>NC_141194.1:113082202-123082202 GCF_055505025.1 Bos grunniens | reverse complement strand
ATATTCAGAACTGATTTCCTCTAGGATGGACTGGTTGGATCTCCTTGCAGCCCAAGGGACTCTCAAGAGTCTTCTCTAACACCACAGTTCAAATAAGGATACTGAGAAGTTAACAGTCTGCAACCTGGAAGAGGGCTTTCATCAGAACCCAACCATGCTGACACCATGATCTCATCCTTCTAGCCTTCAGAACTAATAGACATAAAGTTCTGTTGTTGATAAGTCACTCCGTTTATGGTATCTTCTTATAGGAGCCTAAGCTGATGAAGACAGTGTTCAAAGCCATTGTTTTATAACAGTCTTTTTAAAAAAAGTTCTTAGATATTTCAGCTCCCTTGTTTTGTTCCATTGATGCTATTTATTATTTTTCTAATTTCAATTTCATTGATTTCTGCTTGTATCTATACTATTAGTGATATTATCATTCTTCTTGCTTTGGTTTTAATTTACTTTTATAATTTCTTACATTAGGAGCAGATATTATCAAATTGAGTCTTTTCTTCCTTTCTAATATAAGCATTTAATGACATAAATTTCCCACTTAGTACTTCTTTAGCTAAGTCCCCAAAATTGTGATATGGTGTATTTACATTTTCATTCAGTTCAAAATATTTTCCAGTTTCCTTCAATAATTTCTTTTGATCCATGGTTTACTAATTGTATTGTTTAATTTCCAAATATCTGGGGATCTTGATGATATAAAATAAAATAAATGTCGAGGCCTTAAATGCTACAGTGAGGAGTTTCTACATAATGTGCTGACCAATGGGAAACCATTAATGATTTTTGAAAGGTGTGCTGATATGATCAGAGCTATGCTTGAGGAAAGACAATCTTGAAGGATAGAATGGATTGGAGGCAGGAAGTAGGGAGGTAGCTAAGGGTCAGCTACTCATTCTCACCAACTATGCCATATCATGCTGTTACATGTATTGAATTTCTCTCTGCTCCTGAAAGATCATTTCTCTAAGTATTCAAGTCACTTTGAATTTAAATGCCAATTTAAATGTACTAACAAATTCACTAGTTAGTCATCTAATTAGCACATACTTTAACTATCTACATGAATGACTGATTTAACCATTACCATGGCCAAGTCAGTTAAATTGCTCATTTTGGGCTAAAATTGTTGTTAGTGGAGTAGATATTTGCATTTAATATATGCATTTCAAACTATAAGTAATTGCTACTTGGAACCTAAAATGTAATTATCATGAGACATAATTAGTATTAAATCAGAATCTTATAAATCTCTGCCTAATTATCTGAATCATATATCTAGATGTCTGGTTGCTATATATTTTTATAAGGTCTCATGATCTTTTAAACCAAAGCATTTAGTTTAACAAATCTCTTGGAACTTACCAATTCTGTGAAAGTGGAACAATTGTCACCCAGCATGTGTGACTTACAAGGTAAACAAGATGAAGTTGGGCTGAGCTCATAAAACAGCATGTGTATCCCTGACCTGGGGAGAGTGGCACCTGGTTGGTGGTGCCTGTCTCATATTAACCAGGAACAAAACAACTCCTTGTTTATCCCAACTTGGCTTTTTGCTTGTGCCCATGCTTGGCTCATGCCCTGGACACATGGGAAAAGAAAGGATTTCATTCTATTCAGTGAAGATGCTGCAATTTTAAAGATTTTTATTTTTTCAATAGTTAAATGTTACAACATCTGTATTATGAAGTCAGGAAGTTGGAATAATTTCTTGAAGATATATAAGGAAATAGGAATAATTGCTTGCCATGAATAGGAGAAGGACAAAGCACTTGAAGTCATGCCTTGAAGTTAAAAGAGTCTGGTTGGCCTTTCACTTTGCCCTACTTGGCTGTTCACAGAGAGTCAGTGGTAGAGAGACTGTTGAGTCATGAATCAGAAACACAATATTCATCCTGAAGTCACATGCTACTGCTGCTGCTAAGTCGCTTCAGTCGTGTCTGACTCTGTGCGACCCCATAGATGGCAGCCCACCAGGCTCTCCCATCCCTGGGATTCTCTAGGCAAGAACACTGGAGTGGGTTTCCATTTTCTTCTCCAATGCAGGAAAGTGAAAAGTGAAAGTGAAGCCGCTCAGTCGTGTCCGACTCTTAGCGACCCCATGGACTGCAGCCAACCAGGCCCCTCCATCCATGGGATTTTCCAGGCAAGAGTACTGGAGTGGGGTGCCATTGCCTTCTCCTGAAGTCACATAGTCACTTTCAAAAAACACTACAGAACTTTTGTGACCAAGACCCTTTGTGTCCTTCCCTTCAACATTGTTTTCATTGTCACTGTGGCTCTTAATGTTTTGGGGTATGGATCCTTTTCAGAATCTGATGAAAGTAAGGGAAATGAGAAATTTTGTCAAGAAAATTCCCTCCTAAGTGCATAAAATTTTGTCTATAATTTTTGTCCAAAATTATAGACAAAATCATATTTTTTTCTATAATTTCAGAACGTTGAGAGATTCCTCCCTGTGTGGGGTTTGTGTACCACAAAGGATATGTTGACGTCCTAACCCCCAGAAACTGTGACCTTATTTGGAGTAAGTGTCTTTCCAGATGTAACCAAGTCATTAGGGTGGACCCTAAACCAATATGCTTGGTGTCCTCATAAGAGAGGAAAAACAATGTGAAGACATAGACACACGAAGAGAATGCCATGTGAAGACAAAAAGAGATTCAAGTGATGTGCCTATGACCCGTAGAACACTGAAGTTTGCAAGTATCACCGGAAGCTAGAGCAGAGCATGAAACAGATTCTCCCTAGAACATTCAGAAGCAACCCAACAGTGCTGACATCTTGATTTCAGACTTCTGAGCTCCAGAATTATGAGACAATACACTTCTGTTGCTTTTAGCTATCCAGTTTGGCAACCCACTCCGGTACTCTTGCCTGGAGAATTCCATGGACAGAGGAGCCTGGTGGGTTGCTGTCCATGGGGTCGCACAGAGTCTAACACGACTGAAGCGATTTAGCATGCATGCATGCATTGGAGGAGGAAATGGCAACCCACTCCAGTATTCTTGCCTGGAGAATCCCAGGGACAGAGGAGCCTGTGGGCTGCTGTCTATGGGGTCACACAGAGTCGGACACGACTGAAGCAACTAGCAGCAGCAGCAGCAGTTTGTAGTGCTTTGTTTCTGCAGTCCTAGAAAACTAATACAGATTTTGGTTGCTACTGTAACAAATATCTAAAGTATAGAAGCAGATTTGGAATTGGATAATGGGAAGAGGCTAGAATTCTTAAGTGTTGATCAAAAAAAGCTTGGATTACCGTTAAGAGAGGATGGTAAAAATATGAATATTACAGGCATATTAATGTTATTGGGGGCTTCCTTGGTGGTCCGGTAGTTAGGAATGCACCTTGCAATGCAGGAGACACTAGTTGGATCCCTGGTCCAAGAAGATCCCACTTGCCGTGGAGCAGCTGGACCCAAGTACGACAACTGCTGAGCCCATGTGCCTAGAGCCTGTACTCCGCAACAGGAGAAGCCATCACAGAGAGAAGCCTGTGCACCACCACCAGAGAGCAGTCCCCGATCACTACAACTAGAGAAAGCCCATGTGCAGCAATGAAGACCTAGCACAGCCATGAATATATAAATAAAAATATGTTAAAAAAATAAAAGCACTTCTGGTGAGGCCTTAGAAAGAAATAAATGCGTTATTGAGCATTGAAGGAAAAGCAATCCACATTATAGAGTGGCAGAAAATTTGTTTGAATTATGTTTTGCTGTTGGGTGAAATGTAAAACTTAAAAACCATAAACTTAGATATTTCACTGAGAAGTTTTTCAAAGTGTGGAAGATACAACTTGTTTTCTTTGTACTGCTTTTATTAAAAGATGAGAGTAAAGATATAAATTAAGGAATAAATTATTAAGCAAAAAGCAACCAACACTTAATGATTAGGAAAATTCTCAGTCTATGTAGATAGACTGGAAATAAGGTCAAAGGTGTGGCTGAACAACTATTGGCTACATCACTTAGGTGTGTGCCTTGTGGATCCAATCAACCATCTCAGCAAAAGTCAGCAACAGGAATATGGTGATCTCAGAAGGCTCTGGGCAAACCCCATGTCAAATGATGTGAATTCCCTTGACATTCATGGAAGGCAGGTTTTTGAGAAGTATACCAACATGGCATTGTTAGCCTAGATTGGAAGGACAGAGGTGGGAGAAACTGAAGGAAGCATGACTCTAAGGGCAGAGCCATGGATGCAAAGGCCAGAAAGACTACAGGCAGAGGGGGAAGACTTGCCTCTTTGTTTCCAGAAGGTAAGGCTGCTTCCCAGGGCTAAGAGAGAAGAGCACCAAGTCACAGAGATTTATTCCTAGGCCCTGGAACCTAGTGAAATCTACCCTATTGTGAACTTACTTTAGACTGACACCTTTTTTTCCCTCCAATTTCTCCCTTTTAGAATAGGACGTCTAACTTTTATTTATTTATTTGGCCATGCCCTATAGCATGCATGATCCTAGTTCCCCAACCAGGAATAGAACTCATACCCCCTGTGATGGAAGTGTAGTGTCCCAACCACTGGACCACCAAGAAGTCCCTAGCATGTCTATCTTAAGGCTGTTCTATAATTATACATTTGAAGCAAATTTCTTTTCCAGGTTTCACAGGTATATAGATGAAGAATAATTTTGCCCCAAGATGGACCATATTCTGAATCTCACCTATAACTTATTTAAATGATGTATAGGATAAGATTTAGGACTTCCGTTGATAATACTTAGATGATATTTTGGACTTAAAGTTGGTGCTGGAACGGGTTAAGACTTTAGGGGATGTTGGGATGGGGTTAATGTATTTTGTACATGAGAAGTACATGAACTGGGGGGTGTGCAAAAGAAGATTGTTGTGGGTTGAATTGTGTGCCCCCTCAGAAAAAAAAAAACAAAAAAAACACATGTTGAGGACTTCCCAGGTGGTGTTAGAGGTAAAGAATTTGCCTGCCAATGCAGGAGATGTAGGAGACGTGAGTTTGATCCCTGGGTCAGGAAGATCCCCTAGAAAAGGGAGTGGCTAGCCACTCGAATATTCTTGCCTGGGAAATCCCATGAACAGAGGAGCCTGGTGGGCAATAGTCCATGGGATAGTGAAAAGTTGGGTACAACTGAGCATGCATGCACACGCATGCACAATGTGTTACGAAGTTCTAATTCTCAGTATCTGTGAAACTGACTTTATTTGAAAATAAGTTCTTTGCAGATGTAATCAAGTTATTATTGTGGGCTCGAATCCAGTATGCCTGGTGTCCTTACAGAAAAAGGAAATGATGTGCAGACACAGACACAGGACAAACACCACATAGAGGTGGAGGCAGACATTGCAATGAGGTATCTACAAGCCAGGGTGTGCAAAGGATTGCTGGCCGCCACCAGAAGCTAGGAAAGGAGCACGGAACAGAAACTCCCTGAGAACCCTTCTAAGGAACCAACCCTGCCGATGCCATGATTTCAGATTTCTAGCCTCCAGAACTGAGAGACAACCAATATCTATGGTTTCAAAACACCCATTTTACCCAGTTTGTGGTACTTTGTTTCACCATCCCCAGCACACTAACCCTCCCACCCTAAAGTCTCATCCATATGTCTTTAAGTAACCCATGAAACCCAAGATCCTTCCATTTTCAGGTATTTGTTCAGCAGCCAGACCTAGCAGCAAGATGTCTTGAGTACAGTACAAAGCAAATTTTGATGCAATTTCTATGACTAAACCTAGAGAATATTATACCACTGAAGAATCGTTGCAGAATTTAATGAACTACAAAAGAGTATGCTTTGAAAACAAGGTAGACTGGGAGCAGAAATTTCATCCTAGAGTTCAGATTCTCGCTATGACTAACCTTTGCTTACTCATTGATTAATGTGTTTACCTGTCTTCTCCACAAGCATAGAGTTGAATATCAAATTTGCAGCTGACTCACTTTTTGATGGATACTCAAACACATTCATTTTCAAGTGCTAAGTAAAAGCTTATGCTTAGTGAAGTAAAATGCAGGCAACAGGCAAATGAACTTGTCCTGAATACCTTATTAAAGTGTTAGTGTGAGTCCCTTCTTAGGTTGTTAGCTGGGATTATATCCGTCAGCTTCCAGTGGCCGTAGATCTTGGAAATACGGAAAAATACATGTTAAAAGATATATGGGAACATAAGTAAAAAATCAAATGATATGAGCCACTACATCGTATAGTTTTGAGGTCAAAGAAGCTGCTGAAAATTCATGAAATATAATAGGTTTCAAATTTTTTTTAAAGGAAAATTTGCTTCTGTTATATTTAACTTTTCAATCTCTAAGGGAAAATATATTGTTCTATCAACTTTGAATTTGGGGCTCTAATTTAGAAAGGGTTTTCTTTTTTAATTTAAATGTATTTATTTTTAATTGTAGGATAATTGCTTTATATTATTGTATTGATTTCTGCCCTATATCAACATCAATCAGCCATAGGTATATATATGTCCCCTCCCTCTTTAACCTCCCTCCAACCTCCCACCTCCCATCCCATCCCACCCTGGGTTTTCTTCTTATTTTCTTTTGTGCAGTGGTAAAAATATTCTTTCCATTGGGTGTAAAGAGAAAATCCAACCATTAGTATCAGGAGAATCATTTATTCACCAAATATTTACCAAGTATCTACTATGTATCTATCATCAAACTGGGCAGTGACAATACAGAGACACATGAGATATTCTCCCTGTCCTCAAGGATTCTCACTGATAGAGGAAGACTCAAAAAATTACAATTATAGTATGTGCTGATAAGAGAGATATTTGATTCATTCAGGATTGGTGGGAGGGAGTGTGGAGGACAGATGGACTCCAAAAGGTAGTAATTGAGTTGAACCTTAAAATTGGCAAGTGCATTAAAGGGAGATGTGATAGCATGGACTAAGGAAAAGGTAAGAAACAGCACGTTACATTGGGATACACTCATACTAAAAAAGCACCCATTGTGTTTATCTGAAACTCAAATTTAATTAAGTGTCCTATATTTTTATTTTCTAAATTTGGCAACTCTACATGAATTGAATGCATTTCTATGTCACTGGAAGGTCAAGTGGAAGTCAGAGGTTGTGAAAGATAGGGCTGGAAAGATAGATGTCAGTCATCAAAAACCAGGTTCGCCAAGTCAGACAACTTGTACTTAGTTTTGACAACAGTAGTAAGCTATTGAAAAGTTTTTAGCAGAAGAATCATACAGCCAAGCTCCTCTTTTAGATGGGTTCTTCTGGTAACATATGGAGCATCCATTGAAGCAAATAAGGGTAGCGACAGGGAAATTATTAAATAGACTAATGTAAGGTTGATCCCATAGAGATTATGAGCTTAAACTAGTGTAGTGGTTGGGGGAGATGGAGATTAGGTGCTGGAAGTAACTTCTGGGAGTAAAGTCCAGAAGTTTGGGTAGTTGACCAAAGCGGGTGAGGAAAGAGAGGGGGAGTCTAGACTGACTTCACAGATCCTGTCTAGTGACACGATGTATGACATGGAAAATGTAGGAGAAAGGGCAGAACTTTTAAGGAAGATGACAGGTTATATTTTGGGCATGTTTATTTAGTTGGTTGGACTTCTCTGGTGGCTCAGATGGTAAAGCATCTGCCTATAATGCGGGAGACCCAGGTTCAATCTCTGGGTCAGGAAGATATCCTGGAGAAGGAAATGGCAACCCACTGAAGTACTCTTGCCTGGAAAATCCCATGGACAGAAGAACCTGGTAGGCTACAGTCCATGGAGTCGCAAAGAGTCAGACACGACTGAGCGATTTCACTTTCTTTCTTTCTTTTTCTATTTAGCTGGTTGGCTAAATTCCAACCAAATGGAAATGAGCAGCAGGTATCAGAGGAGTGTTCTATTTTGGCAGCGTAGACTTGGGAATTGTTAGCACAGAGCTAAAACTATAAAAAACAAAACAGAGAACCAATTAAGAGCATTCATTCTTGCAGTTGGTACAATTAAAAATCTTCTTGAAGGACAATTGCCACTGTATGTAGTTCTTTCTAAACCTGGCTCATCCATGTGCCATAAAAAGATTCAGTACAATGAATATACAATCATGGCAGGACACTGTATTAATACCTACTGCAGACCATGTGGTGGAGTTCCTGTTTATCTTGTTTGTGGAATTATCTCATATTTAATATACCTCAATGTAACATGAGCTAGAAATAGGCCAACTTATAGAAAAAGATAACAGTCCATATTTTTGTGGAATGCATATATCATTCCCATCACAAGATATAACCAAACATCAACAGCAAGATGACTTATCTGAGCCAATGTCAGCGTTTATAAAAGGGAATTTCTGGCCTTTCATCCAGTTTAAAACTTCTACTCTGTAACAACATTGGTTGTAGCTTTAGGTAGCAAAGGAGCTTGTTCATTTAAATGGCAATGTATAGAATAAGGAGAGGGTGAAAAATTAATTTCATATGAAGAACACTTTAACTTGGAAAGAACATTTATATGCTAAATAAAACAGAGTCTTTCGTTGCCTAACAACGCTCTAAGATATATATATACAAATAATAAGCATATAGGTGGATTATTGAGACCCTAATGTATCAGACACAGAATTAAACAATTTAAATGTTATTTCATATACTTTTCACAGAAATCCTATAAACTAGATATATGGTCATTCTCATTTTATCATTGAGGAAACTGAAACTCAGAGAAGGTGCTTAACATTTTCCAGAGAGACAATTTTCAAAGTCTATATTTAAGAATGTATATATATATCTATGAATCCACCTGCCAAGGACAAGACACAGGAGACAAGTTCAGTCACTAGGTTGGGAAAATCCCCTGGAGGAGGGAATGGCAACCCACTCTAGTATTCTTGCCTGGGAAATCTCATGGACAGAGGAGCCTGGCGAGCTTATAGTCCATGGGATCACAAAGAGTCAGACACAACTTAACAACTAAACAACAACAATAATATATATAATTCAGATACATACTATGTACATACATACATACACATGCACACAAACATATATCTTTGTATATGTACATTAAAACACATTTATTTATGAAAATATATAGTTACTTTTTATCATTGTCAAAGTAACCATTTCTAATTTCACTGCCTGGTTCACAGTTCACATCCTAAAATCTTCTTTAAAGGGAACAGTGTAACATGAATTCCTCCCTCTCTGAGCAGTTATGAAATTAAATAATCAACATATTGCTTTGCCTTATGTCAATTTACCTTCCTAGATTTAAGCCACAGAATCTGTGTTGAATACTGTTTTAAAGTTTATCAAGTCCTACATTCTTTTCTGTGTAGGAATCCCTCTTTGAGATTCTTAACATATGTTTTTTTCATTTTCATTCAAATATTTGCAGTGACTAGGAGTGAAAAAAAGTGTGTTAGTTGCTCAGTCATGTCCGACTCTTCACCTCTGTCCATGGGATTTTCCAGGCAAGAATACTGGGGTAGGTTGCCATTCTCTTCTCCAGGGGATCTTCCCAACCCAGGGATCAAACCCGGGTCTCCCATAATGCAGGCAGATTCTTTACTATCTGAACCACCAGGGAAGCCCAAAGAGTAAGTCTGTTTCCACCTGGTTTCAAACCGGGAACCTTTTGCATGTGAGGCAAACGTGACAACCGCTACACTGCAGAAATGAGGAAAGGTCACCAATTCTAATATTGGGGAGCTGTGGTAGGTCCTAAATCTGTCCTCTAAAGATTATAGGTCTATCCTTGTTGTCACAAATGATGGCAAGATTTCATTCTTTTTATGGCTTAATAATATTTCATTGTATGTATACCACAACTTCATTATCCATTCATCCATTGCTAGACACTTAGGTTATTTACATATCTTGGCATTTGTAAATAACCTGCAACGAACATAGGGTGGCATATATGTTTTCAAATGAGTATTTTCATTTTCTTCAGATTTAATACTTTCTAGGTATTGTGCGATTGCTGGATCAGATGGTAGTTCTATTTTTAGCTTTTTGAGGACCCGCCATACTGTTTTCCACAGTAGTTGCACTAATTTACATTCCCACCAATAGTGCATGATTTTCTTTTCTCCACATCCTTACTAACGCTTGTTATTTCTTGTTTTTGTTTTCTTTTTTAAAATAATAGCCATTCTAACCAGTGTGAGGTTATACCTCATTGTAATTTTGATTTGCATTTGTCTAATAATTAGTGGTGCTGAGCAGTTTTTCATGTACCTATTAGCTATCTGTGTCTATTCAGATTATTTTTTTTTAATATTTTTTTCTTCTAACTCCTCCACAGTACTTCTTATAGAACTTCTTCCCACTTTTTGCTTCACTCTTGTTTTATAGAACTAAAAGTATTTTAAACATTATTTTTTTAGACCTTATGTCTTGAAAGGGTACCATATGAGTGAAAAAATGTTTCCTTTATGAAGTTTGTTTGTTTATCACTAATATATTAGGAAGAATGCTTTACTGTTAATAGTGGGGATCGAGCGGAGGGACACATTATGATTATCTGTACTGGTTTCAATCTTGATATGATCTTGCCCAGCATCAGGGTCTTTTCCAATGAGTCAGTTCTTCATATCAGGTGGCCACAGTATTGGAGTTTCAGCTTCAGCATCTGTCCTTCCAATGAATATTCAGGACTCATTTTCTTTGGGATTGACTGGTTTGATCTCCTTGCTGTCCAAGGGACTCTCAAGAGTCTTCTCCAACACCACAGTTCAAAAGCATCACTTCTTGAGTGCTCAGCTTTCTTTATGGTCCAATTCTTACATCCATAAATGACTACTGGAAAAACCATAACTTTGACTAGATGGACCTTTGTTGGCAAAGTAATGTCTCTGCTTTTTAATATGCTGTCTATGTTTGCCATAGCTTTTCCTCCAAGGAGCAAGCGTCCTTTACTTTCATGGCTGCAGTCACCATCTGCAGGGATTTTGGAGCCCAAGAAAATAAAGTCTGCCACTGTTTCCATTGTTTCCCCATCCATTTGCCATGAAGTGATGGGACCGGATGCCATGATCTTAGTTTTTTGAATGTGGAATTTTAAGCCAGCTTTTTCACTCTCCTCTTTCACTTTCATCAAAAGGGTCTTTAGTTCCTCTTCACTTTCTGCTGTAAGGGTGGTGTCATCTGCATATTTGAGGTTATTGATATTTCTCAGAGCAATCTTGATTCCAGCTTGTGCTTCCTCCAGCCCAGTGTTTCTCATGATGTACTCTGCATATAAGTTAAATAAGCAGGGTGACAATACACAGCCTTGACGTACTCCTTTCCCAATTTGGAACCAGTCCATTGTTACATGTCCGGTTCTAACTATTGCTTCAGAGAAACTGATGAAAGACCCAAGGCCAAGCACAAACCATGTGAAGGCATTCTCTAGCCGCATAAACATTGCTCCATTCATATTTGTGTACATTTTCACCAAGTATGATGCCTCTTACCTATCTTATCATCTAGTCCATGTTTTTCCCTCTTGTTTCTAAAGTTATAGTTAAACTCTTTGCCTAATTTAATGAGTATAAGTATTAGTTACTATGGCTGCTGTAACAAATTGCTATGAACTTAGAGGCTTAAAGCAACAAGAATTTATTATCTTAAAATTCTGAAAAGCAGAAGTCTGAAGTGGGCATGACTCAGCTGAAAAGGTATTGGCAGGGCTGTGTTCCTTTTAGAGATTCCAGGGGAGACTAAAACTCCTTGCCTTCTCCAGGTTTCAGAGAAGACTGGCATCCCTTGCCTCAAAGTCCCTTCTTCAACCTTCAGAGCATTATTCCAACCTATACCTCCACCATCACAGCTTCCCTTTCCCTGACCCTAATTGTACTACCTTCCTTTTATAAGACTGACTACCTTGAGCCCATCTGGATATTTCACCTTAATCTCTCCATTGCATTTCTTTAATTTAATCACACCTGAAAAGTCCCTTTTGCTATGTAAATTAACATCTTCCCAGATTCTAGAGTTTAGAATGTGAACATATTTGATTCCACCTACCAGTTTTTTTTCCCCCTTGAATTTCAGACATATTGGTTCAACAGCATTCCCTTGATTTACCAGCCTAGTTAGGCTTTCAAGGCTCATCAACTGAATCCATTAATTTAACTGCAATGCATCGAATGAATTGAGTAGAAAGTACCACAATAAACTGGACATGCCAATTATCCTGCATGTGCTTGGACACACACAAAATGACTCCTCAAGAGTCATAACTTTTATTAAACACAAGCCTTGCTTTACTGCTTTCCACACTCTGCCTGTTTGGGAGCAATGCTTGAGATATTTTGCAGACTCAATATGCATTGAGTAATGGTTCTTTCCACATCTTTCCACCAAGATATTATTTTAATAATATGTATTATTGATTTGCTTTTTCCCCACAGTAAAATCACAGTAATAATTTGTAGTGGTAAATAAAACAAAGAGATGCTTAAATATTCACTTGAGCTATATTCTGATCAGTTCTTTCAGGGACACAGGATAATAGAGACAATATCAATAATATCATAGAAACTAAGCAATTCTCCCCACACTAAAATGTGAAGGCATGCTCAGATAGTAACATTTTCCCCTAATCCATACCATACTGGGTCTTCAAAGGTTGGTTTCTCACTACCAAACTAAAGTTGATTTTCACTTTACAAAATCACTTGGGGACTAAACCACTTTTGGGACTTCTCTGGAGGTCCAGTGGTTAAGACTCCGCTCTTCCACTGCAGGGGATGTGGGTTCGATCCCTGGTCAGGGAGCTAAGATCCCACATGCTGTAAGGTGGGGCCAAAAACTAGAAAACAAAACACAAAAACTAAATCACTTTTAAAGGCATTCAGACTGCTTAGAAAGTTCCATTATTATCTGTGACAATTACTAGCTGTAAATGTAAAAAGTATACAAAATTCCAGCATACACTCTGGGCCAGTTGGCACCAATGAGCGTGTTCAGACATTTATTTCCTCAGTCTGAAATTCCAAAGGAATGTTATGAAGTTCTCTGGACTGAAATCCAACTCCTAGATTTGTGGCATCTGCCCATTTAATAAATGTGCATCTGTGTATTCCTTGAATAAGTTGACTTAATAGAACCAAAGATGGAGACCAAAGTAGGAAGTTTCCTTTAGGACATTCTTAAGCTTTGTTTTGACACTTCCTAAGACTACTTTGATGTTTTCTAAGAGAAGGGGGAGGGCAGAGGTAACTTCAGTTCAGTTCAGTTCAGTTCAGTCTCAAAGAGTCGGACACAACTGAGCGACTGAACTGAACTGAACTGAAGTTACCTCTGCCCTCCCCCTTCTCTCTCTGCCCTCCCCCTCCATGCTAACTGCTTTGCTGATCATTCTGTTTGCTTGTGTTTTCATGTGTATCTGGTTGGACTGTTTTGGTATAAGGGAGTCACTGAGGATCTCTCTTTCAGCTTCAGTTTTACTCTTTGTCACTAAGTCCAAAGGATAGAAAGCCCCTTTTACAGGCCATGGATTGTGGATGCTTCTGAAATATCTTTTCTGCAGTCTGTAGCAACTGGGGATTTGCATTACTTTGCCTTTTGCCTATATGTTAAGACACATAATTTACTTACTTTTAAAATGAAATAGTATATATTGATATTTCATTGTTTCTTTGTTTTTCTTTGTTTCCATTTGTCTCTCTAAGCTGTGAGCTGAGAGGTTTGAGAGCCAGACTTTGAAATGAGTCAGCTGTTTAGAGCTCAGACACTGAAAGAGGTTTCCGTAGCAACAGGAGATGTGTGGGAAAGCCTTATGCACACTATAGCTTAGGAAGCAGGATTTACTGGCTGAATCGCAAAGCTTCCCCTTCGTCCAGGAGGTATTTTCTTAGTACGGAGATACTTGATCTGTGTTAGTTTTAGCTAACATTCAGTTTCTTCTCAGGGTGAACTTTGCATTTTGTGGAAATAAATTAAATACTGATATTAAACACATACTGTTTCAAAAAATAATCGCAAAATCAATAAAGCAGTATTAACTAAAGGAACTAAGCTTTAGTCAATGGTAAATAGCAAAAGTATCTTATTGGTCTCATCACATATTCACTACTACAGTGAATTCAATCTGGCAGATGTCTTGCCTGCATTCCTGTCTATAAAGTGGTCATTAAATAAATATATAGAAAACATCTGACACCTAGCAGGTTTCCTAGAAGAGATTTCATATTTCAGACAGCCAATCCTTATTTGACCTATGCCCAGCTAACTTGTTGATTAGAAACTGAGTAAGCAAACCAAGTCTTTTGGTCTGATTCAATAGCCACTTAATCCTAAGTCATTGCATTGTGAGGCAGGCATCAGGCAGAAGTGAAGCAATCAGGGTATTTCCACGTCCACCGTTAGAGAAACAACTCCAAGGGCATTTCCTAGGAAATTCATTCCACATATACTGCCTGGAGTTTTGAAAACGAATTACAAAAGGACTTGCGATCTAAGAAATGTTGCAGTTGGACTATGAGGATAACTATAAACAAATTCGGCCATATGAAAAATTTTACAAAATACTATATCTCAACCTAGAGCTAAACATGGTAATTTGCTAGGCCAGGGTTCTCCTCCCATAATCTTTAGGGCTATTGTGGCTTATTAATGACCAGCTTTTCTCTTTATTTCTGTTGATGGCCTCCACACTCTTGTTACCATTCTGCTGGAAGTAAGCCTTATCTCTCCGATAGAATCATTTTGATTTCTAAAATGACCTCAGAATTTTAGCGAAAAACTACCTCCAATTAGTGATTGTGGTAATTCAAATATTAATGGTCTTTTAAAAGTGGCTATTACCAAAAGCTATGTGGGAATCCATACAAACTAGCAGCAATGCTTTGTAACTTCAAAATATTCTATGATTGTAGATTTGGATCCATATTTATAGAAAGTCAGAACAAGAATTGCTTTTGTGATCAAGTAGTCCAACTTCCTCATTTTATGGATAACAAGGCTTTTGTTGACAGAAGAGCCTTTGTCCTTCAATTACATTAAATTTTTTTTACTGTATTTTATTTTTAAACTTTACAATATTGTATTAGTTTTGCCAAATATCAAAATGAATCCACCACAGGTGTACCTGTGTTCCCCATCCTGAACCCTCCTCCCTCCTCCCTCCCCATACCCTCCCTCTGGGTCGTCCCAGTGCACCAGCCCCAAGCATCCAGTATCGTGCATCTAACCTGGACTGGCAACTCTTTTCATACATGATATTATACATGTTTTAATGCTATTCTCCCAAATCTCCCGACCCTCTCCCTCTCCCACAGAGTCCATAAGAATGATCTATATATCAGTGTCTCTTTTGCTGTCTCGTACACAGGGTTATTGTTACCATCTTTCTAAATTCCATATATATGCGTTAGTATACTGTATTGGTGTTTTTCTTTCTGGCTTACTTCACTCTGTATAATAGGATCCAGTTTCATCCATCTCATTAGAACTGATTCAAATGTATTCTTTTTAATGGCTGAGTAGTACTCCATTGTGTATATGTACCACAGCTTTCTTATCCATTCATCTGCTGATGGGCATCTAGGTTGCTTCCATGTCCTGGCTATTATAAACAGTGCTGCGATGAACATTGGGGTACACGTGTCTCTTTCCCTTCTGGTTTCTTCAGTGTGTATGCCCAGCAGTGGGATTGCTGGATCATAAGGCAGTTCTATTTCCAGTTTTTTAAGGAATCTCCACACTGTTCTCCATAGTGGCTGTACTAGTTTGCATTCCCACCAACAGTGTAAGAGAGTTCCCTTTTCTCCACACCCTCTCCAGCATTTATTGCTTGTAGACTTTTGGATCGCAGCCATTCTGACTGGCATGAAATGGTACCTCATAGTGGTTTTGATTTGCATTTCTCTGATAATGAGTGATGTTGAGCAACTTTTCATGTGTTTGTTAGCCATCTGTAACCCTGTGTACGAGACAGCAAAAGAGACACCGATGTATAGATCAGTCTTATGGACTCTGTGAGAGAAGGAGAGGGTGGGGAGATTTGGGAAAATAGCATTGAAACATGTATAATATCATGTATGAAACGAGTTGCCAGTCCAGGTTCGATGCACGGTACTGGAGGCTTGGGGCTGGTGCACTGGGACGACCCAGAGGGAGGGGAGGGGAGGGAGGAGGGTGGAGGGTTCAGGATGGGGAACGCGGGTATACCTGTGGTGGATTCATTTCGATATTTGCAAAACCAATACAATATTGTAAAGTTTAAAAATAAAATTAAATTAAAAAAAAAAAACAAATGCATGCATTTCATCCAAACATGTCCTTCTCTATGCATGCGTACATGCTAAGCTGCTTCAGTTGTGTCCAATTCTTTGCGATCTTATGGACCATAGCCCACCAGGCTTCTCTGTCCATGGGATTCCCCTGGCAAGAATACTGGAGTCTGTTGCCATGCTCTCCTCCAGGGGATCTTCTTGACCCAGGGATCGAACCTGTGTCTCTTAAGTCTCCTGCATTGCCAGGCATGCTCTTTACCACTAGTGCCACCTGGGAAGCCCCTTCCCCTTCTCTATGCCAATTTCCAAAGATTTATCTGCTCACTCTTGGATTATGGCAACAGCCTCCTATCCCAGCCCTCACTTTCCGAGTTCTCTCTCGCCCCAAATGACCTCCATTGTTCTCCCTCTCTGCTATCTGCTACAGCGTTTCCAATTTGTGTCTCTCAGTTTAGCACTGAATTCCATAATTTTGCACTGGTTTCGATTGCTGTGTGGAAAGCTCATTTCCCCAATGTGTTATAAATCCCTTAAAGGCAAGCGTATCTTAAACTGCTCTGTATGTCTTACAGCCCTGAGCACAGAGTGGCCACTCCCTCTCTCTTAAAATAAGAGAAGCTCATGAGTAAAAAATAAATAGAAGGCAGAATAATAGGAAGCAGACAAGGAGAAAATAATCAGAGGAAATGAAAGGGGGTTTTCCTGTACAAAAATATCCTTACGAAGCGAGATCTCCCTATCCTATCCCACTCTACCTCTGTTGGACTCACCCTGGTAGAGCAGTTACCAGGCTTCTATTGTCTTTACCTAGTTGTCATTCTTTTGGTTGGTCTGAATAATCTAAAAGGGAGGAAACAGTGGCAGGAGTGAGCTCTCAGCCTTAGGGTCAAAATAGGACCAATGGCAGCACTGGTATCTTGGTTGCAATACTGAATTTTGAGATGGTTTGGAAAGACAATGGGAAATGAAGGGTTTTTGCTAAAGAAACAATAAAGCCTATCATTTCTCTTGCAGGAACTACCATCAAAAGCTGTTTAAAGTTGCACATCTCTAGTTTCCCACAGACTTCCACAGAAAATCTAACATCATCATGCCTTAGGTTGTGACACTGTTCACCAGAAGAGGCTTAGATATGTTTCAACCACACATAGCCCCCAAATCACAGAGACTAAAGAACCAAACATATCTCACTAATGCAAAGTCAATTGGGGAGCATTTGGGAAGTGGGGTTTTCCACAATTTAGTGACTCGGAGACTGAGGCTCCTTCTGTCCTCAGAACATATAATCTCCATGGCTTCTAAAGAAGGGGAATAGAGAGCTTGGAGATAGCCTATGAACTCTTAATGCTTTGACTTAGCAGTTACATGTCACACCCACTCAGTTCATTAGCAGAGGTTTCACATTGTTCCAACATAACTAAAAGGATACTAGGTTGTTTATGGGATCACATGGAAAGCTGGGAAAGGACTGGTGTCTTCCACAAGCACCATTATGTTATCCAAGGAGTTTTGCATCGATTTATCACTTGATTCCCACAACAATTCTGTGAGGTGCCTGGGACAGATAGCAACTCCTTTGTCAAGAAGTAGCAACCAAGGCCCAGAGTGCAAAAGTGACTTTTCTAGGTTACACATTTAACTAGTGGCAGAGGTAGAATTAGAAACCAGGGGGCTTCTTTTCACTACTGAGTTCTTTGTGCTTTAAAATATTTCCTGCTGGAAAGAAAAAAAATCAATGGCTAAGTACAAGCCAAGAAGATAAAGATGGTTGACTCACTTCATACTCAGTCACTTTCAGCCACATCCAGATTCAATGAAAATATCTCTCTTCCAATTGTAATCATACTAAATAAAATTATCTAGAAAGTTTTAAAAGAAATTGTCAGATATTTGACTATTTTTAACTAGACCCACGGACTTTTTCCACTGGCAAAAAAGAATCTCTGTTGACCTGTAAGTAGTTACCACCACAAAGCAGATTGAAAGAAATACTAGAGAAATCTTGCTTAGCAGGCAAAAGAGGTGCTGAAAGGAAATTCAATCAAAGGAAGCTTAATATTAAATATGTAGTCTGTCGGTCATGTGACCGACGTGAATATACCCATGAATACATTATGCCATACAGATAATTGGTCAACTACACTTCAGAATAATGGATGTGTCCCATTCATTACTAGGCTTCTCCTTATACTCACCTCTTCTGCACGAATATACCTCTGATTTAATACCTGTCACATTGTGTTGCAAACACTGATGTGTTTGTTCTTCCCTTTCCTGCAACCTTTGAAGACAAAGATCATGTGTTATTGGTTGTTACAGACACAATTTACAGTGGAGTGGTCCTTCCTCTCTTGTTCCCCCTTTGATGGCTCCCTCGGCTTTAGTTGATCACTTTCATATTCCTCAGTGCTCTGTCCTAGGTAGCTTCCCAATCTATACTAGCCTTTTGTGAGGTTTCATTTACTCCCATGGATTTAAGTACCATCAATATTGTGGTGATGCCTAATCTCTGACTCTGATTGACCTTTAGACCCACCAGTCATTCTCTACAGGACCTGTCCATTGGTCCTGAAACTCAATACATTGCCAGCTGACCCAATTCTCTCCCTTATCACCCCCAAACTGCTATTGTTCCTATGTTCCTTGACTCTTTGAATGGCACCATTATCCAACTGATGATGCAAAACAGATATTTGGTAGTCATTGTCCTCCTCCCTATTCACTTCCCACCACAATCAATCAATCATCAAATCCTGACCTATTTCCTAAAACATTGCTCAAATCCATAAAATTTCCCACCATCTCCATATCTACTACATTAATCACGACAGTATTACCTCCCAACTGGAATACTCCAATCTTTCCTCTTCTACCCCATTTTCTATACATCATCAAAAAGAGTGATCTTTCTAAACTACCAGTATGACCAGTGCCATATGTAAAAGTTATCAATTATCTGTTGTTACTAGGTGTTTTGAGTACACAAAGATAAAAATCTAGATGAGAGTGGTGTTATGAATTCAATGCTTGTGCCCCCCAACTTCATATGCTGAAACACCAATCCCAATGTGATGTTTATTAGATGGAGTCTTTGGAAAGTAATTGGGGTTGCACTAGGTTTAGATGCAATCATGAGGGTGGAGCTCTCATGAAGGGGATTAGTGCCCATATAGGAAGAGGCCAGAGATATAGCTAACTTCCTTTCCAACACTGTGAAGATACAAGGAGAAGTCAGCAATCTATAGCCTGGAAGAGAGTCCTCCTCAGAACCTGACCATACTGACACCATGACATGGAACTTTCAGTATCCAGAAAAGTGAAGTGACAGTGTTAGTTGCTCAGTCATGTCCAACTCTGTGACCTCATGGACTATAGCCCACCAGGCTCCTCTGCCCATGGAATTCTCCAAGCTAGAATACTGGATTGAGTTGCCATTTCCTCCTCCAGGGGATCTCAACTCAGGGATAGAAGCTGGATCTCCTGCATTGCCTGCAGATTCTACACTATATGAGCCACCAGGAAAGCCAGTCTCCAGAAATGTGAGAAATAAACTTCTGTTGTGTTTGTAAACTACCCAGTCTATGGTACTTTGTTTATAGAAGCCTGAAATAACTAAGATAAAGGTTGAAAGAAAAGACAGTCTAAAATCAGTTAGGATTTTTAGAGACAAATAACAAAAACTAACTGGCTAACTTAAGGGGAGAAGTTTATTGAAAGGATATTGGATAGTTCACAGAATCAACAGGATATCTGGCAAATTAGGCTTAAAAAATACAAATATATGGAGGCTAAACAACATGATTCTGAATAACCAACAAATCACAGAAGAAATCAAAAAAGAAATCAAAATATGCATAGAAACAAATGAAAATGAAAACACAACAACCCAAAACCTATGGGATTCAGTAAAAGCAGTGCTAAGGGTAAGGTTCATAGCAATACAAGCTTACCTCAAGAAACAAGAGAAAAATAAAATAAATTACCTAACTCTACACCTAAAGCAACTAGAAAAAGAAGAAGTGAAGAACCGCAGGGTTAATAGAAGGAAAAAAATCATAAAAATTAAGGCAGAAATGGAGAAGGCGATGGCACCCCACCCCAGTACTCTTGCCTGGAAACTCCCATGGATGGAGGAGCCTGGTAGGCTGCAGTCCATGGGGTCACTAAGAGTCGGACACGACTGAGTGACTTCACTTTCACTTTTCACTTTCCTGCATTGGAGAAGGAAATGGCAACCCATTCCAGTGTTCTTGCCTGGAGAATCCCAAGGACAGAGGAGCCTCATAGGCTGGCTTCTACAGGGTCGCACAGAGTCGGACACGACTGAAGCAACTTAGCAGCAGCAGCAGCAAGGCAGAAATAAATGAAAAAGAAACAAAGGAGACTATAGCAAAATCCAACAAAACTAAAAGCTGGTTTTTTGAGAATATAAATAAAATAGACAAACCATTAGCCAGACTCATCAAGAAAAAAAGGGAGAAGAATCAAATCAACAAAATTAGAAATGAAAATGGAGAAATCACAACAGACAACACAGAAACACAAAGGATCATAAGAGACTACTATCAGCAACTATATGCCAATAAAATGGACAACCTGGAAGAAATGGATGAATTCTTAGAAAAGTATAATTTTCCAAAACTGAACCCAAAGAAATAGAAAATCTTAACAGACCCATCACAAGCATGGAAATCGAAACTGTAATAAAAAATCTTCCAACAAACAAAAGCCCAGGACCAGACGGCTTCACAGCTAAATTCTACCAAAAATTTAGAGAAGAGCTAACACCTATCCTACTCAAACTCTTCCAGAAAATTGCAGAGGAAGGTAAACTTCCAAACTCATTCTATGAGGCCACAATCACCCTAATACCAAAACCAGACAAAGATGCCACACAAAAAAAGAAAACTACAGGCCAATATCAGTGATGAACACAGATGCAAAAATCCTTAACGAAATTATAATAAACAGAATCCAACAACATAATAAAAAGATCATATATCATGACCAAGTGGGCTTTATCCCAGAGATGCAAGAATTCTTCAATATTTGCAAATCAATCAGTGTTATACACCACATAAACAAATTGAAAGATAAAAACCATATAATTATCTTAATAGATACAGAGAAAGTCTTTGACAAAATTCAACGTTCATTTATGATAAAAACCCTCCAGAAAGCAGGCATAGAAGGAACATACCTCAACATAACAAATGCCATATATAATAAACCCACAGCAAACATTATTCTCAATGGTGAAACACTGAAAGCATTTCCCCTAAAGTCAGGAGCAAGACAAGGGTGCCCACTCTCACCACTACAGTTTTGGAAGTTTTAGCCACAGCAATCAGAAAAAAAACAGAAGTAAAAGAAATCCAAATTGGAAAAGAAGAAGTAAAACTCTCACTGTTTGCAGCTGACATGATCTTCTATATAGAAAACCATAAATACACCACCAGAAAATTACTAGAGCTAATCAATATAAAGTTGCAGGATATAAAATTAACACACAGAAATCCCTTGCATTCCTATACACTAACAATGAGAAAATAGAAAGAGAAATTAAGGAAACAATTCCATTCCCCATTGTAACAAAAAGAATAAAATACTGAGGAATAAATCTACCTAAAGACACAAAAGACCTATATATAAAAAACTATAAAACACTGATTAAATAAATCAAAGATGACACAAATAGATGGAGAAATATACCACGTTCATGGATTGGAAGAATCAACATAGTGAAAATGAGTATACTACCCAAAGTAATCTATAGATTCAGTGCAATCCCTATCAAGCTACCAATGGTATTTTTCAGAGAACTAGAAAAAATAATTTCACAATTTGTATGGAATTACAAAAAACTTCAAATAGCCAAATCAATCTTGAGAAAGAAGAACAGAACTGGAGGAATCAACCTGCCTGACTTCAGACTATACTACAAGGCTATAGTCAGTAAGACAGTATGGTACTGGCACAAAGACCAATATATAGATCAGTGGAACAAAATAGGAAGCCCAGAGATAAATACATGCACCTATGGACACCTTATCTTTGACAAAGGAGGCAAGAATATACAATGGAGAAAAGACAATCTCTTTAACAAGTGGTGCTGGGAAAACTGGTCAACCACCTGTAAAAGAGTGAAACTAGAACACTTTCTAACACCATACACAACAATTAACTCAAAAATGGATTAACGATCTAAATGTAAGACCAGAAACTCTAAGACTCCTAGAGGAAAACATAGGCAAAACACTCTCTGACATAAATCACAGCAGGATCCTCTATGACCCACCTCCCTGAGTAATGGAAGTAAAAGGAAAAATAAAAAAATGGGACCTAATTAAACTTAAAAGCTTTTGCACAATGAAGGAAACTATAAGCAAGGTGAAAAGACAGCCTTCAGAATGGGAGAAAATAATAGCAAACAAAGCAACTGATAAAGAATTAATCTCAAAAATATACAAGCAACTCCTGCAGCTCAATTCCAGAAAAATAAATGACCCAGTCAAAAAATGGGCCAAAGAACTAAACAGACATTTCTCTAAAGAAGACATATAGATGGCTAACAAACACATGAAAAAATGCTCAACATCACTCATTATCAGAGAAATGCAAATCAAAACCACAATGAGGTACCATTTCACACCAGTCAGAATGTCTGCTATCAAAAAGTCTACAAACAATAAATTCTGGAGAGGGTGGGGATAAAAGGGAACCCTCTTACACTGTTGGTGGGAATGCAAACTAGTACAGCCACTATGGAGAACAGTGTGGAGATTCCTTGAAAAACTGGAAATAGAACCCCCATGCTGCTGCTGCTGCTGAGTCACTTCAGTCGTGTCCGACTCTGTGCGACCCCATAGATGGCAGTCCACCAGGCTCCCCCATCCCTGGGATTCTCCAGGCAAGAACACTGGAGTGGGTTACCATTTCCTTCTCCAATGCAGGAAAGTGAAAAGTGAAAGTGAAGTCGCTCAGTCGTGTCCGACTCTTAGAGACCCCATGGACTGCAGCCTACCAGGCTCCTCTGTCCATGGGATTTTCCAGGCAAGACTACAGGAGTGGGGGTGCATACAACCCAGCAATCCCACTGCTGGGCATACACATTGAGGAAACCAGAACTGAAAGAGACACATGTACCCCAATGTTCATCACAGCACTGTTTACGATAGCCAGGACATGGAAGCAACCTAGATGTCCACTGGCAGACGAATAGATAAGAAATTTGTGGCACATATACACAATGGAATGTTAATCAGTTATTAAAAAATGCATTTGAATCAGTTCTAATGAGGTGGATGAAACTGGAGCCTATTATACAGAGTGAAGTAAGTCAGAAAGAAAAACACCAATATGGTATATTAATGCATATATATGGAATTTAGAAAGATGGTAACAATGATCCTATATGTGAGACAGCAAAAGAGACACAGATATAAACAACAGACTTTTGGACTCTGTGGGAAAAGGCAAGGGTGGGATGATTTGAGAGAATAGCATTGAAACATGAATATTGTCATATGTGAAATAGATCGCCAGTCCAGGTTCGATGCATGAGACAGGGTGCTCAGGGCTGGTGCACTGGGATAACCCTGAGGGATGGTATGGGCAGGGAGCTGGGAGGGGAAGTTCAGGATGGGGAACACATGTACACCCATGGCTGATTCATGTCAATGTATGGCAAAAACCACTACCATATTGTAAAGTAATAAGTCTTCAATTAAAATAAATAAATTTAAAAAAAAGAAAACTAGGGAAAAAAATAATCAATAACCAAAGGTAACTAGGCAACAAGAAATACAGCCAAAGTCACTTTACAGGAACAGCTGGTGATGGCATCACTGCCACAGGTCACTTAACTACCGCCTCAAGGAATAATCTCTAAATCTCTCTGTTCCTTTGCATCGCTCTCAGAATTCCAAGTCCCAGGAGGGAACGTTCAAATGGTGAAGCTTAGGTTATACATCTGTGACCAAATACCAGGGGAGATGAGGTTGAAGTACCAGGTGACTTCAAAATTCATGATGGAGATGGAGCCCTAATTCCCACTGACTCACATGATGGCAGGTTCTCTCAGAATAGAATGGTTGTCTAGATATAAGGCAGAATAAAAAAAGACAACTGTATATAAATCTAATCAAGTTTACAATTCCTCTCCAAGAATCTTGGAAACAGATGTATTTCAGGATTCATACATTTTCAGACTTAGGACATAAGATTCATATACAAGTAGTATTCAAGTACAAGTAGTATACCAGGCATGTGTGCATGCTCAGTTGCTGAGTCATGGCCAATTCTTTTGTGACCCCACGGACTCTAGCCCACCAGGCTCCTCTGTCCATGGGATTTTTTAGGCAAAAAATAGTGGAGTGTGTTGCCATCTCCTCCTCCAGGAGATCTTCCCAACTCGGGGATCGAACCTGAGTCTCCTATGTCTCCTGCATTGGCAGACAGCTTCTTTACCTGCCAGTGATTAAATAACACAGAGGGATTTGAGAGAGTAGTGCATTATCAAATACATTTCTATTTCTGAACTGAAATAAATGCTTATTAGATGAGATAAATAAAGACTAGAGAGAGTCTCACATCACTTCAGGTTGAATTTTACTACCAAATGAGTTCAGGTCAGATCTGATTTTTTAATGAATTTTGAAATTATTTTTATTTTCATAGCTTTGGGGGTTTGAGAATTTCAAGAAAGAGATGGTCAGCCTATCTCTGTCAGCACCATAAAGCCTCATCAAAGTTTCTGGAGAAAGGAGAATGATTATTCTGAAAGAATAAAGGATGATTTATTGAAGAGCATAACATCTGAACCCAATCTAACATAAAGGATGGATAAAATTTGAATGAATCTGAATGTGAGGGAAGACATACATATTAGAAAGCATAGCATAAGGGGAAATCCTTGGATGGAAAGACAAGGAAACATGTGAAGAATAGCTTAGATCAAGTTTCAGGATCTGTGAAGGAGAACAGGATATAACCTTGAAAGGTAGAATATACACCATAGAGTGCCAGATTAAGGGATTAATTTTATTCACCAGCCAATGGGGAGCCATCCAACATTTTTGAGTACAGAATTATAAAATTAGAGCTACGCTTTTGGAAGTTTAATCTGGGTATATTGTGTCAGTTTCAAATGATTATATAGTTGAGTTTTATCTGATATCACAGGAGGTGCTTATACAGTGGAAATCTGTTTTCTCTTGCCCTTATCTCAGTAAAGATAAACAGCTGTTCAATGTCACCTGGTCAATAACCCTCTCCTGACAGGCCACTCCTACTCAATGCCTACTAAGAAGTATTGAAGAATGGTCAGAAGACTTGTGAAGAACTAAGTTATTGGTGTAAGATAAACCACAAGCACACAATGCAATACAGAATTAAGGGTTAACATTTAACCACTTCTTCAGTTTCTGTTTATTTCATTTAATGATCTAGTATCAGGATGCCAGATGCTGATCAGAATAATGAGTTAATTATAATTATTCCATGTCAGGGAAAGAGTTAAAGAGAAGATCAACTCCAACAAACATTTACTAAACATTCAGTGAGAACCAGACATTATCCTAGACAATTTCTGTACATGATGCTCATGTCAGGAATGAACTATTTCTTGGCCATGCACCAAGAAACCAATCTCTCTCCCTTCCCTTCTTAACTCCAATTCACCCTCCTTTCTTGGATACAAAATGAAATTTCCATCTTTGGCACTACTCTGTCCTTAGGAACAGGAACTGGTAATTTTCTTCATTACAAAGTGTCTGTAGTCCCAGCTACCACAGAAATTAGAGTGGCTCTCTATCAAAGACCATTGGCTGCCCCAGCTGATTAGCAGCCAAAAGCCCCCCAAAATGCATTCTCAGCATTTTTTTTATGATATTAGCCCATTACTTCCTGCTAAGTGTGAGCCATAAAAGCATTTTCACTGTTCCCACCCAGACTACTGCATTTGGTTCAGTAGTACTGTCCTCCCTACAAGCTGTTA
The DNA here is from genome assembly GCF_055505025.1 of Bos grunniens. Classification (NCBI taxonomy): domain Eukaryota; kingdom Metazoa; phylum Chordata; class Mammalia; order Artiodactyla; family Bovidae; genus Bos; species Bos grunniens. The sequence continues at coordinate 123,056,029 of NC_141194.1, read as the reverse complement.
CCTGCAGTCTCTGCAGTGACACGTATTGGCCAGTTATGGCTGAGATCAGCAGAATGTTTTTGCTCTATAGGCTAAAATATTTCCAGGAATTAAAGGGATTTAAGAATAAACTATATTATTTAAAATTATATTATTTAATATAGTTAATACAAAATATTAACCATCAACATGAAAGCAGTTTAAAATAGTAATGAGATAATTTGCAAGGAATAAGTTGTTTTCAAACAACTTGGGTTTCATGTGTCTCACCAGTGTCATTACAATACCACCACCATCAACTCATCCTCCAAAGTTACTCTTCTTTAACTTTAAAAAACATTTTTGTCTTAATATTCTTGAAGTTTCCTGGCTCTAGTTAAAGACATTTTTAAAAAGACTTTAGGGACGTCCCTGGTAGTCCAGTGACTAAAAGTCCACTCCCAATGCAGGGGGCCTGGGTTCGACCCCTGGTCAGGGAACTAGATCCCACATGCCGCAAATAAGAGATCACATGCAGCAACTAAAGATGCCACATGCCCCAACTAAGACTCTGCACAGCCAAATAAATAATTTTTAAAAAAATAAAAAGACTTCATATTTATCTGGCTACTGTAAGATAGTATGATTCAATGCAGCAATTCTCAACTTGCTTCTCCCATGGTACATAGAATGGAAGGCATGAATATGCTTACCCCATTCTTCTGAGAAAGTCTCAGGGCAGTCATCATAACTGCATCCCTTTTCTTCTCATTCAAGAAAGCAAATCAGAATACCAGGGACTGAGAGTGACCACATGTTCTCCTGGTTTTCCTTCCATCCCACTCAGTGTCCTTTTTTGGTCCTTCCTCCACAACTGACTTCAAAATAATGGCGTGCATTGTGGTTCAGTTATGGGGACATCACTTCTCATACTATATTCTTTTTTTCGAGACTTCCCTCGATACCTAAAGATATTTAATAACTACATGTTGAAAACTTCCAAAATTTATATTTCCAAGGTAAATCTCTCTTCTGACTTCCAGAAATCCACCTGTTCCTCTGTCTATTTGATATCCAATTTTTCAAAGACATTCCAAACTCAGTTTTTCCTTATGATCTTCCCCCACCAGCTAGGTCCTCTTTCAATACTCCATGCCCCAGTGAAGAGTTTCTATTCAGTTCTGTAAGTCAGAAACCTATATGTCAGCTATAATACCTCCTTCTTCTACAACATCTGCATTTAATCTATCTCCAAGTCCTGTCAAGATCCTCAGCTAAAGATTTCTTAAACCTGTCCACATATCTCCCTTCCTATAGCTTTTCCCCTAGTCTAAGCCATCACCCTATTTCACGTGGACTGCTGTAATTTACTTTACACATAGCATATATGGAATACAATGATAATGGCACACTAAAGCATTGCTCAACTCTGAAGGTTCTCAAGCCACTGGAGAGGAATAAAATCAGAGGATCATGGCCAGAAGTTAGTTTCTGGAATGGCAGGAGAAGAGATGGTCATCTTTAAGCAGACTGTCATGGCAGACACCCATCTTTATGTGGAACAGTTTAAGATCACAGTTAATAGGAAAAGATTAGTAGAGTCTACAAGAGGTAGGACTCAGGAGTTGAGCAGGCTGGACTTATTTTCTGGGGACAAGTTAACTTTTCTCCCCATAACTCTTATGACAATCCTGAGCCTGCCTTTGAGGATGCAGTGCAGCCACCTGAAAATCTCAGTACTCTGAACTGGCATTTTTTCCCCACAAATGCCTGCTCTAGCTTCTGGATTTAGCTATATCAGCTAGGTTCAATTCTCTAGAAGAGGAGAAAGCATAAACAGAGAGATGTGGATGAAGACAGGGCTAAACAGAACAGAGGGTCAGTACTGGGAAAGAAAGGGACACAAAAAATGATCTAAAACAATGAGAAAATGTTTCATCCATAGCCTCTCTGTCTTCTTGCAAAGTCACACAATCTCACCATACATTTTTAATTAAACAGGAGGCATGGTACTGGCGGGGCTTCCCAGGTGGTGCTAGTGGTAAAGAACCTGCCTGCCAATCCAGGAGACACAGGAGATGCAGGATCAATCCCTGGGTTGGGAAGATCCCCTGGAGAAGGAAATGGGAACCCACTCCAGTATTCTTGCCTGGAGAATCCCATGGACAGAGGAGCCTGGTGGGCTACAGTCCATGGGATCATGAAGAGTTGGACATGACTGAAGCAACTTAGCACTCACGGTACTGGTAGTATTCCTCATCTCTTAACACACCCCACTCTCTTATTCCTTTGCTGCCACCTTGTTTCTTTCCTATTCCTGGAACATACTAGGCTTCCCTCAGCCTTCAGGCTTTAAACTTGCTGTTGCCTTTGCTTGGACCCATCTTCTCCCAGGTATTCTCATTACCGTCTCTCTCATTTCTTTCATATCTCTGCTCATACCATTTTTTATCAGAGAAGATTCCCCAACCCTCCTCACCTGTGCTTACTATCCCTCTTATTGTCTATATATTGTCTGTATACCACCCCCACTGAGGGGGTTAGCTTCAAAGGGGTAAGGTCTTCTCTATTTTTCTTTTCCTCTTTCTTTTCATCCCTAGAGTGCCTGGAGCAGTTTTTCTAATTGATATAATTGACATACAACATTACATTAGCTTCAGGTGTACAACATAATGATTCAATACTTGTATACATTGCAGAATAATCACAATAAACATTGAGTTAACATCCATCACCCATACGTAGCTACAATTTTTTTTTTGCGATGAAAACATTTCAGATCGACCCTCTTAACTTTAAAATATGCAGTACAGTATTATTAGCTATAGTCATCATGCTGTACATTACATGCTCATGACTTCTTTATTTCGTAACTGGAAGTTTGTACCTTTGGACTTCCTTACCCATTTTGCCCACCCTCCCACAACCCTGCCTCTGGCACCCACCAATCTATTCTCTATATCTATGAATTAGGTTTATTTTTAGAGTCCACATTTGAGATTATATAGTGTCATTCTCACTACATCAATTTAGAACAACACTAGACTTACAGTAGGTATTAAATAAATATTTGTTATATAAAAAGAATCTCCCTTGTAGCTCAGTTGATTAAAAAAAAAAAATCTGCCTGCAATGCAGGAGACTGGGGTTCGATTCCTGGGTTGGGAAGATCCCCTAGAGAAGGAAATGGCACCCCACTCCAGTACTCTTGTCTGGAGAATCCCCATGGATGGAGGAGCCTGGTGGGCTACAGTCCATGGGGTTGCAAAGAGTTGGACATGACTGAGCAACTAAACCACCATATAAAAAAGAATAAATAATCGAATGCAACCTAGTGATGAAATACCCTAGTGAAAAATTTCCCTATCAGTTACTAACTAATGCTAACAAAGAAAGTCTTCCATACTTAAGCAGCATCGGTTTGGTTGGATAGAATCCAGGAACTCTGACAATCTTTGCCAACACCCACTCAGAACCCCCTCTGCCCCATCCATCTGCTAAATATTTCTATTCATATATTTGCCTGTGGCTTTGTTTTCAGCCCCATCTAAACTTCTTCTTGCCCAAAGGAAGAAACATAATCTAGGTGTCTGGTACATATTTAGCCTTTTCCTGCTCAAGACTTGGTGTTCTATCTTTTCCCAGGACTTCTGAACCACAGGCTCGTCTTCTCAGTGGTTATTCCACAGCCACGCCTCCTGCCCTGCTCACCACATGACTGATGTGAAGCAGGTTCAGATCTTGTACAGACCAAGTACCCACCTCCCACTGGGAATGTTGGGACAAGCTGAGTTGTGTGTGGGTGGTAGCACGGGGGAATGAGTTTTCAAGCTGCTTTTAGGAGCCGTTTGAGTCGTTATGCTTATGACAGTACACAGCAGAAGATTATATTCATACTCACTAAACTCTAGAAAAAAATGCTGAGTTTTTCAGAATTTAAAAATAGAAAGGTATACCTATTTATAAAGAACCAAAATAAAACACTAATTATTCTACTGAAATTATATTGGGCCTTTTGCCTGTGAAGGTTTTACATGGAGCATTTTATGAAAGTGAAAGAAAGTGAAGTCGCTCAGTCGTGTCCGACTCTTTGTTACCCCGTGGACTGTAGCCTGCCAGGCTCTTCCATCCATGGGATTTTCCAGGCAAGAATACTGGAGTGGGTTGCCATTTCCTTCTCCAGGAGATCTTCCTGGCCCAGGGATTGAACCTGGGCCTCCCTCATTGTAGGCAGATAAATGTGGCTAAATCAGTCTAGCAGAGAGAATAAGAGGAAATGCAACTCTTATTCAGTGGTTAAAAGGCTATAGAAAGCCCATGAAATTTATACTAGAGTCATACCCAGAATCCCCAACTCTTAATTTCTTTAAGGTGATTTTTCCAACAGATAATTCTAATTTAGGACCCCCCAAAATAAAACTATTCCTCAGTTTAGTTAATGGTTGTTACAGTTAACATATTTTTCATCCCCAATCTCAGATAGAGCATGATAGAGTTAAAAGAGAATAGAAATGTGAACCAGGATTTAGTCATAGTTCTATTGAAAAAAAATTGGTGTTCAACTCTAAGCCAGTTACCTATCCTCTCTGAATTTCAGTTTCTCCATCTGGATAATGAGGTCATTTTGTAACAATTGGGCTTCCCTGGTGGCTCAGACAGTAAAAAATGTGCCTGCAATGTTGGAGACCTGGGTCAATCCCTGGGTTGGGAAGATCCCCTGGAGAAGGAAATGGCAACCCACTCCAGTATTCTTGCCTGAAAAATCCCATGGACAGAGGAGATTGGCAGGCTACAGTCCATGGGATCGCAAAGGGTTGGACACAACTGAGAGACTAACACTTTAGTAACAATGGTTCTTTTTAAAAAAAATTTTATTGGAGTATACTTGATTTACAATGTTATATTAGTTTCAAGTGTACAACAAAGTGATTCAGTTATACATATACACATATCCTATTTTTAGATTCTTTTCCCTTATAGGTCATTACAGAGCAATGGTTCTTTTTTTCCCTTAAATAATTTTTTAATTGGAGGATAACTGTTTTACAATGTTCTGTTAGTTTCTGTACAACAGCGTGAATCAGCTGTATGTATACATATATTCTCTCCTTCTTGAACCTCCCTCCCTCCAGGTCATTACAGAGCACTGAGCTGAGCTCCTTATGTTATACAGTGGCTTCCCACTAGCTATTTATTTTACACATGGTAGTGTATATAATCAATGCTACTCTCTCAATTCATAATGGTTCTTAACTGAGGGTTGTATAATACACCCAGTTGGGACTTTGGAGATGCATGGGGACATTATTTTTTGGCATTTAGCAGGTAACTGCATGAGCAAGAATTGTCCCTGTCAAAATACCAGTAGTGCTCCTCTGGGGAAAGACGATAGGATTTTTAAGATTCCTTCCAGGTCTGATATTCTATGATCCTGTGATTCCTGCCTCTCTTAGATCCACTCTGTTAATATGTAGTCTACTAGCATTCAGTTCAGTTCAGTTCAGTCACTCAGACGTGTCCGACTCTTTGCAACCCCATGGATCGCAGCATGCCAGGCCTCCCTGTCCATCACCAACTCCCGGAGTCCACTCAGACTCACATCCATTGAGTCAGTGATGCCATCCAGCCATCTCATCCTCTGTTGTCCCCTTCTCCTCCTGCCCCCAATCCCTCCCAGCATCAGAGTCTTTTCCAATGAGTCAACTCTTTGCATGAGGTGGCCAAAGTACTGGAGTTTCAGCTTTAGCATCATTCCTTCCAAAGAACACCCAGGGCTGATCTCCTTCTACTAGCATTGGGAACCTATAAAATCACTTTTCAAGTGATTTTGAAATGATTTTTCTTTAAGATGTACCATGAAATTTCAACTTTTCTCACAGACAATACGGTGTCTTGGGTAGAACTATACATTGAACGTGACAAAAAAGTAGCATAAATGAGAAAAGGAGAAAGTGGACCTATACGACTCAAGGTTTCTATATATTCCATGAGGCAACAAAATATTAGCTCTAAGTAGACTGTTAAAATTGAAAGATATTTATGGTAATCAGGCTCCCCTTGTGGCTCAGTGGTGAAGAATCTGCCTGCAATGCTGGAACCTTAGGAGATGTGGGTTTGATCCCTGGGTTGGGAAGATCCCCTGGAGGAGGGCATGGCAACCCACTTGCCTGGAGAATCCCATGGACAGAGGAGCCTGGCGAGCTGAGTACATACAGTCTCAAAGAGTCGGACACGACTGAAGTGACTTAGCATACATACACATGGTCATCTCTAGAGGAAAGACAAAAATAAAAATAGATTGAATAAAAGAGATAAAGCTACAAAACCTGTTCTACTCATCTGGACAGACAAGTAATCAATTTCAGGAAGATCAGTATACACATACTCACACACCTGTTTGGACTTTAGATGAGTTATTTAAATTTCCTGAGCTTTTGTTGCTCATCTGTCAGAATAGAGATAATAATATAAGACTGTAACTTTTAATTAGGTGGTATATTCAAATGCATGGGTGAAACAAGGCCTACTTTGAAGGTCTTAACCCCCATGATAGTATTAATAAACCAAAATAGAGTGGCTAAAAAAATGATTGATAATCATTTGAATTGCTTGATTTCAATGAAACAAGGTCCATTTCTTCAAAAGAACCACCATAGGAGCCCAAATGCTCAGAAAATCATTGATAAAGTGCCAGAATAAATTTTTTAACTCAAGGGACTGCAGTGTCTACACATGCAGAGAACTGGGCTTCAGTTCATCCTTAATGAATCCCTGACATCGGAATGCCTGGGAATCTTTGCTCAAGTGAACCAAAGTCATATGCCTGGTTCCCTGCCCTTAACATATTTTTTAAGGCCAAGAAATACGCTTCTGGTGTTCTAAGACTCAATTTCCAATGTGTGTGGCAGGGAGGCAGGCAGAGGGGTTTCCCCCACAGCAATGAAGGGATATCACCAGGATGCCTGAGAATTTAACTTGATTCTGACACCATTTCTACCAGAGATACAGCATTAGATGCCACAGGTTAAGGGCTCAGTCCTACAAGACTGTCCTCCACTCACTGCCCTTTCCAACTTCAGATACCAGTCCCAAGTCTAGGTTGTCACCTGTGTTTCTGACCAACTGACTACAAAGTGGGGCTTCCCAACAGCCTCCACCTTGGGTTTCAGACACCAGCCTCAATCCAGGTATTTACCTGTACTTCTGACCAACTGGCTATGAATTAGAGGTTCCACAGCCTCCTCCTTGGGTTTGATTAATTAGCTAGAGCAGCTCACAGAATTTCCAGAAACATTTTACTATCTAGATCACCTGTTTATTATAAAAAGGTATAACTCAGGTACAGCCAGATGGAGGAGATGCATTGGGCATGATATGAGGAAAGGCTGCAAAACTTCCACGCCCTCTCCAGGAGCACCACTCTACCCAAATCTCCACGAATTCACCATACTGGTGAATTCACCCAAATTCACCCAAACCCTGTCTTTTGGGCTTTTTATGGAGGCTTCTTTTACATATGCATGATTGACTAACCCAGTAGTCACGGGTGATTGAACTCAACCTCCCCCACCTCCCGTCCTTGGAGCTGTAGGGCTGGGACTGAGATTTCCAGCCCTCCATTCAGGAGGTTGATTCCTCTGGCAACCAGCCCCCATCCTTACAAGCTTTACAAAAGTCATCTCATTAATATAACAAAAGTGAAAGTGGAAGTGGCTCAGTCATGCCCAACTCTTAGGGGCCCCATGGACTATATAGTTCATGGAATTCTCCAGGCCAGAATACTGGAGTGGGTAGCCTTTCCCTTGTCCAGGGGATCTTCCCAACCCAGGGACTGAACCCATATCTCCCGCATTGCAGGCGTATTCTTTACCAACTGAGTTATGAGGAAATATAACGAAAGACACTTTTAAAGTCTTCTTAGGAAATTTCTAGAGCCTGTGGAACTGTAAGCCAGGAAATATGGGCAATAACCAAATATATATGATAAATATATTTTGGTCATATGAATGACCAAATACCGATTTTTAATAAATTGTAATATTGCCAATACATTAAAAACTTATAGAAACAATGTCAGTAAACCATTAACACTTTTCTGACACCGAAGGGTTAATCTTTGCCTATCTAGAAAAAGTGTTTATTCAAACAACTACTTCTTCAAAGATTTCAATTTTATAAAGCTTAATCACTGTAAAGTTGTAGGGATATGACACAAGCATTGTGGCATATTCAAAATGCACATACCTAACTGCTTCAGATTTAATTTTGTGTATTTCCACATCTGGCTTTATGCAAAGTAAGGTCTTGAGTAGGCAAATAGCTTCCCCGTTCTCACTGATCTAATATACCATGGCATTCCAATATCTGAGTGTTTCCACTAGATCAGTGATTAATTCAACAAATATTTACTGAGAATCTACCTATTATATGTCAGGCACTATCCTCAGCACAGGAAGAAAGTGCAATGAAAGAAAGATCAGAAGAAAAAAATAAAGAAAGATCAGAGTCTTACTTGTGTGGAGTTTGCATTCTCATTTCCCTTGTGTTAACTCCAATGAAGAAAATAAAAGAGAATGACAAGAGAATGATTGAGGATGGTGGCAGGGCATCTTTCTCTTGAGGGACCTGGAAAAGCCTCTGGAACAAAAGTAAGCTAGATGTGGATTCATGGAAAGACACATCCAAGGAAAGGAACAGCAAGCAACAAGGACTGGTTCTTAAATATTCATGTTGGTGAAAATCTCCAAGAGGACTGATTTAAATGACAGTTTCCGAGCTCCAGTTCCCCTCATGGATTTCGGTAGATCTGAGCTGAGCTCCCAGATCTGTGACTGAACAAGCTTCATGCCCACCCTAAGGCCTTGCTGATTCTGGTGGTCTATGAAGCACATTCGGAGAAGGCAATGGCACCCCACTCCAGTACTCTTGCCTGGAAAATCCCATGGATGGAGGAGCCTGGAAGGCTGCAGTCCATGGGGTCGCTGAGGGTCAGACACGACTGAGCGACTTCACTTTCACTTTTCACTTTCATGCATTGGAGAAGGAAATGGCAACCCACTCCAGTGTTCTTGCCTGGAGAATCCCAGGGACGGAGGAGTCTGGTGGGCTGCCGTCTATGGGGTCGCACAGAGTTGGACACGACTGAAGTGACATAGCAGTAGCAGCATGAAGCACATTTGGAGAAACACAAATATCAGGCCTGCTTCTTGGTGTGGGTGGATGAATTTTCATACTGAAGCCCAAGATAGGTTGGGGAATCCGGAGCTTTGGGCTAAGAGGAAGAATCCCTAGACTCTTAGGACCCTAGAGGCACAGACAATGAAATAGGCAGGCCAGGTAGAAGCTGGTAGGTTTGTTATTCAAGACTGGAGAGGCCATGGGAGTAAGGAGATGAACTAAGGTGGGGAGATCAACACTGATGGGTTTAGTTAATGTTCCAACTATCAGAAATCAGTACATCATTGAGACCTGCAAGAGTGGAAGCCTCTTCCTAAGGCGGCCTGCTCTCTGCCTTGTTTCATACTTCCCGCTGTGTGGGGGTGGCCCTGAGCTCATAGGTGCTGATGGAAGACAGAAGGACCTCAGAAACCTGCAGATGTACTCCATCTCTCAGGGATAAAAGGGTTGTTTACCTCTTTCCTGGCTTTATCTCACCAGCGGAAATATCACAATGTTGACTGAGAGCAACGTGAGTAGGGAGGAGATGCAATCTACTTTTTATTTCCAACCCAGATGATGATAATGAGCTTCACCACATTCTAATTACTGATTTCTGCCTGGAGGAACATCTTGGCTTTTCCAATTAACAATAATTTAATATGTTATTGCTTATCCTTTGTTCTTTTTCTTTGAGTTCATCCAATTACTGCATACTGCTTTGGTTTTCTTAGTCCTAAACACTAGCTTTATTATTTTTTCTTATGAGACTTTTTTTTAGATCTTGTCCTAATTATAAAATATTTCCAGTTGTATTTAAAATCATGGTTAAATGCTTCATGGGGGGGGTACATGTAAACGAGTGGATGAAGTCTCATCTCTTTGTTACTTGAGAAATAATACAAGTTACAAAATACTGTTTTGAAATTTTTAAACAAGCCATTTTTATCAATTTAAACTTTTCTCAGCTCAAGGTATATGTAGTTTAAACTAAATTGCATCTTCTTTGCAAATCAGTGGCTTCAGAAGCAACCCCCTTGGTTGGTTGATTAATCAGTCCAGGAGTCATTCTGCACTTTGCTGCCTTTCACATAGCGTGGGGCTCAAACCATCTCAGGAAAACAGTGGTTTCACAATATGCCTAAAATGTTTTAGAAAGAAAGCAACCACAAGGACAAAGTTTCTCCAGATGTTATTCTATCAAGTTTTATTGAGTAATAACTATCTGCTAGGTATTGCAATTACTGTCTTCCAAACAGTGCTTGCAGTCTATACCTCATAATTAACTGTGTCACAATGTTTTACTGATTCCAAATGCAACTGTAAATTTCTTGAAGGCAGAAGATAAGTCATACCTTTGTTTGTCCCCATAATATCAAGAGAAAAAAAAGTCAGGTCAGAGGGGGTTTCCAAAAGTAAACATTGATATGTTTCAGTGCCAGTTCTCATTCAATGCACTAACTGCATTTGGGCTATATGAATATCTCTGAGTATAAAATCCAATAAATTAATCTTTTTAAACCAGTCGATCATCTGCAACTGCACTGAGATCACCTTTTGTCCCTTCTGTGGACTCTTACATAGGCTTACTGACCTGCTGCTGGGAGAAAAGTAGAAGTGTAAATTAGACACATTTCTAACAGTGTTTTTCCAGTCTCTATTAAAAAACTCTATAGCCTAGTGGCCAAAGGACAATTTTCATGATCACTTTATTAACAGAACACATCAGCTTTATTTCATTGACTTCATTTATAGAATTTCTTGTCTCATAGAAGAAATGTAACCTTGGAGCTATTTATTACTAGAAGAATACACTTTTAATCAGATTGTGTACTTTGAAAAACATTATACATAGGAAGCCCTATTGGAATATCCCAATTACTTACTGTTCCTAAGGGATTGGGCAGTTTGCCCCACTGCAATAAATCATTGCCTTGTACAAATAAATTATTAGCAATGTGTCTGTGAGCACTCTCATCCCATTCAAATTTGCTAAAAGGCTCTTCTGTAGATTTGTGTTTATGTAAGAGAAGGTGTTCCAAGTGTTGATCTAACTTCAGCTGTGAGAATGTGAAACAGGCAGAGGGTAGTTGACTACATTTTGAACTTAAAATTTTGAAAGAATAAGTTCTAGGCCTGTCCCCATCACTCAATGGGTAACCATGGGCAAGTCATTGTACCTCTTTTAGGCTTGGACTTGTCCTGGTAAAATGGGGGTATAGCTGCCTGCCCTTCCACCTCTCAGGACTATGAGGATTTATAGGCTTTGTAAGCAGCAGAGCACAATACAAATTTAAGGGAAGACAGCCATAGCATAACAAATTCCTTTACCTTGAGCAGTTCTTTGTGAACTGAGCATAAATTTTCCTGAGAGAAATTGTAGTTTCTAAATGAATAAAACTTAAAGTCCTACTGACTAAAATGCATTCTTTTTTTTCTTTTCTTTTTTAAGTATAGTTGATTTGCAATGTTGTGTTAGTTTCAAGGGTTGAACTCTATGCATGACAGCCAAGAGTTCCCTTGTCTTTGACTTCTATTTGGTTTCACATGGAGAACATTAGAAGGAAATTGAATGGACGGTAGAATTTTCATTCCTTCAGTCCCCTCTCTGTGGAGTCATCAAATCATGAACTAGACTAATGTCATCATAATTTCTCTTGAAGTGACATTTTCCTTACTGATTTGTAGGATTTCTTTACATATTCTGGGTGCTAATTCTGTTTTCAGTTATGTACATTGCAAATATTTTCTCCTAATGTATGGTATGTCTTTTTACTTAAAAAAAAATTTTGTGCCATTTTTTTTTTACAGGGGTTATGTGTCAAGTTATTCTTTGTGCATGTTTTCTTTGTCTTCTTTAAAAACTATTTCTCTACTCTAAAGTCATTAAGATCTTTTCCTGAATTTTCTTGTAGAAGATCAGTAAAATTTTGGTTCTTCACATTAGACTTTTAAGCCACCTACAACTGATTTTTGTATGAAAGAGAAACCTACATTTGCTCAATTTTCATGTGAGTAGTCAATTTTTCTGAACAAAGGATTGAATGGTTATTCTTTCCCTACTGTGAGATATTTCATGTTTTTGTTTCATGCTACCGTTCCCTTTATCACTTTATCACTCCAGGCTTAATATACGTGCTGACAAAGTGAGCATTCCCATTTCACTTTATTCTCTGGTTATGTGACTATCTCCTTGTAATAATTTTCTATTGCTGCTCTAACAAATTATCACAAACTTGAAGGCTTAAAACAACATGGATATATTCTCTGAACTGGACTCTCTGGAGGCCGGAAGTCTAAAATCAATTTCACTAGGCTGAAACCTCTGGAGGCTCTAGGGGACAAAACGTTTCCTCTCCTTTTTCAGTTTCTAGAGATCTTCTGAATTTCTCAAATTCATTGGCTCATGACCCCTTCCTTCATGTTTCAAAGCCCAACAACTTCAAATATCTCTCTCTCTGCTGAGGTTGTCACATCGTCTTTTCTCTTCTATAGTAGAATCTGCCTCTGCCTCCTCCCTCTTGTAAGGACATTTGTAATTATATTCAGGGTCCATCTGGATAAACCAGGATAATCTCCCCATCTCAAGATTCTTAACTTAATCACATCTGCAAAGCCCTTGTTACTATATAAGGTAACATTCACAGGTTTCAGGGATTAGGACCTGGATGTCTTTGGGGGCCATTATTCAGCCAATCACTTTCTCCATTAATTAATTCTATGGGCTTCTTGAGAGGCTGTGCTCTTACTAGCCTTTAAACTCCTAGTGCATCAAAAGTAGCAAATGTTCAGCAGACATTTTCCAAATAAATACAATTTTGTTTCATCTTTATACTATGATTGTAAATTCCTTCAAGGAGAACTTTGCATCTTTAGCTTCTTTCATGCCTTCCAATGAGTCTATGATAGCCTAGATCCCAAGTAAATTCAATACTCTTGAGGCAATATGGTGGAGTAGAAATAGATCTGGGATCCAGTTCTGGTTGTATCACTTATTAACAATTAATTTTAGGGCAAATTCGTTTTTACTTATCTGGAATTCTCTTTCTTCATTGATAAAATAAGAGGAGGAAAGAGTAAGCCTAGCTGGTGAGGGTCCAAGCCCCCTACTCCAGACTCATTCAGAGCATTTCTGCTCTTATATGTTTTATATGATTATTGAACTTTTTAATACAAAATTTTGTTTGAAAAAATAAAAGGTTCCCCTCCTTAAAAACTTTTGAAAATTACTGTTCTCATCTCAGACTACCATGGGAAGTACACCTGAACTCTTTGGCTTCTAAATTCCTTTTCAAATTATTTTGTTGAAACCACCGCCTTGAACAGAGGATGAGATGGCTGGATGGCATCACTGGCTCAATGGACACGAGTTTGAGCAAGCTCTGGGAGTTGGTGATGGACAGGGAAGCCTGGCATGCTGCAGTCCATGGGGTCACAAAGAGTCGGATATGACTGAGTGACTGAACTGAACTGAACTGACTGCCTTGAATCCAGTGTGTTAGAAGAGTCCACAAGGACCTCTTGTGCCCTCTTCTTGGCAGTTGCTTGTGTCCTCTCTTGTCTTAACACACAAAAGTCAAATGCGTAAGCTCTAAAGTACCAAATGAATATGTGATTTGAGGCACACTTCCTCTATGCAAACCAGGATCCAAACCTGCCACACAGACCCATCCTACTGCGAACCACAGCAGTCATTTGGGGAGAAGGGATAGAGGAGCACCATGTCAATTAATAAGCCAGGAAATTCACTGTATTCAGTATGGAGGGGTATACAAAATGCTCCTTGAGAACAAGAATGGTGTCTTCTTCAGATTCATATGTACGCATTTATACTGAATAGATGACACAGCATCTCCCCCCAAAGGACTTATATCTTAGTATGTTACTTCATAAGCACAGCTTTAATATATCTCCATCAGTAAGATAGCCATGCTGATTAGATGGACTGTAGGCCAATATTTGCAGTTCCTCAGATATGACTTACATTGTCTCTCTCTGAAATTCATCACAGAACTCCTAGAGCTCACTGCTATATATCCCAGTGATGATCAATTAAATCACTGATAAGGAAGATCTTAGCTTTTTTTCATGTATTTCCATAGCTTTTCTGAAAAATAAAAATCCATCCTCATTTTGCTATATGAGAAAGAATCGTGTTTATGTATTCTGATCACTTACTATCTGTGTGACGTTAAGCAGTCCTTTTCTACACCTGTGAATCATTTATTCCCATCTGTGAAATGAGAAGATTCAGACTAAATGATCTCTGAATTCCTCTTCAGACTCAAGCCTTTACGATCTATTATTACCAGAGTAAATGTATTATTTTAATCCACTGAATTGGTTTTCTTAGCTGTCTGCACCATTCAATAACTATTTAGTTAATACTTACTGGGTGCAAGAATTCACTCAGAAAGAAAAAAAGAGCAGCAGGAAACTGTTGATTCTGTCAGTGACTGATAATATTATTCATTGGCACAAATTGTGATTTCTGTATTTTTTTAAATTGACCAAAAGTAACCATGGCAACATGAGTTGAATATTGCCCTATGGTGAAGTGTCAAAGTCTTAACAAATTCCTCCTCTGCAGCAATGATAGGGAAGTAAGAAACATGCCACTCTTTTCTAAACCTCAATTAGTTCAAATTAATGCAGGAAGCTGGGTAACTTCAACAGACTCTTCAAAAATTCTGTGACAGATCATTTAAGGGTGAAGGAGCAATCCAACTACCAACAAAATTTGGTTACTGTTTTTAATGCTCCATTACAGCCATACAACTTAAAAGCAATAGTATGGGTTCTCGAGCATGTGGTAATCAAGAAAAGAGTAATATTGTAAGTTTTTGTAATAAAAGTGAAGTATGGTCAGTTTTTTAAATGATTAAAATCTGGAAAGAATTTATGTTTTAATTGCATCATAAATAGTATAAGAAAAGATGGATGGAAAAAATCACATGATGTGTGAAAACATGAAAAATCAACCAGGCATCATGAAAAAGAATGTTTTTAAAGGTAGAAAAGTTTAGAGATACCACTCAAAAATCACTTGACATGTAAATTAAATTAGTTACATATGAACAGATTATTTATTTTCCTCAGTTCTGTCATGTTATAGTGACTTTTTATTAGAAGATATATATTCAGATCAGATCAGATCAGTCGCTCAGTCGTGTCCGACTCTTTGCGACCCCATGATTCACAGGACGCCAGGCCTCCCTGTCCATCACCAACTCCTGGAGTTCACTCAGATTCACGTCCATCGAGTCAGTGATGCCATCCAGCCATCTCATCCTCTGTCGTCCCCTTCTCCTCCTGACCCCAATCCCTCTCAGCATCAGAGTCTTTTCCAATGAGTCAACTCTTCCCATGAGGTGGCCAAAGTACTGGAGTTTCAGCTTTAGCATCATTCCCTCCAAAGAAATCCCAGGGCTGATCTCCTTCAGAATGGACTGGTTGGATCTCCTTGCTGTCCAAGGGACTCTCAAGAGTCTTCTCCAACACCACAGTTCAAAAGCATCAATTCTTCGGCACTCAGCCTTCTTCACAGTCCAACTCTCACATCCATTCCAAGGCTGGAAAAACCATAGCCTTGATTAGATGGACCTTTGTTGGCAAAGTAATGTCTCTGCTTTTTAATATGCTATCTAGGTTGGACCTAACTTTCCTTCCAAGGAGTAAGCATCTTTTAATTTCATGGCTGCAATCACCATCTGCAGTGATTTTGGAGCCCCCCAAAATAAAGTCTGACACTGTTTCCACTGTTTCCCCATCTATTTGCCATGAAGTGACGGGACCGGATGCCATGATCTTCATTTTCTGAATGTTGAGCTTTAAGCCAACTTTTTCACTCTCCACTTTCACTTTCATCAAGAGGCTTTTTAGTTCCTTTTCACTTTCTGCCATAAGGGTGGTGTCATCTGCATATCTGAGGTTATTGATATTTCTCCTGGCAATATTGATTCCAGCTTGTGTTTCTTCCACTCCAGCGTTTCTCAATGTACTCTGCATATAAGTTAAATAAACAGGGTGACAGTATACAGCCTTGATGAACTCCTTTTCCTATTTGGAACCAGTCTGTTGTTCCGTGTCCAGTTCTAACTGTTGCTTCCTTACCTGCATACAAATTTCTCAAGAGGCAGATCAGGTGGTCTGGTATTCCCGTCTCTTTCAGAATTTTCCACAGTTTATTGTGATCCACACAGTCAAAGGCTTTGGCATAGTCAATAAAGCAGAAATAGATGCTTTTCTGGAACTCTCTTGCTTTTTCCATGATCCAGCAGATGTTGGCAATTTGATCTCTGGTTCCCCTGCCTTTTCTAAAACCAGCTTGAACATCAGGAAGTTCACGGTTCACATATTGCTGAAGCCTGGCTTGGAGAATTTTGAGCATTACTTTACTAGCGTGTGAGATGAGTGCAATTGTGCAGTAGTTTGAGCATTCTTTGGCATTGCCTTTCTTTGGGAGTGGAATGAAAACTGACCTTTCCCAGTCCTGTGGCCACTGCTGAGTTTTCCAAATTTGCTGGCATATTGAGTGCAGCACTTTCACAGCATCATCTTTCAGGATTTGAAATAGCTCAACTGGAATTCCATCACCTCCACTAGCTTTGTTCGTAGTGATGCTTTCCAAGGCCCACTTGACTTCACATTCCAGGATGTCTGGCTCTAGGTCAGTGATCACACCATCGTGATTATCTGAGTAGTGAAGATCTTTTTTGTACAGTTCTTCTGTGAATTCTTGCCATCTCTTCTTAATATCTTCTGCCTCTGTTAGGTCCATACCATTTCTGTCCTTTATCGAGCCCATCTTTGCATGAAATGTTCCCTTGGTATCTCTACTTTTCTTGAAGAGATCTCTAGTCTTTCCCATTCTGTAGTTCTCCTCTATTTCTTTGCATTGATCACTGAGGAAGGCTTTCTTATCTCTCCTTGCTATTCTTTGGAACTCTGCATTCAGATCTTTATATCTTTCCTTTTCTCCTTTGCTTTTCACTTCTCTTCTTTTCACAGCTATTTGTAAGGCCTCCCCAGACAGCCATTTTGCTTTTTTGCATTTCTTTTCCATGGGGATGGTCTTGATCCCTGTCTTCTGTACAATGTCACGAACCTCATTCCATAATTCATCAGGCACTCTTATCTATCAGATCTAGTCCCTTATATCTATTTCTCACTTCCACTGTATAATCATAAGGGATTTGACTCAGGTCATACCTGAATGGTCTAGTGGTTTTCCCTATTTTCTTCAATTTAAGTCTGAATTTGGCAATAAGGAGTTCATGGTCTGAGCCACAGTCAGCTCCTGGTCTTGTTTTTGCTGACTGTATAGAGCTTCTCCATCTTTGGCTGTGAAGAATATAATCAATCTGATTTCGGTGCTGACCATCTGGTGATGTCCATGTATAGAGTCTTCTCTTGTGTTGTTGGAAGAGGGTGTTTGTTATGACCAGTGCATTTTCTTGGCAAAACTCTATTAGTCTTTGCCCTGCTTCATTCCGTATTCCAAGGCCAAATTTGCCTGTTACTCCAGGTGTTTCTTGACTTCCTTCTTTTGCATTCCAGTCCCCTATAATGAAAAGGACATCTTTTTTGGGTGTTATTTCTAAAAGGTCTTGTAGTGACCAGGCATCATGAAAAAGAATGTTTTTAAAGGTAAAAAAGTTTAGAGATACCACTCAAAAATCACTTGACATATAAATTAAATTAGTTACATATGAACAGGTTATTTATTTTCCTCAGTTCTGTCATGTTATAGTGACTTTTTTTATTAGAAGATATATATTGGCAGTGTTTGTTAACAAGTTGAACTGCTTCCCAGATAAAGCTATTTGAATATTTCTTATCAGTTTCTTAGTATGACATGTTAAGAGTGACGATACTTTGCATGCCTTTCATGCAAAGACTTTTCTGAACATTTCCTACACATGTTAAATCCCTAATCCTTCCTTAACTCTTCTTACTCTCCATTCAAACTTTATGGAGAAGATTCAAGACAATCAAAGCAGTCTTTGCTGGTTCACTCGAGGTCTTTCTCTTCCACTTCTGAAGTCATCTCTCGGTTCACTTACTTCCTCATTTTCTTTCTGTATTTTAGAGAAAGAAACATCTCCCCACCACCTTAAGTCAAATTCATCCCTACAGGTTCTTTGATTCCATTACTGTTCTTTGGTTCTTCCCTCCAAGCCTGCTCATCTCTCCTTTTCTCTATTCCATGTCTAGCACTCATCTTTCATCTAGGTGTCAGATCTAACCTTACCAACTCCTGGATGGATATTTTCAGGTAAATGTTCCTTAGACTCCCTAAACTAAAATTTTTTTTTTAAATTAAACTCATCACTTGACGCTCCCTGGTGGTCTAGTGGTTACGATTCGGCGCTCTCACCTCTGTGGCCTGGGTTCGATTCCTGGTCAAAGAAGCCTTTTTTCTGGAGAAGGAGATGGCAAACCCACTCCAGTATTCTTGCCTGGAAAATCCCATGGACAAAGGAGCCTAGTGGGCTACACTCCACAGGGTAGCAAAAAGTCGGATACAGAGTGACTAACAAACTCCTGTCCAATAAGCTGCTTCTCCGGATTTCCTCATTTTGTTTAATGGTACTACATAGTGAGGGTTTCCCTGGTGGCTCAGATGGTAAAGAATCTGCCTACAATGCAGGAGACCTGGGTTTGATCCCTGGATCGGGAAGATACCCTGGAGAAGGAAATGCAACCCACTCCTGTATTCTTCTTGCCTGGACAATTCTATGGACACAGGAGCCTGGTGGGCTACAGTCCGTGGGGTCGCAAAGAGTTGGATAAGACTGAGTGACTTTCACACAGTTAATCTCTGTTATCTTAAACCACATCTTATGTAGGTAATCACCAAGTCCTATTAATTGTAAAACCATAATATGGATGGCGTCTGACCTCTACTCTGTGGTCAAGCTAACTTAATTCAAGCCCTCATTCTTTCCTAACATTATGACAAAAGTCCCCTAAGTCATCTTTCTGTTTCTATTCTCATTTCCCTCCATTCCATCCTTCATGTTATCACCAGGGTGTGTCCTTTGGTTTTTTTTTAATTGAAGTATAGTGGATTTACAATATTTTGTTAGCTTCGGGTATGTACTAAAGTGATTCAGTTTTCTATTTTTTCAGATTATTTCCATTATAGGTTATTACAAAACATTGAATATAGTTCCCTGTGTTATACAGTAAATTCTTGTTGTTTATCTGTTTTATATATAGTAGTTTGTATTTTGTATCTGCTAATCCCAAACTCTTTATTTGTCCCTCCCCTAACCTCTCTCCCCTTTGGTAACCAAATGTTTATTTTCTATGTTTCTTGAGTCTGTTTCCGTTTCATAAATAAGTTCATTTGTATCCATTTTTTTTAGATTCCGCATATAAGTGATATCATATGAGTCATCTCTGTCTGACTTACTTCACTTAGTATGATGATCTCTAGGTCCATCCATGGTGCTGCAAATGGCATTATTTTATTCTTTTTATGGCTGAGTAATATTCCATCCTATACACACATCTTCTTTATCTATTCCTCTGTCAATGACCATTTAGGTTTCTTCCATGTCTTGGCTACTATAAATAGTGTTACTATGAACATTGAGATGCATGTATCTTTCCAAATTAGAGTTTTCATCTTTCCCAGATAAATGCCCAAGAGTGGGATTGCTGGATTATATGGTATTTCAATTTTTAGGTTTTTAAGGAATCTCCATACTATTCTCCATAGTAGGCTGTACTAGTTTATATTCCTATCAACAGTGTAGGAGGGTTCCCTTTTCTCCATGTCATCAGGATGAATTTTGAATACACAGCTGTGATCATGACATTCACCTGCTAAACACCTTTACTAGATCCACAGAATAAAATCTAAACTAGTTACCATGTTATTCCATATCCTCAGCCACATGGCCTGAGCTTCCTATGGACCTTGGAAATAGGATCGACCTACTTAATAGCTCTCTATTCTAGAGATGATCCCAGTGCATTACTCTTTGCAAACGTTGCCCCCCTGTATCTGCAGTCTGTTCTTGTCTTTGATCAAAACTCAAGGTCAGTTCAACTCCTCCATGAAGACTTTGTTTATTCCCTCTGGAATCACTCTTCCTTGCATTGTGTTCCCTTCAATCTCCACTTGCTCTTATGAGGTTTTCCTTCTAGTTGCTATGTTCCTACAAATCCTGGCAGAGTGTCAGCCCTTGTTTGAGGTGAATTGGATCAATACATACTTGATACAATACACTGAGCTATGATTATGGTAATGTCATGGCATACCATAAGAAATCAGTTTCTCTAGGTAAACAATGATTATCAGTTGGTTATTCTATATGGTTTAACCTAATACTTAGTTCTGTAATTGAATTACTTTCATTACTACCATTACTTCTTTTTTTTCTGGAAATGAACTTTTACATTATAGATGGGTCATGATTTGAGTCCCTGGTTCTCATAGTTAGAACAGAAAATGTCATTTAGACCTTCTTATTTGTATTCCTCCCTTTTCAGCAGACTCATTTTATTCCCTCGATCTTGTCACTTAAATCACAGCACTGAGGTCATGTATGCTCAGGGCTAACAGCTAAACAGAGTGCATCTTGGAAATAGCTTGGCACAGGCACTTAATGGAAAACAGTCATTCTGGCCAAAAATAGTATGGCCAAACATCCTGAGTCATTGGAAAAGTGTAATTTTGGTTCAGTCAATATGGTTCCACTAAGAAGATCCTACCACATTCTTACTGAACTTTATAAATGAACTGAATTCAAATTCTCTTCTTTAAATTCATGATGATCTATTCATAGGGATTACTAAAATGTTTTCACACATCAAATTGAATACACTTGTAACTTCTCTGTAATTCCCTCTACTCTGCAGAGCCCACAAAATTAAGACTTCCTAGAAATAGATATCAAAATGCCAGTCAGTATATTTGAATTACACTTTGTATTTTGTCAATTGTCAAGTATGTTCTTTAGAAGTCCACAGTCACTGGACTCTACACATGGACATCACTGGATGGTCAATACCAAAATCAGATTGATTATATTCTTTGCAACTTAAGATGGAAAAGCTCTATACAGTCAGCAGAAACAAGACTTAGAGATGACTGTGGCTCAGATCATAAGCTCTTTATTGCAAAATCCAGGCTTAAATTGAAGGAAGTAGGGAAAACCACTAAACAATTCAGGTAAGACCTAAATCAAATCCCTTATGATTATACAGTGAAAGTGATGAATAGATTCAAGGGATTAGATCTAGTAGACAGAGCAGCTGAAGAACTATGGACGGAAGTTCGTGACATTGTACAGTAGGTGATGACCAAAACCATCCCCAAGAGAAAGAAATGTAAGAAGGCAAAGTGTTTATCTGAGGAGGCCTTACAAATAACTGAGAAAAGAAGAGAAGCAAAAGGCAAGGGAGAAAGGGAACGATATACCCAACTGAGTGCAGTTTCAGAGAATGGTAAGGAAAGATAAGACAGCTTTCTTATGTGAACAATGCAAAGAAAAAGAGGAAAACAATAGAATGGGAAAGACTAGATATCTCTTCAACAAAATTAGGGATACCAAGGGAACATTGCCCACAATAAAGGGCACAATAAAGGACAGAAATGTCAAGGACCTAAATAGAAGAGATTAAGAACAGGTGGCAAGAATACACAGAAGAACTATACAAAAAGGTCTCAATGACCCAGATAGCCAGCATGGTGTGGTCACTCACCTAGAGCCAGAATGGTGTGGTCACTCACCTAGAGCCAGACATCCTGAAATGTGAAGTTAAGTAGGCCTTAGGGAGCATTTCTAGGAACAAAGCTAGTTGAGGTGATAGAATTCCAGCTGAGCTATTTCAAATCCTAAAAGATGATGCTATTACAGTTCTGCACTCAATGTGTCAGCAAATTTGGAAAACTCAACAGTGGACACAGGACTGGAAAAGGTCAGTTTTCATTCCAATCCCAAGAATATTCAGACTACTGTACAATTGTGCTCATTTCACATACTAGTAAGGTTATGCTCAAAATCCTTTAAGTACAAAATCCTTCAGCAGTATGTGAACTGAGAACTTCCAGATATACAAGCAGAATTTAGAAAAGGAAGAGGAACCAGAGATCAAATTGCCATTGGAAACATGTGTAATATCATATATGAAATGAGTCACCAGTCCAGGTTCAACACACGATACTGGATGCTTGGGGCTGGCTCACTGGGATGACCCATAGGGATGGTATGGGGAGGGAGGAGGAAGGAGGGTTCAGGATGGGGAACACATGTATACCTGTGGTGAATTCATGTTGATATATGGCAAAACCAATACAATATTGTAAAGTTAAAAAGTAAAATAAAATTTTAAAAATTGCCATTGGATCAAGGAGAAAGCAAAGGAATTCCAGAAAAACATCTACTTCTGCTTCATTGACTATGCTAAAGCCTTTGACTGTGTGGATCACAACAAACTGTGGAAAATTCTTAAAGAGATGGGAATGCCAGATCACCTTATTTTCCTCCTGAGAAACCTGTATGCAGGTCAAGAAGCAACAGTTAGAACCAGACATGGGAAATGGACTGCTTCAACATTGGAAAGGAGTAGGTCAAGGCTGTATATTGTCATCCTGCTTATTTAAATTCTATGCAGAATACATCGTGTTAAATGCTAGGCTGGATGATTCACAAGCTGGAATCAAGATTGCCAGGTGAAATATCAATAACCTCAGATATACAGATGACATTGCTTTGGCTACAAAGGTCAGTATAGTCAAAGCTATGATTTTTCCAGTAGTCATGCACAGATGTGAGTGTTGGACCATAAAGAAGGCTGAGCACTGAAGAATTGATGCTTTCGAACTGCAGTGCTGGAGAAGACTCTTGAGAGTCACTTGGGCTGCAAGGAGATCAAACCAGTCAATCCTAAAAGGAAATTAAAGGGTTGATTTCTCTGAATATTGATTGGAAGGACTGATGCTGAAGCTGAAGCTCCAATACTTTGAACACCTGATACAAAGAGCCAACTCATTGGAAAAGACCCTGATCCTGGGAAAGATTGATGGCAGGAGGAGAAGAGGCAACAGAGGATGAGATGGTCAGATAGCATCACCAACTCAATGGATGTGAATCTGAACAAACTCCAGGAGATATTGAAGGACAGGGAAGCCTGACATTCTACAGTCCATAGGGTCACAAAGAGCTGGACATGACTTAGAGACTGAATGACAGCAACAACAGCAATCACTGGAAAGGATATGGCTTTATTCTCCTATATGTAAAGTGTTCTTTTTATTAGCCTGGTCAATTAATCTCTTTTATGGTTGTAATCAATTTTTAACTGTGTCTCAGATGTTGCATTGTTGTGGTAGTTTTACATAATATCAAATTATGGGAAAGATAGAATGATTCTTTAAAGGACTGGCTGATGTACAATTAATCTATCAGTATCAGTTCACTAGCTCAGTCATGTCGGATTCTTTGCGACCCCATGGGCTGCAGCACATCAGGCTGTCCTGTCCTTCACTATCGCCTGGATACAAATGTTAAATAAATAATAATTTGGAAATATACTGAGTTTTTAAAGTCACACATTATTAAATAAAATCAAGCATCTAATCATTGACCCTTTGGATTCCAGAAAGAAAGAAATAGGAGTCTTGACAGCTCTCATTCTTTTATTTTATTTTATTATTATTATTTTTTTAGATTTCTCTTAATCACAGCGAGGGAACAGCTCTCATTCTGAGATCATTTATAGGTTTAATCTGCATATCTGAGCCATCATGACACCCTTACAAACTCTTTTCTCACTCATTGCCAGAGCTACTTGTGCACTGAAAAGAGGCTTAGTAAATTCCCCTAAGCCTTGCTTTCTGCTCCCCACCATCCATTATGCTCTGGAGCTATATTGCAGGTCCCACTTCTTCATTCTTGGATTCTCCCCATCTTCTTTACACTCTTATTTAGAATCCTTGTTTGAATTGTATGTTTCAGTTCAGTTCAGTTGCTCAGTCGTGTCCGACTCTTTGCGACCCCATGAACTGCAGCACGCCAGGCCTCCCTGTCCATCACCAACTCCTGGAATCCACCCAAACTCATGTCCATTGAGTCGGTGATACCATCCAACCATCTCATCCTGTCATCCCCTTCTCCTCCTGCCTGCAATCTTTTCCAGCACCAGGGTCTTTTCAAATGAGTTCGCTCTTCGCATAAGGTGGCCAAAATATTGGAGTTTCAGCTTCAACATCTGGTTGGATCTCCTTGCAGTCCAAGGGACTCTCAAGAGTCTTCTCCAACACCACAGTTCAAAAGCATCCATTCTTCAGTGCTCAGCTTTCTTTATAGTCCAACTCTCACATTCATACATGACTACTGGAAAAACCATAGCCTTGACTAGATGGACCTTTGTAGACAAAGTAATGTTTCTGCTTTTTAATATGCTGTATAGGTTGGTCATGACTTACCTTCCAATGAGTAAGCGTCTTTTAATTTCATGGCTGCAATCACCATCTGCATTGATTTTGGAGCCCCCAAAAATAGTCAGCCACTATTTCCACTGTTTCCCCATCTATTTGCCATGAAGTGATGGGACTGGATGCCATGATCTTAGTTTCCTGAATGTTGAGCTTTAAGTCAACTTTTTCACTCTCCTCTTCCTTTTATCTGGCTTCAATTTTGGTTTCCACCCTGGATACTGTCTTTCAACACTCTGGACACCAACAGCCAAATCCCTATGCCTTTGGGATTACAATACAGGTACAACACCCTAGGCTTCAGTTGTCCAAGAACAGAGTACAGACACTCTGCCTGGTTTAATATTGACCATGCTGCAGCTACAAAACCAAACCTATGTACCAAATGCTTTTGAAAGTTTCCAAAATCCAGGAATCAAGGCCAATGCATTTTGATAACTATATTAAAGTTTTTTTTTTTTTTTTTTTAAGGAGCAAGGGAGAAAGGAGCCAATCAGCAAAGTGATTTGGAGTCAGCAGATGTGAATCTGAGTCCCTGCTCAGCCATATACTAGCTAATGACACTGGACAAGTTTGCAATTTCTCTTCTTCATCTATAAAGTAGCATCTTGCCTGCCAGTTTCTTAGGGCTGTTAAAAGGACTAAACAAGATCACAGAAGATGAGACACTTTGCAAGCAAAGAAAATTATCCTTATTGAAACAATAAGGACAAATAAGTAATATTTTGAAAGGAATAAACCTTTTGACATTTTACAACGTAGCTAAGAAAATAATTATTTAAAACATAAAGGTATATCAGCAAATTCTAGTTTCCTATGGCTCCTGGAGTGTCCTAGAAAAGTTAATTATTCATGCTAACTGGCTGTTGCCATTTTTTTTACTTACAATTTCTCCCATTACACCATCACTCCGGTTTCTTACATACAGAAAGGGCTGCTTTTATATTTCATGTCTTCTTTTCAATATCGAGACTAATACAGCACAGTGACATGAATAATAGCCAATCTGTCACAGCCTACGCTACACCTCATAACATGATTCATCGATGCAGTTTTGGTGGTGCAGTGCTCCTTGATTTGAAGTTCTGGAGGTCTATGGTTTCCCTCTATATTAACTTTGAACATGTTCTGTCAGTATTCTAAAGCACAGTGGCTTTGAAGTGAAGGGATGCTCTATTTTAAGGGACAAGGATTCCTAACGTTTAGTGTAGAACTATGTTCCATACACTAATTCAATCCCTTTCTTAGTTTTCATGCCCTTGTTTACATCAGAAATAACCATCACCCACAGTTTACATAAATATTATGCTTCACAAAATATTCCATCGTTTTTCCTTAATTTTCTTTTTGTAAAGAACAATGCTTAGTTAGTAGAGCTGCCACCAAAAGCCTTTTAGTTGAATGAGTCGTCTATAAAATAATCAATGGTCATGCTGAGGGTAATTCCATTTGTGGCTTGGCGGTTTGCTTGTAGCTTTTGAGGGGAAAAAAGCAGCACTTTCTGGGAGATTCTTTAAGTCTTCTGAGATGTTCTCTTTGTTCTAGCATATCAACCATTTTCATATCCCTATACCTCTAAAGTCACGTATCTGTGGAAGAGTCAATTCTCTATTTTTAGCCATGCTAATGGCCAATTTTCACACAATAGAGCAACCTGACCAAACAGTGACCGGAAACAGCATGTTGAGACAGATGACATGCAGACTAGCCGTTACAATCCAAAATACTGGCTGTTAAAGGCTATATGTGGTAACAGTTAAATCTGGGCTGTTTAAAGATGGCACCCACAGCACAACTTTGGGAGAGTTATTTTCAGCTCAGTTTCAGATAGACACTGAATTCGTGCTCTTGGACAATGGAGTGAGCCCTTTTATGAGCTGAGGTTGACATTTCAACTGATTGATACATATTTCTTGGGCCTTGCCATGGCTGTCAAACGACTGAATCATTTGATTGAGTTAGAAGGCAAAAGGTGGATTTTAAAGCACAAATTAAATTTATGAAGTGAAAAACTAAAGTGAAAATGCCTGGGGGAACAAGGCTGAGATACCTTAAAATTTCCCCCAAACAACGTGTCTGAAGAGCAGACTAGGGGACAGCCAGCCAGAGCCATGGGGCATATGGCCTCCAAAAGGGATGGGAGAGATGAGGGCAGATTGCCAAGCATTTGGTCTGTTTTCTCCCTTGGCCACTGGCTCTCTTAGGAGGGACACTGGATACGTCTGTTCTCTGTGGCATGCAGGCAAATTAGTCAACTGGTATCCTGCTCTCCAGGTGCTATAAAAGGGGATACAAAGAAATTTGTAATGTGACTTCCACATTCAGTTTGATTAGTTAGGGAGTAAAGATATCTCTTTATGACAAAACTAAAAGTTTGGCCATATGCCAAATGAGAGATCAGGCTTACGAAGTTCGTGGAAGTTCGTGGTTCTCCATCTGTTTGGACCTTTTCCACCTTTCTTCCCTGACTTCACAAGCTAAGGCAAGTTCTTTCAGTATAGGCTCTCCTAGAATCTCCACTTTCCTTCATAGTCCTTTTCTGGAGTAACTCTGTGATTATTTTGCTTCTAGCCACCTGCCTGTATAACCTGCAATCAATTTGAAAGACCAGGGCATTTTCCTGTTCAACACTGTATCTTCAGTTTTTAGCACATTGCTTAGTGTTCCTCTCATGTAATTTAGTATGTTTTTTGATATTTATTTTTAGTTAACTTTAATTGTATATGATTTACATACAATAAACTAAATTCATTCAATGGACAAATTTTTTTCCAACTTTTTATTTTGTATTGGGATACAGCTGATCAACAATGTTGTAATAGCTTCAGGTGAACAACGAAGGGACTCAGCCATACATATACATATATCCATTCTCCCTCAAAGCCCCCTCCCATCCCCAATGTACAAATTTAGATATTAATAGATGCATACAGCCAGGGAACCACTGCCATAACCAAGATACAGACCATTTCTATCAGCTCCAAGAGATCTCTTGCAACCCTTTGCAATCCATCCCTACTTCTGATCCTGGCCACAGGCCACCACCAAAGATTTTGTCTGAATTTTCTAGAATTTCTACCAAATTTCATTTTCTATAATTTCTAGTTTCATATCCATGGAATTATACAAGATGTACCCCTATATGTAGATTCTTTCTTTTTTTCCATGCCCATACATAATAAATATATTCTATTCATTTTGACAGATACAGATTTTCATATATGGCTGAACCAGGTGTTATACAACCAGTTCTTTGCTGATAAGCATTAAGGCTTTTTCCTATATTTTTCTACCACGTAGTTAATTTTTATGCTTCTGTAGTAGCTTAAACATTGTCAGTTCCTGTTCCATTTTATCTTCTGGATTAAAAAATAATTTCAGTGTGACCTTGACCTCTGGTTTACTATTTGGATCTGTCAAATTTGGATATTGGTAGATAGTATAGTAAGACTCAGTTTCAAGTAATAGAAAAGCAACTCAAAGTAAACTTAAGCAAACAAAGTTATTTTTTCAGCATAATGATTTTGAGAATCCTTCATGTTACTATGCTGCCACAATAATTTTTATGCATCCTCCAACAGTATTTTCTGACAAAGAATACATTTCTGTTTTATTATCATGCTTCCTTCACATGTTATTTCAGTCATTTTGTCATGGCAAATGAACAAAAGTGTTTCAAGTGGTGTGGGAATAAGTGAGAATCTTCAGCAGGGGCTGCAAACTTTCATCACTGTTAAATGAACTTGGGTAAAGTATTGGACTGAGTATCACATGATTTTATACATTTGAAACTCTGGAGTTCACCTTTTTTTTTGCTAACTCTGTCACATCTGTGTGATGATCACTGTTTTTACCTTGTAATATTGCCAAGCACTTGTACCGGGAATTGGAAGTGGGTCAGATCAGCCAATTATTTGTCATTAATTTCTGCTTATGTTATTCATAAGAGCCCCAAAGCTGAGTTTCTTTGAAGGGATATTTTTAAGTGACATCAATTTTTCAAAGGTTTCTTTACTTCCAGCTAGATTTTTGAAAATCTGTAAGTTGGCTTTCTGGGTTCACAGAAACTGTAACTAGTTGATATCAGGGGAAACTGAAAGGATGAGCTATGGCATCACCGTAAGCCCTTTGTGGGGTGGAACTCCCCACATTCCTTGGGACCGCTTGTCTCCCTCATGCAATAGATGGTCACGTAAATACCAAGGGAGTGTGCCAATGCATTTGCAGATATTCAAAAGTAATAGAGCTTTTTTTCTTTCTGACTGTATGAGCTTAAATATATAAATAGAACATCCCTCATGTTGAAGACCATTGCTAAGCAGTGGGGAGTTATTGAGACTCAGTAAACAGAGGAGTGACATCATAAAAAGGGTATTACAATTATACTATCGTGGTGATACTACACAGAATGTGTTGCAAAGAGTCACTCAGTTGTGTCCGACTCTGCAACCCCACGGACTGCAGCATGCCAGGCTTCCCTGTCCATCACCCACTCCTGGAGTTTGTTCAAACTCATGTCCATCGAGTTGGTGATGCCATCCAACCACCTCATCCTCTTTTGTCCCCTTCTCCTACATTCTTCAGTCTTTTCCAGTGAGTCAGTTCTTCACATCAGGTAGCCACAATATTGGAGTTTCAGCTTTAGCATCAGTCCTTCCAATGAATATTCAGGACTGATTTCCTTTAGGATTGACTGGTTTGATCTCCTTGCAGTCCAAGGGACTTTCAAGAGTCTTCTCCAACATCTCAGTTCAAAAGCATCAATTCTTCAGCATTCAGCTTTCTTTATAGTCCAACTCTCACATCCATACATGACTACTGGAAAAACCACAGCTTTGACTAGATGGACCTTTTGTCGGCAAAGTAATGTCTCTTTTAGTAATGCTTTTTAATATGCTGTCTAGGGTGGTCATAGCTTCTCTTCCACGGAGCAAACATCTTTTAATTTCATGGCTGCAGTCACCATCAGCAGTGAAATTGGAGCCCAAGAAAATAAAGTTTGCCACAGTTTCCATTGTTTCCCCGTCTACTTGCCATGAAGTGATGGGACCAGATGCCATGATCTTTGTTTTTTGAATGTTGTTTTAAACCACCTTTTTTACTCTCCTCTTTCACTTTCATCAAGAGGCTCTTTAGTTCCTCTTCACTTTCTGCCATAAGGATGGTGTCATCTGATTATCTGAGGTTATTGATATTTCTCCCAGCAATCTTGATTCCAGCTTGTGCTTCATCCAGCCCAGAATTTCCCATGATGTACTCTGCATAGAAGTTAAATAAGCAGGGTGATAATATACAGCCTTGATGTACTCCTTTCCCAATTTGAAACCAGTCTGTTATTCCATGTCCAGTTCTAATTCTGGCTTCTTGACCCTCATATGGATTTCTCAGGAGGCAGGTAAGGTGGTCTGGAATTCCCATCTCTTTAAGAATTTTCCACACTTTGTTGTGATCCACACAGTCAAAAGCTTTAGCATAGTCAATGAAGCAGATGTTTTTCTCAAACTCTCTTGCTTTTTCTATGATCCAGCGGATGTTGGCAATTTGATTTTAACTAACTTGTTTAAGTAATATACACTTATAAGACAGTATATAAAGGAATAGAGAGTATAAAGGTCTCTATTTCCAGCCCAGCTCCTTAGCTAAACCATTAACTTCTTGTGCATCCTTCTGGATGGTTACTATGTGTCTACAACATGTACACTTATGCCTGTTATTGTTCAGTTTCTAAGTCATGTTTGATTCTTTGTGATCCCATGCACTGCAGGAGCCAGGCTCCTCTGTCCTCCACTACTTCCTGGAGTTTGCTCAGATTTGTGTCCTTTGAGTCAGTGATGCTATCTAACCATCTCATCCTCTGCCGCTGTCTTCTACTTTTGCCTTCAGTCTTTCCCAGCATGAGGGTCTTTTCCCATGATGCCTATGCCTAGACTTGTCTATTTGGATAAATGAGGTTAACTGTTCACACTGTCGTGAACATGGCTTTTTCATTTAACAATATACCTTAGACACCTTTCCACACGTATAAATAGAGAACCACCTGATTCCTTTTCAGTGCTATTGAGTATTCCATTACATGGATATGCTATGCTTTGTAAACCAGTTCTTTCTCTTTTATTTTTTCTGTTTTGTTCCTTATTAGAAACACTCTAGTGGCCATATGTGTACATATGTCATGCATAGGGTTATTCTTAGAAACAAAATTAGCAGAGTAAAAGCACATATCGGTTTCTATTGTTGCATAACACACTGCTCTGTCAAACACCAGCCATTCATTTGTTCATGATTTCCTGGGTTGGCACCTTGGACAGAGCTCAGGGGCCATGGCTCACCTCTCTTCCCCATGATGCCAGATGGACCCACTCAGGCATGTTCAGTCTCTTGGTGGGTTGGCTGGTCCTAGATGCCCCTCTCCCCTATTGGGGGCTCCACTACAAAGGGCTGTGATGGCTGGGCCCCTCTTTCTCACCACATAATCTCAGTCTCCATGTGGTATCTCATCCTCAAAATTAACCCCGGATGAAATACAAGGTTGGAGCGATAGAAGCAAGTGAGAACAGACACTGAAAAGCTTCTTATGGCCTAGACTCAGAAGCCACATGATAATAATTCTGCCACATTCTATTGGTCAGAGTAAACCCACAGCACCCCGGATAAAAGGAGTAGGAAGGTTAAGTCACCTCTTTGTTTAATTTTTATTTATTTATTCATTTTTTAACACAATAAACATTTTGTATTGGGATATAGCCAACTAACAGTGTTGTGGTAGTTTCAGGTGAACAGCAAAGAGACTCAGCCATACGTATACATGTTGATGGATCTTATGACAAATTTACACAGCAAAGACACCACCGTACAGAGATGGAAAATGTTTAACCATTGTTGTAAGCCAATTTGTAAACCACCTTCCCCAAAGAATGTGCACATGTTAATTTTTATGTGTCTTTTCAATTAGGAGAATATTGTAATGTTCAGATCACTATAAAATAATACAAGAATGATGCAAGACACACTGTACAGGACCTTATTAACTGATTAAGAAAGAGGTGCTAGGCAAGAACAGAAGATTCTTTCAGTGTTCAGAACTAGACCTCTGATGTCATTGCACAAGTTCAGAATATTAGGAATGGTGGAGACCACAGGCCCATTTTGCTCCAGCCCCACATAATGTTGAGATTCCCTCTTCAAACACATCCCACTGGTAGGGACATTTTTGTCTCTGTGGATGGTCCATTCCATTTTTGATGAGTTCTGCTACATGGATCTCTCCCAAATTGAGCCAAACATTGCCTCCTTCCTCAGTCCTGCTCTAAATCTGTAGACGTCAGAGAAAGATTCCATTTATCCTTGGCCATAAGGCCTCCCACAACTGAAGTTCACTATGGTGTCCTCCCTTAGTCATTTCTTCTCTTGATTAAACTTCCCAGGTCCTTCTTCCACTCCCCATATCATGTAGCTTCCAGAATTGCCATCCTCTCTAAAGACAGCAGTGTTTGGATATACTTCTGTTTGTGAATCTCTCTCAAACTACAGTGTCAGAACAGAATACAGAGACTTGCCTGGTGGTCCAGTGGTTAAGACTCTGCACTCCCAATACAGGGGGCCTGGGTTCAATCCTTGGTCAGGGAACTAGATCCCACATGCTGCAACTAAGAGTTTGCATGCTGTAACTGAAGATACTGCGTGCCACAACTAAAGATCCCAGGTGCCGCAACTCAGACCCTGCACAGCCAAATAAATATTTTAAAAGAACAGAACACATACAAGGATGGTCTGACTAGCATATAACAAAGCTGAGCTGTTAACTCTTTTTCTTGGACATTTTACTTTGTTTAATAAAACCAAGGCTACACTAGCTTTGGGGAAGTTATGTTTTATACTCCACTCATTTCTACTTTCAGTAAATGAAAAACCTCTGAGATTTTTTCTCCCCGACTATGCTCCTTTCAGTACAGTGCCAGGAATCACTTGAAAAGTCCTGTCCTTCCAAGCCAGGAGCTTTTTGCAATTCTCCATGTGACAATCCTCTTTTTTTTTAAAGTGGGTTTAATAAACTCTCATTTGTATTCCTACAGAGTGGTATCAGTACTTGGCCCTTCTTTTCCCAAATAATTGATGTATTGCATGCTTTACAAGGGAAGGGAACAAACCGCGAGGTGCTCTTCAAAAAATTCTACATCTTGCTTTCTGTCCTAAGACAATATGTATGTTGGCTCTTTTGTAATTTTAAGTATAGAAAGTGAAAGTCGCTCAGTCATGTCCAACTCTTTGTGACCCCATTGACTATGGAATTCTCCAGGCCAGAATACTGGAGTGGGTAGTGTTTCCCTTCTCCAAGGGTTCTTCCCAACCCAGGAATCGAACCCAGGCCTCCCACACTGCAGGCAGATTCTTTACCAGCTGAGCCACAAGAGAAGCCCTTAGGTATAGAAGAAGCCCACTTCTTGCTGTCCCAAATGAGAAAGGAAAACTCAGGATTAGACATTACGATTATCAATCATCTTGGTTGTACGAGTCAGACGTACACTCCCCTAAGATGCACTAAACAGGTGATGCGAAAGGAGCTTGGTTCTCCTGAGAAAGTGAAGAAGGGTGGCGTTTATACTCTTCAGACTTTTTTAAAGGAAGAAACATTGCAACTAGGATTGAAAAATCATTATAGGTAAAAACTGATTGTTCTTTAATATTATCCCCATCATATTTTGTTGAAAAATTCTTTTTGTATTTTTTGAGTTCAAAATCTTTCGCTGGCTGCCTTATGAAAATAATCAGTTAATTTAGAGCCTGGAAATGAGAAGTATTCCCTGATATTTGACTAAAAATTCCCTTAAAATGAAAAAGCCTTTTATCAACATAAATATAAAATTTTATATTTATTTATATCAATCAAGGTTCAGCTTTTAGATTCAGAGGAAGTATCTAGCTGGGATAGATTTTAAAGCTCCTGATTATGTCTTAAAAATACATTCACTGTCCCTACCAAATTCTTGTGATAAGCAGATTTTATACCTATGTTATGGATGTCCTCCTCCAAGTCACTGAAAAATTGTGGAACAGGTCAAGACCAAATTTCCAGCTCTTCTGTATGATACTAGAAAGTTCCCTTCAGGATTGCAATGAGCTCTAATGAGCACCTTTTGGCTACAGTGAATCGACCATGGCTGAATCCACCAAGCTCTACTGGGCATGCAGCCCACACCTCTGTAACTCATCCAAAAGGACATCATGAAACACACTAATATCTGCTTTCCCAATGCAATGCCCTCTTCTTTCTTTCTCTCTGAATTCCTAGTTTTAAACTCAGCAAGTTTAAGGTTGTTCCACAGATTTGGGTTTATTTAACCTTCATAAGGAAAGACACTGCTAATGCAGAGATTTTTAAAGTGTCTGTACAATTCTGTAATTTAAAAATGCCAAATTCATCCATAAACCAAATAAAGTGAACTAGCCCAATGCACACACTATTCTTAGCTCAGTCTGCCAGGGCACATTTGCATAATATCGCAATGTACTGATTTCAGCTGTTTGTAATATCAGGCCCAGACTGAGCAAGGCCAGGAAACAGAAGTGGCGATAGATGCTACACTACTGCTTTTCATTAATGAAAGGCTTAAAGAATGGCCTCTAAAAAAATAACACTTGTCAGAGCCTTAAATGGGTACTGTCTAAGGAGTATTGACTGATTCTTGACTAGCCAGGAAATTAGAAAGAGGAGAGTCATAGTGGAACAATTCATCTTTTGTCAATAAAAGGCATCTTTGTTTCTTTTGGAAACCATCTCTCTCGTTGTTTATAGCATGCAGTCTTTAAGAACGGTATATTCTGTAATGATTTTCATGTGTTATCTTGGAAAGTCCTCCAATTGCAATAATTTTGTGTGCTTATACACGTCACCTTTAACCACTCTTAATCACATTCACCTAGCAACGTGAAGTGCCCTAGAAGTGAAATGCTGGCCCAATGCACCCAAGAGTTGTTTAATATGGTAACATTGAAAATGGAGAGAAGTTGTCATTTATGTCAATGAAGACTAAAAATCACATTCTGTTATGTTGTCTAGATAGTCATTTTTTCATTAGAATGTAAGTGCTGTGGGAGCAGGAATGTTGTTTTGCTCAACGTCCTGTCCTCAGCACTTTGAAGAGTGCCTCTCACATAGCAGGCACTCAATAATATTCATGGCGTGAATAAATGGATTAACGGATAACTACTTCAATACACATATCTACTCAATGTCCACTATGGACAAGGCACCAGATAACATGCTATTGGGAGTAGTTGTTCATTTATTCAACAAATATTGAATGCCTAGCATGTCTCAGGTAGTGAACTAGGCTCTAAGAGTATAACTATGGAGAAGATGGAGTGTGCCCTCTTAGAGTGTATAGCCCAATGACAAGTAACCAAAAGTGAAAAATAGATTCTCCACTCTTGGGAGCTATCTATGTTAAAATTAAGTTGGGGAGAAGGTCCTACTATAGAGCACAGGGAACTCTGCTCAATGTTATGTGGCTACCTGGGTAAGAGGAGAGTTTGGGGAAGAATGGATCCACGGTTATGTATGACTGAGTCCCTTCACTGCTCAAACTATCTGAAACTAACACAACATTGGTTTTTTTTTTTTATTTACATATTCATTTTATTTCCTCAATATTTTCAAAGCACTTGATAAATATAAGCACAGGTGGCTTTCAAAAGGTTGTTCCTTAAATTGGTTGCAATCAGTATATTATTTTTTTTTTCACTTTTTGAATTTTTTATTTTATTTTTAAACTTTACATAATTGTATTAGTTTTGCCAAATATCAAAATGAATCTGCCACAGGTATACATGTTAATTGGTTATACCCCAATACAAAATAAAAAGCTTGAAAATAAATAAATAAGATCAAGTTGGAGAGGCAAGATATAAACAGAAAGCTAAATAGTAAGACTGCAACATATACAGTACAAAGTCTATCATCCCTTTTTTGTGTAAGGTTCTAAGGCTTTTACAGACTGTACCTGCAATTAAGTTCATGTCCAGTTTTTTGTTTTGCTCTATGAAGGTTTCACTCTGTTTTATTTTCACTTATCACTTTTTCTTTCTCATACACTATAAATCCCCAACCAAACAGGAAACAAAATAAAGTGTGATACAGCTTGTTTACTTGAAAACATCTCAACCTTTCTGCCTACACCACCAAAAGCAATCATACTTCAAAGTCTGTTGGCTGTATCATTTCAACACTTTTAATTTAGATGTAGTTACATTTGCATAACAGTTTAGCTGTGAATTTGGCAGGAAATTTCTGAAGTTATTTTGGTTCTACAGAGAGCATGCCCAATGTCTAATAAGCAGATCTCCTGTGCAGTATTGCATTTTTATCTTCACAAAAAAAGTACCCTGGAGGCTCATACCTTGGCAAAAGCTTTTTTTGCTAACAAATAATATGATTAGCAGCATTGCTTTTCCTGAGAGTGATAATGTGGTAAAGTCTGTTGAATTTTTGAAACCATAGTAACAATACAGGAGAAACTCAATGAAAATTATATTTTCAAATTTTCATATAGTTTACTTTTCTGATTATAAAAGAAATGCATATTCATAATTATATATTTGGAAGGTACAGAAAAATAGAAAGAAGGTAAAAATCTCTCAAATCCTACCACCTGAAATTAAATACTTTAATATATAGGAGTAAGTTGTTCTGGTTATCTCTGTGTGTGTGTGTGTGTGTGTAACAGACTAAAAAGGATTCTAAGATGAGGACACCATGATGGATTAATAATGACTACCTTTTTTCTTTCATTCTTTCAACCTCTGTTTCTTTAATTTAATTACAGAAAATTTCAAACAAAAAACAAAATAATCTAAATAAAATCATGAAACCTCATGTACCCATCATCTAGCTTCCACAACTGTCAACATTCTACCATTTTTGTTTCATCTATATCTCCTGCCCAATTTCCAAGAGACTTGATTGTAACATTTGTATATTTCTTTTATCGTTAAGAATGACATACATTAAAATACACATATTTCAACTGCACAATTTTGAAAAAATTGATATATCCATGTAATCTACACCCATATCCAGAGAGTTCCCTTTACAATCAATTCTGCCCCTCCTCCACCTTAAAGGCAACCAGAATTTTGACTCACCTAGAACTTCATATACA
This sequence comes from Bos grunniens, assembly GCF_055505025.1. Taxonomy (NCBI): domain Eukaryota; kingdom Metazoa; phylum Chordata; class Mammalia; order Artiodactyla; family Bovidae; genus Bos; species Bos grunniens. The sequence continues at coordinate 123,019,303 of NC_141194.1, read as the reverse complement.
TATACAAATACATGTACATAAACTGTATACAGATCAGGAAGCAACAGTTAGAACTGGACATGGAACAACAGACTGGTTCCAAATAGGAAAAGGAGTACATCAAGGCTGTATATTGTCACCGTGCTTATTTAACTTATATGCAGAACGCATCATGAGAACTGCTGGGCTGAATGAAACACAAGCTGGAATCAAGATTGCTGGGAGAAATATCAGTAACCTCAGATATACAGATGACACCACCCTTATGGCAGAAAATGAAGAAGAACTGAAGAGCCTCTTGATGAAAGTGAAAGAGGAGCGTGGAAAAGTTGGACAGCAAAAGAGACACAGATGTATAGAACAGTCTTTTGGACTCTGTGGGAGAGGGCGAGGGTGGGATGATTTGGGAGAATGGCATTGAAACATGTATATTATCATATGTGAAATGAATCGCCAGTCCAGGTTCGATGCATGATACAGGATGCTCAAGGCTGGTGCACTGGGATGACCCAGAGGGATGGGATGGGGAGGGAGGTGGGAGGGTGGTTCAGGATAGGGAACACATGTACAACTGTGGCAGATTCATGTCAATGTATGGCAAAACCAATACAATATTGTAAAGTAATTAGCCTCCAATTAAAATAAATAAATTTATATTAAAAATAAATAAATAAAATAAAATCTCAAAAAAAGAAAACAGAAAACAAAAGAAAAAGTTGGCTTAAAGTGCAACATTCAGAAAACTAAGATCATGGCACCTGGTCCCATCACTTATGGCAAATAGATGGGGAAAAAGTGGAAACAGTGGCTGACTTTTTTTTTTTGTGCTCCAAAATCACTGCAGATGGTGATTGCAGCCATGAAATTAAAGGACACTTGCTCCTTGGAAGGAAAGTTATAACCAACCTAGATAGCATATTAAAAAGCAGAAACATTACTTTGTCAGCAAAGGTCCGTCTAGTCAAGGCTATGGTTTTTCCAGTGGTCATGTATGGATGTGAGAGTTGGACTATAAAGAAAGCTGAGCACCGAAGAATTGATGCTTTTGAACTGTGGTGTTGGAGAAGACTCTTGAGAGTCCCTTGGACTGCAAGGAGATCCAACCAGTCCATCCTAATGGAAATCAGTCCTGGGTGTTCATTGGAAGGACCAATGTTGAAGCTGAAACTCCAATATTTTGGCCACCTAATGCGAAGAACTGACTCATTTCAAATGACCCTGATGTTGGGAAAGATTGCAGGCAGGAGAAGAAGGGGATGACAGAGGATGAGATGGTTTGATGATATCACCGACTCAATGGACATGAGTTTGGGTAAACTCTGGAAGTTGGTGATGGACAGGGAGGCCTAGCATGCTGTGGTTCATGGGGTTGCAAAGAGTCGGACATGACTGAGCAGTTGAACTGAACTGAACTGAAACATATATACAACATTTCATGTACATAAACATATATATATATATATATATATATATAGTATGTATTCTTTTGTGTCTGGGTTCTACATTCAGCACAGTATCTATGAAATCCATCCTTGTGATTGTGTGTTTCAGTAGTTCTAATTTTGGGTTTTGTTTTGCAGAATGTATGAAGATATCATGGTTTATTTATCCATTTTTCTGTTAGTGAACACCTGAGTTATTTCCAGTTTGGGATTTTATGAATAAAAGGGATGTAAACAATCTAGTGCACATTGTGTGTGTGTGTAAATATAATTTTATTTTTCTTGAATAAATACCCAGAAGAATGGCTGGATCATCAAGTAGGTGTATATTAGTTAGTTTTATAAGAAACTGTTGGACTTTTCCCCATAGTGGTTGTAACTGTTTTCCACATCACCAGCTATGTAGGAGAGTTCTAGTTGCTCTACATCCTCATCCACATTAAATATTATCAGCCATTCTGAAGGGCATGTCAGTGTTACATTCTGATCCAGTCATACATAACTGGATAACACTAATTATCCAGTTAGGATAACCTAATATGTACATTTCTAGGCTGAGGACTGATCAGAGCCCAGTGGGTACCAATGACATTCTGATGTCTATGGTGTCACAAAGGCTACTCCCTGACCAGTTGGCAGCTGGAGCACAGGGGGACAGAGCTGGCAGGAATGAGCACGGGTGACTGGTGTCTTGAAAGGCTCAGACCAGCTAAACAGTTAAGCTAGGTCAATAGAGCAAAACATCATGTCTGGAAATAGAAGCTATCACAGCTCCGATGGGCTTAGGAAGCGTACAGTCCCCTGCACCATGAAAACTAAGCTGCAGTTCTCCAAGAGCCATGTGGATCACCACCTCCAGGGAAACCAGGATGCCCATAACCAGAACTTGACCACCCAAATTTACCTCTCTGCCATTCTCAAAAACGTGTCTTCCAACGTTCTGAAGCTGGTGAGCGATGAGACCCAGAGCAACTGCAAGATTCACAGGGCGAAGCACAACCACCCACAGCTCCAACATGTCTTTGACAAGGACGCCAAATCTCAGGTTCATGAAATGTTCTGATGTGGGAAGGACTGCTGATACCTGAGTCCCAGAATCTGGAGAGAGTCCACACTGGCCTATTCATCGCCAAAATCTCCCAAGGCCCAAGAAGCCCTGTGCTGTTAACACTTGCACATGTTATTAATGAACTTAAATATATGGGTGTGCTTCTGGCTTCTCTCAGTTGTAATCCTGTTGAGTTGAAGGTATCTGTGAGGCGTCCAAGAGATGAGTCCACAGAGAGCTGGAGGGATAGAGGAAGTGGTCAGTGTTGGGGGGCTTGAAATGCATTACAGAGGAGTGGTTTCTCATGATAACTTTGTGGGGATTGCCCTGGTGGGGGGTAGGGTAAGTACCAGGTTGAGTTGGGGGAGGGGGGAAAGAGGACTTCCTCATTGGCTCTGAGGAAGTAAGGGTTTGAGACCAGAAAGTTGGCTGGGGGCATTCTGGGCATGTTGACTTCCCAGAGTGATGGTGGTAGCTGAGGTGGAGCTGAACATGATGACTGGGGAGGGGTACAGAAAGTGTTGGTTGCTCATTCATGTGTGACTTTGGAACCCCATAGACTGTAGCCCTCCAGGTTCCTCTGTCCATGGAATTCTCCAGGCAAGAATACTGGAGTGGGTAGCCATATTCTTCTCCAGGGGATCTTCCTGACCCAGGGATGGAACCCAGGTCTCCCGCCTTGCAGGCAGATTCTTTGCCATCTGAGCCACCAGGGAAGCTTCATTCAAAAAGGGGAATGTCTACAGGTCAGAAGGAGATTTCAGTGGGGATGGGAAGGAGAGGGCTGAACAGCAATTGGCATGAACTTAATGGAGCAGAGACTTTTACAGGAAGAGTGAGGTGGGATAGAAGAAAGATTAAACAGGTATACAGAGGAAATTATGGTCATATTGATTTCATTTATTATCTATACCTGACTTCATTCCCAAAAATAGACTTGAAGCAGCGATTATTAGTTACATAGTGGCATGATGCTTCCTACAGAATGTATCCTTTTATCCTCTCTTACAAAAGCATAAATAGGAATATTACATATAAGCCACTCTCTGGCCTTAAGGCAGGCAATTCAAGCAGCTCCTAATGATTATTAAATATTAATGAAACGATTTATTTCTTTTTTCAAACTTTTTGTGTGCTGCACGACTTATGGGATCTTAGTTCCCCAACCATAGATTGAACTCAAGCCCTGGCAGTGAAAGTGCCGCGTCCTAACCACTGGATCACCAGGGAATTCCCCATGAATTGATTTGTTAATGTGTTTCATTTTAAATACGATTATCAATCTCATTTTCGATGAAATACCAATGAATCTAATGATCATATATTTTATAGGACACCGTAAAGTTTTAAGTAGCTGAATAAAGTTTTTAAAAGTATAAATATATTCCATGCATAAATTCTGTTCCAAGTAATGAGCTAAAAAAAAATGCATAGGGAGATGGAGAGGGGAAGGATTGGGAGTTTGGGGTAAGCAGATACAAATTATTAAATAGTGAATGGATAAGAAACAAGGTCCTATTCTATAGCACAGGGAACTGTGTTCAATATCCTGTGATAAACCATAATGGGATGCTCAGGGCTGGTGCACTGGGATGACCCAGAGGGATGGTACAGGGAGGGAGGTGGGAGGGGGGTTCAGGATGGGGAACATGTGTACACCCGTGGTGGATGCATGTTGATGTATGGCAAAACCAATACAATATTGTAAAGTAAAAAAAAAAATAAAGAATAACAAAAAAAATATTTATTTGAGCACACAATAAAGAATATTAAAAAAAAAAAAGAATATATACATATGTATATGATCCAAGTCATGCTTATGGAGAAATTTTGCAACCACTTCTGCACCAAATGTGAAGAACACTCCTCTGTCATTTTCACCCCAGCCTAAGACAACTTTATCTGGGTCAGACCACAAAAGATCACAAAGAAAACCTTGATCTGGTATATCAGTTGTTCGCATAATTTGCTGAATCCGCTCCGTAGATTGACAATCTGGTGATAAACCTCCATGACAGCAGAATATTTTCTCAACCACGATGGCTGCTATCAGTAAACAGTTAAAACAGTCTGTGAAAGTTTTCCATAGTTTAATGTTATATCTTTTTTTACATTCATCATAAAATTCATAAATTCTATTGATGCTGGCACATTCATGGTTTCCTCTAAGAAGAAACAATTCCTGGGATATTTGATTTTGTAAGCCAACAAGAGGCAGATAGTCTCCAGTGATTGCTTTCATATATATATATATATATACACACACACACACACACACACACACACACACACACACACAACTGAATCGCTTTGTTGTGCAGCAGAAATTAACACATTATAAATCAGCTATATTGAAATTTAAAAAGGAAAAGAAAATACAGTTCTTATAGACACATTCATGCACTGTATTAAGTTCAAAACTGTTGTCATGGTGTCATAGTGGAAATCTGAGATTAATTTTTATGAATTATAATTATTCACCCTCCTTTGTGAGTGTCAACATTTGAGGTTTTTGCTTGTCCATTGGATGCTCAAAGACCACCCTTTGCTCTTTTCATAGAGGGGTGGTAAGAGGCCATCCAGATAACCAGAACAACAGAAAGATGGACTGAGTTCAAGACAGCAGTTCACCACTGACAGGCCGTGTGATCTCAGACATTCATTTATTTCCTCTGAACATCAGTTTCTCATCTGTAAAATGGGAATAATGAGTTCTTCCATCTGTGGGTTTTCACAAGAATTAAGACAATTTTTGCCTGTAAACTGCAGTTTAGCACAGTGCCCAGCACAGAGTACCTTTCATGAGTACATTCAACTTCTTCCATAAATACCACGTGTTTAGGCCTGCTTCCCTAAGACGCAGCTAGATCTGGTCCTTACATGATACCTGGCTGGATGCTGCGGCCACTGGCTCTGAAAACCATACCCTGCTAAACCTTGTAGAGAGATGAAAGAGTGCCTTGAAGATGTCAGAGTTAGAACAGAGAACTAGACAGTCCAGACACAGATTTCCTCTTGGTTGCCCACTGCCTGGTGACCTACTTTCTCTCTGCTTTCCACCATTTGTACAGCAGAAGGCCCCACCTTGGCCTTTGCCTGTTACATAGTAGTACCCTGAGAATAAGAGTATTGGGGCTGACTTCACAGCTCTTTGCAGTATGTGCTTGTTATAGATCCAAGAAATCTTTCTTGCCACATGATTTCATTGTCCAAATGTTCATGCTACAAACTTGTGATTTGTTACAGAGACCCATGAAGCTCTCCTAGCATCAGCCAAAGCCAGCTCTTCCTCTGCTCTTCGTTGCAATTGACAAACAGCCCCGTCCCCAGTAACTGCCTATGGAGATTCACCTTTAAGATTACTACCACCACCCCACCCCAAAATGAAGTATCTGTTTGTCTAGGGCATTGGTTTCTCATATTACATTGTCCTTCAGCCTACAGAGAGTGCCTCTATGGTGGGTTATGCCAGGGAATTAATTACTATACTAAGATCATAGCATGTTGGCTAGATAGCTGTTCTGTGCTGTGCTGTGCTGTGCTTAGTCGCTCAGTCGTGTCCAAAGTTTTAGAAACTGCTTTTTGAACCTATAGTTGTTGCTTGTAGCACAAAACATAATCTCCTGGATGCTTCACTGAGCAGCACAACAAAGGATATTAATAGTCTCAAGAAGCCATAGTAGGTGGGTAAACCATGCCAGGGTTAGCAACTCCCTGTGGCCGGGTCATCAGGCCTTCCAGTCCATGCAATGACCCAGAAGTAGGGGTTGGTTATGAGTCTTGGAAGGAGGCAGGCTTCTGAGGTCTTTCGAACACGCTTTGATTTCTGCAGTAAAGTTTGGAGGCTGAGCATGTAGGAGCTCAGGTTAGAAAGCCCTTTGGGGAGTCACATAGGTGAGAGAGAATCAGAGAAATACTCCAATGCCTTTAAGGAATTATTCTTCAGCTATGCTTGCAGTTTTTACAGGAAACCTGGGGACTATGACAGACATAGTACCCAGCTTATCTTTTGCCTCTTCATTTCCTTAATGGTATCTTGTGAAGAGGAGACATTTTTAATTTTTATGAAATATAATTTTTCAACATTTAATCTTATTTTCTGTTATTACATGTAAATTACATGGACTATTTTTACCTTCTAGGCTAGGATAATCACACTCAGTCAAAATGTATTTTCTATTTTACGTATTAGATACAATTGCTAATATTTGATACAAATTTTTGGATTTGTCCTCCTGGTGGAATGCCTTTAACAAGTTTTGGTATCAGGGTTATTCTATTTTCTGAAAGACTTTGTATAAAATTGTTCTTATTTCTTTTTGATATGTTCAATAGAATTTACCAGTGAGATAATCTGAGATGGGTTTTGTTTGTGTAGATGTTTCTAATAAGTTCAATTGCTTTGACAGGTATAAGGCATTCAGATTTTCTATTTCATCTTGTATCAGTTTTGATTGTCTTATTTTTCAAGTGCATTTTTTTCTCACTTGTCTAATGTACTGGCATAACATTTCCCTTTTGACATCTGTAGAACCGATGGGGATATCTGCTCCTTCATTCCTAGTACTAATTATTTGCTTTAATTCTGTTTTTTTTTTTAAGTCAGTCTTCCTAGGGTTTCATCAATTTTATTAACCTCTTCAAAAACTAACATTTGACTTAGTAAGCTTTTTGTGTTGTTTTTACATTTTTTATTTCATTGATGTCTGCTCTTTATAATTTTTTTTCATTCTACTAACTGGATTCAGTTTGGTATTATTTTTCTAGGATCATAAGATAGAAATGTAACAATTATTTTTACTCATTCTTTCTCTGTTATATAAACATTTATTATAAATTTCCTTCCAAGCATGCTTTAGCTGCCAATCACAAACTTTGTTGTTTTGTATTTTCATTTTCTTTCCATTTGAACTACCTTTATCTACCTTTTGATTTCTTATTTGTACTGTGAACTACCTTATCTACCTTTTGATTTCTTATTTGTACTGTGAACTACCTTATCTATTTTCTTATTTGTACTGTGAACTACCTTATCTACCTTTTGATTTCTTATTTGTACTGTGAACTACCTTATCTACCTTTTGATTTCTTATTTGTACTGTGAATTATTTAGAAATATGTTGCTTTATTTCCAAATAATTAGGGCTCTTCTAGTTTTATTATTGCAATGGATACCTAATTTCACTGTAATCAGAAAAATAAACTTACAAAAAAAACTTCTGAAATTTATTGAAACTTGATTGATATCCTTGTATATGTGTATCTTAGTACACATTTCATGTTATTTAAAAAGGATGCATACTCTGCAGTTGTTTGATGTTACATTTTATAAATGCCAACTAGGTTGAAGTGGTTGATAGCATTCTACAAATCTTCTATATGTTTAGTTATTTTTCATTTAGCTCTATCAATTATTGAGACAGGGTATTTATCTCTGATTATGTTTTGGGGTTTATCTTCTTCTCTAATATAGTCAAATTTGTTTTAATGACATTTTGGCTGTATTTTAGGCATATACAGAGTTAGAATTCTTATTTTCTCCTAAGATATTGTCTATTATCATTAAGAAATGCCCATCTTTCTCACTAATAAAACTGTCTTGAATTTTATTGGTATAATCAATCCCGATTTCTTATAGTATTATTTATATATTGTTTTCCATCTTTTAACTTTCAGCCTATTTGTGAATATTCATTTAAAATTCATCTTTTGTAGACAGCATATGTTGTTTTGTTTGTCTGTTTAAACTATATTTTTTACATTCCCCCCCACAGCTTTATTGAGATATTATTGACACATAACATATGTGAGTTCAAGGTTTACAATGTGATGACTTGATACACATATATATTGCAAGATATCACAATAAGGTTAACACCTCCATCCCCTCATATAATTACACACTTATTTTCTGTGGGGAGAATATTTACAATCTAGTCTCAGCAATTCTCAAGTATATAATACAGTATTGCTAATTATAGTCACCATTCTGTATATCAGATCACCAGAGCTATTCATATTTTATTTAGTTGAGAGTTTGTACCCTTTGACCAACATCTTCCCATTTCCCCTACCCTCTAGCTCCTGCAACCACCACTCTATTCTCTATAAGTTCAGCGTTTTAGATTCTGCATATTAGTAAGACTACACAGTATTTGTCCTTCTTTGTCTTATTTCTCTTGGCAAAATGCCCTCTAGGTCCATCATGTTGTCACAAATAGCAGGATTTCCTTCTTTTTCATGGTTGAATAATATTCTTGTGTGTATGTGTGTGTCTCACATTTTGTATATCTCACATTCTACTTATCCATTCATCCATCAGGGGACATTTAGGTTGTTTGTAAGTTTTGGCTATTGTGAATAATGCTGCAATGAACATGGGGGTATGGATATCTCTTTCAGATAGTGGTTTCATATCCTTAAGGTGTACACCTGGAATTGGGATTGCTGGATCATATGGTATATTTATTTTTAGTTTTTTTGAGGAATCTCCATACTGTTTCCCATAGTGGCTGTGCAAATTTACATTTCCACCAACAGTGTTGAAGGGTTCCCTTTTCTTCACATCCACAGCTTCATCAGCACTTACATTTTGCCTTTTGACAATAGCCACTCAAATGGGTATAAGGTCATACCTCATTGTGTTGATTTGCATTTCCCTGAATATTAGTGATGTTGAACAACTTTTCACATACTCGTCAGCCATTTGTACATCTTCTTTAGAAAAACATTTATTTGAGTCCTTTGCCCATTTAAAATCAGATTCATTGGGGTTTTTTTGTTTTTGTTGTTGAGTTGTATGAGTTCCTTCCATATTTTGGATATTAACCCCTTATCAAATAGATGGTTTGCAAATATTTTTCTCCCATTCCATAGGTTGCCTTTTCATTTTGCTGATTGTTTCTTTTTTTTTCCTAGAAGCTCTTTAGTTTTATGTCATCCCATTTGTTCATTTTTGCATTTGTTGCTTGCACTTTTGCTGTCATATAAAAAAAAATAACTGCCAAGACCAATGTCAAGGAGCCTTTAAGCCTTCTTGGAGTGTCCCTGACTCAAGAGCTAATATATCTCCTCTACCATGGTACTATCTTCCTGACAACTCTAACCTATGTCCTTTGTGTGATAAAGTTTTTCACTCTGGCTGGTGAGAGCACAGAATATTCCCATCCCTACGGGAGCTTTGGAAATTGTTCAGCCTAGTGCTTTACGTGATTCTATTTCCTGTGCCTGGTAGTTTCCTCTCATGCATGCACAGGAATAATAAGCTGAGAGCTCAAGGGAACACCTTTACAGATCTCTGGAGTTTTCTTTCTGCAGCTTTCTCCTCTCTGCTACTCTATCCCATGATTACCAGCTGCACTGGCCTCCCTGAATCTTGTTCTTTAGCTTTTCAATTCAGCAACACCACAAGGCTGTGTTTGGCTCCCACTTCCCTCTGCATTGTAGCTTAGAAAAACCTCCCAGCCATACGTTGGAGCAATTTGAGGGATCACCTCATTTATTTCTTTTCTCCTTGTGATAATAGTCCTATGCTTCCTGTTGTCCAGCCTGAAAAGCTGATTCGTTTATTTTATCCAGTTTTCTAGTTGCTTAAGCCAGAAGAGTAAATCCCATCTTGATCACTCTACCATGGATGACTGTAGAACTCTGTGACAAATTTCATGGCTTCATGTTTCGTGCTGATCTTTTAAAGCTTTTCTTTTATTTCTTTAAATACAGCAAGCATAGCTCTTTTATAGTTGATTACAGATTGTTCCAATTTCTCAGGTCTTTCTTGATTATGATTTTCCTATTGTTGCATAACAAATTACTGCAAATTTAGTCACTTAAATCCACAACCAATTACTAGCCCACAGTTCTGCCTGTCAGAAATTCAGGCAGAATTCTTTGCTTGGTGTTTCACAAAGCTAAAATCAAGGATCTGGGCAGGCTGCATTCTCATCTGCAGCTGAGAGTCTCTTCCAAGTTGACGTTGTTGCGGCAGAATTACATTTCTTGCTGTTGTATAGGATTGAGTTGGCTCATTTAGTGTTTACTGTCAGCTGGGGGGCACACTTGTTCCCAGATACTGTGCATTCCTGGCCATGTGGCTTTCTTCACCTTCAAAGCCAGCAACAGAGATTTTCCCTGTGCCAAATCCCGCTCATGCATGCTTCAAATCCCTTCAACAGAAAGAGTCCTATAAATTGTCCTCTGTGGGTCTGATTAATTCAGGCCCACAGAGGATAATCTCCCTCTCTTAAAGTCAACTGATTTAAGACCTTAATTATATCTGCAAAATCCCTCTACAGCAGCACCTAGATTAATGTTTGATTGAATAGCTGGGGACAGAATTTGGGGGACCTCTAAGGGGCTGTGTTCATAGAATTTTGCCTATCACATGTGATATGTTTCTATTGCCTGTGGTTTCTGTTGATTCCTGTTCTTAGTGTCCTGTTTCCTTATGTATCTAGTTACAGTTGCCTGTTTTCTCAATATTTGATAAGAAATGTTGTTAGCAGGAATTACATGAAGCCTAGAATGATAGCTTTCTCCTATGGAAGACTTTTTGTTTGCTTACAGCAGGAGCCTGTGGGCACTGCTTTTCCAGGAACACCTTAATAGATATTTAAGGTTTGTGCAGACCACCCAGGACCATTTATGGTCCAATTTACTTCTAATTCACTTTTAACCCAAGAATTAGAGTGGGTGGTAATTTATTCAATCTTTCCCCCTAGGAGGATCCTGGGATTTGATCATCCTCCTCCTCATCCCATAGGCCTTGGGTGGCTCAGATGGTAAAGAATCTGCCTGCAATGCAGGAGACCCAAGTTCAATCCCTGGGTCAGGAAGATCCCTTGGAGAAGGAAATGGCAGCCTGCTCCAGCATTCTTGCCTGGAGAATCACATGTATAGAGGAACCTGGTGGACTACTGTCCACGGGGTTGCAAAGAGTCTGACATGACTCTTTCACTTTCTTTCTCCTCATCCCAGGGTATTACCCAAAATGCAGATCAATTTTATGGCTGTTTCTTTCAGAGTAGAAAATACGCTCAGAACCAAAGTCACTCTGAATGTTGGGATTCCCTCTTCATTCTCCTCTTCTCCTAGAATATGGATTTTTCTCTAGTTCTTTTGTGCTTCATTAATATGACTTTTATATTGCATCCGACTTTTTAGATGTACGCTATAGATTATTCTGATTGTCTAGCTGCCAATTTTAAAAGTGGATACCATCTCCATTGTTTCCTAGTTCTACTGTTATTTTTAAGGAGCTCAATGCCATTTTGATTCCTGTTCTCTTATATGTGACCAATTTTTTTTCTCCGTGGAACATTTAGCATTCAATCTTTAGCTTTGGTTTTGTATAATTTCATGATGATGTACCTAGTATGGATAATTTTTCCAATTTATTGTGCTGAACACTTAGTGGGTTCTTTGATCTAGAAACTTATATCCTTCAGTTCCAGGAAGTTGTGTCATACACTTTATAATTTCCTTGTCTATGACTTCACTATTCTTTATTTCTAAAACTTTAGTTAGTAGGATGTTTGGCTTCTTGTAATGATTGTCTAATTTTTTTGTCTTTATTCCCTTGTATTCCCTTTATTCCCTTTTCCCCTTTTTCTTCTATTTCACTGAGATTTGCTCAAATTTATCTTCCAATCTTTCATTAAATTTTCACATCAGCAATTACATATTTAATTTCCAAGAGCTCTACCTTGTTTTCAGAATATTCCTTTAAAATAGCATCCTGTTCATGTTCAGTGATGGGATTTTCTCTGATTCTCAGGATATAAATTACAGTGTCATTTAAAGTTTTATTTTTATTCCTTGCATCATCTCTATTTCCTCCAAGTTCTTTACTTTTGTTCATTTTGAACTCTATTGTTAATATTAGTGCTTAGTCATTCAGTTGTGTCCGACTCTTTGCAACCCCATGGACTGTAGCTCGCAAGGCTCCTCTGTCTATGGGGATTCTCCAGGCAAGAATACTGGAAAGGTTTGCCATGCCCTCCTCCAGGGGATCTTCCCGACGACCCAGGGATCAAACCCAGTTCTCCCACACTGCAGGTGGATTCTTTACCATCTGAGCCACCAAGTGGCCCAAGAATACTGAAATGGGTAGCCTATCCCTTCTCCAGGGGAACTTCCCAACCCAGGAATCACTTAATATTGCAGTCTTTGCTTAAATATGTGTGATTATTTGCTATCCATTCATATTTATTATTGAGTTACTAAAAATCTCACTGGAATTTCTATATTTGGGAAATAAGATTTTCTGTATGTGAAATACATCATAAATCAGGAACTTCTTTCAGTGGGAGACACCTAAATGTACGTGCTTGCATGTGTGTGTGTGTGTGTGCAGCATTTTGTTTAGGGCCAGTTTTCACAGAGAAGATTTCTCCCATCTCTAATCTTTAGGGCCCCTGTTTTGGGAGCCAACAGAGAAAATAGGGTTGTGGGCTCTCAGTGTTCAATATGAAAACTTGCAACCAATTCCCTTATTTTCAGTATAGAACCTTACTTCAGACCTCAGTTCAGTCTGAGGTCTGGTATCCTCCAGTCCAAAATCGCTCCTGTCATTTCACTCTTTTGTCTTTTCTCTATACATATGTTTAATTCTTATAGTGACAAAGTGGCCTTCTCTGAAATCCTTTAGATTTCCCTCTTCCATATCAGTTACTTTCGTGAGGCTGTGGAAATATCATGGTGGCAACTCCATGCCAGCATTCTATTCTAAGTGCCTTCTTCAATCATGTAAGTGACCCAGTGTCTCAGTGTTTCAAAGTCAAGTTCTTGGGGGAAAAAGTCAAATTAACCCAACTTAGATCAAGGATTCCATTTTGGTCATATCAGGTTCAAGGGAGGAAAGCAAGTCATACACAGCTTATAGGAACATTTTAAAACTTCTAAATAGCAGAAAAACATCATAAACAAAATTAAAAGGTGAATTATAAACTGGAAAAAAATTTGCAATCCATATAACAGACAAAAGATTAATAGACACACAGATGAAGAGACAATACATACTAAGAGAACTAAAATAAACACCTGGTAGCAGAAAAATGGGCAAAAGGTATGCAAATACTGTTCACACTAATGACTAATAAATGTATGCCAAACAGTCAACACCAAACAGTAATGAAACGAACAAAATTTAAACAGAAAAGTTTTCACCTAGGAGATAAAAAGAGATAATGATATTCAGGATTAGTGGTAACCCATGAACCCAGGCACCCTCAGACACTGCTAATAAATGGTATCATCTTTCTTGTGGCTGTTTGGCATTATACCTCAAAGGGATTAAAAATAAGCATTCCTGGGGGAATGAAGAACTTGGTGTCCTGGGCTCTTAGGCAGAGCCTGGGGTTTGGCCACGGGGTGCTGGGGGGCATGGGATGCTAACGATACGCAGCTGAGGCCCAGTGTGGGATGAGGTCCCCAGTCAACCAAAATGGAGCACCAGTGCCAAGACTCTCAGTGGGCCTTAGATCACCTTTTCTTTGGCTGAGAGTACTCCTGGGGAGTCTGAGGACCCCACAACCAAGGACCCCACAATTCTTGCCCTTAGGATCTGCAAAGCCAAAGGTCCCTTTGACTGCATTGATCATCAAGATGGGCACTTCACCTGGATTATCACATTTAATCTTCACAGATTCATGGAGTGAGTGCTACTAGTTCACTGGACCTTACAAAAGATGTCACTATTACTTTTGAAGATCAACAAGAGATAATACATTTGCGCAGACTGACTAAAGCCCAGAACTAAAGGAAGAAAAAGAAGGGGTAAAGAAACAATTCCAAAATGTAGAAGATGCTTGTGATGACATCAGGCTGGTGGATGACGGCCTAATGACACCTTATCCCATTGGTGATGCTTTCACCATTTTCAAGAAGAAACATCATAAATGTTAGAAGAAGCAAAGAAAAATTTGCAAGAGGAAAATGACATCTTAGAGTTCATAGTGGAATCAATTCAGCAAGTGTGAGCAGATTGGAAAGTTCAATTACATGCCAAAATCAGGAGCAACATAAACCTTAAAGCTGAAGAAGATTAAACGTTCTATACATTTTTTTTTTGGCCATACCCATGGCTTGCAGGATCTTAATTCCCCAACCAGGGATGGAACCCCAGCCCTTTGTAGTGGAAGCATGGAGTCCTAACCACTGAATTGCCAGGGAAGTCCCAGTATACTTTTAAAAATTTGTTTAATACATCTGAATATTGTTTAAAATGAAAAACTAAACATTTCTTTTGACCCAGAAATTCCATTTCTAAAAACCGCATCCTAAGAAAAATATACATGGATATATATTAAAACCTACACGTGTTCAACAGAATATTATTAACAATAGAGAAAAACAGTAAACATCCTTAATGTCCAACAGTGGAAGACTGGTTAAAAATATGTGGGGCGCATGCACTGAAGGGAATAATGGAATATAATACATACAATATTATATATAATAATGGGGTATATTTATTCAGTATGTATATACATATTTATTAACATTCAGGTTCTAAACAATTTAACTACATGAATTATGTCATTTTAAATTTAAAAACAAGTTACAAAATCTTATTTATCTACCATCTTCTTATTTTTGTAAAAATAAAGTAATACATAAAAATGAAAGGCTATCCATGGTTGGATGGCATCACTGACTCAATGGACATGAGTTTGAACAAGCTCCATGAGCTGGTGATGGACAGGGAAGCCTGGCGTGCTGTAGTCCATGGGGTCACAAAGAGTCAGACACAACTGAGTGACTAAACTGAACTGTTCCATTCTCAGTGGAGAAGGAAATGTCAACCCACTCCAGTATTCTTGCCTGGAAAATCCCATGGACAGAGGAGCCTGGCAGGCTACAGTCCATGGGGTAACAAAGAGTCAGACATGACTTAGGCACTGAACCATCCAGTCTCAAGCAAATAATAGTTATCTCTGGACAGTGATGTTCAGTTCAGTTCAGTCGCTCAGTCGTGTCTGACTCTTTGCGACCCCATGAACCGCAGCATTCCAGGCCTCCCTGTCCATCACCAACTTCTGGAGTTTACCCAAATTCATGTCCATTGAGTCGGTGATGCCATCCAACCATATTATCCTGTTGTCCCCTTCTCTTCCTGCCTTCAATCTTTCCCAGCATCAGGGTCTTTTCAAATGACTCAGCTCTCCACATCAAGTGGCCAAAATATTAGAGTTTCAGCTTCAACATCAGTCCTTCCAATGAACACTCAGGACTGATCTCCTTTAGGATGGACTGGTTGGATCTCCTTGCAGTCCAAGGGACTCTCAAGAGTCTTCTCCAACACCACTGTTTAAAAACATCAATTCTTTGGCACTCAGCTTTCTTTATAGTCCAACTCTCACATCCGTACATGACTACTGGAAAAACCATAGCCTTGACTAGACGAACCTTTGTTGACAAAGTAATGTTTCTGCTTTTTAATATGCTGGATAGCGACATTAAGAATCACTTTATTCTTTTTTTAAAAAATTCCACTGAGAACACATATCCCTTTTGTAAATATAAATCCAAGTAAATATTATTTTATTTATTAAGTAAAGAGGTCTGGTATTGTGGAATAGTTTATTGGTCACTTCAAAGCACAGGGGTCTTACAATAGACAAACACTTGCTTGTCCCAATTTTCAGGTCTGTACAGACCTGGAATTTCTGTGCTGAGCACCAAGTAGTAAATGAGAGACCAGGCTGCTCTGCTACATGGGGAGACAGGGAGAAGTGGGCACTAATGGGGAAGTGATCTTTTTTTTCTGAGCTCAATCAGTCTTTTTTTTGTTTGTTTGTTTGTTTGGCTATGCCATTTGAAGGACTTAGTCCCCCAACCAGGGATGGAACCCAGACCCCCTGCCTTGAGAGTGTCGAGTCTTAACCACTGGACCACCAGGGAAGTCACTCAGTCAGTCTTATAATCATAAAAATTCTTCCCAGAGTCTGTCAGTCAGTTGTCTCTCAATCTGACTTTTCACTGCTGCCGAGCTTTCATTTTTATGTGCCTTCATCGGCATTTTAGAGGGAAACTATGCGGCTGCAACAGACATGCTCTCCTGAAACCCTTTTAAAACTGAATGTATCAGAAAAATTCTCTATTTTGAGCTACCATTCTCTTATCATGTATGGTATGATGGTATCTCACCTGGGCCTTTTTTTCCTTTTATGTTATTGCTTCATAGAGATCAGTAATTCCTCCCACTTCATTGTCACTCTAGGGAGGTGGGCATGGATTCCTGACATACAAGGGAAAATGGTCTCATTTTTGTGTGTTTATCCCAGATCTCTGAAACAGAGGATCGGCAGCTTGCCCCAGAAGCAGAAGGAAGGAGTGTGACAGGCAGGGAATTGGCTCTGTGTTGAGTCCTGCCTCCAAGGCCACAGGTGCAAGCCTTGCACCAAGACCACAGAAGCGGAGCCCAAAACCAAGGTCACCTCCAAAGCTGACTGACCCGCTTTGTACCCATTGCCAAAAGCCCCCTGATAATTACTAACAAGCTTCCTGATTCCCAATTAGGCAAAAACGTGCACTCCAGTAAACACCTTATAGCGCCCCAACCAGTCACCTAATGCAAACTTTCCAGCAGGAATTGTCCCTGTCTTGAGGTTATAAAGATTGGTTACTGACCCATGAACGCTTTCAGCTTTCCCTGGTCTGTCAGGAGGTTGGCCCACTGCCTTCTCAGAGCCCATTTTATCTCTGCTATTTGTTCTTAATAAACTCACACCTTTCTGAAATGCCCTTGTCTGGAAATTCTTTTCCAACCTGTGCTCAACCTTTTCCAACCTGCCTCAACATTCTGGGAGCAACAGAGTCTGGTCATTTCCGAAGATCGTCTCTGGAGGCTAAGGTTGCTTTGGCTCTGGATTTCTGAATCGTGACTCTGAGGTCTTTTCTGAAATATTGTTAGGAGCCCAAATGTTATAGAATATATAAGGCCGTAGAATCAGTTCTGGGGCTTCCCAGGTGGCTCACTGGTAAGAATCCACCTGCCAATGCAGGATACACAGGAGACATGGGTTCAATCCCTGGGTCAGGAAGATCCCCTGGAGAAGGGAATGGCAACCCACTCCTGGATTCTTGTCTGGAGAATCCCATGGACAGAGGAGCCTGGCGGGCTACAGTCCATGGGGTCACACAGACTGAAGTGACTGAAGTGACTTAGCAAGCACACACAGAATCAGTTCTGCCCTCTTGGTCTATGGGAATCACCTTGTAGTTGTTACTATATTTTGGGTAAAATCACCCTGAAAGTTAGATTACACCTATAGGGAAATTAAGGCAACTGCATGAAAAAAATAACTGTACAGAGATCCCACGTTTGACATAGCATGTGTTAATAAAATCACTCTGACCATTGTTCCTTCATAATGAAACTACAAAGTCTTTTCACTTTGCAATGAAAATATTTGCTTTCAAGCTTTATAATGTATGGAAAAGTGTATCCCCACTGTAGATTTTATATTGTGTTTATCTTTATGCTGCTGCTGCTGCTGCTAAGTCACTTCAGTCGTGTCCAACTCTGTGCGACCCCATAGACGGCAGCCCACCAGGCTCCCCCGTCCTCGGGATTCTCCAGGCAAGAACACTGGGGTGGGTTGCCATCTCTTGATGCTAGTGTGTTTTATTTCTTGTTTTTAAAATTATATGAAGATTTCTTTTTGCAGGGTTGTATAAAGACTGGCAATGGCACCCCACTTCAGTACTCTTGCCTGGAAAATCCCATGGATGCAGGAGCCTGGTAGGCTGCAATCCATGGGGTCACTAAGAGTCAGACACGACTGAGCAACTTCACTTTCACTTTTCACTTTCATGCATTGCAGAAGGAAATGGCAACCCACTCCAGTGTTCTTGCCTGGAGAATCCCAGGGATGGGGGAGCCTGGTGGGCTGCCATCTATGGGGTCGCACAGAGTCGGACACGACTGAAGCGACTTAGCAGCAGCAGCAGCATAAAGACTGAAGATTCAAATAAATGTAAAATAAAATTTGAAAATTTTTTTCACAGAATATGATTTTTAAAATCCTGAATGAGTGTTAAAACGTTTTGGCTATTTAAAATTACTTATAATAAATTAAAACACCACTCCTTGTAAAGAACAAACATATGGACACCAAGGGGGGAAGGAGGGCGTGGGATGAATTGGGAGATTGAGATTGACATATGTACACTATCAATACTGTGTATAAAATAGATAACTAATGAGAACCTATTGTATAGCACAAGGAACTCTACTCAGTACTCTGTGGTGACCTAAATGGAAAGGAAATCCGAAAAACAGGGGATATATGTATATATACAGCTGATTCACTTTGCTGTACAGAAGAAATCAACACAACATTGTAAAGCAACTACACTCCAATAAAATTAATTTAAAAATAAAATTTAAGAAAACACCACTCTAAAATGTTTGGCTAAAGTGGTAGTAAAATGGATGGATAGGATGTCTGGTTACATGTGGCTCTTATAGAGATTGGGAAGTGAATCATTCTTAGAAGGTCACTGAAAGTTTCTCTTAATATAATTTGCTTGAACATGTCAAAATTTGGGGTTCACCAAAAAGTTAGCTCGGGTTTTCCCAAAAGATGCTATGGGAAAACCTGAATCATTTTTGGGGCCAACCCAAATAAACTTCTTTTGATTTACATATTTGCTTTTAATTCCAATACCTTATGTGTGTTATGTATGTATCATTCAAATGTATCGTTAAGTTATGCGGTTTTATGTTTGAAATGGAGCAAATGGAAAAATGTAAAAACTATCATTCAAAAATAATGATGTCACTCTAGAGAGGAGTTGTGATTCAGTTTTCTGTGTGTCTCTGAATTATTCTTACCCAACTTCACAAACCTGAACAGTCCTGAAAGCCAGTATCACATTCTTTTTTTTAGCTTGGAGAATGTCTGGATATTATCTAAACCTAATTCCAAATTTTACAGAAGAGAAAACTAAGATTTTCTAAGACTAAATATGTAACCTAGGATCATACACCAGAGTCTTAAAATCACTCTTTCCAGCATTTTTATAAGACAATGAAATGTACAATACCCAGCCTACAGAGGACACCATTGCAAAATCCCATGATGGTAAAATCCTGTGCTCATTTGTGGAGCAACTATTTTCTCTCTGTGAAGAAAGAAGAATCAGAGCATCTACTGCTTCTACTATCCCTTAGCTCTAAATTGGGCTCAGAAATTTTCTCAAATGCCTATTTGGTAATTGCATAAAATCACAACCATTAGGAGTGAGTCACTCTACAGTTAAGCAAATTTTTATTGAGATTCCTTTATGCTAATCAAGGCTAATGGGCTGACCATGAGCAAAGGTATCAACTAATGTAAATACATGGTCAAGTTATAAGAGTGGTGGTGCTTTTACTAATAAGCCAGTTTTTAATGAAACAGACTCCCTGAACCCCTGCACTGCCGCTATAGACCTGTCAATCCTTCACACTCCCTAAGGCCTATTCTGCCTAAGCTTTGACGTTAGCTAGCAGAAACTAAAAAGGATTTCGTAATTCTTTCACAAAAATCTTTCTGGCATTTAGTGTCTTGTTAGGCACCTAAGCAGCAGATAAATCTCAGCTTCATGGAATCCGACTGGCTCTGTCTCTAATGGAGATGAAACTAAAGAAAAAGAGCATCTCTTTCTGACACCATCATGATTTTCTGCAAAATTATGTGAATACATTATTGTCATTCTGATACACACCCTTCTAGGGTTTCCTTGTGGGCTTTTAGAGAATAGTTACTAATAGACTTCCCCGGGAATGCACTAGTTGTCTAATGATGACTCATTTTTCCATATAGTCTCTCCTATTCAGAAGGTATTTATTGCCTCCAATTCTATAAGCACTGCCACCCCCATTTCCTTCCCCATCTCTCAGCCTGAAAATGCAGCTGAAAGAAAGCTAAAAGTGAAAGTTCACTGTAAAATTCTCCAGGCCAGAATACTGGAGTGGGTTGCCTTTCCCTTCTCCAGGGGATCTTCCCAACTCAGGGATCGAACCCAGGTCTTCCGCACTGCAGGCCGATTCTTTACCAGCTTAGTCACAAGGGAAGCCCAGGAATACTGGAGTGGGTAGCCTATCTCTCCTTCCTGTATCTTCCTGATACAGGAATGGAACCAGGGTCTCCTGCATTGCAAGCAGGCAGATTCTTTACCAACTGAGCTATCAGTGAAGCCCCCTCCCCCCGCCAAAAAAAAAATGCAGCTGTGACTTCAAAGCAATACACAGTTCCGTTCGATTTCATCTTGAATACACACATACCTGAAATATTTAAGAGGCCAGTTTGGATTAATGAAAATTTGATATTTCTGAATGTTTAGATGAATAACAATAAAAAAATACTGTGTATAGAATGCCTTTATGCTTTCAAAAGAATTTCAAATCTATGGCTTCTCATGGTCTTAGAACAGCACCGAAAAGTTCATAGCACATGTATTAGCACCCTCATTTTCCATGTGAGGATCCAGAGGCTCAGAGAGGCTGTGTTATTTTTCCCAACTTATTCACTGAGTTAAGTTTGGTAGCAGAGACTAGTATGGCCTTCCCCCATATCCTCTGCTTTAGCTCCTATCTGAAATACCTATAATAGAATTTGATGCACCTTTCCTGAGTTGCTTTGAAGATGTAAAAACCTCCCCATCTCCAACAAATGGAAGATGTTTAACTACTTGATGGCCATGAGCACATAGCCCCAAGCCTCCTGGACCCTAAGGACTGATAATGTTAACCCCTGTGACCTCACCATCGGCCGTTCAGAGACTGGCGCACAAGCTGATAGCAGACCCTGCAACCCCACTCTCTCACGGGGCTTTTAACAGTGCTTTGCCAAAACCCTTCAGTGAGTTGGGGCTTTTTAGGGCATGAGTCACCTGTCTCCTTGCATGGCTCTGCAGTAAACCTTTCTCTGCTCCAAACTCTGAATTTTCAGTTTGGCCTCACTGTCCATCGGGCACATGAAAATGCATTAACCCTAGCACCTACACACCTTCACTCCTACCTACAACCTACCTAAATGGCTTTTCTTCTACATGCAAGTAAAATGTTTCACTTTCTAGGCAATATCATTGATATTGGTGTTAGGCAATTCGCACCAAGGAATTGAATGGTATTCTTTAAATGAACTTTACCATAACCCATAACTAAATGAGTATTTCTAAAATGTTCTGTTGTAGCTATGCGTTCCGGGAAACAAACTCACTCAGAAGGACAATGCAGATAGTGGAGTGCAGTTTGTTACACCGGTGGGGCCAAGGCAGAGTCTCCTCTTAGCCAAGGACCCCAACCAGTTTTTGTGAAAACCTTATAAACCCTAAGTGTACTTGCTCAAACCCACCTCCCCAGATTCCTTGAAACTAGTCTGGACAAGGTAAAAGAGAGATACGATCAAAGTTAACCCATGATTCATGTGTCACGAGATGAGATAAACAGTGGATATTTATCAGTAGGCCTGTGGTCATATCCTGATAAACATAATGGAATTTACCACTTTGTTCTGTTACAGAGGTAATTAGCATATTCTTTTAGGCAACGGAGAGTCCAAGTACAAGTCCTGAGGCTCTTTTATCCTGGGGTCTGGTTTTCCATTGGTATGCCATTTCTATAGACACTGGGTACAAAGTTCAGCGTCCACTGGGAGGATGACCATGCATGTAGCCTAATGTTTACAGCCTGGCCTAAGATGGAGTCCAGCTCTGTTTCCTCCTTCAGTTCAAAAAGAGTTCGCAAAAAATTGTTATTGCAAAACTATTCCTGAAATATTTGGAATTCTAAATAGAAAAGGCAAGAAGTCAGAGGATTCTAGGGAGAAGGAGAAAAAACAGTCCATCATTTTCTCATCAAAAGTTGGCTTTTTAAATATGACAGAGTGAGAGGAACCAGGTTACTACTCCCATTTAGCACACTGAAACAACTGTTTCTAGTGATGAGTAGAAATCCATGAAAGTTGAAGAAAAAGGCATTTTCACTCTTTCATAAGACATTGTGTTTCCTTGTTATTAAGTCCAAGCTCACTCTGCTCACCGCACAATAGGCCAATGAATCCGAGAGACAAGGTGTTGAGGCAAGGAAGAGCCAGCAGACTGAGAAGATGGCAAGCTAGTGCCTCAAAATACCATCTTATTGGGGTCTGGATGCCAGGTTGTTATCTCTGATCTGAGAGAGAGAAGCAATGAGGAACTAAAGTCAAAAAGCAGAATAGAGAGGGAGATGCAGTGGGGAAGTAAAGTGAAAGAGTCTTCAGTTTTGCAAAACATCTCCAAGGGAATGGCCAG
Source organism: Bos grunniens (assembly GCF_055505025.1). Lineage (NCBI taxonomy): Eukaryota > Metazoa > Chordata > Mammalia > Artiodactyla > Bovidae > Bos > Bos grunniens. Next base: position 122,996,554 of record NC_141194.1, on the reverse strand, counting down.
CCTTCAGAAGGTGTGTGTTAATCTCTTTTATTCACAGGTGGGCAGGGACAAACTATCTCTCCAGGAGCTGAACAAAGGCACTTTACAGTCAAGCAAGGGAGCAGGTCTGTCTAGTCATAGCAGGGACAAAAGTCCATCTAGTTAAAGCTATGGTTTTTCCAGTAGTCATGTATGAGTGTGAGAGTCGGACTATAAAGAAGCTGAGCACCGAAGAATTGATGCTTTTGAACAGTGGTGTTGGAGAAGACTCTTGAGAGTCCCTTGGACTGCAAGGAGATCCAACCAGTCCATCCTAAAGGAAATCAGTCCTGAATATTCATTGGAAGGACTGATGCTGAAACTCCAATACTTTGGTCACCTAATGTGCAGAGCTGACTCATTTGAAAAGACCCTGATGTTGGGAAAGATGGAAGGCAGGAGGAGAAGGGGACGACAGAAGATGAGATGGTTGGATGGCATCACTGACTCAATCAATGGACATGCGTTTGAGTAAACTCCGGGAGTTGGTGATGGACAGGGAGGCCTGGTGTGTTGCGATTCATGGGGTTGCAAAGAGTCAGACACGACTGAGCGACTGAACTGAACTGACTGAGGGGAGCAGGGTCCTCCAGACCAACCATTGAGTATGATTATAATAATAAAAGCAAGTCATAGAAACAGTTTCCAACATAGAGTCAGAGTTGGCTTCCTCCCTGCAACATCCTCTTTACTGCTCTCTCACTTAATTGCAAGTCTTGGACCTAGTGTGTTGGCTCTATTTAGAAGCTTTGCTTTTCTGATACTTGGAACTCCAGGGAAACCCATTTTAATCACTGCCACTGGTTCTACCAAGCTTAGAACATCCTCCTTGTCTCATATTTATTGATCATATCTCTCATTCCTTACCTTTATCATGCTACCTTTCAGTATGGGGGATAGTATGGTGTCCTTATTAGAAACAAGGGTTTAGGGATCAGATCCCATGAGGTTTGATTTTATCCCTTGCTGCCCTCACCAGTTTCTAGCCACACGGCCTTGGATTTCTTACTCAAGGTCAGTGATTCCTCCTCTTGTAACATAGTGTTCATGTATTGGGTTGGCCAAACTGTTCAGGTTTTTCTGTAATTACTATTGGCCAATGCAATTTTAACTCGCAGGTGATTGGATGAAGATCACACAGCAGGTTTATGGCTGAGACAATCAGGGATGAGTGCTAAAAATGACTCAAATTGATCATTAAGCCAGACTGTTTACACTGAGAAAGGCTGTTTCTCTTAACTTTGTTGCTATAGCTACCAAATTATAGATAGGTAGATAGATGATAGAAAAATAGATAAATAGACATAGATATTGACAGACAAAATCTACATTCCACTATGGCTAATTAATTATGCTACCATCCAAGTATAGAAGTTTCTCCCATATATATATATGTGTGTGTGTGTGTGTTTGTCACATAGTTTCTGCAGTTCATTCAACTTGAATTCTTCTGGGACCCTAACTAGGATATGTAGGTTGCAAGTAACCTGACTAAAAATGACTTAAAACAATAGGGATTTATTGTCTCACTTGATAGAGCTCCATAGTTAGCCTTCTGCTGGGGTCTATAATGCAGGAGTCTCCGTTGATTTCTCTGCAATTATTTTGGCTTCCCCCTCATGGTTGCAAGATAGCTATCACAGCTCAAAGGATCACATTGTCAGAGGACCTGTCAAAAAGTGGGAAGAAGATACTTTCTCTTTTTGCATCCTCTGTTCTTCTTCAGAGAGGAAACCTTTCACAGAAGCACAGAATTCTCCCCTTGGAAGAATTCCTCTTACTTTTTTTTAAGACAAAATTGGGTCACATGTTCAACTGGAAACCAATCACTGGCAAGAGAGCAATGGGGTTACCATGCTTGGTTTAGATTGGAGCAGCTTTGGCATGTTGCTACTATCCTGAACAAAGTCAGAGTTCTGTTAGCAAGGTGGCAGAGGAGCACGGCTGTTGGACAGGTAATAACCAGCAGTGCCATGGAGATGCAGAGACTGGTATCTGGCAACATATTTCTGCCTGATGTAAACTTACACAAAGATAAACCTTCCCTGTGACTTAATACTGAAAAGGAAAGCCCAACAGATTTACTAAAAAGTGATGTTGAACTATGGACCACTATTTTGTGTTTTTTTCTTTTTGATATAGAAGTGAAATTTAATATACAAAAACCACATAGGCTGAAGCTTAAGTTGGGAAGGAGGGTAATTTGGAGTATTAACAATTCATAGAACTTTTCAAGTTTGAAAGGAACATTAGAAAATATTTATATTTACATTTCAGAATCCTCTGTATAGTGTGTGTTTTCAATAGAACATCCATGTTGAATAATTGTTTCCTTCTTTTTGAAAGTGAAAGTGTTAGTCATTCAGTTGTCTCCGACTCTTTGTGACCTCATGGACAGCAGCCCACCAGGCTCCTCTGTCCATGGGATTTTCCAGGGAAGAATGCTGGAGTGAGTTGCCATTCCTTTCTCCAGGGCATTGTCATGATCCAGGGATCGAACCCGGGTCTCCAGCATTGCAAGGCAGATTCTTTATGGTCTGAGCCACTGGGGCATCTTCAGCCCTCTTCTTGAACCCTTTCAATGATGGGTGTCTCACAGTTTCCTGATGCAGTCCAGTGCTCTTTTAAACAAGCCTATTAAATAGTTCAAGTCTGTGCTGAGCCCCAAATCTATCTTCAACCATTCATCCTAGTATTTGAATGTAGGACCATATGGAACTAATCTAATCTCTAAATTCCAGACATCCAGACATTGCTCAGTCTGTCTTCCATGTAACAACCCTGCAAGTATTTGAAGAAAGCTATTGGGTACTTTTTTATTGTGTACTTTTGTGTCTTTTCTTCTTGAAATCATTCATCCCCATATCTTGCATAGTTTCATAGTCCATCACAATCCTGGCCCCTTGCTTGTAGCTTTTGCTCATCTTTTTTTAATTTTTAGTATTTATTTATTTATTTTACTTTTTTCTGCACTGGGTCTTAGTTGTGGGAGGCAGGACTCTCTAGTTGAGGTGCTCAGGCTCAGTAGTTGCAGTGCTCAGGCTTAGTTGCCCCACGGAATGTGGGATCTTAATTCCCCAACCAGGGATTGAATCCGCCTGCGTTGGAAAGTGTATTCTTAACCACTGGACCACCAGGAAGTCCCAGCCTTTGGTCATCTAAAGAGGGCAGCCAAAGAAGAATGACAAGTGCAGATACCAAATATCTATTAAGGGAGTCCAAGCAGGCACTACTTCTACATTTAAACTGTGGACTTAAATAGGCTTTTAGTATGTGTACATGCTCAGTCATTTCAGAAATGTCTGATCTGACTCTTTGCGACCCTGTGGACTATAGCCAGCCAGGCTCCTCTGTCCATGGGATTCTCCAAGCAAGAATACTGGAGTGGGTTGCCATGCCCTCCTACAGGGGATATTCCCAATCCAGGGATTGAACACCTGTCTCTTATGTCTCTTGCATTGGCAGGCGGATTCTGTACCACTAAGCCACTGGGGAAGCCCAGGTTTTTAGTATACCTAAGTCTTTTTTTTTTTAATGTGCAAATATTCAGTCTATCACCTATATCCTGTAAAGTGAAAGTCACTCAGTCATGTCCGACTCTTTGTGACCCCATGGATTTTATAGTCCATGGAATTCTCCAGGCCAGAATACTGGACTGGGTAGCTTTTCCCTCCTCCAGGGGATCTTCCCAACCCAGGGATCGAACCCAGGTCTCCTGCATTGTAGGCGAATTCTTTTACCAGCTGAGCCACAAAGGAAGCCCATATCCTGTAAAGGCACTGTTTTTATTATTTATGAGATTTTTAAGGGAGGAGTGTAATTTGAAGAAAGGATGTTAAATTGGTTCACTTAAATTCACATCAGATTGAGATTTTTCTTCTTAAAAATCTTATGCCTTTTGGGACTTCCCTGGTGGCACAGTGGATAAGAACCCACCTGCCAATGCAGGGGACATGAGTTCGATGCCTGGTCCAGGAAGATTCCATAGGCTGCTGAGCAAATAAAGCCTGTGTGTCACGACTACCGAGCCTGCACACTAAAACCCGTGAGCCGCAACTACTGAAGCCCACACGCCTAGATTCCGTACTCCACAAGAGAAGCCACTGCAATGAGGAGCCCGTGCACTGTGACGAAGAGTAGCCCCCACTCTCTGTAACTAGAGAAGGTCCGGGAGCGGCAAGGAAGACCTAGCACAGCCAAACATAAACATTAATTAACTAATTAAAAGAAAAAATCTTATGCCTTTTTAAGTGCAGCTGAGATGTGGTAACTGTTGAAACTCTGTAAGAAAAGGGGCTTTCAGAATTTGAGACTGGGGATCTCGATCCTGGCTATATAGTATCATCTAGAAAGTGGAAAGCAAAACAAATATCACAAACAAAACCCTTGATATTTCAGGTCCACTCTAGACCAATTTAATCAGAACCTCTGGAGGTGGGCCTGGGCATCAGCATTTTTGGGAAAACTCCCCAGATCATTCTTATGAATAGCCAGGATTGAAAATAATTGCTCTGTAATGACACAAGCCCAGAAGTTCTGGATACATTAAGAAATGGTCCTCTAATTTTAAAATTATAGCCTAGTATCTTAGAAACAAGAAAGTCTTCTCAGATTCAGATGTGTTTCCAAATTTTGTATATATTTTGGACCAAGGTTAGAAACTCCTTACATTTATTCATGTACAGTTGTTCTCCCTTATCCATGAGGAATACGTTCCAAGATCCCCAGGGGATGCCTGAAACTGCACATTGTGCTGAACTCTCTATATGTTAACACTATGATTTTCCTATACTAACAGGGTGGGGAGCATACACAGGCAGGTAAGCCACACAAAGGGATGAATCACCGGCCAGGAGTGAGTGGACCACAGGAAGTTTCATCACACTGCTAGATGGCACTCAATTTAAAAGTCATGAATTGCTTATTTCTGGGATTTTCCATTTAATCTTTTTGGACCATGGTTGACTGTGAGTAACTGAAACCATGGAAAGAGAAGCCAAAGATAGGGGGGAGGGTGGGATTTTGTAAATACATAATCTCCTTTCCCCTCTAATATAACTACTAACATTTTTGTATTTTTTCTTACAGTTTTCCATGAATCTCTTTTTTATAGCTTGAATCATATTGATTTTAAGCCAAAATATTTTCAAGTACTAGTATCTATCCTTTATACTTATCATTTTAATGAATGCATAATATCCTAATAGAAGGATGCATCATACTTTCTTTACCCATTTCCCTGTTGCCAGGCATTTAGGATGGCTGTTTTAGGTATTGCTATATGGAGTACTTTCATCCATATAACATTTACTATATTTCGAAAAATTTCCTAAGCATAACTCCCAGAAGTGGAATTAATTAGTCAAAAGGTATAAATATTTTATTGCATATTTTATAATTGCTTTCCAAGAGAGCTCTAAAATTTTCAGTTAAATTTTCTACATATGATAATACTGGTTCTGCCACACTGAAGCCAACATTAGGACTCACTGAATTTTTTACAACTTCTTTCTCAAATTGCCTTTCCTTGATCATTCATATGATTAAATGTGTACTTATAAATATTTTCCCACTCTATTTTCTTTTTTATATTGGAGTAAAGGGATAGGACTGAGGGGGAAATAATAATAATAATGTTTTGAAAGTGAAAGTTGCTCAGTGTGTCCGACTCTTTGTGACCCAATAGACTGTATAGTCCAGAATCCTCCAGGCCAGAATACTGGAGTGGGTAGCCTTTCCATTCTCCCAGGGGATCTTCCCAACCCAGGGATCAAGCCCAGGTCTCCCACATTGCAGGCAGATTCTTTACCAACTGAGCCACCAGGGAAGCTCAAGTATACTGGAATGGGTAACCATTCCCTTCTCCAGGGGATCTTCCCAACCTAGGAATCGAACCCAGGTCTCCTGTATTGCAGGCTGATTCTTTACCAGCTGAGCTACCATGGAAGCCCAAGTGCCCATGAATAGCCCAATAGTAATGATCTGAAGATTATTACCACTACAGTTCTGTGCTCCTAAGATTTATATTAGTATATGTGTGTGTCTGCATGTGTATGTTAGTTAGTCAGTTGTGTCTAACTCTGCAACTCCATGGACTATACCCCACCAGGTTCCTTTGTCCGCGGAATTCTCCAGGCAAGAATACTAGAATGGGTTGCCATTCTCTTCTCCAGGGGATCTTCCCAACCCAGGAATCTAACTCGTGTCTCCTGCATAACAGGCAGATTCTTTACCGTCTGAGCCACCAGGGAAGCCCTTATATTAGTATACACAAAACTAACTAACTAAATGAAGACTTACCTGGGCCAAGGGAACCAGACTTGCAGGACCAAAAGCCCTCACTACCCTGGGGTAAGGGTGAAGAGGGGGAGGGAAGGGGAGTAGGGAATTACCTTTCATTCTCTGTTTTGAAAATATCAGCAAAATAAAAAAATATGACATGACAAATTTTGCAATCAGATTATATACACTATCCCACACAGAAAAAAACCCCTGAATATTAAAAGAATATCATTAATAGGATTTTAATAGAATATTATTCTAATATTAATAGAATAATAATAAATTCTAGGAACACACTGTTTTCTATTTTATGTGGATCTTTTTGATCTATCTTGCAGACCTTTATGTACATAAGTATTCACAATATTTAAAAAATATATTTATTTTTTTGGCCACACCGGGTCTTAGTGCGACACACAGGATCTTTGATCTTCGTTGCGGCAAGCAGGGACTTTTACTTAATGGCAGGCAAACTTTTAGCTGTGGCATGTGGGATCTAGTTACAGACCAGATGAACAGGTAATCAGGTACTCCTTTTACTTCTACTTTGGGGGACCAAAATCATGTTTTTGGGAATCATGTCCACTATTTAGATGTGGACTTCAGATACCTCATGCTATATATAAGTGCAAAGATTTCCCAATGCACCATGTAGAAAAGGGTAAAAATAAATGTCAGATGGAGTCAGAAGATCCTTCCGTCATTGGGCTTGATCTATGATTTAGCTTAGGAGAGAAAATAAATTTTTGGTTCATGTGTGAAAGTCAGCTCAAGTATGAAACTGCTGTTATTATGATTATCCACTTCAAACTTTCTTCCAAATATGCAGACATATCTGAAATGTTTCCCATCAGCACCTGCAAAGTTAAAGTGAATCTCATAGTCAACTTTTCAGGGATGGTAGTTAGACCTTGGACACTGAAACTGATTACACTTGGAAGCTTTCTATTTGCAGTACAGGTTCACTGTATTACTGCTCAATTACTTTAAATCATGCTCTGAGCACTTCTCAGTGGATTGGAATGGAGGCATGTTTTATTTATTCATTTAGCAATGATGGGACTATCAGAATGCCAATTCCAAGCCTCACTATATATGTACCTTCTTAGACGGTTTTGTTTTGGTATCTGTGGATTTCTAATTCTTTCATTATTTTGTAACCCCTGATAATTCTTAGCTGACTACCCAGCCAATTCCTGTTCTCTAGTTCTGATTGATGCCAGATTACTTAGCTCAAATTACCCTGACCAGACATGAGTGGACCTAAATTTCATAGCTCATGGGATCCTAGTCCCAGTCCCAGAGTTTGCCTCAATAGTGTGATCTCTGAAAGACAAAGCTCCTCTCTGACATCCTCAAATGCGTCTTCTCCTTATTGTCTGTGTATATAGTCCTCACTGATAGATGTTGCAAAGAAAACTTCCTGGGAATTTCTGTGGCCATTCTATTTGACTGTGGTAAAAGTTATATTTATTAGATCTTTATGCAGTTTAGGGAGAGGGATGCACAATCTAAAAGCTTGAAGGAAGGAGCATTTTGACAACAGCTGAAAGAAATCATAGTTACTCTGTACTGGCAATGGTTTTATTGTTCACAAATTCTATGAACTGCCTTTCCACCATAGGTTAATTGTTATGCTGCTGCTGCTGCTAAGTCGCTTCAGTCATGTCTGACTCTGTGAGACCCCATAGATGGCAGCCCAACAGGCTCCTCTGTCCCTGGGACTCTCCAAGCAAGAACACTGGAGTGGGTTGCTATTTCCTTCTCCAATGCGTGAAAGTGAAGTCCCTCAGTCTGCATATCACTAATTTAGTTTCACTGTCTCTCTTCATTCTGAGGTGGTGACCTTCCTTCTTTTACCGAGAAAACAGAAGCAATCAGAAGAGAATTTACACATCCTCCCACTGCCAAGCCCACTAACCCCACTACATTATACACAAACACAGTGCCTCATCTTTTTTTTCCTATGTAACAGCAACCTTTCTGCCTTAGTCCAGGATCCCTACCCAAGGATTTTAATTAGCATCCCTCTCTACTGCATCACTGTATGCTGATGAGAATGATCTGTGACAAACAGAAAAAAGAAACATGCTATAAAAGGTCTCCGTTAAAAAGGAAACCCTTCTTACACTGGGAAACATACATTCATCCTCCCCACTCCTCCACCCCCAAAGTTGTTATCTGTTGCCATGTAACAAAGTCCCCCAAACGTGGCAGCTGAAAACAATAGGGATTATCTCACAGTTCCTGTGGATCAGGAAATTGGGAGCAAATAAGTTGGTGGCTTTAGATCAGGTTCTCTCAGGAGGCTGTCATCAAGCTGTCGGCCAAGGCTATAGTCCCAAGTCTCCTGGAGCTGAAAGGTTCTCCTTCATGCTTAGTCACTAAGTTGCTGGTCGGCTTCATTTTCTCGTGGGCACTTGGACTGAGGTCCTCAGTTCCTGACCATACCACCTGGTCCTCTCCATCGAGTTGGAATGGCAGCTTGCCTCCCCAGGCACCAGTGTTCAGAGAGAAAGAGAGAGAAGCTACAGCCTTGATGTAAATTAATCTCCCAGAAGTGACACCCCATAACTTCTGCCGCATTCTATTCTTAGAAGTGAGTCACTAAATTCAGCCAGAACTCCAGAGGAGTTCTGGTACTCACACAGGGAATCATGGGAAAGCAGTTTAGATCTGATTACCATACTCCCCTAGATATTCCCATAGTCCTCTGCTTCCCTTTCTAGCTCAACTCTTCAAAAGAGTAGCCTACACTTACTATCTTCATTTTCTCACCTCCCATACCAGTTCGGTTTTTACCCCCATCCACCCCATTGAAACAACTTTCACCTTGTCAAATTTAGTGATCCATTTTCATTCCTTTTATTAAGGATTCATCAACAATATTTGGCCCAGTTCATCACTGTCTTCTTCTTGAAACAGTCTCTTCACTTAACTTTTAGGATTCTCTAGTCCCTTGGTTCTCCTGATACCCTACTGGCTTTTCCATGTCAACCTCGTTTGTTAGTTTTCCCTCATCTTTTATCCAATCTCTAAATCCTATCTCATCTTGGGAAGGAAACCCAAAAAAAGAGGGTATAAATGTATATGTATAGCTGATGCATTTTGCTATACAGTAAAAACTAACACAACATTGCAAAGCAACTATACTCCAATAAAAATTAATTTTAAAAATTCTCGTATCTTAGAGCTTCCCAGGTGGCGCTAATGATAAAGAACCCACGTGCCAATGCAGGAGACACAAAAGATGCAGGTTTGATCCCCGGGTCAGGAAGATCCCCTGGAGGAGGACATGTCAACCCACTCCAGTATTCTTGCCTAGAGAATTTCATGGACAGAGAAGCCTGGTGGGCTACAGCCCATAGGGTCACAAAGAGTTGGACACAACTTAAGCAACTTAGCACACACACATGCATCACATCTAGATTTCATCCAGATTTATATCTCATAAGCATCTAAATCTTAAAATGTCCCAAACAAGACCCTTGATTTCTACCCACAAAATTAATATCCCCAGTGTTTCCCATCTTATTGAAGAGCATGTCCATCAGCCAGATTGCATAAGTAAAGATCTTAAGTGCTTTCATGGCTTATCTCCTTCTCTTCAGACCCAGAATCAATGTTTCAGCAAGTTCAGTGTACTCCACCTTCAAATACATCCCAAACTCAACCCCTGCTCTTACTATTAGCATTTTGGTGCAACTCACCAAAACTCGAGATGAACCTAAAGAAGTATTTAAAGGGACGTTTACAGCTGTACATTTCGAATGCCTATCTCTTTATGGATGTTTTCTATCTGGTGATACATAGGTCTCCTGGTGTCCTTTGTTCTTTGTCCACACTTTCCTTTAGATCTTGAGCATACTGAAGACAGTTGATTTAAACTCTACCTAAGTGCAACAACTATGTTTCTTCAGGGACATTTTCTATTGACGACTTCTCTTGCCATTTGTGGGCTATACCTTTTGCTTCTTTGCATGGCTCACATTTCTTTTGTTCAAAATTGGGCATTTTACATAATATAACGTGTCAAAGCTGGAAATCAAAGTCCTCCTCCTTTTCCTTAGGGGTTGCTCTTTCTGCTACTGTTGTTTGCTGGTTTAGTCACCTTCTGAAACTAATTCTCTAAAGTCTGTGTGTACTGTAAGGAAATCATTTATTGTGTGTGATCACTCTGCTCAGTTAGAGAGTCTGATGGTTGGACTAATGGTTAGACAAAGATTTCCTAAATGCTTGGAACAAAAAGTTTTCCAGTGTTTGCTGAAGGGCTCTGTTCTCAAGCTTGGGCATGCCATCCACACTTCAATACATACTGGGTTGGCCCAAAAGTTCATTTGCGTTTTTCCTTAAGATGCAACAGAAAAATCTGAACCAACTTTCTGGCCAACTTGATCGTTTCCAACTCTAGTCTTTATTTTCTTCTTGCAAAGACTTTAAGTTCAGCTCAAGGTGAGAGCTCAGGACCTTCTCAGATCTTCCTTGAACATTCACAAAGCCCTGGGGATGCACACACCCCTATACCTGTGCTTAGTCTTCCAGATTTCCAGAAATCAGAGCTTTCTGAAGCATTCTATGTACAACACATGTCCAAGACTTCCTTTTAAGCATTTTGGTTAGCCTCTGGTTTGCCCCAGCTATTTATCTACCCCCTCAAACAGCTGTAATTTTAAACAACTGCTGCAATTGTTTTTGTCAAAGACCTTCAAGAAAAAGGTAGTTAGCACTGGGTTCATTTTGAGTCAGGTTGGATAAAGATAAGCTTTGGGAATGTTATCTACTAAGGAGCCACCAGGTAAAGTACTGTGAATGACCTTTCACAGGGGTCCAATGCCATTCTGTCCCCTCCAATGGCTGCCAGGCTTGTTCAGCTTCTGTAGAGCAGGGAAAAGGAGCTTGGGAAAAGGGGAAATTAAAATGCTGTAAAGCTCCCTGTCCTTACCAAGACTCAACTATTTTTCTTGAATAGATGCTCCCAGATTGTTCTGAGCCTTTGGTTAATTTTCAGAGTTCCAAAACAGTTGATTCTGTCAACGACAATCTTTTCATTGATTTTATGGAGGATAGGGTTTACGAAGTTTCTTATTCCATCATTCCCACTGATGTCACTTAATTGCTATTATTTTGACTAGAACGTTAGAACGTTCCTTCTCTGAAACTTTGCATTGTTGGCTACCTCAGTCTAGTCAGGTCTTATTCTAGATTGTGTTATTCGTGATGTCTATTTAAGGAAAGCTAAGAAAATGTGAAAGTACTTACTCATATGGAAAAGTAAGCAGCAAAACCTAGCCCATTATCCATTTATTTATGTTTGGTTATGCTTGGTCTTTGCTGCTGCCTGCAGGCTTTCTCTAGTTGCGGCGAGCAGGAGCTACTTTCTAATTGTGGTGTGCAGGCCTCTCTTGTTGAAGCACCCGCTCTAGGGGTGTGGGCTTCAGTAGTTGCAGCACACAGGCTTAGTTGCTCCATGGTATTATAGCCAAACGCTCTACGAAAAAAACTCACTCAGAAGGACAACGTGGATAGTGGAGTGCAGTTTATTTCACTGGCAGGTCCGAGGCAGAGTTTCCTCTTTAGCCAGGGACCCCGACCAACTTTTGTGGAAACCTTATATACTTTAAGTGTACTGCTCAAACCCACATCCTCAAATTCCTTAAACCTAGCCTGGAAAGTGTTAAAGGGAGATACAATCAGGTTACAGCCATGATTCATAATCAGAAGGGTCAGTTGGTTATATATTGTAGCCTACACCAATGGGTGCCATAAAGATTACAAATGTGATTGACTACATAGGGGATTATTACATTCTTTTTGGTGATGGGAAATCTTGGTATGGAATCTAGTGTTTATCAGTCCGGGAGGCCAGCTCGGCCGTAGGTATGTTATCCCCATGGCTACCGGGCACATGGTCCAAAGTTCACTGAAAGTGCAAGATGGAGTTTCCTTCTTCTTAAAGATGGAGTCAGCTCAGCCTGTTCCTTTCCTCCCTCAATGGAATCTTCTCAGATCGGGGATTGAACCTGTGTCCCCTGCATTGGCAGGTGGATTCTGAACTACTAGGCCACCAGGGAAGCCCCTAGCCCATTATTTATGGCTCAATTTCCTAGGGAAATTTTCAAGCTATAATACTTAGGGTGAAAACAAGCATGTGGTTAAAATGTAACACAGAGAGTATTTATCCACTGTCCATGTGCTTTCTGAAGATTGCAAGTTCTTCTTGCTCCAAAATTAAACAGAACCGACTGCAATAGCCCTGGATTGAATATACACACCTGTAAAGTCTGTAGCTCCCCAGCCACTGGCCAAAACAATAAAGCTCACATTCTTATCTTGCAAAAATACAATCACTATAGCCTCTCACTAATGATTTGCCCATTGCAGTTCCTCTCCTTTCTAATATTTTATTCCTATTCATTTTTCTGCCTCATTCCTCTCTATCTTTCATTAACTTTCATTTCTTTCAAGTCCTTCTTCATTTTCCTCTGTTACTCAAAACAGATCACCTTTTATTTTTCTTAACAATTTATCAGTTTTTTTCTCTCTTTTATTTCCATGTTAATTATAATGTCACTTGAAAATAATGATTTACTCATCCCTCCTTTCAACACATATTTATTCAGTACCTACTCTGGGCTAGACATTGTTCTTCACACTGGGGATATGTCTCCAGCTACAAAATAAGACAGACGATGACTCTACCCTCATAGCAGAAAAAAGATAATGATCGAACCAAACCTTCTATAATATATCAGGTGGTGATAAGTGTTATGAAGAAAAATCAGCAGGGAAAGAGGATATTGAATACTGACGGTAAAAAGAGAGGTTGCAATTTTAAGTAGGGTGGTTCAGAAAGGATGCTCTGATAAAGTGACTTTGAGAAGAGATTTGAAAGAAGGTAGAGAGTCAGCCATGCAGATCCTGATCTGGGTAAACAATGTTCCAGATAGGACAGCATGTGAAAAGTACAGCTCTAAATCAGAAATGAGTCTGAAAAGTAAGGAGGCCAGTGTACCTGGAGCAGAGTGAGCAAGAGGGAGAGAATTACGAGACGAGGTCAGAGAAGTAAAAAGGATGGCAGAATGTGTAGAACCTTGTAGACCTTTGGCTTTTACCAAAGTATTTAACGGATTTCAGAAGTCATACATTCCATTCTGGGGGCTATTCATTTACTTTTAAGTATTTATTTGTTTGGAAAATGCCCTGATGCTGGGAAAGATTCAGGGCAGGAGGAGAAAGGGGCGACAGAGGAAGAGATGGTTGGATGGCATCACTGACTCAATGGACATGAGTTTGACCAAGCTCCTGGAGATGGAGGAGGACAGAGAAGCCTGGAGTCCATGGGGTCACAAAGTGTCAGACACGACTGAGCAACTGAACAACAGCAACAGTTTATTTATTTGACTGTGCTGTGCCACAGTTGTGGCACACAGGATCTTTTAGGTGCAGCACTAGGGCTTCCCTGGTGGCTCAGATGGTAAAGTGTCTGCCTGCAATACAGGAGACCTGGGTTTGATTCCTGGGTCGGAAAGATTCCCCTGGAGAAAGAAATGGCAACCCACTCCAGTATTCTTGCACGGAAAATCCCATGGACAGAGGAGCCTGATAGGCTACAGTCCATGGGATCGCAAAGATCAGACACAACTGAGTGACTTCACTTTCTATCTTTCTTTCTATGGGGTCTAGTTTCCTTACCAAGGATGGAACTCTGGCCCCTTACTTTGGGAGTCTGGAGTCTTAGCCACTGGACTACCAGGGATGCCCAGGGGCTATTGATTTTGATGTGTATTACTTTGGCTGATGAACAGAAAGGCTATTTTTGTTTTTTAAAATTTATGCCAAAGCTCAGAAATTTTATCTGTAATATGCTAAGTCACGTCCAACTCTTTGCAACACTATGGACCGTAGCCTGCCACGCTCTTCTGTCCATGAGCTTCTCCAGGCAAGAATACTGGAGTGGATTGCCATTCCCTTCTCCAGAGGATCTTCCCGGCCCAGAGATCAAACCCACATCTCCTGCTCTGCAGGCAGATTCTTTACCATTTGAACTACAGGGAAGATGACAATAATAACTTACCTGACTTGATAATATTTGACTTAAAACATTACCTTCAAAACAAGGTCTGAAATTTCCCCAAACCCATTCTATAAATGTGGAATATCATCATTATTACATGAAAAAAGGGTCAAATAAATTTGGGGAGGTATGGAGTTAAAATTTTGTCACACAAATTCTCAAAATTTAAAAATATATCAAATGTGCTTTACTGAACCACCCAAGCAGACACATACCTGCAGCATTTTGTAAAATTCTTTGATCAAACAAACATAAACCCAAAACAAAGCCTTTTCTTGGAACTTGGAGAATTTCTTGGAACTTGCTGAAGCAAAAAATATTTTGGAAAGTTTTCTTCCAACCATGCTCTGTTATCTTCCATTAACCTCAGATGTCTGAGGCCAATCTGATTTTTCCTCCTCTGCAAATTTACTTTTTTTTTTTTCCTACATTTGTTTTCTCGATCATAAAAATGAAAAGTTTTGCCCAATTTTTCTCCATATTTGTATTAATTTTTCTTAGAAAATTTTCTTGGTGTGCAGATCCAGATCTTTACTTCTTCAGAAATATTTTCCTTCTTATATCTTGCTTATTTTGGTTTCTCATCTTGTTCTGGTTCCTTGTACAAGAGCATGAATGGTCTGCATTTGCCTGATCCCTCATACCCATCCTTCCTTTCCTTTTTATAATCATCTTTTTAACTGGCAGAACCTCAATATCACTGTAGTGTTCTGATCTTTGTCACTTCTTCTAAAGATTTTAATTTCTTTTGGTGAATTATAATTTTCCTTATATGTTTCCATTATTCCAAATTCTTTTGATTTTCTCATTCTCTTAGCCAAAGACTTTCTGTAACTTTCCTTTTTCATACTCTCAGATTTAATTTCTTATTTTATACTCTCCATTTCTAATAATACCCATTAAAATGTTACCTAAAATTTATTTTTCTTCCCTTCCATAAATTATTTTTAAAAGTATGTCCTTTCTCTTGAAAGAGGAGAGGTCGTCCATGATCACTATTTCCCCATTTCCAAAGTGTGACCAACACAGTGACATGACATTCCAAAGAAATTTATAATACCCTTTACCTTGCCTTCCTTCCCAGACTTCCTTGCAGCTGAGTAAGGTCATGTGACACAATCCCCAGCCAATGAAATACAAGCAAATGTGGGGAGGGAGAGGAATAAGGCCTGCTGAAAACTTTTTATATGGAGCCTACTAAGTTGGCATGACTCATTGACACTTTGTATCTTCCTGCCTGAAATTTGGATGTGAGGCTTGGAGATCAAATAGCCACCTTGCAGCCAGAAGGGGGAAAGTCCCACACTAAGTCCCACACTAAGAAGATAGAAAAAGCTCAGATTTTGATGACATCCCTGAGTACATCACTGAAATATACTCATCTTTTTAGACACTACTTGTCTGTTTTCTCATACACACAGACAAATGTGAGTGGATTTTCCTTTAGCACATTTACTTTTTACCAGTTTGCTATTCAAGAAGACAGACTGATATATGTTTAAAAAAACTCTGTGGAAAAAAAAAAAAAAAACTCTGTGGTGGAGGAGTGTGGAGAAGGAGTTGGTGCTTTGGCAAGTCCCAGAAAAGAGATTTTCATCTCTCTGTAATATCTTCCTTCTCTTTGGTAAAGCCATTGAGCAGTGGGACAGCTTTATATACTTAGATATCTTTTAACCTAGCCTCCATTTCAGTTCTTTGATGGCTTTGTCTGGCCTTCTTCCCAGGGCTGTTGTCAGAAATGTAGCCATCTGTACAGCTGGCTATCTATCTGTTCCTGGTAGCTCTGTGCCTCCCGGAGCTTTCCCGGGTATTTGTCTGTTGATATTCTAGCTCTTTGTTGGCAAAGGGAGCTCAAGGAGGCTTGTTTCTCATCTTCCCTAAGTTTCTTTCCTGCCTGCAGCCCTTGCCTTTCCAAATGAGGTGGTTGTTGTGATACAGAGGAGGATCCTGTGGGGCTCCTGGGCCCAAAAGCCTTTCTGTCCAACCCGTGCACACTCCTCCCCTCCCATTTCTTGATTACAGGAAATAGGTTTCATTCAGCTTCTACAGCTCTCCCTGAGAGTTCCCATAGGCAGTTCAAATAGTTGCTAATTAGGGAAAATCCACTCACATTTGTCTATGTGTATGAGAAAACAGACTAACAGTGTCTAAAAAGACGAGTTTATTTCAGTGATGTACTCAGGGGTATCATCAAAATCTGAGCTTTTTCTATCTTCGTATTGTGACTTTCCCTCTCCTGGTTGCAAGGTGGCTATTTGACCTCCAACCCTCATATCCATATTTCAGGCAGAAAGATACAAAGTGTAAATGGGTCATGAAAAATGTGGTCCACTGGAGAAGGGAATGGCAAACCACTTCAGTATTCTTATAGCCTTGAGAACCCCATGAACAGTATGAAAAGGCAAAAAGATAGGACACTGAAAGAGGAACTCCTCAGGTCGGTAGGTGCCCAATATGCTACTGAAGATCAGTGGAGAAATAACTCCAGAAAGAATGAAGAGACAGAGACAAAGCAAAAACAACACCCAGTTGTGGAAGTGACTGGTGATGGAAGCAAGTTCCGATGCTGTAAAGAGCAATATTGCATAGGAACCTGGAATGTTAGGTCCATGAATCAAGGCA
The DNA here is from genome assembly GCF_055505025.1 of Bos grunniens. Taxonomy (NCBI): domain Eukaryota; kingdom Metazoa; phylum Chordata; class Mammalia; order Artiodactyla; family Bovidae; genus Bos; species Bos grunniens. The sequence continues at coordinate 122,979,558 of NC_141194.1, read as the reverse complement.
AACTGGAAGTGGTCAAACAAGAGATGGCAAGAGTGAACATTGACATTTTAGGAATCAGCAAATTAAAATGGACTGCAATGGGTAAATTTAACTCAGATGACTATTATATTTACTACTTTGGGCGAGAATCCCTTAGAAGAAATGGAGTAGCCATCATAGTAAACAAAAGAGTCCAAAATGCAGTACTTGGATGCAATCTCAAAAATGACAGAATGATCTCTGTTTGTTTCCAAGGCAAAGCACTCAATATCACAGTAATCCAACTCTATGACCCAAACAGTGATGCTGAAGAAGCTGAAGTTGAATGGTGCTATGAAGACCTACAAGACCTTCTAGAATTAACACCCAAAAAAGATTTCCTTTTCATTATAGGGGACTGGACTGCAAAAGTAGGAAGCCAAGAAAACCCTGGAGTGACAGGCAAACTTGGCCTCGGAGTACAGAACAAAGCAGGTCAAAGGCTAGTGGAGTTTTGCCAAGACAATGCACTGGTCATAGCAAACAACCTCTTCCAACAACACAAGAGAAGACTCTACACATGGACATCACCAGATGGTCAACACCGAAATCAGATTGATTATATTCTTTGCAGCCAAAATTGGAGAAGCTCTATACAGTCAGTAAATACAAGACCAGGAGCTGACTGTGGCTCAGATCATGAAATCCTTATTGCCAAATTCAGACTTAAATTGAAGAAAGTAGGGAAAACGACTAGACCATTCAGGTATGACCTAAATCAAATCCCTTATGATTATACAGTGGAAGTGAGAAATAGATTTAAGGGACTAGATCTGATAGACAGAGTGCCTGATGAACTATGGACAGAGGTTTGTGACATTGTACAGGAGACAGGGATCAAGACCATCTTCAAGAAAAAGAAATGCAAAAAAGCAAAATGGCTGTCTGGGGAGGCCTTACAAATAGCTGTGAAAAGAAGAGAAGTGAAAAGCAAAGGAGAAAAGGAAAGATATACCCATTTGAATGGAGAGTTCCAAAGAACAGCAAGGAGAGATAAGAAAGCCTTCCTCAGTGATCAGTGCAAAGAAATAGAGGAAAACAATAGAATGGGAAAGACTAGAGATCTCTTCAAGAAAATTAGAGACACCAAGGGAACGTTTCATGCAAAGATGGGCTCAATAAAACAGAAATGGTATGGACCTAACAGAAGCAGAAGATATTTAGAAGAGGTGGCAAGAATACACAGAAGAACTATACAAAAAAGATCTTCATGACCCAGATAATCACGATGGTGTGATCACTGACCTAGAGCCAGACATCCTGGAATGTGAAGTCAAGTGGGCCTTAGGAAGCATCACTACAAACAAAGCTAGTGGAGGTGATGGAATTCCAGTTGAGCTATTTCAAATCCTAAAAGATGATGCTGTGAAAGTGCTGCACTCAATATGCCAACAAACTTGGAAAACTCAGCAGTGGCCACAGGACTGGAAAAGGTCAGTTTTCATTCCACTCCCAAAGAAAGGCAATGCCAAAGAGTGCTCAAACTACTGCACAATTGCACTCATCTCACACACTAGTGAAGTAATGCTCAAAATTCTCCAAGCCAGGCTTCAACAATATGCAAACTGTGAACTTCCTGATGTTCAAGCTGGTTTTAGAAAAGGCAGAGGAACCAGAGATCAAATTGCCAACATCCACTGGATCATCAAAAAAGTAAGAGAGTTCCAGAAAAACATCTATTTCTGCTTTATTGACTATTCCAAAGCCTTTGACTATATGCATTACCACAAACTGGAAAATTCTTAAAGAGATGGGAATAGCAGACGACCTGACCTGCCCCTTGAGAAATCTGTATGCAGGTCAGGAAGCAACAGTTAGAACTGGACAGGGAACAACAGACTGGTTCCAAATAGGAAAAGGAATATGTCAAGGCTGTATATTGTCATCCTGTTTATTTAACTTATATGCAGAGTACATCATGAGAAACGCTGGACTGGATGAAGCACAGGCTGGAATCAAGATCGCTGGGAGAAATATCAATAACCCCAGATATGCAGATGACACCACCCTATGGCAGAAAGCAAAGAAGAACTAAAGAGCCTCTTGATGAAAGTGAAAGAGGAGAGTGAAAAAGTTGGCTTAAAACTCAACATTCAGAAAACTAAGATCATGGCATCTGGTCCCATCACTTCATGGCAAATAGATGGAAAAACAGTGGAAACAGTGTCAGACTTTATTTTTTGGGGGCTCCAAAATCACTGCAGATGGTGAGTGCAGCCATGAAATTAAAAGATGGTTACTCCTTGGAAGAAAAGTTATGACCAAATTAGACAGCATATTAAAAAGCAGAGACATTACTTTGCCAGCAAAGGTCCATCTTGTCAAGGCTGTGGTTTTTCCAGTAGTCATGTATGGATGTGAGAGTTGGACTATAAAGAAAGCTGAGTGGCGAAGAATTGATGCTTTTGAACTGTGGTGTTGGAGAAGACTCTTGAGAGTCACTTGTAATACAAGAAGCCCAAACCAGTCAATCCTAAGGGAAATCAGTCCCGAAAATTCATTGGAAGGACTGATGTTGAAGCTGAAACTCCAATACTTTGGCCACCTGATGCATAGAGCTGACTCATTTGAAAAGACCATGATGCTGGGAAAGATTAAAGGCGGGAGGAGAAGGGGACGACAGAGGATGAGATGACTGGATGTCATCACCGACTCAATGGACATGAGTTTGAGTAAACTCCGGGAGTTGTTGATGGACAGGGAAGCCTGGAGTGCTGCAGTCCATGGGGTTGCAAAGAGTCTGACATGACTGGGCGACTGAACCGAACTGAACTGAGGTAAGGGAGAGGATGCAGAGATAAGGGAGGAATAGTCAAGAAACAATAGTGCAGCCTCGGGGCAGTGTCCTGGTTCCCCTTCAAGCTGTTTTGCAGATACTGAAATCCTCACCACGTGGGAAAAGTTAATAATATGATGCCCAGGAGCATGTAGACCCCAGACTGGTTGGAACTAGAAGTTGATGATGCTAATGTTCACTTATCTCACCACCAACAAATCAGAATAATGTCCATGAGCTGATCATGTGCTCTTTGAATGATTACTATAAAACTACCCCCTCCAGGTTGGGACACACAGTTTTGAGGGCATTAGCCTGCTGTGTTCCCTTTTGCCTTGCAAAGCAATAAAGCTATTCTTTCCTACTTCATCCAAAACTCTTGTCTCAGGGATTTAACTTGGTGCCGGGGTACAGAGGCCAGGTTAGCTTCAGTTGTTGCCTTTTTGATGCCCTCTCCATGTGACCATAATTCTCTGATGCTGTTTCCAAAAAGAGGTAAGACTGGCATTGGCACTTTTCTTCAATATTTAGAAGCAAATTTGTTCTTAATATTTAGAAAATATTTCTTAAAAGTTGACAGGTAAATAACACTCTTACCTGGTTTCCAAAGAGGAAATAGATCCCCTGCCATCCTTTCAATTCTTTTGCTTATTCCATAGGTGGATATTTGGATTTTAGTCAAGTCCCATGTTACACAGGGTTTCCCAGGTGGTGCCAGTGGTAAAGAACCCACCTGCCAATGCAGCAGATGCAAGAGACGTGGGTTTGATCCCTGGGTTGGGGGAAGATCCCTTGAAAAAGGAAACAACAACCCACTCCAGTATTCTCGCCTGGGAAATTCCATGGACAGAGGAGCCTGGCAAGCTATGCTTCATAGGGTCACAAAGAGTCAGACACAACTGAGCATGCGTACACACATCTTACACAGAGTTCCTGAAGTTCACCTGGAACTTATGAACACACATAAACATTCAGAAGGGAAATTAAATTTCTCAGTTCCAAATACAGATGTACTGCAACATGACTTTTGCCACTGAATCTAATGTGCCCAAGTCCAATCAGTGAGGTACAGTCTGAAGTGCACTAGTCTGGGACCAGGAGGGTCACTTATGAAGTCTGTGACCAAGGTCGAGGGATTTAAATTTTCAATTTCTCCATTTCCTCATCTGTAAAAATAAATGTTTGGATTAGGGTGAAGTGCTCAACCAAATTATACATTAGAATAGTAAACTATCCAATATCTGTACTGTGAACCTCAGGAATAAGCACGTAAGAGACAGGACAGAAGATGGCATGTTTTTAAAATATGAAACAGCAGATACTAAACTGAGGTTCCTGCTGTCTCTGACATTCTGCTACATCTGTTTTATATATGTATACATATACATATACACACACAAGTACATGTATTTTTACACACAGGTACATGTATTTTTACACACAGGTATATAGTGGTTATTTATTTTTCATTTGGTGATTTTTATAGTTTCAGAAAGTTTATGCCTTTCTATAGGTCTCAAATTTTCTACCATATATTACATATTTTATAATTAAAGGAAGAAAATGATCATTCTTTTCTCATAATGACATACTCATTTGTGTAGGAAGTTGTTCAACAGAGACCAATAGACAACGTAATATGCCCCTCAGTGTCCAAAAGGGGTGATGTAGCAGCAGCAGCAATAATAATGACAAAAACATTAAGCTGTTATTTGAGCCCTGCTTTTTGTTTTATACCTCTATTTTCATGTTACGTAATATAGTGAACATTTCTTATTTACCATGTACCAGGCCCTGTTCTACGCTCTTTAATTTAAATTTCGTAAGAAATCTATAAGAAAGGCACTATTATGATCCTTATTTAATATATAAAGAAATCCAGGGATAAGGAGTTCTACATCATCAGAATGACACCCCAGCACATGAAATAGCAGAGAGGAACCAAAGAACTCTGCAAAGGTGAAGTCCATTTTTCTGGCAGAGCCTTTAGGAAGTGCTGTCTTTCTGTGTTCTCTAGAGGTGTGGGTCTCAATTGCATTGACCTGACATATGCTTTGAAACATATGAAACATATTTTGTTACTAATACTAGTTCAATGACCAAAGTTTGCTAATTATGTTCTTTTTATTTTATTTTTATTTTTTGTCACTCCATGTGGCTTGTGGGATCTTAGTTCCCCAACCGTGGATTGAACCCGGGCCCTTGGCAGTGAAAGCACAGAGTCCTAGCCACTGGACCACCAGGAAATTCCCAATTATGTACTTTTTAAAGTTAAAAAAAGTGTACAATTTAGTGGTTTTCATTATATTCACAAATTATACGAACAGCTCCATGGATTCCAGAATATTTCAACACTTCAGAAGGAAACCCCATACTGATTATAATTCTTAATCTTCCTTTTCACCAGCAAATGGCAACTACTAATTGACTTTCTGTCTCTATCAATTTGCCTACTCTGGACATTTCATATAAATGAAGTCATACAAATATGTGTCCTTTTGTGTCTTCCTTCTTTCACTTAGCATAATGTTTCAAGGTTCATTCATGTTGTAGATATGTCTGTACTTAGCTCCTTTTATGGAGAAGGCAGTGGCATCCCACTCCAGTACTTTTGCCTGGAAAATCCCATGGACAGAGGAGCCTGGTGGGCTATAGTCCATGGGGTAGCTAGAGTCGGACAAGACTGAGCGACTTCACTTTCACTTTTCACTTTCATGCATTGGAGAAGGAAATGGCAACCCACTCCAGTGTTCTTGCCTGGAGAATCCCAGGGATGGGGGATCCTGGTGGGCTGCCGTCTCTGGGGTCGCACAGAGTCGGACACGACTGAAGTGACTTAGCAGCAGCAGCAGCAGCTCCTTTTGTGGCTGGATAATATTCCATTGTATAGACATACCACATTTTGTTTATCCAGTCATCAGTTGGTGGAACATTTGGGTTATTTCCATTTTTTAGTTATGTGAATAATGCTACTGTGAATACTCATGTATAAGTTTTTGTGAGCTACTATGTATAAAATAGATAACCAATAAGGACCTACTGTATAGCACAAGGAACTATATTCAATATCTTATAATAACCTATAATGGGAAAAAATCTGAAAAAGAATATATATATATATATATATATATGTATATGTATAAAACTGAATCACTCTACTGTACTCCTGAAACATAAATCCACTATACTTCAATAAAAAGTTCTTATATCTATACCTAGGAATGGAATTGCTGTGTCATATGGTAACTCTATGTTTAGTTTTCTGAGGAATTGTCAGACTTTTTTCCAAAGTGGCTGCACCACTTTACATTTCCACCACTGGTGTATGAAGATTCCAGTTTCATCATATTCTCACTAATGTGTTTTTTAAAAAAAATTCCCATTTTACTGGGTGTGTTTACAGCAATTTCATTGTGGTTGTGATTTGAATTATCTAAATGACTAACAATGTTGAGCATCATTTTATGTACTTATTGGCTATTTTTATGTAGTCTTCAGAGAAATGACTATTCAAATCATGAAACCATTTTCAAGTGGGTTATTGTCTTTTTATTGTCAAGTTGTGAGAGTTATTTATGTGGTCTGGTTAATTTCTAGGGTTCTCAAAAGGCTGATTTAAAATTTTTGCCAGTGTTCTCATGGCTTTTATGAAGGAAACTATTTTCATAGGTCCTGACTACCATTCCCAAAGGTCTTCCCTAATTATATACTTTTAATACTCAATCACTGGAAGATAATTTGGAAACTGTATTTCTGCCAAGGGATTCATACTTAGGGTACATAACAAACTCATAAAACTGTGTGGAAAATTTTTAAAAATTTAAAAGAAAATAGATAAAAGCTATGAACAGAAATTTCACAAAAGAGGAAAATTAAAACATGAAAAAATGTTCAATATCATTAGCCACTTGGAAAATGCAATTAAAATCATGGTGATACATGACATGCATCTATCAGATTGACTAAAATAAAACAGAATGTTGACAATTGCTGGTGAAGTTGTAGAGAGCTTGGATCACTATATGTTCATGGTGGAATCTATAATGATACAGCCATGTGGAAAGCAATTTGTCAGTTTCTTACAAAACCAATTATTATATGATCCAGCAATTATACTCTTGTGCATTTATCCCAGAGAAATAAAAACTAATTTCCATAAAAAGTCTTGTATATGAATGTTCATAACAACTTTATTTGTAATAGCTGAAAACTGGAAGCAATACAAATGTAGTTCAACAAGTTGATAATTAGATCAACTGTGGCACATCCATACCAAGGAATACTATGCAACAATAAAAAGGATACACTATTGATACATGTAACAACATGGATGAATCTCAGGGGAATTTGCTTGAGTGGGAAAAACAAATCTCAAAGTGTTGTATTATGTATGATGACATTTATATAACGTTCTTGAAATAACAAAATTGTAGACATGGAGAACAGATTAGTGGTTACTAGCTTTTATGGATGGGAAAGATGAGAGGGAAATGGATGTGACTATAAAAGAACAATATGTGGGATCTTAGCAGTGATGAAACAGCTCCATATCATGATCATTGTGGTAGTTACATAAATCCATAAATGTGATAAAATTACAGGGACCCTCACACACATTGTAAAACTGATGAAATCTGAATAAGCTCCGTAGATTGTACCAGTGTCAATTTCCTTGTTTGGATATCCTAGGATAGTTCCCTTTAGGAGAAGTAGGTAAAGAGAACACAAAGTTCTCTGTACTCTTTGCATCTTCCGTGAATCTATCATAATTTCAAGACAAAAATATAAAGAAGCCAGTCAGGGAAGACTTGTGCTTAGTCCTACAGTTGTTATGTTGCACTCACCTACATTTTGATAGCTTTCCTCAAGTGAAGAGAAGAGGTGAGGAGTCAAAGCCAGTAATCTAGAAATTGAAACGAATCACAATAGGTCCATTTGCGTGAATGTCATGGCAAAAAAGAAAGGCTCAGAAACACCACCTTCTGGGGATCAGAGAGTAAAGTACAAGGATAATGCAGTAATTGAGGAGAGTTATGAGAGTATAGGTTTGCTTATTTATGTTTGTTTGTTGTTAAAATTTTACCCTGTGAATCTTTTCATAGTGGATTTCAAAATGACAGTCTCTCAACCTCACTAAGGTTAGTTTTAGGTTTAGGGCATTTTCTCACTATATTTATATTTTATACTGCAAGAACAATTCTGGTTCTTAGAAAATGTAAAATCCTTGATATGTTCTCACACTAGCAATGCCAGGGAAGAAAAGGCAATGAGTTTTCCTTAAAAAACCCTACAGTCCAAGGGACTGAACTGACTCTAGTTTCCTAATTGGTGGCAGAAACTCTATTTGCTATGATGTTGCTAACTTAGCAGAATGTGGTCCTTGGACACTTTGTAAAGATTATACCTAGCATTCCAGTCAATAGGGTAGTTTATTTGTAGATGTCCTATCTTCCTCTTTAGACTATATTCTTTCCCAGGACAAGGATCGAATTTATTTCATCCTTATATTCTAAGTGCATACACAAGGCCTGGACCTTAGTAAGAACCTAATACACTTATGATAAATGAATAAATGTGATAGATGAGGTCATCATACTTGGAAAATGTGTGTTTTGGGGTCCCCAGACTTGATAGTAAGGGTAGCATATTTCATTCTCTTGACCATTTCTGTAAGTTTTACTTTCAAGTTTTGGGGTCCAAATATGGTCCAGTGATACAATAGTTCTAGAACCAGGGCCAACTTAATGTTTGAATAGACTGGAAATTTCCTACGTTCTATATTTTGAGGGAAGGACTTCACACCCAGGCACCCAGAAGGCCTTTATCTTAGTCCATTCTGGCTGCTATAACAAAAATACCACAGACTAGGTGGTTTATAAACACAGAAATTTATTTCTGGGGGCTGAAAGTCCAAGAGTCAGGGTGCCAGCACTGACGGTGAGGGCCCTCTACCAGGGTACAGACTTCTTGTTGTGTCCTCCTGTGGGGGAGGGGGTGATGGGTCCCTGTCACTTCTATAAAACACTAACTTTACTCAATAGGCATCCACCTTCAGGACCTAAGCCCCTTCCAAAGGCCTCACCTCCTAATACCATTACATTGGGTATTAAGATTTCAATGTATGAAATTTGGAGGGACACATTCAGACCTTAAATATGATCTTAGACGGGGGTAACTGAAATAACCTTCAACATTGATTCTGAACCCCACGTTTTCCAAATGAAAAACCGGAGAGAGGAGAAGTGACTCATCCTACCTCATCAAGCAGGTGAGTGAGATGGCTAGAATTGGAGTGCCTATCTCCCAAAGTCTAACAAAATGAAAACCACACTCGGCTTCTTTCTACAATGATAGGCATTTCTTTAGGAAACAATGAGTTGGAATGATCTGGAGCCTAGACTGAGGGATGTAGTGGGAGATTAGTCATGTATTAAATATGAAAAGAAGTGTCAGTATTTCCTAATGTACATTCTGAAAATACCTGCCTTGTCATTAGAGCAAAAGAAAAAATGCCTAAATTGTGCTCCCTACAGAAGTGTCTAGGAACACAATTCAAAAGCATTCCTGTTTAGCATCGTTGGTCAGGTTGCAGAGGACCTGAGGTTTTGATGAACTACATAGCCAATGCTGAGTAGCAAGTGCTAGAACAATGAAGCAATCTAAGGTGGCTCTCAGAGCTTTATTCATCAATAGATGCAAGAATATTTTAAAAGGTGAGATAGTTAAATAATTGAAGTTTATGCCAAAATGACTATTGAAAAGTGAAAACATTTAATATGGCATGGTGACTAAGTAATTTTTTTTTGCTTCTGACCTGAGAAAAATTTTTACAGCTACACTGGAAAGGCTGGATTTTATGTAGTTAGAAAAATATTGTTGAAATGCTCAAATAGACTGATTCATGTCAATGTACGGCAAAAAACCACTACAATATTGTAATTAGCCTCCAATTAAAATAAATTAATTAATTGAAAAAAAGAAAGGCTCAAATAACTACCAGATAGCACATTTATTTATAAAGTCTGCTAGGAGAGGAAGTGAGAGAGTTGGAGGAAACCCCCTGGAGGAGGGCATGGCAACCCACTCCAGTATTCTTGCCTGGAGAATCCTATGGACACAGGAGCCTGGTGAGGAGGGTGGAGGGGGGGTGGCAACAGTCCATGGGGTTACAAAGAGTCAGACACGACTGAGGTGACTGAGCATGCATACACATGTGGAAGAGCCTCCAAGGACCAAATGCAGAGGTTTGAAATTGATCAGACATTATCAAATAAGGAAACAATATGGCCCAAAGGATTTTTAGGAAGTTTATCTAACTGGGATATGAAGTGGAGGTAGTGGGAGACAATAGCATTAATTCAGGTGGAATGTTCCAGAGAAGGTGGTTCTGAGAATGGTTTAAAAAAAATAGAAAATAAAAACAAATATTTGTAACCGTCAGTGATTAGCCATGGGAGATGAAGAGACAATTCAAAGACCTTGTATTTCTGAGCTTGAAGCTGGTAAGAGTGATCTTACTTCTCATTTGGGCCAGCTTGGGGGAAAGCCTAGTGAGTTCAATTCGTTGCTGATGTGGAGAAATAGCTAAGCTTTAGGGGAATGTCTACATGGGCTTGGAGCATGAATTGGACTTAGCCAGAGATTACGATTTGATTTGGAGATTCATTAGTTAGCAATGATGAATGAAAACATGAGATCAGGTGAGCACTTGGAGGGGATGGAAAAGTAGAAGGGCAGATTAAAGAGGAAGCCTTGTGGGACATATCCAGCTCCCCAGAGAAGGACCTAGAATGTTCAAAAGCTATCCAGAAAAGAAGAAAGTGGAAGGAATTCTTACCAGACTTCAAGACCTATGAGAGAGTTAAAGTAATTTAGACTGTGTAGTTGGAGAAGGCAGTGGCACTCCACTCCAGTACTCTTGCCTGGAAAATCCCATGGATGGAGGAGCCTGGTAGGCTGCAGTCCATGGGGTCACTAAGAGTTGGACACAACTGAGCAACTTCCCTTTCACTTTTCACTTTCATGCATTGGAGAAGGAAATGGCAACCCACTCCAGTGTTCTTGCCTGGAGAATCCCAGGGACAGGGGAGCCTGGTGGGCTGCCGTCTATGGGGTCGCACAGAGTCGGACACGACTGAAGCGACTTAGCAGCTGTAGCAGCAGACTGTGTAGTAATGACATAAGAATCAATAAATATACCAGTAGGACAGAATAGAGAGTCTGGAAATAGACTCACACATATACGTGTTTATTTGATTTCTTGTCAAAAACACCAAGCAACCTAATGTGGAAATAAAAGTCTTTTCAACCAGCAGGGCTGGATATTCGCATTTTAAAATTAACCTCAACTAGGACCTTATACTGTACACAAAAGTTAGTTCGAGCTGGATCATATATATAAAACATAAAAGCTAACGATAAGACATAAAAATCAATAATAATGCAAGAAAATAATTTATAAATTAGATTTTATCAAAATTAAAATGTCTGCTCACTAAAAGACATCATTAAAACAATCAATAAAAAGGCCATAAAGTGGAAGAGAATATTCACAAATCACGTATCTGACAAAGAACTAGTATCTGGGTTATATAAAGAACTCCTACAGATCAATAATAAAAAGACAGTGTGATATAAATGGGCAAATCATGGGAGCAGACATGTCGCAAAGGAAGATACACGAATGGCCAATAAGCGCATGAAAATGTGGTAGACATCACTAATCATCAGGGAAATGCAGATTAAAGCCAAATGAGATAACCACTACACACATACCAGAATGGTTAAAATGAAAAAGAATGAAGACACAAATGCTGACAAGGATTTGGAGCAACTGGAGATTTTATACTCTGCTGGTAGGAGTGTAAAAAAAGTACTACTTTGGAGAAAGTTCTGACAGATGCATAAAATGAACCATACACCTACTCCAGGAGAACAGAAGATCTACACCTTGGTATTTACTTATGTGCCTGTTTCCACAAAAACCTGCATATGAAGCTGTTTATAGCAGCTCTCTTCCAACAGCCCAAATTTGGAAACAGCCCAGGTGTTGCCAACTGGAAATGGGTAAGCCAACTGTGGGTATAGCCAAATTATGTTCCTGGGTGGTTCAGTGGTAAAGAATCTGCCTGACAATACAGGAGACCTGGGTTCGATCCCTGGGTCAGGAAGATCCCCTGGAGAAGGAAATGGCAACCCCCTCCAGTATTCTTGCCTGAAGAATCCCACACACAGAGGTGCCTACCGGGCTACAGTTCATGGGGTCACAAAGTGACTTAGCGACTAAACAACAACACTCTGCAATAAACAGGATGAAATACAGATAACACACAACAACATGTATGGATCTCAGAAACATTATCCTGCGCAAAACAAATCTTACACAAAGACCACATATGTATAATAATATTTATAATAAGTTCTAAAACGGGAACAAGTGATCTAAGGTGAAAAAAATCAGACTGCTGGTTGCCTTTGGGTGGTGGGTGGGAATTGACTGGGAAGGGGCATAAGAAAACTGGTTGTGGTGCTGGAAACACTCTATATTACAAGAGTTTGGGTTCCATGGTGATTATGTTTGTCAAGCCAAATTAATTTTATTCTTAAGAACTTTTTATGTTACATTATATGAAAACTTTAGCTCTCCTTCCCAAAGAAGTATACAAATATTGTGTGTGTGTTTGTGTGTGCAAGCTCACCCATGGCATGTGTGGGGGCCTGTATGTGATGGAGTATACAGATGGAGGCAGAGATGTTATTTTAACTTTGGAAACCTGAAAACTCCAAATAAACTTTATTCAAAGGAAAAAAATCTTTAAAATGTACATTTAGATGGAAGGAATTTGCTGGAAGAAAGTTTTCCTTTCATTATCTTGCTGCGGCTTTTCTTTCTCTATGTGATTGTACTGGTCAAACAACCCATATTGCTTGACAAATTCTTTTTGAAAGCTGGCAAAGAACAGATTGTTCAATAGATGAGAAGGGAAAATTAGTAAGACCCATCCACTCCAGTCTAATAGGCAAGATTGTGATTCATACTTTGCTCATAGATCATTATCTTTGATCTTTGTCTACTGAAGAGAGCCATTTACTCACTGGGTTTTTACAAAACATATAGAGCAACTAGGCTTCAAAACTTATATTATACATGCCAATAATCCAGACCTAGGTGGCTCACAGTCTCTTTCCGGCAATGAGACATAATGGAATGAAGCATGGTGGGGAGGTTATTCTCTTCCCAAGCATCTCTTGCATGCATAGCAGGGGCTCTGCCTCCTCTTGTCCAGCTACACTAGTCTAATTAATGTTTTCTGGACATTCAATGCTTTTTAATGACTCTATGTTTTGCTTATATTGGTTTTTGGTCCTAGAGTCATCTATATTACCTTTCTAACTGTTGAAGTCCTATTTGTCTTTTAAGACTCCACTCAGATGAACTCCTCTTTGAAACTTTTTCAATTTCTCTAATCAATTTTCTTCCACCGCTGTGTTTTCCTGACACCTTGATTATATGTATTACAGTGTTTGTCCTAATCTGACTAAAGTTGATAGTTGCACGTCTGTTGACTATTTTAGACTGAGAGTTTCTGGAAAGCAGAACCTGTGTATTTGGTTTCTAGCGTGGTTTAGTCACATGATATTCTACTTGATATGGGTGACTTCAAGGATATTTGGATATCTCCTCACTGAAACTTCCATAAGAGTAGGTAGCAGGACTCTATTTAGTGCCCTACCCACTACATACACACACCATAGGGAAGTGTTTTGTGTGGATTTGGCATACAGCACATTGGTGAACGTAATGATGATGTACTTTGAAATGTCCCTAAGACCCAGGAAACTCAAATGTTGTGTAAGCTGTTTTGTTCAGCTGTTTTATATTAAAGGGAAAACTGTAGTACAGCCAGTCTTTGAGAACTAATTGATCCTAGTTTTGCAACTTTTAAAGAAGAAAAGAACACTTGGGTTGGAACCATCCGGTTTGTATTATACGAGGGTATTAGTGATGCAGAGGTTTACATATATGAAGAATGTAAAACTGCATAGTTATTTCCAGTTGGAGTTCCACTTTACTAATCCTAATAAGGAAGGAAAATGTCCCCACTGCTCAAACCCTAAAATATCTTTTTTTCTGCAAGATTCACTCAGTGTCAATCCATTTATCCTTGCCTGCATGCTTTCTCCAGACCTCAGTCATGTGCTGCGGTGCACTGAAGGCTTATAAGGTAAAAAATATCCACTGAGCCAACAAGCTGAGAAATTGACTCCAAGGAGCTGAGTTTTTACTCAATCATTACCCTTGTACATTTCTTTTACTCTAAGTGTTAACTTTGCAGAATTGAAAACAAATGGAGAGCACACAATTATTTAGAGTACAGAATGTACAGACATGCTAACATGTTGTGGGGACAAATCTGAACAATTCTCCTTAGTGAAAAGAAGTGTCATAGCTGGCAGGACAGCTTCAGAAGCCAGGGGGCACTATTTTTTAAAATCTGATTTTATTCTTCCTAGTATTTTTTTGAAGTATAGTTGACTTATAATATTATGTTAGCTTCAGATGTACAATATAGTGACTTGAAATTTTTACACATTATGATCACTATGATCATAATGAATTTAGTTACTATCTGTCCCCACACGCAATTATTAAAGTATTATTAACTCTATTCATTGTGCTGGACATTACATCCCCATGACTTGTTTATTTTACAACTGAAAGTTTGTACCTCTTAATCCCTGGCATCTATTTTGCACAACCCCCACCTCCTTCCCCTCTGGTAACCACCAGTGTGCTGTCTGTACCTATGAGTCTATTTTTGTTTTGTTTGCTTTTTCCATGTTGTCACAAATGGCAAGATTTCATTTTTTTCATGGCCGAGTACTATTGCACTGTATATTTATATGCCACATCCTCTCTACCCATTCATCTACCAATAGGCACTTAGGTTGCTTCCATATTTTGGCTACTGTAAATAATGCTGCAATAAACTTAAGGGTGCACATATCTTTTTTTAGGATATCTTATTTACATTCTTTTTTGAATTGAACTGTAGTTGATTTACAATGTTGTGTTGGTTTCCTATTGTAGCAAAGTGATTCAGTTATATATATATACATCTGTATATATATATGTGTATATATATGTATATATTCTTTTTCAGATTCTTTAAAATTAGTGTTTTTGTTTCCTTTAAGCAAATATGGAGAAATGGAATTGTTGGAT
This sequence comes from Bos grunniens, assembly GCF_055505025.1. Lineage (NCBI taxonomy): Eukaryota > Metazoa > Chordata > Mammalia > Artiodactyla > Bovidae > Bos > Bos grunniens. The sequence continues at coordinate 122,964,538 of NC_141194.1, read as the reverse complement.
CATATGGTAGTTCTATATCTTGAGGAGTCTCCATATTGTTTTCCATAGAGGCTACACCAATTTACATTCCCACCAACAGTGTAGGAGGGCTCCTGCTTCTCCAGTCTCACCAATGCTTATTATTTCATGTCCTTTTTGTAACAACTGTTCTGACAGGTGTGCGGTTAGGTATCTCACTGTGATTTTGATTTGTATTTCCCTCATGACTAGTGATGTGGAGCATCTTTTCAGGTACCTGTTGGCCATCTCTGTCTTGAGTCCTGGTTTTTTAAACTTGGCTGTCCCAGTGTCCCTATGGAATAGACATATGTTATCCTCCGAGAGAAACAGAGCATTTCTGAGAATCTTTGGGGTCACATCTATGTATGTGTGTGTGTGTGAGTGTGTGTGTGAAGTGACTGATGAGAGACAGAGAGGCAGAGTGTGTGAAACAAAATTAATAGAAAAGAAGAGATTGCATTGATATTTGGTAAATTCGTTTGGAATCCTCATATTGAAAACCAGCCATATTGGGTGTTCTAGAAAGACTGCATGCATAATGACAGAATTGCAGCTGTTACAAATCTCTTCAAGAATGCCCACGTAGAAGTGGAAACATCCCCGGAAGATGCCCTGTACTTTCCTTAATTTTTTTTTATTAGAGTAAGTGTGATGAAGAAAATACCAGACATTTGTATTCATGTGTATTAGCAAAAGGGCTGACTTATTTGGCATAGAATATTGCTCTCTGTGTAGCAAATTCAAACTAACCTCTAAAAAGTAGCACAATGTTTAGAGATTAAAAAGGTCCAGGATGTGATGATTCATAAAAGATCAGATCAGATCAGTCGCTCAGTCGTGTCCGACTCTTTGCGACCCCATGAATCGCAGCATGCCAGGCCTCCCTGTCCATCACCAACTCCCGGAGTTCACTGAGACTCATGTCCATCGAGTCAGTGATGCCATCCAGCCATCTCATTCTCTGTCGTCCCCTTTCTCAAAGTGTGGATTCCCCCCCCCTTTTTTTTTCTCATTTAGAGCTAAATAGGAATCCAGAATTTAAGGCACACTCTGTTGCATGTACCTGCTTGTAGCATTCCCATTCATTAGGGGTAAAGGGCACACCCAAGGTGTCAGAAAAAGTTAGCATGGTGGCCAGGTGGCTTCATTCCAGGATAGCTAAATGCATCAAGCCAAACCCTGGGACCACATGTTTTGGCATATAGCGTGATGAAAGGTATGATAAGTTGTCATTGTCAATAAAGTTAATAATTTGGGGCACAAATGCCTACCCTAGTTACAGCTCTCCACTTGGTTTTGATTGGAAATGGTCATCCATTTTGCCACTACCACATTCCTGTACAGATTCTGGTACTATAATAGGGTGCTGCTATAATCAAGATCTAAAATGTGGAAATGGCTTTAACTAGAGGTTGGAAGAGTTTGAGAAGCATGATAGTAGAAGTCTAGATTGCCTTGGAAAGACTGTTGGTAGGAATATGATGTGCCAGTGAGGGCACATTTCAATTTATCTCATGAATAACACACCTCAACTAAATGAGGTTTCTAAGGCACCTGGATGACATTTATTCAAAATGGTCATCAGCCCTGGATTCCGCCATGCCTTCTCCACAGACTGGTTATTAATAATAATCAGTCAGTGTAGATGAAGAGATGATCCTATTGGATATTCATTTCCTCCACTGTGTTCACTTGGATTATGGCTGTTTGGAAAATTTGGATACATGTTGCTGGCTCCTTTGACAAGTTCTTCAGTGAACTTGGAAGAAGGAAATGACAACCCACTCCTGTATTCTTGCCTGGAGAATTCCATGGACAGAGGAGCCTGGCGGGCTACAGTCCATGGGGTCACAAAGAGTCTGACAAGACTGAGTGACTATCACTCCCTCACTCAGTGAACTTGATTGGCTTAGGACCAGGCCAGTGAGGAAGGTGAGGATAAGGGCTACAGATCACTTCCCTGCTCAGTCCTTTAAGGATTCGTGTTCCCTCCAGGTACAAGGGCAACTCTTCGAGGAAAACTTTAGCATTTGTTTTTCAAGAAGCTTGAAGAAGGGTATTGGTTGTTGTTTTCCATATTGTTTCCTAGACTCAATTCGACAAGAAGATATACACTTCTCTGTATATACTCTGTGGATATACACTAACAGAGAGTGTGACTACCTGAGACTGAGTGCAAGCCACAGAGCAGTGGTCTCAGACTGTGGTGGGCGCCCAATTTAGGACATTCCTAGGCCTGGCCTAAAACTGTGGAAGTAGGCCAAATACCTGGGTGGTTCTGGTATCCCCAAAGGCCTGAGTACCATTGCTCTACTGCAGGGTTAATATGGGCTCTGTGAAACTGCCTCCATGGTCAAAGAAGCAGCAGTTCACCCTAGCAGTTCTCAGTTAAGCAGGCTTCCTTAACACAGAACTTTCTAGAATTCAATGTTCTAATACACAGTTTCAATCCTGAAGGATACTGTGTGTGCCAGTGGTTCTCAAAGTATGGTTCCCCAGGAGCAGCAGCCTTACCTGGGAACTTAAAGATCTGAAGGCTTGAGTCCACTCCAGACCTACTCAATCAGAAACACTGGAGGTGGGGTCCAGCCATCTGTATCTTACAAGCCCTCTAGGTGTCTACAATGTGGACACATATCTGCGAGCCAATAGTCCTTGTGGTGTTTTTCCAAAACTTATTTCATCAAACATTTGGCACAGCTAATGTTTCCAACCACGAGAAACGTTTCTGGTGTTTATGTGTGTGTGTGTGAATGTGTGTGTAATGAAGGTATGTGAAAGTATGGCTGTTTGTGGTGAGGTATTTTTGGAGGTCAGTTTAATTATTGACTTATTTAAAGATCACCTTCGGTTAAAAACAACGTGAGTCAGCTCATAGAGAATGCTGGGAAAAAAGGATTATTCCTGGGCATTTTGGCCACTTCTAATTTATGCCAGGCTTTCCTAAGACTCCAAAGTACTGACTTGTTTGTTACCAACAGACCTATGCTATTCTTGAGCAATGAAAAAGGAAAAGCTGCAAGGAAACTCGTCAATAATCAAATTTTAAAGTCCTTGGAGCAAGACTGAGACAATGCAGTACTTTTCTCTATGGATTGAAAATTAGGAAGACTGAATAGAGGGGGGCAAGGCTGAGTGAGTCTGGTTATGGCATAGGGTACCCAGGCTCCTGTCCAAACTGGGCAGGCAGCATCTTTCATGTAGCTGGACCCAAGAGCTCTGGCACGATGAGGGCTTAAGACAGGATCACAAGGTGACTGAACTGGGCTGGGTTGGCCTAGGCTAGGAGCTCCTGCTGAATCCGGCCCTGATGTCTTAGGAATCAAGAGCCTTCCTTTGTGCAAAAGCATGCTGCTTGGGGCCCCAGGAACTTTATTTGACGGATGCCAATTATGTTTCACCTGTTCCTCCACTCTCACCTTCCTACATGGTCGACTCCTGAAGCATCATGACCAGGGGATGGCAGCTTTGGGGAGATAGTGAAAAGTCATCAACACTGACAATGTTTATGGTGACCCAAATGTATGCATCTGTCAACTCAACAAAGACACTCTATGTGCACTTTATTGTAAGTTGTATATGATGCAAAATACTGCAAATGGACACCAAACTCTAGTTACTGAAATGCATACCAAATTATGAGGAAGTGTACAGATATCTGTAGTTGATTTTGAAACGTATCACAAATAAGATGGAGTGATGGATGGATAGATGTACAGTATAGTAGTATGTGAATATTTGAACACAGGTGTAGGTTTACCAGCATTCACTGTAACATTCTATTTTTAATTTATGGTTTGAAATTTTAATAAAAAAAGAAAATAGCTATGTTCAGTTCTCAGAGATGGAAAAGACTTGAGATATTTAGTCCCGTGCCTTTCCTCTATGGAAAGAAATGAGCATCAGAGAGGGGGAGATGACAGTGTGAACAGCAGGGTACTAGAATATAGATCCTTTTTTACAGTTCATCACTGAATGGGAATGAAAATTCTTCTGTTCCAGCCTGCAGTTCAAGTATAACAATTACACTTTTAAGAGTATTCATGCGAATATAAATCTCTAGACTGTAGATTATCTGAAGGCGGTGATCAGATGTACATAATTCAGTGTGTAACTCCAGTTTCTACCACAATTCACGGCACATAATGGACACAGTAAATACACGTTAAAGGATTTTTCTTTGAATGAATATAAAGAGTTTATTCGGTGCGTATCTGGGTATACAACAACAAATATTAAACAACTTTTTTTTTAAACTGTTTTGTGCACAGGACAGAAAACTGCCTGTACATGCTATGTCCACTTTTGGAACACAGATTTTAACAATTATTAATGCACAAAATCTTACATATCATGCAACTCTATGCCAAGATTCCAACTTTCTTCCATGCAACAGATATGAAGATCTAAATGGAAACCTAGCTAAGTCTTAAACACTTTTCCAGAAGCAGGTATAAGTATATGTTGTTTAGGGGTAACCAGTCTTAACATTTCCTTGTACACAATATTCACGTGCCAAATACAATGACAGAGGGACTCATACGTATACAGATAAGACATTTCTTATTTTAACAACACAAAAGACAACGTCACAGTTCCACAGTTACTGTCTTTACATAAGAAGCCACAATAATAGTTTAACATGATAACACAAATGGAATTAAGAGAAAACTACACTTGAGGATAATCTTTAGTTTTAAGTAATCTTTACTGACTGGGGTTGACAACACAACACAACACAATTTCTACGCACAAAGTACAGCACAAGAACTTGACCAGAATACTATGAATCTAAAGGGGAAAAAATGGTAAAATCATAAGAACCTTGAGCCTGAGATGCCAATTCAGCTTCAACCCTGAATTTGGTTGAGTTGGATTAAGTGACAGAGAGTCAATAGAACCATTGAATTTCAGAAATCATAAAACTGCAACGTAAAGAATACGTATGAATCAAGCATAGATAGAAAACATTAAGCCAAGAAAACAACACAGTTCACAGAATTTTGTTTGCCCCTACAAAACACGGAAGCAGTTAATTTTGTTCTGTTTTCTTTTTTGTTTGTTTTTGAAGAACAATGATGGTCTTTTCAATTGTCTTGGTTGGAGAGCAAATTTTTCTTAATCAGCATTAGTGCTGTGAAATGTTTTTGGTTTGTCTTCCCCTAAGCAGAGGTGAGATCATGAGAAAATTGGGCAGTCCTTCTCCCAGATTTAGTTCACTGATCAGGCTCGGCACTGTTTTTTTGCACAAGCTTGATCTAAATTATGGGGCTTTTGGATGGATGAGAAGGTTTGATGGCAGATTAGAATAGTGAACTCTGCCTTGTTTGTTTGGTAAACGTCATTGACAAATCTCAACTTTCGGGTGAAGGACTGCTAGAATTCAACAGCACCTGGAGGTAAGGTTCTGTTACAGAGCCCTTGTTTTGCCCTCACTGGCTACGTTGATTCGTTGTGGCTCATAGACTTGCCTCCGTTCAGCACGCCGGAGACACTTCTGCTCTTGGTCGGGGTCCCACTTCCAGATCGGGAGAACTCCGTGAGGTCATGCAGAGACGGCTCCTTGTACATGGCCACTACAAAGCATAGAGACATGGCGTCAGAGGCCATTGCACTGGCCCTCAGCTTTCCTTCTACCCCCTGGGCCTCTCTGCTGGAGGCCAAACCTGAGAAATGCTGCTTTCAAAGACTCAGTAGAGTCTTTGGACCAGATGAAGCAAAAGCCAGTCTTGGTACAGAGGTGTGTAGAGAATTCTAATGCCTTATTTCCATCACTGATGGTTTTATATGAAAAGTGAAAGTGAAAGTCACTCAGTCGTGTCTGGCCCTTTGCAACCCCATGGACTACACAGTCCATGGAATCATCTAGGACAGAATACTGGAGCAGGTAGCCTTTCCCTTCTCCAGAGGACCTTCCCAACCTAGAGATTGAACCCAGGTCTCCTGCATTGCAGGAGGATTCAAGTAATCTGGCTCCAGAAAATGTGCTGTCAAAGGGCGCTGTGGTGACTTGACTGGGCAGACTGCCCCTCTGGTAAACTGCTCTTCTAACCTCGAGCCAGTAACCTCTTGAAGGGCTTGCTCTGCTTTGTCTGGATTTTCTATCCCCTTTCCACTGTGTCTCACTCCTTCTGTCATCCCTACTTCCTGTAGCCCATTCCTATCCCTCAAACTTTCTCACTTGCTCTCTCTGTGTGTGTGTGTGTGTGTTAGTTTCTCATTCGTGTCCAACTCTTTGTGACCCCATGGACTGCAGCCCACCAGGCTCCTCTGTCCATAGAATTCTCCAGGCAAGAATACTGGAGTAGGTGACCATGCACTCCTCCAGGGGAATCTTCCCAATCCAGGGATCAAACCCACATCTCCTGCATTGGAGGCAAATTCTTTACCAATTGAGCCACGATGGAAGCCCTCTCACTTGCCACCAGGCTTCTAATAATGACCGAAAAACAAAACTGTGAAGGAAAACTGTTGGGACAACATTGTTGGGCCCAAGGAGGTTTCCAATAAGTGTTAAGTGTGCACGCATTTGAGCATCTGTATTTCTAACTATTTTGGCCTATCTTGAGGTTCTTGGCTGTCCGGGAGTTAGCAATTAAGCTATTTCCACATAAGTAAGGTGTTACCACATGTAGATATATTGGGTTGGCCAAAAGTTCATTTGGATTTGGCCAAAATACACTTTTTGGTCAACTCCCATCAGGAGATTAGATGTTCCCATCTACGCTTTAATGTTCTTTTTAAGTGTAAAATTTTACCAAATTTTTGTATAAATGCCTCAGGATGGAAGGATTAGGTTCCACTTTCAAAATAAAGGATTAATTTCCATACCGATACTCATTTCATCCACAGCTGGTATACTCTCGAGTTTACCTTTCAGTGGTTTGGGCAGAAAGTGAGCTGCAGGCTTGTTCTTCTTTACATGGTTTCCTTTCATGATCTCTCCTTCTTTGTTCAGACCCAGATACCACCCTCGGCCTGACTGCTGCTGACGGTATATCATCGATGAATATGTCACGTAATAATTTTCAAACACTGATTCTTTGAATTTGCACTCAGGTGTGAAATGTTCCTACAAGAAAAGTAAATAAACAAAAGCTCAATATTTACAGCTATGAATTTCATGGAGAACCATATGGTATTGCCCTTCAGGAGTTTAGGACATACTTTGTTAAAGCTTGTTAAGACTGGCATTCTATTTTAACAGCAGAAACTATTATCATTGGAAACTGAGACTATATATAACATTTCATGTGATGCTTTATAAAAAGCCCTAACTGCAAGGGCTACTGATCAATAATTAGCTCTCTTTGTAATAAGGTAATGGAAAACTGAGAACCAGTCACATAAGTGTAATGTATTGGACAAATAGAGGAGCCAAAGATTGAAGAGACAAGCATAACACTGTCACATGGAGCTTTGTTCCTTTCAAGATTAAATTTGAGAAATAAACATCTCATCCTTATACTTAATTTTCATAGATTGTCCAGTTACTATATGCTATAATTTTCAATCACCCCAGGCTGAAATCTGTGTTACAGTGTTACAATGCTGAATGCCTAGATTTTTAAAGAGATGCTACTAAGAAAGACTAACTTTCACTTTTAGATAAACTAAACTGAAATTTTCAGATCATTGGACCTTGACTTAAAAACAGAAAAAAAAAAAGTCCCTCATCACCCCATCCTTGCCTTACAGTAACATTTCACACAAATCAATATAGAAGCAAGGAATTTACTTGCAGACATGAGAGAGCAGACATGGGAGAGCACCCCAGGGGATTTTGAACCTGACAATGTGATTTTCTGCCATGTACGTGACCATGTTTTCTTTGGACTTCCCCATACAAATGAAAGGTTCCTGACCCAACAGACTGTTTCTGAAAACAAACAAAACCAGAAAACCTTCTTTTAAGCTTTGCAATATGTGCATTATACAATAAATAGCTATGTAAAATATCCATTTGTAGACAATGAAATGAACAGCATATTTTAACCTCTAAATAATCTGCAGGGTGGCAGTGGGTCCACTTGGAGTCCAAGATAATGAGGAAAATGCTAAGTGAGTTTCCTATGACAGTGACACCAAGGATGCCCTTTGATTCTTGCTATTTTGCTGGGATCTTATCAGGAATAAGTTTTGATAAAACCTGAAAAAAAAAAAAACCCACCTTGCAACAAAATATTGCAATCTCTCCGGACACCTGTCCTTTGTGAACGATACTTACCTTCATTTTCATGTTAGGTAGCATTCCAAGCAAAGTATACTATCTGAGCAACAGTATCAGAGAATCACTTCAGCGAAGAGAGACAGATTCCTCAAATGAGGCAGCTTTTTTTCTTAATGTTAAATAATTGAACACTTTTCTTTTTTCTGGAAATCCACAAAATCTGTTTCACTCAGTAATTTCACTGGTTCTTCCATCTGGCTTCCAGAGCGCCTGGAACAGAGTCATCTTTTGGGATAATTTCAGCCTAGGGGCATACTTAGTAGAGACTCAGAAGACTCACACAAATTCAACCTACTCAAGAAGCAATGTACTTTGAAGGCAACTATCACAGGGTAGGAACCAAAGCGTTCTATTTATGGGCTGTGAACACTCCTCTTTGTAGAATTCTCAACACAGGGAAAGCCAAGGTATGCCTACAAAGAAATATGACTAAAATAGTCTCCACGTGTTCTCCAGGGATGAGCACGATTGCATAGAATGTTGGTTTAGCCTTGCCTAGAGTAAAATGACAACTCCATGTGGCATTTAAAATTCTCCACAATGTAGTCATTACCATGCCTTCAGTCTGTGCCTTTGTGCCTTTATAGACCCCATTCATGTCATTTCCTGGATCTCTCTACCAACTGGCTTTCCTGTCATTCCTCAAGGTTGAGCTCAAATATGACTGCCCCTGAAATCATATATGACCTCTCCTAAACAAAGCTAGAGGAGGTGATGCAATTCCAGTTGAGCTATTTCAAATCCTGAAAGATGATGCTGTGAAAGTGCTGCACTCAATATGCCAGCACATTTGGAAAACTCAGCAGTGGCCACAGGACTGGAAAAGGTCAGTTTTCATTCCAATCCCAAAGAAAGGCAATGCCAAAGAATGCTCAAACTGCCGCACAATTGCACTCATCTCACATGCTAGTAAAGTAATGCTCAAAATTCTCCAAGCCAGGCTTCAGCAATACATGAACTGTGAACTTCCAGATGTTCAAGCTGGTTTTAGAAAAGGCAGAGGAACCAGAGATCAAATTGCCAACATCCGCTGGATCATGGAAAAAGCAAGAGAGTTCCAGAAAAACATCTATTTCTGCTTTACTGACTATGCCAAAGCCTTTGACTGTGTGGATCACAATAAACTGTGGAAAATTCTGAAAGAGATGGGAATACCAGACCACCTGACCTGCCTCTTGAGAAATTTGTATGCAGGTCAGGAAGCAACAGTTAGAACTGGACATGGAACAACAGACTGGTTCCAAATAGGAAAAGGAGTACGTCAAGGCTGTATATTGTCACCCTGCTTATTTAACTTCTATGCAGAGTACATCATGAGAAACGCTGGGCTGGAAGAAGCACAAGCTGGAATCAAGATTGCCGGGAGAAATATCAATAACCTCAGATATGCAGATGACACCACCCTTATGGCAGAAAGTGAAGAGGAACTAAAAAGCCTCTTGATGAAAGTGAAAGAGGAGAGTGAAAAAGTTGGCTTAAAGCTCAACATTCAGAAAACGAAGATCATGGCATCTGGTCCCATCACTTCATGGGAAATAGATGGGGAAACAGTGGAAACAGTGTCAGACTTTATTTTTCTGGGCTCCAAAATCACTGCAGATGGTGACTGCAGCCATGAAATTAAAAGACGCTTACTCCTTGGAAGGAAAGTTATGACCAACCTAGAAAGCATATTCAAAAGCAGAGACATTACTTTGCCAACAAAGGTCCATCTAGTCAAGGCTGTGGTTTTCCCAGTGGTCATGTATGGATGTGAGAGTTGGACTGTGAAGAAAGCTGAGTGCTGAAGAATTGATGCTTTTGAACTGTGGTGTTGGAGAAGACTCTTGAGAGTCCCTTGGACTGCAAGGAGATCCAACCAGTCCATTCTCAAAGAAATCAGTCCTGGGTGTTCATTGGAAGGAATGATGCTAAAGCTGAAACTTCAGTACTTTGGCCACCTCATGTGAAGAGTTAACTCATTGGAAAAGACTCTGATGCTGAGAGGGATTGGGGGCAGGAGGAGAAGGGGACGACAGAGGATGAGACGACTGGATGGCATCACTGACTCGATGGACATGAGTCTGAGTGAACTCCGGGAGTTGGTGATGGACAGGGAGGCCTGGTGTGCTGCAATTCATGGGATTGCAAAGAGTCAGACACAACTGAGCGACTGAACTGAACTGACTGAAATCAGAACCGATGACACATATATTTGTGTTCCCAGGAACTCTTATCTCCATCTCTGGCATGGCCCCGTGACTCGGACATGTGCATGCTTGGCTCTGGAAGACAAGGAACTTGTCTTTTATTTCTGAATCTGCCTTTCAGCCATCAGTGACTGATCATATTGCCTAGTTTACTGAACACAGTAAACCATCCAGTTATTGTTTACAGCAGGGGTCCCCAACACCTGGGCCACAGACCAGCACTACTCTGTGGTCTGTTAGGAATTGGGCTGCAGAGAAGGAGGTGAGCAAGCGAAGCTTCATCTGTATTTACAGCCACTCCCCATTACTCACATTACTGCCTGAGCTCTGCCTCCTGTCAGATCAGCAGTGACATTAGATTGTCATAGGGGGGCGAAGACTACTGTGAAGTGCGCATGCAAAGGACCGAGGTTGTGCACTTCTTAAGAGAATCATCCTGAAACCATGCCCCGCTCCCTCCCCAGCCCTGTCTTTGGAAAAAACTCTCTTCCACGAAACCAGTCCCTGGTGCCAAAAAGATTGGGGACCGATGGTTTACAGGATTTGCATTGCAGAGGTTCAGATTGACGTATTGGAAACACCGGGATTCAAAAGTATCAACCCAGTAAGAAGTCTGCAGGGAATTTCCTGAATACCACAGAATGAAATCAGCTGTATGTAGATGGAGGCTGTCATTTCAGGGACAAATCCTGTTTGTGTGACTTCAAATCTGTTCAGAATAACAGATACTACACAGATACTGGCACCTCCAACATGCGGAGGAAAAAAAAAACAACTTGGCAATTGTTACAACTATTGGAAAATGACAAGGAAGGACTCAATGAACTGAATGCTCTGTCACATCCTGGCAATTTCTTAGTCATCACCACTAAATTTGGACTCAAGAACTCAGTAGAGAGGGAGGAAAATGAGGCCAAAAAAAGAATGTTGAAGCAACCAAAGCAGTGTTCTGTTCTCGGTGTGTGACACTGTCATTTTATCCAGTGCTGAAATGAGTAGGCAGAAGAGGCTTGATTTTTATCAAATGTGGAAAGATGTGAACATCCCACCCAACACAGGAAGGGCCACCAAAGGGAAGAGGGGTAGAGCTACATCTCTGTGTCTCAGCAGCGGTTCACAGAAATAATAGAAATCGGATTGAACCCTAACCAGAGAAGCCTTATTCACAGAATACCAAGTAGACCTCTGGCAAGCAATCAGTCTTTGATTGATCTGGAGATGATTATTATTGGTCTGGGAAAAAAGGTACCACAGTGGCCTTGACACTTAGTAGGCATGAAATAGAGGCAGCACTCACTGTACTCTGTATTGAATAGGCATTAGATAAATACTGGCTATCATAATAAATGAATTAAAAAGATGTCAAGCATTCCCTGCACAGCCACGAAGAAATTACTTGGCATGAGTACAAAAGAAAAGGTGCTTTATGTCTTCTAACCTTTCATGCATTGATTTCTCTTAAAAGTTGTTTACCTCTCTTGCATATCTATACTTATTTCAGAGGAATAATGTTAGTAAGGTTCAGAGGAATAACTCTGAAAAAAAATTCAATCTTTCTCAACTCTTTTCTGTAATCATCCTCTCTATTCCCCTTAAAGTTCAAGGTTAGTTTTTTCCTCAGTGATTACCTAACTTTTTTATCCACAGAATCCATACCAGTTAATGACAGTGATTATATTTTGAGTAAAGAATGAAAAATCTACATTTGCAGAATGAACAGATCCAGGAGCAAAACCTAACAGTACAATTATTTTTAACCAATTAATTCACTATTAAGGGCAATATAGGTCTTTGAAGGTTTACCACTAACAAGATGAAAACATCTGAAACCCTCAACATCAGGTCAATAGAGCATATTAGAGAATACTTAGAGCTACAGATGGTGATGGTCAGCTGCCCTCAGTGGGGCATATTAGACTTCCACACAGACTTTAACAATCAAGTGAATAAGGCATTCATGCAATCAATAATGCAGGATATACACAAAGAGCCCCCCAGATCCAATGGTGTGCTAGAAAGCAACTCTGTCCCAGAAGAAAGGCTCTGGACCTGGGATAGCAATTTACCCTGGTGCCTTGAGTTGCCTCTGGCACCAAGGGCACAGGATGGAGGGGATAAAATAGCTCTCTGGCCTCTTGGAGCTGGGGCCAGGTCAGAAGAAGCATGGGCTGTGATGGTAGCTTCCCTGAAGGGAGCCTACTAAGGGCCTCATCACTCCGCAGGGGATGTGAAGCTATATCCTCAAGAAAGTCAAAGTGTTAGTCATTCGGTCATGTCCGACTCTTAGCAATCCCATGGACTGTAGCCTGCCAGGCTCCACTATCCGTGGAATTCTCCAGGCAAGAATACTGGAGTGGGTTGCCATGCCCTCCTCCAGTAGAGCCATAACCCAAATGGCAAGAGCTCAAAACCATCTGTATATCATGTACATCATCTCCACATGCTAAACACGTCCACAATACCACAGTGCACACACCCATGGCTAAGTGCCTTCTTGATTAAAAGAAGTCATTGTGGGGGTGGGGGGTGGGCTTCTGTGGTGGTCCAGTGGTTAAGGCTTCACTTTCCAATCTGACAGGTATGCATTCGATCCCTAGTTGGGGAGCTAAGATCCCACCAGCCAAATAACCAAAACATAAAACAGAAGCAATATTCTAACAAATTCAATAAAGACTTTAAAAATGGTCCACATTAAAAAAAAAAAGTCATTTGGCAAACACACACCGTAATAGCAGCGTTTTCATACTTTTGCCCCCAGCTTTTGTACTTGCAGCTATGCTACCAACCGACAGGGTGGCAGTGTTCTACTTGAGTTTGTACCTCACTAGGCTTTGAGGGGGAGAAGGCAATGGCACCCACTCCAGTACTCTTGCCTGGAAAATCCCATGGGTGGAGGAGCCTGGTGGGCTGCAGTCCATGAGGTCGCGAGGAGACGGACACGACTGAGTGACTTCACTTTCACTTTTCACTTTCATGCACTGGAGAAGGAAATGGCAACGCACTCCAGTGTTCTTGCCTGGAGAATCCCAGGGATGGGGGAGCCTGGTGGGCTTCCGTCTATCGGGTCGCACAGAGTCGGACATGACTGAAGTGATGTCCTTAGCAGGCTTTGAGGATTTAGGAATATCGTGAATGCTTTGAACACATTTCTCTCAAAAGAAATCTTTTTTAAAAGGGCAGTGCTGATTTCCTTGGATCTCAAGAGACCAGCAGAGTCTCCTTAGGTTGTCCATATATAAAATGGCAACACAGAGGTCCTAGGCTGTTGAACAAAGCATGAACACTGAATATAAGTTTTCGCACATGTAGACACTATGTGAACTGCACAAATCCTGGTAGAGATGAATGTGTCTCCATACATTTTGCTCTATTCACATGTCACATTTTTATTGGCATCATAGAACACAGAAAAACAGTGTATAAGTCGATGAGTGAGCATTTAAAGAAACTTTTAAAAATGAACTCAATAAAACATAATTTCTTCTTTTCAGCAAGTTCTAGAAACATAACTAATCTATCTCGCCCTTTACTTCTCTCACTTCCTTCTCTCTTCTGGCCACATTTTCAGTAGCCTGACGATCCAATTAATTTAACAATTACTGCCAAGAGCAAGGGTCACTCTTCTGATTCTCAGCCATGTTCTGATGACAATTATTTTCTAGATTTAAAGTTAGCAGCTTATACAAACAGGTCTGACTTGTGTGTGTCAATTATTCCCCAGCCTAATGAAAATAATATGCAGATTAACATTAGATTTTCAACTCTGTTTAAAAAAATAAAACAAAATAGAATCTAAAATATAAATCATACCCATAGCGGGTGACCCCGTAACTACCTATATTCTCTATATAAGCTTCCCTTCTATCGGTGATTTCAAAATCCAGGATTAATTATTATATTCAGGACTTTGATGTTCTCTCTCAGGGTATATTTGATGTGAATGAACTTCATTATTACTAAGATCAAAGCACGGGAAGGGAGAGGTTGGAGAAGAAGGAATCAATACTTAGCCAGTTCACTGTAGCTAAACAAAATTATTAATTCATGATAAACAGAGTTTGGTTTGTTCACTCAAATATTCCCTGGACTGTGGAATACTTGAGGGCAGCTCCGAGCATGGGGCCTGGCTTAGAGTCAATGATCAATATATATCTAATGAAATAAACAAAGAAAAGAATGGGATTTCATAGGAAGAGGACTTGGGAGATAGCTTATACAGGTCCAAAAAAGGGTTAAACGTGGTGGGATATGAATAGAGGGCTGTTTGAGAGGAGAGACTGACAAGTCAGAACTTGCCTGCCAGGGCAGAAAGAGTAGGTGATAAAAGGAGGAAAGCAGCCTACAGATAAATTCAATTTAAAAAACTGCAGAGGGAGGAGAGAAAGGGAAGGACGGAGGGAGGGAGACAGAGAGGAAGGAAGAGAAGAGGGACTAATAAAGACAAAACCGAAGCTGAAGCTCCAAGAATAAAGAGATTTTCTGGTAACCAAAATATAGGCATTAAAGTCATACTCTTGGTCTTTGGCTCTGCAAACAGCTAAAGACTGCAACTGAATTCTGTTCACTTGATTTCTGTAAAAAGGTGAGGAGGTGGGGTGGGGACCAGTCCTGCTGATCGTACTGGATGGTTGGACGAGGAGGCAATGAGATGATGTATGTGAAAGAAGCTCTGAGAATTGTAAAGCCCCATAAACATGAAATGTGTGATTACTTCTGATAATACATGCCCAGAAAACCAAGGTAAAATAAATACATTCTCTCTTCTTTTCAAGGTTCTTCTGCACTCTGGAATCAATTTCTAAAGAAAGGATCTGCCTATATTTGTTTTATTGCCATGGAAGGAGATAAATTCTGCCCCAAATGAGGACTGCACGTGAATGACACTCAGTGTTTAGCGTTCTCCTCCAAGCTTGGCTCCCCCAAAACTGTTTTGCTTCCTTCCATTTGTCATTTTGGTCTGCAGTCGGCTGAAAAGGCTGCAGTGCTTCAAGCCACAGCACTAAAGAGATGAAGTACTGAAAAATAGGCTTCATGAAATACCACGTCACAAAATGACTTCAAAGTACACGTGCTAACTGGCAACTGTTTGCAATGCAACAAATCATAATTAAGAATATGTACATGGGACTATTTCTCCTCATATGGTTATAGTGAAACTTCTCAGTAGCATTTTTGTATTCCAAGGTATCTAATAGACATTTTCATTGACCTTATGTTGAGTCCACAAAATAGGGCACCCCGGTATTGCCTTTCTTCAACTCTTAACAAACAAAAATGAAAAAAAAAAAAAGAAATTTTAACGAGATTGTCAAGCAATGGCTTGTATAAACAGAATTAGGATGCAGATATGACCACATTTTGGCCCTGGGGTTCACTGAGTCCTTTGTATTGGCTTGTTCTAGATTTTCATCTATTTCTGTAGAACAGTCTCATGAAATATTGAATTTTACAATTCGTTTTATAAAATACACAGAAATAAGCTAGAATAAAGCAGGAATCAAAACAAAAACACTGCATCCCTTACAGAGCCTAAGAAGGGTGATTTTTGTTGTGGTTAAAAATAAATGATTCTTTTAAAAAAAAAGAAAAGAAAAAAAAGACCCTAAGGCCTCACTCAGCTCCAAACCTGGTCAGCAGATACATTCTGAAATGGAAGTAACTTGCTGAGGTTTGTGATGAAGAAGTGGGATAGGCCACACATCTCCAGGGCTGTGTGATTGGTCCAAGACAGTGTCAGTCTGGTCCAAGCCTTGCAGAAGAATACAGATTGGCTAGGAATCCAATTAGGGAGCAGAAGAGAGATTTCATTTTACATAAGATATTACAGAGACTATGTGGCCATCACACTTTCTTTAAAAATCTTACTAGATTAAATCTTACTGCTGAACAAAAATCTGTGCATGGAAAAGCATTTTTTTTCAAGTGAAGAACACTTCTCTAAAGTAACTTTCTCCAACTTTTTTTTGTCTATGATGTGTATTAACGCGCAGTGTTGGTTTTTCTTATAAGCAGGGCTGAACTATGTGCTTTGAAAGGGGAATCAAATATCAGATATGATCTCTAAAAATAAACTTTCCTGTCTTTTGGCTGGTTACTGGAATTAATCTGTGACTATTAGCTAGCTATTCTCCATTACTGTGATGCTTTCTAATTTGTGGCAGGATTCTTCTGTAGAAGAACTTCAGAAAGAAAAGTGAAAGTGCTAGTCACTCAGTCATGTCTGACTCTTTGTGACCCCTATGGACTGTAGCCCACCAGGCTCCTCTGTCCATGGGATTCTCCAGGCAGGAATACTGGAGTGGCTTGCCGTTCCCTTCTCCTGGGGATCTTCCTGACCCAGGGATCAAACCCAGGTCTCCAGCATTGCAGGCAGATTCTTTACCATTTGAGCCACTGGGGAGTCTTCAGAGCAGGATCTAAACCCATCAGCAAGAGAATGACTTTGGAAGAATTTGTAGTCACCAAGCGAATAAACTTTTAGGTTGTATTTTAGATAGCTCTTCTAAGCTTCTGCCCAAATGTTCAAAGCCTGGGAACTGTGAAAACTTTCCCTAGACATCCAACAAACTGTCATGCAAAGAAGAAAGGTTCTTTCTGCATAGATCAACTGAAAAAACTCTGGCAAGGTAGGTGGCCTATTAAAACTAAAATTGTACCCAGGTGGGTGCATCTGGCCACTGTGAGGGTGGTAATTCTGATTTGTGTTGGATAGTGGTTGAGTTAGATTTGATAGGGTCTATCTCTGCAGAACAGAGTCATTTACAATAGCCAGAAGTCTACTTCTTCAAAGACTTTCAGAGAAGACTTCTTATCTTTTCTCTTGCACAGGTAGCAAAGCAATGCCTCTGCTCAGAAGGAAGTCACTAATATGTGCTTTCCACTGCAAACCAGAAAACCTGGAGTCACAGGGCAAGGTGCAAAGGCCTCATCTATAAACCAAGGATGAGAAAGATGTCATAGAAGGCTATGGGACAACCACATCGCATAACACCTGCAAACGACTTCTGGGGATAGGAAATTGTACAGAGTCCTGTTTCCACGTAGAGAACGCATTTCCACTAACATTTACCCCTTGAAAGGAGATAATGAAAGGATGCCTGTGACAGTCACTTACCACGAGTCTGAGTGGTATGATTATTCACTAACCGAAGACTCAGATGGAAGAATCCATTCTCACCTATTCCTTACTGAGAGCCTACGGTGCACCGAGCACTGTGGGAAGTCCCTTTGCCTATATAATGATCTAATTTAATCTCAAAAGCAGGTCTCTGTATGAGCTTCAGAATGGAATGACCTCCCTGTGGCCTGAGAGAGGAGTTCTCCCACCTCACAAGGGAGAAAAACCACAGGAAAGAAGCCCTTACTAAGCCACTCCCTTATGAACTCCACTGCAAGTGCACCCTTTCACCCCAACAGTCACTGTCTAGACAAGTGCTGTGATGTCAGTTCTCCTCTAAATGAATAGTTCCAGTGTTGGCTGAAGGGTCAGTCTTTCCTCCGATTCGTGTGTCCTGGCTCTCTGAACACCACAGAGCTTCGAACCTGCCACATCAACTTTCCAGATTTCTGACTTCGGGCAGCTGACCTGGGCTCCGATCCTGAATTGCTAAGAGGAGAATAGCAACACGTGCCTCCCAGGGAGGACTGCAGAGAGCACGGAAAGCAGCCAGCACACATGGGGGTGCTCACAGACTATAGGGTCCTTGGCCTTGCCTTACTTTCCTGTTCGTGTGATAGACAGGTCAATGCAGTCTCCTCCCCACGACCATCCCAACTTCAAACTGATCAGGGAGTAGAGAAGTGCCTTGCCAGTTCACAGAGCTTCAAGTTACACATGAACTATATGGGTGAGAACTCCTCTCGTTAGTGATTCCTTTGCAAGGGTGGCAATGCACTCATCTTTCATTTGGGGCTTAAAATATCCTAAGATTCCAAAATTTGAATTACTGTAATGTGTATCAGTGAACCTGCATGATATTAAAGAGATTTGTGAAATAATCCAGTATTAATGGGCCAAGTGATATTTACACATCTCATTTTAATTACCATGCCACAAAAGTGCAACATGACTATTCCATTTCTTTTGTTCTAAACCACTGTTTTGCTAGTTCTACTTTCATCATGTAGGTTACTAATAACAACAATCCTGAAAACTCTAATAGCTCCTTATGTTTAAGCAGCAACTACTTTAACAGTTTCCTACAAATGCTTCAATAGTTAATGACATTCGAGTGACAGATAAGGGACATTTTTATAATGATGACAATAAGAAAGGTAATGATTACAATGGATTTGGTAGACTTTTTTTTTTTTTACAGTTGAAGAAATGAAACCAGAGATATTAATGCATTGGAATCTGGCTTTCACACTTTCATTTAGAGAATGAATCCAGAGCAGGGAGGCAACTCCTTCTAGAGGAAGCAGGAATCTGTTTAAGGTAGCCGGTGTTGACATGCGTGTGTGTATGTGTGTGCTCAGTCACTCAGTCCTGTCTCTCTGCAACTGTAGCCTACCAGGCTCCTCCATCCATAGAATTCTTCAGGCAAAAATACTGGAGCCATTTCCTTCTCCAGGGGATCTTCCCAAACCAGGGATTGAACCCACATTTCTTGCATTGACAGATGGATCCTTACCACTGAGCCACCTGGGAAGCCATGTTGACGTGCGAGAGACCCTTATTTTCAGGCAACTTGATCTCTAAGATGTTTCCAGAGCTGAAAAACACCGAGGACCCAGCAGTGCTAACTGGCCCTGGGCTGCAGAGGAAAGGAATAGCTTTAACTCAGAGCACAAGTCAGTCCTGCCAGGCAACATTCCATGAATCTTAAGTAATGTGTCCATGGAACATTCTCTTAGTTTATGCCATGAAAACTTGATTCTTCTATGGCAAAATATTCATGTCTGAATTTCAGTACATTTGAGTGCTGCTTTTCTTTTCTTTTCAGGGACCTCTCTACACTCAAGAGTTCTTAGGGGATGACCCCAGAGAACTTTTACTGACATTAGCCTTCTGCCTCTTTAGGTGCTACTGCTGCTGCTGCTGCTAAGAGGTGGGTAACTGATATAGCAAAATAGAAATCAGCCTGATCGGAGTCCTGTGTCTGTATGTCTTTGCGACCCCATGGACTGTAGCCTATCAGACTCCTCTGTCCACGGGATTTTCCAGGCAAGAGTGCTGGAGTGGATTGCCATTTCCTTCTCCAGGGGATCTTCCTGACCCAGGAATCGAACCCTGGTCTCCTGCATTGCAAGCAGACGCTTTACCATCTGAGCCACCAGGGAAGCCCTCTCAAGAGACAGACAGACATAAAAAGAGAAGCGGGAGTGGGGCAGACAAAGAGACAGAGAAAGACAAGAAGTGAGAAGAGAAAAAGTCAAGGTGGCAAGTTCTTCTTTTTCCCAGTTCTATAATCCTGAGGCCTTTGAGAAATGCCTGCCGTTCCCCATCCGGACTCCACCCACCCCCACCGTACATGGAGAGGGTGAGAAAGTGAGCCATCTCTCTTGTTGGAGAAAATCTGTCTCCTGTCCAAATTCCAGGTTGTGCTCAGACCTCAGGGTAAAATCTGAGAAGTCACCCAGGGCAGGTTGTTCTTCTGTAAAGTCATCATCTATAGAGGAGCCTGATAAACAAATAAACCTATTTCTTCCTAGAGATTTTCCTCTGTGGAAAGCACATCCATCTCTGAAGGAAAAGAAAAAGGAAGTCCAGGTCTTTGGAGAAACTCAGGATTAGTATAAAGTTCATTAAAATAAGACACTTTGATATATGAATGTTGTTATCATAAAGTGAATTATATTTTCATAAGAGGGACGTAATGTTCAGATGTGTAACTATGGCGCAGTAAACAAGACAACAGTTCCCTATTTATGACCAAACTCTTGTCACCTGTGATGCTGTTTATGCTCCTCATCACCTGATACTATTGTTTGAGAGAAACCACGGTGGAAAACGAACGCTTTACAACAGTGTTTAGACCGAGTATCCAGCTACAATTTATAAATGAGCTTTCAGTAGCTTAGATTAAATTAAATTTGGTCTGTTCTGGATTTCCTGAAATACTGCAGCATTTTTAGATTCATTTTTTAAAAGGGTTTTGATGTCATTCAATTTTGAAATAAATACAGTTCTTTATCAAAATATGAAATTCCAATTTTCAAATATTTGTTACCTAAGTATTACCAGAGTTGAAAACACAAGGCAAGGATACAATATAAACTATGAGAATATATCAAGATGATTAATATTGCATAAGCTTTGCACAACCATCATCTATTTGGAATAATTTTCAGCTTTCATTTTCAACAGTGTAGACTGTTAAAGCATTTGCATGATAATGCAAAATACATAAATTATCCCTGCAGGGAACACTTAAAACTTAAGGTAATTATATAGCATAGAAGTGATTTCAAAGAACTCCAACAAAATAACAAATAATTCTACAGTCACCCTTTACAATGCTTATTATTCTGTTATCAGTGATCTTGACCACTAAAGTCCCTTTCTTTACAATTGTATTTACATTATCAATTCTTACTTTGTTCTTTTACCATCAAGCTCTTACAGCTGGCCCTGAAAATTTGCATGCTGTAAAAGCTGAACTAGACAGCTAGTAGAGATGAATTCCCCAGTTATATTCATGCTGTGAACAGAACCATAACACTCCCTTAATATATCTTATCATTGCACTTTTATACTAAACACGAATCCAAATCAAGTCCTATTTTTTACATTCCTCCTGTTTAAAATCTTTTAATGGCTCCCTGCTGCCTACAGGATAAAATCCAAAACTCCCTGGCCTGGCGTTCAAGGCCCTCCATAATCTCACACATGTGTTCCTACAATTCTAGCATAAGATTCCTCAACTCCAGCCAGATTGGAGAAATAAGGCCAGGACCAAAAGGAGCAGAGCTTTTTCTTATGAATGGAAAAATATCTCCTCCAAACCAATTAGTATGCTTTAGAGGCTGGGATATTCACTGTGATTAGAGAGAATTACTGCGTCACAGGGAATATATAACTAATCTCTCCTGGGTTTCTTAGGCTCTGCATTATTCTTATTTTTTAAATTCAAAGAAAATGTCTTGCACTTCTGGAACATCCCAGCTACCTTGTGTCTCGGTTCTGCACCCTGTGACTTAGCAGGGGCTGCCCCCAGGTATGAAATTTTCTGGAGGCCACTTGGTAATAACCGGTAGCTCTTCCTTTCACGGCACAAAGAGAAAAGAGAGTCAAATGTCAGCATGTCAGGAACCTCCAGGCTCAGCTTCAGCCAGAATGCAAAAGCACTTTACAACTGACTATTTCTGAAGACTTTTCACAGTATTGAGGAAAAGGGTAATGAAATTGTATCTGAACAGAAGGAAGCTAAATTATTTATCTCATACTAATTTTTACCAGATGGCTGGTGATGAAAAATCTATACTGGCAAATCTGCTGTATATATTAAAGATAATCAAGGGGGCTAAAACTTTAAATGGTCGCAATATATTTGGATTTAGTTTTATGGCTCCTATTGATTCCATACATAGGTTCTTCTAAGTGCATGCGAATGGGACACAATAAATCATATCATCAAATCATTAGGAGCTGCATCTTCTATTCATGAATCACATCAGCACTTGGATTATGTCTCTTTTTTTTCTTAAACCTGTAGAAAGAATACATTTGGGATGTAGCCACACAATGTTACCCTACCATATCCCTCTGCATCAGGAGGTTGCAAATGACACTCCTTCCCCAAGAGAAAGAGGAGATCACAGTCCTCAGAAGGAAATTCCCTCACCAAGCTTCCAGTAGAACCAGTTAAATGCTGACTTCTGATGACAATAAACCATTGAGGACTGGAAGGGAGATAGGGTGTACCAGATGTACATCCTTTTCTGCTCAAGTAATGTCTCTAGGGAGCGGGTTGTGTGGGTTCAACATTCAATTTGGGCCTGTCATGGATCCATTTCCTCTCTGTTCTGAAGCCCACTACTGGAAAAAGCCCACCCTTGTTCTTTGGTTGACTCTCAAACGCCAATTGTTCAGGAAAGGCTAGAATACATTCGATAACATGTGCTGGTTCATATCAAACAAAGCACGTTCACATGTGCCAAGCCATTTGTTACTATTCTCCAGGTAAAGCAGGTAAAAGTGCTGGCCCTGGCAAGGAATTGATGTGTATACCAAATCCCAATGTATGATTCACCTAGTGAGTCAGAGCTCTGAGCAACATCTTTATACAATGTATGAAGATGAATTGTCTTACATATCATTTTATGGGAGTTACATGCCTTCAAGTCAATGAAGACTGTTTGAGTGCCTACCATGTGCACTGTTTTTCCTAAACTAGATGCCGATACTCATGGTGCTTTAGCACTTTTGGCAGAGCAGCTGCTGTCCCCCAACAGTTGTCCAAAGAGGACTTTTGGAGCTGCAATCAGAACTCATACAGTGCCCCAAGGTGTGTTCTTATGGTGAGAGACAACAGGTCAAAATTGAGTTCTGTAGTCTACAGTGGTCAAGCAAGATACAGACCTACTGTGCATTCTTCCCACTATGACAACCTGATTCAGCATTTATTTCATTTGCAAAAGATTCATTTAGTCATTTAATCTGTTATAGTTAAATGTTCTACTGTCAGCAGCAGCAGCAGCAGCTAAGGAGTTACCAATTGCTCAAAAATTGTGGCGATCCGGGGTCAAGGTACAGATTAGAATGGCAATAGCTGATCAGATCAGATCAGTCGCTCAGTCGTGTCCGACTCTTTGCGACCCCATGAATCGCAGCACGCCAGGCCTCCCTGTCCATCACCAACTCCCGGAGTTCACCCACACTCACGTCCATCGAGTCAGTGATGCCATCCAGCCATCTCATCCTCTGTCGTCCTCTTCTCCTCCTGCTCCCAATCCCTCCCAGCATCAGAGTCTTTTCCAATGAGTCAACTCTTCACATGAGGTGGCCAAAGTACTGGAGTTTCAGCTTTAGCATCATTCCTTCCAAAGAAATTCCAGGGTTGATCTCCTTCAGAATGGACTGGTTGGATCTCCTTGCAGTCCAAGGGACTCTCAAGAGTCTTCTCCAACACCACAGTTCAAAAGCATCAATTCTTCGGCGCTCAGCCTTCTTCACAGTCCAACTCTCACATCCATACATGACCACAGGAAAAACCATAGCCTTGACTAGACAGACCTTTGCTGGCAAAGTGATTTCTCTGCTTTTGAACATGCTCTCTAGGTTGGTCATAACTTTCCTTCCAAGGAGTAAGCGTCTTTTAATTTCATGGCTGCAGTCACCATCTGCAGTGATTTTGGAGCCCAGAAAAATAAAGTCTGACACTGTTTCCACTGTTTTCCCATCTATTTCCCATGAAGTGGTGGGACCGGATGCCATATGTAAAAACAAATCCTTCAGAATCACACCAGAACGATCAAAGTTGCCACTGTGATACTACCTCAAGGAACATAGAACCCCTACATTCTATGATTAGCCAAACTCGAGTCAATTTAACCTAGTAACCAACTGCAAGTGATATTATATTGGCATATATAAGTTATCTTATATTGGCATCATATGCCAATATAAGATAACAAGGTTCCGTCGTTAAAACACCTTCCTGCAGGGCGAGGTTACTAGTACTCTAACCGCCAGCAACAATATGCTGTAAACACATTTTGGTGTCGCTGAAGTTATACTTTCTGCAATTCTGATCTATTGAAAGAATGGTTTCAGAAGCAAGGTATTTGTGGAAAAATCATAAGGAAAAGGCACGAACAGGTAGGCTGTAAGCTAAGTGACCAGAATAAAGGACAGTACAGGGACTTCCCTGGAGGTAGAGTAGCTAGGACTCTGAGCTCCCAATGTAGGAGACCTAGGTTCCATCCCTGGTCAGGCAACTAGATCCCGCATGCCACAACTATGACCCAGCAGAGCAAAAAAAAAAAAAAAAAAAAAAAAGACAGTACAAATACTCCTTTGAGTAAACACTAGCAGAGTTTCAAGTCTCAGAGCTTTGGGGTGACTCCATAGGCCTTGCCCAGTTGTCACAATCTTTGCAATTGTTCTAGCATTAGAAAGAAACAGGCGTGACAGATCAAACAGATGTGAAACCATCAGCACTTTGGTGTTTACCTTTGCACCAACACCTCAAATCACGCATGTGGCTCCAATGAGAAAGCAGAGATGGGGTGCACAGAGCAACCCGTCAAGGAAGGACAGATGTACACACCAAGTCCGTGTGAGAACAGCAGATTACATTTTGTCTTTTTAGCAACATTAACTCTCTGTTCTTCTAAATAGTCTCAATGAGTATCCACAGTTGCTTATTGTATTTTGAATGAGCAATAATAGGATTGATTTTTCCCTGAGCCTGAGTCACAGCCTGGTAGTAAATTAGGTGCTCAGGAAGGTGTGTTACTTCCTTGAGGCCACTGAGCCATCATTTAAGGCATAATACACTTGCTTTCGTTTGTGAAGATGCACTGACTCACTTCAGTAGGAGTTGTTTTTCCTGCACTGCTGACGGCTGAGTTAAAGGAATGTACTCTTTTTTTTTTTTTTCCCCTCCTTACGGTATGGATGAGATTGCCTGGGCTAAGAACACATTCTTGCCACCTGTATTTTGACCCTCGGAGCAAATGCCCATGATTTTTGGTTAAAGTTTGAGGTTCAATCTGTAGCTGCAGAACAGAGTCTGTGAGCACCGGGGGGAGATCATAGATTCCTCCAGAGCATCCTCTAATTGTCTTAGCTGGTCACTAATGCCAGAAAAGCCATCCTTGTGGTAAAACATTAATTTACAGCATAAGGCAAATCGTGTCACTCCACTACTCAACACGCTCCAATGACTTCCCTTCTCACTTAGAGTCAAAAGCAAAGTCCTTACCTTGGACAATAAAATCATCCGTTATCTGATCCTGGCTACTTATCCATTCTCATCTCTCACTTGCCCATTTTTTGTTTGTTTGTTTCTTTGTTTCCACTTTATGTCAGTCACACTGGCTTCCTAGCTTGTCCCATGAATATGCCAACCATATTCTCACCTACTTTGCGACCCCATAGACTATAGCCCTCCAGGCTTCTCTGCCCATGGGGATTCTCCAGGCAAGAATACTGGAATGGGTCGTCATGCCCTTCTCCAGGGGATCTTCCTGACCCAGCGATGGAACCCAGGTCTCCTGCATTGCAGGCTGATTCCTTACCATCTGAACCACCAGGGAAGCCCTATTTTCACCTAAGGGCCTTTGAATTTGCTGATACGTCTATCAATAATTTTTTTCCTTTAGACACTCATCTGAACCCTTCCTTCCCGTCCATCAAATCACCTTAACAGAAAGGCTTTCCCTGACGACTCTGCATGAAAGTTGTCCCTATCTCTCAGCACACCCTTGTCCCTCAAACCCTGCTTGTTCATTCTCCAAAGCAAATTATATATGAATTTGTTTATATTTGCTGTCTGTCTAACCCCTCTAGAACATAAGCTCCATGAGGACAGGGACTATGTTTTGTTCATTGTTGTATTCTAGAACCTGGAACAGTGCATCAAGCTCTGTATTCATGCCATAGAAATGTGCTGAGTGAATAGATGGATGAATTCTGGTGGCCTGAAAAGTTGAAAGGAAGGTCTCTGCATAAGTATTAAGGAATTAGATTTGTCATAAAATGATGTTTCAGCTCCTTTGAGGTACAGTTATCAGGGCTTTCATTTTCACTGTGGTTATGAGCTGCATTATAATTATAAACAAGCATCTCTACGTAGATAAACAGAATAAACCTTTGCTAACACTCTTTTGAGCTATACATGAAAGGCTATTCATAAAAAAAGGGTAGGTCAAGATGAAAGGAAATAGCTAAAAAGAATAATACCTTTGAAAAGTATGCCAATAGGTAATTAATCATTAAAAGCAGCAAATCCTGATGGCTAGTAAATTTCAAGGGCTTATCTCAGTAATATATGAAAGTGCAATCTTCTCAACATATTAGAAATGTCAGTTCATTGTACTGAACAAAAGAATAAATGAAGAATATGTCTTTCAAGAAGATGCTATTATTTTTGATGATTTCATCAAAAATTTCAAAAAAATTTAATGTATTTAGAATACATCAAATACAGATTAGAACAGTAAAATATCAAGAGGAGTTTAGTCAGGGGCCCAGTGCTTCACTCTGATGTGTTTTCATGGGGGTTTGACACCTGGTGTGACTTGTGCTTCCATTGCTCTGCACAGAGCCCAGGCGTCTCGGGCTGAACAGGTGCAGTGTAGAAGGGACCACATCTCATGTCCTTGCCGTGGACCACATTTTGTCTGCCACTGACCAAAACAAAGATAAGAATTTCTGAAGAAAGAGGAATGTTGAAGAAGAAAGAAATGCCACAACTTGCTAATTAAGTACAAGGGAACAGGAAAACCACTTTGGCGTGCCATACTTTAGATGTTGTTTAGAGACAGGAAGAATTTGAAAGGAAGCATTAGGTGAAGGAGAAGGAAAAAAGAATGGTTTCTATTTGGACCCACTTTGCACAAATAAACCTCAAAATCTGTCAATAGCAATAAATGCAAATCAGGCCACTGTTTCACTCACTGGACGAGCGTGACTATGTGAAGCAAGTGTGAACATCAGGACGCCGCTGCAATGTGCCTGGTTTAACATGGACTCAGAAGGAACTTTATCTAACCAAATGCCTGGGATGGTTCTGCCAGTAGCAGAAGTTCAGGGCCGTGATCCAGGTGTAATGAAGAGGTTTGGCTGTATTCCCTGGGAGATAGTCTCTTTTGGATATAAACTAATGGACTAGATACTGGAACCTTATAAAATAAAGCAACATACATATTAAGCCTCTAGCAGTTCTTTTTATGGAAATTGGTTTTTAAGATATGCTGACTTCAGTCAAACGTCTTGGCTTGTTGATTTTGACACACTGGGAAAAGGAAAAGTGGATAAACAATCTTAACTAAAGGCTGATGGCAAAGACCAGCCCAGAACTGTTGTCCTTTCCAGTCTTTTCTTCTTCATTGAATGTTCTATATTAAGGCAACTTTGTGCCCTGGTTGAGAAACTAGGTTTTCAAGTCAAACAGTGGCAGAGCACAAATTAGAACCCAGCTCTGTCTAATTAGGTAAATTTGGGTAACTACTATGACCTCTGGCCTTAGTTTCTTCATCTTTAAATGGGGGAAAATAAGTTTCTTCATAGGGTTGTTGGGAGGATTAAATAGGTTAAGATTTTCACAGGACTCCCTTAATAAGGAAGAGAATTTTCTAAAGCGAATGTTTTAAATTCAGGAATGAAAGGCACTACTGTGGGACACTGGCATTCATATAAAGCACAATTACTTTGTGCTTGAATAAAACATCGGGGCAGTGAAAGCTGCTAACCAAGTCATGTCACTTCTCTGCACAAGTCACAGTGGGACTGACAATCAACTGGCGTCTGTAGTCTGCATCAATTCTGCTTCCGGGGTTGGGGGCGGAGGGGTTGGTTTAGGTGTTTGGCTCAGAAAATAGGGTGGTGGCACGTACTAAAATTCAGTAAAGTCATTTCTGGGGTAAAGTCTGTTTTTCTTTCTATCCTTAATCAGTCATCCTTCGAGCAGAGGTTAGGATTGTCTTCCTCCCAGAACTGAAACAATGAGTTGTTAAACATCTGGCTAAGAAATCCCTGGGGGGTTTCTCTGGCATGCTCTGCCACTCCTCTGCTCTTTCTCAGCTTTTCAGGAGTGAAGCCACTTCTCCTGTTGCCAGGCAATGAATTCCAAGAGCTTAATTTGGATGGTGACTACTAAAAATGCATCTAAGTGCACCTTCTTGCCTACATCCTAGTTCCTAGGCCTTTCTTGTTTTGTTAACATCCACATTTAAAAATACCGTTCAATGCTGCACTGCAATGGTGATCTATCATGATAGTCTTCATCTGCTAGTGCTCAGGTATTTGTGAAAAAGGGACCTGTTAACAGTTTAAAGTCTGTTTCTTCCAATTAACTCTAAGCTCAGAGAAAGCAGGGACTGTGTTTGCCAAGTATCAGGAAATCACTGGATTACTGCTTGGATGGATGGATAATGGATGGATGGAAATAGGTATACTACAGGAAGCTATTATGAGAGAAGCAGAAGGACTAAAGATCTAAAAAGAGCAAGAAATATATCCTTACTAACTAGCTAAAGGAAAACAAAAAGGAGCTCAGATTAGGTGTATAATTTGGTGAGACAATCAATAGCAGGTGGAAAAAGTGAAAAAAAGAGGGTTAAGATAGCCTAAGAAGGGGCTACCAGGGTTGATCTGCAAGTGTGAGGGTTACCCGAGAGGGGAAATGCCTTTTAGAGGCTGCTCCTTTAACCAGATTGTAGCCAATCAGTATCAATATTACTTAATGACGGTGAAAGGATAATTACTTACTTCAGTTCAGTCCTTCAGTCATGTCCGACTCTTTGCGACCCCATGAACTGCAGCACGCCAGGCCTCCCTGTCCATCACCATTACTTAGTATCCAATGAGAATAACTATAATTAATATGCATTCATTCAGCAAACATTTACTGAACATGTACAATGTGCATGAAAAGTTGAGACACTAAGCTAAGCACTAGGGCTGCAGCAGTGGATGAGACATGGTTGTTTATGGAGTTTACAGTCCAGTTAAAGAAACAAGAGAGAGAAATGCTCAAGTACTGCTGGCAAGGTGAGTACTGAAGTAGGAATAACCATAGCGCCCTATGGGATCTTGGAGGACACACTGTCAGCTATCCAGTCAGGGAAGGAGCTGCGGTTCGGCAAAAGCCTCTCAGACCCAGGTTCAACAGCCATTTTATCCTAAGGGCCACTAGAGAGGCTCAGTCACAACCCTGAATATTTGATAACATGTATAGGGCTCCTCCAACTCAACAGGAGGGAATCTCATTTGGAAACCCCATAGATGTTGGGAGGGAAAAGAGCTGAGTTGCCTTGGGAAGTTTTCTAAGAAGGCTTTCTCTAGCCTGCAGTGGCTTCTCACAGCTAACAGCAATAGAGAATAAGAACCATCCTGCAGCACGATTTCTTGGTTACCAAGGAGTTCACCTGAGCTTGTTGGAGGGATTGAGCATCATACCTTGGGATTCTCATGACAGCCGGTGAATGACCACACTTGGAATAGTGATTCCACATTGCCAGTGGGTCTAACACTGGTACCTCTTCTGGCAGATGCCAGCAGGTCACTAGCTGAATGCTGGAGGGTAAAAATGGTTTTTAAAAATGACGGGGGTATAGGAAACACAGCCTTCTCTGCCATCCTCCATGGAGGCACTACTAAAGTGTAAGAAAAATGACAGGTGGAGAAAAAACAGATACAATGTCCAGGAAAACAGAGACGGCTGGGCAAGCCTAATTTGGGAACATGGCAGGGCATCTTAACCATGGACATGCCATACATAGAAAGGAAGAAAGTGCCAGCTATGGGCATTGCTAAGGCCTAACCTGACTGACAATGGAGTATTTAATGACCCCTGTTGAAGCTTTTCAGAAATGATGGCATTTATAGATCACCCGTGTGCACTGTGAGCTCCATTCCCAATTATTGGTAAAATGACTTATTTCTATTGTTCCCCCTGAAAGAAGCCTTGTTCTTAAGGAATTATAGGAAACCAGTCTTAACAAAAACAAAGCTAATTAACTGGCTTAGGTTAATGGATGGCCAATGGGCAGGGTACTGTACTAGATTCTTAGGAATGAATGAAAAGACTTAGTTGAATCTTTGCTTTTAACTTTGACCCCCTAGGGTCACATTTATTATGAATAAACACAACCCATTAAAAATCACTAACTGACAGATTAGGCATCTATATGACTCCATCTACTATTACAATATTACTACCACGCCATATTCTTCAATGATCTTACTAGAACCTAACACAGATTTATCTCTGCTGCTGCTGCTGCTAAGTCGCTTCAGTCGTGTCCGACTCTGTGCAACCCCATAGAAGGCAGCCCACCAGGCTCCCCCGTCCCTGGGATTCTCCAGGCAAGAACACTGGAGTGGGTTGCCATTTCCTTCTCCAATGCATGAAAGTGAAAAGTGAAAGTGAAGTCACTCAAGTCATTTCCGACTCTTAGCGACCCCATGGACTGCAGCCTACCAGGCTCCTCTGTCCATGGGATTTTCCAGGCAAGAGTACTGGAGTGGGGTGCCATTGGCTTCTCCGAGATTTATCTCTAGCAGGCACCAGAAAGAGCTGATTTAAAGACGGACATTTGCCTTAACCCCTAAAAAGCCGGTAGTAGGCTTTCACTCAAGCCACATGTGTATGCACAATCTATTTGAAAACATTTCAAAACTTGGACCCAGTGTTATATTGATACAATTGTATTACATGTGATGCTAGAGTGACATGAGCTACTTTTTAAATTAAGTTTTCACTTTATGGCTGTGGCTATATGCTTAAAGAAGTCAAATCTTTAATGACTGGGCTTTATGAAGGTTTACTCTGGGAATTCACAACAGAAATTCAGTTTATTTCCTAGTATTTCACCTGCTGAAAGAAATCACCAACCCCCACTATGATTACCACTCTGATGCCACTAATCACAGCCTGAACTATTTGATGTCTCTAGCTTTTTGATGATCTTGTTTCTTCTTCAATTTCTAGAGAAGAGAGCAGAAGAATTTAATGAAGACCTCACCTTATTGATTTGCTTCAGGTTTTTAAAATGAGCTGAGAGTAAAATATTTATTATGCCTAACTGGTTGGTTTATTTTCTCGAGGATCAGCATGATGCAGACTGTGTAATAAGTTCCACTTGTGACTACAAAACCTCACTGAGACAAAGCCACCTAGGGAAGCTGAAGAGTTAGATTTCACCAGGCTACAGTATTTGTGTTCAGAAGGGAGGGATGTTTTTTTCTAAGAAGGAAAAATAAATTTTCTGCACTCAAGCAATTTTCCCAAGTCATTTTCAGAATGAGCAAAAAATGGGAGCCTGCCAAAACAGACAAGTTTCCTTTAAAGAAAGGTGTGAGCAAATACAACCAGCAATTATGAACAGAAATTGCCTTCACTACAACAGCTATCAGCTAGGATACACAGCACATGCGGGAAACTAATCCTTAAAAAGCTCATTTCCTTTTGTATGGCTACTTAGATGAAAGCACCGAGCTAATCCAATTATTCTAACTGTTTTTAAAATTAATTTTTTGATTTATTTTGGCTAGGTAGATGATTCAAAAGTTAACAATTATGACAGATTTGAAATTCAATTGACATACTATAGAAGAATCATCATTCTTAGAAAGTATTACAGAAAAGAACTTTCCAGTTTGTCTGAAAAATGTCTGTGCATTCAAGTGTATGGAGTAGCTTATGCAACTCCAGTTACATTCTTTTAGATCAAGGAGTTCTGTTGGGAAAAGACCCTGGGCTCTGTCACTTGATTTCACTTACTTATGTCTGACAAGTATTTCGAACCTCGGGTTTCCTAGTTTATATAATGGAAAGAATGATACTGATCTTTGTAATTTACACGTTAAAGGGATGATGTATAGTATTTCTACAAGGCCACATAAACAGCTTGGTGTTTTTCACGTAACTATCCTTAAAGAGGAAGTCAGGTTTAAAAGTGGAAGCCCCCATCTCCTGCATATTCTGACAAATACCTCACATTGAAAGTAGTTTCAACGACATCACACTTCAATGCTAAGTAAAAATATAGGATCTTAATTCAGACTGATGATGAAATGCCAGCTTGCTTTTTCTATCCATCTTAAATAATCCAGAAAATTGGTCTTATCTTTCTAATCCTTCTGACACGTGAAGGACATGTGTACTGACTTGAAAAGAAAAGATGAGAGACTGATCTTCACCATTGCATTAATACCTTCTAAATCAGTGACCTAAAAATGTTTCATAGGGTGATTTTAAAAAAATAAATGTAAAACTAACATTATAGACTTAACAATTCTTCTTGTTTCCATTGGCCATATACTTTTGTTAATTTGATCCATGCTTGGAGTAGTCATTAGTAGATGACCATTATATCTACTACTGCGGGCAGGAATCCCTTAGAAGAAATGGAGTAGCCATCATGGTCAACAAAAGAGTCCAAAATGCAGTACTTGGATGCAATCTCAAAAACAACAGAATGATCTCTGTTCGTTTCCAAGGCAAACCATTCAATATCACGGTAATCCAAGTCTATGCCCCAACCAGTAACGCTGAAGAAGCTGAAGTTGAATGGTTCTATGAAGACCTACAAGACCTTTTAGAACTAACACCCTCAAAAGATGTCCTTTTCATTATAGGGGACTGGAATGCAAAAGTAGGAAGTCAAGAAACACCTGGGGGAACAGGCAAATTTGGCCTTGGAATATGGAATGAAGCAGGGCAAAGACTAATAGAGTTTTTCCAAAAAAATGCACTGGTCATAGCAAACACCCTCTTCCAACAACACAAGAGAAGACTCTACACATGGACATCACCAGATGGTCAATACCGAAATCATATTGATTATATTTTTTGCAGCCAAAGATGGAGAAGCTCTATACAGTCAGCAAAAACAAGACCAGGAGCTGACTGTGGCTCAGATCATGAACTCCTTATTACCAAATTCAGACTTAAATAGAAGAAAGTAGGGAAAACCACTAGACCATTCAGGTATGACCTGAATCAAATCCCTGATGATTATACAGTGGGAGTGAGAAATAGATTTAAGGGACTAGATCTGATAGATAAGAGTGCCTGATGAACTATGGATGGAAGTTCATGACATTGTACAGGAGACAGGGATCAAGACCATCCCCACGGAAAAGAAATGCAAAAAAGCAAGATGGCTGTCTGGGGAGGCCTTACAAATAGCTGTGCAAAGAAGAGAAGCGAAAAGCAAAGGAGAAAAGGAAAGATATAAGCATCTGAATGCAGAGTTGCAAAGAATAGCAAGAAGAGATAAGAAAGCCTTCCTCAGCGATCAATGCAAAGAAATAGAGGAAAACAACAGAATGGGAAAGTCTTCAAGAAAATTAGGGGTACCAAGGGAACATTTCATGCAAAGATGGGCTCGATAAAGGACAGAAATGGTATGGACCTAACAGAAGCAGAAGATATCAAGAAGAGGTGGCAAGAATACATAGAAGAACTATACAAAAAAGATCTTCAAGACTCAAATAATCATGATGGTGTGATCACTCACCTAGAGCCAGACATCCTGGAATGTGAAGTCAAGTGGGCCTTAGAAAGCATCACTACGAACAAAGCTAGTGGAAGTGATGGAATTCCAGTTGAGCTCTTTCAAATCCTGAAAGATGATGCTGTGAAAGTGCTGCACTCAATATGCCAGCAAATTTGGAAAACTCAGCAGTGGCCACAGGACTGGAAAAGGTCAGTTTTCATTCCAATCTCAAAGAAAGGCAATGCCAAAGAATGCTCAAACTACCGCACAATTGCACTCATCTCACATGCTAGTAAAGTAATGCTCAAAATTCTCCAAGCCAGGCTTCAGCAATATGTGAACTGTGAACATGCAGATGTTCAAGCTGGTTTTAGAAAAGGCAGAGGAACCAGAGATCAAATTGCCAACATCTGCTGGATCATGGAAAAAGCAAGAGAGTTCCAGAAAAGCATCTATTTCTGCTTTATTGACTATGCCAAAGCCTTTGACTGTGTGGATCACAATAAACTGTGGAAAATTCTGAAAGACATGGGAATACCAGACCACCTGACCTGCCTTTTGAGAAATCTGTATGCAGGTCAGGAAGCAACAGTTAGAACTGGACGTGGAACAACAGACTGGTTCCAAATAGGAAAAGGAGTATGTCATGAGAAATGCTGGACTGGAAGAAACACAAGCTGGAATCAAGATTGCCAGGAGAAATATCAATAACCTCAGATATGCAGATGACACCATCCTTATGGCAGAAAGTGAAAAGGAACTAAAAAGCCTCTTGATGAAGGTGAAAGAGGAGAGTGAAAAAGTTGGCTTAAAGCTCAACATTCAGAAAATGAAGATCATGGCATCTGGTCCCATCACTTCATGGCAAATAGATGGGGAAACAGTGGAAACAGTGTCAGACTTTATTTTTGGGGGCTCCAAAATCACTGCAGATGGTGACTGCAGCCATGAAATTAAAAGACGCTTACTCCTTGGAAGGAAAGTTATGACCAACCTAGATAGCATGTTCAAAAGCAGAGAAATCACTTTGCCAGCAAAGGTCTGTCTAGTCAAGGCTATGGTTTTTCCTGTGGTCATGTATGGATGTGAGAGTTGGACTGTGAAGAAGGCTGAGCGGGGAAGAATTGATGCTTTTGAACTGTGGTGTTGGAGAAGACTCTTGAGAGTCCCTTGGACTGCAAGGAGATCCAACCAGTCCATTCTGAAGGAGATCAGCCCTGGGATTTCTTTGGAGGGAATGATGCTAAAGCTGAAACTCCAGTACTTTGGCCACCTCATGCAAAGAGTTGACTCATTGGAAAGAACCCTGATGCTGGGAGGGATTGGGGGCAGGAGGAGAAGGGGACGACAGAGGATGAGATGGCTGGATGGCATCACTGACTCGATGGACGTGAGTCTGGGTGAACTCTGGGAGTTGGTGATGGACAGGGAGGCCTGGCGTGCTGCGATTCATGGGGTCGCAAAGAGTTGTACGTGACTGAGTGACTGAACTGAACTGGAGTAGTCATGTCTAAACAAAGGCATCACATAGGTTATTAACTAAACGTTGGTCAGGGGAAACAAAATTTAACTGGATTTCCAATTTAATTTGTTAAAGGAGATCACTGTTTAAACCCACTCCTTTAAAAGTGAAATCAGTAGCCTTCCCTGAAAATCCTGTGGGTTGCAAATAAATGATGGCAGCCTCATAGTCTTTTTTTAATCCACTTGGATATTTTGTTTAAATAATTTATACCTTTTCTAGCAAGGCAAGCCAATGATTTGAAGCACCCTTCCTAGAAGTACTCTATGGAATACATTTGATTTGAATACTGCTCTATCTATGTAAGATAGTCTTCATTTTTAGAATATGTGATTTGAAATTTATTACATTTGGGGGAGTTACATAGGGAATACATGCTCACTTTAGTATCTATCTGCCCAATAAAATGTAACTGAGAAGAACAATTTCTGCAACAAATGCCATCACGTACAGTCCCAGGATCCAACAGAAACACATTTGAGGAGTTCTGTTCCTTTTGAATATCTGCACTGTGCTGTCTTTCCAGAAGCCTATTACTACTACTACCCATTCTTTGGAGGAGTTAGAGCTGATCAATGGATGACCAATCACTCAAACTACAAGGCTGCTTGGCTAGTATAAGTCATTGTTCTTCCTTGTCCCAGTCCCTATCATAGCTGTCTTACTCAGCCTTCTCTTTCTATTGCACACTGAATAAATAAGAGCTTGGGAAAGTTTGTTAGAAGCAGTATAACCCTCAAATCTCGCCTTTTCAGACACTTGGTGCTCCTCTACAACTGGCATTTGTGGATATGAAATCATTTTGCTTTGTACCTCTTGCCTAAATCTAAACTTTGAGTCTCTTTCTTGACTGAGAAATCTACAACAGAGGTTCTAGACTTCTAAGCTCTAATGCTGAGTCCACTTGGCACTCTGGCGTTCCAATGGGGATGAATGAAAATATTTCACTGTGAACTCTGGTGATGTTGCTGCTGCCGCATTACTGAGCTATATTTGACGCTTTCCATAACCAGGACTCCAGGAGGCAGCACGATCAAGTCAGAAGGTTTTCCTTCTTCCTCATATAGCCTTCTGTTTTCAGCAATAATATTAGATAGTAATTTAATTTATTAGCCTGAGATTACTTCAGTTAAAAAAAATGAGATGGAAAGAATTGCTAGATTAGGTGAGATAAAAATATAGGAACAGTTGAAGATGGATATTTCTTTATTCATATTCATGGGTAGTTTGCCATCTTCATGTGTTTCATTCTATAGGAATGGCTTCATTTGATTTGATTTGATAATTGAGATATAATGAGAAATAGAATCAAGCTGTGAAAATGTTCATGACAAAATCTCTCTTGCTAAACGCTCTTTCTTTAAATGTGATGCAAATTTCATCAGGCAGTTTGAACTTTCTTTATCACCCTAGTCTTTGGAAAGAAGAAAACACAAGCCTCAATAAAAATTCTAACTTGCATATTAACCAAGTTTTCCTTCTCTTTGGAGGAGGTAGGATAAAAATGCAAATAAACAAAGTCTTCAATATAAGAAATTAGGGAATTTGCATTTATATAAAGCCTCATCCATGTCCAAGTAAGAAATACAAAAAAAATTCCACATTAGCAAAGTTGAAATTCATGAAGCTCTAATGATGTTGCCTGATTTCTACAGGCCTGGCACTGAATGATTCACTTCCTGAGCACTGACAAAAATTAGATCCATTGTTTCTTTAATTTTATTATTTTCCCCTATAAAACAGTTTCTTTTTATACAAGAGTACCATGATAGGCAATGACAACTACAATAAAATTGAAAATGTTCCCAGTTAACAATGAATGATTAAACTGTCTTAGCAGTTATCAATACGGTTCCATATCCTTGCTGAATGAAAAGAGACCTTTGGAATATGCTGTAACTATGATTTTAATATATACATTGTTCAGCATGAAAAAATTAGCTTACTAAATAATGCTTTCTGAAAAGCATTATCCAAAAATAAATTGCAGCAATCAGCAATACACAGATTGAATCCACATCCAGGAAAATTCCATTTTTAGATAGAAAAAAGCATGTATCCATGACAGAGGAATAAAATGTAATCCAGGTAAAATGATACATCTGACTCTGAAAAGAACATTTTGATTCCATTCAAAAGTTACTTCTGAAGGCTAAAAGCAGCAAAGGCCTCTTCAGTTTTTCATTTGGTAATTGTTTCTAATCTATTCTGCAATTAAAAAACATGGTGTATTAATGGATAATCATTAAGAAGGAGGGAATGGCTTTCAGCTTGCTTCCATCCTCTCGAAGTCCAGAGAATGTGTGGGCTGTGGGGCAGAGATACTGATGGCCACTGAGTAGTTACTGGGTGGTTGTCACCTGACAGACGTGGTCCCTTTGCTCCAGAAGGCTCTGGGTGTTCACATTTTCTTTTTTTTTTTTAATTTTATTTTATTTTTAAACTTTACATAATTGTATTAGTTTTGCCAAATATCAAAATGAATCCGCCACAGGTATACATGTGTTCCCCATCCTGAACCCTCCTCCCTCCTCCCTCCCCATACCATCCCTCTGGGTCGTCCCAGTGCACTAGCCCCAAGCATCCAGTATCGTGCATCGAACCTGGACTGGCATCTCGTTTCATACATGATATTTTACATGTTTCAATGCCATTCTCCCAAATCTTCCCACCCTCTCTCTCTCCCATAGAGTCCATAAGACTGTTCTATACATCAGTGTCTCTTTTGCTGTTTCGTACACAGGGTTATTGTTACCATCTTTCTAAATTCCATATATATGCGTTATTATACTGTATTGGTGTTTTTCTTTCTGGCTTACTTCACTCTGTATAATAGGCTCCAGTTTCATCCACCTCATTAGAACTGATGCAAATGTTTTCTTTTTAATGGCTGAGTAATACTCCATTGTGTATATGTACCATAGCTTTCTTATCCATTCATCTGCTGATGGACATCTAGGTTGCTTCCATGTCCTGGCTATTATAAACAGTGCTGCTATGAACATTCTTTTTTCATTGTCTGCTGCAAAAGTCTTATTTAGGGTTTCTACACTACCTGTAGAAAGGAGCTCCAGTTTGGAGAGGACCAACGCCTCTACCACTTCCCAAAGCTAGATACTCGACTAATGGAAAGGAAAAAAAATCAGCATAAGTTATCCAAGAAAACAGATTGACCTCAAACGTGTTCCTCCTGGAATTCTGTATTGGGCAACGTGATGTTCGGGGCAGAAGTTTGTCTTCCTGATTATATTTTGCTTGTGCTGTGCTTAGTCACTTAGTCATGTCTGACTCTTTGCGACCCCATGAACTATAGCCTGCCAGGTTTATCTGTCCACGGGGATTCTCCAGGCAAGAATACTGGAGTGGGTTGCCATGCCCTCCTCCACGGGGATCTTCCCAATCCACGGATCGAACCCAGGTCTCCCACATTGCAGGTGGATTCTTTACAGTCTCAGCCACCAAGGAAGCCCAAGAATACTGGAGTGGGTAGCTTACCCCCTTCTCCAAAGGGATCTTCCTGACCCGGAAATTGAACAGGGGTCTCCTGCATTACAGACAGATTCTTTACCAGCTGAGCTACCAGGAAAGCTTATGTGAATATTAAAATGGTTGTATATTCTCTGAACCTCCTCAGATATGGAGGAAGAACTGGGAAGTTGAAGGCTGAGATGGCCTGGAATTTAAAATCTTCTACATGTACAAACCACAGTTTTCCACATCCTAACTGGTTCTAATCAATTCTGAACCGAACTGCTCTACAAAATCCATAGAGCAGTTAACATTGCCTTGATTATTTCTACCCAGATAGTTGAAAGTTCAATAAAGAATCTTTTTTTGTTGTTGTTATTTTTATGTTCTTTTTTTTAAATTTAAATTTATTTATTTTAATTAGAGGCTAATTATTTTACAATATTGTATTGGTTTTGCCATACATCAACATGAATCCTCCACGGGTGTACACGTGTTCCCAATCCTGAACCCCCCTCCCGGAACAAAATCTACAGAGCATTGATGTCCTTTATGAACGATTCTTTCACAACCCCAAGGACTGTATCCCGCCAGGTTCCTCTGTCCATGGGATTTTCCAGGCAAGAATACTGGGCGTGGGTTGCCATGCCCTCCTTTAAGGGATCTTCCTGACCCAGGGGTCGAACCCTAGTCTCCTGCATTGCAGGCAGATTCTTTACCACTGAGCCACCAGAGAAGCTCCTTTATGAACGAGTACACAGTAAATCTACACCAGAAACCAGCAGAGCCGTTTTCAAGCTCAAGCCTTAGGTAGAGACATCCATTAAAATCTTGAGAATGGCAATATTTGAGTTACATCCGAATTCTGTATCTAGTCCCAAATGAGTCATTCTCAACTACTCTCCCTTACTCTCCAATATGTAAGCATATAGTAAACGAATGGACATATGGTCGTGGATAACCTTAGCCACAGACATGCAAATAAACCAGCACATGTTTCACTTATTAGAAAGCAAACTGGCAAACTACTTAAAATCCAAATTTATATCAGAAATAAGATAGAGCTGGTGTGTGTGTAGTGGGGTGGGGGGAGGCGCACGCACATTCCGTTTCTATATTTTCAGTGCTTTGTACTTCACCAAATCGTTGCTGCTGAAACTTCAGTTATTTCAGAGTCACTGTGGGGAAGCCCTACAGAGAGTACCACAGTTATCTTCTGTGAGTCACCTGTCTCTTTGGTATTCTTTGTCATTTGATGTCTACTAGTCCCATTTAGGTCTCTTAAATTTAGCACCACTCCCCGCTCCCCCCAAGGCTGCTCTTACAAACGAGCAGCTGTTGCAAGAGTGTTGTCTTAAATGGCTCCATAAATGAATAAGTAAAGACTATGGCCCATTCCAGTGGCCTGTTTTGGCTCAATGGTACAAACTCCCAGCTGGCGAATTCCCTGGGAAGTACCACTATAAGAACAATCTGTTTGATTGATGCAGTGAAGTCTGAAAATTATTATGACATGAAGCTCCCTACACAGATTGCAAGGAAACTTTGGTTAGCACATTCTTTTGAGGACAATAATGTGAAAGCCCACCTTACATACTTCATTTTTTGGGCCAGGGCTGTTATGAAGCTCAGTTATTCCAAATTACAAGTCAGTTTTGAAATGTTATACTCAATACCTGTACAGGCTATGAAAAGACACATCACTCCTTTGTTTCTGTGAGATGACCTCATTTAAGATGTTTTAGGAGAAATTATTCAGAAAAGTCAAGCAAAAAAGTTCAGCTGTAAAAAGGAAGTTGTTCCAAGAGGTTAGTTGCTCATTAATCCTCAACACTAGTCTGAGTATGTGTGTAAGAGTGAGAGAGAAAAGGAACTAATTAAAAAATTAACTTAAGAAAAAAAATTTCCACAGATGGCTGGTTCTAGAACACTAGGCAGTTTAGAAAATGCCAGAGGGTTTCCCACATAGGGCCAAGAAAAATTCTCTTTTTAAAAGCAGGGGCAGGAGGACCAAGAAACAGGGAAAGAGAGAAAGAGATGAAAACCCTGAGCCTCTCCAGGAAGCCCGGCAATATACAGCAACTAGTTTGCTAGTGAGAAGTTCAAAGAAATTTAAGTATATGAAAGAGGTTCTCTTCTCACCCTTTTCTACCTTCCTCACTACTGCCCTATCGGTTTACTTCCTTGTTGTTCTTAAATTTAGCTGTTCATTGACCACCACACTCAAGGACATGCTGGGTCCACTGAGCTCCCTGAAAATGAGGGGGTACAACCAAGATCTCTGTTTGTACGAAAGGGGGTTTTCAGTGCCCTGGAGTGTGCTCTTCTAGTCCCTTCCCTCCTGGAGAATATTCTTTAGGTCAGAGTTATCAGAGGTCACTCCGAGTCAAGATCCAGGCTTTAATAAGTCTAAAATTCCTTCGTTGATAGCTAATTCATTCTTTCAAAGCCAAGCTGTCTGCTTCTCCTTGGTCCGATGAGGTCTGGGAACGTGTGTTAATTCTCCTTCAAGCATCACATTGATTGTGGGGTTCAGTTCAAGCCAGGGCTCCTGTGGTTTCAAGTTATTTTTGATCCAACTGTGCAATTAAGATCATTTCATCCCTGTGCGCCGAACAGCCATTATACTTACTGCAATTGTTCCTGCTTGGTTTGAGGGAATAGTGAGTGAGTGATACCCGTGCATTTTAAGGAGACACAGGGAACATAATTTTGGCAGATTTCATAAACTCTTAGAATCTATGTATCTACAATGCGCCCTTCTGGCTGGGCCTTTGGGAAAAGTATCTTAAGCACCTAGCATACTACAGCTAATCAGACATTAATTCTGAGCAAAGGGACATTGTGAAAAGCATCTCGTTCCTGTTTATGAAGAATATGCAGATTATTTTGCGGTAGATTGTTTTCAGTATTCTGTAAGTGCTCATTACGTGCAGGGAGTTGGCTGAGATGTAAATGACACTTAATTCTTGAAAGAAAAGCAAGTCTTTACCTTCATATAAAACAGATGGCCAAAGTGTGTGCCTGACCACTTTCTTAATAGGCACCAGGATAAAGCAGAGCATCAAAAGGTGCTACTTTTAAATTAAAAAAAAAAAAAGCAATCTGCTGAAAAGAAAAGAAAAAAAAGCAAGGAACAGTAATGTCATCAACTAAATTAGGGCAGACAAGGGACTGGAGGTACTTTGTCATCAGTTTCCCAGGTAATCAGGTGAGGAGGGGCCCCATCCCGGGTATAAGCACATAGAACCTCACTCTCATTCTTGGTCTCTGAGAAACACACACACACATACTTCTTACTCCTGCTCCACTGTGTCCTGGGAGCCTAACTAAATGAGAAGACTAGATGAAACATATCAACTTCAAGGCTGGCTACAGGGTGGGCTATTCTGACCCACACTCCTTAGCCAGTGTCTTTATTTTAACATGTTTCCTATCTCATATCATGATAGGGAGTTTTTATCCTATGCTTTAATTCCCCAGCATTTACACTGTATTTCTTAACCTGACCATCTGCATTTTCAAATCAAGATGTTCCAACTCTGAATGACTGCAGGCCAGCCTGCCTAAACTGTTAAGGGAAAAGAAAGGATTTCCTTCTTTCTGAGAAGAGCCCAAGTTGCTATATAAGGTACTTCATAAACATTATCAGTAAAAGTCCAGCATCTAAGAGTTTTTTCACCAAGTATAATTAATACACAGCACATTGGCATTTCTGAAAGGAAAAAAATGTGTTTTTATTGTTAGGATCTAGCCATATTCATTTTTTGCTAATGAGGAAATTGGTGGGAAAACTACATGTACCTAAGTCATGACCAAAAAAATGGATAAGAAAGCTGTGGTACATGTAGACAATGGAGTATTACTCAGCCATTAAAAAGAATACATTTGAATCAGTTCTAATGAGGTGGATAAAACTGAAGCCTATTATACAGAGTGAAGTAAGCCAGAAAGAAAAACACCAATACAGTATACTAACGCATATATGTGGAATTTAGAAAGATGGTAATGATAACCCTGTAAGCAAAACAGCAAAAGAGACACTGATGTATAGAACAGTCTTTTGGACTCTGTGGGAGAGGGAGAGGGTGGGATGATTTGGGAGAATGGCATTGAAACATGTATAATATCATATATGAAACAAATCGCCAGTCCAGGTTCGATGCATGATACTGGATGCTTGGGGCTGGTGCACTGGGATGACCCAGAGGGATGGTACGGGGAGGGAGGATGGAGGGGGAACATGTGTATACTTGTGGCAGATTCATGTTGATGTATGGCAAAACCAGTACAATATTGTAAAGTAATTAACCTCCAATTAAAATAAATAAATTTATATTAAAAAAAAACACACAGAAAAATGTGTAAGAAGAGAACATTTGAATAAGAAATGTGAGTAAGAAGCCCTGAACTTAAGTGGAGAAGTTGGAACAGGGCAAAATGGACTGGAAAGAGACTGGCTTGTAATGAAAAGACTTGAGTTCAACTTCAATTCTGCCACTTATTTCTGAACTGCGTGTCCTTTGTCAAATCAGTTCATCTCTCTGAACATGAGTGTCCTTATCTGTGAAGACATAATAATAACCCTTGGGATCGCACAAGGTGGTTGCAGGGATCAAACAAAGAAATGAACACAAAAACACTATACACTTGAAAATGTTAGACATAGGTCAATTACCCGTATTATACATGACCAGGATACACAACAATACACAATTTGTAAGTCAAAGACCATTATTAACTATTCTGTTTCCTCCCACTTTTTCAAGGATTCAAATGCCCTGATCTAGACACAGAGGTTGCACACATTTAGGCATTTCAAAAAACAAAACTGAAGAAACAGAAAACAATCTAAGTACACTATTAGTGTTCAGCCATTCAAATAATGATGTGGAATATCTTAATATAGGAGGGAATATTTATGATAATAATAAAAGGTTTCAAACATATTATTTATGTTGTTGTAGTTTAGTCACTAAGTGGTGTTTGACTCTTTTGCGACCCCATGGACTCTAGCCCACTAGGCTCCTCTGTCCATGGGATTTCCCAGGCAAGAATACTAGAGTGGGATGCCATTTCCTTCTCCAGGGGATCTTCACGACCCAGGGATTGAACCCTCATCTCCTGCATTGGCAGGCAGGTTTTTCACTACTGAGCTACCTGGGAAGCCCATGTTCTGTGTGTGTGTGTGTGTGTGTGTGTGTATCAAATGTGTATCAAACATGATTTTATATATATATATGTGTGTGTGTGTGTGTGTTGCTGCTGCTGCTAAGTCACTTCAGTCGTATCCAACTCTGTGCAACCCCATAGACGGCAGCCCACCAGGCTCCCCCGTCCCTGGGATTCTCCAGGCAAGAACACTGGAGTGGGTTGCCATTTCCTGCTCCAATGCATGAAAGTGAGAAGTGAAAGTGAAGTCGCTCAGTTGTGTCCGACTCTTCGTGACCCCATGGACTGCAGCCTACCAGGCTCCTCCGTCCATGGGATTTTCCAGGCAAGAGTACTGGACTGGGGTGCCATCACCTTCTCCAATATATGTGTTTATATATATATATATATATATATAAAACATTAGAGAGAGAAACAGACAGTCACTGGCCACTGTAAGGATCTATAACAGAATATTAATATTGGTTGTCACTGCTTAGGGGGGTCTTAAAATGGATAGTTCTTTGTATTTTCCAATTTTTCTACAAGCACAAATTACACTGTTAAACAGGAAATTAATATCCTCAAAATCAGTATTCCTTTAGAGAGAGGGAGAAGGAGAAAGGGAGAGAGAGATGAACAAAGAGAGAGGGAAAGGGAAGACTCAATTAGAAAGTTAAAAGTCTTGTTCCACGTAAGACTATAAGAGACTTACAAGGACATTTCAACAATTACTAAAGAGACTTATCAGGTGGCACTTCTTACGAGCAGACCAGCTGGATTTTCATGAAGCATTGGAGCAGTGGAGGTAGATTCCGGTGAATTGGCTTTAAAATTGAGTTCTGATCCACTTTTGCCATGCAGTGGTTGCCTGTGCCCTCTGTATGGGAAACCCTGCCCTGCGCTCCCTTCAGTAAGCATACAGACAGAGTGCAGACCAGGGTCTCCCAACAGCAGCTGCGTCAACGTTCCACTTCAGATTTTCTCTCTTCAGCTGTGATTTTAGGTGGGAATGGATGGCTCGTTGAGTTACCCTTTCCTGTGGAACCGTCCCGCTGCAGTGATGAGCACTGGCTGAGGAGGGTAGCGTGACCTTGCGGAACAGTTTGTCCCCTGGGAATAACCATACTTTTGGATTTTCCATGAATCTTATTAATTCAGTCTTAGAAAAAAGGCACAATCTGACAATATAATAGATAAGATCCTCAGTCTTCCGAGAATTATA
The DNA here is from genome assembly GCF_055505025.1 of Bos grunniens. NCBI lineage: Eukaryota > Metazoa > Chordata > Mammalia > Artiodactyla > Bovidae > Bos > Bos grunniens. The sequence continues at coordinate 122,919,638 of NC_141194.1, read as the reverse complement.
GGCTGAAGTCAGCATGTCACTGTATAGACCATAACAGCAAATAATAAGATCAAATATTTATGAACTCTTGTGCTTTTAACACTGTAAAACACTGTGTGTGTGTCATCGCATTTAATCCTCTTAAGGACTCCATGAAATCTATACTACTATTACCCCCATTTGAGAAATGGGGGGTAGAGGGACAGAAAGATTAACTCCTTTATCCCAAATCACAAACCTTATAAGCAGCTGAGCTGGGTTTCCAATCCACGTCTGACAGAGCCCTCCCTCTTAACCTCTGTAAGCATCCTGAAGGCAAATATTAAGTGTCATTTATTAATGATGCTGCAGCCTCCTTAAACCTAGGACATCAAAAAGCTGTTGCCAGAGAGTGAGAAGTAGGATTATTCTATTTTGGAGACAGAGAACCATGATTCCACTATTTGCTATCTTGAGTCTGAAGATTCATTAGTAGTAGACAGATGTTGAGATGTAGTAGCCAGTCCCTTGTCAAGAGGGAAGCGGTTTCTGCATAGGAATGGTAACTGTAGCCTGTGAGGAGATTTAATAATCTGAGAATATGTGTAGAAAAGAAGACAGCCACTGAGGTGGAAACCTGGGGGTTAGGAAAGGTATCAACATTTAAGAGACAAAAGAAAGGGAAGAATCAAAAGAAAAATAGAGAGAAAGCAGTGTTGGGAAAGCCAAAGAGAAGAGTTTGTGCCAGTGAGGAGGAGGTGATGAACCTAGTCCACTGCTACAGGAAGAAGTCAGGTGAGGTCTGAAGAGAACAGTGGATTTAGTTTGGTGGTCACTGGTGACGTCAGCAGTAGGAGTTTAAGGACAGTAATAAGCGCAGAAGAGAAAGTAAAAACGATCGAGGAATTAATGAGTAGTTGAGAAAATAGACCAATCAAAGATAGATTAGGTTGGCTCTTGGCTATCAAGGAAAAGAAGCAGTTTGAGAGGGGAAAAGAGTCCCAGGAGGGACTTTTGAGAATGGGAGTCCTGACAATTATCTGTATGCTAATGGTAAAAAGCTGATAGTCAAGGAGACAGTTAAAATACAGTATGGGAAACAAAATACCGATCTAGGTCTCCATGGCTTTGGGAAATGATACAATCATCCTAACCCTAACCCTAACCCCAATACAATATTGTAAAGTTAAATATATATATATATATATATACACATACATATATACACACACACACACAAATATTTTTTAAAAAAGGGGAAAGACAGAGGTCTTAGCCCTAAAATGGAAGAAAAGGCCGTCTTTTGGGAGAGGGAGGTTGAACGGAAGGACCTGTAAGATCCTTCACAGTATTAAGACTTTTTGATGAAGGGCAAAAAAAATCCTGTCACTATTGCAGTGTGTTTGGATGGTGAGGAAGGAAAGGTACACCTATGGACTCAGGTTTGTTCTATATGGCACAGGAAAAAAGTAATGTTAAAAGGATCTAGTCTACTTCAGAAAACCACCAATAACCCCTTCACCTGATGCTAAACCTAGACATTTTTTCAACAAAGAGGTCTCTCCCTTTTCTTGTCGTATCAGGCTTCTAAAAGCTGAGAATGATACTTTTGCATGAAAGTGACATGCAACATGCAATCTACTTGCACACTGACAAGAATATATGGAAACCATGTCACTTTAATAATGTGGCTTGGGGCTCCCTCCCCAACCTTGGGCCCCATGCTGTCCTTACTATCTCTAGACTCAGCCTCCTACTTCTGCCTAAAATACCTTTAGGATTTCTCCTGTGTGCATAACAAATAACAGCATGATGTACATTTCAGCACTTATTCAAAGAGGTTTCCAGGTGCTAGATACAAGTGGTGGAAGATCTTGTGTTTTTTCCTTTAGATCTAAATAGTCTGAATCTCAGTATTGCTCATGGGAACTGTTTCAAAGGCTGAAGTGTCAGAATCAGAAAGGAAAAGAACTGTGTGGGTGGCAAGTTGCTACATGCAAACCTGTCATATTCTTCTTTCATTTTCAGACCTGAATATGCATGGATGCAGAAATTATAGCTTATCCCAAAGTTTTTATTGTCAGCATCAAATATAACAAAAAATGTCAAGAAGATAAGATTGGTATATTTAAGTGAAAATGTTCAACAAATTTGATCTTTAACTCAAATAGCTCTATCTGTTAATGAGCCCTTTCACTCCCTTTGAATATACTCTGAGAGAAGGTTGTGGGGCAAAGTACAGAGTCAAATCTCATTTATTCAAATTTCACTACTTTGAAATTTACAATAATTAAAAACAGAATGGAGAGAAACTTATTTTTGTTTAGCGATCCATTTAGACATGGGTACAAAATAATGGGACTGAGGAAGAAACTTAAAAATATTTATTAAAAATGTAGGCATAAAAATGTCTACCACAGCATTGTTTTATAACAACAATAAAAAAGAAAACACTCTAAACATTCATCAACAGAGAATTGGATAAGCAAGTTATGGTACATATATACAATAGAATATTACCAGCCTTTTAAAATGATGATGTGGATGCACATTTATTGACAAAGTATGTGCACAAGATGTAAGTGAAAAAAATGCAAGTTACAGAGTAGCACATACAGAATTATCACATTTATGTACAACAAAGTACATATATGTGTATATACATAGAGAAGCATATGGGTGACGGACACTGAAATCTCTGGTTGGTGAATTCGGGGTAATGTTTAACTTCTCTTTACTTTCATATAAAATGAAAAATAGAAGAAACAAAGTATGTATGAACAAACTTTTCTAGAGTCCTCAAATTACTTTAATTCACATGTGAACAACTGAGACATTAATTATACATAATTTCCTTAAATCAGGTCATCTCAGGACCTTTACCAAAAAAGGAATAAGCATAGTTTGAATTAATCTAGGGAACAGGTGTTATTGCATCTCTTTAAAAAATACTTTATAAGACTGACCCACTTCGTAATTCTTTTTTAGTAGTGAGTGGGTTTTATGTGTGTGTGTGTGTGAACTGAACAGCAAGTCTCAAAGTTGTTCCTTAGCTGTGGCGTGCACACACACACATACCACCACCACCATCATTTCCATTATTAATCTACATCGTTATAAAGGATACTAAAAGATATTAAAACTGATTACATAATTCTTAGTGGAAATAAATATATACTTAAAATACCCATAGTGCTTCCTAGCAACAAATCTGTAACAAATGAGAAAGGAGTCAATGGTTGGACTATAGAAGTTCAATTTAAATTAGGCTGAATGACATCTCTACTTCATATGGTGGTATACTCTTAGCCAGAAAAACCTATGGTTTTCAAATTTATACTTAATAGTTTTTAAAAATAAATCATCATTTCTATATAATGGAGTAGGATAAAATTATGAATCTTACAAACACAGTCAATTTTTATTAATATGTTTTCCTCATACAGAACTTGGATATGTATCAACTACACCAATATGAGTTTAAGCATTACTCCCGGAACTTATTTTAAGCCTGTCCTAATGAATCAACTAAATATTTCAACAGCTATTTATTGAGCACCCACTGCACTGTTCCAGGCACCAAGAAGAGGTTACTGAACAAAATAAAGACCCTGCCCTCAAGGAGCTGACATTCTAGTAGAGAGACAAAATAAATAAACATGTACATATCTATTCATTCAACAGAAACAGTGAACAAAACAAAATTCTTGCCTGCAGATAATTTATGTTCTAGGATATAGATACAAACATCATACCAATAAACATTTTATTCAACAAACATACATTCAACGTATTTGTTCTGATTGGATCAATTTATATCTGTATATATTATGGACAGTGGGAGATGGAGAATCAGGAGGACAAAGTACTAGTTTAAATTATGGAAGCTTCTTTGGTAAGGTGATATCTGAACAGGGACCTGAAAGCAGAGACGAGCAGTGGGGCTATCTGGGGAAGAGGAGTCCAGTCAGAAGGAACGGCCACTGAGAAGGCGCTGAAGCAGAGCAGGCTTCTCATGATGTGCGAAAGGAACAGCATGAAAGCCAATGTGACTTGAGCTAGCGAGTGGTGAGTGAGAAGCCAGTGAAAATGCGGAGGGTGCAGTCAGAGAGCTGGGGGACCATGTCACAGAGGGTCTGACCATCCATAGTAAGGACTTTGAAGCATGCTCTGAGGAAGCCGTTGGAAGAATCTGGGCAAAGGAGCTATTACACCATCTGACTTATATGTAAAAAGGATGATGGTAAAATAGAGCAGGGAGGCATGGAATGTAAGAAGGAAGATTACCTAGGAGGTTGTTGCCAAAATCCAGGTATGAGAGGGGGAACCGAGAAGGTAGAAATGGAAGTGATGAGAACTGGTTTGGTTCTCACGTTGCATATATTTTGAAGGAAAAGTCAAGCTTTGCTGCTGCACTGGGTGTGTAATGTTAGAGAAGAAAAGATGCAAGACAACCCCAAGGACATTGACCCAAGCAACTGGAAGGATGAGGTTGCCATTTATGGAAATGGAGAAGCTTGTAGGGTAAAGCAAATCTGGGGAAGGGTTATAAATATTTCTATTTGGACAAGGGTGCTGATTAGGCCCCAAAATGGAGATGTCAAAGAAGCAATTGGAAATACAGTTCTGGATTTTAGATAAGAGGTCCAGGCTGGAGGATTTGGGGAGTCACCCATATACAGATGGGCTTCCCTGGTGGCTCAGATGGTAAAGAATCTGCCTGCAATGTGGGAGATCTGGGTTCGATCCCTGGGTTGGGAAGATTCCCTGGAGGAGGGCATGGCAACCCACTCCAGTATTCTTGTCTGGAGAATCCCCATGGACAGAGGAGCCTGGTGGGCTACAGTCCATGGGGTTGCAAAGAGTCGGACGTGACTGAACGATTAACACATTCATATACAGATAGTATTTTCAAGTCATGAGAGTGGTTCTCAAGAGAATAAATATAGATAAAGAACACATCCAAGAGCCAAGTACCTGGGCCCACCAAAATCTAAACTTGAAGAAGTTAAGAAAGAACCAGCACAGGAAACAGAAGGATTGGCCAGTGAGAGAGGAGAAAAACCAAGAGAGTGTGGTGTTCTGGAGGCCCAGTGAGATGTGGAGGTAACTGGTGATTTTGAAGAGTAATTGGGTGGAATACTATGATGGGTGGGGTGCGGGGGTGTGTAGAGGGCAAAAGCCAGATTGGTTAGGTTTAAGGAAGAATGAGAGAAGATGAGGGCAGATGAGCATACAATTCTTTGAGGGGTTGTGCTGTAACAAGAAACTAATAAATGGACTGGTACCTAGTGAGGGATGTATAATCAAGGGAGATTTTTCTTATTTAAATGGGAAAAATAGGAGCATGTTTGTATGCTGATGGGGATTATATGTTACGGAGGAAAATATGATGACATAGGAGGGACGGGTGATCATTTCTGAACTGATCATCTTGAAAGATGTGGGGTTGAATCCAGTGGAAGACTGTAAGGGCTGGCTTTCTATAGGAGCAAGGAAAAGTGACATAATAACAGGGGGGAAAGGCAGAGTAGGTAGGCATAGGTATAAGCGGGTAAGAGATAAACTGGTGGAAGTACAAGGGAAATTTTATTTTCTATTTTCTTTGTAAAACAAGAATCTTAGCCTGAAGAGCGGGAGGAGACATTCAGGATTTCAGGAGAAAGAAGTATGAAACAATCAAGTACGTTGGTATAAAAGTAATTCAACTAGGAAAATTCTAATAATATTAATACTAATAAGGAGAATGAGGTAGAGGAAGATGGCTTTATATATGCCAACATATTTAAATCTCTCAACCCTATGGCTTAGTTTCCTACTACTATCCCCATATTACAGATGAGAAAACAAAGTCAAGTCAGCAATTCATCTGTGTAGCAGGCTTACCGGGAAGCATTGATGGTCCACCAATGATCAGTGAAATCATTAAAGTGAAATCAGATAGCAGCACTGTGTTTTCCTCCAGCCACACTTGTGCAGGTGTCAAATTGGCAAAGATGTGAATTTAACTAGGGTGGGGATGTTGCCAGTTGATGAACAACGAGTGGGAGGAATTGAATTCAATAGATAGTGTAACCAAGAGTGATTAGCATGATGGATTGTTGTCACCTAAGTAGGGGAAGAAGCTAAGTGAGGAAATGGACACTCTGAATCCGGGAACTAGAAGGAATGAACTGTACAGGCAGAAAGTGATAGTCAAAGAACACGATGCTTGAAATTACAATGGGGATAAAGGTTACTTTGAATGACCATCTACTGTTTTCCTTCAGAGTGGATGGCTGAGGTAGGATGGATAAGATCACTGGAGAAGAAAAATTCAAAGAACTGAGAGGTCAGAGCACCTGAAAGCCATCTACATGGATACTGAAATCATCAAGATTTACAAGAGTAATGTTGGAGAGTGTCTGTCAAGGGGCAATGGACAGTAGTGTTGAAAAGAATGATAATGAAACACAAGAAAGATGCCTCTTAGCTCCTCTTCAATTAAGGGAAAACTAAAAAGTGATGCACAGTCCAAGATAAACTAATAATAGAGAACAAACATTTGGGAGTTCCCATGGTTATAGTTCCGAAGACTGCCCCAAACCCTTGTCATTTTCACAAATAATCAGTTTCATATCAATTTGTGACTTGCTGACTTCTGATCATCTAATATGCACCTTAGTGACAATGTCACATATTAAATCAACACACAGACAAAAGGGACTGAAAAGTTGAGGTAAGTTAGACACTGTCCAAAGAACACTGTTTCACTTTCTTATCTTTTATACAGGTAATATAATTAATTTTAGAAGCTTTGATAAAAGTATAAAAATAAGAATCATGTATGATTGTACCATGCAGTAATAACTACTTTTGAATCTTTGGAGGTATGTGCCTCTTTTATAGGGAATGAGAGCCCAAGAGTTGAGGCCTGAGTCCTCAAAGAGATTTTATTTTTGTTCTTGAACCTTTTTAATCTTAGCAGTTTGCAATAATTCAGGTTCCTGTTAAATTATGGAGAAAATACATGCCAGTTACTAAAGCATCATTACTATTAATGAAAGGTTTTGCTCTAAATGAGAAATACTTGTTTTGAATGAATAGAAATATCTTCAATCTGTAGCAGAATGGCTTAGTATAGACGTACTGGGGGGTGATCAAAGATTACAGACAGCAGAAAAAAACATAAGAAAGAGAAAGCTGAAAAACTCATACTTCAGTGAACCTGCAGCTGTTTGGTCCTTATAAGATTTGTTAGCCCGGGAGCCTAATAAGCCAGGGTGAGCTGAAACCGGCAAAGGTGAGGTTGATGGGGCTATTCCAGTCCCCAAAGCATGTTAAAACATGGATGGGATTAATGCACTTAGAAAACCCAGTTAAATGTCTAGTAATGATTTATTTTTATGAATACATGTTTTCTTCCCCAGTACGTATCAATGAATTCAGAAAGGCTAACTGGACCCTCAGTCTCCCTGTTTATAAAAAAAACGTAGGCTGCAAAGGGAAAATGGTATATTAACTGAATTTGAGTAGACCACCTTTGTAGAGACGGTCGTGATTTCCTTACACGGAATTCAGAAAAATTATGAACTCCTACTCATACATCAGCCAATCAGAAATTTAAAAGGTTGGGGAATATGATTAACATTTCAAATAGCTCTTCCTTCAGATTTAGTTGATTCTTTCCCAGAGAGCTTCTCATATGTCACTACACCATGCACGGTCTGTTAGATTCATGCACTGATAGAACATCTCTGCAAAACAAGAGCAGAGCTGCTGATGAACTATGGGATGGTATCTTAGGAAGTAAAGCAGCGTTCCAAATACATTATCCTGTGAAGTGGGTAACGAAGCTGTGAGATTCTGACATGTCAACTTTTCTCTTAGTATCTTTCATGTGCTCTTTGCTCCTTTTGATAAATGGCATATACCTTTCACATCATCAAACCTAGAAAGAGGAAAGCTCTGACTGCAAGCCTATCACCATGCCCTATTCATGCACATTTATGACTGGACCCTATGTTTTTCTTGATAGATAGGTGAGCCACGGAAATTCTGAGCTCAGAAATGATTCCAGACTTAAACAAACATGAACTTGCATGAGTGTAGTGTTTCACCCCCACCCCCGGCCCACTGATATTCTTCAGTTCATTTAACTTAGAAGAGCTTTCAGCTCATAATGAGCAAAGAAATACACTCAACCAAGTAAAACAGGATAACAATGCACCCATAAGAGATGGTTTTCTTCATAAAAGTGTTTCAGAAAATACTCAAAAAATGGATTGCTCCTTCATAAGCTGCACTTGTAAGCTAAAATTTAATTTTAGATTCTACAGTTGCATGAGCCTCATGAAAAGTCTCTGAAACTTTTGTTACATAGAAGGATGCCTTAAGTTCAATGTTCAATCAACCACAGTGATGGGGATGCAAAGATTCATTGAGCATCTATATATGTCAAACAATTCACAGAAGTAATCTTCATGAAGCCCAGAAATATGTAATACTCCATGTTTTAGATGAGGAATCTGCAATAGATCACAAAGTGGGCAAGTGACAGTGAAGGGTGGACATGCTTATGATGTAGGTATTGTGTCTCAGTTGAGGGTTCTCCTAGTCCACTACTTTCTGCGATCCTACAAACATGGGGAATAAGGATAATTCTTTCCCCTATATTCCTACGAATGTATTATGAGATGGAGAACCTGAAGAATTGCCGTGCCTAAGGAATATTTGCTATGCTAAGTCACTTCAGTCGTGTCCGACTCTGTGTGACCCCAGAGATGGCAGCACACCAGGCTCCCCCGTCCCTGGGATTCTCTAGGCAAGAACACCGGAGTGGGTTGCCATTTCCTTCTCCAATGCATGAAAGTGAAAAGAGAAAGTGAAGTCGCTCAGTCGTGGCTGACTCCTAGCGACCCCATGGACTGCAGCCCACCAGGCTCCTCCATCCATGGGATTTTCCAGGCAAGTGTACTGGAGTGGGGTGCCATTGCCTTCTCCGAAGGAATATTTACACTACCCCTAAAGACTGTACCACTCTGGTGGCTGTCTCTCTAAGATACGAAAAAGCTCACAAGAGTAGAAAGCTATTGGGTTGGCCAAAAAGTTCATTTGGGGTTTTCCACAAGTTGTTTTGGGAAAGCTCAAACTTTTTGGCCAACCCTACATCACGAACTCCTCAGCATAGTTCTACAGGTTAAATGTGCTCAGAATCCTCCTAGTTCCTGACAGAATCCTATACATCTCAATCCTCAAATCTATTTACAAAGAAACAATGTGGGAAAATTAATCTTACTGTTTCTCTATAATGAAATGATTTGTGCAGAAACAGGAATTTTATGACAGATTCTGTGTCCTCTAAAAGTTATCTTTAATTTCACTGTCATGTAGAGATTGATGAAAGAAAGGAGATAAACTATGCAACAGCTTTTCCTGGCTCATTGATGAGGAAATACAACAGAACTCCTTGGGTTTAATTTTCAGAAATACCAAAGGCCAGCATTTTTGATTCTCTATGAAATTCGATATAAAGGAATAGATAAGCAAAACTTAAGTCAAATCTGGTACACTAGACCTTTCTCTCCCTTCAGATCAACAAAGCTTGAATGGGTTATCTGCTATCAATTCCTCCAAAGAAATCTCAAACATGTTTTCTTGCCAGAAAAAGCAATATATATTCTAGGGAATCATGCTTTGATAAATTCATAGAGGAGAGAAAATTCCCATTAATATATCAGACGTTTGCTGATATTCTGGAGTAACACTAACAAAATCTGTTAACATAATACATAAGCAACTAGGGTAACTCTGTGGGTAAATTTGGTTTAATTTAACCTCTGATTATATATTTGTTAAACTGTGCATATTCAGTTATGCCCAGAGATCCCTTTTGATAAATATCAAGTTTTCAAATACTGTTCTACTGGGTTTGGAATGAAACTATAGAATGGATAATTACCATCTGAGAGAGGAAAGCCTCTAACTACCAAAATTACCCACATTAATTCAAATTGCATGAAAAGAGAAAATAACAAATGTTTGGAAGACTGCACTATGGGGGAAACTAAGCAAACTAGCACAAAGAAAAACCTGATATTAACAGAAGAAGGAAATCATGTATTTTCTCCCATTGTATGCGGTAATGAGAGTCAAGCTTGGAGTCCACTTGATTTGTTTCCTGGGTCAGGAAACAAACAAGTTTACCAGTGGGCAGGAATACAGACGAGGCAAGTGAGCCCTTCATTAGGTGATGTGATAACTGAGTGCAGCAAAAAAGCCTATTTCTAAGCCCAAATGAGAAATGTTCTCAGTCAAGAAATATCTAGTTATGTACCTTACCATTTTCAAAAGCTGTCTACCTCCCTTTACATACAGCAAACTGCCATATTTTGACACCATTCACACGTTCATTTATGAGTCACAGACCATGGAAATGTGACATTTTCCACAGTCGAGCGGGGTGAAGAGCAGGACCATTAAGCAGAGGCAATTAGAAGACACAGTCATCCTTTATTGGTCAAGTCCAATCATATCCCCAGTGGAATCCTAATGGTACTTTTATATAAATAAACCAGATCATCAAAAGCAGAGACAAAGAAGATAAGTTATCATGAAAGATTCATTAGAAACCAGTAACAATTTTTTGATCATGAGTAGAAAGTTAATTGTTCTTTTCCCCAGATACAACCCAGCTATTTCAAAGATGGTCCTTGGTCAACCAGTACCAAGGAGCTCTCATTAGATCTGCATGCTATTCAACTTTATTGCTGGAGATTTTATGAAAAAACTTCATGACGGATACAAAGTTCAGGTATTTAGGACTTGCAAAATAGATTCTAGGGGTCAGAGGGATCAGAGGTAATTATCTCATTTAGTATAAGGAAGGGAGCTGCGTGCGTGTGTGCTAAGTCACTTCAGTTGTATCCAACTCTTTGCAACCCCATGGACTGCAGCCCGCCAGGCTCCTCTGTCCATGGGATTCTCCAGGCAAGAATACTGGAGTGGGTTGCCATTTCCTTCTCTAGGAGATCTTCCCGATCCAAGGATCGAATCCGAGTCCCTTGCATCATCTGCATTGGCAAGTGGGTTCTTTACCACTAGAGCCATCTGGGAAGCCCAAGGAAGGGAGCTACCTGAGTTTATACTTTTATCTAAACTGGACTTAGAAGCTGCATTCTCAGCTTTCTAGCTCAGGGTGCCCACCTTGGGATTCCCTGGACAATTGTGACATTACTACCTATTCAACAGTGTTTCTCATGTATAAGAGAGGACATGATTTATCAAGTGGCATTTTATTCATCACTATCTTGCAATGGTGACAGAGACTTGGTAAACACTCAAGCCTCCATGAGGAAGGGGGGAAGCCCACGTGTAGTCTGGCTCTCCAAATGGTTCCTTTCTAAACTGTGGTGTTCTTGATTCAGCCATCTCTTATTATGGAAATGAAAGAAATAATTTCATTTCTCTCATTCGTTGGCCTCTAACACAGCAAAATGTTCTATCATCTTCTATCATTTATTTAATATTAGTAGAGTATGTATGAGATATTTAATAACGAATTTGGTATGGAGGGGGGATATAAAAGGAGGGCACGCCATTCTTACCCACAAATAGCTTAAAATAAGGTTTGAGGATGCTCGATTTACACACAAGAAACACCTGGGGAATAAAAGAGGTACATGAAAATATGACATACAGTCTGCTCTGAAACATAAAGTGAGGCCCTGTGATGTTTATGCAGGCATTTCTAAGGTTGTAATGCTGCAGGGTAATTGTCTGATACTGTCACATACTTCTTTAATCTCTGTATTTACAATTGGCTTAATGAAGCCAAACAGAGTAGGGCCTTAAGGACATGTAATCCAGCTTCTATCAAGGGACTTTTGCTAAATAAAAATTTGAAGACTGGAAGTTCTTCCATGAGTAATTCAGGAGAGGAGGGAATGACTGTAGACAAAGCAAATGATAAAGCAAAAACAAACAAGAGTGTCTATCTCATTTGAATTCAGAATGTCATACCTGAAGGCAAAATGAACTACTGGGTATCCTTATAAAAGAAATTTTCAATTGAAAGCAGGAATTAAAATTGAGTTGGTAAGGAAGCTTCTTTGAGCAACCACAGAGACAATAAAACTGTCTGGAGGAACAATTTGCCGTTGAATTAAGTGGGATGACCACAGAAGTTACATGATTGCTTTGGGGACTACAGTTAGTATCATAGTAGCAAAAAAAAACGTTCTAAGACCTCTGGAAGATATGTGAATCTGCCATGAGATCACATCAGAGGTGGTGATGCTGAAATTCCACAGAAGATCAAGATGCATGAAACAACTAGAGAAAAGTTCATGTATGTTGCAAGAAAGGCACTGAATTTTTCTTGGCCAACACTGCCTCACATATAAACATTAGGTACATACCTGCAACTTCTGGAATAATGAAGAATTCTTTCAGTGTGACTCTAGGCCATAATGATCAAACAGATTTTATTGGACAAAAGGATGAATTTCACATTACTAATTTTGGGTTTATTGTCACAAAATATACTTATTTTGACTTTGCGTTTAATTCAGCAGTACAACATGGTGATCCAAAAGCAGTACTTTTTTTTTTGGATCATTTGTTACACACACATACTATGATGTAAGCAATAGGGCTAAGAAAGAGGAAATCACCATATTTGATATTATGTGTTTTTGATATTATTACTACATTGGGTTCTCTCTATAAATCTAACCTTAGAATCCTAGAGATAAGAAAAACTTAGAATAAAAACTTCTTTTACAGCAAACTTTCTTTCGCATGACACAAGCTAAACTCTCTCAACAGGATCATCCTTTACAGAAAGAGTACATTTATATCAAGGGTCTCCCATGAACTTTGACTCATCATGGATTCTGGTAAAGTGGCTCTGTATATGGCTTCCTGAATGATTAATTTCCTCAATATATCAAATGAAACACTGGTCCATGACAAAATGGAAATGGATTTGGTGGCAAGAATAACAACAAATAAAGGTTTAATAAAATCTCATACAAAAGACAAATTTCCTCTATTACTGCTGTATTTAGATAAACTCCCCATGAAAAATGTTATTGTTTTTAATGTCTTGCTGCTAACTTTTAAGAACAAAGTTTTCCCTTAAATTCTAAGAGAAAATACATTAATTATGCAAAAGTGACCCTGGTTGGCTTAGATTTCCCCTTAATGCTCCAACAAATGTTTGAAAATGCAGTGTAGCCACTCGACTGGGTGATACCATATGCTAATACATAACTTATGAAATAGTCATTGATTCCAAGAAATTAAAAGTTGGTAACACTCAGAAAGTGTGCTTACAAATGTGAAATGGGAACACGATGAACAATTTGTGAAGTAATTAACTAATGTGCCATAAATGAGCAACTTGCTGATGAGACTTTCCAGGTTTTTTCAGTGGGTCCTATTTTCATTTCCCTGAACTGGGAACCAGATGAAGTTTGACATCCCTCAGGTTAAGGGAGTACCGAGCCATTTAAAAATCAGGATTTAACTATTAATAGACGCTAGAAGTGAAAGTTGCTCAATCGTGTCCGACTCTTTGTGACCCCATGGACTGCAGCCTGTCAGGCTCTTCTGTCCATGGGATTCTCCAGGCAAAAATACTGGAATGGGTTGCCATTTCCTTCTCCAGGGGATCATCCCAATGCAGGGACTGAACCTGGGTCTCCTGCATTGCAGGCAAATTCTTTACCGTTTGAGCTACGAGGGAAGCCCAATAGATGCTATGTACTCAATAAATCAGTGGGTCGCAATCTCATACTCTTATGACACATTTCATACAGAGGGATCTCTATACAAATGACAGTGAGGTCTTGGGAGAACTTTTCAGATTACTGAATTCTAGATTTGATGAACTCTATATACTGCTAGCTAAGAAAATTATATCATATTAAAGAAATGATTTAAGGAAATTATGCAAATGACACCTAGACTTGAGTATTAGGCAGGTATGCATAGAAACAGGCTAGAATTGCATGTTTGTAAAACCTCTCAACAGAGAAGGCAATGGCACCCCACTCCAGTACTCTTGCCTGGAAAATACCATGGACGGAGGAGCCTGGTAGGCTGCAGTCCATGGGGTCGCTAGGAGTCAGACACGACTGAGAGGCTTCACTTTCAGTTTTCACTTTCATGCATTGGAGAAGGAAATGGCAACCCACTCCAGTGTTCTGGCCTGGAGAATCCCAGGGACGGGGGAGGCTGGTGAGCTGCTGTCTCTGGGGTCGCACAGAGTCAGACACGACTGAAGTGACTTAGCAGCAGCAGCAAAGCCTCTCAAAGGATGACTCAAGTCACCATTCAATGACGCATAACAATACTCCAGGAAATAACAATAATAATAAACACTCAATTAGGCACCGGTGGTTAAAGCAAAGCAAAACTCCAAATCAACTAATTGTCCATCTTCTTTCAGCAGGCTTTTTTATATCAGCATTTAGTCAGTTACAATAACCACCCTATCACAGCACCAATCAACTCTCATTATGGTTCCAATTTTTAAACTCAGGCAGCTCACAATTATCCAGACAAAAATGCCAAGTATTTCCCTCTTCCAAAAAGAAGATCGACCATATAAAAAGACTATTGTATAAATGCTTCTATATTTGCCATAAAAAACACAGTGTCAAATATTCTGACAGAAAATTCTAAGCAAAATAACAAGAGAATCTGAGCTTTAGGTGAGTGATAGAACCATTTAAAACCTGTTTGCAGAGCTACCTGTATGAATTATTAGCACAAATGGGGAAAAAAGGCAATGATGGCAAACGTATTTGAAAAGATCTGCCATCATATAATCTCCTCTACTGACTCACTGAATTCCTGTCATTTCATGGCATATCTTTACCACTATGGTGGCAACAGGGATTATGGGGCCTGGGCCAGGTCACCCGGACTGTTGAACCCAGAAGGTGGAGCGTCACCCTTATAGCCTAGTTGGAATTTCAGACCACTTATAATCTTGTGGAAGAAAGAGTAAAGTTTCCTTTTTCATTTTGGGTCCCTGAAACTGACAAGACTGAGGTGTCTCGACTGACAGAAAGTTCTGAAACAAATCTAGTCCAGAATTGTTTCAAAACCATCTGGAATTCTTCTACTTCTTTAATACTATCACTCCTCACCAGTTTGCTTCCATCTTTTGATATTATGATGGTACACAATTACAAAAACAGTACTACCATCCCGCCGGCTGGTTGTCAAACTTCCTCTCTGCATCCACACGAAAGTGACAGCTAGGAGACCAGAGCCCTTACCTCTTTGACAGCAAGAACCATGCAAATAGATGAATATCTCCACAGACAGTAAAAGACAAACAAAACACACCCTACCCCTCAACCTTGAGGTCAAAATCCACTAGTCTCACCAAGGCTTGAGAGGTTCAAGAAAGCTGCTGTTTGAGGGATGGTGAAAGATGAATTACGGAGATAAAAAAGCACCCACCCCCCCCGCACCCCGACTCTGGAGAGAGGGCATACCAAAAAAGCTTCCAAACCATGGAAAATAAAACACTGATCTGTGTGCCCCAAGTGTGAACAAAAATCAGGCCATGGTCCAGAGCAAAGAAAAGCACTGAGCAAAACCAGCCATCACGGTTCCCTTGACCTCTTTTCTCTAGGTTAATTATTGGTTTGAATAAAGTCTCATGCCTAGATCAAAGACACTGGCACTTAAAGTGTTTCCTGAGCCTATTATCTTATGCGAAATTTAAGAATTGTTAGATTCAAATACCCTTGTGACATGCAAATGCTTTGTTTCATGGACTGCCCTACTGGAATCAGAACTTTTTTGGTCTGAGCAAATGACTCTCTGGGAATAGAAGAGAAGAAAGAAACAAAGTCAGTGGGCTAGGTGACTTCCCTTGCTGGTGAGGATATTACGAATGTAAATATAACAAACAGCTTCAATAAATGTGCTTTTTATCCATTTGCTGTCTCTAGTGTTAAATACCTATCTAACCACCCACCTAGTCAGAAAAAAAGTGGTCATTTCCTACCAGTGATCTTCATGGCAAATGAGGAAATGGAGCCAGATTTTGACCCTACAATTTCCTCTTGCTCTGAGACCCCTCTTACTCAGTGACCATATCAATATATATTTAACGCAACTGGTAAATTTCCACAATGATGCACCCTCCCCCACCCCCATCCCCAAGGACATTCAAATTGTTTCCCTATATGGAATTTCTTACAGTGAATTCTAGATTAAAAATATCATTGCCAGGAAATGGCAACCCACTCCAGTATTCTTGCCTGGAGAATCCCATGGACAAAGGAGCCTGGTGGGCTACAGTCCATGGGGTTGCAAAGAGTCGGACACGACTGAGCGACTAACACACACACACACACACACACACACACACACACACACACACACACGAGGCTGCCCAACTAGGGGAGAAACAGGTTATGTTGATCCCTCCAGCAGTAGATCAACTGTTAACGATTAGGGCTCGGAACTTAGGACAAATCTCCTTATGTGCACTATAAACTCCAGCCATCGTCAGTAGAAATCAACGTGATCACAGGGCTGCCTAGTATCTGAGGATGTTGCACAGATATCTGGTCGTTGATTGGTTGATAAAGCTCTTGGGCTATTTCAGGCCCAGATGTGTGACTGGGCTTTCTGAGACTGGAGGAATGGAGGGAGGTTTCAGCACATTTGTATGTTAAAGGTTATGAATTAACTATTAATAATAGCTAATCTAGAAAGTATATAAATTAACTATACTCTAATATAAAATAAAATTTAAAAAATTAAATAAGATATATGACACAGTATAAAAATACTCAGCTTCTGATCTCTCCTAGGCTTTGCCTATAACTTCTTCAGTGGAAAGAGTCTGCAAAGTATTAACACTTGTATTACGGTAAATCATCCTTATGATGATGTGGGCAGGGACCAGGGAATACTGTATATAATACTTTTGAGAATTTTTTAATCAAACCAACAAGCAAACACTTTTGTTGTTGTAGCCTTGCTGATTTGGGGGCCAGATTATAGCAATGGGTTTGTTATGCACAGGATTTTCTGTTATGCTATTTGCTATACACAAAGGAGTATACCTGTTGACATCTCATTTCTGAAAGCTATCACTGTCATTTTCTAGTGTCTCTTTGTCAATTATGACAGTGTCATGGGATGATTCATACCCTCCCTCTGTTAGGCATCTTTTCATCCTTTGTATTTTTACAATCTATGTCCTAACACCTTGGGGTGGTTACTTACATTTGACTTTTCCAAATCTCTACAACAATTTTTTTTCTCACGTAAAAAATGGACATCATCTCTCATTCTAGCTACTTGTTTTATGCTGAGCCAGAATTCCTATAACATCTGAGGCCCTTATGGAAGGAGATGTAACATGGCTACTGGCTATATGTTAAATCTTTTTAAGAAATCAATTGAGGCTTTTCCAGTACTTTCACTTCCAAGACTGTCAAAAGCAGTTAGCATCAGAGAATCTGATGAATAACTTAATCAGAATTTTAGTACAGACGTGTTATCTATTCACACATTCAGCCTGGGCAAAACATATTAAATGTATTAGTCAGGGGCTTGCCAGTTATTAACCTTGGTTACAGCTATTATAATGATCAGAGAAACGCTTTCATTTAAAGTTTCCCTGTTCAGAAGTCACAATTCCCTTTAAGCAGTGTAACCATTGAAACCAGTGCTGTTGCCTTCAATTTTTTTTTTCTCATGTCTCAGTAATTCACTTTCTTATATAATCTTGAAATGTTAACACTTGCAAGGAAGGATGGAAGGTTAAAATTGGCCCTTTTAACTTATTTTAAATATTCCAAAGGCTTGACAGAAATAATGTGCTTTGTCCTTATTCTTTATTATATACATCTTTACTAATTTAATAAATATTTATTTAAAAGGTAATTTTTGCTGGGCATTGCTCTCTGACTAAGAGGGAGGTGGAGAAAAATAAAACCAGTTATTCCTTAATGAGCATAGGATTTATTAGGCAAACTATTCTTAAATATAGCTTTCATGGAAAAAAGGATAATAAGAAAAAGGGTCTTGATAAGCTCTGTGTTTTCCTATCACACTGTAGATTAACATTATACTAAAAAAACTATACAAACAAGAAAACAGGGACTAAAAACAATGCCTATACCAAGCCATGAGATTCACTGAATGATTACATAAAATATAGCTAAAAAGTCTTATTTGCTCTGTTTTATAAAGCTATTAAGCGTTATCAAATATGTTGCTAGAGCAATCTCTAAAGGTATTACACATTTGGTGCAGGGTATGTATTTAAAACTGAATTATTTTAGGAATTCCATAATAATTCATCCTGTAATAGCAACAGAGCTATGAACATAAAATTGGTTTCTTTCATTATCTTTCATGTGTTGTGCGTGTATGCATATGTGTACATGTGTGTGTATTACCTCCTTACATCTAGTTTTACTTGCTAAAATTCTTCTTTGTTATTCTTGCCAGTTATTTTATTTATTAGCTCCAACAGACTGGCTTTTTTCCCTAAAAATATGAATTTAGCTTCTGAGTTAAAGCCATGAGACACTCTTTTAAATATGTATCCCAATGACCTTTCATTTGGATTATTTTTTCAACTTGGCCTCAAAAATAGAATTGAGAGCCAATCTTATTCTATTTAGCTACAACTACTATTGTTTCCTTGATTTCTGAGAAAGTACTATCCTCAGTCATTTTCTCCACCTAAGAAATGAAGAGCTTCACCCTGAATAATTTCCCAGTTTGGTTATTTCTTTTTTAGGGAGAAAAGAGAGAAGGCCCTTGACTTTGAAGGCACAACCAACCAGAATCATCTAATTTCACATTCAAATAATGCCAAGCTAGATTTTCTTTCACATTTGAATGAAATTTCCATTAACTGCAAAGAGAACTAAACATGTGAAATAATCTGTGACTTAGGAAATGTGTTTTGGGTTTGAAAATTATGCTGATTCACCGGTATTCTGAAGGAATACCTAAGATGAATACAGATACTTTGGTATATTTTTCACTACAATAATTATAATGACCTCTAGTTCAATAGTACCAATATAATAACTGCAAGCCTCTTCAAAACATAAAATTTGTCTCCTTGAGCTAGCAGAGTCATTCATTAACAAATAAAATGTGCTTGTTTTCTTTGCCTTTCTTCCTGTAAAATCATCCCATTGTTTACATTTCCCATTTTATTGATACCACTCAGAAATAGGGATGTATGCGTATAATTACCCTTACAACCATTAGTCTGAACTGAAAATGTCAATCAAAAATGTTTAATCCCACAGCCCGTGGAAACAAAAAAGTTTTCTAGATGTGAGTGAGTGAAAGTTGCTCAGTTGTGTCCGACTCTTTGTGACCCCATGAACTATACAGTCCATGGAATTCTCCAGGCCAAAATACTAGAGTGGGTAGCCCTTCCCTTCTCCAGGGGATCTTCCCAAACCAGGGATCGAACCCAGGTCTCCCACATTGTAGGAGGGTTCTTTACCACCTGAGCCACCAGAGAAGCCTTTTCTAGAGGTAGGTACCAAAATTTGGAATCTAAGTTTTTGAATCATAAACACTAAACATAAACTAATGTTTTAATTAGAAGGTAAAATTTGTGTCTACTTGTTTTGTAGGGAGCGCTATACATGATGGCTACTGGCTATATGCAAAATCCATAATGATCATTTTCTTCTGCATTGGATATGATAGTGCTCATGTTCATTTGAAATGTATTTTCTTTTATAACTGAGTTAATCCCACTTCCCTAAAGAGCAGTAATGTTTAAACCAGTGCCCTTTCACTTAATTCTATTAAATTGAAAAGTCTGTCATAATAACCCCAGAAATTAAATTATACAAACTTGCTGATATACAGATTTGACATAACTCAAACATTTTACATGCTACAAATGTTTGCTGGGAGTACCTTCATCACTGTGAACTGATCGATGAATTCATCTAAACTTTAACATCCTTTCTGTATTAGAATATGGGCTTGAGCTGTGAAGCCATATCACTGAAAATTAGATCTTAAATTGTCACATACTAAAATCAGAGAAACTAAACAAATCTGTAAAAGAGTAAGTTCTCAGATGACAGCTAAATGTCCTGAACATCTGAGGCCTCTTAATATAAACAATCCCCCTATATACAGTATGAAATCAAAACATGTATCAGAATGCATTTTAATTTACCTGGACAATTTAAATTTCCATTAAATAATGGAATTTAAGCTTAGTGACTAGAATGCTGAACCCAGGAAATTTTTGTTGTTGAATTGCATTTTTTATGACACTTGTTCATTTTGGGGAAAATTTATTAAATTTTCTCAACCTCAAATTAGCTTATAGTAAACTTGTATGGTCTATCTAAAAAAAAAAAAAAAAAACCAATGGTCATTTCTCAGTTTATGACTAATTATCCTATTTTTCTAAAGAGATTTGGGATACCTGAAAATATCATGTTAAAAACTGCATTCTCGAGAGCAAGTATTTACTCAAAGTGTCTCCCAATGGATTGTTTGCTAGTTGCCACAAAATAAATTTAAAAAGCAAGAACTATACAGTGGAAAGTCAGTCAACATCTTGAATGGATCATCAAAATTAACATCTGTGATGGGAGAAGAAACTTGCTAAGTTTAAACTAGGTAAAAATAATTCAATAGAGAAGGAAAATGTCCCCTTAATTCAGATCCCAAGTCTGCCTGGGCCCACGGGATCAGTAACACACACTGCTTCATTCCCATTGCATCAAGCTAACACTCAGGGAGACCTGCTTTCTGGTCTTGCATCTAGTTTGCCCAGGACCATAAAACAGCAGTTAAAATCACTCTTAAAAGTCCTCTCTAGAAATATATGAATAGAAAAGTTTTTCCTGTCAAAGGATTTCTACTTATCTACACATTTTAGCTACCCCTACAGTAACCCAAGCAACACTGTGTACTTTGGAAATGGAAAACAAGTGTTGATGAATGATAAATAATTAGGCAGGGAAAAATGCTGTTACTAAGTTCTGGAACATTTCAAAATCAAAAGATAATGCTTTGGGCTCGGCTTTGAATCTTTACTATCTTGTTTCTAATATCTGTTATTATTCCTCTATTAAAATAGATACTAGGACATTAATAACACTTTTACATTTAAGACTTGATTTCCTTTAGTTAATGTTTATTTCAAGCAACTTTGAAATATGTATAACAAATAGCTTTATATGAGTAAGTTTTGAAGAACTCTCAAAAGCTTCTGTACAACTCATTATTCTTTTTTTTTTCATTATTCTTGGTAAAGAAAAATCAAAGGTATGAACAAAGTTCTCTATACACAATGAATAATAATTTCCTTACAGTTCTAGAAAGACTTAGTTATATCACGGACAAAAGTAAATATGTTATGAAATAATGGCTAATTATGATTCTCTGTGCCACAGATGGTTTCTCACTGCCACTTGAGCCTACATCAAGTCTGCCCCCATGGCAACAAGGAAAAAAGGGAGGGAGGGGGGAAAAGGTGCAAAAATCCTGAGATTAATCATGGAAAGCAAATTGCTCTCTGTAGCAATAACAACATGGAGGTATTGTTTCTTTGTTTAATGGCCAAAGGGGAGTAAGAAAGGGCAAAAGTGTAAAATTGAATTTGAAAGAACTCAAGGGATGTAGAAGCAGAAATGCAAAAGAAGACAGGAAACAGAAAAGAAAATAAAATAAGAAAGCTCTTCCAAGGATCAGCATTTTCTTTCATCTCAAGAAATAGTCCTTCAGAAATGTAAAAGCAATTTGTTTGCAAGAACAGAAAAAGATCAGTTTCAGAAATTTCAGATATGGGACAGAGTGTCTATAAATGCATGGTTTCCAACTTCACTGGGGGTGGAGGTGGTTCTCAGTGCTACTCAGCAATCATTTTCCTTACTTGTCTTATTAGTGGTTTTCAACCCAGGCTACACATTAGAATCAGCTGGGGAGCCTTAGAAACTATTCCTACACAGACTCCCCCCTCAGATATTTTGATATTATTGGTTCCTATTTAGCACACAGAATGGAATTTTCTTAAATGTCCTCAGGTAATCCTAATAGGTAACTAAGATTGTGAACTATCATCCAACCAGGGGTCAAAAACCATTTTTTTTAATAAAGGACTGCTGCTGCTGCTGCTGCTGCTAAGTCGCTTCAGTCATGGCCGACTCTGTGCGACCCCATAGATGGCAGCCCACCAGGCTCCCCCGTCCCTGGGATTCTCCAGGCAAGAACACTGGAGTGGGTTGCCATTTCCTTCTCCAATGCATGAAAGTGAAAAGTGAAAGTGAAGTAGCTCAGTCGTGTCCGACTCTAGTGACCCCATGGACTGCAGCCCACCAGGCTCCTCCGTCCACAGGATTTTCCAGGCAAAAGTACTGGAGTGGGGTGCCATTGCCTTCTCCGTTATAAAGGACAAGATAATAAATAATTTAGGCTTTGTGGGGCAACTATTCAACTCTGCCTTTGTATTGCAAAACTTTTGAATGGGCGTGACTGTGTCCCAGTAAAACTTTATTTACAAAAATAGGTGGTGGGCCTGATTTGGCCTGTGGGCCAGTTTATCCACCCCTGGTCATTAGACTGTCTCTTTCCTCTCCCTTTTTCTAAAACCACTGTTGCAAACCTTCACCCTGTGTCATCCTTATGCCTGATTTTTAGCTGATTACTCTTTATCTTGCTTCAATCATCCAGCTGGAAATTCTTCAACTTCCTTGTCCATCACCTGCAGATTCAGTGCACCTATGTTGACATCTGTCCTCATCGATTTACTGTAGAAGCAGCATCTCAAGGTGAATCTGATCTTCTCACATATTCAATTCCATCACTCTCTCTCTGACTCCTTTGAGACCCTAAGGATCCCATCTCCTATGTCTTCAACATCTCCATCTCTACTGGCTCTTGACCTTCAGCTAACAAATATATTTAAGAGTCTTAGGCAAAGAACCCTCAAAGCCTTCTTCAATTCCGTGTCCTCCTCTAAATACTCACTCATGTCTCCCCTTCCCTTAGACATTCTACAGCTACTGCCTGTCCTGTCTCTTCCCATTCACTCTTCAAGTCACTGCAGTCTAGCTTCTGTCTCTACTACTCCACTCAAGGTGCTCTTATCAAGAATGCTCAAGACCTTCATATGGTAAATTTCTAGTTCTTGTTTTATTTGTTTTCTTTGAAGCATCTGACATTGTTGACTCTTCCAAAAACCCTCTCCCCACTTGTTTTTTACAATGCTATGGCATCTGTCACAATTTGTTCTTCTGTTGCAGGGCTTCCATGCTATTATTGCCTAATATTATTTGACAAACTCTTTTTTTGCTTCTCATGCTATGTATTCCTCAGCTATTCTCATGGCAACAGCCACCACCTACATGTGATAACTCTCACATTTTATCCCTAGCTCACACCTCTTTCTCAAGCTCTAGGGTCATATATTCAAATACCTATGCCAACCTGTACTTGGGTATCCTTTTTTTCCTACTATTGTTTTTCTTTTATTCTCCATCTTGGTTAATCGCTCACCATCAACTCAACTGCCAAAGATATAATTCTCACTCTCTTTCAGGGACCCTAATAATACTGTGCACATTTTAAACAACGTCTACCTGAAGATATTTCACTTCTATCTGTGCAGTGGATGGCAACTATATATGTTCAACCATACATGGTGCTCCTGTTTTCCCTCCAAATCCAAACAGCCACCAAATGCTCATGATTCTACCTCTGAAATACCTCCTGAATCCATCTCCTTTTAGCCCCTGCCACTGCAAATGTTTTAAGGCAGACTTTACTCAGCCCTCACCAAGATATTTTTGATAACTTCCTAACAGATTTTTTTCCTTGCCATAGCAGTAGCCTCTGTTTCCTGTTCCTCTTTTCGCTTCCTCCTCGGGTCACTGTCCAATCCTATTTTCTCTAACAAAACTGCCTGCCATATTTCAGGAGTAAAAGTGCCATGATTTTACGTAAGGGACTAGTGATCCTTTCTCTTTAGTTACCCATTCTTCTTGACGAGATAAGATGTCATTTGGCTTTTTGGTCTTGTGGTGCTAAAATCACTAAGACAGGCAATATCCTCAGAGTCGGAGTGCTACACTTTAAATAAGATGATAATAAATGAATCACCCACTAAGGATGGTGATCAATGTGGTGATGGGACTCCAAGTCACAATCAGTAAGAAGTAATGGGAAGAATCAGAAGATTTATCCTGGAGAAGATTCCAATTCTTTCCTGGAGGAGATGAATTTGGATATCTTTTTCCTCTGAACTCCAGGATTATCAATCAGACATCTCTCCTCCTTAACCAAAATATAGCTTCTTTTCTTTAATAGGAAATATTTAAGATTTCTTTTCCTTAATGGGATATGTGTACAAAGAGACCCATATTTGCTATAGATTGGCCTGCCTACCAAAGAAAGGAAGCCCATCCATCTACAATGCTGAGTCCCCTGGAAGGCCTTCCTTAGAAATGAGCTCACATTGACATTTACCATTTGCTAGAATAATGGTCAACTTGAATGGTAGGGTATGAGTTTTGACATCAATTCCTTCCATGTAATACTCTTGCCCTAATTTTCTTAAGTAGGAGCATGTGTCATACTAACTAACTTACATGACATTTTCTCATTCTAACTTAAGTATTATTTCCAAACTGTTTAAAAACATTTACTATTGCCAGATTAAAAAAAAAAAAAAAAAAAAAACCAACCCAATCCTCTCATCAGGGCACCTCAATGGTGACCACAACTCAGGGAAATTCTGGATGCGTTACTAGTAATGACTTCCTATGTCATCTGCTATTTACCTTCTCAAAAGTATGCCCCATGTATTCCATTTAGTTCCCATGCCTGCACAGGAGTTGCAGAAAGCAATCATTTCTTTTATGAAAAACCTACCTTTGCATCTGGTCCTGGTGAGGTAGTCTGTTGATCTAAATAAAGTTAATTAAAATACTTCATTGTTAAATTACCTTACCTCAATGCACAAATCTGAAAACAAATCCCTTTTCCTATTGTTTTTAATAACGTGTGTGTATGTGAGTGTTCGTCACTCAGTCACATCTGACTCTTTGCTACTCCATTGACTATAGCCCGCCAGGCTCCTCTGTCCATGGAATTCTCCAGGCAAGAATACTGGAGTGGGTTGCCATTCCCTTCTCCAGGACATCTTCCCGACCCAGGGATAGAACCTGGGTCTTTTGTACTGCAGGCAGATTCTTTACCATCTGTGCCACCAGGGAAGCCCTGCTTAGCCATGTATTTAATAAACTGAAAGATCTCATTTAGTTTGAGATACATTCAAATCTTGCATTTGTAAAAAGGATAAAACCCCTGCATTTATTTAACAATAAGACAGTAGAAATGGCCTGATGGGAATGCTGATAGGGACTGATATTTGAAGATTATGCTGCTAATCTTTTATTGTAAAATCTGAAATGTTCTACCCCAGTTTACCAAATGAATGAGCCCTTTGGTTCTACTCTTCTCCCTCCCCTCTTTCCCATCCTAGCCTCTGAAAAACAGAGTTATGCTTTGCTTTCATCATTTCTAAGAATCTTTCTACATTCCTGGCTTTGAAATAAATTTAAGGGACAGGCCAGAGCAAGAGTGTTTAAAGGTAACCACTTTTGCACTTTGAGGAATAGATATCTTTAGTTATGGTAATAGACTGCTTCAAGGCTATCTAGAAGAAAGTCTGACAAGCAATTTTCTCCATTTTTAACATCTTATCCTTTTCTTAGACTGTATGAAATTCAAAACAAAGATTTGAAAAATCCATATATTAAGTGGTTTCCTCTAATCAGTAACTAGATCTACTGCTAACAGTAAAATCCTAACCCTGGCACTGTACCATTTTTGCCTATATTTAAATATAAAATTTTAAAAAGCTTAATGTGGCCCCAGGTTCCTAGCTGAACTGTTGTCTACATTGCTTATAAATTTCTTGAGAAAAGTTACACTTTTTACTCCATTCATCACAAACTTCTAAGAAAAAGCCAAGCTGGAATTTGTATGTAAGAAGAGTGTACTTGATGGAAAAATAGTACTTAGAGATAGCAAACATGACCTAATAGAACTGAAAGGTAAGATAAAGAAACACTTCTGAAACTGTTCTTTGTGTCCTAGAGTTGATTTGAGGAAGTGGTCTCATTAATTTCCTTAGGAGTAAACATGGATAGATATATGTTGAACTGAGTTGTACAAATGGCTTTGCTTCCCACAGTTGCAAAGCAAGTCTGCAAGATAGACATTTGGGTTGAAAATAACAACCCAAATGCCAATTTATGCAAAAATGCTTAGTGAGTCTTTGAATTTTCTATCAAAAATGTTAGCTTCAAATGATTAATTAGTAATACATATACTTTCATTGGAAATTAATTTGTCTTTTTTAATATTTCCATCCAGAACACTCCTCCTTGAATTACACAAACCTGCAGTGATAACACATATGTAGCAATTTCCCTTCATATCAGATGAAAACTAGAATAATCAAAACATGAGCACAGTGAAAGACTTACCGAGGTGTACAGGTATCCCTCGCTGTTCATTGCCAAATACAGCTTGGTTTGAACTCCTTGAATAGCCACCACTCGAAGACCCACAGGGATGAGGTTAAACAGAGCTGCAGCCAAAAACAATGTGAAAACAAGGTTACAATATCGAATTCCATAGCTTTTCAATGTTTCCAGCAGGGCTCTCTGGTCTTTCAAAAGTAAAGTCTGCTTGGTAAGAACATTCATATACGTACATATGGATAGATAGATATGGATGATAAAGCCTCTTCTACCTTTCAGTACCCTCAATTCATGGTTGTAGTCACATAATGGGGATGTAATTTTCAAACACCCTGGAGAAAATGGAAGGTAATTCCATGGTTTGTACAGTGTTGGAGGTGGGGAATCTTGATGCTTCTGAAGTGATCCAGTTCCAGGAATTAGTTTACATATTAAATAACTTTATCTTCAACAAACCAAGGTTTTAAACTGCTCTCTTAGACAACTGCTGAGATTCACAGACACAGATATGATCTACCAGTTGGGGAGAGATTCCTAGAATCTTAGAAAAGACAGTAGTCCAACTCTTTCACCTAAATTATCTGTATTATTTCTGACACAGTAAAAAAAAAAAGAAATCCAGGACTTGAAAAAAAAAAAGTCACATTTTGGAATCTCATGTTCCCAGAGTAGTATTTCTTAAAGAACATTTTTTTAAGATGGGGTTCAGAGGGGTCTTAGCTTTTAGTCTCTGGGAGCAAAGGTTATAGGAATAAAAACAACGAACTTGAGAGTTTTATTTAATTTTTTTTCCTAAATAGTTGTAAGTGGGCAGCTGGCTGGTGCCAAAGAGGACTTCATTTCTCCATTTGAAGGTCTGATTGCGTGAAACTTACATCCCGGCTGTCCTCACAATCACACACCACTCACTGGAGAAAACCAGTGGGTGTCTTCCCCCTACCAGCTGTCTATTCCCTCCTACACCAGGAATAAAAATAAAACAGTACATTTTTAAAACATAGTGCTTGCCACACACATCTTTTGAAAATAGCCTGTGCACCTTTCTCTCAAGAGTCCTAGACCAATGTTGACGATTTTTGCTTTGGTGTGTAAGTTTATGGAGGATGATAAATCGGTCTGCTATCATTTCTGTGAGCAAGAACGTAGTCACCCCGTGGGAAGGAATATTTTTTCTCAGATCTCTTATCTTGATGTATATATATTCTACTGCAGTAGGTGGAGTTATAGAGATGAGAAATATTAATGAAGAACTCAATATTCCTTGGTGAGCCTACAATGTACCTTTCCCTTAAAATCAGGGTGTTACCACAGAGGAGCTAGGACAGATTGTATGGTGCAAAATGCAAGTGTTCCTGCCACATGCTGCTGATGGCACTTCATTCAATACTCATCATATTAAAAGCTGTGCCCTTCTGTTATGTGAGGTGAAGGAAAGGAATTGCACAGATTGCAAACTAGGATCTCATGCTATATTTGACCATGCAGTGCCCAGGAATGAAGTCTGATCTTGTTCAGCATGTCATGTATTTGTTCCATCTCTTTCTGTGATGGCACCTTGCTCACGGCAGGTGCTCAACACACATTTGTGGACTGCTAGCAATCTGTATGGTGAAATCATGATATTATATTTTTGAAATGTAATAGATCACGATCCCATTACATAATAGTTCAGAGGTTTAAAATTCTGATATCTAAGAAATCAAATGAAATCAAACAAAAACCTCCTTATGGGTTTGGCTTAAAAGGCATAGCACTAGACAACTATAACACCAGCGTATGCTGGAGTCCTAGTTTAATCAAACTAATAGATGATGATCGATGACAGGTAATAAAGGATATTTAGAATTGTTTCTAGAACTCCATTGTTTACAATATTCTGAACCTTCTTAGTTCCCTGAATACAGGTGGTAACAAGCAAAAAAAAAAAAAGAGAAAGAAAGAGAGAAATATTTGATTTTCACCATGTGCCCCAACTACTCTGACGTGTGTTTTAATGGGCAATAAAATGTTTAATTCTCAAACATCAGATAGCAGTAGAAGGAAGAGAAGCAAAGAATATGAGTAACCCATGCCCAGGATTATCTATCCCTGAATAATGGTATGAACTATACAGTGGCACACGGATTTTTCACTATGTACCATAGATATCTGTGATGCCCGATTCAAAAATAAAAAATACCACGCTAAAATAAAAAAATGAAGAAAACAGCAAAAGTGGAGAGTGACTGGTGATACCAGTCCAACTGTTTTTCTTTAGACATTTAATATCATAAACATTTAAGATCATTAAGATGAATTTATGATCAATTAAGATCATAAACAGGCTTGTCTGTCTAAAGGGACAGTCTTTCCAGATAAAAATGCAAAGAAATTATTACATCAAGGGTGATCTTGCACAGATTAAGTATGCTCCAATATGCCTCTGTTTCTCTAAATCTGGAGTACTTCTTCATGGACTTAGGATATTATTTTGATTAGGATGAAAATATGCTAAGCATGAGAAGAAAACAATGGATTTTATGTGTGTATCTAAAACACATTCATTTATGTGTGTATCTAAAACACATTCATTAAACATCTGATCTCTCTTCTTCCATTTCTGTCAAAATTTTGAGGAAGAAATAAAAGGGCCCCATTTCTTGTCTCCTGTTGTATCTACATAAAAACAAACTCCTTGTACATTGAAAGACCCATTTTTCTTAGAGATGTGCACAGAGTTGGCACTCAGTGTTTGCTTAATACAAAAAGGAGGCCATCTTTTTGTTTATCAGTTGGGTTAAGATCAACTTCTCAAAGGGAGCAATTTAAAAAGTATATATTAATGTTGATCAGAAAGACTTGACCCATTAAATTGGTAACACTACTGGAGGTTTGAAAGGAAAGTTGCCTATTCTAACATGGCCCTCACTGAGTCCAAGGCAGATATAATAAAACTGCTCTCATGAAATGTCTATCATCTTTTCCTTTTCAGGGGGCAATACATAATTTACAATGGCTGATTTGTTCATGGTGAGATTTTACTGGACTGATATTTACCATTGTAATAAAGCTACCTAAGGTTAGCTTAAATGCATAATACCAAATATATGTTTTCAGAAATAGATGTATCTTGGTAAGTGTGAATTGATTTGTTTTATCATGATCTGGCTTATCATGTCAGAATTAAAATATCATAAAATCAACCAAGGTGAACCAAGTGAGAAAAAAATATGATGAAAAACCCTAAAAATTAAGAAAAATATAAACATAAATAACAAGGATGCATATTAAGGAAATAGTATATTAACAAAATAAATAATGAATGCCAAGAAAATTGCTTGGCTTTAGGGGGAAGAAAAGAATACATCTACATAGTTAGACTTCCATTTTAATGATGATCATTTTAATGATCACTTTAACCATTAAGTATTCTTGTTTCCTGATGACTTACACCCTACAATATACTCAAGTGGGAAGACAAGCTAGCCCGCCGGCCTCTGATCATACTTGGCAGCTGGGGCAGAGTCAAGCCCCAAAGGCTTGCTATTTCTTTTGAGACACTTTTCATTTGTGTGCTTCATCTTATGGTAACACTCACCCTTGGCTGACTCACCTCTCATTATTTCATTCTGCCTAAACACAGATTCTGGCTCTTTTAAGGCCCAACAATATCATTAGTATGCAGAAATGCCATGCATATCAGTCAGTTATAAGACAACCAGGAGCTATGCATATGCAGGAACTGAAAAGTAAAACTGACTACCTGAGTCCACAGTTAAGAAATGGAGCTTTATTTACATACACACGTGTGTGTGTGTATACGTATGTGTCTATGTGTAGATATATGTGTGTGTGTATAGTACTCTACAATGACTACATACACTGTGATCTTGAGGTGTGTGCCGTATCACTGCTTATACAATAAATGAATCGTCCGGGTTTTTTTTCCTTTTCAGGAAAGGCATGTGAACATTGGACCCAAAATAAACTTTTCCACTGATTTCTGCACTAATCTGCAGAAAATGTTAAAAGTAACTGAGGGAAAACCTGACTGGGTGGGGGTCATTAGCAGCTGATCATCAACTTCCTCTCAGTAATGCCCAACGAATCCGTTTTGCTGAGGCACTTTGGAAAGAGGAGCAGCTTTGTTGTTGTTCAGTCGTGAAGTTGGGTCCAACTCTTTGCGACCGCATGGACTGTAGCAATTCATGGGAATGTTTTATGATGGACTCACGTCTGTTACAGGGGAACAGTAAAACCCTCTAATTAGCCTTGACTCATTTTTTCAAATACAAGACTATACCTGAAAGAACATCTAGCATACTCATTGTAGAACTGCGACAGTAACAGCATTTTGCAAAACAGTGAAGAACGATAAAATCGTTTATGTATGGAACTTTTTCATCCTAGGTACCCACAGAGCTTTCTTTAAAGGTAATTAAAGGTGACTTCCTCTTGAGGTCTTGCCTTGGTCATCAATCAGCCCAGGAAGCTTTCTTAAAAGATGTGAAACTCTTTTAACATTCAACATTGGAACCCTTGTCTATGGCTTTGCTCTCTCTAGCCCTGTACCTCTGAAAATGCTGCAGAGAACTTGTTAGCTTTCAGATGGGCCTTTCTTGGCAATGGCACAATTTCTGGGAGATTCATGAAGTCTGAGGGAAATGAAATATAAATTATGGAAAATTGGGAAGGAATTGTGAGAACTAGGTGATTTAGCCTCATGAAATATTGAATATGTCTACAGCAATCTTCTAATTGCAAAAAAAAAAAAAAACCCACCAATTATTATCATTGAAGAGGGTGTCACTATTAAGGAGTTCATGCATTTATGACTCCAAATAAATAAAGCCTATCACAAAAGGTTATATAACATCTTGGAATCATTATCCTTCAGTAACTGGAAATAAAACTAACTTTCTTTTTGATGTGTTTCTCTTTTAAGTTCACCATGATGGTCTCCAATTTGGTCTTGACTTAAACCATGATTAAAAATAGCATGCTCAAAGAAATCTCTTTACCCACCTGTGGAAGTATCTCAATGTTAAAATCCCAATTAGTCTGAGAATTATCAGTGTGTGTAGGGCAGGGGGAACAGAAGTGAAAGCTTGTAATGATGAATTCTCCTGACATGAAACCACTCTTCTCTCTTGGGATGAGACCGGTGCTTAAGAGTAGAGATAACTGTGCTATTTCAGGATCAGTGTGGGGGTGAGTAAATTTTCTGTGGGAAAAAAGTAATAAAATCCAAAGGACAGCCATAAATCTATCCAGATTACCATGGAGATGACATTTGGATTGTTCTTCAGATGGTGTCAACATTATTTGCTACCGTTCACTATTTTAGATATTTTTATGTTCCCCTTCCTTTAGGCTAACCTGCTGAAATGGGATTATATAGTGCTGACTCTATTTTGGATTCACTTCGGGATTAAGCAGGGTTGTTTACTTAAAGAAAGAAAGAAAGTGTCAACAATATGCTGGGATATACTATTATTTATTTTGCAGTCACTTACTGTAAGTGCTGTCCTCATCTTTGGTGCCATCAATAGTTCCATCTGCCTGCAGCTGCAAGTGGTAACCTTGTCGACTGTATAGTTTGGTAACTATACCCTTAAGCTGAGGCTCTGCAAAGAGAAAGATGGTTGGGGTCAATTGATAAGTTGTGCACATATGGTTGAAAAGACTTAGAATTCGAATTCCATTTACAAATTTTAGTGGAAAAAGGTCAAACGGCACTTTTTATAAAGAGTCCTCTGAAAAAAGGAAAACAAGCAAACAAACTGCAAGTTTCAGAACCAACCTTCAGACTGAAGAAACATTTGACTGCCACCTGGTAACATTGGTAAAGCCCTAAAGCTACTGACAGCAGAGACAGTTTCTGATGGCGTGTCCTTTGGCTTACAGAGTGGCACTTCATCTCATTGAGCATTCAAAATGGCTTGGCAAGTAGCATATTCTGCCTTTTAACAATGTGCCACTTCTCATGCGGAAGGAAAAAGAGAAACACTAAGATGAGATTTAGAGTGGTTTTCCAAGCAGGGACCAAAAACACACCAGCAAAAGTTTCCCTCAGAATTACCGCAATTGGAATAAAGCATCCCCTCCATTCTAAGAAGGTTAAAAATGCATAAACAACCTGGAACCCCATCAAAGGATTTCTATTTAGAAAATTGAGCCGCCATACAAAAAAGGAGGGGAGAGAGGGAGAATAAAACAAACATATTAATTCTCCTTAGGGGAAAATGCGTGCAAAGAGCCGGGGTTTTGTTGGTGGGGAGGAAAGAAAATTAGTTCATACTTATTTTCAAATTTAGTATCAGAAATGTAATTATCCAAAATATGTGCTCTCAAGATAATTTTCAATTATGAATCACCATAGATTAATGAAGCACCTCATTTATCAATAACCGCCATGCTATCCAAAATTTGCTTTTATTGAATACAGACACCTGCACTGAAATGATATTTATGTCATTATTCAGACCACATAATCATGCTTTGCCACCGCTTAAACCTGTTTCAAAGCAAGCCTAATTTACAGCCCATTCCTTAAAAACTTCGAGCAAGCAGAAAATGTATGTCTGCATGTTCATTCCAGGATGTGTAGAACGCACAAATAGCGAAATAACAGACTGATACGTCAGAAATTCTGTAATATGTATCTAGTACAAGTAAGAAAATTG
The DNA here is from genome assembly GCF_055505025.1 of Bos grunniens. Classification (NCBI taxonomy): domain Eukaryota; kingdom Metazoa; phylum Chordata; class Mammalia; order Artiodactyla; family Bovidae; genus Bos; species Bos grunniens. The sequence continues at coordinate 122,886,499 of NC_141194.1, read as the reverse complement.
AGTAAAGGATCCATTTGGTTAAGAAGAGCCCAAGAAGCTGCTTCTTCGCCTGAAGGTAAACCTTGACGCAACCCGACACCTCGAGCTGTGTGAATTTCCCCTGGCGCCGGAACACCGCGCTGCTCTTCTCACTGAATTGGTTCAAAAGGACCCACGATCTGGTTAAATTCTCTCTTCAATCCTGCATTTTAGGAGCAAGTAACCAACCAATTTGACTAGTCGAACCAGATCACTAAGCTCTCGGCCACAGGTTCTAGGAATCCACCCCCTCCTCTCCAGCAAATATTTCAAAGCTACACCACAAGTCTGTCCCAGTAAGCTTAAAAGTGACCAAAGAAACAGAATGCCTAGACAGCGGAAGCCCAGGGTCCTTGGGGGTAGAAGCTGGGAGGGGAAGGGTCAGCGCTTCGGGGATGAAGGCCAGGGAGGGATTCCCCTCCCTGGAGGAAGGGGTGGGCAGGGGTCTGCCCAGCTCCGCGCCTGCAAAACACGCCATACACACGGCTGCCCAGAGCGCCCGAGCTTGCACACATGTGGCCTGTCTGGAAGCTGATGGCGCGCCCGCTGGGCAGGGTATGCCCCCCAGCTCTGCGCCTGTCCCACGGCAGTTGCAATGCAGCAAGTCTGTTACTGTTACGAAGGAGGCGAGAGAGGGATCGCTTCCCACGCACGCACACCAGCTAGGTGGCCACATCCGCACTAGATGGGCCACCGACAAACTCACCTCCGTTTCCATCCACGCCCCCCAGCCCCCTCCACACTCGTAAAGTACGGAGAGAGGAAAAAAAAAAAAAAGAGCCAGCCAAGAGCCCCCTTCCAACCTGGTCTCCTTCTGCGCCTCTTCTTGGAGCCGAAGAGTTTGACCCGGGAAAAGACGTTTAACTTGTTTTTGTCGCAGCTGGTCTTGCCTTTGCTGGGGCTGCTGACACATTTGCAGGCGTTCGATTTCTCGCGCTCGCGGGCTTGTCGCTTCTGCCGGATGAGCGAGCTGGCGATAGCCGCCGCCATGGCCACGACGCCCACCACCACCACTTCTTTCGCGGCTCCTCTCCGGGTTCGCCTCCTCCTCCCGCGCCTCCGCCGCTCGCCCGGTCGGTCTCGCGCCTCCGCCGCCTTAGTCTCCGGAGCCGGCGCTTGCCCGGGCTTCTCGGCGCTCGGGCTTCAGCCGAGGAGGGGGCTCAGCATCCCGGCCGAGCTCCTCCGGCGGTGGTCCGGCTCCCGCGCGGGCGGCCGCCTTGCCTGGGTCCGAGCCGACGCCACAGCCCAGGGCCGGGATCGCGGGCGAGACTGGCTGGCAGGCGGTGGCGGCAGAGCGGCGCTAGTGCGTGCGCTCGGCCCCTGCGCCCGGAGGACACTGTGCGAGTCCAAGTGGCTCGGGTCGGAGTTTGGCGGCACCCCCCGCCCGGTGCCGCGCGGAGGGGGCCGGAGGAGGGAGGCGGGCGGAGGGAGGGAGCGCGGGCGGGAGAGAGAGGCCGGGAGCGCGGGCGGCGGCAGGGAGGGGGGGATGGAGGAACCGTGCGGGGTAGGGGGGGGTGGGGTTGGGGGGGCGCGCCCTCGCCCTGGCCCCTCCGAGCCTCCCACTAGTCCTTGCAACTTCTTGGCCCGCCGATCGGGAAAAGTTGGCCCGTGCCAGCTTTCCGACGCGGCTCAAACAGGTAATGGCCTCGCATCTTCGCTGCCGCCGCTGCCGCCGCTGCTGCTCTGGGCGCGGCACCGACTCAGTATAGGAATCCTGTCGCCGCAGGCACCCTCCGGAAGAGCGCGACGGCCTCCCGCGGCCCCCTCCCCCGGTGGCCCCTCCCTCCCGGAGCCCAGCCCGCTGGCGCCCCGCCGCCGGCCGCCCCCACCCGCCCCATCCCCCCAAGTCCCCGGCGGGCCGCTCGGGCTAACACCTGTCGGGGCTCCGGCACTGCCCCATCTCCCAAACCCTCCTCCCCTCCTCTTCCCTAGAGGAGCCTCGGGCGGAAACAGTGATGGAGGAGACACCGGGATGAGGCAGTTGGGTTGGAGGAGCGGGGAGGGAGGTGGGGGTTGCTTGGAGATGGGGGATGGCGGAGTGGGATGTTCTGTTACTGGGTAATTCTGAGTTGGCCCCATGACGCCCGGGCTGGAGCCCAACGGAAGTTCGCCAGCCCCTTGCCCCAGGCTGGGACTCACAACACGCACTCCCCTCCTAACACACTCGCTGAGGTTTTTCGCATGGCGACACTTGTAGCCATTCAGGAGCCAGGCCGGGGCTCGCAGACTGGTTCAGCCTCCCCCCGCGGCAGCAGCAGAAGCAGCAGGCACTGCAGAGCTGCGCCCGCACACCACGCTGCCACCCAGTGGTTTTTGCTGACTTTTCATTTCAGGCCAGTTTGTGCCTTCCGAACCCCGTTTTCCCTCTGCGCCCCCTCACTGTTCAGTTCGGCTTTGGGATCCACGCAAAGAAGTCGTGTACAGAAGCAGTATCTGAGAAATGCAGAGCTGAGCCTTTCTTTAAGCTCTGGCGCGTCTCCAGTATCCTAACTTCTTTTTTTTTTTTTTTTTAATTTCCCCTGCTCCTCAAGCTCAGGCAGCCTGCCTCCCTCCAATTCAGGAATCAAGTGTGGCTTTTTGCTCGCCTCACTCAATTCACAAGTTCTGCCCCATCTCTTACTTGATTTCTATGCCAGAAAGGAAGCCCCTCAACAGTAGGTCGGCTCTGACATGGAGCTATCACTACTGCTCTGTCGACTAGACCTCCAGCTCTTTTCAGAACTGCTGTAGATGCAAAACCAAATGCCCAGGCTCTGGTCCTTTCCTGAGCTCTTGGGCCTGAGCCTCAACTAAGAAACTGAAATCTTTCAGGCTTCTTACTTTTAGCCCGTCAGAGTTAAAGCTCTTGAACCTTCTGTACATTTCACTGCTCCACCGGGTAAGCTGCTGCCACCTCCCTTCCACCTTTCCCCAATCTTGAAGTGTCTCTTGCTCTACGGTAAGCACAACTGTGTCTGCTGAAGTGCACTGGCCTGAAGGTTGCAGTGACTGAAATGGATAGACACGGGACAATGATGCCCAACAGTCTGAAATTTCTTGCAGGTTAGTCTACTGCTCTTTTGTGCTTTGCGTTTTCCCAAGAGAAAAAGGAGGACAAGGTAGAAGAATTTTAGCATCTCAAGTCCACTGAAGTATCTTTAGACTTTAATTCATGGGGAAAAAATCCTGGGACTCTGAACGCCTTAAAAATTGGGACTGGGTTTTGGTCACCACTATATTCCCATCCCCTGGCACGTTTCCTGTCACATAGTTTAAGCTCAAGAAAAGTTTATTAAAAATAATTGACAAGTGACTGACTGATACTGATTCTGAAGGGTACAAAGATGTTTCCTGGCTCAGAAGGTATTTGATTTAAATCCCAACTACAATGAAGGGAAATAATCTCCCCAAAAGAGGGGTTGAAAGCAGCTCTGACCAGGACCAAATATTTGGGGTGTGGGATGGACAGTTAAGAGGTTCCTACTCATTGTGCATACTTTTACCTTCTGCTGTGTACTGCCTTCAAGAATCCACCCCCCCCCCACTACCACCACAAACCCACCTTTTTTCCCTCTTGTTTCTTTCTTGGGACCCTGCACCAAAGCAGGCATGACAAAGCTAAAGAAAAACAGAGTCCTGATTCAGACAAGGGACAGAACTTGGGAAGAATAAGGGAATGGTACTGAGAAAATAATGAAGGCTTTCCCAGGCTCTTCCCACTGCTTCTCCACCAGGTCAGCATTCACTGTTTGCTTGTCTGAATGTCACTCACAAGGTATTTGCAGGCGGGATTTGAGGTAAACAGATGTAGAGAAGACTTCAGGGATATATAATGAAGAGAAGCAGCGCACCATTACAAAGACTCAAACACAAACAGGTAAATATATCAACTCTTTTCCTGACTCGTACCCACCACCCCAGGCTTTTTTAAAACATATTAATTAGAGAATTAAACTCTATGCTATGAACACATGAAACCACTGGGTCAAAGCTGACAACCGGATGATTCTCTAGGTATTTATATATATCTTTAAGGTATAAGGGGAACCAGAGTCTCTCCCTGTCCCATGTCCCTGTCAGCCCATAAAATGTACTTCTGCTGATTTTAATCCTCCCTTTATCCTTTCAACTCCATGGACAGGAAAACAAATGACATGTGATGGGTAAGACCAGACATAGGGGTCTCTAACTCTTTGTGATCTGTCTACAGACCACATGCGTGCTCTCTCTTCCATAAGAGAATCTGAGGGCTGTCACTGGAGAGGGATCATGGCAAGGGAGGAGGGTGTTGGGGGAAGTGGTCGGGGGGGAGGGACTGAAGGAAACCTGTTTGCACTTTGGGTCCAAATTGTGTTGTACAATCACTTTAACCATTAATGGAACAGAGCTTTTCATTCTTTCCTGACTCTCCTGTGTCTTTCTCAGGTGCTCTCAGAGAAGTGTGTTAACCCAACAATGAAACCCTCAGAGGAGACCTGTGCTAAAAACTCATTCATCTTGAGAAGGCAGTAATGAAAGAAAGACTTGCAGGTCACCCTAGAGAAGCATATTTTGCCTTTCCTTTCTGTCTCACTGCCACCCCAGACCAGCAGTGTGGCATTTCAGTGGAAGGATGAATCAAGGACTTTCCTTTAGTGTACATGCATGCTCAGTTGCTCAGTCGTGTCTGACTTTCTGTGACCCCATGGACTGTAGCCTGCCAGGCTCCTCTGTCCATGGGGTTCTCCAGGCAAGAATACTGGAGTGGGTTGCCATTTCCTCTTCCAGGGGATCTTCCCAACCCAGGGATCAAATCCACATCTCTTGAATCTCCTGCATTAGTAGGTGGATTCTTTACCACTGAGCCACCTGGGAAGCCCTTTCCTTTGACACTCACTTCCAATGTGCCCTTTTCTCCTGTCTTGCTCTGTTCCTACCGGTTCACCCTGCACCCTTGTTGGGGAACTTCCCAGATCTCCTACAGATCTAGAGTTTCAACTCTTCCTGCTTAACTCCAAGGCTCACAACTCCTCTATGCTAGGTGGCCCTATTCACCGCAACTCCTCCCAGACCTTTGATACTCACTGCACTTTCCACCAGGCTCTCTCCTTCATCTGACTCAGGAAGAAAGAATTCTTGGCTCCTTTCTCCAAGTCAACTCACAAAGAGTTCTAGCCTGAGTGACAGGGGGCACAGGTCTGAATCTCTACCACTGTGTGACCTTTATCATGTCAATGCCCCTGTTGGGGCTTCAGTTTTCCCATCTTTAAAAGCATCCTTGAAACATGATAGATGGCTTTCCAGTTGTATCCTGCAGAACCCAAAGAGTAGAAGGATGTAAGTTCCCTTACCTGTGTTTCAATCGTAGCACTTCCACTTTCCTCACTTTTATATACTGGAACTTGTACGTATGATTACTTACAAAAAAATAAAAATAAAAATGATGACACTGCTGACAACAAAGCATTTGAAAACCTTGGGATGAGATGTTCTAGAAAGTCTTCTTGACTCTGGGAGCCTATGATTTTTGCGCCTGTGCCCCTATTCCTCCCACCTTTTCATCATGCCCTCCTCATACTTGCCCTCTGCCCTTTCTCTCCCCATCCCATTAGAATATAAACTCTACATGGGAATCTCAAAGAAAAATCTGAAAGTCTCTTTGGCTCCATTCCTCCTGGGTTCACTTGAGAAGCAGGCTTTGGTATTCTTTTCAGGGAGAGGTATGTGAACTATTGGAGCAGGGAAGTCTGATCGTGGTCTGCCAGTCTCTTTTGGCAGGACTCAGAGGAGCTGGAAAGAAGCTGAGGGGACCTGCTCTCAAGAGGCACCTCCAGGAGAGAGACAGAAACCCGAACAGATGTGACTGTGATGAGTAAAAACGAGAGAATTGAGACAGCCTAATCAGAAGCAGCCTCAGTACTTTCTGAGCAGGAAGGAATTGGCTGTCTTTCTGAAACTCAGAAAAGATTTCAAACACCCTTCCTCCGTGAAGATAAACATAATCAGAGCCTCTTGCTGGTTGGCTCTGCACCTTCGCTAACAGTCCATCAAAACATCTAAGTGACAAGTTACCAGGTCAAGGACTGATGATGAACTCAAAGGGAGGGGGCTGGGAGTGGGAGGTGGATTCAAGTGTACCAGGGCCAAGCAACACTGGAATCTTGCCAGTAACTGACTAGGGCAGCAGAGGGGATATTGAAGAGACTGGGTAGCAAGTACCACTTTTTGTGGTCTATTTAATTATATCCAAAAGCCCAGAGAAACGACTGGATAGAAATACAAATGAGGAGATTAGAGAAAAGCCATTAGCAAAAGCTCTTGCCACATAACTCCAAGCAGAAAGAAAAATATGATTTAAGGGAATCTCGTCAATGTCACATTGGAATTCTAGAGACAGAAAGAGTGACTACTGTATTCTGTAACATAACCTGACACATTTACTAGCTGGCATAGAGTCTCTCCTAGTCAGATCATTTGGGGGAATTCTGTTTTGGAAACAAAAGGTCTACAGAATCAATTTTTTGGCAACTGATTGGCTCTCCTGATCCCCATTCAGAATGAAAAGCCAGGGAACCCTAGGCTTCTGCTGCTCTAGACTAGTTGGGTTGGTCTTCATTGCATCCTATTTCTGAGATCATTCTCTAAATACTTAAGCTGTAGAACGTACTGAATCTACCTCTGGTTTATATTTAAATCAAAAAATAGATAAATAAAATCTGTGGGGAACACAATAATTGATTCTGATCCTTATGAAGAAAAATCCTATAACCCATAAAAATTTCATTGTTTCATAATTTATGAACTTTAAAACCATAAAGTATCCTGATGGAATTAATCATACCTATGAATTCCACTCTTTCACATTTAATTAGCCATAACAGCAGCAACATCAAGGGTTCAAGGCCTCTGAATATCTGCTTCAGTTCAGTCGCTCAGTCGAGTCTGACTCTTTGGGATCCCATGAATCGCAACACGCCAGGCCTCCCTGTCCATCACCAACTCCCAGAGTTCACTCAAACTCATGTCCATCGAGTCGATGATGCCATCCAGCCATCTTATCCTCTGTCGTCCCCTTCTCCTCCTGCCCCCAATCCCTCCCAGCATCAGAGTCTTTTCCAATGAGTCAACTTTTCGCATGAGGTGGCCAAAGCGTATTGGAGTTTCAGCTTCAGCATCAGTCCTTCCAATGAACACCCAGGACTGATTTCCTTTAGGATGGACTGGTTAGATCTCCTTGCAGTCCAAGGGACTCTCAAGAGTCTTCTCCAACACCACAGTTCAAAAGCATCAATTCTTCGGTGCTCAGCTTTCTTCACAGTCCACCTCTCACATCCATACATGACCACTGGAAAAATCATAGCCTTGACTAGAAGGACCTTTGTTGGCAAAGTAATGTCTCTGCTTTTGAATATGCTATCTAGGTTGGTCATAACTTTCCTTCCAAGGAGTAAGTGTCTTTTAATTTCATGTCTGAAATCACCATCTGCAGTGATTTTGGAGCCCCCCAAAATAAAATCTGACACTATTTCCACTGTTTCCCCATCTATTTCATATGAAGTGATGGGACCAGATGCCATGATCTTCGTTTTCTGAATGTTGAGCTTTAAGCCAACTTTTTCACTCTCCTCTTTCACTTTCATCAAGAGGCTTTTGAGTTCCTCTTCACTTTCTGCCATAAGGGTGGTGTCATCTACATATCTGAGTTTATTAATATTTCTCCCAGCAATCTTGATTCCAGCTTGTGCTTCTTCCAGCCCAGTGTTTCTCATGATGTACTCTGCATATAAGTTAAATAATCAGGGTGACAATATACAGCCTTGATGTACTCCTTTTCCTATTTGGAACCAGTCTGTTGTTCCATGTCCAGTTCTAACTGTTTTTTCATGACTTGCATATAGGTTTCTCAAGAGGCAGGTCAGGTGGTCTGGTATTTCCATCTCCTTCAGAATTTTCCACGGTTTATTGTGATCCACACAGTCAAAGGCTTTGGCATAGTCCATAAAGTAGAAATAGATGTTTTTCTGGAACTCTCTTGCTTTTTCCATGATCCAGCGGATGTTGGCAATTTGATCTCTGGTTCCTCTGCCTTTTCTAAAACCAGCTTGAACATCTACATGTTCATGGTTCACGTATTGCTGAAGCCTGGCTTGGAGAATTTTGAGCATTACTTTACTAGCATGTGAGATGAGTGCAATTGTGCGGTAGTTTGAGCATTCTTTGGCATTGCCTTTCTTTGGGATTGGAATGAAAACTGACCTTTTCCAGTCCTGTGGCCACTGCTGAGTTTTCCAAATTTGCTGGCATATTGAGTGCAGCACTTTCACAGCATCATCTTTCAGGATTTGAAATAGCTCAACTGGAATTCCACCACCTCCACTAGCTTTGTTCATAGTGATGCTTCCTAAGGCCACTTGACTTCACATTCCAGGATGTCTGGCTCTAGGTGAGTGATCACACCATTGTGATTATCTTGGTCATAAAAATCTTTTTTGTACAGTTCTTCTGTGTATTCTTGCCACCTCTTCTTAATATCTTCTGCTTCTGTTAGGTCCATACCATTCTGTCCTTTATTGAATATCTGCTTAGTCATTTTTAATTAAGAAGACCTGGAGAAAAATACCGGATGACTGAAATGGACCTTTCTTCCCTGAGGATTACGAGAGAGGAAGGATCACAAGAAAATGAGCTTAAGCTTCAATATGTGGGGATTGAAGTTTTGTACAAGGAAAACACTCTTTTCAGCAAGGGTGTCCAATAACATAGTTAAAAATTGGCAGATTTTTTGATAGAAGATTTTGTGACTCCAATAGAAACCTTTTCTACCTTAGTGGATATGTGGGCTCAAGGCTCTCATTCTGTGATTTAAAACTATACTCTATTCACATGGTCTTCCCAGTTGGCACAGCGGTAAAGAATACACTTGCCAAGCAGTAGATGTGGGTTCCTTCTCTGAGTCAAGAAGATCCCCTGGAGAAGGAAATGACAACCTATTCCAGTATTCCTGCCAGGGAAATCCCATGGACAGAGAAGCCTGGTGGGCTACAGTCAAGGAGATCACAAGAAGTTGGACGTGACTTAGTGACTGAACATGAACGCACACATTATTCACATACTCATGACCTGCAACCAAGAAGGAGTCATGAGGAAAAGGGTAGCAACACCGTTACTGAGAAAGCGTATGGTCCTGTCTGATGGAGCTTGGAGACTCCTAGTAGCTTTGCCTTTGGAAGACTATATTGAGTGAACTTGGAGCACTCGGGTCAAAGCAGTCACATCCATTTTCTAAAGTTTCTCTCATGCAACGTGTGGTTAATACTTGGCAGATACAATACATCTATTCTCAACCAAATGGTTTGCCCCAGTGGTGATACAGTGTCCCCAGCCAGCAACGACACCAGCTTCTCTGAAATCAATTTAGTTTTGTTCAACCATATTTGAAGATCTTGAAGGAATAGTTGCTATTTTATGAACTGACTGGTGACTAACAAATATAAATGAGATGTTTCTATGATGAAACACTTAGGGCAGACAAGAAATGTACAAAACTCAGAGGCAAAATATCTGTAGCACAGGGTTCATTTCTTGCCCAGTGAACTAAGTAATCTAAATGAAAAGCTAGGGGGAAAAATAATGGGAGGATTTGAGCCAGAAGCCAACCATCAGTCATTTTTCTGGATCTAAGCTGTTTCAGGAAATAGGATTTCTGGAGCAAAGTGATCTAAACTCCAGATGCAAGGAAGGGAATTCAGTGTTTGCAAAAGATCTAACTTTCCCTGTTAGGGAAAGTTGGGGTTGGGGTGGGGTGGGAGGGTGGGGCAGGATTCACAACCAACATAAGGAACTCTAGTCTAGTTAAAGCTATGGTTTTGGCTAGTCTAGTCAAAGCTATGGTTAGGGTGGGTTGGGAGGGTGGGGCAGGATTCACAACCAACATAAGGAACTCTAGTCTAGTTAAAGCTATGGTTTTGTCTAGTCTAGTCAAAGCTATGGTTTTTCCAGTAGTCAGTATGGATGTGAGAGTTGGACTATAAAGAAAGCTGATCTCTGAAGAATGGATGCTTTCAAACTGTGGTGTTGGAGAAGACTCTTAGAGTCCCTTGGACTGCAGGGAGATCAAACCAGTCAATCCTAAAGGAAATCAGTTCTGAATATTCATTGGGAGGACAGATGCTGAAGCTGAAACTCCAATACTTTGGCCACCTGATGCGAAGAACTGACTCATTGGAAAAGACCCTGATGCTGGGAAAGATTGAAGGCGGGAGGAGAAGGGGACGACAGAGGATGAGATGGTTGGATGGCATCACCGACTCGATGGACGTGAGTTTGAGTAAGCTCTGAGAGTTGGTGATGGACAGAGAAGCCTGGTGTGCTGCACTCCATGGGGTCACAAAGAGTCAGACATAACTGAGGGACTGAACTGAATTGATAAGGAACTCTGGATGGATTTCCTATTTGCCAATGATATTGTTTCCATCAAGTTCCTATCAAGAGTTGCCATCTTTTACAAGAGCAGAGAGGTAATGAGAAACTACTTCAGTGCTCTCTCACGATTAAGTCTTAACACATCTCTTTGTAGATAGCAGCCAGAACGTGGGCAGGAGAACTGACTGAATTTGGGGGAGATGGTATCCATCAGATTCTAAGAAGGGGACAAAAGCCAGGTCAGTGATCCACCTGAGAACCATTCAGATGCCTTAGAGGATTTTTAAACCCTCCACACTGCTTTAGTTGTTGTTCATTCGTTTTTTGGTTTTGGGTTGTTTTTTTCCCCCTAAATTGGGGTTTAAAATGGTGATAACAATAAATACTGTCGTTATAATTGGATAAACAACTTGTTAAGCGGATGACAAACAGATGGGCAAAAAGTGGAAACAGTGTCAGATTTCATTTTCTTGGCCTCCAAAATGACTGCAGATGGTGACTGCAGCCACAAAATTAAAAGACACTTGCTCCTTGGAAGAAAAGCTATGACAAATCTAGACAGTGTATTAAAAAGCAGAGACATCACTTTGCTTACAAAGGTCCATATAGTCAAAGCTATGGTTTTTTCAGTAATCATGTATGGGTGTGAGAGTTGGACCATAAAGAAGGCTGGCTGAGTGCCGAAGAACTGATGCTTTCGAAGTGTGGTGCTACAGAAGACTCTTGAGAGTCCCTTGGACAACAAGGAAATGAAACCTGTCAATCCTAAAGGAAATCAACCCTGAATTAGAAGGGCTGATGCTGAAGCTGAAGCTTCAATACTGTGGCCACCTGATGCGAAGAGCCGACTCACTGGAAAAGACCCTGATGCTGGGACAGATTGAAAGCAAGAGGAGAAGGGGACAACAGTGGGTGAGATGGTTGGATGGCATCACTGACTCAATGGACATGAGACTGAGCAGACTCAGGGAGATAGTGAAGGACAGGAAAGCCTGGCGTGCTGCAGTTCATGTGGTCTCAGAGAGTTGAACATGACTGAGCAACTGAATAACAACAACAAGTGATGTGACATCAGCATTTTTCTTAATCCCTACGAGAACTTGTAAAGTGTTATCAAAACTGCCACTTACAGATGAGAAAGGAAAGTCTAGTGAGACTTGCATCTATGGTTTCCCGGCCTGTACATAGGTGGCAGAGCTTATATTTAAACTAAGGATTCTCAGACAATACAACGTTATGTTTACAAGGCCAGACCTTTTCTTCTTGGCATTGGGTTTGAAATTTAGGTTGCTGAACAGTGGTGCTTGATATGACTATCTTCTGGCTTGGGTAACAGGAAAAGATGAAATATAGCATGATTTTCAACTCACATGTTTTTTTCTTTTTTAAACAAAAGTGAATTATGAAACAAACAAGAATAGATATGACCTATGCACAATTATTAGCATAGTCCATACACTTTGAATAATAGTTTCTTAGAGTGATATTTAGAGAAGGCAATGGCACCCCACTCCAGTACTGTTGCCTGGAAAATCCCATGGATGGAGGAGCCTGGTAGGCTGCAGTCCATGGGGTCGCTAAGGGTCGGACACAACTGAGCGACTTCACTTTCACTTTTCACTTTCCTGCATTGGAGAAGGAAATGGCAACCCACTCCAGTGTTCTTGCCTGGAGAATCCCATGGACGGAGAAGCCTGGTGGGCTGCAGTCCATGGGGTCGCACAGAGTCGGACACGACTAAAGCGACTTAGCAGCAGTAGCAGCAGCAGAGTGATATTTAAAGAAAACTTCACTACCTTTCTCACTAAAATTCAATGATTAGGACTTCCCTGGTGGTCCAGTGGTTAAAGAATCCACCTGCAAATGCAGGGGACACAGGTTCAATCCCTGGTCTCGCTCATGAGCCCACAAGCTGCAACTACTGAGCATGCGCTCTGCACCAAGAGAAGCCACCACAACCAGGAGCCCATGCACCACAGTGACAAAGTAGCCCCCTCTCTCCACAACTAGAGAAAGCCCACCACAGCAACAAAGACCCAGCTCAGCCAAAAATAAATAAATTAAATGATTACAAATCACTGCTTGATGTTATTCTGCGTTTCTCAGCCCAGGGAGTACTTTGAGCACAGGACCTGGTCTGACTCACATCATCTGAGGTTTGGAATGCTATGATACATAACATATCCTGAACTTGGTCTTCACCCCTTCGTAGCAGTGATGAGAAGTTAAAGTGACTCCCAATTCGCTCAGTTCTTTTTTTACAGGGAAAACTGGAACTGGCTTTGCACACTGTAAGCTTTTTTGTGCCATCTGCTTTCAGCTACAGGAAGCTTGAGTTCAGCCAAAAGAGAGAAAAATATTACACACAATGTATTCACTTCCATGCTCTGACGCCCATGACTATTCTTTTGCAATCAGGGGTTCCTCTAGATCCATTCTAACTAATTTGCTCTAACATTTCCCTTCTGACAAACAATCAAGAGATTGAAATTATTTACTAATTTCTCCTGTAACCACTGAAGACCTCAAGTAACTTTAGAACCTCATTTCATAACAGGGGCCTTGATGCTCAATTAACCATCTCATTTTACAGAAGCGATCTGAGATAAGTGAAATTAATTTGTCCTGGACCAAATTGTTCATTCCTTGGTTTAAAATTTACTGAGAACCATTTGCCATGTACCGAGCTACACCCTGAAGGGATGCAAAGGTACCTGAAAGATGCAAAGGTAAAAACAGCTACATCCCTGGGTCAGGAAGATCCCCTGGAGGAGGAAATGGCAACCTACTCCAGTATTCTTGTCTGGGAAATCCCATGGACAGAGAAGTCTGGTAGGCTACATGGGGTTGCAAAAGAGTCAGACATGACTTAGCCACTAAATGACAACAATTTACTGAGCACCAACTATATCAAACCAGTCCATCCTAAAGGAAATCAATCCTGAATATTCATTGGAAGGACTGATGATGGAGCTGAAGCTCCAATACTTTGGCCACCTGATGCGAAGAGCTGACTCATTAGAGAAGACCCTGATGCTGGGAAAGATTGAAGGCAGGAGGAGAAGGGGACGACAGAGGATGAGATGGTTGGATGGCATCACCGACTCGATGGGCATGAGTTTGTGTAAACTCCAGGAGATAGCGAAGGACAGGGAAGCCTGGTGTGCTGCAGTCCATGGGGTCACAAAAAGTCAGACACGAGTGAGCAACTGAACTGAACTGAACTATATCCCTGGCATTATCTAAGTACCTTGTACTTATTTACTCACTTAATACTTACAGCAACCTTCTGAGCTTATCCTCATTCTACAGATGAAAAAACTGAGGAAAAGAGAGGTTACTGAGTTCATTCAGGTAGGAAGTGATGGATTCAAATCCATGCATTCTGACTTATATCCCATGATCTTAAAAGGGCTCTATTGTCTCTCCAGAGACTGTCCTTGGCCTCAAGTGGAGGAGAAAGAGAAATAAATAGACTAAAACCAAATGTTATTAAGCACAGTAAGAGTGGGACCAAATGTCCAAAGTGTTGGGAGTACACAAAAGAAGGCACAGCTGACTCTGGGCAGTAGAGGTCAGCTTCAGGAAAAAAAAAAAAAAAAAAAAAAAAAACAAACATCTTGGAGGATGAATTCTGAAGGATGAGAAAGAGCTAGGGAGTTGGGGAACAAAACTGGGTAAAGCCAGACTTCATACCTGGGTTAAACTGACTCTTGGTGCTGAATTCTTATCAGGATATATTACTTACCCTGAGGTGAGAGGATTTACACAATCTTGAATTTTTAAAAATTTTTATTTATTTATTTTAATTGGAGGCTAATTACTTTACAATATTGTAGTGGTTTTTGCCATATATTCACATGAATCAGCCATGGATGTACATGTGTTCCCCATCCTGAACCCCCTCCCACCTCCCTCCCCATCTCATCCCTCAGGGTCATCACAGTGCACCAGCCCTGAGCACCCTGTCTCATGCATCGAACCTGGACTGGTGATCTATTTCACATATGATCATATACATGTTTCAATGTTATTCTCTCAAATCATCCCACCCTCGCCTTCTCCCATAGAGTCCAAAAGTCTGTTCTTTACATCTGTGTCTCTTTTGCTGTCTCGCATATAGGGTCATCGTTACCATCTTTCTAAATTCCATATATATGCGTTAATATACTATATTGGTGTTTTTCTTTCTGACTTACTTCACTCTGTATAATAGGCTCCAGTTTCATCCACCTTATTAGAACTGATTCAAATGCATTCTTTTTAATGGCTGAGTAATATTGCATTGTGTATATGTACCACAGCTTTCTTATCCATTCATCTGCTGATGGGCATCTAGGTTGCTTCCATGTCCTGGCTATTATAAACAGTGCTGCAATGAACATTGGGGTACACGTGTCTCTTTCAATTCTGGTTTCCTTGGTGTGTATGCCCAGCAGTAGGATTGCTGGGTCTATGGGAGTTATATTTCCAGTTTTTTAAGGAATCTTCACACTGTTCTCCATAGTGGCTGTACTAGTTTGCATTCCCACCAACAGTGTAAGAGAGTTCCCTTTTCTCCACACCCTCTCCAGCATTTATTGCTTGTAGACTTTTGGATAGCAGCCATTCTGACTGGCATGAAATGGTACCTCATTGTGGTTTTGATTTGCATTTCTCTGATAATGAGTGATGTTGAGCATCTTTTCATGTGTTTGTTAGCCATATGTATGTCTTCTTTGGAGAAATGTCTGTTTAGTTCTTTGGCCATTTTTTGATTGGGTCGTTTATTTTTCTGGAATTGAGCTGTAGGAGTTGCTTGTATATTTTGGAGATTAATTCTTTGGCAGTTGCTTCGTTTGCTATTATTTTCTCCCATTCCGAAGGCTGTCTTTTCACCTTGCTTATAGTTTCCTTCGTTGTGCAGAAGCTTTTAAGTTTAATTAGGTCCCATTTGTTTATTTTTGCTTTTATTTCCAATACTCTGGGAGGTGGGTCATAGAGGATCCTGCTATGATTTATGTCGGAGAGTGTTTTGCCCATGTTTTCCTCTAGGAGTTTTATTGTTTCTGGTCTTACATTTAGATCTTTAATCATTTTGAGTTAATTGTTGTGTATGGTGTTAGAAAGTGTTTTAGTTTCATTCTTTTACAAGTGGTTAACCAGTTTTCCCAGCACCACTTGTTAAAGAGCACAATCTTGAATTTTTATACCCCTACACTTTGAATCACTTGGCAACAAGTTGATCCCTTATTGTAAGCATTCTTCAGAAGTGTACTTTTCTGTGAAATATTGATTATAGGTATGGTTATTAGGCATTCTGGGGATCGGGAAAAATAAAATGTGTTATGTGGAGGTTCTGATAGACGTTTGTGAGTTGTTTATTTCTTGCTTGTAAACAACTGTCTTCCCTTTCCCACTGATTGTATTCCACACAATATTGTCAATGGTAATGTTTAAGTGTACAGTAGTTTATCGATTTACAACTTCCATCAGCAGAGGGTTTAGTAGAAGTAATCCCCTTGGAAAGATGCCAATCAAAATGAAAATTAAATTGGCACGTATACCACAGTGAGTCACACATTCTCCTCCTGCAATAACGGGTTAGCTTAATGACCAGAGATTTAAGTGTGGGCAGTTATTAAATAATGTTATGATGATGATGATAAAACTGTAAGCTAGTGAATTAAAGATTATAGGGAAATGACTGTCCCAACCAGATAATCCTACTAATTTCTTTGGTAGATGTCAATATTCCTATTGGAGAGGGACAACTATTATTTGGTTACTGTTTGAGTATATTGTAAACATATTAGAACAAAATCTTCCTACTGAGTCATTCCTCTTCCTGCTGCTAAAATACCAGTGCCTACTTTCTCTATCATAATCTTGGTATACTTTGGTCTGAAAAAAATCTACTTAGAATTGTCAAGGGAAACAACTGCCTCATTTCACGGTAAGAACCAAGACAACATACTGTATGTACATGTATGCGTGCGTGTGTGTACACTCCAGACAGGCTGCAGACAATGCTTTACTGCCAACATCTCAGCCCACATGCCCGCCGTCCTTTAGAGGTTCCACAAGAGCCAGCTCTTACAGATAAGACTTTAGGATCCGGGTTGTCCTAATTCTATTCCTTCATTAATATTGTCCTTTCCCGTATCACATCCCTGGGTCACCGCTTTCCAATAAAGCAGCTCCTCTCATCAGTGCTGGATTAATGATTACTAGTAATGTTCTCATGACCCCCGTCTCTGGCAAGTGGCTCATTCTAATAAGGATTTTATGGAGGCAGTATTATACTATCAATACAAAAGAGCACCTCTAGTGGTGACATTTTAAATGACAGAACAGGCTGCCTGAATGGCTTCAAGGGAACTAAGAGCTTTGGAGAATCCCTCAATTTAAAAGTCCCCAATGCACGAGGTCATGACTAAAGTCATATTTTAATGGTGCTTCAGTGTTTTCTGAATTTATAAAATTATCTTCTGTGATGTTACTATCTAAAGTGATAAAACTTTCATACGCCCTTAAAGGCAGCATCTAAAGCAGTAGTTCCTAAACACCGATTTGTGGTCTCACACTCCACGGTGAAAACTTCACCTACTTGAGATGAATGAGGAAAAACATGAAAATGTAAGGAATTCTTCATAATGCTGATGTATTCACTTTAAAACTGTCCTTTCAGTCCTTCTCACCATTTTTTCTTTTGCTTTTCAAAAGTTGTAGGAAAGATGATGTTAAATAAATCTTTTACAGTTGAAAAATAATTGATGATGTAGCAAATATACATCAGTAGCAAATCAACACACACACACACACACACACATTCATACATCCTGGCTGACAGAATCCAATCTAAATTGGCTTCCCTTATAGCTCAGTTGGTAAAGACTTTGCCTGCAGTGCAAAAGACCCGGGTTGGATTCTTGGGTTGGGAAAATCCCCTGGAAAAGAAAATGGCAACCCACACCAGTAATCTTGCCTAGAGAATCCCATGGACAGAGGAGCCTGGCAGGCTACAGTCCATGGGGTTGCAAGAGCTGGACACGACTTAGCGACATTAGTAAATATAAATTCAAAATAAATAAATTAGTAAAAAATCAGTATAAAATAAAATAAAAGTCCCCTGCAATTGGTGGCTCAGATGGTAAAGAATCTGCTTGCAATGCAGGAGACCTGGATTTGATCCCTGGGTCAGGAAAAGCCCCTGGAGAGGGGAACGGCAACCCATTCTAGTATTCTTGCCTGGAGAATTCCATGGACATAGGAGCCTGGCGGGCTACGCTCCATGGGGTCGCCACAAGTTGGACCGAACTGAGGGACTAAACACTTTCACTTTTCACTGTGATTTTAAGTTTGGGACTAGCTAATGCAAACTATTACATATGGAATGGATAAACAAGGTCTTACTACATATCATAGGGCACTATATTCAATGTCTTGTGATAAACCATAATGGGAAAGAATATGAAAAAGAATACACACACACATATGTGCATAACTGAATCACTTTGGTGTACAGCAGAAACTAACACATCATAAATCAACTATACTTCAAAGTCCCCTGCCATTTTATTCTACTAGCTCTATGAATATGTGTGCATGTGAGTGTACACATAAGCTCACTGTGTTGCTTTTGCTATTCATGTTGCATAAATTTCCATGTCACACAAGCTCATTCAGCTCTCGTTCAAGTTTTTTACCCTTCCTGGCCAGGATTCATGAAAAAATGTGGTCTTTACCAACACACTTACCTTCTTCACATTCACCATTCACTCTAATTTTATCATATAAAATTGTGTGTGTGTGTGTGTGTGTGTGTATTCTTAGCAATTCTTCCCTATAGATTTCAATACCCCTTTTAGAGGACAACTAGTATTTGGTTGGTATTTGAATATATTTAAAATATTCCTCTTCATTGCATTCCTCTTCTTATGCTCCTTCAATTGTTCAATAGTTTTGGTTCAATTCTGGAAATTTAGCCATCAACTCTTCATCTAATGTTTCCCTTTAAATTGCTATTCTTCTTCTGAAACTTCTGTTAGGTGTACGTGAGACTTCATTCTCTCCTACATTCCCTTTCTTCCTTCTCTTTCCTAATCCCAACTATTTAACTTTGTAGAATCAGGGGCGCTTGACCTATCCCTTCTCTAGTTGGATTTAGTCTATTGATTGATTTTGTTTTTATTCCATCAATGCACACACAAATACTGTATTATACATTATGTAACTTAAAATATATAGAGCATATTAAAAATTATATATATATATACATACAAGCATATGTATATAGTAAGTCCTTCAAGCTGAGAATTTTCAAAGGTGCAAATGTGCATTCCTGGTCCAATCATGAAAGTTAGTTCACATGTCTGGCATACATTGTCGCATGCATGCATCCTGTACAAGTGGTTGGACTTTTGTGTACTTTACTGCACAGTAGCATATAGAGCACAATAGTACCGTATCTTTATTTCAAGCCCCATGTCCAGAAGCAAGCATAGAAGCAGCAGTGATGCAGCTGGTACTACTGTACTTTTCAAGGTACTGTACTATAAGATTAAAAATGTTTTACTTTTTGTTTGTTTTTTATGTATTATTTGTGTGTCAAGTATTATAAACCTATTACAGTACAGTACTATGTAACTGCTTATGTTAGTTGCAGACATAGACTAACTCTGTTGGACTTACAAATAAACTGGACTTATGAATGCACTCTCAGAACAGCACTTGTTCATATGTAGGGGGCTTACTGTACATATATGTGTATATATATATATACACACACATATATATAATTTTTATAATGTCTGTTTCATCTTTTCTAATATGTCTGCTATTTTTTGATAATGTGCTGTTTATACTTTATGGATTCTATTCCTTCCTTTATCCTATTGAGCATTTTGAAGATGCTTATGTTAAAGTCTCTCCCATATTGCCTTATTATACAACTTTTCTGGAATATAGATTACCCTGTTTATTGTCACTTCTGATCACCCCTGCAATGACTTATTTCCCTTCTTTCTCTGGAAATCTGAGGGGCTCACCTTCAGCAGGAGAGTTCCTTTCTGTAGAAGTCCTATGTGAACCCTGGAAAGCAGAGTTATCTATCTCTACAATTTTGTGTTCTTTCTCTGCCAGCATTCTCTGGGTTTCACTGGATCAAAGTCAGTTTTTAAATTTCCCAGCTTGTTAGTAAAAATTAAGATGTGGGGCTTTGATTTTTTACATTCTAGGCCCAGAGAGGACACTCCACCTATATTCTGCATCCCAGGCCTTGAGTCCTGATTCATCATGAGCCGGATGGACTTTTGGCTCCTAGGTTTATGAAGGGAACTCAAGGCTCTATATCAGGGCTGTGGCTTCACCTGAGTGTGTTAATCACTCAGTTGTGTCTGACTCATTGTGACCCCATGGACTATAGCCCACTAGGCTTCTCTGGAATTCTCAGGAATTATCCAGGCAAGAATACTGGAGTGGGTTGCTATTCCCTTCTCCAGAGGGATCTTCCTGATCCGGGGA
The DNA here is from genome assembly GCF_055505025.1 of Bos grunniens. Lineage (NCBI taxonomy): Eukaryota > Metazoa > Chordata > Mammalia > Artiodactyla > Bovidae > Bos > Bos grunniens. The sequence continues at coordinate 122,866,597 of NC_141194.1, read as the reverse complement.
CTGAACCCGGGTCTCCTGCATTGCAGGCAGATTCTTTACCATGGCTTCACCTTAAGCTCCAAGATATATATCCAGGTCTAATACTCTTGATGGCCATTTAGCTTCAACTGTTGCAGTTTGCTTTGGCTTTGAATTTCTGCTTTGTTTCTATCACCTAGAAATTTTCTTTTGGATTTAGAACTTTCGAATTGTCAAAGACATGCTTAGATTTTATCTGCTCCTTATACATTTTTAAGGAAGGACAGGGGCTTCTCTAATAGTTCAACATATTGACTAGAAACCTCGATTCAAACTTTATTTCCATCATAACACTAAAATTGTTTTTAGTAAGATCATCAATAACCTTCTTATTTTTACATCCAATGACTGCTTCTCGGTCATTACTTTGCACAGCTCTTTAGCAGCATTGGATGCCAGTGATCATTCTCTTCTTGACATTCTTCCATAGGCTTCTCTGAGACCCTGTTCTCCTGGTTTTCCTCCTATCTATATTTGATTGCTCATTCTCAGTCTCCTTTTCCTCTTACTGAGCATTTGAGTTCCACAGGATTCTGCCCGAGGTCCTCTAATTTTCTCCCTTATTGTCTTCTTTAAGGTATTTACTCTTCATTCATCCATTTGATGAATGTTCTTGGAGCACTTACTATGTGCCGTGCTGAGTTGCAGGTATTCAGGAGTAAACAAGGCAGATGTGATTGGGCTCACATGGATAGCCAGAGATTGGGCTCTCAAACATAAATAACTAGCTAGAAATTGAGATCCCTGCTATAAAGCAAAAGAACAGAAAACTCTTCGAGAGTAATACCAAAGAAGCTAGTTGAGATTGGAAGGTCAGGGAAGGCCTCTAAAAGGAGAACTGGTTTAGCTGATGCTTGGTATATGGTAGGAATTCAGCCTTATGAATAGTGTAGAAAATAACTACCTTTCCTACTGTAACAAATCCAGAAATTTCTACTGCTTTTGATGGAGTTGAGGACATGCTGCCCCTAAATAGGACACTTGGGCACATTGAAAATGTTAAGCTGAAGGAGTTAGAGAAAACAGTAAAAGCAGGTAAGTCACTGACCTTTCATCCTCCCTTGTCAGAAGCAGGTCATAAAATCCTCATGTAAGAGGCTTCCCTGATAGCTTAGTTGGTAAAGAATCCACCTGCAATGCAGGAGACTCCGGTTTGACTCCTGGGTTGGGAAGATCCCTGGAGAAGGGATAGGCTACCCACTCCAGTATTCTTGGGCTTCCCTGGTGGCTCAGCTGGTAAAGAATCCGCCTGCAATGCGGGAGACCTGGGTTCAATCCCTGGGTAGGGAAGATCCCCTGGAGAAGGGAAAGGCTACCCACCCCAGTATTCTGGCCTGGAGAATTCTATGGACTGTATAGTTCAAGCGGTCACAAAGAGTCAGACAGGACTGAGCGACTTTCACTTTCACCAAGTGCCCTTATTGTACCCAGAGGAAAGAAACATCGTTGTCTCCAAAGGCCTTGCTCAGTTTCCTCAAGTTTATGCACTTACCTCGTACCCATTGGTCTATTACATTTCTACATGGCTGCCCATTCTTCAGGAAAACTAGCATAAAAATACTCACTTCTAATTGTTTCTTCTAGTCTGCATTACCTTATGAAGACTCTTATGACGCATAATTAAAAGACGCTTGCTCCTTGGAAGAAAAGCTATGACAAACCTAGACAGCATATTGAAAAGCAGAGATCACTTTGCCAACAAAGGTCCGCCTAGTCAAAGGTATGGTTTTTCCAGTAGTTATGTATGGATGTGAGAGTTGGACCATGAAGAAGGCTGAGCATTGAAGAACTGATGCTTTTGAATTGTGGTGCTGGAGAAGACTCTTGAGAGTCCCTTGGACTGCAGGCAGATAAAACCAGTCAATTCTAAAGGAAATCAACTGTGAATATTCATTGGATGGGCAGATGCTGAAACTGAAATTCCAATCCTTCGGCCACCTAGCACAAAGATTTGACTCAATGGAAAAACCCTGATGCTGGGAAAGGTTGAGGGCAGGAGGAGAAGGGGGTGGCAGAGGATGAGATGGATGGACATGAGTTTGAGCAAACTTTGGGAGATAGTGAAGGACAGGGAAGCCTGACATGCTGCAGCCCATGGGATTGCAAAGAGTCAGACTGAGCGACTGAATAACAACAACAACAATGCCATGTAAACCTGATGCTAAGTAATTCTGAATGCTTTTCTTTGAATTTGTCTTTGTTGTTCAGACCTAGCCAAGGTTGAGGCTGGGTCTGAAATCTATGAGAGTTGGGGAAACCTTTCTTGACCCCTATAATTTCATCAGCTCAGATAACTCGTCTGAACTCAATACATGGATAGTTCTCCCCAAATGCCACTCAGGACCTCAAACTAAACAAATCTCAAATTGAACTCATCTCCCCCAGACTGGTTCCTCTTCTCTTACTCCATGTGGCTATTGAGTTTGTTTCTTGTAGCCTACTTCTTTCTGGATTCATTCACCATCTCAACTGAGCCAGAAACTTGGGTATTATCCTGAGTCCTTCCCTCTCCCACCTCACATCCAATGAGTAATCAAGTACTGCAGGTTCTATATTCTTACTACTTTTCTAAATTCCTCTTGTTAATATTTCACCTATTTCAGTGTTATTTCTTCCTTGAATTTCACCATAGCCTCCTCTCTGGACTGTGACCAAAATACTCGGCTAACTGCTCTAATGTTAACAGAAAAATCTGATCATGCATGCCCTGTTAACAACTCTCAGTGGCTCGCCACTCACAAGCCTTCCATTATTGGGCCCTAGACTTCCTTGGCACCCTTACGTCCTTCCTCAGACACATTGCATTTCAGCCATACCAAAGGACTTCCCTTCCCCAAGGCATCCTTTCCATCCCTTTAGCCACTCCAACTGCTACAGCTTTGACAATTCTATCTACCTCACTAGCAAACCTCCAGATTTATTTCAGGCATGATCTCCTCTGGGAAACCTTCCTCCACGATCTCCCTGTAAAGACAGTTTCTTCTTCTCTGCTCCATAGCACCCTACACAGATAGCTATTATGGCATTTACACTGTTCATTTACTGTCTACTTGTCCGTCATGCCTACCAAGCAGGGAGCTCCCACGGCAGGGGCTGGGACTTCATCTCTGGATACCCACAGCTAGACAGAGGAGGGACTCCATAAATGACAGTTTCCTGGCTCCATGAGTTAGCTAACTCTCTGTTTCTCTGTTTAGAAAGTAGGCATCTGGAGCACTGAAATGCAGACAGGACTATTTTAATGAGTAGGTTCATATACAAATGCATGTTAGAAGGTAGCCATGTTTTAACCTAGAAGAACTATACAGTTCACGCATCAAACTATAAGCCGGGAACCATTGGATCCTTGTGAAAGGGGAAGTTAAATCATGTTGGTAATTAGATTGACCCATATATTGTTATATTTGATATTAAAATAATTCTTCAGAAGTATACAACCTGTTAAGGTCTGACAGAGCCCTCTTACAACCATTGTCTTATTTGATATGCTTGAGAACAGCTGATGAAGCCAGAGGAGATTTCAGTTGGCTCCATTTTACAGACCAGAAAACTGTTTTCTCACCAAGGGGTCACGGTTTGCCTACCATCACATACCTCATTTACTGACTGATCGTTTTAAGCCCTACCTCATTCCAAAGAGGCAGTGTAGTTACTTACAAAAGGTATCCAGGAAAATTAAAGGCAGCAGAGTGAAGGAAGAAGAGTCAGATGTAGCAGAGGCCAGCAGGGTTTCAAACCTCAGGTTTCAGACTCCTAGACTCCTCTCTTTTAGTTCCATTAGGCTGCCTCCGAAAGCTTTTGAACCACTGGGTAGTGATCAGCAGGAGCTTTGTTTGCAGTAAAAAAAAAAATTTTTTTTTAACCTCACAAAGCAAGTAGCCCAGTATCTATTAGAATAATCTCACATCAAATGTAAGCACTGAAAACTAAACCCAAACTTGAATTCCTGAAATTATCCTGCTTGGACTAGAAATTTAAGCAACCAACACACAGAGGCAAGGTGAAATGAGCTGAGACCACAAAGAAAAATTGGCCTATGAGGGTACAAGGGCCTGCATTTGTTTTAATATATATACACACACACACATTTAGATCAAAAGGTGACTTGGTTTCTGAAGTAAATGAATTCAATTTTGATCACATCCCATTTTAAGGACATCCACCTGCTCCTAGATTTTGATGAAAGTTTAAACAATGATGTGGCCTTACTTGGATCTCACGCCTCAACCAGAGTCACAGTTACCATTTTCCTAAGTGTTTTATTGAAATTGAAAATTATAATACCTATAAAACCTCTTCAGGGCTGACATTTCAAGTCTCTTTTTCAGTACAAACAAAATTAGAAAATGGAAAATATAACCTTTCTCGCTCTGTATTTTCCTCACAGGATATAAAATTGAAAGGTAGTCCCTCTTCCAGAAGCATGACCAACTAGCAAGAATAATGATGAGGCGTGATAATAATAATAATAGCAGCTAGCATTTTTTGGAGCACTTAGTCTGGACCAGGCCCTGTTCTACCACTTTACATGTGTTGACTTACTCAATGATCATAGCAAACCTACTTGGTAGGAACTATTATTATCACCACGTTACAGATAAGGACAATGAGGTATGAAGAGGTTAAGATTTTGCCTAAAGGTATATATAGCTGATGATTGCTGGAACTAGGTTCCTAACCCAGATAATCCTGCTACACAGAGACATGCAAATAATCTTAATTTATAGTTGTTAGGTCAAAACGATGGATTATAGATTTTGTGGGTCCCTTCTGACCTTTTTCTACTCCCGTTTGTTGTTGTTTTCTGTTTATAACATCAATTAACATTCCAGTAGTAGAGGCTCAGGCTTCCCAGGTGGTGAGTGGGAAAGAACCCACCTGCCAATGGAGGAACCACAGGATCCACAGGTTCAGTCCCTGGGTCAGGAATATCCCCTGGAATAGGAAATGACAACCCACTCCAGTATTCTTGCCTGGAGAATTCCATGGACAGAGGGGCCGGGTAGGCTACGGTCCCAGGGTCACACAAAGTCGGACATGACTGAAGCGACTTAGCACGCACACACACAGGCACACACACGCAGTAGAGGCCCAGGGAAAATAAAAACTTACAGAAAGTTGTATGAATTTCTTCAAGAAGTGGGAATACTTTTCAGTGATCTTTTTCCCCTTTGATGCTCCTCACAGTGCTATCATACTTTGCAGCTTTGAAATTACTTCTTCCCATGTACACAGATAACTCTGGTGTTGCCATGGAGACTGAGATCAATGCCACAAGAAGGGGCTTCATTTGCATATTTTGTTGATTAGCAGGGGTATTTGCTAATCCTTTCCAAATTCTCCCATCCACTACCATGACTAATCTCTTACGTTGGCAATATACCATATTCATGAATGTTAGGAACTGATCCTCTCAGGTTATTTAACACTTCAGTTCTGTTCAGTAATAGCTTAATTAAACCTTGAGGGAAAAAAGTCACAGGAAAATAAACTTATGTCTTTGAAATCAGTTAATAAGAAGAGAAAGTTAGAATTCACTGCTGTGAGGAAGAGCAAAGAATGTAATAACACAATACTGGGTTGGCCCAAAAGTTCATTTGGATTCTTCCATAAGATTTTGCCCAAAAAACCTGAACAAACTTTTGGGTCAACCCAGTGCAACATAAATGGTACATTTCATTCTGGGTATTCAGCAGTTGATCATCCTGACCAACTCTCATGTATTAAGAGTCTTCTCTGTGCCTGGCAGTGTGCCAGGTGCTGTCATATGTGTTACTTCATTCATTTTCATAATAATTCTATGAGGCCCAGAGCAGAGCTGTTGAATCACACACCCAAATTCAGACACCTACCGAGTGACAGTATCTGAATGAAGCTGGACCACCCAAGTGTGTCTGACTGCCGCCATTCCCCTGGAGTGGGACTTGCCATCCCATATTTAACTTAAGACGGAGCTTACTTGCTTATGGCAGAAAGTGAAGAGAAACTAAAAAGCCTCTTGATGAAAGTGAAAGAGGAAAGTGAAAAAGTTGGCTTAAAGCTCAACATTCAGAAAACTAAGATCATGGCATCTGGGCCCATCACTTTATGGGAAATAGATGGGGAAACTTAACTCTGTAGAAGACAGCAATAGTGTCAGTGAAGAAAAACTGCAAGGCAATAGGTCAGGGCTCACTTTAATGAAGCCATTTCTAACAAATAGGGACTGTCCAAAAATGGAGAAAATGGATTCTTTGGGGAGGTAATTAGTGTCCTGTTATTGCAGTGTTTATATATGGGTGGTGGGGTTCACACAGGCCTGATAGAGACTTATCAGGTGTTGTAGAAAGAATTCTTGCATTTTACTGGATGATTGAATTAAATTGTTATGAATCCCTTTGTCAAATCCAACACAAAGACCACCAGTGAAGGCCACTGGTTTTAAAAACATGCTGTACCCTCTTGTCAGAGGCTCAGTAGTGGCTTAAAAGTGAGAGTTACAAGGGTTCCAGAGGCTGGGATTGGTCATAAGGCAGTTTTAAAGCAGAATTTTGTTAAGTTCAGTCCTTATAAATCCAGATCAGAACTTGTAAACTAGGTGAGTTTCTGGGATACTCAGTGGAGTTGTCTTAGATACAGGAGCTACGTGGAGTTAGTGTTAAAACATCCAAGGTTAAAAAAAAGAGAGAGAGAGACACGAAGCAACTGTCACAGACCAGAAGAGATGAAGCTCTTTTCATCTCTTAGGGTTTCCCCGGTGGCTCAGATGTTAAAGAATCTGACTGCGCAATGCAGGAGACCTAGGTTTAATCCCTGAGTTGGGACGATCCCCTGGAGAAGGGAATGGCTATCTGCTCCAGTATTCTTGCCTGGAAAATCCCATGTAGCCTGGTGGGCTACAGCACATGGGGTTGCAGAGAGTCAGACATGACTGAGAGGACACCCACAAGAGATGAAGACGTGACAATTAAATGAGGTATGATATCCTGGATGGGATCCTGGAAAGGAATAAGGGCATTAGTGGAGAAACTGGTGAAATCCAAATAAAATCTGGAATTTACTTATAGTAATGTATAGTGTTAGTTTCTTAGTTTTCACAGATGTATCATAGTAAATTAAGATGCTAACATTAAGGGAAACTGTAGGAATACCCCAGCTGTCCAGTGGTTAGGACCCAGTGTTTTCACTGCTAGGATCCAAGTTCAATCCTTGGTAGGGGAGCTAAGATCCTGCAAAAGGCACAGTCTAAAAAAAAAAAAAAAATAGGGAAAACTGGATGCAGGGTAAGTGGGAACTCTCTGTATCATCTTTGCAATATTTCTGCAAATCTAAAATTCAAAAAAAATTAAGTTTATAAAGAAACAGTTTGAGTTTTCCTTGTACCTCATGGCTTGCTTCAGTTGATCTATTTCTGAATCATAGTTCAATATGTTTTACAAATTGTGGTTTGTTTCTCGCTTTGATTTGGGAAACATTTTACAGGCCTTCTAGTCTGAATAGAATTTCTCTGTAATCTGAACTATGAGGAAATAAGTAGTAGGAATTGATGGGGATGGAAAAGATGTGTCTAAAATAAGACCTATTTTTTCACTCCTTTTTCCCCCAATTTTATACTTTCTTGAGTTAAGGGGACCATCTTGAGTACACAAATGACGCTGCACGCACAGGGCGGAGAGAAGAAAGCTGCCAAGTCTGTTTGGAAAAGCAGGCATACCCTCTGTCACCGATAGAAAAGCGTCAAGTAAAGACAAGTGAAGCCATGACATGCTGATGTACCAGAGGGTACAGTGACTGGCATCTCACCCCCAGAGCACGAGAGGTTGACACAGCCAAGGAGAGTGCTCCTTTCCCTCTTACTGAATCAGAAACTGCACCCTTGTTCTTCCTAAGTTGTACCAGGAGATTTCTCAGCTAGCAAGCATCAGACATTACGCATTTCAAGTTTTCCCCTCTTCAGAGGAGCGGGCTGCAGATGGTGTTTGTGATTGCAGCAGAGGAAATGCCATTGAAGGCAAAGAGTGCGGATAATATAATAGCTTCTTTCCTAAGGATATTTGTTTTGGCATGCCTTTCCACTGGTACTTCCTTTTACGTGCCTGGGAAGCTTGAAGCTTGTTTTCTCCTCCCCGCAAAAATATTGACATTATTGGTAATGGACAAAGCATGACTTGGCATTTGCAGAAATAAGAAGGAGCCCTGATAGCTCAGTTGGTAAAGAATCAGCCTGCAATGCAGGAGACCCTGGTTCTATTCCTGGGTCGGGAAGATCTGCTGAAGAAGGGACAGGCTACCCACTCCAGTATTCCTGGGCTTCTCTTGCAGCTCAGCTGGTAAAGAATCTGCCCGCAATGCAGGAGACCTGGGTTGTAATAAGGCACCATTTGTTGTGGGTTTGCACATGATAATTAGAACTGGTATTTAGTTGTGTCCAAGGTCAACTATCATTTCTTCTTTTTCAACTACAGGCTTGATGGAATGATGAAAATAAGAATCCTGGGTTCTCCTCATAACTTGTCTTGAGATTTTTGGAAAACTGTCTACACTCAAGGCTTCTATTTCCTCATCTAGAAAACAAGTGACCTATATACAAAAAAACCTCTTTAAATGTAATTAACCCACCACTAATCAGGAAAACAATGATCATGGGAGTTTATCTCATTTGCCATAAAATTATTTGTCCATCATATACAGTTGCTTCATCAAAATGAAAAAGTCATGAAGCACAAGAAGCCTGAAGCCCCGGGACAGGCTCTCCACTTAATATAGAAGATGGCGAGCGCAATGGCAGAGTGATTAAGAGCACAAACTCTGCCACTAGAAAACGTAGGTGTGAATCCAGGTGAGCTGCGTGACCTTAGAACACTGATGAACCTCTCTGTTCCTCAGTTTTCTCAACTGTAAGATAAATATTACTATTAGTACCTATCTCCTAGGGGAATTGTGAGAGCTAAAAGGATTAATATTGGTAAACAGCATGTTTAGCAAAGCATTGGTAAAGAGCTTAGCATGTTCTTGGTATACAGCATACACAGAATAAACTGTAGTTGCTGTTTCTATCATTCTTCTCGTTGAGACATATTATTAAACTCAACTTTATCTACATACATACCTTGACAAAAACAGCCAGAATTTCCCATCTGCCACAGATCAACAGAAATGACTAGTGCGGGTACTATCATTCTCCCTAATTTGGGGGATGATAAAACTGAGGTATGAGGAGTTAAAACAACTTGCCTAAGTAGCAGCTAGTATATATACATCAGGCACAGGGTTTGGACCCTAACAGTCTGGTTCCAGAGTCTCTGCTCTTAACCCTATGTGTTGCTGCCATAATAACAACTCATATTTATTAGGTGCCTACGAAGCACTACACTCATTACAAACCTTATCCCTCATCCTTATGATAACCTTGCAAGGAAGGTATTATGTTTACTTCAGTTTTTCACAGTTGTGGAAAGTGATGCTCAGAAAGCCTGGGTAACTTGCACAATATCACAGAGCGAGGGAGGGCTAGAGGCTGTCTCTGTAATCCGTGTTTTGCCCACTCTCTACTGTGCTGTTTCTTAGCAAGAATGAGATTCCTGGTTTTTAGTTTAGTTTTTTTCTTTTTTTAGACTCAGTCTTTCTAGTGGGAGATGAAGGCAAATTTTGCTCAGTGTCAAATTTCTGGAAGGGTTGGATAACTGCAACACCAACGTTCTCCCTAGAAAATCTGCAGAGGATGCCCTTAATGAGGCTCAGGAAGCAGTAGCCTTGGGTGGAGGCCCCCTGCTGCTGGTCCAGGCCCCACAGGCACGGAGATCTGTAGATCCCTCCAACAAGAAGATTTTCTCTTCCATAAAGGGAAAGAGTTACTGAAGCACACAAAGAAAGCTTTCATATGAAATTCAAATTTGCTCAACCTTCCTGAGAATGAATCTTAAGTGAGCAAAACAACATTCTGACTAAAGCCCATAATCACATCACTTGTTACATGATGAAATACAATGAGATGCTTGGAAGAAATCCCCGTGGAACAAATTCACCCGATTGAATTCTCTGGGCAAATAGTTCTTCTTGATGTACCCTAGAAATACACAGGCTATCAAGGAAGCCAATGCATTTTTGTGATTTAGTAAGAAAACATACCTAGTAAAATGAGAAACAAAGCCAACAGTTAATATTTCCTTGTCCTTAGATGCTTGGAAACATGGTCCACAAAGAATGCTCCAAGAGGAATTACAGTGAACAACAAAGGAAGGGCTGGAAAAATATAGAAGTTCTGCAGTGTTTATGCTTTTCCCATTGGATATTACTTTTATATAACTCCTTATTTCAATTTTGTGTAAAAAAATAGTCTCCCAAGTTCAGAAAGGTTATAAAACTAAATATGAAAAAGAAGACAGACAGGAAAACTTATATTTTAAATAGAACGGACTTTTACTCTTTCAGTATTTTAGTATTATATTATCCTTCCTAAAGCCATACTTAGCAAAAACTGAAGAAAAATGTGTGAATTCATACTGTTGAGGAACCTTATAAGCAGCAAAATATGAATGCGTTTATATTAAATAAAAGCCTTTTATGAATCATAATCCATCATGCAGTGGCTTAGTTGCTTATACTTTAAGCTGATACAATTTTTGTAGTTTTCCTGTTTTGGCTCTGTGGATTATAACTTACTCCAGGTTACACAAAGTTTCAGAGGGAAGATAATTTCTTATCCAGCATTTAAATATGGGGAGACAAGAGGTAACATTTTTCCCTTCTCCCATTCCCAATGAGCCATAGTCCCTTGACTCTACAAAAACCTCTCATGAAAAATTTACCATGAACAAACTCTGACCTCCAAATTGGAGAACAGGTTTAATCAGGTCATATGCATAATTATCATGTAGTCAAGCATACACAGAATTTTGGAATATTATGTGGTTAGTGGATATTTTATGAGCATTATATTGGCGCTATTGCTTCTGCAATAATGGTACTTACGGATCTAAGGTATCATGGCACACAAAACTCAGAAAGTAGGAGTTACAATTCTTGCCATATTCTAGCCTTTATTTACAATGAATAGGAGACAGCAGTCATCTGCCATTGGAGGAGGAGCGGAAAAGCAGAGGGAGATATCCCTTGCTCCTCAATCCGAGGTACGCACTGCAGGAAGGGCAGGGAAAATAATTGACAGAGGGGACTTCCCTGGTGGCCCAGTGTTTAAGACTCTGTGCTTACATTGCAGGACGCATGGGTTCGATCCCTGATCAGTGAACTACGATTCCACATGCCACACACCATGACCAAAAAAGAAGAAAAAAATAACCGAGAGAAACCTCACAGGCACTGAGGACCTGGAAAACACTGAGTACCAGCCAGTGGCCCTCTACTGCTGTGATGGGCAGGAGAATAAAGAGAGAACACCCCCATCTGCCATAGTTCCAGTTTACAGAGCCCGCTGAAGCATGGGGATAAGGAAGGAGAACAGAAACAAAGGATCCAGGTACTCAGACCAAAAGCCCTGCTGAAGAAAAAGCTGTAATCCTGCTCTTAAATAAAGTGAAGCCTATTGTGAATTGAATAAAACTAAAGCAACAACAAAGCTCAGCTCCAGATCAATCTAACAATAGACTGACCCCAAAGCAATACTAATGGCCTAATAGAAGAAAAGGCATTCCCATTTTTGTACACTGATATAATTTAACTCAGTTTCTCTTCTTTTACAAATAGTGACTTGTAATCAAGAGGAAATTACAGAAACAAATAAAAAACTTACAAAAAAGGAAGAAAATATCTCTTTCTCAAGCGATAAAGAGACTATAGAACCAATCCCAGAGATGATCTAGGATGAAGGAATTATCAAACAAGATGCTAAAATGACTATGATACACATTTTCAAAAGATATAGTGGAAAGGTGAGTAACATGCATAAATGGATATAGAATTTCAGCATTGAGATGGAAACTATGAATAGAGAAAGATGGAAAAGCTGAAAATAAAATGTAAACTATCAGAGATGATGAATTTGTTTTGAGGGGTTATCAGTTGACTGGCTACAGCAGAGAATAAAATTTGTGACTTGGATACATGTAAATAAGAAGTATCTAAAAAGAAACAAAAAGAAATAAAGCAGCAAAAAAAGGAACAGAGCATCTGATATCTGTGGCACAATAGCAAACCATCTGACATACAAGTAATTAAAGTCCCTGGAGGAGAAGAGAGAAATGAGCAGAAAAAATACAGAAGGGGATAATGGCCAACAATTTTTCAAAATTTATGGAAAGACATCTTTACTATCCAAGGAGCTCAGAGAATACCAATCAGGATTAATACAACAAACAAAAACCAGCTAGGCATATTAGAATCAAACTACTAAACATACTAAGATAAAAAGACAATCTTGAAGGCATCAAGAAAAATCAGAAATACTACATACAGGGGAACAATGATAAGAATAATATGTAATGTCTCATCAGAAACCATGAGACTGAAGACAATGGAATAGCATTTTGTCTCCTTGCTGGGAGAAGAATAAAACCCGTCAAACCTGAATTACATATCCAGCAAAAATATTTTTCAAAGATGAAAGTGAAATAAAGAAATTTTCAGGAAAAAAGGAAGCTGAAAAGAAGAATTTTTATTCAGCAGAAATATGCTGTAAGAAATACTCAAAATAAGCTCTTTTTACTGAAGCAAAATTATACCACCTAGAAATCTAATTCTGTTGGAAGAAATAAAAAATGCCTGAAGAAGTAAATATACTGGTAAATATAAAGAATCATTATTTTAAAAAACAGTAAATATGTGTGTGTGTGTGTGTGTATGTGTGTGTGTAGAAATCATATCAAAGACTACTGTTTATGGTAAAAATAATAGTAACATAACAAGGGGGAGGTTAGAACACATAGAATAAAACATGAGAAAATGATCATAAAGGCTGTGAGTGGGATAACTGGAAGAATAATTCTGCAAGCTTCTTATAGTCTATGTGAAATAATAGAACATATATTGAAAATAGCAGAGATAAAGATGCATACTGAATGGTTTCCCTGGTAGCTCAGTTGGTAAAGAATCCGCCTGCAATGCAGGAGACCCAAGTTCGATCCCTGGGTAGTAAAAATCCCCTGGAGAAGGAAATGGCAACCGATTCCAGTATTCTTGCCTGGAAAATCCCATGGACAGAGAAGTCTGGCAGGCTACAGTCCGTGGGGTCGCAAAGAGTCGGACATGACTTAGCGGCTAAACCACCACCAAAGATGCATACTGTAATCTTGTGAAAATGCTAAAAATAATTCAAAGAATGAAATATAAAAAAATATATGAGGGAATTCCCTGATGGCCCAGTAGTTAAGATTCTGTACTTCTAATGATGAAGATGGGGGTTTGATCCCTGTTCAAGGAACTAAGATCCCAACATGATGCACAGTGCAACCAAAAAAAGATTTTGTTTTGATTCACCCCAAAAAGTCTGGAATAAAGGAACAGGGAAGCACCCAAATGGAAACTTTAAATTGAAACATACATAATTGTAATATGAAAAATGAAAGTGTTAGTTGCTCAGTCGTATCCAGCTCTTTGCAACCCCTCTCAGGTTTCTCTGTTCATAGGAATCTCCAAGTCAGAATACTGGAATCGGTATTCCAGAAGAATACTGGAATACATTGCAGGTGGATTCTTTACAGTCTGAGCCACCAGGGAAGCCCAATTATGATATAAACAGTCTAAAAACCCTAAATAAAAGGAAGAAAAATAATGACTCAGTTATATACTGCTTTACAAAACACACTGTAAACATAAAGACACAAAGAGGATGAATGTCAAAGGGTGGAAAATATATGTACTGCAAAACTGAGCCTAACATTGATAGTGTGGCTGTACTAGATAAGGTAGGCTTCGTGGAGTTGAATATCATCAGAGATGAAGAAGGAAATTACATTATTTATACAATGGTCAGCTTATCAAGAATATAAATTCTTATGTGTTTGCACCTAACAAAGGCATTATTACATACATGAAGCAAAAATTGATAAGAATAAAAGAAAAATACAGATAAACCCACAATCATGGTCAGAGGTTTCAATACTCATCTCTATTGCACTGATAAAATATCTAGACCAAAAAATCATAGTATAGAATTGAACAACACTATCAATCAATTTGCCCTTATATAAACTTCAGAACACTACTGTAACCAATAGCAGGAAGCACATTCTCCTCAAGGGCACCAAGTACAGCCCAAGTACACCAAGTAGAGCTCAGCCCTCTAAATAGTTTAAATAAATGTCTGAAATCAAACAGATATATCTGATTGCAACCATATCAAGTTTAAAATCCACACCAAGAATATACACTAGACTCTGCCCTCAAATTTGGAAATCCAATATTACATATTTATTAATAAATAAGCCACAGGTAAAATAAAAATTTGGGTTTTCCAGCTGGCACTGGTGGTAAAGAACCCACCTGCCAATGCAGGAGACCTAGGTTCAATCCCTGGGTCAGGAAGATCCCCTGGAGGAGGGAATGGCTACCCACTCCAGTATTCTTGCCTGGGGAATCCCATGAACAGAGGAACCTGGTGGGCTACAGTCCATAGGGTCACAAAGAGTCAGATATGACTGAAGTGAAGTAGCATGCATACACAAAAGAAAAATTTAAAGTGGAAGTTAGAAAATACTGAAGGAGGGGATATACATATAATTATGGCAGATTTGCATCGATGCACGGCAGAAACCAACACAACTTTGTAAAGAAAATTTCCTCCAATTAAAAAATAAAGTAAAAAATATAAAGCAACTTTATTCCAATAAAAATTAATTAACAAAAGAAAATACTTTGAAGTGAGTGATAATGAAATACAATAGATCAAAAAGCGAAACGAGTCTAAAGCAGTCCTTGTAGGGAAATGTATAGCTGCTTTAAATGACTTTACTCAAAAAGAAGAAAGTTGTACAATAAATGATTTATATTTCCACCTTAAGAAGCCAGAAAAAAAAACTTATTGTATAGCACAGGAAACTCTATTCAATACTCTGTAATGAACTATAAGGGAATAGGATCTAAAAAAGGGTGGCTATGTGTATATGTATAACTGATTCACTTTGCTGTACATCTGAAAGTAACACAACATTGTAAATCAAGTATGCGTGCATGCTAAGTTGCTTCAGTCCTGTCCGACTCTTTACAACCCTGTGGACTGTAGCCCGCCAGACTCCTCTGTCTATGGGATTCTCCAGACACGAATACTGGAGTGGGTAGCCATTCCCTTCTCCAGGGGATCTTCCCGATGCAAGGACTGAGCCCACGTCTATTGTCTATTATGTCTCCTGCAGTGGCAGGTGAGTTGTTTACCAATAGTGCCACCTGGGAATCCCAAATCAAGTATAAACCAACAAAAATAAATTCAAAAAAAGAAGTCAGAAAGAGCAGAACAAACTAAATCCCAAATGTATACGTAGGAAGGACATGATAAAAATGGGGTTATCAGTGACACATAGAACAGATAATCACCAAAGCCAAAAGATGATTCTTTGAATGAGTAATAAAATTTTAAACCACTAGCATTACAGATCAAAGGACTTCCCTTGTAGCTCAAGTTGGTAAAGAATCTGCCTGCAATGAAGGAGACCTAGGTTTGATTCCTGGGATGGGAAGATCCCCTGAGAAGGAAATGGCTACACACTCCATTACTCTTGCCTGGACAATCTCATAAACAGAGGAGCCTGGCAGGCTACAGTCCATGGGGTCGTAAGAATTGGACACGACTTAACAACTGAACCACCACCACCACCAATACAGATCAAGAAAAAGAAAACAAACAAACAAACTGTGAATATAATAAATGGAAATGAGATCATTAGAGATACTACAGCCATTAAAAGGATAATGAGAGACTGTTGTGGACAATTCAATAAAAAAGACCAAAAACTCAGTGAAAAACAGGCAGAACACTTGAACAGATACTTCAGTAAAAAAGATTTACGAAGAGCCACCAAGCACATGAAGAAGTACTCAACATCCTTCGTTATCAGCCAGATGTAAATTAAAACCAAAATGTAATCCCACAGTATACACACAAGACTATGATGTGTGTATAAAAGACTATGATGTGTGTATAAAAAACAACTGTCAACCCCAAATGTTGGTGATTATGGGGAACAATCAGAGTTCTCCTTGGCAGGAATATAAAAATGATGGGAAACTGTTTAGCAGTAGCTTAAAAATTAAACTTATATCAATCTTAATAGGCAAGTGCTAGGTGTTTGTCCCAAAAAAATGAAAATGTATGTCCATAGAAAAATTTCTAAGAATTGCTTTACTCATTGTAGGCAACATCTGGCAACAGTCTAGATGTCCCTCAGTGACAGATTAGGTAAACAAACTGATATATTCGGGCAATGGAATACTTCTCAGCAAGAAAGTATCACGACTTACTGATACACACAGAAAAAAAAAGCACCTACTATAATGTTTCCATTGATAGGAAGTTCTAAAGTAGCAAAAATCTAACCCATGATGATAGAAATAAGTTCAGGGATTGCTTCTGGGGTGTTGACTAGGAAGGGAAATAAGGAGACTTTCTGGGGTGATGGATATGTTCTCTATCTTGAGTATAGATTACATGAGTGAAAGCGTTTTTTTCAAAACTGGTGACACTATCTATGTCTACTTAAGATCTGAGAACGTCACTGTATGTAAATTATATCTAAATAGAAAAAAAAAAAAAGACTTTAAAAAGTAATATACACTCAAATTCTTGTGTGTGGATGTGGGAGGCTGGTGAGGGAAGGACAACAATGAAGACTGGGAAGAGAATAGTGAATGGAGAAGAACAGTTCCAGAAGGATTTCTCTGAGTGTGGTATGTGTCATCTTCCTGTTCCAGAATGACATGGAATCCTTGTTCCAATGTAGATTCTTGTTCAGTTCAGTTCAGTTGCTCAGTTGTGTCTGACTTTTGAGACCCCATGGACTGCAGCACACCAGGCCTCACTGTCCATTACCAATTCCTGGAGTTTACTCAAACTCATATCCATTGAGTTGGTGATGCCATCCAATCATCTCATCCTCTGTCGTCCCCTTCTTCTCACGCCTTCAATCTTTCCCAGCATCAGGGTCTTTTCCAATGAGTCAGTTCTTTGCATCAGGTGGCCAAAGTATTGGAGTTTCAGCTTCAGCATCAGTCCTTCCAATGAATATTCAGGACTGATTTCCTTTAGGATGAACTGGTTGGATCTCCTTGCAGCCCAAGGGACTCTCAAGAGTCTTCTCCAACACCACAGTTTAAAAGCATCAGTTTTTCAGTAGATTCCTGGGTTCCAACCAAATCAGCTGGGAATCACCAACTTGAACCACTTTCACAGAGGATACTGATGGCACACCCTGACATTGTGAAACAGCTGGGTTCCAAGATTTTCAGCCCAGAATCCAGAAGTTTATCATAGAGAAATAGTGTAGTTAGACAACACTGAAGCTAAGGCTTGAAATGTGATCTTGGATCTTTTCACAAGTGATGAGTGTTATGAGTCAGTTTTCATATGTCTATGAAACTATGAATCAGATTATTTTATTTTATTGAGATGAATTGATGTTGTAATTTTTAGTTGGAGGCTTGAAAACTTTGAGTATTTGACAGAAACTATAACATTAACTGAGATTCTACATCTTCCTGTTATTGAGATGAACTGTCAATTGGTATTCATGTAAAGAATGTTTCAGAAGAATGAGTTCTATTGTATCAAAACAATAATTTGCTTCTATGATACATAAAGCAGTCATAGAATTGTTAAGGGAACAGAAAGATACAGACTGGGGATTGCTAGCAACCTAAGACTATCAACCTTTGACATTGGTATTTTAAATATATAAAGATCTTGAAATCAGAATAGTAACATTCAGCCAATCAAGAAACCAATATTTGCTCAAAATTCATTATACCTTGGACAGTATGGTATTTGCTGTTGTTTAGTTGCTAAGTTGTGTCCAACTCTTTTGTGACCCCACGGACTGTAGTCCTCCAGGCTCCTCTGTCTATGGGATTTTCCAGGTAAGAATACTGGAATGGGTTGCCATTTCCTTCTCCAGGAGATCTTCCCAACTCAGGGACTGAACCCAGGTCTCCTGCACTGCAGGCAGATTGTTTAGCACTGAGCCACCAGGGAAGCCCAATATGGCATGACATGGACCTATATTAAAGACTGGCTTCAGCGTTCATAAAATGGGAGCTCAGTATGATTATTTAATCTCTCTGAGCCTCAGTTCCCCCAGCAGTAAAATTAAGATATTC
Organism: Bos grunniens; assembly: GCF_055505025.1. Lineage (NCBI taxonomy): Eukaryota > Metazoa > Chordata > Mammalia > Artiodactyla > Bovidae > Bos > Bos grunniens. The sequence goes on along the minus strand of NC_141194.1, from coordinate 122,848,342 downwards.
ACCTGCCTGGCAGGGTAGTTGTAAGAATGAGAGTTATCCACGTACAATATTTAAGCTGGAGGCTGGCTCATAGTTGATATGTAACAAATAGTAGCTGTTTTCTCTTGGTCACACAGTCTAACCATTAGGGTGATAACTTCAGCCTCTTTTTCTTTTTTTTTAAATTTTATTTTATTTTTAAACTTTACATAATTGTATTAGTTTTGCCAAATATCAAAATGAATCCGCCACAGGTATACAGCCTCTTTTTCTTAATGAGGAGGAAGAATGAAACTGCTGACCAAGAACAAGGACCAAGCAGATCACATATTTAAGAGAATGAAATGATATGGAACAGAAAATACTAAGAGCCTGATATAGTTGTTTTTCGAGTGTTAAGATCTATACAGCAGGATCATGATGTGATTAGGGGAAAGGGACCAAAAAGGCTTTTTGAACTGCTTCTAGACTATATATATCCTGTGGTTTGCACTGTCCATCCAGAAGCCAGCACAGCGCCTGTAACACAGCAGGCTCTCAGTGCATAGCTGTTGAGTGAATGAAAGAGGTTAAAAGGAAGCATCACAATTTTTCTGCAGTCCAGGCTGGCTCAGCTATAGTGAACTTGAGTAGTTGTGTTATATCTCGATATTTTACTATGTAGCTCGTTTGTCAACCAACTAAGAAATCAGGGAGTTCTCAGGATGCAAACAAAAGTTTGTGCTTTTTTATTTCATATAAATGATATTTTTAAGTTACTATTGTGTTTAGTCCTGTGCTATCAACTGGGGGCAGTGCGGGGTGGGGGGGGGGAGCTTCCCAGGTGGCGCTAGTGGTAAAGAACCTGCCTGCCAATGCAGGTAGACATGAGACCCAGGTTCGATCCCTGGGTCATAAGATCCCCGGGAGGAGGGCATGGCAACTCACTCCAGTATTCTTGCCTGGAGAATTTCATGGACAGAGGAGCCTGGCGGGCTACAGTCCATAGTGTTGCATAGAGTCAGACACGATTGAAGTGACTTAGCACACACGCAAATATAGATTAGAGGAATAATACTAATAATAAAAAAAAAGATTCAATAGGAGCCCTGCCTCCAAGGAGTTTAAAATCCAGTGGGGAAATGAGCACAAAGTTCAATACAAATGAAGGAGTTTAGAACGAGTGTCATATGATTGGTTTAGCCAGTAAGTCCTATGAGAGCTCTAGGGGCCAAGAAATCTTATTTGTCTGGGGAGAGCTTTGGAAGGGCAGCTCAGAGGACACGAACCAAAGTCTCACACATGTTTAAGTCTCTGGTTAAATAACACCTCCTCAGTGAGGCGATCCCAAAAACCAGCCAGCAGAAGGCAGCTCTCCTAGTCCCGACCCCCTGTGGCTTTTGTATTTCCATTACAGCACTTGTTATGGGTCTGGTATTAGCTGGGCAACCAGACTGTGCCTTCCTGGAAGGCAGGCCCTATGGCTCTTTCATTTTGGCACCTTCTTCAGCAAGTAGAACATCACAGAGAGGCTGCTGCAGAGAGAACACTTTAATGAACTGGACAAATTCCTCTTGGTGTAATGGAGACAACAGGACTGACTGAAGCCGTTCTTTTGGGGAAGAAAGGAGATAGGACTAGAAAGGTATGCTGCGCCAGCCTGTTGTGGGCTCTGCTTACAGAATAAAGCCAACCACCCTCTGCTTCCAACTGGTTGGCATACAGAATGAATCCAGTGAGTGTTTTTCTTGAGAGAAGCAACATGATGAATGTGGAATTTGAAGACCTTGTCATGATACCTTATACTAGCTAGTATTGGAGCTGGAAAAATATCTTCTTGCTCAAGCATGCAGTTAAGCCCTCTAGTGAACAGTAAATAGTACAAAGAATGCCAGCAATGCACACACATAACCAACCAAAGAAAAAGTCCCAGTGCGTGTTTGCATGCTAAGTTGCGTCAGTCATGTCTGACTCTTTGTGACCCTGTCAACCGTAGCCCAACTGGCTCCTTGGTCCATGAGATTCTCCTGGCAAGGATACTGTAGTGGGCTGCCATTTCCTTCTCCAGAGGATCTTCCAGATCCAGGTATCAAATCCGTGTCTCTTATGTCTCCTGCATTGGCAGGCGGGTTCTTTACCGCTAGCACCACCTGGGAAGCCCAAGAGTCCCAGTAGATATCCCAAATCTGACTCCTCTGGAGCCCTAGTATATGCCTAGACAACATTCATTTTATCATGTAAGGCAAGGATCCTGAATCAGCAGTCTTGGTCCTCTAAGAACAGAGTACAGGATGGAGTATGTTGGGAAAGGGTTAATATTTGGACACTGAAGCTACATGTTGAACTAGACATGGGAAATTGGCACAGGTAACAGATTAAAGCTTTACGCCCAGGAGAGAAGCACATATTGTCTTTAAATATACAAATGATCATACCTGTTATTTACAACTCCCTTTGAATGAAACTTTTTCAAAATTCTATTTTAGAAGGAAGTAGTATCATGTCATGTCAGATAATAGCTGCTAAATCCAAAGAAATTAATAAATTATACAAGAAATTGCAAGATAAAGTAACCAGACTTAAATGAAACCATTTTTAACATTCTTCCAAATGCTGCTGCTAAGTCGCTTCATCGCGTCCGACTCTGTGCGACCCCATAGACGGCAGCCCACCAGGCTCCCCTGTCCCTGGGATTCTCCAGGCAAGAACACTGGAGTGGGTTGCCATTTCCTTCTCCAATGCATGAAAGTGAAAAGTGAAAGTGAAGTCGCTCAGTCGTGTCCGACTCTAGCGACCCCATGGACTGCAGCCTACCAGGCCTCTCTGTCCATGGGATTTTCCAGGCAAAAGTACTGGAGTGGGGTGCCATTGCCTTCTCCGCCTCTCCCAAAGGAGGCCCTATTAAAACAGTTTAGCAAGCCCTGGTCAAAGAATTCCTTCTCAACAGAATGTTGTTATGTTTTAATTCTTGTAGGCAAAACTCAGACTTTCCAGTGGATAGATTAAAGGGTAATTTTTTAAATATATCTATTTTTAAAAAAGTCTTCACTTACAAAAACATTCACAAGGCTCGTTTCCTTACTACACACTCCATTTGGATTTCAAATGGTACTTGATGTACACATAATTTTCTGGAAGCAGTTTAATTGTATAAAGCAAGACACACTTGTTCTGTAAATTGAGATATCCTTTAAGTCACGGGCCACATCCAGTGGCACTGCAGGAATTAAAAGAAACATTATGGCATATTCATCTTTCTCCCACATCACTGGCCTTCCAAGAGGAACTTATCAAACTTTTACTACCCCAAAGACACTTGCTTCCTGTGAATACTCTCCTTTTCTTCTCAAGATCTCTTCACTTCTAACAGTATTCACAACCCCAAACTTCCAGTTTCTAAAGTGAAAGGCAAAGGCAAATACACACTTCCACGATACATTCTAAAGACATGATTTGAAGATATTCTTTCTGGCCAGTTTTACAAGATCAGTTTAGATTTTTTACTCATTTGTCCAAAGCAACTAGATTGAAATATTCTGGAGTGCTCTCTATGCAACCATTGTCAAGATATTCATTCACTCAAAAAACCCTGAGTATCTTCTAAGCCCCAGATCCACGGCCAGCTAGTCAGAGCTGTGTATCATAAGAAGGCACTTTGAAGCACTGCCCAAGTAACAGTGGCCTCCATGATTGAAATGAGTGATCTATGGAACAGCTGAAAGTACACATTTGCATCCCCTGAAAAATAGACTTAAGTCATCTTTGATTAAAAAACAATGAATACATATACCATTTCCTAAATGCCTATCGATAAGAAAACAAAACAAATACACTGTTTCCTGTAGTGCCTAAAGACAAAACAAATACACTGTCTCCTATAGTTCCTAAAGAAGGGGGAATCTGTCTTCATGTGTTCTAAATTCTGGAAATTCTCAGTCAACATGATATGTGGATGATTAGGCAGATGTAGGCATAGCCATGAATAGAAGGCCCACAACAGCCAGAAAAAGAAATGGATATGAAAGGACTTTGAAACGCTGAAAAAATTGTCACAGGGACAAGCAGAAAGCAGTACAACAAAGATATAAGGACTTAGAGAAATAAATGGGTGAGGTAAGGCAGGACTGGTTAGACATTAAGACTTTTAGGAGGCTAAAGACTCTTAGCATCTTTAACTTCAATTAGCATGATCAGGAGGGCTTCTGTGTTGTGAAAGGAAAGGAAAGGTTAGTCGCTCAGTCGTGTCCGGCTCTTTGCGACCCCATGGACTATAGCCTGTGAGGCTCCTCTGTCCACGGGGATTCTCCAGGCAAGAATACTGGAGTGGGTTGCCATTTCCTCCTCCAGGGGATCTTCCCGACCCAGGGATCAAACCCAGGTCTCCTGCATTGCAGGCAGATTCCTTACCATCTGAGCCACCAGGGAAGCCCTTCTGTGTTGTGAAGGGTTACACAGAACACAGCTACAGTCTGTTTTCTGGGTTCCCTGAGGACCAAAAAAGAGGCACCAGACTCAACTAGAGGAGGGAGAATTTAGGGTGAATGTTTTTGCCTTAAGAGCCATTGAAATGAATTCTTTAAAGAGCTCAAGAGCTTGTGGGTGTGGTGGCTGAAGACAAGTCTCATCTGTACAAGAGAAGTATTTTCCTGTCTAAACACTAAAAGATAACTACTTGACCTTTCTTGAGATTTGTCATTCTTCGGTTGCAAAATCCTTTCTCCTGGTCTCCTTTGCACTGTGTTACCATGGACTCAGAGCTTACCCTATATCACATCAGGTACTTTCTTTCCTTTCAAAGAGACACTGCAGCATCCTCGGTGACTGCCAATCTGTCCCCAAGTTTGCACTCATTTCTGCAAAGGGCCTTGGTTTGCCATGAACATACATCTATTTAAAACAGACACATCTATTTATAGCATTTCATCAATCAATCTAGAAGTCTTTTGTAAGCATAAAGTTAGTTTGTGCTTGAATCTAACCAAACAGCTTAGATGGCAATCTGATCACTTCCAATTAATCTATGCACTTGTCAATGAAATAATTGTCTGGTAAGAATTACTTATGGCACAGACCTTACTCAGCAAAGAATTAATGCATGCTTTCTACTCAAATATTTTACAAGCACAGCAATAAGTTTAAAGGTTTCTGCCACATGTATTCTAAGGGGCATGGAGTCCATAGTCCCTTTAAGGATGATTACAAGCCATTTCCCATCTGAAAGGTAGAAACTTTGGTGGGTTTATTAGAAGCATGAGTTGTGAAAATAATCAGAAAATGAAATGTTGAACTGACCTCACAAAGTCTATAATGATCTCCATCACTAATACTGCCCAGGATGCCCTAATGCTCAGATGAGCTTTGTTCTCCTTTTCATGAGGAGATCAATTGAAAATAACCAAATAAGCAAGGCCCATGCAACATGACAGATCAATCCTAACCTTCATCTTGGGATGCTCCAGGACCACTCCAAGTAGTTGGGGAGATCTTATGAAGTTCTCAGAAGGGAAAAATCTATCAATCCCAGTTAATTCTGTTGAGTAAACACATGCTACTCAGTAGTTTTTGAACAGGGAGGAAAAGATTTTGAAGAAACAAAAATTGCAAAGAGTAATCACTCATTTGGACTAAACATCCTAGCAAAATGAAATATTTAGAAGGGTGAGCAGTCTCCCTGGTCCTCGTGAGTTCAATGATCAAGAAAGTGCAAAGGGTTGCAATGGAAATGTTTGCTTGATAAGGCTACTTCGTTCAAATAATATGAAGACTGGCCAAAGTTTCCAAAGTAAAGATGTCATTTTCCATTTAGTTACATGTTCATATTTCTCATCAAAAAGTAGCCAGCAGAGTGACTGAAACCCTCCCCAAGAATCCCTGTCATGTTATTTTCAGAGGCTGGAAAGTGGCCACTTAGGCAACCTTGTCTCATCTTGTTTTCCTCCGTGAGCCGGAGGCTCTTGGGCGTTGGTTCCATTAGCTATCTGCCGCATCTCCCTGGCCGCCATGGAGGAACGGATCTTCTTTTAGTTTCACTTAGATATGGAGTGCCTATCTTCTGTGATTTCCCTGAAGATACACCTAATAAGATTCTCAGAATTAATATGTGACTGTGTCGAACTCCCCCCCCCCCCCGCCTTAGCTCTATGTTGCCTTCTCTTTCCTTCCTTTCCTAAGCTAAAAGCAAAATACATTTCAAGCTGATGATAATTATTTATTCCCCTTTCTTCCTTTAGAAATTCAAATGAATGCCTTGTGCTACCTACACAGAATAAAGGCAAATCGAGAGTTAGGAAATCTCTCTTGAACCAGCTTGTGTCACAGTTTTCTAAATACAAACAGGGCTTTCCGGACACAAACATTTCTCTTCTCTAACAATTAAGATCTAAAATTCCTTAGGAAAAAACACAACAAAACAAAGGAAGCATTTCTCAAAGAGTCTATGTTCAACAGCCACCCATCATGGAGAATGGGGAAACTGAACAGCCGCTGTCCCATCCGGACACAAGAGATCTCAACAGAAAGATCTCCGGCATAACTCTGCTAATTTCCACAAAGGCATTAATGTCCAGGATAAGTTCTCAAATCTGTCCTTCAAAAACATTGCTTAAATAAATCTTACCTGAATACGACTTCCTTAACAAAGCCATGCTTCTTTATAAGCTGGTCCTACCCCAGACAATTGCTGTCTACATTTGGAGCAGACAGAGAGAAAGGAGATCAGAGAAAGTTTAGGGCACATCTAAAGTATTCTCCAAGGTACTGGCCAGAAACATCAAGCCCATACTCGCGGTATAGAGAGATCATTAATGGGCATTAGTGACAGACCATTATGACTCTCACAGATCATTAATGATTCATCATGCAGCAGTATTGTTCTGGCAATAATCAGACCATTGCTTGGACTCAGATATAAGCTTTGCCCATACTATTTGCTTAAACTTATTATTTCCAAGCATAAAATTTTATTTTGCCTTCTAGAATTACGAAAAATGGTCTGTAACAGGATCCCTCAGCACATTAGATGAGTTTTTGGAGCAAGCTGCTTTCTTTGGTAGACGTTTCTCCCACAGTCAGAAATCTTATTGTCTGAAAGGCTCCCTGATACCTTTTGGGATGTGGAAAATGTGTCCTTTATTTTGAAATTGAATTACTGATGAATCAAAAAGGCTACAAGCAAAATAAACATGGATAAGAATCTCCTGTCACAATTCCTTGTCAAATGTTGACACTTTACCTGATTTTTGAGTTTCTTGCCAAAAAATGCATTTTCATATTGAGGTCCTTTGTTAAAAAATTCAGACTCTACTAGCAGCCAATGATGAGGCTTTTAGCTAATTATAACAAAAAGCAAGAAACACAGTCTATTTTAACATTATGCCACACACGTTACTGAAGCACTCAACAGTGTTAATATAGGAATCAAAATTTTAAGGAAAAGTGAAACCCCAAACCAAATTGTCATTCTTTTTATTTCTGCCTTATGGAAGATCCACTATTTTGGTTAAAAATTCAAATGGAAATGGAAATTAAGTTATTCCGGGAGCAAATGAGTCTTTCCTATTGAACAGATTGGATTCTCCTTCTGTGTGGCTCTGGGAAAATTTCCCTTGAGTCAGAAAGAAAGGAAATCTGTCTCAAGGTCTGAATATCGTCACTATCAATGAATATTGAAGAATTACTGACACCCACCAGGAGCTATATTTATTGAACCCATCACCCATCCTCAGTGCTATATGGAAAGGAAGATTATGTATACCCAAAAGCATTCCATAAACTTACATAATTTTTTTTTTCCCTTAAGCGTCTCTGCATACTCAAAATTGCCTTGTGCTCTCTCCCTCCACTTTTCCATCCAACATGAAGAGTGTAACAGACAACAGCTGCAGACGGGAGCCCCTCCCAAAGGGATCCAGCCTCCAGCGAAATTGGTTTAGCTGTAAGGACAGGATTTCAGCAGTAGGCAGAGGATGGAGAAAATTTGTTCTGCCCTCAAATCAAGCATCCTCTCCCCGCCCCCATCCACTGCTCACAGCCAGGGGGCCTGAACACCAGGAGCCCTTAGAACCCACAGGAGCCAAGGAGCTGTTCCTCAGCAGGGGACAGTGTCCTGGTTTCATAAGCTTTGTTGTCACTGTTTTTGGGGTTTTTTGTTTGTTTGTTTTTAATCTTCAATAATTTTGGAACAAAGAGAATTTTTTAACATTTTCATTTTGCACCAGGCCCTGCAAATTAGGTAGCCAGTCCTGAACCTTGCCAGCCATTCGTCAGTCCTGCTTAGAGGGGCAGATGGTCAGCTTCAGAGTGTGGCCATGGGGTCTTCCCCACGGCCCTGGGACTGGGAAGCTGAGCTTGTGTTCTAGCACCAGACACACAGCTGCACAGGCCTGGATCCCTGTTTGCAACCCCAAATGGCTAATGGAAGAATTGAGGCTTCAGTGAACTCCTTACACAGGACAGATGCCAGCTTCCTTCAAACAAAAATAGAAAACCCTAATACAGAAGCAGTCTCTCTCGGCCAGTGGAAGAACTCTTATTAAAAAGGCATTTCTCAAGGGACGAAATTAAGTCATCTCCATCTGAGTGGTCTTACTGGGTCTCATCAAGAGACTCGGATCTTCCCTGTAGCTGCGCTATAGTTTCCTCTGGTCGGACAGGGGCTGCACCGGTCAGTGCACTGGGATGAGAGCAGCTCAGTCTTCGACTGTCTAGACGGTACAGAAATAAAGTGAGGGCTGACTTGGAGCCAAACTGCAAGGCAGGTGAAATTTATTTCTGCACTCCTTTCTCCCAAACTAGTTGTCAGCTACTGCAAGCCTTCGCCAGCTGCTAGAAGTCCACTGCAGGAGGAGTCCCCTACTAGGCGTGGCAGCCCCCTCCGTACTCCAGGCCCTTGCTTCTATTGCATTCCAGGTCTCCCCAGCCTCCTAGTCCTCAATGTGACTGGTCTTGGTCAGGCATTATGGAGGAAAGCAATCCGATTAAATGGATTCACATCAATTCATGAATAAATGACAAATCTCACAAAGGTGTTTTCACTTTGAAAGAAAGAGCCTTGTTCTTTCACTGGCATACTCTGGGACCAATGGAAGGATTTCAAGCGACAGAAAAGTATAAGGGATGCTAGTCTATTTTGCCATAGGTAGGATGGACTTCAACATTTTCATCACTTCTTGGTTGATTACAGTTTCTGAACCTTAGTGCTAAGGTCCTCCCACCCTTTCAAAAGTAGTAAGGGGGACAGGTTTGGGCTGAGCCAGCCTATTGGTACCACTCCCAACCCCACATGCCAGACTAATTGAGTTCTCAGAACTAGTACCAGGTTCTTTCACACCTCAGCAGGTCTGTTCAAGATCTCCCAGCCTTGGGTGCCTTCTGTCTGCCTGTTAACCTTTCAAATGGACATCTCCTAGGAAGGTTTTTCCTCCAGCCTCTCCACACTTCTCAGCTGACCATGGCCTCCTTGGTCCCTTCACTGTGCCCAACACAAACATCTATCATTGGACTATTCGACTTGATTGCATTCAGCTGTTTACATTTTTTGGCCTGTAAGTGGGCCTGAGGGCAAGGGTCCCCATGTGAGCTGACAAGTGCCCGTGAACAAATGAAATCAACAGAAAATAGGGTATCCTAAATGGTGAACACACTAGGAGCCTGAGCCTGCACAGCTATCATCACTGGGACAAACATTCACCTGCTGTAGGACAGTTTTGCATTTGTCAGCTTACACAGGGGTTGCCAGGGTGCCTTCACTTCCCTTACAAGGATTTCATCCGGGTGGGATTGATACTGGGGTCAGCATGCAGTGCTGTGTCCATCACCCTCTTCAGCACCTCTCTTTCCGCCCATTGACCAACAGTACCCCTCCAAAGTCACAATCTACTGTCTGCCCTACAGGCAGAGCCCCACTAGACAGAAGCTGACAAATCTAGTCAGCTCCAGTGAGTGGCCTTTCATCTCAGCCCTAGAAGTTCAGATCTTCAAGCTTTCATCAGCCTGTGGCCCAGTAGCCCGAGTAAGCATCCTGCCTTCCTGGAGGCCCTGATCAATACTCTGCCCTCCTCTTAGAGCCCAGACACATCCACATCCAAAGCAATAATGCCTGATATTTAATCATTTCCCATTAAAATGCAAGGCTGTCTCCAGGCCCCCTTGACAGTTTAATTGTTTTAAAATGTCTGCAAAAGTCGATGTAAACAGATTTGTAGTACATTGTTCACTTGCACTGCAGCTTCCTGGCTAATTAATAAGACGGTTTTGCTGCAAATTGGGCATCTAGGCTGCATGGATCCCTCACGTTGGGAAAAAGTTATGGGAGAGAGGAATTTATAGGAGTAAGGATGGACACATTTTCCATTGAAAAGTACCAGTGACTTGAAATTTTATGCCTACACCAAAACCTGCATGCAAATGTTTATAGTGGCTTTATTCCTCATTGCCCAAAACTTGGAAGCAACTAGGATGTCCTTCAGTTGGTGAACAGATAAATAAACTGTGGTACATCCAGACAATGAAATATTATTCAACACTAAGGGGCTTCCCAAGTGGCACTAGTGGTAAAGAACCTGCCTCCCAATGCAGGATATGTAAGAGATCCTGGGTTCGATTCCAGGATTGGGAAGATCCCCTGGAGGAGGGCTTGGCAACCCTCTCCAGTATTCTTTCCTGGAGAATCTCATAGAAAGAGGAGCCTGGCAGGCCATAGTCCATGGGGATCACAGAGTTGGACACGACTGAAGTGATTTAGCACATAGTAACAAATGGAGAGAAATGAGCTATCCAGCCACTAAGGGACATGGAAGAACCTCCAATGCATACGACTGAGTGAAAGCAGCCAATGAAAAAAGAGCACATACTGTGTGATTCCAACCAGATGACATACTGAGAAAGGCAAAATATGGTAACAGTAAAGTCATTGCAAGGGATCATGAGGAGGAATGGATGAATAGGCAGAGCACAGAGGATTTTTAGGGCAGTTAAAATACTCTGCATGATACCACGATGGATGGATGTCATTATACATTTGTCCAGACACACTGAAAGCCCAAGACCAAGAGTGAACCTTAGGGTAAGCTATGGACTTTGGGTGACTAGGATGTCACTCTCATTCCATCAACTGCAACAAATGCACCACCCTGGTAGGGGATGTGGATGATGGGGGAGACTGTGTGTGGAAGGGGACAGGGGTATAGTGTAACCTTTCAAATGGACGTCTCCTAGGGGACATCAGTGTACCTTCCCCTCAATTTTGCTGTGAATCTAAAACTGCTCTAAAAAATAAAAATGAAAAGTACTGAGTACCTAGTAGGTTTCAGGAGTGCATGTTATCTCATTGAATCCTCATGATGACCCTGTAAGGTCTTTGTTCTGCTCTTTGTTTTTGTAGATGAGACAATGAAGGCTAAGAGAGGTGAAGTTCCTTGCCCAAGATCACACAGCGGGCAAGTGGCTGGAATCCTATCAAGGGTCTCAAAAGCTTGCTTGGTGGTTAAACTGGATACCCTTTATGGTTTCTCCTGAGGCAGAGTTATCATGATGGCAAATCCCTCCTCCTCTATAAAGCATTCTCCAGTGAATCCAACTGCTCGACATCCATCAGCACTGCCCATGTCTTTCATTTCTGATGATACTAAAGAGTCCCAGGGAGGAAAGGAAATGCCCAACAGGCACCCCCCCCCACTTCAGTCAAAAGATAGGAACAGCTTCACTTCTGTCCATTGCTGAGGGCTGCATCTCCCTGTCAATTTCTCTGAGTGCAGCAGAGGCAGAGGAGCAGCCAGGGAGATCCACATCACCCCTACCCCTGGGAATACAGGAGTCAGCTTCAGTAACAGTTCACTATTTATTCTGCCCACGGCTCAAATCCAAAGGTACAAAAGGCACACATGAAACCTTGGCCACTCCCAGGAATGCTGCTTAATTGAGTATTTTAATGTAATAGTCACAACTGTGCAAAAAGCTAAGTGATGGGATCACAGTGGTAATGATTTCTTCCTTGGGCTTCTGTAAGAATTAGACGAGAAATTCACAGAAAGTGGGTAGGGTGGTGCCCAGCACACTGAGTGGTCGATGAAGCGAGTCTTTTTCTCTTCCCCTCAGTCCCTTCTGGCCCATTTACTCGTATCGCCTGTAGTCTCGTCGCTATCCTTCCTGACATTTTTGGCAGCATTTTTACAGAAACTGATCAATAAGCAAGCAATCCATGAACACTGACTGAGTCCTTACAGTGCACCTTTGGCATGTGCAGGAGACACAGATGGGAAATACACATATACCTGGAGCTCGGGGAATATAAAAGGATGCTAAACATGAATACAGTTTACAAATATCACTCAGCATCCAGGGCCAACAGGGCTATGCTGAAGGCAGAAACTGGAGCGATGATGTTGAAAACAAGGTTTGATTGGCCTAAGTCACTGGTTATACAAACTACAGCTCCCCAAATATTGATCGTGTTGTGTGTGTTCCCCTGTTACAGTCTTGTAAGAATCAAAAGTGAACTAGTGCGCACAAGCTGGTACTGCTTTGTCTTTGTGCTCTTAGGAGCAAGAGCTGGATGATACCCCATCTCTGATATTTGGACTGGTCTAGAATATTCTACGTCAAGGTTAAAAGCAACATAGCACATGTTTTCTTCTGCTTGATTTTGCTTCTCATGTCATAGTAAATAACACCCGAATGTGTCGATGAACAAGTTCAAGATATACAACAATTCATACATTTGTAAACTTGATGCTTGATCTTTTAAAGGTTCTAAAGGTGTGTGTGTGTGTGCGTGCATGTGTGCCAGCAGGCAGGCACAAATGCGCATCTTATTAGCAGGAAGACTTGTTCCAGACATACATGATTTTCAAGCATCGTGGGAGAGTTATTAATTTCTCCCCATATTGTACGCAATGCAGGGAAAACAGAAAAGTTATTTGGTTTCTGCACTTTGTCTCTGAGGGAGAACAAACTAAAGAACGGCTTCCCTTTATGTTCATAGCACCCTCTGGTGGAGAGCTAGCATATTTCAGTTGTGTGCTAATCCTGCTTCAATGATTTTTATTTTCCTCTTAAGATTTTATGGAGGTAGAAATTAAAAATTTTGACTTTTTTAGATTCATATCTCAATACCATAGGAATAAATTATAGTTTGTTTAGTTCTCTTATTCTGAAAATTATCTTGGCAGAATTTTAAATGAATGTCAATTTCTTATTTTAGGGAAACTACCTTTCATTCAGCAAACATTTCCTGAGTGCTTATTATGTGCTAAGTCTGTTCTGGCTGCTTGAGACACTGGAATAAAGAAGCCCGGGTCCCTGCTGGGGAGGAGCTTGTCCAGAGCTGAGAGGTCCCTTGGGAAACCATCTTCAAAAGTGAACCAGGCCAGGTTAAGACTCAAAGACGGTGAGCAAAAACCAAAAAGGCTTCATAAAGAAGGAGACAGTTGACCTGTGCACTGAAAGTTGAATAGTTGTTCGCAAGGCAGATGGGGTAGGTAAGAGAAATAGGTATTCTAGGCCAAAAAAGTAGACAGAGCAAGCTGAACCCACATGGGACACTCCTGAAGGTGAAGTCATTTAGCATCACCACAGGCTAAGGATGGGCAGTGAAGAACAGAGGGTTTCGGAGGCATAAACTGAAGAAGCAGGCAGTTTTAGGAATTTGGACTTCACCCCAAGGGCAATTTGGTTTCATACTAGAAAGGTTTAAAAGTGCTCTCACACAGGTAACATGGGCTGCAGCCTTGGGGGTGGGAGAGGAATGAAACAGAGAGCTCTGGTAAGTGACACAGTGAGAAATAATGAGGGGGTCATAGGTTCCTTCTGAAGACCCCACCATCACTACGCTGCCCCACCTCCCCCACAAAAAACCCTAGTTCTCTTCACTACACAACTGATTCTTGGGTTGGGGGAGGGGCAGGCACTGATGACTTCAAATAGTCACCTAAGCTGCTCTTTGATTTGGACACCAGGCAAATGGGCTCCATCCCATCTGGAGATTCACAAGGAAGTAAAACTGAGTCCCCCCAAAGCCAACTCTTCTGCCGAGATTAACCTCTCTACCAAAAACGTTATGCCCTTTCTTGTCTTACTCCTTTTCCTCTCAAGATGGAGCAGAATAAAAAAAAGGGGGCAGGGGATTGAAACTGAGCAGGACCCTGTGGGGGTCCTCCTGGGTAGAAAAGCCTCTCTTGTTTGTAGGAAAAACGGTTCAGCCTTCCAGTCCTTCCCTGAGTTCCACAGGGCAGATTCAAACACTTATCATTAAGGGAGTGAGGGAATGCAGGAACAAGCAACAATGCAGGCATGGAGCAGGGTCCTGGCTCCTTCTGAGGGTGTGCATAACAATCTGATATCTATCTTTGAGTTCTTCTATGGAAGCAGGGTCCTCACCCAGATGGAGGTTGGTAACTTCAGGCTGAGCACACTCATGTGGACCCCAGATGGGTTGGAATCAGAAGGTTGATGATTGAGATTCTGAAAACACCATCCTCTTACCTCACTACTAACCAATCAGAGGAAGGCCACACATCCTGCAGTGCTTCCCACCACCTCCTCCAAATTTTGCCTATAAAAACTCTTCCCTAGCAAAACCATCAGGGAGATTGGGCTTTGTGAGCATGAGCCCCTCCTTTCTCCTTGTTCGGACCTGCAACAAACCTTTCTCTGCTCCAAACTCCAATGGTTCCATTTGGCTCGAGTGTCAGGCACATGAGTGACTAGAGAAGCAACAGAAAGTGGTGAAAAGCATGGGCTCCAGGGCCACACAGACGGAGGCTTGAGTCCTGTCTCTGAGCTTCCTTGGGCCTATTTCCTCACCTCTCTGACTTCCAACTTCCTCCTCTGGAAAACGGATGGAATAATTGTAGCTATCTGTTAGGGTGGTTGTGAGAACTCAGTTTGGTGATGTATATAAAGTACTCACTACAGTGACTGGCACATAATATGTGTGTAAGTGTGTCTGTGTGTGTGTTCAGTAGTTCAGTTGTGTCCGACTCTTGAGACCCCATGGAGTCTGCCAGGCTCCTCTGTCCATGGAATTTTCCAGGCAAGTGTACTGGAGTGGGTGGCCATTCCCTCTCCAGGGGATCTTCCATCCAGGGGTTGAACCCGCATCTCCTGTATCTCCTATATTGCAGGAGGATTCTTTACCACTAGCACCACCTTGGAAGCCCTGATAATAAGCAGTTGATATATCCCTCAATTAGAAATAAATAAATCTAAAGAGACTTAAATTTAGAGATTATATTTTTGTGTTTTTCTTAGCATTATGTAACATGAAAACTAAGCAAAATTCTGATCCATTCTGGCTCTGTTAAAATTTTTAAAAATGTAAAAAAAAACCTTACTGTATTTCCCCTTCCCCTTCCCTGTTCAGTGTTCCCAGGCAAATGAGTCTTTTGTAAGATGCCTATTATGCGAGTCCCATAGTATTAAATACCTGCCTTGGGTCTCAGGAAACCCTCTATTTGAAAGGTATCTAATGATTTCAGCAGTCTGTATCCCTCCTGACCAAGACAGAGTCTAAACTGCACAGGGAGAATTGAGATCAAGCCAGACTCTCTTGGTCCAGAGGGCCTGGTCTGTGTACCTGCCAATTCTTACTGGAAAGCACAGAGCCTGGAAAGAAGGCTGGCAGCAGAATCCTATGGGATTTCTAAGTCAGCCAAGAAAGAGGCAGGTGAACAGGCAAAGGCCAAGTCAGGATGGGAGGACAAGAGGACTTGGCAATTGCTGGGAGCCCAAGCAGAGAGAGAGACAGCACGGTTAGGCCTGGAGGAATTGCTTGGGTCAAAGTGCACCTCCCACATGGCTTTTTACAGGACTGTCCCAGAGTAAGCATTCCTAAGAGTGAGTCCTTGGAAACACTAATCTGACCAAGATTTTCTGACTGAAAGGCCCCGTGATCAGTTAGTTTGGGAAAGGCTGTTCACCACGCCCTGCTCTTGGAGCTCTGTATTATACATTTGGATGGCTGAAGGTTCTCATAAAGCCTACAATAAAGAAACCTATTATCTGTGAGAAACTCTGGGTTAAACATACTAATTTGTTCCCAGAATCCTTTATTTCCCACAATAACTACTAATGTTCCTTAATACTAGTATTTAGTGAAAAACCACTGAGGACATGCCGAGCTAAGGTCTCCTCGGCATGAGCCTCTTTAGCCAGGGCAGAATCACTCAGGGCGCCCGTGGAATGGTTCCAAGGTCCTGATCTTAGGTGGGTGTTGTGTTCTCCACCTGTGTATCAGATGACCCCAGAGTCAAGAGGTCAGAAAACCACCCGGATGGCGCTGCCTCCACTACTTCTGGAATTTCTGGTTTCCAGGCGAGGGCTCCCTGAAGGAAGTTTCGAAAACCTGGTACCCAGAAAACTGAAGCCCTTGAAGAAGGCAGTCCACTTGACCTAGAAGGAGGGCGCTTGTGGGCCAGCCACGGTGACTCTAGGCTTCTGAGGTAATGAAGTGCCAGAAAAAGGGAAAGAACTCAAGTATCATTTCTCCAGCCCGAGGGTTTCCTGTGGGCTCAGTTGCCCCCATATCACTTCCGCAGCGGAAGTCCCCTCCTTTGACACATGAGAGAACAGAGACTCAGGAAGTCTCACCATAAGTTGGGGTTACAACCAACCCTGCTGCTTTTGTTCTAACA
Organism: Bos grunniens; assembly: GCF_055505025.1. Classification (NCBI taxonomy): domain Eukaryota; kingdom Metazoa; phylum Chordata; class Mammalia; order Artiodactyla; family Bovidae; genus Bos; species Bos grunniens. The sequence goes on along the minus strand of NC_141194.1, from coordinate 122,831,756 downwards.
TGAATATAGTATTTAATGGAATGGCACAAAATGTTGATAACCTTGGGATGTGGTTCTCTTATGCACTGAATTGTGTGTTCCCCTCCAGATTCAGAGGTTGAAGCCCTAGCCCCCAATTTGGCTATAGGGCCTTTAGAGGGGTGCATGCATGCATGCTAAGTCGCTTCAGTCGTGTCTGACTCTTTGCGACCCTATGGACTGTAGCCCACAAGGGCACCTCTGTCCATGGGGATTCTCCAACCAAGAATACTGGAGTGGGTAGCCATTCCCTTCTCCAGGGGAATCTTCTTGAACCAGGAATCAAACCCATGTCTCCTGCAGCTCCTGCATTGCTGGAGGATTCTTTATCCCTGAGCCACCAAGGAAGCCCCCTTAGGGGGTTAATTAGGCTAAATGACATCATAATGGTAGGGTCCTAATTTGAAGGGACTGGAGTCCTTATAAGAAGAGGAAGAGACACTAGAGCACTCAGAAAATCTCTCTCTTTCTTTCCCACTCCCCCGCCCCCAGGACTATAGAAGAGCACCATGAGTAGTTAGCCATCTACAAGCCGGGAAAGAGGCTTTACCACAAACTAACCCTTACAGCACCTTGATCCTGGACTTCTTGCCCCTAGAACTTTGGGAAAAGAAATGTCCAGTGTTTGAGTCACGCTGTTTCTAGTATTTTGCTTTGTCAGCCCGAGCTGACTAATACAGTACCTCCTTCTTCTAAAGTATACATAACTTTGCATTTCTTTTCCAAACAACCCCACCTAGAGGACAAAAGAGTCCAAATCTGTAAAACTGTATAACGCTTGGAAAAGATGCAACCAGGAGTGGTACACAAACAGGAATGTCATTTAAATGAAATAGAAATGAGGCAAAATCACAATGTCCAAATGCAAAGTGAAATCAGCAAACGTTTAATGAATGAGTAATCTGTACCTGGCTCTGTGCTTGACTGTAACAGGAGGCTGGGGTCGGAAACACCATGTTGAATAAAATCTCAAGGGATTCTGCATATAGTGGACGAGACAGAGAAGTAAACATTTAAAGAGGAGAGAAGTTCAGGGTTACAGGGCAGGGACGTCGAAGACATTGGTCCGAGTTTGGGAATCAGGGAAGGCATCCAGAAAAGGGGATATTAATCTGAAACAAGATGCAATCAGGTGAAAACAGGAACTGTTCTAGAAAGGGGCAGAACCCAGAAGAATCATACAAAGTTTCTATGCTAAATGAGCTCTTAGCTCCCAGGAGAGAGCAACAAACACACATATAATTAATAACCTTACAAGGTAGTCAGCATAACAACAGGGATGTGGCACAAGACGTTATGAAAGCACAGAGTGGGGCATCTACCAAACCCAGCTGTGGGGTGAGGGGTGGTCAGGGAAGCACCTTCTCAGAGCAGGTGGTGGTGGCAGAGTTTTGAAGGCCAGTGCTCATTAGCCAAGTGAGTTGGGAGGGGCTAAGAATTCCTGGCAGAGGGAACAAATACAAAGACAGGCTTGAGACAATCAGACCAGTTGAGAGACGCATCCAGCTTGGAATGCTTGGCACACAGATCTGCAGGGGTGGGATGAGACATGAAGTCGTGAAAGTTGCTAGAAGGCTGGATCGTGTGGCACCTCGTGGACCATGGAAAGGCTTGCCACCATCTTATGTGCCCGGGGGGAAATATGCATTTTCAGTGAGGGACCTGACCCAGTTGGCATTTTAGAAAGAGCTCAGTGGCTGCAGTGTGAAGACTGTGTGGTGGCTGCAAGTACAGGACTAGAGGAGGAGGATGACATCTGAGATGTCAGTTATCCCAGAAGCAATGTCAAGAGCCTAAATTGAGGCAATGACATGGTGAACAGAGAAAAAGCAGACTTCAAAGCCACTGTGGATGTAGAATGCATAGAACATGATTACGGACTGGAGATGGAAGGCAAAGAAGAGGCAAATGTCAAAGAATACTCTAGGGTTTTTTTTTTTTTTCTTTAATTATTAAAATACTCCTCCCTCCTCCCTCCCCATACCATCCCTCTGGGTCGTCCCAGTGCACCAGTCCCAAGCATCCAGCATCGTGCATTGAACCTGGACTGGCATCTTGTTTCATACATGACATTTCACATGTTTCAATGCCATTCTCCCAAATCTTGCCACCCTCTCCCTCTCCCACAGAGTCCATAAGCCTGTTCTATACATCAGTGTCTCTTTTGCTGTCTCGTATACAGGGTTATCATTACGATCTTTCTAAATTCCATATATATACGTTAGTATACTGTATTGGTGTTTGTCCTTCTGGCTTACTTCACTCTGTATAATAGGCTCCAGTTTCATCCACCTCATTAGAACTGATGCAAATGTATTCTTTTTAATGGCTGAGTAATACTCCATTGTGTATATGTACCACAGCTTGCTTATCCATTCATCTGCTGATGGACATCTAGGGTTTTTGACTTGGGCAACTGGATGGTTGAGGTGTTGTTGTTCATCAAGATAGGGAACTGTGGGGGGAATTCCCTGGTGGTCCAGTGATTAGGACTCCACACTTTCACTGCTCAGGGCCCGGGTTCAGTCCCTGGTCAGGGAACTAAGGTCCCATCAGCAATGAGGCACGGTAAAAAGAAAAGATAGGGAGCCTCAGAGTTCATTTTCCCAATAGCCTATTTTTACAGGTGAGGAAAGTAAACTCACCCAATATCATTCAAAAAGTGAGTGACAACTGGCACTACAAGCCAAATATTTTCTGATTCTTTGCCAACTAATCATTTCACGGAAGAGGGACCTGATTCTGGAGTGAAGAGCAAAGAGACGGTAACTGAAGTCTTGGCGGGTAGAGTAGATAAGATGTGATGCCCTGGGAAGGATGCATAGAAGGAGATGAGGAGGAGGCTGAGGACGAAATCTTGAGAAATGCTAACATTTATAATAGAGGAAGAGGAGGGAGTGAAGGAGAGGAAATAGTATCTTTCTGCTAGCATCTTTTATTCCGTTTCAGTAACATATTGTTGAAAGGCATCACCTTTCGAGATGAGCTTAAAGAGAGTAACCACCTCTTCCCTTTTCACTCTTTTGTAAATCCATTAGCAGGAAATTACACCCATAAGCAGCAACAGAATTTTCCAGTAGGAACAGACCCTACATCAAACCCTATTAAATAACACATCCTATCAAGTGGAATATGTGAAGGGTATCCATGGTCAAAAGTAATGGTGTCGTAAGGGTGGAGCCTAATTACCTTCATCTGAGAAGGGAGCAGTTAACAGTGTTTGCCACTGTTATCATTATCGTCATCATCATCAACATAGCAACTATTATTTACATTTACTCTTCATGATTATCTCAAAATGCAGCCATTATTGCTGCTGCTGCTGCTGTTGCTAAGTCGCTTCAGTTGTGTCCGACTCTGTGCGACCCCAGAGATGGCAGGCCACCAGGCCCCCCTGTCCCTGGGATTCTCCAGGCAAGAACACTGGAGTGGGTTGCCATTTCCTTCTCCAACGCATGAAAGTGAAAAGTGAAAGTGAAGTCGCTCAGTCGTGTCCGACTCAGTGACCCCATGGACTGCAGCCTACCAGGCTCCTCTGCCCATGGGATTTTCCAGGCTAGAGTACTATTAGGGTCCAATTCCTTTCAATTTGTTACAGAAGAATTATGCTATTGTTCATAATTCCTTTACCAAATCTAGAAAAAAGAAACTTTGGTGCTCAAGCAGATAAACAGCCCCACCAGGCAAAGGACTATTTTAAAAAGAGGTGGCCAGGTCTATAAAGATACAGGATATCCTCCTGAAGTCTTTGTGCAATTTGAAGCTCTGATACTTGTAGAAGTATAAATGTTACAAACGCATAAAACATCACCTGAGAGCTCACTTGAATTTCCTCCAAATTCTAAACATTAAGCTCTTAATTTCAATTTTTTGTTTCAGCCCATTGTTTGCCATCTTCAAGAGGGGCTGAAATAAAAAATTAAAATCAAAAGCCTAACATCCAAGATCCACAATTAAATGAGTTTAGCCATTATTAACTTAGTCTATTTTATAGATGACAAAAGCCCAGTATATGGAAAGTAGAACCTGCTCAGGCAGTAGAAGAACTTACATTTGAACACATTTAATAATTCAACAAATACTATTAAGAAGAATTAAAGGACTTCCCTGGTCGTCCCGTGGCTAAGACTCTTGAGCTCCCCATGCAGGAGGCCCGCGTTCGATCAGGGAATTGGTCAGGGAACTAGATTCCGCATGCCACAACTAAGACCTGGCACAGCCAAATAAATAAATAATTAAATAAAGAAAAGAGTCGAGCACCTCCTATGATGGACCTCACTCTAGAAAAGTGTTCTCCCAAGTCAGATACATGAGTCTCAGGGATGGGCAAAGCAATCAGATATGGGAAGAACAGATTGGAACTCCAAAGACACTTACTTCTTTCATCTTTTTTTATTTGTATGCTTATGTTTATTTTAGAATATAATTTAAATCTATTAGTAAAAGTTTACATATACATAATTGCACACAAATAAATATGTACACTCAGGTAGAGGTGTGTGATCAAGAGGTTTGTAGATGACCGGGTGTACAGACAGTGATAAACAAAAACCTCACTAGCCCTGATCTCGTATAAATTACACGTAACGCTGTCTGTCTCCTGAACCCATGTACCTGAGTCTATTTTATACCACTATGAAGTACACAAATCCTTTGTACTGTTTGGACGAAAGCACAGACCATGGATTTAATTTAAAATATAGTTTTGTGAACAATTTATTTTCCAGACATTTATCCTCAGAGGCTATTTCTCATTGTCAGAAAAATATCAGGGGTATCTGTGTTTGAATCAGCACCTTCCATTACTCATTTTTAGTGATGATGATTTTTTATAGTTGAAACATGAAAAGAATTTTAAAATTTGAAATACATACCCAGATAACTGACCACATTACAGGTTAGCTTCATTTTCCCACATTCTCTAAGCGCTACTTTTCTTTAATATGTTGAATCCTCCATTGTCTCAGACATTCATCAAATCTTTGAGAGCATTGTTTATTCTAAGAACTATTCTAGGCACTAAGGAATTCAACTTGTATGTTAGCATATCTTCAGTTTTTGTCTTTTCCAAAAGTTAAATGCTAGATAAAGCTTTACTTATCTGGGTATTATTTTTTCCCTTTCTCTGAGTCATGTGGCCACCACCAACAACAAAAAAGAAGGCCTTGTCAGGGGCTCAAGTTTTAATTGTCAGATATGAATAGAGCAAATACACAGGAATTAATTTTACTGATAGACATGAAGTCACAGGTGCAGAAGTGGTTTCCCTTTTGATGGCTATGAGCTACTCTTTGAATTTTTAGAGTGCAAAGATAAGAATGTGTCTGAATTACCAAGCATCTGCCCTGCCAGTATGATAAGAGTTTCAAGAGAGCCCAATTCAACTAAGAATCAACAATGCCAAACTATCAGACTCCTGGAACTTGTGAGATGAGACAATGAAGCTTATAACCATCTTGATCTTTCTAGTTTGTATGGCCAAAACTGAGCAATGTTTGAGTCTAAGACTTAATGAAAGCAAATTTTTCTTTCATAAAATGTCTCAAGTTGAGCTGAGAACCACTCTCAGTGGTACAATAGGGTGACAGGATTGAGATGGCTGACTGGCTGGCTGGGCTAGACAATGAATAAGAATACTTCAGCCTATCAAGTAGCAGTATTCTTGTGAACTTAATCAAAACTGATCAGACACTAGACTTCTAACTGTGCTCTTTTGTTTGACTAAAGCTGATGAATGTTTTCTGGACTGGTTGTGTCTTGCTGCTCTCTCAATAGCTAACAGATTATTCCTCCCTCTTGTTATCACCACTATTACCATCACCACCAACAAAATCATGCAGCCAACACATAAATGGATTCAGATTCTGAGACTTACAACTGAAATAATGCCAAAGTCTTTGATTATAGTAGTAACAACTGGCTTCCGCTTAAAAATCCATTTTATCAGCATTTACTATGTATGTGTTACTTACACACAGGACTAGCTCGAATTTTGGATAGAAGTTATCCTCTGTGTTTCTTCTAATGAAGGAGCATGCCAAGTAGATCTACATGTTCACGGTCTATTTAAAACTAGAGAGAGAGTTTCCAGTAAAATGGATATGGTATAATTCAGCATATGTGGGTAAGAGGCACTAAAACGGAGGCTCTCTGAGGACAGGAACATTGGTTTGGCTCCCTGTGTGTACTATGCTTTATATAATAGCTGGCACATGGTAAGCAGTCAATAAATATTGTTTTGAATGAATGAATGGATACAAGACTGTCCACTAGATTAATCTGACTCTCTCTCCTCTGCCTTCAATCAGTTAGAATGCTCATTTCCAGAAAATTAACTCCTTGGTTCCCACCGCACACACACATTACTTCACCAACTTAACTGCCCTGACACTACTGTCCTTAAAAAGGCCTTGCACAGCTGGCCCCTTGCCTGGTGTCTGGAACTAGGCTGGCAAACAGTTCCCTAAAATGATATGAAACTTGCATGAAATGATAAACGTGACTTGGTGCATTTAAACAATTCTGTACAAACAAGGTAGTTCTTGCTGAATACCTATCCATTTTTCCTCTAGGTATCTGGGATTTTGGCATGTATCAGGCAGATAGATGGTGCCTATGTGACTAGCCCTCAGTAGAAACCCTGAGTCCTGGGTCTCTAATGAGATTCCTGGATAGACAACCTTTCCCATGTGTTGTCATGCTTCTTGCTGGGGAAACAAGCATGTCCTCTTGGCAAGGACCCTTGGAGACTTGCGCCTGGTTTCCTCCAGATTTCTTCCCATGTACCTTATCCTCAAGCTGGCTTTGGTGTATATCCTTTTGCTGTAATAAATCACAAACAGGAGCAAGACCGTATGCTAAACCCTGTGAGTCCTTCTAGTGAATTACTGAGCTTGGGAGTAGTCTGGGCAACTCCTAACACATCTTCTACTATATACTCATCACATTTCATGAAATAAATAAAATCGCCTCAGATCCACCTGAGACTGTCAGCTCCATGGGGCAGTAACCTTGCTGGTTTCATTTACCACAGTATCAGCAGCACCTAGCACAGTGCCTGGCACACTGACTGTGAATATTTAAAATATTGGGTTGGCCAAAAGGTTTGTTCTGGGTTTTCAGTAAGATGTTACGAAAAACCTGAATGAACTTTTTGTCCAACCTGATATGGCAGAAAGTGAAGAACTAAAGAGCCTCTTGATGAAAGTGAAAGTGTAAAAGCTGCCTTAAAACTCAGCATTCAAAAAACAAAGATCATGGCATCCAGTCCCATCACTTCATGGCAAATAGGGGAAAAAATGGAAACAGTGACAGACTTTCTTTTCTTGGGCTCCAAAATCACTGCAGATGGTGACTGCAGCCATGAAATTAAAAGGCACTTGCTCCTTGGAAGAACAGCTATGACCAACCTAGACAGCAGATTAAAAAGCAAAGACATTACTTTGCTGACAAAGGCACGTCTAGTCAAAGCTATGGTTTTTCCAGTGGTCATGTATGGATGTGAGAGTTGGACCATAAAGAAAGCTGAGCACTGAAGAACTGATGCTTTTGAACTGTGGTGTTGGAGAAGACTCTTGAGAGTCCCTTGGACTGCAAGGAGATCCAACTAGTCAGTCCTAAAGGAAATCAGTCCTGAATATTCATTGGAAGGACTGATTCTGAAGCTGAAACTCCAATACTTTGGCCACCTGATGTGAAGAACTGACTCCTTGGAAAAGATCCTGATGTTGGGAAAGACTGAAGGCAGGAGGAGAAGGGTATGACAGAGGATGAGATGGTTTGATGGCATCACTGACTTGATGGACATGTCTGAGCAAGCTCCGGGAGTTGGTGATGGACAGGGAAGCCTGGCGTGTTTCAGTCCATGGGGTCTCAAAGAGTTGGACACAACAGAGTGACTGAACTGAACTGAAAATTTGTGGAACACACGAGTTAATGAAAGAATACATAAATTAGAGAACTATGTATTGAAAATTAATACCTTAAGACTACATGTACAAACTCATTGTTAAAGGCAGAAAGATGGTTAAACCCAATATTAGTTCTGATTTTTATACCTCAGTGTCCAACAATTTCTTATGGAATATTTGTCTAAAATTGTAACAGAGCTAATTAGAAAATACAATCTAATAGATTCAGGTTTTTTCTCTTGCCTTTAGCATAGCACCTGATATATATAAGGCACTCAAATGTAGTTATTTAATAAACAAATTAATGAAGATATATATCAAGTTCAAACTCTATAATGAAATTGCTACATTAGTTTGCTCTCAGAATAAGAAATTAGTCTGGACTGTGAAAATCCATTTGTTAGCGAATCATCACAAATTTGTATTTCTTTTCTGAAAAACTTACCCATACTTCATAGAATCAGTTATTTGTGGAGAAGATTTCTAAGCCGGTAGCTCTAACTCATTTATCATAAAGGTCAGGAGAGGGAAAGAGCTTATCCAAAGTCTTCTGTATGAGGAATATATGGGGGGTTAAACTTATACCCCAGATTCCTATGTTGAAGTCCTAATTGCCTCAGCACCTCAAAATGTGACTATTTGGAGATACAGCCTTTACAGAGATAATTATATTAAAGGAAAGCAGTAGGGGCTTCCCAGGTGGCTCAGTGGTAAACAATCTACCTACTAATGCAGGAGCTGCAGGTGACGTGGGTTCGATCCATGGGTCGGGAAGATCCCCTGGAGAAGGGAATGGCAACCCACTCCAGTATTCTTGCCTGGTGAATTCCATGGACAGAGGAACCTGGTGGGCTACAGTCCATGGGGTGGCAAAAGGGTCGGACATGACTTAGCGACCAAACAACAACAGTGATAGTCCAAACAAAGGTGTCCACAGAAGTGGAGATTTGGACACACAAAGAGAACCAGAGATGGACACACAAAGAGGCAAGTGCACGTGCGGACATTAGAAGGTGGCCATCTGCAAGTCAAGGACAGAGGTCTTCAAAGAAACCATCCCTGCTGACCCCTTGATCTTAGACTTGAGAACTGTGAGAAAATAAATTTTTATGGTTCAAGTCACGCATTCGGTGGTACTTTGTTATGGCAGCTCTGGCAAACGAATACAAATGTCATCCTTCAGATGACAACTTTTGCTACGCATCCGTGTCAGACCAGGGAAAACAGAAGGCAGCTGGCAGTCAGAGATTCTGGGAGCTCTGGGCAGCTCATCCCTCTCTCCCGTTGCCCAGTCAAATTTCAGGCTGGAGAAGCCAAGCCAGCCGGTGGAGGCTGGAGTAGGGTTTGGGGAGGAGCCTGTGATGGCAGAAAGTCTGATGCAGGCTACTGAGTGCTGGTCATTAGCAAGCAGATTCCTGGAGATGGCAGCATTAGCTAATGATTGCTCCTTCAGGCAGGACAGCTGCCTTTTTCCTTTTTCCCTAACAACTGACAGCCAGGGTAGGATAAGGAATGGGTCCAAATCAAGCAAGGACACTTGCCAGGGCCATATGTTCCTAACTGGGGTGGGGAGCCCTAACAAAGCTTATAGGATTTCTTCCTCTTGGTTAATTTCCACACCCCGCCCACCCACCTCCAATCCCAGCACTTTAGTGGAGCACAGTGTCCATGAATGCCAGGCTGCCTGGGGGACAATTAGACCATCGCATCACTCAGTGTGCGTTGCACATTTCCCATTCCAGTCATCCTGGTGATTTGATAGTCCTGCCCATTCCCGCCTCTCCCCACATCCCTCCTCTCCACTGCCTCGAGGCAATGTACCACGCAGATTTCTGGCTCCAGGCTTGTGTTCCCACCGTAGACTCCATCTGGAATGTCCTCCTTCCCTTTGTCTAATGCCAATCCTTTATCTACTACTAGGCTGAATGAAACCCCTGTCATCCATGAAGGCTTCTTTGGACACCATAACCTTTCCCTTCCCCTCAATCACAATAATGTGTTATGATGAGCATCCTATAACAGAGCTGTATGTGAGAAGCTGTGAGATGGGAGCCGGGGGTGAATAAGGGTAGGACAGAGACAGGAGAAATAACCCTGTGTATATACTGAGCGTGGCACTTACTGGCTTGGCACCTAATCCCGTGCTCCCTTAGGAACAAGTGTGACATCATGGTTTGACTGGCAGGTCATGTTACATTTTCTGTATGCTGATCACTGCTACCTCAGGGCTCTCCTTGCCAACACAATCCCACTCCTCACCCCCTCCCCCAGCCTTTGTACCTCACCTATCCTATGTGTCACTGGACATTCTCCCAAGTTGCTTCCCAACTCTTTTAACTTAGTAGGTGCTGAATATACATGTAGAGGTGAATTTCAATCCAGTGTGGCACCTCACTAGGTTTCTGAGAAAATCTAAAAATAACTGTCTTGTGATTGCTTTCAGTCATCATGAAAATGTCAGGCAAGCATGACGAGGAGCCAGCCACCACTCTCTGTGAACTCTTCTATGCCTAGAAATGAGTGTGAGTCAAAAGTGAGTTGTCAAAGGAACGGAGGCCGAAGGCCACCAGAAAGGGCCAAATGGGTAATCCCTGACCTTGAAATGCTCAGACTGCTGAGGAAGACAGGTACTGAGCACTGCAGGGACAGATGGGCAAGGAGATGTGGAAGCCTGAGAAAACAGACAAGGGGTGGGGAGTGGACAAAGCAGATTTGAGGACCTGCCCTCCACCAGATTTTGGGCAAGGTACTTTACCCAGAAGAGCTCATTCAATGGCTTTGGCAAAGTCGTGAAGTTGGTCCCATTACCCCACCCATTTCTGACATCATAAAAAGACAGGTTAATGGACTTGCCCAGCACCACGCATCTAAAAAGTAGTCGGGCGAGATTTGAACCAGGTCAGTTAAAGACTCCAGTGGGCTATACTGTTCTTGTGCTGTCCCTGCAAATGCAGCTTCAAAGGCAGATACCATGTAACACTTTGGCTCTGATTTCTTGGCTCTTAGACTCTCCCTTCTCAGTTATCACCAGAGAAAGGTTGAGATGAACAGGACTTACCCTCCTCTCACACAGGAAATGTAAATCCCTTGGCATATCACATGTTCCCTCCTTAAACTGCAGCTGGCCCTGAAGCATTGTGGTCCTGCAGCTCTTGAAGCAAGTTTTGATTACAAAAACTCTCTGAAGTAAAATCATTTATCCTTGTTAAAGGACGCAGCCAAAATCAATATATGCATTCTATCTTCTATAACAGTCATTTCATTTATGCTAAGTAAATAATAGATCCACAATCAATGATTTGGCTATATACTAATGGAAAATAATGAAAGCAGCTCATGTGAATAAATTGAGGCCCCCCCCCCTCCTTTTGAATCATCTTAGGATGGTCTGCACCTACTTCACTTTAATACAACTGTGCTGGCAGGCCAGCGGGAACAGCAGGCAGGTCTCCTGGCTGCACATTAACTCTTGAAGGCCAATCCATAGCCAAGAGCACATCATAGCCCTTTCGTGATGAGAGGGTAGACAGGTTTACCGCATGCTGCCTGCACTCAGTTTTCACTGCTGGTTGGTCAAAGTCACTGTTGGCTTTCGATTCATAGGTAAAGATGCAAATGTCTGCTTAACCATAGACACCCAGAATAAGACTGGGGATGACATCATGAAACTGATGGACCCACTTTTGCTTCAGGATCTCAACACACCTAAGTTTTTGCAATAGATGGGGAACCCTGCAAACACCAAGTGAATATTGGTGCCCTGACAGCTCCTTAGGGCTTATTTCAAACTGGTCATCTTTCCTGTAAAATGCCATTTATGGCAACTGGCTGAGAGAGAGCTATTAATAGTAAGCAAAGCAGGGCATGGCTCCCGCAGACACCTCAAGTATGCTGTTCTCTGGATTAGTGAACAAAGGGAGAGTGAAGTTCGCATATGGGCTGAGGAGAAAGAAAGCGTGTGGAGCGGTTACAATGGCCTAGCTCACTGATCCCAAGCCTGAGGTCACCAGGGGAACAGGATGACCTTTTACACTACTCTCTGCAGCCCTGCTGGCCTCACTCTGGGGCCTGATCCTGGCTTCCTCATTGTCTTCTCTGTCCTACTTCTTGAGTGTGATGTGTATAAGAGGAAAGGGTACAACCTCCAGAATCTGAGACCTGGACCGACTCCACCAGTTAGGAGAGATGGGACTTGGAGCAATTATGTCACCTCTCTAAACTTCAGTTCTTCCTCTGTAAACTGGAGCTCTGCAAGATTATCAGGAGGCTAAGGGGAGATGATTCTAATAAAGCAGCTGAAATCTAACAGGACTTCAATAAATGGCAATTGTTCCGGCTAATTCTGAAAGTTAGGATCCTGTATTCCCCTTCTTCTCATAACAATGATCAGCACAGTTACTTCATGAATAAACCTGGCCTTTGATGAGTCCTTGCTGTGTGCTAGGAACTGGGCTAGGAACTCTGTGTGCCTTGTTGGGACATGTGAAGGTGGGTGGGGAGAAGTGGGGAGATAATGGTTATAATTAAAGGAATGGTCAGGTCCCTGAAACTCTGCCTACCTCAGCAACCATTATTAATCTTAGAGATGCTTGTGTAAGAGAGGATAAACAATGCACATTTAATCCAGATCAAAGTTTCTGACATCATAGTTCTTGTCACACATCTGCCCTCCTTCAGCAATTCCTTGTGTCCATCCTGGGCTGAACAAGCAGCAAGGCACTGCTCTAGGGTTTGAGCAGCTGTGTGCGTGTGCATATGTGTGCACACTTGTGCCGAAAGAGAAAGGCAAGGATTAGAAAACCCTTTGCAAGTGTCTGACAGTGGTTTCTTTACATTAACCATCCCATTCCAGTGTTGATTCTTGCAAAGAGGGAGCAGGCAGCCATCTCAAGCCTACCCTGGTGTTAGCTTGGCATGTCAAGGTTGCAGCCCCCTTAGAGAACCGAGATTCCAGAACACTCCTCCCACTGCCAATGTGGGTGGGGAAAGGTCTTGGAAAGTGTGGCCAAAAGAAAAGAAATTAACAGACAACTCATTGCAGATGAGAAGTCTGAGGGCTACCATGCCACCCCACCACATCCCGGTCTCCAGTTCAGTTACTGTCAGGGCCTCCAGTGGGACTTCAGCACTGAGGTCACTAAGTCAACAGCAAGGCTGGATTAGAACCCATATCTAAACTGTGTGAACCCCAGCCCTCTCACACTCCACCGTAAAATGTGCCTAGAAAGCTACAAGAAAGAAAAAGCTGGGACAATGGAACAAGGACAGGTCAACATGAAAGCTCAGCTTTCTTTCAGCTTCTAAGAACACATGTCTGGACACGCATCGCACTATCAGACTGTGGGTCAAAATCCTGAACATGCAGATTTATGTTCCTCTCTGGCTCTGATCTCAGCAGAATTACCATGTTAAGTGTGCCAGAAAGAACCCCAGAGGGTTCATTTAAGTCTACTTGAAGGGCCCTTGCTCATGCTTTTTATGGCCCTTGAGGTTTAATATTCTCTGCCATGCCACCTGGTCCTCCTTCACCTGCCATTCAGTTCTTATTAATGATGACTTATGCCTGTGACAAAGGTCACAGACATGATTTTTTACTCTCATTATCAAACTCGGTCATAACTTTTGAATGAAATAGGACTGCTCCTCTAGAGCTGTGAGCACTTCACCACTCCTGGAACAGCTTTGGAGATATTCAAGGCTGAAAGCTTAGAAAGGGCCACTGAGGCAGCAGGCTAGCCAGGAGGCACGCTGCCCTCTACACTGTTAAAGCTGGTGGTAAGTCGGGTTCTCAAAAATGAATAGTGTGATGTCTGCCTCACGGGACTTGAGAGCAGTGGTGGATCGTTCCACTGTCCAGCACGATGTTTGTGATAAAGCTGCCCCACCATCAGTGCTCACTAAGGTGGCACCAAGTTTCCTCCTATTTATCAAATCCAGACGGTATTTTTCAACTCTTAAGTTCAAAAGATCTGTTTGCCAACACCTGACATTAAGAACCACACTTGGTTCTTGGATATTCCCCCACTCTTGGCTTTCCTGACCCCACATTATCCAGTTTATCTTTCCAGCTTCTCCATCTCCTCTCCTGTCTCCTTAAGGGCTCCATTTTCTACTTCAAACTCCTCATTGTTGGTGGTACTCAAGATTCTGTGAACACTACTCTTCTCCTTCCTTCTTTTCTCTTTAGATCAGTGCTGTCTAATGGAACTTTCTGCAGTGATGGAAATATTCTAAATCTTTGCTGTCCAGTATGGTAGCCACAAGTTAGATATGGCCATTGAGCAATTAAGTGTAGCAAGTGGGATTGAAGAACTGAATTTTTAACTTCATTTAATTACAGATAACTTAAACTTAACTAGCCACATGTGCCTACATGCCTATCTTTTTGGATAGCCCAGCTCTAGACACTCATGTGTGGAAGTCTCATTTGGTCACATGTCTACAGGTAACACTTGCATGTTTATGACTTTTCCATGTCCTTTGACTTGATAACCAAGTGTACATGGAAGAGTTTCATCAATGTTACTTCCAGTAAAATCTCTACTTACAGGCCCAGCACATACAACAAATACTTGTGAAATGAGAGTCTGAACAAAGGATAAATATAAATAAATAAGCGTCAGGGGAGTGGTGTGTTAGTCACTCAGTTGTGTCTGATTCTTTACGACCCTATGGACTGTAGCCCACCAGGCTCCTCTGTCCATGGGATTTTCCAGATGAAAATACTGGAGTGGGTTGCCATTTCCTCCTCCAGGGGATCTACCTCACCCAGGGATCAAACCCAGATCTCTCGCATTGCAGGCAGATTCTTTACCATCTGGGTCACCAGGGAAGCCCGAACAAAGGATAGTGAATTACTTTGACTTTCATCCATTCTTATGAGAACTAGGATTTTGGAATTCAGGTGAAGAGCAAATGACTTAGCTGGCTGATGAAATCCAGAACCTACATTCTTCTCCAAATGTATCCCATTCCTTCACCACCTGCAGGACAGGAAGAGCTCAGATTTTGTCCTCTGAGGAGGTAGTGTGGGGACTGGGTTAAGATCTTGGTAATATCTGAAGTCACACTGTCTGGGTATGAATCTTGACTCTACCTCTTATTAGATGTGAATGGGGGCAAGTTACTTAACCTTTTAGTGCCTGTTTCTTCACTGTAAAATGGGGATGACAATCATAGCACTTACTTCCTGTACTTATTGTGAGGATTAGTGAAATACTATGGCCACCTGATGCGAAGGACCGACTCACTGGAAAAGACCCTGATGCTGGGAAAGATTGAAGGTAGGAGGAGAAGGGGACGACAGAGGATGAGATGTTTGGATGGCATCACCGACTCAATGGATATGAGCTTGAGTAAGCTCCGGGAGTTGGTGATGGACAGAGAGGCTTGGCGTGCTGCAGTCCATGGGGTCGTAAAGAGTCAGACACGATTGAGTGACTGAACTGAACTGAAGTGAACTAATGCATAAAACTGTACCTAATGCAACTGTCTGGCATAGAATAGTGGTAATAATGATAGCTAATATGGACCTGGATCACAAGCTAACTGAGTTCCCTAATCTGGCTTAAACATGCCCTTCATAAGAAGGTCCAGGAACTCTGGATCCCAGGTCCAAAATGAGGGCCACTTAATGAGGTCCCCCAAATCAATACACCTTTAGTAGCAGAACTGGCTACCAGGCCTCATCCTGTACATTCAGTTCTGGAGTACTCTCAGACTCTGGGTTTCTAAGCCTTGTATGGCTACTCACAAGTTAATAGAATTGTTTTCATAGCCAACTAGAGAGCCCTGGAAGGTATTCTGGATTTATAGAGAAATATTTCCCAAAATGACTGAGTTTTTAATTCTATCTCATCATAACTAGAGACAATGGAATCCCTGCTTGGCTTACAGACAGCCTGGAAAAAATATGTACATGTATATATAATATAAAATATAGATGTATATATATTACATTGTATATATATTTTAGGGTTTCCCTGGTGGCCCAAATGGTAAAGAATCCATCTGCAATGCAGGAGACCTAGGTTTGATCCCTGGGTTGGGAAGATCCCCTGGAGAAGGGCATGGCAACCCACTCCAGTATTCTTGCCTGGAGAATCCCCATGGACAGAGGAGCCTGGTAGGCTACAGTCCATTGGGTTGCAAAGAGACGTGACTGAGTGATTAAGCACACATATATATTTTATATAATGTATATACATTAACATATATGTATATATCCATAATGTACATATGGATATATACATAAACATAAACCTATTTTTTCCCCAAACTTGCTTTGAGTCAAGCAGAGGGCTCTACTTTCTCTAGTTATAGTCAGTCTACCTAGCTATATAATATAAATATACATTACACATATCATATATGCAGTATATGTTATATCTTGTTCATACATATACTTACATACATCTTACAAGTCTGAAGTGCTTCCCCTATTCGACATTGTCCTTAATACCTAGACTTCTAGCTGGGAACCTGTGTATCTTTGCTGGTTTGGGGACAGATACATGGTTCACTCCATGAGTATCTGCAATCCTTCCATGTCACATCTACTACATTTGCTTGTGCACAAAAGCATGGATGTTGTATCTGTAAGATGGTGTCTCCTGTACAGCAAGAATGATAATTGGATGCTAAGACCTTAAAGTCAACATTGATTTGGGAACTGAATGTTCTGGTAACAGTTAGTTAGCATCCTTAATCATAGTATTATCCTTGATCCTAAATCATGAACCTTAACATAAGGAGCGACTTTGGAGGACACTGAAGAGTTGGCATTCTTCCTTGGGTGGACCACCCCCTCCCTGCTGTGAATTCATCAGCTGTCAAACAAGGCCTTGCATGCTTTGCCCACATGGTAAATTGCAGTTCTGAGCTCCATCCAGTGCTAAGAATACATCCTCAACCATGGGACAACATGTCACGCTTGCATTTATGTATTGGGCAGAGAAAAAACAGCTGGAGAAGTGGCTGAATTGGGGAAGCAGAAGCATAGTAAGTGCTCACACTGTCAGCTGGTGGCTCTTTAGAAAGAAGCAAGTGGTTACCAGTCAGCTACCTTGCTTCCCACGCCGTGCCCAAGGCACAGAGAAAAGAAAGACACCATCACTTCTTTGGATCCAGTTGTCCCAAACGAGCCTCTTTCCCCCTGCTTGAGTAGCATTTGCTGTGTTTGTAGCTTGTACCATGAGCTGAGAAACCCCTTCCTCTGCCCAGGAAGCCTCAGATCCAGGCCCCACCTGGACAGCCCAGCAGCACAGGAACCAACTATGATTAGAAAGCATGTCAACCCTGAACCTGGGTCACTGGAATCATGGCAGCTTTTCCAGATAAAAGCAGGTGTAATTAACCCTTTGATACACTAGTGAAATAAAATCAAATTCTGTTGTTCCACCTGAAATAAAATTCAAGTATAGGGAAAACCTCTATACCTTGCTGAGGGAAACACTCAACTTTTAAAAAGTGGTATAACAGTTCCTAGGTGGGCACCCTTAGGCCTGCTGCTGGTCCTCTTAGTGTTGAAGTTGGCCAACTATGGCCCAAAGGTCACACACAGCCCACTGTCATCTGTTTTGGCCCAGCTACAAGCTAAGACTGTTTTTTCCATTTTTATATTGTTGAAAAAAATCAAAAGAAGAATAATGTTGCATGATACATGAAAATTATGTGACACAAAGTCCAAGGTCCTTAAGCAAAGTTTTCTTGGAACAAGGCCATGGCCATCCATATTGTCTGTGGCTGCCTTGTAACTACAGTGGCAAAATTGAATCATTGGAGCAGAGGCTGCAAAGCCTAAAATACTACTGCCTAGCCCTTTATGGAAAAAGTTTTTCAACCTCTTTCTTAGTGTTCCGATAATCTCTTTTATAAAATGCTATTAACTGTACCTTTATCTTAAGACTTTTGTAGGGATCAAATTAGATGATGGGTTTAAATGCACCTTCTTGGGAATTCAAAAGGCAACACAGAGACTGGAAGGAAATCTGGGGCCTGTGAGAGATGGCTATTTCTCCTCTTTTCAATCAGTTCCTTCACAATAATGGCAAGGATCTACTCAATACAATAAACATGTACTAAGCCACTGAATGGCAAAAAAAAAAAAAAAAAAGTAGTTACGAATGTAAGAGGTATGGGGATCTTCCTTTGGATATTAGTTCCACCACTTGCTTAATATGTAAACTGGAGAAATCCTGGGACCTTGCTGAGCCTCTTTCCTTATCGGCAAAATGAATTAATAATATGTCACCCCATTTAGTGTACATAGCAGTCCAGTGTGAGAATAACTATGTCTCATGTGCCTGCCTATGTGCTCACTCACTCAGTCATGTCTGACTCTGTGACTTCATGGACTGCAGCCCACCAGGTTCCTCTGTCCATGGGATTTTCCAGGCAAGAATACTGGAGCAGGCTGCCATTTCCTTCTCCAGGGGATTTTCCTGACCCAGGGATCAAAGCCATCTCTTCTGCATTGGCAGGCAGATTCCTTAGCACTGAACCACCTGGAAAGCTCCAATTATGTAACAGGGAAGAACAAGTCTGACTCCATATTGGATCTATTTCTTTCATTTGAACCTTTGTACCCTATTGCTTTTGCTACAAGTTAATGACTAAAGGGATGTTGCCGGTAGCTTAAAGGAGGCATAATAGTCAATCTCTCAGGACCCTGACTCCTATGCCTGGAACATTAAGCTAAAATATCTTTATTTAGCTCACAGGAAACATTCTGAATAGGCCTATGAATGGCTGCAGGAAAGAAGAAATTAAAATATCTTTTCTGGAGTCTGGCAGGACCTAAGAAATATTTTGGTGGGAACTAGGAAATATTTGCAACAACTTAGTGAATTTTTTACTTTAACTTCTCACCTGCTCTTCTTTGTACAATAAAGAAACTAGCATCCAAACCCAGGCAAGACAGTTCTTTAGGACATTAGTCCACCATCTTCTCAGCCTGCTGGCTTTCCTAATAAAACCACCACTCCTTGACCCAACAGTTTGTCTCTCAGTTGACTGGCCAAGCTTTATGAGTTTGGACTCTGAAACAATTAGCTAGCCCAAAGTGCTTTTTAAACGCAAAAGTAAAAGTGCCTCACATGCCAGTGTGATGATTATTATATGTACTGTCTCTCCTCTGTTCACTTGCTTCGTCACCCTTTCAAAACTGTCAGATCTATTAAGCATGGCTTCCCCTTACAGAAACTAAGTACATGTACTGCCTTTGTCCAGGTGGGATTATATGATCCTGTCCTCTAGTATACACTCCACCAGCTTATTTGACATGGAAAATCAGATTCCCTAGTCTCAGTGGTACCATGCCAGGTACCCTGATCCCATGCCCAATTGTCATATGGCAGAAAGAACCCAAGAGACAAAACAAGGAATAGAATATGAGTTAGAGATGGCTTGAAGGCGATTTCAGAAAAAAAACAGCTGCATGAAAATAGACAAAAGCCATGCTGTCATGGTTAAGAGAGCTGGTTCAGGAGTTAGATGGGCTTGGATTTGAATTCCCACTCTGCCTCTAGCATCTGTGAGACCTGGAATGAGTTATAATCTCTTTGAGGCTACTAAAAACCCTTCCAAGTCTCCCCATTGCCCCAGAGATAGCATCACCTCTCCCAAGATGGCTATCAAGACCCTGCATGATCTGGCTTATATTCAATTCTTCTTTCTCTGTCTGCTCTTAAGCCTTCATGGACCTGTTTCAGATCCTTGAATGTTCCATGTTCTTCCCTACCTAAGGGACTCTGCATGTGCTATTTCCCCAGGTGGGAGTGAAATGCCCTCCCCCACTCTACTCTTGCCTCCTTTACCTATCTTTCATCTGTCTTGTCCTTTTAGGTATTTGAGGACTTCTGCTGGTTTTTGGTAGGTGTTCTATGAGAACTGCTCCACTCGTTGATGTATTTTTGATGTATTTGTGGGAGGAAATGAGATCCATGACCAACGACTCTGGCATCTTGATTCTTCTCTTATTCATTCTTCAGACCTTAGTTTGAATGTCATTTCTCCAGAAAGTTCTTCCTAACCCTACCCCTGTATCCACACAACTGGTTTATGGAACACCACCCTCCCAACAGCATCCTGTGCCTCTATGGACTAGCATTTGACACCAGTACATACATTTTTAAAAGTGTAAAGTGGGTATTAATTGTCAAATGTCTGTCTCATCCATGAGAACAAGGGTCTGGTCACCATTTTGTCTAGTATCTAGATTTGTGCCCACTACATAGTGGGTGATGAAGAATAAACACTTATTGGATAAATGAATGAATGACTCTGGGATGTATTTTATTTTAGAGGATATCAACTTCATCATCTCACAGAGCAAAAGTTCCTGAAGGCTAACATCTGCAAGAACTTGGATAGCAGGTCCAAGTAGCAGGTCCTTTCAGCGTAACAGTTTCAACCTCCCGATGACATAATTTCAGGGCAAATCTCTTTTTTCTGTTGCTAGCCAGAATGCTATTCAAACCCAAATAATGCAGGCCATGTTAAAGGAATTTAAATAGCTTTCTGACATTGCATGTGATTTATAATGTCTGAAAAGGCAGAGCTGAGATGGCTGATGTTTCCTTACACTGCAACAAATTAAGGTGTCTGTTTTCCCCAGCAGGTGTGTGAATACTGTAAATCCAATCAATGCTAATGACAGCACGTTCCTGTAAAGTGAACGAGGGAGGTTGTTTCTGTTATAATTTCTTGCATCTTCCCACTGCCTCAGTGAGAAGGCAGCTTCCTTTTCTACCTCTTGAAATGACAGTAAAATCTCACTCCTATTTTCCAAGTCTTTTACCCAAGACAGATATAAGCTCCCTATAAATCCACTTTGAGCAGAGTACACAGAATGTGGTGTTTGGGCATTCAACTATGCTTCTCAACCTTTCATGTGGGTACAAATCCCCGGGATATCTCGGTAAAATGCAAATTCTCACACAGAAGGCTAGGGATCCTTTCAGGCTATGGGTTCACGAACCAGACTTTGAGAAGTGAAGTCCTAACGGATACTTTCATCTTTCTTCGGTATCATCAGTAGTAAATAATGTGATCAATGATCATTCTGATGCCCTGAAAATTCCTTCTTAACCATCCCCCAAAGAGCAGAAATCCAAGGCATCAACTTTAAATTTGGGGGTCACAGTCAAGAATTCCCCAAGAAAGCAACTCTTTGGAAAGCTAAGGGGTGTTTCAAGCTTGGAGTAGGAAGGCTACAAGCAGAAGTTGTAGTCAAAACAGACACAGACATCCTGGTCCAGTTATTTACAAATTGTATGACCTTGGCCAGGACATTTAACCTTATTGACCATCAGTTTCCTCATTAGTGCAAAGGGATAATAATTGCCAAGGGAATTTGGAGCATCATAAACTTGAGATATAGTGCAGAGCCTGGCAGTGATTGTATTAGCACAGCCAAGGGACATCTTGGTCCCATAACACCTGGTTGCATTTAAGACCCACACTAGCTAACCAACTAAGCTTCCTCACTGGCAGCCTCCTCTGTGGAAATACCTGCCAGAAAAGGGGCCTATGGGGGGACTGCAAAGCCACAGATGTTTGGGACTTGGTCCTTAGCCCTTTAAGTTCACAACTGCCATCAGCCCCATGAGGAATACTGTCACTGAAACCTGGCATCACCCACCGCCCCTCTCCACCACCATGGCCATCCTTTCAGGCCTGGCTATTTAGGTATCTAAGGGCTTCCCTGGTGGCTCAGTGGTAAAGAATTCACCTGCCAACACAGGAGATGCAGATTTGATCCCTGGGTCAGGAAGGTCCCCTGGAGAAGAGAATGGCAACCCACTCCAGTATTCTTGCCTGGGAAATTCCATGGACAGAGGAGCCTGGAGGGCTACAGTACATGGGGTTGCAAAGAGTTGGACACAAATGAGCATCCATGCACATTTAGGTATCTATCATTTTATCTTCAGACACCATCAAACACTTCTTTAAAACTAGAAACTTTCTTCTCTCTATGGAATTTGGAAAGTTTTGTAGTTTTTAGGCATGCATCACCTGATGTATATAAAATAAAATAAAATGTCTGGAATCAGATGGTCCACATTTCCTGTCTGACATTTAGTTTCTTTTAACATCTATGCTGTTCACAAACAGGATAGAGGTTTCCCTTAGAAGTTAAGGACCAGAGTGATGCTTCTTGGAATGCTGGTAATGCTTTCATCTAGGTGGTCATTACTTAAGTGTGCTCAGTGTATAAACCTTAATCATTAATTATATGTGCAATCTTCTGTATATGCAAATACTTTACTACAAACTGTTGAAACATGCCATTCATACTAACTCATCTACAAGACTAGGCAATGTTGGGAATAAGTGCTTTTATGTTCAGAAAGCAAGAGTAGGTAGGATAGTTTAAAAAAAATCTTGCTAGTGGCCAGTCTCCGTGCCAACAGCCTAGGAGGTGACATCTTATTGATTCTCCCTGTCAGCCCACTTCCTTTTATTTTGGTCTATGTGAAAAAAGGCATGAAGCAGATTCGTGGAAGCCTCGAACTCCTGTGGGAAGTGTAGGAAGGACCGCGCAGTTTGGGGTCCGGCATGGTGGTGCCCTGACTTGCTTGGTTTGGTTCTGTCCCAGGTGGTGTCTAATTGTGTGACACTGCGGGAGCCAACATCTTGCGTCAGCTGACAGGTATGACTCAGCAAGGAGCACAGCTCAGCTGACTGTTCTCGTCCAATAACACTGTCAGCAAGCTTCTCTGTCACAGAGAGCAATGAGACATACTCAAGCCATGGCTACTTGGCATGCAGTCATAAATGGATACTATTTCACGGTAGTTACTGAGGTTAGGATTTTATTCTTCAAGATAATCTTCTTCTCCTGTGTCTTTGTGGACACAGGAGTTGGATTCAACTCCTCTTTAGTTATACACTGAAAGGAACCATATACAGTAGCTCTGATAGCAGTGTGGTGGGGCGGTTAAGCATGTGGGCTTTAGTGTAAGATAGATTCAGGTTCAAGTCCTTGCTCTGACACTTACTAGCTGTGTGACCTGGCACAAGTTACCAAACCTCTCTGTGCCTCAGTTTTATTTGAAATAGATCAAGTTGTTATGAAGCATGAATGACATAATGTTTGTAACATTTGCTTAGACCAGTGCCTGACACAGATTTAAACACTCAGTAAGTAATCATTATTGTAGCATCATCATGCCTGTGACTGCCATGGAAAATCAAGGAGACAAAATGTAGAAAATGTGTGATGCAAAGTTAGCACTTGACAAATGCTAACTGTGATCATTTTGAGACAACTGTTTCAGAGATTAGCATTGCTGTGGGAACATTTGCTCCTTAGGGAAGCTGGGTATTATCCTGATTAGTTGGAGTATAATCTGACTTGTAAATAAAGAAAAGGAAAAAGTATGAGTTATTGTCCCTGAAAAGGCCTTGCAAAACCCCCTGAGACTAGGGTCAGCTCTCTTTGCATCTGGTGACCCGTGCTGCCCACCTGCAACCAACCATCCAGTTACTGAGAAAGTTGAACATCATTGTCCCTAAATGTAATCCCTGAAATCTTATACTGGATTTCTCTCACTCCATATTCATTCATGTAGCTATTCATTTGCAGGTCTTCTTTAGAACATGATTTTGTCAAACGTACTCCAAAACAACAACAGACTCTGAAAATGTAATATTCGGTGAAAAAAAAGTTATGTGGTCAAAGGTGGCAACTGCATACTATACCCCTCTTTTGACATCTGTAACATACATTAGCCTACTAAAGGTTCTGACAAGTCCTGCCAATCACTTGTTGGTTCATTCCTTTAATGAAACGCGTATTGAGTGCTTAGTATTTATCAGTCACTGTTCTAGGCACTGAGAGAAATAGAGCAAAGAACCAAATCACCCTCCAGGGCACAGTTTAATCCAGTGTTTCCCAAATCCACTCTCCGTAGAGATGATGATTTGGAACGTGCTAATTCCCCACTCTCATTACAGCTGAAATGAGTATCTAGAATTTCCAAAGCCTGGCATGCGATCTCACACCTCTGCATCTGCTTTACCCTCCTCCGCCTGGAACGTCTTTTCTCTTTCCTCAACCCGTGTCTGCCTCACTAACTCTGTTCTTCCATGTGGATTCTTATCCAGCCACAATTTCTCTGAGAAGGGCTGCTTAGCTCATGCCGCCAGGCTGAAAGTGTCCACCTTTCTTGGGATGCTCACCATGCACAGGGCACACCCTGTTTCATGGCACAGATCATTATGATCTCTTGACTTCCTGGTCCTTGACCAGACGCTGCCATCCCAGAAGGAAGTGACTATGCACCATCCATCTCTGTATTCCCAGAACTTAACTTGAGTTTGGCTCTCAGAAGGGACTGTATGATGGAGAAGGCAATGGCACCTCACTCCAGTACTCTTGCCTGGAAAATCCCATGGGCGGAGGAGCCTGATAGGCTGCAGTCCATGGGGTCGCTAAGAGTCGGACACGACTGAGTGACTTCACTTTCACTTTTCACTTTCATGCATTGGAGAAGGAAATGGCAACCCACTCCAGTGTTCTTGCCTGGAGAATCCCAGGGACGGGGGAGCCTGGTGGGCTGCCGTCTATGGGGTCGCATAGAGTCGGACACAACTGAAGTAACTTAGCAGCAGCAGCTGCATTTTATTTATATAACTTGGAAATGATAAACAACACTGAGAATTGCCAGATAAAATATAGGATGCCCAGTGAAATTTGAATTTCAGATAACAGTAAATTTGTTTTTTGTATAAGTATGACCCATGCAATGTTTCAGATATTGTTGTTGTTCATCTGAAATTCAAATTTCCCTCGACATCATTTATTTTTATTAGCAATTGCACATGTGATGCCTTTGTAAGAACAGCTATGGGATAGTCAAACTGTCCTATGACTACACCTTCAAAAAAAAAAAAAAAGTCCAGGGCATTGGAGGCAGTAATTAATAGATAAGCTTGGGAACAATCTCTCATTCTTTCCTGACATTCATGGTGAAGACAGGGAGAACGGAGGCTGTCATGATTCTAGAAGAGAAAGAAGTTTATCTCTCTGAAAGAAAGTGAGCAAACTCAGTTTGAAAGGGTTTAGAACATCTAGGTTCAGTTCAGTTCAGTCGCTTAGTCGTGTCCGACTCTTAGTCAGTCCAACATGGACTGCAGCACGCCAGGCCTCCCTGTCCATCACCAATTCCCGGAGTTTACTCAAACTCATGTCCATTGAGTTGGTGATGCCATCCAACCATCTCATCCTCTGTCTTCCCCTTCTCTTCTTGCCTTCGATCTTTCCCAGCATTGGAGTCTTTTCAAATGAGTCAGCTCTTCACAACAGGTGGCTTAGCAACATCGAGGTTGGGTTGCTAAAATCTGTGGAGGCTGTGGTAACAGATCCATTTAAAGTGAAAAGTGGAGAGAGCCTTCATTTTTGCTATTGATTGGTTAGGTTTTGACTTTGTGCTTTCAGAGAAAACATACATCGATAATTTTTTAAAAGGGAAGTTTATCAACTATTACAAGGAGAATAAAAGTACTATGCCTCAGGAATTTAGAAGAACTAAGCCTAACACATTTTAAGCATGTAACCAGAGTAGACGTTCCAAAAATTGGAGCTGCTAACATTACTATCATGTCTACTGTTTGGCATTATTTCTAAATCTGGAGAAATATTCTATAGTCTTCCCTTCTTTCAAACTGTAACAAGATTGTCTAGAACAAAGGACTAACTTTTAGGGGAAAGGCAAGCATAGGGAACTCGAAAATTTACATCTCACCATCAGTGCTGAATTTGTACTCTCAAATTATAGCACCCTTGGCTCAGATGGTAAAGAATTTGCTTGCAATGCAGGAGACCTGGGTTCGATCCCTGGGTCAGGAAGACCCTTGGAGAAGGGCATGGCAACCCATTCCAGTATTCTTGCCTGGAGAATTCCATAGACAGAGGAACCTGGTAGGCTACAGTCCATGGGGTCGCAAAGAGTTGGACATGACTTAGCAACTAACACTTTCACTTTCACAAAGAGCAAAGATTTTATCCTGACAGAATTTTGATACTGTTTATTTTTAGTTATTATTTATTCTCTGTGTCAGTCCATTAACTCCATGCCTTTTTCAGCCATGCTTAACATTGGCATTTGAGCAAACTTTGCTAGTTTCGTGAGTGAGCTGCAAAGATGGAAAGATGGCCAGAGATTAGGACTCATTTTGTCCTCAAAGGCATGTTCTGCTAGCTGGATCACAAATGAGAATCTCCAGTTCTATTACAAATTGATCCACTATGGTTTTGGCCACTTTTCCTTTTACCTCTGTGACCTATTTAACAGCTTTGGAAACTTAAAATCCACGAAGTACTCTAACTGCAATTAGATCTTGTGTTAGGTCAGTGTTACCTCTCATACTATTTGTCCCTAACACAAATCTACACAAAATGTCATTCATGGAGTCTTGCTGGCAAAGCTAGATATGAACATATATATAGTGTACTCAAACCATGGCAGCATAGAAGACTATTTCTGCACTGAGCTAACTGCTGTGTCATTGTAAGTTGAAGGTGATGGCTGGTCTATATTTAGCTCAAAAAAAAAAAAATGGCCTCACTAAAAAACGAAAGAGATGATCAGTTGATACTCAGCAAAAGCAAATGATAGTAGTCTCATAAAATTTAAAGAGGGATCAGGGTTCCAGGAAGCAAGTTACTACAAATAGAACCATGGAACTAGTTAGTCCATCCTTATGGCCTGTGCTTCCCATAGTCTGTACAGTGCCTGGGAATTAGTCCTAATGCATAATGCTGTCTCTTCCAGTGAGGTCACATGAGGGCCTTCCAGAGAAATCCTGGTCTCACTGGGCCCCTACAGGACAGAGGAGTAAGGTTTGACTTATTAATGGTAAAAGCAGATGGGTTCCCCAAGTTTCAGAGACCAAGTAGGTGGCAATGGAGGGGGGATCAAACATGCCATTGTTCCCACTGGCATATTTTATGAAATATTAAATGCCAATAACAACTTCCCAGTAACCCAACAATTTTGAAATACTAAACAATCAAATGATGAACAATATCCACTTTTTGTAAAATCAAGCTATAACATATTGTGTGTTGACTAAGGCATTACAAACAAAATAAAATTTGGACTGTTCATATTAAGGAACAGTTAATGCTTATAATCTTACCTCTTAGCTGTCAATAATTTTGCTATGTTCAGTTCAGCTCAGTCACTCAGTTGAGTCCGACTCTGCAATCCCATGGACAGCAGCACGCCAGGCTTCCCTGTCCATCACCAACTCCCAAAGCTTACTCAAACTCATGTCCATTGAGTTGGTGATGCCATCCAACCACCATCTCATCCTCTGTCATCCCCTTCGCATCCTGCCTTCAGTCTTTCTCAACATCAGGGTCTTTTCCAAGGAGTCAGTTCTTCGCATCAGGTGGCCAAAGTATTGGAGTTTCAGTTTCACCATCAGTCCTTCCAATGAATATTCAGGACTGACTTCCTTTAGGATTGACTGGATGGATCTCCTTGCAGTCCAAGGGACTCTCAAAAGTCTTCTCCAACACCACAATTCAAAAGCACCAATCCTTCAGTGCTCAGCTTTCTTTATGGTGCAACTCTCACATCCATATATGACTACTGGAAAATCCACAGCCTTGACTAGACGAACCTTTGTTGGCAAAATAATGTCTCTGCTTTTTAATATGCTGCTGAGGTTGGTCATAGCTTTTCTTCCAAGGAGCAAGCGTCTTTTAATTTCATGGCTGCAATCACCATCTGCAGGGATTTTGGAGCCCAAGAAAAGAAAGTCTGTCACTGTTTCCATTGTTTCCCTGTCTGTTTGCCATGAAGTGATGGGACCAGATAACATGATCTTAGTTTTTTGTATGTTGAGTTTTAAGCCAGTGCTTTCACTTTCCTCTTTCACTTTCATCAAGAGGCTCTTTAGTTCCTCTTCACTTTCTGCCATAAGGGTGGTGTCATCTGTGTATCTGAGGTTTTGATATTTCTCCCAGAAATCTTGATTTCAGCTTGTGCTTCTTCCAGCCCAGCATTTCACATGATGTACTCTGCATATAAGTTAAATAAGCGAAATGACAATATACAGCCTTGACATACTCCTTTCCCTATTTGGAACCAGTTCTTTGTTCCATGTCCAGTTCTAACTGTTGCTTCCTGACCTGCATACAGATTTCTCAAGAGGCAGGTGAGGTGGTCTGGTATTCCCATCTCTTGAAGAATTTTCCAGTGTGTTGTGATCCACACGGTCAAAAGCTTTGGCATCATCAATGAAGCAGCTGTTTTTTCTGGAACTCTCTTGCTTTTTCTATGATCCAACAGATATTTGCAATTTGATCTCTGGTTCCTCTGCCTTTTCTAAACCCAGCTTGAACATCTGGAAGTTCTTGGTTCACATACTGTTGGAGCCTAGCTTGGAGAATTTTCAGCATTACTTTGCTAGCGTGTGAGATGAGTGCAATTGTGCAGTAGTTTGAACATTCTTTGGCTTTGCCTTTCTTTTGGATTGGAATAAAAACTGATCTTTTCCAGTCCTGTGGCCACTGCTGAATTTTCCAAATTTGCTAGAATATTGAGTGCAGCACTTTCACAACATCATCTTTTAGGATTCGAATAACTTATCTGGAATTCTATCACCTCCGCTAGCATTGTTCATAGTGATGCTTCCTAAGGCCCACTTGACTTTGAATTCCAGGATGTCTGGCTCTAGGTGAGTGATCACACCATCGTGGTTATCTGGGTAATTAAGGTCATTTCTGTAGTTCTTCTGAACTTTTGCTATGGCCCCCAATGGAGGAGCCTGGTAGGCTGCAGTCCATGGGTCGCTAGGAGTCAGACACGACTGAGCAACTTCACTTTCACTTTTCACTTTCATGCATTGGAGAAGGAAATGGCAACCCACTCCAGTGTTCTTGCCTGGAGAATCCCAGGGACGGGGGAGCCTGGGGGGCTGCCGTCTATGGGGTCACATAGAGTTGGACACGACTGAAGCGACGCAGCAGCAGCAAGCAATTTAATAGAAAATATTTCATGGAGGGGTGATTTCACTTGAGAACACAGACCATTCAGCATCCATCCAAAGACCACACATTTAAGGTACTATATGCCAACAGTGGGACACACCCTTGCCTTTAATCTGTTAACATTCTTTCCAGACTTTTCAGCTGATTTTGTTCAAGCCAACGCAGAAGGGGTTTTTACCTTTACAAGTGTGTACATGAATAGATTCGAATATCGAGGCCTTGGCTCACTCTTTTCCCAGCCCCGCATGTACCATACAGTCCAGTGACACCAGCGCTACTATACTCTGTCCTTTCATCGTCCTGTTCCTTTGCTCTAGCTTTTGCCTCAGGCCCTGACTTGAAGGAGATGATGATTTCATAGAAAGGAGGAGATAACGGTTTCTACTTATTCTTTGCAGGAACTAAGGAAAGTAGGACCTCAATACGTAACTTATTTTTAAATTTAAAAACTGAAAAAATTAATTGTGAAATTTAGGTCATCTTACAAAATACACTTCAAATATTTTCTCTGTAGCAATAGAGATGATGATGTGGAGAGCTAAAACTTACACAGCACTTACTAAAAGCTAGGCTAAGTGTTTTGTATATATTAACTCATTTAATCCTGCCTTCATTCATATGAAGGAAGCACTGTATTCTCCCAATTTATAGATGAGGAAACTGAGGTATTAAGAAGTTTAGGACCTTGCCCAAAGTCATTCAATTGGTAAGTAGGATTCAAAACTAGGATTCAAAAACAACTAGGATTCAAATTCAGACAGGTTGGAGCCAGAGTCTGTGCTCTTATCCACCACACCAAATTGTTAGGTGTTCCTACAGCTCTCGTAGCCCATGCACAGATTTTGGCTTACCCTAACACTGTTATGTACAGGATGTGAGAGTTGGACCATAAAGAAGGCTGAGCACCAAAGAACTGATGCTTTCGAACTGTGGTGCTGGAGAAGACTCTTGAAAGTCCCTTGGACTGCAAGGAGATCAAATCAGTCCATCCTAAAGGAAATCAGTCCCGAATATTCATTGGAAGGACTGATACTGAAGCTGAAGCTCCAATATTTTGCCCACCTGATGCGAAGAGCCAACTCACTGGAAAAGACCTTGATGCTGGGAAAGACTGGAGAAGGAGGAGAAAAGAGGAGAAGGGGATAACAGAGGATGAGATGGTTGGATGACATCACTGCCTCATTGGACATGAGTTTGAGCAATCTCTGGGAGATCGTAAAGGACAGTAAAGTGTGGCTTGCTGCAGTCCATGGGGTCACAAAGAGTTGAACACGACTGAGTGACTGAACAACAACAACAGCAACAACAATGCTGTTGGCACTTAACAGAAATGAGTAGAATAAGAGGCATGTAATCTAAGATGTTCAAGCTGGTTTTAGAAAAGGCAGAAGAACCAGGATCAAATTGCCAACATCTGCTGGATCATCGAAAAAGCAAGAGTTCCAGAGAAACATCTATTTCTGCTCTATTGACTATGCAAAAGCCTTTGACTGTGTGGATCACAACAAACTGTGAAAAATTCTGAAAGAGATGGGAATACCAGACCACCTGACCTGCCTCTTGAGAAACCTGTATTCAGGTCAGGAAGCAACAGTTAGAACTGGACATGGAACAACAGACTGGTTCCAAATAGGAAAAGGAGTATGTCAAGGCTGTATATTGTCACCCTGCTTATTTAACTTACATGCAGAGTACACCATGAGAAATGCTGGGCTGGAGGAAGCACAGGCTGGAATCAAGATTGCCAGGAGAAAAACCAATAACCTCAGATATGCAGATGACACCACTCTTATGGCAGAAAGTGAAGAAGAACTAAAGGCCCTCTTGATGAAAGTGAAAAAGGAGAGTGAAAAAGTTGGCTTAAAGCTCAACATTCAGAAAACTAAGATCATGTCATCCGGTCCCATCACTTCATGGCAAACAGATGGGGAAAAAGTGGAAACAGTGGCTGACTTTATTTTTGGGGGCTCCAAAATCACTGCAGATGGTGATTGCAGCCATGAAATTAAAAGATGCATACTCCTTGGAAGGAAAGTTATAACCAACCTCGACAGCATATTAAAAAGCAGAGACATCACTTTGTCAACAAAGGTCTGTCTAGTCAAGGCTATGGTTTTTCCAGCGGTCATGTACGGATGTGAGAGTTGGACTATAAAAAAGCTGAGTGCTGAGGAATTGATGCTTTTGAATAGTGGTGTTGGAGAACACTCTTGAGAGTCCCTTGGACTACAAGGAGATCCAACCAGCCCATCTTAAAGGAGATCATTCCTGAATATTCATTGGAAGGACTGATTTTGAAGCTGAAACTCCAATACTTTGTCCACCTGATGTGAAGAGCTGACTCATTTGAAAAGACCCTGATGCTGGGAAAGATTGAGGGCAGGAGGAGAAGTGGACGACAGAAGATGAGATGGTTGGATGGCATCACTGACTCAATGGACATGGGTTTGGGTGGACTCCGGGAGTTGGTGATGGACAGGGAGGCCTGGTGTGCTGAGGTTCATGGGGTTGCAAAGAGTCAGACACTGAGCAACTGAGCAACTGAACTGAACTGAACTGAATCTAAGTGTCCTTTTCCCCCACTGAATGGTAAAATACTTGAAGTCAAGACTCATGTCTCATCTGTCTTTGTATGCTCCAGGGCCTTGCACAATATCTAGGCCCATATATGTCTAAAGAGCTTCCCTGGTGGCTCAGCTGGTAATGAATCCGCCTGCAATGCGGGAGACCTGGGTTCGATCCCTGGGTTGGGAAGATCCCCTGGAGAAAGGACAGGCTACCCACTCCAGTATTCTGGCCTGGAGAATTCCACGGACTACAGTCCATGGAGTTGCAAAGAGTCGGACATGACTGAATGACTTTCACTTTCACACGTCCAAGAGAAATTTGTTAAGTGAACTAATTTGAAATATTAATCCAATCCATATGAAGGTGACATCGTTACAGGTCAAAACAATTCATTGTCAGTTTCATCTAGTTCAACCTTCTGGAACACAGACAACACCTACCAGCTCTGAAGCTAACCTATTTTTCATGCTTTTTCAAAGCTTTATTAATTTGTAGCACATTGATACCTACAGAAAGAGAATAATACCATCAGATAGTTCTACTCATCTACCACAGACAAGCCAGATTATGGAAAAATTGGTAGTCCTTGATTTATTCATGCAAATATCTTATTCCTCATTTTCTCTATTGCAGGTACATAATAATGCCTCAAGGGTCTTCCCAGGTGGCGCTAGTAGTAAAGAACCCACCTGTCAATGCAGGAGACTTTAGGAGAGTTGGGTTCAATCCCTTGGTCAGGAAGATACCCCAGAGGAGGGTATGACAACCCACTCCAGTATTCTTGCTTGGAGAATCCTATGGACAGAGGAGCCTGGTGGGTTGCAAAGAATTGGAAACTACTGAAGTGACTTAGCATGCATGCAACAATGTCTCCAACAACACCATTTCCAAGCCAACAAAGGACAGGACATCAGATGTTTTATCAAAATGACGTCCAGCGTAACTTTCCAAAGCAAATTTCCACTTCATCCCTATCCCCTTCTTGCATTTATTTATTCAGGAAATAATTTTTAAGCGTTTCTTTCAGGCTGGTTCTTGAGGACATAAAACACACAGCTCCCATCAGTGGCTTTTTGTAGCTAAGTAGTAATAACAGCTCACGCCACAAGATGGCACTCCTAATTCTTCTTTGTATTCCCTTTCTATTGTGATGAAAGATTTTATAATTTTTCCACTGTTGCAAAACAGAACCACCATGAGGGTTTTCTTTTTTTTTTCAAGTTGATGTACCTGACTGCTCCTATGAACATATTTCAGATACTTCAAAACGATAATTTTCTCAGGGACTTTACATGTTACTTTGGGAGAGGGTGTATGTTGTAACACGGAGGCCATACTATGACGTGAAGAGGTTGGAACCTTTTCTTACTGCTGACCATGACCCTGAGAGCACTAAGGTTTAAGGAAAAGAAGGGCAGAAAGTTGCAGAGAGCACTGCAGGCAAACAGCTCTGCAGCAGAATGGCAGGGAGGTTGGGGTGGGGGTTGGGAGCTCAGTTGGCCCCAGGCACTCACCTAAAGCTTCCCAGGGACGAAGATGCTCGAACTACATCTTAGAGTTCCTCATACTCAGTTGTTAAATCCCCACTATTCCTACCTACTTTGGTTCCAGATGCTTATGGCCTGGACCCTCTCTACCAAAGGCACAGGACTGAGTTGAGTTTGGCAAATTTTGATCAATGATTTTTACTTCAAGGGAAGAGCCAAAGGCTGAAAAGAACACGTTTGAAAATGATACTAATATTTATTAAATGTTGAATACCAAGCAACTTGATAAGCAAAGGGCTTAGCAAATTTATTTCATTTAATACAAGAACCCTATGAGAAAGTTTTATGTACCAAATATTTATGTAACACCTGATTCTAAGCACTTCACAAATATTAATGCACTTCAATGTATCATCATAACATCCCTCTGAGGATATACACTATTGTTTTTTCCCTCCCATGGGAAACTGAGGCATATAAGGATTATGTGATTTGCCAAAGGTCAAATAGCAGGTAAGAAGCACAGCTGGAGTTCGTAGCCAAGAATGGCAAACTCCAGTGTCTGGGCTCTTATGCTGTCTCTCTGTTTCACAGAAAAAATACTATGTCCATCAGATAAGAATGCCCTCAAATTTCTGCTATGAAACCGATAAGTTTACCTAATCTGCACCTCCTCTATTTGCCTAACATATTTGCCAAAATGTCCAGGACACAATTAACAATCACCTGTCATAAATCACAACCTGAATTTTTAAAAATGTAATCAACTAATCTCAACAGATGACTTTCATATTGGAATTATCTAACAAAGATTTTAAAGCAGCCATCATAAAAATGCTTAAACAGCAATTAGAAATTCTCTTGAAACAAAAAAATACAGAATCTCAGAAAGGAATAGAAATTACTAAAAAGAACAAAATGGATATTATAAAAATGAAAAATACAAGAATATAAACTTAAAATCACTGGATATAATGATAGTGCAGTGATGACCAGAGGACAGAATCAGTGAAGTTGAGAATGGGTCAAATGAATTCACACAAGCGTCTGTGAACAGCAATTAAACAAACTGTAAAAAAAAAAAAAAAAAACATGAACAGAACCTCAGAGATCTGTGAAACAACAAAAGATCCAATATTCACATCATGGACCTCCAAGAGGAAGAGAAAAAAGACTGAACTGAAAAAAAAAAAAAGTAGAAAATAAGAGCTAAAAACTTCTGAAGTTTGGTGAAAGATGTAGACCTATAGATTCAACAAGCTGAGCGAACTCCAAATAGTATAAATACAAAGAAATGCATGCCAAGACGTTGTAATTAAACTTCTGATGAATAAAGACAAAAAAATTCCTGAAAGCGGCCATACAAAAACAACACATTACCCAGAGAGAATACCAATTCAAATGCCAGCAGATTTCTCATCTGAAACCACGAAGAACAGGAGGAAGTGGCACAACCTTTCAAGTACTGAAAGAAAATTCTTTTCTCTGAGAAAGGCCATGTGAAGAGAATGAAAACACAAGCTACAGTCTGGGAAAAAGTTATTTGCAAACCACATACCTGATTGACAGTATCTAAATTATCTATAATTATAGAACTGTCAAAGCACAACAGTAAAAATAAAAAATCCAATTAAAAAATCAACGAAAGTACAGATACTTCATTAAAGTGGATATATAGATGGCCAATAAGCACATTAAAAACGGTTCAAAATAATTGGCTATCAGGGAAACACAAGTTAAATGCACTATATGATACCACTGTGCACTTAGCAGTGTGGCTAAAACAAAAAAAATAATATCATAAAATTCTGGTGATGATGCCTAAAAATTGGATCACTCATCTACTGCAGGTAAGAATGTAAACAGATACAGCTACTCTGAAAAATGGTTTGAAAGTCCCTTAAAAAATTAAACATACAACTATCATATGACCTAGCAATTTCACTCCTGAGTATTTATCCCAGAGAAATGAAGACCTATCTTTACCCAAAAACCTGTACACATATGTCTACAGCAGCTTTACATGTAAGTTCCAAAAAGCAGCAACAGCTCAGACGTTCTTTGATGGGCAAATGGTTAAGCTAAGTGTGGCATGTCTGTACCATGGAACTCAAGAATAAAAAGGAATAAACTATTGATACTTAGAGTACTTGGATGAATCTCTAGGGAATTATGCTGAATGAGAAAAGCCAATTCCTAAAGTTTACATACTGGGTGATTCCGTGTATATAGCATTCAAGAAATGACAAAATTATAGGAATAGAAAACATTAGTGATTGCAAGCAGATGGGGGAGGGGTGGTGAGAGGGATATAGGAGAGTAGTGGATGTGGTTATAAAAGAGCAACATGAGGGATCCCTGTGGTGTTGGAAGCACATGTAGTCCTATGAGTGCTGATGCACATACAACTGCACAGGTGATAAGATTGTATACAATTTAATATGTATACACTCACGCAAGTGCAGGTGGTGCTAGGGGAAATCTAGGGAAGATTGGCATCTTATATCAGTGTCAATGTCCAGGGTGGGATATTGTACTGTCTTATTGCAGGATATTACCATTACCATAGGGCTTTCCTGGTGGCTTAGATGGTAAAGAGTCTGCCTGCAGTGTGGGAGACCTGGGTTCGATCCCTGGGTCTGGAAGCTCCCCTAGAGAAGGGAATGGCACCACACTCCAGTATCCTTGCCTGGAAAATTCCATGGACAGAGGAGCCTGGTGGGCTACAGTCCATGGGGTCGCCAAGAGTTGGACACAAGTTAGCAACTTCACTTTTTTTCTTTCACCACTGGGGGAAACTAGGCAGGTCCCTCAAAAAATCTGTTTATTTCTTGCAACTGCATGTCAATTTACAATTATATCAATAGCAATTTCCATTAAAAAAAAATAAGCATGTTGCTCGATCACTTAAGGCTCCATTCGTCTGTAGGAACCACCTATTTTTTTAGTTTCCCTTCACAATCAGTTCTCAGTCCACCACAATGGATCCTATCATTCCACTGAAATGGCTCTTGTCACTCTATCCCTATCTCACTTGATGTCTCACCCTACTGACTGCTCCTTCCTTCTGGAATCATTCTTTCCATTTCCTACATCAGGGATCACTCCTTAATCTCCTCTTTGGGATCCTCTTTATCTGCCTATTCTCTTCCTATCAGATCACCTGCCATACTATCTCATTCAGTAATTAACTTCATCAAGTCCCGCAAGGTACTGCAAAGTACTCAACAACTTCTCACATTTAATCATCAATCCTGTTTCTTCAATTCACTCTATCCAGATCTTCAACTTAACAATCCAGCATTATATTCACTCTCTTAGAAACAAACTTGCCTCAGTAATTTCTCTTTCTCTGTCACATCTGCCTTGCAAAGTCCCAATTTCAGTGAGCCATCGTCTCTGCCTACTACATCCCTGTATTTTAGCAGCTGAACACTGTCTGAATAATCACAGTCGTGTTGGCAGGCTTCATTTTAAAGTCAAGGTCATAAATTTCAAATGAGCCCTCTATGTTGCCTGAACATCCCACCTCTTACTTTAATGTTCACATTCCTACTATCCAAAACAACTATTTCACAGCTTTCTCTCCCTCTTCAAAGCTACAAACAAATCCAACATCTAAACTTTCACTCACAAATGATGTTTTTGCCTCATTCACTTGACAAAGCAGGCGCCCTATAGGGAAATGTCCGCGCCTCTCTCTGGGGGTAACCACTCCACTTGTGTTCAGTGTCCATCCCATCCCCTCCATCCTTCACAGGGGTCCCCTTCCTCCTGTTATTTACTCCTTTTCTTTCTCATATCTCAAAATTCTCCCCATCTCTCTGATCATCTTCATCAGCAAACAGGTATGCCCTAGCCATTATCCACTTTTTTTTAATCCGTTTACCTCACATCTGCATTCCACCTGCCACCTCATTTCTGATCCACTTCACAACCATATCTCTCGTATAAATGGTCTATAGTCACCATTTTCACTTTTCATCTCTCATTTTTTTCCTCAACTCACTTTAATCTAGTTTCCGTCTCCACCACCCAAGCTACAGAAACTTTTGATAACATTTGTTTTTGGAAAAGATATCAATGACCTTCATGTCATCAAAGTCAGTGCTCTCTTCTCTGATCTTAATTTATTTGACTTTCAGTAAGACTTGACACATCTGACTATTCCATCCATTTTAAACTCTGTTCTTCCCTGGGCTTCGAGAACACTGCACTCTCCTGGTTCTATTTCTATCTCACTGGCCTCTCCTCAATCTATTTTGTAGCCTCCTTTTCTTCTCACCCTAAGTGACCTCATTCAGTCCTATAGCTTTAAATACTGTGTATGTGCTGATGACTCCCAAGCTTACATTTCCACTAATATCCAGTTGCCCACCTGACATCACCATTTGGATGTCCAATAGGTACCTCAAAATCAACATGGTTAGATGCAAACTCATGATTCTTCCTGCACAAGTCCACTCTCCCAACTCTCCCAGTTGCTTACATAAAAAAGTCTAAGATTGATTTCATTCTTTTTCTCACCACATGTTCAAATCATCCAAAAATCCTTCATACTCTACCTCCAAAAATGTATCCTGAATCTGTCTACTTCCATCCGTCACTAATATTACCATTCTGATCTAATCCAGCATTCCCATTTGGCCTAAAGCAATTGCTTCTGATGTATTTTACTTAGCTTTTATAACTCCCTGCCATCCATTCTCCAGTCACACCAGAGTAATCATTTTTTTTAAAAAAATAAATCAAATTTCCAAAAATGGTCCCTTTACCTTCTATGATGCCCAAGGGGATTTTTCTTTTATATTTACTGTGGGAATATGATTGAGCTCTTTGAGGTAAATCTTGCATTTTACGGAGTGGCCCCTCTGATGGGATCCTCCTGGATTTTATAATGCTCAGACTTGCCTGCACTGAGTCTCCAGCAATTCATCAACCAGCACTGGATCTCACAGCAGATTCTAATCATCAGTCTCTGCCCTGTAATAAACTTAAAAATCCTTGAAAAAGAGAGAGTGGCAAAGATGACAGAGTATAAGAACTCTAAGCTTACCTCCTCTCACAAACACACCAAAAGAACAACAATCTGCAGAATAGCCATTGTTGAAAAAGTCTGAAATCTACAAGAAAAGACATAAAGAAGGAACCAAACCGCATTGAGGAAGGTAGGAGG
Source organism: Bos grunniens (assembly GCF_055505025.1). Lineage (NCBI taxonomy): Eukaryota > Metazoa > Chordata > Mammalia > Artiodactyla > Bovidae > Bos > Bos grunniens. Next base: position 122,793,590 of record NC_141194.1, on the reverse strand, counting down.
GGCAGACTTGCAATAGAATCAAATCCCATACTCACTGGGTGGGTGACCCACAACCTGGAGAATAATTATATCACAGAGGTTCTCCCACAGGAGAGTGAGTTCAGAGCCCCACATGAGTGCCGCCCCCCGCTCCTCCCTGCTGCAGCCTGGGGGTCAGGCACCATGAAGAGGAGCCACCAGAGCATTTGGCTTTGAAGACCAGTGGGGCTTAACTGCAGGAGTTCAACAGAATTGGGAGAAATAGATACTTCACTCTTAAAGAGTGCACACAAAATTTCACGTGCACCAGGACTAAGGCAAAAGCAGCAATTTCATAGGTGCCTGAACCAGATCTACTTGCTGGTCTTGGAGGGTATCCTAGGGAGACAGGGCCAGGAGAGCAGCCTATGGCTCACCTGGAGACATACACACTCGGGGTAGACATCCCTGGGATTATTCATCAGCATGAACTCTCCTAGAGGCTGGCATCTTGCACTGAGACCTGGCCTAATCCAATAACCTATAGGATCCACCTCTGGGATGTCTCAGGCAAAACAGCTAACTGGTTGGTGAACACATACCCACCTGTCAGCAGAGAGGTTGCCTAAAGACTTCCTGAGCCCACAGCTGTCTCTAGACATGCCCCTAAACATGGCCTTACTCACCAGAGGGTCAAGAAGCAGCTCTAACCATCAGTGGGCAGGAACCAGCTCCTTCCACCAAGAAGCCTGCACAAGCCTCTAGACCAGCCTCACCCACCAGGCAGCAGACACCATGAGCAAGAAAACTATGGTCCTGCAGCCTGCAGACTAAATCTGCAAATGCAGACCAGACACTAACATGGGAACCAGATGACCCCTGGCCCTTGGGTGATGAGAGGGGAGTGCACTGAGTTTGCTCAGATTCATGTCCATTGCATTGGTAATGCCATCTAACCATCTCATGCTCTGCCACCTTCTTCTTTATTTGCCTTCAGTCTTTCCCAGCATCAGGGTCTTTTCCAGTAAGTCAGCTCTGCACATCACATGGCCAAAGTATTGGAGATTCAGCTTCAGCATCAGCATCAGTCCTTCCAATGAATATTCAGGGTTGATTTCCTTTAGGATTGACTGGTTTGATCTCCTTGCAGTCCAAGGGACTCTCAAGAGTCTTCTCCAGCAGCACAGTTTGAAAGCATCAGCTCATAAAGATGTTCAAATAATTTGGCATGAGAATGGATGCAAAGAGCAAGAAATTAGTACTTTTTAACAAAGAATTAGAAAATACAAAGAACAACCAAAGGAATTAAAGAATACAGTAACTGAAATGAAAAACACATAAGAAGGAATCATCAGTAGACTAAATGAGACAGTGAGCTGGAAGAAAGAGTAGTAGAAATCACTATTACTGAACAGAAAGAGGAAAAAAAGAGAAGAAATGAATTTCCAAACTATATAAACAGCTCATACAATGTAATAACAACAACAAAAATCAACCCAGTCAAAAAATGGGCAGAAGACCTAAATATACATTTCTCCAAAGAAGACATATAGATGGCCAATAGGTACATGAAAAGATGCTCAATATTGCTAAGTATTAAAGAATTGCACATCAAAACTACTCCTCACACTGGTCAGAATGGTCATCATTAAAAAGTTGACAATAAATTCTGGAGTTGGTGTGGAGAAATGGGAACCCTCCTACACTGTTGGTGGGAATGTAAACTCATGCAACCACTATGGAAAATAATATGCGGATTTCTTAAAAAACAACAGAGAAATACCATATGAACCAGCAATCTCACTTCTGGGTATATATCTGGAGAAAACTCCAATTCAAAAAGATACATACACCCCAGTGTTCATAGCAGTATTATTTATAATAGTGAATACATGGAAGCAAACTAAGTGTTAATAAAGAAGATGTGGTGTGTGTGTGTGTGTGTGTGTGTGTGTATAAAGGGATATTACTCAGCCATAAAATAGAATGAAATAATGTAATTTGAAACAACATGGATGGACCCAGAGCCTAGAGATTATCATAGTAAGTGAAGTAAGTCAGAAAGAGAAAGACAAATATCGTACCACTTATATGTGAAATCTAAAAATATAAACATTTTTACAGAACAGAAATAGACTCACAGACATAGAAAACAAAGTTATGGTTTCCAAAGTGGATAGTGGGATAGGAAGGGATGAGGAGCTTGGGATGGACATGTACACACTACTATATATAAAAGAGACAACCAACAAGGACCTACTGCATAGCACAAGGAATTATATCCAATATCTTGTAATAATCTATTAATATAATGGAAAAGAATCTAAAAAAGAATATATATGTATAACTTTGCTGTGCATCAGAACTAACACAACACTGTAAATTAACTATACTTCAATTTTAAAACATGGTTAAAAATCAAATCATTCATTTCCCTACTTAAAATCAACCAGGAACTACCTGAGAGATTTAGAATAAAATCTAAACTCTTTTTCCTACCTACTTTCCCAAGCAGTCCTGTGCAAAAAGTCACAGAGGGATTTCAGCCTCCACTTTTCAGAAAAAAAAATTGGGGGAGAAGGCAAGGGAACTAACATATAAACACCCACTCCATATCTGCATTGGAGAAGACTGTTTTATTTGCAGGAAATTAAAAGCCTTTGGCAGTTCTTTAGCAAGCATGGGTCAATTAGTCTGGCACATCCAGGGTCTTCCCAGGGGGACTGATTTCCATATTTCCCTAATCTGAAGACCCTGCTTCAAGTGGGCTGGTTTCAGTGGGCCAGAGAAGGTGTTACAGTGAGCCAGAAAACTACCTGCATCCGAGTTTGTTCTAATTCCACCATCTATCTCTTTACTTCATCCACTACTGTCTTTCTCACCAGCTAGTGAACAATCATTCATTATGGCGGTCAGAGGGCAGCACCGACTGAAAGAAACATAATGAAAACCTTGGCTTTCTGGTCCAGCTAGATACGCCACTAACTAGCTGTGTGACTCTGGGCAAGCCACATACCCTCTTGGAGCCTCAATATACCTGCAACGGTCCATGTTAACACTAAGATTCCACAATCAACTGCTAGCTTTCAAGCTGCAATTCTACTAGCACCAGATCAAAGAGAGGAAATGTAATATATATAAGAAATAATAAAAAATCGTTGGGACTTGCCTCTTTTTCCTTGGAAAAAGTTCATGGTTTATTTAGTCTTTCTTTTGTGAGACAGGGCTTCCATTGTGGCTCAACTGGAAAGAATCTGCCTGCAATGCAGGAGACCTGGGTTCGATCCCTGGGTAGGGAAGATTCCCTGGAGAAGGGAAAGGCTACCCACTCCAATATTCTGGCCTGGAGAATTCCATGGACTGTATAGTCCATGGGGTTGCAAAGAGTTGGATGTGACTGAGCAACTCTCACTTTCGCTTTCTTTTGTGAGACAGAGAAATCTTAAGCTCCTGAACCAAACTGCCAATATCTACCCACTTACTAGCTTCCAGTTTGCAACAGTTTGAAACTAATTTCTTTAAAGTGGTGGGTCCTGCTTGACTTTTCAAAGCAGAAGATTTTTCCTCATTATTTGCACTGTGAAAATGTTTTAAAAGAAATTAAATGAGGAACGATTAATTGATATTTGAATAAGTTCTTAATCTGCCAGATGGGAGCTCCAGGGATGTGTGGTCTCCAGTGGCCCAGATTTTGCTGCTCAGAGAAAGTACACTGTGCAAACCCGAGCTGCCCTCCCAGTGCCTAAGTAAGGCTTCACAGCTTTTCTGCCTCCATACCCCCTTTTCCTCTCCTGTCTCCTGTCCATTCTCTGTTACTGGTGAATCTATGCTGAAACACTTCCTGTATAGGTTCAGACCCAAAGAGCTAGCCCTTTTCCAATTCACCCACCTTAATGCTCTTTTTTTGTTTGCTTGTTTTCACATCTCTATGCCTTTGTCCTTTGCCTCTGATATCCAGGCTTAGTTCTCTTTCCATCCTCTCAAGTGTAGCTGGTATGGCTTCTCCTCTGGGGTCATAAGTCTTCCTCAAGCCCTCTGCCCTGACCCTTCTGAAAATGAGCAGCAGTGTCACAATAACTTTTTAATTCCCCATTAAGGCTGAGTCCTCCTTATCTCTGTATTGCACAAGGCAAAGTACAGTTGACCCTTGAACAACACGAGTGTGAATGGCACAGGCCCACTTACACATGAATTTTTCTTTTCACTGAACACATAGTACAGCACATGCTACATGACTGGTTGAACCTGCAGATGCAGAACCACGGATACAGCCGGCCAAGTGTCAACTGCTGGGCAGCATTTCGACTCTAGCAGGGTCAGCATTCCTAAGCCCCGAGTTGTTCAAGGGTCATCAGAACTTAATCACTTGTCTATTGAATAAACAAAGCACAAAAATGGATCCTCAAAGCCTAGATTTGCACATGCAGGAAAGTTGTACTTCCTAGACTCTATGGCTAGAATGATGTCAAGGCCTTCCTTCTGTTTGTTACTGTTCATTGGCTGCTCTCTATAGGGAAGTCATTTGCCTCTACCATAGATTGTGGTAATGCATTTGAACTGATGTTGAAAGACTTAGCAGATGTTTTCTACTTAACTGCAATCAAAGGAGGCAGGAACCAGGCTAATGTGGACTGTTGTCCTGGAAGGCTCCCTCGGTGGTCTGAATTGTATTATCTTGATGTCAGCAGCAATACTTTAACTTCTGTACAAAGCAAGATATTTATGAACAGTCAAGCTGGTTTTGTCACTCTAATGACCCTAATTGGAATTCGCCAGTAAAACAAGAAAAAATCTCCGTGAGCATTCGGCTTGAAAAGTGAAATGCAATTAAAAAGGGTTCATTTGTTAGTTGTCTACATTTCTCAACTTATCCCCAGGACATATTTAAAATCTATGAATTTTGACAGGAAAGACATTAGCTTTGATCTGTGGTCTTGATATCAAAATGTTCACCATAGTTAAAATGTTGGCTCATTAAAACTTAATTCACCCTCAGCTCCTCCATTCCTTTCTAAACTCTTCAAATTTATGCAATTTCACCCAAGAGTGACGATGACTTAAGAAATATCCCATGGAATTAATTTTCAGGGGCATAACCTAGACAGTGTATTAAAAAGCAGAGTCATTACTTTCCCAGCAAAGGTCCGTCTAGTCAAAGCTATGGTTTTTCCAGTAGTCATGTATGGATATGAGAGTTGGACTATAAAAAAGCTGAGTGCAGAAGAACTGATGCTTTTGAACTGTGGTTTTGGAGAAGACTCTTGAGAGTCCATTGGACTGCAAGGAGATCCAACCAGTCCATCCTAAAGGAAATCAGTCCCAAATATTCATTGGAAGGACTGATGGTGAAGCTGAAACTCCAATACTTTGGCCACCTGATGTGAAAAGCTGACTCATTTGAAAAGACCCTGATGCTGGGAAAGATTGAAGGTGGGACTAGAAGGGACAACAAAGGATGAGATGGTTGGATGGCAACACCGATTCAATGGACATGAGTTTGAGCAGGCTCTGGGAGATGGTGAAGGACACGGAAGCCTGGCATGCTGCAGTCCATGGGGTCACAAAGAGTCGGACATGAGAGAGCAACTGAATAAAATAACAACAGGTTGAGTGAAGTTTCTAGTTTCTCACAATCACACCGTCTTTCTCCTTCTAAAAGTTCAACCTTCTCTATAAGAGCATGTCTCCTGTGCACAGTAGGACATCTGGTGTAGATTCTGCCTTCTCATTAGTTGTAGCTAATGACAACAACAATAATCAATAATAATATAATTAACATGCATTGACACAAACGGTATTTCCTATAACTTTTACTATTACATTTTAACATCTCTGTAGGATAAGGGATATTAAACCCTACTGTGTGGATGAAGAAACTGAACATTAAGAGATTTTCAGTATCTTGCCCAAACTGGCAAGTGGTTAGTGGGGGTGGCAGAGACAGGAAACAGACCCATGTCTTTCTTTCCTCAAAACCCAGGCATTTGTTTCTCTCTGACAGGAGCCTCTGACCAAAATGGACTTCTTTATCTCATTTCTGTTTTACAGGTGAGTAAACTGAGTCCCTGAGAAGGTCAATTAACTTGTTCAAGGTCTCATTACAAGAAAGTACTGCAGTAACTTCAAACTCAGTTCTGTCAGCTTCCCAAGTTCATGCTGTCTCTTATACCTCCCTACGTCCATGTTGCACCTCAGTTGACCTGAGACTCATCACATGGGGTGTCAGGACAACCTGGGGCCTGGAGGACACTATGGGTAAGTGGCCATATTTAAAAAGGTCATTTCCCTATTCCTCATGGCTCATTTTGGCCCTGGGCAACCTGATTCCCTGTGGTTCAGAGCGCTGTGGGGGGATGTTGAGATTCCTGTGGTAAGTTGAATGTTGATTCCCCCAAAAGATAGGTACATATCCTAATCCCTGAACCTGTGAATAATATCATATTTAAAAAAAGAAGTCCTTACATCTGTGATTAAATTAAAGACCTTGAGATGAGATCATCTTCAATTATCTAGGTGGGGGGGACCCTAAATCCAATTACAAATGTTCTTATAAAAGAAAGACAAGGGTAGAAAAGGAGGTGATAAGAAGATGGAGGCAGGGACTTCCCCAATGGTCCATTGGCCAAGACTCCACGCCACCAATGCAGGGGGTTCAATCCCTGGTCAGAGAACTAGATCCCACATGCCACAACTAAAGATCCTGCTCGTCTCAACAGAGATCAAAGATCCCGTGTGCCACAGCTAAGATCCAGCACAGCCAAATAAATAAATAAATAACAAATATTAAAAAAATATGGAGGCAGACATTAAAGTGATGAAGTTACAAACCAAGGAACATCAATGGATGCCCAAAGCCACCCCAAACTAGAAGAGGCAAGGAGCAGATTCTTCCCGAACGCCTGTGGGCATAGTGTGGCCCTGCCAAAACTTGACTTGGGACTTCCAGTTTCCAGAAATGTGAGAGAAGAAAGTTCTGTTAAGTCACCAAGTTTGCAGTCATGTGTGATGGCTGCCACGGGAAAGTAATGCACACCCTGAGTGTGGTTTGAGGTGCTTCCGTCTGGAGATACATACAAGGACAGCTCTGTCTACCTCTAGGACTGAGTATTTTGATCATGAGAAACTCCCAACCAGGAAATTCAGGATGCTTAGAATGCAGGGTACAGGGAAAACTTCTCGGACTGGTGGATGGTGGTGATCAAAGTGGATGGTGACTGGGGCCTAGCAAAGGCACTGTGATTGGAAACACCTGCATTAATACGAGCACCATGAAAATCTTGATAGGCATGCAAGCTAAGGATTCTTACAAACAAGAAATCAATACTGTACAAGATGTACTAACCAGAAACACGAGGGCATCAGTGAGGCTTCAATTAGGACAACCGGTCCTGCCTTTAAACTTCATCTGAAGCTGCACAATGTGGAGAAATGAGTACAGACTGTGCTCTAAAACATTGGATTTGAGTTCTGGTCCTGTTCAAGGTAACAGAGTCATTGAGCTGACAGTGACTAGAAAGTTTTTCACTGAGATATTGTCAGGATTGAGTTAAATAGCACAAGTTTCTATGAAACACCAAACAAGGGCACATTGAGTGGTGGTCGGTGTTCTCTTCAGTCATGAGACCTCAGCCTGCAGCGCTGTCTCTGCCATTCTTTCCTTGAGCTGCTTCAAGAGTAAGAGGCAAGGGAGAGAAGGATGAATTGAGAGAGGAGCATTAGCATATATACACTATCATGTGTGAAGTGCAGAGATACGGGGAAGCTGCTATATAACACAGGGAGCCCAGCCTGGCATTCTGGGGTGACCTAGAGGGGCAGGGTTCTGCGAGAGGAGGAAGGCCCAAGAGGGCATGGATATATGTATAATTTTGACTGATTCAATGTATGGCAGAAATCAGCATATGGTAAAGCAATTATCCTCCAATTAAATAAACAATTAATTAATTTTTTAAAAACAAGAGTAAGAAGCAAGATCTATCCTCATGTCCACTGCTCTAACCTAAATGTAAGATGATGGCTCAAAGCAAGAGCCTCCCTTCCATACTGAACTCAAGTCTCAAATGGTGAAATGCAATGGACATTTCCCTTGGACTTCAAGGAGATCAAACCAGTCAATCCTAAAGGAAATCAGTCCTGAATATTCATTGGAAGGACTGATGCTGAAGCTCCAATACTTTGGCCACTTGATGTGAAGAACTGACTCATTGGAAAAGACCCTGATGATGGGAAAGATTGAAGGTGGGAGAAGGCTACGACAGAGGATGAGATGGTTGGATGGCATCATCGACTCAATAGAAATGAGCAAACTCTGGGAGATAGTGAAGGACAGGGAACCCTGGCGTGCTGCAGTCCATGGGGTTGCAAAGAGATGGACATGACTTAGTAACTGAACAACAACAACAAATGGATGGACATCACAGCTCTGAAAGAGCAGATGGTTCCTCACTTTATCTGCTTTTTGTTTCTCAGATCTTGTAGCTGAATTCCCTGGGTGAGCTAGGTGACTGTTCCCAACCATTATGTATTGGTAACGTAGATTAAAATTTTGGTCACATTTATTAAAAGAACGATTCACAGAGTTTACATTTTTAAAAATGAAATCAACAATACCATACAAGCTACCACCACAGCTACCGGGCTAGATTCAGTCATGACATTTTGTGCTGGCAGTCATTTGAGTGGCTGGAAAGAGTGGATGATGCAAGGGACATGGCATTAGGAATAATTACTTTCTATGAAGTCAAACTTTATTTCCATTGTGACATCAAATGACTGAATTCATTTTCATCTGTTATGCTCAGCTCTCGGGCCTTACCTGGAGCCTTGTGTGTCAGATTCTTTTAGAGGTGTTAGCAGTGAGATCTGTCAGCATGACAAGTGGTCTCTTTTATTCCTACTGTTCAGTGTTCCTCGTTCTGGGATTCTGACAACTGAGAAAACTCCTGTAACTTCTTAATTAATCATGGGAAGCCTCAGAGGTGAAGAAACTGACCTGTTGCTCAAAAGGCAATAATTTTGTTTTAAAATATTCAGCAGGGAAAGAAGAGCACAGCCTGAAGTAAGCAAAATTTCTCCATTCTACCAAGTCACAACTTAACTCTGCGGTAGTGGATCAGTCATTTAAAGGAGAAAAAACCAGAATGATAAATAATTCCAGCCATGCATGTGTCTGTCCTCAACTGAAGAGGTATTCTGACATTTTCTGCTGGGCTTGATATCTTAGAGTTTCTTTCCAGAAGTGCACGGGAAATGAAACTCAGACAATCCAAGTGCGGTTTTCTTCATTCTATTGGGAATTCTCTTTACAACTACAAACACAGGGTGTAGGAAGGATCAAGTTATTCCCTTAAGAAGCTAAAATGTAGGTGGAATGGAGCCAAATTAATTAACTCCTACATAGGTTTAAGTTATTTATAAATGTGAGAAATAAGCACAGCCTCGATTTCCAAGTGCCTGTAGCTAGCACCCTTTATGAACCACTAAAAACGCCCTAATCGTCATTTGTACACTGGAGGAATTTTGGTTTAGCCAAGTCAGTTTTGCCTTCCCCACTTATTTTTCACACAATAGGATCTGGCAAAGATGCCGGAGTCCTAAAATAAATACAATGAATCTAGGCTGGTTTGTACCATGAGTTATTTCTGTCAGTAACTGACAGACCCACTCTGAATCATCAAGATCCATCCAAACTGAATGGCTGTCAAGGGGTCTTGGCAGATAACACATGAATGGCAGGTTTTGAGCAGGTAAAGCCTCAGGAACACAAACATTCTTGTTGTAAGACACGTTACACATGTTTTGACTTATGTTTGGGAATATACAACCTGCGTTGTAAAGACACACAGGGAATGATTCTTTTCATAGACATGGCACACATAAGGGTCCTATTCCAATCGAGTTCAGAAAGCCTTTGTAGAGGCAAAAAGACTTATAGAACCAGACTAGACCAGACAAATTTATTGTCCAAATCAGAACATGTTTAAAGATGAAATGAGGAGCTATTACTGCGTGAAGACCTAGCTCTAAGGCATGGGAAGGGCACTGCTAATATTATAACTGATACTGGCAATAGAGACAAAACATCTTGCATGATGCCTGGCACCTAGAAAAGTTCAATAAAGGTTTGCTGAATGAATAAATTAAGGAAGTAAAATCGGATCACTTGACTTCTCCAAAGTCTTTTAATTACAGATCCACTGAGGTTCTTATATCATTATTAAGGACTTGGTGGTGGCCATGGCTTTGATTAGCTTTTGTTATAATAAAACAAGAGAATGGGAGATGCAAGCACCAAACCCAGTGGCTTTGTGTCAGCTTACACCCTCTTGGATCTTTTGAAGAACACAACATTGTTGGCCACCACTCTCTTCCCTTGGTTTCTGTGACACTGTGCTGTCCTGGTGCTCATCTTACTTTTCTGACCATTGCTCCCTGTACTCCTTTACTAGCTTCTCTTTTGTCTTTTTTTTCCTCTGCCCTACAACCAGGTATTCACAGGGGAGCCATCTCTGACTCTTTGCCCTCTCTTTTTACCTATGTTCCCTAGTGGTCTCATCTACTCTGTGTTCTCCTCACACAATTCTGCAATTTTGGCCTGTATCCAAAGCATCAATTCTGCAATGCAAGGTTGCACCTGCACCTAAGAGTCATCTTTTTGAAACAGAACTCAACATCTTAAATCAACTCTTCCTTCTGCTGTCTTTCTGTGAAAGGTCCCATTTGTCAAGGGACCAAGGCTTGAAGCCTTAAGCTCATCACTTTTTCTTCCCTCTCTCTGAGCCATACAACCAGGACAGCACCAGTTTCTCCTGGACCTGTTTACCAACTTACTCCTACATTTGCTCAACTCTAAATGCAATTACCTTCCTTTAGGTCTACCCTCTATTTCTTGCTACAGTGTATCTACCTCCTAATTAGCATTTCTGCCTTCATTGCAAACTTCCCAATCCAAATCACTAGGGTTTGAAGTTTCCTCCATTTAGATGTCAAGGCATGACGTATCTTAGCTGCATAACTGCGACTGCTGAAAGCAAGAAGGGTGGTTCAGAGGCAATCCAAGCACTAGAGAAAGTGAACACAAATCTCCATAAACCCTTCAAAGAGTTGAAAGGGCAGGTAGGAGACAGAGGATTGGAAGAAATATTGAAATAGAAACTTAATATTAGAGTGTGTGCTAAGTTAATTCAGTCATGCCTGACTCTTTGCGACCCTATGGACCAGAGCCTGGCTATCAGGTTCCTCTGTCCATGGGATTCTCCAGGAAAGAATACTGGAGTGGGTTGCCATGCCTTCCTCCAGGGGATCTTCCCCACCTAGGGATTTAACCCTCATCTCTTACATCTCCTGCATTGTCAAGCGGGCTTTTTGCTACTAGCACCACCTGGGAAAGGTTAACAAACACGTCATACTACCTAAAGTTATCATGAATCATTTTAGAGTAAAAAGAAAGACTCATAATAATTACTTGTTGATACCAATGAAATGGAAAGGCAGATATTTCAAGTATGAGCAAAATTAATGTTAGATGTCAAGCTGATGTGGGTTTCTGTATGTTATATAAAAACGAATTAGTATACGTATAGTTTCCTATACATTTAAGTTTAAATAAACACACTTGGATGTGGATAACAAAAACCATATATGGTGACTCTGGGGAAATAAATATACAAAGTAATATCAGATGCCAAGTTATTTTCAGATCTTGCTGTCTCAGGAAACCTCTTTACCTCCTGTCCTTAAAATCTTTCGAAATTCTTCACTATATTTTCAGATACTTGATACATTCCATGTGAAATAAAGTGAATTGATATAACAGCATAAAATATGTGATAAACATAAGCACACACGTACACTGAAGAAGAAATTTAAATATTAAAATGTCTGATGCTTTTTGGCTAATTGAATGGCTGGATGCATTTTTTAAAATGCAATATTTGACTGGATTTGTGATCCAGCAATCTAAAGTAGGGGCATAGGGGTGGAGGAATCCGTTAGGGGCAACAATCTAATTAGTCCTATGCTCAATGGTTGGAATGAAAAACAAATTAAAATTTCATGATTCAGAAATGTGTAGAGCAAGTTTAATTCTGCAAGTGTTAGGGCCTAAGCACTGCTAATCCTCCAGGGCAAGGGGAATGTGGGGGCACTATTAGAAATCTGGGCTGGTTGATGATCAGAATAAAAAAGTCTGTGAACTTTGCCCATTTCTGTGACTCCCAGATGAAGCACAGTGCTTGGCACATAGTGGGTACTCAATAAACAGCTATTAATGAGTAAATAGAAAAAAAGATAATGAAAAAAGATCCTTAAATAACAATACTTTCCTCCAAATACTCTATTAATTATTTCATTCTATGGTGAATATTGGATCTCTACTTCTCCTGCTCATCTTACTATAGTCATTGTTGTGACTATTGAGGGTTTATTCTCCCCTTAACACTCACATTTTTCTTGCTAGATGACCTACCCAATCATTAAAATTAACATGTTCTTCGGTTGACTAGAAGTAAGAAAACAATTCTGAAGAAGATTGCCCAACTGAACAAAGGAATATAGTTAAATCAAGAGTGGAAAATCCCATGGACAGAGAAGCCTGGAGGGCTACAGTCGCAAAGGGTTGGATACGACTGAAGTGACTTGGCACATTTAGAATAGCGAACTTCAAACTTTATGTGAATGAAACCATAGATAAACCTCTTAGAAATGTAATCACGGAGCTGGCAGCTGGTATGGGGAGGGGGCCCTTAGTCTCATCCTGAATACATCTGCCTGCTAACTTCATCCTCTCTCTCCTAATATGCCAGAGTTCAGAATCCTAGGATTCTGAAAGGCAGAGTTTGAAAACTAGTGCCCTAGGACATGCCTGCAGCAAGGGTAGAGAAGGGAAGCCGAGTTCAAACTGAGGGGGAGGATATGTGGCGGGAATTTGGAGCTGGACAACAATAGATTGACTTGAAAGAATGTATCACAAGATGAAATGAGCATGAGCTATGATCAGATTATGGCGGCTTCCTGGAATAGCGTAGCTATTGGTGGCAGCTGCCTTAGCAGAAACACACCACCTGCTGGCTATACTCAGAGTGCACAGGGCTGGCCCTGTCAACACGTCTAAGTGTGGAAAGTGCTTTCCTCCCCATGTGCTGTCCCATTGGCACACCTGTACTTCCTTCCAAAGCTTTTCTACCTGGGAAACCGAGTTGATACTACTCTGTGGAAATTACTCTGCGTCCTGGTCCAGCAGAGAGTGTAATCCCAGGGGGAGGTGGTTGTCTCTGGTGCTCAAGACAGGCCACGAAGGGAACAGAGAACTGAGAGTCTCTGGAAGTCACGTGCCCTGCTGCACTCCACTGTCCACATCCCTTAAGCAGGAGCAAAGACTTTGGCAAAACTGGGGCATTTCCACCCCAAAGCCAAATGGAGCACAGCACCCAGGGTACTCTGAGGAAATGTCAAAGTCATCAAATCAAGCCACGTCAAAGCATACCCTCACAAAGAATGAAGGCCACACTATATTTTAGAAGACCTTTGAATGTTTACAACCTTTCTCTCTCCCTGGGCATAGCATTGAGGGCCCAGAGCAAATGCCACCTCGTGCGGGAAGCCTTCGTCCACTGCAGTCTTCAAAGATCTGATCTCTCATTTCTCAGGCCTTCTTTTGCACTGACCATTTCTATCACATTTCATTCCAATTGTGTACTTTTGCTTAATGAGTTATTCTAAGATGATTTTCTGCCTCCCAAACCAGACTAGAGGGTCCTTTAGGACAGACACTATATAATATATAATAATCACTTAGCTCTAGGCCCAACTTCTAGAAATCAACCACCTAGCCAAGAGCTGTGAGCAATCAATAGCTTTGGTACTGACTTGTTTCTTTATTACCACATTCATAAAGCCATCGGCACACTGACTGTCTTCACTTCCATGTTTAGCGGACATCTCAAAACTGACACGATCATAGAAGGACACGAGATTTCTAACCCCACCACGACTCCATCCTGATTTTTCCCCAGTATTCCCTATCTCGATAGATAGCAGCACCACTCAGTTGTTGAGCTCCCAAACTTAAAATTAATCCTTTATTCTTGTCTCTCCATCATCTTCTATATTCAATCCATCAGTAAATCTCACTCATTCTACCTATAAAATCTATTTCAAATTCAACCACTTTCATCATCTCCAGGGTAAATCTAGAGTCTACACCAAACCACCATCATCTCCTGGCTATACTGTGCTCACATCCTCCTAACTGAGCTCTCAGCTTCTGCTGTTGTGCCATTCGGAGTTGAAGAAATGAACAGACATTCCTTGTTTTTTGATAGGATGACTTGATAGTATAAAGATGTCACTTAATTTATAAGTCTAACTTATAGTGTTAAATTATAAATTTAACATAAAACTACTTAAGATGGCAAGTTTTTAAATAGTTAGATGAACTGTCACTGACCCTCACATGGAAAAATTAACAAATCATGGAAATACAAAACTGAAAAACTATGAGCAGGTATCAGTCCTACCAGAAATTAAAACATACTACAAAGCCTCTATAACTGAACAGGTGTGGTGAAAGTGAAAGTGAAGTCACTCAGTCGTGTCCGACTCTTTGCAACCCCATGGACTGTAGCCTACCAGGCTCCTCAGTCCACGGAATTTTCCAGGCAAGAGTACTGGATTGGGTTGCCATTTCCTTCTCCAGGGGTACTAGCACATTATTTAGAGATCAGGGGGAAAAAATAGAAAGTTTAGAAATAAGTTCAAGTAAATATGGAACTTTAGTATATGAGAAAGATCATATCTTGAATAAGCAGAGAAAGATAAACTTTTTTGATAGATGGCACAGGGAAAAAGGTTAACCAATTGGAAAAAGAAAATTAGATCCACACATCACACAATACCTAAGAACAAATTCTAAATGGATCAGGGATCTAATGTAAAGTGAAACCATACAAGCACTAGAAGAAAATATGGGTGAATTCCTCTTTAATCTGGATGTAGTAATAGATTTTTTAACTAGAAATCCAAATCCAGATACAGTAAAACACATGACTTTCAAATCTCACCTTATAATAATAACTTTTTAAATGAATGCACATCAATAAATACCATAAACAGAACAAAAAGGTAACTGACAAACCAGGAAAAATATCTGTAACATGTATGACACATAAATGTCTAATATCTCTAATGCAAAATACTTCTTAAAATTTAAAGGAAAATAAAACATAAATCCCAGATAGAGAAATGGCCAAAAATATGAATAACTCACACCAAACTAGATATAAAAATGGTCTTTAAGCTTATCACAAAAAATCACCCTCACTCATAATAAATGATATGTTAGTGAAAATTACATTAATAATCCATTTCTCACCTATCAGATTGGCAAAAATGAAAGACTACAGCACTCTTTGAAGGTGTGGCTGTGGAGAAACAGGCACTCTCATATACTGTTGGTGCGAATGTAAACTGGTTCAGTTCTTGGGAAGGGAATTTGGCACTATTTAACCAAATTATATATGTACTTACCTTTTGACTCAGCAATCCCACTTACCATGATTTACTCTGAACATCTATCTTTAATAATATGAAAATATGTATGTACAAGATTGTTTATCACAGCACTGCAATGGCAAAAATAGGAAAACAGTGATATACTATACACTTCCGTTCTTGTGATTTCTCTTTAAGTCCAAAATCATGTCAGAAGTAAGAGAAAAGATTCTTTTTCCTCTAAAGAAGCCTTCATAAATTTATCAGAAGAATTTTCAGACCTCCTTTTTCATAGTATCCATCTCACATTGCATTTTCAAAATAGAGAATCAAGGCTTTAAATGTGTAAGAGAACAGAATATTTAACAAATCATTAATCACACTGTTGTAGTTCTCCCCAGACTGACAATAAATTTTGTAAAAAGTCAGCCAATCAGTCAACACCATTCATCTTGAGAATTCCTACTGCATGGAGAGTACTCCAGGAGGTCCTATGTCACATTACTGTAGAAGTGATGGAGGTCATTCTGCTTATTCTTCCATGTCTCCCTAAAGCTGGTCATTGAGTACATTTCAGTCTGGTTACTAGGACACAGGCCAGGGTGGTTAGAGAATGACTGCAAACGCTGGATTTTCATTCTTACCTATGGAAAGGAAGATAGTCCGCTGGTCCTTATTCCCTTATTTACCTACAGTTCAATGTCCTCAGCAAGGGTCCATAGAGATTCTGAACTTGCTTCATTTGAAATTAAAAGAGCAACCTGAAGAAAACTGGTTCTTAATTCCCTTTAGAATCCATAGGCCACCTATGGATTTCTGTCTTCTGCATACATTGGCAGGCTGAATTTTATAAGATTTTGCCACTTCTCTGTAGGGAGCAGGTATATTTTCCTCCCTAAAGAAATGTCCGGGTATGAGAGATACTGTAGAGGAAATATGTAGAGGACTGGATGGGAAATTAGGACAGTTAGAACCACAAAGGTTTCTTCCCACTCAAAGATGGCATGATTATGTGGTTTAATTCCTTTGAAAATTTTCTGATCCTTCAAGATGTAATTATATGTGTTGCCTTTGTGCCTCCTCCCGTTTTGTACTTAGGCCAGTGGATTAAAATTAAAGATGTACATGTTTGTCTACAAGGAGCTTTGGCAAACTTCTGCTGGAAAGAATCAAATAGGTTTTGTGGGCTACACAGCCTGGGTGGCAACTATTCAATTCGGCTATAGTAGTGCAAAAGTAGCCAGAGACAACATGAAAATGAGGGGCGTTGGCTCTATTCGAATAAAATTTTATTCACAAAAAGAGATGATGGATGGGATTTGATCTGAGGGCCATAATTTGCTGACCCTGGTGTATGACATTTAAGACAGAGGCCATGTCCTAAATCCTGACGTCCCCAGTTCTAGTACAATAGCTGGAAACTTCTAAGGTAACCAATAACCAGTTGCTGAATGAGTTCATGGTTGACCACAGGGTGAGATTGTCTGGTTATGCTTAGAAATTTCAAAGTACCTGTTTCTCATAGAGTGTGAAGTACAGAGATAACCTCAATTATAATTGTAATCCAATCATTACTATAATGTTTGAATAACATCTACAACATTCCTAACAAGTCGTTGTCCATTTCTACTTAAATATGGAAATTATCACTCTGTGACAACCTAGAAGGGTGGGATGGGATTGGCAGTGGAAGGCAGGTTCAAGACAGAGGGGACAGCAGGGCTTACCTGGTGGCTCAGATGGTAAAGAATCCGCCTGCAATGCAGGAGACCAGGGTTCAATTGCTGGGTCAGGAAGATCCCATGGAGAAGGGAATGGCAACCCACCTCAGTATTCTTGCCTGGAGAATCCCATGGACAGAGGAGCCTGGTGGGCTACAGTCCATGGGGTCACAAAGAGCTGGACATGACTGAGTGACTAACACTTTTACTTTCATGTTAGATTCACACTGTTGTGTAGCAGAAACCAACACAACATTGTAAAGCAATGATCCTCCAATTAAAAGTTTAAAAAACTGGAAATTCCCCATGTCTTAGGGTATCCCAATTCATTTTAGGAAGGTAATGTCCAGTTGAAACAATTTCTTCTATTGAACCAAAATCTGTCTCCTTGAATAGGTCCTGGCACCTCCTAATCACTCAAAATCATAAACTATGGGCCAGAAAGGACCTTAGATTTCACCTAGCCCAAGTTCTTCAGATTACAGATAAGAAATTCAGGCTAAGGGAGATCTAGAGAGTTCCTCACAGTAGCCCAGACTGTCAGCAGCAGAACTCTGAAAGAGCCAATTTCATGTGTGCTGGTATCCCTGGCTAGATTTACCACAGATTTGGAATAAAAAAAAAATCATCTTGGGGTACTTTTGTAGTGCATGCTCAGTCGTTCAGTTGTGATGGACTCTTTGTGACCCCTTAGACAGTAGCCAGCCAGGCTCCTCTGTCCAAGGGGTTCTCCAGGCTAGAACATCGGACAGGGTTGCCATCTTCTTCTCCAGGGGATCTTCCCGACCCAGGGATCGAACCTGCATCTCCTGAATATTAAAATTGACCAGGAATATAGATGAGGTCATGTGGGCAAGTTGTTTAACCTCTCCGGGTTAAATTAGATGACTTCTTGAGTCCCTTTACACTCTAGGATTCATCCTCTATATGAAAAAGGCAGAATATTTCAAAGCACAGTATAGGGATGTTGTTACAAAAAGCCTAATATTGTTCATGCCAGAAAATACCACAGTTTCTGTAAGTGGTTCAGACCATGGGCACCAGAGACTTGGGTTCAACTCCCAGATCTGCCATTTACTTGTTATGTGACCTGAGTGCAAGGCATTTAGTCTTTTCGAGGTGCAGTATTCTTATCTGTAAGTTAAGAATAAAAGCACCTACCTCACGGGGTTATGAGGATAAGAAATGAGTTATATGAACAAGAAATATAGATGATATTGTGAAACAAAATTCATATTATATGGCAAGGCAAGAAAAAAATTAAACATAAAAATTCTTCCGTGGTCTTTGGTCTCCCCTCTACCCCTACCGTGCATTGTGTATCTGAATTATGCATCAAGCAAACCTCCCCCATTGGGAGTTATACCTGTTCAACCATAAAGAGCAACAGTCTCCTAGCAGCAACAAGACAACTCCTTATAGATAATATTCCTTCTTGATCTTGTAAGGGGCCGCATGACTCACCACGATGGTGCTTAGATATGGAGTATGTAAACTGTCAATAATACATCATTTATTGTACAGTCCTCTGTCTGAAAAAAACTTCTGTGACTGTGCCTTGACTTCTAACCTGCAGGACAGTTCTCAGAGCTTTCTGAGATGCTCTTCCCAGGTTATAATCCTCAAATTTAGCTCCAATAAAATTTTCCATTCCTTTCTTAGGTTGACTGATTAATTTTTTGTTAACAGTATACAGTTGAGCTCAATAAGTGAAATCTCTCATTAACGTAAGAATTCTGAAAAAGCAAACTAGAAGATGCAACTATAAGACTAGGTGTGAGGGTTGGTGTGGATCATGAATGTCTCTAGTCATTCTCAAGTGGAAAGTCATCCTAGAAATGGAATGCCGGCCCCTCCATCTTTGTCCTCATGTCATAAAGCCTCCAGAACTTTCAACAAGATGTCTAGTTCTTCATTCATAGAGCTCAAATGGGAAACTGTCTCCAATGTTGGCTTTCAGAATTCTAGTTTTACAATGCAATATGAGAAGTGATGAACATGTGGGGTTTTTTTTTGGTGTTACTACAGAATTATGAAAGTGTTATCGATGACCAACAATTTCATCCCCCAAACGGGAAACTTTTAATAATGGAGGCTGACTCTAAGTAATGTGTAAACTTGTGCATATTCTGCTCAGTTCTTGATTGTCTACAAAGAAAAATAGCTTCTTTTATTAAAAAAAAATCTATCTCATGTTAAGAATATTCATTACAAAACTACATATTATATTCACACATATTTCAAGTAATAACTTGAAGGTGGAATAATATAATTTACACTAAAGACTCAGAAAAGAACACTAACAAGTCAGGTGAAGTGTCTTATCCAAAGTAGTCAGTTAGGCCGAAGATCAAGCCAAGACTTGAATTCACAGCTTCTGCCACTTCTCTGTGTTGGAGGCACTCAACTTATAAGGATTAATCACTTTGTGTCCTTGGGAAACAAGTTAAATCAAATAGAAACTGAAGTACGAATGGTAGGTGGTACATCATATTTTTAAAAAAAGAATGAAGGAGGTAAAAGAAAAATTGCTTTATTCAAGCAAACAGTTATAAAGTGACAATTGGGTAGATACTGTAAAGAATTCTGAACAGGTAGCAGAAAGGATTTTCTATCCTCAAAAATCTTCTCAATTTCAGACAAAAACATCAACTTTCACTCAACTCAGTAATTCAATTTCATTCAATTAATTTACTGTTCAATCACAGAAACATTTACAGAGGACTTGCCACGTGTCTGGTGCTGTCCTAGGACAAGGAAGATGACGAACACAGAACCCCCAAGCTATAGGACAGAGGTAGGGAAAGTTTTCCTGCAAAACACCATATAATAAATATTTTAGCCTTTGTGGGTCATTCATTCTTTACTGCAACAAACAATTGCAATAAACTAAATAAAGTAGAGAGCTGAAGAAACACTATCACTGGAGCAAGAAGACAGCAATGGACAATGCATAAATGAATGAGCACAGTTGTGTTCAAAACTGAAAACTGTTTTAAATCAGTGGGTCTTAACAGGGAGTGTTTCCCCCCCACAAAGTCACCTCTTACATCAGGGGCACACTGGGGAAAGGGGTGGCCTATTACCTGCATGCCAAGGGCAAGAGATGAAGGACTCTGCTAAACATTGTTCGTTATTCAACTGCTAAGTTGTGTCCAACTCTTTGGAACCCCCATGGGCTGCAGCATGCCAAGCTTCCCTGTCCTTCACCATCTCCTAGAGCTGCTCAAACTCAGTCCTGAATATTCATTGGAAGGACTGATTCTGAAGCTGAAACTCCAATAATTTGGCCACCTGATGCAATGAACTGATTCATTTGAAAAGACCCTGATGCTGGGAAAGATTGAAGGTGGGAGGAGAAGGGGACAACAGAAGATGAGATGATTGGATGGCATCACCGACTTGATGGACATGAGTTTGAGTAAGCTCCGGGAGTTGGTGATGGACGGGGAAGCCTAGTGTGCTGCAGTCCATGGGATCACAAAGAGTCAGACACGACTGAGTGACTGAACTGAACTGAAGGTAAAAAAGTAAAAAACGGCAAGAAAAAACTGGTCAATGGCTAACCTAGATATCCTAATCACTTTGTTCAAGACAGACATGTAGACAGCATTGAAATGATTCAAACAAAGATCAAAGAAGACAGACATATTTGGATAAACTGACTTTTTAGGTCACTTCTAAACCTGAGGTTGCCAAGAAGAAAAGAATAAAGAAAACTCACTTGTGGAAGAAGGAGTCTGATCTCTTCATAGGAAAAGCAAAGGTCTTTAGCATATCTGTAGCCAATGCCCAAGATACAAACAAACAACCAGCTGTCACAAGATTGTGAATTTCTAAAGTAAGTAACAATCCAGTCCCTTGGCCAAGGGAGCTCTGACTGCTTCCTCCTTCCTCAATCAATGTCTTGCCTACCAGCACCCAAATCCTGACCCTCGCAATGGGATTGACCCTGAGCCAATCAGATTCTCTTCTTGTCTGAAACACTTGCTAAGTGCTGAAGGCAAACTTTGCATCCTAGAAGGAGGAAGTTGATGATAATTACTGACTTTGCTAAGCGGCCTCATACACACTGAACAGGGAAGATGGCAGCTTTGTCTTTCAAATGGATGAGAAATCACTAAAATCATTCATGCCCTCGGGAAGGTGAAAGAAGAGTAGCTGAGAAGGGATTCTGCTTACAAGAGCCAATTATTTTTTAAGAGGCTACCTCCCCCTTTTAATCAAGAAGTTAAAAGTTTTGACTTTATAGCATTGATGGGAACAGAAAGGATGGAACCGAATATTGTATTAATTTTCTATCTTTAGAATGCTTAAGAAAGGAGCATTGCTATTTAATACCTTTGAAAGTACAAAAAGAACAATCTCCAATAATGTGATAAAAATAAATTGGTTGAAGTGACCAACTGGTGGGCAGTGTCACGAGGCCATAGTAGCCTGTACTAAGTACCCAGGCATTGGATATACGAAGCTTAACTTACCCTAGTCCATGAAGAGTTCCAAGTGGGGCAGGATGGAAAAGGAGGTCAATAATGAACATACCATGTGGGACAGTACATGTAAAACTATGGGATGACCAACTCTGCCCATACTATGAGAATGATGAAAACATTACTGATCAAAGTGCACCATTCTAGGACTTGGGGAGAAAAGCGAAAGGCAGAGAAAGTAGAATGAACAACATGAACAGAATCATGAGGAATGAAAGTTCTCAGCATGACTGGGGAATAGGAAGTAGGCCAGCAGGCCTGGAACAAGGGTGGGGGATGCTGAAAGGAAATGAAACTGGGAAAGAGTTAGGATACATTTGAAATATATTAAACACTGTTACAAAGGATGGGACAGGAGATTACAGAATCCAAACTTATATTTGGAGAAATAAAGGGCACCTGGAACAACAGACTGGTTCCA
Source organism: Bos grunniens (assembly GCF_055505025.1). Classification (NCBI taxonomy): domain Eukaryota; kingdom Metazoa; phylum Chordata; class Mammalia; order Artiodactyla; family Bovidae; genus Bos; species Bos grunniens. The sequence continues at coordinate 122,771,511 of NC_141194.1, read as the reverse complement.
AATAGGAAAAAGAGTTCGTCAAGGCTGTATATTGTCACCCTGTTTATTTAACTTCTATGCAGAGTACATCATGAGAAACGCTGGGCTGGAAGAAGCACAAGCTGGAATCAAGATTGCCGGGAGAAATATCAATAATCTCAGATATGCAGATGACACCACCCTTATGGCAGAAAGTGAAGAGGAACTAAAGAGCCTCTTGAAGAAAGTGAAAGTGGAGAGTGAAAAAGTTGGCTTAAAGCTCAACATTCAGAAAACGAAGATCATGGCATCCAGTCCCATCACTTCATGGGAAATAGATGGGGAAACAGTGGAAACAGTGTCAGACTTTATTTGGAGGGCTCCAAAATCACTGCAGATGGTGACTGCAGCCATGAAATTAAAAGACACTTACTGCTTGGAAGGAAAGTTATGACCAACCTAGATAGCATATTCAAAAGCAGAGACATTACTTTGCCAACAAAGGTTCGTCTAGTCAAGGCTATGGTTTTTCCTGTGGTCATGTATGGATGTGAGAGTTGGACTGTGAAGAAGGCTGAGCACCGAAGTATTGATGTTTTTGAACTGTGGTGTTGGAGAAGACTCTTGAGAGTCCCTTTGACTGCAAGGAGATCCAACCAGTCCATTCTGAAGGAGATCAGCCCTGGGATTTCTTTGGAAGGAATGATGCTAAAGCTGAAACTCCAGTACTTTGGCCACCTCATGCGAAGAGTTGACTCATTGGAAAAGACTCTGATGCTGGGAGGGATTGGGGCCAAGAGGAGAAGGGGACAACAGAGGATGAGATGGCTGGATGGCATCACTGACTCGATGGACGTGAGTCTCAGTGAACTCCGGGAGTTGGTGATGGACAGGGAGGCCTGGCGTGCTGCGATTCATGGGGTCGCAAAGAGTCGGACACGACTGAGTGACTGATCTGCTCTGATCTGATCTGAAGACATTTCAGTTCAGTTCCCCATATGATTATTTCTACTACTACTATAAGTACAATAAACAATATCATGACTACAAAGGTCACCGTTTTTGAGCACCGGATTCTAGATTTGCTTACAAGTTTGAAGGTGCAGAGGAGGGAAGCTAAGGGGATTCACCTGGAGTTTCTTCTGCAGTGTTCAGAGTTCCTCTGCTAAGTAATTGAGATGGTTAACTTTATGTGTCAATTTGACTGGGCTAAGGGATTCTCAGATTGCTGGTAAAACCTGATTCCTAAGTGCATCTGTAAAAGTGTTTCTGGAAGACATTAGCTTGTGAATCAACAAACTGAGTAAAGAAGATTGCCCTCCCCAATGTCCATTGGCATCATCCAATCCATCAAGGGCCCGAATAGAGCAAACAGGCCAAGGAAGGGCAAGTGTGCTCTCGGATGCTGGGATATGAGTCTTCTCCGGCCCTCCTATGCTGGCGCATGGTTCTCAAGCCTTCGAGTCTAACAGGGACCTACAGCACCCCCCATGCACACTGATTTTGGGCCTTTGCACCCAGATTGAGACTTCTACCATTGGTTCCCCTGGTTCTTAGGCATTCAAGTGTGGTCTGAATTACACCATGAGCTTGCGTGGTTCTGCAGCCTGTAAATAGATGGCAGATTATGAGTCCTGGCTTTCATATCACACAAGCCAATTCTTATTATCTGTGTGTGTGTGTGTGTGTGTGTGTTTCTCTGGAGAGTGATACAGTAGACTTCAGATGGGGCAGTGGCCTGAGACCCGTGGCATGTTAAGGACATCCGCTGTGGGAGATGAAAATGGGAGACAATATGATACATAACTGACCCAATGATGTCACTGCCAAGGCTGTGTATCCTGGATGCTCTTTTTCTACTCACTTTCCAGTGTAAAGAATTAATAGGTGAAATTCTTCTCTTATTATGTACCAGAGTATAAATAATCCAAAAAAATTTAAAAATGACCAGTGATGCTACTTTTTTGTAAAAACTGACTTTATGAAGGTCAAATTTTAAGAGATAATAGAAGACACATAATAAAAACTTATTCTTAGTGATAAAAAGTACCTCTTAAAAGTGGATCTGCATCAAAGATCTTGGTCATTAATACAAGGTATTGCCCATACTCTGCCTAAGAGTCCATAATATGGTAACATGTGGCTTTGAAAGAGACAGGATCAGAAGTGATTAGGATTTTCCATGTTAAAAAACCTCTAACTCACATCCTTTCCTTCTCTTATCCTGGAGCTTTACAATCCCTAAGGAAAAGAAATGTTGTCATTCTGCTTCGGTAAGCAGACTATTACCTCTTGCTGTAAGGGAATTATACACCCTACTCAATTTGGGCTCAAACATTTTCTCCTTTTGTGCATTTCCTCCAACACACAGGCAGCTCCCAATCTATTTCTTATGCAGATAGCACACTAGCTGAAGTAGTTGAGGAAAGCCTTCCTTTAAAGAGGATGATTTTTGGTCCACTGAAAAAGACCATGGGAGATCGGGCTTGTCAATTCACTCATCTCCTCTTTTACCCATCACTTCAGGATCTCAGTTAAGAGTGATAAATGTGGTAGTGAAAGTGATTGTTTTGGTGGGCTTATGGGTTGCTCATTAGGAGCAATATATACACAGAAGTTAAGGGTAATACTCTTTGGAGTCAGATCAGGGTTCAAATCCCAGCTCCACAATTTACTAGCTAGTTGACCTGGGGCACATAAATTCAAATTCATGCACCAAGTCTCCATTCTTACATCTCAAAATTAGGGGTAAATAATAATATCAAACACATGATACTGTTGGGAGGATTACAAAGATAATGCATGTAAAGCTATAGCATGGCATCTGGCACAGAGCGGTGCTCCATATTGTGTAGCTACATAAAAATTATTCAGTGCTTCCGCTTGCTTTTGTTTCAAAGGCAAAAGGAACTAGTCTTTTGTCCTTCCAGGCCGCATCATAAAACATGAAAACCACTTCAAAATGGACTGCTGTGGTTAAGAACTTGACCTCTGGACACTGTCCAAGTTTGAGTCCCTGTCCATTATAACTTTTCCAGGTCTCTGTTTCCTCATCTGTAAAGTGAGAATGAAAGGAAATCATGGATGTAAAGTGCAGTGATTGGCATATGGTACACAGTAAAAATGTAGGCAATAGATATTACTGTTGGGGAGGCATACTCTGAGCATACGAAGGTAAGATGACATTTTTCAGAGGCAGTCTGACAAAAGTTGAATTCAAGGGTTCCCACCAATAGTGTCCAAAGCTCTGCAGTGTACTTGATTCTGTGATGGTAGTCAAATTCACATGAGGACTGTTCACCGCTTGGCTTCTTAAACAGGAAGTTTTTAACTCCTTGGGGAATGAAGAAAGAGTTTGGCTACACTAGGCCAACCTGGGTGGGCGTCTAGAAAATCTGACCCACAATGTTGGTTTCTCATCGTGTGGTTAAGGGCATTTATGGCAGTAGCATTTGATGAAAAATTTTTGCTGGTTGAAGAGCAATATATTCTTTTATGCTAAGTCACTTCAGTTGTGTCTGACTCTTTGTGGCCCCATGGACTGTAGCCCACCAGGCTCGTCTTTCCATGAGATTCTCCAGGCAAGAATACTGGAGAGGGTTGCCATTTCCACCTCCAGGGGATCTTCCCCACCCAGGGATCAAACCTATTTCTCTTACATCTCTTGCACTGGCAAGTGGATTCTTTACCACTAGCACCACCCAGGAAGTCCACATATCCTTTCAGTCTCTGTCAGTTCAGCTTCCTGGTTTATCAAGATCCTTTCTAGACACCTGTCCTTCCTTAAGTGTTTGCCTATGCCATTTCCCACTGAACCTTGGTATTATAAGTCTTCAGAGTTTCAGGATGATTTGCCCAAAGCATTAGGTGCCCTTAGGAATGAGTTAACTATTTCTGAAAATCTCTTATCTCTATTAGGCTAAATGAATACCATTAGACAATGTATGTCTACATTATATTAATGGTACCCGGGTGATCTACAAGTCAGCACGTCCTTTAAATGCCTAACCATTTCCCTACAAGCCATTTATAGCATTCAAACAAAATCCATCCAGAATAAAACCAAAGCACAGTGCCTTTCCTAAGAATAGAGAACATAAAAACACAAGACTAAAGTACAAATTTCTCAAGTGGTAAAAAGAAAGAACAAATTTCTCAAGTGGTAAAAAGAAAGACCTGAATGGTAATAGTTCACAAAATATTCTAGTCATGAAAGCCCCTTCATGATCTGCCAACAAAAAAATTAGATCCAAAGGATGCTGTGACAGGAAAGAATCAAACCACATAGCCCAAGGCATCTACCCCTCAGTTTGTCTAATAAAATGGTTTGATCTTAGAAAGTTGTGGATAAATCAATGCTCATTTAAAAATACTTTCAAAAAGTAAAAATACTTTCAAAAAGCTTTACAAAGCAATCTTGCAGTGGATCCATTAGTAAAAGGAACAAGTGGTCCCATTTTACCTCTTTTATAAATTTAAATGCTCAAATAGTAATACTTAAAGTGGGATTTACTTATGACCCAAGAGACCCTAGCTCCACAGCTTTATAGCTTAAGCAACTTTTATTCCAAGATGGATATTATGGCCCGAAACTGGTACAGTTCAGTTCAGTTCAGTTGCTCAGTCGTGTCCGACTCTGCAACCCCATGAATCGCAGCACGCCAGGCCTCCATGTCCATCACCAACTCCGGGACATCACTCAAACTCATGTCCATTGAGTCGGTGATGCCATCCATCCATCTTATCCTCTGTCATCCCCTTCTCCTCCTGCTCCCAATCCCTCCCAGAATCAGAGTCCTTTCCAATGAGTCAACTCTTCACATGAGGTGGCCAAAGTACTGGACTTTCAGCTTTAGCATTATTCCTTCCAAAGAAATCCCAGGGCTGATCTCCTTCAGAATGGACTGGTTGGATCTCCTTGCAGTTCAAGGGACTCTCAAGAGTCCTCTCCAGCAACACAGTTCAAAAGCATCAATTCTTGGGCACTCAGCTTTCTTCACAGTCCAACTCTCACATCCATACATGACCACTGGAAAAACCATAGCCTTGACTAGATGGACCTTTGTTGGCAAAGTAATGTCTCTGCTTTTGAATACGCTATCTAGGTTGGTCATAACTTTTCTTCCAAGGAGTAAGCTGGTACACTGGTGTATTAATACATAGACTCTACACATGGACATCACCAGATGCTCAACACCGAAATCAGATTGATTATATTCTTTGCAGCTAAAGCTGGAGAAGCTCTACGCAGTCAGAAAAAACAAGACTGGGAGCTGACTGTGGCTCAGATCATGAACTCCTTATTGCCAAATTTAGACTTAAATTGAAGAAAGTAGGGAAAACCACTAGACCATTCAGGTATGACCTAAATCAAATCCCTTATGATTATACAGTGGAAGTGAGAAATAGATTTAAGTGACTAGATCTGATAGACAGAGTGCCTGATGAACTATTGTACAGGAGACAGGGATCAAGACCATCCCCATGGAAAAGAAATGCAAAAAAGCAAAATGGCTGTCTGAGGAGGGCTTACAAATATCTGTGAGAAGAAGAGAGGTGAAAAGCAAAGGAGCAAAGGAAAGATATAAGCATCTGAATAAAGAGTTCCAAAGAATAGCAAGGAGAGTTAAGAAAGCCTTCCTCAGCAGTCAATGCAAAGAAATAGAGGAAAACAACAGAATGGGAAAGACTAGAGATCTCTTCAAGAAAATTAGAGATACCAAGGGAACATTTCATGCAAATATGGGCTCGATAAAGGACAGAAATGGTATGGACCGAACAGAAGCAGAAGATATTAAGAAAAGGTGGCAAGAATACAAAGAAGAACTGTACAAAAAAGATCTTCACAACCCAGATAATCACCAGATATCCTGGAATGTGAATCAAGTGGGCCTTAGGAAGCATCACTACGAACAAAGCTAGTGGAGGTGATGGAATTCCAGTTGAGCTCTTTCAAATCCTGAAAGATGATGCTGTGAAAGTGCTGCACTCAATATGCCAGCAAATTTGGAAAACTCAGCAGTGGCCACAGGACTGGAAAAGGTCAGTTTTCATTCCAATCCCAAAGAAAGGCAATGCCAAAGAATGTTCAAACTACCGCACAATTGCACTCATCTCACACACTAGTAAAATAATGCTCAAAATTCTCCAAGCTGGGCTTCAGCAATATGTGAATCGTGAACTTTCAGATGTTCAAGCTGGTTTTAGAAAAGGCAGAGGAACCAGAGATCAAATTGCCAACATCTGCTGGATCATGGAAAAAGCAAGAGAGTTCCAGAAAAACATCTATTTCTCTTTATTGACTACGCCAAAGCCTTTGACTGGGTGGATCACAATAAACTGTGGAAAATTCTGAAAGAGATGGGAATACAAGACCACCTGACCTGCCTCTTGAGAAACCTGTATGCAGGTCAGGAAGCAACAGTTAGAACTGGACATGGAACATACTGGTTCCAAATAGGAAAAAGAGTATGTCAAGGCTGTATATTGTCACTCTGCTTATTTAACTTATACGCAGAGTACATCATGAGAAATGCTGGGCTGGAAGAAGCACAAGCTGGAATCAAGATTGCCGGGAGAAATATCAATAACCTCAGATATGTAGATGACACCACCCTTATGGCAGAAAGTGAAGAGGAACTAAAGAGCCTCCTGATGAAAGTGAAAGAGGAGAGTGAAAAAGTTGGCTTAAAGCTCAACATTCAGAAAACGAAGATCATGGCATCTGGTCCGATCACTTCATGGGAAATAGATGGGGAAACAGTGGAAACAGTGTTAGACTTTATTTTGGGGGGCTCCAAAATCACTGCAGATGGTGATTGCAGCCATGAAATTAAAAGACGTTTACTCCTTGGAAGGAAGTTATGACCAACCTAGATAGCATATTCAAAAGCAGAGACATCACTTTGCCAACAAAGGTCCGTCTAGTCAAGGCTATGGTTTTTCCAGTGGTCATGTATGGATGTGAGAGTTGGACTGTGAAGAAGGCTGAGCACCAAAGAATTGATGCTTTTGAACTGTGGTGTTGGAGAAGACTCTTGAGAGTCCCTTGGGCTGCAAGGAGTTCCAACCAGTCCATCCTAAAGGAGATCAGTTCTGGGTGTTCATTGGAAGGACTGAAGCTAAAGCTGAAACTCTAGTACTTTGGTCACCTCATGCGAAGAGTTGATTCAATGGAAAAGACCCTGATGCTGGGAGGGATTGGGGGCAGGAGGAGAAGGGGACAACAGAGGATGGGATGGCTGGATGGCATCACTGACTCGATGGACATGAGTTTGGGTGAACTCTGGGAGTCGTGATGGACAAGGAGTCCTGGCGTGCTGCAATTCATGGGGTTGCAAGAGTTGGACACAACTAAGCGACTGAAGCGAACTGAACTGAAAGTCAATTGCAAGCCATAAAGCTTCAGACACATGGAATTTTACCATGGTGGTGTATATATGGCACATAATCTCCTCTATATGAGATTATATTTAGCTGATATCCAAGGAAATATCTGGCAACTCCTAGAGCATGGCATGGTATTGTGAGAACTTGTATATGAGCTAGAAAATGGCATTCAATACCAACCACTTGGAAACTTCTAAAAAACAGATCCTGGTGGCCTGATCACAGTGACAGATACTTCATAGCCTTTGTCTATTCAGGGACTTCCCTGAAGTGGAAAGAGAGTGGGAGAGTGATAAGATGTAAAAATGAAGACAGCAAGAACAGGAGAGATTTTATTATGGGGAGGTGTTTTGTAACTACAAAAAACAATCTCATACACATAAAAGAAGAATGATATAGGATTCTTCAGAGTCTTTAATATCCTAATGTGCAGTGCAAATCTCCAGGGCAGGAAGATGGCAAGCAGCTGTTTCTCAAACAATTTGTACTCTTGGGACCCATCCTAGGGGAGCATTTCCTTTGGGTAACATATTTAGAAATGCTGCCTTAAAGACAATTTTAACCACAATAAGAATAACTAGCATTTATTAAGTGCCTGCTGCTGCTGCTGCTGCTAAGTCGCTTCAGTCGTGTCCGACTTTGTGCGACCCCATAGACAGCAGCCCACAAGGCTCCCCAGTCCCTGGGATTCTCCAGGCAAGAACACTGGAGTGGGTTGCCATTTCCTTCTCCAGTGCATAAAAGTGAGAAGTGAAAGTGAAGTCGCTCAGTCGTGTCTGACTCAGCAACCCCATGGACTGCGGCCTACCAGGGTCCTCAGTACTGGAGTGGGGTGCCATTGCCTTCTCCTTATTAAGTGCCAGGGACAGAATAAGTGATACACAGGCAGCAGTCTGAATGCATTGCACAAGATGGGTCACAGTAAGTACCTTGGAACCGTGGCTATAAACTGATGAGGACTCCAAAGGCTTGTTTATATATAACAATGGCTGGATAGGCTTAAGGGTGGCCTGATGAGTTAAAATCCTCACTACATCTACATCTTCATCCTCAGCTACATCTTCATCATCAAGAGTGATAAAAATAGTTCACCTTTATTGATCACTTTTTATGTATCAGGCACTAGGTCAATCAGTCATCAAGACAGCCCTATAAATTTCAACCATGTTATTGTCTCTAATTTTACCCTTGTTTGACCTAATGACCCAGTGAGTGTCAGGGGTAGAATTGAAACCCGGGTTTTGCTGTTCTTTCCATTCACTAGCTGTCTCTCATGAACACATTGATGAAGACAGTTTTCTGAAGGACCGGCAGCATATCATATAGCAGTTTATGCTGCAGTTAATTGCACCCAGCAGAAGGCAGCAAGAGAAAATTATATGTAAGAATGGATTCTCACAGCTCAGGATTAAAAATACAATCAGCAACACAAATGTTTTTAACCTGAAATAACCTGCCAGCAAATTCTATGTGGAGGCTAATTGCCTTGATCAAGTAACGAATCTATGGTTCACTCTGCATTTGAAAATTTTCATTAAGGTAAAACAACACTCAAGAGACAGACTTTATTGTGCAACACGATCTGTGAAAGCCTCTCACTAGTAAGACAAACATGCCCTTAACAGCGATGTGTAACATGCAGTATTTTCCAATTCTGAGAAGTATTCTTTTGTGCATTAAGAGGTAAAGGAGGTTCCTATTTTCTTGATATGCCACGCAGCCTCATTTCTAAAATGGAATTGTTGCATCTTCAACTAAGGCACTTGTATTAGACACCTATAGTGTGCTCGGAAGATGTGGGTCCTGCAGGCTATGGGAAGATGAAGTTTAACATCAGGCAGGCAGTGATAAAGGACTTGACAACAAGCTGTGATTCCAAAAGAGTCTCAGGGTGAGAGTGTTGGGAGTAGATCTAGGGAGGCAAGAGGAAGGACTGGATTTGAGCAAGGTTTTGAAGACTTTTGAACTTGATCAACTTCAAATTTACAGCTTTGGGCTCTGTTGTCCATATTAAAAGAAAAGTGAAAGACTTCAAGTTAAAGAATAAAGTTCAGAAATAAAGATACTCGATAAGCCAGGTTTTCTCTTTAAGGACAAATACAGTTGAATATACATTTACACAGCTACCATTTTTATGGCTAACAAGAGATTTACCAAAGCAGTGTTTTATGTTTCTAGGGGAGCTATTATTCTAGAATAAATTATTTTGTGCACAGAGATGATAAACTGAAATTTAGTTACATCTTAAGCAACAGTTCAAGTCATCAACCTAGGGAATACCCTAGATGGAGGAGTCAATCTATCCAAAGGCTGGTTTGTATAACTTAAGAGTTCAAAATTCAAACCAAACTATGTTTTTAACACCTCCTAGGTTCCAAGTCCTGTCCAAACTCTCTGAGCCTCAGTTTGCCAACAAAGGTCCGTCTAGTCAAGGCTATGGTTTTTCCAGTGGACACATATGGATGTGAGAGTTGGACTGTGAAGAAAGCTGAACGCCGAAGAATTGATGCTTTTGAACTGTGGTGTTGGAGAAGACTCTTGAGAGTCCCTTGGACTGCAAGGAGATCCAACCAGTCCATTCTAAAGGATATCAGCCCTGGGATTTCTTTGGAAGGAATGATGCTAAAGCTGAAACTCCAGTACTTTGGCCACCTCATATGAAGAGTTGACTCATTGGAAAAGACTCTGATGCTGAGAGGGATTGGAGGCAGAAGGACAAGGGGACGACAGAGGATGGGATGGCTGGATGGCATCACCGACTCAATGGATTTAAGTTTGGGTGAACTCCAGGAGTTGGTGATGGACAGGGAGGCCTGGCATGCTGCGATTCATGGGGTCGCAAAGAGTCAGACATGACTGAGTGACTGAACTGAACTGAACTGAGGTTCCAAGTCCTGTCCAAACTCTCTGAGTCTCAGTTACTTCATGTATGAAATGGGGATAAAATAATTACATTACAAGATTTATATAGAGATTAGAGAAACTCTATATGTACTTAACATAGACTGGGTCTTCAAATAAATGGTGTCTACAGTAATCACTGCCTCTTGTCCAAGGTCAGGTGTGATGGACAGGAGGTGAGGAGACATGAGCTAGAAGCCCTGCTTGATGTGATATTCCAAAAGGTTCCCCCACTTTTCTTCAAACTGGCACATCACTCCATTTTCCTAACCATTTGTTAAGCTCCTCTATCATCCAAAGCATCAGCATCCAAAGTAGGTGGAGGACTTTTAGAGTAGCTGCAGTGCTCATAGGAGAATGGAGCTGATTCTGTGAACAACAAGCTACCACCTAAAAGCAAATTGGGTAATTTGGAAAACTATACTCTTTTATGGCTTTCCCGGTGGCTCAGCTGGTAAAGAATCTGTCTGCAATGTGGGAGACCTGGGTTCAATCCCTGGGTTGGGAAGATCTCCTAGAGAAGGGGATCTTCTCTACCCACTCCAGTATTCTGGCCTGGAGAATTCCATGGACTGTATAGTCCATGGGGTCACAAAGAGTCAAACACGACTGAGTGACTTTCACTTTCACACTTTTAGTGAGTTGAGTAAATATCCCACAGCCTTCTATCTAACATCACCCAGAAACAGTTTAGATTCCAGGAGGATGTGGGTTGTTAATTCAACTTCCCACAGAAGGAAGTGAACATGAGAGTAAGTGGTAGAGTCCCAAGATGAGGGGCAGTAAGCAGAGGAGGGATGCGAAGATTGACATCTAGGATCCCGAGTCAGGAAATAAGAGGACTGAAGTGCAGTGGTTAGGGTGCCAGTCTAACCAAGCAGCCGATCGATCTCTCTCACCCCTAGCTCTGACTTTCTGTGCTAAGGGAATCCTCCTAGCTCCAAAGAACTTCTCCATCAATGGGTACTAAATGGAGGTTCTGCACACCACGAATATGACAGCATCAGATCCTTGAAGTCAAGTTTAGAAGCATGAAGAGTTAAGGTCATCAAGGGAAAGCATGCTTAACTCTTAATCCTCCTCAAAGCAGTCCCGAGAGCCTCTGCTGCAGAGAAAGTAAAGTACAGCTTAGGCAAGGCAATCTGAGTCTGAAACTCAATTCCCCCATTTTCTAATAGTGTGATATTGGGCATGTTACTTAGCTCATTGGCTCATACTAACACATGTTTGAAATGCAGACAGTGAAGTACTCAGAAAAGGTTACTTTTCTTCTCTCCACCCCAACACCAGCCCATGCCTGGGCCTTTTCTTCCCTTAAAGCTGCCCAGAATCAAGATTGCCAGTTTCAGCAAGAATCTGGAAAAGGAGATGCCCATGGCCGACATCATTTGGCTATGAAGCCCTGGAGCTTTTGAACATTGAACTATCCAGCTGAATGAAGAAAACATGTGACACTTACATGAAGTCAGACTTCAACCACATCTATCAGTCCAATTTCCTTCCATTTGGACTGTGCATAACGTTGTTAGGAAACCTAGCAACAGATAGAGTCTTATTTGAACCACTGAGACATTTAAAACAAGAAGTCAATCAGTCCCCCATCAATCCATCCCCCCCCCATTTAAACACAAGCATATGGAGACCCAAAGATGGAATGGACCTTGTTCAAGTTATATAACTCCCTGAGAGCCTTTTACCTTGATAAGGGAATAAAAGCAAAGCTAAAAAACAGGAACCAGAAAAATTGCAACTGCTTTTGAAAAAAAAAAACTAAATAAAAATCTATTAAATTAGCTGAGGTAAATTTAATTTCGTTCTTCGTCTTTTAGAGGACTGACTTCTCTGAAGTTAGATGAGTTGAATTCCTGTTTGTCCCTTAAACTATTACTTGCTGCTGCTGCTAAGTCGCTTCAGTTGTGTCCGACTCTGTGCGACCCCATAGATGGCAACCCACCAGGCTCCCCTGTCCCTGGGATTCTCCAGGCAAGAACACTGGAGTGGGTTGCCATTTCACGTGCTTATTAGTGGTATAAAGGAACTAAGAATGTAGGGAAAAGTGATAATTCATTTTTAGGGGTGTTTTCAGAACTAAACACTCTGAAGGAAGCAACTAGTCCAGTGCCTGGCATAAAGGTAGGTACCAAGGCAGTTTGAGTTCATTCTCACTGGTTAGATTTAATTCTCTAAGCTTTTGAATTTTGAACTAGATATGGAGACAGGCAAAAGAAAACACTGAAGAACACATTCCTCTCTGGTCATCATCAGCTCTGCTAAAGAAAAAGAGTGAACTAAGGGAAGATTTCTCGAAGGACTGCAATGAAAAGAGCTTCCTGAACAAGATTGTACTTGAGCCTCGGCCCTGGCCCCAAACAGACTGATGCTATTTAAAACTTTTCATGGGTGAGAGTTTGCTACGAAGCTCCTAGAAGCAAGGAACTCTGCCCTGCTTCTCCAGATCTCCTACAGTAGACACAAGGGGAAAACAATGACTAGGAAAAGACTCACTGAATCACAGCCCTCAGCTTTCTTCTATCCAATCATCTTCTGTGTTGGAAAGTCTCATAAATAGTTTCAGTTCAGTTCAGTCACATCTGACTCTTTGTGACCCCATGGATTGCAGCATGACAGGCTTCTCTGTCCATCACCAGTTCCTGGAGTTTACTTAAACTCACGTCCATTGATTCGGTGATGCCATCCAACCATCTCATCCTCTTTCATCCCCTTCTCCTCCCACCTTCAATCTTTCCCAGCATCAGGGTCTTTCCAGTGAGTCAGTTCTTTGCATCAGGTGGGCAAAGTATTGGAGTTTCAGCTTCAGCATCAGTCCTTCCAATGAATATTCAAGACTGATTTCCTTTAGGATGAACTGGTTGGATTTCCTTGCAGTCCAAGGGACTTTCAAGAGTCTTTTCCAACAGTTCAAAAGTATAACTTTAAAAGCTTTTGGCAGGGAGGGATCAATTGGATGTTCAGAATTAACATATATAAACTACTATGGTGGCTCAGATGATAAAGAATCCACCTGCAATGAGGGAGACCTGGGTTCGATCCCTGGGTTGGGATGATCCCCTAGAGGAGGGCATGGCAACCCACTCCAGTATTCTTCCCTGGAAAATCCCCATGGACAAAGAAGCCTGGCGGACTATAGTCCATGGGATCACAAAGGGTCGGACACGACTAAACGACAAAGCAGAGCACAGTACAGCATATATGAAATAGATAACCAACAAGGGCATAATATATAGTACAGGGAACAATACTGAATATCTAGTAACAACCTATAATGGAAAAGAATCTTAAAAAAGATAGGTTTATACAAATATGTATAACTGAATCACTTTGCTGTACATCTAAAACTAATACAACATCATGTATCAACTATACTTTTGGGAGAGAGTTGATATAGGTATACGTATGGCTAAGTCCCTTCGCTCTTCACCTGAAACTTTCACAACATTGTTTGTTAATTGGCTATACCCAATACAAATAAGTTTTTAAAAAATGTAATAAAGGAAAAAACCTTGTGTTTATAAGCTGGTAAGCCAACCATGGGAAAAAACCCAAATATTAAATTAATGGGAAAAAAAGCTTTTGGAAGGATGAGGGAAGAATTAGGAGGCAGAATTTGGATTAAATTGAAATTATGACTTTAATAATCCAAGGAAATAGGACACTGGTGGTGATTAAACAGAAGCATTATGAATGTCTCAAAGAAACAGTAACTTTCAGACCATAGCTTTCTTATTGGCATAGTTATGATATAGCCAAGGGGTGCGTTGCTGGGTGATGACTTTCATGAGACATGTGGCCATGTGTGAAGATGTCTGTTTGTTATCACCACTCAGTGGGGCAGGGGCCAGCTGAGGGGTTGCTACTACTATCATGTGCATAGAGTCCAGGCATCTGCTCATCCCACCAGGTTTAGGACAACCTCTGACAACAAATAACCTAGACCCAATGGTCAGTAGTGCTGAGGTTGAGAAACCTTAGTCTAGCCCAACATGGGGCCTTGAACTGACCAACTGAAGGGGGGAAAAAAAGATATATAAACTGATTTTTACAGCAGGAAAGAAGCACAAATAAATATGCTCCCTGGGTTTTAGTTCTCACTTATGTTTCCCATGTTAATTTGGTGTCATTTGTAACCCAATGTTATTCATTATCAAGTATCCGATTGTGTTGGTTGATGTGATAAACTCCTCTATGTACAAACAAATCAGGAACAATTACATAAAGACAATGCCTCCCCCACCCGCTGGGGACACTCTAGGGACACCAGTCCATTTCTGATTTTCCCCATGTCCACTCCTCTACCCCCAGCAGCAACAGAATGCAACAGGAGAGAAGACGAAGTTCAGATTTTGTGTTCAATCTAAACCTCTTCCCCCTACCTGTAGAGATACTATTTCTTCCTTTTCAAAGCTCTTTCTTGAGGCCAGCAGACAGATGAGAAAGGATGACAGGATATCAAAAAGCTTCTCAAGCCAAAGGAATATACACTCTCCTTGATTAGTTTTCATGTTCCACTATCAAGATCCCAACCTACATTTTAAGGTAAAGGATACTGTTTCAGCAAAGATCTAATTGAGACACAGGAGAGTAGTACTGGCTAGGCAAAGGGGGAAAATGTCATTAGAGGTGGGTGAATGAATACATTCTCATCTACCATGACATTTTGCTGTCTTGGGAAGAAGGGTACTGAGCCAAGAGTTTAGAAGCTGTAGCTTCTGGCCTTAGTTTAAAAATGAGTAAAGCATAATGTAGTTTTATTTAAGGGGTAATCCAAGTACAAGAATTTCTTTAAAAATAAGTTTCCCACAAAATCCCTGAACAACTTTATGAAAAAATAACTAATTTTTTATTTTCTAATTCTGAAAAAAAACAAAGCGTTTTTACTTTATTGAGGCCACTAAGGAAGAGGGATTTGACCTTGGACAAGGGGACACCCTGTACAGAGGACTTTCATCCAGTTTTGCACAGTAAGTTAACATTTCCTTGCAATGTAAATTTGTAAATCCTAGATGAAAACTCAGCTCAATTATATGGACTCTATATCATATTGTCAACTCAACAGTTCTTCACTGCAAAAACTGTGTACCTATGCTTTTTATATCCAAGCTCTGATATAGGAAGAGATTTTCACTGTTAGACAAGGAATCAATTTCCATAGTCTAGCAAGAGTGCACATGTTTGTAAAGTTGGCAGAAAACTTGCCTTATTGAAAACTCATGTAACAGCATCCTGGATTGCAGCACATTAATACAACTTCAAAGTATGTCAGATTGAAAATACTGAACTCAAGAGGTAATTTACTTTTAATTTGAATTCCCAGTGGTCCAATATTTTTAGGCTATTAAAAATTATTGAGAAAGCTTAACTATATTTAAAAGGACAAACAACAAAAGAATAAATCAGTCCTGGCAAAGACTTAAACTTGAGATGAGCTGAGAAGAAAAATCAGTGACATCTTTACAAAGATCGACTCTTTCTTTAGCGCTTAAAGAGTCTGTGATTCCTCATCACTCCCTCTATCAAGGGTCATTCAAACCAAACTTGCCTCAATAATTCATGCCAGTTATTTCCAGGACATATAAGAAGGTATACGAAGTGGGGAGACATGTTTTGACATTGAAATCAATTGGGCTACAAAGTCCAGATGTTATGAGGGACATATGAGAAGCTTGCATTAAATTACTATCTCCTTCCTGCAATCAGCTCTACTAATTATATCCTGAAGCTCAGTCCCGCTTTGGCTTCCTTAGTACCTTCTTTTCCTGCTTCTCCTTCTCTCACTCCTGAGGAGTCCTTTCTCTTCCAGATCACCTTCTCTGCCTCTCCTCCCTCCAAAGATGATCTCCTCTGGTCTGATGCTTTTCACACCACCCACAGGCTGGTAATGTCTGTCACCAGCCTATAACTTATTCCTGAGCAATTTAAATGCAGGCCCACTAGTGTTTTGAACTCAGAAATGTTGCTCAATAAGGGTTGAAAGTGATAGTTGCTTAGTTGTGTCTGACTCTTTTGGAGCCCATGGACTCTCTGCTGGGCTTCTCTGTCCATGGGATTTATCAGGTGAGAATACTGGAGTGGGTTGCCATGCCCTCCTCCAGGGGATCTTCTTGACCCAGAGAATGAACCTAGGTCTCCTGTATTACAGGCAGATTCTCAACTGTCTGAGCCACCAGGGTAGGATAAGGGTTACATGAATGAAATATAAAAATGGATTCATGGGACTTCAGCAAAAGACGGGTAGAAGAAAGCTGAGCTGTCTTAGACAAGTCCACCCTAGAACCTGTCTCACCAGCTACAGACTATGAGAAAGAATAACTACAGACTATGAGAAAGAATAAATTTCAAGCCAAAATTTTTTAGGGTGACTTAAAAAACAACAAGAGCTAACTGATGGTTCAAGATCTGCCATTCACGTCAGTCTTGCCTCCTCAAGGGCACAGATTGTACCTCTTGTTGGTGGTATGCCTAATAACCGGCACAGTACCTGGTTTGTACAAGACAATAAATACCTATTGATAAATACATCAGATTCTGTTAACAGTGAATAAAAGGATCATTAGTCATTTCTGCCTAGAATTATGGTAAATGGCAGGTTGAACTCAGAGTACCAAAATTTGTTATTGGAATAATTATAAATATTTATTATTTCTTGATGGACACTGTGCTAGGCCTGTGGTCTCTATGTAATAAAGCTCTACTTATTAGGTATGAAATAAAGGGTGTATGTTTAAATGGAGTCTAATTGGTAAAGGAGACAGATCTCTTTTAAGACACCAATAACTGCTCCCAAACAAAATGCTACCCTAGAATAAAAGGCTTGTGAACTATTCTGATTTGCTTTGGGGATTTTTGTTCCCTCCCACTAAATATTCTGGGTATATTTAACCAATTATCCACTAAGTGAACAGCTAACCATGCATGCCAATTAGAAATTGACTGAATCGGTTCATGAATCTTCTAGCATAAATCCAAAATGCTACCTTCTCAGAGAGAAAAATCAAGGGATTACAGAGGGGAAATGGTTGAGGAGGGAACCAAACAGAAAAGTTATTGGCTGGCAGCTTCTATAACTCCCTAATTTTTGAAATGCCCTTTATTCCTTCCTTATTGCATGAAAAGAAGTAGATTTAGTTCACAGCTTGAGGCAGCCTGTGAGATAAATGTGCTCCCTGTGTGGATGGACTGCTTGAGCCCACATTATCCCATAGAAGACTGTGACTAGGCTGAGCTTCGTGGGCTGGAAGTATTCTAGAAAGGGCCCCAAGAGAGGGACCATGGGAGCTCTACTACCTCCTTGCTTGTAAGTGTTTTTCCTCAAAAAAGTATTTTCACTAGTGGTGTGCATACATGTATATGTGTGTGTGTGTGTGTGTGTGTGTGTGTGTGTGTGTGTGTGTGTTTACCTCTTCTCTGAATGCTGACTTGCGACCACAAGGGGCACACTTCACTTGTCTCAGGGTTCTGTGTTTTTGGAAGGGGCAGAATCCACAGAGCTGGGTGGGTAATGTTGGGTCTCTGGGAGAATTAAACTGAAGAAGTTCCTGCTCCATTGAAGTCCCCAGTGGAGGACCACACATAAGACCTGGGGAAATGCACTCACACCAAGAGAAAGGAGAAGGAGCAAATAATCTCAATATGAACATGTGTTGCTAAAACCAACTCACATTAAAGACGGGCTATGCCAAAAAGGGGTCCACCCTTAGTGCACAAGATCACTGCATTCCGAAGTGCACAAAGAATCCAGAGCATGTGTGGAACCTCGGAGCTCTCATTGGGAGTGCCCAAAGCTGGGAGTTTGGGAGTTTTGTACTGGTACGGACCCTGCCTCAGAATCTTGGTGCGCCCAGAACTCTGCATCACGGCTTTCCTTTTCTTAGAGAGCAGCTCATAGCACAATCAGTTACGGTGGATTCAAGGTGTAGTGGTTCAATGAGGAAAACTATGAATTAGAAGCATTATTCCACTTAAGAAAGCAATGCAGGAAGAATGACCTGCACTTTGTTCATCTAGGGAACAAGGGAGAAGAACACGTGACAAATCTCAGGGATGACTGTTTAACCCCTTGCCTACTGCTTATACCGATGTTCCTACCAGGATGTGGGGAAACCCACAAGGGAAGTCTCCCAGGGGATGCACTGGGTATGTACACTGTGCTGAGACATGAGAGAGATTAATATAGTCTTTTTCTAAACCGTATCTCTCACCAGCAGTGGATAAGATGGTGCTGAGCTCTTCAACATGGATGGACCTTAGAGATGAATATACTAAGCAACTCAGATAAAGATAAGTACCATATGATATCACGTACATGTGGAATATAAAATAAGATATGAATAACCTTATCTATGAAACAGAAAGAGACTCACAAACATAGAAAACACACTTATGGTAACCAAAGGGGGAGGAGTAAGTTAGGAGTTTGGGATTAACATATACACAGCACTATATATAAAACACATAAAGCACCGGGAACTATATTCAATAACCCGACATAAGCCATAAAGAAAAACAATCAGAAAAATATATTGAATATATGTATATAACTGAATCACTTTGATGTACACCTGAAATTAACACAATATTTTAAATCAACCATATGCCAATTAAAAAAGGAAAACAAGAAAAATAAGATGGATAAGATGGTGCTGAGCTCTTACACTTAGAAGAGGGAGTCAGGTATCACAGTATAGGATGAGCTGAGGCAGCACAGTGTGGTAAAGGAGATCAGGCTTCCGGGATGAAAAGACTTGCTTCAAATCTCAATTAGGGCATTATTATCTGAATGATGCTGAAAAAGTTATTTCCCATCTCTACACACCAGTATCCCCATCGTGTCCTTCAAGACTTATACCTACCTCATGGGTTGGGAAGATTAGTAAAAATGAATCTGAAGTGCCTGGCACAGAAAAGATGCTAAAAAATTTGAGAGCTGAGCATCTAACCAAAGCACAGTACAGAATGTCATGCACAGAGCAGTCCACACAAATTCCGGAGACCTCCTTCTCTGTGCTTCCAGAGAGAAGTGGACCACTTTATACAATTTCATTCATTGTGAAATTCACATAGAATAATCTCTTGACAGCGACCCAACCTAGTTGGGTGAGACTTCTCTTCATGTGCCTTTAAGTCAGTCCTCACTAGGTCATGAAGGTTGTGTCATTCAGGGATTTAAGGTCAGCAGGTGTTTTGTGAGCAAAGGTTTTAAGGTAGAAGGTCAACTGGCCTGAGGTGATTAAGAACTGGCCTGTAGCTGAATACTGCACACCAGCACAGTGAGTCAATCGCAGTTCTTACATTGTAGATTGTACAGCATTTCAACAGTCATATATGATGAGAATCTGCCCTGTAAACATGCTGAAGTTCACCCTCACCGTTTACCTTTTCTCTGAAGAACAAGCTACCTTTTGATTCCATCATTTTTCTCACAGCAGACCAATGGTCCGCCCACGCCTGTGGACCTTAGTATACCTGGCAATGTGTCTCCATAAGATGGTACTGGGGGGAATGGAGAATGGAAGGGGAGCTTTTTCTAGGGCTGGTCTCATTATGAGACACACTCTCCTGTGCTGGAGAGACCACAGTCTTTGGAGTGAGACAAGCTGCAGTGGAGCATTGGCTCTACCATGTCTCAGTCAGGTGACCTTGAACAGGTTATTTCATGTCTCTCCATCTCTGTTTCTTCATCCATCAAGAGGAGAGGGGAAAAAAAATATCCTACATACTTCTAAGAATCTTTGAAAGACTTAAGATAAAGTTAGGCAAAGCACTTGGCACATAGTAAATTCTGGATATTTGTCAGTTATTGCTTTCATTATTATTTACCATAAACTATAGAGTAGGGTTCCAACAAGTAACTCATGGCTAATTTCTAAACCTCTAGGAAAAACCTAATCCAATAGAAAAGGGGAAATACTCAGAGCGGGTCTTAATAACATTCCCATTCAGGGTGGAATTTTAATGAACTGAGAAAAAAATTAAGCAATAGAATCTGCTTTTTAATTATTAGAAATGACCTTTCCTCATTTATGCTATTATAGGTGATGAGCATCCTCTGGCATAATGAAAGAAGATGAGGCAAGTGACCAGTTTCTGTTATTTATTAAGGGAACCTTCTATTGCACTCAGATGGAATGTAGTTTTCATAATCACTCCACTCTGCCTTTGCGTGTCCTGGACAGGTCATCACCTCCTTGACGGTGAGGGTCATTTCACTTCCTCCTTCTGAGTGCCCCATTCCACCTAACTCTGCTGCTGCTGCTAAGTCGCTTCAGTCGTGTCCGACTCTGTGTGACTCCACAGACGGCAGCCCACCAGCCTCCCCCGTCCCTGGGATTCTCCAGGCAAGAGTACTGGAGTGGGTTGCCATTGCCTTCTCCACCACCTAACTCTAGGCCCCAGAATTAACCAGTACCTCCCAAGTCCCTTCTGCCTGTGACAATGTCCTGCAATAGCAAAGATGAGAATGGAGTGCAGACAACATTTTTCTCTTGAAAACTAACATGTTTCAGCAATTAAACTGCTTTTAGACAGCAAACTCACGTATAGGGTAAAGCTGAGCATATGCAGAAGTCATGGAAGATAAAGGACATGGGCTTTGGAGGCCAGAAAAGTCACACTCAAATCAAGTCCAGTCATTCGTTGGAGAAGTGAATTAGCGTTCCCATATTTTAGTGTGCTCATCTGTGAAAGGTTGGGAGCAGCCCCTACCTTACAAAGTTTTGTGATCCTACCTCCCAGGACCTTTGCACAGTGCTTGCTGCATGTACATGTTAACTCAGTGAAACTGGGCTCTCTTTGCCTTCCTCCGTGGAGATGCGGTTTTCCAGACAATGTATACGAGTTGCTTCCAAAGCTGGATATGCTTGAAGGTTGACCTGGAGCTGTTCTGAAAATATACATCTTAAAATAGCCAGGGCTTCTAAGTAGCAATAGGCTAGCACATGAGTGGAAGTGAACATGTGATTTTGATGTGTTGGAGTGAGTGTGGATATTGGCTGCGAAGCAAGACAAGGGTAAGTGTTTGATAAAATGCAGGATGTAATATCTCTTGTTCCACACTTTCCCATGGGCATTATCTAAGCTGCATATCAAGCACACAGAGAAATACTGTAGCGTATAACAAATGAATACCTGAATGAATGTAACTTAGAGTGCTAGGAATGATTGATAAACACAGATAACACTGAAAGTCTCCCAATCATGGCAAAGTCATTCTTCACGTACATGCTGCTGTAATAACATTATGCTGAGGGAGCTGGCGATGATGTTTAGATAATAAAAGGGTAATGCCCCAGTGATGACAGCCTGAGGGAGAGATACCCAGATCAGGAGCAGCTGGTATCCACTTCTGCAATCTTACCCTAGAGCAGCAGGAAGCAAGTCAAGAAGCACGTAGATGACCTTTTCTGGCACGGTGATATGCTCTGCTAATTCTCCATTTTCTTCTTTAAGTGAGATCACAGGAGGTCCCAAGAAACTCTTCCTCCCACATTTGCAAGCTGCATCACAGAGAGCAGAACAAGTATTTCCACTACTACTTGCAAAAAAGGATGTTGGTCACAAGGTGGCAGGTTACCACGCTCCTATGGAAAAGCTGGATTATATTTCTAAAAGCTCAGAGAGGCAGAGGCAAGAGAACTTCAAAAAGGTAAGAGTGTGTGTGTGTGTGAGAGAGAGAGTGAGTGTGTGTGTGTGTAGTGGGAAGGACGGATGCCTTACATGGCCACAAGCTCTAAAGGTCATATAAGTGCTGCCTGTCCAGCGTGCCCTCTAATCACAGGGCACCTCCTCAACAGGCTCATGCAACTAGCATGATAAGAATTGTGAATTGACAGCTGACATCATACAAATGACCTATGCCAAGGTAATTCTGTTCTGAGGCAGCGAGTCCAACCCTGCTAGTACATTAGAATCACCTAGGAACTTTTCAAATTAAAACACACACACACACACACACACACACATCAAGAATCAGCCACAAGAGACCTTGCAGGGTTTTCATTTGGACAAGTTATTGTTTAGTTACTTGATTTTGGTCTGATGTTGGGTTCAGGCATCACTATTATTTAAAAGGTCCTCAGATAATTCAAGGGTGGAGTCAAGGTTGAGAATCACTGAAATAATCTAAGCAATATTACTGAAAGTAGGGTCCACAGCCTTAGTGCTGACCCATGAACTTGTCATTAGGCACATTTCTGTTTAGTTCAGCTGACACTATTTTTCACAGCAAGATAACAATACTTTCTTTAGTTGATGTATAGTTGATTTACAATGTTGTGTTAGTTTCTAATGTACAGGAAAGTGATTCAGTTTTATAAATATATATGTATGTATATATATGTATATGTATGTATGTATATATACATATATATGTATATGTATGTATGTATACATACATATATATGTATATGTGTGTATGTGTGTATGTATGTATGTATATACATGGGCTTCCCAGGTGACTCAGTGATAAAGAGTCTGCCTGCCAATGCAGGAGATGCAGATTCCATCCCTGGGTCCGGAAGATCCCCTGGATGAGGAAATGGCAACCTACTCTAGTATTCTTGCCTGGAAAATTCCATGGACAGAGGAATCTGGCAGGCTACAGTCCATGGGTAGCAAAGAAGTGGACACAACTGAGTGATTAAGTATGCACGTATGCATGTATATACACACACACCTATATATACATATACTTTTTCATATTCTTTCCATTATGATTTATTGCAAGATATTTAATATAGTTCCTTGTGCTATACAGTAAGATCTTGATTTTTATCCATTCTATATATAATAGTTTGCAGCTACAAATCCCAAAGTCCTAATTTATCCCACCCCATCCTTCCCCTTTAGTAACCTTAAGTTTGTTTTCTATGTCTATGGGTCCGTTTCTGTTTTGTACATACATTCACGTGCATCATAATTTAGATTCCACATATAAGTGATATCATACGATATTTGTCTTTTTCTGACTTCCTTCACTTAGGATGATAATCTCTAGGTGCATCTATGCTGCTGCAAATGGCACATTTTCATTCCTTTTTATGGCTGAGTAGTATTCTATTGTATACATATATACCACATCTTCTTTATCCAGCCCTTGTAAGTTGCATTGTTTGCAAATAATTTCTCCCAGCCTTTAGGTTACATTTTTACTTTGTTTATGGTTTCCTTTGCTATGCAAAGGCTTCTAAGTTTGATTGCTGCTGCTGCTAAGTCGCTTCAGTCGTGTCCGACTCTGTGCAACCCCATAGACGGCAGCCCACCAGGCTCCCTCATCCCTGGGATTCTCCAGGCAAGAACACTGGAGTGGGTTGCCATTTCAGTTAGGTTCCGTTTATTTTTGCTTTTATATCTACTGCCTTGGTAGACTGACCTAAGAAAACATTACTACAATTTATGTCAGAATGTTTGGCCTATGTTCCATACTGGGAACTTTGTTGTGTCATGTCTTATATTTAAGTCTTTAAGCCATTTTGAATTTATTTTTGTGCAGGGTGTGAAGGAGTGCTCTAACTTCATTGATTTACACGCAGAAAGACAGCAATACTTTCTTGATAAAACAAACAGTGCATTGACTTACATTCTGGCACAAGCTCGTCATCTTATCACTGACTGGTAACAAACAATTTCAGACCCAGTCCTGAACCATGGACCACACTTGGAGTAGCACTTTCCTAAAGATAGCAGGTGGGGGTCAGAGAAAAAGGGACCGGCATTCATCTTTAAAAGTGTGTTACTTGTCAAAGCTGAGCTTTGATGGGAACACACTGCTTAGTGGAGCCACCAAGGCATTTCCCAAAGCATACTTTTAGGATGTTACTATGTATTACGAACAAAAATGATTTGGTACCTGAAAGATGCGGTTTACCACTTAACTGCCCAAAGTGAGACAAATTACTCTCCTATGCAGGATGACTCTCTAAGAGAGATATGGAATTCAACAAACACGTATGGGATCACAGAATCTTTCTTTTCACAAAGCCATATGATTAGTAGTTCATAAAACATAATTTGGAAAATAGTGATACAGTTATTATTTAAGAACCTGCAAAAGAGAGTATAGTTAATTCTACATTCTCTTCAACCAGGCAAGCAAGTTATCATTTAAAACAAAAGAGTGAAAATTGGAGCTGACACAGCAGCCCATGTGGTGCATCTCTGCAAAGGCGGACCCCTAGACCTTAGGGTTGGGCTTGACTTGGTAAAACAGCTCAAAGTCATCCAGGCTATGCCTTTCTGGGGATGGTCCACAGTCTACCTACAGTCATACCATGCCAGGTCAGAAATGCAGATTTGCTTCAGTGGTTTATTAACCGACTGTGGAAAGGAAAAACCCAAAAGGTGTTGCTGAGACATCAGAGCACCAGAAGCATGCTGGCAACACAAACCTTGATGGAACAGCTTTGAAGAGGGCAGTGCTGCATGGATGGAGACCTTCCAGATTTTTTTCAAGGATCAGCATCTAGATTTTGACTTTGTTTTAAAATCAAAATCACCACCATTGTTCATCCAGTAGACCTTTCTGGGCACGTTCCCAGGGCAGTGTTCCTTTAAATATAAATACTTAAAGTGGACCATCTGTGTTGGTTTCACAAAGGAGAAATATCTGCTTCCAATGTTAAGTGAGGAAAACTTCAGTCAAGAGAGTCCTGAAGGAGAGATTACTTCTTAGGAACCCTCACCACTGCCTCGACAGGAACACCGAGGCTCGAGGGAGAAGGAAGGCCTGTTGCTTTAAAAAGTGAATCATCAAATCATGAGTGGTTGTTTGTTTCTACCGGAAAAGCCAGCCTGGAGACTGAGTTGAGATGCATGCATCTAATAAGAGAATAATAAATGCCCATCCTGACCTGAAATTGAATTATTGGCTGTTATGTATACTTCCTTGATCAAATTATGAGTTTTCCAGAGAGTAGAAACTATCCCCCAAACATGACTTAATGCTGTGCTTGCTGCCATAAGGAGGGGAAATAGGAGAGAAGAGAGACTGTGTTTCAGTGCCATTACTAGCTTCCCAATCTTGTTAGGAGATAACAAGTTGTCTTCTAAGAAATAGCTGACAAGCAACCAAGAGAAATACACTTGATCAGTATATGGGGAAAGGATAATGTTTATTCATTACTAAACAACAAGGCTTTCAAATTTGGGGCTTTTAATTTGATTTTGATATGGACCAATATTTTAACTTTTCTTGTGACTGCAATTAAGCTGCCATTGGCTTCAATGAGCAAAGAAACCTCTCTGAGTTGTTTTGTCATCCTTCACATCATAAATCAAAGGAAAAGTGACCACAAATGAGTTATTTTGAAATTTAAAGATTCAGAATAAAATCTTTTATTGCTTCAGAGTCACATAAACATATGGCCCCATGTTTTTCTAATCAAATAGGAATAGCCCTAAATTCTTACATTCAAGGGGACAGATATTGAACCCAATTATACCGTTTCTGCCAGTCAAGACATTTTCCAATATCAAGCATCAGAGGTGATTTAGTTTTATTGAACTATGAATTCAAATAGTATTAGACCCATTCTTCTCAAAAGGCAAATTAGTAGGAATATGAGGAAGACACACAACAGGAGACATCAGAGTTGAAGAAAAGGTGAGGATGAAAATAAAAACAATTCTCTTGACACTTTCCTAAATATTCTTCTACCTCCTTTCTCTCCTACCATTTAGGCAAGACTGATATTTATGGTGACATATTCTCTCTCTGGGATAAGGAAACCAAGGCATTATCAGAGTAACAGACATTGTACTTGTTACAAATATGCCCCCTTAACATTTGGCACATAATTTTGCTTTCTTTTGGTTGGTGAAAGCTGCCATACTTCATCACCGGTCTAGAGCACAGACTCTCTTCTCCTCCAACCAAAGTCACTATGCTTGGATGCCTCTCTGGATAAAAAGGTTACAGATGTCCTAAGGGGAGTGGAATATATATATATATTATATTAAATATATATTAAATAATATATATTTATATTAATAATATATATTAATAATATATATTAAATATATATTAAATATATATATATATTTATATAACTTTAAAAAAAATTCACATGAAAACAGGACTGTAGGAAGGAGGCCAGACATTTGATTAAGATGGTGACAAATCATTGAACTTTGTGATATTTTCCTATGTTGCCTGAACTCCTTCAAATTTGCTATTGTAATCAGATTTTCAATCCCACAAGTATGTGCAGGTAATCTGTGATTTATTTCTCTCTGCCGATTTTCAACATTATCTACTTGTAAGCCTGTATACCTTGATGTGATTCTTCTGAACAATCTTCAAGCATCAGTAACAGACCAGTGACTCGAATTTAGGAAGCAACAACTATACTGGTAATAGATAGGCATTCAGAAGGTACTCTAAATCAGTGATTTTATTGGGGCAGACATGACAATGAAAGAAAAAATGAGGGAAAGAATAAAGCTGTAATGATTATACTTTCTTTTGCCAAAAGGCTCCTGGGACAGTAAAAAAAAGATTTTGGTAAACATCTCAGCTCTCCAAGTGGCTTTCTTATAACAAAGACCATAGCTGGTCCTGGGCCAAAATTAGACTCTCAAACACTTGTGTGTGCTTCTTCAGCCAAATTCCAGTATAAGATTACATCATAAGTGGTTTTTATGGAAATAATCACATCACTGAAAATCACAAGTATTTGGAAACAGACTAAAGCATTTATTTTGGAATCGGCTGTTCAGAAATAGAAACCTGTTTCTGGCAAAGTGTAATCTGTCCTAAGGATATCCTGAAAAGCCAATGAGGTATTTCAGGCCTTCTGTGTATTATTTTACATGAATTCTGAAGGCCTTGGAAACAATGCAAAAATGTCTTTCAAAAGACAGACGGTGGTGAACAATTGCTATCTGTACCAAATCTCAGGTGATTATAAATTATGGAAATAACTTGGCCTTTACAAAAACATCACCAACCAAAAGAAACACCAAGACTTTGTCTATAATAATGCAAAATAGTTGACAGATTTTATCAATTCAGTAAAGAAGCAGAAAACTAATTCCAGCTTTATCATAATATATATAAACCTCTTTGACTTAATTTAATCATTTGTAAGACTTTTCCAACTCTAATTTATATTCTACCACCACCACCATCCCCCACCACTACCCTGGCCAAATTTCAATGAATGTTTCATTCTTTACTTGAGGGCTCCACACACACACAGTCTCATTAGAAGAGGTCACATGAGCAGCTTGGCATTGCACAGATCAATCAGGCTAACCATGCTGCCCACTGACTTCACCTGCAGTGGAAATGGTGGGCATCCACAGTCAAGGTCAATTAATGTTTCATGCTTTGGAAGAGAGGCCATGAAAGGACCTCTCTCTTCAAAATGCCTCACATGAGAATAAAATGTTTCAAGGTATGGACATAGTTGAGAATTGAGATTCTATCCATTTTTAATAAAGAGATCTCTTATTTATACTCATTATAATAAAATGTTATAGCAACCGGAAGAGAGAACTGAAGACAGGACCTTACAACACTTAAAAATCAGTCTTGCAAAAATCTTCCAGGTGGCCAGAATGACCACTGAACCATTCTAAACCCACAGTTACTTCACCTCCCAGCAATGACGAGTTTCTGGCCTTCGAGATCCTACATGAAGTAAGCATGTTAATTTCATAGCATTGTTTCCTTATTTATCCAAGGTCTCTTCCGTGGCATGTTTTCTTTCACCCCCATCTAAGGTCTTCGGGATCCTGTTAATTTGTACAGAGATCAAGTATATTCATTGCAATGTTTGGGATCACCATTAGCTTCGGAGTCCTTGTTTAAAGGTGATGAAGTAAAATTGTAAATAGTATCACAATGTCATCCCAGAAAACCTCTCATGTGTCTAATACTATTTATAAATAATTCTTACAAATGAAGAGGGAAGTATTAGCTTCACTATTCCAGAGGACCTGGCAGGACGGCAAGACTAAGGAAAATCTTCAATCTGAAAGAAGACAATGCCCATCATCAAAGCACACAAGAGAAAGGATGACAGCCACATTTAACACAAGGACAGCCAAAATAAAAAGTATCCAAACCTTGTATAAGAGAGCTCAACTGATACCCATTCTGTAAAGAATTCTTCATATTTGAAAACATTCATAATAGTATTCATGATACATTCCAGATATTTTGAAAACTAATAGATCCTGTCTAAACTATATACAATAAGAGAATGGGTGGGTCTTAAATTTAGTTATTCAACTGTCTTTTTTTGAATCTGAGAATTGTTAAAACAATTTGAGGTAAGTTTCTAACCAAATTCTTGACTAAATTTAACCAACTGCTTCTTAAATGGCTTATTATACTTACTCAAACCAATCTTTGTGTTTCAGGATAATGTACAATTAGAAAAAAAAAGTATAGTATCTGTTAATACAGACACACACATTTGTAAGAATATAATTATATAAGAAATAGTGTATTTCTATAATATAGGTACTGTTTTGTGCATGCAAATATATATACGGTACACAAACATCACTGGCTGAAATTTTTTGTTTCAGTGAAGCATAAAATCAAGTTAGTATCTTCTCTACAAAACCACCAAAATTTTGTCTTACTCGTAAAGGGCCACCATTTATATTTCCAGATGAATAACTGTTCACATCAGAACTCCTATGCAAAGTGGACAGCTTGCATACCAAAGTATGAAGTAGAAAACAAATACAAATGCTGTATTCTACAGGTCAAATAGAGTTAAGCATAGAAAATGTACACTCGTCATTTTCTGCCAAAGAACATTTGAAGCTCTGCGTGGAAGGGCAGAAAAGGGGGAGACTTTGAGATATGAAAATCTGCTTCCAAAACTACAGATTGGAGTCAATTGGGAATAATTTCCTCAAACACCAAACTTTGAACAGACCTGTGCAACAGAAAGACAGTTGTACTGGAAACCCCATAATGTTGCCAAAAGGGCAACTTGAAATAGGAACAAGGGCATTTCTAGAAATCGTACCAGAAACAGTTATGCAAAAGTGTATACCGACTGCCAAAGGACTGGTTGAATTCTGTCACCTCTGACATCATTCATTGCTAAACTGCATGGATGGCATTTGATCTGGGAGGGAACTCAAGTTGTTATACAATAAGTACTTAATTAGCATACACAGTATACCTCTCCATTGTCATTTTGGAAATCAAAACATACACAGATGGCAAAACGTTTACCACATTTGTGATGTGAAAACTGATCGTATTTGATATATGCCAAAAAGTTGGGGAAAAAATGAATGCATACGCTTTCTGCAGAGACAAGGAACTTTTGAGATACATTTGTAGTACGGATTGCAATGAATACCTTATTGACCTCAGTTCAAGTACCAGCGAGTAGAGTTTTCCAAACCTGTACTTGAGCTGCAAAGAAAAACAAACTACTCATCGTTTCCTTGAGGCATGCATTTCACTATGGCAAAGCGCACCAGGCGTGCATGACAGGGGAATCTGGGCCTGCTTCAGCCAACTGAGTAGACCATGAGCATTCTTCGAACACAAGGCAGGAGGCTTTATGGAGTGGAGAAGAGGGAGAAAATTTGGAACCATCGTCTGATGATTTCATTTTGGAAGGGCCATTCCTCAGCCGACTGCTGCTTCAGGAAGGCGAGGTGATGGGACCAGACTCGGCCAGATGTTGGCTACGGGAGCAAGCAACTTTAGCAGCCAAAACGGGGCAGTGTCATGACACCAGCTGAACACGTGTCAGCTGCGAGAAGCAGGAAGATGCTGCGCGCTGGGCCAGAGCTGACTGTATTATACAGCGTCCCATCTGAGGCTGCATAAGACACTCACTGGCTAGCTTACGGGGCCTCGGAACGATGTCAGGAGCCGCACAACACACAGCACACCAGAGGGCAATGCACAGTCAGAAAGAAAGAGAAAGAAAGAAGAATGAGAGGAAACAAGCAAGACACGCGTCCGTCGTGCACAAACCTTCGGGCTCTGTGTGTTCTTTGTGGTGGACTTGCTTCAGCGGGCAGCAGAAGATTTCGTGACACTTAGCACGAAAGGGGGACTCTTTTTTCTTTAATTCCGCAGATTGGATGGAATCTTGCCGTAACATAATGTATTCCTGTGTGCCAGGGGGGGCGTCATCCAGAACTGTGGTCACCACATAACAAAATGAACTCAAGTTAGAGCTTCAGGAAAGCAGGGAAACGTCTTACATCAACTCTACTCCCGGGGGAGACTATAGAAACAACAGTCCCATGAAAAGTTTCCAAGAAAAGCATTGCATTGCTTGGGGGTTTTCTTTTGAGGGGCTTAGTTTGCTAATATGAATCGTTTACTCAGCTATACATACCTTGATAGCTAGTACTGAGTTGGCCAAAAAGTTCCATCGGATTTTTTTCCAGCCAAAGGTGAGAAAAACCCAGATGAACTTTGTGGCCATCACAATATACTGAGCATTTAAGGGTTAGATCGTCGGGATGAGCAATAAAACATGTTAATACCAATAACCATATTGTATCTAAATAAACACTGTGGAAAGCGACATGTTTCAACTTGAGGTACAATATAAATATTTACAGGCGAAAATGGCTAATTTCCACAAAATTTTCAGTGTATTCGTTTACATTTTCTTCCTGGGTCTGCTCCTGGTGAGGGCCTGGCTTTCATGCACTATGTACAGAGTTGGACAAAAGAATTCACTTTGTGTTTCCCAAAGAGAACTGGGGCCATGACAAGTAACCTTCACATATTCGAAATCCCCTAATAAAGTGAACATATTCCAGTCAAGAGCCTAATAATCAACACTGGATCAAAGACCTACCTTGAATTGTAGCACTGCAGGGCCTGATTCACTTTTGGCCTCAGATATGAGGCCCCTCTCAGATTTCTAGGCCCTTTGTGCATTTTCCTAAGGAATACAGTGAATTTCTAGTGTTTGTTCCCTGCTAAAACAAGGTGTCTGCTTTCACCTGGTCCACTGCAACATTGTTTTTCCTGATAACTACCCACCAAAGAGTGTGCAAATTTGATCTGGGTCTGCAGAAACAGGGCATTGACCTCAGAATGGATTTTTTTTTCACACTTTTCCAGTGAGGTCATCCCATTTTACCAGGAGTGAGTCAGTACCCCTAAAGTTATGATTAACAATGGACTGACTCATCCTACTACCTCAAATGCATAACTCTTAACATGCCTTGAGAAACACTGGGTACCAGCTGCAAACTTCCTATGGGGAGAACAATTCTATGATGCTTGTAAAATATCACCAGCTTATGGCTGACAGTGGATGGGATCTCATGCTTCCACATTTGGCACAACATTCTCAGCTCACTGGCTAGGATCTTAACAGACTTTTAAGAACTTTCTTTCACATTGGAATGAAGATGGCATGAAAACCAGCATAACCTGGAAATTAGTATTATGAGTTGAGAACAAGTTCTTGATAGACTGGCTGTGTGTGGAGTTGTTGTCTTCCTTTATAAGTAATTAAATTATGCAAGAAGGTGATGAATATTTTAGTCACTTCTCTTTCTATTTTCCTCTAGTGCTCAGCAGTAGTAATCAAAAATATTACATAGACAGACCACCACAGCCTTTTCTGAAAGAGAGTTCCCTTCATCTACTAGGAATGTGACTGCAACTTCTTAGAATCTGGTTGCTGAATGCACATCTTTGGTAGCAACAGCTGCTATTCAGACCATTGGCAACCATTTCCTGCCATGAGCAGATAGTTATGATAATATATACATGTATCAAATTCTAGCATCACAGATGAAGGTAAGTTCTAGTTTGACCATACAAAATATTTAAGGAAAACCTCCGAAACTTAGAACTCAAAAACAAAACAAAACAAAACAAAAAAAACCCCATGATTATACAGAAGCTGAGAAATCCCATTTTCATGCATTGTATATAAGAAACACATTTTAAGATCAGAAGAGAATTGGAGGATTAAAAAGAAAAGAACAACTTTTGGATAATACATAGAGAGCTTATTGTTCAGAAGTACATGATAAACACCAGTAAATTGTTTTCCATTTTCATTTTTCGATACCAAAAATGACATCACAAATGGGCATCTCTGGAGATTAATGGCACAAAAGCCTTTGGCTGACTCTTTAGCCATCAGCTTTAACCAGCTGGTCATTAATTCCCACAAAAAGCCTTGTACTTCCATCATTATTGTTTAATTAGATACAACTAGTATCTGTAACATACAACAAAATTCTAATGAAAGAGCCCCACTGACTGATATAAGAACCAGACCCCAAATTCATCATCATGGGGAAAGCAGGAAAGTCACAAAAGTGCAACATAATTGCTTTCCACAAAATTCTCTCTCTCCTATTCTTTCCTCAAATTGAATTTAGCAAGTGAAAAAGATGCCAAGATGAGAGCATTTAAGGAGCCATCTGAGTAATGACCGCAGGCAAAGAACATTTCCTTGGAAATTGTGAACATCTGGGAGTTAATGGCTTAGCTTTGCATCCAGGCTGTCTCTACTCAAATGCCCCAAACATAAATCAATTCAGGAAAAACAGAAAAAAATATTAAATCTATTAGCATACCTTGGTGTCATTTTGACACAAGACCTAAAAATATTTTTGACTTTTTAACCAGAAGTGGCAATCTACAGGAAACACCTCATTTCAGTCTATAAAATCTTTGAATGTAAATTCATTTTGATGAAAGATTAAAACTGTTGTATTAATTTATTCCTAGGGCTCCTTCAGGTAGAACAGTGACTGTATGTGCAATTAACAGCAGGAGTGACAGGGAACTTCCCATAAGATCCCAGCACTAAGGCAGGTGAGTACCTTAATTCTACTACCTTAAAAAAAGGATGAGGAGACAATGTGTCCAAAGGGCACAAACTCTAGAAAAGGGAGAGGAGACTTGCAAATAAGTCAGCTCATCGAAACAGGAAAAAAGAATGGAATCTACCTTCCCCTGGCTTAATCCTAGGATTTCTGCTATTCCCCCACTTCTAGTGCATTCCTTCTTGCACACCATTCCAGCCTCTGAAAACCACTCTTGCTTTTGTTCATTGAAACTATTTGTCCACATTTATGCAGTGACTCCTGCTCTTCTTCTCAGTAATGTTTATCCAATCTTGAAGTTTGCATGAAAGACTCCAGTGATTAGGCAGACAATAGATTTACACTAAACCTCTTCCAGTTTCAGAGCTTCAATTTGACTCTTTCAGACAGGTAAGATGGTAAAAGTAGCTCATGGTTGATTTCTGAACTGCAGGACCCAGGTATTGAGAAAGGCCACGAGCCCCATGACAGTAGCAGCCAAGGAGTAGGCCTCTGCCGGGAAATGACACCCACATAGCCAGTGCCCTTGACCTTGATCACATAGGCCACCTACTCAGAATTCCAAAGTCCCACAAGAGTGGTAGAGAGTTGGATGAGAGAAGTGCACACATGCAAATTCACACACCCACAGACATGCAGACACTGACAGGTGGCATACTCAGACACAGGGTGACAATAAGTGACTCTACTGGTGGCAGGATAGTTAAGAGCACAATTTATGGAAGACCTTGTTCCCATTATACAAGGTGTTTATTGACTAACCATTAGGTGGGCAAGCCTACATCCAGGGTTGGTTTCCCAGTAACAGTCCTGGATTGGCAGTAAACCACCCTCATTCTCCTCCAGGCTTCTCAGCAATTCTCAGGGTCAAGGCCATGGTCACGAGTGGGGACAGTCATAGGAAGGGAAGAGAGTTTATATCTAAAGCCAGTGACCTGGTCTATGTTACCCATGTTCACAGAAATAGTGTTCCCATTTCAAACCGGACATAATGCATTGATCTGTAGCAAACCATCTGTGATAAAATGAAAACGTTTGTCATGGTTGCTCAGTGGCTCTGTCATGTCTGACTCTTTGCAACCCCATGGACTGCAACATGCCAGGCCTCCCTGTCCCTCAACATCTCCTAAAGTTTGTCCAAGTTCATGTTCATTGCATCAGTGATGCCATCCATCCATCTCATCCTCTGACACCCTCTTCTCCTTCTGCCCTCAATTGTTCCCAGCAGCAGGGACTTTTCCAATGAGTTGACTATTCACATCAGATGACCAAGATACTGGAGCTTCGGCTTCAGCAAAACTAATTCCAATGTAATATATGTCTTAAATGCATTTTTAATTAAAGAAGTTAACAATCACTTATTCTTTCTATGTTTAGAAACTCAATTTCTAATTTTACCCTGTACTTTAATCAATAAATATAATATTGGCTAGATAAAATACCTACCCAAATATTTAGTAGTATCACAAACACTACACTCTTCCAAGTCATTGCAAACAGAATTTCTTTAGAGATAACTTAATGCAACCCCTTTGTCTTAAAACATAAGGAAAATAAAGCTCAGGAAGGGGAATTGACAAGCCACAAAGCTATTGGAAAAGCCCAGCCTAGAAGCCAGGATTTTAGGGTGTTTACCAGAAAGTCTTAAGTAGTTTCTGGTCGCTTTTCTTTGTACAAACTGATATATTTAAACAGGATCTTTTGTATACCTTAGCTTCAAATATTATCTCTGTCTCCAACGAGGTTTATTGTCTTTATTTAAAGACAGAAAAGCAACCAGAAACAACCTGGGAAACTACTCAGACAATGCCACAAAGGCATCTGGCCCCTGGCCAGGCCACTGTGACTTGTAAGGTGTGCTGATTTCAAGCTGGAAGCAGTTAATAAGCCCTCAGTTATTTGATGACACTGTTTTTTGCCTTTCAGTGAACTCTTTGGAAAGACGACTCAACATACTTAATGAATGATACATGATTTGAAATCAAAGAAAATCTGAGATCACCAGGGCAACAGCAATGAACACAGCCATGGGACTACCAGTCAAAGTTATTGGACATATATTAGTGACTCCAAAAAGCAAATGCTTGAAAGCATCTGTGAAAGTAAAAATAAGGGAAAATACACAGATTATCAAATGTCCTCGAATAATGAAAAAGTCAGTAGGAAACAGAGTAATTAGAGTGATTATTCTTCCTTGTCACTGAGCACCTGTCAAGCAGAAAAGTAAATTCAGCCACAAATGAATTAACTCAAGTCCTCCATTTTGCTTTCTAACTCACTATCTATTGGATGCGTGTGTGCCTGCTAGGTCACTTCACACAGCGTGTCCCACGCTGTGTGACCCTATGGACCGTAGCCTGCCAGGCTCCTCTGTCCATGGGATTCTCCAGGCAAGAATACTGGAGTGGCTTGCCATTCCCTTCTCCAGGGGATCTTCCTGACCCAGGGTTCAAACCCGAGTCTCTTAGGTCTCCTGCACTGGCAGGCAGGTTCTTTACCACTAGCACCACCTGGGAAGCTCCATCTATTGAATACTTACATAAGCTTTACTGCCACACTGGATACTATCAATGGCAAGTTTAAATGTCAATGAATTCTCTGTCTCCATCTGTGCTCAAGCACAGTCATGTCCGACTCTTTGTGTTCCTTTGGACTGTGGCCCGCCAAGCTCTTCTGTTCATGGAATTTTCCAGGCAAGAACACTGGAGTGGGTTGCGATTTCCTCCTTCAGGAGATCTTCCCAACCAAGGGATTGAACCTGCATCTCCTGTGTCTCCTGCAGTGCAGGTGGATTCTTTGCCTGCTAAGCCATTGGGGAAGTCAATGAGTTATTCAGATAATTCACTGAATTGCATTAATCAATACTAATGGTCATTTGGTTTGGCCAAAATAGAAACAACTGAAAATATTTCTAGACATTTCAGTTACCTTCCCCTTTGCAATCTTCCCCAACTTCATGCAGCCTCCTAAGCACTATCCAGTTTTCCTTCAATTTTGTTTCTTCAGGCTGTTTTGCTACTTTCATGGAAGGAAAAAATTCAAAGTCACTATCATGGTGGCCACCCACCTCCAAAATTCTATCACATGTCCATCTTCCTCCACACACTAGATTTACATAGTATCTAAAATATGCCTGAAGACCTTGTATTGTACCTGCTATTCAATATGACACCCCCATTGGCTCTACTCAAATGCCACCTCTTCTGAGATTTCTTTTTAGCCATGTTAAATAGGTTTGCACTCATCACAATCTGTAATTATGTAGGTATTTATGCACATGCCTCTCCTCTGACTCTTCCCACATGAATATAGGATATCTGATGCAGAAACACTATTTGTCTTATTTGTCATTCTATAGGTGGAGTCAGTTATAAAACACACTCAAAGAATTCTTATGAATCAAATGAAAGATGCCCACCTTCACCCAGCCTTATTTCAAAGCAAAGGTAAATAGCTCATTCTAACTCTTCATGAGTTGGTTAGATAGCATCTCTGACTCAATGGATGTGAATTTGAGCAAACTCCAAGAGATAGTGGAGGACAGAGTAGCCTGGCATGCTACAGTCCATCGGGTCACAAAGAGTCAAATATGATTCAGTGACTGAACAATAACAACAACAACAACAACAACAACAACTCTTCATGTCCATATAACACTTTAAGAAATTTATCCTGTCATTTGTTGAGATAGCTTTCTAGACATCATCATAAGCTTTTAGTGAAAAGTGAGATTGATAATTATTTTCTTAGATGTGTCTTTCCTCCACAGCTTGAATGGGAGCTCCTAGAAGACCAGAACCATGTCTCTTTTGGTATCATCTTTGCTTTCCTAATGGCCCACCTACAGTGCTTTGCGCATGGTAACTTTGCACGCACAAACTGAGTCCCTTCTAGGGAGAGTCCTGCCTACCTTGAAGGTGTGTACTAAGAAGAAAGGATCAGAAATGGAAAGAGTTCAGCACATTGCATGGTACCTGGCAGGCACCAGAGTGGCTGCAGTGGAAGAAAGACCATATATGACAGAGATGGAGCCCGTTGAGCACTGTACCAGGATCCCCACCCTTGAGAAACAGCTAAATTCCTGGGTGACCTTTGGAATGGCACATCACATCTCTGAGTCTCAGTTTTCTCATTTCAAAAGTAAGTGACATGGGGACTTCCCTGGTAGTCCAGTGGTTGGGGTTCCAAATTTCCACTTCAGGGGATGTGGGTTTGATCTGTGCAAGATCCCACATGCCAAAGAGTGTGAAAAAATATTAAAAAAAACAAAACAATAATAAGTGATGTGGACCAGGCCAGGCTTTCTCAACATTAGCACTTTGACATCTGGGGCTGGATAATTCCTTGTTCTAAGAGGCTGTTCTATGCGCTGCAAGATGCATAATAGCATCCCTGACCTCTACCTCAGAGATGCTTAGCATCTAGCAAGGACTCAGATGTTCTATTCAGGGGAGTTTGGTTCAGACCAAATAGTGAGAAAGATACACTAGTGAGCACATCAGTCATTCAGGTAAAGAAAGCCCTCAACAAGATGGAAACCACTATAGCTGCACACCAGTGAAGTCCTTACTCGGCTCATGGCAAAGGCCTTCTCTAGTGAGGGATGCCACTGGGCAGCATCGATGGCATTGCACAACGTTAGGGGAGTATGTCCAGGCACGTGCTGAGAATGCATAATAGATGGGGCACAGCGTACCAAAGACCCACCTCAAATGGAGACAAGAAGCAAGAAGAGAAGGTGGGCAACTCTCTGAGGCCTTATCTAAGGTAGCTTTCCTGAAGGTCGGCCTTCTCATCATCAAAGGACCCACATCACCAGGAAATATGGGTTTTCAAGGTGGTGCAGTGTAAAAGAATCAGCCTGAAATGCAGGAGACCTGGGTTTGATCCCTGGGTCGGGAAGATTCCCCTGGAGAAGGGAACGGCTACCCATTCCAGTATTCTTGCCTGGAAAATATCATGGGCAGAGGAGCCTAGTGGGCTAAAGTTCACAGGATTGCAAAGAGTCAGATGTGACTGAGCACACGCACATGTGCACACAACATCAGGGAATATGCAGCCCGTCCCTCAAGACAGAAATGAGTCCTTCATGCAGAAAAGTGGCAGCTCCCTCTAGCAGAACAGATTGTGTGCAGAGGTTCTGTGCACAGTTGAAATGGCATGGATTTTGTCCCCACCACCATTTAAAGCATGTGAGAAAGAAATGCCTAGACATACACTCGACCTGACCTGAGAACACTGGGTGCTGTAAATTCACCTCAATATACTGTCTGCAGGGCTGGCACCTGCCCATTACTTCCAAGTTTTCTAGCCTGATGTCATCGCATTCTTCTCCCCCATGCACCTGTTCAAGTCCAAGTCAAACTGAAGTATCCATCCTAGTCTCCTGGAAGGTTTGTTAAGACACAGGTTGCTAGGTACCTTCGCCTAGAGTTTGTGATGGAGTTGGTCTGGGGTGGGCATGAACAAGTTCCCAAGTGCTCTGATGCTGCTCAAGGATCACATAGGGGCGGGGGGATGACTGCCTAGGTGTGTGTTTTACCTGTTCCAGCTACCTCTGCTGTCTGCATCCTCCTCCACGTGGTACAAACATAGTCTACACCATTGGTTCTCAGCTAGGGTTGAGCACTAGTATCATGTGTGGAACTTCTAAAAACTGAAGTTCTCATGGTACCACCCCAGATCAATTACACTGGACTCTCCAGCCTGTGGCTGGAGTGCTGGTGGGTTTCCAAACTCGCTGGTGATTCAACTGCATAACTGGAGTTAAGAATGACTGTTGTAAGCCTTTTCTTGCTTTCTCCAGTGAAAATTCCTCTCTCTCCCTTGGAGCGGGGGCAGCTCTGGCCTCTGATTATCTTGCTACAGTTCACCCTTGAACAAGGCACAGGGTTAGGGGTTGTCAAGCTTCCTTACAGTTGACAATCCACATATAACTTATACTGGTCCCTCCCTATCTGCAGTTCCTACATTGGCAAGGTTCCACATCTGCAGATTCATTCAACCACGGCTCATGCAGTCCTGTAGTAGGAACTACTGAAAAAACTCTTGTGTGTAAGTGGACCCTGGTAGTTCAAACCCACGTTGTTCAAGAATCAACTGTATTTCCATTTCTTTGCACACCTCAGGCCAGAGTGGCCATGTCCTCTTGGGCACTGGTACTGTTCACTGTGTAAAACTCTACAGCAGCTCCTATCTCCCCACAGTCAGTCTATTGTACTCTGAACATCCATGGTGGTTGGTGCATAATTCTACCACAGCATCAACCCACAGT
This sequence comes from Bos grunniens, assembly GCF_055505025.1. NCBI lineage: Eukaryota > Metazoa > Chordata > Mammalia > Artiodactyla > Bovidae > Bos > Bos grunniens. Next base: position 122,732,177 of record NC_141194.1, on the reverse strand, counting down.
ACCCTAGGTTCTTGTCTTTCAAGATGACAATCTCCTCACTAGCCAGTTTTGTTGAAGGGAATCAAAGCAAGCTCTCTGCTTATTAGAACCCCTCAAGGTCAATGTCTTGGGCTGGTGATAGCAGGTGTCTTGGCCCTGAAGCCAGTTGGTGATGCTGCATGTCACAACTCTGGATTCATGCTGATCAGCTCTGCACATAGACTCCTCACCCTCAGGGTCTGCACAGAGTCACTGCAAACTTTCCATGTGATGCAATTTGAACCACAGTGCAGCACCAGCTCATGGTCAGGAAATAAAATTGTACCAAGGATTCATCGGGAACCTTGTTGGTGACCGGTCCAGTAAATACACTAGTCCTTCTTTTATGACATCACAAAAGGGGGGTTGGAATACATTTTCCATAAATTGCATCCTTGAGCCCTGTAATTTAGGGGCTCTCCACCCTAGCTACAAAATCAGAACTGCTTCAGGGATCTTTTATAACACACCCATGCCTGGGCCCGACCTCCAGAAAGTCTCTTTAATTGGTCCTGGAGAAGGGTATGGACCTTGGCAGTAAAGCTCCCCAGGTAGTTCTCAGGTGCAGTTAGGATGGTGAACCAGTGTGCCTAACCAAAGGAGCAAGAGAAAAATTGAAGCTGCAAATGTGAGCACAATTAACTGCAAAGATGTCTTCCTGAACAAAAAAGGAAGCGCTCTAGAAGATACTGGGAATTTCGAGTTCTAAGCCCCTTAATGATTGGACAAATAAATGTAGAACACAATAAATTCCAATAAATATGGAATACAAATGGCTCACTCAAGGAGAAAGCCTTAGGGAATGAAGAAGAATGTACTGGCAAAGGCCTCATAATCCACTGGTACTGGTTCAAATTCCAGTTCAAACCCCCAACTCTCAGTTTTCCCCTTTACCAGTATCTCCCCCTTGGCAACTGCAAGTCTGTTTGGGATTCAGTTCAGTTCAGTCGCTCAGTTGTGTCCAACTCTTAGTGACCCCATGGACTGCAGAACACCAGGCTTCTCTGTCCATCACCAACTCCCAGAGCTTGCTCAAACTCATGTCCTTCGATTTGGTCATGCCATTCAACCATTCATCCTCTGTCGTCCCCTTCTCCTGCCTTCAATCTTTCCCAGCATCAAGGTCTTTTCCAGTTAGTCAGCAGGTATAAACTGGGATTAGCAGGTGTGAACTATTATATTGGGGTGGCCAAAAAGCTCAGTTGGGTTTTTTGTACCCTCCCAAATGAAGGTCTTGGCTAATCCAATATATAGGATGGAGAAACAAGGTTCTACTGTATAGCACAGGGAACTATATCCAATATCCTGGAATAAACCATAATGGAAAATAATGTGAAAAAGAATATATATATTCGGATATATATATATATATATATCTGAATTACTTTGATGAACAGCAGAAATTAACACATTGTAAATCAACTAGACTTCAATTAAAAAAAAAAAATTAAATTCCAGTTCTGAGACCAGAAGTGGTCTCAACAGTGTGTTCAGCAAGTTCTGTCTCCTCTGAATCCAACAAACAGGTTGATCACTATTTGGAAGAGAGGACCCTGGACCAGCATCATGGGTAATACCTGTAAGCTTGTTAGGCATGTAGTCCCTCATCCCTGCCAAGTCTAGTCCAATAGAGTCAGAATCTGTGTTTTCATAAGATTCTAAGGTGACTTCAATGCATACTAAAGACTGAGATGTACCTAGAACAGGGGCTGGCAGATAGTCCTGGAGTCTGCCCTCAGGATTAGTTCACTCCCTTGTCCCTTGAGTCCAAACAACTATTTGGGTGGCAATTTTATGTATATTCCTGGAAACCCAACCACAGGATAGAGGAAAAAGCAGAGGACTTGAGAGACCTCTGCCTCCTACTGCATAACCAAGCATCAATTTCCTACCTTTTATACATGACCCAGGGATCAAATTGCCAACATCCCCTGGATCATGGAAAAAGCAAGAGAGTTCCAGAAAAACATCTATTTCTGCTTTATTGACTATGCCAAAGCCTTTGACTGTGTGGATCACAATAAACTGTGGAAAATTCTGAAAGAGATGGGAATACCAGACCACCTGACCTGCCTCTTGAGAAATTTGTATGCAGGTCAGGAAGCAACAGATAGAACTGGACATGGAACAACAGACTGGTTCCAAATAGGAAAAGGAGTATGTCAAGGCTGTATATTGTCACCCTGCTTATTTAACTTATATGCAGAGTACATCATGAGAAACGCTGGACTGGAAGAAACACAAGCTGGAATCAAGATTGCCGGGAGAAATCTCAATAACCTCAGATATGCAGATGACACCACCCTTATGGCAGAAAGTGAAGAGGAACTAAAAAGCCTCTTGATGAAGGTGAAAGTGGAGAGTGAAAAAGTTGGCTTAAAGCTCAACATTCAGAAAACGAAGATCATGGCATCCGGTCCCATCACTTCATGGGAAATAGATGGGGAAACAGTGGAAACAGTGTCAGACTTTATTTTTCTGGGCTCCAGAATCACTTCAGATGATGACTGTAGCCATGAAATTAAAAGACGCTTACTCCTTGGAAGGAAAGTTATGACCAACCTAGATAGCATATTCAAAAGCAGAGACATTACTTTGCCAACAAAGGTCCGTCTAGTCAAGGCTATGGTTTTTCCTGTGGTCATGTATGGATGTGAGAGTTGGACTGTGAAGAAGGCTGAGCACCCAAGAATTGATGCTTTTGAACTGTGGTGTTGGAGAAGACTCTTGAGAGTCCCTTTGACTGCAAGGAGATCCAACCAGTGCATTCTGAAGGAGATCAGCCCTGGGATTTCTTTGGAAGGAATGATGTTAAAGCTGAAACTCCAGTAGTTTGGCCACCTCATGCAAAGAGTTGACTCATTGGAAAAGACCCTGATGCTGGGAGGGATTGGGGGCAAGAGGAGAAGGGGACAACAGAGGATGAGATGGCTGGATGGCATCACTGACTCGATGGACATGAGTCTGAGTGAACTCCGGGAGTTGGTGATGGACAGGGAGGCCTGGCGTGCTGTGATTCATGGGGTCGCAAAGAGTCGGACACGACTGAGCTACTGATCTGACCTGATCTGATCTGATACATGACCCAACTAAATCAACATAGAACTCCTAACAAGGTTGTTTTAAAAAGTAAAAGAGATGCTTAAGTGAAACTGTCCAGCACAATGCCTCGCCCTTGATATGTACTCCATATGTATTAAGTACTCCCTGAACATTAACTGAGGCTGAATCCAATTTAACGTGAAGCTGTCTTTCCCAAGGCGGGGGGTGGGGGGGAAACAGCCATCTATTTTCTAGCTGGACAGACAAAGCTTTCACATGACCCTCATGTTAATTTTATAACCAAAGTAGGGAGAATGACTCGTAGGAAAAAAAGATGTTATACTGCTCACAGAGTAAGAAAATGAATGACAAATGGTTATCTCTTCCAGATTGCCAACTGGAATTTCTTGAAAATGTTTCATTATGACTGGGTTCATGGAAAAATTTTATTTGCTTTCACTTACTTTGTTTTCTGACACAGCACGCTTCTGGTCATGATGTCCTAGGGACTGAAACAACTAGGCAGTCTTTAAAGATTACTTACAGATTGATTCTAGGTGTGGCTTTTCCACCAAATTTTGCCTCTTCCTCCATGAATAATGATGGAGATCACTGGCACCATTTAACAAGGAGTCTTTCTTTTCAGAGACAGTAAACTAAGGGGACTGCCACAGCATGCTGGCCCAGCCAGCTCTGCCCCGTGTGTGTGAGTGTGTGTCTATGTATGTGTCTGAGGCTAGAGACATGCCTTTATTTTTAATAACTATTAGTACAAGAGCTCCGGCTAGGCTCACAAAATGATGTCATAGTTACTCACGGAAACTTTGTCTCCTGATATTTTCTCAGACTTTGCTCTTAAGACCTTTCTTTGGTAACATCATAGGCTACGTTGCTAAAGAAAGCCTATTTTTTCCCTAGCAGTTTTTTCTATTTTTAGAGCATTAAATCTCAGAGGAATGAGGTTTCCTCACCTACATACTAGAAAGTGCACTCTCAAGCATTACACCCATCTTACTAGCAACTGTGTTCATGGTGACCATACTTCTTCATATGGCATGCTAGAAGATCCCTGAACTATGCATGATTGCTATTTCCTTCATACTTTTCTCTCCTGTTTTGAAAGCTAAGCTCTGATTCAAATCTCATGGTTGCCCCATGTCTTCTGAGATGTCTCAAGAGCCCCACCTCACAGGCTATGCTAACAGCCAGAAATCCCTCAGCCCTGGTGATAGTGACTGGAAAATTATACTGTAAAAATTATATGATCAAGTGCTGTCAACCTCACCTCTACCTCTCCATATCCCCCCAAAAGGTAAGCAGCAAACAGATTTTACTTAACTAGTTATAAAATATCAGGTTCTCCAAGAAGTTCATTTGCATTTTCCATAACAGCATAAGAAAACCTGAATGATCTTTTTGGCCAACCCATTACAATCCTTTCAAGCAATCAGAGTTCTCTTACTTCCTCTTCCTGCCACTGTTCTATGGGCCATATGTGCTTCTGTCACTTACTGATGTCTCCTTCCAACCCCAGCAACACTGAAGAAAATTCACTCAAGTACATTAGCAGCTCATCTTGACTGACCCTTGGGCAGGAACCATGAAGCAAAAATCAACGTATGGGCTGATCTATAAAAAGCATTTCTCAAAAACTATAAACTAGGCTTATGTTATTATGGCTTTGTGCTCCCTGGCATTCTGTGAAGTGTGGCTGTATCGTTGATTGAGAAGTACTAAAGGGGGAAAGAAGGCCGCTGAAAAGACATCAGAAAAGGTTCTTTCAATTAATCAAGACGTGAGCCATCTCAAGTCTTGTCTCATTTAAACTATGCACTGGTTAAATCCTTCCATTTCAAGTTAGTCACAAGCTGCACTCAAGCTCATCAAAACACAGTTCAAAAAATGATACAAATGAACTTATTTACAAAACAGAACAGACTCACAGAATTACAGGACAAATTTATGGTTACTAGAGAAGAGTGAGGAGGGGGATAGACTGGGAATTTAGGATTGATATGTACAAACTGGTATATTTAAAATTGATAATCATCAAGGACCTACTGTATAGCAGAAGGAACTCTGCTCAATACTTTGTAATAACCTAAAAGAAATTTTAAAAGAATAGATATATGTATATGTGTATACATACACACACATATATATATATATATGAATCAGGCTTCCCTGGTGGATCAGACAGTAAAGAATCTGCCTGCAACACGGGAGACTCCAGTTCGATCCTTGTGTTGGGAAGATGCCCTGGAGAAGAGAATGGCTATCCACTCCAGTATTTTTACCTGGAAAATTCCATGGGCAGAGGAGCCCAGCGGGTACAGTCCATGGGTTGCAAAGAGTCAGATGACTGAGTGACTAACACACAACAACAACACAACTGAATCACTGTGCTGTACACCTAAAGCTAACACAACACTGTTAATCAACAAAATTCCATTATAAATTTTTCTAATGACAGCTCAATTTGGCTGCAATATCAAATTCATCAAGTTACAAGCTCAAATGGTTTTTTAAAACCTCCAGGAAATGTAGTCTTCACCTATATCCTGTGGAAGAATTCCTTGCCCTTACATAATTAAAAAAGGGACATTTTTTAGCCAATGGAAAGCTTCAGAACAAAATTCCCAAATCCAGTGGCAGAAATCCAGAAGAGAATTCTCAAACAGAAATATTTAAGTAACATGAGTGCTTTTCTCTGCACTCAGGTCCGCCATAGTTTCTAACTCCCCATTAAACAAACCGAGCTGTTGTTTCTTCTCAGGAGGGCTGTCCCTGTGTGGATGACAGAAGGAAGAATATAGTGTGCCAGGTTAGAACCCACTCTAAATTTGTTTATGAAAAATTGCAAAGCAAATGGTATTTGAGTTTGTTTACTCTTGGCAGCATTTCTGTTTGAGAAAGAGGCATTATGACTGTTTGAAAAGCTTCGAACCATCAAATGTCCTTAAAATAGCATTTAATGATTTAGGTGTAAATGAATCATAAACACTTAAACTTCCCCCTCATTCCCTACAAACCCAGCTGGTTAAGTGAGGTTTTAGCCAAAGAGCACTCTTTAATCCTATTTTTCTCTTAATCCTATTAAAGGTAAGGTCTTCTGAGGTGGGCTTAAGGCTAGATTTAGTGCTCCCATTTAAGACACTGGGAATACTCACTTTTTTTTTCCAATTCTTACAAAATTTCAAACTTGCACTTTTCTTTCTTTTGTTATTGAAGTATAGTCAATTTATAATGTTGTGTTACTTTCTGCTGGACAACAAAGAGTCATTCTTTTGATATTCTTTTGCATTATGGTTTATCACCAGATGTTGAATATAGCTGCCTGTGCTATACAGTAGAACCTTCTTGTTTGCCCATTCGATACTCACATTATATTTTTAAAAGGAGTAAAGTGGAGTGTCTTGTGTGTATAAATGCACTTTTATATATTTTCAATATCTGTAAAAACCTCATAAGGCAGGTGACATTACCGTCCCCAATTGGCACAGAGGAACCTAAATGAATGTCAGAGAGATAACAGAGAGGAACCCAGAAGCAAGATGAGACCTGGGATTCAAACCCAGGACTTCATGTCTCCAGGGCCTATACTTTTACTCACTGTGTCGTACTGTATACTCAATTATATATCTGTGGTAGGCAGAATGATGGCCCTTGAAAGATGCCCACCTCCTAGTCCCTGGAACCTGGGCATATGTTACTTGAAGATTGCAGATGTAAGGTTGCTCATAAACTGTCATTTAGAAGGATTACCCAGGTGGGTCCAGTGTAATTTCTGTGTACTCTTGAAATCAAAAGGGAGATGATTTGGTCACAGAGATGAAAAGGAAGAAGACACAGGTCAGATTAAAAGTGTGAAAAGACTCAACAGGCTGTTGCTGGCTTTCAAAAGTGGCCTGAAGGAGGCCTGGGCCAGAATATACATAGCTTCTGGCAGCTGGAGACGGCCTTCAGTTGACAGCTAGCAAGAAGATGGGCATCTCCATCCTACCAGGAACTGCATCCTGCTAAAAACCAACACGAAAAGGGAATGGATGCTTTTCTAAAGCCTCCAGGAAGAAATACACCCAAAGCAAGCCAAGACTTGCTTCTGAGCTTCAGTACAGCAAGATTAACAAATTTGCAGTGATTAAGCCACCCAGATTGTGGTATATTGTTAGGTCAGCAGAAAACTAAGAAAATATTCAATGTTTAAATGCTGAAAACCTAACTAGGTTCTATATCCCATAAGCTTTCTAAAGGTATTTTAATAACAATAATCAAATATCAATATGTGGAACTGACATACCTTCATTATCTTCAGCCTGAGAAGAAAACATATGCACAAAGAAGTTTCCTTTGGCCTTTTGCTTTTCCATTGCCTCCCATAATACTACCTTTCAATATTCTTTCAAAAACTATTTATTGCTGCTGCTAAGTCTCTTCTGTCGTGTCCGACCCTTAGCGACCCCATGGACTGCAGCCTATCAGGCTCCTCCATCCACGGGATTTTCCAGGCGAAAGTACTGGAGTGGGTTGCCATTGCCTTCTATTTATTGAGAACCTACCATATGCCAGGCACCATTGAATGTATACAGTACACAGCAGAAAGGAAAACAAATGTAGAGAAAAACCCTTGCCCTCATGGAGTTTACACCTCTGGAGTGGAGCTGAGGGGTAAACAGAGAGTAAAGAAATCAGGAAGATGAGACTTCCAAGGGTCTCTGAGTCACTCACAGGAAGGAATGTGCTTGAAATCCTCGGAAGACTCACATAGTTGAGAAATAAACACTGACAAGTTAAGCTCCTGATACATCAGTGAGCTGTCCTTGAGAGCAATCCAGGGTGAAAACAGAGCAGAGGACTGAATGAAGTGCCATGGAGAGAGACCCAGAAGAGTGTGCCCAGTAAAGGGATCAAAATCACAGATCCTGAGGGAAGAAGTAGGACTTGCTCTTCTGGGTCTTTTTTTTTTTTTTTCCTTTTAAAGAAAATGAAGATGGACAAAAAATGTGGTTGGAAGTGAGAGACTAAAGGGTAGAGTGGGAGGAGATGAGTTCAAAAAAGTAAATAGAAGCCCACTCACCAGGCCATTGTAGTATCTCTGGCTTCAATTCTGGGTGGCAGGGAGCCATTGGGTGGACTCAGGCAGAAGAGTGATCAGACCTGGCTTATGTGAGCCAAAGCTCATTCTTGTTGCTATGTAGAGAACAGACTTCAGGAGTGAAGACAAGAAACTGGTTAGGAGGCTACTGCTATGATCCATGCAAAGGTTGAGAGAAGTTAGGACTTAGTGGTATAGGCATGAAGAAGTGGTTGTATTCTGGGTACATACTCTAGGAATACAAACTTTTATGAACAGAAGTTATGTCTAACAGCTAACACTATGCAGCCACAAATGATGGTGCTTCATATAGATACCCTTTGAAAATGGTAATTCTGTGGAATATATACTTCCCAAAGGGAAAATATTTATTATGGATGAGCTAACTCTATTCTCTCAGCATAGGAGAGACCTCTCCTCACACTGAACCCTCTTCTGCATGACTTCATTGTACTAAATGCGTCTGTGTAGACTGGGATCCAATAGGTACCCAGCAAACATTCACACAGCAGGACAGTATTAATGAGTGATGGAGATGAGAATGGACAGTTTGCAAAACAACATTCTTGAGAAATAGATTCTCTTGAGCCTTGACACCATGCTTCTCTCTCTTCTCTCAATGTATTTTCTCTGTCAGTATGTCAAAGATTCCACCAAACAAGACTAACACTTCGAGTACTAGTGGGAGAATGGAGGAACTGCAAAGTGAAGAAGAGGCACCAGGCATGCCAAGCTGGGAACCTCTAGCCAGGGAAGGCCTCCTGCTGCTGCTCTTGGCTTCATCTTTGCTTCTCAGCCCTTAAGCAAGTCCAGTTTACATCTCTTCTTCCAGAAGCTCCCTAGAAGCATGCTGCCTAAAACGCCAAACAGTTTCCTCCACCAGTGGTTGTAGGAAACAGTCAGAGGAATGCCCCTCACTTCTGGGGTAAAGCAGGAACTAGTTGAGTCCTGCTGCCATGATAATTGGATTAGACCCATTTGTCAGGGAAAAGAATTTGCAATTATTGAAGAACACTCTAATGGTTCATCTTATGTGACACCTTGACAGAGCCATAGGGTCCCTAGGTAGTTGGTCAAACATTGTGAATGCACTCTTCTTATATGATAATTTTTATCAATGTGTTGCCCTGTGTGTTGCCAGATTGCTAGATTTGGAAAAGCCCATTCATGCTTTAACAACAACAACAACAAAAATAGAAGAAGATTGCAGGACTTGAGCTGCCCATCTTCATCTCCCAGTCCTTTTTCTTCCTTGCAATTGATAAATCACTTATTTCACTTCTTCTTTTTCCATACTGGAAACTGATCTAGCCCAACCATGAATCTAAAAACTGTTTATTAGATGTTTCAGTGTTTTCTCCATCACTCTGCATGAGTCCCAAGTGCCCTGGGCAAGTACATGGGTCTGCAGAGTTACAATCGTTCCTCCAACTCCTTCAGTGTTATGACAGAATGAATTTTTGCTTGATGGCAAATTATTTTGTATTTCATTCCATATTTTATATCCCTGTGTGTATGCACACTGGAAAAGGTTAAAATCAACACTTCAATATAATTCTGATCAAAGGTGATCACCTCTCCCTAATCAGAAGTGATTATCCTAAATGAAATTTGCCAATGATCAGCATCATTTCTCTTATGTGCTATCAAAATGTTTTAATGCAGTGAGTAAAAAACACTGACGGTTGTTATCATGGTACAGAGGATACACGAACTTAATGTTGTGTGTGACCAGTAGAACAGTTACCAGCTTGATATGTTGTCCCTTTAAAAATCACATTCCCACGTAGTCCCCAATTTGGTGTAATGTACACCTTCCTAACAATTCTGATTGCTACAGTGAGGGAAGGTGAGGCTCCAAGAATTATTTGCTTAAGGTTACCCAGAGAATATACGCCAGAATTAGGAACACAACGAAGTTGCTGATCCTAAAACTGACATCTAACATACAGATAAATTTCATAATTTCATTAGTATATCCATTTACTCAGCATCTACTATGTATCAGATCTGTGCTATACTCTGTCTGAAGCACATAGCTATGACCAAACCAATGAACGTTTACATGAAGTTAATAAATAAATGAATCACTCTCAGCTTTTTTCTTTTTTGTCTCATCTTACCCAGCTCCCCAGAGAGAGAAGGTGTATGTGTGTGGGGTATGTTGACATGATAATGGGGGTGTTGATCTGATAACAGAGACTTTCTTTCTGAGACGCATGATGCTAAGCATCGTACATGCACAACATGAACAAGCTGAAGACTTGGGACCCTAGGCCCATTGAGGGCCAGTGGCGAACTTAGAAGCAGCCCTGAGAAGGAAGGATTATCCAATTAAGGGTTGCCAGCATGGCCCCTTGGGAGCAAATTACTCCAGACAACTTTTACAATTTTCCTTCTTGAAGTGAAATTCAGCAGCAACAACAACAAGAGTACAACGGTGTCCCCCCAAAACAGCCTGAACAATACTTCCAGAGATAAACACAAAGATGGAGTCACATTTCCTCATACTCAGTTGCTGGAGAAAATCATAGTGCTTTTCCTCATTGAATTAAAAGGCCACAGACTCCTAAACCTTTCCATGTTTTGGCAAGAAAATTATTAAGTAGTTGTGCCCACTGAGTTTGGTATGAATCTAAATACAGGCAGGTGTAGATAAACCCCATGTATCAATGCCATCACATAGAGATGCAAACGTCACTCAGCATTTGGAGTGTGAGGGGTGGAGGAAGCCCTCTCAGCCAGCCCTACAGGACTGCCCAAGCCCAGAGGGTTAGTTTAGAAAAGCTTTTTTGGCCAGGCCTGGCTTCCTTTCTCCTGTTGAATGGGGCCTAGTGCCAACCTAGCAGGTGCCCTGGAAACGATGGAGAGGTGGGTAGAGCTTCTCTCACACACTCCACTTCACCTCAGGGCCTGTAGTGACTCAGCTTGGCCACTTCACGCACAGCGTGGGTAAATGTGAGGTGAGAGTTTTAGGCCCTGCCTGGTCAAGCATGTCACCCTAGATACCCCCATGGGGCCTAAGGAGAATGGAGTGACAGAAGAGAGATGACTCCACAGAAGCCAGCACAACTACCAGAAATAGAGGCCATACAATGTCTCTGAAAGTCTAGCTGTTAAACCTCACTCTCCATTTCCGAGAATTCGCCCTACCTTGGGCTTTTCCAGCCACAAAGACAGGTCATGAACATTCTACAGAACAATGTCCCTAGGAAGTTTCTCAGGAGACTCAGAATATGGGCTCAGTCCACGATGATAACTGAATTGCTTCCTTTTGGCTAACTTTAGGAAAAAATGGTAAGCGAGGACCCTGCCCCCCCACCTTGGATGGTTTGAATCATTGACAGAGTTCTATTTTCTGCCACAAAACTCATGGCCATCCATCTTCTCCACAGGACCCAGTTTCATCGTACCTCTCACTCACCTCAGCACTTGTCCTCTGCTGTCTAAAACTGTGACCTTCTGGTTGAAGCGAAAGCAAGCTGATCCAAACATACTGAGGAGGGTTGGTAGATGGAGCTCAGCTACATAGGCAGAGGCAATCCCTGAGGGCACAGGTGGCGAACCAAGTGATGAAAAGTGATGTCAAATGAGGCTCCAGAAACAAACCAGCCAATCCAGAGTCCAAAAGCGGGAAGCTTACAAGAACCACTCCACGGGAATCACCGGCAGCCAAGAGGAGGCTTCCATGAGGAGACCACATTACTTGGAGGAAACAAAGATCTGCCTTTAAAATGTACAAGGCAATGCCATCTCCAGATCACCAGTAAGTAGAATGACCATATTAACAAGCAGAATGACAAAAAGTCACTGCCTTCTCATACCACCCCAAAGGCACAGAGGTAAGCAGTGTGCATGCATGCTCAGTTGTATCTGACTCTTGACGACCCCATGGACTGTAGCCCACCAGGCTCCTCTGTCCATGGGATTCTCCAGGCAAGAATACTGGAGTGGGTTGCCATTTCCTCCTCCAGAGGATTGTCCCAACCCAGGGATCAAATCTATGTCTCCTGCACTGCAGGCAGCTTCTCACCACTGATCCACTTGGGAAGCCCCTGCAATTAGAAGACATGCGGTCTATCTCTGACTCTGGCACTCACTAGCTTTGTGATCTTGGGCAGGTCACTTAAGTCTCTGAATCTTTCCTGCTTCATGTGCAGAATGGGAACAACTGCACAGGGTAGGATTAACTAAGGAGGGAGACAGGGCGGCTGACACCAGTTGGACTCCAGTTGGCTCTGATGGGGTTAGAGAGAGCTGAGCACAGGGGCCAGAATACACGGGGTCAGGTTACAGCTACTCTCTGGCTGAGAGCACAGCCTTGCTTGGTGAGCACCCTCCCCTGCCCTTTCCTTTCTCCTCAAAGAATCCCAGGCCCTGGATTTGCTTCCAGGGAACCAAATTGAAGACAACCAACTTTCAACAACACAATGAAAGCAAACTAATATATGCAATTTTTCTCCTCAAAGGCCGACTTTGGGCTATCTATTATTGAACCACATACCACGGACAGTGAGGCAGATTTCTCAAGCCAGTCACCACTGCCTTCCACTGCCTTCAGGAGCCAGGAGAGAGGTCCTTGAGCAGGCTGGCAGGAGAGGTGCCACCCCTGACACCCGGGCCTGGGTTCTGCTTCTCAGTGGAGGAGGGCATTTTTCACTTGGGTCTTGATGCGCTTGTGTTACAGTGACTGACTTGTGATTACATCAGGCAGTGAAACCACGGGAGGGTCCCTTGAGGTGCCTTATTCTAGTTATTTGGAATCATAGTCAATACAGATTGACTTCCTTCCTGTAACCCGGCAATTGTGTGTGAGTGAATATAAGACATGTCTGTTCCTGAGAAACACGCATGCTTTAGACACCTTTTGTCTAACTGTGTAGCCTTTTATTCCCTCTGTCTACTTTAGAAAGGGGAAAGAAGCTGTGGTTTTGAGGACAAAAATAGAGCAGAGTAACTTTCCAGAACTGTGTTCCTGAAGGCTGCTTGTCTTCAGTTCAGATCCCAGGACAGGGATTCTTTAGTAAGAAGGGAGCAGGCAGGAGAGGGCAGGGGTGTGGGGTGGAGGTGGGGAGTGGGGGTTGCAGGGCGCTCACCAAGGGAGGCTGTGGTCTCAGTTTGAAGCTAGCTTTCACCTGATCCCACAAGGTCCACTGGACCACAAATGGCACCATAGCATTGGTCCCATCTTCAGGCAATAGTTACAGTTACAGTTCAGTTGCTCAGTCATGTCTGACTCTTTGCGACCCCAAAGACTGTAGCACACCAGACTTCCCTGTCCTTCACCAACTCCCAGAGTTTACTCAAAACTCATATCCATCGAGTCAGTGATGCCATCCAACCATCTCATCCTCTGTCATCCCCTTCTCCTCTTGCCTTCAATCTTTCCCAGCATCAGGGTCTTTTCAAATGAGTCAGTTCTTCACATTAGGGGGCCAAAGTATTGGAGTTTCAGCTTCAGCATCAGCCCTTCCAATGAATATTCAGGACTGATTTTCTTTAGGATGGACTGGTTGGATCTCCCTGCTGTCCAAGGGATTCTCAAGAGTCTTCTCCAACACCACAGTTCAAAAGCATCAATTCTTCAGTGCTCAGCTTTCTTTATAGTCCAACTCTCACATCCATACATGATTACTGGAAAAAACATAGCTTTGACTAGATGGACCTTTGTTGTCAAAGTAATGTCTTTGATTTTAATATGCTATCTAGGTTGGTCATAACTTTTCTTCCAAGGTACAAGCATCTTTTAATTTCATGGCTGCAGTCACCATCTGCAGTGATTTTGGAGCCCAAAAAAGTAAAGTCTGTCACAGTTTCCATTGTTTCACCATGTATTTGCCATGAAGTGATGGGATCAGAAGGCATGATCATAGTTTCCTGAATGTTGAATTTTAAGCCAACTTTTTCACTCTCCATCTTCAGGCAATGGAGTTGAACAAGTCATTTGCCATGGGCTTCCCTCAGATATGAGGAGGACACCCTCGTAGGCAAGAGGCCTTTTGCTATAGAGAAGGGGGCAATGAGGAACCTCAGCAACCAAAATCCCCAACAACTGGGAAAGGGAAGGTGGGCAGCTCACCAACACTGTCCATTACACTAGCCAAACAACAACCAGACACCTTGTAAACAAAGCTTCTCACCTTGGGCCAATGAGCTCCCTGGGAACCTGTGTATCCTCACCTCCCACCACTCTCTGCTTCCTCATTCCACACCAACCAGATTGGTCGTTGACCATGCCCTCATCTTAGGGTCTCTGCACTGGCTCTCCCTCAGCCTGGAGCTCTCTGTGTGCAGATAGCATCTTCTTGGTTGAGGCTTCTCTAACACATACATGAGCAACCCCATCACTCTTCATTGTCTTATTTTTCTCTATACAACGTATCACCATCTGACATAAAATATGCTTTATTTATGTTTATTTATCTTCTTCCCCCCCTTGAATGTCAGCTCCAACAAGGCTGGAATTTTTGTGTTTTTTTTTTTTTTTAATTCACTACTGTTTCTCCAGTACCTACAACAATGCCTGGCTCATTAAATATTGATTGAATAAGTAAATGAATAGCTCCTTCATTTTAAAGCCCTCTCCCCTCAGCTTGAGCTAATGAGACTCTATTTCCAATGTTCTCATCATTCCCCTCTATTTCATCTACACCATTTCCAGCGCATTAGGTTTGCTTTTTAAAAAACATTTATAGGAATAGTCATGTTTATTTCCACTTCATATTTTTAAATGTTCACCAAATCAACCACAGTCATCACTTCTACACTGGTGATGAGCCATGTTTGTTTTGAAATTGAAAGTCCATAAAGTGCCCAATTCTGCCAATCATGAAGAACAAAACACCTCAAGAAAGAATCCAGTGACACTTACTGAGTAGACAAAATCCCAGTGGAGTAAAGGTGTGTCATATATCCTAAAAGGTTTCTAAGCTGTCACTCTCACACCAATAAGCTGTATTTGAACAAAAATCTAAATATCATCTATCAAATAAAGCTTTCCATATAAGTCACTTGTTTTAAAAGACCTACAAAATAATATGTGCTACTTTTTGTACCCCTTATATACTATATTGGAGAAGGCAATGGCACCCCACTCCAGTACTCTTGCCTGGAAAATCCCATGGATGGAGGAGCCTGGTAGGCTGCAGTCCATGGGGTCACTAAGAGTCGGGCACAACTGAGCGACTTCACTTTCACTTTTCACTTTCATGCATTGGAGAAGGAAATGGCAACCCACTCCAGTGTTCTTGCCTAGAGAATCCCAGGGATGGGGGAGCCTGATGGGCTGCCGTCTATGGGGTTGCACAGAGTTGGACATGACTGAAGCGACTTAGCAACAGCATATAATATATAATATACTGTTTGTGACTAAAAAATCAATACTTAATAAATGAGGTTTTGTGGGAGACATGGAATGAAAAAGAAATCTCACTATATCATAGTACACTTGCATACACAGTACCTATTTTTTTAACGGTACAATAGAAATCCTTTACTTTTTTAGTGGTTGTCCATATATATTTATTCAGCGTAAAGGGTAATTAGATTTCCCAGGTGGCGCTAGTGGTAAAGAGCCCACCTGCCAATGCAGGAGACATAAGAGACACAGCTTAAATCTGTGGCTCAGGAAAATCCCCTGGAGGAAGGCATGGCAATCCATTCCAGTATTCTTGCCTGGAGAATCCCATAGACAGAGGAGCCTGGCGGATGACAATCCATAGGATTGCAAAAAGTCGAACACAACTGAAGCAACTTAGTGTGCACGCACACAAAGGATAATGTTTAAAGAAAAATTTGAAGACGCCTAAAAGAAATAGAGGAAAACAACAGAATGGGAAAGACTAGAGATCTCTTCAAATAAATTAGAGATACCAAGGGAACATTTCATGCAAAGATGGGCTCGATAAAGGACAGAAATGGTATGGACCAAACAGAAGCAGAAGATATTAAGAAGAGGTGGCAAGAATACACAAAAGAACTGTGCAAAAAAGATCTTCACGACCAAGATAATCACAATGGTGTGATCACTGACCTAGAGCCAGACATCCTGGAATGTGAAGTCAAGTGGGCCTTAGAAAGCATCACTACAAACAAAGCTAGTGGAGGTGATGGAATTCCAGTTAAGCTATTTCAAATCCTGAAAGATGATGCTGTGAAAGTGCTGCACTCAATATGCCAGCAAATTTGGAAAACTCAGCAGTGGCCACAGGACTGGAAAAGGTCAGTTTTCATTCCAATCCCAAAGAAAGGCAATGCCAAAGAATGCTCAATCTACCGCACAATTGCACTCATCTCACACGCTGGTAAAGTAATGCTCAAAATTCTCCAAGCCAGGCTTCAACAGTACATGAACTGTGAACTCCCAGATGTTCAAGCTGGTTTTAGAAAAGGCAGAGGAACCAGAGATAAAATTGCCAACATCTGTTGGGTCTTCAAAAATGCGAGAGAGTTCTAGAAAAAACATCTACTTCTGCTTTATTGATTACACCAAAGCCTTTGACCATGTGGATCACAACAAACTGTGGAAATTCTAAACGAGATGGGAATACTAGACCACCTGAAATCTGCATGCAGGTTAAGAAGCAACAGTTAGAAGAACTGACTGATTTGAAAAGACCCTAATGCTGAGAAAGATTGAAGGCTGGAGAAGGGGATGACAGAGGATGAGATGGTTGGATGGCATCACCAACTCTATGGACATGAGTTTGAGTAAGCTCCGAGAGTTGGTGATGCACAGGGAAGCCTGGTGTGCTACAGTTCGTGGGGTCGCAAAGAGTCAGACACAACTGAGCAACTAAACTGAACTGAACTGAGGAGTCCTGCCAGGAAGAGCCTTTGTTTCAGGATGTCCCATTGTCTCTGGGATAATGTCACTGATTCCATTCTAGTCCAACAGACAGCTCCAGGGTGGCATGGTGGTTAACAGCACAGGCTAGCAGGAGAACAAGCTGGCACAGGAGGAGGTGGATGTGGAGTACATCTCTCTCCACGGATACATCAGGAATACTCCTTCAGACACAGATGTGCTTGCAGAACACCAGCTGAGAGCGGACAAGAGTACCTGACCATCAGAAAAGAATATATCAGTTCAATTCAGTTCAGTCACTCAGTCGTGTCCGACTCTTTGCAACCCCATGAATCACAGCACGCCAGGCCTCCCTGTCCATCACCAACTCCCGGAGTTCACCCAGACTCATGTCCATCGAGTCAGTGATGCCATCCAGCCATCTCATCCTCTGTCGTCCCCTTCTCCTCCTGCCCCCAATCCTTCCTAGAATCAGAGTCTTTTCCAATGAGTCAACTCTTCGCATGAGGTGGCCAAACTACTGGAGTTTCAGCTTTAGCATCATTCCTTCCAAAGAAATCCCAGGGCTGATCTCCTTCAGAATGGACTGGTTGGATCTCCTTGCAGTCCAAGGGACTCTCAAGAGTCTTCTCCAACACCACAGTTCAAAAGCATCAATTCTTTAGCGCTCAGCCTTCTTCACAGTCCAACTCTCACATCCATACATGACCACGGGAAAAACCATAGCCTTGACTAGACGGACCTTTGTTGGCAAAGTAATGTCTCTGCTTTTGAATATGCTATCTAGGTTGGTCATAACTTTCCTTCCAAGGAGTAAGCGTCTTTTAATTTCATGGCTGCAGTCACCATCTGCAGTGATTTTGGAGCCCCCCAAAATAAAGTCTGACACTGTTTCCCCTGTTTCCCCGTCTATTTCCCCATGCAAAAGTCGGTAGGACAAAGGAACTGGGGGGAAAACCCGGAGTGTTAATAGGACTGGACCTGCCCTCAGCGAGGGTGGGAACTGAAGCAGGGGTCTGATCTCCACAGGGGGGCAACTGTCTGGGTCCGAGGAGAAACATTTAAGGAGAGTGAAGCAGCTGATCTGTGGAAGACTAAATGGAATGAGAATAAGAGCACAGGCTATGGAACTGGACCATGTAGCTTTGCATACTGTACCAGTGAATTACTAACCAAACAACTGAGTGTGAGTATGAACCACATTTACAGGGTTGTTGTCAGGATGAGCTGCATGACATGTGAAAAATGTTCAGCCCACAGAATTAACTCCAAAAGGTGCAGCTGTGGTTGTTACACAGATGAGCTGTGTTTTTCTGTTTTAGTTTCAACTTTATGTTTTACGTGTCCAGGTCCCAGTGTCCTCAGTGAGCACTAAGGAAGACATCCCCAGCTGCTAGAACAAAAGCTCAGTTGCCTCATTGAGCCAAGTCTTCAAGGATGTGACTGACAAGGCCTCTTCCTTCTAGAAGCACAACATAACAACATGGAGTGCTGGGCTTGGAGTCAAAAGACCTCAAGTTTCAGCCCTCCATCTTACTAGCAACTGTGGTCGAGGCTAATTCACTCCATTTCTATACTAGAAAGTCAAGCTCCTGGAGGGAAGTAACCATATCTAAATGTTCATCCAGCTCTAGCTCATTGACTTGAATCTAGTAGGGCTTTGATAATGACTCATTAAATCAATTAAAGACATGAATATGTCTGAGGTTTAATTTTTCTGTGTGTTCAAAGGGATAATACCAGTAGGTCTGTCTCAAGTTTGTTTGGAAACTGGGCAGTGACTCTCACAAGTAGCCTTTCCTTCCCTTTTCCTTCCCTTTCCCTCCCCTTTCCTTCCATTTCACCCACTGAACAATGCCCGCCTTGGCTTCCTCTGCCTGATCTCTCATGATTCCCTTCCTCCATCTATTCTCTACTGGTTAGTACCTATTCACCCATCAATTCTCAGCTCAAAAGAGAATCCTTTCTCTGACTCTTCATAATGCTCCTGCTATTAGAGCCCTTCCCATATGTCCTTCACGGAACTCTAATTATACTTGCCTGATGATTTCATTCTTCCCATTAGATTGTAAACACCACCAGGGCAGGGCCCAATATCTTCCATGCACACCACTATATTTCCTCTTCTTTGGTCAATTGTTAATCTACATGAACAGCTTATTAAATAGTTGTTGGATGAATGCATGAAGAGATGATTAAATGAACAAATGAGAAGCAGTAATAATAATCCTTTCTGCCAGACACTTTTCTACAACCTTCACATTGTTAGTTTAAGACCACTTACATTGAGTGGATCGGTCCATTGCAATGCCCTTAGGAGGATCACTTTGCAAGCCCTACTATTTAATCGGAAAATATACTATAACAAATTCTTAGATACGGAAACTGAGAAAGCCATCACACAACCTCTGCGGGCACCCATCTACCTCCCCATAATCAGGGTAAGCTTTCTTGTCCTTGGACCCACATCATTTCTTCTACTCTAGCATTCATTCAGGCCCCTGGACTCTCATTTCTCCAGCTTGCGTGGAACCTGGCTGAGTCCTCAACTGTTTTGATCCTCTAAGGCCTGTGTTCAGCAGGTCTTCATCTCAGGCTGATGGCGGGCTTTTAGCACATTGTTTGGCTTAGCAAAAATGGTGAGAAGGGAAAGAGGAAGGGAAAGGGAAGGAGTCAGCTGTGCTTGCTTCCCAAGGCAGGGCCATTTTTCCTTCTTCCCCATCCTTCTGCCTGCTCATAGTAATGGGGGTGGGGAGGAAGCAAATTTCTCCTGCAACTACAGAAGTCATGAGCTAGCTCCCTGTACAGTATATTCCTACTGAACTTCTACAACCTTCCAGGGATTTCACTATTATTACTGTTCCTATATTCCAAATGGAGAAAGTTTATGACCAATCATTCTCGTGGCAGCAGTCCCATGAATGCCACCATTCTTCAGATGTCTTTGTCCACAAAAAATCCTGTGTTATACAAATGTGATGCATGGCACTGTCATTGTTTTTGCTGTCCACCATGGGCATTAAAGTCATTAATCCAACTAATATTTTCTGAGCATCAAGCATCAGCTCAGCTCTATTCTCATTACTTGAGAGTACAACACAAACACAGAACCACAGGAATGAGAGGAAGGGCAGAAAGCCAGACACATTACTGTATAGCAAGTACTTTAATAGGGAAAATTATGGATGTGTGGGGCTAGAGAACAGGGCTGAATAATCCAGGATGGGGGAACAGGTAGAAAGAAAACACTTTCTTTGCTGGAGTACAGAGGAGAATGGACAAATCAAAATAGGCCAACATAAAGTTTTTACAGTCTTCCACTTGCAAAATATTCATTTGATCAGTAGACGTCTATCACATACCTACTCTTTGCCAAGCATATTGCTATACACTGGGGATACAAACTGAAACAAGGCAAACACAGTCCCTCCCTTTAGATGGGAATTTCGAACAGATGGTCTCAAAGGTGCCTCTCAGCAAGAATGTTTGTTTTTCCTCCCAACACTACAAAAGCCCTTTGATTTGATGCCACCATGACAAATCCCAAGGGTAACAAAAGGCAGTCTCTCCAAGATTAGAAGGGTATCTCCTTAGAACCACACAAAAGGAAAACCCATCAAATCTCCCTGGTGACAGAGAAGACAATACCTGTGGCTTTCACAACATATCTGGCAGCCCAGTTCTCTTGAACAGGGCCATTAAGGAAATGACAAAAGAATTTCAAGCAGCAGGCATAGAGAACTCCAAGAAAAATCATTCTCATTCATATGCCAGGGAACAGAGTTATTATGGTGGTATCCTTGTTTATAATTGTATATCAAGGCTAGAATAGAGAAAAGTCTGCCATGGTGCTAAGGCAAAAATTGGGCTTTGGGGGCTCAGAGTGGAGGAAGAGACTGAATATTAGTATGTATTGGTAATCCACTCATTTTTCACATGATGGAAACAGGTAATCCAACCTCTATCTTTGGAACTTATTTTATCAATACATAGATATTTCAGCACAGTGAGGGTCTGAGATCAGTCCACAACTTGTTCAATCTACAAATATTTTTGTAGTGCCTGTTATGTGTCAAGCACTGTGCCAAGTGGCATATAAGATACTGATAGGCCTTACCTCCTAATACCATTAGGACACATGAATTTCCAGGGGCCACAAACATTCAGTCATTAAAAAAGAAGATACATGATGTCAGACTCTTATTTTCCCATTTAGAGTGTTAGTTCTTTTAAGGCATAGATTAATATCCAATAATGTAGGAGTAAAGAATAAGAGTTGACTCACTGGAAAAGACTTTGATGTTGGAAGGGATTGAGGGCAGGAGGAGAAGGGGACGACAGAGGATGAGATGACTGATGGCATCATCAACTCGATGGACATGAGTTTGGGTGGACTCTGGGAGTTGGTGATGGACAGGGAGGCCTGGCGTGCTGCCATTCATGGGGTCGCAAAGAGTTGGCCATGACTGAGTGACTGAACTGAACTGAACTGAACTGAACTGAAAGAATATAGACTGTGAATTCATATGAGAACTGAGTTTCAATCTCAGTTTTACCACTAATGAACTATGTAGCCTTGGGCATGTTACTTAACCTCTCTCAACCTTATAAAATGAGCAAGACGGCAATTTGGAGTGGTACAGATACACTGCCTATCCAAAAGCAAATAATGCATGTGAGTATTATATATATATATATATATATATATATATATATATATATATATATTTACACACACATATATATGTATCACATGTAGCAGAGAATAAGTAGGGATTGATGGCACTGAGGACAAGACCTACAGGAGGTCAGCAGAGCAAGGATCACTATAAACAGCAGGTGTAACAGAAGGCTTCATGGAAGAAGTAGAGCTGAAGAATGCTTAAGAATAAGTAAAGCAGAGGACGGAGAGCATTTTGGACCAGAGAACAACATGAGCTAATAAAAAGGCCTAGGCACAAGAAACCCACAGGAAGTGACTGAGTTGGGTGTGGGGTCAGGATGCTAGGAATAGCTTCTATTTCATAATATTAGTTGTTACCTTTTATTTTTATATATATATAAGATTTATTGTTTTGGGCTTCCCTGGTAGCTCAGCTGGTAAAGAATCCACCTGCAATGCAGGAAACCCCGGTTTGATTCCTGGGTCTGGAAGATCCCCTGGAGAAGGGATAGGCTACCCACTCCAGTATTCTTGGGCTTCCCCGGTGGCTCAGCTGGTAAAGAATCCACCTGCAATGTGGGAGACCTGGGTTTGATCCCTGGGTTGGGATGATCCCCTGGAGAAGGGAAAGGCAACCCACTCCAGTGTTCTGGCCTGGAGAATTCCATGGATTCTATAGAACATGGGGTCGCAAAGAGTTGGACACGACTGAACGGCTTTCACTTTTGTTTTCCAAAACAGTTCCATATTCTGAAATGCACTGGGACCCAAGGGGTATGGAGAGAAGACTCAGGTCCTATACTATATTCCCTGCATATTTACATAATTATTCTAAGGAGAAATTTTCAAATGATGTGAATATTCCAGGAATATTTCACAAGAAAAACGGGTCTGTGAAAATCAAAGTGAATATCATATAATTATAAATTGCAGCTATGGCCGAGACTATATTATAACAGTGACAGTCTAAGCAGTGCCAGTGACTGTCACATCACTGCAAAATAAAAGACTATCAGTTCAATCCAGCAGGAAGGCTGGTAAGCCACTGACTGTGACAGTGATCTGGTCAGTTTAGCCTGAATTGTGTCTTTCACTTCCTCAAGCAAAGGCAGCAATGCCTGTTGTTTAGTCTCCACCACAATCAGGGGGTGAATATGTGTTTGAAGTTGGCTCCCTTGCTGTCCCATTACCATCTAAATTATATTTAGTGTAGCATAGAAACTTCTTAGTAATTTTACATATTTGATTGGAAGAATCTTCTTCCAGGTCCTTCTGACTAATCCTCAGACTCAATAGTTCACTAAAAAAAAAAAGCAAGAAGGAAAACCACATTTGGGTTTCTGTAGCCTACTTATGAGTCCCATGTTCACAGCAGAGTCAAAGAGGTATTTGATTATAAGACCTGCTTGTTATTATTAAGGATGTAGTGACAGTTTCACAAATAATTAGAATCTAACTCCCTTTAGTGAAAGAAATGAGTAAAGCACATGTTATGACACACTACCTACAGCCTGTTTACTTTGGTAACTCTCTAGTGTACCAAGTCCTGTTATTTACAGAAACTCACTCCAATTTTCCTGGGAATTTGTAAAGCCATACTATATAAATGTGCAGTCAGTGTCTTCTAAATGTACTCTCTATTGATGGTTCACATTTTAAAGCTCAGCTTCCAATTGGAATTACTGTGGTCTTGGTGGTTTTGAATTTACTGAATACTTTTAGTTGGTTTTTCTTTATTGGAAATCCAAGCTCTTCCTGCCAACATGACTCCATAAGTATTTTATTGCGTCTGTACAGTATTCACAAATAGCACTGGAGAAATTTAATCTAGCAATTCTATGAGGGCTACAAACAATAAATAACTCAAGGGAATAGAATGCAAATGGCATATTCAGAAAAAAAAGTAAACAAAAGAGTGATATTCATGTGCAAAGTTCCTGATGCCTTACTGAAATGTTGTGGTCAATCCAATTTATTTTATATTCATGAAATGTAAATTAAAATTTAAAAAAGCCCTAACTACCACTACCACCCAAGTATACTCCATTCCAACCACCTTTCCATCAGGAATGACATGTGCTAAATCAATATGAAACCAGTAATGGAATGTACCCAAGAAGGGAAAGTGAGCACTAACAAATTTCCTTTTTAGATAGTGCTGTATTGGTATAAGCTGGTGGTCAGAGCTGATCAGATTATGTTAAATGAAATCCACGATCCCCATCCCACCTCACACTACTGAAGGGTAATTGGAAAGGACTTTCATTCTTTCCTGCCTATAGTTTCTACCACGTGCTGAGTCACTTCTGTCTGACTCTTTGCAACCCTAGAGACAGTAGCCTGCCAAGCTCCTCTGTCCGTGAGATTCTCCAAGCAAGAATACTGGAGTGGGTTGCCATGCCCTCCTCTAGGGGATCTTTTACCACAGATATATTTAAATTAACTTACTTCTGCTCTTTAAAGTTTCACATGCCCATTGTGGGAAATTGGGAAAAGCATAAGGAAGTAAACAACTACACAAAAACCAGTCAATTAGAGATTATTAACATCTTGGCATTTTTTTCCTCCAGTTCTTTTTTCTACATATTGTTAATTTTCCCCATATGATTATAGTTAAAACTTTGATATCTCAATCTACAATGGGCACTATCCACGTTGTTAAAGTTTATCATATGATTGAAATGTAAATGACCATGTAATATGCTATCAAACTATTTTCTAATGTTAAACATTTAGTTTTTTTTCCATTTCTGTTGTAATAAATAAGAAGATATGATTTGTAAACAAAATACCACAAATAACAGTAAAATAACTTAGTCTTTGTTCTAGATGTAGAATTACAACTTGAAAGGATATGTGCATTTTAAGGCTTTGGATACATCTGGTCAAAGTGATTTCTAAAAAGATCATTTGGACGTACATTTCCAACAGCAATGTACTTGAATGCCAGTCTTGACATAATTTTCTTCAAAAACCCGTACTACCAGTAAAATACAGATAAACGAAGAAATCATCTTTGCCAATATGATAAATATAAAATAGATATTTTATTAATTTGAGTTTCCTTGATTACTAGAAAAGGAACTTCTCATAGGTTATTGACTCTTTGTAGACTGTATTTTTTTTTTAGATTTTAGATATTTATTACACTGGAATAATTAGTTAATATTTGTGTATGTTATTTACATTGTGATTATCATGTCTCACACATATCTTACACAACATAGTAAGTGTCCAGTAAGTTTTGCAAATTGAATATATTCAACCTGCTTAATTTAATTTTTAATTTTTCTCTAAAAACATCATTTAAAAAAAGTTTTTGTTTTAATAATGAACTAAAAATGTTATATAAGAAGTTATGTAAAATCTCTGGTTATACATCCAGGGCCTAAGAAAATGTAGAATATAAATTTTAAGAAAAATTTACTTTTTTACTTTACAATATTGTATTGGTTTTGCCATACATCAACATGCATCCACCACGGGTGTACACGTGTTCCCCATCCTGAACCCCCCTCCCACCTCCTTCCCCATACCATCCCTCTGGGTCATCCCAGTGCACCAGCCCCAAGCTTCTTGTATCCTGCTATATTTTGTAAATTGACTTTTTAAGGCCTTTGAGACCAGACTCTTGTTTAAAAACAATGAGATTCTAAATATTTTCAAAGTAGAATAAATAAGGATTCTTTCTATCTCCCTGGAAGTGGGGGTTTAGTCACTAAGTATCTGACCCCATGAACTGTAGCCTGGCTCCTCTGTCCATGGGATTTTCCAGGCAAGAAACTGGAGTGGGTTGCCATTTCCTTCGTGGGGGATATTCCCGACCCAGGGATCAAACCTGAGTCTCCTGCATTGCAGGCAGATTCTTTACCGACTTAGCTATGAGGGAAGCCCCTTCTATCTCCCTAAATTTACCCTAAATACCTCTTTCTATTGCCCAACCTTACTTCCAATTGTGATTTCCTCAGTGGGGATAGCTGACTTTCTAGATGACTTTATATGTCAATCAGTTTAGCCCTCAGCCTCTTCTTGTTTTCCCAGGTCTTGAGTGGGGTTGAGAATGTTTTTAATAAGTACTCCTGGCAATTCTGACACAGATGATATAGAGACTATACTTTGAGAAGCACTACTTTAGCCACTTCTCTGAAATCTCTCATAACTTTAAAAATTCCATAAAACTTGCCTGTACCCCCTCACCAGTTTCTGCTCCAGAGTCTCCCACTAGGGACAACTGTATGGCATTAGGGCTTGGATACTTCCCAGTGGAGCAGGATGTCCCACTCAATGCAGAGTGTTTTACAACACTGGCACCTACGCACAAAATGGCAGACAGCCTCAAAACACTCCCACCACTTTGCCAAATGAATATGGCTCCTGGGCAGGAAACATGGCCAGAGCCACTTTGGCTCAGATTCTTAGGGTACGTCTGACCACTGCTGAGATTCCAGCAGCTGTGTGTGCATCTGTGTTTAGTCCAATATCATGTTTGTTTCTTTTTAACAGCCCTGGATCTACTTGTCACCCCTCAGAGAAGATGAAGCCACCTAGCATACACGTAAGACGGTAGAAGTAAAACAGAAAAGATCCAGGGAACAAAGAGCACAGGACTATCTCTCTTGGACTCTGTGGATCAGTATTCTTTTCAGTCACCGTGGAAGAACAACTAGGTGCTGGGAAGCTAAGCCATGATGGCTCATATGCCTCTCAGATGATAATGCGGCCCTATACTCTCTGCCAATGCCGACATCCCAAGTCCAGGCAGACTCTGATTTTAGGCAACCAGGTGGCTGATGGTGTTGCAGGCTAAGGTGAGTGTGGAGTATGTTCCCTTGGATTGCCCACCACTGAAGAGCAGAGATGGGCAGAGTGAGATGGTGGGTTCATATTTGGAAGCGAAAGGGTCATTTGTGTGGAACTGCACTACTATTTTGCCCACTGTGAGTTTCAGTGAGCCCTGGGCTTTTTCTTCCTTCCTCCGGGCAGTGGAACCACAGTGAGGAGAGCTCACCATGAATATAGCTACATAAGCAGTTGGTAAGCTATTAGCAACTTGAAAGCATCTATTTCTGTCTCAGTCTACGGAATGTAATGGTCCAGCTAGCATGATCATCAGCTTCTTGGATCCCTTCTATTATGTGTCCTAAGTGGCTTGCAGGAAACAGACTGAAGAAGTGATTCTTCTAGGGACACATTCTAGTTAATTTCATCATGAAAATCCAAGCCCAGGAACCACTCAAAACATAAAGCAAAAAAATCTTAAGAGTGGAGCCAAGAGTAAGCACGCAGGGCCATATTGCCCAAGTGGATGGCGGGGCAGGCACCAGTGCTGTGGGGATGGGCAATTCTGTTCTCTGATGGATGGATGCAGCATCCAGGAAGACTGCAAGATTATTTTTGTAAGTTTCAAAAACCAAGAGCACAGAGAAATCACGATTCAGTAATTCTCTCAGTAGCAATAGCATCAGGATGTTCATACATGCCTAATGGTAGCAAGGACAATGCGTGAATCCCTCTCTCAGGACTTCTGCCAGGACACTCAATGGCCATGTGACCTCTAGGTAACATGAAACACAGATAAAAACCATTCCTTCTTCCAACTCCCCCTCACTGAGCTCCCAAGGCTGCAGTTCATCTTGCCCCTTCAAGGAGCCCAGTAAGTACACAGTCTGAAGGGAACACAGAAGTCCCCATTCAGCTCTGTATGGATGCTCCAGACTTCTCCTGGTTCCCCTAAACGTGAAAACTTATTTTGGAAGTGTTAGTAGCTCTGTCACAGAATTTCCCTTTAGAAGAACTGTTAGGAGAAAAATCTCCCAGGGTCTCTGCTTCAACCCTGGCAATCAAGACTGTGGGGCCTGCTCCCTACCCAGAAGCCCAGCCAGGGGAGAGATGAATGTCTGCCTGCCAGGTTCTCCTCCAACTGCTCTGGGGTCTCCATGTAGGCTACTCAAGGCACCTGATCTTGGGGAAGACACACCCTTTGTCAGCTCCTCTTCATCAGCTAGTCTACTGAGTTCGGTTAACAACCCAGGTGGAGGCTTTGGGCCTGTGGGTTTAACATTCTACATTCTCTGTCTTGAAAAGGCTCTCTGGGTCTCACCTGTTGCCTGCCTGCTGCTGGTGCTGCTGCTGGCTGCTGAATTTCTACCCCTAGCCTGAAGTCTCATCTAAGCCCATTTCGGTATCATCCGCTGGGAATCTCATCTGTACTGGGCTGTACTGCTGGTACCTCAAAAGACATCTAAAACCAAAATCTTTCAAATCACAGACCAATAAGCCAAAAGGGAAAGAGGAGAGTCTCCCTTGCCTTACTTTCCAGCTTCAGTCTTCATGTTCTCCCAATTTCTCAACACTACTCAGCTCAGACGTAGTTTCAATTCACATGCTGGCTCCGTTTTCTCTGGTGATGTGGCCAGCCATTCTATGCCTTCTTTTTCATCTTCCTTGAGATACCATTGATGAATAATACTGTGTAAGTTTAAGATGTCCAATGTGATGATTTTAAGCACATACATATTGTGAAATGACTGCCACAATAAGAATAGTTAACGTTTCTATGACTGCCAGTTACCCTTTTTTGTATGACTGACAAGAACATTTGACATCTACTCTCTAACCAACATTCAAATATACCATCGGGTATTGTTAATTACAGTCACCATGCTCCATTCTACACCTGCTTAAAGGGATCTCCTTAGCTATAAACTAGGGTTGATAGCAGGACCTATTTTCCATAGTGGCTATAAAGATGAATTGAGGAAATTTAGTTAAAATACTTGCTTAGCTCAAGAGCTCCTCCTGAAATGATAGCTGTTACCATCGTTCTGCTACTGTTTTCAATGTTTATCTACATTACCTCAGGTGAACTATTTCAAATCTTGTTTCATTGTCCTTCATTCACATTCATTCATCCAAACAATGGGTATTTATTGTGTATTTATTACATGCCTGGAACTGTGTGGGCAGTGAAGATAAAGCAGTGAATAAGAGAGATACAGTCTCCATTGTAAGCAAGCTTACAGATTAGCGGGCAAAGACCAACTTTGAAAAATACAACTCTGATCAAAATTACGATGGGGGAAGTAAACAGCAGTAGCTCAGCAAACAGTAAATGGGTCCTAAATCGTTTATGACTAGGCTTTTACACTGTCCTGCAACTGGTCTCCTATTTCTAGCCTCTCACATTGCTTATCCAGCTAGCACATGGTCACTAAATTTATCTTCCTAGAACACTGCTTTCTTCACATAAGTCTTCTCCATAACCTTTGTAAGGTAGCCCACTTTTTACATGATATGGCCAAACTCCTCAGGCTGGCCTTCAGGAGGCGCTTATGTGCAGATGCACAGGTTTTGGACCTAATTAGACACACAGAGTTAAATCTGGGCTCTGCTCTGCTACTCACTAGACATGTAAACTTCAGCATGATGCCTAGTTCCTAAAGCCTCAGTGACCTTAAAAATTCGCCCTGCCTGGAATGCCTTCCTCAACCCTTTCTCTGCCATCTCTGTCTGAATGACTCCTACAATATCCCTCCAACAGCACTTCATTAGCAGATGGGATGGAAGAACAATGAGATAATATCAACAATAGTAGATAATGATAAGCATTTAAAAACATGATCTAATCAAAAGCTGTGGTGAGGGGGGTGTTGAACAGACATAAGCCTTGCTTGGCAAGTGAACATGGATCCCCCAGGCTTGGAATGGTTCCTTCTCCAGTGAGCAGGCACTAAGTCCACATGACATAAGGCACAGTTGTTAAGAAATCTAGAAGGGAAACTCAGGAGCAAAGCAGCAGAACAAGCCACAGTAGATGCCACATCTCTGTCTGTTGTTCAGTTTCTAAGTCATGTCCGACTCTTTGAAACCCAATGGACTGCAGCACGCCAGGCTTCCCTGTCCTTCACTATCTCCCAGAGTTTGCTCAAACTCATATGTTGATTGAGTTGGTGATGCCATCCAACAATCTCATCCTCTGTCTGTTGGGTCAGCACTATTTCCACTGTCCTGCTTCCAGAAGACTTTCAGGAGAACCACTGAGGCCGGGCATACTTGCTGATTAACCTGGATATGAGCCCAGAGAGTTCACCCCACCAAACCACTTGGGTGGATGGGTTTCCACACTCTCCTCACATCCAGGGCCCGTGAGGTCAGCCAGAGCAGCTTGCAACTTGAATGCACTTGAGGGCCAGGGCGCTGGTCCAAATTGAGATCTGAACCAGGATCCTTCCTTCTGTCATAAAGTAACCCAAGAGCCCTGGGTTCTCTTTTTTCTTGATGAGGCCAAACATTCACAGGACTCTTTCAAACATCCGCAGGATCAGGGAACACCCTCTCAGACTTTCGATAGGCCTGCTGACAAATTGTTCCACATGTACAAACCTCAGCCACACTGTCAGCTGCCTCTGAAGTGAAATCCCACTTGCCTGAATAAATGCTACAGGACCTTTCTCCAGCTACAAGAGGCATATTTGTGCTGCTGTGCAAAAATGCTTCTGACGTTAACTGTAACAACACAAATGAAGATTTCCTAGTGGAGCTGGAGACAGAGGAGGCATAAGGGAGGGAGTCCAAGCCCCGGTTTATTCTACTGCACACCTTTTAACAATCTAAATTCTGTCATTTGTTTAGGGGCATGTGGGACCTGATTAGTTCACATCTCCATCATCAGCAACTCTCATGGGACAAACCTTAGACCACTTGGTCCATAAATATTTCTTGAAGATCCACTAGGGGTGCACACTGGCACTCTATTAAACACCAAGTATCTCGTGTGCGTGCTAAGTCACTTCAGTCCTGTTTGACTCTTTGCGATCCTATGGACTGTAGCCTGCCAGGCTCCTCTGTCCATGGGGATTCTCCAGGCAGGAATACTGAAGTGAGTTTCCATTCCCTTCTCCAGGGGATATGCCCAACCCAGGGATTAAATTAGAGTCTGTTATGTCTCCTTCATGGGCAGGTGGCTTCTTTATCACTAACACCACCTGGGAAGTATCTAGTAGTGCTCAGTACACATGGGGTGAACTACAGTCATGGTTTCATCATACTTCCTAACCTTGAAGCACCCAGCACCCACCTCATACCTCGCTTCTTTGAGGGAGAAACACAGGACTTAGGTCACCTTCAGTCAACACGTCAGATCACTCCCATTTCCTGTGTCCTACTCCTGTTTCAAAGCATTCATAGCTTTTTTTCAATAGAAGGTTGAAATGTACTGAGAGATAATGATATGCCCCAAGTTTGTTGGGGAGGAGGACACTCAGAATGAAAAAGAGAATCTTTTCCCATCTTCATAAAACATCAGAGCAATTTTATAGATAGAAAGGAGAGAAGCTGTCTTCCAGATGCAGAGAGCAGTCTGAGAGAAATAATTGAGCGAATCTCTTTGGTGACTTCTCACTGGTGCTCTTCTATTCATCCCTGCTTTCTTGCTCATGTACACTTTGAGGGGTCAGGAGGAGACTGTGCCACTGAAAAGCCTGGAACATTTCCTCTCACTGAGCAAAGATCTTTCTGGCATTTGCCTAAATGCTGGTGTGTTCAGCCTCCCTTCCCACACCATCACAACTCCAAAAGTCAGGTCCACTGAATCAAGACTCAGATGCAACACTCTCTCTTATTCTAAGATTCTCCTGGATAAATGAACAACTATTTCCTTGGGCTCCAAAATCACTGCAAATGGTGACTGCAGCCAAGAAATTAAAAGATGCTTGCTCCTTACAAGAAAAGCTATGACAAACCTAGACAGCATATTAAAAAGCAGAGACATTACTTTGCCAACAAAGGTCCATCTAGTCAAAGCTATAATTTTTCCAGTAGTCATGTATGGATGAGAGAGTTGGACATTAAAGAAAGCTGAGCACTGAAGAATTGATGCTTTTGAATAGTGGTGTTGGAGAAGACTCTTGAGAGTCCCTTGGACTGCAAGGAGATCCAACCAGTCCATCTTAAAGGAAATCAGTCCTGAACATTCATTAGAAGGACTGATGTTGAAGCTGAAACTCCAATACTTTGGCACTCTGATGTGAAGAACTGACTCACTGGAAAAGACCTTGATGCTGGGAAATATTGAAGGCAGGAGGAGAAGGGGATGACAGAGGTTGAGATGGTTGGATGGCATCAGCGACTCTATGGACATGAGTTTGAGCAGGCTCTGGGAGTTGGTGATGGACAGGAAAGCCTAGTGTGCTGCAGTCCATGGGGTCACAAAGTGTCAAACACAACTGAGCAACTGAACTGAACTGAGCTGTCAAAGCCCCAGGAAATTGCCTGCAATTAGAAGCATGAAACAGAGAGTGAGGCCAGCTCCATTAAGTGAGGTCACCCACTCTTTGCAAGAATTTGGGAAATAACACAATTATGCATATGTAGGAATGCGTCAGTATCCTCGTGTGTGGGTCTATCTGCATATGCCCTGGGTTTATCATCATGGAAGTGTTGAAGTTTCAGAGAAAGAAAATGGGAGATGAGAAAAAGAATAAGAACTTAGACTGTACACAGTCATAGGTCTCATCAGGCCTGGGAAGTCAGCAAGGTTCTTTTTGCTCACAGGAGTCAGAACCATTTTGACTATACATCTGTCAACATTTCAGGACCCCCAATGGATGCCCAGCTTCATTCAAAATTCCACAAGCTAATCATCTTATTTACTACGGCCCAAAGCTCCATTTAGGCTTCCACAGGGGGCGGGGGACCATATCCTAACTCCTTCCTAACATGTCCTTATACAATATCGCCATTTTTAGCCACTCCCCTTAGCCATTTAAAAACTCTCTCACTGTTTGCAGATGACATGATCCTCTACATAGAAAACCCTAAAGACTCCACCAGAAAATTACTAGAACTAATCAATGATTATAGTAAAGTCGCAGGATATAAAATCAACACACAGAAATCCCTTGCATTCCTATACACTAATAATGAGAAAACAGAAAGAGAAATTAAGGAAACAATTCCATTCACCATTGCAATGGAAAGAATAAAATACTTAGGAATATATCTACCTAAAGAAACTAAAGACCTATATATAGAAAACTATAAAACACTGGTGAAAGAAATCAGAGAGGACACTAACAGATGGAGAAATATACCATATTCATGGATTGGAAGAATCAATATAGTGAAAATGAGTATACTACCCAAAGCAATTTATAGATTCAATGCAATCCCTATCAAGCTACCAACGGTATTTTTCACAGAGCTAGAACAAATAATTTCACAATTTGTATGGAAATACAAAAAACCTCGAATAGCCAAAGCTATCTTGAGAAAGAAGAATGGAACTGGAGGAATCAACCTACCTGACTTCAGGCTCTACTACAAAGCCACAGTCATCAAGACAGTATGGTATTGGCACAAAGACAGAAATATAGATCAATGGAACAAAATAGAAAGCCCAGAAATAAATCCATGCACATATGGACACCTTATCTTTGACAAGGGAGGCAAGAATATACAATGGATTAAAAACAATCTCTTTAACAAGTGGTGCTGGGAAAACTGCTCAACCACTTGTAAAAGAATGAAACTAGAGCACTTTCTAACACCATACACAAAAATAAACTCGAAATGGATTAAAGATCTAAACGTAAGACCAGAAACTATAAAACTCCTAGAGGAGAACATAGGCAAAACACTCTCCGACATAAACCACAGCAGGATCCTCTAGGACCCACCTCCCAGAATATTGGAAATAAAAGCCAAAATAAACAAATGGGACCTAATGAAACTTAAAAGCTTCTGCACAACAAAGGAAACTATTAGCAAGGTGAAAAGACAGCCTTCAGAATGGGAGAAAATAATAGCAAATGAAGCAACTGACAAACAACTAGTCTCAAAAATATACAAGCAACTCCTACAGCTCAATTCCAGAAAAATAAACGACCCAATCAAAAAATGGGCCAAAGAACTAAATAGACATTTCTCCAAAAAAGACATACAGACAGTTAACAAACACATGAAAAGATGCTCAACATCACTCATTATTAGAGAAATGCAAATCAAAACCACTATGAGGTGCCATTTCACGCCAGTCAGAATGGCTGCAATCCAAAAGTCTACAAGCAATAAATGCTGGAGAGGGTGTGGAGAAAAGAGAACCCTCTTACACTGTTGGTGGGAATGCAAACTAGTACAGCCACTATGGAGAACAGTGTGGAGATTCCTTAAAAAACTGGAAATAGAACTACCTTATGATCCAGCAATCCCACTGCTGGGCATACACACTGAGGAAACCAGAAGGGAAAGAGACACGTGTACCCCAATGTTCATCGCAGCACTGTTTATAATAGCCAGGACATGGAAGCAACCTAGATGTCCATCAGC
Source organism: Bos grunniens (assembly GCF_055505025.1). Lineage (NCBI taxonomy): Eukaryota > Metazoa > Chordata > Mammalia > Artiodactyla > Bovidae > Bos > Bos grunniens. The sequence continues at coordinate 122,698,229 of NC_141194.1, read as the reverse complement.
AGATGAATGGATAAGAAAGCTGTGGTACATATACACAATGGAGTATTACTCAGCCATTAAAAAGAATACATTTGAATCAGTTCTAATGAGGTGGATGAAACTGGAGCCTATTACACAGAGTGAAGTAAGCCAGAAAGAAAAACACCAATACAGTATACTAACGCATATATATGGAATTTAGAAAGATGGTAACAACCCTGTATACGAGACAGCAAAAGAGACACTGATGTATAGAACAGTCTTTTGGACTCTGTGGGAGAGGGAGAGGGAGAGGGAGAGGGAGAGGGTGGGATTATTTGGGAGAATGGTATTGAAATACATATAATATCATATATGAAACGAGTCACCAGTCCAGGTTCGATGCACGATGCTGGATGCTTGGGGCTGGTGCACTGGGACAACCCAGAGGGATGGTATGGGGAGGGACGAGGGAGGAGGGTTCAGGATGGGGAACACATGTGTACCTGTGGCGGATTCATTTCGATATTTGGCAAAACCAATACAATATTGTAAAGTTTAAAAATAAAATAAAGTTAAAATGTCTCAAAAACAACAACAACAAAAAACTTGAACCCTAGATACTCATCCCTGCCCCTCTCTTCCTCTTACCAATCTTCACCATCTAGTAACTCAGTATAAAACCTGGGTTTCCTCTCTTTCCCACACCTTGAATTCTAACCCATCACCAGGTCCAATGGATTCTGTCCCAAAAATGGATCCCCAATTCAATTACTCTCACCATCCACACTCCACCATCTCAGGCCAAGCTACCATTGCACACCTCTACTCCTACAGCAGGGTCCTAATTTATCTCCAAACTTGCCCTTTTCCACTGAATTATTCATATAATCTCCAGAGAAATCTCTTAGAAACCAAAATCTGGTAGTGCTGTTGCTCTGCTTAAAGCATTTTTCTCATGTTGTTTACAAGAAAATGCAACTCCCTCAGGATGCCTTGCCCAGCCCTAGGTGACATGGCTCGTGCCCACCTTGCTGGCTTTATCTCCTCTGACTCTCCCCCGGCTTCAAGGCTCTTTTCTGCCCTTTGGACCTAATCCACTTGTTCCTGCCTTGGCGGCTTTGCACCTCCTCTGCCCTCTGCCTGGAACACTCTTCAACCCTTTGCTTGCCCACTCATTGCTCATTATTCAGGTCTGTCTTACCTGACTTAAAAACAACAACAACAACAACAAAAAAAAAAACTAAAGAAACTCTCACCCAGCTTCCTCTCTCCCCGTTCACTCTATGTCTTTTCCCCAGCACATTTATGACTATATGATAGTAGCTCTATATCGGGTTACATGTTGATGGTGTGTCTCTTCACTTTGGCTTGTGCACTGCCGAACTCGCAGCGCATCATCTGGCACATAAACAGGGTGACTGTGTGTAAAGGCAGGCCAGATTTGCTTCTCATTTTACTGGTGAAGTTGGTAATTTCTCTTTCCTCCCAAGTTTCAGGATTCAGCATCTGGACTGATATAATTGATAAAATCATGACACAGAAGGTGGAACTGTTGGCTGGAATCTTAGTGGGGCCTGCTCATTCCACCACAGGCTTGAAGCCTGCTGGCTATTCTGCTCGTCCCCTTGTTGTATGTCACCAGGAAAGCTGCGTGGGAGAGTGGCAAGCTCGGTGTGCTGGAGGCAGAGCTGCCTGCAGAAGGGGCCAGGGCAGCGGGGACATATTCCCTTTATGCCCAAGGCTTTTCCCTCATCAGAAGACATCAATATGCCCATCTCCAAGAGTCCTAGGGGCTTGGTAATCTCTGAGCCTTTGACTACACAGTAATTCCTCTCTCCTTACCGTGCCTTGTGCCCATGGCAAACTCTTAAAGATCCTGCAAAGCCCAGTACGAACATAGCTGCCTCTGAAATATTTCCTGGGCTGCCATTCCTTCCTCTGGCTCCAACCATATCTTGAACATGTAAACTCATGACAGAGTGATGTGATTGATGACTTCTCTCTTAAAGTGTAAGCTCTAAGAGGTCATTGGCTGGAATTTTTGCATTTCCATAGGGGAATGGGTTCATTGATTCATTCAACGACTTTCACAAGACATTTATTGTGAAATTGAATAAATGTGAAATCTTGAAACATTTATTGGGGAAAAAAAAATCAATGGTCAGTGTCTGTCCTCTTAAAACACACACCACAAGCAGGGAGAGTGACCTCCTGGCTGAATTTCTTACTCTGGATGAATTTCCTATTAGTTTGAGGGTGTCAGGAATCATGAAAATGAAATTTTGAATCCCTTGCAGATCCACACAGATCTGAAAAACTGGTGAACAGGAAGCTTTCTGAGAAAAGAAATCCAGACTGCAGTACACACAGAGAGAAACAGATGAAACTGATGAAGACAAGGTTAATAGACATGAAAAGTGAAATGAGAAATACCAACCAAAGTAAGACAGGGGAGAGGAAATATTTTAAGATACATGACAATCATATCCAAGAATTGCAGAAAAAGACATGAATCCTCAAGTTTAAATAACACACTCAGTTACAGGAAGGCTAAATAAAAACAAATCTTACCCTACATATGCTTAGTGAAACTGTAGGGGTGGAAGAAAAATAAAAAATATTTGAAGAGACTAAAGAAAAACAAAAGATTACCTACAAAAGAAAGACAATTGGATTGACAACACTTTTCCACAGCAATAAATAGAGAAGTGTTCTGAAAGTGCTATACTTGGCAGTGGGGACAAAGACACCTCTACCCAGCTAACCTATGATGAAAAGAATGAAAAAAAAATTTCAACATCTTCAGAGAAAAACTGAGTGTTTTGCTTTAGTACAAGGATATTCTATAGTTTGAAAACAAGGCAACTGAATCTAAATGAAAGCAGTAGAATGTAAGAATGAAATGGCAAGCAAAAAAGTTGCTAATGAATCTAATTCAACACTAACGAAATAATAAAGGAAAATAATAGCTAATGGAGGGAGTGTGAAAACAAGGTGGTTCTAAATACAACTAGACAGTAATTTAGTACATGGTAATTGAGAGATCAAAGATAAAACACTTTAGGTTCTTTACAATTCTTGGGAGAAAGTGAATAGTTTAAGATTTGTAAAGATAACCTTGAGTCTCTTAACATTCAACAAAAAAAAGCAATAAAATATCAGAAACCGACACTAATGGAGGTTTGAGCGTGGTTCCAAGTGTTCATTGTACTACAGACTCTAAAATCTAGGGAGTTGGCCCAAAAGTTCATTTGGGTTTTTTGGCAAGATGGTACATAAAAAAACCAAACGAACTTTTGGGCCAGTTCAGTACTTTCCCTGATGTCTGGACACCATCCAACTATCTCAGCCTGCCAAGCTGCAGATATAAGGATGTTAGCTATTTCTGTCGGGCTGCTAGAGCAGGGCACTAGACAGTCATTATTTTGATAGCTTTACCAAGGGGTAAATGGGGTACCTGTCGTGTATTATACACACAAATGTTCTTAAGGTGGCCAATCTGCTGGAAAGCCAATGCAGTGTTTTCCTTTATTGTGAGGAACCCCATCTCAGGTTTGGCTGGTCTCTCCTTGTTCTCTGAAGGAGACCATACCTCCTTTTCTAACAGAATTCCATCACTCTGGCAACTTTTCCTTTCCACAGATACTCTCACAATATCATTGTAACTAATCATTTCGACCTTCTATCCATTTACATCTTTTTCTCTTTTTTTAAAAATTTTTATATTTATTTTAATTGGAGGATAATTACTTTACAATATTATGATGGCTTTTCCCATACATTAGTATGAATTGGCCAGAGGCAACCACTGGGGAGAACAGTATGGAGACTCCTTAAAAAAAAAAAAAAAAAAAAAAAACAAGGAATAAAACTACTGTACAACACAGCAATCCCACTACTGGGCATAAACCCTGAGGAAACCAAGATTGAAAAAGACACATATACCTCAGTGTTCACTGCAGCACTGTTTTAATAGCTAGGACAAGGAGGCAATCTAGATGTCCATCAGTAGATGAATGGATAAGGAAGTTGTGGTACATATACACAATGAAATATTACTTAGCCATGAAAAGGAATGCATTTGAGTAAGTTCTAATGAGGTGGATGAACATATAGCTTATTAACCATTTACTTTATATGTTTTTAAGAAAATGGAAAAAAATTTAAGTTAGATCTCTGATTCTTTCCCATCTTTCTGTCAGTTCAAAAACAAGCAGGAAGCGGAAGACTAGGAAATCAAGGAGATGAAAACCCTGCCTAAGAAATAGCTTGGTAGAAACATTTAAATATGATAAATACATTTATACAAGGAAATCTTTTTGAAATCTATTGAGGAATTCTGCATGTATTTGATAATGGCCTCTGTATTGAAAGCAAAACACAAATTGCATGCAGCATAACCTAAAAGCTTAATTAAAACCATAAAATCTTTGATAGTTGTCTCTGAGGGACCCATCACCACATTTGATTAAAAATTCGTGGTTTCAAAAATCACACTGACTTTCATATCAAATAGATCAATGGACAAAAAATGTTGAGTCTTACAGGGGGAAAAAAAAGTAGTTTTTGATGAGAAATACTCGAGTCCAGAGATCTGGGTTAGACAGAGTCAACATTTCATGATCTGTTATACTAAGAAAAGGGTTTAAATGAAGTTTAATCTTAGAGAAACTGAGATCCAGTATGGTTTCTAGGAATGGTGAAAAGAAAAAAGAGAAAAAAAAGATCTAGAAACCAGTGGAAGAGTTGCCATTCCCAACCAGATTAAAAGCCGCTTAACAATTAAAAACAAAGGATTAAAAATACTAGTTACCAAGCACAGATGACTATCCCTTGCATATAAGCTTCTAGGACATCAATAAAACTGGTTCTCCAGATTCCATTACTGAATATGCCAATGGTCAAATTTGATATACTGCTGGAAAATATTATTGTAGAACAGAAGACAAGAAAACTGACAAGTCTATAAAAAATTTAAATGGCAAAATGAGTAGGGACCTATAAAAGTCGACTCTTTCAGCTGAAAAGCAATCAACCTAGTCTAGAGAAGCCATTTCTACTGGTGAGGCTGTTTCAAGGGTTAGAACCCAGCCCCTGGGAGCCTTAGAGGAGCCATTTGCAGGTCAGGCTGAGAATTTTCCTAAAGTAGTTAAAGTACCTATTTTCACAGGGTTTGTAGCTTAGTTTCATAAAATGGAAATCTTTCCCAGCATCAGGGTATTTTTGAATGAGTCGGCTGTTTGCATCAGGCAGCCAAATTATTGGGAGTTTCCAGCATCTGTGCTTCCAATAAATATTCAAGGTTGATTTCCTTGAGGACTGACTAGTTTGATTTCCTTGCTGTCCAAGGGACTCTCAAGAGTCTTCTCCAGCACCACAGTTCAAAAGGATCAATTCTTTGGCATTCAGCTTTCTTTATGGTCTCTCCACATACATGTGACTAGTACCTGGAAGGTTCTCTACCCGGTGTCAGGCAGTGGGAAAACAGAGCCATTTAATATAAGCTATATGATTCAGTGGTTCTTGAACTTAGGTACATAAGAAATCCCTTCAGCTCTAAGCCCAGAAATTCTGATTTACATGACCCACTGTAAAGCCTGAACATTTTTAATGTGAAGAAACCCTTCCAGGTGATTCTAATATACAGCCAGGGTGCGAACTCCTGGGCTAGTTGGGAGCAGAGACATGTGTATCCCAAGAGAACAAATCACACGGGCAACTTTTCTCCCTTGACAATTGATGACTCGAGCTGACGGCATAAATTGAAAAGTGAAACTTGGGTGAAAAATAGATTGTTCTCTAATGTGTTAGAAATCCAAGTGCCAGGAGTCTGTACTCCTATTAGGGATTTACTCATTCACTACAAATCAATATGAAATATTGAAGAATATTAATGCTTTGAAATCTCAGTGAATTCCTAATAGACCTAAGTACAAGTGTGACTCACCTAGAAGGAAAGAAATTAGAATAGCTCAGGAAATCTGTTAGTAGTTTGAACATTAAAAAGGAACATAGGTCGAGATGGGGTTGGGTGGCCCACATTTTCCATAAACCCTGGGATTCTTAGGATAGGGGTAGTGACCAAACACAGAATCCACAGAGTCAATGGTGCTGAAGCTTGCCTTGGAAACAAGAGGGGATCTCTTGAATCTTCCAAAGAAACACAGAGTCTCTCACTCACTCATATGGAGGCCTCCTTAAAGAGGAATTAATAGGACTCTTTAATTGGCTGATTATAATACAAATATGATAGAGACCTGAGTTTTCATAGACACAAGATAATGATGTGACAATGGAATACACCAGTTGCTATGATGTGGATAAGCCATGATCAGGAGGAAAATGACACTCTAGGCACACCCTGAGTCAGTGCCTTGATGGTACCTGGGAGCCCCCAGAAGGAAATGAGCCTCTGCAGGGGCCTTGAGGACTGTGGGGTACACAAAGAAACATACCCTAGCCTTGGGGAGCCCAGTAGGCTTCTGGTCCTTGATGTGGTGTTTTGGTCTGACATTTTTGTTGCATTTTCTTTTGGGAGGGAGGGTACAAGAAAATTGCAATTTCATTTTAAAAAGCTGATGAAAAAAGTAACTAAGAGGCCCTAACATGCTCTGGCTTTGTAAAATACTTTGTCAATAAATAGTTTTTTCCTAGCCATATGTCTTCAGCAAGTGAAACTCAACAAATGGGACATGTCAGAATGGCAGTTCATCTTTACTTCCAAATTGTCAAGGAAAGGAACTCCAACTACCTGTATGGTATGGCTTCACTACTGAGCCATCACTGTGACAAAGAATGCTCTGCTACTTTGGGTTTATGATGGCAAATTCAAGGATCTCATAGGTTTAGTACATGCAAATGACACATCCACCTCATGTAGTCATTTTCGTGAAGCAACTGCTTGATCAAGCTGAGTAAGAATCATGGAAAGAAGCTCCAACTAACTCAATTCAAAAGATTATCAAGTAAATGCTCAGTCTGGTATATCTGAAAAGACGGCCCCCAGGCTGGAGATCAAATCCTGGTTCTGCCATTTATTAGCATGGTGACCTCAGGGTCACAGAAACAAGTCACCTGTTAACCCCTAAAGTCTAGTTTTTCCTTCACTGCAAAATGGGGTTAAGGACAACATGGAGAATGCAGAACTCTGAGAACATTCAGGGAGTTCATCACAGCCTTCAAGACATCAACTGCTGTTGTTGTTGTCTTTGTGGGAATTGGTCTGCTCCTTGCCTGGTTCATACTAGGTTCATACATTCCAAGAATACACTGGTTTATTTCATATCTATTTCCTGGTGTTCTGCCATTGGCCAGGCCCTGTTCGAGGCCCTGGGGACACAGCAGTAAGAAAACCCAACTTCAAGTTCTCTTGGACCTTACATTCTACCGAGTAAGACAAATGATGGAAAAAGGAATAAACAGAGCATAATAAAGGAATAAACAAAGGAATAAACAGGGCATAATGTCAGGTAGTGATGTGTGCAGGGAAGAACAATAACACAGGCTAAAAGGGAGTGTCAGTGTCAGGGCCTGCTTGTGATAAGTTACAGGGAGACCTCAGTGAGGGTGACACCAGAGCAGAGACCCGAGGTTTCAATCTTCTCAGTGACTGGGGCACCTTATTTTGTTTGTCAGTTCTATCACCCAGGTACTCAGTGGAGCAGACTCCCTTGGCCCTCTGTTCCCATCTCCTGTTTGAAGCATTCATGTGTGGCCTGCCCAGGGACGTGTGGTGTCACTGATGGCATTGCAAGGAGTTAGGGAAGAAAGGCTCATTTGCAGCCCAGCTACAAAAACTTGAATGTTCAGGTTCGCCAGATTGTTATTCCTGTCCATCCCTAAAGGCCAAGCTGCTACCTTTCCCTCTCTTCTAAAAATAGCTGGCTACTTCAGTAAGGTGCTGTGTAACAAAGACGCTGCCCAGCTCTGATCTGCATCTTCTATTATTCAAGTCTGCCAGGACAGGAGTGAGCTCCTGTCTCCCCAAGGAATTGTGGGCAGATGGCCAGGTGTACAGGATTCAGATGCTGCTGTTAGGAAAAGCCTCAGGGGAGCTTCTCAGCTGAACTAAGGGGGCATGAGAGGAGTAATGGCGGGGGGTGTATGGATTCTCCTACACTCTCTCAGGGCACAGGATGGTTCCACATCACTTTCATGAAAGCAGATCAACTGGAAGGGCATTCTGACCTGTCTCAGGCCCCCTGAGTCACATCTCCCCCAGCTCCTCCTTCCCCTCCTCTGACAGCCTGGATAACAAGATTGTGGGTTGGGACGAGAACGGAGCTTTAAAGTGCAGGCTGCAGCTGGAGTTCTAGTCATTCAGCCTTGGCACAGAGCACAGAAGCTGAGTCAAAGTGCCCCGTGGCTCAGGCATTGCATTCCTAAAGGGAACAGGACTGTGGGAAGCATCTCATGCGACGTCTTCATTTTCGGCTCGGATTCCAGCTTGGGTGAACACAGGCTGCGTGCATCTGGTTCTGACAAGGGCCACACCAGGGAGGGCACGCTGGGTAGGGTGGGGGTGGTAGTGAGGGGCTCAGGAGAGTCCTCTGAAAGTCTAGCACCAAGGTGGCTTCCTGGGAACTTCCCTGGTGGTCCAGTGATCAAAGCTTTATGCTCCCAACCCAGGGGGCCCAATGTTCGATCCTTGGTCAGGGAACTAGATCCTGCACATGAACAAAGATCCCAGTATAGTCAAATAAATTAAAAAACAAAACAAATCTTGGCTTCCTATTGTGGGCCATCCTGAGGATCTGATGTCATTATTACACCTGTTTTCTAAATGAGCCACATACATCTGGGGGGTCATGGGCAGCTTTCCTTAGCTTTGAGGATTAACAATGTAACTTTTAGGATGGGGAACACATGTATACCTGTGGCAGATTCATTTTGATATTTGGCAAAACTAATACAATTATGTAAAGTTTAAAAATAAAATAAAATTAGAAAAAAAATGTAACTTTTATTGATCATATATCAAATAACGATAGTGATTAGAAAGGTGGCCTGCTATGCCAGTGACAGCATTGAGTGTGAGCTTAGAAGCCCTGGGTTTTACCGTGTCTCTAGGTAAATGGAAGAAAATGCGCTGAGAGAAGACAGGAAGGAAATACACCAAAATGGTCAGAGTGGAGTTATCTGCACAGGTGGTCTCTTCCTTACCATTTTCCCTACTTTTCAAATTTTATCTAATAAGCATGACAAATCAGAACACCGACGTCACAGAAGATAAAAGATCAGCGTTAGAATCTCATTCTTATGATTTGTGTCACTTTGGAGCCAGGTACAGTCTCTTCTTTAGGTCCTTTGCTTTCCCATCTGTGAAGAGAGGCAGGGGCAGGAGGAGGAGACGGTAGTTTTAACATTCAGTGCTGCAAACACATTTATTTTTTAATACTAGTACATTTAGGCACTTTAAAGAGCTGGGACATGACCACTATTTCAAGTCACCCTGACCAAAGTTGTCTTGTGCTGTGGAGTGAATCCTCTCTGCAGGGTAATGACACTCAGCCCGAGAGCGAGCAGGTGTGAGTATTTTTCTGCATTTGCTTGTGAGTCACAGTCATCCTGATCTTGATCTTGAAGTGTGGGATTAATAACAAACTATTCATAACGTCTGCCTTCGGCTGAAGCCATTTCTTTATTTCAGATCCTGCTTTTGAGTGTTCCTCAGAAACATAAATAACAAAGCACATCAATTATCTCATTTAATCCTGAAAACCACCCTGGTAAACGGGAACAGTATTGTTATTAATTATGCCCTGCTTATGGATGATGAAACAGGCTCTAAGAAACATATAGAGTACCAACACCTGAACCCCTGTCTGCTCAGCCATGTTAAATACCATTTAGGAATTTTATCCCCTCAAAAAAGTGGGCAAGTGTTTGCTGGGGATTGGGGTTCATCACTGAGTTTCTAGTTGTCTCTATCTGGTTTTCTTTGTGACTCAGGACGATCACATCCTCTAGCAAGAAGGATTCTGCTGTTGTAGTTGTGCTGTTTCCCTGGTCCCTGGGCCATGAAGAGAACAACTGGCACTGCAAAAGCCTCTACCATCCCTCCCACCAGGAACTCGAGGCTCAGGAGTGGGTGTGGAAGATGCTGGCAACGTCCTCAAGTAGAGCAGGTGGTAATTATGCCGTGATCAGTGCTCCTCCCATTTCAGAATTCCTCCAAGGCTGAGGAGAGGTGAAGATGACAGTAGGCCCCATGGAAAGCCCCTGGGGTTAACACTGAGCGACATGCTTCCCAACCTTGTTTTATGGTTCCTGTTCAACTCAGTCTACAAGTAGAGCCAATCCAATGTCTACAATGCAGGGCATGAACATGGGCTTGTGATGGACATGGGCAACCTCTGCAAGGGGATGGTTTCTCAGTGTTGTGCTCACATGATGTTTCTATCCCAAGAGCCAACAGCAGGGCTTTGTGTACAATGGGAGCAATGGGTGTGAGCAGCTCTACAACTGGCTCACTAGGTGACACCGGATAAGTCTTTGGATCTCCAATACTCCATTTTCTGCATCAATAAAATGAACATAATAAATCGATCTTGTAGTATGTTTATGAAGACTAAAGTAGGACATTTTCCAGAAGTGTAAAGAAACTATCAATATTTTCTAGGTATGTTCATAGGTGTTTGGTGGGTTTGTACATGACTCGGGGTGTACCCGAGCACAGTGTACTATGATCTCACAATCTGGGTAAACATTAGGTTAAATAAAGCTAAGGCATTATATTTATAGCTCTTATACCACCAACTTCCCAACTTATCATGGAGTCTAGAAGCTGCTCAGAAGCCCCATGGACAGTTCAGGGCAGGCTAACAGTGTCAGGTTGGCCCAAGGGAGCCACTCTGGAGCACCAGCTTTTCCAGAGGATGTAGCACCAAGACTGAGCTATGACTCCCAGGTCCTCCATCCGTTGCCTAAGGGGCATCATCTGTTAGGGAAGGCCAGGGTTGAGGAGGCCAGTTCAAGCACTCAGGCTGGTCCCAAGCTTGTGCCCAAGGCTACCAGTCATGAAAAGGTTGGTGACCTTTGACCACCCACAGAAATCCATAAGACTGGCTGGCAATACATGCCCCGGACAAAGACTGGAGTCCACGTGAGAAGACATTAAGGAAGTGAAGTCTAGCGGTGACATTGCTACCTCAGTGGGATTGGGGTCACAGTCGAAGGCAGATAGGACAAAGCCAGCAAGATTAAAAAGTTCAAGTAGAGGCAGAGTATCAGAGCAAAGCAAGATGGGAGAATTAGCTGAAAGAATCCTCAAATGAGGAAGCCATTGCCAATTCTATAGGAATGGTCTTTCTTTCTGCCAAATGGCAAACACTTCACAGAGCAAACTTAACCACGTCTAAAGCCAAGTGAATAGCTAAGATGTGAAGGAGACATAATAGGTTATAAAACAGGAGCAGGGACCCTATGGAAATGCAGATGAGCATCTACCATCCTTCTTTAAAACTTGGCCTCTGCATGCGGGACTCAGGCAGTTTTTTTACTGACCATTTACAATGTACCAGCTGCAACAGGGACACTGTGCCAGTTACATTTATTGATTGCCTAGGATAATGCTGGCAAGGAAGTAGCAGGACAGGGATTGAAATTCGGGTCAATTTGATTCCAAAGCCCAGGTTTCTTCATTGACCCATAAAAGAGGCAGGTTGCTTGTCTTTCCTAAGCCTCTTGGCCTCTTTCAGTAACATATTCCAGTGCTGAATCCTAAGCAGGATCCCACAGTTAGCCTCCAGGCCTAAAGGGATGCAGCTATTTGGTCCTGTGTTCCCATAGCTAACAAGCACTGGCATCCTAGGCCTGTTTTATATATAAGAGGAGGGTTGCAATGTCAGGGTGTCTATAAAATCCCTGACAGATTAAACAGTAAAAAGAATCCCTAGGGACTTCCATGGGGGTCGACTGGTTAAGAATCTGCCTTCTACCACAGGGGTTGCAGGTTCAATCCTTGGTCATGGGACTAAGATCCCACACGCTGTGGGGCAACTAAGCTCACGCCACAACTAGAGAGAAACTCGGCCACTGCAATGAAGAGCCCATGTGCCACAAATAAAACCTGAGGCAGCCAAAAATAAATGGATTGATTTAAAAAAAAGAACCCTGCTTTTGCCAAGAAAGGGTAAATTACTCTCTTTCCAGGACAATCTGAAAAATCTTTCAGTGAGTTTTTCACAACAATTTTAAACATATCTTGCCTGTGCTACCATCAGGTCATTGTTTTATCTCTTTCCTTTAGTGGGAATGTCTTTGTCTGGTTGAATCCTGCATGTTTTTCAAAGGCCATCTAAAATCATATTTCCCTCTGTGAAGTATTTGCTCATTTTTCTAACACACTGGGACCTCACATTGCTCTGAATCTCCATGGTAAATATTTTATCTGGTATCTCAGTCAGTTAATAATTTACCTCTCTCCCAAACTTCCCAATCATTACCATGAATGGGTCAAAGCAGGGGCTCCATATTTCTCACATCCACAGGCCCTAAAACAGTCTGAATAAGAAACAACCAGAAAAAGACTCCTGTCCCTGCAAGGTACCCAGGAGCCATTCCACAACTTGAATGGATACATATGTGCCCGACACAGATCCTCACAGCTCCTCCCCTTCCTGAGAAAAGGAAGAAAAAAATGAACCTCCCAGGTCCCTGAGCAAACAGCTCCTTCCTCGCCTAAAGATTGATCTTCATGTATATCCCCTAAGTGACAGGACAACATTTTAAAACAATGTTTGGAGTCCACATAAAAAAACAGTAACCCAGGCGGGAGGCAGGAGGCAGTGATCAAGTGATCAAGGCACTGATCAAGACTATCCCCAAGAAAAAGAAAAACAAAAAGGCAAAATGGTTGTCTGAGGAGGCCTTACAAATAGCTGAGAAAAGAGATGCAATAGGCAAAGGAGAAAAGGAAAGATATATCCATTTGAATGCACAGTTCCAAAGAACATCAAGGAGAGAAAAGAAAGCCCTCCTCAGTGATCAGTGCAAAGAAATAGAGGAAAACAACAGAATGGGAAAGACTAGTGATCTCTTCAAGAAAATTAGAGACACCAACAGAACATTTCATGCAAATATGGGCAAAATAAAGGACAGAAATGGTATGGACCTAACAGAAGCAGAAGATATTAAGAAGAGGTGGCAAGAATACACAGAAGAACTATACAAATAAGATCTTCATGACCTGGATAACCATGATGGTGTGATCACTCACCTAGAGCCAGACATCCTGGAATGCAAAGTCAAGTGGGCTTCAGGAAGCATCATTACAAACAAAGCTAGTGGAGGTGATGGAATTCCAGATAAGCTATATCAAATCCTAAAAGATGATGCTGTTAAAGTGCTGCACTCAATAGGCGAGCAAATCTGGAAAACTCAGCAGTGGCCACAGGACTGGAAAAGGTCAATTTTCATTCCAATCTCGAAAAAGGGCAATGCCAAAGAATGTTCAAACTACCGCATGATTGCACTCATCTCACACACCAGCAAAGTAATGCTCAAAATTCTCCAAGTCAGGCTTCAAAAGTACATGAACCATGAATTTCCAGATGTTCAAGCTGGATTTAGAAAAGACAGAGGAACCAGAGATCAAATCGCCAACATCCGTTGGATCACAGAAAAAGCAACAGAGTTCCAGAAGAACATCTACTTCTGCTTTATTGATTACACCAAAGCCTTTGACTGTGTGGATCACAACAAACCGTGGAAAATTCCGAAAGAGATGGGAATACCAGACCATCTGACCTGCCTCCTGAGAAATCTGTATGCAGGTCAAGAAGCAACTGTTAGAACTGGACATGGGACAACAGACTGGTTCCAAATAGGGAAAGAAGTACATCAAGGCTGTATATTGTCACTCCACTTATTTAACTTATATGCAGAGTACATTATGCAAAATGCTGGGCTGGATGAAACACAAGCTGGAATCAAGATTGCAGGCAGAAATATCAATAACCTCAGATATGCAGATGACACCACCCTTATGGCAGAAAGCAAAGAAGAACTAAAGAGCCTCTTGATGAAAGTGAAAGAGGAGAGTGAAAAAGTTGCCTTAAAACTTCACATTCAGAAAACTAAGATCATGGCATCTCATCCCATCTCTTCATGGCAAATAGATGGAGAAACAATGGAAACAGTGACAGACTTAATTTTCTTGGGCTCCAAAACCACTGCAGATTGTGATTGCAGCCATGAAATTAAAAGATGCTTGCTCCTTGGAAGAAAAACTATGGCCAACCTAGACAGCATATTAAAAAGCAGAGACATTATTTTGCTGACAAAAGTCTGCCTAGTCAAAGCTACGGTTTTACCAGTAGTCATGTATGGATGTAACAGATAGACTATAAAGTAAGCTGAGTGCCAAAGAATTGATGCTTTTGAACTGTGTTGTTGGAGAAGACTCTTGAGAGTCCCTTGGACTACAAGGAGATCAAACTGGTCAATCCTAAAGGAAATCAGTCCTGAATATTCATTGGAAGGACTGATACTGAAACTAAAACTCCAATACTTTGGTCCACTGATTCATTTGAAAAGACCCTGATGCTGGGAATGATTGAAGGTAGGAAGAGAAGGGGATGACAGAGGATGAGATGGTTGGATGGCATGATCGACTCGATGGACATGAGTTTGAGCAAGCTCTGGGAGTTGGTGATGAACAGGGAAGCCTGGTGTGCTGCAGTCCATGGGGGTGCAAAGAGTCAGACATGACTAGGTGACTGAACTGAAGCCAGGCAAATTCAGTCCTGAAATCTGTAACTCCTTTGAAATCACTCTATTTAAAATGATAACAGAGATTGATTAATGCAAGACTGACAAAAGGATAGTTTCATCCTAGATCTGTCTTTCCCTTCCTCTGCTGAGTATATGTGCTTTATTGACACTATCATATTTCCATTGCAGTTTACATTTTGAACTTTTCACAGTCCTTTTCCTTTTATATCCAGCATGCTAAACAGGAGTGGTTAGGTCCACATAGAAGACAGGGAGAGACTCAAGCACCATGATGTTAAAGGTCATCCTTCAAATCAGAGGCAGATTTGAGAACAGAACACTGACTTCGGAGACTTGGACTCTGTAGGCATATTAATCAACAAGCCCGCTGCCCATACAAAGGAAAGGAAGCAACATGTCACTGAATTAGAGTTAGAAGACTCTTTTATCAACATACTATTATTTA
The DNA here is from genome assembly GCF_055505025.1 of Bos grunniens. NCBI lineage: Eukaryota > Metazoa > Chordata > Mammalia > Artiodactyla > Bovidae > Bos > Bos grunniens. The sequence continues at coordinate 122,683,087 of NC_141194.1, read as the reverse complement.
ATTGACTTAGAGTAAGGGATTGACACAAACTGACCAAAAGGAACAGATTAAAGATCACAGACACCCAGACCCCACCCAACATGCACTGTCTCAAAATCTTGGCAATACTGCCCAGGAATCTGCCTTAACAGGATTCCAGATGATGCTGTTATGCAGCTATGGTTACATCTCATGGGTTTATGCCACTAGAAAGGTGTCAGATTTGAAGTCTCACACCCAGACTCCGTCCGGCCTTCCACTGAAGTCCCTATTTAAAATGGCAGTGGGGGTTGGGGGAGTGTGGGGCTAGTTGTCATACTGCATCTAGGGAAGATGAACTCTTCACATAGGCTTGTACAAGCCCCTGGAAGAGACAGTCCAGACTGTTTGGGTGAGCCCTACGTTTGGCCCTGACGTTCCCTCAGAATGTGCTTTCACTCCTCTATTATTCTGGTATGAAGAGAAAGGAAGCCCCTGGCAAAGACAACTCATTCCAACCCAGGTTATGATTCTAAAGCAATAAAGAGCAAACACTGTTAAAGTAACCAAAGAAAACATCATTCCCTTTTAGGGACAGGTCCTTGTTCTGATTTCCTTCTTGTGCACCCGGGCAGGAAAAGCCTCTACCATTTAGAAACCCCCAAAATACTTGGGGTACTGTTAGACCTGTGAAAATATGATGAATTGAATTATTCCAAATTACAGCCATAAACAGGGCAGGAAAGAAAAAGAAAACGAACAACGAGAAAACAACCATCACATTGTGCAACTAGCATTTTAAATCATCCTTAAAAAAATAATCTGACTTGACCAGTTTTGTCTATCCTTAATGACTGAAAGAAATCAACAGCTTGTTTGGGGGTTTTGGTGGAAAGATAAAACAGGAATAAAGCACTTAATGGAAACAACATGCCTCCACCCCAGGATTCAATCCACACCAACCCCTGAGGGAAGGCTCTCCCTGCCCTCCTGTTAGCATGATTTGTACTGTGCTTGAACCAGGTGAGCTAATGCCTCATTAATGAGTGCAAGGCGCCCACTGAGATAATTCCTCCTGTTCCGGGCCTTAAAAATAAAGAAAATACAAAAAGTCTTGGAAAATTTACATATGCCTTTGACAAATTTCATTCACTGATTACAAGTCAATCATCAGTTCTCTCTGTGACCCTAATCTTAGGGCTCCTCAGGAGAGACCTGCCCACTGGCACCTCCGATTGCTTCCCCTAAGCAGCAAGCAGCTGATGACCAAGAAACTACTCAGACCCAGGCAAAGGGGCCTTGAACCCGAGGGTTCATCCCACTTTCTGCCCTCTAAGCAGCCACTGTCTTTCACACAAATACCCTTCCAGTCCTTTCAGCCCCACCTCATTTCCTTGACTCCTTCTCCTACCATGATTTTGCAGTTAAACCACACTGCAATCTAGGCTGATTTCCTGGCCTCTGCCTCTTCCTTTTCCCATTCCCAGTGAATACAGCCTCACCCCTCAACCTGCCTTCCTTCTCAATTCCCTAGAAGCAGGGCTGGAGAGCATCCATGGTTCAGAATACAATTTCTAACTTACCTCTGCCCTTTTTTTTGAAAACCTATCTGCCTGACAGCATGCTGACAGCTTCGAAACTCACTAATGGTTTCCAAAGCTTTTGTCAAGTCAAGACCTTGCTACTGTTTCTGTGCTTCTCTTGGACCTTTCTTGCCTTACAAACAGAAAAATAAAAGAAAGAAGGAAAAAATTATTTTTCTTATTTGGACCCAAAAAAAAAAAAAACCCAACACAACTCATGCTCAGCTGGAGAGAGTGTGGGGGCAAACCCCCTGGGGAAGAAAGGGCAAACTGCTCCAAGTAAGGGCTTACTTAGTTCATCTTCTTAAAAAAATGCTTTCAGGCATCATAGCAGGTGCCACACTCTCTGCAGCCCACCCATGTTCCCTTGGCACTTCCAGTTCCTAGACACATGGAGGGCTTTCTACTGGGAGAATCTGCAATTCTGCCTGCCAGAGGCCAGAGGAACTTGCTCATCCTGGGCATGAGGGAGGCTAGGGAGTTAGGAAGTTTCAGGGAGCTGACTCTATGGATATGAGTTTGAGCAAACTCTGGGAAATAGAGAAGGACAAGGAAGCCTGGCGTGCGCAGTTCATGGGGTCACAAAGAGTTGGACACAACTTAGTGACTGAGCAACAATAAGTGAGCTGACGTTTCCAGTAGTAGTCCCTTAACAGATATGGGTCCATGAATAAATGCTCCACTTTCTTCAAGTCTAAGGAATGTTCTGCCCAACTCTGTGACTAGACCCTAGCTGCCCACATTGGAAACTTACTACATCATGTACTGCGTATATATTGGCCTACAGTCCTTGCTTCCCCCTTCCACCTATCAAGGTGCTTCCTGGAAGCACCTCTGAAATAACTCACCTAAACTCAATTCTGGAAGAAGTGAGTTAAGACCTCTATCATTCTAATCCCCAGTTCCATGACCACCTCTCCCCAAGCCCTGCTGCCATGGCTACACGGTAGACTCTGAGGGAAAGCCAACAGGTCTGGGCACAGCAGCCTTCCTGCCCTCAAGTGAAAGCTAGTGCTCTTTCCAAGGACTGTTTGGATGTGCACTTTACATCCACAAGAGCAGGAGTTGGGATGCTTGCTGGCCCTGGCTCAGCCCTGGAGGAGGGGCCTAGGGCATTTCTAAGGCATCTCGAGGATGTTGCTATCTATGATGAGGAGGGACACTTGGGGAGCTGGCCAAGATGCTCAGTGAAAGGTGTAATCTTCAGCTACTACTCACAGTCATGAATTAGGAGTTATTGGTAAGACTTCTTGCTTAATCCACCTGATGGGCCACTCTAGAAGATTCCCAAACCAGGGACTATACTTCTTGGCTCTGGTCTGGAGAACTAGGCTTCCCTGGGACTGATCCCAGTCATTCAACAGTGCATTCCTGTGTCTCTCAGGACAAATTTCTTTGGGCACCTTCATGATTCCATGAGGAGGGCTGCCTGTACTATAACGCAGTTATAACATGCCCTCTTGCAGCCAGCTCACTCACTCATCCCTGTGAAGCTGTGACCAGTCTATTTTATGAGTTTGGACGAAGGAAGAACTGGGCATATTTAGCTCAGCTCCCTCTTTCTCCTTGCAATCTGCTGGCTTAAAGAAAAAGATGTTCTGGTCTGCTTGGTGATGGACCTATGTTGAAATCTCTAAACAGCTTTATCACAAATCAAGGTGAATCATCTACCTCTCCATCTGCCTCACTACTGTGCCTCATCTTTATTGATTATCTTCTACTGTTGGAAGGAATCTACACATGCGGACTTCCAGATCTTCAAGGGTTTAAATTGATGAGTTCATGGCCATCTCTTCATCACTCTCATCAGTTTCCACCCAGGCTTCAGGGAGGTACTTCGTTACTTCTCATGTGAATTTTGGAAAACTACTTAAACCTTCAATACCTCCATCACACTAAGGATTAGATAGGAAGTGAAGTGCCTTTAAAAACACTTGGCATGTAGTATGCATAGAACAAATGAGAGATAAGGTAACATGTTGGCTGTCCTGGTTTCTCCAATTTCTTTCTGGTTCTAACACCATCACTAATCATACTTCGCCATTTCATAGCAAGTACTGCTATAGTAACATTTTTTGTCCTGGATCATAAGAAGCTGCAAAGTGAACAGCAAGCGGCTCTATGATGTTTGGGTCATGTTTCCTCAATTGGTCCTGCTGGTGTTGCACAAAGGGTGCCTCCAGGGCCTTGAGAGGCCTAATGATCACAGAGCAACATCTGCTCTATAATCCCCAGTGAGTCAATTGGAAGACAGCAGGAGATGACTTGAAAATCTCATGCCAGGCCTGGGAGGGCCAATTCCTAACAGATTGGCCAAACTGACAATTCTAAGTCTATAGTGGCCAAACCGTTCACACAACGTGTCTGAACAGACTCTTTACATCTTTCACCAAATGACTGAGGTTGGCAAGGGAGATGAACACATTTGAAATCTCTGATCTGGGGAAACTGGATGACAGAGGAAACACACTTCATAAAGAAGGTGGTGAAATTTGCAGGGGCCTTTTGATTATGATGCACAGGAAAGATCTACATTCTGATAGAGCACCATCAGAAGAGGGCAGCAGTAAGTCAGAAAAGGGCTGCATTCAGCTAATCACATTGATTATCAACTCCCACCTCTGATGTGCTCAGAGATATCATGAATAGAAATATTAATATGAGGCAGGCAGAAGACATTCACTCCTATTTGACAAACTGATTGCTTTCAGAAAGTTGCTTCAGCTGGAATGATCACATGACTGCTGGCTGTTCAGGCCTCACATCAATATCCAACCAAGTGGTGGTCATATATCAATGGGACCAATATAAGTATGGGAGGGATTGGGGGCAGGAGGAGAAGGGGACGACAGAGGATGAGATGGCTGGATGGCATCACTGACTCAATGGACGTGAGTCTGAGTGAACTCCGGGAGTTGGTGATGGACAGGGAGGCCAGGCGTGCTACGATTAATGGAGTCGCAAAGAGTTGGATACGACTGAGCGACTGAACTGAATTGAACTGAATCTAAGTAGAAACAGGAGAAACTTGACAGCAAGTCTCTGAAGTCTCTCTTTGTGTAGATGGACTCAATGAACACCTCAAAGGAGAAGAGATGTGCTTAAGTTCGATACTAGAGTCATGACCACAGCCAACATGACCTGGCTGATGGACCAAAGCTCTTTTTACAAACCAGACAATCCCTTTATTAAAAAAAATAATAATAATAATAATAAGGTGCGAGCAAGAGTGAAAGAGGGGAGGAGGGGAAATGGAAATATGAAAGATTCTTTTTGAAGCTGATCCTAAGTATGATGTCGTAGTGGCCACAAAGATCGCTATGAATTAGGTAAGATTAAAGAGAAAATTTAAAAGGAGCGGCATTATCCTGAATAACGAAGCAGCTGAGGACTGAGGTAAATGCATGTTGACCTGTGTGCCTCTCCTACCCTTCATTTAACCTGGTGAGCAGCAAGTCTAACCTAAGGGAATGTCCTTTCCTCTAACCTACCACACATTCGAAATGATAGTTCGCTTTTGGACAACTGCTTACAGTTCAGTACAGATGATGAAACTGTTCACCCTGTTTCATGCTTTCCCCAAGTTTGCTCTTTATTTTCCCTTTTCCTCTTCAGTTGCCTGGCTGTGGCAGATTTTGTTCCAGGCAGCATCCGGTAGTGTCTATTTTGGCTGCAACAGGTTACCCTGACAGAAGATTAGGCTTTCAGCTCTAATTAAAAAGAGCCTTCTCGCTTCCTGAAGGCAGTCGGAGCCTGGGAGCAGCAGGGGCTGCCGGAAAAGAGGCCCTATTTTCTCCTCAGTTGCCCATGGAACAATTTTCAGGAGCTACACTGAGTCCAAAAGGAAAGTACATGATGATTTCCTCTGAAAAAAAGGAACAGCCAGGAATTGTTTCAGGGCTGGCTAGCCCATCTCCCTTGGAATGAACACATATCTGTGTTTCTATATCTGATGGGGGAGAGGAGCGAGACCACCAAAGAGTTTGATCATCTTGGAGCAAAAAGCTTTCCCGAACAGTTGACACACTTCTCTGCTTCCTTAAATAGAGGAGGAAAAACAATGTAAGACTCTCTACCAACTGTGCTTTCATGTAACTTCCTTGTAGCTCTTGGTTCTTGACTTTGAGGCTTGGTCATACCTGCTCTTCAGGAAATTGGCCCTTGACTTTTCTTCACTCTGTTTGGCCAAACCTATCCCTTCCACTACCAAGCCCCTCCTCCCACAGCCTTGAGTATGAAACCCCACACTGTAGCCTGTGACCCCTGGACTGTATTCTCTACTTGAAGTGTCAGCCCACAGAGCCCTGGGCAGTTGACATTCCCCGTGAGGAAGGGAGCTCTGGATAACAACAGAATTTCCTCTGCGCCATGCACACTGGGTCACTGTGATTCAGGAGGTCTGATGTCGGCTTATTCTCCACGGATCTCCCACATCCCCACATTCCATCAAGGTCACTAGTCACTCACCACAGGTTCAAACACTGCAAGGAGAGATACAACTATTAAACAGACTGGTAATCCTCTCTTATCTCATTTAGCCAAAGCCATGTTGGGGACCTGGGGTGTAAACATGCAGGTACACAGCAGTGTGAAAAGCACTACAACGAGGGGAGAACAGGGCAATGTGAGATTTGGGAAAACAGACTTGTAAATCATCAACAAAATCTTCCCAGAAGTGTAGATATGAAGTTGGGTCCTGAAGGATGAATAGGAATGAATGAGTGGTGGGCAGAAAGTACAAAGAACTGAGATGACCAGAAAATCACCATTATTTGCTGCTATGAGACTAACAACTGTCTCTAGAATTTCCCTGACTCAATCCAACGTACTGGTGTGCAAAGTATTTCAAAATCAGATCAGCAGGAATGGTAATACTGGGTATAAATTAAGAGCAAAGAGACTGTTTGAGTCTCTATGAAGTCTTAACTATGAATAAACTATAAACCGATTTCATATTCAAGACCACAAAACCCACAAACCATAAAGGGAAAGAATGATGAATGTGACTACATGCAAAATTTAAATGTAGCATAAAAAAAGACATCATAAGCAAATTAACCCAATAGGTCACAAGCTGGCAAACATGTGCAATATATTTCACCAACAAAAGGATTAAAATCAACAATAAATGAAGAACTGCAACAAATCAGTAAGGGCCAAAAAGATCATTAGAAAAAAATAAGCAAATGATAGGAATTTCAAGTAAAAGATCTAATGGTCAAAGACCATATAAAAAGATGTTCTACATCAAACATCATCTTGAAAATGTAAATTAACGAGAAGGAAAAGGGACAGCTTCCCTGAAAATATTTTGGCAGTGTCTTCCCAAACTAAAAATGTATTACACCATGAGGCCCAGCAATGGCACCCTCAGGCATTTATCCCAGAGAAAGGAAGACGTATTTTCAAAAACTATAAATTATACAAATGTTCTTCAATGGGTAACTGGTTAAACCGTGGTCCATCCATACTATACAGCATGCTACATGCAATAATTTGCAATAATTAGAATAATGGAAAACAGGTAGTAGCCAGAGATTAGGAAGGGTGAGAGGAGATGGGTCTGGCTATAAAGGAGTAAATCAGGGACATCTTGTGTACAGTGGGGTATGTTAACTGTGGTGGTGGTTACACATGCTGTATACATGATGAAACTCCATAGAACAACACACAAGTGTACATACAACAGGAGAAATCTGAATAAGTGCTAAGGACTGTCAGTGGTTTTGACACTGCACTACAGTTGGGTAATATGTTAACACTGGAAGAAGATGGGGCAGGGTGCTCTGGTGAATCTACCATTATTTCAAATTAAATTTTTTTTAAAAATTAAAAGTATGGGTAGACATGAGGCAAAATATTAACTTTTATTTGATCTTTTTGGCAGGCACTGAAGAGGAAGTAATATTATTTTCTATCCCAATAGTCTATGTTGGAATTCTTTTGTGATCATCATAATAAAGAAAAATAGAAAAAAAAAAAAAAAAAAAACAGGTTAAAGAGCAAACAGGTAAGTTATCAGAGATTCAGGAGAGGGGATGGATGTGGCCATAGAGTGACACTGGGAGGTCTTGTGGAAAGTGACGAAAGCGCTTTTGTTGTTGCGTGTGTGCTCAGTCTTCTCTGGCTCTTTGTGACCCCATGGACTGCAGCCCGCCAGGCTCCTCTGTCCATGGAATTTCTCAGGCAAGCAAACTGGAATGGGTAGCCATTCCTGTCTCCAGGGGATCTTCCTGACCTAGAGGATCAGACCTTGGTCTCCTGTGTTGGCAGGCAGATTCTTTACCACTTGAATCACCTGGGGAGCCCAGCTAAAGCATAACTCATTTCAAATCATATATCTATTGCATACTAGCTGTGCAATCATGAGAAAATTGCTTAGCTCTCAGAATATCAGTTTCCTCTTTTATAAAGTCAGCACAATAATCCCTGCCTTATACAGATTTCTTTTTGTAAAATTAATTAAAATAATGGCTATAATGTGCCTGGCATAGTATGAATGTGATTAATGGCTGGTATGAAATGATCATAATGATGATGATAAGGTTGTTCCTTTTTTCTAGAGCCTCAGCTGAAATTAATTGGACAAATCACCACAAAGTAAGCCAAAGATGATTCGATTTAACCTAGGGAGGCTTTCTTACATGGATAAGTTTACTGTTCAAGGTCTTGACTTGAGTAACGTCAAATCATAGTGTCCTTTAGACAATTCCATAAAATGTTATAACAGAAAAGGTACACGAGGATACCCAATGTGCTACCAAGTCTGCCCAAGTTTTAGGACTATCGGTCAATGTTTTAACCACAGAGAAAGGTAGAACTTGAGGAGGTGGTGAGAAGAGCCGCTGCAAAAATGCTCAAGCTCTTTTTGGTCTTCTCTCGTCTCTATTTCATAGCCATCAACAAAGGTTTCAACAGTCCTTGGCAAGGTTCCATGAACTCAGTGCAACTCTACCCAACTATGTGTAAAAGAACTGGCACTGATTTTAATGATAAAAAGATAAAACCCTACTTCATAGGGTTATTTTAAGGATTCAGTGAAATAATCTCAGTTAAAACAATTAGTATGGTGTCAGATCTATATTCAACACCACCCAACCCCATTAAGTATTACTTATATCAGAAAGAAACTACTGATGCAATTAAGAGGTCATAAAAAAGTGAAATGGGTTAGAACATGCATCCACTCATCATTCCTACCAGGCACAATCTGTGCACTGTGAACTCCTAAAGTCCTTGTTTTTACTGTGAACCCAAGTGATGATGCTATGGACATTTATCAAGTTCTTTGCAAACTTATTACTTCATATGGTATTAATTCTAACTCCAAAGTGGCCCTGCTTTTGAGTAACAATGTTGATGGGATATGTATTATAAGAAATGCTATTACCAAGCTCCTTAGGGTGAGTCTTAACAGTGCTTCCTTTTGTCTCTATTACTACTAGTTCCCTTGGTATTTCTGACTTCCAGCCATAAAGAGCCCTTGAAGCAATGATTTCTCCATATGACTTTGTGCCTAAGCCTAAGAAAGATAGCTTGTGATTTATAAGAAGAAAGTCAATATTTATGGGACAACTTGATTGCAGCAGTGCACACAGGCATGTAAACAGACTTGACCGTGTTTCAGGGCTTTTTCTATCTAGCCTGAAAATTCTACTTGTTGTGATGTAATTTTTCCACAAAAAGTATTTGAATGCATTTGAGCTGCTGCTGCTCCAAGTCACTTCAGTCGTGTCCAACTCTGTGTGACCCCATAGACGGCAGCCACCAGGCTCCCCCATCCCTGGGATTCTCCAGGCAAAAACACTGGAGTGGGTTGCATGTTATACTAGGCCTGCACTATTTTAGGAACTGTAGGGAGATCCACAAATTATGAGGCTGAATCCATGCTTCAAGGAACTAAAAATTGGGGAGATAAAATTTACATACATGAAACAGTCAATGAAATTAGCCACCTAGGTTCTCCTCATGGAATTAAAAAAAGATACAAAACCTCTGCCCGACTATGCTTCATCTCGGTCTACAGGTCAGGGTGTCAATAGCTGATATTGCTGCTGGCTATGCACCCACATAAACCTCAAGAAAAAATCACTTCCCATTTCTGAAAATGTTTATATGTTAATTTAGGGATTTGTAACTGAATCCTCAGTGGATGCAATGTTTATTCTCAATGTCTGGGGTCCACCATCCAACCATCAAACAGGCTCCCAGTGGTAGAAATTGAATGTTCCCATAAATCCCTCTTTTCTATAGTATAAGGCTTGAATCCCAAATCAAGATGGACCCAATGGTTCTAATTACTGAATGGGGCAAGGCATTATGGGTGACTGCAGGGTGGTTTACATGGGACTCTGCAGGCCTCCATCTGTGGTAATTCTCTTCTCATGCTACTCTTCCTTACTGGAGGCAGTCATCCATTTCCAAGGCTTTCACAATCATCTTCAGGGGGTGGGGGATAATCTCCAAAACTATCATAAATCTTCAGGACTTAACTTGATGTGCAGCTCTAGACCTGCCTTCCAGATGTCTACTGGGCAGCATCACTCCAAACTAGACTTCCTCAAGAATTCCCAATTCTATCTGAAGCACCAACATTGTTCTAGTCGGTTAGCTCCTGTCTGGTGATTCCATAGACATAACATTTGATCTGCATATCACCCTATTTCCCAACATTGAATCTGTCCCCAAGTCCTGATAGTGTAGCCCCCAGATGTCTGTATCTGCCCACGTACCATCTCCTCTGTAACTTTCATAGCTCATTCTCGTATCTTTTCTTCCCCAGAGTGTGCCAGTAATGTCCTTCAAAGGACCCCCTGCTTCATCTCTTCCCTTTCATCCAATTATTGTTCACAATGGGAGCAGAATCTTCTTTCTAGACTGTAAATCCGTACAAGCATGGCATCTATGTTTGTTGAATTGAGATGAATTCAAGTGCATTATCGAATCTCCTAAAATGGCAGTTTCTTTATTCAAAACATGTGCACATTAATGACTTAAGGATGCTTTCAGAGCCAGAGAACAAACAGGATTTCATTGTATTTCACAAGCATACTGTCCCGAGATTTAGAAAGAAGGATATACTTCTATAATATTCACATACTATTACATCACCAGCATGTTGGAATCATGATGAGCTTCCTAATATCCAATTTATTAATGTTATGAGTTCATATTTTATGGGGCTCCCCTGTGGAAACCAAGCAAAATTCCGAGAGTAAGGTGCTCACGCCCAGATAGGGTGTACTGCTGGGCCATCTAGAGCAATGAGGAAGCAATCGCTAAATTAAGCCCTGGTGAATGTGAGAGGGTAATTTATGTCTCAAACCTGAGCCATTTATTCCCAGTTCTGCTAACTTCCTATCAAACAGAATATATTTAACTATATGATCAAAACAGAAGGCTGATTCACTGGCTTTTCTAGGTTGGTAGTAGAACAGTGGCTTCCCTCCTACAGCCTTCCAAGTACCATCTTGTATAGCCACACTGAACGACACAGTGCCAGCCAGGCAAGCTCCCCTGTGAGGTGACTGAATGACTGCAAGCCTGCACTGTCTTTGCTGTTGCTCATTTTTTCCCTCTGACCTTGTGTCAGACAGAGGGAGATTCCAAGACTACTCCCCTTGCCTACATCATGCCTTCCCCTAAAAGATACCAGTGACACTTGGCTACCTTTCATCTCCCATCTGTCTCCTGTGCCACAAAGCTCTAGCCACGTGGACCTTCTGGAGAGTTCTAAAACAAAGAGTAAGCCCTTTCCAGTCTCTGGGACTATGCATTGGATTTGCCAAAAAGTTTGTTCAGATTTTTCCATACAATCCAATAAACTTTATGGCCAATCTAACACTTGCTCTCTCCTCTACCTGGAATGTTCTTTCTCTAGATAAGCACATATCTGACTATTTCTCATTCAGATGTCAACTTAAGTGTCACTTCCTTTCTGGAGAGTACCCACCCTCAACACTACTTTAGGTGCTCCTTAGCCCATTACAGAGGCCTTCTGTCTCGAGTGGCATCATTATTTCTGCACTGCTGAATTGATCAAGGCATAAAAAGAAACTTTTAATACCAGAATTTATGACCTTTTGCTGATGAAAAGTTCCTTTTGATTTTCCTGAAGCTGTAGGAGGTACAGGAGAGAAACGGTGTTAGTCAATCCTCTTTTGATAGCAAGTGGCAGACGTCTCAGTCAAATGAGCTTCAGTAACAATAGGGATTTATTGGCTCACAAATGGGAGGTCAAAGGTTATGTGTTGGCTTTAAGCGTGACAAGATCTGAGGATTTGGACAATGGGAGCAGTGCTTGGCCTCTCCATCTCTTAGCTTTGCTTTTCTGTGTGTTGCCTTCATTTTCAGGCATGATTTGCTCACATTTGGAAAAGATGATCACAGAACACTAGGCTCTGGGCTTGGGACACAGTCGTGAATAGTAAGAAAGGCAAGGATCTTGCTGTCTGGAAGGCATGACTTGGTGAACGATGAACTGTCTGGGCATCGAGCCTTTCCCAACATGTCACAGGAGTAACAAGGGCAACTGTGAAGGAGCAAGGACATATAGGTGTGCAAATAAAGAAATAAACAGAGTCACTTCAGATAGTGACAATGGGACCTTTCTGGTGGTTCAGGGCTAAGATGCTATACTCCCAATGCAAAGGGCATAGGTTCCATCCCTGGCCAGGGAGCTAAATTTCACATACAAAAACCAAGAGTCTGCATGGCGCAACAAAGATAGACAATCCTGAGTGCCACAACTAAGACCCGGTGCAGCCAAACAAATAAATCAATATTTTTTTTTAAAAAAAAGATAGTGAAAATGTCATTTAACCCACCTTCAGGACACCTTGTCACAGATTCGCAGAGATTTTAATTCTAGCCAGTCTTTACTGAGCACCTATTCTGTGACAGCCTGTGCCAACAGCTGTGAGCAGATCAAGGGCTGTTCCATCCTACTAGGTGAACTTCCAGGTGGATGGGGGAAATCAAGAGAGAGAATGGGTAAAACAGTCCCTGTACGAAGTGATGAGGGGCAGAGCCAGAGTATCAGAAGTGATGGACAGGAAGAGATTACTCATCAAGGAATTGGGACAAATGCTGCTCCCGAGAGCTACAGGGATGTGGAGGAGCAGCAGTTCTCAATAAGAACAGTAGGGGAGGGAGTGATGAGCTGGATATGGGACATATTTATTTGAAGGATATATGGAAAGCAGTTACCAGTATCATTTCTGCTCCTTTTTGTTCAGGGCCTATAGACACCAGAAAGTATACTTCACATACATTATTCCACTTAATTACATATCTACTGACTCTTGGCAAAGGACATGTTGTTAGTCCCACCTTTTACATGTGGGACATAGGAACATCAGAGAGGTTATGGAACTCATGCAAGGTCACACAGCAAGTTCGTGACACAGCAGGCCTTTGACTCTCTACCCCTATCTGACCCATTCTATCTTAAGCCCCTGCCTTATTACAACCTATATTTTCAAAAATGGCAGCCACAAAGATCTTACAGACTCATCTTTCCATTAAAATCATTTCCAGCTGAAGAAAGGCGCAAGGGGAATGACTAAACCCCATGTTGATTTATTTTGGAAGACTTTTCACAAGACTCTTTAAGGAGCTCTCTGACAGGGCTAATTTTAACCAAGTCATTGTAGAGCAACCTTGGATTCCTCCATGGAAGGCAAAGTACAAATACAAGTGGATGACTCAGCACAAAACAGCTGTGGTTCTCCCAGCAGCCCATTACTGGCACCATAAAATGGATGAGTAACAGCCCTGAGATTCAATCAAGATTCTGAACTTGCTCAGAAATGCCCTCACATTTCCCAGGCCCACACTTGTACATACGGAGGCTGTGGCACTACTTCCCAGTCTACCCCCAGTGAATCTTCTTATAATCCTCCTTGTCCGTGCATTGAAGGCAGGCCTGAGTTGGGCCATGGGACATGTCCTGCAAATGATAAGTGGCAGTGAGCATCTGTTTGCTGAGACCATAGATCACAGTGGTAGGCAGTCAAGGAGGGGCAGAAACTGCAGTAACAGTAGGAGCAGCAGCCATGGAAATCTGGTTTCAACATCTGGATAAGGTCCTTGACTTAAAGAGCTGAGATTACTGTTACCATGACAGAGTAATGGCCAGCATTACTGTTACCATGACAGAGTCGCTTAAGGCACTCTAACCCCAAATATTCCCCATGATGTTTTGTCCTGTCTCTCCTGCTGATCTCACTACCCGCCACCCAAGGAAGGGTAGGGTGTTTCTTTAGACTGCCATCTGGAGTCCAGAGCCCAGGCAATGCAGAATGTTCTCCCTTGCTTTTGTGAACATCCGCTTCAATGTCATGCTGCCAATCACATAATCAGGTTTTCATTCCAGAAATATATAACGATCTCCTACTGAGGGCAAGATACTGTTTAGGCTCCAGCAATATAGCAGGACCAAAACAGACAAAGATTCTTGCTTTTGCAAAAATGAGGGGGTGGGGCAGACAACAAATAATCAGAATAACAAATTAAGTTACTGTTAGTTGCTAAATTGAGTCTGATGCTTTTACAGTATAATAAAAAATATAGTGCAATTTGATGAACATGGGGGAATGTGAGCAGAGTAAGGGGAAATAGGAGTGCCAGAGCTGGGGTTTAAAATAAATAATAAATGTCATAAATTAAATAGGGTGGTCAATGTAGGCCTCATTGATGATGTAAGAGATGAGCAAAGGCTTAAACGAGATGAACGATTTGGTCCAGTGGGTATCTGAGAAAGACTCATGCCACACTAAAGGAACAGCCAGTGCAAAGGCACTGAGGTGGGAGCATGACTCATGTATTTGAAGAGCAGCAAGGAGGCCAGAGAAGAGTGAGCCTCGCTCAGTCAGCCTCTTAGAAAGCCAAGGTGATTGCTTTAGGCCTAGAGTGAAAACCTTTTACCAGCTTCCTCCCCCAATACATTTGAAGGAAGTACCAGAATGGAAGATTCAATGCTATGTTCATAGCTACATCCCCACTAAGAAAATATCACCAATTCAAAAACTATTTGCTAATGGATGACTGGAAAAAATGAATACAAAAATCTGACTTTTATTATTACAACCAGATCATCCTGTCACCTCTCCAGTTCTTACTTCATCTTAGGCCTGGGGATCCTCAGACCTATTCCACAGGGTCCAAGGTTTAACCTATTGATGCTTCCACTGAAATAACAGACAATCTCCTTTGCAGTTACCTGTGCTTTGCTGAATGGAGTAGACCATACTGTATTTTTAACAACTTGCTCTACCTAACACAATATGCTTAAGTTCCAAAGCACTTAACAGCATCCTTGCTCACTAGCCCTTCATTCTCAATCCTACCTCTCTACCACTTTCTCCTACAGAGGCTTAAATTAATTTCCTTTTGACATCCCCACAGGCCTGGAGCAAATCATATATCACCCTAATGTATCTTACCACCTTCCCTGTTGGTGGTGGCTTATTCAACAAACGTGTGTTGTGCCTGATATGTATTGAGAACCATTAAAGAAGTTAATGTCAAGGGTGAGGCCCTGGATGAGCTTTCCAGCTCTCCAATGTGGAATACAAGCCATACGATTGCTTAGTGCCAGAGAGGATAGGCTTGTCAACATCTCTTATGTAACTGCCCATGCAAGTATATGTACCAGTACTCTTTCTAGCAAACCCTTTGGAACTCTGTAACAAGACCCTTCACATCCTTTCCCCTAGTAATTTCAATTTTTGAAAGCTGGAGTAAGAGAGATAGTGAAGTGCTTACACACAAAGATATTTATTTGCATTGTTATTTGGGAAGGTGAGAGGCTGACAATCAAATTTGCCCAAATAAGTGCATATTTAAGCGTGTATCTATACAACTATTTAACCGCTAGGAATATTTAGTGATATGAGGAAATGTTCATTATATAATGCTAAGGGGAGAAAATGGACACAAAACTCTATGTACCAATGTTACTGAGTCATAAACAGAATGAATTTGCAAAAAGAATGCCATTTGCAATGACATGGACAGACCTACAGATTGCATACTGAGTGAAGTAAGTCAGACAGAGAACAACAAATACGCGGTATCACTTATATGTGGAATCTAAAGAAATGGTACAAATGAACCCATTTGCAAAACAGGAGTTGAGTTATAGAAAACAAACTTGTGGTTACCAGGGGGAATAGGGGTGCATATAAACTGGGAGACTGTGATTGACATATATACACTACTATATATAAAATGTGTACTGTGCTTAGTTGCTCAGTCATTTTCAACTCTTTACAACACCATGGACTGTAGCCTGCCAGGCTCCTCTGTCCATAAGGACTCTCCAGGCAAGAACACTGGAGTGGGTTGCCATACCCTCCTCTAGGGGATCTTCCCAATTAGGGATGGTCTCCCACTTTGCAGGCGGATTCTTTACCATCTGAGCCATCAGGAAGCCCATTTATATCTATATATAAAATAGATAACTAATAAGAACGTGCTCTATAGCACAGGGAACTCTATTCAATACTCTGTAATGACGGATATGGGAATAGAGTCTAAAAGAAAAAGAGTGTATGTGGGCTGAGTCACTTTGCTATTCACCTGAAACTATCACAACACTTTTTGTTAGTCAGCTGTTGTTGCCGTTATTCAGTTGCACAGTCATTTCTGACTCTTTGCGACCCCATGGACTGCAGCATGCCAGGCTTCCCTATCCTTTTCCTGTCTCCCAGAGCTTGCTCAAACTCATGTCCATCGAGTTGGGTGATGCCATCCAACCATCTTGTCCTCTGTCGTCCCCTTCTCCTCCTGACTTCAATCCTTCCCAGTATCAGGGTTTTTTCACATGACTTGAATCTTTGCATCAGGTGGCCAAAGTGTTGAAGCTTCAGCTTCAGCATCAGTCCTTCCAATGAATATTCAGGGTTGACTTCCTTTGGAATTGACTGGTTTGATCTCCTTGCTGTCCAAGGGACTCTCAAGAGTCTTCTCTAGTACCACAGAAGTGTTTTTTTTTTTTTTTTTAAAGAGTCTATGTGTATGTATAACTGACTTACTTTGCTGTATAGAAAAAACAAACACAACATTGTAAATCAACTCTACTCCAATAAAAACATTAAGAAAAAAAAAGAAATGCATGATAGCTGAGCTTACAAAATTTCATACTTACAATCCCTTTGGGGTGAAGTGAAATAAAATTTTGATCAACTTTATTCTTCAAAAAGAAAAAAATAACCTCTAGGTACCACATTTTTCTAATTTTATTTTAAATAATACACAACATATACAAAATACTGGAAAGAATGCAACAACATGCCAACTTGATCTTCTTCAGGTGATTGGTGTGACAGACAGTTTGTATACTTTCCTGAATCTCCCAGAGGATGCAAAGACTCTAATTTCTATATTAAATTTTAATAAATGGTTATTTTAGAACTGCTTAAAAGTAAATAAATAATTTAAATATTTAAAGTTGGGTAATAGGTATTATTAAAAAATGAAGCCTGTCTAGGTGGGGTTGTGGGATCCTCCAAGAAAAGGGGCATGTGTATTACACATGTATATTGCATTAATCTAAGGTGGAGGAGATTTTTCAATCTCTCCCATTTCTGCCTTTGAAGGACACAGTTTTCTCTGGGGAAAGTGTTTAACACTGGACTCTCAGGAAGTCAGGCCAGACCCAAGGGTGCCCTCACCTCCCAGGATTCTCCTGACCCCCAGAGGGCAGCTTACTTCCCAGGAGAGATAAAAATCACCAAAGCTCCTCTCACAGAGGAATCTGAAGCAGCTTCAAAATAAAAAACCCAGAAAATCAATCTCAGAAAATTCTTATTCCAGTCCCCCAAGTCCCCATCCAGGGCAAGACTTTTCTCACCTGTTTCTCCAGGAGTTGGGCAGTCAGAATATACCTCAATACCAATGACACCCCAGGACTTTTCCTCTTCCTTACCTAAATGCTCTCCTAAAACACAGGCCCACCTACTGACCTCTCTGGTCTACATTCACACCACTTCCTACCATGGTACGCCTGGTTCTCAGTGATACCCCACTGTTTATCAAATACACCATATTTGGGTCAAATATTAATCCTCTGCACGTGCTCTTCTCCTTTCTCCCAACAACTGTCTGTACCTGAAGTAACAATCATTTCTCCTGCACTCTCCTCAAAGCTATATGACTTACCCCATGAGGCACAGCTGATTGGATTGGAATGTACAACATGGCAATGAAACACAGGAGTTCTGGTCAGTCTCTGTTGGATCCTTGAACTTGGAATAGAAAGCAGATTTAAAGTTGAGGCTGATACAACCATAAGTGCATGAAACTAGAAGATAACAAAACTTCTGTGTGTGTGTGTGTATGTGTGGTGTAGGGAAAAGGAGAAAAGAGATGAACTTGAAACAGTGCTAAAAGCCACAGTCAGTGTCTATTTGACCCAAGATGATGAGACAAGTAATCTGAGTTCTTGACCTTCCTGTTCTTGAATCCCGCCACATGACCCAGGTCAGACTGCACTCACAGACTCCTCCAGTCAGATTGCCTCTTTTATTCAGGCTGTTCAAATGGATTCTGAACTTATTCACAGTAATAGCCCAGACAGTAAAATACAACTAAAATAATAATCTTCAGACTACAGGTTAAGCTTCATGAAAGCCTAGACGATGCCTGGCTTATTCTTCACTTTGCCCCTGGTGTCCACCAAGTAAGAGGCCCTCAACAACTAATTGCCTTACTTGGGCAATTTCATGACTCAATGATCTCCCAGTTCTTCTTAGTCAAGTTCAAGCTCCATTTTGCCAGTGGCCCTTCCCTGGCTCCCTGAATTCACAGTGATGACCTACTTACTTTTCCTGAACTACTCTGTATCAACTGTGGTCCACATTATTCACCCTGATCCTCAGTCACATGCTGTCACGAACTCTTATTTCCCTATCATAGCTGTGTGTGCCTACATGTGTGTTGTGCACAAGCGTGTGACAGTCCCTATCACTGGTCAGAGCATAGATTAAATAAATATTTGCCTAACAAATGCAGCGTGTATTCTAAATTTGCCTTTTTCTGACTCTGAGACAGTCTTTGGCAGGAAACTAATAGTCTTCAAAGTCACAGCTTCAAGCCAGCAGGATACTGGGTGCTTAGTAGCAAGTGTCCCGAAAGAGTTAATGAGTCTGAGAGAATATAGTTTGGTTACTCTCAGGCCAACATATTTGTCAAGGGCCCAGTGAAACATGTGTTGTGCTACAGTGTCTGATTTTTTTTTTCCTGCTGCTTTTGTGCCATAATAATGTTTCTACATGAAAGCTGCTTGAATTCAACTAAGAACTACTGTGTTCATTTACATCGAGAAAACAAAATTTAGATTGTAGGGTTTGGTTGATTTTAATGTTCACTGAAACAAGGTAGATGGATAGTAAAATGCATATAGAATGGAAAACATGATCTATTGCTTTCTGAATGGGGCAAATTTCCCCCTCAAAAGACTGCTCTAAATCCACAGAAAAGGCAGGAACAAAGATAAATGAAAAAAAATTTTCTGATGCTACTTAGGAGAACAGATCTGAAAGTCTTTTCATCTTTTTTTTTCCCCTTTAAAATCAAAAATAGTCATGTGCCAAGCGTCATTTTTCTTCATGAACCTAAGAACCTACACTAAAACTCGACAGGCTTTCACTTGCTAAATCACCCTCCCCATGCATTTATCTCAGCAGCTTAGTAGAGATGATAACAAATAGGGCCAGGCTGCTTGTGTACTGCAGCTGTTTACTGAAAGCCTACACACAGCTTAAACCACAACTCGACCAAATGGATTTATAATTGAAGTTGAAAAGTCAAGGGTTGCAAAGATACCCCAAATCTCCCCCAACTGCTCTGGCCTGAGACACTTGATGTCTCCCTAGCAACTTGGGTCACCGAGGTACACACATATCCTCCATGTAGTAATTGCTTGTCTGCAAGAACCACCGAAAATGAAAAGAAAGGACAGTTGAAATGAGGGGGAAAAACCATCTAAGATTGATTCTCTTCTGAAATAAATTTCTTAGGAATTATAAGTCAAAAAGGAAGTTTTCCCTTAATCAGAATTCCAGTCATGTTCCCCTCCCCACAAGGCCAATCTTTGGGACTATTTGTTCCCTAAGTACCCACAATGCTTAGCAATAGTGAGTATATGTTGGGGAAGATACTAGAAGAAATAGCTGAGCATTGAATACAGCCCATTTGCTCCCCCACACTTAGTTCCTGACTGATAGCAAAGGATTCTTTTTTAATAACTCTGAATTTCCCCTAGCCAGGCTGCCGACCTATCTACAGCTGGGAGTAAAGACTGACAAGGCTGCTTCCAGTTACAGATATTCATGGGGTAACCTTCTAGTGAACACTGTCGAGGATAGCACAGATCCCTTTGCTGTAGTGCAGATGTTTTTTGTGAAAACGTAACCCACCAGGGAGCTGAGAGTCGAAGCAGAATCCTTTGTCAAGAATCAAAATGATGAACCAACACCTCTAACCTGAACCAGGAAAATAAACTCATTAAAAATAGAACATGTCACATTATCTACTTTCAGGGTTAACTTTTCCTCCAAACCTGAAAACATTCTCTGTGGCCAAACGGCTCCTGGTCTCCAACAGACCTAATGTCACAGCATCTGAATAGAGTCATGAGCTTCTGTAAATCGATACACAGAAGCCTGCATGTTTCCAATTTTACCCAAGGATACACAGAAGGGAGAATTTACTGTTTTCCAAAAACTCACATGTGCTCTCCTCATTCCCTTGTCTAGGGGATCTTCTCAACTCCGGGACTGAACCCGGGTCTCCCATATTTCAGGTGGATTCTTTACCAGCTGAGCCACCAGGGAAGCCAAGAGGATCCTAAATGTATATAAGTGTAGTAAGAATGTGACAAAGGGCAATTTACAGCATACAGAAAGAGGTTTGTGGGTTCAAATAAAAACAAGCATATGAATAGAAAAGAATGACTGGAACTCAGTTAATAAAAAATGTAGCTCATATTTTCCCATGTCCACTTCCTAAGCGTGTGGGTTAAAAGTAAAGTGTTAGTCATTAAGTCGTGTCTGACTCTTTGTGACCATATGGACTATAGGCTGCTAGGCTCCTCTGTCCATGGAGTTTTCCAGGCAAGAATACTGGAGTGGTTGTCATTCCCTTCTTCAGGGGATCTTCCCAACCCAGGGATCGAACCCAGGGCTCCCTCAGTGAAGGCAGATTCTTTATCAACTGAGCCACCAGGGAAGCCCTAAGGGTGTGGGTAACCACAGAGAATGAAAAACCAGCAGCAAACTAACCCTATCATTAGAAAGATCACTCCTCCTTCAAACTTTGGGTAGCTCACCCCTCCTGAAGGCAGTCTCTAGCCACTTCTTGTTCTTGGGGTTGGTTCTAACAGTAAACTTGTCACCCTCAATAGTGGCCTTTTAAACCTAAATATCACTGCGAAGTGGTACCAGGTGCAAAGTCAGAAGAGCTTAGTACCTTTTACAGTAAAACAAGCCCACTAATCCCATCCTTCCATCCCAGATCACAGTTTATGGTGCCATTAAAACCAAAGCGTATTCCTGAAATAATCTCAAAAATAACCCCAGCAGAAAATAGGGGGGGTGTCTAAAAGGGGAGTAATGGGATTGATTGTTATAAGTTTTGAGTCTATTTGCTTCTTGACTGTTTTGAAATTGCAGCACTGTGTCCAACAATCAACCAGAGTCCTTGGAGTCTGGGTTCTGTTGCAGGTGTCCCAGCTATAAAGGCCTTGGTTTGCAGAGGCTGAGCCATCTTTTCTATCCTGGAAGCAACATGTATTTAGTGGCTGGGTCGTGGTGGAAGGATTCAGGAGAGAAATCTGGGGCCACCTTTGCCACTTAAGGCAAAGTGGGCAAGCATGACACTTGGACAAATATGACCTTTCCAGGTCTCCCTAACTCATCTATAAAATGAAAGGTCTCCAAGGCTCTTCTAGCTTGAAATGTCTTGCGATCTAGACCATTCTGACCCAGAGCATCTTAGTTCTTAGGAAAATCTAAATTTCTTACAGAGTCACAGGGGAAGACTTGGAGAAGATGCTCCAAGATATTTCTTAATACGAACCCCTAGTGCCTGCTTTGTGGGTTAAAGGTAAGTCCCCTAGGGCTCAGTTCTGCAGCATGGCCTGGGAGCTCAGCCAGTCGGGGGAGAGAGAGAGAAAACATGGCCCACCGCCCTTACAGTGAAGGGCTCCTCTCAGTCCCTTTGTGCTCAGTCACTGTGAAGATGGCAAGGTTCCCCTCCAAGTCTCACTCTTGGAAGTTCCCAGAGTGAGTAACTTGGGAGGGATGTCCCTCTGGTTGAGTGACATCATTTTAATCTTCAGGCCAAATGGCAAAATGTGTGGCCTCTTAGCAATGGCTTCCTTACTCACCTCCAGACTTGAGGCCACGCTTTCTTCACACCATCCTGCGCATGACTAATGGATAAATATCCACCCCTGAAATATTTTCACCTTCTCAAAGTCCTGCTCAAGACTAGTACTGGCTCCCAAATGCCTATAGGACGAGGTTCCTGTATCTGTCTTCCCCATCACTCTGTGAGGTGGCTGAGGGCACTGGCCAAGCCATAACATCTTGAGATTCACCACACAAACCATCAACCACCATTCACAGCAACTGAACACAGGAAGCTGGAATAAGTGATGAGCCTGTTGACCTAAGGGGTGGATTGCAGCTAATTTTCCTTTTCTCTGTTTTGCTAACCACTATTTCAGTAATCAACACATTTTGTTTTGCTTTCCTAAATGAAAAAGCAAAACAAAACCCCAGACTGTCTTCTTAGAATTCAAGGTAGCATCTTTTGCTTTTCACTTTCAACTCAAGAGCTAAATCTAGATACAAGCCATGCACAAGGCAGTACGCACACACTGTGCTGGCCCTGGAGGGGCTTCTAGACCATTCAAGGATGTGGCAAATAAAGAAGCAATGATGATATAGGAAAAATGTGGCAATAGCTTTAACAGTGGTCCCAGCAAAATGTCAGAGGAGTTCAGAGGACAGGAGGGAGTGGGCCCATAGCCACAAAAGAAGATGCCTCATCCTCAAAAGCTTAAGGATGAAGGATCTAGGTCATTCTTCCCCCAAATTAACACACCTCAAAAGATGCTTGGTTTGATTGTGGGCAAGTATGAATGAATTACAGGCATGATAAAAATTGCTTTTCAATGCTGCCTAATTATTCTGCATCACATTAACAATTTGGCATCCTGTCTAACATGTCAGAAAACATTGATGGGAATTTGTATTTTATTTCAGAAGTGCTCTGCTCACTGAGCATGGCTCTTCACTCACGACTTTGAAAATAAGCTGAATGAAATGTGCTAGAGGCTGCAAAAAATGTATTTGTAATTGGGTAGCTTAGTAAGTTGGAAATCACAACACACCATCCCATGGGAAGAAATGGTAAGTGTCCAAGCTAGTCCATTATAAATCCTATTCAGCTCACCCTTATCATCACAAAAATGTGCCCAACTCCTTGACTTTTGATCCAAATGGTCATTCTGGAAGTTAAGCAAAACAGATGTAGCTATCCACGTGTCCCAGATGAGGAAAGAATCAAAGAAGGTTAAATGCCTTGCCAAAAGCCCAGCAGTAAGTAAGAAGAGGAATTTTGGGGGGAAAAAATACTATGCCTTTTACTGAAGTTAGTCCAGTTACAGTGTAAGTGGTGACAAATCATTCCTTCTCTTTTCCTCTTGTCCTGGACTAGAACATACCCAAGACTTCAGGACGAGATACAAGAGAGGGAGAGGGGAAAAGGGCAGCTCCCCAGTCTGGCAGAAACGAGTGGTCCTTCTGCCCTACAGCACCTGAACTGAAGGTTCCAGAGTCATTACTCTGTCCTGGAAGCTTGGGGGGTGACCCCACACACACCACCACCATCAAGGGCTTGGAGTCTACAGAAGTCTCGGTCTGCCTGCTCTGGGCTACAAGTACAAACAGGAACTGAAGTCACATCAAACACTCACAGAAAGCTGCAAAGTAGACCGTTTGAGGATTTCGGGCTGTAACTTGGGCAAAAATTCTCTTTCACCCAGCTTCCCACTACTTCATGGGAGCATGCCCTAGCACCCTGCGTTATCCCTCATTGCCCATGTGGCACTTTTCAACAGAGATGGTACATGGGAGGATAAATTAGCTTCTCATGACTTGAAAAGAATCATGGGCCAAGTTCAAACTATGTTTCTCTTACTAGCTTTCTTCCAAACCTGCCAAGTCATCTAAGGCTAAGAGTGCCCGAGTTTTTGGGCAGGGACACTAATGGGTGAGAAATAAAAACAATGTAGGTGGCCTTCGTTCTTTCTGAAATTCTGCTGATACAAAAGAACATACAGTACAATTGCCTTTTGTTAGTTATAGTTCTGAGTTTCATCACATGCATACATTTGCAGACCTATCATCACTATCACTCCAAACACTCCAACCTCATGCTACCTCTTCTAAGTCACACCTGCCCCCCTACTCCTAACTCCTCACAACTGCTTTGTTTTACATCACCATAGTTTTGGCTTTTTAATAATGTCACATAATTGAGATGAATGGAGCCAAGTGGTGTGTGCATCTTCTGGATCTGCAGCAGGTACATTTGCAGTCCCTGGCTGAGCTGAGGGTTTAAGAAATACTTGCAAAGACAGTCTTTCTGCTGATTCAGCTGAGTGCCGAAGAACTGATGCTTTCGAACTGTGGTGCTGGAAAAGAGTCTTGAGAGTCCCTCCAATTGGACTACAAGGAGATCAAACCAGTCCATCCTAAAGGAAATCAGTCCTGAATATGCATCAGAAGGACTGATGCTGAAGCTGAAGCTCCAATACTTTGGCCACCAAAGAACTGACTCATTGGAAAAGACCGTGACACTGGGAAAGATTGAAGGCAGGAGGAGAAGGGGACGAGAGAGGATGAGATGGTTGGATGGCATCACCAACTCGATGGACATGAGATGGACCAAGAGAAAATGACATTAAACCATCAGTGTGCTTCACAGTTAGCCCTAATTCAGTCTTCTGTTGTAGAGAGTGTAGCCCAACACACTTGGTAGAAAGCATGAAGAGTGGGGGAAGGAAATATGGCAGTCAACTGCATAAAACATTAAAGCACCAAGAGTAAATGAGATGGTGGGGCAGGGTATGTGGAGATGGGCAAGAGGAGAAGCCCAGAAACAAGCTCTAAGGAACCCTCCCATTTAAAGATCAGTTACAGGAGGACAAGCCTGTAAGGGAGGCGTAGAAAGAGTATCCACTGAGGAAGGAGAAAGAGGAGAAGGCAGAATCAAATAAACCAAAAATAAAGAATAGTCGGTGGTAGATGCAATTAAGAAATCAAATGACATGACAAAAGAGAAGATCATTTTATTGGGCAACACAGGAGGTCACTGGTGAACTGGACAAGAGTAGTCTCAATGGAGGGAGGACTAGAAGGTGATGAGAAGAGAATGGGCAAAGAGCAAGGGTGGGTGGCAGTACAGATACCTTCATGGAAATGTAATCTCCTTGCCAAATCTTTTTAGTAGTTCATTTCCTGCCCACTACTTAAAAAGGCCTTTCTCCTAGCCAGATCACAGCAGTTCGAGGATGCAAATAACAGGTGTCCAGAAAAAGGAGGCTAGGTGGCAAGCTCTTAGCCTAAGCACTGCTGGCTTCCACAGCCCCAGAGAGGCAGGGCTTCTCTACCTGTGCTGCCCTCTGTCCACAGATGAGAGCCTGGCACAATCTTGCCCACTCCATTCCATCCATTATTAATCAAATCACTGAAATCAAAAAAGAGTTAGGGAGAATTTGGAAGGGATCAAGTAGGAATTGCAACAAAATACTTTGGGATTCAATGAGAAATTTTTTAATGAAACGTTCAAATACACATTTCTCCCCAAGAGATGCTCTGATTTGAGGCTGAGCTTGATGTACTTCGGGGCTTCCCTGATAGCTCAATTGGTAAAAAATCCACCTGCAATGCAGGAGACCCCGGTTTGATTCCTGGGTTGGGAAGATCCCCTGGAGAAGAGATAGGTTACCCACTCCACTATTCTTGGGCTTCCCTTGTGGCTCAGCTGGTAAAGACTCCACATGCAATGTGGGAGACCTGGGTTCAGTTCCTGGATTGGGAAGATCTCCTGGAGAAAGGAAAGGCTACCAACTCTAATATTCTGGCCTAGAGAATTCCATGGACTGTATAGTCCATAGGGTCACAAAAAGTCAGACACGACTGAGCGACTCACGTTGACGTACTTCTAAGAAACTGTCTAATGTCTAAATTAGGTCCTATTCCTAGATGCCTAGGTAAGTTTCTCATGCAGAACACAATGCAGTCTTTTCTGGCCTGCTCCTTCTCCTGTGGGCTGGGGTTCAGAGCAAGGGAAATGCCAGAGAGGCTCCAATGAGAAGCTTGTCCACCAGGCACTGAGAGTCATTTGCTGAGGTTTCCCAAACCATGGGCAGGCAGGGGATGGGGGTGGGGTGGGGAGGGGAGTGGCTTAAGTATAATTTTCATTATACTTTGCTTTTAAAGGAGAAGAAAGGCTGGTATTTAAAGTGAAAGTTAAAGTCTCTCAGTTGTGTCCAACTCTTTGTGACCCCATGAATTATACAGTCCATGGAATTCTCCAGGCCAAAATACTGGAGTGGGTAGCCTTTCCCTTCTCCAGGGGATCTTCCTAACCCAGAGATCAAACCCAGGTCTCCCATATTGTGGATTCTTTACCAGCTGAGCCACAAGGGAAGACCAATTTAGAGTATTTCCTAAAACAAAACCCAAAAGTCTGATGAAGATTTGCATGCTTGGTTGAGAGAGTGCCAGGAAATAATGAATCTGGACCTAGCTTGGCCTCCTGTTGAGATTGCCAAAGCTGGTAGGGATCGAACACACACGCCCTGCATTGAAAGGTGAAGTCTCAGCCACTGGACACCCAGGGAAGTCCCTCAGGTCTTTAACCACCTGTCCCTTAATACCAATGCCTGAAACTAAGGAGCACTAGACTGAGCTCTAACCTGCATCCTGTAGCCATCTGTCAGGACTCTTCTCTGAGTAACTCACTGGCCCAAAGAATGAAGTATCCT
This sequence comes from Bos grunniens, assembly GCF_055505025.1. Taxonomy (NCBI): domain Eukaryota; kingdom Metazoa; phylum Chordata; class Mammalia; order Artiodactyla; family Bovidae; genus Bos; species Bos grunniens. The sequence continues at coordinate 122,656,480 of NC_141194.1, read as the reverse complement.
CACCAATGGCACATCCAAAACAATAGTCTCCAAGCCCAGTCAGTCTTTTCCCTGCCAAACCTTGTGATTCTCATCTAGCTTTCATTGACCAGCTGCTTCCTTATGTGCCTGGCATGGGGAGAAAGGGCTTTACAAATAATATCTCATTTCACCCATGAGACAACCCTTAGAAGTTGGTATTATTATTCTCTGCATTTCTTAGATGAGCCAATTGAGGCTGTGAAGATAAGCCATCTGCCCCAGGCTATATATGTAGTAAATATTCAAGCTAAGACCCCAGCACACCCCACACCTGCACCCGCTCCTCAGGAGCAAAATGCCTGCCAGAGTCAATAAGTAGTTTCAGACTCAATAGTCAATAAGCCAGAGTCAATAAGTAGTCAATAAGCCAGAGTCAACAAGTAGTCAATAAGGAGGTAAATAAGTTTCTACTTCCACTGAGAAACGTGCCCCAAAAAGGACACACACACACCTCCACATACCACTTGGGCAAAGAAAGGGACATTTTGGAGGCAACCTAGGAGCCTTGACCTCGGGTCAGCTGTGAATCAGCCACAGTTCTGGGTCCAAAACACCTAGTCATTTGAGCAATGAGATAATGTCCTCTTTGGTCTTTACCCCTGGCTTCCTCAGAAAAGCCAGTATGAAGAAATAGTCCCTTTCATTTGCCTGTTTCAGAGCTAATTCTTCCAATCCATAGAAAGAACTGTCTCAGCATTGTACCTCACAAGACAAATGTCTGGACAGTTAATTATCAATCCACTCTTAACTGGTCTCAATGGTATTTTCCATCTCCTTAGTTCACAATGGGGGAAAAAGAAAAAACACACACACACACACACTACTGCAAGAAAAACAAAACCGCGTCAAATTTCTCATTATACGGCTTCACTGTACATGGTGCTCTTCAAGTATTTTGTTTGCTTGTTCTGCCTTTCAAACATACAACTTTTCATCTTCAAGACTGCTCCAGGTCATTTACAAGATGAAAAATTTTTATTTGAGTCTGACAGTTTCTGCAAACATGAGACCAGCCAAGATTCTACATAGCTCATGAAATTTATATCAACTTGACATAAAAGTCCAGTGTGGGGGAGGTAAATCTCACCTATTCTCTCACATTGACTCTAAACCCTTTGTAATAATCACACTATGGGATTTTGTGGGTTTGGGTGGGTTTTTTTTTTTTTTTTTTTTTTTTGCATCCCTGCAGTCATGAGAGGGGACAGTTGATCAAACGCTAGGCCACCTGGTCCTCTCTGGGGCATCAAAATGGGCTCTGGAGCTGTGCATGAGGGTGTTATTGGCTCACCTCCACATTCCATGGCCAGTGAGTGATGAGGGACTACAGATGCCTCCTGTGACCCCGGCTGGAATGTGTAGTAGGGCCTGGCCAGCTCTTTTTGTGTATGCTGTGCATAGCTCATTCTGGTCAACGTGACTGTCTCCTTACATGTGGGAACATAAGCCCTACCATTAAGGCTTTGTCTCAACATTTCACTAAACTAAGAGAGTATGAACTTACCAAATATAGCTTCTAATGAAAATCACATAAAGTACGTACTGCTGAAGCTTTATTATCTGACCTACTGGGCAGTAGGTATATGTCCAAAACAGCCTGGTTAACTACAAGGTATATGAACAGTCACAGAGCCATCGGAGTAAAAGAAAGAAAAAGTCAGACGCCTAAGTGGATCTTCATTATGGCTCAAACTAGAAGTGCAAGCGTGCTAAGTTACTTCAGTTGTGTCTGACTCTTTGCAACCCCATGGACTGTAGCTCATCAGGCTCTTCGGTCCACGGAATTCTCCAGGCAAGAATACTGGAATGGGTAGCCTTCCCTTCTTCAGGGGATCTTTCTGACCCAAGATCGAACCCACTTCTCTTATGTGTCCTGCATTGGCAGATGGGTTCTTTACCACTAGTGAGACCTTGGAAGCCCCATCATGGGGTATTCGTATTCAAATTCTAATCGTTTTAGCAAAGACTATCACTGAAAAGGGGAGGAAGACAGGAGAGAGAACTTCACTACTGAGAATAACTCAGATCCTTTTAAGCCCTCTGGGACAGTGTCCAAAGGATTGACATATACTGACTGCCTAAATGAACTTTTCAAGAGCAACAGTGCCTGAGATAGTCTATAGGGAGATGCCTGAGGTCATTCACAGAAAGGAGGCTGGATTTTTATTTTTCCCATTTCCTAGGTATTAGACACATTACAGGGTATACATTTACATCATTTCATTCAGTCCACACAGAGCCCCATGAGGTAAGCATCATGGTGTCCATTCCACTGGTTCAACAAACAAATACTTGTGGAATGTCCACATGTGCCAGACGCAGACGTTCAGAGTAATAAGGAACTGACCTATGGTCACACAGCCACTAAGTGGCAGAGCTAGGCATTGAATCCATGTAAATTTGACACCAAAGACTACACATTTTCCATAAAACTATACTCCCACTCCAGCTTCTGTGGTACCCTCTTATCCAAAATCTCTGTACTCAACAACGCCATCCTCAAAATTAATCAAAGCTAATTTGCAGTTTTCTCCTCCCTATCTCCTCATTAAGAAGCCCCTTTCAACAAAGAATAGGAAGCAATGCTAATTAAGCTCTTAGACTGAAAGCACATGAAAACTGAGGCTGTGGCGAAAGAGGATGGAGACTGAGGGACAGGAGTTCTGGTCCTCCTAGCCATTAAGGCATGTGTGACCTTGGGCCAATCACTCTTGTTACTAAATTTTAGTCTTCTCATCTGACTCATTGGAAAAAAGATGAATGGTTCTTCACAAGGATTATAAGGTCATGATGGGTGCCTATAAACTATGTTCAGCATTTCATTAAGCCTAAGGGAAATGGCTTAAACCTAAGCCCAGATAACCAACGACGGTGTGATCACTCACCTAGAACCAGACATCCTGGAGTGCGAAGTCAAGTGGGCCTTAGGAAGCATCACTACGAACAAAGATAGTGGAGGTGATGCTCTGAAAGAGCTGCACTCAATATGCCAGCAAATTTGGAAAGTTCAGCAGTGGCCACAGGACTGGAAAAGGTCAGTTTTCATTCCAATCCCAAAGAAAGGCAATGCCAAAGAATTTTCAAACTACCGCCAACTGCACTCATCTCACATGCTAGAAAAACAATGCTGAAAATTCTCCAAGCCGGGCTTCAACAGTATGCGAACTGAGAACTTCCAGATGTGCAAGCTGGATTTAGAAAAGGCAGAGGAACTAGAGATCAAATTGCCAACATCTGCAGGATCATAGAGAAAGCAAGAGAATTCCAGAAAAACATCTACTTCTGCTTCATTGACTATGCTAAAGCTGTGTGGATCACAATAAACTGGAAAATTCTTAAAGAGATGGGAATACCAGACCACGTTGCCTGCCTCTTGAGAAAACTGAATGCAGGTCAAGAAACAACAGTTAGAACTGGACATGGAACAAAGGACTGGTTTCAAATAGGGAAGGGAGTATGTCAAGGCTGTATATTGTCACCCTGCTTATTTAACTTATATGCAGAGTACATCATGTGAAATGCTGGACTGGATGAAGCACAAGCTGGAATCAAGATTGCTGGAAGAAATATCAGTAACCTCAGATATGCAGATGACACAACCCTTATGGCAGAAAGTGAAGAGGAACTAAAAATCCTCTTGATGAAAGTGAAAGAGGAGAGTGAAAAAAGCTAGCTTGAAACTCAACAGAAAACTAAGATCATGGCATCCAGTCCCATCACTTCATGGCAAATAAATGGGGAAACAATGGAATCAGTGACAGACTTTTTTTTTCTTGGGCTTCAAAATCACTGCAGATGGTGACTGCAGCCATGAAATTAAAAGATGCTTGCTCCTTGGAAGGAAAGTTATGACAGACCTAGACAGCATATTAAAAAGCAGAGACACTACTTTGCTGACAAAGTTTGTATTTAGTAGAATTTATTCAGTATTTATTTAGTAGGTCAGATATTTCAAAACATAGAAGGCATAGGGAAGTTAATTAAAGATGCCCTTGGTGATGAAAAGTTCTGGAATCACTAGACTAGATCATCTCCAAGGGCCCTTCCAGCCTGAACATCCTCTAAAGCACTCCTGAATAGCCAATAGACCACAGGCTACATCTTAGAGCCAGGCAGGCTAATTTCAGGATGAAAGATTAAAAAGCAGCTTCTGTGTTGCTTTTTCTCAAATATGCTTAGATATTAAATTTTTTAGTGACTGAAAATCAGTGGCAATTTTCTCACTGGTATTATTCTATTTGGGAAAGGGGTAATCTAAAATTTGAAGAATAAACATTTCCCACCATCCCACTGCCACCATGGGATTAATAAAGCCATTTTAATTTTGAAAACCATCTGTCCCTTCTTTCCTTCCTTCTGGTCCTATGTACTGAATGTGTCTACTATTTATGCCATACAGTCTTCCTTTTCCCGGTTTGGCCTCCGATGGAAGGTATTCATCACTGACGCTCTAAGGATGCTGCTCGTGTTAGTGGCTGGAGGGCTGAGATGAGGTAATAAGTGTACAGAGGCCACCCATTCTGAGAAGTCAAGATTGCACCTGCAAGGAACAGCCCAGGAAAAGGTAGCTACCATGTTCAGAAATGCAGACACTGAGGATGGACGGGGAGCATCAGGGAAGGCTTGGACTTTCAGTCTTTACATCTTTACATCCATTCTTCACTACTGCAAGAGGAGACATCTCTGGGACATGCACTGAGCCATCTGAATCAAAGTCCTGTTAAGTCATGAAGATGATTTGTGTAAGGACCAATCCTCTGCTCCCCCAGCAACTCGTGTGATGAGTAGCTCTCCCCTAGCCTCTGCCAGCTCGTGTGATGAGGACAAATCACAGGTCATGACAAAAGAGATACATGGCTACAGATCATTCAAACAGTGGAGTCCCAAAGAAGCCAGTTCAGTTCAGGGTTCTTGCCAGCTCTATGCACAGCGGGGATTGTTCCTAGTAGAAAGGATCTGCCTTCCCAGGGCTCTTCATTAGGATGCTTCTTGACACCACTTGCCAATAGAAGTGATTAACCCTTTATCCAGAAAGGATCTAGGAACTGAGACGTCTGTTGGTGAGTATGTTTTCAATTAAGTGATTACATAGGAACCAAACTAATATGTGGAATGCATTGAACAGATCTGGTGGAGTAGAGAGAGATGAGGTCAGAAATTATTTTATATCAAGAATAAGCAAAGACAGTATCCTCTATGTGGGCAGAGTGAGTGCGGGTTACACCCAGAGAATCTTGGTTGACATCATGAGATTCCTAGGCAACAATAGAAGACTATTACCTAACTGGATGATGCAGTAAGATGACAATTCCACCTTCCAGGTGCATATTCCATTGCATTTATCTAAGATTACTATTTATTTTTTTCAATCAATTTACTGAGGAATGGACTTTCCCCCAGGTAAAGAGGTAGAGTCTTTAAAAGCAATGGTCAGCCACCAGATTCAATGACTTCAAATTCCGGCTCTGCCACTTACGTTCTGTGTAACCTTGGGAAGGTTACTTAAGAGTGCCAAGCCTTGGTTTCCCCATCTGTCAGGTGGGTATAATACCTCTCTTGCAGAGTTCTGGTGAAGATCAGATCCCAGTGCAAAGGCAGCACCTGACGAATGGCTAATATTCCATACATGGTGACTATTTGTTATGAATTATTAGCAGCCAGAGCAATGGAAGGAAGACTGAAATATGGCCTGAATTTAGTAAATGTTTGGCTTCATAGAGCCTGGAGAGAAAAGAACCCCTGCATCTTTATTGGCATCCACGGGGCAATTGAAACTAATAAGCAATTATTTATGGTCCCAATTCTACTTACAAATTGTTCCAGGAGGATAAAGCATTCAACAGTTGGAAGTGAATGAACTCAGTGAGTTGGACTTCTAAAGAGTAATTTAGCGAGAAAGTCAGGGGTGATCAAAAGACCTGGGATTCTGTTCTGCTTCCATTTAACCTATTTGAATGACAATTTCCACTTCTGGAAAGAAGATATAACAGTGTCTGCCTGATTACTTCAATGTATTTTTGTGAAAATCAAATGAGATATAGAAGATCCATATACACCATAAAGAATTTCACAGTGGAAAGCATGGCTGCTATCACAGACATCATCATTTTTAACTGGTCCTCCAATCCTCTCAAATGTTTTTTACCTGTCACTTGAACTGCCAACACCCTCTTTCTCTGCAAAGAATTCATACTTAAGAGCTGAACCATTTTCTGGGTAGAAACAGTATCACAAAATATGTCATGATCACAGAAAATGTCTGGAGAACTGGGATGCTCCTGACTTTCCCGTGTGATCTCTGACCACTTTCAGAGTGTGGGAAGAAAACTGCATAGGAGACAATGCACACCAACAGACCACTTTTTGGTAGTGCAAGCCCATGTGCTGTGAAGTGGAGCTTGATTGCAGAGGCCATAGGACAAATCTGAATCCCTTTATTATACCAGCATGTCTGAAAGAGCTCCCTGCAACATCACCTCTCCTCAGTTCTTTTTTCCAACTTATTTTTTAAATTGTATTTGCTTAGTTAGTTTTATTTTTTGGCTGTGTTGGGTCATCCTTGCTACGTATATGGGCTTTCTCTACTTGCTGTGACTGGGGGGCTACTCTTTGCTACAGTGTGAAGGTTTCTCACTGTGGTGGCTTCTCAATTCAGATAATGGGCTCCAGGGCACATGAGCTCAGTAATTGGGACACACGGGCTTAGCTGCTATGCGGCATGTGGAATCTTCCCAGATTAGAGATGGAAGGGTCCTCTGCACCACCAGGGAAGTCCCTCCCCCATCCCACTTTATAATTAACCACTTTACTGTCACCATTTCCTAATTCTTCAGTTGTGCAATTTGCATGGCAATCTTTAAAAAAGAAACAAGCAAACAGCAAGTGATATAATACTATAAAGAATGCACAGTCAAGTATGCATAGATGATCAATGGAAGGATGAATAAATGATGACTGGAAACTTCTAGAAACTCTATGTTTTTTTTTTTTTTTCACTTTAGTGCAAGAGCTTGAAATGGGAAAGAGGAAACTTATTTTCCAATTCTAGATAAGGGATGCATGTAGAAAGGACATGGCTCTAAAATCAGATGGGTTTACAGTTAAATCCCAAGTCTAGGACTTAGTAGTTGTGTGTCTTTGACCAAATCATTTTAGCCTCTCAGAATCTTAATTTCCACATCTGAGTGACTGTCAGGAGTAAATTAAAAATACCATTACAGTGCTTGGCACATGTAAGATGTTCACAAGTGCTAACTTCTGTCAATTATTTGCCTCTCCTGGTGAGGAAGACCTATAAATTGTGCTGGAGTAATTTCTATATGTATAATGAACACCATGAATCTAAACATCATGAACGCTTAAAGATGTTATATTTGGAGAAGAAAAACTAAATAATAAATTCATCAAAAAATGATTTCAAATCATTTTGATCATGATCATAAGACAACTACAGGTCTGTCTAGGCTTTCTGTTCATCCAAAATTCAGATGCTCATGTTCTAACCCTCTGTAAGAATGTGACTATATTTGGATATGGTAACTGAGATAAAATGAAATCATTAGAGTGAGGCCTTATGGCTTCCCCAATGCCTCAGTGGTAAAGAATCCACTTGCAATGCAGGAGACCCAGGTTTGATTCCTGGGTCAGTAAGATCCCATGGAGAAGGAAATGGCAACCCACTCCAGTATTCTTGCCTGGGAAATCCCATGGACAAGGGAGCCTGATGGGCTAGAGTCCATGGGGTCCTAAAGAGTTGGACATGGCTGAAGCGACTTAGCACACACACGCATAGTGAGGCCTTAATCCAGTATGACTGGCATCCTTATAAGAGGAAATTTGAACTCAGATATGTACTCACAAAGAGGAAAGACGACATGAGGACACAGCCATGGCCATCTATGAGGCAAGGAGAGAGGCCTCATGATGAAATCAACCCTGCTGATGCCTTGATCTTGGGCTTCTAGCCCCCAGAACTGTGAGGGTAAAAAGGTCTGTTGTTCAAACCACTCATGGTCATTTTTTTTTATCAGCCTAGCATATTAATACAAGGGCTTACCAGACAGAGAGGGCAGGCATTTGGGTTTATTAACTCTGTCAACGCTAACTGGAGTACCAGTCAATACCCATACACACTTCAGTGCAGTCTTATAGAAAAGCTTTCAAAAAGGGGATTGGGACTAAAAGTAGGGGATGATATTATTCTTGACATTTTCAAAAAGCTTGGTGAGGGTGGTGACTGAGGGTACAGACAGTCAAAAAGAATTGCAGACAAGGAGCACCATTGAGTGCCCAACTTGGGCGTGGCAGTCAAGACTCCAGGAGTAAAACAACAGAGAAATCCTCCAAGGATGAGGCCTTTGAGAGGATGTCCTGGAGGAAGAGAGACCAGCTTTGCAGGAGCTTGATAAACATTTGGTTTTATCAAGTGTCACGATGTTCCAGTGCCTTCTACAGGAGCTGGACAATCAGTAGAGGGCTCTTACTTGCTCCACATTTAGACACTGAGACAAAATCCACCCTGGATCTTACAACTCTGGTGCATAAGAGTTAAAAGCAGACTTCCCCATTTGTCTTTTTTAAGTCAATCAACAAACTTACAGCAAGAACTTCCACTGTCGAAAACTGGACTCCTAACACAGCTAGGAAAGGGAGACTCCTGGAAAACTGATTGTCTCTACCACTGGAGGGGGCTATATTTTGTCTGGTATGAGATGAAGTTGACTACATGCCTACCTATGCTCCCTCCAGCACTGGAACCAGTAATAAGAGAACTATTGCTCTTACTACAAAATTACTGCAATATGAGGCAGAATGGGTGAACTGATAAACAAAAAAGGGGAAAATCATATTTAAGGACATAATAATCCTATTAGATAGACATTATTAATTCCAGTGGACAGATGACAAAATTTTGTTAGTAGCTGGGCCATAATGAGAGCCAAGATTTTTCTGGCACCAAAGAATGAGATCTTTATACTACAGCCTTGCTACAGAAGTCAAGAGGGGGAAATTACATCTAGTTGAGGAGATCTTGGAAGATGTCACATTTCAGCTTGACCTTGAAAAAGCCTAAGGGCTACCATGGCAAATTACCACAAACTAGGTAGGTTAAAACAACAGAAATGTATTCTTTCACAGTTCTGGAGGGTGAAGCCCAAAATCAAGGTCCATTCTCCTTCTAAAGGCTCTAGGGAGTAATCTTTCCCTGCCTCTTCCTATCCTCTGGTGGTTGCAACAATCCTTGGCTGGCCTTCGCTTTTAGCTCCATCACTTCAACCCCTGCCTTCAACTTCACATGGCTTTGTCCACATAAGTCTGTGACTCTATGTTTTCAACAACTTTTATTATTGATTTATACATTATTTTGCTTTTTTTTCCTTTTATTTACTTTTTTAAGATTTTGATTTTCAGTGACTTCTTATAGGGACACCAGTCATTGGATTAGGGTCCACCCTATTTCAGTTTGACCTCATCTTCACTAATTGCATCTGCAGAGAACCTATTTTCAAATGAGATCACATTCTGAGGTTCCAGATGGACATGCATTTTAGGGGAACATTACTCAGAACGGATGATACACATTTAGCAGACAGATAGGAGAGGAAAAGCTTCTCAAGTCTGCAGGAAGAAACAGCACACACAAAGGTGCAGAAACAGTAAAACACGGAAGTTGTTTGGAGAATGGTAACTGGTTTGCTTTGGCACGAAAAGAGGTAGAGCTATAGTGATAGGTTGAGACCAGCACAGACCTAGAGTGAGTCCCGTGGGGAGGACATGAGCAGATGTCACTTCAAGGCGTGATTAAAGTCTTTGTTGCCTTCAAAACACAGAAAGAATGCTCAGCCAATAGCCTTCTGTGTTTGGTGGGTGTGTGTTTTCATTCTGAAAGCAGCAGCAGTAGCAATAGCAATTTATATGTACAATCCTCTCCTCCCTCTCCCCACGACTACAGGAAGATGTTTAAAGTATTAAAGGGGGAAATGTGTGGAGCAAAAGCCACATTCTTCTTCATTACACAAGATCATTGGAACGTGTGTTGCCATCATTTCAACATGACAAATAGCCAGGGATGCTTCACTATGATTCAGGAATGCACCGTATCAGTGAGTGAGCTGCAAATGGCCTCGCATATCAAACAGGTGTATTTTGGGAATATAATTCCAAAACACAGAGGTGAAATTCATTAAAAATATTGCTTTCCTCCTTTAGGATGTAATTCATTTGAGACTCAATAGTTCGCCTTTGTTTGATATTACATATAAAAGTAATAATACAAGTCACAAAAGAATGAGGCTAACCAATAAGTACCATTTTCAAGGGCCTACTATGTGCCATAGTTTGTACTCACATTCTATGTAACACTCACAAAATATTTCTCAGTACTTAAACTCAGTTTTACAGATGATAGAAGTGAGGTTCCTAACAGTTCACAACAGTCAAGCGACAGGGCCAAGAATTCAAGTTCCTTGTTTGTTTCATCTCCCTTCATCTCCCTTCTTTTTTCACTGTACAACAGTAACTTTAAAACCCTCTAAACATCTGCCTTTAACCACATTTAACCAGCACGTTGCATTTCTAGAAAAGCATTGCATCTGCTCTTTCATACAATTTCAGTTTTCAATAAAATTGTCCTCTCTGCCAGGGAGTTGTGTAATCATATCTGTCATATCAGCACTGGGAGATTCTGTTATTCACATTAATCAAAAGTGTAAAAATGATTTTAGACACATATAAATAACTCTGTTCATAGCTGTAGTTGGTTTCTTCTCGATGGGTCATTTCTATGTTCAGTGATTCTGTTTGAAGTCTGGTGAGCGGGTAAAAAAGGCAAGTCTATCTTTATTGGCCTCTAGCATTTAGAGCTAGTGGTGAGATAGATATAATTTGAATGGAAATCATTCTATCTACAGCAAATACCATTGGTTGAGGACTTACTATGTGGTGTGCCTTATGTTAAGAAGTGATCATACAATTATTCACTGTTATATTTAAAACTGATAACGCACAAGGACCTACTGTATAGCACAGGGAACTCTCCTCAATGCTATGTGGCAGCCTGGATGGGAGGGGAGTTTGAGGGAGAATAGATACATGTATATGTATGGCTGAGTTGCTCAGTTGTCCACCTGAAACTATCACAACATTATTAATCAGATATACTCTCATAAAAACTAAAAAGTTAGGAGAAAAAGAAGTGATCATACAGTTATTCATTTGATAACTATCACTTCCTTGTAGGATAAGCAGGAGGTATTATTCCCTTTATACAAATAAAAAAACAACACAGAGAAAGATCAAGTAACTTGCCCAAGCTAAGTATTACTGCTAATAAGTATTAGAACCAGGGTTTGAATTCACATCTGTCAAACGTCAAAGCCGTCTATACAGTGCCTCCCATCAGCTCCTTCTGATAAAAAATGATCTGATGAAGTAATGCACCCACTATAAAACTAAGGTCAAGGAGAGGGTGCATGTTACAGTGTAAAACAGAGGCTTTACAGAAGATTATCTTCACAGACTTGGGACTAAGAAATATTTCTTAGGACAGAGACAATATGAGCCATAAAAGAAAAAAAATTGATAAATTAGACTTCATTTTATTAAAATATCCTATATATCAAAAGAGTAGAAGAAGAATAACTGAGCCACAATCTGGGAAAAAATATTCATAAAACACTTACCTGATAAATAACTTGTATCCAGAACATATAAAGGACTTCCATAATTCAATGGTCAAAATATGAACAAGCCAATAAAATATATTGGCTTGAGACCAGAGACCTTCCTAGTGGTCCAGTGGCTAAGATTCCCTGCTCCCAATGCAGGGGGCCCAGGGCATGATACTTAAAACCCAGTGAATGAAAATAAATGAATAAGAATAAAAAGAAATAAACAACAGAAATACTTAAAAAAAAAAAAGTGAAAACTTTAACACATTTCACAAGGAAAACACGTGAATGGCCAAACAGACATGAAGCAGTGCTCACCAGGCACATATCAGGGAAATACAAATTAAAACCATAATGATACCATAGCACACCCACTAGAGTAGCTAAAATTAAAAAGACTTCAAATATCAAAGTGCTGTCAAGGATATAAATTAACCACAATTCTCATACATTGCTGGTGGCAATCTATTTGAAACTATGCTTGGAGTTTTCTTGAAATATTAAACAAACTCTTTCCATATCACCTAGGAAATGCTTATCCAGATAAATGCTGAAGAGAAATTAAAGCATATTTACAAAAGACCTGAACACAAATGTTCAGGTAAAAATCTGTAAAACTAAAAACTGAAAACAACCCAAATGTCCATCAACAAGAGAATAATAAACTGCGCTACATTCATAGTCCATGCTAAGTCACTTCAGTCATGTCTGACAGTTTCTGACCCTATGGACTATAGCCACCAGGTTTCTCTGGCCATGGGATTCTCCAGGCAGAATACTGGAGTGGGTTGCCATGCCCTCTTTCAGGGGACCTTCCTGACCCAGGGATGGAACCCACGTCTCTTATGTGCTGTGCATTGGCAGGCAGGTTCTTTAATACTAGCGCCACTTGGGAAGCCATTCATACATTGGTAGGCTACTTAATAATTAGCAACATAGATCTTAAAACCATCATGCTGAGTGAAAAAAAAAAAAAACAGATACAAGGGACTTCATAATGTATGATTACATTTATGCAAAATTCTAGAAAACACAAAAGTAAACTATGATGAAAATAGAAACAGAATAGCCTTTGTCTCCAGAGTGGGTGGAGAAGTTACCTGGGAAGTGACAAAGGGGAAGCTTCTAGGGTGATGTTTTATATGTTGATAGCATTGCAGATGGCACAATTGCAAATATTTGTTAAAGTTTATAAAATCGTACACTAAATCTTGGTACATCCCATGAAGTTAAAGATGTGTCTGTATAAGAATTACTGAAATACACACTACTATATATAAAAAGAGATAATAAGGAACTACTGTATGGAACAGCAAACTATACTCAATATCTTGTCATCACTTACAATAGAATATGAAATATTACATACATGTGAATCAGTTTGCTGAAACATGGTAAATCAACTATACTTCAGTATAAAATAAATGCTTGTTAACCGAAAAAAAGTATTACTTAAAAGTGAGCACTGAAATCAGATAGTCTTGAGTTGAATCCGGGTCCCATTATTAAACTTATTCCATAAGTTTTTACTTATTGAGTTCCTTTTATACGCCAGGCACTGTTCTCATTATTGGGGATATAGTAGTGACGAAAACTGACAGAAATCACTACCCTCACAAAGTTGTTTTGGAAACTGTGCTAAGGGTAAAGAATAAATCACTGAAGGAATTTAAGAGAGCGAGGAAGGTGATCCAGTTTGCAATTTCAAAAGATTATGCTCATCCCCATTCACTAAATGAAGATCTGTTATTAGCTGTGTGGCTTTAGATAGGGGCTTCCCAGGTGGCGCTAGTGGTAAAGAATTCGCCTGCTAATGCAGGAGACATAAGACATGTAGGTTAGAGCCTTGGGTTGGGAGGACCCCTTAGAGGAGGGCATGGCAACCCACTCCAGTATTCTTGCCTAGAGAATCCCATGGATAGAGGAGCCTGGCAGACTACAGTCCACGGGGTCGCAAAGAGTCGACATGACTGAAGTGACTCAGCATGCACATATGCAGGTATCCAAACTTTATCTTTGTTTTAAAATTGGGAAAAAGATTACTGCCTATATCAAGGATTATCATAAGGATTATGGAAACACAGGTAGCAACTGACATTTAAAAATTATCTAGTAGCTCTTATTATGATGAAACCTGAGATACTTCCACTCCATTACATGAATTGGTAAACTTCATTACTGCAGCTGGAGTCATAAAATAGAAAAATGCATCTTCAAAATGATCTGAGTGATCATTGGGGAAGCCATAAGAAAGATCCCTTGAAGTTCATTGTCTTCTAGTATTCCATCCCCTAGAATCTGATCTCAAGTCATAAAAGCAGGAACAAAAAGAAATCACCATGGGGGGAAAAAATCTCATTTTGAGGTCCTCTAGACAAACTGTAAATACTCTTTGATGTTCTGTGTGAAAACCACCATGTGTGTGGGCCCGATTAATGAGGAGAGAGTTTTGTGAAGGTAAGAAGTTCTGAGACCAAAGGAAGTTGGGGAAGGGAAATACTGTAGAACTCTCCAGAATCAGGGGTCCCCATGCCTGACGACTCATCAGAATCACTGGGGGGACCTGACGTATCATCTACATTCGTGCAGAGCACACTCTGGATCTCCTCACTCAGACAGCTTGGGAGGGCCACCTGAGCATCTGTACTTTAGAAACAAAACAAAACAAAAACTCAAGATAATGATGATAGTCACTCCTCACAATTGGGATATAGAGGATTGGTGGAGAATGAGACACTCAGAATATGAAGTCTGGGGGCTTCCCTGGTGGTCCAGTGGCTGGGACTCTACTCTCCCAATGCAGGGGGCCTGCATTCCATCCTTGGTCAGGGAACCAAATCCCACATACCGTTGTGCTCAGTTTGTCTCTTATGCCTTAGAACTCTCTTCTAATGTAGATATTATGTTCTGCATCTTGACAGATGAGGGAGTGGAGGCTCAAGAAAGTGAACTTAGCCAAGGCCACACAGACAGTAAGTGGCAGGGTCATGATTCAAACTCTTATCTGACTGGATCCAAAGTGTGTGTTCTTAACCACTCCACCATGCCACTCTCCTGGCTGGGAACACCTTCCACTAGTCCTCAGTCCCCTAGATAGGCTGAAGTGATGTATAAATGGATCTCTGGCCTGGCAGATGGGCTATCTTTGCTTTCAATGTATGTAGCGCAGAGAAATTCCACCCAAAGAAATGTGGATCAGGAAGTCTGGAGACTAGCTCATCCCTTACCCCAACAATGGTGTCTGTGAACTGCCTGCTTGCCTTCTTGACTTTGTCATTTCTCTCTCGACTTATGTACCTGGAAGCAGCTGTCTTCACCATGGACCGATGCACAACAGAGGAGACCCAGACAGACTCGGCATGGCTTGCCCATTGTCAGGTCCACAAGTCTACAGACTGCAGCTGGGGCTCAGTTGGCTTTCCTGACAGTGACAAAGTAGCTTGGAAGACTGAGGAGGAGACCAGCCCAAGAATAGCCTGGATTGTTCAGCTGGTGGCCTGAAGCCAAGTGGACACTGTGCCAGGGCCACAGCTGGCTGCTGCTTCCTTACGAATTACAGCAGAGTGTTTGTGGAAAGCCAACAGGATGGCACTTTGTGGAGGACAACCAGGATACTTTTGACTGTGCTGTGTATTCTAATAACATACGAGCTGGAAAATGGATGCAGGTCACAAAGGCAAGAGAACAAGCAGAAATGAGACAGAATGAAGACGGCTTTGATGGCCAACCGCATGCAAGTCATTTGTGTATTTCTGTTTCCTCTGACTTCAACAGTGATGATTATATGTGAGTTTAAACCATGGTATGTGTAGGTTCTCTGCAACACTAATGTGGTATGGATGGTGGGAGTTTTGCAATCACAAGAGAAATGAGGGA
This sequence comes from Bos grunniens, assembly GCF_055505025.1. Lineage (NCBI taxonomy): Eukaryota > Metazoa > Chordata > Mammalia > Artiodactyla > Bovidae > Bos > Bos grunniens. The sequence continues at coordinate 122,640,914 of NC_141194.1, read as the reverse complement.
AGACCGAGGCTCTGTTCTGCAGGTCTCAGCTCTACCCCTGAGAGAATGTATGACTTTCTGTTAAATCATTTCTACTCTCTTTGAATCAATATTCCCATGTGAAGGAATGAAGGGGCTGGACTAGAACACTGGGTTTCATTTCTCAGAACCCCCTCAGGAAGCACTTTGGGGGAGATACAGGTGAGAATTACTCAGGCTGCCTTCAACCAGAGGGCTCCGTGGTTAAAATAATTTTGAAAACCAGTTAACTCAATGATCTGTAGGGCTGACCCTGCAGAAATTCTATGGTCTCCATGTGCTATGAGGCAGCATCTATGGACAGGCTATGCCCTTGAGACATCTCTTACCTGGATGCTGAATTATACACATTCATACACAAGTGCACTTCTCTGTGGGAAAGGGTTAATAGTTTGCATCAGATTCTCAAAGGTATGCATGAGCCCTCCTAGCAGAATTGCAGAATGTTTAGAAGGCTCCACACCATAGAAATCCATTGCACTATAAATCTGGATTGGGTATAAATGAGGACATTAGGATACATCTAAAAAGAAAGAAGAAATCAAAAGGAAAAGAAAGCAAGAGATCAGTTCACATCTAAGCTAGCCCATCAGAATTAGAGAAATCATCACAATAGAGTCTCTCCATAGATGAGACTGAGAGCATTGTCCAAGCTCATTAAAACCCATTACAGTGAGGAGAAACAATTCCTACTTCCATAAGACACTCTCAAAATGCATAGCTGATTTCCTGGCATTCAGAAAGGCTTGGCACAACTGCTGGGAACTATGTAGTGGAAAGGTGGATAAAGAATGAGCAGGCACAGAAACAGATTTACTTTGTACTTCCACATCAGACTGATGTCCAACTCAAGACCAAGAATACAGATGGGAGTTAACAGTCCAGCTGCCAGAAACACAATCTCCATTTGACTTCTTTGGCACATAGTAGTCACTCAATAAATACTTGCTGATGAGTTAAGAGACTCTCCCCAACCAATCACTGATAGGAATATTAAACACTTTTAGGCCCCCAAAGTCCTTTTTCATATGACATGAGATCCCTACTCTAACTTTCTGGGCATCTGACAAGACTGCACTCTGGGCCAGGTCCTCTGACCACTCCTTTGCTGGACGACTCTCAGCATGGCTGTGGTTGCAGACTGGAGTGTAGCAGTTTGGAGAACAAATTACCTGGGGATGAGTTAATGAGTGTCCTGGGACATTTGCCATAGAGATTATGGTTCCCTTGGCACTGGCTAGCCAACCCACATGGAACTACCTTCGTGGGGTGATGTGCCTGGGTGACTCTCATGGCTTGGCCTAGCGCATGCCTGGAGCTTTCTCTGTGTCCCCACCTTGCCACAGCAGCCCACACCTACACAAACTCTCTTGGTACTTGACTCACACTACCTTGGGTTGCTGGATTTACCTGCTCTGCAGTTATCTGACCTCCCTTGTTACACTGCATACCACATGAGAATAAAGAGAAAACAAATCAAAAAGAATCTTCATAGTTGGTGTTTCACTTCTAGAAAATCCTTATTTAGCTGGTCTTATATGTCTCATTTCTAAACACGGCAACCCACTCCATTATTCTTGCCTGGGAAATCCCACGGACAGAAGTGTCTGGAGGGCTGCAGTCCATGGGGTCGCAAAGAGGACACAACTTAGTGACTGAGCATGCGCACACCTCTACATGTCTAGAAAAGCAATATGGATAACTAGAAAGTTGTTTCTATTTTACCACCTAACACCTCTTTGACTTTGGTCAGGATCAACCAGCCATGCCTTTGTTTCATCATCTGTAAGATGGGGATAGAAATAATACCACATATTCATATATATGGGCTCCAAAATCACTGCAGATGGTGCTGCAGCCATGAAATTAAAAGATGCATGCTCCTTGCAAGAAAAGCTATGACCAACCTAGACAGCATATTAAGAAGCAGAGACATTACTTTGCCAACAAAGGTCCAGAGTCAAAACCATAGTCAAAGCTATGGTTTTTCCAGTAGTCCTACACGGATATGAGAGGTGGACTATAAAGAAAGCTGAGCACTGAGGAACTGATGCTTTTGAAATGTGGTGTTGGAGAACACTCTTGAGAATCTCTTGGACTGCAAGGAGATCCAACCAGTCAATCCTAAAGGAAATCAGTCCTGAATATACATTGGAAGGACAGATGCTGAAGCTGAAACTCCAATACTTTGGCCCCCTGATGTGAAGAACTGACTCATTTGAAAAGACCCTGATGCTGGGAAAGATTGAAGGCAAGAGCAGAAGGGGATGACAGAGGATGAGATGGTTGGATGGCATCACCCACTCAATGGACATGAGTTTGAGTAAGCTCCAGGAGTTAGTGATGGACAGGAAAGCCTGGCGTGCTGCAGTGCATGGGGTCACAAAGAGTTGGACACAACTGAGCAACTAAACTGAACTGATTCATACATATATTTGGCAAATATATACTTGTTGAGAAGCTGCTCTCAGCCTTTATGCTTGGCACAAAGCATAGACACAGAATCATTTTCATTAAATTAATGAAGGAATAAATGAATGAATACCAGGATTATATGGTACACGACCAAGGTATCAATGTGTAGGTGACTTTCTGTATTCACCTTGAGGTCCAATATTGCTGACAAGGTATTTTCCTACATCATAAAAGTGGGCCTGATGTAAAAATTGTCACTGGAAGCATGAAGGTTCTGGAATGATTCAAGGGACTCTGTGCTAACTACATGATTTAGGGGGCTGAGTACAAGATAAGAGAGGATGGGGTATCGTGTTCTAAAATTAAGAATTTCAAGATGGCGGCAGCAGAGCATTAAAACAAGTAAAGAACACACACCCTGAAGAGACGGCTAAAGATCAGAAGTCTCGTTAAAGTCGTAGCCAATACAAGTGAGTGTTAAAGAAGAGCTGTTTTAATTTTTGGTATTTGGATGAATAGAAGTTTTTTAAATTAATTTTGATGTATCAATCTTTCAATCATTTCTTTGTGATTCCTGTTTTTCTACCTCTTGTAAACTCTGACAATGATTACACAGCAAGAGGATATGAAGGCAAAGATTAATTTACCTGTGTGAGGAATATTTCATTTAATTTCTTAGTTTAATATAAAGTTGATGAGACAATGACTTATAAACCAAATCACAGGGAGAATACTTGTTCCTTCTATACTTTATAGGAAACACCATCAGTTGTCAAATTCAGTGGCATTTTCTTGTCTAAGCAACCCCAGTGGGTCATAATTTAAAACTAGTTAAAAGTTTTTCAAGCTAAAAAGAATTGGAAGTAAATGAGTTTCCTTACTTCCTTTAATTCTTTTGTGGACCGAACACCTTTTCGGAGCCCTGATTAAGTGTTAGCACAGTGTTGGGGACTCTGAAGACAAAGAGATAAAGATACTATCCAAGTAAACAGAGAGCATCAGAAGGTCTGGATATGACATGCAAACAATAAGAAATGAGAGAAAAACAAATGCTATCCTCAAAATATGCCAAAGCACAGAGAAAAAAGTGGAAAGCAAAATGTTTAAAAGCTTAGACAAAATGTTTAAAAGCTAATTCCTGAAAGGGGAATGAGGTAGATGTAGAAGGCAAGGAAATTTCTTCAGGTGGAGAAATGGGCATATGGAGACAAAGTTGCACAAATACTGTGTGTGTTTTTTGTTTCCCCCTCTAGAATAGAAAATCTATGAACACAGGACCTTGGTTCTGTTTGTTCACAGTGGTATACCCAGTGTCTAGCTATAAATAGCCACTGAATGAATGAATGGTGCTCTATTCTAGAACTTTTTTTGGTATGACTGGGAAAGAAACAGGGATGATGAGAGTAGAGGCTACATAAAGTGGAGACAAACTGGGCAGAGTGCTGCATATCATGCCAAGCAGTTCAGGCTTTATTCTGTATAAGCAATATGGAGCCACTGAAGATGCTTAACAGGAAAGTGCCACGGTCACCTGTGAGCCAGTCAATGGCTTCTGAAGGAAAGGTTGGGATGTGGGGGAAGGTGGAGGGGGACTGACTGGAGGTGAAGAGGACTTCTGAGTTATTGGTGTCACTGATGTTTGAGATCAAGAGAACATGGTGCAGCCATGAAATTAAAAGATGCTTACTCTTTGGAAGGAAAGTTATGACCAACCTAGATAGCATATTCAAAAGCAGAGACACTACTTTACCAACAAAGGTCCATCTAGTCAAGGCTATGGTTTTTCCAGTGGTCATGTATGGATGTGAGAGTTGGACTGTGAAGAAAGCTAAGCACTGAAGAAGTGATGTTTTTGAACTATGGTGTTGGAGAAGACTCTTGAGAGTTCCTTGGACTGCAAGGAGATCCAACCAGTCCATTCTGAAGGAGATCAGTCCTGAGTGTTCATTGGAAGGACTGATGCTGAAGCTGAAACTCCAATACTTTGGCCACCTCATGTGAAGAGTTGACTCATTGGAAAAGACTCTGATGCTGGGAGGGATTGGGGGCAGGAGGAGAAGGGGACGACAGAGGATAAGATTGTTGGATGGCATCACCGACTCGATGGACATGAGTTTGGGTAAACTCCGGGAGTTGGTGATGGACAGGGAGGCCTGGTGTGCTGTGATTCATGGGGTCACAAAGAGTCAGACATGACTGAGCGACTGAACTGAACTGAACTGAACTGAGTGGGGATGGAGATGACGTCTATTTAAGGAATAAACTCAAGAACTTTGCAATGGAACAGATTTGGGGGAGGGTGGTGACACAGAAGGAAACATCTAGGCAGACTTCCAGCTTCCTAACTTCTTCAGTGGAATCACAAAGGCTTGACCTACATGGTGTAGGGCAGTGTGTAGAGGAACATGATCAATTATGACAGATAATTGCACTATGGCAAGAGAACTTCTACAATGCCTGGAAAATAAAATGAGTTTGTGGGATGTCATAATTTTGAAACTTGTCACAAAATAGCACAGTACAGTTTTCATTACTAGCATCATTTTCTTACAAGAGCATTCACTTCTGAACCCCAAACACACTATATTAGGGATGTCTTTTAATCACCAAATCATTACAACAAATTGGAAAGCTAATAGCTTGTCAGTGCCTCCAATACACAACTAACCACAGGAGCAGGAAACTCAATTTGAAATTCTAACACCAAAGGAAATCCTGAAAGCCACCTGATTCAGTGACTATGTGTTCATCAGTCCTGCTTTGCTGGCAGTCAAGTTACTCAAGCAAAGTGATGAAGCCCATTTAAAAAAATATATTTATTTATTTGACTGCACTGGGTCTTAGTTGCAGCATGTGGTGATATAGTTCCCTGACCAAGAATCAAACCCAGGCCCCCTGCACTGGGAATGTGCAGTCTTAACCACTGGACTACCAGGGAAGTCCCTTGAGACCATTTTTGACTGGTTGATGCACCTGCCTTAAGGATTATGTATGCAAATGGCAACAATCTTGGACTAAAAGAAATGAAAGTCACAGAGATCTGGGTGCATATGTGCACACCTAAGTATACCAAATGCCATAACAACAAAATGGAGACAAGGAAAGGATGGCCATGCTGTGTGAGCACTGACTATATTTTGACCACTTTTATTGTGTTGGCCAAAAAAGTATGGCTTTTTCATATGATCTTAGTGGAAAAACCCAAACGAATTTTTTGGCCAACTTAATACATCCTCCACTCTCCTTAAATTCTCAGAACAGGCTGAACCAACAGGAAGGTAGGTGAAATCTGTTTATAAGTTTCTTGAGTGCTGGGTAAGTGTTTTATTCACCTTTACACCATACTCTTCAGCACAGTGCATGACACATGGCTGAATTTTCTTAAAATAATTGAAACAAGAGAGGGAAGGAGGGCAGGCATGAGTCCCATTTTACACTGACTTCAGGCAGCTAGGAAGAGATGCCACTGGGGTTTATATGCTCTTTGCCCCCATGGCCTAAAGTGTGTCTACTCTGCCATATTGTTTCCTAAAGGTGTATTGGGTCTGAGTGGAAATGTTCTTGAACAAGAAGGGTCAAAGACTTTCATGGAAGATTGTGGGAGCATCTAAATTGGCACTACTTCTGTAGCCCACCCACCTTCAGACAGAAGGCATGTTTCTTCTTCTTCCCCTGCTATCAGTGAGACAGAGATAGACATCTCTGACTGCACAAAGCACCCAGTGGGCCTGTGATATCTACTAGCAACTAACAAGTTCACTTGGGAATGGGCAGATGAGAACTTTTAAACGTACCTTTCTCTTTTGGATTATTTGTTCTAGTTCTGTGAAAAATGTCATGGGGAATTTGCTAGCCCCCATGAATCAAAACCCCATAAATAGATTAGCTCAGTGGAATAGGGCTCAAGAGGCCAAGGGTTGAGTGCGTGCAGTACTGAAGAAGATGGGATTGAGTAAAGACTGGAAGAATATGAAAAGCTGACTATAGTGCTTACAGAACTTGGGTGCTCTCTACAATCAATTGCTGCAAATCCTGTAACTCTCTACAATCAGTTGCTGGGTACAGGATGAGTTGGTGAAAAGAGTACGAGTGGCACAGATAGTGGACCTTAGCCCTCTATAGGGAAAATGGGATTGGAGAGCTGGATTAGATTTTGCATCACTGTTCGTCAGCTGCATTGCTTTCGCTGTAAAAACAACAAAAAAAATTTGTTTTCAAAGCGTGGACTCGTATTCATGGCATAGACAGTGGATCTCTCTGGGTGGTGCTATTAATATTTGGTTCATTTTATAATCTAGCCTGCAACGAATTCCCCAACCCTGAGAACAAGGGCTCAAGCAAGACTGCCACCGTGCATAAGCCCCATCTCTACAGTGCTGCCAAGTCACCATTCTGAGACCCCATTCTTTTCAGTGAGTCACTATCTCCACTTCTAAGTCTTTATCTCTTAAATATTTAGTGCAAGTTAGGAGAACCCCTCAATACTGTAGGAAAAGTCTAACAGATCAGATCTGCATGATATGGGCTTGGGAAACTAATAGCGAGGATTTCATTTACATGTATTACACTGTATATTTTTACCATTCATCACAGCTCACTAAAGGAGGGTGAGGATGTGCACACATCCTCCATTGTGGCATCAGCGTGGTGGCAGGCTCTGTAGAAGACATGAAGCTGAATCAGATGCATCGCTGTCCCTATAGACCTCAACAGTGCGAGCAAGTGCTGTGACCACAGCTGCTCTTGATTCTCAAACCCAAAAATCCGAACATGAAGAGTGACTAAAAGTTTCCACACCTCTTCTGGTGCCAGGGGCTATCTGGAAAGTAGAGTTTAGAGGCTGAAAGACTACAGTTTCTGGGCCAAGCTGATGGTCATGCCCAGGGATTGGGTGAAAAACATCTTCCCTCAGCACCTTTCAGAATGATTATTTCTTTTTTTTTTCTTTTTTTTTTTTTCCAGAATGATTATTTCAAAGCTCCCTTTTTCATGGAAGAACAACCACGAGAAGACCAGTACTGCCCATGTTTGTGGCATTTCACTGCATACTTTGGGTGTGTTATCTCCTTTGAGGGTCACAGCCAGCCTGTGACATGTGCAGAGGAGGTAAGATACTGTCTCTGTGTGCCAGTAGAAGGCACGGCCTCAGAAAGTGAAGTTCAATGTCTTGTCCAAGATCACACACCTTGCAAATGGCAGAGCTGGGATTCGAACTCAGCGTTTCTGAATCTGAGCTCTTCTACTACACCAGTTTCAACGTGCCAGAGGACTGCACAGAAAAGGGCCTTCAGCATGTTTGGGGATTCTGGGGAGGTTCCTTGGATAAGGAAGGATTTGAACTGGGATGACAGGAATGGATCATTCTTTGCCTGACAGATCCAGAGGAGCAAAAGGATGCTGAAGATAGAATGGTGTGGACAAAGGGAGGTGGCAAAAAATGATGGCAGGTGACAAGAGAGCTGAAAACAGTGACTGGGGCTGCAGGAGAGCAGACCCATGAGAAGAGAGGCTGGAATTAAGGGTAAGAGCAAAGTCATGAAGGACTTTTTGACTTTGGGACAGTAAAAGACTACATCTGGCAGGCATCAGGTGGTGCAGAGGTCCAAGAACAGCAATGGGCAAGACCACTGTACTATACTTGAGTAAGTGTACACATGCAGCAGTGTGGAGGATATACTGGAAAGGCACAACTTTGCCCACTATAGGAAAATGGGATTGGAGGGAGCTGTCCCAAAATGAGATCTGGGACCTGCCAGACTAGATTCTGTTTCCCTGTTCATTGGATGCTTCTCAAAATTTGTTTTTGAAATCTGGACTTGTATTCATGGCCATTCACTGGCAATTGCTATTTGCAGCCTGGCCTTCGAACAGTGTATTACTTGAGTTAGACACAGGACCCTAAAAAGCTTCTGGGGAAGGCCCACTTTTTTGCTTTTCAAATGAATTACACTTATAAACATTTTCTCTAAGTATCTGTGTAAGAACTTACAATGGTTAGTTCTATTTTAAAGAAAAATGAAAAGTATTTTTGAGAACTTCCTGTGGTGTTGCGGGGGAAAGGTCACTGAAAATGCATTAAAGTGCATTACTAGCAGACAGACAGAATGACATTTTGCAGAAAGAAAATGGGCACAAGAACACTTTGGGGATTTTATTGTTGAAATTATAGTCCTCTTCTCCATGGTCAAATGGAATAAAAGGTCAGAACTACCATTTTCTCCACAGAAAGCTGCTGAAGTGATCATTTTAATATGGATGGGTTCCACAAATAAAAAGAGGTTTTCCGGTGCTCTGCAAAATAGCTGCTTTTACAACAGCAAATATTCAAACTATTTAAGATCCTAACTATGACTCAGTGCAGATTTAAAATATTAAAAATACTAACAATGGGACTTCCTTGGTGGTTCAGTGGTTAAAACATTACCTTCCTTCCTACACGGGGTGCAGGTTAGATCCCTGTTCATGGAGGTAAGATCCCACAGGCCTTGCGGCCAAAAATTAAAACATAAAACAAGCAATATTCTTAAATTCAATAGACTTTAGAAATGGTCCACATAAAAGCAAATCTTAAAGAAAATGCTAACAATGAACTGTTTTAACCTGTATATGAGAAACACAGAAAGGAGTTGTTCTAGAAGGTCTGGAAGTTTGTTCCCATGGAGAACACTGGACCCAAACACTGCTTGGATAACAATGTGTGAGATTCTCGATTCACATGTCCTGGCTAGCACCTCTTCACCTTCCAAATATCATCATTGCAATTTGCTTTCTTGACATATTAAGTGTTCATCTTTCCCTTAAAGGACTCATTAAGCTTTCAAAATAGAATATGTTCTAAGACGAGTAAGTTTTTTTTTGCATTTTTTTATTGACATATAATTGATTCACAATATTGTGTTAATTTCTGCTGTACAGCTAAGCAATTTGGTTATACATATATTCATATATTCTTTTGCATATGCTTTTCCATTATGGTTTATCGCCAGATATTGACTACAGAGGAGGGACCTCTTAAGAGCTATACAGTAGGAACTTGTTGTTTATCTATTCTATATATAATAGTTTGCAGCTGCTAATCCCAAACTTCCAGTCCATCCTTTCTCTACTCCCTGATCAACAATGACAAGTCTTTTCTCTATGTCTATGAGTCTGTTTCTGTTTCATGGGTAAGTTCATTTGTGCCATATTTTAGATTCCACATATAAGTGATGTCATATGGTATTTGTCTTTCTAAGATGAGGAAGGTATTGAAATATCATCTGTATCTAGTTCAGGGGAAAACAGTGGGAGGCTCCACTGACAACCCACAAAATCTTCTATGATCTACTACTTAAAAGACGAATGGAATCAATACTAAATCAATGGAGGGTGACACTAAACATGAAAATGGTGTGGGGAAAAGTTCTCTATTTGCCACAGCTTCTGACTTCCTCCCAGTGGGCTTCCAGTCCTAAGGAATTGGCCATTGACCCACACATGTCTTAAAACATGTTCTTGTGGATATTTCATTGACCTTAATTGGTTGGGACTTACATACCTGTGCACAGGTCTCATAATATATTTGGCTAAAGAGCACGGACATAGGGAATGAAGAAGGGATAATGGAAGGGGTACAGAAGAAAGGGGAGAAAGGAGAACAGAACTAGAAGGAGAAGGAGAGGTAATAACAGAGGAGGGACAGAGCCAGATGAGATCCATATGAATCCCACTTGGAAGCAATTCCAAGTCCCTGCTCCCAACCACACACCACTCACTCTCAAGTCAGTTTCACTTTTGCTGTCCTCATAACCAGTTGAAGCTGGCTTCCTACTCAGAGATTTACAGTGACTGACAAAGATAAGGCTGATATCTTGAACCTGTACTGGCCAAAATGATGGTAGTCATCAGCTACATGTGGCTACTGAAATTTAATTATAAACTAATTAATATTACATAAAATGCAAAATGCAATTTCCTCACTAGGATTACCCACATCTGATGTGTTCAAAAGCCATATGTGACTAGCAGCTACCACATCAGACAGTGTAATACAGGACACTTCTGTCACCATAGAAATTTCAATTAGACAGCATTTTCCTAAACTATGATTTTATCTGTGACTTGATGACCTTCCATAACACTATCTGGATCCTCCCTTTCTGCAGACCTGCATTCTATCTGCTTTTTGCCTTTGGATGAATTTAATGTACTTTTCCAACTTTCTTCATCTTCATAGGCTAGCTCTCCTAATTCTCTTAATGTAAGATTATTTGAAGGTTTCAATCACCAAGAATGACAACAATAACTAACATTTATTGAATAGTATTATAAATATACCAGGTATAATTTCAAGCACTTGACTTAGAGCATATACTCAATCTTTATAACCTATTTTACAGATGGGGAAACTGAAGTATTGAGAGGTTAATATTTTGCCCAAAGTCATATTGTTGGCAGATAGCAGAACCAATATTTTAATCAAGGCAGTTTGACCCCAGAGACATATAGGTTACTGACTGTTTTAAGGGACTTTGAGATAAAGTAATGAATGAAAGACAGACTTTATGCTCTTGAAACCTTACAATTTAATCCAAGAGACTAACAAAATGAGGTAAATAATAAGCTATTCAAAAAACAGACAGCTACCATGAGGTATTGGCCCCACAGTAAAGTGTATTTTCTACTTATCATGAAACAGGCTTGTTAAATTATGGATTTTGCATGAAGGCTTGTTAAGTAGTAACCTTATCTGCTTTACCTGCAAGAAATATCAGACCAGGTACAAACAAATAACTACCATCCTTGACTCGATGGACATGAGTCTGAGTGAACTCCGGGAGTTGGTGATGGACAGGGAGGCCTGGCGTGCTGCGATTCATGGGGTCACAAAGAATCGGACACGACTGAGCGACTGATCATATATGAACCTTTATCAAGAAAGAGTTGCAAAATGTTAACAGGCCACAGGGCCAGAAGATGATGTACATAACATAAGACCCTTGTTTATGAAGAGCTATGCAGAAAATGTCTTGGTTTTGATAAAGGTAAAACTGATGTAATGTTGAGCTGACTCAGCATGACTTTGTATCTTTCACTTCTGGAAATGTGTAACTCAGGGTATAAAAGCCCCTTTTGAAAATAAAGCTGCAGACCCGGCTTCATCAGAGCTTGGTCTCCCCATGTCATTCATTCTTTCTTTCTCTCTCTCTCTCTCTCTCTCTCTTCTTTTTTCAGGCTGATCCCCTGGAGCACAGAGGCCCTCTGAGTTAACTTTTTTGCCCGGACAATCTTTGCCCCATCGAGAGGGCACCTGAGGCCTCCGTGAACAGAGCAAGTCCCATGTCAGGGGCTTTATTGGCTTTCTGTGTAAACCAAGGAATATCAGCCTCTTTCTCTCTCCTTTACTTTCTCTCTCACTGATGCCATTCATCCTGAGGGTATCCTTGGATCCTGCTGGGGCTGGACCCCGGCAGGAATGGCAGGACATGCTTAAAGTGATGAAAGAAAATAACCTACAGCCAAGATTACTGAACCCAGCAAGGATCTCATTCAAATATGAAGGAGAAATCAAAAGCTTTACAGACAAGAAAAAGCTGAGAGAATTCAGCACCACCAAACCAGCTCTCCAACAAACGCTAAAGGATCTTGTCTAGACAGGAAACACAAAAAGGGTGTATAAACTCGAACCCAAAACAATAAAGTAAATGGCAATGGGATAATACTTATTAATAATTACCTTAAATGTAAATGGGTTGAATGCCCCAACCAAAAGACAAAGACTGGCTGAATGGATACAAAAACAAGACCCCTATATATGTTGTCTACAAGAGACCCATCTTGAAACAAGGGACACATACAGACTGAAAGTGAAGGGCTGGAAAAAGATATTCTGTGCAAATAGAGACCAAAAGAAAGCAGGAGTAGCAATACTCATATCAGATAAAATAGACTGTAAAACAAAGCCTGTCAAAAGACACAAAAATGGACACTACATAATAATCAAAGGATCAATCCAAGAAGATATAACAATCATAAATATATATGCACCCAACATAGGAGCACCACAATATGTAAGACAAATGCTAACAAGTATGAAAGGGGAAATTAACAATAACACAATAACAGTGGGAGACTTTAATACCCCACTCACACCTATGGATAGATCAACTAAACAGAAAATTAACACGGAAACACAAACTTTAAATGATACAATAGACCATTAGACCTAATTGATATCTATAGGACATTTCATCCCAAAACAATGAATTTCACCTTTTTCTCAAGTGCACACGGAACCTTCTCGAGGATAGATCACATCCTGGGCCATAAATCTAGCCTTGGTAAACTCAAAAAAAATGAAATCATTCCAAGCATCTTTTCTGACCACAATGCAGTAAGACTAGATGTCCATTACAGGAGAGAAACTATTAAAAATCCCAACATATGGAGGCTGAACAACACGCTGCTGAATAACCAACAAATCACAGAAGAAATCAAAAAAGAAATCAAAATATGCATAGAAATGAATGAAAATGAAAACACAACAACCCAAAACCTATGGGACACTGTAAAAGCAGTGCTAAGGGGAAGGTTCATAGCAATACAGGCTTACCTCAAGAAAAAAGTCAAATAAATAACCTAACTCTACACCTAAAATGACTAGAAAAGGAAGAAATGAAGAACCCCAGGGTTAGTAGAAGGAAAGAGATCTTAAAAATTAAGGCAGAAATAAATTTAAAAGTAACAAAAGAGACTATAGCAAAAATCAACAAAACCAAAAGCTGGTTCTTTGAGAAGATAAATAAAATTGACCAGCCATTAGCCAGACTCATCAAGAAACAAAGGGAGAAAAATCAAATTAACAAAATTAGAAATGAAAATGGAGAGATCACAACAGAAAATACAGAAATACAAAGGATCATAAGAGACTATTATCAGCAACTATATTCCAATAAAATGGACAACTTGGAAGAAATGGACAAATTCTTAGAAAAGTGTAACTTTCCAAAACTGAATCAGGAAGAAATAGAAAATCTTAACAGGCCTATCACAAGCACGGAAATTGAAACCGTAATCAGAAATCTGCCAACAAAGAAAAGCTGAGGTCCAGACAGCTTCACAGATGAATTCTACCAAAAATTTAGAGAAGAACTAACACCTATCCTACTCAAACTCTTCCAGAAAATTGCAGAGGAAGGTAAATTTCCAAATTCATTCTATGAGGCCACCATCACCCTAATATCAAAACCTGACAAAGATGCCACAAAAAAAGAAGGCTACAAGCCAATATCACTGATGAACATAGATGCAAAAACCCTTAACAAAATTGTAGCAAACAAAATCCAACAACATATTAAAAAGATCATACATCATGACCAAGTGGGCTTGATCCCAGGGATACAAGGATTCTTCAATATCCACAAATCAATCAATGTAATACACTACATTAACAAATTGAAAAATAAAAACCATATGATTATCTAAATAGATGCAGAGAGAGCCTTTGAGAAAATTCAACTTCCATTTATGATCAAAAACCTCCAGAAAGCAGGAATAGAAGGAACATACCTCAACATAGTAAAAGCTATATATGACAAACCCACAGCAAACATTATCCTCAATGGTGAAAAAATGAAAGCATTTCCCCTAAAGGCAGGAACAAGACAAGGGTGTCCACTTTCACCACTACTATTCAACATAGTTTTGGAAGTTTTGGCCACAGTAATCAGAGCAGAAAAAGGAAATAAAAGGAATCCAGATTGGAAAAGAAGAAGTCAAACTCTCACTGTTTGCAGATGACATGATCCTCTACGTAGAAAACCCTAAAAACTGCACCAGAAAATTACTAGAGCTAATCAATGAATATAGTAAAGTTGCAGAATATAAAATCAACACACAGAAATCCCTTGCATTTCTATGCACTAACAATGAGAAAACAGAAAGAGAAATTAAGGAAACAATTTCATTCACCACTGCAACGAAAAGAATAAAATACTTAGGAATATATCTACCTAAAGAAACAAAAGATTTATATATATATATAAAACTATAAAACACAGGTGAAAGAAATCAAAGAGGACACAAATAGATAGAGAAATAGACCGTGTTCATGGATCAAAGAATCAATATAGTGAAAATGAGTATACTACCCAAACCAATCTATAGATTCAATGCAATCCCTATCAAGCTACCAATGGTATTTTTCAGAGAACTAAAACAAATAATTTCACAATTTGTATGGAAATACAAAAATCCTCGAATAGCCAAAGCAATCTTGAGTTAGAAGAATGGAACTGGAAGCATCAACCTGTCTGACTTCAGGCTCTACTACAAAGCCACAGTCATCAAGACAGTATGGTACTGGCACAAAGACAGAAATATAGATCATTGGAACAAAATAGAAAGCCCAGAGATAAATCCATGCACCTATCGACACCTTATCTTTAACAATTTGGGAAAACTGGTCAACCACTTGTAAAAGAATGAAACTAGAACACTTTCTAACACCATACACAAAAATAAACTCTAAATGGATTAAAGATCTAAAGGTAAGACCAGAAACTATTAAACTCCTAGAGGAAAACATAGGCAAAACACTCTCCGACATAAACCACAGCAGGATCCTCTATGACCACCTCCCAGAATATTGGAAATAAAAGCAAAAATAAACAAATGGGACCTAATTAAAAGCTTCTGCACAACAAAGGAAACTATAAGCAAGGTGAAAAGACAGCCTTCAGAATGGGAGAAAATAATAGCAAATGAAGCAACTGACAAAGAATTAATCTCAAAAATATACAAGCAATTCCTGCAGCTCAATTCCAGAAAAATAAAAGACCCAATCAAAAAATGGGCCAAAGAACTAAACAGACATCTCTCCAAAGAAGACATACAGATGGCTAACAAACATATGAAAAGATGCTCAACATCACTCGTTATCAGAGAAATGCAAATCAAAGCCACAATGAGGTACCATTTCATGCCAGTCAGAATGGCTGCTATCCAAAAGTCTACAAGCAATAAATTCTGGAGAGAGTGTGGAGAAAAGGGAACCCTCTTACCCTGTTGGTGGGAATGCAAACTAGTACAGCCACTATGGCGAACAGTGTGGAGATTCCTTAAAAAACTGGAAATAGAACTGCCATATGACCCAGCAATCCCACTGCTGGGCATACACACTGAGGAAACCAGAATTGAAAGAGACACGTGTACCCCAATGTTCATTGCAGCACTGTTTATAATAGCCAGGACATGGAAGCAACCTAGATGTCCATCAGCAGATAAATGTATAAGAAAGCTGTGGTACATATACACAATGGAGTATTACTCAGCCACTAAAAAGAATGCATTTGAATCAGTTCTAATGAGGTGGATGAAATTGGAGCCTATTATACAGAGTGGAGTAAGCCAGAAAGAAAAACACCAATACAGTATACTAACGCATATACATAGAATTTAGAAAGAAGGTAACGATAACCCTGTATGCAAGACAGCAAAAGAGACACAGATGTATTGAAAAGTCTTTTGGATTCTGTGGGAGAGGGCGAGGGTGGGATGATATGGGAGAATGGCATTGAAACATGTAAAATATCATGTGTGAAACGAATCGCCAGTCCAGGTTCAATGCATGATACAGGGTGCTCGGGGCTGTTGCACTGGGATGACTTAGAGGGATGGAATGGGGAGGGAGGTGGGAGGGGTGTTCAGGATGGGGAACACACGTACACCCATGGTGGATTCATGTCAATGTATGGCAAAACCAATACAATATTGTAAAGTAAAATTAATTAATTAATTAATTTAAAAAATAAAATAAAAACCTTTACACCTCTACTAGTCTGGGTTTCTCTAATGTTCAGAAAGTACTTCTTATCCATTCTTTTTAATCCCTCAGCAAAGTCTTCCTTCACTTTAATTCTCCAACATTTGAATCACTGGATTCTGCAAATTTCCTTGCAACATGGAACATCTTACCTTTCAACTTTTTAACAAGGAATCAAAAAGAATCTACTACTTCATCTCTCTCCTGGCTCATGAATGCTGATCAGTAATAATTTGATATTGCCTTTCCCATGTGGACTTGATTAGGGAGAGAATGTTTTCTTTTAAAAAATAAATTTTGCATGAGTAGCCACTTTGTTCCTACAATTAGCTACAAAATGCAGAACAATTGCTAAAGCTCTTCCCATGAAACAGCTGGTTGATAAATGTTACTAATCTCTAGAGATTAGTAGTGGTAGTCAGCACCAGGGATATGTTTCCTGAAGTATTTTTTGTGTTTTTAATGGAAGGAAAGCATGGGAGAAATTCATGGTTAGGAGAGATACTGGTATCTTTTGTTTCCTAGATGATAAGAATGAATAGGGTTTGCTTGTCAATGCTCATTAATCTTGGGGACTTCATGATCTGTGTATTCAGCTTAGAGACAAAAAGAATGGAAGAGGTAAATGAAAGTGTTGAAAGGAGCAGGCAAGATAAGAGGGAAGACATTTTCCATTCACATATTCAGGAAACATATTGAAAACCTAGTATGTGCAAGGCCTTGGGTTAAGGACCAGTGATAGAAAGAGCTGAGTAAGATGCAGCCTCTGCCCCTTGAAAGCTCCTGGTTCAATATGGGATGAGATCACAAACAAAACTGTCAATTTTTGTTTATTTCACTTCTATGACAATGATGCCGTAAGAGTGGAATGCTATGACAACATACAGAAGGGACATCTGGAAGGGCCGTAGTGGGGAGGGGGTTTTGTGGGTTAGCAAGACAAACATTGTGGACAAAATAATGCCTGTGCTAAGACTGAAAGACTGAATAAGGTAGAGGGAAAGCACATGCTAGAAAGAGAAACAGAAGGTGCAAAGGCAAAAGCATCTCAAAGCATGTGGCCCATTCACAGTTGGAATGGAGGTATACATGCTGGTGTGTGTGTGTATGTATGTACAGGAACAGCAGAGAGGAGGCTTATGGTGTTGAGAAATGAGGCAGGTAAGAATTAGGAATTAGAGAATTATCCTGAAAAAATATTTCTACTTTGACCAAAAACTATATGCTACATGTGTGCCAGGACGCTAGGATTGAAGGAAAGACTGTGAGGATAGGTAGGACACATTCCTTTGAAGAGTTCACAGACCAAATCTTCACATTACCAGTATTCACCCACACAGGGTTCCAGAGAATTTTCAATCAGCCCTTCCTTTAAGGTTCGGACGACATAGTCCAATAACCTACCTGCTCCCCAGCAAGGAATCAAGAATAGCCTACATGCTTCACTCAGTTTATCCCCAGTCTTCATCCAAAAGCACAGGGCATTCATGTGAGGCTCAGGAGCTACATCAGGAAGTCCCCCATGTTATCAGCACACTTCATCCCCTCCTCACTCCTGACTTCTCTCTCCCTCCCATACAACTACTCATTTAACTCTTTTTCTCCCAACCCTTGCCTTAGATCTGGCTTCCAGAATCAGTCACCAATAGATAGTAAGGATCAAGGATCAATGATCAGAGCTGAGCACTTTGACAAGGCTTGGAAGAGCACTCAGTGTTCAGTACTATTGGCTGTGAACACTTTGGGGAGTGTGAGGATGGGAGTGTAGTCAGCAGTGGAGGCAATGACTTATGGGGGTAGAAACGTCTAAGGATGTAATCAAGGCTAGGGGAAGATGCTCTAAGGTTGAGAATGCGAGTAGGACCAGAGATGGGAGATTAGCAGGTCAGCGGAAAATCATCTGAGTTGGGTGTTATCAGCATCCATAAATCTGATTTGAGCAAAGAGAAATAGTTGTGCTAGTAATTACACATCTTTTTTTCCCCTTAAATTTCAAGCCCATTTTCTCTGCTTTAACACCACCATTAACATTTCCCTTAAGTAATATTACAATCCTTGTCTAGCCTGTCCATACAGTCAGGACACACCTACACCAGGGGAAAACCAAAGAGGATAAAATTCAAACTCAGAATGTGTATTTTTCAATGGGAAACAAATTATTGATAGCAGAGGGACGTGGATTCTGCATTCCATTCACAGATTTGTGCATAGAACCCAGGAAGACACTGAAATGCAGCCACCAAAGAAACTGTACAAGAAAGGTTGAGGAAATCATGATTTCAACCACACAGAATCAATTACACACCTTCAGAGACTTATACTAATACAAGAAAAAGTTTCATCTTTATGATCCAGGGGCCTAGCAGAGATCAGCTCAGGCTGGAGTGGGGAAAGCAGGACCCAGGGACCAGAAGGCCATGGTCTTCACCCCAGCTCTGCTGCCAGCTGGCTCAGAGTCTTTGGGAAAATTCTGTTGTGTTTCTCTTGGACCCACAGTTTCACTGTTGAAAAAATGAGGAAATTTGACGGGTAGGTGGCCAGGAAGACCTGAGTCAGAAGGGACCACGGCATTTCTTTGTGGTTTTTTGCTTTGTTTCAGAATCAAGTTAAAAGTGTCATGTCCTAAGCTTCTGTGTCAGCTTGCTGTAGGTTTTTTCTTTTTTTAATTTTTGTAACTTTTTTCTTTAACAGCAATCGAAGCAATACCATCATCAGTTCTCATAAAAATGAAAGCACGACTGGAGACATTCCCCAGCCACAACAATTACCTACAGACACTAATAGGATAAAGGCAGTTTGGGGAAATATTAATGGCATTGGACCTAATCATATGAGTGCTTTTTAGTTAGACAGCAGCTTCTTCCCAGAGAGCTCAAACAGTGCACCTGGACTTTAGCACACTTCTCCTCACCACACTCCTGGTAAGGAAGAAAAACACTCACATCTTCCAGTAGGACTGCATGGAGGAGAAGGTTGATGCCAGGTCTAGCTGACAGCAGACTTCAGGAGGAATGGCATGTTTCACAAGCTCACAGACAAGAAGTGATGTACCTGGTTTGGGGGGTAGTTGGGGGAGGCTGTGTGTGTGTGTGTGAGCGTGTGTGTGTGTGTGTGTGTGTGTGTGTGTGAGCGTGTGTGTGTGTATGAGCAC
Organism: Bos grunniens; assembly: GCF_055505025.1. Taxonomy (NCBI): domain Eukaryota; kingdom Metazoa; phylum Chordata; class Mammalia; order Artiodactyla; family Bovidae; genus Bos; species Bos grunniens. The sequence goes on along the minus strand of NC_141194.1, from coordinate 122,621,529 downwards.
ATGTGCACCGAGCCAAACTGACAAGGTTCCCAGAATCACAGACTTATCCTGAGACATGGAAAGGGGACAGGACAGTGAATAGTGGCTGGGATGGAGCAGAGCTCAGGTTGGCTGTCTCTCAGCCCATAGCCTTTCCATTCAGTATTTCTGGTAAACTGGATGCAGTTTCCTGCAACAACACCTCCCCAGCCATGGTTTTCTCTTACAGAGAGGGAAAAATAAAAGTGACTCAGTTAACAGCTGCTCTCCTCTCCTCTGGCTACAGTTTCAGTTCAGTTCAGTCGTTCAGTCGTGTCCGACTCATTGCCACGCCATGAATCGCAGCATGCCAGGCCTCCCTGTCCATCACCAACTCCCGGAGTTCACTCAGACTCACGTCTATCGAGTCAGTGATGCCATCCAGCCATCTCATCCTCTGTCGTCTCCTTCTCCTCCTGCCCCCAATCCCTCCCAGCATCAGAGTCTTTTCCAGTGAGTCAACTCTTTGCATGAGGTGGCCAAAGTATTGGAGTTTCAGCTTTAGCATCAGTCCTTCCAAAGAACACCCAGGACTGATCTCCTTTAGAATGGACTGGTTGGATCTCCTTGCAGTCCAAGGGACTCTCAAGAGTCTTCTCCAACACCACAGTTCAAAAGCATCAGTTCTTCGGTGCTCAGCTTTCTTCACAATCCAACTCTCACATCCATACATGACCACTGGAAAAACCATAGCCTTGACTAGACAGACCTTTGTTGGCAAAGTGATGTCTCTGCTTTTCAATATGCTATCTAGGTTGGTCATAACTTTCCTTCCAAGGAGTAAGTGTCTTTTAATTTCATGGCTGCACTCACCATCTGCAGTGATTTTGGGGTTCCCCAAAATAAAGTCTGACAGTGTTTCCCCATCTATTTCCCATGAAGTGATGGGACCAGATGCCATGATCTTCGTTTTCTGAATGTTGAGCTTTAAGCCAACTTTTTCACTCTCCTCTTTCACTTTCATCAAGAGGCTTTTTAGTTCCTCTTCACTTTCTACCATAAGGGTGGTATCATCTGCGTATCTGAGGTTATTCATATTTCTCCCAGCAATCTTGATTCCAGCTTGTGCTTCTTCCAGCCTAGCGTTTCTCATGATGTACTCTGCTTATAAGTTAAATAAGCAGAGTGACCATATACAGCCTTGATGTACTCCTTTTCCTATTTGGAACCAGTCTGTTGTTCCATGTCCAGTTCTAACTGTTGCTTCCTGATCTGCATACAGGTTTCTCAAGAGGCAGGTCAGGTGGTCTAGTATTCCCATCTCTTTCAGAATTTTCCACAGCTACAGTTTAGAAGATAGGAAATGCTAGTAGCCAAAGAGGCTGAAAGAAAGTGAAGTGAAAGTGTTAGTTACTCAGTCGTGTCTGACTCTTTGTGACCCCATGGACTGTATGGACTGTAGCCCACCAGGCTCCCCTGTCCATGGGATTCTCCAGGCAAGAATACTGGAGTGGGTTTCCATGCCCTCCTCCAGGGGATCTTCCTGGCCCACAGATCAAACCTGGGTCCCCTGCACTGTAGGCAGATTCTTTACCATCTGAGCCACCAGGGAAGTCAAAGAGGCTGAAAGACCTAGAAAGTGCCTCTAGGCTTTGGCCAAGGTTACTCTGGACAAGTGGGACTGAGCAAAATAGGCAAGGCACTTTGCAAGGATCCAAGAGTGCCTGCTTTCAGCTGAGAGGAAATGCCTGGGGCCAAAAGCAATCAAAAGGACCTTGACCCTTCACAAGTCTGAGGAAAATAGTTATCTACAAATTTGAGTGATTACCAAGTATGGGTGCCAATTTACCAAACACTAGTCTTAAAGAGTCTTTCCCATTCTATCGTTTTCCTCTATTTCTTTGCACTGATCACTGAAGAAGGCTTTCTATCTCTCCTTGCTATTCTTTGGAACTCTGCATTCAAATGGGTATATCTTTCCTTTTCTCCTTTGCTTTTCCCTTCTCTTCTTTTCACATCTATTTGTAAGGCCTCCTCAGACAGCCATTTTGCCTTTTTGCATTTCTTTTTATTGGGGATGGTCTTGATTCCTGTCTCCTGTACAATGTCACGAAGCTTCGCCCATAGATCATCAGGCACTCTGTCTATCAGATCTAGCCCCTTAAATCTATTTCTCATTTTCACTGTATAATCATAAGGGATTTGATTTAGGTCATACCTGAATGGTCTAGTGGTTTTCCTTACTTTCTTCAATTAAGTCTGCATTTGGCAGTAAGGAGTTCATGATCTGAGCCACAGTCAGCTCCCAGTCTTGTTTTTGCTGACTGTAAAGAGCTTCTGCCTCTTTGGCTGCAAAGAATATAATCAGTCTTATTTCGGTGTTGACCATCTGGTGATGTCCATGTACAGAGTCTTCTCTTGTGTTGTTGGAAGAGGGTGTTTGCTATGACCAGTGTGTTCTCTTGGCAGAATTCTATTAGCCTTTGCCCTGCTTCATTCTGTACTCCAAAGCCAAATAGGCCTGTTACTCCACTTGTTTCCTGACCTCCTACTTTTGCATTCTAGTCCCCTATAATGAAAAAGACACCTTTTTCCAGTGTTAGTTCTAAAAGGTCTTGTAGGTCTTCATAGACCTGTTCAACTTGCTTATTTAACTTATCTGCAGAGTACATCAGGAGAAACACTGGGCTGGATGAAGCACAAGCTGGAATCAAGATTGCTGGGAGAAATATCAATAACCTCAGATATCCAGATGACACCACCCTTATGACAGAAAATGAAGAAGAACTAAAGAGCCTCTTGATTAAAGTGAAAGAGGAGCATGAAAAGGTTAGATTAAAGCTCAACATTCAGAAAACTAGGATCATGGCATCTGGTCCCATCACTTCATGGCAAGTAGATGGGGAAACAGTGGAAACAGTGGCTGACTTTATTTTGGGGGCTCCAAAATCACTGCAGAGGGTGACTGCAGCCATGAAATTAAAAGATGCTTGCTCCTTGGAAGAAAGGCTATGACCAACATAGACAGCATATTAAAAAGCAGAGACATTACTTTGCCAACAAAGGTCTGTCTACTCAAAGCTTTGGTTTTTCCAGTAGTCATGTATGGATGTGAGAGTTGGACTGTGAAGAAGGCTGAGTGCCAAAGAATTGATGCTTTTGAACTGTGGTGTTGGAGAAGACTCTTGAGAGTCCCTTGGACTGCAAGGAGATCCAACCAGTTCATCCTAAAGGAAATCAGTCCTGAATATTCATTGGAAGGACTGTTGCTAAAGCTGAAACTCCAATACTTTGGCCACCTGATGCAAAGAGTTGGTGATGGACAGGGAGGCTTGGTGTACTGCAGTCCATGGGGTCGCAAATAGTTGAACAGGACTGAGTGACTGAACTGAACTGAACTGAGTCTTAAGAAATGGAATGATTATTCAGCAAACTCTTGTTGTTTGAAAATAAATAAGAACTAGATTAGAACAGCATTTCTTCAATAAAGTGATTAGCATTAGAATAATCTCATAAGGTGAGACTCTTATCCTTCTGATAAGTAAAACTCCCTCTGGTCATAAAGTTAGACAAGGCATTTTTTTTTTCTACAGAGTTTTTTGAGAGAGAAAAAGACTGCTGCATTATGTGCTCTGTTTAGATACCATATAGCTTAACTCTCTAAAAAAGTTTTAGCTTCTTGTTTATAATGGTCTCTTTAGTCTTCAGGCTTTACAAACCTTAAATTATTTTACCCTTAAACAGATAACAAGGAACTTTTTTTATGCCCATTTGACAGTTGAGAAAACTGAAGCGTAGAACCCTGGAAGCACTCACCTAAGGTCACACAGCTTATAAGTGACAGAGGTAAGATTCAGAACCACCAGGCTAGCTCCAGAGCCCAAGCCCTTAACCATCATGTGTTTCTGCCAATGGGTAAGGAAACTTCCCAGTGGTGGGAGTGTTTGTTTCTATTTTTTTGCCCTGTTAGAGCACAGAGAATGGTAATTATGACCAAAGTAGCACTTTGAGCTCATCTAGCATCATTTATCGGAGAAGGCAATGGCAACCCACTCCAGTACTCTCGCCTGGAGAATCCCAGGGATGGGGAAGCCTGGTGGGCTGCTGTCTCTGGGGTCACACAGAGTCAGACACGACTGAAGCAGCTTAGCAGCAGCAGCATCATTTATCTCATTTTACTTATGAGGAAACTGAGACCCAGGACAAACCCAAGATCAAAAAATAAGGGAATGGTAGAGACAAAGACTTCAAGTACGTGCCATGATCCTTCATGGTGCCACCCTGAAATTCTTCTTCTGCACCACGCCCTTGAAGCCGAACTCCTCTTCAATTGAGCTAGCAAATCCAGTTAATCAATGCATCATCAAGAATGTGTTGCCCACACAGAGAGGGACAACGGCACATTTTCCCACATAAAGAAAATATTTTTTGAAGAAAAGGCTGACATACCAGGTAAACAGGTGCTAGAGTTAATTTCTGTAATACAGTCCTATTTTCCCACTGCATACATTTAAAAAATAGGAATATGTAACATTCGATTTTCTTGTCACATGATATTATGAAAAGTATATCAAAACAGTCACAGGAAGGAAGCATGGAAATCACCTATTATCTTCCATCTCTTCAAGTCAAGTCTTAAACACTATTAGTGTTGCTGTCTGACAAATATTTTACATGAACAAAACTTCAAAAACCTCTCAAGAACAAAAAAAGCGAGCAGCACAGTTTTTTCCAATGTCTGTGTCCTTCTGGAGGCAGGTACTAAATGAAATGGCCTAGCCACACTACAGGAGAGATGACCCCTACATTCCAAGGAACCAGAGATAACTCACAAGAGGCTGAAAAGGTTCTCCAGGAAGACGGTGTCTCTGGGGTAGCACATGAATGTCGTGAGACATCCACAAAGGGAGCAGTAGGTTCAGTAGCAAAGTACGAATCCTCTGTTTTTCTTGGGTTTGAATTATATCAATATTCTTATTTTCACAGTGTCACTGACTGCTCTGCCCCATCCTTCCTCTTGCCCTAGCTGTTTAGCTGATGGACTCTACTCTTCATCTACTGGTAAGCCCATGGATTCTTCTGAATACCCTGCCAGGACTGCCAAAACCAGCCTCAGCAGCAAAACGCAAGATGCAAACCTTGCATATAGCTCCAGATGTGCAGTACAGCAAATGGAGCTCAGGACATAAATTCATTTAATCAAATTTTGAAATTCAACATTGGATAATTTTCTGCTAAAGCAAAGATTTGGCTGGTGTCCACTAAGTTCAGTAATCTCAACAGTGACCAAAATGACTTCTGATTGGCCTGCATGTTCCAAAGAATGTGTAAAATAATTGTTCCTATTAGCATATTGCTGCTGCTGCTAAGTCACGTCAGCCGTGTCCGACTCTGTGCGACCCCTTAGACTGCAGCCCACCAGGCTCCCCCGTCCCTGGGATTCTCCAGGCAAGAACATTGGAGTGGGTTGCCATTTCCTTCTCTAATGCATGAAAGTGAAAAGTGAAAGTGAAGTCGCTCAGTTGTGTCCGACCCTCAGTGACCTCATGGACCACAGCTTTCCAGGTTCCTCCATCCATGTGATTTTCCAGGCAAGAGTACTGGAGTGGGGTGCCATTGCCTTCTCCCATAAGCATTTAGCTGATGGCAATAGTAGTCAGATATATTGGGGGCAAGGGGTGAACTATTGGACTTATATTGGAAGTTTCTCAGGGAGGGTGGGTAGGTTAATATTTGTTTTCTTAATAACTACTAATCAGATTTTGGCTATAAAATAAATGTACCACATTTTGGGGATAAACTAAGGATGTGTGAGTGTGTATTCGCTAGTCGTGTTTAACTCTTTGCATCCCCACGGACTGTAGCCCACCAGGCTCCTCCGTCCATGCAGTTCTCCAGGCAAGAATACTGGATTGGGTAACCATTCTCTTCTCCAGGGGATCTTCCCAACCCAGAAATCTAACCCTGGTCTCCTGCATTGCAGGTGGATTCTTTATTGTCTGAGCCACCACGGAAGCCCTAAACTAAGTATATATAAGGCTTGTTCTATTTATTTGTGACTTCACTTTTGAAACAGACCAAGACTCTGTCGGGGTTCCTGGACATGGAAGCCTTTCTGTTTCTCCCATCACCTGTTTGTAGGGAATAGACTCCAGCCTCTATGACCTTCCTTGAGTTCCAAAGGCCAGATTAAAGGAACAGAGAAACTCATCAGGAGACCACTTGAGGCCAGATTAAACAAGTGCAGACACTGCACCCACCTTGATCCTTATCAGCAACCCCACCCTTGAACCATGGCTATAAAACTTCTCACCAAATGACCTCAGGATGGGACATAGAATTTTTGAGGCATGAGCCCACTGTGTCCCCCTGTGCCTGGCAAAGCAACAAAGCTATTCTTTTCCACTTCATCCAAAGCTCCGTCTCTGTGATTTGATTTCTATGGATGTTGAATTTGCTGCATCACTTTCAGTGTTGTTGCTGCTGCTGCTGCTATGTCTCTTCAGTCGTGTCTGACTCTGTGCCACCCCACAGACAGCAGCCCACCAGGCCTCCCCGTCCCTGGGATTCTCCAGGCAAGAACATTGGAGTGGGTTGCCATTCCCTTCTCCAATGCATGAAAGTGAAAAGTGAAAGTGAAGTCGCTCAGTCGTGTCCAACTCTTAGCGACCTCATGGACTGTAGCCCACCAGTTTCCTCCATCCATGAGATTTTCCAGGCAAGAGTACTGGAGTGGGGTGCCATTGCCTTCTCTGTCAGTGTTGTTGAGGGGACACAAATGTAATCTTTATGATTTTATGAGTAACTTGTAAGACCTTTTTAGATAGGATAAATCTTCTCATTATAACAATGAAAATAGCACAGTTTAATTGCTATAGATAAAAAAAATTACTTTGACTTACAAAACCCAATCTCTCCCCGCCCCCCCCCCCCCCCCCCCGCTATGGTTTTCACCTGTTTCCTAGTTAGGAACAGGAAGCAGAAACATTTTCCATGTAATTCATTGTGTGTCCTTCCAGTGAGCTCTTTTATCTACATACCCCAAACCTCCTTCATTAACCCTTTTCCTTCTCCCTTCATACCCTCCTCTGCTGTGAATGTCCTCTGCTCTTGGCATCAACTAGTCCTATGCTAATGACCCTCAAAGGGCCTTAAATTCTATAGCAGACTAATTTGTCAGCTAAGTCAGCAAACCAGATTTCTAGTTCACATTAAGGTGAATAGGCACAGACCAGAGGCTTCATAATATGTGTTGAATGAATAATTGAATGGGCACCCAAAAAAGATGTCATTTTCATTATAGGGGATTGGAATGCAAAAGTAGAAAGTCAAGAAACACCTGGGGTAACAGGCAAATTTGGCCTTGGAGTACGGAATGAAAAAGAGCAAAGGCTAATAGAGTTCTGCCAAGAGAACACCCTGTTCATAGCAAACACCCTCTTCCAACAACACAAGAGAAGACTCTATACATGGACATCACCATATGGTCAACACCAAAATAAGACTGATTATATTCTTTGTAGCCAAAGATGCAGAAGCTCTATACAGTCAACAAAAACAAGACTGGGAGCTGACTGTGGCTCAGATCATGAACTCCTTATTGCCAAATTCAGACTTAAATTGAAGAAAGTAGGGAAAACCACTAGACATTCAGGTATGACCTAAATCAAATCCCTTATGATTATACAGTGAAAGTGAGAAATAGATTTAAGGGACTAGATCTGATAGAGTGCCTAATGAACTATGGATGGAGCTTTGTGACACTGTACAGGAGACAGGGATGAAAACCATCCCCAAGAAAAAGAAATGCAAAAAAGCAAAATGGCTGTCTGAGGAGGCCTTAGTAATAGCTGAGAAAAGAAGAGAAGGGAAAAGCAAAGGAGAAAAGGAAAGCTATACCCATTTGAATGCAGAGTTCCAAAGAATAGCAAGGAGAGATAAGAAAGCCTTCCTCAGCAATCAGTGCAAAGAAATAGAGGAAAACAACAGAATGGGAAAGACTAGAGATCTCTTCAAGAAAATTAGAGATACTAAGGGAACATTTCATGCGAAGATGGGCTCAATAAAAGACAGAAATGGTATGGACCCAACAGAAGCAGAAGATTTTAAGAAGAGGTGGCAAGAATACACAGAAGAACTGTACAAAAAAGATCTTCATGACCCAGATAATCATGATGGTGTGTTCACTCACCTAGAGCCAGATATCCTGGAATGCAAAGTCAAACGGGCCTTAGAAAGCATCACTACGAACAAAGCTAGTGGAGGTGATGGAATTCCAGTTGAGCTATTTCAAATCCTAAAAGATGATGCTGTGAAAGTGCTGCACTCAATATGTCTACAAATTTGGAAAACTCAGCAGTGGCCATAGGACTGGAAAAGGTCAGTTTTCATTCCAATCCCTCAGAAAGGCAATGCCAAAGAATGCTCAAACTATAGCACAATTGCACTCATCTCACACACTAGTAAAGTAATGCTCAAAATTTTCCAAGGTAGGCTTCATCAGTACATGAACCACGAACTTCCAGATGGTCAAGCTCGTTTTAGAAAACGCAGAGCAACCAGAGATCAAATTGCCAACATCTACTGGATCATTGAAAAAGCAAGAGAGTTCCCGAAAAACATCTATTTCTGCTTTATTGATGATGTCAAAGCCTTGACTGTGTGAATCACAACAAATGTGGAAAATTCTGAAAGAGATGGGATCTGCCTCTTGAGAAATCTGCATGCAGGTCAGGAAGCAACAGTTAGAACTGGACATGGAACAACAGACTGGTCCCAAATCGGGAAAGGAGTACATCAAGGCTGTATATTGTCATTGTGCTTATTTAACTTATATGCAAAGTACATCATGAGAAACGCTGGGCTGGAAGAAGCACAAGCTGGAATCAAGATTGCTGGGAGAAATATGAATAACCTCAGATATGCAGATGACACCACCCTTATGGTAGAAAGTGAAGAAGAAGTAAAGAGCCTCTTGATGAAAGTGCAAGAGGAGAGTGAAAAAGTTGGCTTAAAGCTCAACATTCAGAAAACAAAGATCATGGTATCTGGCCCCACCACTTCATGGCAAATAGATGGAGAAACAGTGGTAACAGTGACAGATTTTATTTTGGGGGGCTCCAAAATCACTGCAGATGGTGATTGCAGCCATGAAATTAAAAGACGCTTACACCTTGGAAAAAAAGCTATGACCAACCTCAACAGCATATTAAAAAGCAGAGATATTACTTTGCCAACAAAGGTCTGTCTAGTCAAGGCTACCATTTTTCTAGTAGTCATATATGGATGTGAGAGTTGGACTATAAAGAAAGCTGAGTGCCAAAGAATTGATGCTTTTGAACTGTGGTGTTGGAGAAGACTCTTGAGAGTCCCTTGGACTGCACGGAGATCCAACCAGTCCATCGTAAAGGAAATCAGTCCTGAATATTCATTGGAAGGACTGATGCTGAAGCTGAAACTCCAATACTTTGGCCACCTGATGCAAAGAGCTGACTCACTGGAGAAGACCCTGATGTTGGGAAAGATTGAAGGTGAGAGAAGGGGATGACAGATGATGAAATGGCTGGATGGCATCACCGACTCAATGGACATGAGTTTGGGTAAACACTGGGAGTTGGTGATGGGCAGGGAGGCCTGGCATACTGCAGTCCAGGGGGTCCCAAAGAGTTGGGTACAACTGAGCGACTGAACTGAACTGAACTGATGCTCTATAATGATGAGATGTAACAAAAGGCTCCTCAGCTAGTCTCCGAACGATGGTGCATAAATGTGGAGGGAAGCACACGGATTGGAAATGTAGCAACATTTATTAGGATTTTCCTAAAAGGTTCCCAATAAATACTGTCATTCAACAGAGCTCTGCTCTGTTAACAGCAGTCAGAAGTGGTATGCTTTAAGGAGTATGCAAACATTAATATATATAATTGCAACATACCCATCACACGCGTGCCCAAACCTCTAGTCTGGAACGAAGAACTTCATTTTATTCAAAATGAGTAAGTTCAAGCATTCTATCTACAACATAGTGCCTGGAGGAGGAAATGGCAACCCACTCCAGCATTCTTGCCTGGAAAATCTCATGGACAGAGGACCCTGGGGGGCTACAGTCCATGGGGTCGCAAAGAGTCGCAAAGAACTTGTTTTGGACGGACAGCACAGGTTTGATTGCTCTGTGAGTGACAGGAAAGGATACAACTTATAGGGAAAAGAGTAAAAACCCTTATTCTCTTCCTCTTAAACTATTAGTTCCTCATTATTACTTTGTGTTCTCTTCAGCCATTTCCAGGATATGTGCATATATTTCCTTTGTTGTTGTTGTTGTTGAATTGCTAAGTCATGTCCGACTCTTTGTGACCCCATGGACTGTAGCCCACCAGGCTCCTCTGTCCATGAGATTTTCCAGACAAGAATGCTGGAGTGGGTTGCCATTTCCTCCTTGATGCTGATGATATCTTTTTAATAAATCCAACCACGAATGAGGACAAGAGGAACTAAGTGAGAAATGGTACTTGTGCTTAACAATCAGGAAGGACTCATTACAAACTATATCAAAGTGAAAACTGTACTTCCTAGATGTCACTCCGTCAATATGGAAGAAACCCATTTACTGAGTCAACTGACTCGGTGTTCCAGGATTTTATTTTACTGTTGAGTTGTCCTATCCAGAACACCAAGAGGCTATGCTGATCACAGCCACACTTTACACAAGTACCCCCTTGAGTCTTTCTTGATCTGGAGTGGACAGCTGCTGATACCTACCTTGAAAATATCCTAACCCAAAGTATTTCCTTAGAAAAGACCTGTCACATGGTAACTCTTCTTAGTGATTTTTTGTATTTAGAAATACAAAATACTGCTAAGCTAAAGAAACCTCCCGGTATTGTTAAAGATATCTGGCATAGTGAAATACCATCTGAAAATAGCATTCAAAATTAGGGGGTCCTGCAGAGGCAGAGCTAGAAGGAGCATCATCACCATTAAGAGAAACAGAAGATTTATCTAGCCATATTTGATATTTAAATTTTATAGTTGAGTCACAAAATGAATATTATGCAGATGTACTAATAATGATGTAAAAGAATAATGACATGGAAAAATACTCACCATTTATTATTCTGTGGGGAAAAAGCAGGATATTCATCTGCTGCTGCTGCTAAGTCGCTTCAGTCGTGTCTGACTCTGTGCAACCCCATAGACGGCAGCCCACCAAGCTCCCCCGTCCCTGGGATTCTCCAGGCAAGAACACTGGAGTGGGTTGCCATTGCCTTCTCCAATGTATGACAGTGAAAAGTGAAAGGGAAGTCGCTCTGTCGTGTCTGACTCTTAGAGACCTCCTGGACTGCAGCCTACCAGGCTCCTCCATCCATGGGATTTTCCAAGCAAGAGTACTGCAGTGGGGTGCCATCTAGGTGGGGTTAAATGTCCCACCTAGAGTAATATAACTACCATGGGAAATACCAGGAAAAGAACCAGGACTCGCCCATCCCAAAAGCATGTTCATGCCTTAAGTCACATTAAATCCCCAAATTCAAGGTGAAGAAAATGAAAGTGTTAGTCACTCAGTTGTGTCAGACTCTTTGTGACCCCATGGACGGTAGCCCACCAGGCTCCTCTGTCCATGGGAATCTCCAGGCAAAAATACTGGAGTGGGTTGCCATTTCATTCTGCAGGAATCTTCCCAACCCAGGGCTCCTGCATTGTAGGCAGAATCTTTACATTCTGAGCTACCAGGAAAGCCCAAAATCCCCAAATAAGCTACAGTTTCCACAGCCTTGAATTAAATGAAGCCTTGGCACAGATTTCTAAGCAGAGCTTGTGAAAGACTTTGTAAAATCAACTAATGCTGGGAGTAAGTTTTTGGCATCTAAAAGGAATCTAGACAAAATGGGAAGGAAATCCAAAAAGGAGGGTATATATGTATACATATAGCTGATTCACTTTATGTACAGCAGAAACTAAAACAACATTGTAAAGAAACTATCCTCCATAAAAAAATGTTTTTAAGAAAAAACCTCTCTGGAAAGTATGTGTCCAAGCCAGGAGACTTCCTCATTTGAGAAATTACAGGTTTCCCTTTCTTCTCCAGAAATGCACTGTATGGTACATTTGGAGTGAGCCTTTTTGATGTTACAAAGAGCCCTGGATTGATGATCACTCCTGCATTCTATGCTGGGATCTGTGTGTACAGTGTGACCACATGCTTATCTCTAAATTCTTCTCTATCTGTGAAGGGTATGGTCTGGATTGCATAGTCTCTCAACTCTTTCAGCTGTCTGGGTAAGTACTGAAAAACAGAGGCGTTACAATTCAGAAGGACTTGGCTTTGAATCTCACCAGCATCTCCACTAGGCTATGCTTCTGTGACTGAGCAAAGCTCAAGGCTGACTGCCTCTGGGAGAACAGTATCCCTGCCTGGGAAGGAGGCGGTCACCAGCCAGGGCTCAAGGTTTCCCTAGTGGAGTTCAGGCAGACCCAAGTCCCATTAGCTCCTTCCTTAAGGGTCTTTTTGTGCTGCTCAAACTGCAAGCCTTTGAAATGGAAGACTCGAGGCCCAATGCAGGCCAACTGGTACTCAAGCAGGGACTCAGCCATCTGGTGCTGGCTCATAATTTAGAAATCAACACAAACTCACCACTAGGTGCCTTTCCTTGATGTGACGGTTGTCATTGCTAATGAACTGTTGCTGCCCAAGGATACTGGGAGGATCAAAAATATGATATATACACCTTCCCTCAAATTTGGTATACTTAGAAGGCAAGTTCCACTCAGGGAATGAAACTGAATTGGTTATTCTTGCTCTCACAGCCTGCTTGCCTACTGTGTGTCTGGTACTCTACATGCACATTGCAAGACAAAATGGAATATTCTGGTCAGTTCAGTTCACTCAGTCATGTCTGATTCTTTGGGACCCCATGGACTGCAGCACACTAGGCCTCCCTGTCCATCACCAACTCCTGGAGTTTACTTAAACTCATTCCTGTCCATCATGTTGGGGATGCCATACAATCATCTCATCCTCTGTCGTCCCCTTCTCTTCCTGCCTGCAATCTTTCACAGCATTAGGGTCTTTTCAAATGACTCGGTTCATCGGATCAGGTGATCAAAGTATTGGAGTTTCAGCTCCAGCATCAGTCCTTCCAATGAATATTCAGGACTGATTTCCTTTACGATGGACTGGTTGGATCTCCGTGCAGTCCAAGGGACTCTCAAGAGTCTTCTCCAACACCACAGTTCAAAAGTATCAATCCATTCTGGTCAGGACCCTTTAATTCCAGGTTTGGCTCACTTTGTGACCCTGGGAAAATCACTGACCCTCTCTGGGCCTCATTCCTTCTTGTAAATCATTCAGGGATGGGTTCGAACATCTCTAAGGGTCTTAGCAGTTCTGGCCTTTTTGACTCTAGCTGCATCAGCTGTAGGAGTGTAATGGGGAGTAGAAGCAGAAGCAGCAAAATCAACAACCATGGAGATGGCTTCCCAGTCACAAGGGTGCTTGTTTCATGATACTGATAAAAAGGGGGTGAGGAGGGAAGCAGGTGGGAAACAATTACAAGTACCTATAAATTGTTGAACAATCTTTCACAACTTATACTACCAGTGACCTTCAGGAACACTGTAAACCAGCCTACTCCTAAATGTCACCAGAAAATAAACACATTTCTGGTTTGAACTCCTCTATCATCTCTGGACCAGGTAGCTCTAAATGTCCCTTTTTGTACTGGTTTCCATGCCCAGCAGTAATGAATGAGAGTACCTATTGGCACATATTGGCCTACTTTAAAATTTTTACCATTCTGACCGTTGGGAAATGGCATTTGGTGTGGCTTTGATTTGCATTTCTCTCAATATGAGTGAGCTGGAACATTTTTCTGATGGTTAAGGGTCACCTTTATATCAATTTTTTTGGTAAGTTGTCTCTTCATGGTTTTTTCCCCATGTTTCCGTAAGGCTTTTAGTAATTTAGTTCTCATGTTACCATTTCTTTATTTATTAAGTATATTCACCTTTCGGAGAAGGCAATGGCACCCCACTCCAGTACTCTTGCCTGGAAAATCCCATGGATGGAGGAGCCTGGTAGGCTGCAGTCCATGAGGTCTCTAAGAGTCGGACACGACAGAGCAACTTCCCTTTCACTTTTCACTTTCATGCATTGGAGAAGGAAATGGCAACCCACTCCAATATTCTTGCCTGGAGAATCCCAGGGACAGGGGAGCCTGGTGGGCTGCCGTCTATGGGGTTGCACAGAGTCAGACATGACTGAAGTGATTTAGCATAGCATAGCATATTCACCTTTTGTGGTACAGTACAAATGTTTTCTTCATATTGTGTCAGTTTTCTGTTGACTATGTTTACAGTGTCTTATAGTGCAATTGGTTTTAATTTCATATAATCATCCACGTTTCATGTATTTGATTATGTTTCCATCTGGAATTTGAGTGATGGTTAGGAAGCATTTTGATACAACACAGTTTAAAAGGTATTCACCCACATTTTTTTCTAATGTTTATATCCTTTCATTTTTTACATTTATTTGCCTGTTTGATTTGGAGTTTATTCTTTCATATGGTGTGAGATATAAGCTTAATTAAATGGTGATAGTAATGGAGTTCCATGCATACAATAACATAAATATCCTTGAGTATGTGTGTGCACGCTAAGTTACTTTGGTCATGTCAGACTCTGCAACCCTATGGACTGCAGCCCACCAGGCTCCTCACCCGTGGGATCCTCAGGGCAAGAATCCTGGAGTGGAATGCCATGACCTCCTCCAGGGGATCTTCCCCACCCAGGGATCAAATGCAGGTCTCTTACGTCTCCTGCATTGGGAGGCAGATTCTTTACCACTAGCGTCATCTGGGAAGGAAATAAGTATCATTGAGTACATACCAATATGAATAAATAAGTAAATAAAGAAACAATGGAAAATGGCAGATCCTCTTTACAGAAGAATTAATAAACAGAAGAAAGGTTATGATCACCACAAAAATTATTGTTGCCATCAAGAAATATCGAGGGGTGGTAAAATTATGGTTAAAAACCACATATTTACATTTCTCCATAAAATACTAATTAATACAAAGATAAAATTAGCATCTTCACAATGGAATGACCTGGTGACCTATATCAACCAACTGATTAGAGTTAATATCACCAGTGAGGAGACAGGGTGATGTCACATGCCTCCTGATGTGACCCACTGGGAAGGGCATGAATATTGCTCCTGTGCTATTTCTCCCCAAAATTCAGATTTTGAATCTAATCAGGGGAGACTTAAACCAATGTTGAGGAACATTCTGCAAAAAGAATAAAAAAAGAAAGAAAACTAAGCAGTACTCCTCAAAAGTGTCAAGGACACAAAAGACAAGAAAGACACAAAAGACTGAAGACTATCACAGACCAAAAGAGACTAAGGACACAGGGTCACTAAATGCTATGTGACATCCTGGGTGGGATCCTTGACCAGCAAAGGGACAACAGTAGAATAACTGGAGAAATCTAAATAAAGTCTATATAGTATAGTTAACAGTATTATATCAAAGTTTGTCTCCTCATTTAAATAATTATATTATAATAACACAAGAAGTTAAGATCAGAGGAACTTCAATCAAAAGTGTATGGGAACTCTCTGTTAATTTTGTCACTTTTCAGAAATGCTAAAATTATTTCAAAATTAAAGTTAAAAGTCCCTCCTTGACTTTTGATCTATTTCATCCAAAGTGAACAACTAAAGAAATAAAGCAGCTTTTCTCATTTCTGCTTAAAGAAAATGTGCTGCTAGAACATTAGAACACTCAGGTTTAAACTCCAATTACTGGTTAACCACCAGAGGTGAATAACATCCCTGCTAGAAATTCCTGGCATGGTGATCAGCAAACAAGGAGACCTGGGAACAAAAATCTCCTTCTTTTGCACATCATAGCTACATGATCTTGACTGTCAATCTCTCAGAGGCTTACTGTCTGCGTCTGCCAAATTAACTCCCACCCTGCCATACAGTGCAATAAAGATTAAATGGGATATTGTGTTATTATAAGGATTACATGAGTTAAAGTTGTAAAAAAGTCACTCACAATGTCATACACTGAGTAGATACTTAATAAGTAATAACTACCATTTTCATTATTTTTATTATCATGCCAGTTGACCCAATCTTTCCTCTCAGGATCAATACATTTTAAATCACTGAAACTATTTCCAGTGATCAGAGACATCATGATTTTCCTGTTATATCAGTCTACTGGATCCCCAAAGTAGGAAGCAGCTCCTCCAGTTCTGTTATTATCTGTCTTAGGCTGTTCAGGCTGCTATAACAAAATATCACAGACTGGTGCCTTAAGCAACAGACATTCCCTGTCCTAGAGGCTAAGTCCTGAGGTCCAGGTGCTAGCATGGTCGTATTCCTGTGAGACCTCTTTTCCTAGCACGCCAACGGCTGCCTTCTCACTGTCCTCACCTGGCAGACAGAGAGAGAAAGCTCTAGTCTCTTCCTCTTCTTATAAGGATACTAATTTCATCAAGGGGGCTCCATCCTCACAACCTCATCTAATCCTAATTACCTTCCTCCACCTCCAAATGCCATCATTTCAGGGATTAAGGCTTCAATGTATAATTTTGGGGTAATATAAACATTCAATACATATAACTCTTATACCTTTTAAAATTCCAAATACCAGTTTACTTTGTAGATTTCATTTCAAATTTAGAAAATAAAAACATTTTAAACACTTCTTTTACTGGAAAGGCTAACATCATTTCAAGATATTTTTCTCTTGTGTTTTCCTATATATATATATAATGTGTATATACAGACATATGCATTATACTGAATATGCAGTGTTTTCTTTCACTTAGCATTTGCATTAATATACTTAGAGACTAGACTTTTTTTAGGAAATAGAGGAAATTTAGGGGTTTTAATCATGCATACATCACAGCATGTATTATAGTACTCACTACCTCTCTATTGTTGGATATTCTATGGTTTGCTCTGCTATCATTCCTATAAACAATGTTATAATGTGCTGAAAGATTTATAAATAAGGATCCTCACCTTTGAGAATATTTCCCTATATCAGTAAATAATCTTTCACAGTACACATTTTAACAACTGCATTATACTTAATTATGTCTTCCATTTCCTTAACTAACTGTCTGTTACTGGACAAGAGATTATATCTACCATTTTGCTCTGAGAAATAACCGTGAACAAACTTCCTTGAAAAAAATGGCCTATGCACATCTCTGACCTGTTATTTCAAATAAACCCCCAGAAGTGGAACTGCTGGATCAAAGGCTTCATAACTGTGTAAGATTCTGATACATACTGCCAAGTTGTACGCTCAGGAAAAGCATATTATCTCAACACTTGCTAGAAGGCTATGAAAGTACCCACTTCTTCTCTGTCCCCTTACCAACAACATCATGGTTTGGGAAGAAAAAAATCTCTATTTTAATATGCAGAAAATATTTCATTTTTGTTAACTTTTCTCTTTTACAACAGCTAAAAATTTTAGTCTCATTGTAAACATCAATTGGCTGAATTCCTGAAAGAGTTTACAAAACATCATCTTGGTGGTGAAAAGTAACTTTGGTGCTTTATATTTTGATAACAAGCAATATGTAGAAAGGGTCAGAAAGGTATTATTATCCCTAGCTCTATTTTGGTAAAAGTGGAAGTTGATGTTCAGGAAGTCTGAAGCGATTTTCCCAAGGTCAATAAAAGATCATGACTCCTACTTATTCATCACAGGCCCTGAAGTTGTTAGGTAAACATGGAGTGGGTAAGGAATCTAAACTTTTACAGGTGCAAATAAAAAGGTAACATATGATATAACTCATTGATGGTGTTGGCCCAGCCCTCTCCTCTCCTTTTGCCTTTCCCCTCTAAACATCATCATGGCAATAAAAAAATAAAAGCAAAGGGAGGAGGCAAGTGAGACAGCTGGGCTTGGGAGGTCTCCCAAGCATAACTAGAACATATTTTATTCGCTTCAGCATTTGGCTCCATAACAGTACTTGGGATGACAGTCTGTGAGGTGCCTCGGGGCCAGTCACATGGCTTCCCGACCGATGTCCTATCTAGGTTGCTCAAGCCTCCCTGGTCCCAGCATGTCTCCACTTGGCCTTTTGCATGGAGATCCAAAAAGAAATGGGCCACTCAAGGGACAGTAGCTTTCTCCCACATCACACAGGTCTGCTCATGTCTTAATGTTCATTTCTGTGTTTTTAAGGAAGATGCAAATGCACTAATTCTTTTCAGGCAGTCACATTTTATGTCTTTTCCAAAATAATTCATTTACTTCCCTCACATCAAAAATTCAAAGCTGACCTCTGTGGTAAATAATTCAGCATTCTTTTAAGTGACTTAGTCTTAAATAACTGCTTATTTAATTCCAGAAGATAGATGAGAGAGGGATTTTTATGTATGTAGCATATATATCATATATAATATGTATGTGTGTATATATAATGTATGACATATTTAATATACACACACATATATGTGCTATACCTACACACACAGACACACAACACATACTTTGGAATTTGATAGGAAAGGCTTACAGGATTTCAGAGACGCAGAGCTTGAGCAACAGGGTGGATGAAGGTTCCATTTGCTAAAATGGGTAAAAAGTGGAGGGAAAGGTAGGTCAAGTGAGACACAGTAAGTAAAGAGCCAAACTAATACTATAGAAAATAAAACCAAACATTCACATTCTGGAGAATTCCCTGGTGGTCCAGTGGTTGGCATTCCAAGCTATCACTGCTGGGGCCTCAGGTTCAATCCCTGGTCGGGGAACTAACATCCCACAAGCTGAGGATCACTTTCCTGAGCTGAAGAAAAAGCTGAGCATATACCAGGCAAAACCAGTGAAAAGAGATCCATATTTGGATAAATATGGTGTGTATCTGTATAAGCAAAATTCCACAGGAATTCAGTCTACAAAAGAAGAGGTCAGTTATTATACAACCATCAGGTTGGTCTTCCCTGAGGACATATGGGTTTTTTCCTTCTGATATTTAGTACTACAGAATTTCTCTAGGAAAAACTATCACCATAAGGGTCCAAAAGTTGTGGAATAAAAGGAATAGCAACCATTGTTACCATCCTTGAAAACTATGTTGTTTAGCCTAGAGAAGCAATATAGAGTAATGGAAAAACTGTCAAACTAGATGCCGTAAGATCTATAGTATTATGGACATAGGAAATCTCTTAGCTTCCTTAAGCCTTGGCTCCTTCCTAGATAATATCAATATAATTTTTAGTATTTTCTCATAGCTTTGTATGAAGGATAAAACTTGATGGTATACACTTACTTAGAATTACAAATTCACAGGCAGAATCAGCCTAATGGTTTTCACTTCCCTTCTCAGGAGGGTTTTGTCATTGAGACAGCATGACCCATGGAGACATAATAATTCCCTTTCTTCTTCCTTTTCTCAGTGTGGCGAAAACACAGGTATAAGCATCTCTCTTTGGCAAGGGGAGTAGCAACTCTTTTGACAATCTAGGTGCCCCAATTTGGTCCCATCTTCTTTAATGAATCACCCTTTCTCTACAGAGTGAAGCTGATGGATCTTCATTTACATTACTGATAACCTGCTTTACCCTCCATCATCTATTCTGTATTAGGGTCCTAGTTCATGCCTGCTCTAATATCTTCATTAAATGGAGATAACTTAGCATTGAAGAAGAGGGCAATGTTAATCTTAAATTCCACCTCAATGGCTTAGTGAGTTAAGAATCTGCCTGCAATGCAGGAGATGCAGGATATGTGGGTCAGGAAGATCCCCTGGAGGAGATGGCAACCCATTCCAATGTTCTTGCCTGGAGAATCCCATGGACAGAGGAACCTGGTGGGCTACAGTCCGTAGGGTTGCAATGAGTCGGACACATCTGAGCATGCAGGCACATACATACCAACCACCTTTTCTATTTTTTCCCTCAAGGGAAAAATTGATGCCACCATCAATGAAATTCTATAATTCAAAATTTCTAAACTGTTTTAAATAAGACGATTGATGTTCAAATCATATTCTTTAATTTCTGTACTTCACAATTTGGTTCTGTTCTCTTTGTGATTTTAGGTATATTTGATTGTATCCTAGAATCCATTTTAATTCCCTTGGTGGTTAAAGATATAGCAATATGATATCTAATAGGAGCTTATAATAATATGAGAAAATGTTTATGGTAAACTGAAATTTAAAAAGTCAAGATATAATAATGCTTTTTATATAAGATCTCAACTAGAAAAAATATACATAGAGATGAATGGAAAACTATGTTCAAAAGTTGGCGGTGATTATGACTTGGTGATGGATTGTAGTTTAAATGTATACAAAGATAAAAGAAATCAATACTAATTATAATTCCCACAATAACCAGTAAGGAGATCAACCAGTCAATCCTAAAGGAAGTCACTCCTGAATATTCATTGGAAGGACTGATGCTGAAACTAAAGCTCCAATACTTTGGCTGCTTGATGTGAACAGCCTGATGCTGAGAAAGGCTGAGACAGAAGGAAAAGGGGGCAACAGAGGATAAGATGGTTGGAAGGCATCACTGACTTAATGGACATGAGTCTAAGCAAACTCTGGGAGATATTGAAGGACAGGGAAGCCTGGCATGCTGCAGTCCAAGAGTTGGACACGACTGAGGGACTGAACAACAACAACCAGGCATTATTTTCATAAGTTAAAAAAAATTAAGACATACTTCAGTAAGTAAATATTTAGGAATCCATTTCATAAAAAGTAGAGTTGTTCTAAAAGTTAAGAACTTATTTAAGGTTTTATTTTATTAATTTTATTAGAATTAAAGAGGCTTATTATATAATCATTACATATCAAATATATCAAATATATCAATATAACTGTAAAAATAAGTGACACAAAAATGTCATACTTACAAGGAAAAGTCACTGAATCAGCAATTATAGCAGAAGAGTTTTAACAAACATCTCTCAGAAAGTGACAGATCTATCAGGCAAAAAATTAATACAGTCATAGAAGATTGTAACCACATAATTAACAAGCTTGATCTAATTGAACTGAATACAGCCCTACACTCAATGATTAGAGAATACATATTCCTCTCAAGCACATGCAGGATGTTAAGGAAATCTGATCACAAACTAGCTATAAAGCAACTCTCAAAAATTCCAAAGAAATGCTTTAAAAAAGAAAACAAGCTCCTTTCAAAATCCCAAGATCCAACCAAAAAATGGTAAAAAAAAAGGAAGAGAGAGGGAGAGAGACTTGTGTGTTTGGAAATTGAAATAGCAATTTAAATAATTCACAGATCCCAAAAAAATTTAACAGTATTTAAAATATGTTGTATAGAGTAAGCATGATATGTACTTAAAAGGTGAATACTTTAAAAAATAGTCACCATATTAACTTTGTATTTCATTTATCTGGATAATTGAAAATTGATTGTGTTAGCAGACAGCAGTGAGTGGTCTCTTTCACCCATGTTAGAATTCCTACCTTTTATTCCTCCAAATACCAAAGAAGACCCTGTGATAAAGATTCTGTAGAAAATATCACGTGGAATGTCTGAAGATGAAGAGACATAGTGGAGATAATTGATGGAGAAATCAAAAGATTTCCAATGCAGGGATGAGACAGGAGCAAGAGGAGGAATGGGAAGCAAGACCAATGAATTAGTCTTAGTAGGAAAGACTCTAAGATGGGAGAGAAGTTAAAAAAAAATATATATATAGATAGATAGATAGATAGATAGATAGATATGGAAAGAAGGCAGAATGGACCTAAAAAGTTATATAAAAAGGATAATAACCAAACTTTGGTTAAATGGCAACCCTGGGTTCTAAAGTCATTTCTCACCACAATGTACTTGTAAAGTCTCATGCTCAGTCTCTTCAATTGTGTCCAACTCTTTGTGACTCCACAGACTGTAGCTCACCAGGCTCCTCTGTCCATGGGATTTTACAGGCGACAATACTGGAGTGGGTTGCCATTTCCTTCTCCAGGGGATATTCCCCACCCAAGGATCTAACCTGTGTCTCTTAAGTTTCCTGCATTGCAGGCAGATTCTTTACCACTAGTGCCACCAGGGAAGCCCACTTGGTCTAGTTTCCATATATTTTTTGCTGCATTCTTTTTTGAAGCTTACAATATACAACCATTTTAAAAATGATTGTCCTAAACCGAGCTAAAGTTTAAACTCAGCACATTCCAATAATCCCCCTTTTGTCTGCCTCCACTGTCAAGCACCTCTTCTGTTTCTTGATATACTCTTTATCCAAATCAGTTCTTGTCATTTCCTTCACTGTCCTCATTTTCTATAAATCGCTGATTGTATGCACATTTGTAATTCCCACACTGCCAATGGTGACTTTCTAGCAGTAGTCCAACCCCATTCAACCACCTAAATTATCTCTACCAAGGCCAGCAACCCAAAGATGCTTGCTCAGGGAGAACAATTCCCACCCCAGTCACATGAGGGAGCATCAGCAATGATCTTAGAAGGCACAAAAGTGTGGAACAGATGTGAAATTCACCAAAAGCAATCTTGGACTTCTTTCCTTGGAAATAAATGGCACACCCTCCAATGGAACACTTTGCAAGCTCTCCAGTGACAGTGCTTATCAGTTCTAAGTCAGGCATTATTCCAAGCATTTCAAATGTATTAAATCATTCTCTACAAAACCTGCATGAGATTGTCATTATTATTATCCTCATTCTATAGATGAAGAAACAGGGGCACAGATTTACAATATAAATGGAGCATATAAACAAATTATTCTGGAATTAAAATAAAGGATTGGTTGTTTACCTATAATTGCTTTATAAAATCCTCTGACCTGAATTAGGGATCATGAACCTTTCCCTACGAAAGACCTGATCGTAAATATTTCTAGCATGGGGGGTCATATAATCTTAGTTGCAACCACCCAACTCATCCATAGTATATGCATGAAAGGAGCCACATACAATGGCTATACTCCAGACTTTCTTCATGGACAATGAAATCTAAATTTCATATATCACAGGACATCATTCTTCTTTATATGTTTTTTTAATAATTTAAAAAAATAAAAGAAGTATTGTTAGATTATAAGAATCATTCTCCCTAATCAAGGAGCATCTTTAAGCCATATAAAAACAGGAAGCAAGCTGGATTTGACCCATTGGATGGAATTTGTTAACCTCTGGTCTAAATCAGTAACATATATCTGATAACAAACCCACCACCCCAACATCACAAGGATACATTAGTTCTCAAGTGCAAACTGTAACATTAAAAAAAAGGATGAAAGGAAGGCCAACAGGAATACAGGAAGAAAAAGAAAGAAGATAGGAGGAGGGAGACAGAAGAAGGAAAGAGGGAGGAGGGATTCATTTTAATCTAGCTATTATATTTCTAAGAATGCATTTAAGTAATCATGAATGTGTGTAAGAATTATTTCTTCCCTAGGATGTTCATACCTACATGATTTATAACTACAAATAGACAAACAAAATCCAGGTAAATAGCATGATGCAACAAGTTAAATAAATACAGTAAACCAATGGAATACTACATTGAATGCCATATTGTCAAAAAGTTTCCATGGCATCTGATCATGATCATAAGACAATAAAGGAAAAACAATGGAAAATATGTAACAATGATCTGATTTTTACTAAAAAGGATACAGAAATAAAAATGACTGAATAATATGTATGAAAATGTTAACAATGGATATCTCTAGCTGGTGAGTTACACAAGATTTTTTCTTTGTTTTACAATATTCTTTGTTTTTAATATTTTTTTACAATGAATATGTGTTATTTTCATAATCAAGAAAAAGAACTTAATCTTTTACCTGCATCTATCCCAGAGAGGTAGTTCTATAAGACTTCTGAAGGGTTTCTAAATGTTTCTACTGGTTTTAAACATGTTGGGCTTAGTATCACGAAGAAAAAACATTTTGTCTTCCCTGATGGGCTGGCTCTTCTGTCCACGATATCAGTGAACCCACAGAAAACCATCATACACCCATACCACTAAGAAGTACGAAAGCAGTACTCAGTGAAATTCACACTTACTGCCCCCAACATCATTTGAACCAGAAATTTCTCTGGAAGCCATTTTATAAACACTATTGCAAAGTTAATAATTTGAATATTACATTCACTTCCTATGCTTATGGGGATATTTTCAGGTCACAGAATATCCAAAAATTGGATGGGAAAAGGGCAGACTGACCCCCTCAAAAGCTTTCCCAAATTAACTAAAGATACATTCCCAGTCAACTTCATTGATACTTCTCACAAGGAAACCAACAATACTGAATTACCTGCCTTACAGCCTCCCTGAAATAAGGCAGGGGCACAAACAAATGAACAAAATGTATTAAAAGAAAGCAGAAGATAAGAGTATTAAGGAATGAATAGTGTCCTTAAGATATCACTCGTCAAAGATGAATCTGCATTGAAGCAAACTGTTAGACAGGTAAGACATATTGACAAAGTACTAAGCTCTCAAGTTTGGGGTCCTTATCTAACCTCAAACTTTGGACACCAGGACCTCTCACTCATGACTCATTTCTCTACAACTCAAAGGGCTGAAAGAAGTTCCATAAAGCTTCTCATTGGCTTCAGGCACCAACCTGAGGCCAGCGCCAATCTCAATGGCTCTTCCATCCCATACACATCATTTGCAGTCTCATTCTCACCCCACTGTGGTGCTTCTCTCTGCTTCAAGCTTCCAATGCTGCCCTTATCCATCATTGTGTGTTCTGATTCCATGAAAAGAGAAATCGGGTTATTTGCTGAAGCTTGACAGAATGCTCCTCCAGCTCCTACTTTTATTGAACCCTAACTATCTTCTGATGACACTGTCTTCCCAACAGACTTTCGAGTGAAGACTGGTTACTCTTCATATTTCACAAAGTGGGAATAATGGAGATCTGAACCTGTTATTTAGTAACCCAACACCATGCTCATTATTCTCAAATTCTCATATAAAAACCTCTGGTCTCTTAAATGCTTGCCTCTTAGCTATCTACCACTTTATGCCTCCTAATAACTTTCCCCATTCATAACCTATTCAAGATGATTTTAGTTCATGGTGTACTGCCTCCTCCACTACCGTTAAGTCCTGACATGATCCTTTAGAGATCTGCATTGCCTTTGCATCCACAGACTTATCTCTTCACTTCCATCCTTACCCGGCCTGGATCTGACGGCTAAAAATTGAAGCTACTTGTCCTCCAGCCCCCACAGATTCTTTCCCTCATGGTCCTTCTGCCACCATTCCAAATTCCAAACCCTAACCCAATATTACAATCTACCCTTGCTGATTCACTAAGCAAGAGAAACTCATGCAAACTGGGCAGTTTGGCAACATTACAAACTCATGATCTCCAACCTTTGCTGGATTTTCAGCAACACCCCCTTTATACTTTTATTCAGTCCATACTCTATCTTCCCCAACGACCATGTTAAGCCTTCACTACCTTGCTTCAAAAGCTCCTGCTACCTTCCAATCTCAATCTCTGGCTTGCCCCCTGCTTCACTAACACAGCTGAGGTTTTTGGCTATAATCTTCTTCACTTTTTCCAGCTCCAACATAAACATTCACAAATCACATCCTTCCTCATTTTTTTCCCTCAAAAATGAGAACTGGTGGGAATTTCCTTCCGGTTCAGTGGTTAGGACTCGGTGCTTTCATTGCCAACGGCCTGGGTTTGATCCCCAGGCAGGGAACTAAAACCTCGTGTGCCACATGACTCATCCAAAAAAACCACAAAGACTGTAAGGACCATCATCCAGTTTAAGGCCAATCCTTCCCCTGGGTCTTGCTCCATACCCTCTCCTGTCATCTCTCAGACACTGGTATTCAAGTTTCATCCTATATCTAAACCATTCTCTCCATGACCTTTTCCTTTCATACTCCAGTTATGTTGGAGTCTTTTCATAGCTTACAATTTTCAAAAGTACCCTTCTGTTAGGATGTGTCCCCAAGAAACTAGTCCCTTCACCCCTTCCTGCCCCATCAAAACCACTAGAAGTCCCAAACTATTCATGATATTCTTTTCCTTCATTTTCTACGGATCCCTCATTCATTTGCATCTTGCTCTTCCAACTTCATAGAAGGGGCCCTTGGGAAGGTCAGCACTAACCTCCAAAAGCAAAATCCTTGGGCTCTTTGCAAGCTTTCTCTTTCTAGACCTCCTGTACACTAACACAGTGTTGAAACATTTGCTCCATCTTTGTGCAAGTTTGTAATACTGGATTAGGGTTTGAAATTTGGAGTGGTGGCAGAAAGACCATGGTGGAAACACTTCCTCCTCCTTTGGTGTCCATGACAATGGATTCTAGTTCTGCCTGCACCTATCTGACTCATGGCCTCCTTGTAATGTCTGCCGTGGGATTCAGGACTGGACCCAACACGTGTAGACTAGATGGGACTCATTGTATTTCAATGCCCACCACCACAACTTCCCAGCCCTCACATCACTTCACCAGTAGTATGTCCTTGTTATAACAGTCAATGCCAAATGTAAAATTTTAGCGATGAGATATATCTTTTGAAAGAGGATGGCTTTATCATCTTTATCTCACATTACACAATATTATGTATAAAAACATTAGTATATTTCCCCCTAAAGTGAGGAGAGCCATAGCATGGGTTAGCACAAAAGGTCCTGGTTTAATCATTTAAAAATGAGAATACTAATATTACCCTCAAAATGTAATGAGGATTAAATGAGATAAAGGGGCAGGAGAGACCAGAACCATATCCAGTACACAGCAAGTGGCATGATAGATGTTTGCTGAATCCACATCTAGAGTCAGTGAGTGACCTTGGGCAGTAAACAATTGATTGGTTGCAAAAACACAAAGTTAGTAAAGGCAAGTAAAGCATCAATCCAACAAATTGTCTGGGGTACTCGGAGCAAGTCCAGGGATTATGATCCCCTAGCCTATGTAACCAAGTATGCATGTGCTGACACGGCAGGCCACCATCTCTGGTGGGAGGCCCAGTGGGCTTCCAGTCTTCTCTCCATGATTCCTGTCAGCACCATGATGAGAACCAGTAGCAGCAGAAAGCTGGGAGAGCTGGAGTCTGAGCTGCCCTGGATGGCAGGCAAGGCAGGCACGGAACACATTTGCTGCTGCTCCAACCAGTATGCTGTCAACATTCTCCTCCCCCTGCTATGACCCGGCATACCTCGGCCCACCCATTTCAAAAGCTGCCAAACACCAGCATCAAGAAAACCAGTGGCAGATGGACTGGAATTTGATTTTTGCAAGCAGTCATTCTGGCATTATGCAGTCAGTCTTTGAGTGCTCTGCCCCCCTCCCCCCAGATTAATGAGGTCACCATGGGAGTTTGTGAATAGACACAGGAGGTGAAACTGCCACATTTCTTTAGCTCCTCTTTTTTGGCTGTCAAGTGAAATTACCCAGTGTGGCTTTAGCAGTGCCCAAGGCAATCACGAATTTAGCACACATTACACATATCCATTGCATCTCTTCTACCATGCCCCTTATTCAAAGTGGCATTTGATTGTATTGGGAAAATATTTGTTCTTACGTAAGTTTCCTTAGACCTTATAAAATGTACTGACACCATAATCTAACCAATACAGAAATTTTTACAAGACACTGATCTTTCTTAATTCGAGAGTGGCATTAATATATAACACTTCCCTGTAATAGGATACAACTTTTTCTTTTACATTTTCCTAAAAATATGTTTAAAAACTTCCCTACATACTAAACACACAGTGTGATGTAGGAAACTTTCAGTGCAAAGGAATATAGTGTGTCACATGTATTATCTTTCTTGAGTCCTAAAGAGTCATTTGTAAGTGTCTCAAGCTCTTCATCTGCCTAAATATAATTTCACTCACACTTTGTGGTTGCTGCATGGATTCAGTTTACAATCCAAAGGAACACACTGATGATGACAGTTAAAACACAGGATGCCAATTAACATCTGTGCTTCTTTTGTTCAAAATATGAACAGGTTTATTTCAAGTCAAGTTTTCACTCAATACTGACAGCCATAAACAGAGATACATCTTTAAACATGCTAAACAAAAGGCCAAGGGCCTTTTGTACCCTTTCTTTAATGTCACTGTAAATAAAGAGGCGTAAGAATGCAGACAGACAAGGAGTGAAAGGACAATGCAGGACACAGAGAGGAAAAACTCGGATATCAACATGGAAATCTATTCTTCCAGGCCAGTTATTTCTTCTTCAGTTTTTGAAACAACATCAGAAACTGTCATCACACAGTACATGCAGATACATTTATTCGGCAAATTGACTTGTTTCTACATGCTTTCGAAAGAATGGATGAAAGGCAGATGATAACCATCATAGAGAACCCCTCCACCCAGAGGTTATGGGTCCTGCCAATTTTATTTGACTAGGGTGAGTGAGTTAATACACATATTGCCAATCAAAGACATCATGCAGAACTGAGATCACAATGTATACAGAGCTATTTTGACCTGCATTATCCTATAGATTCCACATTATTAAACAGTTTTATAATGTAATTTTAATATTATATATAAAATTCCATCATATGGATATAACCAAGATAAAAATAAGATTTAAAAAAAAATAATAGTACTCAATTTACTTTTGATTGGCTAGAGAGATTGGAAGCCTGGCAGTGGTTAAAGCAGTCATATAACTAAATATAGTAATCCTTGAATTTTTTTGTTTGCAATTCTACAGAATGCCTTGGGAATCCCTGACTTTGAGGCAAAAGAGCAATCAGACATCTGTGCTATGAAAAAGACAAAGATAGAATGATGATGGCCCAAATCTCATGCCATTCCACCTCTTGCTACAGGTCCTGAGAAAGTCCATGCTATATTTAGGTTAAGACTGAAGTGTGTATGTGTTTGCATGTGTGTATGCTACAAGGAGGAGGGGGGTGATCATAGAGTACTTTGACCAAAGAAGTTCTGTTTTAACCTGTTTTATATACATCAGGCAATTACAAGGCATTTTTTGAGAAAAAGAAGGTTCTGCTGCCAAACACATAAGCACGTGCGCACGCTCACACATACACACAAATTTGGAAAGCACTGGTGTAGGAGAAAAAAACAAGTATTGGAGCCTTTGGACTGGGTGCGTATCCTAGTTCAATCATGTTAGCAGTTCAATTCAGTTCATTTGCTCAGTCGTGTCTGACTCTTTGCGACCCCATGAACTGCAGCACTCCAGGCCTCCCTGTCCATCACCAACTCCCGGAGTTTACTCAAACTCATGTCCATTGAGTTGGTGATGCCATCCAACCATCTCATCCTCTGTCATCCCCTTCTCCTCCTGCCCTCAATCGTTTCCAGCATCAGGGTCTTTTCAAATGAGTCAGCTCTTTGCATCAGATGGCCAAAGTATTGGAGATTCACCTTCAACATCAGTCCTTCCAATGAACACCCAGGACTGATCTCCTTTAAGATGGACTGATTGGATCTCCTTGTAGTCCAAGGGACTCTCAAGAGTCTTCTCCAACACCACAGCTCAAAAGCATCAATTCTTTGGAGCTCAGTTTTCTTTATTGCCCAACTCTCACATCCATACCTGACTACTGGAAAAACCATAGCTTTGACTAGATGGACCTTTGTTGACAAAGTATCTCTGCTTTTTAATATGCTGTCTAGGTTGGTCATAGTTTTCCTTCCAAGGAGTAAGCGTCTTTTAATTTCATGGCTGCAGTCACCATCTGCAGTGATTTTGGAGCCTAAAAAAATAAAGTCTGACACTGTTTCCCCATCTATTTGCCATGAAGTGACGGGACCAGATGCCATGATCTTAGTTTTCTGAATGTTGAGCTTTAAGCCAACTTTTTCATTATTCTCTTTCACTTTCATCAAGAGGCTCTTTACTTCTTCTTCAATTTCTGTCATAAGGGTGGTGTCATCTGCATATCTGAGGTTATTGATATTTCTCCTGGAAATCTTGATTCCAGCTTGTATTTCATCCAGCCCATCGTTTCTCATGATGTACTCTGCATATAAGTTAAATAAGCAGGGTGACCATATACAGCCTTGACGTACTCCTTTTCCTATTTGGAACCAGTCTGTTGTTTCATGTCCAGTTCTAACTGTTGCTTCCTGACCTGCATACAGATTTCTCAAGAGGCAGGTCAGGTGGTCTGGTAATCCCATCTCTTTCAGAATTTTCCACAATTTGTTGTGATCCACACAGTCAACGGTTTTGACATTGTCAATAAAGCAGAAAGAGATGTTTTTCTGGAACTCTCTTTCTTTTTCAATGATCCAGCAGATGTTGTCAATTTCATCTCTGGTTCCTCTGCCTTTTCTAAAACCAGCTTGAACATCTGGAAGTTCACAGTTCACATACCGTTGAAGCCTGCCTTGGAGAATTTTGAGCATTACTTTACCAGCGTGTGAGATGAGTGCAATTGTGCGGTAGTTTGAGCATTCTTTGCCACTGCCTTTCTTAGGCATTGGAATAAAAACTGACCTTTTTGAGTCCTGTGGCCACTGCTGAGTTTTCCAAATATGCTGGCATATTGAGTGCAGCACTTTCACAGCATCATCTTTTAGGATTTGAAATAGCTCAACTGGAATTCCATCACCTCCACTAGCTTTGTTTGTAGTGTTAGTAGTTATATGACTTTAATTAAATTATCCTTTCTTTCCAAATCAGCAATTTCCTGATCTGTAAACTGGAGACAAAATATACACCTCATAGGATAATACACATTAGCTGAGGCAGAATTTACCTGCTTAGTGGTCCACAGAAAAGATTACATTAGAAGGAAATCATCATGAAGTCAGGTTGTCAGATTCAGTCTACATATAATACTGCACATAATCTTAAATACCATCAACCAATTAGCTCAATTAGACAAGGGTTGGCAAAGGATTGGCAAAGGGTTATGGAAACTTTTTCTGTAAAGGTCAGATAGTAAATATTTCTGGCTTTGCACACCATACCATCTGTCACAACTATTCAACTCTTCCATCCTAGTGAAAAACCAGCAAAAGAGTATATATAAATAAATGGGCAAGTTTCGATACAACTTTACTTACAAAAATACTTAGTGGTATCCCTGTGGGCTCTACTCTGCCAACTCTAGTTTTGAAGAGTGCATAAGGTCATCCTGGAAAGAAATTGGGGAAACAATTGCACAAAATCCTCTATAGAGCTTGTCTTACAAATAAGAAAGAAGGGATGAACTTGAATACCAAGGAGTCCAGTGAGAGAGATATAAGTTGTATTCTTGCCCTAGTGGTCTTAACCCAATGACAAGTGACTTTCTAGATGAGGGTTAAGGCTCATCAACTTGAGTCAATGGAAACCAACATGGACCCTCTTACTAGGAAGCCACAGGTCCTGCAATAATGGTACTAGATTCTCCAACTACTAGACAATCTGATTAGATACTCTGCTGGCAGCTTCACATATTCACTGTAAATGTCCATCAATAGAAGAATGAATGAAGATGTGGTACATATGTACAATGGAGTATCACTCAGCTATCAATAATAATGAAATAATGCCATTTGCAGAGATGAGGATGGACCTAGAGACTGTCATACAGAGTGAAGTAAGTCAGAAAGAGAAAAACAAATATTGTATAACATTACTAATATGTGGAATCTAGAAAAACGGTACAAATGAACTTATTGTCAAAACAAAAATAAGAGTTACAAATGTAGAGAAAAAGCTTATGGTTACCAAGCAGGGGAGGGGGTAGGATGAATTGGGAAATTGAGATTGACATATATACACTACTGTGTATAGAATAGACAGCTAATGAGAACCCACTGTAGAGTTCAGGGAACTCTATTCAATGCTCTGTAGTAACCTAAATGGGAAGGAAATCCAAAAAAGAGGGGATATATATATATACACCTATAACTGATTCACTTTGCTGTGCAGCAGAAACTAACCCAACGTTATAAAGCAACTATACTCCAATAAAAGTTAAAAAATAAAGATGCAAACTAGTGTCTCCAAACAATTTATTAATCTCATAGTTCTGTAGATTGATTTGGCTAAGTGAACAGTTCTTACTTGGGGTCTCTCTGGCAGCTACAGTCAGATTAAGGTTGATGTCCTTCAAAGTTTCACCTGGGCTGGATGTCCAAGAAGGCTTTTTCATTAACAGGTCGGGCACCCTCAGCTGGGATGGTAGGAACAACTGGTGGCTGGTCAGACATTTCTCTCTTCATGTGGACTCTGAACATCTAAGCTTTCTCTAGCATGAATTTCTTACCTGGAATGTGGCTTCTAGCAGGATGAGCATTCCAAGAGATTCAGACCAATGTTGCTCCAAAGCTTCTTATGATCTAGTCTACAGGGTCATCAGTGTCACTCCCACCACATTCTAATGGGCAAAGGCCAGCCCTGGTTCAAACAGAGGCCCTACATACAAGGAAGTATTGTTCATTTGGATGCTATCTTTGGAAACCAGCTGATAGAAGCATGTCAAAAGGTATCCATTTGGAAGAGCAAGTTTTTGGAACAGTGCTCGGCTGACCTCTTTAAAGGTCTAAAGCCAAACTAGATCACAAACTCTAAGCTTTCACTATCTCCTCATAAATGTGTGTTTCTCGAGATCATCTAGCTACAGAGCATGTTTGGTTAAAGCCTCCTCACCTCACTAAGGGACACACAGAGCCACTTTATAATAAAGATGTAAAAATCTCTTCAAAGAAGCTGAAGGTAGTTTAAAGACATTTTGTAAAGCTGCTGACCTTTGAGGTGAAAAGCAATCCTTGCTCAAGATTCTAGTCACAAAGCCTGCTTGAGGGTAAATCCAAAGCAAGAAGATAACAGTTACTGGATTATTCAACAAAAATAGTGGAAAAGATAAACCAGAATCACAAGGGACCTGACAGAACACCCAACCCAACACACAGGGCAGGTGTCCTTTCCGCAGTAAGGTTTAGGGAGCTGACCTTCTGACCAACTACTCTATACCATGAAAAATAATCTGCATGCATTATTTCTCACAACTGCTCACTACAATCCCATGAGGTCATTATAAAGTAGGCAGTAGCATTATTCCTATTTTACAGATAAGTAAATTGAGGCTCAGATCAATTGAGTGATTTGCCCAAGGAAATACATAGGAATTGGCAACAAAAGGATCTAAAGCCAAATCTGCCTGATGCCAAGTCTGATGCTTTCTTCCACTATGCCACTCCACCCCTCTGGCCAGCCAGCATCTCTACTTGTGAAATAATGAAGCAACCATTCTCTCCGGAAATGGCTCTTTCCAATACTTGGATACTTCTCCAGAGTTTACCTCAAGGGTCTTGGAAGCAGAATTTGAAACCAAGTATAGTTTTGAACTGGCTTCTCAGGTGGTGCTAGTGGTAAAGAACCCGCCTGCCAATTCAGGAGATATAAGAGATGTGGGTTCGATTCCTGGGTTGGGAAGATCCCCTGAAAGAGGAAATGGCAACTCACTACAGCATTCTTGCCTGGAGAATCCCATGGACAGAGGAGCCTGGAGGGCTATGGTTCAACTCGCAAAGAGTCAGACACAACTAAAGCAACTTAGCATGCATGCATGCATAGTCCTGAACGTGGGCTCTCAGAGCCCACTTCTTGCTACACTTCCCTGTAACCCTAGGTCTCTGGGTTGTATCCAACTACCAAATGAGCTTCTTATGTGTTCCCAGATAGGTGACACCTGAAGTTGTTAGGAACTGCCAGTGAATGCATAAGAGACAGTCCAAGAAGGAAAGAGAAGAACCCTCAGAGCCACAAAGGAGGACTTGGCTTGGTTGCCAGGAAGCACAGGCAGGAAGGAAGGCACCAGTCAAGCTAGCAAGGAGCCTAAGGAGTTTGGATACATGGACAGCAGCAGGTGGGAGCTTCTGTCTGCACTTTGCGGCTCACTGCTGCCTACTCTGCTGGGGTCTGAATGACGGAGGAGTCATGACTACTGGGATGGATGGATCTTTCTTTACTCGTTTCTCTGCCACCTTTCTGCCTCCACTCAATAACCTTGCAGTCTCAGGAGGCAGATTGCACACATTTCAAAGGAACAGAGGAGAACTTCAATGGGCTTTTTGTTCTTTTTTTGAATTTTGTGGTGCCAAGGAAGAATCGGCCTTATTTGTTAGCTCTCCTTTCCCCGCCTGGTGAAATAATTAGAAGGCCATAGTCAGAGTATCTGATTATGCTCAAAAAGAAATGTGGTTGATATTCAAGGGCTAATTTGGAGAGATTTGTGGGTCTCCGTTTTCCCCTCAGCTCTGTAGGAAAACTTCCAGTTTGCATATGGATTACATCAAAGCAGAGCAAAATTGGAGTTTCTGACAGCTACTGCTTTATTAAACAAATCAATTTTATTTGGAAATGTAAGTTACATGATATTCCTTTTTCTGTATCTTTTTTGAGGCAGGGTACTGTGTAAATAAATATTAATAGTAACAATAAAAATGCTTAAATTCATGCACAAACTTTGATAAAGAAAAGCCAGAACATTCAAACTTATTCATCCCAATGGGGGCATATCTTTCTTGGACACTTGGATTTAACAAGCCTTTAGTAATCGCCTTCTAGGTGATTTTATCCAGAGGTCATGAGGCTTACATTACTTCATGAGGTCCCATTTTAGAAGAGAGGAAATCAAGGGTAAGAGTGATCAACCAAGTTGTCCAAAGTAACCATGTTAGGAAATAGAAAGGTGAGGAATTTTGGTTCCAAGTTCAAAGCACTTTCCAATACACACACCTGCTTTCTCATAGGGGAATAGATAAAATCTTATTGGCAAAAAAAAAAAAAAAAATCTAGGTAGGAAACTTCCTGGCAGGCCAGGGGTTAAGACTCCATGCTTCCACTACAGAGGGTGTGGGTTCGATCCCTGGTCAGGGAACAAACATTTCATATGTCATGAGGTGCAGTTAAAAAAAAAAAAAAAACAATAGAAATGCACAAGGCATTTCATGTCACCCACTCCTGTGCTTCTACTCTCAACTGTCATATTTCAGGCATGCTCCACTTCAGGACAAAATGACTGCAGCCCAGGCAAAGCTCCAGAAGCCCCTTTTGAGTTGCTGAAATAGGCAGTCATCTTGGAAACAGTTAAGCTCCCAACTGATATGACCTTTCCTTGCATAGAGCAAGTGCTAACTAAAAGTGAAAATCAGTTTCAGGAGAGCTGATTTCTCTCCCTTGCTGCAAGTCTTATTACCCCTCATAACTGTCTACAGAGCAGGGGCCAGGAATGTTCAGCTATAGAGTCCACACACTGCACGAACATCATCTTCTCTCCCTGAACAATCATGGCTGTCTCACTCCAAACAAGACTCCTAGAAGCACCATCAACATTTACCAAGTGCCTTTCAAATATGGAAATACACACTTTATAATCACCATAGCAAATTCCACGTACTGAGTACTTACTCTATGCTAGTCACTGTGGTAAGTGCTAGAAATGCAGTGACAGACAGTGTCCTGGAGCCTATATTCTAGAAGGGGAGAAGGAAGTTAATGCTGTGATCACCCTTCAGGGGGAGAAATTGTCCAACAGAAAAAGTAATTACAACAGGAAACAGGTCTGGACCTCAGGGAGAATTTCTAATAAGAAGAAACATCTAAGTTGAAACATGCAAAGAATGAAGGGGAATTAGCTAGGTGAATGGGGGAAGGAGGAAGAGAATATGATCCTGACAGATGGAATAGAAAGTGTGAAGGATCAGAGGCAAGAGAATGCTCTAGAAACTGAAAGAAGTACATTATCACTAATGTTGGCAGGGCAGGTTAATGGTTTGAGAGCTAAAGAGGTAAACAGGGGCCCATTCTTAGAAGGCCTTGTAGGTCATGGTTTCTGGAGTACCCTGAGAAGGAATGAAAGCCAATGACTTATTGTTTACTCACCATAATGCATGGGTGGCAATTGTGGAATTTCAAGTGCCATTGAAGACTGGACTTATTCTTCATAAATATTTGTTTTGTTGATTTTTCTACTCCCTATATTTACTGTGCTTAAAGAAAAGCCCTCTGAGGAGAGACTGGGTTTCTGAAAAAAATAAATGTTTTTGTCATATTGTGCATGTGTAGCAGATGGAATTAAAAATATGTCTTAAATTTATTTGTTTCAATGTTTTAAAAGACTGCTAATGTTCCTCTTTTCAGTTAAAAAGTAAGAGATATAAGGGCATGATTTATAATAATATTACTAAGGACCATGTATTCTGTTGTATCTGCATGAAGAATGGCAAGTGCAGTGGCATTTGTGGTGTCTAATGTGTGAAAATATCCCACAGCAGTGAACAGACCCATTATAAACACAGTATGGCACTTGTCTGTCTTTCCATCATCTCTTACCTACCAATACATCTTCTGCCTCATTTCAAAGGTCACTCAAAACAGCCCCCCAAAATACATAATGGCAATGTGATTTATAAAAATAGGTAAAGAAAGAGACATGTGTACCCCAATGTTCATCACAGCACTGTTTACAAAAGCTAGGACATGGAAGCAACCTAGATGTCCATCGGCAGATGAATGGATAAGAAGGCTGTGGTACATATACACAATGGAGTATTACTCAGCCATTAAAAAGAATATATTTGAATCAGTTCTAATGAGGTGGATGAAACTGGAGCCTATTATACACAGTGAAGTAAGTCAGAAATAAAAACAGCATTACTGTATACTAACACATACGTATGGAATTTAGAAAGATGGTAACGATGACCCTATATACAAGACAGCAAAAGAGACACAGATGTAAAGAAGACTTTTGGACTCTGTGGGAGAAGGTGAGGGTGGGATGATTTGAGAGGATAGCATTGAAACATGCATATTGTCATATGTGAAACAGATCACCAGTCCAGGTTCCGTGCATGAGACAGGGTGCTCAGGGCCGGTGCACTGGGATGACCCAGAGGGATGGGATGGGGAGGGAGGTGGGAAGGGGGTTCAGGATGGGGAACACATGTACATCCATGGCTGATTCATGTCAATGTATAGCAAAAACCACTACAATATTGTAAAGTAATTAGCCTCCAATTAAAATAAATAAATTAATTTTAAAAATAGGTAAAGAAGTTAGGAGGAAGGGTAAATCAATACATCACTAACGTCAAGTCTAGACCATAAGTGTACTCACCACTGCATATCATAAAGTCCTATAGAGCTGATAGAAAATGTCCCAAACTGGATCTTGAGTTTTCCAGTCACCAAAAGCATAGAAGCAATTAGTTGTAATTGTGATCCTCAATCTTGGCTGCTCAAAGGAATCACTAGGAGGGAAGGTGACTTTTGAAAAATTATCCTTGCCTGAGAGTGGATATGCCTCACCAGGCATGAATATTTCTAATATGCAGCTATGGTAGTATTATTCAGTGGATCTGACCATTCAAATAACAAAATTCCAAATACTCCTAAGTTAGAAAACATGTTAGTTGCTCATGAGAAACAGAGCCTTTCCTGGTAGTGAGAACAGACAGCATCTTCCCTTGGGTGAGTTCTTCTAAAGGGTAGAGAATGGGAAACTGCAGACAGTGCTTTCAATACCAATCCCTCCCATCAACACGATGACAGGCTTCTGATGAGTTCCAGTAGAACCCTCCATGGGCAGTCCAGAGCCTAATTCTGAAGTACGATTCAAAGAAGTTAAGCTGGGCTTCCTTAGTGGCTCAGTGATAAAGAATCCACCTGCCAACATAGGCGATACAGATTCAGTCTCTAGTCTGGGAAGATCCCACATGCCACAGAGCAACTAAGCTGGTGCACCACAACTACTGAGTCTGTGCTCTAGAGCCCAGGAGCCCCAACTCCTGAGCCTTCAAGCCCCAACTACTGAAGCCCGCACACCCCACAACCTGTGCACTGCAACAGGAGAAGCCGCCACAATGAGAAACCTGTGCACCGCAACTACAGAGCAGTCACCACTCGCCACAACTAGAGAAAGTGTGCACAGCAATCAAGTCCCAACACAAACATAAATAAATAAATAATTTTTTTTAAAGGTGTGTTTAGGAGGCTTGAGCTGTATTTCATGGACACCATTCTCTGATGTACTCACTTCATTCAGGAAGAGCCTTTCTAGAGAAGCAGACAGAAAAATTAGTTTCTTCACCCACTACCCACCAAAAAGAAGCCCTTCTGAAACTCAGGAACATTTCTCAGCAGTCAGGCAAAGCAACAGCTTAATGTGCAATAATTCCAGATGGTATAGTTAAAGTACTAGAGATATGAAATGTCCTTCGTTTGCCAAGGGACTGGAAAGTAAACCTTAAAAGTCATTTTTATGTCAAGTAAATACTTAAGGATCACAGAGAAATTCACTAGTGATCTGTGGAATAACAGCACACCAGACCTGTGAAATAGGGGAAGATTTGAGAACTGTATTGATTTTGACCTTTACCAATGCAACAGAAACATCCTGGCTTCACAAATATGATTAAGCCTCCTGGGTGATGGAGCTCAAATTCTTATAATCCACTTTAAAAATCAAATACCACTCCAGATGCTGTCATATACATATCATTCTGCAGCTTCTCAAGGCCACCCTCTGCTTGGAATCTGGAAGTCCAGGCCTCAAGGGTCTCCCAAAAGTCTGTTCTTCCTCCCTTTGTCTGAGTTCCATGCTGCTTGATCACCCCAGAGTCTCTGCTTCTTCTTATCATCTACTGTGGCTGAAGGTACTTCAGCACTAGGCTCTGGACCACCCATGGAGAACTCTACTGTGCAGTATTTTACTGGTAGAAAATACTGTCCACCAGTATTTTCAAACATTTTTTTTCCACCCCAGGATATTGTGTGTGTGTGTGTGTGTAAATCTGACCCAGAAGTTAAATATTTACAAAATAGATAAAGGCAGAACTTCTCTGGTTGAAGAAAACTCATCACCTCCTGTAAAAAAATTTTTAAAAACCTACAAACCTTTGGTCTCTGGAGGCTCAGCTTGAAACACTGCCTTGCAAACAACCATGGGTTTAGATGAGGGTTGATGCCCTGACCACAGTTTCATATTAATAAATAGACCCGTTATTAAATTATCTTCTAATTACTCCCTTGGATATACCACTTGTTCCCTGCAGGAACCTTAACTGATAAAAATAACAAAATGACGTTTATAGAAAGCTTACCAGGATCACCTTCTATAAACCTTCTTGCCTGCCTTTACTCCCTTGACCTTACTAGAATATTTGATGATGTCTACAGCCCTTGATTACTGTTCTAAATACAGTATAGGTATATTCTTTCAAAATATTCAGGACATTGGGCTTCTTTTGGTTGAATGAACAGGCCATCCTCTTCCCACACCATTCTACATGGTGTTCCCTCTGGCCGGAATGCTTTTCCATTTGTAGTTCCTTCTCAGCATTGAGATCTCCACACTGAGATTTCAGTTTAGATGTCATCTCTTAAAAGAAGTTGTCCTTGATCCTTCTATTTAAAAGTAAACAACTATTAGTCACTGTAATAGCACTGTTTGTTTCCTTCATAACATTTTCATAATTTGTGCTTATTTAATTAAATAATTATTCTCCAGAAGAGCATGGGATGTCTATCTTTCTCTCCACTGTACCCCCAGGGCTGAGCACAAGACCTTGCAAAATATCCATTAGTGAACGAAGTCAGAAGAACAGAAGAATATGTTCTACATACTGTTGCTGAAATTTTTATTTCGCTTAATCCATAGAAAAATCATGTGAATAGATAAGTAGATATTAAACTCCATTTTGCAGAAAAGGAAGCCAATCCTCGGTGAAAGTAAATAATTTGCTGAAATAAATGAATCAGCTAGTAAGCTTGGAATGGACATTTGAAACCAGGCATCCTTTACTGTGTGGCTCTTTCTAGTAATAGCTAATGTTTATTGGATAATAAAGGACAGAAATGGTAGGGACCTAACAGAAGCAGACGATATTAAGAAGAGGTGGCAAGAATACACAGAACTGTACAAAAAAGATCTTCATGACCAAGATAATCACGATGGTGTGATCACTCACCTAGAGCCAGACATCCTGGAATGTGAAGTCAAGTAGGCCTTAGGAAGCATCACTACGAACAAAGCTAGTGGAGGTGATGGAATTCCAGTTGAACTCTTTCAAATCCTGAAAGATGATGCTGTGAAAGTGCTGCACTCCATATGTCAGCATATTTGGAAAACTCAGCAGTGGCCACAGGACTCAAAAAGGTCAGTTTTCATTCCAATCCCAGAGAAAGGCAATGCCAAAGATTGCTCAAACTACCGCACAATTGCACTCATCTCGCTCGCTAGTAAAGTGATGCTTAAAATTCTCCAAGTCAGGCTTCAGCAATACATCAACCGTGAACTTCCAGATGTTCAAGCTGGTTTTAGAAAAGGCAGAGGAACCAGAGATCAAATTGCCAACATCTGATGGATCATTGAAAAAGCAAGAGAGTTCCAGAAAAACACCTATTTCTGCTTTATTGACTATGCCAAAGCCTTTGACTGTGTGGATCACATTAAACTGGAAAATTCTGAAAGAGATAGGAGTACCAGACCACCTGACCTGCCTCTTGAGAAACCTGTATGCAGGTCAGGAAGCAACAGTTAGAACTGGACATGGAACAACAGACTGGTTCCAAATAGGAAAAGGAGTATGTCAAGGCTGTATATTGTCAGCCTGCTTATTTAACTTCTATGCAGAGTACATCATGAGAAACAATGGGCTGGAGGAAGCACAAGCTGGAATCAAGATTGCCAGAAGAAATATCAATAATCTCAGATATGCAGATGACACCACCCTTATGGCAGAAAGTGAAGAGGAACTAAAGAACCTATTGATGAAAGTGAAAGAGGAGAGTGAAAAAGCTGGCTTAAAGCTCAACATTCAGAATACTAAGATCATGGCATCCGGACCCATCACTTCATGGCAAATAGATGAAGAAACAGTGGAAACAGTGGCTGAATTTATATTTTTGGCTCCAAAATCACCACAGATGGTGATTGCAGCCATGAAATTAAAAGATGCTTACTCCTTGGAAGGAAAGTTATGACCAACCTAGACAGCATATTAAAAAGCAGAGACATTACTTTGTCAACAAAGGTCCATCTAGTCAAGGCTATGTTTTTTCCAGTGGTCATGTATGGATGTGAGAGTTGGACTATAAAGAAAGCTGAGCACAGAAGAATTGTTGCTTTTGAACTGTGGTGTTGGAGAAGACTCTTGAGAGTCCCTTGGACTGCAAGGAGATCCAACCAGTCCATCCTAAAGATCATTTCTGGGTGTTCATTGGAAGGACTGATGTTGAAGCTGAAACTCCAATACTTTGGCCACCTGGTGCAAAGAGCTGACTCATTGGAAAAGACCCTGATACTGGGAAAGATTGAGGGCAGGAGGAGAAGAGGACGACAGAGGATGAGCTGGCTGGATGGCATCACCGACTCAATGGGCATTTGGGTGGGTTTGGGCAGACTCTGGGAGTTGGTGATGGACAGGGAGGCCTGACCTGCTGGAGTTCATGGGGTCGCAAAGAGTCAGACATGACTGAGCGACTGAACTGAATGTTTATTGAGCACTTACTGTGTGCCAGGCCTGTACAAAGTGCTTTATGGACATTCTCTCATTTTAATGCTCACAACAACCCAAGAAAGTGGTAATCATTAGCCTTCATTAACAACAAGGAAAACTAAAGCTCAGAGAGGTGAAACGACTTATGGGAGATCACACAGCTGGGAAACAGTGGAGGTGAGATGAGTCCAGTTGGGTCTGACTCCCAAAGCCACGTCCTTTGCACCAAGAAGTGCTAGTGCCTTCAGAACAGCTAGAAAACCTAACACCTAGAATCAGGAGAGGCTACCTAGAAATGACTTACCCATTATTTCCCAGAGAGGATGAAGAGGAAATGCTAGGCTTATTCTTGGGAACAACAGCATGCTGTAACCAGAGGTGGGGAAAGGCAAAGATATTCAGCTCTCACTTCACTCCTATCATCTCCATCAAGGATAAGGAGCCAAACATTGGAAAGGCAACATGAAGGTAGTTTGAAAGAAAATGGAAGAGGGCTGAGCTAATCAAGGAGCCTGGAAAAGCAGCCCTGGCTATCCTAAGGGATTTCAACTGAACAGGGATAGAAGCTCCATCACTCTATATCCCTACAACAGCAATGGTCACATCACAGGTACTACGTCCATGTTTTAGGAATGCATTACACAATTCTCCTGACCCTCCTAGATGACATCACAGGCACAGAGATTACGTGGAGATTCAATTTCCGAGTGACCCTTTGCAATCTGAGGGAAAGAGAAGAATGTGAGCCATGTCCGAAGACTAGGGATGTGCCAACATTTTTCCAAAAGGCTGACTATTTACATTTTCAAACAAATGAGATCAATGGGATACTTTCCCAGTGTAGTTTATTTAACAGGGTGACTTGGGAGAACTTTTCTGTGAGGAACCCCAGTGTTCACCATCATCTTTTGTTACATTAATTAAGTCTACTGTGTGCAGTGGAAGCACTAGGTGTTTCAAGTGTTTATCCCATTTCCTTCTCATAAGAGCCCTAAAAGGCAGGTATTTCATTGTTCTCTTTTCATTGGTGACAAATGGAGGCACAGAGAAGTTGAATGCCCTGTCATCCTACTCCAAAGCCTGGCCACATAATAGCCCCATCTGAACACTGTAGGAAATCAACCTACCAAGGCAGTTGCAGACACTCTCCAGTCATATGGGTTAACTACTGCTGCCGCTGCTAAGTCGCTTCAGTCATGTCCAACTCTGTGCAACCCCATAGACGGCAGCCCACCAGGCTCCCCCGTCCCTGGGATTCTCCAGGAAAGAACACTGGAGTGGGTTGCCATTTCCTTCTCCAATGCATGAAAGTGAAAAGTGAAACGGAAGTTGCTCAGTTGTGTCTGACTCTTCATGACCCCATGGACTACAGCCCACCAGGCTCTTCCATCCATGGGACTTTCCAGGCAAGAGTACTGGAGTGGCTTGCCATTGCCTTCTCCATGGGTTAACTAAGAGACTCACAAAATACGGAATTCAGGTAACTGAAGCATTTCTCGTGTGAGGGGCTAGAAATTTAGAAATGGAGGGCAACAGAGGTGTTCAACAGCAGGGAAGAGAACGTAGATTAGATTGGCAATATTAAAGGACACTTAAGAATCAAACCCTTGGAAGGGTTGGGGGACTGGGAGGGGAGATCAAGACTTGACTAACAAAACAGAAGCTCAGACAACCTTCAGTAAGTGTATACACGATACAACGTGTATGCTGACACAACAAAGGTTTCTTTTAAATCTCCTATTATGTGGAACAGAATAAGTGGATCTGTTTTCTATTATAACACATTTAAGTGAATAAGATTGCACTCTTGAGAGGATTAGCTAGGATTAGAACGTGTATAGAAAAGCACTGATGCTCATATATGGTGAGCTGGTTGGAACAGAATTTCCATCTGAGTCTCTTCAGTAGGACAGACTTCTCCCACTGACACCTCAAATTATATCCTGGATGACCTTCCTTTTAAATTAATTACATCTATTCATCCATTTAACTCACACTGACTAAGCACTTAGTGTATTTTCAGCACTGTGAATGGTCACCTTTTAGCTTTGCTCTTTCAAGTAAACCCCAATATGTTAATAGCACTCAGTTGCTTGGGTAACTTTGATTTTGTATTCTAGCTGCAATTGTTCCTAACTTCTTCAACTAACCTTAATGGATATTTTTTCATCACACTAACCACACCAATTTGGATTTTTTATTTAATGTGAAAGCAAGCATTTGAACAAAATGTTACTAACCTAAGTCAGGTTTACCCACCTGACATGTAGCAAAGCCAATCTACTAAAACTGACTTTTGGTAAAGGAAAGTACAGTTTTTATTTGCAGAGCACCAAGTGAAGACAATGGGCAGCAGGAGACCCAAACTTTCTGACGGCTTTCAGGCAAGGGTTTTTAAAGGCAACATTATGACGGTCAGGGGTGTGTGATCAGC
Source organism: Bos grunniens (assembly GCF_055505025.1). NCBI lineage: Eukaryota > Metazoa > Chordata > Mammalia > Artiodactyla > Bovidae > Bos > Bos grunniens. Next base: position 122,577,666 of record NC_141194.1, on the reverse strand, counting down.
TTGTCAACATTCTCTTCATTGACTGGTGGTGAGGTAACAGGGTGATATTTTGGGAATCTCAACTTTCTGCTTCTAACTGGTCTGGGGTCTATGAGCTTGTGGTCAACATGTAGTCATGTCCTCCACGTTGGTGGAGGTTTTAGTTAATGCAGAAAGACTCAGAGATAATACATCAGATTATCAACTATATTCATCCAGGAGGAACTAGGAGTCCTATGACTGTATTGTTCTCATCATTACTGCTTGAGTCTGCTACTTGCAAAGCCGGGAGGGCCAAACAAGAAGCAGGAAACATAGAGGGGTTTCTCTGAGAACGTCCCACAAGGTCCTGCTTGGTTTCCAACCCTCTTTTTTTTTTTTTTTTCAATATTCCTCAGCCCTAAGAGGAAAAGGGGTGGGACAAGAAAAGGAATAAAGTTTTGGATAAAGAAGTTAATCATAAATTCACCCAGGAACTTGGTTTTAGGTGGATTTGGTTTAAAAAAAAAAAAAACAAAAACAAATCATAATACTCAATGATTGTGGAAGAACAACATAGAAAATGCACTAGTGTGATTTTTTAAAATCTTAGTAGCAAAGCACAAAAGCAGCTTTTCTCTACAGAGAAAATGATGCCCATTCTTCTGTCAAAAACTGTTTATGTGTTTAGTAGCCTGTCATGGAGAGGAAATGGCCTGAATGATTTGAGCACATGAGTAAAACTGCTGATCTATCAGAATATTCCATCATAGTATTTGACCATACTGGGCATTTAGCCATTAGCTAGAAGAATGGGCACATCTATAGTACCTAAGAGTTTAAACGAAATTTACACACAGAGATAATGTAAACACTCTTACTTGTGTCTGTTTCCATTTGAAAAGCCTGAGCTATGCTCTATCTATATAAAAGTGCTGTTATTCTTAGCAAGAGATGGATACTCTCTGTGGTACATAATAATGCAGCAACCAATCATGTAGAACACAGGTTTGGGTATGTGGAGGCAGACCCATAATAAATGAGTCAATTGGGCCACAAGTCATTCCAAGAATGGAGAGCGATGGTCCTATAATATCCCAGGCAGTGGTTTAATGCAGTCAGTGAAGATATAATCAGCTCATTGTGGGTACCTGAACTTGAGAGTTTAGGGACGGAACCATGTATGTATTACACAATGATGGTCAATTCTCAACTGTAAACTGAAACTGTCAAATATAATTGCTGCAGTGTATGTCACCTACCTAGTAACATCTACATATGTAAAAATACTTGATTTTAATAATAAAGTACAGCTAATGATTCCTTTTGATTTCTTAACTTAAACATTATTTTTAATAGATAGATGATCCACTGTAATTTATTCAATTTTGTGCAGTGCTCATCTCAACTGAATTATGTGTAATTTTTTAGACATGGCCCTTTAAATATTTTAAGAACTGATGTAATGAAAGAGTGAGTTCACTTATCGTTGAAAGACATCACCATTATAATGTTAAATCTGAATTTCAGACAGTTAGATTTTTTTAATGTATTACAGATTCTGATTAGTGCATTATTTCATTTCTAAAAATCTACATACAGCTTTTACAATCTGAGCCTATGGAAGAATGAAAAATTTCCTTGTTTCTTTATCTTTACAACGCTTGTTACACTCCCTGGCACATTATTCCCTGGTCCTCAATTAGCTTGTATCAGTTATTCCTCTCAGCTGTGTGTCATCTTTGGGGATGTGTGCTACATTCTCCCATCTGATGTGTATACATGAAGGAACTTCAGCTGGAGTAATAGCTCTGGCTATTACCCACCTGTGACTTACCCTACTCTGTGAACTTCCTGATGTTCAAGTTGGTTTTAGAAAAGGCAGAGGAACAAGAGATCAAATTGCCAACATCCGCTGGATCATGGAAAAAGCAAGAGAGTTCAAGAAAAACATCTATTTCTGCTTTATTGACTATGCCAAAGCCTTTGACTGTGTGGATCACAATAAACTGTGGAAAATTCTGAAAGAGATGGGAATACCAGACCACCTGACCTACCTCTTGAGAAATCTGTATGCAGGTCAGGAAACAACAGTTAGAACTGGACATGGAACAACAGACTGGTTCTAAATAGGAAAAGGAGTACGTCAAGGCTGTATACTGTCACCCAGCTTACTTAACTTCTATGCAGAGTACATCATGAGAAATGCTGGGCTGGAAGAAGCACAAGCTGGAATCAAGATTGAGGGGAGAAATATCAATAACCTCAGATATGCAGATGACACCACCCTTATGGCAGAAAGTGAAGAGGAAATAAAAAGCCTCTTGATGAAAGTGAAAGTGGAGAGTGACAAAGTTGGCTTAAAGCTCAACATTCAGAAAACGAAGATCATGGCATCCGGTCCCATCACTTCATGGGAAATCGATGGGGAAACAGTGGGAACAGTGTCAGACTTTATTTTTCTGGGCTCCAAAATCACTGCAGATGGTGAGTGCAGCCATGAAATTAAAAGACGCTTACTCCTTCGAAGGAAGGTTATGACCAACCTAGATAGCATATTCAAAAGCAGAGACATTACTTTGCCAACAAAGGTCCATCTAGTCAAGGCTATGGTTTTTCCTGTGGTCATGTATGGATGTGAGACTTGGACTGTGAAGAAGGCTCAGTGCCGAAGAACTGATGCTTTTGAACTGTGGTGTTGGAGAAGACTCTTGAGAGTCCCTTGGACTGCAAGGAGATCCAACCAGTCCATTCTGAAAGAGATCAGCCCTGGGATTTCTTTGGAGGGAATGATGCTAAAGCTGAAACTCCAGTACTTTGGCCACCTCATGAGAAGAGTTGACTCACTGGAAAAGACTCTGATGCTGGGAGGGATTGGGGGCAGGAGAAGAAGGGGAAGACAGAGGATGAGATGGCTGGATGGCATCACTGGCTCGATGGACGTGAGTCTGAGTGAACTCCGGGAGTTGGTGATGGACAGGGAGGCCTGGCGTGCTGTGATTCATGGGGTCGCGAAGAGTCGGACATGACTGAGCAACTGAACTGAACTGAACTGAAGAAGAGGAGTAAGTTACCTAACTGGTAATGCACATGCATTGGGCTACACTGCGTAGTCAGGAAGAGCTCATTAATATTGAAAAGCCACAAGTGTAGAAAACAGTATGGGGGATTCTCAACAAGTTAAACATAAAATTGCCATATCATCAGAGATTCTACTCTCTGGTAATCTACTCCCAAAGAATCAAGAGCAGGTATTCAAACAAATTCTTGAAAATAAAAGATCATAGCAGCACTATTCACAATAGCCAAAAGGTAAAAATAACCCAAATCTCCATCAGTGGATAAATGAATAACCAAATGTAGTATGTCTGTGTTGTGCTGTCCTTAGTCGCTCAGTCATGTCTGACTTTTGAGGGCTCATGGACTGTAGCCTGCCAGGCTCCTCTGTCCATGGGGATTCTCCAGGCAAAAATACTGGAGTGGTATTCTTGGAAACATAAATGGAAAGTGCCATTTTCTTCTCCGGGGTATCTTTTTGACCCAGGAATCAAACCAGGGTCTCCTCCTTTGCATGTGGATTATTTACCAGCTGAGCTATCTAGGAAGCATGTAGTATGATTATACACTGGTAAATTTTTCAGCCATAGAAACCAATGAAATAGCAATACATGCTACAACACAAGTGAATCCTTGAAAACATTATGCTAAGTTAAAGAAGCCAGACACAGAGAGCACCATATTGTATGATTCCTCAAATTGCCAGAACAGGCAAATTCATAGAAAGAAAATAGATTAGTGGATGCCAGGTGTTGGAAGGAAGGAATAAAGGGGTACTGGCTTAATGGGTATGAGGTTTCCTTTTGGGGTGATGAAAATATTTTGGAATTGACAGAGATGGATAGTTGCACAACATTGTAAATTGTACACTTTAAAATGTTTTAAAAGATACATTTTATGTCATGTATATTTTACCAAAATTCTTTCAAAGTGCATAAGTACTGGAGATTCAGTCTTTTCTGTACCTTTCTGCTCAGAATCAGCATCCTGGGTAAATGTGGGGTTAGGGTTATCCTATGGGCCTAACCTTTCCTTCAGGTTTGCTGTCCCAGTGTCTGGACATGAGGAGCGTAAGGGAGTGGGGTGGAGGTACAACTGTTAGCAAAACACTTCTCAGTAATAGATCTAAAGCCAGTTTCTCCCATCAGCTTTATTGGTAATATTGCTAGCATTCTGCTTCCATCTGTCTGCCTTTTGAATTTTATTTCTCAACTAATTCTTAACTTGGAAATAATGGTAAGTTATTTACTGGCATCCCCCACCTTCATAAACAGAACTGAAAAACCTGACAAGTGTGGTTCCTATGACCTCATCCAATTCAAGATTGAACAGTAGAGGATTAAAGATAGAGATGGGGCTATAAGCACCCGCTCCACTACTGCTCATCCTTCCAGGTCTACAAAGAAAGGCTGAGCATCTGTTCAGAGAACACAGCAAGGAAGGAAACTCGTCTGCCACAATGTGAACACAAAGCTCTCAATCATCATTCTCTTACTTCAGTCATTCAAGTTGCTCATGTATCCACTTCATGAGATCTGAAAGGCATGCCCATGGTTACTCTGCTAAATGAGTGTTCAAGATGAAATCAAGAGACTGGATTCCCTGGCTACTCAAACTCTTCTTTGAACTATAATGCACATACACAATCAGTATGCCAATAATGTCTGGGTATATTTTCTTAATGACCCAAGAACTCATCACTTTTAACACATCTTCCCAGGTTCTGGATAGTTCAGGGTTTAATACTAATTTTTGAGCCCATCAGAACTGGGTTTCAAATGTCAGTTCTGCATAACACCAAGCAATTTAGTCAAACTCACGGAGCTTCATTTCAGTTTCTCACCTGTAACATGGAGATACAGCATCTTCTTACTCTAACATCAATTAGAGGTTTGAATTAGAAAATGTATTCACAGATCTTTATACACTGCATGCTTTGTGCATATTAGTTTACATTCTCTTTAATGGAATTGCTTTTCAATGTCCTTGAATGGGCATTATTTACATTTCAAAGTTTTTTAGCTTTAATGAAATAATTCCTCTCTTTGGCTCACTGTGACTTCTCTAATAATACAAAAGTAACTAAGTCAGCATGATAACATTCCCATGACTCACCTAATACCAGGCCCTGATGTGACCACCATCAACAGTTTTCTGTTTATTTTTCCATATAAACAAACAAAATTATACGTGCCCATATTTAGGCTTGCTTTTTAAACAAATGGGATCATACTATATATGCAACTGTAAAATTAGCTTGTTTTATTCAATTATATACAGTGATAGTCTTTCAAGTTTATAGATAGCGAGACAGGTATATAGAATTCTTTTTCTAGATGCATATTACTCCAAAGTAGAGAACTATCACAATTTATTCAATTATTCATTTATAGAAGGACATGTAATTGCTTCTACAAATTTTCCTGTAAATATATATTTATGGAATGACCTTTCATCTATTAGATAAATTCTAGAAATGGGATTGCTGGATCAAAGAGTATCCACATTTATATGCTAATAAATACTGCCACATTCTTCTCTCAACAAGTTAAAGTCAGTTGCACCCCCAGCAGGACAGCAGGGGAGTACTTTTGCCCCACACACTTGACAAATGTCAGTTATTGATCTGTTTTATTTGGACTAGTGTCAAATAAAATGACAACAAGTTTTAATGTGGTATTACCTGATGATTAGCAAAATTGAGAACCTGTTCAATTTTGTATTTTCCCTATGGATGTTCACTCAGATTCCTTTCAGTTTTTTAATATTCCAAATAAATGCTTCAACAAATCTGTACTTTCTCCTTTAAATTACTGGTTCAGGGCTTCCCTTGTGGCTCAGCTGGTAAAGAAACAGCCTGCAATGCAGGAGATCTGGGTTTGATCCCTGGGTTGGGAAGAAGGGAACAGCTACCCACTCTGGCCTGGAGAATTCCATGGACTGTATACTCCATGGGGTAGCAATAAGTCAGACACAACTGGTACTATGATACTATGGAACAACCTATGAAATTTAAACATTAACTGCATATTAAATTACCATTTCAAATCCTTTGTTTATGTATCCATTAGGTAGTTCCTTTTTGTTATGAATGTGGGCATATTTTATGTATTAGCAATATCAAAGTTTTCTGCCAGATATATGCAAATATTTTCTCCCAAGTGATCATTTTTATGTAATAAAGTCTGTAGATTTGTTTTGTCTTTAAAGAGAAGGAGCATCACCCGAAAGTCATATACATATTCTCTTATACTGCTTTTTAATACTTCAGTAGTTTTCTTTTTACATTTCACCTTTAGTACATCTAGAATATATCTTTGTAGCTGTGAAGAGGTTCTATTTTTATTTTCTTCTAACACCATATATTTAAAAACTTGTATGTAAGTTAAATCATTATGCTGCACATTTTAAACTCATATACTGCTGTATGTCAATTATATCTCAATAAAGCTGGATAAATAATAATTTTTAAAAAGAAAAGGCTACAAATAGGAAGGAAATAAACTATTCTGAGATTTATAAAAGAAAAAAAGAAGTTAATGCCATTGAACATACATGATTACTAACATAACCACAAAAATTAAAAGGCTATACACAAGGTAGTTCCTCAAAAGGTTAGTCAGAGTTACCATATGATCTCACAATTTGGCACAATAAAGGACAGAAGTGGTATGGACCCAAAAGAAGCAGATGATACTAAGAAGAGGTGGCAAGAATACACAGAAAAACTATACAAAAAAATCTTCATGACCCAAATAATCACAATGGTGTGATCACCAACCTAGAGCCAGATATCCTGGAAAGCAAAGTCAAGTGGGCCTTAGGAAGCATCACTATGAACAAAGCTAGTGGAGGTGATGGAATTCCAGTTGAATTATTTCAAATCCTAAAAGATGATGCTGTGAAAGTGCTGCACTCAATATGTCAACAAATTTGGAAAACTCAGCAATGGCCACAGGACTAGAAAAGATAAGTTTTCATTCCAGTCCCAAAGAAAGGCAATGCCAAAGAATGCTTGAACTCCCACACAATTGCACTCATCTCACATGCTAGTAAAGTAATGCTCAAAATTCTCCAAGGCAGGCTTCAACAGTATGTGAACCATGAAATTTCAGATGTTCAAGCTAGATATAGAAAAGGTAGAGGAACCAGAGATCAAATAGCCAACATCCGTTGGATCATTAGAGGCAAGAGAGTTCCAGAAAAATGTCTATTTCTGCTCTATTGACTATGCAAAAGCCTTTGACTGTGTGGATCACAACAAACTGTGGAAAATTCTGAAAGAGATAGGAATACTAGATCACCTGAGCTGCCTCTTGAGAAACCTGTATGCAGGTCAGGAAGCAACAGTTAGAACTGGACATAAAACAACAGACTGGTTCCAAATAGGAAAAGGAGTACGTCAAGATTCTATATTGTCACTGTGCTTATTTAACTTATATGAAGAGTATACCATGAGAAATGCTGGGCTGGATAAAGCACAAGCTGGAATCAAGATAGCCAGGAGAAGTATCAATAACCTCAGATATGCAGATGATGCCACCATTATGGCAGAAAGTGAAGAAGAAGTAAAGAGCCTCTTGATGAAGGTGAAAGAGGAGAGTGAAAAAGTTGGCTTAAAACTCAACATTCAGATAACTAAGATCATGGCATCCGGTCCCATCACTTCATGGCAAATAGATGGGGAAACAGTGGAAACAGTGACAGACTTTAATTTTTTGGGCTCCAAAACCACTGCAGATGGTGACTGCAGCCATGAAATTAAAAGATGCTTGCTCCTTGGAAGAAAAATGATGACCAACCTAGACAGCATATTGAAAAGCAGAGACATTACTTTGCCAACAAAGATCTGTCTAGTCAAAGCTATGATTTTTCCAGTAGTCTTGTATGGATGTGAGCAGTTGGACTATAAAGAAAGCTGAGCACCAAAGAATTGATGCTTTTGACCTGTAGTGTTGGAGAACACTCTTGAGTCTCTTGGACTGGAAGGAGATCCAACCAGTCCATCCTAAACGAAATCAGCCCTGAATACTCATTGGAAGGATTGATGCTGAAGCTGAAACTCCAGTACTTTGGCCACCTGATGCAAAGAGTTGACTCATTTGAAAAGACCCTGATGCTTGGAAACATTGAAGGCAGGAGGAGAAGGGGATGACAGAGGATGAGATGGCTGGATGGCATCACTGACTCAATGGACATGAGTTTGAGTAAACCCCGGGAATTGGCGATGGACAGTGAGGCCTGGTGTGCTGCAGTCCATGGTGTCACAAAGAGTCGGCCACGACTGAGTGACTGAACTGAACTGACTTACTCAAGTGGAATGAGAATGTATGTCCAAACAAAAAACTTCTACACCAAAATACATAGCAGCATTATTCACAGTTGCACAAAGTGGAAACAACCGAAATGTCCATCAATTATTGAAGGGAAAAATTATGTGACGTGTCCTTAAAATGGAGTAATATTTAATCATAAAATGGAATGAAGTACTGATATATACTATTGTTAGGGGAAGCATCCTGATTGAAACCTCCCACCCTGGCCAGGCACCATAGTAACCATTTGCACAAGTTGTTTTACGACTGCAAGTCCTGCTAAGGAACATGGAACTAATAAGTCATCACCAACGGGAAGAATTTGGGAAAGATCAAAAGGAGACAGCACATGTCCGACCACCTCCCAGAATCCTTCTTGCTGACATCCATCTTGGCTGAACAAGGCGTGCACCACCAGGAAGGACTCTGAGTCAGAATGACTGGCTAAGGACAACCCAGAAACTAATCCCATCACCATAAAACCCGAGACTGCAAGCCATGTGGCAGAGCTATTCTCCTGGGTTCCCTTACCTTACTGCTGTCCACCTGGGTGCCTTTTCCCAATAAAATCTCTTGTTTTGTCAGCAGATGTGTCTCCTCGGACAATTCATTTCTGAGTGTTAGACAAGAGCCCACTTTCGGGCCCTGGAAGGGGTGCCCTTTCCTACAATAAATGGCGACTCTGGTGGGACTCTTCTTCACTGAGACTGACATCCTGACCACTCGGGGTACTCAGGGGCCAGCTTGCCTGCCAACAGACCAGACCCAGCGGCCACAACTGGGACCCTTTGGTCTCTGGTCTCCTCCTGACGTGGACAAGTGGCCAGAGTGCCCCGACTGGTAAGGAACAAGAGACTTTATTGACCTCTCTCCCCTTCCCTCTCTCTTTCCTCTCCTTAATACTTCCTATCCTTCCCCGTTTTTCTAGTCCCCTGGTCCTGGATGCAGGAATCTGGTCGAAGGGCCTCAGCCTGAGCTAAGGATCAGAGACTGATCACTTCCTCTTGGCAGAGAACTCGAATTCTGGTTCTGGTCTGGTCTGATTTCTGGTAGGGCCGAGTTCCAGTCCTCCCTTCTCTGGAGGCCCAGGGTAAAGTCCTATAACACCTGAGTATCTGCAGGTGGCAGGAGACATCTGTAAGGCTACCCCTTTTGCCCTCCTCTCCCACCTCCTCCCCCTTCTTCTTTCAACCTGGCTTCCTTTCCTCCCTTTGAAATCTTTAAAGACCTGAGATATTTTCCTTACTCTGTTAGTACTTGGATCTGAAGTTGTGTTTCTATAGGAGAGGTTTTCTGAGAGACTGTATTCTTGTATTTAAAGGAGTGTCTGATGAAGACTGCTAGGTTTTTATGTGTGTGTTTTAACCCTGTTCTGTGCTGTGATTTTTGATGGCCATTTTGCTTTGTCTGGCCACCATTTGGTTTAGACCTGCCACCATTTTGTTAGAACTTGATTTTCTTTCCCTGTGCCTTGAGACCAGGGCTCTCAGGAACACTTATCTAGACCATCTCTAACTTCTGAGACTGAGGGAAAAACACTTTAAAATTTTTATTTATTTCAACTGTTTTTTTATAAATTAGTAAATTTTATATTGTAATATCTAATTCATGACTAAACTTAGAAAATGAAGCTAGATCTTGCACTGTGTCTATCTAAATATGTCTTGATATGTCTTTGTCTCTGGGTAATATTTTTGAGGTTAATTTGTAAATGAGCTCTATTTAATTGGCTTTAAAAAAAGGCAAGCACTTACAAATCAAATAAATTCTATTTGATAAATAAATTCCAATAAATTCCAGGTTCATGTGAACTGGGAAATATTCAGTATTAAATACCTGATATTAATGTTTGTTTGCTGGCCTATCTAATATAGACATGTCTTAGAGTAATTAACATTAAGTAAAATATTTTCATTGTATCTAGGTTTAATATAAGTTAAATATTATATCTGTTACAAGTTTGTCAACAAGGAAATTACCTAGAGTGAAGAAGCTTCTAAAAAAATGTAAATGAGATATGAGCTTTAATATAAACTCTATTAAGAATAATTATTCTTTAGAAATATCTGTCTAAAATAGTCTCTCCAGATTGGCATAACTTAAGTTTCCAAGGATTGTGCTAAGTGTTGGAAGTCTATTGAATAGTTAGATCATTTCCAAATAAAATAAGATTTTGAAACATTTACTAATAAACACTAATTTCCTTTTACAGAGAAACTAAAGAGATTGAGACTATAAATGAATAATGTTTGGTGCCATCCTAAAATGTTCTAAGAAAGCAAGGGTTTTAGAAATTATCATTGGTATTTATGCTCACCAATCTATAAAAGGTTAATATAAAAGTTAGTTACTGGTCGCTAAAGAAAAGTAGAAAGTATGTTTTCAGTAAGAAAAAAAAGGTATGAAAAAATACTAAAAAGAGTTATACATGATCAAGATTTTCTAAAATTAGATCACAGTTAGTTAGATAAATGGATTTTGTTAGAAATGACACAGCCATAAGAAAACTGGTTAGAGTCAACTAGGTCCAAGATGGCGGAGCTGACTTTCACTAGACCTTGAGCCTTGGTATTTATGCCTATTGTGACATATCAACAAGCTAAATGATCACCCACAGGTGATACTATGGGTATAATTTCAGATTGGACGTTGTATTGCTAAACACGAGTTTTCTGAGTCATTTCAGGCTTAGATGCCACCATTCTCAAAACAATGTCTGCTGGAAGCTAGTAACTGCAACCTTACTTTTTATCAGATCAGATCAGTCGCTCAGTCGTGTCCGACTCTTTGCGACCCCATGAATCGCAGCACGCCAGGCCTCCCTGTCCATCACCAACTCCCGGAGTTCACTCAGACTCACGCCCATCAAGTCAGTGATGCCATCCAGCCATCTCATCCTCTGTCTTCCCCTTCTCCTCCTGCCCCCAATCCCTCCCAGCATCAGAGTCTTTTCCAATGAGTCAACTCTTCTCATGAGGTGGCCAAAGTACTGGAGTTTCAGCTTTAGCATCATTCCTTCCAAAGAAATCCCAGGGCTGATCTCCTTCAGAATGGACTTGTTGGATCTCCTTGCAGTCCAAGGGACTCTCAAGAGTCTTCTCCAACACCACAGTTCAAAAGCATCAGTTCTTCGGCACTGAGCCTTCTTCACAGTCCAAGTCTCACATCCATACATGACCACAGGAAAAACCATAGCCTTGACTAGATGGACCTTTGTTGGCAAAGTAATGTCTCTGCTTTTGAATATGCTATCTAGGTTGGTCATAACCTTCCTTCCAAGGAGTAAGCGTCTTTTAATTTCATGGCTGCAGTCACCATCTGCAGTGATTTTGGAGCCCAGAAAAATAAAGTCTGACACTGTTCCCACTGTTTCCCCATCGATTTCCCATTAAGTGATGGGACCGGATGCCATGATCTTCGTTTTCTGAATGTTGAACTTTAAGCCAACTTTTTCACTCTCCACTTTCACTTTCATCAAGAGGCTTTTGAGTTCCTCTTCACTTTCTGCCATAAGAGTGGTGTCATCTGCATAAAACTAGGCAACTGGCTACCTGGCTACAAGTCTCCCCAAAGTGCCAGGTCCAGACTGGGTTTCAGGCCTATTCTTCTAAAGAAAATGAGATTTATTTTGTCTATTAAAATTCCAGTTATCCCTCCTCCAGCTACTTCTTATTGGGTCTGTTACAACAAAATGGCAGACCAAGAGATTGAGATTTTAATCACACAAGGCTCAGATCTAGGACTTGAAACTCAGAAATACTTCCAATTCAGTGTCTATTCTCCAAGCTGAGGTAGTCCTATGCCCCATTTTGACAGAAAGTTATCACAGTCATAGTTACCCTGTTCCCTAAATTAAAACTGAGCAGGGCTCTGTGGAGCTCTGGGGTACAGATCTGTTGTGTGTTCTCCATTTCTTATCTGTAAGATATAGGCTTCATTCAGCCTCCTTGACCTTCCCTGAGTTCCAAAGGGTGGATTCAAACAATTGCTAATCAGGGAAGGGAGGGGATACAGAAACAGAGGAGAAACAATCAAATGGTGGTACAGCCTTGAGACAGGTCCTGGTTCCTACTCAAAGAAATATGCATAACAATGTCTTTTAGTTCTACAGAACTTGAACCCCCCACCCAGGTGGAAGATGGTACCTTCAGACTAAACACAAGGTTCCTGGAGCACAGCTCTGTTTCTTCACCACCAACCAATCAAAAAAAAAAAAAAAAGTCACAAACCCTACAGCCCTCACCCCAAATGTTGCCTCCTGTTTCTGGGGACCAGTGATGACCATCCTGTTAGGTCTCCTGTTTGACCCTTTTCTATTTCATCTCTGAGAGGAGCCAACAGTTTCAAACTAAATTGCTGTTATTACAAGGGTGAATGCTGGTTTCAGGCAAAAAAATACCTTGACTTAGATCAGGTAGAGAGAGACTTATGCTCTGCTAGGCAGGCCAGCGCCCATGCACAGCAAAAAGAAGATACAAAAAAAAGAGACCTCCACCCCAATTCCCAAGAAGTATCGTGAGTATGAAGTCTCTTGGGGGGAGTTGTTAGGGGAAGCATACTGATCGAAACCGCCATAGTTGCATGAGTTGTTTTATGACAGGAAGTCCTGCTAAGGAACCTGGAACTAATAAGCCACCACCAACGGGAAGAATTTGGGAAAGATCAAAAGGAGACAGCACATGTCCGACCACCTCCCAGAATCCTTCTCTCTGACATCCATCTTGGCTGAACAAGGCGTGCACCACCAGAAAGGACTCTGAGTCAAAATAATTGGCTAAGGACAACCCAGAAACTAATCCCATCACCATAAAACCCCTGTGGCAGAGTTGTTCTCCTGGGTTCCCTTACCCTACTGCTCTCCACCCGGGTGCCCTTTCCCAATAAAATCTCTTGTTTTGTCAGCAGATGTGTCTCCTCAGACAATTCATTTCTGAGTGTTAGACAAGAGCCCAGTTTCAGGCCCCGAAAGTGGTCCCCTTTCCTACAACACTACCATGTGAATAAACCTTGAAAGCATTATGTTAAGTGAAGGCAGACACAAAAAATCATATTATTTCATTCATAAGAATGAAATGTCTAGAAAATGCAAATCAGTAAGAGATACAAAGTAGAACAGGGGTTATCTAAATCTGGGGGGGGGGGCGGTGCGGGTTGGGAAGACTAATTGCTAAGGGGTATGGGGTTTCTTGTTAAACTTGACTGTGATGTAGTAGCACAACTCTATATAGACTTACTAACAAAACCACAAAACTATATACTTTAAATTGGTGAATTATATGGTATGTAAACTTTATCTCCCTAAATTACAAAATAATTAGACTTTTTAAATAAAAAATAAAAACAAAAAGCCAGTCTTTCCTTTTGACTTCAGTAAGTCCTTTAGCATTAGCAGGCTCCCATATATAACTTGTGGTAAAGAACCCACCTGCCAATGCACGAGACTTAGGAGAAGTAGGTTTGATCTCTGGGTCAGGAAGATCCCCTGGAGAAGAAAATGGCAACTCACTCCAGTATTCTTGTCTGGAGAATCCCATGGACAGAGGAACCTGGCAGGTTACAGTCCATGGGGTCGCAAAGAGTTAGGAAATGACTGAAGCAACCTGTCACATGCACACACATATTTACTTGTATCTATAACTTCCGCCTGATCTTGAGAGGATAACAGGCAGGAAGGCCTGGGGTCTCCAAAAGGAGGAAATAGGCTGCAAGTGTCAGACATTTTTCTCTCTCTTAAGCGGCAGGAGGAAACAAACTAGTGATATTTTTTTCCTTCTCTATACAAATTTAAAAGGAGGTTTCTCTTAAAATACTGTGTTGCCATAATGATACCTGGTTTCACCTGAAGTTAACAAACCTTGAGTTAACCAATGCCTTTTTCTTATGGAAATGTTTGTCTTAAGCTATGTTAAGGTACTATGCATTTACCCCAAACTCTGTCTTCAAGTCAGTTCCACCTAATGGCTCAGAACCTACTTGACAAACTAGTATGTTATACTCAGATATTGTTCCCCTAATCTATGTAAACTAAACTATTTGTATGGTAATCTGCCCTTCTATAAGATTCAAGTAAATCATTTTATGGCCCCAGATGAATCATCTGGTGCCAAGATTATCCCAAAATGCATCTTATGGATGAGGGGCCTGGTGCCATTCTGAGTTTTAAGACATTCCTTTCTTTCATTAACTACTGCTAGTAACTATATAACATCCAGCTGAAGACTAGCAGGGGGGTACTCTTTCTGCCCCCTTCTGATGCCTATGTCAGAAGCTTTCTCTATCTCCTTTATACTTTAATAAACCTTTATTACACAAAAGCTCTGAGCGATCAAGCCTTGTCTCTGGCCCCGGATTGAATTCTTCTCCTCTGGAGGCCAAGAATCCTGGCATCTTTTTGTTCAGCAACAACCTTTCAATCTGTTCGTTTCTTTGTCAAATTTGGGTCAATATCATACTGATTTGTTCTTTTCTGACAAGAGAACTTACCCCTCACACTTTTTTTCCCTCCAAGATTTCCTTATCAATGCTAGTATATTTATTCTTCCACATGAATTCCAGAATCATCACCTCAAGTTAAAAAAAATCCTAAGTATTTAAGATAATAATTCTTTCCATACAGGGGCATGGTATATCTCTCATTTGAATAAATATTGCATTCTGCCATTACATAAAATGTTACAGCTTTTTACATAGATTGAATCTTTCTAATTAATTTTGTTCCTAGATGATTTAGTTACATCTTACTGTAAATAGGATTTTGTCTTATTTCTACCTAGTTGGTGCTATTATAGGTAAAAATCAATTGATTTTTATAGTTATTTTGCATCAAGTCACCATATTAAATTCTTGTTCATTCTAGAGATTTTATCATCTAATCTTCTGGTTTTCATAGATATATACTGATATTGTATTCAAATAATTGTCACTTTTCCTGTCTATAAAGCTAATTTCTTTTCCTTGATATATAATACTACGATTATCTCTAAAACAATGTTGAATAGTTTCAATGATGTGGGAATCCCTGTCTTATTCCTGTTTTTTATGGAAATGCCATTTGTATTTCTCCATTTATCATGATGTTTATTATTGGTTTATAATAAATATATAACATCATGTTAAATAAGTAGCTTTCTATTCTTATCTTACTTAAAATTGAGCATTCATTCATGATTTTTAAAACTCAAAAATACTTTCTTTTTTCTGTATCTATCAATGACATGGTTTTTCTGCTTCAAATGTGTCATACTGGTAGATTTCCAATTGTTGAACCAGTCTTGCATTCTTGGAATAAACTCAATTTTTTAAAGTGTCACTCATACTTCTCTCTCACTTCTCTACTTATCTGTCGACCTGAGTCCAAGAGATGAATGAATTAATAGGAATCTATTTGTTTAAGAGTGTCAAAAAAGTGGCTTAGGTGCAACCCCTGCCTTTTCTAGTCTCTGACTTGGGTAGAGTGCCTCTGCTCTGCAATTCTAGGATTTGGGGGGGCTGGGAGCTTGCCATCAGTCAAAATGGCAGCTGGATCTCAGAGGAAAGATGTCTGAGTTTGTTGTCTGCCTAGGCAGATGCTATTTCTATCTTGCTGACTAAACGACTTCTCATAATTCGGCCATTTGTGGCACAGATGGCAGTAAGTTTTGGAATTCCATGGCATTTCTTTTGATTTCTGGGATAAGTGCATTTGTGTATTGGATAGTCAAGAGAACAATCTGGGTACCTTTGGAGTAAGACTGGAATGAATATTTGGGAGAGAGTCAAATCTTTACCTCTTGCAGTTCAAAGCTCAATCATTAAAATTTTCCTCATCCTTGAGATCAATGAAAATATCAAATAATACACAGTACTATATCTTCACCACATTTTGCTTTTCTAGGACAGTCCCTCCCAATTTATGGCTCTAATCTCCTTTTCTCATGCACTGACTATAATGCACATAGCCAATTCTATAGGCAGTGTGCTAAACCCCAGAAATCCCAGAAGAGTCCAAAACCTGCTCTCACAGCAATCACTTTAATAAAGAAGAGATATATGTGAACAAATCAACACGATATAGGAAGATTAGACGTGCCAAAGAAGGACTTAAGAGGATCCATGCCCTTCAAGTCTTCTCCCCAACCTCCATCTTGGATTCAATCGTTGATTCTTTCACTAGTCTTAAACAAGTGCCTCACCTAGAGTGAAAATCCCTCAAAACATAACCCTACAAAATGCAGTAACATACTAACAAGAGCAGCTCATCATCCCTGTATTACAGGCAGTGTCTCCCACAGAACCTGGCTCTGTAGCAACAGGCACCCTGCCACTTATTTCAGATTCCAAGAATCCATGGATGCAGTCAAGTTTCAAAAGCACTGGAGCCTAGAGAGGAAGAAGGTGAAGCAAAAATGAAGCAGTTAAGAGGTAAATGGATAAACACACTGAAAATAAACAGAGAAATGCACATAAAAGCATCAATAGTGCCACAAAGTAAAAGCACATTAATAGCACCACTGTCACTCAGAGGGAGGCCACATTTTAAACTGGAATGTGCAATACACTTCCAGTTTATTTTCTTGGAGATGCTGGGTGTATCCTGACAGAATCTAGATTTCTGCTTTCATGGCTGTGTTTTTTAGTCGCTTGGAAATAGAATTGCTTCAAAGAACCATTTTCAGTCACAGTGAATGGAGACTGCCTGAAATAACTTGATGCCTCAAATACATCAGCCTTTACTATACGTCTATAAAAACAATTGGCCAACACTCACACACACATCTTGTTGCTGGCTCTTCCTTATGACATCGTCTATGTAAGTGTGAGAAACACTGCCCCAAATTCAAATTGTTCACTGTCTGCTTCAATAAATTTACTGATGGTCAGCATAGCTGACGAAAGGCACTGATGGATCAATTGAACTTTCTAGTTGTCAGAGACCCATGAAGTATACTTAAACCCCATGAAATATACCACATAGAGATAAAAATGAGAGTAAGATGACACTGTCTAATTCAACCTTCCTGTGATGATTCTGAATCATCACAAAATCAAACAATCTAGGTCTGGGATGTACCTGGGTAGTACGGTAGGTAAACCGATTGTCACCCTCATTGTAGGCTAAGGGCTGGCTAACGTATCAGTAATTTTAAAATCAGATGTCCACTTTGGTTACTCAGAACCACGTTGGTTACTTAGAACCAAAGAACTCTGAGGATCACTTAGCCTAGTGGCCAGCAGCTTTACTCAGGACTTGGAATGGAACCCTTTATTCAAATGCAACCCTGAACTTGGCTTGGGGGTGAGGACTAAGATCTCAGAATGCCTCCTTCAGTGATCCCTGAAGCACCTCTGTGGAACCCTATAAATCTACAGGATGTACTTTTTAATTAAGAGTTTTGCCTGGATAGAGAATTTCCACAACATCAAGGTGAGCTTGTGAATCTCACAACATCAAGGTGACAAGTGCAGGGTCCCAGTCTAAAGCAGTGACTGATCTGGAGTGAGAGACAAGGTCTCTTGACTCCGGGTCAAAGGGCATATTCCAGCCCTTGCAGCCTTCCTGGCAGCTTCTCTTGCTCTGCATTTGCTTCAGAAAACAGAAGTTAGCACTGTTTTCTGAGAGTTCCAGATTAAGCACATGACTGATTTCAGACCCATTCTGAAAGTGTTCCTGGCTTAAAAACAAAACCAAAAACAAAACAAAACAAAAAAGCCTATATTTTTTTGCCTGTTTTAGACCATTAATCAAGCAATGAGGTCTTCCAGATCCAGGAGCTAGTATAAATCATAAGTCCCTGAAGCTTATTTCTAACATTTACTTAGACAGGAGGAGATACTTTAGCTCATCCATCAGTTCTTGTCTTTTTATGATATGTGATATACTGGTTTTTTGATTGAAATATTCTTTCCAACATTGTTAGCCTTTAGTATGTTAGAGCTTAGCACTGGTAATAATTGTTATTTACAGAAATCAATGAGCTAAAAACAATACATAATGTGACATGCTTAAATGTGGGAAATTCATATGCATGCCCCTCACCCCCACTACAGGAATAGAAAGCTGTCAATCTATTCTCAAAAAATTAATAAGTGAATGAATGAGTTTGGGATATTTGGGGTTAGGGAATCCATAAAGCGCTCTTTTCCTACTCCATAGCCTTCTCCAGCAGGGATCTAACAGTAGCTACCATACGAAGAAGATCTACCAAGAACAAGGTGCTTGCCATACATTATTTCTCTGAAATGGGTACAAGATCATCACATTTTACAGTCCAGGAACTGAGGGTCAGATAATTACTGAAGAACCAAGGTTCTTACATTTGAAGTAAATTTGCAGTGAACCACGGAGTCAAATCTTGAAACCTGGACACCCAGGCAGAGTGTTAAACTCTCCATCTGAGGAGCAGCTGTTAAAAAGATTGGCCCAGGGCAGTCACTGCATGACGGAGATTAGGAAGTTCATGTTTACAGCATCTTCCCCTAATCTCCTTTGAAAAACTACAAACTCCATGAAATTACAGAGCATTGTTGTTATTACAAGGGATTTTGAAAACTGCTGAATGTATTTTAAACTCAAAAGATTGTGCTGGGAATCATTTTAATTCAGATTCTCATTTGGTATGAAAGCAATAAACATCTTTTAAAAAGATTTCTTTCTTTGCTCTAAATGGTTATGAGTAATAATATGGGTGTAAATCTTCTTAATTCTTCCTGAGCTATTTGAAATTCTTAATCATGATCAGAGTACAAAACAAAACAAGATATTATATGTGTATCATTAAAAACTGTATTTGCTGAAAAGTCACTTTAAGTTTCCTTTCTCTGGTTTAACTGACGGTAGTTTTCAATGCTGGATAATGCAGTTTCCATGATCATAAGAGGTTTGTTTCTTTGACTTTCAATTTAAGCCCTGGAAATGTACAGGGTTTTTTCCTGCCGAAGATTAATTTCTATCTCTGAGAATTAATGGCAGAAGGGAAGCAAAGATGCAGGAAGGAGCTTGTCTGGGTAGGTAGAAAGAACCCTGGAATAGGAGTCAGGAGGCATTCCCATTAGGCTCTGATTGTCTGGCTATGCCCATTCATCATTCTGAATTTCAAGTTTCTTACCAATAAAGTGATAAGATTGGGCAGATGACATTTAAGTCCCTTCTAGAACTCTGTCACAAAGATTCTTTGAGATAATTGGGTGTGTTGGGTTGGCTAAGAAGTTCATTTGGCCAGGTTCAAAATTACTTCTTGGCCAACCCAGTAGAATAGAGTCTACTAGTACAATACAGTCACTCAACAAAGGTGTATTTAGGTACCTACTTTGTGTTGGGGCTCTGCTGAAAGACACAAAAAGGAAATGAGCCTTCAGGGGGAAGTCAGCACATGTAGATTGGGTGAAGAGGACTCAGGAAAGGCTTTCTGGTAGAAGAAGAAACTGAGCCAAACCTTGAAGGCTTTTTTCACATATTTCAGAAAAGAGAGGAAAAGGTTAGTTGTTTCAATTAATGCCTTTGCTTGGAAATGACCTAAAGATTAGGTAATCTATAGAAGTCAGCTTTCGAATTATGTTCCGAGTATAACAAGACATCAAAACCTATGGAGAAGAAAATATAGATTTCCCATCAGAATGGTTAAAAATTAAGATTGACTATACCAAGGGTTGGGAAGGATCTGGAGCAGATAGAATTCTTACAAGCTACTAACAGGAACATAAAATGGAATAGTCACTTTGAAAAGTTTGGCAGTTGATAAAAAAGTTAAGCCTGCAGTTACTACAGGGCCCAGCAATGCAAGTACTAGACATTTACCCAAGAGAACTGAAAATATACGTCCACACTAAAGCTTGTACCCAAATGTTCATAGCAACTTTGTTTACAATAGCCAAGAAGTAAAAACATACATCTGAATTAGTGTATACATACTGGGTTGGCCAAAAAGTTCGTTCAGGTTTTTCTGTAATCTTACAGAAATACAACACAGTGGAATGTTACCCAGCAATATGAATAAATGAGAATTGATATATGTGACAATATGAATAAACCTTGAAAACATAACAGTCAGTGAAATAAGCCATTCACACATATATCTGGAATAGGAAAATCCAAGCTATGGTGTTTGAAATTATAGTGGTTACCCATGTAGTGAGGAGTAAACTCTGGAACAGGGCAGAAGAATGACCTCTAGAGTGCTTGTAATGTTGCCTTTCTTGATCTGGGTGCTAGTTACAACAGTTTGTTCAATTTGTAAACATTTACTGAGCTGTTCATTTTGGATTTGTGCACTTTTTTGTATGAAGCCATTCTCCTAAATTAGTTTACTAAAAAAATTCAAAGAAGCTATTTATACTTCAGCTGTTTCTACCTTCTGGGGGATTATTAACTCTACACAATCAAATACCTGTATCATCTTGAATGCTACGTTTCAACTCAAAGCCAAAAAAGGAGCAGGGCAGCTTTGATGTGCTCTTCTTTCCTTACTGCCTGGAATGGGCTTCAAACATTTAAAAAAATCATAAATAGCAAGTATCCTGTGGCTGCCACTCTGGGTATCTGAAGTAAGAGGTCAGACGTTTTAAATATAAAAGTCAATGTTCCGACAAAGTGAACACCTTCCACATGGAAGTCCTCAAAGCAGATTTCTGCCACCCTCTGTCCTTCCTCTCTTCCTTCTTTTCAACCATCCATTAATCTATCCACCCATCTATCCATCCACCCATTCATTTAAAAAATACTGAAGTCCTACCATGTGCCTAGCATTGCACTGGGCCCTACCACAGTGAACAAGACAGACAAAGCCCATGCCCTCGTGGAATTTCCCCAAGAACATCACTAAGGTGATTGAGAATTCTAGAATTGCATCTAAGATCAAAGATCTTTTTGATGCTTATAGAGAGTTTTAAAACTCCAACCATGGATCTGTTCATATAAATGACGAAAGTGACTTTTCTCAAGTAGTGGACTGGGTCCAATCTCCTTTATTACTTGCTGATTTGAGCATTCGTCTAGTGATATTAACAAGAGAGGAGGGTGGTCCTAAGACGGCAGAGGAATAGGATGGGGCGATCCCTTTCTCCCCCACAAATTCATCAAAAGAACATTTGAACTCTGAGTAAATTCCACAAAACAACTTCTGAATGCTGGCAGAGAACATCAGGCACCCAGAAAAGCAGACCATTGTCTTCTAAAGGAGGTAGGAAAAAATATAGAAGACAAAAAGAGAGGCGAAAGAGGTAGGGATGGAGTTCCGTCCCGGGAAGGGAGTCTTAAAAAAGAGAGAAGTTTCCAAACACCAGGAAACACTCTCACTGCCGAGTCTGTGGCGTGCCTTGGAACCACAGAGGGCAACATAATCGGGAGGAAAAATAAATAAATAATTAGAACCCACAGATTACATGTCCAACGGTAACTCCCCCAGCGGAGAATCAGTGCAGACGCCTGCACCTGCTGCTAGTATGCGGGGACTGGGCAGGGAGGCGTGGGCTGCATTGCTTAGAGTAAGGGCCGGGCATGAATGCCCCGAGGGCAATCTGAGGGACCTAACTTGGGCTAGCAAACCAGACTGTGGGATAGCTACCACGCAAAAAGCCCTAACCTGAGACACCGCCAGGCCCGCTCACAGAACAAAGGACTGACTAGAGCTACGTGAAAAGCCCTAACCTAAGACACCATCAGGCCTGCTCACAGAACAAAGGACTGAGCAGAGCTAGCCTGGCCCATCCCCCTGCCTGGTGACAGGCAGGCGATGGCAGGCAGAGCCGGAAGGGGGCAATTGCGGCCCCAGAGAGGCATTATCTACCAAGCTGCAAGCAGGCTTCATTGCTAACTAAGACTTCTTGGGATTCTGGATGGTCAAAGGTGTGCCGGTTGTACACCCAGAAAACCAAGTGGCAGGGATGGGGGAGGCGATAAGTTGCAGCGACCGTGCTTGGCGAACACCTGGTCACCTGAGCTGCTCGGATCTGGGAAGGGCACAAAACGCAGGCCCAACCGAGTCTGCACCCATGAGGACTACCTGAGTACCTGAACCTGAGCAGCTCAGACCTGAGAAGTGCAAACAACCCAGGGCCGGCCTCAGACAGTTCCTGGCAGAACAACCTAGAGCTTAAGCAGTGTAGACAGGGAAAGCACACATGCCATGAGACGGGACAAACCCAGTGTGGCCGAGACACTGAGAGCACACGCTAGTGTTATTTGTTTGCAGCGTCCCTCCCTCCCCACAGCACGACTGAACAAGTGAGCCTAAAAAAGTGTTCACCACAGCCCCCTTGTGTCAGGGCGGAAATTAGACACTGAAGAGACCAGCAAACAGAAGAAGCTAAACTAGAGGGAACCTCCTTGGAAGTGACAGGTGCAATAGATTAAAACCCTGTAGTTAGTACCAACTACAAAGGAAGGGGCCTATAGATCTTGAAAAATATAAGCCAGATCAAGGAACTATCCCAGAGAAGGCAATGGCACAATACTCCAGTACTCTTGCCTGGAAAATCCCATGGACAGAGGAGCCTGGTAGCCTGCAGTCCATGGGAACGCTGAGGGTCAGACAAGACTGAGCGACTTCACTTTCACTTTTCACTTTGATGCATTGGAGAAGGAGATGGCAACCCACTCCAGTGTTCTTGCCTGGAGAATCCCAGGGACGGGGGAGCCTGGTGGGCTGCTGTCTATGGGGTCACACAGAGTCGGACACGACTGAAGTGACTTAGCAGCAGTATCAGTAAGGAACTATCCGAAAATGAACTGACCCCAGACTGCCACAACAGCACTAGAGAAACTCCTACATATATTTTTACTATTTTTACTATCATTCTTTATTTTTTTAATTTTTTAAAATATTTAAGCCCTCTATTACTACTTTACTTTTCATTTTTATAACTTTCTATTACTTTTCAAAAAAAAAAAAAAAAGAGAGACCCTATTTTTTAAAGCAAACTTCACATATATATATTTTGTAATTTTTGTGACTTTGTTTTTTTTTTTTTTCTTTTAATATTGTATTTTTGAAAATCCAACCTCTACTTTAGATTTTTAATCATTGCTTTTTGGTATTTGTTATCAATTTTGTACCTTTAAGAACCCAATCTTCGTACCCATTTTTACTTGGGAGCGAGATTACTGGCTTGACTGTTCTCTTCCACTTTGGACGCTGCTTTTTCTCCACCAGGTCACCTCTATCTCCTCCTTCCCCCTTCTCTTCACTACCCAACTCTGTGAATCTCTTTGTGTATTCCAGACAGTGGAGAACACTAAGAGAACGGATTACTGGCTGGATCTATCTCTCTCCCTTTGATTTACCCCTTTATCCTCCTGGCCACCTCGCTCTCCTTCCTCCCTCTTCTCTTCTCTGTATAACTCCGTGAACATCTCTGAGCAGTCCAGACTGTGGAGTGCACATAAGGAAGTGATTACTGGCTAGCCTGCTCTCTCCTGTTTTGATTTCAACTCATCTCATTCGGGTCACTTCTATCTCCCTCCTCCCTCTTCTCTTCTCTGTGTAACTCTGTGAACTTCTCTGGGTGTCCCTCACTGTGGAGAAACTTTTCATCTTTAACCTAGATGTTTTATCAATGGTGCTGTATAGATGGAGAAGTCTTGAGGCTATTGTAAAAATAAGACTGAAAACCAGAAGCAAGAGGCTTAAGACCAAATCCTGAGAACACCAGAGAATGCCTGACTCCAGGGAACATTAATCAATAGGAGCTCATCAAACACCTCCATACCTACACTGAAACCAAGCACCACCCAAGGGCCAACAAGTTCCTGAGAAAGACATACCATGCAAATTCTCCAGCAACACAGGAACACAACCCTGAGCTTCAATATATAATAGGCCTCCCAAAGTCACTCCAAACCCACTGACATCTCATAACTCATTACTAGACACTTCATTGCATGCTAGAGAGAAGAAATCCAGCTCCACCCACTAGAACATCGACACAAGCTTCCCTAACCAGGAAACCTTGACAAGCCACCCATAAAACCCCACCCACAGTGAGGAAACTCCACAATAAAGAGAACTCCACAAACTACCAGAATACAGAAAGGTCACCCCAAACACAGCAATATAAACAAGATGAAGAGACAGAGGAATATCCAGTAGGTAAAGCAGAGTTCCAAAGAACAGCAAGAAGAGATAAGAAAGCCTTCCTCAGCGATCAATGCAAAAAAATAGAGGAAAACAATAGAAAGGGAAAGACTAGAGATCTCTTCAAGAAAATTGGAGATACCAAGGGAACATTTCATGGAAAGATGGGCTCCATAAATGACAGAAATGGTATGGACCTAACAGAAGCAGAAGATATTAAAAAGAGGTGGCAGGAATACACAGAAGAACTGTACAAAAAAGATCTTTATGACCAAGATAATCACGATGGTGTGATCACTCACCTAGAGCCAGACATCCTGGAATGTGAAGTCAAGTGGGCCTTAGAAAGCATCACTACGAACAAAGCTAGTGGAGGTGATGGAATTCCAGTTGAGCTCTTTCAAATCCTGAAAGATGATGCTGTGAAAGTGCTGCACTCAATATGCCAGCAAATTTGGAAAACTCAGCAGTGGCCACAGGACTGGAAAAAGTCAGTTTTTCATCCCAATCCCATAGAAAGGCAATGCCAAAGAATGCTCAAACTACCGCACAATTGCACTCATCTCACATGCTAGTAAAGTAATGTTCAAAATTCTCCAAGCCAGGCTTCAGCAATACATCAACCGTGAACTTCCTGATGTTCAAGCTGGTTTTAGAAAAGACAGAGGAACCAGAGATCAAATTTCCAACATCCGCTGGATCATGGAAAAAGCAAGAGAGTTCAAGAAAAATATCTATTTCTGATTTATTGACTATGCCAAAGCCTTTGACTGTGTGGATGACAATAAACTGTGGAAAATTCTGAAAGAGATGGGAATACCAGACCACCTGACCTGCCTCTTGAAAAACCTGTATGCAGGTCAGGAAGCAACAGTTAGAACTGGACATGGAACAACAGACTGGTTCCAAATAGGAAAAGAAGTATGTCAAGGCTGTATATTGTCAGCCTGCTTATTTAACTTATATGCAGAGTACATCATGAGAAATGCTGGGCTGGAAGAAGTACAAGCTGGAATCAAGATTGCCAGGAGAAATATCAACAACCTCCAATAGGCAGATGACACCACTCTTATGGCAGAAAGTGAAGAGGAACTCAAAAGCCTCTTGATGAAAGTGAAAGACGAGAGTGAAAAAGTTGGCTTAAAGCTCAACATTCAGAAAACGAATATCATGGCCTCTGGTTCCATCACTTCATGGGAAATAGATGGGGAAACAGTGGAAACAGTGTCAGACTTTATTGTTTTGGGCTCCAAAATCACTGCAGATGGTGACTGCAGCCATGAAATTAAAAGACGCTTACTCCGTGGAAGGAAAGTTATGACCAACCTAGACAGCATATTCAAAAGCAGAGACATTACTTTGCCAACAAAGGTCCGTCTAGTCAAGGCTATGGTTTTTCCAGGGGTCATTTATGGATGTTAGAGTTGGACTGTGAAGAAAGCTGAGCACTGAAGAATTGATGCTTTTGAACTGTGGTGTTGGAGAAGACTCTTGAGAGTCCCTTGGACTGCAAGGAGATCCAACCAGTCCATTCTGAAGGAGATCAGCCCTGGGATTTCTTTGGAAGGAATGATGCTAAAGCTGAAACTCCAGTAGTTTGGCCACCTCATGCGAAGAGTTGACTCATTGGAAAAGACTCTGATGCTGGGAGGGATTGGGGGCAGGAGGACAAGGGGACGACAGAGGATGTGATGGCTGGATGGTATCACTGACTCTGTGAATGTGAGTATGAGTGAACTGCAGGCATTGGTGATGGATAGAGAGGCCTGGTGTGCTGCGATTCATGGGTACGCAAAGAGTCGGATAGGACTGAGCGACTCAACTGAATTAAAAGGAACAGGATAAATGGCCAACAAACCAAACAAAAGAGGAGGAGATAGGGAATCTACCTGATAAAGAATTCCGAATAATGATAGTGAAAATAATCCAAAATCTTGAAAACCAAATGGAATCACAGATAAATAACCTGGAGACAAGGATTGAGAAAATGCAAGAAAGGTTTAACAAGGACCTAGAAGAAATAAAAAAAGAGTCAGTATACAATGAATAATGCAATAAATGAGATAAAAAACACTCTTGAGGGAACAAATAGTAGAATAAGGGAGTCAGAAAATAGGATTAGTGAGGTAAAAGATAGAGTGGTAAAAATAAATGAATCAGAGAGGGAAAAAAATGAATTTTCAAAAATGAGGACAATCTCAGAGACCTCTGGGACAATATTAAACACCCCAACATTCAAATCATAGGACTCCCAGAAAAAGAAGAAAAAAAGAAAGACCATGAGAAAATATTTGAGGAGATAATAGTTGAAAACTTCCCTAAAATGGGGAAGGAAATAATCACCCAATTCCAACAACCCAGAGAGTCCCAAACAGGATAAACACAAGGTGAAACACCTCAAGACACATATTAATCAAATTAACAAAGATCAAACACAAAGAACAAATATTAAAAGCAGCAAGCTAAAAACAACAAATAACACACAAGGGGATTCCCATAAGGATACCAGCTGATCTTTCAATAGAAACTCTTCAGGCCAGGAGGGAATGGCAGGACATACTTAAAGTGATGAAAGAAAATAACCTACAGCCCAGATTACTGGACCCAGCAAGGATCTCATTCAAATATGAAGGAGAAATCAAAAGCTTTACAGACAAGAAAAAGCTGAGAGAATTCAGCACCACCAAACCAACTCTCCAACGAATGCTAAAGGATCTTCTCTAGACAGGAAACACAAAAAGGGTGTATAAACTCGAACCCAAAGTAATAAAGCAAATGGCAATGGGATCATACTTATCAATAATTACCTTAAATGTAAATGGGTTGAATGCCCCAACCAAAAGACAAAGACTGGCTGAATGGATACAAAAACAAGACCCCTATATATGTTGTCTACAAGAGACCCACTTTAAAACAAGGGACACATACTGACTGAAAGTGAAGGGCTAGAAAAAGATATTCCACATAAATAGAGACCAAAAGAAAGCAGGAGTAGCAATACTCATATCGGATAAAAAAGACTTTAAAACAAAATCTGTGAAAAGAGACAAAGAAGGACACTACATAATGATCAAAGGATCAATCAAAGAAGATATAACAATCATAAATATATGTGCACCCAACATAGGAGCACCACAATATGTAAGACAAATGCTAACAAGTATGAAAGGGGAACTTAACAATAACACAATAGTAGTGGGAGACTTTAATACCCCACTCACACCTATGGATAGATCAACTAAACAGAAAATTAACAAGGAAACACAAACTTAAAATGATACAATAGACCAGTTAGACCTAATTGATACCTATAGGACATTTCACCCCAAAACAATGAATTTCACCTTTTTCTAAAGTGCACACGGAACCTTCTCCAGGATAGATCACATCCTGGGCCATAAATCTAGCCTTGGTGAATTCAAAAAAACTGAAATCATTTCAAGCATCTTTTCTGACCACAATGCAGTAAGATTAGATCTCAATTACAGGAGAAAAACCATTAAAAATTCCAACATATGGACGCTGAACAACTTGCCAGTGAATAACCAACAAATCACAGAAGAAATAAAAAAAGAAATCAACATATGCATAGAAACAAATGAAAATGAAAACACAACAATCCAAAACCTGTGGGACGCTGTAAAAGCAGTGCTAAGGGGAAGGTTCATAGCAATACAGGCATACCTCAAGAAACAAGAAAAAGTCAAGTAAATAACCTAACTCTACACCTAAAGTAACTAGAAAAGGAAGAAACGAAGAACCCCAGGGTTAGTAGAAGGAAAGAAATCTTAAAAATTAGGGCAGAAACAAATGCAAAAGAAAAAAAGAGACCATAGCAAATATCAACAAAGCCAAAAGCTGGTTCTTTGAAAGGATAAATAAAATTGACAAACCATTAGCCAGACTCATCAAGAAACAAAGGGAGAAAAGTCATATAAATAAAATTAGAAATGAAAATGGAGAGATTACAACAGACAACACAGAAATACAAAGGATCGTAAGAGACTACTATCAGCAATTATATGCCAATAACATGGACAACTTGGAAGAAATGGACAAATTCTTAGAAAAGTACAACTTTCCAAACTGAACCAGGAAGAAACAGAAAATCTTAACAGACCCATCACAAGCATGGAAATTGAAACTGCAATCAGAAATCTTCCAGCAAACAAAAGCCCAGGTCCAGACGGCTTCACAGCTGAATTCTACCAAAAATTCAGAGAAGAGCCAATACCTATCCTACACAAACTCTTTCAGAAAATTGCAGAGGAAGGTAAACTTCCAAACTCATTCTATGAGGCCACCATCATCCTAATACCAAAACCTGACAAAGATGCCACAAAAAAAGAAAACTACAGGCCAATAATACTGATGAACATAGATGCAAATATCCTTAACAAAAGTCTAGCAATCAGAATCCAAAAACACATTAAAAAGATCATACATCATGACCACGTGGGCTTGATCCCAGGGATGCAAGGATTCTTCAATATCCGCAAATCAATCAATGTAGTACACCACATTAACAAATTGAAAAATAAAAGCCATATGATTATCTCAATAGATGCAGAGAAAGCCTTTGACAAAATTCAACTTCCATTTATGATAAAAACCCTCCAGAAAGCAGGAATAGAAGGAACATATGTCAACATAATAAAAGCTATATATGACAAACCCACAGAAAACATTATCCTCAGCAGTAAAAAATTGAAAGCATTTCCTCTAAAGTCAGGAACAAGAAAAGGGTGCCCACTCTCATCACTACTATTCAACAGAGTTTTGGAAGTTTTGGCCACAGCAATCACAGCAGAAAAATAAAAGGAATCCAGATTGGAAAAGAAGAAGTAAAACTCTCACTGTTTGCAGATGACATGATCCTCTACATAGAAAACCCTAAAGATTCCACCAGAAAATTACTAGGGCTAATCAATGAATATAGTAAAGTTGCAGGATATAAAATCAACACACAGAAATCCCTTGCATTCCTATACACTAACAATGACAAAACAGAAAGAAAAATTAAGGAAACAATTCCATTCACCACTGCAACGAAAAGAATAAAATACTTAGAAATATATCTACCTAAAGAAACAAAAGACCTATATATAGAAAACTATAAAACACTGGTGAAAGAAATCAAAGAGGACACTAATAGATGGAAAAATATACCCTGTTCATGGATCGGAAGAATCAATATAGTGAAAATGAGTATACTACCCAAAGCAATCTATAGATTCAATGCAATCCCTATCAAGCTACCAACGGTATTCTTCACAGAGCTAGAACAAATACTTTCACAATTTGTATGGAAATACAAAAAACCTCGAATACCCAAAGCAATCTTGAGAAAGAAGAATGGAACTGAAGGAATCAACCTGCCTGACTTCAGGCTCTACTACAGAGCCACAGTCATCAAGACAGTACGGTACTGGCACAAAGACAGAAATATAGATCAATGGAACAAAATAGAAAGCCCAGAGATAAATCCACACTCCTATGGACACCTTATCTTTGACAAAGGAGGCAAGAATGTACAATGGAGAAAAGACAATCTCTTTAACAAGTGATGCTGGGAAAACTGGTCAACCACTTGTAAAAGAATGAAACTACAACACTTTCTAACACCATACACAAAAATAAACTCTAAATGGATTAAAGATCTAAACCTAAGACCAGAAACTATAAAACTCCTAGAGGAGAACATAGGCAAAACACTCTCCAACATAAATCACAGCAGGATCCTCTATGACCCACCTCCCAGAATATTCGGGGAAAAAAGCAAAAATAAACAAATGGATCTAATTAAAATTAGAAGCTTCTGCACAACAAAGGAAACTATAAGCAAGGTGAAAAGATAGCCTTCAGAATGGGAGAAAATAATAGCAAATGAAGCAACTGACAAAGAATTAATCTCAAAAATATACAAGCAACTCCTGCAGCTCAATTCCAGAAAAATAAATGACCCAATCAAAAAATGGGCCAAAGAGCTAAACAGACATTTCTCCAAAGAAGACATACAGATGGCTAACAAACACATGAAAAGATGCTCAACATCACTCATTATCAGAGAAATGCAAATCAAAACCACAGTGAGGTACCATTTGACGCCAGTCAGAATGGCTGCTATCAAAAAGTCTACAAGCAATAAATGCTGGAGAGGGTGTGGAGAAAAGGGAACCCTCTTACACTGTTGGTGGGAATGCAAACTAGTACAGCCACTATGGAGAACAGTGTGGAGATTCCTTAAAAAACTGGAAATAGAACTGCCATATGACCCAGCAATCCCATTGCTGGGCATACATACCAAGGAAACCAGAACTGAAAGAGACACGTATACCCCAATGTTCACTGCAGCACTGTTTATAATAGCCAGGACATGGAAGCAACCTAGATGTCCATCAGCAGACGAATGGATAAGAAAGCTGTGGTACATATACACAATGGAGTATTACTCAGCCATTAAAAGGAATAAATTTGAATCAGCTTTAATGAGGTGAATGAAACTGGAGCCTACTATACAGAGTGAAGTAAGCCAGAAAGAAAAACACCAATACAGTATACTAACACATATATATGGAATTTAGAAAGATGGTAATGATAACCCTGTATGTGAGACAGCAAAAGAGACACAGATGTATAGAACAGTCTTTTGGACACTGTGGGAGAGGGTGAGGGTGGGATGATTTGGGAGAATGGCATTTAAACATGTATAATATCATATGTGAAACTAATCGCCAGTCCAGGTTCGATGCATGATATAGGATGCTCAGGGCTGGTGCACTGGGATGACCAGAGGGATGGTATGGGGAGGGAGGTGGGAGGGGCTTTCACGATGGGGAACACATGTACACATGTGGTGGATTCATGTTGATGTATGGCAAAACCAATACAATATTGTAAAGTAATTAGCTTCCGATTAAAGTAAGTAAATTTATATTAAAAAAAGAGTGTGTATACACACTCATATAATGTGCAAAGTATACCAAAATAAGATGAAAAAAGTCTATTCATCAATAATGATATCACAGTAGTTTCTGTAATTAGCACAATGCTGTATCTCAACACATGTAATTGCAGGTTCCCAGAATGGACAGGAAGATTCAAATAAACACACAATTCAGTCACATCCTATCGTACATGCAGAGAGGATTTTAGATCAAACACCTGGACCCATGAATCCTACCACCTAAAATATGGCAATGGGAGGCTGGGTAGACACATGAGATGAGGTCCTGATTTGATCTATGCTGGTGGCCCTTTCTCCCTTTGAAAGCTATACTGAGTTCAAGAGGATTAATCAACTGAAAAGTTACTCCTCAGAACTGCCTTCATCTTTTATGTTCTAAGATAGGGGAAAGAAAGGGAAATGAGGAGGGGAGAAAGTATTTTAAGCATCTAAGCATCACTTTCATTATTAATACAGCCAAGGTCTGAAAATTCTACTGAATATTTAAGGAAAGACTTTTTAATCTTGCACAAAAAACAACCCAAAGTTAGGTGATTAAAAAAATAATCACTGAACCCTTTCAGTTTTCAGTGATGCATAAAGAGAGGGAAGAAAATACACAATTTGTTTCAACGATAAACTCAGCCTCTTCATCTAAAATCCTGAGTCACCTGACCCTTCTACTCTCCCCAGCAGAGAACCACCACACTGCATACCTGAGTCACTGCCACAATAATGGATGGTATGACACCAGGCTTTTCTATAAGACAAAGAAAGATTTCTTCAAGGTAAGAACAATAACTTAGAATATTTTAAGTGAAACTGTCCAGGAGGGTCTGCCTGGTCCACTTCAGATTGATCAGACTCCAGGAGATAGGACTTAACTTTTCCAACCATCTCCTCAGGGGAACCTTCTGAACTATGTGTGGCCCACTACCCAAAGGCCCCAGGAAACCCCTTGGCATGGCAATGTCCATTTCCCTATTCTTTTGCACAAATGTAGCACACGTCCTTTTCCAGATCACTTTGTACATGCATCACTATTTTCCAGATTCATCTTTATTGATGAATGGGTGAATACCATTCAATCATTCAAAGTGCCATTGATAATACTAATTCATTCTCATATCTGGCCATTCACTTTTGATAGAGCAATACACATTCTGGTTTATGTCTTCTCACACATGCAAGGATTTCTCCCTGGTAAACATCTAGAAGAGGGACTTTGGGACCATAATAAGGCATGCACACCTTTGCTAGATATTGCTAGTGCTCTCCAAAGGAGCTGTATACAATTATATTCCCACCAGAACTTCAAGTTCCCTGCATCTTTCTGTGGAATGACCACTTGGCATGATCATGCTTTTTAATTTTTGCTAATTTGACCCTCCCTTGTGAAAGACAAGGGTCAATGTCTTTTATGTTTGCTAATTTGACCCTTGTGAAAGTTATGTTGAATTTAACTTACCTTTTCCTCATTACTTGGGAGGTTGAGAACCTTTTCTCATTTGTGGATCAGCCGGTAAAGAATCCACCTGCAATGTAGGAGATCTAGGTTCGATACCTGGGTCAAGAAGATTCTTGGAGAAGAAAATGACAACCCACTCCAGTATTCCTTTTGGTAATATTATTACTAATGACCATCCACATCTATTTATTGGCCAATGGCAGGATCCTTTTCAAAAGTGGATCCTGTTGCTTTATTCAGGAATTCTTACATTCTAAGCAGTTAGGGAAGCCGGGAAAGGGACGCTCAGTGAGAGGCAGATATCTTGGGGGAAATGTGCTATCAACCGTTTTAGCTTTTTTGGTTAAAGAAAAAAACTACAGTCAAGATTCTACTCATAAGGGGAAGTGGGATGGGAAAAACGTTTGTTTTGTGATCTGGCATTTCCATATCTTCTCACTGCATACAGTACCGTTTACTAGGTATTGCTAACGTCCACCAGCAGAATACCTAAAGGTAAAAACAAGTATCAGGAAGGAAAAAGTACTACCAAAAGGAAACTCAAGAAAATGGCTTCAAGTGGGCAGTGGGCCGGACATCAGGCTGGGCTCAGTAGAAGCAGACAGTGTGCAGGAAGCTCCTGCCGCTCTTTTCCTCGAATGCCTGCAGCAGCTCGCCGATTCCGTCCTCCATGTCCCCCATGAGCTGGACGCACTGGCACAGGTCGCAGATGAGGAACGCTCCAAGCGTAGCCTCCTTGTTGGTGTCCAGGATGTTCACGTTGATCACATGCACAGGCTGGCAGGTCTCCTGCTCCCCGGAATTCATATCTTCCACCACCTGGTCATACACTCGCTCTTCACAGGTGAGGATGAGGTCAAACAGATCTTTGCATTCCTGGAACCTCTCTGGCCTGGGCTTGATTTGCGACCCATGGACTGTAGCCCACCAAGCTCCTCCATCCATGGGATTCTCCAGGCAAGAATACTGGAGTGGGTTGCCATTTCCTTCTCCATATTTCTTTCCAGCATCCGTAAAACGCCATTCTGCATATAGAGTTCTTTGTCTTTCCTAAGGAGGTCTTTGTACACATCGTCATACATGGCTCTGAAATCATAAACGTTTGGCCTGTCGCGTGCTGGTCCTGGAAGCTTCATGTTTGTTCCTGTTCCAAAGGACAGGATGCTGAATCCTCGTTTGCTGAGGATGTTGTGCGCCTCCATGCTCCGGTTCTGGTTGCTCGAGCATACCACAGCGAGGCGCAGTGGCAAAAACGGCATGACTGCGGCTGCACTCACCGAGACTCTCAGCTCAGAAATTTCGCTTCTGGACTCCTGCCGCTTCCACAAAAGCAAGGTGGTGGCCTCAATGCCTGGAAGCAGAAGCTGCGGCACCGGCAACATAGTGTGTCAGGACTTATGGTGTGGGCACTTATAACGTGTCCTGGCAGGCTCCTAGCGCAGGCCAAGATTGCTGGGCGGCAAGATGAGTGCCACTGCGGTATTCTTGGTTCGGAAATCACATAGACAGAGGAGCCAGGGGTGCTACGGCCTGCGGGGTCGCAAAAGGCAGACACGACTAAGCAACTAAACCACCAGCACTACCACAGTTGAATCAGGTTATCCCTCTGTAAAATGCCTGGTCATATCCTTTGTACGTTTTTCTAATGAATATCTGTCTTTCTCATAATGATTTTTAGAGTACAGCTTCTAGATATTCCGTTCCGTTGCTCAGTCGTGTCCGACTCATTGTGACCCCATGGACTGTAGCACGCCAGGCTTTCCTGCCCATCATCAACTCCAGAGCTCACTCAAACTCATGTCCATCGAGTTGGTGATGCCATCCAACCATATCATCATGTGGCGTCCCCTTCTCCTCTAGATATTAATGTCCCCTCTCCTTCTAGATGTTAATCCTTCCTTATTTGTAAGAGCTAAAAATAGCTCCCACCAACCTGTGGCTCATTATTTAAAATTTTCTTTGTGGTGCATACTTCATCAACTAGTCTTTACATTTAATGAAGGCAAATGTATCTATCTTGTATAGTTTCCATTTTGTGCTTTTAAGAAACCTTTCCCTACTTTGAGATCATTAAGGTAGTCTTTGTCGTTTTCAGGATCAAATAATTCTTGCTTTTAACTTTTATATCTTAAATCCATCTTGAGTTTACATTTCTGTATAGTATAGGGTAGGAATTTTTTTTTACCATCTACATAGCCAATTTTCCCAGGACTATTCTATTGGTTTGTAATGTCTCCTCTGTCATAAACCAAGTCCTCATATATGTACGAGTTTGCTTCTGGAATTTCAATTTTGTTCTATTGGTACACTTGTCTGTCCTTGTACTAATATCACATTTTTGTTAATATAAGTGAATAACAATTCTTAATATCTTATAGAGCTAGTCTCATATTGTTTTTCTGCTGTAGAGACTCTTGACTAATCTTTACCCTCTTTCCACATAGATTTTAGGGCAAGTTTGCCAAGTTCTAGGGGAAAAAAAAAACTGTTGGAGAGTTTGATTGAAATTGCACTGAACTGCAAGTTAATTTGTGGAGAATTGATTTATGTATGATATTGAATCTTCTAAACAATTTAAAAGGTATATATCTTCTATTATTTAAATTTTGTTAATTGTTTATGGAACTCAATAAAAGTTCATAATATTTCCTTAAAAGACATACATTTTGTTAGGTACAGCTCCAAATTTATTATGGGTTTTGCTACTATGTGAATGGAATTTTTTTCCATTCCAGTTTTGCAATTTACCTTGCAAATAAACTCTAATTCTAGTATTTATTCATAAATTACATAAATAACTAAGGAAACAGAGCTTGTGTGCTTGAAAGTAGCTGACACCCTGAGCTCACTAAAATAGAGTCAATTTTGTCCTTTCATTAAACAAAGTGGGATAATTCCTATTATGTTCAGAGACTGTGTTTTAGTTAGTGTGACATGTTTCCATGTTTCAGAAATGATATTTTTTCCTATGAAAGCTTCCACTTTTCCTACCAGGGACTCACTCCATTATAGTAGTTATAAATACAAAGCTTTTTCTTCTTATTCTTTACAATATGTTTTGATCCTTTATTTTCATTTAAGGTATATACTTGTTCAAAGTCATGGTTTTTTTGTCCTTAGAGGATTATTAGTTTAGAGAGCATACACACACATACACAGGCAAACATACTTTATCTGGGTTCTTTTATATATATGAAGTGTTTCTTCTTTTTTAAAAATTGAAGTAGAATTGATTTACAATGTTGAGCCAATCTCCGCTGTACAGCAAAGTAACTCAGTTTTACATATATATATATATATATATATTTAAAATATTCTTTTCCATTATGATTTATCTCAGGAGAATGGATGAAGTTCTCTGTACTATACAGCAGAACCTTCTTATTTACCAGTTCTACATGTAATAGTGTATACTTACCAACCACAAATGCCGAGTCCATCCTTCTCCCCTCCTCCTCTTTGGCAACCTCAAGTCTGATCTCTATGTCCTTGAGTCTGTTCCTGTTTTATAGATAGGTTCACCTGTGTCATACTCTACATTCCACATATAAGTGACATCACATGGTATGTCTTTCTCTTTCTGACTCAGTTCACTTCGTATGATAATCTCTAGTTGCATCCATGTTATTGCAAATGGCATTAATTTGGTTTATATGGTGAGTAGTAGTCCACTGTAGTAATAAAAAGAAAGCAACTTGATAGATTTCTTGCTTGAATACACTCAAGTTGAGGGAGTACATTCTCTAATGAGCTGTCAAGTCCTTTACTTAGAGATAGGAACAAACTGAATTTTGATTAAGCTGGTGCAGAAGAAGTAGCTATAGCAGAGTCACTATGGACCTGTAAGAGAAACCACTGGATAGGAATATTCTCTAAATTCTTCCCAATGATCCTGTCTCCTCTTCACTTGTTCTTTGGTCTAAATTAGTTAATTTCTTTTTAGAGGGCCTAGAAGAAAGGAAGAACAAACTTCTTGATCCAAACATACTGGGGGCAGAGGGGCAAACCTTACAAAAACAACATAGGACCTGAAACAAGTGAAACATGGGAAAAGAGATACCAATATTGGGTGCCATGTTAGTTGTCAGAATTTGTCTTTAGAACGTTTTCTCCTTGATTCTTCCTGTTGAAGAGGATCACTATTAATTTTTATATATTGAGCCTATACCCAGAAAGCTTGTGAAACCTTATATTAGTTATACTCATTTGTCTACATATTTTAGTACATTATCTGTGTAGACAATCATCCAATCTGTGAAAATAAAAATGTTTTCAACCCTTATATTTTTCTTTTCTCAATGAGATGGTTAGGATCTCATTTATAAAGCTGAATAAAAACAGTGACTACAGATATCCTTGTCAGTCTTGCTCCTGACTTGAAAACCATATGGACATCTTGAAGAAATCTCTAGTCTTTCCCCTTCTGTTGTTCTCTATTTCTTTGCACTGACCACTGGAGATGGCTTTCTTATCTTTCCTTGCTATTCTTTGGAACTCTGCATTCGCATGGGTACATCTTTCCTTTTCTCCTTTGCCTTTAGATTCTCTTCTTTTCTCAGCTATTTCTAAGGCCTCCTCAGACAGTCATTTTGCCTTTTTGCATTTCTTTTTTGGGGGGATAGTCTTGATCACTGCCTCCTGTACAGGGTTTCCTGTACAATGGCATGCTATCAGATCTAATCCCTTGAATCTATTTGTCACTTCCACTGTATAATAGAAAGGGATTTGATTTAGGTCATACCCGAATGGTCTAGTGGTTTTCCCTACTTTCTTCAACTTAAGTCTGAAGTTTACAGTAAGAAGTTCATGTTCTGAGCCACAGTCAGCTCCTGGTCTTGTTTTTGCTGATTGTATAGAGCTTCTCCATCTTCGGCTACAAAGAATATAATCAATCTAATTTCGGTATTGACCATCTGGTGATGTCCATGTGTAGAGTCCTCTCTTGTGTTGATGGAAGACGGTGTTTGCTATGACCAGTGCATTCTCTTGGCAAAACTCTATTAGCCTTTGCCCTGCTTCATTTTGTACTCCGAGGCCAAATTTGCCTTTTACTCCAGGTATCTCTTGACTTCCTACTTTTGCATGCCAGTCCTCTATGATGAAAAGGACATCTTTGGGGGGGTGTTAGTTCTAGAAGGTCTTATAGGTCTTCATAGAACCCTCAAACTTCAGCTTCTTTGGCATTAGTGGCTGGGGCATAGACTTGGATTACTGTGATACTGAATGGTTTGCCTTGGAAACAAACAGAGCTCGTTCTGTTGTTTTGAGATTGCACCCAAGTACTGCATTTTGGACTCTTGTTGACTATGAGGGCTACTCCATTTCTTCTAAGGGATTCTTGCCCACAGTAGTAGATACAATGGTCATCTGAAATAAACTCAACTATTCCAGTCTATTTTAGTTTACTGATTCCTAAAATGTCAATGTTCACTCTTGCCATCTCCTGTTCACTTGTTAGCTCCCCATCATTGCCATCACCAAAGATGTCTAGGACAAAGTACTGTCCAGAGAACCTTAGCTACAACAAAGGTCAATCACATGGAACCAAGCCATTTGAAAGGTTTAGGCATCTAGTTTCGATGTTTTCCTACTCTTACCAGAAATGCTGCTGGAACACCTAGAATCAAAAACTTTACTCACAGAGCCATTTGTTCCCTACTGAATGAAGCTTGTGTAAGTTTTGTGTAAGTTTACATCAGAGCTTAGTGTGATGAGCTGGCAAGAAATGTTTGCCAAGTTTCAAAGGCTTGGAGGAAAGATATCATAACCCTGAAAGGCATTTTCTTTTTAGTTTTGTTTGGAAGTGTTTTTAACTCTAAGAACAAAAGGTAGTCCTTGGACTGTCTCTTTTCCAGATAGCTGACACTACATTTCTCTACTGTTATCAGTTTCCTAAATAAGTGTAGCTGTATTTAATTACTGCTGAATACAGGGAAGACATGTGTTAGTCCTTTTGTTCAGTACTTTAGGATCAGAGGAATAACAGGTGTGGCAGTGTTTCTTCACTCATTTCAAAGTCACCTGTATCACCAAAATGTACATCTCATCCAGCCCACCAACCTTAAGGAATTGCAATAAATACAATTCTAAAGAATTGAAAGCTAGCTCTGTCTTTCCCTCAGATATCAAATGTGGACAAATGTTTTGTTGAATAGTTGCCATCTCAAAAGAGGTTATAGCAGGCAGATGATGTGAGAGAGCAAAGCGTGCTCTTAAATCACTAGATATGACAGGCCCGACCTGAAGGAAAATAAGCCTGTTTAGGTTCAGAGAGGTGAAGACCTGCCCAAGGTCACACAGTACATCCATTTTTCTCTTCCACTGCTTCCATCCCAGTCTAAGTCAGCTGTGCCTGGTCTAGTCCACTGCAGCAGCCTCCGAAAGACTCCCACTACCTCCAGTGGGGCTCCCGCTTTGATCCATTCTTCACCTCCTTATAGCTGGAGTCAGCTAATTAAAACATTATCTTACTGAAAACCTGCTATTGGCTTAACATTGTTATTACAAAAATGTTTCAACACTTTCTTTTTTTTTCACCATGAACAGGTAGGCCTGGAAGGGGCTGCCCCCTTCCTATCTCTTCAGTCTCAGCTTTACTCACTCCCTCCATCATGTGCTCTGCTTCAGACATGCTGGCCTTCAGGTAATGTACTAGAACCTACTGGATTATCTCCTTATACCTGCTCATCCATCTTTGGGGAAGGTTCCTTTTATACACCCTTGCCTAAATAGCTCTTCATTCTTCATATTCATTTCTGATATCTCACCTCAAGTCTCACTTCTTTGGGTTGTGAAATTCCATCAGTGGATTTCACCAACACTCCAGGTGAGGTCAGGTCTCTCAAAACATGTACTTTTTCTTCATAGCACCCACCATGTTTGTTACGTAGTAAGTTCAATACCTCTTTGGTGAATGCGTGAAGCATCTGATTGAGGTCTGTCTTCTTGACTAGATGGGAAGCTCCAAGAGCATCACTACTGCCATCTGTTAGATGGAGGAAGTAGATACAGGACTTGGATTCAATCTCTCCTAAATCCCTCCTGTTCCCCAGACTTTACCTTCCCACTCTGCCTTACTCCTCTGCTCCTCTGCCCCCACCTGTCAGAACAGTGGCCCTCTTCCAACAGACACTGCCTAATTCCACTGGTAGCTCAAGGGGCGCTATTCCCAGTTTCACCTAGTCACTCACTGGCAATTACTCCTTGTCTAGGGACAGCCTTCATCAGGGGCAGAAGCAGCAGTTACCCGTTAGTACCTCAAAAACCGTCATCAGGACATTGTTACTTCCCATTAAGGATAGCTCTCTCCATGCAGTCCTCTTTTTAAATGCCCACAGGTCCATTACAGGGAAGGTAACATTTGCCCAGTCCAACCCTCAGTCAACATGTTTGACTGCACACTCTTCACCTGGCTCAGAGTTGATTGAGGTGCTCATATGATTAAATGGAAGAAAGAACTGAAATCAGAGAGAATGGATGAGAAAGAAAAGGCTCTCAATTTGGCCACAGGCTGAATCTGACTTTCTCTTCTGGCAAATGTCCCCATGAATTTGTAATGGATAACTTCATGTTAAACAGGTACATACCTGAATATTAAATTACCTATCCCAAAACAACGGCAAATGGTATGTATGTATCTCTCCAGTTATAAGGTTGGCCAAAAAACTCATTCACATTTTTCCATAAGATGTTATGGAAAAAACAGTTTGGCCAACCCAATACCTTCATTTACATAGCTTGAATCTATAATGACAAGCAAACATTCCTCGTAAGAAAAAGTGCTCTCTGATGATTATTTTGTTATTCTTGTTGTTCAGTCACTAAGTCATGTCCAGCTCTTTGTGACCCTATGGACTGCAGCCCACTATCCTTCATTATCACCTCCCCAGTAGAAAGAACATTACACTTTTCTGGTCACCTAATACCAAAGCACTCTATAGGCCATTAGTGCATTCTGGATTAGAAAACCCAAAGTGTGTAGAATGGGGATTTGTGATCTGAAAGGGAAAGTGAAAGTCGCTCAGTCATATCCAACTCTCTGCAACTCCATGAACTATATAGTCCATGGAATTCCCCAGGCCAGAATACTGGAGTGGGTAGCCTTTCCCTTCTCCAGGGCATCTTCCCAACCCAAGGATGGAACCCAGGTCTCCCACATTGCAGGTGGATTCTTTACGAACTGTGCTGTCAAGGAAGCCCTTTTGTGATTTGAATGTGGCCTAATTATCACATGGTCAAACACAATCAGTGCAATCACTGGAATAAATGTAATGGTATGGAAGCGTAATTTGCACTCATGTGGATACCGAAGTATTTACCTGAAGCAGCATCTGTTTTTCAAGTTCACCAGAACCAAAAAAGGAAAGGGAACGGAACCCACCATGGTGGGAAGGGAAGAATCCACCATCTTCGGCAAGTACAGAGATTGATGAGTTTGATTCCACACCAATCTGACTACTTCAGAGGTGAAAAAGAATCTGGACTCTGATTCTCACCTGGGAACCTGGGAGGAGAAAAATTTCCACTTTTTCCTCAGGGCCCTGACCTGATCTTTTGACAACTCTGAAAACTCAAAGCCTGGAAGGTGGTGAGGTCATTTGGCCCAGGTAACAAATTGTGCTTGTGAGGTCTGCCCAGAAGTATCAGAGGATGACCTCAGCCCATGAAGAAAACAGTGTCTGGCACAGGGGTGTTGATTTGACGACATGGAAGAGGAGAAAGAATGGTCTTTCTGAAATGTGCAGATTTGAAGAGGTGGGGTTGTGTGGAATGGCAGGATTGTTTTTCCTCTACCGCTGCACCTGAGCTGTTCTGGGGAATCGATTTCTTATGCTACAAAAGGATAGGACAGTGTGATGCTGACTGGCCCTGGGGACACAGCTTCAATTCAAGTGCATTGATTCAACAAGGATGGCATTGTTTTCTAGTAGGATCCAGCTGCCCACTTGCCAGACCCCTTGGTGATCCTTATTTAAAAAGCAGGAGGCATCTCTGAAACTTTAATATGCACTTTTACGAAACAATACAGGACTAAAATGTAAAGCACATCATTTTGCCTGTGTTGTTTTTAGTATTTGATTCAAGTGCATGTAAACTGTGAACTATCTCAAATGTATGGTTCAAGCAGAGGTCACCAGGAGATGACTTAGTTGAGCTGAAGGATGTTTAAATAAATTAATGGTGTTGAGGACCACACAGTTGATAACCACCAATGATTCATTCAATTCATCATTTCAATA
Source organism: Bos grunniens (assembly GCF_055505025.1). Taxonomy (NCBI): domain Eukaryota; kingdom Metazoa; phylum Chordata; class Mammalia; order Artiodactyla; family Bovidae; genus Bos; species Bos grunniens. The sequence goes on along the minus strand of NC_141194.1, from coordinate 122,535,637 downwards.
ATTAAGATCAACTGTGAAAAACATTGGATCCATTCAGTGGAAAAAGAACCTGAGAGAACACACAGCCCATTCCTGACATTATAAGTGATCTCTAAGCCCAACACCACTAATGTTCCTTGAGAACTTACATGAATTGATCACAATTAGCTATTTTGCCTTCTTTACAAAGATTAGCCAAGATGGCCCTTCAACTGTGCTCAGTAATTAGCTCCCATCTTTAACTCCTACGTGCATCAAGGAAGGATGGACAGAAAATGTGACTTAGAGTCAGACAGGTCTGGACTCAAATCCTGATTTCACCGCTTATGGCTACATGACTGTGAGCAAAACATCATGAGGACGGTTTCATAGACTGTCACAAGGATGGAAAGAAAGCATCAGTAAAAATGCCTGGCATATGGTATTAATAAATGCCAATGGTACCTCCACTTAAAAAGCCACTGGAACAGAATTAAAATAAAGATTATCAATGCAACATTTCTTACTGATTAGTTTAAAACAATAATGTTTGCAGAAGTGTAGGTTCCTTTAGAAATCAAACCCACCTTTGAATGCCACGGGGAATTTTTACTCCTGTATCTAGACATACTGGGCCACCTCATTGCAGAACAGAAAGCAGTATTAGGCAACTCAACTCTTAAGAGTAGGGACCATGTTTCATGGTCTTTGGGTCTCCAGTACCTAGGCACAGTGCCAGGAACAGCATCAATACTCAATATATACACACATGCCTACATATATACATACATAGCTTTATGAAGTGGCATCATAGCATGGAATCTTAACCAGCCTTTAAAACAGATTTGAAGCAGATGCTTCACTTTTCATTTTAAAAGCTATATTTTAAAAACGTTTTAGGAGACAGATTCTCAGTGGGGATAGAACTCCAGATAACCTGTGAACTTCTTAAAATGGAGATGCCTAATCACTACCTGTGAGTCAATAATAGTAAGCACTCAAATAGGAGATGTATTTTTTACCTACGTACTGTCCCCTGTACATAAACTCATTCACTCCTTTCAACAACCATATGAAGGCAGTGCTAACATTTTACCCATTTGACAACAAAGTGACGGGACTCGGAGAGGGTAAGTGATTTGCCAAAGAGCACGTGACTAGCACCAAAGTCCATGTGACCGCCTCCATCTACCTGATCTACCTGAACAACACCCATAAGGCTGCAGCTTGTGCATTTCTCTTTCTTTTTCTTAAAGTTTCCACAATGGCTCTGATTGATATGCCTAGTTAATAGTCAGGTAATCAAGGAATGACTAGATAAAAAACATGCAAAGGAGGGACTTCCCTGGTAGTGCAGTGATTAAGACTTAACCTTCCAATGCCAGGGGTGCAGATCTGATTCCTGGTCAGGGAGCTAAGATCCTACATGCCTGTCAGCCAGGAAATCAAAGCATAAAACAAGCAAAACTGTAACAAATTCAATAAAGACTTTAAAAGTGAAGTGAAGTCGCTTAGTCGTGTCCGACTCTTTGAGACCCCACGGACTGTAGCCTATCAAGCTCCTCGGTCCGTGTGATTTTCCAGGCAAGAATACTGGAGTGGGTTGCCATTTCCTTGTCCAGACTTTAAAAGTGGTCCACATTAAAAAAAAAAAATTTAAAAACATGCAAGAGAAAGAAAAGGAAACCAAATGGCCCAGACCATTAGGACAGTTCTCCAAATCCAAATAGCAGTATGTGAAATAACCTATCCCTGAGACTCAAGCAGAGATTAGACCTTCACAAGGCTACAAATCACCTTTACAAGCTTTTGAACTCTTCCGCCACTATTGGCTCACCCTAAACAATCTGTCACCACATAGCAAGGATGGCCCGGCTGTTTCCAGAAGGGCACATTGTATGAGTCAGACATGACTTAGTGAATAAACAAACAAAAAATAAAGTCATCAGTCCACCAGGCCTGATAGATGGGATTGTTAAGGACAATGGCATGTTCTATGAGGTATCCTAACTTACTACCAAAGAGTAGATGTTATTAGCAGTTAATATTGTCTATTCTTTTCCCAGCTGAATTTTTAAAGACTGTGGAAAGTGATGTAAACCTCAGTGTTATTGCAGAATCAAGAAGCAACTACCTCCCTAGTTCCATAACGAATGCTGATCAAATACATGTGAATTGGAAAGGTATATTTAATTTGCAGGTTTCTGTCTACATGGTCTGCTTCTATTTTCTTTGATAAGATTAGTGAACAAAGTTTAGAGGACTTTTTTTAGTTCAAACATTTTCCCATAATGGCAAATCAGTCTGCTTGGGCAAACAGAACATCAAAACATTAACCATCAGGAGCTAACATGGGAAGTTGATCCGATTTACACATAAAAACACCTGCTAAAACTTAAATGAAACTTTATAGAGGAAGAAAACTGGATAAAGGATTGTTTGCATCTTTTCAAGCAGTGACTACAATAACTGCAAGAGTATGGACAAATAGTACCAAGTCTAATTAATCTTGTATATCTTCTGCACTGTTGCAAAATACATTTCATACCAGGGTAGAGTAAGTACACAGCAGGCAAAATGTGGTAGCTGAAGTCAAGCATAGCTAATATGCTGCTTAGAACAGGTGAGATCTACAGAATTCCCTGATCCATCCTGATTGGCTCTGGTATAGAGAACTGATTCCTAGCATGCTTTTCTTCTATGACTTTTATGTCCATGATATATATAGGCTGCTTGGATCTAAACAGATACAGGAGATGGTAGCAGTATGTGAGCAGAAAGCCTACTCTATTTTACATGGCAGTATTATGTATGATAGTAAGGCAATTTGTCATGCCAAGACTGGTAGGTGGGAGCCAGCAGCAGGTCTCAGACTCTCCCACCAGAGTTAACAACAGCTTAGAGAAATGGGCCAGGGCAGGGGCAGGATGATAGCATGGAGAAGAACAAAATGGTAACCTGACACCCACTGAGCCAGCAACACCACAAGATGTAACAAAGTCTCAGAGATAAAGGAGGCCAGTCATCAGAATGGGCTTCTCAGATGGCTCCATGGTAAAGAATCCACCTGCAAATACAGGAGATGTGTGTTTGATCCCTTGGTCGGGAAGGTCCCTGGAGAAGGAAATGGCAACCCACTCCAGGATTCTTGCCTGGGACATCCCATGGACAGAAGAGCTTGGAAAGCTACAGTCCATGGGATAGTAAAGAGTCAGACATGACTTAGTGAATAAACAAACAAAAAATAAAGTCATCAGAATATATACTAGGAGTCCAGAACACAAGACTCTAGAACAGCTTTCCTGGACAAAGGCCATTCCTCCTCTAGCTCCTTTTAAAATCCATTGTTCAAGAGGAGTTGGGAGCTGAAGCCCTCCCCACCCAAACACATGGTCTCCCTACCCAGCAGCTATTACATGCCTGGAGTGAGCTATGGAAGAGTTCTACTGAATGGAGACATATAAGTAATCCAACAAGCAAATGCACTGAAGCACAGTGCAGAAGGGATTAAGAGTGTAGACAGGGACTTCCCTGACAGTCCAATGGATAGGACTCCGTGCTTCCACTGCAGGAAGCACAGGTTTGATCCTTTGTCAGGGAACTAAGATCCTGCAAGTCATGGACCAAAAAAATTGTGGACAGTTTAATCACAAAGTTCTGAGTTCAGAAGCCAGGTCTGAAGCTGCTAGCTGTGTCCTAGTGAATAAATCAACTAATGTCACCTACTTCACCCTATGACTGTTGAGAGGATTAAATGACTCAGTGCATCTAAAGCACTTAGTGAAGTGTCTTCAGCATGGCAAGTACTCAATAAAAGTCAGTAATTGCTATTATCATTATTAACAAATGACCAGAAGGCTTTTATGTAGCCCAAAATGAATAGACTGCTAACTCAAAAGATCATAAAAAGGAGAATCATAACGAGTTTTTTCCTAACATACCTGTTATGAAGTTTTTTAAAATTAAATATTCAACAAGCCCAGTGCCAGTCTCTCTTGCTTGCATACCTGTGCTTCTTCTGGAGCTCTGCCATTCTCTGTCTCTCTCTGTCCCATATCTATTTGTAGCTAGGGAGGACATATTTCATACCTGTGCAGAAGTGTTATCTGCCAAGTTATGAAATGAGGGAGGATGTGAAAAGGTAACGAAAAACATTAAAATCCAGGAGGAAGTTGGTATCCAGCCTCAATTCCATCTCCCCCTACCCAGGCTCCTCTCTGTCCTGCACTCTTGACAACACCCAACTCAGATTAAATCCAGCTCTTTAATGACTCCACACCTGCTCACAGGTGGATCACCATCTGCCTTGCTGTCCATTCCCCTTTAAACTGATACCCTCAAAGCTCAAGTGTGAGTCTTCAGTGCTGCCTGCCACCCCACTCCACTCCTGTTACCGAAAGAGTGTGTAGGGTCCGGCTGCTGGCCGCTCAAAAGCCAAAAACAGGCCAGGTTGGTGGAAAGGAAAGGTTGCTGTATTTCAGATGCCAGCAACTGAGGGGGGAGGGTGGCAGACATCTGTCCAAAGGCTGACTACCCACCCCCTGCCCTGCCAGCCCCAACTTTGCACCAGCAACGAGTGGAGCAGGAGTTTTTGTAGCCACAAGGAGAGGGCTACATATAGAAACAGTACCATCAGCTCTGACAGTCATCTTCAAACTGGTCATTGGTGGTCTGATCAGCATCACCTTGGTTGTTTTAGGTACAGTTAATCATTAGTTCCAGAGTCTGTTTGTTCCCATTTCTTGAGGCCAGTTTTCAGAATTTTAGCAACTTATGTCATGGGTACAGTCTGTTTTCTGTACATGTCTGAAGTTATCATATAGTTAACTTCTCCACCTGGGGTTTTAGTATCTATAAGATAGCTCACAGGATGTGGCTCAGAATATTATCTATAGCCCTTGAGAAAAAAACTAAAGGTCCTTGACTATGCTTAATAACTACATTATTATTACTTGGTTTCTTTTGACTATTTTCCTTTTTTTCCTGCATTTCTCATTTCTCTGATTAAACTTATTCTTTGACTAAAGTTTTCCATAGACAAAAGGCAGGTAGAGGACATGGAGGTGGGCAAGGACCATAGCGTCCTGCTCCATTGCACCCCCTACCCTGTTCATTTGTCTGCTTTCCCTAATTCTTTCATATGCCTCCTCTCTGCTCACACTGCTAACTCTTTATTCCTCCTCACTCTCAGCTGATGACCTAGCTTCTGATTTCAGCTTCTTCAGAAGAAGCAATTAGGAGAAATTCCACATCCTCCCACCACCCTATCTACCCACCTACTGGCATCTGTACCCACCAGTTCTGGCTGTTTGCTGCTAACTGTGGACGAAGGGTCTGCTCTGAAGGACAACCTTATAACAATAGTAGGAAGCTAATGCATCTGCTTTATTCTTCCCCATATTATGATATCAGAGTCATTACTTGATAATATACTATTGGTCTTTTTGTTTACTATCTGACCACCCCCATTAGAATATAAGCTCCTTAAGGAAAACGTTGTATCCTGTGGCCAAAAGGAGTGCCAGGCACATATTAAGCACTCAGTGAATATATCTGTGTGGAATGAATGGGGAAAAAAGAATGAATGAAAGAAAAACATGAATTTTTCACTGTGTTTGAAATTCTCTATTGAATGCTTAGGGTTCTCTCCTTCTCTCTCCCCCATGAACACTTCCCCCACCAAAATCCCTAGGATAGGAATCTATTGTCCCAGGGGGATGTGTTATTAAAAGTTGATGCTCTTCGAGGAGGCATGTCATGGACATCCATGTGAATAAGGATGCCTGCATTGAACCCGGTCATGGCTAAAGAGTGCCAGTGAGTGAGGCCCTACCCACAGAGCAGAGCCATCCAGGCAATATGGGAAGTAGGCTTGCCAAGCAAAGGTCTATTTAGGATCCAGATCCAATGACAGGAAACCTTCTTAACTTCCTTCCTTCCTTGCCATTGAGCCTGAGACTATGCCAAGGAAGTCCAACCCTCAAACATCTACAGAAAGTATCCCAGAGAGGAAGTCTATTACTTGTCTATGCCATCTGCACAATGCTCAGGAAGCCAGCCAGCCTGGACATAGAGGGCGCCTCTGCTTTGTACCTTCTATGCAGAAGATGCTCAGTTTCTGGGCACCGTGGCCAACGTGGATGAAGGATCATAGACGATAAGGGGTGTAAGGGGCTGGTTACTTACAGTACATGCATGATATGCATCAGGGAGGTTATTAAGAAGATGGAGGAGATGGAGATGAATGAGGAGGTGGAAGAAGCAAAAGGGACACTGGAGGCAGGGAAGAGGAGTGGAGAAGCTAGAAGAGGTGGAGAAGGAAAGAGAGAAGGTAGAGAAATAATTTAGTTTTACATGTCAGTGATAAATATTAACTTAACTTGAAGACTGCAAAGGTGCTACTAGACTCTGGCAGTCACCAGCTTAGGCAAGTTGGACAAGTCCCTTTGCTCATGGGAATTTTGGTTTTTCTCACCATTCAATGCTGGAAGCTGGCATCTCCAAGGACCCTCACAGTTCTGACCTCTGTAAAATCATAATCTTTCCAGTCACCAGCTCGGCTCCATAACATGGGTCTGTGGAGCCACCAAGCACCAAGGCCAACTAGTACAGAGTTTGGAACTTCAGCACATGTCCCTGAAAACAGGCAGAAACTCCCTCAATGGAGCCTTAGCTGCCTTCCCACAGATCCCAAGGGCTTCTCTGGTAGCTCAGTTGGTAAAGAATCCACCTGCAATACAGGAGACCCCAGTTTGATTCCTGGGTCAGAAATATCCCCTGGAGAAGGGACAGGCTACCCACTCCAGTATTCTTGGGCTTCCCTGATGGCTCAGCTAGTAAAGAATCCTCCCGCAATGTGGGAGACCTGGGTTCAATCCCTGGGTTGGGAAGATAACCCTGGAGAAGGGAAAGGCTACCCACTCCAGTATTCTGGCCTGGAGAATTCCATGGACTGTATAGTCCATGGGGTCACAAAGAGTCGGACACGATGGAGTGACTTTCACCTTCACAGATTCCAGCTTTCTTCCCAGGAAAACATTCTCCTAGAGGATTGGGATGCTACGTCTCATTTCACAGCTCCATTTTCCTGAGAAATAAACAGCACAAACTAGCATTTGTTCCTCAGCACAGAATGAGCCAGTCCAATGAAGATCAGCCAATTTGTCCTTTCTTTAATACTGTTTATTGTCTCTTTAATGATGAATTCATTTGAGCAAGTGACCCCAGATCCTAATTTACGGTGACTGTTTACATTCATGAGACCTCTCCCAATCTCGGCTCCTGGTCCCTTTTGACCTTTCAGAAACCACACCTAGCTGCCTCCGGAACAGGCCACTCTAGTCTTACTTTGGGAAAGGATCCAGCATAGCAGGCAGCACACTTACAGTTCTTACGGACCACATGGAAAAATCAACCGGAGACTGGCAGCCCCAGAGGCAGGCAGCCCAGACTAGGAAGAGAGGAGACACAGTCTGTGAATACCATGTTGTTTCCTTACTGTTCAATCTTTCCAAGTTAACTGGTGTGGAATTTCAATCGCTTGCCCATATATAGCTTTGGAATATCTTATAATTCAAAGAGACATCATGGTGTACTGGAGCTGGAATCCAAAAGACCAAAATAAAATTTTGGCTCCAACCACTTATCACACGTTGGGCAATCTACATAATTTCTCTGGGCCTCCTGACTCTCCCCGTCTCTAAAGTGGAGACAATAATAGTACATAAGAAATAAGATCAACTAAGATATCTCTGACTCAAGCACACAGTATAGTGTCCCATACAAACAGAAAGAATAAATATGAGCTACTAGCCACGGATAGTATTATGAAACCATGGATATAGGCATGCTGTGGGAAATAAAAAGAGCCCATAAAGTGTGTTTGCCAAAGTGCTGACTACAAAGTGAGCAACTAAACATTAGCCTTTGCTTCTGGATATGACATCCCCATCATCATCAAACAGCACGGACTCACATTTGTCCAAAGGAACCAGTCATTGATGGAGGTGCAAATTCAGGTAGAGGTCACAGCATCGTTACAGTAGCTGATACCTGGAAATGGCCCTAATGCCCAAAATGACAAATGTCCAAAACAGGAGCCTAGTTGAGACTGGAATATACACATATAATCAACTACCAGGTCACAATGAAATTGATGCTCCAAAAGTATATGTATGGACAGAAAAATACGTCCAAAATATGCTGTCAAATGGGGAAAAAAGGGGAGCTAAGAAACAGATGCTCAAAGTTATACATTATAAACCTATCTTGTGTGAATTTCAACAAATAGATTTTAACTTGGGAATGAAAGAATAATAAGTATCCCACCTGATCTCACTTTGCAAGTATGTGGTACATATGTTACAATGCCTAGAAAAATTCTCAGAGACTTTACACATCAAAAGGGTTCTTTCTGCATAATAGGAATTTAGGTGACTTTCACTTTCTCTTTAGACTTTTACTGGAACTTTCAGGGGTGGAGGATTGTTAAATTTTTCTTTTTAAACAAGAAACGTGTTTATTCAACACCATGAAAAATAGGGTCCTTAATCATAAGGCTCCCAAACTATCCATCATTTGGTTTCAGAGGCTGATTTGCCTGTTTGTGGAAGGCCCGGGCCTCCAGGGAATCAGACACGCACCTACTTGTGGCCCCCATACTTCCTCTGTGAGAGAGATGAAGGCAGAAATATGTCTTGCTTTCTCTAGTGCATCTGCCCCAACATCAAGCCATCTTTGAAATTGCTTTGAAGGTACATTTTAATTAAAATTAAAATGCTACTCTGGGAAGAGAGGGGAAGAGAATGTGCTTCCTTTTGGTGTGATGAACATGGTTTGGAACTAGATAAGAGTTAATGGTTGCACAACATTGCGGGTATACTAAATGCTACTGGATTGTACATTTAAAAATGGCTACTTGTATGTTGGTGCTTCTCTGGTAGCTCAGTGGTAAAGAATCCACCTGTCAATGCAGGAGACTCGGGTTTGATCCCTGGGTCGGGTAGACACCCTGGAGAAGGAAACTGCATCCCACTCCAGTATTCTTGCCTGCGAAATCCCATGGAGAGAGGAGCCTGGTGGGCTATAGTCCATGGGGTGTCAACAGTCAGACACGACTTAGTGATTAAACAACAACAATTGTTATGTTTGTGAATTTCACTTCAATAAAATAAAAACAAAACTTAATCCATGAATACTGAGTATTGGTAATTTCAATATGGATGTGGAAAATTCACCTCTTAGAATTTTTGTGTGTTCAATACATAAACGGTTTGCACACCGAGATCAAAATTTTAATAGAAATGTTTTTCCTTTGTTTCTAGGAGATGCATATTATGAACCAATATGCCATTTTCATCATGTCATTACCATAATCATAAGCTATTAGAACTGAAGGACAGTTCAGCCACTTTGTTTTACAGAATAGGTAACTGAGGCTAGAAAAGAGAGAACTGGAACACATAAGTAATTTACAAAATCAGAAGTGTCCTAGTCCAGGGTTCCGTCCAGAATAATCCACTTCTAGTCTTTTCTTCATTCAATTACCTGGTCCTCTTTATATTTTTTTAAAAATACATATTTACTCTTTTTTTTTTTTTAGTCTTATGTTGATATTTTATTCGTTATAATTAAATTCTATTTTTATTTGGAATTTGTGGAAGTCAACTGAAAGAAGCAGACATTTTCTTGAGGATTAAAATAAGGTTTGCATTTACAGAGCAATGAAATTCAGGGTCAGAGAGGGTGTCCATCGTTCTGATGTTCCTCTAATTGAGGGGTTCCCCAGAATGCAGGACTTTCATGCCACAGCTGGGGAAGTCTGGGGTGAACTGGGATGGTCAGTCACCCTGGTACGGTTTACCGAAAGGTACACTGAAGAAGCTGTTTGGAAGTGATGGTTTAAAACAGAATAAGGCCAAGTTGGTGGAGGATATTTACAACTAGTTTTTACTCTTTCTTTTCACTCAATTTGCGTTTATTCTCAGCAAATTTACATATTTACTCTTTAATCAAATTATCAGCCTCATGTCATTTCCCAGAATTTGTTTTCTGCACCCCAATTCCTTCAGTGTTCAGTATATTGGTCATACGTTTTGATAACTATATTGAGCAAACTCATTCTATTTCAGTTGTGAGAAGCAGGTGATAGGGTGTGGATTAACTCAGTAATGTGCCACACCCTCTTGGCCCTACGACTTTATCCCTGGGAATGCTGGAGATCTAGGTTTCATCTGGGTCTCAAAAACACGATCATTAACACAGCGGTTTCTGCGTCCGCACCTCTCACACTGCCCTGACTCCAAATCACAGCGAGATTGTTTACTTGAAGGATAAAGAAATCTTTCCATCCAGAGCCAAGAAAATTACACCTTCCTTGTATTTTGCACAGATTAATATCTGAGAAGGTTTATGATCAAATGCTTCTTGAATGTGTCTCTCTGTAGCTGGATTGCATGGTTGCCAGTGACCCGCTACTTGGAATCAAAGAACCACTGGCATGATGGCGACAGCAAAGATCTGGGCATTTTGTTAAGTTACATGTCACCAATTTGCAGTTTTGCAACACCTGCATTCAACACTGGAGTCTGAGCTGAAGAGTGCCCTTTGCTGCAAAATGTTAGGTTCCAAAAACTTGCTGTACACTTCAGGCATTCTGAGCAGTTGGAAACAGTGTTGTGAATTGAATCTGGATCCCACTTTCCAGCAGTCTATCCACTGCACACCCAACCTGTGAAGCCCTGTGTGTTTATTCAGTATCACTCCTTAGACTTCCAAACAAAAAAGACAAAAGATCTCAACTCCTTTCCTGTTTCTCAGAGAGCCAATGATGATGTGTTAAGAAGTAACTGGAGCAGGAAGGAAGGGGAAGGAAATCCTATTTGGTTAACATCCCCATCAGTGCACATAATCAACTTAGAATGAAAGCCAATTTTATGATGGGTTTTCCCTACCTTGGCTGCACCCCAAGGCTTAGAGGATTTTAGTTCCTGGACCAAGGATCAAACCCAGGACCTTGGCAGTGAGAGCACAGAGTCCTAACCACTGGACTGGCAGAGAATTCTTCGTGGTAGGGTTTCTGAGGCAAGAGAATAACCTACAGAGTTTTCCTAAATGGATTCAACAATGCCAGCCACAGTGGGATTCATTCAGTATTACTTGAAAAACTCCCAAAACAAACAACCCCCAACATTAAATTTGACCACTAAGTAGATGTAAAGCAAAGGGAATGTAAATGATATGTCACCTCTCAGAGCCTCCAATCCAGGAATAAAATGAGAAGATTGTGATTTTTTTTCCCCACAGTATAACATACATGCGAGGAACACACTCCAGTGGGGAGTACCCAGATTAAAATACAACCCTGAGAATAAACTCTGTTTGTGTATGTGTGTGTTGTAGAGGAAGTCAGGCAGTGGAGCAGATGAGGACGGGTGGCTGAAGCACTCATGAAAGGGCTGGCATCCAGGGCAGCTGGTAGCCCATGGACCCTGCTAGTGCACTCTAAAATTTACTGCAAAGAATAATTCAAAGCTGAGAACTCCTGGACTACAAAAATAGTAAGCTTCCTTAAGCTTTGTAAAATAAATATATTGAATCAAAAACAGTGTCATCATTACCAAATTTTTTATATATCTGAACTTCTTTGTGGCCACAACTATATGGTACCTAACTACACTCTTATGAAAGGACAAAAGCAACACTTTAGATGCCCTGTTCATATCCATGTAGACCCCCATGTAATTACTGCTATTCAAGGGTTATGATCTGATGGAAATGATAGTGTTTGGAGACAAAACATGTGGACACAAATTTGAATTTTGCCACTAACTAATCTTATATGCCACAGTTTCTTCATCTGGATTCAAATCCTAGGATGATATTCTGTAAATTCCCCAAATTCTATATGGCTTACGCTCCTCATCTGTAAAATAAGGATAATGGTAGTGCTTATCTCCTAAGCTTGTAGTTACGGATTTAATGAAATGATACCTGTGGAGTCCTTCAAGTTGCCCACAGCAGAGACAGTGCTCAATGAATATCAGTAACATCATCTTTGTCCCCATATCAATAAGGTGTTTTCACAGCTCTCTGAATATAGTTAAAGTCACTCGTCATGTCTGACTCTTTGCAACCCCATGGACTATATAGTCCATGGAATTCTCCCAGCCAGAATACTGGAGTGGGTAGCCTTTCCCTTCTCCAGGGGATCTTCCCAACCCAAGTATTGAACCCAGGTCTCTCGCATTGCGGGCAGATTCTTAACCAGCTGAGCCACAAGGGAAGCCCAAGAATACTGGAGTGGGTAGCCTATCCCTTCTCCAGGGAATCTTCCCGACTCAAGAATCAAACCAGGGTCTCTTGCACTGCAGGTAGATTCTTACCAACTGAGCTATCAGGGAAAATCGGCTTTTGGATGAATTTATTAACCTTCTATACTATAATGCACAGCATCATCTTCATCATCAACATCATAATAAATACACTTTTGAGCTATGATGTGTCAAGTACCATGACTATGCTGGGCAGTTTACCATGAGGTAACTTAGTTGATACTACCAATGTATCTGCAGAAGTCCCCAGTAGAGGTTCCTATAGATCAAGAAAGTGACATTGCTAGTCACATCATCAGTAAGTGACAAAACCAGGATGTGAACTCAAGTCTCTTTTATTGGAAAGTGACTATGAATCACAATAATGAAGACAGCAAGGCCTCACTGCATTCTTACAATGCACCAAGCATCACACGCAATGTTAAACCTGCACTAGGCAGATTCTGCACAACCCTAAAACACTGACTTGGTATCCAGGGTCACAAAAGAGATAGGAATCAGAAATATTGGGAGAATTGGGGTCCCAGAAGGCAGAAGAAACAGAAGCTATCCTTGGTCTCTGTCCTTATCCATGACAGCAAAATCTAACGCAAGTCTGTGCTCCAGAGGCAACCATCTGAAACCATAAGAAAACCCACTTACACAAACCGTTCTTGGAAAGTTGGGTCATAGAGTTTCTACTTAAGAAGAAAACCCAGTTGTACAAACTCTTCCTGGAAAGCAGGGTGATAGAATAGTGTGCTGTGCTTAGTTGCTCAGCCGTGTCTGACTCTTTGCGACCCCATGGACTATAGCCCGCCAGGCTCCTCTGTCCATGGGATTTCCCAGGCAAGAATACTGGAGTGGGTAGCCTATCCCTTCTCTAGGGGAACTTCCTGACCCAGGAATCAAAGTGGGGTCTCCTGCATTGCAGGTGGATTCTTTACCAGCTAAGCTATCCGGGAAGCCCATGATAGAATACTAGAGCTAGTCAAAACCTTAAAAAAAAAAAAAAAAAAAAAAAATCAAATCTTACAACCTCCCTGATCGGTGGACCAGAAAGCTGAAGACGTGATTAAGTGGAAAAATCCATTTTCACTGCCTCCCACAGAATAATTAGGGGCTTTGCAAGCTTTTCAGAGTATGTGGCGGTGGGGGCGGTGGGGGGTAAGTCCAATAGTTACCAAGGGCTCTGTAAGGAACCCAGGGCAGAATGTGACAATAAATCCAGCACAGGGCCTTGCCCTCAAGGCGCTGCCTGTACACAGAGGGAGACAGACAAGTCACAAGCAACATGAACTCAAGCCAAGACGAAGTTCAATCACCAGGCTATGAGAGTTCAAAACTGCTTTCCACTTGGGGGAAGGGTGTCAAGGAAAGCTTAGTAAAGTAGAAGACGTTGACAAATGACAGGTAAAATGACGAGATGGAGAAATATATTTAAGTAAACAGCTGTAGCAGAGGCAGAAAATGTCACAGTGGTCAGGAAGCACTGAGGGCTCCAATTTGGCTGGAAATGAGTACACATGAAGGAGAACAGAGGAGCACATGGCTGCTCAGTAGCTTGGGAAGCTTGGAGCTGAGGAGAGGAGACAGTTCCTTAGCAGCTGGAGTCTGCATGACAGGTGAAGGTGATTCAAAGAGGGCCTTAGAAGGACGTACCTGGCACTGCTTTAGGGTACAGGATGGAGGGAGAAGAGGCCAGAGGGAAGAGACATGGGATGCTGGAGAACAATTAGAAGGATGTTTGTCACCGCAGCACAAAGGGTACTGCCTGCAACAGACGTGCAGAGAGGTGGTTCCAAGTGATACTTTTCCTTTCCTTCCTCTAGGTCTGCACTAAATGGTTGAGGGGCACTGAAGGGATCTGAAGTAGGAAGCAGTCCCCACACCTTATTCCTTAGAGGCTCTCGTCCCCTGAAGGGACAGGGCTAACTAAAGAGTTTCTGAATACCCAGTCACTCTCCTCTGGGATGTGTCTGGCCAAACTCTGGCACAAGTGAGCACTTTTCTCCATCCTCAGAATCTAAACTTTTGCCTCTTTTCAGGGAGGCTTTTGGGGGTGGGATATATAGACAGAATCCAGCCAGTTCCAGACAACAGCCCTTACTGTGATCACATCAACTACTGCACCCCATAGTCTATGACCACAGTTTTTCTGGGTCCTGGCTCCTCGCTAGGGCTTTTCACAGCACCAATCCTCAAACTACACAGGCATCAACTCCCATCGACCCCACTCACACTGAGATCAGAGGTAACACAAAAAAAGCTACTTGGCAGTTAGATACATCCATTCAGAAGTCAATATTTACCAACTAAAACTCTGCCAAAGTAGCTGAGAGGCACTGGGCAAGAATTCCCAAAGCTCCACCAGAGAAACCAGTCCTCAGCACTGCATGTTTATGTTTGATCTACATGAAGCTATTTGCATCATCTTCCCATGATTTCTGCTGAAAATTAACTAGGTGGATTCAGTCTTCTTCCCTAAGATGAGTTACTGATCTTAGGATCAAGGCGACATAATACTCGATAAAGCCTTGTTCTACCAGTAGAACACATCTCAAATCTTCCTCTAACTAAATCTGTTTCACAGCTCTCCCCAAGACTAAAAATGGGATAACGTTAAGCAAGCAAGAACTTGGAGTCATCAGCAGGGCCAAGGACAATCAGGTCTTTCGAGGATGAGCACTGGGGTAGGCTACAAACACTGTGCAGTACTAGTCACCAGAACCTACTACAAGCAAAGTCTCTCCTATGAAATGAGATGTAAAATTAATGAGCTGGTCAGCCTTTTGCAACACACTAGGTAGAACGCATGGTTCCAGTGGACTGGGAAGAGTTGTTGTCCCAATCATACCCCAGCTGACACATCCACGTGCTTTCTTGCCTTCAAAGTTCTCCCGTGCTAATTCCACATGTGTTACAAGTGTCAGACAGCTCCTCCTTTACAGAAAGATGAGATAACTTGACCAAGATCATTCTGCACAGGTTGGTAGAGGGAGTACATCAGCCTAACGTAAGGATATGAATGAAGGAAAAAGTAGCACCAACTGCTATCTTGTCTCTTCACCAAGGGATCTTAAAACTTGTACAATAAGAAAGTGCACATCAGCTCTTTCCAAATACAAGAAATAGAGAATTCTGATCACCCTGGAGATGTGCTGATGGGACAAATCCTTCTGTGAGTGAACAAATAATTAAAATGTGAATATTCCACTTTGAGGTTTTGGTGATCTGATGCCTATTGGTAATGTAACATTCTTAGACTTTAAAGATAAACTGGTGGAGTCACAAAAAGAAAGAAGAACAAAAAGAAAAAAGTAGCAAACCCGATACACTCTTCAGAAATAAGGTTGTCCCACCTCAATGTCCATTGACAGATGCATGAATAAAGAAGATGTGGAACATATATATATAATGGAATATCACTTGGTCACAAAATGGATGAAATAATGTCATTTACACCAACATGGATGGACCTAGAGATTATCATACTGTGTGAAGTAAGTCAGACAAAGACAAACACCATATGATATTATTTATATGTGCAATCTAAAAAGAGAGAGATACAAATGAACTTATTTCCAAAACAGAAAGAGACTCACAGACAAAGAAAACAAATTTAGGATTACCAAAGGGAAATGGGGTTGGGGAGGGATAAATTAGGAGTTTGGGGTTAACAGATACATACTACTATATACAAAATAAACAATAAGGACCTACTGAATAGCACAGAGAACTACACTCAATATTTTGTAAACACCTATAAGGGAAGAGAATCTGAAGAATATGTATATATAACTGAATCACTGTGATGTACACCTGAAACTAACACAATATTGAAATAGAGTATATCCCAAATAAAGGACAGTAAATATCAGTTTATCGAGCCATCCCTTTCATCATCTTTGTTCCCCCAAGAGATGTTTCTTATTTACATTCCATCAATATATCTGCTCTGAGGAAATGTCCATTGTTTAGTTGTGTCTGACTCTTTGTGACCCCATGGACTATAGCCCACCAGGCTCCTCTGTCCATGGGGTTTTCCAGGACAAATCCACTCCCTTGGTAGGGACCAGGGAAAATTCTGAGGGGTCAGATGTCAATACCTAATAAGGTCTCCTATGCTTCCCCAGATAGGGTAGCATTTTATTTATTTATTTATTTATTTATTTGGCTGCATAGCATGTGGGATCTTAGTTCCCTGACCAGGGATAGAACCCATGCTCCCTCCATTGGAAGCACAGAGTCTTAACCACTAGACCACAAGGGAAGTCTCATAGGGTAGTTTTTTTAGCAAAGAGAGAACACATTAAGACAAATAAATGAAATGCAAATGATGGACTTTCAGACTTCAGCCAGTTCATGAAAGAGGTAAGGACATCTTCATATTACCCCAGGTTCAGAACATCTTCACATTACCCCAAATTACAATGTGTGGCCTACATTTTTGTAATTCTACATTTTGCTAGAGGAAGAGTGAATGCCTGTTCAATTCCACTCAGTTTTCATTCAGTTCAACTGAATTGAACAGTCTCAATGGTCCCCTACTGGTGCTTAGCATGCAGACAAGCATAAGACACAGTCTTGCCTTCAAGAGGCTTGATAGCTACAGAACTTTGCAGACATGGAAGCAACTCTTTAAATATGATCAGACCATGATACCTGCTATGGAGAATTTGGTAGGGGTGGGGAATAGGATCGCAGGAGAAGAAGACATTTATTCTGTTTGGAGGAAAATAGGGGAAAGCTGCATGGAACAGGTAGAATTTGAGATAAGCCTTAAGAAACAATGAACATTTCTAAGGATGAAGATGGAGGTCAAAACGGTGTGAAGGTACTGGTTAATGGAAGTTGTTGTAAGAACACAAACATCCTACATTAATACATATATGTGGAATCTAGAAAAATGGTACTGATGAACCTATTTACAGGGCAGGAATAGAGATGTAGATATAGAGAACAGACTTGGAGACACAGTGGGGGAAGGAGATGGTGGGATGAATTAAGAGAGTAACACTGACATATATACACTACTCTGTGTAAAATAGATAGTTAGTGGGAAGCTGCTATATTGTACAGGGAGCTCACCCTGGCATTCTGTGATGACCTAGAGGGGTGGGATGGGAAGGGGGAGGGAGGCTCAAGAGGGAGGGGCTATATATATAATTATGGCTAACACAACATTGTAATGCCATTACATTCCAATTAAAAATAAAGGAAAAATCTTAAAAAATAATTAATGTAAAAGCCAAAACTAAAAAAAAAAAAAAAAAAAAGAACGTACCAGAGGAAAGACAGTAGTCCAGTGTGGCTGGAAATCAGAGTAATGAGTAAGAACATTGTTTTTGTTAAAACTGGAAAGCTAGGCTGGGAATAGATCATAAAATGCTTTGAAAGTCCTTCTGCAGTTGGTAAGTACAGAAGAAAACTATATTACTAGTACTATTTTGGTGATCACGTGAACTTCGAAATAAAATGGAGTCATAATGGAAGAAGAGGCATAAATAAACAATATTAAGACTTAAAATGGGCATAACTGCAGATGCAGCAAAGAAAAAAATTTTTAGATAATGTTATGAGCAACTTTACAGACATAAATTTGAAAATTTCAATGAAATACCCAAATTAATAGAAAAATAAATTTTAAAATTGACTCCAGAATGGTCTTATAACCATTAAATTTTTTTAAAGCATCCCATTAAATCAATGCCAGACCCGTGCAGGGGGGCCGTTTATAGGTAGTTCTACTAAATTTGCAAGAAACACATAATTCCAATCTTATACAAATACTTCAGAGAGAAGATGAGAATATTTCCCAACTCATTTTATAAGGCAACTCTCATCTTGGCACCAAAAATAGACAAGAATAAAAGAAAGGAAAAATGCATGCTAGCCTAACTTATGAACATAAAAGTAAAAATGCTAAACAAAATATTACCAAGTGAAATCTAGCAATGTACAAAAACAAAAATTAGGATCAAGTTGGGTTAATTCCAATAATTTGAGTTTGTTTTAACATTAAAAATTTTATGAGGGTAAAGCCATGCATTGCTTTAAAGGATTAAAGGAGAAAGGAAAAGAACTATGCTATATGATCACCTCAAAAGATACAGAAAATGTATTTGATAAAAGTCAAAATCCATTTGCCATAAATGGATGGCACCTATATTAGCTAACTATAGGTGGTGATTTCTCTAACCTGATAAAATTTCTCCCACCTGATAGATTTTGGTGCCAAGATGAGAGTTGCTTTATAAAATGAGTTGGGAAATATTCCCATCTTCTCTCTGAAGTGTTTGTATAAGATTGTAATTATGCGTTTCTTGCAAATTTAGTAGAACTATCCATAAAATATATTTTCCAAAATATTTTGGAAGTATCATAACTCAATGGCAAAATATTATAAGCATTCTATTTAAGGTCAGAAACAAAAGAAAAATGTCCACTGCATCACTTTGATTCAACACTGCACTACAGGTCCTAACCAGTGAGGTAAGACAAAGCAATAGAAAAGACAGCCAAAGGATTAGGAAGGAAGAAGTAATACCATCAATATTTGCAGATATGATTGACTACACAGAATACAAGAATCTTAGGAATTATTAGAATACGATTAAGGGAATTTAGCGAGGCTATTAGATGCAGACTTCTAAAGTACAAGTGTGTGCTAAGTCACTTCAGTCATGTCCGACGACCCCATGGACTGTAGCCCGCCAGACTCCTCTGCCCATGGGATTCTCCAGACAAGAATGCTAGAGTGGGTTGCTGTGCTCTCCTCCAGGGAAAGTACAGGTAGCAGTATTCTATTTCCCAGGCTATAGGATGGACATATGGGGGTTTGTCTGATTTTTCCATTATAATCCTTTTTATCTTCAGCCATCTATTATATGTACTCTTCAGCATGTGTATTTCACTGTAAACTTTTAAAAAAGAAACAGAGTTTTGGAGGTAAAAAGATCAGTGCTGTGCTCTCATGACAGTCCAGATGAGAGAGAGGAGAGCTTAAAAGAAGGCAGGGACCGTGAGAACCGAGCATGAGAGCTTAGAGGAAGCCTCGACATTGACCCAGAGCTCAGGGGAGGATGGTGAGAGTAAGAAGGCTCTGAAAAAGGCACAGAGGCCCCCTCCCACCTCCCTGTCAAAGAGACCTCCCTTTTGTGAACAACCTTTGTCCCAGAGCCCCTTTCCTGACAGCCCAACTCTGTGCCCCTAACAGCAGACAGTGGAGCTGTCCCCAGGGCTACAACAGGCAGGGTGTCCTCACCTCAGCTCTTTGCCATCTCCCTGCCTGGGAGCACAGCCCATCTTAACCCTGCCCTTCCAATGACATGGCCACATGGATGGAGTCAATCTGCATTTACTGGGTGGGTCTGAGTGATCCAGCCTCTCTTAGAATAAAAGTTGGGAACAACAACCTGATAATAAGATAAGAACAAATCTTACTTAACTGATTTCTGTCAAAGGCATGGTAACCTGCCAAATTGCTGTCTGTGTCTGGTTTTGTTTGGGGCTTTTGGCTGTGGGGAGCAGTGGTGGAGAGGATCCTTTCTGTCTCAAAGAGAACCACGATTTCACATCCTAAGCCCCAAGACCCACAGGACAGAGGTGAGAACACTTTAGGACCAAGAACTGGGCTCTAATCACCCAACTGTTCAACTTCCTGTCCTTGAGCCTTTCTAGGCCATGCCCTCTCCCCTGTCCCTATCTCTGGATCTCACCTATGAACTGAAAGGGAAGGGGACCAACCCAGGAGTAAGTACATCAAACTCTGTTCCAAGGACCCACAGCCCTCTTCTGCACGATCCCTTGGCTGTTCCTGAGGCCAGGGAGGAGGAAGGCAAGCACTGATCTCCCCACCACATTCAGTCACAGGAGCTCCTATTTGACCTGTTGGAAATATTAGACTTTGCATTAAGATTTCAGAGAAGATTTTTTATACCTGTTAAAAGAATACAAAGGCTTTCCCAGGTGGCGCAGTGGTAAAGAATCCACCTGCTAATGCAGGAGATGCAAGAGATGGGGGTTAGATCCCTGGGTCGGGAAGATCTCCTGGAGAAGGAAATGGCAACCCACTCCAGGATTCTTGCCTGGAGAATCCCATGGACAGAGAAGCCTGGTGGGCTACAGTCCAAAGGGTCACAAAAAATCAGACACAACTGAGCACTCACGCACACCAGAGAATATAAAGCAAAAAAAAAAAAAAAAGAAAGTGTGAAAACTACTATATTAGAAGATGTCTGGATCATACAGATGACAAAATCCTAGACCAGTAAGTCCATGAAATCCAGAACCATAACCAGAAGTACTGGTGGCAACTGAGTGGCAGGTGTGAGTGTGAAAAGGGCCTCTCTGTACTCCCAAAATAATCTGTGGGTCCTCCTGCCCCTTAATGGCCAAACACACACACACACACACACACACACTCAGCAGCCACCAGGGAGACAAAACAACCTCTTTGGGGCATCACGAGGCAGCAGAAGACTGCATTTGAGCCGAGTTTGGAGAGCAAATGGCCTCAGCTCAGAACACGGCTTCATCAGGTTCAATAGACCATGTACAAAGGAAAAACAAGTGAAAGATTAAGGATGTGATGGAAAGCTCCCTGATAGGTACCTCAGTGAGGACACACTTGCACCTAAAAGTGAAAGGAATGGAGAGATGGAAGAAGGGAGTGAGAGGGAGCAACAGAAGAAAGGAATGAAGAGAGGAAGGAAAGGAAAGAGGCAGGGAGGGCAAAGGATGTGAAGAAGCAGAGAAGAACAAGAGTGGGGGGCCCTGAACAACACTAACAGTGAACAACACCAGGAATTAGATCAGAAGATCAAACACCAAAAGGCAGGGAAGGCAGACACTACCCCAAGACCCAGCGCTCCAGGACCAAGATGCCTTCAGGGGAGCTGTAACACAAAGAAGAGGAAGGGAAGACTTTTTTTTTCCCCTTTGAAAAGTACAGGTACTTCCCTGGTAGCCTAGTAGTTAAGACTTCACCTTCCAGTGCAGGGGTGTGGGTTCGATCCCTGCTCAGGGAGTTAAAGATCTCACAGGCCTCATGGCCAAAAACCCAAAACATAAAACAGAAGCAATACTGTAACACATTAAATAAAGATTTTTAAAATGGTCCACACCAAAAAACAAAAAGAAAAAAGAAAGAAAGAAAAGTACCAACACCTGCAAACAATAGGATTCCTCCACTAGCCAAGAAAGGTGAGAATCTTCATAATAATTTCCACTTCCTTGAAAAGTAGAAGCTCAGAAGCCAAGTCCTGGGGCAAGACAGAGGCATGGCTAACTTCATGTGTGTGCCATCTTCTTTGGTCCGAGTGGAAGAAATGGATGCACTGCCACCCATCCTGTGCTCTTTCCCCACAATACCACAAGCCAAGAAAGGTAGTTGCCATGGTGAAGCATCTCAGGAAGACACAAACAAAAAGATGGAGCAAGAGGAGAAATCTTCTGTAAGGTTGAGATATTTTGTGTCTGTCCTGTTTCCAGAACATGACTCATGCCCCCTCAAACTGAACAAGTCCCTCAAGATTGGGGAAACTTTGCTGCCAAACCATAAATGCACTGAACTCAGACACCCAACTCTGATCTCTGCTGAGAAGCTGGCATTAGAACCCAAGGCCATCTTCTCCTCAAAGCCATTCTGACAAGAAGCCAATAGTCCACTATGCCTCCAAAGATTATTAATATTGTGGTTTGGTTAGAAATCAATAAATGTACTTTTTAATCATCGTTGAAGCCAAAAGCTATTGAATTCTCTGCTGCAAATACCTAAAAACTAGTTCGATTTATTTTACTGCTATTCCAACGACAACATTTATTTGGAACATGTTCTGGTGTTTGTGGATTTTAATCAGACATGATAACATATTTTTAAGTGAGAAACAGGTTTTCAATTTTGAAAAAAAAAAAAGAATATTCAGTGGATTGGGTAAGCTATTCTACTTGAGGAATTAAAAAAAAAAAAAAACAGAATTTGAGGAAGGATAAAATCTTCAGAATAAAGATAAAATACCTCTGCAATGAAAAAGAAATACAGTATGGCCTCCATCTATTCCCTTTAAAACTGCAGTAAATGAAAGTAGATGCAAATTTTAAAAATTTAATATCTAAGTAGACCACCAGACAGAAACAATTCAGCAACACTGTAAGCACAGAACAGTTTCAGAAGATGATGAAGCAAAAGTGCTATGGAAACAGAAGTGAAGAATAAGAAAGGTATTGATTCTTCAGGCTTTACAACTCAAGTTTACAACTGAATTGTTCTGAGGTCAGAGAAAAGCTTTTGCGAAAAATGCAAGACAGAGTCCAAAGTAACTGCAGACTCACACCCCAGTCCAGGCTGCCCTTGTTAGAGACTCAGGCATCTAACACAGTCTGTCTGTCTGCCTCCCTTGCTGTCTCCTGGGGGACCACCTGGAAGAAAGCAGCCAAGGCATTCCATAGCATGATGCTTTCTTATCACACTGGACTATTCAGAACTTGGATTGATTCAATAGTTCAGGCTTGGGGGATTCCCTGGCAGTCCAGTAATTAGGGCTCCATGGTTCTACTGCAGGGGGCTTGAGTTCGATCCCTGGTCAGGGAACAGAGTCCCCGTGGTATGGCTATCAAATAAATAAATAAAACAGGGTATCCATTTAAAAAATAGTTCAGGCCTATGCTGTCGGTTTCCATGTTTCACAAGATGGAACTAAACCAAGGAAACTGGAGAACTTTGGCTTAGGGTGATGCCCTAGAAGGAGGGCTGACTTGTAAGTCACAAGCATGCTGAATGCCATCTTTGTGTGCATGTCATGCTTTGACATACAGACAGGTGCTTCTGTGACCCCTTCTACAAATCAGTCCTTGAAAATGGAATTGTATGATCAGCACAACAAATTTATTTTAAACATAGATCTTCAAGTAATTTTGACAGACATCATCCAAATGTATAATGTCCTTTCCTGTCCATTTGAGACATATAGTGTTAGTTGCTCAATTGTATCCAACTCTTTGCAATCCCATGGACTGGAGCCCACCAGGCTCCTCTGCCCATGAAATTCTCCAGGCAAGAATACTGGAGTGGGTTGCCATGCTCTTCTCCAGAGGATTTTCCCAACCCAGGGATGGCACCCAGGTCTCCTGCATTGCAGGCATACTCTTTATGTTGAGGTCCTTTAATGGGCAGGAACCTGGTGGTCCAGAGTCCATGAAAAGAAAGTAAAGGAGAGAAAGAGGCTGATATTCCTCGGTTTACACAGAAAGCCAATAAAGCCCCTGGCATGGGGCTTGCTCTGTTCACAGAAGTCTCAGGCACCTTCTAGATGGGGGGAAGGTGCAGAGCGCTTTCTTGAGAGGGTCTTAGAAGCCCGGGCAGGAAAGTGAACTCAGAGGGCCTCTGTGCTCCAAAGAAATAGCCTGAGAGAGAGAGAGAGAAAGAGAAAGAAAGACACGGGGACCAGAGCTCTGATGGAGCAAAGGTGTTTTAATCAACATGGTGTGGGCATATATACTGTAGTTATTTTCAGCAAAGATAAAGATTAAAATTCCAGACTTACAAAACATAGGCGATCCATATTAAAGAGAGACAGAGTTGTAAACAATCACTTTTACTGTATGGTTCACAAGAAGGAAGAGGGTACTTATCACTGTATAGAAAAACTAACAAAGGAAATGCCTGGATTCCTCAGTCCAGGGAGAAACTTGCCTCTCCTCTTAATTCCTGAATATTCAGGAATTAATAAGGAACAGAGAATTCCTGACAGATCCAAAACAGCACACAGGAAGCCTCCTGTTAAATGCTTCCTGACATCTTTACTGTCTGACCCACCAGGGAAGCCCTTGAGACATATAAGCATAAGACAAAGCCACATGCCCATTTCCATATTATGAAGCTATTTATTCCTTTCTCACAGCTGTCCCAGTGGTGTAAGACCAGTGCCCAGAGTGTGGGAGAATTTGGGTCAGTGTGGAGAATGGCCCCATAGGAAGATTTTCATCTCTTGCCCTCTCCTCTTCTCTTCTCTCTGCCTCACTAAACTCACCCCTCCTTCAAGGTCTAGTATCAGTATCCCTCATCTAGGATGCTGTTGTAATTTTTCTCTTCTCAAATTTCTATGGCATTTATAATATTCACCATGATATAGTATATTTCAGCTCCTCTAGTTGTTTATGTAAGTCCATCTTCCCCTCCTAACTGTTTTACAGCATCATAATTATCACCATCAAATAGCTTGCTGAGGCCCCAACATACACTAAAAATACAATGGTACAGCGGGGGAAAATACCAATGGGCTTAGACAAAAGTTCTAATTTTAAAGTTCTTGCTTCATCATTTCCTAAGACTTGACACAGGAGAAGTCACTTATCTGTCTGAGCCTTAATGTCCTCATCTACAAAGTGAGAGTGATGATTTATGACGATAAAGGAGGAGGAGGAGAAGCGGCAGGAAGAGAAATAGAAGCCCTTGTCAGCAGGGCATTGTAAGATTTCAAACTCTAGAGTCCAATGGACCTGAGCTCTATCATTTACTTACTGAGTCGCCAAATTCAAGTTCCTGAAATTCTCACAGTCTGTTTCCTCATCTATGAAATTGGAATAATAGCACCTCCCCGATAATTCACCTGGTTAGTTAACAAAAGAAAGGACCCAGTAAAGGACCTGCCACATACAATGCATCGAACAAAATGACAGCTCTGATGAGTCCACTCATGATCCTAATTATGTGTCAGCCTTGCTCCCTGACCTCAAGGGGTTCCCAGTCCAGCAAAGGAAATGAGAAACATACAGAAGCATCTCCCTCCCAATGGTGCAACAGCACATGCTGAGGACCAAATGAGGAGAAGAGACATGAGAGCTCTGGCTGGTGGAAAGGGAGAGCTGGCAGAAGGCTCCATCCATGTGGGAGGGCTCCATGCTCCACAAAGCACAGTTCCCCACCATTCCTTCCCAGCATAAGTGCCCACTCCACACCAGGCACTTTCCCACAGGAAAACCCAAATGATGTCTTAGAGGCAGTGTGAAATCCATGATGACTTTCCATCAGAGGGGTGACATGACTGAGAGCTGCTCTTTAGGAAAATTAAACTGAGAGTGCTGTGAAGAATAAGCCATTCAAGAGGCCAAATAGTTCATAACATCCAAAAGATGGAAACAACACAAATGTCCATCTAATCAACTGATGAAGGGATAAACAAACATGGTCTCTCCATGCAATGGAATATAATCTGTCCATTAAAAAAGGAATGGAGATATGATATATGCAACAACTTGAATGTACCTTGAAAACATGGGGCTAAGTGAAAGGACTCAATTACCAAAGTCCACATACTATTAATACATGATTCCATTTATATGAAAGTCCAGAATAAGAAAATCTATAGACAGAAAGGAGATCAATGGATGCTTAGAGCTGAAGGTTGTGAGGGGAGTAGACAGGAGGATAGTGGCAGTGACAGCTAAAGGGTTGGGGGCTTCCTTGTCCGTCGAGTCAAGGCTATGGTTTTTCCAGTGGTCATGTATGGATGTGAGAGTTGGACTGTGAAGAAGGCTGAGTGCCGAAGAATTGATGCTTTTGAACTGTGGTGTTGGAGAAGACTCTTGAGAGTCCCTTGGACTGCAAGGAGATCCAACCAGTCCATCCTAAAGAAGATCAGTCCTGGGTGTTCATTGGAAGGAATGATGCTAAAGCTGAAACTCCAGTACTTTGGCCACCTCATGAGAAGAGTTGACTCATTGGAAAAGACTCTGATGCTGGGAGGGATTGGGGGGAGGAGAAGAGGGGGTTAACAGAGGATGAGATGGCTGGATGGCACCACCAACTCGATGGACGTGAGTCTGAGTGAACTCCAGGAGTCGGTGATGGACAGGGAGGCCTGGTGTGCTGCGATTCATGCGGTCGCGAAGAGTCGGACATGACTGAGCAACTGAACTGAACTGAAATGTGAGGTGACAAACATGTTCTAACATTGACTGTAAGTAACTTGTCTGGCATGTGAATTACATCTCAATAGAGCTGTTTTCAAGAGAGGCCAGTCAGAAGCCACTGCAGCAGTCCAAGTGCAGGCCCGAGAATGAGGCTGAAAGACAGGCAAGAGCAACATGGGAGATGAAGGAATTAGAGAACATTCTCTGATTCAGAGGCAGAGGGAGACTGTGGCTAAAGGCAGACTTCATTACTGCACTTTGCTATATTGTGCTTCCCTGATGGTGCACTATTTCACAAACTGAAGGATTCTGGCAACCCCAGAAACCCTACTTCAATCAAGTTTATCAGCACCATTTTTTCAACACCATTTCTGTCTCTATTTCACTTTTGGTAATACTTGCAATAGTTCAAGCCTTTTCATTATTATTATATTTGTTTTGGTGACCTGCAGTCAGCAATCTTTGATGTTACCATTTTAAAAAGAGGATTCACTGAAGGCTCAGAGGATGGTTAGCATTTTTTTTTAGCAATTAAGTATTTTTAATTAAGTTATGTCCATAGACTATGTTCTTGTGCTAAGTTGCTTCAGTCATGTCCGACTCTTTGTGACCCTATGACTATAGCCTGCCATGCTCCTCTGTCCATGGGATTCTTCAGGGAAGAATATGGAGTGGGTTGCTATTTAACAGACTATAGTATAGTGTAAACATAACCTTCATATATAATAGGGAACCCAGAAACTCATGTGACTTGCTTTACTGCAGTATTCGATTTATTGCAGAGGTCTGGAACTGAACCTGTGATATCTCTGAGGTCTGCCTGTACTTTGAAAAGCAGGCTGGGGAATTCCCTGGAGGTCCAGGGTATAAGAGTACACACATCCAATGCAGGGGGCGCAGGTTCAGTCCCTCTTCGGGGAACTAACATCCCTCATGCCAGGTGGCATGGCCAAAAAAAAGGAAAGAAAGGTAGGCTCCCTGTGCCCTTGAGAATCTGGGAAGGAGACAGAAGAAAGAACAGACTTTATCATCACGTGGCCTGAGTTTGCAATCTGCTTCTGCCACTTGCTTGCTACTTGACCTTGACCAAATCAATGAACCTGTCTGAGCCTCAATTTTCTCATCAGCAAAATGGGGGAAATGAAAGTATCTGCCTCATCAAGTCGTTGTGAGAACTCAATGATGAAAATGTACTAATGTCAAGTAAATTGCCTGACAAGTACAAGGTCCTCAATAAATATCAATCACCATGGTCATCATCTTTCAGACATATTTGTAACTAAACAGGGATAACAATATCGGATCAGGGAGGGTGGTTAAAGTTCAGAGGAGTTTGAAGTGTCTAGGGTGAGGCTGACCTTAGGGCTTCTTGTCCTTACCACTGAGATACACATTAGCTGATGAAACTTCATTTCTCAAAATACCTCTTAAGCTGGGTTTCCAAAAAGAAAAGTGAAACTTAATAGCCATCAGACAGTAAGGAATACCCTTTGAGAAATGTGGCCTTTGGCAAACCCAAGGGTAACCAGGGTCACTGGGCAACACCGGATTGCTTTACCCTAACTTCAGTTCACTTCAATCACTCAATCGATCCGACTCTTTGCAACCCCATGTACTGCAGCATGCCAGGCTTCCCTGTCCATCACCAACTCCTAGAGCCTACTCAAACTTGTGTCCATTGAGTCGGTGATGGCATCCAACCATCTCATCCTCTGTCGTCCCCTTCTCCTCCTGCCTTCAATCTTTCCCAGCATCAGGGTCTTTTCCAATGAGTCAGTTCTTCTATCCTAACTTGGGTTTGGCTCTTTTCTGCCTGCCTGACAGAAGAATACATTTCCCAAAGCACTCATAAGCACACCAATGCACACTCCTTGCTATAGGGTCAGGATTGTTAATGTCAGAGGTCAGCCAACTATAGCTTAAAAACCAAATCCAGCTGGCTGCCTGTTTTGTAACTACAACGGTAACTATAAAACAGTGTTTCTATATAGTCTATGGCCTTTTTTGTACTAAACTCGAGTTGGGTAGTTGCAATGGAGACAATTCAGTTCAGTTCACTTCAGTGGCTCAGTTGTGTCCAACTCTTTGCAACCCCATGTACTGCAGCATGACAGGCTTTCCTATCCAACACCAACTCCCCGAGCTTGCACAGACTCATGCCCATCAAGACAGTGATGCCATCCAGCCAGCTCATCCTCTGTCATGCCCTTATCTTCCTGCCTTCAATCTTTCCTGACATCAGGGTCTTTGCCAGTGAGGCAGCTCTTCACATCAGGTAGCCAAAGTATTGGAGCTTCAGCTTTAGCATCAGTTCTTCCAATGAATATTCAGGACTGATTTCCTTTACAATTGACTGGATTGATCTCCTTGCTGCCCAAGAGACTCTCAAAAGTCTTCTCTAACACCACGGTTCAAAAGCATCAATTCTTCGGCACTCAGTTTTCTTTATGGTCCAAATCTCACATCCATACATGACCACTGGAAAAACCATGGCTTTGACTAGACAGACCTTTGTTGACAAAGTAATGTCTCTGCTTTTAAATATGCTGTCTAGGTTGGTCATAACTTTTCTTCCAAGGAGTAAGCATCTTTTAATTTCATGGCTATGGTCACCATCTGCAGTGATTTTTGGAGCCCCCCCCCAAAAAAAAAAATTAAAGTCTGTCACTGTTTCCATTGTTTCCCCATGAAGTGATAGGACCAGATGCCATGATCTTAGTTTTCTGAATGTTGAGTTTTAAACCAACTTTTTCACTCTCCTCTTTCACTTTCATCAAGAGGCTCTTCAGCTCTTCTTCGCTTTCTGTCATAAGGGTTGTGTCATCTGCATATCTATGGTTATTGATATTTCTCCCGGCAATCTTGATTCCAGCTTATGCTTCATCCAGCCCAGCGTTTCTCATGATGTACTCTGCATATAAGTTAAATAAGCAGGGTGACACTATACAGCCTTGACGTACTCCTTTCCCGATTTGGAACCAGTCCCTTGTTCCATGTCCAGTTCTAATTGTTGTTTACTGACCTGCATACAGATTTCTCAAGAGTCAGATCAGGTGGTCTGGTATTCCCATCTCTTGAAGAATTTTCCACAGTTTGTTGTGATCCGCACAGTCAAAGGCTTTGGCGTAATCAATAAAGCAGAAGTATATGTTTTTCTGGAACTCTTGCTTTTTCAGTGATCCAATAGATGCTGGCAATTTGATCTCTGGTTCCTCTGCCTTTTCTAAATCCAGCATAAACATCTGGAAGTTCATGGTTCATGTACTGTTGAAGCCTGGCTTGGGGAATTTTGAGCATTAGTTTACTAGCATGTGAGCCACTAGGAAAACCCACAGTGTTTCTAGGAGCTGACTTAAACATTTAAATGAATGATTTTATTGGGCTCTGATAAATAAACGAAGGACTGATGCTGAAGCTGAAACTCCAGTACTTTGGACACCTGGTGCAAAGAACTGACTCATTGGAAAAGACCCTGATGCCAGGAAAGATTGAAGGTGGGAGCAGAAAGGGAGGACAAAGGATGAGATGGTTGGATGGCATCACTGGCTCAGTGGACATGAGTTTGAGTAAGATCCAGAAGTTGGTGATGGACAGGGAAGACTGGTGTGTTACAGTCCACTGGGTCACAAAGAGTTGGACAGGACTGAGCGACTGAACTAAACTGACTGGGCTCAGGCTCAAAGAATATATTAATATGAGCAAAGAGGACTAACTTCTAAGATGGAGTTAGCACTCCAAATTTACTAAGGAAAATATGTGAAAGCTGCTACATACAATTAAAAGAGGACTTTGACATTCTTAATAAAAAAGATTGTAAACTCTTTGCTGCCACGTGGGAAGGAACCTGGATTTGCTGATGCCAGCACTGCCCTGAACGACAGGGAGGAGACCAAGGAGACTGTGAAGAAGCTTAGGGCAGGTCGACTAGTGTCCCAGAGCAGTAACTCTGTCATATCACTATCACACCCGCTGAAGAGAGGAGGGACTCAGGCCTCAGGATATTTCCAGAAGGCTTCAGAAGCTTGTAAATTATCCTGTGTGCAGAGGCCATGTTACATTTTCATTATTATTCTACTTTTAATAAGAATCAGACCCTGGGGATATAAAAGTGATTAAGCCACAGTCCTACCCTTAAGGGATAGGCAGGAGAGTGAGGGGACAGGTGTGGACAAGGGAATTGACAAGTATAACAAAGGATGAAAAACGGGGGCCCATGCCAGCCACTGTCATAAGGAGCACCTGGTCCCTTATAATAATGCTACTAGATGTTATTTTATAACATGTAAAATTAGGGTTGCAGGAGAAAAGCAAATCATAACTTGCTCCTCTAAGATGACTTTCCTTCAAACAAAAGCAACTGGTTATCTGTCAGGAATATATTACATACCAGAAACCTCTTAAAAAGCGAAGGCAACAAAATAAACTAGGTCCCACAGATGGAAAGTCATCAGAAAGCCTTAGGTCATCGATAAAATATGCTGATCGTGAAATATTTATCCTTCACTGTTAAAAGAAAAAGGATCAGGTTATGAAAGCTGGCCTCTCAGGCCATCTGCTAGGGCTAAGGCTGAATCTCCAGTGACTCTTGGGAAAAAGAGTTTAAAATAAATATTTATAGAATGAACTAAAGAATCAGAGAAAGATGGAGGGAGAAAAGGATGAAGGGAGAAAGATAGTTTCCTAGATGCAATAGGGATAATTTTGTGCCTCTTCTGGGGGTTTCAGTACATGAAAACCATGAAGAGTTCATTCATGAACAGATATTCATTATCTCAAATTATAAACTATCAACTGCTATAAGGATACAGAGTCAAAGAAGAGGAGATGAGGGAGGGGAGTTGGTGGAGGAGTGGACAAGAAAGAGGAGAGGAAGGAGAGGAGAAGGAGGAGAAAGGAGGAAGAGAAAGGGCCATCATTTTACTGAATACATAATATTATCACAATTAATGAAAATGCTATAGAGAAATGGCAATAGGCAAGGAAATGTAGATTCTGGTCTTAGCTCTGCCACCTCCAAGCTGGTCACTCTGGGCCTCAGTTTTCTCATCTTAAAATGAAACAACAATCCCTGTCGTAACCATCTAGACAACTGTGGAAAGTAAATGACAGTATGAAAGTGGAAAGGCCATGAAAACTCTAAAGTCCTATACACCTGATAATTATTCTTAATAATTTTTTTTCCCATTATGGAATACTGGTGCACAGTTAGAGAACTATAATGGCAGCTCTTTGTGCAGCCACCCTGGCAAATCAACTTAAAAAGCTCTCTCCCAAGCTGCAAGGAGCCTAGAGGTCCTGGGGTTTGATCCTGGGGTTGGGAAGATTTCCTAGAGAAGGGCATGGCAACCCACTCCAGTATTCTTGCCTGGAGAATCCCATGGACAGAGGAGCCTGGTGGGCTACAGTCCATGGGGTCACAAAGAGTCAGACGTGACTGAAGTGACTTAGTACACACACACGCATACAAATATACATTAATTTATGTATTTATTTTTATATACTCCTGTATTTCAAAAATTCAATGCAGTTCAGTCACTCAGTCATGTCCGAATCTTTGCAACCCCACGGACTGCAGTACATCAGGCTTCCCTGTCCATCACCAACTCCCGGAATTTACTCAAACTCATGTCCATCATGTCAGTGATGCCATTCAACCATCTCATCCTCTGTCGTCCCTTTCTCCTCCTGCCTTTAATCTTTCCCAGCATCAGGGTCTTTTCCAATGAGGCAGTACTTCATATCAGGGGGCCAAAGTATTGGAGCTTCAGCTTCAGTATCAGTCCTTCCAATGAATATTCAGGACTGATTCCCTTTAGGATGGACTGGTTGGATCTTCATCCAGTCCAAGGGACTCTCAAGAGTCTTCTCCAACATCACAGTTCAAAAGCATCAATTCTTCGGTGCTCTGCTTTTTTTATGGACCAACTCTCACATCCATACATGACTACTGGAAAAAATATAGCTTTGACTAGATGAAGCATTCTCAGCAAAGTGATGTTCCTGCTTTTAAATATGCTGCCTAGGTTGGTCATAACCTTTCTTCCAAGGAGCAAGTGTCTTTTAATTTCATGGCTGCAGTCACCATCTGCAGTGATTTTGGAGCCCAAGAAAATAAAGTCTGTCACCGTTTCCATTGTTTCCCCATCAATTTGCCATGAAGTGATGGGACCAGATGCCATGATCTTCATTTTTTTGAATGTTTTAAGCCAGTTATTTTCACTCTCTTTCACTTTCATCAAGAGGTTCTTCAGTTCCTCTTTGCTTTTTGCCATAAGGTTGGTGTCATCTGCATATCTGAAGTTATTGATATTTCTCCCAGAAATCTTGATTTCAGCTTGTGATTCATCTAGCCCAGCATTTTGCATGATGTACTCTGCATATAAGTTAAATAAGCAGGGTGACAATATACAGCTTTGACGTACTCCTTTCCCAATTTGGAACCAGTCCCTTGTTCCACGTCTGGTTCTAACTGTTGCTTCTTGACCTGCATACAGATTTCTCAGGAGGCAGGTCAGGAGGTCTGGTATTTCCATCTCTTGAAGAATTTTCCACAGCTTGTTGTGATCCACAGTCAAAGGCTTTGGCATAGTCAATAAAGCAGAAGTAGATGTTTTTCTGGAGCTCTCTTGCTTTTTCTATAATCCAACGGATGTTGGCAATTTGATCTCTGGTTCCTCTGCCTTTTCTAAATCCAGCTTGAACATCTGGAAGTTCTTGGTTCACGTACCGTTGAAGCCTCGCTTGGAGAGTTTCAAAGACTTAGAGGCAAATGCCATTTTCCTACATTTATGGCTGGGTTTTGGTTTCTGTTTTGTGGTTTATTTATACTTCTGGCAAGCAAAGTCATGGAGATGTGGATCGTGTCACAGCAACGGTCCAGCAGCCCTCATTTGCTGGCTGGGTGAACAGATGTAGTGGCTGTGTGAGGGCCTCCTTGCCCTGGGCCACCCATTAACCATGTACATGTCCTGAAGTCCAGTTCTCCAGCCTCCCGCGTCCCTATGTCCCTGGGGTGGACTAGTTCTATGATGATGCTCTGGGTGTTACTCCTGGAGACCCAGTCTAGAGACCTTAGGACCATGCATCCCAGCGATTTTGTCAGTGCCTGATTGACAGCATGAAAATCCTTATCTTCCTAAGACAGCAAGAGTAGCTTTGGTGGCTTTCAGAAGAAGGCTGGCTGGTACAGACAAGGATGATCTCAAAAGGCACAGCTGGAGAGAAGAGAGAGAGTGAGCATGTCCCAGCTAGTAGGAAGAGCCTGGGCGCAGGTGCAGAGCAGGTATGTGTACAATGCAGTCCAGGGAGCTGGGGGACCAGGTGCCTCCCACAAGGGCGGACAACCTCAGCTAGGCTGGCAAGGGCTGGCTCTAGTGACTGAAGCCACGGGATGAGCCCCATCCGTGATCATGGTGTCAGACATCAGACAGGCCTGGGAATAACTGTGCACCACCCTAGGGAGGCAAGGCTGGTGGATGCTCAGTGCTATTATGACCCAAGAGAGCCCTCTTTAAAAAAAAAAAAAAAAAAAAAGGCCAATTTCAGAGAAACAGAGAAGAGAATGCTGATTGCCAGGAACTGGGAGAAGCAGGAAAGAAGGTGAAGAACGTGAAGAATACACATTTCCAGGTATAAGAAGAGTAAGCTCTGAGGATCTAATGCAGAACATGGTGGCTATGATTATAATATGGAATTGTATACTCAAGTTGCTGAGAGTAGGTCTTAAGAGTTCTCAACATACACATACGCACATGCAGGAGTTACCTCGGTAGGGTGATAAATGCATTAATTATCTTAACCTTGGTAATCATTCTACAATATATATAAACTCATTACATTGGACCCTTTCAATGTACATCAATTATTCATTAATAAAATTTACTTTTTAAAAAAGAGTTCTCTTTTAGTAGCCGAGAAAAAAATCTTGATGTATGGTTATGGAGTCATCCTCCAAAGATGAAGATGTTTTTAGCAGAAAGGCTAAGGATAGAACCAAGGCTGCCTAACAATGAGTGGCTTTATTGCTTGTAAACAGAAATTTTTGATTAAAGTATATCAATATTAACTCTATTTTATAGGATTCCAGTATTTCTGCCAAGACCGTTCTGTCGCAGTACCACAGAAAATTTCCCCAATGAAACTGTTTCAGTTTATGAATGCTATCTATTTCTAGAAAAAAACACACACACTGCTACTTGTCATAAATGAGGGAAGTTTACATAAGAGAAACAAAACAGAACACCCCAAATGAAGAGTACATTTAAAATAAAAGACTCAGGACTGCCAAGAGTGAGCACAGAGAACAGCTAATATTAAACAATGGCCAACATGTAGATAGCAATCAATTAACATTAATTGCTAAGTTACCCTGCCTTTTTTAAATAACTGCTTTGAGACATAATATACACATCACACAAATCACCCATTTAAAGTGTGCAATTCAATTATTATTTTTTTAATTAATTCACAGAATTGGGCAACTCTCACCACAGCCTAATTTTAAAATATTGTTGTCACCCCAACGAGTTTTTAGCCATTAGTAGTCACTATTCTGCCATTTTAATCCCCACAAAAGACCACCAAGAACTTGGGTCCTGGAGCCAGGCACAACCGAGTTCAAGTTTCACTACTTGCTAGTAAATTCAAACTTCCTGGGCCTCAGTTTCTTCACTGTAAGAGGTAGATGATAATACTACCTACTCTGTAGACCAGCTGTGAGCATCTGTTGAGACAAGGCATTTATATCAGGTTGGCCAAAAGGTTCCCTACGATTTTTCTGAAACATCATATGGAAAAACCCAAACGAACTTCTTTGGCCAACCCAATATTTCTTGCCAATGGCTGGTCCACCATGAGCACCAGATATATGGCAACCATCGTCACCACAATCCTTCTTTTCATTTATTCTGCTTATTTTCCACTTTCCATTCTTCATCTATCTTTCATTGTCATTCTATTAAAATGCACCCCTAGGGCTGACATTAGTACCTTGCACATAGTAAGCACAATATGCATGTCATGAATTAATTACTTAATCATGTAGTGGTAGTGTGTGTGCCTGTGTATAGATTTCATTTAGTCCAGATCTTCTTCCAGGAAAAAAAAATTAAAGTGGCTTCTTGAATAGCAGTAAAACATCATGAAAGCAAAAGGAAATGTTCACATTTAATGCCAACTAGAGACAAGTTTATCTGAGGGCTGTGTCTTAAAACATTGCTCCAAATTATCATAATCATTGTCTACATTCAGCCATAGAGACCTGGTGGCATCCAGTCATATTCTAGAGCTCCAGAGCATGCCATCACCTCCCTCCCGAGTAGCCCTTGTCACATCCTTTGAGGGTATGAACCTACAACTGCCAGATTCACCATCAGCTCCAAGAAAGTTCTTACCAAAGGCTCATAAAGTTAGTAGGTTGTGAAGCCATGATTCAAAGTCAGGCCACTGGATGCCAATTTTACATTTTGTTGCTTGCATCACACTGCTATTATATTAGAATCATCCATGTTTTTTCAGGAATCAAAAAAGAAAAGTATATTTGCCTCTCTGTGCATTCTGTAATGGTAGCAGGAACATGGAAGTAGAAAAATACGACTAAAAAGTACAATGACTCAATAGCAGCAGATGTTGCTACTTCAAACCAAGTTAGAGGTTGACTATATTGGGCTTATTATTTGAAATACATGGTTCAGTTCAGTTTGAACAAATCATCTCTTCACTTTTGAGTCCATTCACAATTCCTTGTTCTTGGTGAGAAATGCTTTTGAGCTGCTGCCTAAGTGGCAGGATGAGAGAATAGAAAGAGCACGGAGCAGGAGTCAGATGGCAGGGCCACTAATCACTTGCTTTGCCCAAGAGCCTCTGCTCCTCTGAATCTCCATTTCCCCTTCCTGGAAAATGAGGGGGACTGAACCAGGGCTGCCTAAGGGCCCCTCTGGCTCTAATATTCTGGATTCTCTGATGTCTCTGGGCAAAGCAAAACTGACTTTGGATTCTCTTAACACCCACTTAATTTAAATAATTAAAGTCTTACAGCCTTGTATAGCAAGTCACCAAGTGACTTAATCATGAACTTGTCAGAGAACAGCAGAGAGCTCAGAGCTGCATCCAAGGCCTCAGGGCCCAGATGACTGGAAGCTGACATGCTGAAGGAAGGAGAGGAAATTCACCACCACAGAAAGAATGCCCTCTGTGTAGAATTATTTGCTTTGGAGAGTCTGAATTGTTTTAGTTTGAAGTAAACCAACAGAGAACCCACTCCAGTGTTCTTGCCTGGAGAATCCCAGGGACGGCGGGGCCTGGTGGGCTGCCGTCTATGGGGTCGCACAGAGTCGGACACGACTGAAGCGATTTAGCAGCAGCAGCAGCAGCAAACCAACAGAGAAGGCAATGGCACCCCACTCCAGTACTCTTGCCTGGAGAGTCCCATGGATGGAGGAGCCTAGTGGGCTGCAGTCCATGGGATCGCTAAGAGTTGGACATGACTGAGCGACTTCACTTTCACTTTTCACTTTCATGCATTGGAGAAGGAAATGGCAACCCACTCCAGTGTTCTTGCCTGGAGAATCCCAGGGACAGGGGAGCCTGATGGGCTGCCATCTACGGGGTCGCACAGAGTCGGACATGACTGAAGCGACTTAGCAGCAGCGGCGGCAGCAAACCAACTCCATGAAGCAAGAAAGGGAACTTGGTCTGTTTTAGAAAACACAATTATCTAAAATGTTGATGTACAGTGATATTTTATTAACACTCCAAGGCAGTGTGGAGGAATAAACAAAATAAAATCTAGATGTACAAAATAGATGTATCAGAGGCAACTGTTCATAGTACAAAAGAACATGGGCTTGGAGTCCAACAGGCCTAGATGGATTCAAATCCTGGCTCTGACAATTAAATGCTAGGTATATGAGCTCCAGTCAGTTCTGTTCAACAACTTGGACATTTACTGGATGCTGATTAAATGCTAGATCATGGGCCAGGGGATGCGGCTACTAACTCAGACCAGTTGGCCCCTGCCCATGAAGGTAGCATCATCTCCCAGAAGAGTGTGCTGTGTTCAGTGGCTCAGTAGTGTATGACTCTTTGCAACCCCCATGGACTGTAGCCCACCAGGCTCTGCTGTCCATGGGATTTCCCAAGCAAGAATACTGGAGTGTGTTGCCATGTCCTCCTCCAGACAGACACTTAAACAGGAAGCATGTCTAGACAAGGTGACAGGTAAGCAAGTGTTTGAACTTGCTTGCCCAAACTCTGATCCTCTGTCTCCTCATCTGTTCATGGGGGAAAATGAAGTCTATCTCACAAAACTGATGCAAGAGTTCAAGGAGGCAGCAGTAGAGAAACTGAGCACAGTAAAAATCCATAACAATAGTGGATCCATAATGTCATAGCCCATGATGTTTTCTCAGTCTCCAGTAAAGCATGACTTATATAATCTACTTATATTTATGTTATTTGTTGTCTGTCTCACTAGAATGCCCTATATGAGGACAAGGATGTTCATTTTGTTTTTAACATATACCACCAGTACCTAGAGTGGTGCTTTTACTCACAGCATAATGTGTTCATTAGATAGTTCTGGAAGGAAGGAAGGGAGGGACAATCTTTAGAAAACATTGCCATTTTTAGCAAATTCCATAAAATACAACTTAAGTTAAAAGTGTGTATATTATATAAATAGGTCTTAGAGTTAAGTCTCTGTACACCCGCTTTCAACCATAAGTCCTTCCTCGATGAATTCCTGGGGACTTCCACAAGAAGTAAAGTAGTTGCATATGGCAGCATGGAACTTAGTGCTGTGTCCACCTGACAACTCCATGGCAAACCTCATGGCATCTCAAACTTAATGTGGCCCAAACTGAATTCTTGCCTTTCTCCCAAACCTGTTCCTCTCAGCCTCTCCCATCTCAGTGAATGTTCCAACTTTTCATGTGGCAACCTTCTTCTCACCTTTCCAGTCTGTTGCATATCTTGCCAGTTGACTATCTAACATGCATTCTCTCTTGCTTCTTACTAACAAAACCCTCATTTTATTCAGTGTGGCCACATGTCCAGCTAAGAGACAGCACATGGGTCCCATTCTCAATTGACATTAAAAAAAAGAGAGAGAGAGAGAGTTGCTGGGTAGGGCTTCCAAGGACTGCTCTTCCAAAGGACTGATTCAGCAGGGAGGCAGGCCCTTTGGCCTTCTCTGCCTCCTTCCTGCATCTTGAATCAAGAAGTAACCTTAAGAATGAGTTACTAAATCCAGAGGGTTACTAAATTAATTCTAAATCCAGAGGAGCTGGAGAAGCAGAAAGCTGGAAGGTGTTGGTGTTCTGATGGCAGCATGGAACCATTATATCTTCCCTGGAATGCTCACCTCCATATTTATTTCAAGTGAAAGAAACAAGTTTAAGCTGCTGTTCTGACAAGTTACCGTTATCTGGTGTTGAATGACTTTCCTAAGTTCTCAGCTCAAATATTTGTTTCTTTCATAGCATTTCCTGACATTTTATTATTTATTATTATACATTATTTCTATATATTTATATCTAATTTATATATTTATTATAGCATATGTTATGAAAGTGAAAGTGTTAGTCACTCAGTCATGTCTGACTCTTTCCAACTCCATGGACTATAGTGCACCAGGCTCAGTCCATGGGAGTTTCCAGGCAAGAATACTGGAGTGGGTTGCCATGCCCTCCTCTAGGGGATATTCCTGACCCAGGGATCAAATCCAAGTCTTCACATTGCAGGCAGATTCTTTACTATCTGAGCCACTAGGGAAGCCCATATGTTATACATTTATTATATATTATGAAATATATATTTATATATTTTATTATTTCTTTGTGATTTTGTTATTGTTGCTTGTCTGTCTTCCCAACTAGAATGTCAACTGTGTGACTATGTCTGTTTTGTTAACCAACTCTGGCATGTGCCTGGCATATAGCAGGAGCCTGATAAATATTTTTCAAGTACATGATTCAAAGAGCTTGAATATAATATGATATGTAGTGGGCACACCAGGTCAGTCCCATTTTTAAAAATCACAAAGGGTCCTCTAACTCAATGAGGAAATGCAGAGATCCCCAAGATCACTTCTGTTAATACAATTCAACAAATGTTTATGGAACACCTACTGGGTGCCAGGTTCTATGCAAAGGACAAAAGAGAGGTGTTCCCACCTCCTGTGTTGTTAGTGGGTGTGTAAGTTGGTACAGCCACTATGGAGAACAGTATGGAGGGCCATATGACCCTACAATCCCACTCCTGGGCATATATCCAGAGAAAAACACGATCTAAAAAGACATAATATATGCACCCCATGTTCACTCCAACACTGTTTACAAC
This sequence comes from Bos grunniens, assembly GCF_055505025.1. Taxonomy (NCBI): domain Eukaryota; kingdom Metazoa; phylum Chordata; class Mammalia; order Artiodactyla; family Bovidae; genus Bos; species Bos grunniens. The sequence continues at coordinate 122,496,116 of NC_141194.1, read as the reverse complement.
AGCCAAGACACGGAAGCAACCTAAATGTTCATCCACAGAGGAATGGATGAAGAAGATGTGGTACATATATACAAAGGAATATTACTCAGCCATTAAAAAGAATGAAATAATGCCATTTGCAGCAACATGGATGTACCTAGAGAGTGTCATACTGAGTGAAGGAAGTCAGACAGAGGAGAAATACCATATGACATCCCTTATATGTGGAAACTAGAAAGAAATGATACAAATGAATGTACTTACAAAACAGAAGGAGACTCACAGACTTAGAAATCGAACTTATGGTTGTTGGGAGGGAAGGGATAGAGAATTTGGGACTGTCGTGTACACGCTGCTATATTTAAAATGGATAACCAACAGGTATCTATTGTATAGCACGTGGAACTTTGCTCAGTGTTATGTGGCAACCTTGGTGGGAGGGGTGTTTGAGGGAGAAGGGATACATGTATGTGCATGACTGAGTCCCTTCATTGTTCACCTGAAACTATCACAACAACATTGCTAATTGGCTATGCTGCTGCTGCTAAGTCACTTCAGTCATGTCCGACTCTGTGCAACCCCATAGACTCCAATACAAAATAAAAAGTTTTAAAAAATGAAGACAATGTTCATCCTGTAGTACTTCATTCAAAACTCTCAATTTCAACAGCAAACTAACAAAAGCAGAAATATTCTGGTTGTGGGCTACTCTGAAATCTTGACAAGGAATATATGATAAGTGATAACTGCTAATTTTCATTAAAAATGTACAAGCTCCAAAATAGTGGGATGCTCATATTGTGGCATTAAGATTAATAACCTTAATTTATTTTGCTCATTTATAACATACTCTTTTTTTCCATACTGGTATTTTTCCTCCTGGATCAAGAAAATATAGAAACAAATACTTCTCATTTATCCAAAAACACCAACTTGTTTGGAGTAATTAATATATGACAGACTATAATAATTCTACTGCAGATCTGTCTATTCTGGTAGTTAAATTCTTCCCATGAATATTATCCTGGCATTCTCTTGAATCTTAAAAAGAATATGAACACTAACATAAAAATGGCAAACGCCCCTTTCCATTGCAAAGCTAAAAGCTGATTTTAATGGCCTTACAGTGAAAGTGGCCTAAAGCGACCTAAAGAAAAAGAAGTCATTCTGGAGGTTGGATCGTGTTATTTCTAATGGGTAAAGAAAGAAAAAAGGGTAGTGGAAAAAGTTCCACTTTACACTGTGTCTAGTTAACCGAGAAGAGAAAAGAACACCAGGGGGAATGTTAGTGAGGACAGGAAAAGCCAAATTGAAGAACATCCAGCAGGAGGGAGAATGGTACAGAGTGACCATGTTCCTTCCTCCGCCATGGCAACCACCTGATTACTGATGGCTGGACTTCCCCAGGTACTGCTAATGAGAAAGCAAAGCCAACAATTTTGCTATGAGATATGCTACCAAACTGGACAATAAAAATATCAGCCACAGTATTAGACAAAGAATAACCAAACTATGCTGCTGCTGCTGCTGCTAAGTCACTACAGTCGTGTCCGACTCTGTGTGACCCCATAGACGGAAGCCCACCAGGCTCCCCCATCCCTGAGATTCTCCAGGCAAGAACACTGGAGTGGGTTGCCATTTCCTTCTCCAATGCGTGAAGGTGAAAAGTAAAAGGGAAGTCAACCAAACTATAAGGACTACTAAAGGGAAGCGAAGAATGATTGTAACAGGCACCATTAACAGAGAATTTAAAAGATGCACTAAAGACCTAGTAGGAGTAACCATTAAAAATGTTTGGAAAAAAAAAAGAACAAGAGCACCAGAGACCACAGAGCCCAGTGGTTGTTAATTGATGATGGTTTTGGCCCCTGGGGACATTTGGTAGCGTCTAAAGACATTTGTGTTTGTTGTAACAGGCTGAGGGGGAGGGGTTGCTACTGGTATCCAGGGAGTAGAGGCCAGTGATGCTGCTGAACATTCTACAATGCACAGGCCAGTCCCACACAGCAAAGAATCATCCAGTCCAAAATGTCAGTGGTTGAGAAATCTGGACTAAACTCCATCCCTCACAGTCCAGAGGAGACCAAGGTCCAGAGGAGTGTGTCTTGTCTAAAGGTCATTCTTATCTATCATCTATACATCTATCTTTCTATCCAACTATCTATCTGTCATCATTTAAAATGTCATTTGGAATAACGAGTCCTGCTACTGTGAAGTGTGAAAACCACTGCTTCGATCCCCCAGGTAGTCTCAGATAAACTGAAGTACATGCTTATTCCCTTTTCCAAGAAGCCCATAACTATCCAGAAAGGTATACAACTGTGAATTAAGTCCTCTTACTCTCATTTTTCAGATGGAGAAGCACAGCCATAAGCTGTGCTTATGGGGACTCCATCCCATCCCTCTCCCACCCCCACTCCATCCCTCCCCCACCCCCACATATATGACATCCCACGGATGTCTGAGGTGATGCCTCCCTGCTGCTCAGGATGCAAACCAAGTGCTCCCTGCACTCTTCCCTCAATTACTGCCCACTCATTTGCTCAATGAAGCATCCTCCTTCCTGTTTCCTCATGCATCCCATCCTCTTCATATCATCTCCTTTGTACAAACCATTAAGCTGGGGCTGGGAGGAGGGGACCAAGGCAGTCGAGAGAAAAACAAAGCACAGTCCAGTCTAGGTCCCCTGGAGGCTCTCCAGGCTGGTAGGGGGGTGGGGAAGGCAACAATTTCCACCAGATAAGCTGGGGTAAGAATCTCTGGAGGCTACAAGTGCTGTGGGAGGCTACAGCAGGAGAGGAATATGTACAGCTGCTGGGAGAATCAGTGAAGGCGTCTTGGAGGAGGTAGCAGGCATTCTGCTTGGCCCAGGGTAAGCAGCTGTTGCCCATTTACAGAAGTGTATATACTGGGAAACAGGGAAAATCCACAAAGGACGAGACAGACAGGAAAGGAGCCTCAGACTCACTCTAGTTCTAGAACTTTTGATATTTAGGCAAAACAAGAGAATATTCCTGAACCCCTCCCTGGATGCCCCCTTTCTCAATGATCTTCACAGTCTCTCTTGTCAGTGAAATAAAAACCAGATTCCATACCTAGGCATCCAATGCCTTTCACTCCCTAGTTTAAACCACATCTCCCACTAGAGGAAGCTGCTAAGGCATCCGAATTGGTCTGCTCACCACCAGCAGCCCTCCCAGGAAGCTTTTCACCACGTGGATTTCAAGAACCCAAGTCCTTGCTCATCTCTCACACTGGCAGCTTACACTCCATCTGACAATAAGAGGAGTCACTCCTTGAATTCATTGCAAATATGAGGAATAATTAGTAAACAGCATCTTCGTTTATTGAGTACTAACCACATGCCCGGCACTTTACATGTATGACTTTACTTAATCCTCATTATTAGCATCCCCATTTTGCAGTCAGAGAAAATGAGGCAAAGAGAGGTGATGTAAACTGCCCAAGGTCACTCAATTAACCAGTGGCTGAGCAGGGATCCGCACCTATTTCTGGCAGCCCGCATGGCCCAGTCACACCCTCAGTCTCTGTGATGCTTCTGGAGCCCCCAGCTCTCTGAGCTCCCTTGTTCATCTGAACTCTGAAGCACATGGGGTCTGCCCTCTTGGACACCACAGTGCCTGTGGCTACTGATAGAAATGATCGATGGTAATAACCGCAGACATTTAAGCAGTCCTTCCAAGTGGCAGGAACTCTTTAACTACCCTGACACAGGTTAGCACAAGTAATCCTATCAACTACCGTATGATCATTGTCATTTCTGATTTATAGTGGTAAGTGAAGCACAAAGAGGTTAAGACACTTGCCAAATGCCCCCAAAACTAGTCTGGCTCCCACTTCGGCTTCCTGAACTCTGTATTACAAAGACCACCTCTTGGGCACTAACTCATTTAATCTGCAGAGCAGTCCTTGGAGGCAGGTACCATCATCTCTCATTGTAATGTCTTTTTTTTTGGGGGGGATGGGGGCTGTGCTGTGAGGCTTGCAGGATCTTAGTTCAACCAGGGATTGAACCCTTGCCCCCTGTAATAGAAGTTCGGAGTCCTAACCACTGGACTACCAGGGGATTCCTCCAATTAGATAAGGAAATTGAGGTTCAGAGATGTTAATTAACTTGCCTGAAGTTACACAGCCAGTAAGAAGAGGATCTGGATTGGGAAGCAAAATCTATGTTCATAACCACCACAGGTCTGCCCATCTGAACTTCCCTTGGGTCCCCCTGAGCTATATAGCCTCTACTGAACACCATGAACTGAAAAACCAAAAACAACAGGTTCTAGCTAAAGAAAAAGCATTTCTGGTCTTCAAGCTACATTGCTACAGGTCCCCAGGAGGTCTGAAAGTGAAAGTCACTCAGTCTTGTCCGACTTTTTAGGACCCCATGGACTATACAGTCCATGGAATTCCCCCGGCCAGAATACTGGAGTGGGTAGCCGTTCCCTTCTCCAGGGTATCTTCCCAACCCAGGGATCGAACCCAGGTCTCCCCCATTGCAGGTGGATTCTTTACCAGCTGAGCCACCAGAGAAACCCAAGAACACTGGAGTGGGTAGCCTATCCCTTCTCCAGGGGATCTTCCCGACCCAGGAATCCAACCGGGGTCTCCTGAATTGTAGGCAGATTCTTTATCAACTGAGCTATGAGGAAAGCCAGGAGGTCTACTTGCATCCTGACCTGAGTTGCTGCAGAACATGCCTTAAGGGTGGCTGCAGAGCCTGGGTCTCCCAGTCCTTCAGGCCCTGTGGGCTGAAGACCAGTAGGAGGACCTAAACCCCCTGACTCCCTGGCCCCAGAGTGAAGTCAGGCCCAAACTGACAACCAAGCTCACTATTGAAATACAGATGACTAATGAAGGCAGAGGAGGCAGGGAAAAATGACAAGCGTATTACTCATTTTTAAATGACAAACGTGCAATTATAACCTACTCACTAGTAATTTCAGGTGGCACTCTCCTGACAAGTAAGGATGACTCTCTGCATGCAGTAGTACCATTTTATAGTAGTGAGTGGTACGGGGAGAAGCATATAATCATTTATTGTTGTTTCTATATCCCCTAAGGGCCTCCAATGTTACAATTCTGACATCACTATAATTTATTACATTTCCTTCTATGCCTCATCCATAGAGCCTGTCACAGAATGAGTTACCAATTTTCATCCTTCACAAAAAAAAAAAAAATCAGACAGGATTTTAGATGTTTAGGGTGTTTTCTTGAGACCAACATCTCTGCATCATTTGTAAAGTAAGCAACTATATGAGATCAAAGCAAGAGCATAAGCCTATATTTTGGAAAATCTGGACTCCAGAAGTGGCTCCATCAAAATCTGTGTAATTACCAGCAAGCCAGTCACCACTCTATGACTGTTTAATGGTTCCCAGGATTTGTTTTAATCAAGTGTAGTCAGACATGCAAGCACAAGTTCTGGTGTTCAATCAGAGCTCTGCCGCTTCCTCTCTGAGTAACCCTGGCCAGTTCCCCCTCACCTCCTGGGTCTCAGTTTCCTCATCTGGAAAAGGGGAATAACAGCAAGATCTTCACAAGGTTTCCATTAGGATTAACTGAGAGCATAGCATATCTGCATGGAGCCGAGTCCATAGCTGGTGTTCATGAAGAACTTGCTGTTATTACCACAATCAAGTCAGAAAAGACAAGTGGTACCTGCGGAGTGAACTGGAGCTGGGGGGTGGCCAGCAGGCTGACAGTGAGCTGGCAGTCAGCACAGTCAGCCTGAATTCCAAATGGAACTTCTTTCATGGATCCTCTGGAGGGTGGAGGAGTACTACTGAGGTAGGAGAGAGATAGGTCCCAGCTGCATGCTGACCCTTTGGTATCTTCGAGATAAAGGACCAATGGGAATGACATGCCCTAACTGGATGAAAAACCAGCCAGTCCATCACAGCCTCCACTTTTGTGTTGGAGAACTTTCCCAAGTCCCGTACATGTGCAGGAGGAGTCTCAAGTCATCCTGTAGTAACATAATCACATTGTAATATCATTAGCATTGCGGTTTTTGACCTCTCGTGGGTTTCACTTATGACGTCTGGTGGAAACCCAAATAAGCAATTACAGATGACATGAACATAGGAGAGGGAAAAGGGAAGTCACCCTCATCCAAATCCCAGAAGATTAACCCCATATTAAAAACCTCAGCTACCCCAATAGGGCCCAACTCACTCTGCAAATTTGCCCATATGCTCACCCACATGTACTGTACTTCTAATAAGCTCTGTGCCTGCTTTGCAGTCATGGTCCCTTTGTTAAATTCTTTCTTCAAAGAAGACAAGGACCAAGATCCTTTCCCCCTATCAAAATCACTATTACCAAGACCCAACCCTGCTGCATGGACAGGGAACACGTTCTCAGGTTCCAAAACCTGAGAACCAAAGTACCAAAATCACATAATATGTTTTATGCTACTGTCTGTGAGAAAGAGGGAAAGAAAACACCTTTTTTTCAAAATTATGAGGCCAAAATGGTCATAACATGGAACAAGGACTCAACCAATTGAAATCCATTACGGAAGTGAGGGGAGAAGTCACGGAAATAGAAATTGTCACACATCTGATTTCAGGGGTATTTTTAAGTCTCCTTAGAAACAGCCTTCCTATGGGAATATTCATAGTTAGGACTGATTATTTCACAAATGTCTTCAATCTAATTCAGAAAAAAAAAAAAAACTGCTGTCACTAACACTAGTAAAGAAAAAAAATCTTTTGGCAAGTAAAAGATGTTCAGTTCTTTTTTCAGCTTCCAAAATTACGGATTTTGTAGTGTTCCACCTGCCATTCATTTAAAAAATAATTAGTTAAGAATGAAAACTATTTTTTCCCTTCGAAGAAGCTCCAACATAATCTGGAAGACTTCCTATGTTTATGATGTGGTTCCACAGAGTTGAATGTCTTCATTTTTAAGAGCAGGAAGTTGTATCAATTAAAATTATGGAACGAGCAAAAGAATTTGATGCTAGCTCTATTAGACACATAACTTGGAACAACCCATAGCCCTTAACTGAATCCTGCTGCTGCTGCTAAGTTGCTTCAGTCATGTCCAACTCTGTGCAACCCTATGGACAGCAGCCCTCCAGGCTCCTCTGTCCACAGGATTTTCCAGGCAAGAACACAGGAGTGGGTTTTCATGTCCTTCTCCCTAACTGAATCCTATGTAGATCAATTATGCAAACATGTACAGGCACCAGCTCACTGCCCAGTCCTGTGTTAGGGGAGATGGTTTCAATGAAGATGTATAGCCGAAGGGCCCACAGCTGCCACAGAGCCAAGGCCTTACAAAGGGGTGGTTCAGTAGATAAAAGGTCAAGGGCAGAGAGTTAACAATAGGTCCGAGTGCTAGGACCAGCCTCTTATGCCCCAGTGGCCTTTAACAAGTCACTTCTCCCCTGTGAGCCTCCAAACATCAAACACAGTAAGTGTACCTACACACTGGCAGTTAGCCTTGGTTGGAATAGCCAAGTTCAGGCCTGTTTGCAGATCCCTGCCTTAGAATGTCCTCCCCTTTCTCTTCTACATGGATAAATCCTACTCATCTTTTAACATTCAACTCTCGTCCTCTGAGTCAGGAAGCCTTCCCAGACCTTTTTACCCTGCCAGTGGTCCAAGGGAATTGGAACCTCCCTCTTGTATGTACCTGACCCCAACTATGCCCTCGATTTATTTTCCCTGTGAAGCACTCATCACACGGGGATGGAATTATCTGCCTGAAAACCAAGACATCGACCTCCCCAGGAGCAGGAACCATGGCGCCTGAACACCCAACACCCAGGGCGTGACCTGGAAATGGTACTAAATAAATCCTGCTAGAGTGAATGGACTGGGCACTTAATATAGTATAAGGTGAAAGTGTTAGTCACTCAATTGTGTCCTACTGAGCAAAAGTGCAGGGCAGGGAGAAGCATTTTTGTTAGGGCCATTTGAGAAAGATTTCACACCAGAGATGGGGCTCAAAAAATGGAGAAAATGTCTGGCATCTGAAAAGTAGGGTGGCCAGACCCCAGAGCTGTAGTGGAAAGCAATGAGATCCAGACTGGTGCTCTTGTTCAAACTTCTCAGGTTTCCTTATGAAGATGGTGCCTGATGAATGAGGGCTCCCAAATGTCATACTGACAAAGGGCCTGGGCAGAGAGCTAGCAGGCAGGCCCTTCTTCTGCTATGAAAATGGCAGCATGGTTACAACAAGATCCTGGAATTCTGACCACAACCACTCCTGCCTTGCTTGCTTTAAGATGAGGCCACATCCCCAGTGTTGCCATCTCTTCAGCTCTCTAACACCTTGGAGAAAGCAATCAGTCCCTAGTTTATATTCAAAGCCCTACAATAAGGATCTCACCCTTTCTTCTTTCTACTAGTATTACTAAAGAACCTTTTATGAGACTGGTTCCAAATAGGAAAAGGAGAAAAATAAGTCACCCTACTTATTTAACTTATATGCAGAGTGCATCATGAGAAACACTGGGCTGGAGGAAGCACAAGCTGGAATCAAGATTGCCGGGAGAAATATCAATCACCTTAGATATGCAGATGACACCACCCTTATGGCAGAAAGTGAAGAGGAACTAAAAAGCTTCTTGATGAAGGTGAAAAAGGAGAGTGAAAACGTTGGCTTAAAGCTCAGCATTCAGAAAACTAAGATCATAGCATCTGGTCCCATCACTTCATGGCAAATAGATGGGGAAACAGTGGAAACAGTGGCTGACTTCATTTTTCTGGGCTCCAAAATCACTGCAGATGGTGATTGCAGCCATGACATTAAAAGACGCTTACTCCTTGGAAGGAAAGTTATGACCAACCTAGAGAGTATATTCACAAGCAGAGACATCACTTTGCCAACAAAGGTCTGTCTAGTCAAGGCTATGGTTTTTCCAGTGGTCATGTATGGATGTGAGAGTTGGACTATAAAGAAAGCTGAGCCAATAGACATTTCTCCAAAGAAGACATACAGATGGCTAACAAACACATGAAAAGATGCTCAACATCACTCATTATCAGAGAAATGCAAATCAAAACCACTATGAGGTACCATTTCACGCCAGTCAGAATGGCTGCTATCAAAAAGTCTACAAGCAATAAATGCTGGAGAGGGTGTGGAGAAAAGGGAACTCTCTTACACTGTTGGTGGGAATGCAAACTAGTACAGCCACTATGGAGAACAGTGTGGAGATTCCTTAAAAAACTGGAAATAGAACTGCCTTATGATCCAGCAATCCCACTGCTGGGCATACACACTGAGGAAACCAGAAGGGAAAGAGACACGTGTACCCCAATGTTCATCGCAGCACTGTTTATAATAGCCAGGACATGGAAGCAACCTAGATGTCCATCAGCAGATGAATGGATAAGAAAGCTGTGGTACATATACACAATGGAGTATTACTCAGCCATTAAAAAGAATACATTTGAATCAGTTCTAATGAGATGGATGAAACTGGAACCTATTATACAGAGTGAAGTAAGCCAGAAAGAAAAACACCAATACAGTATACTAACACATATATATGGAATTTAGAAAGATGGTAACAATAACCCTGTGTACGAGACAGCAAAAGAGACACTGATGTATAGATCAGTCTTATGGACTCTGTGGGAGAGGGAGAGGGTGGGGAGATTTGGGAGAATGGCATTGAAACATGTATAATATCATGTATGAAACGAGTTGCCAGTCCAGGTTCGATGCATGATACTGGATGCTTGGGGCTGGTGCACTGGGACGACCCAGAGGGAGGGTATGGGGAGGGAGGAGGGAGGAGGGTTCAGGATGGGGAACACAGGTATACCTGTGGTGGATTCATTTTGATATTTGGCAAAACTAATACAATATTGTAAAGTTTAAAAATAAAATAAAATTAAAAAAAAAATAAAGAAAGCTGAGCTCTGAAGAATTGATGCTTTTGAACTGTGGTGTTGGAGAAGACTCTTGAGAGTCCCTTGGACTGCAAGAAGATCCAACCAGTCCATCCTAAAGGAGATCAGTCCTGGGTGTTCATTGGAAGGACTGATGTTGAAGCTGAAATTCCAATACCTTGGCCACCTGATGCGAAGAGCTGACTCATTGGAAAAGACCCTGATGCTGGGAAAGATTGAGGGCAGGAGGAGAAGGGGACAACAGAGGACGAGATGGTTGGATGGCATCACTGACTCAATGGACATGGGTTTGGGTGGACTCTGGGAGTTGGTGATGGACAGGGAGGCCTGGCATACTGCGGTTCATGGGGTCGCAAAGAGTCAGACACAACTGAGCAACTGAACTGAACTGAACTGATGAGTTAGGTGCAGGGCTGGAACTGGATGGATATGGAAAAAGAGATGCACAAATATTGAATATATGACACAAAGTATAACTTCAAATGATTAATTTTAAAACTCTTTAGTATTTCTGCCTGCTTATTTTTCTAGATGAATTTTGCTAGCAATCTGTCGCATCTCATAAAGTATCCCACCAGGTCTTTAATTGGCATGCACTGACACTCTGTATTAACTCAGGGGATACTGTAATCTTTCCCATATGTTGTCTTTTCAACTGGAGCGAGGTATCTCTCCTTCATTGATTTAATGCCTTTTATTCCTCCCTTTAGGATTGTATAATTTTATTTAAATAAATCTCATATCCCCAGTTAAATTAATGCCCCAGTATTTAATGTATTTTGTCTCCAATGCAAATGATTCTCTCCCTCATTATATTCTTCAGTTGTTTGCAACTAGAAACATGACTATTTGTGTTTATCTGCCTTGAATTTCAAGATGTTCTTGACCTCATTTATACCACCTAGGTGTAATGACCATATATGTTAAAGATATACACAGTCTTTCCAGGGTATATCCCCAGTAACTGTCACAATGCCTTGTATGCAGTGAGTGCTAGCCCATTCAAGAAAGGTGTATCTTCCTTTGCTGGTGGTACTCATCTAATTTCTTTTTCCTTACCAATGACTATGGCTCACATTTCTAGTACAATGTTAAAATATGGTAGGACTTTAGTCCTACATTCATCACCTATAATTTTTTCTATTTTTATGGGAACTCTGTTCTTTATGAAAAGAACTGTTATGTCTTTTTTTGAAATATATAGAAATCATATTATTTTCCAGTCACCAAATAGATTGTTCAAGAATAGTTGATGCCATTTCACCATCTATTGAGATATTATTTTAACAATGTTTTTATGTTAATAAGTTGAATTGTCACAGTAATTTTCATTTTATCATCTTATCCTGTGCTCCTGGATTAAATCTCATTTGGTCAGAGATCAATTTCTAAGAATTACTTCTGTTTATGGGCTTCCCAGGTGGCACAGTGGTAAAGAATGCACCTGCCAATGTAGGAGACTCAGAGATGCAGGTTCAGTCCCTATGTTGGGAAGATCCCTGGAGTAGGAAATGGTAACCCACTTCAGTATTTTTGCCTGGAAAATTCCATGAGCAGAGAAGCCTGGGGGGTTACAACCCATAGGGTCTCAAAGAGTTGGATGTGACTGAGCACAAACACACACACATACACATTTGTTTATAATTATTGAATAAATAATAAATATCCATAAGTGTAATTTTCCTTCTTGTTACTCTTTCCTAGTTTGAAGACTGAAGTCATATTTTCTCAAAAAGTAAATTGGTAATTGAGTTAAGGCAGCATCAACTCAACATTTTAAAACAATTTAGGGGACAGAAATTTTTTATAGCTGTAGAAAGTATAATATAGAGAAAGATTATAAACTTTCCCTATATTAGGGAGCCAAATGAATCTGAGTTCAAATCCGAGCTTTACCACTTACTTGCTGGGTGACTCAGACCCATTACTATTATAAGATCTGTAAACTAGTATTACTAGCTCCCATGTATAATCATTGTACATTGTATAGACTGGAACTTACAGATACTTGTGTGTCTGTATACAAATGATCTAGTCCATAGAAGGCATTCAAAAACTATCATGGCTTTCAAAGTTTGGGTCCTTCTATCAATGTATTGGATCCAAATATCCCATAGTGTGTGTAAGTGATGGTAAGACTTGAATGACTTGTTTCTTCTTCTGCAACAGGTGCAGTCATGCTTTCTGTTTGCAAGGAGTAATTCATTCCCTCTCATTTATCTGTTTTATCAGCATACAGTGAAGTGTGCTGTTTCTCTGCAAAATTCTAAATCTTTTACATTTGTTGTCAGATCTCCTGTCTCATTTCTAATTTAATGAATCTATATTTTCTCTTTTTTAGATAGGCAAACCATCGTTCTTTTTTTCCCCCAAAAAAATCAGCTTAGGGTATATCAGCTTTTTCTCCAGTTTATTTATTTCTGCTTTATGTTGATTACTTCCTTCTGCCTACTCTTTGTGGCTTCTGACATTGCTCCTGTTCAAAAACATCAAGGTGCAAGCTTAGTTCATTATGTTTTGTGTTTCCTTTCTTAGTAATATAAACACCTAGGATAATGCATCTTCCTCTAAGCACCATGTTGGCAACATCCCACATTATTTTGATATGTTCATATTTATGTTTGTTTTGCTCATTAAAAAGTCTGGGTTATTGGGTTCTGCACTTCTCTCAGAATCACGCTATTATTTAAGAGTATGTTGTTAATTTCCCTTGTTTGTTTTTCACTTCATTACAGCTTCATGAAGTGTTTTTTGTAGTACTTTTGTCTTTTTATAAAGTATGTATCTAAGTCGAGGCATATCATTGCTTTTTATGAATGATCCGCATGCATTTGCAAAGAAATTTTATCACTACTTTAAGAGTAAATAATGTGATTAGTTTGAAATTTATGCTGTCATTTTTAATTAAAATAAGAGCAAGAGGACTCTGAAAAGTGTGCATTTTCTTTTTTAGATTCTAATCTTAGTTATGGGCATTCTTCCAAAGGAAAATGAAATGCTGTTAGTTAATTCCCTAATGCTGCCACTTAACATAAGAATGACAGCTAGTCTAAACAAAATATCATAATGTGTTAGTTCTAACCAAATGTAGTAATTCATGATATTTAAACTTGGGAACACAGTGAAATCTCATTTAAGTAGGATCAAAATACACCACCGTTGCAATATTCACTTCTTCAAGATAGATGGCTATTGGTCAGGAGGGAAAAATCTACATACTTATTTTCTGATAATTGGCCAGCACTTTCCAATGTGTATTCATTGCCTATTGATGGGGATTAAATGGGAAAAGGGCTTCGGGGATTATATATACTGGGAAATGCTAGCTCACACAGAGATTTCCTTTCTGCAAAATTTTTTAGGGTCTTCCCAGAGCAGTAGAGCTTATGAATCTCCAAAAAAGGGATTTAGGTTCCCCAGTATCTGACCATGGAATGCACCATTGCTAAGCATCTTGAAGCACTAGTATTTTCATGGAATATACGTTGGGAAACACTGTTGATAAATAACAATAGCAGCTATACAAAGACAGGATTGCCTGGCCTTTGGAAACCAGTTCCCCAGGCAAGCACACAAATATATCCCAACAGGAGGTTCAGTGAAGTCAAGCTGGGATAGTTCTTCCAGGACCATGAGAAAAATCTTCTCCCCAGGAGGCTGGGGCAAAGCAAATGTTTGAGCAGGTAGGTAGAAGAATGCACTGTTAAATATTCAACAAATTTCAAAGGATGTCTATCCCTTAGGATCAAAGCAGAAACTGCCCCCCAGTTAAATTGAGCTTTTCGAGGCAAAGGAAGAAGAGCAAGTTCATATTATAAGAAACATGTCCCTTCTCCCTTGAGGTTCACAACCAAACAATGATAGTGTACTCTCCCCATCACTGTCACCTCAGGCCCCCTGAGCACCTTCTCACATTTACTGGGGGCTTTGGCACCTGGCTCCCAGGCTTCCTCTCCACTGCACATTCCACCTTCATCCTATATGACCTCAATGTTCATGAGGATGACATATACAACCACTGGCCTTCAGTTTCTTCTCTCCCATCTCCAAAGATCACCTCCATGTATCCATGGTGACCCCTAGAATTTACAATCGCCTGAAACAACTCAACTCTGATATCTTAAGTTCAAACTGCTTGTTTTCTGCTCACTGGTTTTCTCTGCCTGTGACACTCACTCTTTCAGGACTTACATAGAAAGTGGAGGTCACATGATTATTAAGGTTCCAGGATGTCTACTAAGCCACTCCTGCATCCATCATAGATACCATAATTCCCTGACTTCAGTTACCCTTTTGCCAATATCCTTAACTTCTGTGCCTCCTTTTCCATACATCTCTCCCATCTGATAATCCCACAATCCCAGAACAACATGATGGAACATCCATCATGGATCCACACGGATCAACAATTCTTCATGACCTACTCCAATTTCTCTGCCATTCCTCACTTTTTTCCTTCTGTTTCCCCGAGTTTATTTAACTTTACTGTCTGTCAAAATATAGCTCCTGGCTACCTCCCCTTCATCTGCTACTCTCCAGACACACTAAACTACTATTATTTTCAGAAGATATCATGGTCTCTCTTGCCACAGGATGTTGTTTCTTCTTCTTGGAGTGCCTTTCTCCTGTTCCAGGTGAAACAACCTGTCCTTCCACCTAGACACTGCCTCTCGGGGCATGTTTACTTGAGTCCCCACACCCAGGATAGCTTAGGTGGTTTCATGATTGTTCCCATCACCTTCTGAAAACCCAACCTCTCAACCCAGACACTGCCAGACCCTCCTTGAAAGCAGGGACCATTCCTGTTCATTCTTGGAGCTCCAATATACATCCCAGAGTAATTTAGGCCAGTCAGCCTTCAAACCGTGTTTTCATGAATGAGCAGAGTAAAAAGCCAATAAACTTTTTAGAAAAGGAGTGATTCAATTCTAAAATGATTTAGAAAAGCATGTTAGACTTCAACAGGGGCCTTTTCCTCTTGCTTCACATAGCTAATTTCTAATTACCCTTCAAAATTCAACTCAAAAAAGTTCTCCCAGCCCCCCAGGGCTAGGGTGAAGTGTCCCTTCTTAGGGCTGCCCCAGCCACCCTGCACTAACCTCACTCACTATTTGTAATTACTTACATGTTAGGCTTTCAAGCTAAAGTGTGAGCTTTCTGAGGGCAAAGAATGCGTCTTACATTTATACTTATATCTATGTGCTGCAGTCCTCAAGACCACGCCCAGGTTGAACAATTTGCCCAAAGACTCAATTGACTCGACATATTACTGCTCTTGTAGCTGTGATTTATTATGATGAAAGGATACAAAACAAAATCATAAATGGGAAGGAGCACGTGGGGCTACGCTGACAGAAGCCCACCAAAGGATGCCATCTGGGACCTGGCCCAGGGATGGGGAGTTGGAAATAGCCATCTTTCCTCCCCAAATGTTCTGATGTGCCAACCCTAGCAGTACCCACTGATGGAGCTACTGGGAGCTGGCAACAGCAGGCCAGCTCTCTCATCTCATCTCATGAGCTAGTATGGTGTATGTGTGTTTAGGAAACATCTTTCAAATCACTGTAGAACAAGTTTAACAGACCTAGTTCAAGTTCTTTGCCTTGTATTCAGTGCCTGCTCTGGCCAATCACTAGCATGGGCCCTGAAAATAGAGAGACCAACAGGTCCAGTCACCATTCTTAAAGCCTGTGTCACAGAGGAAGGCTTCAAAGTCAGTGGTCCCTTGTTCCCCTCTCCTCAGATTGACTAGGGATTGTCCTCTATCAATGCAGTTGAAAGCACCTACTAGAATCAGTATCAACAATAATAACAATAACAGCCAACATTTATGAAGCACTTACTGGGTGCACCAGACACTGGGCTAAGCAACATGCATTATTTTTAGTCATTCCTCTTCTTGGCCCCACATTGCTTAAAAGTCATTTCAGGTGGCCTGGATATGCAGTAAGCTATCTTTCCAAAAGTATGGAATACCACTCAGCGACATAAAAGAATGAAATAACACCATTTACAGCAACATGGATGGACTTAGAGATTATCATACTAAGTGAAGTAAGTGTAAGTCAGACAGAAAAACCAATATCATAGGATATCACTTATATGTGGAATCTAAAATATGATACAAATGAACTTATCTACAAAACAGAAAAAGACTCAAAAGACATAAAGAACAGAGTTTGTGTGCTTCCCTGGTACCTCAGCTGGTAAAGAATCCACCTGCAAGACAGGAGATCCTGGTTCGATTCCTGGGTTGGGAAGATCTGCTAAAGAAGGGAACGGCTATACACTCCAAAATTCTGGCCTGGAGAATCCCATGGACACTATAATCCATGGGGCTGCAAAGAGTAAGACACAACTGAGCGACTTTCACTTCTGGTTGCCAAGAGGAAAAAGGGGGTGGGAGAGGGTTGGATTGGAAGTTTGGGATTAGCAGATGTAAACTATTATATATAGAATGGATAAACAACAAGGTCCTATTGTAGAAACCAGGGAACTATATTCGGTGCCCAATGATAAACCATAATGGAAAAGAATTATTTTGTAAAAGAATACATATACATGTATAACTGAATCACTTTGCTGCACAGCAGAAATACAACATTGTAAATCAACTATACTTCAATAAAAGTAATAAAAGGTGTGCTAACATTTTGTTGTATTTTGGGTGATCTGACCATTTCAAGCAAGTGGTTTTGTATGTAAACGAGGACACATAGCTCATGCCTATTTTTGTGGACTCCTGGGTGTTCTGTAACATTCTTTGTAGACAGTCAGATGCTCAGTAAATCTCTGCCTAACTAGCTTGGTAGTATGCTGATGGGTTGATACCAGTTAGTGACAAATGTGGCTTGGAATGGTCAAGCTCAGGCTTTGGAATCAGATGCCATGGGTCAGAGCCCACACTGTCACACACACTACAGGGTGATACTGGCAAGTTACTTGACATCCTTGAACTTTCAGTTCAGTTCAGTTCAGTTGAGTCGCTCAGTCGTATCCGACTCTTTGCGACCCCATGAATCACGGCACGCCAGGCCTCCCTGTCCATCACCAACTCCCGGAGTTCACTCAGACTCACGTCCATCGAGTTCATGATGCCATCCAGCCATCTCATCCTCTGTCGTCCCCTTCTCCTCCTGCCCCCAATCCCTCCCAGCATCAGAGTCTTTTCCAATGAGTCAACTCTTTGCATGAGGTGGCCAAAGTACTGGAGTTTCAGCTTTAGCATCATTCCTTCCAAAGAAATCCCAGGGCTGATCTCCTTCAGAATGGACTGGTTGGATCTCCTTGCAGTCCAAGGGACTCTCAAGAGTCTTCTCCAACACCACAGTTCAAAAGCATCAATTCTTTAGCACTCAGCCTTCTTCACAGTCCAACTCTCACATCCATACATGACCACAGGAAAAACCATAGCCTTAACTAGATGGACCTTTGTTGGCAAAGTAATGTCTCTGCTTTTGAATATGTTATCTAGGTTGGTCATAACTTTCCTTCCAAGGAGTAAGCGTCTTTTAATGTCATGGCTACAGTCACCATCTGCAGTGATTTTGGAGCCCAAAAAAATAAAGTCAGCCACTGTTTCCACTGTTTCCCCATCTATTTGCCATGAAGTGATGGGACCAGATGCCATGATCTTTGTTTTCTGAATGTTGAGCTTTAAGTCAACTTTTTCACTCTCCTCTTTCACTTTCATCAAGAGGCTTTTGAGTTCCTCTTCACTTTCTGCCATAAGGGTGGTGTCATCTGCATATCTGAGGTTATTGATATTTCTCCTGGCAATCTTGATTCCAGCTTGTGCTTCTTCCAGTCCAGCATTTCTCATGATGTACTCTGCATATAAGTTAAATAAGCAGGGTGACAATATACAGCCTTGACATACTCCTTTTCCTATTTGGAACCAGTCTGTTGTTTTATGTCCACTTCCAACTGTTGCTTCCTGACCTGCACACAGGTTTCTCAAGAGGCAGGTCAGGTGGTCTGGTATTCCCATCTCTTTCAGAATTTTCCACAGTTTATTGTGATCCACACAGTCAAAGGCTTTGGCATAGTCAATAGAGCAGAAATAGATGTTTTTCTGGAACTCTCTTGCTTTTTCCACGATCCAACGGATGTTGGCAAAACCTTAGTTCCCTCTAATCAGAATGCTAGTTATTGAAATCCCAGGCAGAACATTCTGAGGCCTGGGGAGACATCATCCCTCTCCACTATGGACTGTAGTTTCCCTGCAGTGTTAGTCACTCAATCGTGTCTGACTCTCTGCAACCCCATGGACTGTAGCCCACCAAGGCTCCTCTGTCCATGGGATTCTCCAGGTAAAAATACTAGAGTGGGTTTCCATTTCCTTCTTCAGGGGACCTTTCCAACCTGGAGATCAAACCTGGGTCTCCTGCATTGCAAGCAGATTCTTTACCATCTGAGCCACCAGGGAAACCTGCAGTGTTTATCTCCAAGATGTGAGTGTAGTGAATTTGGGTAGCCATGCACTTGGGTCTATGTGGAGGGAGTTGTCCTTCTGAAGATGCCTGGGGGACTGTGATCAGCCAACTCTCTTGGAACCCCTGTGGCTTTGCTGTGGCCAGACTATTCTGTTCTTAGTGCAGAAAGAGCTGCTGGGGTGGGAGGTTGGGGCAGACTGGCTGAATCCTGCTGCCATGCTTCTTCAGGGGGCCTTCTCTACATTCATACCTGCTTCTCAAAGGCAGTGAGTGCTATGGTTAAGAACTTTGGTTTTGTAGTCAAGTAGAAGTGAATCTGAATCCCAGCTTTACCACTGACTTAGTGTTTGGCCTTGAGAAAGTTACTGACCCGACTAAGGCTCAGTTTGCCCATCACCATTCCGATCTTCCTCATGGTCAACCGCCCAAACTACATCTCCAGCCTGGGCCACACTTTTTTTTGCCAGTGGCGGGGGGGGGGCGGCGTGGGTGGGCTAAACTCACAACTTTGGGATCCTAAGTTCCTGACCAGGAATCGAACCCTTGGTCACTGGCAGTGAGAGCGTCAAGTCCAAACCACTGGACCACTAGGAACTCTGCAGGTCAGACTTCTGAAAGCCAAACTTATATTTCCAGTGGTCTATTCTTCTGCTTTCTTTGCAGGCTCCAGAGGTATCTGCAACTCAACCTCAGTTCAATCAGACTGGAATCACTGACCCACCTCACTCAGTGCCCTGTGTCTAGTGTTCCCAGAAATGATGTCACTCAGTGACTCCAATCAGAAGCCCAGGAGTCATCCTGGACTTGTCTGTCATCCTTACATCCCACATCACCCATCAGCATGTCCTGTGGGCAGGCTCTCTGCTCGTTCTAGCTATAGTTCAGATCTGCCCACCCCTCTCCCTCCCTAAGGCCCCCATTCAGCTTCCTCTCAGTCTCCCAACAAGTCTAGTGCACAGCTTGCTAATGGGTCTCCCTGCTTCTCCTCTCATCCTTCTTCAGATCTGGACTTAGTCATTCTGAGCTTCCCTCCTGTGTACACACCCCGTGTCCCAGTCATCATCTCTTTGTTTCCACCTTAGTCCCTTACAGTCTATTTCAACAGGGCACCTGGGGAATGTAGGGGTGGGCAGTCGTCAGACTAAACCTGTCAAAACATATGCTCATGGTGTCATCCGTCCAGTGGCACCCCATTTCATTCAGCATGAAAGCAGGGCATCCTTACATTGGCCAAGATTGTCCACCGTCTTGCAAATTCTGGCACCCACCACTCTCCCTTGTCCACTGCAGACCAGCCATATCAGTCTTGTCACTGAACCTTAAACATACCAATTCTCGTCCCTCCTTAGGCCTGTGCACCTTGCTCTTCACTACCTGGAACACTCTTCTCTCTCACACAAACATCTCTCACCTCCTTCAGGCCGTTACTGAAATGCCTCTGTCAATGTCTTCCCTTCCCATGCCATATAAATTGACATCCTTCCCCCCAGACCACAGCTGCTTCCCCCATGGCACTCATCACCATCTGATATGCTTCATGTTTATCTGTTGGTTTCTTTACTAGTTCCCTCCACCCAACTAGAATGTAAGTTACACAAGGGTAGGGATTTTTTTTTTTTTTTTTTGGTCTGTCTTATTCCTTGTTGTTTAGTCACTCAGTTGTGTCCGATACTTGGCAACTCCATGGACTGTAGCCCGCCAAGCTCCTCTGTCCATGGGATTTTCCAGGCAGGAATATTGGGGTGGGTTGCCATTTCCTGTTCCAGTGGATCTTCCTGACCCAGGGATCAAATCCATGTTTCCTGTATCGGCAGGCAGATTCTTTACTGCTGAGCCACCAGGGAAGCCTTTGAACCCAGAACAATGGCTGGAATGTAGTAAATGCTCAATAATTATTTGTGGGGACTTCCTGGTGGTCCAGTGGTTAAATTCTGCGCTTCCAATGCAAGGGGTGCAGGTTTGATCCCTGGTCAGAGGACTAAGATCCTGCATGCCAAACAGCACAGCCAGAAAAAAAAACAAAAATAGTAATACTTATTTGTGGAATAAAGAACAACTGGAGTGACCTTTTCAAAATGGAATACAAACTGGATCATGTTAGCCCAAGCTTTGAATCTTTTAATGACTTCCCATTGGGGTAGAAAAGGTTCAAATCCAACATCGTCTCCCACCACTCTCCACTTACTCTCTCAGCTCCAGCCCTGGTTTTCTACCATGCTCTCTGTTTCTCCCACTCATGGGCCTTCACCTCTACTGGTCCCTCCCCCTGCAATGCTTTCTTCATTTCTCATCCTCTATTAACTTTTCCACACTCTTCCCTTTCCAGCTGAAATGTCACTTAACTTGGGGAAGCCTCCTTAGAATCCCTAGACAAGGACAAGCCTCTCAATTTTCTGAGTCTCCTTCACAGCCCTCTCCCACTTCTCTTATTAACTCAATGGACAGGAGTTTGAGCAAGCTCTGGGAGACAGTGAAGGACAGGGAAGCCTGGTGTGCTGCAGTCCATGGGGTCACAAAGGGTCAGACACGACTGAGCAACTGAACAACAACATATTTAGCTCTTCAATGTTCTATTTCCCTAAATAAACCATGAAGATGGAGACCATCTCTAGTGCATTCGTACTCTGGTGCCTAATAAACACACAGTAGGTGCAAGGTAACTATTTAACAAGCTACTAAAAGCTGATAACACAGCTCAAATCATGTTAGCTTCTGAGATGTAAGGCCATGGGTTTAGCGCCCCTGGGACTGATACACTGATAAGTCTGCAAATGGGAAGAAGAGGTCCCTGGAGCTCAAGGCCAAATTAAGACTTTGCAGGGCTCAAGCACTTATGTACAGGCTCTGTCTGAGAAGCCCACAGGCTGAGCAAGACCACCTCTTTCCTTCTATAAGATCTAAATTGCTGCCAGAAACAACAGCTCTTTGCAAGTGCAGCTGTCACCTGCATATGAAGACAGGTTCCACAACTGAGTTTCGATAAATGTGTTTCATCACGTGTTTTTTCTTCTAAGCTGCAAGCAATGACTGAGATGTTTATTGTCAATATTTTTGTTGTCAAGTGAGAAAATAGCACAGATAATCAGCTATAGGTCCTGTAGATAAAATGACAGCCAACAGAAAGATAAAAATACCAACACATAAAAACATTATAAATGGCACCACAGACAATAAAAATAGACAAGGTGTAAACTACCGGAGAACAACAAAGTACTCTCTCCAAGAAAACTTTAATTAAATACGTGATTCTTCAAAAATCTGCCACTAAACAGTCAATCCCTTTAGTTCTTAACAGTCTGGGAGACGAAGTGGCTTTTGGTTTTTAGGTATAGTATAAGGGTTAAGAAAGGAGACTTGGGGGAATTCCCTGGTGGTCCAGTGGTTAAGACTCCATGCTTTCACTGCCATGGGCTCAGGTTCAAACCCATCAAGGAACTAAGATCCCACAAGCTGCACAGTACAGCCATCAAAAAAAAAAAAAAAAAAACAGGAGAGAGAGACAGGAGAGAGGTAGGAGGGAGGTTCAAGAGAGAGGGGACATATGTGTAGATCTATGGTTGATTCATGTTGATGGTTGGAAGAAACCAACATAATTCTGTAAAGCAATTATCCTTCAATTAAAAAATAAATATATATTTTTTTTTAAAAAGAGAGAGAGGACTTTGGCACCAGTCTGCCTGGGTTCAACTCCTTACTCGGTCACTTTCAAGCTATGTGAAGCTATTGGGCAAGTGGTATAACCTCTCTGAACCTTGGTTTCTCCCATCTGTAGAATAGAATAAAAACAGTACTTCCCTGATAGGTTTTATGAGGATGAAATGCACTAATATATGAAAAGAAGAGAACAGGCACTCATCAAATGTTATTTTCTTTGTGGTGATAGCTGTTGTCATCATCCACAAACAACATGTGCTAAAGGCTAAAGAGATATTGGCAATGAGAGGTCCTGATAGACATTCTTTAATGAAAAGAAGGATGTCTGGGCATTTGGACAATCATCTAATGCCATTCAAAATAAAAATATTGTAATAACACACTGTCAAAAACAGAGCAAAGCGATGCAAACATTTGCATTCCCTCTAAATTTGACAAGCAGGATAAACAATACAAGGAACCCATGAGATTAACAGGCCAATGGAAACATTTTTGCCTCTGAGAACCATGCTATGAAGATTTTGAAAAGAAAGCCAAGGGTCTCTAAGGACATTTATGTTTGGACACTTATTGGCAATCTGGGTTACTGACTCTGTTACTCATGTCCAAATAATAGGCCCAGTAGTTTGGAACAGCTACATTCCAGGTGGCTCAGTGGTAAAGAATCCAACTATCAATGCAAGACCAGGGTTCAATCCCTGGGTTGGAAGATGCCTTGGAGAAGGGAATGGCAACCCACTCCAGTATTCTTGCCTGGAGAATTCTAGGACAGAGAAGCCCAGTGGACTACAGTTCATGGGGTCACAAAGAGTTGGATATGACTGAGCAAATAACACTATACACTATAAATATCATATTTTCATTAAAATAACCACTTCATAGAACATAACCATATTTTCCAAAACAACTAAAAATGCAGGTGAAAACAACACTGTTTCTATTTTTTTATTTTCATGTCTTCTTCTGCATTTGATTTGTTGCAATAGGATGTTTTAGCTCAGATACAGGAAAAAACTCCAGTCTTACACAGATATGTAATTAGAAAAGGTAAGACTTTGCAGGCTCCCTCAAAGGGAGTTAGGGACTCCCAGGGATCCTTGGACCACACTTTAAGAAATTCTCATCCGTGGCTTCCAAGGGACAGATGTATGAGCATCAGTGTCAGAGAAGGATTATAAAAAGGCACAGGAAAACTGTGGGGAGTGATGTATAGGTTCGTTATCTTGATGGTAGTGATGCTTCCACAGTGTATACATACATCAAAACTTATCAAACTGTGCATTTGAAAGCTTTGCTGTTAGTTGTATGTCAATTATACTGCAATAAAGCATTTAAAAATAGGGGAAAGGTGGAAGAAAAAGAAATACTGTCCATAATGGCCTCGACCTTCCTCTCTTCTTCTCTCCCTCCACTCTCCACAAAGCCACACAAGTAACACACACTCCTGCTGTGTGTTACTAATGTGGTCCCCAGCCCTTGCTAGATGCACCCCGGGTCCCACACTCACACCTTTCTACCTTTGCTCTCACCTCTTCCTCACCCTGAAATGTCCTCCTCACTGATGCCTTTACTTTCTGCCTCCATCCCTCCACCCACTAGAGAGCTTACTCAAAATCCTCATCAGCTGTCACTAGCCCAAGAAGCATGCCTAGATCCTGACAATTTCTTACAGGAAAATTAAGCTACTGACTCCTCCACTTGTCTGGGTCCAGAAAGAATCAGTTGAGAGTAGCTGGGAGCACATATAGATCTGGATTTCCTCACATTGACTTGTCACCTCTTAACCTTCTTTGAATCAATAAGAGACACTTAAGGGGGATCAAAAAGGCTATAAGCAGATGAAGGCTGCCCAGCACAAGCAGCCTTGTGTTACAGAGCCTGGGAGGAAGATCCATCTCCATTTCTAGGGGTCCCCCCACAATACAGAAGTGGTCACCATTCCATGCCCATAACTCAGCAAGCTCCCGGGAGGCGAGGGCCACAGTTGGCCATCTATAATTTTCCAAGTGCCCAGCCTGACTCACAAAAGATCTGTGCTACAAGTGACAAAGGACTACCTCAGTAAGATTCGGCTTCTCAGTCTACAAAAGGAATCTAAGAGCACCCACCCTTCCGGGTTATCTTAACTCCTTATGTACAGTGTCTCAGTTTCCTGGGTTTCAGTTCAGTTCAGTCGCTCAGTCATGTCCAACTTTTTGCAACCCCACAGACAGCATCACGCCAGGCTTCCCTGTCCATCACCAACTCCCAGAGTTTGCTCAGACTCAGGTCCATCGAGTTGGTGATACCATCCAACCCTCTCATCCTCTGTCGTCCCCTTCATCTCTTGCCTTCGGTCTTTCTCAGCATCAGGGTCTTTTCCAATGAGTCAGTTCTTCATATCAGGTAGCCAAAGTATTGGAGCTTCAACTTCAGCATCAATCCTTCCAATGAATATTCAGGACTGATTTCCTTTAGGATAGACTTGCTGGATCTCCTTGCAGTCCAAGGGACTCTCAAGAGTTTTCTCCAACACCACAGTTCAAAAGCATCAATTATTCCATGCTTAGCTTTCCTTATGGTCCAACTCTCACATCCATACATGACTACTGGAAAAAACATAGCTTTGACTAGATGGACCTTTGCTGGCAAAGTAATACCTCTGCTTTTTAATATGCTGTCTATGTTGATCATAGCTTTTCTTCCAAGGAACAAGCATCTTTTAATTTTGTGGTTGCAGTTACAGTGCAGTGATTTTGGAACCCAAAAGATAAAGTCTGTCACTGTTTCCATTGTTTCCCCATCTATTTGTTATGAAGTGATGGGACTGGAATCCATGATCTTCATTTTTTGAATGTTGAGTTTTAAGCCAACTTTTTTACTCTCTTTCACATTCATCAAGAGGCTCTTTAGTTCCCCTTCACTTTCTGCCATAAGGGGGTGTCATCTGCATATCTGAGGTTATTGATATTTCTCTTGATTCCAGCTTGTGCTTCATCCAGCCCAGCATTTTGCATGATGTACTCTGCATACAAGTTAAATAAGCAGGGTGACAATATACAGCCTTGATGTATTCCTTTTCCAATTTGAAACCAGTCCATTGTTCCATGTCCAGTTCTAACTGTTGTTTCTTGACCTGCATACAGATTTCTCAGGAGGCAGGTAAGGTGGTCTGGTATTCCCATCTCTTGAAGAATTTTCCACAGTTTGTTGTGCTCTACAGTCAAAGGCTTTAGCATATTCAGTGAAACAGAAGTAGATGTTTTTTCTGGAATTCTCTTGCTTCTTCTATGATCCAACAGATGTTGCCAATTTGATTTCTGGTTCCTCTGCCTTTTCTAAATCCAGCTGGAAATTCTCGATTCACGTACTGTTGAAGCCTTGCTTGGAGAATTTTGAGCATTACTTTGCTAGTGTGTGAGATGAGTGCAATTGTACAATAGTTTGAACATTCTTTGGCACTGCCTTTCTTTGGGATTGGAATGAAAACTGACTTTCTCCAGTCCTGTGGCTGCTGCTGAGCTTTCCAAATTTGCTGTCATATTGAATGCAGTACGTTCACAGCATCATCTTTTAGGATTTGAAATAGCTCAACTGGAATTCCATCACCTCCACTAGTTTTGTTCGTAGTGATGCTTCCTAAGCCCCACTTGACTTCACATTCCAGGATGTCTGGCTCTAGGTGAGTGATCACACCATTGTAGTTATCTGGGTCATGAAGATCTTTTTTGTATAGTTCTTCTGTGTATTCTTGCCACCTCTTCTTAATATCATCTACTTCTGTTACATCCATGCCATTTCTGTCCTTTATTGTGCCTATCTTAGCATGAAATGTTCCCTTGATATCTCTAATTTTCTTGAAGAGCTCTCTAGTCTTTCCCATTCTATTGTTTTCCTTTATTTCTTTGCATTGATCACTTAGGAAGGCTTTCTTAGCTCTCCTTGCTATTCTTGGGAACTCTGCATTCAGATGGATATATCTTTCCTTTTCTCCTTTGCCTTTTGCTTCTCTTAGCTATTTCTAAGGCCTCCTCAGACGACCATTTTGCCTTTTTGCATTTCCTTTTCTTCGGGGTGGTTTTGATCACAGCCTCCTGTACAATGTTAGGAACCTCCATCTATAGTTCTTCAGGCACTCTGTCTATCAGATCTAATCCCTTGGATCTATTTGTCACTTTCACTGTATAATCATAAGGGATTTGATTTAGGCCATAATGGCAACCCACTCCAGTACTCTTGCCTGGAAAATTCCATGGATGAGGGAGCCTGGTAGGCTGCAGTCCATGGGGTCGATAGGAGTCAGACATGACTGAGTGACTTCACTTTCACTTTTCACTTTCATGCATTGGAGAAGGAAATGGCAACTCACTCTAGTGTTCTTGCCTGGAGAATCCCAGGGACGGGGGAGCCTGGTGAGCTGCCCTCTACAGGGTCGCACAGAGTCCAACACGACTGAAGCACCTTAGCAGCAGCAGCGGCAGCAAATGTTCTAGTGGTTTTCCCTACTTTTTTCAATTTAAGTCTGAATTTGGCAATAAGGAGTTCATGATCTGAGCCACAGTCAGCTCCCAGTCTTGTTTTTGCTGATTGTATAGAGCTTCTCCATCTTCAGCTGCAAATAATACAATCAATCTGATTTCGGGACTGACCTTCTGATGGTGTTCATGTGTAGAATTGGGTACCTAGCGTTACGGTAACAAAATACAACTAATTGGGTTGCTTAAAACAATAGAAATCTATTCTCTCACAGTTCTGGAGACTAGAAGTCCAAAATCAAGGCAGCAGGAAGGCCATGCTTCCTCCAAAGGTTCTTCTGGCTGCTGGTGGTTGCTAGCAATCCTCAGCATTCCTTGGCTTGTAGCTGCATCACTCCAATCTCTGCCCTCATCTTCACTTGGCCCTCTATGTCTCTGTCTCCAAATCTTTCTTCTTATAAGGATATCCATCCCTGATGAAAGGGCTCACCCAAATTCTGTAGAAGCTCATCTCAACTTGATTACAACTGCAAAGATTCTATTTCCAATTAAGGTCACATTCTGGGGTTCAGTGTAGACATAAATTTTAGGGGGACTCAATTCCACTCAGTACACAGAGAGTGTGTGAGTGCCATGGCTTGTGGGAAGGTTTTTCCTTCCACACTTATCAGATGTGAGAGGCCTACAGGGAAATGACAGTCACGGGTAATGACTGTTTTCCTCCTCAGCTCCAGCTTTCCTCCCACAACTCCTGCGCCTCCCTGTTTCCTTGTTCCCTGCACCCCCCACCCACGTGGTCAGCACCACACAGTACACACACCTGCCGATTCAGAGGGAAACTTCAGATGCTATCCAGGAATCGCCTCCTTACATTTAGGGACTATAATTTCATGCTAAAATTTCTCAGTGAGGGGGATAGAATTTCCCAGGGAGAGAATATGTTTGCTGCATGCAGCCTACACAATAAATCCAAAGGCCAGCTTTTTTCGAAGGAATAGAAGGGAAAGAATGACTCTGAATCTAATTACCCTAAAAATGCCTTCCCAAATCAGCTCTGCTCCAGAATGTTGCAATGTAACTGGGCTTTCTAACGTCAGTGGCCACTGCTCAAATACAATGGGAAAAGGTCACAAACTGTTGAAAAACCGAAATCAAAATAATATGGTAGGTATGTCCATCTTTAACACCAAGAGGACAGGAATGTTCGACAAAACGCACAGG
Source organism: Bos grunniens (assembly GCF_055505025.1). Classification (NCBI taxonomy): domain Eukaryota; kingdom Metazoa; phylum Chordata; class Mammalia; order Artiodactyla; family Bovidae; genus Bos; species Bos grunniens. Next base: position 122,468,480 of record NC_141194.1, on the reverse strand, counting down.
AGCTGGGAGCTGGGAGGAGTGAGCCCCAATGGTAGTTTTCCATGTCAGCGCATAGCAGGCCCCCAAATACTTGGATATCTAGGGAATGTCTGGGACATTCATGGGGATGTGTTCATTAAAGCGCTGAACACAAGTAAAGTCCTTGCCAGAACACAGGGATCTGCCCAACAAAAAGGTGGCAGGCCTCTAGTCCTGCTGTGATTCCCTTTTGTCCCAAATTTCAAACCTTAAGTACAATTTCGAGTTACTCAAAACATCATTACTTCTCAAAGGCAACTGGACTTCGTCTCCTGCCAAGTTAAAATGGCTTTGACCTTTTCTGCTGTCAGTCTCAGTGATTTGGTGATGTATTTACAAAACTCTATGATTTCCCTTGAGGATTCTTTTTCTCTCTCTGCCTTTCTTCTATTCTTTGTTCTTCCTCTATTCTTTCAGGATGTTTGCTTCTTCAAATGGTGGTACCTAATGCATCATTACTTTGCAATATTTCAAAGATTTTTGGTTTCTAGACCTGCCTACATAATGCACACTCTTGTAATCCATAAAATTAAACACTTAAAATTAAATTAGAAACATGGAATTGACATCAAAAAGGGGACCACATGGTGTGTTACATTGAGAATACTTTTTAAATGGACACAGGGTCAATAAACAAGAACTCTACAAACGCTGGAAACTTTATGTGCTCATACTTAACAAGAGCTACTAATATTATATCTGGTTAGCATGTTTGGTGAAAGCAAAGTATGTTTAAGTTTAAAATATCCTAAGAATAGCAGCTAAGTATCTGGGTCAAAATTCCTATTCAAATAATTACATTTTCCAAACCAATGTTAATTACACATCTTAGAAACACTGTTAGATAGTGCTACTTAATAAGATTATTTGAGCAGGTACAGGTCATCATGTACAAAACAACTTGGATCTCCCATGGGTTATTTTCTCTATGAATTGGAGATCTGCAGTCCCTGATTCAAGTGTGAGTCCCCACAAAAGGAATCTGAGACAATCCACTGAGACACAGAGAAACTTCTTCATATGAACACTTTCCCCAAACTCTTCTGAGAGCACAACACCAACTCCTTGTTTATCCAGCGCAAAAATGATCTGTGCATTTTTCATATCCAGAACTCAGATGATAACAGGAAGAGGGGCAAAAGAGGTCTCTTAGAGCACCAAGGGTACGTTCACACACACATAGATACAAAGTTCTAGAAATTTATTCACAGAATAGCTCCTCAACTCCACACGGAGAACTTCCTTTTTCCTACTTTTCAGAAAGTTATTAAAGGGTGCACAACCAACTCCCATCTGAACGTCCAAGAACCATCAAGAGGGAGGTAGGTGACCAAGTACCAAGAGCGTACCACTAACAACTCAAAGTGACAGGGAACAACTTCCCTACCAGGAAAGGGGACTAAAAAAAAATACAAAACTCAGAAACATCAGCCCAAGAACTCAAAGAGTAGTCTCAGATCAGTCACTTGGTGCAGGATAAAATGCTCCTCAGTTGCTCAGTCGTGTCTGACTCTTTGCGACCCCATGGACTGTAGCCCGCAAGGCTCCTCTGTCCATGGGATTCTCCAGGCAAGAATACTGGAGTGGGTTGCCATTTCCTTCTCCAGGGGATCTTCCCGACTAAGGGATTGAACCCACATCTCCTGCATTGGCAGGCAGATTCTTTACCGTCTGAGTCACCAGGAAAGCCCAATAATACTAAAGTGGGTAGCCATTTCCTCTTCCAGAGGATCTTCCTGACCCAGGGATGGAACCTGGGTCTCCTGTATCTTCTGCATTACATCTTTACCACTAAGCCACTGGTGAAATCCAAAATGTTCCCCACACCTTAAGATTTGATTCTCATTAGTAAGGTTTTGAGTCTTCCAAAAAACGTAGTTTACATTCAGGAGTATTTCCTTCAAAAAACCAAAGCAGCAAGTAGGACACTTCAGAAAGATATCTACTCAAACATTTCACATTAAAATTATTTTGCTACCACACTATTTATAATAGCCAAGACAGGGAAACAACCTAAACATTCATCAACAGATGAATGGGTAAAGAAGATGAAGCACATATATACAAATGGAATATTACTCAGTCATAAAGACATGAAATAATGCCATTTGTACCAACATGGCTGGGCCCAGACATGATCATACTAAGTGAAGTAAGTCAGACAGAGACAAATATATGATATGCCTTATACATGGACTCTAAAATATGATGCAAATGAACTTATTTATTTGAACTAGAAACAGAATCACGGACAGAGAGGACAGACTGGTGGTTGCCAGGGGGGAGGGGGTTGAGGGAGGGATGGAATGGAAGGTTCGGCTTACCAGATGCAAACTATTACATATAGAATGGAACAACAACAAGGATATACTGTATAGCACAGGGAACTATATTCAACATCCTGTGATAAGCCATAATGGAAAAGAATATTTTAAAATAATAATGTTTATATATATATAACTAAATCACTTTGCTGTTCAGCAGTACATAATACAACATTGTAAATCAACTATACTTCAATTAAAATTTTTTTAAAAAACCTCTTTTGCTATCTAAATGGCAAACACTCAAACTCAGCCATCCACACTAACGTCCTCCCTGGGGTTCCCATAGAGAAGAAGACTTATTTCGGAGGTGGTGGCTTGGGATTCTTATTAAATAGCTCATGTTCTTTCTTACTTTTGGATTTAGCCCTCATCTAGGCCACAATGTAGGCCAAATCCATTTGCAGTTGTTGTTTTTCAGTCACGAAGCCATGGCTGACTCCTCGAGACCCCATGGAACGTATCCTTCCAGGTTCCTCTGTCCATGGAGATTTTCCAAGCAAGAATACTGGAGTGGATTGCCATTTCCTCCTTCAGGGGATCTTCCCAACCCAGGGATTGAACCAGGGTCTCCTGTATTGCAGGCAGATTCTTTACCATCTGGGCCACCTAGGAAGCCTTTTTTACTTGTTATGCACTTTCTTTCTACTATTATTACATAAACTCCACCTCAGATCATCAGGCATTAGATCCCAGAGTTTGGGGACCCTTGCTATAAAGGATTTTTAGGCGAGTAATAATATAAAAGCAAAGGCTTGAAAAACACTGAGATAAACTAATCTACATTGCCTTAACAGGAATTAATTGCAACACCATCTACAAAGTTGGGAAACAAGAGAATGCTCTGTGTACCAGAATTTGACCAATTCCCTGAAGATGGAAAGCATGTGGGATCAGATCCACAAGAAAAGAGGAAACCAGAGCTCAAATCATATGTAGAAGGTAAAAGCAGATCCACAAAAACTCTAAGCCCAAGTGAACTATTACAAAAAAATGGAAGAGGCCCTGGAGCAATTACTGGGTCAATTCAGTTTAAAAAACAATGCCCGGTTGTAAGTGCTCCTGCGGGGGCCAGTGCACAGGTACCTGTACACACACTCACAAGACAAAGGCCTTGCACCACAAGCTAAAACCTGCAAACTATAAGAGGAACGCTCTAGCTCCTAGGTCTGAGACAGAGGCTGGAGCTAATTTCAAACTAATACAGACGGAAAGGAAAGAACTGGAAAGGTAGCTGAACTCAGATGGAAACACCCTGAAGCCTTCTTTATCCAGAATAAAGCTCTGCTCATTCTCATTAATGCGTTGGAGTCCCTACCCTAAGCACTTACTCCATGCCCAGACCACCGTGGAAATGACTTCTCGCTGGTCAGAGGGGAAAAATATTTAAGTCCCTGAAAGAAAGCCCCCAAAGCTATTCACGATGCCCCCTTCCCATTACCCTGCTCTTCCACCAAACTGGGTTTCTCTCCATTCTTGCCACATAGTGCTGCCTTGCTCATGAAAGCTTCCCTTTGTCGGGCACACTCCAGTGCTCCCATCGCCTGTCCTCTCTTCCTTTTCTGGATCACTCTACTCATCTTGTGGGTCTCAGCTCCTCGGCCTTTGCCCATTGTTGTGTCCTTTTCTCACAGCCCTCAGGTAAATTGACAGACAACTGTGACTAGCATTTGTTATTCTTTTTTTTGTTGTTATTGTTTACACCACGTGGCTTAAGTGATTTAGTTCCCTGACCAGGGATCAAACCCATGCCCTCTGCAGTGAAAGTGCCAAGTTTTAACCACTGGACCACCACAGAAGTCCATGTCTAACATTGTTTAGCCCTCAAGTAACCATGAGCTCTATAGGGATGGTACCTACTCTTCTGGTCAATGACTCTACACGGCCTAGTTCAAGTTAATAGCTCAGAAAAATATTAGCTTGACCTAGAATGGGTGGACGAGACATTGGGAGCCTATCAGTGCTCCTGGCAGTCAATTAGCAATCTCCCTCCCTTCCCTATTCAGGCAAGAACTCCAATTATTGGCAGGACTAAATTTGGCTTCCACTTTCCCAGCTCCCTCTGATTTTATAAGAATTTGCCTCCATGTACTGTTGCACTCATCTCACACGCTAGTAAAGTAATGTTCAAAATTCTCCAAGCCAGACTTCAGCAATATGTGAACTGTGAACTTCCAGATGTTGAAGCTGGTTTTAGAAAAGGCAGAGGAACCAGAGATCAAATTGCCAACATCCGCTGGATCATGGAAAAAGAAAGAGAGTTCCAGAAAAACATCTATTTCTGCTTTATCAACTATGCCAAAGCCTTTGACCGTGTGGATAACAATAAACTGTGGAAAATTCTTCAAGAGATGGGAATCCAGACCACCTGACCTGCCTCTTGAGAAACCTATATGCAGGTCAGGAAGCAACAGTTAGAACTGGACATAGAACAACAGACTGGTTCCAAATAGGAAAAGGAGTACGTCAAGGCTGTATATTGTCACCCTGTTTATTTAACTTATATGCAGAGTGCATCATGAGAAACGCTGGGCTGGAGGAAGCACAAGCTGGAATCAAGATCACCGGGAGAAATATCAATAACCTCAGATATGCAGATGACACCACCCTTATGGCAGAAAGTGAAGAGGAACTCAAAAGTCTCTTGATGAAAGTGAAAGAGGAGAGTGAAAAAGTTGGCTTAAAACTCAACATTCAGAAAACTAAGATCATGTCATCCAGTCCCATCACTTCATGGCAAATAGATGGGGAAACAGTGGAAACAGTGGCTGACTTTATTTTTTTGGGCTCCAAAGTCACTGCAGATGGTGATTGCAGCCATGAAATTAAAAGACGCTTACTCCGTGGAAGGAAAGTTATAACCAACCTAGATAGCATATTGAAAAGCAGAGACATTACTTTGCCAACAAAGATCCGTCTAGTCAAGGCTATGGTTTTTCCTGTGGTCATGTATGGATGTGAGAGTTGGACTGTGAAGAAAGCTGAGTGCCGAAGAACTGATGCTTTTGAACTGTGGTGTTGGAGAAGACTCTTGAGAGTCCCTTGGACTACAAGGAGATCCAACCAGTCCATCCTAAAGGAGATCAGTCCTGGGTGTTCTTTGGAAGGACTGATGCTAAAGCTGAAACTCCAATACCTTGGCCACCTCATGCGAAGAGTTGACTCATTGGAAAAGACTCTGATGCTGGGAGGGATTGGGGGCAGGAGGAGAAGGGGACGACAGAGGATGTGATGGCTGGATGGCATCACCGACTTGATGGACATGAGTTTGGGTGAACTCCGGGAGTTGGTGATAGACAGGGAGGCCTGGTGTGCTGTGATTCATGGGGTCACAAAGAGTTGGACACGACTAAGCGACTGAACTGAACTAAACTGAACTGTTGCCACATGAACATTTTCAACCACAACTGCCAACATCTTTATCAAGTATTATGGCCGCCTATAAAGCACAAGGAAGGCCCTTATCAAGAACCTGACCATGATGACACCCTGATCTCAGACTGCCAACCTGAAACATGAGAAATAAATGCTTGTTGTTAAGCCACCAGTCTATGTTATTCTGTTAGGGCAGCCTGAGCACACTAAGACACCTCAAGACCAGTGAACATGACCTTATTTGCAAAGAGTCTTTGCAGGTGTAATCAGGTAAGAAGAGCTCACAGTGCATTAAGGGGGGCCCTAACCCAATAACTGGTATCCTTAAAACAAGAGAAAAATTTGGACACAAAGAAAGAGGGGACACTGAGGAGGAAGCCTTGGGAAGACAGGAGCCTAGCTTGGAATGCCAAGGATTGCCAGCCACAATAGAGGCTAAACGATGCAAGCAAGGATTCTTCCTAGAGTCTTCAAATGGAGCACAGCCTTACCAACATCTTGATTTTAGACTTTTGGCTTCCAGAACCATGCAACAATAGATTTCTGTTGTTTCAAGCCACCGGATTTTTTATACTTATTTGTTGTGGTAAGTTGCTAAGTCATGTCTGGCTTTGTGACCCCATGGACTGCAGCCCTCCAGGCTCCTCTGTCCATGGGATTTCACAGGCAAGAATACTGGAGTGGGTTGCCATAGTCCTAAAAAGTGTGCACAGGAACCACCTTAAGGTAAGACTAACACAGAAAAGGTCTTCTCATTTTACCTAAGATCTGCTGCCCCTTGACTATCTTTGGTTGGTATGACCTTGGTTCCTGGTAATAAGAGGACTTCTTAGGACAACTGCTATTGAAATGGGCTTCTGGCTATGCAGAAAAGAGCCCATGTGCAGGAGTAGACAAGGGGGCCAAAAATAGTCCTGCTTAGAGTCACCATGAGATTTTTCTATTCAGAACATTTTGTGCTGCTCACAAAGGTTGCAATAACTCAACCACTCCAAAACCATCAATGAAGAAATGAATTTACTAACCCCAAATCAGCAACAGAGAGGTATCCAAGACAACATATCCATTGTCTCAGGAAAGGGCTGGATGAATCTACAACATGACCATGGAAACAAGAGATCATGAACAACAGCTCTTCTGGAAGAATGAGCTCTGGGAGAATGCCCAGACAATCACTACTTGTTAATTAGACAGTGCCTCAATATCACAGGATGGCTACTAAATGACAATAGGCCCTGAACAGAACAGCACAATTTCCAATTTACTGTCATTAACCAAGGCTTTAAGAGACAAAGAAAAAGGATCCACAATAGCAAAAGTGATGAGGCAACTGTAGTTAGGAGCCCTAGGCTCCATCCATTCCCAGCTCAGTACTCATTTAAGGAGCATGACAGCAATTGGACTTTCAATATCTTTTGACTGAGAAAACACTGAACCAGAAACAGCTAGACTGCATTCAGTAATTCTTTTAATTTGTATGTTATTAATAATAAAAGTTAATACATATGTCACTTATTTCATACCAGGCAGTGTTCTAAGCCCTTTGGGGGATTATCTAACATAAGCTTGACAACAACCTTCAGCAGTATACACCATTATATGTCCACTTTCCAGATAACGAAGCTGAGGTTGGGAGAAATTAACCAATATGTCCAGCATCATCACACATCACATAGCTTGTGTGTTTTAGATGGAGGATCTCAAACCAAGCAGATTTTAGAGCCTATGTTCTTAACTTGCCATCACAATAGTAAGCACAGTCATTGATAAGCACAAGCACAGATACAGACCATGTTAATCATTTAGTCAATAGCTAATACTAGCTGTGCATATTCAGTATCTGAAGAATGAATGCTACCCCCACATCCTCAGGGCCCAGGGATCATAGGTTGGGACCCAGTGCTGCAAATACTTTAGAGTCTAGTTCAGCTCTGAGTCTCTACGGAGGATCCTGGCAGACCAATAATGGCCAAGAAGAACCTACTAGATGGAAAGCTCCTCAACTCCCCACCTGAGGCAAAGAATCTCCCAACTCTCCAGCATTTGGATGGCAGGAAAGTGTAGGGAAACAACTTGTGTGACTTGTCAGGCTATCCTCCACTGAGTTATCTTCAGGAGATGACAGCTAATGGGGCACTCCCTGACTCCCTATTCTAGGGCAGGGACTTGGAAAGTCCTGGAAACAGAAAGAAAAGCAGAAACTTTCAATGGCTCTTACTGGCCATCACATAGGAGCCTGGACCCAGGCGTCTTCAGAGGCGCGTTTGCCCTGCCAATGGACACCAAGTGGATTACAGGTGGAGAGCAGAGGGCATGATGAATGCCTGTCTGAGAGTTCTATTTTCTCCTCCTTCCTTAGCATGAGCTCCCAAAGAATGCTGGACCTGATACAAAAGCAGTCTTATGGAACTGGTCACCTCCACTCTTCAGAAAGTGCTTCAGATAATCATTCAGGGATTACCCGTGTTAATGACCATCTCCTGCTGACAGCTGCTTGGCCAAAGCTATGCAAGCCCCAGCTAGGGGTTGTCCATCAGGGTGAGCTCTGGGCAGCAGAGTCTTCTCCAATGAGAGCAAAAATATCACCTGCAACAGGGCTCCAGGGACCTGCTGTGTTGGGTGGCAATGGAGAGCTTCACCCTAGGTTACTCATGCTCAGGGCGCTGACTGAACTTTCTGTTGAGCTCCAGACCCAAGCAGCCAACTGCCGAGCTGACCTGTCCTACCGGCAGGGGCAGATTTGTGAGGCCTGAAGTTTATACAATTCAAGAAACTCTTTTTAGAAACAGAACATGAAATAGTGGGTACAAAATGAGCCATATGGCCTTGCAAGGGGCCATGGAAGTACAAGGCCCCAAAGCTAAAACTTCTTTACATTCATGATAAATCCATCTCTGATCTTAAAGGTCACACATGGGAAACTGAAGTCACCATTTTTCTGCTCCTATCACAGGCTGCAAGGGGCAGACGCTAAGATGGCTCCCATCAGCCCAGGCTCCAGGGTCACGTCCTCATACCATTCACACCCCTTTGAGGATAGATTGCATTCCAGTACAATGTAATCATGGACACAAATCACATCCATCCCATTACCTGTGCAAAGACACTCTCCCCCTTTCTGGCTTTGAGGAAACAGCCATGTTGGGAAGGCCCATGTGGCAAGGAACTGACAGTGGCCTCTGGCCAGTAAGAAATGAAGGCCCTCAAACCCTACATCCCACAGACCTCGGTTCTCAAACTTTAGGGCACACAAGAATAATCAGGAGAGCCTCTTGGAAATCAGAGCCCACCCCCAGAAGGTTTTAGTCAGCAACCCAGAGGAGGGGGACTCTGAATCATTTTTCACAAAATGGTGATGCTGATGCTATACTTTGCTAAACAATAAATCCTACTTCCTGTTCATTTGCCTGCCTAGAGTCTTTCTCATATGTCACTTCCTCTCCATTCTCATTGCCACCTGCTTAGTGTATCTCTCATCTTGTCTTACCTGCACTAATGGAATATTCTCCCACTTCCCCTTTCTCCCTGCTTCAAATTTCTCACATGCCTTTAATCTATTTTTCATAGTACCCTCAGAATGATCATCCTAACACTTAAATGGGATCATATCACTCCCTTTCCTCCAAACCTTAAGTGACAATACAAAGATTAACAAGGCCATTCATCACAGCCCACATACAGAGAATTATAAACTTCTTCAACAGTGAACAAGAGAAGAATGATTAGATAAAATATAATACTGATACATCCTTATGATTGAACAGTATGCAGTCATGACAAATGATGTGTTAAGGACGTTTCAATCACATCAAAAAATGTTCACAATATGATAGGTGAAAAAATGTAAGAAATATAGCTAGCTCTAAATGGGCTTCCCTAGTAACTCAGCTGGTAAAGAATTCACGTGCACTGCAGGAGACCCTGGTTTGATTCCCGGTTCAGGAAGTTCCCCTGGAGAAGGGATAGGCTACCCATGCCAGTATTCTTGGGCTTCCCTGGTGGCTCAGATGGTAAAAAATCTGCCTGCAATGCGGGAGACCAGACTTCGATCCCTGGGTCCGGAAGATCCCCTGGAGGACAGCATGGCAACCCACTCCAGTACTCTTGCTTGGAGAATCTCCATGGACAGAGGAGCCTGCTGGGCTATAGTCCATGGGGTTGCAAAGAGTCACACATGACTGAGTGACTAAGCACAGCACACACAGCTCTAAACAGTGTGATCCCCATTGAATAAAGACTGAAGAGAAATTCACCAAAATAATTGAGTACTTTTTTTCCTTGTGTGAGTTATGCGGTCTTCTTTGCATGTTTCTGCATTTGTTTCTATATTTTTCAGGTTTCCTACAACCAGCACATGATTTTAAAAAACAACAAAACAATCCGTAAATAATGACTAGGACTCCTCAATGTCAGGTATATGCTGCCAAACCTGGCAGTCAAGGCCATCAAGGACCTTTCCCACTTTATTCAGCCTCATCTCCAAATACATCTACCCTCCAGCCACAATCAACAACATGTTCGTCTTCAGCTATACACCATGTCTTTGCTCACATGGTTGCTTCCACCTGGAATCAGACCCTTTCCCTTGCCATCTCCACCTACAGATCCCTTACTTGACTTCCTTGGTTCTGGCCAAAAGCTACCTCCTCCAGGAAGCACTTCTCTGATGCCTTCCTGATGAATGTTCCCCTCCTTTGCTTTCCAACAGCAATCATTTCTAGCTCATTGGCTCCTTCATTTATCTCTCAATCAATTCCACTTTCCATCACATAGTTGGATGAATGGCCTCTCTACTCCACAGAAGGCAAGTGCTGGAAAGGCATTGGCTAGACAGATGACAATCAACTCCTAACTCCTCACTTGGCCCAAAGGCTTGGACATCAAAGACTCTCAGCAAGAGGAATGTTGAAATGAAATTATACATACAGACAATTTATAGCATGTAAACCACTGCATCTTTAGGACAGTGGCTAAGTATGGTTTGGATCCAATGGGACAGCATTTCCTGGTTAAATTCAGCATTTTACATGATAGATAGAGCCATCAAACAATGTCTTGGTGGCAGACAGTACTGTACATCTTCATGATGAACAAACTTTAAAATCTAAGGCCAGATAAGGTATACCACTGCCAACACCTCTGAGTTTTGTGGGTCACAGTCAGTGAAGGTAAGGATAAAGAACCAAGTCCTTAAGCTGTTGCTTAATGTCAAATTGAAGTGAGGAGTCAAAAGCTAGGTGAACTAAGTAAACCCCACAAAGCCATCGGAGGAAAACACATCCCTATTGGGAAAATCTCAGAGCAAAGTAGACTATTTCAGGCATTGTTTGAAGGACAGGAATGCAAATATAAGAAGAGAATAGGGAGGGAAGTAGCATTTCCTGAGCATCTGTCACAAGAGCAGCATGTGATATAGGTGGTGTATGTCTGGTGCTGAGTTCTCACAACAGCCCTGAAAGGTAGGAACTGTCAATCCTGTCTCACTGCTGAGCAGCTGAAGCCTAGAGAAGCTACATCCTTTAACTAATGTCACACAGCTACTAAGTAACAGAACAAGGACTGAAACCCAGGTCTTTCTGATGTAGCCCCAAGCTCTCTGCATTAGATCAGATCATAATGAGGCTCCCCCTTCCACCACACACTCAGCTTGAGTTCCTCCAAAGAGCCACAGGAGAGCTCATCCTAAAAGCCAATCTGAACGTTCCACTTCCCTGGAGAAAATGCTACCAATTCTCTGGTACCTAAGAGAAAATGGCCAAGCACCCTGGGTGGCACATGCAATCCTTTATAATCTGACTCAGGCCTACATTTCCATCCTCCCTCTTACCACTTCCCACACACGCTTCCCAAACTCCATCCTCTTTTCTGATTCTGCATCTTGGCAAGTGATACACCCGCCCTTGCATTTCAATTTGAAAACGTACTCATCCACCAAGACTCCTATCTCCAATATCACCTCCTCGGAGACGGTTCCTTTGAGCCATTATCCTTCATACATTAACACTTTCTTCGTCTCGTGTTGGAGAAGACTCTTGAGAGTCCCTTGGGCAGCAAAGAGATCAAACCAGTCAAGCCTAAAGGAAATCAACCCTGAATATTCATTGAAAAGACTAATGCTAAAGCTGAAACTCCAATACTTTAGCCACCTGATGTGAAAAGCCGACTCATTGGAAAAGATCCTGATGCAGGGAAAGACTGAAGACACGAGGAGAAGGGGATGACAGAGGATGAGATGGTTGGATGGCATCACCAACTCAATGGACATGAGTTTGAGCAAGCTCCAGGAAATGGTGAAGGACAGGGAAGCCTGGTGTGCTGCAGTCCATGGGGCCAGAAAGAGTCAGACACAACTGAGCGACTGAACAACAACCACCTCTGGTGTTCCTCTAATGCTGCTGCTGCTGCTAAGTCGCTTCAGTCGTGTCCGACTCTGTGCAACCCCATAGACCTAATACACTGGACATAACTCAATTAAAGAACTTGCAAAGGGTACAGTCTATCTGCCTTACTGGACTGTGAGCTCTTTGAGGGTAAAATCATCTCTAAACATTCTGTACCTGGCAGAGTAACTGGCAGATGATAAAATGCTTATGATAAAATGGCAGGTTTAATCTAAACATTAAGAGAAAATATATTCTAATTCCAGAGATGAAGAGAAGCAAAAGTCAAGTCAGCGATTACACTCACACATGTACTCGCGTGCACACACGTCAAGCCAGTATGTCAACAGTGTATTAATTACAGCAGAGTAGCAGTTCAGTCAACGTCAATCATCTCATCTCTCTCTGGGCAACTTTCTATTATCAGTATCTGAGATATGAATGTTGGCAGCACCTGAAGGAGGACATCTCACTCAGGAATGAGGTAATATCAGTGTCCCAGATAAGCCACATCCAACAAAGGGATTACACCAAATACATGATGAGATGTCAAAACCTCAACTGGCCGTGACCTCTCATGCATCATACATAATGATAAACATTCTGACCACCTATGTTTCTGGCGTCTGACCACATATGTCTACGACATCTCAGCTGGCCATTTCAGAGCCCGTTAAGTGATATCTGCTTTGATCAGCCACATGTTTGATCCAGAAGATGAACAGGGCATCATTCATCAGACAAAATCACAAAATCAGACAAATTCCACTTAGCAAGAATGAGGGACAAAGTTAGTATGTGCAAGTCATAAACTGCTTTAAAAAAAAAACATAGGTGTTATCTCAAAGAATAAAGTGTAAAAGCTGTGGAGTAATCATTTGCAAGTAATAACAATTCCGCTTTACCAGAATATAAACTACAAATACCTATCCTTTCAAAAACCATGCAATTACACTTAAAGAGAAGACTTCACACACATAAGACTCTAGAGTTCAAAATGAAAACCAAAATACTATTTCACGCTCTAATGAATAAATGTGAGAACACAGTTTACAGATGTGGTGTTCCATTTCAGACTACATGTAAACAACAATTCTTCATGAAAGTTTCATACTTAATAGTCAAAATGACAAGTCTCTAAGTCCAGGTGAGTGTTGGGTAAACAAAATTCTGGAAGTTTCATCTATCTCACCATCAAATCAAGGTTTAGTAAGATGCATAAATTGGCACCCTATACTTATGATTTGTCTGGAGGTCTATCAGCTCAAATTTCCCAAACTCAGTCACTTGCTGCCTAGAGCCTATAGAAATTCAATTTCAAATACCCTTAGTATTTTAAAAATATTAACTCTTTTTATTTTACAATGAAATGTAACACTCTTCTCCATAATAAATAACAGTTTTACTTCCCTACCTCATGTACCACAACAAGCATATATTAATATAAATGTTAGGAGGAAAAACTGAGCTGCAGAAGAGTGATGTAGAGGATGTCCACATAAAGTAGAAATAATGGAAAAGAAATATCTTCTTTCTGCTGCTGCTGCTAAGTCGCTTCAGTCGTGTCCAACTCTGTGCGACCCCATAGACTGCAGCCCACCAGGCTTCTCCGTCCATAGGATTCTCCAGGCAAGAACACTGGAGTGGGTTGCCATTTCCTTCTCCAATGCATGAAAGTGGAAAGTGAAAGTGAAGTTGCTCAGTCATGTCCGACTCTTAGCAACCCCATGGACTGCAGACAGTTCCAAATGTAATAGCAACATAAAAACATGAGTGCAAGTCTTTATGCCAAATTCAGCATCCTGATGACTTCAGGCAGGGGAGAGGGGAATATGACCAATGAAGTATATACAAGGGGCTTTGACTGTATCATCAGTCATATTTGTTACCTTGACTGGTGGATCCATCAGTGTTCACCTGAATATTCTTTTTTTTAAAGTTTTTATTTATTTATTTTGGCTGTGCTGAGTCTTCACTGTTGCATTGGCTTTTCTCTAGTTGCGGTGCTCAGGCTTCTCTTGTTGTGAAGCATGGGCTCTAGAGCACACAGGCTTCAGTAGTTAATTCAGGGAATTAGTTGCCCCTCAGTATGTGGGATCTTCCTGGACCAGGGATCGAATCCGAATTCCCTGCACTGCCAGGTGGATTCTTATCCACGGCACAACCATGGAAGTCCCTCCCTCGATCATTCTTCATACCATTTTTATATCTGAAATATTTCCTCCTAATTTTTTTTAAAACCAGGGCTGGTGTTAATTCTTTGAATTCCCCTAGTGAGACACAATTAAAAATAAATGATGTTCATGTCATTGAACTGAGAGGAGCTCTTTCTTAGTAAAGAGAAATTTATCTGTATCTGAAGTCTAAAGCCACTGTTGTCATTGAGTAGATGTTCTTCTGATTTCAAATAAGGACATTAATAGCCAAAATCCTTCTGTCACTTAATACGTGGCTGGCACTTGACACAAATTATCTGCTTCCATCTTCATAAAATCCCTCTGAAGGAGATAGTAGTATTATTTTGTGTTTGGCTGATAATGAACTTGACACTCCAAGAGATTAGGGAAGTTATGCAAGATCACACATCTGGTAAGGGTGGGGCAGGGACTTGAATCCAATTCCAACTCTTAAATTCTCTCTGGCTTCTCACCCTCTCCTCACACTGTCTTTCCAAATATGCAGCTTCCTGGTGTGAATTAGAAAAAGGCTCCCATGTGAAAGAGCACTGTCTGGACTTCAGTCCCACTCACCCCCAGACCCAGGCCCTACCCCCTGTTTGCCTTGTTCCTCTCTGGCCTAGAGGCGTCTTTTACCCCTGCTTTCTTCCTAGATCTCCAAGACACTTTTCACAAATTCAGCCTGATGGGAGTGGGAAAATTGTTGGGAATGCTTTGGGATTTATGGTGATCCTGGGTGTTCAAAAATACCCCAAACACCTGGCCAGAGAGCCAGCAGGAGCGGTAAGAGCCTCTGAAAGCGACCTGGCTGCCTGTCCCCAGACCCACCTGCAAAAGGCCAGTTTCCCTTACCGGGCGGCAGGGAGGGGTTCCTATAAGATTTCCTTTGAAACCAGACTCCTATTGCTACAACTACAGTGCTAATTAAGTATAAAAGCCATTCCCCTAAATCCTTTCAGTCCACTTCTTCTATCCTGGACTCTAAGCCCCAAAACACTGTTTATGTGTTTGGAGCCCATAGCCATTCCCTGCCAGAAAGCCAAGCTTTTGTCATCTGAGCCAAAGCGACCTCTATCATGGCGAGGGTGCTGTCTCTAAACCACAAGTCTGATCACACCTCCTTTCTGAACTTGGCCTTTCAGTGCAAGCAGGTCACCAAGGCCTACCCAGTCTGTTGCCATCTGCTCTCTGCCCTCTTCCCATATGGCTACCCACAAGTCGTCTCCAGTCCCCAGCATGGCATGCTCTCACAGACTTTGCAGGTGCTGTTCCTTCTGCCTGGCATCCCATTCCCCAACTCCTTACCCGGGAAACTCATATCCATCCCTCAGGGCTCAAGTTAAATGTCACCACCTGGATAATGCCTGGAGGACCATGCCTCTGCTTCCACTCCTCAGCAGCTTAGTGGTTCCCTCCTCTGTGCTCCCAACCATCTCACACTCATTCCTATGCTGTTTCTTGCCATAAGATGCTGTAAACAGCTGTCTGTGCAGCTGCCTAGCTAATCCTCTGGACATGTCTTAGCATTGCCTATAAATACAGTCCCAAAGACTCTGGCCTGACATTCAAGGCTGTCCTGACCAATCTGACTTCAGGTGACATCACTAACCACACCTCCCATCATTTCCCTTTCTATACCTTTGCCTTTCCACACCCTCCAAGACAAATCGACCTCTCACTGTCAGCCACCACGTCACATGCTTTCTCAACCCTTTGACAGCCCCCTCTGCCTTCCCCCAGCTCCCACCAAGCTGTCAGGACCAGCTCCCAGTGCCCCTCTGCCAGGAGCCCCCAGCAGGAACCAGTTTCCTTCTGCCCTGAATCCCCACGGGCCCCCATGGTGTCTTTATTATGTGTGTCTCATCCCATGGGGCCTACTAGATTGGGAGCTATCCAAAACGCAGGGTGCGTCCCATTCATCTTTGTGTCCCTGGAGCTGACAGTGGGTGCCCAGTGCAAGCTTGATGAAAGAATAAGGATCCACTCTCGGGGCTGTTTTTAAAAGAAGAATCCGTATTAGAAATGTGTGAAAATGCAAATTCTAGACTGTGCTCCTTTCTCCTCCTTAAGAAAACTATTATTAGATGCCTAATTTCTCCTAGCTCGTACAACAGAGTCCCCAAAGGATGTGGAAAAAGCTTGTGAAAGAAATAAGTGCAAGAAACTGTGAGGAGAAGGCCTAGGAAGGTTCTATCTGAGGTTCTAACCTAGCCCCCAGATAGATGATAACGTACCTGCAGCAGGAACGGGGTATCTACAGATCCCATGTCCCAATCCAAGCTCTGCCTTGCTGTCTTGTCTACCTGCTGGTCTCCTTATGCTCTTTCATAATGACTGTTACTTCGTAAACAGAAAAAATTCAACTTTATATCTAAATCCAAGCTATTTTTTTTTCTTCTTCTTCAGTTTGTTTGTTTGTTTTTTGGCCATAGAGCACGGCTTCTGGGAAGATTTTAGTTCCCTAATCAGGGATCAAACTTGGGCCCCGGACAATGACAGTGCAGAGTCCTAACCACTGGACCACCAGGGACTTTCCTCAAAGCTTTGTTCTAAAATATAAAGCCCATTATTCAACAGCTTCCCAGGTAGGCCTAAGGCCCTGTCCCAGTCCTGTGAAATATCACGCTAAGTATTTCCTTGTCAATATGTGATTTCCAAATGAATGAATAAGTTAGAATGCTAATGACTTTATTCAAGAAAGCAATGCATTATCTTCCCTACATTGGGATTATGATATTGTTTTGACATGCCGCTGATTCATAAACTTTTCAAAGAGTGACGAATATGCATTGTTCTATTATTTTCCTTTGTAAATGTTCAATTTGACTGGTACTCTCTTTCCTGTCCAAAAAAAAGCTGAAACTTTAGGTATATCTAAGATGTGTTTTGCCCCCAGTGGGTCTTAATTTATTTAGAGTTGTTTAAAACTAGCTTCAATCAAGATATGATCCCAACATAAAAACTCAGATATGACTCTGCACTTGTATTTTACTGGTATTAAATTCCCTACTGGTCCATAAATATCCTATACACTTTCATAAACAGTGGAAATGGTTTTGAAGTGGTTATTTTACTTTGCTCTTCAGTCGCTAAGTTGTGTCTGACTGTTCGCGACCCCACGGACTCTAGTGTCAGGCTCCTCTCTGTCCCTGGGATTTCCCAGGCAAAAATACTGGAGTCAGTTGCCATTCTCTTCTCCAGGGGGGGGAATCTTCCCGACCCAGGGATCTAACCTATGTCTACTGCTTGGCAGGCAGATTCTAAACCACTGAGCTACCTGGGAAGGCCTTTAATATCAGGACCCAAATTTAATTTGAGCAGAAAGTTCTCTGATTAATCTGATGGTTCTTGGGCTAGTTGTGCAGCAGGCTGAGGGGCAGTTTCAGCATAGGAACTACTTTCTGTCCAGCAGGTCATGTGGGGGAAGGACAGTCTGCCAGGCCCACAGCAGCCTTGTCCTGATTCCACATGGAGCCTGTGCCAGACTCCTGCTCACATAGCTTACACTTGCCATGTCTTCCTTCCTCCTGCCCTCTCTCCATTTTTCACCCTTGCTTAATCTGGCTTCCGCTTTCTTGGCTCTTAGCACAAACCAGGTATTTGATCCATTCTTGGTTTTCAAGGTTCTGGTTTATGGAGTAGATTGTTACTCAGTGAGACTTCTGCACAAAGCCCATAAGACAGAAATCTTTTAAGGAGAAACAGGATCAACATGTTCACTATTGGCAGACACCAGAAAGCTCTGTGAATAATGTACATGGTGTTCCACCAGTCCTATTGCCAGAATGGCACAACCAAAAATTAACCTGTATATTCATGTTCCAGCAGTCAGAATCTGCTGGTAGACAGATTTTCTCAAATCATGATACATATTTTACATAACACCTGATTAGGCTAGGAGACTTGCAAATTTTATTACCCATGATTTTTTTTTTTATCCTGCGCCAAGAATCAAAAGACATGTTAATTTCCAGATTTATGTTAGACATACACCAGTCCCCCGTTGAATTCTACTATCAGTCTATCAACAAATATTCATCAAGTGTGCACAGGTATAAGGGGGATTCAAAAAAGGTATAAAATCTATCTATCCCTAGTCCTCAGATAATGATATAATTATTGCTATGGTCTGAAGACCCTGATGCTGGGAAAGACTGAGGGCAGGAGGAGAGGGGGACAACAGAGGACGAGACGGTTGGATGGCATCACTGACTCAATGGATGTGAATTTGAGCAAGCTCCGGGAGATGGTGAAGGACAGGGAAGCCTGGTGTGCTGCAGTCCACGGGGTCACAAAGAGTTGGATACGGCTGAGTGCTTAAATGACAACAATGGTCTGAATATTTGTGTCCCCTCCAAAACTCATATGTTCACAACTTAATGCTGGGGCCAAAAAACATTGCCTGCCTTTCCAGTTAACAAAGAATGCTGCCAGTAACCAACCCACCAGCCACTGACTGAAACCACCTCCCCCCGTCCACCCATGGTGAGCCCTGAGGGGAATTGCAGATGGAGAAAAAGCCAGGATACTGGCCCTAGAAGGTTAAGATGCATATTCTAAAGAATAATTTCAATGAGCCCACACTTGCAACTTCTCCTACATAGAAAAGCACTAAAGTCATTCACTTGAGATATCTGTTTTTTGTGATTAGCCTAATGTTTTGAATTCCAACTGAAAGATTTCTTGTTCCCCAACAAAAACTCCTATATATCCTGGCTCCTCCCTTACCTCCTCAGAGCATTCCTCAAGGTCTCTGAGAGACGGTCTCCCTGGGTTTCAGCCTCAATAAGGTCCCCACATAAAACACACTTACAAGTTGTGTGTTTTTCTGCTGTCATCAAATACCCCTAAGGTGACAGTCATAGGTGAAGCACTTGTAAAGTGATTAGGTCATGAGGGCAGCCCTCATGAATGATGTCAGTGCCTTTACTTATAAAAGAGACACCAGAAAGCTCCCTCGCCCCTTCTGCCCTGTGAGTACAATGCAAAGCATCTGCAACCGGAAGAAGGCGCTCACCCAACTGTGCAGGCACCCTGATCTTTGGCTTCCAGTCTCCAAGACTGTGAGATATAAATGTCTATTGTTTATAAGCCACCAGTCTGTGGCACTGTGTTCACAGCAGCCCGAATAGACTAAAGCAGAGAAACAAAACACTTACCAATTTAAATAGATAACAACCAATCTAAGGCAATTTGCAAGAGCCAGTGAATACTAGTGTCAAAAAACAATGTAGGAAGTACCTTTGCCAAACTCAACACAATGGAAATGTCTGCTCTGAAAGAAAAGGATTCAGAGGCATGATGGTGTCCTACTAGAAATCAGAAGATTTAGGCTTTAGTCCCAGCAATGCTCCTGACTATCTCTTGGACCATTAACAAGCAGTGTAACTTCCCTGGCTCTCCAATATCTCCTGTGTACAATGGAACAAAACAACCTGCCCCACCTACCTCATCCAACTGTTTTAAAGAGCAAGTGATATGAGTGTTGGAAAGCAATTCCAGAAGCTCTATTCTGCTACACCACAAAACCTTGGGCGAGTCCTTCATCTTCTCCCAGCCTCAGTCCCTTCAACTGTAGAGAGCTGGGCTGATCTCTGTGGTCACCAAGCTTAGGATGATGACAAGGAAAAGAGAAAGAAAGGATGGGGTACACCACTGACACCAGACTGCCAGGGGAGACTTCCACACCCATCCACATTTCTAATTCTTTGGCTCTAACAGGCCCAGAGAGAATGTGGCCGAGTTCTATACAGGTATTTTCAAGACAACATGCCAACCAGCCCATCAAAAATGGAGAGCCATAGGCCCACACTCCACACCATCTTGTCACAACAGGAATTTGCACCCTATTGCAAAGTTTGACATTCTTCATGAAAACCTCAAGGTGGCCAGGTCCAGAATGTCATTACCAGATATACAATTTTTCCAGTCAGCTTCAGATCTAAGTGCTTTAGAGAAAGATCAAGTGAACCATGCCACAGAAACAGTATACCATGTGTTTCATGTGGTCTCAATCTGCGTAATTTGGTCGTCAGGTCTATAATCATGCCTTTCATTCTTGGCCACAAACCCATTCCAGTTATCTCCCTACTTTGTCCTCTGATTGCAGCAAAGAATGAGGAATTAAATTGCACACTGATGATCTAAATCCTATATGTGCTAAGTCACTTCAGTCATGTCCGACTCTTTGTGACCCCATGGACTGTAGCTCACCAGGCTCCTCTGTCCATGGAATTCTCCAGGCAAGAATATTGGAGTGGGTTGCCATTTCCTTCTCCTAAATCCTATATATATTTCCTTATATTAAAATTATTGACTTAGTGGAAGGAAGGAAGGAAGGAAAAAAGAATAGAAAGAAGGGAGGTAATGGAAGTAAAGGAGGAAAGAGAAAGAGAAATCTATCACACAAACCACCTAACAGAGTCTTTCTTTTAAAAATACATTTATAAATTGCAAGCCAACAAGATCTAGAATTGACACATGCAAGCGAAAGATACCACAAGCAACTTTTTCACAATAGTTTTACTTTCAGAACATTTAACTCTATGGTCAGTATTCCATGATGCTAACTGATTTGCCTGTTGGCAGCCTACCATTGGTCATTTGGGAAAGAAATGGATCATAGTGACTCTAAGAGCAGTGTGAATGGGAAGAGTTTTGAATGGAAGGATGAGGGTTAGGGCCTGGTCAGATCAGATCAGATCAGTCCCTCAGTCATGTCCGACTCTTTGCGACCCCATGAATCGCAGCACGCCAGGCCTCCCTATCCATCACCAACTCCCGGAGTTCACCCAGACTCACGTCCACCGAGTCAGTGATGCCATCCAGCCATCTCATCCTCTGTCGTCCCCTTCTCCTCTTGCCCCCAATCCCTCCCAGCATCAGAGTCTTTTCCAATGAGTCAACTCTTCGCAGGAGGTGGCCAAAGTACTGGGCTTTCAGCTTTAGCATCATTCCCTCCAAAGAAATCCCAGGGCTGATCTCCTTCAGAATGGACTGGTTGGATCTCCTTGCAGTCCAAGGGACTCTCAAGAGTGTTCTCCAACACCACACTTCAAAAGCATCAATTCTTCGGCACTCAGCCTTCTTCACAGTCCAACTCTCACATCCATACATGACCACAGGAAAAACCATAGCCTTGACTAGATGAACCTTTGTTGGCAAAGTAATGTCTCTGCTTTTCAATATGCTGTCTAGGTTGGTCATGACTTTCCTTCCAAGGAGTAAGTGTCCAAGAGTAAGGTCTGCAGTCACCATCTGCAGTGATTTTGGAGCCCAGAAAAATAAAGTCTGACACTGTTTCCACTGTTTCCCCATCGATTTCCCATGAAGTGATGGGACCGGATGCCATGATCTTCGTTTTCTGAATGTTGAGCTTTAAGCCAACTTTTTCACTCTCCACTTTCACTTTCATCAAGAGGCTTTTTATTTCCTCTTCACTTTCTGCCATAAGGGTGGTGTCATCTGCATATCTGAGGTTATTGATATTTCTCCCAGCAATCTTGATTCCAGCTTGTGTTTCTTCCAGTCCAGCATTTCTCATGATGTACTCTGCATATAAGTTAAATAAATAGGGTGACAATATACAGCCTTGACGTACTCCTTTTCCTATTTGGAACCAGTCTGTTGTTCCATGTCCAGTTCTAACTGTTGCTTCCTGACCTGCATACAAATTTCTCAAGGGCCTGGTAA
The DNA here is from genome assembly GCF_055505025.1 of Bos grunniens. NCBI lineage: Eukaryota > Metazoa > Chordata > Mammalia > Artiodactyla > Bovidae > Bos > Bos grunniens. The sequence goes on along the minus strand of NC_141194.1, from coordinate 122,446,514 downwards.
GTTCTCATTTTTATTCAAAGTCCTCTCCAAATATTAAGACTACCTTGGTCCTCAGGAGTCAGTCCTCTGCATCTGAGCTCCTAGGCAAGAAAGAACAGCAGGAAATGACAGCAGACCCAGGTGGAGCATCTCATAGTGGACTAGTGAAGTGATGCACCCAGACGTGGTCCCCTCCCATTACATGTCTTCAAACTTTTCATAACTTTATCTAAGTTGGCAGCAATTTTCCCATTCAGAGAAATCATTCTTTCATTTCTTTAGGAAAAGATGCACCTCTTTCCACAGACCATCAGATTTCAAACTCTATTTCTGCTCATACAGTTCCGAGTCAGGCAGTCCTGCAATTCCAGGACATAAAGAAAAACATCCAGAAGTGGGTTTGTGTTCTAGCTCAGCTGCTTCCTAATAGCATGAACACAGGCAAATCGATTAATGTCTCTGCACTTTAGTTTTCTAATCCAGGAGACAGGATAATGGGAACAACCTCACAGGATTGCTCTGAGGTGTGCAACCTGCCTCTTCTGTGAAAAAGCACTTGGCAAATGGTAAATGGCTGATTGTATGCTTTAATATGTGTCCAGCTAGAAGACAGAAGGGTCCTGGACTTCTTTGGTTGGATTTATTTTTGTATGCCCAGCAGCCAGCACTGGAGTGAGACGCAAATGAGACCTTTATGAGATGCCTGATGAAAGCATGAATGGCTGATGAGTAAAGGGACACACTCCTTGGGCATCCCCATAGGTACCTGCAGTGACAACATCCCACGTGTCTCTGTTCTCTTGCATGCAGCACAGAGCCGAGCTCAAAGCACCTGATCAAGTGAATTATACCTGAGGAATGAATGAAGCTCCCTTCAGGCTGGACCCATCAGCAATTCACAATCATTTTTACTTCCATCCCTGTCTCCCCCTTGCCCCTACCTGGACTGCACTTTCTTCTCCCCTGATTGCTCTCCTCCCAGTCTCTCTCCTTCACAGAGGCTTCCCACCTTCCCACCTCCGGGTACAAAATGGACAGCTGGGCTTTATGGTTTCTAGTCTTCCAAGCTGCTCACTGTTTTCATTTCAGACATAACCTCCCAAGGTCAATGAGAATGCAACCTCTTTGGGGACAAAGACCAGGTCTTATCAACAGTGGAAATTCCTTACAAAGACTGGCACCAGTGCTGGGCACTTAGCTAAAAGATGATCTAGAACTCACATTCCCTAAGGGCATTCCATGCACAAATTGCTCCAAGCCTGGATGGTCACTGTGAAAATTCTACTATCCAGAAATTGAGTTTTCTGAACTACTAGGGTTTAAATTTGTTTCTTAGTTCTGTTTCTCTTGGATGAGGAATCTCATTCTAGCAGATACCATATGCTTCCTTAATTTCTCAAGTAGAGGATCTCAAACAAGATATGGCCACCATATGTGCATCAGCCTTACAATGGGCTGGACATGCAACTCAGATGTACTCAAAGATGGTGTACAATGAGGCCGCCTGATTTAGCTGATGACTGTGTGACCCAGTGTGGTCACCGCCCTGACCCCTTCTAAACTGCACAGCCTGGCACACTGACCCCTCCCCAAGAGACTACTATGTAAAAGACTGCTGCTGTGTATTCCTGCCCCCAGGGTCACCTAGAAAATAGAACTCTTTGGCTGTGCTGCTTTCAAGTACCATTCAATTCACCAAGCATTCACTGAAGCCCTCCTATCACCAGGTGCCCAACGAGAGAGAGAATGGTTCCACAGTTTTCTGCAAGTTAAAACAGCAAAGATGGCTGATAAATAATGGGATATGCTTTTCCACAGTATTCAGGCAGACTGCTCAAGTAGCAGCAGAAAGATAAAGCGATTCTGTTTTTGACTTGCCCAACAACCACTGACCCCAGGCTGCTCCTCGGAACCAACAGAGTCCCTGCCGTCTTGTGGCTCACAGTCTAGGGAGGAATAGACAGGCAAACACACCATGGCTGATGTACTATTATTAGTTATTTATTACGCAATAGTGAAAGTTGTTCAGTCCTGTCCGACTCTTTGTGACTCCATGGACTATATATACAGTCCATGGGATTCTCCAGGCCAGAATACTGGAGTGGGTAGCCTTTCCCTTTTCCAGGGGATCTTCCCAACCCAGGGATCAAACCCAGGTCTCCCATATTGCAGGCAGATTCGTTACCAGCTGAGCCACAAGAGAAGCCCTATTATGCAATAAAACCCCTTATGAACACATTGGAGGAGCAGTAGCTAGTCTGTCTGGGGGCTCCTGAGAAGGCCATAGAGAGACCAGCCCTGCCCTAGATGAACTCAGTCAAGCTAGGGGGCTCAGAGAAAGCACCCCTACCCCCACCCCAGGAAGGCAGAGATGGACTGTCATTCCAGCTGCCTCTTCTTTGCCCTTCTGCCCCAGCAATGGCCCCGCCGCCCACCTTGGTCACGCCAATGGCCTTCTTTAGGTCCGGCCTTCTTTAGACACTGGGCTCTGGCCCCACAGCAGATCGCAGGCACTTGGCACTTGCTCTTGTCTAATCTTGAAGGCAGCAACCATAAAGAAGGGCAGCCCTGAAAGAGAAATGGCCTTCCCAGCTCCCATCTGCTAATCCACAAGCTCAAACTGAGCATCTGCTGTGCACCAGGGTACTATGCTCTGATTATACCAGTCCCCCCTCTCCCAGAACCCATGGCCTGTGAGGGAGACAGACCATTAACAGGTAATAGAACACAGTGTGATAAACGACATCATCTGTTGGATAAAGTGCTGCAATTGCAGTGGGAATCATCTGCTTGGTTTAGGGAGAAGGTAGGGAGGGTGGATGTTTGAAGTGGGCCTTGAAGGGACCTGAAGGGCTTTGCCCAGTGGGTGAGATGGGGAAGAACTTTTGTGGCAGATGTTGTTGGTTACTTACTGAATGCAATTTCATTACCATCTCCTCTTCCCTCTCTAACACAATCCAGACTTTATTGAGACTTTTCCTTTAGACAGAAACCCTCTAAGCCAATCTAATCTCAGTGATGAGAGTTTATCATGACAATAACAATAGTAGCAAACATTTATATAGTGCTCACTATATGTGTGTCACTATTCTTAGTGTTATATAAATTAAATGATTTAATCCACACAACAACCCAATGAAGTAGGTATTATTGTTATTCCCATTTTATAGATGAGAAAACTAAGGCACAAGCTCTGGACACTTCACCACTGTAACCTATTATCTCTTTATTATGAGATGTTAAAGGTCCACATGGCAAAAGTAACTCTGGTGAGCAGTCTTAGGGGGAACCTTTGCCTAAGTATCAAAGGGTCAGGCCTGAAAGGCCACACTGGAAGGCAAATGCTAAATATGCTAAATTATCCTCAGTGAAAAACATCCCAACTCTGGACATCAACAGGACCATCAATCTTTTCTGTAAAATAAATTGAAATGTCATAAGGTTGCTTCTTCAAAATTGCATATTGTTCTAGTACATATAGTATTAAATGTTCTATAATATTTCCATCACTGAATGACAGTTCTCCTGCTGATCTGTACCTGTCATTTTCACAGTACATTATCTTTTATTTGTCAACAGTAAATTGTCCACTGGTTCCCTTGGGGTGCAGTGGAGAAGGTGTTAAAATGAAATTATCTGGGAGATGAACACTTAGGAAGCCAACAGATGACTTCAAATGTGAATAACGCTAATTTGGGGGCATTTCCCAACAAAAGGCCACGTGTCATTTGTATGGCTGAACAATATTCCACCAATAAAGGCCTTGTAGGGAAAAACCAGTTCTAAAGGCACACTTAACAGCTACAGTGCTACACCTGCATTCACGTGCCACATCTCATTCACCTGCATGCATGCACATCTCGTTTTATTCTCCAATGAAGTTTGGTAGGTGCATCTTATTATTATTCTCATTGTACAGGCTCAGGAAACTAAGACCCAGGGAGGCAAAGAGGCTCACCCAATGGCACTCATTTCCTGTCTTCTTTCCACAAACACACTGCATTCCCTCCTCCCTACCCCCATCCCATTCGAATCTTTATATAACTAATGAACACTTGGTTGATCTGCAGCCTGAACCTGTACACCCATTCCCTGCTCCGTCTCATCACACACATCAGCAGGCGGGTCATGCTCAACAAATATCATACGCCCAGATCTTGTTCAAGAGAGGCTGGAGCAACCACTTCTCACTTTGGGTTGGTGGTCTTCCCACGGTAGGATCAACTCCCCTCTCTAGACCTACTGGGTCCTCCCTCCTAATCTACTTGCCAGCAGCAAGGGTTAAGCACAGCACTGTGGAGAGAGGAAGAAAAAATCTGCACTGACTAGTCCCAACATTAACCCACAGTGAATACTGACCAAGAACCTCTGTTCCAGTCACTACTCCAGGCAAGTGGCCCAACACTGCTCCCCCCGCCCCTTTCAGGTCCTCAGGAGCAGCTGCTCTCACGGCTGCCACTCCCTCCGAACTTGAGAAGTCAAAGAGTCCAGCTGATCTCCAGACCAGGAGATGCTCTTCTTCCAAGATATCAGAATGGTTCAGGCATTCTTCTGCAGAAACGAAAACTTGGCATGCTTGCATCTGCAAATCAGCAAGTGGTTTTCAACACCAAAGCAGATGTAGAAACCGGTACGGACCAATTTAATCCTTGTGGCTATTATATGTATGCACATACACACACTTTAGAGACTGCAATTTAAAAAGCTCTTTGTGTACTTTAAAGACTCAAATTAACTGTAGACTACATTTGAAATTCTGCCTCCCAGAATGTATCCAGGAATGCAGAAAGGACCTCGGTAAAAAAAAAAAAAAAAAAAAAACTCCGACTGCCACCATTCTGTGTGTTGTATGTCCCCCCAACACACACATACACATATACATACACGCACATGCACACAGCAATGTAAGCCCAGGAGGGTGGGGATCTCAGTTCTAGTTGGTGCTCCATCACTTCCGCCTGAACACTGCCTAGCACACAGCACATACTCAATATGCATTTGGTGGATGAATGTCATACAGAAAATCCTTGCTTTCCAAGTTAAACAAAATTTTTCCATACCAACTTGAACCCTTACTTCAGAAAGAACACACTTCTTTATTTCTTCAACTAAGCATTTCTGACTTAGCAGGACCGTCTTCTTCAAAGGAAGCACTCAAGACACATGTTCCAGGACACTTTATTGGGACAACTCTCACCATTAGAGCCTTAATGTAAACCATTTAGCTCTAGTTCACGCACAGGTGAAACTGGTCCTGGGCAGTACCTGTACTAACTTTGTTTGGTACTGGAGGAAAACTCATTAAATGAGACTCAGTGATACAGAATTCATATCTCACAGGGGCCAAGCCTGGACCAGCCACAGGGCCAGGGTATGCTGAGCACATTGTGACACTTGTTCAACCGCTCTGGCAATACCTCTGCGTGTGTGTGTGTGTGTGTGTGTGTGTGTGTGTGTGTGCTTGCTTAGTTGCTCAGTCATGTCCAACTCTGTGCGAGCCCATGGCCTGTAGCCTGCCGGGCTCTTCTGTCCATGGGATTCTCCAGGTAAGGATACTGGAGTGGGTTGCCATGCCCTCCTCCAGGGGCTGACAATACCTATTTTCTTTCTTAAATAAAATTCCTTTTTTAATGGATAGATTGTATTTATTTATTTTTAATATGTATTTTATCTTATTTTTTGGCTGAACTATGCAGCATGTGTAATCTTAATTCCAAGACCAGGGATCAAACCCACACCCCCTGCACTGGGAGCTCAGAGTCTTAACCACTGGACCACCAGGGAAGTCCCAATAGCTATTTTCTAAAAACAATAAGAAAATAGTAAAAGATTGTATTTATTCATTATGGAAAAAATCACAAAATCCATGAACTCTATAAAATTTTGTTTCGCTAGAAGTTCATCTCACTTTATATACTTGGAGACTTGTCCATAAGCAAGTATTTCTTTCAATCCACTATCTGATATGAGACTTTCTTTCTTCTCTTCAGAAGACACCAATCCCCTGATTCCACAGCAGAGTGACTTCACAGTATTGACCTTAAAATTTAGCCTTTGTCAATAGTATTACCAATGCCCATATATTTCCCTTGACCTGGGATGAGCTTCTTACCAGTTGTAGCTTTGGTTTTACATCTGGCATTTCTGAAACAAGACCATGTTGTGTGAGACTGCAGAGCGAAGTCTCTCCTCTGGAATAAGCAGGGGGATTCCTAGCACAGTTATAGCCCACTGGCCCGGTCCAGCCCACACCATCACTACAGTAAGTATATATACCACAGCCAGGACACAGATTCTCTGAAACAGCTCTTCAGAGGCTTCTCTGTCTTAGCCCACCCACAATAACAACCACCCTTAAGTTCTTAGGGGAATGGTCTATTATAAACACTAGATGCTCAAAAGCTATTTTCTTGTTAATTACAGCATCCTTAAATCTTAAGTCAGGATCTAGCATTATCCTCTACATGTTACAGACATGAATGTTGATATGAAGTTCTGAAGTGATTTTCTCTTTCATTAAATAAAGAAAGGCAAGATAATTGCAAAGCAAGGAATTCCCTGGCGGTCCAGTGGTTAAGACTCCATGCTTCCACTGTAGGGAGTGCAGGTTCAATCCCTGGTCAGGGAAGTTTGGCATGCCATGCAGTGAGGCCAAAAAAGGCTAACAGTAAAACAGGTAATAAATAATGCCAGCAAAGCAGTTCTCAGGTCTCAGTGCAATATGAGGAACATTATGACACATATCCTCTAAGGTTTGAGTTCCACTTTTGACTGGTCTAGTCCTCATCTTAAAATAATATTTACATCAGTACGCTGTAGATAAGAGAGACCAAACATGCTAACATGCACCTAAGCAGAAACTGAGCCTGCATAAGAAATGAGGGATGGCTGACCAATGTCAGTTCATTTATTTGCCCAACGTTGATGAGGGTCTACTATATACCTTAGAAGTAAATGATATGATATTAGGGTCATTATCAATCACAGTTGAAAACAGTTCTGCAGTCACATTGGGGAAACTTAAAGAGATGAAGAGAAGTAGATCCAGAGAGAAGTGATGCTGTCCAATCACATACTTCCTAAGTGCTAGAGATGGAAGTGGATTCCAGAAATATGAGGGTTATCATTCTGGACTCCTCTCGCCCCCTTAATTAAGTGAGATGTAAACAGACCACTCATTACTGTTAACATTAAACCCAATCTCCTCCCCACCTTGAAGAGTGCCCTCAGACCTTTAGACATTGTCCATTTTCATTCCTACCTTACTGAGTCTAAGCTGGGACCACTGCATCAGCTTCCCGCTGCTTTCCCAGGCAGCCAGAGCTTTTCAAAATACATATCAGGTCACAAGGCTCTCCACCATGCAACCCTCCTAAGGTTTCCCAGTGCATTGAAAAATGACATTCAAACTCCTCATCCTGATAAAGCCCTCAATGCCTTCTGCACTGGCCCTGCCTACATTTCCAGGTACACCCCATGCCTCTCTAGTCATAATGAATGTTATTCAGTTATTCACACTTACATTTGCAATCCCTCTTTTTTTCCTTCCCCCTCTCCCTTCCCTCCATCCCCTCCCTTTTTTGTCTTCAGATGTGCTGTTCTTGTTGCTTGAAATTCTCTTTCCCCTCTTCTCTGCCCAGCCAACTCATCACACATTTTTCTGATCCCAGTTAACGGTCTCCTTCCTCAGAAAGCCATCCCTGCCCTTTCCAAGCTGAGTTAGCTGCCCTGCTCTGGGCTTGCACTGCTCCCTGGGCTTCTCCTATTACAGCACTGCTCATGCTGTGTTTATCTTGATCGACTTTGGCCTTGTGTATCTTCCCCACTAGACTGTTAGCCCTATGAGTGCAAGAGATTATCTGTAGCTTGTTCACCTTTGTATCACCAGCACCTAGAATCAAGCCTGACACAGAGATGGCACCCAACACACATTCAATGAATGGATAAGTGAAATACATGGAACTCTCCTGAAATTTCTATGTGGCAGCTTCTGTAAGATTTGTGAAAGTATATTTACTTTTCTGCAACTGCTGAAGTCAAAGTTAAGAGTCACCGTGGATGTAAGTTGGAGTCAGAAATGAGTTGCCTCCTGCCTGGCCATACTCCAAACTCTCAAGAATGATGTTATTTGTTAAATACCAAAGGTCTTTTTTGACTTAATAAAAAATCATAACCTATTGATACTAGCCATATTAGTTTGTACTAATAAAGTTTGTATGAATAAAGTCAATTAAGCTGCTTTCTGGGCTGGTAGTATCTGACTGCTAAACAATCCATATTCTGGATAGCTTGGAGGTTCTCACTCCTGTTATCAATTTTTTAAATAACTGCAAACACATATATGAATCTCTAATCACTGAGACAAGGATTCAAAAAACTCCAAGGCCTCTGATCTTAGCAGCACAGAATAAATTAAATCACAATGAGATATCACCTCACACTTCACAGAATGGCCACTATAAAAAAGACAAAAAATAACAAGAGTTGGAGAAGATGTGGAGAAAAGGGAACCCTTGTGCACTGCTGGTGGGAATGTAAATTGGTACAGCCACTATGGAAGACAATATGGAGATTCCTCAAAAATTAAAAATAAAATTACTATAGGATCCAGCAATTCCACTTCTGGGTATCCAAAGAATACAAAACACTAATCCAAAAAGATATATGCACAGAGTCCCTTGGACTGCAAGGAGATCCATCCAGTCCCATTCTAAAGGAGATCAGCCCTGGGATTTCTTTGGAAGGAATGATGCTAAAGCTGAAACTCCAGTACTTTGGCCATCTCATGCGAAGAGTTGACTCATTGGAAAAGACTCTGATGCTGGGAGGGATTGGGGGCAAGAGGAGAAGGGGATGACAGAGGATGAGATGGCTGGATGGCATCACTGACTCGATGGACGTGAGTCTGAGTGAACTCCGGGAGTTGGTGATGGATAGGGAGGCCTGGCGTGCTGCGATTCATGGGGTCGCAAAGAGTCAGATACGACTGAGCGACTGATCTGATCTGACCTGATCTGATGTTCATAGCAGCATTATGTACAATTGCCAAGATATGGAAGCAACCTAAGTGACTATCAACAGATAAATGAAGAAAAATGTGATACATATACAATGGAATACTATCCAGACATAAAAATGATAAAATCTTTCTGTGTGACAACATGGAAAGACTTTGAGGGCATTATGATAAGTGAAATAAGTCAGAGACATACCACATGATATCCATCATCTGTGGAATCTAAAAAAATAATCAACAACAAAAAATAAAATAATGAACAAACTAAACAGTAACACATAGATATAAAGAACAGAAGAGCAGTTATCAGAGAGGGGAGTGGCAGGCAAAAGTATGCAAAAGGATCAACCATATGGTGACCCATGGAAACAAAATTTTGGTGGTGGAAAAAAAAACCCAACATTACCAACAACCAACAAGCTTCTACTTTGAAATCTAGCAAGTTTTATTCATTTAAAAAGATTGTATCCCTTAAGTTTGTTCACAATAGGCATTTAAACACATATATTGTTATCATGAGCCTGCTTGACTTCTATGTGATTTGTCTTTTCATATATTTCTTCCAATCAGGGAACCTGCTTGTGAATGCAGAGAGAAATGATATTTTTGAAATTGCTTCTTAAGAGGTGGACATCAATAAGAATGTCCACGGCCACGTGAGCAACGTAACTCGGCACATGCAAGGCCTGGCTTGACACTAGGTTGACTTGCTGATCCAGGAACCCTGAACTTCCATCACTTCTCAGTTCTCAAGGTAAGCCCTGTTCTCACTGTCTGCCAGCATCTGCATGTAGTACTCCCGCTTTCCAGGACATTCTTCTTCCTTCTCATCAACTCAGGAGCCCTTGCTCACCTGCAGGTATCAGGGTATTGTCCCCACCATTAATTACCACTCAACAAGGTCAGTACCCTTTCTTCAAGCTTTTTCCCCAGCTCTCCATCCTTCCCATTGTCAGCTCCAAGGGAGCGACAACAGCGACTCTCTGCCTTCTCAGTGTCTCCGCAGTGCCTGGCACTGAGCCTGCCATATGGCTGGTGCTCTCTGAATGAATGGTGGCCAGATTCTCAGGCATGTGTTTCTAAAGCATTGTCTATCACCTGACGATAAGTGTATCTGCACGCTCTCTGCTCATCAATGGGCAACAGAATATATTAAAAAAAATGTAGGGCCTTCACAACAGAATATATTAAACAGAGCTAGGGCTTCCCTGGTAGCTCAGCTGGTAAAGAATCTACCTGCCATGCAGGAGACCTCGGTTTGATTCCTAGATCGGGAAGATCTGCTGGTGAAGGGATAGGCTACCCACTCCAGTATTCCTGGGCTTCCCTGGTGGCTCAGCTGGTAAAGACTCTGCCTGCAGTGTGGGAGACCTGGGTTTGATCCCTGGGTAGAGAAGATCCCCTGCAGAAGGGAAAGGCTACCCACTCTGGTATTCTGGCCTGGGGAGAAAGATTCAGACTTGACTGAGTGACTTGCACTTTCACTTTCAGGGCCTTTATTAGAAACTGGAGTCCACTTGGGGACATTTCTATTTCAGGAAACATATAAAGATGCTTGGGAGAGTTTTGAAGATGGCAGGAGGCATGAAAAACAAGGCTTAGGAGCCAATATATAGAGTGGGAAATCTGTGCCCTGGTTATAAACACAGCACGGACGACACTGGCTGCCCAATCCAAGCCACATGCAAGACCTATACAAACCATCTTTGGAGGGGCTAGGAGGAGAGAGGATGCACAGTGAAGATGCTCAAAGGGGCTGCCGATGATGTGTTAGTCACTCAGTCGTGTCTGACTCTTTGCGACCCCATGGACTGTAGCCCGCCAGGCTCCTCTGTCCATGGAATTCTCCAGTCCAGAATACTGGAGTGAGTAGACATTCCCTTCGCCAGGGGATCTTCCTTACCCTGGGATCGAACCCAGGTCTCCTGCATTGCAAGCAGATTCTTTACCGTCTGAGCCATGAGGGCCCTTAAAAGCCAGGGAAGAGCCCCAGAGGGGTGGCGTGGTGGTCAACACTTAAGTCCTTGCCTGGATATTTCCTCTACTTCATGCCAAATATTTAGCAACTGTCTCTCACACTCCCCACAAAGGATCGAGAAGAAAAGAAAAAAACTTAATTGCCACATAGTTAAACCTGATTTGGGCTCCTGAACAGAAGACATGTCTCACACATCAAAGAAACAGAGAAAAACAAATAAAAATGTCAAATTGTTCCAAGACTAACTAGGAAGTTAAAGTTTTTCCAAATGACAGAAAGAGTCAAATTTCTATTCAAATAAGCATTCACTGTTTTTTCTTTGTGGGCCAGGCTCTGTCCTAGGTACTGGGCATCCAGAGATGAATGACAGGGTCTCTGAGTTCAAGAAGTTTACAGTATAGTGGGAGAGACATACAACAAAGCAAAAAGGAAATGGAGATAAACTGCAAAAGGTCACTGGAAGGCATAGTCCACTCCCAATGCAGAGATGAGGGGTCATGGAGGCCATCACAGAGAAACCCCATTATTTCTACCAAAACATCACTGCACAAAAAATCCACACCATAAACAATAAATAGACAGAAGAGGCCAAGAAAAGCCCCAATCTCTCCTCTCATAGTTCTCAAACTTGCAAGCCATTTGGATTAACACCTCCATCCTCAGGACCCCTGATGGTTTGGGCTCTTTCTTCACTTTATTCAACATGTTACTTTGATGACCTAGGACTAAGATTGAAGAAACAAATCGAGTATGTCAAAACAACATTTCCTGGGAATTCCCTGGCAGTGCAGTGGTTAGGACTCGGTGCTTTCAGGTTAATCCTCGGTTGGGGAAAGATCACCTGGGTAAGATCACCCAGGCCATGTGGTGGAGAACCCCTCCCCACCACAAAAAAAAAAAAAAGACTTCTCCCGTCAGGTAAACAACAACAACAAAAGATGAACACCCATGTTCACAGCAGCATTAGCCAAAAGGTAGAAGCAACCCAAATGTCCTTCAGCAGACAACATGGAAAAAGAAGATGTGGTACATACATATGTGATGGTTGATTTTATGTGTTAACTTGGCTGGGCTATGAGATGCCCAGTTAGCTGGTAAAGCATTATTTTGGGGTGTGTCTATGAGGGTGCCTCTGAATGAGATTAGCATTTGAATCAGATTGAGTTCATAAGATTCCCCTCACTAATGTGGGCAGGCATCATCGGATCCCTTGAGTGCCCCCAATATGACAAAAGGGTGAGGGAAAGGCAAATTCTCTCTCTTCTGGAGCTGGGAGGTCCTCCCTTTCCTGTCCTTGGACATCTGAGCTCCTGGTTCTCAGACCTTCAAAGTTCAGGACTTAGACCACCACCACACCAGCTTCCATCTTGGACTAGGAGTTACATCATCAGCTCCCTTGGTTCTCAAACCTTTGTACTCAGACTGAATTATACCATTGGCTTTCTTGGTTCTCCATCTTACAGATGGTAGATTGTGGGACTTCTTGGCCACCATAACCACATGAACCTATTTCTATAATAAATATCCTCCATCACTGTCTAATGTACAGATATCCTGTTGGTTCTGTTTCTCTGGAGAATCCTAATAAAATGCACAATGGAGTATTATTCAGCCTTTTAAGAGGACATTCTGACACACCCCACAACATGGATGCTCCTTGAGGACATTATCTTACGTGAAATAAGCCAGTCACAAAAAGATACATACTATCTAAAATAGTCAAACTCATATAAATAGAAAGCAGAAAGATGGTTTCCAGGGGCTGGGGGGAGTAAGGATGGGGAGTTTTTGTTTAATCAGTATTATTTCAGTTTTTCAGGATAAAAACATCTTAGAGATTGTTTGCACAATAATGTGAATATACTTAGCACTACTGAACTGTACACTTAAAAATGGCTAAGATGGTTTTTTTTCTATTATGTGTATTGTACCACAATTTGAAATAAAATTTTTACAAAGATCATGCTATAATGCTACAGGGTACACTGTCTTGACACTCCACTCCAAGAAAAAGTGGTTATGGTATACAAAGGCCCCAAACAGTTTAACTTGTGTAGAAACACTCTATTCCATCTGACCCATCCACTCCATCTAATGTAGTGGATGGAGTTCCATCATCTAATGTAATAAACAGGAAAAAAAAAAAAAACATAATGCTTTGGTTCTGTTAGTCACAGGTAAATACAATGGTATGAGAGATTAACACACTTTTAAAAACTGTTCTTGGCTTTGTTGGGGGAAAACAATACAAGCAATCTTATTTAGGTCACAGCAGTTACTGTAAACATCCCAAAGAAAGCTTATTAATAACAGCCACCCACAAAGGACCTGGTTTCAACCATGGAATGTCTTGGAGTCAGTGGAAGGAAGGCTGGGGGAGAATTTGTCTGAATTTTGGAAATTAGAATGTTAGCACCTTTTTGTATTAAATAGTTGAATGTGGATCTAGAAATAGCAAATAGAGCCAATATTTTAAATTAGCAATTGGGACTAGATGGCCTTTTGATTTATGGCTCTAAATCATAGTGATTGATTGCTTACTTGATTTTAAAAAAAAATCAGGGAAACATCCTAAATATTTATGCCGATCCTTGATTCAGTAGAGTCTGAGACCACCTTTACCTTCAGTGTGGTCACACACGAATGCACTGGGCTAGGCCCCTGTCCATAACTTGCTTTATGGCTTTAGGCAGATCACTGTCTCTCCGTGGGCCCGATTCCCTCTTCTTTGTAATGGGAAGGTTGAACCAAATGGCTATTATGGTCCCTTCCAACCATTATAGGGGCTTCCCAGGTGGCGCGCTAGTGGTAAAGAACCTGCTTGCCAATGCAGGAGACGTAAAGAATGCGAGGTTGATCCCTGGGCTGGGAAGATCCCCCTGGAGACGGAAATGACAACCCACTCCAGTATTCTTGCCTGGAGAATCCCATGGACAGAGGAGCCTGGCGGGCTACAGTCCATAGGGTCGCACAGAGTCGGACACAACTGAAGTGACCTAGCACGCACGCATGCACCAACCATTATAATCTCTCATTAAAAACCTTGGAAGTACGGTGGTGATGGTCACAGAGCAATTTGAATGCACATGATGCCACACAGAACTGTACACTTACAAAAAAAATCACTATTTTCCCACAGTAAAAAAGTAAAAATCAATCAACATTTTCAAAAAGAACCTGGGAAGCTGAAACAGTCACTGTGAGCAGTAACTTATAATGAGAATTGCAGGAAACTCAAATTCTTCAACAAAAGACCTCTAGCCTTGGCTTATTATTTCTTTATTTTTAATCAAGTAATACTTGATCCCTAAAGAAACATTCAGATACACCAGAGATGATGCTATGAAAAGAAAACCTTTTCATAAAACAATAATTCCTTCAATATTGCAATGACCTGCCCACTCACCATTTGAGTCCCATCTGTATATATCAGGCTTTCAGAAACTGAGCTTCATCTCTATTAATATGCTGCCCTGGTCAAAATTTCACTCTCAGTAGAGCAAGTGCTCTCATCTCCTCCAGCCATGCAAATGAAGCAAGTCAACTTCTGGCCCAAAGACAGGAGAACAAGTTTATTGTCTTTTACCTGGATTTTCCAGATCCTAGGAAGATGCCTCCGTACTAAAAATCAACACAAGATTTTTCAAGGTATTCAGTGTTGTCACTTGTCTGGAGACAATGGCCTCAGAAAAGAGGGTGAACTGTCTTACTTCCCTTTCCTCCCTCTCTGTGCCCGCTGCCCTTTAAAGACATGTTCTTTGTTCCATAAATTCAAAGGTTGCTTTTATGTCCAGTGGGGTGGAGGCAAAAAGCTGTGTTTTTTAAAATGGTGAAATCTGTCAAAGTCCCAATGACTCTTGTGATACAAATCGGGTCATTCTATACAGCCTGAACCCCCAATTCCACAGGGGGAATAAAAACTATTTATAACTCAAAGTAAGCAGCAGTAATAGGTCAATGCACTTGATTGGTCATGAACCAGTGACAGTGACACTGCTTGGTACCTGGGGGAGGAGAAGTGGGGTGCATCTAGATCTAGCTTAACTCTCACCCTCCTACTCTACTCCACCTTCTGCCTGATACAGGCAGGAAAATGGCACCAAGAAGGGCAAATTCCTTTGCCCACCTACTCCAGACTGGCAAAGGGTTATCTTAGAAGTCCCACTTCAGGCCCTTATCCCACTATATTAAGACCCACTGAGGTGCAGCCATTAAAAGGGTCAAAGTATTTCAGCCTTGATCTCCACCGTTCTCATGTCCCCAAAGCTCCCTCCAGGCTTTTCCCTCCCTCCCTCTCTGAAAGGGCCCAGTCTTTAAAATTCTAGAGGAGCAAGAGAAAGACTGGAGGCCAGCCTGGCAAAAAGAGAAAAGAGAAGCAAGAATGGAGAAAGGAAACTTCCAAACAGAACATTAGACTATGAAGAGTGAATAGGATAGAGAAAACCAAGGACTCAAGGCACACAGTTCATGGAGGGGACAGAGCTGAGGACAGAGCTCAGGGCTGTTTTTGGAGATACTGACCCCTCTGAGAATCTGCTGAAAACTATGGATGCTACCACCTGAAACATGCACATTTACACACTATTTCCAGGGGTCCTTTGATGTCTCTAGGACAATGCCCCACCAACTTGCCCAATGACAGGAATCACTTAGATGCTTATTTACAATTCACGTTACCAAACCCTCTTCCTAAAGTTGTGGTTCAGCAGGCCAGGGGGGAACAAACCCTACAGGTGACTGTTAACTTCCAGCAACCTTGAGAAACATTGCTCAGGTGCAGTAACCCCTTAATTGGCTGTGCATTAGAATCACTTAAGTTTTATAAACCATATGGGTTCACAAGCCCCATACTTAGATCTACTAAGTCAAATTCTCATGGTGGGGATGTATGCAGTGGGAGGTGTTGCTGACATTCAAGCAGTTTCAAGAACCTCAGCTCTAGTGGTCCCTGGATGAAAGATGAATGAATGACCTATGTCCAACTCCATCCAAGCTTCCTCCTTGGTAGTGTGGATTGGCCAGGGCCCAGATGGCTATGATGGGCACCAGGTCATTTTACACACCGCCAACATCGGACAGTGTTTTGTGCATGAAAAATCCAGTTCCTTTAAAACATCAGCTCCATGAAGGCATGCGTCCATGCTGTCTTAGTCAATGCTTTGCGACCCCATGGACTGTAGCCTGCCAGGCTCCTCTGTCCGTGGGATTTCCCAGGCAAGAATACTGGAGTGCATTGCCATTTCCCTCTCCAAGGGATCTTCCCCACCCAGGAATCGAACCTGCATCTCCTGAATTGCAGGCAGATTCTTTACCACTGTGCCACCTGGGAAGCCCTCCATGAAGGCAGGGGTAATTATCTGTTCTGCTCACTGCTGTCATAGGAGTTTCAACAAGTATCTATTGAGTAAAGTAATGAATTAATTAATACATGAATTAGCACAGTAGGCACTCTGTATACACAGATTCTGCATCTATGAATTCAACCAAATGTGGATCCAAAAAAATTTTTTTTAATTCCAGAAAGTTTCAAAAAGCGAAACTTGAATTTGCCATAGGCCAGCAACTATTTACATAACATTCACACTGTATTTACAACTGTTTACAGGGCATTTACATTTGCATTAGGTATTAGAAGTAATCTAGAGATGAGCTAAAGTATGGGGGATATGCATAGGTTATATTCAAATAAGCTATTATGTAAGAGACTTGATCATCCACAGATTTTGATATCTGGGAGGGTCCAGGAACCCATGGTTCAGGAGCCTAGTAACTATATAACTAAAATCCATTAAATCAGAGTATGACTGTCAGACAGATGTGTGACTCTGCAGATTTGTTTCTATGGCCAACAAGCTCTTTAACAAAAACCCTCTAACTTGAATAATCAATATGAAGATCACTACTATTTTAACAATACTATCAATATCACCACTGACCAAATTCCATGTATGTTTTTCATACATTATCTCATTCTATCTTTAAAATAAGCATATGAGATAAATATAATTATCTCCATTGTAGAGAGGCTTAGAAAGCCTCTTTGCCAAATGTCACATAGCAACTAAGCAGAGGAACATACATGTGAACACAAGTCTCTATAATCCATGCTTTTAACCATGCAGCCACTTTTACATAGAAGATGGCCCACTGGAAATTGGAAGTTATACCCCTAATTAAATTAGCAGTATTAAATCCAGATAGATTGTTGCCGTCATCCTAAGGGCTTCTAATATGGTTTGGAGTTTCAAAGGTACAAAAGCATTTAAAGAAATCTAGGAAGGATGCTGAGCTTGATGGTTAAGTAACACATTCATTCAGTATCTCTTTGGTGACAAAGGCCCTTGAGGAGGTTAAAATCTAGCTGGGGAGATAAAACACCTAAATAGATGAAAAGTTAATCATGAGATTTATCCACGGACACTGCCAAATGGGTAACTGAGAAGTCCAGTGCAGTTCTTTGTAACAAGGGTGGAAGAGATGCTTCCTGGATGATGTGGGTTAAGCTTGGACATAAAGGATCACAAAATGTTGAAATAATAGAGCATTCCAGGTCAGGAAACGGTAAGCAAAAAAAAAAAAAAAAAGGAATGGTAAGAGCTGAAGCAGAAAAGTCAGTTTGAAGACAATCTATAAGTAATATATAATGTCCATTTTCATTATTTCATTATGATCATTATATACATCCATTGTAGAGAAAATAGAAGACACAAATATACATACACATCCTCTATACATCTTCTATAAGCCAATCACCCCAAGATTCCTTTTGATATATATTCTTTCAGGATGTATTCTAAGCATAATTGTGTTTGCGTTTATTTAGACATATACGTATTTGTCTACATGCGTTTAATTTTATATTTATAGATTTATACATGCATATGTGTGCATGCTAGATTACTTCAGTCCTGACCATCTCTTTGTGACCTTACGGACTGTAGCCCGCCAGGCTTCCTCTGTCCGTGGGATTCTCCAGGCAAGAATACTGGAGTGGGTTACCATGCCCTCCTCCAGGGGATCTCCTAGACCCAGGGATTGAACCTGGGTCTCCTGCATTGCAGGCCAATTGCTTACCATCCGAGCCACCGGGGAAGCCCTATACATGCATATATGTATCTTTAAAAGTGCACCCAAACACGAATGATGTTTGTAGAGGAGCCCAGTGAGAAAGATCTTAAGGCAGTAGAGAAAAACTTTTCACAACCACAGGGACAAAATCACCATCTTTCCTTTGTCACCCCCAAATCCACAACCACTGCACACACCAAAAATGATACTATGGAAGATTATTTAATGACATCGGAAAACATTCTAACAGGGTGTTGAAGTTAAAAAAAAAAAAAAGCATGTGATAGTATTTACTATGTGATCCCACACATATACTTAAAGATGAAATCAGAGAAATAAGACTGGAAGGAAAAATCTCAAAAAGAACCTAGGAGTGCAACCTTTGGGGGGATATTTTCTTCTCTATGCTTTTATGATTTTCCGAATCACATGCATTATTCTGTAATCTGAAAAGAACCAACGCAACGGAAACATAAACCATATAAAAGCAAACTCGACATGGTCCAGGGCGTTCTGTTCAAGACGCAGCCTAGGTTTTTCTGAACAGCTGAAACCGAATTAGCATTGACCAGAAGACAGAGGAAGCAAAGCCCTTGTGTTGGGCCAAGTCCAGACTTCCAGGCTTGGACGGGTATCCGCCTTTGAGGGGCACAGCCGGTAGGTCAGGTACAGGCAGAGCAAGGAACCCCCTCGATGGTTGGGGGCGGGACCTTCTTCCTCCGGCCCCTCCCGCCCGCCTCCCATCAGCTGCACAGAACCCGCGGTTTAGACCTCCAGGCCCAGGGCCGCCCGCCCCCTTCGCCCGGCGCTCAGCCGCCCGCCCCGCCGGCCCTGGCGCCCAGCCCCGGCGGCGCTCGCGGGGTGGTGTCCCCACGCGAGCACCCGGGGCCGGTGGGCGCAGCCCTCCGCTGCCCGCCGCCGCTGTCGGCCGCAGAGCAGTTACAAAACTGCAGTTACAAAACATGCCGGGCGCCGAGCACTTTTTCTTCGCCAAGTTTTCACTTTCGGTGACACAACTTTTCCGTGTTTCTTTTTTCGGCAGCTGCCGCATCACGAGGTTCATGAGCACACAGGTTGGTAATAAACCCGCCGGTCGGATCCGCGGCGACCGAGGGTCGCCGGTTCACCGGGCCGTTCGGCGCTCGCCTCAAAGTCGGGTCCCAGCCAGTAGGAAAACCAACGCTCCCGGGAGCGAGAGCCGCGAGGAGAGCCGGCCCCGTTTCCAGGAGAACGGTTCACATTGTTTCCCAGGCTCCAAAAACCACGCGCAAATCCGAGAGCTCTTGTATAAGTCTTAACGTTCAATAACCACCCCCCCACACACCCCGCCCCGCAACAGGGGGAGAGGCGAGCTCACGCACGGAGAATCAAAGGCAAAAGAAGCAGGTCAATTCACAATACTTTCAAAGTCGTGGTTGAAAGAAGACTCTGAAAATATCCATAGGCATATTCAAGAACTGCGCTCAGCCTGCCTTCTTTAGGTTGTTTACTTCTACTTTTAACAGCAGGATAAATATTTTAAGAACTCGATCTGTTTACTAACCCCCAGCGCAAGAGCAGAAGAAATGCTACCTCCGTAATTTTGAGGGATTTTCTTTTTTTAAAAACTGGGTGTCACGTTTGTTATTAAACTTACCTATAACCTTGCAATAGACTCATCACTGTTAATTACGGCTGTTAAAACATAGGTTCTGCAGCACAAGAGAAACATTACATGAGTCCTAACTTGGAGAACTATAATTAATATGCTCGTTCAAGGCGTGCATCTCTGTTAACAAGATATATTTTTGGAAGTATTCTCTAACTAAAGGCAACATAAACAGATAAGAAATAAAGCTCGCACTTTATTTTTCCATTTAAAATGAGTTACATAATAAGTAATGAAAAGCTTCTTCCATGAAGCAACTCTTTGAGGGGGGTAAGGATTTCTTTAATTGAAGTTAATATAGCTATTACAGGAGAAAATCCAGACAGTTAATGAAAACCACTGACGTCTGTTCACAAGAAAAGGAGTGGGGGTGTGCAGAAAAGGGAGGGGGAGGAGGCAGAGAGAGAAAGGGAGGAGGGGGTGGGGTTGAGAGAGAAAGAGAAGGGAAATGAGACAGATGATTCTGATGGGAAAAACAAATAAATAATTAGGACTTTTACCCAGTCCTGAATTACGAGTAAGAGTAGCCTTAGAACACAGGTGAAATAAGCTCTCAGACACAGTTCTAAGGGGGAAAAAAAACACCATTATTTTCAAACTGACAGATGCTTAGATCTTGAAAAATAAGAGTCATGGCCAACTGAGGGGAGCTGCACTTCAGAAATTACAAGTCAGAATGCCCAAGGCCAAGGAGGAAGGAAAAGGGCACAAGGGTACCCCTAAGGCTTAAGGTAGGACTAGGTTTCTCTCAGTACAGTGCCTGGGATGGATAAGTCACTCAAGAAATCTGTTCAGAAATTTCTTTGGGTGCACAAAGACCACAGCCCTGTAGCAATCGTGCCAGTATAGGCAAACTCTTCCTAGTCATGTCTGTGTTGATAGTTGGCAAGTAATTTTGTCCCTGTGCAAACCTGGATTAGAAAAGAATCAACTGTGTTGCCTAGAAAGGCAGTGTTATGTATATCAATCCTGGATAGCTTGAACGATTTCATGTCAATCCCTGGCATATGGTCAGTGCTCAAAAAAACTATTGTTACCGAATGCCAAGTTCGTGTGCCCAACGTTGGAGTCTGAAGCAGAGAATCCCAAACTCCCCAAAGGGTTTCAGCTAAGCATCCTTAAAGCCCAGGTGAGGGTGGGTTGGGGGAGGTGATCAGCTCTAGCATAATTCTCTTGGTGGTGAGGTAACAGGGCGATTAACTTTATCAGTCCTTAGGTGCCAAAGGTCTGGGGGGTACTTGCACCTGATCATCAAGTAGTTAACTTCTTCCATTTGGTGGTGGGTTTTAGCATCTGAAAAATTCAGGAAATATGCATGAGATACTATTATCTGGGTACTTCAGAGAGGAACTACCACAGAGGCTATGGGGGAGGGGTCTGTCAGGGGCAGACCCCACAGGGTCCTGCTCCTGTTACATTGTATTTTAAGACCCCAACCAAAATAACTTCTCCATCCTGTGTAGATGTCAAAAACTCACCCATTGACATTAATTCCTTGGTGTTAAGAGGCACTGCCTCTGGCAATCCTTTGTTCAGTGCCAGGTACTGTGCCAGTAATTTGGGTCCCACTAGCTGTGTGAGCTCACACAAGCTACATGATCTCCCTAAACTTCAATTTTCTCATCTCTAACATCTATAAATACTATTTGCCACTTCATTTGACTGCCATGAGAATTAAATTATATATATATATATATATATATAATATAAATCATGCAAGCCTAGTAAATAGTAAATGGTCCATAATTCAGAAGCTACTGTAATGGTAATGATAATAACTACGATCATTATTATTAAATGATGAATAGACACCCAGGCTTAAATGAATTTCCTACCTTGCCTAGATCATTCAACAAATACTCCTTTTGGGCCAGGTAAGGACAAGACCCTGTTCTAGGGTGGGGGTCTTCCAAGAAACCAGAGGACAAGACAAGGAGAAGGGGTGTCAACCGGGACAGGAAGCCCACTGCCTGGAGAGGTTTCTAGGTCTCAGGAACCACAAGTGGCATTCTGTGAGATCAATAAAGGGAAAACTAAAAGGTGATGACAGAAATCAAAATAGTAGTTGCCTTCTAAGGGGGAATGATTAGAAAGGAACACAAGAAAACTTTCTGGGGTGATGAAAATATTCTATTATGTGGGTGTAATCATTTGTCAAAATCTATTGAGATGTACACTTAAGATCTGTACATGTTATTGTATATAATCTTTAATTACACAAAAGGAAATTGGGTTCATACCATTTTTTAAAAATAACTCTTTTATACTTTGGCCTCTGACCAGGCCTGCCTTTTACCAGAAGATTTTTTTTTTCTTTCTTCTCAGACCCCACTGACAGGGTCCAGAAAGGACAGACATATATACCTGAGAATGCCTCTGGGCAATAGTGATTGTCCAGAACAAATCTTAAGTCTCTGCAGAAGGCTGTGAGCAGTCAGGTCAAGCAAACGCCTCAGCTCAGTCCAGCCCTGATGCACCCCCTAGACTGTCCACCTAAACCTTACACCCACAGAAGCCAAGGGTGCTGCCAGGGTTTTAAAGACTCAGCATGGACACCTACTACCCTCTGCCCACTGCCTGTGGGGACGGTCATTAGCCAGTGACACTAATACTATTTCCATTTGAAAAGCAATGCGAAAAGTAATTTACAAGGGCAGAGGCATGAGTAGGGCCTGAGAACTGTCTGACAGTAAACTCAACCTACAGTAATTGTAATTTAGGCTTAATGTTTATTACAAACTCAGATCCCTAATAAAACAGCCCTTCACATTTCCGTCGTGCCCCAAGAATCAAGAACATCTCTATTTTCTAATATAAAAGCCTCATCTTTAGGATTAATATCCTGGAAAACAGGGCTTTAGAGAAAAACAAATGGCCATCCAATTAGAAATTAGAACTGCAGGCTGGAGTGGGGGTCAGAATGATTACTATATAGTATTTCACTTTCTTTAGGAAATTAGTGCCATTTACCCAGAAATCCACACCCCTAAGAAATGTTTCATCAGGATATGGCATTCAACAAAGTGACGAAGTGCCATGTTTAAAAATGTCAGAATTCTGATTCAAATAAGTTCATAGAACTGGTCTATCACAGATAAGCTACCTGTTGAGCTGGTGAGGACCAACTAGATTAAACCACACTGCATAGGATGATGAGCCTAAAGTCCGCTCCTCAGCCTGGGCAACAAATCTACTGTGAATGTGTTTTCTGGATGCTTCTGGATAGGGAAACATAAACCGGTGACTAGACACAGTGATTTCTGCAGACGTTTGTCTTCTCTACTAATGGCTAAGAGTATACTTATGTGCCTAATCTTCACCTTCCAAAGATCATGTTAAGCTTAGCAAGGTAATAAACATGGAGGATCCCCTTCACTCGCCACACTTTAATTCATGGGAGGTTTTCTCCCCCTCCTTGAATTGTTTAATCTTGGCAATTATCTTCTATTCCTTTCAAATTCTCAACTCCAAAAATACGAGCCATAATGAAGCAGACACTAGAAAGCCCTTTTATTGGATATATTCGAGGAGCTGCAACACATTCTGGTTGTTCTATGTTGATTGTAATTCCCAGAATGAGTAGTTGATTTGAACATAAAATAGCACAGCTGCAAAAAGACCTGGAATGTTAACAGTTTTGTCTCCCTAGTGACTGCCTCACACACAGATCAGCTCTCCAGCTTACCACCCAGACCCTGATTCCAGTTCTCTCACCAGCTCTGGTCCAGTGCTCAGGGCCACTCTACATGGCCCAGCACTAGGCGTGGATCTCAACCCTACAGCTCACTTTCTGCTTCTCATTACTCAGGCAACATGCTTTCCCACTCTAACCTCCCTCACATTGCCAGCCCGAGGATGCATCTGAACCCTCTGAAAGGACTTGAACTGTACTGGAAAGAGACTTAGAGGAAGCAGAACTAAGAGAGAAGATACAGCACCCCCAACCCATATCCCCCTCCTGCTCTAGCCTGTGGGTTAAGAAGAGGCACAGCACTGGAAATAAGAATGAAGAGGATCTAGTTCACTTATCTCTTGCACCTATCCCCAGGAACATACTAACAATTCTGATCAGAGATCTCCCTGGTCACAACCCCTCACTGAAGCTGTCATTACCATCTTAGACACAGGAAACGACCTGGGGCTGATGACCCTCAAACCACACTGGTCCACAGTGACTGATTCACCAGGTGAAAAAAGAAGTCCCTTCATGAGTAATAGGGAGGTTATGATTGCTAGTTTTTAATAAGAGGTCACCAGCATCATGATTTCTTATGGGTGAAATACCTCTCAACAGCTGGTTGGCCTGGCCCAAGCCCAAGAAAGACACTTGACGGAAGAAATCGCAGTAATCCACCAAGACCAAGATGAGCTTTAGGAATGGCCTTCAGAGTTCAAGATGTGAGATGCTGGCTGCCTGACTGCAATGGCCTTTCTTAGGTAAGGTTGGAAGGGCTACTGGAAAAGGCCAGGAAGTGAGCTGAAAATGAGCTGTCCCTGTGAATGCATGTGGGCACCATAATCTGAGAGCAACAGCTGTGCAAGTGGCTGGCCTCTCGGACTATGCTTGGAATTGTCCCGCACTGCCCAGCAGCCAGTAGGAACCCAGCCTGATGTGAGTGCTGGCCGTCTCAGCCAACCCACAACCCACAGCCCACATGGCCTTGAAACTTGTCTAGAAATGATGGCTCTCTGGCTAAGCACAAGGGAAGGGGTTGCTGACAAAACACAGACAAAGCCAACTAAACCCAAACTCCAAGTACAAACCAAATGACAGTTTCAGTGGTTTTGGCCACATCTTATAGCACGCGGGATCTTAGCTCCCAGACTGGGGATTGAACTCATGCTTCCACTCTCATGCCCCCTACGGTGGAAGGGTGAAGTCTTAACCACTGGACCACCAGGGATGGCCCAAACCAAATAACAGTTTTGAAATCCACAACTGGCTAGCACTTTCACTCAATCCACAAATGATCTGCATTTATCTGTTAGAGGCCACACATTTTCCAAAAGCCACAGGAACACGGTTGCCATAAACCAGACACAGCCTTCCCTGAGTACTTTTCCAACAGAGAACTGCTGAAAAGATCTTATGTGACAAGGTAGAGAAGAGTGAATCAAAGCTAAGCAAGTATGTACTTAAACAAATGTTATGCTTTCTTTTTCCCTGAAACAGAACTAGGTCCTCCTGTTCAGGAGCTGAATGCCCCAGACTATATATTCATCTGCCAATTTAAAAGTTTGTGCAAAGCCTAAATAAATACACAAAAGATGATTTGCTGCACAAGAGGCCATTTTAATACTTTCAAATGCAATCAAGATTCCCCTCCTACCTCCAAGAGTCTATCTTGTCTGCCTACCTTACTGAAAAAGGTTACAGAAAAGATCACTGTCCATCACTGGTGTTAACCTCAGTGAGTTGAAAAACATCATTTAAAAAGACAAAGAGCAATTTAGATGCTCTGAAAGCCACATTTCATTAAGGAGCACAAAATAACTTACTAATTATCTACTACCTATGTTTTAAAAAGTCTAGAAACTCTGTTCACAGTCATAAGAGTCCCATCTCCTTGGGGAAGTAAACTCTCTTCTTAAAAGTTGTCTTGTAAAATTACACTAATTTATTCTAATTACAGCCATAATTCCAAATGCTAATTACACAGTTCCTACAGAGAGGTATTCCGTTTCAAGTGAATCAACATAAGAAAATGTTATGACATATGCCTAGTAAAAATTTTCATTATTGGGTTACAGAAACTTGGGCCAATAATGTTTCCAGACTTGTTACTCCCCTTCTGGACAGTTACAAATTATATTCCTAGAGCAGCATCTCATTTTCTGTGAATGAATTTGGTTTCAGGATGCCCAAAGGTAGCCTGAAATAAGCCTTAGGTAATCACCTGATGGAAATCAAGGACCAAAGTTCAGAAACAAACTTGAAATACACCCAGATGCAGAAGAGGAATCCCTTGCCTAAGTCATTTTGGTGGTACCATCTTCAATTGCATTTACTTTTCCGGGCCCCTCGAGGGCAAACAAAACAGTCTAACGACCCTGAAGTCACTTTCTCTTATCACACGAATACCTGTTTAAAACGCACAACAATGAGTAAAGCTCTGGAAAAGTGTAGCAGGAGTTCTACTTTCTGGGTGACCGGTTCAATTAATCTGTGCGCTTCAAACAGCCAGCGGGCATCAGTAGGTCCGAAGGGGGTGACCTCGAGCCTTGAGGCAGGCCGATGGCAACACTGACCCTTAGCACCACGGATCTAAACCTCCCCACCTCAAACTTCTAGAGCCTCTCGTCGACGCTTTGCCTAGTTGGGAGAAGCGGCTCCATTTAGAAACAAGGGATAAAGGCCCTGAGCTGAAGACTTTGACAACTTTCCGCGGGGGAGGGCTGACGCTGCCCTAGAATCTCCCCGGAAAGAAAGCTCCGGAGAGATGGGGAGAGGCGAGAAGGAGGAGAAGAGAAAAAGGAAGAAGGGAAGGAGTGGGAGGGAAGGGAGCCCCAGGGCTCCAGGAGGAATCGGGGCCCGTGAACAAAGGCTGGGGCTCCCCCCGCGGCAGCCCCAACTTCTGCAGCCGCGTGGACCCGGCGTGGGTCGCTGCGGCTCGGCGAGCCTGGGGCCCTCGGGCCGGTCCAGCCCACTCCGGCGTCCGCTCCGGGGCCCTTCCGGACACTTGCACCTCAGGCACCTGCCGTTCCCCACGGCTCTACCACACCCCACCCCACCCCCCTCTCTGTGCCCCTCTCCGCACCCGGGGCTTCCAGGATGCTGTCTCGGGTTTACAATCGGGAGCTAAGCTGGGCCCTTAGCAAGGCCACGGCTAGGACGGGTGGGAGTTCGGGCGGACGCCCCTTCCTGCTCCTGAGTTCTCCCCGGCCTGCGCCCTGTTCTGCTGCGCCTCCCCAGCCCGCCGGTGGGAGGCCCCAGGCCGAGAAGCGCTCTCGTGGCGGGGGGGGGCGGGGACCGGCGGCCGGGCGCCGCGGGCCAGGTGGTTGAACACCCCCCAGAGTGGAGGGACGGAGCTCTCCCCTCCCGCGGAGGCCCGCTCCCACCGGGCACTAGTGGCCGAGGGACCAGAGCCTTTGTTCTCTCGGGGCTCGGCGAGGCGGCGCTGCCGAGGCGCAGCGCGGGCGGCGCCGGGGCACCGGGATTGCTCACTTTTGCACGCGGCGTAGGGAAGGTGACAAGCTCCTGCCTTCTGGGGAGGGGACGGGGAGAGTTGGGGAGCAGGGGGCGTGAGGGGAAAAGGAGCGTGGGGGGAAGGGGGTGCGTGTCGCGGCCAGGCTCTTTGTTTGCATTGGGGGCGGGGAGGGGGGGGCGGAAAGGTGGATCGGAGCACCGGTTCTAAGAGTGGGGCAGATTCCTTCCTGAGTATGTCACCGTGTGGCACCCGCGCAGCACACAGATGCACACTCGCGCACACGCAACACACAGGCACTCGCACCGAGAGGCGGCCGGCCGGTGGCAGGCAGCGCTGTTCCCGGCGCTCCGGGCTGCAGCAGCTCCGTCTGCCCGCAGCGCCACCCCGGTGCGTCCGGAGGGGGGAGTGAAGAGGCTGCTGGCACTCGCGGGGCGACAATCCCACGAAGAAGGAGGGAAAGTGGTGCAAATTCAGAGCCCCCCACCCCCACCCCAGCGGCCCGGGCCCCCTCCCGCCCCTTTCTCGCCCGGGGTCGCAGAGGTCACCAGCAGCTTAGGCTCTGGGAGGGAGGCCGGGAGCCGCCGGAGGGCGGCGCGCACGCGAGCGGGCGAGGGAAACCAAGGGAAGGGAAGCAGGCGGACTCGGCGGGCGGGCTTACCCTTAGAAGCATCTTTCTCCTCTTTGGGCTTGGTCACCTTTCCACTCATAGATCCCAGCTTGCTTGACAGGGTTCGGCCAGGAGACGGAAGTCCTCGCCGAGCGGGCCGGACTTGGGACAGTGCTTAGGGCGGCAAGTCGCGACCGCAAGCTCCCCTCGGTGTGGCTCCGGGCGGAATCCGCTGTTCCCCAGCTCTGCCACCGCCGCCTCTGCCTACGAGAGAGCGGGGAGGAAAGGAGAGGGGTGAAGGAGGAGCCGCCGCCGCCGCCGCCGCCGCCACCGCGAGCCCGAGCGGCCGGCCGCGGGAGGAGCCGCGCGCCTGGCTCCAGAAGTGCAGAGACAAAGCGGCGCGGCGCTCCCCCCGCGCCCCGCGCCCGCCACTCCTGCCCACCCGCCCGCCCGCGGAGAGCCGCGCTCGCCACCCCCGGGGCCGTCGAGACGTGCGGCCGGGACTCCCCGGCTCGGCCGCCGCGGGCCTCCCTGGGCTCCGCGCCGGCCGCTCGCCGGGCCAGCGCGGGCCTCCCGGGGAGTTGCCTGGGGGTGGGCTACCCGCGCGCCAGCGGGCCGCTTCCCCTACTCTCCCCATATGCTGCGGGCCGCCAACTCCATCAAAATAAAACCCCGAGGAAGGTTAAAAAAAAAAAAAAACCACATCAAAACAAAGACGAAAATATTCACTTAAAAATAACGAGGCTCCCCGAAAGGGAAATGTTTGAACATGTGATGAGCAACGTGTGAGCCTGTTACACCGCAGAGCCGCGCAGCTCTTCGCCCGCGGACAATCGAGAAAGGGAGGGTCGTCGCCTGTCTCTTTTTGTTGAACCAACGTTCCAGGTTCCTATGATTTTGCCAAAAGGGGGTCCCGAGTTGCTGGCGGGCAGAGGAGCGGGATGCGACGGCCCTTACCTGCTCTCTCTCTCCCTACACCCACACCCCCTAGGAGCTCGCCCGCTCCCTCGCTCGCGCTCTGCTTCCAAAGAACTCTCGGTCCCGGAGAGCCGAGAATCGGCGCGGCAGCGCCTTCTATATAGACCACAAGGTACGGGCTCGCGGGGGGCGGGGGCCGGTGAGGGCGGGGCCGGCACAAAGCCGCCGGCGGGCTGTAGTAAAAGGATAGCTCGGCAGGGGCGCGCCGACGTCAGCCGCGGGGTGGCCAAAGCCCCGCGAGGCCAGCGGAGCGCCGGCAAGCGTGTCGGCCGGGCGTCCTCCGGCCCCTTCGGAGCGGGCAGGACCCGCGGGCGCCGCCAGGGCGGACTCGCACTGTCGGCCGCCGAGATCGAAGCCCGGGGCCCCCCGTCCCCCACCTACCCCGTCCCCCGTTACCCTCCACCCTCTGATCTGGGCGCCCGCCTTCCCCGCAGCGCTGCCGGGGCCCGCGCTGGTCACCACCTACACTTTGGGGACTCCGCTGTTGGCAAGTGCCTGCACCGAGCGATGGAATCTCAGTTCGGGAGTCGGCGACTCCTCGCCTCCGGCCAGTTGCCCAAGTTGAGCCAGCTGGACTCTCCGTGAAGAGGGCGCGCTAGGATCTGGGTGTCAGTAGGGCAGAGAGTGAAACTGACAGCGGCCGCGGCCGCCTCCCACCCCCACCCCCCGCACACAGGCCCCTCCTCCTAGGGCTGGGCGCTCTGGTTGGCAACCTAAGCGCAGAGTGCCCACCACGCGGAATGGCCAACCCCGGATAAACCGAGTGAGGTGGGACTGGGGGCCGGTGCTGGAGAGGGATTAGCAGATCGGCCTGTCGCCTGGAGCACGCTAGTGACCAAAGAGGGACGGTCCATGAAGATCTGAACTAAAGGGAAACAGCAAAAATTGTACAAGAGAGGGGTGATGGGGAAGATGAGAGAGCCAGGAATAGGGAAGGGGGACAGGGTAGCCCTGGGACATCCTGGGAAACCCTTTGCGCACGATGGCTCTGTTCTCGGCACGTGGATACCCGGAAGGGCATGGGACCGGGGTGGCCGCTGGCAGGACTTGGTCCTCAGAGCGGTCCATTAATCAGACCATAGGCTCCAGCCTGGCGGCAGAGACGCGGCAGCGACTACCATACAGAAAATCCGTTTCCCCTCGTCCCATCCAACTCCACCCGCTCCTTAATTCGGTTTCGTTAATGTCATTAAACCAGGCGAAGAAATTATATAGATGGATTAGTCTTACTGAATCCCAGGCGGTAACTCAATTACGAGAGCCTGCTGTGTCTTTCAAGACCAGGAGAGTGGGTTGCCCCTGCCTCCAGCCCCGGGTCTAAAGGTCGGCAAGCCTCTAAATTCAATTTGCAGCTTCTGTCCTTGGTCTGGAAGGAACTCCAGGCCTATTTTTCTTGTAAATAATATCTAATAATCTGGAAGTTGATGACACAATGTGATTATCCAACCCAAGTTTAGATCATTAATATCAGTACTCTGGGAAAGAAGGAATTTCTCTTCAACTGACCGGAATTCAAAAGGGATGGAAACCTGGGTGAATTTAGAAGAAAGATGAAGGAGAGAGGGGTTGAGTCTTCAGTTTACACCCAATAATAGTCAGTTACTATGGATTTAGTAACTACCCTGTGCCAGGCAGCGGGCTAAATGCTTTACATCATTATCTTATTTCATCTTCACAACAAGCCTAGGAAGTGTTATTTCCATTTTACAAATGAGGAAACTGAGGCTCAGAGAGGTTAAGTAACTTTCTCAGAGGTCACACCTCCTAGTGGTGGAGCCTGGATAAAAAACTAGGAGAGCAAATAGGAAACCAGGTGGGTCTCTGTCTTTTCTGTGCTCTTCTATTAGACAACACGGTATCTCAACACTCCTATCAGCATCTTAAAAGGAGGGGAGGAAGCAGATTTTCACTGAAATCTGCCAAGCATGAAACCCCTCAGTCTTTTCAAACTCCCTTAACTCAGCATGTTCAACACACACACACACACATACACACACACACACACACACACACACACACACTCTTCTTTTGTGTGCATGTAACATTTACTTTGTCTACATAACTCCAGTAAGCAACAAGACCCTCTTTGGGGAAAAGGGTCAGTCTCTGTCCCGGGGGTTATTAAGCATGGTGTGCATCCTGAGTATCTAAGCTTTCCTGACACACTAAAATTTCCAGAAAGTTCTCTGCACAGAGAAGACTCCCCCACCCCCAAGCCCTATTACCAATGACACCTCTGGCACAGGTAACTTCAAGCTGGAAGCCAGATATCACCCTGTTCCTTGAAGGACAATAATAGTTAACATATGACTAAACCTAGGTGTGGAGAAGGAAATGGCAACCCACTCCAGTATTCTTGCCTAGAGAATCCTGTGGACAGAGAAGCCTGGTGGGCTGCTGTCCATAGGGTCGTACAGAGTTAAACACGACTGAAGCGACTTAGCATGCATGCATGCATTGGGGAAGGAAATGGCAACCCACTCCAGTGTTCTTGCATGGAGAATCCCAGGGACAGAGGAGCCTGGTGGGCTCCCGTCTGTGGGGTTGCACGGAGTTGGACACTACTGAAGCGACTTAGTAGCAGTAGTAAACCTAGGTGAGTTTATATGATTGTGGTGAATTGAAGAGACATCTGCTTGGGAGCATGAGTGGAGTCTGCCTGTCTATGCAAACAGACCAAAAAAAAAGTGTGTTTCTTCACTCCAAACCACTCTGCAAAAGAAATAATCAGAAGATAAAGAAACTAGACATTTCATGAAAGAACAATACAGTGATGTGTGTTCATTTGGGGGCAAATCAATGACATCATAAAGATATTCATGCGAGAGACCAAGGATCATGAATATTTAAGGACCAGGGCAAGTTATCTCCTCTAAATAAAGCTTCTGGAGATTCTGCTAGGGAGGTCACAGAAGCCTCTTCTGTGAAAGGCATGGAGGCTTTCCCTTTTTCCAAGCCCCGTGAGATGTTTCATATGAACAAAATGGTAGTGGCTCAGAAAAATCCATACTGCTGTGTCCAGCCCCCAAGCTCCTTGGTAATTTGGGATGATCTGCTGCAGGAAGATCTGACATCCACATGAGGGGATTCAGTTGTTGTTCAGTCGCTCAGTCATGTTCAACTCTTTGTGACCCAATGGACTGCAACACACCAGGCTTTCCTGTCCTTCACCATCTCCTGGAGATTGCTCAAATTCATGTCCATTGAGTAGGTGATGCTATCAGAGGGCATTCAGAGGGTGGTCTTTTCCCCACCACCAAATAGACACTAGTGTTAAAGCATCTCAATGAAACCTGGGCTTAGTTTGTAGCACTTCTTTGCCCCTCCCAGATCCTTCTGCCCTGTTCTCCTGGGGTGAAAGTTCTTTCACTTTCAGTCTAGCAGTTGGCGCTATCTGATCCCTTCATTTCTCCTGACTTGTCACCACAGTAAAATGGTCCCTTCTGTCCTCTGCCCCTCCTATGAGAGAGAATTCTATACATTTAATACAACATGGGGCACAGGGGTTACCCTGTAGAGTCAAGTAATTCAGCCCTGGAAATAAAGCAATATTCCAAAACAAAAGCCTACATGGCCACACCCCTAAAGAGGGCCAGGTTGTTTTCTGGAGGGTGGGACCAAGTATGAATCTTTGATAGGAAAGTGGAAAAGTTACTGAGCATCTCATCCTTTTGGCCCTATCACCTCCCTGGTGTCTGTTTCATGCCAGTTCCCAAATGCCTCAAGATACCAGCCTCTGGATTCCAGGTTTGCTCGTCCTCCAGCAGCTCTGAGCAATGCTTCTGGGCAAGATGCCACACGGTTCCATTGTCTGCGCAGAAGGGTAAGCTTAGGGTGAGTGGGGCCATGGAGGACAGACGCACTTAGGGCTTCTTCCTGACAGGTTTGGACTAGCTGAGTATAGAGCCATTGTCATCAGAAACCACCAAATTAGATGCTTCAGTGACAATACTGCATCTCACTGGACCAAATGTGTTTTTCGTTTGTGAAAACACTTCACAGCAGAAAGCCAGTTCAGAAGGAGGCAGCCTGGCAAAAGCTATACTTCCAGCCAGAATACTTGAGATAAAGAAAGGCCCACTGGGCCAAGATCTGAGAGGTGGAAGTCCCTTTAATTTTTAAGTTCACATCTCAGGAATTTTGTTTGAGAAACAAATGATAGAGCTCTAAAAGGATTCATTTCTGATGCAAACCCTACAGTGTTTGTCCATGTCATAACTTAAGGTTGCTTTCTAGCAAGATCATAGGTAAGTTGGTGGATTTCTGTAACATTAGAGTTGGGTAAAATATAGTAGGAATCTATTGTATAGCACAGAGAACTCTAACCAATACTCTGTAATAGCTTATATGGGAAAAGAATCTAAAAAGAGTGGATATAGGTATATGTATAACTGATTCACTTTGCTGCACATGTGAAACTAACACAACATTTAAATCAACTATGCTAAGTGCTAAGTCACTTCAGTTGTGTTTGACTCTTTGCAACCCCATGGACTGTAGCCCACCAGGCTCCTCTGTCCATGGGATTCTCCTGGCAAGAATATTGGAGTGGGTTGCAATTTCCTCCTCCAGGGGATCTTCCTGACCCAGAGATCAAAGCTATATCTCCTGCAGTGGCAGGCGGATTCTTTACCACTGAACCACCACAGAAGCCTCCAATAAATTTTTTTTTAAAAGAGCTGGGTAAATAACCTCCAAGGGTTTCCCATGTGGTGCTAGTGGTAAAGAATCTTCCTGCCAATGCAGGAAACAAGAGACACAGGTTCGACCCCTAGGTTGGGAAGATCCCCTGGAGGAAGGCATGGCAATCCACTCCAGTATTCTCACCTAGAGAAACCCATGGACAGAGGAGCCTGGTGGGCTACAGTCCATAGGGTTGCAAAGAATCAGACATGACTGAAGCACCTTAGCACAGCACAAAATAGCCTCCAAAGATGGTGACTGTGGCATGGCCATTGTGAAGTGGACACCATGAGTACTCTCCTTGATTCTAGGGGCCTTGTAACCGCTTCAATGGTGGAAGCGATGCTGTATTCATTTTAGGCTAGGTTAGAAAAGGCTATGCAGAGAAGGCAATGGCACCCCAGTACTCTTGCCTGGAAAATCCCATGGATGGAGGAGCCTGGTAGGCTGCAGTCCATGGGGTCACTAAGAGTTGGACACGACTGAGCGACTTCACTTTCACTTCTCACTTTCATGCATTGGAGAAGGAAATGGCAACCCACTCCAGTGTTCTTGCCTGGAGAATCCCAGGGACCGGGGAACCTTGTGGGCTACCGTCTATGGGGTCGCACAGAGTCGGACACGACTGAAGCAACTTAGCAGCAGCAGCAGCAGCAGAAAAGGCCATGCAGCTCCTGCCTGGCCCTCTTAGGACATTTGCTCTCAGAAAAGCCAACCACCCAGCATGATGTCAGCTTACCCTCAGACTACCACAGGGGAGAGGTGACATCTAGGCTTTTCAGCTTACAGTGCTACCTGAGCTCCCAGACGACAACTAGTGCTGGCTGCCCATCGAGCAACCGAGCCATCTTGGATGTCCAGCCCAGTCAAACCACCAAATTACTGCAGGTCCTGGTGACCTCTGATGACAACCTTGTGAAAGACCCCTAAGTGCTGAACTATTCAATGGCACCCTTCTCAGACTCTTGACCCATAATTTTATGAGCAAAATTAAATGGATTTTTTAGCTGCTACATTTGAGGGTACTAAGCTGTGCAGAAATAGTAACTGAAATATTAGCGACAAACAGTTTCTCCTAATCCTATACATATATGCTATGCCACCGTCTAGAGATAATGTCTTGTTAAATCCTGTGACTTGTTTTTACCAACAGGATGTGGCCAAAGTGATGCCGTGTCAGTTCCTGGCCAAACTTTAGGAGACTTGATAGCTCTACTTTCTTTCTGGGGGAAGCCAACCACCACATAAGAAGGCAGATGCTTTGACACCCACATGGCGAGGAAGCCCAAACAGGCAAAGAGACCCCGTGAAGAAGAACTGAGGAATCCAGCTGATGGCGGGCACGGGGCTCCAGACACATGACCCCAGTCAAGCCATCCAGCCAGCGCTCAGCCATTCAGCTGCAAGGCTCCAGAATTCATGCAGCAGAAAAGAGCTATCTTTGCAGTGCCTGGTCCAAATTTCTGACCTACAGAACTGTGAGTAGAATTGAAAGTAGGGAAAGGTTACAAGACAGAGAGATGTCAATGATTTATCCAAAAACAGTTTAACACTAAGACCTTTCCAATCTATACCGAGTATGCACGATCTTCTGTCTCCCTTGAACTTGAACATTTAGAACATTGTACTGCAATGTTCAGAGAAGGCAACAGCAACCCACTCCAGTACTCTTGCCTGGAAAATCCCATGGATGGAGGAGCCTGGTAGGCTGCAGTCCATGGGGTCTCTAAGAGTCAGACATGACTGAGTGACTTCACTTTCACTTTTCACTTTCATGCATTGGAGAAAGAAATGGCAACCCACTCCAGTGTTCTTGCCTGGAGAATCCCAGGGACAGGGGAGCCTGATGGGCTGCCGTCTATGGGGTCGCACAGAGTTGGACACGACTGAAGTGACTTAGCAGCAGCAGCAGCAACTGCAATGTTGGGATGCCTGTCAGGAATGAACATCTTAAAATGTTCTGTCACTTTCTTCTCCAGTGAAGGAGGAAACAATGAGGGAGAACTTGTTCAAGGATTTCACTCTTGCTCTCATACGAGGGACATCACTGGGCAGCATCGGGTCCCCAGCCGGAATCCCTATCAGTCCACAGCCTTCAGAATCTCCCAAGTCAAGAGGAATGGGTCATCAAAGGTGGCCTTTTCCCCACAGCATGCTCCTGGCATTTTCTCCATCCGAATCAGAAGACCTAGCCATCATCTCTCTCGGTAAATAACATACAAGAGACTTTGACCAAGGTCAGCTTCCAGAAGATTGTCAAATCTTGTTCTTGCCTCCATTCTACTGGTTACATGGCAATACTAACAGAAAACATGTCAGGCAGAAAAAAGATATTTCTTACAAAATTCTTGGATATGGTAGTAAGTTGTTAGCACAATACTACTACTTACTCCCATTTGCCCATATCTTGAATCTTCAAGGAAACTGTAAATTCCTAGATGACAAGGACTGGGTTAAACTCTCCTAACTGCCCCCATGCCCACTCCATGGTTTACATAGTACCTGGCACATCCAAGGCACAGGAAATAACTTCATCATTGTATCACCAGTGATTTAACTGACTGGGTTTCCAGCTCTGTACTAAATATTTATCCAAATTTTATACTTACAGCAACCCTCTGAATTAGTGACTATGATTATCTCCATTTTCGAGAGAAAACAAGCTTGGAGAGGTGAAACAACTGACCCAAGATTGAAGTAAAAAGGTACACCCAGAATTGAGACTCAAGTAGGACCTTCTGTCTCCAAAGGCCCAACTCTTTCTACTCTGTGACACTCCATATTTTATAAATGTTACAACATCATTGGTGGCTCTAAAATGTCTCTTTATTCAAAAATAAAGCCAGGGACTTCCCTGGTGGTCCATTGGAACTTCTCATTCCTAATTCAGATGGTCTGGGTTCAGTCCCCGCTCAGGCAACTAGACCCCATGTCCCCAGCTAAGAGTTCACATGCCACATCTAAAGATCTCTTGTGCTGCAGCTAAGACCTAGCACAGCCAAATACATAAATAAATAAAAATAATTTACAAATGTTACAAATTTTAAAATAATTTTAAAACGTTACAATTTTTAAATAAATACAAGTATTAGAATGAGAATAGAGATCTCAGGGCAGATTGGGCTTTCATGCATTTCCTGTCAATACCTGACTGCCATGTGGTTGACAGGGAAGTGTGTCCATGGGAGGGATTCCCTTTCCCGGAAGGGCTTCCTAGCCAGCTGTGAGGGGGTGAGTCAGGGGGCAGCCTCAGAGGTCACTTCCTTCAGGGTCTGCCTCTGCTGCACAGCCCTGACCCTCACTGGAAATCCTGTCCTTCCGGGGATGGCCCACATCTGAATGGCAAGGCCTGGCCATCTGGGCTCAATGTAGGTTCTCTGGCAGATGGCCTCTCATGCCACAGCTCCCCACCTGGTGGCTGAGGCTTTGAGGCACTTGCATCAAGATCAACTTCTCCCTCTGCCTGATCCCACCTCCTCCCTCTTCCTTTAAAACTTGTTGAACCCGAGTGAGCATTTTCTGGCACAAACCCTATCTGCCTTCAGAGATCACAGCCTGTGACTCCTCTTTCCTTTTCTCTCCAATGCTGTCTGACTGCCCAGGCTTTTGTTAAAGAGAGATCCTGAGAATCTTTCTCTTCTTCTGGTGGTTTAAGTGACCATCACTGTGTGGCTAGTGCTGTTTGCCTCCAACTTCCATTTTCCTGGAAAGTTGCTTAGAACCCTCTTTGGAGCACCGGAGTTTGGGCTTGAATTTATACCTGCCCACAGAGTTCTGATACACTGCTGGTACAGTCTAGAACAGTTACATTTTAGGGATAGAGGGATAACTTGCAGATGGTTCAGAAATACCAAGCTGAGTTTCTAATGATGAGACAGTTGTACCTGCACTCTCCTTCCGTGAAACTGTACCCAGTTGGTGTGATTTTTACCTGCCACAGGATGGACTTGCACCTAGCACATAGCTGGGGTGTGCTGGTACCCATCACCCTGTGGGTATAACTACCTGCCAGTCTGTGGCTATGTTCTCTAAGGGATGCACTGGACTCAGTTTCCCAGTCCTGCAATTCTTTTTTTTTAATGAATGTGTACATTCAGTGTCTTTGGGCTTCCCAGGTGGCACTAGTGGTAAAGAGCCCACCAAGGCAGGAGACTTAGAAGATGCGGGTTCTATCCCTGGGTCAGGAAGATCCTTTGGAGGAGGGCATGGCAACCCACTCCAGTAGTCTTGCCTGGAGAATCTCAGGGACAGAAGAGCCTGGCAGGCTATGGTCCATAGAGTCGCAAAGAGTCAGACACGACTGAAACGACTTAGCATACACGCATGTACATATCTTTATATGTAGGGGATTTTATTTGTTTTTTATTACTTATTTATCATTGGCCACACCACGTGGCATGTGGGATCTTAGCTCCCCGACCAGACCAAGGATCAATCCCACATTCCCTGCATTGGAAACTTGCTGTCTTAACCATTGGACCACCAGGGGAGTCCTACCCCTGAAATACTTTATTCTGCTGCATTCCACTTCTGCCAATGCAGCCTCCAGTGCTATTTTCCTTTCCATGTTCTCACCCTCCTCTCCTACTCCCAGGGTCTAGCCTGACTGCTCCCTATTACTTTCTTCTCCGTATTCATTCCACTCTATTACATAAAGCCTACCTTCTGTGT
Organism: Bos grunniens; assembly: GCF_055505025.1. Classification (NCBI taxonomy): domain Eukaryota; kingdom Metazoa; phylum Chordata; class Mammalia; order Artiodactyla; family Bovidae; genus Bos; species Bos grunniens. The sequence continues at coordinate 122,408,738 of NC_141194.1, read as the reverse complement.
ACCTTACCCAGACTGAAAAGTCAAGATTTACTGTGTCTTCTTCTCGAGAGAGCCTCTCAGATCAACGAAAGGAGATCTGCCTCCCTGCCACTCAGCCAGCAAAAGAGGAGCCCCTTTGTGGTCCCCACTTACTACAAGGAAAGAAGTAACAGCATCATTTTTCTTCTCTGTAGGCAAGCACTAGAAGCATTGTTAAGGCAGTGACCAAATGAGGAGCGGTAATTAATAGATGGTGCTTTACATAAGTTGTCATTTCATACTTGTAACTGTCTTAAAAGTTAGAGATTGTTACCCTTCATTTAGAGATAATGAAAAGGGCTGAGAAAGAGTAATTTACCTGCCCAGGTAGTAGATAGCAGTAGAGGGATTTGAACACAGGTCTTTCTGTTGCAAAAGCCTGGGCACTTTGCACTGACAGATGCTGACATAGTTGAAAGGCTCACATACCAGCCTTGCCCCGGTTAGCATGGGCCACAGGATTCTGGAAGAATTCACGACCAGTAAGTGTGTGATGCTGTGGCTTTGGTGTTAATAGAGAGGATGTCTCTGAGAGACAGATCAAAGCATGCAGTCAAGAGGGCTACGGCACTGGGGCCAAAGGCAGAGGAGTCTGCAGAGGCCACTTCTCTACAGCCACAGTCCTACCCTGCTCCTCTTTGCTCTTCCTGCTGGAATACTGAGCTCAACTGTCTGTTGTCAGCTCAGCGACCACTGTCACTCCTGACCAAGGCCAGTAACTAGGTTACCCAGAAGCCCCTTCACTGTGTGGTTCCAGGGTAGAGTTTGCCACTGAGAGAAACAGACTTAGAAGGTGGGAATGAAGCAAAGTCACCATTCTCGGGACGCTGTGACATTCAGTGTGACTTCACACATCTTTCTCTCTGAGCTTCCACTTCCAGGTCACCTTTTGCATTGAGACCTGGTAACTTCTCAGAATTCCAGTGAGTTCTGGCTTCCTCACCCCCTCCAATACTTTGTGAAAGTGAAAGTTGCTTAGTCGTGTCTGACTCTTTGCAACTCCATGGACTCCAGGCCAGAATACTGGAGTGGGTAGCCTTTCCCTTCTCCAGGGGATCTTCCCAACCCCGGGATCGAACTCAGGTCTCCCGCATTGAGGGCAGATTCTTTACCAGCTGAGCCACCACAGAAGCCCAAGAAAACTGGAGTGGGTAGCCTATGCCTTCTCCAGCGGATCTTCCCAACCCAGGAATCCAACCGGGGTCTCCTGTATTGCAGGCGAGCTGCAGTTACTAGAGACATTTGATCCTCTGGCATGAACCTTCTGGACCTTCACTCTCCTAGCTACTCCCACTTTTTATAAATATGTATACATAAATAGATAGATAGATCCCTTCTTACTGTGACATTTCAGTTCTATTTTCACGATTGCCCCCAAACTGATATAGGTTCCACTCCGAGCCTCATTGTCAGCCCTGTGTTATTAAAGAGCAACTCTCTGGGACTCAGTGTAACTAAGGTCCAATCATATAAAAGGCTTTCTTCTTTTTCTTTAGAAACCACAGAAGATCCTGAGAAGATAGCGACCTAAGCATGAGTTGTTTCCATCCTTAACTCCAGGCTGCCTGGCTCTCCTTAACCAAAAAGCTACCAAATATGAGCGAAGCCCTAGGCATTGTGGGAGTCTCAGCAAAATCCTTTGATTGCTAAGCAAAGCTGGATGCAGCCCCAGGAAAGCCTGGTGCAAGGAGATCAGGAAACAGTATCAGACCTATATTCCTGGTCTCCTAGGCCTCCTAAGGCTTCCCTAGTAGCTCAGCTGGTAAAGAATCCTACTGTAATGCAGGAGACCCTGGTTTGATTCCTGGGTTGGGAAGATCTAATGGAGAAGGGATAGGTTACCCACTTCAGTATTCTTGGGCTTCCCTGGTGGCTCAGATGGTAAAGAATCCACCTGCAATGCGGGAGACCTGGGTTCGATCCCTCGGTTGGGAAGATCCCCTGGAAAAGGGAAAGGCTACCCACTCCAGTATTCTGGCCTGGAGAATTCCATGGACTGTATAGTCCATGAGGTTGCAAAGAGTCAGACAGGACTGAGCGACTTTCACTTTCACACCTAGGCCTCCTAGAGACCAAAAAGGAATGAAAGAGCAGAGGGGGACTCTGCAAGGAGACCTGGGAAGAGGGCAGCTTTCTTCAGGTACTTAGTTTCTCACCACTTAAGGACCTCCTAGCCTCTGTGGGACTCTCAGAGACCCCCTTCCACCATGAGCTGACTGCTATGAGTGAACAAATAAATCCTTTATACCCAACCTGCACCCAGTGGCAGGTTGATGAAGCAATGCATGTCTAAAGAAATTAACCGATTGGGAGATAGACAGATGCCAACTTGAACAACCACAACAGCTATAACAACAAAAGAAGAACTCATACAGAGATTCAGGTGTAACTAAAAAGAGACTTTCTGGAACTACAAAATGCAATTCCCCAACTACAGTTCAGGGATGAATTGAAGGAGAGGATGATCACTGCTGAGACCCAATAGTCACCTGTAAGAGAAAGTGAAAGAAGAATCACAGAGCACGAAGTCAAAAATACCAAGACATGGAATCATGAAGGAAAATATGAGAGTTGTAGATCTTGACGAATAGTCTTCTAGAAGAAGAGGGAAGACACAGAGGAAAGGCAGTAATATTTTTAAAATACAATAGATTTTTCTGAGCATAACAGCTATAAAATTTACATAATGTAAAAGATGCAAAGAATAACTGTTTGGGAAATTAAGAAATACACTCCTAGAATACCACTGGATAAAAAGTGAAATTACAAACTATCTAGAAAGCAATTTAAAAGAACACTTTATTCTAAAATCTACTTGGCACAGTAAATACCTTATTCAGAAAAATAATTATCTTCTTCAATCTCAGTATTAACAAACAAAGATGCAAACATAAAGGAACTTAGTATTCATCTCAAGATATGTGGGAAAGAACCAGAAATTAAACAAATATGCAAAAACTAGGAAAAGTCTTTTTAGCAGCAAAAAAAAAAAAAAAGTGGAATTAATGAGATAACCAAAACTTGTTCTTTGAAAAGACATGCAAAACAGGTAACCTTCTTGTAAGCCTCATTAAGGAAAAAGGGAGAATAAATATTGACAACATTGGAATTGGAAAAGTATACATAAAAGATTTAAATAATTATAAATGACACTACATTAAACTCTATAGCAGCAAATTTGAAAATTTAGGAAAAAAGCATGGTTCTTCAGGAGCCAAAATTAACTGAACAAGAAGTGTTGAATAAGTTAATTATCAAAAAAGGAGATGGAAAAAGTGAATAAATATCTACCACTGAAAAAGTCATCACAAAAGAGTGGTTCATTTGTTTCAATTCAACTTTTTTTTTTTTTTAAAGCAAGTAATGTTAATATGATTGGAATTATTCCAGGCCATAAAATAGAAGGAAAGCTCTTCAATTCTTTTTCCCTCAGCTTTATTGAGATATAATTGACAAATAACATTGTGTAAGTTCTCTGTGTGTGCATATGTGTGTGTGAGAGAGTGAGAGATCACATAGTGTTTGTCTTTCTCTATTGTTGTTTGTTGTTGTACAGTTGCTAAGTTGTGTCTTACTCTTTGCAACCCCATGGACTGCAGCACACCAGACTTCCCTGTCCTACACTATCTCCTGGAGTTTGCTCAAACTCATGTCCATTGAATCAGTGATGCCATCCAACCATCTCATGCTCGGTTTTCCCCTTCTCTTGCCCTCAATCTTTCCCAGCATCAGAGTCTCTTCCAATTTTGGCCACCTGATGGGAAGAGCTAACTCTCTTCCAATGAGTTAGCTCTTCCCATCAGGTGGCCAAAATATTGGAGCTTCAGCTTCCTCCTCAGTCCTTCCAATGAATATTCAGGGTTGATTTCTTTTAGTATTGACTGGTTTGATCTCTTTGCTCAAGGGACTCTCAAGAATCTTCCAAGCACCACAATTCAAAAGTATCAGTTCTTCAGTGCTCAGCCTTCTTTAAGGTCCAACTCTCATATCTGTACATGACTACTGGAAAAACCAGAGCTTTAACTATACAGACTTTTGTCGGTGAAATGATGTCTCTGCTTTTTAATACTCTAAGTTTGTCATAGCTTTTCTTCCAAAGAGCAATTGTTTTTTTTTAAATTTAATTTAATTTAATTTTTTAACTTTACAATATTGTATTGGTTTTGCCATATATCAAAATGAATCCGCCACAGGTATACATGTGTTCCCCATCCTGAACCCTCCTCCTTCCCCATACCATCCCTCTGGGTCATCCCAGTGCACCAGCCCCAAGCATCCAGTATCGTGCATCAAACCTGGACTGGTGACTCGTTTCATATATGATATTATACATGTTTCAATGTAATTCTCCCAAATCATCCCACCCTCTCCCTCTCCCACAGAGTCCACAAGGCTGGAGCAATTGTTTTTTAATTTCCTGGCCACAGTCACCATCCACAGTGATTTTGGAGCCCAAGAAAATAAATTCTGCCACCGTTTCCACTTTATCCCCATATATTTGCCATGAAGTAATGGGACCAGATGCCATATCTTTCTCTACCTGACTTATTTCACTTAGCATAATGCCATCAAGGTTCTTCCATCTTGTCACAAATGGCAGGGTTTCCTTCTTTTTATGGCCAAATTATATTCCATTGTGTGTGTGTATATATATATACCACATCTTCTTTATCCATTCATCCATTAGTGAACACGTGAGTTATTTCCATGTCCTGCCTATTGTGAATAATACTGGAATGAACATGGAAATGCAGATATCGCTTCAAGATAGTAATTTCATCTCCTTCAGATATAGACCCAGAAGTCAATTGCTAGATCATATGGCAGTTTCTTTTTAATTGTTTTGAGGAACTTCCATACTGTTTTCTATAGTGGCTGTACCAATTTATATTCCTATAACAATGCACCAGAGTTCCCTTTTCTCTATATCCTTACCAGCATTAGTTATCTATTGTTTATTTGATGGTAGTCAATCACACAGATGTGAGGTGACATCTCATTTTGGTTTTGATTTGGATTTCCCTGATGTTTAGTGACTTCACGCACCTCCTCCTATACCTGTTGCCCACTTGTATGTCTTCTGTGAAAAAAATGTCCATTCAGGTGTTTTGCTTATTTTTCAATTGGATTGTTTGGGTGTTTTCACTACTGAGTTGTATGAGTTCTTTATAGATTTTGTATATTAATCCTTATCAGATACATGATTTGGAAGTACTTCCTCCCATTCCATAGGTTGTCTTTTCATTTTGTTGATTATTTCTTTTGCTATGCAGAAGCTTTTTGGTTTAATATGATTCCACTGGTTAATTTTTGCATGTGTTGCCTATGCTTTTGGTGCCATACCCAAAAAATCATTGCCATAACCAAGGTCTCGGAGAAGGCAATGGCACCCCACTCCAGTACTCTTGCCTGGAAAATCCTATGGATGGAGGAGCCTGGTAGGCTGCAGTCCATGGGGTTGTGAAGAATCGGACAGGACTGAGCGACTTCACTTTCACTTTTCACTTTCATGCATTGGAGAAGGAAATGGCAACCCACTCCAGCGTTCTTGCCTGGAGACTCCCAGGGACAGCAGAGCCTGGTGGGCTGCCGTCTACGGGATCACACAGAGTCAGACACGACTGAAGTGACTTAATAGCAGCAGTAGCAGCAACCAAGGTCTAGGAGATTTCTTGAATTTTACAGTTTCAGGTCTTACAATTAAGTTCTTAAACCATTGTGAGTTAACATTTTGTAAGTGGTGTAAGATAGAGGTCCAATTTCATTCTTTTGCATATGGGTATCCAGTTTTCCCAATACTGTTTATTGAAGAGACTATCCATTCTCCACTGAATATTCTAGTCTCCTTAGTGGCCTCTCAAGTCTGTTTCCTTGATCATGCCAATGCCATAGTGTTTTGATCATTATAGTTTTGTAATATAGTTTGAAATCAACAAGAGTGAGGACTCCAGCTCTTTTCTAGCTCAAGATTTCTCTGTGTATTCATGGTCTTTTGTGGTGCCATATGAATTTCAGGATTTTTTTACATTTCTTGTATAAGTGCTATTGGAATTTTGATAGAGGGTGCAATGAATGGCTTTGTGTAGTAGGGACATTTTAGTAATATTAACTCCTCTGATTCATGAATGTAGAATATCATTCTATTTATTTTTATCATTTTGAGTTTCTTTCATCAATGTCTTTTAGCTTTGTAAATAGATTTTTGGTTAAATTTATTACTAAGTATTTTATTATTTTTGATGCACAGCAGTGGAAACCAAATTGGAGGTGTACAGGTGCATAAATGCTGGGCCTAGCTGCAGGTGAGCTTAGTGGTACAGGTTAGTGATAGGAGAAAGGGCCAGATCCAGGCCCACAAGCAGCTGCAGGGGCCTTGGCTATCAGCATACACTTTCATGGCTGTAGGATGTCAACACAGATGCACACATGGCAGTGAAGGCTGGTGATGGGTTTCAGGCCAGCAGTGTGCAAGAGCACAGCTGGAGGGTCTAGCCCTGAGAGCACACATAGTGGCATGGGTCAGCTGTGGGGGGGGTGGTCTAGGTTTGTGCCTTGCACTCCTGTAGCCACTGGTTTCTTCAGTGGAGAAAGCTGCTGGGGCCATCTACAGAGTAGGTTAATGGGAACCCCCTTAATTCTTTTCTAGGAAGCCAATTAAATTAAATAACCAAATCTACAAAGGAGGCTACCAAGAAGAAATCCATAAACACTTTTAAAATGTAGATGCTGACATTTTGAATACAACACTTGCAAATATAATCCAACAATCTTTCAGTAAAGTTATGGCTAGCGAGGGCCATAATTCTTCGCCCCCTCCTTGTGTCCAAGAATTTTTTCATTTGATTTTGGAGTTTCTGCCATCAACATGGTATATATTTCCCCGCACCTTAACTTTGTTGTTGTTCAGTCACTCAGTCATGTTCGACTCTTTGCAACCCCATGGACTGTAGCCCACCAGGCTCCTCTATCCATGGTATTTCCCAGGCAAGAACACTGGAGTGAGTTGCCATTTCCTTCTCCAGGGGATCTTCCCAACCCCGGGATCAATCCTGCCTTTCCTGCATTAGCAGGTGGATTCTTTACCACTGAGCCACCAGGGAAGCCAAATGGCTTTGAGGGAATAAAATGAGGTCCAAGGGTACCAGTCCCCAGCCTACACTTCAAGAGGCCTTATGCACTTCTGTCTCCCTTCTTGTGCGTCTGCAGTCACTTTGAAATAGCCTGGGCTGCCTGCTTTCCCCAGGAGGAGGATAAGAGTCACCTGGGGCAAAGCTGCTCCAGCCACCACTCCCTGAAGCAAAGCAGCCCCATTAGACCAACAGACCTGCAAGCGACAAGCAGAGCCACTTGGTTGAGCCCAGACTAGACTAATTAGACTCCAACTAGCCTGAAGAAACCATGAACAGGAAGAAATGATTGTTGTTTTTGAAGCCACTGAGATTTTGGCTGGTTTGTTTCACAGAAATTACTGATACACAGTATTACATTTGGACATGCAAAGGAGGTTCAGTATCAACAAATCTATCAACATAATTCATTACATTAGTAAATTAAAAAAGAAAACTGGTTTAATAATGGTATCAAGAAAGGCTTCAAAGTCAACTGATAAAACTCAGCTGCACTCTTAATACATTTCTAAGTGAAACAGGATTAGAAGGAAATTTCTTAAAATAATACAGATTGTTTACCAAAAATGGATGCCAAATATTATCTCAAATTGCAAAACACTGACCTCTTCAAATAAAATTCAGAAGTCGACAAGAATGCTTCTTATCCTCATTACTATTCAACATTGCCTTGGGGATTCTAGCTTATAAAAAAGACCAAAAAAAGAGGGAAAGAACTAACAAATATCAGAAAAGACATCTATTTCTTTGTCTGCTAGGGGTATATTTGTACAGCTACCCAAACAGAACACTCTGATAAAATCTGTGAGACTTATTTAGAGAATTTGGTATGGTAAAGAATACAAGGTTACTATACAAAACAGATAGCATTTCTCTATTCAAGCAATCAACACCAAGATATGAAAATGAGAAAAATTATATTTGTAATAATGAAAAAAACCTATATAACAAGAAAAACATCAGGCCAGTAGGAAGAAAATTACAATAGCTGACTGAAGGACATAAAACAAAATCTTGAAAAAGGGAATGAATTAAAGAATTATAAGATTTTATATCATAAAATGTCAATTTTCACAAAACCAATGTTCATTTTAAAATTCCAGTTTAGATTTCCAACATGATTTTTCAAGTAAAAGAGAGGGAATTTATTTTTGCAGATGGTCCCCCATTTATGATGCTTCGACTTATGAGTTATTGATCATACAATGGTGCAAAAGTAATATATATTCACTGGAAATTGTAATTCAAATTTTGATCTTTTCACGGGCTAGAACTATGTGGTCCCATACTCTCTAGTGATGCTGGGCACCAGCCCCCACTGCAGCTCCCAGTCAGTCAGATGATCACAAGCATGAATAATCCATGTTTACAGCCATTCTGTACTCATACAACCACTCTGTTGTTCACTTTCCCTACAGTATTCAATAAATTACATGAGATATCAAATTTGTGTATGTGCTCAGTCACCCAGTATACTCTTTGCAGCCCCCTGGACTGTAGCCCACCAGGTTCCTCTATTTCCCAAGCAAGGATACTGGAGTGGGTTGCCATTTCCTACTCCAGGGGATCTTCTGGACCCGGGGATCAAATCCCTGTCTCTTGCAGCTCCTGTATTGGCAGGCAGATTATTTACCATTGAGCCACCTGGGAAGCCCTGAGATATTCCACAATTTATTATAAAATAGGTTTTGTGTTAGAGGATTTTGTCCAACTATAAGCTAATGTAAGTATTCTGAACATGTTTAAAGTAGACTGGGTTATGATACTATGAAGGGTTAGGTGTATTAAATGCATTTTTAACAGGATATTTTCAACTTAGAATGGATTTATCAGGATATAACCCCATAATGCAGCTCCTCGCCCATGGACAATCAAGAGAGGAGGGTCGCCTCTCTCTTTTTGTTGAATCAATGTTCCAGGTTCCTTCTTTTTTTTGAAAGTCACTCAGTTGCGTCTGACTCTTTGTGACCCCATGGACTATACAGTCCATGGAATTCTACAGGCCAGAACATTGGAGTGGGTAGCCTTTTCCTTCTCAGGGGATCTTCCCAACCCAGGGATTGAACCCAGGTCTCCTGCATTGCAGGTGGATTCTTTACTAGCTGAGCCACAAGGGAATTTTGCTGACAAAGGTCCATCTAGTCAAAGCTATGGTTTTTCCAGTAGTCACGTACGGGTGTGAGAGTGGGACCGTAAAGAAAGCTGAGCACCGAAGAATTGATGCTTTTGAACTGTGGTTTTAGAGAAGACTGTTGAGAGTCTCTCGGACTGCAAGGAGATCAAACCAGTCCATCCTAAAGGAGATCAGTCCTGAATATTCACTGGAAGGACTGATGCTGAAGCTGAAGCTACAAAACTTTGGCCACCTGATGTGAAGAACTGACTCATTGGAAAAGACCCTGATGCTGGGAAAGATTGAAGGCAGGAAGAGAAGGGGACGACAGAGGATGAGATGGTTGGATGGCATCACTGACTCAACGGACATGAGTTTGAGCAAGTTCCGGGAGTTGGTGATGGACAGAGAAGCCTGGAGTGCTACAGTCCATGGGTTCACAAAGAGTCTGACACGACTGAGCAACTGAACTGAACTGAATCCCATCATAGAGTTTCCCAGGTGGTGCTAGTGGTAAATAACCCAACTGCAAATGCAGGTAGATGTAGAAGACATAAGTTCAATCCTTGGTTCGGGAAGATCCGCTGGTAGGAAATGGCAACCCATTCCAGTACTCTTGCCTGGAGAATCCCATGGACAGAAGAGCCTGGCAGGTTGCAGTCCATAGGCTTGCACAGTCGGGCATGACTGAAGCAACTTAGCAACCTCATCATAAGTTGAGGAAGATGTGTATACATAACCTTAATATTTGTATGGAAAAATATAAACCTTAGAATAGCCATGAAAAATAAGAATAATTAGAGAAAAATATTTTAACCAGATATCAGATATACCTTAATGTCAACATAATGAAGTCAAAACATGGTAGTGGCATGGGAATAACAGGCAATTAGAACAGAGGAATCAAGTAGAGAATAAAGAATTAAGTCCCGTACATAATCATTTAATACATGGCAAAAGTATTTCATTTTAGTGGAAAAAAGATGGATTGTTAGTGAACAATAGAGATGGAACTAGTTATTAATTTGGAAGAATAAACCATTAGACTTTGGGACTTCCCTGGTGGTCCGGTGGCTATGACTCCATGCTCCCAATGCAGGGGACCTGTGTTCGATTCCTGGTTGGGGAACTAGATCTCACATGCCACAATTAAAAAAAAAAAAGATTCTGCATGCTGCAACTAAGACCTGGCACAGCCAAATAAATAAAACTAAATATTTGGGAAAAAAACTGGACTTATATTTTATACCAAAAATTAATAGTTTCCAGGTAAGGACATATTTAAATATAAAAACAGTAAAAGTCTTGCAAGAAAATCTAGGAAACTATATGTGCAACCTAGGAGTAGGAAAACTCTCTTAGTTCAGTTCAGTTCAGTACTCAGTCATGTCCCACTCTTTGCGACACCATGAATCATAGCACGCCAGGCCTCCCTGTCCATCACCAACTCCCGGAGTTCACTCAAACTCATGTCCATCAAGTCGGTGATGCCATCCAGCCATCTCATCCTCTGTCGTCCCCTTCTCCTCCTGCCCCAAATCCCTCCCAGCATCAGGGTCTTTTCCAATGAGTCAACTCTCCGCATGAGGTGGCCAAAGTATTGGAGTTTCAGCTTTAGCATCAGTCCTTCCAAAGAACACCCAGGACTGATCTCCTTTAGGATGGACTGGTTGGATCTCCTTGCAGTCCAAGGGACTCTCAAAAGTCTTCTCCAACACCACAATTCAAAAGCATCAATTCTTCAGCACTCAGCTTTCTTCACAGTCCAACTTTCACATCCACACATGACCACTGGAATAACCATAGCCTTGACTAGACGGACCTTTGTTGGCGAAGTAATATCTCTGCTTTTTAATATGCTATCTAGGTTGGTCATAACTTTCCTTCCAAGGAATAAGCGTCTTTTAATTTCATGGCTGCAATCACCATCTGCAGTGATTTTGGAGCCCCAAAAAATAAAGTCTGACACTGTTTCCACTGTTTCCCCATCAATTTCCCATGAAGTGATGGGACCGGATGCCATGATCTTTGTTTTCTGAATGTTGAGCTTTAAGCCAACTTTTTCACTTTCCTCTTTCACTTTCATCAAGAGGCTCTTGAGTTCCTCTTCACTTTCTGCCATAAGGGTGGTGTCATCTGCATATCTGAGGTTATTGATATTTCTCCTGGCAATCTTTTTTTTTTTTTCTCCCGGCAATCTTGATTCCAGCTTGTGCTTCTTCCAGCCCAGCATTTCTCATGATGTACTCTGCATATAAGTTAAATAAGCAGGCTGACAATATACAGCCTTGACATACTCCTTTTCCTATTTGGAAACAGTCTGTTGTTCCATGTCCAGTTCTAACTGTTGCTTCCTGACCTGCATATAGGTTTTTCAAGAGGCAGGTCAGGTGGTTTGGTATTCCCATCTCATTCAGAATTTTCCCAGTTTATTGTGATCCATACAGTCAAAGGCTTTGGCATAGTCAGTAAAGCAGAAATAGATGTTTTTCTGGAACTTTCTTGCTTTTGAGATGATCCAGCGGATGTTGGCAATTTGATCTCTGGTTCTTCTGCCTTTTCTAAAACCAGCTTGAACAACTGGCAGTTCACGGTTCATGTATTGCTTGGAGAATTTTAAGCATCACTTTACTAGCATGTGAGATGAGTGCAATTGTGCGGTAGTTTGAGCATTCTTTGGCATTGCCTTTCTTTGGGATTGGAGTGAAAACTGACCTTTTCCCGTCCTGTGGCCACTGCTGAGTTTTCCAAATTTGCTAGGAGTGGGAAAACTCTCTTAACCAATCCTTAAAACTCAGAAGTTATAAAAGAAATTTAACTATATATATATTTTTTTTTTTTCAAAATTTTGGCACAAGGCCCAATAAGTAAAATCAATAAAACAAGAAACTGGACACAAAGCTGCACACAGGTAATAGATGAGGGGCTTATAGCAATAACATAGGAGGAGTTTTTAGAAGCTGACAAGGAGAATCAACCCATTCAAAAAATAAGCAAATGATATGAAAAGCCACTAAGAAGTGAATCCAAATGGCCAACAATTTTTTCAAAAGATACTCAGACTCATGAGTAGCCATAGAAACTCAAGTTAAAATAACAATGAGATGATCTTTTTCATACAACTGTTAAAACTTAAAAACAGCAGAAAGATCAACAATTGATGGGATTGCCTGAAATGGTGTACACCCATACTTTACTGATGTAATTGTGTACTTGTTACATGCTTTTTAGAAAGCAACATGGTGACCTTTAATGAAATTTAAAACAATATACATGCACTTTTTAACCTAGCTATTCCATTCCTGGGAATCTGTCCCAGAGTAAGAAAAAAAAGTGCAGGTTAAGGGTCTGGTTTGAGATCAAATCAGTCAATCCCAAATGAAATCAGTGCTAAACGTTCATTGGAAGGACTGATGCTAAAGCTGAAGCTTCAATACTTTGGCCACCTCATGTGAAGAGTCGACTAATTAGAAAAGACCCTGATGCTGGGAAAGATTGAAAGCAGGAGGAGAAGGGGATGACAGAGGATGAGATGTTTGGATGGCATCACTGACTCAATGGACATGAGTTTGAGTAAGCTCTGGGAGATGGTGAAGGACAGGGAAGCCTGGTGTGCTGCAGTCCATGGGGTCGCAAAGAGTCAGACACAACTGAGTGACTGAACAACAAAGCAAAAGGTTACATATAGGAAGGTTGCAATGTTGCTTTCTTGTGACCAAAAAAAAAAAAAAAAAAAGGAAGCAAAGTGAATGTCCACTAAAAGTCAAATGGATAGAGAAATTGTTCTCCATCACAAAATTCTGTGCAACCATTAAAAAGAATGAAGTCCAGCAACTGCAGATGACTTGTATGTTTTGTTGAATGAGAATAATAGCAATAATGCTAATAATAAGCACTCCTATATAGCTCTATTTTAAGTGCTTTATGTATTTTAACTCCATGAATACTCATAATAACCCTAAGCGGTAAGTACTATTATTATCTTCATTTTACAGATGAGGAAACTGAAGACCAGAGAACCTAAAGTCACACAGCTAGTACATGGCAAGAAGAATAAGATGCAAGAATGTTTAAGTAACATGACATAACTTTTGTAAAATAATCTATAACAAAAATGTATTTATGTGTACATATGCATGTTTTATATAATTATATGAGAATAGAAATATAGAATGATACCTACAAGGCTAGTAATGTGGGTTATGTATTTTTACATAATTATATATTATTTTTACACAATTACATATTAGTATGTGTTTAGGTAAACTCCAAATAATTAAAGAGCCACAGAATTTCAATAATGGATGATTCTAGAGGAGCTGCAGTTGTTACACCAGGTGAAGGACAGAAGGGAAGTGTACCCCCAGTGAAGTCCCTGCAGATCTCCATCACCCAGTGTCTCCTGCCCCTCCTCTGCTCGTCCCTCCCTTATGGCAGAACTACTGTATTTAGAAATGCCAGGTGCTTTTCCATGCTACCTAAGCCAAGAGACTTCCTGGAACCCAGTCATCATTTTGCTCTGAGATTTTCCAACCCCAGAAGTCTTCTCAGATCCCTTTCTGGTGCATACATCTCAGATTTTGGGCATAGAGACAGAAAGGGTCTGCCTTACACTCACATTTCTGAGGGAAAATAAAGCTTTATCCTTGGGATGGTTTCTTGCCTTGCTTCATCTACTGCAGAGTGATTTAAACTTCATGATGTCCACTGACTCTGCACACTCAGGCTCAGGGTGTTCACATGGACAAACGGACACAGATCCTTTCTCCCAAGGAGCGTGGGTTCTCGAGGAAAGATATACCTTTATATTAGGCACTCAGTGAATGTCTGTTGAGTGAGAGAAATTATGATGTACAGGAATGATTCAAATAAAAGGTAAAGAGTGAAGTATTAAATTATGATCTATAAACAAAATGCTTTAGGATTTGGAGTGGAGAAGCATGAAAGCTTTGAGCAATGGTTTTATAAAGAGATGACATTTGAGCTAGATGTAATGTCTCTGAAAGCGTGCCAGCATCAGACCCTCTGAGGCTCCTGAGCACTCCAGGCCTGCTGAATCAGAATCTCCAGAAGTGAGATTTAGGACTTGGTATTTTAAAGACGCCCTCGGAGTCCTTCTTACGTACAGTGAAGCCTAGACCACGAGAAATAGGGCAGATTTGGGTGTGCAGAGATGTAAGGAAGGATGCAGCAGTCAAAGGCATTAGTTAAGTGCCCAGGCATGGAAGTAAAATGAAGAGTGGCCAATTCAATTTGACTGGGAGTGGATGTGAAGAGGAAAAACAAGGAATCCGATTGGAAAGGTGGGTTAGGGCTAGAACATGGAGGGCCTGGGGAATGCCAAATGAAGTATGAACTTTTTCCTGAAGGCAACAGAAAACCATTAAGAGATGTGGGACAAAGAAACAAAAGCAGGGCAACCTTGACTTTCACAGAGCCTCCAAAATCTGGCCATGTATCAGAATGATCAGGATGGCTTGCTAAAAAGTCCAGGTTCTGGGACTCTACTCCCAGACCTTTTGAATCTGAATTTCCAAGGATGCAGCCCAGAAACTATATTTTTAAACAATCTTTCCAGGTGATTCCTGGGCAGCCAACCTGGCATTGGTTCATAAAGTAGAATATGAGAAGCATTGCTTTACTGACAAATGCATTCCTGAAAAGTTGTTTGTTCATGGCGATTTTCTTAGAGGAGTCATTTGTTCAAAGTGCTAGACAAGTGCACTATTTAGAGGCAACATCCAGCAAATCACCTTCTCTAGAGTGTTTCAGTAAAATGAATACCCAATTTGAATGCAAAACCCCTGACGACTTTCGATGAAATGTGACAACACATTTGGGTGGTAAGACCAGCATCTGGCATTAATGATGCCATATGGTTACACAAATTCAACATGGGGAAAATACTTCAAAACATTCTAGTTTCATCTGGCTTTGAAGCAACATGAATAAACCTTAAAGTATTATTGGAAAGGAGAAAGTACTAGTAAGATGTGATGTCAATAGAACCGTGGCTTCAAAATGGAAATATCCACCATGTATCCATGTGGAGGTCACAGGGAAAGCTGAGGCAACAATCTAGGTACAGACTAGGTGGTCACTCAACCTAATTCATGCCCCTCTAAGGATCAGACAAGATGACTTCCAAGATGTTTCCTCTAAGTTTAAGGGGGGTTTTTTTGGCCGTGCCATGTGACTTGTGGGATCCTAGTTCCCTGACCAAGGATTGAACCTAGGCCTTTGGCAGTAAGAGCACAGAGTCCTAACCACTGGACTGCTAGGGCATTCCCTAGGTTTAAGATTTCAAATTTATGATATTTAGACACTCATCTACCCCAAAGATGGGTAAAAGGAAAAAAAAAGGTAGGGATATAATGTTCAAGTGTCCGTCCGTAATCCATTCTTCTACAAAATGTACACAAATGATGATTCTGAGTCAAAAGATTTGTCTCTGCCAGCCATGTAATATTTTAAGATTGTAGTTTTCATTTAAAGTAAGCATATCTGTTACTAAAGTGTCTCTTCGTTTTCATAAAAACACCTTGGTTTGGCAAGCTGGAATGTTGGCATAGTACTTTGCATAGCAAATGCTCAAAAGTTAACCTTAAGCAAGAAATTGTTAGTGCTTAACCTTCCAACCGCCAAGGCAACTTCTTTTTCTCTCAGAGGTCTCCTAACCTCACCCTCAGAATTTTCCAGCTCCCCTCAATTCCAACTCCTTCCCCAAGGCCTGTAGCTATAAACAAGCTGGAAATCAGAGATGTGCCCTGACCGGGGTTTTGCAGGGAGGAAAGGGAATCCAAGCAAGTCTTTTGTGCACCTGGGGTGGATTCCCTCTGTCACAGGGCCTGCCTGAGCCACAGGAATCCCTGCTCTAGGCAGCTCTGTGTCACTCTCTGTCACTGTACCAGCAGAAAAGACAAACACAGATAACCAGTGCCCTGGGCCAAGTTCAAATTCTCAGTGTTAGTAACAGGGCAGAAAGCACAAGGCAACTTTAAAAAAAGGCAACTCTAAGTTGAGAAGTCAAGAAAGGGTTAAATCTAACATTTGAGCTGCTTTCCTGCCGGCTAATATCTTGGCTTTTGGGCAGGAGGGGACAAAGAAGGGAAAGAATTGCCAAACAGTACCATGATTGGGAGCATGGACTCAGACTTTTTTTCCTAAGGTACGTCCTGCCCTGACATTTGCTTCCCTGGCCCAGGCGGAGGAAAACTGGGTCGAGGTTACCCAAGAGTATCACAATTCCAGTGGCTTTTCCCCCAAAGACTTTGGTTTCACTTACCTTAGAAGTGGAGATGCAATGGGCCCAGTGGTGAGGAAGAAGCTGGATCCCACCATGGACCAAACTCTTAAAGGGACCTGTTGTTATGAGTGCCAACGGTCACGCGCTCCCACGGGGGAGGAAGCTTCTTGATCGTATCATCACCATGCAGGTCTGAGATTTCCAAGAGTCTGCATCTGAGCCAAAGCACTCCCAGCTCCCTAAGCCCCTCGTGGGTTCAAGGGCTCCGGGCAGAACAGGCAAATCATCCAAAGTGATGGCAGGGGTTAGAGGACCCCATGCGGTGCATAGCAGACTGTTGTGAGGAGTGGTAAGTCACAGGGTCTATACAGCAGCTATTTTTAGTGAAACCAAATTCCTTCCCCAAGTTCTCTTGCTTCCAACTTGTTCTAAGTGTAGGAGACCAGCTGTGGTCAGATCATCTTACTGGACCAAGGCTCTGTCAAGGCGAAGGAAACAAACCTGGGAGGTGGAGCCAAGAGCTGGCGACTGTGGGCGCTGTGGCTCCTTCTCGCCGTCTCAGGCATCTCCGGAGGGAGTGGGCATTCCCCTCCAACCTGGCAGAAACCTAAGAGGTAGATGACATCAGCAGGAAAAATTGAGAAGTTGGCAGTCCTTCCTCTCTTCCCCGATTCCTACAAACACTCTCTCTCACATACACACACATAAACATGCACATACACACACACTCGCATTCTCAAATGCATGGCAGGTCCTGCAGGCCAAACCCGATCTTGGTCCGGACTTGTTGTTAGAAGGGTCTAGAAAACAATGCCATGATCCAGGAGTCAGGCCAGAGGTGAAAGTATGAGGGCTGGTGTCTAGTCACTTTGCAGCTGTCATTGTTCTCAGAGGGAGTTCTAATGGGGAAGATTTATTTTGGATCCAAACCTTGGCCGAGGTGTTAATTCAGAAGAAGACAGATCCTGAGTGTGCTAACTGCATTTCCCAGATCCATCTAGGTGAGCGTTTTACAAACTGTGGGCCATGACCCATTATACAGTAGTAAAAGCTATTTACCAGGCTGTAATCAGTATTTAAGAATGAAAAGAAATAAAACAAACAGAGTAGAATAGGTATTTAGACTAGAATATCATAGAACACATTCCACGTAGTAAAGGGGAATATTGTTCTGTGAAACTTGCTTCTTCTATGGGTATGTGTATCAATCACTCCATAAAATGTATTTCTTACTGCTGGTCATCATAAAATTTGTTTGAAGAACAGTGAGCTACATGATTTGGTAGAAAAGAGCATGAAGAAAAGCCCTTGGGCAACCCCCAATTTCATAAATATTACTATTAATACAACTATAACCACTATTTGGGAGGAGTCATTATGTGTCAGGCACCATTCCACTTCATGTTCATCATCTTGTCTACCCTACCACAATCTTCTGAGGTAAATTTATCCGATTCTCCAGAAAGAGCAGTAAAGCTCAGTAGCAAGCTCAAACAGCAAGTAAATGGAAGAGTCAGGGTATAAACCTAGGTCTACCTATCTCCGAAATTTGTGTTTTTAACCACTTTAGACCACTCCCTTCTTTAATTGGTCAATACATGGTTAAATTCATTGTGTGTGTGCTAATTCGCTTCAGTTGTGTCCAACTCTTTGCGACGCTATGGACCGTAGCCCGCCAGGCTCTTCTGTCCATGGGATTCTCCAGGCAAGAATACTGGAGTGGGTTGCCATTCCCTTCTCCAGGGGATCATCCCCACCCAGGGATCAAACTCGGGTCTCTTATGTCTCCTGCATTGTCAAGTGGGTTCTTTACCACTAGCAGCACCTGGGCTAAACACATATGAAAAGCTTAAATGTGCTGGTGGCTTAAATAAAATAAGATGAAAATATTTAGAAAAATAATTTCACATTTCCAAAAGCTTCTGGTAAACTCTTATCAGAAAAGAGGGCTTCATTTCAAATTAGAATTCGTTGCCTATTAGACTCAGAACCCCTCACCTCACACAGCTTCCAGACATCTGAAAAATCAGCTGGAACCATATGACTTCCAGGCACTAGATTTTCACGGTCTTACCCCTCTAGTTGCTTCCACTCTATTCCACACAGAAATCTTGTAGCAGGCCGCATTTGGTGTTCATCTTTTTATAGTTTGAGCTAAATCAGTTCAACCACTTCTGAGTTGATGAGGAAAAAAAAAAAAAAACACATACTTCTTCCACTTCCAAAATAAGCTCCTCTTTTGGGCACACAGAAAGCTCAGAAAAGGCTGAAACTTAAAACTTCCCACTTCACATATGGGTACTTTTAGGCCCTCATTACTTTTAAATTTACTTTTAAAATTCCTAGTGATTTGCTCATTTTGCAGGCTCCGATGTTCTGTTGTCATTTTTGTAATTCCCACAGCCCACACCCTATGCGCTGAGTCCTCGTGTTGTAGACCAGAGGTATTGGCCTCCACAAGTGCCAGTAAAAGGGGTGGGGCTGAATAGGGGCGGAAGTACCAAATATAGCCTAGTGCAGGTTCAGTGAAAAATGCCCCAAAGGGCAAGCCTTCCTTTTGTTTCCTGGCTGCTTGCATGGGCCCAAACAATACCACCTGGCTGCTGGCTTCAGAAGACAATTTTCTCCCAAGCAGGGGAGCCTAAAACTTGACCTCACTGGCTATTCACTTCTCTGTAGTAGTTTCTGGCCACTCATCAGAGCTTCTCTGATCTTTTTGTTTGAAATGAAAACTAACTGACTAATAAACACGTATACAATTTCCAGGCAAGAAGCTCTCCATTGTCACCAGTGACCTGATCAGACCCTGTGGCCACAGGCACTGGCAGGTGTCCAGCCCAAACCTCAGCTGGGCACCTTGGGGGCCTGGCCCCTTCCTGGCGGGACTTCACTCTCAGGGGCCGACATGTACCCCCACCTGTAGCAACATCCTTCTGACACTCTTCCAAATAGGAACAGTTGTCTCAGTGCTGTCATTATCCTGGCTATTCTATTTTTGCCGGTATGGAATAAGATATTGCAGGCCTGCCCCAGCCAGAGCAGGGCTGCCTTGTTGTAAGGGAGCCCTGGGGCTCCCCACCCCAGGATGTGCCCCAGCCCTGCCTTCTCTAGTGGCCACACCCACCGAAGCAGGGCAGGAAGGACAAAGTCAAGGGGTTCCACTTCTCAACCTTACCTCTCTGCCTGGAGCTTCTATGAACAAAGGACATTTAATAATAGAATTCCTCGTCTGGTATTTATAGCACCAATTGCTCAAAGCTGTTTTAGGCTTTATTTTTAAAATCCCAGCCTTTGTCACAACCTCCCCAGGAAATGGAGCAGAAGGCAGGTATTAGCAGCTCCACTTCGCAGACCAGGAGACTGAGGGATTGATCAAGAGGATACTATTTTAAGGATGAACAATGAGCAAAGGCAGACAAGAAGTGGAAGCCCACCCAAACCAGGTACCAGGCTGAGGAATTTGGTCCTTCACTCCTTCATCCATTCATTCTTGTGACATCAATTAAGTTTTGATACTTTTCTAGCTACTACACTAGACATCACAGAAACAGAGAAGAACAAGTTTCTGGTCTCTTGTTTCTTCAACAAATAAATTTCTAGGAAACAAGGAAGGAAGGGGGAACTTGTGATGAAAAGAGATTCGAGAGACACATAAACCAAATTCTTGTTTGGATCCCAAATCAAATATACCAACCAGAGGGACACATTTATGAAATGCCAGGGGGACTTTTGATATGGATTCAATGTTGGATAGTTAAGAAATTGTTAATATTTTTAATGAGATAGAATTACGTTAATAAAATTACCTTACCATTTAAAGACACACTTTGAAGCATTTACAAGTGGAAAGATATAATATCTGAGACTGGCTTCAAACAATACACGACTGATAGGAAATGAGCAAGAATACAGTTGAAACAAGAGTGCCCTTGAGTTGATGATTGTTGGAGCTGGGTAATGAGTACAAGGTAGTTCGCTGGACTTTTCAGTTTTGTGTATGCTTGAAAATTTCTGTAACAGAGTCAGAATCACCTGGAAACCTCAACTTATAGCCATTTATGATACGCCCAACTCAGACGTTAAAGCATCTGCCTGCAATGCGGGAGACCCGGGTTCGATCCCCGGGTTGGGAAGATCCCCTGGAGAATGAAATGGCAACCCACTCCAGTATTCTTGCCTGGAGAATCCCGTGGAGAGAGAAGCCTGGTGGGCTACAGTCCATGGGGTCGCAAAGAGTTGGACATGACTGAGTGACTTCACTTTCACTTTCAACCTCTTCTGAGCTACATCAGCTGAGATCAAGAAACACAAGGTCAACCGGATATGAAGTAAGAGAGGAGGAGGGGAAGCAGATTTAGACACAAGGCCTCATGGGCCATGGTAAGGAGTGGGGACTTTTCCCTGAAAGCAGTGGGAAGCCAGTAAAGTGCTCCAAACAAACAGCTAATATGCTTTTATTTGCATTTTTAAAATATCCTACTGGCAACATGGTGGGAAATGTAATGGTGGAGATAGGAGTAGAAGCAGTGGGCCCACTGGCCGACTATTAGAGAGGACCATGAGAGACAATGGTGGCCTCTTCTGGAATAGGGTTAGGATGGGAGAGAAGTGAACAGATTTTATAAGAATTTAGGAAAAAGGACTTCCCTGGTGGTGCAGTGAGTGGTTAAGAATTCGCCTGCCAATGCAGGAGACACGAGTTCAATCCCTCATCAGGGAAGATACCACATGCCATGAAGCAACTAAGCCCATGGACCACAACTACTAAGCCTGTGCTCTAAAACCTGGGAACCACAACTACTGAAGCCCGCGCATCCGAGAGCTCATGCTCTGCAACAAGAGAAGCCACCACAATGAGAAGCCCGCACACTGCAACTCAAGAATAGCCTCTTCTCACCACAATTATAGAAAAGCCTGCTCAGCAATGAAGATCCAGAGCAGCCTAAAATAAATAAATTTTAAAAAAGAATTTAGGAAACATGATCAACAGAATGAGGTGCCGATGTGGAAGTGGGGGTGAAGAAGTAGGAAGAGTCAGGGATGACTCCTAAGTTTTTGTCCTGAGCAGCTAGATGCTAGGAGCAGGGATGAGGGTGGGGTGAGCATCCTTAGGAGAAAAGGAAGATCAAGAGACTAGTTTTGGATCTGGTGGCCAATGCTTTCTTGGCAGTTCAACGAGGGTGGAGTGGCTTCACCAGGCAGAGGGCTGAGTTGTGTTAACATCCTCAGTCCATGAGCTAATTGAGCTACCTGGCGTGTCATGGTGCCCCATTCATTACTGCTCCTGGGACCATTTCCAAGATGACCATGCTGGGTCTGTGTTCTCTGTGATCTCTGCTTTCCAGGAGCTTCTTTCCAGGTACCTTGCAGGGATGGGTCCAATGGCTTGATAGGATGGACCAGGCAGAGTAAAAGACAAGGATACTCCAGATCAGCCTGGAAATGCTAAGACAGACCACAGGACCACTGCCACCCCCACCTCCCATGTGGAGAGACTCCTGAAGTACCTGCCCTGCCATAAGCCCATCTGTTCTTCACAACAACACTGTGCCAAAAGCAGGAAATGAAGTCTTTGACAGATGTGGACAATGTGTGTGCTCTGATGACAGGGACCGTGATGTCTTTGTCTACCTCTCCCTCTTTCTCACCCTCGGTACCCCAGCACTGAGCACACAGCTTGCCACAGAGAAGGGACCCAGCAAGCATGTGGTGAAAGATAGAAAATGCTATCATTCATTTTAATTAAACATAGGAAACTGCAGCACCTTCCCCAAGCTGTCCAGATACTATCTAAAGTTCCTATCTAAGGCTGTCTGGACATTCTATCCAGAAACACACAACTTACCCTACAAAACAGGTAATTGTGTGTGTGTGGGGGGGTGGGTACTGCTTTTATTCATTGTCATTTGTTTTATATATACGTGTGTGCATGTGTGTGCTTAGTTGCTCAGTCGTGTCTGATTCTGAGACCCCAGGCTTCTCAGTCCATGGAATTCTCCAGACAAGAATACCGGATTGGCTAGCCATTTCCATCTCCAGGAGATCTTCCTGACCCAGGGACTGAACCCACATCTCCTGCATCTCCTGTATTGCAGGTGGATTCTTTACCCACTGAGCCGTTGGGGAAGCCTATTATATATATATATATATATATATATATATATATATATATATGAAATTTCAAAAAGCCAAATGTAGTAAACACTTGGGCCTAGCCTTCCAGAAGCCACATGATCCACAGTTAAAAAGAATTTAATCAAGGAAGTTGCTTCAGTAGGCACAGAGATTGTCATCTGGGAAAAATGAGATTTACAAGGAAAGCAGCAAGCCTTCATCCTGGGAGCCTGGGGTCATAAACATCCTATGAGGATGGAAATAGAACAGTCAGGGATGGAGACAGGGAGGCCAGGTTAGAAGGATATGGTAAAGGAGGAAAACGGGTCCCTGTGAGGGGGTCCAGAGAAGCAGAGACCCAGATCCAAGGAGCAGGCCTATTCTGGAGCTGTTCAGGTCCCTCAGGCTGGAGTCTGCATGAGGACAAGGCAACCTTACCAAGGGGCCAATGGATTTCTGGTTTGAAAGGTAAGGGGGAAAGACAGAGGGGGTTTCCCTGAATGTATTAGTAAAGACTTTACATTGAAAGTAATAGAAACCCAACTTGAACAGGCTTCTCCCATCAGGTGGGTCCCTCTCTGATAACCTCAGAGACACAAGTCTAGAAACAGACCTACCTCTTTTACAATAAAACCAAATTCCAGGTTGAGTCTCATTGGACTGGATTAGCATTGTGCCCAAAAGCTTGGAATTCAGCAGTAGGCCAGGCCCAGGTCACATGAGTAGGCATGTGAGGTATAGATAGGGGTCAATCCCACTCAAACCAATTGGACTGAGAATAGAGGCCTAATGTTTCTCAATGAAAAATTAGTGTCATCAGAAGATGGAGAGGGACTTCCATGGTAGTCCAGCGGTTAAGACTCCACACTTCCACTGCAGGGGACTTGGGTTCAATACCTGGTTAGCGAACTAAGACCCCACATGAGGCACGGCCAAAAGATAAGATAAAAAAAAAAAAAGAGTACTGCTCTTTGCTCAGTGCTCTGTGATGACCTAAATGGGAAGTAAATCCAAAAAAAAGAGGGCATATATGTATACATATAGCTGATTCACTTTGCTGTACGGTAGAAACTAGCACAACATTGTAAAGCAACTATGCTCCAACAAAAATATTTTTTAAAAAATGGGGAAATGAAAGCTGAGGAGGCAAAAACAGCAGAAATTCAGTGCATGGAGGACAAGACTGTAGAAAAATAATCCACTCGAAACCCTTGAGGGGAGAGGGAGGAGACATACGTATACCTATGGCTAATTCATGTTGATATTTGGCAGAAAACAACAAAATTTGGTAAAGCAATTACTTTTCAATTAAAATTAAAAAAATTAAATGACATTCCCCCTTGAGGGGAATGAGCCCAGGCAGGAGATGTTACCAGGAGGTGAGGAAACATCATTGGATGGGGAGGATGAAGGAGACCTGTCAGTGGAGAGACAGAAGTGTGATGGTCTTCAGAGACTTTTGCCCTATGCTTAGGGCAGCAACAGAATTCTTCTTAGGATTGAAGAAAAATGTTCTGCTGGGCTAGTCCTAAAAGGAGGGCCTCAGCCTGGTCACATGTTAGGGAACGGCAAAACACCTATACTTTGGGCCAAGCAAGTGTTGGTTGTTGTTTGTATCCTTAGTTCTCCTGTCCAATCACTCTAGTCCAGCCTCCTTCAAGAATCTCAGCTATTGTAAAGGCTAAAATGATTAGTGCTGTACAATAGAGATCCTTGAGCCATCATACCAGGAAAGGGCTTCTGCACCACCAGCCACAATCTGACTTCTCTGATTCCAAGGTGAGTAAGACAGTAGGAATGAGAAACTGAAAAGCTGTCTATCAGCCTGTTGAAGTCACTCCATCTCTTTGAGCTTTAGTTTTATGATCTGTAAAGTAGAGATAATACTGTAATACTGTATTTGGAAATGCCTAGCATCCTATCTGGCTCACAGTAAATTCTCAAAAATGACCATTTCTTCTCCTGTTCTACCCCAAATCCTCCAAGGTGACATGGAAGCACTTCCTACAAAGTACTTTCAAAGTACTTCCTGAAAGCATCTGTTAATTCATCAGCTGAACCACAGCCTAAAATCCTGAAACCAGAGCTAAACCACCTTATCCCGCTGGCTCTTCTGACCTCTTGGTGTCACTGGAAACTGCCTAAGGCCTATTCCCTCTTATTTTGTAGAACAGTGGAAAGAGTCATACCCTATCCTAGCCAGGAACCTAGGGATGTTACTTGTCTGCTCACTCTGATCATCCTACTATACCAGGACTGACAGATTCACAGTTGTAGAGAAGTGCCAATTAGCCAAGATGGTGATGGTCAGGCTCTCTTGCCCCACGTTCTCTCACTCTCACCCCACATTCTATAAACAATAACTTTGCATGGTTACATAACAGTGGAGATCATTTATAGCAATGCACATGTACATCATGATATACTCGCTTGGCCACGTGCCACCTTTGTTCTGAATACCTATATAAGCACCACCTGAACAGCCTTTGCGTCTGTGTCAGTCACAAAAGAATAAAGCATGGCTGCCTCAGTGCTGCATCAGCCATTAGCAAATAAAGCATGTCTGTAGTTCCTATGGCTCCTCACATTTTCTTCCAGCTTTCCTGCTTGTGCCTTGTCTACCCTGGATTCAGCGATCAGCAAGACAACAGTATTCCCCAAACTCAAGTGAGCCTGAGAGGTCACCTGGCCTAATTATCTCTCCCATATTACTAAATTAGAGACAGATGCCCAGAGGGGGAAATTAGTTGACTTGAGGTCACACAGCATCTTAGGGACAGAGTCAGGAGTAGACATTAGGGCTGAAAGACCAGTGCTCTTTCTGTTGCTACACAGCTGTTTATAAACCTTTTTTATTTTCACAAAATGTAGTATACTTTACTAGCTAAATTAACTTATTTTCAACATGCATCTACAATAAATGTTTTCAGAGATAAGGCAAAAAGATTAAATGATAACTGTTCCTCAAAGAAAAAAATCATCCTGCTAGTACTTATCCAACCAGGGCTGATTATGTGGAGTAGGGGGCTGTGAGGGAAGGAAGCCACTAGGCCTAAGCCATATATTCACAGAGAGTCTCAGTTCAACTTTTTATATCATCTAACAACAACAACAAACATACTGTATTTGGTATGTATCAGACTCTACTCCAAGATCTTTATTGACAAAAACTCATATAATCCAAAGTTATACTATAATGATATTTTAAGTGCATGCTAAAGTGTTAATATATGAATGATTTTTTAAAAATAACACAAGTGTTCCTACCCTATTTTGGCATTTCTTCTTTTCTTAATATATCACAAGCTTCAAACAGTGAAAGAGGCCTGGATATTGACCTTGGAGAGGTCCTACTACCATCCAGTCATCTATCCATTCATCCATCCATCTATCCATCTACCCATGTACTCATCCATCCATCCACCCACCCACCCACCCATTCACTCATCAATTCAACCATCCATCTACCCACCCATCCATCTGTCCATTCAGCCACCCACCCACCCACCCATCTATCCATCTGACATTTGCCACATTCCTCCCATATGCCAAGCATTGTTTTTGGTGCTAGTGATACAGAGATGAAGAGAATACACTACTGTGCTTTAGTTGCTCACAATGTGGGGAGAGGAGGGATAAGTAGGAACTTAAATGGAAACCACTGTGGAACAGTTGCATAAAAGCATGGAGGAGGGGTACCTTGTCAAGTCTGTTGGCTTAATTATTTTCAGTGGGGAGTATTAAGGAAGACTTGCTTAAGAAGGTGACACCTCAGAAGAGACCAGGAAAATAACAGTAGGAGACCTCAGCAAGAGTTCTTCTGGGGTAAAAATACCCTTGGAAAATCTGATGAAAAGTATATCTCTCTAGATAAGGGCATGTGTCTACTTATATGCACATTTTACCCTTTCACAGGTGAGTTTAAAATGCAACTGCATCACTCACTAGCTGTGAGACTTAGAACCTCTGCTCTCTAATTGGTAAAATGAGAATAACAATGGTACTATTCTTCCTCTCAGGGTAGTTGCGATGATCAAACGCAAAATTGCCTGTGAAGCACCTACAGGGACTTGGCAATCAATAAATGGTCATTCTCCTTCCTTCTCCTAAGTGGAATTTAATTTTCGAAAGCAATGAGATGACAGTGTAGCCAAGAGATAAATTGATCTTTTTTTTGTTTGTTTGTTTCCTACAGAGTCTATTGGTTTTTTGTTTTTTTTTTCCTCTTCCATCATGCAGATTAGTCTGTCTGGCTTCATTTTCCCAAGTGGCTTCTTATGGCCAGCCTCTTAGATTATCTGGAGTCCCTCAGGGGACCTTAGAGATGTGATCCCTGCTTAGGCCAGGAGGCCATTCTTTCCCTTTGGGAATCCTCTTCTCTACGTGAAAGGACTTTATTTTATTATTATTTTTTAATCTCAGTTTTATTCATTTATTTATTTATTTATTTACTTTACAATATTGTATTGGTTTGACATGACATGAATCCTCCATGAGTGTACATGTGTTCCCCATCCTGAACCCCCCTCCCACCTCCCTCCCCATCCCATCCCTCTTGGTCATCCCAGTGCACCAGCCCCGAGCACTCTGTATCATGCATCAAACCTGAACTGGCGATTCGTTTCACATGAGATAATTTACATGTTTCAGTGCCATTCTCCCATATCATCCCGCCCTGGCCCTCTCCCACACAGTCCAAAAGACTCTTCTATACATCTGTGTCTCTTTTGCTGTCTCACATACAGGGGTGAAAGGACTTTAATGTTTCTTTTAGGGCTTCTAGAAATCTCCAGCTATATATAGAGTAGCAGTTCTAACAGGGACATGGGCTAGAGGTGCTATGTCAGGCCTGCAGGAAAATACACAACCCCAACTAATCTCTTAACTTCTAGAGTCTGCATTTGTTTCCTAGGGCTGCTATAACAAAGTACCACCAGCTGGGTGGCACTAAACAACAGAAATGTATTCTGTCATAGTTCTGGAGGCTGGGGGTCTGAAATCAAAGCGTTGGCAGGGGCGATTCCTTCTGGAGGTGCTGAGGGAGAATCCACTCACTGCCTCTCTCCTCACTTCTGGGGGTTGCCGGCGTTCCTTGGCATTCAGTGGCTCCTGTGGGTATCACTCCAATCTCTGCCGCCATCTTCCCATTCCCTTGTCAAACTCTTTGTTTGCTTGTTTTTGGGTTTTTGGCCACATCATGCAGCATGTGGGATCTTAGTTCCCCTACCAAGGATTGAACCTGCGCCCCCTGCAGTGAAGGTGAGGAGTCTTAACCACTGGACCACCAGGGAAATCCCACGTTTCCTTCTCTGTGTTGCTCTGTGTCAAATCTCTCTCCTTTCTCTTAGGAGGACATTTGTTGCATTTAGGGACCATCCAGGCAACCCAGAATGATCTCATCTGGAGATCCTTAACTTCATTACATCCGCAAAGACCATTTTCCCAAATCAGGTCACATTCCCGGGTTTTAGGAATTAGGACATGGATGTTCTCTTGTGCATCACCATTCAATCCACTACAGGTCTTCATTCCATGACCAAAGTCTACCTTTTTCAAGCCTGGCGATTTTGGTTTTTCATGATGTCACTACCTTTGAGTAAAGGAGAAAAATATATCCGATACTAACTGGTGCCAGACCCAGGGCTGGTGGCTGTATCTGCATTCCGTCGCTTAATCCTCACAGTGTCTATAGAAGGCAGATGCTCAGGTCAACTTTATTTTGCAGATGAGGCTGAGAGTACTTCAGTCATTAGCCCCAGGTCATACAGTTAGTACATAGTGAAGGTGCATTCCAACTCATCTCCGCCAGATTCTGAAATTTCATTTATTGAGGACTGAGCCTGGGCATGGCATTCTCCTATGTGCTTGACAAATCAAACACATCTAACATCCATAACTGGGACTTCCCTGGTGGTCCAGTGGTTAAGAATCTGCCTTAAAATGCAGGGGACACAGGTTCGGTCCTTGGATGGGGAATTAAGATCCCACGTGTTGCAGAGGAACAAAGCACATGTGCCACAACTAGAGAGTTTGTGCACTACAAGGAAAGATCCAGCCTGGTGCAACTAAGACCCAAAGCAGCCAAATAAATAAATAAGTAACATTCATAATGATCATACCAGTTAAATACGTTATTAACAGTCCCTTCTTTTCCTAGAGATGAGGAACCTGAGACATGGAGGGATTTAGTAACTTGTCCAAGGGCTTCCCTGGTGGTTCAGTGGCAAAGAATCTGCCTGCCAAGCAGGAGACATGGGATTGATCCCTGGGTTGGGAAGATCCCCTGGAGAAGGAAATGGCAACACATTCCAGTATTCTTGCCTGGCAAATCCCATGGACAGAGGAGCCTGGTGGGCTACAGTCCATGGGGTGGAAAAAGAGTTGGACATGACTGAGTGACTGAACAACAACAACTCCTTGCCTCCCAGAGTCGTGGGAAGGATCTCGGGAGATGATGTATGTGACTGGAACTCACTTTGAAAAGAAGACAAGTCCCATGGAAAATAAAGTAATTATCCATATTCTTATAGACTTCCTCTTCTTCCTCCTCATCATAATAACCAGTGCTGTCAGCACCATCCAAGTACCTCTGCAGTTACCCAACCTGAGAAGTCCAAGGACAGGGTCAGCAATGACCAGGGGGTGCCACTGGCTTGCACCGCTCTGACCTGATCCTGACACTCCTGAGGAAAATATTATACAACCTGAGGGAAGAAGGATGAGCTGGCATAAGGCACACAGCTTGGTCACATTGTCGTCATGCTTGGAGTGTCTCCTGACAATGGAGAGGTTCAGGACAGAACTAACACATCCCAACGTACACGAGGAGCTGAGCAAGTAGACTATGCAGGCTTCACAGAGTCACGTGTCACCAAGGGCTTCTCAAGTCAGGCCCAGCTGTTAACAACACTGGGGTAGGGCTGGAGATGGAGGGGAAGCTGGAGTTGATGTCACCAGAAATGCTATAGGTCAAGGGTGGCAGGGACCCCCTTGCCTGGGGCACATGCCTCAACACCCCAGCTCCAGCTCCAGCTCCTGCCTTTCCAGTGCTTCATTTTGAAGGATACTATCAAGCCTGAACCTTTAGCCTGTCTCATTCTTTCCTCACCCTTAATTCCCGTGGAGCCTGCATTGTGGTCACTGCCCAGGTTCTAGAAGTCTCCTCACCTGCTGTGCTTATGGCTCCATCTCTCTTGTGAGAAACAGTTCCTCTTGTGCTGTGACATGTGATCCAGGAAGCACCCCACCTCCCATCCTACTGTGCCCATGGAGGTCAGTCCAAATAGTGCTCATGTGTGTGTTCAGTCGTGTCCAACTCTTTGTGACCCCATGGACTGCAGCCCGCCAGCCTCCTCTGTCCACTAGATTCTCCAGGCAAGAATATTGGAGTTGGTTGCCATTTCCTCTTCCAGGGGACCTTCCCAACCCATGGATCGAACCCACATCTCCTGTGTCTCCTGCACTGGTAGGCAGATTCTTTACCACTAGCGCCACCTGGGAAGCCCCTAATAACACTCATAAGTCTGGCCAATCAAGGGCTTCTGCTGGGCTTTTTCAAATTGGAGCTGGAGGGGAGGACCATCTTTGTTTTCTTGGGTCCCCGCAGTCCAGTTTCTCACCTCATGGAGGATGCTGCCTCCAGCAGGAAAGAATGAAGCTGCCCCATGAAGAAAAGAGAGTGGAAAGGCAGAACTAGCTTGTCCAAGCATTCTTCTTCCTGCTTTCCAGCTGTCTCCAGGGCTAGCTCCATTCTTGTCCTTCCCCAGCTTAATTGCAGGAACCAACACATTCCTCCCTTTTTTGTTTTAAGCTGAATTGAATGGTGTTTCTGTCACTTTCAATTCAACAGTCCTTATCCACACCCCCATATGCCAAGAAGAGTCATAACTATCCTATTTAATCCACGGCACTAGGGGCCTCATAACATTTCTCTGAGGCAGCTAGCCCCATTTTACAGAGGAGGAAGCTGAGTCACGGAGAATTGAATTGTCTGAAGGCCCCCAGCAAGTGAGAAGCAAAGCCTAGAATCTGTGTTCTTTCCCCACCCTTGCTCCTCAAAGTTACTCACCTAACCTCCGCAGCATGCATCACAGTCCTGCTTTCCTTTCTGTCCACTGTACCATCTGCCTAGGGCCTCTTTGCCCTCTCCTAATAGAGTGAGCTAACATCCTAACCAGCTCCTCTGCCTCTCCCCGTCTCCAATCCACTAATTCAGGTCAGGATTCCTAAACCATACTCACTGGTTGTGTAATTTACTCAGTTAAAAAGTGGTCCAGTCCTTCCCACTGCCTACTCAACTAACTTCTGAGCCTAATCAACCCTTGCATGTTTCTCTTTCTTTCTCCTGATACCCACTGTCAAGGTTCCAGCTGTACCAGACATGCCCTTACACTCCTATCCCTAGCCCTTCACTCAAGAAAATTCTCCACTTGAACTGCCCCTGTGCCCACTGTGGAAACCCACCCGGTTCATTAAAGCCCATCTCAGACACTAGTACATAGAAAAAGCCTTCCCAAGGCCACTAATTTTATGTTACGGTACCCTCTCAGAATCCTGATGGACCCTTCATTCTCCCCTTTTAAGGCACTTTTCATACTCTTCTGAATATTATGGGCTTCCCAGGTGGTGCTAGCAGTAAAGAACCCACCTGCCAATGCAGGAGATGTAAGAGACGTGGGTTTGATCCCTAGGTTGGGAAGATCCCCTGGAGGAGGGCATGGCAACCCACTCCAGTATTCTTGCCTGGAGAATTCCATGGACAGAGGAGCCTGGCGGGCTACAGTCCATAGGGTCACAAAGAGTCAGACACAAGTGAAACAACAACACGCACATGCACTGGATATTATAGCGATCTTGAGATTTTCCTCAAAATCTTTACCAAGTCAAGAGTGTCAGGAAGATGAGGTCTGTGCCTTTCTTGAGCACCTTCTCCACAACTGGCCCTCTGTTTTGTGCTAGAGGTAGTAAGTTGTATTAGACAATGTGCCAGGCACTATTCTAAGAATTTTATGCAAGATAGCTCATATCATTCTCACAATAATTCTACAAAGTACGTATTGTCATGCTTATTGTAGAGTTGAAGAAACAGAGGCCCAGAGAACTTAAGCAACTTGCCTGAGATCACACAGCTAGTAAATGGCAGAGCTGGGATGCAAACCCAGGCAGTCTAACCCTGGGCTAGGTGCTCGTAAGCACTCTGCCAGACTGCCTTTAAGTTCTCTTCTCTTTCAGCATTCTCTTCTGAGGTGATCCCACCTGCATCTTCATATCTTTTATTTTTTTGCATCTACTCATATCACACTGGAGAAGGCAATGGCACCCCACTCCAGTACTTTTGCCTAGAAAATCCCATGGACGGAGGAGCCTGGTGGGCTGCAGTCCATGGGGTCGCGAAGAGTCGGACAGGACTGAGCGACTTCACTTTCACTTTTCACTTTCATGCATTGGAGAAGGAAATGGCAACCCACTCCAGTGTTCTTGCCTGGAGAATCCCAGGGACAGCGGAGCCTGGTGGGCTGCCGTCTATGGGCTCACACAGAGTCGGACACGACTGAAGTGACTTAGCAGCAGTAGCAGCAGCAGCATATCACACAGTTTTATTGATGCCTGCTGTAATCCAGGCACTGATGGTGATTCAGCAGTGCAGTGGGTTGAATGACTGCCCCAAAGATATGTCCAATGAGCATGACAATACTTACTTTGTACAATTATTGTGAGAATGATATGAGCTATCTGTTATGGTGGCATGGCACACATGGGTGCCAAGAACACTTATGGAATGTCACACACGGTTTAGAACAAACTACTTTCTCCAAAAGTTACCTTGGAACATCCATTGTTTTCTCTATTTAAAAAGCCTATCTTTTACTTGCATATTGGTATATTATGAAAGATGTGGGAATTCCTTGGCTGTCCAGTGGTTAAGACTCTGTGTTCTCAATGCCGAGGGCCCAGGTTCAATCCCTGGTCAGGGAACTAAAGTCTCACAAACTGGGAAGCTCAGCCAAAAAAAAAAAGCCATGATCCTTGTGGATGAGAATGGTTGGATAAACCAGGGAAAAGCCTGGGATCACCTATGGGGAGTGCAAAGCCCACACATCCTCTAAAGATAATTGACAAGCCCTGATCATATTTGTATGTTTCAGGAATTCCAGGCTTGGGTTTTTTCCCACAAATTCATCACCAAAGGGAGAGTGCAGAATTAGGATCCTTCTTTGGGGATTTTTAGCTCTGTTTTGGGCTGCAGGGAAGAAAATATAAAACTAAACTCACACCAAACAGTCATACTTAGAATCCTGAAGCTTTAAAAACCCAGAGTAATGGGGAGGGAGGAGGGGGGAGGGAGGAGGGTTCAGGATGGGGAACACAGGTATACCTGTGGCAGATTCATTTCGATATTTGGCAAAACTAATACAATATTTTAAAGTTTAAAAAAAAATTTAAAAAAAAAAAAACCCAGAGTAACATCATGATCTGCAACTTGCAGAGAAACAGTAGACAAACCTTTGGTCAGCTGTTAGATGGATGGCAGTGTGTGTCAAGAGAACAGAAAATTCTCAGTTATGTGTTGTAGACATGAATTTCGGAAACAATGACGTGTATAAATACAAAACTTCACATTTCTAAAGCTTAACTGACCCCTTAGGCCTCCTATTTATGCTGAAGACAAAAAATTTAACCTTACCAGTTCAAAGTAAACTTATTATTTCTTGATTTTTGGTCATTTTTTAATGCCTATTTCAAGTAAATATTTAAACAATCCAGGATACTCTCTCCCCCATTTTTTATCTCCTTCCTCATGTCAGGTGGGCAGCGGATGGTTTCATAGGGTCCAGACATCTGTGATCTGCTTCTTGTCTCTGATCAGTTTCAGTCCCAAATTGGCATTTACTGGCCATGTAACTCATCCTGTGTGTTCTTTGCAGTCCTTTGGCAAAGGACATCCTACTTCTTTCCCCTAAGCTGAATTACAAGGATAACACAAAGGGTGAGGAAAGAGAGACAGTCAGCTCCATAAATGGAAGGGCAGGAGGAAACACAGTAGGGTGACATTTGCCCAGACGTGAGTGGACGTTGCTGCCACCCACCACTGAAATGCCCAAGCCTCCTCTAATCTTTATTGCCATGGACCCTGCAGATTGTTCTGAATCATCCATTCTCTGTCTAACTGGGCAGCCTCCTCAGGTCTGTTTGCCTACAGTAGAGTCCTATCCCAAAGTAACAGGAGCTAGAAGAGTATGTAAGCCAGTGTCTTCCTAATCATTCCATACAACCCTTGGTGTTGGCAAGGTGGGGTGGGGTACAGGTATATTTCTCTACTGGCCCCAGAATATCTCCTGATCAGAAGATGCCTCTATCCTCAGATGGCAAGGAAAGAAGAAGAGTGGCTCCAAAGGAAAAGAGGAAAAGGAGTAAGTCATTTACCCTGCATCTGGTCTGGGTAAAAAGAGTCTGTGTCATTCAGACCATCTCACCAGGGGAGGACTGATCACATAGGGATCTGGGGCCAGTGTTTTTGGAAATGATTTCAACTTCAAGGACTTATAGCACTAAGAACCTGTTGAAAGTTGGTAGCCTTGGGGCTCTGGACAAACCCTTTGTTACATCTAGGGACCAATTGAGCTTTCTTCTTCACTTGCTATCAATTAGTTATTTCCATTATTTCTCCCTCTCTTTCTGTACTGTTTTGGCTTTAGCTCATCTCAGTTATGTTGGCATTTCAAGGAAGCACTTTTTCCCACAAGCCAGAAGTTGATGTAAGTTGATCTTTACACATTCTGAGGAGACTTGATTATCAAAGACCTCAAAGAATCTCATTATCAAATGTTTTAATGATGACAATTCTAGCATGTGGTCCTTCCCAGAAGTTTAGAACTATAAAATTGTTTTTTTTAAGACATCTTTTCTTAGTTCCACAGACGAAACTTTTAAATCGAACATATACACACCTTAATAAATGGATAGCTTTTTTGTGATATGGGAATTATAATGTGGAACTACTATAGCAACAGCTGAAGGAAGCACATGTTCAAAATTCTCCCAACAGCAATTTAGCCATATGTAGAAAGAAATCTTAAAAATGTGTTTATTCATATCCTTTGTTTCAACTGCACTTCTAGGAATTTATAGTAAGAAATAAAGATGTGTGCACAGAGACTGAACTTCCACTTAGGATGTAGAAAGACACATGAGAATGTGATTTCCACCCTAACAATGAGAAAGATTGAGTAATTTATAAAAACATAACATTTCTTGATCCCAATAGAACTCTGAAGTCAGAGGGAAAGCAAGTAAAATGAGTTCTTGGATCACCAAACCTTCTGAGAAGAGATGAGACAGCTGATCTATTTCATCTTTGGCAGAGCAGAGGGAAAAAGGAGTTGGCAACACAAGTGGTATCAGCTAACATTTTTTTTTCTTTGCTGTGCAACATGTTAGATCTAGTCCCCTGACCAGCGATCAAACCCACACCCCCTGCGTTGGAAGCATGGAGTCTTAACCACTGGACCAGCAGGGAAGTCCCCTCAGCTAACAATTTAACGAATTCTTAAAGGCCAAGTCTGGGTTAGCACATCAGTTTAAAATAGCTAAGGAGCGCAGACATAAACAGATCTCACACTCACTTCCACAAACCTTCACTGGGGGTTGACTTGAAAGACTGAAGGGAAGGCAGGAGACTGGAAAGAACTCCTCTTGGTGAAAGAGGCCTGCAGGAAGTGATGACTGATGCTGGGGGACCAGTACAAAGTCTCATCTATTTCCCTGAACCTTTTTTTTTTTTTAATGAAGCAAAAGCTTTAAGTGACTGGGAGAATGGTGACATATCTTTTTGCTCCCAGGTTCCAAGTCGAAATCTCTTGCCTCAGGAGGAAGGTAGAAGCAAAAACCTCCTGACCCTGAAGGAGGGGCAGGAATCCATCTCGAGCTCAGGAGCTTTCAAGGATACCAAGCAAAGATCCACATCATCTGGGAGAGGGGAAGGGAACTCCTATACCAGATCAACGCTGAAAACAAGGCAGAATCTGGTGCCATAGGGAAGAAGGGCAAGAACACTGAGAAAACACTACCCTTGAAGACCAAGTACACAGAGCTTGCCTAAGAAAGGGGCTGGACCAAGACAACAGAAAACGTGTCCACCCCCTACCACAAGCCGACTATCGAGTAACAAGCAATAGCAGTTTAACAAGAGTGGACAGTCAGTCAACCTCTGTAGGGCAAGTGTATAAAACCTAGTAATTCCCTTATGGGTGGATAATGGAGGCATTGAGAAAAACCCATGAGCATCAAGTTCCATTCTAAGAACAGGGTAACAACAGCCAAGATCTGGAGAAATTTGAAGCCTGTAGCACACTTAGGTAAAGATAGCTACAACAAAACAACACAAACCCTGCTAAACTCCCAACTAAGTTGACTCAAGCCCCAGTGGCCTAGCAGAAGAAGAGGTGTACTCATTGGCAGGCTAATGTTCTAACCATGATGCCCAGGATTCAATAAAAAAATTTTTAAGAAACACAAAAAAGCAAGTTAAAAAAAAACATTTTCAGGCGATTACATAGTTAACAGAACTAGATTCAGAGATAACCCACTTGTAGGAATTTTTAAACAGAGACTTTAAAATAAATATTAATAATACGTTAAAAGCAGAAACATTACTTTGCCAACAAAGGTCCATCTAGTCAAGGCTATGGTTTTTCCAGTAGTCATGTATGGATGTGACAGTTGGACTATAAAGAAAGCTGAGCGCCGAAGAATTGATGCTTTTGAACTGTGGTGTTGGAGAAGATTTTTGAGAGTCCCTTGGACTGCAAGGAGATCCAACCAGTCCATCCTAAAGGAGATCAGTCCTGAGTGTTCATTGGAAGGACTGATGTTGAAGCTGAAACTGCAATATTTTGGCCACCTGATGCGAAGAACTGACTCATTTGGAAAGGCCCTGATGCTGGGAAAGATTGAAGGCGAGAGAAGGGGACGACAGAGGATGAGATGGCTGGATGGCATCACTAACTCAATGGACATGAATTTGGGTAAACTCTGGGAGTTGGTGATGGACAGGGAGGCCTGGCATGCTGCGACTCATGGGGTTGCAGAGTCGGACACGACTGAGCAACTGAACTGAACTGAAAGGCGGAGGAGGGCTTCCCAGATGGTGCTAGTGGTGCCAATGTAAGAGACATGGGTTTGATCTCTGGGTTGGGAGGATCCCCTGGAGGAGGACATGGCAACCCACTCCAGTATTCTTGCCTGGAAAATCCCATGGACAGAGAAGCCTGGCAGGCTATGGTCCATAGGGTCTCAAAGAGTCAGACATGACTGAAGCAACTTAGCACACACAGAGACTCAGAGGAATATGATATTAGATGGAAATTTGGATATATGAAGATAAATTAAGTGGAAAATGGCAAAAATTAAGGTAAACAAAATATATTATTTTCACATTGCTTTATTTTTAAAATTTTTTATTATAATAGTTGATTTACAATGTTGTACATGTTTCAGATGTACAGCAAAGTGTATTTTAAAAAGTTTCCTTGAGATGTCCTTTTTGACCTATGGTTTATTTAGAAGTGTATTGTTTAGCTTTCAAATGTTGGGAGAATTTTCTGTTATTTTTCTATTATCAATTTCTAATTTGATTCCATTGTAATAGGAGAACACATTCTGCATTATTTTAGTTCTTTCAAATTTGTTGAGGTTCATTTTATGGCCCAAGATATGAACTATCTTGATAAATGTTTTGTGGACCTTTGAAAATAACAGGTATTATTCTGTTTTGAGGGGAAGTGTTCTATCAGTTCAGTTGTTTGGTCCGACTCTTTGTGACCCCATGGACTGCAGCACGACAGGCTTCTCTGTCCATCACCAACTCCCAGAGCTTGCTCAAACTCTTGTCCATTGAGTCAGTGATACCATCCAACCATCTCATGCTCTGTCAGTTCTATAAATCTCAATTAAATTCTGTTGGTTGACAAAATTCTTGATTTCTTCTATACTCTTCCTGATTTTCTCTCTAGTTGTTGAGAGAGGGATGTTGAAGTCACCAAATATATCTGTGGATTTGGCTATTTCTCCTTTTTTCCATCACAAATTTTATAGCTCTGGTTTTTTTCCTGCAGTTCTGTTTTGGGTTTCTATGTCTTCTCTTTTATTCATTTATTTACTTTTGACTGTGCTGGGTCTTTGCCACTACATGCAGGCCTTCTCTAGTTGCAGTGAGCAGTGGCTGCTCTTCTTTCACTGAGGTGCACATGCTTCCCACTGTGGTAGTTTCTCTTGATGTGGAGCACAGGCTCAGGAGTTGTGCCGCGTGGACTCAGTAGTTTCGGCCCTTGGGCTCCAGAGGACATGCTCAACAGTTGTGGTGCATGGGCTTAGTTGCTCCAAGACGCATGGAATCTTCTCAGACTAGGAATTGAACCCATGTCCCCTGCACTGGCAAGCAGCTTCTTATCTACTGCACCACCAGGGAAGTCCTCCCTAGATCTTCCTGGTGGATTGATCTTTTTGTCATTATATAATGTCTCTGTCATTCTCTGGCAACTTTATTTGCTCTGAAGTCTGCTTTCTCTGATATTAATATAGCTACTCCTGATTTCTTTTTGTCTTCCTTTTACTTTCAACTTATTTCTAATTATAGAGTGAGTTTTTATAGACACTATATAACTGAGTCATATTTTTTAAATCTACAGTGAAAATCTATGTTTTTAATTGGTGGATTTAGACCATTTACATTTAACTTAATTATTGCTATGCTAGCACTTAAGTCTGCCATTTTATTTTTCATTTTCTGTTTATCCTCTGTATTTTTTTTCTCTGTTTTATTTTTCTTGCATTCCTGTGGGAATTCTACTTTGATTTATCTATAATATTTTTGACTGGATCTCTTTGTATAGGCATTTTTTAGTATTTTCTCTAGATACATCGTGTCCAACTCTTTGTGACCCCATGGACTGTAGCCTACAAGGCTCCACCATACATGGGATTTTCCAGGCAAGAGTACTGGAGTGGATTGCCATTTCCTTCTCCAGGGGATCTTCCCGAACCAAGGATCAAACCCGAGTCTCCTGCATTGTAGGCAAACACTTTACTGTCTGAGCCACCAGGAATGTCTTTACAGTCTACTGGTGTCATCATTAAACTAGTTTGAATGAAGTATAGCAACTGTACCTCCATTGACATCCCTTTACTCTTTCCATTTATGATAGAGTTGCCTTAAATAGTTCTTCTACATACAGTTAGAAATACAAGAGACACTGTTTAAATTTTTGCTCCAACTGTCAAACATAATTTGGAAAGCTCAAGAACAGGAAAAAAGTCTATTTACTTGCATTTTTACTAAGTGTATTCCTTCTTCCTTCCTGATGCTCCAAGATTTATTTATTACTTAATTAAAAAAAATCATTTCCTTTTAGTTGAAGGAACTTCCTTTAGCCTTTCCTTTAGGGTAGGTCTGCTGTTGAAAAATTCTTATATTCCTTTATCTGAGAATATTTTGATTTCTCTTTTATTTCTAAAGTATATTTTCATTGGGTAGAGGATTCTGAGTTGACAGTTTTTTGTTTCAGCACTTGAGAAAGATTGTGCCAGTTCCTTTCTAGCTCTGTGGATTCTGATGAGAAATCCCTTATTCCAATTGTTTTCTCCCTACAAACAAAGTGTCATTTTTCTCTTACTGTTTTCAAGATTTTTGATTGTCTTTATTTTGCAGAAGTTTAACTGTAATGTGTCTTGGCATAGATTTTCTTTGAGTGTACCCCTTTGTAGTTTGTTTAGCTTCTTGAATCTGTGTGTCTTTGCCAACTCTGAGGAGTTTTCAGCCATTATTCTTCAAGTATTTTTCAGCTTTTATTCCTATCCTCCAAGACTCTTATTACATTAATGTTAGATATTCTGTTATAGTTTCATGGGGTTCTGAGGATCCATTCATTTTTGTACTAGATTTTTTGTTGTACAAATTGTATGCATGTGTGCTCAGTTGCTTCATCATGTTCAACTCTTTGCGACCCTATGGACTGTAGCCCACCAGGCTCCTCACTCCATGAGACTCTCCAGGCAAGAATACTGGAGTGGTTAAAATCTGGAGGGACAGTGTGGGGAGGGAGGTGTGAGGGGGTTTCAGGATGGAGTGGACATATGTATACGTATGGCCAATTCATACTGATGTATGGCAAAAGCCATGACAGTGTTGTAAAGTAATTATCCTCCAATTAAAATATATAAAGAAAATTCATACTGATGTATGGCAAAAGCCATGACAGTGTTGTAAAGTAATTATCCTCCAATTAAAATATATAAAGAAAAACACAATACTGGAGTGGGTTGTCATTCCCTCCTCCAGGGGATCTTCCCAACCCAGGGATCAGGCCCACGTCACTTAAGTCTACTGCATTGGCAGGCAGGTTCTTTTCTGCTAGAGCCACCTGGGAAGCGCTGTACAGATTGAGATAGAATAAATATTATTCTGTCTTCCAGTTCACTGATCCGTCCCGCGATCTCCTCCTTTTGTTATTCAACCCACCCACTAAACTTTCTATTTCAGTTATTGTATTTTTCAGTTGCAAAGTTTATGTTTTGCTCTTCTGTGCATCTTCTATACCTTTGTTGAAACTGTCTGTTTCTTTGCTGAGAGTTTTATTTTATTTTATTTTTCATTCTTTTCAAGTGAAACTGCTCCTTGAAATATTTTTATTATGGCTGCCTTTAAATTTTCATCAGATACTTCTCACACCTATGTCATCTTGGAATTGGCACCTCTTTTCATTTTTATTTTGTGGCTTTACTTCTCAGCATGTGGGATCCTATG
Source organism: Bos grunniens (assembly GCF_055505025.1). NCBI lineage: Eukaryota > Metazoa > Chordata > Mammalia > Artiodactyla > Bovidae > Bos > Bos grunniens. The sequence goes on along the minus strand of NC_141194.1, from coordinate 122,368,320 downwards.
ACCAGAGGTTGAACCGATGCCCCCTGAATTGTAAACATGGAGTCTTAACCACTGGACCACCAGGGAAGTTCTGGAATTGGAACCTCTTGAATACATTTTTTACTCAGTTTCAAATCTTCTTTTTGTACATGTAAAAGGAAGATTTACATGTACAAAACAGAAAATTAGATCTGATAAACAGAGTGCCTGAAGAACTATGGATGGAGGTTCGTGACATTGTACAGGAGACAGGAATCAAGATCATCCTTAAGAAAAAGAAATGCAAAAAAGCAAAATGGTTGTCTGAGGAGGCATTACAGATAGCTGAGAAAAGAAGAGAAGTTAAAGGCAAGGGAGAAAAGGAAAGATTTACCCATTTGAATGCAGAGTTCCAAAGAATAGCAAGAAGAGATAAGAAAGCCTTCCTCAGTGACCAGTGCAAAGAAATAGAGGAAAACAATAGAATGGGAAAGACTAGAGATCTCTTCAAGAAAATTAGAGATACAAGGGAACATTTCATGCAAAGATGGGCTCAACAAAGGACAGAAATGGTGGGAACCTAAAAGAAGCAGAAGATATTAAGAAGAGGTGGAAAGAATACATAAAGGAACTGTATAAAAAAGTCTTCATGACCCAGATAATCACAATGGTGTGATCACTCACCTAGAGCCAGACATCCTGGAATGTGAAGTCAAGTGGGCTTTAGAAAGCGTCACTATGAACAAAGCTAGTGGAGGTGATGGAATTCCAGTTGAGCTATTTCAAATCCTGAAAGATGATGCTGTGAAAGTGCTGCACTCAATATGCCAGCACATTTGGAAAACTCAGCAGTGGCCACAGGACTGGAAAAGGTCAGTTTTCATTCCAATCCCAAAGAAAGGCAATGCCAAAGAATGCTCAAACTACTGCATAATGGCACTCATCTCACACGCTAGTAAAGTAATGCTCAAAATTCTTGAAGCCAGGCTTCAGCAATACGTGAACCGTGAACTTCCTGATGTTCAAACTGGTTCTAGAAAAGGCAGAGGAGCCAGAGATCAAATTGCCAACATCTGCTGGATCATGGAAAAAGCAAGAGAGTTCCATAAAAACATCTATTTCTGCTTTATTGACTATGCCAAAGCCTTTGACTATGTGGATCACAATAAACTGTGGAAAATTCTTCAAGCAATGGGAATACCAAACCACCTTATCTGTATGAGGGTCAAAGAAATCTGTATGTGGGTCAAGAAGCAACAGTGAGAACTGGACAGGTAACAACAGACTGGTTCCAAATCGGGAAAGGAGTACGTCAAGGCTGTATTTTATCACCCTGCTTATTTAACTTATATGCAGAATACATCTTGCAAAATGCTGGACTGAATGAAGCACAATCTGGAATCAAGATTGCTGGGAGAAATATCAATAACCTCAGATATGCAGAAGACACCACTCTTATGGCAGAAAGTGAACTAAGGAGCCTCTTGATGAAAGTGAAAGAGGAGAGTGACAAAGTTAGCTTAACATTCTAGATCATGGCATCTGGTCCCATCACTTCATGGCAAGTAGATGGGGAAACAATGGCAACAGTGGCTAACTTTATTTTTTATTTATTTTTGGCTCCAAAATCACTGCAGATGGTGACCACAGCCATGAAATTAAAAGATGCTTGCTCTTTGGAAGAGAAGCTATGACCAACCTAGACAGCAGATTAAAAAGCAGGAACATTACTTTGCTGACAAAGGTCCGTGTAGTCAAAGCTGTTTTTTCCAGTAGTCACGTATGGATGTGAGAGGTGGACTGTGAAGAAAGCTGAGCACCAAAGAATTGATGCTTTTGAACTGTGGTGTTGGAGAAGACTCTTGAGAGTCCCTTGGACTGCAAGGAGATCCAACCAGTCCATCCTGAAGGAGATCAGTCCTGGGTGTTCATTGGGAGGACTGCTGCTGAAGCTGAAACTCCAATACTTTGGCCACCTGATGCGAAGAACTGACTCATTGGAAAAGACTTTGATGCTTGGAAAGATTGAAGGCAGGAGGAGATGGGGATGACAGAGGATGTGGTGGTTGGATGGCATCACTGACTTAATGGACATGAGTTTGAGTAAATTCCGGGAGTTGGTGATGGACAGGGAGGCCTGGAGTGTTGCAGTCCATGGGATCGCAAAGAGTCGGACACGACTGACTGAACTGAATTTTCTATTGAAACCTGAAGAATTTCATAATGTGTTATAATGCTTTGGATCTAATTTATTTAAACTTTAGCAGGCTTTCTCTGACACCACACTGGCAGAGGGAGGATGACTCAGCCTCATTGCTGATAACAGGGGTTAGAAATCCAACTTTCCTACTTGACCTCTGCTGTCAGTCAAGAGGAGGTATCTCATTAATGTTGAGTGGTGAGTAGGATTTCTGGCTCCTCATGAGGCCTCCATTGATACCTTCTTGCCTTGGAAGGGTAGGAGTTCTTTGTTACTGCTCCCCAAATAAACTTGACTGACACCAGGAGGTGTGGAGCTCACTATTAGCCATCAGGAATGAACACTGCTCCCTATATGGCCTTCTCTAATATCATCTTGATGTGAGTTTTGGGTCACCTTCTAGCAGTCTGCAAGGACGGAGGTCTACGCTCCCCATTCTGCCTTTGTTGATATGAGTTGGAGGTGGGTTCATAGTTTTATCTGTGATGTTGTGCTGGAGGAGAGCAGTATTCTCTAAAAGTTTCTGTCTTCCTAGGCTACTCCTTTCCTAGTCCTTTGGCTAGAGAAGGCATGCTTCTACTGGGTCTTTTTTTCTCTTGGTATGTGCCCATTATTATTTCTCTGTTACTGACTTCTCCAGCTTCAAGTCTGGGATGTATGAGGAAAAACAAAACCCAGATAACTCAGTACCATGTTGTACCTCAGGTCCTGAAGTCCATACATGGTTTGCATGTCTCTCCACATTTCAGCGTCTTCTTACATTTCTTTTATATATAATTTCTAGGGCTTTTAGTTGCACTTAGCAGGGCAAAGAGAATAAAGTATGTCCATCTTCTCAAAAGTGGAAGTCCTCCAAAAATATTTAAAGAATTAAAATTATACAAACCATGTTCTCTGGTTACAAAAGAATTAAACTAGAAACCAATAGCAGAAAGATATCTAGCATATCTCCAAATATTTGGAAATTAAGAAATATACTTTTAAATAACTTATGAAACAATAGGTAAGTCACAAGGAGAGTCAGAAAAAAATTTGAGTTGAATAAAAATAAAACATAATATAGTCAGAATGTGTGGGTAGAGCTAAAGTAGTGCTAAAAGGGAAATTTATAGCACTAATTGTATAAACTAGAAAAGAGGAAAAGTCTAAAATCAATCAACTAAGTTCTACTTTGAAAAACTAGAAAGAGTAGAAGAAATTAAACATAAAAGAAGCAAAATGAAGGAAATGATAAATATAAGAACAGAAATAAATCAAATAGAAAACAAATAATAGAGAAAATCAATTAAATTGTTTCCTTGAAAAGAATAAAACTGATAAATCTCTAGCAAGACTTCAAAAAAGAAGAGATAAAACACAAACTTTTCAACATCAAAATAGATTGTGTAATAGCTATAGCTTCTAAAGATATTTAAAAGATATTAAGGCTATATTATGAATAACTTCATACCAGTACATTTAGTAAATTAGATGAAGTTTAGTAACTTAGATATTCTTTGAAGATCACAAGCCTCCAGTTATTCAAGAAGAAACAGATCACCTGAATGTTTTTATGGCTATTAAAGAAATAAAATTTATAGTCAAAACCTTACCACAAAGAAAACTCTAGCCCTAGTTTGAAAACCTCCCCAAAGAAAACTATTGACTCAAGAGGAAGGAATAATTAATTCAGTTTGTAAGTCCAGCTTTATCCCAATACCAAATCAAAGGCATTAAAATAAAATTACAAAATAATATCCCTCTTGAATACAGATGTAAAAATCCTTAACTGTATATTAACGTATTTAATCTGACAATATATAAAAGATAAACTATCATACCTAAGTAGAATTTGGTCCAAGATAGTAAGTTTAGTTCAAAATTCAAAGACCAATAGATAAAGAAATGGTACAAAAATACAATGGAATATTACTCAGTAATTAAAAAGAATGAAACGCCATTTGCAGCAACATGAATGCAAGTAGAGATTATCTTACTAAATGAAGTAAGTCAGAAAGAGAAAGATAGATACCATATGATATCACTTATATGTGGAATCTAAAATACGACACAAATGGACCCATCTACAAACCAGAAACGGACTGATGGACATTAGAAAAAGACTGGTGGTTATCAAGGGGGAAAGGGTTGATGAAGGGATGCAGTAGGGGGTTGGGGGTAGCAGATGTAAGCTTTTATACATAGAATGGATAAACAACAAGGTCTTAGCATATAGCACAGAGAATTATATTCAATATACTATGATAAATAATAATAGAAAAGAATATTTTTAAAGAAGAATGTATATATGTATAACTGAATCACTTTGCTGTACAGTGGAAATTAACACAACATTGTAAATCAACTATATGTCAATAAAAAATTCAAAGACGAGTAAGGCAATTCACTATAACAAGTGAATTGTTTTTTATTATCTCACTCCATGCAGCAAAAATATTTGACAAGATTCACCATTTATTCAGTTAAAAACCCTCAAGAAATAAGAATAAAAGAGAAATTTCTAAAACTGATAGAGTATTTATTTTTTAAAAACCCTCAGCCAGTAGATGTTCTCTAAAAAATTGCTCTATCACAGTCAAATGATGAGTTTATGTGTTTTTCCCCCTATGATTAGGAATAAGACAGGAATGTCCAGTCTCATCTCTCTTTCTCAACATTTCACTGGAGGTCCTAACTACAAATACAAAAGAAGAAGATACTCATTTACTAGAGATTTGAAAGGGAGAAATAAATTTTCATTCATGCTGGAAACTGTAAAAAATTTCAAAGCTTCTGGAACTAATAAGTGAGTTTGTATCAAAGTCATAAGATGTAAGATTCACTCACAAAAATATATTTCTATATGTTGGCAATGAACAATTGGAATTGAAATTTTAAAACAAGTATTAACTTTTACAATACCACCAAAATACATACAGATCTGTACCCTGAAAATAAATCTTTATTGTAGAATTGTTTTTAATAGATATGAACCTCAAACTACATAAATGCCAATATAGAGGTATGGGTAAATTATACATGGTTCTTTCAAATAAAGGGATGCTATCCAATCACTTCCCTTCATGGGTCATAGCCTTGTTGTGGCAAAGGGGCTTGCATAATTCAATGAAGCCATGAGCCATGCCATGCAGGGCCACCCAAGACAGATGGGGCACAGTGAAGAGTTCTGACAAAGGGTGGTCCACTGGAGGAGGGAATAACAAACCACTTCAGTATTCTTGCCCTGACAAGTGACAGACTTCATTTTCTTGGGCTCCAAAATCACTGCAGATGGTGACTGCCACCAGGAAATTAAAAGACACTTGCTCCTTGGAAGAAAAGCTATGACCAACCTAGACATCATATTAATAAGCAGAGATGTTACTTTGCTGACAAAGGTCCATCTAGTCAAAGCTATAATTTTTCCAGTAGTCATGTATGGATGTGAGAGCTGGATCATAAAGAAGGCTGAGCACCAAAGAATTGATGCTTTTGAACTATGGTGTTGAAGAAGACTCTTGAGAATTTGTTGGACTGCAAGGAGATCAAGCCAGTCAATCCTAAAGGAAATCAGTCCTGAATATTCATTGGAAGGACTGATGCTGAAGCTGAAGCTCCAATACTTTGGCCACCTGATGCGAAGAGCCACCTCATTAGAAACAACCCTGATGCTGGGAAAGACTGAAGGCAGGAGGAGAAAGAGACGACAGAAGATGAGATGGTTGGATGGCATCACCAACTCAATAGACATGAGTTTGAGTAAGCTCTGGGAGTTGGTGATGGACAGGGAAGCCTGGTGTGCTGCAGTCCATGGGGTCACAAAGAGTTGGACATGACTGAGTGACTAAACAACAACAACAATTCTTGCCCTGAGAACCCCATGAATAGTATGAAAAAGCAAAAAGATACAACACTGAAACACGAGCCCCCCATGTTGGAAGGTGTCCAACAGGCTATTGGGAAAGAGCGGAAGGCAGTTATGAACAGCTCCAGAAAAAATGAAGCAGCTGGGCCAAAGCATAAACAACACTTGGTTGTGGATGTGTCTGGTGGTGAAAGTAAAGACAGATGCTGTAAAGAACAATATTGTATAGGAACCTGGAATGTTAGGTACATAAATAAAGGTGAATTGGATGTGATCAAGCAGGAGATGGCAAGAGGGAACATCCACATCTTAGGAATCAGTCAACTAAAATGGACAGGGATGGGCAAATTTAATTCAGATGACCATTATACCTACTGCTGTGGGGAAGAATCCCTTAGAAGAAATGAAGTATCACTTACAGTCAACAAAAGAGTCTGAAATGCAGTATTTGGGTGCATTCTCAAAAACAACAGAATGATCTGGGTTCCGTTCCAAAGCAAACCATTCAACATAACAGTTGTTGTCATTCAGTTGCTAAGTCGTGTTCAACCCCATGGACTGCAGCACACCAGGCTTCCCTGTCCTTCACTATCTCCCAGAGTTTACTCAAACTCATGTCCATTGAGTCAGTGATGCCATCCAACCATCTCATCCTCTGTCACCCCCTTCTCCTCTTGCTCTCAATCTTTCCCAGCATCAGGGTCTTTTCCAATGAGTTTCAGCTCTTCACATCAGGTGTCCAAAGTATTGGAGCTTCAGCTTCAGCATCAGTCCTTCCAATGAATATTCAGGGTTGACTTTCTTTAGGATTGACGGGTTTGATCTCCTTGCTGTCTGAGGGACTCTTAAGAATCTTCTCCAACAGAACAGTTCAAAAGAATCAATTCATCAGTGCTCAGCCTTCTTTATGGTCGAACTCTCACATCCATACATGACTACTGGAAAACCATAGCTTTGACTATTTGGACCTTTGTTGGCAAAGTGATGGTTCTCCTTTTTAATACGCCTCGTAGGTTTGTCAGAGCTTTCCTTCCAAGGAGCAAGCCTCTTTTAACTTCATGGCTGTAGTCACCATCCACAGTGATTCTGGAGCTCAAGAAAACAAAATCTGCTACTTTTTCTACTTTTTTTTCAACGAGCTTCTTGATGAGGGTGAAAGAGGAGAGTGAAAAAGCTGGCTTAAAACTCAACATTCAAAAAACTAACATCATGGCATCTAGTCTCACCACTTCATCACAAATAGGGGAAAAGTGGAACCAAGTATATGTCCCAACCACTGATGCCAAAGAAGCTGAAGTTGACTGGTTCTATGAAGATGTGCAACACCTTATAGAATTAACATCAACCCCCCCCCACACACAAATTTCCTTTTCCTCATTGGAATTGGAGGATTGGAATACAAAAGTAGGAAGTCAAGAGATATCTGAAATAACAGGCAAGTTTGGCCTTGGAGTTCAAAATGAAGCAGGACAGAGGCTAACAGAGTTTTGCAAAAAGAACACGTTGGTCATAGCAAACACCCTTTTCCAACAGCCCAAGAGATGACTCTAGACACGGACATCACCAGATGGTCAATACCGAAATCAGACTGATTATATTCTCTGCAGCCTAAGATGGAGAAACTCTAGACAGTGTGCCTGAAAAATTATGGACAGAGATTCATACATAACATTGTACAGGAGGCAGTGACCAAAACCATCCCAAAGAAAAAGAAATGTAAAAAGGCAAAGTGGTTGTCTGAGGAGGCCTTACAAATAGCTGAGGAAAGAGAGAAGCAAAACACAAAGGAGAAAGGGAAAGATATACCCAGTTGAATGCAGAGTTCCAGAGAATAGGAAGTAGAGATAAGAAGACCTTCTTTAATAAACAATGGGAAGAAATAGGGGGAAACAATAGAATGGCAAAGACAGAGATCTCTTCAAGAAAATTAGATATACCAAGGGAACATTTCATGCAAGGATGGGCATGATAAAGGGCAGAAATGATAAGGACCTAATAGAAGCAAAAGAGGTTAAAAAGAGGTGGCAAGAATACACAGAAGAACTATACAAAAGTCTTAATGACCCAGATAACTGCAGTGTATAATTACTCACCTAGAGCTGGACATCCTGGATTGTGAAGTCAAGTGGGCCTTAGGAAGCATTACTAAAAGCAAAGCTAGTGGTGGTAATGGAATTCCAGCTGAGCTATTTCAAATCCTAAAAGATGATGCTGTTAAAGTGCTGCATCAATATGTCAGCTAATTTAGAAAAGTCAGCAGTAGCAAAAGGACTGGACAAGGTCAGTTTTCATTCCAATCTCCAAAAAGGGCAATGTCAGAGAGTGTTGAAAGTACCATACAATTACACTCATTTCACATGCTAGCAAGGAAATGTTCAAAATTCTTCAAGCTAGAATTCAACATTATGTGAACCGAGAACTTCCAGATGTACAAGATGGGTTTAGAAAAGGCAGAGGAACCATAAATCAAATTGCCAACATCTGTTGGATCATGGAGAAAGCAAGGAAATTCCAGAAAAACATCTACTTCCGCTTCATTGACTATGCTAAAGCCTTTGACTGGATCACAACATACTGTGGAAAATTCTTCAAGAGATGGGAATTCTTTAAATTCTTACCATCTCTTGAGAAACCTGTATAGGGGTCAAGAACCAACAGTTAGAACTGTACATGGAACAACAGACTGATTCAGAATAGGGAAAGGAATACATCAAGGCTGCATATTGTCACCTTGCTTATTTAACTTTTATATAGAGTACATCATGTGAAACATTGCAAGGCTAGATGAATTACAACCTGGAATCAAGATTGCTGGGAGAAATATTAAAAACTAAGAAATGCAGATGATACCACTCTAATGGCAGAAAGTGAAGAGGAACTAAAGAACCTCTTGATGAGGGTAAAAGAGGAGAATAAAAAAGCTGGCTTGAACTCAACATTCAAAAAACTAAGATCATGGCATCCAGTCCCATCACTTCATGATAAATAGAAGGGGAAAAAGTGGAAGCAGTGACAGATTTCACTTTCTTGTGCTCCAAAATCACTGAGGATGGTGATTGCAGCCATGAAATTAAAAGAGGCTTGCTGCTTGGAAGGAAAGCTATGACAAACCTAGACAGCATTTAAAAAAGTAGAGACATTAATTTGCTGACAAAGGTACGTATGGTCAAAGCTATGGTTTTTCCAGCAGTCAAGTACCAATGTGAGACTTAGAACATAAAGAAGGCTGAGCACTGATGAATTGTTGCTTTCTAATTGTGGTGCTGAAGAAAACTCTTGAGAGTCCCTTGGACGGCAAGGAGATCAAATCAGTCAACCCTAAAGGAAATCAACCATGAATATTCATTGGAAGGACTGATGCTGAAGCTGAAGCTCCAATACTTTTGCCATCTGATGCAAAAAGCCTACTCATTGGAAAAGACTCTGATGCAGGGAAAGATTGAAGGCAAAAAAAAAAGGGGGCAGCAGAGGATGAGTTGGTTAGATAGCATCACTGACTCAGTGGATATGAATTTGAGTAAACTCTGTGAGATAGTGGAGGCCAGAGGAGTGGTATGCTTCAGTTCATGGGGTCACAAAGAGTAGGACACAATTTAGCCACTGAACTGCAACAATAATTCAATCTCTAAAAAAGACAATGTAGATTATTATTTATCAAATGTATTTTAAATATCTTATGCTTTTTAAAAGTTAAAAATAATATATGCAGTAAACTTTATTTAAAACTATCTTATACACAGTGCATAATAATGAGCTGCAGTAGATAAACATCAAGGTTTACATGACAACTTGCTGTGAATTATAGGATTGTGAGTATTTTAAACTTTTTCATCTATTTACTTATCTGCTTTTCTTCATTTTTATACATGAGCTGTATAGCTAACATCATAAAAATAAATAATACTTTAATATATGAAATTTGGTCTCTATCAGATCTCTTGTATAGTTTAGAAGTAATATTACAGAATAATATAAATGTATCATCTTTTTAAATTTCTCTTCATCTTTTTCATCTTCATCTAAGTAAACCCTCTAAAATTTATTTAGGTCCTGACCTTTTCATGTAAGTATAGTGAGATTTGGTTCGATTTGATCTTTGTAATTTCAACATTTTAGAATCTCAATTACATTTCCTATTTCCCCCAATACTTTGAGATACACTAGTATTTTAACATTCATATACAATTCTGCCTTTTGAAATTTCTTTTATTTTATTCCTAGTGCAGTTGGTATGACAATCTAAAACATCATTAATTCCAAGATTAGTTTTAATCAAACAATATTTTAAGTGATCAAATTTCTACTTGCATTTTAAAATATCCTTTAAGCATTCACATCATGTATATATTTAATTCAGATACTGCTGAGAAACATAATTTCTGTTTTACTTGTACTGTCTGCATTGGAAAAAATCACTAATTTACATCTCAGAATTATTATGTTAAAATGTTCTGAGCAGAAATCAGATCCTGAACTGTCAACAAAGTCTTTTGCCTGATATTATTTCTAAAAGTCACTTATTATACCCTCTCTGTTAAAGGATTATGGAAATCAATACACACTGGTCAGTCACTAGATTTGAAAGAGAAAACCGGTCCAAGACTCTAGCATATAATTATGGAATTGAGTGAAAAATATTGATAACTGAGTTAATTATGACACATCTTCTGCTTATAGCATGGCATTTAGGAGAACAGGCCATGGAGTGAGATTGCTTGGGTTCCAAATCCTGACTTACTAGCCAGAGAATGTGGGAAACTTACCCTCTCTTGGCCTCTATTTCCTTCCTTTAAAATAAGAGTAGTGTAAATGAAAAGATGTCCCAGAATGGAAAAATAAAATAAGGGTAATGCCAGTCTCTTCCTCAGAGGAATGATATATTGATTAAAGCACTACATTCAAAGCACTTAGAGTAGTGTCTGGCAGGTTGTAAGGATTCAGTAAATATTATCTATTATTTGATAAACTGATGGTTTGAGGTGAAGTCAGTTAAGAAACAGATGGAATGAACAGTGAATTAAGTTGTTGTTGTTGTTCAGCCACTAAGTTGTGTCCTGTCCTGTACAGAGAAGATTGTTCCTTGGAGCTCTGCTAAAGACTGTTTGTATCCCCCTAAAATTCATACGTTGAAATAAAATCTCCACTGTGATGGTATTTGGAAGTATGGCCTTTAGAAGGTAATTATGTCATAAATACTCATAAATGAGATTAGTGCCCTTGTAAGGGGTTGAAGAGACCAGAGCTCTCTCTGTCCACCATGTGAGGATACATGGAGATAATGGCCTTCTATGAACCAAGAAGTGAGCACTCACCAAACATTGATCTGTCAGTGCCTTGATCTTAGACTTCCCACACTCCATAACTGTGAGAAATAAATGTTTGTTGTTAAGTCATCCAGTCCATGGTATTTCTGTTAGAACAGATCTAATGGGTGTAGACAAGCTCCTCAATCATCTTCATAGAAAAATTTCCTCATGAGAGTGGATTTTGATGCTTTTGTTTCTCTCTTTAGACATGACTCTTCCCATCCTTATACAGAGGAAGGCCAAGAACCAAATTTATCTTGCCTTTGGCTTGGACAGAAGAGCATTCCCAGTGCTTCTCAGTAATAAGCTTTGTGAGTGTATCAGATCATATATGCTGTATACTCTTATAACAACTAGAAAAACTCAAAATAATTCACAAATCATGCAGATACTTGTACTTTAGGTCACAGTGCCATATTTACTGGTATCCCCCTTTCAGCCTTGTATCTGTGCTGTCATGCTAAGTGCTTCCAGGAAAAGAATGCTCTTTGCTCAACTTTTGGCTTAGACTATATAAATCTCTCCAGAAATCATTGTTTTTGTTTTTAGAACAGAAAGACGAATTTATAGTATAGCAAGAGATCACAATGTTTACTTTAAAAATGACGCTCTTGGGACTTCCCTCAGTGGCCAAGACTCTGGGCTCCCCATACAGGGGGACTAGGTTCAATTCCTGGTCAAGGAACTATTAATAGACCCCATATACCACAATTAAGAGCTTCCATGTCGTAACTAAAGAGCCTGCATGCCACAACTAAGACCTGGAGCAGCCAAATATATATATATATATATTTTAATGAGGACCTTCACTTAAACCAAAAAAGGAGAAGTGACTTGCCATCACAAGCAGCACAGAACCAGGCAAAGAATAGGAAATAGAGAATTAGAGAGCTTTGTGACCTGGGACTAGATATTTATGATTATCTGTTCTAGTAGCAATAATAACATCTCAGCAGTCTTGATCACCTATGTGCCACACATTGTGCTAAGACCTTAATATGTATTAACTCATTTAAACCTCACAGGTACACTATGATTCTGGCCTTTTGCTTGAAGTGTTTCACACTTTAGATATGGGGACATTGAAACTTTGAATGTTCAGGTGATCTGTCCCAGATCATGTAGCTAGTGAATACTAGAGCCCTGATTAAAACCCTGGAAATCTGATTCTTGATCTGAACTCTTACCACTGTGTTATGAAATGACATGGAGATGCTAATACTTGTCTGATAAGATTACATTAAACCACATAGTACTATGAGATAGCAATTAGCACAGTTCAGCTCAGTTCAGTTGCTCAGTCGTGTCCGACTCTTTGCAACCCCATAAATCACAGCACGCCAAGCCTCCCTGTCCATCACCAATTCCCAGAGTTCACTCAGACTCACATCCATCAATTCAGTGATGCCATCCAGCCATCTCATCCTCTGTCATCCCCTTCTCCTCCTGCCCTCAATCCCTCCTAACATCAGAGTCTTCTCCAATGAGTCAACTCTTCGCAAGAGGTGGCCAAGTACTGGAGTTTCAGCTTTAGCATCATTCCTTCCAAAGAAATCCCAGGGCTGATCTCCTTTAGGATGGACTGGTTGGATCTCCTTGCAGTCCAAGGGACTCTCAAGAGTCTTCTCCAACACCACAGTTCAAAAGCATCAATTCTTCAGTGCTTAGCCTTCTTCACAGTCCAACTCTCACATCCATACATGACCACAGGAAAAACCATAGCCTTGACTAGACAGACCTTTGTTGGCAAAGTAATGTCTCTGCTTTTGAATATGCTATCTAGGTTGGTCATAACTTTCCTTCCAAGAAGTAAGCGTCTTTTAATTTCATGGCTGCAGTCGCCATCTGCAGTGATTTTGGAGCCCAAAAATACAAAGTCTGACACTGTTTCCACTGTTTCCCCACCTATTTCCCATGAAGTGATGGGACCAGATGGCATGATCTTCGTTTTCTGAATGTTGAGTTTTAAGCCAACTTTTTCACTCTCCTCTTTCACTTTCATCAAGAGGCTTTTGAGTTCCTCTTCACTTTCTGCCATAAGGGTGGTGTCATCTGCATATCTGAGGTTATTGATATTTCTCCCAGCAATCTTGATTCCAGCTTGTGCTTCTTCCAGCCCAGCGTTTCTCATGATGTACTCTGCATATAAGTTAAATAAACAGGGTGACAATATACAGCCTTGACATACTCCTTTTCCTATTTGGAACCAGTCTGTTGTTCCATGTCCAGTTCTAACTGTTGCTTCCTGACCTGCATACAAATTTCTCAAGAGGCAGGTCAGGTGGTCTGGTATTCCCATCTCTTTCAGAATTTTCTACAGTTTATTGTGATCCACACAGCCAAAGGCTTTGGCACAGTCAATAAAGCAGACATAGATGTTTTTCTGTAACTCTCTTGCTTTTTGGATGATCCAGCGGATGTTGGCAATTTGGTCTCTGGTTCCTCTGCCTTTTCTACAACCAGCTTGAACATCAGAGGTTCATGGTTCACGTATTGCTGAAGCCTGGCTTGGAGAATTTTGAACATTACTTTACTAGCGTGTGAGATGAGTGCAATTGTGTGGTAGTTTGAGCATTCTTTGGCATTGCCTTTCTTTGGGATTTGTTGACTCTATATACAGTCAATAAAAACAAGACCGGGAGCTGACTGTGGCTCAGATCATGAACTCTTTATTACTAAATTCAGACTTAAATTGAAGAAAGTAGGGAAAACCATTAGACCATTCAGGTATGACCTAAATCAAATCCCTTATGATTATACAGTGGAAGTGAGAAATAGATTTAAGGGCCTAGATCTGATAGACAGAGTGCCTGATGAACTATGGAATGAGGTTCGTGACATTGTACAGGAGACAGGGATCAAGACCATTCCCATAGAAAAGAAATGCAAAAAAGCAAAATGGCTGTCTGGGTAGGCCTTACAAATAGCTGTGAAAAGAAGAGAAGCAAAAAGCAAAGGAGGAAAGGAAAGATATAAGCATCTGAATGCAGAGTTCCAAAGAATAGCAAGAAGAGATAAGAAAGCATTCCTCAGTGATCAATGCAAAGAAATAGAGGAAAACAATAGAATGGGAAAGACTAGAGATCTCTTCAAGAAAATTAGAGATACCAAGGGAACATTTCATGCAAAGATGGGCTCAATAAGGGACAGAAATGGTATGGACCTAACAGAAGCAGAAGATATCAAGAAGAGGTGGCAAGAATACACAGAAGAAGTGTACAAAATAGATCTTCACTACCCAGATAATCATGATGATGTGGTCACTCACCTAGAGCCAGACATCCTGGAATGTGAAGTCAAGTGGGCCTTAGAAAGCATCACTACAAACAAAGCTAGTGGAGGTGATGGCATTCCAGTTGAGCTCTTTCAAATCCTTAAAGATGATGCTGTGGAAGTGCTACACTCAATATGCCAGCAAATTTGGAAAACTCAGCAGTGGCCACAGGACTGGAAAAGGTCAGTTTTCATTCCAATCCCAAAGAAAGGCAATGCCAAAGCAATTAGCACAGGTATATGGAATTCAGTACTCAGTAGGTAAATGTTGGTACATTTTGCCTGTTACATAGTCATCAGATTAAATAGGGCCCCTTCATGGATCACACCCTTCTCATGGTGAAGGGGCTTACATAATTCAATAAAGCTATGAAACATGCTGTGCAGGGCCACCCAAGATGGATGGGTCATAGTGGAGAGTTCTGACAAAACACGGACCACTGGCAGAGGAAATGGCAATCATTCCAGTAGTCTCACTTCAAGAAGCCCATGAACAGTATAAAAAGGCAAAAAGATATGATACCTGAAGAAGAGCCACCCAGGTAAGAAAGTGTCAAATATGCTACTGGGGAAGAGCAGAGGGTGATTACTAATAGCTTCAGAAAGAATGAAGCGTCTGGGCTAAAGCAGAAATGCACTCACTTGGGGATGTGTCTGGTGGTGAAAGTGAACTCCAGTGCTATAAAGGACAGTATTGCATAGGAATCTGGAATCTTGGGTCCATGAATCAAGGTAAATTGGACATGATCAAACAGCAGATGGCAAGAGTGAACATCAACATCTTAGAAATCAGTGAACTAAAATGCATGGGAATGAGTGAATTTAATTCAGATGACAATTATATCTACTGCTGTGGGCAAGAATCCCCTAGAAGAAACAGAGTAGCTTTCCTAGTCAACAAGAGTCTGAAATGCAGTACTTGGGTGCAATCCCCAAAATGACAAAATGATCCTGGTTTGTTTCCAATGCAAATCATTCAGTATTGCAGTAATCCAAGTCTATGCCATGATCACTGATGTTGAAGTTGAATGGCTCTATAAAGATCTACAACACCTTCCAGAGCTAACACAAAAAGGATGTCCTTTTCATCCTAGCAGACTGAAATGCAAAAGTAGGAAGTCAAGAGATACCTGGAATAACAGGCAAGTTTGGCCTTGGAGTACAAAATGAAGCAAAGCAAAAGCTAACAGAGTTTTGTCAAGAGAACATGCTGGTCATTGCAAACACTCTTTCCCAACAACCCAAGAGACAACTCTACACATGGACATCACCAGATGGTCAACACTGAAATCAGATTGGTTATGTTCTTTGCAATCTTTGATATATTTGAACAATGTGATTAATTCTTTTTGAAAACTTTGAAAAGCAAAATTCAGAAGTCAAAAACGTCATGAGAAACATTTTAGCAAGAATACCAAATGTGGTGAGACAACCCAGGAAAACAATGAGAGGAGGTGGCTAAGTCTAATGCTTCTTTACTTCATTTTCTTCCAGTTTTAATGAGAAATAATTGATATTTTTTACTGTATAAGTTTAAGGTGTACAGGATGATGCTTTAATTTACATATATTGTGAAATGATTACATTATGTTTAGTTAATATCTGTCATCTCATATAAATACCAAAAAAAACACACCCTTCTTGTAATGAGAATTCTTAAGATCTACCATCTTAACAACTTCCTGTACATCATACAGCAGTGTTAACTATAGTCATCATGTTGTACACTACATCCCTAGTACTTATTTTATAACCGAAAGTTTGTACCTTTTGACTACCTTCCTTTTAATCACTCCCCTTCTTGCCTCAGGTAACTACAAACTGATCTCTTTTTCTGTGAGTTTGGTGATTTTGGTTTTCTTTTTAAATTAGATTCCTCCTTTTAATCACTCCCCTTTTTGCCTCAGGTAACTACAAACTGATCTCTTTTTCTGTGAGTTTGGTGATTTTGGTTTTCTTTTTAAATTAGATTCCACAAATAAGCGAGATCATATCCGATTTGCCTTTCTCTGTCTGACTTATTTCACCTAGCATGTCTGCAAGGTCCATCCATGTTGTCACAAATGGTCGGACTTCCTTGATTTTTTACGGCTGAATAATATTCCACTGTACCTACGTGTGTGTGTGTGTGTGTGTGTGTGTGCACGCATGCATGTGTATCACAAATTCTTTATCCATTCGTCTATCTACGGGTACTAAGGTTGTTTCCATATTTTGACTATTATAAAAAATGCGTCTATGAATGTGGCAGTGCAGACATCTTTTTGAGTTACTGTTTTCATTTCCTTTTGACATATTCCCAGAAGTGGAATTGTTGATTATTTGGTAGATCTATTTTTAATTTCTTGGGAGACCTCCATACTGTTTTTCCAAAGTGGCTAGACCAACTTACAATCTCATGAATAGTATACAAGAGTGCCCTTTTCTACACATTCATGCCAGCATTTGTTATCTCTGGATTTTTGATGATAGCCATTCTAATAGGTGTGGGTTGAGAGCTCACTGTTGTTTTAATTTGCATTTCCTTATTAACTAGTGACTTTTCAGATACCTGTTGGCCATTCATATATAAAAGACATTCTGAGAACAGAAGAACAAAGCAGGAGGCATCACACTTTTTAATTTCAAGGTATACCATAGTTCAGTTCAGTTCAGTTGCTCAGTCGTGTCTGACTCTTTGCGACTCCATGATTCACAGCACTCCAGTCCTCCCTGTCCATCACCAACTCCCGGAATTCACTCAGACTCATGTCCATCGAATCAGTGATGCCATCCAGCCATCTCATCCTCTGTCGTCCCCTTCTCTTCCTGCCCACAATCCCTCCCAGCATCAGAGTCTTTTCCAATGAGTCAACTCTTTGCATGAGGTGGCCAAAGCACTGGAGTTTCAGCTTTAGCATCATTCCTTCCAAAGAAATCCCAGGGCTGATCTCCTTCAGAATGGACTGGTTGGATCTCCTTGCAGTCCAAGGGACTCTCAAGAGTCTTCTCCAACACCACAGTTCAAAAGCATCAATTCTTTGGCATTCAGCTTTCTTCACAGTCCAACTCTCACATCCATACATGACCACAGGAGAAACCATAGCCTTGACTAGATGGACCTTTGTTGGCAAAGTAATGTCTCTGCTTTTCAATATGCTATGTAGGTTAGTCATAACTTTTCTTCCAAGGAGTAAGCGTCTTTTAATTTCATGGCTGCAGTACCATCTGCTGTGATTTTGGAGCCCCCCAAAATAAAGTCTGACACTGTTTCCCCATCTATTTGCCATGAAGTGATGGGACCAGATGCTATGATCTTTGTTTTCTGAATGTTGAGTTTTAAGCCAACTTTTTCACTCTCCTTTTTCACCTTCATCAAGAGGCTTTTTAGTTCCTCTTCACCTTCTGCCATAAGGGTGGTGTCATCTGCATATCTGAGGTTATTGATATTTCTCCCGGCAATCTTGATTCCAGCTTGTGCTTCTTCCAGCCCAGTGTTTCTCATGATTTACTCTGCATATAAGTTAAATAAGCAGGGTGACAATATACAGCCTGGACATACTCCTTTTCCTATTTGGAACCAGTCTGTTGTTCCATATCCAGTTCTAACTGTTGCTTCCTGACCTGCATACAAATTTCTCAAGAGGCAGGTCAGGTGGTCTGGTATTCCCATCTCTTTCAGAATTTTCCACAGTTTATTGTGATCCAGACAGACAAAGGCTTTGGCATAGTCAATAAAGCAGAAATAGATGTTTTTCTGGAACTCTCTTGCTTTTTGGATGATCCAGCGGATGTTGGCAATTTGATCTCTTGTTCCTCTGCCTTTTCTAAAACCAGCTTGAACATCAGAAGTTCACGGTTCACATATTGCTGAAGGCTGGCTTGGAGAATTTTGAGCATTACTTTACTAGCGTGTGAGATGAGTGCAATTGTGCAGTAGTTTGAGCATTCTTTGGCATTGCCTTTCTTTGGGATTGGAATGAAAACTGACCTTTTCCAGTCCTGTGACCACTGCTGAGTTTTCCAAATTTGCTGGCATATTGAGTGTAGCCCTTCCACAGCATCATCTTTCAGGATTTGAAATAGCTCAACTGGAATGCCATCACCTCCACTAGCTTTGTTCGTAGTGATGCTTTCTAAGGCCTGCTTGACTTCACATTCCAGGATGTCTGGCTCTAGGTCAGTGATCACACCATCGTGATTATCTGGGTAGTGGAGATCTTTTTTGTACAGTTCTTCTGTGTATTCTTGCCGCTTCTTCTTAATATCTTCTGCTTCTGTTAGGTCCATACCATTTCTGTCCTTTTTTGAGCCCATCTTTGCATGAAATGTTCCCTTGGTATCTCTAATTTTCTTGAAAAGATCTCTAGTCTTTCCCATTCTGTTGTTTGCCTCTATTTCTTTGCATTGATGGCTGAGGTATACCATAAAGTTATAGTAATTAAAATAGTATGGTATTGGCAAACAAAAGACTAATAGACCAATGGAAAAGAACTGAGATCCCAGAAATAAACCCAAGCATACACAGTCAAGCAATATTTGATGAGTAAGCCAAGGATATTTAATGGAAAGAGAGATTCTCTTCAATAAGTGATACTGGAGAAATTTGATATGTACATGAATAAGAATCAAAGTTAATCTCTACCTTACACTACTCAAAAAATTGACTCCAAATGGATTAAAGACTGAACTATAAGACATGAAAGCATGAAACTCCTAAAAGAAAACAGAAGAAAACTCTTTGGCATGGGACATAGTAATGATTTTTTGAAAATCACACCTAAAGCACAAGCAAAAACAAACAGAAAAAAACAAGTGGACTATATTTAGCTAAAAAGGTTCTATATGGCAAAAGAAACCATCAACAAAGTGAAAAGACAACCTACAGAATGGGGTAAAGTATTTGCAATATATTTATCATATATCTGATAAGGGGTTAATATAAAAAGTATATAAAGAATACATTCAACTCAACAAAAAATATAAGGGGTTAATATACAAAGTATATAAAGAATACATACAACTCAACAAAAAATAAAACCTCAAATAATGTTTACTACATTCTGAACCTTGCACATTCATACTTCATTTGAATTGTCCTCTGAGGAAGCTATATTAAATGTTCAAATCTAAGTAATAATGCAATGTAATTAGTCTATATTTATGTTTGGGGAAAATTCTTTGAAGCAAATTATACAATAAGAGTTTAGCTTTAAATAAGTAGGACTAAATACTATAAAGCAAAAAGTAGGTTAACAGGACTTTTATCTTTTAAGCTTTGATCTGGGATCAAGTGAACCGTTAAGTCCCCTTATCAGCTTGCTGGTACCTGTACATATCAAACGGAAGGTACTCCTTGTCAAGATGGTGTACTGAGACAATAGTAAAAATGAAAACAAAAGCAACCTTCTGCCTCAAACACAAAATAGATGTTAGATAAAATATGACAAAATCATTTAAAAATGCCTGGTCAAGATTAAAAATAGGAAGAGAAAATATCTTTATAAAAACCAAGAAGGAACTCAAAAGTTAGAATGGCAGGCAGATATTGACATAGAACAGCTCTTATAGGTGACAAGGACAGGTCTTGGAGTATTTGTATTTTAACATCTATTCAAGGATAGCAAATAAAGGTTCAGGACCATGTAGAAAGCTAGAATTGAGCTTCCTCCCTAAAGCTACATGCCCCTCCCCACCCCCACAAAAAAAAACATGTCCTTTATGTGAAACAGAGAACCACAAAACTCTACCTAGGAGCCAATGGAAGAAGCAGAATAGCTTGTCATACTCTTGTCAGTATGGATAAAGAAAAGAGCCAGTTGCAAGAATGGGTTCCCAAATCTGCATTATCCATGGAAGTGAGACTCAAATTCATGGTACTTGCATGGTTCAGGAAACTGAAGCAAGAAATAAAAAAATATGTTTGAAGCAAGAAGATTCTATAGGGATCTGAAAAAAAGGGCCAAATTGACCTACAGGATTTCATCTGCTACCAAAGGGTCTAGGATACCTACTAAAATAACTTCCTCTGAAGACTAGTTCACATTCAAGACTTACAAGAAAACAAAACACTGTGAATGAGATTTTGGACTCAAGACTAGAAATAATTCGGCATTTAAAATGTATTTAATTTAAGCTCTTTTTGAAATTATTTTGTTAAAAGAGAGAAAATGAATAAGAATAAGTGGATTTACAAATGATCCAAATAAAAACTTCCAAATTTGGAAAATATAACCATTGAAATTTAAAAAACTCAACATATGAAACAATATATTAGAAATCATTGAAAAGAGTTAAATGAATTGGAAGATAAAGCTGAGGACATCACTGAAAATGCAGCACAAAGAGATAAAAAGAACATATGAAAGTGAAGTGAAGAGACATGAAAGAGCATGAGAATAGCCAACACTTAGCCACCGGGAGTTCTAGAACCGACAGTGTAGATGCAATCTTCAAGATAATATTTGCCCAAAATTTCAGAACTGAGAAAAGTGAGTGTCCCCAGATTCAAGTAGCATATATAATGTAACTGAATCCCTAGAAGGTTATGTTACAACAAAATCACAACTAGATGACTGTAGTGAAATTGCAGCCACAGACAAAAGATAGATTAATTGCTAAGGAAGGAAAGCCACAGTGCAGTGTATTTCAACTGTATCTCAATAAAAATGGAAGGGAAAAACAAAGAATGCCACAGTTGCTGTAGATATTGAATCACCAATAAGAGATGTCAGAAAAAATAATATATTCATAGTGCTGAAGGAAAATAACAATCTAATAAGCTCTACACAGCTAAGCTCTCATCTTGGAGGAGCATAAAATACTTTTACAGGCATATAAATTCTGAGTTTATTACTCACAGACCATCACTAACAGAACTACTAAATGACACATTATCACAAAAAGGAAATAAAACTAGAGGGGAAGTTTTAGTTACAAAAATCACTGTAAACATATAAAGTGCTAAACAATATACTTAAATAATATTACATCTACTACTATTATGTGGTCTTCCCTGGTGGCTCAGAGGCTAAAGCATCTGCCTGCAATGCAGGAGACCTGGGTTTGATCCCTGGGTCGGGAAGTTCCCCTGGAGAAGGAAATGGCAACCCACTCCAGTACTCTTGCCTGGAGAATCCCATGGACAGAGGAGCCTGGTGGGCTACAGTCCATGGGGTCACAAAGAGTCGGGCACGACTGAGCAACCTTATTTACTTACTTACTACTATTATATAATACTTATACAGCACTTGCTATGAGCCAAATATTATATTTAGCACTTCACAAGAATCTTTAGAGATAGGTACTGATATAATCCTATTTTATAAAGGAGAAAACTGAGACTCAGGGAGGATAAGTGACATGTTCACTGTCTCATAGCTAATAAGTGACAAAGTCTGGCTACAGAATCTGTGCCCATAAACCTGTTTGCTGTATTGCCTCTCTAATAAATTACTAATAAAAATGGTAAACATAAAATGAAACTAAAAATCTAAACAATGGTAACATAGAAGATGGAACATGTGAGCTCAGAATTAAAACATTCTAGGGGCTTCTCTCGGAGAAAGCAATGGCACCCTACTCCAGTACTCTTGCCTGGAAAATCCCATGGAAGGAGGTGCCTGGTGGGCTGCAGTTCATGGGGTCGCTACGAGTCAGACACGACTGAGCGACTACACTTTCACTTTTCACTTTCATGCATTGGAGAAGGAAATGGCAACCCACTCCAGTGTTCTTGCCTGGAGAATCCCAGGGACGGGGGAGCCTGGTGGGCTGCCGTCTATGGGGTTGCACAGAGTCAGACACGACTGAAGCGACTTAGCAGTAGCAGCAGCAGCAGCAGCAGGGGCTTCTCTGGTGGTCTCCTGGTTAAGAATCTGCCTTGCAATGCAGCGGACAGGTTTAGTCCTTGGTCCAGGAGGATCCCACATGCCATGGAGCATCTAAGCCTGTGGGCCACAACTATTGAAGCCTGCATGCCTTAGAGCCCATGCTCCTCAAGAAGAGAAGTCACCACAATGAGAAGCCCATGCACTACAACTAGACATTAGCCCCGGCTCGCCACAACTAGAGAAAGCCTGCATGCAGCAACCAAGACCCAGCACAGCCAAAAATAAATAAATAAAGAAATCTTAAAAAAAAAAAAAAAAGGAATTAAAGTACCCTAAAAGCATTTTATTTTTTAGGAGGAGAGAAATACAGATTAAATTTAATCTGTATTAAGTATAAAGATAAAACCATCAAAAGAATAGAAACAAAATGTGTATCAAACCAAGAGAGGGGAGAAAAGGAATAAGGAATCCTTAATTACTCCAATGAGTAAGTAAATGAGAAAAAAATACAAGTAATTCACCACAAAGGCCAATTCAATCAGTTCCAAGAATACAATGCCATATAGACTTCTTTCTTTAACCACAACTAATGCAATTAGAAGTCAATAATTATAGCAAAAATGTGGACTCTAAAGAACTTAAAAATGAAATATGGATTAAAGAAGAGATCATGATGGATACAGTATTTGCAATAAACAGCACTGAAAGGAATACTTATAGAAATTGTGGGATTTGGTTTAAGGGGAGTATTTGGGGGAAATTTTATAGTTTTAAATACATATTTAGAAAATAGAAAAAAATTGAAATTAATGAGGTAAAAGTTCAAATAAAGAGTAAAGAAAAATAACAGTAAGCAGTACTAAAGCAGAAAGAAAAGAAAGATAATAATAAAAATCAAAAAGAAACATTAATAAAAACAACAGAAATGATCAACAACATGAGAAGTTGGTTCTCTACAGACAAATAAATATTGGAGGACATTACTATAGATTTTATAGAAATTTAAAGATAATAAAATAATACTGTGAACAGTGAGTGTAGGCCAATACATTTGGAAATGTAGATAGAATGAATAATTTCCTTTAAAAATGTACTTAAATCAATCAAGAAGAATATCACAGTAAAAGTACTAGAGAAATTCAATAGTAGCAAAAAAAGAAAAAACTAACCACTAAGCCAAGGAATTTTCAGGACTATTTTCCAAACCAAACTTTAAAGGAAAAAATAAAATAATATGTATGTATTTATTATATTTTTAAACAACTTTACTAAGGCATAATTGAAATTCAAAAAACTGCATATATTTAATGTTTACAATTTGGTGAGTTTGGACATAAACATATACTTGTGAAACCATCACCACAAATGAGGTAATAAACATACATAACCTTCAAAAGTTTTCTCTTACCCCATTTTGTTTGCCTGTTTGTTTGGTAAGAGTACTTAACATGAGATCTACCCCCTTAACAAATTTTTTAAGTGCACAGAACTATTAACTGTAGGCACAGTGTTATAGAAAGCTTTCTAGAACTTACTCATCATACAAAACTAAAACTTTAAGCCATTAAACAGTAACTCCCTACTTCTTCTTTCCAACCCTTTGCAACCACCATTCCACTATCTGCTTCTATGAGCTTGACTATTTTAGATATCTTATATAAATGGGATCACACAGTATTTGTTTTTATGTGTCGGTTTATTTTACTTAGTATAATATCCTGAAGGTTGGTCCATGTTGTTGTATGAGATGGATTTCTTTTTTCCTTTTTAAAAAGGCCAAATAATAATATTCCATTGTGTGTAATACCACACTTTCTTTATCCATTCACATGTCAATAGACATTTTTGTTGTTTCCATATATTGGCTATTTTAAATAATGCTGTGATGAACATGGGAGTGCAGCTATCTCTTCAAGATTCAGCTTTCATTTCCTTTGGATATGTATCCAGAAGTTGGATTACTGGATCATTCATTCCCACCAACACTTTTCTTGACATCCTCACTGACATTTAACTTTCATCTTTTTTTAAACATCTGTCTTCCCTCCCTACCACATCACTCATTGTAAGCTCCACAATATCTTTTGTCTTTTTGAAAATAGCTATTCTAACAGGTGTGATGTGATAGCTCACTGTGGTTTTTATTTTGATTTTTCTCATGACTAGTGATGTTGAGCATCTTTTTATATAAGTGTTGGCCATCTGTATGCCTTTTTTGGAAAAATGTCCATTCAGGACCTTTACCCATTTTTAAATCAGGTTATTTGGGTTTTTTTATGTACTCCCACTTGTCAATTTTTGCTTTGGTTGCCTGTGCATCATACCCAAGAAGTCATTGCCAAAATCAATGTCAGGGGGGTTTTCCCCAATGTTTTCTTCTAGGAGTTTTGTAGTTTCAGGTCTCATGCTTAAGTCTTTAATACATTTTTAGTTGATTTTTGTATATGGAGTAAGGAAAGGGTCCAATTTCATCCTTGTGTATGAAATGCAGATATACAGCTTTCCAAACTTTCCTGTTTGTTGAAGAGACTTTTATTTATTGTAGATTCTTGGCACTCTTGTTGAAGATCGGTTGACCATGACTTTATTGGGTCAATTCAGGGCCCTCTATTCTGTTCCTGGAGAAGGAAATGGCAACCCACTCCAGTGTTCTTGCCTGGAGAATCCCAGGGACAGAGGAGCCTGGTGGGCTGCCGTGTCTGGGGTTGCACAGAGTCAGACACGACTGAAGTGACTTAGCAGCAGCAGCAGCAGCAGCTATTCTGTTCCATTAGTCTATATGCCTGTCTTTATCCCATTACTATACTGTTTTAAATACTGTAGCTTTGTAATGTGTTTTGAAACCAGGAAGGTATAATGTCTCCAGCTTTGTTCCTTTTCAAGATTGCTTTGTTATTTGGCATCTTTTGTGGGTTCCATATGAATTTTTCAATTGTTTTCCTCATTTTGTAAAAAAAAATGCCATTGGGATTTTGATGAGGATAACATTTAATTTGTAGGTCAATTTGAATACTATGGACATTTTAACAATATTGAGTCTTCCAGTTCATGAACATGGGATGTCTTTCCATTTATTTGTGTCTTCTTTAATTTCTTTCATCAATATTTTATAGCTTTTAGTATATGGCTTTTACCTTCTTGCTGAAGGCTATTCCTAAGTATTTTATTCTTTTTGCTATTGTAAGTTATTTTATTTTCAAATAACTTTTTGCTAGATTATAGAAATGCAACTGATTTTTTTATGTTGAATCTGTATTTTTCAGATTTACTGAATACATTTATTTGTTCTAACAGCTTCTTTGTGAATCTTTTCTACATATAAATAGTTTTCTATACATAAAATCATGCCATCTGCAAACAACTATTTAGCTTCTTTTTTCTGATTAGGATGACTTTTATATCTTTTTCTTGCCTAATTTCTCTGGCTAGGACCCCAGTACTTGAATAAAGTGGTAAGAGTGGGCATGCTTGTCTTGTTTCTGGTCTTAGAGGAAAGACTTTCAGTTTTTCACCATTGAGTATAGCATTTGCTGTGGACTTTTCCTATATGGCCTTTATTATGTTCAGGTAAATTCCTCCTATCTTCTAAAAACTATTTGAGATAAATAGAAAAAGAAGCAATGTCCTCAATTCCTTTACGATCCTATCACAACCTAATTTTCAAAATAAACCAATAAAAAAGTTAAGAACCAAAAAACATAGTAAAATTATAGGCAAATTCAACATAATCTTATAAATGAAAAAGTCTTAAAATGTCTGCCAGATGAATCCAACCAATGAGGTAGTTTTTCTAAAAACTGCATCAGAGGGATTTCCTTGGCAGTCCAGTGGTTAAGATTCTGTGCCCTCAATGCAGAGGCTGGGGGTTCAGTCCCTGGCTGGGGAACTAAAATGTCATGTGGTGTGGCCAAACTTTTTTTAAAAAATTGCATCATGACTAAGCCAAGTTGAATTTGTTCGAGGAATTATAGAAAAAGCAAAGAAAAGATCAAATCATCCCACTGAATTCAGAGAAGTTATTTCAATAAATTGTCCACAAATTCATGATTTAAAAATTCTTAGCAAAATGGGAATAAAAGAAATTTTCTTAGCCTTATAACAGATGTCTACAAAAAACTATAGTGAGCCTCATGCTATGTAGCAAAATGTTAGAAACACTGATATTGAATCAGGAACAAGGAAAAGAAGTTGATTATCTCAATGCATTCACCACTCACTAGAGATCATGACTGATGAAGATAAGAAACAATTAAAATGATTATAAAGGGAAAAATAAAATTTTCATTATTTACAGGTGATGTGGTTATATTAGAAAATCCATGAAAATCTAAAGACAAATGACCAAAAATAATATGAGCAAGATTCAAGAATCAAGACAAACAAAAAAAATAAGTAAATGTATCTATAAATAAGGAAAAAATAGACAAAATAAACTATAAAATATAAGGGATAAATTACATCAAAAGAGGTACATCACAGTTATATGTAATCTATTATTATATAAACTTTTACAGAATCACTTAAAAGAAGATTTAAATAAAGAAGTAGGCATGGATGGGAAGACACAAAATAATTAAGATGTCAGTTTCCTTCAAAGTAATCTATGAATACATTGCAACCGCAATCAAAACTCCAATAGAAGTTTCCATAGAATTTGACTTACTGATTTTTAAAAAAAAAAATCTTCTTTCAGTTTATTCAAAATAAAAATTGAAGATGAGATGTATGAAGGTGAGATGTATGGAAAAAGTAACATGGATATTTACATTACCATATGTAAAACAGATGATCAATGGGAATTTGCTATATGGCTCAGGAAACTCAAACAGGGGCTCTGTGTCAACCTAGAGGGGTGGAATGGGGAAGGAGATGGGAGGGAAGTTCAAGAGGGAGGGGATATGTGTATACCTATGGCTGATTCATGTTGAGGTTTGACAGAAAACAACAAAATTCTGTAAAGCAATTTTCCTTCAATTAAAAAATAAGTTAACTAAAAAACCCCAAATCTTTCAATTTATTCAAAATAAAAACAAACATAGAATTATAAAAATATAATTTTCATAATTGAAAGGCTTGCAAGTTGTTTTTTAAAGTTTTTAAAGCTCATCTCCATCCCTCAATAAAGTATACTTATATTCACTGGGTGCTTTGGAAGGAGCTCTCAGGTGGACTGCTTACTACATCTTGGACTTCCTATCCTGAGGCTGTATCAGTTGGGTCAGGACCATGATGGAATTTTCTGTGTAGTTTTCTAGAATGTAAGTCAAATATGAACTGCTTGAGTTTTTCAGGAGTTACTACATTACTGAAGTCTGCAAACACATGCATATGCCTAAAGTTGTCAATAGCTTTCACAGGGCAATCTGTATGTGCGGAAGACAATGTTTAAATGTGTCACCATCAGCGTGTAAAAATTTATTGTACCGTTTTCACTTATTAATTGTTGGCCTACTTCATTCTGGAACATTTCTAAACTTTCTGTATCTTCTTTCATACAGTGGAACCATATCAGAAAAGGCAGTCTTTCCTCTGTCAATCCCTCTCCATTTTCAAATGCTATTTCTCAGACAAGAGGAACACATTTATCTTGAATCCAATTATATATCTCATCAGAATTTGTCATAGATTCCAAGTACAACATATTTGGAGCAGAAAGCCCTGATGGTTTGTAGATTATGTTGTCTCCATTGTATCTTTCTGGTTCTGAAACAACCCCAAATGCAGCTAGCTAGGACGGCACAATCATCATGCAAAATATTTGCTACTCTGTCAAAAACTCTATAGTTTTCTGAATCTTTTTGCTCAAAATATCTAATGATATTTCTTTTGCTGCGGACAAGAGTGGTGATTTCTGCTAAGTCATGAAGTTCTTGAAGGGGTCACTTTTTTGTTGCCTGATGTAATCTGCAAGTTCTTTCTCTTATCACTACCCCTGTATCTTCTCTTCATCATCTTCCCATTATGCAACAATTTGAAGGTTGTGTATTTGCTTATCCTGTATCTCTGTGTTATATCAGCATGCTGATCGCAATCAACTTTGGCAAACACTACTTGATTTGCATTTGTATATTCTTCCTTAATGACATTGGAAGCTTCCTCAAAAATTGTGTGCAACAATCTGCTTTTTTTTTTTTTTTACCACTTTTTGTTCCATAGAACCATGGAAGCATGCAAGTAATACCTCGTTTGTCTTGGTTTCTGAGACAGACAAGAGCGAAGCTCTAGACTAGCAATATTCCATGACACTTTCTGACAGTTTTCTTTGGCTCCAATACTTGCATATTTTTCTAAGATTTTTTTCCTTCTTTTACATTGTTTTCTTCTTTTTTGTATTACTTTAGTAATGTTCATGTCTACAAACTCAGGTGAATAAAAATTAGGTACATTAAAGTATAATGTTCAAGGTTTCACATAATGAGAAAATCCCAGAATTAGAGGAATCAGAGATCTTGATCACAATATCATCATGGGAATCAAAGCAGTTAGAATTGCATTGTAATATTTACGAGAACTGAACCAAGACCTGAGATCCATGGCATTACACAAGAAACTTCTCCAAAGCCCCATTTTTGTCCCTCTCCTCTTGAGTGGAGTAATTGGAAGGCTACTGAGAATCCACTAAAGACCATGATTTTATTTTGGCTAAGATAATAAAGAGCCATCCTAATGGAAACTGGCCAAGGGCTTTGCCAGTTTCTTTAGGGCCAGTTCTGACATCTGGCCATGTCAGCATGTCACACAATAAGACTCCTTAAAAATATAAAACCAAAAAAGAAGGTAACCAATTCATAATAAAGATTTATTAAGTTATTGAAGGGAACAAGCTACCTTATTCATTCCACTTAACACTGAAAATTTAACATCAGTTTAACATTTCAAGGCTCTATTCTCCTATTCCTTCAAGAAGACTTCTCTGATTCTGCCAATGAGAAGAAATTTTCCTCTTTTCAGAAATCTACAGCTGTACTTCTCATATTTAATGGGCATATATGAATCAGCCAGGTACACTGCTAAAGTGCCAGTTCTCAATCAGTAGGCCTAAGGTGAGGACACTGGAAGAAGCAAGATCTACAACCCACTTCTACAAATACCTTAAGGGCACCTATCACTCTCACTTTGGAATTCTAATTATTTACACACATACCTTCTCCCCCCTCCACTGAATTATAAATTCCTTGGAAGTATGACTATTGTTGTTGTTTAGTTTCTAAGTCATGTCGGATTCTTTCACAATCTCATGGACTGTAGCCCGCCAAGCTCCTCTGTCCATGGAATTTCCCAGGCAAGAATACTAGAGTATGTTGCCATTTCCTTCTCCATGACCTACTGATCTTAAAATTCATATTTTTCAAGTGATAGTGTTTTCTTGTTACTGTATCTAAATTTTCTACATATAGTTCATTTTGATCAGAGAATGTTCAATGTATCATTTCTGCCAGCTTCAACTGAATTTTACTGTCCCACCTAACCTCACCTGGTATCTTTCACACCTGCCTACATAGCTGCGTGTGTTACACTTGGCACCCCTTCTTCATACATTTTTGTTGTAGGTTACAGAGTGTATACTGATTTCTTTTCATACTGGTTAATTTGAGATGATTTCTGAAAGAAGGAGGCAATAAAATCTTTACTTCATTTGTCTTCAAATCTTTGCATGTTTTAATGTTGACTCTTTTTGTTACATGTGTGAAGTACAAGGAATATAATTTTCCACAGATTGTGAGTAAAATAAAAACCATTGAAGTATTATCTCCTTTAAATATACACAGTTCCTATTTTTCTTTGACCTCACATATCCATTCCATATCCCCAGTATTTCTATCCTAATATATTTTTATACTTGAATGTCTATAATTAAGTCACATTAAAATACATACGTAAATTGAAATTAAAAATTTTCTATTGGTGCAAAGTTCTATATGCCTTTCTTCTGAACTGCATTATAATTATAATTATCACTATTACACAATTTTAAAAAGAATATAAAATGTTTGATTATTTCATTAAATATTAAATATTTTATTAAATAATGATTAATTATTCATCATTTTATTTATAATATTAAATAAAACATATACTATTTATTAAGCCACTAAATTTATTAAAAATAAAATTTTATTGCAAATCCATTTCTGAATGCATTGGATGAGGATAGGTTCTCCGTTAACTTAGGTATCTCTTAACTGATACTACTTTCTGACAGAATTAGATAAGGTTCAGCATCAATTCTATCCCTCTTTTACATTTTTGTATGCATGAGGGCTAGGAAACTTTGTTCACATAAGCAAGTATTAAAAGGAGTTTGGTATAGCAAAGTCACTCTATTGCTTGAACTCCTTTTGAATCATATACCCTAATCACTTATTCATATTTCATAAAAAATTATGTTTAATGATCTATCAGTGGGCAAGTTTATTAAACCTTCTACTATCTTTACTCAGGCTGATTAATTTCAGGAAAGAATATATAAGGAGAGGATATGGAAATAGATACAGAGTACCTCTGTATTCCCAGGGGTCTATTTACCCCAACTCGAAAACTGTATTCAACCATTTTACAACTGGAAATTTCAGTAATATAATTTTTTATTTAAAAAAATGAAAAAGCTTAAAGCAAAAGGTTAACATTTGTTAATATTGGATATGGTATATGGGTGTGTCTCTTCAAGTACTCTGTATACTTTTCTCTGAATTTAAACTGTCTCATGTAACATAACTCATTTCATCTTGACAATGGTTAAAAGAACCTAATGAGAACATTTTGCTCAAGTTTGAGTACAAGTCCACCCATTATCTAGCACACCTGATTCCACTGTGGCATGTAGTTGCTTAGACTTCTCAGACTTCACTGTGAAGTTCAAGATGTACTTTTTTAAAACAACCATTTACAATAACTATTCTCAAATCCACTGAGAAAGTGTGTAGAGAATGTGGAGGCTTATCAAGTTTGAAAGCCCCAAATACGGCTGATGGGTGTTTATGTTTAACCAGCCTCCACCACCACCCCATCACCACTCACCATAACCACAACCACACACACTGAAAATTTGCTGTGTAGTAGGATCCTTGAGAACAGGATTATAGCCAAAGTTCGATAACTAGGATATCTGGCCTTGGGAACTGATGAGGTTGGGATAGTGTAAAGAACCATTCTGAGCCTGGACTGGGAGTGGGGAGGTGTTGGGAGAGAATGGATACATGTATATATGTGGCTCAGTCCCTTTGCTCTTCAACTGAAATGATCACATCATTAATTGGCTACAGCTTAATATAAAATTATTAATAGCAGAAGTTACATTCCTTCTCCTTCACCCTATTTATTAAAATTTGAAGTCATATAAAGTAAGATGAAAACTAAACAAAACAAAACAAAAAAGAACCACTCTGAAACTACCTGGCCTGAAAGAGGCCATAAATGATATATACTAACCTTGACTACACAGCTTAGATGGCCCAAAGCCAAGAAGTGTTCATTGAGTAGTACAACACCAAGGTTTATGAAAATCATTGCAAAAACAGTCTGTTAGATGAAAAGAAGTACAGACTGATAGGCTTGGTGACCTGGGTTTCCACCCTGGTTCTCCTACCGTGTGCTAGCTTAGTGATCTTGAACATGTTCCTTAAGCTATGCAAAGCCTGGTGTGATCACATATAAACAGGGGGTTATAATAACTATCTGAAAAGACTGTTGTGAGAATTAAGTTAAATGAGATGATTTTATGTTATAGGTCCTGGTCAGACCTGCACAGAATAAGCATTCACTGAAAGCATGTTCTTCTATCATTTTCTAAAAGACATTTTTATATGATTTTAAGTATAGGAGGCAGAGAAGAATAAACAGATAAACACATAAATGATAGCTTGCCATTGGGAAGTGTATGAGTTCTAGGTAGATACTGATATGCAAGTTTAGGGTACTGCCCTGGTTAAAGGGCTCTGGTGTTCAACTGTCTGTGTACAATTCCTGGCTCTGCCATGTTCTACATACATGAACATAGACAAATCACTTCACCTCTCTGTGCTCAGTTCCTCAGCTATAATAGCACTGCTATAGACTGAATGTGTCCACCTAAAATTTATATGTTGAAACTTAATTCCCAGTGTGATGATGTTAGGCAGTGGGGCCTTTGGGAGGTGATTAGGTCTTAAGAATGAAGCCTTCTTGATCGGGACTGGTGCTCTTACAAAAGAGACCCCAGAGAGCTCCCTAGTTCCTTCCACCATGTGAAGACACCACAAGAAGCTGGCCATTTATGAACCAGAAAGTATGCCCTCATCAGACACTGAATCTGCCAGCAACTTGATCTTTGATTTCCCAGACTTGAGAACTGTGAGAAACAAATTTCTCTTGTTTATAAGCCACCCAGTCTAAAAGACAAGTGACTTCCTCATGGAATTGTTCAAAGGACTGGAAAGGGATAATCAATGAGATGCTTTAGCACTGTGATTGACACGTACTAAATAGTGTTTGCTATTTTACACAAAAACACACTCAACTTTATTCAAAGCCTTATTCCCAACAAACCATGCCTCTATGACTTTCTAGTACAGTTGTTTCTTCAAAAAATTGCTAAATGAAGGCTTTAACTGACAACCTAGGTGAACAGTCATTCCTTTACAGCCTTCTTTCTCAAAGTATATTCTTCAGAGATCAGCAACATCAGTGTTACCTGGGAGCTTACTAAAAATGCACAATCTCAGGACTTGCCTGGTGGTCCAGTTGTTAAGATTTTGCCCCCTAGAACTGTGTCCCCCTAAAATGCAGGGGATGCGGGTTCAATCTCTGGTCTGGGAACTAAGATCTCACATGCTGTGTGACATGGCTAATTTTTTTTTTTTTAATGCAGAATCTCAAACCTCACCCCAAATCTACTACATCAGAATCTGCATTTTAACAGGATCCCAGGTGTTTCCAAAGCATGTCATAGACTGAGAAGTGCTAATTTACATCTCCACCTAGTCACTTGGCTTCCCAGGTGGCACTAGTGGTAAAAAATCTGCCTGCCAATGCAGGAGATGTAATGGTTGTGGGTTCGATCGCTGGGTCGGGAAGATCCCCTGGAGGAGGGCATGGCAACCCACTCCAGTATTCTTGCCTGGAGAATCCCATGGACAGAAAAGCCTGGAGGGCTACAGTCCATAGCGTTGCAAACAGTCGGATACGACTGAACAGCTAACGCACACACACACACAACCTAATTGGTGTGAAGTAGTATCTCATTATGGTTTTGATTTGCATTTCCCTAATATAGCCCACCAGGCTCCTCTGTCCATGGAATGTTCCAGGCAAGAATACTGGAGTGGGTAGCCATTCCTTTCTCCAGAATAATAGTGACAGTGAAGTGTTAGTTGCTCAGTCATGTCTGACTCTTTGCGACCCCATGAACTGTAGCCTGCCTAGCTGCTCTTTCCACGGGATTCTCCAGGCAAGAATACTGGAGTGGGTAGCCAGTCCCTTCTCCAGGGGATCTTCCTGACCCAGAGATTGAATCTGGGTAATGAGTATCTGTTATATATTTGTCACCCACTTTTATATCTTCTTTGGAGAAATGTACATTCAAGTCCTTACCAATTTTTTAGTTCTTTTGTTGTTGTTATTGCTCTATGAGTTTTTTTTAATTTATTAGGATATTGTTGTTGTTTAGTCGCTAAGTCCTGTCTGACTCTTCGTGATCCCATGGCCTGCAGCACGCCAGGCTTCCCTGTCCCTCACCATCTCCCAGAGTTAGCTCCAGTTCATGTCCATTGAATTGGTGATGCCATCCAACCATTTCATCCTCTGTCACCTCTTCTGCCTTTGATCTTTCCCAGCATCAAGGTCTTTTCCAATGAGTCAGCTGTTTGCATCAGGTAGCCAAAGTATTGGAGCTTCAGGATATTAGGATATTAATCCTTTATTAAATGTTTGATTTGCAAATATTTTCTCTGACATTGTGAGTTGCCTTTTTACTCTGTTCATAGTATTTCTTTGATGCACAGAAGACTTTAATTTTGATGTTCAGTTTATCTATTTTTTCTTTTGTTGCCTGTGCTTTTGGTGTAATATATAAGAAGTCACTCCCAAATCTACTTTTATGAAGGCTTCCCCTATGCTTCATTCTAAGGGTCTCCTAATTTTAGTTCTTATATTTAGGTCTTTGATCCTCTTTGTGTTAATCTTTGCATATGATATGAGGTATGAATCCAACTTCATTCTTTTATTAATACATAAACATATCCAGCTTCCCCAGGATGACTTGTTAAAAGATTGTCATTTTCCCATTGAATGATCTTGGCATCCTTGTGAAAAATCAATTGACCTTAGACATATGGATTTATTTCTAGACTCTCAGTTCTATTCCATTAATCTATGTATCTATCCCTATTCCTTTATCGACATTTTTTTTCTTTTAATAGTTTTGGCTGCGCTGGGTCTTTATTGCTGTGCCCTGGCTTTCTTTAGTTGTGGCGAGGGGGTGGGGCTACTCTTCATTGTGGCGCACAGGTTTCTCATTACAGTGATCTCGCTTGTGGAGCACAGCTCTAGGTATGCAGGCTTCAGTAGTTGCAGTATGTGGGCTCAGTAGTGGTAGCACATGGACTCAGTAGTTGCAGCTTGCAGGCTCTAGAGTGTGGGTTCAGTAGTTGTGGCACATCGGCCTAGCCTCTCTGTGGTATGTGGAATCTTCCTGGACCAGGGATTGAACCCATGCCTCCTGCATTGGCAGGTAGACTCTCAACCACTAGATCACCAGGGAAGCTCCTACCAACACTTTTAAAAATTACTGTATCTTTTCAGTCAAGTTTCAAAACAGGGAAGTGTGACTCCTTGCTATTGACTGAATACTTGTATCCTTCCAAAATCACATGATGACATCCTAACCTCTAGGGTGATGGTGCTTGGATGTGAAGTCTTTAGAAAGTGATCAGCTCATGAGAGCAGAGGTCTCATAAATGAGATTAGTGCCCATATAAAAGAAACCCTGAAAAGCTCCCTTGTCTCTTCTGCTATATGAGGACACACTGAGAAGATAGCTATATATGAACCAGAAAGCAGGTCCTCACCAGATGACAAATCTGTTGTGCTACATTCTTGGACTTCCTAGCCTTCAAAACTGTGAGAAATAAATTTCTGATGTTTATAAGCCATTCAGTCTATGGTATTTTGTTATAGCAGCCTGAACGGATGGAGACACTCCTTCAGGTTTGTTTTGTGTCTTTAAAACTGTTTTTGGCTACTCAGAGTCCCTTGAAATTTTATATGAATTTTAGGATCAACTTTTCCATTTATGTAAAAATAAGGCGGGTATTTCACGTCTGACTCTATGGACATGAGTTTGAGCAAGCTTCAGGAGTTGGTGATGGACAGGAAGTCTGGCATGCGGCAGTCCATAGGGTCACAAAGAGTCAGACACGACTGTGTGACTGAACTTAAGGGGGCTATTATGATATTGACAGGAATTGTACTGAATCTTTAGATCAATTTAGGAAGTATTAGATAGTGATAATACTAAATCTTCAAGTTCATGTACACAAGATATTTTTCCATTTATTTAACTCTAATTTCTTTCAGCAATGTTTGTAATTTCCAATGTATAAGTCTTGTACCACCTTGGTTAAATTTCTTGCTATTGTGAATGAAACTGTTTACTTTAAATTCCTTTATGAATAATTTATTACTAGCATATAAAGTTACAATTGATCATTTTATGTTGAACTTATATCCTGAAAATTTTTTGAATTTGTTTATTAGCACTAATAGTTTTTACGGATGCTCTAGGAATTCTATATATAATATCATGGAATTTCTATATATACGATCATGTCATCTGAAAATAGAGATAGTTCTACTTCATTTCAATTTGGATATCTTTTCTTTATTTTTCTTGCTTAATTGCTCTGGCTAGAACTTCCTATACAATGTTGAACAGAATTGGGGAAAGCAAGTTGCATGTCTTGTTCCTGATCTTACAGAGAGAGTTTTCAGTCTTTCACCATTAAATATGTTGTTCACTGTGAGTTTTTCATAAATGCACTATATTATGTTGAGGAAGCGCCCATCTATTTCTAATTTGTTGAATATTCTTATCATAAATATCGAAATCTAATTTTATCAAATGCTTTTTTCTGCCTCAGTTGAGATAATCATATGAGTTTTCTCCTCCTTCATTCTGTTAGTATGGTATATTAAATTCTGAACTGAATCATGTCCCCCTCAAAAAAAAAAAGCATATGTTGAAGCCCAAACCCTCAATGTGACTGTATTTGAAGATAGGGTCTTTAAGGAGGTAATCAGATTAAATGAAGTAATAAGGACAGGGTGTTAATCCAATAGGACTGGTATGCCTACAAGAAGAGGAAGAGACCCTAGGAGTGCATGAGCATAGAGGAAATGCCATGTGAAGACACAGCAAGAAGGAAGCAAGGGAGAAGGCTCACTAGAAACCAACCAGCACCTTGATCTTGGACTTTCAGCCTCTATATCTGAGAAAATAAATTTCTGTTATTTAAGCCACCCAGGCTGTAGCATTCTTTTAAGGCAGTCCTAGTAGACTAATATATACGGACTGTTCTTTTTCCTTAATGTCGAACTCCTTGCATTCTTCAGACAAATCGCAACTCCTCATGGTTTAGAGTCCCCTTAATATACTGCTGGATTTGGTTGCTAGTAATTTGCTGATGATTTTTACATCCATATTTGTAATGGATATCAATTTGTAGTTTTCTTTGCTTGTGAGGTCTTTGTCTGGCCTTGATAGGAGAATGCTGGTTTCAAAGAATAAATTAGGGAACAATCCCTTCAAAATTACATATTTTGGAAGAGTTTCCGAAGAATTTGTGTTAGTGCTTTTTAAAATATTTTGTAGAATTCATCTGGTCCTAGGTTTTTCTTTGTGGAGAGGTTTTTGATTACTGATTCAATCTCAGTTTGTTATGAGTCTACTTAGATTTTCTATTTCTTCTTGAGTCAGGTTTGGTAGTTTGTTTCTAGGACTTTATCCATTTCGTCTAGAATATCTAATTTTTTTGGCATGCAATTGTTCACAGTACTATCTTACAATATTTTTTATTTCTGTAGGTCTGTAGTAATGTCAACTTCATTTTTGATTTTAATAATTTGAATCTTCTTTTTGTGTTTCTTGGCCAGTCTAGCTAGAGGTTTGCCAATTTTATTGATCTTCCTGAAGAACCAACTTTGGGTTTTATTGATTCTATTGCTTTTCTCTTGTGTACTTTGAAAATTTTCTACTTTAAACTCAACCCTTCCTTCTGCTACAGTAGGGTTTAGTTTTCTCTTTTTTTGCCTTTATGGTGCAAAGATATAGATTATTGATTTGAGATCGTTCTTCTTTTGTAATGTAGGTGTTTATAGTCATAAATTTCCCTCTGAGCACTGCTTTCATTGCATCCCTTAAGTTTTGGTATAATATCGTTTCACTTTCATTTACCTCCAATTGTTTTACATTTTCCCTTGTGATTTCATTAGATCCATTGGTTGTTTGAGAGTGTGCTGTTTAATTTCCACATATTTGTGAACTTTTCAGATTTACTATTTTAGTGATTTCTAGTTTCTGTTGAGTTAGAGAAATTACTTTACAGAATTTCAATATTTTAAAATTTACTGAGACTTGTTTTGTAGCCTAATTTATGGCCTATGTCTCCCAGATAGTGTTCCAAGTGCACATCAGAAAAATGTATAGTCTGTTGCTATTGCATACAGTGTTGTTAGGTCTAGTTGGTGTGTAACATTTCTTTATTGATCTTCTCATTATTCTATTCATTTTTGAAAGTGAGGTATTTAAGTCTTCAAATATTATGGAGAACTATCTATTCTATTTCATTTCTGTCAGTTTTTGGCTCCTATATTTTGGGGTTCTATTATTAGCTATGTATATATTTATATTATTGGATCTTCTTAATGGACTACTTCTTTTATCAATGAATAGTGTCATACTTTGTCCCTTATAATGATTCTTTAATTAAAGTGACCCTCTTGTAAAGTGAATATAGCTGGATCATTTTCATTAAAAGTTTTTAATGAAATTTCAGAAAAAGTGAGGGGAAAGTACAGAGATTTCTCATGTATCCCCTGCCCCACACATGCATATCTACCCTCATTATCAACATTCCCACCAGAGTGGTTTATATGTTACAATTAATGAACCTACATTCACATATCATAATCACTCAAAGTTCATAGTTTATATTAGGGTTCATTCTTGGTGCTGTATATTCTATGGGCTTGGACAATTGTATAATGACTTTCACTCAACTTTATCAAGTTGAAGAAGTTCCACTCCAGCTTATTAAGAGTTCAGTGTGGATGTGTCAAATGCTTTTTCTGCATTTATTGATATGATCATGTGATACTTTTTCTTTTTTGTCTGTTGATAAGATATATTACATTGATTTTCAAGTGTTGAATCAGCCTTGCACACCTGGGATAAATCCCATTAGTCATGGTATAAAATCTTTTTTATACATTGTTGGATTCAATTTGCTAATATTTTGATGAGGATTTTTCCATGTTCATGAGCGATATTGGTCTGCAGTTTTCTTGTAATGTCTTGTCTGGTTTTGATATTAGGGCAATGCTGCCCTCAAATGAGTTACGATGTATTCCCTCTGCTTCTATTCTCTGAGATTGTAAAGAATTGCTATAATTTCTCTTTTAAATGATTGATAGAATTCAGCAGTGAACCCAATCTGGGACCAATGCTTTCTATTTTGGAAGGATATTATTGATTCAGTTTCTTTACATACAGGCATATCTGTTGTCTGTTTCTTCTTGTGTGAGCTTTGGCAAATTGTGTCTTTCAAGGAATTGGTCTAGTTCATCTAGGTTATCAAATCTGTGGGCTTAGAGTTGTTCATAGTCTTCCTTCATTATCATTTTCCTTTGTTGTCTGAAAGCAGACATTGTATGACTTAGTCTTTTAAATTTGTTAAGTTGTGTTTTATGACCCAAATTGTAGCCTATCTTGGTGACTATTCCATGTTAGCTTGATAAGAAGGTGTATTCTGCTGTTGTTAGATGTAGTCAAGAGATATCAGTTATATTCAGTTGACTGATGGGTATTGTTCAGTTCAACTCTGTTCTTACTGATTTTCTGTCTGTTGGATCTATCCTTTTCTGAGAGAGGGATGTTGAAATTTTCAGCTATAATAATAGATTTATCTATTTCTCTTGGAAGTTCTATTAGTTTTTGCCTCCCATAGTGTGATGCTCTGTTGTTTTCCTTCTAACACTGGCTCTCTTCCTAGGCTACTGGTTTTCAAGGCTGCCACTGAGTTGGGGAGAGGAGGATGTAAGTAGGGAAAGATAAAACACAACAAAGTCTTCTATTCTTATCAAAGCCCAGCTATTTTTCTTGAATAAAATTCTCCATGGATTTTTGAAGCCTTTGGTTAATTTCTAGAAAAAGTTGTGAACAAGTTGACTTTGATAAATTTGCCAGTGTTTTCCCTGCTTTCACGAAGGAATGATTTTTGGACATCCTTACTCCTCTATTCTGCAAGTGCTTCTCTCTATTGCTTTTTGGTTCTAGTCCCACACTGTCTCTGTGGCTTTGGGCTACTCATGTTACTTCTCCAGGCTTTCTTCCTCTGTACAACGTAAAGGGGTCTGTGAGTGTGAAGGCCAGATAATCTTAAGATTTGAGATTAGGATGTAAGTTATCATTGAAACATAAAACAGTATTGTTTCGTAGTTTAATGGTAAGCATTAAAAAACATTTCTTAGTGGTATATAAGAGAGCATCTTACTAGTATGGCATTTTAGATTCCATGAGATACATTAAGTTAGTCACATTCAGGCTTTGAAAGTGAAGTGAAAGTGAAAAAAGGGGCTTTAAGGCTCATTAAATTCATGGCCAGTTGATTTAAGCTTTAAGCCCTGGGTCCTGGATCTATTATTAGACTTCTCAAACACCCCCTTCTTTATAAACCTGGGAAAAGGGGTAAACTTCAAACCTGTTGATTTTTAATCCTAGATCACTAAAACTGGCAGGAAGCCTAGAGATCAGTGTCCACCCTCCTCTACAAAAGGATTTCTCAATGACCCAGAGACTTAGTGGCAGAATGAAACTTAGAACCATGGTTCCTTGCTCTTCTCTACTAGGCTACGTCTCTTGCATCCCTTTCCTCTCAGCTTCACATTTATCTGCATATCATTTTTCCCTATCATTCCATAGTCGTGTTCCTTGCCTTAATGGGCAATTAGAATGGAGACAGCTACACATTTTAAAAACCATTAAATCATGTTTGTATTTTAAGTAATGTGATTTCCATTTGGACATGAGTAAAAATGCGAAGATAAGCCAGAGGCCCATTGCAAGCCAGATTCTCCTTCCAGGCAGCAAGCAGCCAGATCATTGTTGGCAAGAAAGAGTGGGCTAGTGGTGGCCATTGTTAGCCCTTTGTCATTGTTTACTCGCTCAGTTGTGTCCAACTCTTTAGCAACCCTATGGACTGTAGCCCACCAGACTCCTCTAACCATGAGATTTCCCAGGCAAGAATACAGGAGTGGGTTGCTATTTCCTTCTCCAGGGGATTGTCCCAACCAAGGGATTGAACCCACATCTCCTGCATTCACAGGCAGATTCTTTAACACTGAGCCACCAGGGAAGTCCCTTAGT
The DNA here is from genome assembly GCF_055505025.1 of Bos grunniens. Classification (NCBI taxonomy): domain Eukaryota; kingdom Metazoa; phylum Chordata; class Mammalia; order Artiodactyla; family Bovidae; genus Bos; species Bos grunniens. Next base: position 122,327,312 of record NC_141194.1, on the reverse strand, counting down.
GGTAACCCAAATGTTTATAAGTCAACTGGGTCAGAAAATTAAGGTTTTAGCTTCTGCTCTGACAATATCTGGCTGGCTGTATGACCTAAGATCTTGGTTGGTGGGGCAATACTTGGTCTGAGGTTTCTGAAGTGCAAATGGAATAATCTGGGAGGCAATATTTTTAGGAGAAGATGGATCAAAAGCTAAAGACACAAGATCGGGCAGGTTCAGGGTGTTATGGACATAGACTCAAAGGCTAAACAGATAAGGATTAAAAACCTCAAAAAAGTATACACCGCTTGATGTAGAAATTCAGTTTCTAGGAATTTATTCTTTGGAAATAATAAGATAAACATACAAATGTGTGTATATAGGACTTCCCTAGTGGCTCAGTGGTAAAGTATCCACCTGCCAATGTAGGAGACATGGGTTTGATCCTTGGGTAAGGAAGATCCCCTGGAGGAAATGGCAACCCACTCCAGGATTCTTGCCTGGGAAATCCCATGGACAAAGGACCTTGATGGGCTACAGTCCATGGGGTCACAAAAGAGTTGGACACAACTTAGTGACCAGAAAACAACGTGTGTGTATACAAGGATAAATACAGAAACAATTCATTACAGAGACAAATTGGAAATAATTTAATATTCACCAACATGTGGTTAAGTACATGATAGTTCCTCTCTACAGTAAAATGTTCTGCAGACACCAAAAGTAAAAATGCAGTATTTGTGGTCATGGAAATCTTTGCACAATTGATCAAAAGGCAAGCTATAGTGTCTGAAATATAATTTCATGTGTATAAATTTAAAACACATGTGACTCTCTATGCATAGGAAAAAAGACTGAAAACATGTTCACTAAATGTTGAGTGGTTTCTTATGGTTGGTGGAGTTAATCAATTTTTTCTCAATTTTCTTGTCTATATTTTATATACCTTCTACAAAGAATATGGCATTTTTGAATAATTAAAAAGTTCAGTGCTTAATAAAAAGCAAGAGAGACCATTTAAAATAGAAGAGGCTAGAGAATTCCCTGGCGGTCCAGTGGTTAGGACTTGGTGCTTTCACTGCCAGGGATCTGGGTTTAGTCCCTCGTCTGGGCACTAAGATCCTGTAAGCTGCACAGCATGGTCAAAAAATAATAACAATAAATTAAAATCACTTTAAAAAATAAAGCAAAAGAGGCTAAGAAGCAGGGGAGACTATGAGAATGAAGCTGAAAGGATGGATCTTGGATGAAGCAGTGCTGACAGGGGAAAGGCAGAACTTTTCTTTGTGATCAGAGCTGCTCTGACTTTCTGGAAGGCTTCTGTGGGGGTAATATAGGGGAGGGGTACTGAGAATTGAAGGGCTTGTGTCCCAGAGCAAGGCATGTCTTTGGCCCACATATCCACACAACCCTCCAAACAACACCTAATCCAACTCTCCAACAAGTGCTCTGTAAATGTTTAATGACTGAATAATGATAAACAGATACACAGCTATTAGTCACTCATCAAGGAACATTTTTTTTTTACATAACACAGCAGAGGCAAAAACTGCATGATTTCCGGCAAATCTCCAAGTTAATATTTCAGAAAAACACTTCATTTATAATATTCTGATACTTTCAAATAAACATATACACACAAAGAGATGACTCACCCTGTTATATTTCCATAACTTACTCTGGGCTGGGGAGAAGATATGCCTCTAAGCCTACCATACTATAAAAGATTTATTACATTAAAATTACTTCTCATTTTTATAAAATGATTAAACCCAAGCTTGCTTTGAAAGGATCTGGAGCAGTCAGCCTTAATCTAGTTCTCCTGCTGGTACTGACCAGCCAGGAGGTGTTCAACAGGTCATGTCCACCCCACCCCCTGAGGCCTCCATGTCTCCATCTATACAATCTACTAAAGACCTCCTCCATATCTAACAGAAAGGTCTCCACAGTGGATAAAAGTTACAACAAGCCCCTGTGTCACCTGTTAAAAATATAGAAGATTCTTTGCATTCCCACCCAAAGCCCTGGCTCCATGAGGGTTTCTGGTATTAAACATGCATAACTCCCTTTCTTCAATGGGATGATTCTGCTTGTGCTGACTCTCATGGGTCAAAGTCACCACTGAAAGGATTGGGAAGACAAGCTGATCTCCAGAGACCCATGACGACTGGTGGTGAGAAAGGAAGACCTCTCTCTGCTCAGCAGTGACCTCCACACATTAGACTCCTCCTCAAAAAATCTCCATCTAGTATATTCCACCAATTGGTGAGATGCTGAGGTTGATCAATGGGTTTGCACATACATAGAAGCCATTCATCCATTGGTGTCTACTGTTTTCAATCAGCCCTTCACTTTTCACTTTCATGCTTTGGAGAAGGAAATGGCAACCCACTCCAGTGTTCTTGCCTGGAGAATCCCAGGGATGGGGGAGCCTGGTGGGCTGCCGTCTATGGGGTCACACAGAGTCAGAAACGACTGAAGTGACTTAGCAGCAGCATAGGGGAGGAAATGATCTTGATCAAAGTTGTGCTGATTCCTTTGCAGGAGGGAGATGAGAGAAATAAAAGGATATATGGACATGGAGAAAGGAGGTAATTCATTCACTGTTTATCAGATTCCTCCTCATCAGTGATTCTGCTTTTCTTGGCTTATTATACATCCTTCCTTTCCATCTGTATTTTGGATATCCAGAAATTATTGCTTTCCTCTATATTAGTTAAGGTCAGTAAAGCTAGCCTCTGTAACTAAAAATTCAGTAGCAAAACAAAAAAAGGGTTGTTTGCCATTCATGTCATAACCCAGTGCAAGCATTCCTGGTCAGGCAGCTCTCTCATTGTTATCCTGTATCCAGGCTCCTCCCATACTCAGAGCTGTTGTTTGTTGTTTTAGCCATGAAGTCATGTCCGACTCTTTGTGACCTCACGGACTGTAGCCGGCCAGGCTCCTCTGTCCATGGGATTTTCCAGGCAAGAATAGTGGAGTAGGTTGCCACTTCCTTCTCCAGGGGATCTTCCCAACTGAGGGATCGAACTTGTGTCTCCCATATTGCAGGTGGATTCTTTACCACTGAGCCACCTGGGAAGCCCAGTGCTTAGAGTTCTCTCCATCAATCTGATTGAGATATGGGAAAAGGATTGAGGATTACCTGGAGCTGTTCTGGGCCAACTCTGGACAAAGTTCACATCATTTACATTTGTTTTATGTGGAATAGTCACATGGCCACACCTTATTGCAGGGGAGCCTAGGAACAACAGTTGAACTACATGCCTAAGAAGAGTAGAACATGAATATTGGTGAGTGCTAGGGATCTCTGCAACATCCTCCAAGGTCAAGTCCTCCATTCTTTGATTTTCAATTAGGAATGCAAATCCCTAAGTCATTACAATAAATCTGGAGATAAGAAAAGACAAAAGGAAAATAAGTGGGTTTCCTGAAACTGACCACAACATGACTTATACCTTCTCTAAATAATCCAAAGGGAAGAGCCGGCTCACAAATTAGAGGTTACTTGAATGAAGACAGAACTCTACTGACAGAAAGGATCTGCTTTCTGACAATGAAGCACTCAACGGCTGAGTCACATAATTAGAGGTGAATGACAGGTGACACAAGCCACGCACACTGCCTCTCAGCCTATAAATTATGCTGCTATTAGGGGAAGTTACAAATGTGACCAATTGGAGATATGCAATGGGAAAAGGTGCAGAACTCCATATATGTTTGCAGGCAGATTTCTAGACTTTGGGAGGCAGTGAGTTGAATGGAAATAGAGCAGCTTCTGGAGGTAGACAGTTTGGTTTGAAGGCCAGGACATGCCATTTACCAAGTCTATGGTCTTGGGAGAAGATATCAGCTTCTGTTAAGTCTTGGTTTTCTCATCACTAAGATGAGTATAATAATGATACCTTCCTCACAGAGCTCATGGGAAAGGTAAATAGTTAATGTAAAATTGATTGGCATGAAATTTGGCACAGAGAAGATGCCCAAGAGAGGGTCTCTTTTAAAAAAAAATATTGGCAAGCAATTTGTCAATGTGGGGCCTACTGCTCTAGCCTGTCCTGGACTCTCAGATATCCCACCAGACAAAGGAGAAAGGGGAGGGAATGAGAACAGAGAGCTAGAAGGACCTGCAGGGGGGACTGGCAGGCCACAGCAAGGCTGTTAGTGAGTGAAGTGGAGGAACCTTTGCGGATAATATTAGTACCTATGTCCCAGGATTGTTTTGAGTGTTACATGAAATAATACGTTCATGCTTAGCCCAGTGCCTAGCACATAACGTCAGCCTGAGTACTCATATTATTTATTTTTCTTCTGAACAAAGAAGAGTGGTACCTACCAGCTGGGTAAGGAGAAAGGGAGAAGAAATCGTCGTGTTCCTTTGGGTGGTCTCCTTCTTCTCTGTAATGTACAGGGTGGGGGGGGTGCAGTAGGGGTCCTGGGGGAGTCAGAAAGGCCTGGCAATGCTGCCATCATGAACACTGTCTTCCTCAGTCCAGCCTCAGAGGGGAATGTCTGAAGACAGGATGAGATCATGGCTGGAAAGTTCTTTGTGCTCCAGAGGAGAAACATGTCCTGTACATTTAAGTCGCTATTATTTGCAGAGCCAAATGCCAGGCTTTGAAATGCAGCCAGCCTCTCTTCAATATCTAGTTATGTTTCCACAGCACAGGATGAAAAAAACCAACTGTTTATATGCAGTAGTATTTCTGGTAACTGAACTTACTAGTTTAAAAGGCAATATTTACCGAGCTCACAAAATAGCATGCTTTCTGTCCACAAAGACCTGTTTTAATTAAAGCCCTACCTTTAAAATTCATTAAAGTAATCAGTTCTAAGAGATTAGGAGCCCATGTACTAGATTTCAACCTGGGAGTGCCACATATTCCCTTCTGCAGGTGCAGGAGGCCATGATTTCAACAACTGTGAAGATCTCTCCTTTCACTGAATTTCAGTTTTATTTAAAGGCACTGGCTGCCTAGCCTCGGGAATTTGTCTTTTTTATTAGGCATGAGCGGCTCGGTCGCCTACTAGGTGGATCACCTCATTATTCTCGTTACCTGGGCAGAGTCATGACTCAAAAGCCAGCTCTCCCAGGGCAGACGGAATGGGTTGGGGAAGGGGACTGTGGAGAGATGAAAAGCCACCATGTTCCCTGGTCACAAAGTGGCTCGGCTCTTACGCCCTAGCCTCCTGGCTGTTCAGAGGAAGAGGGCTGGCTGGAAGAGCTCAGTGGGTGCAGCTTAGAGGCGTAAGGTTACATCACTAACTACAACCACCACACGTGTAATTGCTAAAACACACGGAGCACTTCCTCTGGGCTAGGTCTACACAGCTTGTGTTTTGAGCCTCTTGGCAACTCTATGAGATGGGCACTCACATCATCTTCCTTTCACACATGAGGACACTGAGGCTTGGGGAGGACAGGTCCCTGGCCAAAGCCCACATGGAGAGGAAGTGACAGGAAAGCAGCACAGGCAGAAAATGATTGGCCTTGGACCTCCACTGGGGCCACTTTCTATTTTTAACTTATTTATTTTTAATTGAAGGGTAATTGCTTTACAATATTGCTTTTGTTTCTGCCATACATCAACATGAGTAGCCACATGAGTCCCCTCCCTCTTGAACCTCCCTCCCACCTCCCACGCTTGGGGCCCCTTTTTAGAGGTGAGCTCTGTGATGTCATTTCCCTGAGGTTTGGTTTGCTTATGTATAAAGGATGGCCTCTCTCTGACAGTGTGATGGCAAGGATTCCACGTGGTGACACGAGGATGGCATTCAGCACATGTCCTGGCACGGAGGACACACACAACACAGGGTAGCAATTCCTACCAGGAGACTGTAAAATGTGACGCTGGCCACTGTTGGAGGGAGTCAGCTCCCCTGTCAAGGTTGTCCCTTGACAACCTCCCAGCAACCCCGAGTGGGAGAATGGAGGCAGGACAAGTGGCTTGCCAAGGGAAGAGGGGACCTCCATCAGCTTGTGTGTGTGTGGGCGGGAAGGAGGCGGGCGAGTGAGGCAGAACCATGAGTGCAGGGCCAGGGCGGCAGATGACCATCAACCCACTCCTCGCAGTGGGAGTGGAGCTGAGGTTCATACAAGGTACCGTGGCAGGGATCTAGGGGACAGACTAACCGCACAGAACAATGAGACCCGGGAGGTGACAACTGGCCCTGAAAGGGACTCAGTTCAGCAATTTCTCCCTGGAAAACAAGCTGTTGCTGCCAGATGGAAACACTAAGAAAGGCCCTTGACGGCACTCTTGTCCAACCTCTTCACTGTCCACCTGGGGACACCAAGGCCCCATGAGCAGGAGTCTATTTTATGTCCAGAGAACAAGTGTCTACACTGGAGTTCAAAATGACACTGCTATATGAGCCTGACAAAATTATCTAATCTCATTATGCCTCAATTTTCTCACCTATAAAAGATTATGTATTGCACAGAGTTTTTCAAGGATTAAATTAGAGAATGCCTGTAAAACTCTCAGCACAGTGCTTGGCACGCCCTGTAAGCTGGCTCAGAAATTTCTGGGCAGTCCAGTGGTTAAGACTGTGTGCTTCCAATGCAGGAAGCACAGGTTTGATCCTTGGTCAGGGAACTAAAACCCCACAAGCTGTGCAGCATGGTCAATAAATAAATAAATAAAAATAAGCTGGCTTGCACCAGGTCCTGTGACAGTGGGTCCTCCCTACTAGTGCTCACTCAATCATGTCAGACTCTTTGTGACCCCATGGACCATGGCCCCCCAGGATCCTCTGTCCCTGGGATTTCCCAGGCAAGAATACTGGAGTGGGTAGCCATTCTCTTTACCAGAAGATCTTCCTAACTCAGGGATTGAACCTGCATCTCCTGCATTGCAGGTAATTCTTTACCTGCTGAGACATCAGGGCCTGGTGGTACTAATTCTGGAGGACTCTGGAAAATGGCAGTCTTGTTTCACTTTTCCTGCTCCAAAAGCCTCCAGGAGCCCTCTCCAGGGGGATCTTCCTCACCAGCTGTGGCTTCTCCTGCAGAGATGACTGAGCCAGGCCTGCCACAGGCTTGGCATTTGGCAGAAGGTCCAGGTGTCCCTGAGGTGAGGCCATGCCCATCCCTAAACCAGACTTGCTCCTTGGCCAGGCATGGAACAGGGAGCAGAGACTACAGTGGTATGCAAGCTGGATGCTGGCTTGGCCCTCAGTGATCACAAACAATACTCAATTGGGCGAGAAATAACAATATTCACATATTTATTTAACCACTATGAATTGAGTAAAATTTTGTGCCAAGTCCTATGCTTAGTGTTAGAGAGGTGCTGGTGATATAAAAGCAGACAGCATCCCTGACGATCAGGTGCTTACAACATAGTGAAAGGGATTGCCTAATTTAAACCATATACTTCCTGTTTTAATTACTTGCTAGGTGTGTAGGTGATGGGAAGGAAAGAACCAGGTTGCTAGGAGAGTAGATAATGAAGGCTTGGCTGGGCTTGGAGGATCATGAAGGCAGTAACATTTGGTCTGAGCTCTAAAGGATATGGCAATTCACTCCAGTATTCTTGCCTGGGAAATCCCATGGACAGAGGAGCCTGGTGGTCTACAGTCCATGGGGTCTGAGAAAGAGACACACATGACTTAGTGACTAAACAACAACTAAAGGATGTGAAGTTTTCTAGGCAGAGACTGCAGAAGGCAGGGTGGTAGGTGGGAGAAAGGCTTACAGGCAGAGGAAACTTTAAGGAAGACCCCAAGAAAGGAAAGCTTGTGACAAGTTGAAGGAGTTGATAGATTGTTAGTTAGGCTTGGGGTAATCAGGAAAAGGAAGAATGGTACAGGATGAGGTGATGAGGTCAGTGGGCCCATGTCACTCAAGGTCTTTGGTCCAGGATTAGACTTGCTTTTAAAAAGGCCAGTGGGGAACAGTTGATGGATTTTAAGCCAGAGAGCGACATGACCTGACTTAGGTTTTGAAAGATCTGGCTGCCATGCAGAGAATGGATTGTGGGGAGGCAGACCAGAGTGAGGGCGCAGAGACCTGCATGGATGCTATTGTCCAGGAAGAGGTGATAGCTACTCAGAGGAGGAGAGCAGGAAGAGGGGATGCGATGAATTGAATGTGGAGTGTGAGGGAGCAGGAGGGGTCAGGAGTGACTCCTTCTCAGGCTGGCACCCTTGGTGGATGCTGGGAGCTATTCACGGGGATGGGAAACCCCAGAGGAAGTGATGGTGTGGAGTGGGCTGGAAGGACGGGGAGTTCCTTTTGAGATGAGTTGAACTGAGATGCCTGGGAAGCAGGGCAGTGGACAGCTGCATATATAGATCAGGAGCTTAGGGGAAAGAAGCTGGAAATATAAATTCTGTCAGCTCAGTATAGAGGCAGGAATTGAAGGTGAGGCACGAATGAGCTCCCCAGCGGGGCACTGAATTGAGCACGGAGGACAGAAGACATAACACTGATCACCTCCATCAGATTAACGTCAGGGAGAGGACAGACTGAGAAGACTAAGAAGAACAAAGCAGGCTGGGAGCTAGGAAAGCGAGGGTGTCAAGGAGGGAGTCATCATGGAACAAGATAGAAAGCCCAGAAATAAAACCGTGCACCTATGGGTACCTTATTTTTGACAAAGGAGGCAAGAATATACCATGGGGCAAAGACAGCTTCTTCAATAAGTGGTGTTGGGAAAACTAACACTACATGTAAAAGGATGAAATTAGAACACTTCCTAACACCATACACAAAGATAAACTCAAATGGATTAAAGATCTAAATGTAAGACCAGAAACTATAAAACTCTTAGAGGAAAACATAGGCAGAACACTTGATGACATAAATCAAAGCAAGATCCTCTATGACCCACCTCCTAGAGTAATGGAAATAAAAACAAAAGTAAACAAGTGGGACCTAATTAAACTTAAAAGCTTTTGCACAGCAAAGGAAACTACAAACAAGGTGAAAAGACAACCCTCAAGAATGGGAGAAAATAATAGCAAATGAGACAACTGACAAAGGATTAATTTCCAAAATATACAAGCAGCTCAAACAACTTAATACCAGAAAAACAAACAACCCAATTAAAAAGTAGGAAAAAGACCTAAACAGACATTTCTCCAAAGAAGACATGCAGGTGGCTAACAAACACATGAAAAGATGCTCAACATCGCTCATTATTAGAGAAATACACGTCAAAACTACAATGAGATATCACCTCACACCAGTCAGAATGGCCATCATCAAAATGTCTACCAACAATAAATGCTGGAGAGGGTGTGGAGAAAAGGGAATCCTCTTGCACTGTTGATGAGAATGTTAATTGATACAGCCACTATGGAAGATGATGTGGAGATTCCTTAAAAAACTAGGAATAAAACCATCATATGACCCAGCAACCCTACTCCTAGGCATATACCCTGAGGAAACCAAAATTGAAAAAGACACATGTATCCCAATGTTCATTGCAGCACTATTTACAATAGCTAGAACATGGAAGCAACCTAGATGTCCATCAACAGATGAATGGATAAAGAAGCTGTGGTACATACACACAATGGAATATTACTCAGCCATAAAAAGGAATGCATTTGAGTCAGTTCTAATGAGGTGGATGAACCTGGAGCCTATTATACAGAGTGAAGTAAGTCAGAAAGAGAAAGATAAATATTGTATACTAATACATATATATGAAATCTAGAAAGATGGTACCAATGAATTTATTTGCAAGGGAGCAATGGAGGAATAGACATAAAGAATACACTTATGGACACAGGGAGAGGGGATGAGAGGGAGACCTGTATGGAGAGAGCAACATGGAAACTTACATTGTCATATGTGAAACAGATAGCCAATGGCAAGCATTATGTCTCAGGGAACTCAAACGCAGGCTCTGTATCAACCTAGAGGGGTGGGATGGGGAGGAAGATGGGAGGGAGGTTCAAGAGGGAGGGGACATATGTATACCTATGACTGATTCGTGTTGATGTTTGACAGAAAATAACAAAATTCTGTAAAGCAATTATCCTTCAATTAAAATATAAATAAATTTTTAAAAAGGGGGAGTCATCAACAGTAGCTCTGGGGCAGATGCCCTGTAAGATGAGGATGGGAAAATGTCCATTAGATTTAGGAAACTAGAGGTGATTTGGGACAATGAAGAATCAGCTCTGCTCCCCCTTGGGCTGACTGTATGATATGACCATAGTTAAGGTGCAGAATCCAACCTCAAATTCTTCACACGTCCCCTTGCCCCTTTCCCAGACCCACCCACGTGTTGAGAACTTCAGTGGCTGAGCGGAACCTTCCTGAGTACAGTTCATCTGGTCCTTCAGATCTCAGGGTAACTCCCAACTGCTTGCTGTTCCAGGCATCATTTTTCTAACTACCACTTATCGCTAATGTGATCCTCATGCTGACTTCATGTTGTTTGCCTTTTATTGAAGGCTAATAGTTAGGCATTAGCTACAATTTATTCCTACAATCACTTTTCAAGGGCTCAGAAATGATAGCCTTTTTCAATCCTACACTATCAAATGTGTTTCTGACGCCTTTATAATCATAGAATTATATAAATAAATGAACAAGCAAATTATCCAAAGCAAAATGTGATTAGACTCCAGGCAGCCCATCTTATTCTTTAGTATTCCAGATACCCTCCTTTTTAGGTACCTCCCAATCACCTCCCTCACCCCCATATGGATACACAAAAATGAAGCATCAGGCTGGATTACTAAAGTGGCAGACACAAATTGTCAGGTCCATCCTAGGTAGGAAATTTGATGATGCAGATGTCATTGAGAAATGAGCAGTTATTTCAAACCACAGAGACTCATAATTAAACCAAATTCAGGATCACAATTCAATTTGTTTCCAAATTAGTTGTTATTTTCTTATACAGGAAAGCAGAGCATAAGTGAGGGTGGATTTATATTTTATAGTACACAAATTCATCCATTAATGTCTCCTTTGAGGATTCTCATCAAGTTTAGTTTCAAAGATGCCATTAGTGACTACTTAACATCTGGACAAAATGGTTTCCTCTTACTTTCTAGTTGTGTTTGAATTTATTAGGAACGTAACTGAAAATTACCTACCCAGTTTGGCATCTCAAAAATGCCATATAGTTTACAGGTAAGGAAGATAAGACCAAACGTGATGAGTCTAGAGACTTCTTCAGGGAATTGTGCCTGATGTTCTGGGCTCCACGACCTACTCAGGAACTTGGGGAAAATACCCTCTCAGTCAGCAAGGCACTTCCTCTGAAGAACTCATTAGCTCAATTCACAAATAACTTTAAAAGCCAATTATAATTTGATGCCACACCCTTAGAACAATCCACTTGGTCTCCATTACCGTTTCTGGAGCCTGATATGCCAGCAAATTTGGAAAACTCAGCAGTGACCACAGGACTGGAAAAGGTCAGTTTTCATTCCAATCCCAAAGAACGGCAATGCCAAAGAATGTTCAAACTACCACACAGTTGCACTCATTTCACATGCTAGCAAGGTCACGCTCGAAATCCTTTAAGCTAGGCTTCAATAGTACGTGAACTGAAAACTTCCAGATGTACAAAAGATTTAGAAAAGGCAGAGGAACCAGAGATCAAATTGCCAACGTCTGTTGAATCACAGAGAAAGCAAGGGAATTCCAGAAAAAAATCTACTTCAGCTACATTGACTATACTAAAGCCTTTGACTCTGTGGATCACAACAAACTGGAAAATTCTGAAAGAGATGGGAATACCAGACCACCTTACCTGCCTCCTGAGAAACTTGTATGAAGGTCAAGAAGCAACAGTTAGAACTGGACATGGAACAACAGACTAGTTCAAAATTGGGAAAGGAGTACGTTGAGGCTGTATATTGTCACCCTGCTTATTTAACTTCTATGCAGGGTGCTGTGCTGTGCTTAGTTGCTCAGTGGTGTCTGACTCTTTGCTACCCCATGCCAGGTTCCTCTGTCCATGGGATTTCCCAGGCAAGAATACCGGAATGGGTTGCCATGCCGCCCTCCAAGGGATCTTCCCAACCCAGGGATCAAGCCCAGGTCATGCAAAATGCCAGGCTGGATGAAGCTCAACCTGGGATCAAGATTACCCAGAGAAATATCAATAATCTCAGATATGCAGATGATACCACCCTAAGGGCAGAAATTGAAGAGGAACTAAAGAGCCTCTTGATGAAGGTGAAAAAATAGAGTGAAAAAGCTGGCTTAAAACTCAACATTCAGAAAACTAAGATCATGGCATCTGGTCCCATCACTTCATGGCAAATAGACAGGGAAACAATGGAAACAGTGACAGACTTTATTTTCTTGGGCTCCAAAATCACTGTGGATGGTGACTGCAGCCATGAAATTAAAAGACACTTGCTCCTTGGAAGAAAAGCTGTGACAAACCTATTGCTGTTCTGTGCTGTACTTAGTTGCTCCATCATGTCCGACTCTTTGTGATCCCATGTACTGTAGCCTGCCAGGCTCCTCTTTCTATGGGGATTCTCCAGGCAAGAATACTGGAGTGGTTGGCCATGTTCTTCTCCAAGGGATCTTCCCAACCCAGGGATTGAACCCAGGTCTCCCACATTGCAGGTGGATTCTTTACCCACTGAGCTACCAGGCAAGCCCTGACCAGCCTAGACAGCATATTAAAAAGCAGAGACATCACTTTGCTGACAAAGGTCTGTATTGTCAAAGCTATGGTTTTTCCAGTAGTCATGTATGGATGTCAGAGTTGGACCATAAAGAAGGCTGAGTGCCAAAGAATTGATGCTTTTGAACTGTGGTGCTGTAGAAGACATTTGAGAGTTTCTTGAACAGCAAGGAAATCAAACCAGTCAATCCCAAAGGAAATCAATCCTGAATATTCATTGGAAGGAGTGATGCTGAAGCTGAAGCTCTAATATTTTGGCCATGATGCAAAGAACTGACTCATTGGAAAAGACTCTGATGCTGGGAAAGATTGAAGGCAGGAGAAGAGGGCAACAGAGAACGAGATGGTTGAATGGCATCACCGACTCAACAGACATGAGTTTGAGCAAGCTCCAGGAAACAGTGAAGGACAGGGAAGCCTGGTGTACTGCAGTCCATGGGGTCACGAAGAGTCAGACACAACTGAGTGACTGAACAATAACTACCCAGCTAGAGTGATCAATGCTATAGCCCAAACTTACTGTCCTTCCAATCTCATTTCAAAATTGCTCCTTTCTTTTTCAGAGGCCTTTACCCTCAATATCAGGCATCTGGTCCAGATGCCTGGTTTCTGCCTCAGCTATCCTGAGGGAACCACAGGATAAATTAGTTGGCAAGTGAGCCAGCTAAGAAACAAAGAGGCGTCAACACCCATCAGACATTTGAAGTTGAAAAAACAAAAAGCAAAGCTTTCGGATTTTGAAAGATTCCTTTTTACAAGATTTTGGAGCCCTAACTCCAGCCTGAGAACTGAGGAAGAGAAAAGTCATTGTGCCACTACTTGTAATGCACCAACCACTTACTTCCTTTTTCAAAGGAAAAACAAAAACGAAAAGCAAAACCAAAGATCTCAGTGTCATTGTCCTGATCCTTGACATCTGCCTTCCCTTTTATTTCACGATCCGCTTGATTTTGTCCTTGTTAGTTTTGAAAATCTCCTGCAAAGTCTCCAAAGCTTGATGTGACAAGGTGAAGCGGCTCTAAAATACAGTCAGTATTTGGCAAGATTCATTAACGATAAAGAGAAACAATGGGATAGGAATTTCTAGGTGGGCTGTGTGCTCAAATGAATAGCTGATAAATAAACACAATATTTGTGATTTGGGGCATTACTAATACATCCTCTTTAAGAAAATCCTAAACACAAAACTCAGAAACAATGAGGATAGATTGGAGGGAGCTTATTTGCATGACAAAAGATCTCTTTAGCTGACGAAAGGATTCACCATTCTCTTTTTAAATGAGAGCATATTTGTACAAGATTCTTGTTTACAAAAATAAAAACATCAACTTGTACCAGAGTTACAGGAACTCTCCAGTGGGTAATATGAGAGCCACTCTATAATAGATGATTTATCTCAGGTCAGCTAGACTGGAAGGCCACACTTGGGACTGTGACGGCTGACTCTGCCAGGACTCTGGAATCCACTGGGTAACTCTGGGCTCATTTTCCCCAGATGCTCCACTCTTCTGTTTTGTTAATGCATATGTATGGAAGAGTGTCCTCAGAAAGCAATCTTTGGGGACATTTTAACCCACATATCAAGGAATCACAACCCTTCTGCTCTCCTATTTCCCTGACATCTGACCCCCTAAAATCAGGATGGGTGAGTTGGGTGGTCAGGACTCCTAGAGCCACTGGACTTGACCTGAACTCTGATCTGTGGATATCCCTCTGGATCTGAGGCCTGGATGAAGCTGCTTAAAGTCTCCATTTATAACAAAAAACAACTTTGTTGATGATTAGATTAAAATGGCTCCAAAGTTCTGTCATGGTACAAGCCTCAGTTCGTGTCTGGAAGCTCTGCCAAACAAGGCCGTTTGTTAGTTTCTGCAGTTATGGAAGGAAGCTTTAAAGTGTAGTTTAATGATGTTCCATCTCTTCACACTTGGTAGTTTCCAGACAAAGAAGCAGATAACAAAAAGAGGATCCTGCTGTTCTTACCCGAAGAGGAAATCAGTGAGCATATTTTACCATTAAGGGGCCCAATCCTACTGTGATGGGCAGCTTCTTCTATTTTAACTGGGAGAAGAAACAAAGTAAACATCACATAAAGCAGGACTCAGTCCCCCTAATCTGGAGATGAGCCCACAGGTAGCTGGAAGCAGATGAACATATGATTAGAAAGAGCTTATGAGGCTTGGCAGCTCAGAAGACTTGGGTGTGAATCGTACCATCTATTCTCTGTGGAACCAGCCCAAGTGATTCCATCTCTTTAATGAGATGATTCTTCATCTCGGAAATTGGGAGGATACCATCAACCTTACAGGGGTGTTGTAAGTGTTAAATGAGATAGTGTATGTAAAGGGCTTAAAGAGTATGGAGCCTGATACAAAGTAGGCCCTCCATAAATGTGGAATTAATGCCCATTTATGAATATCAAAACTAAGGCTGTCCCTTTGCTGCTGCTGCTGCTGCTAAGTCACTTCAGTCGTGTCCAACTCTGTGCGACCCCATAGACGGCAGCCCACCAGGCTCCGTAGGCCCTGGGATTCTCCAGGCAAGAATACTGGAGCAGGTTGCCATTTCCTTCTCCAATGCATGAAAGTGAAAAGTGAAAAGTGAAGTCACTCAGTCGTGTCCGACTGTTAGCGACTCCATGGACTGCAGCCTACCAGGCTCCTCCGTCCATGGGATTTTCCAGGCAAGAGTACTGGAGTGGGGTGCCATTGCCTTCTCTGAGGCTGTCCCTTTAATTCACTCTAAAGCTTAAGCAGGATCAAGAGGATACTGATAGTCATTAAGTAAAGAAAAAAAACTGAATCTATTGCTATCTAGCATGGAGTAAGAGAACCATCTCATGAGAAGATATGTGGAGAGATGAAGACTAAATAATGCCCTGGAATTCAAGGTGTGAACTGGATAATGGCAGCCCCCAAATTAAAATTGACTGTACTCTTTATCTACAGTCCAAAAGAAAGATCAGAAAATATAATCAGAACTTTTCATAGTACTTTGGTGGAAATTAAAGAAATGTCAGAGGAAAAAAAAAGAATACTGATGGTTGTGACAGAAAACTGCATACATCATTAGGCTTTTGATGCAAATCCTGAGAGAGTCATTTCCTAGGCAGGTTGATAGGAAATCTAGGGGTCCCCAAGGAGAGAGGGGTCTGGAATTCTCAAGGAGGAAGAAAGGACAAACTTTTTTTCTTTCTCCACATTCCTTAGGATTATATAACAATAATGTATCCTGCCTGAGGACAGTCTCTGGATTAAGGACAGTCTTTGGATTAAACCTTCTGGCTAATTCTGTTATCTTAAAATGTAAATTATGGGAGTAGGTCTGATGAGGTCTTTACAACCTCCAGACATTCTTTGGATTCACTGGAGAGTATATAACTTCATTGTTAACACTAGCAAGCGGGTACTCTTTCTGCCCCCTTCTGATGCCTATGTCAGAAGCTTTCTCTATCTCCTTTATACTTTAATAAAACTTTATTACACAAAAGCTCTGAGCGATCAAGCCTCGTCTCTGGCCCCGGATTGAATTCATCTCCTCCGGGGGCCAAGAATCCCGGTGTATTAGTGTGATTCAACAACAACCTTTCAATCCTAGGCCCAGGAAGATTTGATTCTCAGATTTCATTTAGAGTTAACAAGGGTGGTCTCATCTAAGTCTGTGAGCAAAAACAGAACTTGATTAAATGTGAGAGATGACCATGAAGGAATGTTAAGATTGTCAACTCTGCTTTGCTATGACCTAGAAATCTGGGTCATATACCAGGGCACAGGGTGACGGTGTGACCTCTTTGCACACAACTTACCTGAAAGGAAAAATAGTGCCAGTGCAGAACCTGCTGGGCTTCTGACCTCAAAAACGTGGACACACAATGATAATCCCTTCTAATCACTTTAAAAACTATTTATTTTTATTTAAATATTTCAAAAAATACTTATATATTTATTATATACTTGGCTGCATCGGGTCTTAGTTGCAGCATGTGGGATCTAGTTCCCTGACCAGGGAGTGAACTTGGCCCCCTACATTGGAAGCATGGATTCTTAACCACTGGACCACCAAGGAAGTCCTCTGAATCATTTCCAATGAATGAACTCAGTACTTTAGAAAAATGGAGAAGATTCAAATGTTTTTCCTTTCAAGCCTGTGGCTCCCAATCATAGAGGTCTTTAGGGACAAAGTAGCCTCCTTCTGAGGATCTCCTTCTAGTAACATGAGGCCTCTTGGCTCTTCTTTTTGTTGCCTTGGATTAGTTCAGTGAGAAACATGGCTAAATAGAGAGTGACATCAACAGGTGTCTTACCAATAACCCAAAGCAAAACAAAGCTTGAAACTTGCTTTGGCTTAATGAATCTCTTTCTCTTTATCCACTTTGTTATGGGAAGAAAGAATTAGCTGATCCCTCTTATTTAAGCCGTATCAGTAACCCTTTGCCCTGACTGTCAGTTGAGTTTTCCCTGTCTCAGGGTAAAAGATTTTCCTATGACATCCTCTTGAGAAATCACAGCAGCCTTTATCTGCACTTATTTGCATGTGAGAGGATCTCAAGCCTGGTACTCCAGAAAATTACTGTGAGCTCTAAAGCGGTCTTTACACCAATACCCCACTCTGGCTACCCCAGGGCTCTTCAGGCCAAAATGAAGAGCAGTCTTTGGGCTATACCAATTATCATAGGGAGCTTCCCTGGTGGTGCAATGGTAAAGAATCAACCTGCCAGTGTAGGAGACAAAAGAGACTCAGGTTCGATCCTGGGTCGGGAAGTCCCCCTAGAGGAGGAAATGGCAACCCACTCCAGTATTCTTGCCTGGAGAATCCCATGGACAGAGAAGCCTGGAGGGCTACAGTCCATGGGGTCACAAAAGTCAGACACAACTGAGAGACTAAACAACAATAGCAAATTATCACAGGGGGTGCTTCTGACCTTTCGCAGTTCAAGTTCACATTCCACCTTCCACAGGTACCATACATGTATGCCTTCACAGAGTATTTCTTGAGCATCACAAGTGATGAATACTTATTTAATGGGTACATTTGGGTAGATTACTAGACAAGCTCAACTCAACACAGTCCTCCTTTCTCTTGGGAACAATTGTACTCCTGGGAGTAGCTGTTCTCTGCTCCTCTGTGTGGGCAGCCTGCCCTGGTTCTGTGCTGCTTATATTGAAGTGGGCAAGTCTGTCTAATTTTTACAATTCATTTAACAGACACATTTCACTTACTCATTAAACTCAGTCTTCTAGGATGGCCTCCATGAGCAAGGAAGTGATCTTTTAAAGCCCGTATTTACTGTTTTGTGTATTTCTCAACTTGCTCAGAATCTAGATGATGAAATTGAAATTGGGACCCCCTTTGCTCCACTGCATAAGCACCAACCATGTGCCACGCATACTGTCTAAGTCACAGGGTAGAACAGAATCATAAACATAGTTCTTTCTCCATGGAGCTTATATGTCTAAGCCTCCCAGGGGACATTTCTGGTGTAAACTGCCTTTCTGCCACTATCACTTATGTAGCATGCTATCTTTGTGGAACAGGGGATTGGGACAGTCCCCCAACAGAGGACATCAGGAGCATATCCAGGACGACGTTCTGTCCTGCTTCCCTGCTCATGCCTTGTCCTGATATATCTTTGCTCAGAGTTGTATTTGTTGCTGAAACAGAGAAGGAATCCTACCTATTATAATGTAAAAACTTGGCACTTGTTTTTCCTTTTTCAAATACAGTTCTCTTCTTGTTTATAGATCACATTAATGCCCTGTAACAGTCAAAGCTTTTGAAGGCACACTGTTTAGGATTCAACATTACTTCAAAGCCCAGGAAACTTTAAACCTGACCAAACAGCAGATATAATTTTCCAAATAACACCAGAGAGTTTCCAAGAATATTCTGTGTGGTACACCGTGCTGAAAGTTTTTAAGTTGTTTCAATGTTTTTAGGTGTGCAAGTCCAGAACCACAACTTGAAACCAGATTCTATTTCTACTGGGTAGATTGGAATTACTTCCAATAAATCCTTTCAATCAATATGCTTTGACTGGGTACCAGCGATGTGCCCAGAAGGGTGATAATGGTCATCTCCTATTTGCCAAGCTCTGCCAGCTTTATGTATGAAAAACCTATAAAATCTATGCCAAGTAGGATACCAGAAGCCCACCACAGGTAGGCTTAGTCTCAGTCCTGCTAGCTGGCACTTGCTCTCTGGTGTACTGGAGAAGAGACTATGGCTCTCTATGCCAACTAAAATATGGCCTCCATGCCAAATCTCATTGTCTGTGCCCAACAACAGTTCCTAATGACCATTCCAGCTCCCCACTGGTACTGGAACACTGCTCTTCCTCCACTAGGAACAGTTATCTCATGCTCAAGAGTTCATGTGATAACAGGCTTTCTAATTATCTCTTTCACACGCTATAAGGTTAGCCTGCCAAAGTCACAGTCACATGTCAGCCAAGGCTAATCTCAACAAGAGTCAGACCTAAAGATTCCAAAGGGGTGGGTGGAGAGAGAGCCAGGTGGGGAGGTAGGGATGACTGGTTTGGAGGAAGGGAAGGAGACACGCTCTGCTTTAGCATCTTTCCCCTCTCATGCGTTGATTGATTTACAGGTTAACTGTGGTGATTATTTTCTAAATCATCAGTCTTCAAGACACATGGTCTGTCAGACTTTTGTATCACTTATGGTATTAAAAACACTTAGAAATTCTGACTCCAAAGATGAACAGGTCTTGTATATTTTGATTGTTTATGTCAGGGGTTAAAAACTCAAATGTCAGTATATAAATAAATTTGTAGATCCACATTTGCAGATTGGAAAAGAAACTTACATGTCTGCAAAGGTCACATATAAAACATAAATGAGTGAAATGGACTCAGTGTAAGATAACAGGAGTGCTGGGGACATTTGGGAAATTGGAGTGTGACTACTCTATTTAAACACATACCAATTCAATGAAAACAAAACTATGGACAAATTAAGCAGGTCTGAGGGTTAGATTTGTCTTGGGATCGACCAGTTTGCCAAACTTAGCTTTACAGAGATCAAAGATAATTGTATTACCCTTGAAACCTCAGGTTTTATAATCTCTATAGGAGAGAAGAAGAAGTTAGCTATAAAGATTATAAAACCTGAGGTTTCAAGGGTGATACAATTATCTTTGATCTCTGTAAAGCTAAGTTTGGCAAACTGGTGGATCCCAAGACAAATCTTGGGAACCAGAGATCAAATTGCTAACATCCTCTGTGTCATGGAAAAAGCAAGAGAGTTCCAGAAAAACATCTCTTTCTGCTTTATTGACTACGCCAAAGCCTTTGACTGTGTGGATCACAATAAACTGTGGAAAATTCTGAAAGAGATGGGAATACCAGACCACCTGACCTGCCTCTTGAGAAACCTATATGCAGGTCAGGAAGCAACAGTTAGAACTGGACATGGAACAACAGACTGGTTCCAAATAGGAAAAGGAGTATGTCAAGGCTGTATATTGTCACCCTGTTTATTTAACTTATATGCAGAGTACATCATGAGAAATGCTTGGCTGGAAGAAGCACAAGCTGGAATCAAGATTGCTGGGAGAAATATCAATAACCTCAGATATGCAGATGACACCACCCTTATGGCAGAAAGTGAAGAGGAACTAAAAAGCTTCTTGTTGAAAGTGAAAGAGGAGAGTGAAAAAGTTGGCTTAAAGCTCAACATTCAGAAAACAAAGATCATGCCATCTGGTCCCATCACTTCATGGGAAGTAGATGGGGAAACAGTGGAAACAGTGTCAGACTTTATTTTTTGAGGCTCCAAAATCACTGCAGATGGTGACTGCAGCTATGAAGTTAAAAGACGCCTACTCTTTGGAAGGAAAGTTATGACCAACCTAGATAGCATATTCACATGCAGAGACATTACTTTGCCAACAAAGGTCCATCTAGTCAAGACTATGGTTTTTCCAGTGGTCGTGTATGGATGTGAGAGTTGGACTGTGAAGAAGGCTGAGCACTGAAGAATTGATGCTTTTGAACTGTGGTGTTGGAGAAGACTCTTGAGAGTCCCTTGGACTGCAAGGAGATCCAACCAGTCCATTCTGAAGGAGATCAGCCCTGGGATTTCTTTGGAAGGAATGATGCTGAGGCTGAAACTCCAATACTTTGGACACCTGATGTGAAAAGTTGACTCACTGGAAAAGACTCTCATGCTGGGAGGGATTGGGGGCAGGAGGAGAAGGGGACGACAGAGGATGAGATGGCTGGATGGCATCACCGACCCGATGCACACGAGTTTGGGTGAACTCCGGGAGTTGGTGATAGACAGGGAGGCCTGGCGTGCTGCGATTCATGGGGTCACAAAGAGTTGGACATGACTGAGCGACTGAACTGAACTGAACTGAACTGAACTTCTTCTAGATAGAACTGTTCAGTATTGCACAACTGTGGAACCATGGAAGGAACACTGCTTTCACAAACAGAAGACTTGGTTCTAGTTTTGATCCTACAAAATGTGCTTGTAAATAAAGTGATATTGGATAAATCCCTTGTCTTCTTTAGTTATCTGTAAAGTTGCCTGCCTTAAACAGCCTTTAAGGTACCAGAACACCTTCATCTCTAAGCTGCTTCTTCCATTTCTAATCTTGCCCTCAGGGAATGAGGCTCTAGGAGACAGGAAGAGGAATATATTAGACTACCACTGTTTACTTCTATGATGTGCAGCTAAGATGTCCATGGTCAAGATTTGAAATAATACATTTTTTTAAGGCTCATGACAAGCACTTAAATTCAGTGTGTATCCATGTGCACAAGTGGTTTGGGACAGGATATAGTGAGGGACGGCAAGGTGGCACCATTCCATTTTGATCTGTTTCCAAAAATGCTGAGGTACAGGTCTGACTCATGAATAATTGTTAGCAGGGAAACAGGAAACGGATGCTGCCTAAGCATTTTTCATTCACCATGAGTTGATTATGCACTCGTTCACTCAACAAACATCTAACACCTCAGATTCTGGTGATGCTGAGCTAAATGAACAAGATCTCTTGTCAAGTTCACAGACAAATATTAAGAGGCATCTGGTCTCACTGAAAAATATACTGAACACAAGGATGTTGGGGCTGAAGTATTTCCAAATAGTGTCTTCCTTTCAGGTATAAATCAGTTGTATTTAAACCAGTCCTAGAGCCATAAGGTTCTCCTTGGGTGCTTCTGGGACCATCATGGTTAGAAAATACTAGAGGTTAAATGAGTAAGACTTAAAGTATAGCTGTTCTGCTTTGATGTAATTTATGTATTGGGGTTCCTTACATGATTTCACTTGAAAAAATGATTTTATTAGTTGTAATAAGTTAAATAAAGCCCACCCCCACCCTATGATGTCCACATCTCAGTCCCTGGAAGCTGTGAATTTACCTGAATGGCTAAAGGGATTGGCAAATGTGTTTTTTTAAAAAATATATTTATTTATTTATTTGGCTGAGTTGAGTCTTAGTCACAGCATGCACGCATATGGGA
Organism: Bos grunniens; assembly: GCF_055505025.1. NCBI lineage: Eukaryota > Metazoa > Chordata > Mammalia > Artiodactyla > Bovidae > Bos > Bos grunniens. The sequence continues at coordinate 122,305,232 of NC_141194.1, read as the reverse complement.
TCTTTTGTTGCAGCAAGCCAGCTTCTCTCTCAGAGGCTTAGTTGCCCCTTGGCACGTGGGATTCTAGTTCCCTGAGCAGGGATTGAACTTGCATCCCACACATTGGAAAATGGATTCTTAACCTGGATGTGTTTTATTAATAAATCAGGGATCTTGAGATGAGTACTTAAGTAATCCTGGACTATCCTGGTAGGACTAATGTAATCACAGGGTCCTCAAAAGAAGGACTCAGGACTTCCCTGGTTGTCCAGTGGCTAAGACTTTATGGTCCCAATGCAGGAGGCCCAGGTTCAATCCCTGGTCAGGGAACTAGATCCCACATGCCACAACTAATATCTGGTATAGCCAAATAAATAAATAAATAAATCCTTCTTTCTTACTTAAAAAAGGAAGCAGGAGGGTCAAAGTGAGAAAGAGAGACAGTAATGTGACAATGGAAGTGGAAGTTCAAGTGATGCCACCACGGGACAAGGAATGTGGGCAGTCTCTGAAAGCTGGAACAAGCAAGAATGGATTCTGCCCTAGAGCCTGCAGAAGCCCTGCTGACACCTGGATTTGATTCCATTGAGACTCATTTTACTCTCGACATCCAGAATGTAAGATAATGGGTTTGCATTGTTTTAAACCCCTAAGTTTGTGGTGATTTGTTACAGCAAATATAAATAATGAATATGCTAGTATAAAACATCATGAAGCTTTTAAAGCCATGCTTCCTTTAACCCAGAGGCAGAGAGACATTTTTCCAGGGCAGTGACTCATCATGACTCTTTCTAGGGTCCCTCGAATCCTGGCACAGCAGTTAGAATTCTTGGTGTGAGCTACGCAAGTGCCCTAATTTTGAACTGGTTCCCCCCCCTACTCCCCCACCCCCCATCAGCTTCCTCAGGCCAGACTCTGACTTGTTTGTCTCTTGCTTTAAGGAGAGCGGAAGCCTCCAGTTTCCCCTCTGTAATAGCACTGACCCAGTTCTGCAAGCCGTTGCTAGTTAACAATATGAAAAGGATACAGGAAGCCTTATTGTTCACCATCTTATTTTCCAACCTGGTCGGATTAACAGCTAATCAGAAATTAATGCTCTGGGTAGGCACTTCTTCCAACTTAAGAGTGAGCAAGTCAGCAAAATCCTTAATTGAGCACTTCATTGCCCGCCTCCACATTGACAGGGTTAACGATTATGAAGTAGGGAACTCAGTCATCATCATTTCCCATTGGGAATTTGGCTGTTCTTTTGGTTCCTGAATTTAAGATGAAACGGGAAATAAACACTGCACAGTAAAAACTTGTTACATAGTTAGGTCAACAGAGTTTTTTTCTTCAATGCCTCTTCCCATTTGGAGCAGCAGGGCAGGGGACAGGAAGGCTTTGTGTGCTGGATACCAAGGGATGTGATCCTAATTTTGGTTCTGCTCCCAACTTGCTCTGAGTTCAAGTCCCTCAGTTGACTTATCTGCAAAATGGGGATAGGGACCTTAACATCAAAGAATCTTTTCATCTTTGGCAGTCTGAATCAATGGTTCCCAGATTTTTGAATTGCATGGACCAATGACACTTTCCATGAACATTTTGGAGACATACATAGAATTTACAAAGTTTGACTGCCTAGTGAAGGCATTTTTAAAAGGTACCACAATACTTTCAAACAAGAAAAGACATTTTATCACCAAAAAAACTTGGAAGGGCATCATCTCAAAATAGAGAACAGGTCATTATGTTGAATCCTTTTAGCTTTATAAAAAACTCACTATCTTGTCTATTTTTTTTTTTTTCTCTCTCTCGTTTAGATACAGATATAAGAACATTGGGCTTCCCAGGTGGCTCAGTGGTAAAGAACCTGCCTGCCTATGCAGGAGAGGCAGGTTCAATCCCTGAGTCAGGAAGATCCCCTAGAAAAGGAAATGGCAACTCATCCCAGTATTCTTGCCTGGGAAATCCCATGGACAGAGGAGTCTGGCAGGCTACAGTTCATGGGGTTGCAGGGAGTTGGACAGGACTCAGCAACATGTACACATAAGAATCATTGTCCAGATTTCCCAGGCAGTCCAGTGGTTAGGACTCCGCACTTCTACTGCAGGGGGCACATGTTTGATCCCTGGTTGGGGAACTAAGGTCTCACATGTCATGTGGCCCAAGAAAGAAAAGAAAGACTGTTAAAGATTGGCAAAGCTCATCAGATCCACTTTTGGGATTCCATGCTCTATGGCACCAAAACTTTCTTATTTGTCCCCTAAATTCACCCTGGGTGGGTGATTTCTTTCGCCAGGCCTGCTTACTGCTGCACCAGTCAGAAACTCATCAAGGGGAATGCTACTGGCCTCTTCCTCCCCAGAAGGAAAACAACATCTATGTCTAAAAGCTTCAGCAGAGAACAAGACAGAGACTAAAGTGGCAAAGGAAGCTAGGTTTGATGAGTTGGAAAAAAATCAAGCAAATCAAAAGGACACGTGTGGCGCATTGTGCCTGTGCGTGCCCATGCATGCATTCTGAAAGAAGCATCTAGGAAATTTGAAGTTTGGCCTCAGGCATCTGAAGCTGGGTCTCATTCATGTGACTCTGGTTCACAGAGAAAAATGCCAGACTCCAGATCTCTCTGCCCCTTAGGGAGGGTAGGCCTCTCTAAGCATCTCCGAAAATGCTACAGATAGTCCCAACTCAGTAATGTTGGGGCTGCTTGCTGATTCAAAGCCTGGATCGATGACCAGTGTTGCCACACTGTGTTGACTTTTTCCCTCATGGACTCAAAGAACTTGGGTGACCCAAAGTCACAAGTTGGTCAGTGGGAAAGCTGAGGTCCCATTAAGGACTGTCAAAATACAATGGGTACACACTTTATTAAAAAAATTAAGATACTATCACTTTATAATACTATCTAAGTTTCATGTGTACAACATTCTATTTCTACTTTTGTGTACACTACAGTATGCTCACCACCAAAAATTTAGTTTCCATCCGTCACCAGACAATGGATTCCTCTAATTCATTTATTCTTTTTGTCTGTCTTTCACTATCCCTTCCCCTCTGGTTACCACTACTCTGTTCTCTGTATCTACATGTTTGGTTTTGTTTGGTTTGTTAATGTATTTTTGTTTGTTTGTTTCTATATTCCACAAATGAGTGAAATCATATGATATTTCTTTTTCTCTGTCTGACTTATTTTACTTAGCATAATGCCATCAAGGTCCATCCATATTGTCACATGTAATGCCTACATTCCTAACCACGGTTATATACTGCCTTCCAAATAGTCCTGTTTTACCATAGAATAGGCTATATGATAGTTTGGTTTCCTATTCATCAAGGCTTTTTTGATCCTAATAATAGAATGATTGTGGTAAAATTAAGGTGGAAGGGTAAATGGGAGTTCTTTGTAACTATTTCTGTAAGTGTGAAATTATTTCAAAATGAAAAATTACCCCAAAAAACTGCCCAAACTGTCACTATTTATAGATGACATGATATTATATATGGAAAACCCTAAAGACTCCACCAAAAAACTGTTAGAATAAATAAATTCAGCAAACCTGCAGGATATAAAAATCTACATACAACATCTGTTGTGTGTGTATACACTGATAACAAATTATCAGACAGGGAAATTAAGAAAACAATCCCATTTATAATTGCATCAAAAAGAATAAAATATCTAGGAATAAATTTAACCAAGGAGGTGAAAGAACCTATACACTGAGGTTGACTATAGTACATTGACTATAAGACATTAATGAAAGAAATTGAAGAAAATACAAATAAATGTGAAGATAATCCATGCTCATGAACTGATAAAATTAATACTGTCAAAATATTCATACAACCCATAATACAGATGCAATGCAATTCCTATCAAAATTCCAATGGCATTTTTCACAGAAATAGAGCAACAATTCTAAAGTTTGTATGGAACCACAGAATACCCTGAAAAGCCATGGCAAAGAAACAAAACCCATTTCAGATAGGGTTGAGAACCCCATTGTACTCTTCCCAATCTAGTCCCTACTTTTCTCTTCTTGTAGTTAGGAACACAGTATTAAAGTTCCCATGCACATTTTTAATCATCACCAGACATGTACATCCATAAACAATGTATGTATTTTTCAACACTTAACAAATGAGGTTATACTGTATAATAAGGCAATTTGGGTTTTCCACTCAACATTATGTTTTCAAGATACTAAATGGATAGATAGCTAGTGGAAAGTTGCTATGTAACATAGGGAGCTCAACTCGGTGCTCTGTGACAACCTAGAGCGGTAGGATAGGGTGAAGAATGGCAAGAAGGTTCAAGAGTGAGGGGACATATGTATACTTATGGCTGATTCATGTTGATGTATAGGGGCTTTCCTGGTGGCTCAGGGGTGAAGAATCTGTCTGCAATGCAGGAGAGATGGCAGGAGCCACTGGTTACAGATCCCTAGGTTGGGAAGATCTCCTGTAGAAGGGAATGGCAACTCACTCCAGTATTCTTGCTTGGAGAATCCCATGGATTGTAGCTTGGCAGGCGCAGTCCATGGGGTCACAAAGAATCAAACACGACTTAGTCACAAAACAGCAGCAGAAGCATGTGGTTGTACAGCAGAAACCAACACAACATTGAAAAGCAATTATCCTGCAATGAAAGTAAGTAATAAAACATATATAAATTAAAGATACTAGATGGTGTCTCTGTGCAAGTTTCTTTTTTTTATTACAAAATCAAATGTATCAGTTGTTTCCTTTATCATTTGTGCTTTTTTGTTTTGTCTGGTTTTGTTTAAGAATACTCCCTGTTCTATGGTCATGAAGATTTTCTCCTGGGTTTGGTTTCACATTATATATAACGGACGTTTAGTTTTATTTCCCCCAAATTATCCCCAATTCTACCAGAAGCATATACTGAGGGATGCTTCCATCCCCCTGCTGATTGGACACCCCATCTCTGACATATATCCAGGGTCCATGCTCATCTGAATATACTTCTGGGCTCTCTATTCTGTTCCAATGTTTTTGTCCCTCCCTGCACCAAGCATAGTGTCTTAACAACTGTAGCTTTAAAGGAAGTTTTGTTTTATTTGTTTGTTTTTTGGCTGTGCCAAATGGATTGTGAGATTTTAGTTCCCTGACCAGGGGTTGAACTCAGTCCTGGCAGCGAGGGGGCTTCCCTGGTAGCTCAGACAGTAAAGATTCTGCCTGCAATGCAGGAGACTGGGATTTAATCCCTGGGTTGGGAAGATCCCCTGGAGAAGGGAATGGCTACTCACTCCAGTATTCTTGCCTAGAGAATCCCATGGACAGAGGAGCCCTGGCACACCACAGTCCATGGGGTCACAATGAGTCAGACACAACTGAATGACTAAGCCTGTATGCACACCGGCAGTGAGAGCATGGAGGCCCAACTACTGGACTACCAGAGAATATCCATGCAGCTTTATAAGAAGTTTTTATATGAGGTAGAGCAAGATACTGTACTTAGTTCTTCCAAAATCTTGTAGATATTTCTCTTATATTTTCCTATTCTCTGCAGCAGTTTGTAAAAGAGGGTTTGGAAGGTTTGGTAATTTTTTTTTTCTATAAAACTGCTTGAGCCTAGTGTTTTTTAAGGTACAGAAAATTCACTTCCATTAATTTTTATTGCATTACAGAGGTATGTTTTCTTCGAGTCACTTTTGATACATTTTCTAGGAAAATATTCATTTCTTTCAAGATTTCAAGTTTATAGGCATAAAGTTGATTGTAGTTTTATCTTATCGCTGAAATCTCTAATTCACTAGTACAACTGTCATAGTCCCTTTTTTGTTCCTAAAATTATTTGTCTTTTCTTGACTACTGTTGTTATTTTCTCACTATATTCATCCCTATTTTCCTCAAAGAACCAATTCTTAAAATTTGTTGATCCTCTCTCTGATTTGTTTTCTACTGAATTCATTAATTTCTGCTCCTTACAGTTTTCTTCTTTTTAAAATACTTTGTTTTTCTTTTTTTCCTGGTTTCTTGAGTTAAACATTTAATTCAATTATTTTCAATTTGCTTTAATTTTTAGATTAAATATAGTTAAGACTGTAAAATTACCTTTATCACTTCAGCAAGATAACATTAGATCTTTTCTTTTTTTCCTTCTTCTTTTCTTTTTTTTTTAAATTTTATTTTATTTTTAAACTTTACAATATTGTATTAGTTTTGCCAAAACTAAAGGGTTCAGGATGGGGAGCGTGGGTATACCTGTGGCAGATTCATTTCAATGTTTGGCAGATCTTTTATTTTTTAATAATTTAAAACTGACAGAAAAGTTGCAAAAATAATAAAATAATTCTCATGTACCACAACGCAAATTCCACAAAGGTTATCATGTATATATAAATGAGTGCACACACGCTAAGTTATTTCAATCGTGTCTGACTCTGTGCAACCCTATAGACTATAGCTCACCAGGCTCCTCTGTCCATGGGATTCTCCAGGCAAGAATACTGGAGTGGGTTGCCAGGCCCTCCTCCAAGGGATCTTCCCAACCCAGGGATCATGTTGCCCTAAAGGTCCGGGAGCCAGCGATGAGAATGAAAACAGAACACGAAATCTGGTGCAATGGGTCAGGGGATCTGCAGCCTCTATTGGACTGAGGTGTAGAGTTCATTCTGAGTCCAGCCTTTATTTCTAATTGCAGACTACAAAACTGTCTTTGATCTATCTTTTCCAAGACACTACACTGACATAGTCCAGATCTCCTTGTTTTTACCCCAGGCCATTCCCTTCTGGGATAGTCTTGGGAACAATGAGCAAGTGCGTAGGCAGTGTTCATACCTCACACTGACCCGGTGTTCCAAGGTCCATGTTTTCACGATCCCAGTCATACTCCCTCTGGGTCTGGCCTTGGGGTCTGTAACAAGGCTATTATTCTAAGAAGAACATGAAAAATAATCATCAACACAGTTTCTTGATATATGCTGTTTTTCCAGGTACTATTTCTATGAAATTTCTCAAGGCTGTGAAAGTACAGTATTAGAAATTCCCACTACAGGATTGAACCCAGGTCTCCTGCATTTCTTGCATTGCAGGGGGGCTTTTTACCACTAATGCCAGGTGGGAAGCCCATCATACATACACACACACACACATACACACACACAATTGTATGTAATGTGTTGGCCAAAAAGTTTGGAAAACCCAAATGAACTTTTGGCCAACTCAATATTATATATTTTTCTAAACAGGTTTGTTTGAAAGAACGTTGCTGACATAAAGTCTCTTTTTCCCTAATATTTTAGTGTGTATTTTCTAAAAACAAGGTCATTCTTTTACACAGTTACAATACAATTATCAAGTATCAGGAAATTTGCATTGATACAGTATTATAATCTACAGATCTTATTTATGTGTTGCTGCTGCTGCTGCTGCTGCGTCACTTCAGTCGTGTCCGACTCTGTGTGACCCCATAGACAGCAGCCCACCAGGCTCCCCCATCCCTGGGATTCTTACCAGTTGTCTAACTAATGTTCCTTATAGCAGAAGGATCTAATTTGGGATTAGGTATTGCATTTAGTTGTCACATTTCTTTGGTATCTAATCTAGAAGAGTAGCTGAGCATTTCTTTGTCTTTCATGAGTACAGGCCATTTAATCTGGAGAATGTCTATCAGTTTGGATTTGTTTGATCTTTCCTCATTAAAAACAATTCAGGTTATTTCTATAACTATGGCAGCGATGTCACACAAATGATGTGTCCTTCTCAGTGCAACTTAGGAGACACATGTTATCTATGTCCCATTACTGGTGATATAAAGTCTGTTCACTTGGTTACAGTGGTATCTTCCAGGCTTCTCCTTACTATGTTTTTCTTTGTTATTAAGTATCTTATAAAAGAAACTCTTTGGCAAAACTAATACAATTATGTAAAGTTTAAAAATAAAATAAAAGGAAACTCTTTGAAAATATGTAAATATGCCATTTCTCACCAAAATTTTAACCTATTACCTTTAGCATTATTAACGATATTACCAAATGGTGATTTTCTGATTCCACCTATATTTATTAAAATTTCCTGTAAAGAAGAACTTTCACAAGTTCTCCATTTGTTTATTTATATTGATATTTGTATGAACTTGTGGATTCACAGCAGGGCCTAGGTGAGGAGAATAAGGCAGCTGGGGCACAAAATTTAAGGAGGCACTTATCCTCAGTGCTGTGCAAACATCATCTTAAAAGCAACAGCCTAGAGCCTTTCCCCCCTCCAACTCTGTGTCTATTCTCATCTCTTCCCATCTAGCAGTTTTACAGTTGTCTCCACCCAGCCCCACATCCCTATTCTAGAACTCGGTCTTACAGTCAGTCTGAAGTTTCTGTCCAGTGGTAATATTAGGGACTTGGCAGATGCTTTCACTGAACAAATGGGCCACTTGGCTTATACCTAGGTCCTGAGGCTGTATCTGTGTCCTCCTAGTTCCCAAGGCCTGCGTCTTGCAAGGGATGTGGTCTCAGGTAACATTTCACAGCTTCCTTTTATGAGACAAGGTGTTCTGTCCTCCGTTTCCAGTTCTTGCTTTTAAACACCCAGTTAGTCCTGATCCCCCTTTATATATGAAGCACTTTAGATGCCTCACCAAGCACCTAACCACTTGGCCATCACTGCCCATTACTAGAGCAGGACCCCAGCAACACTCAGCCATGCTCACACCTGTACTTTGCTTTTCTGCATCTGATTCATGGAGATACCTGTCTTCTATCCAAGGCCATGTGTCTTTTTCTTTATCTTTTCTGTATATTATCCATCAATTCTACTGTCTACAGCAGAGGAGTTACCAAAGTATGTGCCATTTCAAAGTATGTGTCATCTCTCCTATTTTTCATTGAGAGATATTTAACCTATGACTGTATAGACACTTTATAAATGATCTATTATATTAATTATGTTTTTCAAACCTCCTGATGAAATTTGTATGCTCTCTATTTTATCTATGTATTTGAAATCTAACTAATAATATATTCTGGTGTTAAACACAAGCTTTAGATTTCAAATAAGGGAAGTTGGAGAATTAAATGCAAACAAGATAGGATGGCTTTATAAGAAGATTTGATTATCACTGTAAGATAAAGAATGAAATGAAGGAATTATTCCTGTTAAATATTACAGATTGAGCTTTTTGCTTCTGTGTCATATCAGAGAGAAGGGTTATTTTTGTCTTATGTATGCATGTGAATTTTGTTTCATTAGCAATTATGATAATGGATCTGCTCACAGAGGAGAGGGTAATTGTCCATTTACTCAGGCTTTAACCAACTTTACTATAAAATTAATTATGTGGCATATACCATATGTTTAGTGATCTACCAATAAACCTATTTTAAGAAAGAGCTGGAGGTTGGCATTCTAGGACTTTTTATTGTGGGCTGAATATTAAAACCAAAGGCAGGTCCCACGTTTTGAATTCCTAAGTTCATTGTCTCCAGGGCCTTATTTATGTATCAAATAACTGACAAATAAATAACTGAGTTTGTGGTGGTCACATTCCGTTCTAGCTATCTAAGACAAATGACTAATTACCCTAGACAGCAATTACATGAATAGACAACCTCCCTTTAATTGAATACCAGACTTAATATCTATAACATTCATGCCATTTCAGGAAACAGAATGGAAATGACGAAATTGCAAGCCTTTTGGAAACAGAATAAAAGGTTATAAACATGAAACTCAATCTTCCATTTTAGGATTCATTTTCATATATACTCAAATCCCTTGCTTTATCTCAAAACCTTTCATTTCAGTAGTTACAAAATGGAAAGGCTTTGAGAGATATGAACTCAACATGCTGAATGCTTAAAGAATGATAGATATAGATATTACAAAATTGGAGTCAATGTGCTGCAGTCTAACAAAAGCCCGACAAATACTACACTGCACATGATAGATAATTTTCATTTTCAAATCTGTTTTGCATTTGACAACAGAATATTCTGGCTTAGGAAAGATTTGTTTTCCCCTCAACAATCTAGTCACTGTCTTACACTTAACATAATTATTTTCCCCTTCTGAATCTCTCTTGTCATCATCTCAGGCTGGTCCCTTATCATCCCATGCATGGATTAAAACAGCCTCCAAGCTGGTCTTGCTCTCTTTTCATGAAAAAAAAAAAAAAAAAAAATAAGAGCTTCCATTTACAGCATGATACTACGGGCCAGGCACTGAGCAGAGTATTTCACATATTTTGTCCTGTTGACTCCTTACAGCCTCCCTATGAGATACATACATTTCCATTATCATCTTCATCCACAGCTGAGACAGTTGAGGGTCAGGGGAGATGGAACACCTTGCCTAAGATCACACAGCTAATCAATGGCTGCGCTCAGCTTCAGACTCAGGCCTCTGGGGCCTGTGCTGATTGTCCTGAGCTTGGAGTAGAGAAAGTGTCTTTACTCACTGATTTCCTGTCACTCAATTCATCCTTGCATACCAATGCCTGAGAATCTTCCTAACACACAGCTTTCATTATCTCCTTTCTGCCTTCTCAGGAAATGACCGACTCTTTATTGTCAATTCAATGGAGTCCCAGAACTCCCATAATCTGAGTCTGGTGGACCTCTCCAGTATTACTGTGCATTTTCTGTAAAAACAGCATCTTTCTTCATGTTCCCTGGACCAGGCCCTTGTTCATGCCATTCACCACATCTGGCTATATCATCTCTTGCCAGCCTCTGTTTCTTCGTCTACAAGTTGGGACTCATGACATTGTTCTTGTGAGACCAAGTCTTAATGGAGGAAAAGTCCCGAGTGCAAGGTCTGGCATACATACAGCAGGCTCTAAAGACAAGGAGGAGCTGTCTAGTCCAGTTTCATCCATCCCTGAAGGATGTACTTCCTGCCTCCTCTTCCACAGAGCCATTCATGAAGAGAAATGGTATCCTGCTTTTCCCCAGGATCCCCTCTTTCTTCCCTTCCTCCTTCCTTTTGTTCCTTTCTCCTGTTCCCCTCCCTTTCATTCTCCTTCTGCTTTTGCATTACCCATATGAAATTTTTTACATTGGACTTGGTATTACAGTGATCCATGCCCAGGGTCCGTTTCCCACTTATGAGAACACACATTCATAATAAGGAAAAGCCTTGTTTGATTAATCTGTAGAGTCACTTTATAGGTTGGTATTTTAAAATAAAAAAAACTGGAGTTTGCATCTCAGCTCTGTACCCTAAAGTTATTGTGTTCCCAGTTTCCCTATCTGTATGATGGACATGATAATAGTACTTAATTTTTAAGGCTGCTGTGATGGTTTTTTCCTTAATGGAGTGTTCCACACAGAACTCAACACAGGTATTCTAATGAATACACTGTAAAACTTCTGTATTGATCTGATGTTCACAGTAATACACCTATTTTTTTGGTAACCGGGCTTAGTGATTAAGAACACAGGCTCTAAAATTAAACTACTTGGGTTCCATCTCAGCTTTGTTCCTTACCATCTGTTCTTAGAAAGTTATTCCTCTGAGCCTCAGTTTACTTATCTTAAAAATGGGTGCAATAATAATACTGCCTAGTCCATATGATTATTTTCAGGTTTGGTGATATGGTTACTAAAGCATCCACTATAATATTCAAGCACATCTGAGGTGCTTGATTCTTTCTTTCACATAACTGATGCCCAACAAAAATCAAGTCTTCCATTAATTATTCTATCTTATGTTTTATTTTGGAAGTGGGAATGGATTTATTGTATCTGCCATACTCTGCCTGCTCTCATGGCAATGACTGGCCCTGGCCTAGCAGTACACTGCCTTCAGTGGTCTGAGGCTGATGACACAAATCTTTTTTTCTTTTTTAAAAACCTTAAATTGCATACAGCACATTTTATTTATTTTTAAAAACTTTTTATTTTTATGTTTTTGGCCACATTTCACAGCATGTGGGATCTTAGTTCCCTGACCAGAGATCGAACCCATACCTCCTGCACTGGAAGCACAAAGTCTTAACCACTGGACTGCCAGGGAAGTCCCAAACCTACTTTCTTCACTAGGCCTCTTGGAGGGGGTATGGCTTGCTCTGTTTTCCCATTTCTTGATGAGCAGACTAATGCACACTGCAGTGATGTGTTCCCCAGTACAATTATAGCCAGGACTTCAACAGAGAGCCATGTCTGGGTCTAGCCTTGCTAGAACATATGGCTTTGATAACGCAGGACTAAAGAGTCTCACTCTTTGGCATTCATTGTTCCTAGCAAAATTCCAGCTGGAATCTCCACACTATGTACTTTAATAGCAAAGGGAATACCACATCAGGAAACTAATAATTTCTCCCCGCCGAAATGACCTCTTCTTTCTAAACAGGGGCCCAGTAATTCTCCTTGGAAAATTATAGTTCTGTTACTATAGTGTCTCTTCATCTGGAAGGAAAACTGCCCATTCATACAGCCAGGCAAGGATGAATAAAACATGCTGGTGGAGAAATACACTAGGCGTGAGGTCCCATTCATTCCATTCTACTGTGTCAGCACATTCTGCAGAGGTAAGTTTCCTAGACTGCCACAACATTTTGCTATTTCTTACTTAAAATAGAGGCGGAGGGTAGCATGTGGCTTCCTATCATGTTAAAGCAGACTTGTATCCAAGAATAGTGTGCAAAAGTAGAAGTGTCCCTGTTTATCAAAGATATGTGAGAGGTTGACACTTCGAAAATAATGCCTCTGCTTAGAAGCCTCTGGAGCATCAGTACAAATCTGAAGATCTCAAAGTTATCCAGCTTCTTCTAACTAATCAGTGACATCCGGCAGAGACAGTCTTCATACAAAGTGGAATTAGTATTTGCAAATCTTGAAGGTAGTGTTCGGTCCAGTAAGACAATGAATGACTACAATGGTCCTTAATTGAGGACATAAGGATTAAGAAAGCAGAAGAACTCATTACCCTATCATGGTAACTGGATAATTATCATCAACAGTGCTATGCATATTTACTATTATTTATTGAATGCCTACCTTATGATAGACACTTTTGAACATGCATATAATGTTCTCAACAATTTTGGGAGATAAAGTATTATGATTTCTACTTTTATTACCAGCTATGTGACTTTGACTACATCATTTTATCTCTAAGTTCCTGTACCTACTCATTGGGAAAATGGCACTTACAAGAACTGTCAGGTCTTCACAGGTACAAACATACGCAGGGGAATACACTAATAGCATGGGGAAAAAAACAATGCTTGTCACCATGTATCTGTGAGCAAACTGGTCTGCATTTTAGAGACTCTTAACAGTGTTGGGTATTTCAAATGAGGGCTGACATTGTCAACGGAATCCAAATAGCTACAGTGAAGTCTTCATGTAGAGGAAAGATCGCTGAATACTGAGGCCTGGATGTGGGCTCCAGTTCCACTGCTTAAGTCTCTCAGAGGCTTTATTTTTTCAGGACTTTATTTTTTTCACAGCTTTTTCCCTTTCAAAAAAATTTATCTATAGCCAATTTACAATATTGTGTTAGTTTCAGGTGTATGGCTTCAGATTGTTTACATTATAGTTTATTACAAGATACTGGGTATAGTTCCCTGTGCTATACAGTAAATCCTTATTGTCTATCTATTTTATATATGGGAGAGTGTGTATATTCATCTCAAATTCCTAATTTATCCCTCCTCCTCCTTTCCCCTTTGGTAACACAAGTTTGTTTTCTATGTCTGTGATTCTATTTCTGTCTTGTAAATAAGTTGATTTGTATTATATTTTTAGATTTCACATGTAAGTGATATCATATAAAATTTGTTTTTCTCTGTCTGAATTACTTCACTTAGTATAATAATCTCTGGATCCATCCAAGTTGCTGCAAGTGGCATCTTTTTATGGCTGAGTAGTATTTCATTGCATACACCACATCTTCTGTATCTAGTCCTCTGTCAATGGACATTTAGGTTGCTTCCATGCCTTGGCATAGAGTGCTGCTATGAATAACTGGGCTGCATGTATCTTTTAAAATTAGAGTTTTTGTCTTTTCTGAATATATGCCCAGGAATGGGATGGCTGGATCACATGGTAACTCTATTTTTAGTTTTTTAAGGAACCTTCATACTGTATCCAGAGTGGCTGCTAAGTCGCTTCAGTCGGTCCAACTCTGTGTGACCCCATAGACGGCAGCACACCAGGCTCCCCCGTGCTTGGGATTCTCCAGGCAAGAACACTGGAGTGGGTTGCCATTTCCTTCTCCAATGCATGAAAGGGAAAAGTGAAAGTGAAGTCGCTCAGTCGTGTCCGACTCTTATCGACCCCATGGACTGCAGCCCACCAGGCTCCTCCATCCATGGGATTTTCCAGGCAAGAGTACTGGAGTGGGGTGCCATTGCCTTCTCCATCCATAGTGGCTACACCAATTTATATTCCCACCAACAGTGTAAGAGGGTTCCCTTTTCTCCACACCTTTTCCAGCATTTATTATTTGTAGACTTTTTGATGATGGCCAATTCTGATCGGTGTGAGGTACTACTCTGGGAAACTTTAAACAAGGCACTTAATCTCTCTGAGATTTCTCTGGAGACAAATTAAGTGGGTTTGAATCTCAGTTCTGCCACTTGATAAATTTGTGACTTTAAATAAATTATTTCAAATTACTGAGTCTCAATGTCCCTATCCATTAAAGATAGTACCTATCTCACAGGGTTCTTCTGTACATTAAGGGGAATAATACATGTGAAGTATTAGCACAATGCCTGCCCCTAGTACATACTTGATAAATTTCCATTGTTACTGTTCTTATCTTCTGTAAAGTGAGGATGATAGTAGTTAATCTGTGTGCCATAAAGGGCTGTCACAAGGGTATTACACAGGGAAGCTCATGACATATTCAAATGTGTAGTACTTTAAATTCAGTTTTTAAGCTGGAAGAAGCTGTAAGTGCTCAAAGTTATTTTTACCTCTCTTCCTTACTCAACAATGCCAATCTCACACATGGATTGTAGCTGCAAAAGTTGTATCCATGTAAAACCATTATAGTAAACAGAATTTCCTCTGTCTCTGTTCTGCAGGTCTTCCCTCATGATGGCCATGTACTACTGGAGATACCATACACGCTATCTCTGGTCTCCTGAGATCATCATGTCTTTTCTGAACTGGTAGTGTTGAAGTCCAATCTTTGCTTTATTCCCTAAACATAGAAATTTAGATAAGAAAGAAGACAGGACACTTAAAAATAATCTAAATCTATTTTATATTCAATTACTGTATAAAAAAGATGCCTCTAGAAATGGTTAAAATAAATTTTGAAGTATATTAAAGTCAATTATGGCTGAGGATATAGATACTATCAATAATCCATTATATTCGACACTGTGTGTCAAGGTCCTTAAATATATGCACTTATTTATCTATTTATATACATATATTTAAAATGGTAATTCTACTAGGAATTTATAACAAGAAAATAATCAGTCAAAATATAATCAAATTGATTCATGGTAGAACTATTTATCTGGTTTTGTAATAGTAAAAACTGAAAGCAGAAAAATGTCCAGTAATAAAAGATTGAATAATGAATTATGGTAGAATTGTGTGGAAAGCAACCACGAAAATGCTTTCAACCAAATTTAATGACTTGGAAATACAATCACAATAAGAGGTTAATTGTTGAGAATAGCATACAAAACCATGAATACAACCATGAGAATAGCATACAAACCATGAATACAAAACCATGAATATAGAAAAAATTTTTATCTATATTCTCATCCAGGGTAAAGACTTGGAGAAAATGTGCCAAATATAATATGTATCTCCAAGTTAAAGTACTATAGATACTTTTTATTCTTATTGCTGTTTTCTTCATTTTATTTTATCTTTTTAAAATTTGCCATAATAGTTATGTATACAGGTAGGATTTGGTGGCAGTAAAGTGTGAAGTTTCCAGTGTCAGAAGACCCAGGTTCTAATTGTAGCATTACCACTTCCCAGCTCTGTGAACCTGAACAAGATGCTGGATTACTTGGGACTTCAGTTTCCTTCTAAGTTCAATGGAAATCACAATATTTACCACAGAAATTTGTTGTGTAAATCAGTCAATGCATGCAAAGCACAGAACCCAGTACTGAGTTCTTAGCATGTACTCAAAAGCATAAGTCATTGTTATGTATTACTTTTAGAATCAGAAAGAAAATGTTATTTTAAAAATAGCTCTGAATTTCAATACCTAAGGCTGGTCATAGGCCCCAGGCATTTTGTTTTCCTAGCAGCTTGTTGGATGAGCAGAGCACAGAAACTACACAAATAAAAGAGTTAAGTTAGTCACTCAGTTGTGTCCAGCTCTATGTGACCCCATGGATTGTAGCTCATTGGACTCCTCTGTCCATGGAATTTTCCCAGCAAGAATACTGGAGTGGGTAGCCATTCCCTTCTCCAGGGGATCTTCCCCACCCAGGGATTGAATCCAGTCTCCTGCATTGCAAATAGAAACACAACATGGAAAACTGATCCTGGGTGAAAAAGGAATTATACTCCAAAGGCCCTATGAGAAAGAAACAAAGAGTTTCTTTCAGGGTGAGTACAGAGCTAGCAAATTCAGACCTTGGCTTCCCAGGATATTTATTTAAGGATTGTCCTTTGTGACCACACTGAATGTTTTCACCATATCCTGCATTTTTTATATTCTGTGGGAAAGTGATGGTGCTAGGTGTAATCCTTTCCAGATAAGCCATGTCGGGCTGTACTGCATACATCCATCAGCTTCTTTACATGAACTCAGGGTACCAAAGGACACTGGACAAGGAGCAACATGCACTGAACAGTAAGTAGTTCATCAATCACTCTCCACAAACCAGAGCAGGGAAAATGATTCCCTTCTTCTCCAGGAAGTAATCAGCCATAGATAGGTAAGATGATGCAGAGTCCTTTAGAGATGTCAGTCTCACAACTCAGTGTCAGGTCAGGAAGCAGGAAATGAAGTGAGTTCAGATACAGAAAGAAATGTGTCTGACAGCTCACCAAACCACTGTACATAGAGATAGCAGCAACCAATATAGATGATGTCAGATACTGAGTTAAATGACTGAAGATACCACACCAGAGCAGATGTAAGGTGGGTAATCAGAGTCTGAGGATTCAACTTCAGATTGGAGGTGGCTTAGTGCACATAAAGGTTGAACATGGGTAATAAGATACCAAGAGGTTTGCATGGGAGGGAGGCACACCTCTGCTTGTTCAGTATTCAAGTACAATCTGGGTACTCTCAATAACTTTAAGAAAGGTCCCTGATAAAAACACTCCCAAACCCAAATAATTACCCTGGAAAATGATGCAAAAACACTAGTGCAACTGTAAATGGTCAATAGCTCACTACAGTCTGGGAGTGCTCACCAGACTGCACGCTCTCTCCTTCCTAGGTGCACAGCTAGGTGACATTGCCCAGCCATGCCTGCAGTTGGATATAGTCATACGACTGAGTGTAGGCCAATGGAATGTGAGAGGAAGTGACCCTAAAACCAACTATATGCAATAGTTCACCTCTCCCTGCCCCAGTTTCTGTGGACCTGCGTTAGATCCTAAGAAAGAAATTTTACTGTTTCTAGCCACTGAGTGTTTGAGGGTAGTTTACTACAGCAGTTAATCTACCCTAAGCAGTTAGTTAATTATGTTGTTCCCTTTCTCCCTATCAAGTATACTCCAAATTTATATCTCTTAATTATGCCATCAACTTAAAAATTTTTTTCTTCTCGATATAATAATAATACATGCTTACTGTAAGAAATATGGGAAACACTGAAAAACACAAAGAAGACAACAAAAGACATTCAGAGTTATTATCCATTCTGAGATAATCAAGGTTGAGATTTTGGCTCATGTCTTGTCAATATGTTTCCTAGGAGTCTCTATATTTGTCTACATTTCAAAACTGGAATCAGAGTGTTCATCATGTAGACTCAGTACACATGGTTTCCCACCACAATTTTTATAGCTGCATAGGAGATTCTTTAATAAAGCTAACACCCACTTTCCTTTATATATGGGACTTCCCTGGTGGCTCAGATGGTAAAGCATCTGCCTACAATGCGGGAGACCTGGGTTCAATCTCTGGGTTGGGAAGATCTCCTGGAGAAGTAAATGGCAACCCACTCCAGTATTCTTGTCTGGAAAATCCCATAGACGGAGGAGCCTCGTAGGCTACAGTCCATGGGTCGCAAAGAGTCAGACACAACTGAGCGACTTTACTTTCACTTTACTTAATTTCCTTTATATATAGATAATCAGTTAGAAAATAAAATCACAGAAAACAATCCATTTAAAGTAACAACAGAAATGCTTCTTACTGAAACTATTCTTTCAAGAATATTTATAAATTTCAACAATTCAAAATAACATTCAAATACAATTATATTTTGAAGCAGCCCAACTTCTTGTCAAAGTTCAAATAGAAACATGACTTGTAAGAAACTCAAGGAAATTTTGGAAAAAGAAGAGTTGTGTGAGGATGGCAGCAATAACACCTATTAAGATATCATAAGACTTGTGTAATTAACACAGTTTGATGCCATTAAATGAATGGACAAATCAATAGAACAGAACAGAGGATCTAGAAATAGACCAAAATACAGCTTTTTAAAACCTGCTTTATTATTAAGGAGGCATTTAAAATCAACAGGGGGAAATGAATTATTCAATAAATGGTATTGGACCAACTGGCTACACATTTGAAAAAAGAAGTAGATTGGATATCTGCCCCATTTCTTATACTAAAATACATACCAGATGGATAAAAATGCTAAATGTTTTCTTAAAAAGTGCTACCACTAAAGTAACAAAAGAAAACAGGAAAAATTTATTACATTCTTAGACATGTTTTGTGAGTATGACACATATACCAAGAACCATTAAACAAGAGACAAACACATTAAAACATAAAACATTCTATGTATCAAAATACCATGGATACTATGAATAAAATTGAAACATAAGTGGCAGATAAAATACTTTCAATGTCTATGGTAAAGAATCTAAAACTTTAAAGAGGTTTTATATATACAGAGTACATCGTGAGAAGTGCTGGGCTGGATGAAGCACAAGCTGGAATCAAGATTGCCGGGAGAAATATCAGTAACCTCAGATATGCAGATGACACCACCCTGATGGCAGAAAGTGAAGAGGAACCAAAAAGCCTCTCGATGAAAGTGAAAGAGGAGAGTGAAAATGTTGGCTTAAAGCTCAACATTCAGAAAACGAAGATCATGCCATCTGGTCCCATCACTTCATGGGAAATAGATGGGGAAACAGTGGAAACAGTGTCAGACTTTATTTTGGGGGCTCCAAAATCACTGCAGATGGTGATTGTAGCCATGAAATTAAAAGACGCTTACTCCTTGGAAGGAAAGTTATGACCAACCTAGATAGCATATTCAAAAGTAGAGACATAACTTTGCCAACAAAGGTCCGTCTAGTCAAGGCTATGGTTTTTCCTGTGGTCATGTATGGATGTGAAAGTTGGACTGTGAAGAAAGCTGAGCACTGAAGAATTGATGCTTTTGAACTGTGGTGCTGGAGAAGACTCTTGAGAGTCCTTTGGACTGCAAGGAGATCCAACCAGTCCATCCTAAAGGAGATCAGTCCTGGGTGTTCATTGGAAGGACTGATGGTGAGGCTGAAACTCCAATACTTTGGCCACCTCATGCAAAGAGTTGACTCATTGGAAAAGACTCTGATGATGGGAGGGATTGGGGGCAGGAGAACGGGACGACAGAGGATGAGATGGCTGGATGGCATCACCGACTCGATGCACATGAGTTTGGGTGAACTCCGGGTGTTAGTGATGGACAGAGAGGCCGGGCGTGCTGCGATTCATGGGGTCACAAAGAGTCGGACTCGACTGAGCGACTGAACTGAACTGAAAGTAAATTTAATAATCCATAAGAAAATGGGTAAGGAACATGTATATAGAAAAAAATGACTCAAATATATGAAAAGATGATCAATCAACTCATAGCAACAGAAAAACAAAATTAAATTAAAACAAATGATCCTCTTCCAACTAGAACTGAAAAGGATAAGCTATAGTGTATTCTTGGATGCAAAGAAACACCCTCGTTCATTGTTAGTGGTAATTAAACTGGGGCACCCTCTTTGAAGGACAATTTGACAATATTTATCAACATTGTAAATGTATATACACTTTGATTCAGTGATTCTAGTAAGAGCCATTTATCTTAAGATTCTACATGCACGTGCACAATGATGTGTGAGTGAAGATAATGCCTTCCAAATTATTTGTAACAGCAAAAGACCATAAACAACTCTGGGGCTGTTTATATAAATTATAGGGTATCCATATGTTTGAATACCACACAGCCATTAAAAATAATGAGGGAGATCTATTCATACTGAAATGGAAAGATTGCCAAGACACATTGTTAAATAACAAAAATATGGTTCAAACAGTGTATAGACTATGCTATCCTGTTTGTGAAAAAAAATCAGGGAGATTAAAGTATACAGATTCATGTTGATGTATGGCAAAACCAATACAATATTGTAAAGTAATTAGCCTCCAATTAAAATAAATAAATTTAAATTAAAAAAAAGTATACAGATATGCCTATACGCAAACAGAGTACCTCTCTTGAAAGGAACACAAAATAAGTACAGTGGTTACTTCTAAGATGAGTGACTAGGAGATTGAGGGTGGTGAGAAAGAACAATTTATTCAATGTATAACCATTTTACTCTTCCCCCAAGTGCATGTATTATGAAAAATATAAAGTAAGAAAAAAGGTAAAATTTTGGAATCCTCTGTTATGTACATTCTTTGGGAAGCTAGCATTTTCATGTAAGCACCCAGAGAACAGAATTCTTGAATGTTGGGGGGTGGGGAAAAATCAGACACAAAATTCTTCTAGCTTAATTTCCCCAGTGTATGCAAATTCTAATGTAGAAAGATCACACATTCCTAATGTGAAAAGCGGTTGAGCTAAATTTCAGCCATGACTACTGCAAAGGTGAAACTGATACTTGTGAACCGTCCACAGAAAGACAAGATCAATAATTGTTGGAAACAGAAGGGTCATGTGCAGAGAGATGCTGGGCTAGATAGTCTGCAAGCACCTTCTCATTTAGTCTTGCTGGCAAACTTGTGATGTAGGAGTTATCTCCACTGTACAGATGAAGAAACCAACTCGTAGGGAGGAACGAAATTGCCCAGGGTGACAAGGCTATGACTCTGAGGAAGCAAAGAAGTAGCACTCTGTGTTATTTCTCAGAGGTCTGCTGATTAAAAGAACAGGGGATTTTGCCTTTCTTACCAGCTCAGGAGGTGTGTAATGAAATCCAGCAGTGCATATCCTTCATGCTACCCAAAGGCATTCTTACACTTACCATCCCTCCCCATCATAAAGAACATGAAATATTCCTCATCCATAAAATGAGAAGTATCTATTTAGCAGGGTGGTTACAAGGATTCAAAATTAATTATATGCAGTGCCTGGCACATCAGGGATGCTCAGTACATGGTGGTCCCTAGCACTGTTCTCACAACCCACTGAAACTGACAGGCACATGGACAACAGTGAAATTTTGATTCCAGGTTATAGAAATATCTGGAAGTAGGATCACAGCCTTGTGTAACTTAAAGAAGCTATAAGCCATACCACACAGGGCCACCCAAGATGGATGGGTCATAGTGAAGAGTTGTGACAAAACGTGGTCCACTGGAGAAGGAATTGCAAACCACTCCAATATTCTTGTCTTGAGAACCCCATGAACAGTATGGAAGTAGGATAGTAAAGGTTTTAAGAATGTGAGCTCTGTCTGACTTATCTCATTTAGCACAATGCCATCAAGTTCCATCCCTGCTGTCCCCAATGGCAGAATTTCATTCTTTCTCATGGCCAAGTAATACCCACAGATAGAATATATACATATATATAAAGATATATAGCGACACATATACACACAAATACACACACACAAACACACCACATCTTCTTTATCCATTCATCTGTTCATGGATACATAGGTTGTTTTCATATCTTGGCTACTGTGAATAATTCTGCAATAAATTCTGCAATATATGACATCATTTGTATGTGGAATCTAAAAAAGCCAAAATCACAGGAATAGAGGGTAGAGTATTAGTTACCAGGGGCTGGACGATAAGGGAATTAAGGAGATGCTGGCCAAAGGGTACAAACTTGCAATTAGAAGATGAGTGAGTTCTGGAGATCTAATGCACAGCATTGTGATTGCAGTCAACATTATATGCTTCCAAGCTGCTAAGACACTAGATCATAAGTGTTGTCACCACAAAAAAAAAAATGATGAAAATGTGATATTGAGAGAGGTGTGGGTTAATGCTATGGTGGTAATCATACCGCAATACATGAATGTGTCAAATCAACACATTCTACACCATAAACTTATACAATGTTAAATGTCAATTATATTTCAATTAAAAAAATAGTAATGGGAACTCTGAAGTTAGAAATACCTGTGTCTGAATCTTGATTCCACAACTTCCTAGTGGTATGATCCTGAATAAGTCATTTAGCCCCTCTTAACCTTCATTTCGGAGAAGGCAATGGCACCCCACTCCAGTACTCTTGCCTGGAAAATCCCATGGACGGAGAAGCCTGGTAGGCTGCAGTCCATGGGGTCGATAAGAGTCGGACACAACTGAGCAACTTCACTTTCACTTTTCACTTTCATGCATTGGAGAAGGAAATGACAACCCACTCCAGTGTTCTTGCCTGGAGAATCCCAGGGACGGGGGAGCCTGGTTGGCTGCCATCTATGGGGTCGCACAGAGTTGGACATGACTGAAGCGACTTAGCAGCAGCAGCAGCAGCAGAAACCTTCATTTCCTTTCCTTAGAAAGGGGATTAGCATTCACAGGCACCATCTCACAGATTTGTGAAGTGAAGTGAAAGTTGCTCAGTCGTGCCTGACACTTTGTGACCCCATGGACTATACAGCCCATGGAATTCTCCAGGCCAGAATACTGGAGTGGGTAGCCTTTCCCTTCTCCAGGGGATCTTCCCAACCCAGAGATCGAACCCAGGTCTCCCGCATTGCAGGAGGGTTCTCTACCTACAGAGCCACCACGGAAGTTCCCACAGGTTTGTCGGGATTCAATGAGACGGTGAACATGACTGACTTAGCACAATATCTGGTGCCTAATAAGTGATCGATAAACATTATGTCCTATTTTTTCACTCATATGCTTAGATGGAAATCCCTATGTTTTGTACCAGAACTCATTGATCTTGTCTTTGAACATCCAAGTACATAGACACTTATATAAAGAAAAGGAAAAACACGTCAAAAGATGTCACCTCTACTTAAGTCTTCCTCAAATTCCATCCTTTCCAATGACCCTCTTCCCACATCACTCCTGAGGAGATGTAACTGGTTCTTCTTCAGGAGTCCCACAGTACTCTGATTAGACTCCTGAGTCAGCATATATGAGGGACCATGTGGCTTAGTTCGAATGACCATATAATTTATTGTTCAAATCAAGACACTTTTGAGAGTGAAGAGGGTGCCATTAATCATTTCACTGGAATAACAAGAATAAACCAGGACTGTCCCAACAAAACCAAGATGAAAGTAACTCTAGGTTTAATGGAATGAGAAAGAGTTTTGGTTCAGATGCAGCCCTTGCACATAGTAGGTATTTAGTACATGATAACTGTAATTTTTGTGTACCTGTATCCCTAAGAAATCATGAGCCTCTTAGGATGAAGAGCTAGGCATGCATGCTCAGTTGCTAAGTTGTGTCCAACTCTGTGACCCCACGGACTCTAGCCCTCCAGGCTCCTCTGTCCATGGGATTTTCCAGGCAAGAATATTGGAGTGGGTTGTCATTTCCTTCTCCAGGGGATCTTCCCCAACCCAGGGACCAAACCCGAATCTTCTGGGTCTTCTGCATTGGCAGGCAGATTGTTTACCACTGTGCCACCTGGGAAGCCCCTGGGGGTGGAAAGACTAGGTTTTAATTATTTTTCCACCTACTCAGAACCTCTGTTACATGAGACCTGGAAAACATGAAAGGCTTGTTGAATTGGCCAGAAAGTGACACCTGTTACCACTTCCAGGGCTGTTATCCCACTATATGGAGGACAGCAAAGATTGAAATGACACCTG
Source organism: Bos grunniens (assembly GCF_055505025.1). Lineage (NCBI taxonomy): Eukaryota > Metazoa > Chordata > Mammalia > Artiodactyla > Bovidae > Bos > Bos grunniens. The sequence continues at coordinate 122,281,185 of NC_141194.1, read as the reverse complement.
CCACCAGGAACCACAGTCCCAGGAGGTCAACCATGGCTTGAGGCTGCCAAGATGACTCACACAGGCACAGGATGGAGCCACGCTTCACTGGCATGGAGAAGAGACACATCAGCTTCCATGGTGGGCATCAGTCCCTCCTGGCCAGCAGGTTCTGGCCCATAGGGAGATGATCTGCACCCACCACTCTCTTACTGCAAGCTAAGGACCCCATTCCTGCCCATTAGGAACAGACAGTGCAGTGGAGTTGACAAGGCACTGTATGACACCCATGCTAAACAGAACAAAGGAATACACGTGAAGTCTGAAACAGGAAGATTTCTCCTATGAGGTGTGGGGAGGAAGTGTTCCAGGCCAAAGCCCATTCTTATGTGGCCAAATTGGGAGGGGGAGTCAAAAGACTTGCAAGCACAGACAAGACTGCTTTTCTCAACGATTCTTAATGAACACATATTGACTGAGTATGGATGTGAGAGCTGGACAATAAAAAAGGCTGAGTGTCGAAGAATTAATGCCTTTGAACTGTGGTGCTGGAGAAGACTCTTGAAAGTCTCTTGGACTGCAAGGACATCAAACTAGTCAATCCTAAAGGAAATCAGTCCTGAATATTCACTAATGCTGAAGCTCAAATACTTTGGCCACGTAATGAGAAGAATTGACTCATTAGAAAAGACCTGCCTGATGCTGGGAAAGATTGAAGGCAGGAGAGAAGGGGATGACAGAGGATGAGATGGTTGGATGGCATCACTGACTCAATGGACATGAGTTTGAGTGAACTCTGGGAGATAGTGAAGGAGAGGGGAGCCTGGCATGCTGCAGTCCATGGGGTCGCAAACTCAGACATGACTGAGTAACTAAACAAAACCAAAAATTGACCAAGTGAACTAGAGTCAACATCACATTCTCTTGTCTGAAGCCTATATCCTTAACTAGGACTTCCAGGGCTGTCTGAGATGGAGGAGCAGGTGTCAGCAAGTAGGTACTGGGGATGGGAATGTCAGGTAGCCCTAGGGGCTCATGGTCATCTACTGATTGATATTTCAGTTTAAGTATTCAAACATTCAGTGGGTGCTAACTACATTATGGGCACCAGACACATGGTAACTTAGATTCAGTTCTATTTCTCACAGAGCTCATGCACATGGAGGGTACAGGCAAGGTTACTGGTGATCATGGCAGTGCTCTGATACCCTCTGCACTGACTCTTCAGGAGAAGCCTCAACTGACCCCTGAGGATGGGTTCTGCTTTCACTGGGCTTCCTTCCTGCAGCACAAAAAGCCAGAGTCATAGATAGTCCGGATGCCTTGAAGGCCAGAAGCAGACAGAGTCCACTCAGAGAAGGACGGGCTGACCATCCTTTCATTTCTGAAGCTTTTCCTTCCCAGGCTGGGAGTCAGAGGCTTGGAAATTCTTGGGCAAGCTGGAGTGCATGTAAGGAGAACTCAAGGATCACCCTGTATGGCTCCCTGAGAAATCAGTAGGCTGGGGCAATTCTCAGAGAAAGTCCTTATCTTCAGTGTGTGTGTCTGCTAAGTCACCTCAGTCATGTCTGACTCTTTGCAACCCTATGGACTGTAGCCTGCTAAGCTCCTCTGTCCACGGGATTCTCCAGGCAAGAATACAGGAGTGGGTTGCCATTCCCTTCTCCAGGGGATCTTCCTGATCCAGGGATTGAACCTGCATTTCTTGTGTCTTCTGCATTGACAGGCGGGTTCTTTACCATGAGCGCCACCTGGGAATCACCTACCTTCAATAATGGTTCCTGAAATGTACCTTGCTACTTTCGTCTCTAACCATTCACCTCATTCTGTCACATCTTTAGTTAATGTTACTGTATCCGTATCAGGAAGAAAAAACAAGGCAAGCTTCTGGACTGACACACAGAAGAATTAGACTCTGATTCTTCCACGCATTGACAATGTGGAATCATTGGCTCCCCTCTCTGGACCTCCATTTCCTCATCTGTTGCCAATTAGCTTCAGTCATGTCCAACTCTTTGTGATCCCATGGACTGTACACCACCAGGCCCCTCTGTCCATGGGATTCTCCAGGCATGAATACTGGGGTGGGTTGCCATTTCCTTCTCCATTCCTCATCTATTAAATAAGGGCTAATGACGCTTGCTTTGATGGGCATCTATGGGCACCGCATGAGGAAATGTACTTAAAATAGTTTGGGAAATGTATAAAATGTAATAGGTAGCCTAGTACCTGACGTATAGAAAGCATTCCAAAAATGTATAGTTGTGATGAAATGTGAGTTAGGAAGCTCTCCAGTGATTGGGTAACTGGGCTGTTGAACAGTGAAATAAGAGCCCAGATGAATCCTCTCTTCAAAGGCAGCCAGTGGCTTTCTCTCGACACCCCACAGCATGCTATTTATTATCCTTTCTAACTTTTTGAAACCATGGTTGAGGTTGGCTAATCTCTAACAACCCTCTGTAATGGTAATCTTCAGTTTGTTTAATCCAGTATTTTATTATTAAGTATATAATAGGCTGAAATAGAATTTCTCAAATTTATTCAAAGTAAACACAGCTTTGAAAATTACCCACTTTGCCCCTTCCAGATGGTGGTTAGAAAGGCTGGCCAAATGCAAGCATTTATCAGGGGCATTTATTTAGGTGCCAATTTGACTTCAAAATCCTGTTCCCTTTACTTGTGTGCAAATAAATGGAAATAGACTTTGACAATTTGAAAGCAAAATTTTAACACTGGCTGGCATATAAACAACCAATAGCCAAAGTATTTTCAGTGTTAGCCATCTTCACTAACATTTAGGATGTAAAATGAGGTTGATAAATCCTACCTGTGATGAGCACCAAAGTCAATTCTTTCTACACCATGATGATGTGCAATTCACTTAAGTGCTTCATCTGGAGCTTGAAATACTTTGATACCCTCATCAACATGTGAAAGCAACTTTAAACCCATGATGAAGTGCTGGGCTCTGCCATACTCTAATCCAAAAGACTTACCAAGAAATTTAGGACTATTCCAATGGGGACCATTCTAACTAGCTTAACATAGTTGAATTACTCAAAGAATAATACAAGCCTTTAAAAGATTGGATCCATTTCCTGATGACTAACAAGTATCAAAGTTCACTTTCTAAGGCAGAGGTATGGAAGAGAGATATCTCAAGTTAACAATAACTGGAAATATCAAAGCAGATTTAGCCTGAGGTGTGCAAGATACACATTTCGAGTGTCCCCCACACAGCTAAGTTGTCTCTTTGAATGATGCCAATCTCCATCTAGTGAATGAATGGACAACCCCAGCCCCTCTGAGATCAAAGGATAAATAGTCTTTATTTATTCAATAAATGTTCTTAAGCACTTACTGTATACACTGAGACAGAAACTGGTAGAAGATCCTTTTCTCAGAGGGATTACATTTTTGTGCACAAGACATCAAACAAGCAAATGGATGTCTACATATTGTGATAAATGGCAAAACAGAAAAACTGGGGAACTATCATAAAGAATAATGGATTGGGGGAAAAACATAGTCTTTTCCACCTTTTTAATGCTTAATATGGTTTGTGAATATTTCATCCAGGCATTTGACTTGACTATACATTTTCTATATGGTATCTTTTAATAAACATAAGTTTTTTATTCTTAATAAGTCTAGTTGACCAAGTATGTGCTTATATATTTATTTCTGTGTCATATCTATCAAAAACATTGGGTATCCCTAGATTGCAAAGATATTCATTTGTGCTTCGTTTTAGAAGCTTTGTAATTTAAGCATTATATTTATATCTAGGAGCCCTCTTGAATTACATTTTCTGCATGGTGTGAGGGAGAGGTAAAGTATGTTTTTTATATGGTTATTCAGTTGTTTTAGTACCATTTATTGAAAAGACTTCATTTTTGCCAGTGAACTACTTTGGCACATTGTCAAAATTCAATTGAATTTAGAAATTTAGGTTTAAATTCTAGAATTCCTATTCTCTTGCACTGATTTATTTTTCTATCTGTAGGCTAGTATCACCCTTAAATAATTTTTTTTTTCTTATTTTTGGTCATATTGAGTGGTGTGTGGGATCTTAGCTCCCAGACTAGGGATTGAACCTGCTCCTCCTGCAGTAGAAACTCAGAATCTTAACTACTGGGCAATCAGGGAAATCCCACTATTTAGTCTCTATCCAGCAATTTTTACACTTTTCAAAGTAGAAATCACATATGTCTGTTTTTTTTAAATTATATTGTGTTTTTGATGCTATTGTAAACAAAATTATTCTCTTAAATTTTTCCCAAATGTTTCAGGCCACTGTAAATATGTACTACCCTTGCTGTAGATTGAGTCATGTCAGTTTGGTAAATTCACTTGTTAGTCTGAAGCATGATTTTGTAGATCCCTTGGAATTTTCTAGGTAAACAATCATATTGTATGCAAATACAGATGCTTTAAAATTTTCCTTTTTAACATTTATTTTCCTTTATTGCACTGGTTAAGATGTCCAGAACAATGCTCAATGGAAGCAGTGAGACTGGGCATCCTTGCCTAATTCTAAATTTGTGGGAAAGTGTTTGTATCTCATCAATAAATATCATGAGACTGTAGCTTTTTCATGTGGAGGAAGCTTTCTTCTGTACCCAGTCTGCTGAGGTTTTGTTGTTGTTTATCATGAACAGGTATTGGATTTTGTCAAAATCTCATTACTCTAGTGATATGATCATATCCCACCCCCCTTTTCCTTTATTCTTTTAATATATTGTTGGTTTCAGCTGAATATTTATTTAAGGATGTTTCCAACTATGTACCCAAAATATATTGGTTTGTAGTTCTCTTCAAATCAATCATTTTGCAAGATTCTGGCAACAAGGTTTTGCTGCTTCATAGGAAAAAATGTATGAAGTGTACCTCTTCTTCCATTTCCTAAACAGGTTTGTGTATAATTAGTGAAATTCCTTCTTTTAAGCATTCACCAGTGAAAATTCACCACCGTCATCATCCAACTCATTGCTCAAATGCAAAAGTTATTTGAGATCCTTCACTGTCCGTGCAAAGTGATGCCTTCCAGCCCTTGAGGTATGTGAAAAGGGAGCCAAAGGCCCAGGATATTTGTTTTAAAAGTTGTCCCAGCTGTTTGAAACAGCTGCTTGTCAACACCTTCCTAAGATATAGAGCAGGACGTAAAAGTAAAAATAAGGGGCTAAACCAGATCAGTTTTATGATGAAAATGTTGCTGTGGAATAGTGATTTTTCATTAGTGTCAAAAAACAAATATTTTTAAAATCACATTGGCCCAAGGTAACCTAAGTGTGATCACCACCCCCCAACAACTCCTTTGCTATCCACAGATTAAATAGTTTGTGCCGTCTTGCCTCTGTTTATGGCTGAGGATTACATTTAGCTCAAAAGGTGTCAGAGACTTTACACATCAATTAATTGTACAGCAGACTTGTTTCCTGGTTGTTCCTCATTTAGTCAGAATAGATCAGCCTTTTCAGGAGTTCTGATGCACCCAGAATTAGGCCCAGCTGATTTATTATATTTTGCCTGTAAGTTTCTCTCTTCCCTGCTGGTGGGCTGTAGGAAATCTCAGACACCAACTACTACCAACTTCATTGATATTTACAAGGAAGCATTAGGAGGATATAAACTTTTAAATTATAATGTTAGTTTTCATGAACAGATTTAAAATGTGGTCAGTGATCAGAGTGATCAGGATAAATGGCAAAACACTAGCACAAAGGATTCAATGCTTCCGTACAGTTTGACACCAAACTAACAGTGCCTTCAGGAACCTTTTTTTTTTTTTTTAAAACTACCATCAACCTCATATCAAAACTCACCTCACTCCCCTGTGATAGCTCCCTCTGCAACTGGCTCTGGCCTGGAGTCTAGGGCTTCAGGAGTATCAGAGCAATGGCAATCATTTCTTCATGACAGCTTCCTCCTCCAGCAAAACTAGCAAATTTGTTTGCCCCCTGTGAGATTTTTCCCCACAGAGTCTCTGTGATAATTATGACAGCACTGAGTATAAAAATTCATATCCTAAAACACTGAAGTTCACATTCTATGTAAGATATTCTAGTTTCTATGCATTTTTTAGTATAAATTATCACAAGCAATACAGGCACATAGTTAAAAGAAAAATAAAGTACCACAAAAGGGCCTATTTTGAAAAATAATAGTTCTCCTCCCATGCTAGACTTTCCAGTGGCCACTATTTCAATAATTTCCTATATCTCCTTACAGTAATTTTCAATGTTCATATACAAATGTATAGATGCATCTTTTTAACAAAACTATTTATTTGTTTGACTGCACCATGGCTTAGTTGCAGCATGAAGGCTCTTCAGTTGCAGTATGTGAATTCTTACTTGTGGCATGTGGGATCCTAGTTCCTCAACCAGGGATCAAACCCAGGTCCCCTGCACAGAGTCTTAGCCACTGAAGCACCAGGGAAGTCCCAGATGCATCCTTTTAAGTCATAAGCTGGAACATGCTGCACAGTCTACCCTGGACCTTGTTTCTTTTCACTGAATAACACCCTGGTAAGATCTCCATTATCACCTAAGTCCAATTTCCTCCTCTGTTCTCTCAACTTCTGCAGTAGTATGTTTCTTATTGAGATGTCTGAAGATTCCAGGCAGTTGTAAGAAATACAGAGAGACTGCTTGTTCACTTTGCTCAGTTTATACAAAAGACATTTTACAAAATTATAAACCAGGATATTGACATTAATAGAATCCACCAAGCTTATTCTGATTTCTCTGGTTATAATGGTTCCCATGTGTGTGTGTGTGTGTGTGTTGTATTTAATGCTATACTTTTTTTTTCTCCTGTGTAGGTTTGCTGTCACAAAAGTTAAAATACTGAATAGTCCCAATGACAGAAAGATCCCTCCTGTTGCTATTTTATAATCACACCCACTTTCCTCCTACTGCCTCCTCTCCTGTCCCTAACTCCTGACAACCATTACTCTGTCCTTCATTTCTAAAATTTTGTCATTTCAAAAGGGCTATAGAAATGGAATCAAGCTTCCTTAAAAATCTGGAAATAGAACTGCCTTATGACCCAGCAATCCCACTGCTGGGCATACACACTGAGGAAAGCAAAATTGAAAGAGACGCATGTACCCCAGTGTTCATCACAGCACTGTTTAAAATAGCCAGGACATGGAAGCAACCTAGATGTCCATCAGCAGATGAATGGATAAGAAAGCTGTGGTACATATATAGAATGGAGTATTACTCAGCCATTAAAAAGAATACATTTGAATCAGTTCTAATGAGGTGGATGAAACGGGAGCCTATTATACAGAGTGAAGTAAGCCAGAAAGAAAAACACCAATACAGTATACTAACACATATATATGGAATTTAGAAAGATGGTAACAATAACCCTGTATCAGATCAGATCAGATCAGTCGCTCAGTCATGTCCGACTCTTTGTGACCCCATGAATCGCAGCATGCCAGGCCTCCCTGTCCCTCACCAACTCCCGGAGTTGACTCAGACTCACGTCCATCGAGTCAGTGATGCCATCCAGCCATCTCATCCTCTGTCGTCCCCTTCTCCTCCTGCCCCCAATCCTTCCCAGCATCAGAGTCTTTTCCAATGAGTCAACTCTTTGCATGAGGTGGCCAAAGTACTGGAGTTTCAGCTTTAGCATCATTCCTTCCAAAGAAATCCCAGGGCTGATCTCCTTCAGAATGGACTGGTTGGATCTCCTTGCAGTCCAAGGGACTCTCAAGAGTCTTCTCCAACACCACAGTTCAAAAGCATCAATTCTTTGGTGCTCAGCCTTCTTCACAGTCCAACTCTCACATCCATACATGACCACAGGAAAAACCATAGCCTTGACTAGATGAACCTTTGTTGGCAAAGTAATGTCTCTGCTTTTCAATATGCTATCTAGGTTGGTCATAACTTTCCTTCCAAGGAGTAAGCGTCTTTTAATTTCATGGCTGCAGTCACCGTCTGTAGTGATTTTGGAGCCCAGAAAAATAAAGTCTGACACTGTTTCCACTGTTTCCCCATCTATTTCCCATGAAGTGGTGGGACCAAATGCCAGCAAAAGAGACAATGATGTATAGAACAGTCTTTTGGACTCTGTGGGAGAGGGAGAGGGTGGGATGATTTGGGAGAATGGCATTGAAACATGTATAATATCATATATGAAACGAGTCACCAGTCCAGGTTCGATGCACATACTGGATGCTTGGGGCTGGTGCACTGGGACGACCCAGGGGGATGGTACGGGGAGGGAGGAGGGAGGAGGGTTCAGGATGGGGAACACGTGTATACATGTGGCGGATTCATGTTGATATATGCCAAACCAATACAATATTGTAAAGTTTAAAAATAAAATAAAAGGAAGAAAATAATGGAATCATGCATTTTTAACTTTTTTTGGAATTGGCTTCTTTTCTCCCACTCAGCATAATTTCCTAGGGGTTCATTCAAGCTGTGTGTTTCAATAGTTTAGTCCTTTTTGCTGCTGAGTAGTAGTCTGTGGTATGGATGTGCCACAGTTTCTTTAACCAGCACTTGTTCAAGGACACCTGAACTGTTTCCAGTTTTTGCCTATTAAGAATAAAGATGCTATGGACATGTGTGTACACGTTTTATGAACATATGTGTACAGGTTTTTGTGTGAAAATAAATTTCCATTTCTCTAGGGTAAATGACCAAGGGTGCCTTTGGTGGGTTGTATGATAACTGGGTGTATAGTCTTTTTTGGGGGGAGAGGACACACCACATAACATGTTGGATCTTAGTTCCCTGACCAGGGATTGAACCCGTGCATCCTGCAGTGGAAGCTCAGAGTCTTAACCACTGGACTTCCAGCGAAATCCCATATTTTTAGTTTTGAAAGAACTAGTTTCCAAAGTAGCTGCCATTTATTTGCATTTACACAGCAATACAAGAGTGATCTTCACCATCATTTGGTGTTGTCACTGGTTTTTATTTTAGCCATTTTGATAGATGTGTTGTGATGTTTCATTTTGATTTTAATTTGAATTTCCTTGATGGCTAATGATGTGGGACATCTTTTCATGTGCTTCTGTGCTATTTGTATATCCACTTTTGTGAAATGTTTCTTGGTCATTTTACAACAGGATTTTTTAACTGCTGAGTCTTGAGAGCTCTTTATATATTCTTGATACTAGTCCTTTGTCAGATATGTTGTTTACACATATTTTCTCCCAATCTATAGTTTATCTTTCATTGTCTTCACACAGACTTTCACAGAACAAGTTTTTAATTTTTTTTTCTATTTTTCCTTTTATGGATCATGCTTTTTATTTCAAGTCTACAAAGTCTTTGTCTAGCCCAAGTTCCTAAATACTGTCACCTATGTACTTTCTCCCCTTAAAGGATCACAGCAAAAGGCAAGGGAGAAAGAGAAAGATGTACCCAACTGAAAGTAGAGTTCCAGAGAATAGCAAGGAGACATAAGAACAATGAACAATGTGAAGAAATAGAGGAAAACAATAGAATGGGAAAGACTGGCGATCTCTTCAAGAAAATTGGAGATATCAAGGGAACATTTCATGCAAGGATGGGCCCAATAAAGGACAGGAATGGTAAATACCTAACAGAAGCAGATTAAGAAGAGGTGGCAAGAATATACAGAAGAACTATACAAAAAAGGTCTTAATGACCCAGATAACCACTGTAGTGTGGTCACTCACCTAGAACCAGACAATCTGGAGTGTGAAGTCAAGTGGGCCTTAGGGAGTATTACTATAAACAAAGCTAGTGGAGGTGATCAAATTCCAACTGAGCCATTTAAAATCCTAAAAGATGATACTGTTAAAGTGCTTCACTCACATGTCAGAAAATTTGGAAAACTCAGAAGTGGCCACAGGACTGGAAAAGGTCAGTTTTCATTCCAATCCCAAAGAAAGACAATGCCAAAGAATGTTCACCCTACTGTACAATTGTGCTCATTTCACATGCTAGCAAGGCAATGCTCAAAATTCTCCAAGTGAGGCTTCAACAGTATGTGAACCAAGAAATTCCAGATGTACAAGCTGGGTTTAGAAAAGGCAGAGGAATCAAATTGCCAACATCAGTTGGATCATGGAGAAAGCAAGAGAAGTCCAGAAAAACATCTACTTCTGCTTTGTTGACTACACAAAAGCCTTTGACTGTGTGGATCACAACAAACTGTGGAAAATTCTTCAAGAGATGGGGATAAGAGACCACCTTACCTGTCTCCTGAGAAACCAGTATGTAAAACAAGAAGCAACAGTTAGAACCAGACATGGAACAATAGACCGGTTCAAACTGGAAAAGGCGTACATCAAGGCTGTATATTGTCACCCTGCCTATTTCCAGAAATTGAGAATCCCTTGGATAGCAAGAAGATCAAACTAGTCAATGCTAAAAGAAATCAGCCCTGACTATTCATTGGAAGGACTGATGCTGAAGCTGAAGCTCCAGTAATTTGGCTGACTCATTGGAAAAGTACTCTGATGCTGGGAAAAGACTGAAGGCAAAAGGAGAAGCAGGCAGCAGAGGATGAGATGATTAGATAGCATCACCGGCTCAATGGACATGAATCTGACCAAACTTCAGGAAATAGTGAAGGACAGGTGAGACTGGCGTGCCAGCCCATGGGGTTGCAAAGAGTCAGACAGGACTTAGTGACTGAACAACAACAATAATGTACTTTCTCAGGCTCTTATAGTTCTGTTTTACATTTAGATCTGTGACCCATTTTGTGGTATTTTTATATAAAGTATGAGATTTAGGTGAAAGTTTTTGCTGTTGGCTTTTGCCTGAAGATGTCCAATTGTTCCAGCACTGTGTGCTGAGAAGGATATGCCTCCACTGAATTACTCTTGAACATTTGTTAAAAGCAACTGAGGAGATTTGTGTTGATCTCTTTCTGGATTGTTTATTCTGTCTCATTGACCAGCGTGTTTGTCTATCCACTCACCAATACTACACTATCTTGATTATTGTAGCTATGTTTGTTAAGTTGCTCAGTCATGTCCAACTCTTTGTGACCCTATAGACTGTAGCCCACCAGGCTCTTCTGTCCATGGAATTCTCCAGGCAAGAATACTGAAGTGGGTTGCCATTCCCTTCTCCAGGGGATCTTCCAGAACCAGGGATCAAACCCAAGTCTCTTGCACTGTAGGTGGATTCTTTACTATCTGAGCGACCAGGAAAGCAGGGACTGTAGAGTAAGCCTTATTATCATGTACAGCTATTCCTCCCACTTTATTCTTTATCAGTATTATTTTATCTATCCTAGGGCCTTTCCCTTTCCATATGCTTGAAAAAAAAATGTACATTCTGTTGTTATTGGATGGAATTTCCTGTATATGTCAACTGGATTCTGATTGATTGATAGTATTGTTTAAAATTTTAATATCTTTGTTGATTTTCTGTGGGAAGTTCTATCCATTGCTGAGAGGGGAGGTTTTAAAGTTCCCAACTGTAGTGGGTGGTCCTAAGATGGTGGAGGAATAGGATGGGGAGACCACTTTCTCCCCCACAAATTCATCGAAAGATCATTTGAATGCTGAGCAAATACCACAAAACAACTTCTGAACTCTGGCAGAGGACACCAGGCACCCAGAAAGGCAGCCCATTGTCTTTGAAAGGAGGTAGGACAAAATATAAAAGATAAAAAGAGAGACAAAAGAGTTAGGGATGGATATCTGTCCTGGGGAGAGAGTCTTAAAAGAAGAGAAGTTTCCAAACACCAGGAAACCCTCTCACCGGTGGGTCTGTGGGGGGTTTTGGAATCTCAGAGGGGAACATAACTGAGAGGAAGAAAATAAATAAATAAAACCCACAGATTACCCAGATTACAGTTGCCTAATGGCAACTCCCAGTGGAGAAGTAGCCCAGATGCTCGCATCTGCCACCAGCAAGCGGGGGCTGAAGAGGGTGGCATGGGCTGCATTGCTTAGAGTAAGGACTGGGCCTGAATGCCCCAAGGGCAACCTGAGGGAGCTAACATGAGATAGTAACCCAAACCATGGGATATCCAGAGAGGGGGGAAAAAAAAAAAAGGAAAGAGAGAGAGAGAACTTTCCCTCAAAAAGCTCTAACCTAAGGCTCTGCCGGGCCACTCACAGAACAAAGGACTGAACGAATACCAGAGGAGAGTTAGCTGGCAGTGGACCAGCCCATCCCCTGCTGGAGGCAGGGAGGCAGACAGATGGCAACCAGAGCCAGAAAGGGGCTAACTGAGCCCCAGAGACGGCATCCCCTACCAAACTGCCAGCAGGCTTCCAGTTGCTAACCAAGTCTTCCTGGGATCCTGGACAGTTGTCATCCTCCTGGAGGGTTGCAGCCAGAGATCAGCTCTCCAGAGGAGACACACGGCACACCTGAGACAGCACTCCTGCTGCTCACCCAGGAAACTGAGAGGCTGGGACTGGAGAGGTGATAAGATGCACTGTACCTGGGGAGAGTGCGCTTGCCAAGCACCTGTTCACCTGAGCTGCTAGGACCTAGGAAGGGCACAAAACGCAGGCCCAACTGAATCTGTGCCTTGGTGGAGTACCCGGGAACCTGAACCTGAGTGGCGTAGATCTGGGAAGTTCACGCAATCCAGGGCCTGCCTTAGACAGTTCCCCAGCAGAGCAACCTGGAGCCTGAGCAGTATAGACCGAGAAAGCACAGTTGCCGTGAGCGGAGGCAAACCCAGTGTGGCCCAGACACTGTGAGCACTCCCCACACACACCAGTGATATTTGTTTGCAGTGTTTATCAATCCCTGAAGCACAATTGAACAAGTGAGACTAAATACATGACCAGGGGCGGAAATGTGTCAGGGCGGAAGTTAGATACTGAAAAGACTTGCAAACAAAGGAAGCCAAAATAAACGAAGAGGGAACAGCTTTGGAACTGACAGGTGCAACAGATTGAAACCCTGTAGTTAGCACTGGCTACATTGGAAGGGACCTATAGACCTTAAGAAGAAGTGTAAGGTGGAACAAGGAACTCTCTGAAACTGAACTGACCACACACTGCCCTCAACAGCTCCAGAGAAATTCCTAGATATATCTTACTATTATCATTTTTTAATTTTAACTTTTTTATTTTTAAGTTCTTTATTACTCCTTTAATTTTCATTGTTAAAACCTACTATTCCCTAGACAAAAAGACCCTATTTTTAAAGCAAATTTCATATTTTTTTTGTCTAACTTTTGTGGTTTTGGTTTTTTTTTTAAATATTGTATTTTTGAGAGTCTAACCTCTACTCTAGATTTTTAATCTTTGCTTTTTGGTATTTGTTATCAGTTCTGTACTTTTAAGAGTCCAGTTTTCAATACCCATTTTTACTTAGGAGTGTGATTACTGGCTTGACTGTTCTCTCCCTTTTTGACTCTCCTTTTTCTTCCCCAGATCACCTCTATCTCCTCCCTCCCCCTTCTCTTCCCTACTTAACTCTATGAATCTCTTTGGATGCTCTGGGCTGTGGAGAAAACAGGGAACCGATCACAGGCTAGACTGGTTTCTCTCCTTTTGACTCCCCCTCCTCTCCTCATGGTCACCTCTATCTCCTTCCTCCCTCTTCTCTTCTCTATGCAACTCCGTGAACCTCTCTGAGTATTCCAGACTGTGGAGAGCAAATAAGGAATTGATTACTGGCTAGGCTGATCTCTCCCCTTTTGATTCCCCCTCTTCTCTTCCTGGTCACCTCTATCTCCTTTCTCCCTCTTGTCTTCCTCATGTAACTCTGTGAACATCTCTGGGTGTCCCTCACTGTGGAGAATCTTTTCACCATTAACCTAGATATTTTATCATCAGTGCTGTATGGATGGAGAAGTCTTTAGGCTACTATAAGAATAAGACTGAAAGCCAGGGGCAGGAGGCCTAAATCCAAAACTTGAGAACACCAGAAAACTCCTGACTCCAGGGACCATTAATCAATAAAAGCTCATCCCAAAGTCTCCATAACTACACTGAAACCAAGCTCCACCCAAGAGCCAAGTTTAAGAGCAACACATACCAAGCTAATTCTCCAACAAAGCAGGAGCATAAACCTGAGCACAAAAATACAGGTGGCCAAAAGTCACACCAAGCCTATAGACACCTCAGAACTCACTACTGGACACTTTGTTGCACTCCAGAGAGAAAAGATCCAGCTCCACCCACTAGAACACCAATGCAAGCTTCCCTCACCAGAAAACCTTGACAAGCCACAAGTCCAACCCCACTCACAAGGAGGAACCTCCACGATGAAGAGGAACCACAAACTTCCAGCATACAGAAAGGCCACCACAAACACAGCAACCTAAACAAGATGAAAAGGCAAAGAAATATACAGCAGGTAAAGGATCATGATAAAAGCCCACCAAACGAAAGAGGAAGAGATAGGGAGTCTAACTGAAAAAGAATTCAGAATAATGATAGTAAAAATGATCCAAAAGTTTGAAAACAAAATGGAGTTACAGATAAATAGTCTGGAGACAAGGATTGAGAAGATGCAAGAAATGTTTAACAAGGACCTAGAAGAAATAAAAGAGTCAATATATAATGAATAATGCAAAAAATGAGGTAAAAAACACTCTGGATGGAACCAACAGTAGAATAATGGAGGCAGAAGATAGAATTAGTGAGGTTGAAGATAGATTGGTGGAAATAAATGAAGCAGAGAGGAAAAAAGAAAAAAAGAATTAAAAGAAATGAGGACAACCTCAGAGACCTCTGGGACAATGTTAAATGCCCCAACGTTTGAATCATAGGAGTCCCAGAAGACAAAAAGAAAGGCCATGAGAAAATACCTGAGGAGATAATAGTTGAAAACTTCCCTAAAATGGGGAAGGAAATAGCCACCCAAATCCAAGAACCCCGGAGAGTCCCAAACAGGATATACCCAAGGCAAAACATCCCAAGACACATATTAATCAAATTAATGAAGATAAAACACAAAGAACAAATATTAAAAGAAGCAAGAGAAAAACAACAAATAACCCACAAGGGGATCCCCATAAATATAACAGCTGATCTTTCAATAGAAACTCTTCAAGACAGAAGGGAATGGCAGGACATACGTAAAGTGATGAAAGAGAAAAATCTACAACCCAGATTACTGTACCCAGCAAGGATCTTATTCAAATATGAAGGAAAAATCAAAAGCTTTATAGACAAGCAAAAGCTGAGAGAATTCAACACCACCAAACCAGCCCTCCAACAAATGCTAAAGGATCTTCTCTAGACAGGAAACACAGAAAAGGTTTATAAACTCGAACCCAAAACAATAAAGTAAATGGCAAGGAGATCATACTTGTCAATAATTACCTTAAATGTAAATGGGTTGAATGCCTCAACCAAAAGACAAAGACTGGCTGAATGGATACAAAAACAAGACCCCTATACATGCTGTCTACAAGAGACCCACCTCAAACCTAGGGAAATACAGACTGAAAGTGAAAGGCTGGAAAAAGATATTTCACACAAATGGAGACCAAAAGAAAGCAGGAGTAGCAATACTCATATCAATAAAATAGACTTTGAAATAAAGGCCATGAAAAGAGACAAAGAAGGACATTACATAATGATCAAAGGATAAATCCAAGAAGATATAACAATTATAAATATATATGCACCCAACATAGGAGCACCACAAAATGTAAGACAAATGCTAACAAATATGAAAGGGGAAATTAACAGTAACACAATAATAGTGGGAGACTTTAATACCCCACTCACACCTATGGATAGATCAACTAAACAGAAAATTAGCAAGGAGACACAAACTTTAAATGATACAATGGCCAAGTTAGCCCTAATTGATATCTATAGGACATTTCACCCTAAAACAATGAATTTCACCTTTTTCTCAAGTGCACACAGAAGCTTCTCCAGGATACATCACATCCTGGGCCATAAATCTAGCTTCAGTAAATTCAAAAAAATTGAAATCATCTCAAGCATCTTTTCTGATCACAATGAGGTAAGATTAGATGTCAACTACAGGAAAAAAAACTATGAAAAATACAAACCTAAGGAGGCTAAACAACACACTTCTGAATAACAAACAAATCACAGAAGAAATCAAAAGAGAAATCACAATATGCATAGAAATGAATGAAAATGAAAACACAACAACCCAAAACCTATGGGACACTGTAAAAGCAGTGCTAAGGGTAAGATTCATAGCAATACAAGCTTACCTCAGGAAACAGGAGAGAAATCAAATAAATAACCTAACACTACACCTAAAACAACTAGAAAAGGAAGAAATGAAGAACCCCTGGGTTTGTAGAAGGAAAGAAATCACAAAAAATTAGGGCAGAAATAAATGCAAAAGAAACAAAAGAGACCATAGCAAAAATCAACAAAGCTAAAAGCTGTTTCTTTGAGAAGACAAATAAAATAGACAAACCATTAGCCAGACTCATCAAGAAACAAAGGAAGAAGAATCAAATAAACAAAATTAGAAATGAAAATGGAGAGATCACAACAGACAACATAGAAATACAAAGGATCATAAGAGACTACTATCAGCAACTATATGCCAATAAAATGGACAACTGGGAAGAAATGTATAACTTCTAACTTAATTAGAAAACTATAACTTTCCAAAATTGAACCAGGAAGAAATAGAAAATCTTAACAGACCCATCACAAGCACAGAAATCAAAACTGTAATCAGAAATCTTCCAAGAAACAAAAGCCCAGAACCAGATGGATTCACAGCTGAATTCTACCAAAAATTTAGACAAGAGCTAACACCTATCCTACTCAAACTCTTCCAGAAAATTGCAGAGGAAGGTCAAATTCCAAACTCATTCTATGAAGCCACCATCACCCAATACCAAAACCTGACAAAGATGCCACAAAAAAAGAAAACTACAGGCCAATATCACTGATCAATATAGATGCAAAAATCCTCAACAAAATTCTAGCAAACAGAATCCAGCAACATATTAAAAAGATCATACATCATTACCAAGTGGGCTTTATCCCAGGAATGCAAGGATTCTTCAGTATCTGCAAATCAATCAAAGTAATACACCACATTAACAAATTAAAAGATAAAAACCACATGATTATCTCAATAGATGCAGAGAAAGCCTTTGACAAAATTCAACATCCATTTATGATAAAAAAAAAACCCCTCCAGAAAACAAGCATAGAAGGAACATACCTCAACATAATAAAAGCCATATATGATAAACCCACAGGAAACATCCTCAATAGTGAAAAATTGAAAACATTTTCCCTAAAGTCAGGAACATGACAAGGATGCCCACTCTCACCATTGCTATTCAACAGAGTTTTGGAAGTTTTGGCCACAGCAATCACAGCAGAAAAAGAAATAAAAGGAATCCAGATTGGAAAAGAAAAGGTAAAACCCTCACTGTTTGCAGATGACATGATCCTCTACATAGAAAACCCTAAATACTCCACCAGAAAATTACTAAAGCTAATCAATGAATACAGTAAGTTTGCAGGATATAAAATTAACACACAGAAATCCCTTGCATTCCTATACACTAATAATGAGAAAACAGAAAGAGAAATTAAGAAAACAATTCCATTCACCATTGCAATGAAAAGAATAAAATACATAGGAATAAATCTACCTAAAGAAACAAACGATCTATATATAGAAAACTATAAAACACTGATGAAAGAAATCAAAGAGGACACAAATAGATGGAGAAATATACCATGTTCATGGATCAAAAGAGTCAATATAGTGAAAATGAGTATACGACCCAAAGCAATCTATAGATTCAATGCAATCCCTATCAAGCTACCAACGGAATTTTTCAGAGAATTAGAACTAATAATTTCACAATTTGTATGAAAATACAAAAAAACTCGAAAAGCCAAAGCAGTCTTGAGAAAGAAGAATGGAACTGGAGGAATCAACCTGCCTGACTTCAGGCTATACTAGAAAGCAACAGTCATCAAGACTGCATGGTACTGGCGCAAAGACAGAAACATAGATCAATGGAACAAAATAGAAAGCCCAGAGATAAATCCACACACCTATGGGCACCTTATCATTGAGAAAGGAGGCAAGAATATACAATGGAGAAAAGATAATCTCTTTAACAAGTGGTGCTGGTAAAACTGGTCAAGCACTTGTAATAGAATGAAACTAGAACACTTTCTATCATCATACGCAACAATAAACACAAAATGGATTAAAGATCTAAACCTAAGACCAGAAACTATAAAACTCCTAGAGGAGAACATAGGCAAAACACTCTCTGACATAAATCATAGCAGGATTCTCTATGACCCACCTTCCTGAGTAATGGAAACATAAGAAAAAATAAACAAGTGGGACCTAATTAAACTTAAAAGCTTTTGCACAATGAAGGAAACTGCTGGGGTCCAGCCCCAGTGGATCCAGGAATTCGAAGGAGATGGCTTCGGAGATCAGGAAACAATAGATCAATTAAGCGTTAATTAAAGATATAAAGAGTGGTTAAATAGGGATAGCTCAGTGGGAAAATTCAGTGGAGAAAAGAGGCTGAATAACTTGGTTTACGTGGAAAACCAATAAAACATTAGCACAAGAAGTCTGCGCCACCCACGTAGGCCAAGGCATCTTCCCGTTCTCCCGAGGGAGAGGAGACACTAAGACACTAAGGCCTCCCCAGTCAGATCTTAGAAGCCCAGGCAAAATTAGTAGGCTTGGCGGGCCTCTGCGTTCCAGATGGGAATTCAGCCAGAAGGTGAAAGAAAGAATGACATGAGGAGACCAGTTTTTCGAGAAACTGATCCCATTTTTTATTTTATTTTCCAGGGTCTGTTTTTATACACTGAGATATTATACAAAAGTCATGCGGGGTCAGCAGTCCTGACTTTTATTAAAGTCAGGTGCTTCATACAAATGTATACAAGGGTCTCAGAGGTGTTACATCATCTTCTGGCCAGGGGGCCTGTTAACAATTTATGACCCTCTCCTTGTGACAGCAGTCAGTCAACCAGAACACTTATTTCTCCAGGGGTGATTATTCTTAAAACAGATGCCACCTTCCGAAGGTACCAGATAAAGTTGCATTCCTATAGGGTGAGGGTGTAGTGGGTTTTAATTAAGAAAAGAATTTACTTAGCCTAAGATCCAACGTGATTAATATCAAAGGTTAATACTTATTTCTTCTATATATTCATCAGTGTGTATAAGGGCAGGGGATGTGGAGACTTAGCAGCAAACATTGACTCAACAAATGAAAAAACCTTTCACCAGTACAATTTCTAATCAGCCCACTATACTATACTAATAGTTTTCTAACTTCTCTAAAGAACCTGTTTTTAGGTTTAAAGCATCTCGTGCCTCTCACAGTTGGGAAGCTGTGAACAATCACATGTGGCCGGACAAACCTGTCAGGCAGGCTAGAGAACCTTCAGAGGAGTTTGTAGGTTGAAGCACTCCTGTCACGCCCAGGAATTATTATTAACTGGAGCTCTAAGTTAACTCTTTTTCAAAGAGAGGTGGTGGGGGACAGCCCCCCATAAAGTCAGAGGTGTAGGTGAGAGCACAAAGCAGTAAAGTAGGCAGACTCTGGTTTTTGGGGTAGATGCTTGAGAATTTCCAGGGGGACTCCTGAGGCTCGATCCCACCTTTGCGTATTCCGAGCCTCCTTCCTTATGACCTTTGCCACGGGTGGAGTTCCTCACACTGGCTCCCGGCAGGAAACTCTAACCAAGGTGAAAAGACAGCCTTCAGAATGGGAGAAAATAATAGCAAATGAAGCAACTGACAAAGAATTAATCTCAAAAATATACAAGCAACTCCTGCAGCTCAATTTCATAAAAATAAACGACCCAATCAAAATATGGGCCAAAGAACTAAACAGATATTTCTCCAAAGAAGACATACAAATGGCTAACAAACACATGAAAAAATGCTCAACATCACTCATTATCAGAGAAATGCAAATCAAAACCACAATGAGGTACCATCTCATGCCAGTCAGAATGGCTGCTATCCTAAAGTCTATAAACAATAAATGCTGGAGAGGATGTAGAGAAAAGGGAACCCTCTTACACTGTTGGTGGGAATGCAAACTAGTACAGCCACTATGGAGAACAGTGTGAGGATTCCTTAAAAAACTGGAAATAGAACTGCCATATGACCCAGCAATCCCACTGCTGAGCATACACACCGAGGAAAACAGAATTGAAAGAGACATGTGTACCCCAATGTTCATCACAGCACTGTTTACAATAGCCAGGACATAGAAGCAACCTAGATGTCCATCAGCAGATGAATGGATAAGAAAGCTGTTCTACATATAAGCAATGGAATATTACTCAGCCATTAAAAAGAATGCATTTGAATCAGTTCTAATGAGATGGATGAAACTGGAGCCTATTATACAGAGCAAAGTAAGCCAGAAATAAAAACACCAATACACTATATTAACGCATATATATGGAATTTAGAAAGATGGTAACGATGACCTTATGTGCGAGACAGCAAAAGAGACACAGATGTAGAGAACAGACTGTTAGACTCTGTGTGAGAAGGTGAGGGTGGGATGATTTGAGAGAATAGCACTGAATAATGCATGTTATCATATGTGAAATAGATTGCCAGTCCAGGTTCGATGCATGAGGCAGGGTGCTCAGAGCTGGTGCACTGGGATGACTCAGAGGGATGGGATGGGGAGGGAGGTTGGAGGGAGGGTCAAGATGGGGAACACATGTACACTCAAGGCTGATTCACGTGAATGTATGGCAAAAACCACCACGATAATGTAATTAACCTCCAATTAAAATTAAAAAAAATATAAATAAATAAAGTTCCCAACTGTAGTACTGGACTTGCTTATTTCTATTTTCAACTTCATCAATTTTGCTGTATGTATTTTGAGACTCTGATTTTGGGTATGCACACTTTTAGGACTGTAATATCTTCCTGACTGATTGACCCTATTAAACAATGTCCTTATTTGTAGTAACTTTTTAATTTAGAAGTCTATGTTATCAAATATTACTATAGCCACCGGTTTTTCAATATTTGCATTTGCGTATTTCCCCATTCTTTTACTTTCAACTTATTTATGCCAATGAATTTCCTTATGACATTGAAAAATAGTGCTGAGAAGGAAATTTAAGCCATTAAATGCTTACATTAGAAATAAGCACAGGTCTCAAATCAATAACCTAAGTTCCAAACTCAAGAAACTATAAAAAGCATTAAAGTTTTTCTAAGGAGTTTATATTTGTGTCATGGTTTTTTTACTCGTTTAATTTTTTTTCTTTTAATTGTTTTATTTACACCTTTTATAAAAGGTGTAATTTCATGTAATTATGGATATATTAGCACTTGAATTTATTATTTGTTTTCTTTATTTAATTCCTCTGATTCTCATTCCTCTGTTCTTTTCTCCTCTTCCTGTGGACAGCTTAGACATTTTTTTTACTATCTATCTTGATGCATTCACAGTGTTTTTAAGTCTCTCTTTGTGTAGTTTTCATTACACAAGTGTAGTGGTTGCTTGGTGTATCACAATATAAATATGTGCCTTAGGGACTTCTCTGGTGGTTCAGTGGCTAAGATTTCACACTCCCAATTCAGGGGGCCCACATTCAATTCCTAGTCAGGGAACTAGATCTCACACACTGCAACTAAAGATCCTGCATGCCACAACTAAGACCCAATGCAGCCAAATAAATAAATTTAAAAGAATAAATAAATATATGCCTTATAACAGTTTCCTGGTATCAACTTTTTACCATTTAAGATTTGGAAACCTTACTTCCATTTAGGTCTTTCTACCCTCCTCATTTTTAAATATTACTGTTTTGAGTATTAGATAATGTTATATTTGACTTCACCACTACTAATAATTATAAAACTCCTGAGGAAATAGATAGTATATGTGCCCACACTTCTGTTCTTTCCATTGTTCTTTCTTCATTCCTGATGCATCAAATTTCATTCTTTTATCATTATCTTTCTTTTTGAAGAATTTCCTTTAACCAATATTTAATGGTATGTCTGTTAGTGATAAATTCTTTTTTTGTTTTCCTTTGCCTGAAAACATTTTTATTTTCTCTTCATTCTTGAAAGATACCTGAAACAGTATTTACTGTTGATAATTCTTTTCTTTCAGCATTTGAAAAATGTTGTGTCACTTCTGGCCTCTGTGTTTTCAGATGAGAAATACATTTTTGAATTGGTGTGCCCCTATAGGTAATATGCCATGGCTCTCAGGCTGCTTTTGAGAGTTTTTTTCCTTAATTTTTCAAAAGTTTAATTATGACATATCTTATTATCTTTCTTTGGTTTTCCTATTTATGGTGCACTTAGCTTCTTGGGTCTGTAGCTTTGTGTTTTTTGCCAAATTGGAACTTTTCAGCCATTGTTTCTTGAAATACTCTTTTAGCCTCCTTATCTCCTATCCTTCTGAGGCATTGATTATACAAACATTGGAATATTTTATAATCCCACAAGTCCCTCGGGGTCTGTTTCCTTTTAGTCTATTTTATCTCTGTTGTTCAAAATGCGTGACTTGTATAGTTTGTCCTCAAGTTTATGTCCTCTGTCATCTTCAGTCTACTATTAAACCCATTCAGCAAGTTATTTATTTCAGTTATTGTAATTTTTAGTTCTGCAATTTCCATTTGGTTCTTTCTTATGACTTTACTTTTTGCTGAGATTTTCTATTTTTCCATTTGTTTCAAGAGAATTTGTAATTGATTGCAGAAGCATTTTTATGAGAGCTGCTTTGAAATCCTTGTCAGATAATTCCAACATCTGATTCATCTCAGTGTTGGCATCAGTTAATTGTTATTCCTCACTCAAGTTGTGATTTTCTAGTTCTTGTGATGATGGGTGGTTTTCAAGCGTTTCCTGGACATTTTGTTCATTACGTTAGGACTCTGAGAACTATTACTTCTTTGATTTCAGCAGGCATTCACCCTGTTTTAGTTTAGTATGCAGGTCTTGACCTAATTTTGTGGGCTGTGGTTCCAATGGCAGTTTGATTTCAGAGACTCTGTCCTGTTATTTTGGTCTGTTTCATTCATCTTGTGCCCCTAGGGCTTTCTGAGTTTCCTGCTAGTGATGACTGGCGGTTTCATAAGGTCAGGCTGCAAGGTGTTCCCAGTAGGAGAAGGGAAGGGTGTGTTGAGATCCACTTATTGATGTCCCCAACCTCTCTGGTGTCTCTGGGTAGGGGTAAAGACTTTTTTAACTATTAAGATAAAGAGGTTTCCAAGATCTGACCGTTTGCGATTGTCTGGATTGTTTTCCAGTGCCTCCCGCCTGCTCTGGTGTCTCTCAGCAGGGGAGAGAAGTCTCCGGTGCATTAGGGCAAAGATGTTTCCCAGACGGGGCCTCTGTCAGCCTTTAAAAAAATGTTAATTTTAGTTTTAACACTACTATTGTGGTATAATTTACAAATATAAAATTCATCTATTGTAAGCATTAAAAATGACTTTTTGTAAAGTTACAAAGTTTTGCAACCAGAACCACAATTCAGTTTTAGAACACTTCCATCACCCCAAACAGTTTGCTCCTATATGTTTACAACTAATCCATACTCCCACCCATAGCCCTAGACAACCACTGATTTGCTTCAGGTCTCTGTAAATATGCCTTTTAATAGCATTTTAATAAAGGGAATCATACAATATGTCGAGTTTTTTGATACCTGGCTTCTTCTACTTATCACAATGTTTTTCAGGTTCCGCTATATTGTTGCATATACCAGTTATTCATTCCTTTTATTAATAATTGCAAATAATATTCCATTGACTAGTTAAGCCACATTTTATGTACTATGTACATATTCGTGGTCATTTGGATTATATTCAGTTTGGGACATTATGAATAACGAAGGTATGAGCATTTGAACTTATATGTTTGTGTGGGCACATGTTTTTCATTTATCTTTGGCAGATTTCTAGGAGTGAAATTGCTGCATCATATGTTAGGAAATTGATGAGTTGATTCTAAAATGACTGAAACACTTTTACATCTTCACCACAACTGTTTGAGGATTCTCGTTTCTCTGTTTGATGAGTTATTTTTGTTATACCATATTTTAATCATTTAGACATCATTCCTTTTAGTTCTTTGAACATATTTATAACAGTGGCTTTGAAGTCTTTGGTGCTAAATCTAACATCTTAAGCTAACTCAGAGTCAGCCTCTTTGACTGTTTTTTTTTTTTTTCCTAAATATGGGTCACACTTTGCTGTTTCTTTGAAAGTCTCACCATTTTTGTTCAAAACTGAGTATTTTTTTCACTTTTAAAAATTAAAATTTTATTGGAGTATAGTTGATTTACAATGTTGTATTAGTTTACAGTGTACAGCAAAGTGATTCAGTTATACATATGTATATATTCATTCTTTTTCACAGTATTTTCTTATATAGGCTATCATAGAATATTGAATGGAGTGCAATACAGGAGATCTTTGTTGGTTACCTAAAAACTGGATATTTTTCAACAAAAGTGTAGGACCTCTAGATTGATTCCCCAGAGGCTGTTGTTGGCCATGTTTTGTTAGTTACTTAGTTAATGGATTTTCTAGGCTCATTGTGTAAAGTCTGTTGTCTCTAAAGCATGTAGCTACTAATGTCTTTGCTCAGGTTTTAGAAAATTCTGTTTTTAATTTTTAAGCCTGTCTCTTAGGGGTCAGCCCTGTGTCACCATATCTTTGTGAGCAGGCAAGGACTGGTTAGACATATGCTTAAAAGTCCTGAGAAGGTTAAGTATTCCACCTTTTCGGATGGATTTCTGTGTGGGTTGGATGTTACATTCAAAGTTCAGGCAGTTTAAAAGTATGTCTCAGCTTCTATTTTCTATCAGGCCCTCTCATGTCTCCTCTGTTGCATTTCACCAGGTACTTAAGGGGAGCAAGGACTCTCTCTGCTGTCTTAGCATTCAGGCAGCTTTGAGCATGAGCACGGCCTTCTAGACTGCCAGGGACATGTGGGAGTTGGGCAAAGCCCACCACAGTTTTTCATTTCCTGGATTTTCCAGTTGAGTTTAAGGCTAGTCTGTCAGTCTAGCTAGGCAGGCTGTCCTGTCGTCCCCCCATTCATTTGTCACCAAGATCAGCTCTGTTTCCTATGAGTCCTAGGAGTACAGGGTTTTTTCCTGCTGCACTCCAAACCAATTCAGCCACATTTGACCACAAAGTTGTTGCTTGTATGGCTGGTCCTACCCTAATAGAATTGCTGTGCTAATAGATGGAAGGGAGAGAAGCAGCCCCACACTAAAAACGTTGAATTCCTACAGTTCTGACCTGAGATTCAGTCATTTTCATAAATAAATAATAAACAATTCTAAGTTTATTATACACTCTTTGTCGATTTCCATGGTCCAGAGATGGGTGTCTTATCAGTTTGGGCCTGAGCTATAATTGCTTCTGTGCATGCATACTCAGTTGCTCAGTCATGCTCAACTATTTTGCAGCCCTGTGGACTGCAGCCCACCAGGCTCCTATGTCCATGGGATTCTCCAGGCAAGAATACTGGAGTGGGTTGCCATTTCCTTCTCCAGGGGATCTTCCTGACCCAGGAATCAAATCCAGGTCTCCTTGACTGCAAGCAGATTCTTTACTGTCTGAGCCACCAGGGAAGCCAATAATTGCTTTTAGGAAAGAGTATTTGCTGACCTCCTTTGACCATCACTCACCATAGCCTTTAATGCTGCATTCTTTTTTTTTTAAATTTTTTTTTATTTTTAAAAGAAAATCCATCCTGAACCCTCCTCCCTCCTCCCTCCCCATACCATCCCTCTGGGTCGTCCCAGTGCACTAGCCCCAAGCATCCAGCATCGTGCATTGAACCTGGACTGGCATCTCGTTTCATACATGACATTTCACATGTTTCAATGCCATTCTCCCAAATCTCCCCACCCTCTCCCTCTCCCACAGAGTCCATAAGCCTGTTCTATACATCAGTGTCTCTTTTGCTGTCTCGTATACAGGGTTATTGTTACCATCTTTCTAAATTCCATATATATGCGTTAGTATACTGTATTGGTGTTTGTCCTTCTGGCTTACTTCACTCTGTATAATAGGCTCCAGTTTCATCCACCTCATTAGAACTGATTCAAATGTATTCTTTTTAATGGCTGAGTAATACTCCATTGTGTATATGTACCACAGCTTTCTTATCCATTCATCTGCTGATGGACATCTAGGTTGCTTCCATGTCCTGGCTATTATAAACAGTGCTGCAATGAACATTGGGGTACACGTGTCTCTTTCCCTTCTGGTTTCCTCAGTGTGTATGCCCAGCAGTGGGATTGCTGGATCATAAGGCAGTTCTATTTCCAGTTTTTTAAGGAATCTCCACACTGTTCTCCATAGTGGCTGTACTAGTTTGCATTCCCACCAACAGTGTAAGAGGGTTCCCTTTTCTCCACACCCTCTCCAGCATTTAGACTTTTGGATCACAGCCATTCTGACTGGTGTGAAATGGTATCTCATAGTGGTTTTGATTTGCATTTCTCTGATAATGAGTGATGTTGAGCATCTTTTCATGTGTTTGTTAGCCATCTGTATGTCTTCTTTGGAGAAATGTCTATTTAGATCTTTGGCCCATTTTTTGATTGGGTCATTTATTTTTCTGGAGTTGAGCTGGAGGAGTTGCTTGTATATTTTTGAGATTAGTTGTTTGTCGATTGCTTCATTTGCTATTATTTTCTCCCATTCTGAAGGCTGTCTTTTCACCTTGCTAATAGTTTCCTTTGATGTGCAGAAGCTTTTAAGTTTAATTAGGTCCCATTTGTTTATTTTTGCTTTTATTTCCAATATTCTGGGAGGTGGGTCATAGAGGATCCTGCTGTGATGTATGTCAGAGAGTGTTTTGCCTATGTTCTCCTCTAGGAGTTTTATAGTTTCTGGTCTTACGTTGAGATCTTTAATCCATTTTGAGTTTATTTTTGTATATGGTGTTAGAAAGTGTTCTAGTTTCATTCTTTTACAAGTGGTTGACCAGATTTCCCAGCACCACTTGTTAAAGAGATTGTCTTTAATCCATTGTATATTCTTGCCTCCTTTGTCGAAGATAAGGTGTCCATATGTGCGTGGATTTATCTCTGGGCTCTCTATTTTGTTCCATTGATCTATATTTCTGTCTTTGTGCCAGTACCATACTGTCTTGATAACTGTGGCTCTGTAGTAGAGCCTGAAGTCAGGTAGGTTGATTCCTCCAGTTCCATTTTTCTTTCTCAAGATCGCTTTGGCTATTCGAGGTTTTTTGTATTTCCATACAAATTGTGAAATTATTTGTTCTAGCTCTGTGAAGAATACTGTTGGTAGCTTGATAGGGATTGCATTGAATCTATAAATTGCTTTGGGTTGTATACTCATTTTCACTATACTGATTCTTCCAATCCATGAACATGGTATATTTCTCCATCTATTAGTGTCCTCTTTGATTTCTTTCACCAGTGTTTTATAGTTTTCTATATATAGGTCTTTAGTTTCTTTAGGTAGATATATTCCTAAGTATTTTATTCTTTTCGTTGCAATGGTGAATGGAATTGTTTCCTTAATTTCTCTTTCTGTTTTCTCATTATTAGTGTATAGGAATGCAAGGGATTTCTGTGTGTTGATTTTATATCCTGCAACTTTACTATAATCATTGATTAATTCTAGTAATTTTCTGGTGGAGTCTTTAGGGTTTTCTATGTAGAGGATCATGTCATCTGCAAATAGTGAGAGTTTTACTTCTTCTTTTCCAATTTGGATTCCTTTTATTTCTTTTTCTACTCTGATTGCTGTGGCCAAAACTTCCAAAACTATGTTGAATAGTAATGGTGAAAGTGGGCACCCTTGTCTTGTTCCTGACTTTAGAGGAAATGCTTTCAATTTTTCACCATTGAGGATAATGTTTGCTGTGGGTTTGTCATATATAGCTTTTATTATGTTGAGGTATGTTCCTTCTATTCCTGCTTTCTGGAGAGTTTTTATCATAAATGGGTGTTGAATTTTGTCAAAGGCTTTCTCTGCATCTATTGAGATAATCATATTGTTTTTGTTTTTCAATTTGTTAATGTGGTGTATTACATTGATTGATTTGCGGATATTGAAGAATCCTTGCATCCCTGGGATAAAACCCACTTGGTCATGGTGTATGATCTTTTTAATATGTTGTTGGATTCTGATTGCTAGAATTTTGTTTAGGATTTTTGCATCTATGTTCATCAGTGATATTGGCCTGTAGTTTTCTTTTTTTGTGGGATCTTTGTCAGGTTTTGGTATTAGGGTGATGGTGGCCTCATAGAATGAGTTTGGAAGTTTACCTTCCTCTGCAATTTTCTGGAAGAGTTTGAGCAGGATAGGTGTTAGCTCTTCTCTAAATTTTTGGTAGAATTCAGCTGTGAAGCCGTCTGGACCTGGGCTTTTGTTTGCTGGAAGATTTTTGATTACAGTTTCAATTTCCGTGCTTGTGATGGGTCTGTTAAGGTTTTCTATTTCTTCCTGGTCGAGTTTTGGAAAGTTGTACTTTTCTAAGAATTTGTCCATTTCTTCCTCGTTGTCCATTTTATTGGCATATAATTGTTGATAATAGTCTCTTATGATCCTTTGTATTTCTGTGTTGTCTGTTGTGATCTCTCCATTTTCGTTTCTAATTTTATTGATTTGATTTTTCTCCCTTTGTTTCTTGATGAGTCTGGCTAATGGTTTATCAATTTTATTTATCCTTTCAAAGAACCAGCTTTTGGCTTTGTTGATTTTTGCTATGGTCTCTTTTGTTTCTTTTGCATTTATTTCTGCTCTAATTTTTAAGATTTCTTTCCTTCTACTAACCCTGGGGTTCTTCATTTCTTCCTTTTCTAGTTGCTTTAGGTGTAGAGTTAGGTTATTTATTTGACTTTTTTCTTGTTTCTTGAGGTGTGCCTGTATTGCTATGAACTTTCCCCTTAGGACTGCTTTTACTGTGTCCCACAGGTTTTGGGTTGTTGTGTTTTCATTTTCATTCGTTTCTATGCAAATTTTGATTTCTTTTTTGATTTCTTCTGTGATTTGTTGGTTATTCAGCAGCGTGTTGTTCATCCTCCATATGTTGGAATTTTTAATAGTTTTTCTCCTGTAATTGAGATCTAATCTTACTGCGTTGTGGTCAGAAAAGATGCTTGGAATGATTTCTATTTTTTTGAATTTACCAAGGCTAGCTTTATGGCCCAGGATGTGATCTATCCTGGAGAAGGTTCCATGTGCGCTTGAGAAAAAGGTGAAATTCATTGTTTTGGGATGAAATGTCCTATAGATATCAGTTAGGTCTAACTGGTCTATTGTATCATTTAAAGTTTGTGTTTCCTTGTTAATTTTCTGTTTAGTTGATCTATCCATAGATGTGAGTGGGGTATTAAAGTCTCCCACTATTATTGTGTTATTGTTAATTTCTCCTTTCATACTTGTTAGCATTTGTCTTACATACTGCGGTGCTCCCATGTTGGGTGCATATATATTTATAATTGTTATATCTTCTTCTTGGATTGATCCTTTGATCATTATGTAGTGACCTTCTTTGTCTCTTTTCACAGCCTTTGTTTTAAAGTCTATTTTATCTGATATGAGTATTGCTACTCCTGCTTTCTTTTGGTCCCTATTTGCATGGAAAATCTTTTTCCAGCCCTTCACTTTCAGTCTGTATGTGTCCCCTGTTTTGAGGTGGGTTTCCTGTAGACAACATATGTAGGGGTCTTGTTTTTGTATCCATTCAGCCAGTCTTTGTCTTTTGGTTGGGGCATTCAACCCATTTACGTTTAAGGTAATTACTGATAAGTATGATCCCGTTGCCATTTACTTTATTGTTTGGGGTTAGAATTTATACACCATTTTTGTGTTTCCTATCTAGAGAATATCCTTTAGTATTTGTTGGAGAGCTGGTTTGGTGGTGCAGAATTCTCTCAGCTTTTGCTTGTCTGAGAAGCTTTTGATTTCTCCTTCATACTTGAATGAAATCCTTGCTGGGTACAATAATCTGGGCTGTAGGTTATTTTTTTTCATCATTTTAAGTATGTCTTGCCATTCCCTCCTGGCTTGAAGAGTTTCTATTGAAAGATCAGCTGTTATCCTTATGGGAATTCCCTTGTGTGTTATTTGTTGTTTTTCCCTTGCTGCTTTTAATATTTGTTCTTTGTGTTTGATCTTTGTTAATTTGATTAATATGTGTCTTGGGGTGTTTCGCCTTGGGTTTATCCTGTTTGGGATTCTCTGGGTTTCTTGGACTTGGGTGATTATTTCCTTCCCCAGTTTAGGGAAGTTTTCAACTATTATCTCCTCAAGTATTTTCTCATGGTCTTTTTTTTTGTCTTCTTCTTCTGGAACCCCTATGATTCGAATGTTGTAGTGTTTAATATTGTCCTGGAGGTCTCTGAGATTGTCCTCATTTCTTTTAATTCGTTTTTCTTTTATTCTCTCTGATTCATTTATTTCTACCATTCTATCTTCTAATTCACTAATCCTATCTTCTGCCTCTGTTATTCTACTATTTGTTGCCTCCAGAGTGTTTTTAATTTCATTTATTGCATTATTCATTATATATTGACTCTTTTTTATTTCTTTTAGATCCTTGTTAAACCTTTCTTGCATCTTCTCAGTCCTTGTCTCCAAGCTATTTATCTGTGATTCCATTTTAATTTCAAGATTTTGGATCAATTTCACTATCATTATTCGGAATTCTTTATAAGGTAGATTCCCTATCTCTTCCTCTTTTGTTTGGTTTGGTGGGCATTTATCCTGTTCCTTTATCTGCTGGCTATTCCTCTGTCTCTTCATCTTGTTTAAATTGCTGAGTTTGGGGTGTCCTTTCTGTATTCTGGCAGTTTGTGGAGTTCTCTTTATTGTGGCTTTTCCTCGCTGTGTGTGGGTTTGTACAGGTGGCTTGTCAAGGTTTCCTGGTTAGGGAAGCTTGTGTCAGTGTTCTGATGGGTGGAGCTGTATTTCTTCTCTTTGTTCAGTCACGCTGTGGGGAGGGAGGGAGGGATGCTGCAAAAAAATAACACTGGCGTGCGCTCGCAGTACCTCAGCCACACTGGATCTGCCCCCGCTCACGGCGCGTGTAGCCTCCCTGCCCACACTGCTCAGGCTCTAGGTTGTTCCACTGGGAACAATCCGAGGCTGGCCCTGGGTTGCATGTACCTCCCAGGTCCAAGCCGCTCAGGTTCAGGCACTCGGGTAGTCCTCAGAGGCACAGACTCAGTTGGGCCTGAGTTTTGTGCTCTTCCCAGGTCCAAGCAGCTCAAGTGATAAGGTGTTTGGCGAGCGCCAATGCTGCGACTTATCGCCTCCCCGCCACTCGGTTATCTGGGTGTAAAACCGGCGCACCTTCTCAGGCAGATGTTAACCGTCCAGACCCCCAAAAAGTTTTAGTTAGCAAAGAAGCCTGCTTACAGTTTTATAGATAATGTCTCTCTGGGGCTGTGATTGCCCCCTTCCGGCTCTGGCTGCCTGTCACCGGAGGGGGAAGGTCTGCAGCCGGCTATCTCTGATCAATTCTTTGTTCCGTGCGCTGGCCTGGCAGTGTCTTAGGTTGGGGCTGGCTTTTCGCGTGGTAGATATCCCCCAGTCTGGTTTGCTAGCCCAAATTATTTCGCTCAGATAGCGCTCAGGGTATTCAGGCCAGATTCTTACTCTAAGCGATGCAGCCCGTGCTGCGCCTCCCTGCCCAGCCCCCGCTTGCTAATGGCACGTGCAGGCGTCTGCGCTGCTTCTCCGCTGGGGGAGTTACCGTAGGACTTGCAATCTTCGAGTTTTAATTGTTTATTTATATTTTCTTCCTGTTATGTTGCCCTCTGTGCTTCCAAAGCTCAGCACAGATTCGGCAGTGAGAAGGTTTCCTGGTGTTTGGAAACTTCTCTCTTTTTAAGACTCCCTTCCCGGGACGGAACTCCGTCCCTCCCTCTTTTGTCTATTTTTTTGTCTTTTATATTTTTTCCTACCTCCTTTCGAAGAGTTGGATTGCTTTTCTGGGTGCCTGATGTCCTCTGCCAGCATTCAGAAGTTGTTTTGTGGAATTTACTCGACGTTTAAATGCTCTTTTAATGAATTTGTGGGGGAAAAAGTGTTCTCCCCGTCCTAGTCCTCCACCATCTTGGCTCCTCCTCTAATGCTGCATTCTTGCACTATCATATTTCAGTCCTTACAAAGCAACCAGATCATATTCCTTCCCTACTTACAACACAGCACTGGTTTTCCATAACACTAAAAACACAATAAAAGCATCAAAAAAGCAAGAGAGATCCAGAAAAGCATCTATTTCTGCTTTATTGACTATGCCAAAGCCTTTGACTGTGTGGATCACAATAAAATGTGGAAAATTCTGAAAGAGATGGGAATACCAGACCACCTGACCTGACTCTTGAGAAATTTGTATTCAGGTCAGGAAGCAACAGTTAGAACTGGACATGGAACAACAGACTGGTTCCAAATAGGAAAAGGAGTACGTCAAGGCTGTATATTGTCACCCTGCTAATAAGCTTATATGCAGAGTACATCATGAAAAATGCTGGGCTGGAAGAAGCACAAGCTGGAATCAAGATTGCCAGGAGAAATATCAATAACCTCAGATATGCAGATGACACCACCCTTATGGCGGAAAGTGAAGAGGAACTAAAAAGCCTCTTGATGAAAGTGAAAGAGGAGAGTGAAAAAGTTGGCTTAAAGCTCAACATTCAGAAAACGAAGATCATGGCATCTGGTCCCATCACTTCATGGGAAATAGATGGGGAAACAGTGGAAACAGTGTCAGACTTTATTTATTTATTTATTTATTTATTTTTGCTCCAAAATCACTGCAGATGGTGACTGCAGCCATGAAATTAAAAGACGCTTACTCCTTGGAAGAAAAGTTATGACCAACCTAGATAGCATATTCAAAAGCAGAGACATTACTTTGCCAACAAAGGTCCTTCTAGTCAAGGCTATGGTTTTTCCAGTGGTTATGTATGGATGTGAGAATTGGACTGTGAAGAAGGCTGAGCACTGAAGAATTGATGCTTTTGAACTGTGGTGTTGGAGAAAACTCTTGAGAGTCCCTTGGACTGCAAGGAGATCCAACCAATCCATTCTGAAGGAGATCAGCCCTGGGATTTCTTTGGAAGGAATGATGCTAAAGCTGAAACTCCAGTACTTTGGCCACCTCATGCGAAGAGTTGACTCATTGGAAAAGACTCTGATGCTGGGAAGGATTGAGGACAGGAGGAGAAGGGGACGACAGAGGATGAGATGGCTGGATGGCATCACCGACTCGATGGATGTGAGTCTGAGTGAACTCCAGGAGTTGGTGATGGACAGGGAGGCCTGGCATGCTGCAATTCATTGGGTCGCAGAGTTGGACATGACTGAGTGACTGAACTGAACTGAACTGGACTGAAAAATAAAATCTAAACTCCTTAATGTGGTCTACAGGGTCCTGTATGATCTGGCCCCTGCTAGCCCCTCAAATCTCCTACCATTCCCCCCACTGATGTTCCCAGTATCCCCCCCACTGTTACGCCTGAGCCCCCATTCCCTTATTTCCATCCCAGCTGACATACATGTTTTCCACTTCTCTGTGTACTTGTACTTGCTGTCCTCCCCGACTGTGAAATGCACAATGACTGCCTTCTTCTCATCACTTAGATCTCACCTCCTTGGAGATGTCCTTCTACTCCACTCAAGCTGAAACATCCCCTCCAGTCACAGAGCTCCAATTTATTGTGTTCCCTGCACTTACTGTGGGCAGGAATAACAGTGTTGATGATAGGTTATTGCTTGAGCCAAATCTTGCTGCAACAGGCCTTGGGAGGACAAGGTATTTGTATTTTCTAGCACCTAAAACTGTGGCTGCCACATAGTAGGTGAATGTTGGTCATTTTTAATATATAAATAGACAAAAATATATACTGGATATCTTTCCATATTTTTATCATTTTTCTGCATATTTTCCCATTGTAAAATGCACCATTGTTCGCTCCCTTGAACATCTTATTACTATAACAAATCAGTGTTGTGTGAGTTGTGGGAATGGACCTTGGAATCAGATAGACTTGGGTTTGAACCCTGGATTAACTACTTACAACCTATGGAATTTCATACCAGTTCTTACTCTGTGTCTAACCCAGTTTTTTATCTAAAATAATAGTATCTGCCTCACAGAGTTGTAGGGAGGAATAAATGACAGGAACTAAGGGGCTTGGGATTTTGCCATGCTCCTAGGAAATGGAAGTGAAATTGCTTTATTTTGCTTTTGTGCGAAGTGGCAAAGTCACTCTCTAAAGCTTTCCCTCCCTGGCAATACTTCATAAGAAGCACATATGCCAACCCATACAGACTTAACTGAACCTCTCCCTTCTTTTTCATGTGACTTTCCCATTGCACAGACTCTGATGGAATCTGGGACCCCGGCACTCTGTCAGCAGCTGCACGTGCCTGGTGAAGAGGAATAAAGATGCGCCCAAGCACATTAGCTGAATAAATGACAAGATGGAAGCTTAAAAATACCTTCTGCTCCTCCTGCCAGGACTAGCAGACTGCGGAGTTTCTAGAACCTCAGGAAATTGCGAAATAAAGTGATAGGCTGTGGTTTGATTGAAAATTATCCATGTAAAAAGTCAACTACACTCCAGCCACCACTGTGGCTTGTATCTCTTTTGTCTGGAACCTTGGTCTTAAATCAAGAAAATGGTGAAGCAGCAGTAGACTAGCTCACTTACCAAGAAGAAAAGAAGCATGTTCTCTGGACTCTGAAAATCAATGTTCTTGGCTTTTGCCCATAATCAACACTTTATTGAAAAGTTAATACCAAAACAGGAGGTCACTGCTGTATCCCTTACAAAATTAAACGTAATTACCTTATCTTGATAGATTAAGTAGAATTATGGAACTGATAAGGAACTGATACGGAACTGATTTCTGTGATATCACTCAAATTCAGGAAATTGTGTGGGTCGTTAGTGTTGCTTTCTTCTATATGAACACCCTCTGTGAGCCTGGCCTTCCCTCCCGTAGGTTGGTACAACTCTGTTGAACAAGCTGCACAGAGGACCACTATCTGAGAATGGCTGTAGACCATGGAAATCCTGTAGCAACATGGACATTTTACATCCATAAAATAAGAATTTGGACATTGAACAAGTCATTTCTTTTTATCCTTTTTCCCTTCTTTTCCAAGGATGAACGTAGTAACTCTCTAGCCAAAGGCATGTTGACTCTTTCACAGCCCTGCCTACCCATCTCTTATGTTTATATTCTAAATACATGTTTTACGTCCAGATGGGAGAAGGATGAAAGGGAGGGGACAAAGAAATATTTATTTGATTTATGTCTTATCTTGCAGAAAATTGATGCTGCTGGAAAATGAAATTTTATAGCTCAGATTTTTCTTAAGCAGAATCTTATAAAAACAGAAAAAAGAGGTCAATTTTATATGTGGTAATACTACTGACAGAAGGTTAACTCCAGATAACAAAATCTGGATAAATTTGGCTTCCTGTCATGTAACTCAGATGGGGTAGGCTCTCCCCTTTCTGACATACAAGGCATCCTGACCCAACCTAGTGTAGCACCTGGAAATTTGGTTTGATTTTATCTTGCACCTGAGCACTCGTTTGTGATGTCTTGTCCTGCAGGTAACCAGGCGAGGCTCCTTCTAACAGTTCAAGTGTCAGGGACCTTTCTG
Source organism: Bos grunniens (assembly GCF_055505025.1). Lineage (NCBI taxonomy): Eukaryota > Metazoa > Chordata > Mammalia > Artiodactyla > Bovidae > Bos > Bos grunniens. Next base: position 122,245,642 of record NC_141194.1, on the reverse strand, counting down.
GTGTCATCTTTTTCTGCACAATATCAACCAAACTAGACCATTAGACCTATGACATCACTTCCCTCCAACCTCAGCACAGCACACACTAGATTACAAGAGGAAAATACGAAATTCTTTACTGAAGAAGGAGAGAAAGCGAGGGTAAATGGAACTCATGGTCTTTGGTAACCTAATCACAGAAGGAACTCTAGTCACTTTTGCCATATCTGTTCATTAGAGGTGAGTCACAGGAATTCCTTGATGTTCCAGTGGTTAGGATTCTGTGATTTCACTGCCCAGGGCACAGGTTCAGTCTCTGGTAGGGGAACTAAGATCCCATAAGCTTTTTTTTTTTTTAATTTTATTTTATTTTAAAACTTAACAATATTGTATGTGCAGCCAAAAAAAGAAAAAAAGAAAGAAAAGAACGTGGGGATCCATGAAGCCGTTTTAGAGACTATCTGCTATATCTGATACTCAATGAAGGGGCTACTGAAACCCAGTGAGAGAGGGATGATCTTTTCAATATGTGATGCTGGGTTCATTGCATATCCATATGGAAAATTAACCATGATCCTCAAATTTTATACAAAAATTAACTTGATATACATATTAGTTAGACCAAAATGTAAAAGGCAAAACAATAAAATTTCTAAAATAGAGTATCAGAAAATGCCTCCATGACCTTGAGTTAGACAAAAATTTAAAACAGAGCATAAAGAATACTAACTACAGATGAAAAGACTGATAAGGTGGACTTCATTATAATTATGAACTTATTGATGATTTTAACTAAAATATTAAAAAATAAAGTATTAGCTTAATTAGCACTACTAAAACAATGTAACAACAGTTTATTTCTCACTCACATTATAGTCTAATGTGGATTGATTCTCTTCTAAGCAATGACTCAAGGACTCAGAGCGCTTCCATATGGTGGCTTTAAGGTCACCTAGTATTATCCAAACAGCAAACAGGGAAAAAAGTTTGGAAAAGACAAACTGGATACTCACCCATCTCAGTGCAGAAGTAACACATATCATTTCTGCTCAAACTCCATAGAGTAGAACTAGTCCATGGCCAATCCAGCTGCAAAAGAGATGCTGGGAAGTGCAGAGTAGCTCAAGACTGTGGGCACTAACAGACTCTCCCAAGATGAGGAAACAGAAAGCAAACTATGAATCACTTTGGACAGTTATTGTGTTTGTGTGTGGTGGGGGCGGGGCTCACTTGTGCCCAACTCTTTGTGACCCCATGGACTATAGCCCACCAGGCTCCTCTGTCCACGGAATTCTTCAGGCAAGAAAACTAGAGTGGATAGCCATTCCCTTCTCCAGGGGATCTTCCAGACCCAGGGATCAAACCCACATCTCCTGTGTCTCCTGCATTGCAGGCAGATTCTTTAACACTTGAGAGTTGAAAGAATTTTCAAGTGGATACAGAAAAAAATAAATGTAAAGGAAAAAAATGAACTACTATCCACTTTAAACCATTTGGACATTCAGGTCATCTCCTGCTCCTCCTGATTTGTAAAGATCCTTTTTCTGCCACCCTGATCACTGACACCACACCAGGATTAACATTGGACAGAGGAGAAAGGTACCGTAAGAAAGAGATGAATAAATCCTGAAGATGAGAGTTAAGAGTAAAAAAGACCAGCGTCAGCAACACAGACTAGGTTTGGGGAAAGTTTTGGAAAGATTGGGAATGAAAAATGAGAGAGTTTGGGACATCTGTGCTGCAGGTAAGTAATTGAGAGAAAGACATGGAGGAAGAAGTTTTAGAAAGAATTTCATGAAGGTGCAACACACTGAGATTGGAATGGGGACCTTTGGCTCCATCTGAGACAACATCTATAATGCTAATTACATTGTTTTACACATTTTTTTCTTGATGTTCAGAATACTCTTTCTTTGAATGTGTCCTTGCAAGCAAGTCAATGTATGAGAAAGAGCAGAATCTTTGGAGTCAGGCAAACCTGAATTTTCATCTGGGCTTATTAGTTAAGCTATCTGACACTGGACCAATGACTCAGGATTTCTGAGAGCAAATTTCTCCCATGGTAAGATGGTAGAAAGGGCACTAGCTCACAGTGTTAGGATAAGGGTGTTAAAGATCATACGTATAAAGGACTCAGCTTGGTGAATGGCAAGTGTTGAATATACATGAGAGCCCTTTGCCTTCACCCCCACTTTCTGGATGCCAAAGTTCAGAAAACAAGATGAGTAAGGCTTTGTTTAAGAGATAGATGACCAGGAGAATTTTCCCAGAACAAGGAAAGAACTGAAGGTGAGGAATGCTCATGGCATTTGCTGAAAAGAGTAGAGATGACCTCTCCATTCTTATATCATAAGACCTCTTCACCTTATATCTTATCCTCATCTCTGAATTTCACCAACAGCAGCCCTCTGTTAGTTCCTTGAATATTCTGTTTCTTCTTATACCTCTCTTCCATGGGGCCTCTGCCTGCAATGCTTCCCCCATCTCTGTATCCTTTACTATTCATTCCTATTCACCCCTTATATATTAACTCAAATGTCAGGCAAGGCTTCTTCAAAATTCTCAAGTAAGTGAGACCTGTTATATGTTCTAAGGGCTTCCCTGGTGGCTCAGAGGGTAAAGAGTCTGCCTGCAATATAGGAGAGCCATGTTCGATCCCTGGATTGGGAAGATCCCCTGGAGAAGGATAAATGTTCTGAGTATAATCTGTCACTTTCCTTTATATCACTAATCATGGTCTGTAATGATCTATTACTTTGAGTGATTCCTTATTTGACATATATACCCCCCAGCTGACCATTATCATATCCCTAACATCTAGGGCTTAGAAAGTCCTAAATAAGTGCTTTTTGAAAGGATGAATGAGTGAGTACACGTCTTCTGATGGGAGTAAAAGTCAATCGTGTCATTCAAAGGTCTTTCCAATAGGCCCTCAATGACAGATTGGTCTAAACTACTCATAAATATCAAAATCTTCAGCTTGGAGGCAGTGCCCCATTGCAAGTTTTTTTGACGGCTGAGGGCTGATGGATAGCTCTCTAGTGATCTTTTCTATATCACCCATCTGTGTGTGCTACATATGAAACTGGCCTCAAAAATGGAAAGGGAATTTAAACTCATTTCCTAAATGCTATATCAAGTCCCTTATATAAAAGAATCGAAACTTCTGCTTAAATGCTTGCTTCTCTGACCAAGGACTCTCTCTGCTGACAAAAGCCAATAAGAATAGCCATGTGGAGGGACAACCATAAGCCCTAAGTTCAATTCTTTTGCTATTTTCCAACTTGTAAAGGATTGGTTTGGAGTCTTATTCCTTTGATCTCACAGGGAGGGCCTCAGACCAGTTTACAGAATGACAGAAGGTTGTAATTCACATAAGAAAGAATTCATCAGAACTGCTTCAAGATTAAATGGTTGGCTACTGTATAGCACAGGGAATGATAGTCAATATACTGTGATAAATCATAATGGAAAAGAATATATATCTATATAACTGAAACACTTCGCTGTATAGCAGAAATTAACACATTGTAAATAGATTATACTTCAATGAAATAAAATTTTTAAAAAAAGATTGAATGGTTGGCAATGGAAGGCAATGAGTTCTCTGTCACTGGAGGTACTCAAGAGAGGACTGACTAATCCTTTTACAAAATTGCTGCACGTCAGATGGGGAGGAAAGAAGAGGCCTGAGATTCTTTCCAACACGGACATTGGAAGATCCTGAAATGGGTGTTCTTTGAGCTGTCTCTCTGGTCATGGGGGATGGGTTTACACTGAGTCATCTCTTTCCTGGATTCCCTTGACCCCAAGAGTCCTCTGGCTAAGATTGGGGTACAGTCCGTGGCCAGGAAACATAACGAAGTTAATACTCTTACAGAGACTGACTCCATGACCTTGGTTCTCATTAGCTCTATCCTCTAATGGCCCCCAACTTCACAGGTGCATTTCTGATAGGCAGTGAAATTAACGAGAGAGACAGAGAGAGAGAGTTTCACACCAGGCCAAGTGATGTAATCCAATGACATCTATTTTAGCATGATAACTTGGTTCTCTGGTTAAGAATGAAATTTTCAGGGGTGATAAAAATTAAAATGCTGGTTTTGAAGTATTTTGAGTGAGAAATTTTCTATCAAAGCAAGAGGAAATGTTATGCAAAAGGATTTGCAGCTTCAACCATGCAGAGACATAAATATCACATATTAATAGATTTGACCTAGTTGCAATTATAGTCAGCTTCATTCTCATCTCATCTCCCTCACATGTTTATTCTGTATTTGGGTAGCTTACTCTGAAAGTCCACAGGATATCCATGGAAATGCAAAAAGAATGAGAAGTAGGCAGTTAGCATGATAATAAACAGCACTGAAAATAAAATGGACTTGAAGATCTTTCAGTGTTTCAAACGACTGAAAATTATTTGGGCATGCAAATTATTAGTCTTTACTACTTTTGCTGTCTCCAATTTAAGATCACACAGTAGATTATCTCATTACATAGTCAGACCTTCAATTATGCTTGACGATGGCAAATATGATATGACCTTCACCAGGCTACCTGTTGAATTTCCTATTACCCTCCACTCAGCTAAGGACAAGCTGTAATGAATCTGCTTAGCAAATCTCTTTGAACTTTAGAGTCACACAGGAACTCAGAAAGGATCTAACTCAGAAATTCTCAATTTTCTGGGGTTACGTGAGTATCAGAGATTCTGAGGAAAGCCATAGACACTTTCCTCAGAACACTGCACATGTGTATTTACACACACACACAATCTTACATACAGTTGCCTGGGGTTTAGAGACAGCCAGGAAGCCCATCCATGGAGCCCAGACTAAGAAGTGTACCCATGCAGACTTTTCCTTTGAAAGATAAGGACACTAAAGGGAAAGATCTATCTAGATTGATCTTCCCAAAGATGCTGCTCCAATTGCAATCTGATTAAAAAATAAGACAATTTTAAGAAGAAACAGAAGACAGGAAGTTAAATATTGTCACCTTATTAAAAAAAAACACTATAAAAAACTTTGAGAGTTGGGAATGATTTTAAACTATGGTACTTGCATATGTATTTTCTAAATGGAATATTATTTTTACATGATATGCCCAAAGAAGGACTAAGGCCATTCCATCTGCTAACCTTGCTACACATTCTTTCATTTCCCACTGTCATGTATATTGTAACATAGAAGTCTACACTTTCCTTCTTGCTAGTTTCTTTGGAAATTTGCACTTATCAGTTTAATCATATTTTCTTCCCATTCTAAGGAAGGCCTACCAGAGGTACTGTTTGTATGGTTACCTGTTTGTATGTCTATTTTTTTGAGGAAATAAATTTAGTGTGGACCCTCTGACATATGAAAAGATTTTTCCCTTGCAGTTAAGTTTCTTGTAGGGCAAAATGAAGATTTACACATTGTCCAAACCCTAGTTGCTTCCATACTCTCTGCATTGAAATTATTTCCCTGAGGTATCTGCTTATTAGGGTCAGCCTGGGAATATGACCTGCAGAAGCTGCTATAGATCAATGTAGCTGGAGGCCAAGAACTTGCTGAAAATTCATCATCTATGATTCTATCAAGTCCCGGCTACCCACAGAGTCATGTGAAGACTAGGACCAAACACTGATGCCAGGAATCAAATACAGCACCACCAACGAGTTTCCACAAATCCTCTGTTTCCAAGAATGTAATGGAATCCACTGAGTGATGCTAGTCCTATAAACCTAAAAGCAAACACTGCCATCCCAAAGGCTAAGCAGAGATCCAGGTGAGAATACTGATTCTAACAGATCAGATGCCATGGAAACTGAGACAGACCTAATTTAAGCAGAAGCTATTGTTATTTTTTTTTTTTAGATCAGCCTTCTAAACCTAGTGTGAGTAAGAGTTTGGGAGCCTCTAAAAATAACAGCTTGTAATATTTGAAACCACTAGTTTTTCTGAATATAAGGACTGCTGCTGCTAAGTCACTTCAGTCGTGTCTGACTCTGTGCAACCCCATAGATGGCAGCCCACCAGGCTTCCCCATCCCTGGGATTCTCCAGGCAAGAACACTAGAGTGGGTTGCCATTTCCTTCTCCAATGTATGAAAGCGAAAAGTGAAAGTGAAGTCACTCAGCCGTGTCTGACTCTTAGCAACCCTATGGACTGCAGCCTACCAGGCTCCTCCATCCATGGGATTTTCCAGGCAAGAGTACTGGAATGGGGTGCCATTGCCTTCTCCGGAATGTAAGGACAACAAATACCAAAGTCTACTTTCCCCTGGCTTCTCCTTCATGGTTAAACATTGGGGTTCTGGACTCTGAACTTGTTGAGGCTGAGCTTCAAATATTTTTTGGTAATTGGTGGTAACTGCAAAAATGCCTAGGGGTCCTGATCTTCACCCACATAATCATATACTTTTGCTAGCTGAAGGTTCTTGGGACCACTCCAGTTTGGAGATGATTTGACTACTACACAACTGATGAATGGGTCTGCTCACTTTTCTCCAGAGACAAGACATAATAAGGTGAGTGTCAGTTTTACCTGCATTTCATGTGAATTGATTGACTTGGTCTACAAAAGAATCAGCCAGAGTAGAACCCACTGACTACGGAAAAGGGATCAATTTCCGGTTTTGCAGGAAAAGGAGGATAAGCTCAGAGTGTTAATTTCCTGGATGTTGACCGTTCTTGCTCTTGGTAGCCCTGAATGAGTCGTAGGACAGAGAGGGCAGATGAACAAACAACCATACATACATCAGGGTCAGTGCACCACACTCCAGTCTCTGTCAATGACCTGCCAAGACCAAGTCAGAGTCAGAGCACAGGTGGCCTGTCCTCAAAAGCTGTGCAGGCTCACAATTAGGCCACATTTTCTGTCCCTGAGGTACGCCAGTGTGATGATCATGGGTACGTACTCCAGAGTCACACTGCTTAGGTTTACAAGGCTGACTTCACCACTCCCTAGCTGTGTGAACTTACCTCTCTGTGCCTCAGTTTCTAAAAGTGGAGTGGGTAGCCTTTCCCTTCTCCAGGGGATCTTCCCAACCCAGGGATCGAACCCAGGTCTCCTGCTTTGCAGGCGGGATTCTTTACCAGCCGAGCCACAAGGGAAGCCCAACAACACTGGAGTGAGTAGCCTATTCCTTCTCCAGCAGATCTTCCCAATCCAGGAATCGAACTGGGGTCTCCTGCATTGCAGGCAAATTTTTTACTAACTGAGCTACTAGGGAAACCCTCTAAATCTGTAAAATGGTAATGGTGATAATAATAAAAGTATATTGACCTCTTAAAGGTCGTCCAGTCAAGGCTATGGTTTTTCCAGTGATCATGTATGGATGTAAGAGTTGGACTATAAAGAAAGCTGAGTGCCGAAGAATTGATGCTTTTGAACTGTGGTGTTGGAGAAGACTCTTGAGAGTCCCTTGGACTGCAAAGAGATCCAACCAGTCCATCCTAAAGGAGATCAGTCCTGGGTGTTCATTGGAAGGACTGATGTTGAAGCTGAAACTCCAATACTTTGGCCACCTGATGCGAAGAGCTGACTCATTTTAAAAGACACTGATGCTGGGAAAGATTGAGGGCAGGAGGAGAAGGGGATGACAGAGGACGAGATGGTTGGATTGCATCACCAACTTGATGGACATGGATTTGGGTAAACTCCGGGAGTTGGTGATGGACAGGGAGGCCTGGCATGCTGTGGTTCATGGGGTTGCGAAGAGTCGGACACGACTGAGCGACTGAGCTGAACTGAACTGCCCTCTTAAGGTCCTTGTGAGGATTAAGTGAATTAATGGCTATATAATGCACTAAAGTTAGCAACTGAATATACTATGTGTTGTATAAATATTAGCTATTATCACCAGACTTTGCCCAGTTCTCAAGTATCAGGAAACATAGCTTCATTCAAGAACATATTCAGAAGAGACAAACTTAATTCTCATTTTTCTTCTTCATTATGTGGTTGAAGGAGTGAAGAGGATGAGACCTAGCTGGTAGGGACAAGCATTGCAGCCTCACACACTCCTTAGTGTGAAGGGGTTTATGGTGCACATCATTTGTCGAGTAACTGCAGAAGGCCATATGACAGTGAGTCACCTGGGGAAATGATCAGTTACTTGGGGACAATGGGCTATGAAAACCACTCTCCTCCTGTCACTTCCTAGGGTCCATAGTAAGGCCTGGTTGCCAGCCAAGGCATGGTTCTAAGATGCTACTACTGATTCTCCCAAATAAAATGGGCAAAGTGTTATCAGATTAGTGAAGGGGGACATCGAGGTACACTTCCAGGTGCATCTGAGAGTCTCACACTGTGGCCAAGCAGTCACGTGGCTTAGTGTTTTACACACAGACTGTGACATCAACTCAGTATGAATCCTGAGTCTGCAACTACTTGCTCTGTGACCCTTGGAAAGATATTTAATATCTCTCTGCTTCTGTTTATCATCTGTAAAATAAAGATAAAAAACCAACCTTGGGAGATTACAGTGGAGCTCAAGATGAGGTAATACAGCTGAGATAGTTAACCCTTTACTGCTTCGCAAATTGAGCACATAAGCACACAGCACAACTGCTGACCTAGAGGAGGGGGCTTGATGTTTAGTATATATTACTATTTCTTCTCTTTAGCGTGGGTTACAGCTTTTTCTTACCTGCTCAGAACCCTCACTAAATCATGTGGTCCTTTGAACAGTAGTCTGGATTCTGCTGCCAAGCGTACTGTTTAGGAGGCCAACACCAAAGTACACCAATATCTTGTCCACGTAAATGTGGCTCATTAGTGTCACAGCCTTGACTTAGGGTCATAGGTCAACTCTCAACAGCCATTGTATTCACTTCCACTTCTGGGAACACACCCTCCCCTAGGCCGCAGGTTCCTTGTTTATAGAATGAAGGAGTTTGGGGAGAAGATCAACTCTAAGGGCGCTCCCAGCTCTGATATTCTAAGTCCTCATGGTTTTATACCTAGAGACATAAACATGTAGAAACATTATGTTCTTGAAATGTTTAAATAAGTGATACAGACACAGACAGGGATGAAGTTAGTAGAGGCAGTGATGAGTTCAACCCTTAAGAATAAAAAGTGATAGAGAAAAGAGTTAAAAACTCCCATAGGAACATCTAAGTAGGGAGTAAGGAAAGGGGTATATATGAATTAATAACCCAACTTTGATCAGTTTCAGTGAAGACAAGAGATGCCTGCTACTTCTGGGGTATTGACCTGTCTCACTCATCTCACCCAAAGACACAGCAGACCCCAGACATCTCAGAGCCATGGGCCACATCTGCCCTGAATGCTCCCTGACTGGGATCTTGGACTAGGGAGATATGACCAAGGCCAAGGGTTTGTTATAGAAGAAACAACATTCCATGCATCAAGGCCAATTTGAATGCAAGTTTACCCACTGTAGTTCTTGGCATGAAGCAAGAAACAGATTTGTTTGAACAGAGCGGTATTTCTATTTGCAATCATACCACTGTGTGCTGTGATCCTATTAATTCTCACAAGCAAAGCAGCTCAGTGGGGCTGGCTGCCTCCCTCTGTGTGCATGCGTGCACAACCTCCAAGGAATGCTCAAAATGGGATCGCGGAGGCAGTAGGTGGCAGTCAGCTACTTTCTAATTCAGGAAGTGTCCAGGGCCAGAAGGCCATCTTCTGCCCAAAGCAAAACCACAGTCTCTAACACTCCTTGAAAAACTACTACCTATTTTATGGTTGAGGGAAGGAAACCAGATCTGCTTCCCACCAAGAAGAGGGTGGAAGAAAATCATTCATCCATGAATGGGAGGCAATCTGTTATGGTGGATAAAAGTAAGAGCTCTGGAGCCAAATTGCCTGGGTTTTCCTCCCTAGTCTGCTGCTTATTAGCATGTGACCTTGGGCACATTATTGAACCTCACTGTGCCTCAGTTTCTTCATATGTAAAGTGGAGGAAATAATTGAGCCTAGCTCATAGAATGTTGGAGAAAATTTAATGTTAATAATTATAAAGTATTTATAACAGTGCCTAGTGTTTCTTAATTGTTTACTAAACAAAATAATCTTTATATGCTTGGCACCAACTAAAGTATCTAAAGACCAATAATAATTTAAGTGCTTTTCTCCTTTATTAAAATCTTCCCCTCCTTGCAGATGGTGACTGCAGCCGTGAAATTAAAAGATGCTTGCTTCTTGGAAGAAAAGCTATGACAAACCTAGACAGCATATTAAAAAGCAGAGACATCACTTTGCCAACAAAGTCCATCTAGTCAAAGCTATGGTTTTTCCAGTAGTCATGTAAGGATGTGAGGTTGGACCATACAGAAAGCTGAGTGCTGAAGAATTGATGCTTTTGAACTGTGGTGTTGGAGAAGACACTTCAGAGTCCCTTGGACAGCAAAGAGATCAAACCAGTTAATTCTAAAGGAAATCAATCCTGAATATTCATTGGAAAGACGAATGCTGAAGGTGAAGCTCCAATACTTTGTCCACCTGATGCAAAGACCTGACATTAGAAAAGACCCTGATGCTGGGAAAGATCAAAGGCAGGAGGAGAAGGGGATGAAAGAGGATGAGATGGTTGGGTGGCATCATCGACTCAATGGATATGAATTTGAGCAAGCTCTGGGATATGGTGATGAACAGGGAAGCCTGGTGTGCTACAGTCCATGGGGTTGCAAAGAGTCAGACACAACTGAGCAACTGAACAACGACATGCAGAGCACAAGTACTAATGGCCAAATTCAGTAGAGAGGGTTGTAGATAACCTCACATTACTGTGAATTCATGAGTGCCAGATAGAATATTTTTGTCTTCAAAATTCATATGTTGAAATCTCCCTCAAGGTGATGGAATTAGAATGTGGGGGTCTTTGGGAAGCAATTAAGTTGTGAGGATGAAGGCTCCCTGAATGGGATTAGTTCACTCTCTCCCCTTCCAACACGTGAGGACACACTGAGAAGGCCATCTATGAACCGGAGAGGTGGCCCTCATCAGACATGACATCTCCCAGCACATTGATCTTGGACTTGCCAGCTTCCAGAGCTGTGAGAAATAAATTTCTGTTTCCCATAAGCCTCAGATATGCAGATGACACCACCCTTATGGCAGAAAGTCAAGAGGAACTAAAAAGCCTCTCGATGAAAGTGAAAGAGGAGAGTGAAAATGTTGGCTTAAAGCTCAACATTCAGAAAACAAAGATCATGGCATTCGGTCCCATCACTTCATGGGAAATAGATGGGGAAACAGTGGAAACAGTGTCAGACTTTATTTTTTGGGGGCTCCAAAATCACTGCAGATGGTGACTGCAGCCATGAAATTAAAAGACGCTTACTCCTTGGAAGGAAAGTAATGACCAACCTAGATAGCATGTTCAAAAGCAGAGACATTACTTTGTCAACAAAGGTCCGTCTAGTCAAGGCTATGGTTTTTCCAGTGGTCATGTATGGATGTGAGAGTTGGACTGTGAAGAAGGCTGAGCACCAAAGAATTGATGCTTTTGAACTGTGGTGTTGGAGAAGACTCTTGAGAGTCCCTTGGACTGCAAGGAGATCCAACCAATCCATTCTGAAGGAGATCAGCCCTGGGATTTCTTTGGAAGGAATGATGCTAAAGCTGAAACTCCAGTACTTTGGCCACCTCATGTGAAGAGTTGACTCATTGGAAAAGACTCTGATGCTGGGAAGGATTGGGGGCAGGAGGAGAAGGGGATGACGGAGGATGAGATGGCTGGATGGCATCACTGACTCGATGGACGTGAGTCTGAGTTAACTCCGGGAGTTGGTGATGGACAGGGAGGCCTGGCATGCTGCGATTCATGGGGTCGCAAAGAGTCGGACACGACTGAGTGACTGAACTGAACTGAACTGATAAGCTTCTATTCCATGGTAACTCTGCTACAGCAGCCTGGATTGACTAATAGAACCACCAGACTTAGGGAGTGTATAATCTAAATAATAGATCAAGAAAGATGCATCTCACCTAAGGTAATTGTATTAGAGTAAGGTGTGCGTGTGTGCTCAGTCATGTCCAGCTCTGTGCAACCCCATGGACTGTAGCCCACCCGGCTCCTCTGCTCATGGGATTCTCCAGACAAGAATACTGGAGTGGGTTGCCACTTCCTTCTCCAGGGGATCTTCCTGACCCAGGGATCAAACCTGCATCTCTTGTGTCTCCTGCACTGGCAGGCAGATTCTTTACCACTGGTGCCACCTGGGAAGCCCCAGAATAAGGTAACTGATAAAGCAAGCAGACTCAGATATGTGATTGGCTCAAACACAATAAAACTGTACTTCTCATGCATTTAAAAATCCAAACAGGTGTTCATGTTAGACAGGCAGCTTTCTTCTAAGCAGTGACTCAGGGACCCAGACTCCTTATACACTGTGGCTCCTTTATCTTCAATATGCAGCTTCCTCGATCACTATACTCCTTTGTATCAGGACAGTGAAAAGAGAAAGTTGGGTGGAGAAAATGCACGATTGCCTAGAGATGATACACACTCTTTACTCACATGCTATTTGTGAGATCTAGCCAGATGACTCCATCAAACTCTAATGAAGACTAGGAATGTAGTTCCCAACAGGACACCACTCCACACAATGGAAGAGGAACATGAATTTGGTTGGATGGTTAGCCATCTCTACCATTGGCTCTAGGGTAACAAGTTCAAAATTGGCAGAGTAAGGGTGGGTTAAGATTCTGAGCTTCTAGAGGTCAGAGGCTGTCTTTTACTCTTCTCTATGTCTTCAGAACTCAACACAGGGATGATATCTTTGTAGAGGACAAAAGAATCGAGTTGGCTATATGCCAACAGAGTGCCCAATTCTTCTTTTTTTAAAAATTATTTTATTCTTAGCTGCTCTGGGTCTTCATTGCTTTGTGCACGCTTTCTCCAGTTGCAGCAAGTGGGGGCTACTCTTCATTGTAGTCCATGGGCTTCTTATTGCAGTGGCTTCTCTTGTTGCAGAGCATGGGCTCTAGGGCATGCAAGCTTCAGTAGTTGCAGCACACAGACTCAGTAATTGTGGCTCGCAGCCTTAGTTGCTTTGCAGCATGTGGAATCTTCCCAACCCAGGGATCAAAACCATGTCCCTTGCATTGGCAGGTGAATTCTTGCCCACTGCGCCATCAGGGAAATCCCCATTCTTCTTTCTTATCAGCTATCTCTACTGGGTCTACCTGGTACTCTCAATCCTCAATGTTCACATGTGGGCTGAACTCTGAAGTTTTAATGAAGACAGTAGGCTGCTCATTTGCACATTTTTTTTGAAAGAGGTTGAAAGTACAATTTATCTTTTCTAGTCACACATTTAAAAACTCCTTTATGTTGCCTAAATCTTAAAGGTCTCGTCTCTAATTTGGGGCTTTTGTTATTGGTTTTATTCACACAAATTTCCCTTCTCTTTGAATTCTAGTAAGGGATAAACTGTTCCAAAATTAGACAGTGGAAACAATTCCCAGAAACACTGGTCTGTCCCATGGAATCAGGCTTTGGTGATATAACCCAAGTCCAAATACCTCCCAGAAGTTAAGGAACTGAACATGAATGATGTCACAAGTCTTTTCTGAGTAGGTAATATGGATAAATGGTTTCAAAGCAGTATTGAAATCTGCCAATAATGATGATAAAATGCTTCTAGTGTGATCAGATGTTTTTCTCCAATGGCATCAAGTGTGCTAGGGTCTGAGGACTGATCTAGTCTAAACATGGTCTGCAAAGGCAGACCTGAAATCTAGAATCTGATTTTCATGCCAACAGAAGAGTACTGTATGTATTATATAGGTATATGTGGGTGTGTGTTTGTATTTGAGCAGGTGGTATATATGTATGTGTGTGTGAATGTATATCTATACATATATGTGTGTATCATCACATGAGTGAACAAGTATCTGTGTGTGTATGTTTGTGCATGTCTAGATATGTGTGTATTCATTTGCATTTTGTGTGTATATATACATCAATGTGTGTATATATGGCTTTATATGTGTTATGAGAGTGTTTACATTTATTAGGACATTATGTGTTTGTATATGTATGTGTATATACATGAATATGTATCTGTATATATGTAGGTGTGCATGTGTGTGCATGTCTGCACATGCATGCTTTTGTATCTGTGAATGGATATGCCAGTGTTTATGTGAATCTGTGTATGCATGTGAGTAAGTGTTTTTATGGGTTTGTACAAGTACATGTATATATTTACAGATATAAGTATATACATATTTTAACATATGCCCATACATGTGTATAAGTATTTATGTGTATACAGTTATGTTATACATGCACATAAACCCCTTAAAAAAGTTTCATGAAACATTTACAACACTCAAGGCACTCATTTTTCATGCAATGCTATTTTATTAAAGAAATACCCAAGTCATGACTACTTAAATGATTTTTCTCATCTATTAATGGGTTGAAACCACAGTGTAAAAAATATGGCAAGAGATAACAATCATAGCAAACATTTGCTAAGCACTAGCTCAATGTCAAAGACTTTACATACACTATTTCATGTAACAATCACGACAATCCAGTGAGGTAGGCACTGTTAACAGTTCTATTTTATGGACAAAAGAACAGAGGCGTATAGGAGTTAATCAACATGCCACATGCCGGTGCCAGAATGAATAAGCTACTTGTAGTCACTAAGCAGAGCCGGAATCTGGAGCCAGACAGTATGGCTCCCAGGCCCTCACTCATAAACAACAGTCTGCACAAATCTGCTCCCTATTTGTAAAGAGGCCTCTCTAATCCCTTTGCCCAATGCTCTGGTTGAAAGTTCATCCCTCTCCACCTCTTCACTCCATTTTCTCAGATCCAGTGCCTGCTGCCAGGCCCGTCGCTGGCAGCCTCCCTAACTTGGGCTCAATTACTCAAATGACTCTGAGTCGATGGGAACAAATACAGTGGAATCAGATGCAGCTATAAGACATAGTCACGATTCTCCATGGTTTTTCCTGCAATAATAATCCCATATCTTTGAGCCCCAGTCACTCATAAGGACTGGGAGATGGGCCCCAGCAAATCAAAGTGACTGAATCTTTCTGGCATGTCCGATTGCACAATGGGCATAAATTCATGCCCTTCATCATCTTTCTGTATCTTGTTTTGACATCTGCTAAATGAAGGTAGTAATAACTGCAACCTTTATGAAGCCCTCCTTCCAGATGGCCTTCAGTTTTCATACTTGGCAACTGGAATTTTCTCTTTGTCTTCTTGTGCTGGTCTCTCTTTTTTTCTTCTTCTTTTCCCAGTTGCTCTCTGCTATCAATTTCCCTGTCTAGATCATAAGAAGGTCAAAGCCCAAAACTTTCATCTCCTTTCTGGGTATTCCTCAGCCAGTGGAAGCATACAAAGAAAGGTTCCCGCACAGCTAGGAGTCCCTCACTGGTGCACAGAACTCTCACCCTGTGGCTAGCACAGTTTTAGGAACTGCAGATCCAGAGACCCCCAAAGACACAGCCCCTGCCAGTAAAGAGCTCAGTTCAACTGCTCCTATAGGACATATCAGCAGTCCTATCTCATTTAGCTTGAAGGAGTCCTTTGATCCCCATGAGGAGGGAAGGAAAAGGTCCTCAAGTTGGCCTGACGACTCTCGACTAATGCAAATTCCCTCTTCCAAGGCAACCCTACCTTCAAAAAGCCCCCATCTGCTGCTTTTTTATGTTGGATGGAGTGGGGATAAGTGTCTAAAGGGGCAGCTTAGCTGCCTTTGAGAAGTATTAGAAAGGTGTCTTTGGTAGCTCCTTGACTGATCCCTTGAAAGTGTGTGGTTGGCCCCAGCATTCACCATTGTGTTGTGACTTGGGCTTCCCTGGTGCCTCAGACAGTAAAGAATCTGCCTGTAAAGCAGGAGACCCAGGTTTGATCCCTGAGTTGGGAAGATCCCCTGGAGAAGGGAACAGCAACCCACTCCAGTATTCTTGTCTAGAGAATCCCATGGACAGAGAAGCCTGGCTGGCTAGAGCCCATAGGGTCTTAAAGAGTCAGACACAACTGAGAGACTAACACAATACAACCTGTCATCTCTGTACTTAGGTCTCCTCTTCTATACAATAAGAATGACAATAGTACCTGCTTCGAGGGGGTGTGTTTATTTATTTTTTTTTGAAGTCATACTTCATTATCTAACATTTATTTCAATAGGAAGCAGTGACATTATAACAAAAATGAGGATTGTTCAGATATTGTAGGACAGATATCAACATGGCTGCAGCTCAGCCATTAGTAAGCATCACTAATGCTAAAGGCCCTCTTGGTACCATCTGTGCATGCACTCTGAATACTCTGAGCATAAATACCCTTTGCACAGTCAGAGGGATGTTTTATGCTTGTAGAACCTTTTGGGAAGATCAGGCCCAGTAAGCCAAGAAAAGCCTTTCTCTAGACCAGTGGTACCCAACCTTTTTGGCACCAGGTCTGGTTTTGTGGAGGGACAATTTTTCCACAGACTGGGGTTGAGACGATGGTTTCGGGATGATTCAAGTGCATTACATTTATTGTGTACTCTATGTCTATTATTATTATATCAGCTCCACCTTGTATCATCAGGCATTAGGTCTCGAAGGTTGCGGATCCCCGCTCTAGAATACTTCTAGGTTCTCTCAAAAGAGCTTGCAGAAACAGAGGCTTGCCTGCCTGGGAACTCCAGAGCAGGGCAGCAGGCTGACCTGTAACTCTTCACTGCCCACTCTGTATAGGATTTAGGAAAGGCAAGCATGGTACTGTTTTCAGGTATTTGAAGGACCTCCACAAAGGTCCTCCCTCTAACTGCTAATGTTCCCAAGCGATAACTGGCAATCTCAAAAGATAGCACAATATTAATAGAAGGCTTTTAAAGAGTGAAAAAGGAACCAGCAAATGAAAACTTCCTCTTTTTTTGTTGTTAATGAAAGAAAAGTTAAAAAAACAAACAAACAGGAGTTCTGCAATTTGTCAATTCTTTTTTTCTGTTCCTTTTCTTGTCTTGCAAACTTATTAATATAATCATAGCATAAAATCCTAAGACTGCTAAAAACTGCAGTTAAACACATTAAACTGGAGAGAGTGAATAAGATCTACCAAGCCTAGTCACCTAGGCTTTTCAACAGTTGAAGATATTTCATCCACCTCTGTAGACTGAGCCCTGAGCCCTGCCCAGGTTTTAACAGTGATCCTTTTAAATACGGTATTCGTTCTCCTGCAAGAAAAGTCTGGCTCAGTGGTTCTCAGCCTTAGTTGCTTATGAAAAACAGGTAAAAAGCCTTCATAAAATACTAGTGCCTAACTCCAGACTTCCCAGGTGCTGCAGTGGTAAAGAATCCTCCTGCCAATGTATGAGACGCAGGAAACCAGGGTTCAACTCCTGGGTCAGGAAGGTCCCCTGGAGAAGGAAATGGCAATCACCTCTAGTATTCGTGCTTGGGAATCCCATGGACAGAGGAATCTGGCAGGCTCCAGTCCATGGAGTCACAGAGTCAGGACCACTGAGCAACTGAGCACGCACAGGGACCTCTAGTGGTCCAGTGGTTGAAAATCTGCTTTGCAATGCAGGGGAAGTGGGTTCTATCCCTTAGGGAGCCAAGATCTGACATGACACAGAGCAGCTAATCTCACTGCTGAGCCTGTGCCCTGCAACTAAGACCCAATGCAGTCAAACAAATAAATAAAAGACTCAGGTTCTGTTCCTGAGTTCCATCCAGGGTTCTATCAGTTCAGTTCGGTTCAGTCACTCAGTTGTGTCTGACTCTTTGCGACCCCATGGACTGCAGCACGCCAGGCCTCCCTGTCCATCACCAACTCCCAGAGTTTACCCAAACTCACATCCATTGAGTCGGTGATGCCATCCAACCATCTCATCCTCTGTCGTCCCCTTATCCTTCTGCCCTCAATCTTTCCTAGCATCAGGGTCTTTTCAAATGAGTCAGCTCTTCTCATCAGGTGACCAAAGTATTGGAGTTTCAGCTTCACCATCAGCCCTTCCAATGAACACCCAGGACTGATCTCCTTTAGAATGAACTGGTTGGATCTCCTTGCAGTCCAAGGGACTCTCAAGAGTCTTCTCCAATACCACAGTTCAAAAGCATCAATTCTTTGGTGCTCAGCTTTCTTTATAGTCCACCTCTCACATCCATACATGACTACTGGAAAAACCATAGCCTTGACTAGGCGGGCCTTTTTTGGCAAAGTAATATCTCTGCTTTTTATTTTTTATTTTTTTGTATTTTTCTTTTTATTTATTTTTTTTTCTAATTTTATTTTATTTTTAAATTTTACATAATTGTATTAGTTTTGCCAAATGACGGGGTGTGTTTAAATGAGTCCATCCATGCCAAAGTGCTTAGATGCATGCCTGGCACATAGTCAGTGATGAAGGATTGTAAGCCTCCATTGTTATCAAATTACTTAATACCCATAGCCCCCAGTTTTGCACTTCAGCCAAATATCCAGGACTCTAGGAAAAGTCCCCTCATGTACCTCATTCACTTTACCTGATTTCATTTGTGTGGATGGAGCAGAGTGAGAAAGGAGGAGAGAGGAGATGAGGTTTAAGAGGTCAGTAGGGCCCAGACCATGCAGGGCCTCAGCGGGTGTGGCAGGAGGTATGGATGTAATCAGAAGTGGTTAGAAGCTTCTGAACCAGAGAGGGACACAATCTGATTTAGATTAATAAGGGATTATTCAGACTGCTATTAGAGAAGGAACGGATTGCACAGGACAGGAGTGATCACTTAGCGTGACCAGAGACTAGTTAGGAGGCTATGGCTGTGGTGCAGGCTAGAGATTACACACACACACACATATATACTGAATAAATGTAATCACATTCTGGAATTTTTTTGAAGGTGAAGGCAACTGGAATTGCTGGTGAATGTTTTACATATATATATGTATATGTATATATGTATATGTATATATGTATGTATATATGTACATATATACATATATATATTTGCTTGGTGGACTTTCCAGGTGGTGCTAGTGGTAAAGAACCAGTCTGCAATGCAGGAGACATAAGAGACTTGGGTTTAATCCCTAGGTTGGGAAGATCCCCTGGAGGAGGGCATGGTAGCCCACTCCAGTATTCTTGTCTGGAGAATCCCATGGACAGAGGAGAATGGTGGGCTACAGTCCACAAGATCACAAAAAGTCAGACACAATTAAGTGACTTAACGCACACACACGTTTATTTGTACGTTTATTATCTATACATATATTTCTTCTCTCTTTCATGAGAGTCAAAATAGAAGAAAAGAGGCATACACTAGTTCAAAAGAACATACTATCACTCAATTTTGAATGAATGATGGCAAAAAACTGTCAGAGTGAAGAATTCTGAAGTGTTTTAGTTAAAGGTCCTGAAGAAAGCAGGCTTAGGGGAGAATATATTCAGTTGGGGGTATGAGCGTTTTCTATGATGATAATGATGATGATGATGACAATATAGCCTGCAGACAGGGAGCTAATGATGCAACACTGGCTGGCTGACTGGAAAAAGTTAGCACTTCTGTGCAGAAATGAAGAATATGGTGCACATCCACACCCCTGCCCAAGCTTCAACTGCCAGGAGTAAGAGCAGAGCTGTTCTCATTATTTCTGAAGAATGGAGCCACAGAGCTGGTGAGTCTTCTTACAGCACAGGAAAGCTAAAATTAGCAGAAAATGCTTGTTTTTAAAGCTCCTTACACTTTCCTAGCATGTGCGCTATCATACTGCTGCCAGTTCAAGGTTTTTAATACTCAGCTATCGTCTTTAGCTATTTCATTCATCAATCAAGGTTTAATCTCAGCTGTGAGTCCAGATGAAAATGAGCATTATATAACATGACATTATGATATCAAAAGTACATCACATCGTGGTCCTGAGATTAAAGATGAAGATCCAGGGCCGGCTGTGCATTTGAGAGCCCTGGGCCAGGCTAATCATGACCTAGTTCCACCTGGCAAGAGGGAGCGCCATTTTGCCAGATTCAGGATTCAATGGCCATAGGAGAGGAAGGAAAATGAAGAGATCCAAACTGACTTTTTGAGTGTCTTGAAATCAGTGTTTCACAGGAAGGTGTTTAGTGGACTTGAGCTTGGTGAATGGAGCATGCTGGTAGGGTTGGGGTCATGGTCTTTGGAGGGGCCATTTTGCCTAGACTTCCCCCAGCCCACTCCATTCCCCAAGCTACCAGCAAGCATCAGGAGAAAGCTAAGGATGAGTGCAAGCAAAACTTGGGGCAGTAGCAAGATGTGCATTTTAAAGTGTGTAAAGCCTCTTATATAATATGCACTCATTTTAGTGTTGGCTCACAGCTATGATTAAACCTTGACTGATGAACAAACCTTCTCCCTACACCTTTGACTGATTTCTTGCTCTATTATCAAAAGTCTATATTTTGAGAGACTGCTCTTTGAAAAAGAGAAATGCAAATCAAAACCAGTATGAGGTACCATTTCACACCAGTCAGAATGGCTGCCATCCAAAAGTCTACAAGCAATAAATGCTGGAGAGGGTGTGGAGAAAAGGGAACCCTCTTACACTGTTGGTGGGAATGCAAACTAGTACAGCCACTATGGAGAACAGTGTGGAGATTCCTTAAAAAACTGGAAATAGAACTGCCTTATGATCCAGCAATCCCACTGCTGGGCATACACACTGAGGAAACCAGAAGGGAAAGAGACACGTGTACCCCAATGTTCATCGCAGCACTGTTTATAATAGCCAGGACATGGAAGCAACCTAGATGTCCATCAGCAGATGAATGGATAAGAAAGCTGTGGTACATATACACAATGGAGTATTACTCAGCCATTAAAAAGAATACATTTGAATCAGTTCTAATGAGGTGGATGAAACTGGAGCCTATTATACAGAGTGAAGTAAGCCAGAAGGAAAAACATAAATACAGTACACTAACGCATATATATATGGAATTTAGAAAGATGGTAACAATAACCCGGTGTACAAGACAGCAAAAGAGACACTGATGTATAGAACAGTCTTATGGACTCTGTGGGAGAGGGAGAGGGTGGGAAGATTTGGGAGAATGGCATTGAAACATGTAAAATATCATGTAAGAAACGAGTTGCCAGTCCAGGTTCGATGCACGATACTGGATGCTTGGGGCTAGTGCACTGGGACGACCCAGAGGGATGGTATGGGGAGGGAGGAGGGAGGAGGGTTCAGGATGGGGAACACATGTATACCTGTGGCGGATTCATTTTGATATTTGGCAAAACTAATACAATTATGTAAAGTTTAAAAATAAAATAAAATTAGGAAAAAAAAAATTGCAAAAAAAAAGAAAAAAAGAAAAGACAGAGGAGTGGATTGATCCTTCAGGGTAAGGCGTGTATTTTCACAAGAGCCTGAAGAACTATCAAATTTCCAGCAACCTCAGCCTTTGAAAATGAGAGCGCTCTGCTCTGAAAAGGTCAACCATGGCTTTTCTTCTGACAGAAAATTACTCCCTGATCAGTACCTCAGTGTGCTGACACACATGGCTGAAAACCACAAGTTGCACGTGGGAAAGAGCACAGGTTTCTGATGCACAAAGATCTGGGCTCCCATTTTGGTTCACCAACTTACTGGCAACATGACCTTCCCCTTTCCAAGCCTCAGTTACCTCATCTGTAAAATGGAAGATACTCATAGGATTGTTGCAAAGAGTACCTGAGTTAGCGCATGTAAAGTGTTTAGTCCATAATAATCACAAAAGCCAGCATTCATTCTATACCAAAGGTTTTGATTCATTCATCAACACTCATGCACACATCTGAAGGCTACTTCAGAACCAGATGTTCTTGGTGCTGGGGACATAGCAGTGAACAACTGTTCATAATTATCTTATTTTCTTTAAATCTCAGAACAAGCACGTGGTAGGTGTTTATGACTCCCATTTTCTAGAGAACAAAAGAGGCTTAGAGAACTTATGTTACTTCAAACCTTCTCTCACCAATGTTTCTGCACAAGCAAATACATGCTGGCCAGTCAGTGAGTAGCAGGGCAGAGATTTTCACTCATCTCCTTCCGATCCGACAGCACACTCTTCCCGCTGTGCTCTGCTTTCATACCTATGGCTTGAACTCCTCTGCTCCAAAGCAGCTTTGTATATTTGGATAATGTGAGATGACTTTAAAAAAAAAAAGGAAAGAACATGCCACCTTGGGGGGCATGGACCAGTGTGTTGGATCTTGCTGAAAATGAGGTACTGGTCTCAGAATCATTGGGGTAATAAGACTGCTTTTTGCTCGGGAGCTTTTGATTCATGAGACAGTTCACAACCTGTAAGCAGTGCTGACGCAGATAATCAAAATGGTGGAGGAGGTGGAGACAGGGACACACACTGGTCAGACTCTGCTTCCAGGAAGGCCCTGCTGCCCCTGCAGGGTGCATGGTTACATGCAGCCACCAGCGCTGAGAGCTGCCTCTGCCAAGGTCAGGTCTGCAGAGCAGAGGGACCCAAAATACTGCCTTTCCTGAGTCTGCCCTCAGCAGGTGGCTGGGCCAAGTGGGCAAAGGGTGATGGGTAAAAAGGCATGGACACTTTCACCTACCCCAGGGCAACTGTGAAGGGCAGCACTGGCTCCAGAGCTCCTGGCGAGGTGGGCCGAGGTGCAGTCAAGTCTGCCTTGCACTGGGACTCCTTCCTCTCCTCAGTCATGCTTCCTTTCACAGGTGTTAGTCCCTAAAAAATGTCATGTCCTCTAAATTCCATCTCAGTGTCTGCTTCCAGAAAACCCAGAATGAGGAAGTTGGCGTGAGGAGTAATCAGGTCTCCAGAGTGGAATCACTGGCTGCCAGGCTGGCATTGAGAATCCACTCACTAGTGACAGGTGGAGCGCACAAAGTGGTGGTCCAGTCGTTAGAATAGTCACCAGAATCTGAAGACTGGGTTCTGTGGAGAGGAAGTTGCTAGCGGGCAGGAGGCCTCAGGCTGTTACAGACACTTCTGAGCTTACAGAAGTGCTTTGCATCAGGTTCAGGCTTTAGTGTAAGCAATGCTGCTTCTTGGTTCAGCAGATGCTATGATGCTGGAGGGTCCATGGTGAGAACAATGGCCACCGACAGATTTTGGCAAGCCCCAGGGGAAGAGCCACAAGACGGTCTGCTGGAGTTCTAGTGCAAGACCATGGTGAGAGACCTGAAAAACTTAAAAACTCCTCATGGTTGCTAGTGGTACAGACAGAATGCCCAACCCTTAGACACCAGAAGTCCATGGGTCCAGAATCTCCCTGATAGTCTGTATGCTGTCAGGGGCCCCAAGTCACAAGATGAGGTGAGCCAATCAATAATCCATAAGAAGCTGGAAGGAGTACATTTTGGATTACGTATGAACAAGGCCACAGGGTAGAAGAATGATGCATAAATAAGTAGCCCAGATCCTTGTGGCATCCACCAGTGTTGCCCCCAAGCCCTCCATGAGCTGACATTTGAGGCCATATGCGGGATCCCACACCACCAGCTGGAAGAGGAGGAAAAAGCCTGCGCTTGATTTATGGAAGCATAGGCATCTACGTGTGGGTGGGTGTGATGCCAGGGAAACATGGACAGTACCTTAGTGTGGCCTCTCTCAATGAAGGCCTTGACAGACAGTGGGCAGGGAAGAGATTGCAATGGGCTAGTTTTGGACAATGTACCTAGGCAACCACTGTCTCTGGAAAAAGAAGAGGTGAATGGTCTGGCCAGCTGGATAGGGTCCATAAAGGAGAAAGACAGGAGTACAGAGAGCAAGGAGCTCAGCAGTAGAGGCACATGGATGGGCACCTGGGAGTGGGACCCAAATATGAAGACCTTTGTAGCCCATTTTAATCTCTGCCAGCAAGCATCTGTTGTGAGAGAGGCACTGAAAAAGCAAGTTGACAGAATGACCCAGCCAGGTAACCTCAGTCAACCTTCTGGGGTCTCCAAAGTGGCCTGATGGGGACATGAGTGGAGTGGCTCTGGTGGCAGATATGAAGCCTGCACGTGGCCCAACAGCATGAACTCCCACTTCAGAAAGCATGGATCTAATTACTGTGGCCTCTCAGTATTCAACTTGGCAACAGTGGAGGCCAACACTGAGCCCCGGCCATGGCACTAGGCCTTAAGGAGTCCTCCTGGCCACCTGGAAGGCATGTTGACCACACTGAGCTTTCCTTACTTGGAAAGACCAGTAGTTTCTCATGGAGAGAGGCCTGGAACAGATCCTTCCCTCATGGCCTTCAGAAGGAACCAGCCCTGCCAACACTTTGATCTCATATTTTTAGGCCCCACAACCATGAAAAAATACATTTCTGCTAAGCCCCTCAGTCTGTGGTGCTTTCTTTAAAAAGAAAAAAAAAAATATTTATTTGGCTGCACTGGGTATTAGTTGTGGGGATCTTTGGTTGTGCCATGTGGGGTCTAGTTTCCTGACCTGGGATGGAACATGGGCCCCTGCACTAGGAGTACAAAGCCTCAGCCACTGGACCACCAGGGAAGTCCCTGTGGTGCTTTCTTATAGCAGCCCTATCCAACTAACACACCACTTACTTATTATCACTCACAAAACCCATTGGGAGAATCTATGCTTTCCATCCATGAACCTCAGGGCTTTGTTAGCTTCAAGGCTGTGATTCCCAAAGGGGAACACCTCTTCCAGAGGATACAACAAGAATCACATTGAATTATATAAGGCACAGCTGCAACCTGGGCACTTCAGACTTCTTACTAGGGACACCTGGACAAGAATGAACCATGTCTTGACAGGACAACTGACATGGTCACCAGGAAGCAGTCAGGATGCTGTCACACAAAGGGTATAGAACCAAGTACCAGTCACGGTCCTGAGACCAACTGTAGTAGCAGGGACTGTAGTTCATCCAATTCATCCAGTTAACCTTCCTCACCTCCTCTGTTTTCCCTCAGGAAGAGAGGCCCACTGACTCCCCTGGTTCCCAGAAGATCTGTCCCTTGAATTTGTGTGAAGAAGTGAATCCAGATGGCACAATGGATAGACTCTGATAGACATGCTGCTGCTGCTGCTGCTAAGTCACTTCAGTCGTGTCCAACTCTGTGTGACCCCATAGATGGCAGCCCACGAGGCTCCCCTGTCCCTGGGATTCTCCAGGCAAGAACACTGGAGTGGGTTGCCATTTCCTTCTCCAATGCATGAAAGTGAAAAGTGAAAGTGAAGTCGCTGAGTCCTGTCTTACTCTTCGTGACCCCATGGACTGCGGCCCACCAGGCTCCTCCATCCATGGGATTTTCCAGGCAAGAGTGCTGGAATGAGGTGCCATTGCCTTCTCCGCTGATAGACGTGGGAATGTGCTAATTCAGATCCCTCTCCAAGGAAGGACTTGTTGCCCAGTTGTGAGGAGTGCAGTCAGCAGACAGACTCGACTGCAGAGAGCTGTCACCCGAGGTGACATGTCCCACAATGAGGACTGAGGGAGGCAGGGCATATCGTCCACTGCTGGGCAACTCTGACAGACAACTCCCTCTCTAGAGCTCCTGTGCCTGGTTAGCTGACACTTTGCTGAGCCTGAATTGGAGTTCAACTTCTTCCTCTCCCCTGTCTGATTTTTCCCCAATCCCTTTGTAAGCACTGACCCATAATAAACACCTTGCACCCTCCAGTCTGTTCGATGTCTCCTTCCACAGAACTCAATCTGTGACTGTGTGGGGAAATGATGTCCTCTGAGGAACAGCTGAAATATTTGGGGATTTTTCTGAAAAGAGCAAATTTCAAACTGACAGGAGAACTCTTTTTAAATATATCAAGGCTTGTCATGAAGTATTAGGTACAGGAGATTCTATTTAGCTTACTCTGAGTGGCTCCATGAGGTGAAACTAGGCAGGCCTAATGGAAGGACATCCCAGGCAGACAGATTTGGGCTCAATATAGAAGGAGATAATTCTCCAGCATTTTGAGCTATATGAAAAATGAAATGGCATGGACATGAAATCCTGCCCTGGAGAATGTGCGGTGGAAATTGAACAAGCCCTCAGAGGGTGATGGTAGCAGAGATTCTTGCACTCATTAGGGCCACAGTCTGGATGACCTCTGAGCCTCTTTGGAGACTCTCTGGGGTCATGATAGGGGGTCAGCTTCTTTTGTCTTTTCTTGGCACTTTCAAAATGTAAAGTTTAAAACTAAAATTAAAAAAAAAAAAAAACTTACAGAGGTAAATTACTCCATCTATAAACTTAATACAGAAGGGTAAAAAGTAAAATGTGAAACTCTTCCATTTCCTCCACCCTCCCAAACCCTGAGGTGACCACTGAAGCTACCTGATGTGACACCTCGTCTCCAGAGATTTAGGTGATCTAGGCACTGAGCTATACTTTACAGATATTTGCTGATTTCACCCTCACCGTCAACAATAACCCTGTCTGTAGAGATGAGGATGGACCTAGAGACTGCTGTACAGAGTGAAGTCAGTGATCTATGATGGTGATCTATGATGGTCACAAGTGCTTACCTTCAGCTCTTGAGGATTCAGATTATTTAACAGCAAGAGGCTCTCAACTCTGGCTATACATTAGAATCATCTGGGGAATTTCTCCAAGTACCTAGTGAAGTAAGTGAAAGAAAGTTCTCTTTCCAAGTCAGAAAGAGAACAACAAATATTGTGTATTAACACACATGTGGAATCTAGAAAAATGGTATAAATGTCCAGAACAAAGGTACTGACACCAAGGGGGGTGAAAGGGGCGTGGGATGAATCAGGAGATTGGGATTGACATATATACACTACTATGTATAAAGTAGGTAACTGATGAGAACCTACTGTATAGCACAGGGGACCCTACTCAGTGCTCTGTGGTGACCTAAATGGGAAGGAAATCCCCCAAAAGAGGGAATATATGTATACATACAGCTGATTCATTTTTCTGTACAGCAGAATCTAAGACAACATTGTGAAACTGCTATACTCCAATAAATTTTTTTTAATCCCATGAGGTAGGTACTCACACCCCTGTTTTATAGGTAAGGAAACTGAGGTTCAGAGAATGTCACAAAGTTAGGACACATGACAGTGACAGAGCCAGGGGTCAAAACCAGCTCTTCTCTAACCATAGACTCTTAATCATGACATTGTACTCCAGAGACAAAATGTGGAGAGGGGACCAGTGATGAGCAAATATAAACAACACAATTAGATTTTAGTGAAGGACCAATAGTTTCCAAAACTTTTCAAGTTGTCAATGGCTATGCACAACACACTGCAAATCAAAAGATTTATTATATTCCAGTGGCTCATCAGATTCTAGGAAGTCACCTGGAATTTCTGCCACCCTGACCCTTGAGGTTCCATCTCTAGCAACAGAAGTCTCTGGTGATCTATGATGGTCACAAGTGCTTACGTTCAGCTCTTAAGGATTCGGATTATTCAACAGCAAGAGGCTCTCAACTCTGGCTATACATTAGAGTCATCTGGGGAATTTCTCCAAGTACCTAGGCTGCATCCTGCCCTATAAATTCTGAATTAATTGACTGAGGAGACAGCTTAGACACTGAGATTTTTACAAAGGCTCCTCCAACACCCTCAAACATGGAAGCCACACTGAGGAGAAACCAATAACATTTGCATCTGGACAAGCTTATGAAAACAGGATTCATATAAAAAGTAGTACAGGGCTGCCTTCCTCTGCTAGAGTTCCAAAATAGTCTGTGGTGGTAGTTGCTTAGTTGCTCAGTCATGTCCAACTCTTCACAACCCATGGACTGTAGCCCTCAAGGCTCCTCTGTCCATGAATCTGGATTTCCCAGACAAGAATACTGGAGTGAGTTGCCATTTCGTTCTCCAGGGGATCTTTCCAACCCGTGGATTGAATCTGCCTCTCCTGCATTGGCAGGAGGGTTCTTTACCACTGAGCCACCAGGGGGCCACCATAGTCTGTGGTACTTCTCCCCTAAAATGGTACTAGGACTCCTTGCTGTCTCTCACAAGAGTTGAATGTCTTGTGACTGCGACCAGGAGAATCAGAATCCGAGACTAATCTTGACCTGAGGGAGGCAAAATTTTAGAATACCAAGTCTGCCCCTTTGATGACTCAGGGATAAAGTGAATTTGCATAGAAACTCATCCTGAATCCTATCTTAACAATCCTTTGTTTATTATTGTGTCTCCAACACAAAACAATGCCAAGTACATGTGCTTAGGTTGCTCAGTTGTGTCCATCTCTTTGCGACCCCGTGGACAGTAGTCCACCAGGCTCACATACATAATTGGTGTTTATTAAATACTTACTGAATGAATGAGTGAATGAATGGACTTCTGTGACTAGCCTCCAGTTCACAGTACTTTTTTCCAGGTCTGAGCTTCTTCTGATCAGTCTCCTTACAGCCCCAAGCCCACAGCTTAGAGCAGGGTTTTGATCCCAGGCCAACAGTATCAACATCACTTGAGAACCTGCTAGAAAAGAAAATTTGCGAGCTCCAACCTAGACTAGAAAGTCAAGGAATGGGGCCCACTCATCTGTGTTTTATCAAACCCTCCAGACGATTACTGTGCACCTTGAAGTTTGAGAACCACTGCTAGAGATAAGATTCCAACTCTTTAGGAGGTGGCACAGGTTCTTCACTCTCTGATCCCAACTTCCCCTTTAGTCTCCACTACCCTGACTTTCCTGCGTGCATTCAGGGAACCAGATACACTAAATATCTCCCTCTCTCCAAAATGTGGCATGTTATTCCTATCAAACACTGACTCACCCATATCTAGAACCCACCCATATCTCTTCCTTGGCATTTTCTTCCCTGTTTCTTCATTCTTCTGTTCATTTGATCACTGATTCAGTTAGCCAACAAGCATGCATTAAACCTATAGTTGCTGGGTGCTAGAGATCTAAACATAAAGAAGCTTGCTGTCTAGTGGATGTCAACTGAAAGAAAAACTCACAGAATAAGAGCTGTGAGTTTAAGTTTTATTCAGCATCTTGCTGAGGACTATGGCTAGGAAGACTACAGCTCTGAGGGAACTGCTCCAAAGAGGTAGTGGAGAAGCCAGTTTAAATATGATTTTTGGCTAAGGAATAGGTGCAGTCAAGCATACATTCTTGGTAAAAGATGATTGCTCTTCACGGAGAACAGATATCTCAAATTAATCATTTTATTCCTTTTCTATGCATGGGAGGATATAAATAGAATCTGGGATCATTATATTTTTTTTTCTTAAGACAAATACATCTACCTATGAGGCCTCGTCATCCAAAGCTCAGAGTACCCTGTTTTTCATCCTGAATTTGTCTCTCTCAGGGTGCAACATCAGTCGGTGACTACAGGGGCTGGAACTAACCCTTATAGAACTGGATGATGAGCAACACTTTGTTTTTCTTTGTTTATATGGAAGAGGCTGAAATACAAATGAAAGGTTAAAACATAATATTGTAAGTGATATAATAGAGATAATCACAGGGTTTTATGCCCGTTGAAGTTTAGAAAATCCAAACTCTGCCTGGATGCAAGGGGAGTGGTGGTCTGGAAGTCTAACAAAAGAGGTGACACCAACAGAGTCCTGAAGTACCAAAATAACTATTCCAGGATCCAGTTCATAGTATGGTGACTATGGTTAACAATACTGTATTAAATACTTGAAAGCTGCTAGGAGAGTAGATCTTAAGTTCTCAACATCCCCCTCCCCAATCCTGAAAAAATGGCAACTTATCTGAGCGATGGATGTGTTAACTGACTCAACTGTGGTAATCATTTTTCAGTACATATATATACACCAAAAAAATCCCATTATATGATGTTATAGAATTCTAACAATAGCAAATCTCAATAAAATTGGGAAATAAAGGATAAAGAAACATTCCAAAACCACAGCAAGTTTTTCCAGACTTTCCTTATATAACCTTGGTGATTCCCTCACATAAGCTCACTATTCCTTGACCTGCTGCTCTCTAGGTACCATACCTACTTCAGACCCTGGCTCTGCCCCTCCGAACTGCACTTGGGTTCATCTCTGGTCTCTAACTCCACCATCTTCTTACTGTCGTATTCTACTGTGGCCTAGAGTTCTAAATATTCATGCCCTGTTTTCCTACTGGAAAAAGCTCTGACAGATCCTCTAACAGGTCAGATATCAAGCTACAGTCTTATTCATTAACACACTGCATTGCAACTAGGAAGGCAATGAGAGAGCTGCAATTTGGAAACACACACACAAAGATTAACTTTCATCTTTTGTTTAAAGCTAAGTGGCCCATTTGAGATTGAATCTATGACCATGGCCTCTTAGGTTCTGGGTTCTAGCCAACTGAGAGCTGACTGGCCCAGTGTGGATTTGCTATAAATAATATCCTCAAGGCACTTCTATATTAGAGCTAAGACAGCCTTTTGTAAAATGGATGATGTCAAGAACTTATTGGTAGCCATGTTGTATATAATAAACAAGGAATATGTGCATTAGCTTTTCTCAAGCCACTTGAAATCTGCCAGAAGGAAATATTTTAGAAACTGCTCCATGGGCACTCATTCAAATGCAGTATGATCAAGCTGAGTAGAGGCACTGAACATCTCAGGACTCCAGAGGGCCTATTTCCTGCTCACTTAATCTCTGGCTGTTTAATAAAAAGAATGTCTTATAATCATCAATGCAATGATTTGCAACTTGAAAGCATCTTATTTTTCCAATTTCAGAGAACTAAACCTATTTGAGGAAGGAGTGATCTTTAAGTATTTCTAGACTTGAACCAACTAAAAATAACCAGTGAAAATAAACACAAAATCAGAAGTCGAAATGTGGTTTCTGTTGCTACACAACAAGGACCAGAATACAGTAGCTCACCTCCTCTCTGCCTCACTGAAGAAGACATTAGTCCCTAGAAACTCAGTCAGCAACCAAGTGGAATGCAAAATATTTGCTTGGGTGTGGGCGGAAAGCCCTGGAAAGATTCCATTTGCCCCCCTCCCCCTGAGTACTTCCCACTTACAGTACCATTTCCTTTTCTAGTTTTATTCCTCTGAATCCCATAAAGCTTTTCAGCCTTCTAGAGCCCTCTATGAAATAAACATGAGAAATCCTGGAGGGCATCATAGTATGAACCCTTACATTTATCATGTACCAGGAAGAGGGTAGGCTCACAAGAGATTTGCTGGCATGGTTTTCTGGGGAGGAGCTGCTGAGAAGAGAGTCAGGATACTGCCATAGGTGTGACCATTGAGCTGGCTTGAATGTGGCTAAGTCAGAAATAAGACTGCATAAAGACACTTCACTGATCCTACTGGTGCCTGCCATTTCCAGAAGGGACCCCTTTCCTTAAGCAGCTTTGGAGTCCAAATTTTCAGGCTGCTGCTGCTACTGCTGCTAAGTCACTTCAGTCATGTCTGACTCTGTGCAACCCCATAGATGGCAGCCCACCAGGCTCCCCCGTCCCTGGGATTCTCCAGGCAAGAACTCTGGAGTGGGTTGCCATTTCAGGCTATGTCATGACAACTCTATTAAACTGAAAGTTCTGACCCCAGGCTAACCCTGTGGGCAGCCCAGATCTGTTGCCTTTTTTCAGACCCTCTGGGTGGCTCCGCTGTGCTGACCTCAAACAGCCCCTCTTCTGGTCTGGGTTGTAAGGTCACAACTTGGAGTCCACATGCATGCGTGCTAAATCACTTCAGTCATGTCTGACTCTTTGTGACCTTGTGGACTGTAGCCTGCTAGGCTCCTCTGTCCAAATGGATTCTGCTAAATTCTGCCCAGATTCCATGAAGGATATGCATATCCAGAACAGGCTAAAAGAGAACAGCAAGATTTTGCTCACAAAATCAGGATCTATTTCTTCATGCTTGAAATCCCAAGCTTTTCTCTCCTTATTCAACAAAAATAGTAACTGGGTCAAATATAGAAAATTCACCACCTCTCCCTTTTATTTACTTCTCCATCTGTGTACAGGCTTCATCAATGATGACAGCAGGAATTGGCTTGGTTTTGGAGCTCTGGTTGGTTAGCTATTTGATGTGAGGAAGCAGCTGGGAGAACACACACACACACACAGTTCCCGGGCCCTACTCCAGCACACAAACCCCCACCCACATCTATCAGCCTCTTCCCCATTCACCAAACGAGAGGCTGCTCTGGGAGTTGGTTACAGAACCCTTAGAAGAGATACCTCCTCTAACTTGCTTTTCAAAAATCATACAGAAGAGATATTTTAATAATGTTATATATTTTTTTCTAAATAACAAAATGTAATAAACACCCACACTGCATCACTTGGGAAACACAAAGTAAAAAGAAAAACTAAAAAGAAGTCATCAATTAGCTAATTACTAGAAATTAACCTAAACATTAATTTCATTTACGTATTTCTAGGTTTTTCTGTACATACCTATGAAAATAAAGAAAATGCTAGTTATTTTCCATCTCCCCACCCTTTCCAGTTTTTCCTAAGCAAGGCAGATTCTGAGGAAGTCACTGAATCACTCCTAACATCTCCTGTATTCAACAAAGTGAAGTTAAAGACCCAGACGTGCCCTACTTTTTTCTGCCTAAGAAAGAACTAGAGCTTTGCTGCCCAATATGGTGGCCCATGGCCACATATGGGTAATTGAGTTTAAATACCAATGGCACCCCACTCCAGTACTCTTGCCTGGAAAATCCCATGGATGGAGGAGCCTGGTAGGCCACAGTCCATGGGGTCACTAGGAGTCGGACACGACTGAGCGACTTCACTTCACTTTTCACTTTTCACTTTCATGCATTGGAGAAGGAAATGGCAACCCACTCCAGTGTTCTTGCCTGGAGAATCCCAGGGACAGCGGAGCCTGGTGGGCTGCCGTTGGTGGGATCACACAGAGTCAGACACAACTGGGGTGACTTGGCAGCAACCTTAGAATAAAAGTTAAAATATATTTCCTCAGTTACACCAGCCATATTTCAGAAGCTTCTTAGCCACATGTGGTTAACTTAAATCAATTACAATTAAAGAAACATATAAACTTATTTTCTCAATCATAACAGTTCCACTTCAAGTGCTCACGAGCCATGTGTGGCTAGTGACCACTATCTTGGACAGAGAAGTTTATGGAACCTTTTGATCATTACAGAACATTCTGTTGGTTAATGCTTAACTAGGGCATCACAGAAGGGGCATGGTGGTGGCAATGGTCATGGTGGTGGTAGAGGAGTAAGAAGAGGAGGAGGAGACATTGGCAATAGGAAAGGGGAGAGTCTCTGAAGGGGTTTGAGAGGAAAGGGAAGGGAGAACAGTGGCTGGAGAAGGACATTAAACTTTGACAAGGGAGAAATGTTTGAAGGGAAAGTAAATGAGAAGGTTTTACTATTTCATATGTGAAATAACTCTTCCCCTACCCCATCTTGTCATGAAATTGTGGATAAAACTCACAGCATTTGTCTATTTTTAGACTTGGATTTGTGGGCGTTTGTATTTTAATGTGATATATGTCACTGACCTCAAACTGGACACCTGGTGGAAACAAGCCAGGCTGAAATTTGGGTTATGTATGATATATGTGAGTCTATAAAATACACAAAAGAAGATTTTGATAGAAGATATATTGTCTTGCCCCTTGATATTTTTTCCCTTGCACTATAACAAGCATTTCTTGTGTTCATTCTTTACACAGACACAAATTATATACATAATTAAATGCACACAAACACTCATGCATTCCTTCAGGATGTTATTTCTATAAGTCAAATATACTGGATTAGAAAATATGCACATTTTAAAGCTCCCAACACATACTTATATGTTTATCATAATTGTCAGTAGTAATGTATGACCATTCCCATTTCCTCTTGCCCTCCTCAAACCTACATATTTTCATTCTTTTTATTTTTGATGTTTTTGAAGCAAAAACATAGTATTTATTTTAATTGGAAACACTTCCGAAGTTTCTCTAAACAAGGGCAGAAAGAGCAATGTGAATGCTGATAGTTTAATATAATCTTTAGCCTCTCAAATCACAGTGAAAACCCTCTCCATGGAACTCAGAAAGGGCACCTGGAACCAATAATTCAATTTGAACAAATCTCTTCTGACTCTCATCTCCAAATTACTTGATGCCTCTATGAGAAGACTTAGCAATCTGCTTGCCCTTGATGTATTTACATGCATCTCCATTGGCCCTCACTGCACCAGGATAATAGCTCATTCCCCTATAAAAACACATCTGGAACTCAGCACAATGTTTCATATACAAAGAGAGTGAATGCAGATATACAGAGTTGAATCAAGGTGCTTTTGCACTTCCTTGAAACCCTGAGCTCCTGGTGGGAAACACGGGGCTGATGGTGTTAGAACTGGATCTGAGTCCTGGCTCTGCTGTGTACCACCTGTCTTTGAACCTCAGCTTCTCCATTTTTATAAAATGAGAAAGCGGGCCTAGATGATATTTCCGGTCCATTCCAGATTGAACACAATTCTATTCCTGAGTGATCCTGAGTGTCTGCAGGGATTGGAGTTGGAGGGGATGAAAGGTGTTGTGTGTGGGTCTTCATGTGCGCATGTGCACGTGAGAGTGTGTGCAGGGAGAGAGAAGGTGTGATTAATGGATATGTTCTCCTCTCTTCTGGGAGTCCTTAGAGATAAGGGAAAAGGAGAAGAGGCAGCAACAGGTTTGAACACCAATTAGATAAGGCTTCAAGATACACAAGCCCGTTCTAATTATTTGGGGATGCATGCTCTGGGTCATTGGGGAAAAAGTTCCCATGATGCCTTGTAAAGCTGAAAGTCATCTTAAAGTGCCAAAGTCTGCACTGTTCTTTCCCTAGTGAAGTAGCAACTGGGAAAAAAGTCTGGGTAGCTTAGTTCTTGATTAAAAGCAGGAACAGAATTTTCAACATGAATTAGGAGTCCCCTGCAGCTAACACTGAATGGGTCTATTATTAAGAGCCTCTATTCTAATTAACAGTTCGGAAAATAGCTTTATGCCACTGACAAAATACTACTACATCAGTGGAATGTCTTGAAGCCATGGCCTCAAGAATAAATGACTGCTTAGCTTGCAGTTGGAGATTTTGTTTGGTAGTAAGGCTTTGCAGAAGGCCATGTCTCTATCCTGATAAGGAGACAGTCCTTTAATATGGTACCACAACCATCCAACATTCTGGTCACAGAGAAGCTGGCATTTTTAGGCACAGACATGAAGCCAGAATGGTACTATGTAACTTTCAGCCTGAGGGAGCCTGCTCCTCTGTCTTGTTTTGTCACATTTGAGGTCATTTGAATCAGGGAGCTTTTTTGTAGATTTATTGTGAAGAATCACCAGCTGCAGAATTTGAGAACACAAAGAACACTGGAAATCAAGTTCACATTGATGGGTTAGCTGATGTCCCCAGAGCAAAAGAGATTTTTCCCAAGGTCACAGAGCTGTCTTCCTGGAAGCTTCCTAGGATGGCTGCTTCCTGACTGTAAACCACTTGCCATAGCTACAAACCATATTTGAGGTTCATTTGCACTAGCACCAAAACCATCAGTATTCTAGTACTGTCAAGAGTCCAAAGGACCTCATTTCGGTCACTGAGCACTTACAGTTTCCCTTTATTTGTAGATCATCCAATGTATAAAGGACTAGGAGTCATTTTACTCCTCTCTGTTGAGAAATTTTTAAAAAAATGCTCCCTCTTCTCTATCAGCTGTATTGTGGAAACACAAAAGCAGAAGTAGCACTCTGTCAAGGACATTGGTGCCAATCATGGGTTTTACCAATTCACAGTGTCTTTTAGGCCATGTTTTCATTAGTTTAGAAATATTTAATATTCATATCAAGAAAAAAAGATCAATCAAAACCATATTCTATCAAGTCAGGCAGCTGTAGGTGACTGAGCCAGGACCAGAAACATAGGCCTATTTGACTCCACAGAGACCAGATGAGAAATAATTTTCATTATTTCTGGAGCTTGGACAATGGCTGTAGGAAGAAGAGGAACAGACAGCTCTAAGATAGAATCATCAGGACTAATGGATCTATATTAATTCCATAATCATGCATCCCACAGATATTTATTGAGCCCTTGTTATGTACCAAGCTTGTGCTAGAGGATGCAAATGTAATGATGAACCAGATAGACACAGTTTGGACTCTCAGATTGAAAAACAGCAATAGGTAATCTTAGGCACTTAAGAAGGCTGATGTTCAATACCTCTGCCTTCCTGGTTTATAGTATCTACTTCACTATTTGTCTTAAGTGGGATGATTGCAGTTAATCATGGTCCACGGGAGGCCTGGCATGTTGCAGTCCATGGGGTTGCAAAGAGTCAGACATGACTGAGAGACTGAACTGAGTGTATGTTCCAATAGAGATTTTCTTACTGTTATGTATGACAATAAAACTGTTTTCTGAATGAAGATTAAAAAAATAAATAAATAAATCACTATTTCATTTTTGTCCTTTGAGCTGATTCTTAAAGTAGCCCACATGCCCTCAATTACAGATTTTCTTATTTCTGCCTACATTATTGAATGTTCCAAGAAAGTGAAGAAAAAAATATCATGCATAATCATGCATCCATAATCAGGCTTCCTGACTCCTAGTTCTAAATTTCCAGGTTTCTGCTGGCCACCTTCACCTATCTCTGATGTGCTTCTCAGTTCTGTGAATGACAAATTGTCATTCTCAGAACTTGCGTGCTTTGTGTGTGCATTATCAGTTTTCTTTGACTCTTTGCCATCCCATGGACTATACTGGCCAGGCTCCTCTGTCCCTGGGATTTTCCAGGCAAGAATACTGAAGTGGGTCACCATTTCTTCCTCCAGTGGATCTTCCCAACCCAGGGATTGAACCCACCTCTCCTGCATTGGCAGACAGATTCTTTACAATGGAACCATCAGGGAAGCCCTATTCTCCCAGTCATCCAGGCCCAAAGACTCATCGTTGATTCTTCCCTTCTCCATGCTTTGTTGTTGTTGTTTAGTCGCTAAGTCATGTCTGACCCTTTGTGACACCATGGACTGTAGCACACCAGGCTTTCCTGTCCTTTACTATTTCCTGGAGTTTCCTCAAACTCAAGTTCATTGAGTTGGTGATGCCATCCAACCACCTCATCCTCTGCTGTCCCCTTCTCTTCCTGCCCTCAATCTTTCCCAGTGTCAGGGTCTTTTCCAATGAGTTGGCTTTTCATGTCAGGTGGTCAAAGTATTGGAGCTTCAGCTTCAGCATCTGTCCCTCCAACGAATATTCAGGGGGTGATTTCCTTTAGAGTTGACTGGTTTGATCTCCTTGCTATCCAAGAGACTCTCAAGAGTCTTCTCTAGCACCACAGTTTGAAAGCATCAATACTTTGGCATTCAGCCTTCTTTGTGGTCCAAACCTCACATCCATACATGACTACCAGAAGAACCCTATCTTTGACTATACAGACATTTTTGGCAAAACAATGTCTCTGCTTTTTTAATATGCTATCTAAGTTTGTCAAAGCTTTCCTTCCAAAGAGCAAGCCTCTTTTAATTTCAGGGTTGCTATCACCATCCAGTCATTTTGGAGCACAAGATAATAAAATCTGTCACCGTTTCTACTTTTCCCCTTCTATTTGCCCTGAAGTGATGGGACCAGTTGCCATGATCTTAGTTTTCTTGAATAATGAATTTCAAGCAAGCCTTCTCACTCTCCTCTTTCACCCTCAAGAGGCTCTTTAGTTCCTCTTCACTTTCTGCCATTAGAGTGGTATCATCTGCATATATGAGGTTATTGATATTTCTCCCTGCAATTTGATTCCAGCTTGTGATTCATCTAGCCTGGCATTTCACGTGATGTACTCTGCATATAAGTTAAATAAACAGGGGGACAATATATAGTCTTGCATTATTCCATTCCCAATTTTGAAAGTCAGTCAGTTGTTCCTTACATGGAACTGTTGCTTCTTGACATACAGGATTCTCAGGAGACAAGTGAAGTGGTCTGGTAGTCTCATCTCTTTAAGAATTTTCCAGTTTATTGGAATCTACAGAATCAAAAGCTTTCATGAAGTCAATGAAGTAGATGTTTTTTAGAATTCACTTGCATTCTATATGATCCAAAGGATGTTGGCAATTTGATCTCTAGTTCCTCTGCCTTTTCTAAACCCAGCTTGTACATCTGGAAGTTCTCAGTTAACATTCTGCTGAAGTCTAGCTTGAAGGATTTTGAGCATTACTTTACTAGCATGTAAAATGAGTGCAATTGTATGGTATCTTTGACTGTAGCCATGAAATTAAAAGACACTCCTTGGAAGGAAAGTTATGATCAACCTAGATGGCATATTAAAAAGCAGAGACATTACTTTGTCAACAGTGGTCCATCTAGTCAAGGCTATGGTTTTTCCAATAGTCATGTATGGATGTGAGAGTTGGACTATAAAGAAAGCTGAGTGCCGAAGAATTGATGCTTTTGAACTGTGGTGTTGGAGAAGACTCTTGAGAGTCCCTTGGACTGCAAGGAGAACCAACCAGTCCATCCTAAAGGAAATCAGTCCTGAATGTTCATTGGAAGGACTGATGTTGAAGCTGAAACTCCAATACTTTGGCCACCTGATGCAAAGAACTGACTCATTGAAAAGACCCTGATGATGGGAAAGATTGAAGGCAGGAGGAGAAGGGGATGACAGAGGATGAGATGGTTGGATGGCATCACCAACTCAATGGACATGAGCTTGAATAAACTCCAGGAGTTGGTGATGAACGGAGAGGCCTGGCATGCTGCAGTCCATGGGGTCACAAAGAGTCAGACATAACCGAGTGAATGAACTGAACTGAACTTTAACATTCTTTGGTGTTGCCTTTCTTTGGGATTGGAATGAAAACTCACCCTTTCCAGTCCTGTGGCCACTGCTGATGTTTCCAAATTTGCTGGCATATTGAATGCAGCACTTTCACAAAATTATCTTTTAGGATTTGAAATAGCTCAGCTGGAATTCCATTACCTCCACTAGCTTTGTTCATAGTAATGTTTCCTAAGGCACACTTGACTTCGCATCCCAGGATGTCTGGCTTTAGGTGAGTGACCACTCCAACGTGGTTATCTGGGTCATTAAGACTATTTTTGTATAGTTCTTCTGTGTATTCTTGCCACCTCTTCCTAATCTCTTAAGCCTCTGTTTGGTCCTTACTGTTTCTGTCCTTTATCATGCCCATTCTTGAATGAAAATTTCCCTTGATATCTCCAATTTTCTTGAAGAGATCTCTTGTCTTTCCCATTCTATTGCTTTCCTCTACTTCTCTGCATTATTCATTGAAGAAGGGCTTGTTATCTCACCTTGCTCTTCTCTGGACCTCTGCATTCAATTGGACATATCTTTCCCTTTCTCCCTTGCCTTTTGCTTCTCTTCTTTCCTCAGCTATTTTTAAGGCCTTCTCAGACAACCACTTTGTCATCTTGCATTTATTTTTCTTTGGGATGATTTTGGTCACCACCTCCTGTACAATGGTACAAACCTTTGTCCATAGTTCTTCAGGCACTTTGTCAACCAGATCTAATGCCTTGAATCTATTTGTTGCCTCCACTGTATAATCATAAGGGATTTGATTTAGGTCATACTTGAATGGCCTAGTGGTTTTCCCTAATTTCTTCAATTTAAGTCTGAATTTGGCAATAAGAAGCTGATTATCTGAGCCACAGTCAGCTCCCACTCTTGTTTTTGCTGACTATATAGAGCTTTCCATCTTAGGCTACAAAGAACATAATCAATCTGATTTCAGTATTGACCATCTGGTGATGTTCATGCATAAGGTCATCTCTCGTGTTGTTGGAAAAGGGTGTTTGCTATGACCGATGTGTTCTCTCGACAAAACTCTGTTAGCATTTACCCTGCTTCATATTGTACTCCGAGGCCAAACTTGCCTGTTATTCCAGGTATCTCTTGACTTCCTACTTTTGCATCCTGACCCCCTGTGATGAAAAGGACATCTTTTTTGGTGTTAGCTATAGAAAGTATTGTAGGTCTTCATAGACCCAGTCAACTACAGCTGCTTTGGCATTGGTGGTAGGGGCATAGATTTGGATTATTGTGATGTTGAATGGTTTGCCTCGTAAACAAATCAAGATCATCCTGTCATTTTTGAGATTGCACCCAAGTGCTGCATCTTGGACTCTTTTGTTGACTATGAGTGGCTACTCCATTTCTTCTAAGTGATTCTTGCCCACAGTAGTAGATATAATGGTCATCTGAATTAAATTTGCCCATTCCTGTCCATTTTAGTTCACTGATTCCTAAAATGTCAATGTTCACTCTTGCCACCTCCTGCTTGATCATGTCCAGTTTACCTTGATTCATGGACTTAACATTCCAGGTTCCTATGCAATATTGTTCTTTATAGCATCAAACTTTACTTTCACCACCAGACACATCCACTACTGAGCATCATTTCTGCTTTGTCACAAGCCACTTCATTCTTTCTGGAGCTATTTCTCTGCTCTTTCCCAGTAGCATATTGGACACCCACTGACCTAGGGGCCTCAGTGTTATATCTTTTTGCCTTTTCATACTGCTCATGTGGTTCTCATGGCAATAATACTGGAGTGGTTTGGCATTCCCTTCTCCAGTGGACCACATTTTGTCAGAACTCTACACCATGACCTGTCTGTCCTGGATGGCCCTGCATGGCATGGCTCACAGCTTCACTGAGTTACTCAAGTTCTTTTGCCACGACATGGCTGTGATCCATGAAGGGGCTTCTCCTTGCTCCCCACCTCTATTTAACTGCCATGTCTTCACTAGTAAACCTTCAGAGTATCTGGCCCATTTGTTCCATCTTCTCCATCTATAATATCTGAGTGGACTTTTGTGGCTAATGTCTGTCAGTTGACTGGGTTAAGAGATGCTCAGAGAGCTGGTAAACATGATTTCTGGGCACATCTGTGTTTCTGGAAGAGATTAGCATTTAACCAGTAGACTAAAGAAGATTGCTCTCCTTAATATAGGTGGGCATCATCCAATCTATTGAGGGTTTGAATAGAACAAAAAGGTAGAGGAAGGATGAATTGGTTCTCTCTAATCTGGGACATCTACCTTCTATTGCCTTTGAACATTTGATTCTTGAACTCCTGACTCTTGGACCTTCAGACTTGGACTTCAAATTCCATCATCAGCTCTCCTGGTTCTCAGGCCTTCAGATCAGAGCTGAATCACACCACTGACTTTCCTGGTTCTCCAACTTGCAGACAGAAGACTGTGGGACATCTGGATCTCTAAAATCACATGGGCCAATTCCTATAATCAATCTATTTATCTATCTATCAAATCCTGAATAATACTAGGACTGAGATTCAAGACAAGGCTAGTGACCTGCCCAGGATCACACTGTTCATGGACAGCAGAGCTAGTGTTATACACAGTCCACATATATCTGACATCAAAGCACATATTCAGGCACTATGGCAGCTAAAGACCCTTCTTAACTCTCACTTGTCCAACTTCAATGCCTTACTGAAGTTTCTCTTCAGCCTTTACTATAAACAGTTTTCAGATTAATCTTGCTAAAGATTGGCTTTTACTAAAAGCTTATTCATTGCTCTCTAAATCTTAGCTGTTTTTCATTGCTTGGCATGTCCCAGGAATAAAAACCAGATCAAAATGGCTTAACCATAGTAAGTGTAAGAATATGTTTTCATCATCCTGGTATCTCCTTGTGCCTGGAATAGTGTTCAACTCATAAAAGGTATGGAGAAGGCAATGGCAACCCACTCCAGTACTCTTGCCTGGAAAATCCCATGGACGGAGGAGCCTGGTAGGCTGCAGTTCATGGGGTCGTTAAGAGTCAGACACGGCTGAGCGACTTCACTTTCACTTTTCACTTTCATTCATTGGAGAAGGAAATGGCAACCCACTCCAGTGTTCTTGCCTGGAGAATCGCAGGGACAGGGAGCCTGGTGGGCTGCCGTCTATGGAGTCACAGAGTCGGACACAACTGAAGTGACTTAGCAGCAGCAGCAGCATAACAGGTATGCCAATAGTTTTATTTATGTAGCACCCCTGCAGTCAGGATGTCTCTAGTTCCACAGGTGTGCCTCATCTTCCCAGCTGGCATGTAAGCTTTTTGAGGTCAGGTGCCATGGTTTCTATGTCTTTGTAGCTACTTCTCAGTGTCTGTGGAGAAAAAGAAATATTTAATACTGAGGAGAGAGGGGTTAAATAATGCACAGAAGAGCTGCTTCTTTCTTCCAGCTGTCCTGAAGTATTCTTGTGTATAGAATAGACCAATGCTGCCTCAAACATTAAAGTTGGAAAATTTGCGAGTGCTTGCTTGCCCACATTCAGCATTCTGTTTGCTCCCATCGATCCCCAACATTTACCCCACGCTTACTTTTATCAATTGCCTTGTATATTACTTAAAATAAGTTCAATGTTACTTTCTTGAAGGCAAGCACTACATCTCACTTATCTTGGTGCTTGCCATCCCTCAAAGTACCCAGTGTATTATTACTTTTGGCACATACTAAGAGAGCAATAAACACTGTTAAAAATAATTAAAAAAAAAAAAAAACAGTGATGAGTTAACAGCAGATATACCACAAGCTGTGGACGTTTGTGCTGGTTTGCCATTCTTCCAAATGGATCATATCCCAAATGGTATTCTTCATATCATATCCCAAATGGAACTCTCCTACAACTGTTGGTGGGAAAGTAAGTTGGTGCAGCCACTATAGAGAACAGTATGAAGGTTCCTTAAAAAACTAAAAATAGAACTACTATACGACCCAAAAATCCCACTCCTAGCATATATCTGGGGGAAACCATAATTCAAAAAGATGCATGCACCCCAATGCTCATTGCAGCACTATTTACAACATCCAGGACATGGAAGCAACCTAAATGTCCATCAATAGAGGAACTGATAAAGAAGATGTGGTACATATATACAATGTAATATTACTCAGCCATAAAGAAGAACAATATTTTGCCATTTGCAGAGACGTGGATGGAGACTGTCGCACAGGGTGAAGAAAGTCAGAAAGAGAAAAACAAATATTGTATAATATTGCTTATATGTGGAATCTAGAAAAATGATACAGATGAACTTATTTGGAAAGCAGAAATAGAGACATAGATGTAGAGAAAAGACTTATAGATACCAAGGTAGGGAGGGGATGGATGGGATGAATTGGGAGATTGGGATTGACAGCTGCTGCTGCTGCTAAGTCACTTCAGTCATGTCCAACTCTGTGCTAAAATAGATAACTAACAAGAACCTACTGTATAGCACAGGGAACTCTATTCAGTGCTCTGTGGTGACCAAAATGGGAAGGAAATCCAAAAAAGAATGGACATATGTATATGTAGAGCTGATTCATTTTGTTGTACAGCAGAAACTAAGACAATACTGTAAAGCAACTATACTCAAAAATTAAAAATATGTTTAATTTTTAAACAGAAGCAGATGATATTAAGAAGAGGTAGTAAGAATACACAGAAGAACTATTAAAAAAAGGTCTTAATGACCCAGATAACTGTGACAGTGTGATCGCTCACCTAGAGCCAGACATCCTAGAGTGTGAAGTCAAGTGGACCTTAGGAAGCATTACTACAAACAAAGCTAGTGGAGGTGATAGAATTCCAGCTGAGCTATTTTGAATCCTAAAAGATGATGCTATGAAAGTGCTGCACTCAATATGCCAACAAATTTGGAAAATTCAGCACTGGCCACAGGACTGGAAAAATTCAGTTTTCATTCCAATCCCAAAGAAATACAATGCAAAGAATGTTGAAACTACTACACATTGCACTCATCTAGCACACAAGCAAGTAATGCTCAAAATTCTCCAAGCTAGGCTTCAACAGTATATGAATTGAGAAATTTCAGATGTTCAAGCTGGATTTAGAAAAGGCAGAGGACCCAGAGATCAAATTGCCAACATCTGTTGGATCATAGGAAACGCAAGAGAGTTCCAGAAAAAACATTTGCTTCATTGACTATGCTAAAGCCTTTGACTGTGTGTATCACAACAAACTGTGGAAAATTCTTCAAGAGATGGGAATACCAGACCACCTTACCTGCCTCCTGAGAAATCTGTATGCAGGTCAAGAAGCAACAGTTACAACCAGACATGGAACAATGGACTGGTTCCAAATTGGAAAAGAAGTATGTCAAGGCTGTATCTTGTTACCCTGCTTATTTAACTTATGTGCAGAGTACATCAAGAGAAATGCCGGG
Organism: Bos grunniens; assembly: GCF_055505025.1. Lineage (NCBI taxonomy): Eukaryota > Metazoa > Chordata > Mammalia > Artiodactyla > Bovidae > Bos > Bos grunniens. The sequence continues at coordinate 122,201,676 of NC_141194.1, read as the reverse complement.
CTGGATGAAGCACAAGCTGGAATCAAGGTTACCAGGAGAAATATCAATAATCTCAGATATGCAAATGACACAACCCTTAAGGCAGAAAGCAAAGAGGAACTAAAGAGCCTCTTGACGAGGGTGAAAGAAGACAGTGAAAAAGCTGGCTTAAAACTCACCATTCAAAAAAAGAAGATACGGCATCCAGTCCCATCACATCATGGCAAATAGATGGGAAAACAATGGAAACAGTGAGAAAATTTATTTTCTTGGGCTCCAAAATCACTGCGGATGATGACTGCAGCCATGAAATTAAAAGACTCTTGCTCCTTGGAAGAAAAGCTATGACAAACCTAAACAGCATATTAAAAAGCAGAGACATCACTTTGCCTATAAAGGTCCATCTAGTCAAAGTTATGGTTTTTCCAGTAGTCATGTATGGATGGAGAGTCAGACTGTCAAGAAAGCTGAGAGCACCAAAGAACTGATGCTTTTGAACTGTAGTGTTAGAGAAGACTCTTGAGAGAGTCCTTTGGACTGCAAGGAGATGCAATCAGTCAATCCTAAAGTAAATCAGTCCTGAATATTCGATGGAGATAATGATGCTGAAGCTGAAGCTCCAATACTTTGGCCACCTGCTGCGAAGAACTGACTCATTGGAAAAGACCCTAATGCTGGGAAAGATTGAAAGCAGGAGGAGAAGGGGACAACAGAGGATGTGATGGCTGAATGGCATTGCTGACTTTATGGACATGAGCTTGAGTAAGCTCCAGGAGTTGGTGATGGGCAGGGAAGCCTGGTGTGCTGCAGTCCATGGAGTTACAAAGAGTCGGACAGGACTGAGTGAACTGAACTGATAGAGGCAGCAATGAATTGAGGTGGAGAAAAAAGGATATTCAAGGGACTTAGTCTTAGCAAAGTAGGAGAGGTCATTTGCTAAGGATGTATTGGGTGGCTGGACTTTGAGGAGAGGACATCTCCAATAACTGGTGTCAGGAACTCCCTTGGGTGTTGACAAGATTAAACTCTGCATCAAGGATCCTGAATCAACATGACATCCTTAAATAAAAGTCCCATTGTTTGTAGTTTTTCAAAAATGACTATAGAGGCTGACTAAATTAAAAATTCATCCTGCATGATTCATGGCTATAAAGACGGATGTTCTTTGAGTAGAGTGGCCCACTTATACAGATGCCACTTATAGCAGAGTTAGAACACATTTCCTCTTTAAAAAAAATCATAATTCTAGATATAGTATGAGGTGATTCTCCTTTGCAGTTCTTCTATTACAATATCCTGTAGGATGGGATAGAAAGTTAATTTGTAATCTTTAGTCTTTATCATTATTATTAACTTTTCTTGAAGAAATAGGCCCACAACCCATATTTTTGTTCTTCTAATCTCTTTCAACCTATAGGTTTGCATAGGTCATTTTTTAACCTTATTTTAAAATGAAGACATATAAAACCACAGAAAAAAATGTAGAGCTCAGGGAATTATAATACAAATAATACCTTCATAAGCACCATCCAGGCTAGAAAACTAGCCATGCCAGAAGCTCCTCCAAATTACCAATCCTTATACAGCCCCCCCAAATATAACCTCTATCCTCAATTTTATAGTAATCATTTCCTTGGATTCATATGGTTTACCACCCACCTTCTCTCCCTCCTCCAGTCAGTAACTCTTTTTGTCTGTTCACTTAATGTCAGCCTCTGTATGCCAGATGTTATACTGTACTACTATACTTTTCAAGGTACTGTGCAGTAAAATTAAAATATTTTGTTTTTGTGTTTGTTTTTAATGTGTTATATAAGTGAAAAGCATTATAAACCCATTACAGTACAGTACTATATAGCTGATTCTATTAGTTGGGTACCTAGGTTAACTTTGTTGGACTTACAAAATTGGACTTGTGAATCCACAGAACTTGTTTGGATGTGGGGACTTACTGTATCTGTTTCCCTCTCCAACTTTTATTTGGACCTTATCTTTCCCTCATCTCTGTTATTCCTACATGTTTAAATTTTATTCAACTACCAGGAGTTTCTCTTCAATACCACATTCCATCATGGAAGGAGATTCCTAGTGCATCAACTTAATGAAGCATAGAGAATATAGAGCTCCAGCCCTTTCAGACCTTCTTAATACAGGCTCTTATAACTTAATTTATTTCATTCTTAAAATTTTACATATACTTTTCCATGTATCTCAATAATCTTCATATCCATCATTTTCATTGGTTTCAAGCAATTCCATTAAGTTGAAATACTATGATTTTATAACCATCCCTCTATTAATGGTTGTTTGGGCTGTATGCAGTTTTCCATGATAATAAATAACACATAATGCATTTCTTATTTTGAGTTATACCCTTAAAATAAATACCCTGGAGTGAGATTATTCAGTAAAAACATAGGAACATTTTATGACTCTTGATAAAAACTGCCAGATTATTCATCATATTGACTAAGATAATTTACAGTGTTGCTAGAAATGTAAAAATGTTTCAATTTCCCCAGTAGTTCTATCACTAGTTTTACTAATGTTCCTTTATTGCTGCTAATTTTAGAGTTATAAAGTGACATTGCATCATTTTAATTTGTACCTCTTCTATAGCTGGCAAGACTTAATACTGTTTCCTATATTAATTTACTAATGGTGTTTCATCTTATGTAAGGATTCTTAGACCACTGTCCATAGTGAAAAGTGAAAGTGACAGTGAACTAGCTCAGTCTTTGCAACCCCGTTGACTGTAGCCTACCAGGCTCCTCCCTCCATGGGATTCTCCAGGCAAGAGTACTGGAGTGGGTTGCCATTTCTTTCTCCAGGGTATCTTCCCCACCCAGGGATCGAACCAGGTCTCCCGCATTGCAGGCAGACGCTTTAACCTCTGATCCACCAGGGAAGCCCGTCCATAGTGAACTTAACATAAATTTGTAAAACTCAACATATTTTGGAAATGTCATCATATGTATTAAAAGTAATTTTCTCATACACAGGGTTATTGTTACCATCTTTCTAAATTCCATATATATGCGTTAGTATACTGTATTGATGTTTTTCCTTCTGGCTTACTTCACTCTGTATAATAAGCTCCAGATACTGGATGCTTGGGGCTAGTGCACTGGGACGACCCAGAGGGATGGTATGGGGAGGGAGGAGGGAGGAGGGTTCAGGATGGGGAACACATGTATACCTGTGGCAGATTCATTTTGATATTTGGCAAAACTAATACAATTATGTAAAGTTTAAAAATAAAATAAAATTAAAAAAAATTAAAAAAAATGATTTAGTATACCTCTGCTGATATCTGTCCTCACAAAAAATAAAAATAAAAGTAATTTCTATCTTGTCACTTGACTTCTATCTTGGTTTTGTTGTGGTTTAGTTTTATTAATTTTTGTTGTATAATCACACTGCTTATCTTTTCCTTTGTAATTCATTTTTCTCCTTTAATCAAGCATTATCTCCCTCTCACAACTGAATAAGTGCTCCATTTTCTCTGTTTCCACCATAATTAAAATTTTCTAAATAGTTGACATGAATTTTTATTGTGTTGACTGTGAAATATTGCATGAGGCATAGGTTTAAGTTAATGTTTCTCCATGGTAATGTCACATTATTTTAACAGCATTTATGCAAATGAACCCTTCCCTGTTGTTTGGTTAAATTTATCTGGACATGTATTGAACTTTTATGTATGTTGATTTAAGTCTATATTCTTGCTTGCCAGAGGGTACCTAACTGGATTTAAACAGGCTATACTAATGTTACTGCTGTTTTAGAAACAAGGGCCATGCTGCAGTGTCATATGATCAAACCTTACAGTGGCAAGTGCTCAAAAGTAGTTCTTTATTTCACTCCCTTCTTTTCCTATTTTCTATAGTCTGTCTTGGAGAAGGAAATGGCAATCCACTCCAGTATTCTTGCCTGGAAAATTCCATGGACAGAGGGGCCTGGTGGCTTCAGTCCATGGGGTCGAAAAGAGTCGGACATGACTGAGCACACAGTACATAGTCGGTCTGTCTCTCTTTAGAGAGAGAGTTTATAGGTGTGTAGATATCTATAGCTATATAGATATACATCTTCTAGTGGTTCTGTTTCTCTGGAGAACAGCTGACAAGGTGGTAATGTGCTCCTGATGGAGCTACCAGTCCCACTCCGCTGGTTGTCATTTGTCCCCAACATGCTTTTCCTTTGAGCCTTAACTTAAATGTTACAGCTTCAGTGAAGTATCACCTTTTTCTATGCTTGATGGATGGAAACTAAGTGGAGTATGGGTAGAATCAGTATATTCACCCAAAATCCCTTTCCAGAAATCTCCTTTTGCTGTGCCTACCTTGTTCTCTAGCATCCAACCCCTCTCTGACAGGAGTAAGGAAATGGCGCTGACTGAAAGAACGCTTTGGAGAGCTTGGCCTGACAGCACACTTCCACATGTCCCTTGCACTAGGCAGTAGATCTGTTTCTAAAGAGTGAATTGAGTCATCATAAATTTAGCTGTGTTTTCCCAATGAGTGCAGTCATAATATATACCTTCCCTGTGGCATTGTTGACAAGTAATTTTGTAAACCAAAATGTTGGTAAGGTAAATACATTACACGTGTTTCAGAGTCATCTATGATTTTTTGGAATTTTTAAGCTACTCATGCTTTTCCCTGAGCATCTAGATGCCTTATTGCGAGGATATTTAAAGAAACTGTAAAAGCAGAAAGGAGGAATGTAGGAATGTGTGTAGTTTCACAAAGCCCCACAGGATAATCTTAAACCTGCCCCTTACACACACATATCACACATCACACATCACACATCTATATACATACTCACTCACTGAAAACCCCTGAAGCAACCAAGGTACAATGTTACATTCTGTAAGTTCACGTTTTTTTTTCCTTTATTAGGTTTTCTTAAAGCAGAGCCCATCTGTGAAGAATACAGCCAGCCAGCCAGCCCCTCTGATATGCCAAAGAATGTAGACAAATATATAGAGGGTCATCAATAATTTTTAAATTAAATTGAGTCTTCAAAAATATATTTCCAAATGGAAGACTTTGTCTATTTGGCAGTCTTTGAAGTTGAACTAAACTGGCACACTTTTGAGTTTAGGTGGCAATAAAATAAATGATAGAAAAACTGCTTCAGAGGCTACTTAAGCTTCAGATATTCAGGCTAAGACTCATGAGACATAATTTCCTACCAGGCAATGGGCCTGCAATTAAGATAAATAGCAGCTATGTGAACACAGTGCCATCTCTTAAGGACCAAGTATCCAGAGATACATCAGACAGGGAAATCTATATTTACTGAGCTCCTACTATGACTCAGATACTATTCTAGATGTTTTTTTTTTTTTTCAACAGTAACAGAGTGAATTTATTCAATGGTCCCATACACTGAGCATCCAATGTCCATGCCTTTAATCCTCATTTGTTCCTGTTGTTCCGTCACTCAGTTGTGTCTGACTCTGTTACCCCATGCACCACAGCATGCCAGGCTTCCCTGTCCTTCACTATCTCCCAGAGTCTGCTCAAACTCATGTCCGCTGAGTCGGTGATGCCATCCAATCATCTCATCCTCTGTCACTCCCTTCTCCTCCTGCCCTCAATCTTTCCCAGTATCAGGGTCTTTTCCAATGAGTCAGTTCTTCCCATCAGTTGGCCAAAATCCTTGTTGTCCAAAGGACTCTAATGAGTCTTCTCCAGCACCTCAAGTGATCTAGAAAAATAATTAGTATGAAAATATTGCCATTTTAACCATCTCCTGAACATGCCTTGCTTTATTTTAGAAAACTCATTTCCAGATTTCCTGCTTTTGCTTAGAAGAAGGTAAGAGAGCAGGCTGACCAAGAAATGCTTCCTGACCTAGGTCTCTAGCTAGGAACTGGGGTTTGTGCCGTGGGGTGAGAGGGTGGAGCTCTGCAGAGCCTTTGTGTAATTCTGGCTTTATAGGGTAGTCACGGGTCTAGAACAAGCTTGATTTTCGGCCAAAGCACCTCATGTTATTTTCAACTATTATAAAAGGAAATGAAAGGGAAAAAGATGTAGTGTTCCAGTGCTATACTCTGTTTTTTTTTTTAAAGCAGGATGGTGATGCAGAGTCTTTGAGCACAGCAAAAAGGTTTATTTATTTATTTTTTTAATTTTATTTTATTTTTAAACTTTACAATATTGTATTAGTTTTGTCCAACCTCGAAATGAATCCGCCACAGGTATACCCATGCTCCCCATCCTGAACCCTCCTCCCTCCTCCCTCCCCATACCCTCCCTCTGGGCCGTCCCAGTGCACCAGCCCCAAGCATCCAGCATCGTGCATCGAACCTGGACTGGCGACTCGTCTCATACATGATATTACACATGTTTCAATGCCATTCTCCCAAATCTCCCCACCCTCTCCCTCTCCCACAGAGTCCACAAGACTGTTCTATACATCAGTGTCTCTTTTGCTGTCTCGTACACAGGGTTATTGTTACCATCTTTCTAAATTCCATATATATGCGTTAGTATACTGTATTGGTGTTTTTCTTTCTGGCTTACTTCACTCTAGATGTTTTTAAACATTCTAGTTTTCACACAAACCTTGGCAAGTAGGGCATATGTTGGCAGATTAGGAAACTGAGGCATGGAGTTTAGAAACTGTCCAGTTCAGTTCAGTTCAGTAGCTCAGTCATGTCCAACTCTTTGCGACCCCATGGACTGCAGCTCGCCAGGCCTCCCTATCCATCACCAACTCCCGGAGTTTACTCAAACTCATGTCCATTGAGTCGGTGATGCCATCCAACCATCTCATCCTCTGTCATCCCCTTCTTCTCCTGCCTTCAATCTTTCCCAGTGTCAGGGTCTTTTCAAATGAGTCAGTTCTTCGCATCAGGTGGCCAAGGTATTGGAGTTTCAGCTTGAGCATCAGTCATTCCAATGAATATTCAGGACTGATTTCCTTTAAGTTCATATAAATAGTAGGCAGTAAAGACCCGGGGTCCAGGTCTTTCTGATTCAAGGCCCCTGCTTTTAACCATTAAATTGCTAGGTAACCAAAGCCATTTAGCCCCATTGTCAGATAGAGTGAGAGAGAGAGCAGACGGCTGGCAGCAAATGACACCAGGGTTGGTTGTGGGAGTGGGATGATCAAGTTTCTTATTGCCTTCTTATCAGTGGCAGAAGCATGGCAGTGGTGGTGGTGGTGGGCCAAGAATGCAGGCAGTAGAGCAGAGAACAATCACAGCCCATGCTCTGGTTGTTCTCAAGTCTATGATGATATTAAGAAACAAGGAGTATTCAAGCATTGTTGTTGAATTTGTTCAAGCAGCGTTGAATATGTTGATGGCCATTTCTCTTGAGAGAAAGGAGAGGAGTAACATACAAAAGTAAGTAAATCAGCCTTCTGAGAACAATCTTTTATCATCTGCCATTTGTCTTAAGAATTAAATCCAGGGAATTCCGTGGGGGTCCAGTGGTTGGGACTCCATGATCCCTGGTAGGTTAAGTAATAAGTAAGATAAGCCATGTGGTGTGGCCAAAGAAAAAAGGAAATTAAATCCATCTCTTACATTCTCCCTTTCAGCACTTCAGACATCCTCTTTTTTTTTTTTCTTTTGGCATTCTCAACTAAATCAGAGCTTTAATCTTCCTGATTTCTGATTTTATCTTCCTTTCTAGAGTTGTGGGCCATGCATTCATACTTAACTTTATATTGAACTTTTTGGAATTATACTCTATAATAGGCTTTTGTGCACAGCCTCCCCTTTCTTTGCTTTTATCAACACTATGGTAGCCTCTCTCTTTTATGCTTATCATTGCTTCTCTTAATTCTAGTATGGTATATCCAAGCTGAGGCTCCGTCAATCACTGATTTTGTTCCATTGTCTGTTGCTACCATAAAAGGACAGAACATTAACGGTAAATGCCCAATGTCATACACAGTTGGAACACTGGTCTCCCATCTGCATGTGGCCTCTCTTACAGTTGAAATGTGCCATCACTGCTCTATCTTGCTTTTCTTAGTTTTTATTGGTCTTATGAAGCATCATCCAAAGCAGTCATGTATCAATTCAAGAATTTCATAGTATTCTGCCAAAAACATCATCTCCCAGTTGTATTTCGTTACATTTCTCCTTTGGTCTACAGATTCAGATTGTAAGGAACTTGTGACATTTAACCCTTACAAAGATGAGTTTTTTATATAAAGCATCTATTACAGCATTCTAATCATGAATTCAACTCTATATACCTCACCAGAACCTACGAGATAATATTAACTTCGTATATGACATCTTTAAGATCACTTTGCTCATGATTCCAGACATTGTAAATTAACATCTGAAGTAATGAGAAACTGCCTTCATGCTTTTACTTTTAGGATTACTGGGAAACTTCTTTCATTTTTTCCTTCTACAGTGCATAAGCTCAAATGACAAATGGACAAAAATCACATTTGGTCCAGTTAAGTAAGGGGAGAGGATCTAAAGCTTCACCTATACTATTCCCTTCCCACTCCTTCTCCGCCATCTGTGTTAGTCCCAAAGCTATTTCCTCAGACTCAGAAAGCACATTTGACACATAGCACAAATGTGTCACATGGCACAATTTGACATTATCTTATTCTTCCTCCAAAGAATCTAATTCATGACATTTGTCTCCCTTGTCATCAACTTCAGTCCAAAATCTTCCCAGTCTAATCAACGTGACTGTCTCCAACATCTTGGTGACTTAGGTATCCAGAAGAATTGGCAAATGTAAATATTCCTACAGTGTAAAAGAGTAATTTACCAGGTCACAACCGCTGGTGGAATATGCACTTTAGGATTATTCAAATCCATTTGCCATGACTGTTTTAATCATGCATGCTTCTGCTCTTACAAAATTTCCTAAGTGAAGTACAATCTCCCTTAAAACAATCTCCATTTCAATTACTTGGAAAATCAATCAAGTACTTCAATCCATCTGTAAAATGTTCTGTCCAATGGCCATGGTACACTGAATCCCCAGGGATAATAAACTGTACTCTAGCACATCCACTTGCTCTGCTTCCACCATTAGGCTGTGTGCATACTAAGTATAAGTTCCATTTATTCCCAAACTTGTTTATTCAAATTTTACTGGTTAATTATAACTAACAGGTTTAATTAAAATATTAATTGAATCAAATGGAAGTGTGAGTTGTTCTTTGTATAAAAGTTAAGCTGAATAGTTCTGGGAAAGACAATGTCAAGAAAATGAGAAGCCAAGTCATAGACTGGGAGAAAATATTTCTAAAGCACACATCTGATAAAGGATTGTTATCCAAAAAATACAAGAAATCTTAAAACTCAACAATTAGAAAATAAACAACCCGATTAAAAAATGGGCCAAAGACCTTAACAGACACTTCACCAAAGAAGATATACAGATGGCAAATAAGCATATGAAAAGATGCTCCACACCACATGTCATCAGGAAAATTCAAATTAAAACAGCAATGAGATACCACTACACACGTATTAGAATGGCCAAAATCTAGAACACTGGCAACACTGAATACTGGCCAGGACAGGCAGCAAGAGGAACTCTTATTCACTGTTTGTAGGAATGCAAAATACTACAGCCACTTTGCAAGACTGTTGGGCAGTTTCTTACAAAACTAAACATACTCTCATCATATGATCCAGGAATCATGCTTCGTGGTATTTACCCAAAAGAGTAAAGACTTATACCACACAAAAACCTGTGCATGGATGTTTACAGCATCGTTATTCATGATTGCCAAAATCTGGAAGCAACCAAGATGTCCTTCAACAGGCAAACCAATTGGTACATCTAGACAATGGAATATTATTCATCACTAAAAAGAAATGAGCCATCAAGCCATGAAAAGATGAGAGACATAGAGGAAATTTAAAAGCATATTGCTAAGTGAAAGATGATCTGAAAAGTCTATATATTATATCATTCCAACTATATAACATTTTGGAAAAGACAAAACTATGGAGACTGTAAAAAATCTCAGTGGTTTCCAGGGGTTGGGGAGGGAGGGATAGATAATAGGCAGCACACAAAGAATTTTTAGGGCAGAGAAAACTCTATAAGATACAATACATATGGACAAAGACCATTATCAGATTAGATCAGATCTGTCGCTCAGTCGTGTCCGACTCTTTGCAACCCCATGAATCAGAGCACGCCAGGCCTCCCTGTCCATCACCAACTCCCAGAGTTCACTCAGACTCACGTCCATTGAGTCAGTGATGCCATCCAGCCATCTCATCCTCTGTCGTCCCCTTCTCCTCCTGCCCCGAATCCCTCCCAGGATCAGAGTCTTTTCCAGTGAGTCAACTCTGCGCATGAGGTGGCCAAAGTACTGGAGTTTCAGCTTTAACATCATTCCTTCCAAAGAAATTCCAGGGCTGATCTCCTTCAGAAGGGACTGGTTGGATCTCCTTGCAGTCCAAGGGACTCTCAAGAGTCTTCTCTAACACCACAGTTCAAAAGCATCAATTCTTCGGTGCTCAGCCTTCTTCACTGTCCAACTCTCAGATCCATACATGACCACAGGAAAAACCATAGCCTTGACTAGATGAACCTTTGTTGGCAAAGTAATGTCTCTGCTTTTTAATATGCTATCCAGGTTGGTCATAACTTTCCTTCGAAGGAGTAAGCACCTTTTAATTTCATGGCTGCAGTCACCGTCTGCAGTGATTTTGGAGCCCAAAAATATAAAGTCTGACACTGTTTCCACTGTTTCCTCATCTATTTCCCATGAAGTGATGGGACCAGATGCCATGATCTTTGTTTTCTGAATGTTGAGCTTTAAGCCAACTTTTTCACTCTCCACTTTCACTTTCATCAAGAGGCTTTTGAGTTCCTCTTCCCTTTCTGCCATAAGGGTGGTGTCATCTGCATATCTGAGGTTACTGATATTTCTCCCGGCAATCTTGATTCCAGTTTGTGTTTCTTCCAGTTCAGTGTTTTTCATGATGTACTCTGCATAGAAGTTAAATAAACAGGGTGACAATATACAGCCTTGATGAACTCCTTTTCCTATTTGGAACCAGTCTGTTGTTCCATGTCCGATTCTAACTGTTGCTTCCTGACCTGCATACAAATTTCTCAAGAGGCAGATCAGGTGGTCTGGTATTCCCATCTCTAAATGGATAGAACGTACAACACCAAGAGTGAACGATAATGTAAACTATGGCCTTTGGGTGATTATGATTTTCCAATGGAGGTTAATTTATTAAACAACAAATGTACCACTCTGGTGCGGGATGTTGATAATGCGGAAGCATGCATGTGTGGGGGCAGGAGTATATGGGAAATTTCTGTACATTTCCCTTAACTGTGCTCTGAATCTAAAATGGCTCTAAAAATAAAGTCTTAATTTTTTAAAAAGTTAACCTTAATACTTCAGAAAAACCTTATAAATGCTGTAAAATTATACATGGGCAAGCAGAAAGTGAAGAAGAACTAAAGAACGTCTTGATGAAAGTGAACGAAGAGAGTGAAAAAGTTGGCTTAGAGCTCAACATTCAGAAAATGAAGATCATGGCATCCCATCACTTCATGGCAAATAGATGGGGAAATAGTGGAAACAGTGGCTGACTTTATTTTTTGGTGTGGGGGGGGGACTCCAAAATCACTAGATGGTGACTGCAGCAGTGAAATTAAAAGACACTTGCTTCTTGGAAGAAAAGTTATGAACAACCTAGACAGCATATTAAAAAGCAGAGACATTACTGTGCCAACAAAGGTCCATCTAGTCAAGGCTATAGTTTTTCCAGTAGTCATGTATGGATGTGAGAGTTGGACTGTGAAGAAGGCTAAGTGCTGAAGAACTGATGCTTTTGAACTGTGGTGTTGGAGAAGACTCTTGAGAGTCTCTTGGATTGTGAGGAGATCCAACCAGTCCATTCTAAAGGAGATCAGTCCTGGGTGTTCTTTGGAAGGAATGATGCTGAAGCTGAAACTCCAATACTTCGGCCACCTCATGCACAGAGTTGACTCATTGGAAAAGACTCTGATGCTGGGAGGGATTGGGGGCAGGAGGAGAAGGGGACGACAGAGGATGAGATGGCTGGATGGCATCACCAACTCGATGGACATGAGTCTGAGTGAACTCTGGGAGTTGGTGATGGACAGGGAGGCCTGGCATGCTGCAATTCATGGGGTCGCAAAGAGTCGGACACGTTTGAGTGAGTGAACTAACTAACAAGAGACAAACTATTAAAAATTCCAACAAATGGAGCCTGAACAACACACTGCTGAATAACGAACAAATCACAGAAGAAATCAAAAAAGAAATTAAAACATGCATAGAAATGAATGAAAATGAAAACACAACAGCCCAAAACCTATGGGAAACTGTAAAAGCAGTACTACGGGGAAGGTTCATAGCAATACAGGCTTACCTCAAGAAACAAGAAAAAAGTCAAATAAATAACCTAACTCTACACCTAAAGCAACTAGAAAAGGAACAAATGAAGAACCCCCGGGTTTGTAGAAGGAAAGAAATCACAAAAATTAGGGCAGAAATAAATGCAAAAGAAACAAAAGAGACCATAGCAAAAATCAACAAAGCCAAAAGCTGGTTCTTTGAGAAGTTAAATAAAATTGACAAACCATTAGCCAGACTCATCAAGAAATAAAGGGAGAAGAATCAAATCAACAAAATTAGAAATGAAAATGGAGAGATCACAACAGACAACACAGAAATACAAAGGATCATAAGAGACTACTATCAGCAACTATATGCCAATAAAATGGACAACCTGGAAGAAATGGACAAATTCTTAAAAAAAGTACAACTTTCCAAAACTGAACCAGGAAGAAATAGAAAATCTTAACAGACCCATCACAAGCATGGAAATTGAAACGGTAATCAGAAATCTTCCAACAAACAAAAGCCCAGGATGAGACAGCTTCACAGCTGAATTCTACCAAAATTCTAGAGAAGAGCTAACACCTATCTTACTCAAAATCTTCCAGAAAATTGCAGAGGAAGGTAAACTTCCAAACTCATTCTATGAGGCCACCATCACCCTAATGCCAAAACCTGACAAAGATGCCACAAAAAAAGAAAACTACAGGCCAGTATCACTGATGAACATACATGCAAAAATCCTTAACAAAGTTCTAGCAGTCAGTATCCAACAACACATTAAAAAGCTCATACATCATGACCAAGTGGGCTTTATCCCAGGGATGTAAGGATTCTTCAATATCCATAAATCAATCAACGTAATGCATCATATTAACAAATTGAAAAATAAAACCCATATGATTATCTCAGTAGATGCAGAGAAAGCCTTTGACAAAATTCAACATCCTTTTATGATAAAAAACCCTCCAGAAAGCAGGAATAGAAGGAACATACCTCAACATAATAAAAGCTATATATGACAAACCCACAGCAAACATTATCCTCAGTGGTGAAAAACTGAAAGCATTTCCCCTAAAGTCAGGAACAAGACAAGGGTGCCCACTCTCACCACTACTATTCAACATAGTTTTGGAAGTTTTGGCCACAGCAATCAGAGCAGAAAAAGAAATAAAAGGAATCCAGATTGGAAAAGAAGAAGTAAAACTCTCACTGTTTGCAGATGACATGATCCTCTATATAGAAAACCCTGAAGACTCCACCAGAAAATTACTAGAGCTAATCAATGAGTACAGTAAAGTTACAGGATATAAAATCAACACATAGAAATCCCTTGCATTCCTATACACTGACAGTGACAAAACAGAAAGAGAAATTAAGGAAACAATTCCATTCACCATTGCAATGAAAAGAATAAAATAGGAATAAATCTACCTAAAGAAATAAAAGACCTATATATAGAAAACTATAAAACATTGGTGAAAGAAATCAAAGAGGACACTAATAGATGGAGAAATATACCATGTTCATGGACTGGAAGAATAAATATTGTGAAAATGAGTATACTACCCAAAGCAATCTATAGATTCAGTGCAATCCCTATCAAGCTACCAACGGTATTTTTCAGAGAACTAGAACAAATAATTTCACAATTTGTATGGAAATGCAAAAAAACTCAAATAGCCAAAGCAATCTTGAGTTAGAAGAATGGAACTGGATTAATCAGCCTGCCTGACTTCAGGCTCTACTATAAAGCCACAGTCATCAAGATAGTATGGTACTGGAACAAAGACAAAAATATAGATTGATGGACAAAATAGAAAGCCCGGAGATAAATCCACACACCTATGAACACCTTATCTTTGACAAAGGAGGCAAGAATATACAATGGAGAAAAGACAATCTGTTTAACAAGTGGTGCTGGGAAAACTGTTCAAACACTTGAAAAGAATGAAACTAAAACATCTATTTCTGCTTTATTGACTATGCCAAAGCCTTTGACTGTGTGGATCACAATAAACTGTGGAAAATTCTGAAAGAGATGGGAATACCAGACCACCTGATCTGCCTCTTGAGAAATTTGTATGCAGGTCAGGAAGCAACAGTTAGAATCGGACATGGAACAACAGACTGGTTCCAAATAGGAAAAGGAGGACGTCAAGGCTGTATAAGGTCACCCTGCTTATTTAACTTCTATGCAGAGTACATCATGAGAAACACTGGACTGGAAGAAACACAAGCTGGAATCAAGATTGCCGGGAGAAATATCAATAATCTCAGATATGCAGATGACACCACCCTTATGGCAGAAAGGGAAGAGGAACTCAAAAGCCTCTTGATGAAAGTGAAAGTGGAGAGTGAAAAAGTTGGCTTAAAGCTCAACATTCAGAAAACGAAGATCATGGCATCTGGTCCCATCACTTCATGGGAAATAGATGGGGGAAACAGTGGAAACAGTGCCAGACTATATTTTTGGGCTCCAAAATCACTGCGGATGGTGACTGCAGCCATGAAACTAAAAGACGCTTACTCCTTCGAAGGAAAGGTTCATCTAGTCAAGGCTATGGTTTTTCCTGTGGTCATGTATGGATGTGAGAGTTGGACGGTGAAGAAGGCTGAGCACCAAAGAATTGATGCTTTTGAACTGTGGTGTTGGAGAAGACTCTTGAGAGTCCCTTGGACTGCAAGGAGATCCATCCAGCCCATTCTGAAGGAGATCAACCCTGCGATTTCTTTGGAAGGAATGATGCTAAAGCTGAAACTACAGTACTTTGGCCACCTCATGCGAAGAGTTGACTCATTGGAAAAGACTCTGATGCTGGGAGGGATTGGGAGCAGGAGGAGAAGGGGACGACAGAGGATGAGATGGCTGGATGGCATCACTGACTCGATGGACATGAGTCTGAGTCAACTCCGGGAGTTGGTGATGGACAGGGAGGCCTGGCGTGCTGTGATTCATGGGGTCGCAA
The DNA here is from genome assembly GCF_055505025.1 of Bos grunniens. Lineage (NCBI taxonomy): Eukaryota > Metazoa > Chordata > Mammalia > Artiodactyla > Bovidae > Bos > Bos grunniens. Next base: position 122,186,380 of record NC_141194.1, on the reverse strand, counting down.
AGAGTCGGACATGACTGAGCGACTGAACTGAACTGAGAACACTTTCTAACATCATACACAAAAATAAACTCAAAATCGATTAAAGATCTAAATGTAAGGCCAGAAACTATAAAACTCCTGGAAGAAAACATAGGCAAAACACTCTCTGACATGAACCACAGCAGGATCCTCTATGACCCACCTCCCAGAATATTGGAAATAAAAGCAAAAATAACCAAGTGGGACCTAATTAAAATTAAGAGCTTCTGCACAACAAAGGAAACCATAAGCAAGGTGAAAAGACAACCTTCAGAATGAGAGAAAATAATAGCAAATAAAGCAACAAAGAATTAATTTCAAAAATATACAAGCAACTCCTGCAGCTCAATTCCAGAAAAAAAGACCCAATTAAAAAGTGGGCCAAAGACCTAAACAGACATTTCTCCAAAGAAGACATACAGATGGCTAACAAACACATGAAAAGTTGCTCAACATCACTCATTATGAGAGAAATGCAAATCAAAACCACAATGAGGTACCATTTCACACCAGTCAGAATGGCTGCTATCCAAAAGTCTACAAGCCATAAATGCTGGAGAGGGTGTGGTAAAAAGGGAACCCTCTTACACTGTTGGTGGGAATGTAAACTAGTACAGCCACTATGGAGAACAGTGTGGAGATTCCTTAAAAAACTAGAAATAGAACTGCCATGCGACCCAGCAATCCTACTGCTGGGCACACACACCAAGGAAACCAGAATTGAAAGAGACACGTGTACCCCAATGTTCATCACAGCACTGTTTATAATAGCCAGGACATGGAAGCAACCTAGATGACCATCAGCAGACGAATGGATAAGAAAGCTGTGCTACATATACACAATGGAATCTTACTCAGCCATTAAAAAGAATGCATTTGAATCAGTTTAATGAGGTGGATGAAACTGGAGCCTATTATACAGAGTGAAATAAGCCAGAAAGAAAAACACCAATACAGTATGCTGCTGCTGCTAAGTCGCTTCAGTTGTGTCCGACTCTGTGCGACCCCATAGACAGCAGCCCACCAGGCTCCCCCGTTCCTGGGATTCTCCAGGCAAGAACACTGGAGTGGGTTGCCATTTCCTTCTCCAATGCATGAAAGTGAAAAGTGGAAGTGAAGTCGTTCAGTCATGTCCGACTCTTCACGACCCCATGGACTGCAGCCTACCAAGCTCCTCCCGTCCATGGGATTTTCCAGGCAAGAGTACTGGAGTGGGGTGCCACTGCCTTCTCTGCCAATACAATATGCTAACGCATATATATGGAATTTAGAAAGATGATAATGATAACCCTGCATATGAGACAGCAAAAGAGACACAGATGTATAGAACAGTGTTTTGGACTCTGTGGGAGAGGGCAAGGGTGGGATGATTTGGGAGAATAGCACTGAAACATGTAAATTATCACATGTGAAACAAATCGCCAGTCCAGGTTCGATGCATGATACAGGGTGCTCAGGGCTGGTGCACTGGGATGACCCAGAGGGATGGGATGGGGAGGGAGGTGGGAGGGGGGTTCAGGATGGGGAACACATGTACACTCATGGCAAATTCATGTCAATGTATGGCAAAACCAATACAATATTGTAAAGTAAAATAAATAAATGAAACTGAAAAAAAATAAAGAAAAAATGCTGAGACTATGCTCCCACTAGACCTATGAAAGTTATTCAGACTGAAGAGAAAGGACACTGCATGATAACTGACATCTCCAGAATGTAATTAAGAGCTCTTGAATTAGTAAATATTGATATGTTAGTAAATATAAAGACCATATAACTTTCTCTTAAATTTTATAGCATACATAAATGTAATATACATTAAAACTATAGGACAAAGGACATGAAGTAAAATGGAATTGTGCAGTTAAAAGTGTATAATATTTTATGTGAAATAACATAGTATTAATTCTATGCACACCATGATAAATTAAAGATACATGTTGTAATCTATAGAGAACTCATTGAAAAATAATGAAACACATTAAATGCAAATAGTCTAAAACTACCAAATAATAATCAAAGGTGGACATATTGTATAAAAAAGCAAGATTCAATTATATGCTCTCTGTAAGAAACCCATTTTGAATGTAAAGACACAGTTGGGTAAAAGTAAAATGATAGAACATGATATATCATGCAAACAGCAATCAAAAGAAAGATGGACTATCCATACTAATATTGGACAAAGTAGGCCTCAGAATGAGAAATATTATCAAGAGTGAAAAAAAAAGGGGGCTAAATCATTGAAAATAAAGAACAATTCTAAATATGTATGGGGCTTCCCTCATAGCTCAGTTGGAAAGAATCCACCTTCAATGCAGGAGATCCCGGTTCAATTCCTGGGTCGGGAAGGTCCTCTGGAGAAGGGATAGGCTACCCACTCCAGTATTCTTGGGCTTCCCTTGTGGCTGAGCTGGTAAAGAAGCTGCCTGCAATGCAGGAGACCTGGGTTCAATCCCTGGGTTGGCAAGATCCCCTGGAGAAGGGAACAGCAACCCACTCCAGTATTCTTGCCTGGAGAATTCCTTGGACATAGGAGCCTGGCAGGCTACTGTCCATGGGGTCACCAAGAGTCAGACATGACTGAACAACTTTCACTTTTCTAAATATGTATGCCAACAGAGTTTCAAAATACATGAGAAAAATCTAATAAAACTGAAAGAAATAACAGATCAGACTACAATTATGTTGGATGCTTTAACACCAAATTCTCAATCATTATAGAACTAATTAGACAGAAAATATGAAATACTTGAATAGTACCATCAATAAACTTGACCTAATTAACACTTGTAGAATATTCCATCCAAAAATAACAAAGTAAAAATTATTTTCAATAGCATATGGAATATTTACCAATATATACTATGTTATGGGCCATAAAATAAGTCTAAATAATTTTCAATAATTGAACTGATATGATGAATCTCTGACTACAATAAATTTTAATTAGAAATAAGTACTAAAAGGATATCTGAAAAGTCTTCAAATATTTGCAAATTAAACAAATACTTCTAAATATGGCTCTATATGATTCTTATTGAGCAAGGGAAATTTTAAAATATTTTGTATTAAATTAAAACGAACATACAAAAGATTACATTTTGTGGGATGCAGCTAAAGCAGTGCTTAGAGGGAAATTTGGTGCATTGAAAGCTTATAGTAAAAAAAGAATGATTTCATTTCAATGATCTAAACTTCCACCTTAAGAAACAAACAAAACAAGAGCAAATTTTAACCCAAAGTAAGAAGTAAAAATATAACACAGATAAAGCAGAAATCAGTCAGTTGCATAGAAAAAAGAAAAATAATAGAGAAAAATCAATAAAACTACAAACATGTTTTCAGAAAATACCAATATGGGAAAAAGTAAAAAAAAAAAGACACTAAATACCAATATCAGGAATAAGAAAGGGGACATCAATATAGATCCTAAAGTCATTAAAATGATAAAAAGAAATTTTCATGAATAGTTTTACACATCAAAATTCAACATCTCAGAATTAACAAATTTCTTGAAATATAAAGCTCATCTAAGAAGAAATATAGCATCTGAATATCACAGTATCTATTAACACATTGAACTTTCTCACAAAGAAAACTCTAGGCCCTGATAGCTTCACTGGTGAATTCTAAAAATTAAGGAAGGAAAAAGTACCATTTCTTTAAAAAAAAAATTATTTATTCATTTATTTATTTGGCTGCACTGGGTCTTAGTTGTAGCATGTGGGACGTTTTCAGTTGAGGCATGTGGGATGTAGCTCCCTGACCAAGGATCAAACCTGGGCCCCCTGCATTAGAAGCTCAGAGTCTTACTGGACTACCAGGGAAGTCTCAAAAAACACCCCTTCTAGTCAAACACTTCTCAAAAATAGGAGAGACAGTAACTTTTTCAATTTTTTCTGTGAAGTCAGCATTATCCTGATATGAAAGCCAGGTAAAACATTATAAAAAGAGAAAGCTATGCTTTTGTGACCCCATGGACTATAGCCAGCCAGGTTCCTCTGTCCATGGGGATTCTCCAGACAAGAATACTGGGTTGCCATTTCCTTCTCCAGATGCTCTTCCCAACCCAGGGATAGAACCCAGGTCTCCCGCATTGCAGGCAGATTCTTTACCATCTGAGCCACCAGGGAAGCCAACAAAATGTTGCTAAAGATAATTCAGTCAAGACATAAAAGGGATAATACATCAAGGCCATGAGGGGCTTATCCCATGAATGCAGAGTTGGAGTAACACTTCAAAATCAACCAACATTAACCAACATATTAATTGACTAAAGTAAGAAACACGTTTATCTCAATAGATGCAGAAAGTATCTTGACAAAATTAAATACCCTTTCATAATATCAACTCCCAGAAAGCCAGGAATAGAATAGAAGGATGCTTCCTTGATCTTATAAAGTACAGTTGATTTTTGAACAGTTGAGCTTGAACTGCACAAGTCCTGGATTTTTTTCAACAGTAAATACTACAGTACTATACCCACCACAGTTGGTTGAATACAACCACAGATATGGAGGAACTGTGCTTCAGGAAATACAAAACCACAGATATGGAGGAACTGTGTTTCAGGAAATACAAAACCACAGATATGGAGGAACTGTGTTTCAGGAAATACAAAACCACAGATATGGAGGAACTGTGTTTAAAGAGGGCTGGCTGCCTTTTATAAGCAGATTTTCAGCTGTGCAGAGGGCTTGTCTCTCTAACCCTAACATTGTTCAATGGTCAATTATGTATCTTTAAAAAACCCTCCAGCTAATATTGCACCCTGTTTTTAGTAATAAGGCAAAATTTTCAATTCTTGCCATTTTTATTCAACATTGTATTAGAAGATCTAATATAGTAAGAAAAAAATTAAAGATTGGAATAGAAGAAATTAATCTCTATTTGCAGTTGCCATCATTGTTTACACAGATAATTAAAAAGAATTTCCAAATCAATTACTAGAACTCATAAGTGAATTCAGTGAAGTGTCAGGATATGACATCAATACACAAAGATCAATTGTATCTTTATATACTAAAAGGAAAAAGTTGTAAAATGAAATTTTAAAAGAAACAATTCCATTTACATTAGCATCAAAATTATATGATGCACTGAGAAAGCCATAATATCACTCTTGTGGTATTTCTGCCAAAAATACATAACCTTGCATCTAATCAGGAAGAAACATCGGACAAACTTATATTGAGGGACAATCTACAAAATAACTGGCATATATTCTTCAATAATCTCAAGATCAAGGTAGCAAAGAAAGTCTGAAGAACTATTCCAGATTAAAGAAGATAAAATTCCATTGGGGAAATGTAAGTCAAACCACATGAAATGTCACCTGTTAGAATCAAAAAGAACAGATAACAAGTAAGTGCTGATAAGGACATGGACAAAAAGGAACCCTCCTACACTGTTGGTGAGAATGTAAACTGGTGCAACCAGTGTGGAAAACAGTACAGAGGTTTCTCAAAAAATTAAAAATAGAGTTAAAAGAGAGTTACCATAGGATAAGCATTTTCACTCCTGGGTATATATCCAAAGAAATTAAAAACACTAATTTAAAAAGAAGACATGGAAACAACCTAAGTGTCCACCAAAAGATGAATGAATAAAGAAGCTGTTGTATATTGTTGTAAAGAAGCATTGTATATATACATGGAATATTATTTAGCCATTAAAAAGGAATGAAACCTTGCCATTTGTGATGCCCTGGAGGGACCTAGAGGGCATTATGCTAAGTGAAATAAGTCAGTGAAAAACAAATACCTCATGATCTCACTTATGTGTGGAATCTTTAAAAAAAAAAACAAAAAACCTAATTTGTAGATACAGAGAACAGATTAGTGACTGCCAGAGTCAAGTGGTGGAGGGTAGGCAAAATGGGTGAAAGGAGTCAAAAGGTACAAACTCATGTTATAAAATAAGTCATAAGGGTGCACAGGATGTACACCATAATGACTATGGTTAATAATACTGTATTGTATATTTGAAGTTTGCTAAGGGATTAGATCTCAAGTTCCCATCACAAGAAAAAAAATTCTGTAACTATGTGTGGTGATAGCTGTTAACTGGACTTGTTGATCATTTCACAATATATACAAATATCAAATCGTTATGTTGTATGCCTGAAACTAATACAATGTCATCTGCCCACTGTACTTCAGTTAAAAATAATAAAGTAGATTAAATTCACATGACTGCAAGTGCAATGCATGACACTGAATTATAATCTAGATCAGGCAAAACATAGCTACACAGGACATTATTAGGATAACTGGATAAATGTGAAAACAGACTATGAATTAAAAAACAGAATTGGTTTGTATCAATGTTAAATTTTCAGAAGATTTTGATAATGGTACTGTGTTTATCCTTGTTTTCAGGAAATATACCCTGAAGCATTTTCAGGGCACCATATCTCTTAATTATTGCCATATGATTCAGGAAAATACATGTGCATGTGTCTGTGTACAGGCAGAGAGAGAAAGAGAAAGAAAGACAAGAGATAAGTACATACAAATGGGGCAAAATGTAAATGGTTGATGGATCGGGGTAGAGGGAATAAAGGATACATGGTGCAGGGTAGTTCCTTACACTATTCTTGCAATATCTTTCTATGTTTTAAATTATGTCAAAGTAAAAATGAAATAACTGACCAAGTGCACACCCCCAATGCATTGGAGAAGGCTGCCCTTCCTGGAGAGAGGGTGCTAATATGAACATGAGTCATCATTTGACTTATATTTTCCCTGTTAATTAATAGGTTGATTTTCTAACTCACAGTCTGAGCTTTACTGGCATAAGCCAGCTTTCCCAGAGCTAAATCATTAAAGAATGAGCTGCTTGAGGAGATTCTGGACCTCACTTCTTCCTCAGACATGTTCTGAGGGCATCCTCTATGCCAGGCTCCATACTACTTGGGCTCTGAAGCCAAGTAATCCTCCCAGGAGGCTGGGCCTATGTGGTCTGGTTTGTATAATACATCCCACCAGTCTCAACCATCTTCACTAAAGGGAATCCACCACCTCGCTCCATTTGTTTGGCAAAAGACAAAGTGATATCTTGTCATTTGGGTTTCTCACTTCTTCAACTAGTTGCAAAAACAGGCTCTCCCAATTGGCAATTCTACAGTATCAATTGCCAAAATGTTTTTTGCCACATGCTCTGTTTTGTAATACGCTGCTACAACTTTGTTTACTCACTAAATGATTTCTCCCATCACCACTTAGAAGCCCCAGCATTCTTCTTGAGATCACAAACCCTCAAAGGAATATCACTCTATAAACTCTGAATTTCCTCCTTGTGTACTTATTAACTCTGAAACCAGTCCTTGTGTTTGGGAAGACAGGAAGCAAACCACCAAATAAACTAACTCTTTTTTGTTTGTTTTTACATGAAACTCGTTTTATGTGTGTGTGAACATGCAATGACCTTTTCTCACCTAGTATGAAAATATGATTGTGCTGTGGGAGGCAATTTGTGAGGGACTATGCTATTCCTTTGTCTTTGATCTTCCCTATGCTTTCCTCATTTTCCCTTTAATTTCTCAGTTGGTATTATGTAGGCCCCTGAATAGGAGAAGGCAATGGCACCCCACTCCAGTACTCTTGCCTGGAAAATCCCATGGACAGGAGGAGCCTGGTAGGCTGCAGTCCATGGGGTCGCTAAGAGTCAGACACAACTGAGCAACGTCATTTTCACTTTTCACTTTCATGCATTGGAGAAGGAAATGGCAACCCACTCCAGTGTTCTTGCCTGGAGAATCCCAGGAACGGGGAAGCCTGGTGGGCTGCTGTCTATGGAGTCACACAGAGTCAGACACGACTGAAGCAACTTAGCAGCAGCAGCAGCAGCAGCAGGCCCCTTAATCCACACATACTCTATCTAAAATAGTGCTATGGCTTATCATCCATTTTTATCTATCTTCCTCACCTGCTTTATTTTTCTTCCTATCACTACCTGATGATATCATAAATACGGTTTATTCTCTTTCTCCTACCCAGTGGAATAAAAGTCCCATTACAGAAAGTATATTGTTTTCAGTGCTTTATCTCAGGACCTAGAAGAGTGTCATTATATAGTCAGTCCTCAATAAACATTTGTTAAATGAATGCATGATTAGGCAGTGGTGGGGCAATGCCTTACGTTATCAATGCATATTACAGGTCAAAAGCACATCCTTGTCTAACACTTTATTTGATCCTTATGATAGCCCTGGGAGGTAGACACAAAAAGTGATATTATCCTCATTTTATGAATTAGGAAGCTGAATTCATAAACCACAAGATACCAGAAAGACTAAGTGATATGCCCAAGTTCATACACCAAGTCATAAGCAGAGTTGAAAAACATATATCATGGTTTTCCCAAGCTTTGAGGCCAAATACTTTCCTCTCACCTACTGTGCCTTGACAGATCTCTGTGGTTTCGGGGTAAACCTGGAGACTGGGTGGGGATGAAGCACCCTAGCAGCCCTAGGGTAATTCTTCCTTTAAGTTACTAGTTTATGGCATCCTCTTCTACCTAGGACCAAATTTCCCCCTCCAACCAAAATGAAATGATGAAGTGACAGATGAGAGGGCCATGGCTTTTGCCTCAAATCTAAGCCATGGTGGTTTATCTGATTGTGGCCTCATGCTGACTCTTTCACTTCTTGAGCTACCAGATGTCATGGTCACTGCCATGACCTGACCTCATGGAAAACCCTAAAACAGTGCACACTGTACCTCTGGCTCCTCCCTTCCTCTCTGCCCCTGCCCCAAGTTCCCTCAGTGCTAGCTCTCAGTCATTCACTGAATATCCAAGAAGCCCTCTAGCTGAGCTCATCCAAGTTCAAGCTCTAAGCATCTTAGGAACACATTTGAGCACAGATTGGAGTCACAAAGGGCTTCCCTGGTGGTTCAGCTGGTAAAGAATCCATCTGCAATGTGGAAGTCCTGAGTTTGATCCCTGGGTTGGGAAGATCCCCTGGAGAAGGGAAAGGCTACCCACTCCAGTATTCTGGCCTGGAGAATTCCCTGGACAGGGAAGCCTGATGGGCTATGGTTCACGGGGTTGCAGTCGGACAAGACTGAGCGACTTTCACTTTCACTTTGGAGTCACAAAAGGGCAACACTGTGAAAGGAGTGTTTGTTCAGGCACAAGATCACTAACTGAAGAAGCAATGGAAGCTAAGTACTGCAAGGTTTCTTAAACTTTTTGGCAAGTTACTACTTATATTAGTCAGGGTCCTTCCAAGAAACAGAACTAATATAAATTGGATAAAAATATTTATATGAGTGATTAACTCACATGATTATGGAGGCTAAAAAGTCCCAAGAGCTATAGTTGGCAAGCTGGAGACCCAGGAGAGCCAATAGTGGGAGTTCCAGTCGGAGTCTGAAGACCCAGGAACCAGTAGACTCGATGGTATAAATTCCAGTCCAAGTACAAATACATAGGCAGGAGAAGATCAGTGTCCAAGCTGGAAGACAGTTGAGAAGAGAGAATGATTCCCCCTTACTCAGCCTTTCAGTTCTATTCAGACCTTCAAAGGATTGGATGATGGATAAGGCCCATCTATATTGGAGAGGCCCATCTGCTTTACTCAGTCTACCAACTCGAATGTTAATTTCATCCAGGTACCCCCTCACAGACATACTTGAAATAGAATTTAACCAAATATTTGGATAACTTGTGGCCTAGTCAGGTTGACACATAATATTAACCATCACAAGCCTACAAATTCCACAATGTGGCACCATAGGCAGCTTCTTAAACCACATTTAATCTCCAGTAAAGACAATAACAAGGTCATAACTCCATCTAACTGATGCAACTATTTGCATATAGATGGGGAAACAGTGGAAACAGTGTCAGACTTTATTTTTGGGGGCTCCAAAATCACTGCAGATGGTGACTGCAGCCATGAAATTAAAAGACGCTTACTCCTTGGAAGGAAAGTTATGACCAACCTAGGTAGCATATTCAAAAGCAGAGACATTACTTTGCCAACAAAGGTCCGTCTAGTCAAGGCTATGGTTTTTCCTGTGGTCATGTATGGATGTGAGAGTTGGACTGTGAAGAAGGCTGAGTGCCGAAGAATTGATGCTTTTGAACTGTGGTGTTGGAGAAGACTCTTGAGAGTCCCTTGGACTGCAAGGAGATCCAACCAGTCCATCCTAAAGGAGATCAGCCCTGGGATTTCTTTGGAAGGAATGATGCTAAAGCTGAAACTCCAGTACTTTGGCCAACTCATGCAAAGAGTTGACTCATTGGAAAAGACTCTGATGCTGGGAGGGATTGGGGGCAGGAGGAGAAGGGGACAACAGATGATGAGATGGCTGGATGGCATCACTGACTCGATGGACGTGAGTCTGGGTGAACTCCGGGAGTTGGTGATGGACAGGGAGGCCTGGCGTGCTGCAGTTCATGGGGTCGCAAAGAGTAGGACACAACTGAGCGACTGAACTGAACTGAACTGAACTGAAAATACACTAATCTCTTTCCCAGAAGAAGAGCTAAAGTCCTTGAGGGATGCTTACTTTTATCTTTCATATCCTGACACTTAAATACTATGCTATAAAACTGACAATAAGAAATACTATGACTAATTCAATATATATTACATGATAAAGGAATAAGAAAAGGAAGAAAGAAAAGATTATTTGCTTAGTATATATATGTATAGTATATAAATACATATACATATGTATATATAACACATATTTATGCACAACAAAATAAGGAAATATTCATATAATTATAGTTCTCATTTCTGAAACTGGTCACATGGTCATAACTGGTATCCATAACTACCTTCTCCCACTACTCAATAACAGTATTCATTATTGTCAGTGCAGGCAGCTCTTTTCTCAAGGGGAAGTGGCCCCTCCTTCACTGAAGATGTTTTGCATCTATAAAGTGACTCAAGTCTAGGAATTGATTAAGGGACCATGACTCTCTGTTTTTATGATTCAGGTTAAGATTTTTCCTCATTTGACCTAAAACTTTTCTGCTTATGCAGACCAAGTAAGAACTTAGTAGGCATTCACAAAATCTCAATAGCATGTAACAAAAAGTCTTTATTTCTTACTCATAAGTGTTTTCAGTCAGATGGGGTGATTCTGTTTCAAACCACAGGCAAAGAACCAGCTTGCTGCATGTTTCATGAAGGGAGCCCAGGTCAGAGAGGCAGCAACTACCTGGTTCATGTTCTTCTCACAGCAGAAGCTAAAACTTATCAAAAGGGCAAGAAGACACAGGCCCTGCCTCTAAGATCTAGACTTGGAGCTTCCACACTGTCCATATCACCCATATTCCATTGCCCAAAGCACCAGATATGGAGGATATTTGCAAATGTTAGTCTAGCTACTTCACACTACTTGGGTTTCCACATCCATCTAAGATGGAGTAACAGGAATGGGATTTGCCACCCTACTTGAAACAACTAAAAAGTTGGCCAAAATATATTAAAAAAAAAAAAAAAAACTATTTCTAAGACATTGAAAGTGATCCAATAAAAGACAGTGATCCTTGAAATATGGAAAACAAATGAGATGAGACCTACAATTTCCCATGCTTATTGCCTGAAGGGAGTTTCCAGGCTGCTGAGCAGAGAAGATGCGAAGAACTGACTCATTTGAAAAGACTGATGCTGGGAAAGATTGACGGCGGAAGGAGAAGAGGACGACAGAGGATGAGATGGTTGAATGACATTACCAACTCAATGGGCATGAGTTTAAGCAACTATGGGAAATAGTGAAGGACAGGGAATCCTGGCGTGATGCAGTCCATGGCGTCGCAAAGAATCGGACACAACTGAGCAACTGAACTGAACTGAACACAGAAGGGAAACCCAATAAGAGCCCTATGGTGCCCCTGAGTGGAAGAGACAGGGATAAAAGCCTGGAGAAGCCAAGGGGGCAAGAGTTCATAGGACAGAGTAACAGAGAGAAACAAGGTGCACAGAGAGAACTCTGGAGATCTGCTGAATCTGCGGTTTGAGTACTGAGCAGCACATGTGTGTGAGGAAACTACCAGAGAAAGAACCACACAAAACGTTTAGGCAAACAGTCCTCAGTTCTTGCACAGAGATGGGAAAAGCTCGTGTTCCCACAAGGCAGAGTGGACAACTCATAAGTCATGAGGCACTGAGTACTCAGAGAGGTTCTTCTCAGTAGTAAGGCAAAAATAAATAGTAAATCTTCCCTCGTGGCTCAGCTGGTAAACAATCCATCTGCAATGTGGGAGACCTGGGTTCGATCTCTGGGTTGGGAAGGTCCCCTGGAGAAGGGAATGGCAACCCACCCCAGTATTCTGGCCTAGAGCATTCCATGGACTGTATAGTCCATGGGATCGCAAAAAGTCAGACAGGACTGAGCGAGTTTCACTTTCACTTTTCACGGCAAAATAAGCCTTTGAACTAAATGCTATTCTGATGCTGCCTACCAAAGCAAGGCCAAAAGGATCAAACTGTTTCTGATTAACATAACTGTGGTCCAGTATAAAGCTCAAAAATATTTCTTAAAATCCAGCACTCTAAAGATAAAATTCAAAATATCAGTCTTGCTATCAAAAATGATCAGGCATGCAAGAAAGCAAGAAAATTAAAAATCAACTTAAAACCAGTGGCACAGATGACAGAATTAGTAGACAAGTACATCAAAACAGGTGTTGGTTATACATGTGTTTCATATATTTTAAGAAGCTGGAGAAAATATTGAACATGATAGTGGAGACACACAAGATATTTTAAAATACCTAAGTGAAACCCCTAGAAATGAAAACAATGAAAAATAGACTAGAGTTGATTAACACCAGGCTAGTCATCACAAAAAGAAAGGTCAGATAATTTGGAGAAATAGAAATAAAAACTATCAAAAATGAAACATGTTGATATATGGCAGAAGCCAACACAATATTGTAAAGCAATTATCCTCCAATTTAAAATAAATGGCAAAAACCAATACAATATTGTAAAGTTAAAAACTAAAATTAAAAAATAAAATAATTTTTTTAAAAAAAGATCAAAAAAATTGAAAAAAAAATGAACAGAGTATCATTGGGCTTTGGGACAACTCCAGGCAACTGAATATTTATGTAACTGTAATCTCTGAAGCAGAGAAAAGGGAGCAGAAGAAATATATGAAGAAACAGTGACTGAAAATTTTTCATATTGGATGGAAAGTATAAACCAACAGATTGAAGAAGGTCAACAAATCCCAAATTTCAGAAGCACAGCAAAAGCAACAGTAAAGCACATCACAGTCAAATTCTTTAAAAGCAAAAGTAAACCGCTTAAAAGCAGCCAGAGGAAAAAATACACATTAAATACACAAGAGAAAAGATAAAGATTACTACAAAGTTATTATTAGAACAATGTCCACCTGCAATGCAGGAGACCTCAGTTCGATCCCTGGGTTGGGAAGACCCCTGGAGGAGGGCATGGCAACCCACTCCAATATTCTTGCCTGGAGAATCCCAAGGATAGAGGAGTCTGGTGGGCTACAGTCCATGGGGTTGCAAAGAATTGGACATGACTTAGTGACTAAACCACCACCACATGAAGTGACATCAGTTCAGTTCAGTTCAGTCGCTCAGTCGTGTCCGACACTTTGTGACCCCATGAATCACAGCACGCCAGGGCTCCCTGTCCATCACCAACTCCTGGAGTTCACTCAGACTCACATTCATCGAGTCAGTGATGCCATCCAGCCATCTCATTCTCTGTCGTCCCCTTCTCCTCCTGCCCCCAATCCCTCCCAGCATCAGAGTCTTTTCCAATGAGTCAACTCTTCGCATGAGGTGGCCAAAGCACTGGAGTCTCAGCCTTAGCATCGTTCCTTCCAAAGAAATCCCAGGGCTGATCTCCTTCAGAAGGGACTGGTTGGATCTCTTTGCAGTCCAAGGGACTCTCAAGAGTCTTCTCCAACACCACAGTTCAAAAGCATCAATTCTTCGGCGCTCAGCTTTCTTCACAGTCCAACTCTCACATCCATACATGACCACAGGAAAAACCATAGCCTCGACTAGACGGACCTTTGTTGGCAAAGTAATATCTCTGCTTTTGAATATGCTACCTAGGTTGGTCATAACTTTCCTTCCAAGGAGTAAGTGTCTTTTAATTTCATGGCTGCAGTCACCATCTGCAGTGATTTTGGAGCCAAAAAAAAAAAAATAAAGTCTGACACTGTTTCCACTGTTTCCCCATCTATTTCCCATGAAGTGATGGGACCAGATGCCATGATCTTCGTTTTTTGAATGTTGAGCTTTAAGCCAACTTTTTCACTCTCCACTTTCACTTTCATCAAGAGGCTTTTGAGTTCCTCTTCACTTTCTGCCATAAAGGTGGTGTCATCTGCATATATGAGGTTATTGATATTTCTCCCAGCAATCTTGATTCCAGCTTGTGTTTCTTCCAGTCCAGCGTTTCTCATGATGTACTCTGCATATAAGTTAAATAACCAGGGTGACAATATACAGCCTTGACGTACTCTTTTTCCTATTTGGAACCAGTCTGTTGTTCCATGTCCAGTTCTAACTGTTGCTTCCTGACCTGCATACAGATTTCTCAAGAGGCAGGTCAGGTGGTCTGTATTCCTATCTCTTTCAGAATTTTCCACAGTTTATTGTCATCCACACAGTCAAAGGCTTTGGCATAATCAATAAAGCAGAAGTAGATGTTTTTCTGGAACTCTCTTGCTTTTTCCATGATCCAGTGGATGTTGGCAATTTGATCTCTGGTTCCTCTGCCTTTTCTAAAACCAGCTTGAACATCAGGAAGTTCACGGTTCACATATTGCTGAAGCCTGGCTTGGAGAATTTTGAACATTACTTTACTAGCATGTGAGATGAGTGCAATTGTGTGGTAGTTTGAGCATTCTTTGGCATTGCCTTTCTTTGGGATTGGAATGAAAACTGACCTTTTCCAGTCCTGTGGCCCCAGCTGAGTTTTCCAAGTTTGCTGGCACATTGAGTGCAGCACTTTCACAGCATCGTCTTTCAGGATTTGAAGTAGCTCAACTGGAATTCCATCACCTCCACTAGCTTTGTTCGTAGTGATGCTTTCTAAGGCCCACTTGACTTCACATTCCAGGATGTCTGGCTCTAGGTGAATGATGACACCATCATGATTATCTGGGACCTAAAGATCTTTTTTGTACAGTTCTGTGTATTCTTGCCACCTCTTCTTGATATCTTCTGCTTCTGTTCAGTCCATATAATTTCTGTCCTTTATTGAGCCCATCTTTGCATGAAATGTTCCCTTGGTATCTCTAATTTTCTTGAAGAGATCTCTAGTCTTTCCCATTCTGTTGTTTTCCTCTATTTCTTTTCATTGATTGCTGAGGAAGGCTTTCTTATCTCTTCTTGCTATTCTCTGGAACTCTGCATTCAGTTGCTTATATCTTTTCTTTTCTCCTTTGCTTTTTGCTTCTCTTCTTTTCACAGCTATTTGTAAAGCCTCCCCAGAAAGCCATTTTGCTTTTTTGCATTTCTTTTCCATGGGGATGGTCTTGATCCCTGTCTCCTGTACAATGTCACGAACCTCATTCCATAGTTCACCAGGTACTCTCTCTATCAGATCTAGGCCCTTAAATCTATTTCTCACTTCCACTGTATAATCATAAGGAATTTGATTTAGGTCATACCTGAATGGTCTAGTGGTTTTCCCTACTTTCTTCAATTTAAGTCTGAATTTGGCAATAAGGAGTTCATGATCTGAGCCACAGTCAGCTCCTGGTCTTGTTTTTGCTGACTGTATAGAGCTTCTCCATCTTTGGCTGCAAAGAATATAATCAATCTGATTTTGGTATTGACCATCTGGTGATGTCCATGTGTAAAGTCTCCTCTTGTGTTGTTGGAAGAGGGTGTTTGCTACGACCAGTGCATTTTCTTGGCAAAACTCTATTAGTCTTTGCCCTGCTTCATTCCATATTCCAAGGCCAAATTTGCCTATTGCTCCAGGTGTTTCTTGACTTCCTACTTTTGCATTCCAGTCCCCTATAATGAAAAGGACATCTTTTTTGGGTGTTAGTTCTAAAAGGTCTTGTAGGTCTTCATAGAACCGTTCAACTTCAGCTTCTTCAGCGTTACTGGTTGAGGCATAGACTTGGATTACTGTGATATTGAATGGTTTGCCTTGGAAACGAACAGAGATCATGCTGTCGTTTTTGATATTGCATATGCTACTGGAGATCAGTGGAGAAATAACTCCAGAAAGAATGAAGGGAGGGAGCCAAAGCAAAAACAATACCCAGTTGTGGATGTGATTGGTGATAGAAGCAAGGCCCGATGCTGGAAAGAGCAATATTGCATAGGAACCTGGAATGTCAGGTCCATGAATCAAGGCAAATTGGAAGTGGTCAAACAAGAGATGGCAAGAGTGAATGTCGACATTCTAGGAATCAGCGAACTAAAATGGACTGGAATGGGTGAATTTAACTCAGATGACCATTATATCTACTATTGCAGGCAGGAATCCCTCAGAAGAAATGGAGTAGCCATCATTAAGTGATATACCATCACTTAAAAGTAGAATGAAAAATCAAAGATATACACTACAAGCCAACTTAGCCACTTAAATAACAAAACCAAAAATCATAGCTAATAAATTGATTAAGGTAAGAAAATGGAATCATAAAAAGTATTCAGCTAATCAAAAAGAATGCAGACAAAAGAATTGAAGGAACAAAGAACAGGTAAGAAAAGAGAAATCAAATAGCAAGATAGTAGATTTAAATCCTATCATATTGCTAATCACATTAAATGCAAATGGTTGAAATCCCTCCCCTCAATAAGGAAAGAGAGTGTGTGTAATTAGATAATAAAGCAAGACTCAATCATACCCTTCCTAAAATAAGTCATAGTAAACATAAAAACACACATCAATTAAAATTAAAATAATGAAAACTAATATCTCATCCTAATAGTCATCAAAAGAAATGTGAGGTGACTATATTATTATCTGACAAAGTAGCCTTCACAGCAAATAATATTACCTAAGACAAAGGTTAAGACTGGAAAATGTCAGTTTTCATTCTGATCCCAAAGAAAGGCAATGCCAAAGAATGCTCAAACTACCACACAATTGCACTCATCTCACATGCTAGTAAAGTAATGTTCAAAATTCTCCAAGCCAGGCTTCAGCAATACATGAACCGTGAACTTCCTGATGTTCAAGCTGGCTTTAGAAAAGGCAGAGGAACCAGAGATCAAATTGCCAACATCCACTGGATCATGGAAAAAGCAAGAGAGTTCCAGAAAAACATCTACTTCTGCTTTATTGATTATGCCAAAGCCTTTGACTGTGTGGATCACAATAAACTGTGGAAAATTCTGAAAGAGATGGGAATACCAGATCACCTGACCTGCCTCTTGAGAAATCTGTATGCAGGTCAGGAAGCAACAGTTAGAACTGGACATGGAACAACAGACTGGTTCCAGATAGGAAAAGGAGTACGTCAAGGCTGTATATTGTCACCCTGCTTATTTAACTTATATGCAGAGTACATCATGAGAAACGCTGGACTGGAAGAAACACAAGCTGGAATCAAGATTGCCGGGAGAAATATCAATAACCTCAGATATGCAGATGACACCACCCTTATGGCAGAAAGTGAAGAGGAACTCAAAAGCCTCTTGATGAAAGTAAAAGTGGAGAGTGAAAAAGTTGGCTTAAAGCTCAACATTCAGAAAATGAAGATCATGGCATCTGGTCCCATCACTTCATGGGAAATAGATGGGGAAACAGTGGAAACGGTGTCAGACTTTATTCTTGGGGGCTCCAAAATCACTGCAGATGGTGACTGCAGCCATGAAATTAAAAGACGCTTACTCCTTGGAAGGAAAGTTATGACCAACCTAGGTAGCATATTCAAAAGCAGAGACATTACTTTGCCAACAAAGGTCCGTCTAGTCGAGGCTATGGTTTTTCCAGTGGTCATGTATGGATGTGAGAGTTGGACTGTGAAGAAGGCTGAGCGCCGAAGAATTGATGCTTTTGAACTGTGGTGTTGGATAAAACTCTTGAGAGTCCCTTGGACTGCAAGGAGATCCAACCAGTCCATTCTGAAGGAGATCAGCCCTGCAATTTCTTTGGAAGGAATGATGCTAAGGCTAAGACTCCAGTACTTTGGCCACCTCATGCGAAGAGTTGACTCATTGGAAAAGACTCTGATGCTGGGAGGGATAGGCTGAGCGCCGAAGAATTGATGCTTTTGAACTGTGGTGTTGGAGAAAACTCTTGAGAGTCCCTTGGACTGCAAGGAGATCCAACCAGTCCATTCTGAAGGAGATCAGCCCTGCAATTTCTTTGGAAGGAATGATGCTAAGGCTGAGACTCCAGTACTTTGGCCACCTCATGCGAAGAGTTGACTCATTGGAAAAGACTCTGATGCTGGGAGGGATAGGCTGAGCACTGAAGAATTGATGCTTTTGAACTGTGGTGTTGGAGAAGACTCTTGAGAGTCCCTTGGACTGCAAGGAGATCCAACCAGTCCATTCTGAAGGAGATCAGCCCTGCGATTTCTTTGGAAGGAATGATGCTAAGGCTAAGACTCCAGTACTTTGGCCACCTCATGCGAAGAGTTGACTCATTGGAAAAGACTCTGATGCTGGGAGGGATTGGGGGCAGGAGGAGAAGGGGACGACAGAGGATGAGATGGCTGGATGGCATCACTGACTCGATGAATGTGAGTCTGAGTGAACTCCAGGAGTTGGTGATGGACAGGGAGGCCTGGCGTGCTGTGATTCATGGGGTCGCAAAGAGTCAGACACGACTGAGTGACTGAAATGAACTGAAGACAATGATACCAAGAGAACCTAAGACAAAGATACTAAAGACAACCAAAGACATAGATACCAAGATATCAAGAAAATTAGAGATACCATGGGAAATTTTATGCAAAGATGGGGACAATAAAGGACAGAAATGGTATGGACCTAACAGAAGCAGAAGATATTAAAAAGAGGTGGCAAGAATACACAGAAGAACTATACAAAAAAATTCTTCATGACCCAGATAATCACGATGGTGTGATCACTCACCTAGAGCCAGACATCCTGGAATGGGAAGTAAAGTGGGCCTTAGGAAGCATCACTACGAACAAAGCTAGTGGAGGTGATGGAATTCCAGTTGAGCTACTTCAAATCCTAAAAGGATGCTGTGAAAGTGCTTCACTCAATATGCCAGCAAATTTGGAAAACTCAGCAGTGGCCACAGGACTGGAAAAGGTCAGTTTTCATTCCAGTCCCTAAGAAAGGCAATGTCAAAGAATGCTCAAACTACCACTCAATTGCACTCATCTCACACGCTAGCAAAGTAATGCTCAAAATCTTCCAGGCCAGGCTTCAACAGTACATGAACCGAGAACTTTATTGACTATGCCAAAGACTTTGACTGTGTGGATCCCAATAAATTGTGGAAAATGCTGCAAGAGATGGGAATACCAGACTACCTGACCTGCTTCTTGAGAAATCTGTATGCAGGTCAAGAAGCAACAGTTAGAACTGGACATGGAGCAACAGACGAGTTCCAAATCAGGAAAGGAGAATGTCAAGGCTTCATATTTTCACCCTGCTTATTTAACTTATATGCGGAGTACATCATGAGAAACGCTGGACTGGATGAAGCACAGGCTGGAATCGAGATTGCCAAGAGAAATATCAATAACCTCAGATATGCAGATAATACCACTTTATGGCATAAAGTGAAGAAGAACTAAAGAGCCTCTTGATGAAAGTGAAAGTGGAGAGTGAAAAAGTTGGCTTAAAGCTCAACATTCAGAAAACTAAGATCATGGCATCTGGTCCCATCACTTCATAGCAAATAGATGGGGAAGCAATGGAAACAGTGACAGACTTTCTTTTCTTGGGCTCTAAAATCACTGCAGATGGTGACTGCGGCCATGAAATTAAAAGATGCTTGCTCCTTGGAAGAAAAGATATGACCAACCTAGACAGCTTATTAAAAATCAGAGACACTACTTTGCCAACAAAGGTCCATCTAGTCAAAGCAGTGGTTTTTCCGGTAGTCTAGTATGGATGTGAGATTTGGACCATAAAGAAATCTGAGAGCACCAAAGAATTGATGCTTTGGAACTTTGGTGTTAGAGAAGACTCTTAAGAGTCCCTTGGACAGCAAGGAGATACAACCAGTCCATCCTAAAGGAAATCAGTCCTGAATATTCATTGGAAGAACTGATGCTGAGGCTGAAATTCCAATACTTTCGCCACCTGATGGGAAGAACTGACTCACTTGGAAAGACCCCAATGCTGGGAAAGATTGAATGCAGGAGGAGAAGGGGACAACAGAGAATGAGATTGTTGAATGGCATCACTGTCTCAATGGACATGAGTTTGAGTAAACTCCGGGAGTTGGTGATAGACAGGGAAGCCTGGCGTACTGCAGTCCATGGCGTTGCAAAGAGTCGGACATGATTGAGCAAATGAACTGAACTGAAGACAAATAATATCATTTCCTAATGAAAAAAGGGATCATTCATCAAATACATAACAATCCCATCTGTTTATGTACCTAATAATAGAGTTTCAAAATCCAGGAGAAATGCACAAACCCACAATTTTAGTCAGAGATTTCAACACATTTTCCCCCAGAACTTATAGAAAAAGTAGAGAAAAAAATGTACCATAGTCTACATTTTCAAAGTGTCATGTAACTTTTCTACTTCTTACCATTCAGCACATCTCTGAAAATACTGCTTTGCAAATATCGTTTCCATGTTTTTTAGTTTCCTACAGTAAGGTCCAAAGACCCAAGTCAGGCATTCAAGATCTTTCATAATCCAGCCTCCATTGGCTCCCCTTGAGGAACTTTTCAGTCTAATCAAATGAATCTAGTCATGGTCTCCTAAACATGCTGCTTGCATTCTCTGATCCAGTTTTTTGTTCACTACTTTCCCCAGGTGGAAGGAGATGGACTCTCCTATCATCTCCCCTTAAAAACACTCTACTTACAATTCACCCCAAGTCCCACCTCCACAGGAAGTCTTTGCTACCTCTACAACTCAGTGCAAAGCTCTGTCCCATGAACTCCTCATATACTTATTGAATGTTTCATCTGCTCAAATATTAATATGCCAAACTATAATGCATTGGCTACCTCATTTCTATATGTTCTACTTTTCCAACCAGACTCTCAGTTGTTGAGAGCCAGGATAACATGTCTTACACTTCCTCGTATTCCCAAGAAGTTTACCTATTGCCTTTTACACAGAAGACCCTAAATAAATGATTATTGATGATGACTGGGAACATGATGATGCTGATGCTTACAACACTTTCTTCCTTATGCCTGCCAATCTTGACAACAAAACAGCTAGATTTTAACTTTTATGTAATTTAGGAAAACCATTCATATAATTCCTCCTGCAAAGAAGACCTAATGTTAAACAGAAAGTGAACATCAATACCAAAAAGATTAACTACATTCTTTAGAATGAACAGAGGCTGTGGATGAATGTTACATACAGGCTTATGAAACATGGACTTAGAAACATGGCTTTATTTCTTCTTGTACTTTGGCCACCTGATTTGAACAGCCAACTCACTGGAAAAGACCCTGATGCTGGGAAAGATAGAAAGCAGAAGGAGAAGAGGGTGGCAGAGGAAAAGATGGTTGGATGGCATCACCAATTCAATGCACATGAACCTGAGCAAACTCCAAGAGACGGTGAGGGACATGGAGACCTGGCGTATTGCAGTCCATGGGGTTGCAAAAAGTCGGACACAACTTGCCAACTGAATGACAACAATCTTATTTAGACAGGGAGTTAGACAAGGGCCCTAATGTCTGCTTTATTGCAAAGTTGTCATTGGTTAGTTGCTCAGTTGTGTCCAACTCTTTGTGACCCCATGGACTGCAGCCCTCCAGGCTCCTCTGTCCATGGGATTTTCCAGGCAAGAGGAGAAAATGCCCCTTTGAAGCTGCGGAGAGATTGTTTACTAACTTTAAATGATTTCCAAAAATTATTAGGGGACATTAATTGGATACGCCCTCATTTAAAACTGACTACTGCAGATTTAAAGCCTTTATTTGATTGCTTAAAAATTGATCCTAATTCCAGTTCTAACAGAAAGTTGACTAATGAGACAGAGTTAGCTCTTGTTGAAGTGTATGAGACTTTAAATGATCAGTTAATTAGGATTAATATTACCAAAAGATGAGATTAAATTATTCTTGCCATAAAACATACACCTACAGGGTGCTTGTGACAAAAAGGCCCATTGGTTCCACCTACCAGTGACCCCAAGAAATATAGTTTTATCTTATCCCCGCTTGGTGGCACAATTCATTATAAAAGGAGGAAAAAAGAAGTGTGGAACTTTTTAGAAAAGAAGTAGCAAATATAATAATTTCACTCAATAAGGATCAACTGCAAGTCTTTTATGAAATAGTGATAATTGGCAAGTTGCCCTGATAGATTTCAGGGGTCAAATTTTGTTTCATTTGCCCTCAAGCCCCCACAGTCGTTAAAAGTTCAAAAATGTTAGATTGGCAGTTTGAGGATACCTGTGGAACTTTCCAACTGTATGTAGTTCCTACGCTCCCCTTTACCCTATGGGGGAGGGACGTGCTGTCTCAAATAGGAGATACTCAGAGAAGGGTTTTCTCAATTTCTTAGTTATCAACAGGTGGTACAATTAACAATACTTTATATATTGTTATAAATACATAATATATTTGCCTAATTACAGTTTGCCTAATTAGGTATGGGTATAAATAAAACATAATAAAGGTATACCTAATTCTATTTATAGATCTATACTTACTTAATTATATATAAATCAATATATGTATTATATATATATACTGTATAATTAAATGTATATTGCAGTAATATAATGTGTGTGGCTGATATTAATTGGTATGGATTGATGTGCTGTGATGATATATGTTCTGTATGCTGTATAATTATATATGTGTGACATGTATTATTACAGTACATTGGTTTGTGTTGGTTGGTATTGGCTGTGTACGTGTTGTATTGTTTTAATATATATTAATTAACATTAATTATAAAGATTAATTCAAGTATATTATGTCAGTAAGTTTATACTTGTTGCCATATATACATATAAATACATTTTGCATTTAGGTATATCTGTATATCAAAATGAGATAAGGAGGTTATACATTTATTATTTAAATTTATACAGGGACCTAAACTAAACATTAGACCTAAATTAACATATCTCTAAATTTATGTTGTTAAAATGTAAATTTTAAAAAAATTTTTAAAAATTAAATTGACAACTGTTTGACAATTCCTTTGCCATAAAACCCCCATAGGTGTAATTGGGGTAACCAGACAAAAAATTGGTTTTATAGCAAAACGGTCCCCTAGAGTGGGTCCATCTTCCCGCTCAAACTAAAAAAGTAGCAGCTTCTTATCCGGGATTGATAGCTACTTTGATATTAAAGGAAAAAAGCGGAACATTGAATTATTTGGTAAAGAGCCATCAGAAATTGTAATTCCATATAATAAAGAACAACTTGGTGCTCTTCTAATGTTTGATGAAAATTGGCAGATTGCTATAGGAAACTATTTTGGTCAAAATTTTGCATCATTTACCCTCACATGTTTTGCTGAATTTTATATCCAGACATCCAGTTATTTTTCCTGTCAGATGTAAACAATCTCCTATTCTAAATGCTCAGATAAACTTTACTGACGGGCAGCAAACAGTAAAGCCTCCATAGTTACTAAAAATCACCAAAAGGTTTTAGAAACACGGGAAACTTCATCTCAAAGAGCTGAAATAACAGCAGTCATAGAGGCTTTTGCTATGTTTGCAGATGAGGAATTTAACCTTTATTCTGATTCTCAGTATATTGTCAGGTTGTTTCCACACATTGAAACTGCGGTTTTGCCTGAAAATAAAACTACCATATTTCATTTGTTAACTAAATTACAACAACAAATTTGGAAAAGAAATAAAATATTTTTCATTGGGCACATTCGGGCTCATTCCGGATTGCCCGGCCCTTTAAATGCCTTTAATGATTTGGCTGACTTGTTAACCAGAAATACAGTGGCTACTGTGATTGAGGAGGCCAGAGCCTCTCACTTACTTTATCGTCAATATGCTACTGCCTTAAGATATCAATTCCAAATTCCCAGAGAGACTGCTCGAGAAATTGT
The DNA here is from genome assembly GCF_055505025.1 of Bos grunniens. Lineage (NCBI taxonomy): Eukaryota > Metazoa > Chordata > Mammalia > Artiodactyla > Bovidae > Bos > Bos grunniens. Next base: position 122,162,219 of record NC_141194.1, on the reverse strand, counting down.
GCGTTCTTGCTTATATTGCCCCACTGTTTATAATAGTCTACCTATGGGAGTTAATCCTCGCGGTCTCAAACCTAACGTACTCTGGCAAATGGATGTAACTCATATCTCTTCATTTGGAAAACTGTCCTTTGTTCATGTAACTGTAGATACCTTTTCTCATTTTATTATTGCAACTGCTTGTACCGGAGAGGCAGTTAAAGATGTAATACAACATCTCTTTACTTGTTTTTCATATTTGAGTCTGCCAAAAGCTTTGAAAACTGACAATGCTCCTGCTTACATTTCTAAGTCTTTTCAGGAATTTTGTATAAAGTTTCAAATTAAACATAATACAGGCATCTCTTATAATCCCCAGGGACAGGCCATTGTTGAAAGAGCGCATCAAACATTAAAAATCCAAATTCAAAAACTAAAAGAAGGGGAGTTTAAGTATAGTTCTCCCCATCAAATTTTGCAACATGCTCTTTTCGTAATAAATATTCTAAATACTGATCTGGCTGGAACTACTGCAATGCTTCGTCATTGGTGCCTGGAGCAATTAAATGCAAAACCGTTAGTCAAATGGAAGGACCTTCTCTCAGGACAATGGAAGGGTCCTGACCCCTTATTAACTAGCGGTGGAGGATGTGCTTGTATTTTTCCACAGGATGCAGATTCTCCAATTTAGATCCAAGACAGGTTGATTCTCCATGTTGCAGACCCCCAGACATCCAGTTCCCCCATTGCTTCTATCACAAAAGAGGAGCCCGCTGGAAGGGGAGGCAAGATAAACATCGAGATCCCGGCGAGACTGACGGGGCTGCTGCAGTGCGAACTCCAACCAGAAAATAATTCTACTTATTCTGTTTTGGCTTGTCTACCCTCTCCTTATGTTTTTTCTCTTTACCAACGATTCTGGAAAACTTAATGTACATGTGACTTTCACTGGTGGACCCAATGTAGTGACTTGTGAACAATGCATGCTCTCATTTTGTTTAAATCCTCAATATAATGTTTGCTCTTTGGTAGTGTTACAATGTCCACCTTATCTTATGATGTAACCACTTATTTATATAACTATAGTCTTGCTGTGTTACAACAACTACAAGATTTAATGTGATCATGACAATTTGTGGGTACTTATTTTAGGAATATCAGCTTTAATAGCAGCAATTACTTCTGTTACTGTGGCAGCAATATCATTGACTCAACAAGTGCATACTGCCCAATATGTTGATGCTATGTCTAAAAATGTCTCTTTAAGTCTAGCAACACAGGAAGTTATAGATAGAAAATTGGAGATGAGAGTAGACACCTTAGAAGAGGCAATAATGCGTATTGGGACTGAGTTACAGGCTTTAAAAGTGAAAATGGCTCTGTCATGCCACGCTGATTACCGGTGGATATGCGTGACATCTTTAAAGGTAAACGAGACAGATTATGAATGGGAAAAAATCAAAAAACATATCTCAGGTGTTTGCAACAGCTCTGACATTGGCCTGGACTTAGGGAAATTTCATAATCAAATACAGACCCTGGAACACTGTAGACTGGATTTTACCACAGCTGGAGCAGCTAATGACTTATTTCACACCTTCTCTAACTTTACTTCTGGAAAAAACATTCTGTCTAATATCTTTAGTTCTAATTTTGCTTCTCATAATCATTCTTCCTTGTATTGTCAGGATTCTTCGGCAGAACATTCAGAAGCTCACGACTGAGCTGCATATGGCTGTTTTAAGAAATAAAAAAGGGGGAGATGCGGGGAGCGAGCTCCGCCCGTGGAAAAGGTCATGAGGAAGGAGGCTTGGCATACGCAAAGGCGGGATCAAGCCTCAGGAGTCTCCCTGGAAATTCTCGAGCAATCTACCCCCAAAACCAGAGTCTGCCTACTTTCTGCTTTGTGCTTTCACCTACACCTCTGACTTTACGGGGGGCTGTCCCCCACTACCTCTCTCTGAAAAAAGAGTTAGCTTACAGCTCCAGTTAATAATTCCTGGGCGTGACAGTGTTTCAACCTACAAACTCCCTTGGAAGTCCTCTAGCCTGCCTGAATAGGTTTTTCCGGCCACATGTGATTGCTCAGAGCCTCCTAACTGAGAGGCATGAGATGTTCTAAACTGTCTAAATACAGATTCCTTTGAGCAGTTAAAAGATTGATTAGAAATTGTATTGGTGAAGGGATTTTCACTTGTTGGGCCAATGTTTGCTGCTAAGTCTCCATATCCCCTACCTGCTGTGTCCCTGGCAGTGTATTGATTAATATAATTGGTGTAAATAGTAGCTTTAATGTTTGTAACCTGGGACCCTTGAGTTAATTCTTTTTCTTGTTATAGCCCACCACACCTTTGCTCTGTAGGAATGCAACTTTATCTAATGCTTTTGGAGGGTGGCTCCTGACCAACCACCTTTAGAGAAAAATAAGTTTTCTGAAGAAAAGGTCTTAAAATGTTAACAGGCCTCCAGGCCAGAAGATGATGCAAATCACCTAAGCTTTTGCATATGGTAAGTTTGCAGGAAGAAAGCCTGGCTTGCTGCAAGACTCTACCCCTTCCCCCATTATCCTCTATGCATAACTTAAGGTATAAAAACTACTTTGGAAAATAAAGTGCGGGCCTTGTTCACCAAAACTTGGTCTCACCATGTCGTTCTTTCTCTTACCTTCTGGCTGAATTATTCAGCCTCTTTTCTCCACTGAATTTCCTCACTGAGCTATCCTTATTTCAGCCTCTTTTCTTCACTGAATTTTACTGAGCTATCCTCATTCTATTACTCTTTATATACTTAATTAACATTTAATTAAGCAATTGTTTCCTGATCCTCGCCGACGCCATCCCCGCTTCGAATTCCCTGGATCCACCGGGGCTGGACCCTGGCACAAGAGTACTGGAGAGGGTTGCCATTTCCTCCTCCAGGGAATCTTCCCAACCCAGGTGTCAAACCCAAGTCTCCTGCTTGGCAGTTAGATTCTTCACTACTGAAGGAAATCACTCCTGAACTTTCATTGGAAGGACTGATGCTGAAGCTGAAACTCCAATACTTTGGCCACCTGATGGGAAGAACTGACTCATTTGAAAAGACCCTGATGCTGGGAAAGATTGAAGGCGGGAGGAGAAGGGGATGACAGAGGATGAGATGGTTGGATGGCATCACTGACTCAATGGACATGAGCTTAAGTAAGCTCTGGGAGTTGGTGATGGACAGGTAAGCCTGGCGTGCTGCAGTCCATGGGTCACAAAGAGTTGGACATGACTGAGCTGAACTGAACTGAGCCACCTGGGAAGTCCCTATCAGGCACAACATTGTAAAACCAGTCAGTCTACAAAAGAGGCTGGATTAAAATTGGGTTTCTGGCTGACAGAGTAAATCAAGCTCACTTGTCTAGATGGCTAAACCCTTTTCTGCTAATGTTTATGGAAAACAAGTCAAGTTCTAAATTATGTTACCCTCTTTTCCAAAATTTGGATTTTAAAAAGATGGTGGAGACAAGGGTTCCTGAGAAGGCCAGGTAGGACATTTGCATCTCAAAGAGCTCTCATAAAATCGGCACAACCTTTCTGCCTGCTCCACTTTAGCAAGCAACCCTGCAGTACAAGAGAGACCAAGGGCTGACTAAACTGTCTGATTTTTCTGCTCCTGTAAGTAAAGGTTATATTTTCCATGATAGGAAATCCTGGAACTTTGGTACTTCAACTTTAATTATGTTGCCTTTTCTGCAACACAGTGATTTGAGTCAATTGCGCTGCATTGTCTCATTCAGACAGATGCTGTCATCATTGCTATGGTACCAATGTGGTTAGGGGACTTGGGGACTAAAAGCAAGATGCCCAGTATTATAAGATGGCATTGCTATGGGAAACCAGGTCCTATCTTTGAACATCAAATTCACTGACGTCCCTTTCATATTTGCACAACAATTTTTTGCTTGTTGTCTAAGCAAGGTGGGAAGCATCAAAACAGAAACAGTTGTCTTCTATTTCTGGAACATATGCAGAGTTCCAAAATCCAGAGATTTATCCAGCAATACACATTGTTGCTCAATGAATTATGCCTCCAGGTAGGCAGTTTTAGAAGAGCTAGGCCCTGTTTCTCATTAAATGTATCCATTACCTAGGACTGTTGTAACCAAGTACCATAAATTGGGTGGCTTAAGTTTATTAGATATGTTATGGAGGCCAAAAGTCAAAAATCAAGATGTTGGCAGGGCCATGCTCCCTTCAACCTTTCCAACGAATGATGCTTCCTTGACTCTCCCAGATATCCCTTGTTCATGGCAGCATACCTCCAATCCCTGCCTCTGTCTTCACATAGCCATCTTCTCTCTATATGCACCAACATCCCTTCTCTTTTTATAACGAAGCCAGTCATACTGAACTTTAAGAGCCCTACATTCTCCAGCATGACTTCCTCTTAACTTGGTTACATCTGAAAACATCCTATTTCCAAATAAGGTCACATTCACATATACTGGGGGTTAGGATTCAAACACATCCATTTGTGGGGACACAATTAACCCATAACAGTAACTAAGATATATAGATAGATAGATAGATAGATAGATATACCCACCATATATCTTTGCTGATATACACTACAATTCTTTACCCTGATTGCTATTTGATATGACCACAGCATTCCCTTGAAACCTCCAAGATGAATATTTTTTGTGTACGTGAAATGCTTTGGAGTCTCTAACAGTGCTTTACAACTATAATGAAATGCCATATAACCATGTAAAAATAGGGTCCCAGAACCTTTTCAGCTTACTAAGGAAATGTTTCTGAGATAGAGGTTAAGACATAGCAAGAGAGAAAACAAATTAACTGAGAAAGTAACAACATTTCATCAGTTTTTCAGTTTTAAAAGTCCCAGTGCTTGTTGCCAAATAAACTCTCTAAGTACTTTCTTCAGAATAAATGGATTTCTCCCTAGCTGAACACTTTTACAGGTTAGTCAAATAAGACAAAAAATCAAAAGGCAAAAAAAATGTGATGATTGCACCAATAAAAGTGTTTGCAGAATGAATTTTTTATATGTCCTAATGGCCACAGCTATATCTTTGGTTCCCAAGTAATATCAATAGCTATTTGACATAAAGTTACTTTCTCCTAGACCTAATGAATATGAGCAGTGTTCTTAAAAACCCATTTTTATAAGCTCAAAGGACAAGAAATCCTAGCAAATTTACCCTCCTCATTTATCACTTGTCTCTCCACTTACACCCACAATATATACCTGACAAAGATTCTAAAGAGTGGAAGTACACTGCAATCAGACCCACTGCCATTCCAAATCTTCCTTGCCAATGAACACAACTTCTCCATCAAGGTAATGCCATTTTAGGCTTAAAACTAAATACCCATTGTACTTCATTGCAGTGTTAAAATGGCAACCAACAGTCAGAAAGGTATGTAGTCTTCAGATTTGGCATTGGCAATTTAAGGCGATTTTTTTAGCAGAGTAAACCTGCAGGCACAAACATGTTAAATGAGGAAAAGTCAATTGAGAAAAAATGTTAAGAATGAGTTTAATTAGTTGGAAGCAATGCTGTTAATTGTTAACACCCAAGTGTGCCTCCCCAGGAATTAAGTCAGGGTTTGTTCAATGAAACATAGTGGAAATACATGTGTGCTAGACCAAAGGCAATGGCTTAACCCAGCAGGATGAGGGAGACTGCAATCTGAACATTGCTTCTCCAAATTAAAGCAGTGTTTTGGTTGAGTAATGTTCACAATGGCTGATTATGAGTTCCACAAAGGATATCCAGATAGAACATTGATTGAATATGCCCTCTGAGCAATAATTTGTTGCTCTAACTGGAAAGCAAGAAGACAATCATATTTTCCAGATGCCCAAGAATGCTCAAGTCAGCCAGAGAAACCTTTGGCTTTTGTGCCGAACATGCAGAGAGGGTCAGATCTCATACAGGAGGAAAGGAGTTATGGTCTCAATCTCAAAGAGCTAGTTTCTGACTTCCTCTCCTTGCTGAACACATGAAAGAAGAGTTGTAGGAAAGAATGAAGCCAAAATAAAGTACAATGAATTAAGAGATCCTTTGGATCCATTGAGTGCTCTTATAACTTCTACATTCAGAAAATCTATTGCTTAATTTGAGACCTCAGCAAATTCAATTCAACACATTTGAGTGCTTACTAATACCAGGTACTGCTAACCTGTATCAGCATCGTCTAGAAAAAGTGAAGGTGAAAGTGTTAGTTGCTCAGTTGTGCTTGAATCTTGTGACCCTTTGGATTGCAGCCCACCAGGATCCTCTGTCCATGGGATTTTCCAGGCAAGGATATTGGAGTAGGTTGCTATTTCCTTCTCCAGGGGATCTTCCCGACCCAGGGATAAACCCAGGTCTTCTGCATTGCAGGCAGATTCTTTATTGACTGAACTAGGAGGGAAGCCCTGGCATAGTCCAAGTGGACGGCAACTCCAACTACAAAGGCCATGGGGAAGAGTGTATCTGGCATGTTTGAGAAATAGTGAGGAGACTAAAGAGGCTAACATGGAGTGATGGAAGGAAAGAAAAGCCAATGATGAGTTAAGAGAGGCAACAAGGGACCAGTTCATGTAGGGCCATTGCAGTTTTGAGTAAAGGAGTGTACCACTAAAGCAACTGCTCAGAAAATAGACTGTTGGGGCAGGGCAGAAGGGAGAACAGTAAGGAACTGAATGCAATAATATAGCTAAAAGATTATGGTGGCTTGAACTAGGATGATAGCAATGGAAGTGATAAAAAGTTGTCAGATTCTAGAATGAAAGAAAAAAGAAAGGAAGGGAGGGAGAAAAGAGTCAATCAGGCTAGAATGAACAGCATTTTCTGATGGATTGGATATAGAGTATAAGAAAATATGAAGCAGAGGATAACCAAGATGAACTCCAAGGTTTGTGGCCTGATCTAACTTAAAACTCAACATTGAAAAAACTAAGATCATGGCATCTGGTCCTATCACTTCATGGCAAATAGATGGGGAAACAATGAAAACAGTGACAGACTTTCTTTTCTTAGGCTCTAAAATCACTGCAGATGGTGACTGCAGCCATGAAATTAAGAGACGCTTGCTCCTTGGAAGAAAAGTTATGACCAACCTAGACAGCTTATCAAAAAGCAGAGATGTTACTTTGCCAACAAAGGTCCTTGTAGTCAAAGCTATGGTTTTTCCAGTAGTCATGTATGGATGTGAGAGTTGGACCATAAAGAAAGCTGAGTGCCAAAGAATTGATGCTTTTGAACTGTGGTGTTGGAGAAGACTCTTTAAAGCCCCTTGGACTTCAAGGAGATCAAACCAGTCAATCCTAAAGGAAATCAGTTCTGATTATTCATTGGAAGGACGGATGCTGAAGCTGAAGCTCCAATAGTCTGGCCACCTGATGTGAAGAACTAACTCATTGGAAAAGACCCAAATGCTGGGAAAGATTGAAGGCAGGAGGAGAAGGTGATGACAGAGGATGAGATGGTTGGATGGCATCACTGACTTGATAGACATGAGTCTGAGGGAGCTCCAGGAGATGGTGATGGACAGGGAAGCCTGGCATGCTTCAGTCCATGGGGTCGTAAAGAGTCAGACAAGACTAAGCAACTGAACTGAACTGATTAATAATAAAAAGGAAGGATGGAATTGGTGTTGAATTATTTATGGAAGACTGTTAGTAGAGAAGGTGTGAAGGTGGGTGAAGATTAGAAGTCCTGTTTACAACATGTTAGTTTTGAGATGGCTATTAACCAAATAGGTATGCCAAGTAGGAAGTTGGATATACAAGGATGATGTTTAATGGACAGATTCAGGCAAGAGATATACATGTCTTGAAAGCCTATGTAAGCTATTTAAATTCATGAGGCTGGATAAATTACCAAGGGAATGAGTATAAATAAAGAAAAAAGGTCCAAGGCCTAAGCCTGAGTCAAGCCAAAGTCAAGAAGTCAGAAGATGATGTGGAACAAGCAAAGGAGACTGAGAAAGAGAGACCAGTAAAGCAGGAGAAAAAGACTATGTTGTTCTAGAAGCTAAGTGAAGAAAGGTTTTCCAAAAGGAGGAGGTGATCAACTGTGGCAAAGCCAGCTAACAGATCAAGTGAAATGAAGACAGAATTGATCACTGAATTTGAAACAAGTCTGTCACAATGACCTTGAAACGGGCAGTTTAGTAGAGCAGTGGGAGTGAAAGCTCATCTAGAGTGGGTTCAAGACAGAATGGGAAGAGATGAAGTGAAGACAGCTAGTGTAGACAACTCTATGTATTCTCATGTAAACTGAAGGAAGGAAATGGGGCAGTGAGTGGGGTGAACAGAAGACTATCATAAACTGAGATGAGTAATAACATGTCTTTATGGTGATGAAAGTGATCAAAGAGAAAAGGAAAAATACATGAAGGAGAGGGTAGAATTGCTGGAGAATGTAATGGGGAGATAGGATCTAATGCAGAGCTGGAAGGGGTGTCTTTTGAAGCAATGGAAGTTCATCTGTAGTCACTGTACAGAGGCTGAAAATATAAGTAGACATGAATGTGTGTGGGTAGATGTTTTGGTAGGAGTCTGCAGTTTTCTTCAGACTGCTTCAATTTTCTCAATAGAGAAGGAAACAAGCACACTATTTGAGAGAGTAGTTGAAGGAGGAGGTGTTAGGTGTTGGAGAGAGGAGAATGTGTGAAACAGTCATCTGGAAGAGTGGGTGCAATCACGGACCAGGAAAGAGCAGACGGACCTAGATAAGATCATCATCAGTTAGGACTGAAGGTTTGGACAAAGCCATCAAAAATAAGCAGGGGTGACAAAGCAACTATGCAAACGTACTACTGCAGACAAAGAAGAAGGGAGGGGAAAGAGAGAGAGGTGAATGAAGGGAAGACCCAGCAAGTCTGAAGGAAAACAAAACAAGAAAACACAGTCATGTTTAAATGTCTTATGGAAGGACTTCATGCTGGAAAAAAAAAAAAAAGAGGAAATAAAACAGGAGTTAAAATATAAGATAAAATCAGAGGACAGAGATGGGGGGGCTAAAAAAAGTAAAAAATAAAATGTTAATACACATTATAATATATAAATTAAAAATAACAAGAAAACAGAATGGACTAATGCAGGAAAAACTGGAGAGGACAAAGGTAGGTATTCTGGTTAAGTTATTAAACCTGAAGTATCCCTGGTGGTTCAGACGGTAAAGAATCTGCCTGCAATGCAGGAGACCCAGATTAGATCTCTGTGTTGGGAAGATCCCCTGGAGAATGAAATGGCTACCCACTCCAGTATTCCTGTCTGGAGAATTCCATGGATAGAGGAGCCTGGTGGGCTACAGTCCACGAAAAACATGAAACCCAGACAAGCAACGGAAACCAAGAGGTAGAGGGGAAGGAAGTGAGAAAAGTGGTAAGAGAACTAAGTAGCTGGTCTTTTAAGGTCATTTATATGTTAAGGTCACAAAGAGTTGGACATGACTAAGCAACTAACACTTTAACTTTTCATGAGGAAAATCTATTTAGGTATCCAAGCAGAAAAAGCAAGTCATCCACAAAGGGGGGACATTCTGGCCTCAGATTCTTCCCTGGAAAACTTTCCGTGCTGGAAGAAAGACCAAATCGTGACTCCAAAATGCTTTACCAAGACAAGTTGTTCAAGTATGAAAATAATAGGCGGATATTCTCAAACATGAATAAATTAAACACTCAGGAAATGTAGCCCTAATGAGCTCCTTGAAAAAGAAATACTACTTGATAATGAAACTCAGCCAACCAAGAGGAGAGTCTAATGAAGAACTCAGGATAGGATAACATAAGGTAATGGGACAGTAAGCATCAAATTCAATTAAACTAGAATTTAACTGAGAGAATTGTGATTGCAGAATAGTAATGTAAATATTATAAGCTCTAATAACACGAAACCCAGACAAGCAATGGAAACCAAGAGGTAGAGGGGAAGGAAGTGAGAAAAGTGGTAAGAGAACTAAGTAGCTGGTCTTTTAAGGTCACTTATATGTTAAAAATTAGATTATGGAGTCCTACAACAAATATTAGTTCAGTCTCATAATGACCTTTAGAATCTGTTCATCTGAAAGAAATCTTTCAGGAACCAACATCTCTTAGGGCAAAGAAACTTTTACCTAACGTTCAGTGAATTATTCAGTTCTATTTTATTTTTCTTTTATTAAATTTAAGAAAAAATGTATATCTAATATTTTACTATTAAAATAATAACATGCTTCCATACGATTCAATTCTTTTACATTTTTTATACTTTATTTTTTAATGTAAATTTATTTATTTTATTGGAGGCTAACTATTTTACAATATTGTATTGGTTTTGCCATACATAAACATGAATCCACCATTGGTGAACACGTGTTCCCTATCCTGAACCCCCCTCCCACCTCCCTCCCCATCCCAACCCTCTGGGTCATCCCAGTGCACCAGCCCCGAGCATCCTGTATCATGCATCAAACCTGGACTGGCGATTCAATTCACATATGATATTATACATGTTTCAATGCCATTCTCCCAAATCATCCCGCCCTTGTCCTCTCCCACAGAGTCCAAAAGACTGTTCTATACATCTGTGTCTCATTGGCTGACACTCATACAAGGTTATTGTTACCATCTTTCTAAATTTCATGTATATGCGTTAGTATACTATATTGGTGTTTTTCTTTCTGGCTTACTTCACTCTGTATAATAGGTTCCAGTTTCCTCCACCTCATTAGAATTGATTCAAATGTATTCTTTTTAATGGCTGAGTAATATTCCATTGTGTATATATAGCACAGCTTTCTTTTTATTTATTTATTTGTTTTAATTAGAGGCTAATTACTTTACAATATTGTATTGGTTTTGCCATACATCAACATGAATCCACCATGGGTGTACACGTGTTCCCAGTCCTGAACCCCCCTCCCACCTCCCTCCCCATACCATCCCTCTGGGTCATCCCAGTGCACCAGCCCCAAGCATCCTGTATCCTGCATCAAATCTGGACTGGTGACTCGTTTCATATATGACATTATACATATTTCAATGGCATTCTCCCAAATCATCCCCCCCTCCTACAGAGTCCAAAAGACTGTTCTATACATCTGTGTCTCTTTTGCTGTCTCGCATACAGGATTATCATTACCATCTTTCTAAATTCCATATATATGCATTAGTATACTGTATTGGTGTTTTTCTTTCTGGCTTACTTCACTCTGTATAATCAGCTCCAGATTCAACCACCTCATTAGAACTGATTCAAATGTATTCTTTTTAATGGCTGAGTAATATTCCATTGGGTATATGTACCACAGCATTCTTATCCATTCATCTGCTGATGGACATCTAGGTTGCTTCCATGTCCTGGCTATTATAAACAGTGCTGCGATGAACACTGGGGTACACGTGTCTCTTTCAATTCTGGTTTCCTCGGTATTTATGCCCAGCAGTGGGATTGCTGGGTCGTATGGCTGTTCTATTTCCAGTTTTTTAAGGAATCTCCACACTGTTCTCCATAGTGGCTGTACTAATTTGCATTCCCACCAACAGTGTAAGAGGGTTCCCTTTTCTCCACATAAGGATTCTTCAATATCTGCAAATCAATCAGTGTAATACACCACATCAACCAATTGAAAAATAAAAGACATATGATTATCTCAATAGATGCAGAGAAAGCCTTTGACAAAATTTAGCATCCATTTATGATAAAAACTCTCCAGGAAGCAGGAATAGAAGGAACATACCTCAACATAATAAAAGCTATATATGACAAACCCACAGCAAACATTATCCTCAATGGTGAAAAACTGAAAGCATTTCCCCTAAAATCAGGAACAAGACAAGGGTGCCCACTTTAACCACTACTATTCAACATAGTTTTGGATGTTTTGGCCACAGCAATCAGAGCAGAAAAGGGAATAAAAGGAATCCAAATTGGAAAAGAAGAAGTAAAACTCTCACTGTTTGCAGATGACATGATCCTCTACATAGAAAACCCTAAAGATTCCACCAGAAAATTACTATAGCTAATCAATGAATACAGTAAAGTTGCAGGATATAAAATCAACACACAGAAATCCCTTGCATTCCTATACACTAATAATGAGAATATAGAAAGAGAAATTAAGGAAACATCCCATTCACCATTGCAACAAAAAGAATAAAATATTTAGGAATATATCTACCTAAAGAAACTAAAGACCTATATATAGAAAACTATAAAATACTGGTGAAAGAAATGAAAGAGGACACTAATAGATGGAGAAATATACCATGTTCATGGATCAGCAGAATAAATATAGTGAAAATTAGTATACTACCCAAAGCAATCTATAGATTCAATGCAATCCCTATCAAGCTACCAACGGTATTCTTCACAGAGCTAGAACAAATAATTTCACAATTTGTATGGAAATACAAAAACCTCAAATAGCCAAAGCAACCTTGAGAAAGAAGAATGGAACTGGAGGCATCAACCCGCCTGACTTCAGGCTCTATTACAAAGCCACAGTCATCAACACAGTATGGTACTGGCACAAAGACAGAAATATAGATCAATGGAACAAAATAGAAAGCTCAAGAGACACTGATGTATAGAACAGTCTTATGGACTCTGTGGGAGAGGGAGAGGGTGGGAATATTTGGGAGAATGGCATTGAAACATGTAAAATATCATGTAAGAAACGAGTTGCCAGTCCAGGTTCGATGCACGATACTGGATGCTTGGGGCTAGTGCACTGGGACGACCCAGAGGGATGGTATGGGGAGGGAGGAGGGAGGAGGGTTCAGGATGGGGAACACATGTATACCTGTGGCAGATTCATTTTGATATTTGGCAAAACTAATACAATTATGTAAAGTTTAAAAATAAAATAAAATTAGAAAAAAAAAAATAGAAAGCCCAAAGATAAACCCACACACCTATGGACACCTTATCTTTTATAAAGGAGGCATGAATATACAATGGAGAAAAGACAATCTCTTTAACCAGCCGTGCTGGGAAAACTGGTCAACCACTTGTAAAAGAATGAAACTAGAACACTTTCTAACACCATACACAAAAATAAACTCAAAAGGGATTAAAGATCTAAACATAAGATCAGAAACTATAAAACTCTTAGAGGAGAACATAGGCAAAACACTCTCCGACATAAATCACAGCAGGATCCTCTATGACCCACCTCCCAGAATATTGGAAATAAAAGCAAAAATAAACAAATGGGATCTAATTAAAATTGTAAGCTTCTGTACAACAAAAGAGACTATAAGCAAGGTGAAAAGACAGCCTTCAGAATGGGAGAAAATAATAGCAAATGAAGCAACAGACAAACAACTAATCTCAAAAATATAGAAGCAACTCCTGCAGCTCAATTCCGGAAAAGTAAACGACCCAATCAAAAAATGGGCCAAAGAACTAAATAGACATTTCTCCAAAGAAGACATACAGATGGCTAACAAAAACACATGAAAAGATGCTCAACATCACTCATTATCAGAGAATTGCAAATCAAAACCACAATGAGGTAGCATAGCTTTCTTATCCATTCATCTGCTGATGGACATCTAGGTTGCTTCCATGTCCTGGCTATTATAAACAGTGCTGCAATGAACATTGGGGTACATGTGTTTCTTTCAATTCTGGTTTCCTCTGTGTGTATGCCCAGCAGTGGGATTGCTGGGTCGTATGGCTGTTCTATTTCCAGTTTTTTAAGGAATCTCCACACTGTTCTCCAGAGTGGCTGTACTAGTTTGCATTCCTGCCAACAGTGTAAGAGGGTTCCCTTTTCGCCACACCCTCTCCAGCATTTATTGCTTGTAGACTTTTGGATCGCAGCCATTCTGACTGGTGTGCAATGGTACCTGATAGTGGTTTTGATTTGCATTTCTCTCATAATGAGTGATGTTGAGCGTCTTTTCATGTGTTTGGTAGCCATCTGTATGTCTTCTTTGGAGAAATGTCTGTTTAGGTCTTTGGCCCATTTTTTGATTGGATCATTTATTTTTCTGGAATTGAGCTGCAGGAGTTGCTTGTATATTTTTGAGATTAGTTGTTTGTTGCTTTATTTGCTATGATTTTCTCCCATTATGAAGGCTGTCTTTTCACCTTGCTTATAGTTTCCTTTGTTGTGCAGAAGGTTTTAATTCTGTGATTAAATTGTCCACATTTTTTTTCTGGTCCATGACTTGCAGGATCTTAGTTCCCTGACAAAGGATCGAACCTGTGCTTCCTACAGTGGAAGCACGGAGTCTTATCCAATGGACTACCAGGGAAGTCCCTGTCTACACTCTTAATCCCTTCTGCACTGTACTTCAATGCATTTGCATGTTGGATTGCTTATACGTCTCCATTCAGTAGAACTCTTCCATAGCTCACTCCAGGCATGTAATAGTTGCTGGGTAGGGAGAGCATGTATGTGGGTGAGGAGGGCTTTATCTCCCAACTCCTCTCGAACAATGAATTTTAAAAGGACCTAGAGGGCTTCACAGCTGAATTCTACCAAAAATTTAGAGAAGAGCTAACACCTATCCTACTCAAAACCTTCCAGAAAATTGCAGAGGAAGGTAAACTTCCAAACTCATTCTATGAGGCCACCATCACCCTAATACCAAAACCTGACAAAGATGCCACAAAAAAAGAAAACTACAGGCCAATACCACTGATGAACATAGATGCAAAAATCCTTAACAAAATTCTAGCAATCAGAATCCAACAACACATTAAAAAGATCATACACCATGACCAAGTGGGCTTTATCCCAGGGATGCAAGGATTCTTCAATATCCACAAATCAATCAATGTAATACACCACATTAACAAATTGAAAAATAAAAACCATATGATTATCTCAATAGATGCAGAGAAAGCCTTTGACAAAATTCAACATTCATTTATGATAAAAAAAAAAAACCCTCCAGAAAGCAGGAATAGAAGGAACATACCTCAACATAATAAAAGCTACATATGACTAACCCACAGCAAACATTATCCTCAATGGTGAAAAATTGAAAGCATTTCCTCTAAAGTCAGGAACAAGACAAGGGTGCCCACTTTCACAATTACTATTCAACATAGTTTTGGAAGTCTTGGCCACAGCAATCAGAGTAGAAAAAGAAATAAAAGGAATCCAAATTGGAAAAGAAGAAGTAAAACTCTCACTGTTTGAAGATGACATAATCCTCTACATAGAAAACCCTAAAGACTCCACCAGAAAATTACTAGAACTAATCAATGAATATAGTAAAGTTGCAGGATATAAAATCAACACACAGAAATCCCTTGCATTCCTATACACTAATAATGAGAAAATAGAAAGAGAAATTAAGGAAACAACTCCATTCACCATTGCAATGAAAAGAATAAAATACCTAGGAATATATCTACCTAAATAAACTAAAGACCTATATATAGAAAACTATAAAACACTGGTGAAAGAAATGAAAGAGGACACTAATAGATGGAGAAATATACCATGTTCATGGATTGGAAGAATCAGTATAGTGAAAATTAGTATACTACCCAAAGCAACTTATAGATTCAATGCAATCCCTATCAAGCTACCAACGGTATTCTTCACAGAGCTAGAACAAATAATTTCACAATTTGTATGGAAATACAAAAAACCTCAAATAGCCAAAGCCATCTTGAGAAAGAAGAATGGAACTGGAGGAATCAACCTGCCTGACTTCAGGCTCTACTACAAAGCCAGAGTCATCAACACAGTATGGTACTGGCACAAAGACAGAAATATAGATCAATGTAACAAAATAGAAAGCCCAGAGATAAACCCACGCACCTATGGGCACCTTATCTTTGACAAAGGAGGCAAGAATATACATGGATTAAAGACAATCTCTTTAATAAGTGGTGCTGGGAAAACTGGTCAACCACTTGTAAAAGAATGAAACTAGAACACTTTCTAACACCATACACAAAAATAAACTCAAAATGGATTAACTATCTAAATGTAAGACCAGAAACTATAAAACTCCTAGAGGAGAACATAGGCAAAACACTATCCGACATACATCACAGCAGGATCCTCTATGACCCACCTCCCAGAATATTGGAAATAAAAGCAAAAATAAACAAATGGGACCTAATTAAACTTAAAAGCTTCTGCACAACAAAGGAAACTATAAGCAAGGTGAAAAGACAGCCTTCAGAATGGGAGAAAATCATAGCAAATGAAGCAACAAACAACTAATCTCAAAAATATACAAGCAACCCCTACAGCTCAATTTCAGAAAAATAAATGACCCAATCAAAAAATGGGCCAAAGAACTAAATAGACCTTTCTCCAAAGAAGACATACAGATGGCTAACAAACACATGAAAAGATGCTCAACATCACTCATTATCAGAGAAATGCAAATCAAAACCACTATGAGGTACCATTTCACGCCAGTCAGAATGGCTGCGATCCAAAAGTCTACAAACAATAAATGCTGGAGAGGGTGTGGCGAAAAGGGAACCCTCTTACACTGTTGGTGGGAATGCAAACTAGTACGGCCACTATGGAGAACAGTGTGGAGATTCCTTAAAAAACTGGAAATAGAACAGCCATACGACCCAGCAATCCCACTGCTGGGCATACACACTGAGGAAACCAGAAGGGAAAGATACATGTGTATCCCAATGTTCATTGCAGCACTGTTTATAATAGCCAGGACATGGAAGCAACCTAGATGTCCATCAGCAGATGAATGGATAAGAAAGCTGTGGTACATATACACAATGGAGTATTACTCAGCAATTAAAAAGAATACATTTGAATCAGTTCTAAAGAGGTGGATGAAACTGGAGCGTATTATACAGAGTGAAATAAGCCAGAAAGAAAAACACCAATACAGTATACTAATGCATATACATGGTATTTAGAAAGATGGTAACAGTAACCCTGTATATAAGACAGCAAAAGAGACACTGATGTATAGAACAGTCTTTTGGACTCTGTGGGAGAGGGAGAGGGTGGGATGATTTGGGAGAATGGCATTGAAATATGTATAATATCATATATGAAACGAGTTGCCAGTCCAGGTTCGATGCACGATACTGGATGCTTGGGGCTGGTGCACTGGGACGACCCAGAGGAATGGTATGGGGAGGGAGGAGGGAGGAGGGTTCAGGATGGGGAACACATGTATACCTGTGGCAGATTCATGTTGATGTATGGCAAAACCAATACAATATTGTAAAGTTAAATCAAATAAAATTTAAAAAAAAGAAAAATAATAATAAATGGAGCTAGAGGAGGAATGGTCTTTTTCCAGGGAAGCTGTTCTAGAATCTTTTGTTCTGGGCTCCTAGTATATATTCTGATGACTTTATTTTTTGTTTGTTTATTCATTAAGTCATGTCTGACTCTTTACTATCCCATGAACTGTAGCTTTCCAGGCTGCTCTATCCATGGGCTTTCCCAGGCAAGAATCCTGGAGTGGGTTGCCATTTCCTTCTCCAGGGGACCTTCCTGACAAAGGGATCAAACACACATCTCCTGTATTTGGAGGTGGATTCTTTACCATGGAGCCACCTGAGGAGCCCATTCTGATGACTGGCCTCCTTTATCTCTGAGACTTTGTTACATCTTGTAGTGTTGCTGGCTCAGTGGGTATCAGGTTTCCATTTTGTTATTCTCCATGCTACCATCCTGCCCCTGCCCTGGCCCATTTCTCTAAGCTGTTATTAACTCTGGTGGGAGAGTCTGAGACCTGCTGCTGGCTCCCACCTACCAGTCTTGGCATGACAAATTGCCTTACTATCATACATAATACTGCCATGTAAAATAGAGTAAGCTTTCTGCTCACATACTGCTACCATCTCCTGTATCTGTTTAGATCCAAGCAGCCTATATATATCATGGACATAAAAGTCATAGAAGAAAAGCATGCTAGGAATCGGTCCTCTATACCAGAGCCAATCAGGATGGATCAGGGAATTCTGTAGATCTCACCTGTTCTAAGCAGCATATTAGCTATGCTTGACTTCAGCTACCACATTTTGCCTGCTGTGTACTTACTCTACCCTGGTATGAAATGTATTTTGCAACAGTGCAGAAGAAATATACAAGATTGATTAGACTTGGTACCATTTGTCCATACTCTTGCAATTATTGTAGTCACTGCTTGAAAAGATGCAAAAAATCCTTTATCCAGTTTTGTTCCTCTATAAAGTTTCATTTAAGTTTTAGCAGGTGTTTTTATGTGTAAATCAGATCAACTTCCCATGTTAGCTCCTGATGGTTAACGTTTTGATGTTCTGTTTGCCCAAGCAGACTGATTTGCCATTATGGGAAAATGTTTGAACTAAAAAAAGTCCTCTAAACTTTGTTCACTAATCTTATCAAAGAAAATAGAAGCAGACCATGTAGACAGAAACCTTCAAATTAAATATACCTTTCCAATTCACATGTATTTGATCAGCATTCATTATGGAACTAGGGAGGTAGTTGCTTCTTGATTCTGCAATAGCATTGAGGTTTAGATCACTTTCCACAGTCTTTAAAAATTCAGCTGGGAAAAGAATAGACAATATTAACTGCTAATAACATCTACTCTTTGGTAGTAAGTTAGGATACCTCATAGAACTGTCATTGTCCTTAACAATCCCATCTATCAGGCCTGGTGGACACCATACAATTGTGCCCTTCTGGAAACAGCCGGGCCAGCCTCGCTGTGTGGTGACAGATTGTTTAGAGTGAGCCAATAGTGGCAGAAGAGTTCAAAAGCTTGTAAAGGTGATTTGTAGCCTTGTGAAGGTCTAATTTCTGCTTGAGTCGCAGGGATAGGTTATTTCACATACTGTTATTTGGATTTGGAGAACTGCACTAATGGCCTGGGCCATTTGGTTTCCTTCTCTTTCTCTTGCATGTTTTTAAACTTTTTTTATGTGGACCACTTTTAAAGTCTTTATTGAATTTGTTACAGTATTGCTTGTTTTATGCTTTGCTTTCTTGGCTGACAGGCATGTAGGATCTTAGCTCCCTGACCAGGAATCAAATCTGCACCCCTTGCATTAGAAGGTGAAGTCTTAATCACTGCACTACCAGGGAAGTCCCTCCTTTGCATGTTTTTTATCTAGTCATTCCTTGATTACCTGACTCTTAACTAGGCATATTAATCAGAGCCATTGTGGAAACTTTAAGAAAAAGAAAGAGAAATGCACAAGCTGCAGCCTTATGGGTGTTGTTCAGGTAGATCAGGTCAATGGAGGGGGTCACATGGACTTTGGTATGAATACTGATTCTGTCTCCTGCTAGTCACGTGCTCTTTGGCAAATCACTTACCCTCTCCAAGTCCCGTCACTTTATTGTCAAATGGGTAAAATGTTAGCACTGCCTTCATATGGTTGTTGAAAGGGGTGAATGAGTTGACATACAGGGGACAGTACGTAGGTAAAAAATACATCTCTTATTTGAGTGCTTACTATTATTGACTCATAGGTAGCGATTAGCCGTCTCCATTTTAAGAAGTTCACAGGTTATCTGGAGTTCTATCCCCACTGAGAATCTCTGCTCCTAAAACGTTCTTGAAAGATAGCTTTTAATATGAAAAGTGAAGCATCTGCTTCAAATCTGTTTTAGAAGCTGGTTAAGATTCTGTGCTATGATGCCACTTCATAAAGCTATGTATGTATATAGGTAGGCATGTGTGTATATATTGAGTATTGATGTTGTTCCTGGCACTGTGCCTAGGTACTGGGGACACAAAGACCATGAAACATGGTCCCTACTCTTAAGAATCGAGTTGCCTAATTCTGCTTTCTGTTCTGCAATGAGGTGGCCCAGTATGTCTAAATACAGGAATAAAAATTCCCCTTGGCATTCAAAGGTGGGTTTGATTTCTAAAGGAACCTACACTTCTCCAAACATTATTGTTTTAAACTAATCAGTAAGAAATGTTCCATTGATAATCTTTATTTTAATTCTGTTCCAGTGGCTTTTTAAGTGGAGGTACCATTGGCATTTATTAATACCATATGCCAGGCATTTTTACTGATGCTTTCTTTCCATCCTTGTGACAGTCTATGAAATCGTCCTCATGATGTTTTGCTCACAGTCATGTAGCCATAAGCGATGAAATCAGGATTTGAATCCAGACCTGTCTGACTCTAAGTCACATTTTCTGTCCATCCTTCCTTGATGCACGTAGGAGTTAAAGATGGGAGCTAATTACTGAGCACAGTTGAAGGGCCATCTTGGCTAATCTTTGTAAAGAAGGCAAAATAGCTAATTGTGATCAATTCATGTAAGTTCTCAAGGAACATTAGTGGTGTTGGGCTTAGAGATCACTTATAATGTCAAGAATGGGCTGTGTGTTCTCTCAGGTTCTTTTTCCACTGAATGGATCCAATTTTTTTTCACAGTTGATCTTAATTATTGAAATGATGAATTGAATGAATCATTGGTGGTTATCAACTGTGTGGTCCTCAACACCATTAATTTATTTAAACATCCTTCAGCTCAACTAAGTCATCTCCTGGTGACCTCTGCTTGAACCATACATTTGAGATAGTTCACAGTTTACATGCACTTGAATCAAATACTAAAAACAACACAAGCAAAATGATGTGCTTTACATTTTAGTCCTGTATTGTTCTGTAAAAGTGCATATTAAAGTTTCAGAGATGCCTCCTGCTTTTTAAATAAGGATCACCAAGGGGTCTGGCAAGTGGGCAGCTGGATCCTACTAGAAAACAATGTCATCCTTGTTGAATCAATGCACTTGAATTGAAGCTGTGTCCCCAGGGCCAGTCACCATCACACTGTCCTATCCTTTTGTAGCATAAGAAATCGATTCCCCAGAACAGCTCAGGTGCAGCGGTACAGGAAAAACAATCCTGCCATTCCACACAACCCCACCTCTTCAAATCTGCACATTTCAGAAAGACCATTCTTTCTCCTCTTCCATGTCATCAAATCAACACCCCTGTGCCAGACACTGTTTTCTTCATGGGCTGAAGTTCTCCTCTGATACTTCTGGGCAGACCTCACAGGCACAATTTGTTACCTGGGCCAAGTGACCTCACAACCTTCCAGGCTTTGAGTTCTCAGAGTTGTCAAAAGATCAGGTCAGGGTCCTGAGGAAAAAATGGGAATTTTTCTCCTCCTGGGTTCCCAGGTGAGAATCAGAGTCCAGATTCTTTTTCACCTCTGAAGTAGTCAGATTGGTATGGAATCAAATTCATTAATCTTTGTACTTGCTAAAAATGGTGGGTTCTTCCCTTCCCATCATGGTGGGTTCCATTCCCTTTTCTTTTTTGGTTCTGGTGAACTTGAAAAACAGATGCTGCTTCAGGTAAATAGTTCAGTATTCACATGAGTGCAAATTACACTTCCATACCATTGCATTTATTCCAGTGATTGCACTGATTGTGTTTGACCATGTGATAATTAGGCCACATTCAGATCACAAAAGGGCTTCCTTGATAGCACAGTTGGTAAAGAATCCACCTGCAATGTGGGAGACCTGGGTTCGATCCCTGGGTTTGGAAGATCTCCTGGAGAAGGGAAAGGCTACCTACTCCAGTATTCTGGCCTGGGGAATTCCATGGACTATATAGTTCATGGAGTTGCAGAGAGTTGGATATGACTGAGCGACTTTCACTTTCCCTTTCAGATCACAAATCCCCATTCTACACACTTTGGGTTTTCTAATCCAGAATGCACTAATGGCCTATAGAGTGCTTTGGTATTAGGTGACCAGAAAAGTGTAATGTTCTTTCTACTGGGGAGGTGATAATGAAGGATAGTGGGCTGCAGTCCATAGGGTCACAAAGAGCTGGACATGACTTAGTGACTGAACAACAAGAATAACAAAATAATCATCAGAGAGCACTTTTTCTTATGAGGAATGTTTGCTTGTCATTATAGATTCAAGCTATGTAAATGAAGGTATTGGGTTGGCCAAACTGTTTTTTCCATAACATCTTGTGGAAAAATGTGAATGAGTTTTTTGGCCAACCTTATAACTGGAGAGATACATACATACCATTTGCCATTGTTTTGGGATAGGTAATTTAATATTCAGGTATGTACCTGTTTAACATGAAGTTATCCATTACAAATTCATGGGGACATTTGCCAGAAGAGAAAGTCAGATTCAGCCTGTGGCCAAATTGAGAGCCTTTTCTTTCTCATCCATTCTCTCTGATTTCAGTTCTTTCTTCCATTTAACCGTATGAGCACCTCAGTCAACTCTGAGTCAGGTGAAGAGTGTGCAGTCAAACATGTTGACTGAGGGATGGACTGGGCAAATGTTACCTTCCCTGTAATGGACCTGTGGGCATTTAAAAAGAGGACTGCATGGAGAGAGCTATCCTTAATGGGAAGTAACAATGTCCTGATGATGGCTTTTGAGGTACTAGCAGGTAACTGCTGCTTCTGCCCCTGATGAAGGCTGTCCCTAGACAA
This sequence comes from Bos grunniens, assembly GCF_055505025.1. Taxonomy (NCBI): domain Eukaryota; kingdom Metazoa; phylum Chordata; class Mammalia; order Artiodactyla; family Bovidae; genus Bos; species Bos grunniens. The sequence goes on along the minus strand of NC_141194.1, from coordinate 122,139,874 downwards.
GGAGTAATTGCCAGTGAGTGACTAGGTGAAATTGGGAATAGCGCCCCTTGAGCTACCAGTGGAATTAGGCAGTGTCTGTTGGAAGAGGGCCACTGTTCTGACAGGTGGGGGCAGAGGAGCAGAGGAGTAAGGCAGAGTGGGAAGGTAAAGTCTGGGGAACAGGAGGGATTTAGGAGAGATTGAATCCAAGTCCTGTATCTACTTCCTCCATCTAACAGATGGCAGTAGTGATGCTCTTGGAGCTTCCCATCTAGTCAAGAAGACAGACCTCAATCAGATGCTTCACGCATTCACCAAAGAGGTATTGAACTTACTACGTAACAAACATGGTGGGTGCTATGAAGAAAAAGTACATGTTTTGAGAGACCTGACCTCACCTGGAGTGTTGGTGAAATCCACTGATGGAATTTCACAACCCAAAGAAGTGAGACTTGAGGTGAGATATCAGAAATGAATATGAAGAATGAAGAGCTATTTAGGCAAGGGTGTATAAAAGGAACCTTCCCCAAAGATGGATGAGCAGGTATAAGGAGATAATCCAGTAGGTTCTAGTACATTACCTGAAGGCCAGCATGTCTGAAGCAGAGCACATGATGGAGGGAGTGAGTAAAGCTGAGACTGAAGAGATAGGAAGGGGGCAGCCCCTTCCAGGCCTACCTGTTCATGGTAAAAAAAAAAAAAAGAAAGTGTTGAAACATTTTTGTAATAACAATGTTAAGCCATTAGCAGGTTTTCAGTAAGACAATGTTTTAATTAGCTGACTCCAGCTATAAGGAGGTGAAGAATGGATCAAAGCAGGAGCCCCACTGGAGGTAGTGGGAGTCTTTAGGAGGCTGCTGTAGTGGACTAGACCAGGCACAGCTGACTTAGACTGGGATGGAAGCAGTGGAAGAGAAAAATGGATGTACTGTGTGACCTTGGGCAGGTCTTCACCTCTCTGAACCTAAACAGGCTTATTTTCCTTCAGGTTGGGCCTGTCATATCTAGTGATTTAAGAGCATGCTTTGCTCACTCACATCATCTGCCTGCTATAATCTCTCTTGAGATGGCAACTATTCAACAAAACATTCGTCCACATTTGATATCTGAGGGAAAGACAGAGCTAGCTTTGAATTCTTTAGAATTGTATTTATTGCAATTCCTTAACATTGGTGGGCTGGATGAGTTGTACATTTTGGTGATACAGGTGACTTTTAAATGAACGAAGAAACACTGCCACACCTGTTATTCCTCTGATCCTAAAGTACTAAACAAAAGGACTAACACATGTCTTCCCTGTATTCAGCAGTAATTAAATACAGCTACACTTATTTAGGAAACTGATAACAGTAGAGAAATGTAGTGTCAGCTATCTGGAAAAGAGACAGTCCAAGGACTACCTTTTGTTCTTAGAGTTAAAAACACTTCCAAACAAAACTGAAAAGAAAATGCCTTTCAGGGTTATGATATCTTCCCTCCAAGCCTTTGAAACTTGGCAAACATTTCTTGCCAGCTCATCACACTAAGCTCTGTTGTAAACTTACATAAAACTTACACAAGCTTCATTCAGTAGGGAACAAATCAGTCTGTGAGTAAAGTTTTGATTCTAGGTGTTCCAGCAACATTCCTGGTGAGAGTAGGAAAACATTGAAACTAGATGCCTAAACCTTTTTTATTTTTTATTTATTTATTTTTTAACTTTACAATATTGTATTGGTTTTGCCATACATCAACATGCATCTGCCATGGGTATACATGTGTTCCCCATCCTGGGCATACACACTGAGGAAACCAGAATTGAAAGAGACACACGCCTAAACCTGTCAAATGGCTTGGTTCCATGTGATTGACCTTTGTTGTAGCTAAGGTTCTCTGGACAGTACTTTGTCCTAGACATCTTTGGTGATGGCAATGATGGGGAGCTAACAAGTGAACAGGAGATGGCAAGAGTGAACACTGACATTTTAGGAATTAGTAAACTAAAATTGACTGGAATCGTCAAATTTATTTCAGATGACCATTGTATCTACTACTGTGGGCAAAAACTTAGAAGAAATGGAGTAGCCCTCATAGTCAACAAGAGTCCAAAATGCAGTACTTGGGTGCAATCTCAAAACAGCAGAATGAGCTCTTTTTGTTTCCAAGGCAAACCATTCAATATCACAGTAATCCAAGTCTATGCCCCAACCACTAATGCCCAAGAAGCTGAAGTTGAACAGTTCTATGAAGACCTATAAGTCCTTCTAGAACTAACACCCCCCCAAAGATGTCCTTTTCATCATAGAGGACTGGCGTGCAAAAGTAGGAAGTCAAGAGACACCTGGAGTAAAAGGCAAATTTGGCCTTGGAGTACAAAATGAAGCAGGGCAAAGGCTAACAGAGTTTTGCCAAGAGAATGCACTGGTCATAGCAAACACCCTCTTCCAACAACACAAGAGATGACTCTACACATGGACATCACCAGATGGTCAATACCAAAATTAGATTGATTATATTCTTTGCAGCCAAAGATGGAGAAGCTCTATACAGTCAGCAAAAACAAGATCAGGAGCTGACTGTGGCTCAGAACATGAACTTCTTAATGTAAAATTCAGACTTAAATTGAAGAAAGTAGGGAAAACCACTAGACCATTCAGGTATGATCTAAATCAAATCCCTTATGATTATACAGTGGAAGTGACAAATAGATTCGAGGGATTAGATCTGATAGAGTGCCATTGTACAAGAAACACTGTACAGGAGGCAGTGATCAGGACCATCCCCCCAAAAAATAAAGGCAAAAAGGCAAAATGGCTGTCTGAGGAGGCCTTAGAAATAGCTGAGAAAAGAAGAGAATCTAAAGGCAAAGGAGCAAAGGAAAGACTACCCATGTGAATGCAGAGTTCCAAAGAATAGCAAGGAGAAATAAGAAAGCCATCTCCAGTGATCAGTGCAAAGAAATAGAGAACAACAGAAGGGGAAAGACTAGACATTTCTTCAAGATGTCCATATGTTTTTCAAGTCAGGAGCAAGACTGACAAGGATATCTGTAGTCACTGTTCTTATTCAGCTTTATAAATGAGATCTTAAACATCTCATTGGGAAAAAAAAAATATAAGGGTTGAAAACATTTTTATTTTCACAGATGGGATGATTGTCTACACAGATAATGTACTAAAATATGTAGACAAATGAGTATAACTAAATGGTTTTTCCTGTGGTCATGTATGGATGTAAGAGTTGGACTGTGAAGAAAGCTGAGCGCCAAAGAATTGATGCCTTTGAACTGTGCTGTTGGAGAAGACTCTTGAGAGTCCCTTGGACTGCAAGGAGATCCAACCAGTCCATTCTGAAGGAGATCAGCCCTGGGTGTTCTTTGGAAGGAATGATGCTAAAGCTGAAACTCCAGTACTTTGGCTGCCTCATGCAAAGAGCTGACTCATTGGAAAAGACTCTGCTGCTGGGAGGGATTGGGGGCAGGAGGAGAAAGGGACGACAGAGGATGAGATGGCTGGATGGCATCACTGACTCAATGGACGTAAGTCTAAGTGAACTCTGGGAGTTGCTGATGGACAGGGAGGCCTGGTGTGCTGCGATTCATGGGGTCAGAAAGAGTCGGACACGACTGAGCGACTGAACTGAACTGAAATGAATATATGGTTCCACGAGGTTTCTGGGTATAGGCTCAATATATAAAAATCAATAGTGATCCTCTTCAACAGGAAGAATCAAGGAGAAAATGTTATAAAGACAAATTCTGACAACCAACATGGCACCCAATATTGGTATCTCTTTTCCCATGTTTCACTTGTTTCAGGTCCTATGTTGTTTTTGTAAGGTTTGCCCCTCTGCCCCCAGTATGTTTGGATCAAGAAGTTTGTTCTTCCTTTCTTCTAGGCCCTTTAAAAAGAAATCAACTAATTTAGACCAAAGAACAAGTGAAGAGGAGACAGGATCATTGGGAAGAATTTAGAGAATATTCCTATCCCGTGGTTTCTCTTACAGGTCCATAGCGACTCTGCTATAGCTACTGCTTCTGTACCAGCTTATTCAAAATTCAGTTTGTTCCTATCTCTAAGTAAAGGACTTGACAGCTCATTATAGAATGTACTCCCTCAACTTGAGTGTATTCAAGCAAGAAATCTATCAAGTTACTTACTTTTTATTACTACAATGGACTACTACTCACCATATAAACCAAAATAATGTCATTTGCAACAACATGGATGCAACTAGAGATTATCATATGAAGTGAACTGAGTCAGAAAGAGAAAGACATACCATGTGATGTCACTTATATGTGGAATGTAGAGTATGACACAGGTGAACCTATCTATAAAACAGGAACAGACTCAAGGACATAGAGATCAGACTTGAGGTTGCCAAGGAGGAGGAGGGGAGAAGGATGGACTCAGCATTTGTGGTTGGTAAGTATACACTATTACATGTAGAACTGGTAAATAAGAAGGTTCTGCTGTATAATACAGAGAACTTCATCCATTCTCCTGAGATAAATCATAATGGAAAAGAATATTTTAAATATATATATTTATTTATGTAAAACTGAGTTACTTTGCTGTACAGCAGAGATTGGCTCAACATTGTAAATCAATTCTATTTCAATTTTTAACAAAGAAGAAACACTTCATATATATAAAAGAACCCAGATAAAGTATGTTTGCCTGTGTATGTGTGTGTATGCTCTCTAAACTAATAATCCTCTAAGGACAAAAAAACCATGACTTTGAACAAGTATATACCTTAAATGAAAATAAAGGATCAAAACATATTGTAAAGAATAAGAAAAAGCTTTGTATTTATAACTACTATAATGGAGTGAGTCCCTGGTAGGAAAAGTGGAAGCTTTCATAGGAAAAAATATCATTTCTGAAACATGGAAACACTGTCACACTAACTAAAACAGTCTCTGAACATAATAGGAATTATCCCACTTTGTTTAATGAAAGGACAAACTTGACTCTATTTTAGTGAGCTCAGACTGTCAGCTACTTTCAAGCACATAAGCTCTATTTCCTTAGTTATTTATGTAATTTATGAATAAATACTAGAATTAGAGTTTATTTGCAAGATAAATTGCAAAATTGGAATGGATAAAAAATTCCATTTACATAGTAGAAAAACCCATAATAAATTTGGAGCTGTACCTAATAAAATGTATGTCTTTTAAGGAAATATTATGAGCTTTTATTGAATTTCATAAACAATGAACAAAATTTAAATAATAGAAGATATATACCTTTTAAATTGTTTGGAAGATTCAATATCATACATAAATCAATTCCCCACAAATTAACTTGCAGTTCAGTGCAATTCCAATCAAACTCTCCAACAGTTTTTTTTTCCCCTAGAACTTGGCAAACTTGCCCTAAAATCTATGTGGAAAGAGGGTAAAGATTAGTCAAGATTCTCTACAGAAGAAAAACAATATGAGATTAGCTCTATAAGATATTAATAATTGTTATTCACTTATATTACAAAAGTGTGATATTAGTACAAGGACAGACAAGTGTACCAATAGAACAAAATTGAAATTTCAGAAACAAACTCATACATAAATGAGGACTTGGTTTATGACAGAGGAGACATTACAAACCAATAGAATAGTCCTGGGAAAATTGGCTATGTAGATGGTAAAAAAAATTCCTACCCTATACTATACAGACAGAGAAGGCAATGACACCCTACTCCAGTACTCTTGCCTGGAAAATCCCATGGACAGAGGAGCCTGGTAGGCTGCAGTCCATGGGGTCGCTAAGAGTTGGACACAACTGAGCGACTTCACTTTCACTTTTCACTTTCATGCATTGGAAAAGGAAATGGCAACCCACTCCAGCGTTCTTGCCTGGAGAATCCCAGGGACTGGGGAGCCTGGTGAGCTGCCGTCTCTGGGGTCGCACAGAGTCGGACACGACTGAAGCGACTTAGCAGTAGCAGCAGCAGCAGCAGCATACTATACAGAAATGTAAACTCAAGATGGATTAAAGATATAAATGTTAAAAGCAAGAATTATTTGATCTTGAAAAAGACGAAGAATACCTTAATGATCTCAAAGTAGGGAAAGGTTTCTTAAAAACACAAAATGGAAACTATACAAGATAGATACATTTGCCTTCATTAAAAGTAAAGACTAGTTGATGAGGTGTATATCACAAAGAAAATTTTAAATAATGAGCCACAGGTTGGTGGGAGCTATTTTTAGCTCTTATAAATAAGGAAGGATTAACATCTAGAAGGAGAGGGGGCATTAATATCTAGAGGAGAAGGGGACGCCAGATGATGATATGGTTGGATGGCATCACCAACTCGATGGACATGAGTTTGAGTAAGCTCCTGATGGACAGGATGATGGACAGGAAACCCTGGCATGCTGTAGTCCATGGGGTCGCAATGAGTTGGACACGACTGAGCAACTGAATAGAATATCTAGAATCTGTACTCTAAAAATCATTATAAGACAGATATTCATTAGAAAAACATACAAAGGATATGACCAGGCATTTTACAGAGGGATAACCTGATTCAACTGTGGTAGTGGTGGTCGTTTAGTTGCTCAGTCGTGTCTGACTTTTGCAACCCCATGGACTGTAGCACCCCTGGCTCCTCTGTCCATGTGATTTCCAAGCCAAGAATACCGCAGTGGCGCTCACCTTGCCACCCAGCAATCTGGGCCTGTGCGAGGAGCCTGCCAGGACAAGTTATACGTGCCCAGGCCATAAGTCCTGACACTCTACTTTGCCGCTGCCGCAGCTTCCACTTCCAGGCGTCAAGGCCACCATCTTGCTTTTATGGAAGCAGCAGGAGTCCAGACGCAAAAGTTCTGAGCTGGGAGTCTTGGTGAGTGAAGCTGCAGTCATGCCGTCTTTGTCACTGCGCCTCACTGTGGTATGCTCGAACAACCAGAACCGGAGCATGGAGGTGCACGACATCCTTAGCAAATGAGGATTCAGTGTCCGGTCCTGAAGAACAGGAACAAACGTGAAGCTTCCAGGACCAGCACACGACAGGCCAAACGTTTATGATTTCAGAACCACGTGTGACGAGATGTACAAAGACCTTCTTAGGAAAGACAAAGAACTCCATATGCAGAATGGCGTTCTATGGATGCTGGAAAGAAATAAGAGTATCAAGCCCAGGCCAGAGAGGTTCCAGGACTGCAAAGATCCTTTTGACCTCATCCTCTCCTGTGAAGAGCGAGTGTATGACCAGGTAGTGGAAGCTATGAATTCCGGGGAGCAGGAGACCTGCCAGCCTGTGCATGTGATCAACGTGGACACCCACAAAGAGGCTACGCTGGGAGCATTCCTCATCTGCGACCTGTGCCAGTGCGTCCAGCTCATGGGGGACATGGAGGATGGGATCAGCAAGCTGCTGCAGGTGTTCCAGGAAAAGAGTGGCAGGAGCTTCCTGCACACCGTCTGCTTCTACTGAGCCCAGCCTGATGCCCGGCCCACCACCCACATGAAGCCATTTTCTTCAGTTTCCTTTTGGTAGTACTTTTTCCTTCCTGATATTTGTTTTTACCTTTAGGTATTCTGCTGGTGGACATTAGCAATACCCAGTAAATGGTACTGTATGCAGTGAGAAGATACAGAAATGCCAGATCACAAAACAAACGTTTTTTCCCATCCCACTTTCCCTTATGAGTAGAATCTTGACTGTGGTTTTTTTTTTTTTTTTTTTTTCTTTAACCAAAAAAGATAAAATGGTTGATAGCACATTTCCCCCAAGACATCTGCCTCTCACTGAACGTCCCTTTTCCGGCTTCCCTAACTGCTTATAATGTAAGAATTCCTGAATAAAGCAACAGGATCCACTTTTGTAAAGGATCCTGCCATTGGCCAATAAATAGATGTGGATGGTCATTAGTAATAATATTACCAAAAGGAATACTGGCGTGGGTTGTCATTTTCTTCTCCAAGGGATCTTCTTGACCCAGGTATCAAACCTGGATCTCCTACATTGCAGATGGATTCCTTACCGGCTGATCCACAAATGAGAAAAGGTTCTCAACCTCTCAAGTAATGAGGAAAAGGTAAGTTAAACTCAACATAACTTTCACAAGGGTCAAATTAGCAAACATAAAAGACATTGACCCTTGTCTTTCACAAGGGAGGGTCAAATTAGCAAAAATTAAAAAGCATGATCATACCAAGTGGTCATTCCACAGAAAGATGCAGGGAACTTGAAGTTCTAGTGGGAATATAATTGTATACAGCTCCTTTGGAGAGCACTAGCAATATCTAGCAAAGGTGTGCATGCCTTATTATGGTCCCAAAGTCCCTCTTCTAGATGTTTACCAGGGAGAAATCCTTGCATGTGTGAGAAGACATAAACCAGAATGTGTATTGCTCTATCAAAAGTGAATGGCCAGATATGAGAATGAATTAGTATTATCAATGGCACTTTGAATGATTGAATGGTATTCACCCATTCATCAATAAAGATGAATCTGGAAAATAGTGTTGCATGTACAAAGTGATCTGGAAAAGGACGTGTGCTACATTTGTGCAAAAGAATAGGGAAATGGACATTGCCATGCCAAGGGGTTTCCTGGGGCCTTTGGGTAGTGGGCCACACATAGTTCAGAAGGTTCCCCTGAGGAGATGGTTGGAAAAGTTAAGTCCTATCTCCTGGAGTCTGATGAATCTGAAGTGGACCAGGCAGACCCTCCTGGACAGTTTCACTTAAAATATTCTAAGTTATTGTTCTTACCTTGAAGAAATCTTTCTTTGTCTTATAGAAAAGCCTGGTGTCATACCATCCATTATTGTGGCAGTGACTCAGGTATGCAGTGTGGTGGCTCTCTGCTGGGGAGAGTAGAAGGGTCAGGTGACTCAGGATTGTAGATGAAGAGGCTGAGTTTATCGCTGAAACAAATTGTGTATTTTTCTTCCCTCTCTTTATATATCACTGAAAACTGAAAGGGTTCAGTGTTTATTTTTTTAATCACCTAACTTTGGGTTGGTTCTTGTGCAAGAATAAAAAGTCTTTCCTTAAATATTCAGTAGAATTTTCAGACCTTGGCTCTATTAATAATGAAAGTGATGCTTAGATGCTTAAAATACTTTCTCCCCTCCTCATTTCCCTTTCTTTCCCCTATCTTAGAACATAAAAGATGAAGGCAGTTCTGAAGAGTAACTTTTCAGTTGATTAATCCTCTTGAACTCAGTATAGCTTTCAAAGGGAGAAAGGGCCACCAGCATAGATCAAATCAGGATCTCATCTCATGTGTCTACCCAGGCTCCCGTTGCCATATTTTAGGTGGTAGGATTCATGGGTCCTGGTGTTTGATCTAAAATCCTCTCTGCATGTATGATAGGATGTGACTGAATTGTGTGTTTATTTGAATCTTTTCTGTCCATTCTGGGAACCTACAATTACATACATTTGTTGAGATACAGCACTGTGCTAATTATAGAAACTATTGTGATATCATTATTGATGAATAGACTTTTTTCATCTTATTTTGGTATACTTTGCACATTATATGAATGTGTATGTACACTCTTTATTTTTTAATATAAATTTATTTATTTTAATTGGAGGCTAATTACTTTACAATATTGTATTGGTTTTGCCATACATCAACATGAATCTGCCATGGGTGTACACATGTTCCTCATCCTGAATCCCCCTCCCACCTCCCTCCTCATACCATCCCTCTGGGTTATCCAAGTGCACCAGCCCTGAGCATCCTGTATCATGCATTAAACCTGGACTGGTGATTCATTTCACATATGATATTATACATGTTTCAATGCCATTCTCCCAAATCATCCCACCCTCGCCCTCTCCCACAGAGTCCAAAAGACTGCTCTATACATCTGTGTCTCTTTTGCTGTCTCGCATATAGGGTTATAGTTACCATCTTTCTAAATTCCATATATATGTGTTAGTATTGATGTTTTTCTTTCTGGCTTACTTCACTCTGTATAATAGCTTCCAGTTTCATCCATCTCATTAGAACTGATTCAAATGTATTCTTTTTAATGGCTGAGTAATACTCCATTATGTATATGTATCACGGCTATCTTATCCATTCGTCTCCTGATGGACATCTAGGTTGCTTCCATGTCCTGGCTATTGTAAACAGTGCTGCGATGAACACTGGGGTACATTTGTTTCTTTCAATTCTGGTTTCCTTGGTGGAAGGAGTTCTATTGGCAGTTCTATTTCCAGTTTTTTAAGGAATCTCCACACTGTTCTTCATAGTGGCTGTACTGGTTTGCATTCCAACCAACAGTGTAAGAGAGTTCCCTTTTCTCCACACCCTCTCCAGCATTTGTTGCTTGTAGACTTTTGGATCGCAGCCATTCTGACTGGCGTGAATTTGGTTGTGGTTTTGATTTGCATTTCTCTGATAATGAGTGATGTTGAGCATCTTTTCATGTGTTTGTTAGCCATCTGTATGTCATCTTTGGAGAAATGTCTGTTTAGATCTTTGGCCCATTTTTTGATTGGGTCATTTATTTTTCTGCAGTTGAGCTGCAGGAATTGCTTATATATTTTTGAGATTAGTTGTTTGTCAGTTGATTTATTTGCTATTATTTTCTCCCATTCTGAAGGCTGTCTTTTCACCTTGCTCATAGTTTCCTTTGTTGTGCAGAAGCTTTTAAGTTTAATTAGGTCCCATTTGTTTATTTTTGCTTTTATTTCCAATATTCTGGGAGGTGGGTCATAGAGGATCCTGCTGTGATTTATGTCAGAGAGTGTTTTGCCTGTGTTCTCCTCTAGAAGTTTTATAGTTTAGATCTTTAATCCATTTTGAGTTTATTTTGTGTATGGTGTTAGAAAGTGTCCTAGTTTCATTCTTTTACAAGTAGTTGACCAGTTTTCCCAACACGACTTGTTAAAGAGATTGTCTTTTCTCCATTGTATATATTTGCCTCCTTTGTCAAAGATAAGGTGTCCATAGGTGGGTTGATTTATCTCTGGGCTTTCTGTTTCTTCCATTGATCTATATTTCTGTCTTTGTGCCAGTACCATATTGTCTTGATAAGACTGTGGCTTTGTAGTAGAGCCTGAAGTCAGGAAGGTTGATGCCTCCAGTTCCATTCTTCTTTCTCAAGATTGCTTTGGCTATTCGAGGTTTTTTGTATTTCCATACAAATTGTAAAATTATTTGTTCTAGCTCTGTGAATAATACCGTTGGTAGCTTGATAGGGATTGCACTGAATCTGTACATTGCTTTGGGTAGTATACTAATTTTCACTATATTGATTTTTCTGGTCCATGAACATGGTATATTTCTCCATCTATTAGTGTCCTCTTTGATTTCTTTCACCAGTGTTTTATAGTTTTCTATATATAGGTCTTTTGTTTCTTTAGGTAGATATATTCCTAAGTATTTTATTTTTTCCGTTACAATGCTGAATGGAATTGTTTCCTTAATTTTTCTTTCTGTTTTGTCATTGTTAGTGTATAGGAATGCAAGGGATTTCTGTGTGTTGATTTTATATCCTGCAACTTTATTCATTGATTAGCTCTAGTAATTTTATAGGGGAGTCTTTAGTGTTTTCTGTATAGAGGATCATGTCATCTGTAAACAGTGAGAGTTTTACTTCTTATTTTCCAATTTGGATTCTTTTTATTTCTTTTTCTGCTCTGATTGCTGTGGCCAAAACTTTCAAAACCATGTTAAATAGTAGTGGTGAAAGTGGGCACCCTTGCCTTGTTCCTGACTTTAGGGGAAATGCTTTCAGTTTTTCACCATTGAGGATAATGTTTGCTGTGGGTTTGTCATATATAGCTTTTATTATGTTGAGTTATGTTCCTTCTATTCCTGCTTTCTGGAGGGTTTTTTTTTTTTATCATAAATGGATGTTGAATTTTGTCAAAGGCTTTCTCTGCATCTATTGAGATATTCACATGGCTTTTATTTTTCAATTTGTTACTGTGGTGTATTACATTGATTGATTTGTGGATATTGAAGAATCCTTGCATCCCTGGGATAAAGCCCACTTGATCATGATGTATGATCTTTTTAATGTGTTGTTGGATTCTGATTGATAGAAATTTGTTAAGGATTTTTGCATCTATGTTCATCAGTGATATTGGCCTGTAGTTTTCTTTTTTTGTGGGATCTTTGTCAGGTTTTGGTATTAGGGTGATGGTGGCCTCATAGAATGAGTTTGGAAGTTTACCTTCCTCTGCAATTTTCTGGAAGATTTTGAGTAGGATAGGTGTTAGCTCTTCTCTAAAATTTTGGTAGAATTTAGCTGTGAAGCTGTCTTGTCCTGGGCTTTTGTTTGCTGGAAGATTTCTGATTACTGTTTCAGTTTCCGTGCTTGTGATGGGTCTGTTAAGATTTTCTATTTCTTCCTGGTTCAATTTTGGAAAGTTGTACTTTTCTAAGAATTTGTCCATTTCTTCCAAGTTGTCCATTTTATTTGCATTAATAAGTAATAAATAATTTGCTTAATATGTGTTTTGGGGTGTTTTGACTTGGGTTTATCCTGTTTGGGACTCTCTGGGTTTCTTGGACTTGGATGATTATTTCCTTCCCCATTTTGGGTAAGTTTTCAACTATTATCTCCTCAAGTATTTTCTCATGGTCTTTCTTTTTGTCTTTTTCTTCTGGGACTCCTATGATTCGAATGTTGGGGTGTTAAACATTGTCCCAGAGGTCTCTGAAATTGTCCTCATTTCTTTTAGTTCGTTTTTCTTTTTTCCTCTCTGATTGGGTTTATTTCTACCATTCTATCTTCTACCTCACTAATCCTATCTTCTGCCTCCGTTATTCTACTATTTGTTACCTCCAGAGTGTTTTTGATCTCATTTATTGCATTATTCATTATATATTGACTCTTTATTGTTTCTTCTAGGTCCTTGTTAAACCTTTCTTGCATCTTCTCAATCCTCGTCTCCAGGCTATTTATCTGTAATTCCATTTTGATTTCAAGATTTTGGATCATTTTCACTATCATTATTTGGAATTCTTTATCAGGTAGATTCCCTATCTCTTCCTCTTTTGTTTGGTTTGGTGGGCATTTATCCTATTCCTTTACCTGCTGGGTATTCCTCTGTCTCTTCATCTTGTTTATATTGCTGAATTTGGGGTGGCCTTTATGTATTCTGGCAGTTTATGGAGTTCTCTTTATTGTGGCATTTCCTCGCTGTGGGTGGGTTTGTATGGGTGGCTTGTCAAGGTTTCCTGGTTCGGGAAGCTTGTGTCGCTGCTCTGGTGGGTGGAGCTGTATTTCTTCTATCTGGAGTGCAATGAAGTGTCCAGTAATGAGTTATGAGATGTCAGTGGGTTTTGAGTGCCTTTGGGCAGCTTGTATATTGAAGCTCAGGGCTGTGTTCCTGTGTTGCTGGAGAATTTGCATGGTATATCTTGCTCTGAAACTTGTTAGCCCTTGGGTGGTGCTTGGTTTTAGTGTAGGTATGGAGGTGTTTGATGAGCTTCTGTTGATTAATGTTCCCTGGAGTCAGGAGTTCTCTGGTGTTCTCAGGATTTGGACTTAAGCCTCCTGCTTCTGGTTTTCAGTCTTATTTTTACAGTAGCCTCAAGACTTCTCCATCTATACAGCACTGTTGATAAAACATCCAGGTTAAAGATGAAAAGTTTCTCCACAGTGAGGGACACTGAGAGGTTCACAGAGTTACATGGAGAAGAGGGAGGAGGGAGAGAGAGGTGACCAGGATGAAATGAGGTGGAATCAAAAGAGGAGAGAGCAAGCTAGCCAGTAATCACTTCCTTATGTGCCCTCCACAGTCGGGATCACTCAGAGATGTTCACAGAGTTACACAGAGAAGAGAAGACAAAGGAAGGAGACAGAGGTGGCCAGGAGGATAAAGGAGGGAATCAAAAGGAGAGAGACAAATCCATCCAGTAATCAGTTCCCTAAGTGTTCTCCACCATCCAGAACACACAAAGAGATTCACAGAGTTGGGTAGAGAAGAGAAGGGGGAAGGAGGAGATAGAGGCGACCTGGTGGAGAAAAAGGGAGAGTCCAAAGTGGGAGAGAGCAGTCAAGCCAGTAATCTCGCTCCCAGGTAAAAATGGGTACCGAAAATTGGGTTCTTAAAGGTACAAAATTGATAACAAATACCAAAAAGCAAAGATTGAAAATCTAGAGTAGAAGTTGGATTTTCAAAAATACAATATTAATGAAAAAAAAACTCACAAAAATTATACAATATATATATATATGTAGTTTGCTTTAAAAAATAGGGTCTCTCTTTTTTTCTTTGCAAAGTAATAGTAGGTTATAAAATGAAAATTAAAGGAGTAATAGAGGGCTTAAAAATAAAAAAAATTTTTTAATTAAAGAATGATAGTAAAAATATATCTAGGACTTTCCCTGGTGTTGTGGGCAGTGTGGGGTCAGTTCATTTTCAGATAGTTCCTTGATCCAGCTTATATTTCTCAAGACCTATAGGACCCTTCCTATGTAATGGGTACTAACTACAGGGCTTTAATCTATTGCACCTGTCACTTCCAAGAAGGTTCCCTCTGTTTTAGCTTCTTCTGTTTGCTGGTCTCTTCAGTGTCTAATTTCCACCCTGCCACAAGGGGGCGGTGGTGGACACTTTTTTAGGCTCACTTGTTCAGTCCTGCTGTGGGGAGGGAGGGACGCTACAAACAAATAACACTGGTGTGTGCTCGCAGTGTCTCGGCCACACTGGGTTTGCTCCTGCTCACGGCGTGTGTGCTTTCCCTGTCTACACTGCTTAGGCTCTAGGTTGCTCTGCCGGGAACTGTCTGAGGCCGGCCCTGGGTTGTATGCACTTCCCAGGTCTAAGCAGCTCAGGTTCAGGTACTCAGGCAGTCTTCAGAAGCGCAGACTCGGTTGTGCCTGCGTTTTGTGCCCTTCCCAGATCCGAGCAGCTCAGGTGACCAAGTGTTTGCCGAGCGCGGTCGCTGCGACTTACCGCCTCCCCCATCCCTGCCGCTAAGTTTTCTAGGTGTACAAGTGGCGCATCTTCTCAGGCAGATGTTGACCGTCCAGAATCCCAAGAAGTCTTGGTTAGCAACAAAGCCTGCTTGCAGTTTGGTAGATAATGCTTCTCTGGGGCCATGATTGCCCCCTTCCAGTTCTGGCTGCTCTCACCTGCCTGTCACTGGAGGGGGATGGGCTGGCCTGCATCCAGCTAGCTCTGCTCATCCTTTGTTCTGTGAGCAGGCCTGACGGTGTCTTATGTTAGGGCTTTTCGTGTAGCTCTAGTCAGTCCTTTGTTCTGTGAGTGGGCTGGGCCTGGCGGTGTCTTAGGTTAGGGCTTTTCGCGTGGTATCTATCCCACAGTCTGCTTTGCTAGCCCAAGTTAGTTTCCTCAGACTGCCCTTGGGGCATTCAGGCCTGATCCTTACTCTAAGCAATGCAGCCCGCGCCTCCCTGCCCAGCCCCCACTTGCTAGTGGTGGATGCAGGTGTCTGCGCTGCTTCTCTCCTGAGAGTTACAGTTGGGCACATAATCTGTGGGTTTTAATTATTTATTTATTTTTCCTCCCGATTATGTTGCTCTCTGTGGTTCCAAGGCTCGCCACAGACTGGGCAGTGAGAGTGTTTCCTGGTGTTTGGAAACTCTCTCTTTTTTAAGACTCCCTTCCTGGGATGGAGCTCTGTTCCTACCTCGTTTGTCTTTCTTTTTGCCTTTTATATTTTTTCCTACCTCCTTTCGAAGACAGTGGGCTGCTTTTCTGGGTGCTTGATGTCCTCTGCTGGCATTCAGAAGTTGTTTTGTGGAATTTACTCAGCGTTCAAATGTTCTTTTGATGAATTTGTAGGGGAGAAAGTGGTCTCCCAATCCTATTCCTCTGCCATCTTAGGACCGCCCCTCTCTTTTACATTTTTTTATCTGCACATTCACACATCCATTCATCCTTCTGTTTTTATCGGAGAAGGCAATGGCACCCCGCTCCAGTACTCTTGCCTGGAAAAATCCCATGGACAGAGGAGCCTGGTAGGCTGCAGTCCATGAGGTCGCTAAGAGTCGGACACAACTGAGCGACTTCCCTTTCATGCATTGGAGAAGGAAACGGCAACCCACTCCAGTGTTCTTGCCTTGAGAATCCCAGGGACGGGGGAGCCTGGTGGGCTGCTGTCTATGGGGTCGCACAGAGTTGGACGTGACTGAAGCAACTTAGCAGTAGCAGTAGCAGTATCCATAATCATGGCCACAAAGTATGATAACATCAGTCATTTCTGAGCACTGAGATTTGAGATTTTTTTAAACATGTTTTTGTCCTTTGTTATATTGCTTGAATTTTTATAGCTTGCCTGATTCATTTTTATAAAAAATATTCATTCCTATTAAAGTATCACTGTGTGATAAACAGGAAAGGGAGAAAGAGTTGGCCGAATATTTAGTTTTGACCCTAAAATGAGGCTTTCACTGTAAGTCTTCCATGTCAGAACTACTTTACAGGGTCATCACTTAGGGTAATTTCAAATTGATTTAGGTTATTGAACATGCATGTGCTGCCTGTACTCTTCCAACATGTGATTCTTTCTCCTCTTGCTTGTGATGAAACAAACCCTAGCCAAGAGAACACTGACAGAAGACATCAATTATCCTGTAAGTTAAAAAGGGCAACCAAGGCTTTTACCGTCTGCAAGTTTAGGAACTGTGCAGAGAAAAGGATCGTGGTAGCAAAAGCTCTGTGATACACTACTGGAGGCTGCTGGAGAACATGGTAACTGTCTAGGGCTTCTATCAATATAAAACGACCTCACATGTCATACATAATCCAAAGCAGAGCCTGAGAGAGACAACACAGATTTAGAAGCATGCAGAAAGAGCATAATTCTGAGGTTATAAGTCAAGTGATACAGGATCGATTTTATGTATAGACTTACATATCTGTAGATTAACTCCCAACCCACTGAACATATAACTAATAAAGGTATGTGTCCTATAGAAACATTCATTAGACTGGGAATCCAGTCCCTCTCCTTGAAAACCAGGCAAGTTTTGCCCTCCAGGGACAGGAACAGAGATCTTCAAAAAGGAATTTTCCTAGCACAAAAGTGGCAAAAATAATAGAGTTCACGTCTACCCTTTATCCAGCTTCCCCTAATTAACATCTTAAACAACCACAATATAATGATCAAAACCAGGAAATTAACATTAATGAAATACTATTAACTACATGTCTCATTCAAGTTTCATCAGCTTTTCCACTAATGTTCTTAATCTGTTTCACAATCCCACCTTACATTCAATTGTTAGTTCTCTGTATTCCTCTCCGATCTGCAACAGTTCCTCAGAATTCATTTGTCTGTCATAACCTGGACACTTGAAGCATACCGAGCAGTTAATTTGCAGAATGGATCTCAATTTGAGTTTGGCTGGTATTTCCTTATGGCAAGACTGAGGTTATATAGTGTTGGTATGAATGCCATAGAAGTCACATTGTGCCCCACCTACCTGAGTGCATTGTATCAGGAGGTCCATCAGGCCCATGTGTCTTATTACCCTTGATGTTAATCCTGATTAGATAGTTTAGGTGGTATTTGATTGGTTTCTCCACAGAAATATTAATATTCTTTTCTCTTTGCAATTGGTAAACATCTTTGAGATATTTTGAGACTATGCCAACATCTTGTTTCTCCTCAAATTCCCACCTACTGTTTTCCTTTTATCCATTGGTGGCTCTTTCTGTAAATAATTATCCCTGTGCTGTTTGCCTAATGGTGATTCTGCATTTTGCTCATTCCTTCTATACATATTAATTGGAACTCTTCTGTAAGAAAGAGCTGCCCATTATCTTCTCTTATGGACTGAATGTTTGAGTCCCTCTAAAATTCATATGTTGTAAACCTACCCTCCAATGTAATGATATTAGAAGGTAGGGCCTTTGGGAGGTAATTAGGGCTAGATGAGGTCATGAGGTCCTTACAAGAGTCAGGAGGTAGCTTATTGCTCTCTTTCTTCGACAAGAGGAAACAAGAAGTCAGTAGTGTGCAACCCAGAAGTGGGTCCTAACCAGAACTTGACCATGCTGGCAACCTGACCTTGGATTTCCAGCCTCCAGAAAAGTGAGAAATAAGTTTCTGTTGTTTATAAGTCACCCAATTTACAGTACTTTGTTATAGCACTCCAAATGAAGTAAGATATCTTTCAGGTACTTATTCATTCATTCATTTACATATGGACAAATAGATATTTATTGCATTCTACAGGTTATAATATTACTATACTATCATCATTTATTTTGCTGCTCAACTTGTCCCAAATTTGGCCATTGGGAGCCTCATCAGATTGGATCCTATCTCCTTTTGACATGCTTATTTTGTGTGAACATTTTCTAATTGTCTTACCACAAGATGCTCCAGGTTAATGTGATATTTTTTATGTTTCAACTCTGAAATCAGTCACTTCTCTGAGAAGCCTTGGTTCCTTTTATTGGAAAACTATTATTTCAAAATCAAGTCTGGGCACTAAGTGCACTTACTGCTAATGGATTGTCCCGAGCCCTAGGTCTTTTCAGAGAAAAAAAGCTAGAGATATAGGTGTGTATATTAACTCACATATAAAAAAATCAATATACTTTTATATCTATCTCTTCGTTCAGTTCAGTTCAGTCACTCAGTTCTGTCCGACTCTTTGTGACCCCATGAATCACAGCACACCAGGCCTCCCTGTCCATCACCAACTCCCAGAGTTCACTCAGACTCACGTCCATCGAGTCAGTGATGCCATCCAGCCATCTCATCCTCTGTCATCCCCTTCTCCTCCTGCCCCCAATCCCTCCCAGCAGCAGAGTCTTTTCCAGTGAGTCAACTCTTCGCATGAGGTAGCCAAAGTACTGGAGTTTCAGCTTTAGCATCATTCCTTCCAAAGAAATCCCAGGGCTGATCTCCTTCAGAATGGACTGGTTGGATCTCCTTGCAGTCAAAGGGACTCTCAAGAGTCTTCTCCAACACCACAGTTCAAAAGCATCAATTCTTCAGTGCTCAGCTTTCTTCACAGTCCAACTCTCACATCCATACATGACCACAGGAAAAATCATAGCCTTGACTAGATGGAACTTTGTTGGCAAAGTAATGTCTCTGCTTTTTAATATGCTATCCAGGTTGGTCATAACTTTCCTTCCAAGGAGTAAGCGTCTTTTAATTTCATGGCTGCAGTCACCATCTGCAGTGATTTTGGAGCCAAAAAAAATAAAGTCCGACACCGTTTCCACTGTTTCCCCATCTATTTCCCATGAAGTGATGGGACTGGATGCCATGATCTTCGTTTTCTGAATGTTGAGCTTTAAGCCAACTTTTTCACTCTCCACTTTCACTTTCATCAGAGGCTTTTTAGTTCCTCTTCACTTTCTGCCATAAAGGTGGTGTCATCTGCATATCTGAGGTTATTGATATTTCTCCCGGCAATCTTGATTCCAGCTTGTGTTTCTTCCAGTCCAGCGTTTCTCATGATGTACTCTGCATATAAGTTAAATAAAAAGGGTGACCATATACAGCCTTGACGTACTCCTTTTCCTATTTGGAACCAGTCTGTTGTTCCATGTCCAGTTCTAACTGTTGCTTCCTGACCTGCATACAGATTTCTCAAGAGGCAGGTCAGGTGGTGTGGTATTCCCATCTCTTTCAGAATTTCCCACAGTTTATTGTGATCCACACAGTCAAAGGCTTTGGCATAGTCAATAAAGCAGAAATAGATGTTTTTCTGGAATGCTCTTGCGTTTTCCATGATCCAGCAGATGTTGGCAATTTGATCTCTGGTTCCTCTGCCTTTTCTAAAACCAGCTTGAACATCAGGAAGTTCACGGTTCACGTATTGCTGAAGCCTGGCTTGGAGAATTTTGAGTATTACTTTACTAGCGTGTGAGATGAGTGCAATTGTGTGGTAGTTTGAGCATTCTTTGGCATTGCCTTTCTTTGGGATCGGAATGAAAACTGACCTTTTCCAGTCCTGGGGCCACTGCTGAGCTTTCCAAATTTGCTGGCATATTGGGTGCAGCACTTTCACAGCATCGTGTTTCAGGATTTGAAATAGCTCAACTGGAATTCCATCACCTCCACTAGCTTTGTTTGTAGTAATGCTTTCTAAGGCCCACTTGACTTCACATTCCAGGATGTCTGGCTCTAGGTCAGTGATCACACCATCAGGGTTATCTGGGATGTGAAGATCTTTTTTGTACAGTTCTTCTGTGTATTCTTGCCACTTCTTCTTGATATCTTCTGCTTCTGTTTGGTCCATACCATTTCTGTCCTTTATTGAGCCCATCTTTGCATGAAATGTTCCCTTGGTATCTCTAATTTTCTTGAAGAGATCTCTAGTCTTTCCCATTCTGTTGTTTTCCTCTATTTCTTTGCATTGATTGCTGAAGAAGGCTTTCTTATCTCTTCTTGCTATTCTTTGGAACTCTGCATTCAGATGCTTATATCTTTCGTTTTCTCCTTTGCTTTTCACTTCTCTTCTTTTCACAGCTATTTGTGAGGCCTCCCCAGACAGCCATTTTGCTTTTTTGCATTGCTTTTCCATGGGGATGGTCTTGATCCCTGTCTCCTGTACAATGTCATGAACTTCCATCCATAGTTCATCAGGCACTATATCTATCAGATCTAGGCCCTTAAATCTATATCTCACTTCCAGTGTATAATCATAAGGGATTTTATTTAGGTCATACCTGAATGGTCTAGTGGTTTTACCTATTTTCTTCAATTTAAGTCTGAATTTGGCAATAAGGAGTTCATGATCTGATCCACAGTCAGCTCCTGGTCTTGTTTTTGTTGACTGTATACAGCTTCTCCATCTTTGGCTGCAAAGAATATAATCAATCTGATTTTGATGTTGACCATCTGGTGATGTCCATGTGTAGAGTCTTCTCTTGTGTTGTTGGAAGAGGGTGTTTGCTATGACCTGTGCATTTTCTTGGCAAAACTCTATTAGTCTTTGCCCTGCTTCATTCCATATTCCAAGGTCAAATTTGTCTGTTACTCCAGGTGTTTCTTGACTTCTACTTTTGCATTCCAGTCCCCTATAATGAAAAGGACATCTTTTTTGGGTGTTAGTTCTAAAAGGTCTTGTAGGTCTTCATAGAATCTTTCAACTTCAGCTTCTTCAGCATTACTGATTGGGGCATAGACTTGGATTACTGTGATATTGAATGATTTGCCTTCGAAACGAACAGAAATCAAATCGTGAGTTCACACTGATAATGCTAAGTCCAATCTAACAGGTCAATCATTCTAGCCTTCCCTCTTTCCTTATTTGTAACTTCTTTCTCCACCTGTGAGAAAACAGGCTCTCATTATCTACAATAGATTCATTTGATTTGTTCAATCTTGACCACATAAAGTTGTTAAAGAATTGCTAAGCAATACCTTGCAAATAAGAGTTACCAAAAGGAATGCAGTATTTGGGTACAGTTTTTTTGTCTTTAATCTTACTGTAACCAGTCAGAATGCTGTTTTCCAAAGTCACTATGTGTGTGTACATGTGTTAGTCGCTCAGTAGTACCCAACTCTTTGTGACCCCATGGACTATAGCCCACCAGGCTCCTCTATCCATGAGATTTTCCAGGCAAGTATACTGGAGTGGGTTGCCATTTCCTTCTCCAGGGGATCTTAGTAGTTAACTATTGCTACATAACAAATTTTCCCCAAAATTTGGCAACTGAAAACCACAGACATTTTTCTCACTAGTTCTGTGGGGTCGGGGGTCTGGGTAGCTTAGGTAGATGCCTTTGGCTCCTGGTCTCTCACAAAGCTGCAGTCAAGGTGTCAACCAGCTTGAGTGATCTCAAGCTCACTCGTGTGGCTGCTAGCAGGCCTCAGTTCCTCCACAGCTGTCAACTGGAAACATCAGTTCCTTGCCACAAGAATCTCTCTACAGACAGCTCACAGCCAGCTTCTATCAGGATGAGAAAGGAAGAAGGGTGCCCAAGACAGAAGTTAAGAATACTGTCTTGAAATACAGTTGGAATACTGTTTGTATTCCAATTGAGTTCCTTCTCCCCACATCTTGGTTGATTTAAATTATCAGTTCATTTTTGGCAGGGTATTGGGAACATTACCACAGTTCTAAGAACCCAAGGTGTACCAAAGGAGCAGCCCTGAGAAATGTCACTGCCCCCTCATCCCTACTACCTCATGGCCATCCTTCTCTTCATTCCATCCCAGACCCTGCATGTAATCAGTCTGTTCAGTTTCCAGTTTCTCCCTCCCTCCTGCTTATATTGTACACATGAGCAGATATGTCTATATTTTCTTAAATCCCTTTCTTCCTTACATGAAGGGTATAGGCTTTTGCACTTTGCTTTTTCCATTTAAGAGTATATTCTTGAAATGATTCCAAATCAGTTCATTAGACTCTCCCTCACTTTTTTAAACTGCTGCCTAAGACAACATTGTGTGGATGGGTCATGCTTTATCCAACCACTCAGGGACAGGAATTTTTGACTATCCCCTTTTGACCAAGAAACGTTCTTCAAATATTTAAGGATAATTTTAAAGTAATAACTGGGGAAGAAGACTGTGTTTCCTCTAGGCTACTCTGCAGATTAGAAGAGTAGTGTTTCAATTCTCATTGCCTGATAAAACTGAAATGGAACTAGAATCTCCACACTCTGCTAGTAGCCTTCTGACCAGAAACATCATCTTAAAAGTGGCTCTTATGTAAGAGCCACTTCCTTTGACTCACTAATTCAACTCATAGGAATTTAAGAAAGTCATTTAACAGAGAGATAAATCTTGAAGCAGAGGGATGTTCATATTAATAGAAATAAAATGTATAATCTTCAAAACCAGAAAAATAATCTAAATATCCAATAAGGGATGGCCTGATAAATTATGATTCATCCACAGAACAGAGTACTATATTGCAACTAAAAATAATTGCGCAAACTCTGCAGACAGGAATGGTTTGAATATATTGGGTTGGCCAAAATGTTTGTTCAGGTTTTCCCATAACATCTTATGGAAAAACATGAATGAGGTATTTGGTCAATGAAATATGGGAAGTGAAAAAGCAGGATACAAAATGATTACAGTTACAATGCTGCCAAAGTGAAAATCGTGTGTACCTGCTCTAAAGTGGGCTGATGCTGAGAAGTGGCTGCTCTATCTTAGTGCATTTCCTGGTTCCTCCGGCATCCTGGCAGTGCCATGTGCCTGAGTTCTGGCTAATAGAATTGTGTAGAATTTATGTGAGCAACCTCTCTGCCTGGGTCACACCCATCTCCCACGTGATTTCTTTCCTTGTCTGCCAGCTGATGTCAATACAACGAAATCATGTGTTGAAAAGAACAGAATCTCTGTTAGTCTGAGTCCCTGATTGTGGGATACTGTCTCACCCCTACTATTGCCAACTGGACTTTAATAAGCAAGGAACAAGTACCTAACAAGATAAGCCACTGAGGTATCTGGGTCTATATGATTTGAAAACTTCTTTAATGCTAACATTTTACTCTCTGTTACACTCCAATCTGTAGGAAAAAAAAACAAAAGCGAGTTGAGTCATTAGTATTCCTTCCTACTGTACTTCATCAGAAAGACAGCCAGCAAAAGCCAAACACCTATCCTACCACTGATTATTCTCAGCAGAGTCTCACAACACTCCTGGAGATGGGAGGGGAGTGGATTTATGTGCTTTTGACTCTCAACATGCTGTACTCACAGGGCTGCCACAGCCAGCAGGAACACAATCATCTAGGAAGCCAAGAGTGTCAGAGATTTGGGGCTATAAAAGATGACTAGCCATATATCAAAACATCACCTTAATCCAGTTGTTCAAGCAAAGATGTATTAGACAGAACAGCTGCCTTGGGCCTGTCGGAGATGGGCTGACCCAACCCTCCAGATCCTGACAGAGGCAGCCATGGGGCTGTATATCATCAGCCTTAATATCTGTGACCACATTGAAGTACAGCATTGCTTCTCTTGTTAGAACTCCTGCTACCCATTGGCCTCCTGCGTTTTCCTGCCAAGAGTGCTAGTGGTTTCAACACATTCCAAGTCAAAACGTGGACAAGCCAAAGGAACAGCTAAAGAAGTCTATTATAAATATTTAAAGTTTCTTGTATATTATGATGTTCTGACATCCTAAAAAAAATCTTTCTGCCTGGAAAAAGCCTGCCCCTCCAGGGACTAGCCAATTCTCAGAGATAAAGTATCCAGGCAGAAGTATGTCTTTGATATGCAAACCATCTAATCCAGAGACTATCTCCTTCTGTCTGGCACC
Source organism: Bos grunniens (assembly GCF_055505025.1). Taxonomy (NCBI): domain Eukaryota; kingdom Metazoa; phylum Chordata; class Mammalia; order Artiodactyla; family Bovidae; genus Bos; species Bos grunniens. Next base: position 122,115,758 of record NC_141194.1, on the reverse strand, counting down.
TACACCCCTGGAGACATATTCCTCTGACTTAATCACTCAGCCCCAGGTGTCAAACAAGTAAGGACCGACCCCTCTAGCCCAGAGCCCAAGGAAACTCTTCCAACTAGCCCATCCCAAACTGTTCACCTTGCCTCAACCTTCCCCTCCCTCCTGTTTTCTGCACCTCCCAACCACCCCGTGTTTTTCTTTCATATGTGGAGCCTGAGGAGCAGGGTGGCCCCTCACCCCACCGGCCTCTCCAGCACCTAAGAGTATCATCATCTTTGTTCCCTGAGCCTATTCTCTGTCTCCTCTTGTGGCTGTGCCTGACTAACCATCTCATAAAAGAATACAATCAAGGAGCTTCCACCTTAAAAAAGAATCCAGATGAAAGCCCACTCCTCAGATTCATGTTGATGTATGGCAAAACCAATACAATATTGTAAAGTAATTAGCCTCTAATTAAAATAAATACATTTAAATAAATAAAAAAAACTACAAGTCACTCCTTCCAGAATGCCATCCCCACCCCACCTCTCTCTGTCAACTACAGAAGGGGGAAAAAACAAACAAACTCTGACTCCTGTGAGCTCTTCAAATGTAACCAGAGTGTATTATGCTTATTATAGTGATTTAAGTATCTATCTCATCACCCTTCCTGCAAGTTCCTGCAGAGCCAGATTGTGTATTTTTTATTTACCACCTACCCCCTCCACCTTCTCATTTCAGGGTCTAGAAAAGGGCCACATGAATCCTCTATTCTCACTGAATTTGAAATAGACTTCCAAACACCCAAATAGTCAATACATTTCAAGTAGAGTGCTTTCACTTTAGTAAGCCACTAATCTAAAGATGCTGATGTGTTGGTAAATCCAATAAATTGTTTGTTTTAATTTAGGGAAATTTTCCACAAAAACGTCTCTTTTGATTAAACTGACTAGTCAGTTCAGCCTTTCTAGTAAATCAGATACTTTAAAAAAATTATTTAGTATCAAATAGCTGATTTGCCTGGTTTTCTGTCCTGTGGAGGTAACCAATAGCTGTTCAGCCTCAACTCCTGCCTAAAACAAATATAAGAACTCTCCTTCTTTGAATCTATTATAGCTTAGGTAACTTGTTAAGTGTGGCTAAAATTTCACTCATGTAGTCTTCAGAAAAGTCTGAGATACAGATACCAGGCCCATTTTACAGAGAGAAAAACTCAGGCTCAGGTCAGTTAACTGATTTTTCCTATGCTGTGTGGTAAGTAAATGACAGTACCATGATCTGAACTTAGTTCTGCTGCTGCTGCTGCTAAGTCGCTTCAGTCGTGTCCGACTCTGTGCGACCCCATGGACTGCAGCCTACCAGGCTTCTCCGTCCATGGGATTCTCCAGGCAAGAACTTCTATCTGATTCCAAAATCCATTTGACTAAGACTTGTCCGAGGAGTGGGGAGAAAGCAGACCCGTGTCTGAGTGGTTTCTCTGTGTGGAACAGGTCCTCTCCTTCAACTGTAGCAGCTACAGCATCAGGGAACACAGGCCAGCAGGCTAGAATGAGCATGGGCGGAAATGTGATGGAGGAGTAGTTGAGTGGATGGGGAAGGAGCCGGTCAGTCCCCAGGAGCAGCTGAAAATGTTGTATGCTGGAAGATGTCCGGTTGCAGTGAATCAAATCTCACATTGCTGTATCTATTTCCTTCCCAAACAGCACAAAGTGAGGGTAAAGGAGTAAAAAGAGGACACATGTACAAGAACGCAATGCTATCATAATAAAAGAAGAGTCAGAAAACAAGATACACTCTTGTGATTAAGAATTTAGAGCAAACTTTGTTTTAAAGAGCACATAAGTGTTGGAAACTAAAGTTGAGATAATCTGATCTTAATTGCAGACTGGCTGGCTGGCTGGTTAGGCTGAAGAGGCTTGAAATAGTTCACCTTTAAGGCCAGCAGAAGCACTTAAGCAGCTGTCAGGATGAACAGCTATGGATATGGGCCTCTTCTGGCTGCTAGCACTCTAGAGAGTCCACAGTGCCTAATGCTGTTCTATGGCATAGATGCTCAAAAGATGGTGTCTCCACTCTCAGCTCTAGTACCTGCTTTTATCATGAACAGCTTAGTCTAACCACGGTCCAAATGCACTGATCTTACTGAAGAACTTCTCAGAGCACAGACCTGCCATGTCTGGCATCACTAACTGTATATATAGCAAGGTAAAATACAAATTCATTCTCCTACAAGAAACGTATCCCTCCAAAATGGACACCTACAACCCTAATGCTAGTCTTGAAGGAGAGTACTGCTATCAACATCCTTATAGAGCTGCTACATCTGAGTGCATACTTTGGCCTGCAATATAACTGAATCCATGTTTCAGAAAGGTTGGGTGTCGTGGAATTTGTCTTCGTGTGCTCAGACTGCTAAAACAGAATAACGTAGACTGGGGGCTTAAACAACAGACATTATTTCTCAGTTCTGGAGGCTGGGAAGTGTAAGAGCAAGGTGCTGCAAGATGTGGTTCTTGATAAGGGCTCCCTTCTTAACTTGCAGACAGTCACCTTCTCGCCATGTACTCATATGGCCGGGAGAGGAAGCTCCAGTGTCTCTTCTTCTTCTAAGAGAACTAATCCTACCATGGGGGCTCTACCCTCACAACCTCACCTAATCTTAATTACTTCCCAAAGGCCTCACCTCCTAATATCATCGCATACGGGGTTAGGACTTAAACATACAAATTTCGAGAAGATGCAAACATTCCATCCATAAGAGAGTTCTACTTCATTCAGTCTTGGCAGAGACAAGGCAATCTCATCCTTTACTGTCCTTCTAGGGTTGAGAACAGAAGACAAATTTATATAATCAAGATATTTTAACTCTAAGGGCTTGAGTTAGGCTAAAATTATTTTTGGCAAATATTCCACCCAGATCAGCTAATTCAAGCAAGATTTATATCTCTCCCTTCTTGATGCAATTATACCAGAGCTCTCAAATTAAAATGCATAGAAATATGGGTGACAGTCCAAGAACTGAATACTTGAGTTAGGCTGTCTTCATTGATCTTGCTTTGGGGCCAGATCACACACAGAATTGACCACACAGAAAGTTCACGTCAAGTCAGGGTTGATCAGTCTCTGGCTTCTCTCCTAAATTTCCAGCCATAGAAGAGGGAGATAAGAAGGCTATGGAAGTTATGTTTTTGTTTGTTTGCTTTTCAGGGTTTTGGTTTTGTTTGTTTTTGATGAAGTTCATTTTACATCTCTTAGAAAATGAAATTGGAAATGAAAGATTCCCCTGTTGGTGTCAGTCATGTCCTCCTTCTCCATAAAGATGCTTCCCAAGGACCAAGGCAGCTGTACTCACCAATACATTCCTGATCTCAGAGCCATCTGAGCAAGCAATTCACAAAGTGAAAAGAGAAGTAATATTTTATCATCAATTTACATGTACTGGAAATCTCCTTTCACTTTCCAGGCCTTCAATATTCAAACACAGTTGGCCATTATGGTATTCTATTCTTCAGAAACAGAGGAAATAAATGACTTCCCTTAGAACCAGTATCAGTTCAGTTGCTCAGTCATGTCTGACTTTTTGTGACCCCATGGACTGTAGCACGCCAAGTTTCCCTGTCCATCACCAACTCCTGGAGCTTGTAGAACCAGTATAATATTCAAAATATTTAACAACCAGAACACCACAGGCAACAAACAATCTAAAAAGATACAGACCTCAGGGCTCAGCTACTTACTGCAAGTTCCCTGATTCACTAGAACCTAACCCCTTAGTTGCTGGATTGGGGGGTGGGGGAGCACAGGTAGGTTGAGAAAGCTTGTCTTGCCTTTGTAGGACTGGAAATTAGTCTATATCAGTCAAACTAACCTGGCCAACAACTTCAACACAGCTACAAGGTACAGTGTTACCACTTCCGCTGGTGGAGGGGAAGGTAATTAGTAGTGGCAAATGCTGCAGTAGCAGCAATTAAGCTAGTTAAGCAATTGAGGGATTAAGTACGTGAGTTAGGCTTATATCATCTCTAATCATCAAAAGTGACTTGCAAGACAGGTATTATCTACAGTCTGTAGATATGGACACATTTCAGAAACTTAAAGTAACTTGCTACAAGTCACACAACTAGTGCATTATGGCTCCTCCTATGAAGGCAGGAAATCAAAGGCTAATGCTCTTCACTCTGAGGTTCAAATTTCATGACTTAATTTTATCTGTGAGGACCAGTAACTTTCCCCAGTAAAAATTTTGGAACGGGAAAAAGTGACACAACCATTTTTTTGGATACTAGGTCACTCTACATTTTTTTTTTTTTCATTTAAAGATAGAGAATTTGAGAATTTCCTGGCTCTCCAGAGGTTAGGGCTCCACTCTTTCTTACTGTTAAGGCCCCAGGTTTGATCCCTGGTTGGGAACCTAAGATTCCACCAGCTATGCAATGTGGTCAAAAAAGTTTTTTTTTTTTTTAAATATAGAGGATTCAACTACTTTAAGGCAGCCAAAGTTCCTCTTTCTGCTAGCCTCCAGTAATTTTCACAAGAATGGTTAATACTGGAATGGATTGACAGGTGTAGTGACTAACATTCTTCTCATGAATAATTCATGCTCATTTTTAAACTTTGGAAAACACAAAGAAATACAAAGATTATGAAAATCATCTATAATCCCATTGCCCAGAGACAATCCTAGTTAAAATCATGACATATTTTCTTCCAATCTTTTTGCTAAACATATATTTACACACACATTGAGATCACTTATACATGTTTAATGGAGAAGGCGATGGCACCCCACTCCAGTACTCTTGCCTGGAAAATCCCACGGACGGAGGAGCCTGGTAGGCTGCAGTCCACGGGATCGCGAAGAGTCGGACACAACTGAGCGACTTCCCTTTCACTTTTCACTTTCATGCATTGGAGAAGGAAATGGCAGCCTACTCCAGTGTTGTTGCCTGGAGAATCCCAGGGACGGGGGAGCCTGGTGGGCTGCCATCTATGGGGTCACACAGAGTCAGACACGACTTAAGTGACTTAGCAATAGCAATACATGTTTAAAAACTAAGTGGGCCTTAGAAAGAATCACCAAAAACAAAGCTAGTGCAGGTGATGGAATTCCAGTTGAGCTATTTCAAATCCTGAAAGATGATGCTGTGAAAGTGCTGCACTCAATATGCCAGCACATTTGGAAAACTCAGCAGTGGCCACAGGACTGGAAAAGGTCAGTTTTCCTTCCAATCCCTAAGAAAGGCAATGCCAAAGAATGCACAAACTACCGCACAATTGCACTCATCTCACATGCTGTAAAGTAATGCCCAAAATTCTCCAAGCCAGGCTTCAGCAATACGTGAACGGTGAACTTCCTGATGTTCAAGCTGGTTTTAGAAAAGGCAGAGGAACCAGAGATCAAATTGCCAACATCCACTGGATCATGGAAAAAGCAAGAGAGTTCCAGAAAAACATCTATTTCTGCTTTATTGACTATGCCAAATCCTTTGACTGTGTGGATCACAATAAACTGTGGGAAATTCTGAAAGAGATGGGAATACCACACCACCTGACCTGCCTCTTGAGAAACCTGTATGCAGGTCAGGAAGCAACAGTTAGAACTGGACATGGAACAACAGACTGGTTCCAAATAGGAAAAGGAGTACGTCAAGGCTGTATATGGTCACCCTGCTTATTTAACTTATATGCAGAGTACATCATGAGAAATGCTGGGCTGGAGGAAGCACAAGCTGGAATCAAGATTGCCGGGAGAAATATCAATAACCTCAGATATGCAGATGCCACCACCCTTATGGCAGAAAATGAAGAGGAACTAAAAAGCCTCTTGATGAAAGTGAAAGAGGAGAGTGAAAAAGTTGAGCTTTAAAGCTCAACATTCAGAAAACTAAGATCATGGAATCAGGTCCCATCACTTCATGGGAAATAGATGGGGAAACAGTGGAAACAGTGTCAGACTTTATTCGGGGGGGGCTCCAAAATCACTGCAGATGGTGATTGCAGCCATGAAATTAGAAGATTCTTACTCCTTAGAAGGAGGGTTATGACCAACCTAGATAGCATATTAAAAAGCAGAGACATTACTTTGCCAACAAAGTTTCATCTAGTCAAGGCTATGGTTTTTCCACTAGTCATGTATGGATGTGAGTGTTGGACTGTGAAGAAAGCTGAGTGCCAAAGAATTGATGCTTTTGAACTGTGGTGTTGGAGAAGACTCTTGAGAGTCCCTTGGACTGCAAGGAGATCCAACCAATCCATCCTAAAGGAGATCAGTCCTGGGTGTTCTTTGGAAGGACTGATGCTAAAGCTGAAACTCCAGTACTTTGGCCACCTCATGCGAAGAGTTGACTCACTGGAAAAGACTCTGATGCTGGGAGGGATTCGGGGCAGGAGGAGAAGGAGACAACAGAGGATGAGATGGCTGGATGGCATCACCGACTTGATGGATGTGAGTTTGAGTAAACTCCGGGAGTTCGTGATAGACAGGGAGGCCTGGCATGCTGCAATTCATGGGGTCACAAAGAATCGGACACAACTGAGCAGCTGAACTGAACTGATGAGCATTTACAGTGGTCATTAAAAATTCCAAGAGACAAAATTTAAATCTTTTTTAATTCTCCAACATACAGATGAAACATTATTTATTTAACCATTCCCCTATCTTTGGAGAACAGCAAGCCTTGGTCAGGAAATAAATCGTTGTGTAAATAACAGGACTTGAATTAAGTACAGAAGATTAAGAACCCTAGGTTATTCCTTGGTCTCTGCAACTTAATAGAATCAAGAGAGCCAGGACCAACACAGTATTTTTAGCCTTTAGAAGTATTCACCCATATGTATCTATACTTAGCTTTTTTGCTGATGTGTTATGCTGAAAGGTGCCCCTAGATCAGAGCACTTAAGACAGGGATTCCTTACCAGAATGGTGAGAGTGGCTCTCATATCTGCACTGGTCAGAAACCAGTCCAAGAGAATAGAACTCAGGGAATTCAACTGGACCAATCAAAACCCAGCTTCTAAGAAAATTAAATCAAGGTGTTCATTCCCTATATTCACAATATTTAACAAAACCTTGAGTTGAAATTATTATCAGTTATTGCATCTGTTTTTTTAAATTTTCTAAATGATGATCCAATTTTAATGGGGGGATTCCTGGCTCTAGAAATCATAAATGGTAAGCTGTTGTAGCACCGCCTATGAAGAGGTACCCACTCTTCTCCAGATATATTAATTAAAAAAAAAAAAACTGTATTTCTAACTGGTGACTCAAGACTTGAAGATTTCATGATTATACACAGTTCAGTCGGAATGTGGAACGGAGCAGGTCACTTAGGAGACAGAAGAGAGCTCGGACACCCTCGTGGAACAATGTTCTCAAAGCACAGTGAAACAGAAACAGGCAGCAGAACACCAAAGTGTACTGTTGTCACTGGGAAGTGACTGCCCAGCCTCGGGCTACTTTTCTCAGTCCTTCCTTCATCTATGTGGGGCCATGTGAAGTTTTGGCCAATGGAATGAAACAAATAGAGAATGTACCACTTCTGGACCAAGTGTCACTTGGTTCCTTGTACTTTCTTTTCTTCTGCAGTGACCATGGAGGCTCACGTTGAAGATGACAGCATCAGAAGATGGAATGGGGCTGCATGCTTGAGTCACCATTTAGAGGAGAGCTGCCTAGGACAACTAATTAACCAGGAACATCAACATTGGATCTTGTGTGACCAAGAAAGAAATATCTCTTGTGTTAAGCCACTGAAATCTGAGGGTTGATTGTTAAATTCATCAGACTGTCTCAATAGGGACTCACGAAAAAGGCCTCTCTCCTATCTGACAACCTGATTTAGCAGAGACAGAGCATGGGGGAAAAGATGAGTGTGGAGTACTTCTTCAAGATGGAAAACATCATTCTTATAATAAAACTGGGAAGAAAAAAAATAGAGAACACAAAGACGGGAAAGACAAAGCAAGAAGAAGACAAAGCACTAAAGTTTATATGGTCACAGAGAATCTAAATCAAAGCTCTAGAAAATCAAGGTGGCAGAGGGAAGTCTAAAATTAAATTTCGTTTTGATCTGACTTGGACTTTTGATGTGTTCCATGGCCTACATGACCAATGAAACATTAGTTACAAATGTATATTTCTGTCAACAAGCAATGTTTCTTTGGTATTCAAATCATTTCTGTTTCCTAAATAATCTCCCCTATTGATTGATGACTCTTCACTCTTGATTTTTAGGTCACATTCTAATTCACTGAGTTCTCTTGAGACTTTGGTTACTGGTTGAAGCGACAATAAAGGCATGAAAAATAGTTCAAGATTTCATCACACAGATTAAAGATGTTAACGAAAGCTTTTTGATCCAAAGCAAGATTCGTCAGGGTTTTTCAGTCAGCTATAGATTTTTCAGAGCTCTGGAAACATTCACAGTGACATGAAGCTGCACCCATCTGTTTACTGATATCTTGAGTGTTAAATGTGCTTTGTGTTATTCCCCAAGGACAGAGCACTGAATTGGTATTGTTGGCCCTCACCTTCTGAAGCCCTGCTCTGCTGGAATTGCTGAGCTTCATTCCCATTTATCTCTCAATCTATATATGTATATATCTTATCTATTAATTTTAAGCCCTAGTAAGGAGCTACACAGGGAATATGTATGTGTGTGTTGGTCTCTCAGTCATGTCCGACTGTCTGCAACCACATGGACTGCAGCCCACCAGGCTCCCTGTCCATGAAATTCTCCAGGCAAGAATACTGGAGTGGGCTGTCATTTCCTTCTTCAGGGGATCTTCCCCACCCAGGGATCGAACCTGGGTCTTGTGCATTGCAGACAGATGCGTTACTGTCTGAGCTACTATACTAAATGCTAAAACCAGTCTTGACTAGGACAGAGAGTCTTACGAGAACCCCAGCCACAACCAAAAATGGAAGCTAGACTGTGTTGCTGCCCTAGAATGATCCTAGGTCAGTCTATTGGTACTATATCCACTGGCCTCTCAGTTCCTTAGTCTACTGGAATTATATCCTCAATGTCTGGCTCAGACACTGGCACAAAGCAAGTACTTGACAAATGTACAGTGAGTAGAACTAAGTTCTGGAATGCTCCAAGTCATGATTTTCTTGGAATGCTTTCTCAGTTGGTAAAGTCTGTTTGTGTGAGCTTCTGCCTCAGTTTCTTACTGGGGCTATCAGGCTTGGTGGCTCAGGTGGTACAGAATCTGCCTAAAATGTAGAGAGCTGGGTTCAATCCTGACACTGAGCAACTAAGTAATCAGGCTTGCAAACAAGCCACACTCCACCCCAGGATGGTCAACCCTTCCTACAGGATTTTGAACCCTGTTCTCAGTGGATCCTTCTCTTGCTTGAGAACCTTCTCCAAGAGAAACAAAGCATTTTTCAGTTGATTTCAGATCATCACTCACTCCTGACATGCCCCCTCCTACCCTTACACACATATACATTGGAATTTTGAAGATTCTCATGTAAGTCTTGGTCAAGGAAGAGTTCACTCACTCCACTGGGTGCTGCATTTTTCACTGTTGGATAGCCATGCCTTAGCAACAGAGCCTGTAACCCTGCCTTGTCTCATAACCTGTCCCACTATTTCTCCTGCTGTTCCCTCAGCACCTGCTCATGGCAGAGGCTCTAGTAAGTCCCTCCAAGAGTCCCCTCACTCCTCTAACCCCAAGGTATGAGCTAAAGCCAGTTAGAAGTTCCACTCAAATGCTTTCTGCTACTTCAGACCTGAGGTTTGCTACATGCAATTCACTACACACATAATGAGAAAGTTACAGAGTACATCTTCTACCAATACCTCATTCAATCCAGGATTTATGGATGGTGGAAGAACTCGACCTACTTATAAAAAGAATTGAGGTAATATACACCTGTGAATAATTCTAGATAAAATGAATGGGGGAGGGAGGTAGGCATGGTTATAAAAAAGTAACAAGAGGGATCCCTGTGGGGTTGTAACTCTTCTGTAGGTTGACTCTATCAATGTCAATATCCTGCATGTGACACCATATCACAGTTTTTGAAAGATGTCACCTTTGGAAAAAGTGGGTAGCCTGTATTATTTCTTGCAACTGCATCTGAATCTGCAATTATGTCAAAATAAAAAGCTTAATTAAAATTAACGAACAGGAGTAAAAGAGGTTAGGCTGTTTTGAAATTTGTTCTTAAAAGTCTTATGTACACAGGCAGAAAGGCAAATAAACTTTAGCTAAAACTGACTGAATTGATCTGTTGATAATGAAAATCCAAACAAGACACAGGTTAGGCAAGTCTCAGTCAGGAATATGAAGAGCAAATAGAAACATAATAACAGAACCTTCTAGAACTCAAAGGGTATAAACCATTCAACTTCTGACAATAACACAAATTCCTCAAAGCAAAGTATTTAATTATTTCAGTTTCCATACTGTACATGCCATAGTAATAACTATAGGTACAAAAAACTAATCTCTCTCTACCACATTCCATTTAGAAGTCTAGCATATAAAATAGTCAAATGAATCTCTCATTCACAGTTATAAGTCATATGAGATAAATTGTGATTTAAAAATGAGATGCCTGATGACCAGATAAAGAAGATTACATTGTGACCCAAAAGTCAACTAAATAAATCCATAGCATTAGCTTGGAACTCTTCTCAATAACTGCAGCATAAAGCAAATTATTAATGACATGCCTGTTGATATGCTGCAGCCCTCTGGGCAGCAAAGCTTAGTTATACTCCTCACATGTACCTTCACCAGGAAATAATCATAATTACTTTTAGTACAGCCCTGAGCTACCATTAGTGAAAAATAACAATGAGGGGCGCATTCAATGTTATTGACTACATGAATGATAATACTATTAACAAATTAGATTGAAGGTCTTATCTAAAACAAATGCTCTAATGGGGAGAGGTAAAATGGTTTCAATAAGAGGCCCAGAATGACTTCCAGATAGCCAGTACTACCTCCTATGAATTCTGATGGAATAAGATAGATGATGTAAAAGGTGGTAAATCTCAATTCAACAGACACTCAGGTGCATGTTCTGAGTGAGTATGAAGGATATTCTTGTACTTTCCACTTGTGTTAATTAGCCAAGACTTCCAGCTTTCTGGAGAGAGACCCAAGGATCTTGGCACTTGAAACAGCCAATAAACAGGGAAAGATCCAGGGCTTCAAGTCAGTGTTACTAGAATAGAGATCTCACTCAGTTCAGTCACTCAGTCGTGTCTGACTCTTTGGGACACCATGAACTGCAGCATGCCAGACCTCCCTGTCCATCACCAACTCCCGGAGTTCACTCAAACTCACGTCCGTCGAGTCAGTGATGCCATCCAGCCATCTCATCCTCTGTCGTCCCCTTCTCCTCCTGCCCCCAATCCCTCCCAGCATCAGAGTCTTTTCCAATGAGTCAACTCTTCGCATGAGGTGGCCAAAGTATTGGAGTTTCACCTTTAGCATCAGTCCTTCCAAAGAACACCCAGGACTGATCTCCTTTAGAGTGGACTGGTTGTTCTAGTAATTTTTTGGTGGAGTCTTTAGGGTTTTCTATGTAGAGGATGATGTCATCTGCAAACAGTGAGACTTTAATGAATATAGTAAACTTGTAGGATATAAAATCAACACACAGAAATCCCTGGCATTCCTATACACTAATAATGAGAAAATAGAAAGAGAAATTAAGGAAACAATTTCACTCACCATGGCAATGAAAAGAATAAAATACTTAGGAATATATCTACCTAAAGAAATAAAAGACCTATATATAGAAAACTATAATAAACACTGGTGAAAGAAATCAAGGAGGACACTAATAGATGGAGAAATATACCATGTTCGTGGATTGGAAGAATCAATATAGTGAAAATTAGTATACTACCCAAAGCAATTTATAGATTCAATGCAATCCCTATCAAGCTACCAACGGTATTCTTCACAGAGCTAGAACAAATAATTTCACAATTTGTATGGAAATACAAAAAACCTCGAAGAGCTAAAGCAATCTTGAGAAAGAAGAATGGAACTGGAGGAATCAAGCTGCCTGACTTCAGGCTCTACTACAAAGCCACAGTCATCAAGACAGTATGGTATTGGCACAAAGACAGAAATATAGATCAATGGAACAAAATAGAAGCCCCAGAGATAAATCCACGCACCTATGGACACCTTATCTTTGACAAAGGAGGCAAGAATATACAATGGGTTAAAGACAATCTCTTTAACAAGTGGTACTGGGAAAACTGGTCAACCACTTGTAAAAGAATGAAACTACAACACTTTCTAACACCATACACAAAAATAAACTCAAAATGGATTAACTATCGAAATGTAAGACCAGAAACTATAAAACTCCTAGAGGAGAACATAGGCAAAATACTCTCTGACATACATCACAGCAGGATCCTCTATGACCCACCTCCCAAAATATTGGAAATAAAAGCAAATAAAAACAAATGGGACCTATTTAAACTTAAAAGCTTCTGCACAACAAAGGAAACTATAAGCAAGGTGAAAAGACAGCCTTCAGAATGGGAGAAAATAATAGCAAATAAAGCAACTGACAAACAACTAATCTCAAAAATATACAAGCAACTCCTACAGCCCAATTCCAGAAAAATAAATGACCCAAACAAAAAATGGGCCAAAGAACTAAATAGACATTTCTCCAAAGAAGACATACAGATGGCTAACAAACACATGAAAAGATGCTCAACATCACTCATTATCAGAGAAATACAAATCAAAACCACTATGAGGTACATTTCACGCCAGTCAGAATGGCTGCTATCCAAAAGTCTACAAGCAATAAATGCTGGAGAGGGTTTGGAGAAAAGGGAACCCTCTTACACTGTTGGTGGGAATGCAAACTAGTACAGTCTCTATGGAGAACTGTGTGGAGATTCCTTTAAAAACTGGATCTAAAGCTGCCTTATGACCAGCAATCCCACTGCTGGGCATACACACAGAGGAAACCAGAATTGAAAGAGACAGGTGTACCCCATTGTTCATCGCAGCACTGTTTATAATAGCCAGGACATGGAAGCAACCTAGATGTCCATCAACAGATGCATGGATAAGAAAGCTGTGGTACATATACACAATGGAGCATTACTCAGCCATTAAAAAGAATACATTTGAATCAGTTCTAATGAGGTGGATGAAACTGGAGCCTATTATACCAAGAGAAGAAAGCCAGAAAGAAAAACACCAATACAGTATCAGTTCAGCTCAGTTCAGTCGCTCAGTCATGTCCAACTCTTTGCAACCCCATGAATCGCAGCACGCCAGGCCTCCCTGTCCATCAACAACTCCCGGAGTTCTCTCAGACTCTCGTCCATTGAGTCAGTGATGCCATCCAGCCATCTTATCCTCTGTTGTCCCCTTCTCCTCCTGCCCGCAATCCCTCCCAGCATCAAAGTCTTTTCCAATGAGTCAACTCTTCGCATGAGGTGGCCAAAGTACTAGAGTCTCAGCTTTAGCATCATTCCTTCCAAAGAAATCCCAGGGCTCATCTCCTTCAGAATGGATTGGTTGGATCTCCTTGCAGTCCAAGGGACTCTCAAGAGTCTTCTCCAACACCACAGTTCAAAAGCATTAATTCTTCGGCGCTCAGCATTCTTCACAGTCCAACACTCACATCCATACATGACCACTGGAAAAACCATAGCCTTGACTAGATGGAACTTTGTTGGCAAAGTAATGTCTCTGCTTTTGAATATGCTGTCTAGGTTGGTCATAACTTTCCTTCCAAGGAGTAAGCGTCTTTTAATTTCATGGCTGCAGTCACCATCTGCAGTGATTTTGGAGCCAAAAAAAATAAAGTCTGACACTGTTTCCACTGTTTCCCCATCTATTTCCCATGAAGTGATGGGACCTGATTCCATGATCTTCGTTTTCTGAATGTTGAGCTTTAAGCCAACTTTTTCACTCTCCACTTTCACTTTCATCAGAGGCTTTTTAGTTCCTCTTCATTTTCTGCCATAAGGGTGGTGGCATCTGCATATCTGAGGTTATTGATATTTCTCCCAGCAATCTTGATTCCAGCTTGTGCTTCCTCCAGCCCAGTGTTTCTCATGATGTACTCTGCATATAAGTTAAATAAGCAGGGTGACAATATACAGCCTTGACGTCCTCCTTTTCCTATTTGGAACCAGTCTGTTGTTCCATGTCCAGTTCTAGCTGTTGCTTCCTGACCTGCATACAAATTTCTCAAGAGGCAGATAAGGTGGTGTGGTATTCCCATCTCTTTCAGAATTTTCCACAGTTTATTGTGATCCACACAGTCAAAGTCTTTGGCATAGTCAATAAAGCAGAAATAGATGCTTTTCTGGAACTCTCTTGCTTTTTCCATGATCCAGTGGATGTTGGCAATTTGATCTCTGGTTCCTCTGCCTTTTCTAAAACCAGCTTGAACATCAGGAAGTTCACGGTTCACATATTGCTGAAGCCTGGCTTGGAGAATTTTGAGCATTACTTTACTAGCCTGTGAGATGTGTGCAATTGTGCAGTAGGTTGAGCATTCTTTGGCATTGCCTTTCTTTGGGATTGGAACAAAAACGGACTTTTTCCAGTCCTGTGGCCACTGCTGAGTTTTCCAAATTTGCTGGCATATTGAGTGCAGCACTTTCACAGCATCATCTTTCAGGATTTGAAATAGCTCCACTGGAATTCCATCACCTCCACTAGCTTTGTTCAGTAGAGCTTGCACTGGAATTCAAATCTTCAGGCTCAGAGCCTCACATTTCTTCCCACTACACCACGCAACTTCCCTGGGATACAAAGTGGCTTTGACTGTACCCCATTCCAAGTTTTCACCTATGAAAATGTCTTTTTTTTGGTCTGTTTTAAATATAATATCTTGCATAAAGTTCTTGATCACTCACTCCAAAACTGAGCTCTCCTTACTCAGATTTCTTTAGCATGTTCTCTATTCAGTCATTCAAGAAACAACTGAGTATCTACTGTGTGCTAGCTTCTATGGTAGGTGCTGCAGAAACAGCAGTGAATGACACAGGAAGGACATTGATTCCATGGATTGTGTACCTTTGCAGTACATACATGTGTGCTCAGTCGTGTCTGACTCTTTGCAACCCCATGGATTGCATGGCTCTGCCATGGAATCCTCTGTCCAGGCTCCTCTGTCCATGGAATTCTCCAGGCAAGAACTACTGGAGTGGGTTGCCATTTCCTCCTTCAGAGGATCTTCCCGACCCAGGGATCCAACCAGCATCTCTTGTGCCTCCTGCATCAGCAGGCGGATTCTTCACCACTTGTGCCACATGGGAACAGTATGTTTGCAGTATGTATCATAAAATCAGAATGATAGTTTTACATTTCATGTTATCAAAAGCCCTTATTTTACAGATGAGTAAACTCACACACATGAAGTTAAGTGTCATGCCTTCATAAGCGTCCATCCACACTGCTCATCAGTTTTAGCTGTGCCCATGGCATCTTTTCCCTCACAGGCTCTCAGCAACTTGACGGGAGAAACTGTGCCTTAGTCATCTCTGTTCATCCTTCAGCATGAGCACAGGTGTTCCAAAAAAGGGACATGGCAAACAGGAAAGATCTATTACGGACAAAAGAACTAGATCTTTAACATATATAAAGCATGTTAGCATTAGACAAAAGATCTTTAACATTTATAAAGCATGTCACTAAAAGGTTGTTCTTGAATCACAAAAAGACACCGGGATTCTTGGCCCCCGGAGGAGAAGAATTCAATCCGGGGCCAGAAACAAGGCTTAATCGCTCAGAGCTTTTGTGTAATAAAGTTTTATTAAAGTATAAAGGAGATAGAGAAAGCTTCTGACATAGGCATCAGAAGGGGGCAGAAGAGTACCCCCCTGTTAGTCTTCAGCTGGATGTTATATAGTCACTAGCAGTCTGTTAATGAAAAAAAGGAATGTCTTAAAATTCAGAATGGCACCAGGCCCCTCACCCGTAAGATGTATTTTTGGGATAATCTTGGCACCAAATGGTTTATCTTGGGCCATAAAATGATTAACTTGAATTTTGAAGAAGGGCAGACCACCATACAAATAGTTCCATTTACATAGATTAGGGGAACAATATCTGAGTATAACATACTGGTTTGTCAAGTAGGTTTTGAGCCAAGAGGTGGAACCGACCTGAAGACAGAGTCTGGGGTAAATGCATAGTACATTAGCATAGCTTAAGACAAACATTTCCATAAGAAAAAGGCATTGGTTATCTCCAGGTTTGAGAATAGTTAACTTCAGGTGAAACCAGGTGTCATTATGGCAAAACAGTATTTTAAGAGAAACCTCTTTTTAAATTTGTATAGAGAAGGAAAAAAATATCATTAGTTTGTTTCCTCATGCCGCTTAAGAGAGATAAAAATGTCTGACACTTGCAGGCTATTTCTTCCGTTTGGAGACCCCTGGCCTTCCTGCCTGTTACCCTCTCATCACCATTCAAAGTATTCTCCCACACCATTCATTCCTTAGCAAAGGAGCTTTCATAAATTATGGATGGACACTGCAGAGCCAAGCTTGTAGGGAAGATCACATATTTTAATAACAGAAAATGTTGTTTTCTATAATAACCTGCAGTATTCTATTGTTATCCCCTCTTAATTCAATCCCCAGAATTACGAATAGCATATTAATACCTAACTTATCTCAAGGCTACCTACCTATCAACTTCAACCCTGAAGAAGGCACTTAAAATTTAAAGAATGCAGAAAATTCCTCTGAGCAGCTAAAATCTATCTTACAAAGTATGGGCACTGAAGAAATACACTGCACTGGTTCTTTGGTTTGTTCATTCCGTAGGGCCTGAGGGCTCATGCTTTCTGTATGCAAGTGACTCACTCTGGGGCTCTTAACTCTTAGTTTGGGCACATTTCTAACAGGTGTCAAATTTTCATGTCTCATAGCCACTGAAATGCAGGAAACAGAAGGTGGAAAAGGTTGGCCAGAAGGAGGCTATTCTCCCCCATTTTCAGAGTTCATTGGAATGCCAACAGCCACAGGTGTACCTCATAAATGCCCAAGAAAGATGACAATGCCGTCTATGGGTTATGGATCTTCATTATATTTGTGACATGTGTTACATAAAAACACACTGTGCAGAACTAGGGTTCCTTCTTAGCTGCAAAGGATCAGACTATGGCTGCTGGAAGAGATATTCATTTATCTTTTTGTATTTAAAAGGCAGAATTACCTTTGTGGGAGGGAAGGCACTGTGTTACAGTGAGACTGAAATTCCCTCCCCTTACATTTTTCAGCTCCTGAACAGACTATACCTGGATTATCTTTCACCAGCAGGGGGAGGTTAATACAAGGAAGCTCTAAAAATGTCCCAAGTCCTCACCCAAGGGGCTGAGTCATTTTGCAGTGTGACTGATTGACTCCTGTAAGCAGCATGGTCTAATTTAGAAAGGTCAGGAAATCGTGTTCAACATTTACTAAGGCAACAAACTTAGGAAAAACGAAAGTGGCCAAAAGGAAA
Organism: Bos grunniens; assembly: GCF_055505025.1. NCBI lineage: Eukaryota > Metazoa > Chordata > Mammalia > Artiodactyla > Bovidae > Bos > Bos grunniens. The sequence goes on along the minus strand of NC_141194.1, from coordinate 122,098,313 downwards.
CACTCTCAGCAGGACTGGCCCTTACACAGTGGCTTCAAGAAAAGCTGAGAGGGAGACTTTGCAACATCTGCACCACTGCCAAGAAATCGTTTTTGCCCTGAACTCACACTTGGCATATGTTTTTACAGTGAGAAGACATCTACACATCAACTCAAGAGACAGCTGAGTGCTTTCTCTTCGCTGCAATGAAACCGATGATGCAGAGGCATTTGCTGTTGTTTTTCTGTGGAACTCACCATGGGTAACTCCAACTCCTTGGCAGGACCAAGGGGCTGGGCAGAGGGAAGCCAGCTCCCCTCTGCAGCTGCCATTGGGCTCCAGCAAAGATGGGCTTGGGGGCCTGGGAAGGAGCATAGCACTGGAGATTCTCCAGGGAGGCTGAATAACGAACTGTGAAGTTACCTTCACCTTAGCACAAAACTGAAGAACCACCACAACCACAGGGAGAAAGGTCAGTCTTTGAAAAATGCACATTCTGCCAAATTGTTTGCACTTCCTGAGAGACAAAGCGTAGCAAATCTGGCGGAAGTCCAGGCTCTAACATGAACCTGCTGTGTGAACAAGTCACAGCCCCTCTCGTGGCTTCAGTTCCTCTGTCTGCAAAATAGTCTCTAAAACCATCTCAGTCCTAACAGCCTGGGCTCTAGGATTCAATTGCCAGGTTGAAACTATGTGAGTGGGATTATCTTCTGAAGCTAAGGTTGTCCCACTTCTTTGTTTATTCATCATAAGAAAGATGGGCCAATTATCATAACTAATCAGCCCTCCCTCATGAACTGTGCTCATATTTGGGCAATATTTAACTATATAAAGAACAGGAACCTGTGCTGGCTGGCTGCAGAATGCCTCTCTGGGAAAAAAACTGTTTTGATTTAGGACAAAGACTATGTTTGGTTATGAAGATGAGCTCCCAGGGCAGAGTCTGAATGGGTTGAACTGAGACCAGCCTAACAGCTAATCTGCTCTCTATAAGAAAAGGGAAGAAATGCAGGTGGCCAGAAAGAAAGGAACTGAAGAGGGAAAGAAAAGAGGTGGAAGGCAGGAGGCAGGGGCCATGTAGCACAATGGAAGGCTGAGTCACACATATAATGGGGGTCTCAAGAATAGCTCCCAGAAGCTGGGCTTGCAGATCAAATTTAACTGGATACCTTGCATTTTAACTTCAGGTGAACAAGGAATAATTTTTAGTCTAAGTATGTCCCAAATATTGCTTGGGACATAGTTATAGTAAAAAAAAAAAAAAAATTCATTGTTTATCTGAAATTCAAATTTAACTGGTAGCCTGTATTTTTTTATTGGCTACATCTGACAATCCTACCAGGGCATTTTGAAATGACAAATACTCTAGGAATTTCAATCTGAGGTTGTTTAGCTGTACTATAGTGTAATCCCCCTCAAAGATGCCACCTAATCCATAACACAGGTTTGGGTTAGTTATAATAGAAAAAACTAACCCTTCCTCCCAGGACCTAGCTAGGGCACAAAGCTTGGTGAGTGGCTCATGGGCTGAATTTCAGCCCGCATTCCCCTCAATCCTGCCCTTTCCCTGTCTTCAAACCTTTAGCAAAGTCTGCTGCACACAGCCCCAAGTCAAAGGTAAGGAGGCACTGAAGTCCTCTGCAACCCTCCCTCCCCCCCCCCACCCCCGCCTCCTGCCCAGTCCAGGATCTGCATGGAGAAATGCAGGAAAAAAAATCTGTCAGGCTTATTTCAAGAGATAAGACACACAGCAAAGATCAAGGATTCAATAATGGCCCCAGAGAAGAGGCTTCAGAAATGCTGGAGGGATTCTAGGCTGCCCACTTTGCATCGGGTAGGATTAGAGTTGATTATAAAGGACAGGGTACAACCTAAAGATGGGAGAATTTGGGCATATCAATGTGGTTACATAGGAAGAGAAATCCTGACTCAAGACTTTGAGACTGAGGTTAGCTGTTACCCGCTCTGCGAAGCTTTTCCTGATGGCTCCAGGCCCGGGATTCCCCGGGATTCATTCCTTCTTTGTGCTCCCCTGTTCCTGCAACCTACCTCTGTTAAACCACAGGAAAGAAACAGTCAGAATCCAAAGAGAAAGAAAGAGTGTGTGTGTGTCTCCCCCTAACTAGATCAGGAGTCTAAAGAAATGATTCTTTGGCAGAAGAATTATCTAGAACTGGTTATTTTTAAGTAAAAGCTCTGAAAACCTAGAAGTTACCTTCTTGTAAGAGACATTTACAAGGTAAATCCCCATTTGTAAGGGTGTCTCCCTCTCCAACCAGGAAGACGAGGAAGACTCTCTCTAGACAACTTTATCAATAGAGAAGGCAGACACTTCAATCTGCCCAACCTTACCCTCCTTTACAGGCTTCCCTGATAGCGCAGTTGGTAAAGAATCCACCTGCACTGCAGGAAACCCCGGTCCGATTCCTGGATCGGGAAGATCCCCTGGAGAAGGGATAGGCTACCCACTCCAGTATTCTTGGGCTTCCTTGTGGCTCAGTTGGTACAGAATGTGCCCGCAATGTGGGAGACCTGGGTTCGATCCCTGGATTGGGAAGATCCCCTGGAGAAGGGAAAGGCTACCCACACCAGTATTCTGGCCTGGAGAATTCCATGAACTGTATAGTCGTGGGGTTGCAAAGAGTCGGACACAACTGAGCAACTTTCACTTTCTCACTCTCTCACCCTGCCTTACAGGGCTTTTCCCAGTCACCTCCCTCAACTGACTCCAATTACCAACATCACCTTTTGTCTTTAGCTGGAGATGGTAGATGATATTTAAGGTGGTGACTTGGGCCTTTGGAGGAGTTACTCAGTTTTCCTCCGTCTCTCCCATGTATATTAAAGGGATACATGTCACTAAATTTGCTTTCTCCTATTACTTGGTGATTTATCACTTGGCTTGGCAGCGGGGGGTGGGGAGGGGGCGGAGGGTGGGTGGGCACTCAGCCAAGGGATATTTTTTCCTGCCTACAAGTTCTTTGAAAGCAAAGACTGATTTATTAACTTATTAATTTTAAAGCCACAGTAACTGGCACATATTAGCCACTGGGATACATTTATGGGAACAAGAAAAGATGTTCTGAGTTTGAAATGAGGGCTATAGGGCAGTATAAGAATGTCTTTGTGTATATAAGGGATTATTCTCCATGTCCATAGAGAGCACAACAAGAGGAGAGGCATCTGAAATGCAAGGCAAGGGAAGTAAACTAGCCAAAAGCAAGAATGGAAGTCACCAAGTAATCAGTCTCTGATGTGGGCTTCCAAAAATAGAAACAATTTTTTTCACTTTAGTCAGTTTATCATGGTCTTATCTCTCAAGGTCCGCAAATGGAAATCCTGCTTTTCACAACTTTGAATCCTAAGTACAGGGGAAGCCATAGTATGACCATTTCCCTAGCTGGTAGGGGAACACACTATTCACATTGTAATGCTTTGTTGATGGCCACTCCCATTTTCTGGGAACCTGCACAAGAAAATGCAGCCCCAAAAGCCCCAAACTGCCCATTCATAGGAGACCCTGAAGTATATGCTTTGATTCAATGCTCAACTTTACCTTTAAGATGAGAGAGACACAATTGACTCTTGAATGCCCTGCTAATTCAGTCCTGTTGACTAATCGTCTTGGGTTAATTTTGGAAATGCTGGAACTGTCTGAACTCTCATATGAAAGAATTGTAAATAGAAATCTGAACAGGAGAAAGGAAGGACAGGTCAAGTCTCAGAATAATATTGGTAATAGCGATGATGAGAATTTCCATGCCCTCAAAATCACACAGACGTGTCATTCTCTGTCTTTAGGGCATGTTTGACTCTAAGGAAGAAACACATACCTTTGTCCAAGGTGAGGCCCACCCTAACTGGCACTTTTGTGCCCATCCCCCTTCTAGGACTTTACCCTGTTGATTCTTGTTTTTTCTCACCCTCCTCCTTTCCCCTTTACAATTCCTTTCCTCTGGCACCCTTCTCTTGCCCTACACACATGCTCAGTTCTCTCCCAAGTGGAAAACACTTTTCCACTTCTCTGCTTCTTTCCAAGCAAACATGACTTGTCTTCACCTAGTTCTCCTCTCCTCCGAGATATGTAACAGTCCATACTGCCCACTTCTTGTGGTTAGGAAAGCTCATGTGACTCATTCTGACCAATGAATTGTGAAAGGAGCTAACACATCACTTGCTTAGAAGAGCAAACATATCAATAAAATGTCCATGCACTTTTTCCTTGAAGGAGCAGCTAACTTCACATTCTAGAAGATATAGCAGCAAGATGATTAAGGCTTTGTCAGCCTGACTTAAACAGAGACCTCTCCCCTAGCTTATGATGATCAGACAGCAGGAGTAAGAAATCAGCATTCCTCACTGACAGAGAGTTAAAAACATTGAGGTTTGGGGCTGTTAGTTCAATCTTTTCTAATCAATCCTGATCAACAGTCTTTTTTTCTCCCTCGCTTCTACTTTACTACCAGTTCCCTTCAATAAAAGTCGAGCATGTGGTTCTGAAATCTACCTGTGTATGAGAAATACATAGAGAGCTTTTAAGAAAGCAGAGTTCTAAACCTACCCCACACCCGAGGAGTCTGAATACAATTTGGGGGTTGAGGCTTAAAAATCCAGTTTTTTATTGTCTCCCCAGCTGACTCTGAGGCAGCCAACCTGTCCCACTCTTCAGACACATCTGAGTACCACAATCTCCACTCCTCTCTCCTGTTTACACATTACCTGCCTTCATCATCCCCCGCCCCTTACCACAGACCATGTCAGACCTCCACAATCTCCTCATGACAAAACCCCTCAGTCTGTCCTATTCGTGTTCCTGGTAACATCTGGCACTGTTATCTGCCACTCCCTTTTTTGAAATTCTTGCCTCCCAAAGTTTCCGTGACATGACATTACTGTTGCTCTCCTTCTAGCTTTATAATAGCCAATATATTTTTGGGTCTTCCTATTTCCTGTTTTCCTTCATTCTGCATAGATGTGATTTTATGCTTTGAACTTGAGTCCTCTGCTCTTTTCTCCCTTACATATGTTCACCCTCTGTTAGTGTGCCAGAGCCACCATAACAAATCCCCACGAACAAGATGGCAGACAGGACAGAAATCTGCCTAACGGCTCTGGAGGCTAGAAGTCTGAGGTCTATGTGTTGGCAGAGTTGGTTTCTTTTGAGGCTATGTGGGAAGGATTTGTTTCAGGCCTCTCTCCTTAGCTTGTAAATAGCCATCTTTTCCTTATATCTCTTTATACTGAAGGAGAAGAAAACATGTTCCTCTACCCTTCTGGGTTCTTTGCTTGGTTTAATAATTAAACTGGCATAAGATAGATTAACCATACAAAAACAAATTTCATGACTCATGTACAGGAGCCCCAAAGATATGATACCTAAGGGCAAGTTGGGCAGTTGAGGCTTATATGCCATCCTGAGCTAAGAGATGGGATGGGGGTCTGGTGTTTCAGAAAGGAGGAGGGTAATTCACTGGACAATAAGAACAGATGCTTGAAAACAGAAACAGACCCACAGAAACAGAAAACAAACTATGGTGACCAAAGGGAAAGGCATAGGGAAGGGATAAATTAGGAGGTTGGGATTAACATGTACACACTAAAATAACCAACAAGGCCATACTGTATAGCACAGAGAACTATACTCAATATTTTGTAATAACCTAGAAGGGAAAAGAATCTGAAAAAGAATACACACACACACACACACACATATATATATATGCATAATTGAATCACTGTGTAGTTCAGAGGAGGTAAAAAGCTCCTCCTAAAACTTTTGAAGCCTGATTGTCTTCAGGCTCCAAATAATCCACATGCCAAAGTGGCACATTTTGGGGAGACATGTTCTGAATCCCTGTGATATCATCTTCCTTCTATGCAAAGGGAAGCAAGAAGATATGTCACCCTAAAATATGTCTCTTTGACCTGACGATTATCTTAAACTGGTTATTTTTAAGAAATAACAGATACAGGAGAAGCTCTGAAAGTCAACTAGAAGTTACTGTTTTGTAAGAGAGATTTACAAAAAGAGAAATAAGGGAAACCTCCACTTATAAGTGTGTCTCCCCCTGTATACCAAGAGGAAAATGTCCACATTTCCAGAAAAATCTATGGAGAAGGCATGGACTTAAAGCTGCACGATAACGGTATCTTTGTTCACTGTGCTCTTCCTGGTCACCTCTCATAACTGATTCCCTTGTCCCTAACATTTTCTTCTCTCTTTACCTGGAGATGGTATTTAATGTGATGGCTTGGGCCATCTGGGAGAACTGCTTTGTTTTCCTGGGTATCTCTCATGCATACAGGAGGTATACACATTATTAAACTTGTTTGCTTTTCTCCTGTTATACAGGGTCTTAGCCAAGAACCTAAAAGGATAAAGGGAAAATTATTTTTCCTCCCCTATGTATGCATGCCTGTATCTGTCCAAATTTCCCCTTTTTATAAGGACACTAGTCATATTGGTTTAGGACCCACCCTCTTTACCTTATTTTAGCTTGAGTACCTCTATAAAGACCCTATCTCCAAATAAGGGCATATATTCCAAAGTACTGGAAGCTAGGACTTCAACACATGAATTTGGGGAGACAGTTCAACCCAAAACACCCCTTCACTGATTTCATCTGATTTCAGTGGTTTGAATGATCACTTTGGTCATTGTTATCCATCAGACTTAGCCTTGACCTCGCTCCTAATCACTAGCTCACTAATTAAAAAAAAAAAAACACCATATTGTGAACCTATAACTTCTTATTGAACAAAGGACACTGAACAAAGTCCTTCTCCATACAGAGCTAACAGAAACTTGTTACAAACATAGCTGTAAGGGAAGGTGGTGTGCAGGTAGGAAGCACACAGGGAACCTATGGCAGAGGGTCTGCGCTAGTCTCATTTCACATTTCCAGTAGTATTTGGGATACCTTTATTCAGATGTTCAACTAGCACAAAGCCAGCATGTTCAAAACCAAACAAATGTCCACTTTCAAATCATGACCCCAGCTGCTTTCTCAACTTCTATGAGTGATCCTATTCATTTACTCCTCTGAGTTTGAAAGCTTGCTGTCATCTTTGTTTCCTCTCTACCTTATTCCCAACAGTCCATCAGTCACCAAATCAGAGCCAATTCACCTCTCCAATGTCCATCAGTCCTGTCTCTATTCTTGTCCCAGTGCCACCAGAGTTAAGTCAGACCCACATCATCCCTACCTAGACCACTGCATTAGCCCAAGTGCCTTCCACACGTCTACACAGTACTATCCAACTAGCGTTCTAAGTAATACTTGCTGGTGGCTGGCACTGGAATCTACCCTAACATATGTTTCCTGCCTCATTTCCTGTCCCCACCCCACTTTACCTGGCATTGTACTTGGAACATGACCTGTGTTTTCCCATCTCTCTCCATGTCTTTATCATCTAAGATAAGACACTCTATATTTAGGGAGAATGTGGAATTTGATACCCATCTCTATACCATCCTTACATTAATGAGAGTGTCTTACATGCAATAAGTTCAGTAAATATTTGTTGACCTGTAGTGTGTAGTGTTCTGTGTTTCACAAAGCATATCGTATCATTAATCCTCAAATTAACCCTTCAACATGGTACTGTCTTCAGCAGGGGTATACTAATCCCATTCCCGCCCCAAACCTGCCATTTTTCATGGTTGTCAGCCCTGGGTTAATCTGACTGGGCCAGGAAATGGGGAAAACAGCCATTCTAGAGCTTCAAGAGCCTGCCCCTTGCCCCACAAAGCATGCGGGGACATGCAGAGGAAGGCTGTGTTCATGAAATTACTTTAGACACCAGTTCTGACCCCTGCCACCTTGTTCTCTCTGCTTGCTCCCTTATTCTCATCTGGCTTACAGCTGAGAATACAACACTTCCAAAATGGTGACCTGTTTGACTAACTGTTCAGCTCTTGATTTTCTGGCTTTCCTTCCCAGATATAGATTGCTTTTTTTCTTCCAGATGCAAAACTTTCTGAAATTCAGTTACAAGACACCATTTTGCTTGGCCCCCAAGACTCATGACTAGGAAGATCATCCTTCTATTCCATCCCAGGAAGGAATCTACCACTCTGGAGCTGGCTTCCAATTGTGTTCTAGAGGCTGATAGCAGCAACTGAAAACCAATTCCTGTCCTGTCTTGTCTTAGCACAAGCAGTATAGCTTGCATCGATTATTCCTGCAATCCTGGGTCCTGTGGTGGAGGAATGTCAGGACCTAAGTTGATTAGTCTCTCAGCACCACCTCCTGTGTCACCACCATGTTTGCTGACCACTGAGGGACTGGGCATTGATCTGCCCCATTGTGAGTGGCATCTCTTATCACCTCCCAGCATAAAGCTCCTTGCTGATACTTTTTCTAGACTGAAAAGAGAAAACGTTATCAGCTTTTCCCCATTCTCACCTGCTGAAAATCTTTTATGCTTCTGAAATGGGTGATAGGAAGGTCTTGTCTAAAGGGCTTCAGGACACTAATCCAGACAAACGGTAGATCTTATATCAGTGTGTTTGCTCTGCTTCTCTCTTGACAGTTCCCGAACTACAAGCACAGGGCTGTGAACAAAATATTTACTCATCCATTCCATGAATATCTAAGGGGCAGCAACTCTGCACTAAGTGCTGGGAATCCAGAAGCTGCTTGCCTCGAGTAGTTCCTAGTGCAGTAGGGAAGAAAGAGCCAAACAGATCAACTCGTTTTTTATTATGATCATACGAGGCAAGCATTTTCTCACATTTGGGAGGCCCCTGTTCAACCTTTTCTCATCAGCTTCTTTTTTTTTTCCCTTGCAAAATAAAATGAGAGCTTTGCTTAGGGAATTATCACGTGGATCCAGGGGGCAGAAGGGAAAAGATCTTCATGGCAGTGATTTACTACAGCCTTTTCTTCACAGAGATTATTCAGCCACAGACAATAATTTCATTCACTTGAGGGTTTGCTTCATTTCTTCTTTCCTTCATCTTGTGGATATCATATCATCAGGTAACATGAACTTGAAAACATCCCACCTCCACAAAGAGATCATTTCCACACATGGATACTGGAACAGAGGTAGAGGGGAGGCCATGCTGCTAAAGAGACACAAGAGGCTAGGCCTGGAAAATGGAGAGTGGGGCTCAGAGCCAGATCTGAAGGACTGGGGCAGGAGGCAGGGGATGAGTCAGGCTAAGAGGACCATGCTGGATGAGGGCCTCATCCCAGGCAGAGCTGAGAGTGGGAACAATGGCAGGAGGGGAGAACCTGGCACCTAGGGATTACTGGACCATCAGCAAGGAATGGGAGATGAAGCCGCCATGTTAGACACAGTCAAGTCACCAGTGGGCTATCTTCACTTGCTTTGCCAACAGGAACAACAAAGGATCTGCAAACTATCTACCTCTGGTCTCTGGGAAATCTCTTCAGGGACTTTGGGAATGATTTCTCCTCACATTGCTATAAAGAATTTCCCTTTCTCCTCTAACTGGATGATGATGTAGCCGAAGTATCCTGGGTGCCCCTGTCATGTGGGTGCCTCTTGAAGTCATTGCAGATATTTGAAAGGACAGTGAAAGTCAATGGATCTCCTTTGAAAATACAGAGGCCTTCAGCAGCCACCAGGGCCCTTTTGTGAATGTGCAGCAACAACTGTCCAGTTGGCAGAGACACCTGGAGGACAAGCTCGCAGCCTGGACCAGACAACACAGGAGGTATGTAGTGACCAAAGGAAGGTCTCACAAACAAGAGTGAAGAGTTAAGGGAGGGAGGAGACATGCCACATGGATGGACAATGAGCTGACAACAGAGCTCAGCATGATGCCTTGAAGATGGTGAAAACTGTGGTCCAGGGCTGAGGAGAGCCAGAGAGGAGTCTGGTGAGATATCTGTGCAGAAGGAATAGTCAACAAACTATCTGGCCTGCTGTAATGCATACTCATTTCCCATGGCTCCTGTAACAAATTACCACAAACTTAAAACAACAGAAATTTTCTCACATTTCTAGAAGTTCAAAATCAAGGTGTCAGTAGGACCTAGGTGTGAATGCTTCCTTGCCTCTTCTGGTTCCTCGTGACTGGAAGCATGCCTTCGTTTATGGCCAAATTCCACTTCAGCTTCATGGCTTTCTTCTCTGCGTCTGTACCTTCTCCTTTTCTTTCATAAAGAGACTTGTCACTGGATTTATAGCCCACCTGAACAGTCCAAGATGATCTCATCTTGAGACCCTTAAGTTAATTACATCTTCACTCTCTTTCCAAATAAGGTCCCGTTCACAGGCTCTAAAGACTAGGAAACTCACATATATTGGGGTGGGGGGGTGGGTGATGTGCCACCATTCAGGCCACTACAACAGCATTTACAAGGGGTAAAGAGGTACCCTCTCTTTTTCTGATTATAAAGTTAATACACATTCATTATCATCGTAGAGAACATTTTAAAAGCACAAAGGAAAAGAAAATCCATCTTTAATTCTACAACCCAGAAACAGCCATTGTTAACAATTTGAGAAATTATATTCCAGACTTCTCTGGATATTTGTACACAGTTTATGAAGCTCCTACTGGATTATCATATAATCTGCTTTTTCTCTAATTATTGATATAGTGTAAATATCATCCCATGTCATTCAATTCCTTTTCTAAAACATGGGCATCACTTAGCTGCATCACAGTTTAATTAAACAGTTCTGTTCTGTTTGATGCTTGAAATGTTCCCAAGTTTTCAGTGTTATAAGTAACACTGAGATGAGAACATGCATGTCAGGGTATTTCAAGACAACTTGGGCCTATAAAAGGGATGACACAAAAGGATACTGATTGTGTACACCCTACCTTCTCTGAGTCTTACAGTAGAGTGTAAACTGGACTGCACTGAATCAGGCCAGGGTTAGGCCAAGGATTTGGCCCAGAGTTGAGAATCACTTTACTACTCCTTCTTTTTCTTAGAAAAATGCCTCATTATTCAGCTTCATCTCCTGCCACTCCCTGCCTTGTGTTTTTTATTTGCAAGGGGGTGGGGGCGGTAACACAACTGTTGCCTCTTTTTAAATCTTGTATTTTATTAATGCTTGCCAGCTTTTTTAGCCAAGCCAACCTTCTTACTCAATGAAGTATAAATACAGCTTTTTTAATTTTAAGCTCCCTGAATAGCACTAGAAAAATCTACCATGATTTTTTTTCTCTCTACACCTGCCCTGTGGAGAAGGCAATGGCACCCCCACTCCAGTACTCTTGCCTGGAAAATCCCATGGACAGAGGAGCCTGGTAGGCTGCAGTCCATGGGGTCGCTAAGAGTCGGATACGACTGAGCGACTTCCCTTTCACTTTTCACTTTCATGCATTGGAGAAGGAAATGGCAACCCATTCCAGTGTTCTTGCCTGGAGAATCCCAGGGATGGGGGAGCCTGGTGGGCTGACGTCTATGGGGTCGCACAGAGTCGGACACGACTGAAGTGACTTAGCAGCACATCTGCCCTGAGAAATATTTGTCTCTAGACTAGAATAAATGGAGGGTAGGGGTGGGGACGTGGGTAAACTGAGTAAATATGGAGTTGTTTGAAAAAGCTATTCAGATTCCTGAACAGCTAGAAAAGATAGCCCTCAGATTGATGTCAAACAGAAGCTTATGTTTGAATTACAACAAAATCAATGCAAACCCACCTCAGAGTCTCATATAATAAGGAATACAAAGAGCTTTTCGATTGTTCATTAAAGAAAATTAGTGTTTGCTGAGGAAGCCCATTCTTCTACACAGCCAGCTGAATGACATTTATGAAATGACACAGGAACCAGCAAGTTCCGATCTACCTACATTTGTGATTTCTAGGATTACTGCCATAGAATTTTGGCCCATGAAGTGAATGTTCTTTCTGGTTTGGCCTTCTGCATTCTTAAAGTGACAAACTGCTTTTCTAAAATGTCAGTCTTGCTGTTATCTCTGCATCTGTGTAGCACAAGTGGACAATTCTGATAATGAAATCACAAAAATGACAGTAATACACAGCCCTCGTGCCTACAGTTTCAAACAATATGTTGAAAGTGCATTTTCATCACTCATTCGGGTTGGCTCCAGTAGTGATTTACAAAAAAGAATTTTTTATGCAGTCCTGGCAGAGGGGGTTGTTGAGAACTTGAGAAAAACACAATTCAGTCCAAACAATCAACTCATTAAGAGCAGCTTCTGTCATCCTGCAGACTCACACAGCTCACTGCTTTCCATGATGAGCCTTGACACAACAGCACAAACACTGAGCCCTTGGATAGGCCAAGAATGCTCTATTAGATTTGCCCCACTCAGTCATTCCTTCATTCTTGAAATAGTTAATATGTCTACCATCAATCATCTTAAAATCTAATGAGACAAACAATGCACCAATGAGAGGGCCCAGCCTGCTAAGTACAGTAGAAAGGTCAGAGTGCAGAGAAGGGACAAACACCTACCCTGCTAAATCACCATCAGGGGCTCACTTCCAGGGTCCTACCATCTGGCTTGGTACCCTGGCTGACCACTCAACCTCTAAGTTCTTCCCAGCTTGACTATAGAGCTAACATTTAGGTTTTATTTATGTTGTGCTTAGTTGTATGACTTCCCTGGTGGCTCAGACCATAAAGCATCTGTCTACAATGTGAGAGACCTGGGTTCAATCCCTGGGTTGGGAAGATTCCCTGGAGAAGGAAATGGCAATCCACTCCAGTACTCTTGCCTTGAAAATTCCATGGACAGAGGAGCTTGGTGCAGGCTACTATCCATGGGGTCGCAAAGAGTTGGGCACGACTGAGTGACTTCACTTCACTTTAGTTGTATGACATATTTTACATGCATCATCTCATGTAATCCTCACAACTACTATATGAGGTAGATACAAATTCTATTTCATGGGTGCAGAGAAGAGGAATAAAATTACCCAAGAATTTGAGCCCAGCTTGGCTTAACTCTTGGAGAAGGAAATGGAAACCCATTCCAGTATTCTTGCCTGGAGAATTCCATGGACAGAGGAGCCTGGCGGGCTACAATCCATGGGGTCACAAACATTCAGACACAGCTGGGCGACTAACACTTGGCCTAACTCTAGAGCTCTGGTTTATTCCACCTCACCATCCTCACTCTCAAATTTTACTCCATCTCACTCAAATTTTAAAAAGGAAAGTGGCTAACAGGGTTAAAAAGTGAAGATGGGTCAATCAGAGTGTGTAAGAAGGGGCCTTTGGCTTTGAGCATCAGGAAATCATATTTGTGGTCATTGCACTGGGGCTTTCAAATAACAAACTGCCACAAACTGGGTGGTTTAAACAACAGACATGTATTGTCTTATAGTTTGGAACCTGGAAGTCAGAGATCAAAGCATTGGCAGGGTCTGTTCTTTCTGAGGGCTGTGAAGGAAAATTTCTTCTATGTCCCTTTCCAAACTTCTGGTAGCTTCCAGGGTTCCTTGGCTTATAGATGGTATTCCTCTGGATCTTCATGTAGTCTTTCCTCTGTACATGTCTGTCTCTGTGGCCAAATTTCCTCTGTTTATAAGGATACCAGTCATATGGGATTAGGACCCACCTTAATGATGTCATTTTAACTTGATCACCCCTGTACTCTATTTCACATTTTGAAATCTAGAGAAATATTAAGTCACTATGTTGTGTAACAGGAACTAACAGAGTTGTAGGTCAAAAGTGAAAGTGAAAGTGTTAGTCATTTGGTCGTGTTCAACTCTTCGCGACTCCACAGACTGTAGCCCACCAGGCTCCTCTGTCCATGGGATTCTCCAGGCAAGAATACTGGAGTGGGTTGCAAATTCCCTTCTCCAGGAGATCTTCCTGACCCAGGGATCAAACCCAGGTCTTCTGAATTGCAGGCAGAGTCTTCACTGCTTGAGCCACCAGGGAAGCCCTTATGCCTCAAAAACAGAGAAATCATAGAAAAAGAGATCAGATTTGTGGTGACCAGAGACAGGGAGTAGAGAGAGGGGAACTGGATGAAGGCAGTGAAAAGGTAACTATCAGTTGTAAGATAAAAAAGTATTATACTATGAATATAATGCTCAACATGATAAGGATGATTAACACTGTTGTGTGTTATATACAAAAGTTGTTAACAGTCAATACTAAGGGTTCTCATCACAAGGAAAAATATTTTTTCTATTTACTTAGTTTTGTATCTATATGAGATGATAGATGGTCTCTAAACTTACTGTCATATCATTTCATGACATATGTGAGTCAAATCTTTATGCTGTATACCTTAAACTTATACAGTACTGAATGTCTATTATAGCTCAATAAAACTGGAAGAAAAAAGAAAGCTTTCAAAAACAAGTCATATTCTGAGGTGCTGAGGTTAAGACTTTAACATACCTATTTTGGGGAGGAGACCCTTAAACCCACAGCACCCATGGAAAGCACAATTTCAGCTCAGCAGTAACTACAGAAGGTGGACAGAAAGGGCATAAGGGCTGGGACTTGATAAGGTCACGAGAATTGGCTGGAAGCTAGAAGAGGCCTGAGAATGTCCTCCATGTGAGAGAGAGACCCCAGGAGAAAAGGAAGTTTTCAAGAACTATGGACAGAAGATAACCAACGGGCAGAGTCAGGCAGGAAATGGGAGGGGACATAAACCGTCAGATAGATGGGAGCCAGTCACTTTTGAAACAAAGGAGAAAGGGAGAAAAGATTTAAATAACTGATACTGGTGTGCAGTTTTGAAGACACCTTTAGCATCTCAGCCTAAACCTCAGCCCAAAGTCTCCAGAACCCTGCTTCATATTTCTTCAGTAACTTGCAATTATAGCTTTGTAACTTAGATCAGCTTTATTTGTAGTGCTATAATTCTCCACTACCGCTTCGCACTTGATATAAAGTATCACAGGATCTATCTCACAGTTATTTCTAGAAAATGTTTGAATGATTAAGTAAATAAATAAACACATAGATATGAGAAGACAGTCTGGTGAGGAACAATCGAATCTTGACACTACTTAACCTGCACTCCACCTGGCACTCAGCAGGCTGAGGTAAATAAAGAGGCTGAGGTCTGTGGGCCCCAGACAGAAGCAGGTGTCCAGCCAAGGTGTTGATGAGCCCACAGTGGCACCAAGACATGCGGCCCTCAGAGAACACAATTCCAAAACCTCTTCAGGTCCTGCCAGGGTGAGGAGCAGTGAAGGGTGGCCCCAAGGATCTTATCATGTAACAGGCAGCTTGAACAAAAAGGATGCCTTATCACCTAAACCTTCAGTATTTCAACCCAGTTGTCAGAATCTGAAGCTACCTGAGAAGGCATAAGTCCTAAAACTCAGTGCACAACAGGCATTTTTGAAACTGCTGACCCACCAGCCCCTAGAGCTCCAGGGGTTTCAGCAGTGCTTCATGGACTCAGCCCTGGTACTGCTGACCTGGAATGTGGCAAAGCATGGCTTTCGTCATCTCACCACATTCCTTTTAGTAAATGAAGAAAGCCCATTAGAGAATGCTGAAATGTGTTCCCCAAAATCTTCCAGCAAATCAGTGCAAGGGTGTAGAGTGTGATGGAGAGCCCCCAGGGTGCCCAGCTAGTCTCCTAACCATGAACTACAATGGCCTTAAGAAGAGACTACAACATAGAAGACAAGTATGGCAGCACTATCAGTATTTCTCCTTCACAATTTTTCTTGGACTCATACACATAGTATATATTTATGGAAAGAGTTTATTAATAGCCTACCTGTCTAAAAGCATGATTCCTTCCGTATAAAATGTGACATCTTATCATTGAGTGCATACTCTATACTCTTTATTCTTTCACTAATTTGACAGTTCTCCTTTGAAATAAAAAGCTCTCATAAACCAGCACACTGTGTGTGTGTGTGTGTGTGTGTGTAATAACCAAGAGAATATTTTAGTATTTAAAGCTACAGGGGCCTAAATTTGATAAGCCTATCCCAAAAAGAAAATGAAGGTTTCAGAAAATCTGACAGGTCCAAAAATTAAGCCTGCTCCCTTTGAGGTATGATTCACAGAAACAGATTTTTGAAACTTTACATCAAAATTTTAAAAAGATGACGTAGTCCAGCTGCTACAGTGCCTGTTTATAATTCTAACATTTTATTTTCAAAGTAGGGTTCACCTGCAGAAACAGGCTGCAGAAACAATGCCCATGGGCTAATCTGGTCAGGCCATTCACTGCTCTGCTTTCTTTTTTCTCTTTTGTCTCCTCCTCTGGGGAGCTGAGAGGCAATTAGAGCTGTCTCTATGCACTCTGGCTTACTGTGGAAGAGCTCAATTCACAAAGTCCAACTGTTGCTCGCTCACGCCAATTAAAGGGCTCTGTGCTTAAATCTGCTCCAGGCCATCTTTTAGAAATTAGTCTTTCTGACCAAAATTCTCAGATGGGGAAAGGCACTGAAAATTAATTAGTCCTATTCCTAGGTACCAGCAAGGATGCTGCAGCGCCACTGTGCTCTAGGAGGGCTCACCTGGGACTTGAAGGGATGCTCAGAATGCACACCTGCTCACCAATTTTCTAAATTGATTCTTACAAATGACAGATGCTGGCAGCCAAGTTCAGGGAAGGTAAAAGCCAAAGAGCAAAGAACCAAAAGTTGAGCTGAGTATTCAATTCACAATTCATGTGGCCTTAACCTTCTGCCTCAGAAGAAATCTATGTCTCAAGAATGGCTCTTCAAACAAACAGGAATATGGAATCAGCCAACATGCTGTCACTGGTGACATGACATTTAATGGTCACAGAGGGGAAAAACAGCTCCTGGGTCCTCTTTTGTGTGACCTACTGTTGTATGTCAGAATAAACAATGTCAAATGTTCAAATGGTTAGTCTCTCTTGCCTCATGCTGACCTTTCCATTTCTCTCTTACCACACCCTATCCCCCAAATGAAAAAGAAATGGGCAAAGCACTAAGTTAATCCGTCATGATGACAGAATACGACAGTGTCTTCACTGTCACACGCTGCATTCACTGGAACAAAGAGTGGTTCCATTACAATATTTGCTTTGACACATCTGTGACTGCCCAATATCTTTGCCGTCTTGTACCAACCGCCTTGCAAGGGAATTATATCTGACTAAACTTTAAAAATAAGTGAGGAGACCCCTTACATACAGTTGACTCTGTGAAGTCCCTCCAGCTGAGGGAGGAAGCAAGGCCTAATAGACGAAGTGACTGCTGCATTTGCATGCACTGTCAGGCACACACTTGGGGTCTCTCAGACCACCTACCTGCATCTCTATTTCAGTCACTTTTACTAGCTCTTTCACATCTATCTCACCTTTAAATGTCAAAAGACTTCAGGGCCCAGTATTTGGACATTTTTCTCTACACTTACTCCCTTCATGATCTCATCATGTCCTCTGTCTTTAAATTCCTTCTCTATGCAGACAACTCTCCAATGCACATATATGTATCTTCTGAAGCCCAGGTGTGTCCAGCTGCCTTCTCAATAACTCCCCCTGAATATCTAACAGGTATCTCAAGTTTAACATGTCCAAAACCAAAGCCCAGACTTCCCCTGAAACCTGCTCCTCCTCAATATTCCCCATTGAAGTTAATAACAACCCCACCCTTCTAGTTGTTCAGGTCAAATCCTTCAAGTCATCCTGACTCCTCTCATTCTTTCATATCTACACACAATCTGTTGTTGTTCAGTCATTCAGTCGTGTCCAACACTTTGCGACCCCATGGGTTGCAGCACACCAGGCCTCCCTGTCCATCACCAACTCCCGGAGCTTGCTCAAACTCATGTCTATCGAGTCAGTGATGCTATCCAACCATCTCGTCCTCTGTCATCTCCTCCTCCTCCTGCCTTCAGTCTTTCCCAGCATCAAGGCCTTTTCCATTGAGGCCTTTTCCAGCTCTTTGCATCAGGTGGCCAAAGCATTGGAGCTTCAGCTTCAGCATTCGTCCTTCCAATGAATATTCAGGGATGAATTCCTTTAGGATGGACTGGTTTGATCTCCATGCAGACCAAGGGACTCTCAAGAGTCTTCTCCAACACCACAGTTCAAAAGCATCAATTCTTCAGCGCTCAGCCTTCTGTAAGAAAATCCTATCGGCAATAGCTTCTGACTACACTTAGAACCCCATCATCTCTCACCTCTGCCCCTGTTGCCACCTGTTCCAGCCCCTAGCATCTCTGCCTTAGGGTGCTGCAGCAGCCTCCTCACTGGTCCACTTCTGCCCTTGCTGCTTAACATTGGTTTTCAACACAGTGGGCATGGTGATCCATTAAACACATGTCAGATCATATCACTTCCCTACTGGCTCCCAACAGTCCTCCATGACATCTTAAGGCCTCCAGCCAGGTTCTACCTCCCTTACTCAATTCCAGTCACCTGGCATTTCACAGACCTAGCTACGCACAGGTCCATCTGAGGGTCTTTGCACTTGGATGCTCTCCCTTTGCCTAGAATGTTCTTTCCTCAGATGTCTGCATGCATTATTCTCTCAGCTCCTTCAAATCTTCATTCAAATGGCACCTTGTCAGTGAGACCTCTTCTTGCCACCCAATTCCAAATGGCACCCTCTCCCACACACCACAGGTGTGTTCCCTGTCCGCTTGTGCTCCCTGATTCTACTCACAGCATTCATCACCGAGTTACTCTACATTTTCTTTACTGTTTAATTCTGTCTCCTCTGACACTGAATTGCAGAGTCTATGAGATCAGAGATTTTCTTCCTGTCTTGTTCTCTGCTTTATCCATAGGACACAGAACAGTACCTAGCACACAGTGGGTATTCAATAAATATTCTTTGAATAAATGATTTAAAATCCCAAATCAACTAGTCAACTCAGAATAAAAATAAGGTAAATGTATTAAAGTAGCTATACACCTAATGCGAAGAGTTGACTCATTGGAAAAGACTTTGATGCTGGGAGGGATTGGGGGTAGGAGGAGAAGGGGACGACAGAGGATGAAATGTCTGGATGGCATCACTGACTCGATGGACGTGAGTCTGGTGTGAACTCTGGGAGTTGGTGATGGACAGGGAGGCCTGGCGTGCTGTGATTCATGGGGTCGCAAAGAGTTGGACACAACTGAGTGACTGAACTGAACTGAACACTAAATAAAATGTTCACTCCAGGCAATTATTTGGGAACTCTGTGTGTGTGTGTGTGTGTGTGTGTGTGTGTGTATACATAGAGACAGAGAGAAAGAGAACCTACATTAGTTGGCAATAAAGCAATAGGGACAGGAATGGGGGTGGAGTGGCAGAGCAGAGGTACTCCCAGGCCCTGGGGCATCGCCAAGGCCAATTCTGTAGGCCTAATGCTTTATAAAAATAACTTGCAAAGCTTATGACGAAGTACTATTGACAATTCAATTAGCCACACAAAAAAGGCAGATTCATCTAACCCCTGGCTGAAAACTTTTCATTGTGCAACATAAAATGGCTATACTCAGTTATAAACAGAATTACCAAGTCTGATTATTTTTTTATCTGAGAGTTCATCATCAATAGAAAAACAGACTAGACTTGATAGAAGGAAAATGACAGATGCTACAGGAGGAAAAGGCAGTTTACTAATGAATTAATAATCATGTTTGTCCTCTCTGCTGTAGACTTTTCCCTGTCTCACCACTCATTTCTGTCATTTGAATGGGAAAGCTATCTTTGCAAGAATTTTTTTTTTTTTTAAGTCAGGCATTTCATCTCAACCTGCATGTTTTTTAACTTTTGATATTTTTCTTCCCAGACATATTTTACTGTGACAGTATTTCTCAGATGAAAGCAGAGTTCAAGGTAGGTTACTATACACAAATCTAATTAAATATTTGAGAAAATAGGTCTTTTGATCCAGCAAGAATTCAAAAATTTATCTGTGTTTCCTTTCTTATATACTACAAGCTGAAATGTAGGGGTTTGAGTGATGGCTCAGATGGTAAAGAATCTGCCTGCAATGTGGTAGACCGGGGTTCAATCCCTGGGTTGGGAAAGTCCCCTGGAGAAGGGAATAGCTACCCATGCCAGTATTCTTGCCTGGAAAATTCCATTCACAGAGGAGCCTGGTGGGCTACAGTCCATGGGGTCGCAAAGAGTCAGACATGACTGAGTGACTAACACTCACTTTCAACTGATGGTTGAACAAATAATAATGAAGTTAGATCCAACATAAACTCAGCTTCTGGGGTGGCAGAGTGAATAAAGGCAAGAACACTGGCCAGGACTCAGAATCTTGGTTTCCATATCTATAAGACAGATATCATCTCTTTCCCCTGCCTAGTTCAAAGGATTACTATGAAACCAAATATGAAAATAAATGGGAGTGGGCTCTGTCAATTGTAAAATGCTATCCACGTATAAGCCAAATGACTCAGAGAACTTGGAAGAACTGGCTTCTACCTTATTCCCAAGATGGGAGAGCAAATGGAATTGTTAAAATGTAGAAACTTTTGGCTTTTAAAGAAAATGAAATGCTTTAAAAAGCAAAAGAACATCGTTGTATTGAATCACTCAAAAATTCCTTTTATGTTTCATCTGCTATGATGTATTATCTTTGGAGGCAATATGATGCTCCTCTTCTAAAAATGTCACAGCTCTGAGGATAATAATTTAAGAATTTCAGACAAGCCAATGAATTTCTCTTAGAACCTCCTTTTTGAAAAATGACCAAGTATAAATCCTCTACTCTCAATTTGTGTCCTAACAATTGATAACCAGAGTGGCTGTCTCACTTATAATTGGCTATATCCTACTAATATGGCTCTTGATTCTAGAATGCAGGGGAGCAGCAAAACTTTTACAAGGCCCTAAGACACATATTGAAAGCCAGATACTTATATAACACTATTTTCATATATATCAAAAACCTTATTAATCTAACTTGAGTAGAATAGTAGTCTCCCTGCTTCCTGTATCCATGGGGTCACATTATGCTATACAATTGCACCTCATTTTCCCTGGGTGCCTCTGCTCATTTGCAGATTCTTACACACAGAGGATGCTAAGTAATTATCATGACATTCTCCAGTTGAATTCATAAATAGATTAAGTACAGCTTAAGATGCTTCTGCTGCTGAAGTATGAGAGTGGTTACTTCACAAATCATCCACTGGTGTAACCCAAATCTCAAAACCATAGAATGAAATGAGTCAAATCCTCATACTGTCAGCTACAAGACTGAGCTCCAGTAAACCTATATAAGTAAGTCAGCCAGTTGTATCTCAACATCCCAGCTCTGTAGCCTCCCCTGACACCTTCTCTTACTCCCTCTATTAAAAGGCAGGCAAAAATATCTGATAATAGGTACAGATTTTAGCCTCCACTCTAGTATGATACACAGTTGACAGAAATCAGAGAGTTAAGAAGTAAAAGTACCATTAATTTTATCAAGAACCTACAATGTAACCAGCTATTTGTATAGACATCATCTCCCTTAATCATGCATTCACTTATTCACAAATAACCTATAAATGTCAGACAACCCCAAATCAGCAAAGCAGACAATGTTCCTACCTTCACATAGCTTACAACTGAGTTCAAGAAAGAGACATTAAAAATAATCACACAACTTCAACCTTGAGGTAAAATGTAATAAATCATGGGCAATAAATACTCCTGTTGCAATAACTAATTAAATATGGATACATTATAAAAATCCTAGTTTAACTGCCTGAGAGAGCTTCAGTAACAACTAGGACTAGATGCTCTAATATTCTAGGGAGTATACAAACATTCCAAGCCCTGCACTACAACAAGAATAAGGGGAGTCCATGAGGCAGAAGAAAGGGACCCCAGACAGAAATGTGGAAATGCAGGAAAGAATGAAGAACCCAAGAATGAACTAACATGGATGGACTTAGAGGGCTAAGTGAAATAAGCCAGACAGAGAAAGACAAATACTATATCACCTATATGTGAAATCTAAAAAATACAACAAACTAGTGAACATAACAGAAAACAAGCAGATGCATGGATACAGAGAACAAACTAGTGTTTACCAGTGGGGAGCAGTGTAGGAGTGGGGGAGTGGAAGGCACAAACTACTGGGTGTAAGACGCGCTCAAAGATGTATCATACAACATGGGGGATATAGCCAATATATTGTAATAACTGTAAATGGAAAGGAACCTTTAAAAATTGTATTAAAATTTTTTAATGTTAAAAAATAAGTAAGATTTTTTAAATGTTAAAAAGAGGTCAATACCTCCTCAATATCTCTATGATGACAAAGATTTCAATATAATCAATAAGATATCACTATCCTAAAATGGTATATACATAGTAATATAGCTTTTAAGTTTATTACACATAGCAAAAATCCTGAGAAAACTAAAATGAGAAATAGACAACTCCACAATAATAAAGGAATACTACCCATCAATATTTTTAATTGAGGTATAGTTCATATACAGTTAATTTCTGCTGTAAAGCAAGGTAACTCAGTTATATATATATATATATATATATATATATATATTCTTTTTTATTTTCTTTTCCATTATGGCTTATCATAGGATATTGAATATAGTTCCCTGTGCTATACAGTAGGATCTTATTGCCCATCTCCATCAATCTTAATAGTTAGACCAGGCAGACAAAACTATCAGTATACACATAAAAGTTCCAAAGAGAACAATTAACAAAGGCGATGCAATATTCATTTACAGATCCCTGCATCCAAAAGAGCCAGAATTCACATTCTTTTAAGGGCACCTGGAAGTTATTAAAATCTACTATACGCTGAGCCTAGTCATGTATGGATGTGAGAGTTGGACTATAAAGAAAGCTGAGCGCTGAAGAATGATGCTTTTGAACTGTGGTGTTGGAGAAGACTTTTGAGAGTCTCTTGGACTGCAAGGAGATCCAACCAGTCCATCCTAAAGGAAATCAGTCCTGAATGTTCATTGGAAGGACTGATGTTGAAGCTGAAACTCCAATACTTTGGCCACCTGATGCAAAGAGCTGTCTCATTTGAAAAGACTGAAAATGAGAAAGATTGAAGGCAGGAGAAGGGGACGACTGAGGATGAGATGGTTGGATGGCATCACCGACTCAATGGACATGAGTTTGAATGAACTCCAGGAGTTGGTGATGAACAGGGAGGCCTGGCATGCTGCAGTCCATGGGGTTGCAAAGAGTCGGACATGACTGAGTGACTGAACTGAACTGAACTGACATGCTAAGCCATGAAAAAAACCTCTACATATTATAAAATATTAAAACCATTCAGCATGCTTTTTAACTAAAATAGAATAGAAATTAATAACAGAAATATAAACAGAAATTAATAACAGAAATAAATTAATAATAAAAATCAAAAACAGGAAAAAAAACCAACTGAGTGGAGATTACATAATACAAACAAAATAACCATGGCCCATGCATGGTGGTGGTTTAACTATTAAGTCTTTAAGTCTTCACTCTGCTTCTTTAAGTCTGCTCTATAACTACTGGTTCAGGAGTCAGCCTGAGACGTCCCTGGTGTTCATACACAGAAATAGGAGATCCCTTTCTCCAACTCTCCCCTCTGGGAATTACACCTCACACTCTAGTCATGACTGTCTGGATTTCTTTCCCTGGTTCTCTTGGGCAGAAATCAGAACCATTTCTATCAGAATGGAAGCTGCCTTTGTTGCCCTGCCTCAGGAAACAACTGAGTGCCTGCCCTTGGGGCAAAGCTATGAAGACAGAAACAAATAGCACAAAACTCATGCCCAGGCACGTTGCTTCTTTGAATTGCAGGTCTCCTCCACAGTTTTTCTACTTATATTTTTACATCAGAATCCTCAGGTAGCTTTTGTATTTTGTCAAGTAAACAGTTACCCCTTTCAGAAGTTACTGGTCCCATACTGTGATTTTAATTTGCATTTATCTGATGACAGTGAAGCAGGATGACCATAGATTTCTCATCAGAAAATATGAAGAATATAAGATGGTGGAGCATGCTTAAAGTGATGGGAGGGAAGAAAGTCACCCAGAATTCTATATCAAGTGAAAATATCCCTTAGGAATGAAGGCAAAATAAATAAATTTGTAGAAAAAGGAGAACTAAGAGGACACATTGCAGTGTTCTTTACACTAAAGGGAAACAGTACTGGGGGAAAACCTGGATCTTCAAGAACAAATGAAAAGCATTAGAAGTGGTCTACTTCTTAAATTCTTTAAATCATACATGATTATTTTAAAAAAGTATAACACTTTCTTTTCTGATTTTCAATGTAGGTAGATGTGGTATATGGCAATTATAACATAAAGGATGAAATGGGGATTAAAGGGATCTATATGGTTAAAAAGTTTCTACATTTTACATTAAATGGCATCGTATTAATTCTAAATAGATTGGTAAAGCTCAGGAATGTATATTTTAATTGCTAAGACAATCACTAAAAACTAATATAAATTATTACAGCTAAAAAGGCAATTGATAAAATAGAATACTAAAATATGTTCAAATAATCAACATGAAAGCGGAAAATAGGATAAAAACAGCAGCCAAAAAGAAACGAGACAAACAGGAAACAACAAAATGGTAAGCCTAAATCCGATTCTCAGAATGGATAAAAAAGCAAAACTGAACTATACACTGCCAACAAGATACAAACTAAGAATAAAACTGTGACAGGTCAAAAGTAAATGACTGGGGAAAAAAATACCATGCAAACTGTATTAAGCATAAGATGGCTGGAGAGAGAGAGGGGTATAGTGACCATATGTATTCTGTTTGCTTGGGATAGTCGTACCTTAGGCCTGTTATGCCAGTTTAATAATTAATATCACCTCCTTTCACTCTAGGAAGAGTCCTGGCTGTGAGAAGATATCACATGGTCACCATAGGCAGAATAATGACAAAATTCTAAGATTCAAAAGGTCCAGTGAATTCCAAGCAGGCTACAGGAAAAGAAATTCATGCCTAGACACATAGTAATGAAACTATACAGAGACAGATTTGAGGTATGTGTGGTGTGGGAGGATGAATTTAAAAGTAGGATAAAAAAGACAAGTCAACTTCAGAGGAATAACCAAATAGATAGCTGACCTCTCAAAACCAGCAACAAAAGACAATAGGCTATTTCAATATGTTGAACAAAATTTTTTTTTCCCTTCTGTCCATACCACATGGCTTGAAGGTGTTAGTTCTTGGGCCAGGGATCACACCTGGCCCCAGCAGTGAAAGGTCCTAACCACTGAACCACCAGGGAGTACCCCCAAATAACTATCCACCTAGAATTCTACAGGCTACAGAAATATTTTTTTTGAATCAATGCAAAACACAGACAACTACAGGCAATTATAATAATAATATTAATAATAATAAGCATTCAGTTCAGTTCAGTTCAGTCACTCATTCGAGTCCAACTCTTTGCGACACCATGAACCGCAGCACGCCAGGCCTCCCTGTCCATCACCAACTCCCAGAGTCCACCCAAACCCATGTCCATTGAGTCGGTGATGCCATCCAACCATCTCATCCTCTGTCCTCCCCTTCTCCTCCCACCTTCAATCTTTCCCAGCATCAGGGCCTCTTCAAATGAGTCAGCTCTTCCCATCAGGTGGCCAAAGTATTGAAGTTTCAGCTTCAACATCAGTCCTTCCAAAGAACACCCAGGACTTATCTCCTTTAGGATGGACTGGTTGGATCTCTTTGCAGTCCAAGGGACTCTCAAGAGTCTTCTCTAACACCACAGTTCAAAAGCATCAATACTTAGGTGCTCAGTTTTCTTTATAGTCCAACTCTCACATCCATACATGACTACTGGAAAAACCATAGCCTCGACTAAACGGATCTTTGTTGACAAAATAATGTCTCTGATTTTCAATATGCTGTCTATGTTGGTCATAACTTTCCTCCCAAGGAGTAAACGTCTTTTAATTTCATGGCTGCAGTCACCACCTGCAGTGATTTTGGAGCCCCCAAAAATAAAGTCTGACACTGTTTCCACTGTTTCCCCATCTATTTGCCATGAAGTGATGGGACCGGATGCCATGATCTTCGTTTTCTGAATGTTGAGCTTTAAGCCAACTTTTTCACTCTCCACTTTCACTTTCATCAAGAGGCTCTTTAGTTCCTCTTCGCTTTCTGCCATAAGGGCAGTGTCATCTACATATCTGAGGTTATTGATATTTCTCCCCGCAGTCTTGATTCCAGCTTGTGTTTCTTCCAGTCCAGCGTTTCTCATGATGTACTCTGCATATAAGTTAAATAAGCAGGGTGACAATATACAGCCTTGACATACTCCTTTTCCTATTTGGAACCAGTCTGTTGTTCCATGTCCAGTTCTAACTGTTGCTTCCTGACCTGCATACAGGTTTCTCAAGAGGCAGGTCAGGTGGTCTGGTATTCCCATCTCTTGAAGAATTTTCCACAGTTTATTGTGATCCACACAGTCAAAGGATTTGGCATAGTCAATAAAGCAGAAATAGGTGTTTTTCTGGAACTCTTTTGCTTTCTTGATGATCCAGTGGATGTTGACAATTTGATCTCTGGTTCCTCTGCCTTTTCTAAAACCAGTTTGAACATCTGGAAGTTCACAGTTCACGTATTGCTGAAGCCTGGCTTGGAGAATTTTGAGCATTACTTTACTAGCGTGTGAGATGAGTGCAATTGTGTGGTAGTTTGATCATTCTTTGGCATTGCCTTTTTTGGGACTGGAATGAAACTGACCTTTTCCAGTCCTGTGGCCACTGCTGAGTTTTCCAAATTTGCTGGCATATTGAGTGCAGCACTTTCACGGCATCATCTTTTAGGATTTGAAATAGCTCAACTGGAATTCCATCACCTCCACTAGCTTTGTTCGTAGTGATGCTTCTTAAGCCCCACTTGACTTCACGTTCCAGGATGTCTGGCTCTAGGTGAGTGATCACACCATCGTGATTATCTTGGTCGTGAAGATCTTTATTGTACAGTTCTTCTTTGTATTCTTGCCACCTCTTCTTAATATCTTCTGCTTCTGTTAGTTCCCTACCATTTTTGTCCTTTATTGAGCCCATCTTTGCATGAAATGTTCCCTTGGTATCTCTAATTTTCTTGAAGAGATCTCTAGTCTTTCCCATTCTATTGTTTTCCTCTATTTCTTTGCATTGATCACTGAGGAAGGCTTTTTTATCTCTCCTTGCTGTTCTTTGGAACTGTGCATTCAAATGGGTATATCTTTCCTTTTCTCCTTTGCTTTTCACTTCCCTTCTTTACACAGCTATTTATAAGGCCTCCTCAGACAGCCATTTTGCTTTTTTGCATTTCTTTTTCTTGGGGATGGTCTTCATTCCTGTCTCCTGTACAATGTCACGAAACTCTGTCCATAGTTCATCAGGCAGTCTGTCAGATCTAGCATTAGTGTATACTTTTACTAAAAAGTATTTACTAATAAAGATTTATTTAAAGTCAAAAGAAAATATACCAGATGGAATATCTGAGGTGTAAAAAAGACTGAAAAATAAAGTAATAAAAATGTGGGCAAATATAAATGAACATTAACTATAAAAGCAATAATAATAATGTCTAGAGGTATTAAAAACAAAAATGAAATGCAATAGATTTTAATACCAAAAAGTATATAAGCTTGAGGTGAGGAGGAGAGGACAAAATATAAATGAGTTCCAAAATTCTTACAGTATCTGGGAGTAGGATAAAGGCTTAGACTCACTTTAGAATTCGATGTTATTTAGGCATGTTTTAATTTACAGGCTAACATCTAAATAAATAGAGTATATAACTTTCTAAGTGGCAAAGGGAAAATAATAGCATGATTAAAAATAATTAACTGAAAGAAAGGCACAGAAGAAAACAAAGAACAATACTATAAAATAATAAGTTTAATCCCAAATATATTTGTAAATACATTAAGTATAAGTGAGCTGAATGTTCCAATCAATAGACCAAAATGGTTGGATTGGATCTTTAAAAAAATCAATCATTTGTGGGTGGTATTATTGTGATGAAACTGAGATGTAAAGAGATCGATTAATATGCCCAAGTTCACCCAACCATTAAGCAGCTAAGCTGAAATCTGAATTCAGGTTGTCTCAAGTCCATGTTCTTTTCACTACTACATGCTGCCTCCTCATATATGGATTTGGCTGTAATCAAATGTGTAATGTTTGATTTTCTATGCACTAAGTCACAGAGCCACAGCTAAATCTAAGATATGAAAGCCCACTGGATGTCTTATAAGCATCCATCAGTTGGTGGTCAGACTTTTTGGCCACTAGATGTCCTGATACCCACATGCACATCTTCACATGTGAGAAACAAAACATAAAATTCTGGTCATAAAATTTCATAACTTGCAAGGTTCTCCTCTACAGGATAAAGAGTATGTCATGAAACATTTTCACATTCATTCTTTCATCTTCTCATCACTATATATCATGAAATATATAACCATTATCACCCCCACTTTTTATAGATGAGGAAACTAGGATCCAGCAAGGTGGGGCATCATACCCAAGGTCCCACACAATAACAGATCTACAAACTCAAACCCGTGTCTTCTGTCCCAACAGTATACCTTGAGTTCACTAATACACCAAAAGTTATGAGAGCTGTCACTACATGGCATGTGAAAGAGAAGCTGTTCCAACTCACACAAAAGGTGTAAAGAAAAAGGCAGTTGCTAGCTGTGGTTAGAAAAATCACTCTTTTCCAGTTCTCTCCATGATAACACAACACATTCATCACATCACAAAGATGGTTGAGTACTCGTCTGTGTATCATGATGTATAAGCAGTACAAATTCAGACAGGAGCCAAAAGGACCACTGCAGTGAGCTAGTCGAGGGGAGAAGAAAGCTGTGAACAGGCAAAGGTCTAGTCTCTGAACAGAGTGGTGGACAGTCCACTACACTTAGCCCAAAAGCTTATGTGGGGAGCTATGATTCTCAAGTGTGGCCAGCTTCCATAGGCCAAGGCAGCTAGCAGCACACATCAGCACCTGAGAAGTGGAAACTGAGCAGCTGAGATTGTAAGGGCCAGGTCCAGGCTCCAGAGAAAGAGTGGGTCAAGGATTATAGACTGGTAGAAGATGGTTTAGAGGAACGTGGAGAACTGGTGGGCCAGGTGGATAAAAACAAAGCAACAACCCAGTCACATGGCCTGGTTGCATGGGTTCATCTCAAGCAAAGTGGATATAAGCCTGGCAATAAAAGTAGATCCAGACCCCACCTGATGATAGGGATGGAATGATTAATATCCTTTCTGCCTCATGGTGGATTGGGGCTGAGTCCATGGGCTGGAGACTGAAGAAGGCAGAGGCTGACAATCAGAGCTGTCTTTGGGCAGAAAGAATGCTCAGCAGTCTATTGAATAGAAGAAACTAATATTGTTTCTCTGCAGGGTTTGATATATGGGGTTGGAACAATTCTGTGACCTTCTTGTGTGCCCCTGTAACACAAACTCATCTCTAAAAACCAGTGCGATTACTTTTTAGACATCCCTCCATCGTTTCTTGTGGCTGCTTCTCTTCGAGAAATGCAGGAGAGTGTTCTAGCAGATACAAACTTGGAGAGAATTCTGGAAGCTTTGTCTATGAGTGAGGCAAGACACCAAGAGAAGTAAAAAAGATGAAATTCTGCCAGCAAAGTCTCTGGAGAGCATCCTTGGCATGAGATTCTCTTGCCCAGCTGCACAGACTCACTCTTTGGGCTTTCATCTTCCAAGTATACTGGTTTGTCTGGCTAACCAGGAGGCCATTTGACAGCAATAATTATATCCTTGGTAATTCAGATGGTAAATAATCCACCTGCAATGCAGGAGACCCGGGTTCAATCCTTGGGTCAGGAAGACACTCTGGAGAAGGAAATGGCAACCCACTCTAGTAATCTTGCCTGGAGAATTCCATGCACAGAGGAGCCTGACCAGTCCATGGGGTCACAAAAGAGTTGGACATGACTTAGTGACACTCTTTCACACACTTGTGTTGTTCAGTTGCCCAGTTGTGTCCAACTCTTTGTGACCTCAAGGACACACTTAGAGGCACCCAAATGTTCATAGCAGCACTATTTACAATAGCCAAAACGTAGAAGCAACCTAAATGTGCGTCAACAGAGGAATGGATAAAAAAAGATGTGGTATATGTATATATATACACATATCACACACACACAACGGAATATTCAGTTCAGTTCAGTTCAGTCGCTCAGTCGTGTCCGACTCTTTGTGACCCCATGAATCACAGCACACCAGGCCTCCCTGTCCACCACCAACTCCCGGAGTTCACTCAGACTCGCATCCATCGAGTCGGTGATGCCATCCAGCCATCTCATCCTCTGTCGTCCCCTTCTCCTCCTGCCCCCAATCCATTCCAGCATCAGAGTCTTTTCCAATGAGTCAACTCTTCACATGAGGTGGCCAAAGTACTGGAGTTTCAGCTTTAGCATCATTGCTTCCAAAGGAATCCCAGGGTGGAACTCCTTTAGAATGGACTGGTTGGATCTCCCTGCAGTCCAAGGGACTCTCAAGAGTCTTCTCCAACACCACAGTTCAAAAGCATCAACTCTTCGGCACTCAGCTTTCTTCACAGTCCAACACTCACATCCATACATGACCACTGGAAAAACCATAGCCTTGACTAAACGGACCTTTGTTGGCAAAGTAATGTCTCTGCTTTTCAATATGCTATCTAGGTTGGTCATAACTTTTCTTCCAAGGAGTAAGCGTCTTTTCATTTCATGGCTATTACTCAGCCATAAAAAAAGAAAAAATAATGCCATTTGCAGCAACATGGATGGACTTAGAGATTATCATACTAAGTGAACTAAAACAAAGATCATATGATATCACTTATATGTAGAATCTGAAGAAATGACAGAAATGAACTTATTTACAAAATATAAATATACTCTGAATAGACATAGAAAACAAACTTGTAGTTACCAAAAGGAACAGAAGGGGATGGATAAATTAGGAGATTGGGATTAAAAGATACACATTACTATATATAAAACAGATAAACAAGTATCTACTGTATAGCAAAGGAAGCTATTGCAAAAATATAAGAGAATATAAAAAAGAATATATATGTTTATATATGTATAATTGAATCACTTGTATAAT
The DNA here is from genome assembly GCF_055505025.1 of Bos grunniens. Taxonomy (NCBI): domain Eukaryota; kingdom Metazoa; phylum Chordata; class Mammalia; order Artiodactyla; family Bovidae; genus Bos; species Bos grunniens. The sequence goes on along the minus strand of NC_141194.1, from coordinate 122,067,386 downwards.
TGTACATCTGAAACTGACACAGTATTGTAAATTAACTATATTTTTTTAAAGTTTTTTAAATACCAACTTAACAATGTTGTCAGATGAAAAGATAATAAAGGAGAAAACTTGAAAAAGGCTCTAATATATGGTTCACATTCAGTAAATGAGCATCACTATACAGTTAAAACTGTCTCACTTATGCACAGACCCTGCAGGGAGTTGTTCACACACCCTGTATTCCAGGGAACCTCAACTATATGGAAGGCAGAATAGTGGTGGTTGTAATGCTGGTAATAGCTGCCCTTTATTGATCTATTTATGTATACTGCTCTGCTAAGTAGGTACCTTACATGTATTATCTTATTTAATCCTGACCACAACTTTAAGAAGTAGGCATCAACATAGAAGCCAACCAAAAGGGTTTTGAGATCAGAAAGTGCTGGATTTGAATTGTGGCTCCTCCACTTAATATCTGCATAAGCTTGAACAAGCCTATAGAACCTGTCTGTCATGGAGTGTCAATTTCCCCATATGTAAAACATATCATTCCTACTTCATGGATTGCAAGGATTTAGGGGGGATCACATGTATGAAGTTCCTGGCACATGCAGGTGTGTAATGTTAGACTTTCTTCACTTAAATTTAACACACACACAGACACACACACAAGGAGTTCAGTCATGTCCGACTCTTTGCGACCCCATGGATTAAGAAAAGGGCAAATGAATGAGTCTGTACATTACCTTATCACTCCTTAAATCTAAAAATGAAGCCAAGATTTGTAGGAAGCAGTTTAGTAGAGGAAAAAAAAAATAAAAACCAAACCATCTTGGAAGAAGTGTGGAGTGTGGCGGGGAATGGAAAGAAAGCTAAAAGGAGATTTTTATCTTAGCTTTTTCCAATACTAGTCCTGAAAATAGAGCTATTTTTACTTGAATGATGTGTTATTTCTCAATTTTACTCACTTGACAACTGATTCAATAGTTCTTCATGGAGGTCGTGGTTACTGGAAGAAAGCATATTGTGACATTTGAATAAACCATTTTTAGCTGCTCCTTTTTGGCCAAGTAGAGACAATGTAGGTGTCAGGCAGAGTCAGAAATCAATCCAGTGGCTAACTCCATCTTAATGACAACAAGCCACAACTGCCAGTTCCCAGAAAGTTTCTAACTGGCCTTTTCCAGGAAGATACAAGGTGTAGGCCTGTATAGAACTTTAACAAGTGGCCCCTGCAACAATCTGCAAGGGCCCAGTGGATACAAACTTATTTCTTCAACACGCTACCTGCCCCTCCTCCACTCCATACCTTTTTTCCCACTCTGACTTCTTTTACCCACTAGGCCCCAACCATTTCAAGTCATCCCTTCAACAGGACAGATAATCTAGTCCATTCAAACGTTCAGCCCCAGCTTCCCTCCTGGCCAAATGTTTCTATCATCTCCCCTTCTGGCTCAAGCTGACAACTTACAGGGTAGTGCCCTTTGTGGACCAATCTGTCTCCATAGAAATACTCTGTCCATGCACTGCCCCTGTACACAGCTTCCCAAACCTGTTCTGTCTCAGCTGGTGTAGAGCCCTGGCCTGATAGGGATGATTAAGAGAGGGAACCCAAGAATGATTCCTAGCAACCCAAGAACCATCCCTGCAAAAAGTCTGAACTTGAGGACAAGTAGGATTCTCATGAAATAAATTTTCCTCCTAGGGCCTCTCCATCTCTGCTTCACCCTTCCTCCTGCACTGTACCCATTCTAGTTCCTCTGTAAGAGCAATCCCCACCACCTAAACCTCATGCCTCCTCTTTTAACTCTTGCTAGCACCTAGCCATGTGGATTGGTATTCCCATCAGCCAACACAAGTGGCAGTCACAGAAGAACTATCTCTGAGTCATTACTGAACGCACCAGTGCATTCAAATGCTTCAGCACAACACCTACCCTTCCATTTAAGAAAAATGGCTCTTGGCTTCTATAGGCACAACTACAAGGCTCACTCTGAGACTCCCGTAGCATTCAAACCAATTATTGATATTTATACTCTTCCTTATTACCAACAGGATTTATATGATATGACTGATTTTTATTTATTTTATTTCATGATAAAATTGTAGGTAAAAAGAAGGTAAAAGGTCAGGAAATCAGAGCAAGGTGGGAAAAAAAATGGTAGAAGGTAAAAACAGGGTCAGGAGTCAAGTTAATACACAAAACACCTATTGAAAGTCCAGAACACCTGCCAACAGCATGCCAGTCATAAAATCAGCCAGTGTGAAGGAAGAAAAGCAGCAACAAGATTTACAGTGCCTCCAGGAAATAAGCCAAACAAGAGAAGGACAGGTATTTCTGGTACTAAGACTAGACATTACATTACACAATCCATGAGCAACATGCTTCCTAGTACTGTTTCCTATAGGATCACTTGCTGTAGGCTGATGACTTCAGGTCAAAGCACTTCTAAGGGAGCCAGAGAAATGGGACCAGCTCTGCAAAGGTCTGGCTTACAGAGGCTTTAGAATTTCTTTAGGAATGGGTAGTTGACGTAACTTATGGGCCATTCTCCATAAATATGATACCAACAACTGAGTTTTGGTTTTTGGCATCAGCAATTCCTAGCAAATGTTCCCTGACAAGTCACGGAAACGGAGCTCCTTTAGACAACCAGCTAAGCACGTGTTTTAGCAGTGAGTCCAGCTATAGTAAGTCAAATACTCATGTTAGTTATTTTAAAAACATAAAATAATCATGAAATGTCTAGTCTAGGACAGCATCAATTCCTGGTATACAGTTTAAAATAAATCACAAGTGTGGCTGATAAGTAAATCATAAGGTTTCCCATGATACCCTCCTCCTAGGGGCCACCTTCTTATATAATCCCTTTACCCTGAGTGCAGGCAGGACCAGGGCACAGTACAAGCTTAAAGAACTAAGTAGCCATATTGGGGAAACCCATAAAGCAAAAAACTGTGAGCAACCCCTAGCAGTGAGGGCAGCCAACATAGCGCCAGGGGACCCTCTGTCCTCACACCACCAAGGGAATGAACTCTGACAACCACCCAAGTGAGCCTGAAAGCAGATTCTTCCCCAGTTAAATAATTACACAGTCTGGCTGAGACCTTGACTGTAACCGGCTAAGACCCTAAGCAGAGGATTCGGCTAAGGTATGTTCACACTTTTGACCCACAAAAGCTGTGAGATAATAAATGTGTTATTTTTAAGCCATTAAATTTGTGGTAATTTGTGGTGCAGAAAAAGGTACTCAATATAAAAAGACAAACTTGTTTGAAAATGTGTGCCAAAACAGCAGTTCATTTCTTTTTTTTTATTTTATTTTTTAACTTTACAACATTGTATTGGTTTTGCCATATATCAACATGATTATACAGAGTGAAGTAAGCCAGAAAGAAAAACACCAATACAGTATACTAATGCATATATATGGAATTTAGAAAGATGGTAACAATAACCCTGTATACGAGACAGCAAAAGAGACACTGATGTATAGAACAGTCTTTTGGAGTTCATTTCTTAATTATAAAACAGTTTAACGGTGGGAGCCACCTACCAAAGAGAAAAATCTTTGGCTTTAGAATAAAACAGAATATCTTTCCGGCTGCAAATAGATAGCAGAGTTACTTAATGATTAAAGTTTCTCCTGGTTTCTGCAAATACAACCATTTTATCCACACTGGCTATGTCCTTGCTGTGTGCAAGCACTGTTACCAGACTCTGGGAGAGCAAGAACAGGAAGAAAAGCCAAGATCCCATGCCCAGGAAAGCTCACAAGCCACTCCAGGACACCAAACATATACAAGGGAAATTACTTTCAAGCAAATGCAAAACAACAGGTCACTTGTACTAATGCAAATTAAAGATGTAGAGAATTCAATCAGACAAATAATAAGCATTGTTAAACGCATTTCCACTCAGCTTAGGGTGTTTGGGCGCTTACCTTTGATTGTGGATATGCCTGCTGTTCTGAGAGTTCACCTAAAATACAAAGCAGGGGTGCCACCACACTGTGCCCATTACCCCCCCCCCACTTCTTCCCCTGCACTCTGGATAAAGAACAGGCTCATTCATTCTGATCAATGATGCAAGCTCTGCCTTCCTTCCACTTGTCCTGGAACAGAGGAGATATTCAGGGGAAAAACTGAAGTTTAATGGACTTTTCTCCTTCCTCAGTGCCACTGTATCTGAGTCCATAAGTGCTAGCAGTTTTCTTTTTTTTTTTTTCTTATTTAATAAAATTAGGCAGAATGAGAGAAAATAATAGCAGATGAAACAACTGACAAAGGATTAATTTCCAAAATATACAAATAGCATATGCAACTCAATAACAAAAACAAACAGCCCAATCAAAAAGTGGGAAAAAGACCTAAACAGACATTTCCCCAAAGAAGACATACAGATGGCTAATCAACACATGAAAAGATGCTCAATATCACTCATTATTAGAGAAATGCAAATCAAAACCACAATGAGATATCACCTCACACCAGTCAGAATGGCCATCATCAAAAAATCTGCAAACAATAAATGTTCAAGAGGGTGTGGAGAAAAGGGTACCCTCTTGCACTGTTGGTGGGAAGGTAAATTGATACAGCCACTATGGAAGACAGCATGGAGATTTCTTTAAAAACTAGAAATAAAACTACCATATGACCCAACAATCCTACTAGTGGGCGTATACTGTGAGAAAACCATAACTGAAAAAGACACATGTACCCCAGTGTTCATTGCAGCACTATTTACAATAGCTAGGACATGGAAGGAACCTAGATGTCCATCAACAGATGAATGGATAAAGAAGCTGTGGTACATATACAATGGAATATTACACAGCCATAAAAAGGAACACATTTGAGTCAGTGCTAATGAGGTGAACGAACCTAGAGCCTATTACACAGAGTGAAGTAAGTCAGAAAGAAAAAAAATGAATATTTTATATGAATGCATATATTGGATTCTAAAAAGATAGTACTGATGAACTTCTTTGCAGGGCAGCAATGGAGATGCAGACAAAGAAAAGACTTATGGACGTGGGGGGGCAGTAGGAAGAAGAGGGTGGGACGAATGGAGAGAGTAGAATGAAAATATATACACTAATACATGTACAATAGATAGCCAGTAGGAATTTGCTATATGACTCAGGGAACTCAAACAGGGGCTCTGTGACAACCTACAGGGATGGGATGGGGTGGAAGGTGGGAGGGAGGCTCAAGAGGGAGGAGACATATATATCCCTATGGCTGATCCATGTTGATGAATGTCAGAAACTAACACAAAATTGTAATTACCCTTCAATTAAAAATAAATTTTTAAAAATAAAAAATAAATTTAGGAACTTCCCTGAAGGTTCAGTGGTTAAGACTCCAAGGAACTAAGATCTCACATGCTGCATGGTGCAGTCAAAAACTTTTTTAAAAAATGACATGCTCATTCCAAAAAATTATAAACAAGGAAAAAAGGAAAATAAAAACCTGTAATCAAAAACCAGGAAAAAAAAAAAACACTGAAAATTTTGGAGTAATCCACTGTGACTGTAAGTGTGCATGTGTGTGTTAACATCATTTACACACATAAGAACACACATATGTGAATGCTATCACACTAACATGCTGCTTTCCCCTCAACTGACAACTGAAAGCAACTGTCCATGTCAAACACACTTCCCCATTATTGTTTTTCTGTTTATCTTTGGCTATGCAGCATGTGGTATCTTACTTCCCCTGACCAGGGACTGAACCCATGCCCCCTGCAGTCTTAACCACTGAACCAACAGGGAAGTCTTAATACGTTGCCTTTTATAACTGGCTTCTATCAGTTAGCATAATGTTTCCAAGGTTTACCCATATTGTAGCATGTATGGATTCTTTCCATTTTATGGCTGAATAATATTCAGTTGTATGAACTTACAACATTTCGCTTAAACGTTCATCTGCTAATGGCACATTTTAGCTATTATAAATTAATGTTATTAAAATTCATGTACAAATTTTTGTGTGGACATAAATTTTCATTTTTCCTGACTAAATGAAATTCTACCTAGGAGTAGAATTCTTGGGTCGCGTGGTAATTCTGTGTTTAACTTTTTTGGGAACCAAAAAATTGTCTTCCATGGAGGCTGTACCATATTACATTATGTAGAGAGCAATGTATGAGGGTTCCAGCTTCTCCACACCTTCACCAAACTTATTTTGTTTTGCTTATTATAGCCATCTTATTGGGTTTGAAGTTGTCTCTAATTGTAAATTTAATTTGTCTTTTCCTAATGACTAATGAAGCTGAGCATCTTTTCAAGTCCTTATTGGTCATTTGTGTATCTTCAGAGAAACATCTACTTGGATCTTCTGCCAATTGGGGGGGGGGGAGTCTTCTGCCAATTTTTAATTGGGTTATTTGCATTTTTTAATGCTGAGTTGTAAGAGTTCTTTATATGTCCTACTAAAAAGTTTCTTATCAGATATATGATCAGCAAATTTTTTTCTCCTATTCTGTGGGTTATATAAATACTTTTACTCTTTTAGTAGTGTCTTTTGATGCACAGACATTTTTAATTTTGATGAGATTCAATTTATCCATTTTTTTCCTTTGGTTGTTTGTGCTTTAGGTGTCATAGCTAAGAAACTATTGCCTAAACCAAGATCATGAAGATTTACATATGTTTTCTTCTAAGATTTTATAGTTTTAGTTCTATTGTCAATTTCTGAGTTAATTTTTGCATATGATATGAGGTAGGGATTAAACTTCATTCTTTTTTTCCAACTTCACTCTTTTTTTTTTTCAACTTCATTCTTTTTCACATGGGTACCCAGTTGTCCCAAAACCATTTGTTGAAAAGACTGTTACTTGCCCCCATCAAATTGTCTCAATACCCTTGTCAAAATCAATGATCATAAAATTGAGGATTTACCTAAGGACTCTCTAGTTCGTTGATATGTATGGTAGGCTTAATATTGGCCCCCAAATAATCCCAGGTCCTAATCCCCAGAAACTATGACAGAACTTTTACTTCTGGTAAAAATAGAGACTGCAGATGTGATTACTAATAAGAATCTCAAGATGGAGAGATTTTCCAGGATTATTCAGTGAGCTCAATGTAATTACAAGAATTCTTATAAGAGAGAGGCAGTAGGATCATAATCAGTAGGAGAAACAATGATGGAAGCAAGAGGTTGGAACAATATAAGGAAATGATATAAGCCAGAAATTTAGGTGGCATCTGGAAGCTAAAAAAGACAGAGAAAAGGGACTATTCTCTCTGAACTTCCAGAAATAACCAGCCCTGACAACACCTTGACTTTAGCTCACTGAGACCGATTTTGAATTTCTGACCCCCTTCAGAAGCATTAAGCCACCAAATTTGTAGCAACTTGTTACAGCAGTAATAGGAAACTAATCTGTCTATCCATGTGCTACTACTACATTTTCTTAATTACTGTAGCTTTGTAGCAATTTTATTTATTATTTATTATTATAGGCATAATGATCTACAGCAGAATTCTAGAACTTATTTTTCATGTATAACTGAAGCTTTATACCCATTGAACAACAATTGCCCACTGTTTTTGCTTTTCTGGCGAGCTGTGTCATGTCAGAGTTCAATATACCATTATTTAATTATTACAATTCTTATTATTGAATATTTGGCTTATTTTCAGCATTTCACTATTATAATAACTTTAAAAATATAATTTGGAGGTAAATTTTTTGTTCATTTATAATCAGCTGCATTTCTATATCAAAAGAATGAATTTGTAAAGTTTTTGATAAGATCTAAATGACCTCCAAGACTCTGTATACCCCCCAACAGCAAATGCAAATACTCTTTCCCCACACCCTCATCAACTTTGTTATCAAATTTTAGACTTACAGATTAGACTATAAACCTAGATGTGAAAAATAAAACTATAAAGTTAGTATAAAAATATAAGAGAATATCTTTTTGACCAAGAGACAGAGAAACAATACTCAAAACTTTAAAATCACAGATTATAAAAGCAAAAACTGATGCATTTAATAATTCAAACTGAGAACATCTACTCAAAAAAGTATAAGAAAATCAGAGTTACTTGACATATGACAGAATGGGAAAAATTAAAATTATATAACATTATATAATTACATGCTGCTAAGTTACTTCAGTTGTGTCCGACTATGTGCGACCCCCTAGATGGCAGCCCACCAGGCTCCCCCATCCCTGGGATTCTCCATGCAAGAACACTGGAGTGGGTTGCCATTTCCTTCTCCAATGCATGAAAATAAAAAGTAAAAGTGAAGTCACTCAGTCGTGTCCGACTCTTAGCGACCCCATGGACTGCAGCCTACCAGCGTCCTCCATCCACGGGATTTTCCAGGCAAGAGTACTGGAGTGGGGTGCCATTGTCTTCTCTGATATAATTATATAAACATTAAAATTATATATAATTTATATAATTATAAAACATTATAAATAATGTCTAAAACCGATAATGGATTATCTTAATTTTCTAGAATATTCAAGGAAAGTCTTCAAATTAACCCCAGAAGAAAAACTGGCAACCGTCATTAGCAGGCAATTTACAAAAGGGGAAATTTAGAAGTCTGAAAAGTATACAGAAACATGTTCAACTCATAATAGTAAGGCAAACATCAATTAAAACAAGATGGTTTGAGCATTCTTTGCTATTGCCTTTCTTTGGTATTGGAATGAAAACTGACCTTTCCAGTCCTGTGGCTACTGCTGAGTTTTCCAAATTTGCTGCCATATTGAGTGCAGCACTTTCACAGCATCATCTTTTTTTTTCTTTTTTTTTTCTAATTTTATTTTATTTTTAAACTTTACATAATTGTATTAGTTTTGCCAAATATCAAAATGAATCCGCCACAGGTATACATGTGTTCCCCATCCTGAACCCTCCTCCCTCCTCCCTCCCCATATCATCACTCTGGGTCGTCCCAGTGCACTAGTCCCAAGCATCCAGTATCGTGCATCGAACCTGGACTGGCAACTCATTTCTTACATGATATTTTACATGTTTCAATGCCATTCTCCCAAATCTTCCCACCCTCTCCCTCTCCCACAGAATCCATAAGACTGATCTATACATCAGTGTCTCTTTTGCTGTCTCGTACACCGGGTTATTGTTACCATCTTTCTAAATTCCATATATATGCGTTAGTATACTGTATTTATGTTTTTCCTTCTGGCTTACTTCACTCTGTATAATAGGCTCCAGTTTCATCCACCTCATTAGAACTGATTCAAATGTATTCTTTTTAATGGCTGAGTAATACTCCATTGTGTATATGTACCACTGCTTTCTTATCCATTCATCTGCTGATGGACATCTAGGTTGCTTCCATGTCCTGGCTATTATAAACAGTGCTGCGATGAACATTGTGGTACACGTGTCTCTTTCCCTTCTGGTTTCCTCAGTGTGTATGCCCAGGAGTGGGATTGCTGGATCATAAGGCAGTTCTATTTCCAGTTTTTTAAGGAATCTCCACACTGTTCTCCATAGTGGCTGTACTAGTTTGCATTCCCACCAACAGTGTAAGAGGGTTCCCTTTTCTCCACACCCTCTCCAGCATTTATTATTTGTAGACTTTTGGATCGCAGCCATTCTGACTGGTGTGAAATGGTACCTCACAGTGGTTTTGATTTGCATTTCTCTGATAATGAGTGATGTTGAGCATCTTTTCATGTGTTTGTTAGCCATCTGTATGTCTTCTTTGGAGAAATGTCTATTTAGTTCTTTGGCCCATTTTTTGATTGGGTCGTTTATTTTTCTGGAGTTGAGCTGTAGGAGTTGCTTGTATATTTTTGAGATTAGTTGTTTGTCGGTTGCTTCATTTGCTATTATTTTCTCCCATTCTGAAGGCTGTCTTTTCACCTTGCTAATAGTTTCCTTTGATGTGCAGAAGCTTTTAAGGTTAATTAGGTCCCATTTGTTTATTTTTGCTTTTATTTCCAATATTCTGGGAGGTGGGTCATAGAGGATCCTGCTGTGATGTATGTCGGAGAGTGTTTTGTCTATGTTCTCCTCTAGGAGTTTTATAGTTTCTGGTCTTACGTTTAGATCTTTAATCCATTTTGAGTTTATTTTTGTGTATGGTGTTAGAAAGTGGTCTAGTTTCATTCTTTTACAAGTGGTTGACCAGATTTCCCAGCACCACTTGTTAAAGAGACTGTCTTTAATCCATTGTATATTCTTGCCTCCTTTGTCAAAGATAAGGTGTCCATATGTGCGTGGATTTATCTCTGGGCTTTCTACTTTATTCCATTGATCAATATTTCTGTCTTTGTGCCAGTACCATACTGTCTTGATAACTGTGGCTTTGTAGTAGAGCCTGAAGTCAGGTAGGTTGATTCCTCCAGTTCCATTCTTCTTTCTCAAGATCGCTTTGGCTATTCGAGGTTTTTTGTATTTCCATACAAATTGTGAAATTATTTGTTCTAGCTCTATGAAGAATACTGTTGGTAGCTTGATAGGGATTGCGTTGAATCTATAAATTGCTTTGGGTACTATACTCATTTTCACTATATTGATTCTTCCAATCCATGAACATGGTATATTTCTCCATCTATTAGTGTCCTCTTTGATTTCTTTCACCAGTGTTTTATAGTTTTCTATATATAGGTCTTTAGTTTCTTTAGGTAGATATATTCCTAAGTATTTTATTCTTTCCATTGCAATGGTGAATGGAATTGTTTTCTTAATTTCTCTTTCTGTTTTCTCATTATTAGTGTATAGGAATGCAAGGGATTTCTGTGTGTTGATTTTATATCCTGCAACTTTACTATAGTCATTGATTATTTCTAGTAATTTTCTGGTGGAATCTTTAGGGTTTTCTATGTAGAGGATCATGTCATCTGCAAATAGTGAGAGTTTTACTTCTTCTTTTCCAATTTGGATTCCTTTTATTTCTTTTTCTGCTCTGATTGCTGTGGCCAAAACTTTCAAAACCATGTTAAATAGTAGTGGTGAAAGTGGGCACCCTTGCCTTGTTCCTGACTTTAGGGGAAATGCTTTCAATTTTTCACCATTGAGGATAATGTTTGCTGTGGGTTTGTCATATATAGCTTTTATTATGTTGAGGTATGTTCCTTCTATTCCTGCTTTCTGGAGAGTTTTTATCATAAATGGATGTTGAATTTTGCCAAAGGCTTTCTCTGCATCTATTGAGATAATCATACGGTTTTTATTTTTCAATTTGTTAATGTGGTGTATTACATTGATTGATTTGCAGATATTGAAGAATCCTTGCATCCCTGGGATAAAGCCCAATTGATCATGGTGTATGATCTTTTTAATGTGTTGTTGGATTCTGATTGCTAGAATTTTGTTAAGGATTTTTGCATCTATGTTCAAATGCTCAAACTATTGCATTGCTGCTGCTAAGTTGCTTCAGTCATGTCTGACTCTGTGCAACCCCATAGATGGCAGCCCACCAGGCTCCTCTATCCCTGGGATTCTCCAGGCAAGAACACTGGAGTGGGTTGCTATTTCCTTCTCCAAACTACTGCACAATTGCACTCATTTCACACACTAGTAAAGTAATGCTCAAAATTCTCCAAGCCAGGCTTCAGTAATACATGAACCGTGAACTTCCAGATATTCAAGCTGGTTTTAGAAAAGGCAGAGGAACCAGAGATCAAATTGCCAACATCCGCTGGATCATGGAAAAAGCAAGAGAGTTCCAGAAAAACATCTATTTCTGCTTTATTGACTATGCCAAAGCCTTTGACTGTGTGGATCACAATAAACTGTGGAAAATTCTGAAAGAGATGGGAATACCAGACCACCTGACCTGCCTCTTGAGAAACCTGTATGCAGGTCAGGAAGCAACAGTTAGAACTGGACATGGAACAACAGACTGGTTCCAAGTAGAAAAAGGAATACGTCAAGGCTGTATATTGTCACCCTGCTTATTTAACTTATATGCAGAGTACATTATGAGAAACGCTGGGCTGAATGAAGCACAAGCTGGAATCAAGATTGCCGGAAGAAATATCAATAACTCAGATATGCAGATGACACCACCCTTATGGCAGAAAGTGAAGAACTAAAGAGCCTCTTGATGAAAGTGAAAGAGGAGAGTGAAAAAGTTGGCTTAATGCTCAACATTCAGAAAACTAAGATCATGGCATCTGATCCCAACACTTCATGGCAAATAGATGAAGAAACAGTGGAAACAGTGGCTGACTTTATTTTTCTGGGCTCCAAAATCACTGCAGATGGTGACTTCAGCTATGAAATTAAAAGATACCTGCTCCTTGGAAGGAAAGTTACGACCAACCTAGACAACATATTAAAAAGTAGAGACATTACTTTTCCAAAAAAGGTTAGTCTAGTCAAGGCTATGGTTTTTCCAGTAGTCGTGTATGGATGTGAGAGTTGGACTATAAAGAAAGCTGAGTGCAGAACAATTAATGCTTTTGAACTGTGATGTTGGAGAAGATTCTTGAGAGTCCCTTGGACTGCAAGGAGATCCAACCAGTCCATCCTAAAGGAGATCAGTCCTGTGTGTTCATTGGAAGGACTGATGTTGAAGCTGAAACTCCAATACATTGGCCACCTGATGTGAAGAGTTGACTCATTTGAAAACACCATGATGCTGGGAAGGATTGAGGGTAGGAAGAGAAGGGGATGACAGAGGATGAGATAGTTGGATGGCATCACTGACTCAATGGATATGGGTTTGGGTAGGCTCCAGGAGTTGGTGATGGACAGGGAGGCCTGCATACTGCAGTTCAGGGGGTTGCAAAGAGTCGGACACGACTGAGTGACTGAACTGAACTGAAATGAACTGAACTGAGCTTAGTATGTTAATAAAAAAAGAAAGATTTAGTGGCAAAAAAATTTAAAAAAATAAAACAAGATGGTACTTTAGCCAATTTCAATTATCAAAAATTTTACAAGGCTAATCCCAAGAATTGGTATGAATGTGCAATATAGAAATCTATAAGCACTGCTTCTGGGGGTGTAGGTTGGTGCAGCCAATCTGGAGAACAATCTGGCAGTTCTTAGACAAATCAGGAACAGGAATACCCCAAGACCCAGACATTCTGCTCCTAAATATATATCCTAAGTAAATGACCACATTTTCCATATGAGTACTCAAAAGAAGGTGTCCAATGTGGCAATATTTGTGGAAACAGGATGCTTTAAGCAATCTAGATGCCAAACTACTGCCTTATTGACTATGCCAAAGACTTTGACTCTGTGGATCACAATAAACTGTGGAAAATTCTGAAAGAGATGGGAACATCAGACCACCTGACCTGCCTCCTGAGACATCTGTATGCAGGTCAAGAAGCAACAGTTAGAACTGGACATGGAACAACAGACTGGTTCCAAATAGGAAAAGGAGTACATCAAGGCTGTATATTGTCACACTGCTCATTTAACATATACGCAGAGTACATCATGAGAAACACTGGGCTGGATGAAGCACAAGCTGGAATCAAGATTGCCAGCAGAAATATCAATAACCTCAGTTATGCAGAAGACACAACACTTATGGCAGAAAGTGAAGAAGAACTAAAGAGCCTCTTGATCAAAGTGAAAGAGAATGAAAAAGTTGGCTTAAAACTCAACATTCAGAAAACTAAGATCATGGCATCTGGTCCCATCACTTCATGGCAAAGAGACAGGGAAACAGTGGAAACAGTGGCTGACTTTATTTTTCTGGGCTCCAAAATCATTGCAGATGGTGATTGCAGCCATGAAATTAAAAGACACTTACTCCTTGGGAGGAAAGTTATGACCAACATAGACAGCATATTGAAAAGCAGAGACATTATTTTGTCAACAAAGATCCGTTTAGTCGAGGCTATGGTTTTTCCAGTAGTCATGTATGGATGTGAGAGTTGGACTATAAAGAAAACTGAGCACTGAAGAATTGATGCTTTTGAACTGTGGTGTTGGAGAAGACTCTTGAGAGTCCCTTGGACTGCAAGGAGATCCAACCAGTCCATCCTAAAGGAAATCAGTCCTGAATATTCATTGGAAGGACTGATGCTGAAGCTGAAGCTGAAGCTCCAATACTTTGGCCACCTGTTGCAAAGAACTGGCTCATTTGAAAAGACCCTGATGCTGGGAAAGATTGAAGGTGGGAGGAGAAGGGGATGACGGAGGATGAGATGTTTGTATGGCATCACTGACTCAGTGGACATGAGTTTGAGTAAACTCTGGGAGTTGGTGATGGACAGAGAAGCCTGGTGTGCTGCAGTCCATGGGGTCACAAACAGTCAGACATGACTGAGCAACTGAACTGAACTGAACTGAAATGCCAATCACTGGGGGGAAAGCTAGGAAAAAAATGATGTATATACACCAGGCAGCAGTTAGAAGCATCAGACTAGATGTGTGCAGAGCAATAAAAATGGGTCTTTTTTTAACTTTTTTTTTTTTTGGCTGTGGCATGCAGGATCTTAGCTCCCCAACCAGGGATTGAACCCATGGCCACTGCAATGGAAGCATAGAGTCTTAACCACTGGACCACCAGGGAAGTCCCAAAAATGGATCTTAAAATGATGGATTTGAATTTAAAACTTTTACTATACCCTCATTCATATAAATTAAAATGTATGCAAAATGAACAGAACACAGAGTTCAGCAATAAACTCACATGAACAGAACTAATTGTTTTCTGACCAAGGCAGCAAGCTAAAATGAGGGGGAAAGAATAGTCTTATCAATCAATAGTGCTGGAGCAATCCATATTCATAAAGAAGAAAAAATTAACCTCAAATATTAACCTCACTTCATATACAAGATTTATTCAAGATATATCACAGAGTAAAATATAAAAGCTAAAACTATAAAGCTTTTATAATCTCAAATTAATGTTCTCAAGATGGTATCTGTTTATCCTCCCAGAGGTACCAACAGTTCAAAAAGAACTTCAGGAAGAAAGCAAAGTTTAGCACAAATGAAAATACTAATGATAGAGTTTTAGTTTTCTATTGTCACATAACATATTGCTACAAACATATTGGCTTAAAACAATACCCATTTATTATGTCACAGTTTAGTAAACGAAAGAGCAAGGGATTTCAAGTAAGATCTGAGCTTAGGATCTCCTAAGGCCTAAGTCAAGGTGTCAGACAACTAGGCTCATATCTGGAGGTTCTGGGGAATAACTCATTTTCAGACTTGTTAAGGGTGTTGACAGAACTGAATTCCATTTTGCTACAGGTCTGAGAGAAGGAAATGGCAACCCACTCCAGTATTCTTGCCTGGAGAACTCCATAGACAGGGGAGCCTGGTGGGCTACAGTCCACAGGCTCACAAAGAGTCAGAGATGACTAAGCAACTAACACACTTCACATAGGTCTGAAATCCCTGATTTCTTGCTGGCTCTCAGCTTCTAGAGACCACTCTTTGGTCTTTCCACACGTCCCATCACCTCCCAGGCAACTTCAAAGCCACCAATGCTTCATCAAATCTGTCACATACTTTGAACATCTCTGGCTTCTCCGTTTGCTATCAATTGGAGAAAGCTCTCTGTTTTGAAAGGATATGGCTAACTGGGTCAGGCACATGCAGATAGCCTCCATATCATAATATTAACTGACTTGGAATTTTATTTACCAAAATAATCCCAAAAGGATCTAAAAGTTGAATTGGCATCAAAGCCCAGAAAAATATCCCATGACCTGGGTCATAGGTCAGAGTGACTGCCTGCTAAATAGGACCCAGCGTCTATTAACGTAATAGGCAAAATGTCCAGAATACTATTGAAAACCACTCATCATGCTAAGAAACAGGAAAATCACAATTTGAATGAGAAAAGAGGATGAAGTGACACTAATACTGAAATGAATCAATGTTGGAATTATCTGAAAAGAATATTAAAGCTGGCATCATAAAAATGTTTCAACAATCTACTACAGATTATCTCAGAAAGAATTTTAAAATAGAAAATCTCGGCAAAAGTGGAAAAGCTTATTAAAAAAAAAAGAAAATGGAAAATATAAAGCTGAAAAGAATAACTTAAAAAAAAATCTCTCTGGAGAGGCTCAAAATCAGAGTGGAGATGACAGATCGACTCAGTAAACTTAAAAGAGGGCTTACCAGAAAGTGAATTCACAGAATGTACTTAATGAGAGAGAAAATACAGACTAATAGAGCCTGAGAGTCCTGTGGACCAATAAAATACATGCGACACTTGTGTCATTAGAATCCTATATGGAGAGGAAAAAGAAAGTGGAATCAAAGATATAATAGCTGAAATTTTCCAAATTTTGGAAAAAAGACAAATTTATAGATTCAAGAAGCTGAGTGAACCCCAAACAGTATAATGCCAAAAGAATCCATACCAAAGCACATCATAACTAAACCTGTGAAAACTAAAGACAAAGAAAACAAAAGCTTGATTGCTGCTAGAGAACTCTGACACAATACCTGTAGAGGAGGACCAGTTTGAATGACAGTAGATTTCTCATTTGAAAACATGGAAGCCAGAAGGAAATGGTACATTTTCAAGTACTACAGGGAAAAAATCTGTCCACCACAAATCTGATATCCAGTAAAACTATCCTTCAACCATCAAGGGGAAATAGAAGCATTTTCAGACTTATCTTAAAAGAATGGCTAAGGGACATTCTTCAATGAGAAGCAAATGATAAAAGAATTGATAGGAAGATCTAGCAACAGAAAGAGCAGAGATATGAATATATTTGGTAGACTACCCCTCTCCTCATGTGCTGTGCTGTGCTTAGTTGCTCAGTCATGTCCAACTCTTTGCAACCCCCATGGACTGTAGCCTGCCTGGCTCTGCTGTCCACAGGGATTCTCCAGGCAAGAATACTGGAATGGGTTGCCATGCCCTCCTCCAGGGGATCTTCCCGACCCAGGGATCAAATCCAGGTCTCTCACACTGCAGGCGGATTCTTTATGATCTGAGCCACGAGGGAAGCTTTCATGAGTTTTATAAATGATATTTGATAATTAAAACAAAAATAGCATTATCTGGTTATCATGACAGTGATATTTAAAAGTAGAGAAGATTAATGGATGAAAGTAGGGCTTCATACTTATGTGTTAAAATACTGATACCAGTAGACTCTGATAAGTCACATGTGTATATTGTAAAACTCAGAGCAAAAGCTACAATAATTATACAATAAGATACACTTTTTAAAAACCTCTATAAATAAATCAAGATGGAATTCTAAATTTTTTTTTCAAGTAACCCACAAAAAGGCATGTAAAGAGAATAGAGGAAAGAACAAGAAGGGGGAAAAAGCAAACAATAAAATGGCAGACTTAAGTACTAACATATTAATAATTATCTTCAATATAAATGGTCTAAATACACACCTATCAGAATGTATAAAATAAAAAATGATAATACCAAATGCTTGAAAGTATGTAGAGAAAATGGATCACTCATCCATTGCTGGTTGGAATGTAAAGTGGTACTGCCATGTTGGAATACAGCTTGGCAGTTTGTTTAAAAACCAAACATTCAACTCTCACATGACCCAGAAACTGCATTCCTACACTTTTATCCCAGAGAAATTTAAAAGTTATGTCCACATAGAAACCTGTACATGAATGTTGAAAACATTATTGCAATAGCAAACATTGGAAACAATAAAAATGTCCCTAGTAAGTGAAGAGTCAAGCAAATTGGCATATCCATCAGATCAGATCAGATCAGTCGCTCAGTCGTGTCCAACTCTTTGCGACCCCATGAATCGCAGCATGCCAGGCCTCCCTGTCCACCACAAACTCTTGGAGTTCTCTCAGACTTATGTCCATTGAGTCAGCGATGCCATCCAGCCATCTCATCCTCTGTCATCCCCTTCTCCTCTTGCCCCCAATCCCTCCCAGCATCAGAGTCTTTTCCAATGAGTCAACTCTTTGCATGAGGTGGCCAAAGTACTGGAGTTTCAGCTTTAGCATCATTCCTTCCAAAGAAATCCCAGGGCTGATCTCCTTCAGAATGGACTGGTTGGATCTCCCTGCAGTCCAAGGGACTCTCAAGAGTCTTCTCCAACACCACAGTTCAAAAGCATCAATTCTTTGGTGCTCAGCCTTGTTCACAGTCCAACTCTCACATCCATACATGACCACAGGAAAAACCATAGCCTTGACTAAATGAACCTTTGTTGGCAAAGTAATGTCTCTGCTTTTCAATATGCTATCTAGGTTGGTCATAACTTTCCTTCCAAGGAGTAAGCGTCTTTTAATTTCATGGCTGCAGTCACCATCTGCAGTGATTTTGGAACCCCAAAAAATAAAGTCTGACGCTGTTTCCACTGTTTCTCCATCTATTTCCCATGAAGTGATGGGACCAGATGCCATGATCTTCGTTTTCTGAATGTTGAGCTTTAAGCCAACTTTTTCACTCTCCACTTTCACTTTCATCAAGAGGCTTTTTAGTTCCTCTTCACTTTCTGCCATAAGGGTGGTGTCATCTGCATGTCTGAGGTTATTGATATTTCTCCCGGCAATCTTGATTCCAGCTTGTGTTTCTTCCAGCCCAGTGTTTCTCATGATGTACTCTGCATATAAGTTAAATAAAAAGGGTGACAATATACAACCTTAACGTACTCCCTTTCCTATTTGGAACCACTCTGTTGTTCCATGTCCAGTTCTAACTGTTGCTTCCTGACCTGCATACAGATTTCTCAAGAGGCAGATCAGGTGGTCTGGTATTCCCATCTCTGTCAGAATTTCCCACAGTTTACTGTGATCCACACAGTCAAAGGCTTTGGCATAGTCAATAAAGCATAAATAGATGTTTTTCTGGAACTCTCTTGCTTTTTCCATGATCCAGTGGATGTTGGCAATTTGATCTCTGGTTCCTCTGCCTTTTCTAAAACCAGCTTGAACATCAGGAAGTTCGTGGTTCACATATCCATACTCCTCAGCAATAAAAAACAACTACTAAAACATGCAGCAATCTAGATGGATTTCAAAGACATTGTGCTGGATGAAAAGGGCGAATCTCAGAAGGTCACATACCCTATGATTCCATTTATACAACATTCTCACTATAGAGACTGAAAACTGATCAGTTGTGCCAGGGGTTAGAAATAATTGGAAGGAGGGGGAGGGGTGTGATCATAAAAAAGGTAGCACAAAGGAGATGTTTGTGATGACAGAAGTTTTCTTCTATACCTGTGATAAAATCACTTAGAATTATATACATAAAATAAGCCACTCAATGTCCACTAGCTGGTTTTGATATTATACTACTATATTTATATAAGATATAAACACAGGGAAAGGTATATGGGACCTCTCTGTATTGATTTTGCAATTTCCTATAACTGTTTTTATTTTAAAACAAAATTTTGAAAAAATAAGGTACAAGAATTTTCCTAATTTTAATGCCACAGATTCAAGAACCTCAATGAACCCCAAGAATACCTTGGCTCACTGTAGTCAAATTGCTAAAAATAAATGAGAAGAATATTCACTGCATTATCATCAGAAACAATGCATGCCAGAAGGCAATAGGATAACTTCTTTAATGTGCTGAAAAAAAATTTCAACCTAGAATTGTATATGCAGCCAAATTTGAAACATGAAGGTAAAATGGAGACATTTTCAAATAAAGTTGAGAAAATTTGTCATAAAATAGCCTATATTATCAAAATTGTTAATGAAAATTTTTCATAATGATGAAAAATTGTAGCAGATTGAAATTTGGGTCTACCAAAAAAATTAAGAATATCATAATGGTAAACATGTGACTAAATATATTTTTCCTCATTTTAAAATTTCTTTGAAAGACTGTTGACTGCTTAAAGCAGAATAATAATATAGGGTTTATAACATTTGGAAATAAAATGTATCACAACAGCAGCACAAAGAATGGCAGGTAAATGTTGCCATACTATTATGAATTTTTTATATTACATGTGAAGTGGTATATAAATATGAACTATTATATAATAATATTTATACATTTATTTTCTATACATAAGTATACATGCATACATATATACACTCAAACATATATACATATGTTCTGAGACAGAGCCCATCTGCTTCACCATATGCGTACACAGCACAGTGAAGTTTATAAACTCCTCATTATGAGGAGGAAGATAAAAGATCCACCAGGTGACTCAACAGATATAAGCAGTGGAAACGTTTTAAGGTGGGTGACAAAATGACTTCATTCTTTCAATCTCTTTACCTTTCAACTATATGACATTAGTGTTCCCTGACAAGGACAAAATGGATCCTAAGATGAGTTCTGCTGCCACAGCAACAGCAGCCATTGTACCTTCCCCTATTCTAACAATGGGTCAGTTCAAGCTTCAGTCCCAGGTCAGCCACAGTGACAGAAGCCCATGGAATCAGAGGTGAAGTTTAACGATGGCCACTGCCTCCTCTTTCCATTTAATCCAAGAGGTCGTTGGAAACAGCCCACTGAGGGAGATAGACGCTGTTTCCCAGAAGTAAATACAGCTCAGCTTGTACTTTGGAACAATTGGTCAACCTTGCTACTTGCACAATCTACTAACAAAGGTTATGTGGTGCCTGAACATGATCATGGCAGAATCACCGGGCCTCGTCACCATCTGCCTTTTAGGATATCTACTCAGTGCTGAATGTACAGGTTTGTTTCCTTTATAAAGTTACATTGAATGTGCTTGTATTTTAGATACAGAAACGTCTGGGGCTGTCTTCTTCATTATATAATGATTACAGGATTTGACCACAATATTTATGATCCTAGTAGTTAGCTTATGGGTTAGTAAGTACTGGTTCTCTGGTAGCTATGTCTTCCTCATTTTAAAAATTAAATAGATTTACAATATTTATAGTATGTTTTTTAAATGGACACTGTTGGGCTTATGATTTGACAATGTAATTCCTTAGACAATAGTTGTCTCCTTGGTTTAAAAAAAAATTAAAAGGGGGAAAATGCTTTAACAAGGAAACAGCAGAATTTGGAGAAAAATTAATTGTCATTTTGTGGGTTCTTTACTCATTACTTTGAAAGCAAAATGGGAAACAGAGCAAAAACAATGGTTTTACTTACACAAAAAGTTTGATTTTAAGACATATAACATGGTTCAAAATTTTAGAACTGTTTAATGAGTCAGACCTCTAATTTTTAAAGTCTATAAAATCATACACCTTCAACTGATAGTCTTAGAATACAAACAAACTTTCTAGTAATAAGTTGTTATTTATCACTGAAGTTTTCCATGGGTTAGAAAGAAATTATTTTGTCTGATTCCAAACATCTCGGAGTTGACACAGGGGGAAATTCAATGCTCACTTGAGCTCTTAGGACATCAAAGCAAATCCAAGAATTGACATCAAGAGTACAAATTTAGTCAATGCAATTTACATCACTTGGTTTTCTTCCACAACTTCAGTGACTTTATGTATTCCCCAAAGGCAGGCACACAGAGAAGAAACTACCCCATTTAGACAAACAGCATGTTCTCACAGGAAGCATTTATCACACTTACTTGTCAACCTATTATACTCAAATCTACAGTGCCAAGATCAGGGGTGCCAACCCGAAGCATCCCCAGAAAGCAGACTGGCCCTGTGGTTCCCACTCCAGACATGATGTCACACTGAAATGCAGAAATAATGACACATGAATGCAGAGGTTAAATTAAACCAGCAAACTGGGCAGTGTCAAGCAATAAAGAAATTTAGCTGGTAACATTCACAAAGTAGAACATAAAGCTAAGTCTTTATACACATCTCATCAGTGTGAGATCTAGGAGGACAAAGGATCCAAACTTCCTTCGACATAAGTGGTGAGGTGATGGAGGTTTTAAGAAGGCTGCTGCACACTTGAAGATCTCAGATGTAGGAAAAAAGGACAGATTCAGAGAAAAAAAAGGACTAGGATTTCAGAAACTTGGTAAATAATGAAAAGAATAAATAAGCTTGAAGGGTTAAATATATGACCCTCTGACAATGGTAAGGAGAAAGGCAGTGGAGTCCTCATAGTCAGAGATATTAGGTCCCTGAGCAGAGCACCAGGGGGCTTTCCCTAAGGATGGACAGTGTCGGTGCAGTGCTCTCCTCTGCTGTTAAACTGTCACTGGCTTCTAAAAGCAGGTTCTATGAATGATTTTCACAGAGATGTTGCATTTTCATGGCTGCTGCCCTTAGGTATTACTGCATCAATTTAGAATTTTGCAATCAAAACTACTTCGTGCCACCAATTCAGTTTTGTAAAGTGTATGGACTTTACAAGCTGCCTTTCATTCAGAATGAATGAATGAAATAAAATGAAAGACAGCTTCAGTCCATAACACAGTGGCTACTACGGTGCCAGGTACCATCACAAGGTACGAGGGGCTTGGGGATAAATCAGATTCCCTCTCTGATATAAAGTACCCTGAGGCCAGGTGAGAGATTTCAATACGTGATAAGATGCATACCAGGCACTAAAGGGGCATAGAGAAAGGAACATATTAATGGTGGGACACTGACAGAGGGACAATATTTTGAGGCGGGTCTTAAAAAATGAGTAGGTTCATTCTACTAAAATGCCTGATTAAGGGCATTCTATGCAGAGAGGAGCACTCATGTGCAGAGGTCTAGATTCACAACAAATGTGATATCTTTCAGGAACTCAGTATTCTTTCAATATTGAATATGACAGGTGAGGCAGGGTCAGGGCATCAGGTAAGGAAGGCCCTAAACTAAGGAGTTTGGACAAAAGAATGCAATTTGGAGTTATCAGAAGTGTAAACATGAATACCACTGACGGCTGACTTAGGCTGCTTGGCGTGGCAACATTCTCATGAACTGTGTGAGGAACGGACGGCCAGACACAGGGAGACCAGTCTTGAGGCCACTGCAATCATCCAGGGAAGGCACAAGAAGAGGGAAGGGAATTCAAGTGACACTATGGAAGTATTGACTAGAAATGACATGACTTAACCATCTGGGTATGGATAGGGAAAGGGTTTAGAGGAAGTGGAAAGAACACGTCCTTGAGCATCTAGGATATGGCCCAGTGCCTAAGAGCATGGACTGTGGGCAGTCTGACTGCCCACGACTAAATTCTGACAGTCACACTTTAATGAGTTACTTGGGGCAAGTAACTGAACCTCTGAACCTCTGTTTTTCTGATTTATAAACCTGAGATGACAGCACCTATCTCATGAAACAGCTGTGAGGAGGGAATGAAATAATGGATGCAAACACTGAGCACATTGTCCATCCAGCATGACAGAAATATTAAGGAAACATCAGGTCTTACCAGCCACATGGTGATGTACAGTTTCAAGTTGGAAAGATGATCTGGAATTCCAAAGATCTATCTGACTTGAGGTAGATATTTGGAACTCACTGTCATATACACGGCAGTTACAACAACGTGTGTGTGTAAGGATCCAGGGAGTGAGCATGAATCTTGTGGCACCTAGTACAGTGCCTGGCAGGAGTAAGTGCACAGAAAATTGTGTTGAATCAAGAAAGGACTCAGATGGGGCCTCAGATGGTAAAGAATCTGCCTGTAATGCAGGAGACCAAGGTTCGATCCCTGAGTCAGGATGATTTCCTGGAAAAGGGAATGGCAACCCACTCCAGTATTCTTGCCTGGAGAATCCCATGGACAGAGGAGTCTGACAGGCTACACAGTCCATAGGGTCACAAAGAGGCGGACACAACTGAGTGACTAACACTTTAGGGCTGGACTAGGGTGAGGCAAGAAGGGCACGAAGGGCATAAAAATACTTGCATACCCTGAGCAAGCATGCCTCCTTGAATTCTGTGTCCTAGGGGCCTTGTTCACCTCACCCAGTCCTGGCCCTGACAAAGATGTATGGATTGAAGAAGAACAAGGCTGAAACTGGTGGCTGGAGCCTGGGAGAACACTGAACCTCATGGGGCAGGCAGAAGAAGGGGAATGAATAGATTCAAGTGGTGGGTGAATAACAAGAGTCAGTGCACAATGAAGGAAACTATAAGCAAGGTGGAAAGACAGTCTTCAGAATGGGAGAAAATAATAGCAAATGAAACAACTGACAAAGAATTAATCTCCAAAATATACAAGCAGCTCATGCAGCTCAATACCAGAAAACCCAATCAAACTCAATACCAGAACAACCCAATCAAAAAGTGGGCAAAAGAACTAAACAGACATTTCTCCAAAAAGATTTACAGATGGCTAATAAACATGAAAAGATGCTCAACATCATTCATTATTAGAGAAATGCAAATCAAAACTACAATGAGGTATCATCTCACACTGGTCATAATGGCCATCATCAAAAAGTCTACAAAGAATAAATGCTGGAGAGCATGTGGAGAAAAGGGAACCCTCTTACACTGTTGGTGGGAATGCAAACTGGTACAGCCATTATGGAGAACAATGTAGAGATTCCATAAAAAACTGGGAATAGAACTGCTATCTGACCCAGCAGTCCTGCTGCTGGGCACACATCCCAAGGAAACCAGAATTGAAAGAGGCACATGTACCACAACGTTTATTACAACACTATTTACAATAGTTAGAACATGGAACCAACCTAGATATCCATCAGCAGATGAATGGATTAGGAAGTTGTGGTTCATATACACAATGGTAATATTACTCAGTTATAAAATGGAATGCATTTGAGTGAGTTCTAATGAGGTGAATGAACCTGTAGCCTATTATACAAAGTGAAGAAAGTCAGAAAGAGAAAGACAAATACTGTATATTAATGCATATATATGGGATTTAGAAAGACTGTAATGACGATCCTGTATGCAGGGCAGAAAAGGAGACACAAACGTGAAGAACAGACTTTTGGACTATGTGGGAAAAGGCAAGGGTGGAATGATATGAGAGAATAGCATTGAAACATGTACATTGCCATATGTAAAATAGATGACCAGTGCAAGTTGGATGCATGAAGCAGGGCAGTCAAAGCTGGTGCTCTGGGACAACCCAGATTGATGGGGTGGGGAGGGATGTGGCGGGGGGGTTCAGGATGAGGGGACACATGTGCACCTGTGGCTGATTCATGTCAATGTATAGCAAAAACCACCACAGTATTGTAAAATAATTAGCCTCTCATTATAATTAATTAAAAAAAGCAAGAGCCAGTGCAAAGAGGAGAACCAGGAGAGAGTGATTTCATGGAAAGAGCACCCTGAGAAGGGAGAGATCAACAATTAGGAGTGTTTCAGAGGAGGCAGCAAATAGAGAAGTTCAAAATTATCCTTTAGGAAGTCAGTGCTGATCTTGACAGGAGTCATTTAATTATACAGATGGAGTAAAGAAGAGAAAGAGCCACAGAAAAGTGCATTAAGTAAAAAGGAAATTGAGAAAAGGAAGAAGGCAGACCAGACACAGGAGTAGAAAGGAAGAGAGATAACCACCACACACCAGCCTGCACAGGATCTCACTGATCCTGTCAGCAATGCTGGGAGGCAGACAGTCTGATGATACTACTGTTTACACTTGACAAAGTTAAGCTGCAAAGATTATGTGACTTGCCTGAGGTCTCATAGCCAATAACTGGTAAGACATGTGATTCAAATCCAGGTGTGTCTGCTCTGCCTCCAAACCCCTATTTTTCCACTAGATCGCACTGTAAATGGATACAGACACAGATGCTACTGTAGGAGTGCCCAGGGCCAAGCACAGAACTAAGGAGCAGAGAGGAGGGCATGGTGGAGGCTGGGAGGCATCAATATGCCATGGCACCCATTGGCAGCTTGTGGCTTTCTCCCAGGGCACCTGGCTGTCTGACGTAGCAGTTGGGACTGTGGGGCATTAAGTACTGAAGAAGAGGTGAAGGAAATAGAGAAAGTTGACAAAGGAAGAGTTGAAGAGAAAAAGTCTAAGCTAAATTCGGGGGGAAAGTAAAGCCCAAGGGGACTTGAGGAGTGAGAGAAAAGGGAGAGACTATCAAGGGATCAGCAGGCTCCATAAAGCAAACAGCTGCAATGGAAATAAAGGACTTTAGTTGTTTCTTCTCCTTTCTTTTTTTCCCTCTTTGGCACTAACAAGAAAACAGTCCCAAAATGCCCTGGAAAGTTCATGTTATAAACACCTTGTCCTGTTGAGATGCTATCAGATGTTCTCCTAAGGAAAGGAATAACTCTAGGCAGCTTCTTGAGTTCCTGTCATTAATTATAAATATAGATACTATATCTATATCTCTCTATCTAGAAAAAGACACATGCACAGAGACAGAGAGTGAAACAGAAAGAAGAGACTGAGATTGGAGAGTGGTGGTGGGGGAAGGGGTGGAGAATTAGGTTAGAGACCTTAATCCTCCAGTGTTCAGGAGTGTTCCTACAGGCTAGGCAGTCAAAGCTAAAATAAATCACATCCTGAATCCGAGAGAATGACATATGTCACTGAAATTCCTAGAACACATGCAAACTTAAGGGGTTGTGAGTCTGAAGTTTGAAAAAATAAAAAACATGAATGCAGGGGTTTCTCTTTAATATCTAGTGAGACACCGGGATTGTCTTTAGGCCTCCGCTCCTCCAAAAGAAACGTGCTGCCGAGTCATCTGGGCAACTGCGTCCTGTAAACACAGCCCGGCCAGGGTGATGGATCACCTTGCAAGGATCTGCAATTAGCTATTTTCAAATGATGACGAAGTGTGAAGTTAACTGCTTACTTGAGAACTTTCTTTTTCATCCAGAGTAAATTCAAATACGATTGAAAATCTGACCTTTTATTACTGGAGCTCTCTTGACTAAAAGTAAAACTGAATTTTAATTCCTAAATCTCAATATGTATACAGTTTCATGAGAACATCATAGATTTTGGCTCCATGCCCCAAAGATAAACTGGTTTGGGGATTACTTGGATTAAAAAACAAAGCCTTTCTTAAGAGATGTATTTAATTTTCATGATATTTTCTTTCCTCTAAAGCTAAACAGTTCTTTTAAATTTCAGTTTTTCTTGACCGTGAAAATGCCACCAAAATTCTCCATCGGCCAAAGAGGTACAATTCAGGTAAATTGGAAGAGTTTGTTCGAGGGAACCTTGAGAGAGAATGTAAAGAAGAAAAATGTAGTTTTGAAGAAGCACGAGAAGTTTTTGAAAACACTGAGAAAACTGTGAGTATTTCCACATAATACCCTTCAGATGCAGAACAAAGAATAGAAAAACCTTTTTGAAAAATAGGGAAAAAAAACCATATTTCCCTTTAGAATTTTAAAAATCTATACATGTATATATATTATAAATACTATAATAGAGAAGGAATCAAAAACACTGTAAATAGTACCATTAATTTGTCCTCTTTTTCTTTATAGACTGAATTTTGGAAGCAATATGTTGGTAAGCAATTCATTTTATCCTCTCCCGGGTATATTAAACATTCGAGATTTACGTATTGCTTTCCTCTGTGTCAAAAGGGCTCAGAAAAATAAGTTAAATTGTTTTTACCCAACATTGAATGGTAACTATCCGAGATAATGGAGATATCTGCTGGCAGAAAACCTTACTCCTCCCTAGGGCTTCAAAAGGAACATGGTTCCACCTCAGGAATCCAGAAGGAAGAAACCAAAGAGAATTGTATCTGGGACTGAATGAGAGTTTACAATCCTCAGTAAAGAATCAGAAAATGCTGATTGACTTAAATGTTTACTGCTTAAAAGCCTTTCTCCTTCTGGTGGCCTACAAGGCCCTCCCGATTGCCCCACCCTGTGACCTCCACTCCTCCTGCTCTCCCCTCACACTCAGGTCACCAACCATCCTGGCCCTGCAGCTATTCCTTGCACGTGCTACAACTGCTTCTACTTTAGAGTCTTAGACTGACTGTTCCTTGCATGTTGAAGATTCTTCTACCAGGTTCCTGTAGGCTCACTCCCTCACCTCCTCTCAGGTCTTTACCCAAATATCACTCTCTCAATGACGCCTGCCTTGATCGTCTATTAATATGTCAACCTGCCTCCCCCCACAACCCCATCACTTTAGACACTGTATCCTGTTCTATTATTTTTCATAGCACTTTTCACCATCTGAGGTATCATATAATAGTCTTACTTATACTATTACTTTTTCCCACCTTGCTAGAATGAAAGCTTCATGTTGGCAGGTGTATTCAACTGTTGTGTTTATTTATACAGTCTTAGTATCTCAAACAGTATCTGGTACAGAAGCACTGAGAAAATACTTGCTGAATGAACTGAAAAAGGAGTAAACGTCACAACTTTAATGACAACTAAGTTTTAACACTAATTTAAAATCTAGCAGCAGGATTTTGAGGCAGTGTTAAGTTTCCCAGCTTGACTTACCTAAGACCATGTGCATGAACAGAAACTACCCTGGACAGCCAATTCACTGAATTCCATCAGTTCTATTTTCCCAGATTCCATTCTGTGAACACTAATGGACTTATTCATATTCTTGTGACTAATTATCTCTCCACTTTGTTTTTAAATCATGAGGGAAGAAGAGGTCCACTCTGTTACATTTGCTTTATCTGCCTTTGTCCTTAATAATGAATGCTACCGTGCCAACTTTCTACTGAGGTATTCCACTACAGTTAGTCCAAACAAGTCTTTTCATTCTCTATTTCTATTTAAAACTCTGAATCTTGTCTTTTTTAAAAGCAAATCAATTTCTACTTTTCCTCCGCATATAGTCCTGGCTGCATTTAAAAAACTCTCTTGTTCCCTTTATTGCCCATACCCTCCTCAGGTGGCCTTTCATCAGTACCTCTTTAACACCATATTTTGAAGCTGGGCCCCTGCCTTCTAGGCCACAGGCTGTGTTGTTTACTGTAACTCAGGTAAAGAAACCTGGAAGGGCATGATGCCTGGAAGGGCATCAAGGGCATGATTTTGCTGTTGACCTGAAAGAAAAAGACTACAGCAAAGATGGGTTTATTCAGGATCAGCGGAGAATCATAATTCAGGGTCTTCAACCACTGGGAGCCATGTGCAAGTTCCTGGAGGACAGAGGGCAGAGAACTCTTTTGAAGAGGGGAAAAGGAAGTGGGGAGGAAGTGCGTGTTAAGTCACTTTAGTCGTGTCCTACTCTTTGTGACTCCATGGACTGTAGCCCACAGGCTCCTCTGTCCGTGGGATTCTTCAGGCAAGAATACTGGAGTGGGTTGCCATGCCCTCCTCCAGAGGATCTTCCTAACCCAGGGATCGAACCCACGTCTCCTGCATGTCCTGCATTGGCAAACGGGTTCTTTACCACTAGTGCCACCTGGTACAGTAAACAAAGAGTCCCTGGCTTGTCATTGGCTGACTCCTTGCCAAGAAAGAGATGGAGTCGGTCTTCTTCCTGTTGGGCTCTGCCATCATTGGGCGTGAGAGCTCTCCCTTCTGATCTCTCAATTCTATTTAACTGAGGTTTCTGTTTATTAATTTTTTACACTGTCAGTACTGCTTTGTCTACTAAAAACAAGACAAAAACAAGAAGAAAGAAAAAGAAAACCCAATTCCATGCTTCTTTTCACTTTGCAGTTGAGATTCCCAAGCACCCCAAATAGCCTCTGCTGTTTTCTCCTGTGTGGGCCTTCTCACACAATGGGGATGCAGGTCCCTCATTCCTGCCCTACCCTCTGCCATCATTTTACCATGGGAAGAATTTGGCTGAAGGAGAAAAACTGCCCAACCACATTAGCCAGAGTCTGCCCAGCAGACTGGCTATCACTTTTAATCCTCACACCATCCCTGTGAGCAAAGCATTATGAACTTCATTTTACAGAAGAAACTGAGGTTTAGAGAAGTTAAATGACTTGCCAAAGGTCATGCAGCTGGGGAGTCATGGAGCCCAGAAGAGCAGCCAAATTCTTTACTGCCCAACCCCCACTTTCTCTATGGCCCTTGCCGGCCTTCAGATCGCAACATTCATTAAACCACCACTGAGTAGCCTTAAACAGGAAGCTCTCACTTGGCAAGGTCTTCTCCCTTGCTGTCTTTGACCCCTATTGTCTGTGGCTTTGCCTCAGCCCAAAGTATACACAGACAAGCACCCAAAGGAGGACTAAATGCAGGATAAAATGACACTCATTTTAAAGATATGTCTCAGCAAATGAGTTGCTGTGTAGCTGGCTGCAAGCCCAGAGCTTTTCAGTGAAACATCCTAAATAATTCAGCTCTGTTCATCTGCAATATAAAGTGCAAATGTGGCTCGTTTTTTTTAGACCAGTCCTGAACATCAATAATAATAAACCAGAGATAACGTATTTTGTTTTCACAGAATTGGAACAAATTGAAGTATCTGTGCAAAAGCACATTGGATCAAGGGGCAGAGGGGACAAGGTCTAATTTTTACAACAAGCAGATTTTCCAGAGAGGGACTCTTTCTGAGAAAAGGTTATTAGCCCTCAGCCAGTGGGACCTGGATACACGCTCCTGACAGTGAGCATGATAGACACACTACTGCTGTCCTACAGCAGGCAGGGCTCCAGTCAGGAATCTTGGCTCTAAAATATGACTGACCATTAGAAATTCCTCTTGAATTGCCCCCTTTCACTCACTGTTTTATTCTTGTGTCATCTTTACAGCTTACTCTTTGGTTACTCACACATCAAGCCTTACTGATCTCGCTCCTGGCTTTCTTCAGGGCTCTTCCTCTGCTCAGAGGACACACCAGCCTCCCTCTTGGTTCTCTTCACCCCTTTCCCCTGAAGCTGCCTTAGAGTTACGAGTTGAGGCAGAGCTCTGAGAAATCCGACTGAAGGGTTCCCTTCTCATCCTGACCCTTCCCCTCTTACCTATTCCTTGCTCCTGTTTTCTGATGACCAGTGTCTTCAAAGGTTCTCCAGAATGCTACGAATGTAGAAACTTCAGGAAAGATAGGAAGGAAACATAGCCAATCTATATAAAAACATAGCACATTTTCAGAAGCTTTTCTTTCTTAATTCTTTGTACTGAAAGCTGTTTGTCTCTTTACCAAACCATTTGGGACCTAATCATAGACAGTAGAAAATCCTTCAGGAGTCGAGCACCTTTTGGGCTGTTTGGAACCATCACTGGCTACTTAACAGTGAAATGATGAGATGAGGAAGTAGATGCATGTGTGCCATGCCAAGGCTGCCAGTTCCCTGAGTGGAGTTGCTGTTACCTAGCTCAATTTGCTCTACAAGACATGCAATAGAACAAGCTGGGTACAACACGTAGATGATTGCTGAAACAACATGGTTCTATTTAGAAGTAACTCCATCATCATTCTATAAAGAAGGACTGAAAATTCCTCTTACCTTCTGCTGAGTATATCTCTACACTCAGACTTTCTTCTCCCTCATCTTCCTCCCTTCAGTTTCATAAACAATCCACATGCCTTCCTTAGGGCCATTTCCTAGAACAATGTTAGCCTAAAAACCTTTATTAGAATTTTTAGAAACTTAGGAAAACAGGAGCATCCCATAAGCAGCTGATCTCCAGGTCAGAAGTCCTGCTCTGACCCTAAAATTAGGCTCCCCTCTCTATGAGTCTGTGAAGGAAGGATTGGGTATTCTAACCAATGCACCTGCTAATTCATCTTCTTAATCTACCTCGAAGATGGAGATCAGTGTGAATCCAATCCATGTTTAAATGGCGGCATGTGCAAGGATGACATTAATTCCTATGAATGTTGGTGTCAAGCTGGATTTGAAGGAACGAACTGTGAATTAGGTAAGTAACTATCTTTGGATTACTGGTGGTTCCAAATTTCCCTTTGAAACCAGATGCAACTGGAAAATGCAATATGTATGTACCATAATTTTCTCTTAAATTATGGTAAAGAACCCTTTACATGAGATTTACACTCAACAAATTTTGAAGTTTATGATACCATATTGCTAACTCTGTATAGCAGATGTCTAGACTTTATTCCTCTTGCATAACTGAAACCTGGAGAACAGCAACTCCTCACTTGCTCCACCCCCCAGCTCCTAGCAAGCACCATTGTATTCTCTGCTTCTATGTGTTGGACTATTTTTAGATACATCATATAAGTGGAATCATGTGGTATTTGTCCTTCTGTGACTGCCTTGTTTCATTTACCATAATGTCCTCCAGGCTCATCCACATTGTTGCATATGACAGAATTTCCTTATTTTTGAAGGTTGAATAATATTCCATTGTATAAAACATACTTATAAAGCTTGTAAAGATGATCAATTCATTTTATCTGTGGTCATAGTTTCCAGGATGAGTTCAAGAAACCATATGAAGAGCAACAGTAGTATTTGGTAACTAGTAGGAAGTGGTAGGTTCCCAGGTGGCACTAGTAGTAAACAACATGCCTGCCAATGTAGGAGACATAAGAAACCCAGGTTTAGTCCTGTGGTTGGGAAGATCCCCTGGAGAAGGAAATGGCAGTCCAATCCAGTATTCTTACCTGGAGAATCCCATGGGCAGAGGAGCCTGGTGGGCCACAGTCCATAGGGTCGCAAAAAGTTGGTCACAACTGAAGTGACTTAGCACGCATGCATGCACAGAACTGGTAGTGGTGTTCCACTATCTTATTCATCCTCAATACAACCATTATTCTCCCCATTCTACACAGATGAGGAAAGTGCAGCTCAAACATTTCAAAATCACAGAAGCAGTAAACGGTTCAGCCAGGACCTGAACTCCCAATTTATCTGACCAAAACCCATGCTTCTAATTGCAATCCACAAAATGCAAAGAAAACTGAGCAATAAAACCATTTGAACTCATAACTAAAATATCAACAAAGCAGTAGAAGTCAACTAAGTACAGAATTAGGGTAGGGAAGGCCAAGTCTCCTTTATAATAGGTTCTTCTCCACCCATAAGAACCACTTCACATGTGAAATTTATTGACAAAATTCAGAACTCATTCCTGAATTTGACTAAATTGATATACTGGAGTTATATAGAAAATCTAGGGTCATTGTGCA
Source organism: Bos grunniens (assembly GCF_055505025.1). Classification (NCBI taxonomy): domain Eukaryota; kingdom Metazoa; phylum Chordata; class Mammalia; order Artiodactyla; family Bovidae; genus Bos; species Bos grunniens. The sequence goes on along the minus strand of NC_141194.1, from coordinate 122,034,649 downwards.
TCTTTTCTTTGCATAGCCTAGGCTTCCTTTTTTCTGAGATTTTGGCAGTTGGAACAGTAAACCCCAAAGTCCTTTACCTATTTGTTTATTACCTCTGGATGCAGGATTACTGGTACTGTGATTGTGAAAAGCATACAGTGCTAATGACAGATTCTCTTTCTACTCTGAAACTCAAGAAGAATAGAGGTGCAGTCCTAGGGAAAGAATTCAACACTACAGACTACATGACTAAGGGAAAAGAGTAGAAAATTAGCAGGACTCTATTTAGGCATTATGGCAATCCACCTGACACAGATGAAAAGGGCATTAAAACAAAATGAAATGCAGCAGCTGCACTTGTCCTATAGAGAAGGGGGAAAGTTGTCTCTAATACTGTGCAGAAATCCTTTCATTGCTAAAGAGAAATCCAATGATCATCTTCCTTTGAGTTCCAAAAGATTAAAAGGAATAGAAGACAGGAAAAAGAAAAGGCAGCAGGGCAAAAACATTTAAAAAGAAAGAAAAAAAGGAGATGCAGGTGGGTGAACTGGTACCCTGAGCTTGGACTCCCACTCCCTCAGACTTTACAGTGTGGGGACACTCCAATGCCTGGGTTCCCTTTCCTATGGGCATGTTCATTGGTTCAACATCTCCGAAGTGCTACTAGCATCTGAAAGGTTACAATTTCAAATTCAGATGGACCTAGATAAATCTGATCCTGCTACTTGGAAGCTTATGGAAACTGATTGAATATCACCTTAAATAATATAATTATTAGAGCTGATGGAATGAAAGACTCAATTGGGTTCCATTAAGAATGAAGGGCATGTCGTGGCAAAGTAAAATTGAAAATAATGTTTAATGTTAAATACTCCTAAATGTGAGAGTTGGACCATAAAGAAGGCTGAGCATCAAAGAACTGATGCTTTCAAACTGTGATGCTGGAGAAGATTCTTAAGAGTTCCTTGGACAGCAAGGAGATCAAACCAGTCAATCCTAAAGGAAATCAATCCTGAATATTCATTGGAAGGACTGATGTTGAAACGCCAATACTTTGACCACCTGATGCAAAGAGCCAACTCTCTGGAAAAGATCCTGATGCTGGGAAAGATTGAGGGCAGAAGTAAAAGGGGGTGACAGAGGATGAGATGGTTGGATGGCATCACCAACTCGATGAACATGTGAGCAAATTCCAGGACATAGTGAAGGACAGGGAAGCCTGGCATGCTGCTGTCCATGAGGTCGCAAAAAGTCAGACATGACTTAGCAATTGAACAAAAAAATGTCTTTAGTTTTAACATAAAGACACTTTAAAAGAGGCAGAGAGCCCAGAGGAATGTAGTTATAAAAGCAGCAAACTGCTATGATAGGTTTTGCTATGTGCATGAAGCTATGGTCCATACAGCAAAAGTGCTAAGTCTACAATGGGCACCTTTTCAGGCCCTTCAGGTTCACCACATTTTGGTTTGGTCATGGCTCTGTGGAGACACTGCAGCCACCAACAACCCTAGCCTCTAGGGTATCTTGAGCCCAGCTGACCAAGGTTTAGTAAAATCCTCCCAGCTTGCTTAGTTTAGAAACAAAGTGGGAATTCTCTCAAAAAACTCTACCTCAGGCACTAGAGGAAAGCAAAAGCATATACAAACTCCCATTTAAGCTGTTGCTTCAAACTGAACTAGAAGCCACTAGAAAAAAAGCACAGTTCATGGAGTATCTGTGCCCCAAGTCCCTGGCCTCACCCAGTGTCTGAAAGGGAAGGAAATTTCCATTGTTAAGACCTTATTCTTTTTCCTCTTCTCTTGTTCATTGGACTCCTCTCCAGGGAAGAGAGGTGCAAACATTCAGGGAATGCTTTCTAGTTAGAACAATTAACTGGCTACTGTGTCCCTCTGGCTGGAATAAAGATCACTTGAGTGTCCCCAGATACACATCCCATCTGAGTCCTTTTCAGATAAATTGAAGTCCGTAAGAGTTCGGCCATTCCTGTCCCTTCTAAAGAGTACAAGAGGCATTTCCCCACAGTAAGAGAGATGGAAAGAAAAACAAGCACAGAAACACTTTTTTTTTTTTCATTTTGGTAAATCACAGACACTACTAATATACTGTGTATTTCTATGGAGTAGAAAAAAAAAGAAAATACCTTGAGTTTAGTTGATAAACTTGTTAAAGAGAATATCGTTCATCCCAGTTTTGGTTCTCCCGTCTGTGAATATATCATGGCAGATGAAGGCAGAGTAAAATGAAGCAGAACACACTAACTTATAGGCAGGAAGGGAGTTAGAGGTGTTTGTGCTAACATAGAGGGAGAAGAACAGACACTGTGAGATGTCCATCCACAGATATTCTAGGGGCTTCCCTGGTGGCTCAAACGGTAAAGAATCTGCCTGCAATGCAGGAGACCTGGATTCAATCCCTGGGTTGGGAAGATGCCCTGGAGAGGGAAATGGCAACCCACTCCACTTTCTTGCCTGGGAAATCCCATGGACAGAGGAGCCTGGCAGGCTCCAGTCCATGGGGGTCGCAAGAGTCAGACACGACTGAGTGACTAAACCAACCAACCAAAGAACCAGGGAGAATCTACACCCAACACGGGGCCTAATGTCCAAGTGCTCCAGAAACAATTGATGACTGAGTCCCACAGTGACTGTCCCCAAGGTGCAGGACTACAGACGTCTCCACTGGAACTCCTTGTGCTGTTATTTTCTTTCCAGACTCAAGATCTTTACTTGAGGTCAAAAGACTGCTGGTCGGACAGCAATATTTCCCACTGTGTGCACAAACCAAGCCACAGGACAGCAGCAGCAGCAACATACTAGGCCACAAAGAGCAGTGACAAATGGGGAAAAGGATGGAGTGGTCTAGTTACTTAGCCAAGGACGCAGAATCAGGAAAAGCACCTCAACTTTACCCATTCCTGTTGTGCATGGCCAGGTCCAAACTGGTCAGCACCTGCCAGCCACCTCTGTGAACTTCGAACATTCTCATATTGACTGAACATTCCCTACAGGGGTATTTGATTTGGCTGCACACTCTAGTATTGCTTTGTAGCAACAAAATGATTGCTAGTAACATGAGAAGAGCCAGCGATGTAACTACCATTAGTGAGGAGAAAGGTCTTTAATAAATAAATAAAAAGACGAAGTGCCACCTTTTTGGCTTCTGCACTTAGTGGATTATTGGCAGCAAAGGGTAAAGCTTAGGCTGGTTCCTTTGTCTACCTGGTAACAGTTGATTTGCCTTCCCTCATTTCCTGAAGATCAGTAAGGAACATGAACTAATCATTACTCTAGCCTATGCTACCTACATAAAATGGAATTCAAAAATTTAGATCTGTCACTCACAAATCCGTAATATACTCACAGACCATACAGTTGTTCTGTTAGCCTGAAATCTAAAGGGAAAAAAAAAGAGTCTATGACACAAGCTTATGCGTTAAGGTGTGATTCTAGGTGGGCAAGAGTAAGGGATGGGGGAGTGAGAAATGAGGAAAGGAGAGCCAAGAGTAGGAGTCATCTCTCCTCACCTGCAACTAACTGCTTGATCTCTGGGGACTGTTTTCCAAGAAGCCACGTGAGCTGGCCTCAGGAGAGTCAGTCTCAGAGAGGAGAAGTAAAAGAATCTGTCCACCAGTATACATCTCTCGATGGTCAACACTTCAGCCTGTGCGGCATTAACTCCCCGGCATCATCACGTTGTACACACTGGGGCCCTGAGAGGCCACGTGGCATCCCGGGCCTCAGCATCAATCTGGGAGCATCAAGCAAAGAGACCAGAGGCCCACGATACAGATCTGAGCCAGGCCACTCAAGGCAGTACCTAGATGAAGCCAAGGGAAGTCCACGCAGAGCAAATCACCAACGGGGCTGGGACAGACGCGGGTGAAGCTGGGGGCGACTAAGGTGGCCCATAACAGGTGGCTAACACAGCCGCACATATTCTAACTGCACTGACAAACAAGCACTTCTCTTGAATGCTCTACTGCTGTTAGGCCTGTAGGTAACGGGAAGGTGCCTTCCATTCACTGTATTCCAGCACTGCTCTACAGACAGAAATCGGTCCTGGGACAGAGCCTATTTCTCTTAACTCAGCAGGTCTCAGCTAGCAAGCCCTGAACCCTGGTACTTCCTGTTATTGAGATGGCACTGGAGAAACAAAGGGAAAGCACAGGAATTTGAAAATACAGAATAAGATGGCAGGAACAAGCCAAATATATCAGGAATCACAATTAATGTGAATTGGAGTTAATGACAATTTTCAGTCTGGAGTTAAAAATCTAATTATATGCTGCTGATCAAAGAGATACCTAAAATAAAACTATACCAGGAGGATAAAATAAAGGGATATAAAAAGATTTGCCAGGTAAATGCTAACACAAAGAAACTGGCAAAGCCATCTTACTATCAGATAAAATAGAATTCTGACCAAAAGCATTACAAGAGACAGAGAAAGATATATTATATGAATAAGGGAGATTGTATAGGAGAATAAAGAAAATATGGGCCACTAGACTGCTTATCATTGCCAACACATAGTGTTTTTGGCATTTAGCTCCCTTAAAGGACCTTATTTCATTCTCCTGTGTTGATACATACCCACCAGGGCCAGCTTCAAGTTTGCTTTGAAAAACTGGATTATATTAACAGTGCATGCATGCATGCTAAGTCACTTCAGTCGTGTCTGACCCTGTGCGACCCCACAGATGGCAGCCCACCAGGCTCCTCTGTCCCTGGGATTCTCCAGGCAAGAATACTGGAGTGGGTTGCCATTTCCTTCTCCAATGCATGCATGCATACTAAGTCGCCTCAGTCGTGTCCGACTCTGTGCAACCCTATGGACAGCAGCCCACCAGACTCCTCTGTCCAGAGGATTCTCCAGGCAAGAATACTGGAGTGGGTTGTCATTTCCTTCTCCTATATTAACAGTAGGCACTTGTATTCAGCAAAATATACTATTTAGGGTGAAAAGGTAAGTCACAGAGTGGGAGAAGGTATCAACAATGCATATATCCAGCAACTAGAACTCTCATATGCTGATGGTGAGAATCTAAATTTGTATAATTATCTTAGAAAACTATTTGGCAATATCTACTAAGCCTGAACATATGGTCCAATCATTGCACTCATGAGTACAGATCCAGTAAATATGCACACATATGTTACCAAAAGATATGTATAAGAATGTTCATTACAGCATTAAACATAAGAGCCAAAAACTGGAAACTCAAATATTCATCCACAATAAAATGGTGAACAGAGGTAGTAATATTCATACAATGGAATGTATTACACAGCATGTAGATGAACTATGACTATACAAAACAACATGGATGAAGCTCACAAACAAAATGTTAACTGAGGAACACAGAAGAGTACATAATGGGAGCGTCTCCTTAAAGTTCATGAACAGGTGAAACTAATTCCTTGTTAGAAGTCAGAGTATGGTAACTTTGGGAAGGAGGAAGTAGTGACCAGAAGGGGGAATTAGGAGAGCTTCTGGGCTGTTGATAAGGTCCTCTGTACTGATCTGTTTACTGTTTAAACAAGTGAAGTCACCTTGTGAAAACTCATACCAAAGTTCTGGGTACTTTCTGGGATCTGTTATACTCTAATAAGCAGCTTTTTTTCACTGCAGTCTATGATTTTGTGAAAATAGCATATCTACACCTTCAGTTTTATACCAAATCACATATATTGCTGCCACCATTTTTATGCCATACTAAGAATTTTATCCTCCCCCCCCCCACTCTTAGCTCAAGGCTCACAAACTTCTCTCCACGAATGCTCCCAGCTTATATTTGACCTGTACCAGAGTTAGTGGTTTCATGTACTTTTTAGAATTGTATGTTACTTGATGTTATTGCTGTGGATTTTGCTTTCTTTCAGATGCAACATGCAGCATTAAGAATGGCAGATGCAAGCAGTTTTGTAAAAGGGACACAGATAACAAGGTGGTTTGTTCCTGTACTGACGGATACCGACTTGCAGAAGACCAAAAGTCCTGCGAACCAGCAGGTCAAAATCTAAGTTGTTTTTTTAGTTCAGCAGATATGTTTTCCAAATCCATATTTGAACTTTTAGCACCCTACATAATTTCGTTCCTTGTTTTTACTTCCTTTTGAAATCACAGAAAAGACTAGTAGCATGGGCAAATTAATTTTTCAAATTGCACCATCATTTTTAATAGAAATTCTGTAATTGTCTTCCATCTTCTTTTCTGCACCCAATTTTCTTCTTTGACCTTTATATCATGAAGCAATTGATTTGTGTGATTTCTGCATGTATATCTATAATTCATGAAGTCAAATTAATGTAGTAATCCTGTAATAAAAAAATAGAAGATACATATGTGCTTGACTGATAGGCTTCTAGTACAAGGCTGGTGAATTTTAAGCATGATCTGTCCTAGCATGGCTGGTTTACACTGAGAAAGTTATTTTCTATCCTTCATTCTCAGCCTGAGTTTACACGCTTGGCATCAGAATAGTTCTGACAACTATCTGTTCTGAGTTGCGTCAAGCTGATCAGCACAGTCAATCTATACAGCAGTGGACAAAGCAATGTTTCCCAGTTATGTCAACCATGCCACCATATTGACAGCTGACTGGTGTGTGGAGGTCATCTCCACTCTTCACACTGCTCTTCTCTGGAAATGAGGGCAGCAGAAACTTGGATTTTTTTTTTTTTTTTTTTTTGATGTAGGCTCCACAGGATCTATTATATTTGATAAATGAAGGGCTTTTTTGAAGCAAACTAGATATAATTTCTTTTGCATTTCCAAAGCCTGATAGCTTATTAAATTGATACATTATATCACACACCATTCCTCTGTAACTGGGTTTGATACCTGTCTTAGCAATGAACCTGGCAGAGGAGATTAAAGAAAGAACCAGAAGACAAGAGTATATAGACTGCACTAAAATAAAGAGTCTACTGCTTCAAAGACCTGCCTGTCTCCCATCCTTCTACCTGTTCTTGACATACACAGCTTCAAACTAGCCTACCTAGGGAGAAGTATGTGTGTATCTGTTTTTACCTTTGAAACCTAACTTCCAGTGTAGACAGACAGCATAGTAGCTAAATCGTTTTAAGTCCTTTTCTGTTATAAGAAAGAGAAAAAACAGAGAACCACCTCCAACTATTAAGTGTTATTCTGAATATAGCCTTAGTTTTAGCAGAATAAATAAGCCAAACCTAAAATAAACTTTTCTGCCTTTCAATAGTAATGGTCCCTTTTCTTGAGCCAATGTTGATGATTTATATTTATACATAAGTATTTTGAACTAATTTCCTGTTTTCCCAACCACATGCTGTCTTCATGATACTTTGCCACAGCTGGTTGCTATAGAAATGTCTGTTATAAGGAATGTGGATAAAAGGAAAGTGAGAAATGAAATGTGAAGTGATTTTGCTTGACTACAAATTTCCATTCTGCTTGTCCCCAGTGTATCAGTAGATGACTTCTTTTCTTTAGGAAATAAACCAACCCAAGGTAAAAGGTAGCCAGTGCCCAGGTAGATGTGGTGGTTATAATCATATTAATAATTTATTTAGTTAATACTCAACAGCCAGGTAATTAAATCACGACCTCTCCCCAATGGATTTTTTGAAGGCATTTTGGTCTACAAAAGAAGTCCTGGAAATTCCCTGGCAGTCCAGTGCGCAGGACTCTGCATTCTCACTGCCAGAGGCCTGGGTTTGATCCCTGGTTAGGAAACTAAAATCCCAAAAGCCATGCAGTGTGGCCTCAAAAATGAAATCTTGTTAACAATAAGGAGCAGACATCCCATTTACCAAATTCTAAAATCAAGGTTATATGGCACCAATCCCCAGACTTCCATTCAAGGACAGTACCTGGAAACAAAACTTTTTCATAAAGAAACAGGAAGTCATTGGACTTCATATAAGTGAAAGTGAAGTCTCTCAGTCGTGTCTGATTCTTTGTGACCCCATGGACTGTAGCCTACCAGGCTCTTCCATCCATGGGATTTTCCAGGCAAGAATACTGGAGTGGGTTGCCATTTCCTTCTCCAGGACATCTTCCCGACCCAGGGATTGAACCCGGGTCTCCCGCATTGTAGGCAGACACTTTACTGTCTGAGCCACCAGGGAAGATAAAGTCTTAGGAAATTTGATTTGGGAACACCTCTTCTGTTTCTGTAAAGATGACAGATTCCTGAGCCAAATGTCCTTTTCATGAAGCGTTTGAAAACTTTTCCATGGAAATAATGCAATTAACCTCTTAGTTTGAGACTATATTCATTGATTCAATTTTTTAAAAACTATCGATGGGCTTGCTTCTCAGACATGACAAGGATGGGCCAGACTTTTGTCTGCTAGCCAATGAGAAATACTAGAGTACTAATTTTTTTTTCCATTTGTCTAGTGCCATTTCCCTGTGGACGAGTCTCTGTCTCACATATTTCTAAGAAGCTCACCCGTGCTGAGACTATTTTTTCCAATACGAACTATGAAAATTCTTCTGAAGCTGAAATAATTTGGAATAACGTCACTCAAAGCAACCAATCATTCGATGAGTTCAGTCGTGTGGTTGGTGGAGAAGATGCTGAAAGAGGTCAATTCCCTTGGCAGGTACTCAGTGTTGATGGTGTGTCAAAACTGGAGCCCAGTGCAAAAGGGACGGGCCAGGTGGGAGGCTGAGACTAGACATCAGTCAGACCTATTGGGATGAGGGAAGTGTTTAGGCAGGTTTCAGCACAAAGTAGGATGAGGAAATTCCCATAGGTGAGGAGCTGCTCAGAGAGAAATCCAGGGACAGCTACCACACAAGGCCAAGGAGAGTTTGGCATCAAGGACATGGCATAACAGGATTTCTAACAAGCAACAAGGATGTCTGGAAGCGAGGTCACCAGTACTGGGGCTCTGGGTACTACTTCAGCTTCAGCCCCTGGGAGAACTGGACAGAGTCAGAAAGTCTCTAGGTCCAGAGAAACTGGAGTATTTCGAAGGCATTTTTAAAAGAACTCAGGAAGGATTAAGGCAAGAACTGGGGTACTGGACCCAGGCAGGGCATAAGAGGTAGGGGCTTGGTCCAAGGCTGTAGTTCTCAAGGTGTGGTAGCATCAGATTCACCTTGGAACTTGTTGGGACTGTACATTTTCATGCTGTGCCCCAGACCTACAGGAATCAGCAACTCTGGGGGTAGGGCCCAGCAATCTGAGCACAAACAAGCCCTTCAGGTTATTCTGACACACTGTACAATTGGAAACTCACTGGTCCAAAGGAAACAAACTTGTTATAGCAGCTAGGGTGTGTGTGTGTTAGTGCCTCAGTTGTGTCCGACTCTTTGCAACCCCGTGGACATTAGCTCACCAGGCTCCTCTGTCCATGGGATTTCCCAGGCAAGAATACTGGAGTGGGTAGCCATTCCCTTCTCCAGGGGATCTTCCTGACCCAGGGATCAAACCCAGGTATCCTGCATTTCAAGCAGATTCTTTACCATCTGAGCCACCAGGGAAGCCCAGCAGCTAGGGTCCAAAACACCAAACAGTGGACTCATGGTACCTAGTCCCACCTTTCTCCAGGTGTGATCTGCAGACAACACACATGAGAATCACCTGTCCATGTTTTTGAGGTAACCAAGGGCTAGATTTGAGACCCATCATTACAAATCTTTTCATGTCTTCCTTGCTGCACACTTAATAGTGAGTGCACCTGTTGTCTCCTTCCTATCAGCCTAGGTAAGGTCATCTGGAGTGTTCAAGATCACTCATCCCCACACGCATTTACTCGCTATTTCATCCTTATGAAGTAAGATTACTGACTGCAGAGGTACCAAGCACCAGGTTTCAGTCTTGTCTTTTCCAAATGTGAAGAGCCATCCTACTCTCTAGGATACTCCAGAAAGACCCTGTCACACTTTCACACTGATTCCTTCCTCACCAGAGAAGCTCTCTCTCCACATCCACTGCACCCAATTTCTCACAAATGGTGACTGGGTTTCAAAAGCAGGAGATAAACTGAATATACAAGTCACTTTTAGGGACATCCCCGGTGGTCCAGTGATTAAGAACTCACAGTCCCAATGCAGGGGGCCCAGGTTCAATCCTTGGTCAGGAAACTAAATTCCACATGACTTAACTAAAGATTCTGCATGCTGCAACTAAGACCCGGCACAGCCAAATGGAAATTTAAAAAAAAAAAAAAAAGTTTAAATTCACTTTTAGACACAGACAAAACAGTAAAAAAAAAAAAAAAACAGAATGTCTCCCCATTTATGGATGAGCCAACTACCACCATTTCACAGTTAATCTACAAGGTGGAAATATCTGATTTGATTGCAGACCTGACTGCAACACCCCTGCTGAAGGCCAAGCATCAAGAGAAAGTAAGCAACAGCTGTAGTTGCAACACCACCTAGAAAAGATTCAAAATGCTGCTGTGTCAGTAAAAGGGGATGGGGAATCACACGACCACATGGGTGAAGTAGTCTGGCAAAGAGGCCCAGATGGAGTTCAGCAAAGGTTCAGCAAAGGTTCATCTAGTCAAGGCTATGGTTTTTCCTGTGGTCATGTATGGATGTGAGAGTTGGACTGTGAAGAAGGCTGAGCACCAAAGAATTGATGCTTTTGAACTATGGTGTTGGAGAAGACTCTTGAGAGTCCCTTGGATGGCGGGGAGATCCAACCAGCCCATTCTGAAGGAGATCAGCCCTGGGATTTCTTTGGAAGGACTGATGCTAAAGCTGAAACTCCAGTACTTTGGCCACCTCATGCAAAGAGTTGACTCATTGGAAAAGACTCTGATACTGGGAGGGATTGGGGGCAGGAGGAGAAGGGGACGACAGAGGATGAGATGGCTGGATGGCATCACTGACTCAATGGACGTGAGTCTGAGTGAACTCCGGGAGTTGGTGATGGACAGGGAAGCCTGGCGTGCTGCGATTCATGGGGCCGCAAAGAGTCGGACACGACTGAGCGACTGATCTGATCTGATCTGAACGAATAATTTGAACGAACTGGAAACGTCTAACTTGTTCAAGAAAAGGGTTAGGTGAGCTGTTGGCTGGCGAGAGCTGAAGGGCCACAAGAGCAAGGGGGTGACGACTTTTTCTTGGAGGATTTATGGATGCAAGTTCCAGGCAGGCAGGTGGACCCTGTTCCTGGTGAAGAAAGGCCGTTCCGGCCACTTGGGTCAGTCACGGGAGCCAGGCAGCTTGGGGAGCACATCTGGTGGAGCAGATGCTCGTCGAATTGTTGACTTGAGGCACTGCTCTGTCCCAAGAACCGCAGCAGCGGGACAAGGCCATCCCAGACGATCGAGGGACCGGGTCCATCTGATGGGAGATGAGACAGGGCAGGCTAGAGACCGTGGCCACCCCCCTCCCCGCCCCCGCTCTGAGACCCTAAGAAGCGAGCTCACCTTTTGCGCGGCTGTCAGCGGCCGCGTGCATGTTTACCTTATTATAGGGCTTTCGGTTCAACTTGCCCACTGGAGGCAAAGCCGCTGCAGATGCAGCGGGTTGGCCACAGGCGCTTCCCAGAACCCCCTGCATTTCCGGCTGCTCTGACCTCCGACCCCCAAGGTCAAAGGCGCAGGCAGACTTGACCGATCTCTGACCTCTAATCCCACATCACAGTGACAGAGGGTCTGAGAGAGAAGCAGAGGCGTGAGACCAGTTACTTGCATTTTCCTTCCAGATGCCCAGCTCTGGGTTCAGGGTCCCTGGAGAACTCGGGTACTCTGCAGAGCCACTCAGGAGCCGAGAGAGGAAGCTAGAGGGTTGACTGCAGTATATGGGAACAGAAAGGCTATTTCCTAGAGTCGGTATATCCTTGGTAGGGTGAGCGACTAAAACAGAACTCGAATTTCATAGAGCTACAAAGGGAAGCTATGAAAGATGTGAACATTAGAGAAAACAGGGAAATCGCAACACCTATATTACAAGACTACCTTCATCAACAGCTTAAAAGTCAGAAATTGGAGAAAGCAGCACTGAGTTTCAGCTTTCTAAACATCTCACTTGCTTTTGGTCCTATTCACCTGACCCTGCCAGCCAATAATTCTGAGCATGCGTGAACCTGCCCCCAAGAGCTCCACCCTCCTCTTCTGCTTTGAGTTACGATCTGTCTGTCCTGGATGGGATGTGCCTGGTCTTTCTCTTTCGGTTTATCATGGGCCTCAGGTTCCGTATTAGCCATAAGTATCGGAGAAGGCAATGGCACCCCACTCCAGTACTCTTGCCTGGAAAATCCCATGGACGGAGGAGCCTGGTGGGCTGCAGTCCATGGGGTCGCTAAGAGTCGGACACGACTGAGCGACTTCCCTTTCACTTTTCACTTTCATGCATTGGAGAAGGAAATGGCAACCCACTCCAGTGTTCTTGCCTGGAGAATCCCAGGGATGGGGGAGCCTGGTGGGCTGCCGTCTGTGGGGTCACACAGAGTCGGACACGACTGAAGCGACTTAGCAGCAGCAGCAGCATTGTATGTTTAAGCTGAGCTACATGGCGCAGATGGTAAAGAATGTGCCTGCAATGCAGGAGACCTGTGTTCGATATCTGGGTGGGGAAGATTCCCTGGAGAAGGGAATGGCTACCCACTCCAGTATTCTTGTGTGGAGAATCCCATGGACAGAGGAGCCCAACAGGCTACAGTCCATGGGGTCGCAAAGAGTCGGACACAACCAAGAAACTCACACTTTCACTTTTCATTGTACGCTTAATCATTTGAAGATCATTCTGTGAGATTGAGAACACCAGAATACAAATGGAAACCAAATGGTTCAGTTCAGTTCAGTTCAGTCGCTCAGTCGTGTCCAACTCTTTGCGACCCCATGAATTGCAGCACGCCAGGCCTCCCTGTCCATCACCAACTCCCAGAGTTCACTCAAACTCATGTCCATTGAGTTGGTGATGCCATCCAGCCATCTCAGCCTCTGTCGTCCCTTTCTCCTCCTGCCCCCAATCCCTCACAGCATCAGAGTCTTTTCCAATGAGTCAACTCTTCACATGAGGTGGCCAAAGTATTGGAGTTTCAGCTTTTGCATCAGTCCTTCCAAAGAACATCCAGGACTGATCTCCTTTAGGATGGACTGGTTGGATCTCCTTTAGGATGGACTGGTTGGATCTCCTTGCAGTCCAAGGGACTCTCAAGAGTCTTCTCCAACACCACAGTTCAAAAGCATTAATTCTCAGCTTTCTTCACAAGTGGTTAAGCTTTCTTTAATCCTTTATATTGTTGTTATTTAGTTGCTCAGTTGTGTCCAACTCTTGTGACCCCGTGGACTGTAACCCGCCAGGTTCCTCTGTCCATGGGATGGATTCTCCAGGCAAGAATACTGGAGTGGGTTGTACCTACCCAGACCCAATTCTTTCCATTTGATTAGAACACACCCCCATGGCAGACAACAAGTAGTTACCATCTGTATACACCGGAACTTTCTCTTTCTCCTGTTGGGTGGGTGGGTGGGGGTGGATATTGGGAGGAAGATAAGATATAACATGAACTTCCTAAGACTATATATATATCTTCACTTGAAAAGATAATCCTCTATTTTTCTTAGCTCAGATTATACAGTTCCAATTAGCAGAAATGAAAATATGACATATGTAATCTCATCTGGCCCCACAAAACTATTTTGGACAGAACATTTAGAGAATTCTTCTTTAGGATGGTTTGATGAAGTCTATTTCAGTGACTGGGTTTCCCTGGTGGCTCAGATGGTAAAGCATCTGCCTGCAATGCAGATGTCAATACTAGTCTAGTTAACCATTAAAAGCCAAAAGTGATCCTCCCCTCTGTGCTCAGAAAAATGAAGTAGGGCCAAGGGCTGGGTGAATCACACCTGTAGGCTTAATAAGCCATACATCATGTAGAAATGGTTTTGCTCTTTATACATAAGAGAACAAGTATGCAAAGAAAAATTGTTAAGAGGTGGCTAGGTAGGGAGAGTAAGAGTTTACCGAAATGACAGAGAAAGGTCAAGTTTGGGTTAAAAGGTTAAAAAAGGAACAACAGGGGAGCAGCTATTACTTTAGGCTGGCATTGTCAGTGAAGAACATCACAATAGATATGTGAATGTGTATTTTGCAGATGTATGTGGGTGTGTTTGGTGTGTATCTGTGTGTGTGTGAAAGAGAAAATGTGCTCCTGTTAGGATATGACAAACATTAAAATGTTTGACAAATCAGCACTCGGACACCTTGCTCAGAACATATGCTTTCCCATTTTTCCGATTGTTCTCCAAAGTGATGTCATGTAAGAACTTGTCCTTGGCCATGCAGACAGCTCATCCCCAAACAGCTAACATTTAGATAGCTGTGATCCTGAAGTAGTCAAGTAAACATTCCAAAACAAAGTCACTTGAAATATTTTTAAATGCAAATGTATTTTAGGGCTTTTTCTTGGCAAAGATGTTTACCAAAGTTTCTAATACTAATCAGGAATGGGCAAAAAAAAAAGCCAAAACACTCTTCAGGCTTGAAAGGACACAACTGTATTTCTCAGCCATCCACCAGAACAGCGTAGGAGCTCCAGGCAGCAAGTCTTTGGCAGGAATCAGACTAGCTACAACATAGTCTCTGTGCTTGAGGCTGTGGCTATCATTCACTCTGGCCTAACTAGCCCATTAAGCTGAGAGATGTCCAATTCGCCTCTAATATAGAGGATAAGCACCATTATATCATTGTATAAGAATGCTTAACTCCTGTCACTTGAGCAGATGTATTCAGTTGTAGTCATGAGGCCCAGTAAAGAACAGTGTTGTGTAAATTCGCCTGGTGAGGATACTCACCTGAGGTCTGGGCCAGTTTCAAGAACTGGTGACCACTGCAGTTGCAGGGCCCTGTCTTCCAAAGGGTCCCGCATTTGTAGTTCAATGCTTTGCATTTGTGTTTTATAACTCAAGTTTAATGAGACAGTGGAGCATGCATGCTCTGGTAACCTGGAACCTCAAGTCATTGCAGGCTCACCTCTCAGTACCACGCAGGGGTGGACTCTTGACCTCCCTCTCCTCTGTCCTCTGGTGCCTTGGCTAGCTCTGTCTTCCCTTTCCCCAGCCGCCCAATGACCATGCCACCGCCAACCTTTGGCACACTGCCATATGCCCCCTCCTCACTGCCAGCAGCTACTGTTGTCATCCTCCTCCAGCATAGGCACACAGAGAGTTGAAGCTGGGTGCCCAGACTCTATGCCATTTGAGGAAGGGGCATGACTACATGGCATCTCACATGGCCAGAAATGCGTCCTAGCACATTTGGAGGGGGAGTAACGGGGGCAAACCTCTTGCCTCCCTTCATTCCAGGAACTGAACATATCCTGACATGCAAGTTGAAATCCCCTGGGAGTCACCATTGGCTGTTGATGGCTTCAGTGAACCAGTGGGAAGGGAAGATGGCACCAGAGCACCAGCACAGGGCTGGTGGGAGAGGGGACCTGGCAGCTGAGAGCTGCATTTGTGAATGCCTGTTCAGTGCCCCTGGGCACCTGTGAGTGCCTGTGCTCACCCAGTGGCTATACCCCACACATGAGGGAGCCCAACTTTAAATAGTAAATTCACAACACCATGATAGGTTGTGAGAGACCACAGAAAACAAGCAAAACTGTTTTATTTTAGTATCTTCCATGACAATTTTTCCTAGCTTGAACAAGGGGACCTGCATTTTCATTTTGCAACAAGCCCTGCAAATTATGTAGCCAGCTCCTCCTGGAGTAATCACTTTTAAAACATAAAGGTCACCAAGCCATGGAAATTCTGAAACAGAATTTCTCGAATCTAATTATGCATAAGGATATTCTGGCGATCTGCATTTTCTCCTATCTCACTCAGGAAATATTCTGATGAAATCTGGGTGGGCTCCCAAAGCTGCATTTTATAAGCACCCCAGATGCAATTGGTCCACCAAGCACACTAGGAGAAATACTGGGTGCTTAGAAGCCTCACCACTAACTAATCTTAACTAACTGCATGTCTAAACCTCGGTTTGCTCATCTGTATGGATGTGTCACTCCACAAAGTGTTGTGAGTATTAAATGTACATGAAACACTTAGCACAATGATTTGTCCATAGTGAGCAAGACAGATTCAAAAAAAAATTAAGATCATTGTTGAGTCTGGACAGTGGGTGAACTGGTGTTTATTATGTTGTGTGAGTTTTCCTATATTTTTATTTTTCAACATGAAAAATGACAGCTAGAATGAGAGGGAAACCTGTGTTTAGAAAAGAGGGTCAGAGGCTTGCAATGAGTCAGCCCCATAGGTCTCCATGTGGGAGGCTAGTGCTTTAGTGTCTAGGATTAGCCAGGGTTCAATAAACAGAATTCAGGACAAAAAGCATCTTCACTAGAATATGCCCCCAGGGACCTTCTCAGACTCACACTGGAAAGGAGTGACCACCCCTTTTTCCTAGTTTACTATGAATGGGCTTATGCCTGAGGCTGTATGTGCTTCAGTAAAAGGGCAGCAGTACCCACAAAGGGTTTACCAAATGTTGAGTGTGCCCTCTAGTGTTCACACTTCCCAGCTTTCTTCCTGAAGAGGTGGACCAAAGCCCTTGCATACACAGGAAGTGAAAATTCTCCAAGTTGATCTAGACATTGAGGTGGTGAAAATATCCGTAGTCCACTCTGGTTATATGATGAATGTGTAGATGAAAGAATGGATTGGCCTCTTATCTAATCACACCCAGGCTCAAGGTAGTGCTCAAACATCTCTGTCCCCAAATCAAACATAGCTTAGTAGATCTTTTAGGACAGGGCAGCTTACAGATCCAGTGAGGGGAGGTGGAGATAGTAGGGGGGAGACCGGAAGGAGTGCACAAGTTTGGCTGTTGCCCCCTGCCTGAATGGGCATAGCACAGCCATTAAGTCTCATTTCATATCATTCTTGTTGAGAAAGGGCTTGAAAAGATCTCCTGGAAAAGTCAGTAGTTTTTCTTTCAAATGCTCTATGGCAAGCAGATTTCCTCGTGCATGGACAGGAGACACAGTAATCACTTGATCTCCAGGAGTCAAGTCAGTGCGTTTCTGAATGTACCAGCCATATCCCCAAGAAGCAATTTATGCTATCAGAGAACCTGACTTGCCTGGAAAAGAAATCCAAGGACCCCACATCATCCAAAGAAGCTATTTCCTCCTAGTTGCCTCTTCTAGCACTCCCCCTGGCTATCACTGCTCACTGGCTATCACTACTCATTCTCTTCAAGACAGTTTCAGAAATGGCTTTTTTGATTGTGCTCCAGGAACACTAAGACATCTTCAAAACTGACACTTGCCAGAAACACTCCACTTCAGCCAGCACCTAGAAGCCAACTTTTTGCTCACTCCTCTCAACAGCACAAGTGTTTTGTTGTTGTTGTTGTAGATCAAATATATTATGTAGTAAGATTCATCATTTTGTTTCCACAGGTCCTTTTGCATGGTGAAATTGCTGCATTCTGTGGAGGTTCCATCGTTAATGAAAAATGGGTTGTAACTGCAGCCCACTGCATCAAGCCTGGTGTTAAAATTACTGTTGTTGCAGGTAAATAAACAAGGGATGGTAATTGTTTGCAACAGCCCTAGATCTTCTATATGACTGCTAAATCATTTGGGTGTTGGTTTAGTCGGTAAGTCACGTCCAACTCTTGTGACCCATGGACTGTAGCCTGCCAGGCTCCTCTGTCCACAGGATTTCCCAGGCAAGAATACTGGAGTGGGTTGCCATTTCCTTCTCTAGGGAATCTTCCTGACCCAGGGATTGAACCCCCGTCTCCGGCATTGCAGGCAGATTCTTTACCGACTGAGCCACCAGGGAAGCCCATATCATATTTTACTAGAGTCTATTAAGATCATTGCCAAATAAGTTGAACTAGTGGTAGAGAGGCCATCTTTTCAAAATCCAACTTATTCCATCCTTACTTTTTATTATTATTTTTTGGCCACACCACACAGCATGTGGGATCTTAGTTCACCAGTTCAGATCAGTTCAGTTCAGCCGCTCAGTCATGTCTGATTCTTTGCGACCCCATGAATCACGGCATGCCAGGCCTCCCTGTCCATCACCAACTCCCGGAGTTCACTCAAACTCATGTCCATCGAGTCAGTGATGCCATCCAGCCATCTCATCTTCTGTCGTCCCCTTCTCCTCCTGCCCCCAATCCCTCTCAGCATCAGAGTCTTTTCCAATGAGTCAACTCTTCGCCTGAGGTCGCCAAAGTATTGGAGTTTCAGCTTCAGCACCAGTCCTTCCAGTGAACACCCAGGACTGATCTCCTTTAGGATGGACTGGTTGGATCTCCTTGCAGTCCAAGGGACTCTCAAGAGTCTTCTCCAACACCACATATGCAGATGACACCAGCCTTATGGCAGAAAGTGAAGAGGAACTAAAAAGCCTCTGATGAAAGTGAAAGAGGAGAGTAGAAAAGTTGGCTTAAAGCTCAACATTCAGAAAACGAAGATCATGGCATCTGGTACCATCACTTCATGGGAAATAGATGGGGAAACAGTGGAAACAGCATCAGACTTTATTTTGGGGGGCTCCAAAATCACTGCAGATGGTGATTGCAGCCACGAAATTAAAAGACACTTACTTATTGGAAGGGAAGTTGTGACCAACCTAGATAGTTCCCCAACCAGGGATCAAACTCGAGCCCCCTGCATTGGAAGGTGGACTCTTGACCACTGGACCATCAGGGAAATCCCTCTGCATCATTCTTTTGGCAGACCTTTACTAGCACTCATCTCAGTGCAAATATACTTATCTATTGATGTGTCCATTTCCCCAACAGACTGAGCCTTTGCAAAAGCCATGTCATATCACTGGTGCTTGTATCCTTACCCCTGGCACAAGCTGTAACCTGCCCTCAATTGACATTTGAATGAATGACTAAATGAATGTATTATCTGTACTCAAAAAAAGCAGTCCAAATCCTTGAAATTGGGAATGAGTTTGAGCAAGCTCCAGGAGTTGGTGATGGACAGGAAAGCCTGATGTGCTGCAGTCCATGGGGTCGCAAACAGACATGACTGAGTGACTGAACTGAACTGAAGATAATTCATAACAAGTCAATTCATTATCACCTGTGAACAGGATGAGACTTATAAACAGCATGGGTAAACAGATCCATCTATCTGATGGTCCTGAATGGCTTTTTGCTCTGAAAAGTATGCATTGGCCCTCAAATAAGTTTTACCAAAATCCTAACAATACAAGAATAAGGTATTTGACACTTGACTGGTAGATAATTCAATGCTGCCAAGTGGACACTTGAAGAATCTGCTTCTTTATGTGAAAGGTGATATGTGACTGAAGAGAAATTTATTTTCAGTGGGTGAATATAAGCTGCCAGCTAAGGACAGGGGCTTCCCTGGTGGCCTAGTCAGTAAAGAATCCACCTGCAATGCAGGAGACCGCCTGTAGCGCAGGAGACTGGGGTTCGATCTCTGGGTCAGGAAGATGCCCTGGAGAAGGAAATGGCAACCCATTACAGTATTCTTGCCTGGGAAGTCCCATGTACAGAGGAGCCTGGTGATCTCTAGCCCATGGGGTCCCAAGAGTCAGACACAACTGAGTGACTAAACCACCACAAGGAAGTGATGCTAGATGGACACTTGGAAAATGTGTTTCTTTGTGGGAGAGACTGTGGCTCAAAAAGACATTTATTTTCTATAGGTGAGCATAACACCGAGAAGCCAGAACCTACAGAGCAAAAGCGAAATGTGATCCGTGCTATTCCTTACCACGGCTACAACGCATCTATTAATAAGTACAGCCACGACATTGCCCTCCTGGAGCTGGATGAACCCTTAGAGCTAAATAGCTATGTAACCCCTATTTGCATTGCTGACAGGGACTACACGAACATCTTCCTTAAATTTGGTTATGGTTATGTGAGTGGCTGGGGCAAAGTCTTCAACAGAGGGAGGTCAGCCTCAATTCTTCAGTACCTGAAAGTTCCACTTGTTGACCGAGCCACGTGTCTTCGATCCACAAAGTTCAGCATCTACAGTCACATGTTCTGTGCTGGCTACCATGAGGGAGGTAAAGATTCATGCCAAGGAGACAGTGGGGGACCCCATGTTACCGAAGTGGAAGGTACCAGTTTCTTAACTGGAATTATTAGCTGGGGTGAAGAGTGTGCAATGAAAGGAAAATATGGCATATATACCAAGGTGTCCCGGTATGTCAACTGGATTAAGGAAAAAACAAAGCTCACATAAAGAAAAATGTATTTCCAAGGCTGACATATTTGGAATTGAACATGGACAAGGTCCTTTACTAACTAATCACTTTCCCATCTCTTTAGATTTGAGTGTATACCTTCTATGAATATTCCTTTTTCTCTTTATGGGGAGAAGTCTAGCTAGACTTCATATTTTACTAGAATAAGTAGATAAGAAAATGTAATCACTAGAGAAACATACTGTGGTGGGAAATTGTGGCCATTCCTTCAGGTCCAGCCCTTGACCAAATTGTGAAGTTAAGTTCTTCATCCTGCCCATCAGGCATTGTAGTTCTCCAGCGGAGCAACTCATTGCTTCTCTGTCCTTAGCAGCATTCCACATGCCAGATCTTTCTAACATCCCCCCACCAAGTTAAAATTTATTGGATCTGTATCCAGGATATTTGGTCTAGTCCATCATAAGGCCAGCTCCACATTCATCCAGGAAGAACACAGGAGCAGCTGAGAGATTAAAAGTCATGGGAAACACTACTTCTTTTTCAATATCCTTATTCCTGCATCCTTTATCCTTTCCACCTCCTAATGCCCAAATCACTTTTTCTCTTTCTCTCCCCTTTTCCCTACATAGGCATTAAAGGAGGGAAAGGAAGCGTTGTACTGTTTTATTGCTGTGCACCTATCAAACCCAGACTTGCTCTCAGTTTGGTCTTGGGCAACCTTTTCATCACACAGAGATAAAGTAAGGTGCCTGATCTTGGAGGAAAAGTTCCTCTCAGACAGTCACATTATTAAAATAATACATAATGGAAGGAATGACCCATCAGAGTAGTTTCCTATGGACTTGTAATTGTGTTGTTATGGAGGTTTGACTAAACATGGTTCCATGAAGGCAAACGGGCATGTTATTATAACCAAGAAAACAGACATATAGCCAGGTGAGTTGACAGTCAGTTTGGAAGTAGAGCGAATAGTGTCTTCAAGAAAACTCATTGGTGTGTCTCCAGTGTTGTTCATGGCTAAGGAAGAAATTGCTCAGACCAGAAAATACGAGCATCATGCCTCCTCAACTGGCATATCGCTACAGTGGAGAGGGCTGCACCAGGCTTACAGACATGTATCGTTCCCATGAGCCAGCAAACTCCCTTTTGCTGGTTCCATGCTCACCAGACCACTTTTTTTTTTTTTATTATAATTAGGCCTTCTATATTATATTCTCTAGAGGGTTATTGACCAACCAATATATCAATCAATCACATCAATATTTTGATCTATTAGACTATTTCCCTTTGTGAATTAAATTGATGTTCTGATTCACACCTTGGCTTTTCATTAATTTGGTTGATGTGAATAATTTACCCTGCATGTGATTACATGCGAAACTACTGACAACACCATGTTTTGGACCACTTTGACCCAACCAATCTGCTGCTGCCCCTGCCCACATGTTACCCCCATCCAGGCCTCACACTTGCTGATTTATTTCAACTTACTCTCATTAATCCCTTTTTTCCTTGAGTTTTTAAAATACAAATACCAATAAATGTAGTTTTCAATTCCTCAAAAAGTGTTTTTTGTTGAATCATTCAAAGAAAGGGCTCCTAAATACTACATTTGGCAGGACACTCAAAAGAATGCATCCAAATGCCATATGACACAGCAGAGATTTGATGCTCTGTTGTCACGCAGCTTTCATGGGAGGCAGTGTGTGCTGTGTCCTGGTGAGGACAGTGGTCTGGATCCACACAGAACAGAACTGAGTCTAAATATTTGTGAATATGGCCTTGGATAAGTCATTCCACATTTTAAAAAGAGATTTTTATTTACTTGGCTGTGCCAGGTCTTAGTTGCAGCATGTGAAGTCTTACTCCCTGACCAGGGATCAAACCCATGTCTCCTGCATCGGGAGCACAGAGTCTTAGCCACTAGACCACCAGGGAAGTCCTAGTCACTCTACATTTTGTGCCTTGACTTCTGCATTATGTAATGATAGATTTGACAGGATGCTCTCCAAGGGCCCTTGTTGACCTTGTGATAGTGAGTTCACGTTCTTCCATTCTTTTAGTCAATAAATATTCAAGGAGTGATTACTGTATGCCAACCTCCAATAGTGTTTATTACATTTGAGTTCACATTTATATAGTTTGTGAGTTAACTAAAATAATGTATGTGAATTGCCTTGTTGTCTACTATGCAACTACACAATAGTTCCTCAGTAAATGTTAGCTAAATCTGAATCCATGTTTATCCCACAATAGGAATTACTCTTGTATTGAGTATCAGAAGAGGCCAAACTTAAATAAAAATAATGCCTACCATTAAGGTTTCATGAACAAACAAAAGAAATCAATTTGGCTTATTGTTGGCTAAAGGAGAGAGGAGACACTGTGATTATCCACCTTAGGTTTCAGTAGGACACTGATTCATGTATGGAAACGCGTTACTTCACATTTGAAGGAAGCAAGGTCTGTAGCCCCAGCGCTCTGCGATCAGTGAAAGAGAGCCACTGGCCTTGTTGCCATGGAGACCACCCTTTACAAAGAGAGCAATGGGGACGTGGTCTTACACTTCCTGTGATTGGTCTTCCCTGTGGCAGAGGGAGGAGCTCCTGGGCCCACCAGTCTCGAGCCACAGTCTTTTATCCCCTGAGTTCAAAAATGACTGCATTCTTTAAGAGCCACCTGAGGCATGTTGCCGCCAGTAAACATTTGGGGCCTTTAAGCCCACCTAAGAGCTTCGGAGCCAGGCCCTCACTAGATTCTACCTAGAGCATTTACAGTCGCCATATAAGAATGATTAATGCTTTCAAAATCGCTGTAGTTACTTAGTCTAAATGGGCTGAAACATGCTGCTGCAATATTGGAAGTGACAGGTTAAAATAGAACTCTTGCTGAGTGGAGAAAAGTGTGTTAATGTAGTGCAGTCATTTCAAGTTGCTGTTTAAGTATGATTGTTTTGGGTTCTTTTGAATATTAGTTGCTAAATGGTGACAGGAACAAAATGTCCAATTTTCTCTGCCAAGGGAGAAAGGTTTTCTCCCTTACTTTACTGAACTGTGACAGACCAGTTCACAAAATTGCTTAATTATAATTCTTAAACCACTTCTGAAAGCTGACAGTCCAATCTAAGAAAGTTGGAGCTGCAAGGGCCCTTAGACACCATCCAAATCACTCTGTCCATTTAACAGATGAGGAAATTGAGGCCAAGATAAGGCCAGACCCAGGTCTTCCACTTCACATGTGGAAGTACTTTCCACATGTGAAAAGCACATGGAAGTGCTTTTAATTAGAGCTTTGTCTGTGTTTTTAGGGCAGCGGGGGGCATTCTGCATTGGTGGAAACCCTTTCAGCAAACCTGGGACTGAACACTGCCTGAAATTCTTATTAGTGACGCTCTAATTGACAAACAAGTGACCAAATCAACAAGACCATCGGGCAGCAGGGAAGGCAGAGTGGCCGTCCAATAACAAACTGGAACCGCAGTCCTGGACTCAGGGCAGCACCTGTGGAGTGAACCTGCAGTGCTGGTGTCTGGCTTTTAGCCAAGCTGAGAGAACTGGGCCTACCAGGTGTGACATTTGACTTCCACAGCAAGTTGATCACTGTCATCTGGCACACAGTCATCCCGGAAACATTTCAGCTCGATTGATTGCAACCGTGTGGGGTAAAACATAGGCAGCACGCCAAGACAGCAGGCTACTGCAGAAGTTGTTGTTTGAAAGCTGAAGGAAGGCTTCAAAAGCCAGCCGAAGCTGGGGTGCTAACAATGCCATACAGTCCTGGGTGACAAGGGAAACAGACTTCAGCAGCTGACAGGCCTGTCTGAGCAAAGCACTCAGGGCTCTTTTTGAATCTGAGGCTGATGCCATTTAGAAATCTCAGGATTAAAAAAAGAATGTTAGGGTCAGTGGATTAATACAAAATAAAAACTGGGGGTGGGGGGTGGGGGATCTCATGGTTAAAGCCACAAAAATCATGTTCTGGAAACTATGGAGACTGCTGAAGTTACAGCAGGCAAAAAACTTGGCCTGGGACCCCTGTCCTTTCCAACCAAGCCAAGTATCCAGATTACTCATTTTCTCAAAGAGTACTTTCAAGGTAGACTGTTTCCACTGTGTCTGTGGGGTTATGGCTTGCCTAGAGATTTCCAGTTAATTTCAGCCTCTAGTAGGGATAAGGTTATCAGAAGGGAAAAACAGCAGGCAGAAACTTTGTTATAGATAAAGAGGCAATTGCTTCTAGAACAGAGCTGAGGACCTGTCACAGAATGAAAGTAATATTTTGAACTCCTGGCCAGATCATTTCACCCTGGTAGGAGACTGACCTCTTTTTCCCCCCATCCTGATCCCTACCCTGTCCCAGAGAGTTACCTCTTGATTAGAGAAGGATGGAAATAGGCACAGGGATATTACTGATTCCAAGGACTTCTTTTCAAAACGTTGCTTCTTCGCAATGTTAAATATGAGATCCTAATCTATAAAAACTTGCTGATGCTTCCAGCATGCTGTCGTAGATAGCTTCTGCAAATCAATAATCATGTAGTGGCTCAGGTGTTGACCTCATAAAGCTAAAAGGGTCCCAGGATTTACACATGACATGCTTTAGTGAAGATCTGTATATAAAAATCTGTTTTCCTCTTGGAATATATGACAAAAATAAGCATGCATTTTCACGATATTAAAACTCAGCTCGAAAGTAAGTAGCCAAATTAAGAATACACTAGGTCTCTGAGAAACAGCACATTGTCACTTCAGTCATGTCCAACTCTACAACCCTATGGACTGCCCATGGGGATTCTCCAGGCAAGAATACTGAAGTGGGTTGCCATGCCCTCCTCCAGGGGATCTTCCTGACGTAGGGATCGAAGTCCTATCTCTTGTCTCCTGCATTGGCAGGCGGGTTCTTGACCACTAGCGCCACCTGGGAAGCCCCGAGAAACTCAGTGCATGCTTGTTAAATTAATGAACCAATGGATAAATGAAATGGCAGAAAAACAACCTATTACTGACCACATCAAAGCAAAACACAGTCATCTAGGGTAAGAATGAGAAATTCACCCTGAACACAGGGAATATGCCATAGAAAAAGAGACAGATAAATAGAATGCCTACATTCATATCCTTCCAAGGATTATGAGAGGCGGTATCATTACTTTCTAGGAAATGTAAAACAGATTAGCCTTAGGCCCGTGGTTATAGTCTTGAGCTCCTTGAGCACATGTGTCAGTGTTTCCCAGGGGTAGATACTTCAGAGTGGAATTGCTAAGCTATACAGCATTTACTTCAACTTTATTTGGTATTAGCAAACTGTTCATCAAAGGGTTGTACCAATTTATGTGCCAGTAACATCATGTAGGAGTTCTTGTTTCACATCCTTTCCAACACTTGGTATTTTGAGGAACACAAGCAGATTTTAAAGCTACAAATTCTCATATGTAAAATGGCTGTTTTGCATTGAATTCAGGTATTTTGAAACTAGCTCTAAATCTATAAGTGTAGCTTTGTCTTCCCCAAGGTCAGTAAAGAGACCACTTTAGCTTCTAATATTAGATTCCAAAACATCCACTAGGATTTTTCCAAGTCATTTTTGTTATGGTTGAGAAGTTAAAGTTCACTTATTTTATTTGTTCTTGTAGCTTGCCATGTAAAAGAGCACATTCACTATCAAACTGAGATAAAAAAAATATTCACTAAGATAATTCTCAGCACATCACGTTCTTTTCATGCTTCAGATCTTTCTGATTTTCACTCTACCCTGCTCCTCTTTTCTATTATGATGTTTTAATTTATTCTCCAGCCTGAGTTTTGTTTGTTTGGTTATATTGGGAGTAACTGAGTTAGTGAGTCTATCTCATGAATACTTAGACGAAACGTATCTTTGAAACAGTGTACATTTTATTTGCTTTGGGCTTAAGGAAAGTTTCATTTACCTTTTTCACAAAGTCCAGCTTCATGGGCTGTTCTCAATACACATTATTAGTCCTATTTTGTATACATTTACTTCAGAATTTAATGGTGAATTCACATATGTGAAATGAGGTGATCAACGATTAAAAGGTAGCCTCTCATCAAGTACAAGGGAAAACTTTTAAAATTTTTAAATTAATTTTTACTGGAGTATACTTGCCTTACAATGTTGTTAGTAAGCAAAGTGAATCAGTTATACATATGCATATATCCTCTTTTTAAGATTCTATTTCCATATAGCTCATATAGGCCATTAAAGAGTATTGAGTAGAGTTCCCTGTGCTATACAGCAGGTTCTTATTAGTTACTTATTTTACACATAATTAGTGTATATATATGTCAATCTCTATCTCCCAGTTTATCCCATTCCCCCCTTTCACCCTTGGTAACCCTAAGTTTGCTCTCTACATCTGTGACTCTATTAAGGGAAAATTTTAGACTTGAGTTATGTCTTGAGCTTTAACATAGAAAATACATTTTTAACTAAAGAGAATTTAAAAAAAAATCCAATTGTCACTTCTATTAATTTCCTTTTGAATGATATTAAGGGTTTAGTTTTATCTGTAACATTGGTTGGTTGGTTTGCTTGCTGTCCTTGAGCAGACCCCATAAGACCAACTACAAACTGATCATCCCAAATCAACAAAGGGTAAGTGTACTGAAATGTAATAAAAATGACTTGTTTTGACAATTAATTGCTTGAGACTTGATTCACTGAGCACTCTGGAGTCTACTGCTCCTAAGGGAAGACCATTCCTGTGTTCTAATACCTACTAATAACAAGCGTTTTTCTCAGAGAAAGTCTGTTAAGTGAAACTGGATTGATTTCTGACTAAACCTCAAACAAAATCACTGACCTAATTTCTCTTCAAGTGGAGCATTTCTCATACTCTCTTATACTTTCAAAAATATACTCTGAAATTTTCTCTCTTCTTAAGAGAATACCATAGCCTAGAAGTTGGGAAGTCTTTTATAACAACTACATACTGTATATTGTGAGATTCATACGTAACTGTGGAAATGTCAACAATAATATTGGGTTGGCCATAAAGTTCGTTCAAGTTTTTCCTTAAGTTCTTACAGAAAAATTTGAACAAACTTTCTGGTCAGCCCAATACTTATTCCTCAGCCAATGCATAAATAAAAACTTGAACACACATTTTAATTTTCAGGGAGTTCTTGAAGATGAATTACATGTTTGATTAAGCAGTTCACTGCTGGTGCTTCCTCAAAAAAGCTAAAAACAAATTTAAAGGCCAAAAGAAATAGCTGAATATGTGATGGGATAGTCATTAAAACAACTAAAACAACCCAACCAAACCAATGTGATAGGTTTTGATTCTCTTTCTATATTAATGCATAAGTTCTAACTCCCTAATGGGCTGTGGAAAAGATTAAGTCTAGCAAACCCAGCTAAGAGCCCTTTGCAAAATCAATAGTTCATAAAACAACTGTGGGTATCTAGATGCTTTCCAGCTTTCCTTGGTCTTCATCAAACGGAAGCAGATTTTTTTCAGTGTGTGGAAATACCCTCTCACAACTATGGCTATCTAACCCCTGAAACCTCATGTACTGCCATCCTACAGATCTGGGTAAAGAAACTTTTTGAGCAAAATATTTTACCCTAGGTCTGGTTAGATGTCTCTGTTTCTCTCAGAGAAGCAAGGCTACAAGTAAACATGCTTTTACAACTTTCCTAGCACTATGTATTAAACTGTCTCTCATTTCCCCACATGCAATGCTACATCCATCAATACAGCAAATAACATACACATAAGACTCTGTTTCTGGGTTTTCTTTGTTCTATGGTATTTTGTCTATCATTGAGCTCATTTTCTTTGTTTTATTTATTACAACGTTATGACAAAAGTGAAGGTAAGCAAGTAACTCAAAATAATTATGGTGTCTTTAGTGTATCACCTATAAATGAAAGGAAAGGAGTTTTCTATTCTCTGACAAATCATACCAATGTTTTCTTAGGTCACTCCCTCCAGGCAATAGAAATTAAAAAATAAATAAACAAATGGGACCTATCAAACTTATCAGCTTTTGTGAAGCAAAGAAAACCATAAACAAAATGGTGACAACCTATAGAATGGGAGAAAATATTTGCAAACGATGCAACAGACAAGGGCTTAATTTCCAGCATATACAAACAGCTCACACAACTCAACAATAACAACAACCAGAAAAACTCAATTCAAAAATGGGCAGAAGACCCAAATAGACATTTCCCCAAAGAAGAAATATAGATGGCCAACAGGCACATAAAAAGATGTTCAACATCACTAATTATTAGACAAATGCAAATCAAAACTACAATGAGGTACCACCAGTCAGAAGGGCAATCATAGAAAGTCTACAAATAACAAATGCTGGGGAGGGTGTGGAGAAAAAGAAACCCTCCTATACTGTAGGTGGGAACATAAGTTGGCACAGCCACTGTGAAAAGCAGTATGGAGGTTCCTCAGAAAACTAAAAATAGGTTAGCATATGACCCAGCAATCCCACTTCTGGGCACATATCAGGACAAAACCATAATTCAAAAACATACATGCACCTCTATGTTCATAGCACCACTATTCACAACAGCCAAGACGTGGAAACAACCTAAATGTCCATTGACAGATGACTGGATAAAG
Organism: Bos grunniens; assembly: GCF_055505025.1. Taxonomy (NCBI): domain Eukaryota; kingdom Metazoa; phylum Chordata; class Mammalia; order Artiodactyla; family Bovidae; genus Bos; species Bos grunniens. The sequence goes on along the minus strand of NC_141194.1, from coordinate 122,005,948 downwards.
AAGATGTGGTACATATAGGCAATGGAATATTACTTAGCAATTAAAAAGAGTGAAATAATGCTATTTGCAGCAACATGGACGCAACTAGAGATTATCACACTAAGTGAAGTCAGAAAGAGAAAGACAAATACCACGTGACATCACTTGTATGTTGAATCTAAAATATGACACAAATGAACCTATCTATGAAACAGAAACAGAATAATGGATTAGAGAAGAGACTGGGGGTGCCAAGCAGGGAGGGACTTGGGGGAGGGACTGAGTGCAAGGTTGGGGTTAGCAGATGTAAGCTTTTATATATAGAATGGATAAACAAGGTTCTGCTGTATAGCACAGAGAACTGTATTCAATATCTTAAGATAAACCATAATGGAAAAAAATATATATGTGTGTGTGTATATAACTGAATTACTTTGTTGTACAGCAGTAATTAACACAATATTGTAAGTCAACTATACTTCAATTTAAAAAAAAAGAAAGGAAAAGCTTTTTCAATGATATTAAATGAAAAAAATATACGAGTTTAAGGTTGGATATTTTTAATGTGGAATTAATGCAAGTACATTAACATTTTTAGTATATTTATAATGTAATTAAAATTCAAAGACTTAAAGGGAAATTGCTGCTATGTTTCATAGTAACACACATAAGTCCAATAAAATCAATACAGTGCAGTTACATATACAAATACATGTACAAATATAGCATTCATTGTCCAGTGATTAAAACATTAAAAGGCTATACTGTATGTTTGAATCTATAGAACTCAGTATTTTCTTAAATGATTAAAATCCTTAATTTAATACCACGAAAATTAAATGTTTTGTGCAGAGGGGCACCATTATTCGAAGGTTTTCACTCCTAACTCTATCTTCTAGCCACAGGATCAGCAAACAAAGTAAGTGTATTTTAATATTTTGTTGTTGTTTCAGGAGCATTAATCAAGTGAAATATCAAACATATGGACAGTTTCATGAGTTAGTTATAAATCAGCCATCACAAATTCTAGCAATTGGACATTAGAAGATTTATAATTTACAGGTGCCTTTGAATAAAATACAACTGGTTTGTCATATAAATGGTTACATCAAATGATACCATTGAAACAAACTATGATTTGACATAATACACAAAACTACTTTAAAAGATAAATAATTTGTGTATTATATAGTTGTGTTATTTTTTGTAAAACCAGTCATCAAAAACCATGCACCTAATATGCCAACTTGATAGTAAAACTCACGATCCATGATTCAAAAGGCAGCAATTTCAAACCACTGACTTCAGTGGCCCATAATACAAAATACTCCAAGCCTAAGTTCAACATTGCATGCAACAACTGAGCCTCTGCTTTAAAACAAGTGATCTTACCGTTTACATATTTAAAAGGACATCCATACATATACATATATTATTAAAGAAAAGGCACACAAAGAAATACAATATAACTTATGAAACCCTGCACTAGAATAGATTTTTCTAAAAAATTCAAAAGCAAGTAAAGACACCGGAAAGCAGAGCTTTGTTACAAGAACACCTCTTGTGCAAATACTAATATTTAACTTAAAGCTGTGATGTATTCTAAATTTCAATGCATAATATGTAAACTTCCACATCCTAACTGCAGGATTTTTAGCTTTGGGCCTTTCAAAGACAGCTCTGACAACCCTAAATACCAGTCTAAGTGCAAAAGAGGTCCTTCAGAACATATCCCTTTGGTATAATAAAGTCACAAAGATAACGAAATTAAATAATAAACTATCAATTACCAAAGGGGTTTAAAATCTCTGATTATCTCTCATCTCTCTTTGGATTTTTATTTTGTTACTGAAAAGTTACCCCCCTAATTTTTGCCTGTAAATGTTCAGAATAATTGATAATGTGGTTTTCAGATGGAAATCTGAATACATGCCATGAAAAACCCTACTTGGAAACAAAATAACACTGCACTTTTCACCTGAGGGGATGGAGGGTGTGAAGATGGCTTCTTGCAAGACTGACACAAACTGTGAACGACAAAGTTCACCTCAGTCCCGAGGAAATTCTGTGAATGTCATTGGCAGCATAGGATCATCTGACTCTTGTACTGTTTATCTGTTAACACTGAACTAGAGCTATAATCTAGTTCACCCTCCAAAGGAAACCTTATTTTTTAAAGTCTATTCATTCTCCTTTAATTCAAGGGGAACTTAGTTTCCTTGTTACTCAGAGCAGCATCTACAAAATAATGAAGAATGATGTTAATACTCCAGTGACTTTTAAGGCCAAAAATGTTGCCCGTGCTACGACTTCTAACACTAAATGTGAGGATTCAAAAGGTCCATCCTAATTTCAAAGGTGATGTCTTTTGGATGTTTATTTTAATATGAAAGTTGTTATTCTGTTATATAGTGGTTTATAAAAAGCATCTATTTTACGAACAGCATAACTTCACTGCTGCTGCTACTGCTGCTAAGTCGCTTCAGTCGTGTCCGACTCTGTGCGACCCATAGACGGCAGCCCACCAGGCTTCCCGTTCCTGGGATTCTCCAGGCAAGAACACTGGAGTGGGTTGCCATTTAAGCAAAATAAATACAATGCACATCACATACAACCAGATTTCACAAATATTGTATGAATTATGCTGTGTACATACAGATGAAACATGTTAAGCACATAATTCACAGAAATACTTTTACATTCCATTTGCCAGAATACAAATAAAATAATATATATTTTGAAACCTAAGTGTTGTTGACAGTTGCATATGTGGTCAATTTTCATTTCCTAATCCATTAACTGACACATAATACAATCTATTTTTGTAGGCCACATTATACTATTTTGTCCTATGCAATGTAATATGAGGATAGATCTCAATCAGGACCACATGATATTATAGCGTTCAACCAAAATCTACCAGTAAGTATTAATTTTTGTTAATTCGATCTGTCATAAATACATGTTACTTGAAAGAAATGTATATTTTTAAAACATCTAAAGTCAGAACTTGCTAGAGAACAGGGACACATGGAACCATGTCACCTTATCTAGTAGCATGTCACACTAAGAGAGTAATGCATGCTTTAAATGCAGATGATATACCAATCCATTACATGGAACTCTCCCAATGACACTGCAAGAAAGAAAAGGATAGTGAAAAGTGTACTGATGGTAGAAAGTAGAAAATACAAATGGAAAGAATAGTGTGATTTTTTCCCCAAATAAAGTGTACGTACATCAACAAATGTATGGTAAGCCCTTTATTGCCTGAAAAATAAGCACAGGCTTGAAGTAGATTTAAGTTGTTTTGTCATGTACTTTTCAAAGAATGGTAATATGCCCTAAATCTACTGTGATTAGTTACAGTAATGGAATCATTTCAAATTAAAACTAATCAAATATGTAATTTTACATGTCCTGCATTACAGTTAGCTAAAATTGAATGTAATTAACTTTGTCCTGAATTAAGTATGAGGACATCTGGCTCTATATTTAAATGATGATGATAAAAGTTATGGAAAATCTACTGAGTGTTCCTAATGTTGAATAGAAATGCTAATATAATATGGAAGTTAGATGAATGCACTTGGTGTTTTCAATTTTGAATTTTGGAGACCTGAGTACAAGAGAAGCCATTATTTTCTAGTATATACACTGCACTGTTATTTCATAGTTTTATTGGCTTTTAAAATATGCTTCGTTAAAAATGATTTATATATGTTAATTTACACAGTTCTTTGAGCATGTATTTTAAGTAATTCATGTGTTTCTTTTCTCTCTGTCTCTCATTACTGACTTAAATAAGCACAAAGCAGTTGGCAGAAAGATGGTCTTATTTATTTTCGAACTTAAGTCTTTAATGTGTAAGATGGAATCAGTTAATTTGGGGGGAAAATATGATTCATTACAACTATTTGGCTTTTGAAAGTGTTCAAAATGTCACTATCTCGGATTTTACCTTATTTCAATACATACACATTTTTAAAGGGTAAAGTGCTCAATTCAGCATGTGCAATGTTTCTTTATCTGATACTGTTCCTTTATGGTTACCACTGTATCTGCCCTGTATAATACAAGAAAGAAATGGTTAACTGCTCACAGGCATGAATGCTTAGAAGCTTTATGTTTCTAGCTTTTATGTTTAGGTCTATGATGCCCACTCAAATTAATTTTTGTGTGTGGAGTGAGGTGTAGGGATGGAGCTTCATTTTTTCATGTGGATACCCTGCACCATTTGCTAAAACAACCTTCCTTTCCCCATTCAGCTGACACTTCGATTAAACACTGCATGTGTGCTCAGTTACTCAGTTGTGTCCGACTCTTTTGTGACCTCATGGACTGGAGCCCGCCAGGCTCCTCTGTCCATGGAATTTTCCAGGCAAGAATACTGGAGTGGGTTGCCATACCCTTCTCCAGGGGATCTTCCCAACCCAGGGATCAAACCTCTGTTTCCTGCATTGGCAGGCAGATTCTTTACCGCTGCATCACGTGGGAAGCCCATTAACCAGTTATATATTAATATATGTGGGTCTATTTCTCAATTCCATTTTTCAATACGTAAGCCAATACCCACTGGAGAAGGCAATGGCAACCCACTCCAGTACTCTTGCCTGGAAAATCCCATGGATTGAGGAGCCTGGTAGGCTGCAATCCATGGGGTCGCTAGGAGTCAGACATGACTGAGTGACTTCACTTTCACTTTTCACTTTCATGCATTGGAGAAGGAAATGGCAACCCACTCCAGTGTTCTTGCCTGGAGAATCCCAGGGACAGGGGAGCCTGGTGGGCTGCCATCCATGGGGTCACACAGAGTTAGACACGACTGAAGTGACAGCAGCAGCAGCAAGCCAATACCCACTGTATTCACTACTGTAGCCTTTTAGTAGGTTTTGAAATCAGATATGTAAATCCTCAAGATTTTTGAGATTCTTCTGTTCTAGGTTTTTTTTTTTTGCCATTCATTTTATAATAAACCTGTCTTATTTTTTATTCAAAAAGGCTTGCTAAAATTTTGATTGAATTATCTGTCAATTTGGGGACAATGGATTTCTTAACAATAAAATTTCCAATCTTCCAACATGGTATATCTCTCCTTCCAGTAGGTCATCTTAAATATATCCCAGCAATTATCTGTTCATCTGAATATAGAAGCCTTGGACACTTGTTAGATTTATTCCTGTTTATTTTATGCTTTATATAATCTCTAATGGTATTTTTATTTCTTTTTTTCAATTCTTTGTTACTAGGATACAGAATTACAATTTACTTTTGCATAATGGTTTTGTATACCATTGCCTTATAGAATTCACTTATTACTTCTAGTAGAGTCATTTTGTGTATAGATTTCCAATGGTTTTGGACATAACAAGATCTGCTAAACATGAGAACATTGTCTCTTTTCTTTTGTTTCTTATCTCTTTAGCTTGAATTATGGCACCGACTAACACTCCCAGTATACGGTTAAATAGAAATGGTGAGAATGAATATCCTTGGCTTATTCCCAATCTTGAGGGGAAAAGCTTCCAATATTTTAGCATTAAGTATGAGGTTAACTGTGGTTTTTCACAAGCACACATTTTCCCCTTTATCCCTATCATAGTCAGAGTTGTTATCATGAATGTGTATGGAGTTTTGTCAAGTGGTTTTCTGTATCTACTGAAATGATTACATAATTTCCCCCTTTATTATGTTAATATGGCAAATTATACTGACTTTTTAAGTGTGTAATACAAGTACTTAAACCTATACAATTCCCTACATTTCCCTCCCTCTTGAGCTGTATCCCCGAATTTTGATATGTCACATTTCATTTTCATTCATAATTACTGTGGTGATTTCCTCTTTGTCCCATGTGTTGTTTACATGTGTATTATTTAATATCCAAATATTTAGGGATTATCTATTTCTAGCATAATATCTTTTGAGACTGTATGATTCTGATCTTCTGAAATTTATTGAGATTTCTTTCATGATCTAATGTATGATCTATCTTGGTGAATGTTCCATGTATACTTAAAAATAATAGTATATTCTACAGTTGTTGGGTATAGATTTTGAATAAATGCCAATTGGGTCAGGTTGTTGGTCTAGCAACTTCTTCTGATTACTAATTGTCTATATAATTCAGCAATTCAATAATTATCAAAAAACCTTTGAAAGGTGGCCCAGATTGAGAGAACCAAAAACAAACAAAAAAACAAGAAGAGATTCCATTTTGGGGATTCCCATGTGACCCAATATTTATAGTGAATCCTATCACACTTAGGTTTTGTTTCACGCCATAAATGAAATTTGGAATCAAATTAGTTACTCCTGGCCTGTTAGATTCATTTAAACACAAGATAATATCACCTAGAATTCAAATACAAGTCCAAAACTAGGAATGCAAAGAAATATGTACATATAATAATAATCTTGTTCACAAACAAGTCTGGGTTTTTTGTGCTGCCTTTGTATAAATAGCTGAGTATCAGGTGAAAATGTTATAAGAATATTGGTTTGTATACAGAAATTTCAAGTGCTAATGGTTGTTAACCAATGGTTTTTAAACATTAACTAATGGTTAATAGAAAGGAACATTCTCCTTGCTTCATAATATCTTCACACATTAACTCGGGCACAAAACAGAGTGTGTTTGTGTATGTGTGTTCATGAATACACAAGTGCAGTAGAAACCTACCATAAGGAAAGAATATGCTCTTAGAACTGAGTAAAAACATACTGGTAAAGCATTCTTGGATAGTAAGGCTGGATCCTTAAAAGTATATCATCAATATTTAGTTCTGAAGGATCTCTTACAAGGCAGCACTATATATGAACTTTCCTTTCAAACCTATCAATTTTGTAGGGAAAAGTTCGACATGTTTAAAACATCTCTATTCATTAATTTAAAACTATTAAAAGAAAAAATTATTAATAAGTCAACTTGCAGCTTATTTCAAAGAGCAGAGAGGTTCTTATCCTATGCCAATTACACTTGGTGGAGCTGTAACATTTTTAGGCTTTAAACAAATAGCATACAATCCAGTTCATATTATACCTGTACCTTTGGCATTCCGAAACCTATAGTCACCGATTAAAATCTGCAAACTGTTCCCTGGAATCAGACCTTCTTTTCTTCTGTTTAGATTTTTCACCAACCTAAATAATAAGTGAATTAGTAGCCAATAATGGTAGTAGAAGGTAATAAAGTTGACATATACAATGCATTGAAGCTCAAATTTTCACAAAACTATTGCATGTATTCAAAGACCTTCATGACACTATGCTTGAGTCCTTTGAGTAATCTACATAGGACTTAGATTACTAACAAAAGAGGCTATTACTGATCCATCAGTAATTCACTCTCATGTGTACACTCTTCCACCTTTAGGGTCAGAGTACACAGTCAATGTAGCATTTCAGTTAAAGTTATTGATACAATGAAGGCAAAATTATTTTATATAAAATTTCCAAAAGCTTTATGGAAGTTTCATTCAGTCTTCTCCCAAACAATATTTCCTTCTTGCTTTGGGTTCTCTGTAAATTAAACAGTATATTTGGCAGAAGCATCTTTTCAATGAGTGCTATATAAAGTCAGATGAATGAGCACAAAATGATAAGACTAAAAAGTCAGTATTTGAACTAATAAAGCAAAGTGCAGCTATGCTGTAGAATAGGGAACATGGTCCCTGGCACATAGTGGGCATTTAAACATGTGATGAATTAATGAATGACTTGACCTAATGTAATGTGATTTGTAGCTGTTACAAAGCCCAGTGTATCAGGTGAAACATCTGAGTCAAAGGTAAACCACAAAAGAGCATGCAGACTCAAAGCATTTCATTCTTTCAAAGCATTCTTCACTCACCAAAGGTTAACATTCCTTTCAGTGAGCTATATAGGCATGGCTGAAGCAATGAAATTGAAACACTGATAAGAAATGTGATATTTCTGCTTCTTGAGACTGTATAACAAAGATACAAGTAAAGCAGAACATCTGATTAGAGATCTGTGTGCCCCAGGGGAAGGTTAACATAGCCATGGAAAATGCACCTACCATCGACCCTCAGCATCCTCATGGAGAAGCTGAATGACATCTCCATTTCTAATCAGGAGGTCTTCTGAGCCTCTCTTCCTGCAATCTGCTAGGGCTTTATATTTGCCTGGAGACTGTAAGGTTGTTTTGAAAAATGACATTACAAATTTGAATGCAAAACTACTTGCATAACTGCATGTTCTGTGACATAAAGACTTTGCTCTTTCCTCGATGGCAAATGTGGTTAGCTGCAGCAGCTTTGTAGGAACAAACATTGAACAGTTTGCAATAGCAAAAAAAAAAAAAAAAAAAAAAACAGCAGAACATGTGTTTATTTAACCTGAAGAATTCATTTTTATTTGTGAGAAGAGAATTACAGTGTGAACAACACAGAAAATAACAGAGCCCAACTGATTTAAGTTACATGAATAATAAACATAAATCCAGAAAAAAGCATGAAAATAATATTTAAATACTGTTACTTGTAAATTACTCTCATAAAACACAATTATCTTGGCACATAAAAAAGGCAGTGGCCCTGAACAAGGATTTACAAATGTCCCCAAAAGGATTTCTGTGCTTCATATCATTTTGCACAGGTAAAAATCATGGGCGCAAAAGCTTAGTCCAATAAAAGCATATTAAACCATAATGCTGTGCTTTACTTGGCCTTAATCATTTTGCAGCTAGAATGTTAACTTAATTCATTAATAAGCTAAATAATCCAAGGCACACAGATTGCATTTGGTTACAAGGTAGACAGAGAAGAAATAATAATCGAGTCCAAATGTATTGTGAGATGTGAGTTTTTCCAGCACAGTATCTTAGACATTGGATATATGATTTTATAGAAAAAGAGTACCATAATTAAAAATGCTTTTTTAATATAAAAGGAAAGTTGTCTATATATGGCAGAAACCATTCACAATACTGTAATTATCCTCCAATTATATATAAGATACAATTTAAAAGGTTTAAAAAAAGGAAAGAAAGAATTATGCGGTATCGAGCCTTTGCACATCCAAAAGAATTAACCTGAAAATATTATCCACATCACTTGGGCTGAACGTCTTTTGAGCAGTATTTTTATCAAATGGGCTGAGAGGCAGGCAGGAAAGAGCTACTCGCCATTCAAGAGAGTAGCTTCATTAAAACAGGACAGCCATCTCCGACTCGGGCTTCTCCAAGGGAAGCAGCACCCATTATTTCTTGGTTTTGACTTGATAAAGTGAGGCTAAAAGATAGCTCATTCCAACTCGCTTTGCTATTTAGTTTGGGTGTTATTTTATTGAGGGGTGTGGAATGCACCGTATTATCTTTGTATCTATTTTCCTTAGTAGCACAAGTCAGGGAATTCATGGGAGAAAGGAGAAGAGCTATTAGGGTTTTCTCCATTCCCGTCCCCTAAGATGAAAGCATTCTTTAATTTTGCATATTTGCTTTATGTTCAGACATGATAGCTGGAAAAATACTTAGTGAAAGCTTTCTCAGTTCTTGACCGTCCCTTCATAGAGCATAATTTACAGCAAACATTGAAACCCCACCCAGCTTCCCCTGGCTTGTTGCTCCCATCTGAACAATGACCCCTCCTGTCCTCAGATAATGTTACTTCAGGAAATGAAAGTTCTTTTCAGTGATTCTCAAGGTTGGGGGGTTCCCAGGGCCTGCAAGAGTCAAAGTTCTATTATTTGCCTTTTTCATTCTCATCCTCTCACAAGTCTACTAAGGCATTTTCAAGAGGTCACCAAATGTGTGATAGCACAACAGACTGAATGCAAATGCCAGTACAAGAATCCAGCTGTTTTTTCTGAAGTCAGATATTAAATAGATTTGCAAAAAAAAATTTTTTTGGTTGCACCATGCAGCTTGAGAGACCTTAGTTCCCTAACCAAGGATCAAACCTGTGCCACTGCAGTGGAAGCACAAAGTCCTAGCCCCTGGATCATCAGGTAAGTCCTTTATGTCTTCATTTTTTTTTTGGTTGCAAAAATATTTCACATGCTACCCTTCTCACTACATTTTTTTTTGGAAAAATGCAAATTCACTAAAAAGTTTGAGTACTACTGGTCTACACAACGAACTCTGGACAAATCTCTTACCAGCTCTGGGCCTCGGTCTCCTCCTGTCAGTTGGAGGGAATAAACCCTGCCCTTTTTCTCACTAAGACTATGAATATTCAGTGTGAAATCATTTTGTCAACTGTAAATGACCATACAAATATGAATTGTGGTCATTGTATTATTGATGGAAAAAATATTCTGTTGCTTTTTTAAAGAAAGCATTCCAGCATCAATGCTATGGAGCTTTGAGACCAGAACTGCCCAACTGAATGTATTCCTCTGAAAAGCACCAAGGAACAGTGCACTACAAAAGCAATATTCCTACCCTCTACACTGGTGACTTCAGAAAACTGGAGATTTATCCTAAACAGTCCTAACTCCTTGGGATAACCCACTAGGAGCTTAATAACACCAAAAACTAATTCTTCTAGAAAACATTTACTTTTACCCTAAAGCAGCCTTTATTTTTATGGGGTGTTCCTTGCTCGAATATGCTAAGATTCGTAGCATTAGCATGTTTTTTGACAGTCTACTAAAATATATTCCCCAGATGAAATTAAATAGTTCTTAAATGTGTCATATTTATTTCCTATATCTAATCTGGAATCTATTCTAAGTATACCTGAACTTCCTGTTGTGCTCTGATTTTATTGCACATGCCCAGATTGAAAATAAAATAAAACTGAAGATAAAATTGGTCATGATATAAGACTTGGAATGATTGACTATCTCATTAACTTCAGTAGGGGCTCAATGTATGGCTCAAACAAGTTCTCACAGAGAGAAGTGCTTACTGAATGTTCACGGTAAGACTTATTTCAAGTCTTTTGGCCTTGGAATACCTCTAATAACCTCAAGGACACTGACAAAAGACTGCCCCTGTGTGCCTAATCTATTTCATCAATAAAACTGCTTGAAGAGTTTTTATTTATTTATCTTAATATGTCATTACTAACCATTAGAGGTCTTTCTTCTTCATGGCCATCATAAGAGGAGTAGAAATAGTTACTGGACCATTTCTCAGGTTCATCAGAGACTTTTGCAGGTGATGACATCTCAGTCCAAACTGTAAGAAAATCATGCAGGATGGCAGTTACCGGTACACCACAAGGAGAGAAGTAAAACCAATTGTAATAATCAAGGCTATACACTTCAATGGTCCAAGAATACTATCTTTTGTAACAAAACCTCCAATTGGGTTATACTAGTTTAGAATTTCTGATATTTCAGAAATATCTACACTTCTTTAACTTTTTAGGATGGTTTCATGTTGGGGTTGGTGCAAGTTATTATACTCCTTATTACAGAAACGTCATCTCTTTCAAAAATTCTTTCTATAGCATTCTTCCTGGTCCCACTTTAATAACACTTCTAACATTCTACCTGGTAATATGGTTATTTTGGACTTATCTCTTTTATTATGCAAGGACCATGTGTTACACACTGTGTGTCTCATAAGAACCTGCCTGTAAGAGATGCTTAATTAATAAAATAATTAATAGCATGCATTGAACTGATATGAATGAAGCACTTGGATGGGGCGAAGAAGTAACAGAATGTCATCTTGGCCACACTAAACTGTGAATGTAACCTTGAACAAGCCATGTCAACTTTCTCTGACCTGGTTTCCTCATCTGTAGAATGAAAGCAGTGATACTAGTCTCTCTCCTGACGGTTCAGGGGGCCACAGTATAGAGGACCTGAGGGAAGTGACCTGTAAATGGAGCTGAAGCTGAGCAAGGCTGTTGTTCCTGTTTCTCCTCAGCTAGTAGAGAAGTCTTCCAGATTGAGGACCATCATGTTTAAGCACTGAGAATCAGGTACTCCATTAGCCATTTCTTCAGAGAAGTCTATTCTGTTGATCCCGGAGTTGTTAATGTGACCCTCTTGAATGCCTCTGAAGCACCTTTTACTTCCCTGTTATCACACTATCAAGTTGGATTTTCATTGCTTGTTGCATTATCTTTCTACAGTCCTAGCTTTATTGGGATAGCAGCTGAGTGTATCTCAATTAGACTATATGCCCAGAGTACTGTAAGATTCCTGGCAATCAGGCTGTTATGTTCGTTGAAGTAAACAAATTGTTTTAAATCCCTTTAAATGACCAAATTTGTAAAAGAAAAGAAAATATTCCAGTTGTAAATAACTCTTTTCTATTCATTACACCTATACTGAGTCACAAGTGCCTCCCTTGATGCAGTATATGTGTTCTATTCACCTCTGTATCCTGTGTAGAAGGGGCTTCCAAACTTAAGCAGGTGCCAGAAAGAATCACATGGAGAATTTGTGACATCACAGCTGGCTGGGTCTCACTCCTCGAGTTTCTGATTCAGAAGGTCCAGGATGGAGCCAAAGTACCTGCCTTCCTGACAAGTTCCCACGTGATGCTGATGCTACTAGTCCACGGACCACACCAGTCCACAGACCATACACAGACCACTCGGCAGTGCCCACCAGAGAAACTTGCATATATATACAAGACAGAGGAGCTTTCTAAAAATGGGTTAACTCTATTTTCTTCAGTATAAAGTGAATAGATGGAAAGATTTCTCAAAATAACAATGAGAGAAAACAATTTGCACAACCATGAATCCTCCCTTTAGATAACCATTACACATACCTGTATTTGCTTCTGCCTGAACTGATGTGATGGACTCACCGACCTCCACCATAGTGCTGATATGTCCCAACTCAGGTTCCTCAGCGCCTATAAAACCTCCGTGTTGCCCTCTGAAATAGTAAATACGTAAAAAGTGAGCTTTCTTACAGTCTAAGAGTAATAAGAAATTTAAAATGGTATTTCTTCCATTGATACCATGTGTTAAGAACATAATCTAGGGGCTTCCCTAGTGGCTCGGTGGTAAAGAATCCATCTGCCAATGCCGGAGACTTGGGTTTGATCTCTGGTCTGGGAAGATCCCACATGCCTCAGACCAACTAAGCCTGTGCACCACAACTACTGAACTTGTTGTGCTTTACAGCCTGGGAGCCCCAACTACTGAGCCCATGTGCTGCAACTACTGAAGTCTGCATGCCCTAGAGCACGTACTCCACAAGAGAAGCCACCACAATGAGAAACCTGTGCACCGCAACTAGAGAGTAGCCCTTGATCACTGCGACTAGAGAAAAGCCTGCAGCACAACAAAGACCCAGCAGAGTCAAAAATAAATGAATTGTAAAAAAAAAAGAATATAATCTAAGAATCCATAAGCAGAGCTGATTTTCCCCTGTATTTAAGTCTGTGTGATAATAGCTCATAATATACAGAAGCTTATATCCTAGGATCAAAGCCAGCATGGAAAAAAATGATTCCCTTCTGAACCCAAGGCAGGTAATATTATATAAAATTCCTGTTGTATATTATATTGTATACCCAAAATTTGCTAGGAGGTATATCCTAAATGTTCTCACTACAGACACAGGAAAGGATAACTATGTAAGGTGATGGATATGTTAATCAGTTTGACTGTGGTGATTATTTCACTATATATATATATATACACACACATACATATATACATATATATATATATACACACACACACACACACATATTAATAAAAAAAGTCATAGGCTTCCCAGGTGGCACTAGTGGAAAAGAATCCACATGCCAAAGGGGAAGACCCAGGAGACACAGGTTTAATCCGTGGGCTGGGAAGATGCCCTGAAGGAGGAAATGGCAACCCACTCCAGTATTCTTGCCTAGAGAATTCAATGTACAGAGAAGCCTGGTGGGCTATAGTCCAGGGGGTTGCAAAGAGTTGGACACAACTGAGCATGCATGCAATCACACAATATCAAATCATCAAATTGTACTCTTTAAATGTATACAATTTTAATTGTCAACCATAACTCCATAAGTTGGAAAAATATAAAGAACAACAAAAAATCACTATTGTTCTATGAATTTTTAACTTCAATGAATTAGGTGTATATATATATATACACATACATTATATGTATATATACTTATATATATGTACATATATATACTTATACATATATAAGGTGTATATGAATGATGATTAAAACCTTAATCTGATTAATACTGTTGAGGTGAATCAGCTACTATAGAGTCAGTACTGTCTGAAATGTAAAGACTTCTAGAATATATGACAAAATATTGAGTACTGTAAACCCTGGAAAATAAAGACTTCCACTGTGATTTTTAAAATGGTTCTCTTAAATGCAAATCAAAACCACAATGAGGTACCATCTCATGCCAGTCAGAATGGCTGCTATCCAAAAGTCTACAAACAATAAATGCTGGAGAAGGTGTGGAGAAAAGGGAACCCTCTTACACTGTTGGTGGGAATGCAAACCAGTACAGCCACTATGGAGAACAGTGTGGAGATTCCTTAAAAAACTGGAATTAGAACTGCCATATGACCCAGCAATCCCACTGCTGAGCATACACACTGAGGAAACCAGAATGGAAAGAGACACGTGTACCCCAATGTTCATCGCAGCACTGTTTATAATAGCCAGGACATGGAAGCAACCTAGATGTCCATCAGCAGACGAATGGATAAGAAAGCTGTGCTACATATACACAATGGAATATTACTCAGCCATTAAAAAGAATAATACATTTGAATCAGTTCTAATGAGGTGGATGAAACTGGAGCCTATTATATAGAGTGAAGTAAGCCAGAAAGAAAAACACCAATACAGTATACTAATGCATATATATGGATAGAAAGATGGTAATGATAACTCTATATGTGAGACAGCAAAAGAGACACAGATGTATAGAACAGTCTTCTGGACTCTGTGGGAGAAGGCGAGGGTGGGATGATCTGACAGAATAGCACTGAAACATGTATATCATCATATGTGAAACAGATCTCTGGTCCAGGTTCGATGCATGAGACAGGGTGCTCAGGGCTGGTACACTGGGATGGCCCAGAGGGATGGGATGGGGAGGGAGGTAGGAGGGGGGTTCAGGATGGGGAACACATGTATACCCATGGCTGATTCATGTCAATGTATGGCAAAAACCACTACAATATTGTAGAGTAATTAGCCTCCAATTAAAATAAATAAATTTTAAAAAATGGTTCTCCTAAAGCCTCAGATAAATCAACATACTTGATTTATCACCTGATCTTAGCTACCTGTGAAAGATGATGTGCAACAAAGAGAAAAAGAGCATTTTAAAAAATTTTCTTACTGAAGTATAGTTGATTTACAATGTTGTGTTACTTTCTGCTGTACAGCATAGTGAATCAGACATATATATACAAATATTCACTCTTTTTTAGACTCTTTTCCCATATAGGTCATTACTTACTACTGACCTGTGCTATACAGTAAGTCCTTGTTAGTTATCTATTTTATATATAGTAATGTGTATATGTCAATTCCAATCTCCCAATTTATCCTTCCTTTCTTTCCCCCCGGTAAACACAAGATTGTTTTCTACATCTCTAACTCTATTTCCACTTTGTAAACAAGTTCATCTGTACCATTGAAAAAGTATTTTTAATAAGTCTTTCAATGATCCCTACATCATGCAGATGCTGCATGGTGAATATCTGTGCCAAGGCTTTGAAATAAGTGTGGGGATTCTTTCGGCATATATGCAAATGTTCTATGGAAACTCCAACTTCTAGGATTCCTAGAGGCAGAATACAAGGCCAAATCTCTAAACCAGCAGCATAGCTATCATTTAGAACTGCTACCTTCCTCAAAGACTTTGTGACTGTGTCCAGGCATAATCCCTCCTCCCCACCCCTGCCACCCAGGAACCATACCTCTTCTCTAACTACATAGAGAGGCCAAGTCACCAGCATGTGGTCTCTGTCAAGGGACCACAAAGCTATGGGCCAGTATCAGCTGCCAGTACGTCATCATTCTTATATCCCTCTTTCTCCAATCAGATTGAAGGTGTCCAGAAAATTTTTAAAGAGAAAGCCATGAGCGTAACTGCTTTTGTTAGCAGCCTACATGTAACTCCCCCCCAGGAGAACAAAGCATTTATAATTTTATTTAAAAAATTAGCCCAAACTATTATTTTCTTTAACATCAGAGAAACAGTGGGATAACTATTAAGGACTATCAGGCTCCATGCCCAAGGACAGAACCCAGAAAATGATGTGTTTATAGAATTTGATGAGATATTGCTAAAAGGTATCTTTTGTCTGATAGTTTAATTACATTGTTTCATGTTACACACAGAAAACAGAAGACTGGAAGAGTGATATTTCTTAAAGAAGAATCACTTACTCGTCATTCTGCTGAGAAGAAAAATGATTCTGCTCTGTTAACTGATTATGCTGTTCTCGTTTCTTAACTGTGAAATAAAACAAAGCTTATATAAGCATCATTTGGAAGCCATGCTTCTTACTTCCTTGAGGACCAATAACCTTCACATGTGCATACACACACACCTCAATCCCATTCTAGTTCACCTTCACAGACTTAAAACAGCCAGAGGGAAGGCCAGTCTGAATTCGGAATATAGAAAAGGATCAAACCATGCTGTATTTTATTCAAGACATTCAAGTTTATAACTAGCACCCCTCTTAGGCCAACATTACTAGGCACTGATTACTGAGTTCCCACACAGAGCTGCCTCATGGGAAGGACTTAGAATTAACACATTCAGATTGCTTTATCACTGCAAAACTGCTTCCCAGGCATCAGAGCTCATCTTCTACTGCAAAATTCATTTTCTGAAATAATTCAAACAGCTCCCTGAATCTTGATCTCCTACTAATGAGTTTAATTGTAAATAGTAGAAAGTAAATATCAGCCCCATTCCTTGTAAAAATTATCACAAATCTGAGACACTGAACTGTTCTTATACTTCCCGTTCTAGAGAATGCATGCTTGAATTTACCTGTCAAAAGTTCCTGTTGCTTCAACAAAATAGTTCTGATTTCTTTTAACCACATCATCTTCATATCTATATTTGAAGCCTAAAGATTTAAAAAATGAGGGAGGAGAAGACATGTTTCCTTTTTAAAAGGATGCTTTATAGTAAAACAAAGGTCATTATTATATTAAACATAATCTATATCCTGAACTATCATATTCTTACCCTAACATTTTGATTCTTAAACTTCCAAGAAGCAAATAAACAGCCATCAGATTAGATGAAATAATAATCAAGACTAATTTGAAACTGCCCTTCAATAGTAATGCTTAGTGAAAAGTGAAAGTTACTCAGCCATGTCTGAATCTTTACAACCCCATGGACTATACAATCCATGGAATTCTCCAGGCAAGAATACTGGAGTGGATAGCCATTCCATTCTCCAGGGGATCTTCCCAACCCAGCGATCGAACCCAGGTTTCCCACATTGCAGGTGGATTCTTTACCAGCTGAGCCATCAGGGAAGCCCAATGCTTAGAGAAATGTGAAATATAAATCTCACTTATTCTTTTCTGTGTAGCAGGGTTTTTAAAATATATTTGGCAAAACTAATACAATTATGTAAAGTTTAAAAATTAAATAAAATTTAAAAAAAATAAAATATATAAACGTTTTCATGTTTAATTTTAGTAAAACAAAACAAGCTCTATTGTTTCTGAAAAGACAATCTATTGCACAGAATTCCCTGGTGGACTACTGGGTTAGGACTCGGTGCTTTCACTGCTAAGGGCTTGGGTTTGATCTCTGGTTCAGAAACCAAGATTCAACATACCACACCGTAGTGCAGCCAAAAAAATTTAAAAACAACTGCTTGCATAGTTATCTTCCCTCCTTAAATATCCTCCCATTACTTACAAGATAAGTTTGTTAATACATAAGAAAAATCTTACATCTAAATCAAGCCAAGAGCATATATTTTTATGAATTATCTGTATATTGTCACCCTGCTTATTTGACTTATATGCAGAGTACATCATGAGAAACACTGAGCTGGAAGAAGCACCAGCTGGAATCAAGATTGCCAGGAGAAATATCAATAACCTCAGATATGCAGATAACACCACCCTTATGGCAGAAAGTGAAGAGGAACTAAAAAGCCTCTCGATGAAAGTGAAAGAAGAGAGTGAAAAAGTTGGCTTAAAGCTCAACATTCAGAAAACTAAGATCATGGCATTTGGTCCCATCACTTCATGGGAAATAGATGGGGAAACAGTGGAAACAGTGTCAGACTTTATTTTTGGGGGGCTCCAAAATCACTGCAGATGGTGATTGCAGCCATGAAATTAAAAGACACTTACTCTTTGGAAGGAAAGTTATGACCAATCTAGATAGCATATTCAAAAGCAGAGACATTATTTTGCCAACAAAGGTCCGTCTAGTCAAGGCTATGGTTTTTCCAGTGGTCGTGTATGGATGTGAGAGTTGGACTGTGAAGAAAGCTGAGCACCAAAGAATTGATGCTTTTGAACTGTGGTGTTGGAGAAGACTCTTGAGAGTTCCTTGGACTGCAAGGAGATCCAACCAGTCCATCCTAAAGGAGATCAGTCCTGGGTGTTCTTTGGAAGGACTGATGCTAAAGCTGAAACTCCAATACTTTGGCCACCTCATGCGAAGAGCTGACTCATTGGAAAAGACTGATGCTGGGAGGGATTGGGGGCAGGAGGAGAAGGGGACGACAGAGGATGACATGGCTGGATGGCATCACCGACTCGATGGACATGAGTTTGAGTGAACTCTGGGAGTTGGTGATGGACAGGGAGGCCTGGCGTGCTGCGATTCATGGGGTCGCAAAGAGTCAGACACGACTGAGTGACTGAACTGAACTGACTGAAGACAGAGTTAAAACAAATAGCTCCTTCCCCCTACACCCCTCTCCCCTTCCCCGCCCCCGCCACCGCTGGAGTCGCGGCGCTGCGGGCCGGAGCTGGGTTGGAGGAGCCCCCTGGCTCGGTGGGGAATAAAAAAAAAAAAAAAAAAAAAAAAACAAATAAAAAACATCAAGCATTGTCAACAGGTAACAAGTCATGATACAAATAATTTTGAAATGGCTCTTAAAATGTTCTAATTTCTCTCCTCTTCCCTGATACAGGTTGAACATTATAGCATGTGTGGCCAGGGCTTTAACCACATTCTTTAGAAACAACGACCTGATCTGAACCATCATATCACCTTGTCTCATAATCAGGTCCTCTCTGAATGCTGAGCACAAGAGGAATTCAGCACTGTTATCAATCTGTAACTCTAGAAATTTGATGGGGACAGAAAAGCACCAGCCAAGCTCTTGGCTTCCAGTTCTTATTCATAAGTCTCCTGATGTAGCAGTGAAAACTTAAAGCCATAGAAAGCATCACAGACACATCTCAAGTTAAAAAAACTTTTGCCAACAGAAGTAACCTAAGTGTGCATCAACAGATCAATGGATTTAAAAGGCAGTATATATATATATATATATACACACACACATATATATATATACACACACACACACACACACACACACAATGGAATACTACTCAGTCATAAAGAGGAATGAAATTTTGCCATTTTCAACAATAGGATGGACTTGGAGGGTATTATATCAAGTGAAATAAGTCAGAGAAAGACAAATATGATATCATGTGTATGATATCACTTGTATGTGGAATCCAAAAAATAAAACAAACTAGTGAATATAACAAAAAAGAAGCAGATTCACAGATACAGAGAACAAACTAGTGGTTACCAGCTGGGAGAGGGAAGTGTAGAGGGGCAATGTGGGGGTAGGGAATTAAGAGCTATAAACTATTAAGTATAAAATAAACTACAAGGATTTATTGAATCACTTGGGGACTATATCCAATATTTTATAATAACTATAAATGGAAAATAATCTTTAAAAATTATGAATCACTATATTGTATACCTATAACATATAATATTGTATACCAACTATATTTAAATAAAAGAATCAAAGAAAATTTGCTAACTGATAACATGTTTAACTGTATCACAAAGAATAATTATCAAATAATATTTAGGTGACCTATAGGAAAGGACTGAGAATTTCTGTAATGTAACCAAAATTATTTTTGTTTGCAAATTCAGACTTTTGTATCTTAAGGCAGGTAGAGTTTCTAGAACAATTCTTAAATGACCAACCTGGACAATATAAACTTCTTCCTTTCCAGCATTCCAGATTTCAAACTTGCGGTTATCTCCTTTTACATATTCAGTGATTCCAAGTTCATCCATCTACAATATATGTCATGATTTTTATGAGCATTTTATTCTGAAAATGAAGTTACATTAAATCTATTCCCGTCATACCCATCATATTCTAAATGAAACAGAATTTCTCATTTGTGCAAAATATACTTTTACATTCAAAAAATATGAAATGATGAATTCAATCACAGACCTGAATATTTATATGGTTTCACTGAACTATGCACTTATAGTACAGACTACACGTTCCATTCCAGTGACTGAAACAAATTGTTATAAATTTGAACATCCAAGTAGTCCACCTAAGATTGAATTCTGTTATAAATTAACAGTACACTATAAAAACGAATTGTGTCAAACACAGAAGTAAAAGTAGTTAAATATCAGTGAACAAGGTCATCCAAAACTAATTTAAATGGTTTATTTTTAATAATCATAGGCCAGATAAGTTAATCTCATAAATTATTACTTATGTCTATAGAAATCCTACATGTTATAGACATCCAATTTACAGGTCAGGCAGGAACCAATTAGCTACACAAAAATCCCCTCTATTTCCACCAATCTCTCAGCCTCTCTGGAAAATAAATAATCTGTCACGGGAGAGTGATGTCTTCTTGTAGCCAGGGAAACTTTGACATGCAATAATCCTTCCTTACCATAGTTTTTCTTCTCTTTCACATGATTGTGCAAAGCACAAACTTTTCCATTTTCTTTTATCCTGTGCTGCTAGTAGCTTGGTTAATTCCATTTTGAGCAATTTCACTCCCTTGTACACATTCTCTTTTAGTCTCCTTCTGCCTTCTTTTCTTTCAATTCTTGCCTAATTATCTAAAGGAATATCTCACACTCTGTTCCATTTACATGTGTCCCAAATGATCCTAATTAGAGCTGATAAGCATTAAGAGTAGTGCTTAGTGAGATCCCCATACCAAGAAAAAGAAAAGGGATTATACTTAGAAATGAAAAAGCCTGTGATATCTACCCTGAATGTACTCAGAAGTTACTTTCAGAATGATCAAAAATCATTTTTATATTCCTACTCAACCACTCTAACTAAACTACTTTTGTTCAAACATCAGGTTTTAAGATAAATAATAATCTCATATTCAAGCTCTATTTAAACTGATTTTGTTTCAATACATGGTTTTGTCCTAACAGCATGGTAAGATGGAAAGCCCATGAGCTAGCTAAGTGTCTTGGTGCAAGTTGCTTAATCATTCTGAACTTGTGTTGACTATAAAATAGGAAGAGTACCTATTTCATAGAGTTGATAGAAGGATTATATAGCATGCATTAAAGGCTTAGATAATAAGATGAGTTTTTTTAAAGTATGAGTTTGCTTTCTCAGCTTCTCCTTATTTGAAGAGCAACAGTTTTGCTATTTTTTCACTGCCTACATAGAGCACAGCATTATAGATTAAATAAATCTTTTGAGTTACTCTGGAAATCTAACAATTATCTCTATCAAACTATATTGTTCTTGCTCTTGTTGTTTAGTAGATAAGTTGTGCCCAACTCTTTTGCGACCCTATGGACTGTAGCATGCCAGGCTCCTCTGTCCATGGCATTTCCCAGGCAAGAATACTGGAATGGGCTGACATTTCCTTCTCCAATATTGTTCTTGCTGCTGCTGCTGCTAAGTCACTTCAGTCGTGTCCGACTCTGTGTGACCCCATAGGCGGCAGCCCACCAGGCTCCCCCGTCCCTGGGATTCTTCAGGCAAGAATACTGGAGTAGGTTGCCATTTCCTTCTCCAAGGCATGAAAGTAAAAAGTGAAAGAGAAGTCACTCAGTCGTATCCGACTCTTCGCGACCCCATGGACTGCAGCCTACCAGGCTCCTCCGTCCATGGGATTTTCCAGGCAAGAGTGCTAGAGTGGGGTGCCATTGCCTTCTTAGTTCTAAGCAATTCACTACAAATGATCCACTGTAATACAATCTATTTGCAATTCATGGATTGTACATATTTTCTCAAATAATAAAATATAAAGATTTTATTGAAAGATTTTTAAGAATAGAGGTAGAGTTAAAGTTCTATCAGTCATATGATATACTATGTAATAAATAATATGTATATAAAACAAAAGAACAAAGCTGATTCTATAGTTATACCGTAACTGTGATCTCTGCCTCATCCTTCACATTTTCATTGATGATTTCTGACAGCTGTGAATTTATTTTCTTTACTACAAAGCATTTTATCTGAAGACATCTTGCTGCATCAAGTACTCAGGGCCCCGACTTTTAAACTAATTTTCTGTCTTCAGGGCAGTACAATGATGTCAACTACCTTGTTAAAAAGTCTCCCAGTGGGTCAAGAACTCTGGGATTATAACCAATAACTACAAATTTTAAGACTTATATTTATGTATCTGGGATACATAATAGTTACCTCTTGAGTTAGTATTATTTAAAAATTTATCTTCATATTAACAAAACAAAAAATGCAGCAAGGCTGAACTGCCATGAGGCAATTACAAGCAAGGTATTGGGTATAAAACAGTAACATAACTGTATCTTGAAAACAGTTTCTGGGATCAAAAAAGAAAGAAAATGAGGATTATATCAGAATACAATTTATAAAAATTGGCAATAAATGCTGGAGAGGGTGTGGAGAAAAGGGAACTCTCTTACACTGTTGGAGGGAATGCAAACTAGTACAGCCACTATGGAGAACAGTGTGGAGATTCCTTAAAAAACTGGAAATAGAACTGCCTTATGATCCAGCAATCCCACTGCTGGGCATACACACTGAGGAAACCAGAAGGGAAAGAGACACGTGTACCCCAATGTTTGTTGCAGCACTGTTTATAATAGCCAGGACATGGAAGCAACCTAGATGTCCATCAGCAGATGAATGGATAAGAAAGCTGTGGTACATATACACAATGGAGTATTACTCAGCCATTAAAAAGAATACATTTGAATCAGTTCTAATGAGGTGGATGAAACTGGAGCCTATTATACAGAGTGAAGTAAGCCAGAAAGAAAAACACCAATACAGTATACTAATGCATATATATGGAATTTAGAAAGATAGTAACAATAACCCTGTATGCGAGACAGCAAAAGAGACACAGATGTATAGAACAGTCTTTTGGACTCTGTGGGAGAGGGCAAGGGTGGGATGATTTGGGAGAATGGCATTGAAACATGTATAATATCATATGTGAAACGAATCGCCAGTCCAGGTTCGATACATGATACAGGATGCTCGGGGCTGGTGCACTGGGGTGACCCAGAGGGATGATATGGGGAGGGAGGTGGGAGGGGGGTTCAGGATGGGGAACACGTGTACACCTGTTGTGGATTCATGTTGATGTATGGCAAAACCAATACAATATTGTAAAGTAACTAGCCTCCAATTAAAATAAATAAATTTATATTAAAAAAAACTAAATGGGCACAGAACATTAGTACGTATTTAAAAAGAACACACAAACTGAAGGATGTACATCAAATAAATTAGAATGGTTGCTACAGGGGTAGAGAGGAGATGAAGTGCAGAGGATAGAGATAAAAAGGAATGAAGGAATGAAATAAACAAGCAAGAACAAGACCTGCCAGCATGGTGCAGGTGTTATGATCATGGAGTTCGAGGCCATCTGCCTGGGTGTGACTCTATGCCCTTGGATGAAATATTCACCTCTCTGGAACTTGGCTTGCCTATCCTCAAATGGGGTTTATAATAATTCCTACTTCATATAAAGTTGCTATGTAGATTAAATGAATTAACACTGATAACATTTAAACAGCTCCTAGCAAAATAGCATGACGCATATATTTGTTACACTTAAAAACATAGATGAAAATAATAAACGCATGAACTAAGGAATCTGAAGAACTCGAATGTCTCCATTTGACTGACTGTGTGTGTGTGTACTTTAGGGCCTTTCCTTTGCACAGGAGCTGTCAACTTAAAATATAGCACGCAGTCATCATACAGCTGTCAGGCCATGAAATTCCAGCTTGGTATGATGAAGTCAAGGCAACAGTTCCTTGAAAGTGCTTCCACATTGATCCTCTCTACCAAGGGGAAGATTCTGAAACCAGGAATCCAAACTCTTATGTAACACACCGACTAGTCCTACCAGCAATTATTTAATTCCAGAATTTCATGTAAGCAAGAGGAAGAAAGCATAGTGAGGCTTATAAGAAATAGCTTAATTTCGATCTTTCTCTGTGAGCAACATCACCATTTTCCTAATAATGCTGGTCTCAATCCTTGCAGGCATCAGTGACTAATGTCTTTTATTAAGGACACTAGGTGTTACTGTGGAATCAAAGAAAAAACAGGCTGATTTTTTTCCTTCCAATGTCAGTTATTATTTATTTTCTGCATCTAGTAAGTCAACAAGCCTTCCTGTTTACCTGCCATGGAAATGTTTCTTGCATCTATCCCACCCTCTGTTTCCATGGTAACCACTGTTTGCATTCTCATGAACTGGTTACCACATACCAATCCATCCTCACTCTGATATACTTTAGAAATACTAAACTACTCTGTTAGTGTGTCCAATTTGTGATAAATTAAAAGTAAAAAAGAGAGAGAGAGAAAAGTAAAAAAAGAAAAATCAGTACAAGCCAGAAATAGTCCATTAGTAGTAACTAGGTCACTCTACAAATAAAAAGTGAATCAAATGGATTTGGGTCCAACTAGTCTATGAAGATAAAGTACCTTCCCGGGGAACAGATATACAGAGAGCAGGAAACCTGAACCCTGTTTGATGTCGATTACAAACTCTTGATTTTCAACCAAAGTTTATTAGAGACATAAAAGACCCTTGGAGATTTTAGGGGCTTGGAGATGGGTGGCTAATATCAAAAGAGCAACAGGACATTTGTTATGAAAACAGTGAGAGTTTTGAAGAGCCATAGCTGTGGGTTCAGCAGGGAAAGTAGACCATAGGAAAAGATCAGAGACCTAACTGTGGTTAGGAATTCTGTCAGGAACAGTATACAGTTGTTGGCATCTGGGAAGAATCAAAAGCAGGGTCTGCTTCTCAGGGGGCCTCCTGACACAAAGCCCTCATGCCTGCTCAGGACATATGGCCCATCCTCTTTATTACCACTGCTGGATATCTCATCAATTCTCAACTTGCTAACAACCAAGAAACAACAGGCTCATGAGAAATAGCCAAAATGATAGTGGCTGGGAAGTTGAGGGTAATAATTTTCTCCATTTTCCAAATTTTCTTTTCTTTTCTTTTTTTTTGGTCACACTGCACAACATGTAGTATCTTCCTTGACCAGGGATCAAACCTCTGCCCCTCCCGGTGGGAGCTCAGAGTCTTAACCACTGCACCATCATGGAAGTCCCCAAATTTTCTTTAACAAATGCTATATTGCTTTTACAATGTAGAACTTGAAAGATAAAATTAATTAGGTGTGAAAAAAATCAAATTTGCCAATTACAGACTCCTGTGGATTGGAAGTTCCTCTTCTCAAATGTCAAAACCAGCTGGGAATGGCACTGAATTGCCAATAACTTCCTCACACAATACTGCTCTCATTTGAATACCAAACTAACTGTAGGACAGAATGGTGGTTTGGGTTATGGGAGAGAAGAAAGCAATTTCTAAGGATCAGACAGGACAGGTGTGGGCAAGATTCAGCAATAGGTGGCTTTGGAACACCCAGGAAGAGAGGGGATGGAGGAGGAATATGATGGGAATATGCTAGACATAAAAGTGATCTGGTAGTCCAGTGGTTAAGACTCTGTGCTTCCAGTGCAAGGGGGCCACAGAATCAATCCCTAGTTGGGGAACTAAGCTGAGTGGCGAGGCCAAGAAAAACAACAACAAAAAAAGTGATCCATTTTTTAATTACATTGAAAAAAAAAAAAAGGAAAAAACTCTTTCCTCTTTGACTCTCCTGTATGATAAAAAGTCCTTGCTACCAAGACCAAGAACTCCACCTGGTGTCATTGGTAAGACAGGGCAAATGGGGGAGCCTGGGTCTCTTCCTGCACCAGGCAGGACACTAGGGCGCCCCCTTGAGGAATGCCTGGGACTGAAGTGAGAGAGGAAGAGAAGGTTACATTCTGCCCTTTCTGGTTCTCACTTCAGGCAGACAAGTTCTGCTTCACCTGACATCTCTATATGACTCCTACTTAAGGTTTCATGGGTGAGAGCTTGAGAAATGAGTAGAGAAGGGGGTCAAAGGGTACAAACTTCCAGTTGTAAAATAAATAAACCCCAGGGATGTAATGTATAGCATGGTAACTATGGTGACCATGATTAATAATACTGTACTTCATATTTGAAACTTGCTAAGAGAGTAGATCTTAAAAGTTATCACAAGAAAAAAAATGTTTTTAACTGTGTGGTGATGGATGTTATTTGTGGCGATCATTTCACAATATGTACAAATATTGACTCATTACACTATATACCTGAAACAAATACAATGTTATAGGCCAATTATACTTCAGTTTAAAACAAAAGATTTTGTTTAGAAAAAAATATACAAATGTGTGTGACTAAAGTATAAAACCCAGTCATCTGAACTGAAAAAGTACACAAATTTGAATACAATATATGCATACACGAGAAACTACTACATTATACAATTCAAAAGGTCTTACTTTCAAACAGTGCTTAAAACTGTATGATGGGTATCGATCACCACCGTCTCCACTTTCAACACGCCTTTTACAAAATACGACGGCTTTTTCATACAGGAAAAGGTGCCGCTGCATTGGTTTGAATCTAGCAAAATCCTTCATCTTTGTAGTACCTTTCTTGTGTCCAATCCAAACACTGAACGCACCCTGCATTATCATCTTGCCCAGCTCATTTAAGTTTCCCTGGAACAGAAAACCTCAGCTCATTAGTACAGGGCAGAAGGGCATTCAGATCTGACAGCATCATTACAGTGTTTAGTTTAAGCTACTAAAACCCTGAAGCATAATTTATAGTTTTAAAAGTTTCATTCATCATAACTTTTCACATGAAAACATGCCATGTGTCAGCCAGTTACAAAATGACTGTGGGACTGGGAGATAGAAGAAACCTCCTTTTCCCTGGCTTCATGTCTCCAATGTGGAGGTATTTCAGCTGGGCCAACTCTCCCCATGGCTTCCTCAGTCCTGATTGGCGAGTGAGCTCTTCCAGTCCAAGTTTTCCCACGGGGTGGAGCTAACTCCTAAAGATTTGATCTCTTTCTTCCATCTCTCTATCTTGGACCTGGGCAAAGAGCACTTCTGAGACCATATGTCTCCTTAGAATAGACCCAAATATCCCATCACGTGGGATCTCCCAAGGTCTGCACTTGGGGGTAGGCCTTGTTAGGTACAAGGGGAATGTCGTAAATCCATCTGGCTGCTGATCTGAAGCCAATTTTCCACTTAGCATCATAAGTAATAATGCTGACATTTAGATCCTTCGTTTGTCTGCCTCTCACGTCTTATTTCTCAGTTGTTCCAGGAGAGGAAGAAAGAGATGTTAACATGCTTACCCTGTAAAACTGCAACAATCATGAAGATCTACTTACGATATAGCCATTTATTGCAGTCTGATGCATTAAGTCATTAACTGACTTCAGTAAATCCAGCATTGTGTCAAGTGCCTCCTTTAATTCTACAGATCCGACACAGTCTTTGCTATATTTTAATAGCTCCTGTAATTAGAAGTCAAGAGTTAAACTTAATATTAGGCAGATATTTATAGCTGGAGAAAATGAATATATTTTTCGCTAACATGCTTTCAAGGAGGAATCCAAAGATAATGGCACTTTTTTGAGTAATTTCTTTCACATGCTATTTGTCACATTAATACTATATTTAATAACAATGTCAAAACTGGGGAAGAAATGGAATAGTGACTAAACAGTAGAAAGTAAAGAACATTCAATACTGGCAAACAATAGCTATTAGGACACACTAGAGATTCGTTTTTAAAACAATTACACATCTTTTTGGTCCTCCATGTAGAGCAATTAATTTTATTCACCATGCGTACACCATAGAACATTGTGAAAAGACATTTTAAAACAATGTTGTATTTATACCTAACATGACATTTTAGGAATCCTTTCACATTACTGAGGGATATGCTATCTTTATTTTTCACTGAGAAGGCTCATAGGAAATACAGTCTCAAAACTGTAAGAAGTATTTGTTTAGTTCCACTTAACAACAGTAAACCTTCTGCAGTCAATCTTGTCCATGTATCACTGTAACTTGTATGGACACAAACAGCTAAAAGCATAGATTCTACTGCTATATCTAGCCCTCCCAGTCAGGGAGCCTACCTATTTCTAGTGCTTCCTTTTTAATGGCTTTGCTACATCTGACCCAAAAAAGTAAGTAAAGAAAGAAATGCTTCATGTAATTACCTTCAACAGTAACTGGTATTTAGTGATACGTTGCACTGGTTTCAGTAAATAGGAATCCAGACCAAGTCTGTGTTTCAATTTTCTTTGACATTCCTGTCATTAAAATAGAATTATTAATAAGTTTAAATTAAGACATTTGCCTATGAAAATGCCAAATGTTCACTGATTAGACCCAATGCATGGATGTTTCTTACATCTCAAGGAAAATTTACCAGAAAGATCGCTGTCCTATATGGTATGGAAATTTTAAGAGGCAGTATATCTGGAAAACTACAGTGAACATTATTTCAAGGATTGGAGAGAGAGAAAATCCCCAAATTTCAAAGACAAAAAAAATTATGTATAAATTCACAATCATGTGGAATGCTTAAAAAGTCAGAAAGCAATGAATGATCCTAGGTTAACATGACCAGAAAGTTCTTCAGAGTATCCAAGAAAATTAACAAAAGGCTCAGTTCCACATGACAAGACCCAGAAAAGAAATAGGTTGCACTGAATATAAATCAGACTGGGTATGAGAAGAGTTTCCTAAATGTCACAAGAAAAATATAGCCTTTATCAACTAGTGCTATATTTCATCTGATTACTGGCTTGCTGCCACTATAAATATAGGAGTCATGACTCTGGGTCCTGGGAACATTGTAGAGTCCATATTTAGGGCAAAATGAAGCTATTTGGGATGAAATGTGCATATAGGAAGTGCAGAACACAAAGGGAATGGGAGAGGATATACCTATGTAAGATCCAGGACCCTCCTCTATATATGGGTAAAATTCAATACATCTAATTCAATTATCAATTTATGGTTAAAAATGGTGAACTGATACATGTATTTGGCTCTTCTCACTCATGAAATACAACTAACACGATGGAAACATTTTTACAAGGCAAAACCTAAAGTTACAAGCTGAGAGAAGGGAAAACATCTACAAAATTTGGAAACTGGCAAAGGGCAACCCCAAGGAATAACTCAATTTATGTTCAAGAACACCTTTCCCCCTCCTCCAAGAATGCCTTCCTCCTCTGAAAGTTGGAGATGAAGGTGGGGTTTAAAAAAAAGATGGTTGTATAAGAAGTAATTTTAAATGCTTGTTTAAGGGGTGGTCCTAAGATGGCAGAGGAATAGGACAGATAGACCAGTTTCTCGAACACAAATTCATCAACAAAACATTTGAACGCTGAGCAAATTCCACAAAACAACTTCTGAATGCTGGCAGAGGACATTCAGATCAGATCAGATCAGATCAGTCGCTCAGTCATGTCTGACTCTTTGCAACCCATGAATCACAGCACGCCAGGCCTCCCTGTCCATCACCAACTCCCGGAGTTCACTCAGACTCATGTCCATCGAGTCAGTGATGCCATCCAGCCACCTCATCCTCTGTCGTCCCCTTCTCCTCTTGCCCCCAATCCCTCCCAGCATCAGAGTCTTTTCCAATGAGTCAACTCTTCGCATGAGGTGGCCAAAGTACTGGAATTTCAGCTTTAGCATCATTCCTTCCAAAGAAATCCCAGGGCTGATCTCCTTTAGAATGGACTGGTTGGATCTCCTTGCAGTCCAAGAGACTCTCGAGAGTCTTCTCCAACACCACAGTTCAAAAACATCAATTCTTCGGCGCTCAGCCTTCTTCACAGTCCAACTCTCACATCCAGGAAAAACCATAGCCTTGACTAGACGAACCTTTGTTGGCAAAGGACATTAGGCACCCAGAAAGGCAGCCCATTGTCTTCGAAAGGAGGTAGGACAAAATATAAAAGATAGAAAGAGAGACAAAAGAGTTAGGGACGGAGATCCGTCCCAGGAAGGGAATCTTAAAAAAGAAAGAAGTTTCCAAACACCAGGAAACACTCTCACCGGCAGGTCTATTGCGAGTCTTGGGATCTCAGAGGGCAACATAACTGGGAGGAAAAGTAAATAAATAAATAATCAAAACCCACAGATTATGTGGCTAACAGCAACTCCCAACAGAGAAGCAGCCCAGACGCTCGCATCTGCCACTAGCAAGCGGGGCCTGGACAGGGAGGCATGGGCTGCACTGCTTAGGATAAGGACCAGGCCTAAATGCCCCAAGGGCAATCTGAGGAAACTAATTTGAGATAGCAACCCAGACTGTGGGATAGCTATCCCACGAAAAGCCCTAACCTAAGACACTGCCAGGCCCACTCACAGAACAAAGGACTGAGCACAGCTAGCCAGCTGTGGACCGGCCCATCCCCCACCGGAGACAGGCAGGAGAGGGCAGCCAGCCAGAGCTGGAAGCGTGCAATCGCAGCCTGGGAGAGGCATCCTCTACCAAACTGCAAGCAGGCTTCATTGCTAACCAAGACTTCTTGGGATTCTGGATGACTGACATCCACCAGGAGGGTCGCAGCCAGAGATCAGCTCTCCAGAAGAGACACACGGCACACCTGAGAAGGCACGCCCATTGTACACCCAGAAAACTGAGTGGAGGGACAGGGGAGGCAATAAGATGCACCTCCAACTGGGGGTGACTGCGCTGGGCAAGCACCTGGTCACCTGAGCTGCTCGGACCTGGGAAGGGCACAAAACGCAGGCCCAACCAAGTCTACACCTTTGTAGAGTACCCAAGAACCTGAACCTGAGTGGCTTAGACGGGGTAAGTGCATGCAACCCAGGGCCCGCATCAGACAGTTTCCAGCAGAGCAACCTAAAGCCTGAGAAGTGTAGACTGGGAAAGCACACACACTGTGAGTGGGGGCAAACCCAGTGCTGCTGAAACACTGTGAGCACTCCCCACACACTCCAGTAATATTTGTTTGCAGTGTTCCTCCCTCCCCACATCAAGACTGAATAAGTGAGCCTAAAAAAGTGACCACCACTGCCCACTTGTGTCAGGGTGGAAATGAGACACTGAAAAGACCAGCAAACAGAAGAAGCTAAAATCAACAGAGGGAACAGCTTTGGAAATGACAAGTGCAATAGATTAAAACCCTGTAGTTAGCAATGACTGCATAGGGAGGGATCTATAGATCTTGAGAGTATAAGCCAGATCAGGGAACTATCAGAAATGAACTGACCCCACACTGTCCACAACAACACCAGAGAAAGTCCTAGATATATTTTTTATTATCATTTTTAAATTTTTTTTACTTTTACATCCTCTATTAATCCTTTAATTTTCATTTTTATAACCTACTATTACTTTGTAAAAAAAAAAAGGACCCTATTTTTAAAGCAAAGTGAAGTGAAGTCACTCAGTCGTGTCCGACTTTTTGCGACCCCATGGACTGTAGCCTACCAGGCCCCTCAGTCCATGGAATTTTTCAGACAAGAGTACTGGAGCGGGTTGCCATTTCCTTCTCCAGGGGATCTTCCCCACCCAGGGATCAAACCCGGTCACCTGCACTGCAGGCAGATGCTTTACAGTCTGTGCAACCAGGGAAGCAAACTTCATATATATATTTTATAATGTTTGTGAATTTGTTTTTTTTTTTTTTTTAATATTGTATTTTTGAGAATCTAACCTCCACTCTAGATTTTTAATCTTTCCTTTTTGGTATTTGTTATCAATTTTGTACCTTTAAGAACTCAATCTTCATTACTCATTTTTACTTGGGAGTGAGATTACTGGCTTGATTGCTCTTTCCCCCTTTTAACTCTCCTTTTTCTCAACCAGGTCGCCTCTAATTCCTCCCTCCCCTTTCTCTTCTCTATCCAACTCTGTGAATCTCTTTGTGTGTTCCGGGCTGTGGAGAACACTTAGGGAACTGATTACTGGCTAGATCTGTCTCCCTCCTTTTGATTCCCCCTTTTATCCTCCTGGCCACCTCTGTCTCCTTCCTCCCTCTTCTCTTCTCTCTGTAACTCCGTGAACATCTCTGAGTGGTCCAGGCTGTGCAGAGCACATAGAGAAGTGATTACTGGCTAGCTTGCTCTCTCCCCTTTTGATTCCCCCTCTTCTACTCCTGCTCACCTCTATCTCCCTCTTTCCTCTTCTCTTTTCCATGTAACTGTGTACCTCTCTGGGTGTCCCTCATTGTGGAGAAACTTTTCATTATTAACCTAGATGTTTTATTATCAGTGTTGTAAAGATGGAGAACTCTTGAGGCTACTGTAAGGAAAAGACTGAAAACCAGAAGCAGGAGGCTTAAGTCCAAATCCTGAGAACACCAGAGAACTCCTGACTCCAGGGAACATTAATTGACAGGAGCTCATCAAACACCTCCATACCTACACTAAAACCAAGCACCACCCAAGGGCCAACAAGTTCCAGAGCAAGACATACCATGCACATTCTCCAGCAACACAGGAACACAGCCCTGAGCTTCAATATACAGGCTGCCCAAAGTTACTCCAAAACCAGACATCTCATAACTCATTACTGGACACTTCATTGCACTCCAGAGAGAAGAAATCCAGCTCCACCCACCAGAACACCGACACAAGCTCCCCTAACCAGGAAACCTTGACAAGCCACCAGTACAACCCCACCCACAGGGAGAAAACTCCACAATAAAGAGAACTCTAC
Source organism: Bos grunniens (assembly GCF_055505025.1). NCBI lineage: Eukaryota > Metazoa > Chordata > Mammalia > Artiodactyla > Bovidae > Bos > Bos grunniens. Next base: position 121,972,975 of record NC_141194.1, on the reverse strand, counting down.
AAACTGCCAGAATACAGAAAGGCCACCCCAAACTCAGCAATATAAACAACAGGAAAAGGCAGAGAAATACACAGCAGGCAAAGGAACAGGATAAATGCCCATCAAACCAAACGAAAGAGGAACAGATAGGGAATCTACCTGATAAAGAATTCTGAATAATGATAGTGAAAATAATCCAAAATCTTGAAAACAAAATGGAGTTACAGAGGAATAGCCTGGAGACAAGGATTGAGAAGATGCAAGAAATGTTTAACAAGGACCTAGAAGAAATAAAAAAGAGTCAATATATAACGAATAATGCAATAAATGAGGTCAAAAACACTCTGGATGGAACCAACAGTAGAATAATGGAGGCAGAAGATAGAATTAGTGAGGCAGAAGATAGAATGGTAGAAATAAATGAAGCAGAGAGGGAAAAAGAAAAAAGAATTAAAAGAAATGAGGACAACCTCAGAGACCTCTGGGATAATGTTAAATGCCCCAACATTCGAATCATAGGAGTCCCAGAAGAAGACAAAAAGAAAGACCATGAGAAAATACTTGAGGAGATAATAGTTGAAAACTTCCCTAAAACGGGGAAGGAAATAGTCACCCAAGTCCAAGAAACCCTGAGAGTCCCAAACAATGGGGACGGAAACAGTTACCCAAGTCCAAGAAACCCTGAGAGTCCCAAACAGGATAAATGCAAGGCGAAACATCCCAAGACACATATTAATCAAATTAACAAAGATCAAACACAAAGAACAAATATTAAAAGCAGCAAGGAAAAACAACAAATAACACACAAGGGGATTCCCATAAGGATAACAGCTGATCTTTCAATAGAAACTCTTCAGGTCAGAAGGGAATGGTAGGACATACTTAAAGTGATGAAAGAGAAAAACCTACAACCCAGATTACTGTACCCAGCAAGGATCTTATTCAAATATGAAGGAGAAATCAAAAGTTTTACAGACAAGCAAAAGCTGAGAGAATTCAGCACCACCAAACCAGCTCTCCAACAAATGCTAAAGGATCTTCGCTAGACAGGAAACACAGAAAGGGTGTATAAACTCGAACACAAAACAACAAAGTAAATGGCAATGGGATCATATTTATCAATAATTACCTTAAATATAAATGGGTTGAATGTCCCAACCAAAAGACAAAGACTGGCTGAATGGATAAAAAAACAAGACCCCTATATCTGTTGTCTACAAGAGACCCACCTCAAAGCAAAGGACACATACAGACTGAAAGTGAAGGGCTAGAAAAAGATATTCCATGCAAATAGAGACCAAAAGAAAGCAGGAGTAGCAATACTCATATCAGATAAAATAGACTTTAAAAAAAAAGGCTGTGAAAAGAGACAAAGAAAGACGCTACATAGTGATCAAAGGATCAATCTAAGAAGAAGATAGAACAATTATAAAAATATATGCACCCAAAATAGGAACACTACAATATGTAAGGCAAATGCTAACAAGTATGAAAAGGGAAATTAACAATAACACAATAATAGTGGGAGACTTTAATACCCCACTCACACCTATGGATAGATCAACTAAACAGAAAATTAACAAGGAAACACAAACTTTAAATGATACAATAGACCAGTTAGACCTAATTGATATCTATAGGACATTTCACCCCAAAACAATGAATTTCACCTTTTTGTCAACTGCACATGGAAACTTCTCCAGGATAGATCACATCCTAGGCCATAAATCTAGCCTTGGTAAATTAAAAAAAAAAAAACAGAAATCATTCCAAGTATCTTTTCTGACCACAATGCAATAAGATTAGATCTCAATTACAGGAGAAAAACTTAAAAATTCCAACCTATGGAGGGTAAACAACACGCGGCTGAATAACCAACAAATCACAGAAGAAATCAAAAAAGAAATCAAAATATGCATAGAAACGAGTGAAAATGAAAACACAACAACCCAAAACCTGTGGGACACTATAAAAGCAGTGCTAAGGGGAAGATTCATAGCAATACAGGCTTACCTCAAGAAACAAGAGAAAAGTCAAATAAATAACTTAACTCTACACTTAAGCAACTAGAAAAGGAAGAAATGAAGAACCCCAGGGTTAGTAGAAGGAAAGAAATCTTAAAAATTAGGGCAGAAATAAATGCAAAAGAAACAAAAGAGACCATAGCAAAAATCAACAAAGCCAAAAGCTGGTTCTTTGAGAAGATAAATAAAATTGATAAACCATTAGCAAGACTCATAAAGAAACAAAAGAAGAAGAATCAAATCAACAAAATTAGAAATGAAAATGGAGAGATCACAACAGACAACATAGAAATACAAAGGATCATACAAGACTACTATCAGCAACTATATGCCAATAAAATGGACAACCTGGAAGAAATGGACAAATTCTTAGAAAAGTACAACTTTCCAAAACTGAACCAGGAAGAAATAGAAAATCTTAACAGACCCATCACAAGCACGGAAATTGAAACTGTAATCAGAAATCTTCCAGCAAACAAAAGCCTAGGACCAGACGGCTTCACAGCTGAATTCTACCAAAAATTTAGAGAAGGGCTAACACCTATCCTACTCAAACTCTTCCAGAAAATTTCAGAGGAAGGTAAACTTCCAAACTCATTCTATGAGGCCACCATCACCCTAATACCAAAATCTGACAAAGATGCCATAAAATAAGAAAATTATAGGCCAATATCACTGGTGAACATAAATGCAAAAATCCTTAACAAAATTCTAGCAAACAGAATCCAACAACATATTAAAAAGATCATACATCATGACCAAGTGGGCTTGATCCCAGGGATGCAAGGATTCTTCAATATCCACAAATCAATCAATGTAATACACCACATTAACAAACTGAAAGATAAAAACCATATGATTATCTCAATAGATGCAGAGAAAGCCTTTGACAAAATTCAACATCCATTTATCATAAAAACCCTCCAGAAAGCAGGAATAGAAGGAACATACCTCAGCATAATAAAAGCTATATATGACAAACCCACAGCAAACATCCTCAATGGCGAAAAACTGAAAGCATTTCCCCTAAAGTCAGGAACAAGACAAAGGTGCCCACTCTCACCGCTACTATTCAACATGGTTTTGGAAGTTTTGGCCACAGCAATCAGAGCAGAAAAAGAAATAAAAGGAATCCAGATTGGAAAAGAAGAAGTAAAACTCTCACTGTTTGCAGATGACATGATCCTCTACATAGAAAACCCTAAAGCCTCCACCAGAAAATTACTAGAGCTAATCAATGAATATAGTCAAGTTGCAGAATAAAAAATTGACACACAGAAATCCCTTGCATTCCTATACACTAACAATGAGAAAACAAAAAGAGAAATTAAGGAAACAATTCCATTCACCATTGCAACAAAAAGAATAAAATACTTTGGAATATATCTACCTAAAGAAACAAAATACCTATATATAAAACACTGGTGAAAGAAGTCAAAGAGGACACTAATAGATGGAGAAATATCCCATGTTCATGGATTCGAAGAATCAATATAGTGAAAATGAGTATACAACCCAAAGCAATCCATAGATTCAATGCAATCCCTATCAAGCTACTAACGGTATTTTTCACAGAGCTAGAACAAATAATTTCATAATTTGTATGGAAATGCAAAAAATCTCGAATAGCCAAAGCAATCTTGAGAAAGAAGAATGGACCTGGAGGAATCAACCTGCCTGACTTTAGGCTCTACTACAGAGCCACAGTCATCAAGACAGTATGGTACTGGCACAAAGACAGAAATATACATCGATAGAACAAAGTAGAAAGCCCAGAGATAAATCCACGCACCTATGGACACCTTATCTTTGACAAGTGAGGCAAGAATATACAATGGAGAAAAGACAATCTCTCTAACAACTGGTGTTGGGAAACCTGGAGAGCCACTTATAAAAGGATGAAACTAGAACACGTTCTAACACCATACACAAAAATAAACTCAAAATGGATAAAAGATCTAAACATTAGACCAGAAACTATAAAACTCCTAGAGGAAAACATAGGCAAAACACTCTCCGACATAAACCACAGCACGATCCTCTAGGACCCACTTCCCAGAATATTGGAAATAAAAGTAAAACTAAACAAATGAGGCCTAATTAAAATTAAAAGCTTCTGCACAACAAAGGAAACTATAAGCAAGGTGAAAAGACAGCCTTCAGAATGGGAGAAAATAATAGGAAACAAAGCAATGGACAAGAATTAATTTCAAAAATATACAAGCAACTCCTGCAGCTCAATTCCAGAAAAATAAAAGACCCAATCAAAAAATGGGCCAAAGAACTAAACAGACATTTCTCCAAAGAAGACATACAGATGGCTAACAAACACATGAAAAGATGCTCAACATCACTCATTATCAGAGAAATGCAAATCAAAACCACAATGAGGTACCATTTCATGCCAGTCAGAATGGCTGCTATCCAAAAGTCTACAAGCAATAAATGCTGGAGAGGGTGTGGAGAAAAGGGAACCCCCTTACACTGTTGGTGGGAATGCAAACTAGTACAGCCACTATGGAGAACAGTGTGGAGATTCCTTAGAAAACTGGAAATAGAACTGCCATACGACCCAGCAATCCCACTGCTGGGCATACACACTGAGGAAACCAGAATGGAAAGAGACACGTGTACCCCAATGTTCATCGCAGCACTGTTTATAATAGCCAGGACATGGAAGCAACCTAGATGTCCATCAGCAGACGAATGGATAAGAAAGCTGTGGTACATATACACAATGGAGTATTACTCAGCCATTAAAAAGAATGCATTTGAATCAGTTCTAATGAGGTGGATGAAACTAGAGCCTATTAAACAGAGTGAAGTAAGCCAGAAAGAAAAACACCAATACAGTATACTAACGCATATATATGGAATTTAGAAAGATGGTAACGATAACCCTGTATGTGAGATAGCAAAAGAGACACAGATGTATAGAACAGTCTTTTGAACTCTGTGGGAGAGGGCGAGGGTGGGATGATTTGGGAGAATGGCATTGAAACATGTATATTATCATATGTGAAATAGATTGCCAGTCCAGTTTCAGTGCATGATATAGGGTGTTTGGGGCTGGTGCACTGGGATGACCCAGAGAGATGGGATGGGGAAGGAGGTGGGAGGGGGTTTCAGGATAGGGAACACATGTACACCCGTGGCAGATTCATGTCAGTGTATGGCAAAACCACTGCAATATTGTAAAGTAATTAGCCTCCAATTAAAATAAATAAATTTATATTAAAAAAATAAAAAATACAAATATAAGAACATAAAGAAATAAAAATAAATGCTTGTTTAAGAAGTAATTAGATACAAACAATTGTTGGCGGGGATGTGGGGCAATTAGGTCCCTCATACACTGCTTGTAGGAATATAAAATGGTGCAGCAACTTTGGAAAACAATCTAATGGTTCTTCAAAAAGTTAAACAGAATTGACTTAGCAGTTTCATACCCAGGTTAATGGAAAAGAGAAAAGAAAATAATGTTCACACAAAAGCTTGTACACAAAAGGTGAAGTGAAGTGAAAGTCACTCAGTCGTGTCCGACTCTTTGTGACCCCATGGACTATACAGTCCATGGAATTCTCCAGGCCAGAATACTGGAGTGGGTAGCCTTTCCCTTCTCCAGGGGATCTCCCCAACCCAGGGATTGAACCCAGGTCTCCTGCATTGCACGTGGCTTCTTTACCAGCTGAGCCACAAGGGAAGCCCACACAAAAGGTAGAGACAACTCAAATGTCTATCAGGTGATGAATGGGTAAATAAAATGTGGAATATCCATACTATGGAATATTATTAGGCCATAACCAATGTGAAGACAACAGAAATTCTGCAGGGAGGCAAGAACAATGAAAGAAAGCTAAATTCTCATCTTCTTTCGTGGGAAGCAGCAATATAAGTATGATATTTGGAAATATGGAGGTAAATAATGAAAGAGATAGCTAAAAAAGCAGAAAGTAGTTGCCTCTAGGGAGTGGCAAATATGTTGGTATACATATATGTATATTTTGGGGAAGGTCAAACAGCACCTTTAAATATATATATAAAAGGCTTCCTCAGATGGTAAAGAACCTGCCTGCAATACAGGAGATCCAGGATTGATCCCTTGGTCAGGAAGATCCCCTGGAGAAGGGAATGGCTACCCACTCCAGTATTCTTGCCTGGAGAATCCCATGGACAGAGGAGTCTGCTGGGCTATACTCTATAACGTTGCACAGAGTCAGACATGACTGAGCGACTAACACACACACACACACACACACACATATATAACTTACTGAAAGCAGAAAATGAATTTATAAATAAGAAATATCCCAGTGTCTTCCACAGAGACTTTATCCAATACTTGAACAATTACTATACCTGGAAAAAGGCGCATTCTGAATACTTCTTCCAAATTGCCTCTGACCTGGGCTTATTCTGACAATACTTCGCATACATTTGAAAATCATCTTTCTGTGATAAAAAGAAAATGCAAATGTATTAGCGATTTGTGAATATGTCCTTTTCTTATCAAGAAAGGCTGAGCAAGAGTGAGTGTGGTCAAGCATCACAGGGAATGTGGCTTAAAGGGCCAGGTTAGAAGCCTTCTTTATATTCCAAGACCAGCATGCCCAGCAAACCGGGGAGAGGGACACATAATTATGCAAGCAATTTCATAACTTCCACTTATCAAGTTTGAGAGTTAGAGGGAAAAAAGCTTTCTCTGAATGAACTATGAAAACAGACTACTTTTTTGATTACTACGAGCTAACCAGGTACCAAGAGATACACTCTTTCTTTGCTCTCAGTTACTCCGTTCCCTAATGAATGAACTTAATAGTAACTCCCAAGGTCCTTGGGTCCTCATTGGACCATCATCATTGTACCAGAACCCTGTGCAGTATCTGCTCACCCTCTTCTCTCTCCCTGTTCATTTGACCCTCATCTAATGGGCTACCTCCTACTCAGTCATTAACACTCATCTCATGAGTCATCTCTTCTATACAGCCATCATTTATACCTCCAATCAATATCAGATGCACTTCTTCTTGGCTCCTATAAGACCCTTTGTACTACATTAATACAGCACAACTGACACTGGACACAGTGGAATCCCTCTTTTCCTATGTGAATAGTCTTGATATTCCACATTGTCTAGTTCAGTGCTTGGCTCAAACTAGGTACTTAATAGTTGATGACTGCTGAATGAATGAACAGATCAATAGGCATTTATTAAACTACTGGTTTCCAAGAACTCTGCTGACCTTACTAGAGATAGAAAAATATATAGGATATGGACCCTGCCTCAATCAGTTTTCCATCTAGTTGGAGAAAGAATTCATGAAATTCATGTGTAAACATGCGTAGTACATGTAAAATTCCCAGTAAGTAGCACAGACATTAAGTACCATGTAAGTTCAAAGGCAAGAGGAGCTGCTGTTGCTTAGGGAATTAGGGAAGAATTAGGGAAGAATCTGGCCATGGTTTCAGTTCAGTTCAGTTCAGTTCAGTTCAGTCGCTCAGTCGTGTCCAACTCTTTGCAGCCCCATTAACTGCAGCACACCAGGCCTCCCTGTCCATCACCAACTCCTGGAGTTTACTCAGACTCATGTCCATTGAGTTGGTGATGCCATCCAACCATCTCATCCTCTGTCGTCCCCTTCTCCTCCTGCCTTCAATCTTTCCCAGCATCAGGGTCTTTTCAAATAAGTCAGCTCTTCTCATAAGGTGACCATGATTTAAATGCCTTTAAATGTCAGGATATATTGAGAAAGGTTCTGCCGTATCCTTACTATCTTCTCACTCCATAAACACTTCCTGAGATAAGATATCTCCTTGGACACTTTCAGTGATCACCTCTATCAAACTGACTCTCAAGTCAAAACAAAAGTGATCTTTCAGGAAGTGGAGGAGCTAGATAAGCAGAGAATATTGTGAGAGAAAACTCTAATGGAGGAGAGTGTGATTATAGAGCCTGGGAAGTCAATTATACTAAGCACACCCGTGGGACACAGAGACATGAGCCTCCTTGAAAGATATTGTAGAACAACAAGAACACACAGCTCCCTGTTTTGCAAAGTTCCTGTGATAGATGCCTTGGTGTCTGAAAGCCAAATATTTGATTTGAAGACTTCACATACATTAGAGGGGACTATCAGGGCATCTCTCAGGCTAGAAATTAACCAAGCCAAGAATGGTGTGCCAAGATGATTCCAACTCTTGCATCTTCATAGTCAGGATGGTCCCTGGACTCCTGGGATCACCCAGGGGTCAGAGGTCACAAGCTGAGCCACTGTAGCATTTGATGCCACAGAATACAATAGCCATTTGTATGCTCCAATACACCATTCCTGTAACAAAACTTGATTTAGCATTAAATACTTGCTGGAGTGATGTGTCGCCTGCAAAAATAAAAGGATATAAAAAATGATGCCTACCTTGTCTCCAAATCTAGAAAATGACATGCTATGTTGGTGGCCTATATATTTATATATTTTGAAATAATCATTGAACTAACCCTTTCCAGGAAACAAGATCCCACTCTTTCTGGAGCATCAACACAATTTTCCAGACTGCTCATGAAAATGCTGTAAAAATTTCAAAGAAAAAAAATATGATTTTATGTGAAATATGCTATATTGGTCAACAACCATTTAAATAATAATCACAAAAAAAGAAAATTCAATTCAGCAATTACATACTTGTTATGGAATTCATATATTTCTGCCATGTTTCCAAAGAGAACATCCCTTTTACTTCTCAGGAGAGGTGGCATAAGAACAAACATCTCTGGATTATCCATCTCCGCTCTATAGCCCTACCCAAAATAAATATATTTATTCATTTAAAAAATAGTCACATCATCATTCGATTGGGCCACCAAAGATACAAGTACAGCAGAATGTATATGGGATTAGAGGGTAAAGTTGTTTGTAATTTTATTATTCATATCTTCTAGTTCCCCCAAGTTATCCACTATTACTATTATTTTCAATAGCAGGACAAGGAAGTTCAGGTTTTCTACTCAGTGGGTAGAAGAAAGGGACAACTTTTTGGCCTTTAGTGTAGCTAAAATGAAAGAAAATAGAAACCAGGTATGAAAGATGATATTACAGGTCATTAACTTCTCCTTAAACATGGAATAAGTGTTTGAGTTTTGCCAGACCAAATTAATATTACTAATATGACATTTGTAACAAGTGAATGCTTTTCTCCATACTTAGGGCTTTATCTTATGATCTCTAAATAGCACCCTGGGAATAATTATAACAATCCACTGTATTCCTAACAGAACAGCTTATCTCTTCTGTAATGAATTCTGAAGCCACAATCCTCACTACAGAGGGAGAACCTGAATGCACACATTTAACAATCAAGGAAGGAGACAAAAAGCTAAGTTTGCACTTCCTAATGAATTCCAGAAAAAGAATGCATGTGAATCAGTTCTAATGAGGTAGATGAAGTTGGAGCCTATTATACACAGTGAAGTAAGTCAGAAAGAAAAACACCAATACAGTATGTTAACGCATATATATGGAATTTAGAAAGATGGTAATGATGACACTATATGCAAGGCAGCAAAAGAGACACAGATGTAAAGAACAGTCTTTTGGACTCTGTGGGAGAAAGCGAGGGTGGGATGATTTGAGGGAATGGCATTGAAGCATGTATATTATCATGTGTGAAACAGATCACCAGTCCAGGTTCAATGCATGAGACAGGGTGCTCAGGGCTGGTGCACTGGGATGACCCAGAGGGATGGGATGGGAAGGGAGGTGGGAGCGGGGTTCAGGATGGGGAATACATGTACACCCATGGCTGATTCATGTCAATGTATGGCAAAAACTACTACAATATTGTGAAGTAATTAGCCTCCAATTAAAATAAATTAATTAATTTTTTAAAAAAGACAGGAAAATACAATATGAGTCACTTACCAACAAAACAGTAAACAGTTCCCTAACATATGCCCTCTCCGTCTGTATCAGCTCATTTAGGACGTGGCTAAAATGAAAGGACCGTATTTGTCAGTTATTTTATGGCTTTAGAATTGTATTGTAACATTTCATTTATTATCATGATAAATTGTCTAAGATGAAAATTAGCAGTGCAGAGGAACTACCCATGGTTTGGTTTTATCATCAAAATAAAAAATTAATTCTATGGTTTGTAGAATAAGTACTACCCACAAGACTCTTTAAAATGTATTTAAAAAAAAAAAAAGGAGTGGGGCTCAGGAGTCATTTTTAAATGAGGAAAAAAAAAAACAAAACTAATTTTATTTCCAACTCACTAAGCTTAAGAATCATTTACTAAAAACTCACAAATCTATTCCTAAAATCCTGGGGAATACTTTCTTGGACAGCACAATTTCTGTGCTATTGTTCTCCCTCTCTCTCTCTCAGAAAAAAATCATATAAGCATTTTAGACACAATTTTCCCTTTTTCCTCAGTAATGTTTTGAAGTTTTCCAAGACATGATATGAATTTATAATACTGGTTTTCCCAAATATAGATCATACTTAACTTTCTGTAGTAACTTTGTTTACTATCTCTTTAAAATAAAATAAAATACATTTTCCTTCCAATGTGATTTCCAATTGACATTGTATTTAAAATTTATTTCCTTACTCCCCAATGTTATCCATTTAATGTAACTTCTTTTTCTTTGTTTTTTGTGTTTTGGCAGCACCACACAGCATGCAGGATCTTCATTCCCTGACTAGGGATTGAAGCCATACCTGCTGCAGTGGAAGCTTAGAATCTTAACTTCTGAACCACCAGGGAAGTCCCTAATTTAACTTTTATCCTTGGCCTCTTTTTAATTTAATTTTTACACTTTTATAAATTTAACTAACATTTAACAATCTTTGCATATAACTCTGTTTCAAATTATTTGTTACTTGCTCCAAACTACTGGTTACTTACTCAAAACTCTGTGATATAAAATTTAAAAGGTGACTTCATATGTGTGGAATGTTAACATAATAATATAAAAGTGAATGAAACGATTTTTATTAGTACCTATAAAATCATATTGTATATCTACATAATCTTCTGTAGTTTTTGAAACATTGACCCATTCACTCTCACCTCTTTCATAAAAGAGGAGACTATGAATCTGAAAAGATCTAGTTAATTTTCAAGTCACATAAACAGAGCATAGGTTGGCCAGGACTTCTGACACCTTCTCTAGTGCACATTTGATCAAACCCAGCAGAACCATATTCTAGGAACTCAAAATTCTAAGTACATTTGCTTTGAACACTGAATCAGAGCCTCCTACTGGTAGATATGTATATGGGTGTATGTTAATAAATAAAAGATACTTCTTTAAAATATCCAAGCTATTGTCATTGTCCAAATTGGAGGACTGAGCAGAACTTCTCTTCTCCTGACAATCATACACTGCTTCAGTCTGAAATGAAAAGAAAAGTGAAATTAGCATCTATGTAGGTATAGTTCTTCTTCATGGAAATGTAGCCCAAATTAAGTTTTCTTCTTTCTACATTCTAACTATATAAACTAAAAAGTAACACTATGATTATGATTTTTCTCAGAAATAACTTTGATATATACTAGTTAAAATTATTTTAGTTGCCTAAGAGGACAGATTTAAGATATTCATTACAATTTACTTTATACATTAAGTAATGTTTCATCTCTGTAGCACTTCAGGGAAATGAGGTTAATTCCTAAAAAGTTGATTGTCCTGGGACTTCCCTGATGGGTCAGCAGTTAAGACTCTGCACTTCCATTGCAGGGGGCATGGGTTCCATTCCTGGTTGGGGAACTAAGATCTGGACCCAAAGGGAAAAAAAAAGTTGACTGTCCAGGAAAGGGAAAACCGAGTTTCAGAGAGCTTTCACAAAGGGCCAAGGTCACCTAGTAAGTGATAAAACTGCCAAACTCATGGTCAGCCACCATTATTACATTCCCTCTTTTTTTGGATTTTTGTGTGTGTGTGTGGACCATTTTTTAAGGTCTTTTCTGAATTTGTTACAATATTGCTTCTGTCTTAAGCTTTGTTTTTTTTTTTTTTTTGGGGGGGGGGGGGATGCTGCGAGGCATGTGGGATCCTAGATCCCCAACCAGGATCAAACCCACACTCCCTGCACTGGAAGCACAGTCTTAACCACTGGACCACCAGGGAAGTCCCTCATATTCCCTCTTTAAAAGTGTACTTTAATTTCTGTATGCTCCATGTACCAAGTGTTATCATTTTAACTACTATAATTAAGACTGAAAATACTGCATACTGCACTTCTCAGATAGGTATGTGCCATCCACTCCTAAGAGGGTTCTGAAATACAAGGCTGAAAAGTTTTGAACCATCAAATTTTAAATGCCTAAGGATTGTGCAAATTGACTTGACTTGGAAGTATATGTGCATTTGGGAACTGGAATGACTAGCTAGGTATCTCACCAATGAAATGTACAGAATCACAGCCTTCTATTTTTACCCTGGGGATATGCAAATGAATAAATCCACATAGCTATTAAGGCAGGCATGACTTGAAACCAGAACCAAAAGACACGGCAGACTAAGGAATTTGGCATTCAGCCTGTTTCCTTCTTGAAACCAGAAACTGTGGCTGTAGAACATGATAATCGACATGGTGTGTCAGTATGGGTCATTTGCTAGCCTGCTAACAACTACATAAAACACTTAGAGCATTACCATGCACCACACAATACTCAAAGTACTTCATAAAGACTAGATTATTTTATCTTAGTTATACTAACTCCATAATGAGGGTATTCTCTTATTACCTCCATTTTATAGATAAGGAAACTGACTTCCAGAGAATTTGCCCAAGGTTATGCAGCCAGTAAGTGATGGAGGTGGGCTGAAGTCAGGCATTCTAGCCACACAATCTGTATCACATGCTATCCTGCCTCTGGGAGATACATTCTTGGCCTTATTTACCATCAAGAACATACAAAGAAAACGTAAGATGCTGCAGTTATGAGGCGACTACTCTCTGCAGATACCAGATTGTCATGAATAACTCAGAAGGAAACTTGAATCTACCAAGAAAAGAATAGGTGTGTTTTTTTAGCCTAGCAGGTAGTCCATTAGAACCTGTCCTTTGTCCATGCTTTCTACTTGCAGGACTGGAATCACTTATGAAAGGCATTTCGTTTTGTAAAAAGGTGCAGCACTTATTCAGCTGAATTGAGGTGCAGGCAGGAAAGAGAAACTAGAACTTATATGGGATGTTCTACAGCATTTATTCTGAACTGGAGCCAAGACTTGAGAAACTGCTCATACAACTGGGGCTAGGCCAGTACTGTAATTAGACATAACACAGCAGCAGCTTTTGCTTTTAGATATAATAGGCTTTCAAATGCACAATATTGGTTCAGTGAATGAAAAATACGGTTTTAGCCCCATCCTGCTTCTGCAACTACAGCAATAAAGCCAATTTTGAATTAATTAATGATATTTACTTTTGTGTTGCTCTGATTTTGTCTCCAAGTCTTCTTCCCTGATAGAGAAATATAAGAGAAGAATTTCAAACAAAAATTAAAATCAATACTTTCATAAAAATATGTGCATGTGTATTAAAAAGAGAGATTAATGTGCCAACATGTTTATATTAGTATTTTAAAATCACACTATATATAACAGATGATTGGTTAGACTTATTTATATGATTTCAACTTCTCATAGAGCATGATTTTGCCATGTATTCACCCATTCTCTCATTCATTGAACACTCACTGGATTGCTGAGCAAGCATGAAGCTAGGTGTTAGTACCTATGACTATTTGCAGATTTAGTTATCATTCTAATATATAAGCATTTAATCAAATTGTAGCTCACTGATTAACTGAATCAAAAAGAGTTTCAGGATAAAATCTCAATTTAACTAATAATTAGAGCATCTGACATTTATTTGGCACTTACTATATGCTGGACACTATTCTAAGCCCTATATGTGCATTTGCTTTTTTACCTCTCAAATTGACCCTTGAAGATAAGTACTACTTCTCCATTATATAGGTTAAGCATAAGATGTCCAAGAAGCAGAAGTGGTACACAAATCTGTATAATCTACTGTCAGAATTCATGTTTCTAAGCACTCTATATAAAACAACATTACTGAAGCACATTAAAATGCTAAAACAAAACCAAATTAAAAAAAAAACCCAACTTCATCAAAATTCCAAGCTTCCATCTTTCTGTTCTTCCTGTGTAATCTTTCTTTTTGTTCTGTTCAATCTTTCTATTTCATTTACAAAGGGTGAGCCCTTGTATTACCAAGCAAGGAGTCCACATGCTCCTCCAGAGTCCAGGGCATGGTCCAGTCAAAGACTAGGCCATTCAAGTTCCTAAGTCTCAGGGCTGCTGAAAAGAACCCTGCCCAGAAGGGCTGTGTGCATCACTTCTCACCATGAAAGGAACAGATTTCTTGTCCTTTCTGCCTCTACTGGGAGCCACTGCAAGGCCCACTCAGGGAAAGACTCTGCCGTTAATGAGTTCTCTAAACTTTATCCTTCTCTCCATTTACTTAAAATATATTCTATACAGGAATTTTTACCTTTATATAATATATATGTAAATGGATAAATATAAATTAGACTTAGTGGCAATTACCATATAAAATTAGTTTCTCAATAAATATTGATGTCCATCACTTTAAAGAAACTTGATATCCAGAGATCCAAAGTTACTTATAAAGCAAACTTAGGGAGCTTTACAAACTAGCTTTTACTAATTAATTCTTTGCAAATACATTAAGAGATGAAAAAGGAGTGCATACAAAATTTATGAGAAGTATATCTTTTTCGAAAAGCAAGGTATTGGGTTGGTCAAAAAGTTTGTTCAGGTGTTTCTGTAAGACGTTACAGAAAAATCTGACCTGACCTTTTTGGCCAACCCAATAGATGTCTTCATTCTTTTAATAATGTGACTATGCTGCTGCTGCTGCTAAGTCGCTTCAGTCATGTCCAACTCTGTGCGACCCCACAGATGGCAGCCCACCAGGCTCCACCGTCCCTGGGATTCTCCAGGCAAGAACACTGGAGTGGGTTGCCATTTCCTTCTCCAATGCATGAAAGTGAAAAGTGAAAGTGAAGTCGCTCAGTTGTGTCCAACTCTTCATGACCGCATGGACTGCAGCCTACCAGGCTCCTCCGTCCATGGGATTTTCCAGGCAAGAGTACTGGAGTGGGTTGCCATTGCCTTCTCCGGAACTGAGCTTACATTCTAGCAAAAGAAACAGAAAACAGGCAATTATACTAAAGCTAGGAAGATATGAAGAGGGGCTTGATATCCCATAGTATAACACCTGACCAAACTGGGGTGCAGGAGAGGAGGAGAGGCAGGAAGGAAGAACTTACCTTAAGCAAGAGAAGAGAACACTAGGTGTAAAGTCCAAAGGGCAAGACAACTAGGGGCATTTAAGAAGGGAAAGTGGGAAACAGGGAGACTGCTATAGTTGTCAGGGCAATGGATGGGTGTTAGCTTGGATTAGGAAAGTGGCAGTGAGGGCTAGCAGGGCGGATTCGAAGAAGTGGAATTTTGGACTGATTAGAGGTGGGGATGAGTGAGAAAGAGGAGCAGAAAAAATGGCATCCTTTTGGGGTATGCTGAGACTGAGCTGCCAATAGGAAATTCAAGGAGGCAAATTGTAAATACAGACTCTGAAGTTTAGGAGAAAGATCGAGACTAGAGCTACAGGTTTAGGAGCTCAAACCATTTTATCTCTCACACACAATGTTCTTTCATAACTTCCCTCTATATGAAATATTAATTCAGCAAAATATTTATTACATCTTTCTAGGTGCCAGACACGGTGTTAGATAAAAGATTCTACTTGATGCAAATTAATAAAGATAAACAAAAACAACAAAAAAAACAGTTTGACTTTTTTTTTTTGGTTTAGTATGGTTGACTTATTTTATTAAAAAAAAATTAACACTTCCGTGTTGATTTGACCAAATCTCATATTTTTTTTTAACCAAATCTTATATATTTGACTTAGCAATTAAAAGTTTTGAAGAATTATTTGGACCTGATTGTTATAATTTCCATTACTCACAGACCAAGTAGGTAAAATGAACCGTGTTTGTAGCATAAATGATGCTCTGATTTAATTTAGGAACCATGATAGATAACTGATATAATCATTTATCCATCCATGTCATTTATTCAGTAAGCTGCCATCTTCCTCATAAATACCTTAGGCAAATTCAAGCTACTCCCAACAAATAGGCTTACTGTGGGTGACACAGTCTCTAAAATGAAAGCAAATTTATTTTAACAAATTTAAGTTAAAAGCCAATTGTTTTCTTTGTTTTTGTCTTACGAGTGGTCATCTGATAAAAGAGAATAATCCACTTTTTATATAGTTATTTTCCAATATAAGTGGATTGCTTATTATGAAAGCTAATGGATGCTTATGATGAAAAAAATGAGAAAGTTAACCTTAAGTAGAATGTGAGAAGGAACTGTTGCTGGTTTTAGGTGCCAAACTGATTTTTCACATGTACACAAACTCAGAAAATGTACTGATGAAAAGTAATAAAGATGGGTACCTTTTGAAAAAAGTTTACATGCTTGAAAGAAAGAATATCCAACTCCCACTGCAGAAAGAAAGTGTAATGCCATTAAATAAGAATATCAGAAAGAAAAAAAATGAAACAACACAAAACAAAATGTACTTTTAGTGACTAAGGCCTTGAACGGATCTTGGGCAGTCTTTTCAGAGCTCTGTTCCTCAACTGTTCAGAGGAGTTGAGCTTTTAGAGAACCATAAAGCAAGAGGCCTTCATAAGAGGGAAGGAATAGTCTAGTTTATTGAGTATTTTTAAGTATTCTACAATTTTTTAACTTTGCCTTCAGTAGGTATTTCACTTTGAAATCAATAGGCATTATTATTCCTAATTTATAGACAAACAAAACAAGGCAAAATCAACAAAACAGGTTAAGTGAACTGTCACTGGTCACACACCCCAGGAATGGAGCCAGAAATACAACTGAGTTCTGTCTTCTGCTTAGGACTATCAACCTATTCTATTCTTATTCTCATAGCTGTTGGTTTTGATCCCCTATTGGTTTTTGTTCTTCTTATCCTTTTTTTCCTAGTATCTTCTTAGTATTATTCATTTATGGCAATGCTTATAGTTTTATTTGTGAGTATATTTTTATATTTAATAACCATTAACTACATGACTTTTATCATCTTAGCTTAGTTACCTGCTTTCATCACTTGGTTTTAATATGATCTCTGCTGGAGCTGAGCTGGACTTTTATATTCATTATGCGTGGCTCAGGCTTTCTCTGATTTTCAAAGCAGTTCCCATATATTAATGAAGTCTCTGATTCTCTCAGATCAAAGAGATGGAATTTAGGCCCACCTTCACAAACTTAACTAACTTAGGGCCCCAAAGACCAAACTACTTTCCCCTAAGGGGCTCCAGAGGCAGCTCAAGGAAAACCTTGGGGCAATAGTCATCTTATTTCCAGAGTAGCTCAATACCACAGAGAGCATCATTATTTTATCCCACAGAACTTAGAAAATAGAAATAAATATTACATGTTTAAAATCGTCTACAAAGATTAAAACAAGTAAATGAACTCTCTAACAGTTAATTACTAGCAAAATTATTTGATTTACCTGTACGTCTTTAGAAAAGTCAATCTATTTGATTATCTAAGCCATTCACTTATTAGAAGCCTATAAGAACCAAATAATAGTTTATCCCTATAAGTGGTAAACGCATGTATGTATATACTATTTTCATATGCTTCCTTGCACCTGCTGAAGAAAAGGGTGAATTGTGAGTTTGATGCTAGTATAAAGTTCATATTCACTGCAAAATTGGGAAATTCAGCCCAGATTTTCATCATCCTGTACTGTACTATATTACTACTATGTTTAATTATTGTACAATAATCTCTATCATGACTCCTGCCTTCTGCAATACAATCTGCACATGACCAAGGATGCTTAAAAAAAACAATTCCTATTTCTCAGGATTGAAGAATGAGTTCAGTATTTACATTAAAAGTAACAAAGTAAACAACAGCAAGAAGAAAAGAGAGAGAAAAGGGGAATCTAAGATACTCTACCTTGTGTAGGTGAAAAAAATGGTGCTCCAGATCTGACCAAATTGTCAGAAGCAGATACTACAAATGGAATCGGCCTCACATGTTTATCTGTCAGGTTTCGGAAACCAGCCTGTTGGTTCTCAAATATACTTCGGATGTTTTCAAGCTTGAGTTGGATGGTCTGCATTTGAACCTGCAGGTTACATAAGAAATCTATGAAATATTTTCTGAAATGGGGGTCATAACAAATCCTATTACATTTCTCAGTCTCAGACAGATACAAAATTAATTTAGACTTTAATATACAACTAGAAGAAATTTAGGAAAGTAATGGGGAACAGATTAAGGCATTATTTCACATGGTTACAAAACCAGAAGGTCTCGACCAAAACAACTTGAAGAAGAAATTTATCAAGCAATCATCAAATAAGTCAGTCACTGAATAGGTGATTTACCCTTCATTGGCTGAAAGGGGATAACAGCTAGAAAAGAGGGCGTGTTGAGCACAAGAAAGCTACCAAGTTAAGCGCTGTCACAGTAGTTATGTTTTAGCCTGCAGGACATTCTACAGTTCACCATGTTATACTGGGTTGGTCAAAAAGTTCGTTTGGGTTTTTCTGTAAGATGGTATGGAAAAACTGGAATGAACTTTTTGTCTAACTCAGTAAAAGGCTCCTCAGAGGCACTGATGGATAATGTACCCTTCTGGCCCTCCTATATGATTTGAGGCAGCAAGAGTTAGGCTTCGTTGCTTCTAGACTCACTTGGTTATCGCCAAGGCTATGTTTCTGATCTTCTGCGGCATGCCCCTAAGATCTGAAGCTAAACATGGATTTAAATACTATTCTAAACTTTGGAGTCAATGAGACACTTTAGCAGCAAATAACATCACAAGATGCTCTTATCTATACTGTGGAGAGAGAGTTTGATGGCAGCTGCAAGGGGGTGGTGCTGAACTAACCTAAGCTCTCTACCCTGCCAACACGAGCTTCTACTGCTCCCCATTCCCCAGGTAGTCCCATATCCTTCCTTTATCACTTTATCCTCAAACTGAGTGGGATAGCTGGATCTGTGTCTACAGAGCATCTTCTGGTGGTCACTGCAGCAGGAAGGAAAGATGATCGGCGTAGACTGTTCTTGATATGGGCCCAATATCCTATGACAATTTTGGACATTTCTCGAAGGATGCACAAGAAAATATATGTGAAAGCTGCTAGTAAGTGAAAAGAGTTTAAAAGTAATGCAGTCATGGGACTTCCCTGGTGATCCAGTGGTTAAGATTCTGCACTCCCACTGCAGGCTACATAGGTTCAACCCCCAGTGGAAGAACTAAGATGTCACATGCCATTCAGCCAAAAAAAAAAAAAATGTTTTTAATTAAAAATCATTCAAAGCTCAAAAAGGAAATTCAGTTGAGTTTGGTTCAGTCGCCCAGTCGTGTCTGCCTCTTTGCAACCTCATGGACTACAGCATGCTAGGCTTCCCTGTCCATCACCAACTCCTGGAGCTTGCTCAAACTCATGTCCATTGAATCGGTGATGCCATCCAACCATCTCATTCTCTGTCATCTCCTTCTCCTTTGTCTTCAATCTTTCCCAGCATCAGGGTCTTTTCCAATGAGTCAGCTCTTCGCATTATGTGGCTGAAGTATTGGAGCCTCAGCTTCAGTATCAATCCTTCCAATGAATATTCAGGACTGATTTCATTTAGGATTGACTGGCTTGATCTCCTTGCAGTCCAAGGGATTCTCAAGAGTCTTCTCCAACACCACAGTTCAAAAGCATCAATTCTTCAGTGCTCAACTTTCTTTATGGTCCAACTCTCATATCCATACATCACTACTGGAAAAACCATAGCTTTGCCAAGACAGTTCTTTGAGGGTAAAGGATTGTCTCTGCTTTTTAATATGCTGTCTAGGTTTGTCATAACTTTTCTCCTAAGGAGCAAGCGTCTTTTAATTTCATGGCTGCAGTCACCATCTGCAGTGATTCTGAAGCGCAAGAAAATAGTCTGTTACTGTTTCCATTGTTTCCCCATACATTTGCCACGAAGTGATGGGACAGGATGCCATGATCTTCATTTTTGGAATGTTGAGTTTGAAGCCAGCTTTTTCACTCTCCTCTTTAACTTTCATCAAGAGGCTCTTTAGTTCTTCTTCGCTTTCTGCCATAAGGGTGGTGTCATCTGCGTATCTGAGGTTATTGATATTTCTGTCTGCAATCTTGATTCCAGCTTATGCTTCATCCAGTCCAGTATTTCGCATGATGTACTCTGCATATAAGTTAAATAAGCAAGATGACAATATATAGCCTTGATGTACTCCTTTTTCAATTTGGAACCAGGCCATTGTTCCATGTCTGGTTCTAACTGTTGCCTCTTGACCTGCATACAGATTTCTCAGGAGTCAGGTAAGATGGCCTGGTATTCCCATCTCTAAGAATTTTCCAGTTTGTTGTGATCCACAGAGTGAAAGGCTTTAGCACAGTCAATGAAGCAGAAGTAGATGTTTTTCTGGAATTCTCTTGCTTTTGCTATGATCCAATGATGTTGGCAATTTGATCTCTGGTTCCTCTGCCTTTTCTAAATCCAGCTTGAACATTTGGAAATTCTCAGTTTATGTACTGTTGAAGCCCAGCTTGGAGAATTTTGAACATTACTTTGCTAGTGTGTGAGATGAGTGAGATTGTGCAATAGTTTGAACATTCTTTGGCATTGTATTTCTTTGGCATTGGAATGAAAACCGACCTTTTCCAGTCCCATGGCCACTGCTGAGTTTTCCAAATTTGCTGGCATATTGAGTGCAGCATTTTCACAGCATCTTAGGATTTGAAATAGCTGAACTGGAATTCCATCACCTCCACTAGCTTTGTTCATAGAGATGCTTCCTAAGGCCCATTTGACTTCACATTCCAGGATGTCTGGCTCTAGATGAGTGACCATACCATGGTGGTTATCTGGGTCATGAAGATCTTTTCTGTACAGTTCTTCTGTGTATTCTTGCTACCTCTTCTTAATATATTCTGCTTCTGTTCGGTCCATACCATTTCTGTCCTTTATTGTGCCCATCTTTGCATGAAATGTTCCCTTGGTGTCTCTAATTTTCTTGAAGAGATCTCTAGTCTTTCCCATTCTCTTGTTTTCCTCTCTTTACATTGATCACTTAGGTAGGCTTTCTTATCTCTCCTTCTAATCTCTGTAACTCTGCATTCAGATGGATATATCTTTCCTTTTCTCCCTTGCCTTTCACTTCTCTTCTTTTCTCAGCTATCTGTAAGGCCTCCTCAGACAACCATTTTGCCTTTCTGCATTTCTTCTTCTTGGGGATGGTTTTGAACCCCACCTCCTGTACAATGTCATGAACCTCTGTCCATAGTTCTTCAGGTGCTCTATTTATCAAATCTAATCCCTTGAATCTATTTCTCACTGCTACTGTATAATAGTAAGAGATTTGATTTAGATCATACCTGAATGGTCTAGTGATTTCCCCTACTTTCTTCAATTGAAGTCTGAATTTTGCAATAAGGAGTTCATGATCTGAGCCACAGTCAGCACCTGGTCTTGTTTTTGCTGACTGTATAGAGCTTCTCCATCTTCGGCTGCAAAGAATGTAATCAATCTGATTTCAGTGTTGACCATATGGTAATGTCCTTGTGTAGAGTCGTCTCTTGTGTTATTGGAAGAGGTTGTTTGCTATGACCAGTGTGTTCTCTTGGCAAACTCTGTTAGCTTTGCCCTGCTTCATTTTGTATTCCAAGGCCAATCTTGCCTGTTACTCCAGGTATCTCTTGACTTCCTACTTTTGCATTCCAATCCCCTATGATGATAAGGACATCTTTCATATCATGTTAGTTCTGGAAGGTCTTGTAGGTCCTCATAGATCTGATCAATTTCATCTTCTACAGCATCAGTGGTTGGGGCATAGACTTGGATTACTGTGATGTTGAATGGTTTGCCTTGGAAATGAACTGAGATCATTCTGTCATTTTTGAGAGTGCACCCAAGTACTGCACTTTGGACTCTTTCATTGACCACGAAGGCTACTCTATTTCTTCCAAGGGATCCTTGCCCACAGTAGTAGATATAATAGTCATCTGAATTAAATTCGCCCATTCCAGTCCATTTTAGTTAACTGATTACTAAAATGTCAATGTTCACTCTTGCTATCTCCTGTTTGAGCACTTCTGATTTACTTTGATTCATGGACCTAACATTCCAGGTAGGAAATTACTCATTATAAGGCAAATATAAATATTAGGATTCTTTGACACGTAACAGTGGCTCTGATATAACCCCAATCGTTAAGAGAACTCTGTAATTGCAACGTGATGTAAAGTTACCTGTGAAGCAGTAAAACTCTTATCAACACTAACACAATCATAGCTTTTAAAAATTTGTTTCCATGCCCCCCCAAGTCTCTTACCTTGAGTTCAGGAGATAAAATTATACCAAATTCATACTGTAGGGTTTCAGGATCATAATTTATAAAGGGTAGAGCCATTTCAAGAAAATTTTCAATGTCTTGGAGGGCCTTCTGTGCATCTTCTTTAGACTGAAACTTGTCTATTTCTTGATTAGCCAGAAGGCACTCTCCTTCATCACAGCACTGGAGAGCCTGGTAAGAAAATCCCACACACACACAAACCATGAATGAATAAATGAGAAATCTGTTTGTCCCTTAGGAGAGTATTTATCAGCCCTGGCTGCTATGAATCAGAGTTGTTTTCAGAGCTGTTAAAAAGAAAAAAAAAATCTCTACTCCCAGAAATTCTAATTCAGTAGCTCTGGGCTGTAAGCCAGGCTCCACAGGTATTTCTTTCTTTCTTTCTTTTTTTTTTTTTGAAATATAGCTGATTTACAATGTTGTACTAATTTCTGCTGCATAGCAAAGTGATTCAAGTGATTCAGTTATATATATACATATATACTCTTTTTCATATCCTTTTCCATTACGGTTTATCACAGGATATTGAATATAGTTCCCTGTGGTATAGAGTAGAACTTTGTTGTTTATCCATCCTGTATGTAATAGTTTGCATCTGCTTACCCCAATCTCCTATTCCATCCCTCCCTGACGAACCTCCCCCTTGGCAACCAGAAATCTCTTCTCTGTATCTCCACAGGTACTTCAGAGGCACGGCCAAGGCTGGGAAGCCCTGCACTCATTTCATAACAAGGAATTCATTCTGACCATTCTCTCAACACCAGCTGCACATTCTTTCCCAAAAATCAATAACTGAAATGTGAAATTCTTTGCAAAATCTCAAGTGTAATAAAAATGCATGATGATCGCCTAGCACAAAGAAAAAGTTTCCTCGCCACAGAAGATGTACAGATTAGAATGCTCATGTTCAGATCCAATGCCTGTATGTGATACCCCTATTTTACATTCCACTGCCATGATCAAAACTTCTCTTCACTGCCTAATCATCAAAGGGGTCAGACTCTTATTCCATGGAGGAACAGTTTCTAATCACTGTTTGTTGTTAGAACAGTTTCTAATCACTGTTGCTCACAGTTACATTGCTGTAACTATGAAATGTGGAATAAGAGTCAGACTAGAGCAAAATGGCCCCCATGGTTTTTCAAAGTGTTCTAACTGCAAACTATCACCAGAGCAGAGGCTTCAGAGATGAACCTAAAACAGAGGAAGCCATCACTACCACCATGCTCATATTCAGAACAGGGGCCAAAATCCTTATGGTCCTTAATCTTGGACCGGCCGTGAATACTGCAAAGTGGACGAATGAAATAGGCATAATCAAACTCAGTTATTCAGACTTCTTACAAATCTAATTTCAAAGCTATGCCAAACCCTGGCCCTATAGCCTCTGAGAAGGACTCGGGTAGAAAAAAATATATAATTTATCTTTCAGAAATGCACCATGTCCTGTGACGTTACCTGCTGTAGGAGTTTATGCATTTTAAAGGTCCTGTTGAGCTGTATCCGTTTGGTTCTGATTTCATTTACCAAAATATCAGAAAGGTAACGTAGTTCATTGCACCTCTGACAGATCAAATCCAGGGCATAATGATGACTTGCTGCGAGCCTGTGTCCATGTATTATTACGAACCGGGCCTTTGCTAACAGGTCCTGATTTTAAGAAAGAAGGAAAATAATAACTGCGAGATCTCCATCTGAATAGAGGGGGAGAAAACGTAATTAAAAAGGAAATTGGTTGAGCCAGAGGGAGATATTGCCAAGTGTACGGTTTGATGTCATACTTCTGCCAGCTGCAAAAAAGCTTCCAGTTATAGTCATTAGCTATACGTGCATGTGCATGCTAAGTTGCTTCAGTTGTGTCTGACTCTTTGCAAGCCCATGGACTGTAGCCCACCATGCTCCTCTATCCATGGGATTCTCCAGGCAAGAATACTGGAGTGAGTTGCCATGCCCTCCTCCAGGGGATCTTCTCGACCCAGGGATTGAACCTGCATCTCTTATGTCTCCTGCATCAGCAGGCAGGTCATTTACCACTAGTGCCACCTGAAAAGCCTAATGTCATTAGCTATGGCAGCGGTGTTATCGGAAGCTCATGCACTTCTGGTCACAGAAACAGAAAATTAACCAGCCCACCCAGAAGGTGGATGAGATTTGCTCCTCCTGGGAGGTACAGATTTAGAACAGAACAAAATATAATCAATGAGATGCAAACCAGCCAAGTGAAAGCTAAGGGATTTCATATCACCTCAGCCATGGAAATCCTGTTAGATCTAGTTGCCATCTACTTGAGGACTTGACGGCTCAGACAGTAAAGCATCTGCCTGCAATGCGGGAGACCCGGTTTCAATCCCTGGGTCGGGAAGATCCCCTGGAGAAGGAAATGGCAACCCACTCCAGTATTCTTGCCTGGAAAATCCCATGGATGGAGCCTCGTAGGCTACAGTCCACGGGGTCACAAAGAGTCAGACACGACTGAACAACTTCACTTCACTTCACTTTTTTGAGGACTTGACAGATTTGAAGAGACCGCCACAGGGTTTCCCTGTCAAAAAGGAACTCAAAGCTTAGTCTCCATTCTAACTACTGACTGTCTCAACCCTGTGTTGTGACTGAAACATAAAATTTACCATCTTATCCATTTTGAAGTGTACAGTTAAGCAGTGTTGAGTGTATTCACATTGTTTTGCAAGATGAAAAAGATCTGGAGATGTGTTACACAATAATGCAGATATCCTCAATACTGTTGAACCATACACTTCAAAATGGTTAAGATGGTGAATTATATTTTGAGTGTCTTACCACAATTAAAACTAAAAATTATTCAAAACACAACAAAATGAAAACAAACAAAACAAAAACAGACAAAAAATTCGAAGCTCTGAAGCCAGTTTGCCTTCTCTTTTTTTCCAAACCAAAGAGATCTGGAACTTGCCCCATGATCACAAAGATCTACAAGTAAAATTCCAGAACTGAGCACCACAACCACTGCCTCTCAATTTTGTTTTTAGATGCTTATGCTACCGAGAAATCCATTTATTTGTTGAGAATACACCTTAAAAGGGCTTACCTGGTGGCTCAGCTGGTAAAGAATCTGCCTGTCATGCAGGAGACCTGGGTTTGATCCCTGGGTTGGGAAAGTCCCCTGGAGAAGGGAAAGGCTACCCACTCCAGTATTCTGGCCTGGAGAATTCCATGGACTGTATAGTCCATGGGGTCGCAGAGAGTCAGACATGACTGAGCTACTTTCACTTTCTCACCTTAAAAACAACAGCCTCGCTCTCACATACAAGACAGGAGAGCAAAGCTAGAATGTGTTGAGTGTAAAGCCTTGAGTTCAAGCTTTAAGACCAGCAGAATAAATGACAGCTGGCTCTTGTGAGTATTTATGCTTTATGTCCATATATCCCAGGTACTGTGCTAAGTGTTTTATCCACAGCATCCAAATAATTCCTAATAATCACTCTGCAAAGTAGGTCATCACATCCCCAATTTATAGATAAGGACACAGAGGTTTAGAAAACTTAGTTTACCCAAGGCCACACAGCTGGTAAGGCTAAATAGACCTATCTATATGAATCTGTGTCTGATTCAGTTGCATATATCAAATGATGGTTATTTAAGGAATTATATTTTTAAGGTTTCCATCATTTCCAAATACCAAACAGCATTCTTGATAGACATTTTTCTAGCTTCTTCAAAATGATGTATGCTCTTGTTCCTATGGATGGGCCTGAAACAGTTACAACTATATGAGATGTCTGCAAGTTCATCTCAGGCCCACACTGAACAGAATAGACAAATATTGTTGAGCCCATCATACAGACTGTTGTTACAAGAGACTAGTCATAAGGGTTTATACTACCAAAAGACATCAAAATGTAACTATTATACTCTTTAGAGACACTGCATATCTAAAATATAATCTTACCTGAGAATTTTCATCCAAGTTTTCCAACTTTTTAATTTTTTGTTTCACTTGAGCTATAGTCCCTGTTACATCTGCCAACTCCGCTTGTTGATTTAGTATAAGTTCAGCTTCACTCACGAGCTAAAAGTAGGGGAGGAGAAAAAGTCTTCAAAGCACGCAAATTATTAAGCCTTTTCACCTAATAATCAAGCTTTGTAGTAAATGCTATTAATTAAGAACCTCAACATGGAAAAATCACACATACGGAAAATGTTTTCAGATATCTTATTCACAGAAATCAATATAATCTATTAAAATTTAACCTGCTAGACATCAGTGTGCACTGATGATTTATAAAAGATCACAATGTACATGTGAAGGCATTTGTATGTGGACATGTATAGAGGTATACATACGTGCATATACATGCACATATATTCCCTAGCTGTATGGTGAGTGGCTCTAGAAACAAAGACCCTTCAGTAGCAATGAGCACATCTAATACCCAGACCTTGGTTTTGAAAATCATTTTCCAGAAAAAGAAATTGGGGCTTCATAGGAAATTGGCTGATTCCAGGGCTGAGACAGAACAGGAATATGATAAGCTTGGAACATCTCTTTATGCCAGAAAGTAAAGAACTGATAAAAATGTCTGGACATGTCACAAGGACACAACAGCCAGGTGCAAACAACAGAACAGTCAAGAACATAATGAATTAAAAGCTATGAAGTCCTAAGCCCAATAAGTAGATAAATATTGTACTAAAGGGCATTTTTGACAGACATTTTTCTAGCATCTTCAAAATGACTTGTGCTCTTGTTCCTATTGGTGGGCCTAAAACAGCTACAA
This sequence comes from Bos grunniens, assembly GCF_055505025.1. NCBI lineage: Eukaryota > Metazoa > Chordata > Mammalia > Artiodactyla > Bovidae > Bos > Bos grunniens. The sequence continues at coordinate 121,945,732 of NC_141194.1, read as the reverse complement.
CCTCATGACATATCTACACAAAAAATCAGCATTTCACAACTATCATAGTAAAGATTGGTTGGAGCAAGAATCATCAACTGATGATACACTGATGAATTTTTGATGAGGAGCAAGATAATTGCATGGCCTTACATTTTTTCCCTACATATTGGGTTGGCCGAAAAGTTCATTCGGGTTTTTCCATAACATCTTCCAGGAAAACCTGAATGAACCTTTGGCCAACCCAATATTTCCAACCAGTTGCAAGGGCAGGCAGGGGTGGTGGGGGGAAGTAACTGTAGTATGGAGAAATTCAACAGCACCCTGAAAGGGTGACCAAAACCCTCCAAAGGACACGTCACATATGCAGTATTCTTGCTGGTCATATGCAGGTTAATCCAATCATGAGACAATGTCAGACATACTCAAAATGGTGAACATTTTATTTTAAAAACGACTGTATTTTTCCAAAATGTCAGTGTCATAAAAGACAAAGAAAGGCTACAAAAACATTAGAGATTAAAGGAGACTAAAGACACATGACAACTTAATGCAATACCTGACCCTCTAGACTGGATCCTGTGCTGAGGCAGGAAAATGATATAAAGGACATGATTGAGTCAATTGAGAAAATTGGAATGCTGATTGCAGATAATAGAAAAGTATTACATTATTCATAAATGTAAAAAATATGGCCACTGTACTGTGATTATGCAAGAAAATATTCCTATTTTGTGTGTTCAAGAGGATCTCAAGTTTGAGAATATTCAAGTTTTTTCTTACAAGTTTAAATTCCCACATATGCTTTTATTTAGTTAAATGCCTAAATATTCAGAACCTATCTGCTATGAACCTATCAGAGCCTATGTCACTATGAGAGACAGATTGCATCAGTGAGATTCGGACTCATGACAAACAATAATAGTGATCAGAGGCAACAACGACTTCACAGAACAGACTATAACCACAGGATGACAATGCAACCTGGAGGCAAATTAACATATAAGTAGAGGCACAATGGGTTTGTTCAGGAAAAGTAATGTTGTTACATGTGTTTGGTTGGAGAGGAGGGACAGACATTAATATCTGGAAGGCCCAAGAGTAATCTGACCTATTCTTTCATTTTTTTTAATATAAATTTATTTATTTTAATTGGAGGCTAATTCCTTTACAATATTGTATTGGTTTTGCCATACATCAACATGAATCCACCACGGGTGTACGTGTGTTCTCCATCCTGACCCCCACTCCCACCTCCCTCCCCATACCATCCCTCTGGGTCATCCCAGTGCACCAGCCCCGAGCATCCTGTATCATGCATCAAACCTGGACTGATGATTCGTTTCACATATGATATTATACATGTTTCAATGCCATTCTCCCATATCATCCCACCCTCACCCTCTCCCACAGAGTCCAAAAGACTGTTCTATACCTATTCTTTCTTTAAGAAAAGTTTTACCGAGAGCCTGACACTTCAAAATCTGAATCACCAGAGGGAAAAGGCTGGTAATAACTGAGCCCTGGGTCCCCTCCCCCAACTGATTTGGCTAGAACAAATGGAATACTAGGCAAGTCAGCCATTCATGGGCAGAAACAGGCTGACCACATGTAAGAGAGAGAAGTGACTTTTCCTTGGATCCCTGGGAAAATACTATGACAGAGACTGGTAGAAGCATGGAGGCCGACTATAAAGGGAAAGGAAAATGAAGCTATGTCTCTTGACCATATAGGATGGATTTTCCAGAAGGACAGAACTAGAATATACTTATAACCTTTTAAATAATGTATAATTAAACACAATTTAATCTCATCCATCAGGCTTTTTTATAGAAATAAGTCGCTGAATCAGAAAAAAATGTTTTGTTAGATCATATTAAATATCGTCAGCATAGGTAGATGGTAGTTTAAAAATCATGAAGGAAGTTAGTATTATTCCCTTGGTAGATTTCCCATAGTCTGAAAGTATTTTACATCTAAAATACATTTGACTATCAAACATCAACGCAGACAGCAACTTTACCCCTGTCATCTACGTTAGCCCCTTAAGTGCTTTCCCATAAGAAATGAGCCTGAGCCAGAGAAGTATAAGTGTTGGCATTTTCGTAGCTGTTTTCTTCATTCTAAGTCAAAGCACACTCACACTTGCCTCCTTTTCACCTCTCTGGGGGTATACATGGGCATCCTGCATCTTGTGAGACTGTGTTTCTGATGATCAAGGAGTAAGAACCTCCAGCATAACAAAAGAAACTGTACCCAAGAAAAGTTTTAACTGACCTCTTGAAAATCCTGCTCAAACTTCCAGAGTTGCAAATACTGCTCCATTTTTAGCTGGTGTTTTTCCCAAAATCCATCAAAAGCTATTTCCATATCATGTACTTGAGTCAGCAATCTTAACAAAGCAAAATCATCATTAAACCAATGATTTGTATTGCAGGTAGGTAGATAACCCTGCTTTGGATGTTAAGAATTATAGGCAAAGTCACAGCCCATGACATTTGGTCCAGGTAGAGACTATCAGTGTCCACAGAATCTCGCCTATGAGCAAACTAATATCTGTGGGTCAACATGGGGAGGAGTTCTCAGCTTGAATGCCAGAGGTCCAGGAATGCTTTTGCAGGTTAACAGGTAGCCACAAAAATATATAATTCCCTATCAAAAGTATAAGATAAGTAACTCTAAACCCCAAAGAATACTACTTACTTATTAATAGTTTGCCAGTCACCACTAGTCGGCTGATGATTTTCAAGTCTTGAACTCACAGCACCCTCAGCATCAGGCACTTCCAGATTTGTTAGCAGAAATTTTCCTTCTTTGGTTACAGCTGTGATATCCTTCTGTACAAAGGCAAAATAGGAAGTGTCAGCCTGCTGGGCACCTATTCTGAATGAGCTGGGTAGAAGGCAGCATACAGCAACAGATGCAGAATAGCATAGTTCTAGCACAGCCTTTGCTTTCATCACTGAAAAGTCAAGAACTACCTCAGTACCATGGAATCCAAAAGCTGCAAGAATCTCCAAGAAGCCTCTGCCTATTGAGACAGATTTACAGTCCCCAATTTTATAGGCACAAGTACCCCAAGGCTCAGTTTGTAGCTTCCTCTCACTGGTAGAAAGTTCTAATTTAATATGGAAGCAACCTAAGCATCCAACAACAGATGACTGGATAAAGAAGATATGGTATACATACATATATATATACAATGGAAAACTACTCGGCCATTAAAGAATAGAATCTTGCCATTTGCAACGACATGGATGGACTGGGAGGGTATTATGCTAAGTGAAATAAGTCAGACAGAGAAAGACAAATACCATATGATGTCACTTATATGTGGAATCTAAAAAGTAAAACAAACTAGTGAAAAAAGAAACAGAGAACTAGTGGTTATGGATGGGGAGAGGGAAGGGGGAGGGGCACCATTTCAAAAAAAGGGCCACTTAAATTCAACATATCCAGGACATCCTCCTCTCGTACTCTTTTTTTAATATTGTGCTTTACACCATATAAACATCTCTTTTTGTCTCCCTACCCAGCAATCTGTGTGAAATAAGACACACTCAACACCTCTCTATCAAAAGAAAGACCATGGAAAATTTTGGTTTGTCTCCCCTATCAGACATACCTTTAACAGGTGGTACCTTTCAGCACGAATTGCAAGAATTTCTTCCATTGCAGGAATGTCACCTGGTAGTTCTGTCTCAGCCAGTTCAGTTCCAAAGGACTGTAACATCTGAGCCGTATCTTTCACTGTGAGGGCAAAATTTTCTATAGCCTGCAAAGAGCCCGTGCATGATTCTCTTAATTCTGTGGTAACTTGGCCAGCATATCAAAACCTAGACCAGCAACTATATTAACTTTCATTTAGATATGACAGCCAAGACATACACTATGACCTCTCCTCTGCAAGGAAAGTTAGCATTGGCCTTGACAATGAACCCTAACTTTGCATCTAAGCCCCTAAGAAACTTAGTGAGGTGAAGAGACTTCTTGAATATCTAAACATCTGTACTTATTTCTCAAACAATGATGAAAACCGTTTCTTAAATATGCCACGTACTGAGTAATTTGTTTTATTATCTGGCAAAACATTGTGTGTTCCTTATTCTATTTAATTTTGGAATTGCACAATTGTTTTAATAATAACTACTTCTGAAGAGATATGAGACCATCAAAGCCACTTTATTATCATTTATGAACAAGTGTTAGCATTTGATGGACTAAGATGACAGAGGAACATTAGTCACAATAATTCATTTCAAGTTCTGGAGAAGATTTGAAGTTATGACCCCAAAGGCTCTGCTGCCCTAAAATGTCAAGTAAGGTTTGGTTGTTCATTTTGTTTCCAAAATCAGTGACTTAGAGAAAGGACAACATTTAGAGACTATATAAACCCTCTGTTTACCATGTAACTCAAGGCATCTGCTCTTTTATTTTTAGCTTTCTAGGTTATTAAAGGCAAGCCACTGCTTATTTTGACGACTCACTTTCATATGAATGAACAGGACTGCTGAATGAAAATAAAGATGAGGAAAATAAAATCCTGATTTAAGTAAATATCATTATTTCCTTCAGAAGGGTTCCCATCCCTCTGGAATTAGAAGACTCTTATATGACAAATTCACTCTAGTGAGGCACAGAGCCCTTGCTTATCCATACATTTCTAGAACAGAAGGCATTTTTGCTATAAATTTAACTGCCCCCAGCAGAATCACTAGACTGATGAGATTAATAAGATGACTCTCATTTTCTGAGGGCAAGCCATAGGCCAGGCACAGTGTCAAACATGGTACATCTGTAATCTTATTTAATCTTCTCAATAACCCAATGAGGTAAAGTCTTATTCTTCCCACTGTATAGTTGGAAAAACTGAGGCTGAGAGAGCTTTTACAACTTGCACAAAGTTATATTGATAAAAATCAGCAGTGCTAGGATTTGAACCCAAACCCTTGGTTTCTTCAAGTTACTACACGGCCACAGGAGAGGGTGGGCAGAGTAAGGTCTCCTTATTCCCTAGGCCTCTCATTTAAATGCCATCCTCAGTGACTCTTCATCATTTCTAGATATTTCCTAAGCAAGAAAATCAAGACGTTGAATTATATGTTTTTGAAAAATAGGAACCCCAGAAATCTGTTTTTCCCAAGGAAGAAAAAAAAAAATTCTAGAACTAGATTTCAAAAATGAACTACAGGCTCTACAGTAAGGGCAAAAGAAACATACATTTCTGAAGGTGATCCATTCACTGTGGCTGTACTGCAAGGTGCCGCCTAACTCAGTGGTTAACTGCTTGTCATCAATGTATGTCAGCAAATCACTAACTGAGCTCAGCATAACAACCTATACAAATAAGTGAGAAAGATACCGTTAACTGCCCTCCATGGCACTCCTCCACACAGCCAACTGTACAATGAACTTAAGCATTCGTTTAGCAGAAATTTATCTTTTATAAATGGTTCTAACAACTCTCTCCTGTACATCCCCACACACATGGATACGCTACCTTCCCTCAAGGAATAATAGTTTTCATTTACAAAACATTTCTCTGTAAAATGAAAGTAATCTCCATAGAAACCCAAACACCTGATTCTCTCTGACCTAAAAATTTTGCACTGTCTGTGGTCAACCCTCTGAAAGAATGTTAAGCCCATGACAAAGGAAGGGCTTTCTATAGTAAATTATAATTTATCATGAGGGACTGATCTTTGCAAAAGTAGCAAAATTTATGAGCACTCTTATTTCCTACACTAAAAGTGTATAAAAATATCTTCTGGAAAAAAAAAAAAAAGCTACTCTGAACTGCTCAGGATGTAAGTTCATGGGAGGTCAAATACATAAAACACACATTCATTTTATTCTCTAAAAATAAAATGTCCTGATTTTATACACACACACAAATACATACACATATATATATATACACACACACACATATATAACATATGGGATTTACATCTTTTTTCAAAACGAACTGCTTTGTTACAAATTGACTAATCTTTTCCTTTACTTTAACAGTAGGAGCAGAAGACTTTAAGGCATTTTGAATTTACATTTTTGGAAGACAAAATCTAAATTTTTTTCTTTTACATGCACTTGTGACCACATGTAAAATAACAACAACATGATACAAATTCTTCATGAGAAAGGGTCAAAACACTTAAATAATATATTCTTACCGGTAATTTGAGCATGAAATCTTCCTGACTAAATCGAAATCCAATGTCTGTGAAAGTTCGTTGGAGAAAACTGGTGGGACGAAGGACCAAAACCAAGTGCAAGTTCCCAGGGAATGAAGACTATAGGGAAAAAAACAGCACAGGAAAAAAAGAAAAAATTGTCAAAACATGCACTCGGGTGAGCACATGGCAAAAAATATATAATCAAAGAAAACAAATTCTAAAGTCATAAAAACCACTGAAAAGATAAAACTTAAAAAATGGATGCTGATAACATCTTAAAACACGAAAATAGAAATGAAATGAATGTAAGGTCATCAGGTCAGATCCTTGCAGTGCTTGTGGCCTGGAATTTTCTCACACTGAATTACACTCTTAAGCTTCATTTTAAACATGATTGTTTTTGTACTCAAATTGTTTTTAATCCTTGCAAAACAGAATCAGGAGGCAGATTTCTAGGATAGCCCTAAAAGCCTAAAGGGAGCTGAAATAGTGAATACCTGCAGTAAACAATGGAAGAAAACTATTTTGTGGACTTGTATTTTTATTTCATCCAAGAGACATTCACCAAATATCTTCTACATGTTTCCTCCACATATTTAAGTGAATGATTATCAGGCACTGTTAGCATTCAGTGTACACCAATTAATAACATACAGTCCCTACCCAGCTTGTAAGAAAATGATAGTCTAGAGTCCATTAGCATCATTTACTCTATAGCATGATAAGTTGATAAATGAAACAAGGGAATTAGAATAATATACAACAGGAAGGTGTAGCACAGAGCATCCTAGACCTAGGAATGTCAAAAAGGACTTGCCTAAAGAGGAATAAAGTGGATCAGACTGTTTTTCTGGTGTATCCATGTTTTCCAACTTCTTAGAATACTGGCATATAGTAGGTGGTCAAGAAGTAACTGTTAAATGAAAGAGTGCAAAAGACAAGGAGAACCCTATGCAAAATTCACAAGGGCTGGAATAATATGGCCTGATATAAGTAATAAAGTACCACATTCAAATGCTTACTGTATGCCAAGTATTTTGCTAACATCATCACAGTTCCTCTTCATAACAATCCTGTGAAGTAGTTAGGCAATCCGCTTTTACAAATAAAGAAAGTGAGGCTCAGAGAGTTTAAGTATAACTTGGCTCAACTGGTGAAGTCTGAATTGGTACTCAAGACTGTATTATATCAAGAGGTCCCAGTCAGGAAAGCTAGAGGAAGATGCTGCCGGAGGGTGGAGAGATGTAGTCATGGGAGATGGTGCTAGAAAGATGAGCAGGATCCAGACCAGGAAAGATCTTGGGTCTTTTCCTGGATGCAAGGGGAGACTCTTAAGGGTTTTTAAGTAGCAGAGCAACATAATTAGATTTGCATTTTAGGAGGATCACTTTGGCTTTGGGAATGGACTGGATATGGACAAGAATGGAAGCAAACAGATGAGTTTGCATGCTGGAACAGTCATCTAAGCGAGAGATGATGAGTTTCTGAACTACAGCAACAACAACAGGGATAAGGGTAGAATTTAGGAGGTATAATGTGCAAAGTATGATAACTGGATATGTCTGACGAGAAAAGAATGACTATGACAGTCAATTTCCAGATTTCTGGCTTGAGTAATTAACTGGGTGAATGGTACAACCCTCTTTGACATGGGAACACAAGAGAAGCAGGCTTTCAGGAGGGGGATAAGATACTGATTCTTATTCCTGGACCTATTGGGTTGGAAGGGTCAGCAGGACAACCAGATGATGTCCATCAGACAAATGGATGTACAAGGAAGGAGGGAAAGAAGCCTAGACTTGGAATATAGAATTGGGAGTCATCAGCCTCAAAAGAGCAGAGTGAAGCATAATAAAGTAAAATATGCTCAAAATGCTTTAAATACAGTCATCTTTCAGGAATGCTGAAATACTAATAATTGAGAAAAACTATAAAAGAAAAATTAATAAGATACTGTGGGGGCAGGTATATATGGAAAGTCTGTACTTTCTACTGTGAACCTAAATCTGCACTAAACAATACAGTCTATTTTTTAAAAAAGAATAACTTTCATAGAGGGATAAGACCTAGACTCTGAAATGACATTCAAAAGTGGAAATTTTTAAAATTTAATTCGAGATGGTGATAAAACCATAAACAAGTAGCAATGACAACTAAAGTGAGGGAAAGAGAACTGAATGTGACACAAATAGGGAAAAGAAAGGAGCACAAGCTTAAATCAGTAAATTAAACAATGATTACAAACAGACACAAATTGGGATGGCTATCCAACTGATCACTCCCCAAGGGGGCCATGTCTGCACTACCCTCCCCTCCCATGAGATTCTACATCCTCTCCCCACCAAATTCCTATGTTGAAACTTAAGCCACAATGTGAAGGTATTTGGTGGTGGGGTGTTCAGGAGATGACGAGGTCATGAGGATGGAGCCCTCATGAATGGGATTAGTGCCCTTAAGAAAGAGACCCCAGAGAGCTCCTTCACTTCTTCAGCCATGTGAAGACACAGAAAAGATGGCCATCTATGAAGCAGGAAGGAAGCAGGCCATCTATGAGCTGTCACCAGATACAGAATTTGCCAGCAACCTGACCTTGGACTTCAGACTCTAGAACTGTGAGAAGTAAATTCTGTTGTTTATAAGTCACACAGTCTATGGTATTCTGTTATAGCAGCCCATAAAGACTAAGACAGTCTCTTATTAATCTTAATATTGGTTCCTAATGAGAACTGTTATCTTTCTACATGACCTTGCCCTCCTAACACACAATGATTTGTCATGGGATGAAAATTTGATGTAAGCAGAATCCAAGTCTCACACTAGCATTTTTTGAACTAGCACTAAGGGAAGGAAACTTAGAGGGTGCAGTTCCAGGGCCACTGGTTAGCCATGACCCCTACAGCCAGAGGAAGCTTATTTCAAAGAACAAAGCAAACAAGTATAGAGAACTGGAAACAGAAACAGAGAGTCCCAATGATACTGTATATCCTACTGTCTATTATGTTGTTTTTCAGTTGCTAAGTCATGTCTAACCCTTTGTGACCTCATGGACTGCAGCACACCAGGCTTCCCTGTTCTTCACTGTCTAGTATGTACAAATGTATACTTTAGTTTATGCTAAGAATGGTATAATACCTCCCATAGTTGTTATAAAAATTAAAAGAAATAATAAATATAAAGCTACTGTGTCAACCCTAGAAAAAACTAATAAGATAGTTTTTTTTTTTTTTAATTTACTTGGGGTTCTTGGACTTATGCACAAGTAGACTTAGACAAAAGGTTTTTCAGGCTATGGATAAAGGCTTGCTTAAGGGAAACTCAGACAGGGACTTGTGAGAACTCTGGACCTATTTCTAGACTGAGAGCGCTAATTCTATTTCTACCCTGAAATAGAATTCATTTTAGGAGTTAAGTCTTTCCTTCTTCACATGGGCAAATTACCAGTATTAGTATTATACTTAACTGCCTTGACTCAGCTTATTTTTTCACTTTTAAATGGAATCAAGGGGCTATCCTAGTGGCTCAGTGGTGAAGAATCTGTCTGCCAATGCAGGAGACACGGATTCAATCCCTGGTCCAGGAAGATCCCACATGTCGTGTGCCACAACTGTTGAGCCTTTGCTCTAGAACCCGGGAGGCACAACCACTGAACTCATGTGTTGCAACTACTGAAGCCCATGCCTGTGCTCGGCTGTGAAGCACCTAGAACCTGTGCTCTGCAACAAGACACGCCCCTGCAATGAGAAGCCCGCACACGTCAGTGAAGAGTAGGCCTCACTCACTGCAACTAGAGAGTAGCCCAAGCAGCAATAAAGACCCAGTGCAATGAAAAATAAATAAATGAAATGGAAAGCATCCTACTTTTGCCAACACTTAAAGCACTTAAAGTACTCTTATTTTTATTCTTTCATGGACTCTAGGTTGATATGGCTTCATTGCCTTTTTCTGACTTTCCTTAATGTCATATTTTCTGGTATTGCATTAGAAATCTCTAGATGTGCGACCGACCCCAGGGATGACCAACTTAAAGCCTGGTATACTCGCCCCCATCCAAAACTGGGGGTGGGGGTAGGGGAGGATACTACAGGAATAGAGAAAACCATGTGGTAACTCTCTGCTCGAGGTCAGGCCCTGGTCTCTACCCTGCCACTCCTAGGAGAACAAGGCTGTCCCAGTAGTCAGGCCTCTGATCACACAATAGGGGACAAAGCAGAAAAGAGAGAGACGCAGAATCACTGTCCACAGAATCCATGGGAAAGAGAGTTCAGGCAGGGTTTGGGGGTGTTCAGCTGCTCCTAAGTCAGAGGTTTCATGTTGGTTGTTTTATTAAATCAGTTATTCTGTCTATTTGATAAAATAGTTATAAACATTCAAAGCTGAATAAAATGCTTCTAAAAATATTTCTACATTCTAATCAGATCATTCTTAAGTAAAACTTCCTGATTATTTTATCATACCTTCTCCTCCCTTAATTCCTTCAAAATGTTCAGTGATTTGCTTATCACAAAAAGCCTACCAAATTTGCATTTCTAAAGAAAAAGCACTATCAAGGATGAACACTTCATTTATTGCCTGTATAATCACATTTGCAATGTTGTTCATTATAGGATAATTTTATTGAGCCACCATGCAAATCTTCCTTGAATACACGGATCCATTAAACTGATAGCTACTCTCAAATCTAAGCCATTTGAAGGAACAAATATGTTGTAGGCAACAGCTATTATTTAGTAGGCAAAACTACTAAACAACTGGGTGGCACTCAAACAATTCATTTGATTTGTCAAAGTTACATTTTTTAGAAAACTAAATTATACAGTTCACACCAAGTATACTGTTTCTATCCCTCATGTCCATTAGATCCCACGTATGAATCAGATACACTTGACTTTTTAATCCCAGTCCCACTCACTTATCCCAGATTTAAATATGTGACTGCCAAACTAATTGCAGTAAATCCACAACTTCATATGAATGACTTTTCATAGCTTCTCTCCAGCAAACATATACACACACACACACATATATATATATATACACACATGTACATACATTTTTATATGTCTTCAGGGCCTCTCAAAACCTTATGGTAGGAACAGGAGATTGGCTTGATGGCCATGGGTTGGAGCGTTGCTTTTTATTGAGTGACTACTATGAGAATTTTCCTCATTGTGAACATTACTCTGACATTATGCTAAGTATTTTATCTGCAGTAGATTCTGCTTTTACCCTCATTTCACAACTGGAGGAATTGAGTGTAGTAGGCAGAATAAAGGTTCCCCAAAGATGTCTACATCCTAATCCCTGGAACCTGTGAATATGTTACAAGGCAAAAGGGACTCTGTAAATGTGATCAAGTTAAGAATCTTCAGAGCTTCCCTGGTGGTTCAAGTGGTAAAGAAACTACCTGCAATGCGGGAGACCCAGTTTTGATCCCTGTGTTGGGAAGATCCCCTGGAGAAGGGCATGGCAACCCACTCCAGTATTCCTGCCTGGAGAACTCCATGGACAGAGGAGCCTGGAGGGCTACAGTCCATGGAGTCGCAAAGAGTTGGACATGACTGAGCGACTAACACCTCACCTCACCTTCTGATTGGGAAATAATCCTGGATTATTGGGTGGGAACAATGCAATCACAAGTAGAGTTATTAAACAGAGGGAGGCACGAGAATCAGAGAAGATATAACAACAGAAGCAGAGGTCAGAGTGATACAGGGCCATGAGCTAAGAAATGTGGGCAGCTTCTAGAAACTAGAATGTCAAGAAAATTGATTATCCTCTAAAGCCTCAGAAGCCTGGTTGATATCTTGGTCTTAGCCCAGTGAGACTCAGTTGGACTTCTGACCTCCAGAACTGTAACAATACATTTGGGTTATTTTGAGCTACTGAGTTTGTAGTTAGTTACAGTAGCAACTGGGAACTAATATGCTAAGTTTTTGTGATGCTAAGTAATTCTTCAAGAAATTCTAGCTTGCAGCAAATACAGCTCCAGACCTTTGAGCTTTCCCATTCGGTTTGGAGAAATGATGTTCTACATTCTCTAGCATGCTGCCTTACAGACCTCTAATCTGGTTGGTTATATAAACATGAAAAGGCATAGTTTCTATTTTCGCCCAAATAAACCCTAGATTTTAAAACTATAAATCGTTTCGAGAGCTTGTCAAAAAAGCAAAAGGATGTGAGCAAGGGTCAGCCTTGTTTTCTTTGATTGCTTTTTTCTTTACAGAAAAAAAAGCATGCAGCATGAGAGAGGAAACGACATTGGTTTTAGGCACTGGTTGAAGGAGATTTTTTTTTCTTTTTTGTAGTTCCAACATGTGACTGCTTAAAGGCGCCTTGGTAAAAATGAACATGTTGCCCATCTTCACAGGGCTCAGAGCCATTTCTCCATCTCTGAGCCCAGCCCCACCCCAGCCCTGGGAAGCAGCTCCTACTGGTTCTTCAAATTCAGGGGCAGATAATTCGCTTTCTCTCCTCTTCTCCTCCCAGAGAAGACACTGAATCCCTTCTCCTCATGCCTGCCTTCAGATCACCCGACTATATGGCCTCACGACAGTTAGCACAGCAATAACAAGGACCGAAGGCATCACTTGATACATTTCACTGCTGAAGCCTGGAAACTAACCTTGTTTAATGTTATTTTATGCAGAATCTAAAACAGGCAATTCACATACTCTCTGCCCCCTTTTCAGTTATCCTAGCTACTTCTTTAAAAACTTTTACAAGTGGCTGATACCACATAAAGGTTTGATTATTTTACTATAAAAACAATTTATACTCCTAGAGCATCTTTAGGGCAAAGAAATGGGGTCACAATAAGAAAGGAACCCTTTACTGAAAGCCTAGGACATATGCTCCAGGCTTGTTATGTATATTATCCTATGTAGCCTTTGTAACATTGCAGTGAAGTAGGTGTTATGGCCTTTCCACAGATGGGCAAACTGAAGCACAGCATGGTACACTAACTACTTGCTACAGCTACCTGCTAAGGAGCAGAAGGACACGGGCCAATCTGAATCCTAAAGCCAAGCTCTTTTCAGGACACTTAACCCTTTTCAGACACGTCCTTCACAACGTAAACTCTGACTGCATGCTCAGACTGGCTGCCTTACCTTTAGGAATAACTTGACCTTGACACCTACAAAATGGGACAAAAACTAACAGTCAAAACAAATGTTTGAAACAATTTAGCATCACGGAGCCTACTGAACAAAACCATTACAATTTCATATCATTACAGAGTATTAATACTGAGTTGCTAGCATGTGATTGACCTCAGTAAGGTGGGAACTATCACTTTAGAATATGCTGAGAAAAATCTTATGACCTCAAGCTATAGAGAAGAGTTTCCAATGCTGTGAGCTACTTCTGCACTCATTCTTCCCACACTGAAAGGGTACAGAAAGGAAGAGTTACTCCACGGATCACCAAATCCCTTGCCAAGTGACCTCAGGCGTAGGATACTCCCCAGCAATGCTCTTTCCTTGTGGCTCACCCTTCTTGTCCCATATCCATTCTCAACAACCTCCCTCACTTGTTCACAGTCATTGCAATTTCCATCAAGTAGCCAGCTGAAGCCTATCTGTGGTCTCTAAGGCCACTTTACCATCCTCCCAGGTGCCACCTATCGTAGCCTCCAGAATCAGCCCAACACCAGAGATTCTTCCAAGTCAAACCATGGCGTCATCAGCTGAGTTGCAAATTTTCACTCTGGTCAAGTTGTATCCATGCAAGCAGAACAAATCTGTCTTCCACTATAGTTCTAGGCTTTAGACTTAATCCAATCAATTTCATTTCAAGCTAGCTGTTCCTACGAACAACTTCAAGTAATTAATTTGAGAGAAAAAGAGAGGAAAGACACCAAGAAAGATAACAGACACATATGCTATGCCTTGGAGAAGGCCATGGCACCCCACTCCAGTATTCTTGCCTGGAAAATCCCATGGACGGAGGAGGCTGGTAGGCTGCAGTCCATGGGGCTGCTAAGAGTCGGACACAACTGAGCGACTTCACTTTCACTTTTCACTTTCATGCACTGGAGAAGGAAATGGCAACCCACTCCAGTATTCTTGCCTGGAGAATCCCAGGGACGGGGGAGCCTGGTGGGCTGCCGTCTATGGGGTCGCACAGAGTGGGACACAACTGAAGTGACTTAGCAACAGCAGCATGCTATTCCTTAAGGTCCAAACAAATGTCATCTCCTTTGCGAGGCCTTCCCCACCAGCTAGAAGTTCTTTCATAATAGTTATTTAATAGTTATTTATGAACATGTTCCGCCTTCTCTACTAGATTGACAGCTCTTTCAGCTCTGTAGCCATTCCATGTTTACCTGTGTAACCCATATTGTCTGTAGCACAATACTAGATATACCTACTCATTAAGTACTTGTGTGTTGCATTAATTTTTGTGTATATTAAGGTATGTGTATAAACAGAAAGGGCTTCCCAGGTGGCACTAGTGGTAAAGAGCCTGCGTGACAATGCAGGAGACATATGAGATGAAGGTTCAATCTCTGGGTCGGGAAGATCCCCTAGAGAGGATATGCTAACTCACTCCAGTATTCCTGCCTAGAGAACCCCATGGACAGAGGAGCCTGGCAGGCTACAATCCATGGGGTCACAAACAGTCGGACAGGACTAAAGTGACTGAGCATGTATGCATGCATATATAGGAAACGAAGTTCAGAACTGAGAAAACATCTATGCATATAAAGGAATTAGGAATCTTCTTAACACTTAAGTCAATTACTTTTCATAACAAAAGTACTAATGTCAGTTGCACCCAATATTGTATTGTGTGAGGTGCACACAGGTATCTCTTGTGCACCATAAACTGTCTGTTTAAAAATCTTAAGTTATTATTCCCATAATACAAAATCATGTGTAGAGCTGGAGATACAATTTTTTCAAAATAAAAAGATTCATATCCTAAACTGTAATTTTAAAAATACTATCTTGTGCTAAGAGCTTTATTAGAAAATAAACCAGTTACTCACCCATGGATGTTCACTGACATTCAACAAGAATAAAATTCCTACTGGTTTATTTCCCTGATCTTACTTTTGATTCCAAATGTCATTCTGTTCTATGACTGATTGTCACTCTCACATTTTTTTTGTGTGTTGTCTTGATTATTTAAACAAGCTATTTTAAATCATAGCATCAATAACGTTATCTTAAGTTTTGAAAGAAAAAGAGCAGCACCGAAAACTGGACTGATGACCAGTTAATTATTAAATTAGCTAGTGTTATTTCACATTTCTCCAAACGACATCTAAATAGCCCTTCTGAAATTTGCTGGGAATTTGGTATATAAGTGAACCAATGATGGGAAAAATTGAAAATGTATCTGAAAGAAGAGATTTCTAAATTCTAGCTTATAAATAACAGTGAGTCACTCTTTTTTTCCTTTAAAAAAAGGTAGTCAACAGGCTACAATTCTGCATCTTTAACATTTGAATTTGGGGAAATATTTTTTTTTAATTTGAGGAAAAACTGAAATCAGAAAGAATTCAAATCATCACACTTAACATTTTTTCACTTATCCAGTAACACGTAGCCTTTTTAAACACTGATAAAGTCATCTGCAGATCTGTCCATGATACCATAATCTACTTGTCCATGGTAAAAAGAAGGATGAATCCTTTTGTTCAATATTATTTAATTGATAACTAGTGACTTTAAGCTACTCTGCCAAGTGAGTCAATATTGTTCATACACTCTTAAATAAATACCATGACGAAGGATGCTTCCTCATAAATTTGATCACATTTATGTGATCACTGTTAAGATCACAGTGCCCTATGTCCATATCACAGTAATCACATCAATAAAATCCACGTAAATCCAAGTCTCCATTTTCTCCCTCCGTCCTGAAAAGCCCCATTCAGCAGTTTGTGCTATAGCACCATGCTGCAGCATTCCTGCACTTCAACTTGGGAACAGGCTTTCCAGGACTGCAGGCAGAGCCCTTACCGCATTCCTTCTGAACCTCATCTTGCCTCTCGGGGGAGTTGCTTCTGCCATCTCGCCTATACACAATAACAGGCTTCTTTTCCAATTGTCAATGCAACATTGATGAAATATGAGCTGTGTCTTAGGTAGTATTTAAAAGCGGCAGCCAAAAATCTCTATCAAACAAAGCTACCGTGGCTGCTTCCATTACCACCCTGGCAGCGCTGCAAAAAAAAAAAAAAAAAAAAACCCACTATCTCTGATTAGTCAGCTGACAGATCCCTTCCTACTGCTCATTGTAATTCAGAGTCCACACATTCCCCCAATTACTTAGCCTGATTGAACCTCATGGATTAGCTGGTGCTGGACTTCTCAGGAAGATCAGGCTTTTCCTAAGAGTGGAGAAAGAAAAAAAAAAAACTCTCCTCCTAGGGGCTAGATGGGGCTGGCTTTCTCTGCGCAATTTGATTTTTAAGGTGGAATGCTAAGAATCTTTGTGAAGGTAGTATTAACTGATATCTTTATTCTTGCCCTACCCCGCTATGTAACTTGAAATTCAATTCTGTTTTTTATTATTATTATTATTAAATTCTATTCTGGGTTTAAGCCTGGGAAAGGTTAATAGTTTGTGGGATTTTGTCCCGATGATAATCTAAAAAGAACAGAACATGCAAACTTTCTGAGACGGGTAGGATTCTTTCCCGAAGGAACATTTCCCCAAAACGTGTAACTAAAAAAAAAAAAAAAATATATATATATATATATATATATATATAGTCTCCTATCATTATGAAGTATAGCCTAACTGCATAGTTTCTTTAAAAATCTAGAAATTAAGGTCTTCAAATCAAATTATATAATTACTTCACAGACACTAGTTTAAAATAATATATGAAGACAATCAGATCTATTTATACAATGGCTATTTTCACCAGAAAGTCTTTCTGAATGTCAACTTTTACTCTTGAAATTAGCTTGTATTCGATATTTACCTCTATTGCAAACAGTGTCCAATGGGCTATTAATGGTTGAGATATAATTGATGTGCTTTTGAGTATGGGTATAGAAACTATACCATAAGCAGAAACATTTAAAATATTTAAATAAAACAACGCTGAAACTAATCTATAGCCAGTCAGATGTCTTCATCACCTGCACCCCCACTCCTGCCTGGCAATTATGCAAATAAAGGGACCTTGGATGCAGAGCTCTTTGCTGGGCAGACTTCTCAATTCCCCACTGAGACAGCATCCCTAGGAAACAGAAAGGGGAGCTTCACCTCCCAAGAAACAAGTCATTATTCCTTTATTGACCCCAAATCAGTAGTGCTGTGCTGTACTTAGTCACTCAGTCGTGGCCGACTCTTTGTGACCTTATGCACTGTAGCCCTCTAGGCTCCTCTGTCCATGGGGATTCTCCAGGCAAGAATACTGGAGTGGGTAGCCGTTCCCTTCTCCAGGGGATCCTCCCAACCCAGGGATTGAACCCAGGTCTCCAGCATTGCAGGCAGATTCTTTACCATCTGAGCCATGAGCAAAGCAGTATCAAGACCCAATTCCAAAACTGATGCCATATGCCA
The DNA here is from genome assembly GCF_055505025.1 of Bos grunniens. NCBI lineage: Eukaryota > Metazoa > Chordata > Mammalia > Artiodactyla > Bovidae > Bos > Bos grunniens. The sequence continues at coordinate 121,928,048 of NC_141194.1, read as the reverse complement.
ACCAGTCACTCAATGAAAATTAATTTCATCAAACTGGTAGTTTTGGCCAAAAAGGAAAAAAAAAAAAAAGCTGGGCTGGGGGATTTTAAAAATGCCTTATTATAACAAGTGCTATATTTAGTGTTAAATATTTGATTCTTATCATGAACTAAAGTTTGTTCAACAAGCCTAAGGACTGATCCTAAAGGCCAGGGCATGATAAATACCTGGATAAGTATCATTCAGCCCCACTGATAGGAGTCTTCAGTACATAGAGGGCAGATATATTCTCTCCAAAGGAATTTTACCTTTTTCTAAAAAAAATTATTAATGTATTTGTCTATCCACAAGTCCTTTGGAAAATGATAGGAAGCAGCAAGTGGAAAGGTCACCAACTGGAATTCATGAAAATTCAATTCTTGCTCCCACTCTTTTGGTTACGTAGCTATCTGACCTTGGATTCATCACATAACCTTTCCAAAATGCATATCGCATATCAATATAATTCCCTCATCTATAGGACAATTTATAAAGACATCCACCCACAGGACTTAATCAGGAAACAAAGAGAATCAACATTACTTAATAAACGTGAAAGTGTTTGAAAAAGCAAAAATATATTATATTAAAGTCGACGTTTTACTATTTTATTTTGGTGATTTTCATGAATCTGGTATTAATTCTTCTCTCCATTGCTTATGATTAAACACCTCTGTTTTAAGAAATAAACAGAAAAACTACCATACTGACTTGCCCAAGATGAGGAATAATTCATAATGGGTATGAAAACAATAATGATCTCATTCATGATACCGTGTGAGTGTCAGTGTATTTCTTATACTCGTCAGCAAGTTAGTAGAACAAAAAAGAACACTGGTTCAGAAGTCCAACAACTTAGATTTCTGTCTTGCTTTCACAACTAAACCAACTGCCTCTGGTGGGTGTGGCCTCCGTGTCAGTTGTGAGATGAAGGAAGAATTTCATTGGTTGATGATACTGAACTCTCAAAGAAAAACATGGATTGATTCCCAGCTTCTCTGGTCTGATAGAGCAAGTTGACCACATGGCACTTCCACAGACAGCCCCACTCTTACCAGCTCAGGAACAGCCTATGGGTTCCTCACCTCCCTCTTTTCTATGAAAGAACTATCAGACAATATCCAGATGAGCCTAATAATGTAAAAAGATCATCTCAGCTGTGGGCAAGACCACATCTCTCATACTTCTCCTTTAGAGACTCTCTGGGTCTTGGGGAGCTAGGGACTAGACTCTTATCAGGGAGATATGTCATTTTGCAGGTGACTCCCTACCCTCTCTATCCCAGGGGAAAGAAAAATCTAGAAAGATACGCACCAAAATGTTAAAAAATGCTTATTTCTGGATGGTTAGATTATTAACTATTGTTTTAAACCTCCTTCTTTATACTTTTCAATATACAATGTGTATACAACATGGCTATTGCTGTTTTATAAAAAGTTCCCATAAAAAACTGCCTTCCTTTGAAAGGCATAGGAGACTATGAATCTCTTCTCACTCAACTTGAACCATTAACTACTCATTCTTTCCTATAAGGTTTTCTATTGAGTAGAGTTGTTCAGCTCAATCTCCTTTACCAATTCTTCTCTCTAGTTTCCCACCTCTCTGTTCCATCTATTTTTTTAGCCTCCATCAGAATAAAAATAATCTGTACCCTCACAAACAGAAAGTATAATGCAAAACAAAAATAAGAAGTTATTATAGAATAAATTGGTACTTACTGAGATTTTTTGGAGAGACATTTTGAGAGAAGACCAGGTATCCAATCTTCGATCAAGAATAATGGTAAATCGGGAGTCAGATCCATTTTGCCTAGAAGATAAGAGGAAGTAATATGTTTTTCTTAATAGTAATCCAACTTTGCTAAATATGTCCTTACTTCTGATTTACATTTACATGTGATATCTGGCCCGAAGACAGATTTGGAAAGCTATCACAGTGTGCTACAATGGAAAATCAATTTAATTCCATCAGACCAGTTCAGTTCAGTCACTCACCCGTGTCCGATTCTTTGCGACCCCATGAATTGCAGCATGCCAGGCCTCCCTGTCCATCACCAACTCCCAGAGTTCACTCAAACTCATGTCCATCAAGTCGGTGATGCCATCCAGCCATCTCATCTTCGGTCATCCCCTTCTTCTCCTGCCCCCAATCCCTCCCAGCATCAGAATCTTTTCCAATGAGTCAACTCTTCGCATGAGGTGGCCAAAGTATTAGAGTTCCAGCTTTAGCATCAGTCCTTCCAAAGAACACCCAGGATTGATCTCCTTTAGGATGGACTGGTTGGATCTCCTTGCAGTCCAAGGGACTCTCAAGAATCTTCTCCAACACAGTTCAAAAGCATCAATTATATGGCGCTCAGCTTTCTTCACAGTCCAACTCTCACATCTATACATAACCACTGGAAAAACCATAGCCCTGACTAGAAGGACCTTTGTTGGCAAAGTAATATCTCTGCTTTTTAATATGCTATCTAGGTTGGCCATACCTTTCCTTCCAAGGAGTAAGTGTCTTTTAATTTCATGGCTGCAATCACCATCTGCAGTGATTTTGAAGCCCAGAAAAATAAAGTCTGACACTGTTTCCACTGTTTCCCCATCTATTTCCCATGAAGTGATGGGACCAGATGCCATGATCTTCGTTTTCTGAATGTTGAGCTTTAAGCCAACTTTTTCACTCTCCTCTTTCACTTTCATCAAGAGGCTTTTTAGTTCCTCTTCACTTTCTGCCATAAGGGTGGTGTCATCTGCATATCTGAAGTTATTGATATGATTGATATATTGATATTCTACTACATTTTAAAATTTCTTTTTGCCACTTACGTCAATCTTTTAAACAGGCAAATGCCACTAAAATGGATTTGGAATACTGTGATTTGGGGCATGGGTCAACATTGTAGACAGCTCTCCTTCATGACATCAGATTTAACTTCACGGCAATCCATCATAAGTCAATGATCCATTAATTCATTCAGAAAAACACTGTTACATCTCTTACCTGTTCCTTGAGGGAAGGCAGTGTAATGGATAATAAAACTTTTATTTGCCCTAAAGCGACCACTTTCAAGCTTTAAGAGGTACAGTGTAAATTTTGTTTTCTGAGATTTGATTTTTGTTCATGCATGCTTAGTCACATCAGTCATGTCCAACTCTCTGTGACCGCGTGGGCTCCTCTGTCCATGGGCTTCTCCAGGCAAGAATACTGGAGCGGGTTGCCATTTCCTTCTCCAATGATAAAGTATGAAGTGAGTGAAGTAACGTCACTCAGTCGTGTCCGACTCTTTGTGACCCCATGGACTGTATCCTACCAGGCTCCTCTGTCCATGGGATTTTCCAGGCAAGAGTACTAGAGTGGGTTGCCATTTCCTTCTCCACTTTGTTCATGAGACTCTTCATAATATTACCATTTTAGATTAATGCCTTCTTAGTTTTCAGGATTAATAACAGAAAACATTTCCTTTAAAAAACTTGTTTGCAAACTAAATAAAATCTTTAAGGGAGCTTCGGAAACTTTCCCCTTAAAGCATTCTCATCTCAAATGATTTCTAATATCAAGAAGTTACTCCTAATCCATTTCAATATCACTTTTGAGTCTATTTAACTTTGTCTTCTTATTTTATCCTTGGAAGAAATGAAGAATATCTGTCTAAGCTATTAGCTAGTGACAGTTTCTTTTAGACTTTAAAGTATGATCATCATTTTCAACCTATGTTCTTCTGCATGGGGACAAATACTTCTTGGCCCCCAATTTTGTTTTCATAGATCCTCAGTATAATTTTTATAGCAATTTAAGTTGAGTCAGCTTCAGCTTCTAAGTTATTTCTTATCTATTTGAAAGTGAGTCTTACAAATCATTTACAATAATAATAGCCACACTAAAACATCATTTTCTTGTTATTACATTCAAATAGGTATCCAAAAAAGAAACCAAATTGAAGAAAACAATGTAATAAAATGCTGTACCTTGCAACAGATGTCAAGTAAGTCAGTACTTTTGCTATAACTTCTTCTGGTATGCATTTGAAATTACAATTTTCTGGAAACGTAATGATCCAAGCATCATCCTTTCCCCGGCCACCTAAAACAGTATAAAAAACCACATTAACATTTATGTCATAACAATGTAAAAAAGAAGATTTTAGATTTGAGAGAGGTGATAAAGAAGACAGGTTGGGGCCAATGCAACTTTTATAAGGATGATGACCTCCACAGAAACCAAAATGGCACCATGCTCCTGCTTAAGTGCAAAAAGTGGCAGGGTGGGGCACTTACCCGGGGGGCCAATGATTAAGACTCCACGTTTCCGACGCAGAGGGTGAGAGTTCAATCTCTGGTCGGGGAACTAATATCCCATGTGCCATGTGGCATGGCCAAAACATCTTTTAAAAATGCAACAGGGTGGTTTTGAAATTGAAAAGAAGAAAGAAAGAAAAAGAGAGAGGGGGGAAAGACAAAAGAAAGAAAGGAAGAGGGGAAGGAGGAAGGAATAAGAGAGAGCAAAATGAGCAAAAAATGTCACAGAATGTGTGTAATAAACATAGTTGAAAATATCACTGTTCCCTCATATTGGACAACCATGGGTATTGGGAAATAAATGTTTCTATACCAATACTATGAGTTTAAATTCAAAGTGAGTCACTGACAGCTTGATAACAAGTGGAAACCTTGAAAAAATTGACCACTTAGAGTCATGGTGAACATGGAAGAGTATAGTATACAAACTACAGGTAATAAGTAATGTTCTAATAGATTGGTGGAAGAAACAACATAAGGAATAATAGCGACAATGGTATAGGAATCTTACTAATGCAAAGAAAGAAAGACCACAAAGTATAAAATTCAGTGTTCATCCCACTCTACAGCCCTCTACACAGCCTGGAGGATTGAGAATGAAAGCCACCTAAGTGCAGGGGTGAAAATTCCATGTGCCTAAGGTCCCACTCTATAGTCAGCCTAACACCTGGGCACAGAGTAGGTGCTCAATACATATTTAGTGTTAAATGGAAGTTGAAGGATTATTTTAGGAGGCAAGTTGCAGGGTGGCCTTTGAATCTGGCTTGCTAAAAGAAAATTTCTGAGAGATTTTGTTGTAATTCTTATTTGGCTGAATTTAAGTGAATAGAGATATAAGATATAAAAAAATTCAATATGCAATAAAACTATGACCAAGGCAAAGGAGATAAAGTAGAATGATAAAACAACTAATTCCAAAAGAAAGCAAAAATGGAAGGAAAAAACAAAGAACTAACAGGACAAATAGAAAACAAATAGTAAAATGATAGATTTAAACCAAGCCATATGCATAATCACATTATAATGTGATTGTAAATGTGAAGTGTAAATGATTTTGACACTTCAATTAAAAGTTAGAGATAGTCTAATTGAATAAAACAATCAAGACCCAACCAAATACTGTCTATGAGAAACAGACTTTAAATATAAAGGCACAATGCATTAAAAGGAAAAAGATGAAAAAAGATATATCATGCTAATTAGTTCAAAGGAGACTGTTTAATATCAGACCAAATAGATTTGTCAAAATTAGGAGATCATTTGATAATCAAACGGTGGTAAATTCATTAAGAGGACATAACATTCCTAAGTGCTTATGTATCTGATAACAGAGCTTCAAAATACAAGAAAGATGGATGGTATGGGGAGGGAGGTGGGAGGGGGGTTCAAGATGGGGAACACATGTACACCCGTGGCGGATTCATGTTGATGTATGGCAAAACAAATACAATATTGTAAAGTAATTAGCCTCCAATTAAAATAAATTTATATTTTAAAAAAAGAAACAAAATGGATAGAGCTCCAAGGAGAAATAAACAAATTCACAATTTTAGTTAGAAATTTCACCACTCCTCTGCATTACTGATAGAAGAAGTAGCTGGGAAATTCACTAGGAAACAGTACACCTGAACAACAATTTCACGACAGTGACTTAAGTAATGTTTCTAGAATACTCTATCCAACAAAAGCAGAACACACACTCTCCACTAGAGCACTTGGGAAAAGGTCAAATTCATTCCTTGCCTTAATCTTTCTCAACAGAAACTTAAGGGAGGGTCCCCATTCCCATAATACTTTTTTAATCAGACTAGGCCAAAGTAATGAATCAAACTAGACCAAAATAATAAATCAAATGATGATAAATCTTTATAACATTCTAGACGTAAAGAGCAAGATGAAGAAAGATAATCATGGAAAATGATGGCATCCACCCAAGAATTTTAAAGGAACTCAAAGTAGAAACTGTACAACTCTGAACCAAGAGATTTAGCCAAGCATGAAACAAGGGGCCTCTATAGATAGGGTATGGTGTAGAATTAGGAATATAAGTAATATATAACATATAATGCAACATATATATAAGTTAGACTTGCCGGGCAGTATTTAGGCAAAGATCCCCTGGAGAAGGAAATGGCAATCCACTCCAGTACTATTGCCTGGAAAATCCCATGGACAGAGGAGCCTGGTAGGCTACAGTCTATGGGGTTGAAAAGAGTCAGACACGACTGAGCCACTTCACTTTCACTTTCACTGTCATACCTATCAAAGGAGAGAATGTTGGTTCTTATAAGGGTAGATTCTCATCAACTAATCAATAAACTGTTATCACCACTGAGTACCCACGAGTGTTGCTGTTGTTGTTTAGTCGCTAAGTCATGTCTGAGTCTTTGCGACCCCATAGACCACAGCCCACCAGGCTCCTCTGTCCGTGGGACTTCCCGGGCAAGAACACTGGAGTGGGTTGCCATTTCCTCCTCCAGGGGGTCTTCCCAGATCAGGGATCGAACCCACATCTCCTTCATTGGCAGGCAGGTTCTTTACCAGTGACCCATCAGGGAAGCACAAGTGCTGTATGTACTAGGTAGTAAACATGTGAGAAAAGAAAGGAGATATTGATATTCTAAATAGGAAGGTTTTTGTTATTTTTAACATTGGGAACCCTTTCTTCAAAAGAAATGATAGGCAAGACGTATTTTGAAAACTACAAAGATCAGATAAGAAAGGAAATTACGGAGAGTGATCTAGATCGGGAAACAGGTCCCAAGGGTGTTTCTATTTGAACATAATTTTAAAAACACTGAGGAGCTTCAGTAAAATCCCTTAATCTCAGTAGTAACATCCCTTAATCTCAATAGTGAAAGCCTATCGCACATTTATACCACTTATAAAATAAAAACATAAAACCTCATTAAGTCACCACTAATTCACAATTACTGCTAATTCTAATCATTAAAGCAGAAGCCAGATTGAAGTGTCCAATTAGGATCATCTATAAAGTAAATGCTCATTTGGTAAACCAAGCATGTAGGTATCACTTTAGGAGAAATAACTTAACTACTTAAAAGGAATAAGATTGTCTCTTGTACTCTCAACACCTAAGAAGGATTTTCATACAAACAACACATATTTGTAAACTGTTCTTATCCATTTAATACAATAACTATAATGTTTAATGGCATAGTTCAAGTTACTCTAACACCTGAAAGGAATTTGCTTGTCTTTAAGCAAAGTTTCCCCCAGATATCTGGCCAGATTAAAACAAGAGGGATGGTTTCCTATTGCTGTATCTCTAAAAATATGTAATGCTATTGAGCAGCTTTATTCACAAGAGCCAAAAGGTGCAAGCAACCCAAATGTCCACCAATGGATGAATGGGTAAACAAATTAACTCATCATACAATGGCATATTCTTCAGCCTTAAAAAAGGAAGGAAATTCTGATATATGCTACAACATAGAAAGACCTGGAGGACATTATGCGAAATAAAAAAAGCTAGTCACAAAAAGACAAATATAGCATGAGTCCACTCATATGAGTCACCAAAAATAGTCAAATATGAAGATACAGAAAGTATCAATATAATGGTAATTGCTAGGTGTTATAGGGAGGAGGGAATGAGGGGTTATTTTTTAACCAGTTCATGGAGAAGGCAATGGCACCCCACTCCAGTACTCTTGCCTGGAAAATCCCATGGGCAGAGGAGCCTTGTAGGCTGCAGGCCATGGGGTCGCAAAGAGTCAGACACGACTGAGCGACTTCACTTTCACTTTTCACTTTCACGCATTGGAGAAGGAAATGGCAACCCAATCCAGTGTTCTTGCCTGGAGAACCCCAGGGACGGGGGAGCCTGGTGGGCTGCTGTCTACGGGGTCACACAGAGTCGGGACTGAAGCAACTTAGCAGCAGCAGCGGCAGCAGAGAGTTTCAGTTTTACAAGACAAGAAGAGTTCTAGAAATGGATGGTGGATGGATGGCTATATAACAATGTGAATGTATTTAACACCAATGAACTATACACTTAAAAATAGTTGAGAAGGTAAATTTTATGTTAGATGTATTTCATAATACATTATTCACAAATTTTAGAAATAATACACAAATGCATATACATTTTTGAAAAGTCAAATTTTTATAGTGTGTACACTGCTTAATTAGGGTGACTCACAGCATTTTTAATGAACATTTAAGTCATCAGAGCTATGGTGGCAGCGAAAACCTCAGAGAAGTCTGTGGCTGCCCTCTCACTCAGCCTGCTCCCACCTAGGAGATGGATCCCACTTTCACTCATCATGGATTGCTAAAGATGTTTCCGAATGTCCAGTGTACAAGGCTGGTAAGCCTGGTTTTAATCACATATCTAAACATATTTAAAACCTCTAGTTATTCTCTAAATGTCCAATTTTTTAGCAACTACATGTAGTTTACTGAAATATAAAAATTATATAGCCACCTATAAGAAGGACCAAATTAACTTTGCTAATGGATTCAAACATTTGTCTGATCTTAATATATGAAAATGTCTGCTTACCAGACAGGAAGGCGATGTCTTGCATTAAGAAGTGGCTGACGTCCTTTACACAGAGAAGCACTTCGTCTTCTATTGAGAATGAGAAAGGGAGAGAAACAATAGTCACATTAAAGAACAGCCAGAAACGCACAGGGTATTTCTTAGCACGCAGAAAAGAACTCTGGGGGTTCCGAAGATCTGCCTCCGCAGATGCAAGGCCGACCTTATCTTTACTCCTCTCAGCCACCTAAGAAGGAAATCACACTCTGGACAGTGTCATTGTATAAATAAGACCAGTTGTCCTCATTCTCAGAATCTAGCCTGGGACATAAACTACTCTCAGTGACCAAAAAGCCAGGGGCAAAAGTCCAAACTCTAGTACATCCGGATTTATCTAAAGGGTAGAGTCATGAAGAGACATTGTAGCATAGTGTCTTCCTCTTCTGATAGTACCCTTCTCTCTGCAAAGCTTTATGAGTGATTACAAAGCATTTTTTGGGTCCTTTATCTCATTGGATCCTTGAAAAACCCTGGAGAAAGCTATTATTTTCCCATCTTAAAGGTCAGGAAAAGTGTCAGAGATCGAGTATAAAGCAGTGGTTAAACATACAGCTTTTGAGTCCAAGAGACCTGAATTCCAACCCCAGCCTGCTGCATATACTGGCTATAAAAACATGTACAAGTTACTTAGCCTCTTAGAGTCTCAAGTTTCCTTACCTGTAAACTGGCCATAATAATATACACCTCACAGGGTGCTGTGCGAACCAAATGCAAAATAACTGGCATAAGAGTCAATGTTTCTTGAACAGCAGCCTATTAACTCATCTTTGACCATTAGAGGTGGGACACATCCATGTGATCTTCAATATATTTTAGTTGTCCCAGATCTTAAGTGCTAATTTGTAATGTTCAATTCTAGTGAACTACACAGGGGCCCCAGATCAAAGTCTACTACCTGCCTCTGGTCCATGAGCCAGGATAACTTTTTCAAAGAAAACGGGCCATCAAACTCAGCTATTCTGGATCGTTGGTTTTAATGCCTGTGGTTCCACATTTCTCAGAGAAACCATGTTTTCCCCCTTGCCCACTGATACAGAGGGCCTTTAAAGACCTGGTCTCTGGTGGTGTCAGGCTGATGACACATTCCCCTTCTTGGTGCTCTTCAGATCATAGCATATGGAGGGCTTGTATCCAGGCCCATCCTGCTCAAGGGCATCGCACACACAAGTTCTCAAATGACCCACACTAGAAAATGGAACAGGGGCTCTGTTACAGAGCCATACACACACATACAAAATTTGAAACATAAAGAAATGCATTGACCAATTTATTTTCATAAGATCAGTTCAGTTGCTCAGTCATGTCTGAATCTTTGTGACCCCATGGACTGCAGCACGCCAGGCTTTCCTGTCCATCACCAACTCCCAGAGCTTGCTCAAACTCATGTCCATCTAGTCGGTGATGCCATCCAACCATCTCATCCTCTGTTGTCCCCTTCTCCTCCTGCCTTCAATCTTTCCCAGCATCAGGGTCTTTTCTAAGGAGTCAGTTCTTCACATCAGGTGGCCAAAGTATTGGAGCTTCAGCTTCAACATCAGTCCTTCCAATGAAGGATGAGATGGGAGATAGTGCAAGAGGACTAGAACTTTCTCTGCTCTCAGAGGCCTGCACAAGTGGCAGTGTTCTATCATTTAGATGAGAACTGACTCATTGGAAAAGACTCAGATGCTGGGAGGGATTGGGGACAGGAGGAGAAGGGGACGACAAAGGATGAGGTGGCTGGATGGCACCACCGACTCGATGGACGTGAGTTGGAGTGAACTCCGGGAGTTGGTAATGGACAGGGAGGCCTGGTGTGCAGCAATTCATGGGGTTGCAAAGAGTCGGACACGACTGAGAGACTGAACTGAACTGAACTGATTAGGCATTAAAATATTCCTACATAATAAGACCCAATTTCCTCCCTGCTCTGATCAGTAGAAATAACTATCAAGATAAATGGATAAATTTGATGTCAGGTGGCAGATCTGGAAACACTAATATCTACAACCTGATTCCTCCCATATCATTCAGGCTGTTGCATAGTTACAGAAACTATGTCTATTTACTCTACATTTTTTAAAAATCCATTCATGTAGTAAGAGAGGCATCAGGGCATAAAATAAAAGGCTGAGGGCTGGGAGTGGGAGGATTGGACCTGATGCTGGCTCGGGCACTGAGCAGCTCTAGAGTCTGGGGCAAGTTACCTCCACCCCTCACTCATTACCCACCACAGGCAATACAACAAGTACTCCAAGGCCCCAGACATCCTGAGATTCAACAACAGGTAAAATCCATAGACAGAAGGAAAACACCCTGATGTTTCTATCATAAAATGTCTTCCACAACTGTGCCGACAAAATCACATTTCAACACTAACACAAAAGGACAAAATAATAGTTAAAAGAAACAGACTCACAGGGATAGAGAACAAACTAGTTGTTACCAGTGGGGAGGAGGAAGAGGGAGGGGCAACAGAGGGGGAGGGGATTAAGAGGTAAAAACCAGTATGTATATAATAAATAATTAGCACAGGAAATGCAGCCAATATTTTATAATAACTTTAAATGCAGTATACCCAGTATACCCTTTAAAATTTGTGAATCACTATATTTTTCACCTGAAACTTGTATTATAAATCAACTACACCTCAATAAAAAAAATGGTTAAAAGAGAAGATGGTACTATTGGGTTGGTCAAAAAGTTCGTTTGGGTTTTTCCATGGCATCTTACAGAAAAACCCAAAGAAACTTTTTAGCCAACCCCAACATTTTAGGGAATGATCACATTCTCGGTTGAAAACAGGGTGAAGGGAGAGGAGATAGCAGGAAAACGAAAGAGAAGCCACGAGGTTATCACTGAGCAGCCACAAAAGACACGGTGGGCTTATTGGTAAGAACAAAGAAATAGAGTTCAGAGAAAGCCGACACTGAGTTAAACCCAACTTTGCATCTAACCTCTTGAATTTCCACACAGATTTCCCTCAGAAATGTAAAAATGAGAACAGATGGTTTAGGATGTTCTTCTTGATGACCCTTTAAACTCTTACTCCAGAGCATGAGAAATAAAAAGCCTAGGTCACTAAAGCTGGATCAGATCCACATTACAGCGTGTTCCTTGTTGACCAGATTTATATTTGATATAAAACTTGCAGAGCTGCCCCATGTGGAAAATTCAATTGCTCAAAAATGAAAGGCGTGCATTCTCCTTACTTTGGACTAGTTATGAAACCCCAAAAGGACTGGTTGGGAAAACAAAACAAAAAGGCACTAACAGGATAACCTGGGAGATTGGGATTGACATATATACACTGCTGCTGCTGCTGCTAAGTCGCTTCAGTCATGTCCGACTCTGTGCAACCCCATAGACGGCAGCCCACCAGGCTCCCCCGTCCCTGGGATTCTCTAGGCAAGAATACTGGAGTGGGTTGCCATTTCCTTCTCCAATGCATGAAAGTGAAAAGTGAAAGTGAAGTCACTCAGTCGTGTCTGACTCTTCGCGACCCCATAGACTATAGCCCACCAGGCTCCTCCATCTGTGGGATTTTCCAGGCAAGAGTACTGGAGTGGGGTGCCTTTGCCTTCTCCGATATATACACTACTATGTATAAAATCCTGGAGGAGGGCATGGCAACCCACTCCAGTATTCTTGCCTGGAGAATCCCATGGACAGAGGAGCCTGGAGAATCCCATGGACAGAGGAGTCTGGAGGGCTACAGTCCATGGGGTCGAAAAGAGTCAGACACAACCGAAGCTACTTAGCATAGCAGCACATGTATAAAAAAGATAACTAATGAGAACCTACTGTATAGCTCAGGGAACTCTACTCAGTGCTCTGTAGTGACCTAAGTGGGAAGGAAATCTAAAAAAGAGGGGATGTATATTTACTTATAGCTGATTCACTTTGCTGTATAGTAGAAACCAATACAACACTGCAAAGCAACTACACTCCAATAAAAAACTTTTTTTAAAAGGGCACTAACTCAACAGGCTTCCCTGGTGGCTCAGACAGTAAAGCATCTGCCTGCAATGCAGGAGACCTGGGTTCAATCCCTGGGTCGGGAAGATCCCCTAGAGAAGGAAATGGCAACCCACTCCAGTACTCTTGCCTGGAAAATTCCATGGATGGAGGAGCCTGATAGGCTATAGTCCATGGGGTCTCAAAGAGTTGGACACGACTGAGCGACTTCACTTAACTTTAACTCAATAGGTAATTTGACAAACACCCTCAAAAACACCCTCGTGGAACAGTCTTCCTTGAAAAGCTCTGCTGAAGAACCATGTAATTGCACAGTCAAACACAATCAAGGACAAATTGAAGACAAGACAAAGAGAGTGCTTGTCATCTCGTTCATTCCACACATTTGATCAGGAAGCAACAGGAGCAAGCTTTTATTGCCTTGGCTATCAAGTGCAAACTCAATCTCTAATATTTCTTTTATAATATAAAAGGTAGTTGTGCAAATGAGAATACAAGCTCAGAATTCAAATATGAAGAATTTCAGAAGTCCTAAAAGGTGTGGAAATAAATAATATATTTAGGATGGTTTGCAGAGGAGGAAGGTAAACCCATCCAATTAGTTGATTCATTTTGGTGGTGTCACTTGCATAAAAAAAAAAAAAAAAACTTGTCACCTTAATACAGGGTGCCCTTTATAGTTTTTAAAGATTTATTTTGCATCCATTTATTTTTTAAAAACAAATATTTCTTGAGCACTTACTAAGTGCCAGATTCTATTCTAAACTGTGGACAGATGTTCTGGGTAACAGTAAAGATTTACAATCAAAAAATGTTGTGAACTACTGGGGTTTAAGCATACTGCAACATCCCCCAGGAAACACAAACACACTGCATGCAACTCCTCCTTGGGTATGGGCTATGTGTGCAGTGTTTCCCAAACCTATTCGTTCAGGTACTTCTTTCGTTGGTTGGTTGGATAGTTGGTTGGTTGATTGGTTAGTTGGTTAGTTTTTTCCCTTCAGAGTAAAAGAGAAGACAAACAGAAAGCAACAGAGAGCTACACCGACTCCATGTAAAGCACTTGTTTTAAAAGTCAGAACACTCCATAGACGAAACGACTGCCATGGTAGCTAGAGAAGCCCTTTCCCATCACTAAGAGCATTGAAACAAGGGCCAAGCAACTCTGTAGAAAGGAGACTAGAGAGAACAGTGGAGCATATAGGTGGATTTGAGTAAATGATCTTTCGTGTCATACTTCTCCAAGAGTCTATGCCTCCATGAACTGAATGTGTGCCACCATTCCAAGGCATTTAAATTCTACTGAGTTTATTATTGACTCTTACAGGAAAAATGATGGTTTATTTGATATCTACAAGCATTCTCATTTGATAGAAAGCGTTTTTACTCCAGATTCTGGTGTATAACAGCAATAATTCCAGCCATTGAGCTTTACTTCCTGGTGACATCCTCTCATGTACATTTATCCCTTCCCTGGGGGTTCTGTTCCTATCCCATAGAAGAATATGAGTTCTGAACCATGCTGCATAATATGCCATTCTGTCCAAGCACCAGAGAACCAGGGCAAATATTAACTGCTTAAAACAGCAGATACCTCTGCTTTCATCTTTTCTGAAAAATAAGATCCAAAAGAGAGGGCATATATGTCTAGTAGTCATGTATGGATGTGAGAGTTGGACTATAAAGAAAGCTGAGTGCCAAAGAATTGATGCTTTTGAATTGTGGTGCTGGAGAAGACTCTTGAGAGTACCTTGGACTGCAAGTAGATCAAACCAGTGAATCCTAAAGGAAATCAGTCATGAATATTCATTGGAAGGACTGATACTGAAGCTGAAACTCCAATACTTTGGCCACCTGATGCGAAGAACCAACTCATTTGAAAAGACCCTGATGCTGGGAAAGATTGAAGGCTGGAGGAGAAGGGGACGACAGAAGATGAGATGGTTGGATGGCATCACCAACTCAATGGACATAAGTTTGAGCAACCTCTGGGAGTTGGTGATGGACAGGGAAGCCTGGAGTGCTGCAGTCCATGGGGTCACAAAGAGTTGGACATGACTGAGCAACTGAACTAACTGACTGAGAGCTGATTCACTTTGCTGTATAGCAGAAAGTAACACAACATTGTAAAGCAAATATACTTCAATAAAAAATGTTTTAAAATGGGAAACAAATTAAAATAGAAAAGGAAATAAAGGAAATGTCAACCAGAAAGTTATAATCTCTTTGCCACCACCAATATGAAAATAGAGGGAAAAAGTGCTGTGAATGATTAGAAGTAGCTACTTACTGAGCACCTAGTACTTGCTAGGTTTCATGGGATTTCCCAGGCAAGAATAATGGAATGGCTTGCTATTTCCTTCTCCAGAGGATCTTCCCAATCCAGGGATCAAACCCACATCTCCTGCTTGACAGGCAGATTCTTTATCATCTGAGACACCAGGAACCACATGGACAGAGGAAGCCTGACAGGTTACAGTCAATAGGATCGCAAAGCGCCTAACACGACTGAGGGACTAATACACAGTACTTGCGAAGTATGCATAAAGTACTTTGTATGCATTTTCTCTGATCTTACAACAGTCCTCCAAGATGGATATTAAAACCCTCACCTTACAGATGAAGTAACAGGCTCCGAGAGGCTCCCATTCATCACTTATTTATTTAAGAAATTCACACAGAACAATTGCTAGGCACAGGCACTGTTCAGACCCTAGTAGAAGATTCAGAAGAAGTTTTCACAGTGTCATCCATTTGGTTCCCTAACCTTCAGACAGGCAGAAGAATACAATCAGCTCTAATGCAAATTACTAACTAGATATGGTTTATTAACCTCACATTTTCTTCCAGGAAGAGTTTCATCCCAAACCATATCAGGAATGTTTATAACACAATCTTTTGCCAGAAATGCCATTATTCTTACAGACTGAAATTCTTTTTGAAGGTTCACTATTGCTGGTTTCACGACTCAAATAAAACTTGGTTTTGTTTTGAGTCCTAAATCCTGTTGCAAGGCAGATGGGAGTCTATGTGTGTAATTCTTTCAATATGAACATCAGATATACTATACCATCTGTAAATGTAATGACTCTGAACATGCAACAAATTCAAGTGCTGTCTTGACAAGTGTTATGCTTTAAAAGGTGGAACAAATAAAAGGGTAATTCTGAAACCATCACAAAATGAATTCCCATTAGACTACAGTAGAACAAACTATGCAGTACTTTGTTCTTCCATAAAGTGAAAGTGAAGTCACTCAGTCGTGTCCGACTCTCTGTGACTCCACAGACTGTAGCCTACCAGGCTTCTCCGTCCATGGGATTCTCCAGGCAAGAGTACTGGAGTGGGTTGCCATTTCCTTCTCCAGGGGATCTTCCCGACCCAGGGATCGAACCTGGGTCTCCAGCATTGTAGGCAGATGCTTTAACCTCTGAGCCAGGGAAGTCCATTTCTGCCATAAAGGTACAGTATAAAAGACTCACATAATCCTGCACTAACGAAGGAAAACCAAGATTCTTGCTAAACCCCTCTGCTCACAGCATTCTCCAATCTATTTTATTCAACTCACCAAACATCTACTGGGTTTTTATTTGTTCCTCCTGCTAGGTGCTGTGGCCCACTGGAATATGAAAGAGTGTCTCACCACAAGCTTAAAAATTAACAGAAGATACAACATCTAAACAACTGGCCATAATATGTAGTACAGTATGTGCTATAATAGAAATACACAATATAGAGTAAAGGAAGGGAGAAATTATTGCATTGAAATTGAGAGATTAAGAAAAAGGAAGAAAAAAAAAGAAAAACGAGGATTTCATAGATGAGGTGACATCTGAGCTGAGCTTGGAAAACTGGGTGGGATTCAAATACACAGACAGGGGAATAAAAAATGACATAGAAATGAGGCACCAACACAGGAGTAGGTGAAGGCATCATGGACTGTATATGTCTTGATATGGGTTGAGTTCAGAGAATGGGATAATCTAACTAAAGCCAGACAGCAAGACTGGAAACAAAAAGTGGAGAACTTTTCCAAGCCTCCAGTGGAGAGCAAGCTTCTGGAATGCCTCTGATCCAGGATCTCTGCCGTAGCACAAAGGTTTTTTCCAAGCAGGCAACACCTACAACACAGTGGTGGGGCTGGAGAAACTGGCAGAGTCTCGAGTCAACTACCAAGTCTGGGTATAACCTCAAGATGCCCCAAGACTCAGGTTGTTGATAAGCGTGTGTGCAACAAAACGTGCAGGAAGGAAAAGGGAAAGGGAAGTCCAAGGCCCGCTCTCCTGTAGTATAAACTCCAAAGAAAACTTGGCCCGAGTACTAAGATGCCCATTTTTTTTCAAAAGTTAACATTTTGAAATCTCACATTTGACTCTTTTTCATTCTTCTACCCCAAACCCAATCTTAAGCACCTTAGAACAAATTAATTAAAGTCGTAAAAGGAAAAACAGGAAATTAAAAAAATTAATTCCCAGACTTCCCTGGTGGCGCAGTGGGTAAGAATCCACCTGCTGATGGAAGGGACATGGCTTTGATCTCCGGAAGATTCCACATGCTGTGAGGCAAGTGCACCACAACTATTGAGCCTGCGCTCTAGAGGCCGTGTTCCACAAGAGAAGCCACCACAATGAGAAGCCCGTGCATGGCAACTAAAGAGAAGAGACCCCCTCACCCCACCTAGAAAAAGCCCATGCAAAGCAACAAAGACCCAGCACAGCCAAAAATAAATAAATAATAAAATGAAGAAATAAAATTTTAAAAATTAATTCCAAAACTCTTTGTAGCTGGTATAGACATATATACATCATTAGATTTCACAATTGTCATTTTAGATGTCATACAGTCCAAGATGGGCTTCCCAGGTGGCGTTAGAGGTAAAGAACCTGCCTGCAAATCCAGGAGACAAAAGAGATGCAGGTTCAATCCCTGGATTGGGAAGATCCCCTGGAGGAAGGCATGGCAACCCATTCCAGTATTTCTGCCTGGAGAATCCCATGGACAGAGGAGTCTGGTGGGCTACAGTCCATAGGGTCACACAGAGTCAGACATGACTGAAGTGACTTAGCATGCATGCACACAGGGTGTGTAATGTCATATGCAGGCTGTGATGTTGCAGGAGATACAGAGATATATATATATATTTATATATGTGTGTGTATATATGTAGTGTGTGTATTTATATATATATATATATATATATTTATAGATACACACACATATATAAATACACACACAATGGAATATTACTCAGCCACAAAAAAAGAATGAAATCATGCCATTTGCAGCGACATGGATGGACCTAGAGATTATCATACTGAGTAAGGTTTGCCAGAGAAAGACAAGTATCATATGTTGTCACTTATATGTGTAATCTAAAAAAAAAAAAGATACAAATGAACTTATTTATAAAACAGGAACAGACTTGTGGTTGCCAAGGGGGGATGGGGGAGGGCTGGATTGGGAGTTTGGACACAAACTACTACATATAAAATAGATTTTAAAAAACAAGAGGAGGCTTCCCTGGTGGTCCAGTGGTTAAGAATCTGCCTGCCAATGCAGGAGATATGACTTGGACTTGGTCCGAGAAGATCACACAGGCTGCAGGGCAACAAGCCTGTTCACCGTGACTGCTGAGCCCATGCACCCAGAGACCGTGCTCTGCGACCAGTGAAGCCACCACAATGAGAAGCCTGCATACGGCCAACTAGAGAACAGCCCCCACTGGATGAAATTAGAGAAAGCTCCCGCACAGTAATGAAAACGAAGTACAGCCAAAAAATAAATCAAAAATTAATCAATTTAAAAAAAAGAATCTATAAAAAAATATAAAAACAAGGACCCACTGTATAGTACAGGGAACTACATTTCATATCTTGTGATAACTAAATAGAAAAGAATATGAAAAAAAGTATGTACATATTTGTATATCTGAATCACTTTGCCTTACACCAGAAACTAACAGAACATTGTAAATCAATTATACTGCAATTTTTAACAAAACTGTTTATCCAGTATGATGTCATCTATATAATTAACAAAAAAATAAATAAAAAAACTAACTTCAATGTAACAGGGCTTTTCTTCTGGGCCATAAAATTTTTTTTGGTATATTTTTCACTTTTTTGGGGTAATGATCATGTTCACTTTTTTAAGAGCAGTTTTAAGGTTAACAGCATAATTGAAGGGTAAGTACAGCAATCTCCTATATACGCTCTGCCCCTACATATGCATAGCCCCCTAAATCAACATCACTCATCAGAAAAGTACATTTGTTACAACTCATGAACCTTCACTGACACATCATTGTCACCCAAAGTCCATAGTTTACATTAGGATTCACTTTTGGTGATGTAAATTCTATAAGTTTAGACAAAAGTATTATGACATGTATCCATCATTATGGTGTCATGCAGAGTATTTTCACTGCCCTAAAATTCCTCTGTGTCCACCTATTCATCTCTCCCACACACAACCCGTGGCAATCAGTGGGTTTTTTAAATTGTCTACATAGTTTTGCCTTTTCCAGAATGTCTTATTGTTGGAATCATACAGTATGTAGCCCTTTCAGATTGGTTTCTTTCACTTAGCAATATGCATTTTAGGTTCCTCTAAGTCTTTTCATGGCTTGCTAGCTAATTTCTTTTTAGCACTGAATAATATTCCATTCCCTGGCTGTACCACTTTTTATTTATCCATTCTATTTTCCTTTTTTGATAAGTTGTGTTTTCATTTTCATTTAATTCAAAGTATTTTTCTAAAATTGCTTTGAGATTTCTTCATTGACCCATGTGTTATTTAGAGGTATTTTCTTAATATCCATGTATTTTAGAATTTTCCAGTTATCTTTCTGACATTGGTTTCTAGTTTAATTCCACTGTGGTCTAAGAACAGCCATCATTTGATTTATACTCTTTTAAATGTGTTAAGGTGGTACATTGTGGTCAATATTCCCTATGAGCCTGAAAAGAATCACTTTTTAATTATATATTTATTTATATTTATTGAACTATAAATCACATACCAAAAATTCATCCTTTTAAAGTGTACAATTCGGTATATTTTAGTATATTTAAAAAATGTTGAAACCGTCACTGCTATTTTTATTTTTTTTAATTGGAGAATAATTGCTTTACAATGCTGTGTTGGTTTCTGCTGTACAACAACATGAATCACTTATAAGTATACATATATCACTTCCCTCTTGAGCCTCCCTCCTAGCACCCCCCATCCCACCCCTCTATGTCATCACAGAGCACCAAGCTGAGCTCCCTGTGCTGTATAGCAGCTTCCCACTAGCTATCTACTTTACACATGGTAGTGTATATATGTCAGTGCTACTCTCTCAGTTCATCCCACGCTCACTTTCCCCCATTGTGTCATCACCTCTATTTAACTCCAGAACATTTTCATCGTTTCAAAACGGAATCCTGTAAAATGCAAAACAAAACCACAGTGAGATACCACCTACACCTGTCAAAATGGCCATAATCAAAAAGAACACCAATAACAAATGTTGGTGAGGATGTGGAAAAATGGGAACCCTCAAGCACTATTGGTAAGAAGGTAAATTGGTGCAGCCACTGTGGAAAACTGTATGGAGGTTTCTCAAAAAATGAAAATGTAAAAAAAAGGACTACCATGTGACCCAGCAATTCCACTCCAAGGTGTATATCCAAAAGAAACTAAAACACTAATTAGAAAACATACATGTACCCCAATGTTCATGTGTATGTGTTAAGTCACTTCGGTTGTGCCTGATTCTTTGTGACCCTACAGACCATAGTCCACCAGGCTCCTCTGGCCACGGAATTCTCCAGGAAGAATACTGGAGTGGGTTGCCATTTCCTCCTCCAGGGGATCTTCCCGATCCAGGGATCGAACCCAAGTCTCTTATGTTTCCTGCATTGGCAGGTGGGTTCTTTACCACTAGTGCCACCTTGGAAGCCCCAAAGATCATAGCAGCCTTATTTACAATTGCCAAGGTATGGAAGCAACCTAAATGTCCATCAACAGATGAATGGATAAAGAAGATGTGATTTGTATGTGTGTATATATATCGGAGAAGGCAACGGCAACCCACTCCGGTGTTCTTGCCTGGAAAATCCCATGGATGGAGGAGCCTGGTAGGCTGCAGTCTATGGGGTCGCGAAGAGTGGGACATGACTGAGTGACTTCACTTTCACTTTTCACTTTCAAGCACTGGAGAAGGAAATGGCAACCCACTCCAGTGTTGTTGCCTGGAGAATCCCAGGGATGGGGGAGCCTGGTGGGCTGCCATCTATGGGGTTGCACAGAGTCAGACACAACTGAAGTGACTTAGCAGCATATATATATGATATATATATATATATGAAATAAAATGAAATATTAATCATCCATTAAAAAATGAGATTTTTGCCATTTGCAGCAACATGGATAGACTTGGAGGGTAATGCTAAGTGAAATAAGTCAGACAAAGACACATGCTATATGATATTACTTATATGTGGAATCTAGAAAATACAAGAAAAAATAAAAAATTTAAAAATACAATGAACTAGTGTCTAAAACAAAAAAAAAGCAGAAATACATACCTTGAGAAGAAACTAGTGGCTATTGGGGAGAGAGGCAATACAGGGGTGGGGAAGTTGGAGGTACAAACTATTGGGTGTAGGATAGGCTCAAGGATGTACTGTACAGCATGGAGAATATATCCAGTATTTTGTAATAGGTGTAAATAGAAAAATTGTATCAAATTTTCAAAATAATTTTTTAAAACTTTCTGGGGAAAAAAAAAGAATCCCTGTAGCATTAGAAGCCAGTACAGAAAGAGTTAACATAGCAGGCCTCCACTGCTTATCCTTAGAAAGGCAGAATTGCAAAGTAAGCCTTTGGCTGGCATCTGGGAACTTTGATACAGGAAGTAAACAATGCGGATTATGCTAAACACCTGCTTTCCTTTAGGGAGCAAGGAAATGTTGGTACCTGCTAGTGATAGAGTGCCTATGTGACTACCCACCACTACCAACCCTGCAAGGAGCCTCTGAAGAGTCCCTGATGGGCAACATTTCATATGTGTCACAACTTGTTGCTGGAGGAACTATTTAAGCACATTCTTTGTGACTTCACTTGGAAGAGAACCCTTGAAAGCTTGTGCCTGGTTTTCTCCAGACTTTATATTGTGTGCCTTGCCTCTTGCTGATTTTGCTTTGTATCTGTTTGTTGTAATAAACACCAGCTATGAGCACAACAATAAGCTTGAGTCCTGTGATTCTGCCTAGAAAGTGATTAAACCTGGAGTGGTCTTGGTGATACCCAACACACAGTCATTTCCCCAAAGGAAGAAGTAAAACTATCTCTATTTGCAAATGACTTGAATGTAGAAAATAATAAGAAATTAACATACACAGACACAAAAACAATAAAGCATTTTAGTATTAATAAGCAAGTTCAACAAGAGTATAGTATATTATTATAGTATATTCTAGCTGAGCTACTTAAAATCCTAAAAGATGATGCTGTTAAAGTGCTGAACTCAGTATGCCAGCAAATTTGGAAAACTCAGCAATGGCCACAGGACTGGGAAAAGATCAGTTTTCCTTCCAATCCCAAAGAAGGGGAATGCCAAAGAATGTTCAAATTACTGTACAACTGTACTCATTTCACATGCTAGCTAGGTAATGCTCAAAATCCTTCAAGCTAGGCTTCAACACTATGTGAACTGAGGAGTTTCAGATGTTCAAGCTAAATTTAGAAAAGGCAAAGGAACCAGAGATCAAACTGCCAACATCCGTTGGATCATATAAAAAGCAAGGGAATTCCAGAAAAACATCTGCTTCACTGATTACACTAAAGCCTTTGACTGTGTGGATCACAACAAACTGTGAAAATTCTTAAAGAGATGGGAATACCAGGCCAACTTACCTGCCTCCTGAGAAATCTGTATGCAGGCCAAGAAGCAACAGTTAGAACTGGACAGGGAACAATTGACTGGTTCAAAATTGGGGAAGGAGTACATCAAGGCTGTATATTGTTTAACGTCGATGCAGAGTTATGTGAAATGCCGTGCTGGAAGAATCACAAGCTGGAATCAAAATTGCCAGGAGAAATATCAACAACCTCAGATTTGCATATGAAACCACCCTAATAACAGAAAGCAAAGAGGAACTAAAGAGCCTATTGATGAATGTGAAAGAGGAGAGTGAAAAAGCTGGCTTAAAATTCAACATTCAGAAAACTAAGACCAAGGCATCTGGTCCCATCACTTCACGGCAAATAGAGAAAAAGTGGAAGCAGCGACAGATTTTATTTTCTTGGGCTCCAAAATGACTGCAGCCATGAAATTAAAAGATGCTTGTCCTTGGAAGAAAAGCTATGACAAACCTAGACAGCACATTAAAAAGCAGAGATATCACTTTGCTGACAAAGGTCTGTCTAGTCAAAGCTTTGGTTTTTCCAGTAGCCACGTATGGATGTGAGAGTTGAACCATAAAGAAGGCTGAGTGATGAAGAATTGATGCTTTTGAATTGTGCTGAAGAAGACTCTTCAGAGTCCCTTGGACAGCAAGGAGATCAAACCAGTCAATCGTAAAGGAAATCAACCCTGAATATTCACTGGAAGGACTGATGCTGATGCTGAAGCTAAAGCCCTAATAGTTTGGTCACCTTATAAGAAGAGCCAACTCATTGGAAAAGACACTGATGCTGGGAAAGATTGAGGGCAGGAGGAGAGAGGAGTGACAGAGGATGAGATGGTTGGATGGCATCAATGACTCAATGGACATGAATTTGAGCAAACTCCAAGAGATAGTGAAGGACAGGGAAGCCTGGCATTCTACAGTCCATGGGGTCTCAAACAGTTGGATACAACTTAGTGACTGAAAAACAACAAAGAGCCTATAGACCTCAGGACTGGGTTGCCTCAGGCCAAACAACTAACAGGAGGGAGCACAGCCCCACCCATTAGTAGAAAACTGGGCTGAAGATTTACTGAGCCTGGCCCTGCCCACCAAAGCAAGACCCAGTTTTCCCCACAGCCAGTCCCTCCCATCAGGAAGCTTGCACAAGCCTCTTATCCTTACCCACGAGCGGGCAGACAGAAGAGGCAAGAACTACAATCTCACAGCCTCCAGAACAAAAACCAAAATCTCAGAAAGCTAACCATAAAGAACATTTGGTAATCAATAATAAAAAGGCAAATACAATTAAAAGTGGGCAAAGTGGATTTGAATAGACACATCTCCAAAGAAGGTATAAAACTGACCAATAAGCACATGCAAAGATGCTCAACATCATTTATTCATTATGGAAATACATATCAAGACTACAATCAGATAACACTTCACTCCCACAGGAATGGCAATAATGAAAAAAGATGGACAATAACAAGTATTAGCAAGTAAAAGTCACTCAGTAGTGTCTGACTCTTTGCAACCCCATGGACTATACAGTCCATGGAATTCTCCAGGCCAGAATACTGGAGTGGGTAGCTGTTCCCTTCTCCAGGGGATCTTCCCAACCCAGGGATCGAACCCAGGTCTCCCACATTGCAGGCGGATTCTTTACCAGCTCAGCCACCAGGGAAGCCCAAGAACACTGGAGTGGGTAGCCAATCCCTTCTCCAGTGGATCTTCCTAATCCAGGATCGAACCAGGGTCTCCTGCACTGCAGGAGGATTTTTTACCAGCTGAGCTACCAGGGAAGCCAAGTTAGCAAGTATGTGGACAAATTAGAAACCCTATATAGTGTTCAAGAGAATGTAAAATGGTTGAGCCCCTGTGCAAAACAGTTGAGCAATTTCTCAAAAAGTTAAACCATATGACCTAGCAACTTTACTCCTAAGTATATACCTGAAGGAAATGAAAACATCTACACAAAACATGTACAGAAATCTCAATAGCATTATTCATAAAAACCAAAAGTAGAAACAGAAATGTCTATCAACTGAAGAATGGGTAAACAAATGTGATATATCCATGTGATGGAATATTATTCAACAATAAAAAGTAGTAAAGGACTGATACATGCTACAACATGGATGGATCTTGAAAACATTTTGCTAAGTGAAAGAAGCCACAAATTCTAAGATTTCATTTTATGAAATATCCTGAATAGGCATTGAGAGAGAGATAGTAAGTAGACTAGTGCTTGCTTTAGTTCAGTTCTCTTCAGTGGCTCGGTCGTGTCCGACTCTTTGTGACCCCATGAACTGCAGCACGCCAGGCCTCCCTGTCCATCAGCAACACCCAGAGTTCACCCAAACCCATGTCCATTGAGTTGGTTATGCCATCCAACCATCTCATCCTCTGTTGTCCCCTTCTTCTCCTGCCCTCAACCTTTCCCAGCACCAGGGTCTTCTCAAATGAGTCACCTCTTTGCATCAGGTGGCCAAAATATTGGAGTTTCAGCTTCAACATCAGTCCCTCCAATGAACACGCAGGACTGATCTCCTTTAGGGTGGACTGGTTGGATCTCCTTGCAGTCCAAGGGACTCCCAAGAGTCTTCTCCAAAAGCATCAATTCCTCAGTGCTCAGCTTTCTTTATAGTCCAACTCTCACATCCATACATGACCACTGGAAAAACCATAGCCTTGACTAGACGGACCTTTGTTGACAAAGTAATGTCTCTGCTTTACAATATGCTGTCTGCTGCTGCTGCTGCTGTTGCTAAGTCACTTCAGTCACATCCGACTCTGTGCAACACCATAGAGGGCAGCCCACCAGGCTCCCCTGTCCCTGGGACTCTCCAGGCAAGAACACTGGAGTGGGTTGCCATTGCCTTCTCCGAATATGCTGTCTAGGTTGGTCATAACTTTCCTTCCAAGGAGCAAGTGTCTTTAAATTTCATGGCTGCAATCACCATCTACAGTGATTTTGGAGCCCAAAAAGATAAAGTCTGACACTGTTTCCACTGTTTCCCCATCTATTCCCCATCTATGAAATGATGGGACCAGATGCCACGATCTTAGTTTTCTGAATGTTGAGCTTTAAGCCAACTTTTTCACTCTCCTCTTTCTCTTTAGTTCTTCACTTTCTGCCATAAGGGTGGTGTCATCTGCATATCTGAGGTTATTGATATTTCTCTAGGCAATCCTGATTCCAACTTGTGCTTCCTCCAGCCCAGTGTTTCTCATGATGTACTCTGCATTTACGTTAAATAAGCAGGGTGACCATATACAGCCTTGATGAACTCCTTTTCCTATTTGGAACCAGTCTGATGTTCCATGTGCAGTTCTAACTGTTGCTTCCTGACCTGCATACAGATTTCTCAAGAGGCAGGTCAGGTGGTGTGGTATTTCCATCTCTTTCAGAATTTTCCACAGTTTATTGTGATCCACACAGTCAAAGGCTTTGGCCTAGTCAATAAAGCAGAAGTAGATGTTTTTCTGGAACTCTCTTGCTTTTTTGATGATCCAGCAGATGTTGGCAATTTCATCTCTAGTTCCTCTGCCTTTTCTAAAACCAGCTTGAACATCTGGATTCACCGTTCACGTATTGCTGAAGCCTGACTTGGAGAATTTTAAGCATTATTTTACTAGCGTGTGAGATGAGTGCAATTGTGCAGTAGTTTGAGCATTCTTTGGCATTGCCTGTCTTTGGGATTGAAATGAAAACTGACCTTTTCCTGTGGCCACTGCTGAGTTTTCCAAATTTGCTGGCATATTGAGTGCAGCACTTTCACAGCATCATCTTTCAGGATTTGAAATCCTGGTTTCTTAAAGTGGTTGCTTAGGGCTGGGGAATGGAGAAACTGGGAGGATCCTAGCCAAAGGGTATAGGGTTTCTTCTATAATGAAGTGACCCAGCATTGGTTTCAGTGATGGTGACACAAATCTGAATGTGCTAAAAACATTGAATTTAACACTTTAAATGGGTACATTACATGTATGGTATGTCAGTGAAGTGAAAGTCACTTAGTCGTGTCTCTTTGCAACCCCATGGACTATAAAGTCCATGGAATTCTCCAGGCCAGATTACTGGAGTGGGTAGCCGTTCCCTTCTCCAGGGGATCTTCCCAAATCAGGGATCAAACCCAGGTCTCCCACATTGCATGCAGATTCTTTACCAGCTGAGCCACCAGGGAAGCCCATGGTATGTTAAGTGTATTGTAATAAAGTTGTTAAAAAATAATAAATCAAGGAAAGAATCATTGTTTGTAAGAAAAATGTTCATTTGAATCATCTGAGTAAAGGATGCCTGTTTTCTACCTCTCCTTCCAAAGGAATTTGAACATGGAAAAACAAATAGAAGTGGGTTCAACTTTTGAAAACGTGTGTTAAGGAAAAAAGATGAAGGCTGTGGGGCCTCCCTGGTGGCTCAGATGGTAAAGAATCCGCCTGCAATGCAGGAGACCTGGGTTTGATCCCTGGGTGGGGAAGATCCCCTGGAGAAGCAAGTGGCAATCCACTCTAGTATTCTTGCCTGGAGAATTTCATGGACAGAAGAGACTGGAGGGCTATAGTCCACGGGATCGCAGAGAGTCAGACACCACTAAGCAACTAAGCAAAATAATAATAACAATAAAGGGATTTTTTTTACAAAAGTTAAAGGTTGTGCATAAAGGTAAACCACAATGACATCACACAATCAGTAAGTTCACACAGTGCTTATATTTCATTATTATCTTGGGTGATATAGAAATATAAAATTCTGATACTTTCATACACACAAATATTTCTTATAGAGTTAATATAGCACAGTACTTTTGAGTGCATGCTTCAAAGGCAGACTGTCTATATTCCAATTCCAGCTCTACCACTTACAAGCTGTATCACCAAGGACAAGCTGCTTATACTCTCAGTGTCTCAATTTCCTTTATTGGTAAAATGGAGAAAAATGACAGTAACTATTTCATTGTGTTATTGTAATAAGTAAAGTTGTTAATATGCAAAGTCTTGGAATAGTGTCTAATATATGGTAATTACTCAATACATGCTGGCCATTGTTACAGAGGAAAAAAAATAAGATTACAATTTAAAAGTTTTACTGTACAAGTGAGCATTCAGGCCGTGGTAGATAATAACTAGGTTAGCATTATGGTTCTGCAAAGAGCTTCATTCCCACCCCTCCCCAAATAGCCACAGCTGTTCCTGGCCAGAATACCACTTCCATCTTTCAGTTCATCTGCAAATAGGGGAGTAGGTCACGGTTCCTTATCCATATCTAGGGTTTTGTATACAAGGAAAACTCTGAGATGGTATCATCTTTGAATATAAAAATGGAACTTTCGAGTTTGAAAAACAGGGAGGAGTTTCCCCTTATTGGTCTCATGGGGGACTAAAAATCCTAAAAAATCTTCTTGCTACAAAACATAAAAACATAGTGGAAAAAACAAAAGTAAATTATTCCTAATTTATTTTTCTGCTCAGTTGGCAGGAAAGACAAGGAAATCTTCAAAGGCCAAAACCATTACGAGGGCAAATATCCTGAGAGAATCTAACAGAGAATAGTAGTTGCCCCAGGGCAGCTGCTAAACCACAGGTGACTTAAAACCTGGTTTTAATGGTCATGCATTGATGGAGAGTCAAAGCCTTCAGCATTGGGAATCAGATCAGAGAAAATGTGTATAATCTATGGGTAGGATAGAGGTTTCTAAACAGGATACAAGAAGCACAGAGCTTAAAGGAAAAGACTGATATTTTAGGCTATACTAAAGGTAAAATTTTCTTTCATCAAAAGACATCACAAAGAAAGTGATGACAAGACAAATTACAAGCAGACACTTCAATACATATGTGACAAATAATATCAAGGATATATAAAAGATTGTAAGTCAATTTTAAAAAGAGACAAACAACATGACAGAAAAATGGAAAACAAAATAACAGGAACAAGCATTTCACAGAAAACGAAAGAGGAATGGTCAATAAACATTTGAAAAGATCTTCCAAAACATTTGTAAAGTGTGAAATACAAATTTCAAGGACAGTAAGATAATCTTTTATACCCAATGCTTAAACAAAAATTTTATTTTAGCATAAAGTATAGGGGCTTTTTAATTATATGTAACAGGCAAAATTATTTAAGTCAATAAACTTTTAAGGAATTGCACATGTTCTCATTGCCAATCACCTTAATTCCTCCAATGTCAAAAACAAGATAAGACAGTCCTTTCAAAAAGAAGTCTTGCTCAGTCCACAGCTGTCATGTCAATTAGTCCACAATTCTTTTAGTTGGGCTTCTCTGATCTCCAATGGAAATAGACACACTTCAAAATTCCCCACCTATAATCTTTGGGATCCAATTTCCTCAAGCAATTCACTTTAGGACCACATTTAGGGTCAGGAGATGGGTCTGTCTGGTTCTGAATTTGACACTCTGTAAAAAGGCATTAAGTTCAAATCATATTCACTCCTAAGCTATCACACCCAGAAAAGTACAGATCGTTGGGTTATACCAACCCCTAGTAACACAAAGTGGATTTCTAGGGGAAGCCAGGGAAGGGAAGGAAGAAATGAGAGGCTAGAAGGAGAAAACGGGGATATAAATGAGGAATCCACATTGCAAAACCACTTAAGTGCCTTCTTCATTTAGGCACCAGCCACTCTCATCATCTGTGTATTTCTTCTTTCAACAAACTTTTGTTAGACTCCCATCTGTTGCCAGGCCCTGTGCAGCGATGGGGGACACACAAAATCAGTGACTCACTGGCCCTGCCTCGGGCCCTCGTCATCTGCGAGAATGCAGTGACAGCTCAGAGTACTAAGTGTTACAATAGTGTGGAGCCCAGGACAGCGTGAGCACACAGAGAAATGACATGGAGTACTAAACTGATGAAATAGATCGTGTCTGAAAAATGGGAGAGGAAAAAAAAAACGTTTTGTGGCCTAACCTATGCTGAATACCTCCTGGCGTTCATTTTCAGCATGTTCAGTTTGCAGTCATGACTCAACATTATACCAAGGTCGATGGTCTCTGACCTGCTTCCAAGGAGGAGAGTAAGTGGTGGCAAGCTCCCTCATCCTGTCATGGATAAGATAAATGAAGGGGAGCCATTCATTTCTGTAACTTTTGTCAACACCAATATTTACATGTTTCTGCACATGCGTCTAGTCCACAGAACTGGAAATAATAAGTATGCAATTAAAATGGCTGATTTTGAAAGGTCATTCTAGCATCTTTCAAATAACTTGTCGGGAGGGAGGCTCAAGAGCGAGGGGAATGTGTGTGTGTGTGTGTGTGTGTGTGTGTCTTATTCACTTTGTTGTATAGCAGAAACTAACACAACATTGTAAAGCAATTATACTCCAATTAAAAAAAAAAACCAAATCACTTGTAAAGTCGATAGGCAATATGAAGAGGCTTACACTGATAAGAAAATGTTAAAAACTGCAGCGTAGAGCCTTTATTTACTCTTCTCCACTGTGAAAGCTCTTTTGTGACTTGATCATGTGCCTTTTAAAATTTACACTCCATAAAAATTGACAAGATCTTTACTAAATGTCAGAACTCTAGTAAAGGGCTCTTTAAATTGGCCATGGGTATATATATTATATACATTTTTCATATATGTTTTATACAATTCTACATCATCTTCAAAAGTATACATTACCTGTCATGAAAATAAATGTCTTTAAGAATTAGCTTCCATGAGTACTTTGGAAAGCACAGGTTTAAAAAAAACCTCTTCTATACATCTGTGTCTCTTTTGCTATCTCGCATACAGGGTTATCGTTACCATCTTTCTAAATTCCATACATATGCGTTAGTATACTGTATTGGTGTTTTTCTTTCTGGCTTACTTCACTCTGTATAATCGGCTCCAGTTTCATCCACCTCATTAGAACTGATTCAAATGTATTCCTTTTAATGGCTAAGTAATACTCCATTGTGTATATGTACCATAGCTTTCTTATCCATTCATCTGCTGATGGACATCTAGGTTGTTTCCATGTCCTGGCTATTATAAACAGTGCTGCGATGAACATTGGGGTACACGTGTCTCTTTCAGTTCTGGTTTCCTTGGTGTGTATGCCCAGCAGTGGGATTGCTGGGTCGTATGGCAGTTCTATTTCCAGTTTTTAAGGAATCTCCACACTGTTCTCCATAGTTGTCCTAGTTTGCACTCTGTGGGGGGGGGGGATGATTTGGGAGAATGGCACTGAAACATGTATAATATCATATAAGAAACCAATCGCCAGTCCAGGTTCGATGCAGGATACAGGATGCTCGGGGCTGGTGCACTGGGATGACCCAGAGGGATGGTATGGGGAGGGAGGTGGGAGGGGGGTTCAGGATTGGGAACACATGTACACTTGTGGCAGATTCATATTGATGTATGGCAAAACCAATATAATATTGTAAAGTAATTAGCCTCTAATTAAAATAAATAAATTTAAATTTAAAAAAAATTTTAAAAAACCTCTTCATCACACAATTTTGAATGTTCCAGATTATTTCTTAGCAAGAGAAATTTTGGGGGAAAAAAAGCATGTAAATCAAAGGGCCATCACTTTATTCATCTAAATCATATTCATTCAAGTACCCACAGTGCAAATGATCAGGGACAGGTTAGAACATGAGCTTAAAATCAAATCACAGTCCCCAACCACCACAGTCACTGCCACCACTAGATAATTCTAAACACAGTGGCTTAGTAACAGGTAAATATTAAATTAGCCTCTTTTTAAAATTTGTATTATAACATCAGGCCTTTCGAAAGCAGCTATTTAAAGCACAAGCTATAAAATAAGACAAGACAACCCACTAATGTCAAAACTCACAATATCCATGTAGGCATATGACTAAGTGCCAGATCTCCTATTCCATGGCTATTCATCTCTTCTTAGGTTCAGAAAATCTAATTTTGAAATACATAGCATCTGCAATGGTAAATCCAATTACAATTACTTATTTTAGCTTATAAGGCATGCAAAAAAAACACACAACATCTGTCAATGGTCCTTGGAAAGTGTAAAAGGAAGGAAGTAAAATTGACCCTTTTTTGGAAACTGACAAGTACAAAATGGCAAAGAAAACCAGGGCGGCTGCTTTTTGCGCTGTGACTAATCACATGATCAGGCTGGCACGTACAAACACAAAGAAGTCCTGCAAATACACACATTACTTTTCAGTGTCATCAAAGACTAACTTCCTATGGTTTTTCTTGTCTTCAGGCTGCATATTGAGCAGCTAATTCTTCAACTTCACTAACAGTGGCACAGGAGTACAAGTGAAGGTTTGATGAACAGAGAACCCACTGCCTTGAATGTGTAGAAGCCTGTCTTCTATGAAAGGAAAAAAAATAACAACAGGATTTTATATATCTTATATTTCCTGTACTCCTGTGTGTATCACACATTTTATAATGAAATCACTTCTAAGTAAACCCATTCAAACTCAAGTCACAGTTCAACATAAGGGGGAAGATTACAATTTGGTAAAATGCTCAGATATACATGGATTCTATTTTTTTTTAAGTTAGCTCTTCTAAAAAAAACAACTATTTACTTATTTATTTGGCTGAACAAGGTCTTGGTTGCGGCATGTGAGATCTTTTTTTAGTTGCAGCAAGAGGGATCTAGTTCCCTGACTAGGGATCAAACCCACGCCCTTGCATTGAGAGCACAGAGTCTTAGCCACTGGACTACCAGGGAAGACCCATACATGGATTCTTTGTTTTTCTCATCATTTATTTAGAAATAAGCTCTTTGTGGGCAGGGATTTTTGTGTTTTGTTCACTGAAATACCCCAACAGTACCTAGCACACAGGAGGTGATCTACTCATGTTGAATTTATGTATCTACATCCATAAAAAATGTCCACACATCCAAACTGACTGCTTATAAATAACTTAAAAACCAAAGACAATTTCTTTCTCTTATTTCACTTAGCATAATACCCTTCAGGTCCATCCACTTTGCTGCAAATAGCAAAATTTCATTCTTTTTTATGACTGAGTAATACTCCAGTGTGTGTATGTCTGTGTGTGTGTATCACATATTCTTTATCCATTCATCTGTTGACACTTAGGTTGCTTCCATGTCTTGGCTATTGTAAATAATGCTGCTATGAACACTGAGGGTGCATGTATATTTTCTAATTAGTATTTTTGTTTCCTTTGGATATACACCCAGGGGTTGAATTGCTAGGTCATATGGTAATTCTTTTTTTTTTTTTAGTTTTTCAAGAAACCTCCATACCGTTTTCCTCAGTACCCCACATCCTCACTAACATTTGTTATTCATGGTCTTTTTGACAATAGCCACTTCGACAGGAGTGACGTGATACCTCATTGTTGTTTTGATTTGCATTTCTCTGATGATTAGCAATGTTGAGCATCTGTTTATGTTCCTGTCGTCCATCTGCACATCCTCTTTTTAAAAATGTCTATTCAAGTCTTCTGCCCACTCTTTAATCAGGTTGTTCACTTTTTTTATTATTTATTTTTAACTGGAGGATAACTGCTTTACAATATTGTGTTGGTTTCTGCTATACATTAACATGAATCAGTCATAGGTATACATATGTCCCCTCCCTCTTGAACCTCCCTCCCATCTCCCTCCCCACCCCACTCCTCCAGGTTGTTACAGAGCCCCAGTTTGAGTTCCCTGAGTCATACAGCAAATTTCCACTGGCTATCTAATTTTGCACATGGTAAAGTATATGTTTCAAAGTTACTCTCTCAATTCATTCCACCCCCTCCACCCCCACTGTGTCCACAAGTCTGTTCTCTATGTCTGTATCTCCATTGCTGCCCTGCAGACAGGCTCATCAGCACCATCCTTCTAGATTCCATATATATGCATTAATATATGATATTTGTCTTTCTCTTTCTGACTTACTTCACTCTGTATAATAGGCTCTAGGCTCATCCACCTCATTAGAACAGACTCAAATGCATTCCTTTTTATAGCTGAGTAATATTCCCTTGTGCATATATACCACAACTTCTTTATCTATTCATCTCTTGATAGACATCTAAGTTGCTTCCATGTCCTAGCTATTGTAAACAGTGGAACAATGAACATTGGGTACATGCGTCTTTCTCAATTATGGCTTCCTCAGGGTATATGCCCAGTAATGGGATTGTTGGGTTGTTCGTTTTTTTTGATGTTGAGTTGTATGAGCTATTTACATTAGGTTGGCCAAAAGGTTCATTTGGGTTTTCCATAAGATGCTATGGAAAAACTCAAATGAACCTTTTGACCAACTCAATATATTTTGGATATTAACCCCTTATTGATTATATGATTTGCAAATGTTTTCCCCCATTCTGTAGGTTGCCTTCTTGATTTGCTGTGCAAAAGCTTTTAAGTTTAATTAGGTCCCGTTTGTTTATTTTTACTTTTATTTCCTTTACTTTAGGAGACATCCAAAAAAATATTGCTATGATTTATGTCAAAGAGTGTTCTGCCTACGTTTTCCTCTAGGAGTTTTATGGTTTTTCCTCTTACATTTAGGTCTTTAATTCATTTTGAGTTTATTTTTGTATATAGTGTTAGAGAATATTCTGATTTCATTCTTTTATAGGTAGCTGTCCAGTTTCTTAGCACCACTTATTGAAGAGACTGTCTTTTCTCCATTCTATATTATTGTCTCCTTTGTTGTAGATTCATTGATCATAGGTGCATGAGCTTATTTCTGGGCTCTGAATTCTGTTCCATTGATCTATGTGTCTTTTTTTGTGTCAGTACCATACTGTATGGTATTGCTTATAGGTAGAATCTAAAAAATAGACAAACTAGTGAATATAATAAAAGAAACAGACCCACAGATACAGAGACCCAACTAATGGTTACCAGTGGGGAGAAAGAAAGGGGGAGGGGCAATATAGGCTTAGGGGATCAAGAGGAACAAACTATTATGGATAAGATAAGCAACAAGGATATATCGTACAACACAGGGAATAGAGTCCGTATTCTATAATAACTTTCATTTTTAAAATATTTTTAAAAATTGTGAATCATGATATTATATAATTATAATTTATAATTCTTATTCTTATAATTTTATTTATTTATTTTTGCTGTGTCTTCATTGCTGGGTAGGCTTTTTGTCTAGCTGTGGTAAGCAGGGGTTACTCTCTAGTTACAGTGCCCAGGCTTCTCATTGCAATGGCTTCTCTTGTTTCAGAGCATGGGCTCCAGGGTGTGCCAACTTCAGCAGTTGTGGCACACGGGCTGAGTAGTTGAGGCTCCCAGGCTCTAGAGCACAGGCTCAATAGTTATGGTACTCAGGCTTCGTTGTTCCATGGTATGTGGGATCTTCCCAGATTGGGGATCGAACCCATGTCTCCTGCATTGGCAGGCAGATTCTTCACCACAGAGCCACCAAGGAAGCCCACTTTGACAACAGAGACTGCACATTTTCCTAGTACAACAGCTGGAGCTGTGATTGTCTGGGGAACCTGCCTAAGGATCAAGGCCTAGTCAATTCATTACTTGGGAACCCAATACATATAGGTAAATTTTGAGAGGGACTGAATCTTACCATAAAGAGAACTATATGTAAAAATCTGGATAAGTAAATGTTTTTCCTGCTTAAAGCATCAGCAAATCCATGGCAGAGTTGGCACAAGCTTAACTGTCCAGCCACTGCAATCTATTTTCCTAAAAGATACCTGCTGCCAAGGGAAGTGGATTATGCATTTGATGGACAAATGGTATTGTCCAGCATGAGAAGGTCTTTTGCAGATTCCTGGTCAATATGGTATAAAAACACATGCTTCTCATTTTCCCTATGTTAACCCACTCCAGTCACACACAAACTCACACATCAAATGCTGAATCACAAACACTAAGGCAACTGAGTTTGTGATTATATTTTGTTGTTGCTTTTGTTTTCATTGTGATTTTTTTTTTCTTCAGGAGAACTCCTGTGGATATTTATGTTTTTTTTCTTTTTTTGCTCCTTAAACTGTTAGCAATGTCTCTAGAATTACCATAATAAGAATGAATTAATATAACATATTAATAATCATATTAATATATCATAACTCTAACTAAATTCTTGAAAATCTACACATGAATAACCATCTAATGTGAGCACTGATAGGCCAGAAAAGCATTAGAGTACATAATTATCAAATATCTTAAGTATGAATGCACTACATTGGGGGGAAACCTCAATTTGCACAACACAAAAATGAGATTCAGACATTCCCTAAATTGATCTATAGAGTCAATGCAATCCCTACTAAAATTCTAGCTAGTTTTTTTATGCAGAAAATGACAAGCTAATCTTAAAATTAATATGGAAATGCCAGTGTCCCAAGATAGCCAAAACAATCTTGAAAAAGAACAAAGTGGGAAAACTCACAGTTTCTGATTTCAAAATTGAGTACACAGTTACAATAATCAAGACAGTATGATACAAGTATAATGACAGACTTACAGATAGATCAGTGGAATGGAATTGTCCAGAAATAAACCCTTACATCTATGGTCAACTCATTTTAAACCAAGGTACCAAGACATTTTAGCGGGGAAATAATGTTTTTTTCAATAAATGGTGCTAGGAACACCTGTGTATAGGCACATGGTTAAAAGGATGAAATTGAACCCATAGCTCACATCGTATACAAAAATCAACTAAAAAAATCTATCAAAGACCAAAATGTAAGACCTAGAACTATAAAACTCAGATGAAAATATAAGTGGAGTTCTTTGTGATCTAGGATTAGGTGGGGCTTCCCGGGTGGTTCAGACGGTAAAGAATCTGCCTACAATGCAGGAGACCTGGATTCAATCTCTGGGTTGGGAAGATCCCCTGGCAACCGACTCCAATATTCTTCCCTGAAGAATCCCATAGACAGAGGAGCCTGGGGTCGCAAAGAGTCAGACACAACTGAGCAAGTAACACAGCACAATGATTAGGTAATACTATATATGACACCCAAAGCACAAAAAACAAGAGAAAAAAACAAGCCAACAGGTACACACAAGAAAAGATGTTTAACATCACTAGGCACAAGGAAAATGTAAATCAAAACCACAGTGAGATATAACCTCACACTTTGTAAGAATAGCTATTATCAAAAAGAGAAGAAATAACAAATGTTGGAGAGGATGAGGAGAAAAAGGAACCCTTGTGTTAATGTAAACTGGTGCAGTCACTATGGAAAACAGGATGGATGTTCCTCAAAAAATTAAAAATGAAGATTTCCCTGGTGGTACAGTGGATAGGAATCCATGTGCCAATGTAGGGTATATAGGTTTGATCCCTGGTAGAGGAAGATTCCACATGCTGAGGAGCAACTAAGCCCGTACACCACAACTACGGAGTAACCCCCACTCTCTACAAACAGAGAAAGCCCTCTCGCAGCAATGAAGATCCAGTGCAACCAAAAATTTTTTAAAATTAATTAAAAATGAAATTGCCATATGATCCAGCAATTCTGGATTTTTTTATTTCTGGATAAATTCTGGATATTTATCCAAAGAAAATGAAAACAACAACTCAAAAAGATATATGCACCCTCATGTTCATTGCAACATTATTTACAAATAGCCAAGACAGAAAAACCTAAGTGTCCATCAATGGATAAACAGATAAAGAAGCTATGGTATATATGTACAATGGAATATTATTCAGCCATAGAAAAGAAGGAAATCTTGCCATTTGAGACAACATAGATGGATTTGAGGGTATTATGCTAAGTGAAGTAAGTTAGACAGAGAAAGACAAATATCATATAATGATTCCACTTATATGTGGAATCTTAAAAAAAAAAAACAAAGCGAACAGACTGATGGTTGACAGAGGTGGGAGATGGAATGTGGGTGGGAGACATGGGTGAAGGAAGTAAAAAGGTACAAATTGTAAGTTATGAAATAAATAAGTCATGGGGGTGTAATGTACAGCAGAGTGACTATAGTTAAAAACATTTTACTGCACACTTCAAAGTTGCTAACAGAGCAAATCAAAGTGTGGTGATAGACGTTAATTAGGCTTATTTAGGTAATCATTTCCAAATATACAACTACTGAATCATTATATCATATACCTGAAACTAATATGTCGATTATATCTCAATTTTAAAAGAGAATTGAAAACAGAAACTCAAAAAAAAGAGAGAAATAGGTAAATTTGACTCCAAAGTTAAAAAGCCTTGTGCTTCAAATGAAACCATCAATTAAATGAAAGATAATTCACAGAACAGGAGAAAATATTTGCAAATTAATATTTTATAAGGATCCTTGAATCCAGACTACATAAAGAACTCTTACAACTAAACAGTAAAAAGAGAAATAGCCCAATTTAAAAATGGGCCGAGAATCTGCACATTTATCCAAAAAAGATACAGCATACAAGTGGCCAATAAACACATGAAAATGTCCTCAGTTTCACTAGCCATTCGGGAAATGCAAATCAAAACCACAATGTGAAACCACTTCACACCCACTAGAATGGCTGGAATCAAACAAGTCCTCAGAAGATGTGGAGAAAATGGAACCCTCCTACAATGATGATACGAATGAAATGTTACAGCTGCTTTGGAAGTCAGGGAGTTCCTCAATGATAAAACTCAACAGTGACTCTATGACCTAGCAAATCCACTCCTCCATATATACTCAAGAGAAGTGAAAACATGTCCACACAGAAACTTGTATAAAAATATTCATAGTAACATTATTCATAACAGATAAAGATGGAAATAATTCAAATGTCCATCAACTGAAGAACCGATAATTAAAATATGCAGTCAGACAGAAGAATGAATACTGGCACATGCTACAATATGGATGAAACTTGAGAACATTATGTTAAGTGAAAGAAGCCAGACACAAAAGATCATATATTCTATTTATCTGAAATGTCCAGAATAGGCACATCTTTAAAGATAGAAAGGATATGAGTGGCTGCCAGGGGCTGGTGGGAAGGGCCGATGGGAGGAAATGAGGGGGTCATGGCTAATGGGCATGAAGGTTTCTTTTGGGGGTGATGGGAATGTTCTAAACTTGTGGTAATGAATGCACGACTGTGACTATACTAAAACCTACTGAAATGTATACTTTCAGTGGGTTAATTGTATGGCATGTGGGCTTCTCACATAGTTCAGTTGGTAAAGCATCTGCCTGCAATGAGGGAGACCTGGGTTCAATTCCTGGGTCGGTAAGTTCTCCTGGAGCAGGAAATGGCAACCCACTCAAGTATTCTTGCCTGGAGAATCCCATGGACAGAGGAGCCTGGCAGGCTACAGTTCATGGGATCACAAGAGTTGGACACAACTTAGCACTATCTTTCTTAACGCTGTTTAAAAAAAAAAAAACTAGAAGGGATCCTATTTTTCCCATCTGCCTCTTGCTGACAAAACTTTTTCCACCTTCCCTTTTCAGATTAATGCAAAAATTATCTGAAAACGGAGCAGACAAATCTCCATTAAGTTGCTGGCTCATAATTTTCCAGAGATGAATACACAAATGTAAATTATAAGTGCTGTTAATAAGTCTGGTTTCCCAGTATCTGCGGGGTGAACCAGACAACTTAACTTCTTCCTGGCAAAGGCAGCAATATCACTGGTAAATATTTGAAAGTCAGAAAGGAGATAATTACTTTTCGAAGTACATTTCAGCATATTAAAATGTCACTATATTTGCTAATTCAACTATTTTATAAAGCCCCAAACTTTATTGTAAGTATAAACTGTTCCTTCTTTCTAATATGCCATGAGCTTTTTATTTTTTCATTAACACGTGCATGTACATGTGCTTAGTCGCTCAATCGTGTTCGACTCCTTTCAACCCGATAGACTGTAGCCTGCCAGGCTCCTCTGTCCATGGGATTCTCCAGGCAAGAATACTGGAGTGAGTTGCCATGCCCTACTCCACGGGATCTTCCCAAACCAGGGATTGAACCCAGGTCTCCTGCATTGCACGTGGATACTTTACCATCTGAGCTAACAGGGAAGCCCTTCCATTAACATATGATTGTTTTTTAAAAAATTATACCATGAATTGAAAATGATAGGAAGTAACTGATAAAGGTCTTCTCAATTGGAAAGCAATAGTGGCTCCTTGGTATTTCTGCTGAAGAAAGAATAATATGGGAAGGAATTCATCTGCCTCAGGAATTTAAGTCACGAATGACTAAACTGAAGATTTCTTATGCCCATAAATATTAAGGCGATGGCACCCCACTCCAGTACTCTTGCCTGGAAAATCCCATGGACAGAGGAGCCTGGTAGGCTGCAGCCCATGGGGTCGCTAAGAGTCAGACACGACTGAGCGACTTCACTTTCACTTTTCACTTTCATGCATTGGAGAAGGAAATGGCAACCCAATCCAGTGTTCTTGCCTGGAGAATCCCAGGGACAGGGGAGCCTGGTGGGCTGCCGTCTATGGGGTCGCACAGAGTCAGACACGACCGAAGTGACTTAGTAGCAGCAGCAGCAGCACTGAAATTGTAGTTTCTCTTTGGAGAGCTCTCCTAGACCTCTTCTTTGTTGTTGTCAAGTCACTAAGTCATGTCTGACTCTTAGAACTGTAAGAGTTGCGATCCCATGGACTGTAGCATGCCAGGCTCCTCTGTCCTCCACTGTCTCCCAAAGTTTGCTCAAATTCATGTCCATTGAGTTGGTAATACTATCTAACCATCTCATCCTCTGTCGCCCCCTTCTCCTTTTGCCTTCAGACTTCTTTACCTCCAGGAATAGATTATTCTGGTTCCAGATTCTGAGCAAAGGAACGTGAGTCAAAGTGACCCGTGAGCAAATCGGACAGTGCAAACATTTGAACAACAAACCACAGAAATGATTTGTCTCTTTGGAGCATGGCTTCCACTTGTGCTCTATTAAATAAGATCTGGGGAAAAGGTTATCCCCAAGTCTTTATTGAGGGAAACAAACAACTGTCCCTTCTCACTGATCTCTAGACTCATTCATCCAGGCTTTAAATACCACCTACGAGGCTGATGACTCCCAAGTTGATATCCCCAAGCCAGATCCCTTCCCTGAAGACCAGATTTCTATATCCATTTGCCAACTCAACAACTCTGCACGGACACTGAATAGACACCTCAAAATTATTAGGTCCTAAACCAAACTCTTTTTTGGGCTGTGCCACATGGCTCATGGGATTGAACCTGGACCTATGGCAGTGAAAGCATTGAGTCCTAACCACTGGACCACCAGGGAACTCCCCCTCAAAGCAAACTTCTAATCCTCATGATTTCGCCACACCCTGCTCCACCTGCAGGCATCTCCATCGATGACAATTCCTTCCATCCGCTTGCTCAGGCCCAAATTTTCAGTCATCCTTGATGCAGCCTTGCTCTCAGGGCCCACATCCAAACCATGAGCAAATAATTTTGGGTCTACTTTCAAAATATACCCAGACGCTCACCACTTCCATCATTACCTCTCTGGTTCAACCCACCATCATCAATCTTTGCAGCCTCCAAATTGGTGAACTTGTTCTGGATGCGAGGTAAGTTTGTCTCTCCTTTGCTCAGAACCTGCCTATGGCTCCTCATGTGACTCAGAGTAAAAGCCAAGGTCCTTACCATGCCCTTTATGATTCAGACCTGTTACTTCTCTGGCTTCATCTCTGTCTGTCTCTGTCTCTGTCTCTGTCTCTCTCTCTCTCACACACGCACACACGTAACTTCTGCCACACTGGTTCTCTTCCCATTCCTTGAATTTGCCAGTATTTTTCCATCTCAAGGCTTTTATACTTATTGTCCCTTCTGCCTAGAACACTCCCTCAGACCCCTCTGGTGACATCCTACCCTCTCTTAGGTCTTTGTTCACTGTCACCTTGCCAGTGCTGAAATGAACAAGAAGCCAGTCAAAGCCTTACATTCGCCATACATACACAGTGAGGGGTGGGCTTTGGGTGAAAAAGAAATGAGAGGACGGCCTCTTGCTGGGTTCGGAATAAGACCTGGATCAGAAAGGAGGTATCTCTCTTAGGGGGCCGACCTCTGCTTCTGTGCTGGAGCAGGTGAGGAGCAGGTTTTTTATTGAGCCTTCAGAGAGTGCTTGGTTGAGAAGATACCATAGAGGGACTTTTGCTTTCAATCCTTGGGAGCAACTCCTAAGACTGAAATGCCTCCTAGTGCCAAGCATTTGCAGGCATGCCCAAGAAATGCAATGGATAAAATGAATCTCAATTTTCTGATGGATTTTTAATATGTTTATCTGTTTCCTTTATAAGAAAGTAAACTTACAATTTCACAAATTGTAATAGTTCAAATTGTAAGAGAACACAGGTTTCAGTCATAACTGATTTAACAGCCTCAACCCTCCAGGACACAACTAAGAACTAGGAAAAAAACAAACAGCTTTTAGGAACAGAAATAGACACACAGATACAGATACTAGGTAAACTAGTGGTTACCAGGGGGAGTGGGAAGGAAGGAGGAGCAAGATGGGGAAGGGGATTGAGAGGTGCAAAGTACTAGGTATAAAAGAAGTACAGTACGGGGAACACAACCAATATTTTGTAATAACTTTATTTGCAGAATAATTTATAAAAATACTGAATCACTATGTTGTACTATCAAAACTAACATAATATTGGATAAGTCAAGTATACTTCAATCTTAAAAAAAAAAGCTTTTATGCAACCCGAAGAGATCATACTAAAGTTCATATACATTACTATTAATAGAAGCAGAATCCCCACAACCGTACTCATAGTCTATTTACTCATATTTTGCAAACA
Organism: Bos grunniens; assembly: GCF_055505025.1. Lineage (NCBI taxonomy): Eukaryota > Metazoa > Chordata > Mammalia > Artiodactyla > Bovidae > Bos > Bos grunniens. Next base: position 121,885,632 of record NC_141194.1, on the reverse strand, counting down.
ACACTAACAGGTGTGGTTCTCTCGTTTTCTAGCTCATAACACACCAGAATGGGCAACGAAGGAGGGAGATTAGAGGATCAGGCAGTAACTGCTGGCTGGTAGAAACAGTTAAAATAACAGCAGCAAGAAATGGCAGCTATGAGGGGTGGGAGGAAGGCACAAGAGGGAGGGGATATAGGTATACATATAGCTGATTCACTTTGTTGTAGCGCAGAAACTAACACAACATTGTAAGGCAACTACGCCTCAAAAAAAAAAAAAAAAAAAAAAAGAAGGAAAAAGAAATGGCAGCTAACAGAGAGGGGATATATGGAAAGATTAGAAAACCAGGCATTGCAAATTAAGAGGCAGAACAATCTGTGCCCAATTTAATATGAGGACAAACAGACCCATCACGGTTTAGGAGCCCTTGAGGCAACACTATATAGAACAAATTAAAATAACTAATGCTATTATAAGGATAATCTTGAAACATCAGGAAAAGATGCAATTATTTCTAGGTTCAGGAGTCAGGAAGGTAAATAATCTTTTTGAAAAGCTTTCCATCTAAAATGGTTAGATTGGGAAGAGGGAAAAAAATCAAGCTCTAAAAGTGCTGAAACTTCAGTTACCCAGAAAATCATTTATGTGGAATCACTGAGAAATTAGTGTTACCCAGTAAGTGACCCTGGAGAAGGCAATGGCTCCCCACTCCAGTACTCTTGCCTGGAAAATCCCATGGGCGGAGGAGCCTGGAAGGCTGCAGTCCATGGGGTCACTAAGAGTCGGATACGACTGAGTGACTTCACTTTCACTTTTCACTTTCATGCACTGGAGAAGGAAATGCCAACCCACTCCAGTGTTCTTGCCTGAAGAACCCCGGGGACAGGGGAGCCTGGTGGGCTGCCGCCTATGGGGTCGCACAGAATCGGACACGACTGAATTGACTTAGCAGTAGCAGTAGCAGTAAGTAACCCATTATCATTTGGAATCCATTTTATACCATATTGCAACATATATTAAATAATTAACTTTTGTTGTGATTTACAGATCTTTTTTGTTGTTGTGATTTACACAGCTAAACTCTGACAAAATCAAATTTGCAGTGAACAAGTTTTCACAACTACTTCTCTGTTACAAAGACAGTTTGCCTTCTTTTGGACTACAAGGAACAAAAAACATTTCTTTCTTTTTTTTTCTTTTTTTCTCCGTCATCGGGTAAGGAAAGTGTGAGGGGGGAAGACACCTCTATTCAAGGGCAAGTTCAAAAGGTAATTTTATACTAAGTATGGGCTCCATCTAGGCTAGATTTTCTGAGTAATGAAGATAACCCATAGAAGTCATTTAAGGAAAGAACTTGCATGCCAGGAATTGTTTGATGGGTGCCACGGATGACTATAAGAAATAATTTCACTTCTTCCCAGCTCTAGACCTATGGGTTCACTCTCCCTGAATGAAGAAACCACATATCCAAAACTGAACCCCAAATTTCCTCTCCCTCCTCCATTCCTGGTCTTTTATCTCTCCCTGCCTCATCACTTTAATGAGAAACCTGCAACGACCTAATCTCCTGCACTGTTCCTCAAACCTCACAACTAGCCACCAAGTCAAATCAATTCTACTCTTTCAATTCCCAAAAAGGAGTACGTCAAGGCTGTATATTGTCACCCTGCTTATTTAACTTATATGCAGAGTACATCATGAGAAATGCTGGGCTGGAAGAAGCACAAGCTGGAATCAAGATTGCTGGGAGAAATATCAATAACCTCAGATATGCAGATGACACCACCCTTCTGGCAGAAAGTGAAGAGGAACTCAAAAGCCTCTTGATGAAAGTGAAAGAGGAGAGTGAAAAAGCTGGCTTAAAGCTCAACATTCAGAAAACGAAGATCATGGCATCTGGTCCCATCACTTCATGGGAAATAGATGGGTAAACAGTGGCAGACTTTATTTTTTGGGGCTCCAAAATCACTGCAGATGGTGACTGCAGCCATGAAATTAAAAGATGCTTACTCCTTGGAAGAAAAGTTATGACCAACCTAGACAGCATATTAAAAAGTAGAGACATTACTTTGCCATCAAAGGTCCTTCTAGTCAAGGCTATGGTTTTTCCTGCAGTCATGTATGGATGTGAGAGTTGGACTGTGAAGAAAGCTGAGCCCCAAAGAATTGATACTTTTGAACTGTGGTGTTGGAGAAGACTCTTGAGAGTCCCTTGGAGTGCAAGGAGATCCAACCAGTCCATTCTAAAGGAGATCAGCCCTGGGTGTTCTTTGGAAGGAATGATGCTAAAGCTGAAACTCCAGTACTTTGGCCACCTCATGCAAAGAGTTGAGTCATTGGAAAAGACTCTGATGCTGGGAGGGATTGGGGGCAGGAGGAGAAGGGGACGACAGAGGATAAGATGGCTGGATGGCATCACCGACTCGATGGACATGAGTTTGAGTGAACTCCGGGAGTTGGTGATGGACAGGGAGGCCTGGTGTGCTGTGATTCACGGGGTCGCAAAGAGTCAGACACAACTGAGCGACTAAACTGAACTGAGCTTCTCTCCTTCTCCCCATTCCCTGAACTGACTCAGTCCATGCCTTCGTCCACTCTTGCCCAGCTTGTTCCAACTGCCCTCTAACTGGCAGCCCTATTTTTGTACTTCCTCCTCTGCTCCATATGCCACACACTGGGTCCTCCCTACAACCTCCAGAGTCATATTTGCAAAAGTAAGAAGCTCTACCACACACTAATACAGCCCACTACTGTGCGCCCTGTGCGCCCGTACAACCCTATGCAGCAGCCTTGCTCTATTCCTCTATTCACAATGCTCTGACGGCTCCCCACTGCCCTACAAAGTAAAGCCCTTTAACATGCCTGATCCAGCCTCTGCCTACTCCTCCAAATTGATCTCCTGTGTTTCCCACACTTTCCACTCCCATCATTACAAAGAAGACTCCCCCAACCTACGATGCTGTCCCCTTTCTACTCTTTTGGCCACATCTTATTTCCTCCTTTGCCTACATCTTATTTCCTCCTTTGCCTAGATGACCTCTCCCTACCTTTCCCCACCACATTCCGTGCTCAGTCTCCGATCCACCTGGACATTTGGCTGCATCCTTAAAGTTGCAGATCCTTCTTCACCCTCTCCCTGAAGTCTTCCCTTAACTTCCTCTGTCGAGTCAGCAGAGCCTTTTCTGGCTACCCCACAACGGATCCTGCACAAACAGGTGTAATTTGTTTATTACACCTTGGCACATCCTGGTAGCGAGCAGGCTCTAAATGATCATCCTTGAAATGATCTCTTGGAAAGTTCTGTCCTGCGATGAAAAGCCTTGTAAATATATGTTTTAAATGGATGAATAATTTTTAAATAGATGAAATCCTTTCCACACATAAAACTATCATCCTAGGGTGTATGTCTTAACAGCCAAGCTAGCTACAGACCACTCCCAGGATGTTCTGTTGGTCCAGCCAGCTACTAAAAATGCTGAAAGGCAAAACAGCACCGTTTGCCCGTGTAAAAATACAGCACAGCAACCGGTGTCATTCAGGTGCTGTGACTTATAATGCTGAGGCGACAGAAGCCTGCCAACACGCTAGAGCCTACAGAGGTAAGGAGGATGAAACACCGCACCCAACTATAGAAACAGAGAAATCACTGGAGTAGAAATGTCAACTTCGAGTTCATAGCACAGCTAATTTGATGTTTGTTAAGAAAGCATACATTTCTTCTATGGAGATTTTTTTTCACTCTCAGGAAGATGCAAGAGGCAAACACAAGACACAAAGGACTCCCCACACTTTCCTGAGCTGCCCAGGTTCCAGTGAGGGTCTGGTGTAAGCATTTCAAGCCATTTCAGACGCTCAACACCTGAAGAAGGAGCACGTGCCCCATTACCACACTCCCCTTACTGCTTGATCACACCTGGAAACCCATAGTACGTATGTATGCTAAGTTGCTTCAATCACGCCGGACTCTGTGCGACCCCCAAGGGCTGCAGCCCGCCAGGTTCCTCTGTCCATAGGGATTCTCCGGGCAAGAATACTGAAGTGGGTTGCCATGCCCTCCTCCAAGGGATCTTCCAGACCCAGGGATGGAACCTGCGTTTCTCACACCTCTTGCAATGACAGGCAGGTTCGTTACCACTAGTGCCACCTGGAAAGACTCGGAAACCAATAGTGCCCACCCCCAAAAATCAAACGTGGAGGGCTTCTGAAAGAGAATAAGCTGCTGCCTTGGCTTACTGCAGTCTAACTACAGGGGTTGGCCTAGAAGAAGGAGGCAGAGTATTCTGAACATGTGTGGCGGCTATCTGATTTTTCAGAAAATTGTCTCCAAGTCTATTTCTGGGGATGCCAAAACTTCCTGGGCCAGGCTGAGCACCTGCTAAGGCAAAAGCACCACGGGCTGCCGAGGAAGACACATCCGTGAATTGCAGTACCTCAAAAACTTGCCTGAAAAGCCCTGGCTGAACGTAAGATAGCAGAGCTGCACCCTCCCCATCGCAGGGCCCCTCTGGCGGGGTAAACGCGTGTGCATCGGTGTGTGCACCACGGCCGCCAAGTGACCGCGTCCACGGTCCCCCAATCGCCGCTCTCATCCCTCACCCACACCGCGGAAGTGGCAGACGAAAACTTCTGCCTTTATAGTGAGGACCCCGGGGAGACAGGAAACTCGTGGACCCGGCTGGAAGGACGCACTAGTCCGAGTGAGAAAGCCAAGGCACCGGCGGCACGCTTTCTCTACAACGCCCCCTCCCAGCGCGGTGCCAAAGGTCTCCGAATCCGAGCGCTTTTTTTTTTTTTTTTGGATTTGCTTTCCCCAAACGTGAGATTCAACCCCCAGCCCCCGCTTTTCCAGCATTCATACAAAGGAAATGCACTTTCGGGAGGCGGGGGCGGGGAGCATCTGGTCGGCGGGATGCGGAGTTGGAAGATACCGCGCAGCCCCACCTCCCCCGGCGGGCTGGTTCAGGTCCCTTCTCCGCTCCTCGCCCGCCCCGGAGACGTCCTCGCACCACCCGGACCTTCTCACGGTCCCGCGGCAGCGCAGCCCCGGGCCGGAGGAAAACGGCGGGCCAGCCAAGGGCGCGGGCGGCAGGGGAGGGCGAGCGATCGGGCGCCAGTGGAGGAAGGACAAAGTGCGCCCGGCAGCCCGGCGGCCGGGGCTGGAGCGCGCGAGGAGAGGGGCGCGCGAGCCGGGCGGGGGGCGGCGGGCGCTAGGGGGGAACTTACTTGCGACGGAAGCTGCTTGCAGCAGGCTGAAGTAGCTCTTGCTGTACTTATCTGAAATCCGCACGCGCCGCAGAGCCATGGACATGTCCACCTGCAGAGGGATGTCCTGGGTAGCATGCACTAACACGCCGCCGTCCCGGTTCCGGGGCAGTTCCCAGGTACTGCCACTCGGCGCCAGGGTCCGGGGCTCCGGTATCCCCAGCGCGTGCCCGGGGGCCGTGCCCAGGTGGTACCGGGAGCCCGCCGCTGCCGCCATCCTCAGCGGGGAGCTCGACTGGGACAGCTGGCCCGGCCCGCCACCGCCGCCGCCGACCTCCACCGTGCGTCCGGCCCCGCTGGTCCGGGCTCCGGCGGGGGCGTTCAGCTGCCCGCCGGCTCGTTGCCGACGCCACCACAGCCCGACGACCCCGAGCCCTCTCGTGGGGACGTGGGCGCCAGAGGCTGAGAGCGCGGCGCGCCCGGAGGCCGGGAACTTGCTCGGACTTTGGGGCTCCAGCGGGGCGCTTCTGGCCGTGGCCGCAGAGGGCGACTCCTCCCGGGAACGCACACACGCCCCCTTTTAGCTTCCCGAAGGATGGGGGGCGGGGATGTGGAGGAGGGACTCCGGTAGCCCAAAGGGAGAACCCCTGCAGAGACGCCCATTGTCGGGGGAGGGGAGGCGGCCGGGGCGAGCACAAGTGGTGGGAGGAGACGGCCCGGCCTTGCACTCCCAGGGTAACTCTTGAAACTCTAGCATCCCATCCGGCTAGCCCTGGCCAAGACAGATTCGCCACGCGCGGGAGTGGCTCAATGAGAAAGCTTGCTCGTGGCCCTGCCAAGATTGCCTACCCTTGCCGGAGCCAAGAGTGTGGTATAGCCCTGGAGGGTCTGTGCCCTGCCCCCCACCCCCAACGCAAACACCCACACCCACACATCCCGCCCCCTTGGGGGTGCTAAGTCCTGAGTCCTGATTCTCAAACGCTGGGGTCTCAGGAAGCGCCCTGTAGAGACACCTGGGCTGCCATCCCTCTCTGGCTTTGGAATCTTGGCGTGTCCTAGAGGGCTCCGGAACCCAGAAGAAAACCGGAAGGCAAGAGGAGGCGACCCCTTAAAGAAGCAAGAAGTGGGAAGGAAAGGAGTCGACCTCTTCCTTGTCCCAAAGCCCCCGGAGATGGGGTCGATGAACTACCGGACTCCGCAGAGCCGTGGTGGGGGTGGGGGGTGGCGGGGTGGGCGGGGGTGGGGGCGGTTGCTGCTCAGAAAGCTGTGGCCACTGGGGGAGAGGCCTGGGGATGTCAGCATAAAAATTGCAAGTCTGAAACTGAGTTAGTGCCATTGGAATTCACCACGAGTTTGCTTCAGCGCTACAAGTCTTTATGGGAATTGCAACTGCCATTTCTTTCTTGTTGAATCCTTATTCTTCTCAAAATGTTCTGGCAAGAGAGTGGTCTGATATTACATAGGCCAATTATTCCTGGTCCATCTTTTAAAGGCTCTATGGGAAATCACTGATCTACACCTCTTGAGAATGCGTGCAGCCAAATACAAAAGGCAAGAGTTACGAAAGGAAGGCAAATATACACACATTCACACACACACACACACACACACACACACACACACACACACACACCCTCTTCCTCTAGGCAGTTTAAGTTCTATCTAAATGTGTCAAGTTAACAGGCACAATGTTTTCCAGCCCCTCTCTTGAATGTGTGGAGACGTCCCCCCTCTACACTGTGGACAAGATGACATTAAGAATTACACTGACACCACAGTTGTTCTTTTACAACAACTTTATTTTAATAACTAAGTTAAAGATAAATAAAAATAGCAGTTTCTAAAACTACTAAAATGACTATATAGGAGGATATTTTTTATAATCATAGGGTGGAGAAGGCTTTACTTAGCATAACAAAAAAAGTATGAGATTGATCCACATATGGAAAGATGCCTTGCTGTACTGTCAAGTGAAGAAAGATGCAAAAAGATATTTATAGTTTGATCCCACTTCTTAAACACTATACCTATGTTTATGCTTAGAAAGTGGTTAGGAAGGATACAAATTGCTAACAGCAGTTATCTCTGGAGGGTAAAATTAGGAATCAACTAATTACGGGGAGCTATCACTTTTTGCTTCATAGGTAATTATATTAAAATTTTCACAATGGGCAATTTTTTTTTGTAACACATTTTCTAAATAAAGAAGGAAACAAAAAAATAAATTTAGGTTCTGAAGGGTATTAGAAAATTAACAATGAAAAAGAATTTTCTAATTATAAAAGGAATAGATGCCCTGATTTCACATTATGCTACAAAGCAATAGTAATCAAAACACTATGGTACTAGTGCAAAAACAGACACATAGATCAATGGAACAGAATAGAGCCCAGAAGTGAATCCATACTTATATAGGCAATTAATCTATGACACAGGAGGCAAAAATATACAATGGAGAAAAGAGCCTCTTCAGTAAATGGTGGGCTTCCCTTGTGGCTCATCTGGGAAACAATCTGCCTGCAATGCAGGAGACCTGGGTTCGATCCCTGGGTTAGGAAGATCCCCTGGAGAAGGAAAAGGCTACCTGCACCAGTAGTCTAGCCTGGAGAATCCCATGGACTGCATAGTCCATGGGGTTGCAAAGAGTCGGACATGACTGAGCAACTTTCACTTCACTTCACTTCAGTAAATGGTGCTGGGAAACCTGGACCACTTTCTCACACCATATACAAAAATAAACTCAAAATGGACTAAAGACTTAAATGTAAGACCTGACCTCCTACAAGAAAACATAGGTAGTACACTGCTATATGTTGCATAAAAAGTTGTTAAAAGAGTAAATTCTAACAGTTCTCATCACAAGGAAAAATATTTTTCTCTGTTTTTTAAATTTTGTATCTATATGAGATGAATATTCACTAAACTCATTGTGGTCATCATTTCATGATGTATATAAGTCAAATCATTACACTGTATACCTTAAACTTATATAGTGCTGCATGGCAATTATATCTCAATAAAACTGGAAGAAAAAAAGGATCATCATCATTAAAAATAAAAAGATCAATAAACTGACATAAAATTTAAACTTCTGTGTAATTAAAACTCATTAAAAAAGTCAAACCACAAATGGGAAGTCTTTAGTAAAGACATAGTTTCCAAAACAATAAGATCCTTCAAGAGATATAGAATAGCCAAAACAATCTTGAAAAAAATACTGTTGGAGGACTCACACTTGCCAGTTTCACAACTTACTACAAAGCTTCAATAATAAAGTGGAAACAATATGATACCAACATTAGAACAGACTTATAGGTCAGTGGAATATAACTGAGAGTCCAGAAACAAACCCTTACACCTAGTGCTAAGTGCTAAGTCGCTTCAGTTGGCTCCAACTCTTTTCGACCCCTTGGGGACTGCAGCCCGCAAGGCTCCTCTGTCCATGGGATTCTCCAGGAAAGAATACTGGAGTGGGTTGCCATTTCTTTCTCCAGGGGATCTTCCCAACCCAGAAATCTAACCCAGATCTCCCGCATTGGGGGCAGATTCTTTACCAGCTGAGCCATGAAGGAAGCCCAAGAATACTGGAGTGGATAGCCTGTACCTTCTCCAGGGGATCTTCCTGACCCAGGAATTGAACTGGGGTCTCCTTGCAGGCAGATTCTTTACCAACTGAGCTACCAGGGAAGCCCAGACCTAGAGTCAATTTGTTTTTGACCATGATGCCAAGACAATTCAATGGAGAAAGAAAAAAATTTTTTTAACAAATGGTACTGAGACAACTGGATATCTATGAGCAGAAGAATGAATTTGGACCTGTACTTTACATCATATACAAAAAGTATTCAAAGTATATTAATGATCTAAATGTAAAAGCTAACACTACAAAACTGTTAGAAAACAACAGAGGCATAATCTTTATCACCTTGAATTTGGCAATTGTTTCTTAGATATCACACCAAAAACACAGCAACAAAAAAGCAGATAAACTAAGTATCATAATTTTTTTTTTTAATCATCATTCAAAAACACTATCAGGGAGACTCCCCTGGGAGTCCAGTTTTTAGAACTCCAGGCTTTCGCTGCTGTGGGGTGGGTTCAGACTCTGGTTAGATAACTAAGAATTCTACAAGCCATGTGGTACAGCCAAAAAAAAAAAAAAAAGGAGAGAGAGATACTATCAGGAAAATAAAAAGACAACTCACAGAATGGGAGAAGATATTTGGAAATCATGTATCTGTCAAGAGTCTACTGTCCAGAATATATAAACAATTCCTAGAACTCTAAGATAAAAAAGACAAGCCAATTTCAAAGTGGACAAAGGATTTAAATAGACATTTCTCCAAAGAAGATATACAAATAGTCAAGAAAGAGGTGGAAAGATGTTCAACATCATTAGCCATCAGGTAAATCCAAGTCAAAACCACAATGAGATACCACCTCAAGTCCACTAGAATGATTATATTACAAAAAAGACAGACAATAACAGGCACTGGTAAAACAGTAGAGGAAATGGAACCCTCATTCATTGTTGATGAGAATGTAAAATGGTGCAGCCACTGTGGAAAACAGTCTAGCAGTTCCTCAAAAAGTTAAATATAGAATTACCATATAACCCCAGCAATCTCACACCCATGAATCTACCCAGGAGGAATGAAGAAGTGTTCACACAGAGAGCTGTACATGAATGTTCAGAGCAGCATTATTCATAATAGCCAAAAGGTTGAAACAACTTAAATGTCCATCAATAGATGAATGGATAAACAAAATGTGATATATCCATACACTGGATTATTATTGAGCTTTAAAAAGGAATGAAATTCTTGTACATACTACAATGAGGATGAACCTTGAAAACAAGATGCTTAAGTGAAAGAAGCTAGTCCCAAAAACCACATGTTTTATAATCCCATTTATGTGACATGTCCAGAATAGGCAAATATATAAAGACAGAAATAGAATAATGATTGCCAATGAATGGGAGGATGGAGGGAGTATGGGTAACAACTAAAGGGATTAGAATTCCTTTTTCGGGAGATGAAATATTTCAAAATTCATTGTGCTGTGCAGAAGGATGCTCAAGTATGTGACTATGCTAAAAGCCATTGAACTATTTTTCTTGAGGTATAGTTGATTTACAACATTATATTAGTATTAAGTATACAACATAGTGATTCAAAAATTATATAGATTATATGTCATATATACTTATTATAAATATTGGCTATATTCCCTGTGCTGTGTGTTCCCTATATATACTTGTTGCTTATTTATTTTATACATAATAGCTTGTACCTCTTAATCCCCCACCTATTGTTCCCCTCCCACCTTACCTTTCCCCACACATAACTATAGTTTGTTCTTATATCTGTGAGTTTTATTATATTTTTTGTATATTGTTTTTTTTAATTTTTTTATATATTGTTTTAGTTTTTTAGGTTTCACATACAGTATTTGTCTTTCTCTGTCTGACATCTCACTAAACATAATACCCTCCAGGTCCGTTCATGTTGTTGCAAATGGCAAAATCTCATTCTTTTTTATGTGAGATGTAGTTCATTGCATATATATATACCACATATTCTTTATCCATTCCTCTGTTGATGGACAGGATTTTAGTTTCCTGATCAGGGAACCACCCTGAAGTGGAAGTGTGAAATCTTAACCACAGGACCACCAGGGAAATCCGAAATGTATAGTTTAAGTGAGCAAAATGTATGGTATTTTAATTTTATTTCAATAAAGGTGTTAAAAATAATATCCTTAACATGTAAAGAGTATTTATAAATTAATAAGAAAAATGCAATGGAAATGGTCAAAAGATAGGAGATAACTCTAAAAAATTTTAAAACCTAATATATACATAAGCATATATATATATAAATTTTTTATGTTCATATTTATAAAAATACACCAAAAACGTCTCAAAATATCATTTTCACTTGTAGAATTGGCAAAGATTTTTACAATACTGAACATCATCAGTTAATGTGGCCTGCCAAGCACTTTCATGTACTACAGGAGTGTAAGTTGACACAAACTTTCTGGAAAGCAGTTTGGCAATCAGTATTGAGACCCTAAAAATGTACATATCCTTTGACTCAGCAGATCTCCCAGGAGTTTCCCCTACAGAATTAATCAGAGATTTTGGCAAAGATTTATATACAAAGACATTCTCTATATCATTATTTATTATATTCCCAAATTGGAAGCAACCTACATTTCAAACAATAGCAAGATTAATAAATTATGATACATTCCAAAATCAATTATGCAGTTATCAAAAATGACATTCCCTTGAGATGGAACTGTTCTGTATCTTGATTGTACTAATGTCAATATGCTGGTTGTGATATCATACAATAATGTTACAAGATACTGTCATTAGGGGAAACTGGGTGAAGGGTATATGAGATCTCTCTGCATTATTTCTTATAACTGCTTATAGATCTACAATCATCTTCAAATAAAAATTCTCATTTTTTCAAATTGACATTCTTGAAGAATTTATTTTATTTTTATTTTTGGCTGCACTGGGTTTTTGTTGCTGTGCTCAGGATTTCTCTAGTTGCAGCTTCAATAGCTGTGGTGCATGGGTTTAGTTGCTCCGAGAAATGTGGAATCTTCCTGGACCAGGAAGCGAACCCATGTACCCTGCATGGCTGGCAGATTCTTAAACCCTAGACCACCAGGAAGCGCCTTGAGGAATTTTTCAGACCATGAGAAAACATTCATGATCTGATGGTGATTGGGTTGTCTGTATGCAAAGTGAATATACACTGTAATCTCAACTGCATGCCATCTGTAAGCATTGAGAAAATGTTGGAAGAAACATTGAGGAGGTAGGTAGGTAGGTAGATGGATAGATGATCAGAAGATAAACAGCCAGCCAAGCAAATTGATAAAAGAGAGAGAAGGCTGGGATTACATGAGCTCCTTGTATGTCATCCATACCATGGATTCCACAGTCATTAGAAATGACTACCTCCTTCACATTACCTCCTCTGTAAAGCTTGGCCACAGTTTCTGAGCCACTCCCCTTCTGTCACGATCCTTTGTCCTATCACTGATTCTCATCAGTATGAGGACAGGAAAAAGAGCTTATTAAGCACTGTCTTCCAGGGCCTGGAATATAGGTGACACTTGAAATATCAGTTAATCGAATGGGTGAATAAAGTAATAATGGATGAATAACAGTTTTTTAATTTACTGTGGACCATTACTGGAAAAAACATAATCTCAGGGTTTCTCAAGGCTAAAAGAAGAAAATGTAACAAACTAGTATGTATAAAATAGACAAGCAACAAAAATCTACTGTACAGCACAGAGAATTATGCCCAATATCATATAATAACCTCTAATGGAGTATAATTTGCAAAAATACTGAATCACTATGCTGCACATCTGAAACTAACACAGTATTATAAATCAACTACATTTCAATAAAAAAGAAGAAAATGCATGACTCTATTCTTCAATTTGTAGAACACATTCAGATCCACCTTCGTGCAACTGCTCTTAGGTGCAATTGTTGGGGCACTTGCTACAGGTCAAACAATAGAATATGATTGGAAATCAGGTCATTTGGTATTTCCTTAATGTCCTTGGATGAAGGCTGAGGATGAACTAGGCTTATAACAAATTCCTCTCTCTAATAACAGTGATGAGATAAGCTTTCATCCCATTTGCCTAAATCCATAAATCTCACCCATCCTAGGTAAAACAGAGGGAATCTGAGTAACACAAATCAGTTCAGTTCAGTCACTCAGTCATGTCCAACTCTTTGAGACCCCATGGGCTGTAGGACGCCAGGCCTCCCTGTCCATCACCAACTCCTGGAGCTTACTCAAACTCATGTCCATTGAGACAGTGATGCCATCCAACCGTCTCATCCTCTGTTGTCCCCTTCTCCTCCAGCCTTCAATCTTTCCCAGCATCAGGGTCCTTTCAGATGAGTCAGTTCTTCATATCAGGTGGCCAAAGTATTGGAGTTTCAGCTTCAGCATCAGCCCTTCCAATGAATATTCAGGACTGATTTCCTTTAGGATGGACTGGTTGGATCTCCTTGCTGTCCAAGAGACTCTCAAGAGTCTTCTCCAACACCACAGTTCAAAAGCATCAATTCTTTGGCGCTCAGCTTTCTTTACAGTCCAACTCTCACATCCATACATGACTACTGAAAAAACCATAGCTTTGACTACACAGACCTTTGTTAGCAAAATAATGTCTCTGAGTAACAGGAATAGTAAATTAGGCAGAGGCTTTGAGAAACCAGAATCTCTGAAATGCTGAAAGTGGAAGGGGACAAGACATTCAAAGGCGCCCTTAGTTGCTTCTTACTACCTTTGATTTTGAGATGTTCTGTTGACATGTGTGAAGATTACCAAATAAAAACTCATTTGCAGAATAGGAATAATAGCAACCTCACAATCTGTAGAGATTCAGTTCAGTTCAGTTCAGTGGCTCAGTCATGGCTGATTTTTTTTTTTTAATTTTTTGGTTGTACCACACAGCCTCTTAGTTACCCAGTTCAGTTCAGTTCAGTCACTCAGTCGTTTCTGACTCTTTGCAACCCCATGAATCGCAGCATGCCAGGCCTCCCTGTCCATCACCAACTCCCAGAGTTTACCCAAACTTATGTCCATTCAGTCAGTGATGCCATCTAGCCATCTCATCCTCTGTCGTCCCCTTCTCCTCCTGCCCCCAATCCCTCCCAGCATCAGGGTCTTTTCCAATGAGTCAACTCTTCACATGAGGTAGCCAAAGTATTGGAGTTTCGGCTTCAGCATCAGTCCTTCCAATGAACACCCAGGACTGGTCTCCTTTAGGATGGACTGGTTGGATCTCCTTGCAGTCCAAGGGACTCTCAAGAGTCTTCTTCCAACACCACAGTTCAAAAGCATCAATTCTTTGGCACTCAGCTTTCTTCATAGTCCAACTCTCACATCCATACATGACTACAGGAAAAACCAAAGCCTTGACTAGAAGGACCTTTGATGGCAAAGTAATGTCTCTGCTTTTTAATATGCTGTCTAGGTTGGTCATAACTTTTGTTCCAAGGAGCAAGCGTCTTTTAATTTCATGGCTGCAGTCACCATCTGCAGTGATTTTGGAGCCCAGAAAAATAAAGTCTGACACTGTTTCCCCATCTATTTGCCACGAAGTAATGGGACCAGATGCCATGATCTTAGTTTTCTGAATGTTGAGCTTTAAGCCAACTTTTTCACTCTCCTCTTTCACTTTCATCAAGAGGCTCTTTAGTTCTTCTTCACTTTCTGCCATAAGGGTGGTGTCATCTGCATATCTGAGGTTATTGATATTTCTCCCAGCAATCTTGATTCCAGCTTGTGCTTCCTTGAGCTCAGCATTTCTCATGATGTACTCTGCATTTAAGTTAAATAAGCAGGGTGACAATATACAGCCTTGACGTACTCCTTTTCCTATTTGGAATCAGTCTGTTGTTCCATGTCCAGTTCTAACTGTTGCTTCCTGACCTGCATACACATTTCTCAAGAGGCAGGTCAGGTGGTCTGCTATTCCCATCTCTTTCAGAATTTTCCACAATTCTTTGTGATCCACACAGTCAAAGGCTTTGGCCTAGTCAATAAAGAAGAAATAGATGTTTTTCTGGAATTCTCTTGCTTTTTTGATGATCCAGTGCATGTTTTCAATTTGATCTCTGGTTCCTCTGCCTTTTCTAAAACCAACTTGAACATCTGGAAGTTCACAGTTCACATATTGTTGAAGCCTGGCTTGGAGAATTTTGAGCATAACTTTACTAACGTGTGAAAGTGAAGTTGCTCAGTTGTGTCCGACTCTTTGCGATCCCTGGTTCCTCCGTCCATGGGATTTTCCAGGCAAGAATACTGGAGTGGGTTGCCATTTCCTTGAGTGCAATTGCGCAGTAGTTTGAGCATTCTTTCACATTGCCTTTCTTTGGGATTGCAATGAAAACTGACCTTTTCCAGTTCCATGGCCACTGCTAAGTTTTCCAAATTTGCTGGCATATTGAGTACAGCACTTTTACAGCATCATCTTTCAGGATTTGAAATAGCTTAACTGGAATTCCATCACCTCCACTAGCTTTGTTCGTAGTGATGCTTTCTAAGGCCCACTTGACTTCACATTCCAGCATGTCTGGCTCTAGGTGAGTGATCACACCATCGTGATTATCTGGGTCATGAAGATCTTTTTTGTACAGTTCTTCTGTGTATTCTTGCCTGTTCTTCTTCATATCTTCTGCTTCTGTTAGGTCTATACCATTTCTGTCCTTTATTGAGCCCATCTTTGCATGAAATGTGCCTTGGTATCGCTAATTTTCTTAATGAGATCTCTAGTCTTTCCCATTCTATTGTTTTCCTCTATTTCTTTGCACTGATCACTGAGGAAGGCTTTCTTATCTCTCCTTGCTATTCTTTGGAACTCTGCATTCAAATGGGTATATCTTTCCTTTTCTCCTTTGCTTTTGGCTTCTCTTCTTTTCACAGCTATTTGTAAGGCCTTCTCAGACAGCCATTTTGCCTTTTTTGCATTTTTCTTGGGGATGGTCTTGATCCCTGTCTCCTGTACAATGTCATGAACCTCTGTCCATAGTGTAGAGATTAGATGTGATTATATTATACAACGGACTGTATCAAGTTGCACACTGTGATAGGTTCTTTGCTTTGTACAATAAGGTGTATCTGCCATTTTTGTCTGCTTAGCACCTGTGTACTTCAGTATTTCTATGCAGAACCATCCCTGTTCCACTCTAAATCTACGTGGTGCACATAAGACTGCCAGTAACCGCATGCCCACCACCCCATTCCAGGGTGGAAAGGTGACCCAGGCCTAGTAGCTCAGTGTATTCTGTTTCCTTGGCCACTTTGATAGGTGTAAACCAGTAAGATAGTATCCCAGGACTTTCTGGAGCCAGTGAAAGGGAGAGTAAATCTTTGCTGGAATTGTCAGTTCTAAGAGTGAGGTAAGTCTGAGAGTCAAAGAGAGCCTGCAGTTGCACAGATAAAGCCATTTTCTTCTGTGCTTAAAACTATTTGCAATTGGATTTCTTTCATTTGCAACCAAACAAACCCAACTAATATGCTAACACATAATCTCATCTAATTCTGGGTTGGCATCAGGGCACCTTCTGTATGTATGCATAAACCCACAAAAGCATGTTGAACATAGAGACATCCCTTTGACACCAGACCTCCAAGATATTATAAACTAACTGATCTGAGCCCAGGCCCTGCTGGACATGACTTAAAATTAATCCCTCCTCAGGAAATTCCACAGAAATCTTTTCATTCATTATCATTTTT
The DNA here is from genome assembly GCF_055505025.1 of Bos grunniens. NCBI lineage: Eukaryota > Metazoa > Chordata > Mammalia > Artiodactyla > Bovidae > Bos > Bos grunniens. The sequence goes on along the minus strand of NC_141194.1, from coordinate 121,869,145 downwards.
AAAGATTTATTTATCTATTTATTTATCTTACTTTTTGGCTATGGTGGGTCTTCATTGTTGACAACAAGGGCTTTCTCTAGTTGCGGCAAGTAGGGGCTATTCTCTACTTGTGGGGCTTGGGCTTCTCACGCAGTGGCTTCTCTTGTTACAGAGCATGGGCTCTAGGGCACGCAGGCTTCAGTGGTTGTGGCACTCAGGCTCATCAGTTTCGGCTCCTGGTCTCTAGAACACAGCCTCAAAAGTTGTGGCTCACAGGCTTAGTTGCTCCGCAGCATGTGGGATCTTCCTATAGCAAGGATTGAACCAGTGTCTCCTGCAATGCTAAGTGGATTCTTTATCACTGAGCCACCAGGGAAGCCCCTCAGAGGGAAATATTTTAATTCCTGTCATTTGTTAAAGGAAGTGAATACTTCAAACTTTGCCCTGGTTAGATGGTCATATGGTTTTGGGTTTTTTTTGGCCATGGTGCCTGTGGGATCTTAGTCTCAAAAGCAAGGATCGAATCTGCACCCCCTGCATTGGAAGCAGGGAGTCTTACTCACTGGACCGCCAGGGAAGTCCCATTTTTTTCTTTCTTTTTTTTCAGCTTTGAGGTATAATTGAATTAAAAAAAAAAACAAACAGTACCTTTAAAATGCTTTCAGAATATTTCCAATGCAGTTATACTTGCAGTGGAGAAAATAGCTGCTCCTATAAAGGTTGGCAGTCCTTTTATGAAACGCTTTGGGTACCTACCCAGAGTATGAGAAAATATTGGAAATGTAAATGTTAACTACTTGGGACTAAATTTGCGTCAGAATTAGAAATTTGGAATCATTATTCCCCAACTCGAATTTTTGGCTAGGACCACCTCTTTCCACATTAGCCATGATGAATGAGTTCAGGCTTAAACAATGAAATGGAAATCGATTCTACTGCTGAATTTCTATACTACCCAAACAAGTAGTTATTACGGTGGACTGGAATTCTGAAGAGTGTTCATGTAAATAGCTTAATTTTAAAAAACCACTTTAACCAGAGTGGTTATATAAGTCACAGGAGGATAAAAGAAGTGCAAGTGTTCAATCTAAAAAATAAAAATTAATAAATTTTCAAAAATAATTAAAACAGAAACAGACTCATAGAGAATAAACTGGTGGTTGCCAGAGGGAGGGGGTGGGGCATAGGTGAAATAGGTGAAGGGAGTTAAGAAGTACAAACTTCCAGTTATAAAATAATCACTAAAATAAATAAGTCACAGAGGTGTACAGTATGGAATATTGTCAATAATATAATCACCTTGAATGACGACAGGTGGTAACCAGACTTATTGTGGTGACCATTTCAAAATGTATATAAATTACTGGGCTTCCCTGGTGGTTCAGATGGTAAAGAAGCTGCCTGTAATGTGGGAGACCCGGATTCAGTCCCTGAGTTGGGAAGATCCCCTGGAGAAGGAAATGGCAACCCACTCCAGTATTCTTGCCTGGAGAATTCCCTGGACAGAGAAGACTGGCGGGCTACAGTCCATGGGGTCGCAAAGAGTCGGACACTACTGAGCAACTAACACTTTCATTTTTCATAAATTATTGAATCTGTGATGTACACTTGAAGATAGTATCATATTCTATGATACAATTATACTTCAATAATAGGTAATAAACCAATGCTAAATCCATAATTATATTTGTCCCCTCATTATTTCTCAAACGTATATTCTTTAGTAACAATGAGCAGTGAAATATATAAAACATGCTATTTACTTTATGTAAGGCCAAATTTAAAGATGCAAGTCTTTGTAAGATTAGCAGGTCACAATATAGAGAACAAACTAGTGGTTACCAGTGGAGAGAGGAAAGGTGGAGGGGCAAGATAAGGGTAGGGGAGTAAGAGGTACAAACTGTTAGGTATACAGTAAGCTACAATGGGAATTCCCTGGTGCTCCAGTGGCTAAGACTTCGGGCTCCCAGTGCAGGGGGCCGGTTCCATCCCTGGGCAGGGAACTGTATCCCATAAGTCACATCTAAGAGCTTGCATGCCGCCATGGTGAAAGGGAGATTCCATGTGCAACAAATCACACTTGGTGCAGCCAAATAAGTACATTAAATAAATAAATATTTTTTAACAAAATAAAATAGATTTTTAAAAAGATCAGCAGGTCACAATCTTCATTTGCTATAAGCCAGGGTTGCTGTTATTACTAATAATAATAAAATTAATGTGTCCCACCCTCATTTTCACAGTTCATTTTCATTCATACTTTAAGTACTTTTTCATCTCTTATCTCCTTTGATCCTCCTAAGAAACCTATAAGGTAGATGCAGTTTATTTATCCCCACTTTCTAGGTGAGGAAACTGAGGTTTTGAGAGACTGAGTTGCCTGAACTCATGCTATTAGTTTGTAGGAAAACTAGAACTAGTCAGTTAACTAATTTTAGCATTTTTGAGGTGAGGAAAATCACACAAATGAATTGTGATTTTCAAATCTGGACCTTGAGTATATTATTCCAAACCAAAATGTTTTTTTTAATTTCTCAGACTTCCTCTTTCCTAAAGCAGTCATAGTCCTTACAAAGTGTAGTCTCCCAATCCATGAAGAAATTCACCTATTAACAATTGTAATATCATCGTTTAAGATTCTACTTTTCTAGTACCCATGCTTTTTTTTTTGGTAGTAGTTGTATTGAGACAGAATTCATATACCACATTAATTCTTCCATTTAAAGTGTATAATTCAGTGCTCACAGTTGTGCAATGAGCATAATAATTTAATTGTAGAACACTTCATCCCTCCAAAAAGAAATCCATACTCTTTAGCCATCACCTCCCAAGCTCCCCCAGCAACACCAGGCCTAGACAGCTACTAACCTACTTTCTGTCTCTGTGGATTTTCCTATTCTGGACAACTTTATAGAAGTGGAATCATATAACATGTGACCTTCTGTGTCTGATTTCTTTCATGTAGCATACCATTTTCAAGGTTCATCTATGTTGTAGCATGTGTCAGCACTTCATTTCTTTTCACAGTTTAATATTCCACGGTGAGACTCCCCTAGTGCTCCAGTGGCTAAGACTCTGTGCTCTCAAGGCAGGGGGCCTGGTTTTGATCCCGGGTCAGGGAGCTAGATCCCACATGCTGCAACTAAGACCCGACACAGCCAAATAAATAAATAATAAATAAATGTTTTAAATAATATAATATTCCATTGTACAGTTAGACCACATTTTGTTTATCCACTCATCAGTTGGTGAGGGACACTATTGAGACCTTTTGATACTTTTGAACTAACAAAATATTTTTTCTCCTTAAGCACTGTCATTTAAAAAGTCTAATCTTGAATGTGCACAGTTAAAATTTTAAACCAGAGCTACACTCACTTTCAAAGCTTAGAACCACCCTTTCCTGTGTAAAACCCTTCCAAGGTCACTTACTGTTGGCTAGCTGATTGACTCTGGGTTACTTGTGGGGTTGAGCATCTTTTCCTGTTTCCAAGTCCTTTATCAGTTCTCTTGGAATCTGTACCCTTCGTCTGTTTCCACAGGTCCAGAAGGAGTAAACTTAGAATGAGGTGTGAATGTAAAAAAAAAAAAAAAAAAGATTGGTTGGGGAGAGGGAAGCTAAGACAGGGTGATGATGAGAGGGGAAGAATGGGGGCATTAGGCTCAATTCCCAGCTCTCTTCCTTGATCTTGAACACCTCCTTTTCCCTAATTTGGATTTCCTCTTTTCCGCCCCCCTTTTTCATCCCAACCAGATTTCTTTTCTTAGGATCTCATCCTTCTTCCTCTATGATAATTTATTCTACCCAAGATCTTTGTCTGTCATCCTATCTGGAGACACTCAAGCCAAGACAGAACAGCCTCATCTGAGCCTCCCCCAGGAGGAACAGTGTGTTACAGAGATAAAGATAAACTTATCTCAGTATTTAATAAAATGCTGATTTTTTTGTGTGACTTGTAACAAATACCCTTGCAGTTGGAGAAGAATTTCACCACCACTACCAGGTCACTGAGCCTGGGCTGTCAATTAAGACCTGGATAGTCTATAGCATTGGACTGGATTTCAGCCACTAGTTGTGCTTCTGTTTCTATTGCAGACCCCTTCTGGGCCACTGTGGTTCTTATGGACATGGATGCAAGGGACACTCCTTTCCCCACCTTCTTCCTGCTACATGGAAAAATGAGCCTGAGTGTTTTGAAGCTGCAGATGAAATTCTATTGATTTATTACTATTGATTTATTCTCTAAGACACCACACTATTTTTGTTTTTAAGTGTATAAATCCACAAAGATGAAGAGAATGGGAAAGGGCCTCTGAAAGAGAAGATTTCACCACAATTTGCAAAGTCAAAACTGGATAAAGGCTGATTAGATATGAGACAGCCAAAGCTGAATAGGGGGAGGCTGGGACTCACAGAAACCGGATGTGGATCAAATGGAGCCAGTTTGCCTGGGAGAACCCTGGAAAGTCTGGGGATTTGGAAATATCAGGTACTCTGAAAGGTGACAGTGAGATGTGAGCCTAAACACAGGAAGATTCATGAAAAGACTTTGTGTGGGCAAAGTTCTTACTGTCCCCCCAGCTTCACCCCTTACACCTTAGACCCCAGCCACACACACCACTCTCACTCCAGTGAAAGAGCAGAGATGTTGCAGCAGAAATGAAAGGCCTTCAAAAAAATCCAAATTCTGCTGCTCAAGGGTCTCCCATCATAGGGCTCTCTTTCTTTCTTTCTTTCTTTTTTAAGATTTCTTTATTTACTTTTGGCTGTGCTGGGCCTTCATTGCTGCACGGGCTTTTCTCTAGTTGCAGAGCACGGTCTACTCTAGTTGCAGTGTGCGCGCTTCTGATTGCGATGGCTTCTCTTGTTGCAGAGCACGGGCTCGATAGAATCGTTCAACTTTAGCTTCTTCAGCATTACTGGTTGGGGCATAGACTTGGATTTCTGTGATATTGAATGGTTTGCCTTGGAAACAAACAGAGATCATTCTGTCATTTTTGAGATTGCACCTAAGTACTGCATTTTGGACTCTTTTGTTGACTATGAGGGCTACTCCATTTCTTTTAAGGGATTCTTGCCCACAGGAGTAGATTTAATGGTCATCTGAATTAAATTTGCCCATTCCAGTCCATTTTAGTTCACTGATTCCTAAAATGTCGATGTTCACTCTTGCCATCTCCTGCTTGACCACTTCCAATTTTCTTCATTCATGGACCTAACATTCCAGGTTCCTATACAATATTGTTCTTTACAGCACCAGACTTTACTTATATCACCAGTCACATCCACAACTTGGCGTTGTTTTTGCTTTGGCTCCATCTCTTCATTCTTTCTGGAGTAATTTCTCTACTCGTTTCCACACTTCTCCTTGACTGACATAAGGCACCAAATGCAATGACAGACCAAGATAAACAGCAAAAATGATCTGGCCCCGCCTCCTTCCCCACACTCCTAGCACTCTGCTTCCTGGTACACTTTGTTCTGCCCACTTTAGCCTTCTTCCTGTTCCTGCAACAAGCCCATTTTTAGGTCTCTACTCAAATGTTACCTCTGCAGAGACAACTTCCCAGGCGCTCTATTTAAAACAACAGCCCCCCACCAGTCCAGCTATTACATTGTTTCATTCATTTGTAGCAAAGATGATTTCCTTCAATTAGATTATATGTTTTCACATTTCTTAGTGGACTGTACAATTACCTTCATGAGCTTGGAAGCTCCAGGAGAGGTACCTTTTGTGTCTTGTTTATTGTATCATCATCACCTGAAACAGTGCCTAGTCCTTTATTTGACAAGATGATACATGGATGGATGGGTAAGTGAAAAAAATCCATGGCAGTAACAGACATAATTCAGGGAACGGAGACCTTTAAAAACAATGCTAATTGTTTATACACTGGAAGATTTAAGTCACTATTATAAACTATAAACAATAACAGTATACTATGGAAAAGGAATGGGCTTCCCAGGTGGCGTTAGTGGTTAAGAACCTGCCTGCCAATGCAGGAGACATGAGATGCAGGTTCAGTCTCTGGGTAGGGAACACCCCTGGAGGAAGTCATGGCAACCCATCCCAGTATTCCTGCCTGGAGAATTCCATGGACGGACAGAGAAGCCTGGCAGGCTACAGTCCATGGGGTCACAAAGAGTTGAATACAACTAAGTGACTTAGCATGCACGCATGCATGAAAAAGGAATAATCAGAGTCTTAAAAAAAGAGAGAGCTCTTAGAGTGGAAAATGATTGGCAACATTTTTAAAATTCCATTAAAGGGCCAATTTCAGGCTACTATCTCGATGTCACTGAATGTCAAGTTGGGGAAAGAGGCACAGTGTTGGTTGGGACAGGCAGCTCTGAGTCGATTCCTGGGCACCACTGAGGTACAGGGGGGCTGATGCATTAGAAACTGTGATGTGCCATTCAGGTCCCTCTTCTGGAGGTAAGGATTTATTCTTCCATTTGTTGAAAATGCTGCCAGATAAATTGCTTCTGCTGTCAGCACCCCACAGGGATTGCCTAAACTGAAAAGAGCTACCCAAGCCAAGGTCCTGGTCTCTGCCAAGGGCAACCCAATGACTGAAGAGCATGGGGTATCAAGATCTAGCTCCCTTGCTCCAAACAGGAGCCACTCTGACAAATAATCCCATCTCCAGAATTTACTGGAGGGGCTGGATGAGGCTTCTGTTCAGGATGCTTCACCAGTTGACTTCTGCCAAATCCATCTTCCTTCTCTTCCCAACTCCTCCACAGGAATTCATCTCAGTAACACATCTTAACAAGACTCCTGTATCTATTTTCTTTCTGACGTCATGAATTGATGTCAACAGATGATAGTAAGGAGGAAGAGTAGGGGTAGGAATTCCTCTTCCTCCTCCTCACTGTTTTTAGAGTGGAAAACTGGGTTTCTAGGAAAGTATAGTGTGGGTTGCCTGGCAGTGTTGAGTGAGAGAGCAGAGACAGAAAGAATGAATTCAGAAGGCCCAGAATCCCACAGAAGCCCAAGAAAGAAAGAAGAAAGAAAATAGGGAGGAGCATTTCAAAGATATCAGAAAAGACATAGAAGAACATTTTTTCTAGAACTGAAAAACACAAGTATTTATATTAAAGGGCCCATCGAAAGCAAAATGAGATAATTTTTAAAAAAGAAGTACACTGAAACACACCCTTATGAATTTTTCAGGATACCAGGGATATGAAAAAGAACTCAAATATTTCCAGAGGGGTAAAAATAAATTGGGATTGAACTTCTCAGTAGCAATACTGGACTCTAGAAACTACTGGAAAAAATACATGACAAATGGAGGGAAAATACTCTTCAACTTAGAATTCTTTATTGAGCCAAAATCCCAAAGAAATATGAAGGTAGACTGAAGATATTTTACAGCCATGCAAAGAATATTATTTAAAAAGTTTGTCACCCATAACCTTTCTTAGGATGTTACTAAAGAATGTATTCCCTCAAAATTAAGAAGTAAATCAATAAAGAGGAAGACAAGGAATCTAGGAGAAAGTGATTCAGTCTACAAGCACAAATAAGGGAAATGCTAGAAAAGTTGATGTGTAGGAATCCTGGAAAACAACCAGCTCAGGAGGGATGAGAACAGAGGGCTCTGAGATGGAGCTGCCTCATCCCTTTGTACCTCCATCTAACCAAGTTCAAGTACGCTTTCACTGAGGCCTTTTCGTCCACCCATGGAAGCTTTAAGAACTCTGCACCTCATGGGGGAATTTCCCTGCTGGTCCAGTGGTTAAGACTCAGGCTTTCACTGCCGCGGAGCAGGTTCAATCCCTAGTCAGGGAACTAAAATCCCACAAGCCGTGTGGTTTTGCCAAAAAAAATTAAAAAAAAAAAAAAAGAACTCTGCAACTCAGAGAAAGAAGAATTGGAGTCTCCAACACTTCACTCTTAGAAGGCCCCCAGGCTCCTTACACAAAGGGGTCCTTCTCCAGAAATTTCCTCCCCTCCAGAAATCAATATTGTAGAGCAAGAATAAGACATCATTTTGCCTCAATAGATACCACTCCACCAAAATGTGAGGAAGAATATCACATTCTTTCACAAAATTGTTCTTCAGACCTTTGATTTCTCTTCATTCTCCAAGTCTATGCTTCCCAGCCACCTTTTAGGGACCAAAGTGGTTTCCAGGCATTTTGGTCCTGGGAAAATATGTTTAAAATGAACTGGTCACAGGTATGGAAAGGTCTTGTACTGACTGCAAGGGAATAATTTAATGTTCAAATTTATAAGCCAGTCTTCCCTACATTCAGGTAGCATGAGGCACCCTCTCATGTCCTAATCACCATAGGGCTCAGAGTCTGAGACTCTTGGATTCCACAGAGAACCGCCCCACCACTACCACCAACATACAGCTGTCTCATGAAGGTCAAGGACAAAGAGCCAGCAGACCAATCTGGTGCACCAGGAATCCCAGCTTTACACCTGGTGAAATCCCAAACCAGAACTGGCAAATTCATGCCTGTGTTTCCGTGAAGTCCCTAATTATTTTAGGAGACATCTGAAGAGGAGATAAAGAACTGTGGGAGAACTCTGAAGTAGGTACCTCAGTCTGCATGTATGAATACACCTCAGCAAGAGCTGCAGGGACTTCCCGAGCCGCCCAGTGCTTAAGATTCTGTGTTTCCACTGTAGGGGGCTGGGGTTTGACCCCTGGTCAAGGAGCTAGAGGGCTTCCCTGGTGGCTCAGTCAGTGAAGAATCCGCCTGCAATGCAGGAGACCTGGGTTTGATTCCTGAGTTGGGAAGACCCCCTGGAAGAGGGCATGGCAACCCACCCCAGTATTCATGACTGGAGAATCCCCGTGGACAGAGGAGCCTGGTGGGCTACAGTTCATGGGGTTGCAAGGAGTTGGACACGACTGAACGACTAAGCACAGCACACAGGGAGCAAGATCTCACATGGTGCAACTAAGACCCAGCATAGCCATACTAACACAAACAAACAAAAAACAAGAGCTAGCTCTAGAACTGTGGGGTTCTAGGGAAAGGAGTGCAAGGGACTGGCTATGGTGGATGCTCTTTTGATAGTATGATTCCAAGATAGACTTACTCATGCCTAAATTCATTTCTTGTATTAGTCTAAGGCAGAGAAATCCTTACCACAGGTATTGGTTCTTAAGACTGTTGATGCTTATTTTCTGTTTCCTCAGCCAAAAGGAACCTTTGCATATCATAGCCTCTCCCTGGCCCTGAGAACAAACTCATGCTTGTTCTTAACTTCAAATTAAACATGAATATTTGGAAGAATGTTTCAAAACCAACCTGTTTTAGCAACTAAAAGTATAGAGAAGCCTTGACTTGGAGTAGAACTCAGAAAACAATTTTATAAGCCATACACTGTATCACAGTGAAGGAGGGGACCTACAACTATTTTAATTACAAGGACAAGGCTGGGAAAATGGAGCTTCCACTAGAAAGAATTAGCCTGCCAGGTTGTAGGTTGTAAGCAAAATAATTGTGTATATGTGTTGATTGGTTGATTTACAATATGTTAGTTTCTGATGTACAGCAAAGTGATTCAGATACAAAACAGATACATATAGATGTATATGCATACATATACATCCTTTCATATTCTTTTGCATTATAGTTTATTACAACATATTGAGTATAGTTCCCTGTGCTATACAGTAAGTCCTTGTTGTTTACCTAATTTGTATATAGTAGTGTATATCTGCCAATCCCAAACTTCTAATTTATCCCCTGCCTCTTTCCACTTTGGTAAACATAAGTTTGTTTTCTATGTCTATGAGTCTATTTCTGTTTATAAATAAGTTCATTTGTATCCTATTTTTTAGATTCCACATATAATATCATATAGTGTTTGCCTTGTCTTACTTCATTTAGCTTGATAATCTCTAGGTCTATCTACATTGCTGCAAATGGCAATATTTCATTATTTTTTATTACTGAGTAGTATTGTTGTGTATAGGAGGGTTCCTTTTTGTTCACACTCTCTCCAGCATTTATTATTTGTAGACTTTTTCATGATGGCCATTCTGAGGAAAGTAAGATGATACCTTTGTAGTTTTTATTTGCATTTCTCTGATAATTAGTGACACTGAGCACCTTTCATGTGCTTATTGGCCATCTATATGTCTTCTTGGAGAAGGAAATGGCAACCTACTCCAGTATTCTTGCCTGGAGAATCCCAGGGACAGAGGAGCCTGGTGGGCTGCTGTCTATGGGGTCGCACAGAGTTGGACATGAGTGAAGCGACTTAGCAGCAGTATATGTCTTCTTTGAGGAAATGTTTATTTAGGTTTTCTGCCCAGTTTTTGAATCGGTTGTTTGTTTTTGTTGTTGTTGAGTTGTCTGTATATTTTGGAAATTAATATCATATCAGTTGTATTATTGGCAAATATTTTCTTCCAGTTATCTACATCATCTCCTCCCTCCCTACACCTCTAATTTCAACTTCTACCACTCTCCCTCCATTTTGGTCCCACCGATCTCTTGGCAGTACCTCCAATATGCCATGTAAATGGATCTGTGCAGTGGGAACAGCCAGGATAACCCTCATATGTTCATCCATATATCCTTTCTTGCTTATTTCAACTCTCTGCTCAAGTGTCACCATGTCAGAGAGAACTTCTTCCACTACTATATCTAAAACAACATTTTCTGAACACTTGCATTGATTGTATGTTCATTAAACTTCCTTTGTAATGTAAAAAATGCCTGACATAAAGGTAATTGGACACAGAGAAAAAAAGACTCGCAAAATATGTGACAAAATATACTTTTCCCTAATATACTGATACAAAGGGTTCTTTCAAAAAAGGAAGGAATAAAAATGAGCAACCGAATAGAAAAGTGAGAAAGGAAATGTGAACTGTCAAAAGAAGAAATACATGTTTAAAATATTTGAACTCACAAGAAGCAAAAAAAAAAAAGGCAAATACTACAAAGAATAAAGCACTATTTTTCTTCTAAACTATGGTTGACAAATCTTTTCTGTAAAGATCTTCTAAATAGTAGAAGTTTCCATGTTGTGGGTCACATACAGTCTCTGTCGCATAGTCTTCATCATCTTTTTTTTTTTTTTGGTTGCACTGCACGGCTTGCAGGATCTTAGTTCCTCCACTGGGGATCGAACCTGTGCCCCCTGAAGTAGGGAGCACAGAGTCTTAACCACTGGACCATCAGGGAAGTCCTCACATCAGAATTTTAAATATGCACATTCTTTGCTCCAAGAATTCTCCATCTTTGATTTTATATCAGAAGTTAATCCAGTAAGTGTGCAAATATTTTGGTTGAGAGTGCATTGTCACTCAATTCACAGTAGCAGGCAGGAAGAGGAAAATGAGAAAGTTACATAGGCATCAAGCAGGCAATAGTAAAATAATCCATGGTTGGCACTAGTGGTAAAGAACCCACCTGCCAATGCAGGAGACATAAGAGATGAAGGTCAATCTTGAGTCGGGAAGATCCGCTGGAGGAGGGTGTGGCAACCCAGTCCAGTATTCTTGCCTGGAGAATGCAATGGACAGAGGAGCCTGGGGGGCTAGAGCCCATAGGGTCACACAGAGTCAGACATGACTGTGTGACTAAAACACACATGTGTATAGCCATGTTAAGTATATACGCTTGCATATAGTCTGAAGCATATAGTTAACGGGAGTGGAGTAAGATGTTACATGACTTATATTATTAGGTATTGCTTAATTTTGAGAAGGTATCATCATTATAATCAGAAAAAATAAAGCTCTTATTAAATTAGAAACACATTAGGCAAACCAAAATTGATTTTTGCCTGAAATGCAATAATTTTCTTCCAAAATTATTCTTACAATAGGATCATGGTAGATATTTTTCACCATTTGAACAAATAGTTTTACTGGCTTCTTGTGTTTTTTCTTGTACTAAAAGTACAAAGTTACTCGTTAATTTATCATCTTATAAATATTCTTTTAGGAAATCAATCATGCATTTAAATTTTTGCCACTTCTTTTTCTCACTCTGTGTGAACATTCACTGACATTGTAAGATCACCATATTCTCAAACAAGGGCACGGAGAATGGAACTAGAAGAACATCACACACTGACCACTGCTGTACAGAAGCTGGGGTGTGGAAGAGTACAGAGAAGATGGATGGTCAGAGCACTCCAAGGGCATCACTCTGTAATTTGTAGGCAAGTCGTCCTCAGTTACTGTATCTTGCAAGTTTGCGTATTTGAAAATGAACATGTTAAAGAACATAAATATCACAGCCTTGTGGTCTACATAGTACTTCACTTATACCATGTTTTACACAAATGAGTAGCTTTTATGGATCAACAATGTATAATTCAGTATTCAAATAGGCCTTACTGACAAAATAGGACTTCAGATGAAAGCTCTTACCTCAGAAATGGGATGCCTTTATTTTTGGAGAATAACTGTTATTTTTTTGTGTTTGCATTTTTTTAATTTGATTGTAAGAGTTGTACATGCTCATTGTGGAAGATTTGCAAACTATGAAGTGTCCGACTCTTTGTGACCCCGTGGACTGTAGCCTACCAGGCTCCTCCATCCATGGGATTCTCCAGCCAAGAGTGCTGGAGTGGGTTGCCATTTCCTTCCCCAGGAAACTATGCAAACTATGGAAAAGCATTTAAAAAAAAAAAAAAAAAAACCTAGCCTTAATTCCATTATCTAGTGGCCACCGTGATTAATATTATGACATTCCCCCCAGTCATTTTGAGATCATACTGTTGATAATTTTGATTTTTTTTTCACTAAGAATTAGAGTGTACTCATTTCCCATAAGTGTGAAAAAACACATCTTGGATTTCAATATCAAACTAGTCACAAAATAAGGGTAATGGGTTACATTTGTACAATGTGTTCTTCCACAGTTATATCATTAAAAATTTCAAATAGACAAAAACGCATTTTAAATACCACAAGGAAAATCAAAATGGAAAAAAACCCACTAAAATTTAAATACTGGAGTAGACAATGTTTTCAATCAAATGGTCAGAAGATTTTTTATAATCCAAAGGAGGGTCAGTGTTACTCACAGCCTTTGATGACACTTTAGTGATGGACAAAAAAGTTAAAATTGCTATTTAAGTTGTATATACAGGCCCACTTTAAGGCATAAAAAGAAAACAAGATAAAAATCCGTCATTCCTTTCTAGTTCCAAAACTATTCAACAGAACAGATAATTTAAATGTCAGAAAAAGGCTTTTCAAAAGCTTCCAGAAATATTGACAAATTATATAAATAATTTTCGCCTAATATTTTTGTCATTTAAGAGGTATTCTTAATAAAAACCACTTTCTGAAGTCTTCACAATTTTACCTGTTAAACAATCGTGCTATTCAATGAAAATTCAAGGCAAATTTATATTTAGATTTCAATAGTACATGTTCATCCTTAAAGGTTATAATTTGTTTTAAATAGCACAACCATCTGTCCTGTGATGGCTCACATGAGTTTAATTATTGGAGAAGTTTGAGTGGAATTTCTCCCATGAATACGCATCCTGCTGAACTGTACTGAAAACAAGAGATTTGACTCTGACATTTTTATCCTACAATAAAATTACAGTCGAGTTCATGATTTTTCAGTGGTGTAGATCACTATTGTCTGCTACCTTATACATTACATTCAGCTCCCGTCTATCATATCATATCATAAAGCAGTTGCTACTCTTAGAATAATTTTCTTTATTCTTATTTCCTTCTTTTCAAGTTTAAGTTGTCATTTCCACTTTTTTTTTCAATTTTACCTTATTTTCATTGTGGTAACAGTGGTTATGTTTCATGTTTACAACTTTATATTTCCACTTCTGTACACTATAGCATGCTCACCTCCAAAAATTTAACCATCCATCCACCATACAGTTGACTCATTTTACCTGTTTTACTGTCACCCCCCAATCTCCATCCCACTGGTAAACCACTACTCTGCTCTCTAAATCTATATGTTTATTTTTGTTTGGTTTATTTAGTTTCTTGTTGTTGTTTTTTTAATATTCTACATATGAGGGAAATCAAACAGTATTTGCCTTTCTCCCTACAACTTACTTAACATAGTTCCCTCAACGACCATCCATGTTGTTAAAAATGGCAAGATTTCATCTTTTTAATGGAAGAAGAGTATTCCATTATATATACGTATGTATTCCATATATCGGAGAAGGCAATGGCACCCCACTCCAGTACTCTTGCCTGGAAAATTCATGGACGGAGGAGCCTGGAAGGCTGCAGTCCATGGGGTCGCTAAGAGTCGGACACAACTGAGTGACTTCACTTTCACTTTTTACTTTCAAGCATTGGAGAAGGAAAAGGCAATACACTCCAGTATTCTTGCCTAGGGGCTGCCGTCTATGGGGTCGCACAGAGTTGGACACGACTGAAGCGACTTAGCAGCAGCAGCAGCATTACATATATATATATGTATATATATATATGTATATGTATGTATATGTATATATATACATACATATATATATGTATATGTATATTCCATTATATATATATGTATATGTATATGTATATATATAATGGAATATATATACATATATATGTATATGTATATATATACATACATATATATATACATACATATATGTGTATATGTATATATATTCCATTATATATATATAAAATGGAATATATATATATTCCATTATATATAAATACATATATATGCATATATATATACATATATAATATATATAATATTAAAAAGCAGAGACATTACTTTGCCAACAAAGGTCTGTCTAGTCAAGGCTATGGTTTTTCCTGTAGTCATGTATGGATGTGAGAGTTGGACTAGAAAGAAAGCTGAGTGCTTAAGAATTGATGCTTTTGAATTGTGGTGTTGGAGAAGACTCTTGAGAGTCCCTTGGACTGCAAGGAGATCCAACCAGTCCATCCTAAAGGAAATCAGTCCTGAATGTTCATTGGAAGGACTGATGCTGAAGCTGCAACTCCAATACTTTGGCCTGATGTGAAGAACTGCCTCACTGGAAAAGACCCTGATGCTGGGAAAGATTGAAGGCTGGAGGAGAAGAGGATGACAGAGGATGAGATGGCTGGATGGCATCACTGTCTCGATGGGCATGAGTTTGAGTAAACTCTGGGAGTTGGTGATGGACAGGGAGGCCTGGCGTGCTACAGCCCATGGGGTTGCAAAAAGTCAGACACAACTGAGCAACTGAACTGAACTGATAATATACACCACATCTTCTTCATTCATTCATCTGTTGATGGACATTTAGGTTGTTCCATGGCTTGGCTATTGTAAATAGTGCTGCTATGAACATAGAGGTGCATGTATCATTTCAGGTTATAGTTCTTGTCTTTTCTGGATATATGCCCAGGAGTGGGATTGCTGGATCATATGGTAGTTCTATTCTTAATTTTTGCAGGAATCTCTATTCTGTCTTCCACTGTTGCTGTACCAATTTCCATTTCTACCAACAGTGTAGGAGGGTTCCCTTTTCTGTATATCCTATTTAACACTTATTTTTTTATCTTTTAGATAATAGTCATTCTATCTCATTGTGATTTTAAGTGTCCCTGATGATTATTGATGTTGACTATCTTTTTGTGTTTCAATTACTGTTGGCCACCTGAATATATAAGGAAGAATTCTTATAGCATTCTCTGAGTCAATGTGGTCCTGTCAACACCTTGATTTCAGACTTCTAGCCTCCAGAGCTACAACAGTATACAATACTAAGCCATGAAGTCCGTAGTAATTTGTTCTGCCAGTGCCAGGAGAGTAATTCAGGGACACATGGCTTGAAAACAGTATACGTGAAAATATCTGGGCCAAAAGTCAGATGTGACTGATAAAGAACGCAAATGCTGCCCTGGGCCACAGTAACAGAACCAGGTAATAGAACAAGGAAAGAAATTTTCGACCATATAGCCAGAGTATTGCACTCTGTGCTTAGTACCACATTTCAGGGATGAATGGGAGCCTAGTTAGAGGCAAGTGACCAGGACGGTGATCATTTTGGAAAGCTGTTCATACAAAGGATGATTTGACATCATTAGAGAGGGGTATCCTGTAAAGGGGGTGAATGACATGATAGCAATCCTAAAAGATGTGAAAGGCTTTGTCAAAGACAGAGTCACCTGATTTTGTGTTGCTCCAGGAGGCAAAATTGGGTCCAGCAGGTGGAACATAAAAGCAAGAGAAAAGTTATCTAATGACTGTTGATTGTTGTTCATTGTTTTTGTTCAGTCGCTGAGTCATGTCCAACTCTCTGGATCCCACAGACTGCAGCACGCCAGGCCTCCCTGTCCATCACCAACTCCCAGACTTGACTCAGACTCATGTCCATTGAGTTGGTTATGCCATCCAACCATCTCATCTTCTGTTGTCCCCTTCTCCTCCTGCCTTCAATCTTTCCCAGCATCAGGGTCTTTTCAAATGAGTCAGCTCTTCGCATCAGGCCAAAGTATTGGAGTTGCAGCTTCAGCATCAGTCCTTCCAATGAACATTCAGGACTGATTTCCTTTAGGATGGACTGGTTGGATCTCCTTGCAGTCCAAGGGACTCTCAAGAGTCTTCTCCAACACCACAGTTCAAAAGTATCAATTCTTCAGTGCTCAGCTTTCTTTATAGTCCACTGTCACATCCATACATGACCACTGGAAAAACCATAGCCTTGACTAGACAGACCTTTGTTGGCAAAGTAATGTCTCTGCTTTTTAATATGCTGTCTAGGTTGGTCATAACGTTCCTTCCAAGGAGTAAGCGTCTTTTAACTTCATGGCTGCAGTCACCATCTGCAGTGATTTTGGAGCCCCCCAAAATAAAGTCTGACACTGTTTCCCCATCTATTTCCCATGAAGTGATGGGACCAGATGCCATTATCTTAGATTTCTGAATGTTGAGCTTTAAGCCAACTTTTTCACTCTCCTCTTTCACTTTCATCAAGAGGCTCTTTAGTTCTTCTTCACTTTCTGCCATAAGGGTGGTGTCATCTGCATATCTGAGGTTATTGATATTTCTCCCGGCAATCTTGATTCCAGCTTGTGCTTCATCCAACCCAGCGTTTTTCATGATGTACTCTGCATATAAGTTAAATAAGCAGGGTGACAATATACAGCCTTGACATACTCCTTTTCCTATTTGGAACCAGTCTGTTGTTCCACATCCAGTTCTAACTGTGGCTTCCTGACCTGCATACAGATTTCTCAAGGGGGTCAGGTGGTGTGGTATTCCCATCTTTTTCAGAATTTTCCACAGTTTCTTGTGATTCACACAGTCAAAGGCTTTGGCATAGTCAATAAAGCAGAAATAGATGTTTTTCTGGAACTCTCTTGCTTTTTTGATGATCCAGTGGATGTTGGCAATTTGATCTCTGGTTCCTCTGCTTTTTCTAAAACCAGCTTGAACATCTGGAAGTTCACAGTTCACGTACTGTTGAAGCCTGACTTGGAGAATTTTGAGCATTACTTTACTAGCGTGTGAGATGCGTGCAGTTGTGTGGTAGTTTGAGCATTCTTTGGCATTGCCTTTCTTTGGGATTGCAAGGAAAACTGACCTTTTCCAGTCCTGTGGCCACTGCTGAGTTTTCCAAAGTTTTCCATGCCACTGCTGGCATGCTGAGTGCAGCACTTTCACAGCATCAACTTCCAGGATTTAAAATAGCTCAACTAGAATTCCATCACCTCCACTAGCTTTGCTCATAGTGATGCTTCCTCAGGCCCACTTGACTTCACATTCCAGGATGTCTGGCTCTAGGTGAGTGATCACACCATCATTATTATCTGGGTCATGAAGATCTTTTTTGTACAGTTCTTCTGTGTATTCTTGCCACCTCCTCTTAATATCTTCTGTTATGTCCATACCATTTCTGTCCTTTATTGAGCCCATCTTTGCATGAAATGTTCCCTTGGTATCTCTAATTTTCTTGAAGAAAAATTCTTACTGGAGAAGGGAATGGCAGACCACTTCAGTATTCTTGCCTTGAGAACCCCATGAACAGTATGAAAAGGCAGGACACTAAAAGAGGAACTCCCCAGGTCGATAGGTGCCCAATATGCTACTGGAGATCAGTGGAGAAATAACTCCAGAAAGAATGACGGGATGGAGCCAAAGCAAAAACAACACCCAGTTGTAGAAGTGACTGGTGATGGAAGCAAGGTCCAATGCTGTAAAGAGCAATATTGCATATTAACCTGGAATGTTATATCCATGAATCAAGGCAAATTGGAAGTGGTCAAACAGGAGATGGCAAGAGTGAACATCGACATTTTAGGAATCAGTGAACTAAAATGGACTGGAATGGGTGAATTTAACTCAGATGACCATTTTATCTACTACTGTGGGCAAGAATCCCTTAGAAGAAATGAAGTAGCCATCATAGTCAACAAAAGAGTCCAGAATGAAGTACTTGGATGCAGTCTCAAAAACAACATAATGATCTTTGTTCGTTTCCAAGGCAAACCTTTCAATATCACAGTAATCCAAGTCTATGCCCCAACCAGTAATGCTGAAGATGAAGTTGAATGGTTCTATGAAGACCTACAAGACCTTTAAGAACTAATACCCCCAAAAGATGTCCTTTTCATTAAAGGGGACTGGAATGCAAAAGTAGGAAGCCAAGAAACACCTGGAGTAACAGGCAAATTTGGCCTTGGAGTACAGAATGAAGCAGGGCAAAGGCTAATAGAGTTTTGCCAAGAGAACGCACTGGTCATAGCAAACACCCTCTTCCAACAACACAAGAGAAGACTCTACACATGGACATCACCAGATGGTCAACACCGAAATCAGATTGATTATATTCTTTGCAGCCAAAGATGGAGAAGCTCTATACAAGCAGCAAAAACAAGACCGGGAGCTGACTGTGGCTCAGATCATGAACTCCTTATTGCCAAATTCAGACTTAAACTGAAGAAAGTTGGGAAAACCACTAGACCATTCAGGTATGACCTAAATCAAATCCCTTACGATTATACAGTGGAAGTGAGAAATAGATTTAAGGGACTATATCTGATAGACAGAGTGCTTGATGAACTATGGACGAAGGTTCGTGACATTGTACAGGAGACGGGGATCAAGACCATCCCCATGGAAAATAAATGCAAAAAGCAAACTGGCTGTCTGAGGAGGCCTTACAAGCAGCTGTGAAAAGAAGAGAAACAAAAAGCAAAGGAGAAAAGTAAAGATATACCCATTTGAATCATTTTTCATGCAATATTAATTATCTCAAACACACCAAAAATCAGAATGCTTCTGAGACATGCAAATAGTTATGCCAAAGTCTATGCATTTAAAACATCTATAAACATAATTCAGAAAAAAAAAAAAAACAGGGCCTTTTTCTCATCATTGCATCTGCAATGCCTGGTCTTCCTCTATGAAGAGAAGGGCCAGCGAGAGGGCTGATTGGTGGCCCCCTGGGAACCTGGGACAGCTGGGGTGGCTGGACTTGGAAGCATGGAAGTGAAAGCAGGAAAGAGTAGCAGCCTCCTGTGGAGCTTGTACAAAAAGGGAACACAAATGGGACAGCAAGTTCCAGCTCCTTAGAATTCCACAGAAGAGGGGCACCACTCAGAAACAGGTTGGAGAGGCCTGGAGGAAGGTCTTGAACCAAGGAGATTTTACATGATTCTGGAGGCCTTGGGATGGTGAGTGGGCCCTTGTCTGGAAAGCTCAGTAGAGTTTGAGATCCAGGCATGTCAAGTTCTGACCCACTTATTCATCTGCATTTCTAGTCAGTTACATGTTGTTGTCACTTAAAAAGGAATTGGTGGGAGACTTCTCTGTTGGTTCAGTGATTAAGAATCTGCCCGCCAAATAGGAGAAACGGGTTCCAGGCCTGCTCCAGGAAGATCCCACCTGCAGGAGGACAACTAAGCCCATGTGCCACAACTACTGAGCCTGTGCTCTAGAGCCTGGGAGCCACAACTGCTGAAGCCTGCATGCCTAGAGCCTGTGCTCTGCAACAAGAGAAGCCACTGCAAAGGAGAAGCCCACGCACTGCAATGAAGATAGCCCCTGCTCACTGCACCTAGAGAAAAGCCCACGCAGCAATGAAGACCCAGCTCAGCCAAAAATAAATAAGTAAATAAAATCTTAAAAATCGGTGGGGAAAGTTAAGAGGAAGAGAGCAGTTTTAGATCTATACACGTCACAAACTCCAATACTTTGGCCACCTGATGGAAAGAACTGACTCACTGGAAAAGACCCTGATGATGGGAAAGATTTAAGGAAAGAGGAGAAGGGGACAACAGAGGATGAGATGGTTGGATGGCATCACCGACTCAATGGACAGGAGCTTGAGCAAGCTCCAGGAGTTGGTGATGGACAGGGGAGCCTGGAGTGTTGCAGTCCATGGGGTAGCAAAGAGTCGGACATGACTGAGTGACTGAACTGACTGACACATTACAAAAATAGCTGTAGCTGACAGCATGGCACAAATACAGGAACCATCGTGCTTCCAGTACGGCACTGTGCTGGATCTCCATAACGATGACCCAGTGCCATCAATGGAAAGTAACGTGGTAGCTGGTGCCTTCTGTATATGGATGCAGAGAACAGTGCAGCACACTGGAAAGACTTCCACTAAAGAAAGTTTTGGTGCTTAAATAAGTAAACTGCAGCTATTTAGAAAATCTAACTATGTAGAAATTTGACAGTGCAGGATGAAGGAGAAAATGCTTAAAAATAATGTGAAAGGTAGTTGTTAAGGAAATATAGCAAACTCAAGGGGAAGTGCTCAGTAAATATATTTTAAAAGTCAATTCAATTAAATCTGTAACCCTGCCTAGTTCCCATCTTGCCAGGCTGCATAAATCAATGTGAGTGAATGAATGAAAACTGTCCTTCAGTGGGTCCCCCTCCTCAGGGCTGTTCTATGTTCTTGGAGCTAATGCTAAGGTTTTGGAGACAGACAAGGGTACCTATGTGGTTCTCACTCATCATCCACACTTACACTGCAGAGATCCATCATCTGATCTACATGATGTCTCCTACAGCCAGCAACTCACCTGGCTCTTGCCATGTGGAGGCTTGGAATTGTCTGCCAAGACTGGCTGGCTGGGATCCTGTCTGCCTAGAGGCACTTGGCTGTTGCTGCTTTGCAGGAAAGCATAGGTCTTGCCTGCCCTTTGCACTCCAAGACTCCTTTCCCACGTCTCCTCCTCAAGACACTCTATGGCCAAGACTCCCCTTTGTCCTCTCCTCTGCAAACCTTCTATATTCTTCTTAAAGATCTGCCTTTGGAACACAAAAGCCAAAACCTGTGCAGCTTTTGGTACTATATACTTCTTAAAGTTGTAAACTGGGGTTGGCTATCAGTTTGAATATGGATAAGGCAAAGGGGAAGATGCAAAGAACACTCCTACCCCATCTTGTCATCTCTCTCCCTTGGGAGTTCCAGCCGGTTGAGCAATAGGCTCAGGCATCAGTCAGTCAGGGATAAAACACACTGGTTCATTTGTTATGTATTTGTTAACCAGGATCTCTGGTCCCAGAATTGCTCTGGGCATTAAGAACACAGAAGTGCCTAAAGCAGACAAAATAGCCATCTATTATTTGCAAAGCTGCATTTTAAAACTTGGTTCAGCTTGCGGTGGAAATGACATCCCTGAATTGAATTGATCCATGTAGTCAAGAGACTTCACTGGCTGGAAAACTGAAGTCACCCTTCCAATATGGCTTCCTGTCCCCAGTGAGCTTATTGCACAGAAGATCCAGGAATGGAGAAAAGAACAGAGCAGACTCCAGGCTGGCAGCTATAAAAGAGAAAGGGCCAGAGCAGACTGAAATACACACACGTGTACACATGTGCACCACAAAATAACCCCTTCTGCAGGCTCACCAGTTAGCACTTAAGTGAGTGGAGAGGGGCAGAAACCTTGTTCTACATGCTTCAGAGAGTGAGTTCATATTTTATTTAGGCAGACACATAGAGGGAAAATTATTCCCTTTGTTGATTGCAGCTTTTTATTGAGACCCCTTGTGAATTTTTCTTGAATTTGGAATGTGATATAGGTGAATTTATCTAGATATGCTTACTCCTTCATTTAGCTTTAGTATTTATGCTACAGTGTCTTTATTATTACTAATTGAGAAGGCTGTATTATACAAAGGCCTTCTACTCCATTAATTATGTATCCATAAAATCATATGACTCACACAAAATGCTTTACAGAAGTGAGTTCAGATTAGAGGCATTTCTCCAACTTTCTGCTCTGCTGTTCTGTGATAATGGGGAGTGACCCCATCAAGCCGCTTCTCAAGGAACCTATGGCAGGCACCAGCTGGAGGCTGTGGGGCAGGCGGGAGAAGCCAAGGCATTTGTACCTCAGGCTGTGTCTCCAACGGTGGTTGATGCTTGTGTGGGCCCAGTTAGGGCCCACTGCTCCAGGTAGGTCTACCATCATTCCTGTTTCTGCCAAGTGGACCAGACCCCAGGATCCAGGATCTCCACCTTCTCCTTGTCCCCTCAGCCTGAGTGCTTCTGGCCTCCTGTTGTTGTTCAGTCACCAAGTTGTGTCCAACTCTTCACGACCCCATGGACTGTAGCACACCAGGCCTACTCTTTCTAATCTCTGGGCGGCTGCTTTACAAAGAGTCCCAATTGAGGACTTCCCTGATGGCCTAGTGGTTAAGACTTTGCCTTCCAAGTCAGGGGGTGCAGGTTTGATCCCTGGTCAGGGAGCTAAGATCCCACATGTCTCACGGTCAAAGCCATAAAAAAATCCAAAGAGCCCCAGTTGGATTTGCCCCTCTGCCATCACTTGTGTAATCAATTCCCTTTTTACGTTCCCTCCATTTTAAATACATGGAATGGTCTGATTTCTACTTTGAAGCTTGACTGAGGATTTTGGCTTGAAAACTATCTTCATTTACATCTTTCTCAGATCCTGAAAATGAACTCCATCAACTGAGTGGGAACAAAAGAGTGTTCCATGGAAAACTGATGTCTGATGATGAATTCCACGTTAGATGGTCTATGCAAAAAGGTTTCCTTGGTCTAGTGTTTGGAGTGGGTTGTCAAATGGGTTTAATATTAGAGTTCTTACAGAGTTGTAACTTAGGGCAGTCATACACAGAACTTCCCAAAGTTATTTAACCAGAGAGTGCTCTCTTTTAAGGATTTTCTAATAACATTACCCAGGACTCTAATGCTTCATACAACCCAGTTTGGGAAATAACAATTATTTTAGCCAGACTTTTTGCTAGGAGTGGGGTAGAATCATTTGAGATGGACAGTGCCTTCAATATTCCCACATTCTTTAAGTGATGTACATATTTTAGATACCAGGTGGCTAGCTTGATGTCTCATTATTAAATTGAAAGGGGTTACTTGCATTCTCTAATGGCAGAAAGCGAAGCGGAACTGAAGAGCCTTTTGATGAGGGTGAAAACAGGAAAGTGAAAAAGCTGGCTTAAAACTCAACATCCAAAAAACTAAGATCATGGCATCTGGCCCCTTCACTTCATGGCAAATAGATGAGGAAAAAGCAGAAACAGTGACACTTTATTTTCTTGGGCTCCAAAATCACTGTGGATGGTGACTGCAGCCATGAAATTAAAAAAGACGCTTGCTCCTTGGAAGAAAAGCTGTGACAAACCTAGACAGCATATTAAAAAGCAGAGGCATCACTTTGCTGACAAAGGTCCCTATAGTCAAAGCTATGGTTTTTTCAGTAATCATGTATAGATGTGAAAGTTGGACTGTAAGGAAGTTTGAGTGCTGAAGAATTGATGCTTTTGAACTGCGGTGCTGAAGCGAAGGCAATGGCACCCCACTCCAGTACTCTCGCCTGGAAAATCTCATGGACGGAGGAGCCTGGCAGGCTGCAGTCCATGGAGTTGTGAAGAGTCAGACACAGCTGAGCGACTTTACTTTCACTTTTCACTTTCATGCACTGGAGAAGGAAATGGCAACCCACTCCAGTGTTCTTGCCTGAAGAATCCCAGGGACGGCAGAGCCTGGTGGGCTGCCGTCTATGGGGTCACAGAGTCAGACACGACTGACGCGACTTAGCAGCAGCAGCTGAAGAAGACTCTTGAGAGTCCCTTGGATTGTAAGGATATCAAACCAGTTAATCCTAAAGGAAATCAGCCCTGAATATTCATTGGAAGGACTGATGTTGAAGCTCTAATACTCTGGCCACCTGAAGTGAAGAGCTGACTCACTGGAAAAGACCCTGATGCTGGGAAAGATTGAGGTCAGAAAGAGAAGGGGGCAACACAGGATGAGATGGTTGGATGGTATCACCTGACTCAATGGACCTGAGTTTGAGCACACTCTGGGAGATAGTGAAGGATACAAAGCCTGGCGTGCTGCTGTCCATGGGGTTGCAGAGAGTCAGACATGACTGAGGGACTTAACAACAATTTGTGTTCTCACTCAGATGAGGCGGGGGAAGCTGGGTTAGAAAGATCAAACTTGCCTCAAGAACCACCTGAAAAAGCAGTACTTGAGGGAAACCCAGTACAAAATCAATTTAGATGAAAGAGAAATCCTAGCCTGGGGTATTCTGAGGGCACTTGCCTCAACATTAAGGGCATTGGCATGACTCTTGTTCATGGTCTGATTTGGGTTAGACCATTGCATGCAGATGGGCCCACAGGAAAACTGACTTCAGGAATTTCCTCTTTAATTTTTGTAGACGCCAGCAGATATGCTTGAGAAGTGCTAGACAGACTGCAGGGTAGAGTAGCAGAAAACACATGGATCAGACCTAGGTTCAGTCCTGAGGGCCCAGGGACAAGATAATTAACTTATCTGAGCCTCAGTTTCTTTATCTGTAAGAATACAGAGTCTCATGATTAATCTCTACACAGAGCTGCTGTGAAGATTAAATGAAGTATGTTAAAAACATTCTGTAAAGTGCGATGCAGATATTTGTTAATAAATTATAGTCTTCTAGAGTCAGCTCAATGCCTTCTCCCATTAATATCTGTATGCTTCGTTATGTTCTAGCTTTATTTTTCAAATTATGATTTCGAAATAATCTGCAAAAACAGTGCAAAGAATTCTCATATACATACTCTCCACTCAGATCCCCCCAAATATATACAATCACAGCAAAATTTTAAAAATCAGGAAATTAACATTGATATAACCTATATATCACAAACTTCACCAATTACCCCACCAATGTCCCAATTTCTGGTCCAGGATCTGAGGATCACATGCTGCACTTGTTATCATCTTCCTTTCCTTTATCTGGGCATCCCTGGGTCTTGGTCTTTAATCATGTTAATAATGTTGATGATTACAAGCCAGTTAAAGTGTAGAATAGCCCTCAGTTTGGGTCTGATGCTGTCTCATAGCTGATATCAAAAAAGTGTTAATACCTATTTCATAGGGTTGTGGGGATTACTAAAGGAGTGAATATATGTAAAGTCAGTGGAACAGTGCCTGACACATAGTAAATGCTGCTTAAGTGTTAGCTTATATGATGAGCTAGGAATTTAGTGACTTTACTGGTAGGAAATCTGTCTTAACAAATTGATGAAGAGATCAAAGAAGCAGCAGGCATTTTAACTATGAACATCTGTTGCCTTTCCCTACCCAAAGAGCCAAGGCCAAAGACCCATGGCTAGCAGGAATTCTGCTCCACCAAGAGGGGCACTGATCAGCCAGTGGCCTGCCCATAGGATGAGGACTTTTTTGCTCTACACAGCAGTGCTTTTTCACAGTAGGTCCACATACTAGGAACTGAGGTCACATTTCCTTACCCATCCGTTGCTGGAAAAATGTGTCAAATAAAAAATGCTGTGAAATAATTAAGCCCCTCATTTTCCTGACAACTATTCCCAGAACTCAGGCTTTCAAGCTTCGTTAGTATGCACCCAGCACTTCAGTCGCGGACACATTCACTGAATAACCATAGTGATAACCTCAGCCCCTAACCTTTGCATTGCTTCTTACTGAAGGGGCCAAACTACTCAGTCCGTCACAATACTTACTTCACTGGCCAATCCTGGGCAGACTCCACAGTGAGGCAGTGCCTTACCAGGCTGGATGGGGGAAGGGAAGGAAACCTAAACAGACTAACTCCAAGAAGGTAGAAAGAATCTAAGACACATGTATGAAAATTTGGTAAATAACAACTATTGATTACAAGTGTCAAAGCATCAACAAAACCCCTTAATATAAAAATACCAATGCATTTCTCTGGCTAGTAAATGCCATTTTACAAAGCAATTATGATCTTTTACCTCATATGCTGATCTTTTACCTCATTTGCTCTCCCCTCACCCCCAAGACACCACTTTACAGGTGAGAGAAAAGAGGATCGAGGGAAATGGCTCTTAGTGGCAAAGCTGAAACTTGAACTTGTGTCTCACCTCCTCATAGAGCACATTTCCCACTTAACAACAACAAAAGAGGAAATGCATTTTCTCAACGTAGGTCAAAGACTAACAGGATTAAAAGATGATAAAAATACAGAGACGGAAGTGTACAAATGTAATGAAACCAGCTACCCAGGTGACTAGTTTCTTAGGAGTCAAGGAAAGCAGGGTTTTTCAAGGAAAAGGGACACTCACAAGGCAGTAGAGGCAGGCTGAGCAACAACAGAGGGAAGGAAGGGAGGGGGAGGGGTGCGAGGGAGAGAAAGATGTACACACACACACACACACACACTCTATTGTAAAATCCCTGCATCTTTGGCTACTTAAGAATCAAATGATTTCAGGAACTTCTCTGGTGGTCCAGTGCTAAGACTCCACACTCCCAATGCAGGGGTCCGGGTTCCATCCTGGGTCAGGGAGTCAGATCCTGCATGCCACAACTAAAGATCCAATGTGCTGCAACTAAGACCCAGTGCAGCCAAATAAATAAATCAATATTAAAAAAAAGAAATGATTTCAATGGTATGCAGACGTGGACCATATATCGCACAACGTCCAACAAGTGGATACTGCCTAGCACACAGCAACCTAGCAATACATATTTGCTGATTTAGCTGGACTTTTCTGTATACAGCAACCAGATCCAGCCTTATTCAGAACTCCCAAATATCAGAACGTCCCAAAATTAGTTCTGCCCTCAAATGCCAGTTTGTATGCAGAAATGGTCAATCTTTTGTGAGCTGTACAGGCAAAGCAGAAATAAGAAACTTATTTCCTATCACCAAATTTCTTCCATATTACTTTTATGTTAAACAGACCTTTACAAAAAAGAGACTGAAAATGTCAATTATATCATACCAAAGTTTATTGATTACATCAAACAAAATTTCTTCAATGAAAAAGGCAAGTTGCATTCATAAAAGATGGCATTCACATTCATTATAGAAAGCAATGATGTAAAAAATTGCTGAAGTGAAAAATGTAATATTGCAGTCCAATTTTGAAAGCTGAAAAATGATTTTGTCAACACTTGCATAAAATCTGCATTTATATATACTGCATGTTATTAAAAAATTCTGTCACTAAATTATTATGAATTTTGCAAATTTAGGCTTACATTTTATACTGTTGCTGGTGTAAATGTGGTAGATATGGAATTTATGTTTTCAGTTTAGTACTAACATCCTCAAACAATGGACAACAGTTATGAAAACTATAAGGACAGTTTGTAGTTCAAAATTATTCAAATGATGGGTATATGATCCTATTATTACATTTTATCAGTTTCTCTGGCACAAAATAAGGTGGTTAGATTGTAGTGATAGGAATACTGGATGGCTTACTTCTGCTAACCTCACGCCAACCCTTTTTTTTAGCTCATTAATAAAATATCTATCTTTAAAAAAGTCAAGTCAGGTCCCTTTCAAGAATCTAGGCCATATCACACATCACTGTCATCGTGAATTTGAGCTGCAGTGTAATGTGTACCTTATAAGACAGACTTTACATCCCCCTTACTTATCTTTCTTCCAGGTTGCAAGGAATTTTACATGCCACCAGTTATACTTCTGCTACCTTAGATATTTTGATTATGTCAAACCTCCAATAGTCTGCATTAAACAAGGCTCTCTAGTTAAGGTGGGCTCTTTGTATTCACAGTCTCTATAATTCTTATGTAAAACAACAATAATAATACAGCAATAATTATAAACACAAGAACAACAACAAAACATCAAAAGCTTTCCTGGCTCTGATTTTTAGCTCTTTGGAATAGGTAGAGAATATACTGACTTGGTTTCCAGCAGACTACTTCAAATACTAGGCTACTAAAACACAGCACACTTAGGAAGGCATGATGACACCTAACAAATACTCAAAAATAATACTGATAGATGGTAACAAATGAAATAATGAAAAAGGGTCAGTAATGATGGAAGGGCTTCTGATAACTGAAATGTCCTTTCGAGAATTTAAGAAAAATTATACCTAAACATTAACACAAAATGTAAGTGGAAGAATCAAATATGTCATATGGACTTTATAAATACATTGGTATAGACTGAATCTAATACTTTTCCAAATCAGGGTACAATATAAACACTAATAATAGTACAGGCATGCCAGAAAGACAACCAAAAATGGAAACTGGAACAAAAATACCTTTTAAAAGACCATTTCAATCTAGGAGTCAAATGTAGTCATTTATATCCAAAAAAAAGTGTATGTTTAATTTTAACATTTAATAAAGACATATCACATTTATTTTTATGTTTTAAGTGAGCTCCTTAGGAGGCTATAACCTCCCCCTAGTCCAGTAAGTGGAGGATTTAACCAAGGTGCATCTTGTGGTTTAGAGTTAGACCATTACCCTAGCCGTGTTTGCTAAGAGAGACAATATTCATGTTCAGAGTCATGTTATGGACCCTTCCTCCTTCCCAAATTGCCAAGTTAAAAAAAAAAGTGCTGCATATGTGCACAGATGCAACCACTTTCAAACAGAAACTGTTAACAGTTTTAAATAAGCTATTCTTCCTTCTTCTCCACAAAAAAAATTATAAAGACTGATGTTTAGATGCCATTTTAATGTAACTGTAGTTTTGCCCATTTTACCTCTGATCCCAGTAAAGCTAATATTGGAAAAATCTGTTATATCTTTAACTATTTTGAGGGTCACTGAAGTGACTGGAAATGATTTCTTTTCAAATCTAGTATTCTTCCACCCATTAAGTGTAATTCAGAAGAACAAAAATAAATAATTTTTTTTGATTTTTGCAAAAATACCCAGGGTTAACATTCCACCTTTCAATGCACTTTTTGGCAAGGATAATCAGCATGTAGGTGAACAGAAAGGATTACCTACTATCTGATGCATTGATTTAGTTCTTTTATATTTTCAAGTATTCCTTTCATATGTGGAAAAAATTTAAGATCATCATTCAGTAGGAACAAGAAATGTGATCCAAACAGCATATTTCTTTTGCCAGGCAAAAAAGTAAGTTTAGCAAAATCTGTTCATTACCATTGCATGACTTCTACTTTATTCTATCATATTTAAATCCATTCACAGAGTTCATGGGTTAAAAAAGCACCCATTTGATAGTTATTCTATCTAAAGCCAGAAATTCTATATATTCTTGCTTTCAACTTTCATATAATTCATAACTTAGAGCTTTGGCCATAATGGCTACTTATAATAATTATAAATGCTTAAGAGAGTCATTTGGTATTTTACTGGACATTTATTCTGAACCTCAGACATAAGATAGTGGTTTAGTTAGTTGCATATCAAGTATCCTGAGATGATAACTTTTTGAAGTTGTTTCTTCATGCTTTCTCTTTTATCTGTAACCACTGTCAATATGCTTGTAGGACAATAACATAGGCAGTTCAAGATTCGGATTCTGAAAGATGTAAAATATACGGAGTTAAAACATTAATTTTAATAATAATGTGAAACCATCTGTTTAGCACTTAAAAAAATAAATCATGTAGTAAATTTTGTTATGAGAGTACACCAATTGTCTTTAAAAAGCTGCCAAGTTTTATTCACATGCTTGGGGAAGAAAGTGACACAATAGCCAGTTTTTAATCTTTTCTTCATCTGTCAGCTGAATAGATTCAGACTTGCTTTTTGCTTTTGGATTGCTCCAGGGTTCTCCTAAGAACTGTTACCACTAGGACAGCAGAGGCTTAGCTGACTAGGATCCCTTCTAGCTGTGAGCCCCACCCCCATGAAAACAGGGATGTTTTATTTAACTTTTTGTCTCTAGCACCCAGTCCAGTGTCTGGCACACAGCAAGTGCTCAGGACATGATGAATGAATGAACTGATCACTGGTTTTTGGTTGTTAATTAAGACAAACTCTAATATTCAGTTTTGAAAGATTGTTAAGAAAGCACTTTTACTTAAAGAAACATGTTTCCTCTCTATAATACCTAAGTTAATTTTTTTCGGATAGATCATGTATCTATGAGTCAATTGACTCTTCTGTTTTCCTTATTCTTTACCTTTTTAGAAAAGAAACCACAGAAAACACCCTAAGAAATCTAGATTCTTCATCCTCTAAACACTATCACATGCTATCATTAGGATGCAGCATGAGAATTGGTGCCTGTAAATCAGGTATGTGGAGAAGTACAAGTCCTATTGTCAAGGAGGTGAACCTAACCTTGATTCAACACTCAAAAATTCAAATTTTAAAAACTTGAGTAATGGGGGGCCCTTGCCATGCATGGACTAGAAGTCCTGTAGAATACCTTCCATTTCTTTTGATGTTTCATTTTCTTATACTGGGGGCTTCCCAGGTAGCGCTAGTGGTAAAGAACCTGTTTGCCAATACAGGAGATGTAAGAGATGCAGGTTCGATCCCTGGGCTGGGAAGATCCCCTGGAGAAGCGCATGGCAACCCACTCCAGTATACTTGCTTGGAGAATTCCACGGACAGAGGAGTCCGGTGGGTTATAGTCCATAGGGTCGCAAAGAGTCAGAAATGACTGAAGCAACTTGGCACACACACACATTCTCACATTAGTTCTTCAGGTAGCAGGGGCAAGTTGACGTTAACCAAAATAAGGCTGACATTCACATAAGAACTTATATAAGGAGTCAGGCAGTTTCCTTAACAAACAAGGGACAAACTCGGTGGCTAAACTAATTGCCAGATTTCTTTTCCTTGGAGAATAAATAATGTAATATGAAAATATATTCCTAGAAGAAATAATTACTTTAAAAATAAAACAATCGTTTTTGAAAAAAACAAAACAAAACAAAACCTTACTTAGCTTTAACACTGTAGGAGTTAAGGCCCTGGAGAGACCAAAAGCAGTAGCAATGTCTGCTACCCAGCCTAGTCTCCCAAACCACAGACCAAGCTAAGTAAAGCAATCCAGGGGGATAAAAAATTCACTAAAATACACCACACAACTTAGGACATGGCTATCTGGGACAAGATGGTCAAAGACTTTGAAGGCTACTGGGAAGCAGATTCATTACTGAGGGAAAATATTTTGGATGGCATCATCGACTCAATGGACATGAGTGTGAGTAAACTCCGGAGTTGGTGATGGACAGGAAGGCCTGGCATGCTGCAGTCCATGGCATTGCAAAGAGTCGGACATGACCGAGCGACTGAACTGAGTCACTCCAACTGGGTAAAAGGAGGTAGACTGAGACAAAATGAGTTGCCTCCCAAAATAACACTGCAGATACAGACTGTGATGAACTGTAGGAGATAGAAGAACCAATGGATTCAATCTTTTAGCTCAATTTTTATCCTGTGCTGAAGGGTAGGGAAGCTGATAGCTGATCAAAAAATGGGCCTATGAAGTGGCCTCACAATTGTTAGCATCAAAGTGAACTGATGTGCAATGTCATTCATGATGATCATTAATTTTTATGTGTGCATGAAAGATGCCCTGCCCTAAGCTGTGTGGAATTGTTTCTAAGCTGACAAATTTGTAAAACTCATTCATGAAGTACTTTAAACGTCCATGGATGGATAAAACACCTTGAAAGGCCTGGGGTGATAGAGGCCTCTGCAGTGGGAAACAGAATACACATAGAGGAATTCCTCCCATGGCATATCAATTCCTTCCAATTTTTTTTTTGGGGGAGGGAGGTAAATGAAATAACATGTTATATGATGAATTTACTCACTTTTGGAAAAAATAATTATGATGCATTCTAAATCATTAGGCTAGCATCCCCCTGAATGGCTAGGAAAGCTTTCACCTCCGAAAGTTGAAATACTTAGCTTGAATAAAACTTGACACTACAAAAAGTGATTAGAGTAGATTGGTTCATTACCATACACTTGGGGATCAGACATTTACAAAGACATAAATATATACCTGCAAACACAGACATAGCACATGGAGGTGCAGACACACTGAATTATTTCCACATAATTCCCAAAAGAACATGCAATACTAAAACTGACTTGATATTATACAGATGCAATTTTGGAATATTTATTTTTAATTTTCCAAATGATCTTTTAAAATCCAATTATATTTCCTGATCAGTGGTAACAAGCATTTTCATGTGATGCCATGAAAACATGCCCCTTACAAATTAAATATATTATATTACTCTTCAGCTCTGGAAAATGCATAAAATTTTATTTTGGGGCTTAGCAAATTTAAAATATGTATTTCCCCATATTCCAAGTAATGCATCTTTATATTTTTTCAAAGAATAGTATAAAGTTCACCACACCAACAGCAGAGAAAATTTAGAGAGTGATATTTTCATTTTTTCTTTATAATGCTGTTAATCTGTTTCTTTAAAGCCAGCCCACTTGTTGTAACACTAGGTACCTGTTAAAATATATTAGATTCATCTGAGAATGTTCGTAAAAGAAGAGGTCTGACTGAAGGTCTGGTGGATAATGAATCAGATGCCTTTTTACAGCTTAGATTGCTCTGTAATAGTCAGGTAAAGATACTTAAAGCATTTAAAGATTGGTAACCTACCTGGTGATAAAAATGTAGGAAGAAAAAAAATCATTTCCTATAAGACTACTCTTCTGGCCCAAAATACACATGATTATACTATAGCAAATGCATAACATTTAAATGAATACACTTAAAGACCTAAGAAAGTCTCCACCTCACATTGAATTGTTTTCATGGTAGAATACAGACATTAGTAGTACGTGGCAAACTTGAGTTTTTGAAATGACACTGGTAAGTTATGCGGTAGATGAAGGCAATATGGTTTGATTAGTAAACCTTACCATCCTTTTGGTGAACACCTCTGAGAGTTGTTCCGGTACTCTGAGTGTACTGAACAAAGAGAAATTTGTGCAAAACATTCCTATCTTAATGAACAGACTAGCTCTAACACGCTGTGGCTTCTACTGTGTACCAGGAACCAGTGGGACTACAGACCTACAGTCCAGGTTTTTGATTCTCCATTGTGACAATTGAGAAGGTGAACAAATGATTAAAGGAAAATGGCAAAATATTCTTAAGTATCAAATAGAAGATATAAAGATGAGTCATGAGAATTTTTCATAAAGAATCAGAAAATGGTGTCAAGCAAATGAGAATGCAAGCAAGTTGGTACATTAAGAAAGGAAGTCACCTTATTCACTCCAAGAGAAACTGTGATTGCTGGAAGTTTGAGAAAGCATGAAGATAGTAGATGTTCCTGAGGAAGGGAGGCGTTTCGTTACCTTGTTCACAATTGCACAAAAGGTGGAAAATTGCAGTAGAAAAAAGAGAAATGCAGAAACCAAAAAGAAAGAAAAAAGTAAATATTCTCTGAAATGTAAGACATTTAAAAGAAACCTTGAGAATTAGAAGTCGAAATGACGTTAGTTTTAAAGACGTTACTTTCTGAAGTAAAAGCAGAGTTAGAGTTAGGAAGTTTATTGTATGAGCAAACTGCTATTTCTCTGTATATCAATTTAAAAACTTTTGGTTCATGGGAATATTCACTACTTTGAATAAAATAATTTAAAAGTATGTTTCTCACTGAAATAAAGCTCATCTCTTATCATTAATTCACTAATTTACATTGTTTAAAATTCAATGATCAAAGAGCTATGCTCAGGATCCATCACCGACCTATCTTCAAGTAACTATCTCATCTTGTCCAATTGCACACATGTAATACGGACTGACTGTCCTTGGGCATTTCAGGTTAAAAACCTAATCAAAACTAAATAATGGAAAACTGTTGGTGAAACCACACTTTCGTACCATTTACCTATGAACCAAAGCTTAACTTCCTTTATTCTAACGTAATTTCATTGGTTTCCCCCCTTTTTTTCCTGTAGAGACTCTTTAAAAGCATTGCCTGAAAAGCTATGAATTTTTCCTTTAAAACACTAAGAAAAAGTGAAAATCAATGACTTAAAGTTTAGTTAGAAAACCTAAGAGGTTAGTTTTTCCCCCCTTACTCTGTGCCTGAAGCTGTAGGCTAATTTATAGACTTGGTATGGTATTGCTCTAGCAAAACAGATGAGTGGTAAACTACGGGGATGAGCTTAACAATTCTGCTAATCAAGATTACCCATATTATCTACTTAGCAACTAATAGAAATAGGCTTAACAAAAAGAAACCAGCTAAAGTAACACATATATCTAGCAGAGTCTAATAAACGTTTATACTTCCAAAGGAAAAATTCTGTTTATTCATATATGCTTTAACATAACTACATTTCTCCTGTTCATATTTTACCTTAATAAAGTTGGTGACATGTTGGTAACATGCAAATTACCAATTGATAAAAGCTAGAGAGATTAATATTTAGTTTCGGAGAAAAAATTTTTAATTGTTTGCCTTCTCTTTTGTAGGCAAAAACCTTGCAACAAGATTAACATGATACCAAACCTCCCACCCTGTGTTTAAAATACAAGCCCATCTATTTAAGAGTGTAACTTGAAACACATTTTGGTGCGCTCAGAACCTTGTATCCAACTGTCAGAGATAAAAGTTTTTCTATGAAGTAGAAATTTTAGGGATTTATAGGCTACTTTATAAAGGAAAACAGAAATATGAGAGTACAGAAGGCAGTAGAGAACATGAAAAGAGTAAAGCAATAAAAAATTGATACAGCTAGCAACTGGTTGGGGGCGGGTAGCGGGGGTAGAAGCTTGAGAGATAACAAACAACAGTATGAAATTTCCACATTCCTTTGCAGTCATCTAGGGAGCTTTGACACTGGCTTAATTAGCAGTCTGTCAAAGAGGCCAATGCATAAAGGTCCACCTCCACAGCCACGATGTTAGGATTCAACTTCATTTTTGTCTAATCTAGTTCACAGGGCTGTTACCTTTAGAGCTCATGGTTGTATGAGACACTGTAAGGATTTCAATAGTCATCATCAGTCACCATTGTTACTAAAGGAGAAACTGTATTCTCTAAAGTGCTTTCTCTGGGAATTTTGCTCAGATACCTGACATTCTTCCTTCTCCTGGCTGCCGCTCTGAAAGAGCTCCCTATGTAACTGAATGTTTGCTTTTGTTTGTGCAGACGTCACTTGCAAGGTATAGCCATGTTGCTGCATCCATTCTCATTACATTATAGTGTTTCCATGTCTACTAGGCAAAATCAAGCCTCCTTTTGATCATGGTGGTTTCCATGGGAAAACTTAACATAAAGATACATGGAAAATTCCTCCGCCTGAAATGGTAACTGGTATTCATTCACTAGTTGGCTAGAGGGTCCAGGTGTATTTCATTGATTAAGAGCCAGCCCAACAAAAGTGCTGAGAAGGGACATGGCTTTTCGAAGTACCTCAAATCGTAAACTTTACATTTCCTTTGAAGTGTTATCTGCTGTACCCACTGTTCAGTGCTCAATGATAATTTCATCATATACTTGTTGGCAGCTTAGAAGCTAAAGAAAAGCCCTATGATCCTTAATGATGGGATTTTAGCTCAAAAATTAACTATACTGCTGAAAATAAGGGTGTGAAAATGTATTTACTTCCTGAGTTAAATGACTGAGGGAATCTACTTTGGAAGATAGCAGAGTTCTTTTATACTGCTAGTATCAAGACAAAACTCAGCTGTGGTGGGGGCTGCCAGACTGGCCTTTTTACCGGAGGCTTCTGGAGTTAGTGACTTGGACCCTGAGATGGCTCAGCTGTGTTACAAGCCATATTATTGACTCTACTATTCTGTTTATACCTGCTTCCAGAAGTGTTCCAAATAAATCCCTTTATAACTCAACTTGAGTGAGAGCTCCCTGTGAGCTGGAATGATCAACCTAGCACAGCAGCTAGCTTATCCTGGACCCTCGGGCAAAGTGTTCTGAATTGAATGGAATTCAACAGAAGGCTGCTTCTACAACAGGTAAATGTAAATGGCTTAGCTTCCTTCTCAAATGCCATGGAGACATTTTCTCTATCCACTACGGAGTTTGAGTTTCGGAGTTTCGCTTCTTAAAGCAGCTGCCAAGATTCACAGGCAGAGAGCACAGGCAGTCTACTTGCCACAGGCATTTCTGGCTCTCCCTGCAAAGGATCTGACCCTTACTAGTTGAAGTCAGGGGGATCTTCTACTTTTAGCTAGGGACACACACTCTACCCCATTAGGGAGCCTCTCAGGAATGAGGTGGACCCAGTGTAAAAGAATCTTTTGCTGCTCTTTAAATGAGGCCAATGTCTTAGCAAGGGATACTGAATAAGTAGGAAGTCACCCAGAATGCCAGATTGTTGCTCACTTAAGTGTGAGTTGCTCAGTCGTGTCCAGCTCTTTGCAACCCCATGGACTGTAGCCCACCAGGTTCCTCTGTCCATAGAATTCTCCAGGCAAGAATACTGGCGTGGGTAGCCATTTCCTTCTCCAGGGGATCTTACCGATTCAAGGATTGAACCTGGGTCTTCCACAGAGCAGGCAGATTCTTTACCATCTGAGCCACCAGAGAAGCCTTTAAGATACTCTTTCTTTGAAGAAAGATTTTTGAAGTGGCCTCTGCTTCTTTGATGTGGCCAACTAGAGCCTTGTGTAAATAGATATGACTTATCAGAGTAGTCACGGCTGCCATGTTTCAGTTGCCCTTTATGCATTGATATGCACTACTTTGCTCTTGCATTTTCTCACAAGGGGGAAAAAAAGGCAGTGCTGCTGAGTGCCCACAATGTTCTGTCTTATCTGCAAGTTTCAAAATCCCATAGGGTCTGAAAAACCATTTAGCCTTTCAGACTTTGGATGTTAAAGAGAGATGTTCATCAGTAGGTGGTTCAACACATGTTCACTGGTTCAATGATGACAGGAATAAATGAATGAATGAATGAAGGTGATTATGGAAATTCTGGTTGTTCTAGCACATCAGCATGCCAAGCTACAGCACAGACACTAGAATTCCTCCTATCATGGACATAATTCATGGCAAACAAAGTTCATGCTGAACCCTGGAAATACTCTATA
Source organism: Bos grunniens (assembly GCF_055505025.1). Lineage (NCBI taxonomy): Eukaryota > Metazoa > Chordata > Mammalia > Artiodactyla > Bovidae > Bos > Bos grunniens. The sequence goes on along the minus strand of NC_141194.1, from coordinate 121,831,984 downwards.
CTGCTAAGTAAAAAGGGCTGCAGGCCCAGAACTCCATGCTTTCTTGCAACAGAAGTCTGGAATCTGTGCATGGAAAGAAAATGTTCTAAGTCTTTATCTGTGACTGCCTTGTATCATCCCTCCATTTAATGGCCATTTATGTAAGTCACATCCAGCCAGTGTCATTTTTTTTAAAGGGCCTATGGAAGAGGATAAAATATTGTTTGAAGGTTTTGATTTCTGAGATTTTTTGTCTCATCTTTAGAGGATGAAGCTTTGTCAATTTATAAGCTGGCTGTGAGCCATTGCTTAGCATGAGCTCCATTACCCCAAATAAGAAAAACATCAAGGAGCTCCTCAGAGTGTATTTCCAAATAAAGAGATCCTTTGTAGACAAATCTCTATTATGACAAGGCACCAAAATATTTATTACCATGACATTTTTAAAATTTGGTTTCATACAAATTGCCACTTGAGCCATTAGAGAAGTAACCTGTTATACCCCTGTCCAACTGGTATTTACAAATAAATGCCACTTTCCCATTCTAAGACTAAACACCAGGCTGGAGGGAGTCAGTAGCGGGTCTACTGGAAGGATTAGAGAGATTAAGGTGGTTTTAGCTAGGTTAATGTTACTGTGTCCACTTTCATCCATAAGGCATGCAGAAGCATGGAATTAAGGCCAGTTCTGACCACCTAACCATATAGTGATTGGCCAGTTTATACCACGAATCAATGTGGCTTGTGCCACTGATAATCTGATTGTTTTTCACTGGGGTTGATACTGACTTGGCTCATGAAGCTTCTCTTTTATACACCCAATCACTGAAGATTTTTCCCACTATAGACATTTTAGTTCCCTATTCTATATGATGCCAACCACTGGGATCTACCAATAGGAAAAAAAATAAAAATCAAGACGAACCAGGTTTCTGGCTAAACTGGCAAATTTAATCAAATAGATCAGGTAGATATACCTTAGACTACTTGAAAATACTGCCTTGGAGGGGCTATAAGATCTAATTGGTGTCAGTGTGATTGAAATAGGGTTTTGTTGGGCAAAATTAGCTAGTGTTGGCAGGAATACGACATATTTACTTAACTTGTAGGTCAAAATTTGCCAGAAGTTTCATTTTTCTAGGCTAATCTACTTTTTTCAGTTTAAAGGCTTTTTAAGAAAGGTTCAACAGATATCAGACAATGCAGGCCCAAGCAATTAGGCTGACAGAGGGTAATAACTTCTCATTGCTGCAAAAAATTTACCATATAAGCAGCAAAAATAAAAACACACTCATAAAACCATCTTAAATTTTCACAAGTGTGTTTGAAAGGGGAAGGATGTAGAAATCACATCCAGGGAATTCTCTTTGGTTTAAATATACTCTTGGACAGACAGGGCTAGAAGCAACACAGAGATTAAGCAGCACTATAATTAAAGGAAGGGGAAAGGTTTGAAAGAGGCAAATTGGGATTACCAACTGAAAAAAAAGTCTGAAACAACCACAGGGAAATTTCTAAGGTTAAAGCCGGAATGCTTTGTTTAAACAAAAGAAAAAAAAAAAAAAAAGCTGAAACGTTGGTGTGGAAATTCCCAGCGTGAAAATTCTAGGCTAAATAAAAAAAAAAAAATCATTTTTTCTGTTCAAAGTTCCATATGGAGCATATGAGATACTCCATATGGATCACTAAAGGTCACATAGAACACTATTAAGGAATCTACTTACCACCTGCATTGGATAACGAAGTTTTTTATTATACTTTTTATGCAGAAGAGGAAATTAAGTGATGAACCTGTAAGGAGGGGTTTAACATGCTGTAACTAAGCAATTCTCTAAATAAAGTTTTTAGTTCACGGCAGATATTGAAGCCCCTTACAAAAATCAGTTTATAATATAAAGTTAGTTCTTACCCTGGTACTTCTTCTTCTTACACTCCTTAATACAATCCTGAGCATCTCGGGGGAAAGGCTGACAAATATTAGAAGAATTATGGTCAACCATACGGATACAGATGACAGCATTTGAGCAAATACAAAATACATTCTCTGTTGTTTCAAGAATGGCCTAGAGTGGAAAGAGAATACATAATGGAAAAGCAAATCAGTTCCTGTCATATGAAACAGAAATGTTACTGAAACTAACTGTTGCATTTAAAAGGAATCCTCATTATATACATTAATAAAAATAATCTTTATAACGACCAAAAGTAGTAAACAGATTTCATTTACTAAATGTTTGGAAAGAAAAGGGATGATAATCAAAGGGGAAAATGCACTTGACTTGAAAGTAATCAAAGGGATAATAAAATGCACTTGACTTGAAAACAACTAAGTGATCTATTTTAAGGTTGCCAACTGGAAAGTATTTATTTGCATTAGAAAATGCTGGCACTTCTGACATATTCAAGAGAAATGATGATTAACTTTTATGTTAAACATTTTACTTCCTTGGCTGTTTTATTAATGTAAGAAAGGATTTGTGCTCTACATTTGGAAATTTAAAAGACATTTTTATTACCGCCACCCCACCTCCACAAAACCCCTATGTAAGCATAATAAGGACTGTAGTTTTTCTCTCTCAAATGTGAAAAATCTACCATTCTCATCTACAAATATATACGGAGTACCAGAGTGTGCAAAGTAGGTTGCCAGAAGACTATTGCTAATCACACATTAAGCCTTGGGGTCCAGAAATCCAGGAGGATGCGACATTCTGCCAGGTTTAGTCATCCACTGAACCATTAGGTGGCTACTGAGAGGTCCAGCCAGTTGCCCTTCCCTGTCTGAGATGAACCACTGAGAGACTCACTACGTTAGCATGAATGTCGTCTGAAGCTGAGGGGGAGGAAGTGCAAAGCAGCTGCTTGAGCTCAGGGCATGTACCAAATTATCCTTGGATTAGGAGCCTTAGGTATGTAACTGGCTGGTCCCATTTAGTAGATGACAAATAGTGCTCACTGAAGATAATGGAAAAGCAAATGAGTTCCTATTATATGAAACAGAAGTGTTACTGAAGCTGCCTGTTGCATTTAAAAGGAATCCTCATTATGCACATTAATAAAAATAATAAGATACAGTGGTTTCTCATTTAAACACTGATGTTTGTGCACTGTCATGCAACATAACATGATCACATCAAGCTCATGGCTCTACACAGATGAGGACTAGACTGTGGAATACATGTGGACCCACTACCCACTAGATTGTGGGGCTTCCTAGTAGCTCAGTTGGTAAAGAATTCACCTACGATGCAGGAGACCCCAGTTCGATTCCTGGGTCAGGGAAGATCTGCTGGAGAAGGGATAGGTTACCCACTCCAGTATTCTTGGGCTTCTCTGGTGGCTCAGTTGGTAAAGAATCCGCCTGCAATGTGGGAGACCTGGGATGGATCCCTGGGTTGGGAAGACCCCCTGGAGAAGGGAACGGCTACCCACTCCAGTATTCTGGCCTGGAGAATTCCATGGACTGTATAGTCCATGGGGTCACAAACAGTTGGACATGACTGAGTGACTTTCACAGGGCACTACATTGCGAGAATAGTAAGGTGGAGAAACTTAAGAGTTTTCTAGGGCTCCTACCATAGAGAAAAGATTTCCACAGCGCTCAAGTCCCACTCTAATGCAGAAGAGCACCCTGACAAACATTCCAGGCAGCTAAGACACAGTAAGGGTCCAGCAGACAATTCTGACTGCTAGTTACTGGGTATTCCTTTGCATAGTACTCATAATACTCTGTTTCTAAAAGCTCCACAGTTTTCTTTCTGATTTTGACAGCATCTATGGAGTCTTGCAAGGGAGCAGTAAAAAACAAAAGATATTATTTTTAGAAGGGTTTTGGAGCTCAGAAATCATTCTCACTGCCTATCCCTGAAGACAGGTGAGTCATCATGCCTCAGGGTTGAGCATGTCCGGAGACTAGCTGTAATCAGCATTCAGCTGAAGTTTTACAATTTCTAGTCACATTTTGCTGGTTGACTTATGATTAATATATATTTTATATTCACGGAGTAGCTCAACTCAGACAGGTCTACTTAAGGACAGCACTAGAGGCAAGAAAGTAAAACAAAGATTTATTCACATTTCATTTTTAGTCAGCATCTCTAATCAATAGAAACAAGTATGACAATATTTTAAAACGTGTCAACAATTTGTTTTAATCAATAAGGAACAGTCTGGAGAGAGTGAGAAACTGGTTCAGTTTGCTAGAAACATTTCATTCTTGAGGAAATTTTGCACAATTAGTTCAGATGCTGACTACACAGATTCCTAGACAGAATTATGGTCCTGTGGGCAGATCTTACTACTGTATATCACATTTGATTAATCAACTTTGAGGCATTTGTATATTATTAAAAAAAAATAGAGACTTCCTTTAGTGTCACTGCTTCAAATAAATGTGTCAAATAAATGCTGTAAGTATACTTTCTGGAGTTGCTACTTCTGCAAGTGATTCGGTGTTCCGTATTTTTATTACTTGAGGCTTTTATTTTAAAAAGCTTTCCAAAACAGTACGAGTTTCTTCTAATTAAGTCTCAAGGGACATAAACATGGTCCTCTGTGATAATGTGGAATGTTTTGTATGTACGATTTTGCTCAAACTAGTGAAAATATGTATGCCTAGAATTTCAACCAATGGCTTGCTTTAGCCCTGTTCTCTGCTGCTGGTTTCCTTTTCAGGGGAAATCACCAATGAATGAAAACAACTGTGATATTTAAAAATAAAATATAGGCCTTTGGCAGTAAGGAAAGGAGATGAAACTCTGATTTTAATTTCTAATGACTCTCCCAATCACAGCTTATGTGCACACACTGGACTCTCGTCTTCTTGAGGCAGGGGTATAGTCTATTCATTGCTGTATCCCATAGAGTGCCTCATGCAAAATGGATTCTGAATAAACATCTACTGAACCAAGATGAATGGAATGAACTTTAAATCTAAGCTGCAGAGTCCACCTTTACCTTCCCCAAAACAATGGGATGGTGATTTCAAGATATAACCACCCTCTGAGTATTCAGTGATATATATTCTGTACCTTGAGCACATCTGCAGTAGCAAGAATGAGAGTGATATACCATAAAGAGAGAACAGGGTCCACATGGATAAGGCTGTATCTACTGGCCACTACACTGTGCAGAAATTTCAGAGGATGAGTATTTCCACTGGAAATCATATGGGAGAGGCCATGCTAGAAATTAGTTTCACTTCACAGAGAGATGTTTACATACCTTCAAGCTGAAAGATTTACACAAGGGCTACCAGAAGGAAGGTCAAAAAGTCTTTTGAGTAATTTGTGCAGTCTATAAACTTACATTTAAAATCTCAACTAAAATTAGCAGCATTACTGGCTAGAAGTAACTTCCAGTCCATTAATATTGAAGACTTGCCATCTTATATAATCAAAACTTTAAAAGTATAATTAATGTTGGCACATATAATATATTCTTAATATTTACATATCACTCCCACATGTTTAGTTGCTTACCATATAATTCCTCCCCAGAAGAATGAGAAAAATACATAAAATGCTAAAGAACCCCAAATCACAAGGTGGTTGATCCATGTCCAGAAACGAGTATCCAAGGCGAGCTGAAAAGATACAACACAGGAAATTTCATGATGTGTACACACTACACCAGGCAGTGTCTAGTGGCATTCAATAACTCATACATGATACCTGTGGGAGGATCCAGCTTGGCCAGGCAACCAAAGCCAAACGGCACTAGAAGAACAGAACCAGACTTCCCAAAGAGCTCTGCCCCAAGATATTTAGATGCCAGAGTACAGGCATGGAGGTATGGACAAGGAAGTACCCACTGTAGATGCCTCACTACTGAAGGAAGGACAAGGAATGAAGTCATGGTAAGATCCTGGACACTGGAGCCCCCATGTCCTTAAGTGGTGGTGGTCAGGAAGCTGATGGCAAAAAGAGAAGCCCTAGCTGGTGGAGGCAGGTATACTGAGGATCAGGAGAAGAGGGAAAGAGTAGCTAGGAAGAAAAGACCAACTACACAAAGGAGTCATGAGACCTCAAACACAACATAAGGGAGGTTACTAAATGAAAAGGCAACTAGCTCTACATATCAGGCATCATGGAACCACAGATTGCGGGTCTATGTAACATGCCTTTCAATTGCAAACCCCACAGCTACTCCATTGAATCAATAACCTTTTCAGCTGCCTGAGATTTTAATCCTTTCATGTTTCCTCCAGGACTGATTGTTTCTTCTGACTGTGGCACCTGGGATTTTCACATGCAATCTAAAAATAAAACGTATGGTCCACTCTGCTTTCTTAAAATTTCTGGGCCACAATGCTTACTATACAGGGCATTTCATTCTTGAAGAGGAGGTGGTGTCCGTTTTGTTACTTGCTGTTTTGACACCCTGCTCCTTAGCTCTCTGTTAATAGTCACTCATTCATAAATAGGATATTGATAACATTGTGAATGCAGCCCAGTCTTGAATCCCCTCCACCCCACCCCCCACCAAGCTGCTAGGAAACATGTCACAGTAATACTCATGCAAAGAAGATGGACTGGATGGCTTTTCAGAGACAGATGAAAAATGTTGTAGTAAGGCCAACTTTAACTACAAAGGGTGCTTGAAGGCCCTGGGGCCATATACAAGGCCAGGGGTAAAAAAGGGTGGAGAGAATCCCCTTTTAAGTCATGATCCTATGAAATATAACAGTAAATAATAATAATTAGCATCTATTGTACCAATCTCGTTCTATGTGCCAGACACTACTTTAACTGCTTTATACATATTCACTAATTGACTTCTCATAAAAAATCCCAGGGGAGGTAGGTGGTCCTTTTATTTCTATTTCATAGAAGAGGAAATAGAAGTGCTGAGAAACAAGGTCACTTGCCCAAGGACACCCAGCTAGTAAGTGGCTAAACCGAGTTGAATTGTAACATTTTCTAGCAAGCCTAAAATATCACTGAAATAGTACATGAAGAATGCAAACATGTTAGTTCTATTCAGTACGACAAATGGATCACGTATAAAAATGCAGAGGGGAAATGGTTAGAGGCCCTTTGTCAATTATAGTTCTGAATCTAGTTCTGATCAATGGGCAGAATGAAATTCATTTAAAGGTACTCATTCTTGGACTCCATGTGAGGTGTTTATTACTGGAATGATCAAAATAATTCGATTATACCTTCAACTGTAACGGTGGCCCAACTCATGAGTCTTAAGGGCAGTATTCAGCATACAGCATTATTACACGGCTGCATGTTAATGACAACGATTTTGCCAAAACTGCTTTCCTTGAATGTTATCTGCCATATATTCTTATGCATTTCATCACTAATATGGGTAAATTTCAGTGATGAACACATTATATGAAATATCATCACTACCAAGCTCTTTGGCACACATATTTTGCTCACGGACACTTATTTTCAACTTAAGTATCCAAATTCCTTTAAGGACTGGCCTTCTTAAACAGATATATAACTTAAAAAAATATTCAAGTATTTAACATGGAAACACACTCACAGTCCATTTATATACCACTTCTCATAACATCTCAAAAACAGCAGGAACAAAGGAAGAGATTTCCAATATAAGTATCGTATATTAAAAAAAAAAGAGGATAGACAATATACTGGAAAAAAATGGATCACAAATAGTATACAAATGTCCAAATCTCTAATACCACACATAATTTTAATCAGCATTCAGACTTGAATAACAGCTCACAGTAAAAATTAAGATATATTAGTATAAGACCAGAAAGTATTAAAAAAAATATGGTGTTAAACATATTTGAATAATAAAAATCTAACCTTCAGAGTTACGGTGAATACCAAGATTGTAAAAATAATGGTTCCAAATGTCCAATTTCCATATACCTGAAAAATATTCAACAATTACATGTACCATGAATACACAAGCCTGCTTAAAACAATAAACAGCCAGTTTAATCTTGTGTGTAACTGACAAGGATTTTTGTATAAATTGTTTAGGGAAATACCTGCTCAAAAGATCAGGCCAATATGTTGGCTTTTACTGTAAGCCTAAATTTTCTTGAAGAGGTACACCACGTGTGTGGTTGGTAGGGTTTATTTCATGAATCCATGTAGCATAAAACAAAGAACAGACTAGCATGATACAGACAGGAAAAATTCTGTTCTACCAGTAATGTTCATAAGACAACTCATTTGGATGTCTCCTGTCTCTACAGAGTTTGATATGGGCTTTTCCTGTCATATTGCTCTGAAAGTTAAAAGTCACTAAGTCATGTCTGACTCTGTGACCCCATGGACTATACAGTCCATGGAATTCTCTAGGCCACAATACTGGAGTGGGTAGCCTTTCCCTTCTCCAGGGGATCTTCCCAACCCAGGGATCGAACCCTGGTCTCCAGCATTGCAGGTGGATTCTTTTCCAGCTGAGCCACGAGGGAAGACCAAGAATACTGGAGTCGGTAACCTATTGCTTCTCCAGCAGATCTTCCTGACCCAGGAATCGAACCAGGGTCTCCCGCATTGCAGGCGGATTATTTACCAACTGAGCTATCAGGGAAGCCCAATATAGCTCTAAAGATCTCAAACAAGGACTAATTTGCAGACAAATGAACTTACATTATAAAAATAGAGTATATGGTGATATGGTGACAGGGTAACTAGACTTATTGTGGTGATCAATCAGTACATACAAATATCAAATCATTATACTATACAACTGAGGCATATGTTACATGTCAGTTATATCTTAATAAAAAAACAAAATAATTTTGTGGCTATAAATATTACAGCTGTTAGCATGTGCACATCAAAGAAAAGCAGATACCATGTATAAATCCGAACGATGGCAATGAATGGCACATATGCTTACCAAATGCTGTCAAGATCTGAATGCATAACATTAAAACAGAAAATGAAATGTAAAAGGTTTTTAAAAAATAAAAACAAAAAATTAAGGTTAACAGCAAAAAAAAAAGGATTTGATCAAATCATACATGGTGTTATGTTTAACTTCTGATAGTAGTTCTTATCACAATTTTAGCAAACATACAATAACATCTAATTCATTTGGACTTAATGAACTCAAAATGAGAGATGAATTAAACATAGGGTGGGTTGAGGCTCCCCATGCACCACCAGTAGAGTTTGCTGAGCAAATGAACCATATCAACAGAATTGTGGAAGAGTATAGTCAGCTGTCTATAATTTATGTACCAAATAAACATAAAATAAAAAGATAAAGTTACAGAATCAAGTCATAAAGCTGAAGGGATCTGAGAAATCATACAATCTAATTTCTTCTGCTTACCACTGGGCAAAGGTGACTTCGAAAACTGAAGTGATTGGCCTGAGGGTACACACAGATTCACTAGGGAACTCTCCCTGGCAAATGCTATGTGTACCTACACTAAAGTACTAAATCTGTATTTCATCAACACTTACTCAGTGATTAAACTGATTTCTGTTAGTCCAAATTAGAGAGGTTTTAACTGTAGTACCTAATTTCAGTATATCATTCAAATTCACTGAGCCTATCACTTCTGTAGTAGATGGTGATTGCATGGTTCTAGACATAGTCATTGTACTCAGTAAAGTCTTTTTGAAACTTAGCTTTGCTTCACATGATTATAAACTATGAACGACCAGAAAAGAGGAAGCTGAGAAATAGCAAAGAACCTAGTGGAAGCGGCATGCAAGGTGGGTTCGATTTTCCACTGTGTGGCTGCCAAAGACCTCACCCCATCAGCAATTCTCTCCTAGAGCACAGCCAGGGCAAAGTCACCCCAATGCAGGTGCTGACCTATGGAGTCGCTTGCTGGGAAGACACTGGCAGGATCAGTGTAGCCTTTCTGGAAAACACTATGCACCCATGTGGAAAGGAAGGAGGAAGAGAAGGGAATTCCCTAATTATTGGGCAAATACTACAAACATATGGCAGCTACCTCCTTGCACTCTAAACACAGACTAAGAACTGAGTGGGGACAGACTTTGCTTTTAAAACAGCAAAACCCTGGCTCACATCAAAGTGTACAGGTTCAAAGTCTGAAGTCCCAAGAATTCTGTTCATCTAGTAAAAATTACAGCCAAGTTAAGCTTCCCGAGGTTTGCACATAAGCTTTCTAGTTAGGTGTGCAAGCAGGAAGTGATTTTTTACTTTGACATTTCAATTGTTCTAAGGATGCTGTGAGAACTAAATACCATACCTTTAAGAAATAATTTGCAAAATGATTACAGCTATAGTATGTGTATGATAGACCCAATGCCTATGGAAAAAAATTAAGCCATGCTTATAACAGCAAAACACGTAATTTTTTTTTACCTTTCCATTTTCATCTAAGGATGTAGTCTGAAAAAGAAAGTAAGTCCCAAAGAAAAACACGGTTCCTTCAAATGCAGCCAGAAATGTCCAGTATAGGAATGGGCCCAACTGTAGCATGGCGTTTCCAGATATTTTCCTATTGAGAAATGGGAAAAAACACAAGTTAATGAATCTCTGTAGGCTGTTTATTTAAAGATACAGTGAAACGCTGAAGGTGCGCATGGGGTTTGACCCTGTTTATAGAATGAAAGTTCCTCATGAGGGATTGGTAGGCTTTCATTAAAAGATCAAACAGAGACACAGGTTTGTCTTTGTGTAATCACCTACTGTCTGAGGTGTTGGAGTAAGTTGTTATAGTGCTTCTAAGTTACGATTCTGATCACTGACAATATTAATATCATCAATAATAATAATCAGCTCATTTATTGAGTACTTATTATTGCTTATAAAAATGGGTTAAGAGTTTTATATAGTCCATTTGTGTACACACAAAAACCACGAGATAGGTATTCTTATCACTACCATTTTCAAATAATGAGCCTCAAAAAGGTGTATCATAACGGTTTCCAAACTCTGATCCACACTGGAATCACAAGGGGATCTTTAAAGACATTGATGTTTGGCTCCCACTCTCATTCTGATTTAACTGGCATGAGGTATAACCTGGCTAACCAGGACAATTTTAAAACTTCCCAGGTAGGAGTTCCCTGGTGGTCCAGTGGCTAAAACTCTGTGCTCCCAATGCAGCGGACCCAGGTTCCATTCCTGGGCAGGGAACTAGATCCCACATGCTGCAACTAAACATACTATACACTGCAACTCAAGAGTTCTCTTGCCGCAACATAGATCTTCAATCCCACGTGCCACAACTAAGATTGAGCACAGTCAAATTTTAAAAAAAGTACAAATCCCCAAGTAATTCTAATGTGCAGTAAAGTTTGGGAACCACTACTACAGCTATATGACAGAGCTGACTTTAAATCACATGCTCTCAACCAAACAAGCTACCATGACTTTGTAACTATAATTATAAAAATACTTCTTTTAATCAAGATTTCTTCCTGGGAATTTAACCTTTCTTAGGTCTTGTGGTGCCCTTTATATTTTTAAAATGAGTCAAATAACATGTCTGAAGCTGTACAGCCAGGCTTTGATAAATGGCGGGTGGACAGATCCAAAGTTTAACATCCATCAAAAATAAGAGTGTTCTGGGTACAAGTCAGGATGTCGAAAAAGGCTACCGATTCTAATGGGACAGAGCTACAGAAAGAAGATAGGTCTGTGCATGGAATTTTTTAGCTTCTATTTCAAATTCCTCTTAACATGTATCAAAAAAATCACTCAAATAGAGTACCTGTTGCCAATATTATGAAGACTGTCATTGAGCTGTAATGAATAAGAAAGACCTTTGTAATATAAGTGCAACTGATCCCTGTTCTGTTGGTATGGAGTACTATGGGCTTTTCTGAAAAACAGCAATTAAGCAACTTTTACCTACTAAGATGTCCAAGTGCACACAGAAATCAGCAATGGAGCTGCTGCTGCTAACTCACTTCAGTCGTGTCCGACTCTGTGCGACCCTATAGATGGCAGCCTACCAGGCTCCTCTGTCCCTGGGATTCTCCAGGCAAGAATACTGGAGTGGGTTGCCATTTCCTTCTCCAATACATGCATGCATGCTAAGTTGCTTCAGTCATGTCTGATTCTGTGCAACCCTATGGACAGCAGCCCACCAGGCTCCTCTGTCCATGGGATTCTCCAGGCAAGAATACTGGAGTGGGTTGCCATTTCCTTCTCCACAGCAATGGCGGTGATGCATAAAGCTATACGCTGCTATTTGCCCTAGAAAGCTGCAGGAGGAAACAGGTAACTGCTTTCCAGAAATGAGCTCTACCCACAGGCAGTAAGTCACGTTCGCAAGGCAACTGGGAGCCACTGGGAAGGCAATTCTCTCAAAGAGCCTTGAAAGGAGCACCCAGCAAATGCCAGCCAATGAGGGTTTTGAGAGTCACTGAGTGAGGTTGAGGCAAGAAGTGGTTCCTCTCTTTCCAGCCAGTCACTGGATTTACATCACGCATTGTGGGAAGAAAGGAAGTAGCATCATGGTGTGTTGGGTTATAGCTGAGGTTTCCCAGCTGAACTCAGGTGAATGACGGACCTGCTGTAACTTAGAATGTGGTAGCTAACGTGAAGAGAACAGGAGGGAATGAAGATGAGGGGTGCTGACCAGAAGCACAGGCCTGAACATTTCCATATAATCGGAGGCAGCAGGTGTACCGAGACCTTTCTTTTGCCTTTTAAAGTGGTAGAAGACTATGCCTCTACCCTCGAAACAAGTACTACAGTTTACTTTTCAAATTTCTCTCAAAAAATATGAAAAGATCCAGTTATGTCACATTTCACATCAAAACTTTTGGTAAACGCCTGCATCACTAAGTCCATGAAGGTGACATCTATAATATGTTACATAAGGCTACACGTCACATTAAATGGTATAAATGTGGAGAAAGCCACATATGAAGACTGGAGCTTCCTGTTTACAAAGGAACACTCAGAGCAATGGAGCAATCTCCAACACAGTGACAGGCTGAGAGCAGCGTCTCGTCAGGGCAGGCAGGCAGGAAGCCGCTTTTTGGGCTATGTGATAGGTATGCCCTGGCTTTCATTTCTCCATCAGATGTGGCAACTATACCCTCTATGCAAAATTACTTAAAAATTCATGAGGAGGCTTCCCTGGTGGCTCAGTGGTAAAGAATCCACTGGCCAATGCAGTAGACATGGGTTCGATCCCTGATCCAGGAAGATCCAGGAGCAACTAAGCCCATGAGCCACAACTATTGAGCCTGCGCTCCCTAAGAGAAGCCACCTCAGTGAGAAGCCCATGCATACAACAACTAGAGAGTAGCCCCTGCTTGCCACAACTACTGAAAGTCCCGCATGCATCAACGAACATCTACCACAGCCATAAATACATAAATAAAAGAATAATTAAAAAATCATGAGCTACACCCATGTGTCGTTACTAAAACTTCATAGAAACCCTTACAAGAATTTGTACTCAATAGGTTGCTTCAAGTTTTCAACATTCTTAATGTGCAAAAGTGCTCAGCATAGCCCTGAAGTTATGTGGAGAAGGGTGTTATTAATAGCACAGTAAGATTATATAGCTCCCATTTACTGAAAATTTTGGCATGGCAACCCACTCCAGTATTCTTGCCTGAAGAATACTCATGGATATAGGAGCCTGGTGGGCTACAGTCCATGAGGTTGCAAAAAGTAGGACAGGACTGAGTGACTAAGCACATCGAAATTTACTATGTGCACTGCTGTGGGCTTCCCCAGTGGCTCAGTGGTAATACATCTGCCTGCAATGCAGTAGACTTGGGTTTGATCCCTGGGCCAGGAAGATCCCCTGGAGTAGGGCATGGCAATCCACTCCAGTATTCTTGCCTGGGAAATCCCATGGACACAGGTGCCTGGTGGATTAGAGTCCATGGGATCACAAAGAGTTGGACATGACTGAGAGACTGAGCATTCATGCGGGCACCCCTGTAAGTTTTTCCATGTAGTCACTCATTTAATCCTCCCCTAAACACTGTGACTAGATCTGTTGTTACTGAAGAGGAAACTAAGGCCCATCTCAGTCAAGTGACTTCGGCAAGGGCAGAGCTGAGATTAGGGCATAGGCAAGGCTACAGCTCTTGGTGGCATTGAACAAGAGGCATTCTGCTCCCTGCCACCCAAATCCCTCTTCCACCAGAGTCACTGCACTACTGGTCTTCACTTTAGTTGTTGTCTGAAGATAGAACACTGCTGCTCAAGATTTGAAAACCACCAGCCTGTGGAAAAGAGCCCAGGTCTGGTCATCAGGAGGAGGGAAATCAGATCTTGCCCTGGCCTCTCATTATAACCTCTATCCTTAGGCAAGTCATTTCTGGGCCTTGAGTCTTCATTTATTTAAACAAGAGGGTATGAGAGCTCATGCTCTGGAAGATTTCTTCCAAGGGTGCTATGATTCTTCTGTTGATCAAACTATACCCTTTGCAAGAAATACTAGAGCAGAACACATTAATGCCATGAGGAAGCAATCAGCAAATACCAGATTGGGGGAAACTCTACAAGGTAAATGATTAGGTTTTGTTAACAAATAAATTGTCAAAATAACCTACAGATTAAGAGAGTCTCAGAAGCCTATTAACCAACTGCAGTATATGGGCCTTATATACAGTTTCAAATAAGCATGCTATAAGACATGAGTCAACTGGAAAAATCCTGAGCATTGACTGGATATTTGACGATATAACGGACTTGTTAAATTTTTAGGTATGGTAGTGTACTGAAATAACTATTTTATGTAACGATTGATATTTGCTTTAAAATAAGTCCTTGATAGAGAAGACAAGGTTATTAATGAAGTAGGATTGGCCATGAATTGATATTCAAGCGGAGTGGTGAGGACAGGGAAGTTCACCATATAAATAATATTGTTGCTACTTCTGTGCATGTTTTAAATTTTTCATAATAAATATCTTTAAAATGAGAACAAATTTTATAACTCTGGTTAAGTCTGCTGCTGCTGCTAAGTCACTTCAGTCGTGTCCGACTCTGTGCGACCCCATGGACGGCAGCCCACCAGGCTCCTCCATCCCTGGGATTCTCCAGGCAAGAATACTGGAGTGGGGTGCCATTGCCTTCTCTGTGGTTAAGTCTAACAATTCCTAATTGTGACTTTTATGAGTCATACACCTTCACTTTGCACAAATTAACCTTACTCAACTCACTCTACTGCAGTTGCTACCCACTATTCAATAATGCTTATAATCTGCAGTAAATTAACATCTTTATCCTTAGCTGTAGGCTTCACTTACAAAAATCCAATTTAATCAAAGGTTAAGCAACTGGGGCTAGTGCCAAATACCCATCCAAGAGAAAAACAACTATTTCCAACTAACACAACATGAATATAAAGGCTTGATGAGTTAATTATTTTCTTCAACAATGCCATTTTAGAATGGGGGCTAACAAGGCAGGGAGGCTATGTTTCAGGGGCAGTTTACAAAAGAAAGCCTAACATAACATCGTCAGTTCAATCTATTATATCTTTGGATGGCCCTTTTTTGGGTGAGGGGGTTGTTCAGTTGCTAAGTCGTGTCTAACTCTGTGACTGCATGGACTGCAGCATGCTTCCCTGTCCTTCACTATCTCCCAGAGTTTGCCCAAACTTATGTCCATTGAGTCGGTGATGCCATCCAAACATCTCCTCCTCTGTCCTCGCCTTCTCCTCCTGCCCTCAATCTTTCCCAGCATCAGGGTCTTTTCCAATGAGTCAGCTCTTCACATCAGGTGGCAGGTGAGGAGACGGCAGGTAGTTAAAACTAGTCTGTCTTCATCTAAGACTCTAGAACTCTATGACAATGTAGGCAAAGTTTCAGGAACTACTGATTCTGAACTAAATAATTTCACCCATCCAAGTATAAGACATATACCCAGGACAAGTCATTTTCCAGCTGGATGGTTTAGTTTAAGTAGCTAAAAATTCAGAACAGAACCATGTAATCAAACCAGGAGGGAAGTTCTGTGTCTTTCTGACCTGCAGATAAAATGAAACCCACAACTTTGAATGTCTGAGGGGATTTTACCTTACATATGTTCAACTTACATGTACAATCGGGGATCTGAGGTCAATGTGTCAATATTGATGTGCTGTTCCAGTAGACTGTAGGCCAGGATGGGCAAGGATGTGAAGCAGATATTGTACATTGTAAGGTAAGCAGCATCATACAGTGGCTATAATGACAAACCACAAAAGAGAAATAAATGTACTGGAACAATCATCTGCCAGAGGATATTAAACTGTCTAGAAAAATCACAAGCTAAAACAAGACAGTTTCCTTTCATACTTCGTGTGACAGCACAAAAAGGTTTTGTAAATAAGGTCACTCTGATGAGTACAGAAAAGAAACTAACATATTGTAATACATCATATTAATATACTCTCCCTTTAAAAATAGGCTCTTATTCAGAATGTTTACATGCTATAAACTCTATTTCTAACAGATACTAAATAAGCACTTTTCAAAAAATTTTCAGTGAATGAAGACCAATTAAGTATAAGAGAGGAACTCCTTAGGAAAACTAAATATAAGCAGTGGACAGCCTGTGTCACAGTTTTTTGGATTAATATTTTACATGCTTTTAAATACCACTATGACCCTCTCCGGACTGTATTTATGATATCAAATGTGGCCATTTACTAAGGATTAAATAAATATATTCACAAAAATCAAAGCTAAATATATTCACATGGTCACGACTCTTTCTTGCCCTGAATTCCGTAGGCTCCAGACCAAACTTCCTGCTGGTTGTCCCATAGGACAACCTGCAATTCACAATGTCTAAAAGCAAACTCATTCCCTTTAAATCCACTTCCACCCATGTTCCCTACTTCAGTAAGTGGCCCCACAATGTTTGCAACCCTAGTATATACCTTGGTGCCTGGTAGTGCTTACTTGCTCAAGACATTTTTTTGAATTGAGTGATTCTCTTTCTACCTCATTAGCCATTCCTTCTCAGGCTCCTCTTCTTCCTGAGCCCTCTGTGTTGGCGTGTTCCAGCAGTCCATGTGTGGAACTTTATACTTGCTCTCTAGCTGATCTCATACAGTCCTGTGGTTTTAGTACAACCCATTCACTGAAAATTCCTGTATGTAGCCCAGACCTGTTCCATATGACCAACAGCCCACTCAATACCTCCTAAGTGTCTAGTATCTTTCAAACTTATGTCCAGGACTGAATTCCTGACTTGTCTCACCTGAAATCTGCTTCTCTTGAAGTCTTCCTCATCTCTGGAAAGGGCAACTAAATCTTTTTGATCAACCAGAACTGAAATCTTGTATTTATCCTTGACTCTTCTCTTTTTCACAATTCCTATCCAATCTATGAAGAAGTGTTTACTGGCTTCACTTTTAAATACATTCAGAACCACATTACTTCTTAGCCCCTCCACTCTGACCATCATGCAAGCCTTTAGTTGTTCTCCCTGCTTCTTCTCCCTTTGACCCGTAGCCTATTCTCAACAAAACTACCTGAGCAGCTATACTAGAAAATAAGTGAAATCAAATCACTGTTTTGTTCAAACTCTCCAGTGGATTCCTTTATCTCTAAAAGTAAAGAAGTTTCTACAATGGTGGGGCTGTAAAGTCCCCCTTGATCTGGCTTCTCTTTACCTGTCACCTTCTTAGTCAGACCAATCTTGATTTAACTTGCCACGTCCTCTCTCTTGAACACATTTATTCCACCCTGTTTTTCCCCTCTTATAGTACTAATCACCTTTTAATTTACATGATAAATCTATTATGTTTACTGTATCTCTCTTCACACTAGAATTTAAGCTCTGTGTGGGCAGGGATTTTTACTTGTTTTATTGATAGCTGTAGCTTATGAAAAAACAAAGCAGCCCCTGACACCCAAGAGTTGGCCTGGCACTCACAGCTAGGCACTGGCGCTCTGTAGAACACAAATGATTTCACAAAACAGCAACATCAAACAAGGCCACTATGATTGTGATGGATGGAGACAAAAACACTTGACCACTCCATAATCACTTCTGAACACAGACACAAAACATTGTCCAGATCACAATAATGACCAACATCTATGTTCTGGCTAATCCGGGTGACTACTACTTCTTGACCAATGACATGTTAGCTTCTTGGACAAGATTTACTAACATGGCCAGTCATAAAATTAATCCCATTTGCTAACAGCAGCCAGCAAGGCCCTACTATTTCTTAAACCCTTCCCCAAATCACCTAACTCAAGCCCAAATCTTACAAGACTTTTCTAACACTCTCTTTCTAAGAGGCTCCATTGTTTCTCATGGTGTACATTCTTTCTGTTGCATTGACTAATAAACCTACTTTGATGAACTGCAAGTGTTCGCCTGGCTTTGACAATCTTGAATTCCTAGAACAGAACTTGGCTTGTAGGAAGCATTCAACAAAAACTGGATGAATGAATGACTAGACATTGGAAGCTATAACGTATATGTATAGGACTGATCTGACATTATACATATTCCTTTATTGAAAAAATATTAAGGTGTTTATAATGAACCTTGTTTTGATGAAAATATTTACTGAGTTCAGTAATTTCTACACAGTGCTACATGTTGTAATATAACTATTACCTATGACCTGAATAGACAATATCCCATATTCACATGTATCTTTTACACATACAAAATGTTTCTGATTAATAAAATGCATTTAAATTTAAATGTGACACAAATTAACAGAATTATACATTTCTCAATCAACGTCTACTAAAGATACAATATCTATCATAGTGGATGTTGATTCAAAAAGATTGGTAATGACTTGAATAGAGCATCAGTTCATTCATTAGTTGACTTCAAAAACATTTGCTGGGGAAAAAATATTTACAGAGCGTTTACCAAGTGTGAAATACTGAGAACAGAGAAGATTCATGCCCTGTCTGCAAGGAGTTCGAATTCTAGAGGGGGAGGCAATCACTTCTTGGCCTTTCAGCTAAGATCAAGTGTAGAGGGGGAGGCAGCGTGGTGACTGTATACCAAGCTGGGAGAGCCTAGAGGAGGGGACCACACTTCTCGCCTGCAGCAGACACAAAGCAAGAGATAATGTATGCAACCTTTTCAATGAGCTTAAGAACATGTTCTACATATAAGATGGAGACAAAATGTGGTCCACTGGAGAAGGGAATGGTGAACCACTTCACTATTCTTGCCTTGAGAACCCCATGAACAGTATGAAAAGGCAAAAAGATAGGACACCAAAAGAGGAACTCCCCAGGTCGGTAGGTGCCCAATATGCTACTGGAGATCAGTGGAGAAGTAACTCCAGAAAGAATGGACGGACCGATTCCATGCTTCCTAAGGCCCACTTGACTTCACATTCCAGGATGTCTGGCTGGAGCCAAAGCAAAACCAGTACCCAGTTGTGGATGTGACTGGTGATAGAAGCAAGGTCTGATGCTGTAAAGAACAATATTGCATAGGGACCCAGAATGTTAGGTCCACAAATCAAGGCAGATTGGAAGTGGTCAAACAGGAGGTGGCAAGAGTGAACGTTGACATTTTAGGAATCAGCAAATGAAAACGGACTGGAATGGGTGAATTTAACTCAGATGACCATTATATCTACTACTGTGGGCAGGAATACCTTAGAAGAAATGGAGTAGCCATTATAGTCAACAAGAGTCCAAAATGCAGTACTTGGATGCAATCTCAAAAATGACAGAGTGATCTCTGTTCGTTTCCAAGGCAAACCATTCAATATCATGGTAATCCAAGTCTATGCCCCAACCAGTAATGCTGAAGAAGCTGAAGTTGAATGGTTCTATGAAGACTTACAAGACCTGTTAGAACTAACACCCCAAAAAGATGTCCTTTTCATTATAGGGGACTGGAATGCAAAAGTAGGGAGTAAGGAAACACCTGGAGTAACAGGTAAATTTGGCCTTGGAGTACAGAATGAAGCAGGGCAAAGACTAATAAAGTTTTGCCAAGAGAAGGCACTGGTCATACCAAACACCCTCTTCCAACAACACAAGAGAAGACTCTATATATGGACATCACCAGATGGCCAACACCAAAATCAGACTGATTATATTCTTTGCAGCCAAAGATGGAGAAGCTCTATACAGTCAGCGAAAACAAGGCAGGAGCTGACTGTGGCTCAGATCATAAACTCCTTATTGCCAAATTCAGACTTAAACTGAAGAAAGTTGGGAAAACCACTAGACCATTCAGGTATGACCTAAATCAAATCCCTTATGATTATACAGTGGAAGTGAGAAATAGATTTCAGGGATGAGATCTGATAGACAGAATACCTAATGAACTATAGATGGAGGTTCATGACATTGCACAGGAGATAGGGAGGAAGACCATTTTCAAGAAAAAGAAATGCAGAAAAGCAAAATGGCTGTCTGAAGAGGCCTTACAATCAGCTGTGAAAAGAAGAGAAGCCAAAAGCAAAGGAGAAAAGGAAGGATATACCCATTTGAAAGGAGAGTTCCAAAGACTAGCAAGGAAAGATACGAAAGCCTTCCTCAGTGATCAATGCAAAGAAATAGAGGAAAACAACAGAATGGGAAAGACTAGAGATCTCTTCAAGAAAATTAGAGATACAAGGGAACATTTCATGCAAAGATGGGCTCAATAAAGGACATAAATGATATGGACCTAACAGAAGCAGAAGATATCAAGAAGAGGAGCAAGAATACACAGAAGAACTGTACAAAGAAGAGCTTCAAGACCCAGATAATCACGATGGTGTGATCACTCACCTAGAGCCAGACATCCTGGAATGTGAAGTCAAGTGGGCCTTAGGAAGCATCACTACAAACAAAGCTAGTGGAGGTGATGGAATTCCAGTTGAGCTTTTTCAAATCCTAAAAGATGATGCTGTGAAAGTACTGTATTCAATATGCCTACAAATTTGGGAAACTCAACAGTAGCCATGGGTCTGGAAAAGGTCAGTTTTCATTGCAATTCCAAAGAAATACAATGTCAAAGAATGCTCAAACTACAGCACAATTGCACTCATCTCACACGCTAGCAAAATAATGCTCAAAATTCTCCAAGCCAGGCTTCAGCAATATGTGAACCATGAAATTCCAGACATTCAAGCTGGTTTTAGAAAAGGCAGAGGAACCAGAGATGAAACTGCCAACATCTGCTGGATCATCGAAAAAGCAAGAAAGTTCCAGAAAAACATCTATTTCTGCTTTATTGACTATGCCAAAGCCTTTGACTATGTGGATCACAATGAACTGTGGAAAATTCTGAAAGAGACAGGAATAGCAGACCACGTGACTTGCCTCTTGAGAAATCTGTATGCAGGTCAGGAAGCAACAGTTAGTACTGGACGTGTCACAACAGACTGGTTCCAAATAGGAAAAGGAGTATGTCAAGGCTGTATATGGTCACCCTGCTTTTTTAACTTATATGCAGAGTACATCATGAGAAATGCTGGGCTGGAGG
The DNA here is from genome assembly GCF_055505025.1 of Bos grunniens. Classification (NCBI taxonomy): domain Eukaryota; kingdom Metazoa; phylum Chordata; class Mammalia; order Artiodactyla; family Bovidae; genus Bos; species Bos grunniens. Next base: position 121,810,687 of record NC_141194.1, on the reverse strand, counting down.
AAGCACAAGCTGGAATCAAGATGGCCGGGAGAAATATCAATAACCTCAGATATGCAGATGACACCACCCTTATGGCAGAAAGTGAAGAAGAACTAAAGACCCTCTTGAAAGTCAAAGAGGAGAGTGAAAAAGTTGGCTTAAAACTCAACATTCAGAAAACTAAGATCATGGCATCTGGTCCCATCACTTCATGGGAAATAGATGGGGAAACAGTGGCAGACTTTAATTTTTGGGCTTCCAAAATCACTGCAGTTGGTGACTGCAGCCATGAAATTAAAAGACGCTTACTCCTTGGAAGGAACGTTATGACCAACCTAGACAGCATACTGAAAAGCAGAGACATTACTTTGGCAACAAAGGTCCATCTAGTCAAGGCTATGGTTTTCCCAGTAGTCATGTATGGATGTGAGAGCTGGACTGTAAAGAAAGCTGAGCGCCGAAGAATTGATGCTTTTGAACTGTGGTGTTGGAGAAGACTCTTGAGAGTCCCTTGGATTGCAAGGAGATCCAACCAGTCCATCCTAAAGGAGATCAGTCCTGGGTGTTCATTGGAAGGACTGATGTTTAAGCTGCAACTCCAATACTTTGGCTACCTGATGCGACAAACTGACTCATTTCAAAAGACCCTGATGCGACAAACTGACTCATTTCAAAAGACCCTGATGCTGGGACAGATTGAGGGCAGGCAGAGAAGGGGACGACAGAGGATGAGATGGTTGGATGGCATTACCAACTCAGTGCATTACCAACTCAATCGACACGAGTTTGGGTAAACTCCAGGAGTTGGTGATGGACAGGGTGGCCTGGCGTGCTGCAGTCCATGAGGTTGCAAAGAGTCAGACACGACTGAGCGACTAAACTGAACTGAACATAGAAGATGGAGATACTTTGCACACACAAAGATTTAAGTTCAGCAAAATATATTACTGAACTAAAAAATACCCCCCAAAGGTGTTAGATTTCTGTTAATTCTCAAGGGAGACGACTAGTCTGTTGGCACACTGCACTACATTCTCATTGAAAACCATCCATTCCATTTTTTGGCTTATGAGAAATTGAAAGAAAAAAAACAAACAAAAAAAAAACAGATTGACTGTTGTGCAATTTAGTCTTGAATTTTATTCAAACAAAAGAATCATCCATCTATTTTTGTTCCACTATGGTACTTTGAGTGTATATGAGAGATAATTATAATTTTTAGATGCATAATCAGAGGAGACAGAAAAGTCCTCAAAACAAACAACAGGTTTAGTTGACAATACGGTTGTTGTGAAACCTGTAATGAATGGTATCTTTTCATGAAGAAAAAAGACCAGTCTATTCCAGCTTTACTAAACAAAGAGTTGATTTTTGTTTAAATAATCTGCATCCTGGTGCTATTTCTACCTTCTCCATAGCTCATATCTAAGTTCCTGGGTTGCAGAGAACACCTGAAGTAGACCTAAACTGAAAAAGGCTGACTAACCTGTATGTATTCCAGAAGTGAAGTTGCTTAGTCGTGTCTGACTCTTTGCGACCCCATGGGCTGTAGCCTACCAGGCTCCTCCTCCATCCATAGAATTTTCCAGGCAAGAGTACTGGTGTGGGTTGCCATTTCCTTCTCCAGGAAGATATTCCCGACCCAGGGATTGAACCCAGGTCTCCCGCATTGCAGGTACACTTTACCGTCTGAGCCAGGTATTTGCAAATAACGGTCTATGCATTCAGCAGCAGCATAAGGCCACAGTGAAAATGAAAGCTACAAACATCACTACCTCAGATATGTTAGTCACTCGGTCATGTCTGACTCTTTGCGACCCCGTGGACTGTAGCCCACCAGGCTCCTCTGTCCATGGGATTTTCCAGACAAGAATACTGGAATGGGTTGCCATTCCCTTCTCCAGGGGATCTTCCTAACCCAGGGGTTGAACCCGAGTCTCCTGCATTGCAGGTGGATCCTTTACCGTCTGAGCCACCAAGAGACCTTCTTTTTATCTGCTACACTTTTTCTAAGATGTCTGCCTAGGTTCTTCCCTCATTTCCTCCAAATCTCTGCCCAAATGTCACCTCATTAGAGAAAACTTCCCAGATCAGGTTGTCTAAAAAAGCAGCTCTCTTCCACAGTCAATAAATCCCTTATTCACTTATTGTTTTTTTTTTTTTTTCCTTCAGAGGATGTATCAGTACCCAGCGTAATATGTTTGATTGCTGTCTGTCTCTCTGCCTATCACTCACTGTACTGCAAGCCCCATGGGGTAAGAGCTTTGATCACTGTTACATTCCCAATACTTAACAGCACACACAGTAGGCACTCAAGAAGTATTTGTTAAATGAATTCACATACCAGTTGAGCAACTGAGGAAGGCAAACATCAACTCCTATGAGAACCTAAGCAGACCCCTGACAGCCCAGGGTTTCAAAAACCCAGGGTTTCTTTCTTCATACAATTTTTGTTTGGTCAACATGGTTTTAAAAGCAAGCTTCCTTGTATCAGTTTGCTTCAAAATTTCAAAGTGTCTTTAAAACTTGCATTCATCATCCATGAAAGTGAGGAATTAAAAATATTTTGAGCAATACCAATCTGAATGTTCAAGGAAAGTGTAACTATCAGAATTTTAAAAACTGTTACCAATGCTGTTACTTTCTAATACAAGAAGGCTTATGGCACGTCCTACAGCCAGTAGATAACTAATTCATAAAGTGATCAGCTTAGCAGGCATTGTGGGGCTGATGACATGGAACTGATATAAGAGACAGCATACCATATAGCAAAGAGGCAAGTTTAAGAGAAAGACAGCAGTCACTTCCCATTGGAAAGAATACATTCTCTAAAAATACTGCCAAGAAATTAGGAAAAAAATCACTTCCTATCATGAGGAATGTGGCAGGCCTTGAAATATAGAAACTTAGTTTCTAATACCTGTGATGATGTTACCAGAAGCTCAGCTTGGTAAAAATCACTGAATTGATCATAGGTAAACTACAAAATTTCTGAGTCATTGAGCATTATAGCTCCCTTAGTTAGCTATACTTCCACTAGAAGCAATGCAAAATGTATTTCAGCTGTTAAAAGAAACCTACAAACGTGCCTGCTCATCCAACCACTTACATATCAAGTCAACATATAGCACATTCTGTATGCAAAAAATGTTCAGAAAACTACAGAGGGCTACAAGTATAGAATTCTTTAACTAATCCAAGGCTTTATCCAGAAATTACTGCTTCTTGGCTAGCTTAAACATCATTTTTTTTTCCCTAGAAAATCAACTTGAGAAAATGTAAAGATAAAAAATTTTATTTGATGAAATATAAATATAGTATAACATTTTAAAGTTATTGGAAAACATTATATACACTGACAAAAAGTTTTTTTTAAAAGGATCTCAATTCTAATAGGATGTACCAAATAACTTTCAAAAAGAAAATAACAATAAGACCATTACTGAAGCAAAGACATAAAATTTTGCTATTGGTCAAAAACCTGGCCAAGAAGATCAACTGTTGAACCAAGAGGAAAAAAAAATCCTTTTATTTTGGATATACCTCTTTAAGTCTCTACAATCCAGTACACAAAAAGTAATTTATTAACAGCAAGTATAAACTACATTACAACAAATACCTAGGGAAACCAACCTGCTGTGAGAATCCACAGAAGAACTGGTACAAAAACTGTGGCAAAATGAAACAAAGGTTCTGGAAAAAAAAAATGAAGAAAAGGTTTAATATGTTTCACTCCATCAACTTTTTGAAACTAAAACAGGAAACTGTACTCAGTAGTATAGGCAGTCCTAAATGCTTCTAATGTCACAGTGCAATAAACTTCTACTCCTGAGTTGTAAGGAAACAATTCAAAACAATAGATTACATTCATATTGGTATCAACGTCTGCTCTTCCCAGGCAGAAGATAACCTCACTTACTTTATGAGATCCTCTTGGTGTTCTAGAAAAGAAATGAGCTCATATAATATGAACACCTAATGGTACTGCACCTTAAATGCCAAGTGGGTTTGTAAAATCATCACAAAGTAGACTGACATAAAGCTCTAAGTGTATATTTTAAAGTCTGTTAATGCCAATAAATAGTCAGGAAATTATTACAGTATATATTGACACAAACAAGTATCAACTAATGGTTTATTGCCTTTGTTACTGCCTCATTAAACAACCAATTATTATTATCGATCATCTACTACAAGTGAAGATGACACTGTGTGATACAAAAAAACAAAACCTCTCATTTCTAAGCGAGTTATCACTTAACTGGGAGAATATGAAAAACAGATTTAAAAAATACAAGCTGAGAATGCATAAGGCAGTAAAAGCCACCAGGTGAGAGGATAAATACTAAAATTAAATTAACGTCTTCAGGCAAAACTACCGGCACTAATGTTTTCAAAAAGTGTGCTGTCCTTCAGTATAGGCTTTGACTGTATTTGAGCACTGCTGTCACTTGCTCACGTGTCTCTGGATTTCTCTTTGGGCAGCCCCTTCAATAGTCCATTTTTGAGCCACGTCAAAAAACCATCTCTTTCCTTCTGTCACACGTTCTCACTTAGCTAATTTCCCATTCTGGGAGACTTGAGGCTGTTTTTAAAAATCCAGTGGCTCCTCTGCCGCAGCTGAGGATATTTAGGTAAATACATTGCGGGCTGTGGAGGACATTTCTAAAGAAAACTGCTACACGTGTTTTGAATAAGTCCTACAGCACCAGAGTGTCAGAGCTCCCAAGGTCATCCTCTGGAAGGGCAACACTCATTTGCATGGATCAATTCTGGCAGAATGCAAAATACTGTCAGTCTACAGTACTTTATGTATATAAAAGAAGTGCTCTGAAGAAGAGACAGTGCTAGGTGTGGATTATGGGGGTGCTTTGTGGGAAGGGGAGGTCTGACTCTCCCATTAGAGTAACAGTTCCATGAAAATAAGGACTTTGCCTGTCTTATTCCATTATGAATTCTGAAGGGCCTGAAATAACGCTTGGCACATGGTAACACATTCAAGCATATTTGTTGATTGAATGAAAAAAGAAGTTAGACTGTGAACTAGGTGTTAAAGATGAATACGATATGGTGATAGCAGGAACCAAGGCAAGACCATATGTATTTTAAACATATCACGTAGCACAGGGTGGGGTGCCTTAAAAGCCAGACTAATTCTTAGACAAAGGAGAGTGAAGTTTCTGGAGGACAAGTTGAAAAGTGGCATTTTCTAAACATTAACCTGGATGAATTATGTAACTGAGTGGAGAAACAGAAAGGAGGAAGACCCGTCACTGCAGGGCAATAACAACTGGAAGATGCAAAGGCAAGATAAGAGGAAGGAAGGCATCTTAGCTCAGCCAGAGTGGGCAAACATATTAGAGATCATCTTGGGGTGAAAGGCAGCATAATAAAGGAATTATGCTAAGTCAGTAACTAAGGTGACAATGGGCACAGAGATTCTAATGAAGACAGAGGGTTTCTGCATAAATAACCCGCTAAATTGAGAACAGGGATATGTAACTTACTGATCACTGGTAAACATTAGCCATCTTAATACTTGTTTTGTTTTTCTTAACAGAGTGTTCCTTCCATCTGGTGGCAGTTGCTTGAATTGCAGGCCAAACTCTTACAGAGGCAAACAAGCTTCTGGAACAGGGTCAGAATGCCAGGCAGATATGTATGGCCAAAGCTTCATGGGCTCCCCTTCAAGGGGGAGGTAAGAGAGAATAACCATCCATCCCCACGTGAGGCTGTTAAGTTACTGAGTCCAAGGCCCCGTAGACTCTATATAAATAACATAACCACACCAAAATGGTGGAAAAGGAGGAAAAAAAAAGTAACTTTGGAAACAGTACTTTGACTACATACTCTAAGGCTAAAGAGCTAAAGACAGAAGTGCACACACACATATTTCTCAAGTTAGTCAGGCTTGTTTCTCACAGGAATATTTGAGTTAGCAATTCTGGAACTACTTTAAGTATAAACTTGAGGATTTAGCAAATAAATAAATAATGCAGATGAGAACCAGGTTTCTCACTGCTGAAGAAAGGAGTTCAGTTCAGTTCAGTTGCTCAGTCGTGTCCAACTCTGTGAAGAAAGGAGTTACTAATATGGAAAAGGGAAAGGTTAGATAGAATGAAACTTGTGGTGTTGGCTTTAATCAAAGGTATCCATACAAACTGAGTTCAAGTATTGAGTTTATATGGATACCAATGACAATGAGCACAATGAGCACCAGATCTACATTTCTAAATACCACTTGTTAAAAAAAAGGACCAGAGATCCTTGGAGAAAAGTCTGAATCCAGGACTCAGGAAGGAAAAAATACAAGAGGCGCCTAGAACATCATGTAGTACCAGAAAACAGACAAGACTTAAAAAAAGGTGATGGTCAGGCATGGGTATATCCAATGGGTATAACGTTTTAGTAAGTTCTAGAGATCTGCTATACTTAACAGGACTGTATTCTTCCACCTAATAATCTGTTAAGGAGATAGAGCTCTTATTACATGTCATCACAATAAAATAAAAAGTTAATGATGGGGACATGGTGAAAGGACATGGGCGCCAGGTCTGTGACAATCTGAGTAACAATGAATGATGGTAATGAATTTCAACACAAAATAAAGTATCTGGTTTAATGGGAGAATGCTTTTTTCAAACAAAATTACACAAGCAAAACTGAGGTGTCCTGAGACCCTCAAAACACCATCTGAATCAATGTATCAAAGTTGACATTATCATGAATGGGACATCCTGACAACACATCCTCCTGATATGATGCCCTCAGTAGGTTGCAATAATGCTTCTGTGGTAATTGTGCCCAAACTTGAATCTAATAACAGGCAAATATTAGACAAACCCAAATTGAGGGACATTCAACTAACTCAATGGCCAGCATTCTTCAAACATGTTAAGATCATAAAGACAAAAAAGACAGGAACTATCCCAGGTTAAAGAAGACTAAGGAGATCAGGATCCTTAAATGCAGGCATGAACCTGAAATGGACCACAAAACAAGTATCTGTGGGACCATTAGCAAAATTCCAATACAGTATATAGACTAGTTAATAATGTGCTAATTAATATCAATTTATTGATCTTGGTAACTATGCTCTGTGTTATCTAATGTGCTAACAGTTGGCAAAACTGAGCAGACAGTATACGAGATTTCACTAATTTTGCAACTTTTAAAAAGTATGAAATTATCTCAAAATGAAAACTGAAAAAACTTGAAAAAAATAAACAGAACAGAATATAGGATAGGAGATCAAGTTCTGGTACACGGTTAAAACAGGTAAACCTAACGTATATGTTGCATAAATTATATCTAAATTTATATATCATTTATATTACTATATATCATATAGTAATGTCAATAGGATAAGTCATTGTTTGGTGCAAGGGTGGAGAAGATTGGAAAAGCACAAGGGAACTTTCTGGGGTGATAGAGATGGTCAATATTTGATTCTGGTGGTAGTTACATGGATGTAAACATTTGTCAAAATCAAGCTATTAACATTTAATGGGTACACTGTACTGTATTTAAACTATACTTTAAGAAAGTTTACTTAAAATTTTTCATCTCAAATCTCTTTCATTAAAAGGAATTTCTGGCTTCTGATTCATTAAATAGACCGCCTCTGTTTTACTGACCACAAATTTCAGGGCTAAGACACTAAAAGAAATATGAAAAAAGAACAAAAAAACCCTACAACCAAGCTAAGTCAATGCTGTGTTAAACTCTCATAAATTACAAATATTTTATCACATACCTTATAGAAGAAATACTGGACAAGGTGTGCAATTCTCACATAATATAGATGTCCATGAGCCAACAGCAGTTTCTTTAAATGTTTAAATTTTGGGACCGCATAATCGCTATTCCTGGATGCTTGGCGACCTTCTTTGCCTTTAATACCTAAAATAAGACAATTTCTATAGGGTATTTTTATAGAGTAAGTAACCACCTCATCTGTTACTTCCATGTTTTTCTTGCTTACAAGTACAGTTCAATTGAATAGTTTAGCACTGTTTTCTTAAGCAAAAAGTGCTTTTATCGGTGAGATTTATCAATAAAAAGTAAAATTGTTTAATTGGCAATTACCTATTTATAACAAAACATAAAACAATTAATGAAATCATTATTTTAATCATGATAAGGCAAAAATTATACTGAGGAAAAAATTTAATCTGAAAAATATCTTGAAAGTACTTGGTAAGTGATTAATTATATATGGCACCAGACTAGGTGCTATACTAAAGCAACTCAGAAACCTGGGGTTTATGGTTTAAGAGTAAATTGAAGAGTTGTAATGAGATGGTTAAGTCCTCATACCAAATGATACTCTGAGCAGTGGTTAGTTAACACTTAGTCCTGTCCAAAATGTCCATAAAGCAGCTGCTGCCGCTGCTGCTGCTGCTGCTAAGTCGTTTCAGTCGTGTCCGACTCTGTGCGACCCCATAGACGGCAGCCCACCAGGCTCCCCCGTCCCTGGGATTCTCCAGGCAAGAACACTGGAATGGGTTGCCATTTCCTTCTCCAAAGCAGCTGGTTCACACCAAAGATCCTTGAAATTTGCTCTTGTCCAAAATGCCCATGAGCATACTTAGTCCACACCAAATAGTTCTGGACAGCACCAAATTTCAAGGGGGCTTCTCAGGCGGCTCTGTGGTGAAGAATCCACCTGCCAATACAGGAGATGCGGGTTCAATCCCTGGAGGGAAGGGGAGTTCGCCTGGAGGAGGGCATGGCAACCCACTCCAGTATTCTTGCCTGGAGAATCTCATGGACAAAGTAGCGGGGCAGGCTACGGTCCATAGTGTCACAAAAGAGTCAGACACGACTTAGCGACTAAACAACAGAATTTCAAGGACCTTCTGGCATGGATAAAATGCACTATGGACATCTTAGACAAGATCAAATGTCCTGCAAGGCTGAGTAGCAGCCCATGCTCAAGCTTGAGCCCATGAGCTCAAGTGGCTTCAGGCCATTTCTAGTCAATAGCCCATGAGTCGAACTAGAGTTCCACAGTAAATAGGGTTACTTCCAAATGGAAAGAATTTGGGAATCCAAACTGCTTTACAATAATCTCCAAAATACTAATAATGCTATTATTTCTCCCCCTCCAAAAAAATTCTGGGGTGTTAGGATTGCTGCCTCCCAGAAACTTAACAGGGGGCAAAATGGTGAAGTCATAGAGAAGCTGCTGTTGCATGCCAACATGTAAATTCACCACTACAGCCCACACAACCACGCATAGATATTGGCATGAGGAAAATCAGCCAGCCAGTTATCATTTCTGAGTTCCAAGCAGTTAAGGACCACAAAAGATACAGTGCAGCAACATAAGCAGGCGATCTGGCCAGTGGTGAAAAATCAATAAAATTTCCTGCATGCTGGCAAAAATGAGAGCTAAATGATCAATCACACAGCCAGGAGGTTTCAGAAATTTGGTTTACTTGGCTAATAAAATAATATCCTCCAGCCTGGTATTGCTACATTCCCACCAGGGGTAGGACTTATGCATGGGCATATTCCATGGTCAGATGAGAACCTTCATTTAATTAACAATGATCATTCCCGAATTCAAATTCAAGATGAACAACCAAAACAATCTCTAGAATAAGACCACTCTACCTAAAAGCAATACTGATACCTTACAGCTGCCATCTCATTAGATGTTTCTTACCTATGCCCACATGGGATTCCAAGATCATGCTAACATCATTGGCACCATCACCTATCGACAGTGTGATTGGGCTGCCTTTTAAATTCTTCACCATTCTTACAATCTAAACGTTAAATACAAGAGAGGTATAGAAAAGGTCAAAGCAGAATGTGAGCTTGTACTCTATGGGGGTATTTGCCTCTTTCACACTTGTAAATGGAAGCTATGCAAACAGAAAGGTGGTCTGTGCATATAATAGTGTCGAATTCTCAGGGAAGAACAACACAGCTTTTCAAAACGTAACACCAAGTGCCCACTTGTTTCTGGTTTTGCTAATGGATGAACTGTCTAATCCATGCCTTCTACCCACATTAGAGAGCAGAATGCATCCCCTCTTGTCACTGCTTCACATATCCTTTCAGATCAGGTAGTGAAGGAGAGAGTGGAGACCAGAGAGCTGATTTAGGGTAATATGCATGGGGCAACCAGGACAAAAGTGGGCAGTGAGAGGATAATGGCTTTGGTCACCCCTGCCTCTCTCCTCCCTGCTGACACTCCAACCACCCCTGGGTACACCCCAACCCTTATTTCCATCTAGCTGCCAACTAAACTTTACCAAATCTTTGAGTGCTCAATATGATTTGATCCCTCATACAGGTAGCTGCATTTTAAAAGGGGGCACCCTAAAGGTGATGGATGACCTTTGCAGAAAGATGCCTGAGATGTGTATAATGCATCATCATTCCCTGAGTGTCTTTTAAAGACACTGTGCCACATGTTGATGGCACAGTGCAGCTCAATGCTGTGTTCACGGTAGGTACTGAATAAAGGAAACCTTCTCCTGGCAGAGTTACTGTGGGAAGAATATTGGGTAAGTGGCTGTCCTCCTACCAATGACTGCTTTATGTGTCAACCCTCAAAACCCCTTGGAATCTAGCAGCTTTTAAACAGCTTATGTAAATCAGTAGTTGAATAATGTCTTGCAAAAATTTTGTACTCTCAAAGGCTTTCACCAGGTAACATAAATAAAATCCATTCCCACATAGATTAAAAATAATTTATATGAGGCAAAACCACCCTGCAGTCTTTTCTTTAAACAAAATTCAGTCAGGTTTTAGTTAAATTGCATACCAAAAAAACCTGACGCCCAATCCATTTGACACAAAAATGATGTTACTAGGAAATGCCAGGTTTTCCCCAATCCTTCACTTCAACTTGGCTCATGTATGGCAAAACCAATACAATATTGTAAAGTAATTAGCCTCCAATTAAAATAAATAAATTTAAATTAAAAAAAATAAAAACTTTATGAGTGCCAGAAATAATCAGTGAGTCAAAGACAAAAGTAAATTTGTTTTTAATAGGCTACATTACTGGTTTAACTAATTGCACTTATTATACTGTATGCAGTAATGACCTAAAAGAAGAAAAATGCAGTCAGAAAAGGTCTAGGGAAGGCAATAAAATTATCAAGGGTGACAGCTTCGGCATGCAAATACAGATTAAAAAGATGAAAGCCAGTCGTTGCAGAAAGATAAAAGGATATATTGCTATGGAGCATAAGCCCATGAAAGATCTAGATAGATAAACATCAAATTTTTTTTTCACAAGTTCCAGGTCACTGAGATTAAGAACTCTTCAATCTCTAGATAGCCTCACAAAAAAGAAATCAATTTACCAAAAAGTATTTATTGATCTGCTATAACTATATGCAACACAATGTGCAAAAGTGAAATGCAAATACTCAAAAAGGATATGTGGCTGGGTCACACACTTCAGGAAGCATATAATGGGGAATGGATACAATAATATCAGAGAACCAGATTAACAATAAAAGGTAATAATACTCAATATTTATGCAAGAGAATATATGACAACTTCTAAGTTGTCCACATAAGGCCTATGATGTCAGAGAAGGGAGAGGACACTACAGGCCAGAGTGATGAGAAATGATTTTATAGAAGGAAGCATGGGTTGATCTAAACCATAAAGGACTGGTAAGATGTGCATGGATGGGGAAAAGGGTTTGGAGGAGTATTCCACGGAAAGGGAAGAGCATAATCTAAGGCATACTGACAGTTAAGTCCAATATATGCTCAGAAAATGGGTCTGATTTGACCAGACCAATTGAGTTTCATAAAGGGGACATGGACAGGTAGATAATATAATATGGGGCCATATTATAAAAGTGGTAACAGGGTGCAGGAGAAAGGAGAAATGAGAAGAAAAGGCTAGACTGCAGGCTAAGAGAGAAGTTAGTCGACATGGAGTTCAATGAGCTGTTAAAGTCCTGGACATGGAAGGTAATGGAAAGAGATGGAAAAGACAATGTACTAGGAAATGGGCAGAATTTCATGACTGAAAGCACACGGAAGGGTAAAGCAGAGGAGACGTTAACATACAGATCTAGAAGTAGAGTGAGCTCAGTAACACTTGTAAAAAAAGACAACGAAAATGACAACTGGACTCTAGAGAAGGTTGAATTGAGGTGATAATGACACACCCAAGAAAACATATTCAGTAAGCAACTGGAGAAATCAAGTGGAACTCCAAAGACTGGGACTGGAGAAGTGATTTGAAAAACACCTATGAGTAGGTGATAGTAGATGGTAGGTGATATTCTGGAAGAGGTGATGATAGTGAGAGAAATAAAAGAGACTAAGGACTGAATGATGGAGGAGGGCGGTGCTCCATGTTCTGGGTGGGAGAAGCAGCATGGTGTTAGGAATTCAGGTACTGGCCTGGGCAGTGGAGCAGTCAAAACCCAGGTGACCAATCTGAGCAGCAGACAATGAATGTAGGGGGAAAATAAATGTAGGGGAAAGAGGTATTGCCTTTGATTAGAGGGACAGATTTCTATGGATATTGTTCTGATAGGATCTGCTTCCCCAGCTGGGGCTAACAGAGGCTGTGAAGTTTGAAGAAAAGAAGAGCATATGATTGCAGTAGAAACTGAAAGTGAGAAGGTAGGGAGAGAGGATTCCCTCAATTAGGATGGGCTGGGTGCATGCACATGCCTGTGCATGGTAGGGGATGGAGTCTGTAAAGGAGAAGCCAAAGACACAGCGCCAGCCCCTGGGTCTAGAGCAAGCAGTTGAGGGATGGGAAGAAGCAAGACCAACACATATAAAAGAATACAGTGTACACAGAAGTGAAAAGTTGTGTACCTAACACTCTAAGGTTCCAGAGATGCAGTGAGTACAAGGAGGCAAGGTGAAGCAGATCAATGCAAGCTGGAGGAGCTGGAAAAGACAGCACATGGTGGGTGGCCTCTGCACTGGGTTTTGTTAAGAATACAATTTTTGTTAGGTCAAGAGGAATTCAGAGACAATTCCAGATGAGGAAATGATATGAGGGAAGTCCTGGAAGTTGGCGTGAGAATGGCACATGGGAAGGGACACAAAAGGGGAACAGCCAATAGGAGTGGAGGATTCACGCTGGATATGGGAGTGATGGTGGACTCAAAGTGTGTACAGACACATGGAAAGGGTCAACAGGGGTGGCTGCCACACTGAGTCATCTGCCCTTCATCCTAAGGGACTAGGAAACTAATGAAAGGTTCTGAGCGAGAATATATGATGGGAGACGGACAGTTTTAACAAGATTAATTTGGGAGTATGGGGAAAGATATGGAAGGGGGAAGGGAGAAAGCAAGGGGATTAGTAAGATTAAATGAAACACTCTGTGTATAAAGTCCTAAGGGCTTGCTTGCACTAGGATGAAGATAAAAGGTTTAAGAAGATGGCACCAAAATGAGAGCTATGACAAAAGGTAGGAACAACAGGACATGGTGATTATATGGAGTGAGTGAGAAGCAAAGGGTCAAAGGCAGTTTGGAGACTTGGGGAGCAAAAGAATAATGTCACTGGTGACAGGAATAATAAAGAAAAAGGATAACCCAAACTGGCTTGAAGGAGAAAATTATAAATATCTGTCTTGGATACTAGAATTTAATGTTACAGAGGGAGTCCACATAGAGCTGTCTAGCAGGCAGCTAGAAATATGTGACTTAACAAAAAGGACAAGTTAGTCAGAGTCATAGAAAAGGATGTGCTTATCCAAAGATAGGATGTAAGTGAAAAGCAAATGAAAGACACAGCCCCAGAAAAACCTGATAATCAGGGAGAAGACCGAGGATGAAACAAAAAACACCATGTTGCCAAGATGCAAAAAAAAGAGGACCGTGGACTATCACAGAAACCAAGTGAGGAGAGTTTAAATGGGGACATAATTGCAGTGTCGACTGCAATGGAGAAAGGACGAGAAAATGGAAGACAGTGCAATGGATTCAGCATGGAGTTTGCTGCTCTCCTCCAAGAGATCCTACAGACTAAGATGGGAAGAAAGTATGCATGGAGCAAAATGGAACAGTGGAGCCAGGAGTAGTGGGATGAAGGCAGCAGGCACCAAGCACTCATTAGAGAAGTTTGGAAGGTGAGCAACTGGACAGCCAGCTTGAGGGGACAACAAGGTGAAGCACAGGTTTAATTCAAATTGGTGGGAAGGCTCCTGAGTTGGACCACACAGAGGAAGAGGCCAGGGAAGATATAATAAGGTACTCAGGGCCCTTTGAAGAGAATTAAAAGTGATCATTTGTATGTATGTGTACAGAAGTACCCAGAATGGAACATCAACTAATATCCAGTTACCTGAGCTTTCTGTAACGGGGCCATCCGACAGCAGAGCACTGCTGTGCACTTCATGCAGATCTGTAGGAAAATGCTTTTGTAATTGTTAGAACCAGAGTCTTGACTAGAGTTTAATATAAGAGACAGAGTGGAGCCATCAATGATTAATCCGTATTCCTGATGTTCTGTCCACGCTCTGAAAAAGAAAAATAATGCAAATATATTTGAATCTACTATACATTGCTTTTTAGGAACTTGAAAAAACCACAAAAAGCAGACTTATCATCAATCTGGTTCCTGGACCTGTGAATTCTGAAGAAGCAACCATTTCTATTAATGGCACAATAGAGACTTTCTATCACATCTTTGAGGCTCAAGTTGCCCAGATAGCTGTCACTAAGTTCTAAATATAAAACTAATGAAAATCTAGTAGCCAGTCCCCATATAAGAAACTCAAGATGAATTTTGGAAATTACAGTTCAATCTGTAAAACTTTGATATGAAGACAAATCATTAGTCAATCTGAAAACTGAATGATGCAGGGAAAAGACAAAATGGCTTTGGGGTATACAAATCACAGAAGATATTCTTAACATTTTTGCCTGACTGACAAAACCTATCAATAAATCTAGCTTCTCAAATATGACAGACTACCAAAAAGACAAAGTGTTCATTAAAGAATTCCATACAATGATTTATGTTCTTTAAGTAAGTATCATATTATACTAGATTAGTGATTTTCAACCATAGCTTTCCCATTAGAGTCACTTAGGCAGCTTTTAAAAAAGCCCATGTTCAAGGTTTATCCACAAATTAAATCTGAGTGTCTTAGACAGAGCTTGGTTAGACTGGGTTGGCCAAAAAGTTCACCTGGGTTTTTCCAGAATAGGTTCATTCTAACATGGAAAAACCCGAATGGACATTTTGGCCAACCCAATATATAGGTGTGTTTTAAAAGGCTCCATAGGTTATTTGCATGCATAGCCAGGACTGAGCAGTATCAGTTGCCAGGAAAGACAAATATAATGGGTGCCAACTATTTAAGAAAACCATATGGAGGGAAATCTTACAACTGAAAAAATGCTACCAATTAACATTTCATTTTTTTGCAATTATGAAAAAACCAGCAATTAATCAATTTCTGCTCAGGCAATCTTGGGTGCCATTTGAGAATCGCTGCAGAAGTGTTAAACACAGCAGGGTCTCATCATTACAGATTCATTCGTCTAATGTTATGCTTCTCAAAGTTTACTGTTTAAAGAGCTGCTGTTTTACAGACTATAAGTAGTGAGAGCTTAATATGCCTCATCATTCCTTCCTTCCATATTTTGTTTCACACTATTATGAGCATGTTATATTCACTAATTAAAGAGATATCAATCATGCATTCCTTTGCTCCCCTACTCACAGAGCTGACAATGTACAGAAAACAGTGGCTCAATAATCAATCAAGCAATATCTGTAAACATCAACTCTAACTAAGCCATACAGAAAAACAGAAAGAATTATTAACTAAGCTTTTTCTGGAGACTAGAAAATCTCCTTGGGGTGAAAGAGGCACACATGAGAGAAGATGCCCCACTAAACATGATAAATGGTTAACATCTGAAAAGAATAGATACATACAAAACTGAATCACTTTGCTATACACCTGGAACTAACACAATACTGTTAATCAATTGTACTCCAATATAAAATAAAATAATTTTTAAAAAGGTTAATATAAGCCCCAAGCTTGGGGCTGGTGCACTGGGATGACCCAGAGGGATGGTATGGGGAGGGAGGTGGGAGGGGGGTTCAGGATGGGGAACACGTGTACACCCGTGGCAGATGCATGTTGATGTATGGCAAAACCAATATTCTAAAGTAAAAAAATAAATAAATAAATAAATAAAAAGACACATATAATTTGTTATGACTGTAAAAAAAAAAAAAAAAAAAAGGTTAATATCCAGTGATTGGGAGAATAAATACACACCAGGAAAGAACAATGGGTTCTTTATGAGGTATGACATCTGAAATGGAACTTGAAAGGACAGAGAGGTGAAGAAAGAGAGAATGTATGTGTGGTGTGTGTGTTAAGTTGCTTTAGTTGTGTCCGACTCTTTGCGACTCCATGGACCGTAGCCCACCAGGCTCCTCTGTCCATGGGATTTCCCAAGGCAAGAATACTGGAGTGGGTTGCCATTTCTCCAGTATGTGTGGTACACTAGGAAAATAAGTTGAAAAGGTCACCTGGGGTCTTTGATATGACCTAATTCTGTGGGTAATGGAGATCCACTAAAGGTTTCTGAGCAGGGTTATGATATGGGCAGTGCTTTACACCTAAGGACCAGTCATTGGGCAGAGGGGCTTAAGTGCTTTGAGGCACAAATTACTAGGAATCTGATAAAGCCCCAGTGGAGAGAACAAGAACATGGGTAGGGCTTGGGGGCGGATTTACAGTGGAAGAGACAGAAGGAGCAGAAGTTGGTGAAAGGGATTCTGTGTCTCATGATTGTGTAACTTGGGGAAAGACTTTACCCAACTGCAGATGAATGAGGAAGAGGAAATGTTTTGAGATGGCAAGTACAATTTTCCATAAGCCCTGGCTTTTACACAAGTGCCCAAGAGCTGCTGAATGGTGCTGTAGATTTAACTGTGTCTCTCATCAAGTCCCATGTTGAACCCTAACCCTCAGGGTGAGGGTATTTGGAAATGAGGCCTTTGTGAGATAGATAGGTCTAGATGAAGTCATGAGGGTGGGGCCCTCATGATGGGATCAATATCCTTATAAGAAGGGGAAGAGACATCAGAGCTTCCTCTCTCTCAGCTAAGAAAGGATACAGCCCACTTTCTGCAAGCCAGGCAGGGGGAACCTCACCAGAACTCAGCCATGTTGGCACCGTGATCCCAGACTTCTGGCCTTCAGAAATGCAAGAAGTTTCTATTGTTTAAGCCCCCTGCTCTGTGGTATTTTGTTATGATGGCCTGAGCAGATTAAGATAAATGCACAAGTAAAACACATGTAATCTGGACTGCCTTTGTAAGTACCATTTGGCTAAAGGAAGGAAACATTTATCACAGACAATTAATAAAAACCTGTTTACTCTCATTCATGTCCAAGTTAACAGAAGAACAACAGCTGTTTTAAAATTGGCCATCGCCTCATGATTGTGGGTTGTTCATTTTTAAAGCCTGTGAAAACCCTAGAGATGAGGACAGAGATACAGCAGAGTTGTTAAAAGCATAGGCTCTGGAATTGGATAGACCTGTTCTACATCTTATTAACTGTGTTATCTCGAATAAGTCACTTCATCTCTCTGAGCCTCAGTTTCCCTATTTTTAACATGAAGAAAATTAGTTGTTACTGGGTTGTTGTGAAGATTAAATGAGAATAATTTAAAGTGCTTAATGCTGTTCCTGGAACAAAGAGTGTGTTTAAGAAATGTGAAATAGTATTACCTAGGGGGTCTTTGGATTTAGAAGAGGAAATCGATTTGCTTATGGCCAAGGTAAATTCCGGTAATTGGTTTAGACAAACCTAAGCCACGGTCAACGTATCTCTGGGTACTGAACTACTGTGGATCAGTGCCTTTCCTTGAGAACCCTAGGTTCTACAAGTTCTTCCTAAGCAGCTTGTTGAAAGCAGTCAAGTGGCTATGCTATCAAGTGTTTGGTCTCCTTTGAAGCATAAAAATTCACATAGAAAATGGCTCCAGGATCTCAACCTGCACAGAAACTGTTACAGAAACTGACTGTATTACATTCAATTTAAGAGACCATGAAAAGGGATATTTTTTTCTTAACATGGACCAGGCCAGGATATCAATGCTAAATACCCAGACCCTAAATATTTAGAAAATGAACCACTTTTCTAAAGCTCAAGAAGTGTAGGTTTTTTTAAAAACAGAAACAGGTGAAAAGTGCCAAATAATCTCAAATAGGCCATTAGCCAAGTCCTCAGGGAAGGTTCTAACTCACAGGGATAAACCACCTACAACCAACCAATGTTAAATTAGAGAAAACAGAGTCTTCTGCCTAAGTAGCTCTGGTTTACATCTGTACCAAGGTCTAAATATGACAAATTGATGGACTTTCTTACTTTTTAAGGCTTCTAGTACTTTTAGGAAATTCATGCAGCAGCTTCTTACGATATTCAGTCAACAACTCATGTAATCGATCCTCTTTCCTTTCGCTTTCTTCAATTGTCTTGGTGGTCAGTTCCAAGAGCTCGGTGTTGGTTTGGAACAGGCGGCAGGCATAGCAGGTGGATTTTGCAGTCTCCATCTTGTCGCCAGTAAGCACCCAGACTTTCAGACCTGCGGCATGCAGGGCTTCAATGGTCTCAGCGGCTTGATCTTGTAGCCTGGGAACACAAAGGAAACCTTGTTATCTTTGAAAATTCCTGACACAGATTCTGCAAGAAGGCTTGTTAAAGAGAATATTCTTATAATTCATAGCAATTTTGGAATCTTGACATATTTTAATAGTTACTTTTCTTATATATCCTCTACCCTTTCTAAGCATATTCTTGTTGGCATAATTTTACTTATTAAAGTACATTTCAGACAATGAGGTTTTGAAAGTTCATGACCTCACTTAAGGTTACTGGTATCTAATGACAGAAATAAGAATCATCACTCTTAGCTAAAATGTTCAGAATCTCACCAAATGGTCTTACTCATTGTCACTTTAGCATATTTCATTATGTTGTCTACAAATACTTAATGTGGTTCAAAACTGAAAAGGCCAGACACATCCTAATGAGATACTGAGAGAAGTCAGCAAATTCCCATCCCTGAGGACTTTGAAAGCCAAACATTCTAAAAGACAATTTAAGCATAATTTTCAAAGGGAAGGACAGAAGAAGGATACTTCGTATTCCTTCTGGCTAGAGAATAACAATGAAATTGTTGTTTAGTTGGCAAGTTGGTCTGACTCTTTGTGACCCCATGGACTGTAGCCAACCAGGCTCCTCTGTCCACGGGATTTCCCAGGCAAGAATACTTGAGCAGGCTGCCATTTCCTCCTCCAGGGGATCTTCCTGACCCAGGGATTGAACCTGCATCTCGTGCATTGGCAGGCCGATTCTTTACCACTGAGCCACCAGGGAAGCCCAAATTATACTGTATGAATTCTATTAGAACCTTCCAATATAGCTGAATCTATGTTTATAACTTTGTGTTTGGGTTAAGCCTGATAATTCACATTCATTACTTCTAGAAAACTCCCAAAATAGAATCTAAAACATATTTTTTCAAGCAGATCAATTTTGGAGCCCTATAATCATGTCTGGTAGAGCCAATTATTTTAAAAATGTGCTCTAGTCTGTGTAACCTGTGTAACCAGGTTACAATGAGTTCTCATGTTGCTTGCTCTACCTTGAATTTCCCTTCTGCTCATATGTCTGTCAAAATCATATCCATTCTACCAAACACCAACTAAATGATACCTCTAGCACAAAACTTCCTACACATAGTAAGACTACTTCATAAATATCTGTATAAATGAAGGGATGGCATAGGAAGTACTCAAAAGACCTTAGAGATGACAGATTCATATTCTTCTAAGTCACAAATACTTAACTCAAAAATTATTTCCACAAACAGTTCAAAATCTGGTGTACAGACAAAGCTAAATCAAAGATTTCAAAGCTTGGAATAAATAACCAATCTGGACAGATACTACTCTAAATGATTGGTCATTAAAATAACAAGAGTATCATTTTCTAGTTACTTGTCTTCCACTGCAGTGGCTCCAATTAAATGCATGTCTGTCTCAATCTCATCGAAAACCTTTTCCATTTTTTCTTCTCTGTCTTGTAAGGCCATTTTTGCCTCTATGAGCTGTCTGTTAACTCTTTCATAATCATCTGGAGCAATTTCTTTGAAGGCTATACAAAGTGTCCGATACCCCTCCTAGAAGCAAAGTAGGAGATCTCTAGTTATCCAAATAACAAAAACAAACAAAATACACTCTTTAAATACTCTTGCTTTATCATACCAAAAAAAAAAAAAAAGAAATTCTGACTAATTTTCTTTTCAGTTAAAAAAGGGAGAAAAAACAGATTGCATTAGGTTAACATTCAATTGGGTTCAGAATAACAAAATAATACCTCTTGGGTTTAAAAAAACACAAAAGCAGAACATAAAACAAAGATTCTTGAAAAGTCTTCAAAGGTTGCAAATTTTGAACAGAAACTTGCTCCAGGATGTTTTATATTAAAATAAGGAAAATAATATTACAAAATCCCCCAATACAAAAATAGACCATAAAAATAAGCTAAAATTCATTTAAATTGTCCTTTATATAGCAATCCACAGACATAGTCATCTCTAGCATTTCTCCTTCTCTCTATTGAGGGGCGGGGTGCAGGCTCACCATCGCATTATGTTCCACATGGACTTTAATTAAGTCGATTTCATGATTTTGTACCCTGGGGAAAACTGCTGAGTCGGCTCCTTTACAAAAGAGAAGTATATCTCCTAAAATAAAGAATCAAAGAGTACTTGACTTACTTAGAGTTAGATTGGTATTGGGATTTTCATAACAAGTAACTATTATGGTGGCTTCTCCCTCCCAGCAGCTGTGTATCCTGAGACTGCCTTGGAATGTTCACCCAACTGGAAGCAGACATCTTGACCTTCACTCTGTCAAGACAATATCCATCACCTCTGAGGACCAATAAGGAGACAACTAATATCCCAGAGTTTACAGTATGCACCTCTGTTAAAAGATATACCCTGTAAGTGAATCACTTGTGTCAAGGAGCTGCATCTGACTAAATTCACTATGAGGATGCTGTCAACCATGGTCTAAAAGCCACATGTAGCATTTACAGATGCCAAGGAGCAAACTCAAGCACCAACAAGAAAAAATCATTTTCAAAGCTTATACATGTTAGCTTTTAGCAGTAGCTTGCTGATTTTCACTGGAAACTGGAGAATTGCTCTGTAGAATGCTATTATAAATAGCATTTATACCAGTCTGTGTACCCAGGAACATAGACAGTTGACCTTTAAGAAAGAGATTCCAATCTTATAAGGCAAAGTGCTAAGTTCAAGAAGTTAAAAAATGGTAGCTCTGAGGTCAAGGCCCTTGGGAGACCACTTCCTCAGACATCTCACCATCTGCAATAGAATGCAGACATGCACAGGTACAGGTAAGAACAGAAGAATTCCACACATTAAGTGTATTTTTTTTTAATTTCTCTTACAGGGACCTCCCTGGTGATCAAGTGGTTTAGAATCTGTCTTCCAATGCAGGGGATGCAGGTTCAATCCCTGGTCTTGGAAGTAAGAGCCCACATGCTGTGGAGCAACTAAGCCCATACGCCACAATGAAGAGCCTGCGTGCTGCAACTAAGACCTGATGCAGCCAAATAAATAAATAAATATTAAAAGACACTCCTCTAGCATATCCATGGTGTGTTTAAAAGTCATAGAACAAATTCCACATTCACATATAATGAAACCAACGTTGTAACTTTGCAGTCACACCACAAAGTATGAATAAGGATGGACATATTCCCTCAAGGGTCTGTCTATATCTTCCCATTCTCATATTAAGAAATTTTCAACAGATTTAATCCTAAAAAGTTAATTAATAGGAAATAAATCAAGAATATTTTGAAAAACCACCTAGAGACATACATACAGAGACACACACAGACACACACTTACACAGAGGAATCCGAGCCAACAAATGAAGCAGCAATGCTATCCCATGGGTATTGCTGAATCTGAGCATAAGGCATCACAGCCACCACACCTTCTCCTAAGAACATGGGTGAACCCTGAAAGGATGGCACTGGTTCCCCTGCAAAGGGCAAGCTTCTTTATTGTGTGAAACAAAGAGCCCAGGGTGCTAGAGTAAATCATGTGTCCTTTCCCAGCAGTGGGGCCTTGGTCATCTCTGGCTTACCTGCTCCCAGAAAGTGTAAAGCACTGGGGAGTTAGGATGGTCAGGGAGGGAGAACCAGCAACTCTCTACACTCAAAAACTACTGCTAGTAATCGCAAACCATGCAGTTGTAGTGGGCTGCCACAGGTAGACACTGGTGGTGATTGGTCAGTACCCTGAACTGTAAAAAAAAAAAAGTCACCTTTTCTGTTCCTGTTTGGATATCCAAGACTGAGAAGTGGAGCTCACTTTTCAAGAAAATTCATATATTGTCATACTAGGGGTTCTGCCACTGATAATTTGACAAGCTGAACAGGTGCTTATGTAAATACATTCAGGGATATACAAGAGCTTTAAGTAATCAAACACTACTACATGAAATGTTTTTCTCTCTTGAAGTAGTTGATCAACAAATCTACAAATGGAAAGAAAGAAAAAGTCAAGTCTTAAATATGCATACCTGTTTGAGTCTTCACAATTACACTCATACGACGGCGGACAGCATCAAAGTTTAAGGTGTGAAGAAGTTCATACCTTTAATAGAAAAAAAAAAGTGAGAAAAGTGAAATACCAAGACCACACTGGGAAAAAAAGAAAAAAAACACAACAGAAACATTTTACATTAACAGAGATTTCCTCTTGGATTAAGGGTCGCTGCTTGTGTGCACAAGGGTTCTTTCCATTGTGTCTTTGGAATTTCTCTGCACTTGGAACATGCTGTCAGAGGATACCAGCGGTGGTTAAGGGGTTCCTATACCTTCTCATTATATGACTTAAAATAGTAAGGGGAGAGTGACTGCATAGGAATGAGGTACAAAGAGCTGTCCCACCAAGCCATATCTAGAGGCTACCTAGAAATAGTCCCATCCTACCACTTATTTTAATCATCTACGGAATGTCTACTATGTGTTGGGCACAGTGACAGATGCTGGAGAAGACAAATGAATCTTCTCTTAAGGGGCTCATCATATGATAAGGATGTGTGTGTGAGTTAGTTGCTCAGTTGTGTTCGACTCTTTGCGACCTTATGGACCGCAGCCCACCAGGCTCCTATGTCTGTGAATTCTCCAGGCACGAATACTGGAGTGAGTTGCCATGCCCTCCGCTAAGGGATATTCCTGACCTAAGGATCAGACCCACGTCTCTTGCATTGCAGGCAGACTCTTTACCATCTGAACTACCAGGAAAGCCCATGATAAGGGAGGCAGAGGTTAATAAAGTGACTACCTCCTAGTCTTCCAAATACTGAAGTAAAGGAACACACAGAGGAGATGTAGGAGCACAGAAGGAAGGCCTCCTGGAGGAGGTTTTGCCTGAGCTGTGTCTTGCAGCAGTGACATGATGGAGAAAGGATATCATGGCACTCTGAGTATAGAGAAGAGCATGTGCAAAGGCAGAGCAACATGAGAGCACATGGCCCATGGCGGGACTGACAGTAGTCCACATAAGGCTGAGATCTAGTTGATAGGGGTGCAGCAAGAGAGGCAGGCAGGGGTTAGGACCTGACAACACTGTGGGCCATTGCAGATACTTGGGATTTCATCCTAAGGGCAATAGTAATCCATTGAAGGGTATAAACAGTGGAATGACATGATCAGCTCTGTGTTGCACTGGCTAAGCTATGCAGTAGATGAAGAAGAAAAATAAGAGTTATTTGAGAAAATGTGCAGAAATAGTTTCTTGAAAATAAATAACTTATATACAACTATCTGATTTAAAAGTATTTACTACCAAGCTTGTCTTTGATGGGAGTGAGCAGGTCACTGGTTTGGGGATATAGGATATGTGTGTAAGACATCTACTTGTAGCATAATGTCTCATTTGCTATTGGCCAGATGGGGGTACTGTTGTGAACCAGCTAGAATCTGGACTTTGACAATAATTCGGCTCCTTCCTGGCAGTCAGGCCAAAGAGTCTTCCTCTGGCTCTTGAACATTCCTTTCCAAAGAGGCATATTCCCTAGCAAATTTACATGCGTTACAGGTTTCTGAGATGGGTCTCAGGAGATGCTAGGAGTCCGAATGAAAGTCAGATAATTATATTTCAAGTTCTTATAAAGGATATAAAATTAATCAGAGGGCCTAATTAAAACCTGTTATTAAGGCAAGGTAGATTTGTTTGTTGGGATCTCTGTAGCAAAAAGAGAAAAAAAGGAAATGTGGAGCTTACTACTGCATCAGAGTACTTGCCCTGGGGCTCACACTCAAGTATCTAGAACAAGAGAAAGTTTCTGACACCAAAGCTATTATGACTGGCAGGGCGTGTAATCCCAGAATGATTCGTCAGGTTCTAGACAGCAGAAGGTTTCATACATGTTCACTGATTTTTCTTGCAGCATGTGCTGGAGACCTGAAATGGCATCTAAAATTCAGAAAAGTCCAGGCAGATGCTCATTCAGGCTACTGGATCGATGTGTGAACAAAACTGAAATCATTTACACCTCAAACGCTAATTTCTGCCACTCTACGAAAAATGTCTTCTACTCCAGCTACATTTATATAAAACTCTTACCTGGGAGAGCAGAGTCTTATATTTATAGATGCAATCACTTCCCTTTCCTGCCCTTCCTAAATCCATCTAAAGCTGACTGTGGAGTTAAGAAGTAAGAATCATCAAACATACGGCACTACTTACTCTTCTATTTCTTTTCTTTGGTTCTCTACTCTCATATAGCCATTCTGAACACCTACAAATGTGAATCCATACCTGTGAAACAAAATAAAAAAGACCGCTGTGTATTTTTAAAGAATGATGAATTTCCCTTTGCACTGGGGTTATTCATACTTGTTTATTGTTTTCTTCTTTTTCATAAAACCCCAATCTATAGCTGTACTTCCTTTTACTTGCTGAGATATAACACAGACCAAGTCAATGCCCAGTCACAAATCATAACCAAAAAAAGAGGCAATTTGTAATTTCAATTCTGTAGCTAACACATGGGGTGACCTTTTATCCACTTAATCATCTTGGGCCTCACGGATAAAGCAGGACTTTCAATAACCAAATGATATCAAAATTGCTGGGAGTACTTCAGAAATAACATGTGTTATATGAAAAGTGACCATTGTTAGAAGATTTCCAAAATATAATGTGAACATTTGGACTTCTGGCTGGAATGCACAAATAGTGATAAAAGTTACAACTATGCATTGCTATTTTCTTTTTGGTCTTAATTGGTTAGGTTTGGGAATTTTTTCCAACTTTCCGATAAAGTAGCTTGGCTTCTTATTAAAGAATAAGGATACCTATAAGACAAGGTTATTGAAACAAATAAGAGAAAAAACAAAATAATGCCTGTCCTCCTGTGATTTAACTGTCTTTGGAGAAATAAAAGAAATGTTTGATTTTTTTTTTACTCTTTGAAAATGCTAATGTATTTTTCTACAACTTATTTTGGGGTTTTAAAATAGCATTACTTACTGAGGTATAACTAATGGAGAACTGCAAATATTTAATATGTGCAACTGGATGACTTTGGAAACATGCGTATGTCTGTGACATCATCATCACAATCAAGGGAAGAGATATTCTGAAATTTCTCAGTTTCTTTGTATCTTTTTGCTTTTTTGTTGTTTGGGGTAATAAGAACATTTAACATATGAGATCTACTCTTTTAACAAACTTTGAAGTGAGAATACCATATTGTTAACTACAGGGAGAACATTATTATTATCCTGAAATTATTCATCCAGCATAACATATATGCTTACTTTTTAGCTCCTTTGACCAAAGCTATTTCATCTGGTGAAGATGACATATAGGTTAATTCAGATGACTCTGTAACTCCATCAACAGTATCATTTGGTTTAACTTCTACAGTGTGACATAAACACAAAGCACGCAGAAAGAGCTCTTCTCGATTCTGTTGAACAGTGACAGAAAAATGACTATATTATTTTTACTGTGATCACTTGGTAAGTAGTTAATGAACAGAGAAAAGTTATTAATGTGAGAGCATGTTATAACCACCAGCAAATTGAATAGCAGATATTTATGAATTCCTAATACTCAAATGAGCTATATATTCTCCTAATCCCTGCCAACATGCCTGGTCCCCAGCTAACATACCTTAGGGGCTCTATCAACTCATTCTTACTGCAGTGCCACCTAATCCCAAAGCAGTGACATCTCCATGGCCTAAAAGAATGCATTCAGTTCTAATTCACAATCTGGCAATAGCTCAGGTGCATGGAGACTCTGGTTCATTTAATGCCTAGACACTCCTGGGGCTTGAATGATTTCAGTAGACATCATTCTTTGAGTAGCTCATATTTTTAAAGACAAAGCACCAAATACGATCACACAGTGAAAGATTTACCCAAATGCCATTTCTCACAATGTTCTCTTTTTATAAATTCTACTTGTTTACAAATTCCAGAAGTGTCCATAAAATAAGAAAGGTGAAGTTGCAACAGCAAACAAATGGCTATTCAAAAGTCTATGTCACGTGCCCAAATCCTTCATTTCTGTTAACATATGACTATCTAAATTGATTTCTCAAGGCAAAATGGTAATGCAAATAATGCCACCTTATCAGCTCTGTCCAAATATGGTAAGGGTCCATCAGTTTGAGAGAGTCCATCAGTCTCCTGAGCTACACCTTTATACTTATGCCCATCTATGCAGCATTCAATGAATTCCATGCTATTTTCAGTAAGTGTTCCAGTCTTATCAGTAAATACATAATCCACCTAAAAACAAGAATACAAACATATGCATTCTTACTTTCTTCAATGTGATTAACTTTTAGTTAGCATGGCTATTTTCATATGCACAGAAATCACCTTTTCCAAAGACTTGTCAAATGTCAGACAATGAAAGAAGCAGTATTATCAAATTAATGAGAAATGAATATGTATCTTTTAAGATTCTGAAATAGTATCACATGTCTAAGGTTCTTGTTGTTCATTCACTAAGTCGTGCCTGACTCTTTGGTAGACCTACTCAAATACAGGAGATTAGTAGGAAGGAAAACTGTGGCTATTTTGTCCAAACTAAGACTCCTTCAATTTAACACCTACATGTTTTGATATAAAGAAGTTAACATAACAAAAGTCAATAAAGAAGTTAACATAACAAAAGTCAATTTTCCAAGCAGGAAACATTTTATGGACCACTTATTTCTCTATCTCTCTGACACACACAGAAAATATATTTGATAGGAACTAAATTAATTCGGCCCTGGAGAAGGAAATGGCAACCCACTCCAGTATTCTTGTCTGGGAAATCCCAAAGACAGAGGAGCCTGGTGGGCTATATATAGTCCATGGAGTCGCAAAGAGTGGGACACGACTTAGCAACTGAGCATGCACGCAAGCAAATGGGATGTAACAAAAGTTTTCCTTGAAAAGTAAAATTTTCTATAAATATACTGGATTGAAGTGAAATGCATTGTGTCTTATATGTATGTAACAGTTACAGAATATAGACAGACGGGAAATAATAATAACAGTTACTTAATTAGGAGACACAATAAGTCAATAAATGATCAAAAACATAAATGAAATTTCTTCCTCAATACTATGTATATTTTAAGATACTCCTCAAAAAAGTCTACAAATTAAAAAAAAAAAAAGGAGCAGAGTTTATAATGATAGGTTAAAGTATAAGCATACTTTCATAAATAATGGAAAAAATAGGCTATGAAATAAATTTTCCATGTAAAATAAGCCTTTTTGAGCATTTCCATTTTATCTCAGTTTTTATCTCTTCTATTTATAACATCTGGCTTTTGGAAACCCACAATTTTATCCTCCTTTTTGGCAATTTATGCTTAAATAGTTAAAATTACGGGCTGACAGGAACAAGCATAAGTACAAGATTAAGGTTTTTATTATGTAAGGGAGAAAGAGATGAACTGCGGCAGTAGCTGCTTTCTAATTATTTTTCAAAGCTTTTCACGGTAGCAGCACTGGCACAAATATAGCATTCCAATCTTCTCTTTTTTCTGTTAGCCAGCCAAGTTTGAATTCTCCCTTTAAATTAATCCAAGTGCTATTATTCCTGTATCATCTAGATTTTTCTAGTTAAAGTGAAATTCTTTGGGGCTTTTTGTGTGATCAAAATTATTAACCTTCATTTTCTTCCAAAAGGTTCTCCTGGGTTGGTGCAGCTCCTACAGCTGAGTGAGCATTAACCCATTTTGAAATCTTTTATAGATTACAAAGGTAATAACTTTAACTTTAAAAACATAAAGTGCAATTGTTTGCCTATATATAACAGTTTGTACAGTATGGATCTGTCTACAATGAATCTCAAGGGTATAGGCCAACAAAGTATACCATGATAGAGGGATTATCAAACTGTAGTCTGCAGCACACTCAGTTGGAGGGTGCTTGTTAACTCAGATCACTGGGCTCTATCCCCAGAGTTCCTGACTCAGTAGCTCTTGGGGTGGGACAAGATAATGTGCACTTCTAATCAGTTCCCAGGTGATGCTGATGCTGCTGTTCCTGAGCTCATGCTCTGAGAACCAATGATCTAATATATGCACTATACTAAGGACAAGAGGAGGAGAAGATTGGCTATTATTAAAGAGTATCCTCATAGGAGAGACAGGGCTGACGAGTGAGAGGCTACTGCCTGCCTCTGATTCTCATCAGCCTCTTCCTCTTTAGTGGTAGGTTTGAGCCGGTTGCAGACCTACTCTATCAGCAAGCAAGCTCAAAGTCATCAATTTATGGACAGAAAGCCTAAAGTGAGATAGCTGTTTAAGAATAGAGAGGGCCCTAAGATAAAGGCTGAACACATGAAATCATCTAGTTTACAGGTCAAAATATTTTTTATGGTTTAAACTTAGTGAAGACCTTCTACTGGAGTCATGGTTCCACCACCCAGTAACTTTGTGACCTTGGAAAAACTCCCATCTCTCTGAACATTAAATATTAGCCTTAAATAATCAAAGCTGCTGCACAAAGCTGTAAAGATTACTAAATATGCTTGCAAGCTCTAAGTTGTTACATAGATGTTGACTGTCATTGCTGCTGACCTGATCAAAATCACAGTACTGGACTCTTTCCATCATTTCATAGTTCCTATAATTTTTCTGATTATCATCGCATTGCTACAGTTAGGGTACAATAAGTGAATTTCTCCAACTATATGGTGAACAACTCGAGGTTTTCTTGTTTACTTTGTAACAGTAGCTCCCAGTACCAAGTACATATCTTAGATAACACAGAACTTTAGTGCACAACCACTAGATTGAATTACTGGAATCAGAGTATATACTCTGGCATACTGCTGGGCATAGCTGAGAGACTGAGAGGGGATATGAAGGCACAGGCTATCCCCACAATTTTTTAAAGGTTAAAACCATTTGGTTGTCTAAAGGACAGATGTCTAATCATAAAAGACCCCATTCTATTCCAATTGAACTGAGCAGTCTACTTCTTTTTGCTTTTCAAGTCAAAGACAAACAGTGTTCTAAACATATCTTCCTATTTTCTTTTAACACCAATGTGGGTCACTTTGAAAGAGATTAAGCAAGTGTTTGCAATGGTACTGATGGAAATTGACACTGCTCTTAAGTAAAATAAAAGTCCTATAGATTTTAAACTATGACTCATCAAGGAGGAAACCGGTTACACTTGATTTTGTGTGTACTGGTCCACTAAATGCAAAACGAAATCATTTGAAGACTTCCTTGCATTTTCATTTAGGTTGTTTCTACACATACAAGCTGATGTAAGTTGGTATGATGGTAAGTTGTTTTTATACTGTACAAATATAAGTGGTGGTCTGGTTATTACCTTAGTTGGTTAAATGATGATCATAACCAAAAAAGCAGGTTTTAGTGGGGGAAAGAAGTGGTGGCTAAAATGAAAACTGGTTTGTTTTCACTGATCATATTTATTATTAATAGATCATTATCCAAAGCTCTATTTTACTTTCTGAAGTATGAATAAGTCTAGATGATAGGAACAAAACCACATCCTTGTAGATAAGATGGAATCTGATGAGGTGGAGGTCTGGCCTGGATATCCTGCCTATCTCTCATGAGAATTAGGTGCCACATGTGGAAAGATGGCTGTTCTATTTGCAGCAGCTGGGGACTAGCCATGTTCACCCTTGGGTAGGTTAATCCATGCAGTCAGGCACTGAATCTAGAAGAGGCAGATCAGCTGTCAGGGAAAAGTTCACCAGAGGTGGCCTATAACTCATTTTTTTTTCCCATGCAAAAGAGTTGCAGAGTGATGCCTTTTGCTGGGACTAGAGCAGTTCTACCAGGCTCAGTCCCTGGATGAAAAGTTCTGGTTTACAAAGGCTAAGGTCAGCTGTGGTCACTGAAGTGACCTATAAAAGAAACTTCTGGGAACAATATATAAGGGAAAGGCATTTGCCTGTTCATGGCTTATTCTATCCTCTGTGACTCAGTGTCTCTGTGGGAGGCAGATGCCACCCTCTGGGATCCTGGAGTCCTAGAGTCAGATCTCAACACAACGGTATCTGGAGAATCGTTTCAGCCTTGTGACTAGTTGTCAAAAGGATACTCTAGTTTAGGCAAAGGTTGTGTAAAGAACAGAAATACAGAGTGGGGGTAGTGGGAGACTGAACTCAGGAGCAGAGTTTTGAGGTATACGTGCAAATCAGCACCATTTAAAACAACTGTGAGGCCCTGTTTCAGCCACACAGTTCCATTAACTGATTCTGCATCTCCTAGTCCCAGAAATGACATTTCCACAGCCTTGACATTCTAAATATAAAGAGAAGAAAATGCAAGCCAAAACACTCCCCTCGGCTTGTGAAAATCATTACGTGACATAGTAAATTCAGATAAACGCAAAAACTAGTCAGAAAAGAACCCAAGAAGTCACCACTTGAAGAATTACAGCTAGGCTTCAGCCTAGCATTTGAAAACAACCTGGGTTAGCAAGAAGTTCAAAGCCTGAACTATACTGGTACATGAAGCAAAAAGCATTTAGTGGAGTACATGCCCTCACATCTTCCCTTCATTTAAATTCTTGCACAGAATAAACAACTCTGCTTTCTAGGTCTATATTCCATCTGATCAGAAATGTCCAAGAAAATGTCCATAGGACAACTCTGGTCAATTTGGTTTATGGAACAAAATGTATTTATAAAATAGCTTTATTTACACTATCCCACATTCTATCCCTAAATGATTATAGATGGTGATGAAGACTACTTGTTTCTTGTTTCAAAGCAATAACCCATAATCAACACCACCAACAGGTTGAGCTTTAAAGAGAATTTCTGTAACATTCAAATTTAATACATAAATCGGGTCTTTCTCAAAAATGCCAGCAAAAACTGACACTATAGTTAAGATAACATCACTTGCCTTCATTACATGCCTGCATAAAGAAATTTTTATTGAGTTACATTTCCAAATGTGAAATGGTCGCAAACACTGGTGATCCAGACTACAATAAAAGCAATTTTCACTATGTTACCTTAAGTAAAAATGAGTTCTTACCTGACCAAGTTCTTCATTAAGGTCTGATGTGTTTACCAGGGCTCCTTCATTAATTTCTTCATCATAGAAGTCGTTATCCCATGAAATGAAGAAGGAGCCCAAGAATTTTTGCATTTCTACTGTGACATACATGGAGACAGGAATGATAAAGTTGAACAGAACCATAAATGACAGGAAGTCAGTGAACATTTTTAAAACCTAAAAAAAAAGGGAATAGTTCATGATAATTAAATACACAGTTCCATCAAGCAAGTGTAATATACACTTTCTATCTTTTAATTTCAATGCTGAAAGCACTGCTCTTGCTATAAAAAAGAAACTTCCCAATGACACTATATCATTGGTCAACATTATCATCATAGCATGTGAAAACATGTAAAACATCCTGAATTTTGTCACTTTTGTTTAGTGAATGTACCTTGACTTAACACTTCTTAAACTTCCTTAAGGTCTCTGTTTCTCCCACCCTCAGATATGAATGTAGGATCAAAGTTTTCATGTAGGCATCCATTATGTTTCTATCATGATATATCACAAGCTCATAACATATTAACATGCCAGACCTTTTGGCCCAGTTGCCTAAAACTCTTAACCTAAGAGTTAAAAACAAGGATATACGCCTAGGGTTAAGAAAAAAATACTAGAATGTCTTAAAGTTAATGGCTTGGGGCTACCATACAACCAAGAGAAATCCCTAATACCAAGGTATCATTATCTAAGCAGTATTTCAATTAAGGGTGCCCCTGTCACAATGTACGAGGGTTACAATTTTCAGCATAAAACAAATTACCTTCCAAGTTTCCCGTTCTTTCTGGGTCTTTTGGTTATACCAAGGTTCATCATTATGTGGGGTACTTTGCCAAACATACTTTAGAGTAGTGCATATTGCAGCTTTGGTCAGTAAGATAAATAAATACACAATCAGGAAAGCATTAATGGATCTGAAAAATAAGATATTATGAATTTAAAAACCATTGAAATACTGAAGATATCAACTAGGTATAGACTAAATTGTTCAGTTTTCTAAAGCTTCTCCTATGTACAACGTGTAACCATAGTGCAGGCCTGTATGGGTGAACCTCAGTCGTCACTGCTAAAGCATTACTCTTGACTGGTAAAATGGAAAAGTCAGTCCTAACCGTAATCCAAAGGGAAATGGCTGATTAGCTCAACACACCTTTAGTAAGGATCCTATAAAGTGACAGAACACACACACCATTACCTACTCAACCCTTATAAAAGGAGTAGATTGTTTCCAAACCTGAATCCTAAAGGTTTGGAATAGAGGGTAGAGAAGCAAATGTGAAATAGTCAAGCTTAGTGTGGATTCTTTTAATGCAAAAGTAGAGCTATGAAGAAGGTGTTGCTGATATGCTGCATGTCCATGGCAACAGGAGAGTAAGGTTGTGCAAATGGCTTTGAAGGTGTGTCAAGTACCACACAATTATTTGCAAGGAGACCATTATCTGTGTTGTGCCATATAGCAACTAGAGGACCCCAAACCATTAACTGTCAGCAAAAGAGAATAAATTTTACCTAAACTCTGCCCGTGAATAGCTAAGTGAGCTTAGGTAAATCACTTATCATCTCTAAGACTATTTCTCTATCTGTAAAGTGTTCAGACTAACAGGAATTACTCCAAGTTGCTTAAAGGATTAAACCAAATCAGCCATACAAAACAATGAGCACAGTTTCTAGAACAAAAGAAGTGCTTAAAATGGTAATGCTATCACAATTTATGTTGTTTTTTCATACTGTTGATACTTGGAAATATTGAGAAGTAACAATTTCAGTTCAATAACAAGTAAAGAAATTGTAAGGCACACTAACTTTTCAACAGCAGAACGTTTCTGAGATTTCCCTTGGTAGTTCAATGCCATTTTGGTTTCCATTCCAGTGTAAACAGCAACTCCTAAGGAATAACAATACGATGAAAATGAGGTTACAAATGAGACTGTCAACCCAACTCCCCACCCAGCTGGATCTACCAACTTTTTCAATCTATAAAAATAGTAATTCTAAACTCTCTTCTATTTACCAGTTAATAATCATTTACAGTATATTTTTATAGTATAATTTTAATCAACATAGTTTGTCATATTTCAAGTTAGTTTACCATCTTATAAATTCCCAACACCTAAAAAGAGACTTAGACTAAATGGAATTAAATGCCATGTTCAATTTTTTTACTGCACTATTTATGAACATTTAGGTATTAAAAGGCCTATTTCTAGTAAGTATATCTTAAAAAAACGTTCACCATATATCTTCTTGGTATTTTTTAGTGTAGCTCCTTTCAACAAGAGATTTTCAGGTCCCAAAGACCTAAACAAAAAATGAACACAACTTATTCAAAGAGTCCAACTAATAGCACCATCAACTTTGGGGACATAGTTTGCTCTTGCACACATCTATTTTCAAAAGATTCAGGATGCATCTGTCTACTTATATGCTTACTAACACAAGATGAGTTGAAAAATCCTCCCCTCTGAAGTTACTTAGGGTATAGCAGATAGAAGCACACAGTACAGGAGATGCCAGCAACACAAAAAGGTAAAGACATGCACAGAGGTAAAAGGACTATGAGTCATGAAAAGCCAAGATAACAGCAGACAGCAAGAAACAGAAAGAAAAAGTGACTGTAAAAGACTGGAAAAGCAAAAGTAAAGGAAGGAGACATGGTGCTGTATTTATAGAGCGCAAACCCGCCTTTGAGGGGGGATCACTGAGCTCCTGGTGTTTAACTTCCTTCTGAGCACTGGCTATAAAGGCCAAGTGGAAAAGTTAAAATAACTGACTGGGTGATCGAAGAGGGGAAAAAACATCCCTTTTTATATGAATTGTTTCATTATCAACTATTAAGCCTTTCATTTTACATAAGTCCAGCTAATTCTTCCAGCATTTTGTCTACCATCTAGTCCCTAAATTATTCTCCCTTAAAACACTGCTTTCCAGATATACTTCCAATATGGTCAGGCACTTCACAACCAAGGACAATCAACAGAGTACATAAAACATATTTGGGAATAATGGTCAAAGAAGTCTGGAGTTCTACAATTTTAGAAACCCTCATCATCACTTCCAACACCACCCTCTCCCAGGACATCAGTGGCTAGTTACTCCAGATTTATTCACTTTCCCCCATCCCTTTCTATAAAAGAAAGTATTTAGCTATTTTAATGGGCTTAAAAGAGAAACATCCCTCCCCTAAAAGGACAGATTAAAGGAATTATAAACTAACCTGGCAACAGCTTCAATACTATTACTATAGATATTGATTCGGCCAACAAACCTGCAAAAAGAATATAATAGCACATATGTCTTCTATATCTAGATAAAATCTATTTACCCCAAATATGGGAATGAATCAAAATACAAATAATGCAAAAAAAGATAAGACAATAAACTACAAAAGCCTATTGTCTGAATTTTAAAAGAAAAAGCTAAGTTGAACCAATATGGTATATAACATTTTCATCTCATTTTTAAAATATTACAGATTATAAGAATGTAAACAAAGATTCTAAGTTGATTTTCAAGATCTACTTGGCACCACGCATGCACACAATACCCCTCTCATCTATACTTCATATAAATAATTGGCTTCTATTTTACATTTATGTGAAGAAAGGGTTCTGGTGCTAAACCATCTTTCAAAACCATAAGTTCAGTAATTCTTTCACTTGAGCATGCATCAGAATTACTGAAGGGCTTCTTAAACCATAGATTTCTAGGCCCCATCCCCAGGCTTTTGGTTTAGGTAAGAATTTGAATCTGCATTTCCCACAAGTTTCTGGTGATGTGGATGCTGTTGGCCTGAGATCATCCTTTGAGAAACAGCCATTAGGGAACACTTGATTGATTACCATCTTGGAAATTTCCAAGCTGTGTCTTGCAGCTGATCTGAATACTGAGCTTGATCTGATCAAGTGATCAGATATATGGCTATGCACATGGTAATCTACATTTCTGAAAAATATGGTAAAAAGTTATAAATCCTTAGTAAGAATGTTATGAGTATTTTACTATGTACATTATGATTTTTTTTTCAGAAAAACTGAATTATTATGAAATATACAAAATATGAACATCTGCATTCATTCAACATGTATTAACTGCACCATACTATGCCTCCTAATAAGCAAGAAAAATGTGTTCCTTGCACCAAATAACATAATCAGGCAATTACAATGTAGGTGATGATTACTAGGGTGGTGGAGGTATTAGGCTGGCCAAAAAATTTGTTTGGGTTTTTCTGTACGATGTTGCAGAAAAACTCCCAATGAACTTTTTGGCCAATCCAATAGAAGGTATTCTGAAGTCACATACCAAGGGTACTCAATCTATTAGAGACATTAGGAATAACCTTCCCTCACTAAAAATCTCCTTCATATTTAAGGTAACTGAAAAATTTAGGAGTTACCCTATAAATATGTAAGGATCTATATTACTCTCTAACTCACAAAATCAGTCACTCCCCTTTCTGTGATTCCATGCTTCCTGAAGGCAGCAAACAGCTATTCTGCTCTGTGATCCTAAGTTCCTACTATCAAGATGGATACAGAAGAAGGGAAAAAATAAGGAATGATACGAAGGAGGGAGGGTATAATTCTTATAGAAGTATGAGAACTTTCTTTTTCCACTACTGGGCATTGTTGTAAGCCACATCCCACTATTTGGTCCCCTTTTACGATCAACAGCATTCATTAACAAGATGAGTACCATGGGAGATGGATGCCATCTGTAATGGCAGAAGAGAATATAATTAATTGGCTCACTTGCCCATAAACCCATTATTCTACCCTCATTAATACCATGCTCTAATCAACCAAACTAATCAGCAGTCTTAAAAATCAAATGCCTTCCTTGGTGATCCAGTGACTAAAACTCTATGCTCCCAATGCAGGGGACCTGGGTTCAATCCTGGGTTGGAGAACTAGATCCCACATGCCGCAACGGAGACTTGGCACAGCCAAATGTGTTGTGCTGTGCTACGCTAGTCACTCGGTCATGTCCGACTCTTTAGCCAAATAAATAAACAGTACAAAAAAAAATCAAATACCAAATTTTTGACAACCCACAATGACTGTTAATCAGCAACTCTACTCCAGAAAGCCTAGGCATAGCAAAACAGAGGAAATCACACCATTTCACTGCTCCCTCAACTTAGCCGTTCATTTGGACAAGAAACAGCCTATATACAATACTTAGTTCATCATGATCCTCATAAAAAAGGATAGAGTGCCTACTAATTGCATGGTCCCACATTTCCTTCTCTCTTTACTGTTGGATGACACGTAAAGTGTTTTATTTTTGTTTTAATTAACTCTGTCTAGTGCACAAGTTTGACAGCTCAGGCTTATGGGATTATATAATCTTAAAATGTGATGGACGGCCATGTCTACAAATAAAAATAATAAAAGAAAAACCACAAGTGAGATGCCTGAGCCCACAATAATTTATCTTAGGCTGGTAGTGAACAAGGCTGATTTGATTCATTTGTCTGCCAGAAGGAAGGAACAGCTCATAAAAACACAAATGAAAGGAGGCTGGTAAGTGGTGGGTATTTCAATACTGATGGCAAAGAGAAGCAAAGCCATCAGACAGCAGTAAAATGAAACCAGGTAATTCTTACTTGTAGAGGTCAGGTTGAGGCTGTTCACATTCAATTGCTGCTCTGAGGTTATCAATGGATTCGACTGTACGCAGTTCAATGGTATCACGTACCGCATAATGTGTCTAGATGAAAGCAGAAGAAAAAACAAAAACAGCCCCCCAAAAAAAGAAAAAAATTATAATCATACACCCACCTGATTTCAGGAACACTATGTTTTTAGTAAGAGGCTTTGGCAGAATAATACGAATACATCTCCAACTAGATAAACTTTATGGTATTATTCTTAAAATATATTACAATAATTAAAAAGTGAACTCTGCTGTGAAGGGATTTCAAAGATAATGAGAAAACTAAAAGCTTTTCTTGATACTGACAGCAGAGAAAATTCCATTTGCACCATGCATATAATTAACTGAAAACCCCATGAAAAATTTAAAACACTTTTTTTCCCCTCCTATTTATAGAACTGAGACCTATTATTTTGCTCACCATAGTATATGGTGAAGTTAACATACAAATAAGAATTGAATCACTCTTTTGGTCATAAGAATACTAACATTTTGCTAACAGAAAGAAAAAAAATCATCAATAGTTCCCATTACACAAACAGCAAAATTAATGATCTTGAAAATGCTTCAAGTAGCTACAATTCATGTGAGGAGCAGAGACATGATGTATCTTGCTTTAGTCAGACAGTTAGAATATTCTACTAGGGTATATTATGTATTTACTTGATTGACCCAGAACTCAGGGCAGGCTCCAATGAATCCTTTTATAAATCATCAAAGAAGGGCTGACACAGACTCAAAGACTACACTACTTACGCTGAAGGAAAGCTGTTGCATGATCTTTGGAGAATATTATGGAATTGCCTGAGCTATATTTTAAACTATCTCCTGACGCTGAAAACCTATGTACTTTTAGCTAATTTGATCAGATTAACTTAAGTGGAAAATGAAACCACTTGAAAGTTAAGTTTTCTTCTTCTACACAACTTTGTCCCTTATTAGGAAATCTTGAGGTAGATTTCTCAATTTTCACCTTGACATTCCCTTAAATATAACTTTGTTTTCGAATAGTTGAAATGGGACTAGTTCATCACCATGCCCCTGAAGTGATAACAAAATTAGTTATCTAACAGGCATTTAAGTTCCTTTACCACACACTGAATCCTGGTCCTTGAGTTCAGATAGCATAAACAAGTGGAGGAAAGCCCTCAAGAAGATACACGGAGGTGAGCACATGAGTGCTCTTCCTTAAAGGCAGCAGCACATAGAGGATAAATCTTCATGCCCTGTGGAACTCTGGATGATAGACAAGAACTGATTGTGCCAGAAAGTACCAGGGAAGTCAGTTATCCTCCAGTTTGAACAAATTTACTCTCACACATTTTTAATTCTTCCTAGTTGCAATAAAGCAACTAGTTTGCCAAACTATACCCTAAGGTATTTTTTAAAAGTAATCAAGCCAATAGCTTAGATTTTCAAAATGCCAGGAATAAACATTTTAAAAAAGAGGATATTCATCACTTTAAAAAAAAAAAACAGATCAAACTTAGAGTACCTTAGATGAAGGTGAGAGTACCTTCAGATGTAGTTATTTTCATAGCTATGTAGTTTCAGCCTAAAGAGCACTTTCATTTTAAAAGCCTAAATACAATGTGGAATGGGTTAATGTCAATATGAAATGTAAAAAGTGCTATAAAAATGTGGTGGCTTTTATCTAGGGTGTGGACTTCTCACCCAACACCACCCTTTCCCCCAAAGCTGAGTATTTGCTTAGAAGTTTCAAAGACAGTTATATAAACACTGTCTTCAAATACAAAATTTCCACAAATAGGAAAAAATAAGGTAAAAGATTAGGGGCAGTGGGACGGAATATTGCATGATTACCCATCCTTAGCTGAGAATGTTTACCTTGCAATTCGATTCCCCATCAAGACTGGCTGTGGTAACATAACAGGTTCCATCAACTGTGCAGGATGACAGAAGAATAAGATCACAGGGAAAGGTTTCATCTGCCTGTACTTCTACTATATCACCGACCTAGTACAGAGAGAAAAATAAGTATCAATGTTCTTAATTCCAAACAAAGCATTTATTATACCTCCAACTAAAGTCAAAACAGTAGCAAAAGACCTCTCCCCATCTAAGGCTTAGAATGTCTCAGCATCCTATACCACGTGAAAGGTGACGAAACAATAGTACTCAACATTCAGAGTCCTCTTTAAGGTCACAAGGACTTATGATGCTTTCAGATTACCTGAGTATTGAACTTTAATCTCTGATACGTGATTTCATTACCCAGAGACTCTTTTGCTCTCTGATATGTTTGGCATTGGTGTTTGATAAGAGAATGACCATTATCATTTCATGACTGAATCAAGAAAATCTATACATTTTCATTTGAGTACTTCAAGAACACTGGGCAGCTGCACTCCCACTCTGCATCAAGATAAATATTTCTAAATGCTTTGCCTTCCATGTGGTAATAGCTATTAGTGTCGGGTGACAGTTCTCTCTTTAGTGCTCAGAAAATCTCACTTAATTAGAGAGGCATTAGGTCATTTTCCAACAATTCATCTGCTATCAGTTAGTGCCCAAAGCTCAAGTAGAAAAAAAACCTGAGAGAAGAAACCATGAATGATTTCTAGTACATAATTTAATAATGTACGAAATCAATCATAATGATTAAAACACAGATCTTTACAACTTGATTTTATATCCCAGCTCTGCCACTTAACTATATGACCTTGGGTTAAGTGTCTTTGATGATTACAACTACCTCACAGGATTGGTTTTGAGTATGAAATGAGGATACAAGTAAAGTGGTTCGCAAAGTACCCGGCACAAAGTTACCAACTGATAGTTGTTTATTAAATTATTACTAATATTCTGCAACTACTTTACTTTGAACTTACGAATAGTCATAAAATTTTTTAGAAGGATGTAAGAAATTATCCAGCCCAGTCCATTCCAACATTTTCCATGCCATGGCACACATAGAAAATGATAAATTAACACTTTTTTTTAACAGCACTCCCAGATAAAGGGAGGAGGCTGCTAGTGAAAGACAACAACCCACTTTAGGGAGTCAATATCTAGCTTACCAGTTTGGACACACTGGTTATAAAACATGGAACTAATAAATGACACACCTGCCTTCCAATTGCTACATAATTTGGCAGATAAAGATGAGGGTTTCAAGATCTATTCAGAAACGATTTTATTTTCTTTGCCAATTTTAATCAGTAGCCACGAACAACAGCATCAATAATGAAACTAATTTGTAAATAATATTTTATTCTCTTGGATCTTTCCTTCTTCACATCCGTAAATACTTATGTTGCTTAAGCACAATCTATGCTTAAATACACAGAAGCAAAAAAACAAACAAAATCCTAAAGCATCTCAGAAGAAGGAAACACTCATCTAAAGGATGGAAGATGATTCCCAGGCACTGATAAATATAAACCACAATTTCTTCTATAACACTGACAATCAACTCAGATAGGAAAAGGTCTCTGCACCTGGAGTGCAAGTTAAGGCTGGTAAGATGGACTGGGGCCAGACCACCAAAGGTCTGACAGGTCAGGTTCAGGTGTTGAGGCCTCACCCTGAAGCCAAGGGGGGACCGAGAAAGGACTTTTAAAGAAAGGGAACAACATGGTTCAGTTAGACAATCAACTCTAGGGTTGTTTCCACTTAACTTGTACAAAGTCAACAAGAGAACCTCACCATCCATTATGACAAACATTAGAAAAAGTCAGATAATCAAGAGAATTGTAAGTTTTTTGGGTTCATCAAAGAGTTGAGGTTGCAAGGCAACCAAGTTAACTGAATTTCAAAGGGCAAAAAGTCCCTCTGAGGAGAGGCGGGAGAAACTGACTCTTTCACAATTAACAAAGCACAGGAGGAAGAGATGGCTGTCATAAAAGTGCACAGGAAGAAAATAACTAGATTTTCAACCAATTGTAAAAGGCTTGGGAGGGGCCAATGTGACAGTTTCAAATCTCTGCAAGCCTCAGAGAAAAGAGGAGACCATAAGCACACATCAGTTCTTCTCTCTGGGCATCCACTGGGTGCTCACGAGAAAGGTACAGGCATACAGGTTTGACTGAGTGCTGTGGAGAAACAGGCAAAATATGCTCTAACTGTGGACCCTTTCCTCATAGGGTGCAAAAGCCATCTGTGCCTAAGAGCAAGGCAAGAAACCCTCCCTGGCAGGGTCTCAGGGACATGTAACTCCTGCTAGTGGAGAGGTAGA
Source organism: Bos grunniens (assembly GCF_055505025.1). Taxonomy (NCBI): domain Eukaryota; kingdom Metazoa; phylum Chordata; class Mammalia; order Artiodactyla; family Bovidae; genus Bos; species Bos grunniens. The sequence continues at coordinate 121,769,223 of NC_141194.1, read as the reverse complement.
AGAAAGCCAACTGCTGCTGGGGATAGACAGGAAACACCCTCATATTGAGGACCTGGTACTAATAAAAGGCAAAGTTCAGCTGCCAAGGGACATTGGGATGGAGATCAGGAAAGAGTGCTGAAAGTTCTACCCTGAGGCAAAGGTGCATAAAGGCTGCCTAATAATGAGAGAGTAGGAGAATCAAGAAACCACTTGGATCCCATCAGGAACCCTGCAAAGAATAACAAGAAAGATTAATTTACCATTGGGGGAGGAGAAAGGGCACACAGAGAGGCATCCACTGTGTCTCAGGAATGCAGGACCTGCTGAAAGCAGATAGTGGAACAGGAACACTGAGAAAACCCCTGTGGCAGCCCAGCCGTGCAGGAATTTAGAGTCCACGGAGGTACTGAAAGCATCAACATCTACAGCAAACTCCAAAGCCAGCCAACTCCTGACCAGACTGACTCAATCCCCAACACTGATGGACTGGCTGACAGAAGAGGTATGACCACTGCAGACCAGAAATACAGGTTACCTGCCTCGATCTCTAGCATTCTTTTCCATGCACTGTCCATTAAAAACATGAAATGCACAAAACCCAGAGAAAAATGACCTATCATCAGATTTTAGAATTAAGAAACAGGGATAGAAAATTAGCTATGAGTAAAATACTGATATATTTACTGGAGGGAGTTTCTGGTTGTCCAGTGGTTAAGACTGCATTCCCAGTGCAAGGGGGCATGGGTTCAACCACTGGTTGAGGTACTGAGATCCCTCATGCCTTGACCCCTCCCCAGCAAAAAAGTAAGTATTTACTGGAAAACACAGATAACATATATGTGCAGATGAAGAATTTGGGCCAGCAAGATGGGAACTTAAAAAAAAAAAAAGCAAATAGAAAAGTGAGAAATGACAAGCATGGCATGAGAGATAAAGATGTCCTTCAATGGGCTTATCAGCAGACTGGATATGACAAAAGAAATCATCAGTAAAACTGAAGAAACTCTTCCAATATTTCTAATGCCAAAACCCATACCCTTTCCCTTACAAATGACTATGCTTTTCCACTGGAATTCCTCAAGGCCTGCTGCTCTTCTCTATGTTTTACATCAGTTCAGTTCAGTTGCTCAGTCGTGTCTCACTCTTTGCGACCCCATGGACTGCAGCATGCCAGGCTTCCTTGTCCATCACCAACTCCTGGAGTTTACTCAAACTCATGTCCATTGAGTCAGTGATGCCATTCAACCATTTCATCCTCTGTCGTCCCCTTCTCCTCCTGCCTTCAATCTTTCCCAGCATCAGGGTCTTTTCAAATGAGTCAGTTCTTCGCATCAGGTGGCCAAAATATTGGAGTTTCAGCTTCAACATCAGTCCTTCCAATGAACACCCAGGACTGATTTCCTTTAGGATGGACTGGTTGGATTTCCTTGCAGTCCAAGGGACTCTCAAGAGTCTTCTCCAACACCACAGTTCAAAAGCATCAATTCTCTGGTGTTCAGCTTTCTTTATAGTCCAACTCTCACATCCATACATGACTACTGGAAAAACCATAGCTTTGACTAAATGGACCTTTGTTGGCAAAGTAATGTCTCTGCTTTTTAATATGCTATCTAGGTTGGTCATAACTTTCCTTTCAAGGGGCAAGCGTCTTTTAATTTCATGGCTGCAGTCACCATCTGCAGTGATTTTGGAGCCCAGAAACATAAAGTCTGACACTGTTTCCACTGTTTCCCCATCTATTTGCCATGAAGTGATGGGACCAGATGTCATGATCTTAGTTTTCTGAATGTTGAGTTTTAAGCCAACTTTCTCACTCTCCTTTCTTTTATCAAGGGGCTCTTTAGTTCTTGTTTGCTTTCTGCCGTAAGGGTGGTGCCATCTGCCTATCTGAGGTTATTGATATTTCCCCTGGCAATCTTGATTCCAACTTGTGCTTCATCATGTTTTACATGATTCCACCCAAATTTCTATTTCCACCTAAAACATCTCCTCTGAGCTCCAGGCTTGACAATTCCATCTGGCTATCTAATAAGAATCTCAAAATGAACATGGCCCAAACCTATTCTTCTCCCAGTCCTTTCCAACTTATTTAATAGCACCAGCATTTTGTTTAATAGCACTACCTAATACAAGTAGTTGCTCAGGGCAAAATCAAGGAGGCTATCTTTATTCTTTTTTGCTCTTTTTCTCACTCTCTCCATGGAATACATCAGTAAGTCCAGATTTTATCTACAATAAATATCCTGAATAGATCCATTTATCTTGATCACGCAATAGGAGGGACAAAGTTGTGCTTATGAGCATGGACGCCACATCCAGACTTCCTTCAATTCAAATCCCAGCTTTCCCACTTATAAGTTATGGACAAGTTTCTTAACCTCCCTATGCCTCAGTTTCATCATCAGTAAAGAGGGGATAACAAAAGTACCTATTTCATAGGACTGTTGTAAAGTAAGGATTAATGAATTAACAGAATGTAGAAGGGAGTGCCTGGCATATTTATGTTACATACAAATGTTAACAAATATTTCTATTTTTATTGTTATTGTCTTTTCTACTATCACCCTATATAACCTTACATTTTGCTTATACTACAGCAGTAACCACCTAACAGGTTTCCCTCATTCTACTTTTGCTCATGCCTCTACTTTGCTTGGGCTTTCCAGGTGGCACTATGGTAAAGAATCAGCTTACCAATGTAAGAGACATGGGTTTGATCCCTGGGTCAGGAAGATCCCCTGGAAGAGGACATGGCAACCCACTCTAGTATTCATGCCTGGAGAATTCCGTGGATAGAGGAACATGGATGGCTACAGTCCTTAGTGTTGCAAAAGAGTCGGACACGACTTAGCAACTGGGCACACTAACTACTTTTCTTAATCTTCAAAGTTGCCTTTTTTAAGAGTAAGATCAAGTCACTCTCTAGCTTTGAAACCCTTTAAAAAATACCCAGTGCACTGAGGATACAGAACAAGTCACTCTCCTGTTCAACATGAGTATCCACACTCCCCAGCCAAGCAATCACTCGAACACTTTTAGTTTATAGGCATCTCTTTATAACACAAATACTCCAGAAAGGGCTCAATCAAGCAGCATTTCACACAACAGCATCAACTAATGTAACTGAGATTATACCCGGCTGAGGTCAGCCAAAGATAAGTAGCCTAGTGAGAAAAGGTGGAAGATGGGGGTCCTTCTAAGGCAGTGGGGGTGACAGCAAAAACAGAAAGAGGAAATGAGAGAAAAGGAGAGAAAAGTGGGAGACTTTATTTACTTTGCAATTTTATTTCATAACATGGAAGCAACAGATTTAATAATATGAATCATTTATGCTGCCTTTGGTTCTTATGTGAACAAAAAGCTGAGTTTCTACTAATGGTTTGGAAACTTCAGATCCTAACCACTCCAGTTCATCACAAGGCCCTCCCTTCTGGGATGCGGAAAATAGAAAAAAGAGTGGGAGAAATACAGTCTATGTCAAACTTGGGTAACTCTCCCAGTCTGTGGCCTTCCTCCCATCATTACTATAAGAAGGTGTAAGATGGTTTACTTATTGCTGGGGATATGGAGAACTTAAGCTTGAAATTCTGGGTATTAAGTAAATAATTCAGCGGTGATAATAATTGATAAAACAATAGAGAGGACAGTATCATTTTGTATGAACTCATACCACAGCCCTGAACAATTCTGTTTCACACATCTTCTTCCCTTGCTCTGAAGAATTTGATTTCCATTAACTTTCATATTGTAATTCATATTCATATAGAAACATTCTTTTAACAATAACACAACACTGACAAACAATTTTGGAAGATTAACACAATTGGAAGATTAACATAATTGACAAACCCTTAGCTACAATCAAAAAAAAAAAGACTCAAACATCTGAAAAAAGAGGAAACCACAACTGATGCCAGAGAAATAAAAATTTTACGATTATACAAGACTACTACAACTACATGCCAATTGATAAGTGCCTAGAAACATACAACCTACCAAAGCTGGATCACTGAGAAATAAAGAAATCTGAGCAGATCCAAAACCAGTGAGAAGACTGAAGTAGGAATCAAAAATCTCACCCAAAAGATAAGCCCAGGATTAGATGACTTCACTGAAGAATGCTACCCAGCATTTGAAGAAGAAATAACAATCCTTCCTAATCCTTCTAAAGAATCAAAGAGGTAGGAACACCTTCAAACTTATTCTGAGCCCAGCATTATCCTGATATTATCACCAGAAAAAGACACTGCAAGAAAATGACGTACCAATTTTCTCAACAAATAATGATACATTAAAATACTAACAAATTAAAAATCAGTAACATTAAAATGATCATGCTCCATGACCAAATGAAATTTATTATTGGGATCCAAGAATATATATGAAAATCAATCAATATAATGCAGCATATAAACAATGTGTTGCATGATCATCTCAGTTAATGCAAAAAAGACATTTAGCAAAATTCAACACTCTTTCATGATAAAAATATTTAATAAAATAGGAAGAGAAGTAAATGATCACAACCTAATGAAAGTCTAAAGCTACTATCACACTAAATAGGCAAAGACTAAAACCTTTATCTCTAAGATCAGAAACAAAGCAAGGATGTCCACTCCAGAACTATTATCAATCATTGTACTAGAAGTTCTGGATAGAACAGTTAGACAAGAAACAAAAAAGGTATACAAATTGGGAAAGAAGTAACATTATCCTAATTTGCAGATGACATGATTTTATACGCAAAAAAGCCTCTAAAAATTCCACCAAAAATGTTAGAACAAATTAATTCAGCAAAGTTGCAGGAACTAAAATCAACACTCAAAAATCAGATGCATGCCTATACATTAACAATGACCAGTCCAAAAAGGAAATCAAGAAAACACTATCCTTTACAATAGCATCAAAAATGATAAAACACTTAGGAACAAACTTAAAGAAGTTAAAGAGTTGTACACTGACAGTTACAAAAGCACTGCTAAAAGAAATCAAAGAATACAAAGCAAATGGAAACATATTTCAAGTTCACAGATTGAAACACTTAATACTGTTAAAATGTGTATACCATCCAAAGTGATCTACACACTCAGTGGACTTCCTATCAAAATACCAATGGCATTTGTTTCAGAAATAGGAGAAAAAAAAAAAAAAACAAACTCTGACATTCATATGAAATCTCAAGGGACCATGAGATCTTGGAAAGATCTCCAAAAATGATCTTGAAAAGGAGAAACGAACTTGGAGGTCTTGCATTCCCAAATTTCTCCAAACACACTAGAAAGCAACAGTAATTAAGACTGGCATAAAGGCAGATACATAAGACAATGAATTGAAAGCTAGAAATAAACTCTTGCACATAAGGTCAAATGACTTTCTACAAGTGTACCAAGACTATTCAATAGGGAATGAGAGTTTCTTCAACAAACAGCTTTGGGAAAACTGGGCATCTACTTATAAAAGTATTGATAGAGTTGGATTCTCACCTTAGATCATATACAAAAATTAACAAGAAAAGAATGAAAGATCTAAATGTCAGACTTGATCCTACCAGACTCCTAGAAGAACATGGAGAAAAAGCTTCAGGACATCAGACTTGGCAATGATTTCTTGGATATGACACCAAAAGCACAGGATAAAAACCAAAATTAGAAAATGAGAATACATGATCAAAGAAAACAATCAATAGTGAAAAGGCAACCTACAGAATAAGAGAAAATATTTGCCAATCATATAGCTGACGAGGAGTTAATATCCAGAAAATAATCAATAGTGAAAAGGCAACCTACAGAATAGGAGAAAATATGTGCCAATCATATAGCTGATGAGGAGTTAATATCCAGAATATATAAAGAACTATCATGACTCAATAACAAATACCCCAATTAAAAATTGGGTCAATGACTTGCTTCCCTGGTGGCTCAGACGGTAAAGGATCTGCCCACAATGCAGGAGACCTGGGTTCAGTCCCTGGGTAAGGAAGATTCCCTGGAGAAGCAAATGACAAACCACTCCAGTATTCTTGCCTAGAAAATCCCATGGACAGAGGAGTCTGGTGGGCTATAGTCCAGGGGGACACAAAGAGTCAGACACGACTGAGCGATTAACACTTAACACAAGGACTTGAACAGACATTTCTCCAAAGAAAATACACAACAGTCAATAGGCACATGAAATGATGCTCAACATCACCAATCATTAGGAAAATGCAAATGCAAACCACAATGAGATATCACTTTGTATCAGTCAGGATGCCCACTATCAAAAGAACAGAAAGTCCTCAAGAGGACCGGGAGAAGTTGAAAGCCTTGTGTATTCGGCACTAAAGTAAAATGGTACATCCATTATGGAAAACAGTATGGAAGTTTCTCCACAAATTAAAAACAGAATTACAATACAATCTAGAAATTCTACTTCTGGGTATATACCTAACATAATTCAAAGCAATAACTTGAGCTATTTGTACACCTGTGTTCACTGCAGCATTATTCACATAGCCAAAAGGTGGAAGCAAGCCAAACGTCCATCAACTGATGAATTAATAAAGTGTGGTATATACATACAATGGAGTATTATGTAGCTTTAAAAAATGGGAAATCCTGTCATGTGAAGATATTATACTAAGTGAAATAAACCAGTCACAAAAGGACAGATACTATACATTTCCTATCACAGGAAGTATCTCTCTAAGGTAGTCCAAGTAACAGCAACAGAAAATACAAAAGTGTTTACCAAGGGCTACAGGCAGGGTGAATAATTGTTTAGTGGATATAGAGTTTCAGTGTTATAAAATGAAAAGGCTCTAGAGATCTGTTGTACAACAATGTGAATACTTAATACCACTGAACTGTATACTTAAAAAATAGTTAAGATGGTAAATTTAGTGTTAAAGTTCCACCATTCTATAGATAAGCAGATTGCACTCATTTCACATGCTATCAAGGTAATGCTCAAAAACTTTCATATGCTAGGCTTTAGTATTACATGAACTGAGAACTTCCAGACGTACAAGCTAGATTTAGAAAAGGCAGGGGAACCAGAGATCACATTGCCAACATCTGCTGGATCACAGAAAAAGCAAGGGAATTCCAGAAAAGTATCTACTTTTGCTTCATTGACTATGCTGAAGGCTTTGATTGTGTGGATCACAACAACCCATGGAAAATTCTTCAAGAGATGGGAATACCAGACCACCTTACCTGTCTCCTGAGAAATCTGTATGCAGGTCAAGAAGGAACAGTTAGAACCAGACATGATGGAACAATGGACTGGTTCAAAATTGGAAAAGGAGTACATCAAGGCTGTATATTGTCACCCTGCTTAGTTAACTTATATGCAGAGTACATCATGTGAAATGCTGAGCTGGATGAAGCACAAGCTGGAATCAACACTGCCTGGAGAAATATCAACAACCTCAGATATGCAGATGATACCACTCTGATGGCAGAAAGTGAAGATAACTGAAGAGCCGCTTGATGAAGGTGAAAGAGGAGAGTGAAAAAGCTGGTCTAAAACTCAACATTCAAAACATGAAGATCATGACATCCAGTCCCATCACTTCATGGCAAACAGATGGGAAAACAATGGAAAAAGTGGAACAATGGAAATATTTTCTTGGGCTCCAAAATCACTGCGGACGGTGATTGCAGCCACAAAATTAAAAGATGCTTGCTCCTTGGAAGAAAAGCTATAACAAACCTAAACAGCATATTAAAAAGCAGAGACGTAACTTTGCTGACAAAAGTCTGTAGAGTCAAAGCTAAGGTTTTTCCAGTAGTCATGTATGGATGTGAGAGCAGGACCATCAAGAAGGCTGAGTGCCAAAGAACTGATGCTTTCAAACTGTGGTGCTGGAGAAGACTGTTTAGAGTCCCTTGGACAGCAATAAGATCAAACCAGTCCATCCTAAAGGAAATCAGTGCTGAATATTCATTGGAGGGACTAATGCTAAAGCTGAAGTTCCAATACTTTGGCCACCTGATGTGAAGAGCTGACTCACTAGAAAAGACCCAGATGCTGGGACAGATTGAGGGCAGGAGGAGAAGGGGACGACAGAGGATGAGATGGTTGGATGGCATCACCAACTCAATGGACATGAGTCTGAGCAAACTCGAGGAGACAGTGAAAGACAGGGAAGCCTAGTGTGCTGCAGTTCATGAGGTCACAAAGAGTTGGGCACAACTTAGTGAATGAACAACAACATAGATAAGTATTAATAAAAACACAGGCATTAGAGCCTTAATATTCTTTAATTGTGAAGGACTATCATTTATTTTTCTAATTGTGTTCTTATTTTTTATCCCAATATCACAATAAAGTAAAAATAAGTAATACCTTAAGACTAGGATACGATATTTGTAAAAGACATATCTGATAAAGGACTGTTACCAATTTTCACAATATGAAAATGAGCAATCTGATTAAAAAACTGGGGAAAAGACCTAATAGACACCCCACCAAAGAAGATATTCAAATGCAAGTAAGCATATGGAATTATGCTCATTAGGGAATTGCAAATTAAGACCAAAATGAGATATCACTGTACAGTCTTTAGAATGGGCAAAATCTAGAATACTGACACAAATGCTGGCCGGGATATGGAGCAACAGAACTCTCATTTACTGCTTATGGGAAATGCAAAATGGGTAGCTATGTTGGAGATAGTCTGGAAGTTTCTTATAAAACTAAACACGTTCTTACCATTGATCCAGATAACACTCTGGTTTTTACCAAAATGAACTGAAATCTTATATTCACACATAGAGCTGCATATAGATGTTTATAATAGTTTTATTTCTAATGGCCAAAACATGGAAGCAAGCATGATGTCCTTCAGTAAGTGAGTGACTATTAAATAAACTGGTACATCTAGACAATGGAATATTATTTAGTGCTAAAAAGAAATGAGCTATCAAACCATGAAAAGATGGAGAAAACTCAAATGCATGTTACTAAGTGGAAAAAGCGAACTTGAAAAAGCTATATACGGTATGATTTTAACCACATGACACTAAGAAAAATGCAAAACTATGGAGACAGTAAAAGGAAGAGTGGTGACCAGGGGTTGGAGGGAGGGATGAACAGGCTAAGCACAGAGGATATTTAGGGCAGTTGATTCTGTATAATACTGTAATGGTGGAGACATGTCCTTATACATTTGTTCAGACTCACTGAACATACATGATCAAGAGTGAAAACTAACTAACCTAAACTGTGGACTATCACTGTGATAGTGATATGATATGTCATTGGAGGTTCACTGATTGTAACAAATATGCCACTCTGGTGGGGGGTACTGATTGTGAGGAAGGTTGTACCTGTGTAGGGAAAAGGACTGTATGTGAACTCCATAATTTCTGTTCAGTTTTGCTGCTCTAAAGTTTACATTAATTAAAATAAAATTTGCTAGGTATAAAAACTATGATTTGGACAAGTCAAAAATTTTATCAACAGGAATCTTATTGTATAGTAACAGTCAATGGCTAATTTGAATAAAAAATGAAACTGTTTGAGATATTAAAAAAAAACAATACCTTACAACTATCATATATGGTGGTGGAATATAAAATGGCATATGGCTGCTGTGGAAAACAGTTTGCTGCTGCTGCTGCTGCTAAGTCGCTTCAGTCGTGTCCGACTCTGTGCGATCCCAGAGATGGCAGCCCACCAGGCTCCCCCATCGCTGGGATTCTCCAGGCAAGAACACTGGAGTGGGTTGCCATTTCCTTCTCCAGTACATAAAAGTGAAAAGTGAAAGTGAAGTTGCTGAGTCGTGTCCGACTCCTAGCGACCCCATGGACTGCAGCCTACCAGGCTCCTCCGTCCATGGGATTTTCCAGGTAAGAGTACTGGAGTGGGTTGCCACTGCCTTCTCCAACAGTTTGGTGATTCATAAAAACTAGAATCACCACATGACCTAGCAATTCCCCTCCTAGGTATGTACCCAAAAGAATGGGAAAGAGGTGTCTGAAACAAAAACTTGTACATGAATATTCATATCACCAACAATCCTAATAGCTCAAGCGAAGTCGCCCAGTCATGTCCAATTCTTCGAGATCCCATGGACTGTAGCCCGCCAGGCTCCTCTGTTCATGGAATTTTCCAGGCAAGAGTCCTGGAGTGGGTTGTCATTTCCTTCTCCAGGGGATCTTCCCTACCTAGGAATCGAAGCTGGGTCTCTTGCATTGCAGGCAGACACATTACCATCTGAGCCACCTGGGAAGCCCCCTAATAGCTCAAAGGTAGAAAGAAAACAAATGTCCATCAACTGATGATTGGATAAACAAAATGTGGTGGCTATATTATGCAGTATTATTTAATCAAAAGGAATGAAGTAATGATACATGCCACAACATGAATGAACTTCAAGAAGATAGCAACAAGCAAGAGAATGCAGACATAAAGGCCACATAGTATGTGATTCCATTTATGTGAAATACTTACAATAGGTAAACCCACTGAGACAGAAAGAAGATGAGTGGTTGCCAGGGCCTGGGTGAGGGAAGAATGGAGGATGACTACTTCATGGCTATGGGGGTTTACCTTTTGGGGCAGTGAGAATGTTCTGGAACTAGACAGTGGTGATGGTTGCACAGCACTGAGAACGTATGAAATGCCACTGAAGTGTACATTTTAAAATGATGTGTTCTCACTATAATTAAAAAAAAAAAGAATGTACTACAAAACTTAATACCTTGATTTTTTCACTCTCTTTTTTCACTCGCTTTGCATTTTCAATAATGTAAACAGTGCTCTTATTGACTTCATTGTCGGCCCTGTGCCTCAGCCAATCCTCATATCCCTAGAAGAATAAAAATAAGGACATAGTCAAACTCACATAATGAAGTAAAGTTGTTAATAAATTTCTACAACCCCTTCTCTGAGTCACAGCAGATACTTATACTTATAATATTACTTTCAATGCAGAATAAAGAGACAACACTGTAAATTTTTGCAGCAAAAATGAAAATATGCTTTCAAAATATTCCTTAGGTAAAAAGCTTTATTGCATTAAAAGGTTCCTCCATTCTAGAGATAAGTATTAATAAAAATACAGGTAATAGAGACTTAATATTCTTCAGTGGTGAAGGACTATGATTTATTTTTCTAGACTATGATTTATTTTTCTAATTCTGCTCTTAGTCAAGTTAATGTTAATGTTCTCTACTTTTTAATTTGAGAGACATTTTTCCAGGTTTTATTCTCTTATAGACCAAATTACTTAAACACATTCTTCCATATTAGACTGTTGGGAGTGATCATCTCTGAGGAAATGTAATTCCTTCCCAGAGACACAGAATAGAAAGACCAAGTAGGATTATTTTGGAACAGTATCTATGATAAGTTTTAAAGATCAACAGTTAAATTTCTCCACTGACTTGGTGACAAAAGAAAATATAAATTGGTGTTCACTTTTTAGAATTAAAAGTAATGAGTTCATTTTCCTTTGGGCTTTCTTTGGTCTAGAGTAATTTAAGCCAAAAGAAGTAAGAATGGAGGAACTCCATTTGTTTGAGCACCATCTCCTTTTTTTACATCATTTTGCTTTTTTTTCCTTTAATAGTGTCTGTGGAGAAGGCAATGGCAACCCACTCCAGTACTCTTGCCTGGAAAATCCCATGGACAGAGGAGCCTGGTAGGCTGCAGTCCATGGGTTAGCTAGGAGTTGGACACGACTCAGCGACTTCACTTTCACTTTTCACTTTTATGCACTGGAGAAGGAAATGGCAACCCACTCCAGTGTTCTTGCCTGGAGAATCCCAGGGACGGGGGAGCCTGGTGGGCTGCCATCTCTGGGGTCGCACAGAGTCGGACACGACTGAAGCAACTTAGCAGCAGCAGCAGCAGGATCTGTACCTTTTCAAATATAACTGTTTGAAAAGTCTCTTGATCACCTTCCCCTTTTTCTCTCAGGTGCTATATTGATTCCTATCCTGTCCTTCTTTAGGGCAATGCTTAGACTATCACTTCATATGGGAACTTTCAGTGATGTCAGTGAGGAAACAAAGGCCCCAGCGTGAACTAGTATTGGGAGTAAAATGAATCAGTAAGAGCTTTTTGAAAACCAAACAGGCTATTCTTAGAACCAGCAATTCTATGATGTTAAAGAAAGTAATCTTAACATCCTCAGGGAAATAACATCCCCAAAGTCTTTATTTAGCAACCAAACACTTGATACAATATCCTTTCAGTTCTGGGTAGACAAGATAGAAGACCAGATAACCCCAAGAAGAAAGGGAACCATGTTCTCAATATTGTTAAGCAAACCTTTATTTTGGACATTCTTTGGGACACTTTCTAAAGGACTTTGATAAGTACTGTCTAAAAGTCTCCTTGTAACCTGTCAGCTTCTGGTACAGGAAAAACATTGTTAACTACTCCTTAACCACATTTCCTGTTTCCGTTTTTCAATTTCATTGGGATTTGTCAAAACACCTCTTCAGCAGCATCAGGAAAGACAACAGAATTAAAGTATTTATACTCTTGAGTTCAGAGAAGGAAATGGCAACCCATTCCAGTACTCTTGCCTGGAGAATCCCAGGGACAGAGGAGCCTGGCTGGCTACAGTCCATGGGGTCAAAAGAGTTGGACGTGACTGAAGTGACTTAGCGCACGTGCGCACACACACACGCACACACACACACACACACACTCTTGAGTTCTCTGCTATAGGTGCAATTTAAAAAGTCCACAAGAATGGGAATTTTTCAGACAGATACAACACATTAAAAAATGCAATGCACATTACAAATTTACCTCCCACTCCCTGAGTGAGGTGTACCTTCTACCTACTCTCCTTTTAGGGTTACATTCCTCCCTCCAAAAAATAGTAATAAAGGAGCAAAGAAATTAAAGATGTGTCTTATAACCATTTTAATGGGTTTTCAATAAGAACAAAATATAAACTCTCATGTCAGACAGGACTGAAATGCAAGCATAATTGTAAATTAGAAATTTACCTGCTTGATGGCTGTAACAGTTATAACGAAGAAAAGTGGAAGTCCACTGGTAATTGGGCTAGTTGGTGTGTCTACTGTTACCTAAGTAAAGAAAGTAAATTGAGAGTAAAATGAAAAGCCACCATTAATATGCAGTACTTACATGCTACAAACATTTCAGACAAAAATGTAAACAAAACATATCCCAGTAGCAGCATGAATGCTAACTTTCCTTAAAACAAAAGCAATCCACCTAGCCGTTAGTTTAAGAAAATAGTTCTAAATTTAGGCTTAGTTTTCATGCCAGCTTGGACTAACCCCTAGACTGAAATATATCCATTCAATGGTACTCTGTTGAGTACCATTCTGTCAGCCTTTGTGCTATTATCAGCCAGGGTCTAGAGATGCTGCTTTATTTTAAACAAGATGGAGAAAAGTTCCTGCCCTCATAAGAGCTGGCAACTTACAGTGAAAACCAGACATTAAAACAAGTTAGATTTGAAGAGTATATAGAAGTTAACTAGATGGAAGGGAGGGCATCCTAGGCGCAGTGAGGCACATATTGAAAGTCTCTATGGGAGGAGGGCATGTGAGAAAATAAAGGAAGCCAGCAGCAAAAGAGCACGTGGTGTGAGAAGAGGCTGGAGGGGAAACGGGGCCAGACCTAGCAGGGCTCTCCAGATAAAGTTCATTCTTTATCTCACAAACAGTGGGAAATAATTGAAGCTTTTAGGCAAGGAGAGGTCACGTGAACAGAACCACATTCCAAAAGGTCATTCTCATTGCTTTGTGGAAAATGGAATGGAAGGGAACAAAAGTGGAGGGAGGGAGTCCATTTAGGAGGCTAGTACACTTATCCAGGTAAGAGATGATGGCTTGGACAAAGGTGGTAGCAGCAAATAAAAAAAGAAGTTCCAGAGACATTTAGGAAGCAACACTGGTAAGGAATTTCTTGTAAGTGGTGGTTAAAAATGTCTCCCAAGTATCTGATTAACATGGCTAGGTGGATGTTGTCATTCATTGAAATAGGAAATCCTGAAAGAGAACTAAATTTGAGGCAAAGAGGATCATGGGGTCACTCTCCTTTTACATAGCTCTGTGCCTTCTTGCACACACTGAGATATCAGTCTGGATTCCTCACCACATAAGCTCTCTAATCTTTCAAGTCTTAAAGTCACCTATTCTTTGAAGTCTTCTCAAGCTTCTCTTGGGTAGGAAGAAAAATCATAACTTCCACTGTGTCCGCACAGAATTTTGCTCATACTAGTTTTATGACATTTACCACATTAAATTGAGTGAATACATGATTGTCTTTTTTGGCTATAACGTAAAATTCCTTTTGGGTAGAAAAGGCAATCTTGATCTTCACTGTACCTGCTAAAATCTTTGTTATCTGGACCACTGCCTGGCACACAGGTGCTTGCTGAACTGAACTGAAGTGTGCTGCATGCCAAGTGGAATGATTGTGTGCATAATCTTCTACACAGTTTATTTATTCTATGCTGTTCTATAAGACATCTCACCATTGATCTAGAGGAGCTCCGCCTCAAATGTCCCATCATTCATGACTGAAATTGGTTCTTCCCCATATCACAACCCAGACTGGTTTTAACTTGCAGGGCTAAATTGAATTATAGTACTATTTACTCAAAGTGGATAAACAGAAGCACTTAAGATCAGCAAGGCATTTGAGCAATTTTATTGGGATGTTTTTGCTTTGCTTTAAAACAATGAAATGAGAAAAAAAATACCTTTAATGTAGTAAAATTTTCAAAGGGTAATTCTGGCAAGGGAAAGATTTTAATAGCTTATAGACTGAAAGATGGAAAATGAAATTTAAAATGTCTAAAATTTAAAACACAAAACATTAGTAGGAACACTGAGAAGCAAACCAATGTACAAGGATTTCATCCTTAAAGTAAATAAATGAGGAAAATCAAAACTGGTAATCAAGAAGATAAGTGATAAATTTTCAATTAAACTGAAACAGGTGCTTAACAAAGTGAAACTATTAACTTGAACTATTTTCAATTTTCATACATACCACTATATATAAAAGTACACAATGCATGTTTGTCTAAGATGAACAAAGATATGAAATCCATGAAAGTTTAAAAAAAGTAACAAAGTCTCAAATATAAAATTGAGTACAGCTTAAAATATATTAGTACTTTAAAAAGTGTTATTATAATAAGCCATGAACAACTTTTTAATCACAGGGCATTTCAAGGTTAGAAATGGACTGAAAATCTGCTTGAAGAAATGAAGTTTCTAATGGAGCTCTTACCTGTATAAGAAAAATTATAAGAAAATAAAAATTTGCAATTCTTCTAAACTGTTCAAACAGATTCTTTGGGAGGAAATTCCAAAGTGTATACTATATGGGAGGGAAAAAAAAAGATTATTAGAAAGGAAACTTGAAAAAGATTCCAGATTATCACAATACTTTGAAAGCATGTTAAAACCCAAACCTCACAGACAAATAAGTGTGTGCTTAGACGTATAGCATAAAACACTCTGCAAGAGTCAGGTTTTCACTTGGAGCATTCTAACTGGGCCATCTGTCCTTCAGCTTTGCTTTCCCTGGCCCAATCTATATTAGGTTCCCTGTTATCTGCTCTCATATCACCCTATACTTCACTGGGATCACGCGTTTCAGTGAATAATTATATGTGTGCATATTTTAATTAAAGTCTCTCCCTCAAGAGGCACTGAGATCTAAAAGGGAAGACTATTCATCTAGTCTTTTTATTATTTTTCTCCAACTCCTAGCACAGTGCCTAACATAAAGTAGACACTCAATAAATTAGTTGGATGAATGAATGAACTAATTAAATTAATTTTTCTGGCTGTGCTAAGCTTTGGAAAGTTTATCATCATCACAGATAAAATTCTGTCCCTATCACTGTTTCCCACCTCCATGACAGCCTTGGTATACATATAACCTTAGATCATAGACAGCTTACATTTTAATCAACAACATACCAACCTTGTACTTTGATAACAGGTAGTGGGTAAAGGTTTCAATGCTAAATTGTACACAGGCAGGAGGAGAAAACTCTTGGGCCAGCTGTCAAATCACAAAGACTTTCTCACTGGTACGTTAAGCTCAAGGACCAGGGCATTTTAAAATCATCCAAAGTTGGATTTTCTAGATGTCTTAATAAAGACCAGAAACCAGAAAGAAAAAAATGTTTCTTAACCTAAAGATCTAAGTTTATACTTGCACGGTCTCCATTTGTGAGAAAATATTTATTAGGTAAGGTGACCGAAAAAGCCAAAGTTGCAGAGCATGATACAATAGATGGGGCTTTACTACTAACCTCCCTTTAAAAGGTGTATAGGCCCAAGGTTCAGGGAAACCCAAGAATAGAAAGATGAATGGAGGCAAATATATTCAGTGAAGCAACTGCATTACAACCAACAGCCCACCTAGAAGGTTCTTCTCCCAGGGTTCATAGAAGTGCCTCAGGGAAGCCCATTCAACTTGTGTGTGGATGTGTATCACTTAGGAGAAGAGAGTCCACAGTTTTCAGATTCCCAAGGCAGCTTGTGACCAAAAAGAAAAGGGATCAAAACCACAGGTCCAGTCACTCTGAAGCTGCCCTAGTTCAGATGAGCACTTAACTCCCGATGACTGAAGGTCAGTTTTCTAAAACAACAAACTAAACTCCAACAGGCTAACAGCTGAGCTTCTGGCTTGTTGACCTTCTGTTCCTTAAGTAAAGGGTTTTAAATTAAACAAACAAACATTGGGACTGTGAGAGTCCTCTGTGGGGTGTGAACATGTCGAAGGGAACATTTTTGTTGTTGTTTCTAGGCCCCCACTGTGTCCCTCTGTTTTAACTTCCTAAATGAACTGCTTCCTTGAGGAACTCTGGTCAGTCTCTTGATAGGCAACTATTACTACATGCCCTCTTCTTTCCTATATCAGATCATGAACTACTAAGAGGTCAGAGAACATATAAACATAAGCTCCCTTCCCTTCCATGCCTAGAACAGTGTTCAGCATGTAGAAGGTATACAAGAAATGTTGAACTAAACTTGTGTTTTGGCCATTTCCTCCACTGCTCTAACTAAAAAGTAAATTAAGCTTCTTGTCTCTGTTATAATACAAATGCAATATAGCATACATTATTTCAATGCAGACTAAGAGAAGCCTACTTTTAAATAGTGTTCTAATTAAAACTGAAATGAAATGAAAGCTGCATATACCAAGTTATTCAAATTGACTTGTTTACCTAAAATGTGAACTCTCAGACTTAGTTGCCACAAACCAAAAATAATGTTAACTCACAGGAAGAAAATGTTTAGAGCATTTGTTTCATACATGATGTTGAAAATGGACATTTTTTGGGTCAAAAGTCAGTTCTTGCTCAGAGAAGTCAGTAAGTGGATCTTCTATACTATCTTAACATGCAAGCCTAAACTAAAAAAGCAACCCTGACATCTAGAACACGTTTTAAAAGTTTCTTGGTGGCTCAGACGGTAAAGCGTCTGCACGCAATGAGGGAGGCCTGGGTTTAATCCCTGGGTCAGGAAGATCCCCTGGAGAAGGAAATGGCAACCCACTCCAGTGCCCTCGCCTGGAAAATCCCACAGGCAGAGGAGCCTGGTAGGCTACAGTCCATGGGGTCTCAAAGAGTCGGACAAGACTGAGAGACTTCACTTTTATTTTCTTCAAAAGTTTCTTCAGAAAAATGCCAACTTCCCAAGTATGTGCAATGCATTTTCATTTTCCCTAGAGTGAATTAAACAACTGGTACACAACTGTGGCCTTTGACTGAAACAACTGTGGGTCCCCACCCTCACACACCTATCATCTAATTTAATTTGAAATCAAAACCTTGTAACTTTGATAAATAACTTTCCTAATTTAAAGTAGAGAGTATGAAGGGAATCTCAGTTTTGAGAGTCTATTAAACTGAAAATTTTAAACAAAAGGAAACTTTAGAACACTACTTGTTTTTACCCAAAGTCCAAAATTTTCCAATTTAGCCTTTAAAATGCTGATGGGAAAGCTAAAGCTCCAAATAACTTGTTCTAATATTTCTGTGTATCATGAGAAAAGGGATACCAGCTAAAATGAAGTAGTTAATTATGTAAAGTGGCAAAATCAACAACCAGTTGTGAAGGAGCACTGACTTTTCTTACTACTGGCATTTGAATGCGATGTAACAAAAATAACTGTACTTGAAGATTAGTTGTAAATAAGCAAAGCTCTAGGTTGAATAACTGTTCACTTTGCTAAATGACTGTACCATGTGATTATCAACTCTCCTTGATGTAGGCAGTAAATCCAATTTTGAGCATCACAGCAGCCTTCTTTCATTTTCATTACCAATGTTAAGCAGAACTTTCTGCTTTTTCAAAGTATCACTCTTTCTACCATAAATTCAGAATGGCAAAAGGAGTTACCAAGACAGTACTACATTAGGATTTAGTAACTTTAGCTTAAAAGGCACCTTCAGGGAGTTTGATAAAATGCAAAGACATGTCTAAGAAATTCTACTGATGCTTTTGATTTTTAAAATGAGAGAAAATGCTAGTGTAATTTTAGTCTTGAAACTTTAATACATTCTTTCACATAGGAGAAGTTAAGTTTAACCTTGGGCATAGCTTCAAAGACTTAGGAGGAGCTCCCTGATTCTTATCCCACTGAAGGGCCTTCAAGATGAGGCTCAGAAGTTTTAAATGAAAAAAAAAAAAAAAAAAAAAGTAGAATAGAGAAAAATGATGGAACCTAAGATCTTAAAGATCTAGTTTCTTTTGCTGCAGAAGGGGATTTCCAAGTTTTGTACCAGTTACAAAATTCTAGTGATTTCCAAAGGTCCCTGCTCAGTGCACTAAAATAGGAAGGCCAAAGAGAACAAGTTTTTCTAAACAAAGTATTTGTGCATCCCAAAAGAAGAAAAGGATGCTAATTTTATGTTAATAAAACTTAAATTTTTATCAAAGTGTTATTTTCAGTGTTCCTGTATTAACAGGACTTATTCCCAGTGATATTACATTACTGATGGCATCTGTAAACAAACAAAAGGCAGCCAACTGAGAAAGTTATTTTTATTATCGAATGGTTTAGAAAGGAAATCAACACTTGCTACAAATGTTGTACATTTCTTCAATTAAAAGTGTTGTACATTTCTTCAATTAAAAGATTCTGGTGCAAATACCATCATCAGCCAAAGGGCAATGTGAGGAAGAGAAAGTCAAATTATGGAACATTTTTCTCTCCAAACTGGACCTGAAGGCTTCTTTTTAGCATATTTGAAACACAGGAGACTGAGGAAATCAGTACTACTGCTCAGGACTGCAGTAATAATAATAATCACAAAAATATAAATAACAATAGCAGTTACCATCTACTGAATTGTTATTGCATGCCAAGCACAGTGCTTCAATGGTTTCTGTGAATTACTTTATCCGCATCACAATCCTGTGAGATAAGTAGTTAATAGCCCCATTTTACTGATAAGAAAATGGGGACATAGGAAGGTTATATAACTTTAACTTCAAACACAGATCTCCTGTTTATAAGGGTGAAGCTCTTTACCAATACACTATATGCTGTTCCCTTATAACTATTTATTGTACTAAAATTTCATTCTTTTTGTGAAGTCAGTATACTGTCCATTCCTTTTTTTCTGCTCTATAGCTATTATGAAAAACAGATCAGTTAATAAGCAGTTAACTAGACAAACTGTAAAAATAAAATATCTACAAAGAAAAAGACGTGTTAGTCTATCAATGTAGACGCATTCACTACTGTGGTTTCTAAAACACATACATACATACTGTATATGCAAGTATGTTTAGAACCAGTTTGTATTTGCCCATGAATTCCTTATTATTTAAAAAACATCCTATTGCATTGTTTTGACTACTGGCAAAACTAAAGTTAAAATATGAAAAATATTCTATGAAACACAAAAACAGTTGAGAATTAACTGAGTTTTATATGTCCCTTTAATATGCAAAAATACATGGTATATTACAACAAGTAGATTTTCACTAGCTCAGTGAAAAGTCGCTTGACTATCAGTGTGTCACTTTATCATTTTCCACATTAAGCAGTATGGGAAAAAATAATTCCCTAAAAGTAAAGGAGAGAAAACTGAGGGAGGAGCCCGAATAGCACACTGATATGAAAACAGCTCTTTATTCAGAGCCACTATATCTTATAAAGCAGTTCTGTTCCTGGCTTATCACTAACTTTGCTTCATGACCATGACTAACTTAAGTTCTCTGGGTTTGCTTTCTCCATCTGTAAAGTCGGAGTTGAACAAGAGGATCTCTTAGGATGTTTCAGTTCTATATTAAGTCCATGATTCTGAGCCAAAGGACTACTACTGACTGTTTTCTTGAATACTAAGGGTGAGTCACAATTTTCGGTGAAAGAACTATTCACTATCTTGGGCACAGGTACAGAAACTTCTAGCTGACAATAAATTTCTGCCACAAGGTTAAAGATTAACAGGAAACAGACATTTAAACTCAGAGTGTTCTATAGTCCAATGGATCTGCTCATTAGGTAACACAGTTTTCAATCATTCTGTCCATATTTTACATGCTACTCTCCCAGCTAAGTACAATCTATCTGCATTATATCACTACCCAAACAGAAATCACATGTTTGAAAATTAAAATGTTACATTTGCAAAGGAAGGGTATAACTTTGTGTTTCAGATCCTCGGTGTCTGTCAACATGCAATGAACCAATATTCACCAACATTTGAGGTCTACCTTATCATGCTGCATGAAGAAGCGAGGAAAATTATCAAGATCTGTACCATACTAGAAGACACAGCAGTCTCTAGATGGTGCCAGCAATCTAGCACCTAGCACCTAACCTCCTCAGTCAAGGGGAAAGATTAGCAAACTAATACTTGTAGATTGATGACTACTGGGTACTGAGTTATAAATAATGCTTTCTTGTATGGAACATAAGCTCCATTTCACTAATGAGGACATTCAGACTGAGAGATTAATTTGCCCAAAGTCACACAGCTAGTAAATGATCAGACCAGGATTTAAACAGGTCTTCAGGCCACTTCTTTTAGCATTACACAATGCTAAATAAAGTAAGATGATTATTCAAATGGTAACACAGTCATGGTGATTGAACCCTTAACTGTTCAAGCAGTGCACAGAACAGAATGTACCCTTTAGGACCCAGGAGTGTACTTGAGAAGCTCTGCAATGGAACAGAAAGAGATACAAATGTCACTCTAAGATAACACCCTCTGGAAGAATGTAAATTATTTACAACCCAGTCCATCCACACAAGGGCAATTCAGGAAGCTTTGGGCAAGTAAATAATTCCACTTTAAGCACACTTTAAGGCTTAAAGTCATACATATAATCAACAGGCATGGTGAATCATAATGGAGAGCAAGGAAACACTCTTTCAGCTATAATGAGACAAAGTGATGCTTTTAAAGAAACTTTTGGTGGAGTAACTACTACAGTTGGTCTATGATTGGTACAAACGCACATTCAGGAATGCATATATAAATGTCTCAGCTTACAGCATAAATAAAAATAAGTATTATTTGGCTTACTATATGAACATCTATTGAGTTAAACAACTTACCTTAGATGAGATTATTCTATTATCACAAAATTTTTGTGCAATGTATGCTTCAGTTTCTGAAACTGGATGATTGCCAACAAATACTGTGCGCGTACCAACTCGCTTCTCTTCTCCAGCACACTGACCAAAAGAAAGAGGAAAACAGATCAGTTTTTCATCACATTTCTCCATGCTTCTACCGAACACAGAATTCTTATCTAAGTGTCTAAGCATCTTTGGCTATTGTCTAGAGAGAGAATAGTAGGGAGAGTAGAAACCTTGTTAGGAAATTCAAACTCCACTGTTAGTAAAAGTTTTGTTTAGGCCAACTGCTCTGAGGCCAGCATTGCAATTCTAAATGTTTAAATTGAAGTATCCTACAGAAAGAGTATTTTTCCTGCCAAGCATTTTCTTTCATCTACAGGATCTAACCATCACTGTCACAGCAAACACTAATTTAGAAAAGGTCAGATTGGGAATATTTAATTTATTACACAAGAAGCGTTGAAGACAACCTTGTAAATTTCATTATCAGACAGCAGAAAGCAGAATGCAAAATTCTTATAAACTGAAAATAATTGCTTCACAGGAATATAGAATGGCTACCTCTATTAATGGAGTGATCAACTATTTCTAGAAAGAAAAGTTGCAATTCTTCGGCTTTTCAAGGAAAGATATTCTTTTGTGATCTCTCAGAACTTATTGCCAAAAAGTCCCATTTCACACAATATAACTCTAATGCCCATTCTGTATTTTTAAAAAGTAGATTCACTGAATCTAGAAGCTACAAGATTCAGGTCCATTTTTACCTCACAGTTTTATTTCATTGAGGCTTCACTCTGTTTTCTCATCTTAAATCAGGATAATATACTTCCTTATATAAATCTAGAATAGTTCTCTTTTTTAAGTTTTTTAATTAATCTATTTAATTGGAGGATAACTACTTTACAATATCGTGATGGGTTTTGCCATACATCAACCAACGTGAATCAGCCACAGGTGCACATATGTCCCCCCATCCTGAACCCTCCTCCTACCTCCCTCCCCACCCTATCCCTCTGGGTTGTCCCAGAGTACTGGGTTTGGGTGCCCTGCTTCATGTATTGAATTTGTACCGGTCATCTATTTTACATATAGTAACGTACGTGTTTCAATGCTATTCTCTCAAATCATCCCACCCTCGCCTTCTCCCAGAGTCTGCAGGTCTGTACTTTATATCTGTGTCTGTTTTGCTGCCCTGCATATAGGATCGTCATTACCATGTTTCTAAATGGAATAGTCTCTTGTGATGGCACTGTTTTAACATGTTTGAGACAACCATTTATTTAAGTCAAAGGAAGTATGATAGAAACCAATATCCACTTCTTTATTTCCTTATTTTTTTAAAAAAGAAGCATTAATTCCACAACCTAAAATGTTTTAAAGTATATAGCCACAAAGATTTATGTTCAGTGATCTATTTAAAGGTCAAAGATATAACTCTCTACCCCTGAAATAATCATTTTAAGCAAGACTACTTAGAGGTTGCAAAGTTCTCCAAATGTCTATGTTTTGGTGTATTCCAGTCTGAATTTCTGTACCTCAAACAGATAGAGGGAAAATAATTTTTCTGATTGAAAAAAAAATTACCCTAAAATATGGTAAGACCTCTTGCTTCACCATTTTCATTTGAAGTTTATTAAGTAATTATCTAGTGGGGTCTGGCCTCCAAAATCGATAGGGAATCACTGGAAAAGTAACTGAGATAAATTGAAGTAGGAGAGATTTAGGCTGTATATAAATGATAACTACTGGAAGTACACCCTGGTATGGGCAGTATTCTTGCCTGGAGAATCCCAGGGACGGGGGAGCCTGGTGGGCTGCCGTCTATGGCGTCACACAGAGTCGGACACGACTGAAGCGACTTAGCAGCTTAGCAGCAGCATGGGCTAAAAGGGAGCTTGTGGGAATTCAATCTACGGCAATCTGGAAAAAGTCACAAAGTCATCAATGCTCTACAACTGCTATTCACCCGCCTGCCCCAAGACAGGGCATTAGAACAACTGACTGTACAAGGTCCTTCGCATGCTAAGGGTCAGTGATTAACACGTAAATTTTCAAACAGCTCCTGGAAACCAGTAAACAATATCTTTACCTGAATGGTAACTATATACATTTTGATTTAGGGACTGACTTTATTTGCAACTGTAATATACAGGGTCTGAACACAGAAGAGCACTACATTTCCCATAATATCCATTTTGCAAAAAGTAAATTCACCTTTTTAAAGGTATAGTTTACTCTGTTCCCCTCCCCTAGCTTTCTGT
Organism: Bos grunniens; assembly: GCF_055505025.1. Taxonomy (NCBI): domain Eukaryota; kingdom Metazoa; phylum Chordata; class Mammalia; order Artiodactyla; family Bovidae; genus Bos; species Bos grunniens. The sequence goes on along the minus strand of NC_141194.1, from coordinate 121,745,428 downwards.
TGCAAGTTACAGTCCCACTGTAGTCTCTACAACAGACCAGAAATTGTCAAGTCCATACACACAATACAATTTAAATTCTTTCATTTAATAGTCACATGGCTATCTAGTTTTTCACACAAGAAGTGGCTATAGAGCAAGAACCACCTTTCATGCCAGTTCTCAGATCATTCAACAAATGAAAAGGGGGAAGAGGAAAGAGGTAGACCAGTGAAGCGGGATGTTTCCTGCACTGCCACTACGGATTGTTTTCCTCAGTTAACAGTAGCCACAGATTAACCTAAAACCAAACTGAAGTAGCACTATCCCAATTCTGAATTGTCTTCGACTTTCTTCTGTGGCAGATAACTTTCCAAAGTACAACAGGAAGGTACAAGCATAAAGCAATTTTTCAGGCACGTGATCTTTTTATGAATTTTATGAATGCTATGCAAATAGCATTTATAGTTTTACTAAGAGCTTCCCTCATACTTCACCTCTGATTTCTTTCAAGTGACCTCTATCTCCATTAAATAGGAGAAAATGGATTGAAATTGCTGTGCAGGTTTGGGGAGGGAGAGAGGGGGTGGGAGATCCAGACAATGACCATTGTTAGATGAGGAAATAGGAGCCTGAGAAAAGTTGTAGAATGTATGCTCCTGAGGATTTTTCAAAAAAGGGCAAAGTCTCCTCAGGTCTGGCAGGTTGGAGTTTGGAGCTGCCTGAGGACTGGGTCTGGGGTGGGGTGAAATAGATGACTTTTCCATGTTTGTCAACCTAAAAATCTGATGAACCCGCAATTTCTGGTAGAATTTGTTTCAACTCTGTAATGTTGCTTGGTTCACATAAAAATGGCAAAACTGACTATATGTGTAAATTCATTGTAATTTTCCACTTCTGCCAATGTAGTGTTAAAGCAGTGGTTTTAGCTCCTGTAATTTTGAATAATGTAGGTGCCTTAGCCAAGGGAGAGAAACTCTAAATAGGAATTATAAAAAAAAATCCTGTTTGGATGGCACACAATGTAGTCTAGAGTGGGAGTGTATGATTCCTGCCACTTCGTAATGAATTTTAATTCATTAGGAGTCCATCCTGTGTTGAAGTGCTTCCCATGCAAATGTCCTTAGGAATGGCATTTATTAAAATTGAAATGAGTTGGCACCAATTCTATTTTAATGACATATCATACACACTACAATTAAAAGAGTGGAAAATATTTAAAAGTATATTTATAGTGTATGAATTAACACAGAAGTTAATTTAATTTTCTTATTCATGCTAAAAATCACCCTTTTGTACTCCTGAATTATAAACTAAATCCTGTTTTTAAAAAAAACAAAAAACAAAAAAAACTCCAATAATTTATTCAAGACATAGTCTCTCAATAAACATCAGAGTAGGGCTTTCCTGATGGTCCAGTGGTTGAGAAACTGCCTGCCAATGCAGGGCACACAGGTTTGATTCCTGGTCCATGAAGATCCCACATTCTGCAGAGCAACTAGGCCCATGCACCATAACTACTGAGCCCACACATCTCAACTACTTAACTCTAACCCTAGAGCCTGTGCTCTGCAACAAGAGAAGCCACTGCAATGAGAAGCCCACGCACTGCAACTAGAGAGGAGCCTCCCCTCACCACAACTAGAGAAAAGTCCATGCAGAGCAAAAAATAAAATAGATAAATAAATCTTAAAAAACAACAACAACAAAAACTGAGAGTAAAAAGGTACTGTTATTCAACTAGTACAATCTTAAAATCCTATGCCTTTGCTAGTCATAAACAAAAAAAAGCTGCTGGAAGTATAATTTGTTTCTTGATTGTCTCTAGACCAGTGACTCAATAAGAACTGAGGGAAAACAGAGAACTCAAGACTGTCATCATGAAAGCTAGCACAGTTTCTAAAACACAGCTCACCTCTCCATCCATTCCACATATTGGCAGACTTGAATTTATCCCTTAATCATAGATCAGTGGTTCTTAAGTCTGGCCACACATTGGCTTTAAACATAATACCAATGGCTGGGTTTTTTAATTTAATTTTTCTAGAAGCTCCCCAAGTGACAGTTCTAATTTGCAGTCAGGACTGAGAATTACTGCTACAGAACCTCACTCTTTGAATTAATGACTGACCTTCATCAACATCCTACAAGTTTTTAGTACACCAGGCATAATGCTATACTTCTAAAGCAATCAAAATAATTTAAATAATTAGCTTTTCAAAAGACAAAAAATGCAAATAACCATCAAGTAGTAACCCTTCCAAACATTTTAAGCTGCTCACAAAATGAGATTCTTCGTCAATACTCATCTACTACCCATCGATCATTCAGATCACTGATAATGAAAATTACAGGCCCTGAAAACATGCAAAGCTACTCGGGTTATCAGCAAATAATCAATAATGTAATCTCCAACAATCACAGCACTACTTTTATTGATCATCAAACTGCTCTCTGTGAGTTACTAAAGCAAGAGGACAGCTTTCCTTATCGGTGGGTTCCACGTCTGTGGATTCCAGCAACATCAGACTGAAAATATTTCATGAGTGGGGGAAGATCCAGAAATTCCAAAAAGCAAAACTTGAATTTGTCACGCACCTAAAAACTATTTACATAGCATTTACATTGTACTAGGTATTGTAAATAATCTAGAGATGATTTAAATTATATGGGAGACATATGTAGCTTACATGCAAATACTATGCCATTTTACAGGACTCAAGCATCTGAGGGTCCTGAAATCAATCCCCTGCAGACATTGAAGGACTACTATATTTACTCTAAACTGAACAAAAAATCCTTATTAATAATCTGAACACTTGGCAATAATTTTAAACTATTCTCCACATTCCACCCCCAAAGCTATTTTTTTTCTCTGAAGCTCTAGTGTTTTTGAACAGTATAATCAGTCTTTAAAAGGCCAAATTCATGAAAGACAGAGCATTTCATAAAAATTTCAGCATTTCTATACTAAAGTTGGAAAAGTGAAAGTGAAAGTCGCTCAGTAGTGTCTGACTCTTTGTGACCCCATGGACTGAATAGTTCATGGAATTCTCCAGGACAGAATACTGGATGTGGGTGGCCTTTCCCTTCTCCAAGGGATCTTCCCAACCCAGGAGTCAAACCCAAGTCTCCCAGACTGCAGACCGATTCTTTACCAGCTGAGCCACAAGGGAAGTCAAGAATACTGGAGTGGGTAGCCTATCCCTTCTCCAGGGGATCTTCCCAATCCGGGAATTGAACAGGGGTCTCCTGCATTGCAGGCGGATTTTTTTTTTACCAGCTGAGCTATGAGGGAAGCCCACTAAGGGCAGAAGTTCTGCATAAGGTTAGAAGCACTCCAGTGCCAGGCAACATTTCCGGCGTATTAAGCTTCCTGGTTAAGATTTCTACAGTGGTCATATTGCTAAGGCTTCTAAGCCCATCCCATTATAACAAGCCAAGAATAGCCTTCATGCCTAATTTACAGTCATAACTCTAAAACGAGTCTTAAAAATTGCACTTTTCTGATTTTGCTTTTCCTGCATCTTCTTAAGTGATGAAGCTGTCTCTCCTTTGTTAGAGGAAGTGAAGCAAGATTGAGCCAGAGCATTTTGTCTTCTTGCCTTTAAAGCTTAATTATGGTTATATTAATCAATACTCTCAAACACCTGAGCAAAACACAAGTGAATATCCAAAGTACATCCCTAGGTGTGCAGGTAATCTCTAGGCAGGCATTACCCAATGGCAGCACATTTAATCGAATAGAAACTCCTATAGGAAAATGATATTAAGCGCCACAAAAACACTTCAATCAGCAAGTACAAAGCTTAGGAAAAAGCAGTGACCGTGAGGACTTGGGTTTGGAAGCTCAGGGTAAAGCTTTCATTATCTAAATGTGATCCACTGAGCAGTTTAATTTCACCGGGAACAATTAATTCTAAGTGTTCCCTCTGTGATCCTCTTCCCCACCATGCCTCACCCCAAGGACCTCAGTGCTACAGAAATGGGGCTCTGAAGAAGAAATGCAGCAAGTTTCTCACAGGGTAGCTATTAGAGTCGACAGATTGAAAGTGCTATAAGCCTTTAGTGATTCAGGAGTCTAACAGGAATTTTTTAAAAAATAATTCAGAGATTCTTCCATTTATAGAAGGTAACCTGAGACAAAATTCAAGCTGGGGCTCAGGAACTCCACTTTTTTTGGTAACAGCATCTCTCCTAAGGCAAACTTAACTCGAGATGAACTGGACACATCTACAAGGCCTCAGAAGTGACTTTTCATTTTCACTACACATATCTACACACCACCATGCATTCCCAATACTTAACCAGATGTTACTAATCAACAGGGAGGTACACAACTTCTAAGGATTGGAGAAACAGTAAGGCTGACAGACATGCCAGCCACACATTTACCATCACCCTCAGGAAATGGGTAAAAATACACAGGCAAATAGAAAGCAAGTCTAAAGAAGGCCCCAGGACCTCAAAGCCCAACCAGGCTGAAAGGGAACAGAATAAAATATAGATCACAAACCTCAGAGGCAGGAGAGGAAGGTGGGACCCTCTGCATACCGACACCCAGAAATTTGCTAACACAATGGCAGGTAAGTCACAGAGAGAACACTGCAAATTATCACACTACTTGTACCAACCCCTGTGATTTTTGTAAAGTTTCCCAGAATTTGGGAAGATGGCCAATTGGGGCTGGCAAGTTTGTGTACATCTGAAGGAGGTACTAGAAGACTTGGTTTGTTCCTTTAAGACTTTGAAGGGGTGCTCTGGTGGCCTGGCCTCTATTATCAGGTCATTTGACATCTTTTTTGTTACTTTTATCTGAAGTCTTGATTTGCCTTTGTAACTTTTGATTTTAAAGCATCATTACTTTAAAATATTAGTATTTTACACTACACAGCATTTTCTCCTCATCTTGTAAGTTCTTTTCTAACCCATGCCTGGTTAGACCAATGTAACCAATGGACCAATGTAAGAAGTGAGGCTAAAAATCAAACTTCTAAGGAAAATTCAACTGAACTTTTAGTTCTAAGCAGGTATATAGTATAAAAGGAAGAGATATAACCTAGGTATTCACGGTGATACAAGAAGTCCCCCAACTGTAAGAGAGTATTGGTCATAGTGTACACTGAAGTGTCAAAAAATGCATACCAAAATAAATATAATACTCAAGCAGATGGTTTTTGTAGCAAAATCCCTTAGAGCTGGAAGATTTTCTACTTTGCATTTAATTTTTTTCCCTTTGGCCCTGCAGCATACAGGATCTTAGTTCCCCACCCAGGGATGAAACCTGTGTCCCCTGCAGTGGAAGCGTGGAGTCTTAACCACTGGGCCACCAGGGAATTCCTTTCCCCACTTTTTAAACATCTCGTAGGAAAATTTTATCTCAGAAGCAAACAGTAATATGTAACAACGGCAAGGGAAAGACCCACTGGCTATTAGGGTGAAAAATACAAGAGACAAATTCTCAGCCAAAAGTCTTTCTAGGTCACCAGAGAAGAATTCTTATCACAGCATAAGAAGAGATAAACTTTGGCTAGAACAAAAAACATATTGCAAAAGAGGTGTCTGATGTCCTGAACAGAGTTTTATCTCCCATTTTAGTAACAGATTGTTATTATAAAAGTGATAATAAGTTTCCTAGAAAGGTCTAGCAGTTCAAATATATGCTGGAGCATGTCCACTGAAACCAATGAGTACATTCCTCTCCCCAACCCTGGGGCATTGTTAAATATCACACACAAAGCAAACTAGCTAGAAAAAAATGTCCAAGTTATAATTAGTTTAAATATCACATCCAGGCTATAGCTTTAAAAAAAAAAATCTCCAACAAAAGAGGTAGGTAAAAAACAAGTTTCCATTGTGGAGCATCACCGAGTTGAATAACCAAAGAAAACAAAGTGGGAGGGGCCTTATACAAGGTCACCACTTCTTCAGTGACCATTTTCTACCCTTCCATTCAAGGACATCGTGGCCCACTTCTTGGCTCAAATTACAATATCCTAAAGAAAAATCTGTTCTTGAAAAAGGCATCCTCCCTAGAGGTGAAGGCTTTTACAGGAGAAGCAGTAAAGTGTGATACCTGGGAAAAACCGAGCTTTAATTTAACAGTTAAAAAAAAAAGGTAATGAAACTTAAATGACTGCCTATAGTAGCATTAACAAAACACCCAGAGATCACTTTAAAGGACTTGAAAGGCTATCCAGGTGAAAAAAGGATGGTGCTTGCTGATATTATCCAATTATGTGAATATTAAAGCTCTAGGAACTGCTAGCACAGAACCAGGCAACGGTCTCACACAATTCAAGTATATGTATTTGATTTAAAGCAAGGAAGTTTCTGGCTCTACAGAAGAGGCATACCCAATTCTGATGCTACTCTTATTCAAGAAGGCAGGTTGAGTTACGGTCTATCGACTGAGAGCAAGCTCCTGGTGTTGAAAACACCATTTATGAAGAGGACCAGAGTGGGCCAGGGAGGCTGACAAATGTTGTATCTAGAAGCATGGGAGGGCCACTCAAAAAGTCCCCTGAGGCTGCTGTCCACAACACAGACCATTAGTCCTTTGAAACAGATCATCTGACACCATGGGAGTACAATTAAGAATTTATTTTTCTGTTTGTTGGCAAAGCACATGGTCATTTGGGAACTATACTAGAATTATTTGGCTCCCTAGGTGGCTCAGTGGTAAAGAATCCACTTGCCAATGCAGGAGATGTAGGTTCGACCCTTGGGTTGGGAAGATTCCCCTGAAGGAAATGGCAAAGCCGCTCGAGTACTCTTGCCTGGAGAATCCCAGGGACAGAGGAGCCTGGAGGGCTACAGTTCATGGCGCCACCAAGAGTCTGATGCAACTGAGCACGCACCCCACCCATGTACACACATACCCAGACACTGGAACACACACACTGGAATTATTTACATTGTCTCTAAATTTCACTTCTCTTCCAAGGTTTTGGATTAGTAACTGGTGTACAGTATAAACACTGGGTGCTGCTATAAACATAACAGGTGATCTATTTGTAATTATTCTTAAAACATGCTGAAAAGAGACATTAAAAATCAGCAATATGTTTGAAGTATAATGTATAACCTTCAGAGTACTGAAGCACAGAAAGAAGAACATATACAATATCTATTAGTTATTGTGTGTAGTAACATTGATTTGGTTTGCAAAATTTTAATATTTGGCCTTTTGGTACTGCCAAGTAGGAATGCCACACAAGGATGGATTACCAAGAACATCAGAAAACTCCATTCAATGTTTCACAAACTGCATTACATGGAATAAGTTAAGAATGAGGTTCCTTCCAGAAGGTGGAAAGTTACTCCTGTAACCCCTCCTCCTGGCTGTTCACAACAAATATTTACACAATAAACGCTTTAAAAAGTCTTATAGTAAAGAAGCCTCTATCTTTGTGTCAGTCAGCACTTCCCATAGAACTCTGCCACCATCCCCCAAGGAAGATCCAATGACACTGGATTCTGTAAAACATGGTTTGGGCAATGCTACTCTACTGTATTTGTTACCTCATCACGATCAGCTATACTGGCAAAGTATCCAAAGGTATAAGGCGAGATAATTGCTGAATTTGTGACAATTTCACCCGTGATCCCAGGTGTGTGCTTTTGCTTCTAAGGCTTAATTATGAGAAGCAAGAAACCAAGAGATCTTAGTTTTAATTGCCTTCTACCACAGACTGATGTGTTTGTGTCTCAGGGGAAGTCCTAGAATAGGTTTCTTTAGTGGTAACTTGGGGAGAGCTTGACTAAATAATCTGATCTGAAAGGCTGCAGGGGAATTGGAAGTCAAACCTTTCTAGCAATAAAATTTGAAATGTGGTTTTGGTTGCTGTATTATTCACCACTTGTTTCAGCCTGGACCAAAAATCCAAAAACAAACAAACAAAAAAACCAACTGTTGAAGGGAGTGGGAGAGATGACCTGTTAGAGGATAAAGAATAATATATAAGCCAATATACATGAGAAGATAATGTATATAAGCCAATATACATGAGATAATGTATTCAGGATGAAATTTATTTGTAGGCTTCAAAGTAGACAAGAAAGGAGAAATAAAAGAAACATTATGAAAAATTACAAACATCAGGGCAAAGCTTCAGGGTGCTAATTTCAGTACACTAGAAGGTACATTGGCTCTTTGGGGCTCTAAGGATACTCATTTAAAGCACCACAGTGCCAATTTATTTAATGGTAACATTTAGATGTGAAAAAATGAATGCCTTCTCAAATGTACCTGTTACCCAAGAGAATCACTTTCCTCTGATAAAATGGAATGAAATTTATGTCCTGGCACCCAAGGTACAAACCACTTCATGTTAAAACAGGTTAGGATTAACTGCGATAAGTGCAATCTAAAAAAATAATGAACCACTTAGAATTACAAGTTTTACTTGTACAAAAGGATTTTGCTATAAAATGAAACACATGCACACAGATTTAAAACCACTTGAAAGAATTTTTATTAAACCAGACACATTCTAAATGTATGACTTCCTAAAAACAAACACTACTCACACCAAAGGTCACACACACCTCTAAACCAGTTTTTTTTCCTTGATTTTTTACCAGATAGGACAAATAATAGTTTGAAATTCTATTCAAATGTATGATTGAAAATAGCAATGGGATATTTCCAAAATACACATAGGGGGTATCTAGAACAATTATAAGAATTTACAGCCAACATTAAAAGTACCTGGCAAGCTTTGAACAGGAAAAATGCTTTGAGCTAAATCATGAAACAGCACAGCAGTCACAGCATTAAGCGACTGAGTGAGTGGAACACAAGCAGATTAGTCATGACCAGTACTGGATAATTAAATGTTCGCAAAGACTCCATTCTCCTGATTGTGATGAATTTCACTCTAATTCACGTTTTCATTAAAAGCATGTGTGTATGCAAATATGTTAATATATTTGAGCTCATTCTTACTCTGTGAACTCAGATATGATATAAAACTTTCTAAATGTTGACAATCAGAAAATAATTACAGCATTAGTTAAGGGCAGAAAAATGGCAGAACCTGAAAGAATGGAGGCGGCCCTCAAAGGCTGGCAATTAAAGTGTATTTGCAAAAAAATGCAAATATTAACTAAGCATTATTAATGAGAGCCAATTTATGGTGGACTGATGACTATGAATGGGTAGGAATAATCTGAGTATTCCAACATATTATGCTTACAGCCCTATTCTGTTTTGAGCCATGAGCTACAGTTCTGTCCCAGACTAAAAGCAAGCAGGTACATCTACTCTCTGGGAAGAAGAGCTAAGCTTAAAATAAATGAGCAACAAAGGAAAATGAAAAGTAAAAGGGGACAAGTACAAATGTGTCAGGCCAAAAGAAAATTAGCTGTGATGAGAGCATTCTGCTATAAGAGAGCATGCGGCTTCCTCATCATTCTCAGTATGCAAAGTCGCTTCAGTTATGTCTGACCTTTTGAGACCCCATGGACTGTAACTCACCAGGCTCCTCTGTCCATGGGATTCTCCAGGCAAGAATACTGGAGTGGGTTGTCATATCCTTCTCCAGGGGATCTTCCGGACCCAGGGATCAAATCTGCATTCCATGCGTTTCCTGCATTGACAGGCAGATTCTTTACCACTGTGCCACCTGGGAAGCTCCCATACTGCTCTTGATCTTAAGACATCTCCAAAGAAGAGCTTTTAAGCAACGCGTATATTTAAAAGGAAGACATTTGTTTAAATGTCAGATTAGTCCTTTAGACTTCATCTTCTATCTTAAAAACAGAGGTAAGAGGAAAAGATGGGATTCTCCTAATACTTGCAAACCTTTCTTAGAAGGCAATGTACCAGAGTAACACTGGAAATAGATTTTATGGATTTAGAATCCAATTCAGTCCAGTGTACCTTTGAGCCTCACTACAATTTTTCATAATGTTGAGTAACAAAATGATGAAGTATCAAAGAATGAGATATTCACTGCAAATAAGGGGCAGTTCATTCATGCATTTAAAAGATAAAGTGCTTCTTGAATGGCTAGAGTTTAAAACAGATATGGAAAATAAAGAGTGTTGAGAATGTAAAGAAAATGGAATCTCCATAGTGGTAGGAATGTAAAATACCTCAGCATTGGTGGAAAACATTTTGATGGTTTATCAGAAAACTAAGCAAGTAATTACCATATGAGTCAGCAATTTTATTCCTACTTATACATCCAAAAGAACTGGAAGCTGGGGTTCAAACAAAAACTTGTGTATTAATATTCAGAGCAGCATTATTAACATAGCCAAAAGGAGGAAACAACCCAAATGTCCACAAAATGGAATACTGTGGAATATTATTCAGCCATAAAAAAGTGAAGTACTAATACATGCTACAACATGGGAAAACCTATAACAAAACATTCTGTTAAATGAGAAGCTAGATACAAAAGGTCACATACTATAGAATTTCATTTATATTAAATATTCAGAATAGGTAAATCTATTAAACAGAAAGGGGATGATGGTTCCCAGGAGCTGGGGAGGAAGTGGAGACAGGGAGTAACTACTTAATGGGTATAGAGCTTCCCTTGGAGTGATGAAAGTGTCATGGACCACGACAGAGTTGATAGTTTCACAACATGTGAATGTACTGAATTCCACTGATTGATTCACTTTAACATGGTTAATTTTATGCAATGTAAAGTTCATCTCAAAAAAAAAGTTAACACACTTGCCTTAAAACAGGTCACAAGGCTTGATATGGTTGATGCATGCATTCAACTAGTATTTATTAAGTCCTTACTGTGTGCAAGACACTGGAGATAGGGTGATAAGTAAACAGAAACAGTCCTTGCCTTCGTGGAGCTGAGAGTGTAGTAGGAGACAAGACACTGATCAAATATGTATCAAATCAGCTAAGTGCCAAGAATGACAACTGCAGACTATTCTGAGAGCTGACCCAGCCATGACCACACAACAACCACATACAACACAAACCTGATCATATTGTTTCTCTAATCCTTGCTTTAATAAGTCTCCCACTGACATTAAAACTGAAAACTAAAATCCTTCTTCTGACCTGCAAGGTCTTGCACAGAATCAGGTCTCTCCTCCCTGTTCACTCTGGTCTTCTTTCCAACCCTTGTGAGCTCCACGCACCTTCTTGCCCCAGGGCTTCTACTCTATAGCTTCCCTCCACTAGAATACTCCTCCCTCTCCAGTTTATCTTCTGGTAACCATCTTTCAGATCTCTCAACTGTCACTTCCTCACTAAAGCCTTCCCTGATAGCAACTCAAATAAAGAGAGACCAATGACCTGTTCTCCAAAATCCGTGTCTGCTACATGCTAGGTAGCTTCAGTCATATCTGACTCTGTGTGACCCCACAGACGGCAGCCCACCAGGGTCCTCCAGCCACAGGATTCTCCAGGCAAGAATACTGGAGTGGGTTGCCATTTCCTTCGGGAATTTACAATAAGCAAAGCAAAAAGAAAATCTCAATTCAACTTTTCAAAAAGTTATTAACTCCAAGATTCCCCCAAACTCTACTCAAACATTCTTGTCAACAGTTATCCAAAGAAATCTTTTATGAATTGCTTGACTTTGCATAAAGTGCATTTTTGAAACTTCTGCTTAGTTTCAGTAAAAACAAGACAGTTACTGTGACAATAAGAACTTTGTATAGTCCACTGACACTAACTCGTTAAACATAATTTAATGCAACTGGCTATTGTGATGCCTTAACTGATTTACATATACTTCAGACCATTTTATCCTGAGCAGCATTCAGATTAATCATTTCCAGTTGATTAAATAGTTGATTATAAATGGTGGTTATGGTCATTTCTATTAAATAAAAAAGTCAAGCATCAGTCCAGGAATATAATCCTCAATATACTATTTTGTTTCTGTGAAGAAAATCAAATTAGATTTACATTACTTTGACTTCCATGAACACAACCTGCCACAGTGTACAAGGACAAGTTGACAAGGTTTTCAGGAAAAGCTATCACCCAGCTGGTGTGCAATATGCAAAGAGGCTAGGACCAGGGCAAACACAATTCAAATCATCCAGTCACACACTGTTATCTTTTAAGTCTATCTCATTTAATAATCATAAGCTGGGACAAGGTATTTTTGTAGCATGGATTTCTCTGCAAGCAGAGAGGAGCAATTTCAATGACCTATAGAAAGTTCCACACAAAAAAGACTGTGCTAGGGAATTCCCTGGGGGTCCAGTGGTTAGGACTCAGTGCTTTCACTGCTGTGGCTGGGGTTTCAATCCCTGGTTGGGGAACTAAGATCCTGCAAGCCATGCAGTGCAACCAAAAAACACTCTGCTAAAGCTGTCAAAGGACATTTAAACAATATAACATTATCCCTGTGCTTTTTGGAAATGAAAATAAGTTGCATTTTTGAAATAACATCTTAATGATTAACAGACATTATTTGTATACACATTTGACATAACAATTAGTAATGATGCTTGCACACAAATGAGTAAAACAACAGCATGCAATCAGCACTACTATTTCTTGGATCATAACTTCCAGTCTTAAAGAGCACTATTGGGAAATCAACACAAAATGGAAATACCCAACTCCATGCAGTTTTCACCCATATTGCTAAATGTTTAAAAGTCCAAAATGCCAGTTCAAGACTTATGACTAATCCCTACTAAGATCATGTAGTTGCTTGGGCACAGTTATTCTAGATAGAGTTTCAGACTAGTGCACGTCCAAGCCTTGGGTGATTCTGGCCTCCTTCTAATCCAGAATATGATCCAAATCATTTAAAAATCTACTGGGTATGTCACATGTGGCATGCTCCAAAGCTAGAATCTGGATATAATGACAAGAAAACTTACTTTCTTTTCAGTTTTATGCTGTGCTTGATTTCAAGGCTTCTCTATCGTAACCTGACCTAGTCTACCCATTCTAACTGCATTTTCCACTAGCAGTCCCCTGCCAGAAGGCTCTGCTCTCAGCAAACTGGTCTCCCTCCTCATTTTCTAAGTATCCCAGTTTATTTCTAACTGCTGTTCTCCTGGACTGGAATTACCTACATAAATCTCCTTGAAAAGTTAACTGAAGGTTCAACTAGTGATCTACAAGATCCTATAACATAAGAAGAGCTGTAGATACATAAAATTTACAGACCTTTACAAATTAATTTACTTTCCCCTCAAGGTGATTCGGAGAAGGCAATGGCACCCCACTCCAGTACTCTTGCCTGGAAAATCCCATGGATGGAGGAGCCTGGTAGGCTGTAGTCCGTGGGGTCGCTAAGAGTCAGACACGACTGAGAGACTTCACTTTCACTTTTCACTTTTATGCACTGGAGAAGGAAATGGCAATCCACTCCAGTGTTCTTGCCTGGAGAATCCCAGGGACGGCAGAGCCTGGCGGGCTGCTGTCTATGGGGTCGCACAGAGTAGGACATGACTGAAGCGACTTAGCAGCAGCAGCAGAGCATGTACACACTCAAGCAAGTGTATGTCATAAGAAGATGAAGAATTCTCTAGATGGATGGATGGAGTGGCAGAAGGTATACGGACAAACAGATATGGCACTCACTTGATTAAACCAGCATGGCTCCAAAATCAGAGTATTGTCTACAGCCATTTGAGATCACCAAGGATCATTAAGTGATGACCTGAGATGAGAATAATTTGATCAAGGCTAGTAGCTCACAGTTTAACTGTCTTGTAAATATCTTCTAATGGGTATATTTTTAATACTCAATCAAGAGGCATTCTGCCATTTGCTATTCTAATGGCCTTCTTTCAGAGAGCCTGGCAATTACCAGGTTGTTTCAAAGGGGTCACACAAGATATAGTGAGGAAGAGAAGTGTACCGGCTCAGTACGTCGGTTCTGGAGCCAGATGTCTGGGTTTAAATCCTGGTTCTGCCACTTACTACACCTAAGAGATCTTGGCCGATTTCCTTAATGGTACTGTGTCTGTTTCCCTATGTGTATAAATGAGGATGATATCAATGACTTAGAAGGCAGTTGTGAGACATTGCCTTGATACAGTGAGTGCTGAAAAAATGTCAGTTGCTTGTATACAGCACAGTGAAATAGCTAATTTCTTTGCTGCCATTATCTAGTTGCTTCCAACCCAGATTTTTTAAAAATGTGTAAAAAAACGCAACCTTAATGCAAATAATTGAAATACATCTGTAGGGTTATTACCCTGAAACACAGTGCCACAAATAAAGTCTATGTGAACATTTTCTTGACTAGAATAAAAACAGAAAGACACAATCTTGTGAAACTGAAAAGGAGAGAAAGGAAGCACGCCTGCAAAACCCTAATGATCATGAGCATTTCTTTAAATGAACTACTGTTCAGATTTCCTACTAACTACTGATCAGGGCTTCCCTGGTGGCTCAGTTGGTAAAGAATCTACCTGCAATACGGGAGACCTGGGTTTGATCCCTGGGTTGGGAAGATCCCTTGGAGGAGGGCATGGCAACCCACTCCAGTTTCTTTCCTGGAGAATCCCCATGGACAGAGGAGCCTGGAGGGCTGCAGTCCATGGGGTCACAAACAGTCAGACATGACTGAGTGACTATGCACACAGCACTGACTAGATACTATCTAATCAGTACATGAGCATAAGACAGAATAGTTCACTGTGACTTTACTCAGGACTTCAACATATTTCATTCAAAATAACTTGCAAAAAAGAATCTAAAGTCAACTTCAGATGGGTTCTCAAAGGTTACAGCACCCTAACTTGATTAAACGAGCCTGACTCAACTTCAGGGTTGGAATTTGGGGAGTCTCAGCAAGTGGAGGCTCTGGGTTAGGCACTAGGTGGGAGGCAGAAATAGCTACCACGTGAAACCACATGGATGCAACTATGAGAAGGCACTGGCTCAGCTCTGCCACATGTGCAATGCTGAAGAGGCCAGAACCCAGAGGGAGGGGTAAGCATACACAAAGGCAGGCAGAACCCTAACTAAAGGGGACAAGCGGCTCTGGACAGAGAGAAGGTAGCAGGTTTAGATCTGGAGATAGAGGGTCTCTACCTTATCAATCATGCTTATGCTTGCCAAATATTGTCCCATTTGTTTTTCATATGATCGAAATGATTTGTTTTAGGAATAATTGAAGTTTAAGAAAGAAACTCCCTCAGCAAAAGTTGACCACTATAGAGTTTGCTAAGACTGTTCTCTGACAATCTCCTCATGTAAATTTCATTATGAATCTTTCGATTTTAATGTGATTCTCCAGAAGAAAGTTTGCCTACACATTTATACTTAAAGGTTTATAGGAAAGGGCCACACATTTGATTGACCTTAAGAAATAGTAACTCTTGCAAAAACACAGATAACCTCTAGCTATTAACTGGTATATAACAAACTGGAGTAAGATTTGCTAAGGGTTTCCATTTTACTAATGTCCATTCATGGCCTCCCAGGTGGCTTAGTGTTACAGAATCTGCCTGCCAATGCAGGAGGCATGGATCAATCCCTGGGTCGGGAAGATTCCCTGAAGGAGGGCATGGCTACCCACTCCGGTATTCTTGCCTGGGGAACCCCCATGGACAAAGGAGCCTGGCGGCCTACAGTCCATGGGGTCACAAAGAGTCAGACATGACTGAGCAACTGAACAACAACAAATTTGCTTCCAATATACTAAACACTTGATTTCCTTCTTAAATAATCCACTCACCCAACTCCAGACCCCTACAAAAAAAAAAAAAATCCTAACAGCTAAATTGTAAGATTTTGTGGTGTCAGTGGCTATAAATCTCAGTAATAATCACCTCTGGACTGGGCTTAGTAGACTGGAGTCTGATTATCAAGATTAAAGAGCTAACCAAAACTGGCTTTGTAAATGTTTAAGTAAGGTTGGGTTGAGCAACTGTCTGTGGTATAATGCAATCCACCATATCACTTCTAAGATTTACTTTTTGCCACCTTTTTTCATTATAAATAAATAGATATATTTATTTAGGTGAATAAACACCTAACCACCCAGTTACTATTGTGAAAGTAGAAATTGGGTTCTGATGGTGACCATAAAATACAATGAAGAAATTCCTTCATTCACGCCTGGGAATAAACATTTAAAAATTTTTAAAGAGTACTATGTGAGCTGACTCACATGTTAAGAAACTTTAATGTGACAATCATTTCTCAATGTATGCATGCATGCATGTGTGTGTACTCAGTCGTGTCTAACTCTTTGCGACCCCATGGACTGTAGCCTGCCAGGCTCTTCTATGCATGGAATTTTCCAGGGAAGAATACTGGAACTGGTTGCCATCTCCTTCTCCATTCTCAATGCATACATATATCAAATCATTATGCTGTACACTTTAAACTTACACAATGTTGTATGTTAATTATACCTTGATATTGTTGAAAAAGCCCCAAAATAGAAAAAAAAAACAGATAAGTATATTGTAACTAAGGATTTAGGCTGCACTTCTAAAACAACATGCTCATTGTTATAGCTTCTATTTTGCACAATGTTGAGTCACATTAGTTAAAATAAACTTTGTAGTTTGGCGTGGGAAGCACATAACCTACAACTCTAGTCAGGTTCAGACCCAGACAGCATTTGAAGAGGGAAAGAATTGGTGGGAGCAATTTCCAGGTATATCTGTGACACCCTGAACTACTCTTTTTCAGCAGATTTAAAAAAAAAGGGGGGGGGAAGGGGGCCCCAAATCTAATCACTTCCACCCATGACTCTCATCCAACTTCCTTACTTTATCCTGATCCTCATACTGCTCTATGCTTCTTTCACCACCCCACATTCACGATACCAGTTCCCCTTCCCTCTCTTGATCCTAACTCAATGGTTAAACTCTGCCCTGCAAAATCTGCCATCCTCATTAACCAAACTCTCTACATCCTTAACATCAAAAAATGTTCCCTACAAATACTTGCCTTCCCTAAGCCTTGAAAGTGAAAGTCGCTCAGTCATGTCCGACTCTTTGCGACCCCATGGACTATACAGTACATGGAATTCTCCAGGCCAGAATACTGGACTGGGTAGCTGTTCCCTTCTCCAGGGGATCTTCCCAACCCAGGGATTGAACCCAGGTCTCCCTCAATGCAGGCGGATTCTTTACCAGCTGAACCACAAGGGAAGCCCTAAGCCTTAGCTCTTTTCTGATGATTCTTCCCCAGAGAGGTGAGGGGTCGGTCTCCTCTTGCCTCTCCACTGCTTGTGCAGTCCATGAATCCAATCTCCCGAAAAGCGTGTCCTCCTTTTGGGGTCAAACGATCTAGAGATACAAGCTTTTACCCCCTCCTCCTCATGGACAGCATGTCTCCTGGACATTTCCCCTTACTCATTTGTGTCACTGGAGGCCTTTCCATCCCATCTCCTACCATCATTCTGTGAAATTTTAATGTCTGTGTGACAACTAACTCCATAGTCCTGTTTCATAATTTTTGGACATCGTTATCTCAAGTGACCATTACTAACCTTCATCATTTCTACCAAATAGCTCTCTGGTCACTTATTGACATCAACAGCAGACTTTGAAATTTAGCTTTAAGTCCCATGCCCTATGTTTCCTCTTACCATTGCACTTAGAAATACCATCATCCATACAGACAACTCATCCAGAAACCTACCTACACTGTCAAGTCTCAGAACTCTTTTGCTCTAAGGATCTTCACCTTTGCTCTACTTTAGCCAACTGCTCTAGGCTGACAGACTGGGATTTATTAATATCACCTACTGCTTCATCTCTGACATCTCGAAGGAAAAAAGCACGCTCTTAGTCTTTTAGCTCTTTCACTTCCACCATAGCTCTTTAAAACCTCTGGTCTCTTGATCCCACCTTCAGTTTCTCAAATTCCTTACCTTCATTCTTTCTATAAAGTGTTCACTCGTAGAACCTATTTCTCACCAGCTCCGTCAACTTCTTCCCCACTAGGCTTTCCACAATAGACCTACATTAAGTCCTAATTCCGGGACCAGTCTCAGAGATCACTGTCTTTATTCCTGCATGAACAAAGCTAAGAACAGTTTTGTTAAAAATCACACTAATGTGAAGTTCATGGCATTACAAAATCTTCAGTGCCACTCCATGAACGTCCTACTTGTTCTCATTGATTGTACTCTCCACTTATCCTAAGTGTCTATTTGAAAGCTTCATGACTCTCAAGTCCCATACCACACTCCTCTATGTGGGTGACCTTGCTCCTACATCTGCTGGGCACTTCTTCATACTTCCCTGTTGTGTGTGAGCATCAGGTCTTACCCTCCAGTTTTAGAAGAGGGGTTTCTTTTCTTGTTCTTGACTGATAAAGAGCTTTCACCTATGCTCCTGATCTCTATCTGCCCATCTTTTTGCACCAATAATTACTCCATCTCCCTTATACTATGAACCATTTTATTTCCACTCTCTATCTCCCCTTGGTTTTTTAGCTTTAATGTTTAAGTCCTTATTTTCTTAAACACACATACTTTTCTTGACAGTGGATCCTCTTCCAGCCTTATCTCTCTCCTTCCCAGTATAAAATAAAGCCCAGTATAAAGTAAAGTTCTTTTAGGGCAAGGACTTGGGTTTTTGTTGTTGTTGTTGTTTTGTTCCCTGGTACACCACTAACCTAGAGCAGGGAATGGCACATAGTAAAAGCTCAATAATTAGTTGCTGAAAAATGAGTCACCACCTCAGAAGAATACAGTCAGTATGTCTCCTTCCTCACCTCCTCTTTACCCTTCCAGCCCTTTCTTTGTAGGCTGGTTCCTGCCCCTACTCCCACAGGTCTAACCTGCCAGATCAAATGGACAGTTTCTAACTTAACCTCTTTCTAGCACTAACACTAAGAACCATCTTCTTTGCTTCCATGACATCACACCTCCTCTTATGTCTCTGGATACTCCTTTTGAGCTTCCTTTGCCAAATCTGCTCGTCCTATTTCCCTGTATTCAGCCCTCAGCTCTCTGTCCTTCATCACTACTCATGGCATGCTCTCCCTGGGTAACCTAATCCATAGGCATGGCTTTAATTACCATCTATATGATGACACCCGAAAAGTATACATCTCTAGCCCCAGACTTCTCTTCTGAGCTCTCCACATGTTAACACTGAGGGCTCGGGTTCCAAAGAACAATATTAAGTTCTTTACATGTATTTATCCATTTTCTGCTCACAACCAGCTCATTAGAAAGGTGCTGTTATTACCGCCTTGCACAGATGAGGAGGCCGAGGCACAGAAAGGAGAGCAACTTACTCAAGGCCACACAGCCAGCTAGTAAGCAGTAGAGCTTCTTAACGGTGATACAAGCACCTTTCTTTTTCTTAAATAACAACTTTATTTCTATATAATCTACATGCCATGGATTTCACTCATTTAACAACAGCTTTTATTATGTTCATGGTGCTGTGCAAACACCACCACAATCTAGTTTTAGAACATTTTTATCACCCAAAAAAGAAATGTGGTACCCACTAGTAGTTATTGATATGAGCAGTTTTAAACTTTAATTTTAGGAACTGAAACCTTCTGAGAAGTAAATTTTTAAAAGAAGCAATTATAATGTGTGAAGTCAGTTAAGACAAACTGGTTTCTTTAAGTGTACATATATTATTTTTTACAACACAAAAGATTCTTTTTTGTGTGTTTAAAAAAGGAGTTTTCTACCAGGACTGGATTTACCCATATGGTACAAGAAATTCAAACAAGAAAGAGCTAAATATTCCTACAACCAGACAAATATTACAGGCTTACTGTGTTATCAGAAGGAAGACACAGTAAATTCTCACAGGAAGAACAGTAAAAAGGAGAATATCTTTAGGAGACTGTATAAGGAATGACCTCTTTTTACCTACACAACTTACATTTAATAACCATGTGTCTAATTACATGAAAAATGAAACCAATTGAATGAAGCCAGAAGAATACATAAATGGAAATTATCAACAGCATCTATGGTACAAATGAAAAGAAATTGCTTAACAGAAAATTTAAAAGGCGTTTTAAAACAGAAAAGTTCATTAGACTTTTAATGACTATAATTAGAGAAGGTATTTCCATGCTGCTCCAGGTGGAGTGACACAGCCAGAGTTAAACTGCACCACTGAAGCCAGCTTTCCTTGTGCAATAACTGCAAAGCACTACTGAGTTATTTTCGATCTAATTTGCCATTTGAAGACTTGGGATAGACCAGGAAAGAAAAATTCCATCAATTTATATGCTATACGTGATACGAGGGAAGAATCACCAGTGAAGAAAAGCATCAGTAGCCAATTTTAAGAAACAGAAGTCTTTCAAATGGCTTGCTACAAGCTCTTCCCTCTCATACATACTGTACCTAAATTGAGGTTTGAAATGTGTTACTTCAAAACATGTCAAAGGCAGATCTCATAGCTCCTAATAACCCTGAAACCATCACTGGTGTGAAAAGCTCTTTATTTCCATCTGGGATAAAGGTATGAACTCATTTCTTGGGGCTGCGAAGACTCTCTGTTCAATTCATACATCATCAATCAAGCACCTACTATGCCCCAGACTCTATCTTCAGTGCTGGCAAGCAGACGTAATCCTTTGCTTCACAGTTAAGTGTAGGTGGGGGGGGGTGGTGGTGTGTGGGGGAGGCAAAATATGAGACTATGATAGTAGAACAGCCTGGATTAATCAGATTGTTCTGTTTTTAGACCAAGTATTCCAAACTTTTATTCTAAACAACATGGTGAGTTCAGCTGCAAAAACCATGTGGGTCATGGCAGGGAGAAAGAGAACAGTTTCAAAGGAAGTTGAAGGGGGCAAGGGTAGGTCTGAGAAGCATAAAAGTATTCTTTCACTTACTAACTAATTCATTCCACAAATATTTTGCAAGGACTGATGATGAAGCTGAAGTTCCAGTACTTTGGCCACCTGATATGAGGAGCCGCCTCACTGGAAAAGACTGATGTTGGGAAAGATTGAGGGCAGGGGAAGGAGGCGACAGAGGATCAGATGGTTGGATGGCATCATGGACTCACTGGACATGAGTCTGTACAAACTCCAAGAGATAGTGAAGGACAGGGAAGCCTGGTATGCTGCAGTCCACGGGGTTGCAGAGTTGGACACAACTGAGCGACTGAACAACAACAACCTACTATGTCAGGCTCAGAAGCTAAAAAGAATCTGCCCAATCTCCAAAAGAGGTTTTGGTTTAGTGAGCACAGTAAATGAACACTGACATTGCATGCTGACAACTGAGATGAGAATCAATATCATTGTTGCTGTTGTTAATGGTTAATAACTATTTAGAATTTACCACATGCCAGGTACCTTTCACGGAGAAGGCAATGGCACCCCACTCCAGTACTCTTGCCTGGAAAATCCCATGGACGGAGGAGCCTGGTAGGCTGCAGTCCATGGGGTCGGAGTCGGACACGACTGAGTGGCTTCACTTTCACTTTTCACTTTCATGCACTGGAGAAGGAATGGCAACCCACTCCAGTGTTCTTGCCTGGAGAATCCCAGGGATGGGGAAGCCTGGTAGGCTGCTGTCTATGGGGTCGCACAGAGTAGGACACGACTGAAGTAACTTAGCAGCAGCAGGCATCTTTCAAAGCATTTCATATGTATTAAGTCATTTACTTCTGAAAACAACCTGATAAAGTAAGCAGTTATTAGTTTTCCCATTTTACAGAAGAGGAAATTGAA
Source organism: Bos grunniens (assembly GCF_055505025.1). Classification (NCBI taxonomy): domain Eukaryota; kingdom Metazoa; phylum Chordata; class Mammalia; order Artiodactyla; family Bovidae; genus Bos; species Bos grunniens. Next base: position 121,723,857 of record NC_141194.1, on the reverse strand, counting down.
GCACAAGATTATATGACTTAGTTTAGGTCAGGTGGACTTCCCTGGGGGCTCAGACGGTAAAGCGTCTGCCTATAATGTGGGAGACCTGGGTCCAATCCCTGGGTCAGGAAGATCTCCTGGAGAAGGAAATGGCAACCCACTCCACTATTCTAGCCTGGAAAATCCCACAGATGGAGGAGCCTGGTAGGCTACAGTCCATGGGGTCGCAAAGAGTCACACGTGATTGAGCGACTTCACTTTCACTCAGGCTTCCCTTGTAGCTCAGTCGGTAAAGAGTCTGCCTGCAATGCAGGAGACTTGGGTTCGATCCCTGGATCAGGAAGATCCTCTGGAGAAGGAAATGGCGACCCACTCCAGTATTATTGCCTGAGAATCCCATGGTCAGAGGAGCAGGCTACAGTCCATGGGGTCGCAAAGAGTTGGACACAACTGAGCAACTAAGAGCACAAACAGATGAGTGACTTTCACTTCACTTCACCACTTCAGGTGGCTAAAAAGGAACAGAGCCAAGATCTGCATACTGACTGACCTTCAAGCTTGAATCCTTAATCCCAATACCATACTATCTTAAATAAAGGTAAAGATCAAGATTACGTAATCCTGGATAATAATCCTCACAACAGAGCTATGAAGTAGGTTTCATCATCCCCACTTTAGAGAGGAGGAAACTGAAGGACAGAGAGGAGAACTAAATCACTTGAAGTCCTCCAGCTAAGCAGCAGAGCCAGAATACAAATACACATCAGCCATAAATCTTTTTATAGATCAGAAACGTGAGCTCTAATCTAACTTTACACTGGGAAAGTAAACCACTATGTATACACTTCTTCCAGAGTAGCAGTATCATACTGAAATATACTCCAGTTCTTAAAATGCCTTAGGCACAGAGTACCTTGGGGAGCAACTTCGGCAGCATCCATGTCTGAATTAAACAGTTACCACAGAAAATAATAATTCTTGAGGACTAGCAATTCGTACTGCACTTTGATTTGTTTTGATAAGAGCAGAACCGCCCAGGAAGAGAAGACAAATAGGACATAGGACTGACATTACAGTTTTGTTGGTAGTAGAGTTGGGTCTGATACAATTACACACTGTGCCACACAGAGAATTGTTCAGGGAGAAATTTTGTTACTTGTGAACTTTAATTCCAAACTGATTTTATCTATTAAGTCTACCACATAGGAAAATGCATTTGTTTGCATCATTCCTGAGAAGCATATAAAATAGCACTCATCAGAGCCACACAGCAGCCTGAGTCACATGCAAATACTAAGATGCTCTATTTAAATGTAAACAACTTACATTACATACAAATACTGCTTCTGAGTTAGAAGAGAAACTAGAAAAATTTTATTAATGGAAAATGCAACATTTCCAAAAAGTCTGAAGCCTTAAGAAAAAAACATTCCTCAAAGTGTTTTTTAAGAAAAAATATTAGCAAAAAAAGTATTTTAGAATAACTGAAGCATATGTAATTGTGTTAAGGATTCTTTACCTATCTAAAATAATTTCCAATTTATAATACATAAAAATGAATCACAGTGTATGTCTAATATAAATATTAAACTATAGTTTTACAACTATTAAATTTACTCTGCTCTTCGAATACAGGACTTCTTACCTACGAATCATACTACAAGTTTATTAACTTTAAGAAATCCAAGGTTGTTTTAACACTATGCCAATTTGTGAAAAGTAGTCAAAACTTCCCTAAAGAACAAATTATCAACATTTGAGATGAACAATAATGGTACGATTTCTTATCCAAGTGTGTGACTGACACAGATAGTGGGGGCGGGGGTCAAGAAGACCTTGGATCAAAACCCCAGCCCTGCTGTTTACTAGCAAGGTATGTCGTATTTGGCAATTAAACTACTATGTGCCTCAGTGGAGACATACTATATTCCTATAAAGATTAAACAAAATAACATATATATAGTGCCTAACATAGTTGGAACTCAGTAAGTGTTAATTTCCATCACCACCACCCACGCCTCTATTTTCTGAAAAGAGTAAGGAACAAATATTAAATACTACTTTTGCCAGATGGAGCTTAGTACACATAGTTTCACTTTCCAAGATACAAAAATGAGTGGTTTTCTGCCTTTCTGCATCAGATTTTGGGAAAGTGACTAAGATGCCAACCCTATGTAGATGTCAGTCTTCATAAGCCTAGACCAATTTCCTTCCTGGCTGCAAAAGATGGAGGGCTCTGAAACTCATAAAAATGAAACAAGGAGGTAAAAAGGATGTCAATAGAGACAGATCTACTAGATCAAGCCCAGCCTTAAATTATATGATAGTAACAATATTCCTCAAAAAGTGAAATCTGCATGGGCTTACTGCTCTAATAAAGGTTGAAGTCCCAAAGTTCCCATTTTTGTCTAAAATGTTTATGGTTTTCCTTTAGATATTCACATATCTAATTTAAACAAGCTGTTGTAATATTTATTAAAAATCGAAAACACTAATATAAAGATAGAATAATACTGTTGAAAAATCTGTTTTAATTCCATTTACACGTTTATTTCACAAAGATTTGATTCTTTCAAGCAATAACACACTAAGTTATGGAAATGCAGACACTGAGCACCTTTTCATGTGCTTATTGGCCAGATGTATATATTCTTTGGAGAAATGCCTATTAATATCCTTTGCCCAAAATATTGAAAAGATACTCAATATTGCTAATTACTGGAGAATGCAAATCAAACTACAATGAGGTATTACCTCCACACCCACCAGGGTTCACTGGTGGCTCAGTGGTAAAGAACCTGCCTGCCAATGCAGGAGACACTGGTTCGATCCCTGGTCCAGGAGGATCTTACATGCCTCAGGGCAACTAAGCCCATGCTCCACAACTATTGGGCCTGTGTTCTACAGCCCAGGAGCCACAACTACTAAAGCCTGTGCACCCAAGAGCCTGTGCTCCACAACAAGAGAAACCACTGCAATGAGAAGCCCTCACACCACAACTAGAAAGTAGCCTCAGCTTACTGCAACTAGAGAAAAAAGGCTGTGCAACCAAAAACAAAATAAATAAATAAAATTATTAAAAAGAAATACTTGTGTGATCTGAGACAGGCTGGGACCTGGGACCTTTTAGTGCACTGCTGCAATGCTTGCACCTGTACATACTGCTCCTCAAGCAAAACACACAGAAACTATATGGGACTAAAAGTAACTGCATGCATGCACACCTGGGGCAAATTCTGCACCTCAAAGATACACAGAGACAAAAAAAAAAAAACAACCCACAACCGACTGTCACTTTTGAAGAGCCTGGAGCAAAAACAGGGTACTGAGCGTGCTCCCTGTACACAACACCACCTAAGTCACCCCTCTGGTCTGACCCCTGGACACACCCCTACCCTCACCCCATATAAGGGCACAAGCTAGCCCTCTTTCAGGGACAGGGCAAGCAACAGGGAACCTGTTGTTTGTTGTGGCTCCCCGCTGCTGCAGCAGGGCCCCAATAAAGTTTTGCCTGAATTTCTTGTCTGGCCTCTGATCAATTTCTATTGATTAGGGAAGGCCAAGAACTCTGGTCTGTAACAATTTTACAAACAAGAGTAAATAAAATATAGACAGATGTTTATTAACAGCATTGTTTAAAAGACTAAAAAAAAATTTAAAATTAAATAATCCAAATATCCATCAGGAAGGGACTGTTTAAACTAACTGTGAAATATCCAAACAATGGACTATTGTGCAACAGTCAAAATATAGGAGTAGCTCAGTATATACCAATATGAAATTATCTCTAACATACATCAAGTAAAAAAACAAATTAAAGAATATGATATATTGTATGATTCCAATTGTATATATAAAGATATATGTGCATGAGCATAAATGTATGAGCATATGTGTGTGTGCACAAGTGTACATATGCTTCAATAGACATAAAAACAATTTGAACACCCAGAGAAAAATTTAACAGTGGTTACCTCTGGGGAATAGGGTTGTAAATGAAGCAGGGATATAAACTTTTTTATATGTTCTGTAGCTTAAAAAAAGTTTTAACCAAATATAAAACTTCTCAATTAAAAAAATCTTGATAACTGTCAAATTTTTTTCAGTCATACCTAGCCTAGTTATATATAAAATATAATTGAGAGAATCTGAATTAAAATAAATCACTCCTATTGATATTAGGACTAGACAGATATGGATTTGAATTTTAAGTTTTTATAAAGCTCACTTCAGTCCCTGTTTGGCTGACACAAATTGAGTATTTTAAGACAACTCAAACAATCAAAATACAGGAGTGTTATCTTAATACAGCAAAAAAAAAAAAAAAACTTACTTCAATCACAGTTAATGTTCACAGCATCTGAAAGATTCCACATCAAGCTTGATCATATGATCAAATATATGATTTGTGTCAATTCTGAAGAAAATGTGACACCCTGAAAAAACTTTAAAGATTGACTGTATAGATTCACACTTTCAACAACCATTTATTGAGCACCTACTATGTATTAAGCAATCTGTTAGGAACCAGATACTATGATAAATACTACTAATGGAAACATGTATAAAATACTCCAAGGAATTCCCTGGCAGTCCAGTGGTTAGGACTCCATACTTTCACTGCCCAGGGCATGGGTTTGATCCCTGGTCAGGGAACTAAGATCTCACAAGCCCCCCAAGTCCCCCTACCAAAAAAAATCTCTAATGGGCACAGAGCTGGGAGAGATTCATTCTGTCCAGGTTGTCAGGGAAGAGAGCTCTAGGACAGCTTCACTGAAGAAGCCACACTTGAGCAGGTCTATATCAGCAGGACTTCATCAGAGAACGGGAACAGAGGCAACTCCAGAGAGAGCGGAAAGCAGGAGCAAATGCCTGGAAGTATCTAGCAAACCCTAGAGGCGTCCGAGCCTGTGAATAACCCAGTATGGCCAGAAACCGGGTACTGCGGCGAGGAGGAGTGGTTAGCGAAAGGAGACTAGAAAGGAAGGCCTGAGGACACCTGTGAAGGAATCTCAGCGCCCTTACCTAGGCTGCAGCATAGAGGTAACTGGATAGGCAAGAGTAACAATTTTAAAAAGCACGCTTTTGATTAAGAACTGTAAGAAAATAATTACTTGAAAAGTCATGATAACGGTTATTTTGGAAGGAGGGAAGGCTTATGATCTACCTGGATGGAGATTTTAAACATGCTTGCCCTGTAGTATCGTGTGTGTGCTCAGCTGTGTCTGACTCTCTGCAACCCCATGGACTGTAACCCACCACATTCCTCTGTCCATGGGATTCTCCAGGTAAGAAATACTGAGAGTGGGTTGCCATTTCCCTCTCCAGGGCATCTTCCTGACCCAGGGATCAAACCCATGTCTCTTGTGTCTCTTGCACCGGCAGGCAGTTTCTTTACCTCTAGTGCCACCTGGGAGGCCCAGCTTTCTATTTGTTCTATTAATTTTTGAGGATGATACTGAAACTCCAACTAAAAATCTTAATTTAACTACTTAAAAAAATACCTGTAATATATAGTGGAACTATATGTAACTTTGCTCTGTATTTTCCAAGTTTCCTGTAAATGTGTTATCACACTTTCATAATTCAAAAAAAAAAAAAAGAGATGTGTATAAACATACATAAAGGAGAAGCTCTTTAGTGAAATCAATAACTCAGCAGTCAAAGACAGAAGTAAATGGCTAATATACCAAGTGAACTATTCCACTAAAAGGGAAGAAAAGATCTGTAAGGCAATGGCTGTTGGGTCAAAGAGCTTCCCAACCTGATGAACAAAAGTCAAAGGAGGGGACTGTACCATGCAGCCCCGTTACATTCATGTGTCTGGGGCATATTAGGTATACGTAACCTACAGAAGAATTATAATAGAAATTTGAAGGTGAGAGAGATGGGCCAATGAGAAAGAGAAGAAAGGTATTCCCTATTAGGTCAGAGCACAGTGGAGGAGTAAGCGATTTTACTTATGTAAAAGCCAAAATGAACTGTTCTTACTTGAGAAGAGTTGGATACCAGCAACTGTGTGAGAGAGATTAATTACAGAATGGGCCAGAAAAGCCCATGACCCTAGAGAATAGGCCCTCACCAACTTTTAAAATATGCACCTAGAAATATTAAGATTTTTACCCTTACACCCTAGCTTCTTTAACTATGAAAAAGTGAAAGTGAGTCACTCAGTCATGTCCGACTCTTTGTGACCCCATGGACTGTAGCCCACCAGGCTCCTCTGTCCATTGGGATTCTCCAGGCAAGAATACTGAAGTGGGTTGCCATTTCCTTCTCCAGGGGATCTTCTGGACCCAGGGATCGAACCCAGGTCTCCCACATTGCAGGCAGACTCTTTACCGACTAAGCCACCAGGGAAATTACTCTTCAACTATATAATAATAATAAAACCTAGCTACCATTTATTGAACAAATACTCTATGCCAGGCACAGTCCAAGCCCTCAGCATATCTACTTGGTGGAACCCTCACAGTGAGCTCAGGATGTAGGTGCCAACATTATCCTTTTCTTACAAATAAAGAAACGTGCATCCTTTCAAGTGGCACCTATGGAGAAACAAGACATGAGGGAGAATACAGAGGACAGAACTGGGCCTGGGCAAAAAGGAGTGCCTGCCTCATACGTAGTCCGACCCAAGTCACCAGGGCAAAACATTACATACGGATTAGGAGCTAAACCTCCCGTTGCTAATAGTGATTTTTGAAACCTTATCCTTGGCATGTCTACCTCCTCTGGCAACATGTAGCAGAGGCAGGCGGTTGGTAGTGACACTGAGATTTGGGATCCTGGCCAGCTCCCTGTTTCCTTTCATCAGAAATATGGCCAACATCTGGCAGCTTCAGCAAATGTCAAAATGAATGAGTCTCCACTAATTCATATGTTACAAACTGGATTGTCAAAATTGGTCCAATTCCATTATGGAATTACAGTTCAGCTGCACTAAACACTAAATACCTATGAGCCATTAGGTGGGCCTTTTAAATCTCTTTGCTCTATGGAAATTTCTATTCTGGTAGCAGTTGTAAGAGATTTGATCTTTATCATACTCTTCCTGGCAGCAGTAAAATTCCATTTCCATCAACGCCGTTTCCTCTCAGGAAAGAAATCTCTCAGGAAATACTCAAAACATTGTTTTTAACAAAGTTCTCAAATATGAATCATTTTCAACTGCCAGGAAAAAAAACCTGCCCCCACTGTTTTGCATCATAATATGCTTTCCCTAAAATGACAGTTTTGGGGCAAGACATACTTATTTGACTTGGCTCAAACAGTTCACTCTGCCTTAACTATCTTCTCCCTTATTTCTGCTTGTCCAAGTCCTACCAACTCATTCATTGCTTCAAAAGATTATTCCCTGAACACCTACTAGTTTTTCAGATGGCAGGGGTTCAAGTAAGTGTATCAAAAATTAACAAGGCAGAGATTTGGGAATGATCACTGTAGACAGTGGGCCCATCATCTGACATGCTGAGAATTTCTTTCAAGGAAAAGTTTCCTAGAAGAGAAAACATTTAAAGTTGGTCCTTTAAATACAGGCAGGAGGAATTCAACACAAGAGGAAAGGCACTTACAGAGGCTAAGAGGAATGCCTCCAATGACAGGGTGCACAATTGAGCTGCTACCTCAGAAATTCATCCTAATGTTTGTGCCAAAGGCCCACTTCCAATGGGTTGCACCTGACCAATGACTGAGCACAGCAGGGGCAGGACTGTACTGACCTTTGGACTTTGGGACTCCCCAAAGGCTTTTCTGAACCTCCCTTCAACTGTACAGCAGTCTAGACAGCTTTCACCCAAGCTACTCGGTCTCCTCTTCACTAGGGGTCAGACTTGCATCATGGACTGGCATCATGGGCACGCCCACCTTTCCCATCCCTCATCCTGTCACATCTCTCACACAGGCGGTTGGTTATAAAATCCTTGTCTGTTTCATCCTAAATTTCTCCTTCTAAGAGGACTCAGACTAACACAGCATTCTAGACAGAGGGCTCAGCATGAGTAACCAAGAGGCATGAAAAATCAAGGTGTGCTCCGAGCACCTAAAAATATTAAGATTTTACCCTCACACCCTTGCTTCTTCTATTGTATAATAATAATAAAATACGCTATGCCAGGCACAGTCTAAGCCCTCAGAATGCATTCTGGTTGAATCCTCACAGCAAGCCCAGGATGGAGGTGCTGATATTGATCCCCCTATTACAAATGAAGAAACCTGTGTCCCTTCAAGTGACACCTGTGGAGAAACAAGACACGAGTGAGAATGCAGAGGACAGAACTGGGCCTGGGCACAAAGTTCGCCTGCCTCATTCATAGTCCAACCAAGGTCACCAGGGTATTGAGATTTGCAATCCTGGCCAGAGGAGTGGGTATGGAGGAAGAAGCTGGAAAAATAAAAGAAGGCCTTTTCTGTCCTGCTTGGACTTGGGCCTCTGAGAAACAGGGAACCATCAGAAAATTTTATGGGAAGGACATGTGCTTTCAAAAGACTCTCTTGCTGGCAGAACGAATGGACTGGAGGAAACAAAATGGAATCACGTCTATGTTCCCATCTTGTTTTGTTGGCTTGTCAGGTCTAAAGAGTAGAATACTATTCTTTGGTTTGTTTCGCCTTAATCTTTATGTCCCTATAATGATTAGAAAAGTATTTAACACAAAGTCAAACTCAAGAGGCTGCACCAAATCTACCAGCCTGGCCACACCTCACTGTGCTGTGCTTAGTCACTCAGTTGTGTCCAACTCTCTGCGACCCTATGAACTGTACCCCACCAGGCTGCTCTGTCCATGGGATTCTCCAGGCAAGAATACTGAAGTGGGTTGCCATGCCCTCTTCCAGGGGATCTTCCCAACCTAGGGATTGAACCCAGGTTTCCCACATTGCAGGCAAATTCTTTATGGTCTGAGCCACCAGGAAGGCCTCTTACCTCACTACCCAACATTTTAATTAAAACCGTCCCAAAAGTTTAATGACCAGCCTTTGAACATTCCTCCTTGGACGCTGGAAGTCTCTAACCAGTCTAGAAAGGTAAAGTTACACATATGAAATGCAGAAGGTCTTCTCCAAACTATCTCCATGAAGCTACTTGTTTCATGAACTCTCTCTGAAGCTGTCATCAGTCACATTTGTTGATACTAATTGTGGGGGCAAAGGTAGTCATTAAACATTTAGTTTTCAAACAGTTTACTAGGTCAATAAAGTTTAGAGAGCCAGATCAGGCTTAAGGGCCAGAGGTCTTATGCAAAGAACACTGGAAAAAATTCAAAATTGGGTTCTGGGTACTGGCGCAATATCCAAAGGTGATCTTTGGGAAAACATATCCCTTAGGTCAATTTTTTCATCATAAAGTAAAAATAAGACCTACTGTACTTAAGGTGTAAATTAAATTAGAAGTTGTGGTTAAGATGCAGGTGCTTTGACAATATGTAATATGTAAAACACTATGTATCATATAAATATGTAATATGACAATACAGTAAAATGTAAAACACTTCATTTTCACTTAAAATGTGTTAAGAGGATAGATCTCAAGAGTTCTTAACACATACATACAAATAAACATAAGGCAGGAGACTTTCTTGGAGATGATGGATATGTATATTATCCTGATTGCGGTGATAATTTCAAGGGTATATGGATATGTTTAAATCCATCAAATTGTATAAATTAAAAATGGGCAGTAGCACTCTGTATAACAATCACACCTCAATAAAGTTGTTTTTTTAAAAAAGAGGACTACTGACTGCCAATCCTGATTTGCAATAACACCAAGGGATGGTATGATATTATCCCCCAAATTCTCAAAATACAGTTGATTTTCCTTTCCTTTTGTCTGTCAAACAGCATTTTCAGTTGGAAGTGTACGGCTAGGAAATCAAAGAATAATGAGAATCAATTCCCAAAAGGCTATGGATTGGTGATACTAGAGCCAAAAACCCTCCTTAGGTGTGGGCAGTAGAAAGCTCACTGGATGACAGCCTGATGTCCTTTCTCAAGTGTCAGCCTTTTTCTCACTGCTACCTCCTGACCTGACTGACGAAATACAGAAGAAGCTGTTGGGCTCTACTTATGATAACCAAAATAACTTTACCAAAAAAAGGAATCATTACCTCCAAACAGCCTGAAGTGGTTTTTGTCAGAGAAGAGAGTTTTGATGACTCAGAAACTTGTCAGATCTGCATGAGCGAAGGGACTCAAGCTGGCTAACATTGGTTGGCTGCTCATGTAAAATCAAAGTGGTCTCTCCAGTACTCGGGGCCGAGACAACCACTTCCAGATCACATGTACAGACACACATGCACGCAATCATTTCCAAAGCCCAAAGCATTCAGCAGGAGGTTTTAATCAAACTTGCAAACTGATTTAGTAAAGTGAGTATTGTTTTGACTTGGGATGTGGGTAAAAAGTAGAGGAAACCAAGTCCATTCTTTAAAAAAAAAAAAAAGACTTGTTCTAGGCTATTTTGGCAAAAGAATTAAACTACATAAATCACTTTCCAAAACCAAATTATTTCCAGTTATAAGGTGCGTTTAATGGTAGGAAATCAGTAATGAGGATAGTAATGGACACCATCATATTGAGCACATTCTATGTGCATGGCACTTTATTCTTCTTAACAACCCAAGTTAACAGTCTACAATTCAAATAATAATAATTTTAAAAAAGAGTCTCAGAGATATAAATGTGCCACAAATCAAATAAATGACAGAGATATGATGCAAACCAAGATATCTAAAAATGTCCAGGTTTTTAGATGGCAATGAAAGGTGGTGGAACATTTCTCCCTTTCCTAATCTCAATCAGTCTCTCCTCCACCACCCTCCCTGCAGTCTTCCACCCAGTACCTGGTTCCCTGCCCTGACTGTCCGCTGCCACATGCAGGCACTCATTTCCAGGGAGAGGTATTAAAATGTGTTGGGCTTATCATGGGTTTTTACAAAACAAACCTGTTCTGAGTGTGCCATCGACCAGCTCCAAGACTTTAGTGGTACGAACTGCTTGTTGGACCTCAATCTCCAATTAAGATTAAATTAACATACACATTGCCTAGTATTAATACATAGACACTCATTATATTTGTTGCCTTTCCCCTCACTCCCTTTTGATAGCAGAAAGATCAAATAAAGATGAAGAACAGCACTCTACATGCATTGTATCATAGGTAAAGTTAGCAAGGATGGAAGTGGTCCTAGTAACCTATGTAACACTCATATGTTCAGGAATTGCCAACAACTATGCAGCATCTAGCCATGATTTTTATCCATGAAGTATAAGAGAATAATATACTATAGTCATTTGGGATTTGGTCTACACATGTGAGGTTCATAATTCTTAACTTAATGCCATTCACAATATCAACAGTTCAAGGAAGAAAATCCATGTTTATTTATATAGATGCAGAAAAAACTGTGATATCTGACAGCCATTCACAATTTAAAGAAAAACACACTTAAGTAGAAATAGAAGGGAACTTTCTCAGTCTGAAAAAGAACATCTATGAAAAAACCTACAGCTTATACTTTATGGTGAAAGACTGAATGATTTCCCCCTAAGATCAGGAACAAGGCAAGGAACCCATTCTTACTATTCCCATTCAACATCCTACTAGATAGAAGTCCTAGTGCAGTAAGGTACAGAAAATAAAGATACACAAAATTGGAGAGGAGAAATAAAACTGTCTTTATTCACAGAAAACACAATTATCTAAGTAGAAAATCCAAAATAATCCATAAAAAAATTAGATCTTAAAAAAAAAAAATTAGATCTAGTAAGTGACTTTACCAAGGATGGAAAACATTAAGACCACTACACAAACATGAACTGTATTTTTAGATACATTAATGAACAAATGGGAGGCTAAAATTTGGATAAGCACCATTTGCAACAGAACCAATAAATACACAATACTCAGGAACCAATCTAACAAAGTATTATAAGATTTATATGTTGAAAATTACAAAAAACAATGATGAGAGAAATCAAAGACATAAGTAACTGGAGAGACAGTGTGTTCATGGATTAGAGGACTCAACATCATCAATACTGCAATTCTCTTCCAAATCAATTTATAGATTCCATTCATCCCTAATTCAGCATTGAAGTAAATGCTCAATAAAATCTAAGCCAACTTCTTCTTGAGAAATTTACAAGATAATTCTAAAATTTATATGGGAAAACAATCTAGGATAACCAAGACAAGTCTGAAAAAGAAACAGCTGAAGGATTCAAAACAACTGATTTTGAGACTTACTATAAAGGTACACTATTCAAGACAGTGTGATATTGGTAAAAAGATAAACACATAGATCAATGGAATAGAAACTGATCCATGTATATATATAGGCATACCCTGGAGAATACTGTGGGTTTGGTTCCAGACCAGTGCAAAAAACAAAATATTGTAATTAAGTGAGTCACACAAATTTCTTGGTTTCCCAGTTCATATATAAGAGTTAAATTTACATTATACTGTAGTCTATTAAGTGTACAATAGCATTATGTCTAAAAAAATTAAAATGTACATTCCTTGAAAAATAAAAAATAAAAATAAAAGATACTTTATTTTTATTGCAAAAATACTAACCATCAACTTGGTCTTCAGCAAATTGTAATCTTTTGCTGGTGGAGGGTTTAAAATATGATGAAAATTAACAAAATGTGGTACAGAGACATGAAGGGAGCAAATGCTGCTGGAAAAAAATGGAGCTGACAGATTTGCCTGATACAGGATTGCCACAAAACTTCAACTTGTAAAAAATGCAGTATCTGCAAAGTGCAATAAAGCAACGTACAAAAAAACGAGGTATCTTATATATGGTCAACTGATTTTTGATGAAGATGTCAATTTAATTCAACAGACAAATGACAGTCTTTTTGTCTTTCAACTAATGATGGTGGAACAATGGGACATATCAAGATTTTTAAAAAAGAACCTCAACCCAAACTTCACGGTATACATACAACTTGAAATGGATCATAGACTGAAACATAAAACCGAACGCTACAAAACGTTTAGAATAAAATAGAAGTAAATCTTCATGATCCTAGGTCTGGTAACTATTTCTTATATAGGACAGAAGTAGCATGAACCATAAAAGAAAAGACTGATCAACTGAAGTTCATAAAAACTTAAATATTTTGCTCTTTAAATAGTAAGAAAATTTGAAAGAAATAAAAATAAAAAGATAAGCCACAGACTGAAATTTTTTAAAAATGGCACAGTCACTTTGAAAAAGAGAGTTTTGAAAAACACAGCATAAGATCCAGCCATCCCACTCTTTGGTATTTACCTAAAAGAAATAAAAATATATATCTACACAAAAGCTAAACTACAAATGTTTACAGCCACTTTATTCATAATCACTGCAAATTTCAAACTATCCAAATGGCCATCAACTGGTGAAAGGATAAACAGATTGTTGTACATTCATAAAGAATGTAATAGAAGGCAGAAAACTACTGATAAATTCAATGACATGGATGACTCTCAAAAGCATTATACTAAGCAAAATAAGCCAGACTCGAAAGGCTACATATTTTAATTTCACTTAAATGAGGTTCTGGAAATGACAAAACAACAGTGACAGAAATCAGAGCAGTGGTTGCCAAGGTTGGCAATATAGATAGGAGACTGACTACAAAGAAACATGAGGGAACACTTTGGGTAACAGAAAAGTCTATTATCTTGATTTCAGTGGTGGCCATGAGCTACATAATTTTGTCAAACTTCATAGACTTGTATATGCCTGAAAGTGAAAGTCGCTCAGTTGTGTCCAGCTCTTTGCGACCCCATGGACTATAGCCTGGCAGGCTCTTCTGTCCATGGAATTTTCCAGGCCAGAATATTGGAGTGGGTAGCCGTTCCCTTCTCCAGGGGAGCTTCCCAACCCAGGGATCGAACCCAGTTCTCCTGCATTGCAGGCAGATTTTTTGCCATCTGAGCCACCAGGGAAGCCCTGTACATGCCTAAAAAGGGTGAATCTTACTTTATGTAAGTTATATCACAATAAACCTAAAATAAAAAGGTATACTATCTCAGAAATGGCTGACTATTTCAGGCAGAGATCTACATCTAATAGAACTAAAAGTGCTGGGTTTTGACTAAAAGTTTAAGATCCACAATTAAAGAAGAGGAAGATAAGGAGGACAAAGTTCATGACAGTTTTGTGTGTCTTTCACTGCTCACTGATATAATTATGTACAAAGGGGGTTCTAGTAGGAAGGTGCTAAATGTGTAATTTAGGAACAAAATACTCCATTTGCTACTTATTTGAAACACATCAACTTAAAATGATAAATGGCCATTAACTGTCCTCACCAATTGCTTGAGTTTGTAGATGACTCTTTAAAGGATTGCTTAACAAGACAGGAACTTGTTCAAGTACTAATTCTCCTCAGTTTACAAATGTTCTGATTTATCAAACAGGAATGAAGCCAATTTCATTTTGTACAATTTCTTTCTCTTGATTAGAGTTGTGAAGAGACACAGCTTATCTTGGCAGCAGAGGCTGCCAGGTGGGAGAAGGTGAAGAGTTGTCCATCATTCCCCCCACCCCTGAAGGGTCTTTCTCCCTGTTGGGTAGGCTGTTTGGTGATAGGTCTCTGGGTTGGGAAGACCCCATGGAGGAGGACACAGCAAGCCACTCTGGTATTCGTGACTGCAGAATTCCATGGACAGAGAAGCCTGGCAGGTTACAGTCCATGGGGTTGCAAAGAGTCAGACACAACTGAGTGACTAAGCACTTGGTGATAGCTGCAGGCAGGTGTTTGGTTGTGGCTAAGCCAGCGAGCGTGGTCATAGGTTGGCAGGGAGCTACAGTCAAAACTGTGGTAGGAGTCTTTTTAAGTAGCACCTGCAGTGCTCCAAGGGAGACCTAAAGTAGAATACAGACACCACAGAAAACTTGTACTCATTTCTTTACTTATCCATTCACCAAACAAGTATTTATTGACTGCCCATTCTGGGCCAGTCTTTGCTAAGGCTAAAGACAGAGATAACTGCCTGGTCTAGTTTACAATCTTTGGGCGGCAGGGGTGGAGTACATATGGTGTAATAGCAGCCAAAAGGTCAAAGTACAACTTAATGGAAAAGGGTAGAGTTGAGATTTATTCCTCCCTGTGTACCATTTTCCATCAGGCTTTTACAGTGCCCTGGAGTTTATGGTGAAGATAGACTGGCAGTCATTCTAAGTAGCAGGAACAACATATACGAGAGAAGTACAAGCATGATGTAGCCAGGAAACTGCTCGAAATTTGGGAGCACTAAGCGCCTGATGAAAAATGGTGCGTATGAGACTGGAGAGGTAGGCATGAACCAGAAGGCTTTACAAGTTGTGCCCAAGAATCAGATGTCTGTTCCTGGGTGAAGACAATGAGGGTGGGGGCCTATTAACAAGGAAGTAACAAACCAAGGTGTGCATTTAGAAAGATGGTCTCAAGGGCAAGTCAAAGATAGACAGAGGCAGAAAGGAGATTCCTCTCTTCACTGAGCAACTGAAAAAGTGGTGGACCAGAAAGCTGATGTTAACTGGAGCAACAGAAAGAACCTCTCCAGAACCAACCTTCAGTCTTGCAGAAGAAATGACCCCTCCCCCACACCCACTACAGGTCTCTAGTTAGCAATCATGATTGTTTATTTCTCTATTCCCTCTAGAGTAGCAGCTCCCTGAGGACAGGAATGGTGACAAACAAGACACACACACACCTGCAACGCCTGGCTAAAAGTAAACCTTCAGTAACTGTGTTGACTGAATAAATAAATGAATGAGTTGATAGTTTTGGGCCCAAGAAACCAGTTGAGAGCCATCAAAAAAATAACTGATGAGTTATTTTACCATCACACGGAAAGCTGAACTAGATGTCTCTGAAAGTCTCTTCCAACAGAAAGATTTTATGATTTGAGGCCTCTTCCTGCGAAGGTAACAAGTGGCTGAAATGGGGATACATGAGATTTGTTCTAAAGAAAGACAAAAGAAGTGATCCAATAAAAATGGCAAAGAGTGGGTTTATGATATCAGGGGAAAAAACAACTGAGGCAGCTAAAAGCTGATCAATTTTTCAAAGAGAATGGAAAAAGCTGTTGTCACAATTAAGCTTCTAAAGGCAGGCAGTATGGTAGATCAGGCTCCATTGTCCTTCCATACTGGAGGGAAGGTGCTTGGAGATGGACTCAGAAGCAAGCTCTAGGAGGAAATGCAAGCAGGCAAGAGAGTGTGATTGGAAAAGGAGAGTGGGCAGCATCAAGCAGAGGTCCAGATAGGTAGGTGATCAGTTAGTGAGCATCAGGATACTCAGCAAGGAGAAAGCAGACAATATGATAACAGGTAAATCTGGTAAAAAGCAATTGGGACAGTGAGCATCTTCATCAACAATGGGCAGCAGAGCCCCAAACATCAGCATGGACCTAGGCAGAGTTCAAGTCCCTGAGAGGCGTGGCTAAAAGAAAGCATGTTTCTACCCTTAGAGCAACTAAGGTACCAACCACTGTACCCAGACAAGGACTTCACCAAGGGGCCCAGGTTCTGCACGAAAGTACTGAATACAAGGCCAATCTTAATCACAAGGAACTAGGCAAGAGCAGCCTTACAAAAACATAAGCACACACAGTCAGAATGGCACGAGCAGACATGCTGATCTGCTGAGGTTTCCAAATTTTCTCCAACTCAGGACAGCCTGGGGCCCAAAGCCTCATTCGGGGCTGACCTGCCCCAACTCTGTCCTCTGGAGAGAAGTGAAGACGGGGAAGTCAACAGGCCCTCATAGCCCTCCTGACAACAGACAGCCTAAGGCAAGGCCATGAGCAGAGGAGACTGGCATTGAAAGAGAAATAGCAAGTCTGTAACAGAGGAAGGACCAAGGACAAGGACTATGGAATTCAGTGTACAGTGGTCTCTGTTCACCCATCACCATCTTCTCTACCTACCACTTCCCTAGTCCAGAATATAGATCTTAAAAAGCTCTACGGCTCATATGTATTACCTAGAAATCTATTTTTCCTAATGCACTGCCTCATATCATACCATGGAATTGGGCGGACAGCCCATATTGCTACTCTTGTTTCCCATTCTGAACAACAAACTTATAAGGGGGTATAAGCAATGCTCTGGCCTATCCACTCCCACTATATGGATGAAAATCTGAGGGCCACCAAGGGGAGACACAGAAAAAAATTACCCCAAAAACTACACAGGTAGTGGCAGAGCCAGCGATAACACCCAGATGTGTCTGCTCCTTTCGTGTTTGCAGTGTCATCAATTCTGGTAGAGATGTCTGTTATTAGGAAGCAAAGTTGAGTTAAACGCATTCATTCCTAATTTTTAACCCTTCCCACTGAGCTCACACACAGCCCAACAGAAAATCTCTTTCCATTTGCACAGATACACATTGGTTGATACATGACAGAATGGAAATCCACTAGAGGTCATACAATTTAGATTATCCAACTCCAAAGCAACACAAAGCCTCAAGCAACACCATCTGATTCTGAGGTCTTGCTGCTGTGGAGAATTAATCAAATTCATCCTAGAGGCTCATCGGCTGCATGCTCATTCCTTGATATCAAAACTCCCTAAAAAAATTCAACACAAGATTCTCTGGTGACTTCTCTTCCTAGTACTTTCTGATCAGAATCCATTACAGTGACTAGCATTTGAGGAATGTAAATAAGTAGGAGGGTGCTTGATCCCTAATATCTATATAATCCTATGTACTTAAACAAAAGCTGGGAAGATAGATAGAAAGGGTCTCATTTCCACTGTTACTTCTGAATACGAAATGAGTGAAAAGAGAAGGTAACAAAGTCTAATTTAAACTGGTAAATCATGAATAATTAAGATGTCATAATATTTGAAGAGTGTGGTTTAAATTATTTAACAATATTCATCAGTGGTCAAACAGAATTTTGTTGAAAAACTCAGTATATTTAGAAAAGCTAAACAAATATACACCATACACCAACAACTTGACCTTAATCAACTTTTGTTACCTACAAAGTACTGGCTATGCCTTAAATAAGGTTCATTTCTCCAATCCATAGAGTGGGACTTGGGGGGAAAAAACCCTAAAATTTACCTAAAACCATGTTTTCTTTAACTCAAAGTAACATCTGTTATGGAGAAGGCAATGGCACCCCACTCCAGTACTCTTGCCTGGAAAATCCCATGGATGGAGGAGCCTGGTGGGCTGCAGTCCATGGGGTCGCTAAGAGTCGGACACGACTGAGCGACTTCACTTTCACTTTTCACTTTCATGCATTGGAGAAGGAAATGGCAACCCACTCTAGTGTTCTTGCCTAGAGAATCCCAGGGACGGGGAACCTGGTGGGCTGCTGTCTGTGGGGTTGCAGAGTTGGACACAACTGAAGCAACTTAGCAGCAGCAGCAGCATCTGTTGAATGAATAAATGAAACAAAACATATTCCCCTCCAGAATCACAGAGGTAGAAAAACCAGGAAAAATCTCTTTTAAAAAAAACTTCACAGCGAAGAAACCTGACAAATGCTACCCCAGCCAAGTGATCAATTAACATCATCAGTGAAAAGTCATGTTGACACTACGCATGGCAGATAAGATGTGATGAGGACAGCCCTTCACTTTTCCAGTCTTCTTCCACAAAAGCCATAATCTGCACCTCATCTTGAGAAAAACATCAGACCAATCTTATTTGAGGGATCTTCTACAAAATCCCTGGGTGGTATTCCTCAAGACAGTCAATGTCATCAAAACCAAAAAAGGGGTGAGAAACTGTCACAGCCAAGAGGAGTCCAAGGAGACAGGATGACTAATTATGGTATGGTATCCTAGGTGGGGTCCTAGAACAGAAAAAAGAACATTAGGGAAAAAGCAAAGACACGTGAATATGTGAAGACACGTGAATAAAGTATGGAGTTCAGTTAGTAATAATGTAACAGTATTGGTTCATTAATTGTGACAAATGCATCATTACTAATATAAGATAATAAGGGTGAACTCTCTGTACCATCTTTGCAAATTTCCTATAAATCTGAAACTATGCTAAAATGAAAAGTTTACTTAAAAAAAATTTAAAACAAATTCTAAAACTAAGTGGGATTCTTCCATACTTATTTGTACAGATACAAATATACATATGAGATATTAGTAACATTAACAAATTAAGAGTCTAAACCTAAATATTCTTTAACTCTCTTGGGGCATGTCTCTCAAGTGGACGGAGTCCCCTTAGACCTTATTAGTCAAAACTTGGGTTAATAAATGTACGCAGGTAAAAATGCCCCAATTTTTCCCATCTGCCTTGCAACAGATGTTTTATCTTCAGTTATTTGAAATATACCTAATTATAATGAGGCATGTGGCTTGCTATTTTGTCTATTGAAGAGTCAATCTAGAAGCCAAAACCACTAATAATATACTCAAGGCTAATTTCAGCAAAAAGTTTATTGTTTAGTTTCTATGTGCCTTTCACTCTGGAACAATCTTTCTGAGAAGTGTTTTAAGTGTATTTTAGGAGCCAAGGACATGAATTAGGGATGTGGTGAGGAAAAGAATAAGTGGGGCTGCTGGAGACAATGTTCCTATGGAGCTAACCCTGGTCATCAGTCTCTGAGCAAGACTGTCATTTGCTTTAATTCCTTCTCCCTCATCCTTCACTCCCTTCAAATCTGGTGATTTCTAGGAATGAACCTTCTTTATGATATATGCTGTATATTATTTGGTTTGAAGAAGCCTTGAGTTTGTGAAGTAAAGCAGTGCTCTTTTTCAAAGCTCTCAGTTCTTAAAATATCAGAACTTGCAAAAAGCACATGCAGGATTGTCATTGTCCCTTCAGATCAAAAGCTCAGTCACTGCGATGAGATATTAAAAAAGGAGTTAGGAAGATAAGCAAATCTTTTGGGCTGCATCTATTCTGGCAGAAGCACAGTGGAGAGGTACCAACATATTAAAAACCATTTTAGCAAGTGAGTTCTTGCCAAGCAAAAGAAAATCCTGGGCCACTCTATCTATCCAAATGTTTTCATAGAGGTTTTAGCTAGCAGGCAATTAAATTCTAAGAACAGCTACAGGCAAACAGATGCTTGGAGGCTAAGAAATAAGAGTACATGTGGGCAACAGCTGGACACAGGAGTATTTGCAAAACCACCTAACTTCCCCTAACTTCCACAGAACGAATATTCACTGAAATAGCCACTTTACTTTCAAATCCCTTCATCAGCTGAAACACATTTCACAATTATAAGCATTTGAAACATGTAAATCACATATACCTGTCTACTGATTAAAGTAAAACTTAAGACACCAAAAAAACAATGGTGAAGGCACCACTCAGTGACAAAGATGTTACTTGTTTCAGAAAAACAAGCTCTTGAGACTTCCCTAGTAGTCCAGTGATTAAGACTCTGTGCTCCCAATGCACGGGGCAGAGGTTCGATCCCTGGTCAGAGAAATAAAATCCCACATTCCTTGTGTGGTACGGCCACAATAAATAAAAGTAAAGCACTCCAACACTAGAATCATGAGCATTATCAGTTCTACAATCATTTCCTGGAATTGCAAGGCGAACTCTTTGTGACCCCATGGACTGTAGCCTATCAGGCTCCTCCATCCATGGGATTTTCCAGACAAGAGTGCTGGAGTGGATTGCCATTTCCTTCTCCAGGGGATTTTCCCAACCCAGGAATCGAACCCGGGTCTCCCGGATTGCAGGCAGACGCTTTACCGTCTGAGCCACCAGGGAAGCCCAGATAAAAGTTAGATTCAGGCTGGTGAAGGCTGAAAAATACTATGTAATTTCTAAAGTCCAGGTTTGGGCTGATTGATCAGGCAGACCTTGTTTACATTTCAGTTGATGTCTTGAGACAACAGTTGATAAAATGGGGGCTGGCGTAGGATGACAGCTGAAAAGTGGTTTATTAACACCTGCTATTGATTAGAAACAATGTACCTAATTTCAAAAGTAGGTTTAAGTTGCACTTCATATTTTACATAGCCACAATCAACCTTCAGTCAGTATCTTTATAGAACCCTGGTTCTCAAACATTATTCAGCATCAGCATCACCCGGAGGGCCTGTTAAACCAGACCGTCAGGCCCCACCCTCAGAGTATCTGATACAGTAGGTCTGAATCAGAACCTGAGCCTCGTATTTCTAACAGCTTCCAGGTGCATTGATGCTTATCTTTTGTAAACATTTCAACAACTTTAAAAAGCCTAGGATTCAGACCTTCCTGGTGGTCTGGTGGTTACGAATCTGCCTTGCAATGTAGGGGAAAAAGGTTCCACCCCTGGTCGGGGAACTAAAGATCCCACATGCCATGGGGCAACTAACCCGGCAAAGTCTGGAGCCCATGTGCTACAACTAAAGAGTCCTTTCATCACAACAAAAGATCCTGCATAACCCAAAGAAGATCCTGTGTGTCACAACTAAGACCCAAAGCTTACAAAGAAATATTAACAACAAAACCCAAAAAACACCTAGGATCAATGTAAACACCAAAATAAAACCTAAAACAAAATTTACATGATTTGGGAATATTTTGCCATTTTTCTTCAGCAATAAATAATTCTTAAGCATTTATTCCTATGCCCAGGACTATACCAGACACTGGCTCTGGGTTCCGCTCACTTCACTCGCTCAGTCATGTCCGACTCTTTTCGACCCCATGAATCGCAGCACACCAGGCCTCCCTGTCCATCACCAACTCCCGGACTTCACTCAAACTCATGTCCACCGAGTCGGTGATGCCATCCATCCATCTCATCCTCTGTCGTCCGCTTCTCCTCCTGCCCCCAATCCCTCCCAGCATCAGAGTCTTTTCCAAGGAGTCAACTCTTCGCATGAGGTGGTCAAAGTACTGGAGTTTCAGCTTCAGCATCAGTCCTTCCAATGAACACCCAGGACTGATCTCCTTTAGAATGGACTGACTGCATCTCCTTGCAGTCCAAGGGACTCTCAAGAGTCTTCTCCAACACCACAGTTCAAAAGCATCAATTCTTCGGCACTCAGCTTCCTTCAAAGTCCAACTCTCACATCCATACATGCTGCTGCTGCTGCTGCTGCTAAGTCGCTTCAGTCGTGTCCAACTCTGTGCGATCCCATAGACGGCAGCCCACCAGGCTCCCCCGTCCCTGGGATTCTCCAGGCAAGAACACTGGAGGGGGTTGCCATTTCCTTTTCCAATGCATGAAAGTGAAACTGAAGTCCCTCAGTCGTGTCCGACTCCTAGCGATCCCATGGACTGCAGCGGACCAGGCTCCTCCATCCATGGGATTTTCCAGGCAAGAGTACTGGAGTGGGGTGCCATTGCCTTCTCCGCATCCATATATGACCAGTGGAAAAACCATAGCCTTGACCAGACGGACCTTTGCTGGCAAAGTAATATCTCTGCTTTTCAAAATGCTATCTAGGTTAGTCATAACTTTCCTTGCAAGGAGTAAGAATCTTTTAATTTCATGGCTGCAATCACCATCTGCAGTGACTTTGGAGTCCCCAAAAATAAAGTCTGACACTGTTTCCCCATCTATTTGCCACGAAGTGATGGGACCAGATGCCATGATCATCATTTTCTGAATGTTGAGCTTTAAGCCAAATTTTTCACTCTCCTATTTCACATTCATCAAGAGGCTTTTTAGTTCCTCTTCATTTTCTGCCATTAGGGTGGTGTCATCTGCATATGTGAGGTTATTGATATTTCTCCCGGCAATCTTGATTCCAGCTTGTGCTTCTTCCAGCCCAGCGTATCTCATGATGTACTCTGCATATAAGTTAAATAAGCAGGGTGACCATATACAGCCTTGACGTACTCCTTTTCCTATTTGGAACCAGTCTGTGGTTCCATGTGCAGTTCAAACTGTTGCTTCCTGACCTGCATATAGGCTTCTCAAGACGCAGGTCAGGTGGTCTGGTATTCCCATCTCTTTCAGAATTTTTCACAGTTTATTGTGATCCACACAGTCAGAGGTTTTGGCATAGTCAATAAAGCAGAAATAGATGTTTTTCTGGAACTTTCTTGCTTTTTTGATGATCCAGCAGATGTTGGCAATTTGATCTCTGGTTCCTCTGCCTTTTCTAAAACCAGCTTGAACATCTGGAAGTTCATGGTTCATGCATTGCTAGAGCCTGGCTTGGAGAATTTTGAGCACTACTTTACTAGTGTGTGAGATGAATGCAATTGTGTGGTAGTTTGAGCATTCTTTGGCATTGCCTTTCTTTGGAATTGGAATGAAAACTGACCTTTTCCAGTCCTGTGGCCACTGCTGAGTTTTCCAAATTTGCTGGCATATTGAGTGCAGCACTTTCACAGCATCATCTTTCAGGATTTGAAATAGCTCAACTAGAATTCCATCACCTCCACTAGCTTTGTTCGTAGTGATGCTTTCTAAGGCCCACTTGACTTCACATTCCAGGATGTCTGGCTCTAGGTGAGTGATCACACCATTGTGATTATCTTGGTCATGAAGCTCTTTTTTGTATAGTTCTTCTGTGTATTCTTGCCACTAGTTCTTAATATCTTCTGCTTCTGTTGGGTCCATAACATTTCTGTCCTTTATCGAGCCCATCCTTGCATGAAATGTTCCCTTGGTATCTCTAATTTTCTTGAGATCTCTAGTCTTTCCCATTCTGTTGTTTTCCTCTGTTTCTTTGCATTGATCGCTGAGGAACGCTTTGTTATCTCTTCTTGCTATTCTTTGGAACTCTGCATTCAGATGCTTATATTTTTCCTTTTCTCCTTTGCTTTTCACTTCTCTTCTTTTCACAGCTATTTGTAAGGCCTCCTCAGACAGCCATTTTGCTTTTTTGCATTTCTTTTCCATGGGGGTGGTCTTGATCCCTGTCTCCTGTACAGTGTCATGAACCTCCATCCACAGTTCATCAGGTACTCTATCAGATCGAGTCCCTTAAATCTATTCCTCACTTCCACTGTATAATCATAAGGGATTTGATTTAAGTCATACCTGAATGGTCTAGTGGTTTTCCCACTTTCTTCAATTTAAGTCTGAATTTGGCAATAAGGAGTTCATGATCTGAGCCACAGTTAGCTCCTAGTCTTGTTTTTGCTGACTGTATAGAGCTTCTCCATCTTTGGCTGCAAAGAATATAATCAATCTGATTTCCGTGTTGACCATCTGGTGACGTGCATGTGTAGAGTCTTCTCTTGTGTGGCTGGAAGAGGGTGTTTGCTATGACCAGTGCATTCTCTTGGCAAAACTCTATTAGCCTCTGCCCTGCTTCATTCCGTATTCCAAGGCCAAATTTGCCTGTTATTCCAGGTGTTTCTTGACTTCCTACTTTTGCATTCCAGTCCCCTATAATGCAAAGGACATCTTTTTTGGGTGTTAGTTCTAAAAGGTCTTGTAGGTCTTCACAGAACCGTTTAACTTCAGTTTCTTCAGCATTACTGGTTGGGACACAGGCTTGGATTACCGTGATATTGAATGGTTTGCCTTGGAAACGAACAGAGATCATTCTGTCATTTTTAAGATTGCATCCAAGTACTGCATTTCGGACCCTTTGTTGACCGTGATGGCTACCATTTCTTCTAAGGGATTCCTGCCCACAGTAGTAGATATAATGGTCATCTGAGTTAAATTCACCCATTCCAGTCCATTTTAGTTCACTGATTCCTAGACTGTCGACATTCACTTTTGCCATCTCCTGTTTGACCACTTCCAATTTGCCTTGATTCATGGACCTGACATTCCAGGTTCCTATGCAATATTGCTCTTTACAGCATTGGACCCTGCTTCTATCACCGGTCGCATCCACAACTGGGTGTTGCTTTTGCTTTGGCTCCATCCCTTCATTCTTTCTGGAGTTATTTCTCCACCAATCTCCAGTAGCATATTGGGCACCTACCAACCCAGGAGTTCCCCTTTCAGTATCCTATCATTTTGCCTTTTCATACTGTTCATGGGGTTCTCAAAGCAAGAATACTGAAGTGGTTTGCCATTCCCTTCTCCAGTGGACCACATTCTGTCATACCTCTCCACCAGGACCTGTCCATCTTGGGTGGCCCCACACGGCATGGCTTAGTTTCATTGAGTTAGACAAGGCTGTGGTCCGTGTGATCAGATTGGCTAGTTTTCTGTGATTATGGTCAGTGTGTCTGCCGTCTGATGCCCTCTCACAACACCTACCATTTTACTTGGGTTTCTCTTACCTTGGACGTGGGGTACGTCTTCACAGCTGCTCCAGCAAAGCACAGCCGCTGCTCCTTACCTTGGACGAGGGGTATCTCCTCACAGCCACCCCTCCTGACCTTGAACATGGAGTAGCTCCTCTCGGCCCTCCTGAGCCTACAGGATTTACCTATATCAGAGGGAATTATGGGACTTCCCAGGTGGCTCAGTGGTAAAGAATCTGTCTGCCCAGCCAGCGACACAGGTTCAATTCCTGGGTCAGGAAGATCTCCTAGTGAAGGAAATGGCAACCCACACCAGTATTCTTCTTGCCTGGAGAATCCCATGAACAGAGGAGCCTGGCAGTCTACAGTCCATGTGGTTGCAAAGAGGCTCTGGGTACAGAGCAATAAATAAGTAAAACCATACATGCCCTTTTAAATCTTGTTCTACGAAGGAACAGGATTCAAAATTCTGTGGAAAATTTTTAAAGAGATGGGAATCCCAGACCACCGTACCTGACTCCTGAGAAACCTGTCAAGAGGCAACAGTTAGAACTAGACATGGAACAATGGACTGGTTCAAAATTGGGAAAGGAGTATGTCAAGGCTGTATATTGTCACCCTGTTTATTTAACTTCTACGTAGAGTACATCATGCAAAATCCCAGGCTGGATTAAGCACAAGCTGGATTGTGCTTGTGCACAATCAAGATTGCTGGGAGAAATATCAATAATCTCAGATATGCAGATGACACCACTCTTACAGCAGAAAGTGAAAAGGAACTAAAGAGTCTCATGATGAAAGTGAAAGTGGACAGTGAAAAGCTGGCTTAAAAATCAACATTCAGAAAAATAAGATCATGGCATCTGGTCCCATCACTTCATGGCAAATAGACGGGGAAACAATGGAAACAGTGACAGACTTTATTTTCTTGGGCTCCAAAATCACTGTAGATGGTGACTGCAGCCATGAAATTTAAAGATGCTTGCTCCTTGGAAGAAAAGCTATGACCAACCTAGACAGCATATTAAAAAGCAGAGACATTACTTTGCCAGCAAAGGTCCATCTAGTCAGTTTTTCCAGTAGTCATGTATGGATGTGAGAGTTGTTCTATAAAGAAAGCTGAGCGCCAAAGAATTGATGCTTTTGAACTGTGGTGTTGGAGAAGACTCTTGAGAGTACCTTGGACTCCAAGGAGATCACACCAGTCCATCCTAAAGGAGATCAGTCCTGAATATTCATTGGAAGGACTGATGTTGAAACTCCAATACTTTGGCCACCTGATGTGAAGAGCCGACTCATTAGAAAAGACCCTGATGCTGGGAAGCATTGAGGGCAGGAGGAGAAGGGGACGATAGAGGATGAGATGGTTGGATGGCATCACCAACTCAGTGGACATGAGTTTGAGCAAGTTGCAGGAGATGGTGATGGACAGGGAAGCCTGGCGTGCCATAGTCCTAGGGGTCGCAAACAGTTGAACACAACTAAGTGACTAAACAACAACCACAAAGCCAGGAGGCAGCTAACAACTAGATCCAAGATTCATAATGAATTACAATTTCAGGAAGACCTAAGTAAGAGAAGTACAAGGTGCTATGAGACCCTGTTGAGATGAGTAGTCTGATTCTGCAGGGGTCAGTGAAGGCTTCCTTAAGGATGCCTTGAGTTTAGTAATGAAGAAACAGAAATGGGGCCGTTAGGGGAGGATTCCACAGTGTGGGAGCAGTGTGCAGGAGGAGGGCAGGGCCCCAAGGGAAGGCCAGTGTGACTGCAATGTACAAGGCGAGGGGCAAAGGTCAGGGATGTTATCAAACAGGTAGGCAGAGCCTGGTGCGCACAAGCAGCAGCTGAAATCTTGCTCTGTGAGGGGAGCCACTAGGGATTCAGGGCATGAAACTGACTTAAACTAACGTTATGTTTTTAAAAAGTCAGCTGAGCTGCTCTGCAGAGATGGATTAAGCATGGCAAGAGGGGATCCTCGAAATATTCAGGGGGCATAATCTTGGGAATTTGGTGAGGAACTAGGTAAGCTGAAGTGAGGGAGAGGAGGAAAGATTCAAGAGTAACTTCCAACACTATAAAAAGCTGTGATTAGTAGTGCTTTTCCAGTCTAACTGGAGTTTTTCTCTGTCGTGTAAGATGACAGGCAAAAAAAATGTATTTTATCTGTGCCTAGAAAAGGACTGGACTCACAAAAACACTTAAAACAGTAGGAGAATACATCAAATGCTTCCCTTTTCCAAGAAGAGAAAATTCCTTTTGAGAGCATTACATATTTAGCTCAAAGTTAACCTTACTTTGGAGACCTTTCATGACCGTGGAAGCAAAGACTGTCAGGGTCACCATCTCATTCTGTGGTCTGTGAACTACAAAGGCATTTTATTTTTACCTTTCTTGTGGCATTTATCACTTTCTGCCTTGTATGCTCATTATGCATCTGTTTATCTTATCTCCTTTCCTAAACTGTAAATTCTCTAATGAAAGATAATGATTATTAACACGGAAATAAGCCCAGGACAACCTATGGGAGTATTGGAGATGGAAAGGGCATTAGAGAAACAAACAGGCAGAAAATTCTTTTGTCTCATTAACCCAATGAGTTGTCATTAAAAAAAAAAAATGATGTAGAAGGAGGAAAAGGTGCCTATTATGTATTTTACATTGACATATAACCTAAAGCAGCACTCAAATATAATTAAAGAAAATAACCAAGTATTGGCAACTATCGATTTCTGTAATTGGAAAGGCAACTAAGGAAGATTTTGGATGAGTAAGTGTGAACACGAAAATACTTCCATTCTTTCTAACCACATCCTTAAAACTGCATTGAGAGGGGTTGACTGAAATTAGCCAGAGTTCTACAGCAGACTCAAATCATCAAAACTTCCTACACTTAGGGGGAAAAAAACAATCACCCTCCCCAACCAATCCCACTCTGAACTGAGCACTACAGAGGGTTTCTT
The DNA here is from genome assembly GCF_055505025.1 of Bos grunniens. Lineage (NCBI taxonomy): Eukaryota > Metazoa > Chordata > Mammalia > Artiodactyla > Bovidae > Bos > Bos grunniens. The sequence continues at coordinate 121,695,826 of NC_141194.1, read as the reverse complement.
GGTCCCTTCTTTTTCAGGGAGCTAAGCCTACCATCAAAGATCTAAGAAAAAAAATTATCTCAGACAGATGCCTCAGTCCAGGTCCTAGCGTGATAATTCATCAACTCATTGTTTAAGGCTTTCTTCTATTGCTTGTTCTCAGTGAAAGTTTAGTATTTATAATGACGCCTTTTCCACTAACCTAAATACTTTCAGATAAGGTCCAAGATTCAGGCGTGTAAAAGCCTACCCTGCATATGGCAACCTCAGAACAATTCAGAATATTTCTTGCTCACAGACTTCAGAGCTTTAAGCAAATGACACCTTTCCAATGAGGGCTTCCTTTGTTGCTCTATTAAAAAATTGCAACCTCTACCACCTGATTTTTGCCAACTAAGGTTCGTCTAGTCAAGGCTATGGTTTTTCCTTTGGTCATGTATGGATGTGAGAGTTGGACTATGAAGAAGGCTGAGCGCCGAAGAATTGATGCTTTTGAACTGTGGTGTTGGAAAAGACTCTTGAGAGTCCCTTGGACTGCAAGGAGATCCAACCAGTCCATTCTGAAGATCAGCCCTGGTATTTCTTTGGAAGGAATGATGCTAAAGCTGAAACTCCAGTACTTTGGCCACCTCATGCAAAGAGTTGACTCATTGGAAAAGACTCTGATGCTGGGAGGGATTGGGGGCAAGAAGAGAAGGGGACGACAGAAGATGAGATGGCTGGATGGCATCACTGACTCGATGGACGTGAGTCTCAGTGGACTCCGGGAGTTGGTGATGGACAAGGAGGCCTGGCGTGCTGCGATTCATGGATTCTCGAAGAGTCGGACACGACTGAGCAAATGATCTGACCTGACCACCTGATACTTCCTACCTTTTACCACTCATCTCTAGCATACAAGATATTACACTTATCTTGTATATTATGTCTCCCTGTTTACTGGTTTTCCCCCTAAATCTGCTCTTCCTTTCTTCCTGAGCACCTGGCTTTCCAGCTGTAAACTACATTTTCCTATCTCCCAAAGGCATGTGTTTAACAGTGATGTGTGTAATTTCCTAGTCATTTTCCTAAAGAAGCTTGCCCTGGATCCCTCTTTCCCTCTGGCTGGCTAGAACTCAAAAACCAAATGCTGAGGAAGGCAGAACTGCCCCACTACCCTGGGACCCTAGATGTGCATACATGCTCAGTTGTGTCCGACTCTTTTGTGACCCCATGGACTGTAGCCCAACAGGTTCCTCTGTCCATGGGATTCTCCAGGCAAGAATACTGGAGTGGGTAGACATTTCCTTCTCTCATGCAATAGAAGCTGCCTCTGTCCTGGGTTATTATTAATGCATGCCAGAGACACGAAGGGGCTTCCCTGATGGCTCAGATGGTAAGGAATCTGCCTGCAATGCAGGAGACCCAGTTTCAATCCCTGGGTCCCAGAAGATCCCCTGGAGAAGAAATGGCTACCCACTCCAGTATTCTTGCCTGGAGAATTCCGTGGACAGAGAAGCCTGATGGGCCAGAGTCCATGGGATCACAAAAGAATCAGATGTGACTGAGCAACTAACTTAACTTTCACACTTTTCAGAGAGACGAAGATCTAGCTTTTTCTGGCCATTGTATTTTGGAACTCTCAGCTTCCTCTTTACCCTAACAATACCATCCCCCATTAAAATCAAAGATCCACGAGTGCCGAAATTTTTGTCTGTTTGCTCACCACTGCATCCTTAGCAAGTAGAATAGTGCCTGACACATGGTAGGGTATTTAGTATTTGTGAACTGATTAAATAGACAACTTCATTACCATCACTTCCACATCTTCAAACCACCTTCATGGCTTCAAGAAGTTCAGATTACAAGATCCAAATTGCTCCTAAGAAGTTCCTATAGCCCATTAATTGCCTCCGTCCCCCTCCTCCACTGAGTATGCCCTTCAGCCCCATTTAGCCTCCTCTGCAGTTTCCCAATGTGCCTGGCTCTTGCCCAACTCAGGGCCTTTAAACAACTGGTTTCAGTAACTACTCACAATCTCCACTGCAGAAGTAGACCCTCATTCCTTCAGTTATCTGCTTACATGCCATTTCCTCAGACAGAACTTGCCAGCTACCCTATCAAAAACAGATCCTATTTCTGCTATCTCTGTTTCTAATTCATTTCACTCATAACTCATGAAGTGAATAATTAGAATATTTGCTGCCTTATTTTTTAAATTGAAAATTAGATTCTAAGTTCCATAAGGACACAAAGCACTTTTTATTTACTACTCAATCCTGTTTGCTTAGCATAGTGCCTGGCTGGTCATAACAAGGCAATAAAGGGGTGAATAAATGAACTCCACTAAAAATGCTGAGTGTTCATTTTTAAATATTTTGAAGTAGACAGGAGTTTAAACCATACACAGCTCTCCCATAAATATAGTCTTCAAATGCCCTTAACTACCAGCATGACAATACTGTAAGTTTCAACTTATGGGGATATAAACTAATGTATATTCTGGTGCTTTTAATTGTTTTTTCTGTTTTTATGTAATTTTGTTTTTAATGCTTTTACTTGTTTTCCTAGAAGGATTAGCATTACTCCTTTACACTACTACTTTGTAGTTGGTAACGACCACATGGAATTTGAATGCTCCTATTGGTATGATGGACCAAAAGCAGCTTTTACTAGGATGTCTCAAATGCAGGTTCATACGGGCATATACAATTCAAAATAAAGGATGATTATGTTTTGAGGGCATGCCAACTGGCCTCCCAGGACCTCAGACCCAAAGATCAAAGATTCTTTCATCTCTCAGGTCAAGGTTTCAGTTCATCAACTTGCTTCTGGATTATGTAACCTGGAGGTGGCCCTCTAGAACCGTGTGGGCACCAGCCAAATTGTGTACGGCAGAACACTCTAGAGGTATTCAGTAATTCAGACTTTAAAAAGTGTTGTTTCCTCTCATGTCTTTCTGTGGTGGTGGATATACAAACATACACATGGGATAAAACTGCATAGAACTAAATACACAATACACACAAATGAGTACAAGTATAACTGGAGAAATCTGAATGAGATCAGTGGATGCTATCAACGTCAATATCCTGGTTGTGACATTATACTACGGTTTTGCAAGACGTTACCATTAAGATAAACTGGGTCAAGAGTACATGGGATCTCTATTATTTTTTACAATTGCATTATCTCAAATTTCAATTAAAAAGTGGTGCTTCGACACAGAAACTTTAGGATTCTGCAGGATTCAACTGGTTATTTTCTGAAGAAACCAGGAAGGAAGAGGCTGGGGAAATGAGAAAAAGAGAAGTAGGAGTGAATATGAAACCTCATAATGGAAGAGATTACTGAAAGAACACGGCAATCTCTGAAAATATACACACATATCCTTTCTACTTCAGCTCACAATGTTAAAGAATAAAAGACTGTTACAAAACAGCTAGATCAACTCCTGCATTTTAAAGTTCTGAAAAATGAGGCTCAAAAAATAATTTTCCAAATTTCAAAACTTTTAAAAGGAATAAAAAGGAGACTAGTTTTCCAACTTTGGAATAGGGAAGGAATGCTTAAACAAGACACAAAGCAGTAACCACAAAGTAGCAAAATCCTGACTACATTAAAGCTAAGAATTTCTTTATCAAAAGACATATATATATACACATATATATGGCTACAAACTAAGATATCTGCAAAAAATGTAATCAACAAAGGATTAATCTGATTATGAAAAGGACTCATAATTATAAATCAGTATATGATCAATAACCTAAAAGAAAACAGTTAAAAGACATGAACAAGTATTTCAGAGGGGAAACATAAAGGGCCCAGAAACATATGCAAAGATGCTTAACCTCATTAGTAATCAGAGAACTGACAAATGTAAGACATCAACCAATATCAAAGGCAAAAATATGAAGCAATGGGAACTCATACATTGCTAGTGGTAATTCATATGGTAAAACTACTTCAGAGAACAATTTCACCTCCTCTTGTAAAGTTGCATGTTTCTAGAGTTATTACATGTATTTGTCTTCCTATAGATGTGGCTGAGCATGTGTTTATATATGTGTATCCTACATACATTGGGAGGAACCTCTTTCATAAATATACACTAAAAGACATATTTTTCTGGTCATACAGAAAAAAAAACTGCAAAATAACCTATAAGTTCATCAACAGAAGAATGGATCAATTCTAGTAGATTCCCAAAGTAAAATATTATTATATTATTGAGCAGTGACAATGAACCAACTACAGCTACATGAAAACTTATGAAGAATCTTAGCAATTTAATATTGAGTATAAAAAAAAAAAAAAACAATAACAGTATACTATCTCTATAAGCTCAAGAAATACTGATGATCCAAGAGCCCTCACAGTTCACAGAGGAGGAAACTGAGGACACAGGTTACAAAGCTGAGGCTGGAATTTCTTTTTGTGAACTCCCAGTCACTGAATAATCCTGGACAAGCCATCTGCCCTCTATTTCTTCACCTGTAAAATGAAGAGGCTGGACAATTAAAAGGTCTCTAAGATCCTTTACCAGTTCTAGGACTTCAGTGAACCTTATAGACCATGTAGCAATCCAAGTCCTTCACTTTACAGATGAGATGGTAAGGCTAGAAGACTATGGGCAGTTATAGTAAAGTCTTCTACTCCTGGGCTGTACACACTTTAGATTTGTTCATTCATCTTCACATGATCCTAGGACATAACTGTGATGGTTAATTTTATGTGTCAACTTGACTGCACCACATACTGCCAAATATTTGGTCAAACATTATAGGGGGTTTGTCTGTGAAGGTATTCCTGGATGAGATTAATATCTGAATTGGCAAAGAGAGTAAAGCAGATTGTCCTCCATAACATGAGTGGACCTCATTCAACCAGTTGAAGGCCTAAATAAAACGGAAGGACCAACCAACCCTCCTCTGAGTAAGAGGCAGCTCCTCCTGCCTAACGGCCTTTAAGCTGGGACACTGGTTTAACTGGCCTTGGGACCTGAAGTGAAGCACTGATTCTCCAGAGTATCAAGCCTGCTAGCCTTTGGACTGAAACTTATGCCATCAGCTCTCCAGGTTTTCAGGCCTTTGGACTTGGACTAGAACTACACCACTGGCTCTCCTGGGTCCCCAGCTTGCTGACTCCAGCTCTTAAGACTTGTCAGCCTCCAAAATCACGGAAGCCAATTCTTTGTAAGTTTCTTTTTATGTGTACATATGTCTGTATAAATATATACATGAAGAAACTTACATAGTTACACAGAAATAATACTAAAGTAGTAAATATATAAGTATTTACACACACACACCCCTTATTAGTCATTTTTCTGGAGAATCCTTACTAATACAATAAACAAATGTGTATAATGAACTAAAGTTTGCAAAGCACTTAAAACAGTGTCAGGAATTTACTACTCTGGTTTTAGCTGTTATAATGGTAAGAAGGCAAAGACAAAAAAAAAAAGAAGGCAAAGACAATTCAGAACTAAAACAACTCCATAAACCTGCGGAGTTATCAGTGGGATCAGAGATCAGTAATTCAAGGCACTGAATTTGAAATAGTTATTTTTGTACATAGCCTAACAGAACACAAATGCTTACGTTGAAGGCAAAAAGATAAAAAACTCATTTCAAATTCTGATCCATATAAAATAAAAAGATTATTTCCATTCTCATGTATTAACGGCTTAAATGAGACTCTTAACATTATCATTTCTAACTGTCTGGTACTCACAAAACTGCAATAAATTCACTAAAGATAGTAACATTAAAAGTATTTACTCTTCAATATAACTATTTTTGAAATTTAAAAAACAAATATTTGTGAAACAGCTAGATTAAAAAATTATCAAGAAGACTTACAAAATGAAAGAAATACTTTAATCAATAAATATGATATTTCTTATTTATAGTGAAGTGGGTACTTTTTTGTATTTATTATTATTATGACCGTAGCATGGGACTTGTTGGATCTCAGTTCCCTGACCAGGGATCAAATCCAGGCCCTGGCAGTGAAAGTGCTGAGTCCTAACCACTGGACCAGAAGGGGGATTCTCGAAGTCAGTATGTTTGAAGTATAGTAGCAAACTTCAACTTTTGTGAACTTTAAGTTGGCTTAAAATTCAACATTCAGAAAACTAAGATCATGGCATCTGGTCCCATCACTTCATGGCAAACAGATGGGGAAACAAGGGAAACAGTAGGAGACTTTATTTTGGGGGGCTCCAAAATCACTGCAGATGGTAACTGCAAGCCATGAAATTAAAAGACACTTGTTCCTTGGAAGAAAGCTATGACCAACCCAGACAGCATATTAAACAGCAGAGACATTACTTTGCCAACAAGGTCCGTCTAGTCAAAGCTATGGTTTTTCCAGTAGTCATGTATGGATGTGAGAGTTGGACTATAAAGAAAGCTGAGGACCAAAGAATTGATGCTTTTGAACTGTGGTGTTAGACAAAACCCTTGAGAGTCCCTTGGATTGCAAGGAGATCACACCAGTCCATCCTAAAGGAGATCAGTCCTGAATCTTTATTGGAAAGACTGATGCTGAAGCTGAAACTCCAATAGTTCGGCCACCTGATGCAAAGAACTGACTCCTTGGAAAAGACCCTGATGCTGGAAAAGACTGAAGGCAGGAGAAGAAGGGGACGACAGAGGATGAGATGGTTGGATGGCATCACCAACTCTATGGACATGAGTTTGAGCAAGCTCCAGGAGTTTAGGTAAAGGACAGGGAAGCCTGGCATGCTGTAGTCCATGGAGTCACAAAGAGTAGGATGCAAGTGAGATGAACTGAGCAAACTTCAACAAAGTGAATGTTGAAAATGTGTATACAACAGTGATGCTCATAAAGTTTTTCATTAAGTACATCAGAGAACATTAAATACATTATAGTGAAAAACAGATACTCTTGTATATGTTTAAAACACAGCATTCTAGAGGAAATGAAGTCATTTCTAAAATATGAGTAATGCTTCTTTTTTAACTGAACACAACACTGATGTCTAAAGACTGGACAATTTTACCTCTCAGACAAGCTTTCAAATTCTATGATTATAAATGGGAAATAAGGTTAAAAATACAGACAGTAATCAAATTTCATTTATTCATTCAATTTTTATTGAGCATATTACTACATGTCAGGCACTGAAACATTAGCGATATAGCAATAAGCAAAAATGGTCACTGGAGATGGAAATGGCAACCCACTCCAGTATTCTTGCCCAGAGAATCCCATGGACGGATGAACTGGGTAGGCTACGATTTAGCAACTAAACCACCACCACCACCAAAAATGGTCACAATTCTTACTTTCATGAAACTTACTAGACAGAGGGAAGCTTGATACTATATAGGTTAGCAAACAAATATAATATGCAAATGTAAAGTCAACTGTGATAAAGAGTATAGAAGAAATGTTCATAGTACTATGAGAACCTGGGAACCTGCCATAGCCTGTGGGAAGAATTAGGTACAGCGTCCCTGGGGATGTGAGATTAAGACAAGCCCTGAGACATGAGTAAAAGTTCAGGAACTGACTAAAAGAGAGAGGTTTATCAGACGAGGGAAATAGTATATACTAACGTACTTTGACAGACAGAAGGTAAAAAGTGAGGATGACTTTTTGCAATAATAGAAAAATTTATCCTAAAATCCACATAGCCTTTTCAACAAATGGCACTGGGAAAACTGGATATCCACATGCATAAGAATGAAGTTGGACCTTTAGCTTACACCAAATACAAAAGTCAATTCAAAATGGATTAAAGATCTAAATGTAAGCCCTAAAACAAACAAACAAACAAAAAATCCTAGAAGAAAACATAGGGGAGAAGCTTCATGACTTTGGATTTGGCAATGATTTCTTGGAGATGACACTAAAAAAGCATAGGCAACAAATGCAAAAACAGACAAACGGGACTTCATCAAATTAAAAAACTTCTATGCATCAAAGGAAACAATCAAAAATATAAAAAGAGAAACAAACTATTGAGTGGAAGAAAATATACAGAAAGCATATATCTGGTAAAGGGTTAAGATCTAAGATATAAAGAACTCCTACAACTGGACAACAAAAAAGTACCTGATAAAAAATATGCAAACCACATGAATAGACATTTCTCCAAAGATGATATACAAATGGCCAAAAGTATGAAAAGATGCTCAATGTCACTAATCATCAGAGAAATGCAAACCTAAACCATATAAACACCCATCGGGATGGCTTCTTCCAAACATCACCCTCTCCAAAGGGGGGGGGGGAAGTGTTGGTGAGGATGTGGAGAAACTGGCAGCCTTCTGCAATGGTGATGGGTATGTAAAATGGTGCAGCTACTATGGAAAACAGTACAGATGTACCTCAAAAATTAAACACAAAACCACCATATGATTCAACAATCCTACTTATGCATATATACCCAAAAGAATGAGATCTTGAAATCAGGATCTCAAAGTGATTATCTGCACACTTTTGTGAATAGCAGCAATATTCACAATTGTCAAGAAATGGAAGCAACCCAAATGTCCATCAATAGATGGTTGGATAAACAAAATGCAATACATAAACAGAGTATCATTCAGCCTTAAAAAGGAAGAAAATCATGTCACATGCTACCGCATGGATGAATCTTGAGGCTATTATGCTAAGTGAAATAAAGAAGAAAACTATGTAGGACTCCATTTATATGAGGTCACAATAAGAAAAATATGGCAAAAAAAAAGAAAAGAAAAATATGGTAGGACTTCATTTATATGAGATATCTAAAATAGTCAAATTCCTAAAAACAGAAAGTACAGTGGTAGTTACTAGGGGCTGGGGGGAGTAAGGAATGGGAAATGAGGTGTTGCTGTTTAATGGGTAGAGAGTTTCAGCTGTGTAAGATGAAAAAGTTCAGGAGATCTGTTGAACAACAATGTGAATATACTCAACACTACTGAACTATGAAAAAATAAAGTGAAAGTGAAAGTCACTCAGTCGTGTCAGACTCTTTGTGGCCCCATGGAGTCCATGGAATTTTCCAGGCCAAAATACTGGAGTGGGTAGCCTTTCCCTTCTCCAGGAGATCTTCCCAACCCAGGGATTGAACCCAGGTCTCCCACACTGCAGGCAGATTCTTTACCAGCTGAGCCACAAGGGAAGCCCAACTGAACTATATACTTTAAAAAGTTTAGGATAAATTTTATCTATGTCTTTTAACAGAATTTTTTAAAGTAATAAATACAGAAGAGCTGTGGAAACGTTTGGCAGTTCCTCAAAATGTTAAACATAGAATTAAATATTTAATCCAGCAATTCCAAATCTAGGTACACAGCCAACAGAAATGAAAATATGTCCACACAAAAACATATACAAAAATGTCCAAGGCAGAATTATTATTCATAATAGCAAAAAAATATAAACAATCCAAATGCCCATTAGCTAACAAATGGATAAACAAAATGTGGTATATCTATTTAGTGGAATATTATTCAGTCATAAAAAGGAATAAACTACTGATACATGCTACAATACAAATAAACCTTGAGAACATGCTAAGTGAAATAGGTCAGTCACCTGATACTGGTCAGGTCTTTATCTAGAGAGTACTGGAAAGTCACTGAAGGCTTTCAAATACACATCTGTGAAAGATCCCTTTGATGCTGTGTGGAAGGTGGATTGGAAGAGTGCAGTAGTAGATGAGATCATCTACTGCAATGGTCCAGATAAGTGATAGTGGTAGCTTGGACTTGGATGGTGGTAGGGATGGCAAAGTAGAGAAGTGGATGGATTTGAGAACTCTTTCTGAATTAGAACCTATTGGATTTGCTGAGAACAGATGTAGGAAATAAAGGGAAAGGCGTTATTAAGGATGACTGCTAGGGTTCTCGGAGAAGGCAATGGCACCCCACTCCAGTACTCTTGCCTGGAAAATCCCATGGATGGAGGAGCCTGGTAGGCTGCAGTCCATGGGGTCGCTAAGAGTCAGACACGACTGAGCAACTTCAATTTCACTTTTCACTTTCATGCATTGGAGAAGGAAATGGCAACCTACTCCAGTGTTCTTGCCTGAAGAATCCCAGGGACGGGGGAGCCTAGTGGGCTTCTGTCTGTGGGGTCGCACAGAGTCAGACATGACTGAAGCGACGTGGCAGCAGCAGCAGCAGCAGCTAGGGTTCTAGCTTGAGCTACGAACGGGTGTTCAAAGGAAGCTTTTGATTCATATGGATGTTTTCAGAAAAGAAGCCAAAAGTAAATTGTGCACTACATTATAGATCCCTTAATCTATATTACTGCAAGCTACATTAATTATGAAGCTTCAAGAACATCCCCACTGCTTACACAACAGGTGTAACTTACATAATCTGCTCTACCCAGCTGTTATTTATTTGTGACAGCTCCCTCCTGGCTTCTGCTCCCCGTTGAGCTGCAGGATTACTGCATCTTCCCGTATGATTTCCTAATTTATTCTTTGCCCCAAATCATAACACAATTATTTTCTTTTTTGATAACAGATTAAAAAAAAAAAGATTGAAACTAAGAATAACCAGAGATATCACTGAGGTTTTCCATGATCACAGAACTCAAAAATCCTGAAGTAAAGTACTACTTATAAACATTTCCATAAAATTCATTCATTAGCCCAAGAATTTAGACTTCCTTTTGGCAGCCTTTCCTATATAATTATCCTTGACCAAACAGTCTTCACTATGCCTGCTCTTTGGACCTGTGTTACCCAAAAGGATTTTTAAAATTGGCTGCCTATAAGCTAACAGCTAAGCATCACAGAATGGGATGAAGTAATGATGCTAATGAATGTTGGCTGGGACTATGGGTAAATGGATGGAACATGGAGGAGTTGGGGCAGTGACAAAAGTCAGAAAAACTGAAAATCCACGAATTCAGTGACGCTCCAGAGAGGAAACCAGCAAGTGTTGACGCTAAACTGGCAGAAACATCAATACTTCCTGGCTCCCCCACTGGGTGCATCAATTTATCACCGGCAGGCTGCTCTTCTGCTGCAAGCGACAGTGAATACATTCAATGATCTGCAAAGCAATGACCTATCGTCCAGAAGCACGATGTGTACAGCAATGAGAACAAGGTGATGATTGCTGGGAGTTTCAGACAGACTCAGTTCTGCTGCTTGATTAGCTTAATGACCAAGGGTCAGTCATTTCCCTTCTCTGAAAAATACCAGTATTTCCTAATAGTGAAAAAGTTAACCGAGCAGGTCTGACTGCTATTCTTAAAAGTGTCTGCTTACAAGGTTGGTATAGACACAGCTGGTGTCTGGGGATTTGGACGTGGGGAAGGTTCCCACCATCCTAAGTGGTAAGAATAGCTCGCTGTGCCTCAACTGTTGGCACAACGTTATGGTTTATGCTAAATACCTGTTTTCCTTCTGGGAGTCTGAAATTCTGCATGTACCAGGCAGAGGAGGTGTGTCTATGTGACCAGCTCCCAATAAACACCCTGGGCACTGAGTCTCTGAGAAGCTCCCTTTGGAGAAAACACATTGCTGGGAGGAATTAAGCACAACCTGTGTGACTCCACTGGGAGAGGACTGTTGGGAGCTATGCCTGGGTTCCTGCAGACATGGCCTCTTGAGTCTTTTCCCTTTGCTGACTTTGCTTTGGAGCCTTTCTCTATAATAAATCAGAGCTGTGAGGACAACTATATGCTGAGTCTTCTGAGTTTGGCCAGTAAGCCATCGAACCCGGGCATGGTTCTGGGGACCTCTGGCACAATTGGTATGTGCTGAATAGCCTATCAAACTTCAACCATCATGCCAAGTAGGTGTGATGTTCATCCTATAGGTGAAGAAAGGAGACTTCAGAAACAGGAACAGAGTGTACACAGAAAATAAACACTTCAGTGTTTATTGAGTATGTGTGTGAAAGTCACTCAGTCGTGTCTGACTCTTTGCAACCCCATGGACTATACAGTCCATGGAATTCTCCAGGCCAGAATACTGGAGTGGGTAGCCGTTCCCTTCTCCAGGTTATTGAATATGGATGTTCTCCAATTTTTTGTGAACTGAGGAACTACCTGGAGTGCCTGCTAAAAATGCAGTTTCCTGGCACCTATCACCTGAGACTTGGATTCAGTAGGTTTGAGGCTCAAGAATGTCTATTTCTAATAAGCTTCCCAGATGATTCTTCTGCAGGTAGTCTAAGGACCACACTTTGGGGAACAGTTTGATGTACAGGACCTACAGTGCCCAATTCCCAAGCTAGGATGTAAATGGCAAAACCAGGACTTGCACTAACCTTTTTAAACAAGGTTAAGGCTCTTTTCTCAACAAAACTGCTTCCCTCAAACTCCACAATTCCTCTGGTTGCTCTGCCTTCTCACTGCAGGTATCCACCCAGCACCAAATACCAAGTGAAATCCGGAATCCAAATAACGCTCTTGAGAGAGTGAATTCTGCAGCTTTGGTTTTCAAAAAGATTTGATGTGCTGGTGGCAACAGAAAATATAAGCTTATGCATGGGATTTAACAAAAAGAACATGAATTTGTTTATAATTTTAGAAGTTGAGAACAGGATATGGGTTATAGTTTTCTGTGACTGGCCAACAAAGGGGAAGGCACTAAACATAATCTTTTTCGCTGATCGAGAAACTAGCATCAAGTAAATGCTAAAGCTTTTCCTTTTCAAGTGGGTAGGAAAGTATAATTTTTTTTCTCATTTAGAATAAATATAGTGTAGTATTTTGTAACTGAAAGGATGTTATTTTTAGTGCCATGCACTCATTGGTAGCCCAGTCTGAAACACATAAGCTTCTCAGTAGCTGGTCATTTTTCAACGTCTATTACTGACTCAAGACTATGCTATCAATTCAGAAAGTATTTATTGAGCATCTACTGTTTACTTGATGCTGTGCTAAAGGCATAATCATTATCAAGAAAACTGCTGATTTTTTCAATATCTACATGAAAAAGAGACTAGAAAAATATAGCCACACTACTTTATGACAACATATAATGGAGGAGTCTAAAAAAAAATACACGGTATCTGCTTGAACAAGGTAATCTTCACCAATCCTCCCATATTTTATTAAATAAATACAGGGCAAAAAATTGATGACAATCTGTACTTCACAAATACATATTAACCTCCCAAATCTGGATATCCACAGTCCAATATTATCTATAAACCTCAAATAATCAGTAAGTCAGCCAAACCAGCAATCCCTCCACACGCTGCAGTAAGTGTGGGGCTGCCTGCCAATGTACTGGCACAGGGCACCCCACGCCCATATCTGCAGTGCTGAGTACTCATTCATCACTAAACTGCAGTAGTGTTAACATATGCTGCAGTTGTGCTAATGTTTGTTTTACAGTCACCACTGACCTACCCTTATCCCAGGCCAGGAAAGTTAGCGTTGCTGCTGTTGCTGCTGCTAAGTCGCTTCAGTCGTGTCCGACTCTGTGCGACCCCATAGACGGCAGCCCACCAGGCTCCCCCATCCCTGGGATTCTCCAGGCAAGAACACTGGAGTGGGTTGCCATTTCCTTCTCCAATGCATGAAAGTGAAAAGTGAAAGTGAAGTCGTTCAGTTGTGTCCGACTCTTAGCGACCCCATGAACTGCGGCCTACCAGGCTCCTCCGTCCATGGAATTTTCCAGGCGAGAGTACTGGAGTGGGTTGCCATTGCCTTCTCTGAGGTTAGTGTTAAGTGAATGTAAACAAACTTGAAAATAGCACCTACTTCACTTATGGAAGCCTAGAACCTCACTCTGCCCAACCAGAAAATTCCTTCCAATCTGAAGAATTCCAGATGCAAAAGATTATTCCATATAAAGCACTACAGATGTACAGGGAACTCCACCACCTTGAGGGGGGAAGAAAAGTGTTTTTCATTTGTGTCCCATGCTTCCACCTCTTTGGGAGAACTTATACCAGGTTAAACAAGCAGTCAACCTTAATGATTTTTTCCCATCACTCAACAAACCAGTATTTGAATTCACTCATGAGCTAGTTCTCTGCACATCATCCAGAGGCGGGGATGTTAGTTATGGTTCTCTAGGGGCCACTAGTAGCTCAGATGGTAAAGAATCCGCCTGCAATGCAGGAGACCCTGGCTGGATTCCTGGGTTGGGAAGATCCCCTGGAGGAGGGCATGGCAACCCACTCCAGTATTCTTGCCTGGAGAATCCCCATGGAAAGAAGAGCCTGGGCTACAGTCTATGGGGTCACAAAGAGTCGGACATGACTGAGTGACTAAGCACAGCACAGGGGCCACTGGCTACACTTTACCTTTCAGAACCCACTGCACAGTCACTGGTCAACCGGCAGCCTACATGAGGAAACAAGCTCACCTGGATAGTTGTATCAATATGAAATTGGCCAGCTTTACCTGCTCAAATCTCACTTCTGCTAAAAGCTCGTTAAGAGCACTGGAAACTACCTGATTTATAGGCACTCAGTATCACCCACTAAAGGGTTGAATTATGCACAATAATCATAAACAGAAGGAGCAAACAGTAAACCCTTATAGGTGTTCAGAAGACATTCTGAGTTTTATGTTGCTGAATCAGTAAAACCCAGATCAGGATTTTAAAAAAAGACAAAACTTGTTTTCAGGTTATTTAATATTTACTTCAAGTAGTAGTGATTCATTTCTAAATAGGTGTCCCACTTTACAGAGAATCAGACTAACATCTATTTGCAAAAGAGCCCTTTGTGATGTCTAGGTCATATTGAAGGTGTCAAATGCGACAAATTCCTTTTCATCTGAAATCCAAACAACCAGAAAATAATCGAAATTGTTCACTCTATTTCTGGTAGAAAGACAAACAAGTAAGTATATAATAGTAACTTATTCACAAAAAAGCAAGTTGCATGGTTTGTCACAAATGTGTTACAGAGCAGTCACCATGTCCTCTAAATCCACAGCCGTGTACGTAATGACCGTCAACGCTCATGAAGACAGGGAGTTTGTCTTGCTCACCAATGTGTCCCAGGGCCTACTATAGTGCCCAGTACATAACAGATGTTCAGTGAATATTTGTTGAATGAAATAATGCTCTTCAAGATCATAAAATGGTGTAATCATCTAAGAGATTATACTATGGTCAGTATAGATGTATTTATTCTAATAGTTTAAAAATTGGTAATCAGTGCACACCAATGTTTAGGTTCTGATCATAGTTCCAATATGGAGGGGTGTCCCCACACCAACAAGCAATTCTCAGACATCACCTGAGTGTCCCATAATTCAACTTATAGGCAAGAGTACTGGAGTGGGTTGCCATTGCCTTCTCCAATTTCTGACTAGAGGTAGCATCAGATACCCCAGGTTAGGCACTCAGTCCCACAGGACTCCCCCAACCAGCCACTTCATACACCAGCAGCAGGTCCAGGTTATCAGCTGTGTTTCTGACCAACTGACTACAAACTGGGCTTCCCAACAACCTCCACCTTGGGTTTCAGACACCAGCCTCCATCCAGGTTGTTAGCAGTACTTTTGACTGACTGACTATAAATCAGAAGTTCCACTAGAGTGGCTTACAGAACTCAGAGAATCACTTTACTTCCTAGATCACTGGTTTATTATACAAGGATCAGCCAAATGGAGGAGATGCATAGGGCAAGGAATGGGGAAAGGGCACAGAGCTTCTGTGCTCTCTCTAGGAGCACAGCGTGCTCTTCGCAAATCTCCAACCTGGAAGCTCTCCAAACCCTGTTTTTTGGGGGGGTTTATATAGGCTTCATTAATAGGCATGACTGACTAACCCCATTGGTCACTGGTGACTCAATCACCAGGCCCTCTCCAATCCCCAGAAATCAGGGGAGTGGAACTGAACCCTCTAATCAAAGGGTTGGTTTCCCTGGTGACCAGCCGCCAACCAGAGATGCTTTCCCAATTCACGTTATTAACATTATAAAACATACCTTTATTGTTCTCAAAGTCGGAAATGCCAAGGGTCTTAGGAGCTCTGGGCCAGAAACAGGCAAAGACCAAATACACATATATATTTGTTATTATAAATCACAGTACCACACCCAATTAACTGGAACTCCTCATTTTTAACCATTTTTCATAAGAATTTCATAAATACCACTATGAGCAGAAGCTATTATTTATGTGAAACATAAAAATTTTTCATTCAAATATTTATCAAACACCTACTATGCACCAGGCACTGTGCCAACTGTCCCTGACCCCAGCAGCCTTCAACGTCTAGGGCAGCCTTTTTCAACTGGAATCCCTCATCTACAGTTGCATGCACAGGAGATAAGTATAACATAAAACAGATTCTCTAGGGCATTAGGAATGGATTCTCTCCCAGTGGAGAAAGACTAATGTAAAGTGCCACAGAAATTAAAAGGAAATGACAGGGGCTTACCTGGTGTCCAGTGGTTAAGACTGCGGTTCTACCATAGGAGATGCGGATTTGATCCCTGGTGGGGGAAGTTCTTTATGCCGGGAAAAGGGACCCCCGCCCTCAAAGAAATTACAATACGATAATAAAAGTTTGCTTTTAATAGGGGCAAATTCACCTGTTAAACCCAGCCATGGGGACTTCCTGGGTAGTCCTCTGGCTGGGACTTTAAGCTCCCAAAGCAGGGAGCCCGGGTTTGATCCCTAGTCTGGGAACTGGATCCCAGGTGCCACAACTGATGCCCAGTGCAGCCAAAATAAATAATTAATTTTTTAAAAAATCCAGCCATGTATGAACTACCTGGTAGGGGCAAAGATGAACAGGCTATTTGTAATGTTGGAGTAAATGCAAAAATACTGCACTACATACATTCAGATAACTTGCTAAACATAATAAAACTGTTAAATATTTTCCATGCACAGCAATGTCAGGCTGAGGATTTTAGTAAAGTGAAACAAGAAAAAAAAAGTATAATTACTCTGATAATATTAATTCAAAGAGAAAACAAAAAACCTTGCTCCAAAAAGACCCCCAAATTACCTGAATTTTATTCACTGTCTCCATATACTGCTTCACTAAATTGGTCTTGCCTTGGACTTGAGGCAGCAGACAGATGGGCCCCAAGCTGAGCAGCTGGAGTTTGTCCCCTGTGGACAGATACTCCAAGACAAAGATAACAGCCAGAGCAGAGGAGCTGCCCAGATAAGAGATAGACCACACATTCCTCATTCTCGAGGTCAAGGAGGCCTTCCCGACTACACAGGCACAGAAAGCCTCCTCGGATGTCAAAAGGGAGGGGATGCACCCCACAGTAGGCAATGTCAACCTACCCAGAGGCCTCTTCACTAGACTCCATCTTGGCTAAGAGAAGTGGGTGCACACATGGGAAGATACTGAGAAAAACCAAACTGCAGACTCAGAGCCAGGCAGAGCAAGATTATGAGGCAAAGGAAACCTGGAAGAAATACCCCATGTAAGTGATTCAAACTAACACAAGGGCACAGCTCTCTCTCTGAGCCCACCTATGTATGTCTATCCACACGTACACTTTTTCCTCCTAATAAACACTTTACTTATTTCACTACTTTCTGTCTCTTTGTGGCAATTCATTTCTACAAAGCCAAAGGGCCAGGGTCTTGTCACAGGCCACTGGCCCTGGTGGTCTAGTGGCCAGGATTCAGTGCTCTCATTGCTGCCACCTGCCTTCAATCTCTGGCCCCAAACGGAAATCCTTCTTCAAGCCACTGCAGGCAAAGGCCACCAGAGATCAGACTCAAAGAAATACATTAGCTACCTATTTCATTATTCTGAATATTTTTTTATCTTATTTTGAATTTTCCTTAAAATACCTTATGCAGTCAACTTCTTTCCAGTCCTGGGTGTCTTCGACAGATACAACATTTTCTATATGATGATATTACTATATGCTGCATTCTTTATGGAGCCAAAACAGTTTGAGAGCTACTAGAATCAAAGAGATAAGTTTTTTCCCAGTATTTCAACTCGAAACTTAAGCTTTTATATGTCAATGATCTAGAAATTCACACCTAGTTAATATCATTCTCTGACAGGCTAGTTAAATAGCATCCACCTGGCCAAGTCCCCTGAACTACTTTATCAAGTAATGTCTTGTTTGTTAGCATGAAATAAGTGAATAAGCCAAATGGGGGGAATTCTTGTTGTTTAGATTCTCATTAAACCTTTCAACTCATGTGAAAATGCTAGTGTAATCACTATGAAACTCACGAAGAGTAAAAGATAGAATGAAAGTCCCTGATGCTTAAGTCTCAATTAGTCCAAACTTCCAATTAAACATTCTTTTAAAGGAAAGTAAATTGTACAGAAAAAACTACCATTGTTTATTTTATTTATGGAGACTGGAGATGTTGACTGGGAATAGGCTATATCGTTTTTATTATACTCTCAGACATCCCAACTCTTAAATCTTTTAAGACATCCCCTACATACCTAAATCCGAAAATCCTACACCAAATCCACCAATTTCTTTCTACCACAAAATTGTCAGGAGAAAAGTCATAATTCATCAAAAAGGAAATACAACTTTTTAATGGCAAAGACATCAAGGCTGTGTCTTTAGAAAATGCAATGAATCACTATTTCTTTTAGCTCAAGCTAAAGAACTTTCCCTTATGGCAGAAAGTGAAGAGGAACTAAAAAGCCTCTTGATGAAAGTGAAAGAGGAGGGTGAAAAAGTTGGCTTAAAGCTCAACATTCAGAAAACGAAGATCATGGCATCTGGTCCCATCACTTCATGGGAAATAGATGGGGAAACAGTGGAAACAGTGTCAGACTTTATTTTGGGGGGCTCCAAAATCACTGCAGATGGTGACTGCACCCATGAAATTAAAAGACACTTACACCTTGGAAGGAAAGTTATGACCAACCTAGATAGCATATTAAAAAGCAGAGACATTACTTTGTCAACAAACGTCCATCTAGTCAAGTGGTCATGTATGGATGTGAGAGTTGGACTGTGAAGAAAGCTGAGCGCTGGAGAATTGATGCTTTTGAATTGTGGTGTTGGAGAAGACTCTTGAGAGTCCCATGGGCTGCAAGGAGATCCAACCAGTCCATTCTAAAGGAGATCAGTCCTGGGTGTTCTTTGGAAGGAATGATGCTAAAGCTGAAACTCCAGTACTTTGGCCACCTCATGTGAAGAGTTGACTCATTGGAAAAGACTCTGATGCTGGGAGGGATTGGGGGCAGGAGGAAAAGGGGACGACAGAGGATGAGATGGCTGGATGGCATCATGGTCTCAATGGACGTGAGTCTGAGTTGGTGATGGACAGGGAGGCCTGGCGTGCTGAAATTCATGGGGTCACAAAGAGTCAGACACAACTGAGCGACTGACCTGAACTGAAAGAACTTTCTCTTTCAAAACTGGAGAACCTGGGCCTGGAGAAATAAATGGCATTTTTAAAATGATTCGGCATATACTGCTGCTGCTGCTGCTGCTGCTGCTGCTAAGTCACTTCAGTCGTGTCCGACTCTGTGCAACCCCATAGACGGCAGCCCACCAGGCTCCCCTGTCCCTGGGATTCTCCAGGCAAGAATACTGGAGTGGGTTGCCATTTCCTTCTCCAATGCATGAAAGTGAAAAGTGAAAGTGAAGTCGCTCAGTCGTGTCCGACTCTTAGCGACCCCATGGACTACAGCCTACCAGGCTCCTCCATCCATGGGATTTTCCAGGCAAGAGTACTGGAGTGGGTTGCCACTGCCTTCTCTACTGAGCTGTAAAAGATGATAGTACTTCCCATGTTAGGTTTAAAATCTAAGTGAAAGTTGCTCAGTCGTGTCTGACTCTTTGCAACCCCACGGACTATACAGTCCATGGAATTCTCCAGGCCAGAATACTGGGTAGCCTTTCCCTTCTCCAGGGAATCTTCCCAACCCAGGGATCGAACTCAGGTCTCCTGCACTGCAGGCCAATTCTTTACCAGCTGACCCACAAGGGAAGCCCCTAAAATGTAAAGCCCTGTCCTAACATGTAGTAGCTAGTTTTCAGTGACCAAGAACTACAATCAACATCACTGGAATTTATATCACATTCAAAGTCAAATTCAGATGTACACAGGTACACAAGAAAAACACTTAATTTTGAAAGGAATTCATAGCCCCATCTCCAAAATATAAAAGCACACAACTTAGACTACATCTATATTGCTGTGCAAGACAAAGACAAACCTAAATCTTTAGTTGTATCCTTCTAGTGATGTAAATGGGAGTGCCACTCAGTCTCTACCAAGAAAAAGATGAGGACAGCATTTTGCTTACTGACTAGGGGAGCTAAAAACCGCCCCCCACCAATTATTTCTGAAGTCATTCTTTAGCAGTATTTGATAGTATATTTCACATTCCGTCCAAGGGTTTGCAAATTAATTCCTTGCCCTAGGCCTAGGGCTCAGATACAACTCCTGAGAAGCTTTCAGTTCACTGCACTGGTAGAAATTCTGGAGAGTTAACCAGAGTCATGGTTGCTCAGGAAAATGTGAGCAGTCGAGTATTCCAGCCGAAACAATGAGGTCAAAGCTCCTTTCAGTGTAAGTATATTCTCTGCAGAGATCTTGGACGGGGATGCAAAGTACTAGCCTCAAAACCTGCAGGCTGGCACCTCAACAACTGCTGCAAATTCTACTGCATGCCCTGCCTTCCCCAGCCAGCACTGCTTCCTTACTAGACTCAAACAACACAGACCACTCTGAGCAAAAGAAAGATGAAGGGGGCTTTTAGACTGATATTTTTAGACTGGTTGTTTGGTTTCAAATGTTCAAATCCTTAAAAAAGGGGGGGGGGATGTCATCATCTCAATGTTGAGCTACCGAATATATTACAAACCACAGTCCAGTTGTTTTCCAGTATAAGAATGCCATGTGAAAAGATTATCCTCTTTCCAAATATTACAATTAGTCCTCTTTGTCACCTTTCCTTTTCTAACACCCCCAAACAACACTCAGGATCACAAGAATCTACATGAAATAGAACTATGAAGCACAATGCTTTTTTACCTTCTCAGGCTAAATGTGAGAAACCAATTTTAGTCACTTGCTTTAGCAAAGCATACAGTACAAGCCAATTCCTACGGATTTCAAAATCCTGATAGGCACAACCTCTATTGCTGTGCCACAGGTAAACCTGCTCCAATTTCATAAGACATGCCTCTGGTGAGGTAAACCTTTAGAAAAACATTAACAGCACTCTTGTGATAATAATAGCCTAGAAGGGGACATACAATTACTTCGTTTAGCCAGGGTACATTTGTGAAAGTTTCAAATGCAGAAAAAATAACGAGAGCAAATTCATCCGATGCGTGAAAAATACTAGCAATGCTTCGATTACGAATAATTGCAGGAAAACAGCCAAACCGACAAGTTCTTTAACAGAGCACTCAACCATTTCTCCTAAGGCCAGAAAAAACATTTATTGACGAATCCTTCCTTTCACATTACTGGCAGAAATAAAATCCTATTCCCGCCACCTCATCTTGCAATTAAGGAAGTTGCTACTAATAGCAGCATAGAAGTAGATGGTCCCGGTTTCACTCCATTCTTCACGTACCATCTAGGAGTGAACAGGTTACTCAAGAAAGTCAGTAATCGGTTTTCCGGGTGCCAAACTCCCTCGGCAATAAAATTCCCTTTTCTGGGGATCGGGGAGGCGGGGGTCGACGTGGACTGAGGAGTCCAGCCGCAGCTCGCCTCCTCCCCCGGGTCAGGGTCTGGGGCGTTCGGGGCTCGGCGAGGCTTCAGCCCCGGCGCTCGCCTGGCAGCGACGGTGCAGCCTCCTCGCGTCTCCACCTCGACTCAGCCCACCCCGACGACCGCCCTCGCTTTTATTAAACCCTCAAGGTGAGAGGTTCAGGCTGGGTCTCCAAAGTTTGCCCGGCCTCGGGTGAGCAGCCGGCCAAGCCCCGGGCCAGGCTGAGGCCGGCCCCAGCCGCCCACCCCTCAGCCCCCAGGGCTTTTTTGGACCACGGTGACAGGTCTAGGTTTACCTCCATGTGCTCCTGGCATAGGAAACAAAAGAAAGCAACCTCCCTGATAATAAAACGCCATCTTCGAGTAACTGGCACACCGAGGGACCCCTGGGTCGGAAACCCCCGGGGGTCCCCCACCATCCAGCTCGGAGGGCGCCCCCCACCCCCAGTCCGAGGCAGTTTGTAAGGAACAGCCCAGGGAAGCTCCGGATAAATGGGCCGGGGTCGGGGTGGGGTGGCGGGGTGCTCCGAGAGCCTTATCTGACTCCCCACCCCGACCGCCCCGGGCAGCGTCATTTCAGTGAAAATGTAAGAGCGGGCGCCGCTGGTGTCTCCCAGAGACGCACTCTTCCCCTCAGGAAACTGTTCTGAAGGACCGGGCGAAGGGGCTGGCGAGCAAGCGAACCGACACGCGGGGAGCCGCAGCGAGTGTACTTACAAAACGATTTAAGCTCCGGCGGAACATCGCGTCGAAGGCTGCCGGTCGCCGTGCTGGACTCTACTGGGCTGTCTGAGAAGGCGCCGTCCACACACGACACTGCGGCGTGGGCCGGCGGCGCGAAACGGTCGGCGAGGCTCGCGGCCCCGCCAACCGCCGGCCCTCCGAACTCCCCCCGCCCCCCTCGGCCCCCGCCCCACCTCACTCACCCCCCCGCCCCGCCCCGCGCCGGGGGCGGTGGCCCCGCCTCTCCCGCAGCAGCCCGTGGAGATAGCGAGCCGAACGCGCGGGGGAGGGATGGCGGAGGAGCGCTAGGCTCCTCCCGCGGGAGGGGGACGCCCAGAGCTCTCCACCAGCGCCGGGCTCGGAACCCCGCCGTCTGCACTCTTCCCTGCCGCGGAGCCACCGCCCGCTTTTCCGCGGTCAGCCCGCGTGCGCCCGCCCCGCTCGCGGCCACGGGGGACCCTCCCGAGGCGCCCCGCGCCTCACCTCGCCTCAGCCCGACACTACTTCCCTGGCTCGTGCGGAAGCCGCAGCCTACCCTGCCCCGGCCCTAATTCGTCCGCCGCTCCGCTTCGCTCACAGCCCCTCCTCGGTCCGCGGCAGCCGCGCCGGCCGTCCCGCACTCGGGCCGGGGAGCCACGGTGCAGCCTGCCGGCCCGCCCCGAACCCGCCAGGCAACCGGGCTCCCCGCTCCCGGCGGGGCGGAGCCGGGCTTTGCGTGAGGAGCCGGGACCGGCGGGGCGCTGTGGAGACCCCAGCGCGGGCGGGGCGCGGGCTGGGGGACTAATTATAAGAGCCCCCCTCCTCGTGTGCCGAGGCGCGGATCTCCCCACTACCCTCGCTTCACTCAGCTACCTACGCGCCTTTCCCTCCTCAGGTTTTTTCTTGTCCTGTCTCCCCACCTAAACCATCTCACTTCCACTTTCTCTCTGAGGTTGTAAAGTCAGGCTTTGTGTCGCCGCTGCTGCGCAGCGGGGCGGGATTTCCCTGCCACCCCCAAGCCCCCCCCTTCCCGCCTATACCCCAAGCCCCTCCCTCTAGCCCCGCCCATTCGCTTCTCGCAGAGCATCCTGGGAGTTGTAGTCCCTCCATGCCTCCGATTCCGCCTAGTACCGTAGGCTGGGAGCTCCCCCATTCGCCCGCTCTGGGTTTGCCCAGAGGGTTGAAGGAGGAAGTGGCTGAGACCTCAGGGCTGAACCGCGGTTCTCGGCTCGGGTTGGAAGTGGAGGCCACTAGCGCTCTTTAGATTCCCCGCGGTGGGAAATGTGAAAAGGATCGGTGAGGCAAAGCCACGAATGCCCGGAACCTTCCCTGGGACGCGAAAAATTGTGCACCAGGAAACGCTCTACCCCCTCGGCTCCTAGTTTAGAATTGGAGTTTGCGAAACTTTAAACATTACGTAGGAAAGCCGAAGCTAAAATTGCCTTGAGACTGGCCATCCCAACGCCCACGTCGCTCGGTTTGCACCGCCCTTTAACGGCGTGCCCCGAGGCTGCTGGAGCAGAATGTAGATTCCTCTGCAAAAGTAAAGAAGAAATTAGTCGAAGGAGATCAGAGGCATTAATAGGAGCCTCCGCCGCGGCACCGTCTCCTGCCAGCGAAGCGCTGGGGACAGGGCCAGCTGCACCGCGGGCCTCCCCTGGGGGTCGTGAAGGGCCTTTAATGCTGGGCACGGGCACTTCTCCTTTCCCCTCTGGGGTTTAGATCCATTTCAACAGATCTTTCCTGGGCATTTTCTTTGTACTCGGCTGTGTTAGGGGCTGGATACAGCGAATTCTGAAAAGACCTCCCCAGCGTGGGGCGGGGGAGGGGTGCCCCACTGTGGTAAGGGGCTACTCACCTGCAAAAACAGCAGGTTAGAAAGTCCTGACTGCTAGATGAGAGGCTTCAAGTGCTGAGAGCACCGGTGCACCTCAAAAGGGGGTCTGGGAAGCTTTCTCGAAAGCACTGGAGGTTAAACTGGACCTTGCTATGTGAGAAGGCTTTAGAAGGAGCGCCGTGGGCAAAGTCCAGGGTGGAGGGAGGGGTCAGCGGGGACGTGCCAGATGATCTAAGAAAAACAACACACACTCTGGGCAGATGCCCAGGATGTGTGCGCAGGCATGGCTCCGAGAGAACTCGAAAACCCATTCAGTTCAGTTCAGTCACTCAGTCGTGTCTGACTCTTTGGGACCCCATGAATCACAGCTCACCAGGCCTCCCTGTCCATCACCAACTCCCGGAGTTCACTCAAACTCACGTCCATAGAGTTGGTGATGCCATCCAGCCATCTCATCCTCTGTTGTCCCCTTCTCCTCCTGCCCCAATCCCTCCTAGCATCAGGGTCTTTTCCAATGAGTCAACTCTTCACATGAGGTGGCCAAAGTATCAGAGTTTCAGCTTTAGCATCAGTCCTTCCAATGAACACCCAGGACTGATCTTCTTGAGAATGGACTGGTTGGATCTCCTTGCAGTCCAAGGGACTCTCCAGAGTCTTCTCCAGCACCACAGTTCAAAAGAATGAATTCTCCAGCACTCAGCTTTCTTCACAGTCCAACTTTCACAATCCATACATGACCACTGGAAAAACCATAGCCTTGACTAGATGGACGTTTATTGGCAAAGTAATGTCTCTGCTTTTTAATATGCTATCTAGGTTGGTCATAACCTTCCTTCCAAGGAGTAACCCTCTTTTAATTTCATGGGTGCAGTCACCACCTGCAGTGATTTTGGAGCCCAGAAACGTAAAGTCTGACACTGTTTCCACTGTTTCCCCATCTATTTCCCATGAAGTGATGGGACCAGATGCCATGATCTTCGTTTTCTGAATGTTGAGCTTTAAGCCAACTTTTTCACCCTCCTCTTTCACTTTCATCAAGAGGCTTTTTAGTTCGTCTTCACTTTCTGCCATAAGGGTGGTGTCATCTGCATATCTGAGGTTATTGATATTTCTCCCGGCAATCTTGATTCCAGCTTGTGCTTCTTCTAGCTCAGAGTTTCTCATGATGTACTCTGAATATAAGTTAAGTAAGCAGGGTGACAATATACAGCCTTGATGTACTCCTTTTCCTATTTGGAACCAGTCTGTTGTTCATGTCCAATTCTAACTGTTGCTTTCTGACCTGCATACAGGTTTCTCAAGAGGCAGGTCAGGTGGTCTGGTATTCCCATCTCTTTCAGAATATTCCACAGTTTATTGTGATCCACACAGTCAATAAAGCAGAAATAGATGTTTTTTTGCAACTCTCTTGCTTTTTCCATGATCCAGTGGATGTTGGCAATTTGATCTCTGCTTTCTCTGCCTTTTCTAAAACCAGCTTGAACATCAGGAAGTTCATGGTTCACGTATTGCTGAAGCCTGGCTTGGAGAATTTTGAGCATTACTTTACTAGCGTGTGAGATGAGTGCAATTGTGTGGTAGTTTGGGCATTCTTTGGCATTGCCTTTCTTTGGGATTGGAATGAAAACTGACTTTTTCCAGTCCTGTGGCCACTGCTGAGTTTTCCAAGTTTGCTGGCATACTGAGTGCAGCACTTTCACAGCATCATCTTTCAGGATATGAAATAGCTCAACTGGAATTCCATCACCTCCACTAGCTTTGTTCATAGTGATGCTTTCTAAGGCCCACTTGACTTTACATTCCAGGATGTCTGGTTGTAGGTCAGTGATCGCTTTCTAAGGCCCACTTGACTTTACATTCCAGGATGTCTGGCTGTAGGTCAGTGATCACACCATCGTGATTATCTTGGTCATGAAGCTCTTTTTTGTACAGTTCTTCTGTGTATTCTTGGCACCTCTTCTTAATATCTTCTGCTTCTGTTAGGTCCATACCATTTCTGTCCTTTATCGAGCCCATATTTGCATGAAATGTTCCCTTGGTATCTCTAATTTTCTTGAAGAGATCTCTAGTCTTTCCCATTCTGTTGTTTTCCTCTATTTCTTTGCATTGATCACTAAGGAAGGCTTTCTTATCTCTCCTTGCTATTCTTTGGAACTCTGCACTCAGATGCTTATATCTTTCCTTTTCTCCTTTGCTTTTCGCTTCTCTTCTTTTCACAGCTATTTGTAAAGCCTCCCCAGACAGCCATTTTGCTTTTTGCATTTCTTTTCCATGGGGCTGGTCTTGATCCCTGTCTCCTGTACAATGTCATCAACCTCTATACATAGTTCATCAGGCACTCTATCAGATCTAGTCCCTTAAATCTATTTCTCACTTCCACTGTATAATCATAAGGGATTTGGTTTAGGTCATACCTGAATGGTCTACTGGTTTTGCCTACTTTCTTCAATTTAAGTCTGAATTTGGCACTCAGGAGTTCATGATCTGAGCCACAGTCAGCTCCCGGTCTTGTTTTTGTTGACTGTATAGAGCTTCTCCATCTTTGGCTGCAAAGAATATAATCAATCTGATTTTGATGTTGACCATCTGGTGATGTCCATGTGTAGAATCTTCTCTTGTGTGGTTGGAAGAGAGTGTTTGTTATGACCAGTGCATTCTCTTGGTAAAACTCTGTTAGCCTTTGTCCTGCTTCATTCCGTACTCCAAGGCCAAATTTGCCTGTTACTCCAGGTGTTTCTTGACTTCCTACTTTTGCATTCCCCATTAGGATCTTCAGAAACACCTGGGAAGTCTGCACTTGATAGTGTGAGCCACTAGTAGCCCGTCCTCATTGCCTTAAGTGCAGGGCACATAAGGTAGGTTCCCAAACTGTCCTGGTTGCCTAGAAGTAAAACCGTCCATTTCCACTTCTTTCTCTATTGTGGTTCCTTGCATTTACTTACCCTTGAGGCCATGTCTAATGATTTTTAAGATTTATGTTAGATGTCTATTAATCTGCTGTTGTTTAGTCCCTCAGTCCCCGCCAGGCTCCTCTGTCCATGGGATTTTCTGGACAAGAATACCGGAGTAGGTTGTCATTTCCTTCTCCAGGAGATCTTCCCAACCCAGGGATCTAACCTGTGTCTCCTGCATTGGCAGGGTTATTCTTTAACACTAAACCACCTGGGAAGCCCAATCAGATATTAGGATATTTTGTTATATTGGCAAAATGGATCTTAGATTTTGGTCTCTAATATTTCAAAGGTGTATTTTCAAATAGAAAAGGTTTTGCTGACTACTTTTGTTGAGGAGAATGACTAACGTAATTTAATACACTTATTGTTTGTTGAATACCTACTATGTGGCAGGCACTGTTCTAGATATTGACTGGAATTTGTGGGTTGAAGAGGTTGTTGTCAATTGTTCTAGGCAAAGTGTAGAATCCTTATCAATAAGAGACATTGTTATCAGTGAAATAGGTAATAGAAAATGAATTTAGACATTTGGATATGCAAGTGCTTACTAGTAAATAATAAGTAATATCTTTCCATATGCAATTTGTGAAATAAATTTTAAAAATGTACTTAGCTTATAGATTCAAACAGACCAACTTAAAAAACTTTAGAGAACTGGATATTGGTTTTCGGTGTTCTCTCACACATCATTGTGTGAGTATTTTCTCATATACCATTGCCATTTTGTCCAGCTTAAAAACAAACCTTTTAGGATCTCCCAAGATATAGAAATATTGTTGGTCAAATTTTCATTTGTTACTGTAATTCCACCGTCTCTCCCTCATCTTCCTAGTTTGTTGCATCACAACACCTATATTCATGGGTCCAGACTAATTTGCTTGACTATAAAAATGCAATCCCACAAAAATCAAATATGCTCAGCAAAACCTGCAGTTTATGCAAGGTAGTTTCTTTCCGTATCCAAGTGCAACCTGAATAAGAGTTACTCTCACACACATTCAGATTACTTTGTGAGTTTTTGGGTTTTTTTTAGACAAGAAGAAATTATTTTTGTTCTTTTCAGTGCCTCTTCACAGCTTCCAAAGAAGACCCAGGTGTTGTAGGAAGCTGTTGTCAATGGCTATGAAAAGCAGACCATCAGCCAGCATTTTCATTCGGCCAGTTCCATAAACAGAACTGCAAAAACTAACTTCCGGCTGTCTGAACTGTCAGACCCCATGGTATATAACACCAACTCTCATGGTGCCTCAGCTGACTGCAGCTGAAGCCCCAGGCTCCTTGTAGGCAGGAGTTCAGAGGAAGCAGTCTCCTGTCCTTTTTACCATCTCAACTTGACTAGAGCTAGTGCATGCCGTCCCAGAAACGGAAGGGAAACTGTTCTTCCTTGACCGTTTCAATTCTGCTGCCCTATTTCTGTGCAAGCCCCTCGGTCGCTTCAACCCCTCAGAAATCTCACCATGGCAAGTGGGTAGACCATCCAGTGGGGACCGGAGGCTGTCCAGGCTTGGGAAGGAGGGAGGCAAACTGCTTCTGGGATCAATTGGTTGGTCAGCAATTCGGGGATTCAGCAGGAGGGTGAGGAGGAGCGGGAGGAGGAGTCCCCTCCTCCATCTAATACTAAAAAAAAAAAAAAGGAAAAAAAAATTGAAGCTGTTATATGAGCATGCCTATCACTGCCATCAGCAAGTTAAAGAAATTCCAAGGTTTCTGCTGAGCTTTTGAAAGTACCTCACAAGACTACCTTTTGCCCATCTGAAATTTTGTTCTCCCTTACAAAGCTGCCCTTAACGTTTCCTTGAAACCAGTTTTACCCGTATCTTTCTAACTCTTGGCCCTCCCCAGTCCATTCCCCACCCTGCAATCATAGAAATCTTTAGAAGGCAAATCAGATAAAATCATTCCCCTGCTTATGACTTTTCAGTAGCTTCTCATTGGTTTCAGGATAAGGCTCAGATCTTGCCTGGACCTCAGCTTCAAGGCTCTGAATTCTCTAACCCCTGTTTTCCTTTCTAGCTCCTGGTGAGCCTTCTTTCCCCATGATGCACCAAGCTCCATCCTCTCCACTGGCTGCCTTTTATTCCTTGAGTTCCCAAAGTTCCTTTTCCCCTGAGAGCCTTTGCACTTGCAACCATCTCCGCAGGAATGCTTTCATAGCCTTTGCAATTTGTCTTTCAGATTTCAGCTTAAATGTCACTTTGTCAGATGAGATCAGGGTTCCCTGTTATAGTGCTCCAAATAGCCCATATTAATTACATTGAGGATACTGTACTGACAAATGAGGTTAGTAATCATGGAGAACAGAAGTCCAAGGGGATTGTGGATGATCTAATATTGTGTTGCTTTTAAGAAAGGGGAAGTAGATGTATTCTAGTAATCATGATATCAAAGGCACACACAGTTCTAGAACCGACTGTTAAAAGGATAGGGTATTTTATTTTAGTGGAGGGGAAAAGGCAATCACAAGTAGCTACAGTGAATTCACTGGGATATAGTTTGGCCTTCAAGATTCTGAGAAAACTCTTTTGTAGGATGAAGGGAAAGTAAATTGGAAAGGATGGTGTTGTAAGAGGTCTAAATATTTATCTTCCATAATAAGATGGCAATAAGTATTTATCTAAAAATGGAAAGATCAAGAACCATCAGTATAAGGACATTATTTAGAAATATGAAAGTAAATGTTAGAGAAAACAGTTAAGATTATTGAAAGTGGTTGCTTTCCTAGTACAGATCAGAAGTTAGGCAAGATGGAGTAGGGGTCTGCTCTTTTGCTTAAGAAGTCTTATTAATCTATTCAAGTTTTTAACTATGAATATGTATTACTTTAAAAAATAAAATTAACAAGAAGAGTAAACAGCATTTTGAATGGGCAGAAAGAAAGGAGAGCATTCAAGCCAAGAGAAACAGCAAAGATATGAAGCAGTAAGTAAACCTCTCTAGGGGAGCAGTGAAAGATAATTCAATAACTATCATTTATTGAACCCTTGCTGTGTGCCAGGCGCTGTGCAAAACACGTTGTACACATTACCTCATTTATTCTCATTAACCCCATAATGTACCCTTACTATCCTCATTTTATAGATAAAAAAATTGAGAGGTTAGGGAACATGCCCAAAGTCAGAGCTTGACAATTGCAGAGCAAAGAGTCAAACAGGTCTCCTCATGTGACTCCTCATCCATACCCTCAATCACGACATTTTGAAAGCATAATTGACAA
This sequence comes from Bos grunniens, assembly GCF_055505025.1. Classification (NCBI taxonomy): domain Eukaryota; kingdom Metazoa; phylum Chordata; class Mammalia; order Artiodactyla; family Bovidae; genus Bos; species Bos grunniens. The sequence continues at coordinate 121,665,567 of NC_141194.1, read as the reverse complement.
GGTTTCATCACTGATGTAATTTATGGAACAAAGGAGGGAGGTGAATCCAAAATGACTCTAAAGAATTCAGGCTCAGTGAGTGGAAGAATGATGTTTATTCATTTGTTCATTTCAACAAATATTTACTGACTGTTGATTACATCCAAGCAGTGTGAAGGACCTATAGTAATGTACCTGAAAAGTGTGATCCCTGCTCTTACAGGGCTCATCATCAGGCTCATCATCAGTCACACATTGGAAAATCATTCAGAGGGAACATCAGTAGAGAAAATTATGAGTCATTTTAACTGTGTTGAAGTAACAATAGAATGCTCTAATACAAATATCTAGTATGCATTTAAAACGTGGTTTTAGAGGTTGGAGTAAGATGCTTTAAACCTCAAAAGTTTACCCCTGGTCAAGGGAAATCAGAACTGAGGAGAGCTATTTCATTTAATGCTTCAGAAATCCTGCATGAGCTTTAAGAATGCAGTTTCAGTCGTGGTTGGGCTGGAAGCCAGATGGCAGGAGTTTATAGATGTAACCCATTCATTTACAAAGCTCAATGGTAGAAGAAGAAAAAAAAATATTATATTGAATACAATTGTTAGGAGGACCATCAGGATTAAGCACTACCCCCGCCCCAAACTAAAGGAGACATAAACATGTTTAAAAACAGAGAGGGGAACAGACTTTGTGGACACAAGGTGGAAAGGAGAAGGTGGGACGAATTAAGAGAGTATCGTTGAAACATACACATTACTATATTTAAAATTAGATAGCTGTACGATGCAAAGAGCTCAAATCTGGTGCTCTGTGACAACCTAGAGAGGTAGGATGGGGTGGGTGGTGGGAGGGAGGCTCCAGAGAAAGGGGACTACGTACACCTATAGCTGATTCATGTTGATGTATGGCAGAAACCAAAACAATATTGTAAAGCAATTTAGTTCAGTTGCTCAGTTGTGTCGGATTCTTTGTGACCCCATGGACTACAGCATGCCAGGCATCCCTGTCCATCACCAACTCCTGGAGTTTGCTCAAACTCATGTCCATTGAGTCAGTGATGCCATCCAACCATCTTTGTTGTTCCCTTCTCTTCCCACCTTCAATCTTTCCCAGCATCAGGGTCTTTTCCAGTGAGTCAGCTCTTCACATCAGGCGGCCAAAGTATTGGAGTTTCAGCTTAAGCATCAGTCCTTCCAATGAATATTCAGGACTGATTTCCTTTAGGATGGACTGGTTGGATCTCCTTGCACTCCAAGGGACTCTCAAGAGTCTTCTCCAACACCACAATTCAAAAGCATCAATTCTTTGGTGCTCAGCTTTCTTCACAGTCCAACTCTCACATCCAAACATGACTGGAAAAACCATAGCTTTGACTAAATGGACCTTTGTTGGCAAAGTAATGTCTCTGCTTTTGAATATGCTGTCTAGGTTGGTCATAACTTTTCTCCCGAGGAGCAAGTGTCTTTTAATTTCATGGGTGCAGTCACCATCTGCAGTGATTTTGGAGCCACCCAAAATAAAGTCTGTCAATGTTTCCATTTCTTCCGCATCTATTTGCCATGAAGTGATGGGACCAGATGCCATGATTTTAGTTTTCTGAATATTGAGTTTTAAGTCAACTTTTTCACCCTCTTCTTTCACTTTTATCAAGAGGCTCTTTAGTTCTTGTTTGCTCTCTGCCATAGGGGTGGTAGCATCTGCATATCTGAGGTTATTGATATTTCTCACAGCAATCTTGATTCCAGCTTGTGCTTCATCCAGCCCAGGGTTTGTCATGATGTACTCTTCATATAAGTTAAATAAGCAGTGACAATATACAGCCTTGACGTACTCCTTTCCCAATTTGGAACCAGTCTGTTATTCTATGTCCAGTTCTAACTGTTACTTCTTGATCTGCATACAGATTTCTCAGAAGGCAGTCAGGTGGTCTGGTAGTCCCATCTCTTTGAGAATTTTCAATTTGTTGTGATTCACACAGTCAAGGGCTTTGGCATAGTCAATAAAGCAGAAATATATGTTTTTCTGAAACTCTCTAGGTTTTTCAATGATCCAAAGGATGTTGGCAATTTGATCTCTGCTTCTTCTGCCTTTCCTAAATCCAGCTTGAACATCTGGAAGTTCTTAGTTGAAACCTCATTTGGAGAATTTTGATCATTACTTTGCTAGCATGTGAGATGAGTGCAATTGTGCAGTAATTTGAACATTCTTTGGCATTGCCTTTCTTTGGGATTGCAATGAAAACTGACCTTTTCCAGTCCTGCAGCCACTGCTGAGTGTCAGGAGCCATGTTAGGCATTACTGAGAAAATGGAGGCACGGTCCCAACCCCCTCTCCTCATCTCACAGGCACGGCCCTGGGATGAAGAAGTTAGGCCTTGTGACTCTGACTTCTTCTTTCCTTTCTTCAGTTGAGTTGACTGGAAAGAATGTTAAGGTGCTTATTCTTCTTGAGAGAAACATGAGAAAGCACAAAGCCTTTTGCAGTTGTGCCCAGCAAATAATCTGTTCAAGGATCTTTACAAAGAATGTTCCAGGATGAGCAGCTTGAGGCCATGGGAAGGATTATTATCTGAGACCTGTTTGTGAGAGGAATGTTTATGGCAAAAGAAGTTTGCTGAGTTTAGGGTTTAGGATTAATTAAGAATAGCTAGAAGACATTTTGAACTTGAGAACCTTGAGCCTTGAGAACCCAATGAACAGTATGAAAAGGCAAAATGATAGGATACTGAAAGAGGAACTCCCTGGGTCAGTAGGTGCCCAATATGCTACTGGAGATCAGTGGAGAAATAACTCCAGAAAGAATGAAGGGATGGAGCCAAAGCAAAAACAACACCCAGTTGTGGATGTGACTGGTGATAGAAGCAAGGTCCGATGCTGTAAAGAGCAATATTGCATAGGAACCTGGAATGTCAGGTCCATGAATCAAGGCAAATTGAAAGTGGTCAAACAGGAGATGGCAAGAGTGAACGTCAACATTCTAGGAATCAGCGAACTAAAATGGACTGGAATGGGTGAATTTAACTCAGATGAAGGAAATTACAGCTTCTAGGCCTTTGAAAGATCTTTTAATTCAATGAAATAGAATGTCAGGGCTGTTGGATACTGGAGCAGATGTCTCTTGCATTGCTGGAAAAGATTGGCCCTCATCCTGCCTGACACGTCTGACCAATGCCGGCTTGGTAGGAATGGGGTCAGTGCCCTCGGTTGCTAACAGCTCACAAATTTTGACATGGTCAGATGAGAAGGGGGCACAAGGCACCTTTTGTCCATATGTGATTCCTTCACTACCTTTTTCTTTATGGGGGAGAGATATATTATCTCAGATGGGAATGCTTTTATATAGCCCAGATGAAAAGGTTACTAACCAAATACTGCAAATGAGGTATAATCCTGATAAGGGGCTTGGTAAAGATCAGCAGGGAATTGCTCCTCCATTAGAGGTGGTTCCTAACACGAATAGAGAAGGTCTGGGATATTCAAATTTATCCTAGAGGCTGTTGTTCTTGCTGCTGACCCTATTACCTGGATATCTGATGATCAGGTATGGGTGGAGCAATGGCCCTTAACAGCTGAAAAGCTGCAGGCAGCTGAGGATTTAGTTATGGAACAACTGACAGCCAGCCATAGAGAACCTTCTAATAGCCCCTGGAATACTCCTATTTTTGTTATTAAGAAAAAATCAGGAAAATGGAGATTGTTACAAGATTTGAGAGCTATAAACGCAACTATGGAAGACATGGGGGCCCTTCAGCCAGGTATCTCTTCCCCAGTAGCTGTGCCCTTTCAATATAATGTGATAGTTGTACATCTACAGGATTATTTCTTTACTATCCCCCTGGCTGTTCAGGATTGTAAAAGGTTTGCTTTCAGTCTCCCTTCTGCTAATTTTAAACAGCCCTATAAAAGATTTCAATGGAAGGTTTTGCCTCAGGGAATGAAAAATAGCCCCACCTTTTGTCAGAAATTGGTAGACCAAGCTGTGCAAAATGTTAGAGGAAAGTATAAAGATCTATATTTGATACATTATATGGATGATATTTTGGCAGCTCATAAGGACAGAGCCTTGTTGCAACAAATTTTATCTGAATTGATTGAGGCCTTGGAAAGCTGGGGTTTAAAGATAGCTCCAGATAAGATACAAGTAAATCCTCCTTTTTCTTATTTAGGGAGGGTATTAAACACCCATACTGTGAGTAATGCCCCTTTGCAGCTTCAGAGAGATCATTTACTAACTTTAAATGATTTCCAAAAATTATTAGGGGATATTAACTGGATATGCCCACATTTAAAACTGACTACTGCAGATTTAAAGCCTTTGTTTGATTGCTTAAAAGGCGATCCTAATCCGAGTTCTAAGAGAGAATTGACTAGTGAGGCTCTTGTTAGAGTGGATGAAGCTTTAAATGATCAGTTATTTAAGATTAATATTACCAGAGGATGGGATTTAATTATGCTCGCCACAGAGCATACACCTAGGTGTATGCATATACCTACAGGATGTAGGTGTGAGCATACACCTACAGGATGTAGGTGCATGCATACACCTACAGGATGTATGCTCTTGCTTGAGGCAAGAAGGCCCATTGGAATGGCTCCATCTACCAGTGACCCCAAGAAAAATAGTTTTGTCTTATCCAAGCTTGGTGACACAATTAATTATAAAAGGTAGAAAAAGAAGTGTGGAACTTTTTGGAAAAGAAGTAGCAAATATAGTGATCCCATTCAATAAGGATCAACTGCAATTTCTTTTACAACATAGTGATGAGTGGCAAGTTGCCCTGATAGATTTCAGGGGGCAAATTTTGTTTCATTTGCCCTCAAGCAAGTGTTTTTGAAGGAGAAACTGTTTGTAATGTCGAATATGTGAATTATTTTATATCAAATTGTGTTGATGGGAATGATTATACTAATTATAAGGCTGTAATGATTGTAAAGCAACCACCATATTTGGTGGTTCCTGTAAAATTAGAGGGACAATGGTTTGATGATTATGCACTGAAAGTTTTGTATGAATTTAATGGCTTAATTTCTCTACCCAAGAGATTCATTACAGCTCTGATTGTGGGAATAACTGCCTTGATTGCCATAATTGCTTCAGTTACAGTTTCTGCTGTTGCCCTGTCAAAAGAAGTGCATACTGCCTTGTTTGTCAATCAGCTGTCCAGAACTATCTCCATAGCTCTTACTACACAGGAAATTATAGATAGGAAAATAGAAAATAAGGCCAATGCTTTAGAAGAAGGAGTCCTGCTTATAGGGCAAGAAATTACGAATTTAAAAATTAAGTTGTCTTTAAGGTGCCATGCTGAACTTAAATGGATGCACGTTACCCCTCTACAAGTGAATGATTCCGTACATTCTTGGGAATGCATTAGGAATCATATTTTAGGCGTCTGGAATCATTCGATTTTAGTATTGGTATTTCTAAGTTATATCAGGATATTCAGAGTATGAAACAGGTGGAGTCTGACTTTTCCTCTCAATGGCTTTCTAATTCCCTTTTTAAAAATCTGAAGGAATATCTTTCCTATGGATCCATTTTATAATAATGATTAATGTGGCTATATGCTTATGCCTGGTGATTCTGATTTGTGTATTAGCCCCGTGCCTTTTCAGAATACTCAACCGAAGTGTCTCTGCTTTATCTACTGAGTTTCACACTTATGCTCTAAAAAATAAGAGGGGGAGATGTCGGGAGCCGCGTTAGGCATTACTGAGAAAATGGAGGCCCGGCCCCAACCCCCTCTCCTCATCTCACAGTCATGTGAGGAGGATGAAGGAGTTAGGCCTTGTGACTCTGACTTCTTCTTTCCTTTCTTCAGTTGAGTTGACTGGAAAGAATGTTAAGGTGCTTATTCTTCTTGAGAGAAACATGAGAAAGCACAAAGCCTTTTGCAGTTGTGCCCAGCAAATAATCTGTTCAAGGATCTTTACAAAGAATGTTCCAGGATGAGCAGCTTGAGGCCATGGGAAGGATTATTATCTGAGACCTGTTTGTGAGGGGAATGTTTATGGCAAAAGAAGTTTGCTGAGTTTAGGGTTTAGGATTAATTAAGAATAGCTAGAAGCCTTTTTAGGAGATAATGATCTTAAGATGCTAAGGGCAAACAGGATTTAGAAAGATAAGAAATAAACTGAGGAATGTAGCATGAATTACAATGTAATCACAAGTTAAGTACAGTAAATCTGGGTGGGGGAAACTAAAAAACGTCAAACCTGTGACCTAATGCTTTTGTCAAAGTATAAAACACAACCTGAAGCTTGAAATAAACTTATAGCCCCATACTTTGAGTCAAAGGCTACATCAAGATGTAGTCCTGTACTATGAGTCAGAGGCTACATCATCGTCCGCCGACAAACTTGAAATAAAGAGGCAGTCCAAGAAAACTGAGAGGCTGTCATCATCGCCGACACCATCCATCTCTTCAGGTTGAATACCTGGCTGCTGGAGCTGGACTCTGGAAGCTGAGTTTTCCAAATTTGCTGGCATATTGAGTCCAGCACTTTCACAGCATCATATTTTAGGATTTGAAAAACCTCAACTGGAATTGCATCACCTCCACTAGCTTTGTTCATGATGATGTTCCCTTAGGCCCACTTGACTTCACACTTCAGGATGTCTGGCTCTAGATGAGTAATCATACCATCATGATTATCTGGGTCGTGAAGATATTTTCTGTATAGTTCTTCTGTGTATTCTTGCCACCTCTTCTTAATGTCTTCTGCTTCTGTTAGGTCCATACCATTTCTGTCCTTTATTGAGACCATCTTTGCATGAAATGTTCCCCTGGTATCTCTAATTTTCTTGAAGAGATCTCTAGTCTTTTCCATTCTATTGTTTTCTTCGTTCAGGTATGACCTAAATCAAATTCCTTATGATTATACAGTGAAAGTGAGGAATAAATTTAAGGGACTAGATCTGATAGATAGAGTGCCTGATGAACTATGGACGGAGGTTCGTGACATTGTACAGAAGACAGGGATCAAGACCAGCCCCATGGAAAAGAAATGCAAAAAAGCAAAATGGCTGTCTGGGGAGGCCTCACAAATAGATGTGAAAAGAAGAGAAGCAAAAAGCAAAGGAGAAAAGAAAAGATATAAGCATCTGAATGCAGAGTTCCAAAGAATAGCAAGGAGAGATAAGAAAGCGTTCCTCAGCGATCAATGCAAAGAAATAGAGGAAAACAACAGAATGGGAAAGACTAGAGATCTCTTCAAGAAAATTAGAGATACCAAGGGAACATTTCATGCAAATATGGGCTCGATAAAGGACAGAAATGGTATGGACCTAACAGAAGCAGAAGCTATTAAGAAGAGGTGGCAAGAATACACAGAAGAACTGTACAAAAAAGAGCTTCATGACCAAGATAATCACGATGGTGTGATCACTGACCTACAGCCAGACATCCTGGAATGTAAAGTCAAGTGGGCCTTAGAAAGCATCACTACGAACAAAGCTAGTGGAGGTGATGGAATTCCAGTTGAGCTATTTCATATCCTGAAAGATGATGCTGTGAAAGTGCTGGACTCAATATGCCAGCAAACTTGGAAAACTCAGCAGCAGCCACAGGACTGGAAAAGGTCAGTTTTCATTCCAATCCCAAAGAAAGGCAATGCCAAAGAATGCTCAAACTACCGCACAATTGCACTCATCTCACACACTAGTAAAGTAATGCTGAAAATTCTCCAAGCCAGGCTTCAGCAATATATGAACCATGAACTTCTAGATGTTCAAGCTGGTTTTAGAAAAGGCAGAGGAACCAGAGATCAAATTGTCAACATCTGCTAGATCATTGAAAAAGCAAAAGAGTTCCAGAAAAACATCTATTTCTGCTTTATTGACTATGCCAAAGCCTTTGACTGTGTGGATCACAATAAACTGGAAAATTCTGAAAGAGATGGGACTACCAGACCACCTGACCTGCCTCTTGAGAAACCTATATGCAGGTCAGGAAGCAACAGTTAGAACTGGGCATGAACACCAGACTGGTTCCAAATAGGAAAAGGAGTTCGTCAAGGCTGTATATTATCACCCTGTTTATTTAACTTATATGCAGAGTACCTCATGAGAAACGCTGGGCTGGAAGAAGCACAAGCTGGAATCAAGATTGCCAGGAGAAATACCAATAACCTCAGATATGCAGATGACACCACCCTTATAGCAGAAAGTGAAGAGAAACTAAAAGGCCTCTTGATGAAAGTGAAAGAGGAGAGTGGAAAAATTGGCTTAAAGCTCAACATTCAGAAAACGAAGATCATGGCATCTGGTCCCATCACTTCATGGGAAATAGATGGGGAAACAGTGGAAACAGTGTCAGACTTTATTTTTGGGGGCTCCAAAATCACTGTAGATGGTGATTGCAGCCATGAAATTAAAAGAGGGTTACTCCTTGGAAGGAAGGTTATGACCAACCTAGATAGCATATTGAAAAGCAGAGACATTACTTTGCCAACAAAGATCCGTCTAGTCAAGGCTATGGTTTTTCCAGTGTTCATGTATGGATTGTGAAAGTTGGACTGTGAAGAAAGCTGAGTGCTGAAGAATTGATGCTTTTGAACTGTGGTGTTGGAGAAGACTCTTGACAGTCCCTTGGACTACAAAGAGATCCAACCAGTCCATTCTAAAGGAGATCAGTCCTAGGGGTTCTTTGGAAAGACTGATGCTAAAGCTGAAACCCCAATATTTTGGCTACCTGATGCGAAGAGTTGAGTCATTGGAAAAGACTCTGATGCTAGGAGGGATTGGGGGCAGGAGGAGAAGAGGATGACAGAAGATGAGATGGCTTGATGGCATCACCAACTTGATGGACATGAATCAGATCTAATCCTTTCAGCCTATTTCTCACTTCCACTGTATAATCAAAAGGGATTTAATTTAGGTCATACCTGAATGGCTTAGTGGTTTTCCCTACTTTCTTCAATTTAAGTCTGAATTTGGGAATAAGGAGTTCATGACCTGAGCCACAGTCAACTTGTTTGTGCTCGCTGTAAAGAGCTTCTCCATCTTTGCCATGAAGAATATAATCAATCTGATTTCAGTATTGACCATCTCGTGATGTCCATGTGTAGAGTCTTCTTTTGTGTTGTTGGAAGAGGGTGTTTGCTATGACCAGTGCATTCTCTTGGCAAAACTCTATTAGCCTTTGCCCTACTTCATTCTATACTCCAACGCCAAATTTGCCTGTTACTCCAGGTATTTCTTGACTTCCTACTTTTGCATTCTCTTCCCCTATAATGACATCTTTTTGGGGTGTTAGTTCTAGAAGGTCTTGTAGGTCTTCATAGAAGCATTCAACTTCAGCTTCTTCAGCACTACTAGTCAGTGCATAGATTTGGATCACCATGATATTGAATGATTTGCCTTGGAAACGAAGAGAAGTCATTCTGTCGTTTTTGAAATTGCATCCAAATACTGCATTTCAGAATGAAGCGACTTAGCAGCAGCAGCAACAGAACGCTCATATATCTCTTTTTGATCTTAAATCATTTGGTCATAGGTAACTTACCATGAGAAGATGATGGTGGCCTACCACAAGGCTGGCCATGCGGTGGTGGGCTGGTTCCTGGAACATGCAGACCCCCTGCTCAAGGTGTCCATCGTCCCCCGGGGCAAGGGGCTCGGCTATGCCCAGTGCCTGCCCAGGGAGCAGTACCTGTACACACAGGAGCAGCTCTTTGACTGCATGTGTGCCATGCTGGGCGGCCGTGTGGCTGAGCAGCTGTTCTTCGGACGGGTCACCACGGGGGCCCAGGACGACCTGAGGAAGGTCACCCAGAGCGCCTATGCCCAGATTGTGCAGTTCAGGATGAGCGAGAAGCTGGGCCAGGTGTCCTTCAATCTCCCGCGGCCAGGCGAGGCGCTGGTGGAGAAACCGTTCAGCGAGGCCACAGCCCAGCTCCTAGACGAGGAGGTGCGGCGGTTCATCGGATCCACGCATGCGCGCACCCTGGACCTGCTCATGCGCTGCCGCGAGCAGGTGGACAAGGTGGGCAGGAGGCTGCTGGAGAAGGAGGTGCTGGAGGGGCCCGACATGGTGGAGTTGCTCGGGCCGCGGCCATTTGCCGAGAAGATCACCTACGAGGAGCTCGTGGAGGGCACGGGCGGCCTGGAGGAGGACACGGTCCTTCCCGAAGGTTTGCAGGGCTGGCATGGGGAGCCCGCTGCAGGAGAGCCCAGCCTGGCACCTCTGCCTGGAGAGCAGCCTCTGGGACCCCCAGGAAGCAAATTAAAGCACATGTAACCCAAAGCAATGGCACCCCACTCCAGTACTCCTGCCTGGAAAATTCCACGGACAGAGGAGCCTGGTGGGCTGCAGTCCATGGGGTTGCTAAGAGTTGGACACGACTGAGCCACTTCACTTTTACTTTTCACTTTCATGCATTGGAGAAGGAAATGGCAAGCCACTTCAGTGTTCTTGCCTGGAGAATCCCAGGGACGGGGGAGCCTGGTGTGCTGCCGTCTATGGAGTCGCATAGAGTCAGACACGACTAAAGTGACTTAGCAGCTTAGCAGCAGCAACTTACCATAAGGCCACAGGTATGGATTGAGGAGGGGCCGCAGTGTGGCAGGAAGAGGTGACAAGGGAGTCTAGGCCACCTGCTCGTGAAACTAGCATGTCTTCAGAGCCTGCTCAGGCTCTATCCCACACGGACACCTTCCAGAAGATGAGGGAATACTTCTGGGCACCCCAGACTTTATTGCCAGGGGGATGAGATAACAGTGTTTGTTATGGGCAGCCTGTGTCTTTATTTTCACTTGGCCAGCCATTCTGCTGCTGCTGCTGCTGCTGCTAAGTCACGTCAGTCATGTCGGAATCTGTACGACCCCATAGACAGCAGCCCACCAGGCTCCCCCGTCCCTGGGATTCCCCAGACAAGAACACTGGAGTGGGTTGCCAGTTCCTTTTCCAATGCATGAAAGTGAAAAGTGAAAGTGAAGTCACTCAGTCGTGTCTGACTCTATGAGACCCCATGGACTGCAGCCTACCAGGCTCCTCTGTCCATGGAATTTTCCAGGCAAGAGTACTGGAGTGGGGTGCCATTACCTTCTCTGGGCCAGCCATTCAGTCTCCACTAGAACTATCAGCAAGCCAGGAGATTCTTGAAAGCCCTCCCAGCAAAACAGGAGATTAGTTGAGTGAGCAAAGCAGACATCCCACCAGGTGTCTGCTAGACACCCCCCCTCCCTCTTTTCAGCACTGCCTTACTGCCTTTTCCTAGCCTCTGTTTCAAGAGCCCAGTGTTCTTCCAAAGTCCCCCTTTATGAGTAGAGGAATGAGATCTGATAAATCTCTTTAATTTGAGAATTTGGGGACTTAAAATATGTTGAGATAGTCCAAAAGAACCGCAGGCAATGAGCAACGCTGAGCCAAAGTAATGAGTCTCTGATGGTGGGATTGAAGTGTGAATAAGGAAGCTACCTGGGTGTGTAGGGAAGGTTCACTCACCTTTTGCCCTTCAAATCACACCTTGTGACCACCAACTTCTTTGTTGTGGTACATGGCCTTCCCATTGCCATGGCTTCTCTTGTTGCACAGCACGGGCTCTAGAGCATGGACTCAGTAGTTGGGGCTTGTGGGCTTAGTTTCCCCACAGCACTTGGGACCTTCCTGGACTAGGGATTGAAACCATGTCCCCTGCATTGGCAGGCGAATTCTTTACCACTGAGTCACCAGGGAAGTCCCATACCTTCTCTTTTACAGTTGTGGGGAAGGCCAAGTTTCCTTTCTGCCCTAATCTTCCTACCTTTCAATATCTAACACCTCCTCCTTCCTCCACCCTCCCTTCCTCCACCCTCCATTCCTCCACCCTCCCTGAGGCTCTTACCACACCTCTGATTTATGAGACTCTTCCTAATCAATCCTGGGTAACAGAGAACACCCAACAGTGAAGAGAAAACCAAACCCATCACATAAATACTGTACTTACTTGTTTTGTTAGCACTCAGAGTGAAGCTTGCTTCCTTCTCTGTGCTATCTCTGTATCTCTGTGTACAGAATGCCCAGAATCACCCAGGCAACCAGATAGAATGGAACTTTAAAGAAACAATCATCTTTTTTTTTTTTTTTTTTCATTTTAAACAAGAAGTTTATTTAAACAACAAGATGCTTGACTTGAAGGGAAAACTATCTAGGATTCATTTCTTTTAGAGTAATTTATCCCTACTTAAAGACAGATTGCCCTACATGTAACAGCTACGTACAAAAAAGTTATAAAATTGTCCTTGGTTTTACAATGATAAATGAAAAACATTAAAATTCTCCAATCGAACAAGGTATGCAAGAATTTTTATGTTGTTCTTTTTTTTGTTAAACAGTGAGAGCAAAATAACTTACTGGAATATAAAGATAGAGAGCTGATGAGCATGCCACTAATGGAGAAAAGGGGGTATTTTCACAGAATCAGTATTTTTCCCCATCCCATCTCCATTTGATGTCGATCAAAACATACCATTGGCCATTTAGTTAAAAAAAAATGCAATATGCTTGTGCACATACACCAGTTACTTTATGTACAATAAAGGAATGGGGAAGGGGAAAATGAAAGAATAGAGAAACTATACTGTAGTAGTCAGGATGCGGTGGAACCAAATTGCGGTTTTCTAATTGAGAATGTCTTCTTGGTCTGGAGCAACAGAATTCTGGAGTAAAGTAGCAGGTTCCCTTTTTAGTAGACACCTCCTGTCTGCTGCTGGAATACATCAATTGTATCTTCATCTTCCATCTCCAACTGTGCAGGTGTGTCTGTTTCATTGATTGGCTGCCCGTCAAATCGGAATCTGATCTGCCTCATTGACAAACCCTGTCGTTCACAATAGGCTTTCATTAGTTTACTAAGTGGTGTATGCCTCTTAATCTTAAACTGCACCACAGAACCATCCTGCCCCGCCACCTTCAAATTAATATGATCGTTGTTCTCAGTCTTGACTCCTTGCTTGGGCTTTTCGTCCTCCATGGCGAGCGCCGGAGTCTCCTCAGCTGCTGCTTCACAAAAGAGGTACCAGGTCCGCACGGAATGAGCCAGAAACAATCATCTTTTCATACCTCACTAGAAATTAATTAGCTTGTCTCCTGCAGACCAGTACTAATATTATCAGAGGTGATGTCTCAACTCCTGCTCAGTTCTAGGCTGTAATTAATAATCAGGCTATTTCTCTGTCATTCCGTGACTGCTGGGCAATCTCCTTTCACTAATGGCTTCTTTATGTTACCACAGGGCAGACAAGCTTCCAGTGACCCTCAGGCTTCCACAGGAAGTTTTAGCCAGATCTAATCACTATGGGTCTCCAGCAGACACACTCTCCTCCCCATCCCAACATTGTTATCACCCAAATGAAACTGTTAAAGGAATAGAAACGTCACAAAAGTGTACAGTTTATGAACCAATTGTGTACACTTCAGCAGGGAACAGTTTTTCTTACTGAATACTTACAAGATTGTTACCTGCCTTATCTCCTTTGGGCTGCGTCCCCCAGTTATGTGTCAGTTTACCAGAAAGCTGGTGTTCCCTGAAGCACAGAACTCTCAACCATTGCCTCAATTCACTTCACTTTAGCAATGGTGCTTCCTGGATGGTGTACATATTTGTAATACATATAAAGTTCCTGATATCATCAATTTTGTATTTAATAAAGGGATGTGAGACCACTGCACTTTTTGACAATCGGTATAATATTAGTTGTTAATATTATTTCATGGGAAAAGTCAGTATCTTCTTTGGATTAAATCACAGCTGCCTCAGGAATATATGGGAATATTCCTAATCAGTTTTTGTTCTTGGCCCAGATCATAAACAATATTCACGATCTCAAGTGTACAGAGAACTTATTTATAGCCTTGACATATTTTTCCATGAACTGTTTAAATACCAACAGAGTCTCAATGTACCTGGCCAGGAAAATAATTGATTTATGTTCATGTCTATTGGTGACCTTCCATAGAAAGAAATTAAGAATCATTTGAGTATAAAGAGGGCTCAAAAAAAAACCTTGTGTGCACCAGGACCCAGAGACCCCACAAGAGACTGAGCCAGACCTGCCTTTGAGTGTTTGAGTATCTTCTGCAAAGGCACGGGTCAGCAGTGGCCTGCCATGGGGACAGGAGCTCTGGCTGCAGCAGACCTGGGAGGCAGGGTGTGTGGCATAAAACCTCTTGGAGGTCACCATTAGCCCCAGCATAGAGCCACCAAGCAGACGACCTACACACTGGAGAATAATTTTATCAAAGAAGTTCTCACACTGTTGCAAAAGTTCTAGGGCCACAAAACAGATTCCCCACCCTGGGGATCTGGCAAAGGGACTGAGAACCCCCAAAGAATTTGACTTTGAAGGCCAGTTGGATTTGATTACAGAACTTCCACAGGACGGAAGAAATAGACTCTTGGAGGGCACAAACAAAACCTTATGTTCACCAGGACCCAGGAGAAAGGAGCAGTGACCCCACAAGAGACTGAGCCATACTTGCCTGTGAGTGTCCAGGAATCTCCATCGGGCCTGCTGTGGGGTCATGGGCACTGAATAAAACAGTCCTGGGAGCTGTGTGAAGGAGGTTGCCATTACTGCCATTACCCTTACCATAGTTTAGCCTCAGGCCAAACCACAGGGAGGGAACACGGCCCCACCCATTAACAGAAAATTGGGTTAAAGATTTACTGAGCATGTCCTCACCCATCAGAACAAGACCCAGATTCCCCATAGCCAGTTCCTCCCACCAAGAAGCTTTCACAAGCCTCTTGTCTTTAACCATCAGAGGGCAGCAGACTGAAAACCATAATCAAAGAAAACTAACCAAATTGATGACATGAACCACAGCCTTGTCTAACTCAATGAAATTATGAGACATGCCATGTAGGGCCACCCAAGGAAGATGGGTCATGGTGGAGAGTTCTGACAAAATGTGGTCTACTGGAGAAGGGAATAGCAAACCATTTCAGTATTCTTACCTTGAGAATCCCATGAACAGCATGAAAAGGGAAAAATATATGACACTGAAAGATGAACTCCCCAGGTCAGTAAGTGTCCAATATGCTACTGGAGAAGAGCAGAGAAATTGCTCCAGAAGGAATGAAGAGATGGGGCCAAAGCGGAAACAATGCCCAGTTGTGGATGTGTCTGGTGGTGAAAGTAAAGTCTGATGCTGTAAAGAACAATATTGCATAGGAACTTGAAATGTTAGGTCCATGAATCAAGGTAAATTGGAAGTGGTCAAACAGGAGATGGCAGAGTGAACATTGACATTTTAGGAATCAGTGAACGAAAATGGACCAGAATCAGTTCAGTTCAGTTCAGTTCAGTCACTCAGCCGTGTCTGACTCTTTGCAACCCCATGAATTATGGAGGCAGCACGCCAGGCCTCCCTGTCCATCACCAACTCCTGGAGTGCACTCAGACTCACATCCATCGAGTCAGTGATGCCATCCAGCCATCTCATCCTCTTTCATCCTCTTCTCCTCCTGCCCCCAATCCCTCCCAGTATCAGGGTCTTTTCCAGTGAGTCAACTCTTCGCATGAGGTGGCCAAAGGATTGAAGTTTCAGCTTTAGCATCATTCCTTCCAAAGAAATCCCAGGGCTGATCTCCTTCAGAATAGACTGGTTGGATCTCCTTGCAGTCCAAGGGACTCTCAAGAGTCTTCTCCAACACCACAGTTCAAAAGCATCAATTCTTTGGCGCTCAGCCTTCTTCACAGTCCAAGTCTCACATCCATACATGACCACTGGAAAAACCATAGCCTTGACTAGATCAACCTTTGTTGGCAAAGTAATGTCTCTGATTTTCAATATGCTATCTAGGTTGGCCATAACTTCTCTTCCAAGGAGTAAGCGTCTTTTAATTTCATGGCTGCAGTCACCATCTGCAGTGACTTTGGAGCCCAAAAAACCAAAGTCTGACACTGTTTCCACTGTTTCCCCATCTATTTCCCATGAAGTGATGGGACCAGATGCCATGATCTTAGTTTTCTGAATGTTGAGCTTTAAGTCAACTTTTTCCCTCTCCACTTTCACTTTCATCAAGAGGCTTTTTAGTTTCTCTTCACTTTCTGCCATAAGGGTGGTTTCATCTGCATATCTGAGGTTACTGATATTTCCCCTGGCAATCATGATTCCAGCTTGTGTTTCTTCCAGTCCAGCGTTTCTCATGATGTACTCTGCATATAAGTTAAATAAGCAGAGTGACAATATACAGCCTTGACGTATTCCTTTTCCTATTTGGAACCAGTCTGTTGTTCCATGTCCAGTTCTAACTGTTGCTTCCTGACCTGCATACAGATTTCTCAAGAGGCAGGTCAGGTGGTCTGGTATTCCCATCTCTTTCAGAATTTCCCACAGTTTATTGTGATCCACACAGTCAAAAGCTTTGGCATAGTCAATAAAACAGAAATAGATGTTTTTTTCTGGAACTCTCTTGCTTTTTCCAGGGTCCATCAGATGTTGGCTGGTTCCTCTGCCTTTTCTAAAACCAGCTTGAACATCAGGAAGTTCACGGTTAACGTATTGCTGAAGCCTGGCTTGGAGAATTTTGAGCATTAGATAGCCATTATATCTACTACTGTGGGCAAGAATCCCTTTGAAGAAATGGGTCCCTTTTGAACGAAATCCCTTTGAACAAAAGAGTCTGAAATGCAGTACTTGGGTGTGATCTCAAAAACGACAGAATGATCTCTGTTTGTTTCCAAGGCAAACCATTCAATACCACAGTAATCCAAGTCTATGTCCCAACCAGTAATGCCAAAGAAGCTTAAGTTGAACAGTTCTATGAAGACCTACAACACCTTCTAGAAATAACACCCAAAAAAGATATCCTTTTCATCATAGGGGACTGGAATGCAAAAGTAAGTAAGTCAAGAGATACCTGGAGTAACAGACAAATTTGGCCTTGGAGTACAGAATGAGGCAGGGCAAAGGCTAATAGAGTTTTGCCAAGAGAACACACTGGTCATAGCAAACACACTCTTCCACATCACAAGAGATGTCCATGTCTTTGCATGGACATCCCAGATGGTCAATACCGAAATCAGATTGATTATATTCTTTGTAGCCAAAGATGGAGAAGCTCTATACAGTCAGGACAAACAAGACTGGGAACTGACTGTGGCTCAGATAATGAACTTTTTATTGCCAAATTCAGACTTAAACTGAAGAAAGTGGGGAAAACCACTAGACCATCTTTGCATGAAATGTTCCCTTGGTATCTCTAATTTTCTTGAAGAGATCTCTAGTCTTTCCCATTCTGTTGTTTTCCTCTATTTCTTTGCACTGATCGCTGAGGAAGGCTTTCTTATCTCTTCTTGCTATTCTTTGGAACTCTGCACTCAGATGCTTATATCTTTCCTTTTCTCCTTTTCTTTTTGCTTCTCTTCTTTTCACAGCTATTTGTAAGGCCTCCTCAGACAGCCATTTTGCTTTTTTACATTTCTTTTCCATGGGGATGGTCTTGATTCCTGTCTCCTGTACAATGTCAAGAACCTCAGTCCATAGTTCATCAGACACTCTATCTATCAGATCTAGTCCCTTAAGTCTATTCCTCACTTTCACTGTATAATCATAAGGGATTTGATTTAGGTCATACCTGAATGATCTAGTGGTTTTCCCTAGTTTCTTCAATTTAAGTCTGAATTTGGCACTCAGGAGTTCATGATCTGAGCCACAGTCAGCTCCTGGTCTTGTTTTTGTTGACTGTATAGAGCTTCCATCTTTCAGGTATGACTTAAATCAAATCCCTTATGATTATACAGTGAAAGTGAGAAATAGATTCAAGGGATTAGATCTGATAGAGTACCTCAAGAACTATGGACGGAGGTTCATAATATTGTACAGGAGGCTGTGATCAAAACCAATCACAAGAAAAAGATATGCAAAAAGGCAAAATGGTTGTCTGAGGAGGCCTTAGAAATAGCTGTGAAAAGAAGAGAAGCAAACAGCAAAGGAGAAAAGGAAAGATATACCTATTTGAATGCAGATTTCCAAAGAATAGCAAGGAGAGATAAGAAAGCCTTCCTCAGTGGTCAATGCAAAGAAAGAGGAAAATAATAGAATGGGAAAGACTAGAGATCTCTTCAAGAAAATTAGAGATACCAAGGGAACTTTTTATGCAAGGATGGTCAAAATAAAGGACATAAATGGTATGGACCATACAGAAGCAGAGGACATTAAGAGGTGGCAAGAATACACAGAAGAACTGTAGAAAAAAGATCTTCACGGCCCAGATAACCATGATGGTGCGATCACTCACCTAGACCCAGACATCCTGAAGTGCGAAGTCAAGTGGGCCTTAGGAGGCATCACTATGAACAAAGCTAGTGGAGGTGGTGCAATTCCAGTTGAGCTTTTTCAAATCCTGATACTGTGAAAGTGCTGCACTCAATATGCCAGCAAATTTGGAAATCTCAGCAGTGGCCACGGGACTGGAAAAGGTCAGTTTTGATTCTGATTACAAAGAAAGGCCATGCCAAACAATGTTCACACTACTGCACAATTGCACTCATCTCACATGCTAGCAAAGTAATGATCAACATTCTCCAAAAGAGGTTTCAACAGTACGTGAACTGAGAACTTCCAGATGTTCAAGCTGGATTTGTGAAAGGCAGAGGAACCAGGGACCAAATTGCCAACATCCATTGGATCATTGAAAAAGCAAGAGAGTTCCAGAAAAACATCTACTTCTGCTTCATTGACTATGCCAAAGCCTTGACTGTGTGGATCACAACAATCTATGGAAAATTCTTCAAGAGCTGGGAATACCAGAGCACCTTACCTGCCTCCTGAGAAATCTGTATGCAGGTCAAGAAGTAACAGTTAGAACCAGACATGGAACAATGGACTGGTATGTCAAGGCTGTATATTGTCACCATGCTTATTTAACTGCTATGAAGAGTACATCATGTGAAATGCTGGCCTGGATAAAGCACAAGCCGGAATTAAAATTGCTGGGAGAAATACCAGTAATCTCTGATATGCAAATGACACCACCCTTATGGCAGAAAGCAAAGAACTAAAGAGCCTCTTGATGAAAGTGAAAGAGGAGAGTGTAAAAGCTAGCTTAAGACTCAACATTCAGAAAACTAAGATCATGGAATCAGGTCCCATCACTTCATGGCAAATAGATGGGGAAACAGTAAAAACATTGACAGACTCTATTTTCTTGGACTCAAAAACCACTGCAGATGGGGACTGCAACCATGAAGTTAAAAGATGCTTGCTCATTGGAAGAAAACCTATGACCAACCTAGACAGCATATTGAAAAGCAGAGACATTACTTTACAGTCAAAGGTCTGTCTAGTCAAAGCTATGAGTTTTCCAGTCATCATGTATGGATGTCAGAGTTGGACCATAAAGAAGGCTGAGCAATGAAGAATTGATGCTTTTGAACTGTGGTGTTGGAGAAGACTCGAGAGTCCCTTGGAGTGCAAGCAGATCAAACCAGTCTATCACAAAGGAAATCAACCCTGAATATTCAGTGGAAGGACTGATGCTGAAACTGAAGCTCCAATACTTTGGCCATGTGATGTGAAGAACTGACTCATTGGAAAAGACCCTGATGATGGGAAAGATTGAAGGTGGGAGGAGAAGGGGCCAACTGAGGATGAGATGGTTGGATGGCATCACTGACTCGATGGATTGAGTTTGAAGAGACTCCAGGAGTTGGTGATGGACAGGGAGGCCTGGTGTGCTGTAGTCCATGGGTTTGCAAAGAGTTGGACAGGCCTGAGCAACTGTACTGACTGAAATATAAAGAAGAGATAGGAAAAGCCAAAAGTTTAGCAGACTGCTGTGATGAGAGGTGATCAAAATGTATATATTTTGTGTACCTCATATTTCCATAATGTAGTTCCACAATGATCTTTGCTATCTTTTAGAAGAAGACCTATGCTTATCTCAATTTCTTCCTCAACTATTGGGATGGCAAACATATGACATATATATTGCCACTCCCCACTCCCACTTTCACAGCAGGCAGTGGTAGTCCATCTTGGCATCTTTGTCACTGAATTTGGAGTAATTGCATAACCTTTTGCAGTCCAGCTCTATACACAGCTGTGTAAATAGATGACATGGGTCACCTGAGATGAAAGCCATTTGTCTTTCTTTTTTTCTCCTTGAGGGGTGATATTGTTTCTTAGTCAAGGATCAGTGGTGTTAATGAGTAGAAACTCTTTCATGCTAGCTTTAGAAGGGGAAATTTATTATAAGACTATGACAACCAATATTACAGCTATCTGGTCTATGAAATACAGTGATTGAATTTGGAATCGGCAAGCAGAAACTAAGGTTGCTTTTCTTTTTCTCGGTGATCACATAGTGTCTCTCTTCTATGCTTCTCTCTATTTCCTTTGACTCTCATTTCAACTTTCTACCTAACTGCCTTCCCAGTCTGACTCTTCCTGTTATATTTTTTTAACTTTTGAAAAAACTTATTTATTTGGCTGTGCCAGGTCTTAGTTGCAGCATGTAGGATCTAGCTCCCTGATCAGGGATCGAACCTGGGCCGCCTGCATCACCACTGCGAAGTCTTAGCCACTGGACCACCAGGAAAGTCCTTCTTCCTGTTATTTAATTCAAGCATCTACATAGTTCTCTCACTAGAGTCTCTGTGTCTTCTACTAAAAATTTTCAAGAGACAAACTCTGACAGCCAATTAATTTGTGTTTCTAGGATGTCAGTTGTCTACTTTTGGTTCAATCAGGTTTAAGAGAGAGGACTCTTATTGTGTGAAGTACTGTCCTTCCCAGAGCCATGAACATGCCAAGTGAAAGCTGAAAAAGTTGGTCTTTGGTGGGCAAACTGACTATCTAATAATCTGTTTACTATATTCTCCTTTTTGTCTTCCTTGAGTGCAGTTGCCAGATGAAATACAGGAGTGGCGTGTACTCAGTTGCTCAGTCATGTCCAACTCTTACCACCTTATGGACTGTAGCCAGCTAGGCTCCTCTGTCCATGGAATTTTCCATGCAAGAATACTGGAGTGAGTTGCCCCTTCCTTATCCAGGGAATCTTCCTGACCCAGAGATTGAACCTGTCTTGGCAGGTGGATTCTTTACCCCCTGAGTCATCGGCGAAGCAAAATACAGGAGGCTCAATTATAGTTGAATTTCAGATCAACTGTGAATATTCTTTGACATATGTATGCCCCCCAAGTTATTCATTGTTAATGAGAAATTCAAACCCGAATGGACATCCTGTGTTTTAGTTGCTAAATTTAGCAACCTTGTCCCTGAGTCCTCTCTTGGACTCACCTCTTGGGCTGATGCAGCAAAATGTTTTCTAATAAATCATTGGGTGTTATCCATAGAGGGTGAGTAAAAATCCAAAAACTGAAATATACTCTTGACTAGCAGAGATTCAGTATGGCCATAGTAATAGTCCACATTTAGAATATTGCATGGTTTACTATTATTGGCTCTATTTTTGAAGACTTGGTTTTTCCTTCTAGATTGATTTTAGGACAGATTTTTTGGTGGAGTGGGTGGATTGTCTCTTCCAAAGAATAGAAGCTGTTGAGGGGCAGAGTCTGACTCGTGGTAATTTGATGTCACTCAGTGGAATGTTTGGAGCACTATGAGTATATCACGAATGCCCCAATTTCAAAAAATATATTGCCTGGAAGAGTTTCTTTTAAAGAAGTTGAAGAGACTATCATCTCTACTTTCTTGAGTTGGATTTGTTTAGGGTTTGGGGAACTACCCATTCCTCTTCAATAATCAAATCAAAACCAAAGTACTAATTACAAGGGACTGATTTATTCATGAATTGTTGGCCAATACCCAATAACCCAACATACAGTGCTTTTAAGAGGTAGATTGTGGATGCAGCTTAGACTTGTGACTTAAGAAGGAGACTTCTGACTTTCCACTCAAATTATAATCCTGAGACCAACCTACATATTCATGTGCAGAAGGAAAGACAAGAGAGGAGAGGGAAAGAGAGAGAGATGACTAGAGTTTTAAATCAGGATTCAGTCCACTTACCCAATCAGAAAAATGGATGTGAACCCCAGGACTGCATCACATGCCAAGGTGGTAAAAAGAGCATTGTTCTTGTTCAATTGCTCAGTCGTGTCCAGCTCTTTGCAAACCCTTGGACTGCAGCACGCCAGGCTTCCCTATCCTTCACCATCTCTTAGTGCTTGCTCAAACTCATGTCCATTAAGTCAGTGATGCCATCCAACCATCTCATCCTCTGTCATCCCCTTCTCCTCTTGCCTTCAATCTTTCCCAGCATTAGGGTCTTTTCAAATGAGTCCGTTCTTTGCATCAGGTGGCCAAAGTATTGGAGCTTCAGCTCCAGCATCAGCCCTTCCAGTGAATACTCACTGTTGATTTCTTTTAGGATTGACTGGTTTGATATCCTTTCAGTCCAAGGGATTCTCAAGAGTCTTCTCCAACACCACAGTTCAAAAACATCAGTTCTTTCACGCTCAGCTTTCTTTATGGTCCAACTCTCACATCCATACATGACTACTGGATAAACCATAGCTTTGACTAGACAGACCTTTGCTGGCATAGCATAAACAAAGAGAGAATAGCAAACACAATCACCTTTCAAAATAATGACCTTACACACTCATGATGTGTGGCCTGTTTAACTCTGTACAATCAGATTAGTCACTCCTTTTCCTGTGGGGATGGGGTATGAAAGGACACTTCCTCCCTAACACTCCCCTATTATTTTTTCCATTATTTGATCTTAGTTATTTTTAATGCTACAGCAGACTTCACCAAGTATATTAGTTCTGAGGGCTGCCATGATAAAGTACTGCAAGCTGGTTGGCTGGAACATCAGTTGTTTACTTTTTTTAATTCTTGGTGGCATCACGTGGGATCTTAGGTCCCCAGCCAGGGATCTAACCTGCATCTGAACCACTGGTCCAGCAGGGAAATCACTGAGACATCACAGATTTATTCTCTCACAGTTCCAGAGGCTAGATGTCTGAGATGGGGGTGTCAGTAGGGCCATGCCCTCCTCTGAAGGCACTAAGGATGGATACTTCCCAGCCCTCTCTCCTCAATTCTGATAGCTCCCTAGCCCGGGGTGGCACAGCTCTCACCTTCACAAGGCATTCTCTCTGTTTTCTTGTCTGGGTCCAACTTTACACTTTTTATAACAGCACCAGTAATATTGGATCAGGGGCCCACTCTAGTATGATGGGTCCTCATCTGACGCCTGCAGTGACCCTGTTTCCAAGTGTTACATTCTGGGGATTAGGAATTTGGGGGAGGGGCATAGTTCAACACCTAATGCCAAGGTTTTCCAGTGCTTGTAATCCACGCATCCCTTACAGTGTCTCCAGAATTTGTTTCTTCTCTTATTATGAGTACTTCTTACAAAAGTGTTTCAGTGTGGATGTTTGTGTGGCAGACCTTCTGAGGCCTTATATGCCTGAATAAAACTTAATCTATATTATTTGTGCTACAGCAGAAGTGTACAACAAAATATGAGCTTTAGAGAGAGAAACTAAACCACAAAATCTGGCATATATAGAGGACCCATGGGATGTTATGGTCACAAAAAATATTTTTTTCCCTCCAGTCCAACATCTAGTACCTAGTTAATGAACAGGGGAGGGGTTTTTTGGGAAGCTGCCTACAACATAAAAGTGGTTGAAAGCTCTAGAACACCATAAATCTGTATCAGACTTGCATGATTTCTTGCATATAACAGTAATTTAAAAAGAAAAGTAGCTTGAATTAGTGTTTAGTAGCCAAGACTGGTTTTCTGACAATCCATGAGTCTAGCAATTAGTATACGGCTCTTGAAATAGCTTACCCCACACCATTTAAATTTTTTAAGTGACTTGCAGTATGTTCTTTTTTTCCTGTAAGTAACCTCAAGAGATCAGCATAGAAAACTTAATTTTTTCTGCTGGGGCTCTCACTGCCCAGAGAAAGACGGGACTGGGAGCCTGGGTGGCTTGGGACCTCTGGTAGCGGCAGCTACAGAAATCTGATGATGCAGATCACCATAGCAGTTGTGAGACAATTTCAATAACTGGCTGATACCCTAAAAATGCACTTTACTTTGGAAGCTTCACTGGAGGCCATGTCACGTTATCGTGCTACCTTACAAGATGAGGTACAAGACTGAAAGAAGAAGTTGCGTCAACTCACAAGTCAGATTGATGATCTTACAGCGGAGCTGGAAATCTTCAAAATGTCTGCACCTGAATGCAAAAAATTAAGTTCTTCGACAGGAATTATTATCTATGAAAATACAAGCAGCATCTCAAGGAAACTTAGAGCAGTTATGAGAGAAGAATAATACTTCAATAAGAAGTCAGATGGAACTCAGAGTTAAAGACTTGGAATCTGAACTCTCCAAGGTGAAAATATTTCAAGAAGGTTCTAATACAGGAGAGTTGGAAAAATATAAGCCACTCTACCTAGTAAGAGCTAGAATTTAGAAAGTCATTGGCAAACAAACTAGACAAGACTAATGAGAGGCTAGCAGAGATCAGCAGCAAACTTGTGGTGGAGAAACAGCAGAACAGACCTTGAATCAGCACTCCTTACCACGAGGCCAGTCCTGGAGCCCATTTGTGTTCGAAATATCAATAGTAGTTTAGTGTTCAATAGAAATATTACTCCAAGAGCAAATGTAGTGTTTTCTATCTCAATTCTATGCCCTTCAAATAACAGCATGGAGACTTACTTGACCAAGATGCAGTGGGAGCTGCAAAAGAATATTACTAGAGAACTAGAAAAACCTGCTGCTGAATTTGAATCTGGTTCCTAAAGACTGTCTCCTCTAGGACCTACAGATGAGTCAAATCTATATCAGGACCTACTTTTGAAAATATCAGAAGAATATGTGCAGATTTTGAAGAAAAAAATATATGATCTGAAAGATAAATAGTAAACGTCTCCCTACTGCACTGTTTTCATGACATTTTAGTTGTTTCCCATTAAACATGATGAGAAAATCTTAAAAAAAAAAAAGAAGCCTTTATTTTTGACAATTTCACTTTGTCTTCACTGTTTGTTCAGTGAAACCAAAGTTTATAAAAAAGACTTGTTTACACAACAGTGATATAGTCCTTTTTTGAACAAATATCAAGAGTTGACTACCTTCATACCTTCATTGTTACTAATTTACAATATCTTCCATTAGTCCTTTGGTACTTAAGAATTTTATTTCATTTTGCTGTGGATACTTTTTGTTTATACAAACATGTGGAAATTTAAGGTAAGTACTTCAGTCACATTCTTTTTTTTTTAATTGAAGTATACTTGATTTACAACTTTGTATTAGTTTCAGGTGTTCAGCAAATTCACTTATATATTTAATATATATATTTTCAGATTGTTTTCCATTGTTGGCTCTTATAAGATATTGGATATAATTCCTTGTGCTCTACTGTAACCCTTATAATATCTATTTTATATATAGTAGTTTATTAATCCCAAACTCCTAATTCCTCCCCCTTTTCCTTTCCCCTTGGTAACCATAAATTTTTTTGAATATCTGTGAGTCTGTGTCTGTTTGTAAATAAGTTCATCTGTATCAGTTTTTAGATTCCCCATATAGGTGACATCATACAATATTGTCTTCTTCTTTCTTAGTTCACTTAGTATGATAACCTGTAGGTCCGTCCATGTTGTTCAGATAGCATTATTTCATTCTTTCCTATACCAGATTAATATTCCATTTAATATATATATAGCACTTCTTCTTAAGCCAGTCATCTGTTGATAGGCACTTGGATTGTTTCCATATCTTAGCTATTGTAAATAGTGCCGTTATGAACACGGGTGTCAGTCACGTTCTATTGATCTGATGCACAGCCACACAATTGGACATTTTTACTTATTTATTTGACTATGCCTGGTCTCAGTTGTGGCATGTGGGATCTTTGTTGCATGTGCAGGATCTTCAGTTGTGGCATGTGAACTCTTAGTTGCCATGTGTGGGGTCTAGTTCCCCAACCAGGGATCAAACCCAAGGTCCCTGCATTGTGAGTGCAGAGTCTTAGCCACTGGACTACCCGGGGAGTCCCACAATTGGGACATTGATTTTCTTATTTTGCAAACTGGCAGAGAAGGTATAGATATGATAGATAGAGTCCATTCAGTCTTTTCAGGACTAATTATTCTAGCCATTCATTAGCATAAGGAGAAGGCAATGGCACCCCACTCCAGTGTTCTTGCCTGGAGAATCCCAGGGACAGAGGAGCCTAATGGGCTGCCGTCTATGGGGTTGCACAGAGTTGGACACGACTGAAGTGACTTTGCAGCAGCAGCAGCAGCACCATTAGCATAAGCCTTTCTTTGTTCTTTTGCTCTTTGTGATTACCTGCCTTTTCGTAAAAAAAAAAAATTAAATTGTAGTATAGTTGTTTTGCAATGTGTTAATTACTGTTGCATGAAAGTGATTCAGTTTTACATATATATATGTATATATATATATGCATTCTTTTTTAATACATTCTTTTCCTTTATGGTTTACCATAGGTTGGAAAGATAAACCCATTTGAATGCAGAGTTCCAAAGAATAGCAAGGAGAGATAAGAAATTTTTCCTCAGTGATCAATGCAAAGAAATAGAGGAAAACAATAGAATGGGAAAGACTAGAGATCTCTTCAAGAAAATTAGAGATACCAAGGGAACATTTCATGCAAAGATGGGCTCAATAAAGGACAGAAATGGTAGAGACCTAACAGAAGCAGAAGATATTAAGAAGAGGTGGCAAGAATACACAGAAGAACTGTACAAAAAAGATCTTCATGACCAAGATAATCACGATGGTGTGATCACTCACCTAGAGCCAGACATCCTGGAATGTGAAGTCAAGGGGGCTTAGAAAGCATCACTATGAACAAAGCTGGTGGAGGTGATGGAATTCCAGTTGAGCTCTTTCAAATCCTGAAAGATGATGCTGTGAAAGTGCTGGACTCAATATGCCAGCAAATTTGGAAAACTCAGCAGTGGCCACATGACTGGAAAAGGTCAGTTTTCATTCCAATCCCAAAGAAAGGCAATGCCAAAGAATGCTCAAACTACCACATAATTAAACTCATCTCATACGCTAGTAACTAATGCTCAAAATTCTCCAAGCCAGGCTTCAGCAATACGTGAACCGTGAACTTCCAGATGTTCAAGCTGGTTTTAGGAAAGGCAGAGGAACCAGAGATCAAATTGCCAACATCCGCTGGATCATCGAAAAACCAAGAGAGTTCCAGAAAAAACATCTCTTTCTGCTTTATTGACTATGCCAAAGCCTTTGACTGTGTGGATCACAATAAACTGTGGAAAATTCTGAAAGAGATGGGAATACCAGACCACTTGACCTGCCTCTTGAGAAATTTGTATGCAGGTCAGGAAGCAACAGTTAGAACTGGACATGGAACAACAGACTGGCTCCAAATAGGAAAAGCAGTACGTCAAGGCTGTATATTGTCACCCTGCTTATTGAACTTATATGCAGAGTTCAGTTCAATTCAGTTCAGTCGCTCAGTCATGTCCAACTCTTTGCGACCCCATGAATCACAGCACGCCAGGCCTCCCTGTCCATCACCAACTCCTGGAGTTCACTCATACTCATTTCCATCGAGTTAGTGATGCCATCCAGCCATCTCATCCTCTGTCATCCCCTTCTCTTCCTGCCCCAATCCCTCCCAGCATCAGAGTCTTTTCCAGTGAGTCAACTCTTTGCATGAGGTGGCCAAAGTACAGGAGTTTCAGCTTTAGCATCATATGCAGAGTACATCATGAGAAACGCTAGGCTGGAGGAAGCACAAGCTGGAATCAAGATTGCTGGGAGAAATATCAATAACCTCAGATATGTAGATGACATCACCCTTATGGCAGAAAGTGAAGAAGAACTAAAAAGCCTCTTGATGAAAGTGAAAGAGCAGAGTGGAAAAGTTGGCTTAAATCTCAACATTCAGAAAACTAAGATTATGGCATCTGGTCCCGACACCTCATGGCAAATAGATGGGGAAACAGTGGAAACAGTGTCAGACTTCATGTTTCTGGGCTCCAAAAATCACTGCAGATGGTGATTGCAGCCATGAAATTAAAAGACGCTTGCTCCTTGGAAGGAAAGTTATGACCAACCTAGACAGCATATTAAAAAGCAGAGACATTACTTTGCCAACAAAGGTCCGTCTAGTCAAGGCTATGGTTTTTCCAGTGGTCATGTGTGGATGTGAGAGTTGGACTATAAAGAAAGCTGAGCGCCAAAGAATTGATGCTTTTGAACTGTAGTGTTGGAGAAGACTCTTAAGAATCCCTTGGACTGCAAGGAGATCCAACCAGTACATCCTAAAGGTGATCAGTCCTGGGTGTTCATTGGTAGGGCTCATGCTGAAGCTGAAACTCAAGTACTTGGGCCACCTGATGTGAAGAGCTGACTCATTTGAAAAGACCCCGATGCTGGGAAAGATTGAGGGCAGGAGGAGAAGGAGATGACAGAGGATGAAATGGTTGGATGGCATCACCGACTCAATGGACATGAGTTTGGGTTGACTCTGGGAGTTGGTGATGGACAGGGAGGCCTGGTGCTGCAGTTCATGGGGTTGCAAAGAGTCAGACAAGCCTGAGTGACTGAAGTGAACTGAATTGGATATAGTTTTCTGTGCTATATATTTGAGACCTTGTTATTTATCCATTCTATATATGAAAGCTTGCATCTGCTAACCCCCACCCCTCAATCCCTTCTTGCTTGGCTACCACCAATCTGTTCTCCATATCCATCAGTCTGTTTCATAGATAGGCTTGTTTGTTTCATATTTTAGACTCTACATATAAGTGATATCATATGGTATTTGCCTTTCTCTTTCTTATTATTTTCACTTAGTGTGATAATCTCTAGTTGCATCCATGTTGCTGAAAATGACATTATTTCCTTCTTTTTATGACTGAGTAGTATTCCATCATTATTCCATCTTTATCCATTCCTCTGTTGATGGACATTTAGATTTATTTCCATATCTCAGATATTGTGAATAATGCTGCTTTGACATAGGGATAGATGTATCTTTTGGAATTTTAATTTTGTCCAGATATATGCCCAAGAGTGAGATTGCTGGATCATATGGTAATTCTATTTTTAGTTTTCTGAGTTTCCTTACTGTTTTCCGCAGTGGCTGTGCCAGCTTACATTCCCAGCCTTTTGGTAATTTTAATATGGATTAAAAAGTAGTTCATTTTGCTAGGAAAATTGGTGACTAAGGGAATAGTTTGATGATAGAAGGTATCTACGTTTTTTTTTATTATCAGCAAATTTCTTCTGTTTAGAGAAAAGTGACTATATGGTTCGTATATCTTATTTTTTAATGTAAAATATTTATATATGACAGATTTATGGCAATTTATTTCTTCATCTCCTTCAGCTGTCTTTTCAATGTGTTATTTTGATTCAGGCACATCAGGGAATAATTCTAAGTAGAACTATTCTCAAGTAACACTACCTCAAAGTTGTTAAAGAGTACTGGAGTGGGGTGCCATTGCCTTCTCCGAAGCTATTATTAGCCCTTGCTTATTTCAAAGATGGCCCTTACTATATATTATATAAATAATTGCAAAACTAATTAATCATGATTAACTCTTGTTTTGTAAGGTTGCAACAGCAGAGGAATAATTGAGGGTTGTAAATAGGTTGCCTTTAAGGAGATATTTGACTGAAGCTCTCAGAAAGCTTTCTTCCTACTTCTAGTTCCCTTCCTTTGTTGCTTCTAATTCTTAGGAATTTCACGATGTGGCAGGGACTGGAGGATTTTGAGAGTCGATAAAACTGGAGACTTTTAAATATCCCTCATCTGGTGTATCACTTCTCTGTGGCCACTTAAAGATCTGCCAACCAGGCACATGCCACCGCAAGCTAGCATCCTCAACCCTGTTAGCCCGGTAAAACGTGGTCTTTTAGCTGAATGAGCATTCCTCCAGCTCTTCACAGCCCCCTCTCCCCACAGGAGGTAGAAGAGAGGATCTCAAAGTATCCTTTCAGCTACATGTTTATATAATTTCTTTTTGAAAAATGTATGTATTTATTTTAATTGGAGAATAATTACTTTACAATATTGTGATGGTTTTTGTCATATATCAACATGAATCGGCCATAGGTATACTTGTATCCCTTCCCTCCTGAACCCCCCCTCCCAGCCCCGACCCCACCCTATCCCTCCAGGTTGTCACAGAGCACCTGCTTTGGGTGCCCTGGCCCTGCCTTATACCTCAACCTCACACTGGCTATCTATTTTACATATGGTAATATATAAGTTTCAATGCTGTTCTCTCAAATTATCCCACCGTCTCCTTCTCCCGCTAAGCCCAAAAGTCTGTTCTTTGCATCTGTGTCTCCTTTGCTGCCCTGCACATAGGATTGTAGGTAATATCTTTATAGATTCCACATATATGTGTTCAGTTCAGTTCAGGTGCTCAGTCGTGTTCAACTCTTTACGACCCCATGAATTGCAGCAGGCCAGGCCTCCCTGTTCATCACCAACTCCTGGAGTCTACCCAAACCCACATCCATCAAGTCAGTGATGCCATCCAGCCATCTCATCCTCTGTCGTCCCCTTCTCCTCCTGCCCCCAATCCCTCCCAGCATCAGAGTCTTTTCCAATGAGTCAACTTTTTGCATGAGATGGCCAAAGTATTGGAGTTTCAGCTTTAGCATCAGTCCTTCCAATGAACACCTAGGACTGATCTCCTTTAGGATGGACTGGTTGGATCTTCTTGCAGTCCAAGGGACTCTCAAGAGTCTTCTCCAACACCACAGTTCAAAAGCATCAATTCTTCAGTGCTCAGCTTTCTTTATAGTCCAACTCTCACATCCATACATGACCGCTGGAAAAACCATAGTCTTGACTAGACAGACCTTTGTTGGCAATGTAATGTCTCTGCTTTTAAATATGCTATCTAGGTTGGTCATAACTTTCCTTCCAAGGAGTAAGCGTCTTAATTTCATTGCTGCAATCACCATTTGCAGTGAATTTGGAACCCCCCAAAATAGTCTGACACTGTTTCCACTGTTTCCCCATCTATTTCCCATGAAGTGATGGGACCAGATGCCATAATCCTAGTTTTCTGAATGTTGAACTTTAAGCCAACTTTTTCACTCTCCACTTTCACTTTCATCAAGAGGCTTTTTAGTTCCTCTTCACTTACTATACAGTATTTGTCTTTTTCTTTCTGACTTACTTCACTCTGTATAATAAGCTCTAGGTTCATCCACCTCATTAGAACTGACTCAAATGTATTCCTTTTGTAGCTGAGTTATATTCCACTGTTTATATAATTTCTTAATTTTTTAAAATTTTAAAATTGTTTAATTTTCAAAAATTTTATGGAAGTAAAGTTGATTTACAATGTGCTAACTTCCATGTTTATCGAATTTCATGTAGAAATATATGTGAGAAGTGTTTGAAATCTGATCTTTTAACACTTTTTTTCAAGTGATAGATTTTTAGAAAGCACTTTACTGAATAAAAGGAGCAAAATATAATTAATTTCAGTTCCATTGTTACTGTTGTGTTAGTCACTCAGACACGTCCGACTTTCTGTGACCCCAGGGCTTCCGTGGTGGCTCAGATGGTACAGAATCTGCCTGCAATGCTGGAGACCTGAGTTGGATCCCTGGGTCTGGAAGATCCCCTAGAGAAAAGAATGACTACCCACTTCAGTATTCTTGCCTGGAGAATTCCGTGGATAGAGAAGCATGGTGGGCTACAGTCCACAGGGTCACAAAGAGTTGGACACGACTGAACAATTAGCAATTTTAGTTCCACAGCCAGGAAAAATGTATGAGTTTTGGAGATGAAGGTAAGGAATTCGGATTAAAGGGAAACACAGTGCGGAAGGTCTTAGAGGGAAGAACCACGATTGAAACTGGCTTCACAGCGACCCCTGGTGGACGGAAATGTAAGGAAGCCAAGGACTGACTGAGATACAGCCCTGACACTTGCTGAACCGGGAAATAATAAAAAGGGAGCCAGACGGAAGAAAGGTATCATGACGCATAAGACAACGCTGCAAGAAGGCTAGGAAATAGAGATTCAGAGCCCTCTTACTTAAACCAGGACATTTCCAAGAAGACCTATAGACTATCCTTTGAAGTCATAGGAGTTATTTTAGGTATTAACTTGTATAAGCTTTCACTGCTAAATTTTTTTTTTTTTTTTGCAAAAATTCTTCTCTAACTCAGGGTACATTTTTTTTTACATATTTTATATTGGTTTTATATGTATGCACCTAGAATTTTGCACGTTGAATGAGCTTCAAATATTCTGCAGACTCTGCTCTGTAATTAAGTGTGATTTAAAAAGGAACATACATACTCATGCTGATAACTTGTTCTTAAGGTGTCATTATCATTGGTTGTCACTGGC
The DNA here is from genome assembly GCF_055505025.1 of Bos grunniens. Classification (NCBI taxonomy): domain Eukaryota; kingdom Metazoa; phylum Chordata; class Mammalia; order Artiodactyla; family Bovidae; genus Bos; species Bos grunniens. Next base: position 121,633,263 of record NC_141194.1, on the reverse strand, counting down.
AGCTAGTCATTTTTATTAGATATTATTATTCCCACCTTTAAAGTATTACAACTCTTTAGCTTAAGAATGGTAAAGAGAGCTTAGATTATTTGGCTTTGCCTACCAAGACTTTGGTTGAATTTAAACTGAAAAATTATACAATTTTGACGTTGGCTATTTTCCAGGCTACAGATAGCTCAGATAAACTCCAAAATCATCTTGCAATATGAAGCCAGATTACCCAATCAAATTTTAATTTTGATTTTAAAAAGTTTAGACTCAGGCGCTGTCAAATGTTGGTCACCATCATCTGAACAAAGAAATCGCATACTGATTCGATAATTTATGTTAAGATAGCATTAATTTTTATGTGAGATAATAGTATTGTGTTTATATATATATATAATTTATTATCTTTTAGAGATATAAATGGGAGGGCAATGGATAGAAGTATAAATGAAACAAAATTGGCCACGTGGTGATAACTGTTGAATCTGAGCAATGTTTATATGGGCATTCATTCATACTCCTTCTTCTACATTTTTGTTTGAACTTTTTTCATACTAAACCATAAAAATTTGATCAGAACTTTTGCTTCTATTTGTGAATTTTAAAAAGACCAGGGTAGCCCAGAACAGTTCTAACCCTTTACAGTGTATCTTTTCAAAAGTGTAATAGCAGTAGGAAATCAACTCTGTAGCTCCCATGATGCTTTTTAATTGCATTTTCCACTCTTAAAACTTTTATGCATCAGCAGCTACTTCATGACATCTGTGAATTTCATGATAACCTTACAGACCCCACCAGGGTACTACCTGGTGGGGTCAGAGAGTACCAGGGGTCAGAGTACCAGGGTACTACCTGGTAGAGGCAGAGGCTATGGGGAAGTCAGATCTGAATGAACACAAGACATCTTCATATGCTCTTGATAGGTTAAGAGAATGTCCAGATTGATTAAAAGTCAAGTAGGGATTTTGCTGACACCAGTGCACTGGGTGATCTGTGAATAAACAGATACCCTAGAAACCGAGAGTGAGAAGGCAGTACAGCATAATGAAAATTTGAAACTAAGCCAATCATTTCTGTCCTTTATTGTGCCCATCTTTGCATGAAATGTTCCCTTGATATATCTGATTTTCTTGAAGAGCTCTCTAGTCTTTCCCATTCTATTGTTTTCCTCTATTTATTTGCACTGATCACTGAGGGAGGCTTTCTTATATCTCCTTGCTATTCTTTGGAACTCTGCATTCAAATGGGTATATCTTTTCTTTTCTTCTTTGCCTTTGGCTTCTCTTCTTTTCTTAGCTATTTGTAAGACCTCAGACAACCATCTTGCCTTTTTTGCATTTCTTATCCTTGGGGATGGTTTTGATCACAGCCTCCTGTACAGTGTTACGAACCTCCATCCATAGTTCTTCAGGCACTTTGTCTATCAGATCTAATCCCTCGAATCTGTCATTTCCACTGTATAATCATAGAGGATTTGATTTAGGGCATACCTGAATGGTCTTGTGGGTTTCTCTCTGTTCAGTTCAGTTCAGTCACTCAGTTGTGTCTGACTCTTTGTGACCCCATGGACTGCAGCACACCAGGCCTCCCTGTCCATCACCAACTCCCAGAGTTTCCTCAAACTCATGTCCATTGAGTCGGTGATGCCATCCAACCATCTCATCCTCTGTCGTCCCCTTCTCCTCCTGCCTTCAATCTTTCCCAGCATCAGGGTCTTTTCAAATGAGTCAGTTCTCTGAATCAAGTGGCCAAAATATTGGAGTTTCAGCTTCAGCATGAGCCCTTCCAATGAATATTCAGGACTGATCTCCTTTAGGATGGACTGGTTGGATCTTCTTGCTGTCCAAGGGACTCTCAAGAGTCTTCTCCAAAACCACAGTTCAAAAACATCAATTCTTTGGTGCTCAGCTTTCTTTAAAGTCCAACTCTCATATCCATACATGAATAGTGGAAAAACCATAGTCTTGACCATATGGATGTTTATTGGCAAAGTAATGTCTCTGCTTTTTAATATGCTGTCTAGGTTGGTCATAACTTTTCTTTCAAGGGGCAAGCATCTTTTAATTTCATGGCTGCAAACACCATCTGCAGTGATTTTGGAATCCCCCCAAAATGAAGTCTGTCAATGTTTCCATTGCTTCCTCATCTATTTGCCATGAAGTGATGGAACCAGATGCCATAATATTAGTTTTCTGAATGTTGAGTTTTAAGTCAACATTTTCACTCTCCTCTTTCACTTTCATCAAGAGGTTCTTTAGTTCTTGTTTGCTTTCTGCCATAAGGGGGGTGTCATCTGCGTATCTGAGGTTATTGATATTTCTCACAGCAATTTTGATTCCAGCTTGTGCTTCATCCAGCCCAGCATTTCTCATGGTGTACACTGAATTTAAGTTAAATAAGCAGGGTGACACTATACAGCTTTGACGTACTCCATTCCCGATTTGGAACCAACCAACATGCTGCTCCATGTCCAGTTCTTACTCTTCCTTCCTGACCTGCATACAGATTTCACATGAGGCAGGTCAGGTGGTCTGGTATTCCCATCACTTGAAGTATTTTCCACAGTTTGTTGTGATCCACACAGTCAAAGGTTTGGCCTAGTCAGTAAAACAGAAGTAGATGTTATTCTGGAACTCTCTTGCTTTTTCAATGATTCAACGGATGTTGACAATTTAACCTCTGGTTCCTATGCCTTTTCTAAATCCAACATCAACATCTGGAAGTTCATGGTTCATGTACTGTTGAAGCCTGGCACGGAGAATTTTGAACATTACTGTACTAGCATGTGAGATGAGTTCATTTGTGTGGTAGTTTGAGCATTATTTGGCATTGCCTTTCTTTGGGATTGCAATGAAAACTGACCTTTTCCAGTCCTCTGGCCACTGCTGAGTTTTCCAAATTTGCTGGCATATTGAGTACAGCATTTTCACAGCATCATCTTTTAGGATTATAGCTCAACTGGAATTCCATCACCTCCACTAGCTTTGTTTGTAGTGATGTTTCCTAAGGCCCACTTAACTTCACATTCCAGGATGTCTGGCTCTAGATGAGTGATCACACCATCGTGATTATCTGGGTCCTGAAAATCTTTTTGTATAGTTCTTCTGTGTATTCTTGCCCCCTCTTCTTAATGTCTTCTGCTTCTGTTAGGTCCATACTATTTAGTCCTTTATTGAGCCCAGCTTTGCATGAAATGTTCCCTTGGTGTCTAAGTTTCTTGAAGAGATCTCTAGTCTTTCCCATTCTATTGTTTTCCTCACTTTCTTTGCATTGATCCCAGAGGAAGCCTTTCTTATCTTTCCTTGCTAATCTTTGGAAATTTCTGCATTCAAATGGGTATATCTTTCCTTTTCTCCTTTGCCTTTGGCTTCTCTTCTTTTTACAGGTATTTGTAAGGCCTCCTCAGACAACCATTTTTCCTTTTTGCATTTATTTTTCTTGGGGATGGTCTTGATCCCTGTCTCCTGTACAATGTCATGAACCTCTGTGCATAGTTCTTCAGAAAATCTGTCTATCAGATCTAATCCCTTGAATCTATTTCTCACTTCCACTGTCTAATCCTAAGGGATTTGATTTAGGTCATATCTGAAAGGTCTAGTGGTTTTCTGAACTTTCTTCAGTTTCAGTCTGAATTTGGCAATAAGGAGTTCATGATCTGGAGAAAGCAATGACAAGCCACTCCAGTGTTGTTGCCTGGAGAATCTCAGGGATGGGGGAGCCTGGTGGGCTGCTGTCTATGGGGTTTCACAGAGTCGGACACGACTGAATTGACTTAGCAGCAGCAGCAGCAGCAGTTCATGATCGGAGCCACAGTCAGCTTCCAGTCTTGTTTTTGCTGACTGTATAGAGCTTCTGCATCTTTGGCTGCAAAGAATATAATTAATCTGATTTGGGTATTGACCCTCTGGTGATGTCCATGTGTAGAGTCTTCTCTTGTGTTGTTGGAAGAGGGTGTTTTCTATGACCAGTGCATTCTCTTGGCAAAACTCTATTAGCCTTTGCCTTGCTTCATTCTGTACTCCAAGGCCAAATTTGCCTGTTACTCCAGGTATTTCTTAATTTCCTGATTTTGCATTCCAGTCCCCTGTAATGAAAAATACATCTTTTGGGGGTTTGTTTTTTGGTGGTTTTCTCTACTTTTTTGGGTGTTTTTCTCTACTTTCTACAATTTAAGTGTGAATTTTGCAATAAGGAGTTCATGATCTGAGCCACAGTCAGCTCCTGGTGTTGTTTTTGCTGACTATATAGAGCTTCTACATCTTTGGCTGCAAATAATATGATCAATTAGATTTCACTACTGACCGTCTGGTGATGTCCACATGTAGAGTCATCTCTTGTGATGTGGCAGAGGGTTTTTGTTATAACCAGTGCATTCTCTTGGCAAGGCTCTATTAGCCTTTGCCCTGCTTCATTTTGTACTCCAAGGCCAAACTTGCCTGTTACTCCAGGTATCTCTTGACTTCCTACTTTTGCATTCCAGTCCCCTATAATGAAAAGAACATCTTTTTTGAGTGTTAGTTCTAGAAAGTCTTGTAGGTCTTCATGGAACCATTGAACTTAAACTTCTTTAGCATTACTGGTTGAGGCATAGACTTCGATTACTGTGATATTGAATGGTTTGCCTTGGAAACAAAGAGAGATCATTCTGTCGTTTTTGAGATTGCACCCAAGTACTGCATTTTGGACTCTTCCATTGACTATGTCTACTCCATGTCTTCTTTTTTTTTTTTTTTTTTCCAGTGTTATTTATTTATTTATTTTTTTACTTTACAATATTGTATTGGTTTTGCCATACATTGACACGAATCCACCATGGGTGTACATGTGTTCCCCATCCTGAACACCCCTCCCACCTCCCTCCCCATCCCATCCCTTTGGGTCATCCCAGTGCACCAGCCCCGAGCACCCTGTATCATGCATTGAACCTGGACTGGTGATTCGTTTCACATGTGATAATATATGTGTTTCAATGCCATTCTCCCATATCATCCTGCCCTAGCCCTCTCCCACAGAGTCCAAAAGACTATCTTATACATCTGTGTCTCTTTTGCTGTCTTGCATATAGGGTTATTGTTACCATCTTTCTAAATTCGATATATATGCATTTGTATACTGTATTAGTGTTTTTCTTTCTGGCTTACTTCACTCTGTATAATAGGCTCCAGTTTCATCCACCTCATTATAACTGGTTCAAATGCCTTATTTTTAATGGCTGAATAATATTCCATTGTGTATATGTACCACTGCTTTCTTATCCATTCATCTGCTGATGGACATCTATGTTGCTTCCATGTCCTGGCTATTATAAACAGTGCTGCGATGAGCATTGGGGTACATGTATCTCTTTCAATTCTGGTTTCCTCGGTGTGTATGCCCAGCAGTGGGATTGCTGGGTCATATGGCAGTTCTATTTCCAGGTTTTTAAGGAATCTCCACACTGTTCTCTATAGTTACTATACTAGTTTGCATTCCCACCAAAAGTGTAAGAAGGTTCCCTTTTCTTCACACCCTCTCCAGCATTTACTGCTTGTAGATTTTTGGATCGCAGCCATTCTGACTGGCATGAAATGGTACCTCATTGTGGTTTTGATTTGCATTTCTCTGATAATGAGTGATGTTGAGCATCTTTTCATGTGTTTGTTAGCCATCTGTATGTCTTCTTTGGAGAAATGTCTGTTTAGTTCTTTGGCCCACTTTTTGATTGGGTCGTTTATTTTTCTGGAATTGAGCTGCAGGAGTTGCTTGTATATTTTTGAGATTAATTCTTTGTCAGTTGCTTCATTTGCTATTATTTTCTCCCATTCTGAAGGCTGTCTTTTCACCTTGCTTATAGTTCCCTTTGTTGTGCGGAAGCTTTTAATATTAATTAGGTCCCATTTGTTTATTTTTGCTTTTATTTCCAATATTCTGGGAGGTGGATCCTAGAGGATCCTGCTGTGATTTATGTCGGAGAGTGTTTGGCCTATGTTTTCATCTAGGAGTTTTATAGTTTCTGGTCTTACCTTTAGATCTTTAATCTATTTTGAGTTTATTTTTGTGTATGGTGTTAGAAAGTGTTCTAGTTTTATTCTTTTACAAGTGGTTGACCGGTTTTCCCAGCACCACTTGTTAAAGATTGCCTTTTCTCCAATGTATATTCTTGCCTCCTTTGTCAAAGATAAAGTGTCCATAGGTGCGTGAGTTTATCTCTGGGCTTTCTATTTTGTTTCATTGATCTATATTTCTGTCTTTGTGCCAGTACCATACTGTCTTGATGACTGTGGCTTTGTAGTAGAGACTGAAGTCAGGCAGGTTGATTCCTCCAGTTCCATTCTTCTTCTCAAGATGGCTTTGGCTATTTGAGGTTTTTTGCATTTCCATACAAATTGTGAAATTATTGGTTCTAGTTCTCTGAAAAATACCGTTGGTAGCTTGATAAGGATTGCATTGAATCTGTAGATTGCTTTGGGTAGTATACTCATTTTCACAATATTGATTCTTCCAATCCATGAACATGGTATATTTCTCCATCTATTAGTGTCCTCCTTGATTTCTTTCACCAGTGTTTTATAGTTTTTTATATATATATATATATATATATATTGTTTCTTTAGGTAGATATGTTCCTAAGTATTTCATTCTTTTTGTTGCAACGGTGAATGGAATTGTTTCCTTAATTTCTCTTTCTGTTTTGTCATTGTTAGTGTATAGGAATGCAAGGGATTTCTGTGTGTTGATTTTATATCCTGCAACTTTACTGTATTCATTGATTAGCTCTAGCAATTTTCTGGTGGAGTCTTTAGGGGTTTCTATGTAGAGGATCATTATATCTGCAAACAGTGAGAGTTTTACTTCTTCTTTTCCAATTTGGATTCCTTTTATTTCTTTCTCTGCTCTGATTGCTGTGGCCAAAACTTCCAAAACTCTGTTGAATAGTAGTGGTGAGAGTGGGCACCCTTGTCTTGTTCCTGACTTTAGGGGAAATGCTTTCAGTTTTTCACCATTGAGGATATTGTTTGCTGTAGGTTTGTCATATATAGCTTTTATTATGTTGAGGTATGTTCCTTCTATTCTTGCTTTCTGGAGGGTTTTTTTTTTTTTTTTAATCATAAAAGGATGTTGAATTTTGTCAAAGGCTTTCTCTGCATCTATTGAGATAATCATATGGCTTTTATTTTTTAATTTGTTACTGTGGTGTATTACATTGATTGATTTGTGGATATTGAAGAATCCTTGTATCCCTGGGATAAAGCCCACCTGGTCATGATGTATGATCTTTTAAATATGTTGTTGGATTCTGTTTGCTAGGATTTTGTTAAGGATTTTTGCATCTATGTTCACCAGTGATATTGGCCTATAGTTTTCTTTTTTTGTGGCATCTTTGTCAGGTTTTGGTATTAGGGTGATGGTGGCCTCATAGAATGAGTTTGGAAGTTTACCTTCCTCTGCAATTTTCTGGAAGAGTTTGAATAGGATAGGCGTTGGCTCTTCTCTAAATTTTTGGTAGAATTCAGCTGTGAAGCTGTCTGGTCCTGGGCTTTTGTTTGCTGGAAGATTTCTGATTACAGTTTCACTTTCCGTGCTTGTGATGGGTCTGTTAGGATTTTCTATTTCTTCCTGGTTCAGTTTTGGAAAGTTGTACTTTTCTAAGAATTTGTCCATTTTTCCAAGTTGTTCATTTTATTTGCATATAGTTACTGATAATAGTCTTTTATGGTCCTTTGCATTTCTGTGTTGTCTGTTGTGATCTCTCCATTTTCATTTCTAATTATGTTAATTTTTCTCCCTTTGTTTCTTGATGAGTCTGGCTAATGGTTTGTCAATTTTATTTATCTTCTCAAAGAACCAGCTTTTGGTTTTGTTGATTTTTGCTATGGTCTCTTTTGTTTCTTTTGCATTTATTTCTGTCCTAATTTTTAAGATTTCTTTCCTTCTACTAACCCTGGGGTTCTTCATTTCTTCATTTTCTAGTTGCTTTAGGTGTAGAGTTAGGTTATTTATTTGATTTTTTTCTTGTTTCTTGAGGTAAGCCTATATTGCTATGAACTTCTTCCCCTTAGCACTGCTTTTACAGTGTCCCACAGGTTTTGGGTTGTGTTTTCATTTTCATTCATTTCTATGCGTATTTTGATTTTTTTGATTTCTTCTGTGATTTGTTGGTTATTCAGCAGCATGTTGTTCAGCCTCCATATGTTGGAATTTTTAATAGTTTTTCTCTTGTAATTGACATCTAATCTTACTGCATTGTGGTCAGAAAATATGCTTGGAGTGATTTCAGTTTTTTTGAATTTGCCAAGACTAGATTTATGGCCCAGGATGTGATGTATCCTGGAGAAGGTTCCGTGTGTGCTTGAGAAAAAGGTGAAATTCATTGTTTTGGGGTGAAAAGTCTTATAGATATCAATTAGATCTAACTTGTCTATTGTATCATTTAAAGTTTGTGTTTCCTTGTTAATTTTCTGTTTAGTTGATCTATCCATAGATGTGAGTGGAGTATTAAAGTATCCCACTATTTTTGTGTTATTGTTAATTTCCCCTTTCATACTTGTTATCATTTGTCTTATATATTGTGGTGCTCCTATTTTGGGTGCATTTATATTTATAATTGTAATATCTTCTTCTTGGATTGATCCTTTGATCATTATGTAGTCTCTTTCTTTGTCTCTTTTCACAGCCTTTGTTTTAAAGTCTATTTCATCTGATAAGAGTATTGCTACTCCTGCTTTCTTTTGGTCTCTGTTTGCATGGCATATCTCTTTCCAGCCCTTCACTTTCAGTCTGTATGGGTCCCTTGTTTCGAGGTGAGTCTCTTGTAGACAACATATATAGGGGTCTTGCTTTTGTATCCATTCACCCAGTGTTTGTCTTTTGGTTGGGGCATTCAACCCATTTACATTTAAGGTAATTATTGGTAAGTATGATCCCATTGCCATTTACTTTATTGTTTTGGGTTCGAGTTTATACACCATTTCTGTGTTTCCTGTCTAGAGAAGATCCTTTAGCATTTGTTGGAGAGCTGGTTTGGTGGTGCTGAATTCTCTCAGCTTTTGCTTGTCTGTAAAGCTTTTGATTTCTCCTTCATATTTGAATGAGATCCTTGCTGGGTACAGTAATCTGGGCTGTAGGTTATTTTTTTTCATCACTTTAAGTATGTCCTGCCATTGCCTTCTGGCCTGAAGTGTTTCTATTGAAAGATCAGCTGTTATCCTTACGGGAATCCACTTGTGTGTTATTTATTGTTTTTCCCTTGCTGCTTTTAATATTTGTTCTTTGTGTTTGATCTTTGTTAATTTGATTAATATGTGTCTTGGAGTGTCTTGCCTTGCATTTATCCTGTTTGGAACTCTCTGGCTTTCTTGGACTTGGGCAATTATTTTCTTCCCCATTTTAGGGAAGTTTTCAACTATTATCTCTTCAAGTATTTTCTCATGGTCTTTCTTTTTGTCTTCTTCTTCTGGGACTCCTATGATTCGAATGTTGGGGCGTTTAACATTGTCCTGGAGGTCTCTGAGGTTGTCCTCATTTATTTAATTATTTTTTCTTTTTTCATCTCTGTTACATTTATTTCTACCATTCTATCTTCTACCTCACTTATCCTATCTTCTGCCTCTGTTATTCTACTGTTGGTTCCCTCCAGAGTGTTTTTGATCTCATTTATTGCATTATTCATCATATATTGACTGTTTTTTATTTCTTCTAGGTCCTTGTTAAACCTTTCTTGCATCTCCTTGATCCTTGTCTCCAGGCTATTTATCTGTAACTCCAATTTGTTTTCAAGGTTTTGGATCATTTTCACTATCAATATTCGGAATTCTTTATCAGGTAGATTCCCTCTCTCTTCCTTTTCTGTTTGGTTTGGTGGGCATTTATCCTGTTCCTTTGCCTGCTGTGTATTTCTCTGCCTTTTCATCTTGCTTATATTGCTGTGTTTGGGGTGGCCTTTCTGTATTCTGGGAGTTTGTGGTTCCTCTTTATTGTGGACGTTCCTCACTGGGTGGGGTTGAACTGGTGGCTTGTCAAGGTTTCCTGATTAGGGAAGCTTGTGTCGGTGTTCTGGTGGGTGGAGCTGGATTTCTTCTCTCTGGAGTGCAATGAAGTGTCCAGCAATGAATTTCGAGATGTCAATGAGCTTGGTGTGACTTTGGGCAGCCTGTATATTGAAGCTCAGGGCTATGTTCCTGTGTTGCTGGAGAATTTGCATGGTGTGTCTTGCTCTGGAACTTGTTACCCCTTGGGTGGTGCTTGGTTTCAGCATAGGTATGGAAGCATTTGATGAGCTCCTATCCATTAATGTTCCCTAGATTCAGGAGTTCTTTGGTATTCTCAGGATTTGGACTTAAACCTCCTGCCTCTGGTTTTCAGTCTTATTCTTACAGTAGCCTCAAAACTTCTGCATCTATACAAAACCAATGGTAAGACATCTAGGTTAATGATGAAAAGTTTCTCCACAATGAGGGACACCCGGAGAGGTACACAGAGTTACATGGAGAAGAGAAGAGGGAGGAGGGATATAGAGGTGACTAAGAGGAGAAGAGGGGGAATCAAAAGGGGAGAGAGCAAGCTAGCCAGTACTATGTGCTCTCCACAGTCTGGATCCCTCAGAGATGTTCACAGAGTTACACAGAGAAGAGAAGAGGGAGGAAGGAGACAGAGGTGGCTAGGAGGATAAAAGGGGGAATCAAAAGGAGAGAGAAAGATCCAGCCAGTAATCAGTTCCCTAAGTGTTCTCCACAGCCTGGAACACACAAACAGATTCACAGAGTTGGGTAGAGAAGGAAAGGGGGAGAGGGGAGATAGAGGTGACCTGGTGGAGAGAAAGTAGTGTTAAAAGGGAGAGAGAGCAATCAGGCCAGTGATCTCACTCTCAAGTAAAAATGGGTACTGAAGATTGGGTTCTTAAGGGTACAAAGTTGATAACAAATACCAAAAAGCAAAAATTAAAAATCTAGAGTAGTGGTTAGATTCTCAAAAATACAATATTGAAAAAAAAAGTCACAAAAATTATAAAATATATATATATATATGATGTTTGCTTTAAAAATAGGGGCTTTTTTTGGCAAGATAATAGTGGGTTATAAAAATGAAAATTAAAGGAGTAATAGGGATCTTAAAAATAATTTTTTTTAAAATTTAAAAAGTGGTAACAGTAAAAATATATTTAGGACTTTCTCTGGAGCTGTTGCGGACAGTGTGGGGTCAGTTCATTTTCAGATAGTTCCTTGGTCCAGCTTGTACTTCTCAAGGTCTATAGGCCCCTTCCTGTGTAGTTGGTGGCTAACTGCAGGGTTTTAATCTATTGCACCTGTCACTCCCAAAGTGGTTCCCTCTGTTTATTTTAGCTTCTTCTGTTTGCTGATCTCTTCAGTGTCTAATTTCTGCCATGATACAAGGGGAGCGGTGGTGGTCACTTTTTTTAGGCTCACTTGTTCAGTTGTGCTGTGGGGATGGAGGAACATAGCAAACAAATATCACTGGCATGTGCTCACAGTGATTCAGCCACCCTGGGCTTGGCCCCGCTCATGGCATGTGTGCTTTCCCAGTCTACACTGCTCAGGCTCTAGGTTGCTCCGCCGGGGACTGTCTGATGCTGGCCCTGGGTTGTATGCACTCCCCAGGTCTAAGCTGCTCAAGTTCAGGTTCTCAGGTACTCCACAAAGGTGCAGACTTATTTGGACATGCGTTTTTTGCCCGTCCCAGGTCTGAGCAGCTCAGATGATAAGGTGCTTGGCAAACACAGTTGCCCCCAGTTGAAGGCTGTGACTTATCGCCCTACCTGTCCCAGCTACTCGGTTTTCTGGATGTACAATGGGTGTGTCTTCTCAGGTGTTCCGTGTGTCTCTTCTGGGGAGCTGATCTCTGGCTATGACCCTCCTGGCAGATGTCAACTGTCCAGAATCCCAAGAAGTCTTTGTTAGCAACAAAGCCTGCTTGCAGTTTGGTATAGGATGCCTCTCTGGGGCCACGATTGCCCCCTTTCAGCTCTGGCTGCCCTCGCCTGCCTGTCTCTGGCGGGGTATGGGCCGGTCTGCAGCTGGCTAGCTCTGTTCAGTCCTTTGTTCTGTGAGCAGGCCTGGCAGTGTCTTAGGTTAGGGCTTTTCGCGGGATAGCTATCCCACAGTGTGGGTTGCTATCTCAAGCTAGTTCCCTCAGATTGCCATTGGGGCATTCAGGCCCAGTCCTTACCCTAAGCAATGCAGCCTGCCCCTCCCTGTCCAGTCCCGCTTGCTAGTGGGGGATGCCAGCGTCTGGGCTGCTGCTCCACTGGAAGTTGCTGTTAGGCACGTAATCTGTGGGGTTTAATTATTTATTTATTTTTCCTCCCGGTTATTTTACCCTCTGAGATTCCAAGGCTTGCCACAGACCTGCTGGAGAGAGTATTTCCTGATATTTGGAAACTTCTCTCTTTTTTAAGACTCCCTTCCCCAGACGGATTCCGTCCCTCCCTCTTTCGTCTCTCTTTTTATCTTTTATATTTTGTCCTACCTCCCTTCAAAGACAATGGACTGCCTTTCTGGGTGCCTGATGTTCTCTGGCAGCATTCAGAAGTTGTTTTGTGGAATTTGCTCAGCGTTCAAATGTTCTTTCAATGAATTTGTGGGGGAGAAAGTGGTCTCCCTGTCCTATTCCTCTGCCATTTTAGGACTGCCCCTACTCCATTTCTTTTAAGGGATTCTTGCCCACAGTAGTAGATATTATGGTCATCTGAATTAAAATTGCCTATTCCATTCCATTTAAGTTCACTGATTCTTAAAATGTCAATGTTCACTCTGCCATCTCCTGTTTGACCACTTCAAATTTACCTTGATTCATGGACCTAACATTCCAGGTTCCTGTGCAATATTCTTTACAGCATTGTACTTTACTTCCATCCCCAGTTACATCCAAAACTGGGTGTTGTTTTTGCTTTGGCTCTGTCTCTTCATTCTTTCTGGAGTTATTTCTCCACTGTTCTCCAGTAGCATATTGGACACCTACTTACCGGGGGAATTCATCTTTCAGTGTCATATCTTTTTGCCTTTCCATACTGTTCATGGGGTTCTCAAGGCAAGAATACTGGGCAGAAGAAAGGACAGAAATTGTATGCACCTAAAAAGAGCAGAACATATTAAGAAGATGTGGCAGGAATACACAGAAGAACTATACAAAAAGGATCTTCATAATCCAGATAGTGTGTGGTGTGATCACTTGCCTAGAGCCAGACATCTTCGAATGCGAAGTCGAGTGGGCTTTAGGAAGTATCACTACGAACAAAGCTAGTGGATGTGACAGATTCCAGTTGAGCTATTTCAAATCCTATGAGATGATGCTGTTAAAGTGATTCACTCAACAAGCCAGAAAATTTGGAAAACTCAGCAGTGGCCACAGGACGGGAAAAGGTCAGTTTTCATTCCAATCCCACAGAAGGGCAATGCCAAAGAATGTTCAAACTACCACACAATTGAACTCATCTCATACGCTAGTAAAGTAATGCTCAAAATTCTCCAAGCCAGGCTTCAATAGTATGTGAACTGTGAACTTCCAGAAATTGATGCTGGATTTAGAAAAGGCATAGGAACCAGAGATCAAATTTCCAACATCTGTTGGATCACTGAAAAAGCAAGAGTGTTCCAGAAAAACATCTAATTCTCCCTTATTGACTATGCCAAAGCCTTTGACTGTGTGGATCACAACAAACTGTGGAAAATTCTTCAAGAGCTGGGAATACCAGACCACCTTACCTGACTCCTGAGAAATCTGTATGCAGGTCAAGAAGCAACATTTAGAACCAGAGAGGGAACAATGTACTGGTTCCAAATTGGGAAAGAATTAAGTCAAGGCTGTATATTGTCACCCTGCTTATTTAACTTATATGCAGAGTACATCATGAGAAACACAGGGCTGGAAGAAGCACAAGCTGGAATCAAGATTTCTGGGAGAAATATGTAGATGATATGTAGATGACACCACCCTGATGCCAGAAAGTGAAGAAGAACTAAAGAGCCTCTTGATGAAAGTGAAAGAGGAGAGTGGAAAAGTTGGCTTAAAGCTCAACATTCAGAAAACGAAGATCATGGCATTGGGTCTATCACTTCATGGCAAATAGATGGGGAAACAATGGAAACAGTGACAAACTTTATTTTTTGGGCTCCAAAATCACTGCAGATGGTGACTGCAGCCAAGAAATTAAAAGACATTTGCTCCTTGGAAGAAAACTTATGATCCACTTAGACAACATATTAAAAAGCAGAGACATTACTTTGCAGATAAAGATCCATCTAGTCAAAGGTATTGTTTTTCCAGTAGTCGTGTATGGATGTCAGAGTTGGACTATAAAGAAAGCTGAGCACCAAAGAGTTGATGCTTTTGAACTGTGGTATTGGAGAAGACTCTTGAGAGTTCCTTGGACTGCAAGGATATCCATCCAGTCTATCTTAAAGGAAATCAGACCTGAATATTCATTGGTAGAATTGATGCTGAAGTGAAACGCCAATACATTGGCCACCTGATGCGAAGAACTGACCCATTTGAAAAGACCCTGATGCTGGGAAAGATGGAAGGCAGGAGGAGAAGTGGACAACAGAAGATGAGATCTTGGAAGGCATAACCAACTCAATGGACATGAGTTTGAATAAGGTCTGGGAGTTGGTGATGGACGTGGAAGCCTGGCGTGCTGCAGTCCATGGTGTTGCAAAGAGTTGGACATGAATGAGTGATTGATCTAAAGCCATCATAGATTCATTTCTTGATTCAATCAATTACTAGATATGATCTTACTATATGTTACAGAGCATCAGTTAACTCATATAATACTCCATATAATAGGGGACTGTTGGGGATTAAATAAAATATGTGAAATGTGAGGAAAGTGTTAACACAGCAGGTCTGGTTGTTTGGTCCTTGTATGTCAAGGGAACTGGAAACTGTGATTTGACTATTGACCAACCCTGGGGGAATGTTCTAATGTTAACTGGTTCATGATAATGTTTTGTTCACCTGATTGCTTTGTACAAACATCAACATCGATGTGCGTCTGGTGTCATTGTTGGGATCCTGAGTTTCACTTGCCATGGCTGGTCATGGAGCATGACATTACTATGGGATCCATTCTCAAAAAGCCTCAGATGCTGAGGCTTCCCTGGGCAGAGCCATGTTGTACACATGCCTCTAGTTTATTATTAGAGGAGAAAGAATGTCCTAGATGGCCCCAGAGGGGCAAGTACTCAAAAGCGCATGTCCAACCTCTCTGATTCACCCGAAAAGACGTCTTTTTCCTGTTGCTCTAGGTTTGTATATTTTTGCTCTAATAAACCTCAGCCATGACTATAATCTGCTTTTGAGTCTTGTGAGTCCTTTTGCTAAATCACCCAAATTGAGGGGAGGACATAAAGGGTCTAGTATAGGACATAAAAATATCCAGGACATAAAGGGACTAGCACAATGTCTGGCAAGTAGTACACATTCAATATATGCTAGCTATGGAATTTAACTGATCCTGCTGGATGTGACAGGGGACTGACCTCACTGTACTAGAGTATAGGCTGGGACTCCAGGATTTTGTCTGTTTTTCTGAACCATGCTCTTGGAAGTGGGCAGGGATAACCTCTCATCAGTGGGGAAGTTAGAAAACCTAAATCCAAGGTTTTCCCCTGGCCTCCCAGCCCTGCTGATTCCAAGTGGGAAGGTACCATGTGAGGAAAATGGGTAGATATCCAACCTCTATCTGGGCCATTCTGAGAATGCACAACAGGGCAAACTCTTTTTTATCATTTTTAAGGGTAACCAAAAGAATCAAAAACCTTGAGAGTGGGGCTGGAGCCTGGACCCTTACTTTGGTAGCAGTCATCAGAGGCAGTGGTATTAGAAATGAGTATTGGGACTTCCCTGGTGGTTCAGTGGCTAAAACTCCACACTCCCAAGGCAGGGGATCTGGGTTCTATCCCTGGTCAGAGAATCACATGCTGCAGCCAAGGGTTTGCATGCCACAGCTAAGAACTGGCATGGTCAAATAAATATTTTTTTAAAAAGGAAATGATTATCAGGAATTTCCCCAACGCAGCCAGAACCAAGCACACAGAGCTATTTCCGGCATGCACTAGGCACCACAGAAAAACAGTCTTAAACTGTGAGGACACTATGTCAAAGTTAAAAAAAAATAGTTGGATTGAGACTTCAGTTCAGTTCAGTTCAGCTCAGTCACTCAGTTGTGTCCGACTCTTTGTGACACTATGGACTGCAGCACGCCAGGCCTCCCTGTTCATCACCAACTCCCAGAGTTTACTCAAACTCATCTCCATCTAGTCAGTGATGCCATTCAACCATCTCATCCCCTGTTGTCCCCTTCTCCTCCCGCCTTCAATCTTTCCCAACATCAGGGTCTTTTCAAATGAGTCAGTTCTTTGCATCAGTGGTGAAAGTATTGAAGATTCAGCTTCAGCATTAGTCCTTCCAATGAATATCCAGGACTGATTTCCTTTAGGATGGACTAGTTGGATCTCCTTGCAGTCCAAGGGACTCTCAAGAGTCTTCTCTAACACCACAGTTCAAAGGCATCAGTTCTCCCAGTGGATGGATCACCCTGGGTTTGCCACATCCTAAGGTGGTGTGTACTTCCTGGGTCCACACTGCTCAGGCTTCATGGTGCTCTGAAAGTGTACTGTCCCAAGTGGGCCCTGCATTTTGTCCAAACCCAGTTCTAAGACACTCAGGTTTTAGGGTACTCCACAAGGGCACAGACTCAGATGGGCTGTGTGTTTTGTGCCCTTCCCAGGTGCAAGCCGCTCAGCCTACCGGGTGCTTGGCAACCTCACTGTCCCAGGTGGGCCATGCATCTTATGCACCTCCTTGGTCCTGGCTGCTCGGTTTCCTGGGTGTGCCGTGAGGGCGCAGTCCCAGGTGTGCTGTGTGTCTCCTCTGGGGAGCTGATCAGAGGGTGTGACACTCCTGGTAGATGTGAACATTCCAGGATCTCAGGGAGGCATGGTTAACAATTGGCAGCTTGCTCACAGTTTGGTGGATGATGCGGTCTCTGGAGCCAAGATTGCAGCAACCCCTTTCCTTCTGGCTCTGGCTATCTCACAGCTGCCTCTCTACTTCCCAGGAGGAAGGACCCTAACCGGCAGCCAGCTTGCTCTCCTTTGGTATTTGCTAGGTCACAATCTAGAGAAGGCAATGGCGCCTCACTCCAGTACTCTTGCCTGGAGAATCCCATAGGCAGAGGAGCCTGGTGGGCTGCAGTCCATGGGGTTGCTAAGAGTCGGACACGACTGAGCGACTTCACTTTCACTTTTCACTTTCATGCATTGGAGAAGGAAATGGCAACCCACTCCAGTGTTCTTGCCTGGAGAATCCCAGGGACGGGGGAGCCTGGTGGGCTGCTGTCTGTGGGGTCGCACAGAGTCGGACAGTACTGAAGCGACTTAGCAGCAGCAGAAGCAGCAGGGCACAATCCATTGTTGTGTGTTCACGCCAGGGGTCACCATGCAATGTTAGAGTTTATGGGGGGAAAGGCCCTTTTCTTCCTTTTTTGTCTCTCTGGCAATCCTAGGGTTTGGGTTGCTCTGTCACATTAGCTCCATCAGATTGTTCTCAGGGCATGCAAGCCTGGTCCTTACCCTAAGGACCAACTGACAAAGCACCCCGTGCCTTCCTGCCCAACCCACACTCACTGGTCAAGGATGTGCGTGTCTGTGCCACTTTGCCACTGGTAGTTGCGGTTAGGCACGTGTCCTATGGGTTTTTTTTTTTTCCCCTTCCGGTTTGTTGCCCTCTAAGCTACCATCTGGGCTTCCCTGGTAGCTCAGGTGGTAAAGCATCTGCCTGCAATGCAGGAGACTCGGGTTTGATCCCTGGGTCAGGAAGATCCCCTGGAGAAGGAAATGGCAACCCACTCCAGTATTCTTGCCTAGAGATTCTCATGGATGGGGGAGCCTGGTGGGCTACAGTCCATGGGGTTGCAAAGAGTCCATGAAGTCGCTACGACTGAGCGACTTCACTTTAAGCTTCCAAAGTTCCCCACAGACACATCTGTGAGAGGGTTTCCTATTGTGTGGGAAGTTCTCCTCCTTCACGACTCCTCCCCAGGATGGGACTCTGTTCCTATATCTTTTGTCTCTGTTTCCCTCTTTTATATTTTGTCCTACCTCGTTTGGAAGAGATTGGGCTGTTAAATATTTTCAAGTATTATTTTAAAAATCAAAATGAATGCAAAAAAAAAATCCATGTTGTACAAAATATGAAATATTTTAAATAAAGACAGGATCTGACCCTGTGCTAGCCCCTGCCAATCCCAACTCTGTGTCTTAAATCTGAAGGGCCATCCTTATCTTGTCCATTTTCAAAAGCAGAGGGGCAGGTTCCAAAGACTCAGCCACTGCTTCTAAACAGGCCTGTGAACCCAAGAGCTCTAGAAATGTCTCTAGCCTTCTGCCCCAGGACTCTGCTCCTGGGCTTGTGTTTGATGATCCTCTGTGAAGAATGCCTTTTCCTGCTTTCTCTCCCCTTAGATCTCTCTAAACTTTTCTGATTTCCCCCCTTTTATCCAATTGTCTTCCTCCCAGAGTCTGGCCAGCACGGTCCCCACTGGATAGTACCCAAACTTGTCCTAGCTCCCTCTTGGCTAAATTAGAATCCTTTTCCAGGTGAGAGGGAGGAAGAAGAACCTTTCCTGGGTTTCCACCTCATGGCTTTCTACTGCCCTCCTCTGGGCCTCAGTTACCACTGCAGTTCCACCGCAGGCCTTCATTTCATTTTTCCAACTAGATTTTTTTTTCTAATTAAAAACATAGCATATGCACCTTATGAAAGTTTCAAATCACACAGAAGTATTTCACCTTTTCTTTATCCCTTCAGTTCTATGGACCCCTTGAAAATTGCTTTAAATATTTGTTACCCATAGCCTGCTAAGATACCTTAATTTTTTATTGCATTTTAAAATTCTGTGAGGAATATTTGAATCTATTCTCATTATGAAAAATCAAAAATATAGAAATATGCAGAATAGGAACTTCTCTGCTGGTCCAGTGGTTAAGACTTCTCCTGCCAATGGAGGGGTGTGGGTTGGATCCCTGGCTGGGGAACTAAGATCCTATATGCTGTGGGGCCAAAAAAAAAAAAAAAAAAAAAACCACACAACATAAAACAGAAGCAGTATGTATGTAATAAATTCAATGAAAACTTTAAAAAATGGTCCATATGAAAAAATCTTAAAGAACTATACAGAATAAAAAGTTACAGTCTTGGCCAGTGGGGGAAGGACCTCTGCACCAAAGGGGCCCAGTCAGCTGGTGGCAGACTCCCAGTGAAGGCACCTGGAAGAGTAGGCTGTGAATCCGCAGGCTCAGGTGGAAGCCCGGCCCGTCCCAGACCTCCCTGGGACTGGACTCTGACCGAAAGGGCCTAGGGTGCATGGTGAGGCCAGAGGCAGCCTAGGGCTTCGCGCTGTATGCTCAGTTTTGTTTTTTTTTTTCCCTCCTGGAGCTCGATCCTGGCCTGGGAGTGCCTCTGGCTTCACATTCTGCACCCTTGGCACGTTGGTTTTGTAATGCTGGTGAGGTCTGTGTGGCCCCAATGTGGAGGTGACACTGGGTTTGTTTTTCCACCCAAAAATGAAAGCCTCTGGAGGGGTATACATTCTCTACCAGATCATGAGGTTGGCACACTTCGGACACTCTACTCCCTTGGTAACAGCAACTTCTTGCCGTGAATAGATGACTTTCTACTCCTTGTGAAGACTTTGTTAAGAAGCAGGAATAGCTTGAGGATTCTCTAAACAGACAGTGGTCTAGAAAACAGAAATATCTAGAAAACGAATAGTGTATATTTTCAGCCAGGTACATTTTTACATTTCTCTTGAGGGCCGTGTCTGCTACTGCATCTGATGGTATATTAAGAGGGCTTCCACTCCAGAACCTAGATTCACTTCTTTCCCTATGTCCTCACAACACTATGGTTTTGAAAAGCTATCCTTAAACTGCATTTGCTGGTGTTGGCTCAAGTCTAGACCTACGAATATATGGCTCATTTCAGACTTAACAGTTGATAGAACTATCAAGTGAAATTCACTTTTATGATCAGAATGATTCCAAAATATTTGTTCTTTTGACACATTACACCTTAGTTCTGCTATGGCTCTTTATAGTCTTTTGGTTTGAGACTTGGAAAACCTCAAAAAAAAAAAAAGGAAAATTCCTTATCATGATCCAATATCTGCTTATTGAGCACTTGTCCTGTGCAAAGTAACATGCTAGCTCCTGAAAAAAAGGTCACAGCCTTTTCCTTGATGACCCCATTCTTTTCCCATTCTAGAGGTGATGACACAAATGGTTCATGGGCATCACTCAAATATTTTTCTACATATTTACATAACTACCAAGTACATGATAGACACAGCCACATAATGAACATAAGTGGGATAATTCCGTGAGTATAGTTTTTCTGAGTTTTAGAAAGTTACACAACTACATGTACACTCCTATTCATAGCAGCATCATTCACAAGAACCAAAAGGTGGAAACAACTCACACGCCCATCAACAGATGAATAGATAAACAAACTCTAGTATGTGCATACAGTGAAATATTATTCACCCTTTAAAGGATTTAAATTCTGAGACATGCTAGAGCATGAATGGACCTTGAATATAATTACACTAGGAAAGAATCCAGTCACAAAAGACCAAATAATGTATGATTAGAAGGCGATGGCACCCCACTCTAGTACTCTTGCCTGGAAAATCCCGTGGACGGAGGAGCCTGGTAGGCTGCAGTCCATGGGGTCACAAAAGAGTCAGACATGACTGAGCAACTTCACTTTCACTTTCATGCATTGGAGAAGGAAATGGCAACCCACTCCAGGGTTCTTGCCTGGAGAATCCCAGGGACAGGGGAGCCTGGTGGGCTGCCATCTATGGGGTCGCACAGAGTTGGATACGACTGAAGCAACTTAGCAGCAGCAGCACACCTACATGAGCTACCCTAAAATAGTCAAATTGATAAAGATAGAAAGTAGAATGATGGTTACCAGGGACTGGGCAGAAGGGAGAATGCAAAGTTATTGTTTGGTAGATACCAAGTTACAGTTTGGGATGCTAGAAAAATTCTGGAGATGGATGGTGGTGATGGTTTTTAGTGTATTTAATGCCAGTGTGAATGTATTTAATACTACTGAATTATACACTCAAAAGGGTTAAAATGGTAAATTTTAGGTTATGTATATTTTACCATAATTTAAAAACTGGGGAAAAAATCACACAACTAGTACCTGAATGATTTCCTTGTAAGAAAGTCAAACATAAACATTTGCAGTGTAAAAAATGACGAACCCCACTGACAACTTCCCCCCTCCATCCCATTCTGGTCTCCTGAGGTAAATGCTTGCAGACGGTCTGGTGTGTGCTCTGAGTCTTATCTGTGAACTGAGATATATTACAGAGTAAAGTTCTGGGGCCAGACTGGGTTAAAATCCTGGCTCTACCATTGGCTAACTTAGTGACCCTTGGGCAAGTTAGTGTTTCTGTGCTTTAGGTTCTTCACTTGTAAAAGAAGAATGGTAATTGAAGCTTCTGAATGAGGGTCCCAGTGATGATTATATTAGATAATGCACTTAGCACAGTACGTAGCACTTAAGTGGTCAAGAAATGTTAGCTTGCTATTGAATGTAGTGCATTCATCTTTAGAGATTGAGGAAAGTAAGCCAGCAGATAATACCATAAAAGCAGAAAGCAAGGACTGGATGAAATTTGAGGAGGGGGGCCAAAAAGGGCAGCAGAAGAACCCAAGAAAGGAAATGAATGGCTGCCAATCAAATCTAGCATCTACCAATGGAACAAAATGTAGAGGAGATACAAGGAAACACAGAGAGAGGCACAGTAATAAAGGAGACTATCATATACTACTCTCAGTAAAAGACAAATCAAATGGACACAAAATTATTAAGGAGATAGAAGATGTAAATGAAATAATTGATAGAGTCCATCTTATGGATATACATAGAACTTTGCACTTCCTCTTATTTTCTCACAAGCATGATGAGTTGTTTTATCTGCTTGGAGTGGGAAATCGATTATTTTGGAAAACCACTTCTCCCCACCCCAGCCTGGTTCTGGAAAGGGGTAGCAGTGATAGAATCCCTCCTAACTGGCAACAAGGACGGGCATGTGGCTCAGGCTAGACCAGTAATCATTTCCTATCTTTGGCCATAGTGGTTGGTTTACAGTTGGCCATGTGACTCAGGACAGGTGAACCAGAGGTCTTCAAGTTTTTTCAAACAATTTGGGCTAAGAAGTTCCTTTAGCACCACTGGTGGTAAACCTGATATGGGAAACCTGAATTCACCATATGGTAAGTTCAAGGTTATGAATTCAGAGTTGCCTGTGCCATGGGACTGTTGGTAGGACTAAGCTAACTAGAAAGAATAAAACTGACATAAAGAGAAACAGAGATGCAAAACAGAGAGAGTTTTCCAAGGAGAGTCATAATTCTGATTGTTCCCAAGGCCATCTGCATCGCTGCCATTTGGTGGGTTGATTATATGCATCTGTATATTCTTGAGCCTTGAACAACACAGGCTTGAACTGCATGTGCCTACTTATAGGTGGATTTTTTTCCCCAATATTTTTTTCCCCATGATGTGGAGCTGCGGATGTGGTGGGTCAACAGTGAAGTTTTCAACTGCAGGGAGAATTTGGAAAACTCAACAGAGGCCACAGGACTGGAAAACGTCAGTTTTCATTGCAATCCAAAAGAAAGTCGATGCCAAAGAATGCTGAAACTGCTGCACAATTGCAGTCATCTCATATGCTAGCAAAGTAATGCTCAAAATTTTCCATGCCATGGTTCAACAATACATGAACTGTGAACTTCCAGATGTTTAAGCTGGATTTAGAAAAGGCAGAGGAATCAGAGATCAAATTGCCAATGTCTGTTGGATCATGAAAAAGTGAGAGAGTTCCAGAAAAACATCTACTTTTCCTTTGTTGACTAGGCCAAGCCTTTGACTGTGTGGATCACAACACACTGTGGAAAATTCTTAAAGAGATGGGAATACCAGACCACTTGACCTGTCTCCTGAGAAATCTGTGTGCAGGTCAAGAAGCAACAGTTAGAACTGGACATGAAATGATAGACTGTATCCAAATCAGGAAAGGAGTATGTCTGGGCTCTATATTGTCATGCTGCTTATTTAACTTATATTCAGAATACCTCATGAGAAATGCTGGACTGGATGAAGCACAAGCTGGAACCAAGATTGCCTGAATTCATGATATGGTAAATTCAAGGATATGAATTCAGAGTTGCCTGTGCCGTGGAACTGTTGGTAGGACTAAGCTAACTAGAAAGAATCAAACTGACATAAAGAGAAACAGAGATGTGAGACAGAGAGAGCTTTCCGAGGAGAGTCACAATTCTGGTTGTTCCTGAGGTCATCTGCATTGCTGCCTTTTGGGTGGGTTGATTATATACATCCATATATACTTGAGCTTTGAACAACACAGGCTTGAACTGCATGTGCCTACTTATATGTGGATTTCTTTTTCCCAATAAATCCCAGGATGTGGAGCTGTGGATATAGAGGTCAACAGTGAAGTTTTCAACTGCAGGGAGAATAGAGAATTCCTGCCCCTAACTACATGTTCAAACATGAACTGTATTCCTTCTCTTGCTGATTGGAATTGGGGCTTATGTCATTTCAGCCACAAGAGTTGTAGTTAATATGAACTGGTGTGGTATGTGTAAACAATAGGATAATACCACAGGATGTTCCTGGGCCATTAATAAAGGAAAGTGGGGCAAAGGGAAGCCGAACATGCTAGTTCATAGGACAGCAGCCCCCAGCCACACCTCTGTGGCACAGGGCCTGCTGCTAAGGTGTGATGAGGCCAAGGCCAACGTTGACCAAAATTTCAAATCGCCCCCTTCCCACATTTGGCAGTGCACCATCATTGCAGGCTTGAGGACTTCCAGTGAGAAGGATGTTCTCAACTTCCCCTCCCAATTCCTCTGTGCTTACCCACAAGACTTCCCTGCCAGTGCGGTGCATTTATCTTCTCACCTGCACATGCTCACAGCATGTGTGCACATGTGCCCTCAAATGCCTTCACGAACACACACGTCAGTATCCATGGGAACTCAGGTGAGATTTCATAAAAGAAAGCATCTGTAGGACAAAAAATTTTGTCTTGTTGACCTTTAAATCGTTGGTGTTTAAATCTCATATGCCTGTTGTGCTCGAGTTATTGCCACATAAATGGCAAGAAGCCATTTTGATCTCAGCTGCCTGTCCAGTCTCATTTTATTCAGTGTCCGACATTAATGAACTGGCAGTTGATTACTTTCTAGGTCTTGAGCATCCACCAAAGGAGATCCTGACAGATGAGTATCCACTTCACCATTCTTAGCCTGTTCTGCCCTCCTGTGGGCAAGGGACACAAATGCTTTGGGATTTAAGCCCCAAGTTCCATTTGAAAAGAGTTCTAATGGCCAGAGATCTGTTTCCCTCCAGGGGTGAGGGAGAAGTGGGAAGGACACCTAGAGAAAACATGAGTTTTAAACCAAGTAAGACTGACTCCTTTTGCTGAATCATTACAACCAGTTTAGACTGGAGGATTTGCTCCTCTGAATGCAGCATCCCTCAGAGGATCTAGCATTTATTAGCACTGCCAGGTACCAGGCAAGGAATTCCTACAGCAGTTCTCCTGGTGCCCATTGTATTATTATCTTCATCTTACAGATGGTCTATTGAGGCTGGGAATGGCTAAGTAGTGTGCCCACTTCCCCAAAGCCAGGAAGTGGCAGGAGGTTTTGAAAATAAACTGGAAATGTAAATGGGAAATATAAAATATAACATATCATTAGGACATTGCATGGAAATAATCCAGGATGTATCTATGTGGCTGTATGTTGTGGTTCAGCCATTAAGTCACGTCTGATACTCTGTGACCCCAAGGACTGCAGCACGCCAGGCTTCCATGGCCTTCACTAACTCTTAGATTTTGCTCAAACTCATGGCCACTGAGTCAGTGATGCCATCCATCCATCTCATCCTCTGTTGCCCCTCTTCACCTCATGCCCTCAGTCTTTCCCAGCTTCAGGTCTTTATTATGAGTCGGCTCTTCATATCAGGTAGCCAAAGTATTGGAGCTTCAGCATGAGTCCTTCCAATGAATATTCAGGGTTGATTTCCTTTAGGATTGACTGGTTTGATCTCCTTGCCATCCAAGGGACTCTCAAGAGTCTTCTCCAGCACCACAATTCAAATGCATTGATTCTTCTGCACTCAGCCAAGAAATAACATGAATCCTCACAAACCTATTAACCTGAGAACACCATCAGTGCCATTAAATTTCCCAGTGTATCCTTATAGTCCTGCCTCACTGCCCTTAGATACTGACTTTTTTCTTTCTTTCGTTTGGCTGCACTGCCTGACCAGGGATTGAAACTGCACCCTCCACAGTGAAAGCACAAAATCCTAACCACTGGACTTCCAAGGAATTCCTGATCCTGACTTTTAGAACATTACTTTGGTTTTCAATGATGCTTTGTCCCAGAAGTACGTGTCATTAGTTTTGCTTAATTTTTAAGTTTATAAAAATGGGAAAATATTTTACATTTCTTCTGTAGTTTGCTTTACTCAACTCATAATTGCTTGTGACTTCCATCCACGTTCCTGTGCATACTTTCAGTTCTTTTCCCCTCTAATGTATAGGACTCTATTATATGACTATACCAGAATGGTCTCATTCCCTTCTCCTGGTAATGGACACTTTACTTGTTTCTAGCTTTCCACTATTATATCCAGTGCTGCTGTAAATCCATGTACCTGCCTCTTGATGCCTAGGTTTGGGAGTTTGTCTTGAGAACATACCTTGAAGAGAGTGGCTGCATTATAGGGGATGCAGATGTTCAACTTTTGCATGATAATCTAATATTCTTCCCCAATATATTTGGATCAACTTATAGTCCCACCAGAGTATGTGAGAGTTGCCATTTGTGCAAATTCTTGCTATCATTTGAATTTTCCATAACTTTACATTTTGGCCAAATTAGTGAGTGTAAAATAAAGTGGTATGTCACTGTGATTACTAGGAGTTTGTCAAATTTGTTTCCAGATTCAATGGCCTTAAGCTGAGTTACTGAATGGGGCAAAGGGATAGTATTCCAGATGGATGAACCACTTTAAAAAGTTTCTTTGTCCATTTGGGCCACTATAACAAAATACCACAGACCGGGTAATTTATAAACAACAAAAAAAAATCTCTTCCTTACAATTCTGGATGCTGAAGTCCAAAATTGGAGTGCCAGCTTGATTATGTAAGTGCCCTCTTCCATGTCACAGACTTCTCCTTGTATCTCCACAGGATGGAATGGACTAGGGCTCCCGGGGGCTTTCTTCTTATAAGGGCACTAATACCATTCATGAGAGATCCACCCTTATGACCTGATCATCTCCTAAAGGTCCCATCGTCCATCATATTGGATATTAGGATTTCAACATATGGATTTTGAGGGGACGCAAACATTCAGATCATAGCAGAAAGCATTCTGAGTCAGGTCAGAAGTTAGTACATTTAAAGAAGAGAAAAAAATCACCACAGGTGTAATGCAATGAGTTCACTGCTGCCCAGTTAGCTAGCCTCTCAGTACCTCATATCTTACCTGACTTGACCTGTGAAATCTGCCAGATCCCACCTGCCAGTGCTGATCTCTGACCAGCTCTCAATGTTTGCATCATATAATATGGTGAAGTTGTGTTTTAAGTTTAACCAAGTTGATTCACACTGGGTCTTATGCTTCTTATCTTATCAGATAGGTTTAACATTTGAATGAACTTCCAGAAGATTATTTCAAAATATCTTTCTTATCACCCCTTCACTGGTTTCTTGTCAATTCCTCTTTGAATATCAGACTTTAAAATTGATTTTTGAAGCACACGTGGACTCTCATATGGAGTCCTGAAAGATGGGTGAGAATGAGTTTTCAGGAATTTGTTTTAGAGGTTTCTTTGGCCAGAAAGTGTATAGACCCTGCTAACTCGGTAGCTGCGAATTATGGTTATGTTTATTCTTTGGAAAATATAACTGCTGGTTGACTGAGTGTGATTCTATGTGATATTTCACCCCTCCCGTCTTCTTGGGCTTTTCTTTCACCCTTGGATGTGAGGTATCGTTTTTTGTTGTGACCCAACATTCTCCTATCTATGGTTGTTCAGCAGTGAGTTGCAGTTTTGGAGTTCTCACGAGAAGATGAGTGCTCATCCTTCTACTCAGCCATCTTATTTTCTTTTGTATAGTTCTTCTGTGTATTCTCACCACCTCTTCTTAATATCCCCTGCTTAAGTTAGGTCCATACCGTTTCTGTCCTTCATTGTGCTCACCTGTGCATGAAATGTTCAAGTGGTATTGCTAATTTTCTTAAAGAGATCTCTGGTCTTTCCCATTCTATTGTTTTCCTCTATTTCTTTGCATTGATCACTTAGGAAGGCTTTCTTATCTCTCCTTGGTATTCTTTGGAACTCTGCACTCAGATGGGTATATCTTTCCTTTCCTCCTTTGCTTTTCTGATTCTGATGATTGCCCTCAATGAACCGCATCAACTGGTATTTGTGCCCTTGTACAGTCCCTGCCTCATGAGCTTCTGGCTGGCATGAACCAATAGGATGCTATGTAAGGGATACTGTGTCAGTTCCAGACCCAGTCTTTGTTTTTTTTTTTTTTTTTTAATATTCAGCCTTTATTTTTTCCCAACTATATTGCTATGTTATTGATATATAACACTTTGTAAGTTTAAGGTGTACAATGTGATGGTTTAATATATGCATATATTGTGAAATGATTACCACAAAATAAGGCTAGTTAACACAGCTATCACCTCACATAGCTACCTTTTTTGTGTGGTGAGGACTTTCCAGATTTAATCTTTAGCAAGTTTCAAGTATTCTATGCAGTATTGTTAACTATAGTCATCATGCTACACATTAGATAGGCAAGAAATCGTTCATCTTATAACTGGAAGTCTGTACCCTTTGACCACCTTTACTCATTTCTTCCTCCTGGCTTCTGCAAAAACCACTAATCTACCCTCTGTTTCTATGAGTTTGGGTTTTTCTTTTCTTTCAGATTCCATGTATAAATGAGATAATAGAATATTTGTCTCTCTCCGTGTGACTTCATTAAGCATAATGTCCTCCAAGTTCATTCATATTATCACAAATGGCAGGATTTCCTTGTTTTTATTGCTTAATAATATTCCAACTTGTGTGTATATGCACACATGAGTACACTCACACACATACACACACACTACAGTTTCTTTACCATTCACCTGTCAATGGACACTTAAATTATCTCCATGTCTTGGTCATTGTGAATATTGTTGCAGTGAATATGGAGGTACAGCCATCTCTTCAAGATAGTAATTTCATTTCCTTCAGATATATACAGAAAAGTGGGATGGATGGATTATATGGTAGTTCTAGTATTAATTTTTTGAGAAACCTCAACACTATTTTCCAAAGGGGTTGTACTAATTTACATTTCCATCATCAGTGTACAAAGATTCCATTTTCTCCACATCTCTGTTAGCATTTGTTATGACTTGTCTTTTTATAGTAGACAGACTTTCTAACAGATTTGAGAGGATATCTTATCATGGTTTTGACTTGCATTTCCCTGATTATTAGTGATGTTGAGCACCTTTTCATGTATCGGTTGGCCATTTGTATATATTCTTTGGAAAAATGGCTATTCAGATTCTTTGCCCATTTTAAATCTGATAATTTGTTTTTTCTGTTAAGTTTTATGAGTTCCTTATGTATTTTGGATATTAACCCTTTATCAGATAGATGGTTTGCAAATATTTTTTCCCATTCTGTAGCTTGTCTTTTCATTTTGTTCATTATTTCTTTTGTTGGGCAGTGGCTTTTATTTTTGATGTAGTCCTACATGGTACATTTTGCTTTTGTTGCAAGCAAAAGGTAAAATGACCTAGTATTTATGAAGGCTGAAGGAAACATTCATTTTGGGGATTTCTTAGCCATGTAGTAAAAAGTCTAATGAGGGAGTGGCCAAGATGGTGGAGTAGGAAGACCCTTAGCTCACCTCCTTCCATGAAATTTATACTACTTACAGAGCAACCATTGAAGAGTAAGACCTGCAGACTAACAGAAAGTTCTACAATGAAATTTACAAAGAAGGAACCACAAAGAGTTGGGTAGGAGGGCCAGATATATGGTATAGTTAAGACCAATAACTCCCTGAGCAGGAAACCCACAAAGGGGAGAATAATTACAACTGCAGAGGTTCTCCCAAAGAAGGAAGGCGTCCAAGCTCTACATCAGGCTCCCTAGCCTGGGGGTTCTGAGCCAGGAAGACAAGCCTCTAAAACATTTGGCTTTGAAGACCAGAGGGCTTAGTTTCAGGAGAGCCAGAGGCCTAGGGGAAATAGAGACTCCTCCCTTAAAGGGTGCACAGAAAAGCTCACATGTTCCAGGACCCAGGAAAGAAGGAATAATTTGGGATGAGCTTGGGTCAGATCTACCTGTTGACCTTGGAAAAGCCTCCCAGTGAGGCAGGAGGTAACTGGAGCTCACCCAAGGGTCACAGACACTCTGGCAGCCAATTTTGGGAGCTTGTTCTACCATAAAGACACTGGTACTGGCAAATATCATTCTGGAATCGTTCTAACCTATTTGCACTGGGACCTACCAGCCTGTTGGCACCAGTACTCAGACAACTCAGGACAAGCAGCTGCCAGGTGGTGACACAGCCTTACCCCCCAACAGGCGGCCTGCCTTAAGACCCTTGAACCTCTAGCCACACCAGGACTAGGCCCCCTACACCAGGGAGCCTTGGAACCTCCCACACACCTTCAGGGCCCTGCAGCCAGCCTTTGATATCCTGCCCTGCCTAGGAACATTGTTACCTGGAGCATTCCATGGAGCGAGGAGCCATGGGGTTGCAACAAGGACTGAACACACACACACCCCTGCTTATGAGCAGTTCAGTTCAGTCACTCAGTCGTGTCTGACTCTTTGTGACCTCATGAATCACAGCACGCCAGGCCTCCCTATCCATCACCAACTCCCGGAGTTCACTCAAACTCATGTCCATCGAGTCGGTGATGCCATCCAGCCATCTCATCCTCTGTCATCCCCTTCTCCTTCTGCCCCCAATCCCTCCCAGCATCAGAGTCTTTTCCAATGTGTCTTGCATGAGGTGGCCAAAGTATTGGAGTTTCAGGCTCAGCATCAGTCCTTGACTGATCTCCTTTAGGATGGACTGGTTGGATCTCTTTGCAGTCCAAGGGACTCTCAAGAGTCTTCTCCAGCACCCCAGTTCAAAAGCATCAATTCTTCAGTGCTCAGCTTTCTTCACAGTCCAACTCTCACATCCATACATGACGACTGGAAAAACCATAGCCTTGACTAGACAGACCTTTGTTGGCAAAGTAATATCTCTGCTTTTGAACATGCTATCTAGGTTGACCATAACTTTCCTTCCAAGGAGTAAGCGTCTTTTAATTTCATGGCTGCAGTCACCATCTGCAGTTATTTTGGAGCCCCCAAAAATAAAGTCTGACACTGTTTCCACTGTTTCCCCATCTATGGCCTATGAGCAGGCCAGCACCAACTCCAAAACTCCACAGTCTAGAGCCAGAGACCACAGAATACTATGTATAGAAGAGTCTAAAGACACCACCCAAAAATCCACCTGACTTCATCAATACATTAGGATACAAAGTCAATAGGCAGCAATCTGGTGTGTTTCTACATACTAACAGTGAACTATGAGAAAGGGAAATTTACCAGTGCAGGAAAATGAGTAAAATATTTAAGAGTAAATGTAACCAAGGAGGTAAAAGACCTGTGCTGACTAAAAAAACATGTACAACTTGAGAGTTGTGAGTTAAGTTTTATTTGGGGCAAAATTAGGACTGCAGCCCAAGAGGCAGCATCTCAGAGAGCTCTGAGAGACTGCTCCAAAGCAGCAGTGGGGGAAAGACAATATATAATGTTTTGGTGAAGGGGGAGTTCAATACCACGAAGCACTCATTTTACAAAAGGTTTTTTGTTAGTCATGAGGATCTGATGTCACCATGAAGGGATTTAGTGCTTCTGTAGATATTGAGTGCTTCTGTAGGAATGCAAAAAAAAAGCAAAATGGCTATCTGGGGAGGCCTTACAAATAGCTGTGAAAAAAAGAGAAGCGAAAAGCAAAGGAGAAAAGGAAAGATATAAGCATCTGATTGCAGAGTTACAAAGAATAGCAAGAAGAGATAAGAAAGCCTTCCTCAGCAATCAATGCAAAGAAATAGAGGAAAAACAACAGAATGGAAAAGACTAGAGATCTCTTCAAGAAAATTAGAGATACCAAGGGGACATTTCATGCAAAGATGGGCTTGATAAAGGACAGAAATGGTATGGGCCTAACAGAAGCAGAAGATATTAAGAAGAGGTGCCAAGAATACACAGAAGAACTGTACAAAAATGATCTTCATGACCCAGATAATCACAATGGTGTGATCATTCATCTAGAGCCAGGCATCCTAGAATGTGAAGTCAAGCAGGCCTTAGAAAGCATCACTACAAACAAAGCTAGTGGAGGTGTTGGAATTCCAGTTGAGCTTTTTCAAATCCTGAAAGATGATGCTGTGAAAGTGCTGCACTCAATATGCCAGCAAATTTGGAAAACTCCGCAGTGCCCACAGGACTGGAAAGTCAGTTTTCATTCCAATCCCAAAGAAAGGCAATGCCAAAGAATGCTCAAACTACTGCCCAGTTGCACTCATCTCACACACTAGTAAAGTAATGCTGAAAATTCTCCAAGCCAGGCTTCAGCAATACCGTGAACCGTGAATTTCTTGATGTTCAAGCTGGTTTTAGAAAAGGCAGAGGAACCAGAGATCAAATTGCAAACATCCGCTGGATCATCGAAAAAGCAAGAGAGTTCCAGAAAAACATCTATTTCTGCTTTATTGACTATGCCAAAACCTCTGACTGTGTGGATCACAATAAACTGTGGAAAATTCTGAAAGTGATGGGAATACCAGACCACCTGACCTGCCTCTTGAGAAATTTGTATGCAGGTCAGGAAGCAACAGTTAGAACTAGACATGGAACAACAGACTGGTTCCAAATAGGAAAAGGAGTACGTCAAGGCTGTATATTGTCACCCTGCTTATTTAACTTATATGCAGAATACATCATGAGAAACGCTGGGCTGGAAGAAGCACAAGCTGGAATCAAGATTGCCAGGAGAAATATCAATAACCTCAGATATGCAGATGACACCACCCTTATGGCAGAAAGTGAGGAGGAACTAAAAAGCCTCTTGATGAAAGTGAAAGTGGAGAGGGAAAAAGTTGGCTTAAGGCTCAACATTCAGAAAACGAAGAGCATGGCATCCGGTCCCATCACTTCATGGGAAATAGATGGGGAAACAGTGGAAACAGTGTCAGACTTTATTTTGGGGGGCTCGAAAATCACTGCAGATGGTGACTGCAGCCATGAAATTAAAAGACGCTTACTCCTTGGAAGGAAAGTTATGGCCAACCTAGATAGCATATTGAAAAGCAGAGACATCAATTTGCCAACAAAGGTCCGTCTAGTCAAGGCTATGGTCTTTCCTGTGGTCATGTATGGATGTGAGAATTGGACTATGAAGAAGGCTAAACACTGAAGAATTGATGCTTTTGAACTGTGGTGCTGGAGAAGACTCTTGAGAGTCCCTTGGACTGCAAGGAGATCCAACCAGTCCATTCTAAAGGAGATGAGCCTTGGGATTTCTTTGAAAGTAATGATGCTAAAGCTGAAACTCCAGTACTTTGGCCACCTCATGCGAAGAGTTGACTCATTGGAAAAGACTCTGATGCTGGGAGGGATTTGGGGCAGGAGGAGAAGGGGACGACAGAGGATGAGATGGCTGGATGGCATCACTGACTCGATGGATGTGAGTCTCAGTGAACTCTGGGAGTTGGTGATGGATAGGGAGGCCTGGCATGCTGCAGTTCATGGGGTTGCGAAGAGTCAGACATGACTGAGCGACTGAACTGAACGGAACTGAACTGAACTGTAGATATGAGGAGATGCAAAGACTGAGAGCATAAAATCTCTTCCTAAAAACATCCAACTATCTACAGACCTGTCCCATCAGATTCCCTGGAGCACAGAGTGCCTCACTCCACCCTGAACTCTCTCAGGGATTGTTGAAAGTCAATAGCTATAAAGGCATATGGCAAAGGCCTTTGTTGTTCAGTCCTTGGCAATGCTCTTGGTAAGTGCTAATTTGTAGTTCACACGGCCCCCTTGTGGTCATAAATCTGACCATACTCTGGGGGGCATTTCATGACCATTTTGTCCTGCATTGCTGGGAAGGCTTGTTCCCAGTTTTGAAGAAGGTTTTTTTTTTTTTCCAAGAAACTCAATGTGCTATTACTGGACTAGGTCTTAACAGTCAAATATCTCCAGACACCTGTGTTCTAGTTATGGTCCAGGAGAGTATTCCGTCTTGTTGCATCTTTTCATACCTCAGTACAGTTCAGTTCAGTCACTCAGTCATGTCCAAATCTTTGTAATCCCATGAATTGCAGCACAACAGGCCTCCCTGTCCATCACCAATTCCCGGAGTTCAGCCAAATTCATCGAGTTTCGGTGCATCGAGTCGGTGATACCATCCAGCTATATCATCCTCCATCGTCCCCTTCTCCTTCTGCCCCCAATCCCTCCCAGCATCAGGGTCTTTTCCATTGAGTCAACTCTTCGCATGAGGTGGCAAAAGTATTGCAGTTTCAGTTTCAGCATAAGCCCTTCCAATGAACACTCAGGACTGATCTCCTTCAGAATGGACTGGTTGGATCTCCTTGCAGTCCAAGGGACTCTCAAGAGTCTTCTCCAGCACCACAGTTCAAAAGCATCAATTCTTCAGCACTCAGCTTTCTTCACAGTCCAACTCTCACATCCATACATGACTGGAAAAACCATAGCTTTGACTAAATGGACCTTTGTTGGCAAAGTAATATCTCTGCTTTTTAATATGCTATCTAGGTTGGTCATAACTTTCCTTCCAAGGAGTAAGCATCTTTTAATTTCATGGCTGCAATCACCATCTGCAGTGATTTTCGAGCCCCCCAAAATAAAGTCTGACACTGTTTCCACTGTTTCCCCATCTATTTCCCATGAAGTGATGGGACCGGATGCCATGATCTTAGTTTTCTGAATGTTGAGCTTCAAGCCAACTTTTTCACTCTCCACTTTCACTTTCATCAAGAGGTTTTTTAGTTCCTCTTCACTTTCTGCCATAAGGGTGGTGTCATCTGCATATCTGAGGTTATTGATATTTCTCCTGGCAATCTTGATTCCAGCTTGTGCTTCTTCCAGCCCAGCGTTTCTCATGATGTACTCTGCATATAAGTTAAATAAGCAGGGTGACAATATACAGCCTTGATGTACTCCTTTTCCTATTTGGAACCAGTCTGTTGTTCCATGTCCAGTTCTAACTATTGCTTCCTGACCTGCATACAAATTTCTCAAGAGGCAGGTCAGGTGGTCTGGTATTCCCATCACTTTCAGAATTTTCCACAGTTTTTTGTGATCCACACAGTCAAATGCTTTGGCATAGTCAATAAAGCAGAAATAGATGATTTCCTGGAACTCTCTTGCTTTTTCTATGATCCAGCAGATGTTGGCAATTTGATCTCTGGTTCCTCTGCCTTTTCTAAAACCAGCTTGAACATCTGGACGTTCACGGTTCATGTAATGCTGAAGCCTGGCTTGGAGAATTTTGAGGATTACTTTACTAGCATGTGAGATGAGTGCAGTTGTGCGGTAGTTTGAGCATTCTTTGCCATTGCAATGAAAACTGACGTTTTCCAGTTGCAGAAGTGCGACAGCTGCAACGGACCATGCAGAAGAACGCACGGCTGAGAGGAGCTACCCCACACCCAAGGTCAGGGGTGGCTACCGAGAGGAGTATGCCCAAGTCCAAGGAGTGGTGGCTGCGTGGGCACAGGAGGTCTGAGAGGAGCTACTCCACATTCAAGGTCAGGAGAGGTGACCTCGTGCAGGTAAGGAGCAGTGGCTGCGGTTTGCTGGAGCAGCCGTGAAGACATACCCCACTTCCAAGGTAAGAGAAATGTAAGTAAGATGGTAGGTGTTGGGAGAGGGCATCAGAGGGCAGACACACTGAAACCATAATCACAGAAAACTAGCCAATCTGATCACACGGACCACAGCCTTGTCTAACTTAATGAAACTAAGCCATGCTCTGTGGGACCCCCCAAGACAGATGGGTCATGGTGGAGAGTTCTGACAGAATGTGGTCCACTGGAGGAGGGAATGGGAAACCACTTCAGTATTCTTGCCTTGAGAACTCCATGAACAGTATGAAAAGGCAAAATGATAGGATACTTGCCGGGGACCAGCCCCGGCTGATCCAGGGTATTCGAAGGAGAGACGGCGTAGGCGAGGATCAGGATACAATAGCTTCAATTAGATATTAATTAAAGATATAAAGAGTAATAGAATAAGGATAGCTCAGTAGGAAAATTCAGTGGAGAAAAGAGGCTGAGTAGCTTGGTTTACGCGGGAGACCAATAAAACTTCAAGACAAGAAGTTTGCACCACTTACGTAGGCCGCAGGCGTCCTTCCGTTCTCCCGAAGGAGAGGAGACACTGAGGCCTCCCCGGTCGGATCTTAGAAGCCCAGGCATAATTAGTAAGCATGGTGGGTTCCGCGCTCCAGATGGAGACTCAACCAGAGTGAGAGAGAGAGCGACATGGGGAGACCAGTATTTCGAGAAACTGATCCCAATTCTTTATTTTCCAGAGTCTGTTTTTATACACTGAGATGTTATACAAAAGTCACGTGGGGACAGCAGTCCTGACTTTTATTAAAGTCAGGTGCTTCACACAAATGTATACAGAGGTCTTAGGGGTGTTACATCATCTTCTGGCCAGGGGGGCCTGCTGACAATTTACGACCCTCTCCTTGTGACAGCGGTCAGTCAATCAGGACACTTATTTCTCCAGGGCTGATTATTCTCAAAACAGACACCACCCAAATAAAGTTACATTCCTACAGGGTGAGGGTGTAATGGGTTTTAGTTAAGGAAAGAATTTACTTAGCCTAAGGTCTAACGTGATTAATATCAAAGGTTAATACTTATTTCTTCTATATATTCATGGCAGGGGATGTGGAGACTTAGCAACAAACATTGGCTCAACAAATGAAAAACCCTTCACCAACACAATTTCTAATTAGCCCATTATACTTATACTAATAGTTTTCTAACTTCTCTAAAGAACCTGTTTTTAGAGGGTTTAAAGCATCTTGTGCCTCTCACGGTTGGGAGGCTGTGAGCAATCACATGTGGCTGGACGAGCCTGTCAGGCAGGCTAGAGAACCTTCAGAGGAGTTTGTAGGTTAAAACACTCTTATCACGCCCAGGAATTATTATTAACTGGAGCTCTAGGTTAACTCCTTCTCCGAAAGAGGTGGTGGGGGACAGCCCCCTGTAAAGTCAGAGATGTAGGTAAGAGCACAAAGTAGTAAAGTAGGCAGGCTCTGGTTATGGGGGTAGATGCTCGAGGAGTTCCAGGGGGACTCCTGAGGCTCGATCCCGCCTTTGCGTATGTCGAGCCTCCTTCCTCATGACCTTTGTCACGGGCGGAGTACCTCACTCTGGCCCCCAACAGATACTGAAAGGGGAATTCCCCGGGTCAGTAGTTGCCCAATATGCTACTGGAGATCAGTGGAGAAATAACTCCAGAAAGAATGAAGGGATGGAGCCAAAGAAAAGCAATACCCAATTGTGGATGTGACTGTTGATAGAAGCAAGGTCCAATGCTGTAAAGAGCAATATTGCATAGGAACCTGGAATGTCAGGTCCATGAATCAAGGCAAATTGGAAGTGGTCAAACAGGAGATAGCAAGAGTGAACGTTGACATTCTAGGAATCAGCGAACTAAAATGGACTGGAATGGGTGAATTTAACTCAGATGACCATTATATCTACTACTGTGGGCAGAAATCCCTTAGAAGAAATGGAGTAGCCATCATGGTCAACAAGAGTCTGAAATGCAGTACTTGGATGCAATCTCAAAAACGACAGAATGATCTCTGTTCATTTCCAAGGCAAACCATTCAGTATCACAGTGATCCAAGCCTATGCCCCAACCAGTAAGGCTGAAGAAGCTGAAGTTGAACGGTTCTATGAAGACCTACAAGACCTTTAAGAACTAATATCCCCAAAAGATGTCCTTTTCATTATAGGGAACTGGAATGAAAAAGTAGGAAGTCAAGAAACACCTGGAGTAACAGGCAAATTTGGCCTTGGAATACAGAATGAAGCAGGGTAAAGGCTAATAGAGTTTTGCCAAGAGAACACACTGGTCATACCCTCTTCCAACAACACAAGAGAAGACTCTACACATGGACATTCACCAGATGGTCAACACCGAAATCAGACTGATTATATTCTTTGCAGCCAAAGATGGAGAAGCGCTATACAGTCAACAAAAACAAGACCAGAAGCTGACTATGGTTCAGATCATGAACTCCTTATTGCCAAATTCAGACTTAAATTGAAGAAAGTGAGGAAAACCAGTAGACGATTCAGGTATGACCTAAATCAAATCCTTTATGATTATACAGTGAAAGTGAGAAATAGATTTAAGGGACTAGATCTGATAGACTACCTGTTAAACTGTGGATGGAGGTTTGTGATGTTGTACAGGAGACAGGAATCAAGAACATCCCCATGGAAAAGAAATGCAAAAAATCAAAATGGCTGTCTGAGGAGGCCTTACAAATAGCTGTGAAAAGAAGAGAAGCAAAAAGCAAGGGAGAAAAGGAAAGATATAAACATCTGAGTGCAGAGTTCCAAAGAATAGCAAGGAGAGATAAGAAAGCGTTCCTCAGTGATCAATGCAAAGAAATAGAGGAAAACATCAGAACGGGAAAGACTAGAGATCTCTTCAAGAAAATTAGAGATACCAAGGGAACATTTCATGCAAATATGGGCTCGATAAAGGACAGAAATTGTATGGACCTAACAGAAGCAGAAGATATTAAGAAGAGGTGCCAAGAATACATAGAAGAACTGTACAAAAAAACGCTTCATGACCCAGATAATCACGATGGTGTGATCACTGACCTACAGCCAGACATCCTGGAATGTGAAGTCAAGTGGGCCTTAGAAAGCATCACTACAAACAAAGCTAGTGGAGGTGATGGAATTCCAGTTGAGCTCTTTCAAATCCTGAAAGATGATGCTGTGAACGTGCTGCACTCAATATGCCAGCAAAATTTTCATACCTAGAGTTACACTACTACAAACATTGATCATATATAGAGCTATACATTTGATCAACTGCTTCGAATCTAGTCTTCATTTTCGTTGGCGTCTTAGTCATACACTTGGTAATACAAAAAATAATAATCGTGTGAAATAAGTGAAATACAAATGATATAGTTAATAACATTAGTGGAATTAAAAGTAAATTCAATAGGTAACAGCCCATTTACTATCATTTAAAGCTTATGAAAATTGTTAAGGCTTCAGTTCAGTTCAGTCGCTCAGTCATGTCCGACTCTTTGCGACCCCATGAATCGCAGCATGCCAGGCCTGCCTGTCCATCTCCAACTCCTGAAGTTAACACAAACTCACGTCTATTGAGTCTGTGATGCCATTCAGCCATCGCATCCTCTGTTGCCCCCTTCTCCTCCTGCCCCCAATCATTCCCAGCATTAGGGTTTTTTTTCAAATGAGTCAACTCTTCGCATCAGGTGGCCAAAATATTGGAGTTTCAGCCTCAGTATCAGTCCTTCCAATGAACACCCAGGACTGGTATCCTTTAGAATGGACTGGTTGGATCTCCTTGTAGTCCAAGGGACTTGCAAGAGTCTTCTCCAGCACCACAGTTCAAAAGCATCAATTCTTCAGTGCT
This sequence comes from Bos grunniens, assembly GCF_055505025.1. Taxonomy (NCBI): domain Eukaryota; kingdom Metazoa; phylum Chordata; class Mammalia; order Artiodactyla; family Bovidae; genus Bos; species Bos grunniens. Next base: position 121,594,380 of record NC_141194.1, on the reverse strand, counting down.
CAGCTTTCTTCACAGTCCAACTCTCACATCCATACATGACCACTGGAAAAACCATAGCCTTGACTAGATGGACCTTTCTTGGCAAAGTAATGTCTCTGCTTTTTAATACGCTATCTAGTTTGGTCATAACTTTCTTTCCAAGGAGTAAGCGTCTTTTAATTTCATGGCTGCAGTCACCATCTACAGTGATTTTGGAGCCCCCCAAAATAAAGTCTGACACTGTGTCCACTGTTTCCCCATCTATTTCCTGTGAAGTGATGGGACCCGATGCCATGGTCTTAGTTTTCTGAATGTTGAGCTTTAAGCCAACTTATCCACTCTCCTCTTTCACTTTCATCAAGAAGCTTTTTAGTTCCTCTTCACTTTCTGCCATCATGGTGGTGTCATCTGCATGTCTAAGGTTATTGATATTTCTCCTGGCAATCTTGATTCCAGCTTGTGTTCTTCCAGCCCAGCGTTTCTCATGATGTATTCTGCATATAAGTTAAATAAGCAGAGTGACAATATACAGCCTTGACATACTCCTTTTCCTATTTGGAACTGGTCTGTTTTTCCATGTCCAGTTCTAACTGTTGCTTCCTGACCTGCATACAGGTTTCTCAAGAGGCAGGTCAGGTGGTGTGGTGTTCCCATGTCTTTCAGAATTTTCCACAGTTTATTGTGATCCACACAGTCAAAGGCTCTGGCATAGTCAATAAAGCAGAAATAAATGTTTTTCTGGAACTCTCTTACTTTTTCGATGATCCATCAGATGTTGGCAATTTGATCTCTTGTTCCTCTGCCTTATCTGTTAAGGCTTAGGTATGGTCAATTACATTCTCTAACCCCATTGAAGGCACACATACACACAAGCTGCTAAATGGTCATACTAGTAGAATACAGATCTTTGACCCATTGAGATCATACCAGTGCTAGATTGGTTAGGGTTACCTCTAAGTTGTTAACATGTATGACCTTAAATTAATGGGAATCCCAGGCTACACCTTCGTATCCAACCCTGTAGATGTGAAAGCCATAAATTAGTGCCACAAATCCACTGAGTTCCATACCAACCGCTCTCTCTAAAGGTAATAATAGACATAATTCATAAAGCACCGAGCCTTAATTACCAGGTTGATCATTTCTGGTAAGATTTAACCCTTACCAACATAGAGGAGCTTTTAGACTTAAATGACCATAGCCTGCTGTTAACCATGTAGATCCACCCCATAACTGTGGGATTTTTTCCTTTTCATAGATGAGAGGTTAATTTTTTTATTGAGACTTAGCTCATCACTCCAATTGAGTTTAAGTAGTCATGTATGGATGTGAGAGTTGGACTGTGAAGAAAGCTGAGCGCTGAAGAATTGATGCTTTTGAATTGTGGTGTTGGAGAAGACTCTTGAGAGTCCCATGGACTGCAAGGAGATCCAACAGCCCTGGATGTTCTTTGGAAGGACTGATGCTAAAGTTGAAACTCCAGTACTTTCGCCACATCATGCAAAGAGTTGACTCATTGGAAAAGACTCTGATGCTGGGAGGGACTGTGGGCAGGAGGAACAGGGGACGACAGAGGATGAGATGGCTGGATGGCATCACTGACTCGATGCACGTGAGTTTGAGTGAACTCCGGGAGTTGGTGATGGGCAGGGAGGCCTGGCATGCTGCAATTCATGGGGTCTCAAAGAGTCGGACACGACTGAGCGACTGTACCAAACTGAACTGAAGAGAAAACTTAATCTATGGCCAGGATCATAGCAGGTATTATTAATTGGCCAGGTGAGAGAATCCCATCTAGTAATATCATGAAGATAGAACAGGACTGAACACTCATCTAAAATAAATTTCCTAGTGGGTATCCCTAGAGAACAGAAATTCACCAAGGTAATCCAGAAGTACTAGACACAGGAAATTGGCCACAAGTGAACAATTGGATTGCATTTTAAACTGGCATAGAATCGTGTCCATGATAGAAAAAATTTGATTAATAGGCATAGGTCTAAGGAATCAAGAAAACATTATAAATGATCATAAAAGTCAGATCAGCATCTTGGGCAAGCTGTCTGCTTCTGATGTCATCTTCTTCTCGTCCTAGTGTAGCATAGTTTCCTCTGTTTGAGCATTAGGTGTTTGTAGCATTTGTAGCTATGTTTCAAACTATGCATTTGTAGCATAGTTTCCTCTGTTTTAAGGTGAGTTTGAGGTCAGCAGGCCTCTCTATAGACAAGTCCAGCATAGGGGCCTTTTGGAAGTGGGAGTTAATCCAAGAGTCAATTTCCCTTCAATTTCACTGGGCATGAGCTAGTTAAGGGTTCCTGATAGAAAGGTCCTTCCATCAAGGTTGGAAACAGTTCCTTGAATTATGTCTTCTTCCAGTCTTGACTGCAGGTCATGTGTGAGGCATCTGATCTTCATCCAAAGATAGATTACTAAGATAAGCTTCAGAAACAACCCTAGAGTGTCCTTTAATAATGCAATTAAATTTTACATTAATATACCCTAAGAACGAAGAACTATTCAGGAAATGAGTCTTAGTAGATACAGACCTCCATCAACAAACTGGGATTTCACTTTCATTGAAACATCTTTTTCTACCTAAAATCACTGTCATTTTTACCAAATATAACCAAATTAAGACCTGTTTGTAATATAGATCTGGTTGCAATAAACTTGGCCTGATGATTTATATAACCACAATTGATCATAGAACTTTTGCTTTGTTGAGAGTATAAAAGTCTCAGACTGAAATTTTAAAATAAAACCTTTCAGGGCTAGGAAAGTAATGCCAAAGGTTTATCACAGATTTTGCCTAACAGATCTAAGTGAATTCCTCCCTTCTCAAGGTCTCAGATTCCTTCAAGTTCCTTCAGATTTCTGTACCTGTTAGTGAGATATCCTTCCTAACTTGTATGATAAAGTTACTGGAAACTAAGAGTTTCCAATCTCTGGAGTGTTCAGATAGAGAGAAAAGATAAATTGGTTCAATTTGTTTATAAAATACAATTTTATGAAAGTACCATTATAATTAGTCTGAGGGGAAGGTTTTTCTTACACCTGGAAAACACAGATTTAACCCAGTAATTTTTCAGATAAAAACCATAAAATTTATAAGCATATTCACCAGTTCATTAGGTCCTTTTGTTAACCTTTGTGAAGTCATCAGGTTTTTCATTAGAATCTTTACCCAGTTCAGAAACTGGTATTTATCCCAAAGTCCTTTTTATAAATCTTGAAGAGGAAGTATTTTTTGGAAACTTGGTTAGTGCTATGACAATATTTTGAGATAGTAACTAGAATTATGCCTGATAACATTTTACCCAAACATATCAAAATTTTAGGAACTCCATACAGTTTTTCTAGGATATCTATATTAGTAACATTTACCATACAATATAACCGGAGACTTATTACTTACTTAACAATATTCCCCATGTAATTCTGTATACAAAATGAACCTAATTAGTGTAGTATCTCTCTTTGGAATGTTTCAGGGGCCCTCTGAAGCATCCCGAAGTTAGCTAGAAATCTTCATTAGAATGATTTAGGAAGCTTTGTCAACAAATATCAAAAAGGTTTAGAACACTCAGTCAGATAGGGCTATAGGTCATTGTGAAACAATAGCTGTTCACCTAGCCAAAGTCACAATAAAGAATTTCAGAACAGATCATTTAACAGATAAAGAAATTTAAATCTATTATCAAACACAGACAACTTGAATTTAGCTTTCCTCTCTGTTAAGAGGACACCTTGTATCTGAAGACAGAGAAAAGCTAAATTCAAGTTTTTGCACCAGCTTACTTTACTTAAAAGGTAAACTTAATTAACTTTATTTTAAACTTAGTCCTAACCATATACAAAACTCTTTCCTCATGGTTCACTTTTCACAAACCTTATCACTTTCTGTACCCATTACTGTGTTCTTCCATCCTAAAAAGCCACCTGTAAGTCAGGCTTGCTTCCTTTTCCCTTCACAAAATTTAATTCGATTCCTCATACATTCTTTACTGAAAACACACTTCCTACTTCCTTTAACCAACCAAGAACTGACTTTTATATTAGCATTTTATAGATTGGTGAGCATAAATACCAGTAATAATTTCTAAAACCTTTGTTTTCTTAGAACATTTTAGGATGGCACCAAACATCATTTCTTTTTAATCCCAAATCTCTTTAGTTTCTCTGTAAGAGGTAATTAGTGTTTAGTAGTAAATATTTCAAAATCTTTTTATTTATTTTATTTGGAAATTACTTAGCTATTCAACAGACTTCCAACACTTAGTTTAGCAGAACCCTTAGAAGTTCAAGTTACCCCAATCTGGATAGACTATTTTAGACAGACATTGCTACTGCTGCTGCTGCTAAGTCGCTTCTGTCGTGTCCGACTCTGTGCGACCCCATAGACGGCAGCCCACCAGGCCCGGTTGTCCCTGGGATTCTCCAGGCAAGAACACTGGAGTGGGTTGCCATTTCCTCCTCCAATGCATGAAAGTGAAAAGTGAAAGTGAAGTCGCTCAGTCGTGTCCGACTCCCAGCGACCCCATGGACTGCAGCCTACCAGGCTCCTCCGTCCATGGGATTTTCCAGGCAAGAGTACTGGAGTGGGGTGCCATTGCCTTCTCCTAGACAGACATTATTAAAGCATAATTATTCTTAATAAAGTTTGTCTAAGGCCATATCTCATTTAGATTTTTTAGAAGCTTCTTCACTTAGCAAGGTAATTTCCTTGCTGACAAACTTATAACAGATATAATAATATTTAACTTATGTTAAACCTAGGTACAATGAAAATATTCTGCAAATGTTAAGTATTCTTAGAGATGTCTACATTATTTAGATCAACAAATAAACATTAATATCAGGTATTTGACACTGAATATTTCCCATTTCATATGAATCTGAAATTCAATTAGGTTAATTTCTCTTGTATTTAGAATTATTTGATTTGTACGTGCTTACTTTTTTTTAAGGCCAATTAGATTAGAGCTCATTTACAAACTAATCTCAGCAATCAGCAATATTATAAAAAAAACAAAACAAAACAAAACCAAAGACACACACTGAGACATACATACATCCAAATAGACAGAAGAGATCCTATAGCTTTGCTGTCCAAACTTCAGTTCAGTTCAGTTCAGTTGCTCAGTTGTGTCCGACTCTTTGCAAACACATGAATCACAGCACACCAGGGCTCCCTGTCCATCACCAACTCCCGGAGTTCACTCAAACTCATGTGCATCGAGTCGGTGATGCCATCCAGCCATCTCATCCTCTGTTGTCCCCTTCTCCTCCTGCCCCAAATCCCTCCCAGCATCAGAGTCTTTTCCAATGAGTCAACTCTTCGCATGAGGTGGCCAAAGTGCTGGAGTTTCAGCTTTAGAATCAATCCTTCCAAAGAACACCCAGGACTGATCTCCTTTAGAATGGACTGGTTGGATCTCCTTGCGGTCCAAGGGACTCTCAAGAGTCTTCTCCAACACCACAGTTCAAAAGCATCAATTCTTCAGTGTTCAGCCTTCTTCATAGTCCAATTCTCACATCCATACATGACCACTGGAAAAACTATAGCCTTGACTAGACGGACCTTTCTTGGCAAAGTAATATCTCTGCTTTTCAATACTCTATCTAGGTTGGCCATAACTTTCCTTCCAAGGAGTAAGCGACTTTTAATTTCATGGCTGCAATCACCATCTGCAGTGATTTTGGAGACCCCCAAAATAAAGTCAGCCACTGTTTCCACTGTTTCCCCATCTATTTGCCATGAAGTGATGGGACCAGATGCCATGATCTTAGTTTTCTGAATGTTGAGCTTTAAGCCAACTTTTTCACTCTCCTCTTTCACTTTCATTAAGAGGCTCTTTAGTTCTTCTTCACTTTCTGCCATAAGGGTGGTGTCATCTGCATGTCTGAGGTTATTGATATTTCTCCCGACAGTCTTGATTCCAGCTTGTGCTTCTTCCAGCCCAGCGTTTCTCATGATGTACTCCACATAAAATTTAAATAAGCAGAGTGACAATATACAGCCTTGACATACTCCTTTTCCTATTTGGAACTGGTCTGTTGTTTCATGGCCTGTTCTAACTGTTGCTTCCTGACCTGCATATCGGTTTCTCAAGAGGCAGGTCAGGTGGTGTGATGTTCCCATGTCTTTCAGAATTTTCCACAGTTTATTGTGATCCACATAGTCAAAGGCTTTGGCATAGTCAATAAAGCAGAAATAGATGTTTTTCTGGAACTCTCTTGCTTTTTCCATGATCCAGTGGATATTGGCAATTTGATCTCTGGTTCCTCTGCCTTTTTTAAAACCAGCTTGAACATCTGGATGTTCATGGTTCACATACTGCTGAAGACTGGCTTGGAGAGTTTTGAGCATTACTTTACTAGCTTGTGAGATGAGTGCAATTGTGCGGTAGTTTGAGCATTCTTTGGCATTGCCTTTCTTTGGGATTGGAATGAAAACTGACTTTTTCCAGTCCTGTGGCCACTGCTGAGTTTTCCAAATTTGCTGGCATATAGAGTGTAGCACTTTCACAACATCATCTTTCAGGATTTGGAATAGCTCAACTGGAATTCCATCACCTCCACCAGCTTTGTTCGTAGTGATGCTTTCTAAGGCTCACTTGACTTCACATTCCAGGATGTCTGGCTCTAGGTCAGTGATCACACCATTGTGATTATCTGGGTTGTGAAGATCTTTTTTGTACAGTTCTTCTGTGTATTCTTGCCCCCTCTTCTTAATGTCTTCTGCTTCTGTTAGGTTCATACCATTTCTGTCCTTTATCGAGCCCATCTTTGCATGAAATGTTCCCTTAGTATCTCTAGTTTTCTTGCAGAGATCTCTAGTCTTTCCCATTCTGATGTTTTCCTCTATTTCTTTGCATTGATTGCTGAGGAAGGTTTTCTTATTTCTCCTTGCTATTCCTTGGAACTCTGCATTCAGATGCTTATATCTTTCCTTTTCTCCTTTGCTTTTTGCTTCTCTTCTTTTTACAGCTATTTGTAAGGCCTCCCCAGAGAGTCATTTTGCTTTTCTGCATTTCTTTTCCAAGGGGATGCTCTTGATCCCTGTCTCCTGTACAATGTCACGTACCTCCATCCATAGTTCATCAGGCACTCTATCAGATTTAGTCCCTTAAATCTATTTCTCACTTCCACTGTATAATCATAAGGGATTTGATTTAGGTCATACCTGAATGGTCTAGTGGTTTTCCCTACTTTCTTCAATTTAAGTCTGAATTTGGCAATAAAGTGTTCATGATCTGAGCCAGAGTCAGCTCCCGGTCTTGTTTTTGCTGACTGTATAGAGCTTGTCCATCTTTGATTTCAAAGAATATAATCAATCTGATTTTGGTGTTGACCATCTGGTGATGTCCATGTGTAGAGTCTTCTCTTGTGTTGTTGGAAGAGAGTGTTTGCTATGACCAGTGTGTTCCCTTGGCAAAACTCTATTAGCCTTTGCCCTGCTTCATTCTGTACTCCAAGGCCAAATTTGCCTGTTACCTCAGGTGTTTCTTGACTTCCTACTTTTTCATTCCAGTCCCCTATAATGAAAAGGACATCTTTGTTGGGTGTTAGTTCTTAAAGGTCTTGTAGGTCTTCATAGAACCGTTAACTTCAGCTTCTTCAGCATTACTGGTTGGTGTATAGACTTGTATTACTGTAATATTGAATAAAAAATGGTTGGAGTAAAATTTTAAAAGGCTTTGTTCCCCTTTTTGTTCCTTTTGCATTCAGGAATTAGATATCATCTAGATAAGTGATCCAGAGAGCTTTGGTCAAAAGATATCAGTTCAGTTCAGTCCCTCAGTCGTGTCTGACTCTTTATGACCCCATGAACTGCAGCATGCCAGGACTCCCTGTCCATCACCAACTCCTGGAGTTACCCAAACTCATGTCCATTGAGTCAGTGATGCAATCCAACCGTCTCATCCTCTGTCATCCCCTTCTCCTCCTGCCCTCAATCTTTCCCAGCATCAGGGTCTTTTCTAATGAGTCAGCTCTTTGCATCAGGTGGCCAAAGTATTGGAGCTTCAGCTTCAACATCAGTCCTTCCAATGAACACCCAGGACTGATCTCCTTTAGAGTGTACTGGTTGGATCTCCTAGCAATCCAAGGGACTCTCAAGAGTCTTCTCCAACACCACAGTTCAAAAGCATCAGTTCTTCACCACTCAGCTTTCTTTAAAGTCCAGCTTTCACATCCATACATGACTACTGGAAAAACCAGAGCTTTGACTAGACAGACCTTTGTTGACAAAGTAATGTCTCTGCTTTTTAATATGCTGTCTAGGTTGGTCATAACTTTTCTTCCAAAGAGTAAGTATTTTAATTGCATGGCTGCAGTCAGCATGTGCAGTGATTTTGGAGCCCCTCAAAATAAAGTCAGCCACTGTTTCCATTGTTTCCCCATCTATTTGCCATGAAGTGATGGGACCAGATGCCATGATCTTAGTTTTCTGAATGTTGAGCTTTAAGCCAACTTTTTCACTCTCCTCTTTCACTTTCATTAAGAGGCTCTTTAGTTCTTCTTCACTTTCTGCCATAAGGGTGGTGTCATCTGCATGTCTGAGGTTATTGATATTTCTCCCGGCAATCTTGATTCCAGCTTGTGTTTCTTCCAGTCCAGCGTTTCTCATGATGTACTCTACATATAAGCTAAATAAGCAGGGTAAGAATATACAGTGAAAACATACAATATACCTCCTAAATGTATAGGAGAAGTTATTTCCTCAGGGCAAGAATTCTTAAAGAGATAATTTTTTCTTCATGCTTCCTCTGGAGTGTAAAGAATATTGTGACCACATTGTCAAAAATTGTACCTTTTATTTTGTGACCATAGTTTTACAGCCAAAATTTAGACCAACTAGACCAAATTAGTACTCAACTTGGCACTGAAAACAAGGGCAGATTGGTCCCAGCAGGGATTGTCCCTCTGGGGAAGTAGGGGCCTTAGTTTGATCAGCCCCAGGCTGTTGATTACAGGAGGAAGTCCTGGACATTAGGGAACTTCAGTTCATTTTTCTATCCTATGTCAATAAAGATATAATATATTTAGGCCACTTTTCTTGTCATTGGATCATAGCTGTAGATTGACCAGTCATTTAAAAAATTTTCCCAAGGGGTTTCCAGGTTGGGTATGGAACCTTAGAGTAAGCAATACACATATTAGCTTGAACAGTTTGTACCAGATGTCTGTGCACTCAAACCAAACCAACAGATGAAACCAAACCAGAACTTTACCAGCCAGGAGTCACATTCCAAATGAAACAAAAGGCAAAGAGATGCTCAGAAATCAAAAGCCAAGTGGCAAGAGTGCCCCTAAAAGGTGGTAAAGTGATGCCAGAAATCAAAAACCAAATGCCATAAATGTCAAACGTGACTCCCCAGTTCCACTAGACCTGTGACCTGGCAAAGTCAGTGCTAGCAGCCTTTTTAGTTCTGATAGATTCAAGCAATTTCTTGTTGATTTTCTGTGAAGAAGTTACTCTATCATTTCCTGTTTCAGAAGCTTCTAGAAACCAGTCAAAGTAAGCATGCCAACCTTTTCAAATTGTGCACGCAAAAAAATATATCAATTTTGGAATATCAAAAGAACCCCAATTTGGCCATTTTAAGTTGAGATCTCCTTCAGTATAATTTCTCCAATTAACTTGTAATTGCAAGTATGAGCTCCTTATGTATTGTACATGAATCTGGCTGCAGTGTTAGTCATACGCTGGTCTTTCTGATACCCCTTTGTTTCTGTTTTTGAGAGATTCTGTTTCCCATTTTAAGCTGAATTTGTCAGGGAGAAAACTCACTAGTGAACTTGTGTAGTGGGCCCATGTGCTTCTTGTGAGCTTAACTTCTCCAGGAGTCACCCCAGACTCGTTTCAGCTTGTCTCATGTGTTTCGGATTCTGTCTCCAGCAATCTAAGACCACCATGGCTGCTCAGGTCCTGAATGGCCAGTTCTCATGTGTGACCCCCGAATGAGCAAGTGTTTTAATTAATGTGTGGGTTTCCCTATGGGACCACTGCATGGTATGAGGAGTAGGCCTGAACCACTCCCATAAATTTCTCAGTCACCCAAGAAAACCAAAATGGCCAGGAGGAGTCTTGTCCTTTTTCTTTAGAGCAAAGCTCTCATGTATTTTCCTCACTTTTATCCTGACAAATTCTATAAAGGCAGTCAAATTGAGGGAAAGTGTCAGATCAGCCTCTTACTTAACCACTCAGCCAAGACCATTCAGTCCCCTACAATGGAGTGACCTCAGCATCTTTCAGTCAAGACCTGGGTATTCCTCGATTTTTTTCTAATCAATCCCCCCTACCCAGTACCTTTCCACTGGGTGGGCAATTCTCCTGGCATCTTTCATCTGGCCCCTCACCCAGTATCTTTTGACTGGGTGAGAATTCCTCAGTATCTTTCTACCGAGCCCCACTCACTGTCTAGACCATGAGTGGCTATGCCCCAGATGTTTCACCTGGGTCCACTCCACCCCAGTATCTTTCCTACTGGGTAACCTGCTCCACCACCAAATAAAACTCAGAATCTCAACCAACATGGGAGATTCAAGAACAAGGAGAGACTTACCCAAATTCATCTGCACTCCCTGAGGATCCAGATGGGTGCAAGGGGCCATAGCTGGTACCACAGCTCTGGTTCCTTGTGGAGTCCAGTCAAAGAAGGGAAGTCCACTCGGGGTTGCTTCACCGGTCGTCATAACTATCGACTAAAAGAAGGTGTACAAGTTGAGAGTTGCGAGTTAAGTTTTATTTGGGGCAAAATGAGGACTGCAGCCTGGGGAGGCTGTACATCTATTTTTTGGTTTACACCTGTACTTGGGAAACTAGAGTAACAGGCAAGTTGGGCTTTAGAGTACAAAATGAAGCAGGGTAAAAGCTAACAGAGTTATGCCAAGAGAATGCACTGGTCATAGCAAACACTCTCTTCCAACATCATAAGACTCTACACATGGACATCAGCAGATGGTCAATACCAAAATCAGATTGATTATATTCTTTGCAGCCAAATATCGAGAAGCTCTATACAGTGAGGAGAATCAAGACCAGGAGCTGACTGTGTCTCAGATCATGAAGTCCTTATTCCAAAATTCAGACTTAAGTTGAAGAAAGTGGGGAAAACCACTAGACCATTCAGGTATGACCTAAATCAAATCCCTTTCGATTATACAGTGGAAGTGACAAATAGATTCAAGGGATCAGATCTGATAGACAGAGTGCCTGAAGAACTATGGATGGAGGTTCATAACATTGTACAGGAGGCTGTGATCAAAACCATCTGCAAGGATAAGAAATGCAAAAAGGCAAAATGGTTGTCTGAGGAGGCCTTAGAAATAGCTGAGAAAAGAAGAGAAGTATCAGGCTAAGGAGAAAAGGAAAGGATATATCCCTCTGAATGCAGAGTTGCAAAGAAGAGCAAGGAGAGATAATAAAGCCTTTCTAAGTGATCAATGTAAAGAAAGAGAGGAAAACAATAGAATGGGAAAGGTTAGAGATCTCTTCAAGAAAATCAGAGATACCAAGGGAACATTTCATGCAAAGATGGGTACAATAAAGGACAGAAATTATATGGACTTACAGAAGCTGAAGATATTAAGAAGAGGCGGCAAGAATACACAAAAGAACTATATAAGAGTATTGACTATGCCAAAGGCTTTGACTGTGTGGATCACAATAAACTGTGGAAAATTCTGAAAGAGATGGGAATACCAGACTACCTGACCTACCTCTTGAGAAACCTGTATGCAGGTCAGGAAGCAACAGTTAGAACTGGACATGGAAGGAAAAGGAGTACATCAAGGCTGTATATTGTCACCCTGCTTATTTAACTTCTATGCAGAGTACATCATGTGAAATGCTGGGCTGGATGAAGCACAAGCCCAAATCAAGATTGCTGGCAGAAATATCAGTTACCTCAGATATGCAGATGACACCACACTTATGGCAAAAAGCAAAGAGGAACTAAGAGCCTCTTGATGAAAGTGAAAGAGGAGAGTGAAAAAGCTGGCTTAAACTAAACATTCAAAAAACGAAGATCATGGCATCTGGTCCCATCAGTTCAGTTCAGTTCATTTCAGTCGCTCAGTTGTGTCCAACTCTATACAACCCCATGGACTGCAGTGCGCCATCTTCCCTGTCCATCACCAACTCCCAGAGCTTTCTCACACTCATGTCCATTGAATCAGTGATGCTATTCAACCATCTCACCCTCAGTCATTCCCTTCTCCTGCCTTCAATCTTTGCCAGCATCAGGGTCTTTTCCGGTCCCATCACTTCATGGCAAATAGAGGGGGAAACAATGGAAACAGTGACAGATTGTATTTTCTTGCACTCCAAAATCACTGCAAAAGATGACTGCAGTCATGAAATTCAAAACTCTCACTCCTTGGAAGAAAAGCTATGACCAACCTAGACAGCATATTAAAAAGCAGAGACATTGCCGAGAATGGTCAGTCTGGTCAAAGCTAAGGTTTCTCCAGTAGTCATGTATTGATGTGAGAGTCGGACCATAAAGAAAGTTGAGTGCTGAAGAATTGATGCTTTTCATCTGTGGTGTTGGAGAAGACTCTTGAGAGTCCCTTGGACTGCAAGGAGATCAAACCAGTCAATCCTAAAGGAAATCAACCCTGAATATTTATTAGAAGGGCTGATAATGAAGCTGAAGCTCCAACACTTTTGGCCACCTGATGAGAAGAACTGACTCACTGGTAAAGCCCCTGATGATGGGAAAGATTGAAGGCGGGAGGAGAAGGGGACGACAGAGGATGAGATGGTTGGGTGGCATCACCAACGTGATGGACATGAGTTTGAGTAGGTTCCAGGAGTTGGTGACAGACAAGGAAGCCTGGTGTGCTGCAGTCCATGGGGTCATATAGAGTCAGACATGACTGGGCTACTTAACTGAACTGAAGTGAATTTGGAAAACTATAGGACATTGATTGAAGAAACTGATGATGACACAAACAGATGGAATGATATACTGTGCTCATGGAGTTAAAGAATTACTATCATTAAAATGACCACACTTCCTGGGCAATCTACAGATTCAATGCTATCCCTATCAAAGTACCAATGGCATTTTTCACAAATCTAGAACAAATATTTGTTCATCTACCTTTGTAAACAAAATGACCTCATGCTGACCTATATACATCCAGGACCCAAAGCTATAAAATAAAAAAATAGGGAATTCCCTGGTGGTCCAGAATCCAGTGGTTAACCCTCATTTCTTTCACTTCCGTGGGACAGGATTTGCTCCCTGTTTGGGGAATTAAGATCCCACAAATTGTGTGGTGTGGCCATGAAAACCCCCCACAAAATACAAGAAAAAATAGATATAAAAATTTAAAAATGTTTTAAGTAAAAAATAAAATAAAATATATATACAAATACAGTTTAAAATGTTAAAACATTAAAATAAAAAATGCTTTGGCAGTGGTGCTGATCATCATTCAAATCTTGGCTGTGGAGTCAGATGGCCCTCACATCAAATTCCTGCTTAAATGTAAACGTAGGTAGGTCATTTCAGCATTTTGTGACCTTAGATTGTTAATCTGTCAAATGACAAAAACAGTACAATTTAGTAATTAATACAGTGTCCTTTATTTGAGAGAAAACAATCCATGAGTTAGGGGTGCACAGTGCCTCACAAGCAGTGGAACACTCTTACAGAGGGCTTTTAGCAAGAATGGGTATTACAGAGCATTAAGAGAGGCAATGTAGAAATAAGGCATGATTGGCTAAGAGGTCAAGGATTTCCTGATAAGGCTAGTAGGTCTATTTTCTAGGGTAAGATAAGCTAGCAAAAGTTGAATTGGGTGGTTGTGATTAATGTATTTTAGGTTTCCTAGACAGTAAGGTGTTTCCTAGACAGTAAGGTGTTTCCTGTGAGTGTGGGCTGACATGGGTTTCAATTTGCTTGTGGGCCACTCCGGCTGCCTCCATTTTGTGAGTCCCAATATGCAAATTTCCTTTATCAGTGGGAAATGATGCCTGTCTCTTCTTTCAGATTTGTTATGAAGCCAAAATAGCCATAAATTTCCTGATTACTTTAAAGCTATAGGAATAAATGATATTAACAAAAAGAAACCATAAGAATTTATTTTTATTAGATCATCAGCACTTAGCCAAACTATGATCTTGAAGGCTGCACGTTAGTCAACCTGCCGTCTTTCTGAATCCCGGTTTACATCTGCAAGAATGTTGACTAATTGTGGCCCATCCGTGACAATCAGGTTATGGTTTGAGGAGTCATCATTCACTTGCATTAACTGTTACTGACCTGTCTCTCTCCCACAATCTTTGATCTGTATCCTTGCCAGTGTCTCTCAGACATTGCCTGTCATTTTGGGATCTGCTTCATGATCAGTTCTAGGCCATTGCCCTCAAGTGTTTTCATATATCTGGTTACTCATCTGTCTCTAGCTGAGACAATATTTTTAGAAATCTGTCAATCTTCAAGTAACTTCTTGATTGCACTCTTGTTCTAAGTCAAAGCAAGTTCCCCAACTAGATTCACAAAGCTCCTTCTGGACTTTGGCATGCCATAAATAAGAACTGGCATGGTCAAATAAATACTTTTTTAAAAAGGAAATGACTATCAGGAATTTCCACAATGCAGCCAGAACCAAGTACACAGAGCCATTTCCGCCACACACTGGGCACCACAGAAAGACAGTCTTAAATTCTGAGGACACTATGTCAAAATTAAAAAAAAAAAAAGTTGGACTGAGACTTCAGTTGAGGGCTAATCCAAGGGAAAGAGGAGCCCAGGGTACCCATCTTGCAATACCTTTCTATATTTGTGTGTGTTTGATTATGGTTCCCATCCAACTGTGTGCCTGTGTCCAACTCTTTTTGACTCCATGGACTATAGCACTTTAGGCTCCTCTGTCCATGGAATTTCCCAAGCAAGTATACTGGAGTGAGTTGCTATTTCCTCCTCCAAAGGATCTTCCTGACCCAGGGATTGAACTCAGGTATCCGGCATTGGCAGGCGGATTCTTTACCACTGCACCAGCTGGGAAGCCCATCCAAGTGACCAGATCTACACTGTTGTTGTTGTTGTTCAGTCACTAAGTCTTGTCCAACTCTTTGCAACCACATGGACTGCAGCACGCCAGGCTTCCCTGTCCCTCACCATCTCCTGGAGTTTTCCCAAGCAGATCTAAGATACCTCCAAAACAGATTTCTATATCTAAAATGCAATAATAATTACAAAAAAATCAGTTGTTATGTCACACATTTATTTACTATTTTTCAAGTAAATTGCCTTGAGATGGATAGATCTAATCTCAGTAGTGATGGAGTTTTCTTCTACCAGGTTCTTAAATATGGTGAGAATATAATAGTTGTTAGAAGTTTGCTTCTTCTACATAGGTGGTCCTTTTTTTTTTTTTTCCATGAGGCCTTAAATTATTTTGGGAGGTTTTATAGATGGTTTCCTTGCATTTTATATTGCACATAATAGTCGCCTCCTTGTCACTTTCATCATCACTGTTACATGTGAAATGGCTATCATTCATGTTGCCATACAGTGCATTATCCTTGGGCTCTGTCTTGTGAAATGACTTGTAAGAGTGCTTCAGTTCATGTGAAAAATCTGGAACTAGAACATGCTTCATATTCCTTTCTGAAATATGAGTGATGAATGGCTCAGAAGAAGCACTGCAAACAAGGCATATTTCCTTGTAGCACTGACAAAAATTCACTGGTTGAGGCCTAGATAATATTTCTGCACTACCTTCACTAGCTGGGCTTTTTGGTTTACGATGTCTCCGAAGTTTGGTCAGTTTCACTACATTTGATTGCTCAGGGACACTTTGACTCTTTGCATAGGGTGGAGAAGTTTTGGTTGGCTTGACCAGACATTGTAGACTTGATGGCCAAGTTGGCGTGATGGCCTTCTTTGGATAGGATGGACTGACCTGACTTGACCTGATATGCTTATGGGCATGAGCCCCCCTATGTGCCTTTTTTGGACTGCGTGTTCTATGCAATTTTTTCTGGGGGAGTGATCCTAACTCTCTTTTGTGAGTTGATGACTTGGATGGGTTTTTTTGACTTGAGGGCCTGACTAACTTTTTTGCTCTTAAAGGTACAGAGGCTTTTTGTCGACTTGAGGGCTGAGATGAATTATCTATACTAGACAGCACAGATTGTTTTTCTGGATTGCCTGGACCAGCAGTCAGTGACTTGGAGTCAGTGAATGATATTTTAGATGATGTGGATGATGCCTCGGTGATGCCTTCTTTCTTGACCCTGAAAATACAGAAGATTTGGAGTATGACAATTTAAATCAGGAGAGTATTCCTGCTATCACTGGAAAACATGGACTATTGTGTCAGTTTAGACTTCTGGTTTTTTTTTGGCTCTAGCAGGAAAATTGAACACAGTAAGAATTGGAGTGTGGTGAAAACCATGACTCAGGTTACAGATTTGAACTTGTGTTGAATGCTTTTTCTTTTTCTTAATTTTGCTGTTTCAACCACAATAGATAACCATATAGTCATGTATGGAATGCCACAAACTTGTTTCAAATCTACTGTTGAGAAGGAGAGAAAGAATTTTATCTATTCCAGAAATTAAACTTTTTCTAAAAAAACCACAAGTTGATATGCAACTGAGGCACAAATGTCACAACTTGTCACATAAAAAAGTCTTAGACTACATTGATTGTTTTCCTATCATATTTGCACCATTAAATTTTGTAACCATGCTTATTTATCCTCACAAGATTACTCTAAAACCAAAGGAATAGAACAGTGGTATATTTGGTCACCAGTTCTTGGATTGGGAAATTTTTAGGGACCCAGTATGTCAGAGCCAGCCTGATCCTCCTATATGAAAGGCAGGGACTAGGGTCACTTAACACCATTAATCAATTTTCATGTTATTACATCTTAAAATGATAGATTATTCAAAATGTGTTACCATCTTTGGAATGCAGAGACCCAACTCCTTCTCTCTCCCCTGAGAAGATTTTAATTCTGTCTTATTTAGATAGCCATTCCCTCTTTTTCTAGACTCAATTTAGAATGAATTCAACTGAACCATGAATAGGAGATAGTTTTGGCTAAAGTTGATAATGTACTTGAGATCATTTAAGAGCTTCATTTAAGTGAACATATCCAACCCACAAGATGTTGGTAGCTCTTTTGAAGTCTAAAGTTAATGTTAAGTAACCACAACAACAGTGAACCAGTCTACGTGTATGTGCATGCATGTGTGCAGGCACAGGCATGCATGCACACATCCCCCCCCCCCCCCCCCCAACTCCTGCCCCTTGTATTTTTAATTCATAGGTGTAAGACTTATGTGGCTGCTTTGGGAGTTATAGTGAAGAACCCAGTGTGCACCCCTCACCCCACCCCTTTTATTTTTAATTCAGAGGTGTAAGACTTACATTGTTGCTCTATGGGATTCCTCACCCACACAGATATACTGAATAAAGAAATAACACCTGATAACAAAGCCGATGATGAGTATAACAGTTAGGACAATGAGTAGATATTGTCTTATTCCCTGCATTCTGCCTTGCTTGGATTCAGCATGTGTAGATACTGTGAAAGAAAATGTATCATCAGAACATGTGCTACGTAACCAAGTTTGCTTCCATTTTGATGGGGTTTTGTTACTATAGGTAAAAGTCAAATCTCATCATTTATTTCTTTAAACATGATGTGTCCACTGTCATTTTCCTCCCTCTGTCACGTCCCCAGCCAGCCACAGTCTAGAAGCCAAATCTTGGAGCTATGTCTGGCTAATCAGTATAATTACCTAGGTTACCCTGCATTGTGGCTTGTTCAACTCATGGCCTAGGTTTTTGAGTGTGTGAATTCACTTGAGTGTTGATGTGTGTGTGAATGTGTATGTTGGGAAAGAGGATGGTACAAGAAAAAAAGTTCTTGAAACGTAGTATGTGTTAGGTACCATGCTAGATTCACTCACATAGAATTTTCTAGATTGGCTTGTGGGAGTGGGGGCAGGGGTTGGTGGATTAGGTGGGGAAGGGGAATGAAAGGGGACAATATGGCTGTACTCTTTATGTTTCTATGCTGTTTGGAAGTTTTACACGAAAGTAAAACTCTCAGATGTTGTCCTAGAAATTCTTGAAGACCTACTCATAGTAACCTAGAAGAAACAGCAGATTTCTTAAACACAGCTAGATTGTCTAATTAAGTACTTGAATATATTTAAAATAATAGATCATAATTTCTCACTTTTAAGGTTAGGGACATACCTGCAGAAGCAGAGCCATTGCTTTCATTTCTGTATAAACAACTATTTGTCCAAATTGATAAAAGGAGGACATAAATTAAGAGATTCATGTCCAGGACCTTGTTGATAGGTTTCATTTGCCAAGGAAAATACTGAATTTAATATGGCTCAGCTTGTTTTAGGGGGCTATGACTTCATAATCATTCTATGTCATATCCTGACAGCATAATCTCACCATGGAGAGGCATGAGCTCCTGTATACAAATATTATAAAAAGACTTTTAATCACTTATTTCTCCATTACATCAAATATTCTGTCAAATTTGAATCAAAAAGTTTGAGACATTATTAAGCACAGAAGGCAGAGAAAATGGGTTAGCTCTAGATACTGAAGAACTACTTTTCTTTATTAAATGTTAAGCAGGTACTTTACAGCCCTATAGTAGTTACTGTGTGTGATAGAGGTTAAACACACAAGGAGCTACGTCACATCCAAGGAGCGGCAGCTGCGTGGACGCAGGAGGGTGAGGAGGAGCTACTCCACCTTCAAGGTCAAGAGGGGCAGCCGTGAGGAGACAACCCTCGTCCAAGGTAAGGAGCAGCGGCTGCGCTTTGCTGGAGCAGCTGTGAAGACATACTCCACGTCCAAGGTAAGAGAAACCCAAGGAAGATGGTAGGTGTTGGGAGAGAGCATCATAGGGCAGACACACTGAAACCATAATCACAGAAAACTAGCCAATCTGATCACATTGACCACAGCCTTGTCTAACTCAATGAAACTAAGCCATGCTGCGTGGGGCCACCCAGGATGGGAGGGTCATGGTGGAGAGGTCTGACAGAATGTGGTCCACTGGAGAAGGGAATGGCAAACCACTTCAGTATTCTTGCCTTGAGAACCCCATGAACAGTATGAAAATGCAAAATGATAAGATACTGAAAGGGGAACTCCCTGGGTCGGTAGGTACCCAATATGCTACTGGAGATCAGTGGAGAAATAACTCCAGAAAGAATGAAAGGATGGAGCCAAAGCAAAAAGAATACCCAGCTGTGAATGTGACTGGTGATAGAAGCAAGGTCCGATGTTATAAAGAGCAATATTGCATAGGAACCTGGAATGTCAGGTCCATGAGTCAAGGCAAATCAGAAGTGGTCAAACAGGACATGGCAAGAGTGAATGTAAACATTCTAGGAATCAGTGAACTAAAATGGACTGGAATGGGTGAATTTAACTCAGATGACCATTATATCTACTACTGTGGGCAGAAATCCCTTAGAAGAAATGGAATAGCCATCATGGTCAACAACAGAGTCCGAAATGCACTACTTGGATGCAATCTCAAAAACCACAGAATGATCTCTGTTCGTTTCCAAGGCAAACCATTCAATATCATGGTAATCCAAGTCTATGCCCCAACCAGTAACGCTGAAGAAGCTGAAGTTGAACGGTTCTATGAAGACCTACAACACCTTTTAGAACTAACACCCCGAAAAGATGTCCTTTTCATTATAGGGGACTGGAATGAAAAAGTAGGAAGTCAAGAAACACCTGGGGTAACAGGCAAATTTGGCCTTGGAGTACGGAATGGAGCAGGGCAAAGGCTAATAGAGTTTTGCCAAGGGAACGCACTGGTCATAGCAAACACCATCTTCCAACAACACAAGAGAAGACTCTACACATGGACATCACCAGATGGTCAACACCGAAATCAGATTGATTATATTCTTTGCAGCCAAAGATGGAGAAGCTCTATACAGTCAGCAAAAACAAGACTGGGAGCTGACTGTGGCTCAGACCATGAACTCCTTATTGCCAAATTCAGACTTAAGTTGAAGAAAGTAGGGAAAACCACTAGACCATTCAGGTATGACTTAAATCAAATCCCTTATGATTATACAGTGGAAGTGAGAAATAGATTTAAGGGACTAGATCTGATAGACAGAGTGCCTGATGAACTATGGTTGGAGGTTTGTGACATTGTACAGGAGACAGGGATCAAGACCATCCCCGTGGAAAAGAAATGCAAAAAAGCAAAATGGCTGTCTGGGGAAGCCTTACAAATAGCTGTGAAAAGAACAGAAGTGAAAAGCAAAGGAGAAAAGGAAAGATATAGTCATCTGAATGCAGAGTTCCAAAGAATAGCAAGGAGAGATAAGAAAGCCTTTCTCAGCGATCAGTGCAAAGCAATAGAAAAAAAGAACAGAATGGGAAAGACTAGAGATCTCTTAAAGAAAATTAGAGATACCAAGGGAACATTTCATGCAAGGATGGGCTTGATAAAGGACAGAAATGGAATGGGCCTAACAGAGGCAGAAGATATTAAGAAGAGATGGCAAGAATACACAGAAGAACTGTACAAAAAAGATCTTCACGACCCAGATAATCACGATGGTGTGATCACTCACCTAGAGCCAGACATCCTGGAATGTGAAGTCAAGTGGGCCTTAGAAAGCATCACTACGAACAAAGCTGGTGGAGGTGATGGAATTCCAGTTGAGCTCTTTCAAATCCTGAAAGATGATGCTGTGAAAGTGCATCTTTTCATGTGTTTGTTAGCCATCTGTATGTCTTCTTCGCAGAAATGTCTGTTTAGTTCTTTGGCCCATTTTTTGATTGGGTCATTTATTTTTCTGGAATTGAGCTGCAGGAGTTGCTTGTATATTTTTGAGATTAATTCTTTGTCAGTTGCTTCATTTGCTTTTGTTTTCTCCTATTCTGAAGGCTGTCTTTTCACCTTGCTTAGAGTTTCAGTTGTTATGCAGAAGCTTTTAATTTTAATTAGGTCCCATTTGTTTATTTTTGCTTTTATTTCCAATATTCTGGGAGGTGGGTCATAGAGGATCCTGCTGTGATTTATGTTGGAGAGTGTTTTGCCTATGTTCTCCTCTAGGAGTTTTATAGTTTCTGGTCTTACTTTTAGATAGTTAATCCATTTTGAGTTTATTCTTGTGTATGGTGTTAGAAAGTGTTCTAGTTTTATTCTTTTACAAGTGGTTGACCAGTTTTCCCAGCAGCACTTGTTAAAGAGACTGTCTTTTCTCCATTGTATATACTTGCCTCCTTTGTCAAAGATAAGGTGTCCATAGGTGCATGGATTTATCTCTGGGCTTTCTATTTTGTTCCATTGATCTATATTTCTGTCTTTGTGCCAGTACCATACTGTCTTGATGACTGTGGCTTTGTAGTAGAGCCTGAAGTCAGGCAGGTTGATTCCTCCAGTTCCATTCTTCTTTCTCAAGATAGCTTTGGCTATTCAAGGTTTTTGTATTTCCATACAAATTGTGAAATTATTTGTTCTAGCTCTGTGAAGAATACCGTTGGTAGCTTGATAGGGATTGCATTGAATCTATAGATTGCTTTGGGTAGTACACTCATTTTCACTATATTGATTCTTCTGATCCATGAACATGGTATATTTCTCCATCTATTAGTGTCCTCTTTGATTTCTTTCACCAGTGTTTTATAGTTTTCTATATATAGGTCTTTAGTTTCTTTAGGTAGATATATTCCTAAGTATTTTTTTCTTTTCATTGCAATGGTGAATGGGCTTGTTTCCTTAATTTCTCTTTCTGTTTTCTCATTGTTAGTGTATAGGAATGCAAGGGATTTCTGTGTGCTAATTTTGTATCCTGCAACTTTACTATATTCATCGATTAACTCTAGTAATTTTCTGGCGGAGTCTTTAGGGTTTTCTATGTAGAGGATCTTGTCATCTGCAAACAGCGAGAGTTTTACTTCTTCTTTTCCAATTTGGATTCCTTTTATTTCTTTTTCTGCTCTGATGGCTGTGGCCAAATCTTCCAGAACTATGTTGAATAGTAGTGGTGAAATTGGGTACCTTTGTCTTGTTCCTGACTTTAGGGGAAATGCTTTCAATTTTTCACCATTGAGGATAATGTTTGCTGTAGGTTTGTCATATATAGCTTTTTATTATATTGAGGTATGTTCCTTCTATTCCTACTTTCTGGAGGGTTTTTTTTTTTATCATAAATGGATGTTGAATTTTGTCAAAGGCTTTCTCTGCATCTATTGAGATAATCATATGGCTTTTATTTTTCAATTTGCTAATGTGGTGTATTACATTGATTGATTTGTGGATATTGAAGAATCCTTGCATCCCTGGGAAAAAGCCCACTTGGTCATAGTGTTTGATCTTTTAAATGTGTTGTTGGATACTGATTGCTAGAATTTTGTTAAGGATTTTTGCATCTATGTTCATAAGTGATATTGGCCTATAGTTTTCTTTTTTTGTGGCATCTTTGTCAGGTTTTGGTATTAGGGTGATGATGGCCTCAAAGAATGAGTTTGGAAGTTTACCTTCCTCTGCAATTTTCTGGAAGAGTTTGAATAGGATGGGCGTTAGCTCTTCTCTAAATTTTTGGTCGAATTCAGCTGTGAAGCCGTCTGGACCTGGGCTTTTTTTGCTGGAAGATTTTTGATTACAGTTTCAACTTCCATGCTTCTGATGGGTCTGTTAAGATTTTCTATTTCTTCCTGGTTCAGTTTTGGAAAGTTGTACTTTTCTAAGAATTTGTCCATTTCTTCCAAGTTGTCCATTTTATTGGCATATAATTGCTGATGGTGGTCTCTTATGATCCTTTGTATTTGTGTGTTGTCTGTTGTGTCTCTCCTTTTTCATGTCTAATTTTATTGATTTGATTTTTCTCCCTTTGTTTCTTGATGAGTCTGGCTAGTGGTTTGTCAATTTTATTTATCCTTTCAAAGAACCAGCTTTTGGCTTTGTTGATTTTTGCTATGGTCTCTTTTGTTTCTTTTGCATTTATTTCTGCCCTAATTTTTAAGATTTCTTTCCTTCTACTGACCCTGGGGTTCTTCATTTCTTCCTTTTCTAGTTGCTTTAGGTGTAGATTTAGGTTATTTACTTGACTTTTTTCTTGTTTCTTGAGGTATGCCTGTATTGCTATGAACTTTCGCCTTAGCACTGCTTTTATAGTGTCTCACAGGTTTTGGGTTGTTGTGTTTTCATTTTCATTCATTTCTATGCATATTTTGATTTCTTCTGTGGTTTGTTGGTTATTCAGAAGTGTGTTGTTCAGCCTCCATATGTTGGAATTTTTAATAGTTTTCCTCCTATAATTGACATCTAATCTTACTCCATTATGGTCAGAAAAGATGCTTGCAATGATTTCAATTTTTTTAAAATTTACCAAGGCTAGATTTATGGCCCAGGATGTGATCTATCCTGGAGAAGGTTCCATGTGCCCTTGAGAAAAAGGTGAAATTCATTGTTTTGGGGTGAAACGTCCTATAGATAAGAATTAGGTCTAACTGGTCTACTGTATCATTTAAAGTTTGTGTTTCTTTGTTGATTTTCTGTTTAGTTGATCTATCCATAGGTGTGAATGGGGGTATTAAATTCTCTGACTATTATTGTGTTATTGTTAATTTCCCTTTCATACTTGTTAGCATTTGTCTTATATATTGCGGTGTTCCTATGTTGGGTGCACATGTAATTGTTATATCTTCTTCTTGGATTGATCCTTTGATCATTATGTGGTGTCCTTCTTTGTCTCTTTTCACAGCCTGTGTTTTAAAGTCTATTTCATCTGATATGAGTATTGCTGCTCTTGCTTTCTTTTGGTCTCTATTTGCATGGAATATCTTTTCCAGCCCTTCACTTTCAGTCTGTATGTGTCCCTTGTTTTGAGGTTGGTCTCTTGTAGACAACATATATGCTGCTGCTAAGTTGCTTCAGTCGTGTCTGACTCTGTGCAACCCCATAGACGGCAGCCCTCCAGGCTCCCCCGTCCCTGGGATTCTCCAGGCAAGAACACTGGAGTGGGTTGCCATTTCCTTCTCCAACGCATGAAAGTGAAAAGTGAAAGTGAAGTCGCTCAGTCGTGTCCGACTCCCAGCGACCCCATGGACTGCAGCCTACCAGGCTCCTCCGTCCATGGGATTTTCCAGGCAAGAGTACTGGAGTGGGGTGCCATTGCCTTCTCTGAGACAACATATATAGGGGTCTTGTTTTTGTATCCATACAGCCAGTCTTTGTCTTTTGGTTGGGGCATTCAACCCATTTACGTTTAAGGTAATTATTGATAAGTATCATCCCGTTGCCATTTACTTTATTGTTTTGGGTTCGAGTTTATACACCCTTTTTGTGTTTCCTGTCTAGAGAATATCCTTTAGCATTTGTTGGAGAGCTGGTTTGATGGTGCTGAATTCTCTCAGCTTTTGCTTGTCTGTAAAGCTTTTGATTTCTCCTTCATATTTGAATGAGATCCTTGCTGGGTACAGTAATCTGGGCTGTAGGTTATTTTCCTTCATCACTTTAAGTATGTCTTGCCATTCTGGCCTGATGAGTTTCTATTGAAAGATCAGCTGTTATCCTTATGGGAATCCCCTTGTGTGTTATTTTTCCCTTGCTGCTTTTAATATTTGTTCTTTGTGTTTGATCTTTGTTAATTTGATTAATATGTGTCTTGGGGTGTTTCGCCTTGGGTTTATCCTCTTTGGGACTCTCTGGGTTTCTTGGACTTGGGTGATTATTTCCTTCTACATTTTAGGGAAGTTTTCAACTATTATCTCCTCAAGTATTTTCTCATGGTCTTTCTTTCTGTCTTCTTCTTCGATTCCTATGATTCGAATGTTGGAGCATTTAATATTGTCCCAGAGGTCTCTGAGGTAGTCCTCATTTATTTTAATTCATTTTTCTTTTTCCTCTCTGATTCAATTATTTCTACTGTTTTATCTTCTACTTCACTAATCCTGTCTTCTGCCATCTTTTATAGTATTATTTGTTGCCTTCAGAGTGTTTTTGATCTCACTTATTGCATTATTCATTATATATTGACTCTTGTTTATTTCTTCTAGGTCCTTGTTAAACCTTTCTTGCATCTTCTCAATCCTTGTCTCCAGGCTATTTATCTATGATTCCATTTTTATTTTAAGGTTTTGGATCATTTTCACTATCATTATTTGGAATTCTTTATCAGGTAGATTCCCTATCTCTTCCTCTTTTGTTTGGTTTGGTGGGCATTTATCCTGTTCCTTTACCTGCTGGGTATTCCTCTGTCTCTTCATCTTGTTTATATTGCTGCATTTGGGGTTGCCTTTCTGTATTCTGGCAGTTTGTGGAATTCTCTTTATTGTGGAGTTTCCTCACTTTGGATGGGGTTGTATTGGTGGCTTGTCAAGGTTTCTTGGTTAGGGAAACTTGTGTAGCTGTTCTGGTGTGTGGAGCTGGATTTTTTCTCTCTGGAGTGCAATGAAGTGTCTAGTAATGAGTTATGAGATGTTAGTGGTTTTGGAGTAACTTTGGGCAGCCTGTATATTGAAGCTCAGGGCTGTGTTCCTGTGTTGCTGGAGAATTTGCATGGTATGTCTTGCTCCGGAACTTGGTGGCCCTTGGGTGGTGCTTGGTTTCAGTGTAGTTATGGAGGCATTTGATGAGCCCCTATTGATTAATGTTCCTTGGAGTCAGGAGTTCTCTGATGTTCTCAGGTTTTGGACTTAAGCCTCCTGCTTCTGGTTTTCAGTCTTATTTTTACAGTAGTCTCAAGACTTCTTCTATACAGCACCTTTGATAAAACATCTAGGTTAAAGATGACAAGTTTCTCCACAGTGAGGGACACCCAGAGAGGTTCACAGAGTTACATGGAGAAGAGAAGAGGGAGGAGGGAGTTAGAGGTGACCCGAATGAGATGAGGTGGAATCAAATGAGGAGAGAGCAAGCTAGCCAGTAATCACTTCCTTATGTGCGTTCCACAGTCTGGATTGCTCAGAGATGTTCATGGAGTTATACAGAGAAGAGAAGAGTGAGGAAGGAGACGGAGGTGGCCAGGAGGATAAAAATGGGGAATGAAAAGGAGAGAGACAGATCCTGCTAGTAATCAGTTCCCTAAGTGTTCTCCACCATCTGGAACACAAAGAGATTCACAGAGTTGGGTAGAGAAGAGAAGAGGGAGGGAGGAGACAGAGGCGACCTGGTGGAGAAAAAGGAGAATCCGAAGGAGGAGAGAGCAGTCAAGCCAGTAATCTTGCTCCCAATGAAAATGGGTACTGAAGATTGGGTTCTTAAAGGTACAAAATTGATAACAAATACCAAAAAGCAAAGATTAAAAATCTAGAGTAGAGGTTGGATTTTCAAAAATACAATATTAAAGAAAAGAAGAAGAAGAAAAGAAAGAAAAAAGTCACAAAAATTATCAAAAAAATTAAAAAATATATATATGAAGTTTGCTTTAAAAAATAGAGTCTTTTCACAAGTAATTGTAGGTTGTAAAAATGAAAATTAAAGGAGTAATAGAGGACTTAAAATTTTTAAAAAGTTTAAAAAGAAAAGGAAAAAAAAGAATGATCATAAAAATAGAAAAAGTATATCTAAGACTTTCTCTGCTGTTGTTGTGGGCAGTGTGGGGTTAGTTCATTTTTGGATAGTTCCTTGGTCCGGCTTATATTTCTCAAGATCTATAGGCCCCTTCCTACGTAGTGGGTACTAACTACAGGGTTTTAATCTATTGCACTTGTCACTTCCAAGGTGGTTCCCTCTGTTTTAGCTTCTTCTGTTTGCTGGTCTCTTCAGTGTCTGATTTCTGTCCTGACACAAGGGGGGCGGTGGTGGACACTTTTTTTAGGCTTACTTGTTCAGTCGCACTGTGGGGAGGGAGGGATGCTGCAAACAAATAACACTGGCATGTGCTTGCAGTGTCTCAGACCCATTGGGCCTGCTCTCACTCACAGCGAGTGTGACCTCCCTGCCCACACAGCTCAGGCTCTAGGTTGCTCTTCCAGGATCCGTCCAAGGCCGGCCCTGGGCTGCATGCACCTCCCAGGTCTAAGCCGCTCAGGTTCAGGCACTCGGGTATTCCTCAGAGGCGTGGACTCCGTTGGGCCTGCGTTTTGTGCCCTTCCCAGGTCCGAGCAGCTCAGGTGATGAGGTGTTTGGCGAGCACGGTCGCTGTGACTTATCACCTCTCCCGTCCCTGCTGCTCAGTGTTCTGGGTGTACAACCGACGCACCTTCTCAGGCGGATGATGACTGTCTAGAACCCACTTAGTTAGCAAAAAAGCCTGCTTGCAGTTTGGTAGATAATGTCTCTCTGGGGCTGCGATTGTCCCCTTCCGGCTCTGGCTGCCTGTCACTAGAGGGGGATGGTCTGCAGCCGGCTAATTCTGTTCAGTCCTTTGTTCTGTGCGCAGTCCTGTCTGTGTCTTAGGGCTTTTCACATGGTACCTATCCCACAGTGTGGTTTGCTAGCCCAAGTTAGTTCGCTCTGATTACCCTCAGGACATTCAGGCCTGATCCTTACTCTAAGCAATGCAGCCTGCGCCTCCCTGCCCAGCCCCTGCTTGCTAGTGGTGGATGCAGGCATCTGCGCTGCTTCTCCGCTGAGGGAGTTACTGTTGGGCTCGTAATCTGTGGGTTTTAATTGTTTATTTATTTTTCCTCCCTGTTATGTTGCCCTCTGTGGTTCCAAGGCTCACCACAGACTCGGCAGTGAGAGTGTTTCCTGGTGTTTGGAAACCTCTCTCTTTTTAAGACTCCCTTCCTGGAACGGAGCTCTGTCCCTACCTCTTTTGTCTCTTTTTTGTCTTTTATATTTTTTCCTACCTCTTTTTGAAGACAATGGGCTACTTTTCTGGGTGCCTGATGTCCTCTGGCGGCATTCAGAAGTTGTTTTGTGGAATTTACTCAGCATTTAAATGTTCTTTTGACGAATTTGTGGGGGAGAAAGTGGTCTCCCCGTCCTATTCCTCTGCCATCTTAGGACCGCCTCCTATTAAGATCTTCTATTTCTTCCTGGTTCAGTTTTGCAAGGTTATACTTCTCTAAGAATTTGTCCATTTCTTCCAAGTTGTCCATTTTATTGGCATATAATTGCTCATAGTAGTCTCTTATGATCTTTTGCATTTCTGTGTTGTCTGTTGTGATTTGTCCATTTTCATTTCTAAGTTTTATTGATTCAATTCTTCTCCCTTTTTTTCTTGATGAGTCTGGCTAACGGTTTGTCATTTTATCTATCTTCTCAGAAAACCAGCTTTTAGTTTTGTTCATCTTTGTTATAGTCTCCTTCATTTCTTTTTCACTTCTGCTCTGATTTTTATGATTTCTTTCCTTCTACTAACTTTGGGGTCCTTCTGTTCTTCTTTTTCTAGTTTCTCTAAGTGTAAAGTTATGTTGTTTATTTGATATTTCTCTTGTTTCTTGAGGTAGGCTTGTATGGCTATGAACCTCCCTCTTAGCACTTCTTTTACCTAATCCCATAGTTTGTGGGTTGTTGTGTTTTCATTATCATTTGTTTCTATGCATTTTAAAATTTCTTCTGTGATCTGTTGTTTATTCAGTAGTGTGCTATTTATCCTCCATGTTTGTGTTTTTTTTAAAGATTCTCCCCCCGCCCCACCCCATAGTTGACATCTAATCTTCCTGCATTGTGATCAGAAAAGATGCTTGAAATGGTTTTAATTTTTAAAACTTTACCAAGGCTAGATTTATGGTCGAGGATGTGTTCTATCCTGGAGGATGTTCCATGTACACATGAGAAAAAGGTGAAATCCATTGTTTTTGGGTGAAATGCCCTGTAGATATCAATTAAGTCTACCTGGTCCATTGTATCATTTAAAGCTTGTGTTTCCTTGGTAGTTTTCTGTTTGGTTGATGTATCCATAGGTGTGTGGGCTATTAAAGTCCCTCACTATTATTGTGTTACTGTTAATTTCCCCTTTCATAGTTGTTAGCATTAGCCTTACGTATTAAGGTGCTCCTATGTTGAGTGCATATATATTTATAATTGTTATATCATCTTGGATTGATCCTTTGATCATTATGTAGTGTCTTTCTTTGTCTCTTATCACAGTCTTCATTTCAAGGTCTATTTTATCTGTTATGAGTATTGCTACTCCTGCTTTCTTTTGGTCTCCATTTGCATGAAATATATTTTCCAGCTCTTCATTTTCAGTCTGTATGTGTCCCTAGGTTTGAGTTGGGTCTCTTGTAGATAGCATATATAGGGGTCTTGTTTTTGTATCCATTTGGCCAGGCTTTGTCTTTTGGTTGGAGCATTTAACCCATTTACATTTAAGGTAATTATTGATAAATATGATCCCATTACCATTTATGATGTTGTTTGGGGTTTGATTTTATAAACCTTTTCGTGTGTTTCCTGTCTAGAGAAGATCCTTTAGCACTTGTTGAAGAGCTGGTTTGGTGGTGCTGAATTCTCTCAGCTTTTGCTGTTCTGTCAAGCTTTTGATTTCTCCTCCATATCTGAATGAGATCCTTGCTGGGTAAAGTAATATTAGTTGTATGTTTTTCTCTTTCATCACTTTAAGTATGTCCTGCCATTCTCTTCTGGCCTGAACAGTTTCTAATGAAAGATCAGGTGTTATCCTTATGGGGATCCCCTTGTGTGTTGTTTGTTGCTTTTTCCTTGCTGCTTTTAATATTTGCTCTTTGTGTTTCATTTTTTTTTTTTTTTACTTTGATATGTGTCTTGTGGTGTTTTGCCTTGGGTATATGCAGAGTACATCATGAGAAACACTGAGCTGGAAGAAGCACAAGCTGGAATCAAGATTGCTGGGAGAAATATCAATAACCTTAGATATGCAGATGACACCACCCTTATGGCAGAAAGTGAAGAACTAAAGAGCTTCTTGATGAAAGTGAAAGACGAGAGTGAAAAAGTTGGCTTAAAGCTCAACATTCAGAAAACTAAGATCATGGCATCTGGTCCCATCACTTCATGCCAAATAGATGGGGAGACAGTGGAAATAGTGGCTGACTTTATTTTTCTGGGCTCCAAAATCACTGCAGATGGTGACTGCAGCCATGAAATTAGAAGACACTTACTCCTTGGAAGGAAAGTTATGACCAACCTAGACAACATATTAAAAATCAGAGACATTACTTTGTTAACAAAGGTCCATCTAGTCAAGGCTATGGTTTTTCCAGTGGTCATGTATGGATGTGAGAGTTGGACTACAAAGAAAGCTGAGCACTGGAGAATGATGCTTTTGAACTGTGGTGTTGGAGAAGACTCTTGATATTCCCTTGGACTGCTAGGAGATACAACCAGTCCATCCTAAAGGAGATCAGTTCTTAGTGTTCATTGGAAGGACTGATGTTGAAGCTGAAGCTCCAATACTTTTGCCACCAGATGCGAAGAGCTGACTCATTTGAAAAGACCGTGATGCTGGGAAAGATTGAGGGCATGAGGAGAAGGGGGCGACAGAGGATGAGATGCTTGGATGGCATCACAGACTCAGTGAACATGGATTTGGGTGGACTCCGAGAGTTGGTGATGGACAGGGAGGCCTGGCATGCTGCTGTTCGTGGGGTTTCAAAGAGTTGGATACAACTGAGCAACTGAACTGAACTATCCTGTTTTGGACTCTCTGGGTTTCTTGGACTTGGGTGGCTATTTCCTTCCCCATTTAAAAGAAGTTTTTGACTAATATCTCATGCTCTTTCTTTCTGTCTTCTTCTTTTTGGACACCTATGCTTCGAATGTTGGGGCATTTAACGTTGTCCCAGAAGTCTCTGAGTTTGTCCTCATTTCTTTTAATTCTTTATTCTTTTTTTCTCTCTGCTTCATTTATTTCTACCATTCTATCTTCCGTCTCACTTATCCTCTCTTCTACCTTAGTTATTCTAGTGTTGCTTCCCTCCAGAGTGCTTTTAATCTCAGTTATTGCATTGTTCATTACTGACTGACTCTTTGTTTCTTCTAGACCCTTGTTGAACATTTCTTGCATCTTCTCAATCCTGTCTCTAGTCTATTTATCTGTAAGTCAGTTTTGTTTTCAAGATTTTGGATCATCTTTACTGTCATTATTCTGAATTATTTTATAAGTAGACTTCCTATCTCCTCCTCTTTCGTTTGGCTTGGTGGGTTTTTATCATGTTCCTTCCCCTGCTGAATGTCTGTCTGGCTTTTCATTTTGTTTAGCTTGCTGTGTTTGGGGAGCCTTTTCTGCAGGCTGGAAGTTCATGATTCCTTTTACTTGTGGAGTCTGCTTCCTGTGGGTGGGGTTGGACCAGTGGTTTGTCAAGGTTTCCTGGTTGGGGGAGCTTTGTGTCTGTGTTCTGGTGGGTGGAGCTGGATCTCTTTCCTCTGGAGTACATTGAAGTGTTCAGTAGTGAGTTTTGGGGTGTCTGTGAGTTTGGCATGGCTTTGGACATCCTGTCTTTTAATGTTCAGTGGTGTGTTCCTGTTTTGCTGGAGAATTAGCATGGTGTGTCTTTTGCTGGTACTTGTTGGCTCTTGGGTGGAGCTTGTTTCAGAGTAGGTATGGAAGCTTTGGGGTGAGCTCTTCTCTATTAATGCTCCCTGGAGTCAGGAGTACTCTGATGTTCTAAAATTCTGGAGTTAAGCCTCCTGCCTCTGGGTTTTGGTCCTCCTCTTGCAGTAGCCTCAAGACTTCTCCATCCATACTGCACAGAAGAGAAATCCTTAGGTTAATGCAACTCTCCACATCCAGGCACACCCAAAGAGATTCAGAGTTATATAAAGAAGACAACAGGGATGAAATAGATAGAGGTGACCCAGAGAAGAAAAGGAAGAGTCAAAAGGGAAAAAGAACAATCAAGCTCAGTTCAGTGCAGTGCAGTCACTAATTCATATCTGACTCTTTGTGATGCCATGGACTGCAGCACACCAGGCTTCCCTGTCCATCACCAACTTCTGGAGCTTTCTCAATCTCATGTCCATCAAGTCGGTGATGCGATACCAGCATCTCATCCTCTGTTGTCCCCTTCTCCTCCTGCCTTCAATCTTTCCCAGCAGCAGGGCCTTTTCCAATGAGTCAGTGCTTCGGATCAGGTGGCCAAAGTATTGGAGTTTTCAGCTTCAGCATCAGTCCTTCCAATGAATATTCAGGGCTGATTTCCCTTAGGATTGACTGGTTGGGTATCCTTGCAGTCCAAGGGACTCTCAAGAGTCTTCTCCAAATCCAAAGGTCAAAAGCATCGATTCTTCAGCACTCAGCTTTCTTTATAGTCCAACTCTCTCACCCATACATGACTAATGGAAAAACCATAGCTTTGAGTAGATGAACCTTTGTTGGCCAAGTAATGTCTCTGCTTTTTAATATGCTGTCTAGGTTGGTCAGAGCTTTTCTTCCAAGGAGGAAGTGTCCTTTAATTTCATGGCTGCAGTCACCATCTGCAGTGATTTTGGAGCACAAAAAATAAAGTCTGTCACTGTCTCCATTGTTTCTCTATTTGCCATGAAGTGATGGGAGCAGATGTCATGATCTTAGTTTTTTGAATGTTGAGTTTTAAGCCAACTCAACATTATTCAGAGTAATCAAGCCACTATCCAATCCCTAAGTGCTCTCCACAGCCCAGAACACCCAAAGAGATTCATAGAGTTATATAGAATATAGAAGAGGGAGGAAGGAGATAGGGGTGACCCAGAGGAGAAAAAGGAGAGACAAAAGAGGGTAGAGCAATGAAGCCAGTAATCAAATCCCGAAATGAAAATGGATACTGAAGGTTCGATTCTTAAAGGTACAAAATTGATAACAAATATCAAAAAGCAAAGATTAAAAACCTAGAATAGATGTTAGACTCTCAAAAATACAACATAAAAAATTCAAAACAGAATTGATGACAAAAATTTAAAAAATATTCATGGAATTTTTTAAAATAGGGTTTTTGGAAAAAATAATCAGTTCAGTTCAGTTCAGCCATTCAGTCGTGTCTGAATCATTGTGACCTCATGGACTGCAGGAATGGTAGGCTATAAAAATGAAAGTTAAAGGAGTAATAAAGAACTGTATGTTTCTTTAAAAATTAAAAAGTGATAATAGTAAAAATATATCTAGGAATTTCTCTGGAGCTGTTGTGGGCAGTGTGTGGTCAGTTCAGTGTCAGGTAGTCCATTTTTCTGGCTTGCGCTTGTTCTCAAGGCCTATAGTTTCCCCTCAAATGCAAGGTTTCAGCATTAACTTCAGGGTTTTAATTGGTTGCACCTGTGACTTTCAGGGTGTTTCCCCCTCTCCTTTGTTTATTTTGGCAAGTCTGTTTGCAAGACTCTTCAGTGTCTTATTTCCACCCTACAATGAGGGGATGAAGGTGACCACTTACGTAGGCTCACTTGTTCAGTTGTGCTGTGGGAAGGGAGGGACATGCACTGGCATGTGTTGGGGGTGCTCACAGTGGATGGATCACACTGGGTTTGCCACAGCCCAAGGGGGCAAGTACTTCCTGGGTCCACACTGCTCAGGCTCCAGGGTGGTCTGCAAGGGTACTGTCCCAAGTGCACCCTGTTTTTATGCAATTCCCAGGTCTAAGTCGCTCAGGTTTTCAGACACTCCGCAAGGGCACAGATCCAGATGGGTTGTGTGTTTTGTGCCCTTTCCAGGTGCAAGCCACTCAGCCAACTGGGTGCTTGGTGAGCACACTGTCCCAGGTAGCTCATGCATTTTATGCACCTATCTGGTCCTGGCTGTTTGGTATCCTGGGTGTGTCATGAGGGCACAGTCACAGGAGTCCGATGTATCTCCTATGGGGAGCTATATAAGGCTTGACACTCTTGGTACATGTGAAGCTTCCAGGATCTCAGGAAGATGTGGTTAGCAACTGGCAGAAGCTCACATATCATAAAACAGAAGCAGTATAAATCCCATGGACGGCAGAGCCTGGTAGGCTGCAGTCCATGGGGTCGCTAGAGTCAGACACTACTGAGCGACTTCACTTTCAGTTTTCACTTTCATGCATTGGAGAAGGAAATGGCAACCCGCTCCAGTGTTCTTGCCTAGAGAATCCCAGGGACGGGGGAGCCTGGTGGGCTGCCGTCTATGGGGTCGCACAGAGTTGGACACGACTGAAGCAACGTAGCAGCAACAGTAGCAGCAGCATGTATGTAATAAATTCAATAAAGTCTTTAAAAATGGCCCACATCAAAAAATTTTAAAGAACTATACAGAATAAAAAGTTACAGTCTCGGCCGGTGGGGGAAGGGCCTCTGCACCAAAGGGGCCCAGTCAGCCGGTGGCAGACTCCCAGTGAAGGCACCTGGAAGAGTAGGCCGTGAATCCACAGGCTCGGGTGGAAGCCCGGCCCGTCCCCAGACCTCCCTGGAACTGGACTCTGACCGAAAGGGCCTAGCATGCGTGGTGAGGCCAGAAGCAGCCTAGGGCCTCGTGCTGTATGCTCAGTTTTGTTTTTTTCCTCCTGGAGCTTGATCCTGGCCTGGGAGTGCTTCTGGCTTCACATTCTGTACCCTTGGAACTTTGGTTTAGTAATGCTGGCAAGGTCTGAGCAGCCCCAATGTGGAGGTGACACTGGGTTTGTTTTTCCACCTGAAAATGAAAGCCTCTGTAGGGGTATACATTCTCTACCAGATTATGAGGTTTGCACACTTCGGAGAGTCTACTCCCTTGGTAACAGCAACTTCTTGCCGTGAATAGATGACTTTCTACTCCTTGTGAAGACTTTGTTAAGAAGTAGGAATAGCTTGAGGATTCTCTAAACAGACAGTGGTCTAGAAAACAGAAATATCTAGAAAACGAATAGTGTATATTTTCAACCAGGTACATTTTTACATTTCTGTTGAGGGCCATGTCTCCTACTGCATCTGATGGTATCTTAAGAGGCCTTCCACTCCAGAACCTAGATTCACTTCTTTCCCTATGTCCTCACAACACTATGGTTTTGAAAAGCTATCCTTAAATGCATTTGCTGGTATTGGCTCAAGTCTAGACTTATGAATATATGGCTCATTTCAGACTTAACTATCTTCATTTGATAGAACTATCAAATGAAATTCCAAAATATTTGTTCTTTTGACACATTACACCTTAGTTCTGCTATGACTCTTTGTAGTCTTTTGGTTTGAGACTTGGAAAATCTCAAAAAAAGGAAAATTCCTTATCATGATCCAATATCTGCTTATTGAGCACTTGTCCTGTGCAAAGTAACATGCTAGCTCCTGAAAAAAAGGTCACAGTCTTTTCCTTGATGACCCCATTCTTTTCCCATTCTAGAGGTGATGACACAAACGTTTTATGGGCATCTCTCAAATCGTTTTCTACAAATTACATGCCTACCAAGTACATGATAGACACAGCCACATAATGAACATAAGTGGGATAATTCCGTGAGTATAGTTTTTCTGAGTTTTAGAAAATTACACAACTTCATGTACACTCCTATTCAAAGCAGCATCATTCACAAGAACCAAAAGGTGGAAACAACTCACACGCCCATCAACAGATGAATAGATAAACAAACTCTAGTATGTGCATACAGTGAAATATTATTCACCCTTATAAAGGATTTAAATTCTGAGACATGCTAGAGCATGAATGGACCTTGAATATAATTATGCTAGGAAAGAATCCAGTCACAAAAGACCAAATACTGTATGATTACACTTACATGAGCTACCCTAAAATAGTCAAATTGATAAAGATATATAGTAGAATAATGGTTACCAGGGACTGGGCAGAAGGGAGAATGCAAAGTTATTGTTTAGTAGATACCCAGTTACAGTTTGTGATGCTAGAAAAAATCCAGAGATGAATGGTGGTGATGATTTTGCATGTATTTAATGCCAGTGTGAATGTATTTAACACTACTGAATTATACCCTCAAAAACGGTTAAATGGTAAATTTTAGGTTATGCATATTTTACCACAATTTAAAAACTGGGGAAAAAATCACACAACTAGTACCTGAATGATTTCCTTGTAAGAAAGTCAAACATAAACATTTACAGTGGAAAACATGACAAACCCCACTGACCACTTCCCCCCTCCATCCCATTCTGCTCTCCTGAGGTAAATGCTTGTAGACGGTCTGGTGTGTGCTCTGAATCTTATCTGTGAACCGACATACATTACAGAGCAAAGTTCTGGGACCAGACTGGGTTAAAATCCTGGTTCTACCATTGACCAAATTGGTGACCCTTGGGCAAGTTAGTGTTTCTGTGCTTTAGGTTCTTCACTTGTAAAAGAAGAATGGTAATTGAAGCTTCTGGATGAGGGTCCCAGTGATGATTATATTAGATAATGCACTTAGCACAGTACGTAGCACTTAAGTGGTCAAGAAATGTTAGCTTGCTATTGAATGTAGTGTATTCATCTTTAGAGAATGAGCAAAGTAGGCTGGCAGATAATACCTGTGACATTGAAAGCAGAAAGCAAGGACTGGATGAAATTTGAGGATGGAGGCCAGAAAGGGCAGCAGTAGAACCCAAGGAAGGAAATGAATGGCTGCCAATCAAATCTAGCGTCTACCAATGGGACAAAATGTAGAGGAGATACAAGGAATCACAGAGAGAGGCACAGTAATAACGGAGACTATCATATACTACTCTCAGTAAAAGACAAATCAAATGGACACAAAATTATTAAGGAGATAGAAGATGTAAATGAAACAATTGATAGAGTCCATCTTATGGATATACATAGAACTTTGTACTCCCTCTTATTTTCTCACGAGCATGACAAGTTGTTTTATCTGCTTGGAATGGGAAATCGATTATTTTGGAAAACCACTTCTCCCCACCCCAGCCTGGTTCTGGAAAGGGGTAGCAGTGATAGAATCCCTCCTAGCTGGCAGCAAGGATGGCCATGTGGCTCAGGCTAGACCAGTAATCATTTCCTATCTTTGGCCATAGTGGTTGGTTTATAGTTGGCCATGTGACTCAGGACAGGTGAACCAGAGGTCTTCAAGTTTTTTCAAACAATTTGGGCTAAGAAGTTCCTTTAGCACCACTGGTGGTAAACCTGATATGGAAACCTGAATTCACCATATGGTAAATTCAAGGTTATGAATTCAGAGTTGCCTGTGCCATGGGACTGTTGGTAGGACTAAGCTAACTAGAAAGAATAAAACTGACATAAAGAGAAACAGAGATGCAAAACAGAGAGAGTTTTCCAAGGAGAGTCACAATTCTGGTTGTTTCTGAGGCCATCTGCATTGCTGCCATTTGGTGGGTTGATTATACGCATCTGTATATACTTGAGCCTTGAACAACACAGACTTGAACTGCATGTGCCTACTTATATGTGGATTTCTTTTTCCCAATAAATCCCAGGATGTGGAGCGGTGGATATAGAGGTCAACAGTGAAGTTTTCAACTGCAGGGAGAATCGAGAATTCCTGCCCCTAACTCCATGTTGTTCAAACATGAACTGTATTCCTTCTCTTGCTGATTGGAATTGGGGCTTATGTCATTTCAGCCACAAGAGTTGTAGGTAATATGAACTGGTGTGGTATGTGTAAACAATAGGATAATGCCACCAGATGTTCCTGGGCCATTAATAAAGGAAAGTGGGGCAAAGGGAAGCCCAACATGCTTGTTCGTAGGACAGCAGCCCCCAGCCACACCTCTGTGGCACAGGGCCTGCTGCTAAAGTGTGATGAGGCCAAGGTCAACGTTGACCAAATTTTCAAATTGCCCCCTTCCCACATTTGGCAGTGCACCCTGTCATTGCAGGCTTGAGCATTTCCAGTGAGAAGGATGTTCTCAACTTCCCCTCCTAATCCCTCTGTGCTTACCCACAAGACTTCCCTGCCAGTGTGGTGCATTTATCTTCTCACCTGCACATGCTCACAGCATGTGTGCACATGTGCCCTCAAGTGCCTTCACGAACACACACGTCAGTATCCATGGGAACTCAGGTGAGATTTCATAAAAGAAAGCATCTGTAGGACAAAAAATTTTGTCTTGTTGACCTTTAAATCGTTGGTGTTTAAATCTCATATGCCTGTTGTGCTCGAGTTATTGCCACATAAACGACAAGAAGCCATTTTGATCTCAGCTGCCTGTCCAATCTCATTTTATTCAGTGTCCAACATTAATGAACTGGCAGTTGATTACTTTCTAGGTCTTGAGCATCCACCAAAGGAGATCCTGACAGATGAGTATCCACTTCACCATTCTTTGCCTGTTCTGCCCTCCTGTGGGCAAGGGACACAAATGCTTTGGGATTTAAGCCCCAAGTTCCATTTGAAAAGAGCTCTAATGGCCAGAGATCTGTTTCCCTCCAGGGGTGAGGGAGATGTGAGTAGGACACCTGGAGAAAACATGAGTTTTAAACCAAGTAAGACTGACTCCTTTTGCTGAATCATTACAACCAGTTCAGACTGGAGGATTCGCTCCTCTGAATGCAGCGTCCCTCAGAGGATATAGCATTTATTAGCTCTGCCAGGTACCAGGCAAGGAATTCCTAGAGCAGTTTTCCTGGTGCCCATTGTATTATCTTCATCTTACAGATGGTCTATTGAGGCTGGGAATGGCTAAGAAGTGTGCCCACTTTCCCAAAGCCAGGAAGTGGCAGGAGGTTTTGAAAATAAACTGGGAATATAAATGGGAAATATAATATAACATATCATTAGGACATTGCATGGAAATAATCTAGGTTGTATCTATCTGTCTATATGTTGTGGTTCAGCCATTAAGTCACGTCTCTGTGACCCCAAGGACTGCAGCACGCCAGGCTTCCATGTCCTTCACTAACTCTCAGATTTTGCTCAGACTCATGTCCTTTGAATGGGTTATGCCTTCCAATCATCTCATCCTTTGTTGTCCCCCTTCGCCTCCTGCCCTCAGTCTTTCCCAGCATCAGGTCTTTTCCAATGAGTCAGCTCATCGCATCAGGTGGCCAAAGTATTGGAGCTTCAGCTGCAGCATGAGTCCTTCCAATGAATATTCAGGGTTGATTTCCTTTAGGATTTACTGGTTTGATCTCCTTGCCATCCAAGGGACTCTCAAGAGTCTTCTCCAGCACCATAAGTCAAAGGCGTTGATTTTTCTGTGCTCAGCCAAGAATTAACATGAATCCTCAGGAGCTTTAGCTGCAGCATGAGTCCTTCCAGTGAATATTCAGGGTTGATTTCCTTTAGGATTTACTGGTTTGATCTCCTTGCCATCCAAGAGACTCTCAAGAGTCTTCTCCAGCACCATAAGTCAAAGGCGTTGATTTTTCTGTGCTCAGCCAAGAATTAACATGAATCCTCATGAACCCATTAACCTGAGAACACCATCAGTGCCATTAAATTTCTCACTGTATCCTTACAGGCCTGCCTCGCTGCCCTGAGATACTAACGTTTTTTCTTTCTTTCTTTCATTTGGCTGCACTGCCTGACCAGGGATTGAACCTGCACTCTCCGCAGTGAAAGCACAAAATCCTATCCAATGGACTGCCAAGGAATTCCTGATCCTGACTTTTAAAACATTCCTTTGGTTTTCATTAATGCTTTATCCCAGAAGTACGTGTCATTAGTTTTGCTTAATTTTTAAGTTTATAAAAATGGGATGATATTTTACGTTTCTTCTGGAGTTGGCTTTATTCACTCAAAATTTCTTGTGACTTCCATCCATGTTCCTGTGCACACGTGCAGTTATTTTCCCCCCTGATGTATAGGACTCTATTATATGACTATACCAGAATGTTCTCATTCCCTTCTCCTGGTAATGGACACTTTACTTGTTTCTAGCTTTCCACTATTATATCCGGTGCTGCTGTAAATCCATGTACCTGCTGCCTCTTGATGTGTATGTTTGAGTTTATCTTGGGAACATACCTGGAAGACAATGGTTGGATTATAGGCAATGTTCAACTTTTGCTAAGTTGAACACTTAGTTCAACCTAAGTTCAACCACTTAGGAGAGTTTCTTTGTCCACTTGGGCCACTGTGAAAAAATATCACTGGACTATGTAGAAAGCTGAGTGCCTAAGAATTGATGCTTTTGAACTGTGGTTTTGGAGAAGACTCTTGAGAGTCCCTTGGACTACAAGGAGATCCAATCAGTCCATCCTAAAGGAATCAGTCCTGAATATTCATTGGAAGGACTGTTGCTGAAGCTGACACTCCAATACTTTGGCCATGTGATGTGAAGAACTGACTCACTTGAAAAGACCCTGATCTTGGGAAGAATTGAAGGCAGTAGGAGAAGCAGACAACAGAGGATGAAATGGATGGCATCACTGACTCAATGGACACGAGTTTGAGTAAACTCCCATAGTTGGTGATTGACAGGGAGGCCTGATGGGCTGCAGTTCATGGGGTTGCAAAGAGTCGGACACGTCTGAGCTACTGAACTGAACAAAATGCCACAGACCAGGTGGCTTATAAACAAGAACATCTATTTCTTACCATTCTGGATGCTGAAGTCCAAAACTAGAGTGCCAGCATGATTATGTGAGTGTCTTTTCCAGATCACAGACTTCTTGTATCCTCACATGATGGAAGGGTATAGATCTCCCTGGGGATCTCTTATTAGGATGCTAATCCCATTCATGAGATTAGTGCACCCTCAGGACCTAGTCATCTCCTAAAGATCCCACTTCCTAATACCATCATATTGGACATTTGGATTTCAACGTATGGATTTTGAGGGGATGCAAATATTCAGATCATAGCAGAAAGAGTTCTGAGTCAGGTCAGAATTTAGTACATTTAAAGAAGAGAAAAAAGTCACCACAGGTGGAACTGAGTTGACTGCTGCTCAGTTAGCTAACCTCTCAGTATCTATGTCTTACCTGGCTTGACTTGTGAATTTTGCCCGAGTCTACCTGCCAGTCCTTATCTCTTCTGACCAGCTCTCAATGATTGCATCATATAATATGGTGAAATTGTATTTTAAGTTTAACCAAGTTGATTCATACTGGGTCTTATCTTTCTTATCTTTTATCAGATAGGTTTAATATTTGGATGAACTTCCAGAAGATTATTTCAAAATATCATTTTTATCATCTTATCACTGGTTTCTTGTCAATTCTTCCTTGATAATGAAACAACTTTAAAACTGATTTTTGAAGCACATGTGGACTCTCATATGGAGTCCTGAAAGATGGGTGAGAATGAGTTTTCAGAACTTTATTTTAGAGATTTCTTAACTCCAGTCCTTTGGCCACCTCATGCGAAGAGTTGACTGATTGGAAAAGATTCTGATGCTGGGAGGGATTGGGGGCAGGAGGAGAAGGGGACGACAGAGGATGAGATGGCTGGATGGCATCACTGACTCAATGGAGGTGAGTCTGAGTGAACTCCGGGAGTTGGTGATGGACAGGGAGGCCTGGCGAGCTGCGATTCATGAGGTCGCAAAGAGTCGGACACGACTGAGCGACTGATCTCATCTGATCGGATTGGCCAAGAAAATGTATAGACCCAGCCAACTCAGTGGCTTTGAATTATAGGTATATTTATTCTTTGGAAAATATAACTGCTGGTTAACTGAGGGTGATTCTACACGAGATTTTGCCCCTCCTTACCATCTTCTTGGGCTTCTCCTTCAGCCTTTGACGAGGGGTATCATTTTTTGGTGGCACCCAACATTCTCCTGTCGATGACTGTTCAGCAGTGAGTTTGAATTTTGGAATTCTCCCAGGACAAGTTTAGGGCGTGTCCTTCTACCCTGCCATCTAATTCTCCTTTCTATAGTTCTTCTGTGTATTTTGCCACCTCTTCTTAACATCTCCTGCTTCTGTTAGATCCATACCATTTCTGTCCTTCATTGTGCCCATCTGTGCATGAAATGTTCAATTGGTATCTCTAATTTTCTTGAAGAGATCTCTGGTCTTTCCCCTTCTATTGTTTTCCTCAATTTCTTTGCATTGATCTCTTAGGAAGGCTTTTTTTTTAAAATCACTCCTTGCTAGTCTTTGGAACTCTGCACTCACATGGATATATCTTTCCTTTCCTCCTTTGCCTTTCTGATTCTAATGATGGCCCTCAATGAACCACACCAACTGGTATTTGTGCCCTTGTACAGTCCCTGCCACATGAGCTTCTGACTGGCACCTACCAGGAGGATGCTATGAAAGGGATACTGTGCCAGTTCCAGACACAG
Source organism: Bos grunniens (assembly GCF_055505025.1). Classification (NCBI taxonomy): domain Eukaryota; kingdom Metazoa; phylum Chordata; class Mammalia; order Artiodactyla; family Bovidae; genus Bos; species Bos grunniens. The sequence goes on along the minus strand of NC_141194.1, from coordinate 121,552,410 downwards.
TCTTTTTTCTTTTTTATATTCAGCCCTTATTTTTTCCCAACTTTATTGCTATGTTATTGACATTTAACATTTTTTAAGTTTAAGGTATACAATGTGATGATTTAATATATGCATATATTGTGAAATGATTACCACGAAATAAGGCTAGTTAACACAGTCGTCACCTCACCTAGCTACCTTTTGTGTGTGCGTGGTGAGGACTTTTCAGATTTAATCTTTTAACAAGTTTCATGTATTCTATGTAGTATTGTTAACTATAGTCATCATGCTACACATTAGATAGGCAAGAAATTGTTCATCTTATAACTGGAAGTTTGTACCCTTTGAACACCTTTACTCATTTCTTCCTCCTGGCCTCTCCAAAAACCACGAATCTACTGTCTGTTTCTATGAGTTTGGGTTTTTCTTTTTTCTCAGATTTTACATATAAATGAGATCATAGAATATTTGTCTTTCTCCGTGTGACTTCATTAAGTATAGTGTCCTCCAAGCCCATTCATATAATCACAAATGGCAGGATTTCCTTGTTTTTATTGCTTAATAATATTCCACTTTGTGTGTATATGCACACATGTGTACACACATACACACACACTACAGTTTCTTTACCATTCACCTGTCAATGGACACTTAAATTGTCTCCATGTCTTGGGTATTGTGAATACTGTTGCAGTGAATATGGAGGTACAGCCATCTCTTCAAGACAGTAATTTCATTTCCTTCAGATATATACAGAGAAGTGGGATGGCTGGATTACATGGTAGTTCTAGTATTAATTTTTTGAGAAACCTCCACACTGTTTTCCAAAGTGGTTGTACTAATTTACATTTCCATAAGCAGTGTACAAAAATTCCCTTTTCTCTACATCTTTGCCAGCATTTGTTATGTCTTATCTTTTTATAATAGACTTTCTAACAGATTTGAGAGGATATCTTATCATGGCTTTGACTTGCATTTCCCTGATTATTAGTGATGTTGAGCACCTTTTCATGTGTTGGTTGGCCATATGTATATATTCTTTGGAAAAGTGGCTATTCGGATTCTATGCCCATTTTAAAATCTTATTATTTGTTTTATTGCTGTTAAGTTTGATCAGTTTTTTATATATTTTGGATATTAACCCCTTATCAGATAGATGGTTTGCAAATATTTTTTCCCATCCTGTAAGTTGTCTTTTCATTTTGTTGATTATTTCCTTTGCTGGACAGTAGCTTTTATTTTGCTGTAGTCCTACATGGTGAGTTTTGCTTTTGTTGAAAGCAAAAACTGAAATAGCATAGTAGAAACTATTCATGAAGGCTGAAGGAAAATTTCATTTTGGAGATTGCTTAGTCACAATGTAAGAAGTCTAATGAAGGAGTGTCCAAGATGCCGGAGTAGGAAGAACCTTAGCTCAAGTCCTTCCATGAAATTTATACTACTTAGAGAGCTTCCATTGAAAAGAAAGACTTACAGAAGGCAGAAAATTTCTACAATGAAATTTACAAAGAAGGAGCCACAAAGAGTTGGGTAGGAGGGCCAGATATGTGGTATAGTTAAGACCAATAACTCCCTGAGCAGGAAACTCACAAAGGGGAGAATAATTACAACTGCAGAGGTTCTCCCAAAGGAGGAAGGTGTCCAAGCTCTACATCAGGCTCCCCATCCTGGGGGTTCTGTGCCAGGAAGACAAACCTCTAGAACATTTGGCTAGGAAGACAACAGGACTTAGTTTCAGGAGAGCCAGAGGCCTGGAGGAAATAGAGACTCCGCTCTTAAAGGGTGCACACAAAAGCTCACATGTTTCAGGACCCAAGGAAGAAGCAATAATTTGGGATGAGCTTGGATCAGCCCTACCTGTTGACCTTGGGAAAGCCTCCCAGGGAGGCAGGAGGCAACTGGAGCTCACCCAGGGGACACAGACACTGGCAGCAGCCATTTTGGGGAGCTTGTTCTACCACAGAGACACTGGTACTTGCAAATATCATTTTGGAATCCTTCTAGCTTATTCACACTGGGACCTACCAGCCTGTTGGCACCAGTACTCAGACAACTCAGGACAAGCAGCTGGCCAGGTGGTGACACAGCCTTACCCACCAACAGGCGGGCTGCCTTAAGACCCTTGAACCTCCAGCCATCCCAGGACTAGGCCTGCTTTACCAGGGAGCCTTGGAACCTTCCCCACACCTTCAGGGCCCTGCAGCAAGCCTTTGATACCCTGCCCTGCCTAGCAGCACTCTTGCCTGGAGCATTCCATGGATGGAGGAGCCTAGTGGGCTATAGTCCATGAGGTGGCAAAAAGATGACTGAATGCACACACATACCCCTACCAGCAGGCCAGCACCAACCCCTGAAGAGCCACAGTTCTGGAGCCAGAGACCACAGCATACTATACATAGAAAATCCTAAAGACACCACCCTAAAAACTCCCTGACATCATCAATAAATTAGGATTCAAAATTAGTAGTCAGCAATCTGTTGTGATTCTATATACTAACAATGAACTGTGAGAAAGAGAAATTTGCCAGTGCAGGAAAATGAATAAAATATCTAAGAGTAAATGTAACCAGCGGGTAAAAGACTTGTCCTTGGAAAACTGGAGTAACAGTCAAGTTTGGCCCTGGAGTACAAAAAGAAGCAAGGCAAAGCCTAACAGAGTTTTGCCAAGAAAATGCATGGTCAAAGCAAATACCCTCTTCCAACAATGCAAGAGATGACTCTACATGTGGACATCACCAGATGTCAATACCCAAATCAGATTGATTATATTCTTTGTAGCCGAAGATGGAGAATATCTATACAGTGAGCAGAAACAAGACCGGGAGCTGACTGTGCATCAGATCATGACATCTTTATTGCAAAATTCAGACTTAAATGGAAGAAAGTGGGGAAAACCATTAGACCATTCAGATATGACTGAAATCAAATCCCTTTTGATTATACAGTGGAAGTGACAAATAGATTCAAGTGATTAGATCTGATAGAGTGCCTGAAGAACTAAGGATGGAGGTTTGTAACAATGTACAGGAGGCTGTGATCAAAACCATCCCCATGGATAAGAAATGCAAAAAGGCAAAATGGTTGTCTGAGGAGGCCTTAGAAATAGCTGAGAAAAGAGAAGTATCAGGCTAAGGAGATAAGGAAAGATATATTCATCTGAATGCAGAGTTGCAAAGAATAACAAGGAGCGATAAGAAAGCCATGCTAAGTGATCAATGCAGAAAAAGAGAGGAAAGCAATAGAATGGGAAAGCCTAGAGATCTCTTCAAGAAAATCAGAGATACCAAGGGAATATTTCATGCAAAGATGGGCACATCAAAAGACAGAAACGGTATGGACCTACAGAAGCAGGAGGTATTAAGAAGAGGTGGCAAGAATACCCAGAGCTATACAAAAGAGGTCTTAATGACCCAGATAACCACGATGGTGTGATCACTGACCTAGAGCCAGACATCCTGGAATGTGAAGTCAAGTGGCCTTAGGAAGCATCACTATGAACAATGCTAGTGGAGGTGATGGAATTCCAGCTGAGCTATTTCAAATCCCAAAAGATGTTGCTGTGAAAGTGCTGCACTCAATATGCCAGCCAATTAGGAAAACCGAGCAGTGGCCACAAGAATGGAAAAGTCAGCTTTCATTCGAATCCCAAAGAAACGGGGTGTCAAAGAATGTTCAAACTTCAGCACAGTTGCACTCATCTCACACATTACCAAAGTAATGCTGAAAGCGTTGCAGGAAGGGTGTCCCCTGCCAGGGACCGAAAGTGGGCTCTTGTCTAACACTCAGAAATGAATTGTGTGAGGAAACAAATGTGCTGACAATGCAAACGATTTTATTGGAAAGGGCGCCTGGGCGGAGAGCAGTAGGTAAGGGAACCCAGGAGAATTGCTCTGCCACAGTCTTCTGTTTTCTGGTGATGGGATTAGCTTCTGGGTTGTCTTTAGCCGATCATTCTGACTGTCAACTACAAATTGCACTTCCCAGTGCAATTGCATTGCATTGCCAGTGACTGAACAGCAAAGGCATTTGCCATCTGCCTCTATGGAGATTGAAGACCATGCTGCTGTAGCTATTGACCTTCAGCAACCCCTAAGGGAGTTCAGGGTGGAGTGAGGCACTCTGTGCTCCAGGGAATCTGGTGGGACAGGTCTTTAGATAGTTGGATGTTTTTAGGAACAAATTTTATCCTCTTAGTCCTTGCATCTCCTCATATCTAGAGAAGCACTAACTTCCTTCATGGTGACATCAGACCCTCATGACTAACAAAAATCCTTTTGCAAATTGAGTGCTTCATGGCATTGAACTCCCCCTTCACCAAAACCTTATATATTGACTTTCCCCCACTGCCACTTTGGAGCAGTCTCTCAGAGCTATTTGAGATGCTGCCTCCCAGGCCGCAGTCTGCATTTTGCCCCAAATAAAACTTCCAACTCTCAAGTTGTACATCTTTTTCTTTTAGTCGACAGTTATGGTGACCACGAAGGGACATAGAGTGGACTTCCTTTCTTCGACTGGACTCCACGAGGAACCAGAGCTTTGATACCAGCAGTGGCCCCTTGCGCCCATCTGCATCCTCGGGGAGTGCAGACAAATTTGAGTAAGTCTCTCCTGGTTTTTGAATCTCCCATATTGGTTGAGATTCTGAGTTTTATTTGGCGGTGGAGCAGGTTACCTGCCACCTCCTATTAGGAACGTACTGGTGGGGAGGGGGGCACGACTTGGGTCAAACATCCAAGGACTACCCAATTATGGTCTAGACAGTGAGTGGGGCTCGGTAGAAAGATACTGAGGAATTCCCACCCAGTCAAAAGATACTGGGTGGGGGGCCGACTGAAAGATGCCAGGAGAATTGCCCACCCAGTGGAAAGGTACTGTGTAGGGGGGTCTTGATTGGAAAAAATCAAGGAATACCCGGGTCTCGGCTGAAAGATGCTCAGGACACTCCATTGTAGGGGACTGTATGGTCTTGGCTGAGTGGTTAAGTAAGAGGCTGATCTGACACTTTCCCTCAATTTGACTGCCTTTATAGAATTTGTCAGGATAAAAGTGAGGAAAATACATGAGAGCTTTGCTCTGAACAAAAAAGACAAGACTCCTCCTGGTCGGTTTTGGTTTTCTCAGGTGACTGAGAAATTCATGGGAGTGGTCCAGGCCTACTCCTCATACCATGCAGTGGTCCCATAGGGAAACCCACACATTAATTAAAACACTTGCTCATCCGGGGGTCACACATGAGAACTGGTCATTCAGCGACCTGAGCAGCCATGGTGGTCTTAGATTGCTGGAGGCAGAATCCGAGACACATAAGACAAGCTGAAACGAGTCTGGGATGACTCCTGGAGAAGTTAAGCTCACAAGAAGCACATGGGCCCACTACACAAGTTCACTAGTGAGTTTTCTCCCTGACAAATTCAGCTTAAAATGGGAAACAGAATCTCTCAAAAACAGAAACAAAGGGGTATCAGAAAGACCAGCGTATGACTAACACTGCAGCCAGATTCATGTACAATACATACGGAGCACTAGTTAATTGGAGAAATTATACTGAAGGAGATCTCAACCTAAAATGGTCAAATTGGGGTTCTTTTGATATTCCGAAATTGATATTTTTTTGCATGCACAATTTGAAAAGGTCGGTGTGCTTACTTTGACTGGTATCTAGAAGCTTCTAAAACAGGAAATGATAGAGTAACTTCTTCGCAGAAAATCAACAAATTTATATTAAAAAAAAGAAATTGCTTGAAATTATATCAAAACTAAAAAAGACTGCTAGCACTGACTTTGCCAGGTCTCAGGTCTAGTCGAACTGGGACGTCACATTTGACATTTATGCCATTTGGTTTTTGATTCCTGGGCATCACTTTACCACGTTTTGAGGGCACTCTTGCCACTTGGCTTTTGGTTTCTGGGTATCTCTTTGCCTTTTGTTTCATTTGGAATGTGACTCCTGGCTGGTGAAATTCTGCTTCAGTTTGGTTTTGTTCTTTTGGTTTGAGTGCACAGACATCTGGTATAAACTGCTTGAGCTAATGTGGGAATTGCTCACTGTAATGTTCCACACTCCACCTGGGAACCCCTTGGGAAAAAAATTTTTTTTTGACTGGTCAATCTATAGCTATGATCCGGTGATGAAAATGATGGCCTGTAATATTAGATCTCTATTGACATAGGGTAGGAAAATGGACTGAAGTTCCCTAATGTCCAGGACTTTCTCCTTTAATCAACAGCCTGGAGCTGATCAAACTAAGACCCCTACTTTCCCAGAGGGGCAATCTCTGCTGGGACCAATCTGTCCTTGTTATCAGGGCCAAGTTGAGCAATAAAACTATGGTCACACACACACACACACACAAACGATTTTTGACAATGTGGTCACAATATTCTTTAGACTCCAGAGGAAGCTTGAAGGAAAAATTCTCTCTTTAAGAATTCTTGCCCTGAGGAAATAACTCCTCGTATACCTTTAGACCAGAGTTCCAAGGATCACTTATCTAGAACATATCTAATTCTTGAAACCAAAAGGAAAAAAAAAAAAAAAAAAGGGAACAAAACCTTTAAAAATCTTATTCCAACCATTTTTATTCATAACTAAGTTTGGAAAACAAAGCTATAGGACCTCATATGTCTATTTGGATATACGTATGTCTCAGTGTGTGTCTTTATATATATATATATATATATATATATATATATATATATATATATAATATTGCTGATTGCTGAGATCAGTTTGTAAATGAGCTCTAACTTAATAGGCCTTAAAAAAAAAAAGTACGTGCTTACAAATCAAATAATTCTAAATACAAGAGAAATTATCCTAACTGAATTTCAAGTTCATGTGAATTGGGAAATATTCAGTATTAAACACCTGATATTAATGTTTATTTGTTGATCTAAATAATGCAGACATCTCTAAGAGTACTTAACATTAAGCAGAATATTTTCATTGTACCTAGGTTTAACATAAGTTAAATATTATTATATCTGTTACAAGTTTGTCAGCAAGGAAATTACCTTGCTGAGTGAAGAAGCTTCTAAAAAATGTACATGAGATATGAGCCTTTAGTCAACTCTACTAAGAATAATTATGCTTTAGGAATGTCTGTCTAAAATAGTCTATCCAGATTGGGGTAACTTGAACTTCTAAGGGTTCTGCTAAACTAAATGTTGGAAGCTTAAGTCATTTCCAAATAAAATAAGGTTTTGAAACATTTATTACCAAACACTCTTAAAGAGAAACTAAAGAGATTTGGGATTAAAAAGAAGTGATCTTTGGTGCCATCCTAAAATGAAGGTTTTAGAAATTATCACTTGTATTTATGCTCACCAATGTCTAAAATGCTAATATAAAAGTCAGTTCTTGGTTGGTTAAAGGAAGTAGGAAGTGTGTTTTCAGTAAAGAAGGTATGAGGAATGGAATTAAATTTTGTGAAGGAAAAGGAAGCAAGCGTGACTTACAGGTGGCTTTTCAGGATGGAAGAACACAGTAATGGGTACAGAAAGTGATAAGGTTTGTGAAAAGTGAAGCATGAGGAAAGAGTTTTGTATATGGTTAAGACTAAGTTTAAAATAAAGTTTAATTAAGTTTACCTTTTAAGTAAAGTAAGCTGGTGCAAAAACTTGAATTTAGCTTTTCTCTCTGTTAAGAGGACACCATGTCTTCAGACATTCAACTGTCTTTGATAATCACTTCATGGTAAATAGATGGGGAAACAGTGGCTGACTTTATTTTTCTGGGCTCCAAAATCACTGCAGATGGTGATTACAGCCATGAAATTAAAACAGGCTTATTCCTTGGAAAGAAAGTTATGACCAAACTAGACAGCATATTAAAAAGTAGAGACATTACATTGCCAACAAAGGTCCATCTAGTCAAGGCTATGGGTTTTCCAGTGGTCATGTATGATGTGAGAGATGTACTATAAAGAAAGCTGAGTGCTGAAGAATTGATGTTTTTGAACTGCGGTGTTGGAGAAGACTCTTAAAAAAAAATAAATTCATTTATTTTAATTGGAGGCTAATTACTTTACAATATTGTATTGGTTTTGCCATACATCAACATGAATCTGCCACAGGTGTACACATGTTCCCCATCCTGAACCCCCCTCCCACCTCCCCCTGCATACCATCCCTCTGGGTCAACCCAGTGCACCAGCCCCGAGCATTCTGTATCATGCATTGAACCTGGACTGGCAATTCGTTTCACATACGATATTATACATGTTTCAATGCCATTCTCCCAAATCATCCCACCCTCTCCCTCTCCCACAGAGTCCAAAAGACTGTTCTATACATCTGTGTCTCTTTTGCTGTCTCGCATACAGGGTTATCATTACCATCTTTCTATATTCCATATATATGCGTTTTATATATATATGTGTGTGTGTGTGTGTGTGTGCATGTGTGTGTGTTATATTCCATATATATGCGTTAGTATACTGTATACTGTATTGGTGTATTGAACTGGTGTATTCTACTGTATTGGTGTATTGAACTGCCTTTGATAATCACTTCATCACAAATAGATGGGGAAACAGTGGACACAGTGGCTGACTTTATTTTTCTGGGCTCCAAAATCACTGCAGATGGTGATTGCAGCCATGAAATTAAAAGACGCTTACTCCTTGGAAGGAAAGTTGTGACCAAACTAGACAGCATATTAAAAAGGAGAGACATTACTTTGCCAGCAAAGGTCTATCTAGTCAAGGCTATGGTTTTTCCAGTGGTCATGTATGGATGTAAGAGATGGACTATAAAGAAAGCTGAGCACAGAAGAATTGATGCTTTTGAACTGTGGGGTTGAAGAAGACTCTTTAGAGTCCCCTGGACTGCTAGGAGATCCAACCAATCCATCCTAAAGGGGAGCAGTCCTAGGTGTTCATTGGAAGGACTAATGTTGAAGCTGAAACTCCAGTACTTTGGCCACCTGATGCGAAGAGCTGACTCATTTGAAAAGACCTTGATCCTGGGAAAGATTGAGGGCAGGAGGAGAAGGGAACGACAGAGGTTGAGATGGGTGGATGGCATCACTGACTCAATGGACGTGGGTTTGAGTCAACTCCGGGAGTTTGTGATGGACAGGGAGGCCTGGTGCGCTGCAGTTCATGGGATCTCAAAGAGTTGGAGACGACTGAGCAATGGAACTGAACTGAACTGATAATAGATTTCAGTTTCTTTATCTCTTAAATGATCTGTTCTGAAATCCCTTATTGTTACGTTGGTTAAGTTAATAGTATTGTTTCACACTGACCCATAATCCCATCTGACTGAGTGTTCTAAAACTTTTTGATATTTATTCACAAAACATCCTAAATCATTCTAAAGAAGAAGATTTCTACCTAACTTTGGGATGCTTCAGAGGGCCCCTGCAACATCCCAGAGAGAGATATTACACTAATTAAGTTCATTTTGTATATAGAGTTACATGGAGGGTATTCTCAAGTTAGCAATAAGTCTCGGATTATATTGTATGGTATGTTATTAATATAGATACACTAGAACTGGGTAAAGTTCCTAAAATTCTGATATGTTGGGGTAAAATGTTACCAGGCATAATTCTAGTTACTATCTCAAAATATTCTTATAGCACTAACCACATTTTGCCTCTTCAAAAGATTTATAAAAAGGACTTTTGGATAAATACCAGTTTTTGAACTGTGTAAAAATTCTAATAGAAAACCTGATGACTTCACAAAGTTTAACAAAAGGACTGAATGAACTGGTGAATATGCTTATAATTTTTATGGTTTCTCCCTGAAAAATTACTGATTTGAATCTGTGTTTTCCAGGTGTAAAAAAACCTTCCCCTCAAATGAATTATGACAGTAATTTGGTAAAATTATATTTTATAAACAAATTGAAACATTTAATATTTTCTCTCTATCTGAACCCTCCAGAGCTTGGAAACCCTTAGTTTCCAGTAAATTTATCAGATAAGTTAGGAAGATTATCTCAATAACAGGTACAGAAATCTCAAGGAATTTTGGAGACCTTGAGAAGGGAGGAGTTTACTTAGATCTGTTAGGCAAAATCTGTGATAAGCCTTTGGCATGACTTTCCTAGCCCTGAAAGCTCTTATTTTAAAAGTTCAGTCTGAGATGCTATAAAAGTTTCAGCAAAGCAAAGAAGTCTATGACCAATTATGGTTATATAAGTCATCAGGCCAAGTTTATTGAGAGCAGACCTATATTACAAACAGGTCTCAATTTGGTTATATTTGGTAAAAATGACAGTGAGTTTAGGTAGAAAGAGATGTTTCAATGAATGTTAAATCCTAGTTTGTTGATGGAGGTCTGTATCTACTAAGACTCATTTTCTTGATGGTTCTTTGCTGTTAGGGTATACTAAAGTAAAATTGAATTATTAAAGGACACTCTAGGGTTGTTTCTGAAGCTTATCTCAGTAATCTGTCTTTAAATGAAGATCAGGTGCCTCACACATGACCTTCAATCAAGACTGGAAGAAGATATCATTTAAGGAACTGTCTCCAGCCTGGATGGAAGGACCTTTCCATCAGGAACTCTTAACTAGCTCATGCCCAGTGAAATTGAAGGGAAATTGACTCTTGGGTTAACTCCCACTTCCAAAAGGCCCCTAAGCTGGACTGGTCTATAGAGAGGCCTGCTGACCTCAAACTCACTTTAAAACTGCTCAAACAGAGGAAACTATACTACATTAGGGAGAAGGCAATGGCACCCCACTCCAGTACTCTTGCCTGGAAAATCCCATGGATGGAGGAGCCTGGTAGGCTGTAGTCCATGGGGTTGCTAACAGTCGGACATGACTGAGCGACCTCACTTTCACTTTTCACTTTCATGCATTGGAGAAGGAAATGGCAACCCACTCCAGTGTTCTTGCCTGGAGAATCCCAGGGACGGGGGAGCCTTGTGGGCTGCCATCTCTGGGGTCGCACAGAGTCGGACAGGACTGAAGTGACTTAGCAGTAGCACGCTACACTAGGATGAGAAGAAGATGACATCAGAAGTAGACAGCTTGCCCAAGATGCTGATCTGACTTTTATGATCATTTATAATGTTTTCTTGATTCCTTGGACCTATGCCTATTAATCAAATTTTTCTATCATGGACACGATTCCATGCTAGTTTAAAACGCAATCCAGTTATTCGGTTGTGGCCAGTTACCTGTGTCTAGTACTTCTGGATTACTTTGGTGGATTTCTGTTCTCTAGGGATACTCACAAGGAAATTTATTTTAGATGAGTGTTCAGTCCTGTTCTATCTTCATGATATTACTAGATGGGATTCTCTCACCTGGCCAGTTAATAATACCTGTTGTGATCCTGGCCATAGATTTAAGATTTCTCTTAGGGTGATTTAAACTCAAAGGGAGTGATGAGCTAAGTCTCCATTAAAAAACTAACCTCTCGTCTATGAAAAGTAAAAATCCCACAATTATGGGTTAGATCTACATGGTTAACAGCAGACTATGGTCATTTAAGTTTAAAAGCTCCTCTACGTTGGGAAGGGTTAAATCATATTAAAAATGATCAACCTGGTAATTATGAAACAAGGCTGGGTGCTTTATGAACTGTGTCTATTATTACCCTTAGAGAGTGTGATTGGTATGGAACTCAGTGGATCTGTGGCACTAGTTTATGGCCTTCCCATCTACAGGGATGGATACGAAGGTGTAGCCTGGGATTCCCAGGAATTTAAGGTCATACATGTTAACAAGTTAAAGGTAACACTAACCAATCTAGCACTGGTATGATGTCAATGGGTCGAAGATCTGTATTCTACTGGTATGACCATTTAGCAGCTTGTGTGTGTGTGCCTTCAATGGGGTTGGAGGATTTAATTGACCATATCTAAGCCTTAACACACAGGCACATAGCGCAGCCAAGAGGAGCTACCCCACTTCCGAGGTCTGGGGCAGAAACCAGGAGGACCCCGTGTCCGAGGGGTGGCGGCCAAGAGGAGTTACCGCATGTCCAAGGTCAGCGCAGCAGCAGAGAGTGCCAGGCTGTGACGGCACAGGAATGGCTGAGAGGAGCTACCCCACGTCCAAGGTCAGGGGCAGCAGCTGGGAGGAGCAACCCCACGTCCAAGGAGTGGTGGCTGTGTGGGTGCAGGAGGGCCTAGAGGAGCTATTCCATGTTCAAGGTCAGGAGTGGCAGCAGTGAGGAGATACCCCTTTTCCAAGGTAAGAGAAACCCAACTAAGATGGTAGGTGTTGCAAGAGGGCATCAAATGGCAGACACACTGAAACCATACTCACCGAAATCTAGCCAATCTAATCACACTAGGATCACAGCCTTGTCTAACTCAATGAAACTAAGCCATGCCCATGGGGCCACCCAAGATGGGAAGGTCATGGTGGAGAGGTCTGACAGAAGGTGGTCCACTGGAGAAGGGAATGGCAAACCTCTTCAGTATTCTTGCCTTGAGAACCCCATGAACAGTATGAAAAGGCAAAATGATAGTATACTGAAAGAGGAACTCCCCGGGTCAGTAGGTGCCCAATATGGGACTGGAGATCAGTGGAGAAATAACTCCAGAAAGAATGAAGGGATGGAGCCAAAGCAAAAAGAATACCCAGCTGTGAATGTGACTGGTGATAGAAGCAAGGTCCAATGCTGTAAAGAGCAATATTGCATAGGAACCTGGAATGTCAGGTCCATGAATCAAGGCAAATTGGAAGTGGTCAAACAGGACATGGCAAGAGTGAATGTCAACATTCTAGGAATCAGCGACCTGAAATAGACTGGAATGGGTGAATTTAACTCAGATGACCATTATATCTACTAATGAGGGCAGGAATCCCTCAGAAGAAATGGAGTAGCCATCATGGTCAACAAAAGAGTCCGAAATGCAGTACTTGGATGCAATCTCAAAAACGACAGAATGATCTCTGTTCGTTTCCAAGGCAAACCATTCAATATCACGGTAATCCAAGTCTATGCCCCAACCAGTAACGCTGAAGAAGCTGAAGTTGAACAGTTCTATGAAGACCTACAACACCTTTTAGAACTAACCCCCCAAAAAGATATCCTTTTCATTATAGGGGACTGGAATGAAAAAGTAGGAAGTCAAGAAACACCTGGGGTAACAGGCAACTTTCGCCTTTGAATACGGAATGAAGCAGGGCAAAGACTAATAGAGTTTTGCCAAGAAAATGCACTGGTCATAGCAAACACCCTCTTCCAACAACACAAGAGAAGACTCTACACATGGACATCACCAGATGGTCAACACCGAAATCAAATTGATTATATTCTTTGCAGCCAAAGATGGAGAAGCTCTATACAGTCAACAAAAACAAGACTGGGAGCTGACTGTGGCTCAGATCATGAACATTTTATTGCCAAATTCAGACTTAAATTGAAGAAAGTAGGGAAAACCACTAGACCATTGAGGTCAGGTATGACCTAAATCACATCCCTTATGATTATACAGTGGAAGTGAGAAATAGATTTAAGGGACTAGATCTGATAGATAGAGTGCCTGATGAAATATGGACGGAGGTTCGTGACATTGTACAGGAGACAGGGATCAAGACCATCCCCATGGAACAGAAATGCAAAAAAGCAAAACGACTGTCGGGGGAGGCCTTACAAATAGCTGTGAAAAGAAGAGAAGTGAAAAGCAAAGGAGAAAAGGAAAGATATAGGCATCTGAATGCAGAGTTCCAAAGAATAGCAAGGAGCGATAAGAAAGCCTTCCTCAGTGATCAATGCAAAGAAATAGAGGAAAACATCAGAATGGGAAAGACTAGAGATCTCTTCAAGAAAATTCGAGATACCAAGGGAACATTTCATGCAAGTATGGGCTTGATAAAGCACAGAAATGGAATGGACCTAACAGAAGCAGAAGACGTTAAGAAGAGGTGGCAAGAATACACAGAAGAACTGTACAAAAAAGATGTTCAAGAGTAAGATGATCACGATGGTGTGAACACTCACCTAGAGCCAGACATCCTAGAATGTGAAGTCAAGCGGGCCTTAGAAAGCATCACTACGAACAAAGGTAGTGGAGGTGATGGAATTCCAGTTGAGCTATTCCAAATCCTGAAAGATGATGCTGTGAAAGTGCTGCACTCAATATGCCAGCAAATTTGGAAAACACAGCAGTGGCCACAGGACTGGAAAAGGTCAATTTTCATTCCAATCCCAAAGAAAGGCAATGCCAAAGAATGCTCAAACTACCGCACAATTGCACTCATCTCACAGGCTAGTAAAGTAATGCTCAAAATTCTCCAAGCCAGGCTTCAGAAATACATGAACCGTGAACTTCCAGATGTTCAAGCTGGTTTTAGAACAGGCAGAGGAACCAGAGATCAAATTGTCAACATCTGCTGGATCATTGAAAAAGCAAGAGAGTTCCAGAAAAGCATCTATTTCTGCTTTCTTGACTATGCCAAAGCCTTTGACTGTGTGGATCACAATAAACTGTGGAAAATTCTGAAAGAGATGGGAATACCAGACCACCTGACCTACCTCTTGAGAAACCTATATGCAGGTCAGGAAGCAACAGTAGAACTGGACATGGAACAACAGACTGGTTCCAAACAGGAAAAGGAGTACTTAAGGGCTGTATAGTGTCACCCTGCTTATTTAACTTCTATGCAGAGTACATCATGAGAAACGCTGGACTGGAAGAAGCACAAGCTAGAACAAGATGGCTGGGAGAAATATCAATGACCTCAGATATGCAGATGACACCACCCTTATGGCAGATAGGGAAGAGGAACTAAACCCTCTTGATGAAAGTCAAAGTGGAGAGTGAAAAAGTTGGCTTAAAGCTCAACATTCAGAAAACGAAGATCATGGCATCTGGTCCCATCACTTCATGGGAAATAGATGGGGAAACAGTGGAAACTGTGTCAGACTTTATTTTTCTGGGCTCCAAAATCACTGCAGATGGTGACAGCAGCCATGAAATTAAAAAATGCTTACTCCTTGGAAGGAAAGTTATGGCCAACATAGACAGCATATTGAAAAGTAGAGACATTACTTTGCCAACAAAGGTCCGTCTAGTCAAGGCTATGGTTTTTCCAGTGGTCATGTATGGATGTGAGAGTTCAACTGTGAAGAAGGCTGAGCACTGAAGAATTGATGCTTTTGAACTGTAATGTTGGCTAAGACTCTTGAGAGTCCCTTGGACCGCAAGGAGATCCAACCAGTCCATTCTGAAGGAGATCAGCCCTGGGATTTCTTTGGAAGGAATGATGCTAAAGCTGAAACTCCAGTACTTTGGCCACCTCATGCGAAGAGTTGACTCATTGGAAAAGACTCTGATGCTGGGAGGGACTGGGGGCAGGGGCAGAAGGGGACGACAGAGGATGAGATGGGTGGATGGCATCACTGTCTTGATGGACATGAGTTTGAGTGAACTCCGGGAGTTGGTGATGGACAGGGAGATCTGGCGTGCTGCGATTCATGGGGTTGCAAAGAGTCAGACATGACTGCCCGACTGAACTGAACTGAACTGATATAGGTTGCCTTTAAGGAGATATTTGACTGAAGCTCTCAGAAAGCTTTCTTCCTACTTCTAGTTCCCTTCCTTTGTTGCTTCTAATTCTTAGCAATTTCACGATGTGGCAGGGACTGGAGGATTTTGAGAGTTGATAAAACTGAAGACTTTTAAATATCCCTCATCTGGTGTAGCACTTCTCTGTTGCCACTTAAAGATCTGCCAACCAGGCACATGCCACAGCGAGCTAGCATCCTCAACCCTGTTAGCCTGGTAAAACGTGGTCTTCTAGCTGAGTGAGCATTCCTTCAGTTCTTCACAGCCCCCTCTCCACACAGGAGATAGAAGAGAGGATTTCTAAGTATCCTTTCAGCTACATGTTTCTATAATTTCTTTTTAAAAAATTTATGCCTTTATTTTAATTGGAGAATAATTATTTTACAATATTGTGATGGTTTTTGTCATATAGCAACATGAATTGGCCGTAGGTATACTTGTGTCCCTTCCCTCCTGAACCCCCCTCCCAACTCCCACCCCACTCCATCCCTCCAGGTTGTCACAGAGCACGTGCTTTAGGTGCCCTGGCCCTGCCTCATACCTCAAACTCACACTGGCTATCTATTTTACATATGGTAACATATATGTTTCAATGCTGTTCTCTCAAATCATCCCACCCTCTCTTTCTCCCACTGAATCCAAAAGTCTGTCCTTTACATCTGTGTCTCCTTTGCTGCCCTGCATGTAGCATCATCAGTACCATCTTTCTAGGTTCCACATGTATGTGTTACTATACAGTATTTGTCTTTCTCTTTCTGACTTACTTCACTCTGTATAATAAACTCAAGTTTCATCCACCTCATTAGAACTAACTCAAATGCATTCCTTTTATAGCTGAGTAATATTCCATTGTGTATATAATTTCTTAAATTTTTTAAATTTTAAAAGCTTAATTTTTAAAAATTTAATTGAAGTAAAGTTGATTTACAATGTTGTGTACTTCCATGCTTATAGAATTTCATGTAGAAATACATGTTGGAAATGTTTGAAATCTGCATTTTTGCACTTTTTTTTAAGGGATATGTTTTTAGAAAGCACTTTATTGAATAAAGTGAGATTCAACCAGTCAAGGAGATCTAATCAGTCAATCCTAAAGGAAATCAGTCCTGAATATTCCTTGGAAGGACTGACACTGAAGCTGAAGCTCCAATACGTTGGCCACCTGATGCAAAGAACTGACTCATGAAAAGACTCTGATGCTAGGAAAGATTGAAGGCGGGAGGAGAAGGGGACGACAGAGAATGAGATGGTGGGATGGAATCACCCATTCCATAGACATGAGTTTGAGTAAGCTCCTGGATTTGGTGGTCGACAGGCAAGCCTGGCATGCTGCAGTCCAAGGGGTCACAAAGAGTTGGGCAGGTCTGAGCGACTGAACTGAACTGAACTGAACTTACTGAAGAAAAGGAGCAAAATATAATTAATTTCAGTTCCATTGTAATCGTTGTGTTAGTCACTGAGTCGTGTCCGACTCTCTGTGAACCCAGAGCTTCCCTGGTAGCTCAGATGGTAAAGAATCTGCCTGCAGTGCTGGAGACCTGAGTTGGATCCCTGGGTCTGGAAGATCCCCTAGAGAAAGGAAGGACTGCCTACTCCAGTATTCTTGCCTGGAGAATTCCGTCGATAAAGAAGTAAGATCCACGGAGCCAGAAAGAGTTGGACATGACTGAAAAACTAACGATTTTAGTTCCATAGACAGGAACAAGGTATGAGTTTTGGAGATGAAGGTAAGGAATGTGGATGAAAGGGAAACACAGCGCTGATGGTCTTAGAGGGAAGTACCACTTTTGAAACTGGCTTCACAGCGACCCCTGGTGGCCGGAAATGTAAGGAAGCCAAAGACTGACGGACATACAGCCCTGACACTTGCTGAACCGGGAAATATAAAATGGGAGCCAGACAGAAGAAAGGTATCATGACAGGTAAGACAATGCTGCAAGAAGGCTAGGAAATAGAGATTCAGAGCCCTCTTACTTAAACCAGGACATTGCCAAGAAGTGTCAGAAACTATCCTTTGAAGTGAGACGAGTTATTTTAGGTATTAACTTGTGGAAGCTTTGACTGGTAAAAAAATTATTATTATTATTATTTTTTTTTGCAAAATTTCTTCTCTAACTCAGGGTACATGTTTTTTTTTTTTTCCCTTTTTTTTACATATTTTATATTGGTTTTATGTGTGAAGCCCCATACTAATGCACCTAGAATTTTTCACGTTGAATGAGCTTCAAATATTCTGTAGACTTCTACTCTATAATTAAGTGTGGTTTAAATAGCAACATACATACTCATGCTAATAGCTTGTGTTTAAGATGTCATTATCATTGGTTGTCACTGGCAGTTAGTCCTTTTTATTAGATATTAATCTTCCCAGCCTTTAAAGTATTACAAGTCTTTAGCTTAAGAATGATAAAGAGAAGAAAGCTTAGATCATTTGACTTTGCCTACCAAGATTTCGGTTGAATTTAAGCTGAAAAACTATGCAGTTTTGACGTTGGCTATTTTACAGGCTACTGATAGCCCAGATAAACTTCAAAATCATCTTACAATATGAAGCCAGATTACCCAATGAAATTTTAATTTTTAAAAAATTTAGGCTGAGATGCTGTCAAATGCTGATTGACATCATTTGAACAAAGCAACCATTAAAAAAATGAGGCAAATGAAGGAAATTTGCATATAGACTGGGTAATTTATATTAAGGAATTATTATTAAGTTTCATATGAGAAAATAGTATTGTGTTTCAGTTCAGTTAAGTTCAGTCACTCAGTTGTATCTGACTCTTTGTGATTGCATGGAGTATTGTGTTTATGTATTTTTAAAATTTATTATTTTTTGGAGATATAAATGGGAGGGCAATGGATAGTAGTTTAAATGAAAAAACATTGGCCATGTAATGATAAGTGTTGAATCTGAGCAATGTTTATATGGGTGTTCATTCATACTCCTACTTTTTTGTTTGAACTGTTTTTCATACTAAACCATAAAAATTTGATCAGAACTTTTGCTTCTATTTGTGAATTTTAAAAAGACCAGGCTATCCCAGAACAATTCTAACCCTTTGCAGTTTATCTTTACAAAAAATGTAATACCAGTAGGAAATCAAGTCTGTAGCTACCACAATGCTTTTCAAATGCATTTTCTACCTCTTAAAACTTTTATATATCGTGCCATCTGTGAATTTCATGATGACCTTACAGACCCCACCAGGAGACTACCAGTGGAGGAGGCAGAGGTTATGGGGAAGTCAGATGTGAATGAAGTCAAGACATATTTATATGTTCCTGGTAAGTTAGGAGGATGGTCCAGATTGATTAAAAGTCAAGTAGGGACTTTGCTGATACCAGTGGACTGGGTGATCTGAGAATAAACACATACCCCAGAAACTGGAAGTGAGAAGGCAGTACAGCATAATGAAAATTTGAACTTAAGTCAATCATAGATTCATATCTTGATTCAATCAATTGCTAGATGTGATTTTACTATATGTTACAGAGCATCGGTTAACTCATATGGTAGTCCATATAATAGGGGACTGTTGGGGATTAAATAAAATATGTGAATGTGAGGAAAGTGTTAACACAGCAGGTCTGGTTCTTTGGTCCTTGTATGTCCAGGGAACTGGAAACCATGATTTGACTATTGGTCAACCCAGGGGGAATGTTCTAATGTTAATTGGTTGATGATCATGTTTTGTTCACCTGATTGCTTGGCACAAACATCAACATCGATAATGTGCATCTGGTGTCATTGTTGGGATCCTGAGTTTCACTTGCCATGTCTGGTTATGGAGCATGATGTACCTATGGGACCTGTTCTCAATAAAAGCCTCAGATGCTGAGGCTTCCCTGGGCAGAGCCATGTTGCACACATGCCTCTAGTTTGTTGCTAGAGAAGAGAGAATGTCCTAGGTGGCCCCAGAGGGGCAAGTACTCAAAAGCGCATGTCCAACGTCTCTGATTCACCCGAAAAGACGTCTTTTTCCTGTTGCTCTTGATTTGTATATTTTTGCTCTAATAAACCTCAGCCATGACTATAATCTGCTTTTGAGTCTTGTGAGTCCTTTTTCTAAATCAGTAAAATTGAGGGGAGGGTGGCCTTCAGATATCCCAGACATAAAGGGACTTAGTACAATGTCTGGCAAGTAGTACACATCCAATATATGCTAGCTATGGAATTTAACTGACCCTGCTGAATGTGACAGGGGACTGACCTCACTGTACTAGAATATAGGCTGGGACTGCAGGATTTTGCCTGTTTTTCTGAACCATGCTCTTGGAAGTGGGCAGGGATAACCTCTCATCAGTGAGGAAGCTAGAAAATATAACTCCAAGGTTTTCCCCTGGCCTCCCAGCCCTCTGGATTCTAAGTAAGAAGGTACCCTGTGAAGAAAATGGGTAGATATCCGACCTCTATCTCGGCCATTCTGAGAATGCACAACAGGGCAAACTCTCTTTATCAATTTGAAGGGTAACCAAAAGAATCAAAAACCTTGAGAGTGGGGCTGGAGCCTGGACCCTTACTTTGGTAGCAGTCATCAGAGGCAGTGGTATTAGAAATGAGTATTGGGACTTCCCTGGTGGTTCAGTGGCTAAAACTCCACACTCCCAATGCAGGGGGTCTGGGTTCTATCCCTGGTCAGAGAATCACATGCTGCAGCCAAGGGTTTGCATGCCACAGCTAAGAACTGGCATGGTCAAATAAATATTTTTTTAAAAAAGGAAATGACTATCAGGAATTTCCCCAATGCAGCCAGAATCAAGCACACAGAGCCATTTCTGCCACACACTGGGCACCACAGAAAGACAGTCTTAAACTGTGAGGACACTCTGTCAAAATTTAAAAGATAGTTGGGTTGAGACTTCAATTGAGGGCTAATCCAAGGGAAAGAGGAGCCCAGGGTACCCATCTTGCAATCCCTTTTTATATTTGTGTGTGTGTTTGTGACTGTGGTTCACATTTAACAGTGTGCCTGTGTCCAACTCTTTTCGACCCCATCGACTGTAGCCCTTCAGTCTCCTCGGTCCATGGAATTTCCCAGGCAAGACTACTGGAGTGGGTTGCTATTTCTTCCTCCAAAGGATCTTCCCAACACAGGGATCAAACCCATATCTCTTCCATTGGCAGGTGGATTCTTTACCACTGCACCAGCTGGGAAGCCCATCCAAGTGACCAGATCTACGTTGTTGTTGTTCAGCCATCAAGTCGTGTCCAACTCTGTGCGACCCCATGGACTGCAGCAGGCTGGGTTTCCCTGTCCCTCACCATCTCCCAGAATTTGCCCAAGTAGATCTAAGATACCTCGCAAAGAGATTTATACCTCTAAAATACAATAATAATTACAACAAAATCAGTTGTTATGTCACACATTTATTTACTATTTTTCAAGTAAATTGCCTCGAGATGGATATAAGTCTAATCTCAATATTGATACCAAGTGGAGTTTTCCTCTACCAGGTTCTTAAATATGGTGAGTGTATAATAGTTCATAGAAATTTGCTTCTTCTGCATGGGTGGTCTTTCTTTTGATCCCTTAATTATTTTGGGAGTTTTTACAGATGTCTTCCTTGCATTTTATGTTGCAGATTATAATCACCTCCCTGTCACTCTCACCATCACTGTTGTATGTTGTGATATCACTGTCACTCATGTTGCCATACACTGTGTTGTATTTGGGTTGTTTCTTTTTATATGACTTGTAAAAGTGCTTCAATTCGCGTGAAAACAGTGGAACTGGAACATGCTTTTTATTTGCTTCTGAAACATGAGTGATGAATGGCTCAGAAACAGCTCTGCAAACAAGGCACTTTTCCTTGTAGCATCGACAAAACTTCACTGGTTGAGGCCTAGATAATATTTCTGCCCTACCTGCACCAGCTGGGCATTTTAGTTTAAGATATCTCTGGCGTTTGGTCAGTTTATCTGCACTTGAATGCTCAGGGAAGCTTTGATTGTTTGGATAGGGTAGAGGAGTTTTGGTTGGCTTGGCCCGACACTGTAGACTTGGTGGCCAAGTTGGCTTGATGGCCTTCTCTGGATAGGATGGACTGACCTGACCGACTAGCTTATGGGCATGAGCCTGCCTATGTGCCTTTTTTGGACTGCGTGTTCTATGCAACTTTTCCTGGGGGGGTGATCCTAACACTTTTTTGGGAGCTGCTGGCTTGGATGGTTTTTTTTGACTCGAGGGCCTCACTAACTTTTCTGCACTTGAAGGAACTTTTCGTGGACTTGAGGGCCCAGATGACTTATCTATTCTGGATACCACGGATTGTCTTTCTGGATCACCCAGACCAGCAGTCGGTGACTTGGAGTCAGTAAATGATATTTTAGATGACCTGGATGCCTTGATGGTGATATCTTCTTTCTTGTCCCTGAAAATACAGAGGATTTGGAATATGACAATTTTAATTAGATGAGTAAGATTGCTGTTACCAGAAAATATGGGCTATTGTGTCAATTTAGACTTATGGTCTTTTTGTGGCTCTAGCAGGAAAATTGAACACAGTAAGAATTGGAGTTTGGTGAAAAGTATGACTCAGGTTACAGATTTGAACTCGTGTTGAATGCTTTTTCTTTTTCTTAATTTTGCTGTTTCAACCACAATGGATAACCATATAGTCTATATATGCAATGACACAAACTTGTTTCAAATCTACTGTTGAGAGGGAGAGAGAGAATTTATCTAATCCAGAAATTATACTTTTTTTAAAAAATTTTATTTTATTTTTAAACTTTACAATATTGTATTAGTTTTGCCAAATATCGAAATGAATCCGCCACAGGTATACCCGCGTCCTGAACCCTCCTCCCCCCTCCCTCCCCTACCCTCCCTCTGGGTCATCCCAGTGCACCAGCCTCAAGCATCCAGTACCGTGCATCGAACCTGGACTGGCGACTCGTTTCATACATGATATTATACATGTTTCAAAGCTATTCTCCCAAATCTTCCCACCCTCTCCCTCTCCCACAGAGTCCATAAGACTGATCTATACATTGGTGTCTTTTTTCTGTCTCATACACAGGGTTATTGTTACCATCTTTCTAAATTCCATATATATGCATTAGTATACTGTATTGGTGTTTTTCTTTCTGGCTTACTTCACTCTGTATAATAGGTTCCAGTTTCATCCATCTCATTAGAACTGATTCAAATGTTTTCTTTTTAATGGCTGAGTAATACTCCATTGTGTATATGTACCACAGCTTTCTTATCCATTCATCTGCTGATGGGCATCTAGGTTGCTTCCATGTCCTGGCTATTATAAACAGTGCTGTGATGAACATTGGGGTACACGTGTCTCTTTCCCTTCTGGTTTCCTCAGTGTGTATGCCCAGCAGTGGGATTGCTGGATCATAAGGCAGTTCTGTTTCCAGTTTTTTAAGGAATCTCCACACTGTTCTCCATAGTGGCTGTACTAGTTTGCATTCCTACCAACAGTGTAAGGGAGTTCCCTTTTCTCCACACCCTCTCCAGCACAAAAATAAACTCAAAATGGATTAAGGATCTCAACGTAAGACCAGAAACTATAAAATTCCTAGAGGAGAACATAGGCAAAACACTCTCCGACATACATCACAGCAGGATCCTCTATGACCCACCTCCAAGAATACTGGAAATAAAAGCAAAAATAAACAAATGGGACCTAATTGAACTTAAAAGCTTCTGCACAACAAAGGAAACTATTAGCAAGGTGAAAAGGCACCCTTTAGAATGGGAGAAAATAATAGCAAATGAAGCAACTGACAAACAACTAATCTCAAAAATATACAAGCAACTCCTACAGCTCAACTCCAGAATAATAAGTGACCCAATCAAAAAATGGGCCAAGGAACTAAATAGACATTTCTCCAAAGAAGACATACAGATGGCTAACAAACACATGAAAAGATGCTAAACATCACTCATTATCAGAGAAATGCAAATCAAAACCACTATGAGGTACCATTTCACGCCAGTCAGAATGGCTGCAATCCAGAAATTATACTTTTTACAAAAAAGCCACAAGTTGATATGCAACTGAGGCACAAATGTCACAACCTGTCACATAAAAAAGTCTTAGACCAAATTCATTGTTTTCCTATCATATTTACACCATCAAGGTTTGTAACCATACATATTAATCCTCACATGCTAACTCTAAAACTGAAGGAATAGAACAGTGGTATATTTCAGTCACCAGTCCTTGGATTGGGAAATTTTTAGAGACCCAGTATACCAAGTGCCAGCCTAGTCCTCCTATATTAAAGCCAGGGACTAGAATCACTGAACACAGTTGAAAATTTTTCATGTTATTACATCTCAAAATGATAGATTATCCAAAATGTGTTACTATCTTTGGAATGCAGAGACCCAACTCCTTCTCCCCTGAGAAGATTTTGATTCTGTCTTATTTAGATAGTCATTCCCTCTTTTCATAGACTCAACTTACAATGAAATTAGCAGCCTGGGGCTCAAGTGAACCCTGAATAGGAGATAGTTTTGGCTAAAGTTGATAATGTACTTGAGATAATTTAAGAGCTTCATTTAAGTGAACATATCCAGCCCACAAGATGTTGGTAGCTCTTCTGAAGTCTAAAGTTAATGGTAAGTAACAAAACAACAGTGAACCCGCTTACGTATGTGCGTGCATGCATGTGCAGGTACAGTTCCTCATGCGCATGCACACCCACCTCCTCACCTCACCCCTACACCCCTACGCTTTATGTTTTTAGTTCAAAGGTGTAAGACTTAATGTTGCTGCTTTGGGGACTTCCCCACTCTCACAGTTATAGAGTATAGTGAAGAATGCGTGCCTCCCCACAACCTTGTACTTTTATTCAAAGGTGTAAGACTTACTTGGCTGCTTTATGGGCTTCCTCGCTATCACACCTATAGTGAAGCAAGCAGGTACACGTGACCATATAGCCAGTGATAAGGGTACCAATTACAATAATGAGTAGACGTCGCCGTAATTCCTGCAGTTTGGTCTGCTTGAATTCAGCACGTGTAGTTACTGTGAAAGAACATGTATCATCAGAACCTGTGCTTGGGAACCAAGTTTGCTTCCATTTTGATGGGGATTTGTTACTGTAGATCCAAGTCAAATCTCATCATCAATTATTTCTTTAAGCATGCTAACCACTGTAATTTTCCTCCCTCTATCACCTCCCCAGCCAGCCACAGTCTACAAGCCAAATCTGGGAGCTGTCTTTGGCTAATCAGTATAATTATCTAGGTTACCCCACATCGTGGCTTGTTCAACCCATTACTTAGGTATTTGAATGTGTGAATGCACTGGAGTGTTGATGTGTGTGTGAATGTGTATGGTGGGAAAAGGGATGGGACAAGAAAACACAGTTCTTGAAACCTACTATGTGTTAGGTACCATGCTAGATTCATTCACATAGAATTTTCTGGTATGGCTGGTGGGGGAGGGGCAGGGGTTGGTGGATTGGGTGGGGAAGGGGAATGAAAGGGGACAGTAAGGCTGTACTCTTCATGTTTCTATGTTTGGAATGTTTACACAGAAGTAAAACTTTCAGGTGTTGTCCTAGAAATTCTCGAAGACCTACTCATAGTAAAGTAGAATAAACAGCAGATTTCTTATACACAGCTAGCTTGTCTAATTAAGTACTGGAATACATTTAACATAATAGATCATAATTTCTAGGTTTTAAGGTTAGGGACATACCTGCAGTAGCAGATCCATTGCTTTCATTTCTATCTAAACAACTACTTGTCCAAATTGATAAAAGGAGGACATAAATGAAGAGATTCATGTCCAGGACCTTGTTGTCCTGTTTCCTCTCCCAAGGAAACTGCTGAATTTAACATGGCTCAACTTCTTTTAGGGGCCTATGACTTCATAATCATTCTATGTCATATCCTGACAACATAATCTCACCATGGTGACACATGAGCTCCTGGGTACAAATATTATGAAAAGACTTTTAATCCTTTATTTCTCCATTACATCAAATATTCTATCAGATTTAAATCAAAAAGTTTGAGACATTATTAAGCACAGAAGGCAGAGAAAATGAGTTAGCTCTAGATACTGAAGAACTATTTTTCTTTAGTAAATGTTAAGGAGGCACCTTACAGCCCTATAGTAGTTCTTAATGTGTTTTAGAGGTTAAATCATCCTGGGGTATAAGTTTGTAGGAATTTTTCTTACTAAAATTAAGATTTTTAATGTCCCTCAAGCTTTTTATTGAGCTGCTTTTAATGGATACCACTAAAGACTTTCTGGCTAGTGAGTGACATGATGAGCTCTCCATTTTAGACCCAACCCCCGCCCCCCTCCACCAGCTCTTGTATGGGAACTAGATTGCTGGGGTTAAAGTAATTTAGACAATTAGAAGGCTGTTATGTAGGTCCACCTGATAGAGGATGGTGGCTTGAAACAGAGTGGTAAAGATGGAGAGTAATCAATGTATTGGAGGAGTCTTTTGATGTGGGTAGGATTTGAGGAAGGGCAGGCCATAGGGCATGAAGGAGAGAGAGGTAGCAAGGACGATTCATTGCTTCAACAAAAGCATGCTGGAGATCTATGTGACAGGAAGCTTTGTGTTAAGCATAAGCATTCAGACAGTCACAGTCCCTGCCTTTAGAGGTGGAAATCTAAAGGGAAAGACAGACACGTAAATAACCAATCACTAGGTTATGTAATGGGGCTTCCCCGGTCGCTCAGCTGGTGAAGAATCTGCCTATAATGCAGGAGAACCAGGTTTGATTCCTGGGTCAGGAAGATCCCCTGGAGAAGGGATAGGCTACCAATTCCAGTATTCTTGGGCTTCCCAGGTGGCTCAGACAGTAAAGAATCCACCTGTAATGTGGGAGACCTGGGTTCAATCCCTGGGTTGGGAAGATCCCCTGGAGGAGGACATGGAAACCCATGCCAGTATTCTTGCCTGGAGAATCCTCATGGACAGAGGAGCCTGGCAGGCTGCAGTCCGTGGAGTTGCAGAGTCAGACATGACTGAGCAATTAAGCAGCAGCACAGCAGAGCACAGCACAGCACGGTGTACATAATGGGCTTTCCAGGCGTCGCTAGTGGTAAAGAACCCGCCTGCCAATGTAAGAGATGTGGATTCAATCCCTAGGTTGGGAAGATCCCCTGGAGGTGGGCGGCATGGCAACCCACCCCAGTATTCCTGTCTGGAGAATCCCATGGACAGAGAAGTCTGGCAGGCTGCAGTCCACAGGGTCACACAGCGTTGGACACGACTGAAGTGACTTAGCATGCATGCACACAGGGTGTGTAATGTCACATGCAGGCTGTGGTGTCACAGGATACAGTGCCACAAGATCATGCAAATGGACTATCTCTTCAAAGTGGGAAGTCCTGGAGGAGATGACCCTTGATCTGAGGTGGGTTTTTGTGTGTGTGTGTGTGTGTGTGTGTGGTTTTTATTTATTTATTTAAAAATTATTTATTTTAATTGAAGGATAGTTACTTTACAATATTGTGGGTTTTGCCATACATCAGCATGAATCAGCCATGGGTGTACATGTGACCCCCAAATCCTGAACCCCCCTCCCCCCTCCCTTCCCACTCCATCCCTCTCGGTTGTCTAGAGGAGTGGTTTTGAGTGCCGTGCTTGATGCATTGGACTTGCACTGGTCATCTATTTTACATATGGTAATATACATGTTTCTTCTTTTAAAATGTATAAATTTATTTATTTTAATTGGAGGCTAATTACTTTACAATATTGTATTGGTTTTGCCATACATTGACATGAATCCACCATGGGGGTACACGTGTTCCCCATCCTGGACCCCCCTCCCACCTCCCTCCCCATCCCATCCTTCTGGGTCATCCCAGTGCACCAGCCCCAAGCACCCTGTATCATGCATCAAACCTGGACTGGCGATTCATTTCACATATGATAATATACATGTTTCAATGCCATTCTCCCAAATCATCCCACCCTCGCCCTCTGCCACAGAGTCCAAACGACTATTCTGTGCCTCTGTGTCTCTTTTGCTGTCTCACATACAGGGTCGTCATTACCATCTTTCTAAATTCCAGGCGGCTGTGACGGGCACGCTAAAATGCAGCCGAGAGGAGCTACCCCACGTCCGAGGTCAGGGGCAGAAGCCGGGAGGACCTCATGCCCGAAAGGCGGTGGCCAAGAGGAGTTATCCCATGTCCGAGGTCAGGGGCAGCGGCCGAGAGTGCCAGACTGCGATGGTGCAGGAACAGTCAAGAGGAGCTACCCCACGTCCGAGGTTAGGGGGGCGGCCAGGAGGAGATACCCCACGCCCTTAAGCGTGAGGCCAGGGGCGGCGGGCGGGCTGGAGGGGCTACCCCACGCCCTTAAGCGTGAGGCCAGGGGCTGTGGCCGGGAGGACCAACTCCAGGCCATGGCTGCGCAGGCACAAGAGGGCCTAGAGGAGCTATCCCACGTTGAAGGTCAGGAAGGGTGGCGGTGAGGAGATACCCCTCGTCCAAGGTAAGGAGCATTGGCTGCACTTTGCTGGAGCAGCCGTGAAGAGATACCCCATGCCCAAGGTAAGAGAAACCCAAGTAAGACGGTAGGTGTTGCAAGAGGGCATCAGAGGGCAGACACACTGAAACCATACTGACAGAAAACTAGTCAATCTAATCACACTAGGACCACAGCCTTGTCTAACTCAATGAAACTAAGCCATGCCCGTAGGGCAACCCAAGATGGGCGGGTCATGGTGGAGAGATCTGACAGAATGTGGTCCACTGGAGAAGGGAATGGCAAACCACTTCAGTATTCTTGCCTTGAGAATCCCACGAACAGTATGAAAAGGCAAAATGATAGGATACTGAAAGAGAAACTCGCCAGGTCAGTAGGTGCCCAATATGCTACTGGAGATCAGTGGAAAAATAACTCTAGAAAGAATGAAGGGATGGAGCCAAAGCAAAAAGAATACCCAGCTGTGAATGTGACTGGTGATAGAAGTAATGTCTGATGCTATAAAGAGCAATATTGCATAGGAACCTGTAATGTCAGGTCCACGAATGAAGGCAAATTGGAAGTGGTCAAACAAGAAATGACAAGAGTGAATGTCGGCTTTCTAGGAATCAGCGAACTGAAATGGACTGGAATGGATGAATTTAACTCAGATGACCATTATATCTACTACTGAGGGCAGGAATCCCTCAGAAGAAATGGAGTAGCCATCATGGTCAACAAAAGAGTCCAAAATGCAGTACGTGGATGCAATCTCAAAAACGACAGAATGATCTCTGTTCGTTTCCAAGGCAAACCATTCAATATCACAGTAATCCAAGTCTATGCCCCAACCAGTAACGCTGAAGAAGCTGAAGTTGAACGGTTCTATGAAGACCTACAACACCTTTTAGAACTAACCCCCCCAAAAGATGTCTTTTTCATTATAGGGGACTGGAATGCAAAAGTAGGACGGCAAGAAACACCTGAAGTAACAGAGGCAACTTTCGCCTTGGAATACGGAATGAAGCAGGGCAAAGACTAATAGAGTTTTTCCAAGAAAATGCACTGGTCATAGCAAACACTCTCTTCCAACAACACAAGAGAAGACTCTACACATGGACATCACCAGATGGTCAACACCGAAATCAGATTGATTATATTCTTTGCAGCCAAAGATGGAGAAGCTCTATACAGTCAACAAAAACAAGACTGGGAGCTGACTGTGGCTCAGACCATGAACTCCTTATTTCCAAATTCAGACTTAAATTGAAGAAAGTAGGGAAAACCACTAGACCATTCAGGTATGACCTAAATCAAATCCCTTATGATTATACAGTGGAAGTGAGAAATAGATTTAAGGGACTAGATCTGATAGATAGAGTGCCTGATGAGCTATGGAATGAGGTTCGTGACATTGTACAGGAGACAGGGATCAAGACCATCCCCATGGAAAAGAAATGCAATAAAGCAAAATGGCTGTCTGGGGAGGCCTTACAAATAGCTGTGAAAAGAAGAGAAGTGAAAAGCAAAGGAGAAAAGGAAAGATATAGTCATCTGAATGCAGAGTTCCAAACAATAGCAAGAAGAGATAAGAAAGCCTTCCTCAGCAATTAATGCAAAGAAATAGAGGAAAACAACAGAATGGGAAAGACTAGAGATCTCTTCAAGAAAATCAGAGATACCAAAGGAACATTTGATGCACAGATGGGCTCGATAAAGGACAGAAATGGTATGGACCTAACAGAAGCAGAAGGTATTAAGAAGAGATGGCAAGAATACACAGAAGAACTGTACAAAAAGATCTTCATGACCCAGATAATAACGATGATGTGATCACTGACCTAGAGCCAGACATCCTGGAATGGGAAGTCAAGTGGGCCTTAGGAAGCATCACTATGAACAAAGCTAGTGGAGGTGATGGAATTCCAGTTGAGCTATTCCAAATCCTGAAAGATGATGCTGTGATAGTGCTGCACTCAATATGCCAGCAAATTTGGAAAACTCAGCAGTGCCCACAGGACTGGAAAAGGTCAATTTTCATTCCAATCCCAAAGAAAGGAAATGCCGAAAAATGCTCTAACTACCGCACAATTTCACTCATCTCACACGCTAGTAAAGTAATGCTTAAAATTCTCCAAGCCAGGCATCAGCAATACATGAACCGTGAACTTCCTGATGTTCAAGCTGGTTTTAGGAAAGGAAGAGGAACCAGAGATCAAATTGCCAACATCCACTGGATCATGGAAAAAGCAAGAGAGTTCCAGAAAAACATCTATTTCTGCTTTATTGACTATGCCAAAGCCTTTGACTGTGTGGATCACAATAAACTGTGGAAAATTCTGAAAGAGATGGGAATACCAGACCACCTGATTTGCCTCTTGAGAAATTTGTATGCAGGTCAGGAAGCAACAGTTAGAACTGGACATGGAACAACAGACTGGTTCCAAATAGGAAAAGGAGTACGTCAAGGCTGTATATTGTCACCCTGTTTATTTAACTTATATTCAGAATACATCATGAGAAACACTGGAGTGGAAGAAACACAAGCTGGAATCAAGATTGCTGGGAGAAATATAAATAACCTCAGATATGCAGATGACACCACCCTTATGGAAGAAAGTGAAGAGGAACTAAAAAGCCTCTTGATGAAGGTGAAAGTGGAGAGTGAAAAAGTTAGCCTAAAGCTCAACATTCAGAAAACGAAGATCATGGCATCCGGTCCCATCACTTCATGGGAAATAGGTGGGGAAACAGTGGAAGCAGTGTCAGACTTTATTTTTCTGGGCTCCAAATTCACTACAGATGGTGACTGCAGCCATGAAATTAAAAGATGCTTGCTCCTTGGACGGAAAGTTATGACCAACCTAGATAGCATATTCAAAAGCAGAGACATTACTTTGCCAACAAAGTTCCGTCTAGTCAAGGCTATGGTTTTTCCTGTGGTCGTGTATGGATGTGAGAGTTGGACTGTGAAGAAGGCTGAGCACCGAAGAATTGATGCTTTTCAACTGTGGTGTTGGAGAAGACTCTTTAGAGTCCCTTGGACTGCAAGGAGATCCAACCAGTCCATTCTGAAGGAGATCAGCCCTGGGATTTCTTTGGAAGGAATGATGCTAAAGCTGAAACTCCAGTACTTTGGCCACCTCATGCGAAAAGTTGACTCATTGGAAAAGACTCTGATGCTGGGAGGGATTGGGGCAAGAGGAGAAGGGGACGACAGAGGATGAGATGGCTGGATGGCATCACTGACTCGATGGACGAGAGTCTGAGTGAACTCCGGTAGGTGGTGATGGACAGGGAGGCCTGGCATGCTGTGATTCATGGGGTCGCAAAGAATCGGACATGACTGAGTGACTGATCTGATCTGATCTGATTGGTGTTTTTCTTTCTGGCTTACTTCACTCTGTATAATAGGCTCCAGTTTCATCCACCTCATTAGAACTGATTCAAATGCATTCTTTTTAATGGCTGAGTAATACTCCATTGTGTATATGTACCACAGCTTTCTTATCCATTCCTCTGCTGATGGACATCTAGGTTGCTTCCATGTTCTGGCTATTATAAACAGTGCTGCAACAAACATTGGGGTACATGTGTCTCTTTCAATTCTGGTTTCCTTCGTGTGTATGCCCAGTAGTGGGATTGCTGGGTCATATGGCAGTTCTATTTCCAGTTTTTTAAGGAATCTCCACACTGTTCTCCATAGTGGCTGTACTAGTTTGCATTCCCACCAACAGTGTAAGAGGGTTCCCTTTTCTCCACACCCTCTCAAGCATTTATTGCTTGTAGACTTTTGGATAGCAGCCATTCTGACTGGCATGAAATGGTACCTCATTGTGGTTTTGATTTGCATTTCTCTGATAATGAGTGATGTTGAGCATCTTTTCATGTGTTTGTTAGCCATCTATATGTCTTCTTTGGAGAAATGTCTGTTTAGTTCTTTGGCCCATTTTTATTGGGTCTTTTATTTTTCTGGAATTGAGCTGCAGGAGTTGCTTGTATATTTTTGAGATTAATTATTTGTCAGTTGCTTCATTTGCTATTATTTTTTCTCATTCTGAAGGCTGTCTTTTCACCTTGCTTATATTTTCTTTTGTTGTGCAGAAGCTTTTAATATTAATTAGGTCCCATTTTATTTTTGCTTTTATTTCTAATATTCTGGGTGGTGGGTCCTAGAGGATCCTGCTGTGATTTATGTCAGAGAGTGTTTTGCCTATGTTTTCCTCTGCTACTGCTACTGCTGCTAAGTCGCTTCAGTCGTGTCTGACTCTGTGAGACCCCATAGATGGAAGCCCACCAGACTCCCCCATCCCTGGGATTCTCCAGGTAAGAACACTGGAGTGAGTTGCCATTTCCTTCTCCAATGGGTGAAAGTGAAAAGTGAAAGGAAGTCGCTCAGTCGTATCCGACTCTTAGCGATCCCACGGACTGCAGCCTACCAGGCTCCTCTGTCCATGGGATTTTCCAGGCAAGAGTACTAGAGTGGGGTGCCATTGCCTTCTCCGATGTTTTTCTCTAGGAGTTTTATAGTTTCTGGTCTTATGTTTAGATCTTTAATCCATTTTGACTTTATTCTTGTGTATGGTGTTAGAAAGTGTTCTAGTTTCATTCTTTTACAAGTTGTTGACCAGTTTTCCCAGCACCACTTGTTAGAGAGATTGTGTTTTCTCCATTGTATATTCATGCCTCCTTTGTCAAGGATAAGGTGTCCATAGATGTGTGGATTTAACTCTGGGCTTTCTATTTTGTTCCACTGATCTATATTTCTGTCTTTGTGCCAGTGCCATACTGTGTTGATGACTGTGGCTTTGTAGTAGAGCCTGAAGTCAGGCAGGTTGATTCCTCCAGTTCCATTCTTCTTTCTCAAAATTGCTTTGGCTATTTGAGGTTTTTTGTATTTCCATACCAATTGTGAAAGTATTTGTCCTAGCTCTGTGAAAAATACAGTTGGTAGCTTGATGGGGTTTGCATTGAATCTATAGATTACTTTGGGTAGTATACTCATTTTCACAATATTGATTCTTCCAATCCATGAAGATGGTATATTTCTCCATCTATTTGTGTCCTCTTTGATTTCTTTCACCAGTGTTTTATCATTTTCTATATATAGGTCTTTTGTTTCTTTAGGTAGATATATTCCTAAGTATTTTATTCTTTTCGTTGCAATGGTGAATGGAATTGTTTCCTAAATTTCTCTTTCTGTTTTCTCATTGTTAGTGTATAGGAATGCAAGGGATTTCTGTGTGTTGATTTTATATCCTGCAACTTTACTGTATTCATTGATTATCTCTAGTATTTTTCTGGTGGAGTCTTTCGGGTTTTCTATGTAGAGGATCATGTCATCTGCAAACAGTGAGAGTTTTACTTCTTTTGCAATCTGGATTCTTTTTATTTCTTTTTCTGCTTTGATTGCTGTGGCCAAAACTTCCAAAACTATGTTGAATAGTAGTAGTGAGAGTGGGCACACTTGTCTTCTTCCTGACTTTAGGGGAAATGCTTTCAGTTTTTCACCATTGAGGATAATGTTTGCTGTGGGTTTGTCATATATAGCTTTTATTATGTTGAGGTATGTTCCTTCTATTCCTGCTTTCTGGAGGGTTTTTTTTTTTTTTTGTCATAAATGGATGTTGAATTTTGTCAAAGGCTTTCTCTGCATCTATTGAGATAATCATACGGTTTTTATCTGTCAGTTTGTTAATGTGATGTTATTACATTGATTGATATGTGGATATTGAAGGATCCTTGCATCTCTGGGATAAAGCCCACTTGGTCATGATGTATGATCTTTTTAATATGTTGTTGGATTCTGTTTGATGGAATTTTGTTAAAGATTTTTCCATCTATGTTCACCAGTGATATTGGCCTATAGTTTTCTTTTTGTGTGTATGGCATCTTTGTCAGGTTTTGCTGTTAGGATGATGGTGGCCTCATAGAATGAGTTTGGAAGTTTACCTTCCTCTGCAATTTTCTGGAAGAGTTTAAGTAGGATAAGTGTTAGCTCCTTTCTAAATTTTTGGTCAAATTAAGCTGTGAAGCCGTCTGGACCTGGGCTTTTGTTTGCTGGAAGATTTCTGATTACAGTTTCAATTTCCATGCTTCTGATGGGTCTGTTAAGATTGTTTCTATTTCTTCCTGGTTCAGTTTTGGGAAGTTGTATTTTTCTAAGAATTTGTCCATTTCTTCCAAGTTGTCCATTTTATTGGCATATAGTTGCTCATAATAGTCTCTTATGATCCTTTGTATTTGTGTGTTGTCTGTGGTGATCTCTCCATTTTCATGTCTAATTTTGTTAATTTGGTTTTTCTCCCTTTGTTTCTTGATGAGTCTGGCTAATGGTTTGTCAATTTCATTTATCTTCTCAAAGAACCAGCTTTTAGCTTTGTTGATTTTTGCTATGGTCTCTTTTGTTTCTTTTGCATTTATTTCTGCTGTAATTTTTAAGATTTCTTTCCTTCTACTAACCCTGGGGTTCTTCATTTCTTCCTTTTCTAGTTGCTTTAGGTGTAGAGTTAGGTTATTTATGTGACTTTTTTCTTGTTTCTTGAGGTAAGCCTGTATTGCTATGAACCTTCCCCTTAGCATTGCTTTTACGATGTCCCATAGGTTTGGGGTTGTTGTGTTTTCATTTTCATTCGTTTCTATGCATATTTTGATTTCTTTTTTGATTTTTTCTATGATTTGTTGGTTATTCAGCCGCATGTATTTTCAGCCTCCATATGTTGGAATTTTTAATAGTTTTTCTCCTGTAACTGACATCTAATCTTACTGCATTGTGGTCACAAAAGATGCTTGGAATGATTTCAGTTTTTTTGAATATGCCAAGGCCAGATTTATGGCCCAGGATGTGATCTATCCTTAAGAAGGTTCCGTGTGCACTTGAGAAAAAGGTGAAATTCATTGTTTTGGGGTGAAATGTCCTATAGATATCAATTAGGTCTAACTGGTCTATTGTATCATTTAAAGTTTGTGTTTCTTTGTTAATTTTCTGTTTAGTTGAACTACCCATAGGTGTGATTGGGCTATTAAAGTTTCCCACTCTTATTGTGTCATTGTTAATTTCCCCTTTCATACTTATTAGCATTTATCTTACATATTGCAGTGCTTCTATGTTGGGTGCATATATATTTATAATTATCATTTTTTCTTCTTGGATTGATCCTTTGATCATTATGTAGTGTCCTTCTTTGTCTCTTTGCACAGCATCTGTTTTAAAGTCTATTTTATCTGAAATGAATATTGCTACTCCTGCTTTCTTTTGGTCTCCATTTGCATGGAATATCTTTTTCCAGCCCTTCACTTTCAGTCTGTATGGGTCCCTTATTTCGAGGTGTGTCTCTTGTAGACAACATATATAAGGGTCTTGTTTTTGTATCCATTCAGCTAGTCTTTGTCTTTTGGTTGGGGCATTCAACCCACCTACATTTAAGGTAATTATTGATAAGTATGACCCCGTTGCCATGGGTTTGAGTTTATACACCCTTTCTGTGTTTCCTGTCAAGAGAAGATCCTTTAGCATTTGCTGAAGAGCTGGTTAGGTGGTGCTGAATTCTCTCAGCTTTTGCTTGTCTGTAAAGCTTTTGATTTCTCCTTCATATTTGAATGAGATCCTTGCTGGTTTCAGTAATCTGAGCTGTAGGTTATTTTCTTTCTTCACTTTAAGTATGTTCTACCATTCCCTTCTGGCCTGAAGAGTTACTATTGAAAGATCAGCTGGTATCCTTATGGGAATCCCCTTGTGTGTTATTTGTTGTTTTTCCCTTGCTGCTTTTAATATTTGTTCTTTGTGTTTGATGTTTGTTAATTTGATTAATATGTGTCTTGGAGTGTCTTGCCTTGAGTTTATCCTGTTTGGGACTCTCTGGGTTTCTTGGACTTGGGTGACTATTTCCTTCCCCATTTTAGGGAAGTTTTCAACAATTATCTCCTCAAGTATTTTCTCATGGTCTTTCTTTTTGTCTTCTTCTTCTGGGACTCCTATGATTTGAATATTGGGGCGTTTAACATTGTCCCAGAGGTCTCTGAGGTAGTCCTCATTTCTTTTAATTCTTTTTTCTCTGTTTCATTTTTTTCTACCATTCTATCTTCTACCTCACTAATCCTACCTTCGGCCTCCATTATTCTACTGTTGGATCCCTCCAGAATGTTTTTGATCTGATTTATTGCATTATTCATTATATATTGACTCTTTTTTATTTCTTCTAGGTCCTTGTTAAACCTTTCTTGCAGCTTCTCAATCTTTGTCTCCAGGTTATTTATCTGTAACTCCATTTTGTTTTCAAGATTTTGGATCATTTTCACTTTCATTATTCAGAATTCTTTATCAGGTAGATTCCCTATCTCTTCCTTTTTTTTTTGGCTTGATGGGCATTTATCTTGTTCCTTTACTTGCTGGGTATTTCTCTGCCTTTTCATCTTGCTTATATTGCCTGGTTTGGGGTGGCCTCTCTGTATTCTGGCGGTTTGTGTTTCATCTTTATTGTGGAGGTTCTTCCCTGTGGATGGGGTTGGATGGTTGGCTTGTCAAGGTTTCCTGGTTAGGGAAACTTGTGTCAGTGTTCTGGTGGATGGAGCTGGATTTCTTCTCTGTGGAGTGCAAGAGTGTACGGTAATGAGTTTTGAGATGTCAGTGGGTTTGGTTTGATTTTGGGCAGCCTGTATATTGAAGCTCAGAGCTGTGTTCTTGTTTTGCTGGAGAATTTGCATGGTATGTGTTGCTTTGAAACTTGTTGGCCCTTGGGTAGTGCTTGGTTTCAGTGTAGGTATAGAGGCGTTTGATGAGCACCTATTGATTAAAGTTTCCTGGAGTCAGGAGTTCTATGGTGTTCTCAGGATTTGGACTTAAGCCTTCTGCCTCTGGTTTTCAGTCTTATTCTTACAGTAGCCTCAAGACTTCTCCATCTATACAGTGCAGATGGGAAGAGAGCTAGATTTATGATGAAAACTTTTCCACAGTGAGGGACACCTGGAGAGGTACACAGAGTTACATGGAGAAAAGAAGAAGGAGGAGGGAGATAGAGGTGACCAGGAGGAGAAGAGGGAGAATCAAAAGGGGAGAGAGAAAGCTAGCCAGTAATCAGTTCCCTATGTGCTTTCCTCAGTCTGGATCCCTCAGAGATGTTCATGGAATTACACAAAGAAGAGAAGCGGGAGGAAGGAGACAGAGGTGGCCCAGGGGATAAAAGGGGGAATCAAAAAGGAGACAGACAGATCTAGCCAGAAATAAGTTCCCTAAGTGTTCTCCACATCACAGAACACACAATGAGATTGACAGAGTTGGGCAGAGAAGAGAAGGGGGAGGGAGGAGATAGAGATGACCTGGTGGAGAAAAAGGAGAGTCCAAGGGGGGAGAGCAATCAAGCCATTAATCTCACTTCCAAGTAAAAATGGGTACTGAAGATTGGGTTCTTAATGCTACAAAATTGATAACAAATACCAAACAGCAAAGATTAAAAATTTAGAGTAGAGGTTAGATTCTCAAAAATACAATATTAAAGAAAAAAACAAAGTCATAAGAATTATAATATATGTGTGTGTGTGTATATATATATATATATGTGTGTGTTTATATATATATATGTGTGTATATATATATACACATATATGAAGTTTCCTTTAAAAATAGGGTCCTTTTTTTTTGCAAAGTAATAATAGGTAATAAAAATGAAAACTAAATGAGTAACTTAGGACTTAAAAAATTAAAAATTAAAAAAATGAAAATAGCAAAAATATATCTAGGGCTTTCTCTGGTGTTGTGGACAGTGTGGGGTCAGTTCATTTTCAGATAGTTCCTTGATCTGGCTTATAGTTCTCAAGATCTATAGGCCCCTTCCTATGTCAGATCAGTTCAGTTCAGTCGCTCAGTCATGTTCAACTCTTTGTGACCCCGTGAATTGCAGCATACCAGGCCTCACTGTCCATCACCAACTCCCGGAGTTCACTGAGACTCACATCCATCGAGTCAGTGATGCCATCCACCCATCTCATCCTCTGTCGTCCCCTTCTCCTCCTGCCCTCAATCCCTCCCAGCATCACAGTCTTTTCCAATGAGTCAACTTTTCGCATGAGGTGGCCAAAGTACTGGAGTTTCAGCTTTAGCATCATTCCTTCCAAAGAAATCCCAGGGCTGATCTCCTTCAGAATGGACTGGTTGGATCTCCTTGCAGTCCAAAGGACTCTCAGGAGTCTTCTCCAACACCACAGTTCAAAAGCATCAATTTTTCAGTGCTCAGCCTTCTTCACAGTCCAACTCTCAAATCCATACATGACCACTGGAAAAACCATAGCCTTGACTAGACGGACCTTTGTTGGAAAAGTCATGTCTCTGCTTTTGAATATGCTATCTAGGTTGGTCATAACTTTCCTTCCAAGGAGTAAGCGTCTTTTAATGTCATGGTTGCAGTCACCATCTTCAGTGATTTTGTAGCCCCCAAATAGAAAATCTGAAACTGTTTCCACTGTTTCCCCATCTATTTCTCATGAAGTGATGGGGCCAAATGCCATGGTCTTCGTTTTCTGAATGTTGAGCTTTTGGCCAACTCTTTCACTCTCTACTTTCACTTTCATCAAGAGGCTTTTTAGTTCCTTTTCGCTTTCTGCCATAAGGGTGGGGTCATCTGCATATCTGAGGTTGTTGATATTTCTCCTGGCAATCTTGATTCCAGCTTGTGTTTCTTCCAGTCCAGCGTTTCTCATGATGTACTCTGCACAGAAGTTAAATAAGCAGGGTGACAATATACAGCCGTGACATACTCCTAGACCAAAGGGGCCCAGTCAGCTGGTGGCAGACTCCCAGTGAAGGCACCTGGAAGAGTAGGCTATGAATCCGCAGGCTCGGGTGGAAGCCCGGCTGGTCCCTAGACCTCCCTGGGACTGGACTCTGACCGAAAGGGCCTAGTGTGCGTGTTGAGACCAGAGGCAGCCTAGGGCCTCGCGCTGTATGCTCAGTTTTTTTTTTTTTTTTTTGCTCCTGGAGCTCGATCCTGGCCTGGGAGTGCTTCCAGCTTCACATTCTGCACCCTTGGCACGTTGGTTTTGTAATGCTGGTGAGGTCTGTGTGGCCCCAATGTGGAGGTGACACCAGGTTTGTTTTTCCACCCTAAACTGAAAGCCTCTGGAGGGGTATACATTCTCTACCAGATCATGAGGTTTGCACACTTCGGACACTCTACTCCCTTGGTAACAGCAACTTCTTGCCGTGAATAGATGACTTTCTACTCCTTGTGAAGACTTTGTTAAGAAGCAGGAATTGCTTGAGGATTCTCTAAACAGACAGTGGTCTGCTGCTGCTGCTAAGTCACTTCAGTCGTGTCCGGCTCTGTGCGACCCCATAGATGGCAGCCCACCAGGCTCCCCCCCTCCCTGGGATTCTCCAGGCAAGAATACTGGAGTGGGTTGCCATTTCTTTCTCCAATGTATAAAGTGAAAATCAAAGTGAAGTCTCTCAGTCGTGTCCAACTCTTAGCGACCTCATGGACTGCGGCCCACCAGGCTCCTCTGTCCATGGGATTTTCCAGGCAAGAGTACTGGAGTGGGGTGCCATTACCTTCTCCGGACAGTGGTCTAGAAAACCGAAATATCTAGAAACGAATAGTGTATATTTTCAGCCAGGTGCATTTTTACATTTCTCTTGAGGGCCGTGTCTGCTACTGCATCTGATGGTATCTTAAGAGGGCTTCCACCCGAGAACCTAGATTCACTTCTTTCCCTATGTTCTCACAACACTATGGTTTTGAAAAGCTATCCTTAAACTGCATTTGCTGGTGTTGGCTCAAGTCTAGACCTACGAATATACGGCTCATTTCAGACTTAACAGTTGATAGAACTATCAAATGAAATTCACTTTTATGATCAGAATGATTCCAAAATATTTGTTCTTTTGACACATTACACCTTAGTTCTGCTATGGCTTTTTATAGTCTTTTGGTTTGACACTTGGAAAACCTAAAAAAAAAAAAAAAAGGATAATTCCTTATCAGGATCCAATATCTGCTTATTGAGCACTTGTCCTGTGCAAAGTAACATGCTAGCTCCTGAAAAAAAGGTCACAGTCTTTTCCTTGATGACCCCATTCTTTTCCCATTCTAGAGGTGATGACACAAATGTTTTATGGGCATCTCTCAAATCGTTTTCTACACATTTACATAACTACCAAGTTCATGATAGACACAGCCACATAACGTACATAAGTGGGATAATTCCGTGAGTGTTGTTTTTCAGAGTTTTAGAAAATTACACAACTTCATGTACACTCCTATTCATAGCAGCATCATTCACAAGAACCAAAAGGTGGAAACAACTCACATGCCCATCAACAGATGAACAGATAAACAAACTGTAGTATGTGCATACAGTGAAATATTATTCACCCTTATAAAGGATTTAAATTCTGAGACATGCTAGAGCATGAATGGACCTTGAATATAAAGGAAAGAAGATAGGAAAGAATCCAGTCACAAAAGACCAAATAAAGTATGATTACACTTACATGAGCTACCCTAAAATAGTCAAATTGATAAAGATAGAAATTAGAATGATGGCTACTAGGGACTGGGCAGAAGGGAGAATGCAAAGTTATTGTTTAGTAGATACCAAGTTACAGTTTGGGATGCTAGAAAAAATCCGAGATGGATGGTGGTGATGGTTTTGAGTGTATTTAATGCCAGTGTGAATGTATTTAACACTACTGAAAAATACACTCACAAAGGTTAAAATGGTAAATTTTAGGTTATGTATATTTTACCACAATTTAAAAACTGGGAAAAAAATCACACAAGTAATGACTTCCTTTTAAGAAAGTCAAATGTAAACATTTGCAGTGTAAAACACGACGAACCCCACTGTCCACTTCCCCACTCCATCGCATTCTGCTCTGCTGAGGTAAATATTTGCAGACGGTCTAGTGTGTGCTCTGAGTCTTATCTGTGAACTGACATATACTACAGAGCAAAGTTCTGGGGCCAGCCTGGGTTAAAATCCTGGCTCTACCATTGGCCAACTTAGTGACCTTTGGGCAAGTAAGAGTTTCTGTGCTTTAGGTTCTTCACTTGTAAAGGAAGAATGGTAATTGAGGCTTCTGAATGAGGGTCCCAGTGATGATTATATTAGATAATGCACTTAGCACAGTACGTAGCACTTAAGTGGTCAAGAAATGTTAGCTTGCTATTGAATGTAGTTTGTTCATCTTTAGAGAATGAGCAAAGTAGGCCGGCAGATAATACCTGTGACATTGAAAGCAGAAAGCAAGGACTGGATGAAATTTGAGGATGGAGGCCAGAAAGGGCAGCAGTAGAACCCAAGGAAGGAAATGAATGGGTGCCATTCAAATCTAGCGTCTACCAATGGTACAAAATGTAGAGGGGATACAAGGAATCACAGAGAGAGGCACAGTAATAACGGAGACTATCATATACTACTCTCAGTAAAAGACAAATCAAATGGACACAAAATTATTAAGGAGATAAAAGATGTAAATGAAATAATTGATAGAGTCCATCTTATGGATATACATAGAACTTTGTACTCCCTCTTATTTTCTCATGAGCATGATGAGTTGTTTTATCTGCTTGGAATGGGAAATCGATTATTTTGGAAAACCACTTCTCCCCACCCCAGCCTGGTTCTGGAAAGGGGTAGCAGTGATAGAATCCCTCCTAGCTGGCAGCAAGGATGGCCATGTGGCTCAGGCTAGACCAGTAATCATTTCCTATCTTTGGCCATAGTGGTTGGTTTATAGTTGGCCATGTGACTCAGGACAGGTGAACCAGAGGTCTTCAAGTTTTTTCAATTTGGGCTAAAAAGTTCCTTTAGCACCACAGGTGGTAAACCTGATATGGGAAACCTGAATTCACC
The DNA here is from genome assembly GCF_055505025.1 of Bos grunniens. Classification (NCBI taxonomy): domain Eukaryota; kingdom Metazoa; phylum Chordata; class Mammalia; order Artiodactyla; family Bovidae; genus Bos; species Bos grunniens. The sequence continues at coordinate 121,510,680 of NC_141194.1, read as the reverse complement.
ATATGGTAAATTCAAGGTTATGAATTCAGAGTTGCCTGTGCCATGGGACTGTTGGTAGGACTCAGCTAACTAGAAAGAATAAAACTGACATAAAGAGAAACAGAGATGCAAAACAGAGAGAGTTTTCCAAGGAGAGTCACAATTCTGATTGTTCCTGAGGCCATCTGCATCACTGCCATTTGGTGGGTTCGTTATATGCATCTGTATATACTTGAGCCTTGAACAACACAGACTTGAACTGCATGTGCCTACTTATATGTGGATTTTTTCCCCAATAAATCCCAGGATGTGGATATAGAGGTCAACAGTGAAGTTTTCAAATGCAGGGAGAATCGAGATTTCCACCCCCAAACTACATGTTGTTCAAACATGAACTGTATTCCTTCTCTTGCTGATTGGAATTGGGGCTTATGTCATTTCAGCCACAAGAGTTGTAGGTAATATGAACTGGTGTGGTATGTGTAAACAATAGGATAATGCCACAGGATGTTCCTGGGCCATTAATAAAGGAAAGTGGGGCAAAGGGAAGCCCAACATGCTTGTTCGTAGGACAGCAGCCCCCAGCCACACCTCTGTGGCACAGGGCCTGCTGCTTAGGTGTGATGAGGCCAAGGCCAACGCTGACCGAATTTTCAAATTGCCCCCTTCCCACATTTGGCAGTGCACCCTGTCATTGCAGGCCTGAGCATTTCCAGTGAGAAGGATGTTCTCAACTTCCCCTCGTAATCCCTCTGCGCTTACCCACAAAACTTCCCTGCTTGTGTGGTGCATTTATCTTCTCACCTGCACATGCTCACAGCACGTGTGCACATGTGCCCTCAAGTGCGTTCACGAACGCACACGTCAGTATCCATGGGAACTCAGGTGAGATTTCATAAAAGAAAGCATCTGTAGGACAAAAAATTTTGTCTTGTTGACCTTTAAATCGTTGGTGTTTAAATCTCATATGCCTGTTGTGCTCAAGTTATTGCCACATAAACGGCAAGAAGCTGTTTTGATCTCAGCTGCCTGTCCAGTCTCATTTTATTCAGTGTCCGACATTAATGAACTGGCAGTTGATTACTTTCTAGGTCTTGAGCATCCACCAAAGGAGATCCTGACAGATGAGTATCCACTTCACCATTCTTAGCCTGTTCTACCCTCGTGTGGGCAAGGGACACAAATGCTTTGGGATTTAAGCCCCAAGTTCCATTTGCAAAGAGCTCTAATGGTCAGAGATCTGTTTCCCTCCAGGGGTGAAGGAGATGTGAGTAGGACACCTAGAGAAAACATGAGTTTTAAACCAAGTAAGACTGACTCCTTTTGCTGAATCCTTACAAACGGTTCAGAATGGAGGATTTACTCCTCTGAATACAGCGTCCCTCAGAGGATCTAGCATTTATTAGCACTGCCAGGTACCAGGCAAGGAATTCCTACAGCAGTTCTCCTGGTGCCCATTGTATTATTGTCTTCATCTTACAGATGGTTTATTGAGGCTGGGAATGGCTAAGTAGTGTGCCCACTTTCCCAAAGCCAGGAAGTGGCAGGCGGTTTTGAAAATAAACTGGGAATATAAATGGGAAATATAAAATATAACATATCATTAGGACATTGCATGGAAATAATCTAGGTTGTATCTATCTGTCTGTATGTTGTGGTTCAGCCATTAAGTCATGCCTGACACTCTGTGACCCCAAGGACTGCAGAACACCAGGCTTCTGTGTCCTTCACTAACTCTCAGATTTTGCTCAGACTCATGTCCTTTGAGTGGGTGATGCCAACCAATCATCTCATCCTTTGTTGTCCCCCTTCGCCTCCTGCCCTCAGTCTTTCCCAGCATCAGGTCTTTTCCAATGAGTCAGCTCATCGCATCTGGTGGCCAAAGTATTGGAGCTTCAGCTGCAGCATGAGTCCTTCCAATGAATATTGAGGGTTGATTTCCTTTAGGATTGACTGGTTTGATCTCCTTGTCATCCATGGGACTCTCAAGAGTCTTCTCCAGCACCACAAGTCAAAAGCATTGATTTTTCTACGCTCAGCCAAGAATTAACATGAATGCTCATGAACCCATTAACCTGAGAACACCATCAGTGCCATTAAATTTTCCACTGTATCCTTATAGGCCTGCCTCACTGCCCTGAGATACTAACATTTTTTTTCTTTCTTTCATTTGGCTGCACTGCCTGATCAGGGATTGAACCTGCACTCTCCGCAGTGAAAGCACAAAATCCTATCCAATGGACTGCCAAGGAATTCCTGATCCTGACTTTTAAAACATTCCTTTGGTTTTCATTAATGCTTTATCCCAGAAGTACGTGTCATTAGTTTTGCTTAATTTTTAAGTTTATAAAAAAGGGATGATATTTTACATTTCTTCTGGAGATTGCTTTATTCACTCAAAATTTCTTGTGACTTCCATCCATGTTCCTGTGTGCACGTGCAGTTATCTCCCCCCCCTGATGTATAGGACTCTATTATATGACTATACCAGAATGTTCTCATTCCCTTCTCCTGGTAATGGACACTTTACTTGTTTCTAGCTTTCCACTATTATATCCAGTGATGCTGTAAATCCATGTACCTGCCTCTTGATGTGTATGTTTGAGTTTATCCTGGGAACATACCTGGAAGAGAATGGTTGGATTATAGGCCATGCAGATGTTCAACTTTTGCATGATAATCTAATATTTTTCCCCAATGTGTTTGGATCACCTTATAGTCCCTCCAGAGTGTCTAAGAGTTGCCATTGTTGCAAATTCTTGCTATCATTTGAATTTTCCAGAACTTTACATTTTGTCCAAATTAGTGAGTGCAAAAAACAGTGGTATGTCACTGTGATTACTAGGAGTTTGTCCAATTTGTTTTCAAATTCAATGGCCTTAAGCTGAGTCACTGAATGGGGCAGTGGAGTAGTATTCCAGATGGATGGACCACTTAGGAGAGTTTCTTTGTCCACTTGGGCCACTGTAACAAAATATCACTGGACTATGTAGAGAGCTGAGTGCCTAAGAATTGATGCTTTTGAACTGTGGTTTTGGAGAAGACTCTTGAGAGTCCCTTGGACTGCAAGGAAATCCAATCAGCCAATCCTAAAGGAATCAGTCCTGAATATTCATTGGAAGGACTGATGCTGAAGCTGACACTCCAATACTTTGGCCACGTGATGTGAAGAACTGAAAAGACCCTGATCTTGGGAAAGATTGAAGGCAGTAGGAGAAGCGGACAAAAGAGGATGAAATGGATGGCATCACTGACTCAATGGACACGAGTTTGAGTAAACTCCCATAGTTGGTGATTGACATGGTGATGGGCTGCAGTTCATGGGGTTGCAAAGAGTCGGACACGTCTGAGCTACTGAACTGAACAAAATGCCACAGACCAGGTGGCTTATAAACATGAACATCTATTTCTTACCATTCTGGATGCTGAAGTTCAAAACTAGAGTGCCAGCATGATTATGTGAGTGCCTTTTCCAGATCACAGACTTCTTGTATCCTCACATGATGGAAGGGTATAGATCTCCCTGGGGATCTCTTCTTATTAGGATGCTAATCCCATTCATGAGATTAGTGCACCCTCAGGACCTAATCATCTCCTAAAGATCCCACTTCCTAATGCCATCATATTGAACATTTGGATTTCAACGTATGGATTTTGAGGGGATGCAAATATTCAGATCATAGCAGAAAGAGTTCTGAGTCAGGTCAGAATTTAGTACATTTAAAGAAGAGAAAAAAGTCACCACAGGTGGAACTGAGTTGAGTGTTGCTCAGTTAGCTAACCTCTCAGTACCCATGTCTTACCTGGCTTGACTTGTGAATTTTGCCAGAGTCCACCTGCCAGTCCTTATCTCTTCTGACCAGCTCTCAATGATTGCATCATATAATATGGTGAAATTGTATTTTAAGTTTAACCAAGTTGATTCATACTGGGTCTTATCTTTCTTATCTTTTATCAGATAGGTTTAATATTTGAATGAACTTCCAGAAGATTATTTCAAAATATCATTTTTATCATCTTATCACTGGTTTCTTGTCAATTCTTCCTTGATAACGAAACAACTTTAAAACTGATTTTTGAAGCACATGTGGACTCTCATATGCAGTCCTGAAAGATGGGTGAGAATGAGTTTTCAGGACTTTATTTTAGAGATTTCTTAACTCTAGTACTTTGGCCACCTCATGCGAAGAGTTGACTCATTGGAAAATACTTTGATGCTCAGAGGGATTAGGGGCAGGAGGAGAAGGGGACGACAGAGGATGAGATGGCTGGATGGCATCACTGACTCAATGGAGGTGAGTCTGAGTGAACTCCGGAAGTTTGTGATGGACACGGAGGCCTGGCGAGCTGCGATTCATGGGGTCGCAAAGAGTCGGACACGACTGAGCGATTGATCTCATCTGATCGGATTGGCCAAGAAAATTTATAGACCCAGCCAACTCAGTGGCTTTGAATTATAGGTATATTTATTCTTTGGAAAATATAACTGCTGGTTAACTGAGGGTGATTCTACACGAGATTTTGCCCCTCCTTACCATCTTGTTGGGGCTTCTCCTTCAGTCTTGGACGTGGGGTATTATTTCTTGGTGGGACCCAACATTTTCCTGTCGATGGTTGTTCAGCAGTCAGTTTGAATTTTGGAGTTCTCGCAGGACAAGTTTAGCGTGTGTCCTTCTACGCCGCCATCTTATTCTCCTTTCTATAGTTCTTCTGTGTATTTTGCCATCTCTTCTTAACATCTCCTGCTTCTGTTAGATCCATATCATTTCTGTCCTTCATTGTGCCCATCTGTGCATGAAATGTTCAATTGGTATCTCTAATTTTCTTAGAGATACCTGGTCTTTCCCATTCTATAGTTTTCCTCTATTTCTTTGCATTGATCACTTAGGAAGGCTTTTTTTTTAATCACTCCTTGCTAGTATTTGGAACTCTGCACTCACATGGATATATCTTTCCTTTCCTCCTTTGCCTTGCTGATTCTGATGATGGCCCTCAATGGACCACACCAACTGGTATTTGTGCCCTTGTACAGTCCCTGCCGCATGAGCTTCTGGCTGGCACCTACTAGTAGGATGCTATGAAAAGGATAGTGTGCCAGTTCCAGACACAGTCTTTTTTTTATTATTTAGCCCTTATTTTTTCCCAACTTTATTGCTATGTTATTGACATCTAACACTTTGTAAGTTTAAGGTGTACAATATGATGATTTAATATATGCATATATTGTGAAATGATTACCATGAAATAAGGCTAGTTAACATAGCCATCACCTCACATTGCTACCTTGTGTGTGTGTGTGGTGAGGACTTTTCAGATTTAATCTTTTAACAAGTTTCATGTATTCTATGTAGTATTGTTAACTATAGTCATCATGCTACACATTAGATAGGCAAGAAATTGTTCATCTTATAACTGGAAGTTTGTACCCTTTGAACACCTTTACTCATTTCTTCCTCCTGGCCTCTCCAAAAACCACGAATCTACTGCCTGTTTCTATGAGTTTGGGTTTTTCTTTTTTCTCAGATTTTACATATAAATGAGATCATAGAATATTTGTCTTTCTCCGTGTGACTTCATTAAGCATAGTGTCCTCCAAGCCCATTCATATAATCACAAATGGCAGGATTTCCTTGTTTTTATTGCTTAATAATATTCCACTTTGTGTGTATATGCACACATGTGTACACACATACACACAAACTACAGTTTCTTTACCATTCACCTGTCAATGGACACTTAAATTGTCTCCATGTCTTGGGTATTGTGAATATTGTTGCAGTGAATATGGAGGTACAGCCATCTCTTCAAGACAGTAATTTCATTTCCTTCAGATATATACAGAGAAGTGGGATGGCTGGATTATATGGTAGTTCTAGTATTAATTTTTTGAGAAACCTCCACACTGTTTTCCAAAGTGGTTGTACTAATTTACATTTCCATAAGCAGTGTACAAAGATTCCCTTTTCTCTACATCTTTGCCAGCATTTGTTATGATTTATCTTTTTATAATAGACTTTCTAACAGATTTGAGAGGATATCTTATCATGGCTTTGACTTGCATTTCCCTGATTATTAGTGATGTTGAGCACCTTTTCATGTGTTGGTTGGCCATATGTATATATTCTTTGGAAAAGTGGCTATTCGGATTCTATGCCCATTTTAAAATCTTATTATTTGTTTTATTGCTGTTAAGTTTGATCAGTTTTTTATATATTTTGGATATTAACCCCTTATCAGATAGATGGTTTGCAAATATTTTTTCCCATCCTGTAAGTTGTCTTTTCATTTTGTTGATTATTTCCTTTGCTGGACAGTAGCTTTTATTTTGCTGTAGTCCTACATGGTGAGTTTTGCTTTTGTTGAAAGCAAAAACTGAAATAGCATAGTAGAAACTATTCATGAAGGCTGAAGGAAAATTTCATTTTGGAGATTGCTTAGTCACAATGTAAGAAGTCTAATGAAGGAGTGTCCAAGATGCCGGAGTAGGAAGAACCTTAGCTCAAGTCCTTCCATGAAATTTATACTACTTAGAGAGCTTCCATTGAAAAGAAAGACCTACAGAAGGCAGAAAATTTCTACAATGAAATTTACAAAGAAGGAGCCACAAAGAGTTGGGTAGGAGGGCCAGATATGTGGTATAGTTAAGACCAATAACTCCCTGAGCAGGAAACTCACAAAGGGGAGAATAATTACAACTGCAGAGGTTCTCCCAAAGGAGGAAGGTGTCCAAGCTCTACATCAGGCTCCCCATCCTGGGGGTTCTGTGCCAGGAAGACAAACCTCTAGAACATTTGGCTAGGAAGACAACAGGACTTAGTTTCAGGAGAGCCAGAGGCCTGGAGGAAATAGAGACTCCACTCTTAAAGGGTGCACACAAAAGCTCACATGTTTCAGGACCCAAGGAAGAAGCAATAATTTGGGATGAGCTTGGGTCAGCCCTACCTGTTGACCTTGGGAAAGCCTCCCAGGGAGGCAGGAGGCAACTGGAGCTCACCCAGGGGACACAGACACTGGCAGCAGCCATTTTGGGGAGCTTGTTCTACCACAGAGACACTGGTACTTGCAAATATCATTTTGGAATCCTTCTAGCTTATTCACACTGGGACCTACCAGCCTGTTGGCACCAGTACTCAGACAACTCAGGACAAGCAGCTGGCCAGGTGGTGACACAGCCTTACCCACCAACAGGTGGGCTGCCTTAAGACCCTTGAACCTCCAGCCATCCCAGGACTAGGCCTGCTTTACCAGGGAGCCTTGGAACCTTCCCCACGTCTTCAGGGCCCTGCAGCAAGCCTTTGATGCCCTGCCCTGCCTAGCAGCACTCTTGTCTGGAGCATTCCATGGATGGAGGAGCCTAGTGGGCTATAGTCCATGAGGTGGCAAAAAGATGACTGAATGCACACACATACCCCTACCAGCAGGCCAGCACCAACCCCTGAAGAGCCACAGTTCTGGAGCCAGAGACCACAGCATACTATACATAGAAAATCCTAAAGACACCACCCTAAAAACTCCCTGACATCATCAATAAATTAGGATTCAAAATTAGTAGTCAGCAATCTGTTGTGATTCTATATACTAACAATGAACTGTGAGAAAGAGAAATTTGCCAGTGCAGGAAAATGAATAAAATATCTAAGAGTAAATGTAACCAGCGGGTAAAAGACTTGTCCTTGGAAAACTGGAGTAACAGTCAAGTTTGGCCCTGGAGTACAAAAAGAAGCAAGGCAAAGCCTAACAGAGTTTTGCCAAGAAAATGCATGGTCAAAGCAAATACCCTCTTCCAACAATGCAAGAGATGACTCTACATGTGGACATCACCAGATGTCAATACCCAAATCAGATTGATTATATTCTTTGTAGCCGAAGATGGAGAATATCTATACAGTGAGCAGAAACAAGACCGGGAGCTGACTGTGCATCAGATCATGACATCTTTATTGCAAAATTCAGACTTAAATGGAAGAAAGTGGGGAAAACCATTAGACCATTCAGATATGACTGAAATCAAATCCCTTTTGATTATACAGTGGAAGTGACAAATAGATTCAAGTGATTAGATCTGATAGAGTGCCTGAAGAACTAAGGATGGAGGTTTGTAACAATGTACAGGAGGCTGTGATCAAAACCATCCCCATGGATAAGAAATGCAAAAAGGCAAAATGGTTGTCTGAGGAGGCCTTAGAAATAGCTGAGAAAAGAGAAGTATCAGGCTAAGGAGATAAGGAAAGATATATTCATCTGAATGCAGAGTTGCAAAGAATAACAAGGAGCGATAAGAAAGCCATGCTAAGTGATCAATGCAGAAAAAGAGAGGAAAGCAATAGAATGGGAAAGCCTAGAGATCTCTTCAAGAAAATCAGAGATACCAAGGGAATATTTCATGCAAAGATGGGCACATCAAAAGACAGAAACGGTATGGACCTACAGAAGCAGGAGGTATTAAGAAGAGGTGGCAAGAATACCCAGAGCTATACAAAAGAGGTCTTAATGACCCAGATAACCACGATGGTGTGATCACTGACCTAGAGCCAGACATCCTGGAATGTGAAGTCAAGTGGCCTTAGGAAGCATCACTATGAACAATGCTAGTGGAGGTGATGGAATTCCAGCTGAGCTATTTCAAATCCCAAAAGATGTTGCTGTGAAAATGCTGCACTCAATATGTCAGCCAATTAGGAAAACCGAGCAGTGGCCACAAGAATGGAAAAGTCAGCTTTCATTCGAATCCCAAAGAAACGGGGTGTCAAAGAATGTTCAAACTTCAGCACAGTTGCACTCATCTCACACATTACCAAAGTAATGCTCAAAGTGTTGCAGGAAGGGTGTCCCCATCCAGGGACCGAAAGTGGGCTCTTGTCTAACACTTGGAAATGAATTGTGTGAGGAAACAAATGTGCTGACAAAGCACACGATTTTACTGGAAAGGGCACCTGGGCAGAGAGCAGTAGGTAAGGGAACCCAGGAGAATTGCTCTGCCACAGTCTTCTGTTTTCTGGTGATGGGATTAGCTTCTGGGTTGTCTTTAGCCGATCATTCTGACTGTCAACTACAAATTGCACTTCCCAGTGCAATTGCATTGCATTGCCAGTGACTGAACAGCAAAGGCATTTGCCATCTGCCTCTATGGAGATTGAAGACCATGCTGCTGTAGCTATTGACCTTCAGCAACCCCTAAGGGAGTTCAGGGTGGAGTGAGGCACTCTGTGCTCCAGGGAATCTGGTGGGACAGGTCTTTAGATAGTTGGATGGTTTTAGGAACAAATTTTATCCTCTTAGTCCTTGCATCTCCTCATATCTAGAGAAGCACTAACTTCCTTCATGGTGACATCAGACCCTCATGACTAACAAAAATCCTTTTGCAAATTGAGTGCTTCATGGCATTGAACTCCCCCTTCACCAAAACCTTATATATTGACTTTCCCCCACTGCCACTTTGGAGCAGTCTCTCAGAGCTATTTGAGATGCTGCCTCCCAGGCCGCAGTCTGCATTTTGCCCCAAATAAAACTTCCAACTCTCAAGTTGTACATCTTTTTCTTTTAGTCGACAGTTATGGTAACCACGAAGGGACACAGAGTGGACTTCCTTTCTTCGACTGGACTCCACGAGGAACCAGAGCTTTGGTACCAGCAGTGGCCCCTTGCGCCCATCTGCATCCTCGGGGAGTGCTGACGAATTTGAGTAAGTCTGTCCTGGTTTTTGAATCTCACATATTGGTTGAGATTCTGAGTTTTATTTGGCGGTGGAGCAGGTTACCTGCCATCTCCTATTAGGAACGTACTGGTGGGGAGGGGGGCACGACTTGGGTCAAACATCCAAGGGCTACCCAGTTATGGTCTAGACAGTGAGTGGGGCTCGGTAGAAAGATACTGAGGAATTCCCACCCAGTCAAAAGATACTGGGTGGGGGGCCGACTGAAAGATGCCAGGAGAATTGCCCACCCAGGGGAAAGGTACTGAGTAGGGGGGTCTTGATTGGAAAAAATCAAAAAATACCTGGGTCTCAGCTGAAAGATGCTCAGGACACTCCATTGTAGGGGACTGTATGGTCTTGGCTGAGTGGTTAAGTAAGAGGCTGATCTGACACTTTCCCTCAATTTGACTGCCTTTATAGAATTTGTCAGGATAAAAGTGAGGAAAATACATGAGAGCTTTGCTCTGAAGAAAAAAGACAAGACTCCTCCTGGCCGGTTTTGGTTTTCTCAGGTGACTGAGAAATTTATGGGAGTGGTTCAGGCCTACTCCTCATACCATGCAGTGGTCCCATACGGAAACCCACACATTAATTAAAATGCTTGCTCATCCGGGGGTCACACATGAGAACTGGTCATTCAGCGACCTGAGCAGCCATGGTGGTCTTAGATTGCTGGAGGCAGAATCCGAGACACACAAGACAACCTGAAACGAGTCTGAGGTGACTCCTGGAGAAGTTAAGCTCACAAGAAGCACATGGGCCCACTACACAAGTTCACTAGTGAGTTTTCTCCCTGACAAATTCAGCTTAAAATGGGAAACAGAATCTCTCAAAAACAGAAACAAAGGGGTATCAGAAAGACCAGCGTGTGACTAACACTCCAGCCAGATTCATGTACAATACAAACGGAGCACTAGTTAATTGGAGAAATTATACTGAAGGAGATCTCAACCTAAAATGGTCAAATTGGGGTTCTTTTGATATTCCGAAATTGATATTTTTTTTTGCATGCACAATTTGAAAAGGTCGGTGTGCTTACTTTGACTGGTATCTAGAAGCTTCTAAAACAGGAAATGATAGAGTAACTTCTTCGCAGAAAATCAACAAATTTATATTAAAAAAAAAAAAAGAAATTGCTTGAAATTATATCAAAACTAAAAAAGACTGCTAGCACTGACTTTGCCAGGTCTCAGGTCTAGTCGAACTGGGATGTCACATTTGACATTTATGCCATTTGGTTTTTGATTTCTGGGCATCACTTTACCACGTTTTGAGGGCACTCTTGCCACTTGGCTTTTGATTTCTGGGCATCTCTTTGCCTTTTGTTTCATTTGGAGTGTGACTCCTGGCTGGTGAAATTCTGCTTCAGTTTGGTTTTGTTCTTTTGGTTTGAGTGCACAGACATCTGGTATAAACTGCTTGAGCTAATGTGGGAATTGCTCACTGCAATGTTCCACACTCCACCTGGGAACCCCTTGGGAAAAAAAATTTTTTTTGACTGGTCAATCTATAGCTATGATCCAGTGATGAAAATGATGGCCTGTAATATTAGATCTCTATTGACATAGGGTAGGAAAATTGACTGAAGTTCCCTAATGTTCAGGACTTTCTCCTGTAATCAACAGCCTGGGGCTGATCAAACTAAGACCCCTACTTCCCCAGAGGGGCAATCTCTGCTGGGACCAATATGTCCTTGTTATCAGGGCCAAGTTGAGCAATAAAACTATGGTCACACACACACATGCACACAAACGATTTTTGACAACGTGGTCACAATATTCTTTAGACTCCAGAGGAAGATTGAAGGAAAAATTCTCTCTTTAAGAATTCTTGCCCTGAGGAAATAACTCCTCCTATACCTTTAGACCAGAGTTCCAAGGATCACTTATCTAGAACATATCTAATTCCTGAAAGCAAAAGAAAAAAAAAAGGGGGGGGGAACAAAACCTTTTAAAATCTTATTCCAACCATTTTTATTCATAACTAAATTTGGAAAACAAAGCTATAGGATCTCATATGTCTATTTGGATATATGTATGCCTCAGTGTGTGTCTTTTATATATATATATATATATATATATAATACTGCTGATTGCTGAGATCAGTTTATAAATGAGCTCTAACTTAATAGGCCTTAAAAAAAAAAAGTAAGTGCTTACAGGAAGAGCTAAGGTGGCGGAGGAGTAGGACGGGGAGAACACTCTCTCCCCCACAAATTCATCAAAAGAGCATTTAAATGCCAAGTAAATTCCACAAAACAACTTCTGAATGCCGGCAGAGGACATCAGGCACCCAGAAAAGCACCAAAGTCTTCGAAAGGAGGTAGGAAAAAATATAAAAGACAAAAAAATGGACAAAAGAGGGAGGGACGGAGTTCCGTCCTGGGAAGGGAGTCTTAAAAAGAGAGAAGTTTCCAAACACCAGGAAACCTTCTCACTGCTGAATCTGTGCCGAGCCTTGGAAGCACAGAGGGCAACATAACAGGGATGAAAAATAAATAATTAAAACCCGCACATTGTGAGCCCTACGGTAACTCCCCCAGTGGAGAAGCAGCGCAGATGCCTGCATCAGCCATTAGCAAGCAGGGGCTGGGGAGGGAGACACGGCGCGGGCTGCATCGCAAGAATCTGGTCTGAACACCCCGAGCGCTATCTGAGTGAAATAATTTGGGCTAGCAAACCAGACTGTGGAATATCTACCACGCGAAAAGCCAGCCCTAACCTATGACACCCCCAGGCCCGTGCACGGAACAAAGGACTGAACAGAGATAGCTGGCGGCAGACCATCCTCCTCCGGTGATAGGCAGCCAGAGCCGGAAGGGGACAATCGCAGTCCCAGAGAGACATTATCTATAAAACTGTAAGCAGGCTTCTTTGCTAACTAAAACTTCTTGGGGGTCTGGACGGTCAACATCTGCCTGAGAAGGTGTGCCAGTGCACAACTAGATAACTGAGCGGTGGGGAGGTGATAAGTCGCAGCAATTGTGCGCACAAAACACCTCATCACCTGAGCTGCTCGGATCTGGGAAGGGCACAAAACGCAGGCCTAACCCAGAGTCTGCGCCTCTGAGGACTACCCGAGTGCCTGAACCTGAGCGGCTTGGACCTGGGAAGTACAAGCAGCCCAGGGCCAGCCCCGGATGGTTCCTGGCAGAGCAACCTAGAGCCTGAGCAGCGTGGGCAGAGAGGCTACACGCGCCGTGAACAGGGGGCAGACCCAGTGTGGCTGAGGCACTGCGAGCACACGCCAGTGTTATTTGTTTGCAGCATCCCTCCCTACCTCCCCTCAGCGGGACTGAACAAGTGAGCCTAAAAAAAAAAAAAAAAAAGTGTCCTCCACCGTCCCCTTTGTGTCAGGGTGGAAACCAGACACTGAAGAGACCAGCAAACAGAAGAAGCTATAACAGAGGGAACTGCCTTGGAAGCTACAGGCAATAGATTAAAACCCTGTGGTTTCTACCATCTACATAGGAAGGGGCCTATAGATCTTGAGAAATATAAGTCGGACCAAGGAACTAGCCAAAAATTAACTGAACCCACAATACTCACAACAAAACCAGAGAAAGTCTTAGATATATTTTTACTATTTGTACGATCATTCTTTCTTTCTTTCTTTTTTAATTAAAAAAATTTTTTTAAGTCCTCTATTATTCCTTTAATTTCCAGTTTTATAACCGATTACTTTGCAAAAAAAAAAAAAAAGAAGAAGACCCTATTTTTTTAAAGCAAACTTCATATATATATATATATTTTTATATTTTTTTGACTTTTTTTTCCTTCTTTTCTTTAATATTGTATTTTTGAAATTCCAAACTCTACTCTAGATTTTTAATTTTAGCTTTTTAGTATTTGTTATCAATTTTGTACCTATAGTTTTTTTTTTTTTAATATCTGTGACCCTTTTTTCTTTTTTCTTTTTCTTTTTCTCTGTGTCTTTCTCTTCTTCTTTTAAATAACATTGTATTTTTGAAATTCCAAACTCTACTCTAGATTTTTAACTTTTGCTTTTTGGTATTAGTTATCAATTTTGTACCTATATTTTCTTTATAATTTTTGCGACCTTGTTTGTTTTTGTTTGTTCGTTTTTTCTCTCTTTCTTTTCCTTCTTCTTTTCTTTAACATCGTATTTTTGAAATTCCAAACTCTACTCTAGATTTTTAATTTTTGCTTTTATGTATTTGTTACCAATTTTGTACCTTTAAGAACCCAATCTTCAGTACCCATTTTTCACAAGGGAGCGAGATTACTGGCTTAACTGCTCTCTCTCCCTTTGGACTCTCCTTTTTCTCCACTAGGTTGCCTGTGTCTCCTCCCTAACCCCTCTCTACTCTACCCAACTCTGTGAATTTCTATGTGTCCCAGACGGTGGAGAACACTTAGGGAACTGATTACTGGCTGGATCTGTCTCCCTCCTTTTCATTCCCCCCATTTATACTCCTGGCCACCTTTGCCACCTTCCTCCTTCTCTTCTCTGTATAACTCTGTGAACAACTCTGAGTGGTCCAGTTGTGGAGTGCACATAAGGAAGAGATTACTGAATAGCCCACTCTCTCCTCTATTGATTTCACCCCATCTCATTCGGGTCACTTCTAACTCCCTCCTCACTCTTCTCTTCTCCATATAACACTGTAAACCTCTCTGGGTGAAACAAGTTTCAGGGCAAGACATACCAAGCAAATTCTCCAGTAGCAAGGAATACAGCCCTGAGCTCCAAGATACAGGCAGCCCAAAGTCACCCCAAAACCATAGACATCCCATAATGCATTACTGGATATTTCATTGCACTCCAGAGAGAAGAAATACAGCTCCACCCACCAGAACACCGACACAAGCTTCCCTAAACAAGAAATCTTGACAAGCCACCTGTACAAACCCACACAGAGCGAGGAAATGCCACAATAAAGAGAACTCCACAAACTGCCAGAATACAGAAAGGACACCGCAAACTCAGCAATTTAAACAAGATGAAGAGACAGAGGAATACCCAGCAGATAAAGGAACAGGATAAATGCCCACCAAACAAAACAAAAGAGGAAGAGATAGGGAATCTACCTGATAATGAATTCCGAATCATGATAGTGAAATTGATCCAAAATCTTGAAATCAAAATGGAATCACAGATAAATAGCTTGGAGACAAAGATTGAGAAGATGCAAGAAAGGTTTAATAAGGACCTAGAAGAAATAAAAGAGTCAATATAAAATGAATAATGCAATAAATGAAATTAAAAACACTCTGAAGGCAACAAATAGTAGAATAACAGAGGCAGAAGATAGGATTAGTGAATTAGAAGATAGAATTGTAGAAATAAATTAATCAGAGAGGATAAAAGAAAAACGAATTAAAAGAAATGAGGACAATCTCAGAGACCTCCAGGACAATATTAAACGCTACAACATTCGAATCATAGGGGTCCCAGAAGAAGAAGACAAAAAGAAAGACCATGAGAAAATACTTCAGGAGATAATAGTTGAAAACTTCCCCCAAATGGGGAAGGAAATAATCACCCAAGTCCAAGAAACCCAGAGAGTCCCAAACAGGATAAACCCAAGGCGAAACACCCCAAGACACATATTAATCAAACTAACAAAGATCAAACACAAAGAACAAATATTAAAAGCAGCAAGGGAAAAACAACAAATAACACACAAGGGAATTCCCATAAGGATAACAGCTGATCTTTCAATAGAAACTCTTCAAGCCAGGAGGGAATGGCAAGACATACTTTAAGTGATGAAGGAAAATAACCTACAGCCCAGATTATTGTACCCAGCTAGGATCTCATTTAAATATGAAGGAGAAATCAAAAGCTTCTCAGACAAGCAAAAGCTGAGAGAATTCAGCACCACCAAACCAGCTCTCCAACAAATACTAAAGGATATTCTCTAGACAGGAAAGACAAAAACAGTGTATAAACTCGAACCCAAAACAATGAAGTAAATGGCAACGGGATCATACTTATCAGTAATTACCTTAAACGTAAATGGGTTGAATGCCCCAACCAAAAGACAAAGACTGGCTGAATGGATACAAAAACAAGACCCCTACATATGTTGTCTACAAGAGACCCAACTCAAACCAGGGGACACATACAGACTGAAAGTGAAGGGCTGGAAAAAGCTTTTCCATGCAAATAGGGACCAAAAGAAAGCAGGAGTAGCAATACTCATATCAGATAAAATAGACTTTAAAACAAAGGCTGTGAAAAGAGACAAAGATGGTCACTACATAATGATCAAAGGATCAATCCAAGAAGAAGATATAACAATTATAAATATATAATCGCCCAACACGGGAGCACCGCAATATGTAAGACAAATGCTAACAAGTATGAAAGGAGAAATTAACAATAACACGATAATAGTGGGAGACTTTAATACCCCACTCACACCTATGGATAGATCAACTAAACAGAAAATTGACAAGGAAACACAAATGTTAAATGATACAATAGACCAGTTAGACCTAATTGATATCTATAGGACATTCCATCCAAAAACAATGAATTTCACCTTTTTCTCAAGCGCACATGGAACCTTCTCCAGGATAGATCACATCCTGGGCCATAAATCTAGCCTTGGTAAATTCAAGAAAATAGAAATCATTCCAAGCATCTTTTCTGACCACAATGAAGTAAGATTAGATCTCAATTACAGGAGAAAAACTATTAAAAATTCCAACATATGGAGGCTGAACAACACGCTGCTGAATAACCAACAAATCACAGAAGAAATCAAAAAAGAAATCAAAATTTGCATAGAAACGAATGAAAATGAAAACACAACAACCCAAAACCTGTGGGACATTTTAAAAACAGTCCTAAGGGGAAAGTTCATGGCAATACAGGCATACCTCAAGAAACAAGAAAAAAGTCAAATAAATAACCTAACACTACACCTAAAGCAACTAGAAAAGGAAGAAATGAAGAACCCCAGGGTTAGTAGAAGGAAAGAAATCTTAAATATTAGGGCAGAAATAAATGCAAAAGAGACCATAGCAAAAATCAATAAAGCCAAAAGCTGGTTCTTCGAGAGTATAAATAAAATTGACAAACCATTAGCCAGACTCATCAAGAAACAAAGGGAGAAAAATCAAATCAATAAAATTAGAAATGAAAATGGAGAGATCACCACAGACAACACACAAATACAAAGGATCATAAGAGACTACTATCAACAATTACATGCTAATAAAATGGACAACTTGGAAGAAATGGACAAATTCTTAGAAAAGTACAACCTTCCAAACTGGACCAGGAAGAAATAGAAAATCTTAACAGACCCATCACAAGCATGGAAATTGAAACTGTAATCAAAAATCTTCCAGCAAACAAAAGCCCAGGTCCAGACGGCTTCACAGCTGAATTCTACCAAAAATTTAGAGAAGAGCTAACACCTATCCTGCTCAAACTCTTCCAGAAAACTGCAGAGGAAGGTAAAGTTCCAAACTCATTCTATGAGGCCACCATCACCCTAATACCAAAACCTGACAAAGATGCCACAAAAAAAGAAAACTAAAGGCCAATATCACTGATGAACATAGATGCAAAAATCCTTAACAAAATTCTAGCAATCAGAATCCAACAACACATTAAAAAAATCATACACCATAACCAAGTGGGCTTTATCCCAGGGATGCAAGGATTCTTCAATATCTGCAAATCAATCAATGTTATACACCACATTAACAAATTGAAAAATAAAAACCATATGATTATCTCAATAGATGCCGAGAAAGCCTTTGACAAAACCAACATCCATTTATGATAAGAACTCTCCAGAAAGCAGGAATAGAAGGAACATACCTCAACATAATAAAAGCTATATATGACAAACCCACAGCAAACATTATCCTCAATGGTGAAAAATTGAAAGCATTTCCTCTAAAGTCAGAAACAAGACAAGGGTGCCCACTTTCACCATTACTATTCAACATAGTTTTGGAAGTTTTGGCCACAGCAATCAGAGCAGAAAAAGAAATAAAAGGAATCCACATTGGAAAAGAAGAAGTAAAACTCTCACTGTTTGCAGATGACATGATCCTCTACATAGAAAACCCTAAAGACTCCACCAGTAAATTACTAGAACTAATCAATGATTATAGTAAAGTTGCAGGATATAAAATCAACACACAGAAATCCCTTGCATTCCTATACACTAATAATGAGAAAACTGAAAGAGAAATTAAGGAAACAATTCCATTCACCATTGCAACGGAAAGAATAAAATACTTAGGAATATATCTACCTAAAGAAACTAAAGACCTATATATAGAAAACTATAAAACACTGGTGAAAGAAATCAAAGAGGACACTAATAGATGGAGAAATATACCATGTTCATGGATTGGAAGAATCAATATAGTGAAAATGAGTCAACTACCCAAAGCAATTTATAGATTCAATGCAATCCCTATCAAGCTACCAACGGTATTCTTCACAGAGCTAGAACAAATAATTTCACAATTTGTATGGAAATACAAAAACCTCGAATAGCCAAAGCTATCTTGAGAAAGAAGAATGGAACTGGAGGAATCAACCTGCCTGACTTCAGGCTCTACTACAAAGCCACAGTCATCAAGACAGTATGGTACTGGCACAAAGACAGAAATATAGATCAATGGAACAAAATAGAAAGCCCAGAGATAAATCCATGCACCTATGGACACCTTATCTTTGACAAAGGAGGCAAGTATATACAATGGAGAAAAGACAGTCTCTTTAACAAGTGGTGCTGGGAAAACTGGTCAACTACTTGTAAAAGAATGAAACTAGAACACTTTCTAACACCATACATAAAAATAAACTCAAAATGGATTAAAGATCTCAACGTAAGACCAGAAACTATAAAACTCCTAGAGGAGAACATAGGCAAAACACTCTCCGACATACATCACAGCAGGATCCTCTATGACCCACCTCCCAGAATATTGGAAATAAAAGCAAAAATAAACAAATGGAACCTAATTAAACTTAAAAGCTTCTGCACAACAAAGGAAACTATTAGCAAGGTGAAAAGACAGCCTTCAGAATGGGAGAAAATAATAGCAAATGAAGCAACGGACAAACAACTAATCTCAAAAATATACAAGCAACTCCTGCAGCTCAACTCCAGAAAAATAAATGACCCAATCAAAAAATGAGCCAAAGTACTAAATAGACATTTCTCCAAAGAAGACATGCAGATGGTAACAAACACATGAAAAGATGCTCAACATAACTCATTATCAGAGAAATGCAAATCAAAACCTCTATGAGGTACCATTTCACGCCAGTCAGAATGGCTGCCATCCATAAGTCTACAAGCAATAAATGCTGGAGAGGGTGTGGAGAAAAGGGAACTCTCCTACACTGTTGGTGGGAATGCAAACTAGTACAGCCACTATGGAGAACAGTGTGGAAATTCCTTAAAAAACTGGAAATAGGACTGCCTTATGATCCAGCAATCCCACTGCTGGGCATACACACTGAGGAAACCAGAAGGGAAAGAGACACGTGTACCCCAATGTTCATCGCAGCACTGTTTATAATAGCCAGGACATGGAAGCAACCTAGATGCCCATCAGCAGATGAATGGATAAGAAAGCAGTGGTACATATACACAATGGGGTATTATTCAGCCATTAAAAAAGAATACATTTGAATCAGTTCTAATGAGATGGATGACACTGGAACCTATTATGCACAGTGAAGTAAGCCAGAAAGAAAAACACCAATACAGTATACTAACGCATATATATGGAATTTAGAAACATGGAAACAATAACCCTGTGTACGAGACAGCAATAGAGACACTGATGTATAGATCAGTCTTATGGACTGTGGGAGAGGGAGAGGGTGGGGCGATTTGGGAGAACAGCATTGAAACATGTATAATATCATGCATAAAACGAGTCGCCAGTCCAGGTTCGATGCACGATACTGGATGCTTGGGGCTGGATGCTTGGGGACGACCCAGAGGGAGGGTATGGGGAGGGAGGAGGGAGGAGGGTTCAGGATGGGGAACACAGGTATACCTGTGGTGGATTCATTTCGATATTTGGCAAAACTAATACAATATTGTAAAGTTTAAAAATAAAATAAAATTAAAAAACAACAACAACAACAACAAAAAGTAAGTGCTTACAAATCAAATAATTCTAAATACAAGAGAAATTATCCTAACTGAATTTCAGGTTCATGTGAATTGGGAAATATTCAGTATTAAACACCTGATATTAATGTTTATTTGTTGATCTAAATAATGCAGACATCTCTAAGAGTACTTAACATTAAGCAGAATATTTTCATTGTACCTAGGTTTAACATAAGTTAAATATTATTATATCTGTTACAAGTTTGTCAGCAAGGAAACTACTGGCTGAGTGAAGAAGCTTCTAAAAAATGTAAATGAGATATGAGCCTTTAGTCAACTCTATTAAGAATAATTATGCTTTTGGAATGTCTGTCTAAAATAGTCTATCCAGATTGGGGTAACTTGAACTTCTAAGGGTTCTGCTAAACTAAATGTTGGAAGCTTAAGTCATTGCCAAATAAAATAAGGTTTTGAAACATTTATTACCGAACACTCTTAAAGAGAAACTAAAGAGATTTGGGATTAAAAAGAAGTGATCTTTGGTGCCATCTTAAAATGAAGGTTTTAGAAATTTTCACTTGTACTTATGCTCACCAATGTCTAAAATGCTAATATAAAAGTCAGTTCTTGGTTGGTTAAAGGAAGTAGGAAGTGTGTTTTCGGTAAAGAAGGTATGAGGAATGGAATTAAATTTTGTGAAGGAAAAGGAAGCAAGCGTGACTTACAGGTGGCTTTTCAGGATGGAAGAACACAGTAATGGGTACAGAAAGTGATAAGGTTTGTGAAAAGTGAAGCATGAGGAAAGAGTTTTGTATATGGTTAGGACTAAGTTTAAAATAAAGTTAATTAAGTTTACCTTTTAAGTAAAGTAAGCTGGTGCAAAAACTTGAATTTAGCTTTTCTCTCTGTTAAGAGGACACCATGTCTTCAGACATTCAATTGTCTTTGATAATCACTTCATGGCAAATAGATGGGGAAACAGTGGAAACAGTGGCTGACTTTATTTTTCTGGGCTCCAAAATCACTGCAGATGGTGATTACAGCCATGAAATTAAAACAGGCGTATTCCTTGGAAAGAAAGTTATGACCAAACTAGACAGCATATTAAAAAGTAGAGACATTACATTGCCAACAAAGATCCATCTAGTCAAGGCTATGGGTTTTCCAGTGGTCATGTATGATGTGAGAGATGGAGTATAAAGAAAGCTGAGTGCTGAAGAATTGATGTTTTTGAACTGCGGTGATGGAGAAGACTCTTTAAAAAAAATAAATTCATTTATTTTAATTGGAGGCTAATTACTTTACAATATTGTATTGGTTTTGCCATACATCAACATGAATCTGCCACAGGTGTACACGTGTTCCCCATCCTGAACCCCCCTCCTACCTCCCACTGCATACCATCCCTCTGGGTCAACCCAGTGCACCAGCCCCGAGCATTCTGTATCATGCATTGAACCTGGACTGGCAATTCGTTTCACATACGATATTATACATGTTTCAATGCCATTCTCCCAAATCATCCCACCCTCTCCCTCTCCCACAGAGTCCAAAAGACTGTTCTATACATCTGTGTCTCTTTTGCTGTCTCGCATACAGGGTTATCATTACCATCTTTCTATATTCCATATATATGCGTTATATATATATGTGTGTGTGTGTGTGTGTTATATTCCATATATATGCGTTAGTATACTGTATACTGTATTGGTGTATTGAACTGGTGTATTCTACTGTATTGGTGTATTGAACTGCCTCTGATAATCACTGCATCACAAATAGAAGGGGAAACAGTGGACACAGTGGCTGACTTTATTTTTCTGGGCTCCAAAATCACTGCAGATGGTGATTGCAGCCATGAAATTAAAAGACGCTTACTCCTTGGAAGGAAAATTATGACCAACCTAGACAGCATATTAAAAAGCAGAGACATTACTTTGCCAACAAAGGTCCATCTAGTCAAGGCTATGGTTTTTCCAATAGTCATGTATGGATGTGAGAGATGGACTATAAAGAAAGCTGAGCACAGAAGAATTGATGCTTTTGAACTGTGGGGTTGAAGAAGACTCTTTAGAGTCCCTTGGACTGCTAGGAGATCCAACCAATCCATCCTAAAGGGGAGCAGTCCTAGGTGTTCATTGGAAGGACTAATGTTGAAGCTGAAACTCCAGTACTTTGGCCACCTGATGCGAAGAGCTGACTCATTTGAAAAGACCCTGATGCTGGGAAAGATTGAGGGCAGGAGGAGAAGGGAACGACAGAGGTTGAGATGGGTGGATGGCATCACCGACTCAATGGACGTGGGTTTGAGTCAACTCCGGGAGTTTGTGATGGACAGGGAGGCCTGGTGCCCTGCAGTTCATGGGATCTCAAAGAGTTGGAGACGACTGAGCAACGGAACTGAACTGAACTGATAATAGATTTAAGTTTCTTTATCTCTTAAATGATCTGTTCTGAAATCCCTTATTGTTACTTTGGCTAAGTTAATAGTATTGTTTCACACTGACCTATAATCCCATCTGACTGAGTGTTCTAAAACCTTTTGATATTTATTCACAAAACTTCCTAAATCATTCTAAAGAAGAAGATTTCTAGCTAACTTTGGGATGCTTCAGAGGGCCCTGCAACATCCCAGAGAGAGATATTACACTAATTAAGTTCATTTTGTATATAGAGTTACATGGAGTGTATTGTCAAGTTAGTAACAAGTCTCGGGTTATATTGTATGGTAAATGTTATTAATATAGATACACTAGAAACTGTATAAAGTTCCTAAAATTCTGATATGTTTGGGTAAAATGTTACCAGGCATAATTCTAGTTACTATGTCAAAATATTCTCATAGCACTAACCACGTTTTGCCTCTTCAAAAGATTTATAAAAAGGACTTTTGGATAAATACCAGTTTTTGAACTGTGTAAAAATTCTAATAGAAAACCTGATGACTTCACAAAGTTTAACAAAAGGACTGAATGAACTGGTGCATATGCTTATAAGTTTTATGGTTTCTCTCTGAAAAATTACTGATTTGAATCTGTGTTTTCCAGGTGTAAAAAAACCTTCCCCTCAAATGAATTATGACAGTAATTTGGTAAAATTATATTTTATAAACAAATTGAAACATTTAATATTTTCTCTCTATCTGAACCCTCCAGAGCTTGGAAACCCTTAGTTTCCAGTAAATTTATCAGATAAGTTAGGAAGATTATCTCAATAACAGGTACAGAAATCTCAAGGAATTTTGGAGACCTTGAGAAGGGAGGAGTTTACTTAGATCTGTTAGGCAAAATCTGTGATAAGCCTTTGGCATGACTTTCCTAGCCCTGAAAGCTCTTATTTTAAAAGTTCAGTCTGAGATGCTATAAAAGTTTCAGCAAAGCAAAGAAGTCTATGACCAATTATGGTTATATAAGTCATCAGGCCAAGCTTATTGAGAGCAGACCTATATTACAAACAGGTCTCAATTTGGTTATATTTGGTAAAAATGACAGTGAGTTTAGGTAGAAAGAGATGTTTCAATGAATGTTAAATCCTAGTTTGTTGATGGAGGTCTGTATCTACTAAGACTCATTTTCTTGATGGTTCTTTGCTGTTAGGGTATACTAAAGTAAAATTGAATTATTAAAGGACACTCTAGGGTTGTTTCTGAAGCTTATCTCAGTAATCTGTCTTTAAATGAAGATCAGGTGCCTCACACATGACCTTCAATCAAGACTGGAAGAAGATATAATTTAAGGAACTGTCTCCAGCCTGGATGGAAGGACCTTTCCATCAGGAACTCTTAACTAGCTCATGCCCAGTGAAATTGAAGGGAAATTGACTCTTGGGTTAACTCCCACTTCCAAAAGGCCCCTAAGCTGGACTGGTCTATAGAGAGGCCTGCTGACCTCAAACTCACTTTAAAACTGCTCAAACAGAGGAAACTATACTACATTAGGGAGAAGGCAATGGCACCCCACTCCAGTACTCTTGCCTGGAAAATCCCATGGATGGAGGAGCCTGGTAGGCTGTAGTCCATGGGGTTGCTAACAGTCGGACATGACTGAGCGACCTCACTTTCACTTTTCACTTTCATGCATTGGAGAAGGAAATGGCAACCCACTCCAGTGTTCTTGCCTGGAGAATCCCAGGGACGGGGGAGCCTTGTGGGCTGCCATCTCTGGGGTCGCACAGAGTCGGACACGACTGAAGTGACTCAGCAGTAGCACACTACACTAGGACGAGAAGAAGATGACATCAGAAGTAGACAGCTTGCCCAAGATGCTGATCTGACTTTTATGATCATTTATAATGTTTTCTTGATTCCTTGGACCTATGCCTATTAATCAAATTTTTCTCTCATGGACATGATTCTATGCTAGTTTAAAACGCAATCCAATTGTTCAGTTGTGGCCAGTTACCTGTGTCTAGTACTTCTGGATTACTTTGGTGAATTTCTGTTCTCTAGGGATACTCACAAGGAAATTTATTTTAGATGAGTGTTCAGTCCTGTTCTATCTTCATGATATTACTAGATGGGATTCTCTCACCTGGCCAGTTAATAATACCTGTTGTGATCCTGGCCATAGATTTAAGATTTCTCTTAGGGTGATTTAAACTCAAAGGGAGTGATGACCTAAGTCTCCATTAAAAAATTAACCTCTCATCTATGAAAAGTAAAAATCCCACAATTATGGGGTAGATCTACATGGTTAACAGCAGACTATGGTCATTTAAGTTTAAAAGCTCCTCTACATTGGGAAGGGTTATATCATATTAAAAACGATCAACTTGGTAATTATGAAACAAGGCTGGGTGCTTTATGAACTGTGTCTATTATTACCCTTAGAGAGTGTGATTGGTATGGAACTCAGTGGATTTGTGGCACTAATTTATGGCCTTCACATCTACAGGGATGGATACAAAGGTGTAGCCTGGGATTCCCAGGAATTTAAGGTCATACATGTTAACAAGTTAGAGGTAACGCTAACCAATCTAGCACTGGTATGATGTCAATGGGTCGAAGATCTGTATTCTACTGGTATGACCATTTAGCAGCTTGTGTGTGTGTGCCTTCAATGGGGTTGGAGGATTTAATTGACCATATCTAAGCCTTAACACACAGGCACATAGCGCAGCCAAAGGAGCTACCCCACTTCTGAGGTCAAGGGCAGAAGCCAGGAAGACCCCATGTCCGAGGGGCGGCGGCTAAGAGGAGTTACCACATGTCCAAGGTCAGGGCAGCGGCAGAGAGTGCCAGGCTGCGATGGCACAGGAATGGCTGAGAGATGCTACCCCACATCCAAGGTCAAGTGCAGCGGCTGGGAGGAGCAACCCCACGTCCAAGGACTGGTAGCTGTGCGGGTGCAGGAGGGCCTAGAGGAGCTATTCCATGTTCAAGGTCAGGAGCGGCAGCAGTGAGGAGATACCCCTTTTCCAAAGTAAGAGAAACCCAAGTAAGATGGTAGGTGTTGCAAGAGGGCATCAAAGGCAGACACACTGAAACCATACTCACTGAAATCTAGCCAATCTAATCACACTAGGATCACAGCCTTGTCTAACTCAATGAAACTAAGCCATGCCCAGGGGGCCACCCAAGATGGGAAGGTCATGGTGGAGAGGTCTGACAGAAAGTGGTCCACTGGAGAAGGGAATGGCAAACCACTTCAGTATTCTTGCCTTGAGAACCACATGAACAGTATGAAAAGACAAAATGGTAGTATACTGAAAGAGGAACTCCCCGGGTCAGTAAGTGCCCAATATGGGACCAGAGTTCAGTGGAGAAATAACTGCAGAAAGAATGAAGGGATGGAGCCAAAGCAAAAAGAATACCCAGCTGTGAATGTGACTGGTGATAGAAGCAAGGTCCGATGCTGTAAAGAGCTATATTGCATAGGAACCTGGAATGTCAGGTCCATGAATCAAGGCAAATTGGAAGTGGTCAAACAAGAGATGACAAGAGTGGATGTCGACATTCTAGGAATCAGCGAACTGAAATGGACTGGAATGGGCGAATTTAACTCAGATGACCATTATATCTACTACTGCGGGCAGGAATCCCTCAGAAGAAATGGAGTAGCCATCATGGTCAACAAAAGAGTCCGAAATGCAGTACTTTTGAAATCTCAAAAACGACAGAATGATCTCTGTTCGTTTCCAAGGCAAACCATTCATATCACGGTAATCCAAGTCTATGCCCCAACCAGTAACGCTGAAGAAGCTGAAGTTGAACGGTTCTATGAAGACCTACAACACCTTTTAGAACTAACCCCCCCAAAAGATGTCTTTTTCATTATAGGGGACTGGAATGCAAAAGTAGGAAGTCAAGAAACACCTGGAGTAACAGGCAACTTTGGCTTTGGAGTACGGAATGAAGCAGGGCAAAGACTAATAGAGTTTTGCCAAGAAAATGCACTGGTCATAGCAAACACCCTCTTCCAACAACACAAGAGAAGACTCTACACATGGACATCACCAGATGGTCAACACCGAAATCAAATTGATTATATTCTTTGCAGCCAAAGATGGAGAAGCTCTATACAGTCAACAAAAACAAGACTGGGAGCTGACTGTGGCTCAGATCATGAACACTTTATTGCCAAATTCAGACTTAAATTGAAGAAAGTAGGGAAAACCACTAGACCATTGAGGTCAGGTATGACCTAAATCACATTCCTTATGATTATACAGTGGAAGTGAGAAATAGATTTAAGGGACTAGATCTGATAGATAGAGTGCCTGATTAAATATGGACGGAGGTTCGTGACATTGTACAGGAGACAGGGATCAAGACCATCCCCATGGAACAGAAATGCAAAAAAGCAAAACGACTGTCGGGGGAGGCCTTACAAATAGCTGTGAAAAGAAGAGAAGTGAAAAGCAAAGGAGAAAAGGAAAGATATAGGCATCTGAATGCAGAGTTCCAAAGAATAGCTAGGAGCGATAAGAAAGCCTTCCTCAGTGATCAATGCAAAGAAATAGAGGAAAACATCAGAATGGGAAAGACTAGAGATCTCTTCAAGAAAATTCGAGATACCAAGGGAACATTTCATGCAAGGATGGGCTCGATAAAGCACAGAAATGGCATGGACCTAACAGAAGCAGAAGACATTAAGAAGAGGTGGCAAGAATACACAGAAGAACTGTACAAAAAAGATGTTCAAGAGTAAGATGATCACGATGGTGTGATCACTCACCTAGAGCCAGACATCCTAGAATGTGAAGTCAAGTGGGCCTTAGAAAGCATCACTACGAACAAAGGTAGTGGAGGTGATGGAATTCCAGTTGAGCTATTCCAAATCCTGAAAGATGATGCTGTGAAAGTGCTGCACTCAATATGCCAGCAAATTTGGAAAACTCAGCAGTGGTCACAGGACTGGAAAAGGTCAGTTTTCATTCCAATCCCAAAGAAAGGCAATGCCAAAGAATGCTCAAACTACCGCACAATTGCACTCATCTCACAGGCTAGTAAAGTAATGCTCAAAATTCTCCAAGCCAGGCTTCAGAAATACATGAACCGTGAACTTCTAGATGTTCAAGCTGGTTTTAGAACAGGCAGAGGAACCTGAGATCAAATTGTCAACATCCGCTGGATCATCGAAAAAGCAAGAGAGTTCCAGAAAAGCATCTATTTCTGCTTTATTGACTATGCCAAAGCCTTTGACTGTGTGGATCACAATAAACTGTGGAAAATTTTGAAAGAGATGGGAATACCAGGCCACCTGACCTACCTCTTGAGAAATCTATATGCAGGTCAGGAAGCAACAGTAGAACTGGACATGGAAAAACAGACTGGTTCCAAACAGGAAAAGGACTACATCAGGGCTGTATAGTGTCACCCTGCTTATTTAACTTCTTTGCAGAGTACATCATGAGAAACGCTGGACTGGAAGAAGCACAAGCTAGAACAAGATTGCTGGGAGAAATATCAATAACCTCAGATATGCAGATGACACCACCCTTATGGCAGAAATTGAAGAGGAACTAAACCCTCTTGATGAAAGTCAAAGTGGAGAGTGAAAAAGTTGGCTTAAAGCTCAACAATCAGAAAACGAAGATCATGGCATGTGTCCCATCACTTCATGGGAAATAGATGAAGAAACAGTGGAAACAGTGTCAGACTTTATTTTTTTGGGCTCCAAAAGCACTGCAGATGGTGACTTCAGCCATGAAATTAAAAGACGCTTACTCCTTGGAAGGAAAGTTATGGCCAACATAGATAGCATATTGAAAAGTAGAGACATTACTTTGCCAACAAAGGTCCATCTTGTCAAGCCTATGGTTTTCCAGTGGTCATGTTTGGATGTGAGAGTTGGACTGTGAAGAAAGCTGAGCACCGAAGAATTGATGCTTTTGAACTGTAGTGTTGGCTAAGACTCTTGAGAGTCCCTGGGACCGCAAGGAGATCCAACCAGTCCATTCTGAAGGAGATCAGCCTTGGGATTTCTTTGGAAGGAATGATGCTAAAGCTGAAACTCCAGTACTTTGGCCACCTCATGCGAAGAGTTGACTCATTGGAAAAGACTCTGATGCTGGGAGGGACTGGGGGCAGGGGCAGAAGGGGACGACAGAGGATGAGATGGGTGGATGGCATCACTGTCTCGATGGACCTGAGTCTGAGTGAATTCCGGGCGTTGTTGATAGGCAGGGAGGCGTGACGTGCTGCGATTCATGGGCTTGCAAAGAGTCAGACATGACTACCCGATTGAACTGAACTGAACTGAACTCAACTGATATAGGTTGCCCTTAAGGACATATTTGACTGATGCTCTCAGAAAACTTTCTTCCTACTTCTAGTTCCCTTCCATTGTTGCTTCTAATTCTTAGCAATTTCACGATGTGGCAGGGACTGGAGGATTTTGAGAGTCAATAAAACTGGAGACTTTTAAATATCCCTCATCTGGTGTAGAACTTCTCTGTTGCCACTTAAAGATCTGCCAACCAGGCACATGCCACAGCGAGCTAGCATCCTCAACCCTGTTAGCCTGGTAAAACGTGGTCTTCTAGCTGAGTGAGCATTCCTTCAGTTCTTCACAGCCCCTTCTCCCCACAGGAGACAGAGAGGATTTCTAAGTATCCTTTCAGCTACATGTTTCTATAATTTCTTTTTAAAAATTTTATACCTTTATTTTAATTGGAGAATAATTATTTTACAATATTGTGATGGTTTTTGTCATATAGCAACATGAATTGGCCATAGGTATACTTGTGTCCCTTCCCTCCTGAAACCCCCTCCCAACTCTCACCCCACTCCATCCCTCCAGGTTGTCACAGAGCACGTGCTTTAGGTGCCCTGGCCCTTCCTTATACCTCAAACTCACACTGGCTATCTATTTTACATATGGTAACATATATGTTTCAATGCTGTTCTCTCAAATCATCCCACTCTCTCTTTCTCCCACTGAGTCCAAAAGTCTGTCCTTTACATCTGTGTCTCCTTTGCTGCCCTGCATGTAGGATCATCAGTACCATCTTTCTAGGTTCCACATGTATGTGTTACTATACAGTATTTGTCTTTCTCTTTCTGACTTACTTCACTCTGTATAGTAAACTCAAGTTTCATCCACCTCATTAGAACTAACTCAAATGCATTCCTTTTATAGCTGAGTAATATTCCATTGTGTATATAATTTCTTAAATTTTTTAAATTTTAAAAGCTTAATTTTTAAAAATTTAATTGAAGTAAAGTTGATTTACAATGTTGTGTACTTCCATGCTTATAGAATTTCATGTAGAAATACATGTTGGAAATGTTTGAAATCTGCATTTTTGCACTTTTTTTAAGGGATAGGTTTTTAGAAAGCACTTTATTGAATAAAGTGAGATTCAACCAGTCAAGGAGATCTAGTCAGTCAATCCTAAAGGAAATCAGTCCTGAATATTCCTTGGAAGGACTGATACTGAAACTGAAGCTCCAATATGTTGGCCACCTGATGCAAAGAACTGACTCATGAAAAGACTCTGATGCTAGAAAGATTGAAGGTGGGAGGAGAAGGGGACGACAGAGAATGAGATGGTGGGATGGAATCACCCATTCGATGGACATGAGTTTGAGTAAGTTCCTGGATTTCGTGGTGGACAGGCAAGCCTGGTGTGCTGCAGTCCAAGGGGTCACAAAGAGTTGGACAGGTCTGAGCGACTGAACTGAACTGAACCTACTGAATAAAAGAAGCAAAATATAATTAATTTCAGTTCCATTGTTATCGTTGTGTTAGTCACTCAGTCGTGTCCGACTCTCTGTGAACCCAGAGCTTCCCTGGTAGCTCAGATGGTAAAGAATCTGCCTGCAGTGCTGGAGACCTGAGTTGGATCCCTGGGTCTGGAAGATCCCCTAGAGAAAGGAATGACTGCCTACTCCAGTATTCTTGCCTGGAGAATTCCGTCGATAGAGAAGTAACGTGGGCTACAATCCACGGAGCCAGAAAGAGTTGGACATGACTGAAGAACTAACGATTTTAGTTCCATAGACAGGAGCAAGGTATGAGTTTTGGAGATGAAGGTAAGGAATGTGGATGAAAGGGAAACACAGCGCTGATGGTCTTAGAGGGAAGGACCACGTTTGAAACTGGCTTCACAGCGACCCCTGGTGGCCGGAAATGTAAGGAAGCCAAGGACTGACTGACATACAGCCCTGATACTTGCTGAACCGGGAAATACAAAATGGGAGCCAGACGGAAGAAAGGTATCATGACCGGACAGACAATGCTGCAAGAAGGCTAGCAAACAGAGATTCAGAGCCCTCTTACTTAAACCAGGACATTGCCAAGAAGTGTCAAAAACTATCCTTTGAAGTGAGACGAGTTATTTTAGGTATTAACTTGTGGAAGCTTTGACTGGTAAAAAAATTATTATTTTTTCTTTTTCGCAAAATTTCTTCTCTAACTCAGGGTACATTTTTTTTTTTACATATTTTATATCGGTTTTATGTGTGAAGCCCCATACTAATGCACCTAGAATTTTTCACGTTGAATGAGCTTCAAATATTCTGTAGACTCCTACTCTATAATTAAGTGTGGTTTAAAAAGCAACATACATACTCATGTCCATAGCTTGTGTTTAAGATGTCATTATCATTGGTCGTCACTGGCAGTTAGTCCTTTTTACTAGATATTAATATTCCCAGCCTTTAAAGTATTACAAGTCTTTAGCTTAAGAATGATAAAGAGAAGAGGGCTTAGATCATTTGGCTTTGCCTATAAATGGGGAAACAGTGGAAACAGTGTCAGACTTTATTTTTGGGGGGCTCCAAAATCACTGCAGATGGTGACTGCAGCCATGAAATTAAAAGACGCTTACTCCTTGGAAGGAAAGTTATGACCAACCTAGATAGCATATTCAAAAGCAGAGACATTACTTTGCCAACAAAGATCCATCTGGTCAAGGCTATGGTTTTTCCTGTGGTCATGTATGGATGTGAGAGTTGGACTGTGAAGAAAGCTGAGCACTGAAAAATTGATGCGTTTGAACTGTGGTGTTGAAGACTCTTGAGAGTCCCTTGGACCGCAAGGAGATCCAACCAGTCCATTCTGAAGGCGATCAGCCCTGCGATTTCTTTGGAGGGAATGATGCTGAAGCTGAAACTCCAGTACTTTGGCCACCTCATGCAAAGAGTTGACTCATTGGAAAAGACTCTGATGCTGGGAGGGACTGGGGGCAAGAGGAGAAGGGGACGACAGAGGATGAGATGGCTGAATGGCATCACTGACTCAATGGACATGAGTCTGAGTGAACTCCAGGAGTTGGTAATGGACAGGGAGGCCTGGTGTGCTGCGATTCACAGGTTTGGAAAGAGTCGGACACGACTGAGCAACTGAAGTGAACTGAACTGAACTGAACCAAGACTTTGGTTGAATTTAAGCTGAAAAACTATGCAGTTTTGCCGTTGTCTATTTCCCAGGCTACTGATAGCCCAGATAAACTCCAAAATTATCTTACAATATGAAGCTAGATTACCCAATGAAATTTTAATTTTTAAAAAATTTAGACTGAGATGCTGTCAAATGCTGGTTAACATCATTTGAACAAAGCAACCATTAAAAAAAAATGAGGCAAATGGAGGAAATTTGCATATAGACTGGATAATTAATATTAAGGAATTATTATTGTTTCATATGAGATAATAGTACTGTGTTTCAGTTCAGTTAAGTTCAGTCACTCAGTCGTATCTGACTCTTTGTGATCCCATGGAGTATTGTGTTTATGTATTTTTAAAATTTATTATTTTTTGGAAATATAAATGGGAGGGCAATGGATAGTAGTTTAAATGAAACAACACTGGCCATGTAATGATAATTCTTGAATCTGAGCAATGTTTATATGGGTGTTCATTCATACTCCTACTTTTTTGTTTGAACTGTTTTTCATACTAAACCATAAAAATTTGATCAGAACTTTTGCTTCTATTTGTGAATTTTAAAAAGACCAGGCTATCCCAGAACAATTCTAACCCTTTGCAGTTTATCTTTACAAAAAATGTAATACCAGTAGGAAATCAAGTCTGTAGCTTCCACAATGCTTTTCAAATGCATTTTCTACCTCTTAAAACTTTTATATATCATGCCATCTGTGAATTTCATGATGACCTTACAGACCCCACCAGGAGACTACCAGTGGAGGAGGCAGAGGTTATGGGGAAGTCAGATGTGAATGAAGTCAAGACATATTTATATGCTCCTGGTAAGTTAGGAGGATGGTCCAGATTGATTAAAAGTCAAGTAAGGACTTTGCTGATACCAGTGGACTGGGTGATCTGAGAATAAACACATACCCCAGAAACTGGAAGTGAGAAGGCAGTACAGCATAATGAAAATTTGAACTTAAGTCAATCATAGATTCATATCTTGATTCAATCAATTGCTAGATGTGATCTTACTATATGTTACAGAGCATCGGTTAACTCATATGGCAGTCCATATAATAGGGGACTGTTGGGGATTAAATAAAATATGTGAATGTGAGGAAAGTGTTAACACAGCAGGTCTGGTTCTTTGGTCCTTGTATGTCAAGGGAACTGGAAACCATGATTTGACTATTGGTCATCCCTGGGGGAATGTTCTAATGTTAATTGGTTGATGATCATGTTTTGTTCACCTGATTGCTTGGCACAAACATCAACATCGATAATGTGCATCTGGTGTCATTGTTGGGATCCTGAGTTTCACTTGCCATGTCTGGTTATGGAGCATGATGTATCTATGGGACCTGTTCTCAATAAAAGCCTCAGATGCTGAGGCTTCCCTGGGCAGAGCCATGTTGCACACATGCCTCTAGTTTGTTGCTAGAGAAGAGAGAATGTTCTAGGTGGCCCCAGAGGGGCAAGTACTCAAAAGCGCATGTCCAACGTCTCTGATTCACCCGAAAAGATGTCTTTTTCCTGTTGCTCTTGATTTGTATATTTTTGCTCTAATAAACCTCAGCCATGACTATAATCTGCTTTTGAGTCTTGTGAGTCCTTTTTCTAAATCAGTAAAATTGAGGGGAGGGTGGCCTTCAGATATCCCGGACATAAAGGGACTTAGTACAATGTCTGGCAAGTAGTACACATCCAATATATGCTAGCTATGGAATTTAACTGACCCTGCTGAATGTGACAGGGGACTGACCTCACTGTACTAGAATATAGGCTGGGACTGCAGGATTTTGCCTGTTTTTCTAAACCATGCTCTTGGAAGTGGGCAGGGATAACCTCTCATCAGTGAGGAAGCTAGAAAATATAACTCCAAGGTTTTCCCCTGGCCTCCCAGCCCTCTGGATTCTAAGTAAGAAGGTACCCTGTGAAGAAAATGGGTAGATATCCGACCTCTATCTCGGCCATTCTGAGAATGCACAACAGGGCAAACTCTTTTTATCAATTTGAAGGGTAACCAAAAGAATCAAAAACCTTGAGAGTGGGGGCTGGAGCCTGGACCCTTACTTTGGTAGCAGTCATCAGAGGCAGTGGTATTAGAAATGAGTATTGGGACTTCCCTGGTGGTTCAGTGGCTAAAACTCCACACTCCCAATGCAGGGGGTCTGGGTTCTATCCCTGGTCAGAGAATCACATGCTACAGCCAAGGGTTTGCATGCCACAGCTAAGAACTGACATGGTTAAATAAATATTTTTTTAAAAAGGAAATAACTATCCGGAATTTCCCCAGTGCAGCCAGAATCAGGCACACAGAGCCATTTCCACCACACACTGGGCACCACAGAAAGACAGTCTTAAACTGTGAGGACACTATGTCAAAATTTAAAAGATAGTTGGGTTGAGACTTCAATTGAGGGCTAATCCAAGGGAAAGAGGAGCCCAGGGCACCCATCTTGCAATACCTTTCTATATTTGTTGTGTGTGTGTGTGTGTGTGTGTGTGACTGGTTCACATTTAACCGTGTGCCTGTGTCCAACTCTTTTCGACCCCATCAACTGTAGCCCTTTAGTCTCCTCTGTTCATGGAATTTCCCAGGCAAGACTACTGGACTGGGTTGCTATTTCCTCCTTCAAAGGATCTTCCCAACCCAGGGGTCAAACCCACGTCTCTTCCATTGGCAGGTGGATTCTCTACCACTGCACCAGCTGGGAAGCCCATCCAAGTGACCAGATCTACGTTGTTGTTCAACCATCAAGTCGTGTCCAACTCTGTGTGACCCCATGGACTGCAGCAGGCTGGGTTTCCCTGTCCCTCACCATCTCCCAGAATTTGCCCAAGTAGATCTATGATACCTCCCAAAGAGATTTATACCTCTAAAATACAATAATAATTACAACAAAATCAGTTGTTATGTCACACATTTATGTACTGTTTTTTAAATAAATTGCCTCGAGATGGATATAAGTCTAATCTCAATAGTGATACCAAGTGGAGTTTTCCTCTACCAGGTTCTTAAATATGGTGAGCGTATAATAGTTCATAGAAGTTTGCTTCTTCTGCATGGGTGGTCTTTCTTTTGATCCCTTAATTATTTTGGGAGTTTTTATAGATGTCTTCCTTGCATTTTATGTTGCAGATTATAATCACCTCCCTGTCACTCTCACCATCACTGTTGTATGTTGTGATATCACTGTCACTCATGTTGCCATACACTGTGTTGTATTTGGGTTGTTTCTTTTTATGTGACTTGTAAAAGTTCTTCAATTCGCGTGAAAACAGTGAAACTGGAACATGCTTTTTATTTGCTTCTGAAACATAAATGATGAACGGCTCAGAAACAGCTCTGCAAACAAGGCACTTTTCCTTGTAGCATCGACAAAACTTCACTGGTTGAGGTCTAGATAATATTTCTGCCCTACCTGCACTAGCTGGGCACTTTAGTTTAAGATATCTCTGGCGTTTGGTCAGTTTATCTCCACTTGATTGCTCAGGGAAGCTCTGATTCTTTGGGTAGGGTAGAGGAGTTTTGGTTGGCTTGACCTGACACTGTAGACTTGGTGGCCAAGTTGGCTTGATGGCCTTCTCTGGATAGGATGGACTGACCTGACCGACTAGCTTATGGGCATGAGCCTGCCTATGTGCCTTTTTTGGACTGCATGTTCTATGCAACTTTTCCGGGGGGGAGGGTGATCCTAACACTTTTTTGGGAGCTGATGGCTTGGATGGTGTTTTTTGACTCGAGCGCCTGACTAACTTTTCTGCACGTGAAGGAACTTTTCGTGGACTTGAGGGCCCAGATGACTTATCTATTCTGGATACCACGGATTGTCTTTCTGGATCGCCCAGACCAGCAGTCAGTGACTTGGAGTCAGTAAATGATATTTTAGATGACCTGGATGCCTTGATGGTGATATCTTCTTTCTTGTCCCTGAAAATACAGAGGATTTGGAATATGACAATTTAAATCAGAGGAGTAAGATTACTGTTACCAGAAAATATGGGCTATTGTGTCAATTTAGACTTGTGGTCTTTTTGTGGCTCTAGCAGGAAAATTGAACACAGTAAGAATCAGAGTGTGGTGAAAACTATGAGTCAGGTTACAGTGTTGAACTCGTGTTGAATGCTTTTTCTTTTTCTTTTTCTTAATTTTGCTGTTTCAACCACAATGGATAACCATATAGTCTATAAATGCAATGACACAAACTTGTTTCAAATCTACTGTTGAGAGGGAGAGAGAAAATTTATCTAATCCAGAAATTATACTTTTTACAAAAAAGCCACAAGTTGATATGCAACTGAGGCACAAATGTCACAACCTGTCACATAAAAAAGTCTTAGACCAAATTCATTGTTTTCCTATCATATTTACACCATAAAGGTTTGTAACCATACATACTAATCCTCACATGCTAACTCTAAAACTGAAGGAATAGAACAGTGGTATATTTCAGTCACCAGTCCTTGGATTGGGAAATTTTTAGAGACCCAGTATACCAAGTGCCAGCCTAGTCCTCCTATATTAAAGCCAGGGACTAGAATCACTGAACACAGTTGAAAATTTTTCATGTTATTACATCTCAAAATGATAGATTATCCAAAATGTGTTACTATCTTTGGAATGCAGAGACCCAACTCCTTCTCCCCTGAGAAGATTTTGATTCTGTCTTATTTAGATAGTCATTCCCTCTTTTCATAGACTCAACTTACAATGAAATTAGCAGCCTGGGGCTCAAGTGAACCCTGAATAGGATAGTTTTGGCTAAAGTTGATAATGTACTTGAGATAATTTAAGAGCTTCATTTAAGTGAACATATCCAGCCCACAAGATGTTGGTAGCTCTTCTGAAGTCTAAAGTTAATGGTAAGTAACAAAACAACAGTGAACCTGCTTACGTGTGTGTGTGCATGCGTGTGCAGGTACAGTTCCTCATGCGCGTGCACACCCACCTCCTCACCTAACCCCTACACCCCGCCACTTTGTATTTTTAGCTCAAAGGTGTAAGACTTAATGTTGCTGCTTTGGGGACTTCCCTGCTTTCACAGTTATAGAGTATAGTGAAGAACGCGTGCCTCCCCACAACCTTGTACTTTTATTCAAAGGTGTAAGACTTACTTGGCTGCTTTATGGGCTTCCTCGCTATCACAGCTATAGTGAAGAAAGCAGGTACACGTGACCATATAGCCAGTGATAAGGGTACCAATTATAATAATGAGTAGACGTCGCCGTAATTCCTGCAGTTTGGTCTGCTTGAATTCAGCATGTGTAGTTACTGTGAAAGAACATGTATCATCAGAACCTGTGCTTGGGAACCAAGTTTGCTTCCATTTTGATGGGGGTTTGTTACTGTATATCCAAGTCAAATCTCATCATCAATTATTTCTTTAAGCAAGATAACCACTGTCATTTTCCTCCCTCTATCACCTCCCCAGCCAGCCACAGTCTACAAGCCAAATCTGGGAGCTGTCTTTGGCTAATCAGTATAATTACCTAGGTTACCCCACATCGTGGCTTGTTCAACCCATTACCTAGGTATTTGAATGTGTGAATGCACTGGAGTGTTGATGTGTGTGTGAATGTGTATGGTGGGAAAAGGGATGGGACAAGAAAACATAGTTCTTGAAACCTACTATGTGTTAGGTACCATGCTAGATTCATTCACATAGAATTTTCTGGTATGGCTGGTGGGGGAGGGGCAGGGGTTGGTGGATTGGGTGGGGAAGGGGAATGAAAGGGGACAGTAAGGCTGTACTCTTCATGTTTCTATGTTTGGAATGTTTACACAGAAGTAAAACTTTCAGGTGTTGTCCTAGAAATTCTCGAAGACCTACTCATAGTAAAGTAGAATAAACAGCAGATTTCTTATACACAGCTAGCTTGTCTAAGTACTGGAATACATTTAACATAATAGATCATAATTTCTAGGTTTTAAGGTTAGGGACATACCTGCAGTAGCAGATCCATTGCTTTCATTTCTATCTAAACAACTACTTGTCCAAATTGATAAAAGGAGGACATAAATGAAGAGATTCATGTCCAGGACCTTGTTGTCCTGTTTCCTCTCCCAAGGAAACTGCTGGATTTAAAATGGCTCAGCTTGTTTTAGGGGCCTATGACTTCATAATCATTCTCTGTCATATCCTGACAACATAATCTCACCATGGTGACACATGAGCTCCTGGGTACAAATATTATGAAAAGAATTTTAATCCTTTATTTCTCCATTACATCAAATATTCTATCAGATTTGAATCAAAAAGTTTGAGACATTATTAAGCACAGAAGGCAGAGAAAATGAGTTAGCTCTAGAAACTGAAGAACTATTTTTCTTTGTTAAATGTTAAGGAGGCACCTTACAGCCCTATAGTAGTTCTTAATGTGTTTTAGAGGTTAAATCATCCTGGGGTATAAGTTTGTAGGAATTTTTCTTACAAATATTAAGATTTTGAATATCCCTCAAGCTTTTTATTGAGCTGCTTTTAATGGGTACCCAAGATCATGGCATCCTGTCCCATCACTTCATGGGAAATAGATGGGGAAACAGTGGAAATAATGTCAGACTTTATTTTTTTGGACTCCAAAATCACTGAAGATGGTGACTGCAGCCATGAAATTAAAAGACACTTACTCCTTGGAAGGAAAGTTAAGACCAACCTAGATAGCATATTCAAAAGCAGAGACATTACTTTGCCAACAAAGGTCTGTCTAGTCAAGGGTATGGTTTTTCCTGTGGTCATGTATGGATGTGAGAGTTGGACTGTGAAGAAGGGTTAGCACCAAAGAATTGATGCTTTTGAACTGTGGTGTTGGAGAAGACTCTTGAGGGTCCCTTGGACTGCAAGGAGATCCAACCAGTCCATTCTGAAGGAGATCAGCCCTGTGATTTCTTTGGAGGGAATGATGCTGAAGCTGAAACTCTTTGGCCACCTCATGCGAAGAGTTGACTCATTGGAAAAGACTCTGATGCTGGGAGGGTTTGAGGGCAGGAGGAGAAGGGGACGACAGAGGATGAGATGGCTGGATGGCATCACTGACTCGATGGATGTGAGTCTGCGTGAACTCTGGGAGTTGGTGATGGACAGGGAGGCCTGGCGTGCTGCGATTCATGGGGTCGCGAAGAGTCGGACACGACTGAATGACTGAACTGAACTAAAGACTTTCTGTCTAGTGAGTGACATGATAAGTTCTCCATTTTAGAAACCATCCCCCCACCCTGGCTCTTGTATGGGCACTAGATTGCTGGGGTTAAAGTAATTTAGACAATTAGAAGGCTGTTATGTAGGTCCACCTGATAGAGCATGGTGGCTTGAAGCAGAGTGGTAAAGATGGAGAGTAATCAATGCATTGGAGGAGTCTTTTGATGTGGGTAGGACTTGAGGAAGGGCAGGCCATAGGGCTTGAAGGAGAGAGAGGTAGCCAGGATGATTCATTGCTTCAAGAAAAGCATGTTGGAGATCTATGGACAGGAATTTTTTTGTTAAGGATGAGCATTCAGACAGTCACAGTCCCTGCCTTGGAAATCTAAAGAGAGAGACAGACACATAAATAACCAATCACTAGGTTATGTAATGGGGCTTCCCTGGTAGCTCAACTGGTGAAGAATCTGCCTATAATGCAAGAGAACTAGGTTTGATTCCTGGGTCAGGAAGATCCCCTGGAGAAGGGATAGCTACCCATTCCAGTATTCTTGGGCTTCCCAGGTGGCTCAGACAGTAAAGAATCCACCTGTAATGTGGGAGACCTGGGTTCAATCCCTGGGTTGGGAAGATCCCCTGGAGGAGGACATGGAAACCCATGCCAGTATTCTTGCCTGGAGAATCCTCATGGACAGAGGAGCCTGGCGGGCTGCAGTCCGTGGAGTTGCAGAGTCAGACATGACTGAGCAATTAAGCAGCAGCACAGCAGAGCACAGCACAGCACGGTGTATATAATGGGCTTTCCAGGCGTCGCTAGTGGTAAAGAACTCGCCTGCCAATGTAAGAGATGTGGATTCAATCCCTAGGTTGGGAAGATCCCCTGGAGGTGGGGGACACGGCAACCCACCCTAGTATTCCTGTCTGGAGAATCCCATGGATAGAGGAGTCTGGCAGGCTGCAGTCCACAGGGTCACACAGCGTTGGACACAACTGAAGTGACTTAGCACACATGCACACAGGGTGTGTAATGTCATATGCAGGCAGTGATGTCACAGGATACAGTGCCACAAGATCACGCAAAAGGACTATCTCTTCAAAGTGGGGAGTCCTGGAGGAGATGACCCTTGATCTGAGGTGGGTTTTTTTGGGGGTGTGTGTGTGTGTTTTATTTCTATTTATTTATTTAAAAATTATTTATTTTAATTAAAGGATAGTTACTTTATAATATTGTGGTGGGTTTTGCCATACATCAGCATGAATCAGCCGTGGGTGTACATGTGTCCCCCCCATCCTGATCCCCCCTCCCCCCTCCCTTCCAACTCCATCCCTCTCGGTTGTCTAGAGCACTGGTTTTGAGTGCCCTGCTTGATGAATTGGACTTGCACTGGTCATCTATTTTACATATGGTAATATACATGTTTCTTCTTTTAAAATGTATAAATTTATTTAATTGGAGGCTAATTACTTTACAATATTGTATTGGTTTTGCCATACATTGACATGAATCCACCATGGGTATACATGTGTTCCCCATCCTGGACCCCCCTCCCACCTCCCTCCCCATCCCATCCTTCTGGGTCATCCCAGTGCACCAGCCCCAAGCACCCTGTATCATGCATCAAACCTGGACTGGCGATTCATTTCACATATGATAATATACATGTTTCAATGCCATTTTTCCAAATCATCCCACCCTCACCCTCTGCCACAGAGTCCAAAAGACTGTTTTGTGCATCTGTGTCTCTTTTGCTGTCTCACATACCGGGTCATCATTGCCATCTTTCTAAATTCCATATATATGCATTAGTATACTGTATTGGTGTTTTTCTCTCTGGCTTACTTCACTCTGTATAAGAGGCTCCAGTTTCATCTACCTCATTAGAACTGATTCAAATGCATTCTTTTTAATGGCTGAGTAATACTCCATTGTGTATATGTACCACAGCTTTCTTATCCATTCCTCTGCTGAAGGACATCTAGGTTGCTTCCATGTCATGGCTATTATAAACAGTGCTGCGACGAACATTGGGGTACATGTGTCTCTTTAAATTCTGGTTTCCTTGGTGTATATGCCGAGCAGTGGGATTGCTGGGTCTATGGCAGTTCTATTTCCAGTTTTCTAAGGAATCTCCACACTCTTCTCCATAGTGGCTGTACTAGTTTGCATTCCCACCAACAGTGTAAGAGGGTTCCCTTTTCTCCGCACCTTCTCCAGCATTTGTTTCTTGTAGACTTTTGGATAGCAGCCATTCTGACTGGCATGAAATGATACCTCATTGTGGTTTTGATTTGCATTTCTCTGATAATGAGTGATGTTGAGCATCTTTTCATGTGTTTGTTAGCCATCTGTATGTCTTCTTTGGAGAAATGTCTGTTTAGTTCTTTGGCCCATTTTTTGATTGGGTCGTTTATTTTTATGGAATTGAGCTGCAGGAGTTGCTTGTATATTTTTGAGATTAATTCTTTGCCAGTTGCTTCATTTGCTATTATTTTCTCCCATTCTGAAGGCTGTCTTTTCACTTTGCTTATAGTTTCCTTTGTTGCACAGAAGCTTTTAATCTTAATTAGGTACCATTTCTGTATTTTTGCTTTTATTTCCAATATTCTGAGAGGTGGGTTCCAGAGGATCTTGCTGTGATTTATGTCGGAGAGTGTTTTGCCTATGTGTTCCTCTAGGAGTTTTATAGTTTCTGGCCTTATGCTTAGATCTTTAATCCATTTTGACTTTATTCTTGTGTATGGTGTTAGAAAGTGTGTTCTAGTTTCATTCTTTTATAAGTGGTTGACCAGTTTTCCCAGCACCACTTGTTAGAGAGATTGTCTTTTCTCCATTGTATATTCATGCCTCCTTTGTCAAAGATAAGGTGTCCATAGGTGCGTGGATTTATTTCTGAGCTTTCTATTTTGTTCCATTGATCTATATTTCTGTCTTTGTGCCAGTACCATACTGTCTTGATGACTGTGGCTTTGTAGTAGAGCCTGAAGTCAGGCAGGTTGATTCCTCCAGTTCCATTCTTCTTTCTCAAGATTGCTTTGGCTAATCAAGGTTTTTTGTATTTCCATGCAAATTGTGAAAGTATTTGTCCTAGCTCTGTAAAGAATACCGTTGGTAGCTTGATAGGGTTTGCATTGAATCTATAGATTGCTTTGGGTAGTATACTCATTTTCACAATATTGATTCTTCTGATCCATGAAGATGGTATATTTCTCCATCTATTTTTGTCCTCTTTGATTTCTTTCACCAGTGTTTTATCGTTTTCTATATATAGGTCTTTTTTTTCTTTAGGTAGATATATTCCTAAGTATTTAATTCTTTTCATTACAATGGTGAATGGAATTGTTTCCTTAATTTCTCTTTCTGTTTTCTCATTGTTAGTGTATAGGAATGCAAGGGATTTCTGTGTGTTGATTTTATATCCTGCAACTTTACTGTATTCATTGATTAGCTCTAGTATTTTTCTGGTGGAGTCTTTAGGGTTTTCTATGTAGAGGATCATTATATCTGCAAACAGTGAAAGTTTTACTTTTTCTTTTCCAATCTGGATTCCTTTTATTTCTTTTTCTGCTCTGATTGCTGTGGGTAAAATTCCAAAACTATGTTGAATAGTAGTAGTGAGATTGGGCACTCTTGTCTTGTTCCTGAATTTAGGGGAAATGCTTTCAAGTTTTCACCATTGAGGATAATGTTTGCTGTGGGTTTGTCATATATAGCTCTTATTATGTTGAGATATGTTCCTTCTATTCCTACTTTCTGGAGGGTTTTTTTTTTTTATCATAAATGGATGTTGAATTTTGTCAAAGGCTTTCTCTGCATCTATTGAGATAATCATATGGTTTTTATCTTTCAGTTTGTTAATGTGGTGTATTACATTAATTGATTTGTGGATATTGAAGAATCCTTACATCCCTGGGATAAAGCCCACTTGGTCATGATGTATGATCTTTTTAATATGCTGTTGGATTCTGTTTACTAGAATTTTGTTAAGGATTTTTGCATGTATGTTCACCAGTGATATTGACCTGTAGTTTTCTTGTTTTTGTGGCATCTTTGTCAGGTTTTGCTATTAGGATGATGGTGGCCTCATAGAATGAGTTTGGAAGTTTACCTTCCTCTGCAATTTTCTGGAAGAGTTTATGTACGATAGGTGTTAGCTCGTCTCTAAATTTTTGGTCAAATTCAGCTGTGAAGCTGTATGGACCTGGGCTTTTGTTTGCTGGAAGATTTCTGATTACAGTTTCAATTTCCATGCTTCTGATGGGTCTGTTAAGATTGTTCTATTTCTTCCTGGTTCAGTTTTGCAAGGTTGTACTTTTCTAAGAATTTGTCCATTTCTTCCAAGTTGTCCATTTTATTGGCATATAGTTGCTCATAATAGTCTCTTATGATCCTTTGTATTTCTGTGTTTTCTGTTGTGATCTCTCCATTTTCATGTCTAATTTTGTTAATTTGGTTTTTCTCCCTTTGTTTCTTGATGAGTCTTGCTAATGGTTTGTCAATTTTATTTATCTTCTCAAAGAACCAGCTTTTGGCTTTGTTGATTTTTGCTGTGGTCTCTTTTGTTACTTTTGCATTTATTTCTGCCCTAATTTTTAAGATTTCTTTCCTTCTACTAACCCTGGGGTTCTTCATTTCTTCCTTTTCTAGTTGCTTTAGGTGTAGAGTTAGGTTACTTATTTGAC
Organism: Bos grunniens; assembly: GCF_055505025.1. Lineage (NCBI taxonomy): Eukaryota > Metazoa > Chordata > Mammalia > Artiodactyla > Bovidae > Bos > Bos grunniens. Next base: position 121,467,298 of record NC_141194.1, on the reverse strand, counting down.
TTGTTACTTGAGGTAAGCCTGTATTGCTATGAACCTTCCCCTTAGCACTGCTTTTACAATGTCCCATAGGTTTGGGGTTTTTGTGTTTTCATTTGCATTCATTTCTATGCATATTTTGATTTCTTTTTTGATTTCTTCTGTGATTTGTTGGTTATTCAGCCGCATGTAGTTTTCAGCCTCCATATGTTGGAATTTTTAATAGTTTTTCTCCTGTAATTGACATCTAATTTTACTGCATTGTGGTCACAAAAGATGCTTGGAATGATATCAGTTTTTTTGAATATGCCAAGGCTAGATTTATGGCCCAGGATGTGATCTATCCCAAAGAAGGTTCTGTGTGCACTTGAGAAAAAGGTGAAATTCATTGTTTTGAGGTGAAATGTCCTATAGATATCAATTAGGTCTAACTGGTCTATTGTATCATTTAAAGTTTGTGTTTCTTTGTTAATTTTCTGTTTAGTTGAACTATCCATAGGTGTGACTGGGCTATTAAAGTCTCCCAATATTATTGTGTCATTGTTAATTTCCCCTTTCATACTTATTAGCATTTATCTTACATATTGTGGTGCTTCTATGTTGGGTGCATATATATTTATAATTGTTATTTCTTCTTCTTGGATTGATCCTTTGATCATTATGTAGTGTCCTTCTTTGTCTCTTTGCACAGCATCTGTTTTAAAGTCTATTTTATCTGAAATGAATATTGCTACTCCTGCTTTCTTTTGGTCTCCATTAGCATGGAATATCTTTTTCCAGCCCTTCACTTTCAGTCTGTATGGGTCCCTTGTTTCGAGGTGGGTCTCTTGTAGACAACATATGTAGGGGTCTTGTTTTTTTATCCATTCAGCCAGTCTTTGTCATTTGGTTGGGTTATTCAAGCAATTTACATAAGGTAATTATTGATAAGTATGATCCCATTGCCATGGGTTTGAGTTTATACACCCTTTCTGTGTTTCCTGTCAAGAGAAGATCCTTTAGCATTTGTTGGAGAGCTGGTTTGGTGGTGCTGAATTCTCTCAGCTTTTGCTTGTCTGTAAAGCTTTTGATTTCTCCTTCATATTTGAATGAGATCCATGCTGGGTTCAGTAATCTGGGCTGTAGGTTATTTTCTTTCATCACTTTAAGTATGCCCTGCCATTCCCTCCTGGCCTGAAGAGTTTCTATTGAAAGATCAGCTGTTATCCTTATGGGAATCACCTTGTGTGTTATTTGTTGTTTTTCCCTTGCCTCTTTTAATATTTGTCCTTTGTGTTTGATCTTTGTTAATTTGATTAATATGTGTCTTGGGGGTTTCGCCTTGCGTTTATCCTGTTTGGGACTCTCTGGGTTTCTTGGACTTGGGTGACTATTTCCTTCCCCATTTTAGGGAAGTTTTCAACAATTATCTCCTCAAGTATTTTCTCATGGCCTTTCTTATTGTCTTCTTCTTCTGCGACTCCTATGATTTGAATATTGGGGCATTTAACATTGTCCCAGAGGTCTCTGAGGTAGTCCTCATTTCTTTTAATTCTTTTTTCTCTGTTTCATTTATTTCTACCATTCTATCTTATACCTCATTAATCCTATCTTCTGCCTCCATTATTCTACTTTTGGTTCCCTCCAGAGTGTTTTTGATCTCATTTATTGCATTATTCATTATATATTGACTCTTTTCTATTTCTTCTAGGTACTTGTTAAACCTTTCTTGCATCTTCTCAATTCTTGTCTCCAGGTTATTTATCTGTAAATCCATTTTGTTTTCAAAATTTTGGATCATTTTCACTTTCATTCTTTGGAATTCTTCATCAGGTAGATTCTCTATCTCTTCCTCTTTTGTTTGGTTTGATGGGCATTTATCTTGTTCCTTTACCTGCTGGGTTTTTCTCTGCTTTTTCATCTTGCTTATATTGCCTGGTTTGGGGTGGCCTTTCCATATTCTGGCGGTTTGTGATTCCTCTTTATTGTGGAGATTCTTTGCTGTGGATGGGGTTGGATGGATGGATTGTCAAGGGTTCTTGGTTAGGGAAGCTTGTGTCAGTGTTCTGGCAGATGGAGCTGGATTTCTTCTCTCTGGAGTGCAAGAGTGTACGGTAATGAGTTTTGAGATGTCAGTGGGTTTGGTGTGACTTTGCGCAGCCTGTATATTGAAGCTCAGAGCTGTGTTCCTGTTTTGCTGGAGAATTTGCATGGTATGTGTTGCTTTGGAACTTGTTGGCCCTTGGGTAGTGCTTGGTTTTAGTGTATGTATGGAGGTGTTTGATGAGCACCTATTGATTAAAGCTTCCTGGAGTCAGGAGTTCTATGGTGTTCTCAGGATTTGGACTTAAGCCTTCTGCCTCTGATTTTCAGTCTTATTCTTACAGTAGCCTCAAGACTTCTCCATCTATACAGCACTGATGGTAAGACAGCTTGATTTATGAGGAAAAGTTTTTCCACAGTGAGGGACACCCAGAGAGGTACACAGAGTTACATAGAGAAAAGAAGAGGGAGGAGGGACATAGAGGTGACCAGAAGGAGAAGAGGGGGAATCAAAAAAGGAGAGAGCAAGCTAGCCAGTAATCAGTTTCGTATGTGCTTTCCTCAGTCTGGATTCCTCAGAGATGTTCACGGAATTACACAGAGAAGAGAAGAGGGAGGAAGGAGACAGAGGTGGCCCAGGGGATAAAAGGGGGAATCAAAAAGGAGAGAGACAGATCTAGCCAGTAATAAGTTCCCTAAGTGTTCTCCACATCCAGGAACACACAATGAGATTCACAGATTTGGGTGGAGACAAGAAGTGGGAGGGAGGAGATAGAGATGATTTGGTGGAGAAAATGGAGAGTCCAAGGGGGCAGAGAGCAATCAAGCCAGTAATCTCACTCCCAAGTAAACATGGGTACTGAAGATTGGGTTCTTAACACTACAAAATTGATAACAAATACCAAAAAGCAAAGGTTAAAAATTCAGAGTACAGGTTAGATTCTCAAAAATACAATATTAAGAAAAAAAACAAAGTCACAAGAATTATAATATATATATATATATATATATATATATATATATATATGAAGTTTCCTTTAAAACTAGGGTCCTTTTTTTGCAAAGTAATAGTAGGTTGTAAAAATGAAAATTAAATGAGTAATAGAGGACTTAAAATGAAAAAAAATTTTAAAGATTAAAAAATGATAATAGTTAAAATATATCTAGGACTTTCTCTGGTGTTGTTGTGGACAGTGTGGGGTCAGTTCATTTTCAGATAGTTCCTTGATCTGGCTTATAGTTCTCAAGATCTATGGGCCCCTTCCTATGTAGTCGGCGCTAACTGCAGGGTTTTAATCTATTGCACCTGTCACTTCCAAAGTGGTTCCCTCTTTTTTTTTTTTAGCTTCTTCTGTTTGCTGGCCTCTTCAGTGTCTAATTTTGGCTCTGACACAAGAGGGCAGTGGTGGTCACTTTTTAGGCTTCTTCAGTTGAACTGTAAGGAGGGAGGAACACTGCAAACAAATACCACCGGCGTGTGTGGGGATGCTCTCAGTGTCTCCGCCACCCTGGGCTTGGCCCTGCTCATGGCGTGTGTGCTTTCCCAGTCTACACTGTTTAGGCTCTAGGTTGCTCTGCCAGGAACCGTCTGAGGTGGGCCCCTGGGTTGCATGTACTTCCCAGGTCTACGCCACTCAGGTTCAGGTTCTCAGGTACTCCACAAAGGGGCACACTTGGTTGGGCCTGCGTTTTGTGCCCGTCCCAGGTCTGAGCACCTCAGGTGATCAGGTGCTTGGTGAGTGCAGTCTCCCCTAGTTGGGGGCTGTGTCTTATCACTTCCCCCATCCCAGCCACTCGGTTTTCTGGGTGTACAACCAGCGTGCCTTCTCAGGCGTGCCATGTGTCTCTTTTGGGGAGCTGATCTCTGGCTGCAACTCTCCAGGCAGATGTCAACCATCCAGAATCCCAAGAAGTCTTGGTTAGCAATGAAGCCTGCTTGCAGTTTGGTAGATGATGCCTCTCTGGGGCCGTAATTGCCCCCTTCTGGCTCTGGCTGCCCTCGCCTGCCTGTCTCCAGCAGGGGATGGGCCGGTCTGCAGCCGGCTGGCTCTGTTCAGTCCTTTGTTCTGTGAGAGGGCCTGGCAGTGTCTTGAAAGTGAAAGTAAAGTCACTCAGTCATGTCCGACTCTGCAACCCCATGGACTGTTGTCTACCAGGCTCCTCTGTCCATGGGATTTTCCAGGCAAGAATACTGGAGTGGGTTACCATTTCCTTCTCCAGGAGATCTTCCCAACCCAGGAATTGAACCCGGGTCTCCCACATTGTAGGCAGATGCTTTACCATCTGAGCCACCAGGGAAGTACGTATGCACGTGGGATAGCTATCCCACAGACTGGGTTGCTATCTCAAGTTAGTTCCCTCAGATTGCCCTTGGGGCATTCGGGCCTGGTCCTTACCCTAATCAACGCAGCCTGCACCTCCCTATCCAGTCCCCGCTTGCTAGTGGCAGATGAGAGCATCTGCACTGCTTTTCCGTTGGGAGTGGCTGTTAGGCACATAATCTGTGGGTTTTAATAATTTATTTATTTTTCTTCCTGGTTATGTTGCCCTCTGAGGTTCGAAGTCTCACCGCAGACCCGCCGGTGAGTGTTCCCTGGTGTTTGGAAACTTCTCTCTTTTTTAAGACTCCCTTCCCCGGACGGATGTCAGTCCCTACCTCTTTTGACTCTCTTTTTGTATTTTATATTTTTTCCTACCTAGTTTTGAAGACAATGGGCTGCCTTTCTGGGTGCCTGATGTCTTCTGCCAGCATTCAGAAGTTGTTTTGTGGAATTTACTCAACGTTCAAATGTTCTTTCAATGAATCTGTAGGGGAGAAAGTGGTCTCCCTGTCCTATTTCTCTGCCATCTTAAGACCGCCCCCACAATATACATGTTTCAATGCTATTCTCTCAAATCGTCCCACCCTCTCTTTCTACCACACAGTCCAAAAGTCTGTTCTTTACATGTGTCTTTTTTGCTGCCTTGCATATTGGATTTCCATCACCGTCTTTCTAAATTCTATGTATATGCGTCAATATACTGTTTTGATGTTTCTCTTCCTGACATACTTCACTCTGTATAATAGGCTCCAGTTTCATCCATCTCATTAGAACTGACTCAAATGCATTCCTTTTTATAGGTGAGTAAGAATCTACTTCTGCTTTATTGACTATGCCAAAGCCTTTGACTGTGTGGATCACGATAAACTGTGGGAAATTCTGAAAGAGATGGGAATACCAGAACACCTGACCTGCCTCTTGAGAAACCTATATGCAGGTCAGGAAGCAACAGTTAGAACTGGACATGGAACAACAGACTGGTTCCAAATAGGAAAAGGAGTACGTCAAGGCTGTATACTGTCACCATGCTCATTTAACTTGTATGCAGAGTACATCATGAGAAACGCTGGGCTGGAAGAAGCACAAGCTGGAACAAGATTGCTGGGAGAAATATCAATAACCTCAGATGTGTAGATGACACCACCCTTATGGCAGAAAGTGAAGAGGAACTAAAAAGCCTCTTGATAAAAGTGAAAGAGGAAAGTGGAAAAGTTGGCTTAAAGCTCAACATTCAGAAAATGAAGATCATTGCATCTGGTCCCATCACTTCATGGGAAATAGATGGGGAAACAGTGGAAACAGTGTCAGAATTTGTTTCTTTGGGCTCCAAAATCACTGAAGATGGTGACTGCAGCCATGAAATTAAAAGACGCTTACTCCTTGGAAGGAAAGTTATGACGAACCTAGATAGTATATTCAAAAGCAGAGACACTACTTTGCCAACAAAGGTTCGTCTAGTCAAGGCTATGGTTTTTCTTGTGGTCATGTATGGATGTGAGAGTTGGACTGTGAAGAAGGCTGAGCACCGAAGAATTGATGCATTTGAACTGTGGTGTTGGAGTAGACTCTTGAGAGTCCCTTGGACTGCAAGGAAATCCAACCAGTCCATTCTGAAGTAGATCAGCCCTGGGATTTCTTTGGAAGGAATGATGCTAAAGCTGAAAAACTCCAGTACTTTGGCCACCTCATGCGAAGAGTTGACTCATTGGAAAAGACTCTGATGGTGGGAGGGATTGGGGGCGGGAGGAGAAGGGGACGACAGAGGATGAGATGGCTGGACGCCATCACCAACTCGATGGACGTGAGTCTGAGTGAACTCCGGGAGTTGGTTTTGGACAGGGAGGCCTGGCGTGCTGCGGTTCATGGGATCATAAAGGGTCAGACACGACTGAGTGAACTGAATATTCTATTGTGTATATGTACCACAACTTCCTTATCCTTTTGTCTACCAATGGGTATCTAGGTTGCTTCCGTGTCCTAGCTATTGTAAACAGTGCTGCAATGAACTTTGTGGTACATGTGCTTGTTTCAGTTCTGGTTTCCTCTGCGTGTATGACCAGCACTGGGATTACTGGGTCATTTGGCAGTTCTATTTCCAGTTTTTAAAGGAATCTCCACACTGTTCTCCATAGTGCCTGTCTCAGTTTGCAGTCCCACCAAAAGTGTTAAGTGAGTGAAGTTGCTCAGTCGTGTCTGACTCTTTGTGACCCCGTGGACTGTAGCCCACCAGGCTCCTCCATCCATGGGATTCTCCAGGCAAGAATACTGGAGTGGGTCGCCATTTCCTTCTCCAGGGGAAATCCGGACCCAGGGATCAAACCCAGGTCTCCCTCATTGCAGGCAGACGCTTTAACCTCTGAGCCACCAGAGGAGACCCCGTGTTAACAGTGTTAAGAGGGTTCCATTTTGTCCACATTATCTCCAGCATTTAGTGTTTGCCAGCTGCAACGGACCTCGCAGAAGCGTGACTGAGAGGAGCTACCCCACGTCTGAGGTCAGGGGCGGCAGCCAAGAGTAGCTAACCCATGTCCGAGGTCAGGGGGGCGGCCTAGAGGAGCTACCCCATGTCCGAGATCAGAGGCAGCGGCCGAGAGTGCCAGGCTGCGAGGGCGCAGGAGCGGCCGAGAGGAGTTACCCCACGTCCAAGATCAAGGGCGGCGGCTGGGAGTGCCAGGCTGCGATGGCAAAGGAGCGGCCGAGAGGAGCTACCACACGTCCTAGGTCAGGGGCAGCGGCTGGGAGGAGCTACCCCAGCCCAAGGCCAGGGGCGGAGGCCGGGAGGAACTATCCCATGCCCCAGGTCATGGGCAGCGGCCGAGGGGAGCAACCCCATGTCCAAGAAGTGGTGGCTGCGTGGGCGAAGGAGGGCCGAGAGGAGCTACTCCACGTTTAAGGTCAGGAGGGGTGGCAGTGAGGAGATACCTCTAGTCCAAGGTAAGGAGCAGCCATGAAGAGATATCCCACGTCCAAGGTAAGAGAAACCTAAGTAGGTGTTGCGAGAGGGAATCAGAGGGCAGACACACTGAAATCATAATAACAGAAAACTGGTCAATCTAATCACATGGACCACAGCCTTGTCTAGCTCAATGAAACTAAACCATGCCATGTGGGGCCACCAAGACAGGCAGGTCATGGTGGAGAGGTCTGTCATGACTGAACGACAGAACTAAAATGAACTGAACTGAGACTTTTTGATGGTGGCCATTCTGACGAGCATGAGATGATATCTTATTGTGGTTTTGATGTGCATTTCTCTAATAATGACCACAGCTCAGAACATCCAAAGAGATTCATTAGAGTTATATAGAATAGAGAAGTGGGAGGAAGGAGATAGAGGTGACCCAGAGGAGAAAAGGGAGAGTGAAAAGGGGAAAGGGCAATCAAGCCAGTAATTAAAATCCCTAATTAAATACTGAAGATTAGATTATTAAAGGTACAAAATTGATAACAAATACCAAAAAGCAAAGATGAAAAACCTAGAATAGAGGTTCGACTCTCAAAAATACAACATAAAAAATTCAAAGCAGAATCGATCACAAAAATTTAAAAAATATGTATGGAATTTGTTTTAAAAAATGTTTTTTTTTTTTTTTGGAAAGGTAATCAGTTCAGTTCAGTTCAGTTCAGCTGTTCAATCATGTCTGACACTTTGTGATGCCATGAACTACAGGAATAGTAGGCTATAAAAATGAAAGTTAAAGGAGTAATAAAGAACTAATTTTTTTTAAATTAAAAAGTGATCATGGTAACAATATATCTAGGAATTTCTCTGGAGCTGTTGTGGGCAGCGTGGGGTCAGCTCAGTGTCAGACAGTCCGTTCTCCCTGCTTGTACTTGTTCTCCGTTTCCCGGGTGCACCGTGAGGGCACAGTCCCAGGTGTGCTGTGTATCTCCTCTGGTGAGCTGATCTCAGGCTGTGACTCTCCTGGGAGATGTGAACCTTCCAGGATCCCAGGAAGATGTTGTTAGCAACTGGCAGTCTGCTCACAGTTTGGTGAGTGATGCAGTCTCTGGGGCCGAGATTGCAGCAACCCCTTTCCTTCTGGCTCTGGCTGTCACACACCTACCTCTCTGCTTCCCAGGAGGGAGGGCCCTAACTGGGCAGCCAGCTTGCTCTCCTTTGGTATTTGCTAGGATGCAATCCATTGTTCTGTGATGGCGCCAGGGGTCACCATGCAGCATTAGAGTTTTGGGTGGGAAAGGCCCTTTCTTTTCTTTTTTGTCTCTCTGGAGATCCTAAGGTTTGGGTTGCTCTGTTACATTAGTTCTGTCAGATTGTTCTCAGGGCGTTCAGGCCCAATCCTTACCCTAAGGACCAACCAATGAAGCAGCCCACACTTCCCTGCCCAACCCACACTTGCTGGTCAAGGATGCGAGTGTCTGTGTCACTTTGCCGCTGGTATTTGCAGTTAGGCACGTACTCTGTGGGTTTTTTTTTTTTTTTTTCCCCTCCCCGTTTGTTGCCCTCTGAGTCCAAAGCTCCCCATAGACACGTCTGTGAGAGGGTTTCCTATTGTGTGCAAAGTTCTTTACGACTCCCTCCCCAGGACGGGTCTCCGTCCCTAAATCTTTTGTCTCTGTTTTCCTTTTCTATACTTTGTCCTACCTCATTTTGAAGAGATTGGGCTGCCTTTCTGGGTGTCTGGTGTCCCCCGCCAGCGTACAGAGTTGTTTTGTGGAAGTCGTTCAACATTCAAATGATCTTTTGATGAATCTGTGGGGGAGAAACTGGTCTCCCCATCCTATTGCTCCACCATCTTGGAACTGTCCCCGGGGTTTTTAATTCATTTATTTTTTAATGTGAGTAGGAATTCCTTGAACCCAAATAGGAAGGAAAGAACAGTGCATGAACTTGTGGTTGAGGGAACTTTGTGTCCAGGTGGCCAAAATGAAGATTCCGGGAAGGGGCTAGCTGAAAACAAAGCCGGAGTGGGTAATCAGGGTAACCCTTATAAACGGGTTGTGTGTTAAGAATCTTTCTTTAAGTCTGTTTCTCCATCTTTAAAATGAATAGAAAAGAGATGAAGGGGTAAGCCTGTATGGGTAGCAGTCTTTGAAACCATTATTTGGGGGTCATTGGAATAGAACAAAATTAAATATTCTTTGGAAAATAAAACTCAGTTTTGCCCTGAAGCTCTAAATAATCCTGCTCTTCAAATACTTTTAACTGTATAAAGATCAGAAATGCTAATTTTATGCAATGTTACGTGTAAGTTATATCTCAATAAAGCAAGGGAAAAAAACTAAAAAGAGAAGATGTTACTTTATTGCTTTTTGAATCAAATAATTTTAATTTGGTGCTTATGCTGCTAAGTCGCTTCAGTCGTGTCCAACTCTGTGCGACCCCATAGACAGCAGCCCACCAGGCTCCCCCGTCCCTGGCATTCTCCAGGCAAGAACACTGGAGTGGGCTGCCATTTCCTTCTCCAATGTATGAAAGTGAAAAGTGAAAGGGAAGTCGATCAGTCATGTCCAACCCTCAGCGACCCCATGGACTGCAGCCTATCAGGCTCCTCCTTCCATGGGATTTTCCAGGCAAAAGTACTGGAGTGGGGTGCCATTGCCTTCTCTGTTGGTGCTTATAAAGAAAAGAATATCTGTCAACTCTTTTTTCAAAAAACTCAGTATTTTCCCTAGTGGTGGATAGATGATAAAAAATATGTTAAAGCCAATATTTCAGAAATAGCTTCCAAGTTAATTTATCATTAACTTCACATTGCCAATGGATATAGGAGCTATGGTGTATTTTTTTTTTTTTTTGCTTTCACATAGATTTATATGATTTTTTTAATGTGAGCTCACATGCCTAACATGTTAGAAATTCAAATTCATTTCAACTCAGAAATTCTGGGGTACAATTTTGATTAAAATCATGCATAACAGATGTGCTTTAAAATCCCATTTCTTGCTTCAAATTTGTTGTTATTCTTTTTGCTAGAACGAGGATGAGGCTCAGAGAGACTCTTGCCTCTGGCAGAAAACTTAAGGGGTGTTCAAACACTCCATAATCAAGATAAATAACATTTTCATGTAATATTTTAAAAATAAAAATGAATCCACAAAAAATTCATGTTGTACAAAATATGAAGTATTTTAAATAAAGACAGGATCTGACCCTGTGCTAGCCCCTGCCGATCCCAACTCTGTGTTTTAAGTTTGCAGGGCCATCCTTATCTTGTCCATTTTAAAAAAGCAGAGGGGCAGGTTCCAAGGACTCAGTCACTGCCTCTAAACAGGCCTGTGAACCCAATAGCTCTAGAAATGTCTCTAGCCTTCTGCCCCAGGACTCTGCTCCTGGGCTTGTGTTTGATGATCCTCTGTGAAAAACGTCTTTTCCTGCTTTCTCTCCCCTTAGATCTCTCTAAACTTTTCTGATTTCCCCTCTTTTATCCAATTGTCTTGCTCCCAGAGTCTAGCCAACACTGTCCTCACTGGAAAGTATCTGAGCTTGTCCTAGCTCCTTCTTGGCTAAATTATAATCCTTTTCCAGGTGAGAGGGAGGAAGAAGAACCTTTCCTGGGTTTCCACCTCATGGCTTTCTACTGCCCTCCTCTGGGCTTCAGTTACCACTGCAGTTCCACTGCAGGCCTTCAGTTCATTTTTCCCATTAGATATTTTTTCTAATTAAAAACAGCATATGCACCTTATAAAAGTTTCAAATCACACAGAAGTATTTCACCTTTTCTTTATCCCTTCAGTTCTTCGGACCCCTTGAAAATTGCTTTAAATATTTGTTACCGATAGCCTGCTAAGATACCTTTATTTTTTATTGCATTTTAAAATTCTGTGAGGAATGTTTGAATCTATTCTTATTATGAAAAATCAAAAATATAGAAATATGCAGAATAGGAACTTCTCTGCTGGTCCAGTGGTTAAGACTTCTCCTGCCAATGGAGGGGTGCGCGTTGTATCCCTGGCTGGGGAACTAAGATCCTAAATGCTGTGGGGTCAAAAAACAAACAAACAAACAAACACAGAACACAACATAAAAGAGAAGCAGAATGTATGCAATCAATTCAATAAAGACTTTGAAAATGGTCCACATCAAAAAATCTTAAAGAACTATACAGAATAAAAAGTTACAGTCTTGGCCCATGGGGGAAGGGCCTCTGCACCAAAGGGGCCCAGTCAGCCGGTGGTAGACTCCCAGTGAAGGCACCTGGAAGAGTAGGCCGTGAATCCGCAGGCTCGGGTGGAAGCCCGGCCCGTCCCCAGACCTCCCTGGGGACTGGACTCTGACCAAAAGGGCCTAGGGTGTGTGGTGAGGCCAGAGGCAGCCTAGGGCCTTGTGCTGTATGCTCAGTTTTGTTTTGTTTTTTTTTCCTCCTGGAGCTTGGTCCTGGCCTGGGAGTGCTTTCGGCTTCACATTCTGTACCCTTGGAACTTTGGTTTAGTAATGCTGGCAACGTCTGAGTGGCCCCAGTGTGGAGGTGACACCGGGTTTGTTTTTCTACCTGAAAATGAAAACCTCTGGAGGGGTATACATTCTCTACGAGATTATGAGGTTTGCACACTTTTGGGCACTCTACTCCCTTGGTAACAGCAACTTCTTGCCGTGAATAGATGACTTTCTACTCCTTGTGAAGACTTTGTTAAGAAGCAGGAATAGCTTGAGGAGTCTCTAAACAGACAGTGGTCTAGAAAACAGAAATATCTAGAAAACGAATAGTGTATATTTTCAACCAGGTACATTTTTACATTTCTGTTGAGGGCTGTGTCTGCTACTGCATCTGATGGTATCTTAAGAGGGCTTCCACTCCAGAACCTAGATTCACTTCTTTCCCTATGTCCTCACAACACTATGGTTTTGAAAAGCTATCCTTAAACTGCATTTGCTGGTGTTGGCTCATTTCAGACTTAACAGTTGATAGAACTATCAAATGAAATTCACTTTTATGATCAGAATGATTCCAAGATATTTGTTCTTTTGACACATTACACCTTAGTTCTGCTATGGCTTTTTATAGTCTTTTGGTTTGAGACTTGGAAAACTCCAAAAAAAAAAAAAAAAAGGATAATTCCTTATCAGGATCCAATATCTGCTTATTGAGCACTTGTCCTGTGCAAAGTAACATGCTAGCTCCTGAAAAAAAGTCACAGTCTTTTCTTTGATGACCCCATTCTTTTCCCATTCTAGAGGTGATGACACAAATGTTTTATGGGCATCTCTCAAATCGTTTTCTACATATTTAAGTAACTACCAAGTACATGATAGACACAGCCACATAACGTACATAAGTGGGATAATTCCGTGAGTGTTGTTTTTCAGAGTTTTAGAAAATTACACAACTTCATGTACACTCCTATTCATAGCAGCATCATTCACAAGAACCAAAAGGTGGAAACAACTCACACGCCCATCAACAGATGAATAGATAAACAAACTGTAGTATGTGCATACAGTGAAATATTATTCACCCTTATAAAGGATTTAAATTCTGAGACATGCTAGAGCATGAATGGACCTTGAATATAAATATGCTAGGAAAGAAGCCAGTCACAAAAGACCAAATAATGTATGATTACACTTACATGAGCTACCCTAAAATAGTCAAATTGATAAAGATATATAGTAGAATGATGGTTACCAGGGACTGGGCAGAAGGGAGAATGCAAAGTTATTGTTTGGTAGATACCAAGTTACAGTTTGGGATGCTAGGAAAAATCCAGAGATGGATGGTGGTGATGATTTTGCATGTATTTAATGCCAGTGTGAATGTATTTAACACTACTGAATTATACCCTCAAAAAGGGTTAAAATGGTAAATTTTAGGTTATGTATATTTTACCACAATTTAAAAACTGGGGAAAAAAATCACACAACTAGTACCTGAATGATTTCCTTGTAAGAAAGTCAAACATAAACATTTGCAGTGGAAAACATGACGAACCCTACTGATCACTTCCCCCTCCATCCCATTCTGCTCTCCTGAGGTAAATGCTTGTAGATGGTCTGGTGTGTGCTCTGAATCTTATCTGTGAACAGACATACATTACAGAGCAAAGTTAAAGACTTTGCTGGGACCAGACTGGGTTAAAATCCTGGCTCTACCATTGACCAACTTAGTGACCCTTGGGCAAGTTAGTGTTTCTGTGCTTTAGGTTCTTCACTTGTAAAGGAAGAATGGTAATTGAAGCTTCTGAATGAGGGCCCCAGTGATGATATTAGATAATGCACTTAGCACAGTACGTAGCACTTAAGTGGTCAAGAAATGTTAGCTTGCTATTGAATGTAGTGTGTTCATATTTAGAGATCGAGGATAGTAAGCCGGCAGATAATACTTGTGACATTAAAAGCAGAAAGCAAGGATGGGGTGAAATTTGAGGAGGGGGGCCAAAAAGGGCAGCAGAAGAACCCAAGAAAGGAAATGAATGGCTGCCAATCAAATCTGCTGCTGCTGCTGCTGACTCTAAGTCACTTCAGTCGTGTCTGACTCTGTGCGACCCCATAGACGGCAGCCCACCAGGCTCCCCTGTCCCTGGGATTCTTCAGGCAAGAACACTGGAGTGGGTTGCCATTTCCTTCTCCAATGCATGAAAGTGAAAAGTGAAAGTGAAGTCGCTTAGTCGTGTCCGACTCTTAGTGACCCCATGGACTGCAGCCCACCAGGCTCCTCCGTCCATGGGATTTTCCAGGCAAGAGTAGCGGAGTGGGGTGCCATTGCCTTCTCCACCAATCAAATCTAGCATCTACCAATGGAACAAAATGTAGAGGAGATACAAGGAATCACAGAGAGAGGCACAGTAATAAAGGAGACTATCATATACTACTCTCAGTAAAAGACAAATCAAATGGACACAAAATTATTAAGGAGATAGAAGATGTAAATGAAATAATTGATAGAGTCCATCTTATGGATATACATATAACTTTGTACTCCCTCTTATTTTCTCATGAGCATGACAAGTTGTTTTATCTGCTTGGAATGGGAAATCGATTATTTTGGAAAACCACTTCTCCCCACCCCAGCCTGGTTCTGGAAAGGGGTAGCAGTGATAGAATCCCTCCTAACTGGCAACAAGGACGAGCATGTGGCTCAGGCTAGACCAGTAATCATTTCCTATCTTTGGCCATAGTGGTTGGTTTATAGTTGGTCATGTGACTCAGGACAGGTGAACCAGAGGTCTTCAAGTTTTTTCAAACAATTTGGGCTAAGAAGTTCCTTTAGCACTACTGGTGGTAAACTTGATATGGGAAACCTGAATTCACCATATGGTAAGTTCAAGGTTATGAATTCAGAGTTGCCTGTGCCATGGGACTGTTGGTAGGACTTAGCTGACTAGAAAGAATAAAACTGACATAAGAAGCAACAGAGATGCAAAACAGAGAGAGTTTTCCAAGGAGAGTCACAATTCTGATTGTTCCTGAGGCCGTCTGCATCACTGCCATTTCGTGGGTTGATTATACGCATCTGTATATACTTGAGCCTTGAACAACTCAGGCTTGAACTGCATGTGCCTACTTATAGGTGGATTTTTTCCCCAATAAATCCCAGGATGTGGAGCTGTGGATATGGAGGTCAACAGTGAAGTTTACAACTGCAGGGAGAATCGAGAATTCCTGCCCCTAACTCCATGTTGTTCAAACATGAACTGTATTCCTTCTCTTGCTGATTGGAATTGGGGCTTATGTCATTTCAGCCACAAGAGTTGTAGTTAATATGAACTGGTGTGGTATGTGTAAACAATAGGATAATGCCACTGGATATTCCTGGACCATTAATAAAGGAAAGTGGGGCAAAGGGAAGCCCAACATGCTTGTTCGTAGGACAGCAGCCCCCAGCCTCACCTCTGTGGCACAGGGCCTGCTGCTAAGGTGTGATGAGGCCAAGGCCAACACTGACCGAAATTTCAAATTGCCCCCTTCCCACATTTGGCAGTGCATCCTGTCATTGCAGGCTTGAGCATTTCCAGTGAGAAGGATGTTCTCAACTTCCCCTCCTAATCCCTCTGTGCTTACCCACAAGACTTCCCTGCCAGTGTGGTGCATTTATCTTCTCACCTGCACATGCTCACAGCATGTGTGCACATGTGCCCTCAAGTGCCTTCACGAACACACACATCAGTATCCATGAAACCTCAAGTGAGATTTTGCAGAAGAAAGCATCTGTAGGTAAAAAAATTTTGTCTTGTTGACCTTTAAATAGTTGGTTTTTAAATTTCATATGCCTGTTGTGCTCTAGTTATTGCCACATAAACAGCAAGAAGCCGTTTTGATCTCAGCTGCCTGTCCAGTCTCATTTTATTCAGTGTCCAACATTAATGAACTGGCAGTTCATTACTTGCTAGGTCTTGAGCCTCCAAAGGAGATCCTGAGAGATGAGTATCCACTTCACCATTCTTAGCCTGTTCTGCCCTCGTGTGGGCAAGGGACACAAATGCTTTGGGATTTAAGCCCCAAGTTCCATTTGCAAAGAGCTCTAATGGCCAGAGATCTGTTTCCCTCCAGGGGTGAGGGAGATGTGAGTAGGAAACTTAGAGAAAACATGAGTTTTAAACCAAGTAAGACTGACTCCTTTTGTTGAATCCTTACAACCAATTCAGACTGGAGGATTTGCTCCTCTGAATGCAGCGTCCCTCAGAGGATCTAGCATTTGTTAGCTCTGCCAGGTACCAGGCAAGGAATTCCTACAGCAGTTCTCCTGGTGCCCATTATATTATTATCTTCATCTTACAGATGGTTTATTGAGGCTGGGAATGGCTAAGTAGTGTACGCAATTTCCCAAAGCCAGAAAGTGGCAGGAGGTTTTGAAAATAAACTGGGAATATAAATGGGAAATATAAAATATAACATTTCATTAGGACATTGCATGGAAATAATCTAGGTTGTATCTGTCTGTCTGTATGTTGTGGTTCAGCCATTAAGTCATGCCTGACACTCTGTGACCCCAAGGACTGCAGAACACCAGGCTTCCATATCCTTCACTAACTCTCGGATTTTGCTCAGACTCATGTCCTTTGAGTGGGTGATGCCATCCAATCATCTCATCCTTTGTTGTCCCCCTTCTCCTCCTGCCCTCAGTCTTTCCCAGCATCAGGTCTTTTCCAATGAGTCAGCTCATCGCATCAGGTGGCCAAAGTATTGGAGCTTCAGCTGCAGCATGAGTCCTTCCAATGAATATTCAGAGTTGATTTCCTTTAGGATTGACTGGTTTGATCTCCTTGTCATCCATGGGACTCTCAAGAGTCTTCTCCAGCACCACAAGTCAAAGGCATTGATTTTTCTGTGCTCAGCCAAGAATTAACATGAATGCTCATGAACCCATTAACCTGAGAACACCATCAGTGCCATTAAATTTTCCACTGTATTCTTACAGGCCTGCCTCGCTGCCCTGAAATACTAATGTTTTTTTTCTTTCTTTCATTTGGCTGCACTGCCTGATCAGGGATTGAACCTGCACTCTCCACAGTGAAAGCACAAAATCCTATCCAATGGATTGCCAAGGAATTCCTGATCGTGACTTTTAAAACATTCCTTTGGTTTTCATTAATGCTTTATCCCAGAAGTACGTGTCATTAGTTTTGCTTAATTTTTAAGTGTATAAAAATGGGATGATATTTTACATTTCTTCTGGAGATTGCTTTATTCACTCAAAATTTCTTGTGACTTCCATCCATGTTCCTGTGTGCACGTGCAGTTATTTCCCCCCCTGATATATAGGACTCTATTATATGACTATACCAGAATGTTCTCATTCCCTTCTCCTGGTAATGGACACTTTACTTGTTTCTAGCTTTCCACTATTATATCCAGTGCTGCTGTAAATCCATGTACCTGCCTCTTGATGTGTATGTTTGAGTTTATCTTGGGAACATACCTGGAAGAGAATGGTTGGATTATAGGCAATGCAGATGTTCAACATTTGCATGATAATCTAATATTTTTCCTCAAAGTGTTTGAATCACCTTATAGTCCCTCCAGAGTGTCTTAGAGTTGCCATTGTTGCAAATTCTTGCTATCATTTGAATTTTCCAGAACTTTACATTTTGTCCAAATTAGTGAGTGCAAAAAACAGTGGTATGTCACTGTGATTACTAGGAGTTTGTCAAATTTGTTTTCAAATTCAATGGCCTTAAGCTGAGTCACTGAATGGGGCAGTGCAGTAGTATTCCAGATGGATGGACCACTTAGGAGAGTTTCTTTGTCCACTCGGGCCACTGTAACAAAATATCACTGGACTATGTAGAAAGCTGAGTGCCTAAGAATTGATGCTTTTGAACTGTGGTTTTGGAGAAGACTCTTGAGAGTCCCTTGGACTGCAAGGAGATCCAATCAGCCAATCCTAAAGGAATCAGTCCTGAATATTCATTGGAAGGACTGATGCTGAAGCTGACACTCCAATACTTTGGCCACGTGATGTGAAGAACTGACTCACTTGAAAAGACCCTGATCTTGGGAAAGATTGAAGGCAGTAGGAGAAGCGGACGACAGAGGATGAAATGGATGGCATCACTGACTCAATGGACACGAGTTTGAGTAAACTCCCATAGTTGGTGATTGACATCCTGATGCGCTGCAGTTCATGGGGTCGCAAAGAGCCGGACACGTCTGAGCTACTGAACTGAACAAAATGCCACAGACCAGGTGGCTTATAAACAAGAACATCTATTTCTTACCATTCTGGATGCTGAAGTCTAAAACTGGAGTGCCAGCATGATTATGTGAGTGCCTTTTCCAGATCACAGACTTCTTGTATCCTCACATGATGGAAGGGTATAGATCTCCCTGGGGATCTCTTCTTATTAGGGTGCTAATCCCATTCATGAGATTAGTGCGCCCTCAGGACCTAATCATCTCCTAAAGATCCCACTTCCTAATACCATCATATTGGACATTTGGATTTCAACGTATGGATTTTGAGGGGATGCAAATATTCAGATCATAGCAGAAAGAGTTCTGAGTCAGGTCAGAATTTAGTACATTTAAAGAAGAGAAAAAAGTCACCACAGGTGGAACTGAGTTGACTGCTGCTCAGTTAGCTAACCTCTCAGTACCCATGTCTTACCTGGCTTGACTTTTGAATTTTGCCCGAGTCTACCTGCCAGTCCTTATCTCTTCTGACCAGCTCTCAATGATTGCATCATATAATATGGTGAAATTGTATTTTAAGTTTAACCAAGTTGATTCATACTGGGTCTTATCTTTCTTATCTTTTATCAGATAGGTTTAATATTTGGATGAACTTCCAGAAGATTATTTCAAAATATCTTTTTTATCATCCTATCACTGGTTTCTTGTCAATTCTTCCTTGATAATGAAACAAGGTTAAAACTGATTTTTGAAGCACATGTGGACTCTCATATGGAGTCCTGACAGATGGGTGAGAATGAGTTTTCAGGACTTTATTTTAGAGATTTCTTAACTCTAGTACTTTGGCCACCTCATGTGAAGAGTTGACTCACTGGAAAAGACTCTGATGCTGGGAGGGATTGGGGGCAGGAGGAGAAGGGGATGACAGAGGATGAGATGGCTGGATGGCATCACTGACTCAATGGAGGTGAGTCTGAGTGAACTCCGGGAGTTGGTGATGGACAGGGAGGCCTGGCGAGCTGCGATTCATGAGGTCGCAAAGAGTCCGACACGACTGAGCGATTGATCTCATCTGATCGGATTGGCCAAGAAAATGTATACACCCTGCCAACTCAGTGGCTTTGAATTATAGGTATATTTATTCGTTGGACAATATAACTGCTGGTTAACTGAGGGTGATTCTACATGAGATTTTGCCCCTCCTTACCATCTTGTTGGGGCTTCTCCTTCAGCCTTGAATGTGGGGTACCATTTTTTGGTGGGACCCAAAATTCTCCTGTCGATGGTTGTTCAGCAGTCAGTTTGAATTTTGGAGTTCTTGCAGGACAAGTTTAGCGTGTGTCCTTCTACGCCGCCATCTTATTCTCCTTTCTATAGTTCTGTGTATTGTGCCACCTCTTTTTAACATCTCCTGCTTCTGTTAGATCCATACCATTTCTGTCCTTCATTTTGCCCATCTGTGCATGAAATGTTCAATTGGTATCTCTAATTTTCTTGAAGAGATCTCTGGTCTTTCTCATTCTATGTTTTTCCTCTATTTCTTTGCATTGATCTCTTAGGAAGGCTTTTTTTTAAATCACTCCTTGCTAGTCTTTGGAACTCTGCACTCACATGGATATATCTTTCCTTTTCTCCTTTGCCTTTCTGATTCTGATGATGGCCCTCAATGGACCACACCAACTGGTATTTGTGCCCTTGTACAGTCCCTGCCGCATGAGCTTCTGGCTGGCACCTCCTAGTAGGATGCTATGAAAAGGATACCGTGCCAGTTCCAGACACAGTCTTTTTTTTTTATTCAGCCCTTATATTTTCCCAACTTTATTGCTATGTTATTGACATCTAACACTTTGTAAGTTTAAGGTGTACAATGTGATGATTTAATATATGCATATATTGTGAAATGGTTACCATGAAATAAGGCTAGTTAACACAGCCATCACCTCACATAGCTACCTTTTGTGTGTGTGTGGTGAGGACTTTTCAGATTTAATCTTTTAACAAGTTTCATGTATTCTATGTAGTATTGTTAACTATAGTCATCATGCTACACATTAGATAGGCAAGAAATTGTTCATCTTATAACTGGAAGTTTGTACCCTTTGACCACATTTACTCATTTCTTCCTCCTGGCCTCTCCAAAAACCACGAATCTACTGTCCGTTTCTATGAGTTTGGGTTTTTCTTTTTTCTCAGATTTTACATATAAATGAGATCATAGAATATTTGTCTTTCTCCGTGTGACTTCATTAAGCATAGTGTCCTCCAAGCCCATTCATATAATCACAAATGGCAGGATTTCCTTGTTTTTATTGCTTAATAATATTCCACTTTGTGTGTATATGCACACATGTGTACACATATACACACACACTACAGTTTCTTTACCATTCACCTGTCAATGGACACTTAAATTGTCTCCATGTCTTCGGTATTGTGAATACTGTTGCAGTGAATATGGAGGTACAGCCATCTCTTCAAGACAGTAATTTCATTTCCTTCAGATATATACAGAGAAGTGGGATGGCTGGATTATATGGTAGTTCTAGTGTTAATTTTTTGAGAAACCTCCACACTGTTTTCCAAAGTGGTTGTACTAATTTACATTTCCATAAGCAGTGTACAAAAATTCCCTTTTCTCCACATCTTTGCCAGCATTTGTTATGATTTATCTTTTTATAATAGACTTTCTAACAGATTTGAGAGGATATCTTATCGTGGTTTTGACTTGCATTTCCCTGATTATTAGTGATGTTGAGCACCTTTTCATATATTGGTTGGCCATATGTATATATTCTTTGGAAAAATGGCTATTGAGATTCTATGCCCATTTTAAAATCTTATTATTTGTGTTATTGCTGTTAAGCTTGATCAGTTTTTTATATATTTTGGATATTAACCCCTTATCAGATAGTTGGTTTGCAAATATTTTTTTCCCATTCTGTAGGCTGTCTTTTCATTTTGTTGATTATTTCCTTTGCTGGACAGTAGCTTTTATTTTGCTGTAGTCCTACATGGTGAGTTTTGCTTTTGTTGAAAGCAAAAACTGAAGTAGCATAGTAGAAACTATTCATGAAGGCTGAAGGAAAATTTCATTTTGGAGATTGCTTAGTCACAATGTAAGAAGTCTAATGAAGGAGTGTCCAAGATGCCGGAGAAGGAAGAACCTTAGCTCAAGTCCTTCCATGAAATTTATACTACTTAGAGAGCTTCCATTGAAAAGAAAGACCTACAGAAGGCAGAAAATATCTACAATGAAATTTACAAAGAAGGAGCCACAAAGAGTTGGGTAGGAGGGCCAGATATGTGGTATAGTTAAGACCAATAACTCCCTGAGCAGGAAACTCACAAAGGGGAGAATAGTTACAACTGCAGAAGTTCTCCCAAAGGAGGAAGGTGTCCAAGCTCTACATCAGGCTCCCCACCCTGGGGGTTCTGTGCCAGGAAGACAAACCTCTAGAATATTTGGCTTGGGAGACCACAGGACTTAGTTTCAGGAGTGCCATAGGCCTGGAGGAAATAGACTCCTCTCTTAAAGGGTGCACACAAAAGCTCACATGTTTCAGGACCCAAGGAAGAAGCAATAATTTGGGATGAGCTTGGGTCAGCCCTACCTGTTGACCTTGGGAAAGCCTCCCAGGGAGGCAGGAGGCGATTGGAGCTCACCCAGGGGACACAGATGCAGCAGCCATTTTGGGGAGCTTGTTCTACCACAGAGACACTGGTACTTGCAAATATCATTTTGGAATCCTTCTAGCTTATTCACACTGGGTCCTACCAGCCTGTTGGCACCAGTACTTAGACAACTCAGGACAAGCAGCTGGCCAGGTGGTGACACAGCCTTACCCACCAACAGGCGGGCTGCCTTAAGACCCTTGAACCTCCAGCCATCCCAGGACTAGGCCGCCTATACCAGAGAGCCTTGGAACCTTCCCCACACCTTCAGGGCCCTGCAGCAAGCCTTTGATACCCTGCCCTGCCTAGCAGCACTCTTGCCTGGAACATTCCATGGATGGAGCAGCCTAGTGCGCTATAGTCCCTGAGGTGGCAAAAGGATGACTGAATGCACACACATACCCCTGTCTACCAGCAGGCCAGCACCAACCCCTGAAGAGCCACAGTTCTGGAGCCAGAGACCACAGCATACTATACATAGAAAATCCTAAAGACACCACCCTAAAAACTCCCTGACATCATCAATAAATTAGGATTCAAAATTAGTAGTTAGCAATCTGTTGTGTTTCTATATACTGACAATGAACTGTGAGAAAGAGAAATTTGCCAGTGCAGGAAAATGAATAAAATATCTAAGAGTAAATGTAACCAGGGGGTAAAAGACTTGTCCTTGGAAAACTGGAGTAACAGGCAAGTTTGGCCCTGGAGTACAAAATGAAGCAAGGCAAAGGCTAACAGAGTTTTGCCAAGAAAATGCATGGTCAAAGCAAATACCCTCTTCCAACAATGCAAGAGATGACTCTACATGTGGACATCACCAGATGGTCAATACCCAAATCAGATTGATTATATTCTTTGCAGCCGAAGATGGAGAATATCTATACAGTGAACACAAACAAGACGGGGAGCTGACTGTGGATCAGATCATGACATCCTTATTGCAAAATTCAGACTTAAATGGAAGAAAGTGGGGAAAACCACTAGACCATTCAGATATGACTGAAATCAAATCCCTTTTGATTATACAGTGGAAGTGACAAATAGATTCAAGTGATTAGATCTGATAGAGTGCCTGAAGAACTATGGATGGAGGTTTGTAACAATGTACAGGAGGCTGTGATCAAAACCATCCCCATGGATAAGAAATGCAAAAAGGCAAAATGGTTGTCTGAGGAGGCCTTAGAAATAGCTGAGAAAAGAAGAGAAGTATCAGGCTAAGGAGATTAAGGAAAGATATATTCATCTGAATGCAGAGTTGTAAAGAATAAGAAGGAGCGAAAAGAAAGCCATCCTAAGTGATCAATGCAGAAAAAGAGGAAAGCAATAGAATGGGAAAGCCTAGAGATCTCTTCAAGAAAATCAGAGATACCAAGGGAATATTTCATGCAAAGATGGGCACATCAAAAGACAGAAACGGTATGGACCTACAGAAGCAGGAGGTATTAAGAAGAGGTGGCAAGAATACACAGAGCTATACAAAAGTAGCAAGAATAAACAGAAGAACTGTACATGAAAAAGATCTTCATGACCCAGATAATCACGATGGTGTGATCACTGACCTAGAGCCAGACATTCTGGAATGTGAAGTCAAGTGGGCCTTAGAAAACATCACCTCGAACAAAGCTAGTGCAGGTGATGGAATTCCCGCTGAGCTATTTCAAATCCCAAAAGATGTTGTTGTGAAAGTACTGCACTCAATATGCCAGCCAATTTGGAAAACTGAGCAGTGGCCACAGGAATGGAAAAGGTCAGTTTTCATTCGAATCCCAAAGAAACGTAGTGTCAAAGAACGTTCAGACTTCAGCACAGTTGCACTCATCTCACACACTACCAAATTAATACTGAAAGCGTTGCCGGAAGGGTGTCCCCTTCCAGGGCCCGAAAGTGGGCTCTTGTCTAACACTCGGAAATGAATTGTGTGAGGATACAAATGTGCTGACAGAGCACACGATTTTATTGGAAAGGGCGCCTGGGCAGAGACCAGTAGGTAAGGGAACCCAGGAGAATTGCTCTGCCACAGTCTTCTGTTTTCTGGTGATGGGATTAGCTTCTGGGTTGTCTTTAGCCGATCATTCTGACTGTCAACTACAAATTGCACTTCCCAGTGCAATTGCATTGCATTGCCAGTGACTGAACAGCAAAGGCGTTTGCCATCTGCCTCTATGGAGATTGAAGACCATGCTGCTGTAGCTATTGACCTTCAGCAACCCCTGAGGGAGTTCAGGGTGGAGTGAGGCACTCTGTGCTCCAGGGAATCGGGTGGGACAGGTCTTTAGATAGTTGGATGTTTTTAGGAACAAATTTTATCCTCTTAGTCCTTGTATCTCCTCATATCTAGAGAAGCACTAACTTCCTTCATGGTGACATCAGACCCTCATGACTAACAAAAATCCTTTTGCAAATTGAGTGCTTCATGGCATTGAACTCCCCCTTCACCAAAACCTTATATATTGACTTTCCCCCACTGCCACTTTGGAGCAGTCTCTCAGAGCTATTTGAGATGCTGCCTCCCCGGCTGCAGTCTGCATTTTGCTCCAAATAAAACTTTCAGCTCTCAAGTTGTATATCTTTTTCTTTTAGTCGACAGTTATGGTGACCATGAAGGGACCCAGAGTGGACTTCCTTTCTTCGACTGGACTCCACGAGGAACCAGAGCTTTGGTACCAGCAGTGGCCCCTTGCGCCCATCAGCATCCTTGGGGAGTGCTGACGAATTTGAGTAAGTCTCTCCTGGTTTTTGAATCTCACATATTGGTTGAGATTCTGAGTTTTATTTGGCGGTGGAGCAGGTTACCTGCCACCTCCTAGTAGGAACGTACTGGTGGGGAGGGGGGCACGACTTGGGTCAAACATCCAAGGACTACCCAATTATGGTCTAGACAGTGAGTGGGGCTCGGTAGAAAGATACTGAGGAATTCCAGTCAAAAAATTCCAGTCAAAAGATACTGGGTGGGGGGCTGGCTGAAAGATGCCAGGAGAATTGCCCACCCAGTGGAAAGGTACTGAGTAGGGGGGTGTTGATTGGAAAAAATCAAGGAATACTCGGGTCTCGGCTGAAAGATTCTCAGGTCACTCCATTGTAGGGGACTGTATGGTCTTGACTGAGTGGTTAAGTAAAAGGCTGATCTGACACTTTCCCTCAATTTGACTGCCTTTATAGAATTTGTCAGGATAAAAGTGAGGAAAATACATGAGAGCTTTGCTCTGAACAAAAAAGACAAGACTCCTCCTGGTCGGTTTTGGTTTTCTCAGGTGACTGAGAAATTCATGGGAGTGGTCCAGGCCTACTCCTCATACCATGCAGTGGTCCCATAGGGAAACCCACACATTAATTAAAATGCTTGCTCATCCAGGGGTCACACATGAGAACTGGCCATTCAGCAACCTGAGCAGCCATGGTGGCCTTAGATTGCTGGAGGCAGAATCCGAGACACATAAGACAAGCTGAAACGAGTCTGGGGTGACTCCTGGAGAAGTTAAGCTCACAAGAAGCACATGGGCCCACTACACAAGTTCACTAGTGAGTTTTCTCCCTGACAAATTCAGCTTAAAATGGGAAACAGAATCTCTCAAAAACAGAAACAAAGGGGTATCAGAAAGACCAGCGTGTGACTAACACTCCAGCCAGATTCATGTACAATACATACGGAGCACTAGTTAATTGGAGAAATTATACTGAAGGAGATCTCAACCTAAAATGGTCAAATTGGGGTTCTTTTGATATTCCGAAATTGATATTTTTTTGCATGCACAATTTGAAAAGGTCGGTGTGCTTACTTTGGCTGGTATCTAGAAGCTTCTAAAACAGGAAATGATAGAGTAACTTCTTCACAGAAAATCAACGAGAAAATGCTTGAAATTATACCAAAACTAAAAAGGCTGCTAGCACTGACTTTGCCAGGTCTCAGGTCTAGTCAAACTGGGACGTCACGTTTGACATTTATGGCATTTGGTTTTTGATTTCTGGGCATCACTTTACCACATTTTGGGGGCACTCTTGCCACTTGGCTTTTGATTCCTGGGCATCTCTTTGTCTTTTGTTTCATTTGGAGTGTGACTCCTGGCTGGTGAAATTCTGCTTCAGTTTGGTTTTGTTCTTTTGGTTTGAGTGCACAGACATCTGGTATAAACTGTTTGAGCTAATGTGGGAATTGCTCACTGTAAATGAAAGGTTGTTGTTGAATCAGGTGAAGACACCAGGATTCTTGGCCCCCAGAAGAGAATTCAATCCAGGGCCAGAGACGAGGCTTGATCGCCCAGAGCTTTTGTGTAATAAAGTTTTATTAAAGTATAAAGGAGGTATAGAAAGCTTCTGACATAGGCATCAGAAGGGGGCAGAAAGAGTACCCCCTTGCTTGTGTTAACAATGAAGTTATATACTCTCCAATGAATCCAAAGAATGTCTGGAGGTTGTAAAGACCTCACCAGACCTACTCCCATAATTTACATTTTAAGATAACAGAATTAGCCAGAAAGTATAATCCAGAGACTGTCCTCAGGCAAGATACTTGATTGTTATATTAGTTCAGTTAGTTAGTTCTGTTAGTTCTCAGTCATGCCTGACTCTTTGCAACTCCATGAATCGCAGCACACCAGGCTTCCCTGTCCATCATCAGCTCCCAGAGTTCACTGAGACTCACGTCCATCGAGTCAGCGATGCCATCCAGCCATCTCATCCTCTGTCGTCCCCTTCTCCTCTTGCCCCCAATCCCTCCCAGCATCAGAGTCTTTGCCAATGAGTCAACTCTTCACATGAGGTGGCCAAAGTACTGGAGTTTCAGCTTTAGCATCATTCCTTCCAAAGAAATCCCAGGGCTGATCTCTTTCAGAATGGACTGATCGGATCTCCTTGCAGTCCAAGGGACTCAGGGACTCTTAAGAGTCCTCTCCAACACCACAGTTCAATGGCATCAATTTTTGGCGCTCAGCCTTCTTCACAGTCCAACTCTCACATCCATACATGACCACAGGAAAAACCATAGCTTTGACTAGGCGAACCTTTGTTGGCAAAGTAATGTCTCTGCTTTTCAATATACTATCTAGGTTGGTCATAACTTTCCTTCCAAGGAGTAAGCGTCTTTTAATTTCATGGCTGCAGTCACAATCTACAGTGATTTTGGAGCCCAGAAAAATAAAGTCTGACACTGTTTCCACTGTTTCCCTACCTATTTCCCATGAAGTGGTGGGACTGGATGCCATGATCTTCATTTTCTGAATGTTGAGCTTTAAGCCAACATTTTCTCTCTCCTCTTTCACTTTCATCAAGAGGCTTTTGAGTTCCTCTTCACTTTCTGCCATAAGGGTGGTGTCATCTGAATATCTGAGGTTATTGATATTTCTCCCAGCCATCTTGATTCCAGCTCGTGTTTCTTCCAGCCCAGCATTTCTCATGATGTACTCTGCATATAAGTTAAATAAACAGGGTGACAATATACAGCCTTGACGAACTCCTTTTCCTATTTGGAACCAGACTATTGTTCCATGTCTAGTTCTAACTGTTGCTTCCTGACCTGCATACACATTTCTCAAGAGGCAGTTCAGGTTTTCTGGTATTCCCATCTCTTTTGAATTTTCCACAGTTTATTGTGATCCACACAAAGGCTTTGGCATAGTCAATAAAGCAGAAATAGATGCTTTTCTGGAACTCTCTTGCTTTTTCCATGATCCAGTGGATGTTGGCAATTTGATCTCTGGTTCCTCTGCCTTTTATAAAACCAGCTTGAACATCAGGAAGTTCACGGTTCACATGTTGCTGAAGCCTGGCTTGGAGAATTTTGAGCATTACTTTCCTAGCGTGTGAGATGAGTGCAACTGTGTGGTAGTTTGAGCATTCTTTGGCATTGCCTTCCTTTGGGAATGGAATGAAAACTGACCTTTTCCAGTCCTGTGGCCACTGCTGCGTTTTCCAAATTTGCTGGCATATTGAGTGCAGCACTTTCACAGCATCATCTTTCAGGATTTGGAATAGCTCAACTGGAATTCCATCACCTCCACTAGCTTTGTTCGTAGTGATGCTTTCTAAGGCCCATTTGACTTCACATTCCATGATGTCTGGCTCTAGGTCAGTGATCATACCATCATGATTATCTGGGTCATGAAGATCTTTTTTGTACAGTTCTTCTGTGTATTCTTGCCATCTCTTCTTAATATCTTCTGCTTCTGTTAGGTCCATATCATTTCTGTCCTTTATCGAGCTCATCTTTGCATCAAATGTTCCTTTGGTATCTCTGATTTTCTTGAAGAGATCCCTAGTGTTTGCCATTCTGTTGTTTTCCTCTATTTCTTTGCATTGATTGCTGATGAAGGCTTTCTTATCTCTTCTTGCTATTCTTTGGAACTCTGCATTCAGATGTTTATATCTTTCCTTTTCTCCTTTGCTTTTCACTTCTCTTCTTTTCACAGCTATTTGTAAGGCCTCCCCAGACAGCCATTTTGCTTTTTGCATTTCTTTTCTTTTTTTTTTTTTGCATTTCTTTTCTATGGGAATGGTCTTGATCCCTGTCTCCTGTACAATGTCACAAACCTCATTTCATAGTTCATCAGGCACTCTATCTATCAGATCTAGTCCCTTAAATATATTTCTCACTTCCACTGTATAATCATAAGGGATTTGATTTAGGTCATACCTGAATAGTCTAGTGGTTTTCCCTACTTTCTTCAATTTAAGTCTGAATTTGGCAATAAGGAGTTCATGGTCTGAGCCACAGTCAGCTCCTGGTCTTGTTTTTGCTGACTGTATAGAGCTTCTCCATCTTTGGCTGCAAAGAATATAATCAATCTGATTTTGGTGTTGACCATCTGGTGATGTCCATGTATAGAGTCTTCTCTTGTGTTGTTGGAAGAGGAGCTACCCCACGCCCAAGGCCAGGGGCAGTGGCCGGGAGGAGCAACCCATGCCCGAGGCCAGGGGCGACAGGCGGGAGGAGCTACCCCACGCCCCTAAGCCCGAGGCCAAGGGTGGTGGCGGGGAGGAGCAACCCCTCATCCAAGGAGCCATGTCTGCGCGGGCACAGGAGGGCCTAGAGGAGCTATCCCACATTGAAGGTCAGGAAGGGCGGCAGTGAGGAGATACCCCTCGTCCAAGGTAAGGAGCAATGGCTGTGCTTTGCTGGAGCAGCCGTGAAGAGATACCCCACGCCCAAGGTAAAAGAAACCCAAGTAAGACAGTAGGTGTTGCAAGAGGGCATCAGAGGGCAAACACACTGAAACCATACTCACAGAAAACTAGTCAATCTAATCGCACTAGGACCACAGCCTTGTCTAAATTACAATCCCATCCTGCAATTAAAATTATTCTGCAAAAGACAAGGGAAATGGACAGAGATCCCCTGTATCCAAATTTTCTTCCGACTAAGAGATATGAAGGAACTCTGTCTTAAGTATGGGATTGTAGTACGCCCTAAAAGTGAGCCCACTAGGCAAATGGTGTTAGGCACAGGCAACCAAGAAAAAGAACCCCCTCGTGTAGGCTCACCTCCCACAGCTCCCGAGTTGCCTGGTGCTCCTTCCTCGTACCCAAATGTGCCTCCATATCCGGGAGCACCTCCTCCACAAAAGACAGCTTGAGTATGTCCCTTAGTTAAAACTGGAGGAGAATCTGGACCAACCCGGGTCCATAAGCCCTTCTCCCTCTTAGAACTAAGGCAGATCAAACAAGACCTGGGAAGCTATACAGATGACCCGGGCAAATATATAGATACATTCCAACATATTACCTTGGCCTTTGACTTGACATGGAAAGACATCATGGTCATATTTAGTAAAACTTTATCTGATCCTGAGCATACCAGGGTCTTAAAGGAAGCCCGGAGGTATGCAACAGGGCTCCACATGTCGAGTGATAGATACTCAGGAGGGGAAACTGCAGTCCCCTCCTCCGATCCTAATTGGAATTATAATGACCCTGAGCACATCTGGGAAAGAGATCATTTTCTAATCTGTGTGAAGGCAGGACTGAAAGTAGCCCAACAAAAAGTAATTAGCTATGCCCGGGTCTCAGCAATAACTCAGGAGCCCAACAAGAACCCTGTTGCCTTTCTGGAGAGGCTAAAAGAGGCACTCCAAAAGTTTACCAACCTGGACTTAGACTCTTACGAGAGACGGGTGATTTTAAAGGACAAATTCCTGTCCCAATGTGCATCAGATATCAGAATTAAGTTACAGCAGCTACAACAGCAGGACCCTGCTGCCTCTTTAGATGAGATGGTCCAGACAGCCACCAATACCTTTTATAACAGGGAACAGGAGAAGGAGGCCAAGGCCCAGGAAAGGAGAGAAAGAAAGAGACAAGGCATGCCCAGATGCTGGCCGCCCTCCAGAGAAGCCTGATGGCAAACCCCGAGTCCTTGAGGGACAAGACACGAGACAGATGCCTGATCTGTAGACAGGCAAGGCTTTGGGCCAAAGAGTGTCCAAACCGTGACAAGTCTCCTAGAACGGCTTGCCACAAGTGCCATCAACTGGGACATTGGGCGGCACTCTGCCCTCGGGACCCAAGAGCCTCAAGGTCAAGTGCCAAGCCTACCCTCACGATGGTTCAAGAGGACTGAAGCGGCCCGCTCCAGCCAGCCCGCCTGTCACAGATAACCATCACGGGGCTGGAGCCAAGGGTGCAACTGGATGTGGCAGGTAGGTCCGAGAATTTCTTGGTTGACACAGGGGCTACCTACTCTGTCCTGATCTCCTACTCCGGAGACTTCTCTTCCCAAACCTGTACCATTTTGGGTGCTACAGGAAAAGCAACTACTAAAAGATTCACCCAAGCACTTCTTTGTTGCTGGGATGGACAAATATTTTCCCACCAGTTTCTGGTGGTCCCTGAGTGTCCTACCCCCTTATTGGGAAGAAATATACTCACTAAACTGGGTACCACCCTTGTGATGGGAGGTTTTTCAGCCCCTAGAGCTCTACAGCTCCTGGTTACTACTGAAGAACCCATTACACCTTCAATATAGAGGGACCAAAAACTACGGGAAGACAAAATTAACCCCCAGGTGTGGGACCAGGGGATTCCTGGACGAGCCCACCAAGCTGAACCGGTCATCATTGTCCTCCGAGATCCCACTCGGTTTCCTAATTGGAAACAATCTCAAAATAGAGGCTCGGGAGGGACTACAGCCTTTAATAAATAAATTCCTTGCTTGTGGGTTATTGGTCCCCACCAGTTCGCAATGTAACACCCCAATCCTCTCAGTAAAGAAAAAAGACGGAACCTGGCGACTGGTTCAAGATCTCCAGATCATAAATGAAGCTGTAGTCCCCCTCCACCCCACAGTACCCAATCCCTATGTAATCTTGGGAAAAATCCCACCCAGTGCCAAGTGGTTTACAGTCTTGGATCTCAAAGATGCATTTTTTTGCATACCACTGGCTAAAGAATCCCAATGCCTTTTGCCTTTGAGTGGGAGGCCCCAGGAGAAAAACACCAACAGATGATTTGGACAGTATTACCTCAGGGGTTCAGAGATAGCCCCCACCTGTTTGGACAGGCCCTTACCCAGGACCTCCTAGATCTGGACCTGGGACCTAATGGGAAAATATTACAATATGTAGATGACCTACTAATCTGCTCTCCAGATGAGAAAAGTGCCCATCGACATGCAATTCAGGTTCTAAGCTTGGCAGAAAGGGGATATAAAGTCTCCCGTGCTAAGGCACAGATGGTGGAGACAAAGGTCACTTACCTGGGAGTTCAGATTACGCACGGGTCCAGGAGGCTGTCCTCTGATCGGGTACAAGGAATCCTCCAGTTGCCCTCCCCCACGACTCGAAAACAATTGCGAGCTTTCCTAGGGCTAACTGGTTATTGTAGAATCTGGATACCCAATTATGGTCTAATTGCCCAGCCTTTATATGAAAGCTTAAAGGGACGAGATGATTCAATCCCACTGATGTGGGGAACTCCTCAAAAGAAGGCAGAGCTACACTAAAACAGGCCTTAACTCAGGCACCAGACTTGAGGTTGCCAGACCCAGAAAAAGCATTCCAACTTTATGTCCATGAAAGAGAGGGAATAGCCTTGGGAGTGTTAACTCAAAGGCTGGGATCTGAGCCCCAGCCTGTAGCTTACTTATCCAAGAGGCTCGATCCAACTTCCCGAGGTTGGCCCCCCTGCCTTTGAAATCTTGCAGCTATTGCAATCATGATAAAAGATGCTTTAAAACTCTCCTTTGGGGGCAAACTAACTATTTTTACCAGCCACCAAGTAAAACAACTCCTAAATGGGAGAGGCCATTTATGGATGTCTGATCAAAGAATCTTCAGATATCAAGTAATGCTGATGGAAAACCCAGGCCTCACTATATCCCCTTGTGAGGTTCTTAACCCAGCCACCCTCCTGCCTATCCCCCGAGGGCTCTCTCCCCTTTCACTCTTGTCTAGAAACCTTGGACCACTGGACAATACCCCGAGAGGGATTGTCAGAAGATCCTCTGACCAATCCTGAGGAAATCTGGTACACTGATGGAGGCAGCTTTGTCTTGGATGGAAAAAGAAGAGCCGGGTATGCAGTAGTCTCCAATTTTGAGACCATAGAGGCTAAGCCTCTGCCACCAGGTACTTCAGCCCAATTAGCTGAGCTCATAGCCCTGACTCGAGCTTTAGAGCTGGGAAAAGGAAAAAGAATAGCCATTTACACTGACTCCAAGTATGCCTTTCTGGTGCTACATGCACATGCGACTATTTGGAAAGAAAGGGGCCACTTGACCACCTAAGGGTCCCCAATCAAATATGGTGATCAGATTCTTCAACTCTTGGAGGCAGTCCATCTGCCCACTGAGGTTTCAGTCTCCCACTGTAAAGGACACCAAAAAGGGAACACGGAAGTGGCACGAGGGAACCAAGCAGCTGATCAGGCAGCTAAGAGAGCAGCATTACAGAACCATGACCTAATAGAGATTGCCACCTTAGTTCCACAGACTAATTTGCCAGAAACTCCTTCATATACTGAAGGTGAGACTCTTAAAGCTAAGAGCGAGGGCTTTCAAGAAGATCATATGGGGTGGTTCCAAAAGGAGGGACTCCTTTTTCTGCCTGGAAACCTCCAATGGAAGTTGGTTAACTCCTTACATGCCACTACTCATTTAGGAGAAAAGGCCCTCCAAAGATTACTAGGAAGGTCCTTCAGAGGAACAGGCCTCCAAACAACTATAAGACAGGTGGTCTCCTCTTGTCCCACTTGCCAATTAAACAACCCCCAATGAGCTCGAAGACCCCAGCTGGCCCAGACCATCCAATGACGTGGGGCCTACCCAGGAGAGGACTGGCAGATGGACTTCACCCAGATGCCAGTTTCTCAAGGGTATAAATACCTATTAGTTATGAGAGATACATTCACAGGATGGATTGAAGGCTTTCCCACCCGGACCGAGAAGCCTGAGGAGGTGGTAAAAAAACTGCTCCATGAAATCATTCCAAGATTTGGTCTGCCCAGGTCATTACAAACTGACAATGGGACATCATTTACTTCTAAGGTCACCCAAGGAGTCTCAAAAGCATTGGGCATTACTTATTATCTCCATTGTGCCTGGAGGCCTCGATCTTCAGGAAAAATAGAAAGAGCCAATCAATTCTTAAAATCAGCGATAAAAAAATAACCCAGGAGACTTCCCAGGGATGGAAGGAGGCTTTACCAATAGCTCTCCTCCATACCCGCATTGCCCCTAAGGAACAGGTTGGTCTTAGTCCTTATGAGATGCTATATGGGAGACCTTTTGTTTATGTCAATGACCTCTTCCTAGATCCAGAGGTTCAGACCCTCCAGTCTTATACCATAGCCACTGGGCAATTCCAACAGGGTATACGCTTGTGGGGTATGAACCAGGACCCAAAAGATTCTAAAGAGTCACCACTATATGCTCCAGGAACTCAAGTCCTAATTAAAGTCTGGAAAGATGGGTCCCCAAAGGCTCAACTCCAGTCCACATGGAAGGGCCCCTACCCTGTAATACTTTCTACCCCCACAGCAGTCAAGGTACCAGAACATGACTCCTGGATTCCCTACTCATGAGTCAAGCCATGGAATCAAACAGAAGACACTCAATACACCTGTGAGCCCCTGGGAGCTCTCAGATACCTATTCAGGACTACCAATGAGTGTCATTCTAATGAACACCCCCAAAATCTGGTTTCTGGGGATAAGATTTCTCAGGATAACTCTAAGGAGCCAACACAGTTTGACAGAGATTGTGCTCCAAGACAGACAGGAGATAAATCTTTTGATCCCTGAACAAGGAGGGACTTGAGCTATCCTGGCGATGTGAATTTAAAATTGACCAATGTCCCTGCTAGTCCTTGTTATGTTATATTGATGATGCCTATGTACTGTGATGATTATTCCATGTACTGTCAATTGTCTAACCTGTTTTGTCTCTGCCCAGGTCAACCAGCTACAACATGCAGTGCCAGTTCAACAAAGATATAAAACTACAGCTGACCACGGAAAATATCACACACCCTTGGACACCGCTATAAGGACTCTGAGGCTTGAGACTAGCAAGAGGGGGAGGCCCAACGCCCCTCACCATCCCAGTTCAGCAGGAAGTAGCCAGAAAGACCTCAACGCCCCTATTCCCAAAGAATTGGGCCTCCCATCTCTTGAGGGGGGAATGTTAGGTAGGTAGAATAGGGAAAAGGAGTCCAAAATGGCGGTGACTAAAAGACAAGGTCAAAGGAAGGTCCGAGGACCAGAGTGAAGACTTCAGGCAGAACAAACAGCACTCCTGGCTAAGCCCAATTTGCATAGGGCAGGCCCAGGTAGAGGAAAAAACGTATAAAAGGAGGAGCCAAAATGCTTTCTCACGGACTCTCTCTCGCGCGCGTGCGTGCGCTCCTCCACTCTCTTCTCTTCGAGTCTTGGATTCTCCTGCTATCTTCTAAATAAAATGGAGCTGTAACACTGATTTGTCTAAGAGCTGTAGCATGGTTTGTCCAAGACCTGAGAGCTGTGACGCGCTGAGGGCTTTAATGTCTGTTGCTCCAAATCTTTGTTGTGACGAGACAAAGAACCGAGGAACATACACTCGCATGACACTTCCATGTCCTTGTTAAACCTTTCTTGCATCTTCTCAATCCTTGTCTCCAGGCTATTTATTTATGATTCCATTTTCTTTTCAAGATTTTGGATCATTTTCTCATCATCATTGGGAATTCTTTACCAGGTAGATTCCCTATCTCTTCCTCTTTTTTTGGTTTGATGGACATTCTTTCTCTTTTGGTTTGATCGACATTTATCCTGTTCCTTTACCTGCTTGGTATTCCTCTGTCTTTTCATCTTGTTTATATTGCAGTATTTGGGGTGGCCTTTCTGTATTCTGGCAGTTTGTGGAGTTCTCTTTATTGTGGAGTTTCCTTACTGTGGGTGGGGTTCTATGGGTGGCTTGTCAAGGTTTCCTTGTTTGGGAAGCTTGTGTCGGTGTTCTGGTGGGTGGAGCTGGATTTCTTCTCTCTGGAGTGCAATGAAGTGTCCAGTAATAAGTTATGAGATGTCGATGGGTTTGGAATGACTTTGGGGAGCCTGTATATTGACGCTCAGGGCTGTGTTCCTGTGCTGCTGGAGAATTTGCATGGTATGTCTTGCTCTGGAACTTGTTGGCCTTTGGGTGGTGCTTGGTTTCAGTGTAGGTATGGAGGCATTTGATGAGCTCCTGTCAATTAATGCTCCCTGGAGTCAGGAGTTCTCTAGTGTTCTCAGGATTTGGACTTAAGCCTCCTGTTTCTGGTTTTCAGTCTTATTTTTACAGTAGCCTCAAGACTTCTCCATCTATACAGCACTATTGATAAAACATCTAGGTTAAAGATGAAAAAGTTTCTCCACAGTGAGGGACACCCAGAGAGGCTCACAGAGTTATATGGAGAAGAGAATAGGGAGGAGGGAGATAGAGGTGACCTGAATGAGATGCAGTGAAATCAAAAGAGGAGAGAGCAAGCTAGCCAGTAATCACTTCCTTATGTGCGCTCCACAGTCTGGACTGCTCAGAGATGTTCACGGAGTTATACAGAGAAGAGAAGAAGGAGGAAGGAGACAGAGGTGGCGAGGAGGATAAAGGGGGGAATCCAAAGGAGAGAGACAGATCCAGCCAGTAATCAGTTCCCTAAGTATTCTCCACGATCTGGAACACACAAAGAGATTCACAGAGTTGGGTAGAGAAGAGAAGGGGGAGGAAGGAGATAGAGGCGACCTGGTGGAGAAAAAGAGTCTAAAGGGGGAGAGAGCAGTCAAACCAGTAATCTTGCTCCCAAGTAAAAATGGGTACTGAAGATTAGGTTCTTAAAGGTACAAAATTGATAACAAATACCAAAAAGCACAGATTAAAAATCTAGAGTTTGGATTTTCAAAAATACAATATTAAAGGGAAAAAAGTCACACAAATTATAAAATATAAATATATATGAAGTTTGTTTTAAAAAATAAGGTGTCTTTTTTTTGCAAAGTAATAGTAGGTTATAAAAATGAAAATTAAAGGAGTAATAGAGGACTTAAAATTTTTTAAATTAATAAAAAATAAAGAATGATAGTAAAAATAGTAAAAATATATCTAAGACTTTCTCTGCTGTTGTTGTGGGCAGTGTGGGATCAGTTCATCTTCGGATAGTTCCTTGATCTGGCTTATATTTCTCAAGATCTATAGGCCCCTTCCTATGTAGTTGGTGTTAACTACAGGGTTTTAATCTATTGCTCCTGTCACTTCCAAGGAGGTTCCCTCTGGTTTAGCTTCTTCTGTTTGCTGGTCTCTTCAGTGGCTAATTTGCCCCCTGACACAAGGGGAGGTGGTGGACACTATTTTAGGCTCACTTGTTCAGTCGTGCTGTGGGGAGGGAGGGATGCTGCAAACAAATAACACTGGTGTGTGCTCACAGTGTCTCAGCCACACTGGGTTTGCCCCCGCTCACGGAGTCTGTGCTTTCCCTGTCAACACTGCTTAGGCTCTAAGTTGCTTGCCGGGAACTGTCTGAGGCCAGCAGTGGGTTGTTTGCACTTCCCAGGTCTAAGCCGCTCAGGTTCAGGTACTCAGGTAGTCCTCAGAAGCGCAGAGTCAGTTGGGCCTGTGTTTTGTGCCCTTCCCAGGTCCGAGCAGCTCAGGTGACCAGGTGTTTGCCGAGCGCGGTCGCTGCGGCTTATCGCCTCCCCCGTTCCTGCTGCTTGGTTTTCAGGGTGTACAACTGGTGCACCTTCTCAGGCGGATGTTGATCGTCCAGAATCCCAAGATGTCTTAATTAGCAACGAAGCCTGCTTGCAGTTTGGTAGATAATGCCTCTCTGGGGCCGCGATTGCCCCCTTCTGGCTCTGGCTCCCTGTCACCAGAGGGGGATGGTCTACAGCCTGTTAGCTCTGCTCAGTCCTTTGTTCTGTGAGCAGGCCTGGCAGTGTCTTAGGTTAGGGCTTTTCACGTGGTGGCTATCCTGCAGTCTGGTTTGCTAGCCCAAGTTAGTTCCCTCAGATTGCCCTCGGGGTATTCAGGCCCGGTCCTTACTCTAAGCAATGCAGCCCACGCCTCCCTGCCCAGCCCCTCCTTGCTTTTGGCAAATGCAGGCGTCTGTACTGCTTCTCTGCTGGGGGAGTTACTGTTGGGCACATAATCTGTGGGTTTTAATTATTTATTTATTTTTCTTCCCAGTTATGTTGCCCTCTGTGGTTCCAAGGCTCACCACAGACTCGGCAGTGAGAGTGTTTCCTGGTGTTTGGAACTTCTTTTTTTTAAGACTCCCTTCCCAGGATGGAGCTCTGTCCCTACCTCTTTTGTCTCACTTTTTTTCTTTTATATATTTTCCTACCTCCTTTGGAAGACAATGGTCTGCATTTCTGGGTGCCTGATGTTCTCTGCCGGCATTCAGAAGTTGTTTTGTGGAATTTACTCAGTGTTCAAATGTTCTTCTGATGAATTTGTGGGGGAGAAAGTGGCCTCCCCATCCTATTCCTCCGCCATCCTAGAACTGCCCCCTGGAGAAGACTCTTGAGAGTCCCTTGGACTGCTAGGAGATCCAATCAGTCCATCCTAAAGGAGATCAGTCCTGGGTGTTCATTGGAAGGGCTGATGTTGAAGCTGAAACTCCAATACTTTGGCCACCTGGTGTGAAAAGGCCCTGATGCTGGGAAAGATTGAGGGCAGGAAGAGAAGGGGATGACAGAGGATGAGATGGTTGGATGGCATCACCGACTCAATGGACGTGGGTTTGGGTGGACTCCAAGAGTTGGTGATGGATAGGGAGGCCTGGTGCACTGCGGTTCATGGGGGTCTCAAAGAGATGGACACTGAGTGACTGAACTGAACTGAACTGATCATAGATTTAAGTTTCTTTATCTCGTAAATGATCTGTTCTGAAATCCCTTATTGTTACTTTGGCTAAGTTTTCGCTAAGTATTGTTTCACACTGACCTATAATCCCATCTGACTAAGTGTTCTAAAACTTTTTGATATTTATTCACAAAACTTCCTAAATCATTCTAATGAAGAAGATTTCTAGCTAACTTTGGGATGCTTCAGAGGGCCCTGCAACATCCCAGAGAGAGATATTACACTAATAGGTTCATTTTGTATATAGAATTACATGGAAGATATTCTCAAGTTAGCAATAAGTCTCAGGTTATATTGTATGGTAAATGTTATTAATATAGATACACTAGAAACTGTATAAAGTTCCTCAAATTATGATATGTTTGGGTAAAATGTTACCAGGCATAATTCTAGTTACTATCTCAAAATATTGTCATAGCACCAACCAAGTTTTGCCTCTTCAAGAAGATTTATAAAAAGGATTTTTGGATAAATACCAGTTTCTGAACTGTGTAAAAATTCTAATAGAAAACTGATGACTTCACAAAGTTTAACAAAAGGACTGAATGAACTGGTGAATATGCTTATAAGTTTTATGGTTTCTCTCTGAAAAAATTACTGATTTGAATCTGTGTTTTCCAGGTGTAAAAAAACCTTCCCCTCGAATTATGACAGTAATTTGGTAAAATTATATTTTATAAACAAATTGAAACATTTAATATTTTCTCTCTATCTGAACCCTCCAGAGCTTGGAAACCCTTAGTTTCCAGTAAATTTATCAGATAAGTTAGGAAGATTATCTCAATAACAGGTACAGAAATCTCAAGGAATTTTGGAGACCTTGAGAAGGGAGGAGTTTACTTAGATCTGTTAGGCAAAATCTGTGATAAGCCTTTGGCATGACTTTCCTAGTCCTGAAAGCTCTTATTTTAAAAGTTCAGTCTGAAATGCTATAACAGTCTCAGCAAAGCAAAAAAGTCTATGACCAATTATGGTTATATAAGTCATCAGGCCAAGTTTATTGAGAGCAAACCCATATTACAAACAGGTCTCAATTGGGTTATATTTGGTAAAAATGACGGTGATTTTAGGTAGAAAGAGATGTTTCAATGAATGTTGAATCCCAGTTTGTTAATGGAGTTCTGTATCTACTAAGACTCATTTCCTTGGTGGTTCTTTGCTGTTAGGGTATATTAACATAAAATTGAATTATTAAAGGACACTCTAGGGTTGTTTCTGAAGCTTATCTCTGTAATCTGTCTTTAAATGAAGATCAGGTGCCTCACACATGACCTTCAATCAAGACTGGAAGAAGATATAATTTAAGGAACTGTCTCCAACCTGGATGGAAGGACTTTTCTATCAGGAACTCTTAACTAGCTCATGCCCAGTGAAATTGAAGGGAAATTGACTCTTGGGTTAACTCCCACTTCCAAAAGGCCCCTAAGCTGTACTGGTCTATAGAGAGGCCTGCTGACCTCAAACTCAGATTAAAACAATGCTCAAAAGGAGGAAACTACACTACACTAGGTTAAGAAGAAGATGACATCAGAAGTAGACAGCTTGCCCAAGATGCTGATTTGACTTTTATGATCATTTATAATGTTTTCTTGATTCCTTGGACCTATGCCTATTAATCAAATTTTTCTATCATGGACACGATTCTATGCTAGTTTAAAATGCAATCCAATTGTTTTATTGTGGCCAATTACCTGTGTCTAGTAATTCTGGGTTACCTTGGTGGATTTCTGTTCTCTAGGGATACTCACAAGGAAATTTATTTTAGATGAGCGTTCAGTCCTGTTCTATCTTCATGATATTACTAGATGGGATTCTCTCATCTGGCCAGTTAATAATACCTGCTGTGATCCTGGCCATAGATTTAAGATTTCTCTTAGGGTCATTTAAACTCAAATGGAGTGATGAGTTAAGTCTCAATAAAAAAAATCAACCTCTCATCTATGAAAACGAAAAATCCCACAATTATGGGTTAGATCTACATGGTTAACAGCATGCTATGGTCATTTAAGTTTAAAAGCTCCTCTATGTTGGGAAGGGTTCAGTTCAGTTCAGTCGCTCAGTAGTGTCCAACTCTTTGCGACCCCATGAATCACAGCACGCCAGGCCTCCCTGTCCATCACCAACTCCCGGAGTTCACTCAGACTCACGTCCATTGAGTCGGTGATGCCATCCAGCCATCTCATCCTCTGTCGTCCCCTTCTCTTCCTGCCCCCAATCCCTCCCACCATCAGAGTCTTTTCCAATGAGTCAGCTCTTCGCATGAGGTGGCCAAAGTACTGGAGTTTCAGCTTTAGTATCATTCCTTCCAAAGAAATCGCAGGGCTGATCTCCTTCAGAATGGACTGGTTGGATCTCCTTGCAGTCCAAGGGACTCTCAAGAGACTTCTCCAACACCACAGTTCAAAGGCATCAATTCTTTGGCACTCAGCCTTCTTCACAGTCCAACTCTCACATCCATACAAGACCAGTGGAAAACCATAGCCTTGACTAGACAGGCCTTTGTTGGCAAAGTAATGTCTCTGCTTTTGAATATGCTATCTAGGTTGGTCATAACTTTTCTTCCAAGGAGTAAGCATCTTTTAATTTCATGGCTGCAGTCACCATCTGCAGTGATTTTGGAGCCCTGAAAAATAAAGTCTGACACTGTTTCCACTGTTTCACCATCTATTTCCCATGAAGTGGTGGGACCAGATGTCATGATCTTCGTTTTCTGAATGTTGAGTTTTAAGCCAACTTTTTCACTTTCCTCTTTCACCTTCATTAAGAGACTTTTGAGTTCCTCTTCACTTTCTGCCATAAGGGTGGTGTCATCTGCATATCTGAGGTTATTGATATTTCTCCCAGCCATCTTGTTCTAGCTTGTGCTTCTTCCAGCCCACAATTTCTCATGATGTACTCTGCATATAAGTGAAATAAGCAGGGTGACAATATACAGCCCTGACGTACTCCTTTTTCTATTCGGAACCAGCCTGTTGTTCCACGTCCAGTTCTAACTGTTGCTTCCTGACCTGCATACACATTTCTCAAGAGGCAGGTCAGGTGGTCTGGTATGCCTATCTCTTTTGAATTTTCCACAGTTTATTGTGATCCACACAGTCAAAGGCTTTGGCATAGTCAATAAAGCAGAAATAGATGCTTTTCTGGAACTCTCTTGCATTTTTGATGATTCAGCAGATGTTGGCAATTTGGTCTCTGGTTCCTCTGCCTTTTATAAAACCAGCTTGAACATCAGGAAGTTCATGGTTCACATATTGCTGAAGCCTGGCTTGGAGAATTTTGAGCATTACTTTACTAGTGTGTGAGATGAGTGCAATTGTGTGGTAGTTTGAGAATTCTTTGGCATTGCCTTTCTTTGGGATTGGAATAAAAACTGACCTTTTCCAGTCCTGTGGCCACTGCTGAGTTTTCCAAATTTGCTGGCATATTGAGTGCAGCACTTTCATAGCATGATCTTTCAGGATTTGGAACAGCTCAACTGGAATTCTATCACCTCCACTAGCTTTGTTTGTAGTGATGCTTTCTAAGGCCCACTTGACTTCACATTCCAGGATGTCTGGCTCTAGGTCAGTGATCACACCATCGTGATTATCTGGATAGTGAAGATCTTTTTTGCACAGTTCTTCTGTGTATTCTTGCCATCTCTTCTTAATATCTTCTGCTTCTGTTAGGTCCATATCATTTCTGTCCTTTATCGAGCCCATCTTTGCATGAAATGTTTCTTGGTATCTCGAATTTTCTTGAAGAGATCTCTAGTCTTTCCCATTCTGTTGTTTTCCTCTATTTCTTTACATTCATCGCTGAGGAAGGCTTTCTTAATGCTTTTTGCTATTCTTTGGAACTCTGCAT
Organism: Bos grunniens; assembly: GCF_055505025.1. Classification (NCBI taxonomy): domain Eukaryota; kingdom Metazoa; phylum Chordata; class Mammalia; order Artiodactyla; family Bovidae; genus Bos; species Bos grunniens. Next base: position 121,425,639 of record NC_141194.1, on the reverse strand, counting down.
TCAGATACTTATATCTTTCCTTTTCTCCTTTGATTTTCACTTCTCTTCTTTTCACAGCTATTTGTAAGGCTTCCCCAGACAGCCATTTTGCTTTTTTGCATTTCTTTTCCATGGGGGATGGTATTGATCCCTGTCTCCTGTACAGTGTCATGAACCTCAGTCCATAGCTCATCAGGCACTCTATCAGCTCTAGTCCCTTAAATCTATTTCTCACTTCCACTGTATAATCATAAGGGATTTGGTTTAGGTCATACCTGAATGGTCTAGTGGTTTTCCCTACTTTTTTCAATTTAAGTCTGAATTTGGCAATAAGGAGTTCATGATCTGAGCCACAGTCAGCTCCTGGTCTTTTTTTGGTTGTTGACTGTATAGAGCTTGTCCATCTTTGGCTGCAAAGAATATAATCAATCTGATTTTGGTGTTGACCATCTGGTGATGTCCATGTGTAGAGTCTTCTCTTGTGTCATTGGAAGAGGGTGTTTGCTATGACCATTGCATTTTCTTGGCAAAACTCTATTAGTCTTTGCCCTGTTTCATTCTGTATTCCAAGGCCAGATTTGCCTGTTATTCCAGGTGTTCCTTGACTTCCTACTTTTGCATTCCAGTCCCCTATAATGAAAAGGATATTTTTTGGGGTTAGGTTAAATCATATTAACCTAATATTAACCCTTTTTGGGAAGGATTAAATCATAATAAAAATGATCAACCTGGTAATTAAGAAACAAAGCTGGGTGCTTTATGAACTATATCTATTATTACCCTTAGAGAGAGTTATTGGTATGGAGTCAGTGGATTTGTAACACTAATTTATGGCCTTCACATCTACAGGGATGGATACGAAGGTGTAGCCTGGCATTCCCATGAATTTAAGGTCATACATGTTAACAAATTAGAGGAAACCCTAACCAATCTAGCACTGGTATGATCTCAGTGGGTCAAAGATCTGTATTCTATGGTATGACCGTTTAGCAGCTTGTGTGTGTGTGTGTGTGTGTGTGCCTTCAATGGGGTCGGAGGATGTAGTTGATCATATCTAAGCCTTAACAACTTTCATAAGCTTTAAATGATAGTAACCAGGCTATTAGCCTATTGAATTCTGATATCTCTATGATGAGAAAGTCAGTGCTAACCAACTGCAAGGCCCTTGACACCTTACAGCATCTCAGGGAGATATCTGTACTATAATTCAAACTGAATGCTATATTTTTGTACCTGACAAATCCTTTAATGTAACACATTAGAACTACATGAAAAATCAGATTTCTCCTTTAAGTGACCCATTCCCCAGTCTTGATGATCATTAAAAAAAAAAAACTGCTGTGGGAGGCTCATGACTAAAATATTTACTTTTAATTCCACTAATGTTATTAATTATATCATTTGTATTTTTATTGTTTCACAAGGTTATTATTTCTTGTATTGCCAAGTATATGACTGAGCCTCCAACAGAAATGATGACTAGACTTGAAGCACTTGATCAAATGTGTAGCTTGATATATGATCAATGACTGTAATAGTGTAACTCTAGGTATGAAAAGATGTAACAAGACGGAATACTTTTCTGGACCATAATTAGAAGACAGGTGTCCAGAGATCTTTGACTAGTAAGACCTAGTCCAGTAATAGCACATTGAGTGTCTTATCGACAAAAACCTTCTTCAGAACTGGGAACAAGCTTTCCCAGTAACGCAGGACAAAAAGGTCATGAAATGCCCCCCAAAGTATGGTCGGATTTATGACCACAAGGGGGCCGTGTGAACTACAAATTGACACTTACCAAGAGCATGCCAAGAACTGAACAATGAAGTGCTCTGCCATCTGCCTCTGTAGCTGTTGGCCTTCAACAATCCCCGAGGGAGTTCAGGGTGCAGTGAGGCAGTCTGTGCTCAGGGAATCTGGTGGGACAGGTCTTTAGATAGTTGGATGTTTTTAGGAACAGATTATATGCCGTCAATCCTTGCATCTCTTCATATCTAAAAAGTGAAAGTGAAGTCGCTCAGTGGTGTCCGACTCTTTGCGACCCCATAGACTGTATCCGTTCATGGTGACATCAGACCCTCGTGACTAACAAAAAGCCTTTTGTAAATTGAGTGCTTCATGGTATTGAGCTCCCCCTTCACCAAAACCTTAGACTTCCCCCACTGCCGCTTTGGAGCAGTCTCTCAGAGCTATTGGAGATGCTGCCTCCTGGGCTGCAGTCCTCATTATGCACCAAATTAAACTTAACTCACAACTCTCAAGTTGTACAACTTATTTTTGGTCGACATGACTCAGAGTCCTTCCTGGTGGTGCACTGCTTGGTCAGCCAAGACTGATGCCGGCAAGGAAGATTCTGGAAGGTGGTCAGAGACGTGGTATCACCTTTTGACCTTTCCTGAACTCTCCCAGTTGGTGGTGGCTTATTAGTTCCGTGTTCCTTACCAGGACTTCCTGTCCTAAAGCAACTCATGCAAATGGTTACTATGGTGCCTGGTCAGGGTAGGCAATTTTAGTGAGTGTGCTTCCCCTAACAACTCCCCCCTGAGAGACTTCACATTCAAGATACTTCTTGGGAATAGGGGCAGAGGTCTCTTTCTTCTGTAACTTCTTCATGCTGTGGATGGGCATAGGCCTGCCTAGCAGAGCAGAAGTCTCTCTCTACTTGATCTTAATCGAGGTATTCGTGCCTGAAATCAGTATTTACCCTTGTAGGAACAGCAATTTAGTTTGAAACTGTTGGCCCCTCTCAAAGACAAAATAGACAGGGGCGAAGCAGGAGGCCTAAAAGGATGGTGATCACTGGGCCCCAGAAACAGAAGGCAACATTTGGAGTTAGGGCTGCAGGGTGTGTGGCTTTGTTCTGATTAGTTGGTGGTGAGACAACAGAGCTGTGCTCCAGGAATCTTGTGCTCAGCCTGAAGTTACCATGCTCCACCTGAGTGAGGGCCCCAGTTCTGCAGAAGAACTCAAAGATATTGTTATGCATATTTCTTGAGTAGGAACCAGGACCCCACCTCAAGGCTGAATTACCATTTGATTGTTCCTCCTCTGTTTCTGTATCCTCTCCCTTTCCTAATAAGCAACTGTTTGAATCTATCCTTTGGAACTCAGGGAAGGTCAGGGAGGCTGAATGAAGCCTATGTCTTACAGACAAGAAATGGAGAACACAGAACAGACCTGTATTCCAGAGTCCCAGGGATCCTGCACAGTTTTAACTCAGGGAACTGGGCAACTATGACTGTGATAAGTTTCTGTCAAAATGGGGCATAGGACTGCCTCAGCTTGGAGAATAGACACTGAGTTGGAAGTGTTCCTGGTCTTCTATGATTAAAATCTCAATCCCTTGGTCTTGCATTTTGGTGTAACAGACCCAGTTAGAAGTAGTTGGAGGAGTGACAGTTGGGATTTTAATAGACAAAATAAATTTCATTTCTTTTCAGAAAAATAGGTCAGAAACCCAGTCAGAACCTTGCACTCTGGGGAGACTTGCAGCCAGGTAGCCAGTTGCCTAGTTTTATAAAAAGTAACGTTGCAGTTACTAGCTGCCAGCAGACATTGTTGTTAGAATATCTGGTGGCATCTAAGCCTGACATGACTCAGAAAACTCAAGTGTTTAGCAATACAAGGTCTAGTCTGAGATTACACCCATAGTATCACCTAGTTATTTACCTGGATGTCTGGACATAGCTATTCTATTTTGACTTTTAATTGTACAATTCTTAGTAGCCAAAGCAGATGTGACCATTAATGATGTCAGTGTTTCTCTAGGTATGAGAAGATGCAAGAATTGGGACTCATAAAATCTTCTCCTGAAAAGATCTATCTATCTGAAAACCTATTCTGCCAGTTTTTCCCAGAGCACAGAGTGCCTCATTCCTGATTTTCACCCTGAACTTCTTTCAGGGGTGTTGAAGGTCAGCAGCTGCAGTGGCCATGATTTAATCTTTGCAGAGGTAGATGACAAGTGTCAGTTTTCAGTTGCTAGAGCCCCTTCTTGGTCATAAACTTGACCATGATTTAGAGGGGGGGCATTTCATGACCATTTCATCCCACGGTGCTGAGAATGTCCATTCTCAGCTTCTGGCAAAGGTTTTGTTGACAGGCCACTCAATGTGCTGTTACTGGACTAGGCCATAAAACAGTACCCAAAATTCTCTGAACCAGCTGTCTTATTAGCCTCTTGGTGCAGGAATACACTTGCTCTTGTTGCTTCTTCCCATATCTAGAGTTACACTGTTACCATCATCAGTCTCATATGGAACTCTATTATTTTATCAGAGGCCTCAGTCACACATTTGGCAGTGTAAGAAACAGCAATTTTTTTAAAAGGCAAAATGCAAATAACACAGCCAGCAGTATTATTAAAGTCTTAAGTAAGACTTAAGCTAAGAACTTCCGTAAGATGTAGCCCAGTATATCCCAGGTCATCTGACTTAGTCTGTTCTGTACAAATCTTTATCTTTCAGGGAAATTATATATTGGCACTGTCTATAAGGCACATAGCCCGGTTTCCTAGTGTTACTAGACTGATTATCCTTAGTATGATTTAATTGTTTCCAACACAGAAGAGACTTTAAACCCAAATTGCCATGGCCTGATGTTATCTATATAAATCCATTCCACAATTGTGGGAGATTTTTTGCTTTGCTGAAACTTTGCTTGTTTCTCTGATTGAGCTTGACTAATAGAAGAAAACTCAAATTTATGGCCAGCGTCAGAGCAGGCATTATTAATTGGCCAGGTGAGGGGATCCCATGTAGTAATATCAATAGTGACTTGAATAGGAGTATAATTTTTTTTTCTGAAGTAAATTTTCTCAGGGCCAACCAGTTAGAACATTGGAGTAAAGAAAGTCACCAAGGTAACCCAGAACTAGACACAGGTAATTGGCCACAAACCCAACAGTTGGATTGATTTCTAAAACTAGCATAGGATGAGGCGTATGATAGAAAAGCATTTGATTTATATGCAAAGGTTTAAGAAGTCAAGAATGCATTATAAATGCTCATAGAAATCAGGTCCAGCATCTTGGGCAAGCTGTCTACCTGTGATGTCATCTGATGTTGTCTTCTTCCCATCTTGGTGTAGTGCAGTTTTTCCTGTTTGAGCATCATTTTAAGATGTCCTGTCTATGGATCAGTCCAGTGTATGGGCCTTTGGAAGTGGGAATTAATCTAAGAGTCAGGTTCCCTTCAATTTCACTGTGCATGAGCCAGTTAAGAGTACCTAATAAAAAGGTCCTTCCATCCAGGTTGGAGACAGTCCCTTAAATTATGTCTTTTTCCAGTCCTGGTTGCAGCTCATGAGGCATCTGATATTTATACAAAAATAGATGACTGAGATAAGCTTCAGAAACAAACTTAGGGTGTTCTTTAAGAATTCAATTAAATTTTACATTAATATCACATAACATCAAAGAACTATCCAGGAAATGAGTCTTATAAGATTCGGACCTCCATTAACAAACTGGGATTTCACATTCATTGAAACATCTTTATTTCCCTAAAATCACCATCATTTTTACCAAATATAACCAAATTAAGACTTGTTTGTGATATAGGTCTGGTCTCAAAAAACTTGGCCTGATGATTTATTGAACCATAATTGATCATAGACCTTTTTGCTTTGTGGAAACTTTTACAGAGACTCAGACTGAACTTTTAAATTAAAACCTTCCAGGGCTAGGAAAGTCATGCCAAAGGCTTATTACAGATTTTGCCTAACAGAGTGAATGTTTCCCTTTTCACGCTCTAAAAAATTCCTTGAGATTTCTGTACGTGTTAGTGAGACAACCTTCTTAACTCATCTGATAAAGTTACTGGAAACCTAAGAGTTTCCGATCTCTGGAGGAGTCAGAGAGAAAATATAATTGTTTTCTTGATAACGTATAATTTTGCCAAATTACTGTCATAATTAGTTTGAGAGGAAGGTTTTCCCTACTCCCAGATTTCAAACCTGTGATTTTTCAGATATAATCTATAAAAGTTATAAGCATATTTGCTGGTTCATTCAGTCATCTTTTTAACTTTTGTAAAGTCATCAGGTTTCCCATTAGGATACTAGGACATACCAGAATGTTAGGAACTCCATATAATTTCTAGGATATCTATATTAGTAATATTTACTATACTTTGTAATGTGAGAGGATTTATTAGTCATTTGATAATATTTCCCATGTAATTTAACCAACCAAATGAACACAATTTAGAACATTCAGTCAGATTTAGTCAATGCTGATGGGTTTATCATTCAGCTTGCTGATATGTCACAATGGGCATATGTATATACCAAGGCAGAAGGTGTAGTGAAAGTCAACTCTGCCATCTTGCACGTCATTGGCTTGAACCAGTTTTCCTATGGCTGTGTTAATCCTAACAAAATCCATTTATCCAACTAATTGGAATCCAATTTTAGAAAATCCTAATCATGCATAACTCTTTTCAGTGATTTTTTCATATCTTTTTCTACTGAAAACACATCTTAATTTCCCTAAAGTATTTTCCACAGTGAGGTAGAGTAAATGTTTTGTTGACAAATTTGTAACAGAATACAGTCTTATTTGACTTCCAGTAAACCTAGGTACAACAGAAGTACTTTTATACTTCTGTATACAGAATATATATATTTTGTGTACAATAAGTATACAATTATACTTATTGATGGTTCTAAAGACATGTCTATGTGACCAGGTATTAATTTAATACTGAATATTTCCCAGTTCACATGAACCTGGAATTCATTGTTTAATTTAGAATTATTTCATTTGTAAGTGCTTCTTTTCTTTTCCCTGGAGAAGGGAATGACTATCTACTCCTACCCACCCATACCTTTTTCAATAGAAAAGGTATGAAAAAGGCCTGGAGAATTCCATGGACTGTATAGTCCATGGGGTGAAAAAGAGTAGGACACAACTGAGCAAATCTCACTTCACTCTTTTTAAGCCAATTAAATAGAGCTCATTTACAAATTAATCTCAAAAATATTATCCAGAGACAAAGACATACCGAGACATACACATATTCAGACAGACACAAGGCAAGCTCTAGCTTCATTTTCTAACCCTAGTCATGAATTAGATATTACAATATAAGATTCACTAGTTTATAATTAAAAGTTGGAATAATTAAAAAATTTAAAGGCTTCTTCCCATTTTCCCTCAGTCGCAGGAGTTAGAGATGGTCTAGATAAGTGTTCCTGATAGCCCTGATCTCAAGGCACAGGGAAAGAAAGTCAAGTTCTAACAAAATGGCGGCAGGTCTAAACCAAATTGTAGCCACACAAAGAAAAATGGCCATCATAAATCACAACACAGAACAAGGAATATAAAACACACACATAGACCTGATAGTCCTCATAAGCTAATCCCTTAAATACAAGATGACTGTCTCTCAGAAAACCTCCTATAAACACAGAACTTCAGGTCCAAGTACTAACAGAATAAATGAAAATATCTCAGATCTTCAAAGATTTCAAAGGGAGGAAAGGAAGCCAGGTTGAAAGGAGAGGGGTGAGGAGGTGAGAGAGGAGGGCAAAAAGGGTGGGCCTACAGACGTCTCTTGCCACCTGCAGACACACAGGCATTATGGGCCTTTATCCTGGACCTCCAGAGAAGGGAGGACTGGAACTCAGCCCAACCAGAAACCAGACCAAAACAGAACAAGAATTTGAGTTCTCTGCCAAGAGCAGGTGATCAGTCTCCAATCCTCAGCTCAGGCTGAAATCCCTTCGACCAGATTCCTGCATTCTGGACTGGAGAACTAGAAAAAAGGGTAGGATAGGATAGGAAGGGTTAAGGAGAGGAAAGACAGAAAGAAGGGGAGTGAGGTCAATAAAGTCTCTTGTTCCTTAACCAGTAGACGCACTCTGGCCAGTTTCTATCTGCCTCAGGAGGTGACCAGGGACAAACACATCCCAGTTGTGGCTGCTGGGTCTGGTCCATAGGTGGGCAAGCTGGTCCTTGAGTACCCCAAGTGGTCAGGATGTCAGTCGCAGTGAAGAAGATTCCCCGCTAGAGTCACCATTTGTTGCAGGAAGGACTCTTTTCAGGGCCTGAAAGTGGGCTCTTGTCTAACACTCAAAAATTGTCAGAGGAGACACATGTGCTGACAAAGCAAGAGATTTTATTGGGAAAGGACGCCTGGGCAGAGAGCAGTACGTAAGGGAACCTAGGAAAATTGCTCTGCCATGTGGCTCACACTTAGGGTTTTCTGGTAATGGGATTAGCTTCTGCGTTGTCATTAGCCAATCATTCTGACTCAGAGTCCTTTCTGGTGGTGCACCCCTCTTTCAGCCAAGATAGATGCCAGCAAGCAGGATTCTGGGAGGTGGTCAGACACGTGGTATCACCTTTGACCTTTCCTGAACTCTCCCGGTTGGTGATGGATTATTAGTTCCATGTTCCTTACCAGGACCTTCTGTCACAAAACAACTCATGCAAATGGTTACTGTGGTACCTGGTCAGAGTGGGTGGTTTCAGTCAGTGTGCTTCCCCTAAAAAAAGTTCTCCAAGCTATGCTTCAACAGTACATGAACGGAGAACATCCAGTTGTTCAAGCTAGATTTAGAAAAGGCAGATGAAGCAGAGATCAAATTGCCAACATCCATTGGATCATAGAAAAAGCAAGAGAATTCCAGAAAAACATCTACTTCTGCTTCATTGACTACACTAAAGCCTTTGATGTGTGGATCACAACAAACTGTGGAAAATTCTTCAAGAGTTGGGAATACCATACCACCTTACCTGTCTCCTGAGAAATCTGTATGCAGGTCAAGAAGCAACAGTCAGAACCGGACATGGACCAATGGACTGGTTCCAAATAGGGAAAGGAGTATGTTAAGGATGTATATTGTCACCCTGCTTATTTAACTTCTATGCAGAGTACATGCAAAAGGCTGGGCTGGATGAAACATAAGCCGAAATCTAGATTGCCAGGAGAAATATCAATCACCTGAGATATGCAGATGATACCACCCTTATGGCAGAAAGCGAAGAGGAACTAAGGGCCTCTTGATGAAAGTGAAAGAGGAGAGTGAAAAACCTGGCTTAAAACTCAACATTCAAAAAACGGAGATCATGGCATCTGGTCCCATCAGTTCAGTTCAGTTCATTTCAGTCGCTCAGTTCTGTCCAACTCTATACAACCCCGTGCACTGCAGTGCGCCAGGCTTCCCTGTCCATCACCAACTCCTGGAGCTTACTCAAACTCATGTCCTTTGAGTCAGTGATGCCATACAACCGTCTCACCCTCAGTCATCCACTTCTTTTCCTGCCTTCAAACTTTGCCAATATCAGGGTCTTTTCTGGTACCATCACTTCATGGCAAATAGGTGGGGAAGCATTGGAAACAGTGAGAGACTTTATTTTTGGGGTTCCAAAGTCACTGCAGATGGTGACTGCGGTGATGAAATGAAAAGATTTCTGCTTCTTAGAAGCAAAGCTTTGACCAACCTAGACAGCATTATTAAAAAGCAGAGACATTACTTTGCTGACAAAGGTCTGTCTACTCAAAGCTATGGTTTTTCCTATAGTCTTGTATTGATGTGAGAGTTGGACCATAAAGAAAGCTAAGTGCTAAAGAAGTGATGATTTTTAACTATGGTGTTGGAGAAGACTCTTGAGAGTCCCTTGGACTTCAAGGAGATCAAACCAGTCAATCCTAAAAGAAATCAGTCCTGAATATTCATTGGAAGGGCTGATGCTGAAGGTGAAGCTCCAATACTTTGGTGACCGAATGCAAAGAACTGACTCATTGGAAAAGACCCTGATGCTGGAAAACATTGAAAGAAGGAGGAGAAGGGGATGACAGCGGATGAGATACTTGGACGGCGTCATTGACTTGATGGACATGAGTTAGAGCAAAGTGTGGGAGTTGGTGATAGACTGGGAAGTCTGGTGTGCTGCAATCTATGGGGTCATATAGAGTCGGACAGGACAGAGTGACTGAACTGAACTGAAGTGTACTTGAAAACTATAAGACATTAATTGAGGAAATGGACAAGGACAGAAATAGATGGAAAGATATACTGTGCTCATAGAGTAAAAAAAATTACTATCATTAAAATGATCACACTGATTTGGGCAATCTACAGATTCAGTGTAACCCTTATCAAAGTACCAATGGCATTTTTCACAAATCTAGAACAAATAATTGTTCATCTTGTCTTTGTAAACATAATGACCTCATGCTGACCTATATACATCCAGGATCTGCAGCTATAAAAGCAAAAAATAGGGAATTCCCTGGTGGTTCAGGGTCCAGTGTTTAATTCTCGGTGCTTTCACTACCATAGAACAGTATTTGCTCCCTGATCAGGGAATTAATATCCCACAAGATGTGTGGTGTGGCCAAAAGAAACCCCAACAAAATATAAGAAAAAATAGATATAACAGTTTTAAAATGTTTTAAGTATAAAAAAATATAGAAATACATTTACATTTAAAAATGTTAAAATAAAAAATGCTTTGGCAGGGGCAAAGATCATCATTCAAATCTTGGCTGTGGAGTCAGATGGCTCTCACATCAAATTCCTGCTTAACTGTAAACATGGGTAGGTTATTTTCAGCATTTTGTGACCTTTGTTTTTTAACCTCTGAAATAGGATATCAAAGGATAAAAACAGTACAGTTTAGTAACTAATGCAGTATGCTTTATTTGAGAGAAAACAACCCATGAGTTAGGGGTGCCCAGTGCCTCACAAGCAGTGGAGCACTCTTCCGGAGGGATTTCAGCAAGAATGGGTGTTATAGAGCATTAGAAGAGGCAATGTAGAAACAGGGCATGATTGGCTAGGAGGTCAAGGATTTCCTGATAAGGTTAATAGGTCTATTTTCTAGCCTAAGATAAGCTAGCTAAAGTTGAGTTGAAGGACTGATTAATTTATGTTAGGTTTCCTAGATAGTGAGGTGTTTCCTGTGAGTGTGGGCTGACATGGATTAATTTTTGCATGTGGACCACTTGGGCTGCCTCCATTTTGTGAGTCCCAATATGAAAATTTCCTTTATCAGTGGGAAATGATGTTTGTCTCTTCTTTCAGATTTGTTATGAGGACAAAATAGCCATAAACATCCCTATTACTTTAAAGCTATAGGAATAAATGATATTAACAAAAAAAGCTATAGGAATTTATTTTTATTAAATAATCAGCACTTAGCCAAACTATGGTCTTGAAGGCTGCAAGTTAGTCAACCTGCCCTCTCTCTGAATCCCGGTTTACATCTGCAAGAAAGTTGACTAACTGTGGCCCATCCATGACAGTCAGGTTATGGTCCGAGGAGTCATCATTCACTTGCATTAACTGTTATTGACCTGTCTCTCTCCCACAGTCTTTGATCCATATCCTTGCCAGTGTCTTTCAGACACTGCCTCTCATTTGGGGATCTGCTTCATGTTCAGTTCTAAGCCATTGCCTTCAAGTTTTTTCATATACCTGGTTACTCATCTGTCTCTAGCTGAGACAATATTTTTAGATATCTGTCAATCTTCACGTAACTCCCTGATTGCACTCTTGTTCTGAGTCAAAGCAGATTCCCCAACTAGACTCACAAAGCTCCTTCTGCTTTAGCTTCCAAACAAGATGGAGCAATCTAGGCCAGATTTACACTCCCACATGAAACAATGAAAAAATATTGCAACAGTATTCTCAAGATGTCCGAAAACAAAGAACAGTGATTCCGAGTTTGGAAACAAGGACAACACTGCAATGTCCCAGCTTACTACCTTGAGAAAGTTTCCAGGTGGCAGTGCACAAAGGGAACCCAGGTAGAGTCAGGCAGAGTTTCTGTGGAGTTATAATATATGTAGAAGCATGCTATCTGGCAAGCATAGCAAAAGGCCAGGAGAGGAGAAATCAAAGTATGCTGTTGCATGATTCTTATACTATATGTGAAGTAGTATAATATCATTTATAGGTAGACTGTGATAAGTTAAAGTATAAATCCTGAGACAATCCCTGAAACAGTGGAATGAAGAGTTATAGGTAATAAGCTAACAGAGGAGATAAACTATAATCATACAAAATACTAAGTTAATCCAAAATAAGCCAGAAAATGATGAAAGAGAAAAGAGTACAAATGGGAAAATAGAAAGTCAAGAAAAATGATACAATTGAAGTTAACCATATCAGTGGTCATGTTAAATTAAAATGGTCTAAATGCCTCAATTAAAGGCAGAGATTGCCATATTAGATAGGGAAATAAAAAGAAAAAAGAAGGCCCAGCTGCATTCTTTTCACAAGAAACCAACTTTAAGTATAATGACAGGCAAAAATAGATGAAAATATAACAATGGAATGAAATACGCCATGATAGCAATAGTCAAATGAAAGATGGGATGCTTATATTAATATCAAAGTAGATTTTAGAGCAAAGAATTGCACTGCAGTTAAATTAAGTTGTTTTGTAATAATAAAAAGGCCAATTTATCAAGAGATAATAATCTAAACATTTACGTGCTGAAAAACACAGCTAAAGTTATGGTGGGAAATTTCAGCACTTATCTCTCGGTTATTGATATTGATGGAACAGCTGGGTGGAAAATCTGAAAGCTTATAGAAGAATTAAAGTGCAGTATGAACTAATTTGGGCTTCCCTGGTGGCTCAGTGGTAAAAAATCTTCCTGCTAATTCAGGAGACTGGGGTTCGATCCCTACGTCGAAAAGATCCCCTGGGGAAGGAAATGGCAACCCACTCTAGTATCCTTTCCTGGGAAATTCATGGAGAGATGATCCTGGTGGGCAACAGGCCATAGGTTGCAAAAAAAGTTGAACATGTTTTAGTGACTAACAACATCAACAATAAATGAACCAATTTGACCTAATTGGCATTTGTAGAAGACTCTACCCAACCACAGAAAGATATATATATATATATATTTAAAATTGCTTATTTTTAATTGGAGGATAATTTCTTTATAATGTTCTGTTGGTTTCTGCTATACATCAACATGAATCTGCTACAGGTATACATATGTCCCCTCCCTCTTGAGCCTCCGTCCCACCTCTCATCCTAGAATATACATTTCTTTCAAGTATCTATGAAATATTTACTCACATAGAACATATGCTGTGCCATAAGATGTCTCAATATACTTAAAATATTTTTTTAAACTTTTTCCGCTTGCATTTTTAAAAGATTTATTAATTTATTTTCTAACTGAAGGATAATTGCTTTACAGAATTTTATTGCTTTCTGTCAAACATGGCTGATTCATTTTGATATTTAAAGTAATTTAAACCACAGTCTGGCAATAATGGAATTAAAAAAGATCAATAACAAATAAATCAGTAGAGTTAGTTAGTTCAGTCTCTCAGTCATGTTCGACTCTTTGCGACTCCATGAATTGCAGCACGCCAGGCCTCCCTGTCCTTCACCAACTCCCAGAGTTCACTCAAATCCATGTCCATCGAGTCAGTGATGCCATCCAGCCATCTCATCCTCTGTCGCCCCATTCTTCTCCTGCCCCCAATCCCTCCCAGCATCAGGGTCTTTTCCAATGAGTCAACTCTTCGCATGAGGTGGTCAAAGAACTGGAGTTTCAGCTTCAGCATGAGTCCTTCCAATGAACTCCCAGGAACGATGTCCTTTAGGATGGACTGGTTGGATCTCCTTGCAGTCCAAGGGACTCTCAAGAGTCTTCTCCAACACCACAGTTCAAAAGCATCAATTCTTTGGCGCTCAGCTTTTTCACAGTCCAACTCTCACATCCATACATGACCACTGGAAAAACCGTCTAGCTTTGACTAGACGGACCTTTGTTGGCAAAGTAATATCTCTGCTTTTCAATATTTTATCTAGGTTGGTCATAACTTTCCTTCCACGGCATAAGCATCTTTTAATTTCATGGCTGCAATCACCATCTACAGTGATTTTGGAGCCCCCCAAAATAAAGTCTGAAACTGTTTCCACTGTTTCACCATCTATTTCCCATGAAGTGATGAGACCAGATGCCATGGTCTTCATCTTCTGAATGTTGAGTTTTAAGCCAACTTTTTCACTCTCCTCTTTCACTTTCATCAGGAGGCTTTTGAGTTCCTCTTCTCTTTCTGCCATAAGGGTGGTGTCATCTGCATATCTGAGGTTATTGATATTTCTCCTGGCAATCTTGATTCCAGCTTGTGCTTCTTCCAGCCCAGCGTTTCTCAAGATGTATTCTGCATATAAGTTAAATAAGCAGAGTGACAATATACAGGCTTGACATACTTCTTTTCCTATTTGGAACCAGTCTGTTGTTCCATGTCCAGTTCTACTGTTGCTTCCTGACCTGCATATAGGTTTCTCAAGAGGCAGGTCAGATGGTCTGGTATTCCCATCTCTTTTGAATTTTCCACAGTTTATTGTGATCCACACAGTCAAAGGCTTTGGCATAGTCAATAAAGCAGAAATAGATGTTTTTCTGAAACTCTCTTGCTTTTTCAGTGACCCAGCAGATGTTGGCAATTTGATCTGTGGTTCCTCTGCCTTTTCTCAAACCAGCTTGAACATCTATAAGTTCACAGTTCACGTACTGCTGAGGCCTGGCTTGGAGAATTTTGAGCATTACTTTACTATCGTGTGAGATGAGTGCAATTGTGAGGGAGTTTGAGCATTCTTTGGCATTGCCTTTCTTTAGGATTGGAATGAAAACTGACCTTTTCCAGTCCCTGTGGCCATTGCTGAGTTTTCCAAATTGGCTGGCATATTGAGTGTAGCACTTTCACAGCATCATCTTTCAGGATTTGAAATAGCTCAACTGGAATTCCATCACCTCCACTAGCTTTGTTTGTAGCGATGCTTTCTAAGGCCCACTTGACTTCACATTCCAGGATGTCTGGCTCTAGGTGAGTGATCACACCATCGTGATTATCTTGGTCATGAAGCTCTTTTTTGTACAGTTTTTCTGTGTATTCTCGCCACCTCTTCTTAATATCTTTTGCTTCTGTTAGATCCCTACAATTTCTGTCCTTTATTGAATCCATCTTTGCACGAAATGTTCCCTTGGTATTTCTAATTTTCTTGAAAAGATCTCTAGTCTTTTCCATTCTGTTGTTTTCCTCTATTTCTTTACATTGATCCCTGAGGAAGGCTTTCTTATCTCTCCTTGCTATTCTCTGGAACTCTGCATTCAGATGCTTATATCTTTCCTTTTCTCCTTTGCTTTTTGCTTCTCTTCTTTTCACAGCTATTTGTAAGGCCTCCTCAGACAGCCATTTTGCTTTTTTTGCATTTCTTTTCCATTGCGATGGTATTGATCCTTGTCTCGTGTACAATGTCACAAACCTCTGTCCATAGTTCATCAGGCACTCTGTCATATCAGATCTAGTCCCTTAAATCTATTTCTCACTTCCACTTTATAATCATAAGGGATGTGATTTAGGTCATACTTGAATAGTCTAGTGGTTTTCCCCACTTTCTTCAACTTAAGTCTAAATTTGGCAATAAGGAGTTCATGATCTGAGCCACAGTCAGCTCCTGATCTTGTTTTTGTTGACTGCATAGAGCTTCTCCATCTTTGGCTGTAAAGAATATAATCAGTCTGATTTCGGTGTTGACCATCTGGTGATATCCATGTGTACAGTCTTGTGTTGTTGGAAGATGGTGTTTGCTATGACCAGTGCATTGTCTTGGCAAAACTCTATTAGCCTTTGCCCTGCTTCATTCCATACTCCAAGGCCAAATTTGCCTCTTACTCCAGGCATTTCTTGACTTCCTACTTTTGCATTCCAGTCCCCTATAATGAAAAGGATATCTTTTTTGGGTGTTAGTTCTAAAAGGTCTTGTAGGTCTTCATAGAACCATTCAACTTCAGCTTCTTCAGCATTACTGGTTGAGGCATAGGCTTGGATTACCATGATATTGAGTGGTTTGCCTTGGAAACGAACAGAGATCATTCTGTTGTTTTTGAGATTGCATCCAAGTAGTGCATTTCGGACTCTGTTGTTGACCATGATGGCTACTCCATTTCTTCTAAGGGATTCCTGCCCACAGTAGTAGATACCATGGTCATCTGAGTTATATTCACCCATTCCAGTCCATTTTAGTTTGCTGATTCCTAGAATGTCGACGTTCACTTTTGCCATCTCCTGTTTGACCACTTCCAATTTGCCTTGATTCATGGACCTGACATTCCAGGTTCCTATGCAATATTGCTCTTTACAGCATCGGACCTTGCTTCTATCACCAGTCACATCCACAATTGGGTATTGTTTTTGCTTTGGCTCCATCCCTTCATTCTTTCTGGAGTTATTTCTCCACTGATCTCCAGTAGCATATTGAGCACCTACCATCCTGGGGAGTTTTCAGTATCCTATCATTTTGCCTTTTCATACTGTTCATGGGGTTCTCAAGGCAAGAATACTGAAGTGGTTTGCCATTCCCTTCTCCAGTGAACCACATTCTGTCAGACCTCTCCACCAAGACCCTCCCATCTTGGGGTGGCCCCACATGGTATGGCTTAGTTTCATTGAGTTAGACAAGGCTGTGGCCCATGAGATCAGACTGGCTAGTTTTCTCTAATTATGGTTTCAGTGTGTCTGCCCTCTGATGCCCTCTCACAACACCTACAGTCTTACTTGGGTTTCTCTTACCTTGGAAGTGGGGTATCTCTTCACGGCTGCTCCAGCAAAGTGCAGCCACTGCTCCTTACCTTGGATGAGGGGTATCTCCTCAAGGCCACCCCTCCTGACCTTGAACGTGGAGTAGCACCTCTCGGCCCTCCTGAGCCCTTGCATCCGCCACTCCTTGGTTGTGGGCTTGCTCCTCTCAGCCGTTTCCCCTGACCTCAGGCATGGGGTAGCTCCTCTCAGCTGCTGCCCTGACCTTGAGCATGCGGTAGCTCTTCTCGGCCAACCCCCACCGCCCCCCCCGACCTTGGACGTGAGGTTAGCTCCTCTCAGCCGCCACCCCTGATTTCGGACTTGGGGTAGATCCTCTCGGCCGCTCCTGTGCTGACACAGTCTGGCACTCTCGGTCACCACCTCTGACCTTGGGCGAGGGGTAGCTCCTCTCCTCCCTTTTCAATCACTTGAAAACCCCCGTATATTTGGGAACAAAATGACATGTTTCTAGATAGCCCATGGGTCAACAAAAAATATCAGAAGATAATTTGGAAAGTATTTTGAAATGAATGAAAATGAAGACAGCATAACAGAATTAGTGGGATGCTCTTAAAGCAGGGATTGGGGGAAATTTATAGCACTAAATGCCTAAGTTTGAAAAGGAGAATGATCTCAAGTTAGTAACCTCTGCTCCCATCTTAAGAAACTAGAAAAAGAAGAAATTAAACTCAGCACAGGCAGAGGAAACAAAATGATAAAGATTGGGGCAGAAATAAATGAAAAACCAAAAAACAAGGGAGAAAAAGTCAATGAAACCAAATGTTGTTGGTGAAGATCAATAAAACGGATAGACCTCTGGCCAGACTTATCAAGAAAAAGGAGAGAAAACACAAATGGATGAGCAAAATCATATCACCACAAATTCTACATATACTAAGAAGACAATAAATAAATAAATAGTATAAACAAATGGGAATTCCCTGTCGGTCCAGTGGTTAGGACTCAGTGCTTTCACTGTTCCATCCCTGATTGGGGAACTAAGATCCCACAAGCCACACTGGAGGGTCAAAAAAATGTATGTGCAAATGTTGTTCAGTCACTCAGTTGTGTCTGACTCTTTGCGACCCCATGGACAGCAGCACACCAGGCTTCCCTGTCCTTCACCATCTCTTGGAGCTTGCTCAAACTCACTTGCATGGAGTTGGTGATGCCATCCAACCATCTCATCCTCTGCCGTCCCCTTCTCCTCCTGCCTTTGATCTTTTCCAGCATCAGGGTCTTTTCTAATGAGTCAGTTCTTCACATCAGGTGGCCAAAGTATTGAAGCCTTAGCTTCAGCATCAGTCCTTAAAATGAATATTCAGGGTTGATTTCCTTTAGGATCGACTGGTTTGATCTCCTTGCAGTCCTAAGGATGCTTAAGAGTCTTCTCCAACACCACAGTTCTAAAGCATCAGTTTTTTTTGGTGTTCAGCTTACTTTACAATCCAACTCTGACATCGATACATGACTACTGGATAAAACATAGCTTTGGCTAGACAGACCTTTGCTGGTATAGCATAGACAAAGACTGCATAGCAAACACAATCACCTTTCAATATAGTGGTCTTATGCACTCATGATGTGTGGCCTGATGCAGTTTAACTCTGTAAGACCAGATTAGTCACTGCTTTTCCTGTGGGGATGAGGTGTGAAAGGACACTTCCTCCCTAACACTCCCCTATTATTTTTTCCTTATTTGGTCTTAGCTATTTTTAAGGCAACCGCAGACTTCATCCAAGTGCATTAGTTTCAAAGGCTACCATGATAAATTACTGCAAGCTGGTTGGCTGAAACATCAACTGTTTTCTTTTTTTTTCTTTTTTAATTTTGGTGGCATCACGTGCCACCAAATGCCCCTGAAAAACCACTAAACTAAACCACAAAATCTGGCATATATGGAGGACCCATGGGATGTTATGGTCATGAAAAAATATTTTTTTCCCTCCAGTCCAACATCCAGTACCTAGTTAATGAATGGGGGAGGTGTTCTTGGGAGGCTGGCTAAAGCATAAAAGCTCTAGAACACCATAAATCTGTATCAGACTTACATGATTTCATGCATATAACAGTAATGAGAAAAGAAAAGTAGCTTGAATTAGTGTTTAGTGGCCAAGACTGGTTTTCTGACAATCCATGAGTCTAGTAATGGTATATGGCTCCTGAAATAGCTTACCCCCCACCATTTTAATTTTTTACATGACTTGCAGTATGTTCTTATTTTTTCCTGTAAGTAACCTCAAGAGATCAGCATAGAAAACTTTATTTCTCTGCTGGGGCTCTAACTGCCCGGGGAAAGTCAAGACTGGGAGCCCGGGTGGCCTGGGATCTCTGGTGGTGGCAGCTGCAGAAATCTGATGATGCAGATCGCCAAAGCAGTTGTGAGACAATTTCAGCAAAAACTGGCTGATACCCTAAAAATTCAGTCTATGTCGGAGGCTTCACTGGAGTCCATGTCATGTTATCGTGCTAACTTAGATGATGAGGTACAGGGTTGAAATAAGAAATTATGTCAACTCACAAGTCAGACTGATGATCTTTCAGCAGAGCTGGAAGCTGCATCTTCAGAATGTCTGCACCTGAGTGCAAAAAATCAAGTTCTTCGACAGGAATTATTATCTATGAAAATACAAGCAGAATTTCAAGGAAACTTAGAGCAGTTAGGAGAGAAGAATAATGCTTCAATAAGAAGTCAGATGGAACCCAGAATTAAAGACTTGAAATCTGAATTCTCCTAGGTGAAAACTTTTCAAGAAGATTCTAATACAGCAGATTGGAAAATATAAGCCACTCTACCTAGTGGAACTAGATATTAGAAAGTCATTGGCAAAAAAAAAAAAAAGAAAGAAAGAAAGTCATTGGCAAATAAACAAGACTAATGAGAAGCTGGTAGATACCATCACCC
Source organism: Bos grunniens (assembly GCF_055505025.1). Classification (NCBI taxonomy): domain Eukaryota; kingdom Metazoa; phylum Chordata; class Mammalia; order Artiodactyla; family Bovidae; genus Bos; species Bos grunniens. Next base: position 121,406,186 of record NC_141194.1, on the reverse strand, counting down.
AACTTGTGGTGGAGAAACAGCAGAACAGATCTTGACTCAGCCCTCTTACCACGAGGCCAGTCCTGGAGCCCCCTTGTGTTGGAAATTTCAGTAGTAGTTTAGTGCTCAATAGAAATCTTACTCTGGGCTTCCCTGGTGGCTCAGATGGTAAAGAGTCTGCCTGCAGTGTGGGAGACCTGGGTTCAATCCCTGGGTCAGGAAGATCCCCTGGAGAAGGAAATGGCAACCCACTCCAGTATTCTTGCCTGGAAAATCCCAGGAGTCTGGAAGGCTACAGTCCATGAGGTTGCAAAGAGTCAGACACAACTGAGTGACTTTCTTTCTTTCTAGAAATCTTACTTTGAGAGCAAATGTAGTGTTTTCTATCTCAATTCCACGCCCTTCAAATAACAACATGGAGACTTACTTGACCAAGATGCAGTGGGAGTTGCAAAATAATATAACTAGAGAACTAGAAAAACCTGCTGATGAATTTAAATCTGGATCCTAAAGAGTGTCTCCTCTAGGATCTACAGATGAGTCAAATCTGTTTCAGGACCTACTTTTGAAAACATCACAAGAATATGTGCAGATTTTGAAGAAAAAGTATATGATCTGAAAGACAAATAGTAAATGTTTCCCTACTGCACTGTTTTCATGACATTTTAGTTGTTTCCCATTAAACATGATGAGAAAATCTTTAAAACCATAAACCTTTATTTGTCAATTTCATTTTGTCTTCACTGTTCATTCAGTGAAACTAAGGTTTATGAAAGAAACTTGTTTACACAACAGTGTTATAGTCCTTTTTTGAGCAAATATCAGGAGTTGACTACCTTCATATCTTCATTGTTACTAATTTATAATATCTTTCATTAGTCCTTTGGTACTTTAGAATTTTATTTCATTTTTTATTTATATTTTTTATTATATAAACATTTTTATTATATAAACATGTGGAAATTGAAGGTAAGTAGCTCAATCACGTTCTTTTTTTTTAAATTGAAGTATACTTGATTTACAACTTTGTATTAGTTTCAGGTATACAGCAAGTTCACTGATATATTTAATATATATATTTTCAGATTCTTTCCCATTATTGGTTCTTATAAGATATTGGGTATAATTCCCTGTGCTCTACTGTAACCCTTATAACATCTATTTTATGTATAGTAATTTGTATTAGCTAATCTCAAACTCCTAATTACGCCCCATTTCCTTTCCCCTTTGGTAACCATAGGTTTGTTTTGTATATCTGTGAATCTGTGTCTGTTTTGTAAATAAGTTCATTTGTATCAGTTTTTAGATTCTCCATGTAGGTGACATCATATGATATTGCCTTCCTCTTTCTTAGTCCACTTAGTATGATAACCTGTAGGTCCATCCATGTTGCTGCCAGATGGCATTATTTCATTTATTTTTATGCCAGAGTAATATTCCATCGAATATATATATATATATACACACACACACACATATATACATATATATATATATATACCACTTATTCTTAAGGGAATAGTTTATTGGGAACTTGGATTGTTTCCATATCTTAGCTGTTGTAAATAGGTCTGCTGTGAACATTTGGTGTCAGTCACGTTCTATTGTTCTGATTCGCAGCCACACAATTGGACAGTTTTACTTATTTATTTGGCTGTGCCTGATCTCAGTTGTGGCATGTGGGATCTTTGTTGCATGTGCAGGATCTTTAGCAGCATGTGAACTCTTAGTTGCCACGTGTGGGATCCAGTTCCCTGACCAAGGATCAAACCCAGGGTCCCTGCATTGTGAGTGCAGAGTCTTAGCCACTGGACAACCAGGGAAGTCCCACAATTGGACACTGATTTTTTTTTTATTTTGCAAACTGGCAGAGAAGGTGTAGATATGATAGATACAGTCCATTCAGTTTTTTCAGGACTAATTATTCCAGCCATTCATTAGCATAAGCCTTTGTTTCTTCTTTTCCTCTTTGTGATTACCTGCCTTTTGGTAATTCTAAAAAATTTTTAAATTGTAGTATAGTTGATTTGCAATGTGTTAATTACTGCTGTACAATGTATTCTTTTCCATTTTGGTTTACCATAGGATATATCTCTGTGCTATACAGGAAGACCTTATTGCTTATCCATTATATATATAAACACTTACATCTGCTAACCCCCACCCCTCAATCCCCTCTCCCTTGGCAACCATCAATCTGTTTTCCATGTCCATCAGTTTGTTTCATAGATAGGTTTATTTGTTTCATATTTTAGATTCTACATATAAGTGATATCATATAATATTTGCCTTTCTCTTTCTAACTTATTTCACTTAGTACAATAATCTCTAGTCGCATCCATGTTGCTGCAAATGACATTATTTCATTCTTTTTATGACCGAATAGTATTCCATCATACATATGGACCACATCTTTATCCACTCTTCTGTTGATGGACATTTAGATTTATTTCCATGTCTTGGCTATTGTGAATAATGCTTCTGTGAACATAGGGATATATGTATCTTTTGGAATTTTGATTTTGTCCAGATATATGCCCAAGAGTGAGATTGCTGGATCAAATGGTAATTCTATTTTTAGTTTTCTGAGGAACTGCTTTACTTTTTCCACAGTGGCTGTACCAACTTACATTCCAGGCCTTTAGGCAATTTTAATATGCATTAAAAAATAGCTCATTTTGCTAGGAAAATTGGTAACTAAGGGAATAGTTTGATGATAGAAGATATCTACAGATTTTTTTTATTATCAGCAAATTTCTACTATTCAGAGAACAATGACTATATAGTTCCTGTATCTTACTTTTTAAAGTAAAATAATTATATACAACAGATTTATACCAATTTATTTCTTCATCTCCTTCAGCTGTCTTTTCAATGTGTTATTTTGATTCAGGCACATCAGGGAATAATTCTAAGTAGAATTATTCTCAAGTAGCACTACCTCAAAGTTCTTAGATGTAAGCTATTATTAGCTCTTGCTTATTTTAAAGACGGCCTTTTCTGTGTATTATATATATAATTCCAAGCTAATTAATCATGATTAACCCTTGTTTTATAAGGTTGCAACAGCAGAGGAATAATTGAGGGTTGTGTATAAGTTGCCTTTAAGGAGATATTTGACTGAAGCTCTCAGAAAGCTTTCTTCCAACTTCTAGTTCCCTTCCTTTGTTGCTTCTAATTCTTAGGAATTTCACAATGTGGCAGGGACTGGAGGATTTTGAGAGTCGATAAAACTGGAGACTTTTAAATATCCCTCATCTGGTGTAGCACTTCTCTGTGGCCACTTAAAGATCTGCCAACCAGGCACATGCCACCGCAAGCTAGCGTCCTCAACCCTGTTAGCCCGGTAAAACATGGACTTCTAGCTGAGTGAGCATTCCTTCAGCTCTTCACAGCCCCCTCTCCCCACAGGAGATAGAAGAGAGGATTTCTAAGTATCCTTTCAGCTACATTTTTATATAATTTCTTTTTAAAATTTTTATGTATTTATTTTAATTGGAGAATAATTACTTTAAAATATTGTGATGGTTCTTGTCTTACATCAACATGAATTGGCCATAGGTATACTTGTGTCCCTTCCCCCACTCCACCCCATCCCTCCAGGTTGTCACAGAGCACCTGCTTTGGGTGCCCTGGCCCTGCCTCATACCTCAAACTCACACTGGCTATCTATTTTACATATGGTAACATATATGTTTCAGTGCTGTTCTCTCAAATCATCGCACCGTCTCCTTCTCCCACTGAGTCCAAAAGTCTGTCCTTTACATCTGTGTCTCCTTTGCTGCCCTGCATGTAGGATCATCAGTACCATCTTTCTAGATTCCGCATGTATGTGTTACTATACAGTATTTGTCTTTCTCTTTCTGACTTACTTCATTCTGTATAATAAACTAAAGGTTCACCCACCTCATTAGAACTGACTCAAATGCATTCCTTTTATAGCTGAGTAATATTCCATTGTGTATATAATTTCTTAAATTTTTTTAAATTTTAAAAGTTTAATTTTTAAAAATTTTATTGAAGTAAAGTTGATTTACAATGTTGTGTACTTCCATGCTTATAGAATTTCATGTAGAAATACATGTTGGAAATGTTTGAAATCTGCATTTTTGCACTTTTTTTAAGGGATACGTTTTTAGAAAGCACTGTATTGAATAAAGTGAGATTCAACCAGTCAAGGAGATCTAATCAGTCAATCCTAAAGGAAATCAGTCCTGAATATTCCTTGGAAGGACTGATACTGAAGCTGAAGCTCCAATACGTTGGCCACCTGATGCAAAGAACTGACTCATGAAAAGACTCTGATGCTAGGAAAGATTGAAGGCGGGAGGAGAAGGGGACGACAGAGAATGAGATGGTGGGATGGAATCACCCATTCGATGGACATGAGTTTGAGTAAGCTCCTGGATTCGGTGGTGGACAGGCAAGCCTGGCATGCTGCAGTCCAAGGGGTCACAAAAAGTTGGACAGGTCTGAGCGACTGAACTGAACTGAACTTACTGAATAAAAGGAGCAAAATATAATTAATTTCAGTTCCATTGTTATTGTTGTGTTAGTCACTCAGTCGTGTCCGACTCTCTGTGAACCCAGAGCTTCCCTGGTAGCTCAGATGGTAAAGAATCTGCCTGCAGTGCTGGCGACCTGAGTTGGATCCCTGGGTCTGGAAGATCCCCTAGAGAAAGGAAGGACTGCCTACTCCAGTATTCTTGCCTGGAGAATTCCGTCGATAGAGAAGTAAGGTGGGCTACAGTCCATGGAGCCAGAAAGAGTTGGACATGACTGAAGAATTAACGATTTTAGTTCCATAGACAGGAGCAAGGTATGAGTTTTGGAGATGAAGGTAAGGAATGTGGATGAAAGGGAAACACAGCGCTGATGGTCTTAGAGGGAAGGACCACGTTTGAAACTGGCTTCACAGCGACCCCTGGTGGCCGGAAATGTAAGGAAGCCAAGGACTGACACATACAGCCCTGATACCTGCTGAACCGGGAAACATAAAATGGGAGCCAGACATAAGAAAGGTATCATGACAGGTAAGACAATGCTGCAAGAAGGCTAGGAAATAGAGATTCAGAGCCCTCTTACTTAAACCAGGACATTGCCAAGAAGTGCCAAAAACTATCCTTTGAAGTGAGACAAGTTATTTTAGGTATTAACTTGTGGAAGCTTTGGTAAAAAAAATATTATTATTTTTTTTTTTTGCAAAATTTCTTCTCTAACTCAGCGTACATGCTTTTTTACATATTTTATATCGGTTTTATGTGTGAAGCCCCATACTAATGCACCTAGAATTTTTCACGTTGAATGAGCTTCAAATATTCTGTAGACTCCTACTCTATAATTAAGTGTGGTTTAAAAAGCAACATACATACTCACGCTCATAGCTTGTGTTTAACATGTCATTATCATTGGTTGTCACTGGCAGTTAGTCCTTTTTACTAGATATTAATATTCCCAGCCTTTAAAGTATTACAAGTCTTTAGCTTAAGAATGATAAAGAGAAGAGGGCTTAGATCATTTGGCTTTGCCTATAAATGGGGAAACAGTGGAAACAGTGTCAGACTTTATTTTTGGGGGGCTCCAAAATCACTGCAGATGGTGACTGCAGCCATGAAATTAAAAGACACTTACTCCTTGGAAGGAAAGTTATGACCAACCTAGATAGCATATTCAAAAGCAGAGACATTACTTTGCCAACAAAGATCCATCTAGTCAAGGCTATGGTTTTTCCTGTGGTCATGTATGGATGTGAGAGTTGGACTGTGAAGATGGCTGAGCACCGAAGAATTGATGCTTTTGAACTGTGGTGTTGGAAAAGACTCTTGAGAGTCCCTTGGACTGCAAGGAGATCCAACCAGTCCATTCTGAAGGCGATCAGCCCTGCGATTTCTTTGGAGGGAATGATGCTGAAGCTGAAACTCCAGTACTTTGGCCACCTCATGTGAAGAGTTGACTCATTGGAAAAGACTCTGATGCTGGGAGGGATTGGGGGCGGGAGGAGAAGGGGACGACAGAGGATGAGATGGCTGGATGGCATCACTGACTCGATGGACATGAGTCTGAGTGAACTCCAGGAGTTGGTGATGGACAGGGAGGCCTGGCGTGCTGCAATTAACGGGTTTGCAAAGAGTCGGACACGACTGAACAACTGAACTGAACTGAACTGAACTGAACCAAGACTTTGGTTGAATTTAAGCTGAAAAACTATCCAGTTTTGACATTGGCTATTTTCCAGGCTACTGATAGCTCAGATGAACTCCAAAATCATCTTACAATATGAAGCCAGATTACCCAATGAAATTTTAATTTTTTAAAAAAATTTAGACTGAGATGCTGTCAAATGCTGGTTAACATCATCTGAACAAAGCAGCCATTAAAAGCATGAGGCGAATGGAGGAAATCTGCATATAGACTGGATAATTTATATTAAGGAATTATTATTAAGTTTTATATGAGATAATAGTATTGTGTTTCAGTTCAGTTCGGCTCAGTCACCCAGCCGTATCCAACTCTTTGTCACCCCATGGAGTATTGTGTTTATGTATTTTTAAAATTTATTATTTTTTGGAGATATAAATGGGAAGGCAATGGATAGTAGTTTAAATGAAACAACATTGGCCATGTAATAATAATTCTTGAATCTGAGCAATGTTTATATGGGGGTTCATTCATACTCCTACTTTTTTGTTTGAACTGTTTTTCATATTAAACCATAAAAATCTGATCAGAACTTTTGCTTCTATTTGTGAATTTTAAAAAGACCAGGCTACCCCAGAACAGTTTTAACCCTTTACAGTTTATCTTTACAAAAAGTGTAATACCAGTAGGAAATCAAGTCTGTAGCTACCACAATGCTTTTCAAATGCATTTTCTACCTCTTAAAACTTTTATATATCGTGCCATCTGTGAATTTCATGATGACCTTACAGACCCCACCAGGAGACTACCAGTGGAGGAGGCAGAGGTTATGGGGAAGTCAGATGTGAATGAAGTCAAGACATATTTATATGTTCCTGGTAAGTTAGGAGGATGGTCCAGATTGATTAAAAGTCAAGTAAGGACTTTGCTGATACCAGTGGACTGGGTGATCTGAGAATAAACACATACCCCAGAAACTGGAAGTGAGAAGGCAGTACAGCATAATGAAAATTTGAACTTAAGTCAATCATAGATTCATATCTTGATTCAATCAATTGCTAGATGTGATCTTACTATATGTTACAGAGCATCGGTTAACTCATATGGTAGTCCATATAATAGGGGACTGTTGGGGATTAAATAAAATATGTGAATGTGAGGAAAGTGTTAACACAGCAGGTCTGGTTGTTTGGTTCTTGTATGTCAAGGGAACTGGAAACCATGATTTGACTATTGGTCAACCCAGGGGGAATGTTCTAATGTTAATTGGTTGATGATCATGTTTTGTTCACCTGATTGCTTGGCACAAACATCAACATTGATAATGTGCATCTGGTGTCATTGTTGGGATCCTGAGTTTCACTTGCCATGTCTGGTTATGGAGCATGATGTACCTATGGGACCTGTTCTCAATAAAAGCCTCAGATGCTGAGGCTTCCCTGGGCAGAGCCATGTTGCACACATGCCTCTAGATTATTGCTAGAGAAGAGAGAATGTCCTAGGTGGCCCCAGAGGGGCAAGTACTCAAAAGCGCATGTCCAAACTCTCTGATTCACCCAAAAAGAAGTCTTTTTCCTGTTGCTTTTGATTTGTACATTTTTGTTCTAATAAACCTCAGACATGACTATAATCTGCTTTTGAGTCTTGTGAGTCCTTTTTCTAAATCAGTAAAATTGAGGGGAGGGTGGCCTTCAGATATCCCGGACATAAAGGGACTTAGTACAATGTCTGGCAAGTAGTACACATCCAATATATGCTAGCTATGGAATTTAACTGACCCTGCTGAATGTGACAGGGGACTGACCTCACTGTACTAGAATATAGGCTGGGACTGCAGGATTTTGTCTGTTTTTCTGAACCATGCTCTTGGAAGTGGGCAGGGATAACCTCTCATCAGTGAGGAAGCTAGAAAATATAACTCCAAGGTTTTCCCCTGGCCTCCCAGCCCTCTGGATTCTAAGTAAGAAGGTACCCTGTGAAGAAAATGGGTAGATATCCGACCTCTATCTGGGCCATTCTGAGAATGCACAACAGGGCAAACTCTCTTTATCAATTTGAAGGGTAACCAAAAGAATCAAAAACCTTGAGAGTGGGGGCTGGAGCCTGGACCCTTACTTTGGTAGCAGTCATCAGAGGCAGTGGTATTAGAAATGAGTATTGGGACTTCCCTGGTGGTTCAGTGGCTAAAACTCCACACTCCCAATGCAGGGGGTCTGGGTTCTATCCCTGGTCAGAGAATCACATGCTGCAGCCAAGGGTTTGCATGCCACAACTAAGAACTGGCATGGTCAAATAAATATGTTTTAAAAAAGGAAATAACTATCAGGAATTTCCCCAGTGCAGCCAGAATCAAGCACACAGAGCCATTTCTGCCACACACTGGGCACCAGAGAAAGACAGTCTTAAACTGTGAGGACACTCTGTCAAAATTTAAAAGATAGTTGGGTTGAGACTTCAGTTGAGGGCTAATCCAAGGGGAAGAGGAGCCCAGGGTACCCATCTTGCAATCCCTTTTTGTATTTGTGTGTGTGTGTGTGACTGTGGTTCGCATATAACCCTGTGCCTGCGTCCAACTGTTTTCAACCCATCGACTGTAGCCCTTCAGTCTCCTCTGTCCATGGAATTTCCCAGGCAAGACTACTGGAGTGGGTTGCTATTTCCTCCTCCAAAGGATCTTCCCAACCCAGGGATCAAACCCACATCTCTTCCATTGGCAGGTGGATTCTTTACCACTGCACAAGCTGGGAAGCCCATCCAAGTGACCAGATCTACGTTGTTGTTGTTCAGCCATCAAGTCGTGTCCAACTCTGTGCGACCCCATGGACTGCAGCAGGCTGGGTTTCCCTGTCCCTCACCATCTCCCAGAATTTGCCCAAGTAGATCTAAGATACCTCGCAAAGAGATTTATACCTCTAAAATACAATAATAATTACAACAAAATCAGTTGTTATGTCACACATTTATTTACTATTTTTCAAGTAAATTGCCTCGAGATGGATATAAGTCTAATCTCAATAGTGATACCAAGTGGAGTTTTCCTCTACCAGGTTCTTAAATATGGTGAGTGTATAATAGTTCATAGAAGCTTGCTTCTTCTGCATGGGTGGTCTTTCTTTTGATCCCTTAATTATTTCGGGAGTTTTTAAACATGTCTTCCTTGCATTTTATGTTGCAGATTATAATCACCTCCCTGTCACTCTCACCATCACTGTTGTATGCTGTGATATCACTGTCACTCATGTTGCCATACACTGTGTTGTATTTGGGTTGTTTCTTTTTATACGACTTGTAAAAGTGCTTCAATTCCCGTGAAAACAGTGTAACTGGAACATGCTTTTTATTTGCGTCTGAAACATGAGTGATGAACGGCTCAGAAACAGCTCTGCAAACAAGGCACTTTTCCTTGTAGCATCGACAAAACTTCACTGGATGAGGCCTAGATAATATTTCTGCCCTACCTGCACTAGCTGGGCATTTTAGTTTAAGATATCTCTGGCGTTTGGTCAGTTTATCTACACTTGATTGCTCAGGGAAGCTCTGATTCTGTGGATAGGGTAGAGGAGATTTGGTTGGCTTGACCCGACAGTGTAGACTTGGTGGCCAAGTTGGCTTGATGGCCTTCTCTGGATAGGATGGACTGACCTGACTGACTAGCTTATGGGCATGAGCCTGCCTGTGTGCCTTTTTTGGACTGCGTGTTCTATGCAACTTTTCCTGGGGGGGTGATCCTAACACTTTTTTGGGAGCTGATGGCTTGGATGGTGTTTTTTGACTCGAGGGCCTGACTAACTTTTCTGCACTTGAAGGAACTTTTCGTGGACTTGAGGGCCCAGATGACTTATCTATTCTGGATACCACGGATTGTCTTTCTGGATCGCCCAGACCAACAGTCGGTGACTTGGAGTCAGTAAATGATATTTTAGATGACCTGGATGCCTTGATGGTGATATCTTCTTTCTTGTCCCTGAAAATACAGAGGATTTGGAATATGACAATTTAAATCAGAGGAGCAAGATTGCTGTTACCAGAAAATATGGGCTATTGTGTCAATTTAGACTTGTGGTCTTTTTGTGGCTCTAGCAGGAAAATTGAACACAGTAAGAATCAGAGTGTGGTGAAAACTATGACTCAGGTTACAGGTTTGAATTCGTGTTGAATGCTTTTTCTTTTTCTTTTTCTTAATTTTGCTGTTTCAACCACAGTGGATAACCATATAGTCTATATATGCAATGACACAAACTTGTTTCAAATCTACTGTTGAGAGGGAGAGAGAGAATTTATCTAATCCAGAAATTATAGTTTTTACAAAAAAGCCACAAGTTGATATGCAACAGAGGCACAAATGTCACAACTTGTCACATAAAAAAGTCTTAGACCAAATTCATTGTTTTCCTATCATATTTACACCATCAAGGTTTGTAACCATACATATTAATCCTCACATGCTAACTCTAAAACTGAAGGAATAGAACAGTGGTATATTTCAGTCACCAGTCCTTGGATTGGGAAATTTTTAGAGACCTGGTATACCAAGTGCCAGCCTAATCCTCCTATATTAAAGCCAGGGACTAGAATCACTGAACACAGTTGAAAATTTTTCATGTTATTACATCTCAAAATGATAGATTATCCAAAATGTGTTACTATCTTTGGAATGCAGAGACCCAACTCCTTCTCCCCTGAGATTTTGATTCTGTCTTATTTAGATAGTCATTCCCTCTTTTCATAGACTCAACTTACAATGAAATTAGCAGCCTGGGGCTCAAGTGAACCCTGAATAGGAGATAGTTTTGGCTAAAGTTGATAATGTACTTGAGATAATTTAAGAGCTTCATTTAAGTGAACATATCCAGCCCACAAGATGTTGGTAGCTCTTCTGAAGTCTCAAGTTAATGGTAAGTAACAAAACAACAGTGAACCCGCTTAGGTGTAAATGCGCATGCGTGTGCAGGTATAGTTCTTCATGCGCGTGCACACCCACCTCCTCACCTCACCCCTACACCCTGCCACTTTGTGTTTTTAGTTCAAAGGTGTAAGACTTAATGTTGCTGCTTTGGGGACTTCCCCGCTCTCACAGTTATAGAGTATAGTGAAGAACGCGTGCCTCCCCACAACCTTGTACTTTTATTCAAAGGTGTAAGACTTACTTGGCTGCTTTATGGGCTTCCTCGCTATCACAGCTATAGTGAAGAAAGCAGGTACACGTGACCATATAGCCAGTGATAAGGGTACCAATTATAATAATGAGTAGACGTCGCCGTAATTCCTGCAGTTTGGTCTGCTTGAATTCAGCATGTGTAGTTACTGTGAAAGAACATGTATCATCAGAACATGTGCTTGGGAACCAAGTTTGCTTCCATTTTGATGGGGGTTTGTTACTGTAGATCCAAGTCAAATCTCATCATCAATTATTTCTTTAAGCATGATAACCACTGTCATTTTCCTCCCTCTATCACCTCCCCAGCCAGCCACAGTCTACAAGCCAAATCTGGGAGCTGTTTTTGGCTAATCAGTATGATTTCCTAGGTTACCCCACATCGTGGCTTGTTTAACCCATTACCTAGGTATTTGAATGTGTGAATGCACTGGAGTGTTGATGTGTGTGTGAATGTGTATGGTGGGAAAAGGGATGGGACAAGAAAACACAATTCTTAAAACCTACTATGTGTTCGGTACCATGCTAGATTCATTCACATAGAATTTTCTGGTATGGCTGGAGGGGGAGGGGCAGGGGTTGGTGGATTGGGTGGGGAAGGGGAATGAAAGGGGACAGTAAGGCTGTACTCTTCATGTTTCTATGTTTGGAATGTTTACACAGAAGTAAAACTTTCAGGTGTTGTCCTAGAAATTCTCGAAGACCTACTCATAGTAAAGCAGAATAAACAGCAGATTTCCTACACACAGCTAGCTTGTCTAATTAAGTACTTGAATACATTTAACATAATAGATCATAATTTCTAGGTTTTAAGGTTAGGGACATACCTGCAGTAGCAGATCCATTGCTTTCGTTTCTATCTAAACAACTACTTGTCCAAATTGATAAAAGGAGGACATAAATGAAGAGATTCATGTCCAGGACCTTGTTGTCCTGTTTCCTCTCCCAAGGAAACTGCTGGATTTAAAATGGTCAGCTTGTTTTATAATAATGACTTCATAATCATTCTATGTCATATCCTGACAACATAATCTCACCATGGTGACACAGGAGCTCCTGGGTACAAATATTATGAAAAGACTTTTAATCCTTTATTTCTCCATGACATCAAATATTCTATCAGATCTGAATCAAAAAGTTTGAGACATTATTAAGCACAGAAGGCAGAGAAAATGAGTTAGCTCTAGATACTGAAGAACTATTTTTCTTTATTAAATGTTAAGGAGGCACCTTACAGCCCTATAGTAGTTCTTAATGTGTTTTAGAGGTTAAATCATCCTGGGGTATAAGTTTGTAGGAATTTTTCTTACAAATATTAAGATTTTGAATATCCCTCAAGCTTTTTATTGAGCTGCTTTTAATGGGTACCCAAGATCATGGCATCCGGTCCCATCACTTCATGGGAAGTAGATGGGGAAACAGGGGAAACAGTGTCAGACTTTATTTTTTTGGGCTCCAAAATCACTGAAGATGGTGACTGCAGCCATGAAATTAAGAGACGCTTACTCCTTGGAAGGAAAGTTATGACCAACCTAGATAGCATATTCAAAATCAGAGACATTACTTTGCCAACAAAGGTCTGTCTAGTCAAGGGTATGGTTTTTCCTGTGGTCATGTATGGATGTGAGAGTTGGACTGTGAAGAAGGCTGAGCGCCAAAGAATTGATGCTTTTGAACTATGGTGTTGGAGAAGACTCTTGAGAGTCCCTTGGACTGCAAGGAGTTTCAACCAGTCCATTCTGAAGGACATCAGCCCTGGGATTTCTTTGGAGGGAATGATGCTGAAGCTGAAACTCTTTGGCCACCTCATGAGAAGAGTTGACTCATTGGAAAAGACTCTGATGCTGGGAGGGATTGGGGGCAGGAGGAGAAGGGGACGACAGAGGATGAGATGGCTGGATGGCATCACTGATTCGATGGACGTGAGTCTGAGTGAACTCCGGGAGTTGGTAATGGACAGGGAGGCCTGGCGTGCTGCAATTCATGGGGTCGCGAACAGTCGGATACGACTGAGACTGAACTGAACTGAACTGAACTAAAGACTTTCTGTCTAGTGAGTGACATGATAAGTTCTCCATTTTAGAAACCATCCCCCCACCCTGGCTCTTGTATGGGCACTAGATTGCTGGGGTTAAAGTAATTTAGACAATTAGAAGGCTGTTATGTAGGTCCACCTGATAGAGCATGGTGGCTTCAAGCAGAGTGGTAAAGATGGAGAGTAATCAATGCATTGGAGGAATCTTTTGATGTGGGTGGGACTTGAGGAAGGGCAGGCCATAGGGCTTGAAGGAGAGAGGTAGCCAGGATGATTCATTGCTTCAAGAAAAGCATGTTGGAGATCTATGTGACAGGAAACTTTGTGTTAAGCATGAGCATTCAGACAGTCACAGTCCCTGCCTTGGAACTCTAAAGAGAGAGACAGACACATAAATAACCAATCACTAGGTTATGTAATGGGGCTTCCCTGGTAGCTCAGCTGGTGAAGAATCTGCCTATAATGCAAGAGAACCAGGTTTGATTCCTGGGTCAGGAAGATCCCCTGGAGAAGGGATAGCTACCCATTCCAGTATTCTTGGGCTCCCCAGGTGGCTCAGAAGGTAAAGAATCCACCTGTAATGTGGGAGACCTGGGTTCAATCCTTGGGTTGGGAAGATCCCCTGGAGGAGGACATGGAAACCCATGCCAGTATTCTTGCCTGGAGAATCCTCATGGACAGAGGAGCCTGGCGGGCTGCAGTCTGTGGAGTTGCAGAGTCAGACATGACTGAGCAACTAAGCAGCAGCACAGCAGAGCACAGCACAGCACGGTGTATATAATGGGCTTTCCAGGCGTCGCTAGTGGTAAAGAACCCGCCTGCCAGTGTAAGAGATGTGGATTCAATCCCTAGGTTGGGAAGATCCCCTGGAGGTGGGGGGCACGGCAACCCACCCCAGTATTCCTGTCTGGAGAATCCCATGGACAGAGAAGTCTGGCAGGCTGCAGTCCACAGGGTCACACAGCGTTGGACATGACTGAAGTGACTTAGCATGCATGCACACAGGGTGTGTAATGTCATATGCAGGCTGTGATGTCACAGGATACAGTGCCACAAGATCATGCAAAAGGACTATCTCTTCAAAGTGGGGAGTCCTGGAGGAGATGACCCTTGATCTGAGGTGGGTTTTTGTGTGTGTGTGTTTTATTTATTTATTTATTTAAAAATTATTTAATTGAAGGATAGTTACTTTACAATATTGTGGTGGGTTTTGCCATACATCAGCATGAATCAGCCATGGGTGTACATGTGACCCCCACATCCTGAACCCCCCCCCCTTCCCACTCCATCCCTCTCCGTTGTCCAGAGCACTGGTTTTGAGTGCCGTGCTTGATGCATTGGACTTGCACTGGTCATCTATTTTACATATGGTAATATACATGTTTCTCCTTTTAAAATGTATAAATTTATTTATTTTAATTGGAGGCTAATTACTTTACAATATTGTATTGGTTTTGCCATACATTGACATGAATCCACCATGGGTGTACATGTGTTCCCCATCCTGGACCCCCCTCCCACCTCCCTCCCCATCCCATCCTTCTGGGTCATCCCAGTGCATCAGCCCCAAGCACCCTGTATCATGCATCAAACCTGTACTGGCGATTCATTTCACATATGATAATATACATGTTTCAATGCCATTTTCACAAATCATCCCACCTCGCCTTCTGCCACAGAGTCCAAAAGACTGTTCTGTGCCTCTGTGTCTCTTTCGCTGTCTCACATACAGGGTCATCATTACCATCTTTCTAAATTCCAGGCGGCTGCGATGGGCGCGCTAAAATGCAGCTGAGAGGAACTACCCCACGTCCGAGGTCAAAGGCAGAAGCCGGGAGGACCCCATGCCCGAAGGGCGGTGGCCAAGAGGAGTTACCCCACGTCCGAGGTCATGGGGGGCGGCCGGGAGGAGATACCCCACCCCCTTAAGCCCGAGGCCAGGGGCGGCGGGCAGGAGGAGCTACCCCACCCACCTAAGTCCGAGGCCAGGGGCAGCGGGCGGGCTGGAGGAGCTACCCCAAGCCCCCACGCCCGAAGCCAGGGGCGGTGGCCGGGAAGACCAACCCCAGGCCATGGCTGCCCAGGCACAGGAGGGCCTAGAGGAGCTATCCCACGTTGAAGGTCAGGAAGGGTGGCGGTGAGGAGATATCCCTCGTCCAAGGTAAGGAGCATTGGCTGCACTTTGCTGGAGCAGCCGTGAAGAGATACCCCACGCCCAAGGTAAGAGAAACCCAAGTAAGATGGAAGGTGTTGCAAGAGGGCATCAGAGGGCAGACACACTGAAACCATACTGACAGAAAACTAGTCAATCTAATCACACTAGGACCACAGCCTTGTCTAACTCAATGAAACTAAGCCATGCCCGTAGGGCAACCCAAGATGGGCGGGTCATGGGGGAGAGATCTGATAGAATGTGGTCCACTGGAGAAGGGAATGGCAAACCACTTTAGTATTCTTGCCTTGAGAATCCCATGAACAGTATGAAAAGGTAAAATGACAGGATACTGAAAGAGAAACTCCCCAGGTCAGTAGGTGCCCAATATGCTACTGGAGATCAGTGGAAAAATAACTCCAGAAAGAATCAAGGAATGGAGCCAAAGCAAAAAGAATACCCAGCTGTGAATGTGACTGGTTATAGAAGCAATGTCCGATGCTGTAAATAGCAATATTGCCCTGGAATGTCAGGTCCGTGAATCAAGGCAAATTGGAAGTGGTCAAACAAGAAATGACAAGAGTGAATGTCGACATTCTAGGAATCAGCGAACTGGAATGGGTGAATTTAACTCAGATGACCATTTTATCTACTATTGCGGGCAGGAATCCCTGAGAAGAAATGGAGTAGCCATCATGGTCAACAAAAGAGTCCAAAATGCAGTACTTGGACGCAATCTCAAAAATGACAGAATGATCTCTGTTCGTTTCCAAGGCAAACCATTCAATATCACAATAATCCAAGTCTATGCCCCAACCAGTAATGCTGAAGAAGCTGAAGTTGAACGGTTCTATGAAGACCTACAACAGCTTTTAGAACTAACCCACAAAAAAGATGTCCTTTTCATTATAGGGGACTGGAATGCAAAAGTAGGATGTCAAGAAACACCTGAAGTAACAGAGGCAAATTTAGCCTTGGAATACGGAATGAAGCAGGGCAAAGACTAATAGAGTTTTGCCAAGAAAATGCACTGGTCATAGCAAACACCCTCTTCCAACAACACAAGAGAAGACTCTACACATGGACATCACCAGATGGTCAACACTGAAATCAGATTGATTATATTCTTTGCAGCCAAAGATGGAGAAGCTCTATACAGTCAGCAAAAGCAAGACTGGGAGCTGACTGTGGCTCAGACCATGAACTACTTATTGCCAAATTCAGACTTAAATTGAAGAAAGTAGGGAAAACCACTAGACCATTCAGGTATGACCTAAATCAAATCCCTTATGATTATACAGTGGAAGTGAGAAATAGATTTAAGGGACTAGATCTGATAGATAAGATTGCCTGATGAGCTATGGAATGGGGTTCGTGACATTGTACAGGAGACAGGGATCAAGACCATCCCCATGGAGAAGAAATGCAATAAAGCAAAATGGCTGTCTGGGGAGGCCTTACAAATAGCTGTGAAAAGAAGAGAAGTGAAAAGCAAAGGAGAAAAGGAAAGATATAAACATCTGAATGCAGAGTTCCAAAGAATAGCAAGAAGAGATAAGAAAGCCTTCTTCAGCGATCAATGCAAAGAAATAGAGGAAAACAACAGAATGGGAAAAACTAGAGATCTCTTCAAGAAAATCAGAGATACCAAAGGAACATTTGATGCACAGATGGGCTCGATAAAGGACAGAAATGGTATGGACCTAACAGAAGCAGAAGATACTAAAAAGAGATGGCAAGAATACACAGAAGAACTGTACAAAAAGATCTTCATGACCCAGATAATCACGATGGTGTGATCACTGACCTAGAGCCAGACATCCTGGAATGTGAAGTCAAGTGGGCCTTAGAAAGCATCACTACAAACAAAGCTAGAGGAGGTGATAGAATTCCAGTTGAGCCATTTCAAATCCTGAAAGATCATGCTATGAAAGTGCTGCACTCAATATGCCAGCCAATTTGGAAAACTCAGCAGTGGCCACAGGACTGGAAAAGGTCAGTTTTCATTCCACTCCCAAAGAAAGGAAATGCCAAAAAATGCTCAAACTACCGCACAATTGCACTCATCTCACACGCTAGTAAAGTAATGCTTAAAATTCTCTAAGCCAGGCTTCAGCAATATGTGAACCATGAACTTCCTGACGTTCAAGCTGGTTTTAAAAAAGACAGAGGAACCAGAGATCAAATTGCCAACATCCGTTGGATCATGGAAAAAGCAAGAGAGTTCCAGAAAAACATCTATTTCTGCTTTATTGACTATGCCAAAGCCTTTGACTGTGTGGATCACAATAAACTGTGGAAAATTCTTCAAGAGATGGGAATACCAGACCACCTGATCTGCCTCTTGAGAAATTTGTATGCAGGTCAGGAAGCAACAGTTAGAACTAGACATGGAACAACAGACTGGTTCCAAATAGGAAAAGGAGTACGTCAAGGCTGTATATTGTCACCCTGTTTATTTAACTTATATGCAGAGTACATCAGGAGAAACACTGGAGTGGAAGAAACACAAGCTGGAATCAAGATTGCCGGGAGAAATATCAATAACCTCAGATATTCAGATGACACCACCCTTATGGCAGAAAGTGAAGAGGAACTAAAAAGCCTCTTGATGAGGGTGAAAGTGGAGAGTGAAAAACTTAGCTTAAAGCTCAACATTCAGAAAACGAAGATCATGGCATCCGGTCCCATCACTTCATGGGAAATAGATGGGGAAACAGTGGAAAAAGTGTCAGAATTTATTTTTCTGGGCTCCAAATTCACTGCAGATGGTGACTGCAGCCATGAAATTAAAAGATGCTTTCTCCTTTGATGGAAAGTTATGACCAAGCTAGATAGCATATTCAAAAACAGAGACATTACTTTGCCAACAACAGTCCGTCTAATCAAGGCTATGGTATTTCCTGTGGTCATGTTATGGATGTGAGAGTTGGACTGTGAAGAAGGCTGAGCACCGAAGAATTGATGCTTTTGAACTGTGGTGTTGGAGAAGACTCTTGAGAGTCCTTTGGACTGCTAGGAGATCCAACCAGTCCATTCTAAAGGAGATCAGCCCTGGGATTTCTTTGGAAGGAATGATGCTAAAGCTGAAACTCCAGTACTTTGGCCACCTCATGCGAAGAGTTGACTCATTGGAAAAGACTCTGATGCTGGGAGGGATTGAGGCAAGAGGAAAAGGGGACGACAGAGGATGAGATGGTTGGATGGTATCACCGACTCGATGGACGTGAGTTTGAGTGAACTCCAGGATTTGGATTTGGACAGGGAGGCCTGGTGTGCTGAGATTCATGGGGTCGCAAAGAGTCAGACACGACTGAGTGACTGATCTGATCTGATTGGTGTTTTTCTTTCTGGCTTACTTCACTCTGTATAATAGGCTCCAGTTTCATCCACCTCTTAGAACTGATTCAAATGCATTCTCAATATCTCAGTAACAGGTACAGAAATCTCAAGGAATTTTGGAGACCTTGAGAAGGGAGGAGTTTACTTAGATCTGTTAGGCAAAATCTGTGATAAGCCTTTGGCATGACTTTCCTAGCCCTGAAAGCTCTTATTTTAAAAGTTCAGTCTGAGACTCTATAAAAGTCTCAGCAAAGCAAAGAAGTCTATGACCAATTATGGTTATATAAGTCATCAGGCCAAGTTTATTGAGAGCAGACCTATATTACAAACAGGTCTCAATTTGGTTATATTTGGTAAAAATGACAGTGAGTTTAGGTAGAAAGAGATGTTTCAATGAATGTTAAATCCTAGTTTGTTGATGGAGGTCTGTATCTACTAAGACTCATTTTCTTGATGGTTCTTTGCTGTTAGGGTATACTAAAGTAAAATTGAATTATTAAAGGACACTCTAGGGTTGTTTCTGAAGCTAATCTCAGTAATCTGTCTTTAAATGAAGATCAGGTGCCTCACACATGACCTTCAATCAAGACTGGAAGAAGATATAATTTAAAGAACTGTCTCCAGCCTGGATGGAAGGACTTTTCTATCAGGAACTCTTAACTAGCTCATGCCCAGTGAAATTGAAGGGAAATTGACTCTTGGGTTAACTCCCACTTCCAAAAGGCCCCTAAGCTGGACTGGTCTATAGAGAGGCCTGCTGACCTCAAAATCACCTTAAAACAGTGCTCAAACAGAGGAAACTATACTACACGAGGGAGAAGGCAATGGCAACCCACTCCAGTACTCTTGCCTGGGAAATCCCATGGATGGAGGAGCCTGGTAGGCTGTAGTCCATGGGGTTGCTAAGAGTCGGACACGACTGAGTGACTTCACTTTCACTTTTCACTTTCATGGATTGGAGAAGGAAATGGCAACCCACTCCAGTGTTCTTGCCTGGAGAATCCCAGGGACGGGGGAGCCTTGTGGGCTGCCATCTCTGGGGTCGCACAGAGTCGGACACGACTGAAGTGACTCAGCAGTAGCACACTACCCTAGGATGAGAAGAAGATGACATCAGAAGCAGACAGCTTGCCCAAGATGCTGATCTGACTTTTATGATCATTTATAATGTTTTCTTGATTCCTTGGACCTATGCCTATTAATCAAATTTTTCTATCATGGACATGATTCTATGCTAGTTTAAAACGCAATCCAATTGTTCGGTTGTGGCCAGTTACCTGTGTCTAGTACTTCTGGATTACCTTGGTGGATTTCTGTTCTCTAGGGATACTCACAAGGAAATTTAGATGAGTGTTCAGTCCTGTTCTATCTTCATGATATTACTAGATGGGATTCTCTCACCTGGCCAGTTAATAGTACCTGTTGTGATCCTGGCCATAGATTTAAGATTTCTCTTAGGGTGATTTAAACTCAAAGGGAGTGACGAGCTAAGTCTCCATTAAAAAATTAACCTCTCATTTATGAAAAGTAAA
Source organism: Bos grunniens (assembly GCF_055505025.1). NCBI lineage: Eukaryota > Metazoa > Chordata > Mammalia > Artiodactyla > Bovidae > Bos > Bos grunniens. The sequence continues at coordinate 121,385,853 of NC_141194.1, read as the reverse complement.
ATTCCCACAATTATGGGGTAGATCTACATGGTTAACAGCAGACTATGGTCATTTAAGTTTAAAAGCTCCTCTACGTTGGGAAGGGTTAAATCATATTAAAAATGATCAACCTGGTTATTATGAAACAAGGCTGGGTGCTTTATGAACTGTGTCTATTATTACCCTTAGAGAGTGTGATTGGTATGGAACTCAGTGGATTTGTGGCACTAGTTCATGGCCTTCACATCTACAAGGATGGATACGAAGGTGTAGCCTGGGATTCCCAGGAATTTAAGGTCATACATGTTAACAAGTTAGAGGTAACCCTAACCAATCTAGCACTGGTATGATGTCAATGGGTCGAAGATCTGTATTCTACTGGTATGACCATTTAGCAGCTTGTGTGTGTGTGTGCCTTCAATAGGGTTGGAGGATTTAATTGACCATATCTAAGCCTTAACACACAGGCACATAGCGCAGCCAAGAGGAGCTACCCCACTTCCAAGGTCAGGGGAAGAAGCCAGGAGGACCCCATGTCCGAGGGGCGGCGGCCAAGAGGAGTTACCACATGTCCAAAGTCAGCGCAGTGGCAGAGAGTGCCAGGCTGCGACGGCACAGGAATGGCTGAGAGGAGCTACCCCACGTCCAAGGTCAGGGGCAGCGGCTGGGAAGAGCAACCCCACGTCCAAGGAGCGGTGGCTGTGCGGGCGCAGGAGGGCCTAGAGGAGCTATTCCATGTTCAAGGTCAGGAGCGGCGGCAGGGAGGAGATAACCCTTTTCCAAGGTAAGAGAAACCCAAGTAAGATGGTAGGTGTTGCAAGAGGGCATCAAAGGGCAGACACACTGAAACCCATAATCACAGAAAACTAGCCAATCTAATCACACTAGGACCACAGCCTTGTCTAACTCAATGAAACTAAGTGATGCCTGTGGGGCCACCCAAGATGGGAAGGTCATGGTGGAGAGGTCTGACAGAAAGTGGTCCACTGGAGAAGGGAATGGCAAAGCACTTCAGTATTCTTGCTTTGAGAACCCCATGAACAGTATGAAAAAGCAAAATGATAGTATACTGAAAGAGGAACTCCCTGGGTCAGTAGGTGCCCAATATGCGCCTGGAGATCAGTGGAAAAATAACTCCAGAAAGAATGAGGGGATGGAGCCAAAGCAAAAGCAATACCCAGCTGTGGATATGACTGGTGATAGAAGCAAGGTCCGATGCTGTAAAGAGCAATATTGCATAGGAACCTGGAATGTCAGGTCCATGAATCAAGGCAAATTGGAAGTGGTCAAACAAGAGATGGCAAGAGTGAATGTCGACATTCTAGGAATCAGCGAACTGAAATGGACTGGGATGCGTGAATTGAACTCAGATGACCATTATATCTACTACTGTGGGCAGGAATCCCTCAGAAGAAATGGAGTAGCCATCATGGTCAACAAAAGAGTCTGAAATGCACTACTTTTGAAATCTCAAAAACGACAGAATGATCTCTGTTCGTTTCCAAGGCAAACCACTCAATATCACAGTAATCCAAGGCTATGCCCCAACCAGTAATGCTGAAGAAGCTGAAGTTGAATGGTTCTATGAAGACCTACAACACCTTTTAGAACTAACACCCAAAAAAGATGTCTTTTTCATTATAGGGGACTGGAATGCAAAAGTAGGAAGTCAAGAAACACCTGGAGTAACAGGCAACTTTTGCCTTTGAACATAGAATGAAGCAGGGCAAAGACTAATAGAGTTTTGCCAAGAAAATGCACTGGTCATAGCAAACACCCTCTTCCAACAACACAAGAGAAGACTCTACACATGGACATCATGAGATGGTTAACACCGAAATGAAATTGATTATATTCTTTGCAGCCAAAGATGGAAAAGCTCTATACAGTCAACAAAAACAAGACTGGGAGCTGACTGTGGCTCAGATCATGAACACTTTATTGCCAAATTCAGACTTAAATTGAAGAAAGTAGGGAAAACCACTAGACCATTGAGGTCAGGTATGACCTAAATCAAATACCTTATGATTATACAGTGGAAGTGAAAAATAGATTTAAGGGCCTAGATCTGATAGTTAGAGTGCCTGATGAAATATGGACGGAGGTTCATGACATTGTACAGGAGACAGGGATCAAGACCATCCCCATGGAACAGTAATGCAAAAAACTAAAATGACTGTATGGGGAGGCCTTACAAATAGCTGTGAAAAGAAGAGAAGTGAAAAGCAAAGGAGAAAAGGAAAGATATAGGCATCGGAATGCAGAGTTCCAAAGAATAGCAAGGAGAGATAAGAAAGCCTTCCTCAGTGATCAATGCAAAGAAATAGAGGAAAACATCAGAATGGGAAAGACTAGAGATCTCTTCAAGAAAATTCGAGATACCAAGGGAACATTTCATGCAAGGATGGGCTCGATAAAGCACAGAAATGGGACCTAACAGAAGCAGAAGACATTAAGAAGAGGTGGCAAGAATACACAGAAGAACTGTACAAAAAAGATGTTCAAGAGTAAGATAATCACGATGGTGTGATTACTCACCTAGAGCCAGACATCCTAGAATGTGAAGTCAAGTGGGCCTTAGAAAGCATCACTACGAACAAAGCTAGTGGAGGTGATGGAATTCCAGTTGAGCTATTCCAAATCCTGAAAGATGATGCTGTGAAAGTGCTGCACTCAATATGCCAGCAAATTTGGAAAACTCAGCAGTGCCCACATGACTGGAAAAGGTCAGTTTTCATTCCAATCCCAAAGAAAGGCAATGCCAAAGAATGCTCAAACTACCACACAGTTGCACTCATCTCACACGCTGGTAAAGTAATGCTCAAAATTCTCGAAGCCAGGCTTCAGAAATACATGAACCGTGAACTTCCAGATGTTCAAGCTGGTTTTTAAAAAGGCAGAGGAACATGAGATCAAATTGTCAACATCCGCTGGATCATCGAAAAAGCAAGAGAGTTCCAGAAAAGCATCTATTTCTGCTTTATTGACTATGCCAAAGCCTTTGACTGTGTGGATCACAATAAACTGTGGAAAATTCTGAAAGAGATGGGAATACCAGAACACCTGACCTACCTCTTGAGAAACCTATATGCAGGTCAGGAAGCAACAGTAGAACTGGACATGGAGCAACAGGCTGGTTCCGAATAGAAAAAGGAGTACGTCAGGGCTGTATATTGTCACCCTGCTTATTTCACTTATATGCAGAGTACATCATGAGAAATTGTGGGCTGGAAGAAGCACAAGCTAGAACAAGATGGCTGGGAGAAATATCAATAACCTCAGATATGCAGATGACACCACCCTTATGGCAGAAAGTGAAGAGGAACTAAACCCTATTGATGAAAGTGAAAGTGGAGAGTGAAAAAGTGGGCTTAAAGCTCAACATTCAGAAAACGAAGATCATGGCATCTGTCCCATCACTTCATGGGAAATAGATGAAGAAACAGTGGAAACAGTGTCAGACTTTATTTTTTGGGGCTCCAAAATCACTGTACATGGTGACTACAGCCATGAAATTAAAAGACGCTTACTCCTTGGAAGGAAAGTTACGACCAACATAGATAGCACATTGAAAAGTAGAGACATTACTTTGCCAACAAAGGTCCGTCTAGTCAAGGCTATGGTTTTTCCATTGGTCATGTATGGATGTGAGAGTTGGACTGTGAAGAAAGCTGAGCACTGAAGAATTGATGCTTTTGAACTGTAGTGTTGGCTAAGACTCTTGAGAATCCCTTGGACTGCAAGGAGATCCAACCAGTCCACTCTGAAGGCGATCAGCCCTGGGATTTCTTTGGAAGAAATGATGCTAAAGCTGAAACTCCAGTTCTTTGGCCACCTCATGCGAAGAGTTGACTCATTGGAAAAGACTCTGATGCTGGGAGGGACTGGGGGCAGGGGGAGAAGGGGACGACAGAGGATGAGATGGGTGGATGGCATCACTGTCTCGATGGACGTGAGTCTGAGTGAACTCCGGGAGTTGGTGATGGACAAGGAGGCCTGGCGTGCTGCGATTCATGAAGTTGCAAAGAGTCAGACATGACTGCCCGACTGAACTGAACTGAACTGAACTGATATAGGTTGCCCTTAAGGACATATTTGACTGACGCTCTCAGAAAACTTTCTTCCTACTTCTAGTTCCCTTCCTTTGTTGCTTGTAATTCTTAGGAATTTCACGATGTGGCAGGGACTGGAGGATTTTGAGAGTCGATAAAAGTGGAGACTTTTAAATATCCCTCATCTGGTGTAGCACTTCTCTGTTGCCACTTAAAGATCTGCCGACCAGGCACATGCCACAGCGAGCTAGCATCCTCAACCCTGTTAGCCTGGTAAAACGTGGTCTTCTAGCGGAGTGAGCATTCCTTCAGCTCTTCATAGCCCCCTCTCCCCACAGGAGATAGAAGAGAGGATTTCTAAGAATCCTTTCAGCTACATGTTTCTATAATTTCTTTTTAAAAAATTTATGCCTTCATTTTAATTGGATAATAATTATTTTACAATATTGTGATGGTTTTTGTCATATAGCAACATGAATCGGCCAAAGTATACTTGTGTCCCTTCCCTCCTGAACCCCCCTCCCAACTCCCACCCCACTCCATCCCTCCAGGTTGTCACAGAGCACCTGCTTTAGGTGCCCTGGCCATGCCTCATACCTCAAACTCACACTGGCTATCTATTTTACATATGGTAATGTATATGTTTCAATACTGTTCTCTCAAATTATCCCACCCTCTCTTTCTCCCACTGAGTCCAAAAGTCTGTCCTTTACATCTGTGTCTCCTTTGCTGCCCTGCATGTAGGATCATCAGTACCATCTTTCTAGGTTCCACATGTATGTGTTACTATACAGTATTTGTCTTTCTCTTTCTGACTTACTTCACTCTGTATAATAAACTCAAGTTTCATCCACCTCATTAGAACTAACTCAAATACATTCCTTTTATAGCTGAGTGATATTCCATTGTATATATAATTTCTTAATTTTTTTTAATTTTAAAAGTTTAATTTTTAAAAATTTAATTGAAGTAAAGTTGATTTACAATGTTGTGTACTTCCATGCTTATAGAATTTCATGTAGAAATACATGTTGGAAATGTTTGAAATCTGCATTTTTGCACTTTTTTTAAGGGATAGGTTTTTAGAAAGCACTTTATTGAATAAAGTGAGATTCAACCAGTCAAGGAGATCTAACCAGTCAATCCTAAAGGAAATCAGTCCTGAATATTCCTTGGAAGGATTGATACTGAAGCTGAAGCTCCAATACGTTGGCCACCTGATGCAAAGAACTGACTCATGAAAAGACTCTGATGCTAGGAAAGATTGAAGGCGGGAGGAGAAGGGGACGACAGAGAATGAGATGGTGGGATGGAATCACCCATTCGATGGACATGAGTTTGAGTAAGCTCCTGGATTTGGTGGTGGACAGGCAAGCCTGGCGTGCTGCAGTCCAAGGGGTCACAAAGAGTTGGACAGGTCTGAGTGACTGAACTGAAATGAAATTACTGAATAAAAGGAGAAAAATATAAATAATTTCAGTTCCATTGTTATTGTTGTGTTAGTCATTCAGTCCTCTCCGACTCTCTGTGACCCCAGAGCTTCCCTGGTAGCTCAGATGGTAAAGAATCTGCCTGCAGTGCTGGCGACCTGAGTTGGATCCCTGGGTCTGGAAGATCCCCTAGAGAAAGGAAGGACTGCCTACTCCAGGATTCTTGCCTGGAGAATTCCGTCGATAGAGAAGTAAGGTGGGCTATAATCCACGGAGCCAGAAAGAGTTGGACATGGCTGAAGAACTAACGATTTTAGTTCCATAGACAGGAACAAGGTATGAGTTTTGGAGATGAAGGTAAGGAATGTGGATGAAAGGGAAACACAGCGCTGATGGTCTTAGAGGGAAGGACCACGTTTGAAACTGGCTTCACAGCGACCCCTGGTGGCCGGAAATGTAAGGAAGCCAAGGACTGACTGACATACAGCCCTGACACTTGCTGAACCGGGAAATATAAAATGGGAGCCAGACAGAAGAAAGGTATCATGACAAGTAAGATAATGCTACAAGAAGGCTAGGAAATAGAGATTCAGAGTCCTCTTACTTAAACCAGGACATTGCCAAGAAGTGTCAAAAACTATCCTTTGAAGTGAGACGAGTTGTTTTAGGTATTAACTTGTGGAAGCTTTGACTGGTAAAAAAATTATTATTTTTCTTTTTTGCAAAATTTCTTCTCTAACTCAGGGTACATGCTTTTTTATATATTTTATATTGGTTTTATGTGTGAAGCCCCATACTAATGCACCTAGAATTTTTCACGTTGAATGAGCTTCAAATATTCTGTAGACTCCTTCTCTATAATTAAGTGTGGTTTAAAAAGCAACATACATACTCATGCTCATAGCTTGTGTTTAACATGTCATTATCATTGGTTGTCACTGGTAGTTAGTCCTTTTTATTAGATATTAATCTTCCCAGCCTTTAAAGTATTACAAGTCTTTAGCTTAAGAATGATAAAGAGAAGAAAGCTTAGGTCATTTGACTTTGCCTACCAAGACTTCGGTTGAATTTAAGCTGAAAACCTATGCAGTTTTGACGTTGGCTATTTTCCAGGCTACTGATAGCCCAGATAAACTCCAAAATCGTCTTACAATATGAAGCCAGATTACCCAATGAAATTTTAATTTTTAAAAAATTTAGACTGAGATGCTGTCAAATGCTGGTTAACATCATTTGAACAAAGCAACCACTAAAAAAAATGAGGCAAATGGAGGAAATTTGCATACAGACTGGATAATTTATATTAAGGAATTATTATTAAGTTTCATATGAGATAATAGTATTGTGTTTCAGTTCAGTTAAGTTCAGTCACTCAGTCGTATCTGACTCTTTGTGATCCCATGGAGTATTGTGTTTATGTATTTTTAAAATTTATTATTTTTTTGAGATATAAATGGGAGGGCAATGGATAGTAGTTTAAATGAAACAACATTGGCCATGTAATGATAATTGTTGAATCTGAGCAATGTTTATATGGGTGTTCATTCATACTCCTACTTTTTTGTTTGAACTGTTTTTCATACTAAACCATAAAAATTTGATCAGAACTTTTGCTTCTATTTGTGAATTTTAAAAAGACCAGGCTATCCCAGAACAATTCTAACCCTTTGCAGTTTATCTTTACAAAAAATGTAATACCAGTAGGAAATCAAGTCTGTAGCTACCACAATGCTTTTCAAATGCATTTTCTACCTCTTAAAACTTTTATATATCATGCCATCTGTGAATTTCATGATGACCTTACAGACCCCACCAGGAGACTACCAGTGGAGGAGGCAGAGGTTATGGGGAAGTCAGATGTGAATGAAGTCAAGACATATTTATATGCTCCTGGTAAGTTAGGAGGATGGTCCAGATTGATTAAAAGTCAAGTAAGGACTTTGCTGATACCAGTGGACTGGGTGATCTGAGAATAAACACATACCCCAGAAACTGGAAGTGAGAAGGCAGTACAGCATAATGAAAATTTGAACTTAAGTCAATCATAGATTCATATCTTGATTCAATCAATTGCTAGATGTGATCTTACTATATGATACAGAGCATCAGTTAACTCATATGGTAGTCCATATAATAGGGGACTGTTGGGGATTAAATAAAATATGTGAATGTGAGGAAAGTGTTAACACAGCAGGTCTGGTTGTTTGGTCCTTGTATGTCAAGGGAACTGGAAACCATGATTTGACTATTGGTCATCCCTGGGGGAATGTTCTAATGTTAATTGGTTGATGATCATGTTTTGTTCACCTGATTGCTTGGCACAAACATCAACATCAATAATGTGCATCTGGTGTCATTGTTGGGATCCTGAGTTTCACTTGCCATATCTGGTTATGGAGCATGATGTACCTATGGGACCTGTTCTCAATAAAAGCCTCAGATGCTGAGGCTTCCCTGGGCAGAGCCATGTTGCACACATGCCTCTAGTTTGTTGCTAGAGAAGAGAGAATGTCCTAGGTGGCCCCAGAGGGGCAAGTACTCAAAAGCGCATGTCCAAACTCTCTGATTCATCCGAAAAGACATCTTTTTCCTGTTGCTGTTGATTTGTATATTTTTGCTCTAATAAACCTCAGCCATGACTATAATCTGCTTTTGAGTCTTGTGAGTCCTTTTTCTAAATCAGTAAAATTGAGGGGAGGGTGGCCTTCAGATATCCCGGACATAAAGGGACTTAGTACAATGTCTGGCAAGTAGTACACATCCAATATATGCTAGCTATGGAATTTAACTGACCCTGCTGAATGTGACAGGGGACTGACCTCACTGTACTAGAATATAGGCTGGGACTGCAGGATTTTGTCTGTTTTTCTGAACCATGCTCTTGGAAGTGGGCAGGGATAACCTCTCATCAGTGAGGAAGCTAGAAAATATAACTCCAAGGTTTTCCCCTGGCCTCCCAGCCCTCTGGATTCTAAGTAAGAAGGTACCCTGTGAAGAAAATGGGTAGATATCTGACCTCTATCTGGGCCATTCTGAGAATGCACAACAGGGCAAACTCTCTTTATCAATTTGAAGGGTAACCAAAAGAATCAAAAACCTTGAGAGTGGGGGCTGGAGCCTGGACCCTTACTTTGGTAGCAGTCATCAGAGGCAGTGGTATTAGAAATGAGTATTGGGACTTCCCTGGTGGTTCAGTGGCTAAAACTCCACACTCCCAATGCAGGGGGTCTGGGTTCTATCCCTGGTCAGAGAATCACATGCTGCAGCCAAGGGTTTGCATGCCACAACTAAGAACTGGCATGGTCAAATAAATATGTTTTAAAAAAGGAAATAACTATCAGGAATTTCCCCAGTGCAGCCAGAATCAAGCACACAGAGCCATTTCCGCCACACACTGGGCACCAGAGAAAGACAGTCTTAGACTGTGAGGACACTCTGTCAAAATTTAAAAGATAGTTGGGTTGAGACTTCAGTTGAGGGCTAATCCAAGGGAAAGAGGAGCCCAGGGCACCCATCTTGTAATACCTTTCTATATTTGTGTGTGTGTGTGTGTGTGTGTGTGTGTGTGACTGTGGTTCACATTTAACCCTGTGCCTGTGTCCAACTTTTATCGACCCCATCAACTGTAGCCCTTCAGACTCCTCTGTCCATAGAATTTCCCAGGCAAGACTACTGGAGTGGGTTGCTATTTCCTCCTCCAAAGGATCTTCCCAACCCAGGGATCAAACCCACATCTCTTCCATTGGCAGGTGGATTCTTTACCACTGCACCAGCTGGGAAGCCCATCCAAGTGACCAGATTTACATTGTTGTTGTTCAGCCATCAAGTCGTGTCCAACTCTGTGTGACCCCATGGACTGCAGCAGGCTGGGTTTCCCTGTCCCTCACCATCTCCAGAATTTGCCCAAGTAGATCTAAGATACCTCCCAAAGAGATTTATACCTCTAAAATACAATAATAATTACAACAAAATCAGTTGTTATGTCACACATTTATTTACTATTTTTCAAGTAAATTGCCTCGAGATGGATATAAGTCTAATCTCAATAGTGATACCAAGTGGAGTTTTCCTCTACCAGGTTCTTAAATATGGTGAGCATATAATAATTCATAGAAGCTTGCTTCTGCATGGGTGGTCTTTCTTTTGATCCCTTAATTATTTTGGGAGTTTTTATACATGTCTTCCTTGCATTTTATATTGCACATTATAATCACCTCCCTGTCACTCTCACCATCACTGTTGTATGTTGTGATATCACTGTCACTCATGTTGCCATACACTGTGTTGTATTTGGGTTGTTTCTTTTTATACGACTTGTAAAAGTGCTTCAATTCCCGTGAAAACAGTGTAACTGGAACATGCTTTTTATTTGCGTCTGAAACATGAGTGATGAACGGCTCAGAAACAGCTCTGCAAACAAGGCACTTTTCCTTGTAGCATCGACAAAACTTCACTGGATGAGGCCTAGATAATATTTCTGCCCTACCTGCACTAGCTGGGCATTTTAGTTTAAGATATCTCTGGCGTTTGGTCAGTTTATCTACACTTGATTGCTCAGGGAAGCTTTGATTCTTTGGATAGGGTAGAGGAGTTTTGGTTGGCTTGACCCGACACTGTAGACTTGGTGGCCAAGTTGACTTGATGGCTTTCTCTGGATAGGATGGACTGACCTGACTGACTAGCTTATGGGCATGAGCCTGCCTATGTGCCTTTTTTGGACTGCATGTTCTATGCAACTTTTCCTGGGGGGGTGATCCTAACACTTTTTTGGGAGCTGATGGCTTGGATGGTGTTTTTTGACTCGAGGGCCTGACTAACTTTTCTGCACTTGAAGGAACTTTTCGTGGACTTGAGGGCCCAGATGACTTATCTATTCTGGATACCACGGATTGTCTTTCTGGATCACCCAGACCAGCAGTCAGTGACTTGGAGTCAGTAAATGATATTTTAGATGACCTGGATGCCTTGATGGTGATATCTTCTTTCTTGTCCCTGAAAATACAGAGGATTTGGAATATGACAATTTAAATCAGAGGAGCAAGATTGCTGTTACCAGAAAATATGGGCTATTGTGTCAATTTAGACTTGTGGTCTTTTTGTGGCTCTAGCAGGAAAATTGAACACAGTAAGAATCGGAGTGTGGTGAAAACTATGACTCAGGTTACAGATTTGAACTCGTGTTGAATGCTTTTCTTTTTCTTTTTCTTAATTTTGCTGTGTCAACCACAATGTATAACCATATAGTCTATATATGCAATGACACAAACTTGTTTCAAATCTACTGTTGAGAGGGAGAGAGAGAATTTATCTAATCCAGAAATTATAGTTTTCACAAAAAAGCCACAAGTTGATATGCAACTGAGGCACAAATGTCACAACCTGTCACATAAAAAAGTCTTAGACCAAATTCATTGTTTTCCTATCATATTTACACCATCAAGGTTTGTAACCATACATATTAATCCTCACATGCTAACTCTAAAACTGAAGGAATAGAACAGTGGTATATTTCAGTCACCAGTCCTTGGATTGGGAAATTTTTAGAGACCCAGTATACCAAGTGCCAGCCTAGTCCTCCTATATTAAAGCCAGGGACTAGAATCACTGAACACAGTTGAAAATTTTTCATGTTATTACATCTCAAAATGATAGATTATCCAAAATGTGTTACTATCTTTGGAATGCAGAGACCCAACTCCTTCTCCCCTGAGATTTTGATTCTGTCTTATTTAGATAGTCATTCCCTCTTTTCATAGACTCAACTTACAATGAAATTAGCAGCCTGGGGCTCAAGTGAACCCTGAATAGGAGATAGTTTTGGCTAAAGTTGATAATGTACTTGAGATAATTTAAGAGCTTCATTTAAGTGAACATATCCAGCCCACAAGATGTTGGTAGCTCTTCTGAAGTCTCAAGTTAATGGTAAGTAACAAAACAACAGTGAACCCGCTTACGTGTGAGTGCGCATGCGTGTGCAGGTACAGTTCTTCATGCGCGTGCACACCCACCTCCTCACCTCACCCTTACACCCCGCCACTTTGTATTTTTAGTTCAAAGGTGTAAGACTTAATGTGGCTGCTTTGGGGACTTCCCCGCTCTCACAGTTATAGAGTATAGTGAAGAACGCGTGCCTCCCCACAACCTTGTACTTTTATTCAAAGGTGTAAGACTTACTTGGCTGCTTTATGGGCTTCCTCGCTATCACAGCTATAGTGAAGCAAGCAGGTACACGTGACCATATAGCCAGTGATAAGGGTACCAATTATAATAATGAGTAGACGTCGCCATAATTCCTGCAGTTTGGTCTGCTTGAATTCAGCACGTGTAGTTACTATGAAAGAACATGTATCATCAGAACATGTGCTTGGGAACCAAGTTTGCTTCCATTTTGATGGGGGTTTGTTACTGTAGATCCAAGTCAAATCTCATCATCAATTATTTCTTTAAGCATGATAACCACTGTCATTTTCCTCCCTCTATCACCTCCCCAGCCAGTCACAGTCTACAAGCCAAATCTGGGAGCTGTCTTTGGCTAATCAGTATAATTACCTAGGTTACCCCACATCGTGGCTTGTTCAACCCATTACCTAGGTATTTGAATGTGTGAATGCACTGGAGTGTTGATGTCTGTGTGAACGTGTATGGTGGGAAAAGGGATGGGACAAGAAAACACAGTTCTTGAAACCTACTATGTGTTAGGTACCATGCTAGATTCATTCACATAGAATTTTCTGATGTGGCTGGTGGGGGAGGTGCAGGGGTTGGTGGATTGGGTGGGGAAGGGGAATGAAAGGGGACAGTAAGGCTGTACTCTTCATGTTTCTATGTTTGGAATGTTTACACAGAAGTAAAACTTTCAGGTGTTGTCCTAGAAATTCTCGAAGACCTTCTCATAGTAAAGTAGAATAAACAGCAGATTTCTTACACACAGCTAGCTTGTCTAATTAAGTACTGGAATACATTTAACATAATAGATCATAATTTCTAGGTTTTAAGGTTAGGGACATACCTGCAGTAGCAGATCCATTGCTTTCATTTCTATCTAAACAACTACTTGTCCAAATTGATAAAAGGAGGACATAAATGAAGAGATTCATGTCCAGGACCTTGTTGTCCTGTTTCCTCTCCCAAGGAAACTGCTGAATTTAACATGACTCAGCTTGTTTTAGGGGCCTATGACTTCATAATCATTCTATGTCATATCCTGACAGCATAATCTCACCATGGTGACACATGAGCTCCTGGGTACAAATACTATGAAAAGACTTTTAATCCTTTATTTCTCCATGACATCAAATATTCTATCAGATTTGAACCAAAAAGTTTGAGGCATTATTAAGCACAGAAGGCAGAGAAAATGAGTTAGCTCTAGATACTGAAGAACTATTTTTCTTTGTTAAATGTTAAGGAGGCACCTTACAGCCCTATAGTAGTTCTTAATGTGTTTTAGAGGTTAAATCATCCTGGGGTATAAGTTTGTAGGAATTTTTCTTACTAAAATTAAGATTTTTAATGTCCCTCAAGCTTTTTATTGAGCTGCTTTTAATGGGTACCACTAAAGACTTTCTGGCTAGTGAGTGACATGATGAGCTCTCTATTTTAGACCCAACCCCAGCCCCCCCCCCCCCCCAGCTCTTATATCGGAACTAGATTGCTAGGGTTAAAGTAATTTTGACAGTTAGAAGGCTGTTATGTAGGTCCACCTGATAGAGGATGGTGGCTTGAAGCAGAGTGGTAAAGATGGAGAGTAATCAATGTATTGGAGGAGTCTTTTGATGTGGGTAGGATTTCAGGAAGGGCAGGCCATAGGGCATGAGGGAGAGAGAGGTAGCAAGGACGATTCATTGCTTCAACAAAAGCATGCTGGAGATCTATGTGACAGGAAGCTTTGTGTTAAGCATGAGCATTCAGACAGTCACAGTCCCTGCCTTTAAGAGTTGGAAATCTAAAGGGAGAGACAGACATGTAAATAACCAATCACTAGGTTATGTAATGGGGCTTCCCTGGTCGCTCAGCTGGTGAAGAATCTGCCTATAATGCAGGAGAACCAGGTTTGATTCCTGGGTCAGGAAGATCCCCTGGAGAAGGGATAGGCTACCAATTCCAGTATTCTTGGGCTCCCCAGGTGACTCAGACAGTAAAGAATCCACCTGTAATGTGGGAGACCTGGGTTCAATCCCTGGGTTGGGAAGATCCCCTGGAGAAGGACATGGAAACCCATGCCAGTATTCTTGCCTGGAGAATCCTCATGGACAGAGGAGCCTGGCGGGCTGCAGTCCGTGGAGTTGCAGAGTCAGACATGACTGAGCAACTAAGCAGCAGCACAGCAGAGCACAGCACAGCACGGTGTATATAATGGGATTTCCAGGCATCGCTAGTGGTAAAGAACCCGCCTGCCAATGTAAGAGATGTGGATTCAATCCCTAGGTTGGGAAGATCCCCTGGAGGTGGGGGGCACGGTAACCCACCCCAGTATTCCTGTCTGGAGAATCCCATGGACAGAGGAGTCTGGCAGGCTGCAGTCCACAGGGTCACACAGCATTGGACATGACTGAAGTGACTTAGCATGCATGCACACAGGGTGTGTAATGTCATATGCAGGCTGTGATGTCACAGGATACAGTGCCACAAGATCATGCAAAAGGACTATCTCTTCAAAGTGGGGAGTCCTGGAGGAGATGACCCTTGATCTGAGGTGGGTTTTTGTGTGTGTGTTTTATTTATTTATTTATTTTAAAATTATTTCCTTCTTTTTTTTTTTCTTTTTTTTTTTTACTGTTAATTTAATTAATTTTATTTTATTTTTAAACCTTACATAATTGTATTAGTTTTGCCAAATATCAAAATGAATCCACCACAGGTATACATGTGTTCCCCATCCTGAACCCTCCTCCCTCCTCCCTCCCCATACCATCCCTCTGGGTCGTCCCAGTGCACCAGCCCCAAGCATCCAGCATCGTGCATTGAACCTGGACTGGCATCTCGTATTTTAATTGAAGGATAGTTACTTTACAATATTGTGGTGGGTTTTGCCATACATCAGCATGAATCAGCCATGGGTGTACATGTGACCCCCACATCCTGAACCCCCCTCCCCACTCCCTTCCCACTCCATCCCTCTCGGTTTTCCAGAGCACTGGTTTTGAGTGCCGTGCTTGATGCATTGGACTTGCACTGGTCATCTATTTTACATATGGTAATATACATGTTTCTTTTTTTAAAGTGTATAAATTTATTTATTTTAATTGGAGGCTAATTACTTTACAATATTGTATTGGTTTTGCCATACATTGACATGAATCCACCATGGGGGTACACGTGTTCCCCATCCTGGACCCCCCTCCCACCTCCCTCCCCATCCTATCCTACTGGGTCATCCCAGTGCACCAGCCCCAAGCACCCTGTATCATGCATCAAACCTGGACTGGTGATTCATTTCACATACGATAATATACATGTTTCAATGCCATTTTCCCAAATCATCCCACCCTCGCCCTCTGCCACAGAGTCCAAAAGACTGTTCTGCGCCTCTGTGTCTCTTTTGCTGTCTCACATACAGGGTCATCATTACCATCTTTCTAAATTCCAGGTGGCTGCAACGTGCGCGCTAAAACGCAGCCAAGAGGAGTTACCCAACGTCCGAGGTCAGGGGCAGAAGCCAAGAGGACCCCATGCCCAAAGGGCGGTGGCCAAGAGGAGTTACCCCACTTCCGAGTCAGGGGGGGGCGGCCGGGAGGAGATACCCCATGCCCTTAAGCCCAAGGCCAAGGGTGGCGGGCGGGCTGGAGGAGCTACCCCACGCCCCCATGCCCGAAGCCAGGGGCGGTGGCCGGGAGGACCAACCCCAGGCCATGGCTGCCCAGGCACAGGAGGGCCTAGAGGAACTATCCCATGGTGAAGGTCAGGAAGGGTGGCAGTGAGGAGATACCCCTCGTCCAAGGTAAGGAGCATTGGCTGCACTTTGCTGGAGCAGCCGTGAAGAGATACCCCACGCCCAAGGTAAGAGAAACCCAAGTAAGACAGTAGGGGTTGCAAGAGGGCGTCAGAGGGCAGACACACTGAAACCATACTGACAGAAAACTAGTCAATCTAATCACACTAGGACCACAGCCTTGTCTAACTCAATGAAACTAAGCCATGCCCGTAGGGCAACCCAAGATGGGCGGGTCATGGTGGAGAGATCTGACAGACTGTGGTCCACTGTAGAAGGGAATGGCAAACCACTTCAGTATTCTTGCGTTGAGAATCCCATGAACAGTACGAAAAGGTAAAATGATAGGATACTGAAAGAGAAACTCCCCAGGTCAGTAGGTGCCCAATATGCTACTGGAGATCAGTGGAAAAATAACTCCAGAAAGAATGAAGGGATGGAGCCAGGGCAAAAAGAATACCCAGCTGTGAATGTGACTGGTGATAGAAGCAATGTCTGATTCTGTAAAGAGCAATATTGCATAGGAACCTGGAATGTCAGGTCCATGAATCAAGGCAAATTGGAAGTGGTCAAACAAGAAATGACAAGAGTGAATGTCGACATTCTAGGAATCAGCGAACTGAAATGGACTGGAATGGGTGAATTTAACTCAGATGACCATTATATCCAGTATTGCGGGCAGGAATCCCTCAGAAGAAATGGAGTAGCCATCATGGTCAACAAAGGAGTCCAAAATGCAGTACTTGGACGCAATCTCAAAAACGACAGAATGATCTCTGTTCATTTCCAAGGCAAACCATTCAATATCACAGTAATCCAAGTCTATCCCCCAACCAGTAATGCTGAAGAAGCTGAAGTTGAATGGTTCTATGAAGACCTACAACAGCTTTTAGAACTAACCCACAAAAAAGATGTCCTTTTCGTTATAGGGGACTGGAATGCAAAAGTAGGATGTCAAGAAACACCTGAAGTAACAGAGGCAAATTTAGCCTTGGAATACGGAATGAAGCAGGGCAAAGACTAATAGAGTTTTGCCAAGAAAATGCACTGGTCATAGCAAACACCCTCTTCCAACAACACAAGAGAAGACTCTACACATGGACATCACCAGATGGTCAACACTGAAATCAGATTGATTATATTCTTTGCAGCCAAAGATGGAGAAGCTCTATACAGTCAGCAAAAGCAAGACTGGGAGCTGACTGTGGCTCAGACCATGAACTACTTATTGCCAAATTCAGACTTAAATTGAAGAAAGTAGGGAAAACCACTAGACCATTCAGGTATGACCTAAATCAAATCCCTTATGATTATACAGTGGAAGTGAGAAATAGATTTAAGGGACTAGATCTGATAGATAAGAGTGCCTGATGAGCTATGGAATGGGGTTCGTGACATTGTACAGGAGACAGGGATCAAGACCATCCCCATGGAGAAGAAATGCAATAAAGCAAAATGGCTGTCTGGGGAGGCCTTACAAATAGCTGTGAAAAGAAGAGAAGTGAAAAGCAAAGGAGAAAAGGAAAGATATAAACATCTGAATGCAGAGTTCCAAAGAATAGCAAGAAGAGATAAGAAAGCCTTCTTCAGCGATCAATGCAAAGAAATAGAGGAAAACAACAGAATGGGACAGACTAGAGATCTCTTCAAGAAAATCAGAGATACCAAAGGAACATTTGATGCACAGATGGGCTCGATAAAGGACAGAAATGGTATGGACCTAACAGAAGCAGAAGATATTAAGAAGAGATGGCAAGAAAACACAGAAGAACTGTACAAAAAGATCTTCACGACCCAGATAATCACGATGGTGTGATCACTGACCTAGAGCCAGACATCCTGGAATGCGAAGTCAAGCGGGCCTTAGAAAGCATCACTATGAACAAAGCTAGTGGAGGTGATGAAATTCCAGTTGAGCTATTCCAAATCCTGAAAGATGATGCTGTGAAAGTGCTGCACTCAATTTGCCAGCAAATATGGAAAACTCAGCAGTGGCCACAGGACTGGAAAAGGTCAGTTTTCATTCCACTCCCAAAGAAAGGAAATGCCAAAAAATGCTCTAACTACCGCACAATTGCACTCATCTCACATGCTAGTAAAATAATGCTTAAAATTCTCCAAGCCAGGCTTCAGCAATATGTGAACCGTGAACTTCCTGATGGCATCCGGTCCCATCACTTTATGGGAAATAGGTGGGGAAAGAGTGGAAACAGTGCCATACTTTATTTTTCTGGGCTCCAAATTCACTGCAGATGGTGACTGCAGCCATGAAATTAAAGGATGCTTGCTCCTTGGAAGGAAATTTATGACCAACCTAGATAGCATATTCAAAAGCAGAGACATTACTTTGCCAACAAAGGACCATCTAGTCAAGGTTATGGTTTTTCCTGTGGTCATGTATGGATGTGAGAGTTGGACTGTGAAGAAGGCTGAGCGCCGAAGAATTGATGCCATTGAACTGTGGTGTTGGAGAAGACTCTTGAGAGTCCCTTGGACTGCAAGGAGATCCAACCAGTTCATTCTGAAGGAGATCAGCCCTGGGATTTCTTTGGAAGGAATGATGCTAAAGCTGAAACTCCAGTACTTTGGCCACCTCATGCGAAGAGCTGACTCATTGGAAAAGACTCTGATGCTGGGAGGGATTGGGGGCAAGAGGAGAAGGGGACAACAGAGGATGAGATGGCTGGATGGCATCACTGACTCGATGAACGTGAGTCTGAGTGAACTCCGGGAGTTGGTGATGGACAGGGAGGCCTGGCGTGCTGGGATTCATGGGGTCGCAAAGATTCGGACATGACTGAGTGACTGATCTGATCTGATCTGATTGGTGTTTTTCTTTCTGGCTTACTTCACTCTGTATAATAGGCTCCAGTTTCATCCACCTCATTAGAACTGATTCAAATGCATTCTTTTTAACGGCTGAGTAATACTCCATTGTGTATATGTACCACAGCTTTCTTATCCATTCCTCTGCTGATGGACATCTAGGTTGCTTCCATGTTCTGGCTATTATAAACAGTGCTGCAACAAACATTGGGGTACATGTGTCTCTTTCAATTCTGGTTTCCTTCGTGTGTATGCCCTGCAGTGGGATTGCTGGGTCATATGGCAGTTCTATTTCCAGTTTTTTAAGGAATCTCCACACTGTTCTCCATAGTGGCTGTACTAGTTTGCATTCCCACCAACAGTGTAAGAGGGTTCCCTTTTCTCCACACCCTCTCCAGCATTTATTGGTTTTAGACTTTTGGGTAGCAGCCATTCTGACTGGCATGAACTGGTATCTCATAGTAATTTTGATTTGCATTTCTCTGATAATGAGTGATGTTGAGCATCTTTTCATGTATTTGTTAGCCATCTGTATGTCTTCTTTGGAGAAATGTCTGTTTAGTTCTTTGGCCCATTTTTTGATTGGGTCGTTTATTTTTATGGAATTGAGCTTCAGGAGTTGCTTGTATATTTTTGAGATTAGTTGTTTGTCAGTTGCTTCATTTGCTATTATTTTTTCCCATTTTGAAGGCTGTCTTTTCACCTTGCTTATAGTTTCTTTTGTTGTGCAGAAGCTTTTAATATTAATTAGGTCCCATTTCTTTATTTTTGCTTTTGTTTCCAATATTCTGGGAGGTGGGTCCTAGAGGATCCTGCTGTGATTTATGTCAGAGAGTGTTTTGCCTATGTTTTCCTCTGCTACTGCTACTCCTTCTAAGTCGCTTCAGTCGTGTCTGACTCTGTGAGACCCCATAGACGGAAGCCCAGCAGGCTCCCCCATCTCTGGGATTCTCCAGGTAAGAACACTGGAGTGAGTTGCCATTTCCTTCTCCAATGCGTGAAAGTGAAAAGTGAAAGGAAGTCGCTCAGTCGTATCCGACTCCTAGCGACCCCACGGACTGCAGCCTACCAGGCTCCTCTGTCCATGGGATTTTCCAGGCAAGAGTACTGGAGTGGGGTGCCATTGCCTTTTCTAATGTTTTCCTCTAGGAGTTTTATAATTTCTGGTCTTATGTTTAGATCTTTAATCCATTTTGACTTTATTCTTGCATATGGTGTTAGAAAGTGTTCTAGTTTCACTCTTTTTCAAGTTGTTGACCAGTTTTCCCAGCACCACTTGTTAGAGAGATTGTGTTTTCTCCATTGTATATTCATGCCTCCTTTGTCAAAGATAAGGTGCCCACAGATGTGTGGATTTAACTCTGGGCTTTCTATTTTGTTCCATTGTTCTATATTTCTGTCTTTTTGCCAGTGCCATACTGTGTTGATGACTGTGGCTTTGTAGTAGAGCCTGAAGTCAGGCAGGTTGATTCCTCCAGTTCCATTCTTCTTTCTCAAAATTGCTTTGGCTATTCGAGGTTTCTGTGTTTCCATACCAATTGTGAAAGTATTTGTCCTAGCTCTGTGAAAAATACCATTGGTAGCTTGATGGGGTTTGCATTGAATCTATAGACTACTTTGGGTAGTATACTCATTTTCACAATATTGATTCTTCTGATCCATGAACATGGTATATTTCTCCATCTATTTGTGTCGTCTTTGATTTCTTTCACCAGTGTTTTATCATTTTCTAAATATAGGTCTTTTGTTTCTTTAGGTAGATATATTCCTAAGTATTTTATTCTTTTCGTTGCAATGGTGAATGGAATTGTTTCCTTAATTTCTCTTTCTGTTTTCTCATTATTAGTGTATAGGAATGCAAGGGATTTCTGTGTGTTGATTTTATATCCTGCAACTTTACTGTATTCATTGATTAGCTTTAGTAATTTTCTGGTGTAGTCTTTCAGGTTTTCTATGTAGAGGATCATGTCATCTGCAAACAGTGAGAGTTTTACTTCTTCTTCTGCAATATGGATTCCTTTTATTTCTTTTTCTGCTTTGATTGCCGTGGCCAAAACTTCCAAAACTATGTTGAATAGTAGTAGTGAGAGTGGGCGCCCTTGTCTTGTTCCTGACTTTAGGGGAAATGCTTTCAGTTTTTCACCATTGAGGATAATGTTTGCTGTGGGTTTGTCATATATAGCTTTTATTATGTTGAGGTATGTTCCTTCTGTTCCTGCTTTCTGGAGGGTTTTTTTTTTTTTTGTCATAAATGGATGTTGAATTTTGTCAACAGCTTTCTTTGCATCTGTTGAGATAATCATATGGTTTTTATCTGTCAGTTTGTTAATGTGTATTACATTGATTGATTTTTGAATATTGAAGAATCCTTGCATCCCTGGGATAAAGCCCACTTGGTCATGATGTATGATCTTTTTAATATGTTATTAGATTCTGTTTGATGGAATTTTGTTAAAGATTTTTGCATCTATGTTCACCAGTGATATTGGCCTATAGTTTTCTTTTTGTGTGTGTGGCATCTTTGTCAGGTTTTCCTGTTAGGATGATGGTGGCCTCATAGAATGAGTTTGGAAGTTTACCTTCCTCTGCAATTTTCTGGAAGAGTTTAAGTAGGATAAGTGTTAGCTCCTTTCTAAATTTTTGGTCAAATTAAGCTGTGAAGCCGTCTGGACCTGGGCTTTTGTTTGCTGGAAGATTTCTGATTACAGTTTCAATTTCCATGCTTCTGATGGGGTCTGTTAAGATTGTTCTATTTCTTCCTGGTTCAGTTTTGGAAAGTTGTACTTTTCTAAGAATTTGTCCATTTCTTCCAAGTTGTCCATTTTATTGGCATATAGTTGCTCGTAATAGTCTCTTATGATCCTTTGTATTTGTGTGTTGTCTGTTGTGATCTCTCCGTTTTCATGTCTAATTTTGTTAATTAGGTTTTTCTCCCTTTGTTTCTTGATGAGTCTTGCTAATGGTTTGTCAGTTTTATTTATCTTCTCAAAGAACCAGCTTTTGGCTTTGTTGATTTTTGCTATGGTCTCTTTTGTTTCTTTTGCAATTATTTCTGCCCCAATTTTTAAGATTTCTTTCCTTCTACTAACCCTGGGGTTCTTCATTTCTTCCTTTTCTAGTTGCTTTAGGTGTAGAGTTAGGTTATTTATGTGACTTTTTTCTTGTTTCTTGAGGTAAGCATGTATTGCTATGAACCTTCCCCTTAGCACTGATTTTACAGTGTCCCATAGGTTTGGGGTTGTTGTGTTTTCATTTTCATTCGTTTCTATGCATATTTTGATTTCTTTTTTGATTTCTTCTGTGATTTGTTGGTTATTCAGCCGCGTGTATTTTCAGCCTCCATATGTTGGAATTTTTAATAGTTTTTCTCCTGTAATTGATATCTAATCTTACTGCATTGTGGTCACAAAAGATGCTTGGAATGATTTCAGTTTTTTTGAATATGCCAAGGCCAGATTTATGGCCCAGGATGTGATCTATCCTTAAGAAGGTTCCGTGTGCACTTGAGAAAAAGGTGAAATTCATTGTTTTGGGGTGAAACGTCCTATAGATATCAATTAGGTCTAACTGGTCAATTGTATCATTTAAAGTTTGTGTTTCTTTGTTAATTTTCTGTTTAGTTGAACTATCCATAGGTGTGATTGGGCTATTAAAGTCTCCCCCTATTATTGTGTCATTGTTAATTTCCCCTTTCATACTTATTAGCATTTGTCTTACATATTGCGGTGCTTCTATGTTGGGTGCATATATATTTATAATTGTTATATCTTCTTCCTGGATTGATCCTTTAATTATTATGTAGTGTCCTTCTTTGTCTCTTTGCACAGCATCTGTTTTAAAGTCTATTTTATCTGAAATGAATATTGCTACTCCTGCTTTCTTTTGGTCTCCATTTGCATGGAATATCTTTTTCTAGCCCTTCACTTTCAGTCTGTATGGGTCCCTTGTTTCGAGGTGGGTCTCTTGTAGACAACATATATAAGGGTCTTGTTTTTGTATCCATTCAGCTAGTCTTTGTCTTTTGGTTGGGGCATTCAACCCACCTACATTTAAGGTAATTACTGATAAGTATGATCCCGTTGCCATGGGCTTGAGTTTATACACCCTTTCTGTGTTTCCTGTCAAGAGAAGATCCTTTAGCATTTGTTGAAGGGCTGGTTTGGTGGTGCTGAATTCTCTCAGCTTTTGCTTGTCTGTAAAGCTTTTGATTTCTCCTTCATATTTGAATGAGATCCTTGCTGGTTTCAGTAATCTGAGCTGTAGGTTATTTTCTTTCTTCACTTTAAGTATGTCCTACCATTCCCTTCTGGCCTGAAGAGTTACTATTGAAAGATCAGCTGGTATCCTTATGGGAATCCCCTTGTGTGTTATTTGTTGTTTTTCCCTTGCTGCTTTTAATATTTGTTCTTTGTGTTTGATCATTGTTAATTTGATTAATATGTGTCTTGGAGTGTCTTGCCTTGAGGTTATCCTGTTTGGGACTCTCTGGGTTTCTTGGACTTGGGTGACTATTTCCTTCCCCATTTTAGGGAAGTTTTCAACAATTATCTCCTCAAGTATTTTCTCATGGTCTTTCTTTTTGTCTTCTTCTTCTGGGACTCCTATGATTTGAATATTGGGGCATTTAACATTGTCCCAGAGGTCTCTGAGGTAGTCCTCATTTCTTTTAATTCTTTTTTCTCTGTTTCATTTATTTCTACCATTCTATCTTCTACCTCACTAATCCTACCTTCGGCCTCCATTATTCTACTGTTTGATCCCTCCAGAATGTTTTTGATCTGATTTATTGCATTATTCATTATATATTGACTCTTTTTTATTTCTTCTAGGTCCTTGTTAAACCTTTTTTGCATCTTCTCGATCTTTGTCTCCAGGTTATTTATCTGTAAATCCATTTTGTTTTCAAGATTTTGGATCATTTTCACTATCATTATTCGGAATTCTTTATCAGGTAGATTCCCTATCTCTTCCTCTTTTGTTTGGTTTGATGGGCATTTATCTTGTTCCTTTACCTGCTGGGTATTTCTCTGCCTTTTCATCTTGCTTATATTGCCTGGTTTGGGGTGGCCTTTCTGTATTCTGGCGGTTTGTGTTTCATCTTTATTGTGGAGGTTCTTCCCTGTGGATGGGGTTGGATGGTTGGCTTGTCAAGGTTTCCTGGTTAGGGAAACTTGTGTCAGTGTTCTGGTGGATGGAGCTGGATTTCTTCTCTGTGGAATGCAAGAGTGTACGGTAATGAGTTTTGAGATGTCAGTGGGTTTGGTTTGACTTTGGGCAGCCTGTATATTGAAGCTCAAAGCTGTGTTCCTGTTTTGCTGGAGAATTTGCATGGTATGTGTTGCTTTGGAACTTGTTGGCCCTTGGGTAGTGCTTGGTTTCAGTGTAGGTATGGAGGCATTTGATGAGCACCTATTGATTAAAGTTTCCTGGAGTCAGGAGTTCTATGGTGTTCTCAGGATTTGGACTTAAGCCTTCTGCCTCTGGTTTTCAGTCTTATTCTTACAGTAGCCTCAAGACTTCTCCGTCTATACAGTGCAGATGGGAAGACAGCTAGATTTATGATGAAAACTTTTCCACAGTGAGGGACACCTGGAGAGGTACACAGAGTTACATGGAGAAAAGAAGAGGGAGGAGGGAGATAGAGATGACCAGGAGGAGAAGAGAGAGAATCAAAAGGGGAGAGAGAAAGCTAGCCAGTAATCAGTTCCCTATGTGCTTTCCTCAGTCTGGATCCCTCAGAGATGTTCATGGAATTACACAAAGAAGAGAAGCGGGAGGAAGGAGACAGAGGTGGCCCAGGGGATAAAAGGGGGAATCAAAAAGGAGAGAGACAGATCTAGCCAGAAATAAGTTCCCTAAGTGTTCTCCACATCACAGAACACACAATGAGATTGACAGAGTTGGGCAGAGAAGAGAAAGGGGAGGGAGGAGATAGAGATGACCTGGTGGAGAAAAAGGAGAGTCCAAGGGGGGAGAGCAATCAAGCCATTAATCTCACTTCCAAGTAAAAATGGGTACTGAAGATTGGGTTCTTAATGCTACAAAATTGATAACAAATACCAAACAGCAAAGATTAAAAATTTAGAGTAGATATTAGATTCTCAAAAATACAATATTAAAGAAAAAAACAAAGTCATAAGAATTATAATATGTGTGTGTATGTGTGTGTGTGTGTGTATATATATATGTATATATATATGAAATTTCCTTTAAAAATAGGGTCCTTTTTTTTTTGCAAAGTAATAGTAGGTAATAAAAATGAAAACTAAATGAGTAATTGAGGACTTAAAATAAAAAAAATAAAAATTAATAAAATGATAATAGCAAAAATATATCTAGGGCTTTCTCTGGTGTTGTGGACAGTGTGGGGTCAGTTCATTTTCAGATAGTTCCTTGATCTGGCTTATAGTTCTCAAGATCTATAGGCCCCTTCCTATGTCAAATCAGTTCAGTTCAGTCACTCAGTCATGTTCAACTCTTTGTGATCCCATGAACCGCAGCATGCCAGGCCTCCCTGTCCGTCACCAACTCCCAGAGTTCACTCAGACTCACGTCCATGGAGTCAGTGATGCCATCCACCCATCTCCTTCTCTGTCGTCCCCTTCTCCTCCTGCCCTCAATCCCTCCCAGCATCAGAGTCTTTTCCAATGAGTCAACTTTTCGCATGAGGTGGCCAAAGTACTGGAGTTTCAGCTTTAGCATCATTCCTTCCAAAAGAAATCCCAGGGCTGATCTCCTTCAGAATGGACTGGTTGGATCTCCTTGCAGTCCAAGGGACTCTCAAGAGTCTTCTCCAACACCACAGTTCAAAAGCATCAATTCTTCCGCACTCAGCCTTCTTCACAGTCCAACTCTCACATCCATACATGACCACTGGAAAAACCTTGACTAGATGGACCTTTGTTGGCAAAGTAATGTCTCTGCTTTTGAATATGCTATCTAGGTTGGTCATAAATTTCCTTCCAAGGACTAAGCGTCTTTTAATGTCATGGCTGCAGTCACCATCTTCAGTGATTTTGTAGCCCCAAAATATAAAATTTGACACTGTTTCCACTGTTTCCCCATCTATTTCTCATGAAGTGATGGGGCCGAATGCCATGGTCTTCGTTTTCTGAATGTTGAGCTTTTGGCCAACTCTTTCACTCTCTACTTTCACTTTCATCAAGAGGCTTTTTAGTTCCTTTTTGCTTTCTGCCATAAGGGTGGTGTCATCTGCATATCTGAGGTTATTGATATTTCTCCTGGCAATCTTGATTCCACCTCGTGTTTCTTCCAGTCCAGCGTTTCTCATGATGTACTCTGCATAGAAGTTAAATAAGCAGGGTGACAATATACAGCCGTGACACACTCCTAGACCAAAGGGGCCCAGTCAGCTGGTGGCAGACTCCCAGTGAAGGCACCTGGAAGAGTAGGCCGTAAATCTACAGGCTCGGGTGGAAGCCCGGCCGGTCCCCAGACCTCCATGGGACTGGACTCTGACCGAAAGGGCCTAGTGTGAGTGGTGAGACCAGAGGCAGCCTAGGGCCTTGCGCTGTATGCTCAGTTTTTTTTTTTTTCTCCTGGATCTCGATCCTGGCCCTGGAGTGCTTCCGGCTTCACATTCTGCACCCTTGGCACGTTGGTTTTGTAATGCTGGTGAGGTCTGTGTGGCCCCAGTGTAGAGGTGACACCAGGTTTTTTTTCCTACCCTAAACTGTAAGCCTCTGGAGGGGTATACATTCTCTACCAGATTATGAGATTTGTACACTTTCAGACACTCTACTCCCTTGGTAACAGCAACTTCTTGCCGTGAATAGATGACTTTCTACTCCTTGTGAAGACATTGTTAAGAAGCAGGAATTGCTTGAGGATTCTCTAAACAGAGAGTGGTCTGCTGCTGCTGCTAAGTCACTTCAGTCGTGTCCGACTCTGTGCAACCCCATAGATGGCAGCCCACCAAGCTCCCCCGTCCCTGGGATTCTCCAGGCAAGAATACTGGAGTGGGTTGCCATTTCCTTCTCCAATGCATAAAGTGAAAAGTCAAAGTGAAGTCTCTCAGTCGTGTCCAACTCTTAGTGACCTCATAGACTGCGGCCCACCAGGCTCCTCTGTCCATGGGATTTTCCAGGCAAGAGTACTGGAGTGGGGTGCCATTACCTTCTCCGGACAGTGGTCTAGAAAATCGAAATATCTAGAAACGAATAGTGTATATTTTCAGCCAGGTACATTTTTACATTTCTCTTGAGGGCCGTGTCTGCTACTGCATCTGATGGTATCTTAAGAGGGCTTCCACCCCAGAACCTAGATTCACTACTTTCCCTATGTCCTCACAACACTATGGTTTTGAAAAGCTATCCTTAAACTGCATTTGCTGGTGCTGGCTCAAGTCTAGACCTACGAATATATGGCTCATTTTAGACTTAACAGTTGATAGAACTATCAAATGAAATTCACTTTTATGATCAGAATGATTCCAAAATATTTGTTCTTTTGACACATTACACCTTAGTTCTGCTATGGCTTTTTATAGTCTTTTGGTTTGAGACTTGGAAAACCTAAAAAAAAAAAAAATGAAAATTCCTTATCATGATCCAATATCTGCTTATTGAGCACTTGTCCTGTGCAAAGTAACATGCTAGCTCCTGAAAAAAAGGTCACAGTCTTTTCCTTGATGACCCCATTCTTTTCCCATTCTAGAGGTGATGACACAAACGTTTTATGGGCATCTCTCAAATCGTTTTCTACACATTTACGTAACTACCAAGTACATGATAGACACAGCCACATAACGTACATAAGTGGGATAATTCCGTGAGTGTTGTTTTTCAGAGTTTTAGAAAATTACACAACTACATGTACACTCCTATTCATAGCAGTATCATTCACAAGAACCAAAAGGTGGAAACAACTCACATGCCCATCAACAGGTGAATAGATAAACAAACTGTAGCATGTGCATACAGTGAAATATTATCCACCCTTATAAAGGATTTAAATTCTGAGGCATGCTAGAGCATGAATATAATTCATGAAATAACCTTGAATGTAATTACACTAGGAAAGAAGCCAGTCACAAAAGACCAAATAATGTATGATTACACTTACATGAGCTACCATAAAATAGTCAAATTGATAAAGATAGAAATTAGAATGATGGTTACCAGGGACTGGGCAGAAGGGAGAATGCAAAGTTATTGTTTAGTAGATACCAAGGAAGGCGCCAAGATGGCGGAGGAGTAGGACGGGGAAAACACTTTCTCCCCCACAAATTCATCAAAAGAGCATTTAAACGTCGAGTAAATTCCACAAAACAACTTCTGAATGCCGGCAGAGGACATCAGGCACCCAGAAAAGCAACCCAACTCCTCGAAAGGAGGTAGGAAAAAATATAAAAGACAATAAAAGAGACAAAAGAGGGAGGGACGGAGTTCCGTCCCGGGAAGGGAGTCTTAAAAAGAGAGAAGTTTCCAAACACCAGGAAACCTTCTCACTGCCGAATCCATGCCGAGCTTTGGAAGCACAGAGGACAACATAACAGGGAGAAAAAATAAATAAACAATTAAAACTCGCAGATTGCGAGCCCTACGGTAACTCCTTCAGCGGAGAAGCAGCGCAGACGCCTGCATCCACCATTAGCAAGCGGGGGCTGGGCAGGGAGGCGCGGCGCGGGCTGCATCGCTGAGAGTAAGAATCTGGCCTGAATACCCTGAGCACTATCTGAGCGAAATAATTTGGGCTAGCAAACCAGACTGTGGGATATCTACCATGCAAAAAGCCAGCCCTAACCTAAGACACCGCCAGCCCGCGCAGGGAACAAAGGACTAAACAGAGGTAGCCGGCTGCAAACCTTCCCCCTCCGGTGACAGGCAGCCAGAGCCGGAAGGGGGCAATCGCAGCCCCAGAGAGACATTATCTATAAAACTGGCTTCTTTGCTAACTAAAACTTATTGGGGGTCTGGAGGGTCAACATCTGCCTGAGAAGGTGCGCCGGTTTTACACCCAGATAACCAAGTGGCGGGGAGGTGATAAGTCGCAACATTGGCGCTCACCAAACACCTCATCACCTGAGCTGCTCGGACCTGGGAAGAGCACAAAACGCAGCCCCAACTGAGTCTGCGCCTCTGAGGACTACCTGAGTGCCTGAACCTGAGCGGCTTGGACCTGGGAGGTGTATGCAACCCAGGGCCAGCCTCGGATTGTTCCCGGCGGAACAACCTAGAGCCTGAGCAGTGTGGGCAGGGAGGCTACACGCGCCGTGAGCGGGGGCAGACCCAGTGTGGCTGAGGCACTGCGAGCGGACGCCAGTGTCATTTGTTTGCAGCATCCCTCCCTCCCTCCCCATAGCGCGACTGAACAAAGAGAAGAAATACAGCTCTACCCACCAGAACACCGACACAAGCTTCCCTAACCAGGAAACCTTGACAAGCCACCTCTACATACCCACACACAGCGAGGAAACGCCACAATAAAGAGAACTCCACAAACTGCCAGAATACAGAAAGGACTCCCAAACTCAGCAATTTAAACAAGATGAAGAGACAGAGGAATACCCAGCAGATAAAGGAACAGGATAAATGCCCACCAAACCAAACAAAAGAGGGAGAGATAGGGAATCTACCTGATAAAGAATTCCAAATAATGATAGTGAAATTGATCCAAAATCTTGAAATTAAAATGGAATCACAGATAAATAGCCTGGAGACAAGGATTGAGAAGATGTAAGAAAGGTTTAACAAGGACCTAGAAGAAATAAAAAAGAGTCAATATATAATGAATAATGCAATAAATGAAATTAAAAACACTCTGGAGGCAACAAATAGTAGAATAACAGAGGCAGAAGATAGGATTAGTGAATTAGAAGATAGAATGGTAGAAATAAATGAATCAGAGAGGATAAAA
Source organism: Bos grunniens (assembly GCF_055505025.1). Classification (NCBI taxonomy): domain Eukaryota; kingdom Metazoa; phylum Chordata; class Mammalia; order Artiodactyla; family Bovidae; genus Bos; species Bos grunniens. Next base: position 121,356,757 of record NC_141194.1, on the reverse strand, counting down.
GAAAAACGAATTAAAAGAAATGAGGACAATCTCAGAGACCTCCAGGACAATATTAAACGCTACAACATTCGAATCATAGGGGTTCCAGAAGAAGAAGACAAAAAGAAAGACCATGAGAAAATACTTGAAGAGATAATAGTTGAAAACTTCCCTAAAATGGGGAAGGAAATAATCACCCAAGTCCAAGAAACCCAGAGAGTCCCAAACAGGATAAACCCAAGGAGAAACACCCCAAGACACATATTAATCAAATTAACAAAGATCAAACACAAAGAACAAATATTAAAAGCAGCAAGGGAAAAACAACAAATAACACACAAGGGAATTCCCATAAGGATAACAGCTGATCTTTCAATAGAAACTCTTCAAGCCAGGAGGGAATGGCAAGACATACTTAAAATGATGAAAGAAAATAACCTACAGCCCAGATTATTGTACCCAGCAAGGATCTCATTCAAGTATGAAGGAGAAATCAAAAGCTTTTCAGACAAGCAAAAGCTGAGAGAATTCTGCACCACCAAACCAGCTCTCCAACAAATACTAAAGGATATTCTCTAGACAGGAAACACAAAAATGGTGTATAAACTCGAACCCCAAACAATAAAGTAAATGGCAACGGGATCATACTTATTAGTAATTACCTTAAACGTAAATGGGTTGAATGCCCCAACCAAAAGACAAAGACTGGCTGAATGGATACAAAAACAAGACCCCTACATATGTTGTCTACATGAGACCCACCTCAAAACAGGGGACACATACAGACTGAAAGTGAAGGGCTGGAAAAAGGTTTTCCATGCAAATTGGGACCAAAAGAAAGCAGGAGTCACAATACTCGTATCAGATAAATTAGACTTTAAAACAAAGGCTGTGAAAAGAGACAAAGAAGGTCACTACATAATGATCAAAGGATCAATCCAAGAAGAAGATATAACAATTATAAATATATATCCACCCAACATGGGAGCACCGCAGTATGTAAGACAAATCCTAACAAGTATGAAAGGAGAAATTAACAATAACACAATAATAGTGGGAGACTTTAATACCCCACTCACACTTATGGATAGATCAACTAAACAGAAAATTAACAAGGAAAAAAAAACATGTATCTATAAAGCTCACTAAAGCAAAGCACAGTAAAATGAGGTATGGCAATAAAAGGCATTAAATTTATCAAATAAAAAAAAATTAAAGTGCTGAAAAATTAAAGCTGTCAAAAAAATAAATAAATAAAAATAAAAATAAAATACCCAGTTATTGAATGAAAAAAAAAAAATACTGAGAGAAATTTTTCTACCCATCACAGATGCTTCCAGCCATATCATTACATGATCTACAAAATAAAAGTCCATTAGTTAAAGGAAACAGTAATTGATACTCAACTTAGTGATCTGAAGGAAAATGTATCTCAAGGCTCAAAGGCATAAGTTGAATAGAAGTTCTTACGCTAAAAATAAAGATACAACGTCTTTCCTGCTCTCTGATTACAGAGAACTTTCATATTCTCACCAACTTAAGTACATCTAACAGATAAAGAAGCCCACTAATTTTAGTTATTTAAGTTATTAATTTAATCTGATGTCAGAGATTCAAAGGACACCTACTAACTATAAAGCACCATGGTACATAATACGTAAGGACAGAAAGGAAGTAAGTGATGTTATCTATACTAGCTCACAGGAGGAGAGCAGGACTTGTCTCTGGAGTCCAGGAAAAAAATATTAGTAGCTCTAATTATATATGAAAATTGTAAATTTACAGATTATTACTATCTAGTTTAACCTAAACTGAAACCCACAAAATGGGCACTGATTTAAACAGATTCTCACAAAGAAACACCACATTGAACATGCACTAATAGTAAGACAAAATGTGCCCACATTCAAACAAGCAGAGCTAACACACACACACACAAAAAGTGAACACTGGTACCAGAGCCCAGCTGACTGGGAGAGAAAGTGTGCCAAGTGCCAACAGCACCGATTTTATATTGTGACTGTCACCAAAGTTTCCAAAGATGGCCGGTATTTATATTCCCATGTGCCTTTTTCCCCCAGCGCTTTGATACTCCCTATGAAGAAGGAGGGTCTATTCCCTCTCCCCTTGAACCTGGTTGGGACTTCACTCAGCCTCAGTGAATTGCAGCAGAAGAGATGCTAGAGGATTTCTGAGGATTGGTCATTGAAAGCCACATCACTTCTGCTTGGCCCTCTCTTTCTTGAGATGCCAGTCCATGGAACACAGCCCCCATCCTGTGTGGAAGCCCAGGTTACGTGGAGAGTCCAGGTGAGGCTGTTCCCGATGACTGTCCCAACTAAGTTCCAAGCTTCCAGCTGTTAATAGCATCACCCGCCAGACATGTGAGTGAATGAGACTTTCAATGATCCCAGCTTATGCTGAATAGAGCAGAGATGAACTTCCACTGCAGAAAGTATTAGTCGCTCAGTCGTGTCTGACTCTTTGCGACCCCAGGGACTATAGCCCACCAGGCTCCGCTGTCCATGGGATTCTCCAGGCAAGAATACTGGAGTGGGTAGCCATTCCATTTTCCGGGGGATCTTAATGATCCAGGGATTGAACCCAGGACTCCCGCATTGCAGGCAGATGCTTTACGATCTGAGTCACCATGGCTAATCACCACTGCTGAGCCTTGCCCAAATTAGATTAGTGAGTAAAATGAACATTGTATAGCTTTAGGCCATAAAGTTAGAGGGTAATTTTGTTGTAAGTAATAGTACTGGAATGGTTACTTCCCTAGATCTGGAATCCAGGGTCCTGAAAAGGTTACTAGACTCCATTGTCACCAAGTCAGTCTCTTCCAGGCCCATCTAAATCTTGGTTCCCCTAAGGATGCTCCCTGTGACTATGACCACCTCCCCACATTGGCCTTGTTTCTGAACAGCTGGGCTTCTGCACACATCCATCCTCATCATACCTAAAAAAAAAAAAAAAAAAATTCTGAGACATGCTAGAGCATGAATGGACCTTGAATATAATTATGCTAGTAAAGAAGCCAGTCACAAAAGACCAAATACTGTATGATTACACTTACATGAGCTACCATAAAATAGTCAAATTGATAAAGATAGAAATTAGAATGATGGCTACTAGGGACTGGGCAGAAGGGAGAATGCAAAGTTATTGTTTGGTAGATACCAAGTTACAGTTTGGGATGCTAGAAAAAATTCGAGATGGATAGTGGTGATGGTTTTGAGTGTATTTAATGCCAGTGTGAATGTATTTAACACTACTGAATCATACACTCACAAAGGTTAAAATGGTAAATTTTAGGTTATGCATATTTTACCACAATTTAAAAACTGGGGAAAAAAAGCACACAACTAATGATTTCCTTTTAAGAAAGTCAAACGTAAACATTTGCAGTGTAAAACATGACGAACCCCACTGTCCACTTCCCCACTCCCTCCCATTCTGCTCTCCTGAGGTAAATGCTTGCAGACGGTCTAGTGTGCGTTCTGAGTCTTATCTGTGAACTGACATATATTACAGAGCAAAGTTCTTGGGCCAGATTGGGTTAAAATCCTGGCTCTACCATTGGCCAACTTAGTGACCCTTGGGCAAGTAAGAGTTTCTGTGCTTTAGGTTCTTCACATGTAAAGGAAGAATGGTAATTGAAGCTTCTGAATGAGGGTCCCAGTGATGATTATATTAGATAATGCACTTAGCACAGTACGTAGCACTTAAGTGGTCAAGAAATGTTAGCTTGCTATTGAATGTAGTGTGTTCATCTTTGGAGAATGAGCAAAGTAGGCCGGCAGATAATACCTGTGACATTAAAAGCAGAAAGCAAGGACTGGATGAAATTTGAGGAGGGAGGCCAGAAAGGGCAGCAGTAAAACCCAAGGAAGGAAATGAATGGCTGCCAATCAAATCTAGCGTCTACCAATGGGACAAAATGTAGAGGAGATACAAGGAATCACAGAGAGAGGCACAGTAATAACAGAGACTATCATATACTACTCTCAGTAAAAGACAAATCAAATGGACACAAAATTATTAAGGAGATAGAAGATGTAAATGAAATAATTGATAGAGTCCATCTTATGGATATACATAGAACTTTGTACTCCCTCTTATTTTCTCACGAGCATGACAAGTTGTTTTATCTGCTTGGAATGGGAAATCGATTATTTTGGAAAACCACTTCTCCCCACCCCAGCCTAGTTCTGGAAAGGGGTAGCAGTGATAGAATCCCTCCTAACTGGCAACAAGGACGAACATGTGGCTCAGGCTAGACAAGTAATCATTTCCTATCTTTGGCCATAGTGGTTGGTTTATAGTTGGCCATGTGACTCAGGACAGGTGAACCAGAGGTCTTCAAGTTTTTTCAATTTGGGCTAAGAAGTTCCTTTAGCACCACAGGTGGTATACCTGATATGGGAAACCTGAATTCACCATATGGTAAATTCAAGGTTATGAATTCAGAGTTGTCTGTGCCATGGGTCTGTTGGTAGGACTCAGCTAACTAGAAAGAATGAAACTGACATAAGGAGAAACAGAGATGCAAAACAGAGAGTTTTCCAAGGAGAGTCACAATTCTGATTGTTCCCAAGGCCATCTGCATCGCTGCCATTTGGTGGGTTCATTATACACATCTGTATATACTTGAGGCTTGAACAACACAGACTTGAACTGCATGTGCCTACTTATATGTGGATTTTTTCCCCAATAAATCCCAGGATGTGGAGCTGTGGATATAGCGGTCAACAGTGAAGTTTTCAACTGCAGGGAGAATCGAGAATTCCTCCCCCTAACACCATGTTGTTCAAACATGAACTGTATTCCTTCTCTTGCTGATTGGAATTGGGGCTTATGTCATTTCAGCCACAAGAGTTGTAGGTAATATGAACTGGTGTGGTATGTGTAAACAATAGGATAATGCCACAGGATGTTCCTGGGCCATTAATAAAGGAAAGTGGGGCAAAGGGAAGCCCAACATGCTTGTTCGTAGGACAGCAGCCCCCAGCCACACCTCTGTGGCACAGGGCCTGCTGCTAAGGTGTGATGAGGCCAAGGCCAACATTGACCGAAATTTCAAATTGCCCCCTTCCCACATTTGGCAGTGCACCCTGTCATTGCAAGCTTGAGCATTTCCAGTGAGAAGGATGTTCTCAACTTCCCCTCCTAATTCCTCTGTGCTTACCCACAAGACTTCCCTGCCAGTGCGGTGCATTTATCTTCTCACCTGCACATGCTCACAGCACGTGTGCACATGTGCCCTCAAATGCCTTCATGGACACACATGTCAGTATCCATGGGAACTCAGGTGAGATTTCATAAAAGAAAGTATCTGTAGGACAAAAAATTTTGTCTTGTTGACCTTTAAATCATTGGTGTTTAAATCTCATGTGCCTGTTGTGCTCTAGTTATTGCCACATAAACAGCAAGAAGCTGTTTTGATCTCAGCTGCCTGTCCAGTCTCATTTTATTCAGTGTCCAACATTAATGAACTGGCAGTTCATTACTTTCTAGGTCTTGAGCATCCACCAAAGGAGATCCTGACAGATGAGTATCCACTTCACCATTCTTAGCCTGTTCTGCCCTCGTGTGGGCAAGGGACACAAATGCTTTGGGATTTAAGCCCCAAGTTCCATTTGAAAAGAGCTCTAATGGCCAGAGATCTGTTTCCCTCCAGGGGTGAAGGAGATGTGAGTAGGACACCTAGAGAAAACATGAGTTTTAAACCGAGTAAGACTGACTCCTTTTGCTGAATCCTTACAACCGGTTCAGACTGGAGGATTTACTCCTCTGAATGCAGCGTCCCTCAGAGGATCTAGCATTTATTAGCACTGCCAGGTACCAGGCAAGGAATTCCTACAGCAGTTCTCCTGGTGCCCATTGTATTATTATTATCTTCATCTTACAGATGGTTTATTGAGGCTGGGAATGGCTAAGTAGTGTGCCCACTTCCCCAAAGCCAGGAAGTGGCAGGAGGTTTTGAAAATAAACTGGGAATATAAATGGGAAATATAAAATATAACATTTCATTAGGACATTGCATGGAAATAATCTAGGTTGTATCTATCTGTCTGTATGTTGTGGTTCAGCCATTAAGTCATGCCTGACACTCTGTGACCCCAAGGACTGCAGCACACCAGGCTTCCATATCCTTCACTAACTCTCGGATTTTGCTCAGACTCATGTCCTTTGAGTGGGTGATGCCATCCAATCATCTCATCCTTTGTTGTCCCCCTTCACCTCCTGCCCTCAGTCTTTCCCAGCATCAGGTCTTTTCCAATGAGTCAGCTCATCGCATCTGGTGGCCAAAGTATTGGAGCTTCAGCTGCAGCATGAGTCCTTCCAATGAATATTCAGGGTTGATTTCCTTTAGGATTGACTGGTTTGATCTCCTTGTCATCCAAGGGACTCTCAAGAGTCTTCTCCAGCACCACAAGTCAAAGGCATTGATTTTTCTATGCTCAGCCAAGAATTAACATGAATGCTCATGAACCCATTAACCTGAGAACACCATCAGTGCCATTAAATTTTCCACTGTATCCTTACAGGCCTGCCTCGCTGCCCTGAGATACTAACGTTTTTTTCTTTCTTTCTTTCATTTGGCTGCACTGCCTGACCAGGGATTGAACCTGCAGTCTCCACAGTGAAAGCACAAAATCCTATCCAATGGGCTGCCAAGGAATTCCTGATCGTGACTTTTAAAACATTCCTTTGGTTTTCATTAATGCTTTATCCCAGAAGTATGTGTCATTAGTTTTGCTTAATTTTTAAGTTTATAAAAATGGGATGATATTTTTCGTTTCTTCTGGAGTTTGCTTTATTCACTCAAAATTTCTTGTGACTTCCATCCATGTTCCTGTGCGCACTGCAGTTATTTTCCCCCCTGATGTATAGGACTCTATTATATGACTATACCAGAATGTTCTCATTCTCTTCTCCTGGTAATGGACACTTTACTTGTTTCTAGCTTTCCACTATTATATCCAGTGCTGCTGTAAATCCATGTACCTGCCTCTTGATGTGTATGTTTCAGTTTATCTTGGGAACATACCTGGAAGAGAATGGTTGGATTATAGGCAATGCAGATGTTCAACTTTTGCATGATAATCTAATATTTTTCCCCAAAGTGTTTGGATCACCTTATAGTCCCTCCAGAGTGTTTTAGAGTTGCCATTGTTGCAAATTCTTGCTATCATTTGAATTTTCCAGAACTTTACATTTTGTCTAAATTAGTGAGTGCAAAAAACAGTGGTATGTCACTGTGATTACTAGGAGTTTGTCAAATTTGTTTTCAAATTCAATGGCCTTAAGCTGAGTCACTGAATGGAGCAGCGGAGTAGTATTCCAGATGGATGGACCACTTAGGAGAGTTTCTTTGTCCACTTGGGCCACTGTAACAAAATATCACTGGACTATGTAGAAAGCTGAGTGCTTAAGAATTGATGCTTTTGAACTGTGGTTTTGGAGAAGACTCTTGAGAGTCCCTTGGACTGCAAGGAAATCCAATCAGCCCATCCTAAAGGAATCAGTCCTGAATATTCATTGGAAGGACTGATGCTGAAGCTGACACTCCAATACTTTGGCCACGTGATGTGAAGAACTGACTCACTTGAAAAGACCCTGATCTTGGGAAAGATTGAAGGCAGTAGGAGAAGCGGACGACAGAGGATGAAATGGATGGCATCACTGACTCAATGGACACGAGTTTGAGTAAACTCCCATAGTTGGTGATTGACATCCTGATGCGCTGCAGTTCATGGGGTCGCAAAGAGTCGGACACGTCTGAGCTACTGAACTGAACAAAATGCCACAGACCAGGTGGCTTATAAACAAGAACATCTATTTCTTACCATTCTGGATGCTGAAGTCTAAAACTGGAGTGCCAGCGTGATTATGTGAGTGCCTTTTCCAGATCACAGACTTCTTGTATCCTCACATGATGGAGGGGTATAGATCTCCCTGAGGATCTCTTCTTATTAGGGTGCTAATCCCATTCATGAGATTAGTGTGCCCTCAGGACCTAATCATCTCCTAAAGATCCCACTTCCTAATACCATCATATTGGACATTTGGATTTCAACGTATGGATTTTGAGGGAATGCAAATATTCAGATCATAGCAGAAAGAGTTCTGAATCAGGTCAGAATTTAGTACATTTAAAGAAGAGAAAAAAGTCACCACAGGTGGAACTGAGTTGAGTGTTGCTCAGTTAGCTAACCTCTCAGTACCCATGTCTTACCTGGCTTGACTTGTGAATTTTGCCAGAGTCCACCTGCCAGTCCTTATCTCTTCTGACCAGCTCTCAATGGTTGCATCATACAATATGGTGAAATTGTATTTTAAGTTTAACCAAGTTGATTCATACTGGGTCTTATCTTTCTTATCTTTTATCAGATAGGTTTAATATTTGGATGAACTTCCAGAAGATTATTTCAAAATATCTTTTTTATCATCCTATCACTGGTTTCTTGTCAATTCTTCCTTGATAATGAAACAAGGTTAAAACTGATTTTTGAAGCACATGTGGACTCTCATATGGAGTCCTGACAGATGGGTGAGAATGAGTTTTCAGGACTTTATTTTAGAGATTTCTTAACTCGAGTACTTTGGCCACCTCATGGGAAGAGTTGACTCACTGGAAAAGACTCTGATGCTGGGAGGGATTGGGGGAAGGAGGAGAAAGGGATGACAGAGGATGAGATGGCTGGATGGCATCACTGACTCGATGGAGGTGAGTCTGAGTGAACTCCGGGAGTTGGTGATGGACAGGGAGGCCTGACGAGCTGCGATTCATGAGGTCGCAAAGAGTCGGACACGACTGAGCAACTGATCTCATCTGATCTGATTGGCCAAGAAAATGTATAGACCCTGCCAACTCAGTGGCTTTGAATTATAGGTATATTTATTCTTTGGGAAATATAACTGCTGGTTAACTGAGGGTGATTCTACACGAGATTTTGCCCCTCCTTACCATCTTGTTGGGGCTTCTCCTTCAGCCTTGGACGTGGGGTATCATTTTTTGGTGGGACCCAACATTCTCCTGTCGATGGTTGTTCAGCAGTCAGTTTGAATTTTGGAGTTCTCACAGGACAAGTTTAGCGTGTGTCCTTCTACGCCGCCATCTTATTCTCCTTTCTATAGTTCTTATGTGTATTTTGCCACCACTTCTTAACATCTCCCGCTTCTGTTAGATCCATATCATTTCTGTCCTTCATTGTGCCCATCTGTGCATGAAATGTTCAATTGGTATCTCTAATTTTCTTGAAGAGATCTCTGGTCTTTCCCATTCTATGGTTTTCCTCTATTTCTTTGCATTGATCACTTAGGAAGGCCTTTTTTTAAAATCACTCCTTGCTAGTCTTTGGAACTCTGCACTCACATGGATATATCTTTCCTTTCCTCCTTTGCCTTTCTGATTCTGATGATGGCCCTCAATGAACCACACCAACTGGTATTTGTGCCCTTGTACAGTCCCTGCCGCATGAGCTTCTGGCTGGCACCTACCAGTAGGATGTAATCAAAAGGATACTGTGCCAGTTCCAGACCCAGTCTTTTTTTTTTTTATTCAGCCCTTATTTTTTCCCAACTTTATTGCTATGTTATTGACATCTAACGCTTTGTAAGTTTAAGGTGTACAATATGATGATTTAATATATGCATATATTGTGAAATGATTACCATGAAATAAGGCTAGTTAACACAGCCATCACCTCACATTGCTACCCTTTGTGTGTGTGTGGTGAGGACTTTTCAGATTTAATCTTTTAACAAGTTTCATGTATTCTATGTAGTATTGTTAACTATAGTCATCATGCTACACATTAGATAGGCAAGAAATTGTTCATCTTATAACTGGAAGTTTGTACTCTTTGACCACCTTTACTCATTTCTTCCTCCTGGCCTCTCCAAAAACCACAAATCTACTGTCTGTTTCTATGAGTTTGGGTTTTTCTTTTTTCTCAGATTTTACATATAAATGAGATCATAGAATATTTGTCTTTCTCCGTGTGACTTCATTAAGCATAGTGTCCTCCAAGCCCATTCATATAATCACAAATGGCAGGATTTCCTTGTTTTTATTGCTTAATAATATTCCACTTTGTGTGTATATGCACACATGTGTACACACATACACACACACTACAGTTTCTTTACCATTCACCTGTCAATGGACACTTAAATTGTTTCCATGTCTTGGCTATTGTGAATATTGTTGCAGTGAATATGGAGGTACAGCCGTCTCTTCAAGACAGTAATTTCATTTCCTTCAGATAGATACAGAGAAGTGGGATGGCTGGATTATATGGTAGTTCTAGTATTAGTTTTTTGAGAAACCTCCACACTGTTTTCCAAAGTGATTGTACTAATTTACATTTCCATCGGCAGTGTACAAAGATTCCCTTTTCTCTACATCTTTGCCAGCATTTGTAATGACTTATCTTTTTGTAATAGACTTTCTAACAGATTTGAGAGGATATCTTATCGTGGTTTTGACTTGCATTTCCCTGATTATTAGTGATGTTGAGCACCTTTTCATGTGTTGGTTAGCCATATGTATATATTCTTTGGAAAAATGGCTATTTAGATTCTATGCCCATTTTAAAATCTTATTATTTGTTTTATTGCTGTTAAGTTTGATCAGTTTTTTATATATTTTGGATATTAATCCCTTATCAGATAGATGGTTTGCAAATATTTTTTCCCATCCTGTAAGTTGTCTTTTCATTTTGTTGATTATTTCCTTTGCTGGACAGTAGCTTTTATTTTGCTGTAGTCCTACATGGTGAGTTTTGCTTTGTTGAAAGCAAAACCTGAAGTAGCATAGTAGAAACTATTCATGAAGGCTGAAGGAAAATTTCATTTTGGAGATTGCTTAGTCACAATGTAAGAAGTCTAATGAAGGAGTGTCCAAGATGCCGGAGTAGGAAGAACCTTAGCTCACGTCCTTCCATGAAATTTATATTACTTAGAGAGCTTCCATTGAAAAGAAAGACCTACAGAAGGCAGAAAATATCTACAATGAAATTTACAAAGAAGGAGCCACAAAGAGTTGGGTAGGAGGGCCAGATATGTGGTATAGTTAAGACCAATAACTCACAGTTATTGGTTATTCCTGTGAGCAGGAAACTCACAAAGGGGAGAATAATTACAACTGCAGAGGTTCTCCCAAAGGAGGAAGGTGTCCAAGCTCTACATCAGGCTCCCCGTCCTGGGGGTTCTGTGCCAGGAAGACAAATCTCTAGAACATTTGGCTTGGAAGACCACAGGACTTAGTTTCAGGAGAGCCAGAGGCCTGGAGGAAATAGAGACTCTGCTCTTAAAGGGTGCACACAAAAGCTCACATGTTTCAGGACCCAAGGAAGAAGCAATAATTTGGGATGAGCTTGGGTCAGCCCTACCTGTTGACCTTGGAAAAGCCTCCCAGGGAGGCAGGAGGCAACTGGAGCTCACCCAGGAGACACAGACACTGGCAGCAGCCATTTTGGGGAGCTTGTTCTACCACAGAGACACTGGTACTTGCAAATATCATTTTGGAATCCTTCTAGCTTATTCACACTGGGACCTATCAGCCTTTTGACACCAGTACTCAGACAACTCAGGACAAGCAGCTGGCCATGTGGTGACACAGCCTAACCCACCAACAGGCGGGCTGCCTTAATACCCTTGAACCTCCAGTCATCCCAGGACTAGGCCGCCTATACCAGGGAGCCTTGAAACCTTCCCCACACCTTCAGGGCCCTGCAGCAAGCCTTTGATACCCTGCCCTGCCTAGCAGCACTCTTGTCTGGAACATTCCATGGATGGAGCAGCCTAGTGCGCTATAGTCCATGAGGTGGCAAAAAGATGACTGAATGCACACACATACCCCTGTCTACCAGCAGGCCAGCACCAACCCCTGAAGAGCCACAGTTCTGGAGCCAGAGACCACAGCATACTATACATAGAAAATCCTAAAGACACCACCCTAAAAACTACCTGACATCATCAATAAATTAGGATTCAAATTAGTAGTTAGCAATCTGTTGTGTTTCTATATACTAACAATGAACTGTGAGAAAGAGAAATTTGCCAGTGCAGGAAAATGAATAAAATATCTAAAAGTAAATGTAACCAGAGGGTGAAAGACTTGTCCTTGGAAAACTGGAGTAACAGGCAAGTTTGGCTCTAGAGTACAAAATGAAGCGAGGTAAAGCCTAACAGAGTTTTGCCAAGAAAATGCATGGTCAAAGCAAATACCCTCTTCCAACAATGCAAGAGATGACTCTACATGTGGACATCACCAGATGTCAATACCCAAATCAGATTGATTATATTCTTTGCAGCCGAAGATGGAGAATATCTATACAGTGAGCAGAAACAAGACCGGGAGCTGACTGTGGATGAGATCATGACATCTTTATTGCAAAATTCAGACTTAAATGGAAGAAAGTGGGGAAAACCACTAGACCATTCAGATATGACTGAAATCAAATCCCTTTTGATTATACAGTGGAAGTGACAAATAGATTCAAGTGATTAGATCTGATAGAGTGCCTGAAGAACTATGGATGGAGCTTTGTAACAATGTACAGGAGGCTGTGATCAAAACCATCCCCATGGATAAGAAATGCAAAAAGGCAAAATGGTTGTCTGAGGAGGCCTTAGAAATAGCTGAGAAAAGAAGAGAAGTATCAGGCTAAGGAGATAAGGAAAGATATATTCATCTGAATGCAGAATTGTAAAGAATAACAAGGAGCGATAAGAAAGCCATCCTAAGTGATCAATGCAGAAAAAGAGAGGAAAGCAATAGAATGGGAAAGCCTAGAGATGTCTTCAAGAAAATCAGAGATACCAAGGCAATATTTCACGCAAAGATGGGCACATCAAAAGACAGAAACGGTATGGACCTACAGAAGCAGGAGGTATTAAGAAGAGGTGGCAAGAATACGCAGAGCTATACAAAAAAGGTCTTAATGACCCAGATAAACACGATGGTGTGATCACTCACCTAGAGCCAGACATCCTGGAATGTGAAGTCAAGTGGGCCTTAGGAAGCATCACTATGAACAATGCTATTGGAGGTGATGGAATTCCAGCTGAGCTATTTCAAATCCCAAAAGATGTTGCTGTGAAAGTGCTGCACTCAATATGCCAGCCAATTTGGAAAACTGAGCAGTGTCCACAGGAATGAGAAAGTCAGTTTTCATTCAAATCCCAAAGAAACGTAGTGTCAAAGAACGTTCAAACTTCAGCACAGTTGCACTCATCTAACACACTACCAAAGTAATGCTGAAAGCGTTGCAGGAAGGGTGTCCCCTTCCAGGGCCCGAAAGTGGGCTCTTGTCTAATACTCGGAAATGAATTGTGTGAGGAAACAAATGTGCTGACAAAGCAAACGATTTTATTGGAAAGGGCGCCTGGGCGGAGACCAGTAGGTAAGGGAACCCAGGAGAATTGCTCTGCCACAGTCTTCTGTTTTCTGGTGATGGGATTAGCTTCTGGGTTGTCTTTAGCCGATCATTCTGACTGTCAACTACAAATTGCACTTCCCAGTGCAATTGCATTGCATTGCCAGTGACTGAACAGCAAAGGCATTTGCCATCTGCCTCTATGGAGATTGAAGACCATGCTGCTGTAGCTATTGACCTTCAGCAACCCCTGAGGGAGTTCAGGGTGGAGTGAGGCACTCTGTGCTCCAGGGAATCGGGTGGGACAGGTCTTTAGATAGTTGGATGTTTTTAGGAACAAATTTTATCCTCTTAGTCCTTGCATCTCCTCATATCTAGAGAAGCACTAACTTCCTTCATGGTGACATCAGACCCTCATGACTAACAAAAAACCTTTTGCAAATTGAGTGCTTCATGGCATTGAACTCCCCCTTCACCAAAACCTTATATATTGACTTTCCCCCACTGACACTTTGGAGCAGTCTCTCAGAGCTATTTGAGATGCTGCCTCCCCGGCCGCAGTCTGCATTTTGCCCCAAATAAAACTTGCAACTCTCAAGTTGTACATCTTTTTCTTTTAGTCGACAGTTATGGTGACCACGAAGGGACATAGAGTGGACTTCCTTTCTTCGACTGGACTCCACGAGGAACCAGAGCTTTGATACCAGCAGTGGCCCCTTGAGCCCATGTGCATCCTCGGGGAGTGCAGACGAATTTGAGTAAGTCTCTCCTGGTTCTTGAATCTCCCATATTGGTTGAGATTCTGAGTTTTATTTGGCGGTGAAGCAGGTTACCTGCCACCTCCTAGTAGGAACGTACTGGTGGGGAGGGGGGCACGACTTGGGTCAATCATCCAAGGACTACCCAATTATGGTCTAGACAGTGAGTGGGGCTTGGTAGAAAGATACTGAGGAATTCCCACCCAGTCAAAAGATACTGGGTGGGGGGCCGACTGAAAGATGCCAGGAGAATTGCCCACCCAGTGGAAAGGTACTGAGTAGGGGGGTGTTGATTGGAAAAAATCAAGGAATACCCGGGTCTCAGCTGAAAGATGCTCAGGACACTCCATTGTAGGGGACTGTATGGTCTTGGCTGAGTGGTTAAGTAAGAGGCTGATCTGACACTTTCCCTCAATTTGACTGCCTTTATAGAATTTGTCAGGATAAAAGTGAGGAAAATACATGAGAGCTTTGCTCTGAAGAAAAAAGACAAGTCTCCTCCTGGTCGGTTTTGGTTTTCTCAGGTGACTGAGAAATTCATGGGAGTGGTCCAGGCCTACTCCTCATACCATGCAGTGGTCCCATAGGGAAACCCACACATTAATTAAAACGCTTGCTCATCCGGGGGTCACACATGAGAACTGGTCATTCAGCGACCTGAGCAGCCATGGTGGTCTTAGATTGCTGGAGGCAGAATCCGAGACACATAAGACAAGCTGAAACGAGTCTGAGGTGACTCCTGGAGAAGTTAAGCTCACAAGAAGCACATGGGCCCAGTACGCAAGTTCACTAGTGAGTTTTCTCCCTGACAAATTCAGCTTAAAATGGGAAACAGAATCTCTCAAAAACAGAAACAAAGGGGTATCAGAAAGACCAGCGTATGACTAACACTGCAGCCAGATTCATGTACAGTACATACGGAGCACTAGTTAATTGGAGAAATTATACTGAAGGAGATCTCAACCTAAAATGGTCAAATTGGGGTTCTTTTGATATTCCACAATTGATTTTTTTTTTGCATGCACAATTTGAAAAGGTCGGTGTGCTTACTTTGACTGGTATCTAGAAGCTTCTAAAACAGGAAATGATAGAGTAACTTCTTCGCAGAAAATCAACAAATTTATATTTAAAAAAAAGAAATTGCTTGAAATTATATCAAAACTAAAAAAGACTGCTAGCACTGACTTTGCCAGGTCTCAGGTCTAGTCGAACTGGGATGTCACATTTGACATTTATGCCATTTGGTTTTTGATTTCTGGGCATCACTTTACCACATTTTGAGGGCACTCTTGCCACTTGGCTTTTGGTTTCTGGGTATCTCTTTGCCTTTTGTTTCATTTGGAATGTGACTCCTGGCTGGTGAAATTCTGCTTCAGTTTGGTTTTGTTCTTTTGGTTTGAGTGCACAGACATCTGGTATAAACTGCTTGAGCTAATGTGGGAATTGCTCACTGTAAGGTTCCACACTCCACCTGGGAACCCCTTGGGAAAAAAAAATTTTTTTTGACTGGTCAATCTATAGCTATGATCCAGTGATGAAAATGATGGCCTGTAATATTAGATCTCTATTGACATAGGGTAGGAAAATGGACTGAAGTTCCCTAATGTCCAGGACTTTCTCCTGTAATCAACAGCCTGGGGCTGACCAAACTAAGACCCCTACTTCCCCAGAGGGGCAATCTCTGCTGGGACCAATCTGTCCTTGTTATCAGGGCCAAGTAGAGCAATAAAACTATGGTCACACACACACACACACACAAACGATTTTTGACAATGTGGTCACAATATTCTTTAGACTCCAGAGGAAGCTTGAAGGAAAAATTCTCTCTTTAAGAATTCTTGCCCTGAGGAAATAACTCCTCATATACCTTTAGACCAGAGTTCCAAGGATCACTTATCTATAACATATCTAATTCCTGAAAGCAAAAGAAAAAAAAAAAAAAGAAAGGGAACAAAACCTTTTAAAATCTTATTCCAACCATTTTTATTCATAACTAAGTTTGGAAAACAAAGCTATAGGATCTCATATGTCTGTTCGGATATATTTATGTCTCAGTGTGTGTCTTTTTTTTAATATATATATATATATATATATAATATTGCTGATTGCTGAGATCAGTTTATAAATGAGCTCTAACTTAATAGGCCTTAAAAAAAAAAGTATGTGCTTACAGGAGGAGGTAAGATGGCGGAGGAGTAGGATGGGGAGAACACTTTCTCCCCCACAAATTCATCAAAAGAACATTTAAACGCCGAGTAAATTCCACAAAACAACTTCTGGATGCTGGCAGAGGACATCAGGCACCCAGAAAAGCAACCTGTCTTCGAAAGGAGGTAGGAAAAAATATAAAAGACAAAAAAGGGACAAAAGAGGGAGGGATGGAGTTCCGTCCCGGGAAGGGAGTCTTAAAAAGAGAGAAGTTTCCAAACACCAGGAAACCTTCTCACTGCCGAATCTGTGCCGAGCCTTGGAAGCACAGAGGGCAACATAACAGGGAGGAAAAATAAATAATTAAAACCCGCACATTGCGAGCCCTATGGTAACTCCCCCAGTGGAGAAGCAGCGCAGACGCCTGCATCCGCCATTAGCAAGCGGGGGCTGGGCAGGGAGGCGCGGCTCGGGCTGCATCGCAAGAATCTGGCCTGAATACCCTGAGCACTATCTGAGCGAAATAATTTGGGCTAGCAAACCAGACTGTGGGATATCTACCACACGAAAAACCAGCCCTAACCTATGACACCACCAGGCCCTCGCACGGAACAAAGGACTAGACAGAGATAGCCGGCGGCAGACCATCCCCCTCCGGTGATAGGCAGCCAGAGCCGGAAGGGGACAATCGCAGCCCCAGAGAGACATTATCTATAAAACTGTAAGCAGGCTTCTTTGCCCTCTAAAACTTCTTTGGGGTCTGGACGGTCAACATCTGCCTGAGAAGGTGTGCTGGTGCACAACTAGATAACCGAGCGGCGGGGAGGCGATAAGTCGCAGCAATCGTGCGCGCAAAACACCTCATCACCTGAGCTGCTCGGATCTGGGAAGGGCACAAAACGCAGGCCCAACCGAGAGTCTGCGCCTCTGAGGACTACCCGAGTGCCTGAACCTGAGCGGCTTGGACCTGGGAAGTACAGGCAGCCCAGGGCCGGCCGCGGATGGCTCCTGGCAGAGCAACCTAGAGCCTGAGCAGCATGGGCAGAGAGGCTACACGCGCCGTGAACAGGGGGCAGACCCAGTGTGGCTGAGGCACTGCGAGCACACGCCAGTGTTATTTGTTTGCAGCATCCCTCCCTACCTCCCCTCAGCCCGACTGAACAAGTGAGCCTAAAAAAAAAAAAAAAAGTGTCCTCCACCATCCCCTTTGTGTCAGGGTGGAAACCAGACACTGAAGAGACCAGCAAACAGAAGAAGCTATAACAGAGGGAACCACCTTGGAAGCTACAGGCAATAGATTAAAACCCTGTGGTTACTACCATCTACATAGGAAGGGGCCTATAGATCTTGAGAAATATAAGTCGGACCAAGGAACTAGCCAAAAATGAACTGAACCCACAATACTCACAACAAAACCGGAGAAAGTCCTAGATATATTTTTACTATTTGTATGATCATTCTTTCTTTTTTTTTTAATTATTATTTTTTAAATTAAAAAAAAATTTTAAGTCCTCTATTATTCCTTTAATTTCCACTTTTATAACCGATTACTTTGCAGAAAAAAAAGAAGACCCTATTTTTTTAAAGCAAACTTCATATATATATATTCTTTTTTTATAATTTTTTGACCTTTTTTTTCCCCTTCTTTTCTTTAACATTGTACTTTTGAAATTCCAAACTCTACTCTAGATTTTTAATTTTAGCATTTTAGTATTTGTTATAAATTTTGTACCTATAGTTTTTTTTATATATAATATCTGTGACCCTTTTTTATTTTTTCTTTTTTTCTCTGTTTCTTTCTCTTCTTCTTTTAAATAACATTGTATATCTGAAATTCCAAACTCTGCTCTAGATTTTTAATTTATGCTTTTTGGTATTTGTTATCAATTATGTACCTGTATTTTTTTGTATATATAATTTATGTGACTTTGTTTGTTCTTGTTTTTTTTTTTTTTTTGTCTCTCTCTCTATCTTTTTCTTCTTCTTTTTTTAACATTGTATTTTTAAAATTCCAAACTCTACTCTAGATTTTTAACTTTTGCTTTTTGGTATTAGTTATCAATTTTGTACCTATATTTTCTTTATAATTTTTGTGACCTTGTTTGTTTTTGTTTGTTCGTTTTTTCTCTCTTTCTTTTCCTTCTTCTTTTCTTTAACATCGTATTTTTGAAATTCCAAACTCTACTCTAGATTTTTAATTTTTGCTTTTATGTATTTGTTACCAATTTGGTACCTTTAAGAACCCAATCTTCAGTACCCATTTTTCACAAGGGAGCGAGATTACTGGCTTAACTGCTCTCTCTCCCTTTGGACTCTCCTTTTTCTCCACTAGGTTGCCTGTGTCTCCTCCTTAACCCCTCTCTACTCTACCCAACTCTGTGAATTTCTGTGTGTTCCAGACGGTGGAGAACACTTAGGGAACTGATTACTGGCTGGATCTGTCTCCCTCCTTTTCATTCCCCCCATTTATCCTTCTGGCCACCTCTGCCACCTTCCTCCTTCTTCTCTTCTCTGTATAACTCTGTGAACAACTCTGAGTGGTCCAGTTGTGGAGTGCACATAAGGAAGAGATTACTGTATAGCCCACTCTCTCCTCTATTGATTCCACTCCATCTCATTCGGGTCACCTCTAACTCCCTCCTCACTCTTCTCTTCTCCATATAACGCTGTAAACCTCTCTGGGTGAAACAAGTTTCAGGGCAAGACATACTAAGCAAATTCTCCAGTAGCAAGGAACACAGCCCTGAGCTTCAAGATACAGGCAGCCCAAAGTCACCCCAAAACCATAGACATCCCATAACTCATTACTGGACATTTCATTGCACTCCAGAGAGAAGAAATACAACTCCACCCACCAGAACACCGACACAAGCTTCCCTAACCAAGAAACCTTGACAAGCCACCTGTACAACCCCACACAGAGTGAGGAAACGCCACAATAAAGAGAACTCCACAAACTGACAGAATACAGAAAGGACACCCCAAACTCAGCAATTTAAACAAGATGAAGAGACAGAGGAATACCCAGCAGATAAAGGAACAGGATAAATGCCCACCAAACCAAACAAAAGAGGAAGAGATAGGGTTACCTGATAAAGAATTCCAAATAATGAAAGTGAAATTGATCCAAAATCTTGAAATCAAAATGGAATCACAGATAAATAGCTTGGAGACAAGGATTGAGAAGATGCAAGAAAGGTTTAACAAGGACCTAGAAGAAATAAAAAAGAGTCAATATAAAATGAATAATGCAATAAATGAAATTAAAAACACTCTGGAGGCAACAAATAGTAGAATAACAGATGCAGAAGATAGGATTAGTGAATTAGAAGATAGAATGGTAGAAATAAATGAATCAGAGAGGATAAAAGAAAAACGAATTAAAAGAAATGAGGACAATCTCAGAGACCTCCAGGACAATATTAAATGCTACAACATTCGAATCATAGGGATCCCAGAAGAAGAAGACAAAAACAAAGACCATGAGAAAATACTTGAAGAGATAATAGTTGAAAACTTCCCTAAAATGGGGACGGAAATAGTCACCCAAGTCCAAGAAACCCAGAGAGTCCCAAACAGGATAAACCCAAGGCGAAACGCCCCAAGACACATATTAATCAAATTAACAAAGATCAAACACAAAGAACAAATATTAAAAGCAGCAAGGGAAAAACAACAAATAACACACAAGGGAATTCCCATAAGGATAACAGCTGATCTTTCAATAGAAACTCTTCAAGCCAGGAGGGAATGGCAAGACATACTTAAAGTGATGAAAGAAAATAACTTACAGCCCAGATTATTGTACCCAGCTAGGATCTCATTCAGATATGAAGGAGAAATCAAAAGCTTCTCAGACAAGAAAAAGCTGAGAGAATTCAGCACCACCAAACCAGCTCTCCAACAAATACTAAAGGATATTCTCTGACAGGAAACACAAAAACGGTGTATAAACTTGAACCCAAAACAATAAAGTAAATGGCAACGGGATCATACTTATCAGTAATTACCATAAACGTAAATGGATTGAATGCCCCAACCAAAGGACAAAGACTGGCTGAATGGATACAAAAACAAGACCCCTACATATGTTGTCTACAAGAGACCCACCTCAAAACAGGGGACACATACAGACTGAAAGTAAAGGGGTGGAAAAAGATTTTCCATGCAAATAGGGACCAAAAGAAAGCAGGAGTAGCAATACTTATATCAGATAAAATAGACTTTAAAACAAAGGCTGTGAAAAGAGACAAAGAAGGTCACTACATAATGATCAAAGGATCCATCCAAGAAGAAGATATAACAATTATAAATATATATGCGCCCAACACGGGAGCGCCACAATATGTAAGACAAATGCTAACAAGTATGAAATGAGAAACTAACAATAACACAATAATAGTGGGAGACTTTAATACCCCACTCACACCTATGGATAGATCAACTAAACAGAAAATTAACAAGGAAACACAAACGTTAAACTATACAATAGACCAGTTAGACCTAATTGATATCTATAGGACATTTCATCCCAAAACAATGAATTTCACCTTTTTCTCAAGCGAACATGGAACCTTTTCCAGGATAGATCACATCGTGGGCCATAAATCTAGCCTTGGTTAATTCAAAAAAATAGAAACCATTCCAAGCATCTTTTCTGACCACTATGCAGTAAGATTAGATCTCAATTACAGGAGAAAAACTATTAAAAATTCCAATATATGGAGGCTGAACAACAGGCTGCTGAATAACCAACAAATCACAAAAGAAATCAAA
Source organism: Bos grunniens (assembly GCF_055505025.1). NCBI lineage: Eukaryota > Metazoa > Chordata > Mammalia > Artiodactyla > Bovidae > Bos > Bos grunniens. The sequence goes on along the minus strand of NC_141194.1, from coordinate 121,335,705 downwards.
ATTTGCATAGAAACGAATGACAATGAAAACACAACAACTCAAAACCTGTGGGACACTTTAAAAGCAGTCCTAAGGGGAAAGTTCATAGCAATACAGGCATACCTCAAGAAAGAAGAAAAAAGTCAAATAAATAACCTAACCCTACACCTAAAGCAACTAGAAAAGGAAGAAATGAAGAACCCCAGGGTTAGTAGAAGAAAAGAAATCTTAAAAATTAGGGCAGAAATAAATGCAAAAGAAACAAAAGAGACCATAGCAAAAATCAATAAAGCCAAAAGCTGGTTCTTTGAGAGTATAAATAAAATTGACAAACCATTAGCCAGACTGATCAAGAAACAAAGGGAGAAAAATCAAATCAATAAAATTAGAAATGAAAATGGAGAGATCACAACAGACAACACAGAAATACAAAGGATCATAAGAGACTACTATCAACAATTATATGCCAATAAAATGGACAACGTGGAAGAAATGGACCAATTATTAGAAAAGTACAACTTTCCAAAACTGGACCAGGAAGAAATAGAAAATCTTAACAGACCCATCACAAGCACGGAAATTGAAACTGTAATCAAAAATCTTCCAGCAAACAAAAGCCCAGGTCCAGATGGCTTCACAGCTGAATTCTACCAAAAATTTAGAGAAGAGCTAACATCTATCCTGCTCAAACTCTTCCAGAAAATTGCAGAGGAAGGTAAACTTCCAAACTCATTCTATGAGGCCACCATCACCCTAATACCAAAACCTGACAAAGATCCCACAAAAAAAGAAAACTACAAGCCAATATCACTGATGAACATAGGTGCAAAAATCCTTAACAAAATTCTAGCAATCAAAATCCAACAACACATTAAAAAGATCATACACCATGACCAAGTGGGCTTTATCCCAGGGATGCAAGGATTCTTCAATATCCGCAAATCAATCAATGTAATACACCACATTAACAAATTGAAAAATAAAAACCATATGATTATCTCAATAGATGCAGAGAAAGCCTTTGACAAAATCCAACATCCATTTATGATAAGAACTCTCCAGAAAGCAGGAATAGAAGGAACATACCTCAACATAATAAAAGCTATATATGACAAACCCACAGCAAACATTATCCTCAATGGTGAAAAACTGAAAGCATTTCCTCTAAAGTCAGGAACAAGACAAGGGTGCCCACTTTCACCATTACTATTCAACATAGTTTTGGAAGTTTTGGCCACAGCAATCAGAGCAGAAAAAGAAATAAAAGGAATCCACATTGGAAAAGAAGAAGTAAAACTCTCACTGTTTGCAGATGACATGATCCTCTACATAGAAAACCCTAAAGACTCTACCAGAAAATTACTAGAACTAATCAATGATTATAGTAAAGTTGCAGGATATAAAATCAACACACAGAAATCCCTTGCATTCCTATACACTAATAATGAGAAAACTCAAAGAGAAATTAAGGAAACAATTCCATTCACCATTGCAATGGAAAGAATAAAATACTTAGGAATATATCTACCTAAAGAAACTAAAGACCTATATATAGAAAACTGTAAAACACTGGTGAAAGAAATGAAAGAGGACACTAATAGATGGAGAAATATACCATGTTCATGGATTGGAAGAATGAATATAGTGAAAATTATTGTACTACCCAAAGCAATTTATAGATTCAATGCAATCCCTATCAAGCTACCAACGGTATTCTTCACAGAGCTAGAACCAATAATTTCACAATTTGTATGGAAATACAAAAAACCTTGAATAGCCAAAGCTATCTTGAGAAAGAAGAATGGAACCAGAGGAATCAACATACCTGACTTCAGGCTCTATTACAAAGCCACAGTTATCAAGACAGTATGGTACTGGCACAAAGACAGGAATATAGATCAATGGAACAAAATAGAAAGCCCAGAGATAAATCCATGCACATATGGACACCTTATCTTTGACAAAGGAAGCAAGAATATTCAATGGATTAAAGACAATCTCTTTAACAAGTGGTGCTGGGAAAACTGGTCAACCACTTGTAAAAGAATGAAACTAGACCACTTTCTAACACCATACACAAAAATAAACTCAAAATGGATTAAAGATCTCAACGTAAGACCAGAAACTATAAAATTCCTAGAGGAGAACATAAGCAAAACACTCTCCGACATACATCACAGCAGGATCCTCTATGACCCACCTCCAAGAATATTGGAAATAAAAGCAAAAATAAACAAATGGGACCTAAGTAAACTTAAAAGCTCCTACACAACAAAGATAACTATTAGCAAGGTGAAAAGGCAGCCTTCAGAATGGGAGAAAATAATAGCAAATGAAGCAACTGACAAACAACTAATCTCAAAAATATACAAGCAACTCCTACAGCTCAACTCCAGAAAAATAAATGATCCAATCAAAAAATGGGCCAAAGAACTAAATAGACATTTCTCCAAAGAAGACATACAGATGGCTAACAAACACATGAGAAGATGCTCAACATCACTCATTATCAGAGAAATGCAAATCAAAACCACTATGAAGTACCATTTCACACCAGTCAGAATGGCTGCGATCCAAAAGTCTACAAGCAATAAATGCTGGAGAGGGTGTGGAGAAAAGGGAACCCTCTTACACTGTTGGTGGGAATGCAAACTAGTACAGCCACTATGGAGAACAGTGTGGAGATTCCTTAAAAAACTGGAAATAGAACTGCCTTATGATCCAGCAATCCCACTGCTGGGCATACACACTGAGGAAACCAGAAGGGAAAGAGACACGTGTACCCCAATGTTCATCACAGCACTGTTTATAATAGCCAGGACAGGGAAGCAACCTTGATGCCCATCAGCAGATGAATGGATAAGAAAGCAGTGGTACATATACACAATGGAGTATTACTCAGCCATTAAAAAGAATACATTTGAATCAGTTCTAATGAGATGGATGAAACTGGAACCTATTATACAGAGTGAAGTAAGCCAGAAAGAAAAACACCATACAGTATACTAACGCATATATATGGAATTTAGAAAGATGGTAACAATAACCTTGTGTACGAGATAGCAAAAGAGACACTGATGTATAGATCAGTCTTATGGACTGTGGGAGAGGGAGAGGGTGGGGAGATTTGGGAGAACAGCATTGAAACATGTATAATATCATGTATGAAACGAGTCGCCAGTCCAGGTTTGATGCACGATACTGGATGCTTGGGGCTGGTGCACTGGGACGACCCAGAGGGAGGGTATGGGGAGGGAGGAGGGAGGAGGGTTCAGTATGGGGAACACAGGTATACCTGTGGTGGATTCATTTCGATATTTGGCAAAACTAATACAATATTGTAAAGTTTAAAAATAAAATAAAATTAAAAAACAAACAAACAAACAAAAAAGTAAGTGCTTACAAATCAAATAATTCTAAATACAAGAGAAATTATCCTAACTGAATTTCAGGTTCATGTGAACTGGGAAATATTCAGTATTAAACACCTGATATTAATGTTTATTTGTTGATCTAAATAATGCAGACATCTCTAAGAGTACTTAACATTAAGCAGAATATTTTCATTGTACCTAGGTTTAACATAAGTTAAATATTATTATATCTGTTACAAGTTTGTCAGCAAGGAAATTACTGGCTGAGTGAAGAAGCTTCTAAAAAATGTAAATGAGATATGAGCCTTTAGTCAACTCTATTAAGAATAATTATGCTTTTGGAATGTCTGTCTAAAATAGTCTATCCAGATTGGGGTAACTTGAACTTCTAAGGGTTCTGCTAAACTAAATGTTGAAAGCTTAAGTCATTTCCAAATAAAATAAGGTTTTGAAACATTTATTACCAAACACTCTTAAAGAGAAACTAAAGAGATTTGGGATTAAAAAGAAGTGATCTTTGGTGCCATCCTAAAATGAAGGTTTTAGAAATTATCACTTGTATTTATGCTCACCAATGTCTAAAATGCTAATATAAAAGTCAGTTCTTGGATGGTTAAAGGAAGTAGGAAGTGTGTTTTCGGTGAAGAAGGTATGAGGAATGGAATTAAATTTTGTGAAGGAAAAGGAAGGAAGCGTGACTTACAGGTGGCTTTTCAGGATGGAAGAACACAGTAATGGGTACAGAAAGTGATAAGTGAAAAGTGAAGCATGAAGAAAGAGTTTTGTATATGGTTAGGACTAAGTTTAAAATAAAGTTAATTAAGTTTACCTTTTAAGTAAAGTAAGCTGGTGCAAAAATTTGAATTTAGCTTTTCTCTCTGTTAAGAGGACACCATGTCTTCAGACATTCAACTGTCTTTGATAATCACTTCATGGTAAATAGATGGGGAAACAGTGGAAACAGTGGCTGACTTTATTTTTCTGGGCTCCAAAATCACTGCAGATGGTGATTACAGCCATGAAATTAAAACAGGCTTATTCCTTGGAAAGAAAGTTATGACCAAACCAGACAGCATATTAAAAAGTAGAGACATTACTTTGCCAACAAAGGTCCATCTAGTCAAGGCTATGGGTTTTCCAGTGGTCATGTATGATGTGAGAAATGGACTATAAAGAAAGCTGAGTGCTGAAGAATTGATGTTTTTGAACTGCGGTGTTGGAGAAGACTCTTTAAAAAAATTCATTTATTTTAATTGGAGGCTAATTACTTTACAATATTGTATTGGTTTTGCCATACATCAACATGAATCTGCCACAGGTGTACACGTGTTCCCCATCCTGAACCCCGCTCCCACCTCCCGCCCCATACCATCCCTCTGGGTCAACCCAGTGCACCAGCCCCGAGCATTCTGTATCATGCATTGAACCTGGACTGGCAATTCGTTTCACATACGATATTATACATGTTTCAATGCCATTCTCCCAAATCATCCCACCCTCTTCCTCTCCCACAGAGTCCAAAAGACTGTTCTATACATCTGTGTCTCTTTTGCTGTCTCACATACAGGGTTATCATTACCATCTTTCTATATTCCATATATATGCGTTTTATATATGTGTGTGTGTGTGTGTGTGTCTGTGTGTGTGTGTGTGTGTGTTATATTCCATATATATGCGTTAGTATACTGTATATTGTATTGGTGTATTGAACTGGCGTATTCTACTGTATTGGTGTGTTGAACTTTGATAATCACTTCATCACAAACAGATGGGGAAACAGTGGACACAGTGGCTGACTTTATTTTTCTGGGCTCCAAAATCATTGCAGATGGTGACTGCAGCCATGAAATTAAAAGACGCTTACTCCTTGGAAGGAAAATTATGACCAACCTAGACAGCATATTAAAAAGCAGAGACATTACTTTGCCAACAAAGGTCCATCTAGTCAAGGCTATGGTTTTTCCAGTGGTCATGTATGTATGTGAGAGATGGGCTATAAAGAAAGCTGAGCACAGAAGAATTGATGCTTTTGAACTGTGGTGTTGGAGAAGACTCTTTAGAGTCCCTTGGAGTGCTAGGAGATCCAACCAATCCATCCTAAAGGAGAGCAGTCCTAGGTGTTCATTGGAAGGACTGATGCTGAAGCTGAAACTCCAGTACTTTGGCCACCTGATGTGAAGAGCTGACTCATTTGAAAAGACCCTGATGCTGGGAAAGATTGAGGGCAGGAGAAGAAGGGAACGACAGAGATTGAGATGGGTGGATGGCATCACCGACTCAATGGACGTGGGTTTGAGTCAACTCCGGGAGTTTGTGATGGACAGGGAGGCCTGGTGTGCTGCAGTTCATGGGATCTCAAAGAGTTGGAGACCACTGAGCAACGGAACTGAACTGAACTGATAATAGATTTAAGTTTCTTTATCTCTTAAATGATCTGTTCTGAAATCCCTTATTGTTACTTTGGCTAAGTTAATAGTATTGTTTCACACTGACCTATAATCCCATCTGACTGAGTGTTCTAAAACTTTTTGATATTTATTCACAAAACTTCCTAAATCATTCTAAAGAAGAAGATTTCTAGCTAACTTTGGGATGCTTCCGAGGGCCCTGCAACATCCCAGAGAGAGATATTACACTAATTAAGTTCATTTTGTATATAGAGTTACATGGAGGGTATTGTCAAGTTAGCAATAAGTCTCGGGTTATATTGTATGGTAAATGTTATTAATATAGATACACTAGAAACTGTATAAAGTTCCTAAAATTCTGATATGTTTGGGTAAAATGTTACCAGGCATAATTCTAGTTACTATGTCAAAATATTCTCATAGCACTAACCATGTTTTGCCTCTTCAAGAAGATTTATAAAAAGGACTTTTGGATAAATACCAGTTTTTGAACTGTGTAAAAATTCTAATAGAAAACCTGATGACTTCACAAAGTTTAACAAAAGGACTGAATGAACTGATGAATATGCTTATAACTTTTATGGTTTCTCTCTGAAAAATTACTGATTTGAATCTGTGTTTTCCAGGTGTAAAAAAAACCTTCCCCTCAAATGAATTATGACAGTAATTTGGTAAAATTATATTTTATAAACAAATCGAAACATTTAATATTTTCTCTCTATCTGAACCCTCCAGAGCTTGGAAACCCTTAGTTTCCAGTAAATTTATCAGATAAGTTAGGAAGATTATCTCAATAACAGGTACAGAAATCTCAAGGAATTTTGGAGACCTTGAGAAGGGAGGAGTTTACTTAGGCAAAATCTGTGATAAGCCTTTGGCATGACTTTCCTAGCCCTGAAAGCTCTTATTTTAAAAGTTCAGTCTGAGACTCTATAAAAGTCTCAGCAAAGCAAAGAAGTCTATGACCAATTATGATTATATAAGTCATCAGGCCAAGTTTATTGAGAGCAGACCTATATTACAAACAGGTCTCAATTTGGTTATATTTGGTAAAAATGACAGTGAGTTTAGGTAGAAAGAGATGTTTCAATGAATGTTAAATCCTAGTTTGTTGATGGAGGTCTGTATCTACTAAGACTCATTTTCTTGATGGTTCTTTGCTGTTAGGGTATACTAAAGTAAAATTGAATTATTAAAGGACACTCTAGGGTTGTTTCTGAAGCTAATCTCAGTAATCTGTCTTTAAGTGAAGATCAGGTGCCTCACACATGACTTTCAATCAAGACTGGAAGAAGATATAATTTAAGGAACTGTCTCCAGCCTGGATGGAAGGACCTTTCCATCAGGAACTCTTAACTAGCTCATGCCCAGTGAAATTGAAGGGAAATTGACTCTTGGGTTAACTCCCACTTCCAAAAGGCCCCTAAGCTGGACTGGTCTATAGAGAGGCCTGCTGACCTCAAACTCACCTTAAAACAGTGCTCAAACAGAGGAAACTATACTACACTAGGGAGAAGGAAATGGCAACCCACTCCAGTACTCTTGCCTGGGAAATCCCATGGATGGAGGAGCCTGGTAGACTGTAGTCCATGGGGTTGCTAAGAGTCGGACACGACTGAGCGACTTCACTTTCACTTTTCACTTTCATGCATTGGAGAAGGAAATGGCAACCCACTCCAGTGTTCTTGCCTGGAGAATCCCAGGGACGGGGGAGCCTTGTGGGCTGCCATCTCTGGGGTCGCACAGAGTCGGACACGACTGAAGTGACTCAGCAGTAGCACACTACCCTAGGATGAGAAGAAGATGACATCAGAAGCAGACAGCTTGCCCAAGATGCTGATCTGACTTTTATGATCATTTATAATGTTTTCTTGATTCCTTGGACCTATGCCTATTAATCAAATTTTTCTATCATGGACATGATTCTATGCTAGTTTAAAACGCAATCCAATTGTTCGGTTGTGGCCAGTTACCTGTGTCTAGTACTTCTGGATTACCTTGGTGGATTTCTGTTCTCTAGGGATACTCACAAGGAAATTTATTTTAGATGAGTGTTCAGTCCTGTTCTATCTTCATGATATTACTAGATGGGATTCTCTCACCTGGCCAGTTAATAATACCTGTTGTGATCCTGGCCATAGATTTAAGATTACTCTTAGGGTGATTTAAACTCAAAGGGAGTGACGAGCTAAGTCTCCATTAAAAAATTAACCTCTCATCTATGAAAAGTAAAATTCCCACAATTATGGGGTAGATCTACATGGTTAACAGCAGACTATGGTCATTTAAGTTTAAAAGCTCCTCTACGTTGGGAAGGGTTAAATCATATTAAAAATGATCAACCTGGTAATTATGAAACAAGGTTGGGTGCTTTATGAACTATGTTTATTATTACCCTTAGAGAGTGTGATTGGTATGGAACTCAGTGGATTTGTGGCACTAATTTATGGCCTTCACATCTACAGGGATGGATACGAAGGTGTAGCCTGGGATTCCCAGGAATTTAAGGTCATACATGTTAACAAGTTAGAGGTAACCCTGACCAATCTAGCACTGGTATGATGTCAATGGGTCGAAGATCTGTATTCTACTGGTATGACCATTTAGCAGCTTGTGTGTGTGTGTGCCTTCAGTGGGGTTGGAGGATTTAATTGACCATATCTAAGCCTTAACACACAGGCACATAGCGCAGCCAAGAGGAGCTACCCCACTTCCGAGGTCAGGGGCAGAAGCCAGGAAGACCCCATGTCCGAGGGGTGGCGGTCAAGAGGAGTTATCGCATGTCCAAGGTCAGGGCAGCGGCAGAGAGTGCCAGGCTGCGACGGCACAGGAATGGCTGAGAGGAGCTACCCCACGTCCAAGGTCAGGGGCAGCGGCCAGGAAGAGCAACCCCACGTCCAAGGAGCGGTGGCTGTGCCTGCGTAGGAGGGCCTGGAGGAGCTATTCCATATTCAAGGTCAGGAGCGGCAGCAGTGAGGAGATACCCCTTTTCCGAGGTAAGAGAAACCCAAGTAAGATGGTAGGTGTTGCAAGAGGGCATCAAAGGGCAGACACACTGAAACCCATAATCACAGAAAACTAGCCAATCTAATCACTCTAGGATCACAGCCTTGTCTAACTCAATGAAACTAAGTGATGCCCATGGGGCCACCCAAGATGGGAAGGTCATGGTGGAGAGGTCTGACAGAAAGTGGTCCACTGGAAAAGGGAATGGCAAACCACTTCAGTATTCTTGCCTTGAGAACCCCATGAACAGTATGAAAAGGCAAAATGATAGGATACTGAAAGAGAAACTCCCCAGGTCAGTAGGTGCCCAATATGTGACTGGAGATCAGTGGAGAAATAACTCCAGAAAGAATGAAGGGATGGAGCCAAAGCAAAAACAATACCCAGCTGTGAATATGACTGGTGATAGAAGCAAGGTCCAATGCTGTAAAGAGCAATATTGCATAGGAACCTGGAATGTCAGGTCCATGAATCAAGGCAAATTGGAAGTGGTCAAACAAGAGATGGCAAGAGTGAATGTCGACATTCTAGGAATCAGCAAACTAAAATGGACTGGAATGGGTGAATTTAACTCAGATGACCATTATATCTACTACTGAGGGCAGGAATCCCTCAGAAGAAATGGAGTAGCCATCATGGTCAACAAAAGAGTCTGAAATGCAGTACTTTTGAAATCTCAAAAACGACAGAATGATCTCTGTTCGTTTCCAAGGCTAACCATTCAATATCATGGTAATCCAAGACTATGCCCCAACCAGTAACGCTGAAGAAGCTGAAGTTGAATGGTTCTATGAAGACCTACAACACCTTTTAGAACTAACACCCAAAAAAGATGTCTTTTTCATTATAGGGGACTGGAATGCAAAAGTAGGAAGTCAAGAAACACCTGGAGTAACAGGCAACTTTTGCCTTTGAACATGGAATGAAGCAGGGCAAAGACTAATAGAGTTTTGCCAAGAAAATGCACTGGTCATAGCAAACACCCACTTCCAACAACACAAGAGAAGACTCTACACATGGACATCACCAGATGGTTAACACCGAAATGAAATTGATTATATTCTTTGCAGCCAAATATGGAGAAGCTCTATACAGTCAATAAAGACAAGACTCGGAGGTGACTGTGGCTCAAATCATGAACACTTTATTGCCAAATTCAGACTTAAATTGAAGAAAGTAGGGAAAACCACTAGACCATTTAGGTCAGGTATGACCTAAATCACATCCCTTATGATTATACAGTGGAAGTGAGAAATAGATTTAAGGGACTAGATCTGATAGAGTGCCTGATGAAATATAGATGGAGGTTCGTGACATTGTACAGGAGACAGGGATCAAGACCATCCCCATGGAACAGAAATGCAAAAAAGCAAAACGACTGTCGGGGGAGGCCTTACAAATAGCTGTGAATAGAAGAGAAGTGAAAAGCAAAGGAGAAAAGGAAAGATATAAACATCTGAATGCAGAGTTCCAAAGAATAGCAAGAAGAGATAAGAAAGCCTTCCTCAGCAATCAATGCAAAGAAATAGAGGAAAACATCAGAATGGGAAAGACTAGAGATCTCTTCAAGAAAATTAGAGATACCAAGGGGACAATTCATGCAAAGATGGGCTCGATAAAGGACAGAAACAGTATGGACCTAACAGAAGCAGAAGACGTTAAGAAGAGGTGGCAAGAATACACAGAAGAACTGTACAAAAAAGATGTTCAAGAGTAAGATAATCACGATGGTGTGATCACTCCCCTAGAGCGAGACAACCTAGAATGTGAAGTCAAGCGGGCCTTAGAAAGCATCACTACGAACAAAACTAGTGGAGGTGATGGAATTCCAGTTGAGCTATTCCAAATCCTGAAAGATGATGCTGTGAAAGTGCTGCACTCAATATGCCAGCAAATTTGGAAAACTCAGCAGTGGCCACAGGACTGGAAAAGGTCAGTTTTCATTCCAATCCCAAAGAAAGGCAATGCCAAAGAATGCTCAAACTACCGCACAATTGCACTCATCTCACAGGCTAGTAAAGTAATGCTCAAAATTCTCCAAGCCAGTCTTCAGAAATGCATGAACCGTGAATTTCCAGATGTTCAAGCTGGTTTTAAAAAAGGCAGAGGAACCTGAAATCAAATTGTCAACATCTGCTGGATCATCGAAAAAGCAAGAGAGTTCCAGAAAAGCATCTATTTCTGCTTTATTGACTATGCCAAAGCCTTTGACTGTGTGGATCACAATAAACTGTGGAAAATTCTGAAAGAGATGGGAATACCAGAACACCTGACCTACCTCTTGAGAAACCTATATGCAGGTCAGGAAGCAACAGTAGAACTGGACATGGAACAACAGACTGGTTCCAAACAGGAAAAGGAGTACGTCAGGGCTGTATATTGTCACCCTGCTTATTTAACTTCTATGCAGAGTACATCATGAGAAACGCTGGACTTGAAGAAGCACAAGCTAGAACAAGATTGCTGGGAGAAATATCAATAACCTCAGATATGCAGATGACACCACCCTTATGGCAGAAAGTGCAGAGGAACTTAAACCCTCTTGATGAAAGTGAAAGTGGAGAGTGAAAAATTTGGCTTAAAGCTCAACATTCAGAAAACGAAGATCATGGCATGTGTCCCATCACTTCATGGTAAATAGATGAAGAAACAGTGGAAACAGTGTCAGACTTTATTTTTTTGGGCTCCAAAATCACTGCAGATGGTGACTGCAGCCATGAAATTAAAAGATGCTTACTCCTTGGAAGCAAACTTATGGCCAATATAGACAGCATATTGAAAAGTAGAGACATTACTTTGCCAACAAAGGTCCATCTTGTCAAGCCTATAGTTTTCCAGTGGTCATGTATGGATGTGAGAGTTGGACTATGAAGAAAGCTGAGCACCGAAGAATTGATGCTTTTGAACTGTAGTGTTGGCTAAGACTCTTGAGAGTCCCTTGGACTGCAAGGAGATCCAACCAGTCCATTCTGAAGGCGATCAGCCCTGGGTTTTCATTGCAAGGAATGATGCTAAAGCTGAAACTCCAGTACTTCGGCCACCTCATGCGAAGAGTTGACTCATTGGAAAAGACTCTGATGCTGGGAGGGACTGGGGCCAGGGGGAGAAGGGGACGACAGAGGATGAGATGGGTGGATGGCATCACTGTCTCGATGGACGTGAGTCTGAGTGAACTCCGGGAGTTGGTGATGGACAGGGAGATCTGGCGTGCTGTGATTCATTGGGTTGCAAAGAGTCAGACATGACTGCCCGACTGAACTGAACTGAACTGAACTGATATAGGTTGCCCTTAAGGACATATTTGACTGACGCTCTCAGAAAACTTTCTTCCTACTTCTAGTTCCCTTCCTTTGTTGCTTGTAATTCTTAGGAATTTCACGATGTGGCAGGGACTGGAGGATTTTGAGAGTCGATAAAAGTGGAGACTTTTAAATATCCCTCATCTGGTGTAGCACTTCTCTGTTGCCACTTAAAGATCTGCCGACCAGGCACATGCCACAGCGAGCTAGCATCCTCAACCCTGTTAGCCTGGTAAAACGTGGTCTTCTAGCGGAGTGAGCATTCCTTCAGCTCTTCATAGCCCCCTCTCCCCACAGGAGATAGAAGAGAGGATTTCTAAGCATCCTTTCAGCTACATGTTTCTATAATTTCTTTTAAAAAAATTTATGCCTTCATTTTAATTGGATAATAATTATTTTACAGTATTGTGATGGTTTTTGTCAAATAGCAACATGAATTGGCCATAGGTATACTTGTGTCCCTTCCCTCCTGAACCCCCCTCCCAACTCCCACCCCACTCCATCCCTCCAGGTTGTCACAGAGCACCTGCTTTAGGTGCCCTGGCCCTGCCTCATACCTCAAATGCACTCTGGCTATCTATTTTACATATGGTAATGTATATGTTTCAATGCTGTTCTCTCAAATCATCCCACCCTCTCTTTCTCCCACTGAATCCAAAAGTCTGTCCTTTACATCTGTGTCTCCTTTGCTGCCCTCCATGTAGGATCATCAGTACCATCTTTCTAGATTCCGCATGTATGTGTTACTATACAGTATTTGTCTTTCTCTTTCTGACTTACTTCACTCTGTATAATAAACTCAAGTTTCATCCACCTCATTAGAACTAACTCAAATGCATTCCTTTTATAGCTGAGTAATATTCCATTGTGTATATAATTTCTTAAATTTTTTAAATTTTAAAAGCTTAATTTTTAAAAATTTAATTGAAGTAAAGTTGATTTACAATGTTGTGTACTTCCATGCTTATAGAATTTCATGTAGAAATACATGTTGGAAATGTTTGAAATCTGCATTTTTGCACTTTATTTTAAGGGATAGGTTTTTAGAAAGCACTTTATTGAATAAAGTGAGATTCAATCAGTCAAGGAGATCTAACCAGTCAATCCTAAAGGAAATCAGTCCTGAATATTCCTTGGAAGGATTGATACTGAAGCTGAAGCTCCAATACGTTGGCCACCTGATGCAAAGAACTGACTCATGAAAAGACTCTGATGCTAGGAAAGATTGAAGGCGGGAGGAGAAGGGGACGACAGAGAATGAGATGGTGGGATGGAATCACCCATTCGATGGACATGAGTTTGAGTAAGCTCCTGGATTTGGTGGTGGACAGGCAAGCCTGGCGTGCTGCAGTCCAAGGGATCACAAAGAGTTGGACAGGTCTGAGTGACTGAACTGAAATGAAATTACTGAATAAAAGGAGAAAAATATAAATAATTTCAGTTCCATTGTTATTGTTGTGTTAGTCATTCAGTCCTCTCCGACTCTCTGTGACCCCAGAGCTTCCCTGGTAGCTCAGATGGTAAAGAATCTGCCTGCAGTGCTGGCGACCTGAGTTGGATCCCTGGGTCTGGAAGATCCCCTAGAGAAAGGAAGGACTGCCTACTCCAGGATTCTTGCCTGGAGAATTCCGTCGATAGAGAAGCAAGGTGGGCTACAATCCACGGAGCCAGAAAGAGTTGGACATGACTGAAGAACTAACGATTTTAGTTCCATAGACAGGAACAAGGTATGAGTTTTGGAGATGAAGGTAAGGAATGTGGATGAAAGGGAAACACAGCGCTGATGGTCTTAGAGGGAAGGACCACGTTTGAAACTGGCTTCACAGCGACCCCTGGTGGCCGGAAATATAAGGAAGCCAAGGACTGACTGACATACAGCCCTGACACTTGCTGAACCCGGAAATATAAAATGGGAGCCAGACAGAAGAAAGGTATCATGACAGGTAAGACAATGTTGCAAGAAGGCTAGCAAATAGAGATTCAGAGCCCTCTTACTTAAACCAGGACATTGCCAAGAAGTGTCAAAAACTATCCTTTGAAGTGAGACGAGTTCTTTTAGGTATTCACTTGTGGAAGCTTTGACTGGTAAAAAAAATTATTATTTTTTCTTTTTTGGAATATTTCTTCTCTAACTCAGGGTACATGTTTTCTTTTTACATATTTTATATTGTTTTTATGTGTGAAGCCCCATACTAATGCACCTAGAATTTTTCACGTTGAATGAGCTTCAAATATTCTGTAGACTCCTACTCTATAATTGTGGTTTAAAAAGCAACATATTTATATGCTCCTGGTAAGTTAGGAGGATGGTCCAGATTGATTAAAAGTCAGATAAGGGCTTTCCTGATGCCAGTGGACTGGGTGATCTGAGAATAAACACATACCCCAGAAACTGAAAGTGAGAAGGCAGTACAGCATAATGAAAATTTGAACTTAAGTCAGTCATAGATTCATATCTTGATTCAATCAATTGCTAGATGTGATCTTACTATATGTTACAGAGCATCGGTTAACTCATATGGTAGTCCATATAATAGGGGACTGTTGGGGATTAAATAAAATATGTGAATGTGAGGAAAGTGTTAACACAGCAGGTCTGGTTGTTTGGTCCTTGTATGTCAAGGGAACTGGAAACCATGATTTGACTATTGGTCAACCCAGGGGGAATGTTCTAATGTTAATTGGTTGATGATCATGTTTTGTTCACCTGATTGCTTGGCACAAACATCAACATCGATAATGTGCATCTGGTGTCATTGTTGGGATCCTGAGTTTCACTTGCCATGTCTGGTCATGGAGCATGATGTACCTATGGAATCTGTTCTCCATAAAAGCCTCAGATGCTGAGGCTTCCCTGGGCAGAGCCATGTTGCACACATGCCTCTAGATTATTGCTAGAGAAGAGAGCATGTCCTAGGTGGCCCCAGAGGGGCAAGTACTCAAAAGCACATGTCCAACCTCTCTGATTCACCCAAAAAGAAGTCTTTTTCCTGTTGCTCTTGATTTGTATATTTTTGCTCTAAAAAAACTCAGCCATGACTATAATCTGCTTTTGAGTCTTGTGAGTCCTTTTTCTAAATCAGTAAAATTGAGGGGAGGGTGGCCTTCAGATATCCCAGACATAAAGGGACTAGTACAATGTCTGGCAAGTAGTACACATCCAATATATGCTAGCTATGGAATTTAACTGACCCTGCTGAATGTGACAGGGGACTGACCTCACTGTACTAGAATATAGGCTGGGACTGCAGGATTTTGTCTGTTTTTCTGAACCATGCTCTTGGAAGTGGGCAGGGATAACCTCTCATCAGTGAGGAAGCTAGAAAATATAACTCCAAGGTTTTCCCCTGGCCTCCCAGCCCTCTGGATTCTAAGTAAGAAGGTACCCTGTGAAGAAAATGGGTAGATATCTGACCTCTATCTGGGCCATTCTGAGAATGCACAACAGGGCAAACTCTCTTTATCAATTTGAAGGGTAACCAAAAGAATCAAAAACCTTGAGAGTGGGGGCTGGAGCCTGGACCCTTACTTTGGTAGCAGTCATCAGAGGCAGTGGTATTAGAAATGAGTATTGGGACTTCCCTGGTGGTTCAGTGGCTAAAGCTCCACACTCCCAATGCAGGGGGTCTGGGTTCTATCCCTGGTCAGAGAATCACATGCTGCAGCCAAGGGTTTGCATGCCACAACTAAGAACTGGCATGGTCAAATAAATATGTTTTAAAAAAGGAAATAACTATCAGGAATTTCCCCAATGCAGCCAGAATCAAGCACACAGAACCATTTCCACCACACACTGGGCACCAGAGAAAGACAGTCTTAAACTGTGAGGACACTCTGTCAAAATTTAAAAGATAGTTGGGTTGAGACTTAAATTGAGGGCTAATCCAAGGGGAAGAGGAGCCCAGGGTACCCATCTTGCAATCCCTTTCTATATTTGTGTGTGTGTGTGTGTGACTGGTTCGCATTTAAGCGTGTGCCTGTGTCCAACTCTTTTCGACCCCATCGACTGTAGCCCTTCAGTCTCCTCTGTCCATGGAATTTCCCAGGCAAGACTACTGGAGTGGGTTGCTATTTCCTCCTCCAAAGGATCTTCCCAACCCAGGGATCAAACCCACATCTCTTCCATTGGCAGGTGGATTCTTTACCACTGCACCAGCTGGGAAGCCCATCCAAGTGACCAGATCTATGTTGTTGTTGTTCAGGCATCAAGTCGTGTCCAACTCTGTGCGACCCCATGGACTGCAGCAGGCTGGGTTTCCCTGTCCCTCACCATCTCCCAAAATTTGCCGAAGTAGATCTAAGATACTTCCCAAAGAGATTTATACCTCTAAAATACAATAATAATTACAACAAAATCAGTTGTTATGTCACACATTTATTTACTATTTTTCAAGTAAATTGCCTCGAGATGGATATAAGTCTAATCTCAATAGTGATACCAAGTGGAGTTTTCCTCTACCAGGTTCTTAAATATGGTGAGCATATAATAATTCATAGAAGCTTGCTTCTTCTGCATGGGTGGTCTTTCTTTTGATCCCTTAATTATTTCGGGAGTTTTTATAGATGTCTTCCTTGCATTTTATATTGCACATTATAATCACCTCCCTGTCACTCTCACCATCACTGTTGTATGTTGTGATATCACTGTCACGCATGTTGCCATACAGTGTGTTGTATTGGGGTTGTTTCTTTTTATACGACTTGTAAAAGTGCTTCAATTCGCGTGAAAACAGTGGAACTGGAACATGCTTTTTATTTGCTTCTGAAACATGAGTGATGAACGGCTCAGAAACAGCTCTGCAAACAAGGCACTTTTCCTTGTAGCATCGACAAAACTTCACTGGATGAGGCCTAGATAATATTTCTGCCCTACCTGCACTAGCTGGGCATTTTAGTTTAAGATATCTCTGGCGTTTGGTCAGTTTATCTACACTTGATTGCTCAGGGAAGCTTTGATTCTTTGGATAGGGTAGAGGAGTTTTGGTTGGCTTGGCCCGACACTGTAGACTTGGTGGCCAAGTTGGCTTGATGGCCTTCTCTGGATAGGATGGACTGACCTGACTGACTAGCTTATGGGCATGAGCCTGCCTATGTGCCTTTTTTGGACTGCGTGTTCTATGCAACTTTTCCTGGGGGGGTGATCCTAACACTTTTTTGGGAGCTGATGGCTTGGATGGTGTTTTTTGACTCGAGGGCCTGACTAACTTTTCTGCACTTGAAGGAACTTTTCGTGGACTTGAGGGCCCAGATGACTTATCTATTCTGGATACCACGGATTGTCTTTCTGGATCACCCAGACCAGCAGTCGGTGACTTGGAGTCAGTAAATGATATTTTAGATGACCTGGATGCCTTGATGGTGATATCTTCTTTCTTGTCCCTGAAAATACAGAGGATTTGGAATATGACAATTTAAATCAGAGGAGTAAGATTGCTGTTACCAGAAAATATGGGCTATTGTGTCAATTTAGACTTGTGGTCTTTTTGTGGCTCTAGCAGGAAAATTGAACACAGTAAGAATCAGAGTGTGGTGAAAACTATGAGTCAGGTTACAGGTTTGAACTCGTGTTGAATGCTTTTTCTTTTTCTTTTTCTTAATTTTGCTGTTTCAACCACAGTGGATAACCATATAGTCTATATACGCAATGACACAAACTTGTTTCAAATCTACTGTTGAGAGGGAGAGAGAGAATTTATCTAATCCAGAAATTATAGTTTTTACAAAAAAGCCACAAGTTGATATGCAACTGAGGCACAAATGTCACAACCTGTCACATAAAAAAGTCTTAGACCAAATTCATTGTTTTCCTATCATATTTACACCATCAAGGTTTGTAACCATACATATTAATCCTCACAAGCTAACTCTAAAACTGAAGGAATAGAACAGTGGTATATTTCAGTCACCAGTCCTTGGATTGGGAAATTTTTAGAGACCTGGTATACCAAGTGCCAGCCTAATCCTCCTATATTAAAGCCAGGGACTAGAATCACTGAACACAGTTGAAAATTTTTCATGTTATTACATCTCAAAATGATAGATTATCCAAAATGTGTTACTATCTTTGGAATGCAGAGACCCAACTCCTTCTCCCCTGAGAAGATTTTGATTCTGTCTTATTTTGATAGTCATTCCCTCTTTTCATAGACTCAACTTACAATGAAATTAGCAGCCTGGGGCTCAAGTGAACCCTGAATAGGAGATAGTTTTGGCTAAAGTTGATAATGTACTTGAGATAATTTAAGAGCTTCATTTAAGTGAACATATCCAGCCCACAAGATGTTGGTAGCTCTTCTGAAGTCTCAAGTTAATGGTAAGTAACAAAACAACAGTGAACCCGCTTACGTGTGAGTGCGCATGCGTGTGCAGGTACAGTTCCTCATGCGCATGCACACCCACCTCCTCACCTCACCCCTACACCCGGCCACTTTGTATTTTTAGTTCAAAGGTGTAAGACTTAATGTTGCTGCTTTGGGGACTTCCCCGCTCTCACAGTTATAGAGTATAGTGAAGAACGCGTGCCTCCCCACAACCTTGTACTTTTATTCAAAGGTGTAAGACTTACTTGGCTGCTGTATGGGCTTCCTCGCTATCACAGCTATAGTGAAGCAAGCAGGTACACGAGACCATATAGCCAGTGATAAGGGTACCAATTACAATAATGAGTAGACGTCGCCGTAATTCCTGCAGTTTGGTCTGCTTGAATTCAGCATGTGTAGTTACTATGAAAGAACATGTATCATTAGAAAATGTGCTTGGGAACCAAGTTTGCTTCCATTTTGATGGGGGTTTGTTACTGCAGATCCAAGTCAAATCTCATCATCAATTATTTCTTTAAGCATGATAACCACTGCCAAATTCCTCCCTCTATCACCTCCCCAGCCAGCCACAGTCTACAAGCCAAATCTGGGAGCTGTCTTTGGCTAATCAGTATAATTATCTAGGTTACCCCACATCGTGGCTTGTTCAACCCATTACCTAGGTATTTGAATGTGTGAATGCACTGGAGTGTTGATGTGTGTGTGAATGTGTATGGTGGGAAAAGGGATGGGACAAGAAAACACAGTTCTTGAAACCTACTATGTGTTAGGTACCATGCTAGATTCATTCACATAGAATTTTCTGGTATGGCTGGAGGGGAAGGGGCAGGGGTTGGTGGATTGGGTGGGGAAGGGGAATGAAAGGGGACAGTAAGGCTGTACTCTTCATGTTTCTATGTTTGGAATGTTTACACAGAAGTAAAACTTTCAGGTGTTGTCCTAGAAATTCTCGAAGACCTACTCATAGTAAAGTAGAATAAACAGCAGATTTCTTATACACAGCTAGCTTGTCTAATTAAGTACTGGAATACATTTAACATAATAGATCATACTTTTTAGGTTTTAAGGTTAGGGACATACCTGCAGTAGCAGATCCATTGCTTTCATTTCTATCTAAACAACTACTTGTCCAAATTGATAAAAGGAGGACATAAATGAAGAGATTCATGTCCAGGACCTTGTTGTCCTGTTTCCTCTCCCAACGAAACTGCTGGATTTAAAATGGCTCAGCTTGTTTTAGGGGCCTATGACTTCATAATCATTCTATGTCATATCCTGACAGCATAATCTCACCATGGTGACACATGAGCTCCTGGGTACAAATATTATGAAAAGACTTTTAATCCTTTATTTCTCCATTACATCAAATATTCTATCAGATTTAAATCAAAAAGTTTGAGACATTATTAAGCACAGAAGGCAGAGAAAATGAGTTAGCTCTAGATACTGAAGAACTATTTTTCTTTGTTAAATGTTAAGGAGGCACCTTACAGCCCTATAGTAGTTCTTAATGTGTTTTAGAGGTTAAATCATCCTGGGGTATAAGTTTGTAGGAATTTTTCTTACTAAAATTAAGATTTTTAATGTCCCTCAAGCTTTTTATTGAGCTGCTTTTAATGGGTACCACTAAAGACTTTCTGGCTAGTGAGTGACATGATGAGCTCTCCAATTTAGACCCAACCCCCGCCCCCACCCCATCAACTCTTGTATGGGAACTAGATTGCTAGGGTTAAAGTAATTTAGACAATTAGAAGGCTGTTATGTAGGTCCACCTGATAGAGGATGGTGGCTTGAAGCAGAGTTGTAAAGATGGAGAGTAATCAATGTATTGGAGATGTCTTTTGATGTGGGTAGGACTTGAGGAAGGGCAAGCCATAGGGCATGAAGGAGAGAGAGGTAGCATGGACGACGATTCATTGCTTCAACAAAAGCATGCTGGAAATCTATGTGACAGGAAGCTTTGTGTTAAGCATGAGCATTCAGACAGTCACAGTCCCTGCCTTTAAGAGTTGGAAATCTAAAGGGAGAGACAGACATGTAAATAACCAATCACTAGGTTATGTAATGGGGCTTCTCTGGTAGCTCAGCTGGTGAAGAATCTGCCTATAATGCAGGAGAACCAGGTTTGATTCCTGGGTCAGGAAGATCCCCTGGAGAAGGGATAGGCTAACCATTCCAGTATTATTGGGCTTCCTAGGAGGCTCAGACACTAAAGAATCCACCTGTAATGTGGGAGACCTGGGTTCAATCCCTGGGTTGGGAAGATCCCCTGGAGGAGGACATGGAAACCCATGCCAGTATTCTTGCCTGGAGAATCCTCATGGACAGAGGAGCCTGGCGGGCTGCAGTCCGTGGAGTTGCAGAGTCAGACATGACTGAGCAACTAAGCAGCAGCACAGCAGAGCACAGCACAGCACGGTGTATATAATGGGCTTTCCAGGCGTCGCTAGTGGTAAAGAACCCGCCTGCCAATGTAAGAGATGTGGATTCAATCCCTAGGTTGGGAAGATCCCCTGGAGGTGGGGGGCACGGCAACCCACCCCGGTATTCCTGTCTGGAGAATCCCATGGACAGAGGAGTCTGGCAGGCTGCAGTCCACAGGGTCACACAGCGTTGGACACGACTGAAGTGACTTAGCATGCATGCACACAGGGTGTGTAATGTCATATGCAGGCAGTGATGTCACAGGATACAGTGCCACAAGATCATGCAAAAGGACTATCTCTTCAAAGTGGGGGGTCCTGGAGGAGATGACCGTTGATTTGAGGTGGGTTTGTGTGTGTGTGTGTGTGTGGTTTTTATTTATTTATTTAAAAATTATTTATTTTAATTGAAGGATAGTTACTTTATAATATTGTGGTGGGTTTTGCCATACATCAGCATGAATCAGCCATGGGTGTACATGTGACGCTCCCATCCTGAACCCCACTCCCACCTCCTTTCCCACTCCATCCCCCTCGGTTGTCCAGAGCACTGGTTTTGAGTGCCCTGCTTGATGCATTGAACTTTCACTGGTCATCTATTTTACATATGGTAATATACATGTTTCTTCTTTTAAAATGTATAAATTTATTTATTTTAATTGGAGGCTAATTACTTTACAATATTGTATTGGTTTTGCCATACATTGACATGAATCCACCATGGGGGTACACGTGTTCCCCATCCTGGACCCCCCTCCCACCTCCCTCCCCATCCCATCCTTCTGGGTCATCCCAGTGCACCAGCCCCAGGAACCCTGTATCATGCATCGAACCTGGACTGGCGATTCATTTCACATATGATAATATACATGTTTCAATGCCATTTTCCCAAATCATCCCACCCTCGCCCTCTGCCACAGAGTCCAAAAGACTCTTCTGTGCATCTGTGTCTCTTTTGCTGTCTCACATACAGGGTCATCATTACGATCTTTCTAAATTCCAGGTGGCTGCGACGGGCACGCTAAAACGCAGCGGAGAGGAGCTACCCAATGTCCGAGATCACGGGCAGAAGCCGGGAGGACCCCATGCCCAAAGGTCGGTGGCCAAGAGGAGTTACCCCACGTCCGAGGTCGGGGGCGGGGAGGGGGCGGCCGGGAGGAGATACCCCACGCCCTTAAGCCCGAGGCCAGGGGCGTCGGTCAGGAGGAGCTACCCCACCCACCTAAGCCCGAGGCCAGGGGCAGTGGGTGGGCTGGAAGAGCTACCCCACGCCCCCACGCCCGAGGCCAGAGGTGGTGGGCGGGAGGACCAACCCCAGGCCATGGCTGCTCAGGCACAGGAGGGCCTAGAGGAGCTATCCCACGTTGAAGGTCAGAAAGGGTGGCAGTGAGGAGATACCCCTCGTCCAAGGTAAGGAGCATTGGCTGCACTTTGCTGGAGCAGCCGTGAAGAGATACCCCACGCCCAAGGTAAGAGAAACCCAAGTAAGACGATAGGTGTTGCAAGAGGGCATCAGAGGGCAGACACACTGAAACCATACTGACAGAAAACTAGTCAATCTAATCACACTAGGACCACAGCCTTGTCTAACTCAATGAAACTAAGCCATGCCCATAGGGCAACCCAAGATGGGCGGGTCATGGTGGAGAGATCTGACAGAATGTGGTCCACTGGAGAAGGGAATGGCAAACCACTTTAGTATTCTTGCTTTGAGAATCCCATGAACAGTATGAAAAAGCAAAATGATAGGATACTGAAAGAGAAACTCCCCAGGTCAGTAGGTGCCCAATATGCTACTGGAGATCAGTGGAGAAATAACTCCAGAAAGAATGAAGGGATGGAGCCAAAGCAAAAAGAATACCCAGTTGTGAATCTGACTGGTGATAGAAGCAATGTCTGCTGCTGTAAAGAGCAATATTGCATAGGAACCTGGAATGTCAGGTCCATGAATCAAGGCAAATTGGAAGTGGTCAAACAAGAAATGACAAGGGTGAATGTCGACATTCTAGGAATCAGCAAACTGAAATGGACTGGAATGGGTGAATTTAACTCAGATGACCATTATATCTACTATTGCGGGCAGGAATCCATCAGAAGAAATGGAGTAGCCATCATGGTCAACAACAGAGTCTGAAATGCAGTACTTGGATGCAAACTCAAAAATGACAGAATGATCTCTGTTCATTTCCAAGGCAAACCATTCAATATCACAGTAATCCAAGTCTATGCCCCAACCAGTAATGCTGAAGAAGCTGAAGTTGAACAGTTCTATGAAGACCTACAACACCTTTTAGAACTAACACCCAAAAAAGATGTCCTTTTCATTATAGGGGACTGGAATGCAAAAGTAGGAAGTCAAGAAACACCTGAAGTAACAGGCAAATTTAGCCTTGGAATACGGAATGAAGCAGGGCAAGGACTAATAGAGTTTTGCCAAGAAAAAGCACTGGTCATAGCAAACACCCTCTTCCAACAACACAAGAGAAGACTCTACACATGGACATCACCAGATGGTCAACACCGAAATCAGATTGATTATATTCTTTGCAGCCAAAGATGGACAAGCTCTATACAGTCAGCAAAAACAAGACTAGTAGCTGACTGTGGCTCAGACCATGAACTACTTACTGCCAAATTCAGACTTAAATTGAAGAAAGTAGGGAAAACCACTAGACCATTCAGGTATGACCTAAATCAAATCCCTTATGATTATACAGTGGAAGTGAGAAATAGATTTAAGGGACTAGGTCTGATAGATAAGAGTGCCTGATGAGCTATGGAATGAGGTTCGTGACATTGTACAGGAGACAGGGATCAACACTATCCCCATGGAAAAAAATGCAAAAAAGCCAAATGGCTGTCTGGGGAGGCCTTACAAATAGCTGTGAAAAGAAGAGAAGTGAAAAGCAAAGGAGAAAAGGAAAGATATAAATATCTGAATGCAGAGTTCCAAAGAATAGCCAGAAGAGATAAGAAAGCCTTCTTCAGCGATCAATGCAAAGAAATAGAGGAAAACAACAGAATGGGAAAGACTAGAGATTGCTTCAAGAAAATCAGAGATACCAAAGGAACATTTGATGAACAGATGGGCTCAATAAAGGACAGAAACGGTATGGACCTAACAGAAGCAGAAGATATTAAGAAGAGATGGCAAGAATACACAGAAGAACTGTACAAAAAAGATCTTCACGACCCAGATAATCACGATGGTGTGATCACTCCCCTAGAGCCGGACATCCTGGAATGTGAAGTCAAGTGGGCCTGAGAAAGCATCACTACGAACAAAACTAGTGGAGGTGATGGAATTCCAGTTGAGCCATTCCAAATCCTGAGAGATGATGCTGTGAAAGTGCTGCACTCAATATGCCAGCAAATTTGAAAAACTCAGCAATGGCCACAGAACTGGAAAAGGTCAGTTTTCGTTCCAATCCCAAAGAAAGGAAATGCCAAAGAATGCTCTAACTACTGCACAATTCCACTCATCTGAACTCTAGTAAATTAATGCTTAAAATTCTCCAAGCCAGGCTTCAGCAATATGTGAACCGTGAACTTCCAGATGTTCAAGCTGGTTTTAGAAAAGGCAGAGGAACCAGAGATCAAATTGCCAACATCCGCTGGATCATGGAAAAAGCAAGAGAGTTCCAGGAAGATATCTATTTCTGCTTTATTGACTATGCCAAAGCCTTTGACTGTGTGGATCACAATAAACTGTGGAAAATTCTGAAAGAGATGGGAATACCAGACCACCTAATTTGCCTCTTGAGAAATTTGTTTGCAGATCCAGAAGCAAGAGTTAGAAGTGGACATGGAACAACAGACTGGTTCCAAATAGGAAAAGGAGTACGTCAAGGCTGTATACTGTCACCCTGTTTATTTAACTTATATGCAGAATACATCATGAGAAACACTGGAGTGGAAGAAACACAAGCTGGAATCAAGACTGCCAGGAGAAATATCAATAACCTCAGATATGCAGATGACACCACCCTTATGGCAGAAAGTGAAGAGGAACTAAAAGCCTCTTGATGAAGGTGAAAGTGAAGAGTGAAAAAGTTGGCTTAAAACTCAACATTCAGAAAACGAAGATCATGGCATCCGGTCCCATCACTTCATGGGAAATAGGTGGGGAAACAGTGGAAACAGTGTCAGACTTTATTTTTCTTGGCTCCAAATTCACTGCAGATGGTGACTGCAGCCATGAAATTAAAAGATGCTTGCTCCTTGGAAGGAAATTTATGACCAACCTAGATAGCATATTCAAAAGCAGAGACATTACTTTGCCAACAAAGGTCCATCTAGTCAAGGCTATGGTTTTTCCTGTGGTCATGTATGGATGTGAGAGTTGGACTGTGAAGAAGGCTGAGTGCCAAAGAATTGATGCTTTTGAACTGTGGTGTTGGAGAAGACTCTTGAGAGTCCTTTGGACTGCAAGGAGATCCAACCAGTCCATTCTGAAGGAGATCAGCCCTGGAATTTCTTTGGAAGGAATGATGCTAAAGCTGAAACTCCAGTACTTTGGCCACCTCCTGCAAAAAGTTGACTCATTGGAAAAGACTCTGATTCTGGGAGGGATTGGGGGCAAGAGGAGAAGGGGACGACAGAGGATAAGATGGCTGGATGGCATTACTGACTCAATGGACATGAGTCTCAGTGAACTCCGGGAGTTGGTGATGGACAGGGAGGCCTGGCGTGCTGCAATTCATGGGGTCGCAAATAGTCAGACACGACTGAGTGACTGATCTGATCTGATCTGATTGGTGTTTTTCTGTCTGGCTTACTTCACTCTGTATATAGGTTCCAATTTCATCCACCTCATTAGAACTGATTCAAATACATTCTTTTTAATGGCCGAGTAATACTCCATTGTATATATGTACCACAGCTTTCTTATCCATTCCTCTGCTGATGGACATCTAGGTTGCTTCCATGTTCTGGCTATTATAAACAGTGCTGCAACAAACATTGGGGTACATGTGTTTCTTTCAATTCGGTTTCCTTGGTGTGTATGCCCAGCAGTGGGATTGCTGGGTCGTATGGCAGTTCTATTTCCAGTTTTTTAAGGAATCTCCACACTGTTCTCCATAGTGGCTGTACTAGTTTGCATTCCCACGAACAGTGCAAAAGTGTTCCCTTTTCTCCACACCCTCTCAAGCATTTATTGCTTGTAGACTTTTGGATAGCAGCCATTCTGACTGGCATGAAATGGTACCTCATTGTGGTTTTGATTTGCATTTCTCTGATAATGAGTGATGTTGAGCATTTTTTCATGTATTTGTTAGCCATCTGTATGTCTTCTTTGGAGAAATGTCTGTTTAGTTCTTTGGCCCATTTTTTGATTGGGTCGTTTATTTTTATGGAATTGAGCTGCAGGAGTTGCTTGTATATTTTTGAGATTAATTCTTTGTCAGTTGCTCCATTTGCTATTATTTTCTCCCATTCTGAAGGCTGTCTTTTCACCTTGCTTATAGTTTCTTTTGTTGTGCAGAAGCTTTTAATATTAATTAGGTCCCATTTCTTTATTTTTGCTTTTATTTCCAATATTCTGGGAGGTGGGTCCTAGAGGATCCTGCTGTGATTTATGTCAGAGAGTGTTTTGCCTATGTTTTCCTCTGCTACTGCTACTGCTGCTAAGTCGCTTCAGTCGTGTCTGACTCTGTGAGACCCCATAGATGGAAGCCCACCAGACTCCCCCATCCCTGGGATTCTCCAGGTAAGAACACTGGAGTGAGTTGCCAGTTCCTTCTCCAATGCGTGAAAGTGAAAAGTGAAAGGGAAGTCGCTCAGTCGTATCCGACTCTTAGCGACCCCACGGACTGCAGCCTACCAGGCTCCTCTGTCCATGGGATTTTCCAGGCAAGAATACTGGAGTGGGGTGCCATTGCCTTCTCCGATGTTTTCCTCTAGGAGTTTTATAGTTTCTGGTCTTATGTTTAGATCTTTAATCCATTTTGACTTTATTCTTGTGTATGGTGTTAGAAAGTGTTCTAGTTTCATTCTTTTACAAGTTGTTGACCAGTTTTCCCAGCACCACTTGTTAGAGAGACTGTCTTTTCTCCATTGTATATTCATGCCTCCTTTGTCAAAGATAAGGTGTCCATAGATGTGTGGATTTATCTCTGGGCTTTCTATTTTTTTCCGTTGATCTATATTTCTGTCTTTGTGCCAGTGCCATACTGTGTTGATGACTGTGGCTTTGTAGTAGGGCCTGATGTCAGGCAGGTTGATTCTTCCAGTTCCATTCTTCTTTCTCAAAATTGCTTTGGCTATTCAAGGTTTTTTGTATTTCCACACAAATTGTGAAAGTATTTGTCCTAGCTCTGTAAAGAATACCGTTGGTAGCTTGATGGGATTTGCATTGAACCTATAGACTACTTTGGGTAGTATACTCATTTTCACAATATTGAATCTTCTGATCCATGAACATGGTATATTTCTCCATCTATTTGTGTCCTCTTTGATTTCTTTCACCAGTGTTTTATCATTTTCTATATATAGGTCTTTTGTTTCTTTAGGTAGATATATTCCTAAGTATTTTATTCTTTTCGTTGCAATGGTGAATGGAATTGTTTCCTTAATTTCACTTTCTGTTTTCTCATGGTCTTTTGTTTCTTTAGGTAGATATATTCCTAAGTATTTTATTCTTTTCGTTGCAATGGTGAATGGAATTGTTTCCTTAATTTCACTTTCTGTTTTCTCATTGTTAGTGTACAGGAATGCAAGGGATTTCTGTGTGTTGATTTTATATCTTGCAACTTTACTGTATTCATTGATTAGGTCTAATATTTTTCTGGTGGAGTCTTTCGGGTTTTCTATGTAGAGGATCATGTCATCTGCAAATAGTGAGAGTTTTACTTCTTCTTTTGCAATCTGGATTCCTTTTATTTCTTTTTCTGCTTTGATTGCCGTGGCCAAAACTTCCAAAACTATGTTGAATAGTAGTAGTGAGAGTGGGCACCCTTGTCTTGTTCCTGACTTCAGGAGAAATGCTTTCAGTTTTTCACCATTGAGGGTAATGTTTGCTGTGGGTTTGTCATATATAGCTTTTATTATGTTGAGGTATGTTCCTTCTATTCCTGCTTTCTGGAGGGTTTTTTTTTGTCATAAATGGATGTTGAATTTTGTCAAAGGCTTTCTCTGCATCTATTGAGACAATCATATGGTTTTTATCTTTCAGTTTGTTAATGTGGTGTATTACATTGATTGATTTGTGGATATTGAAGAATCCTTGCATCCCTGGGATAAAGCCCACTTGGTCATGATGTATGATCTTTTTAATATGTTGTTGGATTCTGTTTGATGGAATTATATTAAAGATTTTTGCATCTATGTTCACCAGTGATATTGGCCTGTAGTTTTCTTTTTGTGTGTGTGGCATCTTTGTCAGGTTTTCCTGTTAGGATGATGGTGGCCTCATAGAATGAGTTTGGAAGTTTACCTTCCTCTGCAATTTTCTAGAAGAGTTTAAGTAGGATAGGTGTTAGCTCCTTTCTAAATTTTTGGTCAAATTAAGCTGTGAAGCCATCTGGACCTTGGCTTCTGTTTGCTGGAAGATTTCTGATTACAGTTTCAATTTCCATGCTTCTAATGGGTCTGTTAAGATTGTTTCTATTTCTTTCTGGTTCAGTTTTGGAAAGTTGTACTTTTCTAAGAATTTGTCCATTTCTTCCAAGTTGTCCATTTTACTGGAATATAGTTGCTCATAATAGTTTCTTATGATCCTTTGTATTTCTGTGTTGTCTGTTGTGATCTCTCCATTTTTATGTCTAATTTTGTTAATTTGGTTTTTCTCCCTTTGTTTCTTGATGAGTCTGGCTAATGGTTTGTCAATTTTATTTATCTTCTCAAAGAACCAGCTTTTGGCTTTGTTGAGTTTTGCTATGGTCTCTTTTGTTTCTTTTGCATTTATTTCTGCCCTAATTTTTAAGATTTCTTTCCTTCTACTAACCCTGGTGTTCTTCATTTCTTCCTTTTCTAGTTGCTTTAGGTGTAGAGTTAGGTTATTTATGTCACTTTTTTCTTGTTTCTTGAGATAAGCCTGTATTGCTATGTACCTTCCCCTTAGCACTGCTTTTACAATGTCCCATAGATTTGGGGTTGTTGTGTTTTCATTTTCATTCGTTTCTATGCATATTTTGATTTCTTTTTTGATTTCTTCTGTGATTTGTTGGTTATTCAGCCGCGTGTATTTTCAGCCTCCATATGTTGGAATTTTTAATAGTTTTTCTCCTGTAATTGACATCTAATCTTACTGCATTGTGGTCACAAAAGATGCTTGGAATGATTTCATTTTTTTTGAATATGCCAAGGCCAGATTTATGGCCCAGGATGTGATCTATCCTTAAGAAGGTTCCGTGTGCACTTGAGAAAAAGGTGAAATTCATTGTTTTGGGGTGAAACGTCCTATAGATATCAATTAGGTCTAACTGGTCTATTGTATCATTTAAGTTTGTGTTTCTTTGTTAATTTTCTGTTTAGTTGAACTATCCATAGGTGTGATTGGGCTATTAAAGTCTCCCACTATTATTGTGTCATTGTTAATTTCCCCTTTCATACTTATTAGCATTTATCTTACATATTGCAGTGCTTGTATGTTGGGTGCATATATATTTATAATTGTTATATCTTCTTCCTGGATTGATCCTTTAATTATTATGTAGTGTCCTTCTTTGTCTCTTTGCACAGCATCTGTTTTAAAGTCTATTTTATCTGAAATGAATATTGCTACTCCTGCTTTCTTTTGGTCTCCATTTGCATGGAATATCTTTTTCTAGCCCTTCACTTTCAGTCTGTATGGGTCCCTTGTTTCGAGGTGGGTCTCTTGTAGACAACATATATAAGGGTCTTGTTTTTGTATCCATTCAGCTAGTCTTTGTCTTTTGGTTGGGGCATTCAACCCACCTACATTTAAGGTAATTACTGATAAGTATGATCCCGTCGCCATGGGTTTGAGTTTATACACCCTTTCTGTGTTTCCTGTCAAGAGAAGATCCTTTAGCATTTGTTGAAGGGCTGGTTTGGTGGTGCTGAATTCTCTCAGCTTTTGCTTGTCTGTAAAGCTTTTGATTTCTCCTTCATATTTGAATGAGATCCTTGCTGGTTTCAGTAATCTGAGCTGTAGGTTATTTTCTTTCTTCACTTTAAGTATGTCCTACCATTCCCTTCTGGCCTGAAGAGTTACTATTGAAAGATCAGCTGGTATCCTTATGGGAATCCCCTTGTGTGTTAT
Organism: Bos grunniens; assembly: GCF_055505025.1. Lineage (NCBI taxonomy): Eukaryota > Metazoa > Chordata > Mammalia > Artiodactyla > Bovidae > Bos > Bos grunniens. The sequence goes on along the minus strand of NC_141194.1, from coordinate 121,305,670 downwards.
TTGTTGTTTTTCCCTTGCTGCTTTTAATATTTGTTCTTTGTGTTTGATCATTGTTAATTTGATTAATATGTGTCTTGGAGTGTCTTGCCTTGAGGTTATCCTGTTTGGGACTCTCTGGGTTTCTTGGACTTGGGTGACTATTTCCTTCCCCATTTTAGGGAAGTTTTCAACAATTATCTCCTCAAGTATTTTCTCATGGTCTTTCTTTTTGTCTTCTTCTTCTGGGACTCCTATGATTTGAATATTGGGGCATTTAACATTGTCCCAGAGGTCTCTGAGGTAGTCCTCATTTCTTTTAATTCTTTTTTCTCTGTTTCATTTATTTCTACCATTCTATCTTCTACCTCACTAATCCTACCTTCGGCCTCCATTATTCTACTGTTTGATCCCTCCAGAATGTTTTTGATCTGATTTATTGCATTATTCATTATATATTGACTCTTTTTTTATTTCTTCTAGGTCCTTGTTAAACCTTTCTTGCATCTTCTCGATCTTTGTCTCCAGGTTATTTATCTGTAAATCCATTTTGTTTTCAAGATTTTGGATCATTTTCACTATCATTATTCGGAATTCTTTATCAGGTAGATTCCCTATCTCTTCCTCTTTTGTTTGGTTTGATGGGCATTTATCTTGTTCCTTTACCTGCTGGGTATTTCTCTGCCTTTTCATCTTGCTTATATTGCCTGGTTTGGGGTGGCCTTTCTGTATTCTGGCGGTTTGTGTTTCATCTTTATTGTGGAGGTCCTTCCCTGTGGATGGGGTTGGATGGTTGGCTTGTCAAGGTTTCCTGGTTAGGGAAACTTGTGTCAGTGTTCTGGTGGATGGAGCTGGATTTCTTCTCTGTGGAATGCAAGAGTGTATGGTAATGAGTTTTGAGATGTCAGTGGGCTTGGTTTGACTTTGGGCAGCCTGTATATTGAAGCTCAAGGCTGTGTTCCTGTTTTGCTGGAGAATTTGCATGGTATGTGTTGCTTTGGAACTTGTTGGCCCTTGGGTAGTGCTTGGTTTCAGTGTAGGTATGGAGGCATTTGATGAGCACCTATTGATTAAAGTTTCCTGGAGTCAGGAGTTCTATGGTGTTCTCAGGATTTGGACTTAAGCCTTCTGCCTCTGGTTTTCAGTCTTATTCTTACAGTAGCCTCAAGACTTCTCCGTCTATACAGTGCAGATGGGAAGACAGCTAGATTTATGATGAAAACTTTTCCACAGTGAGGGACACCTGGAGAGGTACACAGAGTTACATGGAGAAAAGAAGAGGGAGGAGGGAGATAGAGGTGACCAGGAGGAGAAGAGAGAGAATCAAAAGGGGAGAGAGAAAGCTAGCCAGTAAGCAGTTTCGTATGTGCTTTCCTCAGTCTGGATCCCTCAGAGATATTCAGGGAATTACACAGAGAAGAGAAGAGGGAGGAAGGAGACAGAGGTGGCCCAGGGGATATAAGGGGGAATCAAAAAGGAGAGAGACAGATCTAGCCAGAAATAAGTTCCCTAAGTGTTCTCCACATCCCAGAACACACAATGAGATTGACAGAGTTGGGAAGAGAAGAGAAGGGGGAGGGAGCAGATACAGATGACCTGGTGGAGAAAAAGGAGAGTCCAAGGGAGGAGAGCAATCAAGCCATTAATCTCACTTCCAAGTAAGAATGGGTACTGAAGATTGGGTTCTTAATGCTACAAAATTGATAACAAATACCAAAAAGCAAAGATTAAAAATTTAGAGTAGAGGTTAGATTCTCAAAAATACAATATTAAAGAAAAAAACAAAGTCACAAGAATTATAATATATGTGTGTGTATATATATATATATGAAGTTTCCTTTAAAAATAGGGTCCTTTTTCTTGCAAAGCAATAGTAGGTAATAAAAATGAAAACTAAATGAGTAATTGAGGACTTAAAATAAAAAAATTAAAAATTAAAACAATGATAATAGCAAAAATATATCTAGGGCTTTCTCTGGTGTTGTGGACACTGTGGGGTCAGTTCATTTTCAGATAGTTCCTTGATCTGGCTTATAGTTCTCAAGATCTATAGGCCCCTTCCTATGTCAGATAAGTTCACTTCAGTCACTCAGTCATGTTCAACTCTTTGTGACCCCATGAATCACAGCATGCCAGGCCTCACTGTCCATCACCAACTTCCGGAGTTCACTGAGACTCACGTCCATTGAGTCAGTGATGCCATCCAGCCATCTCATCCTCTGTCGTCCCCTTCTCCTCTTGCCCTCAATCCCTCCCAGCATCAGAGTCTTTTCCAATGAGTCAACTCTTCCCATGAGGTGACCAAAGTACTGGAGTTTCAGCTTTAGCATCATTCCTTCCAAAGAAATCTCAGGGCTGATCTCCTTCAGAATGGACTGGTTGGATCTCCTTGCAGTCCAAAGGACTCTCAAGAGTCTTCTCCAACACCACAGTTCAAAAGCATCAATTCTTCCGCACTCAGCCTTCTTCACAGTCCAACTCTCACATCCATACATGACCATTGGAAAAACCATAGCCTTGACTAGATGGACCTTTGTTGGCAAAGTAATGTCCCTGCTTTTCAATATGCTATCTAGGTTGGTCATAACTTCCTTCCAAGGAGTAAGCGTCTTTTAATTTCATGGCTGCAATCACCATCTTCAGTGATTTTGGAGCCCCAAAATATAAAATCTGACACTGATTCCACTGTTTCCCCATCTATTTCTCATGAAGTGATGGGGCCGAATGCCATGGTCTTCATTTTCTGAATGTTGAGCTTTTGGCCAACTCTTTCACTCTCTACTTTCACTTTCATCAAGAGGCTTTTTAGTTCCTTTTTGCTTTCTGCCATAAGGGTGGTGTCATCTGCATATCTGAGGTTATTGATATTTCTCCTGGCAAACTTGATTCCAGCTTGTGTTTCTTCCAGTCCAGCGTTTCTCATGATGTACTCTGCATAGAAGTTAAGTAAGCAGGGTGACAATATACAGCCGTGACATACTCCTAGACCAAAGGTGCCCAGTCAGCCGGTGGCAGACTCCCAATAAAGGCACCTGGAAGAGTAGGCCGTGAATCCGCAGGCTCGGGTGGAAGCCCGGCCTGTCCCCAGACCTCCCTGGGACTGGACTCTGACCAAAAGGGCCTAGTGTGCGTGGTGAGACCAGAGGTAGCCTAGGGCCTTGCGCTGTATGCTCAGTTTGTTTTTTTTTTTTCCTCCTGGAGCTCGATCCTGGCCTGGGAGTGCTTCTAGCTTCACATTCTGCACCCTTGGCACGTTGATTTTGTAATGCTGGTGAGGTCTGTGTGGCCCCAATGTGGAGGTGACACCGGGTTTGTTTTTCCACCCAAAAATGAAAGCCTCTGGAGGGGTATACATTCTCTACCAGATTATGAGATTTGTACACTTTCGGACACTCTACTCCCTTGGTAACAGCAACTTCTTGCCATGAATAGATGACTTTCTACTTGTGAAGACTTTGTTAAGAAGCAGGAATTGCTTGAGGATTCTCTAAACAGACAGTGGACTGCTGCTGCTGCTAAGTCACTTCAGTCGTGTCCGACTCTGTGTGACCCCATAGACGGCAGCCCACCAGGCTCCCCCATCCCTGGGATTCTCCAGGCAAGAATACTGGAGTGGGTTGCCATTTCCTTCTCCAATGCATAAAGTGAAAAGTCAAAGTGAAGTCTTTCAGTCGTGTCCAACTCTTAGCGACCTCATAGACTGCGGCCCACCAGGCTCCTCTGTCCATGGGATTTTCCAGGCAAGAGTACTGGAGTGGGGTGCCATTACCTTCTCCGGACAGTGGTCTAGAAAATCGAAATATCTAGAAACGAATAGTGTATATTTTCAGCCAGGTACATTTTTACATTTCTCTTGAGGGCCGTGTCTGCTACTGCATCTGATGGTATCTTAAGAGGGCTTCCACCCCAGAACCTAGATTCACTACTTTCCCTATGTCCTCACAACACTATGGTTTTGAAAAGCTATCCTTAAACTGCATTTGCTGGTGTTGGCTCAAGTCTAGACCTACGAATATATGGCTCATTTTAGACTTAACAGTTGATAGAACTATCAAATGAAATTCACTTTTATGATCAGAATGATTCCAAAATATTTGTTCTTTTGACACATTACACCTTAGTTCTGCTATGGCTTTTTATAGTCTTTTGGTTTGAGACTTGGAAAACCTACAAAAAAAAAAAAAAAGGAATATTCCTTATCATGATCCAATATCTGCTTATTGAGCACTTGTCCTGTGCAAAGTAACATGCTAGCTCCTGAAAAAAAGGTCACAGTCTTTTCCTTGATGACCCCATTCTTTTCCCATTCTAGAGGTGATGACAAACGTTTTATGGGCATCTCTCAAATCGTTTTCTACACATTTATGTAACTACCAAGTACATGATAGACACAGCCACATAACGTACATAAGTGGGATAATTCCGTGAGTGTTGTTTTTCAGAGTTTTAGAAAATTACACAACTACATGTACACTCCTATTCATAGCAGCATCATTCACAAGAACCAAAAGGTGGAAACAACTCACACGCCCATCAACAGATGAATAGATAAACAAACTGTAATATGTGCATACAGTGAAATATTATTCACCCTTATAAAGGATTTAAATTCTGAGACATGCTAGAGCATGAATATAATTCATGAAATAACCTTGAATGTAATTACACTAGGAAAGAAGCCAGTCACAAAAGACCAAATAATGTATGATTACACTTACATGAGCTACCATAAAATAGTCAAATTGATAAAGATAGAAATTAGAATGATGGTTACCAGGGACTGGGCAGAAGGGAGAATGCAAAGTTATTGTTTAGTAGATACCAAGTTACAGTTTGGGATGCTAGAAAAAATCCGAGATGGATAGTGGTGATGGTTTTGAGTGTATTTAATGCCAGTGTGAATGTATTTAACACTACTGAATCATACACTCACAAAGGTTAAAATGGTAAATTTTAGGTTATGCATATTTTACCACAATTTAAAAACTGGGAAAAAAATCACACAACTAATGATTTCCTTTTAAGAAAGTCAAACGTAAACATTTGCAGTGTAAAACATGACGAACCCCACTGTCCACTTCCCCACTCCCTCCCATTCTGCTCTCCTGAGGTAAATGCTTGCAGACGGTCTAGTGTGCGTTCTGAGTCTTATCTGTGAACTGACATACATTACAGAGCAAAGTTCTTGGGCCAGACTGGGTTAAAATCCTGGCTCTACCATTGGCCAACTTAGTGACCCTTGGGCAAGTTAGTGTTTCTGTGCTTTAGGTTCTTCACATGTAAAGGAAGAATGGTAATTGAAGCTTCTGAATGAGGGTCCCAGTGATGATTATATTAGATAATGCACTTAGCACAGTACGTAGCACTTAAGTGGTCAAGAAATGTTAGCTTGCTATTGAATGTAGTGTGTTCATCTTTAGAGAATGAGCAAAGTAGGCCGGCAGATAATACCTGTGACATTGAAAGCAGAAAGCAAGGACTGGATGAAATTTGAGGATGGAGGCCAGAAAGGGCAGCAGTAGAACCCAAGGAAGGAAATGAATGGCTGCCAATCAAATCTAGCGTCTACCAATGGGACAAAATGTAGAGGACACACAAGGAAACACAGAGAGAGGCACAGTAATAACGGAGACTATCATATACTACTCTCAGTAAAAGACAAATCAAATGGACACAAAATTATTAAGGAGATAGAAGATGTAAATGAAATAATTGATAGAGTCCATCTTATGGATATACATAGAACTTTGTACTCCCTCTTATTTTCTCATGAGCATGACGAGTTGTTTTATCTGCTTGGAATGGGAAATCGATTATTTTGGAAAACCACTTCTTCCCACCCCAGCCTGGTTCTGGAAAGGGGTAGCAGTGATAGAATCCCTCCTAGCTGGCAGCAAGGACGGGCATGTGGCTCAGGCTAGACCAGTAATCATTTCCTATCTTTGGCCATAGTGGTTGGTTTATAGTTGGCCATGTGACTCAGGCCAGGTGAACCAGGGTTCTTCAAGTTTTTTCAAACAATTTGGGCTAAGAAGTTCCTTTAGCACCACTGGTGGTATACCTGATATGGGAAACCTGAATTCACCATATGGTAAGTTCAAGGTTATGAATTCAGAGTTGCCTGTGCCATGGGACTGTTGGTAGGACTAAGCTAACTAGAAAGAATAAAACTGACAAAGAGAAACAGAGATGCAAAACAGAGAGAGTTTTCCAAGGAGAGTCACAATTCTGATTGTTCCCAAGGCCATCTGCATCGCTGCCATTTGGTGGGTTCATTATACGCATCTGTATATACTTGAGCCTTGAACAACACAAGCTTGAACTGCATGTGCCTACTTATATGTGGATTTTTTTCCCAATAAATCCCAGGATGTGGAGCTGTGGATATAGCGGTCAACAGTGAAGTTTTCAACTGCAGGGAGAATCGAGAATTCCTCCCCCTAACACCATGTTGTTCAAACATGAACTGTATTCCTTCTCTTGCTGATTGGAATTGGGGCTTATGTCATTTCAGCCACAAGAGTTGTAGTTAATATGAACTGGTGTGGTATGTGTAAACAATAGGATAATAACACAGGGTGTTCCTGGGCCATTAATAAAGGAAAGTGGGGCAAAGGGAAGCCCAACATGCTTGTTCATAGGACAGCAGCCCCCAGCCACACCTCTGTGGCACAGGGCCTGCTGCTAAGGTGTGATGAGGCCGAGGCCAACATTGACCGAAATTTCAAATTGCCCCCTTCCCACATTTGGCAGTGCACCCTGTCATTGCAGGCTTGATCATTTCCAAGTGAGAAGGATGTTCTCAACTTCCCCTCCTAATTCCTCTGTGCTTACCCACAAGACTTCCCCACCAGTATGGTGCACTTATCTTCTCACCTGCACATGCTCACAGCACGTGTGCACATGTGCCCTCAAATGCCTTCACGAACACACATGTCAGTATCCATGGGAACTCAGGTGAGATTTCATAAAAGAAAGCATCTGTAGGACAAAAAATTTTGTCTTGTTGACCTTTAAATCATTGGTGTTTAAATCTCATATGCCTGTTGTGCTCTAGTTATTGCCACATAAACAGCAAGAAGCTGTTTTGATCTCAGTTGCCTGTCCAGTCACATTTTATTCAGTGTCTGACATTAATGAACTGGCAGTTCATTACTTTCTAGGTCTTGAGCATCCACCAAAGGAGATCCTGACAGATGAGTATCCACTTCACCATTCTTAGCCTGTTCTGCCCTCCTGTGGGCAAGGGACACAAATACTTTGGGATTTAAGCCCCAAGTTTCTTTTGAAAATAGCTCTAATGATCAGAGATCTGATCATTCCCTCCAGAGGTGAGGGAGAATTCGGAAGGACACCTAGAGAAAACATGAGTTTTGAACCAAATAAGACTGACTCCTTTCACTGAATTGTTACAACCGGTTCAGACTAGAGGATTTGCTCTTCTGAATGCAGCATCCCTCAGAGAATGTAGCATTTATTAGCACTGACAGGTACCAGGCAAGGAATTCCTACAGCAGTTCTCCTGGTGGCCATTGTATTATTATCTTCATCTTACAGATGCGCCTATTGAGGCTGGGAATGGCTACGTAGCATGCCCAATTTCCCAAAGCGAGGAAGTGGCAGAGCTAGGATGTTTTCAAGATAAACTGGGAATATAAATGGGAAATATAAAATATAACATTCACTACGACATTGCATGGAAATAATCTCGGTTCTATCTATATATCTATCTTTCTATCTATCTATCTATATGTTGTTGTTCAACCACTAAGTCATTTTTGACACTCTGTGACCCCCAAGGACATGCAGGCTTCCATGTCCTTCACTAACTCCGAGTTTACTCAAACTCATGTCCATTGAGTGGGTGATGCCATCCAACCATCTCATCCTCTGTTGCCCCCCTTCTCCTCCTGCCCTCACTCTTTCCCAGCATCAGGGTCTTTTCCAATGAGTTGGCTCATTGCATCAGGTGGCCAAAGTATTGGAGCTTCAGCTTCAGCATCAATCCTTCCAATGAATATTCAGGGTTGATTTCCTTTAGGATTGACTGGTTTGATCTCCTTGCCATCCAAGGGACTCTCAAAGGTCTTCTCCAGCACCACAATTCAAAGGTATTGATTCTTCAGCACTCAGCCACGAAATAACATGAATCCTCACGAACCCATTAACCTGAGAACACCATCAGTGCCATTAAATTTCAAAGTGTATCCTTATAGTCTTGCCTTACTGCCCTTAGTTATTGACTTTTTTTTCCCTTTGTATCCTTTGGCCATGCTTCCTGACCAGGGATTGAACCCGCACCCTTGGCAATGAAAGCACAAAATCCTAAACACTGGACTGCCAAGGAATTCCTGATCCTTACTTTTAAAATATTCCTTTGGTTTTCATTAATGCTTTATCCCAGAAGTACGTGTCATTAGTTTTGCTTAATTTTTAAGTTTATAAAAATGGGAAGATATTTTACATTTCTTCTGTAGTTTGCCTTATTCATTCAAAATTGCTTGTGACTTCCATCCATGTTCCTGTGAGCACTTGGAGTTCTTTTTCCCCTGATGTATATGACCATATTTTCTGACTATATCAGAATGTTCTCATTCCCTTCTCCTGGTAATGGACACTTTGGTTGTTTCTAGTTTTCCACTATTATACCCAGTGTTGCTGTAAATCCATGTACCTGCCTCTTGATGTGTAGATTTAAGAGTTTCTCTTGGGAGCATACCTGGAAGAAAGTGGCTGCATTATAGGGGAGGCAGATGTTCAACTTTTGCATGATAATCTAATATTCTTCCCCAAAGTGTTTTGATCAACTTATAGCCCCACCAGAGTGTGAGAGTTGCCATTATTGCAAATTCTTGCTATCATTTGAATTTTCCAGAACTTTACATTTTGGTCAAATTAGTGAGTACAAAAAAAAAAAAAAAAAAAGTGGTATGTCACTGTGATTACTAGGAGTCGGTCAAATTTGTTTTCAGATTCAATGGCCTTAAGCTGAGTTACTGAATGGGGCAAAGGGATAATATTCCAGATGGATGAACCACTTAAGAAAGTTTCTTTGTCCATTTGGGCCACTATAACAAAATACCACAGAACGGGTAATTTATAAACAAACAAAAACAATCTCTTTCTTACAATTCTGGATGCTGAAGTCCAAAGTTGGAGTGCCAGTCTGATTATGTGAGTGCCCTCTTCCAGGTCACAGACTTCTCCTTGTATCCTCACAGGATGGAGTGGACTAGGGCTCCCGGGGGCTTTCTTCTTATAAGGGCACTAATCCCATTCATGAGAGCTCCACCCTTACGACCTGATCATCCCCTAAAAAGCCCATCTTCCATCATATTGGATATTAGGATTTCAACATATGGATTTTGAGGGGACGCAAACATTCAGATTATAGCAGAAAGAGTTCTGAGTCAGATCAGAAGTTAGTACATTTAAAGAAGAGAAAAAAGTCACCACAGGTGGAATGCAATGCCTTCACTACTGCCCAGTTAGCTAACCTCTCAGTACCTCATATCTTACCTGACTTGACCTGTGAAATCTGCCAGATTCCACCTGCCAGTCCTTATCTCTGACCAGCTCTCAATGTTTGTATCATATAATATGGTGAAGTTGTGTTTTAAGTTTAACCAAGTTGATTCACACTGGGTTATGCTTCTTATCTTTTATTTGATAGGTTTAACATTTGGATGAACTTCCAGAAATTTATTTGAAAATATCTTTCTTATCATCCCTTCACTGGTTTCTCATCAATTCCTCTTTGTTTATCAAACAACTTTAAAATTGATTTTTGAAGCACATGTGGACTCTCATATGGAATCCTGAAAGATGGGTAAGAATGAATTTTCAGGAATTTATTTTATAGGTTTCTTTGGCCAAGAAAGGGTATAGACCCTGTTAACTCAGTAGCTGTGAATTACAGTTATATTTATTCCTTGGAAAATATAACTGCTGGTTAAATGAGTGTGATTCTAAATGCAATTTTGCCCCTCCTACTATCTTGTTGGTTCTTCCCATTTGCCCTTGGATGTGGGGTATCATTTTTTGGTAGGACCCAATATTCTCCTGTCGATGGTTGTTCAGCAGTGAGTTTGAATTTTGGAGTTCTTGCTGGAGAAGATGAGCGCACACCCTTCCACTCTGCCATCTTATTCTCTTTTGTATAGTTCTTCTGTGTATTCTTGCCACCTCTTCTTAATATCTCCTGCTTCTATTAGGTCCATACTGATTCTGTTCTTCATTGTGCCCATCTGTGCATGAAATGTTCAACTGGTATCTCTAATTTTATTGAAGAGATCTCTGGTCTTTCCCATTCCATTGTTTTCCTCTATTTTTTTTTTTTGCATTGATCACTTAGGAAGTCTTTCTTATCTCTCCTTGCCATTCTTTGGAACTCTACACTCAGATGAGTACATCTTTCCTTTTCTCCTTTGCCTTTCTGATTCTGATGATGACCCTCAATGAAGCACACCAACTGGTATTTGTTATCTTGTACAATCCCTGCCACATGGGCCTCTGGCTGCACTAACTAGTAGGTTGCTATGGAAGGGATACTGTGTCAGTTCCAGACCCTCTCTTCTTTTTTTTAATATTCAGCCTTTATTTTTTCCCAACTTTATTGGTATGTAATTGACATCTAACACTTTGTAAGTTTAAGGTGTACAATGTGATGATTTAATATATGCATATCTCATGAAATGATTACCATGAAATAAGGCTAATTAACACAGCCATCACCTCACATAGCTGCCTTTTTTGTGTGTGTGGTGAGGACTGTTTGGATTTAAATCTCTTATCAAGTTTCAAATATACTATGCAGTGTTGTTAACTATAGTCATCATGCTATAGATTAGATACCAAGAAATTGCTCATCTTATAACTGGAAATTTGTACCCTTTGAACATCTTTACTCATTTCTTCCTCCTGGCCTCTAGAAAAACCATCAATCTACCCTCTCTTTCTATGAGTCTGGGTTTTTCTTTTTTTAGATTCCACATATAAATGAGATCATAAAATATTTGTCCTTCTCTGTGTGACTTCATTAAGCATAATGTCCTCTAAGTCCATTCATATTATCACAAATGGCAGGATTTCCTTCTTTTTGTTGCTTAATAATATTCCACTTTGTGTGTCTATGCACATGTGTACACACATACACACACTCTACAATTTCTTTACCTTTCATCTGTCAATGGACACTTAAGTTGTTTCCATGTCTTGACTATTGTGAATATTGCTGCAGTGAATATGGAGTTACAGCCATCTCTTCAAGACAGTAATTTCATTTCCTTCAGATATATACACAGGAGTGGGATTGCTGGATCATATGGTAAATTCTAGTGTTTATTTTTTGAGGAACTTCCACACTGTTTTCCTAAGGGGTTGTACTAATTTACATTTCCATCAACAGTGTATAAAGATTCCCTTTTCTCCACATCTTTGCCAGCATTTGTTATGACTTGTCCTTTTATCATAGAGTTTCTAACAGATTTGAGAGGATATCTTATTGTGGTTTTGATTTGCATTTCCCTGATGATTGGTGATGTTGAGCACCTTTTCACGTATCAGTTGGCCATTTGTACATATTCTTTGGAAAATTGTCTATTCAGATTCTTTGTCCATTTTAAAATCTGATAATTTGTTTTATTGCTGTTAAGTTTTATGAGTTCCTTATATATTTTAGATATTAACCCCTTATGAGATAGATGGTTTGCAAACATTTTTTCCCATTCTGTAGATTGCCTTTTCATTTTGTTGATTATTTCTTTTGCTGGGCAGTAGCTTTTATTGTGATGTAGTCCTACATGGTGAGTTTTGCTTTTGCTGAAAAAAAAAACTAAAAAGGCTTAGTAGAAACTATTCATTAAGGCTGAAGGAAAATTTCATTTTGGAGATTGTTTATCACAATGTAAGAAGTCTAACAAGGGAGTGTCCAAGATGGCAGAGTAGGAAGACCCTTAGCTCACCCCCTTCCATGAAATTTATACTACTTACAGAGCAACCATTGAAGAGAAAGACCTGTAGAAGGCAGAAAATTTCTACAATGAAATTTACAAAGAAGGAACCACAAAGAGTTGGGTAGGAGGGCCAGATATGTGGTATAGTTAAGACCAATAACTCGCTGAGCAGGAAACCCACGAAGGGGAGAATAATTACAACTGCAGAGGTTCTCCCAAAGGAGGAAGGTGTCCAAGCTCTACATCAGGCTCCAAGTCCTGGGGGTTCTGTGCCAGGAAGACAAACCTCTAGAACTTGGCTTTGAAGACCAGAGGGCTTAGTTTCAGGAGAGCCAGAGGCCTGGAGGAAATAGAGACTCCTCTCTTAAAGGGTGCACACTAAAGCTCACATGTTCCAGGACCCAGGGAAGAAGGAATAATTTGGGATAAGCCTGGGTCAGCCCTACCTGCTGACCTTGGGAAAGCCTCCCAGGGAGGCAGGAGGCAACTGGAGCTCACCCAGGGGACACAGACACTCTGGCAGCCATTTTTGGAAGCTTGTTCTATCACAAAGACACTGGTACTGGCAAATATCATTTTGGAATCCTTCTAGCTTATTTGTACTGTGACATACCAGCCTGTCGGCACCAGTACTCAGACAACTCAGGGCAAGCAGCTGGCCAGGTGGTGACACAGCCTTACCCACCAACAGGCGGGCTGCCTTAAGACCCTTGAACCTCCAGTCATCCCAGGACTAGGCCGCCTATACCAGGGAGCCTTGGAACCTTCCCCACACCTTCAGGGCCCTGCAGCCAGCCTTTGATACCCTGCTCTGCCTAAAAGCATTCTTGCCTGGAGCATTCCATGGATGGAGGAGCCTAGTGGGCTACAGTCCATGGGGTCACAACAAGATGACTGAGAACACACACACACCCCTGTCTGCCAGCAGGCAAGCACCAACTCCTCAAACTCTGCAGTTCTGGAGCCGGAGATCGCAGGATACTATACATAGAAAATCCTAAAGACACCACCCAAAAAACTACCTGATCTCATCAATAAATTAGGATACAAAATTAGTAGGCAGCAATCTGTTGTTTTCTATATACTAACAATGAACTGTGAGAAAGAGAAATTTACCAGTGCAGGAAAATGAATAAAATATCTAAGAGTAAATCTAATCAAGGAGGTAAAAGACCTTTACTTGGAAAACTGGAGAACAGGCAAGTTTGGCCTTGGAGTACAAAATGAAGCAGGGAGAAAGCTAACAGACTTTTGCCAAGAGAATGCACTGGTCATAGAAAACACCCTTTTCCAACAACGCAAGAAACGACACTACACATGGACATCACCAGATAGATAATACTGAAATCAGATTGATTATATTCTTTGCAGCCTAAAATGGAGAAGCTCTATACAGTCAGCAGAAAGAAGACAGGGAGCTGTGTCTCAGATCATGAAGTCCTTATTGCAAATTTCAGAATTAAATTGAAGAAAGTGGGGAAAACCACTAGACCATTCAGGTATGACCTAAATCAAATCCCTTAACATTATACAGTGGAAGTGAGAAATAGATTTAAGGGATTAGATCTGATAGACATAGTGCCTGAAGAACTATGGATGGAGGTTCATTATATTGTACAGGAGGCTGTGATCAAAACCAACCCAAGGAAAAGAAATGCAAAAAGGCAAAATGGTTGTCTGAGGAGGCCTTATAAATAGTTGAGAAAAGAAGGGAAGTGAAAGGTGAAGGAGAAATGGAAATATATATCCATTTGAATGCAGAGTTGCAAAGAATAGCAAGGAGAGATAAGAAAGCCATCCTAAGTGACCAATGCAAAGAAAGAGGAAGACAATAGAATGAGAAAGACTAGAGATCTCTTCAAGAAAATCAGAGATACCAAAGGAACATTTCACGTAAGTTCAGTTCAGTTCAGTCGCTCAGTTGTGTCTGACTCTTTGCGACCCCATGGACCACACCATGCCAGGCTTCCCTGTCCATCACCAAATCCCGGAGATTGCTAAAACTCATGTCCATCGAGTTGGTGATTTCATCCAACCATCTCATCCTCAGTTGTACCCTTCTGCCTTAATCTTTCCCAGTATTAGGGTCTTTTCCAAGGAGTCAGTTCTTCGCATCAGGTGGCCAAAATATTGGAGTTTCAGCTTCAGCATCAGCCCTTCCAATGAATATTCAGGATTGATTTTCTTTTGGATGGACTGGTTTGATCTCCTTGCAGTCTTCTCCAACACCACAGTTCAAGCATCAATTTTTCTGCGCTCAGCTTTTTTAATAGTCCAATTCTCACATCCATACATGACTACTGGATAAACCATAGCTTTGACTAGATGGACCTTTGTTGGCAAAGTAATGTCTCTGCTTTTTAAACTGCTGTCTAGGTTGCTCATAGCTTTTCTTCCTAGGAGCAAGCATCTTTTAATGCCATGGCTGAAGTCACTATCTGCAGTGATTTTGGAGCCCCCCAAAATAGAGTCTCTCACCATTTCCATTGTTTCCCCATCTATTTGCCATGAAATGATGGGACCAGATGCCACGATCTTCATTTTCTGAATGTTGAGTTTAAGCCAGCTTTTTCACTCTCCTCTTTCACTTTCATCAAGAGGCTCTTTAAAGGACAGAAATGGTATGGACCTAAGAGAAGCAGGAAATATTAAGAAGACATGGCAAGAATACCCAGAACTATACAGAAGAAATCTTAATGACCCAGATAATCACGATGGTGTGATCACTCACCTAGAGCCAGACATCCTGGGATGGGAAGTCAAGTGGGCCTTAGGAAGCATCACTATGAACAAAGCCAGTGGAGGTGATTCAAACCCTAAAAGATGATGCTGTGAAAGTGCTGCACTCAATATTCCAGCTAATTTGGAAAACTCAGTGGTGGCCACAGGACTGGAAAAGGTCAGTTTTCATTGCAGTCCCAATGAAAGGCAATGCCAAAGAATGTTCAAACTACCACACAGTTGTTCTCATCTCACACAGTTGAAAGTAATGCTGAAAATACTCCAAGCTAGGCTTCAACTCAATAGTATGTGAACCAAGAACTTCCAGATGTTCAAGCTAGATTTAGAAAAGGCGGAGGAACCAGATATCAAATTGCCAACATCTGTTGGATCATAGAAAAAGCAAGACAATTCCAGAAAAACATCTACTTCTGCTTCATTGACTATGCTAAACCCTATGACTGCATGGATCACAACAAACTGGAAAATTCTTCAAGAAATGGGAATATCAGACCACCCTACCTGCCTCCTGAGAAATCTGTATGCAGGTCAAGAAACAACAGTTAGAACAGAACATGGATCAACGGACTGGTTCAAATTGGAAAAGGAGTACGTCAAGGCTGTATATTGTCTCCCTGCTTATTTAACTTCCATGCAGAATACATCATGTGAAATGCCAGGCTGGATGAAGCACAAGCTGGAATCAAGACTGCCGGGGGAAATATCAATAACCTCAGATATGCACATGATACTAAAGACCCTCTTGATGAAAATGAAAGAGCAGAGTGAAAAAGCTTCAAACTAAACATTCAAAAAATGAAGATTATGGCATCTGGTCCCATCAATTCATTTCAGTTCAGTTGCTCGGTCATGTCTGACTCTTCAACCCCATCAACTGCTGCACACCCGGCTTTCCTGTCCATCACCAATTCCTGGATCTTGCTCAAACTTGTGTCCATCGAGTTGGTGATGCCATCCAACCATCTCATCCTCTGTCATCCCCTTCTTCTCCTGCCTTCAGTCTGTTCCAGCTGATATCAGGGTCTTTTTCTGTCCCATCACTCCATGGCAAATAGATGGGGAAGCAATGGAAATAGTGACAGGCTGTATTTTCTTGGACTCTTAAATCACTGAAGATGGTGACTGCTACCATGAAATTGAAAGACTCTTGCTCTTTGGGAGAAAAACTATGACAAACGTAGACAGCATATTAAAAAGCAGAGGTGTTACTTTGCCAACAAAGGTCTGAAAGCTATGGTTTTCCAGTAGTCATGTATTGACGTGAGAGTTGGACCATAAAGAAAGCTAAGTGCCAAAGATTTGATGCTTTTTAACTGTGGTGTTGGAGAAGACTCTTGAGAGTTTGTTTCTGCAAGGAAATCAAACCAGTCAATCCTAAAGGAAATCAACCCTGAATATTCACTGGAAGGATTGATGCTGAAGCTGAAGCTCCAGTACTTTGGCCACCTGATGCACAAATTGACTCACTTAGAAGGAACCTGATGGTAGGAAAGATTGAATTCAGGAGGAGAAGGGAACGACAGAGGATGAGATACTTGGATGGCATCACCGACTCAATGGACATGAGTTTGAGCAAGCTCCGGAAGTTGGTGATGGACAGGGAAGCCTGGCATGCTGCAGTCTATAGGGTCATATAGAGTGGGACACAACTGAGTGACTGAACTGAAATGAAGTGATCTTGGAAAACTATAAGACACTGATTGAAGAAACTGATGATGACAGAAACAGATGGAAAGATATACTGTGCTCCTGAATTGAAAGAATTACTATCATTAAAATGACCAGACTGCCTAGGACAATCTAGAGATTTTCTCAATGCAATCCATATCAAATTACCAATGGCATTTTTCACAAATCTAGAACAAATAATTGTTCATCTACTTTTGTAAACAAAAAGACCTCATGCTGACCTATATACATCCAAGACCCACAGCTATAAAATAAAAAAAAATAGGAAATTCCCTGGTAGTCCAGGGTCCAGTGGTTAACTCTCACTGCTTTCACTACTGTGGGACAGGGTCCACTCCCTGGTCTGGGAACTTAAGATCCCACAAGCTGTGTGGTGTGACCAAAACACCCCCCCCTCCCACCACGAAATACAAGAAAAAAATAGATATAAAATTGTAAATATATTTTAAGGGAAAAAATTAAATATACAAATACACTTACATTTTAAAATGTTAAGACATTAAATTTAAAAAATGCTTTGGCAGTGGCACAGATTGTCATTCAAATCTTGGCTGTGGAGTCAGATGGCCCTCACATCAAATTCCTGCTTAACTGTAAACATGGGTAGGTCATTTCAGCATTTTGTAACCTTAGTTTGTTAATCTGTCAAATGGGGTATCAAATGACAAAAACAGTACAATTTAGTAACTAATGCAGTGTCCTTTATTTGGGAGTAAACAACCCATGAGTTAGGGGTGCCCAGTGCCTCACAAGCAGTGGAGCACTCTTCCGGAGGGATTTCAGCAAGAATGGGTGTTATAGAGCATTAGAAGAGGCAAGGTAGAAACAAGGCATGATTGGCTAGGAGATCAAGGATTTCCTGGTAAGGCTAATAGGTCTATTTTCTAGCCTAAGATAAGCTAGCTAAAGTTGAGTGATTAATGTATGTTAGGTTTCCTAGACAGTGAGGTGTTTCCTGTGAGTGTGGGCTGACATGGGTTTTGTTTGCATGTGGACCACTTGGGCTGCCTCCATTTTGTGACTCCCAATATGCAAATTTCCTTTATCAGAGGGAAATGGTACCTGTCTCTTCTTTCAGACTTGTTATGAGGACAAAATAGCCATAAATATACTGATTACTTTAAAGCTATAGGAGTAAATAGTATTAACCAAAAAAAAGCTATACGAATTTATTTTTATTAGATCATCAGCACTTAGGCAAACTATGGTCTTGAAGGCTGCAATTTAGTTAACCTGCCCTCTCTCTGAATCCTGGTTTACATCTGCAAGAATGTTGACTAACCGCGGCCCATCCATGACAGCCAGATTATGGTCTGAGCGGTCATCATTTACTTGCATTAACTGTTATTGACCTGTCTCTCTCCCACAGTCTTTGATCCATATCCTTGCCAGTGTCTTTCAGACACTGCCTCTCATTTGGGGATCTGCTTCATGTTCAGTTCTAAGCCATTGCCTTCAAGTTTTTTCATATACCTGGTTACTCATCTGTCTCTAGCTGAGACAATATTTTTAGATATCTGTCAATCTTCATTTAACTCCTTGATTGCACTCTTGTTCTGAGTCAAAGCAGATTCCCCAACTAGACTCACAAAGCTCCTTCTGGACTTTAGCTTCCAATCAAGATGGAGCAATCTGGGCCAGATTTACACTCCCACATGAAACAATGAAAAAATATTGCAACAGTATTCTCAAGATGTCTGAAAACAAAGAACAGTGATTCTGAGTTGGGAAACAAGGACAACACTGCAATGTCCCAGCTTATTACCTTGAGGAAGTTTCCAGGTGGCAGTGCACAAAGGGAACCCAGGTAGAGTCAGGCAGAGTTTCTGTGGAGTTATAATATATGTAGAAGCATGCTATCTGGCAAGCATAGCAAAAGGCCAGGAGAGGAGAAATCAAAGTATGCTGTTGCATGATTCTTATACTATATGTGAAGTAGTATAATATCATTTATAGGTAGACTGTGATAAGTTAAAGTATAAATCCTGAGACAATCCCTGAAACAGTGGAACGAAGAGTTATAGGTAATAAGCTAACAGAGGAGATAAACTATAATCATACAAAATACTCAGTTAATCCAAAATAAGCCAGAAAAAGATTAAAAAGACAAAAAAAGTACAAATGGGAAAATAAAAAATCTAAGAAAAGATGATACAATTAAACTTAACCATACCAGTGGTCACGTTAAATTTAAGTGGCCTAAATGCCTCAATTAAAGGCAGAGATTGTCATATTGGATTGAAAAAAAGGCAAGGCCCAGTTGCATTGTGCACACAAGAAACCAACTTAAAGTATAATGACAGCCACAAATAGATTGAAAGTATAACAATGGAATAAAATATGCCATGATAACACTAGTCAAATGAAAGCTGGGATGCTTATATTAATATCAAAGTAGATTTCAGAGCAAATAATTGTACTACAGTTAAATATAGTTGTTTTGTTATAATAAAAGGGCCAATTTATCAAGAGGAAATAATAATCTAAACATTTATGTGCTAAAAAACACAGCTCTAAAATGTATGTAGAAAAACCAAAGGAATGGCAAGGAGAAATAAAGTTATGGTGGGTAATTTCAACACTTATCTCTCGGTTATTGATATTGATGGAACAGTTGGGTGGAAAATCTGGAAGCATGTAGAAGAATTAAAGAGTGGTATGAACCAATTTGGGCTTCCCTGGTGGCTCAGTGGTAAAGAATCTGCCTGCTAATGCAGGAGACTTGGGTTTGATCCCTAGGTCGTGAAGATCCTGTGGAGAAGGAAATAGCAATCCACTCCAGTATTCTTGCCCAGGAAATCCCATGGACAGAGGCGCCTGGTGGGTAACAGGTCATGGGGTCACAAAAACATTCGGACATGATTCAGCAACTAAACAACGTCAACAACAAATGAACCAATTTGACCTAATTGGCATTTGTAGAAGACTCTATGCAACCACAGAAGAATATATTTTTTAAAAATTTGTTTATTTTTAATTGAGGATAATTTTACAATGCTCTGTTGGTTTCTGCCATACATCAACATGAATCAGCCACAGGTATACATATGTCCCCTCCCTCTTGAGCCTCCGTCCCACCTCTCACCCTAGAATATACATTTCTTTCAAGTGTCTATGGAACATTTACTCACATAGAACATATGCTGTGCCATAAGATGTCTCAATATACAAAATATTTTTTTAAACTTTTTCCACTTGCATTTTTTAAAGATTTATTTATTTATTTTCTAATTGAAGGATAATTGCTTTATAGAATTTTGGTGCTTTCTGTCAAACATGGCTGATTCATGTTGATATTTAAAGTAATGTAAACCACAGTCTGGCAATAATGGAATTAAATTAAAGATCAATAACAAATAAATCACTTGAAAACCCCTGTATATTTGGGAACTAAATGACATGTTTCTAGATAGGCCATGGGTCAACAAAAAATATCAGAAGATAATTTGGAAAGTATTTTGAAATGAATGAAAATGAAGACACAGCATAACAGAATTAGTGGGATGCTCTTAAAGCAGGGCTTGGGGGAAATTTATAGCACTAAATGCCTAAGTTTGAAAAGGAGAATGATCTCAAGTTAGTAACCTCTGCTCCCATCTTAAGAAACTAGAAAAAGAAGAAATTAAACTCAGCACAGGGAGAGGAAACAAAATGATAAAGATTGGAGTAGACATAAATGAAAAACCAAAATAGGAGAGAAAAAGTCAATGAAACCAAATGCTGCTGGTGAAGATCAATAAAACAGATAGACCTCTGGCCAGACTTATCAATAAAAAGGAGAGAAGACACAAATGGATGAGCAAAATCATATCACTACAAATTCCACATATACTAAAAAGACAATAAACAAATAGTATAAACAAATGGGAATTCCCTGTCAGTCCACAGGTTAAGACTCAGTGCTTTCACTGTTCCATCCCTGACTGGGGAACTAAGATCCCACAAGCCACACTGCAGGGTCAAAAAAATGTATATACAAATGTTGTTGTTTGGTCACTGAGTCGTGTCTGACTCTTTGCGACCTCATGGACAGCAGCACACCAGGCTTCCCTGTCCTTCACCATCTCTTGGAGCTTGCTAAAACTCACTTGCATGGAGTTGGTGATGCCATCCCAGCATCTCATCCTCTGTCATTCCCTTCTCCTCCTGCCTTCGATCTTTCCCAGCATCAGGGTCTTTTCTAATGAGTCAGTTCTTTGCATCAGGTGGCCAAAGTATTGGAGCTTCAGCTTCAGCATTAGTCTTTACAATGAATATTCCGGACTGATTTTCTTTAGGATGGACTAGTTGGATTCTTGCAGTCCTAGGGATGCTCAAGAATCTTCTCCAACACCACAGTTCAAAACCATCAATTCTCTGGCGCTCAGCCTTCTTTATGGTCCAACTCTTTCATCCATACCTGACTACTGGAAAAGCCAAAACAAAGATGGACTTTTGTTGGCAAAGTTATCTCTTCTTTTTAATATACTGTCTAGAGTGGTCATAGCTTTTCTTCCAAGGAGCAAATGTCTTTTATTTCATGGCTGCTGTCACCATCTGCAGTGATTTTGGAGCCCAGGAAAATAGTCTATCACTGTTTGTATGCCCATATATTTGACAACTTAGGAACACAAAAATGACCAAAGGTTCACCAGTTATTAGATTGAAGCCTTCAAGAAGTTAACTAACATTTCTCCTCCTGGGTCTCAGTTTCTTTGTCTGTAAAATTTTAGGATTGTTGTGAGGAATAAATACATGTGAAGGTCTTAGCTGTGACTATATTTATTTTCCTCCCCCTCAACATCTGGAATTCAGACTTGCACAGCAAATGAGGATCTGAATGGGACTGGGAAGAAACCATGTGATCCACAACCATCTACTTAGGAGCTCGTCGATTTGGTAAACTATACCTCTTTGAACTCTGATCTTATTTAATCTTAACTTTTGATTGATTTATTTGGCCTCGCTGTGCAGCTTTCGGGATCTTAATTCCCTTAATTCCCTGACTAGGGATGGAATTCCTGTTCCCTGAAGTGTAAGTGTGGGGGATCCCTTTACTTTTTTATTTAAAAAATTTTCTTGCTCACTAGAGAGTACTTACCAGGGCCTTGTGCATTAAAAGTCTGACTAATCACTCTCAATACATTGTGCGATAAAAGGATTTGTCCTTTAAATAACTGGAAATTTCAACAATTATGAGTACCCAAGGGAAAATAGTTTTAAAAACATCCTGTGTACATTCCTAGAATTTCGAGTGGTAATTAAAACTCACTCAAAACATTTTGCTAACCTATGACTCAGTGTAATTTAAGATACTCCTTAATCAAATGATCCAGTGTGTGGGTTTGTTTGCCTTCTGTGTACCGGTTTTCAACTGTTGGCTCCTCAGCGGAACCACAGAACACTGAAAATAGTGGAGTGATTATTTTCTCAAATTCTCCCAAGAAGAAATGACTAGTACCATTCTAGATGCATAGGAGGAAATTTAATTCACTATATAAGGTGGATGTCTTTGAGAATCAAGGCTGAACCTCCCTGTAGCACTGCAGTTCAAAAATGCTGATTTATGGAAATGAGACACTATCTACATACCTCACAGGGATGCTTTGAAAATTATCTAGATAAAATATGTTGAACTCTCATGAGAAGCAAACTTAATACTATATTCTAAAGTAATACTGAGTTTCTGATTCATTATGATTAGAACGAAACTTTAAAAAATGTTAATTTTTTAAAAAATAAAGAATATATATTCTCTGCTTTAAAAATTGCTATTTCATACAGTTTTTTAAAAAAACTAGTAGTCATGTATGGATGTGAGAGTTGGACCATGGAGAAGGCTGAGCACTGAAGAATTGATGCTTTTAAATTGTGGTGCTGGAGAAGACTCTTGAGAGTTCCTTGGACTGCAAGGAGATCAAGCCAGTCAATCCCAAAGGAAATCAACCCTGAATATTCATTGGAAGGACTGATGCTGAAGCTGAAACTCCAATACTTTGGCCACCTAATGCGAAGGGCTGACTCACTGGAAAAGACCCCAGTGATGGGAAAGATTGAGGGCAGTAGGAGAAAAGGGTGGCAGAAGATGATATGGTTGGATGGCATCACTGACTCAATGGACATGAGTTTGAGCAAACTCTGGGAGATGGTGAAAAACAGGGAAGCCTGGTGTACTGCAGTCCATGAGGTCACAAAGAGTTGGACATGACTGAGGCACTGAACAACAACATTTTAAAAATTGGAAAAGCAAATATATTGCTCAGAAACATACCACTTAGAGATTCTCAAATTAACATTTACCATTCATATCCATCCCGGTTTTTAAAAAATCATTTTTATATACTTTTAATATTTATAAGTGATGTTCTAGAAATTTGAAAATAAGAATAGCTTTCCCTTTAACATTAATCAGCACAGAGAATTTTGAAGTTCAAAGGGATTTCAAGGGAAAACAGACCCAGAGATTGGAAATGAGTTTTGATTAAGGCAGGGCCAGCGCTGACACTGCACACTTCTGCTGCATGGTCTAGAGAGCTTTTCTCTTCCTCCACCATGCTGCCCATCATTGGAGCTCCGCTAATTTCAGTGTTTAATAGAATACTTCTGTCCTTAAAATGTCCTTCCCTTTTCCTGCCAACTATGCTTAAGAGAAATTGGCTAGAAAATAGGGGGAGAGAGGATTTGGTTAACACATTAATGTCATCCATTCATTCAAAGTAGCTTTTGAGAACCTGATTAGTTATATTTTTTTGTGGCTCAACTTTTTGTTGTTGTTACTAGTATTAGAAAAGTGAATCCGCAGGTGAGACAGGGTACTAGTGAATGAAATAGTTCTAATTGCTCTCTAACATGTTTTTAATTTAATGTTGAACAAAGGCCAGTTACCCTACATGCAAATCAATAAACAAACAACCAAAGCTGATTGTTAGGCAGTGAGAAACACTGGAAGTTGATTGCTGCCTGCCTGGTTTCCTAACCACAGTCTAATGCAATTTGAGATAACCTTGAAGCTTTGCACAAGCCTGATTGAGATAGCTATTTTGAAATAGTTTCAAGTGGCCTATAAATGATTTCAGGTAGCCTGTAAATAATGTCAAACATCTCAAAGTGCTTTTCCAAATTCTGACGATGTTTAGCAAGAACTGAAGAAATACATTGATGAATAATAACAGAGAAATCAGGGAAGACTAGAACTGGGTGGTTTAAGGGCACCTTGAAGGCTTTCTTGCCAAAAAGCTCTTTCCCATCACACGTCAAGTGCTTGAAATTCTTTCATTATAGACTGGAGCCAAATGACTAAATGACTGTCTTAGTGGGGATTAGTTTTGGGAGCTTAGGTGTGGGGACTGAGAAGGGAGCAATTGCTATGAAGAGCAGGTGGTTTCACTAGGTGGTCTCTTGAGGTCCGGTCCAGGTCCCTGGAGACAAAGGTGTAGAGGCTTTTGTCTAAAGTTTATTTTCCTTCTAAATGCAGTTCACTTCTAAAATAAGTCACTTTTTTCCCCAATAGTGGTTCACTTGGTTTAATCCATCTCAAAGTGCCTATATAAAAACTCTATGCCTTGTCACAACATTGTTAATCGGCTATATGCCAATACAAAATAAAAAGTTAAAAAATAAAAAAAGTAAAAAAAACTGTTCAAATGTACTGCTCCATTAGTTCAGTTTTTTTATTTTGATTTGAGTTTGCTTTCAAGTGAGATCTTACTATTCCAAAATGAACACATTTTATTTAGTAAAAGAAAATAATTTCATCCCTATCTGAATGGCGCATATCTCAAAAGATTTAAATTGCACTCCTGAATCCTCAAAGCATCAGAACAAAATCTATCCTTATAGCAATGCTAACAATGTCCAAAGCTTCAACTACAATAGAGAGAACATTGATCAACATCACAGTCTATAGGGTTAGGATGTGACCTGTGGTCCTTTGTAACAATGGTTGAATAGTGTATGTCCTTCCTTATCTGTCTTCACCTGGCTTTGATGTTTTCTTAAAATATGAAAGGAATGGATTTTAAGTGATCCATTTAAAAATAAAATGAATTACAGGGGAGAAGAGATAGTTAGGGGGTTTGGGATAGACATGTACACACTGCTATATTTAAAATGGATAACCAAAAAGGACCTACTGTATAACACAAGGAACTCTGCTCAGTGCTATGTGGCAGCCTGGATGGGAAGGGAGTTTGGGGGAGAATTTGTTGTTCAGTTGCTCAGTCATGTCTGACTCTTTGCAAACCCATGGACTGCAGCACACCAGGCTTCCCTGTCCTTCACTATCTCCCAGAGCTTGCTCAAACTCATGTCCATTGAGTCGGTGATGCCATCCAACCATCTCGTCCTCTGTCATCCCCTTCACTTCTTGCTTTTAGTCTTTCCCAGCATCAGGATCTTTTCTAATGAGTCGGCTCTTTGCCTCAGGTGGCCAAAATATTGGAGTTTCAGCTTCAGCATCAGTCCTTCCAATGAATATTCAGGACTGATTTCCTTTAGGATTGACTGATTTGATCCTTGGAGTCCAAGGTACTCTCAAGAGTCTTCTCCAACACCACAGTTCAAAACATCAATTCTTTGGTGTTCAGCCTTCTCTATGGTCCAACTCTCACATCCATACATGACCATTGGAAAAACCATAGCTTTGATTAGATGGACCTTTGCTGGCAAAGTAATGTCTCTGTTTTGTAACACGCTATATATGTATGGCTGAGTCCCTCTGCTGTTCTCTTGAAACTATCACAACATTGTTAATCAGCTATACCCAATACAAAATAAAAAGGTTTTTTTAAAAAATTTAAAAACTATAATGAGTTACAGACTAGATATATTCAAAATGTCTGCCATTGCAGATAGACTAGTAGTGTGGACAAGTAGATTGAACCACTTTAAGAAGAACAGAATATAAGAATAGTGAATGTGTCAATGAGGGGCTTTCAGTAGTTGAAATTTGTAAACCCTTACCAAGATGCTGTATTAGGACAACAGCATTGTGGTTTTATGTTTCTTTTCTGCTTTCCAAGCTTTCTTTTAATGCTCTTACAATGTTTTTGTTAGTAACTATGTTTGTATATGTGCATGTATATATGTCGGAGAAGGCAATGGCACCCCACTCCAGTACTCTTGCTTGGGAAATCCCATGGACAGAGGAGCCTGGTAGGTTACAGTCCATGGGGTCGCTTAGAGTCGGACACGACTGAGCGACTTCATTTTCACTTTTCACTTTCATGCACTGGAGAAGAAAATGGCAACCCACTCCAGTATTCTTGCTGGGACAATCCAAGGGATGGGAGCCTGGTGGGCTGCCATCTATGGGGTCACACACGACTGAAGTGACTTAGCAGCATGTATATATGTACACCCTACCTTGATTCATAAGAATCTAGCGATACTGTTTTTGCAAATTACAGTTTTAAAAGCTGTCAGTAGGAAGGCATTATAATTCAGTTGAATGAGGACTAGTTTGAGAAATCTGGGAATCCAGATTTTAACCTCATTTCTGCCACCATGGTCAAGTGATTTCCGGCCTTGGATTTCCCACAGGTAAAATGAAGAGGATGGACAAGATGGTCTCTAAGGTCCTTTTTCAGCCATCAATCCTTTGACTATTCTTGGTCAACATGTGTTTAATGATTATTCAATTCAAGCTCAAAGTACTTCAGATTTTAAAAGGTCCATTTAAGTTTAAAGTCTGTATCTACCAGAATTTTTGTTTGTTAGACTCAGAGCAGAAAAATAAACCCTATTTTTCTTGTGGCCAGTGCAGCCATCCTAAAGCAGCTCTAATAGCAGGCAAAAACGATAGTGGAAGGGCAACACTTGATAAACAAAAGGGCTTTTTGTTTATTCCACAGCCCCACTGAAAATGGTAACACTGCAGAAATAGACCAGCAAAAGGGAAAAGAGAATCTGTGTATAAACATCAGCAAGCTCATAGAAGTAAGAAGAGAAACATGGATCTGGGCATGAGATGAAATGAAAGCTGCCTTCTTTGTTAATAGTATTAAAGAGGGTGTGGGCTTTCAGTCCCAGTACTGACATTAAGAAACTGTGCTATCTGGGTTTAACTGCAGGAAGGTAGAAATCTTTTCATTTAAGGATAATGATATTAAGGTTGGTACTCTGAAGTCAAATTCTAAAATTCAGGTGCATAAAATGACAAAGTATGCTTCTGTGATCTAAGTATTATGGTCATGTTTGATCTCATCTTCCCTGGTGGCTCAGACGGTAAAGTGACTGCCTACAATGCAGGAGATCTGGCTTCAATCCCTGGGTCGGGAAGATCTCCTGGAGAAGGAAATGGCAACCCACTCCAGTATTCTTGCCTGGAAAATCCCATGGATGGAGAAGTCTGGTAGGCTACAGTCCATGGGGTCGCAAAGAGTCAGACTCGACTGAGCTACTTCACTTTCACTTGAACTCATCTATGGACAAAAAGGGTCCATATTTTATTGGCATTTTTCATTGTAAGTGCCTTTAACATATAAGGTCAGTTTTTTAAAAAAATTTATTGAAGTATAGTTGATTTACAGTGTTGTATTAATTTCTTCTGTACAGCAAAGTAACTCAGTAATAGACATACATATATATCCTTTTTCATTATAGTTTGTCATAGGATATTGAATATAGTTCCCTTTCCTATACAATAGGACCTTGTTTATTTATTCTATACATAATAGTTTACATCTGTTAATCCCAAATTCCCAATCCTTTCCTCCCCCACCCACCCTCCCCCTTGGCAACCACAAGTCTGTTTCTGTCTGTGAGTTTTTGTTTTGTAGATAAGTTGATTTGTGTTGTATTTTAAATTCCACATATAAGTGATATCATATAGTATTTGCCTTTATCCTGACTTACTTTGCTTAGTATGATAATCTCTGGGTCAATCCATGTTGTTGCAAATGGCATTATTTTATGTTTTTTATGGCTGAGAAATATTCCATTATCTATCTATCTATATGGGCTTCCATGGTGGCTCAGATGGTAAAGAATCTGCCTGCAATGTAGGAGACCCAGGTTCAATCCCTGGGTTGGGAAGGTCCCCTGGAGAAGGGCATGGCACCCAGTCCAGTATTCTTGCTTTGAGAATCCCATGGACCCTGGTGGGCTGCAGTTCATGGGATTGCAAAGAGTCAGACACAACTGAGTGACTAACACACACACAAATATCTATGTACCACATTTTCTTTATCCATTCCTCTGTCGATGGACATTTAGGTTGTTTCCATGTCTTGGCTATTGTAGAGAGTGCTGCTATGAACATACGGGTGCATGTATGTTTTTGAATTAGAGTTTTGTCTGGGTACATGCCCAGGAGTGGGATTGCTGGATCATAGCAACTCTATTTTTAGTTTTTTGAGTATGAACTTCCGTGGTCTTCTCCATAGTGGCTGCACCAATTTACATCCTCACCAACAGTGTAAGAAGCTTCCCTTTTCTGCACAATAAATTCAGTTGTTTTTAACTTTTTATTTTTATATTATTTTGAACTTAAAGAAGGATTGCAATAATAGTAAAAGAATTTCCTTGTATATTTCCCTAAGATTCACCAGTTATCTACTTTTTTTCCTCTGTTAGTCCAGATCCTCTGAAAAGCATATGCCAATAAAGGATTAAGTGCACAAGAACTGTATTTGAGAAAATGCCTGTCTCAGAGTAAATGAGGGAGCTGGGAGAGTTTGAGGGTGCTGTCAGACCACAATGTGATCCTGACTCTGGATGAAGGAGATAAAGAATAAGGCTCGGGGGGAAGTATTGTGGATTGCCATCTCATCTGAAGAGTTCCCTGTCTTCAGTCCTCAGCGGGTCTTTTGAGCCAAAGTTCAGTGACAAGGAATCCTGCATCTTCTGAGGTGTGGCCTTGGCACAAACAGTTTCCCATAGATTTCAGAAAACAGCACCCGAGGCCCTTGGTCACTTCTGCTCCCTGTAGTAGGGGGTCTGTGAGGTGTTTTCTTATGATTGCCACCATCTACCCCTTGGGTTACAATTTACTTTTCCATGTGCCTCTACACTTGATCCTCTAGCACTTTTCCTTCCAGGCCCCTGACAGATGGCCAGCCATTGACTACTGCCCAATAAACTGTACGCAGTTTCACCTCAGGCCACTTCTCCCTCTAGGCTAGTTGGTTAACGAAATACACTGCTTGGTAAGATATACTCCCTATTGTAGGCAACCTGTGGAGCACAGTGCCTTTATTATTCTGCCTCCTTGCCATGATCCATCTGAAAGTAGCAAAGGCATCATGTCCAAATACTCTAGGAAAAAAGACATTCTATACATAACCACAGTATGATTATCAAAACCAGAAAATGTAGCATTAAAATAATACTATTATCTAAACCACAATTAACATTCAGGTTGAACAACTGATCCAATTCTTTAGAGCTTCTTTTTCCTGGGTCCTGGATCCAATCTAGGATATGTGTTGCATTTAGTTACCATGTTTCTTTAATCTCTTTTAATCTGGAACAGTTCTTCAGTTTCCTTTCATCTTTTTTTGAATGCTGTAGGCCAATCATTTTGTACCTTGCCTCTAAATGCATTTTTTTTGCTATTTCCAAATAGTTGGATCCTTGTGCTTGTGCTTAATTGTGTCTGACTCTTTGTGACCCCATGGACAATCCTTTCCCCTAGGCGTCTTGTGGTGTCAGAAAATAAAGAAGTATAAACAAATGACACGAACATCACAAAAGAACAAAGAAGCCAGTGGGCCCCCAAAGGTGAAATGTGCAATAATTTGTTCATCAAAATAGATAATGATAGCAATATATCACAATGCATTAAATATCTTATTGTATAGCACATTCAATATATATTCAATATCCTATGATAAACCATAATGGAAAAGAATATAGTTTAATAACATTATATATATTTTATATAATATATAAACAATATATTATAACATTAATATTTTAGTTAATATTATAATAAAAATATATTATAATAACATATATATAGTGTATATATATATGTATAACTGAATCACTTTGCTGTAAGCAGTAACCAACACCGTAAATCAACTACACTTCAATTTAAAAAGAACAATGCATTAAATAAGAACTCATGGGTCCATACTGATATTAAATAATTATTTAGTTAATTATTAGTTGAGAGATTTTCTTCCTTAAAGTAAAATGCAGCCTAATAAATCTAGAAGGAATCATGAAGTTAAAAAATCATTGATAGCTGGTAGAACTAGTGGGTGAAATTTTATGAGGAGAATATGCATGTAACATCAAAGCACTTACCCACAATGACTTATTAATTACAAAGGGGAAATAGCAACTTCACACTAAAGGAAACTGGTGGTTACTACTTGTCTTTGTCTATTTGGGCTGCTAGAACAAAATACCATAGACTGGGTAGTTGATAAACAGTAAACATTTATTTCTCACAGTTCTGGGGACTCAAAAGTCTGAGATCACAGCTCTAGCAGATTTGGTGTCTGGATGGGGAAACAGTGGAAACAGTGGCTGACTTTATTTTGGGGGGGCTCCAAAATCACTGCAGATGGTGATTGAAGCCATGAAATCAAAAGACGCTTGCTCCTTGGAAGGAAAGTTATGACCAACCTAAACAGCATATTAAAAAGCAGAGGCATTACTTTGCCAACAAAGGTCCATCTAGTCAAGGCTATGGTTTTTCCAGTGGTCATGTATGGATGTGAGAGTTGGACTGTGAAGAAAGCTGAGCGCCGAAGAATTGATGCTTTTGAACTGTGGTGTTGGATAAGACTCTTGAGAGTCCCTTGGACTGCAAGGAGATTAAACCAGTCCATCCTAAAGGAAATCAGTCCTGAATATTCATTGGAAGGGCTGATCCTGAGGCTGAAACTCAAATACTTTGGCCACCTGATGCGAAGAGCTGACTCATTTGAAAAGACCCCGATGCTGGGAAAGATTGAGGGCAAGAGGAGAAGGGGATGACAGAGGATGAGATGATTTGATGGCATCACCGACTCAATGGACATGAGTTTGGGTAAACTCTGGGAGTTGGTAATGGACAGGGAGGCTGCAGTCCATGGGGTCGCAAAGAGTCGGACACGACTGAGCAACTGAACTGAACTCAAGACCTGCTTGCTCACAGGTGGCCTTCTTCTCACTGTCAATTCACATGGCAGAGGAGTTCTCTAGGGCCTCTTTTAAAAGGCCTAACATGAGGGCTTTACCTTCATGACCTAATCACTTTCTAAAGGCCCCACTTCTTAATACCATCACTTCAGGGTTCAGAATTTCAAAATATGAATTTGGAGGGAGCACAAACATAAAGACCATAACACTACCTACACCAAGTGAGCAAAATTAACAGCAGCAATATTGAGATGATCTGGCATCATGTATCCCCTGATATGAAAAATGAACAAGGATGCAGTCACACTTTTATTATTCTTTTGTTATTCTTGTTGATCTAATCATTTGGAAGGTCTTCCCTGGTAGCTCAGATGGTAAAGAATCTGCATGCAATGTGGGAGACCTGGGTTCGATCCTTGGGTTGGGAAGATTCCCCTGGAGAAGGGAATGGCAACCCACTCCAGTATTCTTGCCTGGAGAATTCCATGGACAGAGGAGCCTGGTGGGGAAAGTTGGGTTGTAGTACTCTCCTAAATCTCATGTCATCATGGAGGCCATGGGGCTGGCCTGGCTTCTGTGAG
This sequence comes from Bos grunniens, assembly GCF_055505025.1. Classification (NCBI taxonomy): domain Eukaryota; kingdom Metazoa; phylum Chordata; class Mammalia; order Artiodactyla; family Bovidae; genus Bos; species Bos grunniens. The sequence goes on along the minus strand of NC_141194.1, from coordinate 121,274,676 downwards.
AGCTCATTGCCTTTGTGGGTGGGCCATGTCTTCTTTTTTTCCTACTTACTACTTCCATAGTACTTAGTTTTCCTGATCAAAAAGGTATAAATGATGTTCAACCTCACTAGTAATGGGAGAAATGCAAATGAACACAATAGTGGGTTGGAATAGGAAACGGAACAGTGTAGTGGTTAAAGGCATGGGCATTGGAACTAGACTGCTTCTATCTGAATACAAGCTTTATATCTTGTTAGCTGTGTGGCCTTGGGCAAGTTACTTAACTTTTCTTAGCTTCAATTTCCTCATCCCTAGAAAGGAGTATAACACCTGTGGCGGATTCATGTTGATGTATGGCAAAACCAATACAATATTGTAAAGTAATTAGCCTCCAATTAAAATGAATAAATTTATATTTAAAAAAGTTAAAAAAAGAGAAAGGAGTATAACAGTATTTGCTTCCTATGGTTGTTGTAATGATACAATGATTTAATACATGAAAAGTGCTTAGAATAGAGCAAGTGCTTTGGAGAGTGATTTGGCAAAATCTAGTAAACTTGAGAAGGCAATGGCACCCCACTCCAGTACTCTTGCCTGGAAAATCCCATGGACGGAGGAGCCTGGTGGGCTGCAGTCCATGGGGTTGCTAGGAGTCGGACACGACTGAGTGACTTCACTTTCACTTTTCACTTTATGCACTGGAGAAGGAAATGGCAACCCACTCCAGTGTTCTTGCCTGGAGAATCCCAGGGATGGGGGAGCCTGGTAGGCTACCGTCTATGGGGTCACACAGAGTCGGACACGACTGAAGTGACTTAGCATAGCACAGATAGCATAGTAAACTTGAAAATGCATATATCCTGTGACCCAGAAATTCTGGATATTGAAATTGTACTAGACAGGTACAATTCCTAATCACCTCTCTAGTGAAACTCTCAGACATGGGCATAAAGACATATGTACGAAAGCATTTTCTTCAGTACAAAATAGAAAATAAAATTAAAAAGTAGAAACAATCTAATTGTCCCTGACTTGTGGAATGTGTAGATAAGCTATGATTTATTCACATAGTGGAAAGCTATATAGTTGTTAAAATGAACTAGAGCAGCTACCAGGGCAACACCAATCAACAGGAATAAATTTAAAAACAATGTTGCATGGAAAAATGAGACAAAAAGGGTAAATATGCACTATGCAATAAAAAATTTTAAGAATACATGAAACAATATAGTGTTTATATTTGTATGTATGAAAAGTACAAAAATATGGACAAAAATGATGCATGGCAATGTAGAACTGGTTACTCAAGGAGAGATATGAGTAAAGAAGTGATGGGTTGTATGAGTTTTTGCTGTATTTCTATTAAATAATGCATTATTTCTTAGAGAAAAAGAGACAGCCAAAGGAAATAAGGCAAAACAGTAACATCCAGTTAATTGGATAGTGTGATTATAGGTGGATTATTTTGTCATTTTCTTTATTTTTCGATATGTCTGAAATATAGGTAGTTTGTAAATGTAATGACTATCAAATGTGTTTCTTAAACTGAAATGCATTATATAACTATTAGGATATTATGATTATTCGTAGCAATACTACCATTATCCAGTTAATATATGAACATATAGTGAAAAGATGTTTACGGTGTAATGCAGGTAGATAGTTCTAATGTTCTCATTTCCACTTAGGTGTGGATAAGGAAGGATGATTAACAAAAATAAAATGGTCCCAACATGGACAATTCCAGCTGATGCTGGAGGAAACCTGGAGAAGACCAAACACACACCAGTACAATTTCCCATCCTTAAAGTCTGGCTCAGCCATCTCCTCCTCTGTGAACCTTTCCATGAAGTCCCCCATCTCACTTTAAACTTGCTTTCCTGTGCTCCTGCAGCGTTTCATCACACGTGGTGTTCTTTTGTTTTTTTGAGTTTGTCTCTGACACTGGACTGTGAGACTGAAAGCAAAGACCATTTCTATGTCATCTCTTGCATCTCGTGCTGAGAATAACCTTTCTTATCTACACTTGAAGCCTCAGGTCAGGTTCACCTTGTCCGGGAGGCCTTTCCTGACTCACCTCATCTGACTTAATCCTCCTCCTCTGTGTTTCCATAGTACCCTAGCCAGCTTCTGCCATGGTGTGCATCACTCTGTATTATTATTCTATGTTTATTTTTCTCTCCATAGAGACTCTGAGCTCCTTGAGGTATCAGGCTCTATGTCCTCAAGTGTCCAGGAAAATGACTAGTTCATAGAAGGATCTCAATAATGGCATATTGAATTGTATTTAATTAAATCAAGAAAATATACTGAAAGTCTTAATTTATATGTGTGTAGCAAATACCCTAGCTAGATGGAGTTGAGGTATAGCTCCAGTCATATATAGAGATATACTATGTATGGAGTTGAATTATAACTGTCATTATTAATTTGTTTCTGAGTATCAATGCACTGTAAAAGCACCAGAACCCAGCTGAGAGTCTATACAGAAGAGATACTTTTCAAAATTATCGTAGTTAACAGGGGAGAGTAACAGTTTTGTGATGATCTTTTCTTTATGTTCATTATTCTCAAGCCGTGTCTGAGCACCTGTTTAGTGGTAATGTGTAGAAAACATTAGCTGGTTAAACTTCTGTTAGCTTTGGAATAATGTTAGTTAATATTTATTGAACACTCACTGACTTTGAAGAAAGAAAGATATAAAGATATTCACATTTCATCCCTCCTGAAATATCTCCCAAGTACTATTATCACTTCATGTTAAAGATGAAGAAACTGAGACTCACTGGGGTTAAGTAACCTGCCCAAAGTCAATCAGCACTTAAATCTGGGTAAGGTGATTAATTACACAATTACACTCGTCTCACACACTAGTAAAGTAATGCTCAAAATTCTCCAAACCAGGCTTCAACAATATGTTTACTGTGAACTTCCAGATGTTCAAGCTGGTTTTAGAAAAGGCAGAGGAACCAGAGATCAAATTGCCAACATCTGCTAGATCATCGAAAAAGCAAGAGAGTTCCAGAAAAACATCTATTTCTGCCTTATTGACTATGCCAAAGCCTTTGACTGTGTAGATCGCAACAAACTGTGGAAAATTCTGAAAGAGATGGGAATACCAGATCACCTGACTTGCCTCTTGAGAAATCTGTATGCAGGTCAGGAAGAAACAGTTAGAACTGGACATGGAACAACAGACTGGTTCCAAGTAGGAAAAGGAATACGTCAAGGCTGTATATTGTCACCTTGCTTATTTAACTTATATACAGAGTACATCATGAGAAATGCTGGGCTGAATGAAGCACAAGTTGGAATCAAGATTGCCGGGAGAAATATCAATAACCCCATATATGCAGATGACACCACCCTTATGGCAGAAAACGAAGAAGAACTAAAGAACCTCTTGATGAAAATGAAAGAGGAGAATGAAAAAGTTGGCTTAAAGCTCAACATTCAGAAAACTAAGATCATGGCATCACTTCATGACAAATAGATAGGGAAACAGTCACAGACTTTATTTTTGGGGGCTCCAAGATCACTGCAGATGGTGACTGCAGCCATGAAATCAAAAGACACTTGCTCCTTGGAAGAAAAGTTATGACCAACCTAGACAGCATATTAAAAAGCAGAGACATTACTTTGCTAACAAATGTCTGTCTAGTCAAGGCTATGGTTTTTCCAGTAGTCAGGTATGGATGGGAGAGTTGGACTATAAAGAAAGCTGAGTGCCAAAGAACTGATGCTTTTGAACTGTGGTGTTGGATAAGACTCTTGAGAGTCCCTTGGGCTGCAAGGAGATCAAACCAGTCCATCCTAAAGGAAATCAGTCTTGAATATTCATTGGAAGGGCTGATGTTGAAGCTGAAACTCCAATACTTTGGCCACCTGATGTGAAGAGCTGACTCATTTGAAAAGACCCTGATGCTGGGAAAGATTGAGAGCAAGAGGAGAAGGGGACGACAGAGGATGAGATGGTTTGATGGCATCACCAAGTCAATGGACATGAGTTTGGATAAACTCCCGGAGTTGGTGATGGACAGGGAGGCCCGGCATGCTGCAGTCCATGGGGTCACAAAGAGTCGGACATGACTGTGTGACTGAACTGAACTGAACTGAAGCTGATTACAGAATCACTATTCTGAAACATCTCTGCTATATTGCGTTTTCTTTTTAAGACATTGTGGTTGACAGACTCTAAGATGGCCTCCAGCATTTCCAGGTAGAGGTAGTGGTAAAGAACCTGCCTGCCAATGCAGGAAATATAAGAGACGTGGGTTTGATCCCTGGTTTGGGAAGATCCCCCGGAGAAGGAAATGGCAATCCACTCCAATACTCTTGCCTGGAGAATTACGTGGACAGAGGAGCCTGGCAGGCTACAATCCTTAGGGTTGCACAGAGTCAGACACAACTTAGCTCACACACACACGCAATCCCTGTGTCCAGGTAGTGTGGGCTGACATGAGTGACTTACTTGTAGCTTAAAGAATATGACCCAGATGATGAGACACCTTCTGTGATTAGCTTACAATAGATTATAACCTGACTTTCTAGCTCACTCTCTACCTTGCTGTCTTTGATACAGCAAGTTGCCATGTTGAGGAGGCCCACATAGCAAGGAAATTAGGGTGACCTCTGGCCAATAACCAGCTAAAAACTGAGACCCTCAGTCTCATAGACCACAGGGAAATGAATCTTGTTAACAACCATATGAGCTTGGGAGCAAATCTTTCCCCAGCCAGTCTTCAGAAGAAAACCAAGCCCAGCTCAACACCTGCATTATAGCCTTGAGTGAAAGTTCGAGGCAGAGGACCTGGTTAAGCAGTGTTCATATTCCTGACCTACAGGAATGGTGACATAATAAATGGGTATTGTTTTAAGCTGTGAAATTGTGGCAATTTGTTGTGCAGTGATAGATAATTTACATAGACATTAAAGATACTGTTAAAAGGAACTTACATGAAGAATATTGTAAACACTTACATAAACTTTATGTCATGTACTTTTCTAAGTGCTTTACAGGTATTAACTCACTTAATTCCCCAAACTGCACTATGAGGTTGGTATTATTATTACCTCTAGAAAACAGAGGTACCAAGGTTTTCACTAGTTTAGTCACACATTTTGAAAATGGAAGAACTTAAATATTCATCCAGGCATTCTAGCTCTGAGAATCACCACCTTAACTACTCTGCTATATTGATTCTAATGTCATACTTTCTGGAAAAGGTTCATGAGAGAACTTGGCCACTAAACTTTAATTAGAAATGTTATCAGTAAACATTTATTTTGAAAGCACTGTGTCTTAAAAGAGCCACACCTAAAAACAGATACCATAAGGAAATCTATTTTTATCCATCATGGTTCTAACAAGCAAGGTCTCCTTAAAGGTGGTCATGGAAGATGAAGGGTTGGGATATAAATAGATGAATCTTTGAATCAGTTGTTGGATTTCTTACCTCTCGAAATTCATGTTATTCTGGAGGTAAAAATTGAAATACTTTACGTATTAGAATCTTGGCATTTCATATTTAGTGCTGCTGTTTGAGAGAAGAAGATGGGTTTGTGTTCCAAACAGAACATTGAGATTGAAAACAAGATAAAAGAGAAATATTAGTTTAAACCTGGGAAAATTATACTTGATTTTCCATATCATCCCTACTATGCTGTCGAGCTTTATACAAATTAAAATATCTCTATACCAAGAAACACTTGCAGTCACCATAAATAGCATGTTTCTATTATTAGAATTTTGTAGAATGGAGAACTTTTGGGTGGTGGTGGTTTAGTCTCTAAGTCATGTCCAACTCTTGCAACCCCATAGACTGTAGACTGCCAGGCTCTGTCCACAGGATTTTCCAGGCAAGAATACTGGAGTGGGTTGCCATTTCCTTCTCCAGGGGATCTTCCTGACCCAGGGATTGAACCTAGGTCTCCTGTACTGCAGGCAGATTCTTTACCGACTGAGCTACCAGGGAAGCCTGGCCATAAATAGCATGATTCTATTATTAGAATTTTGTAAGATGGACAACTTCTGGGTAGCTGACAATAGTGGTAGCCATCCAGATCCCAATCGCCCAACATTTTCTCCTAAAGCAATACAGAACAACAAGAAGAGATTAAAAAAAACAACTACACAGGGCAGAGGAGGGGAAAAACAGTACACAAATCATGCCCTCACCATAACTTGGAGAAAGAATAGCTAAACTTCAGAATAACTAAGTAAAAGAAGAAATAACGCCAAATTACAGCCTATTATATCTCACATTCCCTGTCCTTCCACCTGCCCTCCTACAAGGCTCAGTGGTGAGCAAGGCTGACTGAGAAAACCTGAGGGGAAAGGGGAAGAAGGTAGATAGCTAAAAGGCCTAAATTTATATAAATACCACCAGAAAGACCAAGTTCAGACCACATTTTTAGTAAAACAGCTAAGTGGCACAGAGTATAAACTATAGGCAAGAGACTTATGTGTGATTTGAAGTCTTTAAAATACATGTACTTAGTCACTCCGTCATGTCCAACTCTTTGTGACCCCATGGACTGTAGCCTGCCAGGGTCCTCTGTCCATGGAATTCTCCAGGTAAGAATACTGGAGTGGGTGACCATGACTTCTCCAGGAGATCTTCCTGACCCAGGGATGAATCCCAGGTCTCCCGCATTACAGGAGGATTCTTTACCATCTGAGCCATCAGGAAAGCCCAAGAATACTGGAGTGAGTAGCCTATCCCTTCTCCAGGGGAACTTCCCAACCCAGGAATTGAACCAGAGTCTTCTGCATTGCAGGTGGATTCTTTACCAGCTGAGCTACTTGGGAAGCCCAACAATTAAAACACATAGCTTCTGGGGGAAAAAAACAAATAAAAAGCAACAAAAAAGAGCCCTTTGTCAACTGAGTAGTGAAGGGTAAAAGAATAAAAGGGATAAGATTTAGGGCCAACATGACAAAAGAGAGTCAAAAAATCAGAGAACACAGTAACTCTCCTCTATCACAAAAACGGAAACACAAATTTATTAAATATCTGGACTTTGCTAAACTGACAGAAGAGGGCGCCATTAAAATAGGAATCTCCTAAAAAAGAACACTATAACAAATGAACAACAAAAAGATTAACAAATCTCTACAGAATTATTGCTGAGAGAGAAATTTATAGCACTAAATACTTAAAATTGGAAAGAGAAAGGACCTTAAATCAATAATGTAAGTGACCACCTTAAAAAAAAACTAGAGAAAGAACAGTAAGATAATCCAAGGTAAGTAGAAGAAAGGAAATAATAAAGAGTAGAAATAAATGAAATTGGAAATAGGATAAAAATAGAGAAAATCAATGAAACAAAAAGCAAATTCTTTGAATTTATCATAAAATTGATAAACCTCTAGCAAGACTGAAACAGGTAAAAAGAGAGGCAGTATAAGTTACCAATAGCAGGAGTGAAACAGGGGATATTACTACAGATCCTTCAGCCACTAAGGAATAGTAAGGCAATACTATGAACAACTCTACTGACATAAATTCTAAAACACAGATAAACTGGACCGATTCCTTGAAACACACAAACCACCAAAACTTGCGCAATACAAAAGAGGTAATATGAATAGTCTCATAACTATTAAAGAAATTCAATTCAGAATTTAAAAGCATTTATAAAAGAAATATCCTGACCCTGATCATTTAACTGGAGAATTCTAACAAACATTTGAGAAAAATTAGCACCACTCCTCCATAAACTTTTCCAGAAAATGGAAGAGGATACTACACTTCCCAACTCACTATACAAGGCCAATATTACCTTAATAACAAAACCAGGTAAATGCTTGTATATATTTTTGCACCCTGGGATCTCCCTTACTCCATTTCTTCCTTTAATTTAAATGGCCACCTGTATATGTCTTTCCCTGCTGTGTTAGGAAAATGGGGGCTGGATATCCCAAGAATCAGAGGTTATATAAAAATACTGCAGATAGACAGCAGACATAAATATCTACCAAATGCTATCTTAAATTTTGGTCCAAACTGATCATTTGGAAATAGATTTATTGTAAGTGTTTAATTAGAGCGATTTCTTAAATCTGAACTAAATTGCTTTTAGAGTCCTTTTTCTTTGTAAGCATTGTAAATGCTAATAAATCCTGTTAATTTTTTTACTGCATGTTATGTTGAAATAAAAACAAAGTAAAATGAAAAAAAAAAAATAACAAAACCAGATAAAAGCAATACGAAAAAGGGAAAACCACAGGCCAGGATATCTCATGATCTTAGATGCAAAATTTCTGGACAAAAATTCTTGCAATTCTTATATAAGAAAGAATTATACATCATGATTAAGTGGGGGTTTATTCCAGGAATATAAGGCTGAGTCAATATTAGAAAATGAAAGTAAGTACCTCACCAACAGGTTAAAGGAGAAAAATTGCATATATATCCATTGATGAAGAAAAATGCTTTGACAAAGTTCAATACCCATTTATGATTTTAAAAAAGAGCTCCAAGAAAATTAGATACAGACAGGAATTATCTCAACTTGATAAAGAGCATCTACAAAAATCCTGCAGCTATCATGATAAAAGTGAAAGTGTTAGTTGCTCAATTGTGTCTGAGTCTTAACGACACCATGGACTGTAGCCCACCAGGCTTCTCACTCCACGGAATTCTTCAGGCAAGAATACCAGAGTGGGTTGTCATTCCCTTCTCCAGGGGATCTTCCCAACCCAGGGATCGAACCTGGGTCTCCTGCATTGTGCGAAGATTCTTCACCATCTGAGCCATTAAGGAAGCCACTAGGCAGCTGCTATGATACTCAATAACAAAAAATTGAGTACTTTCTCTCTACGATCAGAACAAGGCAAGGATGTCTGCTCTCCATACTCTATTTATCACTGTCATGGCAGTCCTAGCCGACTCAGTAAAGCAAAAAAAAGAAATATAATGCAAACATGTTGGAAAGGAAGAAATAAATGTGTCTCTATTTTCAGATTACATGATTATGTGTGTAGAAAAGGAATTATAAAAATTTTTGTAGAAGTAATGAGTTCAGCAAAGTCACAGTATACTGATCAACACACACAAGTCAATTATATTGCTGTATTACTACCAAAGAACATGTGGAAACAAAAATTAAAGATAAATACCATTTACAATCACTCCAAAAACTGGAATACTTAGATATATATAGTAAAGCAATTATAGACTATGCTGTATGCTGAAAATTGCAAAACACAAATGAAAGAACTGGGGACTTCCCCGGAGGTCCAGTGGTTAAGACTCCACACTTCCACTGCAAGGGGCGTAGCTTCAATCCCTGGTCGAGGAACTAAGATCCCAGGTGCCTTGTGGCCAAAAAGAAGAAAAAATTTAAAAAAGGAAATCAAAGAACTAAATAAATGGAGAGACATACTGTGCTTATGGATTGGAAGATTCAATAGTACAAATATTAGGTCTTCTCAAATTGATCCATAGGACCAAAATCACAACAATATTTTTATAGATACAATCAAGCTTATTCTAAAAACTGTATGAAAAGGCAAAGGAATCAGAATGGCTAAAAAGAATAAAGTGGGAGGAATCACTTTAAAAATTATTCCTATTTTTAAGACATACTACATAGGTACAGTAAGCAAGAGAATGTGGTAGGAACAGACACAGGTCAATGGAACAGAAACAGTCTAATGTGAATACCCCTAGTAGATTTTTAAAGTTTATTTTTGAAAGCTTTAGTGTAAAATTCAGTGGTTTTTAGTATATTTGCACAGTTGTGCAACCATGACCATTATCTAATTCCAGACCATTTTCATCACCCTGAAAAGAAATCTTATGTGCTCATAAGCAGTCATTCTCCATATCCTTATTTCCCCTTCTACCACCTTGACAGTGATTAATCTACATTCTTTCTCTATGGATTTGCTTATTCTGGACATTTCATTTAAATGGAACCCTAAAATATGTGGTCCTTTGTGTCTACCTTCTTTTGCTTAGCATAATGTTTTTCAGGTTTACCCGTGTTGTAGCATATATCAGTACCTGTATCAGCGACCTAGACAGCATATTAAAAAGCAGGGACATTACTTTGTCAACAAAGCTCCATCTAGTCAAAGCTATGGTTTTTCCAGTAGTCATGTGTGGATGTGAGAGTTGGACTATAAAGAAAGCTGAGTGCCGAAGAATTGATGCTTTTGAACTGTGGTGTTGGAGCAGACTCTTGAGAGTCCCTTGGACTGCAAGGAGATCAAACCAGTCCATCCTAAAGGAAATCAGTCCTGAATATTCATTGGAAGGGCTGATGCTGAAGCTGAAACTCCAATACTTGGACCACCTGATGCGAAGAGCTGACTCATTTGGAAAGACCCTGATTCTGGAAAAGATTGAAGGTGGGAGGAGAAGGGGATGACAGAGGATGAGATGGTTGGATGGCATCACCAACTCAATGGACATGAGTTTGAGTAGGATCCAGGAGTTGGTGATGGACAGGGAAGCCTGGAGTGCTGCAGTCCATGGGGTCACAAGAGTCAGACACTACTGAGTGACTGAACTGAACTGATCAGTACCTCATTCCTTTTTATGGCTGAATGGCCCAGTGGTAAAGAACCCTCTTACCAATTCAGGAGATTCAGGAGACAGGGATTCGATCCCTGGGTCAGGAAGATCCCCTGGAAAAGGAAATGGCAACCCACTCCAGTATTCTTGCCTGAAGAAACCCATCGACAAAGGAGGCTGGCAGGCTACATGGGGTTACAAAAGAGTTGGACATGACTTAGTGACTAAGCAGCAACAACGAACTGGGTTGCTTTCAGCTTTGGCTATTATGAATAATGCTGCTAGGAATATTTGTGTACAGGTTTTTGTATGCATATATGATTTGAATTCTCTTGGGTATATATTTAGGAGTTGAATTTCTGGATCATATGATATCTCTAACTTTTTGAGGAACTGCCAGTTTTCTTTTTTTTTCTGAAGTGGCTGCATCATTTTACTTTCCCACTAGCAATGTATGAGTGTTTCAATTTCTCCACATCTTCACCAACACTTGTTACTATCTATTTTCTTTTTTTGATTACAGGCATTCTAGTGGATGTTAACTGTTATCTCATTGGGATTTTGACTTGCATTTCCCTAGTAACTAATAATATTGAGCATCTTTTCATGTGTATATTGGCCATTTGTGTGTCTCGTTTGGAGAAATGTTTACTCAAATCTTTTGCTCATTTTTCAATCAGATTGTCTTTTTATTATTGAGTTTTAGGAGTTCTTTTTTAAAAATACTTACTTATTTTTGGCTTTGCTGGTTCTTTGTTGCTGAGTACAGGCTTTCTCTAGTTGCGGTGGATGGGGGCTACTCTCCAGTTGTGGTGCATAGACTTCTCATTGCGGAGCTTTTCTTGTTGCAGAGCACAGGCTCTAGAGCAAGTTTCAGTAGTTGTGGTGCATGAGATCAGTAGTTACGGCTCACAGGCTCTAGAGCAAGGGCTTCAGTAGTTGTTATGCAGTGGCTTAGTTGCTCCACGGCAAGTGAAACCAGAGATTGAACCAGGGATCAAACCAGTGTCCTCTGTGTTGCAAAGCAGACTTTTAACCACTGGAGCACCAGGGAAGCCCAACAGTTCTTATTTTGGATATAAATAACTTGTCAGATGTATGATTTTCAAATATTTTCTTCCATTCTGTGAACTCATTTGCAGTTACTTCCCTTTTCTCTGTATCCCCCCACCAGTCCCCTAGAAAATAATCACCTGTTTTCTGTCTCTCCTGGTCTGTCTGTTCTGAACATTTCTTGTAAATGGCATCGTACAATGTGTGGCCTTCTTTTTCTGGCTTCGTTCTCTCAGCATAATGCTTTTGAGGTTAATGCATATTGTAGCATGTCTTAGTGCTTCATTTCTTTTTATGGCTGAATAATACCCCACTGTATGGATATGCCTTGCTTTATCCTTTCATCAGTGGATATTTGGGTTGTTCCACTCTTTGGTTATTATGAATAATGCTGTTATGTATGGACATTCATGTACATGTTTTTGTGTTGACATATGTCTTTTATTCTCTTGGGTATATACCTAGGAGTGAAATTGCTGGGTCACATAATGACTCTATCTTTGACTTATTGAAAAAATTCCAAATGGTTTCTACAGCAGCTGCACTGTTTTCCTTTGCCACTGGCAATGTAAGAGAGTTCTAATTTCTTCACATCTTTGCTAACACTTGTTATTTTTCTTCTTTTTTTGATTATAGCCATCTTAGTGAGTGTGAAGTAGTGTCTCCTTGTGGTATTGATCTTAATTCCCATGATAACTCATGATGTTGAGCTTCTCTTCATCTACTTATTGGCCATTTGTATAAATTCTTTGGATAAATGTCTATTCAAATCATTTACCCATTTTTTAAAAACTGTGTTATCTTATTATTGAATTATAAACATTTTTATGTATTCTAGATGCAAGTCTTATATGAGGTATATTTGCAGATAGTTTCCCATTTTGTGGGTTGTCTTTCACTTTCTTGATAGTGTTCCTAAAAGCAGAAAAGTTCTTAATTTTGATAAAGTGCCATTTATGTATTTGTTCTTTGGTCATGTAGGCAAATGAAACCATTGCCTGATCCAAGGTTGTGAAGATTTATACTTATGTTTTTTTCTCTAATAGTTTTATAGTTTTAGCTCTTACATTCAGGTCTTTGATCCATGTTGAGTTTATGTGTATGGTATGAGTTAAGGGTCATACTTCATTATTCTGCTTGTGCATATCGGGTTGTCCGAGTACTGTTGAAAAAATGCTTTCCCATTGAAGGCTCTTGGCACCCTTTTTGAAAATCATTTGACCAAAGATAACTAATTTTTTTAATGGAAAATGATTTTCATCTTAAAATTATATAGCAATCCAATCATGCTCATGTTAAATATTAGAGTATATAAGGTCTCAAAAAAATTCCTCCTAGCAGCGCTTTCTCTGGAAATCTTGGAAGTTGTACTATACTAAAATGAGGGAGTAAACCAAGAAAGAGGAATATCACAATATAAGATCCAGGTAACAAAGAACCCAAATCCAGGAAACTGTGAGTAGGAGTCCTAGGAGGACAGTCATGCTGCAGACCATGAGATTACTGGCCTAGTTTGTAGCAGAGGAACAGGGAGCTGTGGGAGGGCAATCTTCAGGGGGAATATGGAGCCAGCAGATTTTAGAAGGGTTGGAGGGTTTGATATGTTACAGAACTGTTAGAACACCTAGATAAAAATAGCATTAGAAATATAGAAATCTCAATGAAATACTGAAGCAGTTATTAAGTTGAGAAAAAAATCAAAGGCCTAACAATAATGTGCTAAGACTAGTTTAATTAAAACACTAATGATAATATACTTTGCTTAGCAGTGAACAAATTATATAGTCATAATCATTATATAGTCATAATCATCTAAACTTGATTACTGATTTAACTAAGAATTGTGATAGAGGGATTGGGGAACATTGAAGACATGAGGGGAAGGTGGGGAGTATAAGAAAGCTAAGTTCTTCACTATTATTAAAGACTGGCAATAAATAACATCTAAATTTGTTAAATAAAAGTTTAGGCATGTTGTTTAGGTTATATAATGGATAAACCAGAAGAAACAGCTAAAGCGACAAAAGTGTTGCCTCTTTAGAGGATAATGGGGGATGGTGGAGCAGAAAACTGCTGTTGTTTGCAATCAGCCATGTCTCATTTTGCTTTATGTTTAACTATGAGTATGTATTACTATGAGAAAAAAATTTGTTATTTTTTTAATTCCCAAGAGGGGACCAGAAAGAGATCACCACCTCATAACAGGAGCTAACGGCAAACTTAACCACCACCTTTGGTTGTCTAAGCTTGGCCTCTACGTGGGTGAAGTATGTGGCAAAGAGGACAGGCTCTGAGCCTTCTAGATGCCAACCTCTGATGCTGTGAATTATGCGTGCAGGTGGCTTTCAACTGGCCAGCTAATTTCTGCAATATAGGAAATGACTGTAATTTCTGTTTCTGCATCTGGCCTCAAAAGAGAAAGTGGCCCCAATTGCCTATTGAATTTATGGAGATGAGATCTCAAGTATCTTAGGATAATTGTTGGATGAAGGGACAGGCTTTGCCAGGAAAGCAATTTTAGTACTTCTCCCTCTCATAAGGTACTTCGAAACAATTTTTCTATTTAATTTTTTTAAAGTGCCATATCTTAAATGTCTCCTTTCTCCCCTGTGACTGGCTTCGCTTTGTTAATGCATTTTAGCTCCAATTTTAGTTTACAAGTTCACCAAAACAGGGTTCTATGTAGCAAGTTCCTTTCTTATTTACCCTGCTTTATTGTGATGTTTGTCTTTCTACCTATGTCCTACATACCTCCCCTGTTCTTGATCATTATGTTTCTGTGCCTCTTTTTCTGTTCCTCATCTGAATTTTTCATCACCTCCGTAAATCTTTTTTTTGTGTGTGTGGTGATGGTTATTTTGCCTCACACTCCCACATTTTTCTCTCCATTGTCCATTCATTTAAGAAGTATTCATCGAGCAGCTATAATATGCATTAAAACATGACACTCCCTGAGACACAGGCTCTTAACAGTCTAATTGAGGTGACATACAAATGATGAATAGAAATAGTAATTAACTATAGTTAATGATGTAATGACAAAATTATTTCTATACATGATGAATGCTACAGGATTAAAAAATAAAGGTAATATGTGCTCATTGTAGGAAATTTGCAAAGGAGAGAAAGTCTTAAAAAATTAAAATTGAGTCAGACTGTCTGGGTTGGAATCCTGGCTCTGTTCTTATTAGCTCTATAGCATTGGGCAAGTTGCTTAACCTCTCTGAGCCCCACTTTCTTCACTCATTAAATGGGGATAATAATATTACTTCCCTACCTCAGAGGGTTAATAGTCTTACCACAGAGCCTAGGGCATTTAAGTGGTAGTGGTTACAGTTGTTATTACCATCACCCTCAACTTTTTCGGTATATGGCCTTCAGTTTTTTTTTTTTTGCTTACATATATTTCATGAACCTTGATTGCCGTTTAACATGTTTTTCTCCATATTTCAATTTTTTCCTAGATTACGCTTTATTGGCTAAGCTTATTAATGTTGTTTCCTCTTCTTTTAGTCATTCATCTAATTTCTCCTTTTTCTTTCTACCTATAATTATGCTTTTTTCTTTCCATTATTTGACAAGTAGTCAGACAGGCAAGAAGTATTTACTGAGCTGCTAGAAAGCACAGGTACTTTGTTAAGTCCCAGGGAAATAGGAAATAGAAGGTGAAGAAATTCTTTTTTTTAGAGGGGGTAAACTTATTTACATACAGTGCCAGCCCTGACATAGGAAATAGAATTGGGCCCTAGTTCCTCACTCCATCACACTCTAGCTTGTGTGATCCACTGAAGCCTCATTTTCGCATTTGTACAAAGTGAAAGTGAAAGTTGGTCAGTTGTGTCCGACTTTTTGCGGCCCCATGGACTGTATAGTCCATGGAATTCTCCAGGCCACAACACTGGAGTGGGTAGCCTTTCCCTTCTCCAGGGGATCTTCCCAACACAGGGATCAAACCCAGGTCTTCCACACAAATGCCCAACCTACATATGTCATTAGACTGTGGATCACGAATGTCACTGAGCTTTGTAAACAAGACGCATTAGAAAAATTGCAAGTACTCAGATTTAGGGAGAAATTGACTCCTACCTTTTTTATTAAGTGGGTGGTTCAGCTTGTTTTTCTTTTTTTAAAATTTTTTTCTTCTCAAAGAGCTTAATTTTGTTTAGTCTTCTTGACTTCACTCACTTTGTCAAGAATAGTTGACTCTCTGGTCAGAATTCCCTGTGAGCCAAACTGGTTTCATGTACTAAACCAGCTCTTATGTACTAAACCATGCTGTTATAAATCCTGTTATTACAGAAATGAAAATGCTGCCCTCTGCATAGACAAGCTGGACCCCCCACTTGCTTGTCTACTATAGGCAATTGGATTCACTAGCCCTTGGCCTGGTCTGCCAAATTGATTTATTATTTAGATGGGAGGTTCATTTTCTGAACAGAAAAGAAAGACCAAGTAAAAAAAAAAGAAAGCAGAAAGACCAAGTAAAATCAATATCAGCTTGGATTTTGCCAGATTTTAAAATTAACTTTCTCCTCAGGATTTGATAAAATGAAATAAAATTCCCTCAGTATTTTTGTAATCCTAAAAGAACCATACTCATATGATGTCTTAGGTTTTGCTTTCAAATAGAAAAATAAGATACGGGGAGGCTATTTGAGGCTATATAAAATAAGCGCATCAGCAATGATAATCATTGAAGCCAGTCATGGAGATTCATTATACTATTCTGTCTACTTTTGTGTGTGTTTGAAAGCTGACATAATTAAAAATGAGAACACAGTTAATTGAAGCAAAGAGAGGGACTTCCCTGGTGGTCCAGTGGCTGGGACTCTGAGTTCCCAGTGTGGGAATCGGGTTCGATCCCTGGTTGGAGAACTGAATCCCACATGGAGAACTAAGATCTGGAGCAGCCAAATAAATTTTTAAAAAATGAAAATAAAGAGACTGGATTCATGGTTTGTTGCAGTTTGTTTTCATAAGCATTTTCATGGTCTAAGAATTTTGATAGGTTAATTGGGAAATATATAAAATCATGCAGAATTTTGAAAATTTCCAACCATTTCAGATTTGCTTTTATTTTATACAAAAACCTAATGAGTGATATGATTACTTTTTGGTGTTGTTATGCATTCAAGGAAATTTTGTGGTCAAGTGACTTGCCCAAGGTCATATAACCACCTAGCACTAGAAGACTGAGTAGAAAACCAGGCTTTCTTTACTGCTATGCTGGGTCTAATTTTATACAAGTGTCAGAGGGAGGAAATAGTTCCCAATTAAGCTTGAATAAGCCTCCTATAATTGCTGGGATATGTTGTTAATGTGATGCTAGCATAATTTTAATACAGAATTTCAGACGAGGGGTGAGATGAGAATTTCAGAACTGATGAGTGGTGCGAGGATGAGAAGCTGCCATTTATCAAGCCAGATGCATTTTTAGGTGTTTTATATTCATTTACATTTTCCCAAATCCTTAGTTTTGAGTCCTGCCTCCTCCAATTCATGAGCTCAGGGACCTGGAGCAACTGACATGACACCTCTAGACCTCAGTTTCTTCATCTGTGAAAAGGGGGTGATGATACCTACCTAACTGGAGTTTGAAGAGAGTTAATAAGATAATGTATAATAAATGCTTAACTCTGTGCCTAGTATATGCCAAAATTATTTTAAAAAGCAAGAAGGAGGATTCCTGTAAGATTCAGGGAAGGACAGAAATCATCCAGAGAACTGTCAACTGTCTGGCATGACTGTCTCCAGTTTTCCCTCTGCTCTGTTCTCTGTTTATGATAGTCATCTTGGGTTTTTTTGTTGTTGCTGTTGTTTGTGATTAAAAAAAAAATATTTATTATGTATGTATTTAGTTGCAGCACTTGTGATCTTTTAGGGCAGCATGTGAGATCTAGTTCCCCAACCAGGGATTGAATCCTGGCTCCCTGCATCAGGAAAACATAATTTAAGCCACTGGACCACTGGGGAAGTCCCACTATTCACCTTGTTTTAATCATGTATCATGTTTTAACAGGATCTTGTTATTATTTGCTCAAAACTGTTAAATGGTTCCCTACAATCTATCAACATTCCAGAATCTTTTTGTCAGCCCAAAGCATATTGTTTGCTGCCAAATTCGAACCTTTGCAGCTCTCTGCAGACCCTAAAGGTAATACTGTGTGAAACATATGCTGGTGATAATTTAACAATTCAGTAAAGTAGGGAAGAGCAATTTAATAAATGGTGATATTTAAAAATACATCCTCATAGTTCATATTTCACATCAAAATTACTTCCAAGTGAATAAAAAAATGGAACTATAAAAAGCAGATCAAAAATTGAAACCATAAAAATATGAATATAATACTTCTTTAT
The DNA here is from genome assembly GCF_055505025.1 of Bos grunniens. Lineage (NCBI taxonomy): Eukaryota > Metazoa > Chordata > Mammalia > Artiodactyla > Bovidae > Bos > Bos grunniens. Next base: position 121,256,758 of record NC_141194.1, on the reverse strand, counting down.
AGAGAATGATGAGTTAAGCTTTAAAACAGTTGGAGAAAAGTCATAAAAGAAGCTCTTAAAATATTTGACAATATAAAATGAAAAGCTATGTCAAATATAATAAAAGACAATGCTTGGAAAAATATTTGCCATAGATATGAGAGGAAAGAAAAGAATTCTTTAATATTTGAAGAGCACATGCTAAATAATAAGAAAATACAAAGGCTCTCAATGGGAAAATGACATTAACGAACAAATCACAAAAGAGGACATGTGAATGGCTAATAAACATATGAATAAATGTTCACCTGCACTAGTAATCAAAAATGCTAATGGAACAACAAGAGACCAATTTTCACCTATTAATTAGCAAAGATGAAAAAAGACAATACTCTGTGTTAGATAGGGTGCTGTAAGAAGGGCATTCATCCACTGATAATGGGAGGGGAAACTGATGCAGTCTTTTTGGAAGGCAATTTAGCAACATGTTTCAGAAGCTAAAATATAGTCCTATCTGTAGTTCCACTGCTAATAACAGTCACTCCCCAGGAAGTAAGCTAAAGTCTGGACAAAATTTTATGCAAAGAGGTGCTCGTTTATAATTACCAAATTGTCAGTCAACCTAAATGTCCAACAATGGATGTGCAGAGAAATAAATTATTGTATAATCTTGACAGAATATTGTCTAAGCTATTAAAAATTGTACCTATGGTGACTAGTAATAACACAGGAAACACTTATTATATAATGTCTAGAAATATAAAGATTACATATGACAGTACATATACTCACCTATCTAAAAGTTATGCAGATGAGTAGAAGTAGAAGAAACAACTGTTAATGTGGTAAGTATCCCAGAGGGGCAAGACTATGCTTATACTCAGTTCAGTTCAGTTCAGTCGCTCAGTCGTGTCTGACTCTTGGCGACCCCATGGACTGTAACACGCCAGGCTTCCCTGTCCATCACCAACTTCTGGAGCTTGCTCAAGCTCATGCCCATCGAGTTGCTGATGCCATCCAACCATCTCGTCCTCTATTGTCCCCTTCTCCTCCCACCTTCAATCTTTACCAGCATCAGGGTCTTTTCAAATGAGTCAGTTCTTCGCATCAGGTGGCCCAAGAATTGGAGTTTCAGCTTCAGCATCAGTCCTTCCAATGACTATGCAGGACTGATTTCCTTTAGGATTGACTGGTTTGATCTCCTTGTAGTCCAAGGGACTCTCAAGAGTCTTCGTCAAACCACAGTTTAAAACTATCAATTCTTCGGCACTTAGCTTTCTTCATGGTCCAACTTTCACATCCATACATGACTACTGGAAAAACCCTAGCTTTGACTAGACGGACCTTTGTCAGCAAAGTACTGTCTCAGCTTTTTAATATGCTATCTAGGTTGGTTATGCTTATATTATACATGGTAAATTTTCTGTTTACAACTTTTGACAATAGGCATGTATTTTTTGCTATTTAGAAAAATGGATGTTTAGAGCAGACTGAAAAATGCTACATACTGTATATATGCCATTATCAATATTTAACCAGTATTATTATTAGTGTGTTTGATGTCCAGCAGATGGAGCTGCATCCCTTAACATTCAGCACAAACACAGACTTAAAAACTATGGCCACATTTTCATCTGTTGTGTTTTGTTTGAAGAAAATCCTGTCTATCCTCCTAAAGGTGTTGTGAAGCATATGTTCTTTTTTTTTAAAAAAAAAAAAAGTAAAGTGAAGTCGCTCAGTTGTGTCTGACTCTTTGCTACCCCATGGACTGTAGCCTACCAGGCTCCTGAATCCGTGGGATTTTCCAGGCAAGAGTATGGGAGTGGGTTGCCATTTCCTTCTCCAGAGGATCTTCCCAACCCACGGATCGAACCCAGGTCTCCCGCATTGTAAGCAGATGCTTTGCTATCTGAGCCACCAGGGAAGTCTTTTTTTTTTTTTTAAAGGATTACGTTTAAAATTTGTTTTGAGAATTTTGTGCAGCCCCTCTGAGATAACTGGAGACACCCTGGGCTGTCACAGAAAGCAGGACTAGTTATGGGTTTGGGGAACTAGAGAACTTGAGAGATTAGCTGATTGTGTGGGTCCACACAGGGAGTTGAGGCAGAGCCAGGAAAAACAAGCCAAGGGACCTGTTCACTGGTCTTCCTTTGCTGAGTAAATTGTATTTTGATGTGTGAGTGCTTGGGCTTAGCATTTCAGTATAATTTCAGAACTGATCTTTTCATTGGTCCTCACCACACATTTAGGGTGGTGATTAAAAACACTGGCTTTGGAGTTATAAAGACCTAATTTCCAAACCTAATTTCATAATTTCTTAGCTGTGTGACTTTGGGCAAGTCACTTCACCTCTCTGTGCCTTACTTTCATCATTTGCAAAATAGAGATAGTAAAAACAAAATCTATTCTTAGGGTTGTTGTGACAGTCAAATGAGATAATGCGTGTAGAAGTGTTTGGCATAGTGCCTGGCGCAGGGTAAGTGTGAAGTCAATGTTAGTGTGATTGTCATTCATTCTTTTGTTTTGGAATACTAACTGTGTGCTAGGCAAGGGGGTCTGCACTGGGGAGAGTTAACAGATACGTTCCTGCCCTGTAGGAGTTTAGGCAAGGTATCCCCTGGGGAGGCAGCAGTGACAGAGCTTGGAACCAGAACTTTTGGATCTCTATGTGACCCTGATTTATTTTAAAGCTCAGATAAATTACTTAATCTCCATCTTCCTCTTGATAAAACAACGGTTGGGGACCATATGATCTGTAAAATATCTTCCAGCTCTGAAACATTCTATGACTGTATTTCAAAGAACATTACTGAATGAGATCAAATCAATGTTATTATCTTTCAAATATATTCACATTATGTAGTTTCTTCTCCAGAGGTGAAAAATCCTCATAATTAGGTAAAGTTCTAAGAGCCAACAGAATGATTACAGCAGAAGCTGGATAAGACACCCGTCTATAAGAGACTGTAGTAGAGAAAAATCAGTCCTCAAAAAATGTATAGAAATAGTCCCTTGCAAAATATTATATTCATGGGTAGTTTAATTGTCAAAGAATACAAATAGTTCATTTCCATTTCTACAGATTTTATGTGACATCAAAATGCCTTTGGTATTTTCAAGTTATAACAAAATGGTATTGCATTATTCCTCTGTGTGTGTGTGTGCACGCGTGCACAGCATGCACAGGCAGGTACAATTTTTCATATCAGCATATCTGTGCTTGGCGATTAGTCTGCTTTTGTATTCCCTCCCTCCCTTTCTCTTCACTCTCTCTCTCTTTTGGCCACACTGGTTGGCTTATGGGATCTTAGTTTCCCAACCAGGGATCAAACCTCTCCCCTCAACCCCCACTCCACAGTGGGAGCTTGGAGTCCTAACCACCGGTGCTCAGTCGCTTCAGTCGTGTCCAACTCTATGTGACCTTATGGACTGTAGCCCACCAGGCTCCTCTGTCCATGGGATTCTCCAGGCAAGAATACTGGAGTGTGTTGCCATGCCCTCCTCCAGGGGAATCTTCCCAACCCAGGGACCCAACCTGTGTCTCTTACATCTCCTGCACTGAAGGTGGATTCTTTACTGCTGAGCTACCAGGGATGCCCCATTGGACCACCAGGGAGTTCGTGCTTTTGTTCTCTTGATTGTATTCACTTAAATCAGTGATTGGCAAACTTTCTGTAAAGGATCAGATAGCAAACATTTTAGGCACTGTGGGTCCCATACCACCTCTGTTGCTGTTGCTGCTTCTCATTCTCCCCTTTCTCCTTGTTCCAACTATTTAATAACAGAAAGACCATTCTTAAATCCCAGAGTGTAAAAAATAGACTGAGGATTAGATGTGGGCTGCAGGGCATAGTTTACTGACCTTCACCTTAAATTGAATTTTCAGCCTCCTGTATCTACTGGTTTGGTTTCATAGAATCTCTCCATTTCCACCACATCCCACTGCACTCAGGGCCCAGGTCGTTTCTCACCCCAGTCTCTACTCTTATCTGGTTCTGCACCTTCCCTGCTTCCCATCTAATTTCCTTCTTTGTAATACCAATCACACCCTGGCTACCAGTGCTTTACAAAACATATGCTTTGCAAAACCTCCTAAAGGTTTTGGAAAAGCATGACAAGTTAAAGTAAAAGTATTAGTTGCTCAGTCATGTCTCACTCTGTGGACTGTAGCCCACCAGGCTCCTCTGCCCAAGGGGTTCTCAAGGCAAGAATAATGGAGTGGGTTGCTATGCCCTCCTCCAGAGATCTTCCCGACCCAGGGATCAAACTTCACTCTCCTGCACTGGAGGCAGATTCTTTACTATCTGAACCACTGGGGGAAAAAGCAAAGGATTATGTTTAAAATTTGTTTTGAGAATTTGGTGAAACCTCTCTGAGATAACTGGAGACACTCAGGTGATGGTCCAGCAGAAAGCATCACCACTGAACCAAAATGGTGCCGATCTAGTCCAACAGATTGACTGCTCCAGAGACAGGGACTCCTCAACATATCTGTCCCGTGAAACAATTTGCCAGGTTTCCTGAGCCCAGGTCCCTAATCATGGCAATGGCATGGACTTCAGCTCAGTTCAGCTCAGTGGCTCAGTCGTGTCTGACTATGCAAACCCATGGACTGCAGCATGCCAGGCTTCACTGTCCTTCACCAACTTCTGGACCTTGCTCAAACTCATGTCCATCGAGTTAGTGATGCCATCCAACCATCTCATCCTCTGTCATCCCTTCTCTTCCTACCTTCAATCTTTCCCAGCATCAGGGTCTTTTTCAGTGAGTCAGTTCTTCGCATCAGGTGGCCAAAGTATTGGAACTTCAGCTTCAGCATCAGTCCTTCAAATGAATATTCAGGACTGATTTCCTTTAGGATTGACTGGTTTGATGTCCTTGCAGTCCAAGGGACTCTCAAGAGTCTTCTCCAACACCACAGTTCAGAAGCATCAATTTTTTGGTGCTCAGCTTTCTTTATGGTCCAACTCTCACATCCATCCATGACTACTGGAAAAACCATAGCTTTGACTAGACGGATATTTTTTGACAAAATAATGTCTCTGCTTTTTAATATGCTGTCTAGGTTGGTCATAGCTTTTCTTTCGAGGAGCAAGAGTCTTTTAATTTCATGGCTGCAGTCACCATCTGCAGTGATTTTGGAGCCCCCCAAAATACAGTCTCTCACTGTTTCCATTACTTCCCCATCTCTTTGCCATGAAGTGATGGCACTGGATGCCATTATCTTCATTTTCTGAATGTTGAGTTTTAACCCTGCTTTTTCTCTCTCCTCTTTCACTTTCATCAGGAGGCTCTTTAGTTCCTCTTCGCTTTCTGCCATAAGGGTGGTATCATCTGAATATCTGAGGTTGTTGATGTTTCTCCTGGCAATCGCGATTTTACCTTATGAATCATCCAGCTTTGTGTTTCTAATGATGTACTCTGCCTATAAGTTAAATAAGCAGGGTGACAATATACAGCCTTGACGTACTCCTTTCCCATTTTTGAACCAGTCCATTGTTCCATGTCCAGTTTTAACTCTTGCTTCTTGACCTGCATACAGATTTCTCAGGAGGCAGGTAAGGTGGTCTGGTATTCCCATCTCTTGAAGAATTTTCCACAGTTTGCTGTGATTCACACAGTCAAAGGCTTTAGCATAGTCAATGAAGCAGAAGTAGATGTTTTTTTGGAACTCTCTTGCTTTTTCTATGATCCAACAGATGTTGACAATTTGATCTCTGCTTCTTCTGCCTTTTCTAAATCCAGTTTGAACATCTGGAAGTTCTCAGTTCACGTACTGTTGAAGCCTAGATTGGAGAATTTTGAGTATTACTTTGCTAGCATGTGAGATGAGTGCAATTGTGTGGTAGTTTGAGAACTCTTTGGCATTGCCTTTCTTTGGGATTGGAATGAAAACTGACCTTTTCCAGTCCTATAGCCACTGCTGAATTTTCCAAATTTTCTAGTATCTTGAGTGCAGCACTTTCACAGCATCATCTTTTAGGATTTGAAATAGCTCAGCTGGAATTCCATCACATCCACTAGTTTTGTTCGTGTGATGCTTTCTAAGGCCCACTTGACTTTACATTCCAGGATGTCTGGCTCTAGGTGAGTGATCACACCATTGTGATTATCTTGGTCATGAAGATCTTTTTTGTATAGTTCTTCTGTGTATTCTTGCCACCTCTTCTTAATATTTCTGCTTCTGTTAAGTCCATACTGTTTCTGTTCTTTATTGTGCTCATCTTTGCGTGAAACCTTCCCTTGGTATCTAATTTTCTTGAAGAGATCTCTAGTCTTTCCCATTCTGTTGTTTTCCTCTATTTCTTTGCATTGATTGCATTCCTCAAGTACTTACTGAGCATCAATTATATATTTGGTATTGTACTACAGATTATGGGCACAGCAAAAAACCATCATGGCCATGGTTGTGGTCTTCACAGAACTTCCACAAGATAATAAGGGAGACAGACATGGAAGCATTTCTGTGTCATATTGCACGAATTGCATGGTATTTGTGGGAGAACAGAGCAGGGCACCTGACTGAATCATGGAGGTCATGGGAGGTGGTGCCCAGAGGAACTGACACCTAACTCTACGTGGATCCCAGTAGTAGAGCCAATCCCAGTATCAGGGACCCTAATCTTCTTAGCTGGTGGGTCTTGAGCTCCGCTTAGACCTTTGCTAACAGTAATCGTGCCTGCAACCTTACCCCTTTGGACTGAGTGTCTGGTTTCAGTCCTATTTTCTAGGCTCCATTCTCCAGAAACAGTCTAAACAGGCCCCTGGCCACAGCTCACACCTAGAACACTGACCCTAACCTCATCTGAAGGTCTGGTTCTTCCAGGTAAAGCAATTTTTTTTGCTGAAGTGATGACAATTGAGCAGCCAATTGGCAAGAATGGTGATGATCAACTTTATCAGCTTTCATTTATTAATACTGATAGGAGCAATTACTCTTTTCAGACATCACACATTTGCTTTTTCCGGCATGAAGGGTTGGTCATGAAGGTGGAAAGAATAGAGTAAACGTTAAAATGGGTATTTTCTATTAATACTCAACATTTTGAGTTTAAACTCTGACTCCTCAAGAAAATTGGTCCGAGAGGGTCCTCTTACTCTTTATTAACTACCAAATAAATAAAAGGACCTCCTCCTTTTATGCCCACCCCCCTTGCTCAGGGGCTTCTTGGGAGGTATGTTGGCCCATTCATATGTTAATTCTGTAGAGCCCTCAGTCCTTTCACAGAGGCCCTGTACAATGAGAGGGGAGTCTGCATATTTCAAAAGAGCAGCATATGCTCCTAAAGGTGAACGTGCAATATCGCTCTGCAGGGGAAATACAGTGCATTATTCTTTGCCCCTTTGCTGAGAGAGTTTACAAGCAACATTTGGAAATGGATGGCATTTTTCTATATAGAGATTGAATTTGACAGTTAACCATGATTTTTTTTTTTATTGAAAGGTTCAGGTCTTCTAAACTACTCTCCTTTTAAAACATGTAAATAAATAAGAGAAATGAAAATTGTAATTCCTGGAAAAGCCCCAGAAGTGCCTTCCCCTGAAACTGTTTAACTGTTCTTTTGAAAAAGAATTCTCCTCAGAAAAAATTCTGAGCTGGTGGGGAAGTGGACAGTGGGTATAACTTAATATGAAAAATCTCTCTCTCGTTCTCTTATTTTCATTGTTAAATGTAATGTGTCCTATCACAGGAGTGCTTAAGGTTTAGGGGATAATTTCAGATATGCAAATGATTCATTAGTCGAGGATTTGATAATCATACTTCAGAAAAAACTTCTGATGGACATTAATTGCTTCTTCTAGAATTATATTCTAGTGTTCAGTAATGACAAACACTGTGTATTAATTTCACATGTATTAGAAATAATGATTAGAGTAAAAACTATTTGATGTAATGACCATTAGTTCAGAGCTGTTGAACGATGCTTCGTGGCTTAAGATGAATAATAATGGCCCATTTTTCATCAGACAGATGTTCCATCTTATTGTGTAAAGAAGTTACGTCATTGAAACAGAAAATGTAAAAGAATTAGAATATACCATAACACTAAGCTTGGTTAGCAAAATTGAACAATTAATGTCTGAAATCATTACCATTTGCTATATACTACGAGCTGTTTTTATCATGTTTTCTATGGGATCAGTTTTGAAGAATGTTTCACAAAGAAAAATTTTTTTAAATTAGAGTAGAAATCCATAATAACATGGTTCAGGGTTATATGGACTTATGAAATGATGCAGTGTCAAACCATGGTTTTGTAAAAATTTAAAAAAATTTAAATTTGAAAAGTAATTGTGGGTCCCCTGGGTGGTTTGCTGGGTGGCTGGGAGATAGGAGTGCAAAGGAGATTATTTATTTTAAACTTACTTTTCACTGTCTGTATTTTTTTTTTTTAACTTTTTGCATACTGTATACCATATGCATGTGTTGGTGTTAAGTTGCTAAGTCATGTCTGACTCTGCGACCCCACAGGCTGTAGCCCACCAGGCCTCTCTGTCCATGGAATTTTCCAGGCAAGAATACTAGAGTGGTTGCCATTTGCTTCTCCAGGGGATCTTCTCAACCGAGGGATCGAACTTGTGTCTCTTGCACTGGCAAGTGGGTTCTTTATCACTGGGCCACCTGGGAAACAGATATGCGTGTGTTACCTATTGGTAAATAATTTTATTATAAATAACAATAGCAACTCATTCAGAGAAGGCAGTGGCTGCCCTCTCTGGTACTCTTGCCTGGAGAATCCGTGGACAGAGGAGCCTGGTGGGCTGCCGTCCCTGGGGTCGCTACGAGTTGAATACGACTGAGTGACCGCTACGAGTTGGATATGACTGAGTGACTTCACTTTCACGCATTGGAGAAGGAAATGGCGACCCACTCCAGTGTTCTTGCCTGGAGAATCCCAGGGACGAGGGAGCCTGGTGGGCTGCCGTCTATGGGGTCTCACAGAGTCGGACATTACTGGAGTGACTTAGCAGCAGCAGCAGCAACTCATTACCATATTTTAAAGTGGAGAGGTAGCCTCTAAAGAGTTACAGTCAGACACACACACACACACACACCTACCCTACATGTTATAAACATATAGGTTCATCTTCCAATTCTGCCTCTTTCTAGTTAACAAGCCATGAGCAAATTGCTTACCTTTTCTGAACTAAGAGAACCTGCCTCATAGGCTTGATAGGAGGACAGAAATAGGTTTCAGCATGACTTCTAATGTATGGTATGTGCTCAATAAACATTGCTGAGCATTACTAGTTTACATCCTACTAAAACAGTCTTATCTGATACAATTGTCCCTAACATCTGTTACTCTTCTTTTCACAGTACCTGCGCTAGAATCATGGCTTCTTTGTGGTAAAATTTTTAAAAGTTAGTATTTATGTGTGCTTGCTTTTTTTTTAGTTACAGCCAGTTAAACAGATTCATTCCTCTCTTCTTCCCTCCCTCTCATTCTTCTTTCTTCCCCATCACAAGATTTTCCTGGTTCTTTACTAAGTGCTAGCCACTATATAAGTGCAGAGTGCAGACAAAACCTTAGAAATCATTGATTCTAATTTTTCTAGTGATGCAAGAATTCTTTCTGCCACCTACTCCATAAGTGACTCAGCTAGTGCTGTAACCCTTCTAGCAACTGGGACCTTGCTGCTTCCTGAAAGATTCCTTTCCTTTGTCGAACAATTCTAACTTGTTAGAATGTTCCTTTTTTTCACGTTGAACTAGGAATCAGTGTCCCTGTAGCTTCCATAGTTAGGCAGACCCCTGTCATACTCGTAACTCTTCTCTCACTTGGAAAACTTTACTTCTGAATCAGTTGCAAAGCCAGAATTAGAATCCAGATCCTCTGACTCTTGCTCCAGTACTCTTTAGAGGTCCTTTTACATAGAAATCTCTTTCAGCCATGTTTGCTGCCTTAGATCTTGTTGAACGCCCTGACCTTGTCAAGAAGACTGACTGTACTGAGGACTTCATTTTGAGTACAAAGGACAAAATCCTCAGAGCACTTCCTAGGCGGGACCTGCTGCATCCTAGTTCGTGTTCCTGCAATCCAGTGGTCATCCTATTGTCATCCGCTGTACTGGGGACAAGAAACTGTGTGAGAGCAGTCCTCCATGTCTTTTCTAGATGTGCTGGTCAAAAAGTGCATTCTCTCAGTTATTCTCAGCAAGGCATCTAAACAAGACAAATCTCCTTGATATTCTATTCAGTTTTTCAGTGAGTCTCAAAATTTACCACAAAATCATTTGATTTTTTCAGTGCTTCCAGTGTCCTATGGGAACAAAATACTTTACGCAGTCACTTTGTCACCTTGACCCTTAATTATCAATGAATGCAGACAGAGAACAGGTGCTCTTAAGATGCATTGTAGGAATGTGTAACTTCTGAAACAGGTGTCAGTGTTGGAGTCCAGAAAATCTTTGACAAGGTCGAACATAAGATAGTCAGATCAATAATTCTTACTCCTTGACCTGCTGGTTAGTGGGTGAGCTGGGTGAGTGGGATCCAGAGCAAATTAAGAGCAGGTGTCTTTCAGTGCAGCTGCCACTGGGACGGGTCCTTGTTTGGCCAGGAGGGGGCAGCAGAGAGTTAGCTTGTCCGTGAGCCAGGCGAACCCAGTGTTGGGGCGAATACCAGGAAGACCTCTGAGCTGAAGGGTGTGGGATTGTCTGCCAAATGGGTAGAAGAGATACTGAGAGAGTAAGAGGCCTATTGATGGGGTTGCCATGTCGGGGAGGAGACAATCACAGAGGAGGAACCTTTGTGAGGTGCTTTGTGAGAGCACCCAGGTTGGTGGAACACCTATGAACCTGGTTGGAGCCAAACAAACCTTGGCATTAAAATGAGGCTTTGACTTGGGGAGGGTGACATCTCTGAGCCTTGGTCTGCTCATGCATAAAAGGGGGGGGTAATAATAGTGCTTACCTCATAGCATTATTATAAGAATTCTGGTGTATACTGAACAATTAAAATTATGTAATAATAACAATAACTGTCTGTTGCTCCTCAAAAGACAACACTTGGTGAAATGAGGATTTAAGGAGCCACTTTCTAGAACCTTCTGAACAGGAAGGCCAAAGGTTTTCTCTGCTCCCCTTTGAAACCTCACATGTGGGCAATAGAATCATACTACTAAGTTGTCTCTATTCCTGATGTTTTTCAGATCATTTTAAAGTCTGAAGATAAATTTTCCCCAGTCACCATAAAACATATAAATGTTTGCATAGCCCCAAATATCTGTGTCCAAACACTGTCTCCCAGATTGTTGTTTACACCTGGAATTGGCACAAGAACTCCTCCTACGAACCTTGCATCAAAATTTGTGGTTTTGAAAATAGGCTCAACCTCAGCTCAGCTGGGGTGGGGATCCAGGGTGGGGGAAATACTTTGGAGTAACCCCTGAGATAAGATCACAGCAGGGGTGTCCCTGAGTTTGTTTTGTTTTTCACCCTGAGTTTTCAAGCACACTATTGGAGACCATTTTGATTCTTGGATTTTTTTCCTGTGTCCGTTACCCACAGCATTTCAGAGTGAAAATGCTCTTGACTTAGATAATGCTATCAAAAGAGTACACACAAGAGCTGACACCTTGGACACAGTGGTGAAGGAGCAGGTTATAGAAGGTAGGAAGAAAAAAATGAAAGAGGGAAGCTGGGATCATGGAAGTGAACATGACTGAAACACTATTTCTCTTCAGGGCTGGTCTCAATTCAGAATGTTGTATGCATATTCACTAACTTTCTTTTCAATGTTTCCAAGTTAAAAAAAAGTTAAGAATAGTTACCCCTGCTTAAGTAAGAAGTTACAGAAGAACCTTGACAGAAGAATAAAAATAATGGCCAGTCTAGAATTAGAGTAGCCTTGAGGAAGAGACCTAAAGAGGAGCTTGGGATCTTAATTCACTGACCACAGACTGAACTTGGGCCCTCTGCACTGAAAGTTTGGAGTCCTAGCCACTGGACTGCCAAGGAAGTCCCACAAATATGGAATTTAGATTCAGTTCTTTTTGGCAGTCCATAGTTCTCCACTTGTGTTCTTCATAAGAAGTAGACTTCAAAGGGGTCCTGGGGCATTAAATTACAGAAAGTGCTGAGTTAAACTGAATCCTTCCGGATCCCTTCTGAAGGGCCAAACTCCTCCAGCTCTCTATGTTAGGGTTCAAACTTTATTCTCATTATTGCCCTCCTGCCTCCAGCAGTCTTTTCAGACATATTTTTTCCTCATGAAATTTTAATATTACAGATACACTTCATATGTTTTATGGACTGTATGTATATCTGTGCCTTATACATAAAGTGGAACTTCCCAGGTGGTGCTAGTGGTAAAGAGCCTGCCTCCCAATGCAGGAGATGCAAGAGATGTGGGTTCGATCCCTGGGTTGGGAAGATCCCCTGGAGAAGGGAACGACAACCCACTCCAGTATTCTTGCCTGGAGAATCCCATGGACAGAGGAACTTGGTGAGCTATAGTCCATGGGGTCCCAAAGAGTCACACACAATTGAAGCAACTGAGCACACAGGCATAAATAGAGTGAAAATTTTTTTCATCATCCAAGAACCAATGTTCTCCTCTCTTTGGGGACAATGTTGCCTTGTTGTCAGTGCATGCTACATGTGGGTGAACACTGAACCCTTCTAGTGACTAAGAGGAGAAGGTAAGTGAGGATTCTCACCCTTATTTGACCCTGTGGAGGCAAAACTTTCAGAATCACTTCAGTGAAGTAATGCACATTTGCAACAGTGCTTCGAGCTAATAATAGCTATGATAACATCCCCAGATAACGATTTCATGATGGATGCTGGGAAGAAAGGACAATTAATTCAGTTCCAGTCTCAGGGGCTTAAAAAATATGAATGTGTGGGTCCCACTCCTGGAGATTTGGACTATACTGGTCTGGGTGCTAGAGATTTTAAAAGCTCCTCGGGTATTTCAGTGTGCCAGCAAAGTTAAGAAGTGCTAACTTACAAGACTTTAATGTGAATAAAAATAACTTTAAAATCTTTTTTATAGCTTTATTGATATAGAATTGACATATGATATTATGTAAGGAAAAACATCTATTTCTGCTTTATTGACTATGCCAAAGACTTTGAAGCTGTGGATCACAATAAACTGTGGAAAATTCTGAAAGAGATGGGAATACCAGACCACCTGACCTGCCTCTTGAGAAATTTGTATGCAGGTCAGGAAGCAACATTTAGAACTGGACATGGAACAACAGACTAGTTCCAAATAGGAAAAGGAGTACGTCAAGGCTGTATATTGTCACCCTGCTTATTGAACTTATATACAGAGTACATCATGAGAAATGCTGGGCTGGAAGGAGCACAAACTGGAATCAAGATTGCCAGGAGAAATATCAATAACCTCAGATATGCAGATGACACCACCCTTATGGCAGAAAGTGAAGAGGAACTCAAAAGCCTCTTGATGAAAGTGAAAGAGGAAAGTGAAAAAGTTGGCTTAAAGCTCAACATTCAGAAAACGAAGATCATGGCATCTTGTCCCATCACTTCATGGCAAAGAGATGGGGAAACAGTGGAAACAGTGTCAGACTTTATTTTTTGGGGCTCCAAAATCACTGCAGATGGTGACTGCAGCCATGAAATTAAAAGACGCTTACTCCTTGGAAAGAAAGTTATGAACAACCTAGATAGCATATTGAAAAGCAAAGACATTACTTTGCCAACAAAGGTCCGTCTAGTCAAGGCTATTGTTTTTCTAGTGGTCATGTATGGATGTGAGAGTTGGACTGTGAAGAAGGCTGAGTGCCAAAGAATTGATGCTTTTGAACTGTGGTGTTGGAGAAGACTCTTGAGAGTCCCTTGGACTGCAAGGAGATCCAACCAGTCCATTCTAAAGGAGATCAGTCCTTGGTGTTCTTTGGAAGGAATGATGCTAAAGCTGAAACTCCAATACTTTGGCCACCTCATGTGAAGAGTTGACTAATTGGAAAAGACTCTGATGCTGGGAAGGATTGGGGGCAGGAGGAGAAGGGGACAACAGAGGATGAGATGACTGGATGTCATCACCGACTCAATGGACGTGAGTTTGTGTGAACTCCGGGAGTTGGTGATGGACAGGGAGGCCTGGCGTGCTGCAATTTATGGGGTTGCAAAGAGTCGGACATGACTGAGTGACTGAACTGAACTGAAGGTGTAGAAGGTGATGATTTCATATATGTATATATTGTGAAATGATTGCCAAGGTTAGTAAAGACATCCGTCACCTCACACAGTTACTTTTTTTTTTTTTCTCTTGTCTTTCTGTATCTGGCTTATTTCACTTAGTATAATGCCCTCAGTACATCTAACTTGTCCCAAATGGCAGGATTTCCTTCTTTTTTAATGGCTGTATACACACACACACACACACACAGGTTGGAAACTGTTGATGGGCAGTTGACACAAAGACCACAAAGGAACATCCAAAGAAATGTGAGAAAATCAAAATTGCATGTTGTTGTGGAAGACAAGGAAAGAAAATTTTAGAAAGAGAACACGGTCAGTCACATTTAATGATGCTGAAAAGAAGGGTAATTGAAGGATTGGAAGTTTCCATTAGCCTTAGCAACCAAAAGATCACTTGTGAAAGTGGTTTCTTGGTGGTGGTTGGTGGTGAGGGCAGAAACAAGACTGTGGTTGGTGGAGAAGTGGGTGTTAATGACAAACTGTGGGAAATGCTTTAAAAGAAGTTTGGCAGTGAAGGTCAAGAGAGACAGGGCAGTGGTCTGGCAAAGAGATATGTGACCAAAGAGCAATATTTTTAAAAAATGTGTGCATGTTTAAATGCTGATGGGAAGAAGTTGATGGAGAGGAAGAGATTTTAGACAGAAGAAGAGAGGGCAGTCAATTGGGAAGATGCCAGAAAAAGCAGGAGGGAAAGATGGAACTTCCCCAGTGGCTCAGTGGTAAAGAACCCACCTTAAAGGACAGACGGGTTTGATCTCTGGGTCGGGAAGGAGGAGGACGGCATGGCAATCCACTCCAGTATTCTTGCCTGGAGAATCCCATGGACAGAGGAGCCTGGCAGGCTACAGTCCATGCGATCACAAAGAGTCAGACAAGACTGAGCAAGTAGACAACAACAACAAAAAAGGTAGATCCTAACAGGAAGATGACCACTCATCCTAACTTAGGAATAAGATGCAGCCAAGATTACAAATGTGGTGGTAGAGATCTGAAGAAAGCTATATCTGATGATTCCTATTTTCCATGAGAAGAGAGATAAAAGTTATTACCTGAGAGTAGAGATAGAGGCAAGTATTATGATCAATGGTTTGCGGAAAGTGGAAGAGATTTGATCTAGTTATTGTTCAGAGTGGGCAATCAGTGAATTTCTAGACTAGGTTTAAAGGACCACTGGAGGTGAATAATTATGAATCTACAATGCAATGAATTTACCTTGCTGCGTGATATTTTCGGGTAGTTGCTCAGCCAAACCAGGAAAGGTATAAAAATAGTAGATAATTTTATTGAATCCACTCAAGTTTGGAAATTTCTTAGACAGTAAGTGGGTGAGGTGAGTGAACTTTCCCCACACCCTTCTTTCAGGCACAAAATTTAAGGAGGTGCTCATTCTCACATCATGGAAATGTAGGCTTGGCACCTGACAGTGAGTGGCTCCTTATGTTTTGAGGGTGGGGAAGTAGAGGTGGGGGATAGTCTTACCTTACTGTAGGCCAGGCCCTGCACAAATAAGTTTGGTATATTGGCAGTATGGTCCTGAAGAATATTGTTGTTGTTTAGTTGCTAAGTCATGTCTGACTCTTTTGTGATGCCATGGACTGTAGCCTACCAGGCTCCTCTGTCTATGGGATTTCCCAGGCAAGACTATTGGAGTGGGTTGCCATTTTCTGCTCCAGGAGATCTTCCTGACCCAGGGATCAAACCCACGTCTCCTGCATTGCAGGTAGGTTCTTTACCACTGTGCCACCTGGGAAGCCAAAGAATATTGACAAGAGAGTAGTTACAGTGGTGGACCCTATCATGTAAGATGGATGGAGAGGAAACTAAAAATGGGAAACAGTAGAGGGAAGAAGCCACTGGGGGAAACTGACTGAGTAAATAGATAAGCAATGGAGTTGTAGTTAGGAAGGGATGTCTCAAGTTGTGGTCTTAGAGGTAGAGCAAATCTGGGGTCCCAAAATATTCCAATGTGAGACAGAAGATACGGGGGACTGAGGTAGAGGTCAAGGAACTTCAAGATCAAGGTGTTGAATGAGTTGCCCATATATCTGTTGGCTTCAGACAGAATGTCTGTTGAGAGTTGGGATAGAATGGAAAAATGGGCCTACTGCCAGAGTCCCTGGTGAATACAGAGGAATATCTAGGAGACCAAGAGATGACAGCGACAGGAAGGTTAAAGTTACACTGATTGGTGTTCCCTGATTCTTGAATGTCTCAAAAGGAGCTGGGATTTGGGGGGGGGAGGGAGGGGCGGTGTTTGTTTTTCTTGTTTGTTGTTTTTGTTGACAAGAGAGTGGAGAGGAAGTAGGTTGAAAGTGGCTTTGGAGAATGAAGAAGAAACTGGCCTTGCTGTACGAAGAAGTGTGGGTACATGCCCTGCAATCAGCTCAAGCAGCAACTAGGGTTATATTCTCTTCGCTGAAAGAGCCAGGTCTCACTTAAGGTTAGGTCATGAAGTGAACTTGTTAAACAAGCCATGTGAGTTCCAGAGGACTGCAGGGGGTGTACTGAAGCGTGGCAGAATTAGCTGACTCATGGGCTTGAGGAGAGAGTAAGTCACAACGGGTCCCAGAAAGGATGGCGGGCACCTGAAAACTACCACATGGGGGCTTAAGTTTTATTTTATTTTTTTCTCATGATCTTTAGGGATAAAATAGCAATCAGAGATGACAGGGGAAACCTGATTATGACTTCCATTACCTTCATATCTTTTTTTCAGCCCAGTGGATAACAAAAATAAGAATAGTAATACTAATTTGTAAATTTCTCCACGATCCAACGAAGGTTGGCAATTTGACCTCTGGTTCCTCTGCCTTTTCTAAACCCAGCTTGTACATCTGAAGTTCTTGATTCACATACTGATAAAGCCTAGCTTGAAGGATTTTGAGTGTAACCTTGCTAGCATGTAAAATGAGTGCAATTGTACAGTAGGTCGAACATTCCTTGGCATTGCCCCTCTTTAGGACTGGAATGAAAACCAGTCAATCCTAAAGGAAAGCAACCCTGAATAATCACTGGACAGACTGATGCTGAAACTCCAATACTTTGGCCACCTGATGGGAAGAGGCGACTCATTGGAAAGGACCCTGATGCTGGGAAAGACTGAGAGCAGGAGGAGAACAGGACGACAGATGATGAGATGGTTGGATGGCATCACGGACTCGATGGACATGAGTTTGAGTGAACACCAAGAGATAGTGAAGGACAGAGGAGCCTAGCATGCTACAGTCCATGAGGTCACAAAGAGCTGGACACAGCTTAGCTACTGAACAACAACAACAACAACAAATTTTAAATTTAGAAAATACCATAGAGTGGAAGTCAGAAATAGATTTAAGGGACTAGATCTGATAGATGGAGTGCATGAATGAACTATGGAATGAGGTTCGTGACATTGTACAAGAGACAGGGATCAAGACCATCCCCATGGAAAAGAAATGCAAAAAAGCAAAATGGCTGTCTGGGGAGGCCTTAAAAATAACTCTGAAAAGAAGAGAAGTGAAAAGCAAAGGAGAAAAGGAAAGATATAAACATCTGAATGCAGAGTTCCAAAGAATAGCAAGGAGAGATAAGAAAACCTTCTTCAGTGATCAATGCAAATAAATAGAGGAAAACAACAGAATGGGAAAGACTAGAGATCTCTTAAAGAAAATCAGAGATACCAAAGGAATATTTCATGCACAGATGGGCTCGATAAAGGACATGAAATGGCATGGACCTAACAGAAGCAGAAGATATTAGGAAGAGATGGCAAGAATACACAGAAGAACTGTACAAAAAAGATCTTCACGACCCAGATAATCACGATGGTGTGATCACTCACCTAGAGCCAGACATCCTGGAATGTGAAGTCAAGTGGGCCTTAGAAAGCATCACTACGAACAAAGCTAGTGGAGGTGATGGAATTCCAGTTGAGCTATTCCAAATCCTGAAAGATGATGCTGTGAAAGTGCTGCACTCAATATGTCAGCAAATTTGGAAAACTCAGCAGCGGCCACAGGACTGGAAAAGGTCAGTTTTCATTCCAATCCCAAAGAAAGGCAATGCCAAAGAATGCTCAAACTACTGCACAATTGCACTCATCTCACATGCAATAAAGTAATGCTCAAAATTCTCCAAGCCAGGCTTCAGCAATATGTGAACCGTGAACTTCCTGATGTTCAAGCTGGTTTTAGAAAAGGCAGAGGAACCAGAGATCAAATTGCCAACATCTGCTGGATCATCAAAAAAGGAAGAGAGTTCCAGAAAAACATCTATTTCTGTTTTATTGACTATGCCAAAGCCTTTGACACTGTGGATCACAATAAACTGTGGACAATTCTGAAAGAGATGGGAATACCAGACCACCTGATCTGCCTCTTGAGAAATTTGTATGCAGGTCAGGAAGCAACATTTAGAACTGGACATGGAACAATAGACTGGTTCCAAATAGGAAAAGGAGTATGTCAAGGCTGTATATTATCACCCTGTTTATTTAACCTATATGCAGAGTACATCATGAGAAACGCTGGACTGGAAGAAGCACAAGCTGGAATCAAGACTGCCGGGAGAAATCTCAATAACCTCAGATATGCAGATGACACCACCCTTATGGCAGAAAGTGAAGAGGAACTCAAAAGCCTCTTGATGAAAGTGAAAGTGGAGAGTGAAAAAGTTGGCTTAAAGCTCAACATTCAGAAAACGAAGATCATGGCATCCGGTCCCATCACTTCATGGGAAATAGATGGGGAAACAGTGGAAACAGTGTCAGACTTTATTTTCTGGGCTCCAAAATCACTGCAGATCGTGACTGCAGCCATGAAATTAAAAGATGCTTACTCCTTGGAAGGAAAGTTATGACCAACCTAGATAGTGTATTCAAAAGCAGAGACATTACTTTGCCAACAAAGTTTCATCTAGTCAAGGCTATGGTTTTTCCAGTGGTCATGTATGGATGTGAGAGTTGGACTGTGAAGAAGGCTGAGCACCGAAGAATTGATGCTTTTGAACTGTGGTGTTGGAGAAGACTCTTGAGAGTCCCTTGGACTGCAAGGAGATCCAACAAGTCCATTCTGAAGGAGATCAGCCCTGGGATTTCTTTGGAAGGAATGATGTTAAAGCTGAAACTCCAGTCCTTTGGCCACCTCATGTGAAGAGTTGACTCATTGGAAAAGACTCTGATGCTGGGAGGGATTGGGGGCAAGAGGAGAAGGGGACGACAGAGGATGAGATGGCTGGATGGATGGCATCACTGACTCGATGGACGTGAGTCTCAGTGAACTCCAGGAGTTGGTGATGGACGGGGAGGCCTGGTGTGCTGCGATTCATGGGGTCGCAAAGAGTTGGACACGACTGAGCGACTGATCTTCTCTGATCTGACTGAACACCTACTATTTGCCAGGCAGTGTTTTAGGTGCCAGGAACATGACAAAGTTCCTGAACTCACAGAACTTAGTCTGTTAGATAGTCTGTCCATGGGCAAAGAACAAAAAATGAAGAAGTATATAAGGTTGAGGAGCTACAAGTGTTAAGAATAGAAGTTCAGTGGGGTAAGTGCAAAGACATTGATGGTGAGGTGTGAGGAGCTGTATTAGGGAAGATCTTTAAAGGAGGCTCTTCTGAGCAGAGGCTCGAATGATAAGAAGGAGCCATCCACGTGAAGATGGAGCATTTCAGATCAAGGGAATAGCAAGTGCCAAGGCTCCAGGGGTGGGAAGGAGCTTGGGATGTCTGAAGGTCGTTATAGCTGATGACTCTGAGACCTGGAAGCATGTGCTTTCAACTACCTGCTGTGAAGGATGAGATTGATGGGTCTCTGCGGTCTAATTGTGTAAGGACCTGGATATCCCAGAATTGGTCCAAGAGGTTGAGGCTCAATGGAAGCAGCAAGCTACCCCCAAAGGGTAATTGAGAAATCCTCACTACACATTGGAGTGGGAACGAACTTGCTTGGTAAGTCCAAGGCCATGTTGGTCCCAGATCTATGGCACAACCACAGTGGAGATGAGGAAGTGCTGCTGCCCCTTTCCTATCTGAAAACACTTCATCAGAAACTGGGGGTTTGGGACTTCCCTGGTGGTCCAGTGCCTATGGCTCTATGCTCCCAATGCAGGGGACCAAGTTTCCATCCCTGGTCAGGGAAGATCCCACATGTGGCAGCTAAGACCTGGCACAGCCAAATAAATAAATCAACAAAAAGAAAAAAAAAAAAAAGAAACTAGGGGTTGGCTTAGGACTCTTGACTTCAGACTGTTACATGAGGTAAGATTTGGCAGAGGTACCAGCATCATGGTTGGCAGAAAAGTGGCATGAAATAGAGGACTGAAGTTTTTCATAAGAAGGTCATATTGTGGGACTTGAGACAGGTGAGGCCAAAGACCATAAAGAAGCCAGGACAGTGTTACGGACAGCACAACTTATGGGATGCTAGATATACACTCAACTAAATGGGAATGACCTAATGGATGACTACTGCCTCTAACTGTGCTCCCTCATGTCTGTGAATCACAGCTGGGTCCATGGAGTCACCTTGAGTTCCAAAAACAAATTCCATATTTGCTGGCCTGCAGCTATAGGTTCCACACTGGGCAAAGCATGCCAGGCCTTATTAGAAGGTCAGGCTGAGCTCTGACTCTGACACATACCAGGTGGGATACCTTGGCCTTGGGCAAGATGTTGACCTGCCCTGATTCTCACTTTTGCTTATCTGTCAAAGGTGGCGCTAAATGGTACTTACCTCCTAGGGTTCTTGTCAGCATCCAGGGCATTGATGTCTGTCAAAATGTTGAAGTAGTGTCTGACACTTGGTAAATACCACTTAAGTGAGCAATTCCTGGTGTGTAGTAACTGCTACCCTGGTGTTTGTTAAACAAACAGCTCTGGGTAAGCCATTCCTCCATTGAGCAAACACTTCATGCCTGTTGTGTTCAAGGCATGGTCACATGTACAAAGAGCATGAAGACATGTTAGAAGTCAACCCTGCCCTCAGCTTCTACTGTCTTTCATGTGAGGCAATATAGATATGAAAATAGCTAGAACATAAAGCTGTGTGTGTATAGGTAGTGTCATGAGTGGTGCCCAGTGCTTTCCAAATACAGAGGAGGAAGACACATAGCAGGAATTGTGGAGAAACCCATGTGAGATTTCACTTGGGCCTTGAGGACAGTATAGACATTGTACTGGGTGAGGATTACTAGAAATGGGGTTGCAAATTATTGCCAGAGTGATAAGCATGGAAAAAGGCTGGGAGGAGGGAAAGCCCAATGCCTGTTTAGGAAAAGGTGATTGAATTCAGTTTCATTAAAGCATCAGGTTTGAGTGTGGAAGTAGGAGAAAATTCCAGGGGTACAAAACTGGAGCTGATAATGATTTCTTTAAGAATTTCTTTAATATTAATTTCTTCCAGATAGAATGCAAGCATTAGGACATCAGGATCTGTGTCTGTCTTATTCTATGCTTTATCCCCAGGGCCTAGTGTGGTACTTAGCAAAAAATAGGGTCTCAAGATAAAAATTTCAAATATATGAATAAATGAGACAAATAGGTTTTAAGAAAAAATCGTAAAAAGAGATTTGGGCCATGGTGTCAGAATAGATAAGCTTTTGAAGAGAAAGATGTGAGATTCAATGTCATAGAAGTAGGCTAGCTCTTTGTGCAAAGTACTCAAAATATGTGCATCAAAAACAAAGAAATGTGAAGATCCTCAGCTTGGGAGCCTGACTCTAAAATGAGCTTCCTGACCCGAACTCACAGGTCAGAAGTAAAGGAAAGGAGGAGACACATTGGGAAGACAGCTATCCCTGTGATCACCTGAGCTGGTGATGGACCTTTCTGAGACCCACAGGGGAGGGACTGACTGGGGGCACCATAGGCCTTAGAGTCTTAAGAGAAATAGATTGTACTAATGTCAACATGTTGGTTGTACTATAGTTACCAAGATCTTACCCTTGGGGAAGTCTGGGTATCAGATACATAAAATTGATTTGAATAATTTCTCACATTTGCATGTAAATCTACAATTACTCAATAAAGATTTCAATAAAATATATTATTAACAGATAATTATAAAACAAAATATGAAAAAAATTTTTTTTAAAAAGGCAAATGGGAGAGAACCTCTAAGTCAGAGAGGCAAGTGGTAGGATTCCCAGGCCACCTTAGGTGTTTTGGCAATTTCTGCCCTGTGTATGATGTAGAGAATGCTTGTGTGGGCTGGTGGAACAGAGTGCCTCATCAGTGATGTCTGTCCTACATGCAGGAGGAGGAGTCCTCAGAACAAGTGCTACATGTTTGCCATCTATTCAATGATGGCGTGGCATTGTGACATCCAGGGCCACTGTTTCCCCATCTCTTTGCCATGAAGTGATGGGACCAGATGCCATGATCTTAGTTTTCTGAATGTTCAGCTTTGAGCTAACTTTTTCACTTTCCTCTTTTACTTTCATCAAGAGGCTCTTTCGTTCCTCTTCACTTTCTGCCATAAGGGTGGTGTCATCTGCATATCTGAGGTTATTGCTATTTCTCCCGGCAATCTTGATTCCAGCTTGTGCTTCCTCCAGCCCAGCCTTTCTCATGATGTACTCTGCATGTAAGTTAAATAAGCAGGGTGGCAATATACAACCTTGACATTCTCCTTTTCCTATTTGGAACCAGTCTGTTGTTCCATGTCCAGTTCTAACTGTTGCTTTCTGACCTGCATACAGGTTTCTCAAGAGGCAGGTCAGGTGATCTGATATTCCCATCTCTTTCAGATTTTTCCACAGTTTATTGTGATCCACACAGTCAAAGGCTTTGGCAACAAATCCCACCACTGTAGGCCACTCCCTGTAAGTCCAGGCAGGGACCCATTTGTGAGCAGGCTTGTATGCCAGCTGGCTCCTAAAGGGATGAGAACCATGTGTCTTCTAACAGTAGCTAATGTCCATTGAACATTTCCCAGTGGCCAGGCCTTGTGGTAAGTGCTTTACATAAATTAATTTACTGAATCCTCATGGCAAACCCATTACTTACCTTCAAAAACCAGGCTTTCTGGTGCCCAGGTGTTTCAACCCTGGCCTAATAGGTGTTCTGCTTGCCCACCAGGTCCTTGGCTGATACCTAGTTCTTTCTAGAGCAGTGAGAGGTCCTGAGGATGGGGCTTTGAGTATCCCCTCCCCTCAAGCTTCTCCCACCTATGGCCCTGATTGCTGGCCAGTTAAGAAGTGGCCAAGTGTGACTCTGAAGAAAGCCTGGACTTCCTCCTTCACACAGCAGTGCTGGAGAGCAGGTATCTTGGGTAACGATGGCTGACATCCATGGAGCATTTACTAGGTGCCAGACACTGTGCTCAGTCACATTAGACTGCCGCTCTTCTCCTCTCATCTCCACCAGCATCCTGTGAAATTGATAGGATTTCTATCCCCTTTTTCCTGATAAAGAGGTCAAAGTAAAGTTGCCCATGTACAAAGAGCTTGTCTGTGGAGAGCAGGTGTTTGAACCCAGGTCTAGCTGATGCATCGGCTTCCCAGGGGGATCAGTAGTAAAGAATCCTCCTGCCAATGCAGCAGATGTGGCTTTGATCCCTGGGCTGGGAAGATCCCCTGGAGAAGGGAAAGGCAACCCACTCCAGTATTCTTTCCTGGAGAATCCCCATGGACAGAGGAGCCTGGCAGGCTATAGTCCATTGGGTCTCAAAGAGTCAGACATGACTGCATATCTGCATATCTGAGGTTATTGATATTTCTCCCGGCAATCTTGATTTCAGCTTGTGCTTCCTCCAGCCCAGCCTTTCTCATGATGTACTCTGCATGTAAGTTAAATAAGCAGGGAGGCAATATACAACCTTGACATTCTCCTTTTCCTATTTGGAACCAGTCTGTTGTTCCACGTCCAGTTCTAACTGTTGCTTCCTGACCTGCATACAGGTTTCTCAGGAGGCACGTCAGGTGATCTGATATTCCCATCTCTTTCAGAATTTTCCACAGTTTATTGTGGAATGCACATGAGCTTGCACGCATGCATATGATGCAACAGCCCATGATCACTTTCAGGAATCTGTCTAGATCCCAGATAGGTGTTCAGTAAATATGTGAGGAATGAATGAAATTCACTCAGAAGTGCAAAGAAGACTCCAACCTAAGTGTCCTGAAACGAAGTAGCAAACTAGTCAAGTGGGGTAATGGGCATGCCCCTAGCTTGTACTTAAAAGACCCATCTTCTCAAAGAAGACATTAAGGAAAAAATTGTTGATGTCTGTAAAGCATCTACTGAGTACTAAGTACTGGACTGGATGTGCTTGGGGGTACATATCAAGGATAGATGAGATAAGATCCCATGTTTTGGGAAGCAGTGTTGTGGGGGAGGCTGTAACTGTTGTGAACTTCATGGTTTGTACCTGCTGTTTCCATCTTGTGAGTCCCACTTATTCCCATCTTCTTGCCTCTGGTTGCAGTCCTCACCATGCCTTGTATGTGTTTCTACAACCTACTGAATCACTCTTGGTGTGGCGGTGGTGGTGGTGTGTTTAACAAGTGCTCCAAGGGATTCTGATGCACCCTCAAGTTTGACAACCACTGATTTATATCAAAGACTTGGGATGTAACTGGTGCTTCATAAATGGCCAAGGTGGTTATTTGGAATGGTTCTGATACTTTGGAGAACTGAGGAGTCAAGAAATTGACTGAGAGGAGAAGAGCCTCCTGAAGGAGGCTGGAAGAAGCACAAGCTGGAATCAAGATTGCCGGGAGAAATATCATTAACCTCAGATATGCAGATAACACCCTTATGGCAGAAAGTGAAGAGGAACTAAAGAGCCTCTTGATGAAAGTGAAAGAGGAGAGTGAAAAAGTTGGCTTAAAGCTCAACATTCAGAAAACTAAGATCATGCCATCTGGTCCCATCACTTCATGGCAAAGAGATGGGGAAACAGTGGAAACAGGGTCAGACTTTATTTTTTGGGGCTCCAAAATCACTGCAGATGGTGATTGCAGCCATGAAATTAAAAGATGCTTGCTCCTTGGAAGGAAAGTTATGACCAACCTAGATAGCATATTCAAAAGCAGAGACATTGCTTTGCCAACAAAGGTCCGTCTAGTGAAGGCTATGGTTTTTTCAGTGGTCATGTATGGATGTGAGAGTTGGACTGTGAAGAAAGCTGAGCGCCGAAGAATTGATGCTTTTGAACTGTGGTGCTGGAGAAGACTCTTGAGAGTCCTTTGGACTGAAAGGAGATCCAACCAGTCCATTCTGAAGGAGATCAGTCCTGGGATTTCTTTGGAAGGACTGATGCTAAAGCTGAAACTCCAGTACTTTGGCCACCTCATGTGAAGAGTTGACTCATTGGAAAAGACTCTGATGCCGAGAGGGATTGGGGGCAGGAGGAGAAGGGGATGACAGAGGATGAGATGGCTGGATGGCATCACTGACTCGATGGACGTGAGTTTCAGTGAACTCAGGGAGTTGGTGATGGACAGGGAAGCCTGGCATGCTGCGATTCATGGGGTCTCAAAGAGTCTGACATGATTGAGTGACTGAACTGAACTGAACTGAAGGAGCCAGTATGGACCTGGATTTGTTCCAGTTTGTCCAGGACCTCCCTGGATTTAGCACTGAAAGTACCACTTCCTGGAAACCCACTTAGTCCCAGACAGTGTCAAGGACAACACAAGCCCATGTTTTTTCCAGTGGTACCAGGGTGCAATGATTTGTCCTGATTGTACAGATGGAGAAACAACAGAGAGAGGTTATACAGTCAGGAAGAATGTGGCGGTGTCAGGATTCACATCTGGGTCCGTTTCACTCCAGATTCTATGCTCTTAACAAATTCCTGGAAGCAGAATTGCTAGTCAAAGAGCATGAATGTGAAAACTTTCTAACTCTATTGCTGAATTCTTGTCCCAGAGGCATAACATATATTTTTATACACTATTAGTGTATATTATATATATAAATATATATATATATGACAAAAATAAGTGTACATATGGCAATATATGTAAAATATATGTATAAATAAATATACATTATAACAGTATATATAAATACATATATACATCTATATAACAGTATATATATGACAACAATAAATATATGTGACAACAGTGTATAAAATATATATATATCAGTATACATAAATACATATATACATATATTCCAGTATGTTAAATATATATACACAATAATAAATATATGAATATGACAACAATATATAGAAATACAGTCATATATAGTTATATATATTTGCAAAGGTATTGGTTCCCTGTGGTCCTGTGTGTAACTTGCATAGTATTTGCATATAACCTATGCATGTCCTCCCATATACTTCAAAGCATCTCTAACTGCTAATATCTAGTTTGATGTAAATACTGTGTAAATAGTTATATATACAAGGCAAACACTATGGAAAGAGTTGCTGACATGCAGAAAATTCAAGTTTGATTTTCTGGAATTTTTGGGTTCTTTTTTATGAATATTTTAGATCCACCATTGTTTGAATTCATGGGTAGAGAGGACCAACTGTATTTGTTTTACACATAAAACCAGCAAAAGGGCCTTATGAATCTGTCTAATCTTTGCCAATCTGATAAACAGTCCTTATATCTTCAGGTGCACATCATCTGACCTGTTTAGTGTGCTCTGTTGCACTGCAGAGTTGAGTGTAATTTGAGACAGAAAATTGAATGGATCTCTCTTGATTTAATGTGAACTTCATTGAAGTAAAGTCCCAGTGCTATTCAGACGCTTCTAGAGGCACCATCAAGGATACGTATGTTATTAAAGCCTTGTTAGGATGAATGTCCCATTTAACTGGTCCCAAATGGACACCAGAATTGGAGAGGTCACTCTGAAGTTTGCTGGACTTCTCTAAACCTCCAATGACATCTCCTTCCTCCAAGTTGCAATCACACTCTTGGTGCCGGACTGTTTTTTTTTTTTCAGTTGAAGTATAGTTGATTTACAATGATTCAGGTGTACAGCAAAGTGATTCAGTTATACATACATACATATATATATATATATTTCAGATTTTTAAAGATATTAAAAGATATTGAATATAGTTCCCTGTGCTATACAGTAGATCCTTCTTGTTTATTTTATATATAGTAGTGTATATCTATTAACCCCTAATTCTCAAAATTTATCCCTCCCTTCCTTTCCCCTTTGGTAACTGTAAGTTTGTTTTCTATGTCTGTAACCCTGTTTCTGTTTTGTAAATAAATTCATTTATATTATTTTTTTCAATTCCACATATGTGATAGCATACAGCATTTGTCTCCCTGTGTCTGACTTACTTCACTAAGTATGATAATCTCTAGGTCCATCCATGTTGTTACAAATGATAATATTTCATTCTTTTTATGGCCAAGTAATATTTCATTGAATATCTATAGATTTATCTATATTTATGTCTACATCTATATATCTATGTTCCATACAACATCTTCTTAAGCCAGTCATCTGTTGATGGGCACTTGGATTGCTTCTATGTCTTGGCTATTGTAAATAGTGCTACTATGAACATTGGGGTGCATGTATCTTTTCAAATTTCATAATGATCAGATGTGTTTTCATCTTTTCCAGTTACATGCCCAGGAGTGGGGTGGCTGGATCATGCGGTAATTGTATTTTCAGTTTTTTAAGGAACCTCCACACTATTCTCCACAATGGCTGCAACAATCTACATTGCTACCAAGAGTGTATGGGGGTTTACTTCCCCCTCCTCTCTCCAGCATTTATTGTTTGTAGATTTTTTGATGATGATCATTCTGATGGATGTGAGGTGATACCTCACTGTAGATTTTTTATTTGCATTTCTTTAATAATTAGCTATGTTGAACATCTTTTCATGTGCCTGTTGGACATCTGTATGTCTTCTTTGGAGAAATGTCTGTTTAGATCTTCTGCCTATTTGACTGAGTTGTTTGTTTTTTTGCTATTTAGTTATATGAGCTAGTTGCATATTTTGGATATTAAGCCCTTGTCAGTCACATTGTTTGCAAGTATTTTCTCCCATTCCATAGGTTGTCTTTTTATTTTGTTTATGATTTCCTTTGCTGTGCAAAAGCTTTTATGATTAATTAGGTTCCTTTTGTTTATTTTTGTTTTTGTTTCCATTACTCTAGGAAATGGGTCCAAAATAATATTCCTGCAATTTTCATCAAAGTGTGTTCTGCCTATGTTTTCCTCTAGGAGTTTTATAGTATCTAGTAATACTTTTGGGTCTTTAATCCATTTTGAGTTTATTTTGTATATGTTGTTAGAGAATGTTCTTGTTCTTTTACATGTAGCTGTCCAATTTTCTCAGCACCACTTATTGAGGAGACTGTCTCTTCTACATTGTATATTCTTGCCTCCTTTGTCATAGATTAATTGACCATAAGTGTATAGGTTTATGTCTTGGCTGTCTATCTTATTCCATTGATCTGTGTGTCTGTTTATTAAAATGTTTATTTATTTGACTATGCTGGGTCTTAGTTGTAACACTTGGGATCTTTAGTTATGACATGTGGGATCTAGTTCCCTGACCAGGGATTGAACCCAGGCCCCCAGCAGTAGGAGCATGGAGTCTTAGCCACTGGACCACCTGGGAAGTCCCTATATGTTTATTTTTGTGCCAGTACCATACTGTGTTGATGCCTATAGTTTTGTAGTATAATCTGTATGTCAGGGAACATGATTATTCCTCCAGCTAGTTCTTCTTTCTCAAGAT
This sequence comes from Bos grunniens, assembly GCF_055505025.1. NCBI lineage: Eukaryota > Metazoa > Chordata > Mammalia > Artiodactyla > Bovidae > Bos > Bos grunniens. The sequence goes on along the minus strand of NC_141194.1, from coordinate 121,227,933 downwards.
TGTTTTGGGTATTCAGAGTCTTTTGTGCTTCTATACCGAATTTTAGCTCAGTTGTTAAAGAACTTGCCTGCAATGCAGGAGACCCAGATTCGATTCCTAGGATGGGAAGATCCCCTGGAGAAGGAAATGGCAACCCACTCCAGTATTCTTGCCTGGAGAATCCCGTGGACTGAGGAGCCTGGCAGGCTACAGTCCATGGGGTCACAAGAGTCAGGCACAACTTAGCAGCTAAACCACCACAAATTTAAAAATATTTCTTCTCATTCTGTGAAAAATGTTTTTGGTATATTGATATGGAGTTTCATTGAAACTGTAGATTGCCTTGGGTTGTATGGTCATTTTAACAGTATTAACTCTTCCAATCTAGGAACACTATGTATCTATCTGTTTATGTCATCTTAAGTTTCTTTCATCAGTGTCTTACCATTTTGGGGGTACAGGTCTTTTGCTTCCTTAGATAAGTTTATTCCTAGGTATTTTATTCTTTTTGATGCAATGGTAAATAAGACTGTTTCCTTAATTTCTCTATTGATATTTGTTAGTGTATAGAAATGCAGCATATTTCTGTATATTAATTTTGTATCCTGAAATTTTACCAAATTCATTGATGAGCTCTAGTAGTTTTCTGGTAGCATTTTTAGGATTTTCTATGTATAATGTGTTATCTGCAAACAGTGACAGTTTTACCCCTTCCTTTCCAGTTTGAATTCCTTTTATTTGTTTATTTTCTTTTCTCTGATGGCTGTGGCTAGGACTTCCAAAACTATGTTGAATAAAAGTAGTGAGAATGGACATTCATATCTTGTTCCTAATCTTAGAGGAAATGATTTCAGCTTTTCACCATTGAATATATTATCTGTGGGTTTGTCATATATGACCTTTATTATGTTGTGGTATGTTCTCTCTATACCCATTTTCTGGAGAGTTTTTATCATAAATGGATGTTGAATTTTATCAAAAGCTTTTTTCTGCGTCTATTGAGATCACCACATGGGGTTTTTATTCTTCAGTTTGTTGATGTGGTATATCACGTTGATTTGCAGATATTGAAAATCCTGGTATCCTTTGGATTAATGCCACTTGAACATGGTGTGCTGCTGCTGCTAAGTCGCTTCAGTCGTGTCCGACTCTGTGCGACCCCATTGACGGAAGCCCACTAGGCTCCACTGTCCCTGGGATTCTCCAGGCAAGAACACTGGAGTGGGTTGCCATTTCCTTCTCCAATGCATGAAAGTGAAAAGTGAAAGGGAAGTTGCTCAGTCATGTCCGACCCTCAGCGACCCCATGGACTACAGCCTACCAGGCTCCTCCATCCATGGGATTTTCCAGGCAAGAGTACTGGAGTGGGGTGCCATTGCCTTCTCCGGAACATGGTGTATGACCCTTTTAAAGAATTGTTGCATTAGGTTTGCTAGTATTTTGTGGAAGATTTTTGTATCTATGTTCATTAGTTGTATTAGCTTGTAATTTTCTTTTTTGTGGTATTTTCATCTGGCTTTCGTATCAGGGTAATGGTGGCCTCATAGGACTGTTTAATGTTTAAGCTTGTTAGGTTATCTGGGAGAACAACTTGTATGGGGGTTAAGCATATGCTATCCTCCTTTTGTCTCTCTCCTTCCACCTCTTCAAAGAGGTGGTAGAGAGAAATATTTGAACAGTGATAGGAATAGGAGAGGACAAAGGTATTAGAAAGCATGAGGTTGGAGGGATATATATAAATGTTGTAAGTGTAGAGGACCATGTTAACAAGTGAAAATGGAAGTTACATCCCTGGGTAGAGCCTATAAAAGGTTTGTGACTGAGATGTGAGAAACACAGAGATGCAAGAGAAAAGGGAAAGGGAGATTGGGAACTTAAAAATACATAGCTCAGATTCTGAAAGGGAAGGAAGCTCCAGAAAAGACCTAGAGACTGGAGGCAGCACCATCTCAGATGGCTAAGGTTTAGAAGAAAAGAAAGTCCCACATACCATCCTCTCCGAAGGAAGTAGTCTTCATGGGTTGTGAATTCACAGCACCCCAAACACAGTGGCCTTCTAGTGTGATTGCCTACTTGACAGATTTCTCCCAGGTGGACTCTGGACCACTAGCATGGATTGATTGGCCCTTTGGTGAAGAGGAAATAATACAATCTTCTTTTTTAAGAAAATTTCCAACTTGTTGAGCTGCAATTTACTTACAATAAGATTCACCCATTTTAAATGTATAATTGGATGAATTTTAGTAATTGTATAAAGTCATTCAAACATCACCATAATCTAGTTACAGGACAGTTCCATGATCCTAAAAGATATCCTTTTATACTCTTCCAAGACCCCTGGCCTCAAGCATCCATTGATTTGCTTTCTTCCAGTGTATTCTTTTGTGTTTGACTTCTTAGGTATGGCATATGAGATCTAGTTCCCCAACCAAGGATTGATCCTGGGCCCCCTGCATAGGGACCATGGAGTCTTAGCCACTGGACCACCAGGGAAGTCCCAATCATAATTTTTTAATAGCAGATGTTTTAAATTTTGATGAAGTCTAATTTATCATTTTTTTCTTTTATGGTTTATGCTTTTTGCATATTCAGAAATCTTTGCCTACTGCAAAGTCTCAAAATTTTCTCCTGTGGCTATTGAGTTGTTCAGCATCATTTCTTTCAATAACTGTCTTCTTTCTTTTTGTTTGTTTGTAATTCTTCTGTTTTCTGTCTACACTTGTACTTTACTGAGGTGAAGTTCTGCCATCTTCATCTGTTAACAACTCTGTGGACCCAGATTGGAAGTGGAAATACTGCTGCTGTTGAGAAACGTTGCCTAATTGTAAGGAATATCAGCAAGCATATTCAACCATGGCATTTGGTCAGAGCTTTGTGGATGCAGAACTTATGGCACCACATTCTGTGTGGTTTGTTAGCTCCTTGGAACTTTGGAAAGATGGAAAAATCTGGGGTTAAAGTAATAGAAATCGGAAAATTTTGAAGAATCTATGTCAGTTCCATGGAGAAGGTAATGGCACCCCACTCCAGTACTCTTGCCTGGAAAATCCCATGGATGGAGGAGCCTGGAAGGCTGCAGTTCATGGGGTCGCTGAGGGTCGGACACGACTGAGCGACTTCCCTTTCACTTTTCACTTTCATGCATTGGAGAAGGAAATGGCAACCCACTCTAGTGTTCTTGCCTGGAGAATCCCAGGGATGGGGGAGCCTGGTGGGCTGCCGTCTATGGGGTCACACAGAGTCGGACACGACTAAAGTGACTTAGCCATAGCAATGTCAGTTCCAGGGAACAAAGTCCCAGACTCCAAGCCCATACTTGAGTGAAGCCCCTGTAGCTGGATGGAGCAGAACAGAAAAAAGCTTTAATAATTTGGAATTTAAGTTTCTCTGAGGGAACAGATAAAAGATATTTTTTTGGTGCTTTAATTTTTCTAAGGGAGTATAATGTCTATTTGTGATTTGGAAAAAAGGACTAGAGTTTGGTGTTGAAAAGTGATGGTGAATTTGGTACATTTTCAAATACTTTGGGTATTATCCAGTGTATATTAGTCTAATTTCTAAATTCTTAAGTAACCATTGACCTTAAATATGCTTCTCTGTATATGCACACACATTGTGATGGTTAATTTTATGTGTATCAACTTGGCTGGATCACGGTGCCAAATAATGCTGGTCAAGCATTATTCTGGATGTTTCCATTCAGATGATATACACACACATATATATATATATACATACATACAACTGGTAATATACCCTTCATGTTATCTTGCTCCTTACTACTTCTTTTTTCCACATATTAATATTTTTTGGCGATTGTTCCAAACTTCACATACAGATCTACTTTATTCTTTTATAAAACAGTATGATATCCTCTTGTATAGGTATACTATGTTTATTTAACTAGTCTCCCATTTATTACTATATTTTTATATTTATCTTTACAAGTAATACCATACTGACCACCTTTGTACAAAAAGTTTTACATCTGCTTTTATTTCAGTAGAATAGATTCAGAGATACATACAAGCATTTAATATATACATACATACATATATATATATATCTTTTTATATTATCTCTATCTATTGGATGTCTGCATAATACTCCATTATATGACCACTAAATGTATTATTTATTGAAACAGTCCCCTATGATTGGATAGTCAATAGTTTACAATATTTTGCAGAAAATAGGTTAAGGATGAAGGTGAATTTGACTGGTTCTGAATGAGCATGTGTATGTGTGTGTGTGTGTGTGTGTGTATTAATCAGGGTACTCCAGAGAAACAAACCAATAGAATGTGTATATATAAACAGAGGGAATTCCCTGGTGGTCCTTTGGTTAGGACTTGGTGCTAGAGTCCAGGTTCAATCCCTGTTCAAGGAACTAAGATTGTGCAAGCTGCAAGGTGCAGTCGAAAAATAAAAATAAAAAATAGAGAGATTTATTTTAAGGAGTGGGTTCATATGATTATGGAGGCTGGTTGGGGCAATAGCATGGAGATCCAGGGAAAAGCCAGTGTTGTCATTCAAGTCCGAAGGCCAACTGCTGGCAGAACTCCTTGTTCAAGTTAGGTTAGCCTTTGTGAATTTGATACATAGTAAGTGCTTCTCAAGTGTCAACCTAAAAAATAAAATAGCAAAATTAAAAGTAAAATGAAATGTGTTTTACAAACTCTAATTAAATCCTCAGTGTGCTTTATCTATAGCTTAATTTTAAAAAGGAAAAAAAATGCAAAAGATGTGAAGAGACATTTCACCAAGGAGGATTTATAGATGGCAAATAGGCACATAAAATATGTTCAATATTATTAGTTATTAGGGATACACAAATTAAAACCATGTTGACCTATCACCATGCATCTATCAGGGGATCTAAAATTAATGAGAATAACACATATGAGGAAGATGTAATGAAAGTGGATCATTCACACATTGCTGGTGGAAATATAAAATGGAACAGACACTCTGGAAGGAGTTTGGCAATTTCTATTGAAAGCTAAATGTGCAAGCACTATACCACCTAGCCATTGTACTCCTGGGCACTTATCCCAGAGAAATGAAGATTTCTGTTCACATAAAAACCTGTACACAAATGTTCAGAGCAGCTTTATTAGTAATAGCTTTATTCACAAACTGGAAATAGCCCTGTTGTCTTTCAACTGGTGAATGGTTAAAAAAACTGTGGTAAATCTATAGGTAAATCTATTGCTCAGCAATAAAAAGGAAGGAACTATTGATACAGGTAACTATCTGGATGAATCTCCAAAGAACTGTGCTGAGTGGAAAAAGTCAATCGCCAAAGGTCACATGCTGTCTTATTGTATTTATATTATTTATATACATTCTTGGAATAAAATTATAGAAATGGAGAGCAGTTTACTGTTTACCATGCATTAGGGAGGAGAGGGGTGGAAGGGAAGAAGGTATGGCTGTGAAGAGGAAATGTGAGGGGTCCTTGTGCTGATAGAATTGTTCTGCATCTCAGCTCTATCAGCGCCAATATTTTGGTTTTGCTATTGTTTTCTACCTTTGCAAGATGTTGCTGTTGGGGGAAACTGAATATAGGATACACTGGATTTCTCCATAGTATTTCTTACAACTGCATATAATTACCCCATAATAAGAAGCTCAATTAAAGAATTTAACAAATAAACATCATTCTCCCAGTGGAACGGTGAATGCAGCCATGAGATTAGAAGATGCTTGCTCCTTGGAAAGAAAGCTATCACAAACCTAGACAGTGTATTAAAAAGCAGAGATAGAGATATCACTATGCTGACAAAGGCCCATATAGTAAAAGCTATGCTTTTTCCAGCAGTTGTGTTCAGATACGAGAGTTGGACTATAGAGAAGGCTGAACACCAAATAATTGATGCTTTTGAATTGTGGTGTTGGAGAAGACTCTTTATAGAGTTCCTTGGACAACAAGATCAAACCAGTCAATCCTAAAGGAAATCAACCCTGAATATTCATCAGAAGGACTGATGCTGAAGCAGAAGCTCCAATACTTTGGCCACCTGATGGGAAGAGCATCAGGAAAAGACCCTGGTGCTGGGAAAGATTGAATGCGGGAGGAGAAGGGGGAGATAGAGGATGAGATGGTTGGATGGCATCACTGACTCTATGGATTTGAGTTTGAGCAAACTCCGGGAAACAGTGAAGGACAGGGAAGCCTCTCTGGCTGCAGTCCATGGGTTTGCAAAGAGTCTGACATGACTGTGTGACTGAACAACAACAACAAATAACCAAGACCAAACAGTGTGGTTGTACTTACAGATAAAAAAGACGTAATCATGTAGCAGTAAAACAACAAAAAAAAATGATGCTAATGGGAGAATGTTTCAAATGTCAAAACCAAATGGATTATCTTTTCTTACACTCCTTCAATGGCTCACAACAATGCCACACTTAGTATGCTTCCTATTAGAACTAGAATCATCATACAGCTTTCTGTTTTCCTCAGAGTTCCTGATTGTATATCATTTTTATTGTCAACCAAAAGCACATATAAATAGCTTCTGGTTTCTTATATAAGTTGATTATGGAATTTGTGCCCATCTTAGGGATATTCTTTACCAAGCCCTTTGACTTCCTATTCTAATTATTACCTATTGCTTTCTTGGTCAGCTTAGCAGTTCTCATCTTGGGATTTCTTCAATTGCACACCTCTGGAGTACTTTTTCAAAAATATTTATTTATTTGGCTGTTCTGGGTCTTGCGGCATGCAGGATCTTTGATTTTTGTTGCAGCATATGGAATTTTCAGTTACAGCATATGGGATCTAGTTCCCTGACCAGCAACCGAACCCCGGCCCCTACATTGGGAGCTGAATCTTAACCACTGGACCACCAGGGAAGTCCCTGGAGTACTTTAAAATACAGATTTTTAGGCATTCCCACAGACCTGTTCAGTTGGAGTTTCTTGGAGTAGGTGTGGCTGGGGTATATGCATTTTTTAAAAACTCCCCCAGGTGATTTAAAAAAAATTATTGAAGTATAGTTGATTTACAATGTTGTATTAATTTCTGCTATACAGCAAAGTGAATCACTTGTACATATATATGTACATATATTATATTTGTACATATATATAGTGTACTGCTGCTGCTGCTAAGTCGCTTCAGTCGTGTCCGACTCTGTGCAACCCCATAGATGGCAGTCCACCAGGCTACCCCGTCCCTGGGATTCTCCAGGTGAGAACACTGGAGTGGGTTGCCATTTCCTTCTCCAGTGCATGAAAGTGAAAAGTGAAAGTGAAGTCGCTCAGTAGTGTCCGACTCTTAGCAACCCCGTGGACTGCAGCCTACCAGGCTCCTCCGTCCATGGGATTTTCCAGGCAAGAGCACCGGAGTGGGTTGCCATTGCCTTCTCCAATACAGTGTACATATTTGTGTATATATGTATATATTATTTTTCATATTCTTTTCCACTATGGTTTATCACAGGATTTTGAATATAGCTCTCTGTGCTATACCTGTAGGACCTTGTTGTTTCTCCCAGGTGAATTTTTGCTCATCAGTCATATTTGAGAACCCATGTAGCTTATCCTTAGAGTCCTATAACTGATGTTATTATTATTAAGAGTAATAATAAGTACTGTTGTTTGGGGATTCATTATGTTTCCAGGCATTGTTTTAATAGTGAATGCATGGTCTCATTTAACCTTTACAACAAACCTGTGAGGTAGATACTATTATTATCCCTATTTACAGAAAATTTAGTTCAGAAAAGTTCAATCACACCACTTTCAAGATCCAGAAACAAGATCAGAACTGAGTTTTGCCTGACAACAAATCTAGGATTTAACCAACAAACTGTTAATTTTTACATGGATAGACCCAAGGGCCTCACGGAAAATCTCGAGAAGTAAAAGAACTTGGTGTTGGATCACAGATAAAAGGACTGTGTACTGTCAACTAGTTTTACAGCTAAAACCTGGCATCTTTTAATCAGTTAAATCAACTAAGCAAGGTTATTTTTGTGAGATACCAGAAGTATGACTAATGGACTGTGGGTCAAGTGGGAAACCTTCACAATTACTTTTGAACTCTGAATATTTTGGACACAATAAAAATTATTCACAAATCCTACCAATAAATATCTTAAAAGTTTTTCCATGGAAGCATCTCAAAGAAAGGTGGTATCTATGGCTATCTGTAACTGCCTGCTCCATATTTTCTCTGGCTTCCATTTTGATGGATAATTGGAGTGAGCTGTACTAATTTCTGAGCTTTTGAAATGATATGCTTAATTCAGTTGTAGTTAGGAAACTTAAAAGTAGCCTCTAAATGACTTGTTCACTTTAGTGGTTAAATATTTGGAATGACATACCATGCCATCGTTGAACTAGAGTCTTAACTTTTACAAATACCAAAGATGACTCAGAACTATTCCCATTTAAGAAGTATGCCCTAGAAGCTCTTGATGTTCTGATATGGACTGATCCCCAAGATACCTCAGGTTTAAAAAAAAAAAAACATGTAGTATATTGCTACTTGCATAAAAAGAGAGGGCATGCAAATTTGGCAATAAATACATTAAAATCTCTAAAAGGACGCATAAGAAGAAAACAAAAGAAACATGTCCTAGTAATGGGCACAAAAATAATGTTTAAAATCTAACTTTAAATTGTTAATGAAATGTGCACAATCACTACACACACATATAATGGAATAGTGAATTTTGTGCTACATTAGACTGCTGCATGCTTTCATACTGCATTGGTTGTTTTTCTTGTGTGATTTAAAAACCCAAACCAACTCTTCTAATTAAGCTCTCCCTGGCCAGGAGCTCATTTGGATCCCTGACAGTCCCTAGTTAAAGCCTAGTTTGTAGTTTTTGACAGCAAACTAAGACCCTCTTGTTTGCTTCAGGAAAACTGGCTGGTTTTAGTTCCTGGTATTATTTTGGTGGTACCCTCATTCCAACAAGTCACCAATCCGCTTGACCATGATTTACAACTGTGCCAGATTTTTCTTGGTTGCTTTTTGTATGAGACAGATAGTAGTAGTAATGATAAAGTTACTGTTAGCTTGGTTTTGATTTCTGACAAATTATTTTGGAAGCAGGAATAAGGTGGTATATTAGGATGATAAATTAAGGGTAAAAGCAACTAAATCAGATTACTTGAATGACTATATGTGTTTAGGGAATATATTTTAATTCTTCCATTTATTGCTTCTTAATTAGTCCATAACTCAGAAGGTTAAAAACACCAAAGACAGGTGACATTTTATGAAATGAAATCTTTCAAATGCGCTTTTTTTGATAGTGCTGCTCAATGTGAATAGTATTCAGTAATTTTTAAAATAATTTTATTTATCTTTGTTAACATGCTTGGAAATAGGAAAAGAGATTGAATCAGAAACCTTCCGTACTTTCATTGTTAAATCCACCTCATCTCCTTTTATGTGACTTCTTACCAGAAAAGAAATGGCCTAAGAATTGCCACCTGCCTGATTTGACATTTGTAAGAAGTCTTACAGTACTTTCATTTCACAAATATATTACCCCAAGTAATAAGTTTTTATAACCCTTACCCCTTAAGGAGCCTAAAACTGAGCTCGAAGGGAAATGACAAACCTGCCAAAAAATTGGAAATATCCTTTCTTTCCCCTCTGTGGTCCAGTGGTGTCACTTAACTATAACTCCTCCGTCTGTGACCTTCAGAAACCTAGAGGGCTAAACAGAAGTAGAGCACTGAAGGTCACCCCCTCCACAGATACCCAAAAAGGGGAACAAATATTCATTATAACAGGTAAGTGTTTTTATAATTATGGCAGATGGTGATTGAAGCAAAGGCAATTCAAAAGGGGAGACACGCAAAAGCAATAATTTTGAATGTTTGACATTTGTTTTGAAACTACCTTACTACCCTATACCCTTTACCATCTGTCTGTTATCCTTCCCAACACCCACCTCTGTCTTCCCACAGGGCTCCATTGTCTGCAGTTCCTGTTTCTCAGGGGCGGAGCTGTGGGAGGCAGCCATGGGTGCCATAATAGGCACCTGCGGCCAGCACAATGGGCTGTGGGTGCTTGTGGGAGAGACAGATTGATGTATTGTGCATGGGGGAGGAGGGCTGTCACTTGAATCCATGTGAACCCAGGCTTTAGGGGCAAGGGAGATTGACAGCTTTTGTAGGTTGCATTTCTTTTTCAAAGCTTGGCTTTAATAGACAGTAAGTTTGGGGCCCCAGGCTTTCACTCCCATAATTCTAACAGGGCAATCACGAGCATTCAGCATTTCTTTTTACCCCCCTTGTTACGCATTAAATGATTTCAGTAAAGGAATGTGCAGCATTAATTAGAATTTGTTAGCAGATACCAAGGGGAAAAGTTTCTTCACAACAACTATAGGAGGTGTCATTTGTACAAAGACTTTTTTGTTTTCTTTCCCCATTACATTATCACTGCAATATGTAAGGTAGTGATTCTTTTCATTTAAATTAAGTGGAAAGCTACTAAATCTTGTTTTATTCTCCAAAAAGAATAAGGTCCTTAACACTTATCTTTTAACTTCTTTCATTTCCTAAGGTTGGTGTTTACTTTTGCTTTCAGTCTGACCCATTTACTGATCTGTGTGGTTGTGTATCCAGTTTTGTGTACCATTTAGCTCTTACAATTACAGGCAACCCACTACTGATATATAAGGATTGTTTCAGGTGAAAATAGCTATGAGTAATATTGAAAGTCATTGACACACTGGGTCCCTTTTTAGTAATGGTACATTGAGAACTGCCAAAAATTAGACTGTTAGGTTTGTGTCCTAACATTTCCTAAAACTAATTTTCCCTAGTTGATATTTAACCTTAGCCACGACATTAAAATTATGGAAGAAAGGGGCAGCAGCCAAGGAATATTTTTCCTATAGAAAACTCACTCCTAAACCATGTCAGTATTTTAAACATCAAAAGTACCTCCACCCCAAGCACACACAGATAACATCACTTCCTTACAGCTAGTTTAAATGATCTTGGGTTTTTTGGTTTGCTTTCCATTTTTCTATTCTTTCCGTAAATATTCTGGCATTTTAGGCTTATATAGGGACAAAACTAACCTCAGATAGGATTCTTATAAACATACTCTTTGCAATATGAGGAACTGATAAAACATTAAAAAAATTTTTGGTGTGATTTTTCTGAATTGTCTCTCATATAAAGTCATTTTCACTATGGAAGGAGTTGGAGGCTAATTGAATTAGAATTTTTCCCGTTCAATTGTTTTATTTATATGTGTTAAGGGCAACAGTGAAAAATATTGATTAAGTCTACCATTATTTCTCAGAAAGAACATATTCCCACACAGTCGTCTGGCTCTGTCTATAATAATTTGGTGCAATGGTTTAAAAAGTAGTGGGGTGATAATAATTAGGGCGTGCGACACAGAAATTTCAATGCTGGATTCAACATTTCACCATGCAGGGCAGGAAAATTGCCGACCGGGGCTAGTCAGCTCTAAGTACTAATTAACTAATTAATCAGGTGCTGAAACCAACTGAATGGAGGATACCAGCCAGACAACTCAAGCCCAAGCAGAGGGTTGTGCTCTTTCAAAGACACTGCAGTCTTTCTTCTTGCTTTTTAACCCAATCAAAAATGAGGGGAGAAAATAGGATATGCTGACCTACTGTCGGTCATTTCGGTCCAAGTTTTTTTACTTAGAGAAAATAAAAACATGTGCCTCTGATAATAACTCTGAGGCACCATATTCAGGGTAGTCCTAAAGCTCTGGCAAAGGGCTATCTCCTTGGCCATGAACTATTTCAGGGCTAGTATATGTGGGTGTGGAGGGGAGAGGAGGCTCTGCCTTCTTGGAGTTTTCTTTTACAATATTTTCTTAACATAGGAGAATGAGAAATGTATTTCTCCTTTTGGGCTGATCTTAGGTCTTTTGCCTCATCCCTCGTTTATGTAAATGAGAAGAGTCCAATTACACATATGGAAAAAGGGTTTAATGAATCGTGAAAAAGCCCGGTTTGCAGAGAAAGGGCACAATCCTCTCGTCTTCTTCTCTTTTATATTAAACTTAGAAACATGTATTTCTTTTAAAGAAGATGATAAAGCTTAATGATTATATCATTTTATTTTATATACTAATCTTCATACTTGGGAATTATTAAGTATATTTTGCTAGAATTATCTTTGGAAGGCTTTCTGGAGACAGCAGATATTCTACAAGAACAATTGCAAAACTCTTTTTTCCTTAAATTAAAAAAAAAGTATTACATTAGTTCCTTCCATTTTTGACGTTATTCTTAGCTCATGATAATTTTTTTTTTAAAACGCAGTTTGATCTGGAATTGTCTGCACTGAAAAAAGAACTGCATCACTATAAGAGGTTGTTACCGAACCCAAGGAAAAAACTTCAGTATCGCATACCATTTTAGCTCAATTTGGGTATTATTATGGTGTTTTAACTAGCTAGAATTTTTGGAGTGTTGCAAATTAGATAAACTCCCCCCACCCCACCTCCTTAAAGGTACTAAATTTTACACTAGAGCATAAAATCCCGCGTTTGGGATTTCATTTGCCTATTTTCTTTCCTCTCACTTCTTCATCCTGGAATTGTCAGTAGTTGAATGTAGACCACACAGAAAACGCCCCAACCGATTTTTTTAAATGTCAAAACAAACAAACAAACAAAAACCTTGAAAGAATATGGGGGGGGTGAATCAATGCCATTTCTGACTGTAACTCTTAGAATTTGATAAGTACCCAACCAGCCTGGAAGAGGTGCTTTACAGGGCCAGCAATAAAGTTCTAAATCACGACTGCAGGTGCTTTCCAGAGACCAAATCCAACAGCTTGGTTGGGCACTTGGGGAAACTGAGGCTGGAAAAGCCGGGAGGGGCGGGACGGCAAATGCCTGAACTAATTTTTTTTTTCCCCTTCATAAAATGACTGCTTCGATCCATGGAAAACACTTCTCCTGGGCACCTCCTGTGTGGAGGGCACTGCCGAGATGCCGACTTCATGAGGGCCGTGCTCTTTCCACTCTAACCCCCGGCCTTCCCGGATCGGCGCCCTGGATGTGATCGACACCATGAAGTTGCCCCATAATCCTCTCTGGCAACATAGGATGTAAAATTTGATCAGCTCATTGGATGAAGCCGACAAGTCTCAAAAATGTGTGAAAAGGGGGCCAAGCAGTAGGCAAGCGCCGCGTTGAGGTAGCGCTCCAGCCGGCCCCCCTCCGAGTTCCCGGTGCGGCTGCCGCGGCGGAGCGGGGGTTGGGATCGGGCTGCGGGGCCGCGGCGGCGGCGGCGGGGAGGCCGCGGCGCCCTGGGCGGGGGTGGGGGGGGGGCGCAGGAGCGCACCGCGGGGCCGGAAGGGGGCAGCGAGGCGGCGCCGGCGGCTGCGGAGTTATCTCCATGCTGTAGGGAGGACTCGGCCGGGCGGGGCGGGGCGGGGCGTGCACCGGGGCCGCGGGCGGCGCGCCGGAACCGTTGGCCTCAGGGCCCCGCCGCCCGCGCTCCCGCCCGCCGGCGCACGCGGAGGAGGCGGCGGCGGTGTTCGCGGTGGCTGAGGCGGCGGCGGCGGCAGCAGCAGCGGCGGCGGCGGAGGCGGCGGCGGCGGCGGTGGTCGCAGAAGGAGGAGGGGAGCTCGGAGCCGGAGGTGAGGTGGAGAAGCCAGAGGAGGCGGAGGAGGAGGTGGAGGTGGAGGAGAGGAGCGGCCAGAAGGAGGAGGATGGAGGAGCAGCCGAAGGAGGGCGAGGCCGAGGTCGCGGAGCATTGGTTCTCTAAGTGGGAACGCCAGTGCCTGGCCGAGGTGGAGCAGGAAGAGGAGCTGCCCCCGGATCTGCAGGAGGAGGCAGCCCCCGAGACGGCGGGGCTCAAGAGCGAGCAGCAGAAGCTGTGGCACCTCTTCCAGACCTCAGCCACCGCCGTGGCCCAGCTCTACAAGGATGCCGGGTGCCAACAGCCAGGACTCTCCATGTGGGACCCCTTCCAGAATGCAGCCATGGCCGTGACCAGCCTCTACAAAGAGAGCGGGCATGCCCACCAACGAAGTTTTGACCTGGGCATCCAGGTGGGCCACCAGCGTCGCATCAAAGATGTGCTGGAATGGGTGAAGAAGGGCCGGAGCATCATCCTTCGCGAAGATCTGATCAGTTTCCTGTGTGGCAAGGTGCCCCCGGCGCCCCCGCCGCCGTCTCGCATCTCGAGGATGCCCGCGAAACCGGCCTCTGAGGCCCCCAACCAGGCCGCTGCCACCGGATCGGGCTCGTCGGTGGACGTCGACCTGCAGCCGTTCCACGAGGCCATCGCCCTTCACGGCCTCAGTGGCGCCATGGCCAGCATTAGCGTGCAGTCCGGCGCGCCTGGCTCCCCGCCTCAAGCCAGCGAGGTCGCCGGCGCTGGCCGCCGAAGAAGTAGCTTCCTCGAGGATGACTTGAGCCCGATCGACTGTGAAGAACTGGCGCTCTGCCTGGACAGTGGGGGGTCCCGCAAGCGCACCTCGGCCGAGTGCGGTGATGGCGACACGGACTCCCCAACCCACAAGCGCAACCGAATGGCCTAAACTGGTCTGAACTGCCTGGTGGGTCGCCAGCTGCCATTTTGCCGGGCCATCAATTTGCTCGTCAAAAGGGTCCTCATATGATCTCTTCTCTAAGTTAAACAAAAATTTCTATCAGTTTGCCACAAAAAAAAAAAAAAAAAAACCCAAAAAACAAAAACAAACAACAACAACAAAAACTTTAAAAGTATTCCAGAAGAGGCTTCCTATGACTCTGACTTTCCCAGAATTATAATACTAGCAGAGTACAAGTACCATGTAGTAGTTAGCAAGACCATTTAATGCAGAAGTATCCGGTCAAACGGGAGCCTGGTTTATCTTGTTCACAGTAATATTCCGTAGCATCTAGCGCAATTGCTGGTGCTTAATAAATGTTTGTTGAATGAATAAATGTGACTTTATTTAAAAGTCTTAGAAGGACTAACAGGTGTTTGCTTGGGTATGGGATAGTCTTATCCTTTACTGTTTGGTTGATTGTTTGCTTTAACCATTTTTGTTTTTTTCCTTCTAGTTCAGTTACCTTTTATCAGAATGCAAAACTTGACATCTTTGTGAAATCTGGAACATTCCGTTTTGGCTCCACCTACCATGAACCTGATTTCTAGATAGAAACTGTGCAAGGTGTATCTATGAGGCTGTGAGTTTTCTTTCTTAAAATAGTCATTTTGGTGATTATGTGATGAGGTAAAGTGCTATGATGGTTGGACAGGTAATAAGTTGCTATTGAGTCAATTTAATGCCCTTTTTAGGAAAGTTAAGCCAACAATTGAGAGCCTGAGGTCAAAGATGGCATTCCTGGTGGCTTGGTGGTATTCCTTTTTCTTAGGGATATAAAATGTCCCTTGTTCTGAAGTTAAATCTTTTTGGTGATCTCTGTTTTGAAGTGGAAGACAAAGTAGAATGAGTTTCTGGGTTTTATTTAAGGGTATGTGTGTGTGTACTAAGTTGCTTCAGTGGTGTCCAACTCTGTGCCACACTATGGACTATAACCCACCAGGCTTCTCTGTCCATGGGATTCTCCAGGCAAGAATACTGGAGTGAGTTGCCATGCTTTCCTCCAGGGCATCTTCCTGACCCAGGGATAGAACCTGCATCTCCTGCATTGCAGGCAGATTCTTTACTGCTAAGCCACTGGGAAAGCACCATTTAAGGTTATATTGTTGTTGTTTTGTCGCTAAGTCATGTCTGACTCTTTGTGACTCCATGGCCTGCTGGACTCCTCTGGGAGCCTGTCCATGGGATTTCCCAGGGAGGAATACTGGAGTGGGTAGCCATTTCCTTTTCCAGGAGATCTGTTTGACCCAAGGATTGAACCCAGGCCTCCTGTATGGCAGGTAGATTCTTCTCCACTGAGCCACCAGGGAAGCCCCATTTAAGGGTATAGCATGATCTAATTAAAAGAGCATGCACTTTGTGTCAAAACTATCAACAGTAGAATGGTAGTCCCACAGATACACTGTGTGATTTTGGGCAAATCACTTAATGTCTTTTGGCCTCAGTTTTTCATCTGTAAAATGGAACTATGTGTCTCCTAAAGTCACTGTGATGGTAAGATAAAGCCCATATTTCAAGTATCTAGCACAGTTCTTGGTACCTAAATCATTAATGTTCTCCCTTCTCCATAAATACAAATCAGTAAAACGTCAAAATCCACTATATTTTGCAAAAGGCAAAAAAATAGATTGGTTTAGAAATCAGGAAAAAACAGAATCTCTGTGTTTGAGATGGAAACTACTGTTTCATAGTTAAAATGTGCCTAAATATCCCTGATCTTGTATTAATTATAAGTGTGTTTAACTTGTGAGTACTCAGGGTCATCACTCTGGAGGTTAGGGCTGGCTTATAGTTCCTAAAATTGCCTGAGAGATGCACCTTGCAACTGGTACAGTAGTCAAAGATCTACTTCCTCTGGCCTGGAAGACTATGAGAAGGTGGGTAAAGATGGAAAGGATTTGAAAGTGAAAGTCCTAGTGATACATAAAAGGCCAAAGTAGTTCTGAATGAGGGTGAGGTGGAGTAGAGGTGATGAAAGGGTAGACTGGGTGGGATGGGGGTGGAGGAGTTGGGAGTGAGGTTATGAAGGGGTGGGGGAAAGATAAAATATCCAAATCTTCCCCAGGCTCTCCCCAAACCAGTGCACAAAACAGTATATATAGATGTGTAATACCTTGCCTTTACTACTACTACTACTACTACTAAGTCACTTCAGTCGTGTCCAACTCTGTGTGACCCCATAGACGGCAGTCCACCAGTCTCCCCCGTCCCTGGGATTCTCCAGGCAAGAACACTGGAGTGGGTTGCCATTGCCTTCTCCAACGCATGAAAGTGAAAAGTGAAAGGAAGTCGCTCAGTCGTGTCCGACTCCTAGCGACCCCATGGACTGCAGCCCACCAGGCTCCTGCATCCATGGGATTTTCCAGGCAAGAGTGCTGGAGTGGGGTGCCATAGCCTTCTCCATCCTTGCCTTTAGGTTGATATCAAATTTTTTGTTTCATTAGTGTGGCCTTTGAAATAGATTTGTTATTGACTAGTGCATTGAAATAATACAACAAAATAAAATGAATTCCCTAGTAGAATTAAAAACTTGCTATTGAGGCACTTTGCAAATACAGACTGAGGCACCATGCTAGGCCCTGAGAAGGGATGTTTAAAAAACATAAAAAATATCCTAATCTTCAAAAAGCACATCCTGGCTTGAAAGATAATATAGTCCAGCGTGCTAAGTCACTTCAGTCGTGTCTGACCCTGTGCAACCCTATGGACTGTAGCCTGCCAGGCTCCTCTATCCATGGGATTCTTCCTGACCCAGGGTTTGAACCCACGTCTCTTACATCTCCTGCATTGGCAGGTGGGTTCTTTATCACTAGTGCCATCTGGGAAGCCAAAATACAGTCCAGAAAGCATTTCTAATTGTATGCAAAGCACCAAAGGGCTGTGCATAAAAACAGAGGCCTTCCTTGCCCAGAGGGTCACAGCTTGTGGAGGAGGTGGCCTTTGAACAGGTTCCCAGAACAGGTAGGAAGGGAGGGCCCAGGCAATCCTAGCAGGTGAAGAATATAACAAAGTTTGGGAAAGAGAAAAACAGTAAACTGTGTTCAGGGGATCATAGGTGCTGGGTATGTAGAGGCAGGGGGAGGTAGGGGCCAAAGTACAGAGGGTCTCAAATGCCTGGCCCAGTGCTTTAGGTTCTGTCCTGAGGCAGGGTGATACCACTCAATCTGTGCTTTAGGAAGATTGATCCAGCAGTGAGACACTGGAGCTGGTGGTAACCAGGCTATTCCCGTGGGATGCTTTTTCCTGCGGAAATTACCATTTGGTTAACCAGGATTGTGGAGATGTTTGACTTGACAGGGCTTTCTCTGGGAAGCCTTTGCTCACTTAGAACCTCCCACACTTCAGACCATAGCAGGTAGGAGGCACCTTCCTGTGTGTTCTGCACTGCTTCTAGGCTGAGAAAGGTTCAGTTCCAGCTGCAGAATCTCTTGATGGGCTAGTCTTAAAGAAACAAAACAACCCTGCCTTTTATCATTCTTCTGCTTTTTGTGTTGGAGAGCCCTCCTGCAGGAAATCGCTGGGGCATTTGGGGCCACAAGCCTGGCTGAGCCACCACAGCAGTTTTAACAGGTAGGTTTAGAGAGTTGCAAGAGGGCATGTCAGTACAAGGGCGGGGACCTCATTTGTCTTGTTTCCTTCTGTAACCCCCAGAGCCTAACTGCCTGATCCATGGGCACACAATAAATATTCATTTAATTGGTGGATGAGTAAGCCCTCATCCAGGCCCAGTTGTAGCTATTCTGCTCTCTTTCTCTGTGTAGCTACTGCCCAGGAAAGGCACCTGAAGCTCATTCTCTAATTTCTAGATGATTCTCCCCTGCAGCCTTTTCCTGACTATTTGATTCAGCATTTTGCAAAGTGTGGTCAGTTCCATGACCACCTCCCTTGAGAATCCACTGAGTTGCTTCTGAAGCTGGCCGCTTCAGAAGCCCCCTCCAGGTGAATTACAGTCTCAGTGGGAGGGTCCCGGAAGTGACCTCCTTTCAGGAGGAGGTGTCAGTGGTCATGGTGCACAGTGAAGTCTGAAACTCCAGTGACCCCATTGTGAGATTTGTGATTGATTCAAGGGGCTCGTTTTAAATTATCATTGCTGGTGAACCTGTGTGCCAGCTTAAAGTGAATCTCCCCATTTGTATGTATTATCTTCATCATGACTTTGCATATTGCACACATTTTTCTTCTAGGAGCACAGTTGAGAAGACGGAGGAAAAACGTTATTAACTGATGTTTCCTCATTTGGTCCTTTCATAGGAGACTGAGAGAAGGCTCTGATTTCCTAACCTCTAGCAGAGATATTATTCATTAGACCACTGCTTTCTAATCAAAATTAAAACAGGGAACATTGCACTTAGATCACTTTGCCTTTTGTGAACTGATGATGGAGTAGAGGTCAGGGGAGGATTTGTTGTTAGTTAATCAGGAGGTTTACCAACCTCTTCCAATAGTATATGCATACGTTCTTTTCTCTGTTGTGTTTGTTTGGGGGCAGCTGTTGGAGTTATGCATTCAGGGAATATAAGTCATCCCGTGCCACCACCACTGCACTCTAGCCACCAGCCAACCTGGAGCACTTAAAGTTTCCTAAACTTTTTATCATCTCTGGACTCTGGAATTCTCCCCAAATTTAGATCAAGAGGGACCTTAAAGATCATCTCGGGCAGGGTTAACAATTCAGTTTACAAATGGGACAACTGACCTCACCAGGGAGGGCCCAGTGACTTACTGGTAAGACTGCTACCCCCTAGCTGGTTCCAGTCCGTTGCTCGCTTCACTGGACCTTCCTCAGTTATATTGTGTTTGGCCTTTTAATTAATATGTTGATGATCAGGTGGCACTAGGAAACTTGCGCTGTTGTGAAGCCTCTCTGGCCTGGCAAGCATACTTTCTTTTCTCTGTTGTGTTTGTTTAGGGGCAGCTGTTGGAGTTATGCATTCAGGGAATATAAGTCACCCCTTGCCACCACCACTGCACTCTAGCCACCAGCCAACCTGGACCACTTAAAGTTTCCTAAACTTTTTATAATCTTTGGACTCTGGGCCATTTTACCTTATTGCTTCTTTGGCCTCTGATGCCCTGCCCTAAATTCCTTTTTGTCTACTTCACTCCAGCTCAGTCTTCAAAGCTCACCTCATGATTTACCTTTTTACTTTTTCAGATATCTTCCTTGCCCTTCCAAGTTATGATTAAATGCCTCATCCCAGAGTTCCCACTTAGGACTTAACACTGTGTTTGTTAGTTTGCCTTTGCCCCAGGAGACTATAAAACACCAAGTTCATTCCCAGTTCAGTTGCACAGTCGTGTCTGACTCTGTGACTCCATGGACTGCAGCACGCCAGGCTTCCCTGTCCATCACCAATTCCTGGAGCTTGCTCAAACTCATGTCCATTGAGTTGGTGATGCCATCCAACCATCTCATCCTCTGTCATCCCCTTCTCCTCCTGCCTTCAGTCTTTCCCAGCATCAGGGTCTTTTCTAATGAGTCAGTTCTTCACATCAGGTGGCCAAAGTATTGGAGTTTCAGCTTCAGCATCAGTCCTTCCAATGAATATTCAGGGTTAATTTCCTTCAGGATTGGCTGGTTTGATCTCCTTGCAGTCCAAGGGACTCTTAGGAGTCTTCTTCAACACCACAGTTCAAAAGCATCAATTCTTTGGCACTCAGCTTTTGTTATGGTTCAACTCTCACAGCCATATGTGACTACTGGAAAAACCGTAGCTTTAACTAGATGGACCTTTCTCAGCAAAGTTATATCTCTGCTTTTTAATATGCAGAAAGTTAAAAAGAATTTAAAATGTTCACCGCAAGAGGGTCTCTTATAGGAGGTGGGTAAGAATCTGCATTACTGCACATGTACACTGAAAAGGCATATTCAGCATTACACCAAACTTTTCTTTTTTAAACGAACGAATTACTTTTGTCATAGAATTACATTGTGGGAAGAACAGCTCAAAGCAAAACTTTGGAGGAGTGGTTTTAATCAGGTATTAAATGTGCTTTCCCGAAGAAGTGTAGCATATAAAAAGTTATCAGTGTTCTTTCTTGCTTGTAAATATGATTGTACTGTCTCAGGCTTCAGTGGCAAGCACACAAGATCCTGGCTTAGGTCTTGACCTTCCTAATAACTGACCTTGAACAAGTCAGCCCTTTTTTTTGCTTGATATGAAATAAAGAAGTTGGTTTTATTAGATAATCTTTAAGGTTTACGCAAACTCTGGCACTTTCTGGTCTCTGATTTAATTGGCAGTGGTAGTGATGACCTTCTTTCTGTGATAGTCTCATTTCAATGATCTAGTGTCTGAACAGCTGAGCTCTGTGAGTTCCTTAAAATCAGGACTGCTATGTTGACACAATTCCAAGCTTCACTCACTTACAATGGCCTGGCTACTTGTAAGATGGGAATGTAGCAGCTTACCTCTCTCTCTTTTTGTTCCATCTTCCTTAGAAGGTCAAGAAGTTAAAACAATATTGAATGTTTAAGGGGTATATTAGAGTCAAATGCCCCCTTAGTTGGGCAGTTTCCTTTCTCAAAAATAGCAGGTCAAGCAGGAGGATGTTTCAAAGAGAGATGAGTTCATAGACTCATTGGACTATTAATAAAGGGGCACCTGGAAGTCCATTGAGTCCACATGGCCCAACTCTGGCAAGAACAGAAATAGAAACCATCCTGAATGCATGAGCTGCTCTCCTCATCTTCAGGAGCTGCCAGGCAGGCCTTTCTGAAAACAACCCCACATTCCGCTGACTACAGCCGTGTGTTGCCCTCCTGTCTAACTGCTGGCAAGCTGGCTCACCACATCAGTGCAATAAGCCTTCTGCCATGGTCAAAGCTTTCATCTCTAAACCTGGGCTTTGGACATTTCAACTACCATTTTCTCACCTTTTTCTTGTTTTTTTTTTTTTTTCCCCCAGCCTCTTTGTTGGATAGAATCCTTTGTGTTTCTAGGATTCCTAGTACACTGCCCCAAACCCCTACATATGGCACATATTATATAGTGTGTCTTGCATTTCCTCTCGTATCCCTAGTAGAGACCCTGGCTGCAAATTTCTTATTCTTCCCTTCTTGAAATCCCAGGCTTTCTTGACATCAGTACCCAATTTTGTGTTTAAGTGTAGCTATCTTAAATTGGAAGCTTCTGGGAAAGTTGGGAGAAATGTTAGATGATTAAGAAAGTCATGTGCCACACCACGTGGGAGCCTCTCGAATACAACCTTGGTGGTCATGACCCTGGTCGGAGAGGGAAGCCTGTGATGTCACCCCTTCTCCGAGTCCCAGTTTCACGGATAGTATCTCTGAATGGAATTGTCTGAGGGAGATTGTTCCTTGTGAAAAGTTCACATGATGAAGTTTGAAGAGCTTGTTTCACTCAGAGCCCAGCAGGACAGAGTGGTTTGGAATGCAGCATTCAGTGTGTTCTGTTTGGCTGAAAGCTGTCACAGGGAACAAGTACTTAGCAAACAGCATGAACAAGGATTTGAACTAGAAAACGAGAAGGGCCTTGACAACATTGTAATAGTGGCTTGTCTCCTCAAAAACTGCTCAATGGTACACAAGGAGATGATAAAGAAGGCTAGGAAAATACATAAATAGATTTGGGTTTCATTCAAAACAGCCCAGTGTGAGAGTGCCCTAATATGGGTAAAGTTTGACCAGGGGTTCCTAGACCACTGTGACCATCTTCACTTTACTATATCTGATCAGACTGTTGCCTTTTCTAAGGCAATAGTCACAGACTAAGTCTGTGCCCACAGGGTGAACACAACCTATTGAAAACAGATTGACCCATCAACTACATATAGTCTGTTTTCACAGTGCCAAATGCCTGGGTTGAATGTTTTTCTCTTTGTATTTCACTGAATTAACTGAATAGACCTGTTGATATTGCTTTGGGCTTTTCATGTTTTAAGTGGAATTATGTGCAATTTAACAGGGTTATTCTGTCAGTATTTACATTCCCTTTGCTTGAAAATCGGTTTTTCCCATTTCTCTCCTTTTTATTGAGGTATAATTGACAAATAAAATTGTAAGATAATTTAAAATGTACAGTGTGATGATTTGAGGTATGCGTACATTGTGAAAGGGTTCCTCCCACCTAGTTAATGAGTTCTTCCTAGTTCTTAAAGTCTCTTTTTAATACTCCAATTCCAGGTGCTATCTGTGCCTGATACACGGAGCCCAAATCTTTATGGATGATAAAATTTAACTACCACAGGTGTGTGCAGTAGTTGGAGGCTCATTTATGATGCTGTCCCCAGGGCCCATGCCACAGGTGCTCGCCTACCTTAGGTGAAACATGAGGATAAGAAGGTACTTATTCCAGTGAAGGTTACGCTTATGCCTAATTCTGCCCTAAAGCAGCTAGTGCTCTAGAAGGCATCCAGTAGTTGCTATATAAAGGGCCAAGAAAGCACAGTATCCACCCTGAATATATGTTAATAGACTCACTGGAGAGCTTTAGGGTTGTGTATGGACATACCCTGGTTCATTGAATTCAGTTTAAAAAAAGATCAAATCCAATTAGACAGCCTCTTCCAAATTCAGTTCAATTCAACAAACAATTGGTAGGATACAAGCCCCGTGCTACCTCCTGCAAAGCTTTTGGATTTTATCTTACCTTTCTGCTTTGCTGTCGCATCATGTCAGCATGAGTTGGTAAATATTGAGGTTTCATTGTTTAGGAAGTTCAAGAATGCCTTTTCTTATTACTTGTAACTCTTGAAAAATTGTATAAGTCTCTTCTCTGCTTGGAAGGCATTTATCTGGAACTACTACTACTAGCTTGGATACAGACTCAGATACTTTGAAGATGAAAATGTAGTCTTGTATTAAATGTAGCCTTTGTGTCATAGTCCTTTGGTTTGGAGGGTCATGTTAGTTTCAAGAGGAGATGGTGGAAATGCTAGTTATTAGCATTTGGATTGTTTCAAGGATAGATTCTTTTTGAGGGGGTCCAATTTTAGTGCTGTTCAATGGAAATATAATGCAAGCCACATACGTAATTCTCAATTTTCTAGTAGCCACATTTAAAAAGGTAAATTAATGATATATTTTATTTAACCTAATATATTGAAAATATTTTCATTTCAACATGTAATCAATATAAAAATTACTAGTGAGATATCTTATTTTTAGAATCTTGTGCTAAGTCTTTGAAATCCGTTGTGTGTTTTATATCTACAGTATACCTCAGTTCAGTCTCCATACATCACGTGGGATAGGCACATGTGGCTAGTGGCTCCAGTAGTGGACAGTGCCATCCTAGATGGACTTAAGCTCCAGTTGGGATGGGGACTTATGATAATTCAAGGACACTGACCTCCCTTGAGGGGTTTAATAGTACGGCTATACTCAGCTCCATCCAGAATGAGAATCCCTGCTCTCAGATCCGAGATCATTGACCATTTTTATTCAGGAACAGTGATTATGATTCTTATGCTATATACTGATTTTTCTATTTTTCTAAAAATATGCCTATAGTCAGCTGTAATTCTATGGACTTTTTCCCTTAATCACAGGATTCAATAAGGAGGGGAAGACCTTAAAGCCTGAAGTAGATAGGGCACAGAAAAAAAGAAAATACTTAATAGTAAATGCATAATTTTTATTCCCTTTAACAGTCAGCAGTGCTTGTTGAGCAACTACTATGTGTAAGGCAGTGTGCTTGATGCTATGAAGGATTATATGATTCCTGACATGAGCTTAGATTATACTCTTGTGAGTGAGACAGTGAAGTGAAAGTGTTAGACGCTCATCTGTGTCCGACTCTTTGCGACCCCATGGACTGTAGCCCGCCAGGCTCCTCTGTCCATGGGATTCTCCAGGGAAGAATACTGGAGTGGGTTGCCATTTCCTTCTCCAGGGGATCTTCCCAACCCAGGGATTGAACCTGGGTCTCCTGCATTGCAAGCAGATTCTTAGAAGTGATGCAGTACACAAGTATGTAGGCACACATGTGTGTACAGAAATACACATACACACACAAATTCTAAGGTAAACACAATGTGCCTGAGTGCCATTACTAGAGGGGTACCACTTTTATTTGGGGCACAGACTAGGGGAGAGATTAATTCCATTTGAAGAAATTCAGAGGCTGGTTATTGAAGACGTAATGAAACTGGGCCTTAAAGGATCAGTATTTTCAGGTCAGTTAATTTAATGAGTTACTCTCAACATGTTCTACAGGATCAAATTTGAGATAGATCCTAACAGGGTGAAGTTCGCTGACTCCCTGAGGCTTTCTGCATGCATTTTCTGAACAGAGTCATTCTGGGGTGAAGCTTTGTTTTATTCCCATAATGTATCCTTGGTGCCAGAGACTCCACAGAGGCCAAGTTAGCTCCAACCTGGCATGCCTTTTCTGATGTTTGCTGTGACTGCAGGCTTTTCCTTTTCAAGCCAGGGCTCCAAACATAGGCTATTTGATTAAAATTATGTTCTTTGATGGACCTAGAGATGATCATACTAAGTGAAGTAAGTTGGAGAAAGACCAATCCTATATGATATCACTCATATGTGGAATTGAAAAAATAATACAAATGAACTTATTTACAAAACAGAAACAGACTCACAGACATAGAAAACAAATTTATGGTTACCAAAGGGGAAAGGTGAGGGGAAGAATAAATTAGGAGTTTGGGATTAACAGATATGAGCTACTATACATAAAACAGATAAGCAAGAAGGACTTACTATATAGCACAGGAACTATATTCAGTATCTCATAAAATAATCTGTAATGGAAAATAATCTGAAAAATATGAACAACAGAATCACTTTGAAACTAGAACAATATTGTAAATCAACCATACTTCAATAAAAAAGTTAGGTTTTTTTTTTTTAATTTTATTTTATTTTTAAACTTTATATAATTGTATTAGTTTTGCCAAATATCAAAATGAATCCGCCACAGGTATACATGTGTTCCCCATCCTGGACCCTCCTCCCTCCTCCCTCCCCATACCATCCCTCTGGGTCGTCCCAGTGCACTAGCCCCAAGCATCCAGTATCGTGCATCAAACCTGGACTGGCATCTTGTTTCTTACATGATATTTTATGTGTTTCAATGTCATTCTCCCAAATCTAAAAAGTTATGTTTTTTGATGTGGTATTTTCCCGTTAGCTACTGATTATATCATGTCCATTGTTGGCTTCGGAAGCAGGAGTAGAGGGTATTTAATTAATTGGTATTGTTTCTTGTATCATTTAAAAGTTTATTTTATTTAGAGGATAATTACTTTACAGTATTGTGATGGCTTTTGCCATACATCAGTATAAATTGACCATACATATACATGTGTCCTGGAGAAGGCAATGGCACCCCACTCCAGTACTCTTGCCTGGAAAATCCCATGGATGTAGGAGCCTGGTGGGCCGCAGTCCATGGGATTGCTAAGAGTCGGAGAAGACTCAGCGACTTCACTTTCACTTTCCACTTTCTTGCATTGGAGAAGGCAATGGCAACCCATTCCAGTGTTCTTGCCTGGAGAATTCCAGGGATGGGGGAGCCTTGTGGGCTGCTGTCTATGGGGTCGCACAGAGTTGGACACGACTGAAGCGACTTAGCAGCAGCAGCAGCAGCATACATGTGTCCCCTCCCTCCTGAACCCCCATCCCACCACTCCTCCCCACCCAACCCCTCCAGGTTGTCACAGAGCACCAACTTTGGGTGCCCTGCATCATACATCAGACTCCCACTGGCTATCTGTTTTACATATAGTTATTATTACCAACAAAGGTCCATCTAATCAAAGCTATGGTTTTTCCAGTAATCATGTATGGATGTGAGAGTTGGACTGTAAAGAAAGCTGAGCGTTGAAGAACTGATGCTTTTGAACTATGGTGTTAGAGAAGACTCTTGAGAGTCCTTTGGACTGCAAGGAGATCCAACCAGTCCATCCTAAAGGAAATCAGTCCTGAATATTCATTGGAATATAAAGCTGAAACTCCAATGCTTTGGCCACCCGATGCAAAGAACTGATTCATTGGAAAAGACCCTGATGCTGGGAAAGATCGAAGGCAGGAGGAGAAGGGGATGACAGAGGATGAGATACTTCGATGTCATCACCAACATGACAGACATGAGCTTGAGTAGGCTCTGGGAGTTGGTGATGGACAGGGAAGCCTGGCTTGCTACAGTCCATAGGGTCGCAAAGAGTCGGACATGACTGAGCAACTGAGCTGACTGATTATTATCAACTTTGTCTAGCATGTAACAGTTTACCAGGTGTTTTTGCATGGATGATTACATTTTGATGCGTGTAGTTTCTTTATGTGACATTATTACAGGTAAGGAAATTGAGGCTCAGAAAGATATGCTGACTTAGCTCCAGACCTTTGGCTAGTAACTGGTGAAACTGGATTCAAGCAAGACCTTTTGACTTCCTGGCCAGTGTCCTTACCATGCTCCTGCCCTGCTTGTCTGCTTCCCCCAAGTCCTGTCCTTCAAGTTCTCAGAGATAAGGATATGCAGGCTAGCTCTCTGTTTAGCAATTTAATGAACATAAATCCCCAGACTAACAATAGATACATTAGAGAGGGAGTTTTCAGATTGTAAAACAATATTCCATTAGTTCAAACAGTGAGCTCCACTGGAGAGATTAGCATATAATTTTACCAAAAAATAATCTTACACCCAACCACTAAAGAGGGCATTTATTAGGCAAAGTAAAATACACAGCTCCATGGGACAGGTCCTTACTTGATGTTGGCAAGAATAATTTCTTCATATTAATCAGTTTTCTATTTCCAGAAATGTATTCTAACCTGAAACCTCTGAAATCAGTGCAGAATTTCAAATTGAGTAGTTTTTTTTTTTTCTTTCTTCCCGGTAAAACACTTTTTTTCATACTCACGGAGTTTCTCGGGATGGAATACATTTTATTTTCCTAACCATAAAAGTAAAAACCATGGGTCTGTCCTTAGGAACTTTTGTGCCTGGTTCCTTGTTTTTTCAATAGGTCTCAGCTTTTTAATTGGAGGTTCCCAGAGAAGCTGGCTGTGGCTCTTGCGTACCAAGTGAAGTGTGTTTCTATGAAATGATGCTGATAGGCTCCTGAATCACTATCTTTTATAGATAGGAGCTAGTTTCTTGTTTTGGTGAAATTCCTTCTATTTCTCTTTTCAGTGGTGTTCTGAAGAATCATCAACCTTAACAGTGGCGTGGAAGAATCAGATCTGACATACAATGCAGCCAATTAACAATAAAACCCTAGAAACACCAAAATCTACTGGCATAGGTCACAACCTTGTATATTTCATTTCTTATTGAAAATGAAATTGAAAGTCACTCAGTTGTGTCCAACTCTTTGTGACCGCATGGACTATACAGTCCATGGAATTTTCCAGGCCATAATACTGGAGTGGGTAGCCTTTCCCTTCTCTAGGGGATCTTCCCAACCCAGGGATCTAACCAGGGTCTCCTGCATTGCAGGTGGATTGTTTACCAACTGAGCTACCACGGAATCTCATTTGATATACATCAAGATGAGGCAAATAAACAATTTTAATGGGAGAGAAATGAAACTTCTGCTGTGTTAACTGTTGACCTATAAGAAATGTTATTCATTTTCATCCAAACTGCAGCATTAATGTATGGTTTCCATTGGCAAATAAAGATCAGCAGATGACTAAGAAAATTAGGGGAAGAAACGTGCTATTAAAATGCTATATGATTGGATTTCTCTAAATGCAGTGTGGTTATCTAAAAAAAAAAAAAGCCCTCCCCTTAATTGAGTACAATCAAGCGTTTTCAAATGATGAAAGGTACAGTGCTGAGTAAATATTTCGCGGGGGTTTCTGTTCTGACACAGAGAAGCTTTGAGTGCTATTTTGACCTATTATTAGTATTCCCTAGCAACATTCATCTCTAAGACTCAGAGCTTCTGGAAAAATTGTAACTGAAATTATAATATTTTTTCTGCCTGCAAAAAGAAAGCAATGTTTAACACAGAAGGGACTGTGACTTTGTTAGACTAAGTCCTAATAACCTGCCCTGTGATAACAAGGTTCATATCTGTGTCAAGTCTTTTACTTATTGTTGAAGGAATTCCACATAAACTGAAACTTTTGTACAGAATCATGTAGGAGAAGGAACCTGGACCAGGATTTAGGAGACTGGGTTCTCAACTTTGTTTTGGCCCTAACTAACTCTTTTAGTTTCCTCATAGATAAAATGAGGGGAAGATTAGACAGCAATATCTTTCTCCACTCCCCTCCACCAGCTTTATTGAAGTATAATTGGCATAATTGTAAAATATTTAAAGTGTACAACCCGATGATTTGATATATGTACACACTGTGAAAGGATTCCCCCTCCCCACTGAGTTAATTAACATGTCTATCACTTGACATATTTACCTGTGTGTGTGAACAATTGTTTATTTTCTTAGCAAGTCTCAATTACACAATATGATGTTATCAACCATAGTCAGCATGTATAATCTCATTTTAAAATCTCTAAATTCTTCCTCTTCTTTGCTTCCATACTGCTACACATAATCCACATCACTTATTCATTGGTCACGTGATTAACAGTCCTTCATGTTCACAATTGGAGTAAAATGCTACTTTAGAGAAACTTGCCATAGTAACTAAATTTCCTTTGAGAAAACAGAACCGTGAAAGGGCAACATTTCCTATGTAGTTTTACCCCCCAGATGCCCTTGGACCATGCAGCACTTGCATATATTAGTGATGCAAATCTGGAAGAAGAACAAGACCAAGATGTTATGACCAAGACACTCGATTTGCATTGGAATGCCTCATGGGAACAGTACATCAGAACTCTCCAAGTGGCATTTGGCTTGAACTCTTGGAGGGCTTGCCAGTCTACAAAGAATCCAAACGGCAATGTTGGAATGACAGCGGGCCATTGTTCTTCTCTAAATGCAACTTGATACAAATCTGAGGAGATTGGAAAAAAATATGAATTTGATCATTTAAAGTCACTTCCTTTCTGTGGGCACCAGTGACATCTATAAAATGAGAGCATAAAACTTGGGCATAGTTTTGTCCAACTTGTCCAACTCTTGACAGTCTGTGTTTCCATTTGGATTTTTCTTTAAAGAACTGGATTTAACATTTGCATGTTGAAGGGAAAGGAGAAAGCAACTTCTAAGATGAGGAGGAGCTTTGAGAGAATTAAGGTTCAAACATAGACTTCACTGCCTTTACAGTTTTGTCCAGTGCTAGACCTGCTCCATGTCCTTTTTCTCTCAGGTTAAAGGACTGATGAAGGTGGTGGATACTGTATGTCACTTTATGTCAGTGGGGTATTAAGCCAGTAAATGAGAAAAAGGAGTATGAGTATCCCTGCTTTTCAAAAGTTTGCTTTTTGCCACTTTGCTTTTTCAACTTACATTGGTACCTGTTTTTGCTAACTCAAAGAAATCTGAAGAGGATTTCTGCTTTTACAAAATAAGATGAAAAACAAAAATAGTGTTTATTTTGCAACAAGCAGTTATGGCAGCAGCATGCAGTGCACCTAGAGCCATGAGAGTGTCATGGCCAAGCTCCTTTCCCTTCTACAGTCAGCATTGCAGCACCCAGCCGCTGTAGCTTTGAGCTATGTCTGTGAGCATCTGTGCTTTCTTCCCATTTATCTTGTGCCTCTCTTAGCAAGATGTATCCTAAGGTAATTGCTTCTTCACTTTACGCCATTTTGGCGTATAGATGGTTTCATAGGAATGTTCTGCTTTCCAACATGGGGAAACTTGTACTGGCTTTTCAATTCCTCACTCCATCACTCTCTTCCCTTTCTGGCCTCTGGTCACCTCAGTGCCATCTTGCAAAACTGGTACAAGAATCAAATACATCATCGTGTCTCCTAGGCACTTTCTGTTTGGAGGGCAGGATGCCAGTGACATGAGGGTGAAGTGAATACTGCTACAGATTTTATTTATTAAATTTGATTAAAAAAAAAAAACTTGCTGTTTAGTTGCTAGTGAAAGTCGCTCAGTTGTGTCCAACTCTCTGTGACCCCATGGACTATACAGTCCATGGAATTCTCCAGGCCAGAATACTGGAATGGGTAGCCTTTCCCTTCTCCAGGGGATCTTCCCAACCCAGGGATCAAACCCAGTCTACTGCATTGTAGGCTGATTCTTTACTAGCTGAGCCACAAGGGAAGCCCAAGAATACTGGAGTGGGTAGCCTATCCCTTCTCTGGGGGATCTTCCTGACCCAGGAATTGAACCAGGGTCTCTTGCATTGCAGGCAGAATCTTTACCAATTGAGCTATCACGGAAGCCCCTTTAGTCACTGTCGAGTCCAACTCTTTGTGACCCCATGGACTGTAGCCCACCGGGCTCCTCTGTCCATGGAATTCTCCCAGGCAAGAATACTGGAGTGAGTTGCCATGCCCTCCTCCAGGGGTCTTCCCAACTCAGGGATCAAACCTGCATCTCCTGCATTGCAGGCCAATTCTTTACTGCTGAGCCAACAGGGAAGCCTGTAAAAGCTTATGTAAAACAGAAATTTTCCAGGGACTCTTCTAAAAATTTTACAAATATTAACTCATTTAATTTTATAACATGGATTATAAATTGGACCTGTTACTGTCCCCTATTATAGAGGAAGAAATTGAGGCACAGAGAGGTTAACTACATTGTCTAAAGTGAAACAGCTTAGTAACCGCAGAGATTAAAACCCCAAAAGTCTAGTTCCACAGTCCATGAGTTTTTTTTTTTTTAATTATTTATTTGGCTGCATGGGGTCTTAGTTGTGGCACTCAGGATCTTTAGTTGTGACATGTTAACTCTTACTTGTGGCAAGTGAGATCTAGTTCCCTGACCAGTGATTGAACCTGGGCTCCTTGCATTGGTAGCGTGGAGTCTTAGCCACTGGACCACCAGGGAAGTCCCCCACAGTCCATGTTTTTAACCTTTATGTGCTCGGGATTCTGAGTTGCCTGGTATAATTCTGTATATCTCTTACCCCAAAGGTGCGGCAGTTTCTGTGAATAAGTGTCAGGCTTCAGCAGTTGGACAGGTCCCATGGCTCCCCGCTTCTGTTGGCCTGACAGAAACAGATCCCAGGAATGTTACATTTCCCCAATCCTGGGTCTATCCTGGGCAAACTCTTTCTACCCTCCACACACCGTGATTGTGTGCTCTCTGACCTCTGTCCTATAGGTTTTCCCAAGTTCTATGACTGTATCTACAGAATACCAAACATTCCCTTAAACATTTGGTTTACTCAACCAGCCAGTAAATCAAATGAGGAAAGATGAGCTGTTGTTTATTGAACTCATACTACATGCCATGCACTGAGACAAAGTCTTTGTGGGCATTATCTCGTAATCCTCCCATCACACCTGTGAGATGGCATCTGTTATTATGTATATGTTACCGAGGGAAAAAAGCAATGCTCAGTTACAAACCCAAGGTCACACTTTTTTTTTTGTGCATGTGGGATTTTAGTTCCCTACCAGGGATCGAACCCACGCTCCCTGCATGGCATTGGAAGCTCAGAGTTTTAACCACTGGATCTCCAGGGAAGTCCCCCAAGGTCACACTTTTAAGTACCTGGTAGAGCCATAATTTTTACTTGAGCCATATATGATCCAAAGGTCTTGGGTTTAGTTATTTCTTTATCTTGCTTTCAGCATTTTCCTGGGACAACCCACCCAATACATTCTGCAGTGGCTTGCCCTTGTTATTATTGATATGCCAAATTCTGCATCACTGGGCCATAATTTTAATACAAGTGCACCATTTTCTTATGATAACACAAATCGTTTTTGGATTGTAAGGGAACATTTGCCTTGTCCATAACAGGGCATCTAGTGTAATGGATCTTCACAAGTGCTACCTTGTCTTAGAGAAGTTATAGAAAGAGACTCTGAGAGGATTTAACTAGGCCAAGGGGATTAAGGATGTCATATATCATACTCCTGTGGGCTTTTTGAATGGAGAAATTGGGTTTGCTATTAGAATGGACCTGGACAGAAGAAAATAAGAGTGTTGTGAATAAAATATAAGAATTGTTATTACAGCACATGGAAACACCTCTAGGGCTTGTGATTTGACCGTATTCCTAGACTGCCGCTCTCCAGTGTATGCAGTTTGCTTTGAAAGCAACTGAGATGATATTAAAGCTGTGGATGATGCTAAAATCTCCATACAAGAAGGCTAAATCAACTAAACCAAACTTTAAAACCCATTTGACTTTATTAATCTTTGTAACTCAAGGGACACTCCCAAGAAGAAAGGATCCTATATGCCTCAGGTCTGAATCTAATTGCCAGTTAATAAAAATTCCAGGGTATCCTTAATCAGCCAATTAACTGACCTAACAATTATAATAGGGAAAGAAGGTGGGAGGGGTCGAGACTGGGAATAACAAATCCATCAAGGTGGAGTAAAATGCTTCAGAGGTTAATGGTGGACACCCTTTAACATAAAGGATTTTCTTCTACCTTGACTAGGTTCCCGTTTTTCTTTTCTTTCTCCCGTCCCTGACATTTGTAATTGTTGGAACCTCTAATTGGTTGATAAGCTAATTGAGAGAGGGAGGAGGAGAGGCTTAAAGATGTGTAGTATGTATTTTTTTTTAAGTTTTTTATTCTCTGAAACAATATTTATGTGAAAATAGTTCACTGCAGTTAAGGGTGTATTTCTATTTGAAATTTAGAGCATCTTTTCTTTTTTTTTTTTACTGGAATAGTTACCTCCTAATTTATGAATCCCACAACCTTAAACATATTGATAAATTGAGATTGAAATATAATGTGAAAAGTCTGACAATTAAGGAAGCCAGTTATTTTTTTTACTTGAACATAGCTTCATAAAAATTTTAAGCCACAATAAAACAGAAGCTCTCCTTATTAAAAGAATCTATTATTGGGACAGAATTATATTTTTATTTGTATGCTGAAAATTATAATACATTGAGGACTGGAAAAGTGTGCCTGTAGGTGAAATTTTCTTCTCAATTATGATTTACCATTTTATAAATACTCTCAGATGTTGATAATAAGAAGAAGTTTAGAGTAAAAAGAATGGTGTTTGCTCCAAGAAACTCAGTTGCTGGAGTTCTCCTTTGTAGATGCATGCATGTGTTTAGAAAAATATATTTGGTAACAGTAAGTGATGGAAAACTGTCAGAGGAACTCAAGGTGGATCTGCAAACCTGGTTAAGCTCCCAGAGTTGTAAAGCATCCTCTAAGGTTTATTTAGTACATGTAGTACTTCAGTACTTTCATCACCACTCATCTAGACTTTTGTCACCAGGCTATGAAATAGAACATTTTAGATTTCGAAGGAAACTTGGAGATCACTTAGTTCTACCTTCTCATTGAACCAAAGAGGAATCAGAAACCCAGAAAGGAGAAAGGATTTGTCTAAAGTCACAGGAAATTTTCTGGCTGAGCTGGGAGCAGGTCTCCAGATTGCCAGTCCTGTGTTCTTTCCTTTCTTCCCAACTTCCCCTTATATAAATGATACCAAAGGCCAGGGGGCAAATGCCAACTGCCATATTCTGTTAGAGACTGTTTCAATGCAAAAATCTGTTGCACTCCAAGTCTGATTGCCTTCATTTTTTAATCATTCTTCAATGGCCAACTCAGAAAGCATATATCTTAGTTTTATTCTTATGAGCCTCGTTCCTCTTTCACTAATGCATTATTAACATGTCTTCTTTCTGTTCTGAAATGTTCTCAGGGGAATAACTGTGTCCTGAATTTGGAAGTGGAAATGACTGTAAGGATCTATTCCTTTTAATCTGATGGCAAGGAAGTGCTGCTACCCTTTCAGTTCTCCCAGATTCGGCTTAAAAGGATTGTTCAGAATAATTCTTTTCTAATGCTGTTATAAACTATACTCAGCCTTACAAGGTATATATGGACCTTGATTTTTATGTATCTGCGTTTTCGGGAAGAGAGGATGTTGGTTTTTTGTTTTCTCAGCTTTTGTTGTGTTTTGTTTTCAGTCTTCAGGCTGTAAAATTTATTTGTGTAAAGGCTTCTCTTATTTTTCTTACTGAGGGCTAGTTTCACTTGAGCTTGTAAATTGCTTGTAAATCAAGATCTGATTAGGAAGTAATATATTCATCTGTAACTCCTGCATAAAAGTTATTCAAGTATTGTGACAAAATAAGTGTTGTTTACTTTATACATTTTCTGCAAATTCTAAAGATTTCGTCTAACTTAAAGGCTCTCATGGAATCTTGGGGATTGTGGCTTGCCCACTGAGAGTATAAAGGCTTGCTAAATTAAGTTGATTTGCCTGAGAAAGAAATGCTTCCATTATTCATGTCAGAAGCCTGTCACATCAAATTGAGGGAGTGGAGAAAACCCTTTTTTATCAACATTTTGAACCAAGAAAAACCAACCATTGAGGGCCTGAATTTCAATTGAGGAAAAAGTCAGGCTGAAAGCAGGGTTCAAAAAAAAAAAAAAAAAAGGCTGGGTATTTGTCTAATGTTGAAAATCAGTAGAGGAGATTGATTTAACTTTGGCTGAAACTTTTTATATAGACAGACAGAATGAAACTTCTTAAAGCAGCAAGTAGTACATACAATCTTGATGTCTTTCATGTGTAAACTTGTCAAAAGTAGTTAAGCTAATTCAAATTTAAATCTCCTTGAATTTCTATTCTTCGACTTTTAATTTGTTTATTTTAAAGGATTTAGGAATGCATTTCTTGGGGGTTACTTTTCAAACATTGATGAATGTATTTTGTTTTTCAGAGTTCAAGATTATAGGGTCTGGTGTGTGATTAGAAATTATATTAATAAGAGAAGGAAGACAGACTAGTCAAGGACCAGCCCTCTTGTTTGTATCAGGTATGTGGGCATTTGTCTTTGTATGGGTGGATGTATGCACACACACACACACACACACACAACACACACACACACCTAACTTCAAATGAAACACAAGTCATTAAGAGAATAATACAAGTTGGAACAGTTAGGGGAGGACCATTTCCCAAGACAGAATATCCTCATGCAGTATTAGTTTAGGAGACTTCTCTCGTATTTGCCATAATAGGGGCATTTGTTAAATTTTAAGTAGTTGAAACACAATAATAATATAGGATAAATTATTTGATTATTTATGTAATGAAATATGATGCTCACTTTTTTTGCAATATTTGATTTCTATTAGCATATACATTTCAAATGATTGCAGGCCCCAGTAAATTCACTCTCAAGAACAAAGTTTATTTTTACAGATTTAATTCTTACCAACCATTATTTACTTTGAATATGTTTCTGCCATTATTATCCAAGCAATAGTCTTCAAATGGTAATTTTAATCTGATTTAAACAGAATATCTGTTGGGCTACTGAAAAATGTGCAACATTATTTTCTATATTTCCTACATATATTTTTGCAGATGTATATCTGATTTTAAACCAAGAAAATGGCTCCAAAAATGATCAACTGGACAACTAAAAAATTGGACAATTTAAACTGTTTGAAGGAATTCCTGCTTTCCCCCTCTCTTTTAACAAATGAAACCTGAAATCTTGTAAAAGAATAAGACAAGCTTTTTTCCTTTTTTTGGTGGGAGGTTCTGCAGCACTTCAGTCTTTAACTGAACATTATGCTTACTTGATATTTGTGCCCAGTGGAAATAAGAGTTGGCTTGTGGTGTTACCAGTACAAAAGTAATTACTTCTCGGATCAACTGCAAATATGTGCAGGTTGTAGATGGGGGAGCCATGAATGAAAGAGAGAGGCGATTGTAGTGTGGAGGACTGCAGAAGACAAGGATTAATGGCGAGTAGAATAGTATTTTGGTGTTCTTTCAGTAACGTTACAATCTCTCTGAAAGTGAATGCTGCTAACAAGGGAACCTATGAGGCAGGAGGTTGGAATGGGGTGGAGGTGGGGCATTTGGGGGTGCTAAATACAGAGAACCATGTCAGAGTGAAAATTGAATATCTAGCTTCTGTGTATTTACAAAACAAACCAACAAAATAACAAAAAACAACCTTCTCATTTGACCTGTGCTTTTTTAGATATGACACCACCAGAGGTCAATGCTATTGTGCCAGACCGCCGTGTCTATTTGCTGGCTGTTTCTGTCAGAATATAGATAATTGTTCAGAGAAAGACTTTAAATTGGTGTGCAGTAGGAACTGAGGATGGCAATAGCAAATGCTTCTAAGTTTTCCCTATGAAGTGTTATCATTTTCAGACAATTTTCAAATGCTGATAATGTTATTTTGTAATGAATGAAATTTGAGTTATGTGGCATCATAAAATGATAGCTTGTTAGAACTGGGAGAATTTTAGAAATTGGCTAGAGTTAACAGTCTTACAGATACAAAAACTGGAAGCTCAAGGGGCCAGACTTGGTATCAGAACCCAGTTCTTATTCCCAGGGCCAGTGAACTTCTCATTGATTCCCATAGGACTAATAGGTTCAGTTTTCCTCTGCTTAGTGTCAAATGATGCTGAAATAGAACATATTAAATAAAAATTAAAGGCCTCTGCAACCCCAAACCCCAGAGATAACTGTTCATGGCTAACTAAGAGTGTTTCTTCTAAGATCCCCTACCCTCAATATAAAAATAAGCATTATTATTTTTACCTTGTATTTTTCACATTTTCTTGCTTGTTTTATATATATGTACACACATATAATACCTAATGTGTATAACATATAATCTGCTCCATGTAATTCTGTACTTTTTACAATGCAAACTACTTTTAAGCAATATTCTTATAAAAATTAATACAGATGAATTATCAAAGTATGTCCACATTGCAAAAACAAAAAACAAAAGACCCTGCAAAATCACATGCAGGGTTTTGAAACTCCGTCTACTTTCTCCTACCTTATAATTCTACACCCCTAAATTCCCACTAGCAAACTCTTTCTAAACATAGCATGGACACATTTTTTATTTATTATAGATTGGGATCATACTTTGCATAGTAATCTGTAACTTTATTGTTTTTACTCAATATCCATCTTGTAAACATTTTTTATGTGAGTACAAATAAATCTACCCCATCTTTTTTAAAGGGTCCATAAAATTGAATTGTATTGATTTTGATAAAATTGAATATCTTTTTGTTTCTTGATATTTTGTAAATTTCTTCTACGAAGTCCCTGTGTGTTTTTCTTTTTTTTTTTTTGGTTATTTAAAAGTTGATATGTAGAAACTTTCTGCATTGTATGGGCAATAACTATTTGTCATAAATATTGCAAATATTTCCTCTTGTTTGTCATTTTTTTTCACCTTTGTTTCTGGCATCTTTTTAATTCTTATATAAAAGTTTTAGATTTTTCTGCAAGCAGAGATACTAGGTTTTCTTGTTATTTCCTGGTCCTAATGTCAAGCAAAGAAAGGCTTTCTACCCCATGATTAAAACAAAATACAAAATCCCTCTTATCTCTGTATGTGTGTGTCTCTCTCTATATATATATGTATGTATGTGCTTAGTTGCTCGGTCGTGTCAGACTCTTTGTGACCCTATGCACTCTAGCCTGCCAGGCTCCTCTGTCCATGAGATTTCCCAGGCAAGAAAACTGGAGTGGGTTGCCATGCCCTCCTCCAGGGGATCTACCCAACCCAGTGATCCAATCCATGTCTACTGCATTGACAGGCTGTTTCTTTACCATCTGAGCCACCAGGGAAGCCCAATATATGTATATACATATATGTATATTTTTGGCCATGCTTCAAGGCTTGTGGGATCTTAACTCCCTAATCAGGAGTTGAACCCTGGGCCTGGGCAGTGAGAGTGCTGAGTCCTAACCATTGGACCCCCAGGGAATTCCCTTATGTATATATTTTTTCTGATACTTTTATGGTTTTAATTTTTTACACACTTAGATAGGCAAAGCATATAGTGACTACTGGTAGATCGAGTGTTCTCCTTGCCCATACATGGGTCTGCTCATGTACACACACACACCAAAGTAACTGTGGAGGTGATGGATATGTTAATTATTTGATTGTGGTAATCATTTTACAGTGTATACACATATCAAAATGTCATGTTGTATACCTTAACTATATATAATATTTATTTCTCAAAAGCCAATTTAGGGACTTCCCTAATAGTCCAGTGGTTAAGAATCCTCACTTCCACCGAGGGTGTGGGTTCGATCTCCAATTGGGGAACTAAGATCCCACATGATACCCGGTGCAGCCAAAAAAAAGAAAAAGGCTCAATAGCATGGACATTGAAGTAGGCAAGCTTATGTTTGAGTCATTGCTCAACTAACTAGCCGTGTGACCTTGGGCAAACCACTTTTCCTCTCAGTGCCTTGATTTCCCCATCTGTAAAATAGGCATAGAGTCATTCCAAGGATTAAACAAATTAAGGTGAATGATTTTAAGGAATGTAGCCCAATGCTTGGCACATAGTAAGTTCACAACAAATTATAGCCATTCTTCTTATTTAAATATGTGATAAATTTATAATTTATTTTGCCTATAACTTGGAAAAAATAGAATTCTGAGTGAAATTACATTGTTTATACAGGTTCTCTGGAGACTAACATCTCTACCAAATTGAATCTCACATGTAAGATTTAGGTCTTTTTAAATGTCCTTCATTGGAATTTTCTTAGTATGAGTCTTAACACTTTTCTTGTTACTTCTTATTTATTCCTGAGTACTTTATAACTCTTATTGCTATTGAGAATGAGAGTAATTTTTAATGTTATGGTGAATGAGATTTTTCATTACATTTACTAATAGGTTATTGCTTATATAAAGGAAAGTGATGAATTGGTTTTATGCATAGTTTGTAAGGAGCCACCTCACTGAACCCTCTATTAATTCTAATAGTTTATTTTCTTGGAGACTGTTATATCATCTGTTCTCTTTTTAACATGTATTATTCATTTCTTTTTATTGTTTCATTGTATCAGGCAAAATGTTGAGAACAATACAGAGGCAGTGACAGTCTTGTCTTGGTTTTGACTTGAATGTTTATAGGGCGTGATCTCTATCATGATATTGCATTGGTTTCTGATATTGGCTTTTTTATTGATAAAGATGTTCCTATTCTTAAGTTTGCCAGGGTTTACAATCAAGGATTACTGTTGAAGTTTATCAAATGCCTTTTTGGCACCTAATGGGATGACATTTTAATTATTTTTAAAAAATCTTATGTAACCAGTTAATATATTGAACTTCTGTAACACTGGCTTTGATTTGCTAATAATTAGAATATCTGTTTCTAAATTCATAACTGAGATTGAATTTGAATTATCTTCATCAGGTTTTTGTACAAGTGTTACCAAAGTCTTCCAAATTTTTCTGATAAATTGTTTTTGCCTGTAGTCCAGAATAATTTAAATAGCACAGTAGTTACACATTTCCTCAACATTTGAGAGGTTGCAAGCTTTAACAAAATTTTTTTGGTGATTGATCTTTTTGTACACTTTTTAAATTCTTCTATGACTATTGTTTTATTTATAGTCTTTGTTGCTCTTTGAGTCAAGTTTTCATATTTATAGTCTCCCAGAAAATGGTTCATTTAATCTAATCTTCAATGGCATAAAATTGTGCATGCCTGCATGCCCAGTCGCTCAGTCATGTCCAACTCTTTGAGACCCCATGTACTGTAGCGTACTGGGCTCCTCTGTCCATGGAATTTTCCAAGCAAGAATACTGGAGTGGGTTGCCATTTCCTTTTCTAGGGGATCTTCCTGACCCAGGGATTGAACCTACAGTTGATGCATTACAGGCAGATTCTTTACTATTGAGCCATCTGGGAAGCCCACACTTGAGTGTATGTGTAAATACATGATAAGTTGCTTTAGTCATGTCCAACTCTTTTCAACCCTATGGGCTATAGTCTGCCAGGCTTCTCTGTCTATTGGGATTCTCCAGGCAAGAATACTGGAGTGGGTTGCCATTCCCTTCTCTAGGGGATCTTCTTGACCCAGGGATCGAACTTGCATCTCTTATGTCTCCTGCATTTGCAGGTGGGTTCTTTAGCACTAGCACCACCTGGGAAGCCCCACTTGCATGTATACCTTGCAGCTTAAGTAATAAACATCATTAAAACTTCTGAAGCCTGAGGCTCCTCCTCTAACTCTGAATTTTACATTCATCATGTCCTTTCTATATGATTTTACCATGTATATACATATATATTTCCAGAGTGTGTATATATATGTTTGTTTGTTTGTTTTCCTACTCCAGGGGATCTTCCTGACCTAGGGATCAAACCCACATCTCTTGTGTCTTCTGCATTGACAAGCAGATTCTTTGCCACTGTGCCACCTAGGAAACAAGAATGTGCATACTATTTTCTTATACCTTGTAAAGTCTCTTTTGCATCCACTTTATCATTACTTATGTTGCATGGTTTTGTTTTGTTTGTTTTTTGTCAGTTTTGCAAGGTTTTTATATAGTTGCTTTTTTTAAAAAAGGAAGCCAGTGATTTTACTAATCATATCTACATAATATCTAGTTAATATATCAATTTCTCTTTCATTTAAATTGATTTCTTCATCATAATTTCTTTTGGCTTCCACTTTTTTTTCTAGTTCATTTTTAGTTGAATTTCTTGCTTACGTACTTTCTGACTTTCTCTTTTTTTGGCTGTGCTGGGTCTTCCTGGGCTACTCTCTAGTTGTGGTGCATAAGCTTCTGAGTTCGGTGGCTTCTCTTGTTGCAGAGCATGGATTTTAGGACATGTAAGCTCAGTAGTTGTAGTGCGTGGGCCTAATTGCCCTGAGGCATATGGAATCTTCCTGAACCAGGGACTGAGCACATGTCCCATCCCCTGCATTGGCAGGTGGACTCCTCACCACTGGACATCCAGAAAGTCTCAGTCTTTCTTCTTTAATAATAAGATAGTTTGAGTGTGATTCTTATTAATTAATTAATTGACAGGATCTTAGTTCCACAACCAGGGATTAAACCTGTGCTCCCTGCAGTGGACATCAGAGCCCTAACCACTGGATCACCAGGGGATTCCCTTGAGCATGATTTTCATTGCATCTTATAGGTTTTGATCATCTTATAGGTTTCTATAGCCTTCAGATTGTCTGTAATACAGTTTTGATTTCCTCTGGATGATTAAAAATTCACACCTACCTTTTAATTGTTAATTTCTTGTGTTACTTTAAAATTGTAATTGGCAGTCCCTGGTGGCTCAGTGGTGAAGAATCTGCCTTCTAATGCAGGAGACCTAGGTTCAATCCCTGGGTCAAGAAGATCCCCTGGAAAAGGAAATGGCAACCCATTTCAGTATTCTTGCCTGGAAAATCCCATGGGCAGAGGAGCCTGGAGGGCTATAGTTCATGGGGTCACAGAAGAGTTGGACACAGCTTAGCAACTAAACAACAACAAATATAGCACATAAGATTTTAAAAGATTTTAGACTTTCTTGGAGGCCAATCAATTTTCAGAGGTGT
Source organism: Bos grunniens (assembly GCF_055505025.1). Classification (NCBI taxonomy): domain Eukaryota; kingdom Metazoa; phylum Chordata; class Mammalia; order Artiodactyla; family Bovidae; genus Bos; species Bos grunniens. The sequence goes on along the minus strand of NC_141194.1, from coordinate 121,186,039 downwards.
TCTTAGAACATTCAAGAAAACATGTTGTATTCAGGATATAAATTCTTCCTATATTATAGATTTTTAAAAGCTTATCATTATTTAAACCCTTCTTACAGATTTACTTGATCTTATAAAATTCAGAGAGAGGTGTGTTAAAATTTCCTATATAACTATAGGTTTATGAATTATCTAGGTATTTCTAAGTTTTCTTAAAAGAATAAATTATGGTACTATGTAGTTCCATAAAGGTTAATGATAGTATTATCTTCTTTGTAATTTTACTTTTAGTTATTATAAAATATCCCTTTGCATCTAATTTAATGCTTTTGGCTTTATAGTCAACTTTGAGATTAACATGGCCTTCCTGTTTTCATTTTATTTGAATTTCCCTAGTATATCATTGCCCATATTTTTATGACTAACCTTTTTATATCAAATTACTTGGGTATTCCTCTACTTCTATTTGATTCTTATCTGTATTTTCTAACCTTCATAAAAAAACTTCCAGCTTCTAACTCTCTCTATTCATTGACTCTTCTCCCAAGTACTTTGAATCTTTGTAATCATTGCCTTGAACACTTTCTCAGGTAGATTTCTTTTATTTGTTTATTTGTTTTTAGTTCTGCTGTCTTCCATGCTGTGTGCGGGCTTTCTCTAGTTGCGGTGAGCAGAGGCTACTCTTGATTGCGTTTCATGGTCTTCTCTCATTGCGGTGGCTTCTCTTGTTGCAGAGCATGGGCTGTAGGGCACGGGCTTCAGTAGTTGCAGCCGTTGTGCTCAGTAGTTGTGGCTCCTGGGCTCCAGAGCACAGGCTCAGTAGTTGTGGCGCATGGGCTGAGTTGCTCCATGGCATGTGGGATCTTCCCGGGTCAGGGATTGAATTCATGTCTCTTGCATTGGCAGGTGGATTCTTTACCCCTGAGCCACCAGAGATGTTGCATGGTTTGTTCTTTATATCTTTAGTTGTAGAAGAGCTTTTTTTTGCTAATCTTCAGGTTTTTGTCATCAGTAGTTGCTCTGTGAGTTGTAATTTTGGTATTCCTGTAGTAAGAGGTGAGCTCAGGACCTTCCTACTCTGCCATCTTGGTCACTCCCCCTATTTTGGTCTCCTTTTTTCATAATAATGTTTCGTAGTTTTCAGTGTGCAGGTGTTGAACTTCTTTTGTTATGTGTATTCCTATTTTATTCCTTTTGATTTTATTGTCATTGGAGTTGTTAATTTCATTTTTGGACTGTTTATTGCAAATATATAGAAATTCAGTAAGTATATTGATCTGTATTTTGTGAGATTTCTAAATTCATTTATTAGTTTAAGTAGTTTATTTTTTGTGGATTATTTAACATTGTGTCATCTGCTAATAGAGATAGTTTACCTATTCTTTTCCATCTTTGATGCCTTTTGTGTCTTTTTCTTGTCTAATTGCCTCATCTAGAATTCCAGTACAATGCTGAATAGATTGATGAGAACAGACCACCTTATCTTGTGTCAAATCTTAGGGGGAAAGTATTCAGTCCTTCACCATTAAGTATGATGTTAACTGTGGGTATTTTCCCTTCATTTAAAAATTTATCTTGAGTAAAGTATGAAAAATTCTCTTTTTCTCTACTTTACATATGCAGGTACAGACCACTAAGTGTGGGAAACACTTTCAACTGTGTGACTGCTTGCACTTTCATGATAAGATTGCAAGCAGTGCAGTGAAGGACAAAGCACAAGACTCTGGAGATGCCAGCCAACCGTGTGATGCTTTCTCTAGACCAGCGGTCCCCAGTCTTTTCATCACTAGGGACTGGTTTTGGGAAAGACAGTTTTTCCACAGATGGGGTGGGGGGGGACGGTTTTGGAATGATTACATTTATTATTATTATCATTACATTACATTTATTGTGTACTTTATTTTTCTTATTACATAAGCTCCACCTCAGATAATCAGGCATTAGATCCTGGAGGTTGGGGACCCCTGGTCTATATCACTCACTTGTGTATAGAATGAGGCCAGAAAGTAGGTTTTCTGAACTCTGCAAGGTTTGATTTTTCCCTTAACTTTGGCATTAAGGAGTGTCGCAATTTTTGTGGCCATGTCACAAAGGAAAGAATTTCCAAATTTGAGAAAGATAGGGAGGAAAATAATTGTCTTACATGCTTTCTTCATCTCTGTACAGTCTTCCAAAATGGCTTTTTTTGGAAAAATCACCACCCTCTTTTGAAAGTGCTAACACTGACCTTTCCTGGTGGTTCAGATGGTAAAGAATCTGCCTGCAATGCAGGAGACCCAGGTTTGATCCCTGGGTTGGGAAGATCTCCTGGAGAAGGGCATGGCAACCCACTCTAGTATTCTTGCCTGGAGAATTCCATGGACAGAGGAGCCTGGCAGGCTACAGTCCATGGCATCACAGTCGGATACTACTGAACCAACTTAGCATGCAACGCTGACCTTCACAAAAATAGCAAACCTTTAGCTGGTGAACCTGTACCAGCTATCCCAATCCAGGAGAAATCTATTTAAAAAAAAATTTAACTGCTAAGTCTTACACTTTCCAATACATCATACTGAACATTTAGTGCAGGCAAACAGCTCCCAGATAAAATAAAAAAACTTTCATTTTCCTGAAAGGGCTTGCACCATCAGAAGCCATGTTGCTTCTCAAGCCTGATGTCCTAGCAGATTAGCAATGAGCTTGTAGGTGAAACAGCCCCTGCTGCCTCCCTCTGGTCTTATTTTCTTATACTTCTAAAACCTATCTTCCTTCATCTGATTTTTCCTTAACTATAAAATTGTCATTCTCTTTGTGTAAGAAGGTGAATACGAGTTTCATTATTCTGCAGCTTTCCCCTTTATAAAAAGAGTTCAAGGCCAGCCATCATTCAACTCAGGACAATTATTGTTGTGAGAAAATGCAAGGACCAGACTTTCTGGAACCTCCAAATTTCTAAGAGAAGTGAGAATAACTATTTTTATTTATAATTGTTGACACATTTTAATTTTCCAATCTGCTGGAGACCATGTTTAATCTCTAGTCTGGGTCCAAGTAGAAAAGACTCAGTTGTCTTTTAAAGTGATTTGAAAATAAGTTCAAAGTTCTGTATTTATTCATGTACTTTTTATTTCAGGTATCCTTTATTCCTTTGTGTATATCCAGATTTCCATCTGGTAACATTTTCTTTCTGCCTAAAAGACTTCTGTTAACATTTCCTGTATTGCCGTTCTGTTGGTAATGAATTCCCTCAGCTTTTGTATGTATGAAAAAAACTTAAAACATTTTTTTTTGAAAAATGTCTGCCATATAGAGAAGTAGGACAGTTCACTGAGCAGCCATATATCATCATCTGGATTTAATGACTATAATAATTTTGCTATATTAATATATTTTTGAAATATTTTAAAATAAATTATACACATCATATTTCACCCCTACATAACTTTTACACTCATCACTAACAAAAAGGACATTTTCCTACATAACCACAGTACCATTATTATATCTAACATAATTTACAGTAATTCTCTAGTATTCTTTAATATCCAATCTTCATTTAAATTTCCCTGATTATGTTAATACCAAAAATGTCTTTATAGCTGATTTATTCAAACCAGATTCCAATCGAGTGCCATTTGGTGAATGTTGCTCTTAAATCTCTTCTATTCTAGGACAGACATGCTATCTCTCCACCTCCCCCCTCTCCCCGAAATGTGAGATATATATATGTGTATGTTGCTGCTGCTGCTGCTGCTGCTGCTAAGTCGCTTCAGTCGTGTCCAACTCTGTGTGACTCCATAGACGGCAGCCCACCAGGCTCCACAGTCCCTGGGATTCTCCAGGCAAGAACACTGGAGTGGGTTGCCATTTCCTTCTCCAATGCGTGAAAGTGAAAAGTGAAAGTGAAGTCACTCAGTCATGTCTGACTCTTTGCGACCCCATGGACTGCAGCCCACCAGGCTACTCCGACCATGAGATTTGCCAGGTAAGAGTACTGGAGTGGGGTGCCATTGCCTTATCTATCTATCTATATATATATATCAGTTCAGTTCAGTCGCTCAGTCGTGTCCGACTCTTTGCAACCCCATGAATCGCAGCAGGCCAGGCCTCCCTGTCCATCACCAACTCCCTGAGCTCACTCAGACTCATGTCCATCGAGTCAGTGATGCCATCCAGCCATCTCATCCTCTGTCATCCCCTTCTCCTCCTGACCCCAATCCCTCCCAGCATCAGAGTCTTTTCCAATGAGTCAACTCTTCCCATGAGGTGACCAAAGTACTGGAGTTTCAGCTTTAGCATCATTCCTTCCAAAGAAATCTCAGGGCTGATCTCCTTCAGAATGGACTGGTTGGATCTCCTTGCAGTCCAAGGGACTCTCAAGAGTCTTCTCCAATACCACAGTTCAAAAGCATCAGTTCTTCAGTGCTCAGCCTTCTTCACAGTCCAACTCTCACATCCATACATGACCACTGGAAAAACCATAGCCTTGACTAAATGGACCTTTGTTGGCAAAGTAATGTCTCTGCTTTTGAATATGCTGTCTAGGTTGGACATAACTTTCCTTCCAAGGAGTAAGCGTCTTTTAATGTCATGGCTGCAGTCACCATCTGCAGTGATTTTGGAGCCCCAAACAATAAAGTCTGACACTGTTTCCACTGTTTCCCCATCTATCTATCTATCTATCTATCTATACACACACACCAAATATATATTTGGTCTTCTCACCATTTCTGGCACAGAGCTCCTAAAATCCTTGGAATTTCCCAAGTGAAGAGAATATAAAGATGTCTTTTCTTATGTTAATAAGATAACTTTTGGAGAACACCTAAGGATGGAGGCTAGTTATCAGTGGAACCAACCAAATGATTAGAAAGGAGAGTGGCTGAATGTTGGCTCAATCACCAGTGGCTAGTGATTTAATCAACCATTTAATCAACCATGCCTATACAATGAAGCCTCCATAGAGGTTGAAGATACTGAAGCTGAAGCTCTAATACTTTGGCCACCTAATGCGAAGAGACGACTCATTGAAAAAGACACTGATGCTGGGAAATATTGAGGGCAGGAGGAGAAGGGGGCGACAGAGGATGAGATAGTTGGATGGCATCACAGACTCAATGGACATGAGTTTTAGCAAATTCTGGGAGATAGTGAAGAACAGGGAAGCCTGCTGTGCTGCAATCCATGGGGTCACAAAGAATCTGACATGACTGAGCGACTGAACAATGACTAGATGGGGGAGATAGGATTTGAACCCAGCTCTGTGTAAGACTTCCCTGGTGGCTTAGACGGTAAAGTGTCTGCCTACAATGCAGGAGACCTGCGTTTGATCCCTGGGTTGGGAAGATCTCCTGGAGAAGGAAATGGCAACCCACTCCAGTATTCTTGCCTGGAAAATCCCATGGATGGAGGAACCTGGTAGGCTACAGTCCATGGGGTCGCAAAGAGTCGGACACAACTGAGCGACATTTACTTTATTTTACTGTGTAAGCCAAAGGCCGCGTGCTTAATTGCATTCCTCAAGTATGATTTGAATGAATCAGTGAATTTCTGGCCTAAGGCAAGTCACCTCTACCCTAAATGATACTTTACTTTCAATTTGTGTGCTTTTAGAAAGGAGTGTGAAATTTGAGATACATGGCAACCCACTCCAGTCCAGTATTCTTGCTTGGGAAATCCCATGGACAGAGGAGCCTGGTGGGCTACAGTCAAGGGGTCACAAGAGTCGGACACAACTTAGTGATCAAACCACCACCACCACTATGGTGGCCATGAAAGGCACCTTTCAGATCTCTGACTTCAAGGAACCTGATTGAACAATGATCTCAGTTACTGAGCTCTAAATCCTCCACTGCATTTGCCTGAGACCAATTTCTCCATAGATTCTGCCCAGCCAGTGACTGAGTCCATCAAAAATATTAAAGGAGACTCACTCCTGGGAGTTACAGACTTTGGCTCAAGGATCCCCTGTCGGTCTTGTTGCCATTTTTTTAGAATTGCATTGCAGTGTAAGACTTCACAACCAACCTTCCTTCCTTCCCTCTCTCCTCCACAGAGTCAGGCCTGTATTACTGTCTGACAGCTCTTGAGCCATAACACATAGTGTCTTTTCCTTCACAGGTATTTTCTCCATCTTTGTATCTTCTCCTTCTTGGAGGACCCAGACTAACAATTACGTATTTCCTGGATACTTCCCCAGGTAAATAATTTCTGATCTATAAGATGAAAAGACAAACCAGATTAATGGAAAATTCAGAGACTACCAGAATGGAACTGTCAAAAAAAGCCAATGGCAAGTTTATTGTATGCTTCAAATAGCTTTTTTTTCCAGATGATGGTGCAATTATAATTGGTTATGGGTACTAATGAGATACCCCTCATCCAAGGTAAGGAGCAGTGGCTGTGCTTTGCTGGAGCAGCCATGAAGAGATACCCCACGTCCAAGGTAAGAGAAACCCAAGTAAGATGGTAGGTGTTGCAAGAGGGCATCAGAGAGCAGACACACTGAAACCATACTCACAGAAAACTAGTCAGTCTAATCACACTAGGACCACAGCCTTGTCTAACTCAATGAAACTAAGCTATGCCCATGGGGCCACCCAAGATGGGCAGGTCATGGTGGACAGGTCTGACAGAATGTGGTCCACTGGAGAAGGGAATGGCAAACCACTTCAGTATTCTTGCCTTGGGAACCCCATGAACAGTATGAAAAGGCAAAATGATAGGATACTGAAAGAGGATGTCCCCAGGTCAGTAAGTGCCCAGTATGCTACTGGAGATCAGTGGAGAAATAACTCCAGAAAGAATGAAGGGATGGAGCCAAAGCAAAAACAATACCCAGCTGTGGGTGACTGGTGATAGAAGGAAGGTCCGATGCTGTAAAGAGCAATATTACATAGGAACCTGGAATGTCAGGTCCATGAATCAAGGCAAATTGGAAGTGGTCAAACAAGAGATGGTAATAGTGAACATCGACATTCTAGAAATCAGCGAACTGAAATGGACTGGAATGGGTGAATTTAACTCAGATGACCATTATATCTACTACTGCAGGCAGGAATCCCTCAGAAGAAATGGAGTAGCCATCATGGTCAACAAAAGAGTTCGAAATGCAGTACTTGGATGCAATCTCAAAAATGACAGAATGATCTCTGTTCGTTTCCAAGGCAAACCATTCAATATCACAGTAGTCCAAGTCTATGCCCCAACCAGTAACTCTGAAGAAGCTGAAGTTGAACGGTTCTATGAAGACCTACAAGACCTTTTAGAACAAACACCCAAAAAAGATGTCCTTTTCATTATAGGGGACTGGAACGCAAAAGTAGGAAGTCAAGAAACACCTGGAGTAACAGGCAAATTTGGCCTTGGAATACGGAATGAAGCAGGGCAAAGGCTAATAGAGTTTTGCCAAAAAAATGCACTGGTCATAGCAAACACCCCCTCTACCAACAACACAAGAGAAGACTCTACACATGGACATCACCAGATGGTCAACAGCGAAATCAGATTGATTATATTCTTTGCAGCCAAAGATGGAGAAGCTCTATACAGTCAACGAAAACAAGACCAGGAGCTGACTGTGGCTCAGATCATGAACTCCTTATTGCCAAATTCAGACTTAAATTGAAGAAAGTAGGGAAAACCACTAGACCATTCAGGTATGACCTAAATCAAATCCCTTATGATTATACAGTGGACGTGAGAAATAGATTTAAGGGCCTAGATCTGATAGATAGAGTGCCTGATGAACTATGGACTGAGGTTCATGACACTGTACAGGAGACAGGGATCAAGACCATCCCCATGGAAAAGAAATGCAAAAAAGCAAAATGGCTGTCTGGGGAGGCCTTACAAATAGCTGTGAAAAGAAGAGAAGCGAAAAGCAAAGGAGAAAAGGAAAGATATAAGCATCTGAATGCAGAGTTCCAAAGAATAGCAAGGAGAGATAAGAAAGCCTTCCTCAGCGATCAATGCAAAGAAATAGAGGAAAACAACAGAATGGGAAAGACTAGAGATCTCTTCAAGAAAATTAGAGATACCAAGGGGACAATTCATGCAAAGATGGGCTCGATAAAGGACAGAAACAGTATGGACCTAACAGAAGCAGAGGATATTAAGAAGAGGTGGCAATAATACATAGAAGAACTGTACAAAAAAGATCTTCACATCCCAGATAATCACGATGGTGTGATCACTCACCTAGAGCCAGATATCCTGGGATGTGAAGTCAAGTGGGCCTTAGAAAGCATCACTACGAACAAAGCTAGTGGAGGTGATGGCATTCCAGTTGAGCTCTTTCAAATCCTGAAAGATGATGCTGTGAAAGTGCTGGACTCAATATGCCAGCCAATTTGGAAAACTCAGCAGTGGCCACAGGACTGGAAAAAGTCAGTTTTCATTGCAATCCCAAAGAAAGACAATGCCAAAGAATGCTCAAACTACCGCACAATTGCACTCATCTTACACGCTAGTAAAGTGATGCTCAAAATTCTCCAAGCCAGGCTTCAGAAATAGAGGAACCATGAACTTCCAGATGTTCAAGCTGGTTTTAGAAAAGGCAGAGGAACCAGAGATCAAATTGCCAACATCTGCTGGATCATGGAAAAAGCAAGAGAGTTCCAGAAAAACATCTATTTCTGCTTTATTGATTATGCCAAAGCCTTTGACTATGTGGATCACAATAAACTGTGGAAAATTCTCAAGGAGATGGAGTACCACACCATCTGACCTGCCTCTTGAGAAATTTGTATGCAGGTCAGGAAGCAACAGTTAGAACTGGACATGGAACAACAGACTGTTTCCAAATAAGAAAAGGAGTATGTCAAGGCTGTATATTGTCACCGTGCTTATTTAACTTATATGCAGAGTACATCATGAGATACGCTGGGCTGGAAGGAGCACAAGCTGAATCAAGATTGCCGGGAGAAATCTCAATAACCTCAGATATGCAGATGACACCACCCTTATGGCAGAAAGTGAAGAGAAACTAAAAAGCCTCTTGATGAAGGTGAAAGTGGAGAGTGGAAAAGTTGGCTTAAAGCTCAACATTCAGAAAACGAAGATCATGGCATCTGGTCTCATCACTTCATGGGAAATAGATGGTGAAACAGTGAAAACAGTGTCAGACTTTATTTTTTTCGGCTCTAAAATCACTGCAGATGGTGACTGCAGCCATGAAATTAAAAGACGCTGACTGCTTGGAAGGAAAGTTATGACCAACCTAGATAGCATATTCAAAAGCAGAGACGTTACTTTGCCAACAAAGGTCCATTTAGTCAAGGCTATGGTTTTTCCAGTGGTCATGTATGGATGTGAGAGTTGGACTGTGAAGAAAGCTGAGCGCCGAATAACTGATGCTTTTGAACTGTGGTATTGGAGAAGACTCTTGAGAGTCCCTTGGACTGCAAGGAGATCCAACCAGTCCATTCTGAAAGAGATCAGCCCTGGGATTTCTTTGGAAGAAATGATGCTGAAGCTGAAACTCCAGTACTTTGGCCACGTCATGCAAAGAGTTGACTCATTGGAAAAGACTCTGATGCTGAGAGGGATTGTGGGCAGTAGGAGAAGGGGAGGACAGAGGATGAGATGGCTGGATGGCATCACTGACTCGATGGACATGAGTCTGAGTGAGCTCAGGGAGTTGGTGATGGACAGGGAGGCCTGGTGTGCTGCAATTCATGGGGTTGCAAAGAGTCAGACACGACTGAGCGACTTAACTGAACTGAACTGACGGGTACTAACTTAGTATGGACTTCCCAGGTAGCACTAGTGGTAAAGAACTCACCTGTCAATGCAGGAGACATAAGATGTGGGTCTGATACCTGGGTCCAGAAGATCCCCTGGAGGAGGGCATGGCAACCCAATCCAGTATTCTTGCCTGGAGAGTCCCATGGACAGGGGAGCCTGGTGAGGCTACAGTCCATAGGGTCACAGAGTCAGACATGACTGAAGCAACTTAGCATGCACTTTGTATGCATATTAGCAAGTCATGACAAATAGTTTCATTTAAAACACTTATTTGAAAATTAGAAGAAATACAGTGCCTCTTGTTAGCAAAAATTGGAAGAAACATGAAGCCTCTTGGTTAGCCCCAATTCTGGACATAATAAAAATAAGCAAAGGTCATAATTTTCTAAGTAAAGATGTAAGAAGTCTTTTTTTCATGTTTGAAGGTATTCCACACACAAAAAAAGAGATTGTTTTCTCTAATCTGGCTTAAGGAAAGTAACTGTGTTTTAGACTTTAAGACTGGATTCTATACATTATTACAACTTTTAGGCAGCTGTAAGGTGAGGGTTTGTTAGGATGAAGATGGGGAAGGGAAGGAAGGTGTAAATGTCTGATGAGGCACTTGAATAGGACCCAGACACCAAGTATTCTATTTACATGAATTGGTAACATTCAGATTTTCAAAGCTTATTGCAGATCAGCTTAAATTTCTCTATTGTTGTTTAGTCGCTCAGTCATGTCTCTGTGACCACATGGACTGCAGCATGCTGGGCTTCCCTTGTGTATCACTGTCTTCCAGAACTTGCTCAAACTCATTTCCATTGTGTCGGTGATGCCATCCAACCATCTCATTCTCTGTCGTCCCCTTCTCCTCCTGTCTTCAATCTTTCCCAGCATCAGGGTCTTTTCCAGTAAGTTGGCTCTTCACATCAGGTAGCCAAAGTATTGGAACTTCAGCTTCAGCATTAGTCCTTCCAATGAATATTCAGGGTTGATTTCCTTTAGGATTGACTGGTTTGATCTCCTTGCAGTCCAAGGGACTCTCAAGAATCTTCCAACACCACAGCTCAAAATCATCAAGTCTTTGGTGCTCAGCCTTCTTTATGGTCCAACTCTTACACCCATACATCACTATTGGAAAAAAACATAGCTTTAGCTAGATGGATATTTGTCATCAAAGTAATGTCTCTGCTTTTAATGCACTGTCTAGGTGGGTCATAACTTTTCTTCCAAGGAGCAAGGGTCTTTTAATTTCATGGCTGCAGTCACCATCTGCAGTGATTTTGGAGCCCAAGAAAATAAAATCTGTTACTGTTTCCATTATTTCCCCATCTATTTGCCATGAAGTGATGGGACCAGAGGCTATAATCTTAGTTTTCTGAATGTTGAGTTTTAAGCCAGCTTTTTCACTCTCTTCTTTCACTTTCATCAAGAGGCTCTTTCAGTTCCTCCTCACTTTCTGCCTTAAGGGTGGAGGGTATCATCCACATATTTGAGGTTATTGATATTTCTGCCAGCAATCTTGATTTCAGCTTGTGCTTCATTCAGCCTGGCATTTTGCTTGATGTACTCTGCATAGAAGTTAAATAAGCAGGGTGACAATATACAGCCCTGATGTAGTCCTTTCCCAATTTTGAACCAGTCTGTTGTTCATGTCCAGTTCTAACTGTTGCTTCTTGACCTGCATGCAGGTTTCTCAGGAGGCAGGCAAGGTGGTCTGGTATTCTTATCTCTTGAAGAATTTTCCACAGCTTTTTGTGATCCACACAGTCAAAGGCTTTAGTGTAGTCAATGAAGCAGAAGTAGATGTTTTTCTGGAATTCTCTTGCTTTTTTGATGATCCAATGGATGTTGGCAATTTGATCTCTGGTTCCTCTACCTTTTTTAAATTTCTCAATAGCTACACTTAACAAAAATACACTTACTCTCATATTTAAATTTTCAGAAATTCATGGAAAGTGAAATTATGAAATATTCATTGAGTACCCTGTGTACGTAGCAGTTTGCAAGGAGGTAGGGATATTTCAGAGAACATGAGAGACACATAAAGATATTTTTGTGACATTGTGTACTTGTCCATGGCCCAGCTGTGCTATTTCTGTACTTAAAAAAATGGAAGTTCACAGTAGAAATGTTCAATTAACTGTTAAACACCTTTGTCAATTAAGAGATCATTTCCAGATCTGATGGATGAGTTCAAAATATCCAATTCATTTTAATCATCAGGCGGAAGAACAGTGCTACTCTCAAGAAGAGAGCAGATAAACATGTAAATGAACTCACAAATCTTTCAGAAGTACTCTGGAGTGATTGAATATTAATGTGCAAAATTTTCCATGTGTTAAATGACAAGCTGAATTACACTGAGCAGTGTGACGTTCAATGATAATCTAATTATATTGTGTTTTGTAACATTTAATAAGAACTAGATTGTAAGTGTGAGACACTGGGGACACAGCTAGAACAAGAAGAACTCTGTTGAAAGCTCCAAGGACTAAGACCCATAAGTAGGCTTTCATGTATCACAATTGCTCACCCAGTCACCTTTTCTCCATGTTGTTTGATTTTCTTTCTTATTCTGTCCCAATCCATCGGGAGATTATAATCTTAGAAGCCAGGTCAAAAGTCACCAGAAAGCCTTTCCTGACATTTTACCCTTGTGGTGACCACAAGGACTGCACCTTGAGGAGCTCCAACTACAGGGAATATAATTGACCAAGGATCCCAGCTATGTGATTGTGGGAAATCCACCTCCAGGTTTGCATCAAAGCCATGTGTCTCATGGGGTACTTCTAGTCAATGCCCAAAGACCAAAGGGTTGCTAAGGCAAACCTGTTCCTGAAAGATACAGATCCTCTTTGATTTTGACTTTGGTTTGCAGTGTTTCTGTCAACAGCTCTGTCAGACTGCCTTTAGGCTGCATGGCTGTCTAGGGTGCTACCACCCAACCTTGTCTCCCTCTTTATTTCATTCATGTCACACTGGCATCACGGTCTGATGACTCTCCCAATGTTTTCCTGGCTCCCTTCCTAATTTCTCTCTCATAGGCATTTCCTCTAATAAAATGCTTCTCCTTTAATCCTGTCTTAGCCTCAGGTTTTCAGAAGACTTAACTTAACTTAACTTAACTACTCTTAGGTACTTCTCCAATTGCCCTTGTTTTGGTCTTGAGTGGCCACTTCTTCTGTTGTTTTCATATCAGCCTTCCATTCTCTATTGTGAGTTCCTGGAAGGTAGGTTTGTCAAGATTTTATTCTTGGTGCCTAGCATATATTAGGTGCATAATCAATGATGAGTGAATGATGAATGTATGAAGACAGTAGAGTTGTTAGGAGCCGCTTAGTCAGAAGGATGTGATTTCAAATCCTGATTTTGCTGCTTTAGTAGCCTGGTGACCTTGGACAAGTAAATTATCTTTATCTTTTTCTTCCTCTCTTTCCTAACCTACTTTCTGTCCCTGTGAATTTGCTACCCTGGACATTTCATGTAAGTGGAATTGCATGATATGTGCCTTATATATTCGGAGAAGGCAATGGCACCCCACTCCAGTACTCTTGCCTGGAAAATCCTATGGATGGAGGAGCCTGGAAGGCTGCAGTCCATGAGGTCGCTGAGCGTCGGACACGACTGAGCGACTTCACTTTCACTTTTCGCTTTCATGCATTGGAGAAGGAAATGGCAACCCACTCCAGTGTTCTTGCCTGGAGAATCCCAGGGACGGGGGAGCCTGGTAGGCTGCATCTATGGGGTCACACAGAGTCGGACATGACTGAAGTGACTTAGCAGCAGCAGCAGCAGCCTTATATATTTGGCTTCTTTCACTTAGCAATGATGCTTTCAAGGGTCACACATGTGGTAACATATATCACTACTTCATTACATTATGGTAAATTGGAACTGACATCTATGGATGTATCACATTTTGTTTATCTGTTCATAAGTTGATAGATATTGAGTTGTTTCTACTTATGGCTATTATGGATTGTGCTGCTGTGATCATTTGAATACAAGTTTTTCTGTGAACATACATTTTCAATTCTATTCGGTACATATGTAGGAATAGAATGGTTAGCTTGTATGATAACTTTATGTGTAACATTTTGAGAAACTGTCAAATTTTTTTTCCAAAGCAGCTGTAACACATTACATTCCACTAGCAATGTATGAGAGTTCTAATTTCTCTATATCCTTGCCAACACTTGTTTTTCAGTTTTCTTTTTCTTTAATTATAGCCATTGTGGCAGATATGAAATGGAATCTCATTGTGCTCTTGATTGGCACTTCCCTAATGACTAATGAGCTTGAGCATCTTTTCATATACTTATTTGCTATTTTGTAGATCTTCTTTAGAGAAGTTCAGTTAGATCAGTTAAGTCACTCAGTCGTGTCTGACTCTTTACGACCCCATGGACTGCAGCATGCCAGGCTTCCCTGTCCTTCACAAACTCCCAGAGCTCGCTCAGACTCATGTCCATCGAGTTGGTGATGCCATCCAACCATCTCATCCACTGTCATCCCCTTCTCCTCCCACTTTCAAACTTTCCCAGCATCAGGGTCTTTTAAAATGAGTCAGTTCTTCACATCGGGTGGCCAAAGTGTTGGAGTTTCAGCTTCAGCATCAGTCCTTCCAATGAATATTCAGGACTGATTTCCTTTAGGATGGACTGGTTGGATCTCCTTGCAGTCCAAGGGACTCTCAAGAGTCTTCTACAACTCCACAGTTCAAAAGCATCAATTCTTCGGTGCTCAGCTTTCTTTATAGTCTCACATCCATAAATGACTAATGTCTATTCAAATCCATTGCCCATTTTAAGTTAGGTTTTTAATCTCTTTTTTATTATTGAGCTGTGTTGTTTATATAGTCTATATGCAAGTTTAAAAATCAGGCATGTGATATGCAGATATTTTATCCCATTCTGGGGGTTGTCTTTTCACTCTCTTCATACTATCCTTTGACCTACAAAAGTTTTTAGTTTTGATAAAGTCCTCTTTGTTTTTCTTTTGTTGCTTGTGCTTTCAATACCATATAAAAAACTATTACCTAAGCCAGAGTCATGAAGATTTATACCTATGTTTCCTTCTAAGAGTTTTATATATTTTATTCTTAAATTTAAATCTTTAAAGACTAAGGGGTTAATTTTTATATATGGTGTGCATTAGGGGTCTAAATTCATTTTTCCGCATGTGGATATCCAATTGTCCCAGTGCCTTTTGTTGGAAATGCCATTTATTCTTTCCTCATTGAATTTACTTGGCACCACTGTCAAAAATCAATTGACAAGAGATAATAGACATATGACTTTATTTCTAGATTCTCCAGTCAATTCCATCAATCTCTATGTTTATCCTCATGCCAATACCACACAATCTTTATTACTGTAGCTTTGTAATAAATTTGGAGATCAGGAAATGTGAGTCTTTCAACTTTGTTCTTTTTTTTTTCAGTATAGTTTTGGCCATTTGGGATTCCTTATTTCCATAAGAATATTATGAATAGCTGTCCATTTCTTTAAAAGAGGCACCTGAGATTTTGACAGGAATTTTGTTGACTTTATACATCATTTTAGGGAGTATTACCATCATGACAATAATAAGTCTTCCAATCCATGGACATGGGCTGTGTTTTCATTTATTTAGTTCTCTTTTAATTTCTTTCAACAGGTTTTGTAGTTTTCAGTGTATAAGTCTTACACTTCTTTCATTAAATTTATTCCTAAATGTTTTTTGATGCTATTATAAATGGAATTGTTTTCTTAATTTCATTTTTGGACCATTCATTGCTAGTATATAGAAGTATAGCCAAATTTGGTCTTTGTGTGGGCTTTCTCTAGTTATAGCCAGAAGGAGGCTACTCTTCATTGTGGTGTGCAGGCTTCTCCTTGCAGTGGCTTCTCTTGTTGAAGAACACGGACTCTAGAGCACATGGGCTTCAGTAGTTGTGGCACACAGGACTAGTGGCTCTGCAGCATGTGTGATCTTCCCAGACCAGGGACTGAACCCATGTCCCCTGCATTCCCAACCTCTGGACTACCAGGGAAGTCCTACAAATCATTTTTGGATGTTGGTTTTGTATTTGTAACTTTCCTGAACTCATTTATTAGATTTTTTTTCTTGGTACAGATACTTTTGTGTGTGTGTGTGTGTGTTTGATATAGTATTTTTTAAATTATTAATTAATTAATTTTTGGAGGCTAATTACTTTCCAATATTGTATTGGTTTTGTCATACATTGACATGAATCCACCACGGGTGTACATGTGTTCTCCATCCTGAACCCCCCTCCCACCTCCCTCCCCATCCCATCCCTCTGGGTCATCCCAGTGCACCAGCCCTGAGCACCCTGTCTCATGCATTGAACCTGGACTGGTGATCTGTTTCACATATGATAATATACATGTTTCAATGTTATTCTCCCATATCATCCCACCCTCGCCCTCTCCCACAGAGTCGAAAAGACTGTTCTATACATCTGTGTCTCTTTTGCTGTCTTGCATACAGGGTTATCGTTACCATCTTTCTAAATTCCATATATATGCATTAGTATACTGTATTGGTGTTTTTCTTTCTGGCTTACTTCACTCTGTATAATAGGCTCCAGTTTCATCCACCTCATTAGAACTGATTCAAATGTATTCTTTTTAATGGCTGAGTAATACTCCATTGTGTATATGTACTACAGCTTTCTTATCTATTCATCTGCTAATGGACATCTAGGTTGCTTCCTTGTCCTGGCTATTATAAAGAGTGCTGTGATGAACATTGGGGTACACGTGTCTCTTTTAATTCTGGTTTCCTCGGTGTATATGCCCAGCAGTGGGATTGCTGGGTCGTATGGCAGTTCTATTTCCAGTTTTTTAAGGAATCTCCACACTGTTCTCCATAGTGGCTGTACTAGTTTGCATTCCCACCAACAGTGTAAGAGGGTTCCCTTTTCTCCACACCCTCTCCAGCATTTATTGCTTGTAGACTTTTGGATCACAGCCATTCTGACTGGTGTGAAGTGGTACCTCATTGTGGTTTTGATTTGCATTTCTCTGATAATGAGTGATGTTGAGCATCTTTTCATGTGTTTGTTAGCCATCTGTATGTCTTCTTTGGAGAAATGTCTATTTAGTTCTTTGGCCCATTTTTTGATTGGGTCGTTTATTTTTCTGGAATTGAGCTGCAGGAGTTGCTTGTATATTTTTGAGATTAATTCTTTGCCAGTTGCTTCATTTGCTATTATTTTCTCCCATTCTGAAGGCTGTCTTTTCACCTTGCTTGTAGTTTCCTTTGTTGTGCAGAAACTTTTAATTTTAATTAGGTCCCATTTCTTTATTTTTGCTTTTATTTCCAATATTCTGGGAGGTGGGTCCTAGAGGATCCTGCTGTGATTTATGTCAGAGAGTGTTTTGCCTATGTTTTCCACTAGGAGTTTAATAGTGTCTGGTCTTACGTTTAGATCTTTAATCCATTTTGAGTTTATTTTTGTGTATGGTGTTAGAAAGTGTTCTAGTTTCATTATTTTACAAGTGGTTGGCCAGTTTTCCCAGCACCACTTGTTAGAGAGATTGTCTTCTCTCCATTGTATATTCTTGCCTCTTTTGTCAAAGGTAAGGTGATGATAGGTGCATGGATTTATCTCTGGGCTTTCTATTTTGTTTCATTGATCTATATTTCTGTCTTTGTGCCAGTACCATACTGTCTTGATGACTGTGGCTTTGTAGTAGAGCCTGAAGTCAGGCAGGTTGATTCCTCCAGTTCCATTCTTCTTTCTCAAGATTACTTTGGCTATTCGAGGTTTTTTGTATTTCCATACAAATTGTGAAATTATTTGTTCTAGTTCTCTGAAAATACTGTTGGTAGCTTGATAGGGATTGTATTGAATCTATAGATTGTTCATTTTCACTATATTGATTCTTACAATCCATGAACACTCCATCTATTTGTGTCCTTTTTGATTTCTTTCACCAGTGTTTTATAGTTTTATATATATAGGTCTTCTGTTTCTTTAGGTAGATATATTCCTAAGTATTTTATTCTTTTCGTTGCAATGGTAAATGGAATTGTTTCCTTAATTTCTCTTTCTGGTTTCTCATTGTTAGTGTATAGGAATGCAAGGGATTTCTGTGTGTTGATTTTATATCCTGCAACTTTCCTATATAGATTAATTAGCTCTAGTAATTTTCTGGTGATGTCTTTAGGGTTTTCTATGTAAAGGATCATTTCATTTGCAAACAGTGAGAGATTTACTTCTTCTTTTCCAATCTGGATTCCTTTTATTTCTTTTTCTGCTCTGATTGCTGTGGCCAAAACTTCCAAAACTATGTTGAATACTAGTGCTGAGAGCGGGCAGCCTTGCCTTGTTCCTGAATTTAGGGGAAATAATTTCAATATTTCACCATTGAGGATAATGTTTGCTGTGGGTTTGTCATATATAGCTTTTATTATGTTAAGGTATGTTCCTTCTATTCCTGCTTTTTGGAAGGTTTTTTATCATAAATGGATGTTGAATTTGGTCAAAGGCTTTCTCTGCATCTATTGATATAATCATATGGTTTTTATTGTTCAATTTGTTAAAGTGGTGTATTACACTGATTGATTTGCAGATATTGAAGAATCCTTGCATCCCTGGGATAAAGCCCACTTGGACATGATGTATATCTTTTTAATATGTTGTTGGATTCTGTTTGCTAGAATTTTGTTAAGGATTTTTGCATCTATGTTCATCAGTGATATTGGCCTGTAGTTTACTTTTTTTGTGGCATCTTTGTTAGGTTTTGGTATTAGGGTGATAGTGGCCTCATAGAATAAGTTTGGAAGTTGACCTTCCTCTGCAATTTTCTGGAAGAGTTTGAGTAGGATAGGTGTTAGCTCTTCTCTAAATTTTTGGTAGAATTCAGCTGTTAAGCTGTCTGGTCCTGGGCTTTTGTTTGCTGGAAGATTTCTGATTACAGTTTTGATTTCCATGCTTGTGATGGGTCTGTTAAGATTTTCTATTTCTTCCTGGTTCAGTTTTGGATGGTTATACTTTTCTAAGAACTCTTCCATTTCTTCCAAGTTGTCCATTTTATTGGCATATAGTTACTGATAATAGTCTCTTGTGATCCTTTGTATTTCTGTGTTGTCTGTTGTGATCTCTCCAGTTTCATTCATAATTTTGTTGATTTGATTTTTATCCCTTTGTTTCTTGATGAGTCTGGCTAATGGTTTGTCAATTTTATTTATCCTCTCAAAGAACCAGCTTTTGGCTTTGTTGATTTTTGCTATGGTCTCTTTTGTTTCTTTTGCATTTATTTCTGCCCTAATTTTTAAGATTTCTTTCCTTCTGCTAACCCTGGGGTTCTTCATTTCTTCCTTTTCTAGTTGCTTTAGGTGTAGAGTTGGTTATTTATTTGACTTTTTTCTTGTATCTTGAGGTAAGCCTGTATTACTGTGAACCTTCCCCTTAGCACTGCTTTTACAGTGTCCCATAGTTTTGGAGTTGTTGTGTTTTCATTTTCATTCATTTCTATGCATATTTTTATTTTTTTATTTCTTCTGTGATTTGTTGGTTATTCAGCCGCATGTTGTTTAGCCTCCATATGTTGGAATTTTTAATAGTTTTTCTCCTGTAATTGACATCTAATCTTACTGCATTGTGGTCACAAAAGATGCTTGGAATGATTTCCGTTTTTTTTTTTTTTTTAATATGTCAAGACTAGATTTATGGCCCAGGATATGATCTATCCTGGAGAAGGTTCCGCGTGCACTTGAGAAAAAGGTGAAATTCATTGTTTTGGGGTGAAATGTCCTATAGATATCAATTAGGTCTAACTGGTCTATTGTATCATTTAAAGCTTGTGTTTCCTTGTTAATTTTCTGTTTAGTTGATCTATCCATAGGTGTGATTGGGCTATTAAAGTCTCCCACTATTATTGTGTTATTGTTAATTGCCTCTTTCATACTTGTTAGCATTTGTCTTACATATTCCGGTGCTCCTATGTTGGGTGCATATATGTTTATAACTGTTATTTCCTCTTCTTGGATTGATCCTTTGATCATTATGTAGTGTCCTTCTTTGTTTCTTTTCACAGCCTTTGTTTTAAAGTCTATTTTATCTGAAATGAATATTGCTATTGCTGCTTTCTTTTGGTCTCCATTTGCGTGGAATATCCTTTTCTAGCCCTTCACTTTCAGTCTATATGTGTCCCTTGTTTCGAGGTGGGTCTCTTGTAGACAACATATATAAGGGTCTTGTTTTTGTATTCATTCAGCCAGTCTTTGTCTTTTGGTCGGGGCATTCAACCCATTTCCATTTAAGGTTCAGTTCAGTTCAGTTCAGTCGCTCAGTCGTGTCCGACTCTTTGCGACCCTGTGAATCGCAGCACGCCAGGCCTCCCTGTCCATCACCAACTCCCAGAGTTCACTGAGACTCACGTCCATCGAGTCAGTGATGCCATCCAGCCATCTCATCCTCTGTCGTCTCCTTCTCCTCCTGCCCCCAATCCCTCCCAGCATCAGAGTCTTTTCCAATGAGTCAACTCTTCACATGAGTTGGCCAAAGTACTGGAGTTTCAGCTTTACCATCATTCCTTCCAAAGAAATCCCAGGGCGGATCTCCTTCAGAATGGACTGGTTGGATCTCCTTGCAGTCCAAGGGACTCTCAAGAGTCTTTTCCAACACCACAGTTCAAAAGCATCAATTCTTCGGCTCTCAGCCTTCTTCACAGTCCAACTCTCACATCCATACATGACCACAGGGAAAACCATAGCTTTGACTAGATGAACGTTTGTTGGCAAAATAATGTCTCTGCTTTTGAATATGCTATCTAGGTTGGTCATAACTTTCCTTCCAAGGAGTAAGTGTCTTTTAATTTTATGGCTGCAGTCACCATCTGTAGTGATTTTGGAGCCCAGAAAAATAAAGTCTGACACTGTTTCCACTGTTTCCCCATCTATTTCCCATGAAGGGTGGGACCAGATACCATGATCTTCGTTTTCTGAATGTTGAGCTTTAAGCCAACTTTTTCACTCTCCACTTTCACTTTCATCAAGAGGCTTTTGAGTTCCTCTTGTCTTTCTGCCATGAGGGTGGTGTCATCTGCATATCTGAGGTTATTGAGATTTCTCCCAGCAATCTTGATTCCAGCTTGTGCTTCTTCCAGCCCAGCGTTTCTCATGATGTACTCTGCATATAAGTTAAATAAGTAGGATGATAATATACAGCCTTGACGTACTTCTTTTCCTATTTGGAACCAGTCTGTTGTTCCATGTTCAGTTCTAACTGTTGCTTCCTCACCTGCATACGGATTTCTCAAGAGGCAGGTCAGGTGGTCTGGTATTCCCATCTCTTTCAGAATTTTCCACAGTTTATTGTAATCCACACAGTCAAAGGCTTTGGCATAGTCAATAAAGCAGAAA
Source organism: Bos grunniens (assembly GCF_055505025.1). Classification (NCBI taxonomy): domain Eukaryota; kingdom Metazoa; phylum Chordata; class Mammalia; order Artiodactyla; family Bovidae; genus Bos; species Bos grunniens. The sequence continues at coordinate 121,164,967 of NC_141194.1, read as the reverse complement.
TAGATGTTTTTCTGGAACTCTCTTGCTTTTTCCATGATCCAGCAGATGTTGGCAATTTGATCTCTGGTTCCTCTGCCTTTTCTAAAACCAGCTTGAACAGCAGGAAGTTCATGGTTCACGTATTGCTGAAGCCTGGCTTGGAGAATTTTGAGCATTACTTTACTAGGATGTGAGATGAGTGCAATTGTGCAGTAGTTTGAACATTCTTTGGCATTGCCTTTCTTTGGGATTGGAATGAAAAATGACCATTTCTAGTCCTGTGGCCACTTCTGAGTTTTCCAAATTTGCTGGCATATTGAGTGCAGCACTTTCACAGCATCATCTTTCAGGATTTGAAATAGCTCAACTGGAATTCCATCACCTCCACTAGCTTTGTTTGTAGTGATGCTTTCTAAGGCCCACTTGACTTCACATTCCAGGATGACCTGAATCAAATCCCTTATGATTATACAGTGAAAGTGAGAAATAGATTTAAGGGCCTAGATCTGATAGAGTGCCTGATGAACTATGGAATGAGGTTCATGACATTGTACAGGAGACAGGGATCAAGACCATCCCCATGGAAAAGAAATGCAAAAAAGCAAAATGGCTGTCTGGGGAGGCCTTACAAATAGCTGTGAAAAGAGGAGAAGCGAAAAGCAAAGGAGAAAAGGAAAGACATAAGCATCTGAATGCAGAGTTCCAAAGAATAGCAAGAAGAGATAAGAAAGCCTTCCTCAGCAATTAATGCAAAGAAATAGAGGAAAACAACAGAATGGGAAAGACTAGAGATCTCTTCAAGAAAATTAGAGATATCAAGGGAACATTTCATGCAAAGATGGGCTCGATAAAGGACAGAAATGGTATGGACCTAACAGAAGCAGAAGATATTAAGAAGAGGTGGCAAGAATACACAGAAGAACTGTACAAAAAAAAATATCTTCACATTTAAGGTAATTATTGATAAGTATGATCCCATTGCCATTTACTTTATTGTTTTGGGTTAGAGTTTATACACCCTTTCTGTGTTTCCTGTCTAGAGAAGATCCTTTAGCATTTTTTGGAGAGCTGGTTGGTGGTGCTGAATTTTCTCAGCTTTTGCTTGTCTGTAAAGCTTTTGATTTCTCCTTCATATTTGAATGAGATCCTTGCTGGGTACAGTAATCTGGGCTGTAGCTTATTTTCTTTCATCACTTTAAGTATGTCCTGCTATTCCCTTCTGGCATGAAGAGTTTCTATTGAAAGATCAGCTGTTATCCTTATGGGAATCCCCTTGTGTGTTATTTGTTGTTTTTCCCTTGCTGCTTTTAGTATTTGTTCTTTGTTTTTGATCTTTGTTAATTTGATTAATATGTGTCTTGGGGTGTTTTGCCTTCGGTTTATGCTGTTTGGGACTCTCTGGGTTTCTTGGACTTGGGTGACTATTTCCTTCCCCATTTTAGGGAAGTTTTCAACTATTATCTCCTCAAGTATTTTCTCATGGCCTTTCTTTTTGTCTTCGTCTTCTGGGACTCCTATGATTCGAATGTTGGGGCGTTTATCATTGTCCCAGAAGTCTCTGAGGTTGTCCTCCTTTCTTTTAATTCTTTTTTATTTTTTCCTCTCTGTTTCATTTATTTCTACCATTCTATCTTCTACCTCACTAATCCTGTCTTCTTCCTCCGTTATTCTACTGTTGGTTCCCTCCAGAGTGCTTTTGATATCAACTATTTCATTATTCATTATATATTGACTCTTTTTTATTTCTTCTAGGTCCTTGTTAAACATTTCTTGCATCTTCTCGTTCTTTGTCTCCAGGCTATTTATCTGTTACTCCATTTTGTTTTCAAGATTTTGGATCATTTTCACTCTCATTATTTGGAATTCTTTATCAGGTAGATTCCCTATTTCTTCCTCTTTTGTTTGATTTGCTGGGCATTTATCCTGTTCCTTTACCTGCTGGGTATTTCTCTGCCTTTTCATCTTGTTTAGATTGCTGTGTTTGGGGTGGCCTTTCTGTATTCTGGCAGTTTGTGGCTCCTCTTTATTGTGGTGTTTCCTCCTTGTGGGTGGGGTTGGACATGTGGCTTGTCAAGGTTTCTTGGTTAGGGAAGCTTGTGTTGGTTTTCTGGTGGGTGGAGCTGGATTTCTTCTCTCTGGAGTGCACTGAAGTGGCCAGTAATGAGTTGTGAGATGTCTATGGATTTGGTGTGACTTTGGGCAGCCTGTATATTTAAGCTCAAGGCTATGTTTCTGTGTTGCTGAAGAATTTGTGTGGTATGTCTTTTTCTGGAACTTGTGGGCCCTTGGGTGGTGCTTGGTTTCAGTGTAGGTATGGAGGCGTTTGATGAGCACCTATTGATTAAAGTTTCCTGGAGTCAGGAGTTCTATAGTGTTCTCAGGATTTGCACTTAAGCCTCCTGCCTCTGGTTTTCAGTCTTATTCTTACAGTAGCCTCAAGACTTCTCCATCTCCGTTTGAAGACAATGGGCTGCCTTTCTGGGTGCCTGATGCCTTCTGCCAGCATTCAGAAGTTGTTTTGTCTTTGGTATGGATTCTTCAGGGTATACTATATATAACATCATGTCATGTGTGAGTAGAGATAGTTTTATTCCTTCCTTTTCTTGTTTAAGTGCCCTGAATTTTCAGTGCAGTTTGACAAGAGCAAAGATTCTTGTCTTGTTCCCAATCTTAGGGGGAAAACATTCAATCATTCACCCTTAAGTATGATGTTAGCTCTGGGTTTTTCATAGATGCTCCTTATCAATTTGAGGAAGTTTTCTTCTATTCCTAGTTTGTTGACAGTTAACAGTTTTTTTTATCATGAAAGGGTTTTAGATTTTTATCAAGTTTTTTTTTCTTGTATCTATTGAGATTATCATATGTGTTTTATCATATGTGTTTTAATATGATGTATTACATTGATTGATTTTCATATGTTGACCCAACATTGGTCAACATCATGTGGTGTATAATCTTTTTTATATGCTTCTGGGTTTGATGTTCAAGTATTTTGTTGAAGACTTTGCATCTGTAGTTTTCCTGTGACTTCTTTGCTTAGTGCTGTACCAGGGTGATATTATTTTCATGTTAGTGTTTCCTACTCTTCTATTTTAGAAGGAAATTAAGAAAGATTGGTGTTAATTATTCTTTAAATGTTTAATGGATTTTACCAGTGAATTTATCTAGTCTAGGCTTTTCCTTATTGGAAGTTTTTGACTACTGACTGAATCTGTTACTTGTGTTATTAGGATGATCCCCTGGGGGAGGAAATGGCAACCCACTCCTGTATTCTTGCCTGGAAAATTCCATGGACAGAGGAGGCTACAGTTCACGGAGTTAAAAGAGTCAGACACAACTGAGCACACTTACATTTTTTGAGAGATTGCTTATCTTGAAGTGTATTCAGATTTTCTATGTCTTCTTAAGTGAGTCATTTTATTTTTGTAAGTTAAGAGGTGGGTTTATTTACAGAGAAACACTCCCCACAGACTGAGTGTGGGTCATCTCAGAAGGTGAGAGTGGCCCTTTAGTCGGTTTTGATAGTTTCTGTGTTTCTAGGGATTTTTCCATTTCATCTAGGTTATCTAATTGTTCACATACAATTGTTCATAGTATTTTATTATTATTTTTTATTTCTGTAAGAGCAGTAGCAACATCCTCACTTTCATTCCTGATTTTTGTAATTTGAGTTTTTTCTCTTTTTGTCATGATCAGTCTAGCTGAAGTTTTGTCAATTTTGTTAATCTTTTTAAAGAAACGACTTTTGGTTTTGTTGATTTTTCTCTACCTATTGTTTTTCTATTTTAAAATTTTGTTTATTTTCTTTTAAATTTCTCTTTATTTTCTTTGTTCTTTTGCTTTAAGCTTACTTTTCTAAGGTGTGGCAGGTTAGGTTAATGATTTGAGATCTTTCTTTTTTGTGTGTACTGTAGGCATTTGGAAGATTAATCTCCCTGCTTTTGTTGCATCCCATAAGTTTTGATATGTTGTATTTTTCATTTTCATTCATCTCGTATTTTCTAGTTTCCCTTGAATTTCTTCTTTGACCTGTTGATTATTTAGAAATATGATGTTTAATTTGCACAAGTTTATGGAGTAATTAAAAGACGCTTACTCCTTGGAAGGAAAGTTATGACCAACCTAGATAGCATATTGAAAAGCAGAGACATTACTTTGCCAACAAAGGTCCGTCTAGTCAAGGCTATGGTTTTTCCAGTAGTCATGTATGGATGTGAGAGTTGGAATGTGAAGAAAGCTGAGCGCCGAAGAGTTGATGCTTCTGAACTGTGGTGTTGGAGAAGACTCTTGAGAGTGCCTTGGACTGCAAGGAGATCCAACCAGTCCATTCTGAAGGAGATCAGCCCTGGGATTTCTTTGGAGGGAATGATGCTGAAACTCTTTGGCCACCTCATGCGAAGAGTTGACTCATTGGAAAAGACTCTGATGCTGGGAGGGATTGGGGTCAGGAGGAGAAGGGGAGGACAGAGGATGAGATGGCTGGATGGCATCACTGACTCGATGGACGTGAGTCTGAGTGAACTCTGGGAGTTGGTGATGGACAGGGAGGCCTGGTGTGCTGCGATTCATGGGGTTGCAAAGAGTCGGACACAACTGAGGGACTGAACTGAACTGAAAGTGCCTGGGTCTTTGTAGATGAGTAATCATCTGTGTAGAATATCCCAAAGGATTGACCAAAAAAAAAGCTCTCGAAGGGCTTCCCTCATGGCTTCCTGCCAGTGCAGGAGACACAGGTTCAGTCCCTGATCTGGGACGATCCCATATGCTGCAGGGCAACCAAGCCCATGTGCCCTAACTACTGAGCCTGTGCTCTAGAGCCCAGGAATTGCAGCTACTGAGCCCATGTGCTACAATTATTGAAGCCCATGTGCCCTAGAGCCCATGTTCTGCAACAAGAGAAGCCACCATAATGAGAGGCGCGCACACTGCTAGTAGAGAATAGCCCCTGCTGGCTGCAACTAGAGAAAACCCTGTGTAGCAACAAAGACTCAACACAGCCAAAAAAAAAAAAAAACCCTCTGAAACTAAAAGGTAGTCATAGGATGCAACATTAATACATAAAAGTCATGTCTTTCCTGTATATTAGTAATGAACAATTGGAATTAAAAATTCAAACTCAATACCACTTATTGTACAGTAGCACAAAAATTCAGATACTTCAATATAAATCCAACAAAATGCTTGCAGGATCTATATGTAGAAAACTGCAAAACTCTGATAAAAAAAAAAGATCTAAATAAACGGAAGGATATTTGATGTTCATGGATTGAAAGACTCAGTATTATTAAGATGTCAATTCTCCTCAACTTGATCTATAGATTCAGTGCAGTCCCAGTGAAAATTCCAGCAAGTTATTTGTAGATATCGACAAACTAATTCCAGAGTTTATATGAAAAGGCAAAAGGCCTAAAATAGCCAACTAAATACTGAGGAAGAACAAAGTTGGACTTAGGCTTCTATTAATGACTTCAAGACTTACTATAAAGCTGCAGTAATGAAGACAGTATAGTATTGATGAAAGAATAGACAAATAGATCAATGGAACAGAATACAGAGCTCAGAAATAGATCCACCTGAAGACAGTCAACTATTCTTTGACAAGGGAGCAAAGGCAATTCAATGGAGAAAGGGCAGTCTTTTCAACAAATGGTGCTGGGATAACTGGATATCCATTTAAAAAAAAAAAAAGAACCTGGACACAGACCTTATAACTTTCACAAAAATGAACTCAGAATAGATCGCAGACCTAATGTGCCTGGCATGTGGCAGGTACTCCATCAATGGTCACTACGGTTTTGTAACCATTCTGAAGCTTTGTTGAGTTGGCTGGTCAAGAACTTGTGGTGGGCCTTGTTAAGAGGACTGGTTTTCTTTTAGTGTGGCCAGGGGACCACCTGTGTAAGAAGTTACATGGAGTCTTTATTACACAGACAAGTTCCTGGGCCTGCTATAGAAACAGATGCCCTGTGACTTTTGTGGGTTTTGTTTGTTTGTTTTCTGAAATAATATGCTCAGGTAATTTTGATGCATATTCATATTGGAGAATTTCAGGTGTAGGAGTTAGTCAAGATAAGGAGCCTGTTATAATGTGAGTTCCAATTGTAGCCCCAATGATTGGCATAGTGGAAGGGAGAGTAGGTTTTGGATTCACAGGAAACTGATTTCTTACTGATTTCAAATTGATTTCTTTTTCTGCCCCTTTTGACAGTGTGACATTAGGCAAAGCATTCTCCGCTCTGAGTCTCAATTTCTCTTTTTCTAAATGAGGAGGGTAAAATAATGCTTCTGGCCTCCTAGGTGGGCTGGGAGGTCTAAATGAGATGAAACCTGGCCTTGTGGGTGTCGTCACTGTCAGTCTCATTACATCTGAACAGCCAGCCAAAGGAAGACAGGAGCATGGGGAGGAAGGAAGGAGAACTTGGGGTTCCTGGTGGGTCATGAAGTAGCTGTGGTAGGTCTTGGTAGCCAGAAGGCAGTGAGTGGCCACAGAGAGTGTCACAAGACAGACAGAAGTGATGCTCAGCAGCTCAGTGGTTTAGCCTTCTCTGGGAGCTAGGTGACTGCTTCTCAGACAGAAATGGCCCTGACCATGAAAGATGCCACGTCTGAGTGTCTGCCTATGTTCTGTCTTCAGAGTATGAAGAGCTGGTCATAGACCATAGGTATCCCCTTCAAGAACTGGCATTTTTCAAAGGAATCTGTTTTTAATATTGTATATACTCTTAACTTCTTCAACATGAGAAAAAAATTTCTGAGCCCCCTCTGCTGGTTGTACTGGAGAAGAACATGTGAGGAAAGGACCAGAATAATGTTTCACAGGGACATACAGACACCTACACTACAGAAGCTGAGAGCTATGCGCATTTATAGTTCCTTGCATGTAGATCACAGACAAAGACAGGCACAAGCATGTGCTGACATAACACAGCCCCATATTAGTGCAAGGTGGTTGAGTGTACCAGCTCAGGCCTCACACAGACCAGGCCTGCATTGCCCACTTAGAGCTGTGTAGCCCTGGGCAGGTTAGATTTATGGAGGTAGAGCTAAGAATTGAAAGTTGTATATACTCAAGGTGTACAACTTGTGAACACATGTATGCATTGTGAACTATTCAGCACGATCAAGCTACTTAACATGTCCATCACCCCTCCCCCTCATAGTTATAATTCCCTTTTTTTCAAGTCCTTTAACCTTTTAATTTTGTAATTTTAAAATGTATGTATATATAACATATGTACAAGCATATGTAAAATATGTATGTATATGCATATCTATATTATAATGTATGAAAAGGGCCTACTTAGCACACACTAAACACTTCATAAATGGAAGCTGTTATGTTTTTATTATTGTTACAAAGTCAGACTCAACCTTTCAGAGTTTCAGTGTACTAATCTTTAAATTGGGAGTATTAGCAAACATTCATATGGTGTTTACTGTGTGCCAGGCACTGTTTTATTAATAAATGTTTTCTATGTACTTTCTCATTTCATCCTCCCAGTAGCCTTCTGAAATAGGAGGTATGGCTACCCTCATTTTACAGAGAAAAGTAAGTTTCAGAGAGGGTAAGTGGCTTGCCCAGCATCACACAGCTAGTAAGCAGAAGAGCTGGGATTCTAATGCAGGCAGCCTGGTTCCAGAGAGTATTCTTAAACAGGAAACTCCATCTGCTTCACGGGTAGGATTGAATGAGGCACTGTGTGCAAGGTGCTTAGCATAGTGCTAGGCACATTAAAAACACTCAGTAAATACTGGCTATGATTATTCCAATGTCAACCCTGCCACATTGACTAACTGGGTTGACACAGATATATACACACATGCAAGCACATACAGAGAGACTTACATGCCAATTCCAAACATCTGCAAATACGCAGATGCAAACAGATCCACACAGATGTATTCATTCATCCGGTGTACTCAATAACGGTGTCAACTTGAGTAAACCATTTTATTTATCTGAGACTCAGTTTCCTCATTTGGAAAATGGTGATAATAATAACAACTGCCTCAGAGGGTTATTGTGAGTGTTGAGTTAATGCTTATAAAACACTTATTACAATGTGTGACATATAGGTAGCTGTTAGTGCCAGCTCTTGTTGGTCTTGGTGTTTGCATTGAAAACTCCTCCCGGTCAGCCAGGCATCCTCAGTCCCCACCACTGGCTCTACCTGTTACTTCTGGCTTTATCTTCAGAGATCCCCGAGGACAGAAAGGAGAGGTCTGAGGGGAGGGACCATGGAACACATGAACATTGATTTCAGCAAGTGGGGGATGGTATGAAGACAAGGCTCAGAAAACTCAGAATGAAGGGGACTTTCTGGGTAGGGGCAGGCCTAAGAGAGATGCTTCAGCTAGAAGCCTTGGGAAACAGGGAGCCTAAGACACAGGTAGGGTTCACCAGAGCCCTTGTCCAAAGGTCAGCCTGTGTGCACCTAGCAGAGTCTGTTCCTGGGATTGATATAGATGGTGGGCACTGAAAGAGATGTGTCCCCATCTTACTCATAGTCCCGGGACTGTGGTGAATTGGAACATAGGCCTCAACCAAGGTCTTCTATCTTTAAAAAAAAAAAAAAAAAAAGATTGAAAAAATTGAAGAAAAGTACACATGTCATAAACTCAAAGTATTTTTATAAACTAGTATGTCTGGATAAGAGCTGACTTATTAGAAAAGACCCCAAAGCTTGGAAAGAGTGAAGGCAGGAGAACGGGGCGACAGAGAATGAGATGCTTGGATGGTATCACGGACTCAATGGATATGAGTTTGAGCAAATTCCAGGAGATAGTGGAGGGCAGGAAAGCCTGGTGTGGTGCAGTCTATGGGGTCACAGAGTTGGACATGACTGAGTGACTAAACAACAACAACAACAACAACAACATTATCTGGCTAATCAGCATTAGATTAAAAATCATAAACCAGCACCCAGAAATCCTGCAGTGGCTCTGATCCCATCACTGTGCACCAGTGATAGCCACTAGCCTGGTTTCTAACAGCACAGATGGTTTTCCCATGTTTTCAGATGAAATCATCCAATTTGTCCTCTTTCATCTCTGGCTTCTTTTACTCAAATGTGTGAGGTTCATCCTTCAGTCAGTTCAGTCACTCAGTCATGTCAGACTCTTTGAGACCCCATGAATAGCAGCACGCCAGGCCTCCCTGTCCATCACCAACTCCTGGAGTTCACCCAGACTCATGTCCATTGAGTCAGTAATGCCATTAAGCCATCTCATCCTCTGTCGTCCCCTTCTCCTCCTGCCCCCAATCCCTCCCAGCATCAGAGTCTTTTCCAACGAGTCAACTCATCGCATGGGGTGGCCAAAGTACTGGAGTTTCAGCTTTAGCATCATTCCTTCCAAAGAAATCCCAGGGCTGATCTCCTTCAGAATGGACTGGTTGGATCTCCTTGCAGTCCAAGGGACTTTCAAGAGTCTTCTCCAACACCACAGTTCAAAGGCATCAATTCTTCTGCGCTCAGCCTTCTTCACAGTCCAACTCTCACATCCATACATGACCACAGGAAAAACCATAGCCTTGACTAGATGGACTTTTGTTGGAAAAGTAATGTCTCTGCTTTTCAATATGCTGTCTAGGTTGGTCATAACTTTCCTTCCAAGCAGTAAGCGTCTTTTAATTTCATGGCTACAGTCACCATCTGCAGTGATTTTGGAGCCCAAAAAAATGAAGTCTGACACTGTTTCCACTGTTTCCCCCATCTATTTCCCATGAAGTGATGGGACCGGATGCCATGATCTTCGTTTTCTGAATGTTGAGCTTTAAGCCAACTTTTTCACTCTCCTCTTTCACCTTCATCAAGAGTCTTTTTACTTCCTCTTCACTTTCTGCCATAAGGGTGGTGTCATCTGCATATCTGAGGTTATTGAGATTTCTCCCGGCAATCTTGATTCCAGATTGTGCTCTTCCAGTCCAGGGATTCTCATGATGTACTCTGCATATAAGTTCAATAAGCAGGGTGACAATATACAGCCTTGACATACTCCTTTTCCTATTTGGAACCAGTCTGTTGTTCCATGTCCAGTTCTAAATGTTGCTTCCTGACCTGCATACAAATTTCTCAAGAGGTAGGTCAGGTGGTTTGGTATTCCCATCTCTTTCAGAATTTTCCCCAGTTTATTGTGATCCACACAGTCAAAGGCTTTGGCATAGTCAATAAAGCAGAAATAGATGTTTTTCTGGAACTCTCTTGCTTTTTCCATGATCCCGTGGGTGTTGGCAATTTGATCTCTGGTTCCTCTGCCTTTTCTAAAACCAGCTTGAACATCAGGAAGTTCACGGTTCACATATTCCTGAAGCCTGGCTTGGAGAATTTTGAGCATTACTTTACTAGTGTGTGAGATGAGTGCAATTGTGCAGTAGTTTGAGCATTCTTTGGCATTGCCTTTCTTTGGGATTGGAATGAAAACTGACCTTTTCCAGTCCTGTGGCCGCTGCTGCATTTTCCAAATTTGCTGGCATATTGAGTGCAGCACTTTCACAGCATCATCTTTCAGGATTTGAAATAGCTCAACTGGAATTCCATCACTTCCACTAGCTTTGTTCGTAGTCATGCTTCCTAAGGTCCACTTGATTTTACATTCCAGGATGTCTGGCTCTAGGTCAGTGATCACACCATCGTGATTATCTGGGTCGTGAAGATCTTTTTTGTACAGTTCTTCTGTGTATTCTTGCCATCTCTTCTTAATATCTTCTGTTTCTATTAGGTCCATACCATTTCTGTCCTTTATCGAGCCCACCTTTGCATGAAATATTCCCTTGGTATCTCTGATTTTCTTGAAGAGATCTCTAGTCTTTCCCATTCTGTTGTTTTCCTCTATTTCTTTGCATTGATCATTGAAGAAGGCTTTCTTATCTCTTCTTGCTATTCTTTGGAACTCTGCATTCAGATGCTTATATCTTTCCTTTTCTCCTTTGCTTTTTGCTTCTCTTCTTTTCACAGCTATTTGTAAGGCCTCCCCAGACAGCCATTTTGCTTTTTTGCATTTCTTTTCCATGGGGATGGTCTTGATCCCTGTCTCCTGTACAATGTCACGAACCTCATTCCATAGTTCATCAGGCACTCTATCAGATCTAGGCCCTTAAATCTATTTCTCACTTCCACTGTATAATCATAAGGGATTTGATTTAGGTCATACCTGAATGGTCTAGTGGTTCTCCCTACTTTCTTCAATTTAAGTCTGGATTTGGCAATAAGGAGTTCATGATCTGAGCCACAGTCAGCTCCCAGTCTTGTTTTTGTTGACTGTATAGAGCTTGTCCATCTTTGGCTGCAAAGAATATAATCAATCTGATTTTGGCGTTGACCATCTGGTGATGTCCATGTGTAGAGTCTTCTCTTGTGTTGTTGGAGGAGGGTGTTTGCTATGACCAGTGCATTTTCTTGGCAAAACTCTATTAGTCTTTGCCCTGCTTCATTCTGTGTTCCAAGGCCAAATTTGCCTGTTACTCCAGGTGTTTCTTGACTTCCTACTTTTGCATTCCAGTCCCCTATAATGAAAAGGACATCTTTTTTGGGTGTTTGTTCTAAAAGGTCTTGTAGGTCTTCATAGAACCGTTCAACTTCAGCTTCTTCAGAGTTACTGGTTGGGGCATAGGCTTGGATTACTGTGATATTGAATGGTTTGCCTTGGAAACGAACAGAGCTCACTCTGTCATTTTTGAGATTGCATCCAAGTACTGCATTTCGGACTCTTTTGTTGACCATGATGGCTACTCCATTTCTTCTGAGGGATTCCTGTCCGCAGTAGTAGACATAATGGTCATCTGAGTTAAATTCACCCATTTCAGTCCATTTGAGTTCACTGATTCCTAGCATGTCGACATTCACTCTTGCCATCTCTTGTTTGACCACTTCCAATTTGCCTTGATTCATGGACCTAACATTCCAGGTTCCTATGCAATATTGCTCTTTACAGCATTGGACCTTGCTTCTATCACCAGTTACATCCACAGCTAGATATTCTTTTTGCTTTGGCTCCATCCCTTCATTCTTTCTGGAGTTATTTCTCCACTGATCTCCAGTAGCATATTGGGCACCTACTGACCTGGGGAGTTCCTCTTTCAGTATCCTATCATTTTGCCTTTTCATACTGTTCATAGGGTGCCCAAGGCAAGAATACTGAAGTGGTTTGCCGTTCCCTTCTCCAGTGGACCACATTCTGTCAGATCTCTCCACTATGACCTGCCCATCCTGAGTTGCCCGATGGGCATGGCTTAGTTTCATTGAGTTAGACAAGGCTGTGGTCCTAGTGTGATTAGATTGACTAGTTTTCTGTCAGTATGGTTTCAGTGTGTCTGCCCTCTGATGCCCTCTTGCAACACCTACCGTCTTACTTGGGTTTCTCTTACCTTGGGTGTGGGGTATCTCTTCACGGCTGCTGCACCAAAGCACAGCCGCTGCTCCTTACCTTGGACGAGGGGTATCTCCTCACCACCGCCTTCTGTGGGATAGCTCCTCCAGGCCCTCCTATGCCCGCACAGCCAGGACTCCTTGTGCATGCGGTTGGTCCTCCTGGCCGCGGCCCCTGGCCTCGTGAGTGAAGTTGCTCCTCCAGGCCGCCACCCCTGGCCTCGGATGCGGGGTAACTCCTCTCGTCGTCGCCCCTGACCTCGGACGCAGGGTAGCTCCTCTCAGCCGTTCCTGCGCCGTCGCAGCCTGGCACTCGGCTGCTGCCCCTGACCTCGAACGTGGGGTAACTCCTCTTGGCTGCCGCCCTTCGGGCATGGGGTCCTCCTGGCTTCTGCCCCTGACCTCGGACGTGGGGTATCTCCTTTCCGCCGTGCTTAGTGCGCCAGTCGCAGCCACCTGCGCTTAATGCGCCAGTCGCGAGGTTCATCCTTATTGTTACATATATCAGTAACTTGTCATTTTTCACTGCTGTATAGTATTCCAATTTGAGACTATACTATCCTTGATCAATTTGAGGAGATACTAGCTTGAGGCTATCAGAAATATATACTAGGAATGTTGTAGTACATCTTTTGGTGAATGCATGCCTGTACCTTGTTTTTTATTTATAAATATTCATCCCTTATAAGAAGGCCACCCTCAATTGATTAGGCCCTAGGCTTCACAATACATGGATTCAATCCTGCCCAGGAGCCAGGCTTTTTTTTTTTTTAAACTTATCTCTGGTTCCTCTGCCTTTTCTTTTTTTTTAATTAAAAAATTTTGGGGGGTTTTAATTGGAGGCTAATTACTTTACAATATTGTGGTGGTTTTTGCCATACATTGACATGAATCAGCCATGGGTGTACATGTGTTCCCTATCCTGAAACCCCCATCCACCTCCATCCCCATCCCATCCCTCGGGGTCATCCCAGTGCACCAGCCCTGAGCACCCTGTCTCATGCATCGACACTGGACTGGCGATCTATTTCACATATGGTAATATACATGTTTCAATACTATTCTCTCAAATCATCCCACCCTCGTCTTCTCCCACAGAGTCCAACAGTCTGTTCTTTACATCTGTGTCTCTTTTGCTGTCTCACAAATAGGGTCATCATTGGAGCCAGGATTTTTAAAGCTTATGTAAGGCTGTCACATGTCACAGCTAACTCCAGTGGGCATCATTTCCATGTACTGTACATGACTGGCACCCCTAGAGCACAATACAACACTTCTGGTGCCCCTTGGAGTTCTGCAGTGGATGGCTCACTTCCACTCTACTTCTTGTCCTTTCTCAAAACTCAGAGATGGCTAATTTAACTGAACTCAGAAATACCTTTTCTCAAAATTGCTTCTCTTTTATGTTCCTTTTGATTTTGAATCATGGGCATGGAATCACAAGAGTCATGGGTCAGTTTAAATGGTGCCAACAGCCCATCAGCTAATTCTATGGGAATAAAAAAAAGAACCCCAAATTACTTCAGGTGTTTGATTTTATAGAAAACATATCATGGAACTACTTTTCTTTTAACCCCTTAAGAGGTTGTTCAGATAGACACATTGCAAAAGTGTCATCCAGCCCCTTTCGAGAGTCAGCAAAGGAGAAACAGGTTGGGTTTTGGAAATAGAAGTTTTGTTTCAAAATCGGGTTCTAGCTTCTCTTTCTGCCCTAAGTTCCAGGCTGTGTGGGTTGAGTGTGGCAGCCAGGAACATGTTCTCTGGAAACAGAATGATCTGCTTTCAGTCTCTGCGTGGCCAGTTCTGAGCTGCACAAGTGACATTAAACTCTCTGGACCTCAGTGTTTGTCAGTGGATAAATGGATAAAGAAGATGATTGATTTTCTATATCTCTCATATCTGTATAAATAATGGAATATTATTCAGCCATTAAAAAGAACATCCTATCATTTGTGAGAACATGGATGACCCTGGAGGACATTTTGCTAAATGAAAGAAGACAGACAGAGAAAAACAAATACTGTATGATCTCACTTATATGTGAAATCTAAAATATATGAGTTCCTAGAAACAGAGATTAGGGTGGTGGTTACTATAAGCTGGGGATGGGGGAAATGGGGAGAGTTTGATTAAAGGGTAAAAACTTCCAGTTATAAGATGAAGTTCTGGGGATCTGATGGACAATGTGCAAACTGTAGTTAACAATATTGAATTGTATATTGAAATTTGCTAAGAGAGTAGATCTTAAGTGTTCTTACTCCCATCTTCCAAAAAAAGAAAGAAAAAGAAAGTAACTCTGTGAACTGATGGATATATCAATTAACTTGATTGCGTTAATCATTTCACAGTATATATGTATATCAAATCACTACACTATACACTTTAAATATATCAAGCTTTATTTGTGAATTATACCTCAGTAAATCCTGGGGTGAAAAATGTCATATATGATGCAGGACAGCTCTTTGTCATATGAGGTTATGTCTACCTTCTTGGTCTCCAATTGCTAAATGCCAATAGTGACTCACCCAGTCCCTGTAACAACTCTTCAATTTTTTTTGGTAAATTCCCCCTGGGGGGCCACAGTCCCCATGAGAACCAAATCTATTTAAAGCTATAGAAGCCTAGAGAGCCAGAATGTAGTGGAACCCAGGGAGAATCTTGACCAGTCCCTCCACTTGAAAAAAAGTTCATTGGAGTATAGTTTATTTACAATTTTGTGTAAGTTTCTGCTGTACAGCAAAGTGAGTCACATATAGATATAGATACAGATATGAAAGTGAAAGTGAAGTCGCTCAGTCATGTCTGACTCTTTGCGACCCCATGGACTGTAGCCTATCATGCTCCTCTGTCCATGGGATTTTCCAGGCAAGAGTACTGGAGTGGGTTGCCATTTCCTTCTCCAGACGATCTTCCTGATTCAAGGATTGAACCCCGGTCCCCCTCATTGTAGGCAGATGCTTTACCATCTGAGCCGCCAGGGAATAGTGGGTGTATAATAGCAATGCAGGAGACCCAGGTTCAATCCCTGGGTCAGGAAGACCCCCAGGAGAAGGAAATGGCAACCCACTCCAGTATTCTTGCCTGGAGAAGTCCATGAACAGAGGAGCCTGGGGGGCTACAGTCCATGGGGTCACAAAGAGTTGGACATGGCTAAGTGACTAACACTTTCACATATATATATATATATATATATATATATATATATATATATATATATATATCTTTTCCTTTAGCCATATCCAAAGGTATCCAAAGTAATCTTACAAATGTTGAAAGTGGGACTTCTCTGGTGGTCCAGTGGTTAAGACTGCATGCTTCCACTGGAGGGGGTAGTGGTTCAGTACCTGGTTGGGAAACTAAGATCCCACATGCCACGTGGTGTGGCCAAAAAAACCCTCAACGTTGAAAGTTAGCATTCTTGCAACTAAATATGCAAAATCTTAAGTAGATTCTTTCTCTCTGGGATTTTGCAGGTTGTTTATATCTTACATGGAAGTGAATTTATTACCAATTTATACTGCTCAAAGATGATATGAATGTCCTGAGTTGACCTGTACTTGTTTCCAAATCTTTGTGAAGGCAGGGCTCATCACAGCAGAGTCAGGTGGATGTGAACCTGAGGCCTCTTTTTATCATTTCCCAGTGGTGGGACCTTAAGAGTTAATCTCTTTGAACATCATTTACTTTCAGTAACTCAAAGTCTCTCACTTTACTAAGAAGCCTAAGTAGGCTTCACACTGCTGAGCTCCTCTTCTAGTCACTGCCTCCCGTTATTACCCTGAAGAACTCTTAATTGCATTTCAGAGCCCTGCATGATGCACACTTCTCTGTGAGAATTCTTCTGACTTCCTCCTCAGGTCCTCCTGTATTTTGTACAGCCCTCTGTTTAACCCTTATCTGTCTGTTGAAATGAGCGGTTTCCAGGTCTGTCTCCACCAAAGCATTGCCAGCTCCTTGAGAACAACTATGTCTTTTACTTATCTTTATATCCCCAGCACCTAACTTGGGGCTTCCCTGGTGGCTCAGATGGTGAAGAATCCACCTGCAATGCAAGAGACCCAGGTTTGATCCCTGGGTCAGGAAGATCCCCTGGAGAATGGAATGGCTACCCACTCGAGTATTCTTGCCTGGAGAATTCCATGGACAGAGGACCCTGGCAGGCTTTGGGGTCACTAGAGTCAGACATAACTTATCGACTAAACCACCACCACCACCACCATGCTTAACTTGGGTCTGGGTCAGAGGAAGACCTCAATTAAGTTGTGTCGAACATCAATATAAGTCACTGTTGTCATCTTCTCTCCTTCCTGGCATCCTGAGGCATTTGCTGTCCAGAACTATACCATTAATTATGGCACTAAGTCATCATCCTCCTAGTACTGATTACTTCTGAGTGCTTTCCGGATGTGACTCTGGGCTCCTCGGCATGACTGAGTTCTGTAAGAGCAGGACATTGTTTTATTTCTTCCTATGCAGTGCTTGGACACATAAGAAGTTGTCAACTACCACAGTTTGATTTTGAAATGCACTGGGCTACTGGGATGCCACCATTTCAATGGTGTTGTACTGATAGCAGTTTGCTAGAAAAATAGGAATCCATGCTGTGGTGAAAGAGATCTCTCCTAGGCTTGGGGATTTTCTCTTCTACTCAGCTTGTGACAGTGGATTTATCACTACAAATGAGCACCAGCAAAATTGAACATGTTGGGTATTTGAACTCTTTCCCAATGTTGATTCCATGTGATGGGCATGAACATCCCAATTATACATCCTAATTATACAAGCAATCATTCCAGACAATTTGGAGATGGATATGGCCAAAAAGATATTAGGGTATATAGTAAACCATTTAGAGGCCAGACTGTGGAGCTATTGAGGAATCTGAACATCTAATGAGTAAGGAGTTTTACAGATTTTTGAATCGGGGCATCAAAAGACATTCCAAATCTTTATGCACTTACAAATATTTACAGATCTTTTAAAGATCAAGTCTGTCATTATCAGTTTCAGTGCTGTATATTGTCAGTATCCACAGTGACCCCAGAGGAGCCTGTGCTGGCAGGAGTAATGCTGTGGTATGTTCAGCTTTGCTGGATCTCCATAGAGGGGGGCTGGAATGCCTTGTGGAACAAAGCCCTGGGCTCCCGAGAGCAAAGAATGAAGGGCAGCCTAGTTTGATAACCACATTAAAGCACTACCAACATCTGTTCAAGCCAAAGACAACGCTATCTCCAGGAATTAACCTTCTGAACCACTGAATCATTACCCTCAGTAGAGTGAAAGTTGGACAACAAGAGCCTATTTGTCAGGGGTTCCTCGGAGAGACGTGGTAAGCCATATTTTACTGCAAACAGCGTGAGAAGGCCTGGCTCAGCTTTATACATTTTAAACACAGAATATATTTGTGTGGGAAACAAGCAGACAATGCATGTAAATAAACTTTTGATGGTACCTTGCAACTTTTAGCATTTATCCCACTCCGGAACAAATGGACCCTGGCACATTGCCCCAGAAAATAGAATGTCCTAGATTTGTACTTAAATGTTTCCCCCTTATTTTAATGAAACATTAGGTATCAATAATGAGAGTATTAACAGTGTGTGAGATGCACTTTACCCACTCCAGTATTCTTGCCTGGGAAATCCCATGGACAGAGGAGCCTGGTGGGCTATAGTCCATGCGGTCGCAAAAAAGTCGGATGTGACTTCAGCGACTAAACAACAACAAAGATGCCCTTTATATCTACACTAATACAAAAAAAAAAAAAAATCTAACGCTTTGTTGAAAGTAATATAATTTACCCTAAATGTAATAGTAACTAGTTGGATGGACTTTGTGAAGCTACATCAGATGGAGAGGAAGTCAAGGAGGATGGAAGGGAAAATCTAATTAAATAAAATGTTTAGAATGGAAGTAAGCATAGAAGGCCTCTCCTCAAGACTTTTGAAGACTCTGGAATTTGGAGGTGTATTTCTTAGAGTGAAGACTGGCTTCAACTTCTACTCTGATTTTAAGCCCTGTACCACACTAATTGAAAAATCCAGCTGCAGCTGTTTATGTTCTAATTCATTCTTAATTGCAGTGAATGGGCTTTTTTATGCTAAATCTGCCTCAGAAAACTGAGACTAAACTGAGCTTTGTCCTTAGATTAGTGCTTGAAACATATTTATTTCACAACACATATAGTACTTACTATGTACTAGTTTCAAAGAAAAATGTTAATACTGTGTGGTGACTGATATCTGTAATTGCTATAAAAATATTCCCTTTTTGATGATTTAATAGTATATATGGATGGCTATATGGTATATATAAAGTATATACAAGTATATATACCATATATGCGTTCGTGCTAAGTCACTCAGTTGTGTCCAACTCTTTGTGACCCCATGGACTGTAGCCCACCAGGCTCCTTTGTCCATGGGGATTCTCCAGGCAAGAATACTGGAGTGGGCTGCCATGCCCTCCTCCAGGGGATCTTCCTGACCCAAGGATCAAACCTGTGTCTCCAGCATCTCCTGCATTGGCAGGTGGGTTCTTTACCACAGTGCCACCTGGGAAGTCCATATACCATATATATATGTATATATATGTCTTGTATACCTGTATATAGTGTGTACACACACACACACGTGGGCTTCCCAGGTGGTGCTAGGGGTAAAGAATCCACCTGCCAATGCAGGAGACATAAGAGATGCGGGTCTGATCCCTTGGTTGAGAAAATCCTCTGGAGGACAGGGCAACCCATTCCTGTATTCTCGCCTGGAGAATCCCATGGACAGAGGAGCCTGGCAGGCTATAGTCCGTAGGGTGCAAAGAGTTGGACACAACTAAAGCAACTTAGCACGCATGCATACACACACACACACACACACACACACACACACACACAATATATATAGACTTATTTTATCACATCAAGCAATGCAGAGTGGAATATTAGTGTTGTGGCTTACTCCACTCACCTTCTTAGAAGTCATTAAGTCTGTAATATTGTAGGTGGCTCTAGTGGTGTTAGTCCTTGCAAGCTGACTTGCTAAGCTTCTGCAGTGTACCTAGGTAGTAGCATGATATCTGAGTGAGTGCCAAATGGCATGAGGCTGTATTACATCTGGACAAAGAAGGCTAAGGTGGGAAATACCACCCTTGTGATCACCTAAGTGGACCCCACCTTACAAGTTTGTAGGAGGGGTTGTGTTTTAGGTTTAGCCCCTGAATTACATGCCTTTTTCACTGTGTTGGCATTTGCACTGAAGGTGCAAAAGCAGTAGTGAATAAAATTTCTGGCATGTTAGCACAAATCATAGCACCAAGCTGTACTAGCAGTCCCTATACTCTTCACTACCAGGCACTCAAAAAAAAAAAAAAAAAGTTTTACTTAACAGTGTCCTTGAAGAAGCAGTTAAAAAATATTAATCTTATTATATCTTGACTCTTAAGTACTTGTATACATAAATCACTTCTCTTGCACACTTTAAGTCCAGTGGTTGCCTTGAGGAAAAGCAGTTGTGTGATTATCTAAATTGCATGCTACACTAGCCATACTTTTAAAAATAGAAGACCTTTTTTACTTAAAAAGACAACTGATGGAAAAATTATGGTTATTCGGACTTGGGTATTTGACAGATATTTTCTCAAAAATAAACAAGTAAGCCTGTCACTACAAGGAAAAGAGCTGACACTATTTGTCACTGATAGTGGAATTTGAACTTTCAAGCAAAATTAGAATTTTGGAAAACTTGTGTCCACTGCTGTGAACTTGACATTTTCCAGTAGTTAGAGTTTTCTGATGCTACCAGTGATGATATTAGCAAATGTGATTTTTTCAATATTGTATGATTAAAAGTTGGAGAAGGAAATGGCAACCCACTCCAGTATTCTTACCGGGAAAATCACATGGATGGAGGAGCCTGGTGGGCAACACCCCATGGGATCGAAGAGAGTCGGACATGACTGAGCAACTAACAGACACATGAGTGAAAGTATAAATAGGTGGAAGATCTTCACAAGTCAGAAACCAGTATTTTTTTAATGATAAATCAAAGAAAGGCAATCCCAAAGAATGCTCAAACTACTGCACAATTGCATTCATCTCACACCCTAGCAAAGTGATGCTCAAAATTCTCCAACCCAGGCTTCAATAGTACATGAACCATGAACTACCAGATGTTCAAGCTGGATTTAGAAAAGGCAGAGGAACCAGACATTAAATTGCCAATATCTGTTGGATCATCGAAAAAGCGAGAAAGTTCCAGAAAAACATCTGCTCTATTGACTACACCAAAGCCTTTGACTGTGTGGATCACAACAAACTAGGGAAAATTCTTAAAGAGATGGGAGTAACAGACAACCTGACCTGCCTCCTGATAAATCTGTATGCAGGTCAGGAAGCAACCATTAGAACTGGACATGGAACAACAGACTGATTCCAAATCAGGAAAGGAGTACATCAAGGCTATATATTATCACCCTGCTTATTTAATTATATGCAGAGTACATCATGAGAAATGCTGAACTGGATGAAGCACAAGCTGGAATCAAGATGGCCGGGAGAAATATCAATAACCTCAGATAGGCAGATGACACCACCCTTATGGCAGAAAGTGAAGAAGAACTAAAGAGCCTCTTGATGAAAGTCAAAGAGGAGAGTGAAAAAGTTGGCTTAAAACTCAACATTCAGAAAACTAAGATCATGGCATCTGGTCCCATCACTTCATGGCAAATAGATGGGGAAATAGTGACAGACTTTATTTTTTGGGAGGGCTCCAAAATCACTGCAGGTGGTGACTGCAACCATGAAATTAAAAGATGCTTGCTCCTTGGAAGAAAAGTTATGACCAACCTAGACAACATATTAGCAGAGACATTACTTTACCAACCAAGGTCCAGCTAGTCAAAGCTATGGTTTTTCCAGTAGTCATGTATGGATGGAGAAGGCAATGGCACCCCACTCCAGTACTCTTGCCTGGAAAATCCCATGGACGGAGGAGCTTGGTGGGCTGCCGTCCATGGGGTCGCACAGAGTCGGACACGACTGAAGTGACTTAGCAGCAGCAGCATGTATGGATGTGAGAGTTGGACTATAAAGAAAGCTGAGCGCTGAAGAATTGATGCTTTTGAACTGTGGTGTTGGAGAAGACTCTTGAGAGTCCCTTGGACTGCAAAGAGATCCAACCAGTCCATCCTAAAGGAAACCAGTCGTGGATATTCATTGGAAGGACTGATGCTGAAGCTGAAACTCCAATACTTTGGCCACCTGATGTGAAGAACTGACTCATTTGAAAAGACCACAATGCTGGGAAAGATTGAAGGCAGGAGGAGAAGGGGACGACAGAGGATGAGATGGTTGGATGGTATCACTGACTCAATGGACGTGAATTTGAGTAAACCCTAGGAGTTGGTGATGGACAGGGAGTCCTGGCTTGCTGCAGTCCATGGGGTCACAGAGAGTTGGACACGTCTGAGCTACTGACTGAACTGACAATATTTTGACATCATGTATGAGTTAAAGATCAATGCAAAATACTAGATAGACCAATGGACTTTGGTGTGACAGAATATGTAAAGTTCACTGATACTGTTTCAAGCTCCACATTGCAGATAACCCTTAAGAAACTATTACTTGCTTGCCATATAGTAGAAACTAATATAACTTTAAATAAAAAAGAAACTACCACTTTCTGAGTTTTGGCTTAATATCAAAGAAGGTAATTGTGTCTATCCACAATTATCTCAAAAGGCAAGTAAAATGCTACTCTCTTTTTCCAAACATATATTTGTGTGAGACAGAATTTTCTTCATATTTATCAATGACAACAACATTTTGCAGTAGATTGGAACCAGAAGCAAATATGCCAACAAACTAATCTGAAAAATAAATAAAGAAAATAATCCCATAGGCAATAGCATCAATGATAGTAAAATACATAAGAATAAATTTAACCAAGTAAGTGAAAGATCTGTACACTAAACATTATAACATATTAATGAAAGAAGTTGAAGAAGACACAAATAAGTGAAAAGATATCCTGTGTTCATGGATAGGAAGAATTAATATTGTTAAAATTCCATACTACCCAAAGATATCTATAAATTCAATATAATCACTATGACAATTCTAATGGCATTTTTCACAGAAATTAGAAAAAAATCCTAAAATTTATGTGCACCACGAAAGACCCTGAATACCCAAGACATTCCTGAGAAAAAGAAACAAAGCTGGGGGCATCACAGTTTCTATTTCAAACTATATTACAGAACTGTAGTAATTAAAACAGTATGGTACTGGCATAAACCCAGATACATAGACCAACGGAACAGAATAGAGAGCCAGAAATAAACCCACATAAACAGTGAACTAATATTTTCAACAGAGCCAAGAATACTCAATGGGGAAAGGATAGTCTCTTCAATACATAATGCTGGAAAAACTAGATGATAATGTGCAAAAGAATGAAATTGGACTTCTATCTTATACCACTCAGTAAAATTAACTCAAAATGGATTAGTGACTTAAATGTATGACCTGAAACTATAAAACTCTTAGAAGAAAAACTCTAAGAAAAACTCTTAGAGGAAAAGGTCCTTGACATTGGTCTTGGCAATGATCTTTTGGATGTGACACCTAAAAGTGTAAGCAACAAAAGGAAAAATCAAGTGGGAAGACATCAAACTAAAAAGCTTCTGTGCAGAAACAAAAACAATAAATAAAGAAAAGACAATGTACAGAATGGGAGAAAATATTTGCAAATCACATCCAATAAGTGATTAATATCCAAAATGTATAAAGAACTCATGGTGTATGTGTGCTCAATCATGTCCAGCCCCATAGGCTGTAGCTCACCAGGCTCCTCTGTCCATGGTACTCTCCAAGCAAGAACACTGGTTGTTCTGTCACTATCCAAGACTCTCAAGATTTTATTTCCTTGGGCTCCAAAATCACTGCAGATGGTGACTGAAGCAGCCACTAAGAATACTGGAGTGGGTTGCTATTTCCTCCTCCAGGGGATCTTCCCGACCCAGGGATCAAACCCACATCTCCTGTGTCTCCTGCATTGGCAGGTGGATTCTTTACCACTAAGCCACCTGGGAAACCCCACAAAGAACTCACACAACTCAGCAACAACAACAAAAATAACTCAATTAAAAATGGGCAGAGGAGCTGAAGAGATGTTTTTCCAAAGAAGACATAGAGATAGCTAACAGGTGCATGAGAAAGTGCTCAACATCACTAATCATCAGGGAAATGCAAACCAAAACCACAATGAGATGCCACCTCACACCTGCTAGAATGTCAATTATCAAAAAGGCTAGAAATAATGAGTAGTCAAAACTATGGTTTTTCCATTAGTCATGTATGGATGTGAGAGTTGGACCATAAAGAAGGTGGAGCACTGAAGAATTGATGCTTTCAAATCTTGGTGCTAGAAAAGACTCCTGAGAGTCCTTTGGATGGCAAGGAGATAAAACCAATCAATCCTAAGGGAAATCAATCCTGAATATTCATTGGAAGGACTGATGCTGAAGCTGAAGCTCCAATACTTTGGCCAGCTGATGCGAACAGCTGACTCATTGGGAAAGACCTGATGCTGGGAAGGATTGAGGGCAGGAGCAAAGGAGGATGACAGAGGATGAGATGGTTGGATGGCATCATCAAATCAATGGACATGAGTTTGAGCAAACTCTGGAGATGGTTAAAGACAGGGAAGGCTGGTGTGCTGCAGTCCATGGGGTCTCAAAGAGTTGGACATGACTTAGTGATTGGACAACAATATTGTTTATGTTTTATTTTTATTTTTTGGCCATAAGGTATGTGGGATCTTAGCTCCCGGACCAGGGATCAAACCCATTCCCCTTGCTTTGGAAGGGGAAGTCCCAACCACCAGATTGCCAAGGGAGACTCTGTGTTGATCTCTTGACACACCTGTTTCTACAAATGAACTGAGATTCTCAAACGACAAGTGCTCTATACTAGTTGCATTTGTGTTTCTCGTACTCCATGCAGAAATCAGCAAAGACAGCATGGTTCAGAATGTTTGTGGAACACATGAATGACTAAACAAAGAAGCAGCTTCTTCAGGCTCCTTCTCATGTTAATTCTGTCTCAGAGCTTACATGGCGTTTTCTTGTGTGTGGGCTCTCATAGGCCAGCCCAGACACTGGAAATTATCTCAGGCAGGGTTTCTGATCTTGGCTGTCTAGCAGGATATTCTGGGGAGCTTGTTACAATGCAGACTCTTAGGCCTTCTCACCTGGGAATGATCATTCATAAAGTATGAGGGAGTACTTCGAATCTCTAACAAGTTCCCCTGGGTCTGTGATGGTTAGCCAGGTTTAGGACTCACCGATTTTAGTGAGCCCAACTCCCCACTTGTGTCAATGGGGAAACTAAGGCTTAGAGATTAAGTGATGGTCAAGGTCACACAGCTTGTCGGTGGAAGAGCTGGGCTCCACTACACCAGTGTCCCTGTCCCCACTTCCTCTAGAGCATTCCACGTCCAT
The DNA here is from genome assembly GCF_055505025.1 of Bos grunniens. Classification (NCBI taxonomy): domain Eukaryota; kingdom Metazoa; phylum Chordata; class Mammalia; order Artiodactyla; family Bovidae; genus Bos; species Bos grunniens. Next base: position 121,140,119 of record NC_141194.1, on the reverse strand, counting down.
GTGATTTATGTATGGGAGTTTAGCCAAAGAGGGGTTTGTTTGTTTTAATATCTATTTATTTATTTGTCTGCACCAGTTCTTAGTAGTGGCGTGTGAACACTTAGTTGTAACATTTGGAGTCTAGTTCCCTTTCCTGGGATGGAACCTGTGCCCCCTGCAGTGGGACTGTGGAGTCTAAGCCACTGGACCACCAGGGAAGTCCCTTGTTTTGTTTTTAATTGAGATTGAGTACAGGCTTGGAGACCCCTGGACTCTATACACTGACTGCCCTCCTCTGCTCCTTATACCTGCCGATGGAAAGGCTGGGGGGTGCAGTGGGCTTCACACTGTGCAGGGGCCCAAGGGCCTCTATTCTCTCCTGGCTTTGTCACTGAAAGTCTTCAGTTCTGAGTCTCTTGGGTTGTGGAATGGGTTCAATCAGGTCTGTTCTGCTTAATGAGCAGGGCTCCCGTTTGGCTCATGCATTTCTGTTCTCTGGAAAGCCAAACACAGCGTCTTGCCTGCAGCAGGAGTACCCATCAATGTTCAGTGACTGAATGAATGAAAGTATTTGGGAGATGCGGCTGTGTTCTATGAATGTAAGCTACTCTTAATAATAAATTCAAAAACCAGCTGCTCCAGACACTTGGCCTTAGTAGTAACCTGATTCAAAATGGTTCCTCACAGGACCAAACTACCTTAAGAGACCTTTGTTTTCGAACGTAAGAAAAGGACAACTTGCACTGACCAGTCGTGTCTACGAGATGTCAAAAGAGCCTGCTAATTTGGTCGATTCAATGAAAAAGCAAGGCCAACAGTATTGGGCATTGTGCTTCAAAGGAAGCTAAGTGGCTCGGAGCCTTTTCCATTGCTGCTCATTGGCTTGGCGTTATGTACACACAGCTATCCTTTCAGTTTCCACAAAATGGCTTATTTTCATTTCTGAAATGGCAGCCACGTGGGAGCCCCTGGTTGCTGTGGAGAAGGCAGGGAGAGGCCCAGCTGGTTGACAGCCACTGGGCTCCTCGAGCCCTCTGCTTCCCCTTGGCTGCTGTTGGGAGGCGGGAGTCCAAGGTTTTTATAGTTCCTCTCTCGAATTAGTGCCTGCAGACTCTACAGCTATGAACATGCAATTAGTCTTTGTTCATGCACAAAAGGGAGCTTGACCCTTGCCCGTCTTTGATTGGCACGTACAACTCTTGTAGCTACTTACCTAAGGCCCTCTCCAAGGAGCGCGGCGTCTTGTTCCTGCACCTGCCTTCAGCTTTTCTCTTTTGTGACTTGTTTCCCATAATATTCGGCCCTACTCGCAGCAAGGTTGCGGCGATGAAGGCATCATGCGAGCACAGGCAGATTTCCTGTTTTTCAGAGAGGTGGGGGAGTGGGTGGGAGGGAGCTTTGAATTTGTAATCGGAGTTTTTTGGATAATTGCTGAGCCCCCAAACACTTAGCAGGAGCCCAAAGAGCTGGTTTTTCTTAATAAATGAACACTTTGCTTGCTTTCAAAAGCAGACCTCCCATGTCATGGAAAACAAGCTGTGGGCACAAAGCTTTACATTTCTTTCCCTGTTCACCTGCTTTCTCAGCAACATAGAAACTTTGTAGTATTTTTTTAAGAGACAATTGCAAGGAAAAACATGCAGTTATTGTGGTCAGAAAATTTCTCTCTAAACCATGCTTTCCAAGCTACTAGAAAAGTGGTTATTAGCAGTTCAAATGAGTTAAATACTGTGGTGGTGGATTGTATTTGCAAGAAATGTTTTTGAGGAGCCTGAGTAGTTTTCAAAATGTCCTCATTTCTTAAACTCTCCGTGCCTCAACGTGTGACACCATGTTCGAATATACTACTCAGCTCAGGCATTTTGGAAAAAACTCGAAAATACATCTGTTTTGAACTAAGCCGTTCAAACTCCCCAATCTGCAGAGAATATTTAAGCCATGATTAAAAACAATAATAGCTGCCCTTTGTGGGGTGCCCATTTGGGTTCAGGAATAGTACTAACTGCTTTATACTTTTTTTTTTCTTGTCCCGAAAACAGCCTTTTACATTGGGTTTTACTGTTTCTGTTTTATAGAAAATTGATGTTTGGTAATCTAAAGGGACTTGACCATGGCTATTCAGTGGCTGAGGAGCTGAGCGGAGAAGTGAAAACACGTCTCTTGGTATGTTTGTTCCTTCATGGAATGCTATTGAAAACTTAAAAACAAAACAAAACAAAATAGAAGCACACAGTAGAATTTACACAGCAAGAGTTTCATCTTTCAAAATAATCACCTTTGGTGCCCAGATGTGCTTTCCAACAGTGTGGCTTTTGTTGTCTTTGGGACCCTACTTCGAAGCTGACTCATATAGTGCCTCCTTCCTTATTCACACCATACCATTGATCAGCTTGGCATTGCCAAGTTTGATCATGTACTTTTTCACAAGACCTGACTCCTGGTCAACTTTTATCTGTTTTCAAAAATCACCAACCTCTGACAGCTAAGGGGGCACAATGGTAAAGAATCTGTCTGCAATGCAGGAGCCACAGGAGACTCGAGTTCAATCCCTGGGTTGGGAAGATCCAGGCAAGAATACTGGAGTGGGTTGCCATGCCCTCCTCCAAGGGATCTTCCCAACCCAGGGATCAAACCCACATCTCCTATGTCTCCCGCATTGGCAGGTGAGTTCTTAATCACTAGTGCCACCTGGGAAGCCAGGTTCTAAAATAAGTGTTCCCAAAATTGCTGTTCACAACCTGATTTGGCACAGATGTGTCTGTTTTCAGCCTTTCTCTGAACGTGTGAACTCTGATGTGCCTTGGTGGGGCATAGAATGGTTAATAGGAATTTGCCCTTTGGCATTATACTCACTGGGTTTGAATCTTTTCTGTGCCACTTTATTAGTTGCATACCTTTGGGAAAGTTATTTGACTGCTCTAATCTTAGTTTTCTTGCTTATAAAATGACAATAATACAGATTTGCTTTTTGCATTCAATAGTAATATGTGCCATACCATGAGTACGTAGTAAATGCTCAGTACATGTTAGTTTCCTATGCTCTCCCATTCTGCTGATAAATTTGGTCAAGCAAAGTCTTTCTTTTTATAGGCAAGTCTCATCTCTTCTGTGAGCTATTGAAGTTTAGTGCTGGAAGGGCCCTTTAAGATAATCTTATCCAGTGGGTTTCAAACTTCATTTTTTTTTCATTTTAATGCAGAACATTGTTTTTTAATCTTTTTTAAAATTGAAGTATAGTTGATTTACAATGTTGTGCAAATCTCTGCTATACAGCAAAGTGACTCAGTTATACACATATATATTCTTTTTTAAAACTTTCTTTTCCCTTATGGTTTATCCCTGGAGATTAGATACAGTTTCTTGTGCTATACAGACCTTGTTGGTCATCCATTTTACATATAATAGTTTGTGTCCACCAACCCTAAACTCCTAGTCTATCCCTCTCCCTCCCCCTCTCCCCCTTGGCAACCATAAGTCTGATCTCTTATGTTTGTGAGTCTAACAGCAGAACCTTTGATGCAAAGGAGAACTTGGATGGAACCTCAGTAACTACAATAGCTGAAGTAGGGCTCCTGGAGTTGCCATGGTTGGGTCAGAGGTGTGGGAGAGCAAAGTTCCAGCATTTCAGGCTCAGCTTCACCCTCTCAGTCATGTTGTGTCATCACCATTGAGTCCTGCTTCCAACATGGGTTTCAAAGGAAGTCCTACATACACCCTAAAGCTCCACTTAAATGCTAAAACCTTCACAGTGCCTTGCCAGAAAGAGCTAGCCAGAATGAGTTCTTTTCCAATTCTCTGTGGACAGCGTGTGTCTCTGCTTAGCAAAGTTTGCTTTGTATTAGAGTTGTTTTTATCTTTATTTATTCTTAAAAAAAAAAAAAAAACACATAGCAACATGTATCCAACCCCTAGTAAGTGCAAGGAACCAGTGCAATATAAACTTATTTAACCCTGTCTGTACCTGTTGTTTACACCAAGCTTTCTAGGGGCAGGACTCACATTTTTGTTATCTGTGTCTCCCACAGTGATTCACATGTAGGAAGCCCTCACTTACTACATACTGGATTGTTAAATAAAGGGCCAGAGATAAATCAGAATCATGTTAAGGTCTAGGAAACCAAGGGAAAGATTCCTAACAAAATATATTCTTTGGTTTTTCAAAGTTGACCTCTTTAGATAGTAATTTGAGATACTTCACAAATCCAGACCTAGTTGATTTATGTCATCCTGGCACGATGTGCTTGCCTGATTTCTTAAGCAAATATAGCTGTTCTAATCTTCCTTTGGCCCTTTTTCCATCATTTGAAGGAAAAAGAGGCAGAAACATTGTCTTCTGCACAGTTAATACCTCAAAATATGCAAACAATTTAAAAACCTTTAGACTCGGTACTAAGGCCTGCTTATAGTAAAAAACGAGAGATGAATACTCACTAGCATCTGTTCTCTAAAACCAACTGAGGAAACTAACATTAGGAACTTTTGTTTAGATTCACAGCAATGTTACCCTTTGTAAAGGGCAATACTTGAGGGGAAATAATTGAAAAAGGCTTTGAAAGTGTGTTGGGCCAAATTCAAGGGAAAGGAAGCAACATAGAGAAGAGCAGGAAAATGTAAGAAATTCAGAGCTACCTTCCCTCTGACTTATAAGAGAGCATGGTTATGTGGACACGCTTCAGTAGCTAACCAGCAAGCATAGTAAGATAGAAAGAAGACAGTGTAATCAGATGCCACAGTACTCTCAAGGGAGAAATTTGATTTGGAGTAATATGAAAGCATTTTAAGTCTTATGTATTTAACCTTATATATTACATAACACAGGGCTTCCCTGGTGGCTCAGTCGGTAAAGAATCTGCCTGCAATGTGGGAGACCTGGGTTTGATCCCTAGTTTGGGAAGATCCCCTGGAGAAGAAAATGACAACCCACTCCAGTATTCTTGCCTGGGAAATCCCATGGACAGAGGAGCCTGGTGGGCCACAGTCTATGGCGTCACAAAGAGCCAGACATGACTGAGCAACTAACACACACACATTATGTAATATAAGATGTACAGCAAACATTATTTTGCATTCCATAAGTATATAGAAAACATTATTTTGCATTCCATAAATATAAGTCAACTAGGATACATAGGTTTTTAAACTCATACTTTAGTGTTTTGCATGTGGTATTAGTCAAAGATAGATCATCAGAGATAGGGCTAGTAGTACTTCTGTTGGATTTCAGATATAATGGTATCAGTGTTTGGAGGAGTGAGGTCTGCTATGTTTGTTTTTATCAGCATTAGTCCTACTATTTCATTACCATTGAATATTCAATTTTTAACTGATGATAAAAGGGAAAAAAAAAGCAGGGCTTTAATGCTGGTTGCAATCTCCCATTACAAGGCCAATGTAGACAGTTTTCATGTTGTGGTTCTGAGCTCAGACATGGGCTGGTGTACCTTTAACTTCTGCTATCAGCAAGCCAGAGTTTTGAGGCTTTTAGATCTTGTGAAATGACAAGTTTCACAGAATCAAAGGATAACAAGTTCTGTGCAGACAGGGGTTGGTTCATGCATTTTTAAGGGTGGGAGGCTGACTTGTAGAACACTGTTGCGCAGACTGAAGCTGCTAATGCTGGTGAGATGACAGCTCAAGAAAGCAGAACCTTGGTTGTGAAGGCAGCAAAAAAGACAAATAGCATGTGTGGTTAATGCTTGTTTCTGCCAGCAGGAAAGAACATTTAGAGGGAAAAAAACAGCAAAACAATTAGCCTTGGATCAGATTTTTAAAAATATCAATTCATTGTCTTTCTACAAAATCATCCCAAGTATTCTGGACACATTTCCCCAAAGAAGCCCTTTTGGACCTCCAGGTTTGTTGCAGCAAACATGAGGAGATGTGGTAAGGCAGGCCGAGAGAAAGCTCTGTGACATACATATTTGACACCAGATTAGACACAGTTTTATGGGGTTGGCTTCTGTGTGATCTGTTAAACTTTGGTTATATATGCACTTTAGAAAGCATTTCCTTGTGCCAAGATCTCATTTGTGGTCTGTGGTTGTTTCCAGAACAAGTATGCTGTTCTGGCTTTTCTCCAGAAATGTGACTTCCTGATACACCAGAGGTCCTCATCTGCAATGTGGCTACACCTGGGTGTGTCACCATCGGTTGGGAGTTGGATTGCAAATAATTTGTTCTCACTGAGCTTCCCAGGTGGCGCTAGTGGTAAAGAACCTGGCTGCCAATGCAGGAGACGTAAACAACGCAGTTTCTTCCCTGGGTTGGGAAGATCCCCTGGAGGAGGGCATGGCAACCCTCCGGTATTCTTGCCTGGAGAATCCCATGGACAGAGGAGCCTGACAGTTCATAGGGTCGCAAAGAGTCGGACACAACTGAAGTGACTTAGCACGCACGCATGCAATTTGTTCCTACTAATAAGAAAGGGTCTGAAGTTTGTCAGTGATTGCCTGTTTTGAGTAGATTAGACCCGGTTCAAAATTATCCTTATGAAAATGTTGCTGTCCTTCCCTTGCATTCGAAAATGCTTGCCTGATTGGGAAAGAACCCATGGTGGGCACTTATATTACCTTGATTAAGCCTCTGGTAGTCAGCCCTGTGTGTGAGCATCTTCTATCATGTTTTCCAGTGGATACATTAACAAAGTTGAGACTGCCCATGCTTTTCCATTGTTTCTGTGAGAAATTCAGATAGGAATTGAAGTCCTCTTCCTGGAACATAACCTCTCCACTGGCCTGTTTACTCATCCACCACACTGTTTCAGCTATTCTGGAGAAGTTAAGGAAGGGCTTACACTAACTATGGTGGTTTTATTTCTTCAAATCCACTAAGAGGGATATATATCTAAGGCCATTCATTCACTGTTCAGTCAGTCAACAAATACTCAATAAGTCCTGTTTTGGTACCAAAATGCTACTTCATAGAACAGAGAGAATTTGCTGCTGGTGATGTTTAAAAGATAAGCTGGGTCTTATTAGTTTGAGAGGAGTGCATAGTATGAACAGAGGCAAGGGGGAGGAAATGGATGGAGTTTTCCCAGAAGAAAACCAGTGCAGAGTGTCTGAAGGCCAGGGAATATGTAGAGGACTTGGGATGTGGAACTGGGTAGCTTGGAAGGATCCAGCCAGATGACTGAGGGACCTAACTCAGCCCCTGGTAATTAGAACTTATCAGGGACTAACTGTATTGCTGCTGTCTATGATTTGTACCAGTCTGTGATAGGAAGTACCTGATACATTCCTGCTGACCACGTGTGAATGTGAGTCTGTCTGTCATGGAGGGCAGAGGTGGGTGTGTGGCGAAGATTGTCGGCAGCCCTGGTCTAGTTTGCCTTATAGATCTCTGACTCTTAGGTATGTTGCTATTTTTCTACATTTAAAAAATGGACATATAATTCACATATCATAAAATCCATTAATCAAAAGCATGCAATTCAGTGGTTTTCAGTATACTTACAAAGTTGTGCCACCTTCAGCATAATCTGTTTCCAGAACATTTTCACTAATCCAGAAATAAACCCTGCATTCGTTAGCAGTAACTCTCCACTTCCCTGCCTCCCACCCCAGGTGACCACTCATCTACTTTGTTTCTTTAGATTTACCTGAAAAAATATCCTATATATTTAATATAAACAGAATCATACAATATAGAGCCTTTCTGTCTGACTTCTTTGGCTTTGCATAATGTTCTCAAGGCTCATTTATGTGGTGGCATGTATCAATACTTCACTCTTTTGGGGGGCAGAATACTATTCCATTGTATGGATTTACCACATTTTGTCTGTTCATCACTTGGTGAGCCTTTGGGTTCTTTCCAAATTTTGGTTATCATGAGCATTCATGTACAAGTTTTTGTGTGGACACTGTGTTGCCATTTCTCTTGTATAGATATTTAGTAGTGGAATTGCTGGGTTATATGATAACTCTATGTTTAACTCTTCAAGGCACTGCCAAACTTTTTTAAAGTGGCAGTACCATTTTACAATCCCACCAGAAATATGTGATGGTTCTTATGTTTCCACATCCTCACCAATACAAATAATTATCTGTCTTTTTTATGATAATCTTCCCAATATATGTGAAATAGTATATCATTGTGGTTTTGATTCATATTTTCCTAATGACTAATGATGTTGGACTTCTCCATGTGTTTAATGGCCATTTATCTTCTTTGGAAAAATGTCTAATCAGATTTTTTTGCCCATTTTCAATTGGGCTGTCTGTTTTGTTATTAAGTTCTAAGAATTCTTTATACATTCCATATACTAGATCCTTATTAGACAGGTCTGTATACTAGACAGATCTGTATACTAGATCCCTTCCCCAGGGGATCTTCCCAACCCAGGAATCAAACCTGGGTCTCCCTCATTGCAGGCAGATTGTTTACCATCTGAGCCACCAGGGAAGCCCCTTATTAGACATATGATTTGTAAATAGATTTTCCCATTCTGTGGTTTGTCTTTTCAGTTTCTTGATGGTATTCTTAGAAGCACAAAAGATTTTAAAATTTGACAAGATCCAATGGATCTCATTTTTTCTTCTGTTGCTCTGGGGATAGTGCTATTTTAAATGAGAGAACAGCTCATGGAAATGGCCACTGGCCAATGGAGTTTGCTAGGGGTTAACATGTGGCTGGAATCCTAAAGCTGGACAGACTGAATTATCTTTAATCCTATTACTGGAGTTAGATAACATTTAGAATTAGATAATCATTATCTAGTTGTTGACAATTCTGTTGCTAACATGGTAGAGAGATAGGGAGGTTCTGGAAGAGAGTGAAAAGGTTGTCACCTCTGGGTCTCCATTTCCAGTGCTGATTGCAGGACTACAGTAGAAACCTGAGGGCTGGACAAGAGCAAAGACATTTTGCTACACTTAAAATCAGCTTTGAACTCAAGGGTTGATTTCTAAATCACTGTTTAAACTTTTGGCCTTGATTTGAATCAGATTTGCATTTGAAAATAAAGAGGGCTTTCCATTTGTAAGATTCTAACCCACATTTTTTTTTTAAATTTCACATGGGATTTCAGTTGTGTTTGGTTTTTAAATTATCCTAGACCCAGGAGGGTAAGTCCTGTATTCTCATTTTATCATCCAATCAAATAGTACTTTTGTCTAGAAGCACCGTGCTTTAAAGGCAAACTGTTCACAACCTTTCACCCCCAACCCTGAGCTGCAGACTTTTGTGAAAATCAGGTTCTGGGCCAGTTGTGCTGAGTGTGCTTAGTTACTCAGTTGTGTCCGACTTTTTGCGAACCCATGGACTGTAGCCCACCAGGCTTCTTTGTCCATAGAATGCTCCAGGCAAGAATACTGGAGTGGGTTGTCATATCCTCCTCCAGGGAATCTTCCCAACCCGGGGATTGAACCCAGGTCTCCTGTATTGCAGGCAGATTCTTTATCAGGTGGCTCTTTACCATCTGAGCCACTAGGGAAGCTCAGTTAAGTCTTGATAAAGTTGTAAAAGGTCTCTTCATACCTGAGCTCCCATCCTCCATCTGGCCACAGTCACAATAGAAGCAGGAACCCAAGGGGCAGATTTCTTTCCTCACTCAACTTCCAGGCACTGTAGGAGGAAGGAGAGTTCCCTGCACCTGCTTGCCAAGCTCTGCTCTACTTGCTGAACTCTGATCAGCATAAACAGGTCGTTCTGGCTACAAGTTCCCCCAAATTCTCCTTACTTGTATGTTTAAGGCACACAAGCTCCCCTGTGTAAAGCTCTCTATTTACAATGAATCAATTATTTATTTTTATTATTTGATAATTTTATTAATTATTTAACTATTATTGGAGAAGGAAATGGCAACCCACTCCAGTATTCTTGCCTGGAAAATCCTATGGACAGAGGAGCTTGGTGGGCTACAGTTCGTGGGGTTGGCAAGAGTCAGATATGACTGAGCACACACACAATTATTAATTATTCTTACTGTTCAAAAGAAACTTTCACACTGCCCAGCCAAACACTTAGCCCCAAGATGCTGAGAGTGGGCACAAGGACAGAGCCCAATTCGCATCATGGATTCTGGTCATTGGGGTCATACTTGATCATGACTTTCAACCCCAAACCCTTTTTGGAGGTTTCAAAAGCCCCCAGAGCTTTCACCATAGGAAACCGATGGGTGACCAAGGGCTTTACATTCACAAACTTGGATGCAAGTGTTGAAATAACCATTGGCCACATTTTGCAGTAGCGAAATGCCCTTGATATCCACCTTCCAGGTGGCTGCATGCACGAAGGGCCCACTGGTCATCTCAGAGCCCAGCACCACCAGCACCAGCCCACCAGGATGAGTCTGGTAGATATCTGCCTGGATGGAGGTCTCTGCTCCTGTGCACTTGATGGTGACTTCCAGCTTGCTGCCCAGAAGACCTTCTGCTTTCTTGGCTATTTCCTGAGGGCTCTCATTGGAGTCCGGAGGATGAAATCAGCCCCAACTTCCTTGGCTTTAGACAACCGAGAGGCTGACAGATCAGTCACCACCATTTGAGCTGCACCCATCGCCTTGGCTGTGAGGAACTGACCAGTCCATCTGGCCCAGCTCCACACACAAGGACCTTGTTTCCAGTTTGCCGGCAGGCATGAATCCCCACAGACAGTGGCTCAACCAGGGCCCCTTCCTCAAAGGTGACATTGTCAGGAAACTTGTAGCAGAAATTAGCCTTGTGCTTGTAGAACTGGCAGAGGTTCCCATCATCGGGCGGCATGGCACAGAAGAAGATGGTTGGTGACAGATTGTATCGGCCAGTCTTGCAGAGTTCATCAAGTTTCTCAAGGAGCTCCAAGCTCAATGTCAACATGATCACCTGGTTATAAGTGCTTGACCGATGATTCCACTTTTATGACTGTTCTCAAAGCTTTATGCCCTAGCACCATTGGCTTTTTCACAACAAAATTTCTGATTCGACCATGCTGCCGGCCATGGACATCTGAACTACAAATTCCGACAGGATGTATCTTCAGTAGCACCTCATTTGGGCCTGGTTTAGGGATAGGATAGTACTCCAAGTGCAGGTCTCTGGGTCCATGCACCACCAAGCAGAGGTCGTCAGGCTTGGCTGCCGCCATGTTTGTCCCTCCCTCCTTTCCGGTCAGGGCTGCTGTCTGCTGTTCGTGAGATGGTTTAGTTTGCAGCCCCTGGAGGGTTCTCCCAGATTTTAAATTGTGAAAGTGGTTGAATCCAGTTTAAAAACCAAGAGAAAGCTGTTGGCAACTCTAGCTGGGGATCCCACAGTATATAAAATAGGGAAGCAATTCAGAATTTTTCAAGGTGAATTCATGGTTGTGTTGAGTAGATCTTTGCTAATTTCTGCAGTTGGCTCTTGAGAATCTCTCTGCTTTGGAGCACATTGCTCAGAGAATTTTCAACTCTAAGGATCAGAAGGAATCTTAAAAGTCATCTTTTTAAAATCTGCTCACCAACAATGAGTGGAATGTAGCAGGGAAGGTGCCAGGGACAACGGTGAGGGGACATGTGGCTTAAGGATTTTATGCCCACTTCATTCAGCTTCAGGAAGGACAGATACTAAAGGAAGGGAGAGAAATCAAGTGGGGAAAGAGGTTGAATAAGAATGAAATCAGTTGGATTTACAACTAAGGGAGAAGGCCAGCTTTTGAGACTCTTTCTAAATTCCTGCCAGCTGCACTTCATTATTCCATTCTCTGGGATCAGATCCTGTTTTATGAACTCTATCCTAGCACTGATCACTGTTATCTTTCAATGTGTCTATATGTTCTTTTAGACCAGGAGCTCTTGGAGAAAAAAAGCCACAGCCTCACTCATATGTGTAGCCTTTCCAGTCTTTGATACTTAGGGACTTAGCTGATAGTATGGTTGCACAGCTACAAATGGGGGCTTTAGCATCAGTAAAGCTGACTCCCAGCTTCAGTAGCTTCAGATTGGAAATCTCTCCTTGATTTTGACTGGCTCTGTGACCTTGGGCAAGTTACTTAAGTCTTAGCGATCTCATACATAAGATGAAGAGTAAGAATGAGTTGTAAGGATGAGAGCTGTGTAGAGTCCTTGGCACTTGGCAAATGATTGCTGCTGAGGTTCAGATTAGCAGGCCTCAGGAAGTGCTTGCTGGGGGCCTTCCCTGGTGGTCCATTGATTAAGGTTCCATATTCCCAATGCAGGAGGCACAGGTTCAATCCCTGGTCGGGGAAGTAAGATCCCACATGCTCTAAGGCATGGTTGAAAAAAAAGAAATGTTTGCTGAGGTAATTTTCCAGGGGCAGAGGGAAGAGCTCCAGACTCATGAGGCACGACTTGAGCTGACTGCCAGGAGTGCTGAAGCCATTCTTAATTCTTGAATCTCAGAGTGGTGACTGCCTGACTCTGATCAACTGGGCTACCTAAGTTCAGCTAACTTAAGATCATGTGGCTCTGTTGTTCTGGAGACCTCTTTGATTTGGTTCACCTGTCCCTTAATCCAGGGTAACAGGTTAGGTTTTACCAATGCTGCTGCCAGGGGAGGAGACGGTGGAGCACATGCTAAGGAGTCAGGAAGTAAACATGTGCACCCCTTTTCCTTCTAGAGCTGGACTTTGTTGTTGTTATTCATGTCTGACTCTTTGTGATCCCATGGACTGCAGTGTGCCAGGCTTCCTTGTCATTCACTATCTCCCAAAATTTGCTCAAACTCGTCCACTGAGTCGGTGGTGCCATCCAGCCATTTCATCCTCTGTCATCCCCTTCTCCTCCTGCCTTCAATCTTTCCGAGCATCAGGGTCTTTTCCGATGAGTCAGCTCTTCTCATCAGGTAGCCAAAGTATTGAAGCTTCAGCTTCCTTCCAATGAATATTCAGGGTTGATTTCCTTTTAGGATGGACTGGTTTGATCTCCTTGCAGTCCAAGGGACTCTCAAGAGCCTTTTCCAACACCACAGTTTGAAAGCATCAATTCTTCAGTACTCAGCCTTCTTTATGGTCCAACTCTCACATCTGTACATGACTATTGGAGAAACTATAGCTTTGAGCATATAGACTTGTCGGCAAAATGATGTCTCTGCTTTTTAATACACTATTTAGCTTCATCATGGCTTTTCTTCCAAGGAGCAAGCTTCTTTTGTGGCTGCAGTTACCATTTACTGTGATTTTGGAGCCCAAGAAAATAAAGTTTGTCACTGTATAGCCTTTATCTTGGGGTCCTTGAGTATTTTTCCCCAGACTAAATGGTGGGCCACATTGTTACTTATTTATTTTTTACAAACTAGTTCACCAGTTAAATCATTCTGACCACAGCACCTGTAGAGGAAGATGCCCCCTGCCATATGTTAGTAAGTGCCCCCAGGTAAGAGGCAGAGCAGTGCTTTGAGTCCAGGGCTTCTGGCTCCAAATGCAGTGGTCTTCCATAGGACCATAGCTACCTGTGGAATATGTGATTCAGGAATATTCCTGTAACAGAAAGGATGTTCCGTGTGGAAATGCCATGGGGGAAAAGGGACACACTGGAGGGTGGTCCCTTGGGTCTTGCCTCAGTCAGTCATCCTTGGTGGTGTTCAGATTTTGTTCAGGTAGCTTGAGAGGAGCTATGGGCCACAGGAAAGGGGGAGTTACAGAACAGGTAGAGCTCTTTGTGCACACCCTCCACAGCACCACAACAGCACCTTCATCCAGCATAAGATGGTATTTGTAGACATGGTACTGTTGCCGTTAAATATTTGTTTTCACAGATTCTTCATAGGCTGCATTGTTATTGGTAATTATAATCATGATTGTCATTGCCGTCATGAATCATTTCTTCAACAAATGTATGTAGGTCTACCCTCTGCTAGGTGTTAGGCAGAGAGGGATGCAGGAGATACAAAAGAGTGCTTGTCCCCAAAAAGCACACAGTCTAGTGTAGACCAGGGGTTATGAGAGTGTGGTGGGTGCTGTTGTGGGGGAAGCACACAGGGTGTCATGGGGCAGCAATCTCATCCTTGGGAGTTTTCAGAAACTTCCTGGAAGACATGCCTCCTGATTTGAGTCTTGAAAGAGAAACCAAGTTATTAGACAAAACCAAAAATGGGAGTTCCGTCCAATTAAAGGGCAAAGCACATGCAAAGGCACAGAAGAGGGAGATGAGTTTGATTGCAGGATAAGACATGAGGAGGGGAGCAGAGTGAGACACTAATAATGCTATTACTACATAATATAATGTATTATATATAATAATACTACATTATGATTATGGAAGGTAACAATAGCATAGCACTTACCTTGTGTCAGATACTGTGTTCACCATTTAACAGTTGATAGAAGGCGATGGCACCCCACTCCAGTACTCCTGGCTGGAAAATCCCATGGACAGAGGAGCCTGGTAGGCTGCGGTCCATGGGGTCACTGAGGGTCGGACACGGCTGAGCGACTTCACTTTCACTTTTCACTTTCATGCATTGGAGGAGGAAATGGCAACCCACTCCAGTGTTCTTGCCTGGAGAATCCCAGGGACGGGGGAGCCTGGTGGGCTGCTGTCTATGGGGTCACACAGAGTTGGACACGACTGAAGTGACTTAGCAGCAGCAGCAGCAGCACATTTAAATGTCAAAGCAAGAAAAATAATAATTTTAACAGCTGAAATATAATAAGTATACCTTGTACACCAGGCACTAGACTGATTTTTGTGCATGATCTAACTTAATCTTCATTATTAACCCCAACAGCAGCTTCCCTTGTGGCTCAGCTGGTAAAGAATCTGCCTGCAATGTGGGAGACCTGGGTTTGATCCCTGCGTTGGGAAGATCCCCTGGAGAAGGGAAAGGCTACTCACTCCAGTATTCTGGCTTGGAGAATATCATGGACTGTATAGTCCATGGGGTCGCAAAGAGTTGGACACGACTGAACGACTCACTTTCATACTTCCCTGGTGGCTCAGATGGTAAAGAATCTGCTGGCAATGTGAGAGAGCTGGGTTCGATCCTTGGGTTGGGAAGATCCCCTGGAGGAGGGAAGAGATACCCACTCCAGTATTCTTGCCTGGGGAATTCCATGACAGAGGAGCCTGGCAGGCTATATTCCATGGGGTCACAAAGAGTTGGACACGACTGAGTGACTAACACTTTCACCCTTATACAGATCAGTCAACTGAGCCTCAGAGAGATTTAAATCATTGGCCCCAGGTCACAGAGATGGCGAATGGCCAAGCTGGGATTTGAACCCAGAAACTGACTGACTCTTAGTCATTAGGCTGCAGAGAGACAGCTGTTTCCTCTCAGTGCCTTGGACAGATGCCACTTTGGTGAAAAATTATCTCACCTGGGACTTCTCTGGTAGTCTAGTGGTTAAGACTCTGTGTTGCCTCTGCAGGGAGTGCTGGTTCGATCCCTGGTCAGGGAACTAAGATCCTGCATGCCCAAGCACAGACAAAAAAAAAGAGAGAGAGAGAGAGAGAGAACCTAAAATAAAATGATCCCACATTAGGCAAGATTGCCTGGACACTAATTCAGCCTCCTAGAATTAAGGCAGGTTATAATAATATAATGCCTACTCAAATGGACCCTGAAGCCAGCAGACAGGTGATATTTGGTGACTCTTGAAGAGAGGGCTCCCTGTGCAGGAGTTCAGAAACTGTTATTAGGCAGAATCTCTGCATACAGGAGAACCTCTGGGATCCTGCGAGGTCTTTTTTAGAAACACTAAAATCCCATGTAGGCAGAATAAACAGAGCATCACAAATTGGGTTCCAATGCCAGTGGTGAGCTCTTTGTACAGAAGAACTCAGTCTCCCTTCCAGGCCATCAGAAGCCAGTTTCCTTCCCGGCAGAGCTTGCCCTGACTAACCAAGCTGCACTCCCCTGGACCTTGCAAGACCACCTCTGCAACTCCAACTGTAGCTTCGGCTTCAGCTCTATTTGCTTTTATGCCTGGGTTCTGGCCCTAGTTCTTGTGCTGATTAGCTGTGTGACTACAGGCACATCCCTTAACCTCTCTGAACTTGCTTTCCTCATCTGTTATGTGAGGCTGTGGTTTCTCACCTTGCCTACCTCCCTGGACTGTGGAAGACAAAATGAGAGGAGGTGCAGATTGGGGCCTTGAGAATGCACAAGCGTAAGAGGTGATTCTTACTCTGTCTACTTGGCTCATCTCCTGCATGGACATTTTTAAATTAACTAAGGACAAGAACACGGCCTTCACTTTTTTGGGGGGAACTTGAGAATATGAGTCTGTTTGTCCTGATGGGCATTTGCCCAGAGGCCACCTTGGTGCTGTCAGCAACTACTTCATAAGGCTTGAGCAGCTGCTTATTTCTTTCATATTGTTATGATTTCATGTTATAGAGTTGTTGGAGAGAGCTTCACCACCCCACCTCCTTTGGAAAAGAGTGGCTCTCGGTTGTCTTCAGAGCTCTTGAATAGTTGCAAAAGTCCCAAGCAGGCCTGAGTATACTCCTTTCACTTGTGAGGGGTGAGCACGCTGATGGCAGTAATTAATTGACTGGGGGCGGGTGGGGAAGATAGCTTTGTAAACTGAGGACAAGTGAGCGAGTCATGCTACCCAGGCTGACCCCCTCACCTGGGCAGGCTCTGAGGACACCTGCCTCCCATCATTAGGGCCGCTGAGCCCATTGACACAGCCTGACTGCCTCCGCTGGTGGGGGGAACAAAGCCGAGCATTTACTGGCTGGAGTGCAGAGATGAATACAATGAGGCTCTTCGACCAGGCCTGGCCCAGACAGCTGCTCAGGCAAAGGGGTTTCGAATGAACGTGTTTCTATTTAGAACGTGTATGTTTTGATTGAATTTGAAGAAAAGCATGAGGTGGTTCCCTCTTTGGAAAACAAACTAATTATATACTCCTGTGTTGTCTGGTGGTCGGAAGCTGAATATGTCCACAACAGTACTTTATGGAGAGAATTTTCTTCCCTGTTGGACGTGAGATGCCTCTGTAGGGCCACAGCTGCCACTTTTTCAAAATCACATGGCTCGTGGTTTAAAAGGACTCTAGGGAAACCTTGAGTGCTGTAAATATTCTGTTTTTAATTGGGAATTACCACCCTATAATTTTTGTGCTCTCTTAATTTGGTTTGGCACATACTGGGTTTTCCCTGGAGTTGGGATCCAGTATCTAAAAAGGTGATTTGCTCTTCTGTGGGCAGCAGAAAAGGTTCTACGGAAGGAAGAGCTGGTGGACCAAGTGACACCCAAAGCCGTTACTGGACTGAACCATTTGCATTTCCATTCAGGTCATGATGTCTCAGCCAAGCTATTGACTTAGTGCTGTTTTGACTTGGGTGGCTTTGACTCTTCTATTCAGGCTTTAGAAACATCATTGAGTTAACAGGCCACACACCAATTCACCCTTCTCCCTCCCTACTCTTCAGCCCCTTTGTGTTAGATAAGGAGGCCTTTCCCTGCTACAAAAAAGGTAGCAGGCCCGAGTTTCCATGAGCTCTGTGCCCCTTATACCACCCCCAATTTAGTCTTTGTGCAGGGCTGCTTTTGTTTCCTTCTGAGAATTAAAAGTTAATTGATACCTCAAATGGATGTTGGTCACAAAGCATTTCACCTCCAATGCAGTCCTGCATCCCATTAGATTAACCCTCTTCTGCAGTTCATTGTAAATAAACATCCCACAACAAAAAAAGCTTACCTACCTGAATTCACTTGGTTTCTGCAGTGGAGCTAAAATTCTATGACAATGTCACTGGGTTAATTAATTTAGATTGATGACTTTTGGAGTTCTGTTTTCCTTTGCCTTCCCTGTTTGTCACAGACTGCTGACCAAGTATTTCCAAATGTCTGAATTTATCAGGTTATCCAGAGCCCTTCCAGGGATGGGTAGTCATCTCAACCTTAGGCCTCTGATAGCAATACTGCAAATCCTCCTAAGGGAATCCTGATGCAATAATCTAGTATAGAAGAAATGTATATTCAAACTATTCTCTGATAAGAGTTCATTTTCAGTGAAGAGAAATACGTGAATTTTTTTCCAAACATAGAGGAAAAAGTTTCTCTAGGGTCAACTAAAGCACAGTGGAATGCACCCAATTAAGTTGAGAAATAAAGAAATAAGGTGCACATTTATGATAGACTTTTGCTGTTATTCCAACATACACAAGGGTGCACACGAATGATCCTGGCAGAATCTGGGTTCCAATAAGATGTTCTGGAATTTTGAGGCTTAGGGATGAGTAAGTTGTTCTTCCTGCTAAACAAGCTTCCCCCATTAAACAGTTCTTCTTCATTCTCAGCTAAGGCCACATGAATAGAACAATTTTTGTTGCCATTAGAAAAATGGATTTTCTTTTTCCTATAAATTAAGCTCTTTAATTCTGTAATGTGGTCAAAGGGCTTAGTGGATATTTAATATGGATTATCAGCGTTACTATTTCTATTCCAGATGGCCCTACCTGCCACACAATGCTTCCCACACCTCTTGGAGAATCAAAATGAAACCATGACTTCTCCAAGGAAGATATGCAAATACCCAAGAAGCATATGAAAAGATTTTCAACATTATTAGTCATAGGGGAAATGCAAATCTAAACCACAATGAGAGATTTTCTTATATCCACTCAGTTCTCATTTTAGATGCTCAGTCATGTCTGAAATTCTTTGTGAACCCATGGACTGCAGCATGCCAGACTTCCCTATCCATCACCAACTCCTGGAGCTCGCTCAAACTCATGTCCATCGAGTCAGTGATGCCATCCAATCATCTCATCCTCTGTCGTCCCCTTTTCTTCCTGCCTTCAATTTTCCCAGCCTCAGGGTCATTTCCAATGAGTCTGCTTTTTGCATCAGGTGGGCAAAATATTGGAGCTTCGGCTTCAACATCAGTCCTTCCAATGAATATTCAGGACTGATTTCCTTTAGGATTGACTTGTTCGATCTCCTCGCAGTCCAAGGGACTCTCAAGAGTCTTCTCCAAAACCACGGTTCAAAAGCATTAATTCTTCGGAGCTCAGCTTTCTTTACGGTCCAACTCTCACATCCATACATCAGTTCAGTTTAGTTCAGTCACTCAGTCATGTCCGACTCTTTGTGACCCCATGAACCACAGCAAACCAGGCCTCCCAGTCCATCAAAACTCCCAGAGTTCACCCAAACCCATGTCCATTGAGTCAGTGATGCCATCCAACCATCTCAACCTCTGTCGTTCCCTTCTCCTCCTGCCCTCAATCTTTCCCAGCATCAGGGTTTTTTCAAATGAGTCAGCTCTTCGCATCAGGTGATGAAAGTATTGGAGTTTCAGCTTCAACATCAGTCTTACCAATGAACACCCAGGGCTGATCTCATTAGGATGGACTGGCTGGATCTCCTTGCAGTCCAAGGGACTCTCAAGAGTCTTCTCCAACACCACAGTTCAAAAGCATCAATTCTTCGGCACTCAGCTTTCTTCACAGTCCAACTCTCACATCCATACATGACCACTGGAAAAACCACAACCTTGACTAGACGGACCTTTGTTGACAAAGTAATGTCTCTGCTTTTCAATATGCTGTCTAGGTTGGTCATAACTTTCCTTCCAAGGAGTAAGCATCTTTTAGTTTCATGGCTGCAATCACCATCTGCAGTGATTTTGGAGCCCAGAAAAATAAAGTCAGCCACTATTTCCACTGTTTCCCCATCTATTTCCCATGAAGTGATGGGACCAGATGCCATGATCTCAGTTTTCTGAATGTTGAGCTTTAAGCCAACTTTTTTACTCTCCTCTTTCACTTTCATCAAGAGACTCTTTAGTTCTTCTTCACTTTCTGCCATGAGGGTGGTGTCATCTGCATATCTGAGGTTATTGATATTTCTCCCAGCAATCTTGATTCCAGCTTGTGCTTCATCCAGCCCAGTGTTTCTCATGATCTACTCTGCATATAAGTTAAATAAGCAGGGTGACAATATACAGCCTTGACGTACTCCTTTTCCTATTTGGAACCAGTGTGTTGTTCCATGTCCAGTTCTAACCATTGCTTCCTGATCTGCATATAGGTTTCTCAAGAGGCAGGTCAGGTGGTCTGGTATTCCCATCTCTTTCAGAATTGTCCACAGTTTGCTGTGATCCACACAGTCAAAGGCTTTGGGATAGTCAATAAAACAGAAATAGATGTTTTTCTGGAACTCTCTTGCTTTTTCAATGATCCAGCGGATGTTGGCAATTTGATCTCTGGTTCCTCTGCCTTCTCTAAAACCAGCTTGAACATCTGGAAGTTCACGGTTCATGTATTGCTGAACCCTGGCTTGGAGAATTTTGAGCATTACTTTACTAGTGTGTGAGATGAGTGCAATTGTGCAGTAGTTTGAGCATTCTTTGGCATTGCCTTTTTTGGTATTGGAATGAAAACTGACCTTTTCCAGTCCTGTGGCCACTGCTGCATTTTCCAAATTTGCTGGCATATTGAGTGCAGCACTTTCACAGCATCATCTTTCAGGATTTGAAATAGCTCAACTGGAATTCCATCACTTCCACTAGCTTTGTTCGTAGTCATGCTTCCTAAGGTCCACTTGATTTTACATTCCAGGATGTCTGGCTCTAGGTGAGTGATCACACCATCGTGATTATCTCGATCATGAAAATCTTTTTTTGTACAGTTCTTCTGTGTATTCTTGCCACTTCTCCTTAATGTCTTCTGCTTCTGTTAGGTCTGTACCATTTCTGTCCTTTATTGAGCCCATCTTTGCATTATATGTTGCCTTGGCATTTCTAATTTTCTTGAAGAGATCTCTAGTCTTTCCCATTCTATTGTTTTCCTCTATTTCTTTGCACTGATCGCTGAGGAAGGCTTTCTTATCTCTCCTTGCTATTCTTTGGAACTCTGAATTCAAATGGGTATATCTTTCCTATTCTCCTCTGCTTTTTGCTTTTCTTCTTTTCACAGCTATTTGTAAGGCCTCCTCAGATCACCATTTTGCTTTTTTGCATTTCTTTTTCTTGGGGGTGGTCTTTATCCCTGTCTCCTGTACAATCTCCTGAACCTCCATCCATAGTTCATCAGGCACTCTGTCTGTCAGATCTAGTCCCTTAAATATATTTGTCACTTTCACTGTATAATTGTAAGGGATTTGATTTAAATCATACCTTAATTGTCTAGTGGCTTTCCCTACTTTTTTCAATTTAAGTCTGAATTTTGCAATAAAGATTTCATGGTCTGAGTCACAGTCAGCTCCCAGTCTTGTTTTTGCTGACTGTATAGAGCTTCTCCATTTTTGGCTGCAAAGAATATAATCAGTCTGATTTTGATGTTGACCATCTGGTGATATCCATGTGTAGAGTCTTCTCTTGTGTTGTTGGAAGAGGGTGTTTGCTATGACCAGTTCAAGGGCAAAGGAGAAGCCCCAGCAAGACGGTTAGAGAGTGAATTCACCTTTAGAATCAAACCCCATTCCTGCCAGAGACACTCAGAGGGCTCAAACAAACCTTGTGCACACCAGGACCCAGGGACCTCACAAAGACTGAGAAAGAACTATGTTTGAGCATCTCCTATGGAGGTACGGTTCAGCAGTGGACTGCCGCAGGGGCAGGGGCTCTGGGTGCAGCAGACTTGGGTTTGGCATAAGCCCTCTTGGAGGAGGTGGCCATTAAACCCACCATAGAGCTGCCAGAATTTACACAGGACTGGGAAATAGACTCTTGGAGGGCACAAACAGAAACTTGTGCACCGGGACCCAGGAGATAGGAGCAGGGACCCAACAAGAGACTTGCCCAGACTTGCCTGTGAGTGTCCAGGAGTCTCCAGCAGAGGCATGGGTAGGTTGTGGGCTGCTGCAGGGTTGGGGGCATTGAGTGAAGTAGTACATGCATGGGATCTTTTGAAGGAGATCACCATTATCTTCATTACCTCCACCATAGTTTGGCCCCAGGTTAACAGCAGGGAGGGAACACAGCTCCACCCATCAACAGAAAATTGGATTAAAGATTTACTGAGTATGGCCCTGCCCATTAGAACAAGACCCAGTTTCCCCTCAGTCAGTCTCTCCCATCAGGAAGCTTCCATAAGCCTCTTATTCTTCTCTGTCAGAGGGATCACCATCAGACTGAAAACCATAATCACAGAAAATTAACCAATCTAATCACATGGACCACAGCCTTGTCTAACACAATGAAACTATGAGCCATGCCCTGTAAGGCCACCCAAGATGGACGGGTCGTGGTGGAGAGTTCTGATGAAGTGTGGTCCACTGGAGAAGGGAATGGCAAACCACTTCAGCATTCTTGCCTTGAGAACCCCATGAACAGTATGAAAAGGCAAAAAGATAGGACACTGAAAGATGATGGTGTCAGTAGGTGCCCAATATGCGACTGGAGATCAGTGGAGAAATAACTCCAGAAAGATTTAAGGGATGGAGCCAAAGCAAAAACAACACCCAGTTGTAGATGGGACTGGTGATAGAAGCAAGGTTCGATGCTGTAAAGAGCAATATTGCATAGGAACCTGGAATGTTAGGTCCATGAATCAAGGCAAATTGGAAGTGGTCAAATAAGAGATGGCAAGAGTGAATGTCGACATTCTAGGAATCAGCGAACTGAAATGGACTGGAATGGGTGAATTTAACTCAGATGACCATTATATCTACTACTGTGGGAAGAATCTCTTAGAATAAATGGAGTAGCCATCATAGTCAACAAAAGAGTCCAAAATGCAGTACTTGGATGCAATCTCAAAAACGATAGAATGATCTCTGTTCATTTCCAAGGCAAACCATTCAATATCATGGTAATTCAAGTCTATGCCCCAACCAGTAATGCTGAAGAAGCTCAAGTTGAATGGTTCTCTGAAGACCTACAAGACCTTCTAGAACTAACACCCAAAAAAGATGTTCTTTTCATTATAGGGGACTGGAATGCAAAAGTAGGAAGTCAAGAAACACCTGGAGTAACAAGCACATTTGGCCTTGGAGTACAGAATGAAACAGGGCAAAGGCTAATAGAGTTTTGCTGAGAGAACACACTGGTCATAGCAAACACCCTCTTCTAACTCTATACTAAGCTGGTATTCTGATCCAGGTGCTGCTAAACATGTGTTGTCTTACACAGGTCTTAATCTATGTGTGTATGCATGTGTGCTCAGTTGTGTCCAACTCTTTGAGATCCCATGGACTGTAGCCTGCCAGGCTCCCCTGTCCATGGAATTCTCCAGGCAAGAATACTGGAATGGGTTGCCATTTTCTTCTTCAGGGGATCATCCAACTCAGGGATCAAACTTGCTTCTCCTGTGTCCTCTGCATTGGCAGGCAGATACTTTACCACCTGGATACTGTGCCACTAGAGAAGCCCCAGGTGTTGATCTATCTTTTTGCCAAACCCAGCCTGGGAACAACTATGCTGCCCTGCCCTCCAGCATCCAAGCCATATTCTAGCCATTAATTAGGTCACTGAACTGCACTTGCATAGGGTCACAGAAAACATTGTACCATAATGCTCCAACTATCCATGTACAATGTATTTTCCTTCCTCCAACATCAAAACTATGTTTCACGTTTTTTTCTAATAAATTCGGAAGCCATTTAGCTCAATATTTTCACTGATATAACTTTGGGAGCTGCGGGAAGACACAAACCAGCTGTTGCCATACAAGTGCTCCAGACGATCTTTTCTGGTATAAGTTAATAATTTGATAAGGACTATTGACTTACTTTTGAACCACACAGACATTCTTAGCAAACACTCCCTGTAATTATTTTATGTACTCTCAATGGTAAATGATTTGGTAGTGCAGACAGCTGGGGGGGCTTCAAGGGGAGACAGCTGCTAAGCTGCTAAGTCACTTCAGTCGTGTCCGACTCTGTGCGACCCCATAGACGGCAGCCCACCAGGCTCCCCCATCCCTGGGATTCTCCAGGCAAGAACACTGGAGTGGGTTGCCATTTCGTTCTCCAATGCATGAAAGTGAAAAGTGAAAGGGAAGTCGCTCAGTTGTGTCCAACTCTTAGCAAACCCATTGACTGCAGCCTACCAGGCTCCTCCATCCATGGGATTTTCCAGGCAAGAGTACTGGAGTGGGGTGCCATTGCCTTCTCCAGGGGAGACAGAAGGAATTTCAAATTCCTCTTCAGCAATACATGAACCATGAACTTCCAGATGTTCAAGCTGGTTTTAGAAAAGGCAGAGGAACCAGAGATCAAATTGCCAACATCTGCTGGATCATCGAAAAAGCAAGAGAGTTCCAGAAAAACATCTATTTCTGCCTTATTGACTATGCCAAAGCCTTTGACTGTGTGGATCACAATAAACTGTGGACAATTCTGAAAGAGATGGGAATACCAGACCACCTGACCTGCCTCTTGAGAAACCTATATGCAGATCAGGAAGCAACAGTTAGAACTGGACATGGAACAACACACTGGTTCCAAATAGGAAAAGGAGTACGTCAAGGCTGTATAATGTCACCCTGCTTATTTAACTTATATGCAGAGTACATCATGAGAAACGCTGGGTTGGAAGAAGCACAAGCTGGAATCAAGATTGCTGGGAGAAATATCAATAACCTCAGATATGCAGATGACACCACCCTTATGGCAGAAAGTGAAGAAGAACTAAAAAGCCTCTTGATGAAAGTGAAAGAGGAGAGTGAAAAAGTTGGCTTAAAGCTCAACACTCAAAAAACTAAGATCATGGCATCTGGTCCCATCACTTCATGGGAAATAGATGGGGAAACAGTGGAAACAGTGGCTGACTTTATTTTTTGGGGCTCCAAAATCACTACAGATGGTGACTGCAGCCATGAAATTAAAAGACACTTGCTCCTTGGAAGGAAAGTTATGACCAACCTAGATAGCATATTGAAAAGCAGAGACATTACTTTGCCAACAAAAGTCCGTCTAGTCAAGGCTATGCTTTTTCCAGTGGTCGTGTGTTGATGTGAGAGTTGGACTGTGAAGAAAGCTGAGTGCTGAAGAATTGATGCTTTTGAACTGTGGTGTTGGAGAAGGCTCTTGAGAGTCCCTTGGAGTGCAAGGAGGTCCAACCAGTCCTTCCTAAAGGAGATCAGTCCTGGGTGTTCATTGGAAGGACTGATGCTAAAGCTGAAACTCCAGTACTTAGGCCACCTCAAGCGAAGAGTTGACTCATTGGAAAAGACCCTGATGCTGGGTGGTATTGGGGGCGGGAGGAGAGGGGGACGACGGAGGATGAGATGGCCGGATGGCATCACGGACTCGATGGACATGAGTTTGGGTGAACTCCAGGAGTTGGTGATGGACAGGGAGGCCTGGCGTGCTGCGATTTATGGGGTCACAAAGAGTCGGACACGACTGAATGACTGAACTGAACTATTAATATATATATATATATATGTATGACCTTGGGCAAATTAGTTAACCCCTCTTGACCTCAGGTTTCAAGGTCGACAATAATAACACCTTGCTGGTTGAGACATTAGTGTGAGAATGAAAGGTGATAGTGGGAACTGATACTCAGTGAATATTAGTTCTATTTCTTCCCTTGAAAAGTGTATCAGGACAAATGCATTTTATTCAAAGGAAAGGCTTCAGGGGTCTTATTTTTTTAAAAATCTAAAATTCTAAAATTAGAATTTTAGTACTTCTCTTTGGAGAAAATAAGTTAAATTTCACATCTTTAGTTGAAAATAATAGTAATCACAGTAAAACATATGGAACTTGAAATGTTCTGGCAAGTTTTCACTATGAAAATCCACTAGAATGTCTTCCTTACCATACCTCCTGATCCTTTTAAGGCTAGCAAGCTGTTAATTTATTTCTCCATTTTTTCCTGAAGTCGATCTTTACCTTATTCCTAAAGCCATCTGGGCTGATTTAGTTCAGTCGGAACCTGGAGCTAATGAGGTCAAGGTCAGGGCTGGATCCCATGGGCAGCAGTTAGCTTTGCCCCCTTCTTTGGCCCTACCCTGCTTTTTCAACCCTACCAGCTGGTTTTCCACATGTGTTTGCTCCAAGGGACTGGGGGGTGGGTGAGAAGGAGAGGGTGGCTGTGGAACCTCACTACCAGCAACATAGCTGAAAGCCTGTGTCTTTGGATGAAAAGCACTGCCCATGAAAACCAGTCCCCAATTCCACTGGGCCCTGAAGACAGATGATTAGCACTGATGGCTATATAAAGGTGCTGATCACAGTCCAGTTTATAATTATTTTCTTTCTAATTTATCCACTCTTCCTGAATGCCCTCATTAGAGAGTGGCAGCCACTTCCTGATGCTCTAACTTGGTCCTTAGTCATTTAAGGCCACATAACTGATGCCTGCTATTGTCAGCAATGCCATGGCAGGAACCTTCTGCAAAGCTTGCAACCAAGGTTAAACATTGGGAGAAGGCTCTTGTTAGTAACATCCCATTACTGTTGCTATGATAACTTTGGCTCATTGACTGTAGTGTTAGTTTCTCAGTCATGTCAGACTCTTTGTGACCCCATGGACTGTAGCCTACCTGGCTCCCCTGTCCATGGAATTCTCCAGGCAAGAATACTGGAGTGGGTTGCCATTCCCTTCTCCCGGCAATGACAATAAGGCATAAATGAAAAATCCTCCTGATCGAAGGTAGAGACAGTCTTTCCTATAGCTTTTGATTGACTTATGTTGCATGTGTGTCTTTTAATGGGTATTCACTAACCCATTGGGCTTCCCTGATAGCTCAGTTGGTAAAGAATCCACCTGCAATGCAGGAGACCCTGGTTCAATTCCTGGGTCAGGAAGATTCCCTGGAGAAGGGATAGGCTACCCACTCCAGTATTCTTGGTCTTCCTTTCTGGCTCAGCTGGTAAAGAATCCGCCTGCAAGACCTGGGTTTGATCCCTGGGTTGGGAAGATCCCCTGGAGAAGGGAATGGCTACCCACTCCAGTATTCTGGCCTGGAAAATTCCATGGACTGTATAGTCCATGGGGTTGCAAAGAATTGGACATGACTGAGAGACTTTCACTTTCACTAACCCATTGCACCCGTGTTAAGAGCAGCACATACTTTATTTTAGCATTTTGTTTGTAAACAGAAAATGATCTGCCAAAGTCCCCAATAAAGAGGCAGTTCCTCTTTCATTTTTTAACCTATTTCCTTCATTAGTATCAAAATGGGAATGAAACCAGTTTAAATCTTTTCGAAACTTGCATCTAAATTGTGCTCAAACACTGTGTGTGTCTGCTCTTTTGAAGACAGTTTGTGATTTCAAGGCATTTCTGGCAGCAACATACATGAGAAAAAACCCTACATTTTGTATGAATAAAGTTATACACAGCTCAGGCTGAAGAAGTGTCGGAGGGAAGGATTAAGAACGTTTTTAGGCATCATTTTTATCTCGGAAAATTTCCAACGTGTGAAAAGCAGGTTAATATCTTCAGGTACCAATCACCTAGTTTTCATGACTATGCCTGTTCATCCCTACCCTAACTCACTCTCCTTCACTATTATTTTAAAGCAAACCCACAATACCTCATTTTATCCCTACATACTTTAGTAGGTAAAGACTAAAAAACACACATAAGGAACATGATTTCAAGAACATTTTAAATAGATTTGGAGAATGGCAGAAAATTCTGTGATGGGAGAAAATATCACATTTTTTTACATCACAGACTTTTAAAACCTGAAAAATTGATTAGAGGGGCCTGAAGAGAACAGCATGTTTGGGATTCCTCAAAGGATTGTCAATAGATGAGGCAAAGATGCTGGTACCCAGGTGGGTATGCCTGAAGAAGCCTACCACCAAGCTGTCCTGCAGAAAGTCATAAAGAAGAGTTGGATCAGTGATAAGAACAGCAGCTCATCAAAATGAGTATACTAAGTGAAATTCCTACAGATTGCTCTTATTTTTTAAAAGTTGGCCCCAGATCATCATAAGTCATTCACATTTATTGAACACTTACTGTATACTACAGTTCATGGACAACCTTCTGTAATCCTGCAAATGTCTGATATATACTTCTCTTATTCCCATTTTATAGATGAGGAAACAGACCTAGAGAGGCCTGAGGGCAGGGCTGTGTTTCAAATATAATCAGTCTGATTCCAGTGCCATTGTTTGTAACTACCATGCAGTTCTGGGCTTCCCAGGTGGCTTGGTGGTAAAGAATCTGCCTGCCAATGCAGGAGATGCAGGAGACACAGGTTCAATCTGTGGGTCAGGAACATTCCCTGGAGAAGGAAATGGCAATCCACTTTAATATTCTTGCCTCGAAAATCCCTATGGACAGAGGAGCCTGGCGGGCTGCAGTCCATGGGGTTGCAAAGACTTGGACATAACTTAGCACGCATGCACCATGCAATTCTGTCTTTCATCTAGCTTTGAAAGTAGTGGGATAATGGTTAAGTGTAGCTGTTTTAATATTTTTATTTTTTAGCAGTAAGATTTAGAAAATGGAAAGTCATAAATTCTTGGGTACTGAGCCTTATCTGAATCTCAGCTAGAGCTCATGCATGGTAATTTGGAACAAATGCCTCTATCCATTCATTTAGCACACATTTTATGAGGACCTACTACAAAGTATACGCCAGATGCTGTGGTGTGCCAGGATCATTCCTGCCTAGATGGACCTTTGAGTGCAAATTCTTTTTGCTTTACAGTAAGTATATTTCTTTCAAAAGTGAAGAATGCCAAAATTAAAATTTGAAAGTGCAGTCATTTGGACTCTTGCTTGTAAGGACTAGAGACCTACTTTAGCTGGTTTAGGCAAAAAGGAGGAATTTATTCTACAGACCCTGAGGTTGTCAAGGAACCCAGGGATAAGAATGTAGCCAGACTTCAGGAATGACCTGGGACCAGGCACTGGGTTAGCAGTCAGGAATTTTCTTTCACTCCTTCTTGTCTCTGCCTCTCTTTTCATGTCAGCATGAATCTTTCTTTCTCTGCTCCCTGGTCTGCAGATAGTAGATGACTATTCCTCCCAGCTGCATTTGTATTATAGGCTCAGCTAACCAGAGTGAGACCAATCTTCTCTTAGTCTCAATTCCAAATTCATGGACTATTGCTCACCCCTGGACTAGTCACCTGTGGTCAAGGAAGTGAGAGTCACGTTGTACAAACTGTACACAGCTGCCAGTAGCCACCCCTATAAGCATGTGGACTGAGGAGGGAGGGGCAGGACCCAGGAAAGGAAGACAGAGGGGAGCCAAGCAAGACAATCTAACAGATACTCAATTAAGAAAGGGGTTACAAATACTAAGAAGCACATTAAAATACATGTATTAAAGTTTCTTTAAAATTTTTCTCTTTTAAATTGAAGTATGGTTACTTTAACAGTATTCCAGGTATACAGCAAAATGATTCAGATATATATATATATATAAATATATATATACATATATATATATATGTATATATATTCTTTTCCATTATAGGTTATTACAAGATATTGAATTTATTTCCCTGTGCTATACAGCAGGTCTTTGCTGTTCATCTATCTTATATAATAGTATATATCTGTTGATCCCAAATCCTAATTTATCTCATGCCCAACCCTTTCCCCTTTGGTAACCATAAGTTTGTTTTCTGGGATGGGGAACACATGAGAAATAAAGGAATAAAAAATTAAAAAAAAAAAAAAGTTTGTTTTCTGTATCTGTGAGTCTATTTCTATTTTGTATATAAATTCACTTGTATCATACTTTAGATTCCACATATAAGTGATATCATATGATATTTGTCTTTGGCTTACTTCACTTAATATGCTGCTCTATAGGTCTATCCATGTTTCTGCAAATGGCATTGTTTCATTGTTTTTTATGGCTGAGTAATATTCCATTGTAATATGACAGAGGGGAGTGAAAAAGCTGGCTTAAAACTCAACATTCAAAAAACAAAGATCATGGCATCTGGCCCCATCACTTCATAGCAAATAGAAGGGGAAAAAGTGGAAGCAGTGACAGATTTTCTTTTCTTGGGCTCCAAAATCACTAGACAGTGATAGCAACCATGAAATTAAAAGATGCTTACCCTTTGGAAGGAAAGCTATGACATACCTAGACAACATATTAAAAAGCAGAGACATTACTTTGCTGACAAAGGTCCATATAGTCACAGCTATGGTTTTTCCAGTAGTCATGTACAGGTGGTAGAGTTGGACCATAAAGAAGGTTGAGCACTGAAAAATTGATGCTTTTGAACTGTGGTGTTGGAGAAGACTCTTGAGAGTCCATTTGAGAGCAAGGAGATCAAACCAGTCAATTCTGAAGGAAATCAACCCTGAATATTCATTGGAAGGACTGATGGCTGAAACTGAAGCTGCAATACTTTGGCCACCTGATTCGAAGAGCCAACTCATTGGAAAAGACCCTGATGCTGGGAAAGATTGAAGGCAAAAGGAAAAGGGAGTGGCAGAGGATGAGATGGTTAGATAGCATCACCGACACAGTGGACATGAATTTGAGCAAACTCTGGGAGATAGTGGAGAACAAAAGAGCCTGGTATGCTACATGTCCGACAGCGACTGAACAATAGCAACAAATATTCCATTGTGTATATGTACCACATCTTCTTTATTCATTCATCTGTCGATGGACACTTAGGTTGCTTCCATGTCTTGGCTATTGTAAATAGTGCTGCAATGAATATTAGGGTGCATGTACCTTTTCAAATTAGAGTTTTCATCTTTTCCAGATATACATCCAGGAGTGGGATTGCTGGATCACATGGTAGCTCTATTTTTATTTTTGAAGGAACCTCCATACTATTTTCTATAGTGGCTACGCCAATTTACATTCCCACCAACAGTGTATAAGGGTTCCCTTTTCTCCACACCTTCAAGTTTCTTACTCTTCTTTTGGGGATGAAAGTCAAGAAACCAAATCAAATATAAATGTAATATCTGCAATTTGTTCACAGGTATAATCATGGCAATTATTATATAACATATGTATCATAGTGTTGAATGCCTTGTCTTGATTCTAGATAGAAACATGTCAACATCAATTGGATTACCACCAACACCACCTCAAAAAAATTCTGACTGAACCTCTCCCATGGTCAGCTGGAACTTCTTTCAGTTTTATTTCAGGTACCTACAAGTTTCTAAATAGGAGAAGAAACTTATAAACGTTATGCTTACTCAAGTTCTTGAGACTGCAACAGGAGTTAGCTCTTTGTGTTCTATTAATGCTACTAGGGGGGAACAGGGAGTGATACATGCATTAGTCCTTTTAGTAATTGTGCTTTTAAAAATAATAAGATTTCCACATCTGAATTACATTCAGAATGAATCTAATAATCCTTAAAAATATCCACTGCATTCTCGTAATGGGTGTCTTTCATTTTTTAACATTAGCTAATATGTCATTGTACCTCACAAGTAATATTGTATACTTTGCCTATAACTGTTATTCAAACTGGGAAAAATCTCATTTCCTAGGTGTGGTGGTGATTTCCAGCTATTTAAAACCTTCACTCAGTGAGGAAGATGCAAACAGTTATAACAACATGTTCTTGAAATTGGCATTAATCATCAATGGCCTCCAATGTCTGACCAGTGGATTCTGGTGGTTCAGAAGATGCAGGCTACATGAAATTAAACCTCCTTCTGTGTTTCTCGTCCCCTCTTGGGAAAGACACATCTTTTGTCAGAAGAGGGAAAGGTTCAGAATCCTCAGGAAGGAGCTCTGCGCAAAAAGGAGCTGACTTTCTAGTTTAGGCTCATGAAAAGTCATTGAAGGATTCATGTAAATAAGGGTTGCAGGGTCAGTCCTTCAGTCTTAAAGCCAGAATGACACTTAACATTCCAGACCATGGCCTTCTACAGACCACCAGAAGGCTCTTCAAAGGCCATGTTTGCCCCTTCCCACCCTTAGTGAGCACAAGGTGGAAATCCCATTTCGAGTTCTAGAATGAGAACAATCAATACTATTTTTATACTCCCTTATATTTACAAATCACTTCCACGTGCATTTTCTCATTGGATTAGAACCATCCATTTTATAGGGAAGGCCATTGCATTTAAGAGAGATTAAGTAGCATGTCTGTGGTTACAGAGCTGGTTAGGCACAAAGCCAGGACTGAAATCTAGGTTTGAGGCTCCAAATCCTGTTCTTTCCTGAGCATACATGTACTGCTTCTCTTGTGGGTATGTGTTGTGAGAAAATTTCCAAGCTAAATATACTGTGGCATCTTGTCTCAAGGGAACTAGACAAACGAAGTAGGGATAATTGTGCCAAGAGCAGATAAGGAAGTTGATACTTCACAGCCCAATGTTTGGTAAATGAGTGACCACAGGTAATGACATGTTAAGATTCCCCACAATTGCGTCAAAAAACACACTTTGGAGCTTTAAGGAGAGACATGCGGAAAAAATAGAGCCTATTCAGATAAGCTGTTTGGACAACTTTATTAGTATTTACTCACCTTCTTCTTCTACCTCCCCCATTGAAAAAATGGGGAGGACGTCAAGAGGTTAAAATTTTTTTTAAATACACAGTTTTATTTAGATTTATCCAGACAGCAGATCTAGGCAGCTAGCTTTGGGGAGATTCACTTTAAAAAGTGAGTTCCATTACATGATTTTGAAATGATTTGATTGACAAAAATCTGACCGATTTTTATTTTTCCCAGAAGTGCAGCAATAGCTTAAAGGGGGATCAGCTTATAATTCTAGGATATTTTTCTTACAAGATCATGTTTGACTTTCTCATTTACCTTCTGCCGTGTGGCTGCAGCTGCAAATCTACTGCTTGTGTGATTTTCCACAATGAGCGGGAGGACGTGAGTCTCATAGCTGTTTTAACACCTCCCTTACAGATTCCTATAAATACAGAAGTGAGGACACAGCCAGGATGCACTGTTGAACTGAAGTGTATGTAAACATTAAATATAAAACCTCACTGAGCCCCCTTATGCTTTGAAAAGAGAAAGTTATGGCACTTTGGCAGTCAGAATTTTCTGTCTATAAATCCAAGTGAAAGAGGACTTGGATTTTAATGGGTGATAATAGTTGCACTCTCATGAATCTGAGCAAACTCCAGGGGATAGTGAGGGACAGGGGAGCCTGGTGTGCTGTAGTCCATGGGGCTGCAGAGAGTCAGACACAACTGAGCAACTGAATGACACAAAAAAATTGTCGATTTACGAATAAAAACAACAACAAAAATAGTTGCCTTATGGCCAGTTAAAGAGTGTGTAGCAGTGTGAACCATTTGCTTGATACATTTCCACCTGATCCAAACAACTATTATCTCCTTATTTCTTACCCACTTCCCCACTCACCTGGAATGGAACACTTCTCTTTGTTGTATCTTAACTAGGAAGACAGAAATGCCACTGGCTACAGGTAAATATCCTTTGAGAACTGGTGGAAACCTTCCTCAATGGCTGGCTTGGAGCTTTGGTTTCCAACATGAGATTCATTTCAAAGTGGCCTCGTCAGAGTTTTATACTTAACCATGGATTCATTAGTAGATACTGGTGGTTTGTTGATGCAGTTACATCTAATGTTGGTGAAAGTCATGTTACTTGGACTTATAGAAATTTAATTCAGTTCAGTTCAGTCGCTCAGTCATATCCAACTCTTTGCGACCCCATGGACTGCAGCACACCAGGCCTCCCTGTCCATTACCAACTCCCTGAGCTTGCTCAAACTCATGTCCATTGAATCGGTGATGTCATCCAACCATCCCATCCTCTGTTGTCCCCTTCTTCTCCCGCCTTCAATCTTTCCCAGCATCAGGGTCTTTTCCAGTGAGTCAGTTCTTTGCATCAGGTGGCCAGAGTATTGGAGTTTCAGCTTCAACATCAGTCCTTCCAATGAATATTCAGGACTGATTTCCTTTAGGATTGAAATTTAATTATGATTTCTTAAAACATGGGGTTTATTCCAGAACACTGAAAAAATGTAATTATTTGACTTTGTGATAGAAAATAGTGGCTAGCTGCTAAATGAATATTCTTTATGTCATCAGATTCATATATTTAGAAAGTTATAAGATCAGTAGCTGTATAAAAATGGGGTTGCCAGATTAAAATACAGAGTGTTTAATTAAATTTGAATTTCAGATAAACAACGACTCATTTTTTGTAGAAGTCTGTCCCATGAAATATTTGGAACTTGCTTACCCTAAAAAAATATTTATTGTTTGTCCATAATTCAGATTTAACTGAGCACCTTGTATTTTTATTTGCTCAATCTGGTAAGTCTGGTTAAATAACACCTATTTCTCCATCATATGAAGCCATCAGATCAAAAAGTAATCATTCTTAACACATAGCTCGATTGAAATAAACCTGTTAGTAACAGGTAACCAACTGGAGAGGAGTATGTTTCAACAGAATGTCTATTAGCTAGCCTATTTTACAAATAATGTTAGAATTGTGCATAAAGAAGTATATGCTTTTATTCATTCTTGGAGTTCAGTGATTCAGTGTTGTAATTAATCATGTAGCAGCAGAGGGGATGTTGGGACAATGTGTCCTCCCACTGTGATAGAGAGCCAGATAGTAACTAGGAAAAATTGTAGGAACTTATGAGGCATATGCTTACAACTACAGACCTGTAAAGCTGATTAGTTCAGAATATTCTTCTGCTTCAGTCAGTAGCAAAAACGTTGAGAATATTCCTTGATCTGCTTTCAGTGTAAAGATTTTCAGATTATTCTATGAAAGGAGTAATTAATAATGAGAGCAGTAGCAGCAGCAGCACATTTGCTATTTGTTGAAGGCTGACTATGGACCTGGCACTGTGGAGGGCTCCTGACTCCCTGTTGGACTCCAGGTAACTCCAGAGTCCATGCTTTTTCTGGTAGATCACCCTGTACGTCATCTTCTCATGTATAGGTGACAATGGAAGGAGGTTGCAGATAAATAGAGACCTAACTATTTGATGTATCTTCTCTTTGTTGTTATTACTTATTATGTTATTGTTACTGTTATTATTATCATCTGAGGCAATAACTTAAGGGCTTACTATGTGGCAGGCTCTATATTTTTTTACTGAAGAACAGTTGATTGACAATGTTGTGTTAGTTTCAGGAGTATAGCAAAGTGAATCAGTTATATATATATATATATTCTTTTTCAGATTCTTTTCCCATTTAGGTTATTACAAGATATTGAGTACAGTAGGCCAATAGGCACAGGCTCTGTACTTTTAGTGTCTTTTTTCATTGACTCCTCAGATTGACTCCATGAGGCTTCACAGTTATTCTCCTTTTTAAGATGGTGAATCTTAAAGGTTGTATAATTTACCCAAAGTTACTTGACAGAGCTAGAATTCTAACTTAGGTTGAAGTTCCTAATGACTCTGCTGAATTCCTTGTATAAATGGCTAACTTCATGCAGAAGTATCTCAGATTACATGTCATGCTTTCACGGGTTAGTTAAATATCACAGGTTAGTAATAGTGGAAAAAATCAGGTTTTCAGAACTCACTTTCAGTATAAGATCAGTTTAAGGATATTGTATTGATACTTTAAGAATCAAGAGACTGTTGAGAAGAAATTAATCTCATCAATTTTATTAATTTTATTTTCTACATCATTCCAGAAAGGATTTCAGGCACCTTGTCAACTTTTGTGCTAATTGATTTTCAGTTAAGATCAGATTTTAATTTTGCTGGCAGTGTGCTACTCAGTCATTTATTTAGCAAACCCTTTTTAGAGCATCTACTCTAGAGCATTGACTCTTGCCTTTAAGGAATGTCATTTGGCCTAGGAGAAAGATAGGTAAAACAAAATTTGGATAAAGTCATCCTCTCAAAGACTTGGAAAAAATCCAGAGATTAAATCTGTTCCAACACAACCTGAAACAAGAAGAAAAACAAAACAAAAAAAAAGATTCCATTTCCAACCATCCCTTCCCCAATTCAGAAATGACCAGAAGTTTTCTCTTTCACAAGATGAGGGCAGGGATCTCTTCTCTCTTTTCTACTTTGCCTCTGAGCTCAGTGTGTTAGCACCCTCTGGGCTCCCCTCCCTTCCAGAAAGAACTGGATGCCCCCTTTTGCCACGTGCTCTCAGGTGGGAACATGAGCCTCTTGATGGATAATCTCGCTTCACCAGATGGCCTTCCCATGAGGTTACATTCACGGTGTGCTGGCTCCTGTCTTCCTTACTCATCTCGATGAAATTCCACGGAGTTGGAAGAATTCTCATTTTCTGGATGAGGCAATCAACTGAGGCTCAGAGAAGGGAAGGGACTTACTATAGGAAACACAGCTGGCTAGTTATTTGTTAGAGGCAAGACCACAACCTGGGTCTTCTGATTACTAGACTCAAAGTCTTGGACTGTGAAGCTTTGTACTACCTTCAGACTTGGTGTGGATCCTCATAGTTTATTCTTGGTTCAAGAAACAGATTCTACAGAGTCTCTAACAGAGTGTAACCATCAGTTACCAAGAGCAGAAGCATGCCTGGTGAGAGCCATGAAATAAATTACACAAGCTCTCTGGTTAGAGAGCTTTCATAGCCAAAGACATATATTTGCAGCATTAATAAGAATGACAACCCCTCCCCACCAAAGCAAAGTAGTTGCTGGCTTATTATGACTCCCAAGGAAATGTCTTTTTTTTTCTTTTAAAGTTTTTATTGGAGTATAGTTGATTTACAAGGTTGTGTAGTTTCAGGTGTATAGCAAAGTGAATCAGTTATAGATACAAATATATTTTTCAGATATTTTCTGTTCTTGGTTATTAAAAGATATTGAATATAGTTTCCTGTGATATATAGTAGTTTTTATTGGTTATCTATTTTATTTTAAAGCTTTTATTAATTACTACTGGACATGGAACAACAGACGGGTTCCAAATAGGAAAAGAAGTACATCAAGGCTGTATATTGTCACCCTGCTTATTTAACTTATATTCCAGAGTACATCATGAGAAACGCTGGGCTAGATGAAGCACAAGCTGGAATCAAGATTGCTGGGAGAAATATCAATAACCTCTGATATGCAGATGGCACCAACTTTATGGCAGAAAGTGAAGAGGAACTAAAGGGCCTCTTGATGAAAGTGAAAGAGGAGAGTGAAAAAGTTGGCTTAAAGCTCAACACTCAGAAAACTAAGATCATGGCATCCGGTCCCATCACTTCATGGCAAATAGATGGGGAAACAGTGGAAACAGTGGCTGACTTTATTTTTGGGGGCTCCAAAATCACTGCAGATGGCGGGCAATTCTTACTCCTTAGAGGAAGAGTTATGACCAACCTAGACAGCATATTAAAAAGCAGAGACATTACTTTGTCAACAAAGGTCCATCTAGTCAGGGCTATGGTTTTTCCAGTGGTCATGTATGGATGTGAGAGTTGGACTATAAAGAAAGCTGAGTGCTGAAGAATTGATGCTTTTGAACTGCAGAGTTGGAGAAGACTCTTGAGAGTCCCTTGGACTGCTAGGAGATCCAACCAGTCAATGCTAAAGGAAATGAGTCCTGAATATTCATTGGAGGGACTGATGCTGAGGCTGAAGCTCCAATACTTTGGCCACCTGATGTGAAGAACTGACTTGTTGGAAAAGAACTTGATGATGGAGAAAATTGAAGGCAGGAGAAGGGGACGACAGAGGATGAGATGATTGGATGGCATCACTGACTCAATGGAAATGAGTTTGAGGAAGCTCTGGAAGACAGTGATAGACAGGGAAGCCTGGTGTGCTGCAGTCCATGGGGTCGCAAAGAGTCAGACACAACTGTGTGACTGAACTGATCTGATACATATTCTAATTAATAACATTTGATTCCCAATTTTATCTGAGCTCTCCTTGAATCAACCTGACACTGTGACTAAACCAGCCAGAAAAAGGACAACCAGCAGGGTTATTTGGTGATGCAGGTTGAATTTGTGTGGCATTTTGCAGACCCTGCTTTGGTCAGGGAAGTAAGGATCAATAATTAACATCTCCCAAATGCTTTAAAATTATTCATTGATCACAATAGCACATCTGTAAAAACATTTCCATATGAGAAGCATAAGGCTTTGATCTGTTTAGATCAGACCACCTGGTCCCCAGTTGGCAGCCTCCAATTTATAGCTGAATCATGTGATCTTCCAGACATTAGTATGTAAGGTAGTTGGGAACCCGGAGTGTATTTTCCCACAGAAGCAATATCATTTATGATGGTTAGTTTCTTAGGCTAGTTCATCAATAACACATGTATTGGCTTCAAGTATGTGTAAATTATGGTGTAATTGACGGGAAACAGTGTTGTTAGTTAGCGTAACAAGTCAGATATAAGAGTGAGACCCATATTTCTCAGAAGATACTGGTAAGGAATTGAGGTGGGTGCTATGATTTAGATTGCGGAACTCAATCTACCTAGTAGCAAATTCTGCAAACTTGATTTACCCCTATCATTCTTCATTTGTAAAGGACTAAGCTGGAATAACCTGGTGTTGTGCCATCAATAAGACAGCTGCTGTGAGACCTGGCCTCAGCCTCTGGCCTTGAGTGTTCTATGGCCAGGGCACTGTAACTCATTGACTCTATGATATTGGACCAGTGATGTTCGTTCCGTGAGAGGTTCTCAGGAAAGTGGAGTCAGACCCATGGGAGGATGTGCTGCTGGCCTTGCTTCTATTCTGTCTGATGTCCTGCCCCATCCTGGATGCACCAGTGTTACCTGGAGAAGGGAATGAAGGAATGGAAGAGGGCTTGAGAAATAACAAGTATTCAAGTTCCTGTTTTTCAAATTAAAAATAGAAACGTACATATATATATATACACACAGACATGTGCGTGTGTGTATATATATGTATATATATGAATATAGAAGTAATATGTGCTTGTTTTTTAAAAAAAATTGTGACACAGAAGTTTTGAAAAGAAGAAAGTAAAATTTGTCCATAATTCTACCACTCATAGATAACTACTGCTAATATTTTGGTGAATATGCTTAAATAATTTTTCTTTGTAAGTGTTCACACATCTTTTAAAAATTACAGTGGGATGATATTAATATTGTTTTATGACTTTAAAAATCTTAATAGCATATTGCAGATATTTTCCATGTCAATAAATATAGATCTATTTCAAAAGAGAAGAAAATTTATGAATAAATAATCATTGATCCATGTCAGTATTTTTGACAACAGCTTTGCAGCCCATTGTATAGGTAAACCATCATTTGTTTAACTACTCCTCTCTCTGTTTTTAAAATTACGTAGTTATTCATTTGGCTGCTCCAGGTCTCAGTCGTGACATGTGGGCTCTTTAGTTGTACCATATGGGATCTAGTTCCCTGACCAGGGATTGAACCTGGGCCCCTTGCACAAAAAGCGTGAAGTGTTAGCCACTGGGCCACTCCTCTCTTGACAGGCCCAATTCCTTTTTGTTGCTCTGTACATATTTTCCTGCTTGGCTTGTGCTGGGTCTGGAGAGCTATTGTTAGTATCTCTTCCCAAATTCACATTCAGTGGGGTCATGTGGGTAGCTCGAAATCAGGCGTGGTGGGTGTATTTACACCGTGGAAATTGGCAAACGTTCCATCTAGGGGATGTTTTGTTTTCTTTTCTCTCCTAGAGAGCTGGCTTACTAGCATATCACACAGAGCTCCTCAGCTCACTCCCTGGCTTCACTTGGCCTGGTTCAGTTGGCCTGATGAAGGGGGATGGAAGGGAGAAAAGAAACTGACAACAAATAATCAGTTAACAACCAGTCCTCAAAGGCTGATAACATAGATCCATTTGTGGCTAATACTCCTATCACAAAGTACAGGCATTGTTTATGAACAATGATGGGTAAATAAATAATAATAAGGTTTTAGAAGCCAAGTGTTTCGGCAAATAAATTAAAGCTGTGTTATCTGTTAACCTGAATAACACAGCTTTAATTTATTTAAAGGAGAATTTATTTAATTTATTTAAAGGGAATGACAGAGGATGAGAGGTTGCATGGCATCACCAACTCAATGGACATGAGTTTGAGTAAACTCTGGGAGTTGACAATGGACAGGGAGGCCTGGTGTACTGCAGTCCATGGGGTCTCAAAGAGTCAGACACAACTGAGTGACTGAACTGAACTGAACTATCTGTTAACCTAGAAACAAGTTTCAGATTGAATAGATTACAGATGGGTAGCAAAGCCGGCAATAAGAAGAGTCTCAAAAGTCCCCAGTGGGTGCTTTGGCTTTTCAGGGATTTTAGTTGCTTCTGTCAGAGAAAGAATGCCTGCCAGTAGAATGTCTCCTGTGAGCCCCTTGTTTGTTCTGTTTATCATGAGACTTTAAACCTGTGGTGCAATACCAATGATTAGGGGTGGCATGTCTAGATTTTTCTTCCCTAGTCAGAGTACAGTTGGTCACTCTGGGAAGTTTTGGAGAAGAGTGAAAATGAGGGCCAAAGAAATACAGGATTTGGGACCCTTAGGGATGGCATAGACACATCACTTCGCTACAGCGTTTTGCTTTCTGCCTTGACAAAGTAGCAAGGTCAGAGAGTGTAGGACACCACATTCATCTGAGGGTGGCTACTCATGTCCATTCCTGTCTCTGTCTCTGACACCACACCATGCCTTAAGTGCCTCAGAAACTGTGCTCAACCATGTTCATTTCCCCCCATGCATCATGTTTAGCCCCATAATGCTGGTGGTGAAGAGTGTAGGCTCTGGAGTCTGACAGATCCTGGTGGTCATGAGTGTTGGTTTTCAGGTCTGACAGGTCTGTCTGGGTTCAAAGCCCAGCACTGCTACTCACATACTATGTGATCCTGGGCATGTTTCATAAACTCCACTCCCCTGCCTCCATTCCTCCAGCTGTAAGATGCGAATGATGATGTGCCTGATTTGGGGTTTTGTTGTGAGCCTCAATTGGGATGATACCTATGAAATGCATCTTACACTGCCTGGCACTTAGAGTAAGGTTAGTATCTCCTATTTTCCTGGATTGGTCTAGTTCTGTCTAGAAATTTTACAGAAGTGCTTTCAAAAGGACCCCTGTCTACTCTCATGTGCCCCTCTCAGACTGATCTTTAAAATGGTCCTATTCTGATAAAAACTCATCCGCTGAACACAAGACACACTGTCTAGTTCATCTCAACTTCAGCTCTTTCTCATGAAACAGCTTCTGAAGTTTTTCTCCATCCTCGTCCTTCCCAGCCTGTCTTCTCTAGGGAGCCTTCCCTGATCACCCCAGCCTACAGGGCTTGCGAACACCCACATAGCTGATGTTCTCGAGCAATTCAACTCCTGTTTCTCCTTGGATCATTCACTTGGCCCTAAACTGTGACAGACGTAAAACTGTTACAACAGAATTGCCATCTAACCCCTGTGTGTTATGATAAGTGCTCTAGATTCCTAAGACTGCAGTGAGGCCTACAGCAATTGGTTTGCCAGATTTAGTGAATAAGAATACAGGATTCCCAGTTAAATTTGCATTTCACACAAGCAACAAATAATATTTTAGTGTGTGTATAACCCACATCTCAAGAGTCTCCTCCAGCACCACAATTCGAAAGCATCAATTCTTTGCACTCAGCCTTCTTTACAGTCCAACTCTCAGATCAAACCAGTCAATCCTAAAGGAAATCAACCCTGCATATTTATCTGAAGGACTGATGCTGCAGCTGAAGCTCCAATACTTTGGCCCCCTGATGCAAGGAGCCGACTCATTGGAAAGGACCCTGATGCTGGGAAAGATTGAAGGCAAGAGGAGAAGGGGACGACAGAGGATGAGATGGTTGGATGGCATCACCAACTCAATGGACTTGAGTTTGAGCAAACTCCAGGAGATGGTGAAGGACAGGGAAGCCTGGTGTGCTGCAGTCCATGGGGTCACAAAGAGTTGGATGTGGCTTAGCGACTGAACGAAAACAATATCCCACATACTGTATTATTTATACTTGAGAATTATTTATTGTTTTTCTGGAATTCCCATTTCCGTGGGTGTCCCATATTTATTTGGCAACCCTATTTGGAAATTGAGGAGAAAGGCCCTGAGAGGGCAAAAAGTGAAAGTGCAAGTGCAAGTGAGTTCGCTCAGTTGTGTCCGACTCTTTGTGACCCCATGGACTGTAGCCTACTAGGCTCCTCTGTTCATGGGATTTTCCAGCCAAGAGTACTAGAGTGGGTTGCCATTTCCTTCTCCAGAGGATCTTCCTGACCCACAGATTTAACCCGGGTCTCCTGCATTGTAGGCAGATGCTTTACCGTCTGAGCCACCAGGGAAGTCGAGAGAGCAAAAGAACTGTGACAAATCATGGGCATACCAATACTCTGAGACAATTGACTCATTTAACCAGGACCTCTTAACCCACCTTGTCATTTGGTTTCTCTGCTACCAGGGCCAATGTGTACACTTGTGTACTGGCCACTCCCAGCATTGTTTTGTCTTGGGGGCACCATGCACTCTGTTGACATTAAGATTTATAAATAACCATTTCCTGGCAGATAGCAGTGCAGTGTCTTACTCTAACAAACTCAACTTATCTTGACAATTTTTTAACAAATAGGATTAAAGGAAGAGGCATCTTTTTCTGGCTTACACCAAGGTGGCATCTGGCCAGGGGTGGGCTTGTATCCATTGCCGATTAACCATAAGCTGTGCTGCAGTATTTTTCAAATCATGAGCTGTGACCCATGAATGAGTTGGGAAATCACTTCAGTGGGCCACAACCAATATTAGTCATGGTGCTATGATGATGATGATGGAATAGAATATCGGAATGTGTTCCATGTAATGTGTTGCCGTTGGCAGTTTTCACTTTACTATATACGTTTGTGTCTACTGGGTAAAAATATATTTCTGATTATGTCTCAC
The DNA here is from genome assembly GCF_055505025.1 of Bos grunniens. Classification (NCBI taxonomy): domain Eukaryota; kingdom Metazoa; phylum Chordata; class Mammalia; order Artiodactyla; family Bovidae; genus Bos; species Bos grunniens. The sequence goes on along the minus strand of NC_141194.1, from coordinate 121,097,606 downwards.
TGTCCAAAATGTTTGAAAGGCACTGACGTGGGGGTGTCTGGGTTCTGCTACAGGCTTGCTACTGTGTAACCTTCAGCAAATGACTTGACCCTTCTGGGCCTTGGTTACCCCATCTGTAATTTGGGGGTAATAATTGTACCTGCCTCAAGGGTTACTCTGGGGATTTAATTAATTAATCCATGGAAAACACTCAGCGTGGGGCCTGGCATGAGCAGGGAATCAATGCAGTTTTTGCTGTTATTATCAGTGATTAGTCAAGAGCGGAGAGGGTTGGAAGAGACAAGCTCATTAACTGTAGGTGAGCAGTGACAGCTGATAGCCAGATGTGCAAAGAAAGAGAATTTGGAATAATGCAAAAGCAAGCGAGGTACAATGAAGGATCTTCATATTGATGACCCTGAGTCATCGGGAAAAGGTTAAATTCTGCCCAGAATGTTCCACTGAATAAAACAAATTCATAATCCACGAAGACTTTCCAGTGAGGATGATCCAAACAAACAGGATGAACACTTCACTGAAAATATCAGTTAATTGGACAATTAATTCATATGGAAGTTTTGCTTCCGCTGCAAGTCCAGATAAATGAAATCAGCTGTATTTCTCCTATGAGCAAGTCATGACTCCTAGCTATGTTATAGGCTCTCTGAGGGCACAGATTGAACTGTGCATTCCTTCTGTAGCCCCTGCAGAGTCAGCAGGGGATCAAGCACACAGCTGTGAAATCTAGGCCCCTCATTCCTAGGCTAAAAAGTGGGGCATCTCCCCATTCCATGCAGCAGGGCACTTTTGCAAACTGGACCAGATACTAACCCACAGTGTGCATGCAGGGCTGGTGGTCTTCCTTTCCCCTCGCTCCTAGCTAGCTTTGAGAGATGGGAGCAGGGGTGGTAAGTTTGCAGCTGTTCTCTGTCATAAGGAGCGTTCCTGCTTGCTAACACGTGCCAAATGCTCACCTCTGTGTGTATGTGTGTGTATGGGAGAGAGAGAGAGAGAGAGGCTGTATTAGAACTTCAGAACTTTATTAGACTGGTCATTCGTAATTTGTAAGTATGAAGACGCCTTTTTATTTTAATATTTTATTTTAAAATTAAAGTTTTTATTGATGTACAGTTGATTTACAACATTGTGTTCATTTCTGGTGTACAGCAAAGTGATTGACTCAGTTTTACATATATATGTTCTTTTCCATTATGGTTTATCAGAGGATATTGAATATAGTTCCCTCTGCTATACAGTAGGACCTTGTTTATCTATTATATATATAATACTACCTATCTGTTAATCCCAAAGTCCTAACTTATCCCTCCCCCTACCACTCAATTCTGCAGCTTCCAACCCAGTTCTCTTCCTTTTGCCACTTGTTCTTAGGCAAACATTTCCTCCTGCAGGAAGTTTTCAGGTTCTGCTTGTACAAAATAAATGTATAATAAATTAGTAAACAAATAAATGGTTTTCTACTTTTCACCCCCCTTGATATATACTCCAGTAAACATCTTACTGACCATCCTGTCTTACTTCTTTGTGTATACCATTTTACCTAAATGAGACTACAGAATGCAAGTTTCCACTGTGGACACTTTTATTTGAAAAATGTACAGCTTGTTTTTTTACATGCCATACCACCCCCACAAAGGTAACCGATTTGAACAACTCAGTACATACCTTTCAATGCCTCCTTCCATGCTTCCATAGTTATCTAGAATTTACATTCCACACACATAAGGGATGTTTGGGACATTTTACTTTACAAGAGTGGCATCCTGGTATATGTACTACTACATCTTGCTTTTCTTGCTTAACAATACACCATGGAAACCACATCATTCTGTTAAGTGTTGGTATAAAAGGCCGTGGTTTGGATGTACAATTCAGAAACATTCCTTCCATTTCCAATGCTTTTATTCCTGTAGACTAGATCCCCAAGAGTGGCACTGCTAGGTTGAAATGTATCTATATTTTTAATTTTAGTAGATAATACCAATTCTCCTCCAGATGAGCTGTAAGGATTCATTTTTCCACCAGCAATATAAAAGAGTACACTTTCTCCAACATTTCAGCATTCGCTTTGGTAAAAAAACAAATTTAGGATGACCCTTCAATTTGTTATCAGCTATTTGTTGGCTCAGATTGCGAGATATTTTGAACACAGAAAATATTCGAGTAGACTCATCTTCTAAGCCAGAGCCCTGTGTAGAAAATTGCTTTGATTTTATCCATTATACCTTTGTGCAGCGTGGGCTAGCCATCAACATGATAGCTACCAGCTGCTAAGAGCTTCCGTGGCATCCAGCTTTAACTTAGCACTAATTTAAACCTTAGAACTATTGGGAAACACTTATTCCTTCCATTTTACAAATGAAGAGATTTAAGCACAGCACAGTTGAGAAATATAACAAAGGTTATACAACCAGGAGGTGACAAAATACATCTAAGTGCAGCATGGGACTCTCAACTACGGTGTCACTGGACTTTGGTGTGTATATCTTTGGGCTATTGGAGCTTGAAGCTAGGCCTGATATTTGTAGGGATGCTCTTTTGCCCTTTATAAGACAGTGAAGAGTGAACTGGGGATACATCCAAGGTCCCAAGTACCCCATATTTGCACTGGGGCAACTGGATGTGGATTGCTCTGTCTTGCAGACTGTGAGAAGGTAAAGCCCTTCCTCGGGGGCACAGAGCATCCCCCAGCCTAGGGAGATCATGGTCCCAGGATGAGAGGCTGGAGTCAAAGGGTGCAGCAGGAATTGGGAGGCTGGATTTTTATCTCCTGTCCCTGGGCAGAATTGCTGTCATTCAGAAACTGGATATCTTTCCTTAAGTGCTCTTCCTTCATGGCCATGTTGTTGCCTGAATTTTTCCAGCCTATATTAACAAAACAAGGCAGACTTCTGGGGAAAAAGTCTTGGAGCAACCAGTATCCAAGCTTTGAGTATGTTTTCATCCCTGCAGTTGTGTTTCTGTGCCATCAAGACCGGATCATGATGCATTCTTTAGTGTCACCGTGATAGCACAAATACTTATGCAAATAGATTTACAGAGGCCATTATTTCCTTGGCACCGAATATCAGCCAAATACTCCTCATGAGAGATAGTGAAGGACACATTACAATTCTACCCCAAGAGATACATATAAAGAGTTAATCAGATGCAGATTGGTCATCAAACAAAGAGAATCACTGATATTAATGCTTTGGCTGGAAATTGTTTCACCAAGAAAGGGTAATCAAAGTAACAATCATTTATTTATTGAGCACCCAGTAAATGGCAGTTGATCCACATACATTATCTCATTTGATTTTTACCACAACCCTAAAGAGGTAGGTCCCATTACTGTGACCATTTTGCAGATGAATCAGTTAGGGCTTGGGGAGGTTAAGTGGCTTTCTGTCTAAGATCTTATAGTGAGTAAGCAGTAGAAGCTGAGATTGGAAACCATGAGTGTCTTAGCCATCCTTAGCCTCTCCCTCCCCCCTAGCCTGCTCAGGCTTATGGAGGCATCCCTTTTCTTAGACTACTGTGTCCAAGCATCATCAGACATTCACAATGACAGCATTTTCCATATATTTAAGACCTGTGATGAGCGAAGCACTTCATATCTATCCTATTCAGTCTGCATGACTCCAAAACCTGTACTCTTTGTTCTTTGTTCTCCACTATTCCCAGATGGGAATACCAGACCCCCTGACCTGCCTCTTGAGAAACCTGTATGCAGGTCAGGAAGCAACAGTTAGAACTGGACATGGAACAACACACTGGTTCCAAATAGGAAAAGAAGTATGTCAAGGCTGTATATTGTCACCCTGCTTATTTAACTTATATTCCAGAGTACATCATGAGAAATGCTGGGCTGGATGAAGCACAAGCTGGAATCAAGATTGCTGGGAGAAATATCAATAACCTCAGATATGCAGATGACACCACCCTTATGGCAGAAAGTGAAGAGAAACTAAGGAGCCTCTTGATGAAAGTGAAAGAGGAGAGTGAAAAAGTTGGCTTAAAGCTCAACATTCAGAAAACTAAGATCATGGCATCTGGTCCCATCATTTCATGGCAAATAGATGGGGAAACAGCATAAACAGTGGCTGACTTTATTTTTGGGGGCTCCAAAATCACTGCAGATGGTGATTACAGCCATGAAATTAAAAGACACTTACTCCTTGGAAGAAAAGTTATGACCAAACTAGACAGCATATTAAAAAGCAGAGACATTACTTTGTCAACAAAGGTCCATCTAGTCAAGGCTATGGTTTTTCAAGCAGTCATGTATGGATATGAGAGTTGGACTATAAAGAAAGCTGAGGGCAGAAGAATTGATGCTTTTGAACTGTGGTGTTGGAGAAGACGCTTGAGAGTCTTTTGGACTGCAAGGAGATCCAGCCAGTCCATCCTAAAAGAGATCAGTCCTGGGTGTTCATTGGTAGGACTGATGTTGAAGCTGAAACTCCAATACTTTGGCCACCTGATGTGAAGAGCTGACTAATTTGAAAAGACCCTGATGCTGGGAAAGATTGAGGGCGGGAGGAGAAGGGGACGACAGAGGATGAGATGATTGGATGGCATCACAGACTCAATGGACACGAGTTTGGGTAAATTCTGGGAGTTGGTGATGGACAGGGAGGCCTGGTGTGCTGCAGTTCATGGGATTGCAAAGAGTCAGACATGACTGAGTGACTGAACTGACTGGCTCACTCCATCTCTCAAAAGCATTGATGCTTTTGAACTGTGGTGTTGGAGAAAACAATTGAGAGTCCCTTGGACTGCAAGGAGATCAGACAAGTCCATCCTAAAGGAAATCATTCCTGAATATTCATTTGAAGGACTGATGCTAAAGCTGAAACTTCAATACTTTGGCCACCTGATGTGAAGAACTGACTCCTTAGAAAAGACCCTGATCCTGGGAAGAATTGAAGGCAGGAGGAGAAGGGGACGACAGAGGATGAGATGGTTGGATGGCATCACCGACTCAATGGACATGAGTTTGGGCAATCTACAGGAGTTGGTGATGGACAGGGAAGCCTGGCATGCTACAGTCTATGGGGTCGCAAAGAGTAGGACATGACTGAGGGACTGAACTGAACTCAACTTAACTCCATCTCTAGAAGTAAAGTTTCCCTCTATGGAACAAAACTGTGTGCTTCATGTTATTTACAAAGACAACTGTTTTCACGTAGCTCATCATAGATGGGTCTTGTGTCTGAGTCTTGTGAAGTATAAAACATACTTAGCCACTACATCTTCTCTGTAAAACCCAAGGAACATTATAGAAATTAGACTGACAGATCTGTTGACCAAAGTCCTCAAGGGAGATTCTTTCTATGGTGAAAAGCAATAATGACCATGGAGTAATTTACAGTGTAGTGGTGGGAAGTGGGAAGAAACTTTTCAAAACACAATCTCTAGAAGTCCCAGCTCTCCCATTTGTCAGCTGTGTGCCCTTGAATAAAAGAAGATGCAAAACCTTTATGAGCTCACATGACTGTAAGAGGTGATCAGAGTGTGAATACACATGTCCTCAACCAGTCTTTTTCATATTAGAGTCAAGGGCTAAGGCCCCCAAACTTTGCCTTTAAAGTGAGACTTAACCTCAGCCTCTTCTGCTTACTGAGCTCTAGTTCTCCTTGCCTATTCTGCCTGAAATGCCTGCCATTTAGAATAATTAGTTGTACTCAGACCTGACCGAATACTTGAATCATGTGGGAAGCTTTGAGAGCAAGCTATCATTCACTAAGCACCCATTAAGTGAAAGGTGATTTGTATACATTATCTCATTGGAACTTATCATAATCCTAATGAGGTAGATGCCATTGTTGAGCCCATTTACAGTTGAGTCAAATGGGCCTTGTTCTCTACCCTAGAGAATTTGATTTCATTGACCTGGGGTCTCAGACTTTTAAAAAAGTTTCCTAGTTTATTTTAATGGTAGACAGGTATGGCAGATCCTGACTAAGAGACTGCTGGACACTGTTATGGACTGAATATTTGTGTCTCTTCTAAATTGTTGAATTTGGGCCACTCCTGAATATGTTGTGGCCCTAACCTCCAATGTTATGATATTTGGAGGTGAGTCTAGGACTAGTTGAGGTCATGAGGGTGGGACCCTCACAAAGGGATTAGTGTCCTTCTAAGAAGAAGACAGAGAGCCCCCCTTTTTCTCTCCTTTCTCTCTCCCTCTCGCACACACTTGTGTTTACCAATATCATAATTACAGATTCAAAAATAAAATGATAGATTCAAGATGTTAAGTCCCAAACAAGATAAAGTATGTTAAAGATAAAGGCTAAGTATGTTTTATACTTCACAAGACTCAGACACAAGACCCATCTATGAAATTGACACCAAGATATATTATAGTCAAATTTCTGAAAACTAAAGACAAAGTATCTTGAAAGCAGTGAGAGAAAAAACTATGTTCACTATAAGGGAAAGCAACTTTAATAAGTGGATTTCTTATCTGAACTCTGGAGGACAAAAGGATGTAAGATTGCATTTTTCAGTGCTGAAAGAAACATACTGTCGATCAAGGATTTACATTGAGAATTAGTATCCTTCATGAATGAATGGGAAATCAAGACATTGTCAGATGAAGGAAAACTAAGAACATTTGTTGCCAGCATATTATTTAAAAGAATGGCTAAAGAAAGTTTTCTAAACAGAAAGAAATGATAAAAGAAAATATTTCAGAATATCAGGAAGGAATAAAACTCTTAGAATTTACTCTCTTCATAACTTTCTTATATAACCTGCACCAGGCACTTCTCTGGCAGTCTAGTGGTTAAGACTGTGCACTCCCAATACAGAGGACACAGATTCAATCCCTGGTAAGGGAATTAAGATCCCACATGCCACTTGGTGCAGCCTAAAAATTAAAAATAATTAACATGCAGCAGTGTTAACTATATTTATCATGTTGTATGTTATATCCCTATTTTCTAAAATAGTCTTTCTGTTCTTTTTTCTCTCTCTTCTTCTCCAGGATTCCCAAAGTTCATATGTTTCTCTTGATGCTGTCCCATAAGTCCCATAGGATTTCTTCACTCTTTTTCATTCTTCTTATTTTTTGTTCCTCTGGATAATTTCAGATGACCTATTTTTGAATCCAAGACCATTCCCATAGAAAAGAAATGCAAAAAAGCAAAACGGCTATCTGGGGAGGCCTTACAAATAGCTGTGAAAAGAAGAGAAGCGAGAAGCAAAGGAGAAAAGGAAAGATATAAACATCTGAATGCAGAGTTCCAAAGAATAGCCAGAAGAGATAAGAAAGCCTTCTTCAGCGATCAATGCAAAGAAATAGAGGAAAACAACAGAATGGGAAAGACTAGAGATCTCTTCAAGAAAATCAGAGATACCAAAGGAACATTTCATGCAAAGATGAGCTCAATAAAGGACAGAAATGGTATGGACCTAACAGAAGCAGAAGATATTAAGAAGAAATGGTAAGAATACACAGAAGAACTGTACAAAAAAGATCTTCACGACCCAGATAATCACAATGGTGTGATCATTGACCTAGAGCCAGACATCCTGGAATGTGAAGTCAAGTGGGCCTTAGAAAGCATCACTACGAACAAAGCTAGTGGAGGTGATGGAATTCCAGTGGAGCTATTCCAAATCCTGAAAGATGATGCTGTGAAAGTGCTGCACTCAATATGCCAGCAAATTTGAAAAACTCAGCAGTGGCCACAGGACTGGAAAAGGTCAGTTTTCATTCCAATCCCAAAGAAAGGCAATGCCAAAGAATGCTCAAACTACCGCACAATTGCACTCATCTCACATGCTAGTAAAGTAATGCTCAATATTCTCCAAGCAAGGCTTCAGCAATATGTGAACCATGAACTTCCTGCTGTTCAAGCTGGTTTTAGAAAAGGCAGAGGAACCATAGATCAAATTGCCAACATCTGCTGGATTATAGAAATAGTAAGAGAGTTCCAGAGAAACATCTATTTCTGCTTTATTGACTATGCCAAAGCCTTTGACTGTGTGGATCACAATAAACTGTGGAAAATTCTGAAAGACATGGGAACACCAGACCACCTGATCTGCCTCTTGAGAAATTTGTGTGCAGGTCAGGAAGCAACAGTTAGAACTGGACATGGAACAACAGACTGGTTCCAAATAGGAAAAGGAGTTCGTCAAGGCTGTATATCGTCACCCTGTTTATTTAACTTATATGCAGAGTACATCATGAGAAATGCTGGACTGGAAGAAACACAAGCTGGAATCAAGATTGCCGGGAGAAATATCAATAACCTCAGATATGCAGATGACACCACCCTTATGGCAGAAAGTGAAGAGGAACTCAAAAGCCTCTTGATGAAAGTGAAAGTGGAGAGTGAAAAAGTTGGCTTAAAGCTCAACATTCAGAAAACGAAGATCATGGCATCTGGTCCCATCACTTCATGGGAAATAGATGGGGAAACAGTGGAAACAGTGTCAGGCTTTATTTTTCGGGGCTCCAAAATCACTATAGATGGTGACTGCAGCCATGAAATTAAAAGACGCTTACTCCTTGGAAGGAAAGTTATGACCAACCTAGATAGCATATTCAAAAGCAGAGACATTACTTTGCCAACAAAGGTTCATCTAGTCAAGGCTATGGTTTTTCCTGTGGTCATGTATGGATGTGAGAGTTGGACTGTGAAGAAGGCTGAGCGCTGAAGAATTGATGCTTTTGAACTGTGGTGTTGGAGAAGACTCTTGAGAGTCCCTTGGACTGCAAAAAGATCCAACCAGTCCATTCTGAAGGAGATCAGCCCTGGGATTTCTTTGGAGGGAATGATGCTAAAGCTGAAACTCCAGTACTTTGGCCACCTCATGCGAAGAGTTGACTCATTGGAAAAGACTCTGATGCTGGGAGGGTTTGCGGGCAGGAGGAGAAGGGGACAACAGAGGATGAGATGGCTGGATGGCATTGCTGACTCAATGGATGTGAGTCTCAGTGTACTCTGGTAGTTGGTGGATGGACAGGGAGGCCTGGCATGCTGTGATTCATGGGGTCGCAAAGAGTAGGACACGACTGAGTGACTGATCTGATCTGATCTGATTTTTGAATCCATTGATTCTTTCTTCTGCTTGGTCACGTCTGCTGTTGAAGGTCTCAAATTTTTCTGTTCAGTCATTGTATTCTTTAATTCTTCAGCTCTAGGTTTTCTGATTTTTTTCTTTTTTTAAATGGTTTCCACTTCTTGGTGGATTATCATTTGTTTATGCATTGTTGTCCTAATTTTGTTTAGTTATCTTTTGTGTTCTTGTAATTTGCTGAACTTCTTTAAGTAGAGGAGGATTATTCTGAATTCTTTGTCACACAATTTATAGATCTTCACTTCTTTAGGGTCAATTATTGGCTCTTTATTAGTTTCCTTTGGTGGTATTTGATTTTTATTTATAACTAATCTGATTTATTATTTCCTTTGGTTTACCTAATTTTTCATAATCCTTAGTATCCTTACATTGGTGTCTGTGCATCTGAGGAAGTGGTCTCTTCTTCCAGGTGTTACAGGATCATTTCAGTAGGGAAATAACTTCAGCAGTCAGCTTACCTTCAGTTCTGCCTGGGTCATCTGGTGGGATTTTCTGTCCAGGTCTCTAATTGGATGAGGCTGCTGCCTGTGTTTTGAGGTCAGGTGGTGGCTGCTGTTGGGCTCCATGGTCACACGCTCCTGCTGGTTGGGCTTTGCCTTCAAATGGGGCTGCTTGCTGGTTTCCCTGGTGGGGTCTGGTTACTGGCCGGGGTCTCCAGTCATGCAGGGCAACTAGTTGGGCTCTGCAATCACATCTGATCAGCTAGGGTTGCAGGCTGTTGTTTCCTGACAGAATAGTTTTACTGGCAGCATGGCCAGGTGGGGCTGCAGACAGGGTTTTGCAATTGGATGGGGTCTCAGTCTGTGATATGCAATCAAGTGGGGCCACAGTCTGTGCCCTGAATTTGGGCGGGTCTGCAGACTGGGCTCTGCAGTTATGCAGGTAGCTGTCCATGCTCCACTGTTGATTGAGTTTGCAGTCTGAGTTTCCTGGTTAGATGGGGCCTCCAATTGTGCCTAGAATTTGGGTGCTGCTGGACAGTCTGTTTCATCGTTGGGTGGGGCTGCTTCCCAGGCTTCCTGGTTAGGTGAGGGCATGGGCTTTGCTCAGCAATTGATCAAGCTTTGCTGCCAGATAGGCCTGTGGGCTGGGCTATGAAGCTGCCTAGGGTCACTCTTTAGGCTTTCTGCTCAGGTGGGATGAGAGCTTATGATCTGCAGTTCTTTAGGGCTTTTGGCTTGGCTCTCTGCCCAGGTGGGGCTATAGGATGAGCTCTGCAGTTGCCCAGCATCTCTAGCCAGTCTCCCTGGTCAGGAAGGCCCACTTCTTGCTAAAATTTGTACTTTAGGAACATCAAACTGCTCTAATCTCACCATAAACTTACCCTGCTGGTTGTCACCTCAGGGCCCTGGTTTATTCTGTTACTCTGATTTGACCCCTCTAGGAAATATTCCCTGACATCTCCAGTCTAGGTTACGTGATCTTCATCTGTGCTTCCACGGCACACATGCATTCCTTTATCACTGTAGTATTGTGCATTATTTAAATGACACTGTCCCTCTTCTCAATATCTTTTGAGCTCCTTGTGGGAAGGGAATAGCTCTTATCGATTATGATGTATGTTGCATTTGTCTCAGGGCTTGTGTGTTCACCATTTCACACAAAGAAAGGTGAACCCATACACGACCCAAGTGTGGTTAGTATTTTGTTAATGGATTGATTCCTTCAAACAAGGAATTGTATTTATTTGAAGTAAATGGTTCCTATATTTAAAAATCTGAGGTGGAGAATTGTTTGGGCATTGCTTGTGCTAAGTTCCTTCAGTCGTGTCTGACTCTTTGGCACTTTATAGACTGTAGCCCGCCAAACTCCTCTGCCCAAGGGGTTCCCCAGGCAAAAATACCAGAGTGGGTAGCGATGGCCTCCTCAAGGGGATCTTCCCTGCCCAGGGATCAGACGCATATCTCTTACATCTCCGGGACTGGCAAGCGACTTCTTTACCACTAGCGCCACTGGGCATTGCTTAACTGGAATCAAATTAGAGAGTCGTGGCTTTCAATATCAGCAGAGGCAATGTAAACTTAAAATTTTGAGAGTGAGAACCCATTGGATAGTATCCCAGTTTCCCTTCCTTCTCATGCTCTCCTACACATTTAGCTAACAGACAAACTAACTCCTCCCTGACCTCAGCAGTCAGCCCTAAATGTTACCCTCTCCTAGGTCTTAGAGAAAGAAGTCTTTGCCTTGTTACTAAGAAAAAAAAAAGGTCCTTACCCTCTTTCCACAAACTCCCAGAGTCCAGCTTTGCAAGGAGTCCCACTAACTGTGCCCTTTTTACGTCTTCATGGAAATTGAGCTTAGGATTTTTTTTCTTTAATTTTAATCAGTTTTGTAAAGATTCAGTTCAGTTCAGTTGCTCAGTCATGTCTGACTCTTTGCGACCCCATGAATTGCAGCATGCCAGGCCTCCCTGTCCATCACCAACTCCCAGAGTCTACTCAAACTCATGTCCATTGAGTTGGTGATGCCATCCAGCTATCTCATCCTCTGTTGTCCCCTTCTCCTCCTGCCCCCAATCCCTCCCAGCATCAGGGTCTTTTCCAATGAGTCAACTCTTTGCATGAGGTGGCCAAAGTATTGGAGTTTCAGCTTTAGCATCAGTCCTTCCAATGAACACCCAGGACTGATCTCCTTTAGGATGGACTGGTTGGACCTCCTTGCAGTCCATGGGACTCTCAAGAGTCTTCTCCAACACCACAGTTCAAAAACATCAATTCTTCAGTGCTCAGCTTTCTTCAGAGTCCAACTCTCACGTCCATACATGAGCACTGGAAAAACCATAGCCTTGACTAGACGGTCCTTTGTTGACAAAGTAATGTCTCTACTTTTGAATATGCTATCTAGGTTGGTCATAACTTTCCTTCCAAGGAGTAAGAGTCTTTTAATTTCATGGCTACAGTCACCATCTGCAGTGATTTTGGAGCTCCAAAAAGTAAAGTCTGACACTATTTCCACCATTTCCCCATCTATTTCCCATGAAGTGATGGGACCAGATGCCATGATCTTCGTTTTCTGAATGTTAAGCTTTAAGCCAACTTTTTCACTCTCCTCTTTCACTTTCATCAAGAGGCTTTTGAGTTCCTCTTCACTTTCTACCATAACGGTGGTGTCATCTGCATATCTGAGGTTATTGATATTTCTCCCGGCAATCTTGATTCCAGCTTGTGCTTCTTCCAGCCCAGCATTTCTCATGATGTACTCCATATTAATACAGCAACAAAGCTATGGTTCTTCCTATGTATAGTCAAAACTTTGGTTTTTACAGTAGTTATGTCTGGATGTAAGAGTTGGACCATAAAGAAGGCTGTGCTGAAAAATTGATGATTTCAAACTGTAGTGCTGGAGCAGACTTGTCACTTGGACAGCAAGGAGATCAAATCAGTCAGTCCTAAAGGAAATCAACCCTGCATATTCATTGGAAGGACTCAGCCATACATATATAGCGTGTTACAAAACAGAGACATTACTTTGCCAACAAAGGTCCATCTAATCAAAGCTATGGTTTTTCCAGTGGTCATGTATGGATGTGAGAGTTGGACCATAGAGAAGGCTGAACACCAAAGAATTGATGTTTTGAACTGTGGTGTTGGAGAAGACTCTTGAGAGTACCTTGGACTCCAAGGATCAAATCAGTCAGTCCTAAAGGAAATCAACCCTGCATATTCATTGGAAGGACTGATGCTGAAGCTCCAATACTTTGGACACCTGATGCAAACAGCCAGCTCATTGGAAAAGACCCTGATGCTGGGAAACACAGAAGGCAGGAGGAGAAGGGGATGAGAGAGGATGAAATGGTTGGATGGCATCACCGACTCAATGGACCTGAGTTTGAACAAACTCTGGGAGATAGTGAAAGACAGGGAAGCCTGGAGTGCTGCAGTCCATGGGGTTGCAAAGAGTCGGGCATGACTTAGTGACTGAGCAATAACAATGCAGCGATGTTCTCTTACTTGTCATGCTGAATGTTGACTAGACAAAATAGGAGATGTCTCCAAGCACTCATTTTTGGTTGGAAGGATTCTGTTCAATTATCTGCTTTAATGATATGTCTGGGGGTGAACTGGGTCAGGGACTTTGATACTTGCCCACTTTCTAACAACAACATCTTCTCTAAAAATGCTGGCTAACTTTCCCTTCAAGTTAGTTTGGCATTATTATAGTTTTTCAAGCCAAAATATATTGGAGCTTTCTTAACTCTGATGCTTATGCTTCCAGGAATAATACTGAGAACAGTGTTTTGAAAACCTGCTTTTTGGAGACTTTTGTCTCTTACATAACTGATGTGGCTAGTTTATAATATGAAAGGCTTCAGAAATCAAATAATACCAACAGATTTTGCTTGAGATTTACAGTTCTCTGTGTAAATCTTCTAAGAACTGATGAATAATAGATTGCTATGTAGGAGTCAATAGTACCAATGAGCAAGAATCAGTTTGTTCTTATTTTTAGTAGAATAAAAAGAAAACTCTCCTGATCTTAGAGGAAATGTTTTCAGTTTTTCACCACTGAGTATGATGTTAGTCATGGGTTTATAATAAATGGCCTTTATTATGTTGAGGTGTGTTCCCTCTGTCCCCACTTTCTGGAGTATCAATTGATCATAAATTGATGTTGAACTTTATCAAAGATTTTTCTGGCTTCATTGAGATGATCAGATGATTTTTATTCTTCAATTTGTTAATGTGGTGTATCACATTGATTGATTTGCATATATCCTTGCATCCCTGGGATAGATCCCACTTAATCCTGCTATATGATCCTTTTAACGTAGTGTTGAATTTGGTTTGTTAATATTTCATTGAGGATTTTTGCAGGTATGGTCATCAGTTGTATTGGTCCGTCATTTTCTTTTTGTGTGATTTCTTTGTCTGATTTTGGTACCAGGGTGATCTGTCTCCTAAAGCAAATGAAACAAAAGCAAAAATAAACAAATGGGACCTAATTAAACTTAAAAGCTGTTGCACAGCAAAGGAAACCATCAACAAAATGAAAAGACAACCTACTGAATGGTAGAAGATATTTGCAAATGATATTTCAAATGATAAGGGGTTAATATTTCAATGTATATAAACAGCTCATATAGTGCAATATCAAAAACACAAATGACCCAATTAAAAAATGGAAAGAAGACCTAAATAGACATTTTTCTAAAGAGGACATGCAGATGGCCAATAGGCACATGAAAAGATGTTCAATACCACTAATAATCAAGGAAATGCAAATCAAAACTACAGTGAATATCACCTCACACCTGTCAGAATGGTTGTCATCAAAAAGAACACAAATAACAAATGTTGGAAAGGATGTGGAGAAAAGGGAACCCTCATACACTGTTGGTGGGAATGTACATTAGTACAGCCACTGTGGAAAACAGTATGGAGGTCTCTCAAAAAATGAAAAATATAACTACCAAATGACCCAGCAATTCCACTTGTGGGTATATATCCAAAAGCAAAAACACTAATTTGAAAAGACACATGTACCCCAATGTTCATAGCAGCATTATTTACAATTGCCAAGGTATGGAAGAAACCTAAGTGTCTATCGGCAGATGAGTGGATAAAGAAGATGTGGTATATATGTACAATGCAATACTAACTCAGTCATAGAAAATAAGGAAATTTTGCCATATGTAGTAGCATGGATGAACTTGAAGGGCATTATGCTAAGTGAAATAAGTCAGAGAAAGACAAACAGTGTATGATATCACTTGTTAATATATGCAGAATCTAAAAAATACAACAAACTAGTGAATAGAGCAAAAAATAAGCAGACTCAGAGATAGAACTAACCAATGAGGAGAGGGATGTGGGATGGGCAATATAGTTAGGGGGTAAAAGGGTTATTATGGGATTATTTGAAATCTCATGCATGAAATTTTTAAAAATTATAAAGCAGTAACAAGTGAAAAGAATCTTTCTTTCAATAAAAAAGATATGATTCAAGTCCATTAAAATGAAAATTAAATCTATTCATAAATTTAAAAAAAAACAGAGAGAACTCTCTTCTGAAGGATTTATAAATCTATAAATTATATACCAAAATCAGCAGTATTTTTAAGAATGCAAGTGAGTTGTTGATAAATGACTCTGTGTGTGTGTGTGCTAAGTTGCTTCAGTTGTGTCCAACTCTATGGGACCCTATGGACTGTAGCCCACCGGCTCCTCTGTCAATGTGGATTCTCCAGGCAATAATACTGGATTGCCACACCCTTTTCCAGGGGTTCTTCCTGACACAAGGATCGAACCCACGTCTCTTGACTGGTACTCAGTAACTTCATCATGACAGGACACATTATTACAGGGGAGGAATCCACCTCCAGTATTTTGACTTCAAAAGTTACATTTAAACTCCTCTATGAAATAACTTCAGTTGAAGGAAACAGATTGGTATAAGTGTTGGTTGTGTTTTGCAACTGGCCATCATTATTTGACTCTTATAGAAATACAGAGAAAACTAACTTTTTAAATAAAGCATTAAAATCTGTAAGTATCTGCAGGCTAACAGTTGATTCTTATGTGAATTGGCTGACAAGAAGGTTACTCAACCCACATGACTAAAATGGGTTACAAATTTACTGGAAATTAGGTGTGTGTGTGTGTGTCAACAAGGAATGGAAAGTAACTGCAGCAAATTCCTTTACTGACCTTCTCTTCTTAGACCCTCCAAACATTATCTCACTGTGTCCTGCTTTCTGTGATTTTACTTGTATTGTTTTCTGCTCATGTCCCAGTTCTAGGCCAGGCCCAATTCTCAACATCATCAGACAGCTGTGATCATTGTTAGGCATATGTTTGGCAATGAACACATGTCAAAGTCTATGGTAAGCATGTTACAGACATGAGAACATTTATTCTCCATGAAACATTGTAAGATTGGTGGAGAGTGTTAGGAGATGTTTTGAAGAAATAAACAAGAACCAGATCAGGTAGGAACTTTTGGGCCATAGCAGGAATTTAGATTTTATTCTGAATATTAAAGGATGTCATTGGAGGGTTTGGAGCCAAGGAATGATGCAGTCTGATTTACACCATAATGCAAATCCTCTGGTTGACCAATAGAGTGTTGACAGAAGAGGGTTAGGAGCAGAACCATGGAAATCAGTAAGGAGGTTATTGAAATGATCTGGACAAAAGAGACTGGAATCTTTGACCACAGAGATAATGATGGGGGTGGTAAGAAGTGCCTAGATTCTGGGTATATTGTGAAGAAGAAAGGGTTGACAGTTCTTGGCTCTTGGATTGGATGTAGGGTGGTACATGGTTTAAGATGGTTTAAGGTTTAAGATGACTCCAAGCCTTTTTTGCCTGAGCAACTGGATAAACAGTGGTGTCATTTATTGTGATGAGGAACACTGGGGGAAGATTTGAAATGAGAATAAAAAGAATCAAGGGTTTAATTTTAGGCACATAAAGTTTGAGATGCTTATCAAATATACCAAGGAGAGGTCAGTTAGGTAGTTGGATATATGAATCTAGAGCTCAGGGAAATTTAACTGCTACACTTTCTCTCAGTGCTTGGAGCTACAACATTATAGGAAGCTATTAACCTAGGGTGGTAGAAAGACTAATGATCAACTTTTGTTATGAGGAACTAAATCAAGCTACCACTGGCTGTGCTATATGTTCAATATCACTAAATAACAGAAATGTTTAGAATCTGTAGTAAGACCTGGTTCTGGACTACAATCTTGGGAACCCTGTAGGATCAACATAAAATATCAATAAAAGGCAATATGGAACCTAAAGAGTGTGGGAGAGGAACAAAATTATATTCTCTTCAAAATGAGTCTCCACACCAAAATTTCAAAACACATGAAAAAAATCTACACTAAGTAATAACACAACAAAAATAAACAATCAGAATATGAATGCATCCAGGAGGAAATGATTTAATGAAAAGGCATGTCAAAGATTTTTTTTTAAGTGTGTTGATGATGCTTGAAGAGCTATACAATTTTAATCAAAAGTAGCAGAAAATTGTGAAACAAGAAGAAATTAAATTAATGAAAATGCGACCCAATGGATATGAAAGAACCAATTAGAAATAGTGGAAAGAAAAATAGTCATTTAATTAATAAGAACCTATTGTATAGCACAGGGAACTCTACCCAGTACTCTCTAATGATCTATATGGAAAAAGAATCTAAAAAAGAGGGGATATATGTATATGTATAATGGATTCACCTTGCTGTACACCTGAAATTAACACAACATCGTAAATTGACTATACTTTAATAAAAATCAATTTTGAAACTTAAGAAATAAAATAAAGAGTATAAACTTGGGATTGGACACAGAGAAAATAGCAAAGTGAAAAACTGTACTGAGGAATTATAAATGTAATGTGGAAAGAGAGGATATTTTAAAAATATAACAGTGAAGAGAGATTGAAAGACTTCAGCAAATATCCTGCAGGATTTTGTGAGATGGTGAAGAGGATTTCTGAAAAATAGTCTATTTGCTGATACAATAACACAAAAATTTCAGTACTGAAGAAACATCTGAGTCCTCAGTTCTGGAGTATACTTCAGGTATTAAGCAGTATAAATGAAAAATAAATACATAGCTAGACACATCAAAGTAACTCTGTAGAATATAAAGGATTAACACTTTAAAAACTATCAGAAAAATTGATTACTTTTGAAGTAACAGCAGTTAGACTCATGGTTAAAAAAAAAAAGGCATTACCTTCAAAGTGCTAAAGAAAAGTAATTCTCACAAGTAAGGGTAGAATAAAACAATTTTTTGGTATGCAAAGACTCGGCAAATTTAGAAACAAGAAACAATCATCTCACTGAAGAAACCCGTAAAAGATGTACTTACTAGGAAGAAAGGGAAAATTTAAGATACAGGAAAATGGTTAAAACAGAAATAGGTAACATGTATTGATAAATTTGGACTTCGCAGGTGGCTCAGTGGTAAAAAATCTGCGTGCCACTACAGGAGACATGAGTTCAATTCCTGGGTCAAGAAGATCCCCTGGAGTGGCAACCCACTCCAGTATTCTTGCCTGGAGAATTCCATGGACAGAGGACCTTGGTGGGCTACACTTCATGGGGTTGCAAAAAGTTGCAACTTAGCAACTAAAACAACAACATTGATATATTTAATTAATTGGATGTAAAAAGTGCTTCTGATGGTTAAGAAAATGTAAAATTAAACATGCTGTAGACAAAATCTGTAATGTTGGGTTGTTCAATTTGTAGTTATGCTAAAACCTGTGTCATATTGAGTAGGTGATTTAAAATTCTAAGTAATTGTAGACTGTGTCAGAAGAAGGTACAGTTTTGTATGTTCTTAAAATATTAAGCGTAACTGGTTTAAAAAAGCTAAAATTAGTGTGTATAGCTACAAAATATGCAAAGAAAAATAGAAAATTTTGTAACTCCAACTGAAAGCAGAAAAGGAGAAAACTGAAACAAAGAAAATGGTGCTAAACAGAAATCACAAAAAAGATAACAAAAATATTTCTAAAAATGTCAATAATCACCATGTGAACAGATTAATTTTATCTAAGTGGAATAAGAGATTGTCAGATTATTTATCAAAAAAAGTCAAGCTAATATGCTGTGTGCAAGATACGTACCTAAAACCAAATTAAGAATGTTGAAATTAGATCAATAAAACAAAAATATGCCATGTTAATGCTAACCAAAAAAGGCTAGTGAAGCAAAACAATATCAAATAAAATAGAATCTGAGAGAAAACGTGTTAATAAATATAAAGAGGAATGTTGCATTAAAACACAGCAATTAGATATAATAATCATGGATTTGTATGCCCCTAACAACAGAACTTTGAAATGGGTACAGTAAAACTGCTAGATATACAGGGAGGATTTAGCAAATCCATAATTATAGTGAGAGGTTTTAGCATACCTCTCTTCAAAACAGGAACAATCAATTGGTATAATTTTCCAGAAGAGATTCCAAAATCATTCAGCATGTTAAGAATCAGAAAAATCCTGAAGTTACATGGGAAAAGATAATCAACAGATGCCAAATGCAAGATGATGTAGTTGGTGAAATTATCTGATGAAGGTTTGAAAGCAGCTTTAAAATGCTCTGATAAGTAAGGGCAGATGTTTTTGAAATAAATGGGAAGACAAAAAACTCTCAGGAAAGAAAAATGTAAAGGATAAATAAATGGGAGATTAATTAATTAATTTTACAGATAGAAATATTGAGCTGAAGAATACAATTACCAAAATTAAAAAAATTCACTGCCTGGAATGAAGAGAATGGAGATGATGGAGTAAAGAGTCAGTGTTCTTGAAGAAAAATCAATAGGAATAATACTCTGAGCAACAGAGGGGAAAACGATTGTAAGAAAAATGAAAGAGGCTTCAGGGATTTGTGCACCAATGCCAAAAAGTTTAATATTTATGTAATCTGAGTCCCAAGAGGTGAGGAATATGTGAGGCAGGAAGCATAATTGAAGAAATAGTTACTGAAAACTTTTCAAATTTGATGAAAGACATAAACCAAGAGATTATAAAAATTCAGAGAACCTCTAGCACTATCCATAAAATTAAAAAATGATAAATTAGGCTTCATCAAAGTTTAAAATGTTGGCTATGAGAAAGACACTACAGGCTGGGAGAAAATATTTGCAAGTCACATATCCAACAAAGAACTTGTAGCCAGTATATGTAAAGAATTCTTCAGTTCAGTTCAGTTCAGTCACTCAGTCATGTCCGACTCTTTGTGACCCCATGGACTGCAGCATGCCAGGCCTCCCTGTCCATCACCAACTCCCGGAATTTACAGAAACTCATGTCCATTGAGTCAGTGATACCATCCAACCATCTCATCTTCTGTCGTCCCCTTCTCTTCCCACCTTCAATCTTTCCCAGCATTGGGGTCTTTTCAAATGAGTCAGCTCTTTGCATCAGGTGGCCATAATATTGGAGTTTCAGCTTCAACATCGGTCCTTCCAATGAATATTCAGGACTGATTTCCTTTAGGATGGACTGGTTGGATCTCCTTGCAGTCCAAGGGACTCTCAAGAGTCTTCTCCAACACCACAGTTCAAAAGCATCAATTCTTTGGCACTAAGCTTTCTCTACAGTCCAACTCTCACATCCATACATGACCACTGGAAAAACCATAGCCTTGACTAGACGGACCTTTGTTGGCAAAGTAACATCTCTGCTTTTTAATATGCTGTCTAGGTTGGTCATAACTTTTCTCTTTAAGAGTTAAAGAACTCTCAAAAACCAAATAATAAGGAAACAAATAAGCCAATTTTATAAAAAGGGCAAAAGATTTGAAGAGAAACTTTATGAAAGAACATATGCATACTTAGTCCCTCAGTCGTGTCCAACTGTCTGTGACCCCATGGACTGCAGCCTGCCAGGCTCCTCTGTCCATGGGGGTTCTTCAGGCAGGAATATTGGAGTGGATTGCCATGCCATGTATGGCAAATAAGCGTATTAGCCATTACAGAAATGTAAGTAAAAAACCACAATGGGACACCATGACACATACATTAAAATGGGTGAAATTTTAAAAGATTGGTCATCTCCAGTGGTGAGAAGGTGGAGGAACTGGCACTCTCATATAATGTTGGCAGAGCAATCACTTTGGAAGAAAAGGTTTGCATTTTTTTTTCTTTTTTCTTTTCTTTATTTATTAACTTTTTTTTTTTTTTAGTTGTCAGTGATTTTTTGGTTTTTGTTTTTGTTTTTACTTTACAATATTGTATTGGTTTTTCCATATATCAACATGCATCCACCACGGGTGTATACGTGTTCCCCATCCTGAATCCCCCTCCCACCTCCCTCCCCATACCATCCCTCTGGGTCATCCCAGTGCACCAGCCCCAAGCTTCCTGTATCCCGCATCAAACCTGGACTAGCGATTAGTTTCTTATATGATATTATACATGTTTTAATGCCATTCTCCCAAATCATCCCCCCCTCCCTCTCCCACAGAGTCCAAAAGACTGTTCTTTACATCTGTGTCTCTTTTGCTGTCTCGCATACAGGGTTGTCGTTACCATCTTTCTAAATTCCATATATATGCGTTAGTATACTGTATTGGTGTTTTTGTTTTTGGCTTACTTCACTCTGTATAATAGGCTCCAGTTTCATCCACCTCATTAGAAATGATTCAAGAATGCAAACTAGTACAGCCACTATGGAGAACAGTGTGGAGATTCCTTAAAAAACTGGAAATATAACTTTATTTTTAATTAGAGGATAACTGTTTACATTTTTGTGTTGGTTTCTTTTGTACATCAACGTGAATCAGCTATAAGTATATATATCCCCTCCCTCCTGATCCCTCCCACCCACCCCTCTAGGTCATCACAGAGCACTGAGTTGAGTTCCCTATATTATACAGCAGCTTCCCACTAGCTATCTATTCTACACATGGAATGTATATATGTCAATGCTACTCTCTTAATTTGTTCCACCCTCTCCTTCCCTCATTGTGTCCAAAAGTCCATTCTCTATGTCTGTGTCCCTATTCCCACCCTACAAGTATGTTCATCAGTACCATATTTCTAGATTCCATATATGTGTTAATATGCAATGTTTGTTTTTCTCTTTCTGACTTACTTCACTCTGTGTAACAAGCTCTAGCTTCATTCACCTCACTACAACTGACTCAATTTCATTCCTTTTTATGACTGAGTAATATTCCATTATATATATGTACCACAGCTTCTTTATCCATTCATCTGTCAATGCACATCTAGATTGCTTCCATGTCCTGGACTTTGTAAATAGTGGTTTGTTGTTCAGTTGCTAAATCATGTCTGATTCTTTGTGACTCCATGGACTGTAGCATGCCAGACTTCCCTGTCCTTCACTATCTTCCAGAGTTTGCTCAAACTCATGTCCATTGCATCAGTGATGCTATTCAACCATCTCATCCTCTGTTGCCTGCTTCTCCTCCTGCCATCAATCTTTCCCAGCATCAGGGTCTTTTCCAATGAGTTGGCTCTTCACATCAGGTGGCTAGTGTATTGGAGCTTCAGCTTCAGCAGCAGTCCTTTGCAGTCTCTTAAAAAGTTAAACACTCACCTACATGTGTTCTAACAATTCCATGCCTAGGGATTTATCTAGGAGAAAAGAAAGCATGTGTCCATACAAAGACTTGTACATGAATGTTTCTAGCACCTTTATTTGTAATAGTGAAGGGAAGCAAATGCCTGTGTCTCAAGTGAGTGGGCCAGTAGTTTATGGAAGAAAAATTGTGGAATACTACTCAGCAATAAAAAGGAATGAGCTTCTGATAAACACTACATGAATGATTCTCAAAATAACTAGGCTCAATGAAAGAAAGTAGACACAGAAGAGTACATGACCTGGGATTCCATTTATACAAAACTGTAGAAAATGTAAAGTAACCTGTAAGTGACAGAATACAGTTTAATGGTTGCTTGGAAATGGCAAGGAGGAGGAAGGAGGGATTACCAAGGGGCATAAGGAAGCATGAGGAGATTATGAATTGATATGTTCACTATTTGAATTCGAATTTATGGTGTACCAGATGTATATGTATGTTAAAACTTATCAAATTGCATACTTTAAACATGGGTGGCTTGTTGTGAGTCACTTGTAAAGCTGTTCAAAGCAAAAATAGAAACAAAAGGCCCAAAGACTAGGGCCAAATTATAAAGGATTTTAGATGATAAAATGTCTTTCTCCCATGGCACAGTTAGATAGTATATTTGACACCTGGAGGGGCATAATATTTTAAAATTTTTTATTGATGTATTTAGGCCACAGTGGGTCTTTGAGGCTGTGCAAGGGCTTTCTCTAGTTGTAGCGAATGGGGGCTACTCTTCACTGTAGTGCATGGGCTTCTCACTGTGGTGGCTTCTCTTGTTGCAGAGCATGGGGCTCTAGGCATGCGGGGTTAGTAGTTGTGGGTTGTGGGTTTAGTTGCCCTTCAGCATGTGGAATCTTCCCAGACTAGGGACTGAACCACATGCCCTGCATTGGCAGGCAGATTCTTAACCACTGGACAACAAGGGAAGTCTGAGGCGTAATTTTTCAAAACAGTTATATTAAGATATTATCTACATGCCATACAATTCAACCATTTAATGTACAATTAACCATTTAATGTGCATAATTCAATGATTTTTAATGTATTCATTGAGTTGTATTTTTATTAATAGAAATATGCATGAATTAAAATGAGTAATTATAATCTGAAAGAAAATTCAGTGTAATTTTCTTTGATACAATATTTTGTGTACAATTACTACAGTAAAAACTTATAAGGAAATTTTAAGAAGACCAAAGCATGTGCAAAAGGTACAATTTAGACAAACAACAGTTATACAACTGTGTAATACCAGTTATTTTGATATTTATGTAGTATTAAAATGATGAAGAATTAAATGATACATTTCATGTTTAAAGGTATTGCTCAAAATCAGTGAAAATATTTATTTTCACGTGTAGTAAAGGTTTCACTATCCCCCAAATTCTACTCTTCAAATTACCTACTTGGTTTCAGACATTAATGCAAACAAGTAATAATGTAGAATCAGAGCTGAAGTAACTCAAGTTGTTCCCTTGTCTTTATAATCACTATGCTAATATTTTTAATTAGAATCTATTTTTTAAACATGGAGTATGTTTATTGTATATTGCCACAAGGATTGCAATCCAAAAGTGTGCTCAAAGGAAACGCAAACAATTCTAAATTGTTAAGGACTTACTTTAGAAAAGAACAGCCTGAGTCTGGGGCCAACTATTTTAAAAGAATCTATCTAAATTAACTTTTCCCTGTAGAATAAAATAATTAAAACATGAATACTACAAGTTGGCCAATTTGAACGTTACCTGTATATTACAGGGCTTCCCTTGTGGTTCAGCTGGTATAGAATCTGCCTGCAATGGGGGAAACCTGGGTTTGATCCCTGGGTTGGGAAGATCCCTTAGAGAAGGGAAAGGCTACCCACTCCAGTATTCTGGCCTGGAGAATTCCATGGACTGTATATTCCATTGTGCCACAAAGAGTTGGACACGACTTTCACTCACTCACTATATATTACAACTTAACATTAACCACAGCAGTCTTTTAGAACTTAGACAAAAGAAGAAAATAAAGAGGGGAAAATTTAGAAATGCTTGGTTATGGTGCTAATAAAAACAAGACTGACTTTTACTGCATTTTATTGTTCTAATATCAAAATTCTCTGCTGATACTGTATTCCTTTATTGCTACAGGTTGGCAGAGTACCCCTACCACCCCACCCTGGGTAGGTTACTGCTATACTGCAAGCTTCTTATTAAAAAAAAAAAAAAAACCCTTTTAAATTTTGTATTGGGGTAGAGCCCATAAACAATGCTGTTATGGTTTCAGGTGGACAGCAAAGGGACTCAGCCATACATATACATGTACCCATTCTCCTCTAAACTCCCCTTCCATCCAGGCTGCCTCATGACATTGAGCAGAGTTCCCTGTATTATACACTAGGAACTTGGTTATCCATTTTAAATATAGCAGTGTGTACTTGTCTATCCCAAACTCCCTAACTAACCCTTCCCACCATCCTTCCCCTCTGGTAACCATAAGGTTATTACAGAGTATTGAGCAGAGTTCCCTGTGCTGTACAGTAGGACCTTGTCAGTTATCCATTTTGAATATAGCATTGTGTATACTCCACTGCAAGCTTCTTAACAAATGGCCTAATTGCTACTAAGTTTGTGGCCTCCAAACACCATTATTTTAGTATTAATTGCTGTTGGTGACTTTCTGTACAGTGAACCTTTTTGCCCTTCTGGGGGCCTTTAGTTGCTTACAGCATTGGGTGGGGTACAGTATACATCACAGTGACATAAGTGAGCTGGAGGTGTTGGTCTTGTCACCTGCCTTTTGGTCAGGGTTGGGGGGGACCATCATTATCACCCACCACACATTAAACCCTCCTCCCATCTAGAGTCTGGCAAACTCAGCTCTGAAATTGCTCTCCCCCTCCACCCCAAACACACATGGAACCACCAAATCCCTTTTTCTTCTTGTCCTTGAGACAAAGTGTTGAGGAAGCTGATCTTCATTTCTTAGTCCTCAGCCGGTCCTTGTCCTCCAATGTCTGGCTATCCTGCCAGTCTGGCCCCCAGCCCTCCATGACTTCACCTCCCTCCCTCCTCACATGCCTACCTCTTCCCTTCCTTTCTTTCCTCCCGCCCACAGACTCACACATCTCCTTTTTCCAACTTGCTGATTTTATTGTATTCAGCATCCATATACCATGACGGTCTCAAAATTGTCCCTATGTCTTTGACCGTTTCTTCATAGCTGCTTCCATGGACACAGCTTGTTCTAGTGCTCTAGCCCAGGCTCTGCATTTACTGTTCGCACAGGAAGTTACTTTGAATGGTTGGATTTTCCATTGCTTCTTGTAACTACTCAGCTTGTGCTTGTATGAATTGTTTTTCAGTCTATGGTAACAGATGAATGTTGTAGGCCTTATCCTTCTGTTGGATACTCTTGGATAAGAAGGGAATGGTTGAGATTTTTTTCTTGATTTATTTTGAAGGGTCCTTCTCACGCTGTTTTTCTGCACCTGGAAAGGCAACAGGCCGAGTCAGCAGGACTTTGGTTTGGGAAAGGAGGATGGGAATGTTATAGGAGAGGGGACTTCATGGATAGAGATGTGACTTGAGGCAGGCATTTGTGCCTGGCAAGGGTAGGATAGGAGTCTTGGGGAGATCTATGGGGGGGAAAGGAGCATGGGTAGGATCACTGACCTTGGTCTTTGATTGACGAGAAGTCCGTTGTTCCTTCTTTTTGATTCTTGGGGCTAGCTGTTCTGTGTTTGTGTTCTCCACATTTATGTTAACCTCCTCTGGTGTGCAGATCTCATCAGCCATAGTTAAGCCTCTAGTGGTGTCTACCCCAGGGCTCCTGACCTCTCTTTATATATACCCTCCCCTAGGCAAAGGGGAGCCACACCCTTCAGCTTTGTTTGCTCGTCAAGGGGCTCTATGAGGTAATAATAGCCTTGAGGTGGCTTGTACCTCACAAAGCCCCAGTCCTGACACCTCTGTGCAGGGGGGGAGGACAAGATGCTGTGGTTGGAAAAAAAGGGATATTTCCTCAGTACCCTCTAAATATCCATCACCATAGCCTCTCTCTCTTCATACGTCAGCACCAGAAGCTGAACAATAGAGAGGCTGGCCCATCAAACGCCTGACACACTGAACTATAGGGTAGGACCCCACCCAGGGTGCCCCTTTAAGTGCCTGATGCGCTGATCTACAGAGTAGGACCCCAGTCAGGGGGGCCCCTCTATGTGCCTGACTCACAGAACAACAGGGAAGGACCCCAGGCAAGGGATCCCTCTTAAGTGCCTGAATGGGGGGAGCTATGGAGAAAGATTGGCCAAAGAGGTTTTCTGATCACCAGCTACAAGAGGCTTGAAAAAAGATTCTGATAGGGCCATAGCTCCTGCTGCAGAGGCAGTTTGTGTCCCTGAACACTCGGCGCCACCAGGGGCCCTGCAAGCCAAGCAGCTGCACCACCTTCACGCTCAACTCACACTGGGCAGAGCTGCCACAGGCCAAAAAAAAAAAGTCTTGTGTTTATGTGCGCAGAGCCACTTCGGTCCTGTCGGACTCTTTGTGACCCTGTAGACTGTGGCCTGCAGGGCTTCTTTGTCAGAGAAGGGGTTCTCCAGGCAAGAATACTAGAGCATATTGGCCTATACTCATTGCCATACCTTTCTAGAGCACTATATTTCCTGCTTCCCTACCCACCAACCCCCCTCAGTACCTGGTGCTGCTGGAACCCCTGCGACCCAAGCAGCTGCACCACTTCCACACCTGAACCTCACAGGGGCAAGCCCAAGCCTTCCAGGGCAGCCTCAGAAACTAAACCCCAGTGGACGACCCACATGTAGAGGTGGAAATAAAACCACAGTTGAAACCCAGCGGCAGTATGGCTAAGAAAGAAGACCCAAAATCTTCCCACCAGCTGTACAAGCTGCAAATTAAATCCACACGATCAACTAAGCAGACTCTGTGTCTATGGAATATATAAAAGGCCATTGAGAGTTCCCACAAAAGAAAACACAGTAACTCTGACAGCTGTGGACATTGGAGGCAAGAACACACAGGAATAGGACCAGATTAGAATCTGAGCAGCCCCTACAGCAGGTCCAGAGATCAGTACAGTATTGGAGGGCATCCTAGGGAGGTAAGGTGGACTGTGATTCCGAGTACAGGAAAGGAGTCTGACAGCAGTGACACAAGAAAAACATTTATTATTCTTATTTTTTGACTTGTTCTGTAGATTCTTTTGGATCCCACCCCCACGCCCCACCCATTGTAGTTGTTGATTTTATTGGTACTAAGAAATCCAATTAAGATTTTGAGCTTTGTTTTTTCTTTTTCCTCAGTCACATTTTTTTTTTTTTATTGTTGTCATAAACCTCTGCCTCTACATTGGGCTTTTGCAGTTCTGTGGAGTTTTCCTCTTTTTTTAATTTTAATTTTTTAAACCTATTATTATTTTTTCTACATTTATTCCTTTGTTTGCTTTTCCTACTATTCTTTTCCCCTTGCAGTTAATCTTCAACATATATAAATCTTCTTTACCTACCTCTGTTTAGCTTTGCATATCTATTCTTTCTTTCTTTTCCTTCTCTCCTTTCCTCTCAACATATTTGTTAGTTTTTTCTTCAAAATATTTTAAAAGTAATTTATTTATTTTAATTGGAGGCTAATTACTTTATAATGTTGTAGTGGTTTTCGCCATACATTGACATGAATCAGCCATGGGTGTACATGTGTCCCCCATCCTGAACCCTCCTCCCACCTCCCTCCCCATCCCGTCCCTCAGGGTCATCCCAGTGTACCAGCCCTGAGCACCCTGTCTCATGCATCGAATCTGGACTGGTGATCTATTTCACATATGGTAACATACATGTTTCAATGCTATTCTCTCACATCATCCCACCCTCGCCTTCTCCCACAGCGTCCAAAAGTCTGTTCTTTACATCTGTGTCTCTTTTGCTGTCTTACATATAGGGTCATCATTACCATCTTTCTAAATTCCATATATATGTGTTAATATGCTGTATTGGTGTTTTTGTTTCTGACTTACTTCACTCTGTATAGTAGGCTCCAGTTTCATCCACCTCATTAGAACTGATTCAAATGCATTCTTTTTAATTGCTGAGTAATAGTCCATAGTGTATATGTACCACAGCTTTCTTATCCATTCGTTTGCCAATGGACATCTAGGTTCCTTCCATGTCCTAGCTATTGTTAGTTTTATTTTCATTGCATTATTCCCCAACTGGCACCTTGCTTTAGTTTTGTTTTCCAGTTTGTGCTCTAATTAGTTTTGTTCTGGTAGATATAATTTTTAGTTTCCTTTGTTCGGTGGGTCAATTAATTGGTACTTAATTTTTGTTGGACTGTTTTGATTTTGCTTATGGGTGTATATGTATATGTGTATATTCAGTCACACTTTCTATTATTGTTATAAACCTCTGCCTCTACATTGGGTTTTGCAGTTCTGTGGAGTTTTCCTTCAGCAATACATTAAAATGCTCATACACCATGATCAAGTTGGATTTATTCCAGAGATGCAAGGATTCTTCAATATACAGAAATCAATGTGATACACCATATTAACAAATTGAAAGATAAAAACCATATGATCATCTCAATAGATGCAGAAAAAGCCTTTGACAAAATTCACCACCACCTATTTATGATTAAAACTCTTCAAAAAATGGGCATAGAAGGAACCTATCTCAACATAGTAAAGGCTATATATGATAAGCCTATCAATTCAATTCAGTTCAGTCACTCAGTCGTGTCTGACTCTTTGTGACCCCATGAACCACAGCACACCAGGCCACCCTGTCCATCACAAACTCCTGGAGTACACCCAAACCCATGTCCATTGAGTTGGTGATGCCATCCAAACATCTCACCCTCTGTTGTCCTCCCCTTCTCCTGCCCTCAATCTTTTCCAGCATCAGGGTCTTTTCCAATGAGTCAGCTCTTCGCATCAGGTGGCCAAAGTACTGGAGTTTCAGCTTTAGTGTTAGTCCTTCCAATGAACACTCAGGACGGATCTCCTTTAGGATGGACTGGTTGGATCTCCTTGCAGTCCAAGGGACTCTCAAGAGTCTTTTACAACACCACAGTTCAAAGCATCAATTCTTCTGTGCATAGCTATCTAGGTTGGTCATAAGTTTTCTTCCAAGGAGTAAGCGTCTTTTAATTTCATGGCTGCATTCACCATCTGCAGTGATTTTCGAGACCAGAAAAATAAAGTCTGACACTGTTTCCACTGTTTCCCCGTCTATTTCCCATGAAGTGATGGGACCAGATGCCATGATCTTCGTTTTCTGAATGTTGAGCTTTAAGCCAACATTTTCCACTCTCCTCTTTCACTTTCATCAAGAGACTTTTGAGTTTCTCTTCACTTTCTGCCATAAGGGTGGTGTCATCTGCATATCTGAGGTTATTGATATTTCTCCCGGCAGTCTTGATTCCAGCTTGTGTTTCTTCCAGCCCAGCGTTTCTCATTATGTATTCTGCATATAATTTAAATAAGCAGGGTGACAATATACAGCCTTGACGTACTCCTTTTCCTATTTGGAACCAGTCTGTTGTTCCATGTCCAGTTCTAACTGTTGCTTCCTGACCTGCATACGGATTTCTCAAGGGACAGGTCAGGTGGTCTGGTATTCCCATCTCTTTCAGAATTGTCCACAGTTTGCTGTGATCCACACAGTCAAAGGCTTTGGCATAGTCAATAAAACAGAAATGGATATTTTTCTGGAACTCTCTTGCTTTTTCAATGATCCATCAGATGTTGGCAATTTGATCTCTGGTTCCTCTGCCTTTTCTAAAACCAGCTTGAACATCTGGAAGTTCACGGTTCACACATTGCTGAAGCCTGGCTTGGAGAATTTTAAGCATCACTTTACTAGCGTGTGAGATGAGTGCAATTGTGTGGTACTTCGAGCATTCTTTGGCATTGCCTTTCTTTGGGATAAGTCTATAGCAAACATTCTCAATGGTAAAAAACTGAAAGCATTCTCCCTAAGATCAGGAACATTATAAGTGTGTCCACTTTTGCCACTGTTATTTAACATAGCTCTGTGAGTCCTTACTATAGCAATCAGAAAAGAAAAAGAAATAAAAGGAACCCAGATCATAAAAGAAGAAGTAAAGCTCTCACTGTTTGCAGATGACATTATACTATACATAGAAAACCCTAAAGATAGTATCAGAAAATTATAGAGTTAATCAGTGAATTTAGGAAAGTTGCAGGATACAAAATCAACACACAGAAATCACTTGCATTTCTATATACTAACAATGAAAATCAGAAAGAGAAATTAAGGAATCAGTCCCATCCACCATTGCAACAAAAATTCCATATCTAGGAATAAGCTTACCTAAGGAGACAAAGGAACTGCACATGGAAAATTATAAAACACTAATGAAAGAAATCAAAGATAACATAAACAGGTGGAGAGATATTCCATGTTCCTAGGTAGGAAGAATCAATATTGTGAAAATGACTATATTACCAAATGCAATCTACAGATTTAATGCAATCCCTAGCAAATTACCAATGGCATTTTTCATAGAACTAGAACAAAAAAATTTCATAATTCGTATGGAAACACAAAAGACCCCAAATAGCCAAAGCATTCTTGAGAAAGAAGAATGGAGCTGGAGGAATCAACCTTCCTGACTTCAAGTTATACTACAAAGCTACAGTCATCAAGACAGTATGGTACAGGCACAAAAACAGAAATATAGACCGATGGGACAAGATAGAAAGCCCAGAAATAAACCCATGCACCTATGGGTACCTTATTTTTGACAAAGGAGGTGACAATATACAATGAAGCAAAGACAGCCTTTTCAATAAATGGTGCTGGGAAAACTGGGCAGCTATATATAAAAGAATGAAATTAGAACACTTCTTAACATCATACACAAAGATAAACTCAAAATGAATTAAGGACCTAAATGTAAGACCAGAAACTATGAAACTCTTAGAGGAAAACATAGGCAGAACACTCGATGACATAAATCAAAGCAAGATCCTCTATGACCCACCTCCTAGAGGAATGGAAATAAAAACAAAAGTAAACAAGTGGCACCTGATTAAACTTAAAAGCTTTTGCATAGCAAGGCAAACTATAAGCAAGGTGAAAAGACAACCCTCAGAATGGGAGAAAATAATAGCAAATGAAACAACTGACAAAAGATTAATTTCCAAAATATACAAGCAGCTCATACAACTCAATACCAAAAAAACAAACAACCCAATCAAAAAGTGGGAAAAAGACCTAAACAGACATTTATCCAAAGAAGACATACAAATGGCTAACAAACATGAAAAGATGCTCAACATCGCTCATTATTAGAGAAATAAAAATCAAAACCACAATGAGATATCACCTCACACCAGTCAGAATGGCCGTCAGCAAAAAGTCTACAAACAATAAATGCTGGAGAGGGTGTGGAAAAAAGGGAATGCTCTTACACTGTTGGTGGGAATGTAAATTGATACAGCCACTATGGAAGCCGGCATGGAGATTCCTTAAAAAACTAGGAATAAAATCACCATTTGACCCCAAAATCCTACTCCTAGGCATATACCCTGAGGAAACCAAAATTGAAAGAGACACATGTATTCTGTTGTTCATTGCAGCACTATTTGCAATAGCTAGAACATAGAAGCAACCTAGATGTCCATCAACAAATGAATGGATAAAGAAGTTGTGGCATATATACACAATGGAATATTACTCAGCCATAAAAAGGAACATATTTGAGTCAATTCTAATGAGGTGGATGAACCTAGAACCTATTATACAGAGTAAAGTGAGTCAGAAAAAGAAAGATAAATACCATATTCTAATGCATATATACAGAATCTAGAAAAATGGTACTGAAGAATTTATTTACAGGGCAGCAATGGAGAAACAAGCATAGAGAATAGACTTATGGACATTGGGAGAGAGGAGGAGAGGGTGAGCTGTATGGAAAGAGTAACATGGAAACTTACATTACCATGTGTCAAATAGATAGCCATTGGGAATTTGCTGTATGGCTCAGGAAACTCAAACAGGAACTCTGTATCAATGTAGAGGGGTGGGATGGGGAGGGAGATGGGAGGGAGTTCCAAAAGGGAGGGGATATATGTATACCTATGGCTGATTCACAAACTGGAATCAAGATTGCCAGGAGAAATATCAATAACCTCAGATATGCAGATGACACCACCCTTATGGCAGAAAGTGAAGAGGAACTCAAAAGCCTCTTGATGAAAGTGAAAGTGGAGAGTGAAAAAGTTGGCTTAAAGCTCAACATTCAGAAAACGAAGATCATGGCATCTGGTCCCACCACTTCATGGGAAATAGATGGGGAAACAGTGGAAACAGTGTCAGACTTTATTTGGGGGGGCTCCAAAATCACTGCAGATGGTGAATGCAGCCATGAAATTAAAAGACACTTACTCCTTGGAAGGAAAGTTATGACCAACCTAGATAGCATATTGAAAAGCAGAGACATTACTTTGCCAACAAAGGTTCATCTAGTCAAGGTTATGGTTTTTCCTGTGGTCATGTATGGATGTGAGAGTTGGACTGTGAAGAAGGCTGAGTGCCAAAGAATTGATGCTTTTGAACTGTGGTGTTGGAAAAGACTCTTGAGAGTCCCTTGGACTGCAAGGAGATCCAACCAGTCCATTCTGAAGGAGATCAGCCCTGGGATTTCTTTGGAAGGAATGATGCTAAAGCTGAAACTCCAGTACTTTGGCCACCTCATGCAAAGAGTTGACTCATTGGAAAAGACTCTGATGCTGGGAGGGATTGGGGGCAAGAGGAGAAGGGGACGACAGAGGATGAGATGGCTGGATGGATGGCATCACTGACTCGATGGACGTGAGTGTCAGTGAACTCTGGGAGTTGGTGATGGACAGGGAGGCCTGGCGTGCTGCGATTCATGGGGTCGCAAAGAGTCAGACACGACTGAGTGACTGATCTGATCTGATCTGATGGCTGATTCATGTTGAGGTTTGACAAAAAACAGCAAAATTCTGTAAAGCAATTATCTGTCAATAAAAAAAATTAATTAAAATAAATAAATAAGTAAAAGAGTGTACAGCCAGCAACACATAAACTATTATCTGTTCCTTAACAGAAAAAAATTGTCAACTCCTCCACTGTTCTGTTTCATCTATTTGCCCGTCTTTATGCCAACACCACACTATCTTGATTACTGAAATTTTATAAGCCCTAAAATAAGCCAGTGTAGATTAATTTTACTCTTTTTCTACATGACCCATTTTGGGTATTCTAGGCCACTCATATAGTCATGTATTAGATTGGTGCAAACGTAATTGCGGTTTCAGATTGTGAATTTTAAATCATCATAAATAGGCTCAAACACATCTTTAGTAATCAAAGTAGGAACCATTACAACCAACACATTTTTACCAATGAAAAAGAAGTTTGTTTATTTCTGTAGCATAAAAATTTGTGCTTTGGGATTCAACGAATTCTTGGAAAGCATTTTCTGCTTCCTGCTGGTTGTGGAAGCATTTTCCCTACAAAACGTGGTCAAGATGCTTGAAGAAGTGGTAGTTGGTTGGCAAGAGGTCAGGTGAATATAGCAGATGAGGCAAAACTTTGTAGCCCAATTTGTTCGACTTTTGAAGCGTTGGTTGTGTGCTGCGCGGTTGGGTGTTGTCATGGGGAAGAATCGGGCCCATTCTGTTTGCAAATGCTGGCTGCAGGTGTTGCAGTTTTTGGTGCATCTCATAGAAGTATGCTCATTGCTGAGCAGGCTGAGCATACTTAGCAGGTGTAATGGTTTCACTGGGATTCAGAAAGCTGTAGTGGATTAGACCAGCATCAGACCACCGGACAGTGACCAAGACCTTTTTTTTTTTGGTGTAAGTTTGACTCTGGGAAGTGCTTTGGAGCTTCTTCTCAGTCCATCCACTGAGCTGGTCATCGCTGGTTGTCATATAAAATTCACTTTTTGTCACACATCACAATCCGATTGAGAAATGGTTCATTATTGTTGCACAGAATAAGAGAAGATAACACTTCAAAACAATGATTTTTTTTTGATTTTTGGTCAGCTCATGAGACACCCATTTATTGAGCTTTTTCACCTTTCTAATTTGCTTCATTTGCCTATGTGAAGTGAAGTGAAAGTTGTTCAGTTGTGTCTTTGTAACCCCATGGACTATAGGCTGCCAGGCTCCTCTGTCCATGGAATTCTCCAGGCCAGAACACTGGAGTGGGCAGGTGTTCCCTTCTCCAGGGGATCTTCCCAACCCAGGGATAGAATCCCAGTCTCTCACATTGCAGGCAGATTCTTTACCATATGAGCCACCAGTGAAGTCCTGAATGCCAAAGAATGTTCAAACTACCGCACAATTGCACTCATCTCACATGATAGCAAAGTAATGCTCAAAATTCTCCAAGTGAGGCTTCAATAGTACATGAACCAAGAACTTCCAGATATTCAAGCTGGATTTAGAAAAGGCAGAGGAACAGAGAGCAAATTGCCAACATTGGTTGGATCATGGAAAAAGCAAGAGAATTCCAGAAAAACATCTACTTCTGCTTCATTGACCACACTAAAGCCTTTGACTGTGTGGATCACAACAAACTATGGAAAATTCTTAAAGAGATGGGAATACCAGACCACCTTACCTGCCTCCTGAGAAACTTGTATTCAGGTCAAGAAGCAACAGTTTGAACCATACATGGAACAATGGACTGGTTCCAAATTGGGAAAGGAGTACATCAAGGCTGTATATTGTCACCTTTATTATTTAACTTATATGCAAAGTATATCATGCAAAATATCAAGCTGGATGATTCACACTGCTGACCTGTACCTCTGCAGGAGACACACAAAGATCTGGCTCAGTCTCCGTGGGGTCTCTGGGTCCTAGTGTGCACAAGGTTTTGTTTGAGTGGTTGAACTGACTGACTGACTGATGGTTTATTGTTGTTGTTGTTCAGTCACTAAGTTATGTCCAATTCTTTGTGACCCATGGACTGCAGCATGTCAGGCTTCTCTGTCCTCCACTATCTCCTGGAATTGGCTCAAATTCATCTCTATTGAGTTGCTAATGCTATCTAATCACCTTATCCTCTGCACCTCCTTCTCCTTTTGCCTTCAGTCTTTCCCAGCATCAGTCTTTTCCAACGAGTTGGCTCTTCGCATCAGGTGGCCAAAGTATTGGAGCTTCAGCTTCAGCAACAGTTCTTCCAATGAATATTTAGGGTTAATTTCCTTTAGGATTAATTGGTCTGATCTCCTTGCAGTCCAAGGGACTCTTAAGAGTCTTCTCCAGCACCACAATTTGAAAGCATCAATTCTTCAGTGATCAGCTTTATTTATGGTCCACCTCTCATATCCATACATGACTACTGGAAAAAACACAACTTTGACTATACAGACCTTTGTCAGCAAAATGATGTCTCTGCTTTTTAATACACTGTCTTAAGGTTTGTTATACCTTTCCTTCCAAGGAGCAAGCATCTTTTAATTTCATGGCTTCAGTCACCGTCCACAGCGATTTTGGAGCCCAAGAAAATAAAGTCTGTCACTGTTACCATTTTTGCCCATCTACTTGGCCCAAAGTGATGGGACCATACGCCATAAACTTCATTTTTTGAATGTTATATTTTAAGCCAGCTTTTTCACTCTCCTCTTTCACTTTCATCAAGAGGCTCTTTAGTTCCTCCTCACTTTCTGCCATTAGAGTGGTGTCATCTGCATATCTGAATTTATTGATATTTCTGCTGGCAATCTTGATTCCAGCTTGTGATTCATCTAGCCCAGCATTTTGTATGCTTTACTCTGCATAGAAGGGCTTCCCAGGTAGTGCCAGTGGTAAAGAACATGTCTGAAAATGCAGGAGACTTAAGAGACTCAGGTTCAACCCCTGGGTTGGTATTATCCCCTGGAAAAGGGCACGGCAACCCACTCCGGTATCCTTGCCTGGATATTTCCATGGACAGAGGAACCTGGCGGACTACATGTCCATAGTGTTGCAGAGTCAAACACAAGTGAAGCGACTTAGCATGCATGCATGCACTCTGCATAGAAGTTAAATAAGCAGGGTGAAAATATATAGCCTTGTTGTACTCCTTTTCCAATTTTGAACAAGCCCATTGTTCCATAAAAGGTTCTAACTGTTGCTTCTTGAAATACATACAGGTTTCTCAGGAGGCAGGCAAGGTAGTCTGGTATTCCCATCTCTTTAAGAATTTTCCAGTTTATTGTGATTCACACAGTCAAAGGCTTTAGCATAGTCAGTGAAGCAGAAGTAGATGTTTTTCTGGAATTCCTTTGCTTTCTCCATGATCCAGTGAATGTTGGCAATTTGATCTCTGGTTCCTCTGCCTCTTTGAAACCCAACTTGTACACCTGGAATTTCTCAGTTTACATACTGCTGAAGCCTAGCTTGAAATTTGAGCATAATGTTGCTAGCATGTAAAATGAGCACAGCTCTACAGTAATTTGAGCATTCTTTGGCATTGCCCTTCTTTGGAATTGTAATGAAAACTGATGTTTTCCGATCCTGTGGCTACTGCTGAGTTTTCAAAATTTCCTGACATATTGAGTGCAACACTTTAACAGCATCATCTTTTAGGATTTTAAATAGCTCAACTGGAATTCCATCACCTCCACTAGCTTTGTTTGTAGCGATGCTTTCTAAGGCCCACTTGACTTCACACTCCAGGATGTCTGGGTCTAGGTGAGTGGCCACACCATCATGGTTATCTGGCTTATTACGCCCTCTATTGTACAGTTCTTCTGTGTATTCTTGCCACCTCTTTTTAATCTCTTATGCTTCTGTTAGATCCTTACCATTTCTGTCCTTTATTGTGCCCATCCTTGCATGAAATATTCCTTTCATATCTCCAATTTTCTTGAAGAGAACTCTCATCCTTCCCATTCTATTGTTTTCCTCTATTTCTTTGCATTGTTCATTCAAGTGGGCCTTCTTATCTCTCCTTGCTATTCTCTGGAATTCTGCATTCAGTTGGGTATATCTTTCTCTTTTTCCCTTCTCTTCTTTCCTCAGCTATTTGTAAAGCCTACTCAGACAACCACTTTGCCCTCTTGCCTTTCTTTTTCTTCAGATGGTTTTGGTCACCGCTTCCTGTACAATGTTACAAACCTCCATCCATAGTTCTTCAGGCACTCTGTCTACCAGATCTAATCCCTTGAATCTATTCATCACCTCCACTGTCTAATCATAAGGGATTTGATTTAGGTCATATCTGAATGACCTAGTGGTTTTCCCTACTTTCTTTAATTTAAACCTCAGTTTTGCAATAAGGAGCTCATGATCTGAGCCACAGTCAGCTCCAGGTCTTGTTTTTACTGACTTTATAGAGCTTCTCTATCTTTGGCTACAAAGAACATAACCAATCTGATTTTAGTATGGACCATCTGGTGTTGTCTATGTGTAGTGTCGTCTCTTGTGTTGTTGGAAGAGGGTGTTTGCTATGACCAGTGTGTTCTCTTGACAAAACTCAGCCTTTGCCCTGCTTCATTTTGTACTCCAAGGCCAAACTTTCCTGTTACTTCAGGTATCTTTTGACTTCCTTGTTTTATATTCCAATCCTCCATGATGGAAAAGACATCTTTTCTTAGTGTTAGTTCTTTTTTTTTTTAATATATTTTTATTTTATTTTATTTTTTAACTTTACAATATTGTATTGGTTTTGCCATATATCAAAATGAATCTGCCACAGGTATACATGTGTTCCCCATCCTGAACCTTCCTCCCTCCTCCCTCCCCATACCATCCCTCTGGGTCTCCCCAGTGCACCAGCCCCAAGCATCCAGTATGGTGTTAGTTCTTAAAGGTA
Organism: Bos grunniens; assembly: GCF_055505025.1. Classification (NCBI taxonomy): domain Eukaryota; kingdom Metazoa; phylum Chordata; class Mammalia; order Artiodactyla; family Bovidae; genus Bos; species Bos grunniens. The sequence continues at coordinate 121,059,657 of NC_141194.1, read as the reverse complement.
CTGTATGTCTTCATAGAACTGGTCAACTTCAGCTTCTTCAGTGGTTGGGGCATATACTTGCATTACTGTGATGTTGAATGGTTCACCTTGCAAACAGGTTATTCTGTCATTTTTGAGATTGCATCCAAGCACTGTATTTCAAACTCTTTTGTTGACTGTGAGGGCTACTCCATTGCTTCTAAGGGATTCTTACCCACAGTATTAGATATAATGGTGATCTGAATCAAATTTGCCCACTCCCGTCCATTTTAGTTCACTAATTCCTGAGTTCACTTTTGCTATCTCCTACTTGACCATGTCCAATTTACCTTGATTCATGGACCTAACATTCTAGGTTCCTATGCAATATTGTTCTCTACAGCATCAGACTTTTCCTACCAAACATATCCACAATGAGTGTCCTTTCTCCTTTGGTCCTGGTGCTTCATTCTTTCTCGAGCTATTAGTAGTTGCTCTCCACTTTTCCCCAGTAGCATATTGGACACCTTCCAACCTGGGGAGCTTATCTTTTGTGTCACATCTTTTTGCCTTTTCATAATGTTCATGGGACTCTAGAAGTTGGAATACAGAAGTGGTTTGTCATTTCCTCCTCCAGTGAACCACACTTTGTCAGAACTCTCCATTATGACCCATCTGTCTTGGGTGGCCCTGCACAGCATGGGTCATAGCTTCATTGAGTTATGTGAGCCCCTTTGCCATGACAAGGCTGTGATCCATGAAGGAGTATGATTTAAACTGAATATAGTTCCCTTTGCTATATAGTAGAACCTTGTTGCTCATCTATTTTATATATGAAGTATGTTTCTGCTAATCTCAAACTCCTAATTTATCCCTCCTCTACCCCCTTGCCCTTTAGTAACCATAAGTTTGTTTTCTATTAATATGTCTGTGTGTTTCTATTTTGTATATAAGTTCTTCTGTGTCATTTTAGATTCCACATATAAGTGATATCATATATGGTATTTGTCTTTCTCTTTCTGACTTACTTCACTTTGTATGATAATCTCTAGGTCCATGCATGTGGCTGCAAATTGCATTATTTCATTCTTTTTTATGGCTTGGTAATGTTCCATTGTATATACCACATCTTCTTTATCCACTCATCTATTGATGGATGTTTAGGTTGCTTTCATGCCTTGGCTATCATTAAATACTGTTGCTATGAACATTGGGGTGTATATATAATATATTTTCAAATTAGAGTTTTCATGTTTTATGGATATGTGCCCAGAGTGGGATTGCTGGATCATATTGTAACTCTACTTTTAGTTTTTAAGGAACTTCCAAACTGTTCTCTATAGTTGCTGCACCAATTTACATTCCCATCAACAATGTAAGAGGGTTCCCTTTTCTTCACACCCTCACCAGCAGAAGATAAAGGTTTAGATTTTCCCTCTCCTAAATTACCCAAGCTCTCTGAATTCTATCCACAAAAACCCCAAGGTTACAAAACTCTGATATGGACCCATTCTTTGCTAGAGTCCCCTGTCTTTCATATTCCTGTTTAAGTAGCCTCCCCACCCTAGGTCATTCTATTTCCTGATGTCCTGTGGGACATGCCATCAGGGGCAAGCCTTTCCTAAGATGCCAGCTAGAAGTTTCTTCTCTTTTGCCTAAAATGTAGGGGTCTGTGGGTACTAACCAATTGAAACTAATTACAAGTGTAATATCTCTCAAAATTTTTAATGTATGTAATACTTCATCCAGAAATTCTGTTTCTAGAATTCATCCTGCAGGTGGACAAAGATAAATGTAGAAGGGTAGTCATTACAATGCTGTTAGGAATGGTATATAACTAAGTGTTCATCAATAGAAAGCTTGTATAAATTACCATACACCATGCAACTATTTAAAAAACACACAAAGAATTTTATGTGCTTCTAACAAATTATCTCCTGGGTTTATTAAGCAAAAAGCTACACAGATCAGAACAATAGTTATGTTTCATTTTGATTATGCATAGAAATTTTCAGGAACTATATACAAGAAGCATTAATACTGTGTACCCATGGGAAACAGAAATGAGGTCTGAAATTGGAGGGACATGTAATTTTCATTGTACATCTGTTGTTCCTGAACTGTGCACCAAGTTGTGCAGAGACACTGGAGGATAATTAAAAATTTTAAGGCAAATGCAGTGATGCTAGCAATCTGTTGCAAAAGCTACTAAGTCAGGGTGGTTCATAGTTTCAACATTATTTTATGATATATTCATTTCAATGATGTTATATCTTGGCAAATTTGGGGTTTCGGCAGTTGCTATGATAAACTATCAAATGACCTTGTTGAATCATATAAAAAGCACCCTATTACAATTCAACTTATCTTCAGCCTGAATGGACTGAAGAAGTCCTTTTAGTTTTGGTAAAAAGATCTAGAAGATATTCTCATTAATAATAACAAGGAAAACTACTGAGGTCTCATTTCTGCCCTTTCAGGTGGAGCAGCTCAGTCTTTCTAGTTCATCCCCTTTGATTAAAAGTGCCTTTACTAGACTGAACAGATTTCTTCGTTGTTCTGTCTTCAGGCATAGGCACTTTCTGTAAATATACTAAAGCTAACCATGGAAACCAGACATCAGGTCTGGCTCTTTTTTTCCCTTGAGAGTTGTGCATGAACCTTGGTTCATGGGATTTGACTGAGGTCACCCATTAAGACTGTGGCTCAGCCAGGACTTCAGAGAAGGTTCTCTGGTCTTAGTTCAGTGCTTTTTGTGTTCTGTGTAAGTTAGAGCCTGAGGGACTGAAGTTCCATACTTTGACTAACTTTATTTAGACTTGGAAGTTCAGCAGCCATAGTGTTAGTCTAATTGTGAGACGGCTCTAATCCTCAGTTTCCTCATTTTTTTGATGGCAATGATAATAATACATACCCCATAGGATTTTGTGAGGATCAAGTGATATAATGTGGGTAAAGCACTTAAGGTAGTGTCTAGCTCAGGGTAAATTTTCCAGTAAAAGTTGACCTTTACTTTAGGCTAAGAGCTTGATCTCTGAAGTCAGTAAGGCAAGGTTCCAAGCTCCAGTTCTGCTCCTTGTTAGATGTGTGACTTTGAGCTGGTTACTTAATCTCTTTGAGCCTCAGTTTCCTCCTCTGTCTTGTAGGATTGTTGCAAGGATGCAGTGAGATCAGCTGTATAAAGCAGTGAGTCCAGAGCCTTTCACAGAGGAAGTAATCAACATTGGATCATGCTGCATCATTATTCATGGTGAGAGTACTAAGAGAAGTTTGATGTGAGTTCCTTGTCTGGAACAGTCTTGATTGTTTAATGGAGAAAGTCTACCACTAGAGCCTGTATTTGGGGTCCTCCTGCGAAGAGTTGACTCATTGGAAAAGACTCTGATGCTGGGAGGGATTGGGGGCAGGAGGAGAAGGGGACAACAGAGGATGAGATGGCTGGATGGCATCACTGACTCGATGGACGTGAGTCTCAGTGAACTCCGGGAGCTGGTCATGGACAGGGAGGCCTGGCATGCTGCGATTCATGGGGTCGCAAAGAGTCGGACACAACTGAGCGACTGATCTGATCTGATCTGATCTGATATTCTATTTTTCCTCTTCTTCCCTCTTGTACCCTCCATGCAATCCCATTCTCAGATTCTTCCTTCATACTCAGATATAAAGGGTCAACAGCATAGGACATTTCTCTCACTGGGTTTTGTATTTTCCAAGGGAGCAAAATCCTAAAGCTGGAAGAAGGAAGCCCTAATGGTACAGCCATGCTGAACAGCAGTGTTTTTTGGTCTCAGCAGTCTCACAATTTGGGGCTGGATAATTATGGTGAGGGGCTTTCCTGTGCACAGTAGCATGTTTAATAGCATCTCTGGCTTCAACCCATTGGATAACAGTAGTGGAACAAGCCCCTTCTTAGTTATGATGACTAAAAATATCTGTAGGCATTGCCAAATGTCCCCTGGGAAGAAAAGTTGCCCGTAATTAAGAATTCTTGGTTTGGGGATTCTGTGGAGGAGGTGAGGCCTTTTTAGTTCAGTTCAGTTCAGTCACTCAGTTGTGTCCAACTCTTTGCGACCCCATGGACTGCAGCACACCAGGCCTCCCTGTCCCATCACCAACTCCCAGAGTTTACTCAAACTTTTGTCCATTGAGTAAGTGATACCATCCAACCATCTCGTCTTCTGTCATCCCCTTCTCCTCCAGCCTTCAATCTTTCCCAGCATCAAGATCTTTTCAAATGAATCGGTTCTTCCCATCAGGTGGCCAAAGTATTGGAGTTTCAGCTTCAGCATCAGTCCTTTCAATGAATATTCAGGACTGACTTCATTTAGGATGGACTGGTTGGATCTCCTTGCAGTCCAAGGGACTCTCAAGAGTCTTCAGCACCACAGTCCAAAAGCATCAATTCTTAGGTGCTCAGCTTTCTTTATAGTTCAACTCTCACATCCATACATGACCACTGGAACAACCATAGCTTTGACTAGTTGGACCTTTGTTGGCAAAGTAATGCCTCTGCTTTTTAATATGCTGTCTAGGTTGTTCATAACTTTTCTTCCAAGGAGCAAGCGTCTTTTAATTTCATGGCGGCAATCACCATCTGCAGTGATTTTAGAGCCCCCCAAAGTAAAGTCTGTCACTGTTTTCACTGTCTCTCCATCTACTTACCATGAAGTGATGGGAGCAGATGCCATGACCTTAGTTTTCTGAATGTCGAGTTTTACGCCAACTTATTCACTCTCCTCTTTCACTTTCATCAACAGGCTTTTTAGTTCTTTGCTTTCTGCCATAAGGGTGGTGTCATCTGCAAATCTGAGGTTATTAATATTTCTCCAAGCAATCTTGATTCCACCTGTGCTTCATCCAGCCCAGCGTTTCTCATGATGTACTCTGCATATAAGTTAAATAAGCATAGTGACAATATACAGCCTTGAATTACTCTTTTCCCTATTTGGAACCAGTGTTTTGTTCCATGTCCAGTTCTAACTGTTGCTTTCTGACCTGCATACAGATTTCTCAAGAGGAAGGTTAGGTAGTCTGGTATTCCCATTTCTTCAGGATTGGGAACATGTAATAAATTTATTAAAAAAGAAAAAGAATTTTCCAGTTTTTTGTGATCCACAGAGTCAAAGGCATAGTCAATAAAGCAGAAATAATATGTTTTTCTGGAACTCTCTTGCTTTTTTTGATGATCCAGTGGATGTTGACAATTTGATCTCTGGTTCCTCTGCCTTTTCTAAATCCAGCTTGAACATCTGGAAGTTCATGGTTCACATACTGTTGAAGCCTGGCTTGGAGAATTTTAAGCATTACTTTACTAGCATGTGAGATGAGTGCAATTGTGTGGTAGTTTGAGCTTCTTTGGCATGGCCTTTTAGGATATCTTTTAAAATCATACCAGGGGTCATAAGTATAAATGTCTTCCAGGGCCAAGCAGAGATGGAAAAAAAAATCAAGGGAGTAAAACACAATAAGAAATGGTGGTGCTTGTGGCAAATTGAGGAGTGTATGACATATCTAAAGGCATTCAGAAGGCACAAGAAGCTCTCTGTGAGCCAGACAAAGTACAAATGAGGGTTACAGTCAGCTCTCAGTTTGAAGTTCCAGATGCAGGCTGTCTGTCAAGATGGCTTATGTGCTCTTCTTTGGGGCTCTTTACTCCCCACCTCAATTTCTGCTTTTTCCCTCCTCCCTTTCCTGCCTTCAAAATAGGGATGTCCCTAAGTCATCAAGGCATATTGTATCCATGCTAAGTCACTTCAGTTGTGTCCAACTCTTTGTGATTATAGCCCGCCAGCCTCCTCTGCCCATGGGATTCTTCAGGCAAGAATACTGGAGTGAGTTGCCATGCTCTCCTCCAGGGGATCTTCCTGACCCAGGGATTGAACTTGCATCTTCTGCAAATCCTGCATTGTCAGGCGGATTCTTTACTGCTGAGCCACCAGGGAAGCCCCAAGGTGTATTAGGTCATCCCAAAACATAAAAATAATTTTAAATTCCACTATAACTTTGGAATGGACAAATTCCACACACTATTCAGTCATTTGAAACTGCCAGTATGTTAAGTGGAAAGGACAATGTTAAGTGGGAAGGACAATACCATGCAAGAGTCATAAGGCAGAAAAGAAAATCCCCCAAAGGACACCTGAAAAACAAGAGATCAAAATGTGAACAGGGATTGTGTCTGAGTGGATTTTTCCTTCCCTGTTTTTGCTTTCCCACATGAAACAAAAGGTTACAGTCATTCTTGGAAAAGTCAACACTTGCGAGGAGGGCTCGAGGCCCTGTGGGACTTGTCCAGGTGGGGAAGGTGTTGTGAAAAGAAATCATGGATACAGATCCCCGTGGCTAAGCTAGCCCTCCCCATCCCTGCACTGTTGGAGGTGTCCTGTCTGCTGAATAACCAGAGAACCTGGAGTTCCCTGCGTGTGGTTATTAACATTCATCATAATTGGAACACTAATCTCTGCCCACCGTGTTCTGTTCTCCAGTTGCTTTCTGCTGCTTTTTAATGACGTGCTTTTGCCTTTTCCCATGTACTCCACATTATACACACGCTGTACTGCTCTACATTCCCTCGATTTATGCGTGTCTCTAGCAGATGGTTGGGCCAGTCCACCTCCGGTGCTTGTTTAGCATAACAGAGAGCTCAACCACTGGGGCCGCTCACAGGGTTCAGCTTGCATTTCTGGATCCTGGTGGGGTAGACACAGAGGGTTAAGGCCAGCACTTGCCATCTCTGACCTACCTTCACAGCAATTAGGGATGGGTTTTCCTTTTTGCTTTTCAAGTGTGGCTTTTCCTCTCCCCCTTTATTCCTTCTCCACTCGTCCTTTCCCTTGGGCTTCCCTAGATTTCTGTAAGACTTCCCACGGTGGCAATGGGGACAAGAAATTTTCCAGAAAAAAAAGTGTCACCTTGAAAATCCAGGATTGGGAGTCCCGGCCTAATCTCAGTTTTTGGTAACTGATTCTTGGTGAAAATTGGAGGGTCACCCCTCACTGAACCAATCCTTTGGATCAGCAGGAAAGTATGCTGCCTTGACCATCCAGTCTTCTCAGTGTGGTAGGACTTTGAGCACGTGAGGATATGAGCCATTAAAGAAATTGAGATTGACCTCAAATAGCACATTTCCGGTCTCCCAAAGCCTGTGGAGTAGTTCAAGTCACATCCCAGGAGCTTGGCCTTCTGGCTGCCTCAATTCTGAGCTACACTTCTCCTCATGCTCTTAGCACGTTGATTTTAAATTCCTGCTGGTCTCAGAAGTACTTATGGATGCCTCTTATGGCAAAACAAGTTGCATTTTCCCCCATCTGATCTGTATCCTAAGGTCTTCTGGGTTTTTATGCATGAAGGAAAAAAAATCTCATGGTAAGGACATCTAAGGAGTGGAAGGTTGTCATTGTTCTAGGATGCTACAAGGTTTGCCCTAACGACTTAAGATGCACACAGCTTGAGATGGGAGAGCTGTAAAGTGCCAGTCTGAAGTTGACTGTAATATGTTATTTCCATGTGGATGGAAAAAATTGATTTCTAATTCATAAAGTGTATCCCCAGATGCCAGTCATTACGTACTTTTCCAGTTTCGGCTTAAAAGTACTCTAAGCAGTGTATTCACAGAAGGCAGAAAAGGGGGGTGGCTTTCTTCTCACCCCAGGTGAGGAAGGACAAAATGGAACTTTGTGGAGAGGAAGCCAAGAAAACAGTTGGGGTGGTGTGATTGTTGGGGGAGGAGCCTGGATAAATGGTGGTCTCCATATATTTTCAGGACGGCTCTTTTCTCTCCAGAGCTGGAGGAAAATCAATATCTTGTTTTCAGATGGGTAAATGGAGTCGTCTCTTTAAAGTGCCCCGGTCAGTTCACCACACGTCGGGCAGCTGCTGCTTTCCAGGCTGCCCTGCGATTCCCAGGCTAGGAGGATTGACAAGGCGATGATAAACTAACGTGCCCCCTCAGCTCTGGGTGTGCGCCATTGTTCCCGCAGCTGAGACCCTCTGCTGCTATTTGCTTTCTCCCACATACATTATTCAACAGCCCAGGAAAAGGCCAAGAACCTCTTTCATTCAGGAATTCTGTATTAAAATAATCAATTTCAAACTGAAGCCGGGAAGGCCAGCTTGCTACAGGGAGAGCCTATTAATAAGCCACCAGTCTTTTCCATTTGCATTGAACTCATGCTGTATTGTGGTAATATGGGATTATTTTTTTTTTTTCAGTTTCCTCCAAGAAACTAAACATCACATTGGTTCTCCTGCTCTTTCATAAAGAGCATGTAGAAGAGCTTCTTCGTTTGATCCCATCATTAATAGAACACTAGAGGCCATATTTGTGCCTGCTACTCTATGCTGACTAATTCTGATTTTGAAAGTACTTTAAAAAAGCCATTAACTCTCCATGAAATGGAGCAAGAAGAAAAGTTTTCAAGTGTTTTGTGTTCCATTCATTGGCCTTACATTTCTTGTCTTGCCTCTCCTGCCCTCTGCCTCTAACCATCCCCCCACACACGGGTACACGTGCGCACACACAGACACACACATATACAAGTGGTGATATTCAAGCTCCAAGCCAAAAAATTAGAAACTTTGTGTATGTAAGTCAGGATAATTTTTAAGCGCCTTCTTTCAGCAGCACCATGCCATGCTCTCCCAGTTTGGTCACTAAAGGGTTAATCAAAATCTCCCTTTTTGTAGCTGCCTTATTGTCAAAATTCTTTCTGAGTTTACATTGGCCCTTATTCATGCATTTAAACAACTCAGTGACCAAAAAGTAACTATTAATAATCACCATTATGTAATCAGTTCAACAAACATTTATTGAACACCAACTGTGTATACAGGAAGTCCTTAAGGTTTTGGCTTGATTCCCCAAGTGACATGTTAAACATACATTTTTAATAGGGTTGCCAGATTTAGCTAATAAAAATACAAGGCACTTAGCTTAATATAAGTTTTGGAAAAATAAATTATTTAAATATGTTTCATACAATATTGGGGACATACTTACACTAAAAATACTCATTGTGTATCTGACATTCCCATTAGCTGGAAATTCTGTATTATATCTGGAAGCCCTACTTTTAAAGGAATTCTTGACCTGACCTTGAGGTTTTTGATGTTTGCTCTTTTCTACTTCCCCTTCACCTCCAAAGTTTAGAACAGAGAGAAATTGATTCATCAAAGGCTCAGTTATTAGAGTTCAAATGAATTAAAGTTTTACTTTTCCATGTAAGATGAAGTTTTTCAACTAATTTAGAGGAGTTACTTTTCTTTTGTTCAACTGGTGGCACAGGATAGATATTTTTCAAATTTTTTAATAAAATTAATAATTAAAAATACTAACCTATTTAAAAGTAATCTGGAAATAACTCATAAATACTACTATTCCAGTAATAGACTGACATAATAAAGAAAAGTTACTTAGAATAATTCACTATGTGCCCAATACTGTGCCAAAGACTGCTAAGCGTTAAGAGAGACAAAGCAAGGTGAATGTATCCATGAAAGTGCCCAGTGCAGGATACTCAGTGAATAATAGCTGTGTCCTAGCAAAGGAGAGACACACAGGACCAGCCCCTTGCAATCAGTAATAGGGGTCCATCCTGGAAGACCGAAGACTCAGCCTAGATTCTGCAAAGTAAACCAACTTAGAACTGCCAAAGCACATGACTATTGTCTATAAGGATGAGTTCTGGTTAACCCTTTATTAAGGGCCATCTAGGTACTGAGGCAAGAAGGCAATGGCACCCCACTCCAGTACTCTTGCCTGGAAAATCCCATGGACGGAGGAGCCTGGTAGGCTGAAGTCCATGGGGTCGCTGAGGGTCAGACACAGCTGAGCGACTTCACTTTCACTTTTCACTTTCATGCATTGGAGAACGAAATGGCAACCCACTCCAGTATTCTTGCCTGGAGAATCCCAGGGATGGAGGAGCCTGGTGGGCTGCCGGCTATGGAGTCGCACAGAGTCGGACACGACTGAAGTGACTTAGCAGCAGCAGCAGCAGCAGGTACTGAGGAAGCTGAGGCACTGTTACTGCCCTCCAGGAGCTCATAGTAGGATCAGAAAAGGCTCACACAGCACATACATGACAGAAAGATAAGCGTCTAGAGAGCAGATGAAACAGCAGCTACCTTTTATTAACAGGTGTGCTATGTGCCAGGCACTGTTCTAAGTGCTTTACATGCCTTGTTTCCTGTATCCTCACAATATCCTTTTTAAAATTTAATTTTTATTTTTTATCGGAGCATAGTTGATTTCCCTGGTGTTGCTAGTGGTAAAGAATCAGCCTGCCAATCCAGGAGAGGTAAGAAACGTGGGTTCAATCCTTGAGTCAGGAAGATCCCCTGGAGCGGGGGGCATGGTAACCCACTACAGTACTCTGGCCTGGAGAATTCCATGGACAGAGGAACCTGGCAGGCTGCAGTCCATGGGGTCACAAAGAGTTGGGCACGACTGAGACTAAACAGCAGTCACAGCATTAGTTTCACTAGTACAGCAAAGTGATTTAGTTATGCATACACATGTATCCATTCTTTTTCAGATTCTTTTCCCACTTAAGTTATTACAGAGTTTTGAATAGATTTCCCTGTGCTATATGTATACAGTAGGTCCTTGTTGATTCTCTATTTTATATATAGTAGGGTGTTATCCTCACAATATCTTTTTGAAGTTACCCATGTTCTTCTTTGAGGGTCTCAAAGGATGGAGAGAAAAATTGTTCTTTCAATGCAGCAAGTATATGATTCTCTTTTCTGTACCATTTATCTAATTTGTCTAGTCAAATGCTAATAGTATGTTGATTTAATTAGAGTGCAATGACTTTTAAAGTGTTTGGATATCTGGCCAAAAGTCTACAAGCGATAAATGCTGGAGAGGGTGTGGAGAAAAGGGAACCCTCTTACACTGTTGGTGGGAATGCAAACTAGTACAGCCACTATGGAGAACAGTGTGGAAATTCCTTAAAAAACTGGAAATAGAACTGCCTTATGACCCAGCAATCCCACTGCTGGGCATACACACCGAGGAAACCAGAATTGAAAGAGACACGTGTACCCCAATGTTCATCGCAGCACTGTTTATAATAGCGAGGACATGCACCTAGATGTCCACTGGCAGATGAATGGATAAGAAAGCTGTGGTACATATACACAATGGAATATTACTCAGCCATTAAAAAGAATGCATTTGAATCAGTTCTAATGAGGTGGATGAAACTGGAGCCTACTATACAGAGTGAAGTAATCCAGAAAGAAAAACACCAATATAGTATACTGTATATATATGGAATTTACAATACATGTATATGGAATTTAGAAAGATGGTAACAATAACCCTATATGTGAGACAGCAAAAGAGACACAGATATATAGAACAATCTTTTGGACTCTGTGGGAGAGGGCGAGGAGGGGATGATATGGAAGAATGGCATTGAAACATGTAAATTATCACATGTGATATGAATTGCCAGTGCAGGTTCAATGCATGATACAGGGTGCTCAGGGCTGGTGCACTGGGATCACCCAGAGGGATGGGATGGGGAGGGAGGTGGGAGGGGGGTTCAGGATGGGGAACATATGTACACCCATGGTGGATTCATATCAATGTATGACAGAACCAATACAATATTGTAAAATAAAAAAATAAAGAAAGAAAGAAAACTGAAAAAAAAATTAAGCATTTGGATATCTGGTACTACAAAATGATAATTTTACTTATTGAGGAAAAAGATGGCTTAATAAATGCTAATACATCTAACATCTTTCCAGAGGAAAATTGTATTGCATGGACACTATCCTGCATCATATACTAAAATAAATTATGATGAAGACTTAAATATAAGCAAAAGAGTAAACATCTTGTAGGAAATTCCTGAAGAGTACACATATAAGATGGGGGACCAGACTGGATGCTCTCAGATTCTATAAAAAAAAAAAAGAGAGGCTTACTGGATATTATATGAATTAAAAACTTCTTTATGGCAAGAGAAACCATCAATGAAGTCCACAGACAAAAATAGACTTGGAAATTGTTTATAATGCAAAGGACAGATAGAAGGTATAGGTGCAATACACAAAGAACTCTTGCAAATTAAATAGACAAATACCCTACAAGAAAAATCAGCAAAGAATATGAAGAGACACACAGAATGGGAATGCAAAAGGCTAAGCAAACTTACGACAAGATGCTCAAATTCAGTAGTGGTCAAGGAGGCTCAAACTAAAGTAATAAAGTGATTATAGCTTATAGTCATCAAACAGGCAAATTTTTTTAAAAAGTGATACTACCTCTTCCTGAACAGATATTGAAAGATCCTTCAAGGTGCTTTACTTCAGCAATCCTGCTCCTGAGAATATGTCCCATGGAAATAAAAGTGCAATACACAAGAGTCTATATACAAGCATGTATATTGCAGCACACACACGCACAGAGAGAGATGAAAACAAAGAGAATGCTGTAAATGGGGGGATACTTGAATAAATTGTTAGTGCGTCAAGGCAGTGGAGTATTATGCAGAAGTCAAAAAGAATGAAAGGGAAATCTACCAGGGAATTTGGAAGGATTTCCATGAAAAATTGTTTAGTATGAAAATAAGATGCAGAAAGATGTGTTAAATAAATCATTTTTTTATAAAATATGTATTCTAGTGTGTGTAATGTGTATATAATTATTTGGTCATGAAGAAAAATATGAAATGACACATATAGAGTTGTTGGTATAAGTTAGAAGGGTAGAATAGAGAGAGACAGGGGATAAAAGATGTGGGGAGAGGAGTGAGCCATGTAAAAAGGAGGAAATATAAAGACTGCACCAAACAGAAACTTCACATATGTGTGTGTTCTCTTTTTTAAAAAAATCTAGGAATTTTCCCCTGCAACTTTTTTTCTGTGGAGCCCTAAACAAGGGAATTATCAGTGTTAGGTCTACTGCTGGTGACTGTGGCTGTCAGTATGTGTGCAAGGCAAGCCCCCTTGCTGAGGAACAACATTCCAATTGCTGGGAAGTGGAAACTTCTCTAGAGTGCTAAGACTATGCTTTTGCCTGAGACCACTAAAAGTCAGAGGGTGCATCAACCTTACATAATGCTTTTCATGGACTTCTCTGATGGTCCAGTGGTTAAGAATCCACCTTCCATGCCCAACACAGGGGACTCAGGTTCCATCTCTGGTCAGGGAACTAAGATCCCACATGCCGTGGGGCAACCAAGCCCATGCACCACAACTACTGAGCCCATGTGCTGTAGAGCAACAAAAGAAGCCCAAGCGTTGCAACTAAGACCCAGTGCTCAGCCACAATTTAAAATTAATAATGCTTTCAAAGCTTAAATCCTAGTTAGCAAGACTTGATAGCTAAAATGGGACACTCTCCTGATGTCCTTTACTCGTTGCAGCATAACCCATCTCTGGGTCACCTCATGAATTATGAAATTGACTTGAGGGTTGTTCCTCTCTGCCTCTGTGCCAGAATTACTCTGACCTCTAGCAATCTGTTTCCTCAAATTTCCTCTGGCTAACGATAGGCTTCTGGAAACTGTGTGGGCTGTCTTTTAAATAAAACTAAAGTAAGACAATATACCCTGCAAGAGTTCTACAATATCTGTGCTGCTTTGTTAATAAGGGGCTTGCTGGGGTTAAAGGGAAACTTCCCACTCCTGTTTCCTACAGCCAAGGCGGAGGCTCATCCCACCAAAAGATCAATCCGATGCAAAGATGTACAGTGCAGCCTTCTTCATCTCTCCAGGCAAAAAAAAAAAAAAGACAAGAGTCTGAGCTGTGGCTTTGGCAATGGATATGGAAAAGACAGTCTACTTCTCAAAGTCACCTGAGTATTAGGTGGAACTTAGGTGGTACTGTCTTTAACCAGTGGCTCAGTGGGTAAAGAATCTGCCTGCAGTGCAGAAGACTCAGGAGATGTGAGTGTGATCCCAGGGTCAGGAAGATCCCCTGGAGAAGGAAACAGCAGCCCACTCCAGTATTCTTGCCTGGGAAATTCCATGGACAGAGGAGCCTGGAGAGCTCCATGGGGTCACAAAGTGTTGGACATGACTGAGTGACTAAGTGCAGACACACACATATATAGGTGGTACTATGTATAGAAACAGAGAAGTCTGTAAGAAGAGTAGGTTTGGGGAGGTAAAAGGTGCACAGGTGTCCCAGGCTAGGCATAGGGATGTCAAAGTTGGGTGGGGACTTGGAGATTTAAGATGTGAATTTAAGAGAGAGGTGAGGTCTGAGAGAGGTGGAGGAAGGAGGGCCAGAAAAAGATAAAGGTGTTGGGAGAGATGAGGGAGGGAAGCTGGAAGTAGGATGGGGCAATGTCTGTTACTGCAGCTATGGTTTCATGATAGAGCTTGATGGGCCCTGGCACATACTGCCTGGGGGGTGAAGATGTTAAGGAGGCAGGAAGCACTTGGAGTAGGCAATTGGAAGTGGTGACAGGGTTGATTTCCAAGGCAGATTGTGAAGGTTTAAGGAGTAGTTGGTAAAGAAGCAGAGGAAGGAAATGTAGATCACACTTGGAAGATGATCTTGGTGGAAGGAGGGCAGGAGTGGCAGGAGTGCAAGGTTCAGTGAAAGTGATGGAGCCAGTAAGCATGTGACCATGTGTAAGGGCAGAGATAAAAGAGCCCATGAGAAGGGAGAGAAACAGACCTTTCAAAGGAGATAATTACTCTTGACCCTTGAACAAGGCCCGAGGTTCGGGGTGCTGAGCCCTGCACAGTCAAAAATCCACATATAACTTTAGAGTGGACCCTCCTATCTGTGGTTTCACATCTATGGCGTCAACCAACCGTGGACTGTGTGGTACTGTAGGATGTATTCATAGAAAAAAGTGTATAAGTGGACCTGCACACTTCAAACCCATGCTATTTAAAGGTCAACTGAAATTGACCTTGCAACAGTGGAAGGAAACCTAGGACACGAGCAGGAAACAGGTATTTTTGAAAGAAAGAGAAGAAAAAGGGAATGAGTAGGTAGTGGAAGGGTGGATGGATGGATGGCTACAAAAACATTGGAAGTCTGTCCATGATTCTTTTAGATTATGAACATGATACATGTCTGTGGTAGAAAAGTTGGAAAGTGCAGAAAGTTAAAAAGAAGATCAAAGTAACCTGTCCTCCTGTCACCAAGGATAACATTTAGTTATATTTCCATCTGTTTTTTTTTTCTATGCAAGTATTTACTTTTATCTGAAAAATTGGGATCATACTGATTAAATTTGAATGACCTTGCTTTGATTTTTGCTTAATGTACTTAAGCCCTTCCCCATTCCCAGAGATATTCTTGGAAAACACCACTATTAACCGGCACAACTGAAAGGCAGTGGCATGTTTTGTTTACCTCTGTTTGTCTTAGTGAGCAGTTCTGTTGTGTGTGGTTTGTCAATATTATAAGCAACACTAGTATTCTTAGGAAGAATTCCCAGAAGATACATTAGCAAGTAAAATTGTGAATCAAAAATACTCAATAGATGGCTTCCCTGGAAAAGTGTATCAACGTATATTCCCAGTAGGATGAAGGGTCACTGTTTCATTCCCTCTTCACCAAATGTGGACGTTGTAATAAAACATGCACACAAGTCTTTCTAATTACTAAGCCAAAAACATTTAATTTATATTCTTATTATTACATATAGTATTTAGCATTTTAAATATCTTGATTAGGTTTTAGATTTAATTTGTGTATCATCTATGTATGGTCTTATTTAAAATTAATTTTTATTGGAGTATAGTTGCTTTACTCAAAATATTTAACACAAAATATTGTGTTAATTTCTGTTGTATAGCAAAGTGAATCAGTTATATACATATCCCCTCTTTTTTTAGGTTTTCTTCCCATCTAGGTCATCACAGAGCACTGAGTTCCCTGTGCTATACAGTAGGTTCTCATAAGTTATCTATATGTATGGTCTTTTCCATGTTTTTTCTAGTGGGTTGGACGTTTTCCCTACTTTTTTTTTACAAGCTCCTTACATAATCAGGGGGGCTTTCCTAGTAGCTCAGTTGGTAAAGAATCTGCCTGCAATGCAGGAGACCCTGATTTGATTCCTGGATCAGGAAGACCCGCTGGAAAAGGGGTAGGCTATCCATTCCAGTAATCTTGGGCTTCCCTAGTGGCTCAGCTGGTAAAGAATCTCCCTGCAATGCAGTCCATGGGGTCGCTGAGAGTCAGACACGACTGAGCGACTTCACTTTCACTTTTCACTTTCATGCAGTGGAGAAGGAAATGGCGAACCACTCCAGTGTTCTTGCCTGGAGAATCCCAGGGACGGGGGAGCCTGGTGGGCTCACCAGCAGCAGCAATGCAGGAAACCTGGGTTTGATCCCTGGGTTGGGAAGATCCCCTGGAGAAGGGAAAGGCTATCCACTCCAGTAATCTGGCCTGTAGAATTCCATGGACTGTATCGTCCATGGGGTTGCAAAGAGTTGGATGCGATTTTCACTTTTACAAAATCAGAATACCTATCAACACTTCGCTGTATTGTTTCAAAACAAAAATCTTCGTTTTTGGTTGGTCTTTTAATTTTGTTCATTGCAGGTTTCACCTACAAAAGTTTTCAATTTGAATGTGTTTGACTCTGTTATGTTTCTTTCTATTTTTTTTTCCTATTGATTTTATGTTTATAAAGTCTTTCTGCAGCACCAAGATATTTTAAATTTTCACCTTATTTTAATCTATGCATTTATGCTTTCCTTTTCTCCACTATCTCTCTAAATCACAAAATTTTATTTTGGTGGAAAATACGAAGAAAGGATC
The DNA here is from genome assembly GCF_055505025.1 of Bos grunniens. Lineage (NCBI taxonomy): Eukaryota > Metazoa > Chordata > Mammalia > Artiodactyla > Bovidae > Bos > Bos grunniens. The sequence continues at coordinate 121,042,950 of NC_141194.1, read as the reverse complement.
CAACTTTATTTTACCAGAGTTAACCAAATTATCCAACACCATTTGCACACTACTTTTCATTTTCTCTCTGATTTAGAGTACAATTTATACTAAAAAAAAAAAAATTAAAGATAATGACAGTTTTTTTCTGGGCTACTTACTGCATTACTATGATCTATCTTTCAACTCTACTTCTGCAACTGCACTGTTTTAATTACTGTAGCTTTAAATTGTGTTTTAATATAAGATAATTATTAGTTTATCTAGTCCATTGCTTTGTACATGAACTCAGAACCTCTCCTTTCTATTTTCAAAAGGTCTGCTGGAACGGTTATGGGAATAGCACTAAACTTGTAACTTACTATGGGAATATAAACATTTTGCCATGCTGGTATATGAGGCAGCACACAGTTTTGGCAAAGCACAGCCTTGACAGTGCTTAAGTTCAGTTTCTGCCATTGGTACTTCCTAGATGTGTGACTTTTAGAAAGTTACTTAATCTTTCTGTGCCCCTATTTCTCTATCTGTTAAATGGAAATACTAATAATACCTACTTCATAGGGTTTATGTATAGATTAAGTACATTAATCCATGTAAAGAGGAACTTAGAACAGCACATGAAACATAGTAAGCACTAAGTAAAAGTTAAGTTTGGTATCTTTCTATTAATTAAAGTATGTTAGGGCCCTGCATAAAGTAAAGTATGGGCAGTCCTCTCTTTGCATGGTTCCAATATTCATGAGTTTCTGTTACTGTGATTTAGTAGATAATGCCATTCCTCCAATGACACAGTTGGAATTTTCAGTCACCATGGTATATTATGAATAATTCCTATAACTATGAATAATTGCATAAAGTACAAATTTTGATGCTATTTCTTTCATCCACAAATTTACTACATAAATTATGGAAACACCAAGTGACAAGTGAACAAACACGTCACTTCTTTCAACATCTGTTGGTGATCAGCCACTGTGCAAAATGTGTAGTTGTACTGCCCATTTGTCTCTCAGTGATAAATTCTATAACATGTTACAGAAACAGATAATCCAAAGAGTGAATTGGCCAACAAAGATGAAAGTGCAGCAAAGGAACAAAAAGTAATATTGCTAGAAGTGAAGTTGGAATTAAATATAAATGAAGTTAAAGAAATAGATAACCACGGAATAGGTCAATGGTACTTCAAAAATGATGAAAGTGAAAGAAGAAAGTGAAAAAGTTGGCTTGAAACTCCACATTCATAAAACTAAGATCATGGCATCTTGTCCCATCACTTCATGGCAAATAGATGCGGAAACAATGGAAACAGTGATAGACTTTATTTTGGGGGGCCTCCATAATCACTGCAGATGGTGACTGCAGCCATGAAATTAAAAGATGCTTGCTCCTTAGAAGAAAAGTTTTGACTAACCTAGACAGCATATTAAAAAGCAGAGGCATTACTTTGCCAACAAAGGTCCGTCTATTCAAAGCTATGGTTTTTCCAGTAGTCATCTATGGATGTGAGAGTTGGACTATAAAGAAAGCTGAGCACCAAAGAATTGATGCTTTTGAACTGTGGTGCTGGAGAAGACCCTTGAGAATCCCTTGGACTGCAAGAAGATCCAACCAGTCCATTCCAAAGGAAATCAGTCCTGAATATTCATTGAAAGGACTGATGCTGAAGCTGAAACTCCAATACTTTGGCCACCTGATGGGAAGAACCGACTCATTTGAAAAGACCCTGATGCTGGAAAAAATTGAAGGCTGGAGGAGAAGGGGATGGCAGAAGATGAGATGGTTGGATGGTATCACTTACTCAATGGACAAAAGTTTGAGTAAACTCTAGGAGTTGGTGATGGACAGGGAGGCCTGGTGTGCTGCAGTCCAGGGGGTCGCAAAGAGTTGGACACAACTGAGTGACTGAACTGAACTGAACTGAAAAGGCCTCACCTCCTCCACAGAATCCCCAAATCAAGAATTCTTAATTACGGGCAACTTTTCTTCCCAGGTGACATTTGGCAATGCCTACAGATATTTTTAGTCATCATAACTAAGAAGGGGCTTGTTCCACTACTGTTACCCAATGGGTTGAAGCCAGAGATGCTATTAAACATGCTACTGTGCACAGGAAAGCCCCCCACCATAATTATCCAGCCCCAAATTGTGAGACTGCTGAGACCAAAAAACACTGCTGTTCAGCATGGCTGTACCATTAGGGCTTCCTTCTTCCAGCTTTAGGATTTTGCTCCCTTGGAAAATACAAAACCCAGTGAGAGAAATGTCCTATGCTGTTGACCCTTTATATCTGAGTATGAAGGAAGAATCTGAGAATGGGATTGCATGGAGGGTACAAGAGGGAAGAAAAGAAAAAATAGAATATGGAGGACCCCAAATACAGGCTCTAGTGGTAGACTTTCTCCATTAAACAATCAAGACTGTTCCAGACAAGGAACTCACATCAAACTTCTCTTAGTACTCTCACCATGAATAATGATGCAGCACGATCCAATGTTGATTACTTCCTCTGTGAAAGGCAGTGGACTCACTGCTTTATACGGCTGATCTCACTGAATCCTTGCAACAATCCTACAAGACAGAGGAGGAAACTGAGGCTCAGAGAGATTGTCACCAGTTCAAAGTCACACATCTAACAAGGAGCAGAACTGGAGCTTGGAACCTTGCCTTATTGACTCCAGAGATCATTTGAAAAGACCCTGAGGGAAAGATCGAAGGCGGGAGGAGAAGGGGATGACAGAGAATGAGATGGTTGGATGGTATCACCGACTCAATGGACATGAGTTTGAGTAAACTTGGGGAGTTGGTGATTGGACAGGGAGGCCTGGCAGACTGCAGTTCATGGGGTCGCAAAGAGTCGAACACAACTGAGCGACTGAACTGAACTGAACTGAATTTCAAAAACAAACACTGTTTTAGAAAAAGAAATAGTATTTGGGGTTACCAGATGTGGGGATGGGGAGAGAGGAAATTGGATCAAGACAGTCAAATGTATAAACTTCCAGTTAGAAGAAAAGTACTAGGGATATAATGTACAACATGATGAATATAATGAACCCTTCTGTATGTTATCTGTGAAAGTTGTTAAGACAGTAAATTCTTAGTTCTCATCACAAGGGAAACATTTTTTGTGTGTGTTTCTTTAATGTCATATCTATGAGATGATGTTCACTAAACTTATGGTAATCATTTCATGATGTGTGTAATTTATATTATTATGATGTACATGTTCAACTTGCAAAAAAGGAGAAAGAAATAGCTAACTGTGGGAATTTTGTCACTGCTGCAATTCTAGACATCCTAGAAATGTGGTCAAAGGAATTTAGTGAGGGTGAAATTATCAACCTAAATGTCGTTATGAAAAGTTGTTCTGATGAAAAGGATGAAGATGTCCCAGAGACAGCAATGCCAGCAAAAACCTACCCAGTGAAGGGAATCTTGGAGATATTTCATGACATTGAAAATGCAAAGGAAAAAATTTTGAATGCTGATCCAGCACTTTAAAAGTAGTATGATAATTTGTCAAAGGATAGAAAATATGCTTGCATGTATTGTAAGTGATACGAGGAGAAGAAGGCAAGCACTGTTAAAACCAACATGGACTGTTTTACAAAGTAATACAGAACCTTTTTTTTGGCTGCACTGGGTCTTCACTGGCGCACACAGGTTTTCTCTAGTTGTAGCAAGCAGAGGCTACTCTCGTTGTGGTGCGCAGGCCATTGCAGTGGCTTCTCTTCTTGTGGAGCGTGGGCTCTAGGCACACTGGCTTCAGTAGTTTCAGCAAATGGGCTCAGTCATTGTGGTGCACGGGCTTAGTTACTCCATGGCATGTGGGATCTTCCAGGACCAGGGATCGAACCTGATCCCTGCACTGGCAGGTGGATTCCCATGTCCTGAATCACCAGGGAAGTCTGACACAACACTTTAATTTTCAATGTTTCGAATGTAAATGTGTATTAAATAAATAATAATTGTATACTTTGTCATTCTCTTGTATATTTATAAGGGAAAGGACACTAAGGTAATTTTTAGTCTTTTGACAAAAAAATTTTAAAAGTCACAGAACAATCATAATTTCCCCCGTTGATTATTAAGATTGGTTTTTGTAATTCCAGCATTTCTGGTCATCTTTACAGCTGTGCACTACCTTGCTTGTATTATATTTTTCTTCGTATAGCCCATCTCAGACGTACATTTCTTTTTTTTTTTTTAGACGTACATTTCTTAAAATTATTCTTAGATGTTCTAAATTTATTGTCACTGCTGGGAATGGGATTCATTTCTATTATTTTCTGAGAGGATACTTCTGATAGTTAAGGAAGCTCTTGCTTTTTGTACTTTTACTTGGGATGTGAATGCTTTAAGTTCTTACTATTTCTAATAGGTTCTCTATTCATTTGGTGCCCATTTCTGGGAATTGTGGCTCAGGCGGTGTGGAAGAAAGCTCTGGCTAACTCAGAGAGTTGCTTCTCCTCTTCTGCTTTGGAAATGGGTCCTTGTTTCCAAAGCCTATCTTGGTGGCATAGCACATCACTCTGAGTTCTAATCTCCAATAGCCACATACTCGCTGTGTGATATAAACCTCACTGAGCCTATTTTCTCCTTGGGAAGTGGAAATAATAGTATCTGCTACATGAAATTATTAGAAGGATTAAGTGAGATGTGTGCATGGGTGTCCGACTCTTTGTGACCCCATGGACTATATATAGCCTGCCAGGCTCCTCTGACCATGAAATTCTGCAGGCAAGAATACTTGAGTGGGTTGCCATGCCCTCCTCCAGGGGATCTTCCTGACCCAGGAGTCGAGCCTGGGTCTCCTGCATTTCATGTGGATTCTTTACCACTGAGCCACTAGGGAAGACCATTAAGTGAGATATTGCATATCAAACACCTCCCTGATAGCTAGCACAAAGAACAATCTATGTCAAGTATATATATCAAGTATTAGTATGGCATTGTTATTTTGTGATATTTTTATTGAGAAATTATTGACATACAAATTACATTAGTTTCAGATGTAGAACATGATCTCAATATATGTGTATATTACAAAATGATCCACCATAAGTTGTTCCTTACCACACATGCTTATAAAATTTTTTCCTTGTGATGAGCTCTTTTAAGATCTACTCTCTTAGCTTTCAAATATACAATCAGCATCATTAACTATAATCACTAAGCCATATATTAGACTCCCTGGAATGCTGTTTGGGCTAAGTTGCTGGTTTTCAATCTTACTGCACCTCTTTATCTCTCTGTTTTCTTATGTATTTAAATGAGGAAGGTGGCTTCTCTTTTAACTCCAAAGTCAATAAGATGAAATTTTGAGCTGGAAAGAAGAGTGTGGCATGGATCTGTCTTCTTTGGTTCCTCCCATGGCGATTGGGTTGATGAGTCCTGAGAGCCGCACTGCAGTATCCACCGGTTCCGTTCCTTTTCCACTCCCATTGTCCTACGTCTGGACCTCAGCTTGCACTTGAGCCTCTATAATAGCCTCTAAATAGATCTTTCTATCTCTTCTCTCCCACTGCCATTACCTAGACCTTGCACCAGGAAATTCCTTTTAAACCACAAGGAAGAGAAATCATGTCATTTTTTTCTTTAAAAAAGAAAAATCCTGTTTATGTGTTTATTGCTTAAAGGATCCTGACCGAACTCTGAAGACTAATTCAAGATTCTGTATCCTCTGATCACAAGGGTTCCTGCTAGTCACATTTCTAGTCACTATCAATGCTCAACTCTCCCACTTTCCTACCACACCTTCTCACATCGCTAACACCATTACCAGCTTCACCCTTAGACACACCCAGTTACTCCCCCATTCCCCAGATATATTCTCTGATTTTTCTGTTTCCACGTGTACTCACATTGTTCCTCCAGCCTACAATTCTTTCCTCATCCCATGTCCATCTTTAAACACCCTGCTTTGTAATATTATTCAGCCATTAAAAAGAATACATTTGAATCAGTTCTAATGAGGTGGATGAAACTGGAGCCTATTATACAGACTGAAGTAAGTATACAATACCGATACAGTATACAAAGTATACTTACTGAAGTAAGTATACCGATACAGTATACAAAGGCATATATATGGAATTTAGAAAGATGGTGATGATAATCCTATATGTGAGATGGCAAAAGAGACACAGATGTATAGAACAGTCTTTTGGACTCTGTGGGAGAAGGCGAGGGTGGGATGATTTGAGCGAATAGCATTGAAACATGTATATGATCATATGTGAAATAGATTGCCAGTCCAGGTTCGATGCATGAGACAGGGCACTCAGGGATGGGATGCACTCAGGGTTCGATGCATGAGACTGGGATGACCCTGAGGGACGGGATGGGGAGGGAGGTGGGAGGGGGGTTCAGGATGGGGGACACTTGTACACCCATGGCTGATTCATGTCAATGTATGGCAAAACCACTACAATATTGTAAAGTAATTAGCCTCCAATTAAATACATTTTTTAAAAAAGTTAATTTAAAAAATAAATAAATAAACACCCTGCTTATAGTCACATGTCATGCCTTCATAAAACCCTTCTTGATTTTTCTTTTCCCGCCCTCTTCCTCAGAAACTTGAGTGAATCTTTTCTCTTTCCGTGTTCCAATTATACTTGCTTGTACTTGTGTCCTTACATTACCTGTCCTCTTGGAAGTAAAGCAGATCTCTGTAAACCAAAAGTTTCTCAAGCACAAGAGCCATGTCTTAGGCATCTCATAGGCCCTAGAGAACCTCTACATACATTGCATTTGTCTGCTTGACATTCACCCATCTCGCCATCAGTGCCCCAAAATTGAAGAAGAGTGAGAACCATGAAAACCAGTGTCTTGTTCACTTCTGTATCCCAAGTGCCTAACCCAGAGTCTGACACATAGTAGGTGCTCAGTCAAAGCTTGTGACATCAAATACTAGCTCTCCCATTTCATTGACCCCCTTGACCTTGTGATTGGAGCCTTTGGTCAACTTCATCAGCCACTGCTATCACTGCTCCCCCTCTCAGATCTTGAACTCTGAAATGCCTTCCAGTTACCAAAACTTTCCATCTTTCGCTGTGACTGATGGCCCCCTGACCTCTCCCTATTGTTGCAGTCAGTTCCCCTCTGACTCCCCTCACCTCCCTTCCTAGCTCAACATTCTGTTCTGTTCTTTCCAGAGCCCTGGCTAGGGCAGGGTCACAGGGGCACAGAAATTTAGAGGGCACCACATTTTTCTCCCACCACCTCTCTGGTCTCTGTTGGAAGCCTCGCCCTGGCCCCAGGCCAGCCCCCTTGGCAGTCGCAGAGATGGATGGAGTGAGAGGCCCGAGGTCAAGGGCTGGGAGTGCACCAGCCAGGGGACCTTTTGTGCACAGGCTACCCCTCCCCCTGCCAAGAGCAGCTTCCATTGAAGAGAAGGCGAGTTTCCTGCTGCATGCCCCGGGCTCCAAAAATGCCAGTTAGGGTTTGGGTTCTGTCCTCCTTTCCCTCACCCTTGACACCATGCCAATCTCACTCTGCTTTCCCTGCTCTGGCAAGCCCTGTCGCTGGGCCTCCCGGGACCACCACCAGGTCTAGCTGTTGCCCTTGGTGGATGGTTCATAGCTGCTCAGCCTTTTTTTTCAACCACAATATGTTGATTCTTGGGGAATATTTGTATCGAGGGGTATTTGTGTTGCAGGATGCATCACACACTCACACACACACACACACAGAATGAGAGAGAACCCAAGGCGGGTCTGTATAGGACTGACAGAAGAGACAGCAAGTGTCTTCACCCTTCTAAGTCTCTGCTACTTCATCTGTAAAACGGCACTGATCATAGTATCTGTCTTACAGTGTTGTTCTGAGGAATAAAGTGCATAGCATAGTGCCCAGTACATTTAATAAGCACTCACTAGGTGTGAGTTCCCTTCTCTGAATTTCAACTTTTCATCATGTGTTTACTCTTAAGAAAACTAGTCAACACACCTGCTATCAGAGATTTAATCAGTGCTAGTTATGACCAACTCCAGAGGCAGCAGTTCCTCTCCCCTTAGTGTCCCCCACTGCACTGCACCCCCATCCCATCAGTGATCCGAAAGGCTGAAGGGCTCCTAAGAGAATTTCCCTTTCAGAATCTAGAAACTCAAAACTTTTTGAGCTGGTGCCAAGAATGTTCACTGCAATCAACTTTGTCTATCATAAAGAGGCCAGCCTTGGGTTTCAAATTGGGCCACTGTGTTGCTCCCCTCCTTGAGTGCGACGGGAGATTTCTGTGCAGTTGAAATTGAAGCCAGCTCTTTCTTTATATCAGTGGGTTTAAAATACCCAGGAATATTTTTATATGTGTTTTTAAAATTGCAATCAACTCTACGGTCAGTATTGGGAAAAGTGAGGCTGCTGTAAGGTCCTTTACTTACTTTTACCCAAATGTATTTCTTCTGAGAAGATGGGCACTCTATGTGCATGTTCATTACATGTTGTTTCCAGCTGACTTACCCTTTAGAAAAGTCACAGCCACAGGAAATGCACGCCCTGGAGGTGACTCAGGCCCTACAATAGCACATCTCCTGCACACTTAGCCTCCGAGGAAAGTTGGCCGGTGGACTCACCACTCCACAGAAACTAAAACAAAGTTTCTATTCACTGCATATGGAAATATTTGATCACATTCACATTTTGCTTATTTTTTAATATGAGAAACATGTTTTAACCTAGCTTATTATCATTTTGAGCGGAGAAGGCTATGGTACCCCACTCAATTACTCTTGCCTGAAAAATCCCATGGGCGGAGGAGCCTGGTGGGCTGCCGTCTATGGGGTCGCACAGAGTAGGACATGACTGAAGCGACTTAGCAGCAGCAGCATATCATTTTGAGAGAAAGGTATCTTTAATCCCAACAAAGTCCCGTTTTTCATTTTTTTCTTTTATGGTTTGTGTTTCCAGTGTCAAATATAAAACCCCCTGATCTCAAAGATTTTTCCCATGTGTTTTTTCCCCTGAAAGTCATGTATTTTACATTTAAGTCTGTGACCCATTTTGAGTTAGTTTTTGTATGAGGTATGAGACTCAGGTCCAGGTTCATTCTTTTGCCTACAAATGTCTAGGTGCTCCAGCATCACTTGTTGAGAAGACCATATTATCAATACCTCCATTTAACTGCTTTTGCACCTTTGAGAAACATCAGTTGGGCATACTGGTGTGAATCTAGTCCTGAGTTCTCTTTTCCATTCCACTGATCTATGTGTCTGTCTTTCAGCCAGTACCACACTGTCTTGAGTACTGTACGTAGAGTAACCCGTAATATCAAGTGGCATGATTCCTCCCATTTTTTTCTTCTTTTTCTTCAACATTGTTTAACTACTTTAGGGTCTATAACTTTCTATATAAATTTTAGAATTAACTTGTCTATATCTAAAATTTTGCTGGCATTTTGATAGGAATTGCATTAAACCTATAGATCAGTTGGGGAAGAACTGACATCTTGACTATGATGAGTTCAGTCAGTGAACACAATACATTCTTCCATTTATTTAGTTGTCCTTTAATTTCTTTCATCAATGTTTGGTGATTCTAAGCACATAAGTCCTGTACATGTTTTGCTAGGCTTGAACCTATTTCATTTTCCTTAAAGTGATTGTAAATTACATTGGCTTTATTTTGATTTCCAGATGTTCATTGTTAGCATAAGGAATGCAATAGACATTTATGTATTTCTCTTGTATCCTAAGACCTTGATGAATTCTTTTGTAAGTAGGAGTTTTCCTGTGAATTCCTTGGGATTTTCTAATTCTAGTCATTTTGTAGGCAAATAGTGACTATGCCAAAGCCTTTGACTGTGTGGATCACAATAAACTGTGGAAAATTCTGAAAGAGATGGGAATACCAGACCACCTGACCTGCCTCTTGAGAAACCTATATGCATGTCAGGAAGCAACAGTTAGAACTGGACATGGAACAACAGACTGGTTCCAAATAGGAAAAGGAGTACGTCAAGACTGTATATTGTCACCCTGCTTACTTAACTTATATGCAGAGTACATCATGAGAAACACTGGGCTGGAAGAAGCACAAGCTGGAATCAAGATTGCCGGGAGAAATATCAATAACCTCAGATATGCAGATGACACCACCCTTATGAAAGAAAGTGAGGAGGAACTAAAAAGGACTAAAAAGCCTGTTGATGAAAGTGAAAGAGGAGAGTGAAAAAGTTGGCTTAAAGCTCAACACTCAGAAAACTAAGATCATGGCATCTGGTCCCATCACTTCATGGGAAATAGATGGGGAAACAGTGGAAACAGTATCAGACTTTATTTTTGGGGGCTCCAAAATCACTGCAGATGGTGACTGCAGCCATGAAATTAAAAGACGCTTACTCCTTGGAAGGAAAGTTATAACCAACCTAGATAGCATATTCAAAAGCAGAGACATTACTTTGCCAACAAAGGTCCATCTAGTCAAGGCTATGGGTTTTCCAGTGATCATATATGGATGTGAGAGTTGGACTGTGAAGAAGGCTGAGCACTGAAGAATTGATGCTTTTGAACTGTGGTGTTGAAGAAGACTCTTGAGAGTCCTTGGACTGCAAGGAGATCCAACCAGTCCATTCTAAAGGAGATTAGTCCTGGGATTTCTTTGGAAGGAATGATGCTAAAGCTGAAACTCCAGTACTTTGGCCACCTCATGTGAAGAGTTGACTCATTGGAAAAGATTCTGATCCTGGGAGGGATTGGGGTCAGGAGGAGAAGGGGAAGACAGAGGATGAGATGGCTGGATGGCATCACCGACTCAATGGACGTGAGTTTGAGTGAACTCCGGGAGTTGGTGATAGACAGGGAGGCCTGCTGCTGCTGCTGCTGCTAAGTCACTTCAGTTGTGTCCGACTCTGTGTGACCCCATAGACGGCAGCCCACCAGGCTCCCCGGTCCCTGGGATTCTCCAAGCAAGAACACTGGAGTGGGTTGCCATTTCCTTCTCCAATGCATGAAAGTAAAAAGTGAAAGTGAAGTCACTCAGCCGTGTCCGACTCTTAGCGACTCCATGGACTGCAGCCTACCAGGCTCCTCTGTCCATGGGATTTTCCAGGCAAGAGTACTGAAGTGGGTCGCCATTGCCTTCTCCTACAGGGAGGCCTGGTGTGCTGCAATTTATGGGGTTGGAAAGAGTCCGACACGACTGAGCGACTGAACTGAACTGAACTGAGGGACGGTTTTATTTCTTCCTTTCCAATCCATAGGCCATGTATTTATTGCTTTTTCTTTCCTGCTTCAAGGCTAGAACTTCCAGTACTATGTTGAATAAGAGTAGTCAAAGCTGCCATCATTGCGTTGTTTTGGATTTTAGGCGGAAAGAATTCAGCTTTTCACCATTCACCATATGAATGATTTTAGGTGTAGTTTTTGTAGAAGCTCTTTATTAAGGTGAGGTATTTTTCTTTTGTTCTTAATTTGCTGAGAGTTTTTGTGTTTTAAATTATTAATGGTTGTTGAGTTTTATTAATACTTTTTCTGAATGAACATGATCATATGATTTTTCTTCTTTTACCTGTTGATATGAAGGTTACATTGATTGGTTTTTAATTGATTGATTTTTGAATATTGAACCAGCCTTAGCTAAATAAATCCCACTTGGTCATTGTTTATAATTGTTTTTATGCATTGCTGTATTTGAGTGGCTAATTTTTTGAGGATTTTAATCAAAGTCCTTGAGTACTTAAGTTCAAAGTTCTTAAGATTATGCAGTTTCCTTTTTGTCTTTTTTTTTTGTCTTTCATTATTATTATTATTTTTTTTTTTGATACTGTGTCAGGTTGTGGTATCAAGGTACTACTTCCCCCAGAAAATGAGTTGGGAAGAGTTTCCTCTTGCATTTTTTGAAAGAATTTACACAAGACTGTTCTATAAATGTTTGGTAGAATTCTCCGGTGAAGCCATCTGAGCCTGGATATTTTCTTTTGGGAGGAGTTTTAGTTACAAATTCAATTTCTTTAATGGTATAAGACCTTTTGGGGTGCCTGTCTCAACTTGGTTGAGTTTTGGTGGTTTGTGGTTTTCAAGGAAATATTTCTATTTCTTCTAAGTTGTAAGATTTATGAGCCTCGAGTTGTTTGTAGTGTTCTCTTATTTTTCCTCTAATGGATGCGTGCTCTGCAAGTAATATCCACTGCTTCATGCCTGATGTTGTTTATTTGCATCTTCTTTCTCTTTATCGTTGTCAGTCTTCCATTGATTTTTTTCAAGGAACCAGTGCTTTGTTTCATTGATTTTTTTTTTCTCTACTGCTTTTCTTTTTTTCAGTTTTATTGATTTCTGCTTACACCTTTATCATTTCCTTCCTTCATCCTCCTTGCTTTGGGTTTATTTTGCTTTCCTGTTTCTAATTTCTTGAGGTAGGAACTTAGATTATTTATTTTAGATTTTTCTTCTTTCCTAATGTTAGCATTTAGTGCTGTAAATTTCCTTTTTCACACTGCTGTGGCTGAATACCACAGACTTTGACAGGTGTATTTTCATTTTCATTCAGTTCTCTATACTTTAAAACATTTGAGACTTCTTCTTTGATCCATGGATTAAGTGTGTTGTTTAATTTCCTAATGTTTAGAGATTTTCAGTCATCTTTTTGTTATTGATTTCTAGTTAGATCCCATTGCAGTCAGAGAACATACTCTGAACAATTTAAATTATTTTAAATAGCTCATACTGTTTGAAAACTGAGTGAGGTAGTATTTTTCTATATTTGAGGCATTTGGAGGGCAAAGTACTTCGTGAAGAGATGCACAGTTCTTTTGTTGGGGCACAGGTGGTTATCAATTCTTGAATACCTACTGCTCACTCACACCCTCACTGAGTGCTTTATATACATAATTTCATCTAATCCTCTCAATAACCCTTCATGGCTACTGCTATTGTAAACTTCATTTTAAATAACCCAAGCCCAGAGAGTTTAAGTGACTTGCCTGATTTCGCTTAGCTCAGGTGGGATTTGAATCTGAGTCCTTCCATCTCCAAAACTCTTTCCACTAGAGTCACAAGTGAGAAAACTGATAAGGACCTGAGCAATGGAGCATAGTACAGGACTGTGTCCTAGAAAAGCAACCAGTTATCCAATACTTCTCTTGCCACTGCTCTTCTATGATAGTGTTTAGTGCCTACATCTATTTGACATTTAATTTTTAAAGTCTTAATTCAGATAATATGGATTTTCTCAGCCACACAATGTCAAATAATTGGTTTGACTAAAGTTTCATTTCTTGACTTAAGTTTATGGAATAGAAAACTAATAATATAATGGCTAAGTCACTTAACATAGGTCTATGCCATTAATATATCTGTACAAGAGTGATGAAAATATCTACCCCAAAGATTTGTCATGGCACTGAAATAATGGATCTGAAAGTGTTTTCACTGTCGAGCATTATACAAACATATGGAATTATTATATTACTAGATAAACAAAATGATACTACTGTTTCCTAGGAACCACAGTCCCTGTCCATCGTGTAGAACAAATGTTTTTGACCTGGACACCATGAATCTCATGGATAGACTTCAGGGTTCTCTGAAATTGTATATGAACAATGTTGTTGTTTACTCACTAAGTCGTGTCTGACTTTGGGACCCCATGGACTGTAACCCACGAGGCTCCTCTGTCCATGGAATTCTCCAGGCAAGAATACTGGAATGGGTTGCCATTCTCTTCTCCAAGGGATCTTCCTAACCCAGGAATCAAACCCAAGTCTCTTGCTTGGTAGATAGAATCGTTACCATTGAGTCGTCTGTGAATCTGGCATATGGGAAGGTATATTTGGGGGAGGGAGGTATATTATCTCCTTCCAAAAGATATTTGGAACTGCCTAGATGAATGGATGAAGAAATGAAACACAAATATCTGACTTTATGCTCTAGGAAATAGCACGGTCACTGACTGCCTACTGAAGTGGCTTTGTCAGGTGTAGCCAACTTGGAGAGTGTTTTCTTATCCACAGACTTGAATGGTCTATATGCTACTTCCTATCTGCACTGAGCATACCAAGAAGCATGTTCACAAGAGAGAGAGAGAGAGAGAGTGTGTGTGTGTGTACCTAGATAGGAAGCTTCAGGCATTTCACAGATGGAACAGTCTTCTTTAAGGTTATATTTTGAACAGGTCTGTAACACTAGCCAATTGGGAACTAGAACAGCTAGCTTTGCAGAACTAAGATGATTCTAACATTCTATTAATAAGATGGAATGACTGAGAACATAGAAACTGTGAAATCTCTGCAATTAATGTATAAGTCTCCAAACAATGCAGTGGTCTTGATACTGTAAAATTAGTCTGGACCAAGCCACACATTGTAAGGAGTATAGAAGAAGCTCAACGAGTGACTGAGAACCCAGGTAATAAAACAGTTAGGCAGAACTGGAAGGGATGCAATTTCTTTAGCCACATTTGGCTAAGGCATAGCACAACTCCAAAGGTAGGAAGCAGTGGAGATGAAATTAGGGCTAACCAGTAGGTGTATGTGGAGAAGGCAATGGCAGCCCACTCCAGTACTCTTGCCTGGAAAATCCCATGGACGGATGAGCCTGGTAGGCTGCAGTCCGTGGAGTCACTAAGAGTCGGACACGACTGAGCGACTTCACTTTCAATTTTCACTTTCATGCATTGGAGAAGGAAATGGCAACCCACTCCAGTGTTCTTGCCTGGAGAATCCCAGGGATGGGGGAGCCTGGTGGGCTGCCATCTATGGGGTCACACACAGTCAGACACGACTGAAGCGACTTAGCAGCAGCAGCAGCAGCAGCAGCACTAGGTGTATGTGAGGCTTGAGTGGGCCTAGAATGACTGCTTGACCTCAAGGGCCTGTGTAAGGCTTGGGACCCAGGACCCAGTCTGTCCCAGACTAGCTATCTATGTGGAATGTCTTGGAGTACATGAAATGCAAGAGAAAAAGAGTTGTGGTCCCAAAGGAAAACTGATATATGTATCTTTGAAGTATCAACCATTGAGTCCAAGCAACTGGAAGTTTGCCAAATAAAATGCAAGGTGCCATTACTGCATGGGAAAGACCTATATTGAATATTATTTATCTGATATTCAAATTTAACTGAGCGTCCTATGTTTTTGTTTGCTGTTTCCAACAACTCTGGTTAAGTGAGAAGTCTTTTTTCAGGAGCTAAAGGAGCAAACCAGCGCTTCTTAGATTTTAATTGCCATATAAATCACCTGGTAAGTCAGCCAGTCTGGGATGGGCCTAAGCACTTGTGTTTCTAAAATGTTCCCAGGTGATGCTAATGCTGCCAGCCAGAGACCATACATTAAATAACAAGGGGTTATGTAGTTGTTTAGGTTAATGTCTCAGGCACCTTTCTTGTTCCACAGTAAAAGTCCCATTATCAGCTGTATATACCTTTTGTAATGCTCAAAACAGTGACACTGGCTTTGCAAGTCTCCATCAGGCTGAGGGGCATTTGGGCTGCAAGCTTCCCTTCCCGATGATAGTGAACATGCCCATTAGCTAGTAGCAGTGATGTGTCTTGGAAGGGAATTGCCTGTGATCCCTCTCCAACAGTGTGATGAACAGTGTTCGCTATCACTGTGGACATGCTACATTAGCTGTCTGAACCAAGTCTCCGATTGGTTGAACTCCGATCTCTAGGATGGTAGCAACAGACACCACTGGATGACATTCCCATTTGAGTGGGGATGTGGCTCTGACTCTTGGCACATGGTCCTCAGGACTGTCATCTCGACATCCTTTTCTCCCATACCAGAGGCACACTTTTTGGGTAACTCTTTTTATCATCATTGGGAGGGGGAGGGTTGAAAGTTGCATCTGTACGTGTTTTCTGTGCTAATCTGAGAGCTGGACTCAACTGCAGGACTTGGGTCACTTACACACAGAGATCTCATTGTGAGGGGAGAGGAAAATGGCTGCTCCTCAGCTGCACTTTGAAATTCTGCATTAAAAAAAACACTAAGTATTCATAAGCCTCTTATTTAATCAATGAATCCCTTTGTGTTTACATCCCTCACAACTCAGGGAACAAATAGGGTTTAGTTGCTAGAAAGTGAAAACTTCAAGCTCCTCAGAATGGGGGAAATAGGAGGCAATTTAGATGAAAACAGTGAAAATGGTTCCATCCCAGTTTCTTGGTACCTAATCCTAAGGACATGCCAACCAATGCTTAATTTTTCAGTGTTCTCCACCTTTCGTTTAGGGCATTATCCATAAAGGGGTAACAAGATGCTTCTCAGCATAAATCTGTATTCTGTTGGTTAGATGCTCACCTAAAATCAGGAGACAAGGGAACAGAACAACTAGTGAGGTTTGGTAATTGCCAGTTGTCATGAATGGCCTCTGCTCTGCCATGTGCCTTCACCTTGCTCTCTCCTCTTTTGTCTAAAATTGGCATTTACCTCTCCAGAATGAGTAAACCACTGAGGAAGCATTCAAAGATCAAACTCTATCGCAGTTGACCCAAAAGAAAATTTTGAGTTGACGTGATTTCAAAATGGGAAGGAAGTAAGTTCATTCTTGGGTTCTCCCACTCATAAAGGTAGTTTCAAGGAGCTCTTCAATATTAATTAGTAGACTGTGAATTCAGTTCTGTGCAATTATGATGAGCCAGTTTGGGGAGGATGAAAGAGCTAACTTATCATATTTTTGAATTACTCATCTAGAGGCCTGAATATTTTTGTATTTCCATATTTCTCGAGTAGCACTTAATTTAATCTTAGCCCCATTTCTTTCAATAAACCATTGTTGCATCTCATAAGCAGCACAGCTTCTTCCTCTAACTCATCTCCCCGTGAAATTGGTTTAATGAAGCAGAAAGGTATGAAGCATTAGCAACAGTGGAATCTGTGTGGTAGCAGTTCATTTTTCAGAGGCACTCACATTTCCACCCTAATTTATAAAATCAGCACACAAATGATTTTTATCACGGCCATTACATCAGTATAAATTACGGCCTTTTCTATAACACGGCAGTTAGTCAAACTGTTGAAATGATATCTATTAGTCAAGGGACGGGGAGGGGGGTGCAAGGAGAGGTAGGAAAGAGTTAGTGAAAATGAGGGCTGATGGTTGTCTTACAGAAACACCAATATTAATTTACCATAATGAACAGCAATGGGGTATTTTGCAAATGTACAGATGAAAATTAAATGCGCAAAGTGAAGCAAATGGGTCAATTTGTTCAGGACAAAGAAAAGGACCTTCAATAAACAAAATGGTGCTATATAGAGACCGACAGTGATGCAATTAGTCAGGCACTCCTCCTGGCCAGTGGGCAGGCTGCGGCCGCCCTGGGCAGGGGCCATTGTTGTTGCCTCTCTCGTGGGTGTCTTCATTTATCTCATTGTAGGAACTGTCATCCTAGTTTTGTGCCCCGCAGCCTCACCATGTCAAATCCATCCTGCCAGAGCCTCCTTGGAGAGTACTGCCCACTGACATCTCCTCCTTTCTCCACTGCCACCTAGGTCGCTTGCCAGAACCTTGTAGCCACCCCCTTTCAAGTTAGGCAAACCTCAGTCATCTGACCTCATTAATATGAGCTTTGTGATCATTTAGGGATTGAGTTCACTGTTCCCTTTGCTCTCACTGTGAACCACAGTTTACCAAGCAAACAACTTACTAGTTTGACAGTTTCTTTTAGAGAGATGGTATGGATGGATGGTATAAGATGAGTTTAACCTTAAAAGAATAAATTGTTCACATACTCCAGAAGTGACATTTATCCATAAACAATTTGTGTATAAATTGAAAGCCATTGTTGTCCATTGAATGGCATGGTCACTCTGGGTAGACTTGTGTGCTGTGAATTCTATGCGACAGTAATTAAACAATATTGAAAAAGTATCCCTTCTTCATACCAGCTTCACTACCATCTACCAGTCTACCTTACTGACAATATGTAAAATCTTTATGGGCAGGTCTGAGTTCTATGTTTATTCAATAGCTCATTCCATTAACAGATATTTATCATGCATATGCTATGTGCCAGGGACCAGACTAGTGGTTGGGATCCAATGGCAAATGAGCCTTCTAGTGGAGAAAACAATCATTGAACAAGTAATTCCAAGCAAGTTATATGGGGTTTCTGAGGTTGGTTGTAATTCCACATTGGTTTCTCTCAATTATGTCTCATTACCCTCAGTCAGGGTGTATTCAGGGAATACAGATTCACTGATCATAGGTAGTCACCGTGTCTGTTTAGTCATCATTGGATGTCGCTCAATCGTGTCTAACTCTTTGCCACCCCATGGACTATATACAGTTCATGGAATTCTTTAGGCCAGGATACTGGAGTTGGGTAGCCTTTCCCTTCTCCAGGGGATCTTCCCAACCCAGCGATTGAACCCAGGTCTCTCACCTTGCAGGCAGATTCTTTACCAGCTGAGCCACAAGGGAAGACCAAGAATACTGGAGTGGGTAGCCTATCCCTTCTCCAGCAGATCTTCTCGACCCAGGAATTGAATCAGGGTCTCCTGCACTGCAGACAGATTCTTGACCAACTGAGCTATCAGGGAAGCCCCTAGCTTCCTTGGTCACCATATCTAGATGCATATTAGTTTTGTTTGTTTGGTTTTTTTTAACCAAATTTGGTATTCTCTTAAATGATATTAAAATACAACTTATCATTGATTTGTTCAGATCTCAACCTTGCAATCCAGTAGATCCTAGTATTTTTCAATAGATAGTTTTTCAGCAGTTAGGAAATAGACTTCAGTGAAATTTGGCACCTTGGTGAACATTATAAATATTTGCTTGTATTGAATGAGGTTAATTGTTCACAAGCCCACTAATGTTAATATTGGTCAAGCTAAAATTAGTGATATCTGGTATCAAATATCCTAAAATATAATTGCAAATCTTTTTTGCTTTTTTTTTCCCTAAGCACTGTTTTTTTTGTTGAAGTATTGTTAATTTACAATGTGTTAATTTCAAGTGTACAGCACAGCGATTCAGTTTCATATATATATTCTTTTATATATAGGTATATATTATCAAATTCTCTCCATTATAGGTTACTACAAGGTATTGAATATAGCTCCCTGTGCTATACAGTAGGTCCTTGTTGTTTACCTATTTTATATATAGTAGTGAGTATATGTTAATCCAAAACTCCTAATTTATCTCTCCCCCCCACCACCCCACTATCCTCTTTGATAACCATAAATTTGCTTCTATGTCTATGAGTCTATTTCTATTTTGTAAATAAGTTCATTTGTATCATTTTTAAATTCCACATATAAGTGGTATTTGTGATACCATATGATATTTTCCTTATCTTCCTTACTTCCCTTAATATAATAATCTCTAGGTCCTTCCGTGTTGCTGCAAATGGCATTATCTCCTTCTTTTTATGACTGAGTAATATTCCACTGTATGTATGTGTGTGTGAGTGTCTGTATACCACATTGTCTTTATCCATTCATCTGTCAGTGAACATTTAGGCTGCTTTTATGAACATAGGGGTGCATGTATCTTTTCTAATTAAAGTTTTGTCTGTGTATACATCCAGGAGTAGGATTATTGAATGATATGGTAGTTCTATCTTTAGCCTTTTAAGGAACCTCCATACTGGTTGTATCAATTTACATTCTCATCAACAGTGTAAGAGGGTTCCCTTTTTTCCACAACCTTTCCAGCATTTATTATTTGTAGACTTTTTAATGATGGCCTTTCTGACTGGTGTGAAGTGATACCTCATTGTAGTTTTGATTTGCATTTCTCTAATAATTAGCAATATTAAGCATTGTGTGCCTGTAATGTCATCTGGTTCTTGTCATGTTATCTGCAAACAGACAGTTTTGCAACTTTATTTTTAATTTAAATTCCTTTTATTTTTCTTGTCTGACTGCTGTGGCTAGGATTTCCAAAACTATATTGAATGAAAACAGCAAGAGTGAGCATCATTCTCTTATTGCTTATCTTAGAGGAAATGTTTTTGGGTTTTGACTGTTGTGTATGATGTTAGCTATGGGTTTGTCACATATATAGCCTTTATTATGTCCACTTTCTTGAGAGTTATTTTTATCATAAATGGATATTTAATCTTATCAAAACCTTTTTCTTCCTATATTGAGATGATCATATTTTTTTTTCTTCATTTTGTCAATGAGCTGTATCACATTGATTGATATGTGGATATTGTAAAATCCTTGCATCCCTGGGATAAATCCTCCTAGATCATGGTGTACAATCCTTTTAGTGTATTGTTGGGTTCAATTTGCTAGCATTTTGTTGAGGATTTTTGCATCTATGTTCTTCAGTGATATTGGCCTGTAATTTTCTTTTTTGTGTGTTATCTTTGTCTGGTTCTGGTACCGGAATGATGGTGGCCTCATAGAATGAATTTAGAGGTATCTCTTCCTCTGCATCTGGGAAGTATAGGTGTTAACGCTTCTCTAAATGTTTGGTAGAATTCACCCATGAAGCCATCTGTTCATAGACTTTAGCCTTTTGGGAGTTTTTAAATTACTGACTCAATTTCAGCGCTGGTAATTGATCTGTTCATATTTCTATTTCTTCCTGGTTCAGTCATGGGAAATTGTACCTTTCTGAGAATTTGTCTATTTCCTCTAGGTTGTCCATTTTATTGGCATATAGTTGCTCGTAGTAGTCTCTTATAATTCTTTGTATTTCTGTGGTGTCAGTTATAACTTCTTTTTCATTTTTAATTTTATTGATTTGGGCCCTCTCCTTTTTTCTCTTGATGATTTTGGCTAATAAGGTTTTTTGTTTTATAAATTTTGTTTATCTTTTCAAAGAACCAGCTTTTAGTTTCATTGATCTTTTCTATTGTTTTTTTCACTCTCTATTTCATTTATCCTCATATTTTCTATGTGATTTAAAAGACAAACACTTAAAATGATAAATTATGTGTTTTTGTTTATGGACATACATTTATATAGATATGTAATTTGTGACAATAACAATATAAAAGGTGGAAGGATCTGTAAAGGGGCAGAACTTCGCATATATTGAAAGGCAGATGTTCTTAATTTAAATTCACTTGTTATAAAGTTAGGATATTAATATTATTTATAATCTCTAGGGTAGCTACTAAGAAAAAAGCCTAAAAATATATATACAAGAAAATAACTGAGAGGGAATCAAAGTGGTACACTAGAAAAAAATTATTCACAACAGAAAGCAGTAGTGGAGAAAGTAAAGGTGTGAAAAAAGGTATAAGACATATGAAAAACAGTTCATAAAATGGCAAAACTTAACTCCTTCCCTGTTAGTAATTACTTTAGATAAAATGATTTTTAAACTCTCTAATTAAAAGGCAGACATTGGCAAAATGAATAATTACACATGGTTCAACTATCCATTTACAGAAGACTAAATTTAGATCCAAATACACAAATAGCCTGAAAGTAAAAGAAGGGAAAAGATATTCTATGCAAATAGTAGCCAAAAAAGCTGATATGGCTATAGTAATATCAGAAAAATAGATTTTAAGACAAAAAAGTGTTACAAGAGATAAAGGATGACATTATATATTGATCAAAGGAATAATCCATCAGGAAGATATGACAATTATAAAGATACATGAATTTAATAACAGAGCCCCAAAATACATGGAAAAACTGACAGAATTGAAAGGAGAAGTAGACATTTGTGAAATAATAGTTGGAGCCTTAAATATCTCATTTCAAATAATGGCTAGAACAAGTAGACAGAAGATGAATAAAGAATTAGGGGACTTGAACAGCACTATAAACCAAATTAGACTTAATGGAGATACAGAACATATCACCTAACAACAAAATGTGAATTCTTCTCAAGCGTGAATGAAACATTCTGTAGGACAGACCATATGTTAAGACACAAAACAAGTTTCAAAAATTTTTTCAAAATTTAAATCATATAAAGAATCTAATCATAATGAAATCAAGCTAGAAGTCAATAACAGGAGGGATACACAAATTTTTAATATTGAAATTAAACAGTACACAGTTAAACAACCAAGTTGAAGAAAAAAATGCAAGTGAAATTAGAAAATACTTTGACATGAATGAGAAAAAACACAACATACTGACATGTATGAGGTGCAAGAAAATAGTGCTCAGAGGGATATTTATAGCTATGAATTTTTATATTATAAAGAAAGAAAGATCCCAAATTAATAACTTAACTTTGCACCTTAAGGAATAAGATAAAGAAGAGCAAGCTAAATAAAAAGCTACCAAAAGGAAATAAATAGTAAAGATAAGAGTGGAGATAATTAAAATAGAGAATATAAAAACAATAGAAAGAATAAGTGAAACCAAAAGTTTGTTCTTTGGCAAGATCAATAAAACTGAAAAATGTTTAGTGAAACTAACCAGGAAAAAAGAGAGAAGACTCAAATTACTAAAATCATAAATGAAAGTGGCATTATTACTTTAGACCTTACAGAAACAGGACTATAAGAGAATACTATGAACATTTGTATGCCAGCAAATTAGAGGCAAATTAGGTTCACATCAGGTGGCCAAAGTGTTAAAACTTCAGCTTTGGCATCAGTTCTTCCAGTGAATATTCAGGACCGATTTCCTTTAGGATTGACTGGTTTGATCTCCGTGCAGTCCAAGGGACTCTCAGGAGTCTTCTCCAACACCACAGTTCAAAAGCATCAATTCTTTGGTGCTCAGCCTTCTTTATGATCCAACTCTCACATCCGTACATGACTACTGGAAAAACCATAGCTTTGACCATACGGACCTTTGTCGGAAAAGTGATGTCTCTGATTTTTAATATGCTGTCTAGGTTTGTCATAGCTTTTCTTCCAAGGAGCAAGAGTCTTTGAATTTCATGGCTGCAGTCACCATCCACAGTGATTTTGGAGGCCAAGAAAATAAAACTGGCCACTGCTTTCATTTTTTACACTTCTATTTGCCATGAAGTGATGGAATCGTACGCCATGACTTTAGTTTTTTGAATCAAAGTTTAGGGTGGCGTCATCTGCATATCTGAGGTTATCGACATTTCCCCACCAATCTTGATTCCAGATTTTGCTTCATCCAGCCCAGCATTACACATGATGTATTTTTTATAGAAGTTAAATAAGCAGGGTGACATATACAGCCTTGTTGTACTTCTTTCCCTATTTTGAACCAGTCCATTGTTCCATGTCCAGTTCTAACTGTTGCTTCTTGACCTGCATACAGGTTTCTCAGGAGGCAGGTAAGGTGGTCTGGTATTCCCATCTCTTTAAGAATTTTCCAGTTTGCTGTGATCCACAGAGTCAAAGGCTTTAGTATAGTCAATCAGGCAGAAGTAGATATTATTTCTGAAATTGCCTTGCTTTCTCTATGATCCAACGAATGCTGGTAATTTGATCTCTGGTTCCTCTGACTTTTCTAAACCCAACTTGTATATATATCTTGAAGTTCTCAGTTCACATATTGCTGAAGCCTAGTTTTGAAGGATTTTGAGCATAACCTTACTAGCATGTGAAATAAGCAGGACTGTACAGTAATTTGAACATTCTTTGGCATTGTACTTCTTTGGGATTGGAATGAAAACTGACCTTTTTCAGTTCTGTGGCCCCACTGCTGAGTTTTCCAAATTTGCTGACATATTAAGTGCAACACTTTAACAGCATCATCTTTTAGGATTTTAAATAGCTTATCTGGAATTCCATCACCTCTAGCTTTGTTCATAGTAACCTTTCCTACCTGACTTCACAATCCAGGATGTCTGGCTCTAGGTGAATGATCACACCATTGTCGTCATCCAGGTCAGTTCAGTTCAGTCCCTCAGTCATGTCCGACTCTTTGCGACCCCATGAATCACAACATGCCAGGCTTCCCTGTCCATCACCAACTCCCGGAGTTCACTCAAACTCATGTCCATCGAGTCAGTGATGCCATCCAGCCATCTCATCCTCTGTCGTCCCCTTCTCCTCCTGCCCCCAATCCCTCCCAGCATCAGAGTCTTTTCCAATGAGTCAACTCTTTGCATGAGGTGGCCAATGTACTGCAGTTTCAGCTTTAGCATCATTCCTTCCAAAGAAATCCCAGGGCAGATCTGCTTTAGAATGGACTGGTTGGATCTCCTTGCAGTCCAAGGGACTCTCAAGAGTCTTCTCCAACACCACAGTTCAAAAGCATCAATTCTTCAGCGCTCAGCCTTCTTCACAGTCCAACTCTCACATCCATACATGACCACAGGAAAAACCATAGTCTTGACTAGATGAACCTTTGTTGGCAAAGTAATGTCTCTGCTTTTGAATATGCTATCTAGGTTGGTCATAACTTTCCTTCCAAGGAGTAAGCGTCTTTTAATTTCATGGCTGCATTCACCATCTGCAGTGATTTTGGAGCCCCCAAAACTAAAGTTTGACACTGTTTCCCCATCTATTTCCCATGAAGTGATGGGACCAGATGCCATGATCTTTGTTGCCAACTTTTTCACTCTCCACTTTCACTTTCATCAAGAGGCTTTTGAGTTCCTCTTCACTTTCTGCCATAAGGGTGGTGTCATCTGCATATCTGAGGTTATTGATACTTCTCCCGGCAATCTTGATTCCAGCTTGTGCTTTTTTCCAGCCCAGCATTTCTCATGATGTACTCTGCATATAAGTTAAATAAACAGGGTGACAGTATACTGCCTTGACGTACTCCTTTTCCTATTTGGAACCAGTCTGTTGTTCCATGTCCAGTTCTAACTGTTGCTTCCTGACGTGCATACAGGTTTCTCAAGAGGCAGGTCAGGTGGTCTGGTATTCCCATCTCTTTCAGAATTTTCCACAGTTTATTGTGATCCACACAGTCAAAGGCTTTGGCATAGTCAATAAAACAGAAATAGATGTTTTTCTGGAACTCTCTTGCTTTTTCGATGATCCAGCAGATGTTGTCAATTTGATCTCTGGTTCCTCTGCCTTTTCTAAAATAAGCTTGAACATCAGGAAGTTCATGGTTCACATATTCCAGAAGCCTGGCTTGGAGAATTTTGAGCATTACTTTACTAGTGTGTGAGATGAGTGCAATTGTGTGGTAGTTGGAGCATTCTTTGGCATTGCCTTTCTTTGGGATTGGAACGAAAAACGGATCTTTTCCAGTCCTGTGGCCAGTGCTGAGTTTTCCAAATTTGCTGGCATATTGAGTGCAGCACTTTCAAAGCATCATCTTTCAGGATTTGAAATAGCTCAACTGGAATTCCATCACCTCCACTAGCTTTGTTCATAGTCATGCTTTCTAAGGCCCACTTGACTTCACATTCCAGGATATCTGGCTCTAGGTGAGTGATCACACCATCGTGATTATCTGGGTCGTGAAGCTCTTTTTTGTACAGTTCTTCTGTGTATTCTTGCCATCTCTTCTTAATCTCTTCTGCTTCTGTTAGGTCCATAACATTTCTGTCCTTTACTGAGCCCGTCTTTGCATGAAATGTTCCCTTGATATCTCTAATTTTCTTGAAGAGATCTCTAATCTTTCCCATTCTGTTGTTTTCCTCTATTTCTTTGCATTGATTGCTGAAGAAGGCTTTCTTATCTCTCCTTGCTATTCTTTGGAACTCTGCATTCAGATGCCTATATCTTTCCTTTTCTCCTTTGCTTTTCACTTCTCTTCTTTTCATAGCTATTTGTAAGGCCTCCCCAGACAGCCATTTTGCTTTTTTGCATTTCTTTTCCATGGGGATGGTCTTGATCCCTGTCTCCTGTACAATGTCACGAACCTCATTCCATAGTTCATCAGGCACTTTATCTATCAGATCTAGGCCCTTAAATCTATTTCTCACTTCCACTGTATAATCATAAGGGATTTGATTTAGGTCATACCTGAATGGTCTAGTGGTTCTCCCTACTTTCTTCAATTTAAGTCTGAATTTGGCAATAAGGAGTTCATGATCTGAGCCACAGTCAGCTCCTGGTCTTGTTTTTGCTGACTGTATAGAGCTTCTCCATCTTTGGCTGCAAAGAGTATAATCAATCTGAATTCAGTGTTGACTATCTGATGATGTCCATGTATAGAGTCTTCTCTTGTGTTGTTGGAAGAGGGTGTTTGTTATGACTAGTGCATTTTCTTGGCAAAACTCTATTAGTCTTTGCCCTGCTTCATTCCGTATTCCAAGGCCAAATTTGCCTGTTACTCCAGGTGTTTCTTGACTTCCTACTTTTGCATTCCAGTCCCCTATAATGAAAAGGACATCTTTTTGGGGTGGTAGTTCTAGAAGGTCTTGTAGGTCTTCATAGAACCGTTCAACTTCAGCTTCTTCAGCATTACTGGTTGGGGCATAGACTTGTTATCCAGGTCATTAAGACCTTTTTTGTATAATTTTTCTGTGTATTCTTGCCACCTCTTCTTAATCTCTTCTGCTTCTGTTCGGTTCTTGCCATTTCTGTTCTTTATTATGTCTCTTGGGTTTTGGAAAAGGCTGTTTGCTACTACCACTGTATTCTCTTGTCAGAACTCTGAGAGCCTTTGTCCTGCTTAATTTTGTACTGCAAGGCCAAACTTACCTGTTACTCCAGGTATCTCTTGACTTTCTACTTTTGCATTCCAGTCCCCTATGATGAAAAGGACATTTTTGTTGCTGTTGTTGTTGTTAATTCTAGAAGATCTTGTCAGTCTTCATAGAACTGGTCAACTTCTTAGGCATCAGTGGTTGGCGCATAGACTTGGATTACTGTGATATTGAATGGTTTGTCTTGGAAATGAACCAAGATCATTGTGTTGTTTTTGAGATCACACCCAAGTATTGCATTTCTTCTAAGGGATTCTTGCCCACAGTAGTAGATATGGTAATCATCTGAATTAAATTCACCCATTCCCGTCCATTTAATTCACTGATTCCTAAAATGTCGATTTTCACTCTTGCCGTCTCCTGCTTGCCTATGTCCAATTTACCTTGATTCATGGACCTGACATTCCAGGTTCCTATGCAGATTGTTCTTACAGCATCAGACTTTACTTTCACCACCAGACACATCTACATCAGAGTGTCATTTCTGCTTTGGCCTAACGGCTTTGTTCTTTCTGGAGCTATTAGTAATTGTTCTCCAGTTTCACCCGGTAGTGTATTGGACACCTTCCAACCTGGGGGGGCTCATCTTCCAGTGTCATAGCTTTTTGCCTCTTTATAGTATTCATCCTGTTCATGGAGTTCTCATGGCAAGAATACTGGAGTGGTTTGCCATTCCCTCCTGCAATGGGCCACGTTTTTGTCAGAACTTTTCACTGTGACCCATCCATCTTGGGTGGTCCTGCAAGGCATGTCTCATGGCTTCATTGAGTTATGCAAGCCCCTTCACTATGACAAGGCTGTGATCCATGAAGGGATTTACAACATGGATGAAACTCAAGAATATTATACTAAGTGAAAGAAAATAAGAAGCAAGAAACCCTCTTACTCCCCTTCCCCCACCTTGCAAAAACTCATATGTGATTCAGTTTATATGAAATATCTAGAATTAGCAGATCTAATTCTTTCTAGGGAATGGGGGAGGCAGGTTGGGAGGTGACTGCTCAGTGGGTATGGAGTTTCTTTTGGAAAGATGAAAATATTTTGGTGTTAGAGATGATGGTTGCACAATATTGAGAATGTACTTAACACCTTTGAATTGTGCACTTAAAGTGCTTAATTTTATGTTATACAATTTTCACATAAATTTAAAAGGTGATCATTCTAGCTGTCATGAGGAGACTGGATTTAAAAATAGCATGAATGGAGAAGAGACAGAGGCTATCACAGTGGTCCAGGTGAGAGATGACAGTGGCCTGAATTAAGGTGCTAGCAGTAGGATGGAGAGAGGGAAATTAATGTTAGTTATTTAGGAGCCAGTATGCCACGTTCCAAGATCAGGAACAGTGGCTGTGAGGAGATACCCCACATCCAAAGACAAAGGAGAAGCCCCAGCAAGACGGTAGGAGGGGGAAATTCACCTTTAGAATCAAACCCCATTCATGTCAGAGACGCTCAAAGGGCTCAAACAAACCTTGTGCACAGCAGGACCCAGGGACCCCACAGAGACTGAGAAAGAACTGTATTTGAGCATGTCCTGTGGAGGTACGGTTCAGCAGTGGACTGCCGCAGGGGCAGGGGCTCTGGGTGCAGCAGACTTGGGTTTGGCATAAGCCCTCTTGGAGGAGGTGGCCATTAAGCCCACCATAGAGCTGCCAGAATTTACACAGGACTGGGAAATAGACTCTTGGAGGGCACAAACAGAACCTTGTGCACCAGGACCCAGGAGATAGGAGCAGGGACCCCACAAGAGACTGGCCCAGACTTGCCTGTGGGTATCTGGGGGTCTCCAGCGGGGGTGTGGGTTGGTGGTGACCTGCTGCAGGGTTGGGAGCACTGAGTGTGGCAGGGTATTCGTGGGATCTTTTGAAGGAGGTCACATTAGCTTCATTACCTCCACCATAGTTTGGCCCCAGGTTAACAGCAGGGAGGGAACACAGTTCCACCCATCAACAGAAAATTGGATTAAAGATTTACTGAGTATGGCCCTGCCCACAGAACAAGACCCAATTTCCCCCATTGTCAGTCTATCCCATCAGGAAGTTTTCATAAGCCTCTTATCCTTCTCCATCAGAGGGTAGACAGACTGAAAACCACAATCACAGAAAACTAACCAATCTAATCACATGGACCACAGCCTTGTCTAACTCAATGAAACTATGAGCCATGCAAAGCCTCCCAAGACGGACAGGTCATGATGAAGAGTTCTGACGAAATGTGGTCCATTGGAGAAGGGAATGGCAAACCACTTCAGCATTCTTGCCTTGAGTACCCCATGAACAGTATGAAAAGGCAAAAAGATATGACACTGAAAGATAAACTCCCCAGGTCAGTAGATGCCCAATATGCTACTGGAGATCAGTGGAGAAGTAACTCCAGAAAGAATGAAGAGATGGAGCCAAAGCAAAAACAACATCCAGTGGTGGATGTGACTGGTGATGGAAGCACAGTCTGATGCTGTAAGGAGCAATATTGCATAGGAACCTAGAATGTTATGTCCATGAATCAAGGCAAACTGGAAGTGGTCAAACAGGATGTGGCAAGAATGAACATGGACATTTTAGGAATCAGCAAACTAAAATGAACTGGAATGGGTGAATTTAACTCAGATGACCATTATATCTACTACTGTGGGCAAGACCTTAGAAGAAATGGAGTAACCATCAGAGTCAACAAAAGAGTCCGAAATGCAGTACTTGCATGCAATCTCAAAAACGGACACATGGACATCACCAGATGGTCAACAATGAAATCAGATTGATTATATTCTTTGCAGCCAACGATGCAGAGGCTCTATACAGTCAGTAAAAACAAGACCAGGAGGTGACTTTGGCTCAGATCATGAACTCCTTATTGCCAAATTCAGACTTAAAGTGAAGAAAGTAGGGAAAGCCACTAGACTATTCAGGTATGACTTAAATCAAATCTCTTATGATTATACAGTGGAAGTGAGAAATAGATTTAAGGGACTCAATCTTATAGACAAGAGTGCCTGATGAACTAAGGATGGAGGTTTGTGACATTGTACAGGAGACAGGGATCAAGACCACCCCCAAGAAAAAAAAAAATGCAAAAATGCAAAAAAGCAAAATGGCTGTCTGGGGAGGCCTTACAAATAGCTGTGAAAAGAAGAGAAGTGAAAAGCAAAGGAGAAAAGGAATGATATACCCACTTGAATGCAGAGTTCCAAAGAATAGCAAGGAGAGATAAGAAAGCCTTCCTCAGCGATCAATGCAAAGAAATAGAGGGAAACAATAAATGGGAAAGACTAGAGATTGCTTCAAGAAAATTAGAGATACCAAGGGAACATTTCTGGCAAAGATGGGCACAATAAAGACAGAAATGTTATGGACCTAACAGAAGCAGAAGATATTAAGAAGAGGTGGCAAGAATACATAGAAGAACTGTACAAAAAAGAGCTTCATGACCCAGATAATCACGATGGTGTGATCACTCACCTAGAGCCAGACATCCTGGAATATGGAGTCTAGTGGGCCATAGGAAGCATGACTATGAACAAAGCTAGTGGAGGTGATGGAATTCCAGTTGAGCTATTTCAAATCCTGAAAGATGATGCTGTGAAAGTGCTGCACTTTCACAAATTTGCCAGCAAATTTGGAAAACTCAGCCGTGGCCACAGGACTGGAAAAGGTCCGTTTTCATTCCAATCCCAAAGAAAGGCCATGCCAAAGAATTCTCAAACTACCGCACAATTGCACTCATCTCACACTCTAGTAAAGTAATACTCAGAATTCTCCAAGCCAGGCTTCAACAATACATGAACCGTGAACTTCCAGATGTTCAGGATGGTTCTGGAAAAGTCAGAGGAGCCAGAGATCAGATTGCCAGCATCTGCTGGATCATGGAAAAAGCAAGAGAGTTCCAGAAAAACATCTATTTCTGCTTTATTGACTATGCCAAAGCCTTTGACTATGTGGATCACAATAAACTGTGGAAAATAGTGAAAGAGATGGGAATACCAGACCACCTGACCTGTCCCTTGAGAAATCTGTATGCAGGTCAGGAAGCAACAGTTAGAAATGGACATGAAATAACAGACTGGTTCCAAATAGGGAAAGGATTAGCCAAGGCTGTATATTGTAACTCTGCTTATTGAACTTACATGCAGAGTACATCATGAGAAATGCTGGGCTGGAGGAAGCACAAGCTGGAATCACGATTGCTGGGAGAAATATCAATAAACT
Source organism: Bos grunniens (assembly GCF_055505025.1). Classification (NCBI taxonomy): domain Eukaryota; kingdom Metazoa; phylum Chordata; class Mammalia; order Artiodactyla; family Bovidae; genus Bos; species Bos grunniens. The sequence continues at coordinate 121,012,356 of NC_141194.1, read as the reverse complement.
CAGATATGCAGATGATACCACCCTTACAGCAGAAAGTGAAGAAGAACTAAAGAGCCTCTTGATGAGAGTAAAAGAGGAGAGTGAAAAAGGTGGCTTAAAACTCAAAATTCAGAAAACTAAGATCATGGCATCCAGTCCCATCACTTCATGGCAAATAGCTGGGGAAACAAAGGCAGACTTTATTTTGGGGGGCTCCAAAGTCACTGCAGATGGTGACTGCAGCTATGAAATTAAAATACAGTTATTCCTTGGAAGAAAAGTTATGACCAACCTAGACAGCATATTAAAAAACAGAGACATTACTTTGCCAACAGAGGTCCATCTAATCAAAGTTATGTTTTTTCCAGTAGTCATGTATGGATGTGAGAGCTGGACTATAAAGAAAGCTGAGCACTGTAGAATTGATGCTTTTGACCTGTGGTGTTGGAGAAGACTCTTGAGAGTCCCTTGGCTGCAAGGAGATCCAACCAGTCCATTTTAAAGGAGATCAGTCCTGGGTGTTCTTTGGAAGGACTGATTTTGAAGCTGAAACTCCAATACTTTGGCCACCTGATGCAAAGAGCTGAGTTATTTGAAAAGACCCTGATGCTGGGAAAGATTGAAGGCAGGAAGAGAAGGGGACCACAGAGAATGAGATGGTTGGGTGGCATCACCAACTCAATTGACCTGAGTTTGGATAAACTCCGGGAGTTGGTGATGGGACGGGGCGACCTTGTGTGCTGCAGTCCATGGGGTGGTAGAGTCGAACACGACTGAGAAACTGAACTGACTGATGCATATGACTTGGTAGCTAGCAAGATGAAGAGTGTATGACAGACACTGAAGACGTCTCCAAGGTTTGGAAGCTGGGTGCCAAGGCATACCACAACACCATTGGGATTAAAGCCTATTTTACAGATACAAAACTGGATGCCATTGGCTTGCCTGCTGTCACATAGTGAGCCAGTAAGGGAAATATGCCAGTGCTGCTCTCCTGCTGTCCTGACTTCACATATAATACAGCAAATATGAGTAGTGACTTAAATCACTAGAATGTTTTCAAATAACTGCATAATTGGTTTCTTTTTTTAAAAAAATGCATATGATTTAGTCTGTCTTTTAAAATATTATCTGGCTGTGCCAGGTCTTAGTTGTGGCACACAGGATCTTCTGTCTTTGTTGTGGCATGCAGATTCTTTTCTTTGTGGCATGTGAACTTCATCTCGGCATGTGGGATCTAGTTCCCTGACCTAAAATGGAACCCAGACTCCCTGCATTGGAAGTGTGGAGTCTTAGCCACTGGACCACCAAGGAAGTCTCTGTAATTGGTTTCTTATTTGCCTTCATTTTATTTTATTTTTTTAACTGAAGTATAGTTGATGTAGAGTTGTGCCAATCTTGGCTGTACAGCAAAGTGACTTAGTTATACACATATGTACATTCTTTTTTAATATTATTTTCCATTATGGCCTATCCCAGGAGATTCAATATAGTTCCCTGTGCTATACAGTAGGACCTGGCTTTTATCCACCAACCCTAAACTCCCAGCCTATCCCTCTCCCTCTCCCTCTCCTTCTTGGCAACCACGAGTCTGTGAGTCTGTTTCTGTTTTGTAGATAGGTTCATTTGTGCCCTGTTTTAGAGTCCATATATAGGTGATATCATATATTTGTCTTTCTCTTTCTGGCTTACTTCACTTAGTATGATAATCTCTAGTTGCATTATTTGCCCTCATTTTAATACCTGTGGTTAGAAGGATAAAGTTTTAGCCATGATCATATTCTAATGTTGCCTGCCAATGAAGGAGACATGTGTTCAATCCATGGGTTAGGAAGATCCCCTGGAAGAGGGTATGGCAACCCACTCCAGTATTCTGGCCTGGAGAATCCCATGGACACAGAAGCCTGGCAGGATATAGTCCACAGGGTCGCAAAGAATCGACACGACCAAAGTGACTTTCCATGCAGATTTGCACATTCTGATTTAAATAAATCTCTCCTCTCTGAGCCCCCAGTGTCTGCCACCTCCATTTAGAATGCTTTCTATCCAGTACTGACAACCTGAAAAGGCTCTTCTCTTATTGGCCTTCCTCCTTCCACTGACACAACCCAGGAACTTGCTGTAGCTCCTCCTTCTCTCTCTGAAGCAATATAGTGGTAAGGGACTGAATTTCTGCTGCCTGAAGCCTTCTGGCGTTGAAATGGAAATGAGCCACTCAGAGCATCCCAAGTACAAGGATGAGTAGAAGAGGCTGTGGGCTTGGGCTTGGGGGCTGGGCAGAAAGAAAGAGACAAAGCAGTGACCCTGTCACAGAGGGACCTCAGTCCCAGGTGGCGGGAGGCAGTGGGCTGGGGGCACAGCAAAACCTCAGCTGCTGGAGAGCAACAGCCAGGACCTTTTGTCTCATAATGTATGGAAGAGTGTGTGTATGTATGTGATGATGATGATTAAACAGTACATGGTATCAGCGAAAATTGTTAGCATGGATGCTGATTAGGGATGCTGAAGAACTAATAGTATGGAAGGAAACTGGAAAAATTGGTCTAAGTGTGGAAAAGTAATACTAATTACAATCATTTATGCGAACTGCTTACCATTTATGACTAATTACCACCCAACACAATAACCATTAGGTATATCATTAAATATGTGTCAGATTAACTTTGTTGTCAGTTTTATTTGTGATTAGAACAGTAAACTCTGCATGTATGCTAGTGCTTAATAGTTTGTTGCTCATGCAAGCACGGCTGTCAGCTCACGCTTTGAAAAAACATTGTGTTAAAGGCTGGAGCGTGGCAGGCTTTGAATTCCAGGCTAAGTAGTTTGTAGTTAATTTAGGAGGCAATGGGGAGCCCTTACAGAATAATCAACAGGGAAGATACATGATCAGTGCTGTACTTTAGGAATAACAGACTGCCAGGGCTGGAATATTCCTTAGAGATTAATCACCCAATGGTCGCCAGCCAGGAGGCACTGGCAACTACACTGGAAGTTCTGGAGTGATTGTCAAGATTACAGATAACTACACTCAATATTTTGTAATAACCTATAAGGGAAAAGAATCTGAAATATATATGTATGTATATATATATATATATATATATATATATATGCATAACTGAATCACTTTGTTGTACACCTGAAACTAACACAACACTGTAAATCAACCATCCTTCAGTAAAAAATTAAATTTAAAAAAATTTCAGAAAGATTAAAGGGAACCATGTATTTCTCCATAATAAAGCTGTGCAGGTCAACTACAAAGTCAATATTATTTGTTGTAGTCTGGAATCAGTCAAACTGGGACACTGATCAGAAGCACTGACGGGCAGTTATGAAATTCTGATCAATTTTTTTTAAGTGGGGAAATAAGATAATTGTTTCTTAACACATGAAAATTTTAACATTAGAAAAAAGTTACTAATCATGGGCTACATAGGTTAAAAATGAAACAAAACGGGTCATGCATGGTGAAACAGGAGCCTTTATTATAATCCAACCCATAATTTCATTTACAGATGGGGAAATCGAGGCTAGAGAGGGATGGAACTTGCCTTAGAGGAAAATGGATAAATTGATTGGACAGTACCTGTGGAAGGTGGGTAAGACTAGAGACCACAAAACAATTTCAGTAGCAAATCAAAGTGCCTAAATTAGGGTGGTAAAAACTGATCTACAAGGGAGAATGGTAGATGGGAGAGAATGAAAAGGCAGTGCCAGACAGAACCACTTGTTGCATGTGGGCAGAGAAGAAGCAAAAAGTTGAAGATGAGTCTGAAGTCCCCAGTGTGCCTGAATGGGGCAATGATGGCATCATTAGCAGAAATATAGAAGTCTGGAGGCAGAATTGGTTTTGAAGTAGAGTGGAATCATAAGTTTGGGTGTAGACATTTTGACCATAACTTGTAGTGTTGCATATTCAAAAAGAGAATGACAATAGAAATTCGAAACACTTGGCCTTAAATACTAACTTCTTTACACTGTGTGGCTTTTGGTAAGGAATTTTTCCTTTGACTCTCAGTTTCCACATCTGTAGATCTGGGGTGATGGTATCTGCCTTATTAGTGAGAAGATTAAATGGGAGGATGTATATAAAATACCTCGCATACTATCTAGCAATTGGCAAGTACTTATTACTCTTCCCTGGAGGAAGCATAGAGATAGAAATATTTAAGAAGAGGCAGTTAAGAAATAAAGAAGAATTCAGGAGTGATGTCAATGGGTGCCTTACTCACTAAGTCATGTCCGACCCCATGGACTATAGCCTTCCAGGCTCCTCTGTCCATGGGATTTTCCAGACAAGAATACTGGAGTGGGTTGCCATTTCTCCAGGGGATCTTCCTGACCCAGGAATCTAACCCGGGTCTCCTGCATTGCAAGCAGATTCTTTACCAACTGAGCTACAAGGGAAGCTCAAGAGATGAAAGATCCCAAGCTAGATTTTTAGGATCTAACTGGAAAACTCTGATAATACTTTCCCAGGGTTTCTGGCAGGATGAAGAGCAAAATATAGGAGAAGCCACACTTACTGAGAATTTGGGAAGGACTTCAGCAAAAGAACTTGCAAGAATGGGCAAAGGAGATAGAGAACACACTATCAATGAAGCCAAGGAAGGCAAAATAATTTGAAAGTGGAAATTTTGGTTCATGGGTCAAATCCAGTAAAAAGATCTAGAAAATGAAGACAGAGATGAGGCCATTTTGGAAGTCACTGTTACAGACAGAAGAGCATTCAGTTCAGTTCATTCAGTCGCTAGTCGTGTCCGACTCTTTGCGACCCCATGAATTGCAGCACACCAGGCCTCCCTGTCCATCACCAACTCCCGGAGTTCACTCAAACTCACGTCCATCGAGTGGGTGATGCCATCTAGCCATCTCATCCTCTGTCATCCCCTTCTCCTCCTGCCCCCAATCCCTCCAAGCATCAGAGTCTCTTCCAATGAGTCAACTCTTCGCATGAGGCCAAAGTACTGGAGTTTTAGCTTTAGCATCAGTCCTTCCAAAGAACACCCAGGACTGATCTCCTTTAGAATGGACTGGTTGGATCTCCTTGCAGTCCAAGGGACTCTCAAGAGTCTTCTCCAACACCACAGTTCAAAAGCATCAATTCTTCAGTGCTCAGCCTTCTTCACAGTCCAACTCTCACATCCATACATGACCACAGGAAAAACCACAGCCTTGACTAGACGGACCTTTGTTGGCAAAGTAATGTCTCTGCTTTTCAATATGCTATCTGGGTTGATCATAACTTTCCTTCCAAGGAGTAAGCATCTTTTAATTTCATGGCTGCAATCACCATCGGCAGTGATTCTGGAGCCCAGAAAAATAGAGTCTGACACTGTTTCCACTGTTTCCCCATCTATTTCCCATGAAGTGATGGGAAGATGCCATGATCTTCCTTTTCTGAATGTTGAGCTTTAAGCCAACTTTTTCACTCTCCTCTTTCACTTTCATCAACAGGCTTTTGAGTTCATCTTCACTTTCTGCCATAAGGGTGGTGTCATCTGCATATCTGAGGTTATTGATATTTCTCCCGGCAATCTGGATTCCAGCTTGTACTTATTCCAGCCCAGCATTTCTCATGATGTACTCTGCATATAAGATAAATAAGCAGGGTGACAATATACAGCCTTGACATACTCCTTTTCCTATTTGGAACCAGTCTGTTGTTTCATGTCCAGTTCTTTTTTTTTTTTTTTAACTTTATTTTTTTTTAATTTTATTTTTATTTAACTTTACAAAATTGTATTGGTTTTGCCATATATCAAAATGAATCTGCCATAGGTATACATGTGTTCCCCATCCTGAACCCTCCTCCCTCATCCCTCCCTATACCATCCCTCTGGGTCGTCCCAGTGCACTAGCCCCAAGCATCCAGTATCGTGCATCAAACCTGGACTGGCGACTAATTTCATATATGATATTATACATATTTCAGTGCCATTCTCCCAAATCATCCCACCCTCTCCCTCTCCCACACAGTCCAAAAGACTGTTCTATACATCAGTGTCTCTTGCTGTCTCATATACAGGGTTATTGTTACCATCTTTCTAAATTCCATATATATGCGTTAGTATACTGTATTGGTGTTTTTCTTTCTGGCTTACTTCACTCTGTATAATAGGCTCCAGTTTCATCCACCTCATTAGAACTGATTCAAATGTATTCTTTTTAATGGCTGAGTAATACTCCATTGTGTATATGTACCACAGCTTTCTTATCCATTCATCTGCTGATGGACATCTAGGTTGCTTCCATGTCCTGGCTATTATAAAAAGTGCTGTGATGAACATTGGGGAACACGTGTCTCTTTCAATTCTGGTTTCCTCAGTGTGTATGCCCAGCAGTGGGATTGCTGGATCATAAGGCAGTTCTATTTCCAGTTTTTTAAGGAATCTCCACACTGTTCTCCATAGTGGCTGTACTAGTTTGCATTCCCACCAACAGTGTAAAAGGGTTCCCTTTTCTCCACACCCTCTCCAGCATTTATTGCTTGTAGACTTTTGGATCGCAGCCATTCTGACTGGCGTGATATGGTACCTCATAGTGGTTTTGATTTGCATTTCTCTGATAATGAGTGATGTTGAGCATCTTTTTATGTGTTTGTTAGCTGTCTGTATGTCTTTTTTGGAGAAATGTCTATTTAGTTCTTTGACCCATTTTTTGATTGGGTCCTTTATTTTTCTGGAATTGAGCTGTAGGAGTTGCTTGTATATTTTTGAGATTAGTTGTTTGTCTGTTGCTTCATTTGCTATTATTTTCTCCCATTCTAAAGGCTGTCTTTTCACCTTGCTAATAGTTTCCTTTGTTGTGCAGAAGCTTTTAAGTTTAATTAGGTCCCATTTGTTTATTTTTGCTTTTATTTCCAATATTCTGGGAGGTGGGTCCTAGAGGATCCTGCTGTGATGTATGTTGGAGAGTGTTTTGCCTATGTTCTCCTCTAAGAGTTTTATAGTTTCTGGTCTTACATTTAGATCTTTAATCCATTTTGAGTTTATTTTTGTGTATGGTGTTAGAAAGTGTTCTAGTTTCATTCTTTTACAAGTGGTTGACCAGTTTTCCCAGCACCACTTGTTAAAGAGATTGTCTTTAATCCATTGTATATTCTTGCCTCCTTTGTCAAAGATAAGGTGTCCATATGTGTGTGGATTTATCTCTGGGCTTTCTATTTTGTTCCACTGATCTATATTTCTGTCTTTGTGCCAGTACCATACTGTCTTGATGACTGTGGCTTTGTAGTAGAGCCTGAAGTCAGGCAGGTTGATTCCTCCAGTTCCATTCTTCTTTCTCAAGATAGCTTAGGAATATATCTACTTAAAGAAACTAAAGACCTATATATAGAAAACTATAAAACACTCGTGAAAGAAATCAAAGAGGACACTAATAGATGGAGAAATATACCATGTTCATGGATTGGAAGAATCAATATAGTGAAAATGAGTATACTACCCAAAGCAATTTATAGATTCAATGCAATCCCTATCAAGCTACCAACGATATTCTTCACAGAGCTAGAACAAATAATTTCACAATTTGTATGGAAATACAAAAAACCTCGAATATCCATGTCCAGTTCTAACTGTTGCTTCCTGACGTGCATACAGGTTTCTCAAGAGGCAGGTCAGGTGGTCTGCTATTCCCATCTCTTTCAGAATTTTCCACAGTTTATTGTGATCCACACAGTCAAAGGCTTTGGCATAGTCAATAAAGCAGAAATAGATGTTTTCCTGGAACTCTCTTCCTTTTTTGATGATCCAGTGGATGTTGGCAATTTGATCTCTGGTTCCTCTGCCTTTTCTAAAACCAGCTTGAACATCTAGAAGTTCAAGGTTCACATATTGCTGAAGCCTGGCTTGCAGAATTTTGAGCATTACTTTATTAGTCATCTTTATTGTGCAACTGTGTGGTAGTTTGAGCATTCTTTGGCATTGCCTTTCTTTGGGATTAGAATGAAAACTGACCTTTTCCAGTCCTGTGGCCACGGCTGAGTTTTCCAAATTTGCTGGCATATTGAGTGCAGCACTTGCACACCATCATCTTTCAGGATTTGAAATAGCTCAACTGGAATTCCATCACTTCCACTAGCTTTGTTCGTAGTGATGCTTCCAAAGGCCCACTGGACTTCACATTCCAGGATATCTGGCTCTAGGTGAGTGATCACACCATCATGATTATCTGGGTTGTGAAGGTCTTTTTTGCAGAGTTCTTCTGTGTATTCTTGCCACCTCTTCTTAATATCTTCTGCTTCTGTTAGGTCCATACAATTTCTGTCCTTTATTGAGCCCATCTTTGCATGAAATGTTGCTTTGGCATCTCTGATTTTCTTGAAGAGATCTCTAGTCTTTCCCATTCTGTTATTTTCCTCTATTTCTTTTAATTGATCACTGAGGAAAGCTTTCTTATCTCTCCTTGCTATTCTTTGGAACTCTGCATTCAAATGGGTATATCATTCCTTTTCTCCTTTGCTTTTCACTTCTCTTCTTTTCACAGCTATTTGTAAGGCCTCCCCAGACAACCATTTTGCTTTTTTGCATTTCTTTTCTGGGAATGGTCTTGATCCCTGTCTCCTGTACAGTGTCACACACTTCAGTCCATAGTTCATCAGGCACTCTATCTATCAGATCGAGTCCCTTAAATCTATTTCTCACTTCCACTGTATAATCATAAGGGATTTGATTTAGGTCATACCTGAATGATCTAGTGGTTTTCCCTACTTTCTTCAATTTAAGTCTGAATTTGGCAATAAGGAGCTCATGATCTGAGCCACAGTCAGCTCCTGGTCTTGCTTTTGCTGACTGTATAGAGCTTCTCCATCTTTGGCTGCAAAGAATAGGATTAGGAATGAATTAAATAAGAAAGTGGAGTAGCAGAGACAGTAAAGAATGGGTAAGTCTTTCAACATGGGCTGTGCAACAAGAAGGATAGAGGTGACAGTAACCCAGAAGAATAACTGCTATAAAGGATGATTATTTCAGGCTACTTAAAACCTGAGCATGATGTATACCAAGGGAATAATTCCAATGGAGAGTAATAGACTGATAATGCAGAAGAGAGAGGTCACATTTGTAAATGAGTCTCTATTAAGCTATGCCTATGCAGTTCAACCCCAGTCTATGGTCACTCTAAAGATGCATTTGAGGATGACCTAATGTTTGAGAGAAGTCACCTGAGGTCAGACTAGAAGCCAGCAATCCTATTGGAGCTGTTTGCCTATCCTTGTGAGCAAACTGCCCCAAGTAAGGAGATAATCTTCTGTGTGTGTGTGTGTGATACAAGACATAATTTAGAGACTCTCAGCTCTGAGTGTGGTTCCCCAAGGCAGGGGGATCAAAATTCTGTCCCTTAGGACTTTTTTATATAATTAGGCCTTAATGACTTAACAGTCATTAAAATTAAACCTCCTATTCTCTTTAAAGTATGGAACAAGACTGGAGGTCCACTATTCCTATTTGACATTATTCTGAATATACACAGGCTAATATAATTAGACAAAAGAAAAATAAGAGATTAAAAAATTGGAAGAGAGACTTCTAGAATGGCAGTATGAAGAGCTTGGCAGACATTCTCCCCAGCAAAACAACCATTTAATGGTTGAAAATTGTTTTGAAAAACAACCATTTAATGGTTGAAAATTGTTTTGAAAAACAACCATTTAGTGGGTGAAAATTGTTTTGAAAACAACCATTTAATGGGCAAAAATAGTTTTGAAAAAACACACAAATCTTTAAAGTCTCTGGAAATTGACTCAAGACATAAAGAACATAGAGGAACATTTATTCGAGAAAACCTACTAAATCTTGGTAAGACAATCAGAGCCTGTGGCATGTAAGCCAAACATACTCCCAACCCCTGTCCTACCCCAGGTCAGTGATGGGAGTTCTATTCCAGCCAGTTGTGGCTAAGAAGAGGGCTCCTCTGCTTCTGGTTCCTAGTCTAGGGCTACTGTTTCACAACTGAATTGGCAGGCAGGTAGCATCCCTCATTCCCCTGATTCCATTCTGCAGAACTACTATTTGGGGAAGTACAGCCATGAGGACAAGTGTTCCTTGCCTCTAATGAGCTGCCATTTGTAGGGCAAGGTCTCTGTCCCAATCCTGACAGGCTGAGAATATTGAAGTTCCAATCTCTACTGCCCCAGCTCACTCAAAGTTCACAGGTTCCATGCTTGGCGGGCAAGCAAGCAAAACAAGCAGGTGCTTTGATCTCCCCTACACTGCCTGATTATAGAACGTGAGTGTCACTCACAGATATAGACCACTGATCCACCCTCAGGCTCCAGGGTGATAGTGTGGAGATTCTGCCCATCGAGAGAGGTGAACTGTAAAGATGAAGGATTCTGAAACTCTGACAGAAGGTGTTATTTAAAACAATGGAAATCTTGCTGGCAAGCTCTTAAGAGAGGACTGGTAGCTATGTGAGATTAGTAGCAGCAAGTGAAACTCAGTTCAGTTCAGTTCAGTCACTCATTTGTGTCTGACTCTTTGCAACCCCATGAATTGCAGCACACCAGGCCTCCCTGTCCATCACCAACTCCCGGAGTTCACTCAAACTCACGTCCATAGAGTCGGTGATGCCATCCAGCCATCTCATCCTCTGTCGTCCCCTTCTCCTCCTGCCCCCAATCCCTCCCAGCATCAGAGTCTTTTCCAATGAGTCAACTCTTCGCATCAGGTGGCCAAAGTACTGGAGTTTCAGCTTTAGCATCATTCCTTCCAAAGAAATCCCAGGGCTGATCTCCTTCAGAATGGACTGGTTGGATCTCCTTGCAGTCCAAGGGACTCTCAAGAGTCTTCTCCAACACCACAGTTCAAAAGCATCAATTCTTTGGCACTCAGCTTTCTTCACAATCCAACTCTCACATCCATACATGACCACTGGAAAAACCATAGCCTTGGCTAGACGGACCATTGTTGGCAAAGTAATGTCTCTGCTTTTGAATATGCTATCTAGGTTGGTCATAACTTTCCTTCCAAGGAGTAAGCGTCTTTTCATTTCATGGCTGCAATTACCAGTGATTTTCGAGCCCAGAAAAATAAAGCCTGACACTGTTTCCACTGTTTCCCCATCTATTTCCCATGAAGTGATGGGACCAGATGCCATGATCTTAGTTTTCTGAAGGTTGAGCTTTAAGCCAACTTTTTCACTCTCCTCTTTCACTTTCATCAAGAGGCTTTTTAGTTCCTCTTCACTGTGTGCCATAAGGGTGGTGTCATCTGCATATCTGAGGTTATTGGTATTTCTCCCAGCAATCTTGATCCCAGCTTTTCCTTCATCCTGTTCAGCATTTTTCATGATGTAGTCTGCATATAAGTTAAATAAGCAGAGTGACAATATACAGCCTTGATGTACTCCTTTTCCTATTTGGAATCAGTCTGTTGTTCCATGTCCAGTTCTAACTGTTGCTTCCTGACATGCATGTAGGTTTCTCAAGAGGCAGGTCAGGTGGTCTGCTATTCCCATCTCTTTCAGAATTTTCCACAGTTTATTGTGATCCACACAGTCAAAAGCTTTGGCATAGTCAATAAAGCAGAAATAGATGTTTTTCTGGAACTCCCTAGAACTTAAACACAGAATCAAGGAGGGAGATAATAAGAGCCCTGGGGGCCCAAAAGGCTGAAAGCATGCACTAGGCTGAAGCAGACTTGAAAACATTTCCCTAGTTGCAGATATACCTGTCCACCTAGAGTGGAAGCCTCATTGGTACTAGAGGATTAAGCACAGTCTCTGACCAAATGCTGGCTGAAAAATAAGCTATACTGGCCCAGGAGCAAATCCTTGGAAGCCTGAGGGGATTTTTACTTCAGTACTCACTATGAGAGCCTAGTTGAGCTCTAGGAGGTAAAACTCCTGAAAGTGTGGGTATTCCACCCACCCTGCACGCACCCACGCCTGGGTACCCTGGAGTTCTTAACTCACAGACTTGTTCACTTTGAGCCTCCAGCAATCCATCAATTACAGTTCAAATTTTCTTGCTCCACATTAGTTCCCATGGAGGTTTCTTCTCCAGTAAGTTGTGAGTCTCTCCATTCACCTGTTGGTCTCTCTAGTTTGGGGACAGTGATTTGCCCCCATTCTCTCATTTATCTTACAGATCTAAAGAGAGTTGTTGATTTCTCAGTTTGTTCAGCTTTTTACTTATCATTAGGACAGATTGTCCTCCCTCAAGCTTTGTATGTGCCACATCAGTATCCAGGACAATTTTTGTCTTTTAGGTGGTATATTTGAGCCATTTAAATTTAAGGTAACTATTTTTTTAATTTTTTTAATTATAGAAGGATAATTGCTTTACAGAATTTTGTTGTTTTCTGTTAGACATCAACATGAATCAGCCATCAGATCAGATCAGATCAGTCGATCAGTCGTGTCTGACTTTTTGCGACCCCATGAATCACAGCACTCCAGGCCTCCCTATCCATCACCAACTCCCGGAGTTCACTCAAACTCACGTCCATCGAGTCAGTGATGCCATCCAGCCATCTCATCCTCTGTCGTCTCCTTCTCTTCTTGCCCCCAATCCCTCCCAGCATCAGAGTCTTTTCCAATGAGTCAACTCTTCGCATCAGGTGGCCAAAGTACTGGAGTTTCAGCTTTAGCATCATTCCTTCCAAAGAAATCCCAGGGCAGATCTCCTTCAGAATGGACTGGTTGGATCTCCTTGCAGTCCAAGGGACCCTCAAAAGTCTTCTCCAACACCACAGTTCAAAAGCATCAATTCTTCAGTGCTCAGCCTTCTTCACAGTCCAACGCTCACATCCATACATGACCACAGGAAAAACCATAGCCTTGACTAGACGGACCTTTGTTGGCAAAGTAATGTCTCTGCTTGTTAATATGCTATCTAGGTTGGTCATAACTTTCCTTCCAAGGAGTAAGCGTCTTTTCATTTCATGGCTGCAGTCACCATCTGCAGTGATTTTGGAGCCCAGAAAAATAAAGTCTGACACTGTTTCCACTGTTTCCCCATCTATTTCCCATGAAGTGATGGGACCAGATGCCATGATCTTCATTTTCTGAATGCTGAGCTTTAAGCCAACTTTTTCACTCTCCTTTTTCACCTTCATCAAGAGGCTTTTTAGTTCCTCTTCACTGTGTGCCATAAGGGTGGTGTCATCTGCATATCTGAGGTTATTGATATTTCTCCCAGCAATCTTGATTCCAGCTTGTGTTTCTTCCAGTCTAGCATTTCTCATGATGTACTCTGCATATAAGTTAAATAAGCAGAGTGACAATATACAGCCTTGATGTACTCCTTTTCCTATTTGGAACCAGTCTGTTGTTCCATGTCCATAGATATACATATATCCCCTTCCTTTTGAACCACCCTCCCATCTCCCGCCCCATCCCACCCCTCTAGAATGATACAGAGCCCCTGTTTGAATTTCCTGAGCCATACAGCAAATTCCCCTTGGCTATCTATTTGACATATGGTAATGTAAGTTTCTATGTTACTCTTTCCATACGTCTCACCCTCTCCTCCTCTCTCCCCATGTCCATAAATCTTTTCTTTTGTCTCTTTCTCCATTGCTGCCCTGTAAATAAATTCTTCAGTACCATTTTTCTAGATTCCATAAATATGTGTTAGAATATGATATTTATCTTTCTCTTTCTGACTCACTTCACACTGTATAAAGGTTCTAGGTTTATCCAGATCATCAGAACTGACTCAAATGTGTTCCTTTTTATGGCTGAGTAATATTCCTTTGTGTATATGTACCACAGCTTCTTTATTCATTCATCTGTCTATGGACATCGAGGTTGCTTCCATGTTCTAGCTATTGTAAATAATGCTGCAATGAACAATGGAATACATGTGTCTTTTTCAATTTTGGTTTCCTCAGGGTATATGCCTAGGAGTGGGATTGTTGGTCATATGGTGGTTTTCTTCCTAACTTTTTAAGGAATCTCCATACCATCATCCATAGTGGCTGTATCAGTTTACATTTCCACCAACAGTGCAAGAGCATTTCCTTTTCTCCACACCCTCTCCAGCATTTATTGTTTGTAGACTTCTTGATGCTGGCCATTCTGACTGGTGTGAGGTGATATCTCACTGTGGTTTTGATTTGCATTTCTCTAATAATGAGCAATGTTGAGCATCTTTTCATGTGTTGGTTGGCATCTGTATGTCTTCTTTGGATAAATGTCCGTTTAGGTCTTTTTCCCACTTTTTGATTAGGTTGCTTGTTTTTCTGGTATTGAGTTGTATGAGCTGCTTGTATATTTTGGTAATTAATCTTCTGCCAGTTGTTTCATTTGCTATTATTCTCTCCCATTCTGAGGGTTGTCTTTTCACCTTGCTTTTAGTTTCCTTTGCTGTGCAAAAGCTTTTAAGTTTAATCAGGTGCCACTTGTTCACTTTTGTTTTTATTTCCATTCCTCTAGGAGGTGGGTCATAGAGGATCTTGCTTTGATTTATCTCATTGAGTGTTCTGCCTATGTTTCCCTGTAAGAGTTTTATAGTTTCTGGTCTTACATTTAGGTCTTTAATCTATTTTGAGTTTATCTTTGTGTATGGTGTTAGGAAGCATTCTAATTTCATTCTTTTGCATGTAGCTGTCCAGTTTTCCCAGCACCATTTATTAAAGAAGCTGTCTTTGCCACATTGGGTGTTATTGCCTCCTTTGTCAAAAATAATGTACCCATAGATGCATGGGATTATTTCTAGCTTTCTATCTTGTTCCATTGGTCTATATTTCTGTTTTTGTGCCTGTACCATACTGTCCTGATGACTGTAGCTTTGTAGTATAATCTGAAGTCAGGAAGGTTGATTCCTCCAGCTCCATTCTTCCTCAAGACTGCTTTGGCTATTCGGGGTCTTTTGTGTACCCATGTGAATTGTGAATTTTTTTGTTCTCAGTTCAGTTCAGTTGCTCAGTCATGTCCAACTCTTGTGACCCCATAGATGGCAGCACACCAGGCTTCCCTGTCCACCACCAACTCCTGGAGCTTACTCAAACTCATGTCCATTGAGTTGGTGATGCCATACAACCATCCCATCCTCTGGCAGCCCCTTCTCCTCCTGCCTTCAATCTTTCCAAGCATCAGGGTCTTTTCCAGTGAGTCAGTTCTTCACATCAGGTGGCCAAAGTATTGGAGTTTCAGCTTCAGCATCAGTCCTTCAAATGAATATTCAGGATTGATTTCCTTTAGGATGGGCTGGTTGGAACTCCTTGCTGTCCAAGGGACTCTCAAGAGTCTTTTCCAAAACTATAGTTCAAAAACATCAGTTCTTCAGAGCTCAGCTTTCTTTATATTCCAACTCTCACAGCCATACATGACTACTGGAAAAACCACAGCTTTGACTAGACAGACGTTTGTTGACAAAGTAATGACTCTGCTTTTTAATATGCTGCCTAGGTTGGTCATAACTTTTCTTCCAAGGAGCAAGCATCTTTTAATTCCATGGCTTCAGTCACCATCTACAGTGATTTTGGTGCCCCAAAAGATAAAGTCTGCCACTGTTTCCATTGCTTCCCCATCTATTTGCCATGAAGTGATGGGACCAGATGCCATGATCTTAGTTTTCTAAATGTTGAGTTTTAAGCCAACTTTTTCATTCTCCTCTTTCACTTTCATCAAGAGGCTCTTTAGTTCTTCTTTGCTTTCTGCCATAAGGGTGGTGTCATCTGCATATCTGAGGTTATTGATATTTCTCCTGGCAATCTTGATGACCACTTGTGCTTCATCCAGTCCAGCATTTCTCATGATGTACTCTGCATATAAGTTAAATAAACAGGGTGACAATATAGAGCCTTGACATTCTCCTTTCCCCAATTTGGAACCAGTCTGTTGTTCCATGTCCAGTTCTAACTGCTGCTTTTTGACCTGCATACAGATTTCTCAAGGGACAGGTCAGGTAATCTGGTATTCCCATCTCTTTAAGAATTTTCCCATTTGTTGTGATCCAAACAGTCAAAGTCTTTGGCATAGTCAATAAAGCAGAAGTAGATGTTTTTCTGGAACTCTCTTGCTTTTTTGATGATCCAGTGAATGTTGGCAATTTGATCTCTGGTTCCTCTGTCTTTTCTAAATCCAGCTTGAACATCTGGAAGTTCATAGTTCATGTATTGTTGAGGCCTGGCTTGGAGAATTTTGAGCATTACTTTGCTAGCATGTGAGGTGAGTGCAATTGTGTGGTAGGTTGGGCTTTCTTTAGCATTTCCTTTCTTTGGGATTGGAATGAAAATTGACCTTTTCCAGTCCTGTGGCCACTCCTGAGCTTTCCAAATTTGCTGGCATATTGAGTACAGCACTTTCACAGCATCATCTTTCAGGATGTGAAATAGCTCAACTGGAATTCCATCACCTCCACTAGCTTTGTTCATAGTCATGCTTCCTAAGGCCCACTTGACTTTGCGTTCCATGATGTCTGGTTCTAGGTGAGTGACCACACCTTTGTGGCTTTCTGGGTCATGAACATCTTTTTCGTACAGTTCTTCTGTGACACCTCTTCTTAATATCTTCTGCTTCTGTTAGGTCTATACCATTTCTGTCCTTTATTATGCCCATCTTTGCATGAAATGTTCCTTTGGTATCTCTAATTTTCTTGAAGATATCTCTAGTTTTTCCCATTCTCTTGTTTTCTTCTATTTCTTTGCACTGATCACTGAGGAAGGCTTTCTTATCTCTCCTTGCTAATCTTTGGAACTCTGCATTCAGATCTTTCCTTTTCTCCTTTGCCTTTTGCTTCTCTTGTTTTCACAGCTATTTGTAAGACCTCCTCAGACAACCGTTTTGCCTTTTTTCATTTCTTTTTCTTGGGGATGGTCTTGATCCCTGTCTCCCGTACAATGTCACGAACCTCCATCCATAGTTCTTCAGGCACTCTGACTATCAGATCTAATCCCTTGAATCTATTTGCCACTTCTGCTGTATAATTGAAAGGGATTTGATTTAGGTCATACCTGAATGGTCTAGTGGCTTTCCCTACTTTCTTCAATTTAAGTCTGAAATTGACAACAAGGAGTTCATGATCTGAGCCACAGTCACCTCCTGGTCGTGTTTTTGCTGACTGTATGAGGCTTCCCCATCTTTGGCTGCAAAGAATATAATCAATCTGATTTCAGTGTTGACCATCTGGTGACGTCCATGTGTAGAGTCTTCTCTTGTGTTGTTGGAAGAGGGTGTTTGGTACGACCAGTGCATTCTATTGGCAAAACTCTATTAGCCTTTGCCTTGCCTTCATTCTGTACTCCAAGGCCAAATTTGCCTGTTACTCCAGGTATTTCTTGACTTCCTACTTTTGCATTCCATCCCCTATAATGAAAAGGACATCTTTTTTGGGTGTTAGTTCTAAAAGGTCTTGTAGGTCTTCATAGAACCATTCAACTTCAGCTTCTTCAGCATTACTGGTTGGGTCATAGACTTGGATTACTGTGATATTGAATGCTTTGCTTTGGAAACAAACAGAAATCATTCTGTCATTTTTGAGATTGCATCCAAATACTGCATTTTGGACTCTTCTGTTGACTATGATGGCTACTCCATTTTTTTTCCTAGTTCTAGGGAAAATGCCATTGGTAATTTGATAGGGATCTCATTGATCTATAGATTGCATTTGGTAGTATAGTCGTTTTCACAATATTGATTCTTCCTACCCAGGAACATGGAATATCTCTCCATCTGTTTATATCATCTTTGATTTCTTTCATTAGCATCTTATAATTTTCTGTGTACAGTTCTTTTGTCTCCTTAGGTAAGTTTATCCCTAGATAGTTAATTCTTTTTGTTGCAGTAGTGAATGGGATTGATTCCTTAATTTCTCTTTCTGATTTTCATTGTTAGTATATAGACATGCACGTGATTTCTGTGTATTGATTTTGTATCCTGCAACTTTGCTAAATTCCCTGATTAACTCTAGAAATTTTCTAATACTGTCTTTAGGTTTTTTTATGTATAGTATCATGTCATTTGCAAACAGTGAGAGCTTTACTTCTTCTTTTCCGATCTGAATTCCTTTTATTTCCTTTTCTTTTCTGATTGCTGTAGCTAGGACTTCCAGAACTATGTTGAATAACAGTGGTGAACATGGACACCTTTGACGTGTTCCTGATCTTAGGGGGAATGCTTTCAGTTTTTCACCATCGAAAATACTGTTTGCTCTAGGCTTATCATATATGGCTTTTACTATGTTGAGGTAGTTTCCTTCTATGCTCATTTTTTGAAGAGTTTTAATAAATGGGTGCTGAATTTTGTCAAAGGCTTTTTCTGCATCTGTTGAGATTATCATATGGTTTTTATCTTTCAGTTTGTTAATATGGTGTATCACATTGATTGATTTCCATATAGTGAAGAATATCTGCATTCCTGGAATAAACCCAACTTGATCATGGTTGATCAACACTTGATGGTTGCTGAATTCTGTTTGCTAAAATTTTGTTGAGAATTTTTGCATCTATGTTCATCAGTGATATTGGACTGTAGTTTTCTTTTTTTGTGTTGTCTTTGTCTGGTTTTGGTATCAGGATGATGGAGGCCTTGTAGAATATGTTTGGAAGTGTTCCTTCCTCTGCAATTTTTTGAAAGAATTTTAGCAGGATAGGCATTGCTGCTGTTGCTGCTAAGTCGCTTCAGTCTTGTATGACTCTGTGCAACCCCATAGACAGCAGCCCACCAGGCTCCTCCATCCCTGGGATTCTCCAGGCAAGAATACTGGAGTGTGTTGCCATTTCCTTCTCCAAGGCATTAGCTCATCTCTAAATGTTAGATAGAATTCTCTTGTGAAGCCATCTGGTCCTGGGTTTTTGTGTTTTTGGCAGATTTTTTATCACAGCTTCAATTTCAGTGCTTGTAATTGGGTTGTTCATAATTTCTATTTCTTCCTGGTTCAGTCTTGGAAGATTGAACTTTTCTAAGAATCTGTCCATTTCTTCCAGGTTATCCATCTTATTGCCATATAGTTGTTCATAATAGTCTCTTATAATCCTTTGTATTTCTGCATTGTCTGTTGTAACCTCCCCTTTTTCATTTCTAATTTTGTTGATTTGATTCTTCTATCTTTTTTTCTTGATGAGTCTGGCTAAAGGCTTGTCAATTTTGTTTATCTTCTCAAAGAACCAGCTTTTAGTTTTATTAATCTTTACTATTGTTTCTTTCATTTCTTTTTCATTTATTTCTGCTTAGATCTTTATGATTTCTTTCCTTCTACTAATTTTAGGGCTTTTTTGGTTCTTCTTTTTCCAGTTGTTCTGGGTATAAATTTAGGTTGTCTATTCAATGTTTTTCTTATTTCTTAAAGTGGGATTGTATTGCTATAAACTTTCCTCTTAGAACTGCTTTTGCTGCATCTCATGGGTTTTGAGTTGTCATGTTTTCATTGTCATTTATTTCCGGAAATTTTTTAATTTCCATTTTGATTTATTCAGCAACCTGTTGGTTATTTAGAAATGTGTTGTTTAATCTCCGTGTGTTTGTGTTTCTTATAGTTTTTTTCCTGTAATTGATATATGGTCTCATAGCATTGTGGTTGGAGAAGATGCTTGATATGATTTCAATTTTCTTAAATTTACTGAGGTTTGATTTGTGACTCAAGATGTGGTCTAACCTGGAGAATGTTCCATGTGCACTTGAGAAGAAGGTGTATTCTTTTCCATTTGGGTAGAATGTCCTGAAGATATCAATGGGATCCATCTCATCTAATGTATCATTTAAGACTTGTGTTTCCTTATTAATTTTCTGTTTTGATGATCTGTCCACTGGTGTGAGTGGGGTGTTAAAGTCTCCTACTATTGTTATATTACTGTCATTTTCTCCTTTTATGTCTGTTAGTGTTTGTCTTATGTATTGAGATGCTCCTATGTTGAGTGCATAGACATCTCCAATTGTTATGTCTTCCTCTTGGATAGATCCCTTGATCATTATGCAGTATCCTTCCTTATCTCTTGTAATATTGTTTATTTTAAGGTCTATTTTGTCTGATACGAGGGTTGCTACTCCAGCTTTCTTTTGCTTTCCATTTGCATGGAATATATTTTTCCATCCTTTCATTTTCTGTCTCTATGTATCTTTAGGTCTGAAGTGGGTTTCTTGTAGACAGCATATATATGAGTCTTGTTTTTTGTATCCATTCAGCCAGTCTGTGTCTTTTGGTTGGAGCATTTAATCCATTTACATTTAAAGTAATTATATATATATATATATATATGTGTGTGTGTGTGTGTGTGTGTGTGTGTGTGTGTGTGTGTGTATTCCTATTTCCATTTTCTGAATTGTTTGGGGTTGATTTTGTAGATGTTTTTTCTTCTTTTATATTTCTTGACTATATAAGTCCCTTTATCATTTGTTGTAAAGCTGGTTTGGTGGTACTGAATTGTCTTAACTTTTGCTTGTCTGAAAACCTTTTTATTTCTCCATCAACTTTGAATGAGGTCCTTGCCAGGTACAGTAATCTTGGTTTTAGATTTTTCCCTTTCAGTACTTTAAATATATCCTGCCATTCTCTTCTGACCTGAAGAGTTCCTGCTGAAAAATCAGCTGTTAAACGTATGGGGTTTCCCTTGTATGTTACTTGTTGCTTCTCCCTTGCTGCTTTTAATATTCTTTCTTTATGTTTAGTCTTTGTTAGTTTGGTTAGTATGTGTCTTGGTGCGTTTCTCCTTGGGTTTATCCTGTATGGGACTCTTTGTGCCTCTTGGACTTGATTGACTATTTCCTTTACCATGTTGGGGAAATTCTCAACTGTAATCTCTTCAAAAATTTTCTTATACCCTTTGTTTTTCACTTCTACTTCTGGGACCCCTATAATTGAATGTTGGTGCATTTGATATTGCCCCAGAGGTCTCTGAGACTATCCTCAGTTCTTTTCATTCTTTTTACTTTATTCTGCTCTTCAGAAGTTATTTCCACCATTTTACCTTTCAGCTCACTGATTCATTCTTCTGTTTCAGATATTCTGTGATTGAATCCTTCTAGAGTATTTTTAATTTCAGTAATTGTGTTGTTTGTCTCTGTATATTCTTTAATTCTTCTAGGTCTTTGTTATTTGATTCTTGCATTTTCTCCATTTTGTTTTCAAGGCTTCTGATCATCTTTACTATCATTATTTTGAATTTTTTTTCAGGTAGTTTGCCTATTTCCTCTTCATTTATTTGGACTTCTGTGTTTCTAGTTTGTTCCTTCATTTGTATGGTAATTCTCTGCTGTTTCAGAGAATTACTATACAAAAAAATTTTTTTTAACTTATTGTGTTTGAGGTCTTCTTTTCCCAGGCTTCAAAGTTGAATTCTTTCTTCCTTTTGGTTTCTGCCCTCCTAAAGTCGGTGCAGTGGTTTGTGTAAGCTTTGTATAGGGTGAGATTGTTGCTGAGTTTTTATTTGTTTGTTTTTCCTCTGATGGGCAAGGCTGAGTGAGATGGTAATCCTGTCTGCTGATGACTGGGTTTGTAGTTTTGGTTTGTTTGTTGTTTAGATGAGGTGTCCTGCACAGGGTGCTACTAATGATTGGGTGATGCTGGGTCTTGTAATCAAGTGGTTTCCTTTGTGTGAGTTCTCACTATTTGATACTCCCTAGGGTTAGTTCTCTGGTAGTCTAGGGTCTTGGAGTCAGTGCTCCCACTCCAAAGGCTCAGGGCTTGATCTCTTTGATGCTAGGCATTGCCATCTTCATACATTCATTCAACAGGAATTTATAACACACCTGCTGTATGTGGACTGTAGATCTTATGACCTGTGTGCTCCCTCAGAGTGAAGAAAAGCAAGTGCTGGTTTAGTTTCTGAAATGCAGCTGTTTTCTGAGATTCTTTAGAAATGCAGCAAATCTCTCCACATACCATGAGCTGGAGTACCCTATGACTGCGCTAGTCAGACTCCACCCTGTTTTTCACTACCCTAAGGTAACTATTGATATGTTAGAACTCTGTCCCTTTTGGTTTGTTTCCTCTGGTTCTTGTTCCTCTTCTCTTTTCTTAACTTTCTGTGAGATTCTTGAACACTTTTTAGGTTTATGTATTGGTTCATTTAAAGTTTTTTAGAGCCTATCTCTTTTTGTACTTTTCTTAGTGGTCACTCTGGATATTACAATATACTTTTGTGACTTATTACAGTCTCCAGGTACCACCATTTACTACTTAGGGTGTACATTTAAAGAAATTGAAATCAAGGTAGTGGCACCCCTATGTCCATTGAAGCATATAGCCAAGACATTGAAACAATCTAAGTGTCCCTCAACAGATGAATGAATAAAGGAAATGTAGTATATGTAAAACAGAGTATCATTCAACCATTATAAAGAAGGAAATTCTATTTGTGACTATATGGGTTAAACTTGAAGGCATTATTTCTTTTTTAAAAAATTGAAGTATAGTTGATTTACAATATTGTGTTAGTTTAAGGTGTACAGTAAAGTGATTTTGTAATACATTATATGTATTATTTTTATAAGTTATTTTCCATTATCAGTTATTACAAGATGTTGAATATAATTCCTTATTGGTTATCTATTTTATATATAGTGGTGTTTGTATGTTCATCCCAAGCTCCTAATTTGTCCCCCCAACACACATATTTCCTCTTTAGTAAACATAAGCTCATTTTTGAAATCTGTGACTCTGTTTCTGTTTTGTAAATAAGTTCATTTATATCACTTTTTAAAAATTAGATTCCAAGTAGAAGCGATATCATATATTTTTCCTTCTCTGTCTGACTTACTTCACTCAGTATGGCAATCTCTGGCTCCAGTGTGTTGCTGCAAATGGCATTTTTTCATTCTTTTCTATGGCTGAGGAGTATTCTATCATATATATGTACCATGTCTTCTTTATCCATTTATCTATCAATGGACATTTAGGTTGCTTCCATGTCTTGGCTATTGTAAATAATGCTGCTATGAACATGGGGGTGCATGTATCTTTTCTAATTATAGTTTCATCTGCATATATGCCCAGGAGTGGGATTGCTGGATCATGTGGTAATACTATTCTTAGTTTTTAAAAAACCTCCATAGTGGCTACACCAGTTAATATTCCCACCAGCAGTGTGGGAGGACTCCCTTTGCTTCACACCTTCTCCAGCATTTATTATTTGTAGACCTTATTGATGATGGGCATTCTGATGGGAGGGCCCCTAGGTGGCACTCAGGGTAAAGAACCACCTGCCAATGCAGGAGAAGATCCCCTGGAGGAGGGCATGGCAACCCACTCCAGTATTCTTGTCTGAAGAATCCCATGGACAGAAGAGTCTGGCAGGCTGCAGTCCATTGGGTCACAAAGGGTCAGACATCACTGAAGCGACTTAGAATGTATGCACACGTTCTGATAGGAGTGAAATGATACCTCACTGTAGTTTGGATTTGCATTTCTCTGATAATGAGTGATGTTGAGCATCTTTTCATGTGCTTTTTGGCCATCTGTATTTCTTCTTTGGAGAAACGCCTGTTTAGGTCTTTTGCCAATATTTTGATTGGGTTGTTTTGTTTTGTTTATATTGAGTTGTATGAGTTGTTTGTATATTTTGCAAACTAAGTCCTTATTGGTCACATCATTTGCAGATATTTTCTCCCATTACATAGATTATAGATTATCTTTTTGTTTTGTTTATGGTTTCCTTTGCTGTGCAAAAGCTTATATGTTTGATTACGCCCCATTTGTTTATTTTTGCTTTTATTTCTATTGCCTTGGGAATCTGACCTAAGAAAAAATTGCTATGATTTATGTTAAAGAATATTCTTGCCTATATTCTCTTCTAGGAGTTTTATGGTGTCATGTCTTATAGTAAGTTTGCAAGCCATTTTGAGTTTATTGTTGTGAGGGTGTGTTCTAACTTCAGTGATTTATATGCAACTGTCCAGCTTCCCCAATACCATTCACTGAAGAGACTATCTTTTTCCCATTATATATTCTTCCCTCCTTTGTCAAAGGAGGGAATTATTCCTTAATTAATATTAACAAAATCCCCTCATTTATCTGTTGTGTCTGTTCAGTCTTTCATTAGATGTTTACTGGGTGCCTACTATCAAGTAAGAACAGCAGTGAACAAAGCAAAGCCCCTGACCTCATAGACCTTATGTTTTAATGGAGAGAGAGACAGGCAATAAAAAAATAATATGCCAGGTGATGCTAAGTAGAATAAAATAATAAAGCATTTAAAAGAACTAAGAAATGCCTGACATGGTGGAGTTGCTATTTTATATATAGTGGTCAGGGAAGGGTTTTCTTATAAGATGACATTTGGGCAGAAACCTGAAGGAAATTAAGAGGTAAGACATGTATATGTTCATTCATTTCAAAAATATTTATTAAGTACTGACTCAATGGACATGAGTTTGAGCAAGTTCTGGGAGTTGGTGATGGACAGAGAAGCCTGGTGTGCTGCAGTCCATGGTGTCACAAAGAGTCAGACACAATGAGCAACTGAACTGAACTGAACTGAAGTGCTTACTCTGTGTCAAGCACAGTTCTAGACTCTTGGGTTACAGTAGCAAACAAGACAAACAAACAAACAAAAAAAAATCTTGCCCCTGTGGTTCATACAATCAAAGTGGAAGAAGACAAAAACAAGCAATAAAGGTAGTAAGAAATTCATTGTGTACTAGGTGATATGTGCTATGGATAAAAGAAAAAGTAGAGTAGGCTAAGAGGGATCAGGAGCACCAGATCCAGAGTTTTCAAGTTTAAATAGATGACATCATGGGGGTAAAGAATGTCTAGATCATGAAGGGCCTTGTCGACCATTGAGTGGATTTTGACTTTTACTCTGAAATAGATGGGAGCTACTGGACAGTTTTGTATGGAACAGTGAAGTGACATAACTTTCATTTTTGAAGGATCAATCTGACTGCTGTATTGAAAATGAACTTTATGGAGGAAAGATAAAAGTAAAGAGAATCATTAAAAGGCTATTGTCATCACCCAGTCAAGGGACGATGGTGACTCGCAACGGGGTGTCAGCAATGGTGAGGGTGACAGTGATTTAATTCTGGTTATATTTTAACCATTTTTTTGGACATGTACACACTGCTTTATTTATTCATTTTTGGCTGTGCTTGGGTCTTTGTTGCTGCATACGAACTTTTTCAAGTTGCGGACAGCAGGAGCTACTCTCTAGCTGCAGTGTGTGAGCTTATTGCAGTGGCTTCTCTCGTTGTGGAGCAAAGTCTCTAGGCACATGGGTTTCAGTAGTTGTGACTTGCTGGCTCTAGAGTATTCAGGTTTCAGTAGTTGTGACACACAGGCTCAGTAGTTGCATTGTGTGGGCTTGAGAGCACAGGCTCAGCAGTTGTGGTACACGGTTTTAGTTGCTCTGCAGCACGTGGAATCCTCCTGGAGCAGGGATTGAACCCATGTCCCCTGTATTGGCAGAGGGATTCTTTACCACTGTTCCACCAAGGAAGTCCCCTGGTTATATTTTAAAGGTAGAGAGAAAAGCATTTCCTGAAATATTGAATGTCAGGTATGACAGGAGAGGAGTCAAGGATGACTCCAAGATTTTTGGCCGTAACACTGAAATGATGGAGTTGTCATCAACTGAGATGGGAAAGTTTGTGATTAAAGAAGTTTTGAAAGGGTGTGGGAAGATCAAGAATTCAGTTGTGCACATAAGCTGTTTACTGGACAACTAAGTGATGGTGTCAAGTGGGAAGTTGGATGTGTTCTAAACTGGTGTGCTCCAGAGAGGTCTGGGATATATATATTTGGTTTGACTACAAACAAATGCAATTTAAAGCTATGAGACAAGATGGAATCACTAAGGGAGTAGTGAATGTAGATACTGAAGGGAGAGAAGCTAGAGCCTGAGACCTGGGGGTTGAGAGATGAAGAAGAGGCAATAACGGAAACTAAAAATGAGCACTCGCAGAGGTGAAGAGAATGTGCCTGTATCCATTGGGGAAAAGATACTTGGGTGAGACAGAACAGCAAGTACACAGAGCCTAAGGCTAGATTCTGTAGGGCATTAGTGTTTGTCTTCCATTATTTTTTTCTCTATGCAGAAATTTTTACTTTTATGTTGTGAGATCTATAAATCTTTTTATGACTTTGGGGTTTATGTCAGGTTTTGAAAGGCCTTGTTAGAGTCATTCGACTACCATTTAAAATAGAGTGTTTCCTTACTAATTTAAAATACCAAATTTATCATATACTAAATTCCCATATGTGTACTTGGATCTGTTTTCCATTGATTTTTCTGTCTAACTGTGGGCCTGTTCCAAATGGCCTTAATTAATGAAGCTTTTATAATGTGCTGTATATGAGTTAAGTCTATCCCCTCTCATTGCTTTTATCCTTCAGAGCTCTTCTGGCTATCATTATATCTTTCCATAAGAATCTTTGACTCAGTTTATTTGTTCTTGCCCTCAAATCCTTTGTATATTTGTATGTTTATTGTGACCATGTTAAATACAGTGATTAATTTAGGGAAAATCGACATCTTTATAATATTGAGTGTTTCTAGGCAGGCATAAAGTATGCCTTTCTATTATAATTATTCCCTTATGTGCCTTAGTTGCATTTACAATTTTTCATCTACATATTGTATTTTGCTTGATAACTTTATGCATAGGTCATATACCATTTTTCTCTTGTAAATGGGGTCTGTCTTTCCTTTATGCTAAGTAGTTGTGGCTTACACATGGAAATGTGTTTTTATGTCATTTTGTTATCCATTCACTCTATTGCATCTTATTGTTTATAGTGGTTTTTCTGTTCATTTTGCTGGACTTGCCTGGTATACAATCAAAGAATCTACAAATAATGATAATTTTGCATCTTTTCAGTTTTTTAAACAATTTTGTTTAGATATATTTTATCCACCATAAATCTTACCCATTTATCTAATCAATGGGTTTTGGGTATATTTACAGGACTGTGTAAGAATTGACAATATTGGGAATTCCCTGGCAGTTCAGTGGTTAGAACTCTGTACTTCCACTGTGGAGGCACAGGTTTAGTACCTGGTGGGGGAGCTAAGATCCTTCATGCTGTGTACCACAGCAAAAAAAAAAAAAAAAAAGAAGAATCAACAATATTGAATTGTAAAATATTATGATCCCCAAAGGAAATCTTGTACCCATTAGCAATAAATCTCCATCCTCCCCTTCTCTCCCAACCCTGGGCAACCACTAATCTACTTTTTATTGTTTTGTGTGTATATAACCTGCAATGGGATGATAGGATATGTGGGTTTTGTGTTTGGTTTCTTTCACTTAATATAATGTTTTCAAGGCTCATCCATGCTGCAGTACATACCAATAATTCATTCTTTTTGTAATGTGGTAAAATATGTATAAACTTAAAATTGGTCTTTGAATTCTTTTTTTGTTGTTGCACCTAGCAGCATTTCAAACTTTCCAACCAGGGGTCCAGGTGGCACTAGCAGTAAAAAAGAAAAAAAAAAAACCCACCTGCCAATGCAGGAGATGTAAGAGATATGAATTCGACCCCTGGGTTGGGAAGATCTCCTGGAGAAGGGCATGGAAACTCACTCCAGTTTTATTGCCTGGAGATTCCTATGGACATAGGAACATAGCAGTCTACAGTCCATAGAGTCAGACACAGAGTCGGACACAACTGAATTGACTTAGTAGGTAAAATCGGGGATCAAAACTTTGCCCCCTGCAGTGGAAGTGCAGTTAACCACTGGACCACCAGGGATGTCCTTAACCATTTTAAAGTGTACAATTCAGTGGCACTAAGTACATTCACTTTGGTGTGCAACCATCACTACTATCCATCTCTAGAATTTTTCATTATCTGTTTCTATTAAATAATAATGTCCCATTCCTCAGCCCCCAGTCCCTGGTAACCACTATTCTACTTTCTGTCTCTATGACAGAAACTATCATAGACAGAACAGTTATAGTTACCTCACATAAACACAACCATACAATATTTGTCTTTTTGTGTCTGGCTTACTTGACTGATGGAGAAGGAAACGGCAACCCACTCCAGGATTCATGCCTGGAAAATCCCATGGACCGAGGAGCCTGGTGGGCTACAATCCATGGGGTCGCAAAGAGTCAGACATGACTGAGCGACTTCTGTGTGTGTGTGTACTTGACTGAATCATATTTTAGTGCATAGATATACCACAATTTGTTTACCTGTTCACCAGTTGATGGACATTTGAATTAATTTTGCCTTTTGGTTATTATGAATAATACTGCCATGAACATTGGTGTGCAACTTTTTGTGTAGACATGGTTTCATTCCTTTTGGGCATATGCATAGGAGTGAAATTGCTAGGTTACATGGTAACACTATGTTTAACCTTTTGAGGAACTGTCAAACTGTTTTCCAGAATGGCTCCCACCAACAATGTGAGAAGCTTCCAATTTTTGTCATCTTTACCTTACCAACACTTGCTATTAATTTTTAAAAAAATTATGGTCATCCTAGTGTGTGTAAAGTAGTATCTCATTGTGGATTTGATTTGAGTTTTCCTTGGGAGTCCCAGGTGATGCTAGTGGTAAAGAATCCACCTGCCAATGCAGGAGATACAAGAAACATGAGTTCCATCCCTGGATCAGGAAGATCCTAGCAAATGGCAAGTAGCAAGTAGCAAATGGAGATTTACACCTGTGTTTTTTCTTCTAAGAGTTTTATAGTTTTAGCCCCTCAAAACTAAAATATATATGATTACCAAGAAACCAATCACATGGAAAAAGTTATCCAACTATTTGAAAGTTTGTAATGGGGTCACAAAGAGTTGGACACGACTTAGCTACTGAACAAAAACAGCAATATAGTTTTACATAGATAGATATAGACATAGGTATATCTTTTCAAACTTAGAAATAATAAGATCTAGTGGTGGGTTTCCCTGGTAGTTCAGATGGCAAAGAATCTGCCTGGAAGGAAGGAGACCTGGGTTCAATCTCTGGGTTGGGAAGATCCCCTGGAGGAGGATATGGCAACCCACTCCAGTATTCTTGCCTGGAGAATTCCATGGACAGAGGAGACTGGTGGGCTACAATCCATGGGGTTGCAAAGAGTCGGACATGACTGAGAGACTAAGTACAAAGCACAGTGGTGGGTTTAATAACCATTATAACTTTAGAGTAGTGATGAGCATGATAATATTTTGAGATATCTACAACAATTGTAATGTTATATGAGAATATCTGATTTGTATTGATGATAAGGTCATAGCTGCTACTGATATTGCTTCAGTCTGTTGTTTACACTATAACGAAAAGGCACTGCTTCATTTCAGTGAGAAGTTAGTAGAAATAAAATGCAACTTTTTTTTCTTTTGGACTAATAGGATTCAAATTTTATCTAAATGCTCCAATTCACTCCAATTCCAACTGAAGTTCAAAAACATACATAATTGACTTTCTGGTTGGATTTACTTAAACAGTTCAAGGAGACAAGTTTGCTGAGGCTACCAGCTGCTCTGGGCAGTCTCAGGTGGATAGCTGTGTTCAGTTGTAAAGGGAAAAAGTACCAAATGCTAGAAATAGATTATAGAGGAGAATGTCTAAGGGAAAAGTTTAATGAGGGGTTATATTTCCTAGCTCACTGGAAACAGATGCCTCCCACTAATAATCTATAGATATATTTGCTGTTATTATGGTTTTGAATAGCAGCTTGTGTGTGCATGCTCAGTCGCTTCAGTTGTGTCTGACTCTTTGTGACCCCATGGACTGTAACCCACCAGGCTCCTCTATCTATGGGGTTTCCCAGGCAAGAATACTGGAGTGGATTGCCATTTCCTTTTCCAGGGGATCCTCCCAATCCAGGGATCAAACCTGTGTTTCTTTTATCACCTGTATTGGCCAGTGGGTTTACCACTAGCACCACCTGGGAATCTGGGTTTTGAATAAGTAGCATATTTACATAGTTCAGAAGTCAAACTAATATAACAAGGAATCCACAGAAGAGTCTTACTCTCATATATAGTACCATTTACCTGCCCTAAACCCTATAGATAGTGATTTTTTTTATGAAAACAAAAGCAAATATCTACATTTTGACCGCTTTCTTGTACAAATGGCAATATACTATACATACTACTTTGCACCATGCACTTATCACTTACAGTGTATCCTGGAGCTCGTTCTATATCAGTGTATCAGAGGATGAGAGCCCTACAGTGGGAATGTACCTGTCATTGTTTATTTCACACATTTTGATTTTTTGAATATTTTATTTATTTTTTATTGTGCTGGGTCTTCGTTGCTGTGTGGGCTTTTCTCTCATTGTGGTGAGTGGGGGCTACTCTCCAGTTGTGGTGTGTGGGGTTCTCATTGTGGTGGCTTCTCTTGTAGAGCACAGTCTTTAGGACACACAGGCTCAGTAGTTGTGGTTCCTGGGCTCTAGAGCACAGACTCAATAGTTATGGTGCTTGGGCTTAGTTGCTCTGTGACGTGTGGGATCTTCCCGGATCAGGGGTCAAACCTGTGTTTCCTGCATTGGCAGGCGGATTCTTTCCCACTGAGCCACCAGGGAAGCCCACACGTTCTGTCTGATGAACCGTTGAATGATTTCCAGTCTTCACTATTTTTTGGTCTATTTCTAAACTTTTACACATTTTATTTAGAACTTGCAATCGTCTAGACTCCTTTGGTTGTTAAGTGGCAGGAATTCAATTTAAAGTAAAAGTACTTTAAAGTAGTTTTACTACTTTAAAGTAAAAAAGGGATGCTTATACTATGAACAGGTGACTCAGTCTTCCCTCCTTTAATTCCATTGTAACTACTGTGAAACTTTTGATGTTTTTCTGCTGGTCTAAGGTTTTTTAAATTTTTTAATAAGAATTTAGTTACCTGATGTATTCTTTGTTCTTTATAATAAATACACATGGTCAATTGCTATATACCAGTGTGCAAATTATCTTAGCACCATAGAATTCCATAGACTAAAGTCAAATTTCACAGGCTGTTATTCAAACATACATGTCCAATTTATAGGCTATCTAGCTGATCACCTTATTATCTGTAAAAATTCAACATATACTGAATATATATTTTTCAAGACAGATGGTGAAACTTTTTCTTTTACAGCACACTTCTGGCCTCTGCTTCTCATCCTTACCAATTAGCCCATTACAGTTCAGGTATCACTGCTTAGAACCTCCTTGATCTTAAATCAAAAGCTGAGTCAAACCCAGGAACCAGGGCCTTCCCTGGTGGTCCAGTGGTTAAGACTTGACCTTCTAATGCAGGAGATGTGAGTTCAATCCCTGGTTAGGAAACTAAGATCCCACATACCTCATGGCCAAAACCCCCTGTTTAAAACAGAAGCAAGATTGTAACAAATTCAATAAAGACTTTCAAAATGGTCCACATTAAAAAAAGCCCAGGAATTATATACCAATCCTCTGTTGTAAGGTGGCCATCCAGATGATTCATAGCATGCCTCCATAAAGGTCTTTTTAAGATAAACATCAAAATAAAAGCACAAAGATTAAAATATTCCCATGGAGACCTAATATTCTCCCAGGATCATTTTTGGAATCACAAGTGGGGCAAACACTGTACTTCAGTATATATGTTTCCAGGATATATTTTAGGTGTAAAACTAGGAGTCTAACACAGTGAAGGTGAGAATTTGATCCAAGATAAAATAGGCATTCCTGAAGAATGACCAGACTGTTGCCCAGGAAGCAGAGAGAGTCTGCATCACAGTACTTGAGCAAGCTGGGAAGTACTACTGCTGCCAGAAATCAGCTTAGTGAGTGGAACACTTGGCCTGGCCTGCATCAAAGAGGCCATCCTGCCCAGTGTATGGAGCCTTTTTTAAAAAAAAAAACATTTGAAAGGGCTAGAAAATAAGACCTATTAGTTCTTTATAACAAGTGAAGTGGATTGGTGTTATTAAGTTTGAGGATGAAAAGAATGAATTAGAGTTGAGTATATGAATCAAGATGAAGATCAGTTCATCTCTGTAGGAAGAAGAGAAAATAAGTGACCTTTACTCGCAGGTAGATGGTGACTGAGGACACAGTGTCTGACAATTAGAACATTAAGCAATGGAAGAAGATTACAATTCCCTTTGTTTAAGGTGAAAAAGGAACCTGTTTATGTGTGGAAGCAGAGTGATAATCAAAGAATCTTCTTTTTAAACATCTTGGTAGTGTCTGTGGCCTTCTCTAAGGGCTAAGGTCAACTGGAACGGAACTGTAGATGCCTTTGGGGATTTGACTCCTAGATAAAGCTTAAGAAATGATTCAAATCTCTTCCCTGAATCTATTTTAACTGGTGAAAGATTTAAATTACAGGTATATTCCTTCAGGAAATGGCTGGGCCTCTTAGCAGAGAGAGATTAATGAGTTCTACTCTTTGGCATACTCTGAAAAGCAACTGTAGCAAGTTTCACGTTCTCACCTAATTGAATCAGTTCCCTGGGATTAACCTTCTCAGGCTTTTCTGCAAGATACACAGCTTGACATTTTGTCTGTTTGGGATTTTTCTCCCAAATCAACCCTTGTGCCATATTCCTAGAGTGACCTTATTTTCTGAAAAAGATTTGTAACATCTGGTTTGAGAAGAACACATTCAGGAATAGTGGTATGGATTATTCCATGTATTCATCCAATAGTTATTCACTTTGCACCTACTCTAAGCCAAACACTATTCTAACTACTTGGAAAACAACAGTGAATCAAACATACGGAGTTCCCTGCCTTCATGGAACTTACATTATTGTGAGGGGAGAAAGAATATAAACAATAGGTATTTTAAAGTAAGTAGGCGCTTCCCTGGTGGTCCAGGGGCTAAGACTCCAAACTCCCAATGCAGGGGGCCTGGGTTCGATCCCTGGTCAGGGAACTAGATTCTACATGTCGCAACTAAGAGTTTGCATGCACAGTTAAAAAGATCCTGTATGCAACAAATAAGACCTGCTGGAATCAGAATAAATAAATATTTTTTTTAAAGTAAATTGTATAGTACATTAGATGGTGAAAGTGAAAGTCACTCAGTCGTGTCCAACTCTTTGCAACCCCATGGACTATACAGTCCATGGAATTCTCCAGGCCAGAATACTGGAGTGGAATTGATGCTTTTGAACTATGGTACTGGAGAAGACTCTTGAGAGTCCCTTGGACTGCAAGGGGATCCAATCAGTCCATCCTAAAGGAAATCAGTCCTGAATATTCATTGGAATGACTGATGCTGAAGCTGAAACCCCAATACTTTGGCCACCTGATACGAAGAACCGACTCATTTGAAAAGACCCTGATGCTTGGAAAGGTTGAAGGTTGGAGGAGAAGGGGATGACAGAGGATCAGATGGTTGGATGGCATCACTGACACGATGGACATGAGTTTGAGCAAGCTCCAGGAGATGGTGATGGACAGGGAAGCCTGGCATGTTGCAGCCCATGGGGTCGCAAATAGTCGAACATGACTGAATGACTGAACTGAACTGAACTGAGCCTTTCCCTTCTCTGGGGGATCTTCCCTACCCAGGGATTGAATCCAGGTCTCCTGCATTGCAGGTGGATTCTTTACCAGCTGAGCTACCAGGGATCCCCATTAGATGGTAATAGGTGCTATTGGGAAAAGAAAAGGCAGACCCAGGCAAGGTGAACTGAGCATCCTGGATCCAGGAGTAGGAAGCAGGTTGCAGGATTAAGTAGGATGGTTAGCATGGGCCTCTATGAAAAAGTGAATTTTGTTCAAAGACTAAAAGAAGTCAGGACGTTACCCAGGTGGACATCTTGGGGGAGAGAGTCCTAGGCCAAGGGGACAGTCAATGGAAAGGCAGTGAGACAGAAAAATGCTTTGAATGCAAAGAACAGCAAGGAGGCCAGTGTAATTGGAGAGGAGGAAGTGAGGTTAAGAGTAGTAGAAGAGGGTACTTCCCTGGCAGTCCAGTGGTTAAAGACTTCGTGCTTCTACTGCAGGGGATGAGGCTTCGATTCTTGGTCAGGGAACTAAGGATCCCACATGCCATAGGGCACAACCTTCCCCCAGCCTCTGCCTCTGACCCCACCAGAAAAAGAGTAGTAGAAGGAGAGGGCCAGATCTGATTGCTGCTTTTACAAGATTTCTCTGTCTAATATGTTCAAAATAAACATGCATGGTTCTGGGGTGCATGGCTCTGATATCCACAAATGTGATTACCAGAGTTTAGTTAAATAATAGCATACCTAATAAAGTACTTCACATTTCAGTTATCAGCACATATTGACTGAGTAATTTCATAAAGTACAGATTGTAGTGGTTGCTCTTTACAGTCCACAAATTACTACATAAATAACAGATGTGCATCACCATCAGTGAGCTATCACTTGACTTCTTTTAAAGTCTATTGTTGACATTGGTGATACATGTTATTCCGTTTATGCATAGACAGCAAGATGTGTACTTGTGTCACCTCCTTGATTTGCAGTGGTCAACCCAGATGACATTTTTCCAAAACAAATCATCAAAAAAGTAGAAATCAGTCAACAAAGTGAAAGTGCAGCAAAGAAATGAAAAATTATAGAGCTGAAAGTGAAATTTGGATCATAGGTATGATTTGAATCATAGGTATATGAATACAGGAGACACGGGTTCGATCCCTGGTCCAGGAAAATGCCATATGCCGTGAAGTAACTAAGCCCATGTGCCACATCTACTGAGCTTAGTGCTCAAGAGCTGACGTTCTGCAACTACTGAAGCCCGTGCACCCTAGAGCCTAGGCTCCACAACAAGAAAAGTCACTTCAATGAGAAGCCCAAGCACAGCAAGGAAGAGAAGCCTCTGCTCTCTGCAACTAGAGGAAAACCCAAGCAGCAACGAAGACCCAGCACAACCAAAAACAAATAATTAAAAAAAAAAAAGCAGCAGCCGTGTTGACACTGCCCCCATTTGACAGACCCATGCTATGCAGCCAGGAAAACTCGGTGCAGGTGAACTTTTTAAAACAAACGAGGAAAGCTGTAACATAAAGAATAGATATCCCCGAGGGAGTGACACAGCAAAAAGTTTACACTGAAGGAACTCTTAGAGATATTTCACAATATTGAAAGTATAAGGGATAAAATGGCGTAAGCTGATCCAAACTTCAGAAAAAGGCATCTTTTTAGAAAAAGTAAAATATAAGGGGACATTGAGGTTCCCGAAAGGGCATCTTTTTAGAAAAAGTAAAAATAAGTGTGGCAATAGAGAACAAAAGCCTTAAAAATGTGTGTTCACCTCCCTTACACCGCACAGAAAAATTAATATATTGTGGATGTCCTTTGTATGTCAGTAATGTAGATCTACTAATTTTTTTGTAATGACAGCCTTAGTATTCCAGAGTTCGTGCTATATATTATTTTACTGATTCCTTACTAGTGAATACTTAGTTTACTCTCAAATTTCTCACCATTACATTTACTCTCAAATGTCTCACCATGACAAATAATGTTGCAATGATTCTGACCTTATATCTAGATTTTTACACTTACATGAATATTTTTGTAGGACAGATTCCTAGAAGTGAAATTGTTGAGTCAAAGTTATATATCTTAAGAATATTGATGGATATTTCTGATTTCCCCTCCAAAAATTGTATTAGTTTATCAATATACAAGAATGCCTTTTCCCCCAGAACTTCATACACTCTGCATATTATCAGTCTGTAAAAATCATCTTACCTATTAGGCAATATGATATCTCATTAGGGTTATAATTTGCATTTC
Organism: Bos grunniens; assembly: GCF_055505025.1. Lineage (NCBI taxonomy): Eukaryota > Metazoa > Chordata > Mammalia > Artiodactyla > Bovidae > Bos > Bos grunniens. The sequence continues at coordinate 120,976,835 of NC_141194.1, read as the reverse complement.
TCTGATCACTATTGAGGTTGAGCCATCTTTTCATATGTATATAGGTCATTTGCATTTCCTCATCTGTGAATTGCTAGCTCACGTTCTTTTCTATAAGTTCTTTTTTATTTTATACCTCTCTATATTTAAAAAGAAAGAAATGAATATTTTGTATTCTTTAAGTAACCTTGTGATTTACTCTTTATCAACCATAGTATCAGAAGAAAGCATTTACTCAATCCAAAAGAAAGGAAAATTTAAATACATGTATTTTGTTATGAATTTGTGGGAAGCAGGAGACAAGGAAAAAATTTAATTGTTTAATTCTGCTTTATCTCTACTTAGTATTAAAATGATTCTCCTTTCATTCCCTGGACCTCCCCAATTAGGAAATGCTATTTGATGACTTCAAATTCACCATGGACCTCTTGTACATTTGTCTAAGTCACTGAAGTCTAAACTTTGAAACTTTAACTCATAGTTCTGGTTCTATAGTTTTAAAAAAAACTGCCTTTGAGGTCAATCCAGAAGGGAGTGGAGAATTGCAGTTATTTGATATATTCAGGAGCATTCTAACCACCCATTCTAACCATTCAGGCAGAGGCAGATGCACTTTTTTTGTTTGTTTGTTTCAGAATTCTTTCAGAATGACCTCATAATTGCACAACCCCTGTAGGCTCAATGTTGAAGAAGAATGAGTTTTGGAACGGTGAGGAGGACATGTTTTGAAACAGAAGCAAACAGTGATAATTATTTAACAATGCTGTCATCCAGGTAATCTAAGCAAGAATGGCTAGAGATGCTCCTGCGATTGGAGCTGAGGGTGACCATTGCAGAGTCCAGGGTGACAATGGTTAGCCTTTCCTAAGCACCCTTGTTTCCATTTTTCCTTTACACCAGTAACGTGCTAATTGTTGAGTAGCAGAAGGGCCAGCCAAAACTGATTAAGTCTGGCTTAGTGACCATTTAGTTTAGTTCCATTTCACCTAAATGGTACTTCAGTTGTCCAAAGAAAAGAGACATGGGGTGGAGGGGACTACCCTGTCCTTGGTTATCACCAGTAACCTCAACTTAAGGACATTTCCATGGTCAAACATAGTGAGTTTTAACTTCAGTAAATCTGGTCCGTCCTAGACCCTTTTCATTCATGTATTGCATTAAAAGACCAGCAAATGCTTTCTGACATTTTGATTCAGTGACTTAACTCTTAAATGCAGCTTAAGCGTTGTGTGTAATCTTGGCTCCATTGGCAAGCGTTTACCTCGACCATAATCCATATCCAGGGAGTGTCTTTTCAGGAAACAGATTTAGACTCCTAGGCTCTCAGGCCTTAAAGTGCATTGAATCTAATCCCACCTGAGCCTTGAATATCCCTTCCAGGTCTCCTCCTGCCCCTCCAAGGGGGGAGGTCACCTTGGCTCAATTCAATTCAACTGGAGATCTTTCCAGTGACATTGTGATCATTGTTCTATGAAATGGCCAAATTCATCTGAAAAGAACTCTGACAGATAAAGTTCTCGTTGAAGAGAAATTTTTCTCCCAGTAGATTCAACCCATCTATCCAATGGGAGTACAGTGGTGTCTTCCAGAACACATTTGATCTCTCTTACACACCACAGACCTGTATATATTTGAAGATAGCCTGTTCCCTTTCTGTAGCTACACCCCTCTTCCCCTCCCCTACCGTTCTGTCTGAATGTTCCCAGCTTTTGTGACTTTTCTCGGGAGGAGACCCTGGCTTCTCCTCTAGCCTAATCTCTTGCTCCTTGCCTGTGCCACATGGCTTCCTTCTGTCCCTGAAACATGTACAGCATTTTCTTGTCTCAATGCGTTTATACTTTTTCTTCCTGCTACCAGAAATGCTCTTCCCTCAGGTAGCAGCCAGGTTTGTTTATTTCTTTCATTTTGCCTAAATATCAGCTCCTCAGAGAGGCCTTCCCTGACCATCGTCTCAAAAAGAAATTCTGTTCCCATGTCCATCATGATCTCCCCGCCCCCCATATATTTTTCTTCATAGCACACATCACTCCCCAAAAAATGATTAGGTGTCTGTTTATAGGTTTGTCTGTCTCTCCCATTAAATGTAAGCACCACGAGGGCAGGGACTGGGCATGTTTTATTTAGCACTTAGTATATAGTCATTGATTGACTCAATAGGATATGGTGGAGTTTTTAAACATATTTATTTCTCTGGCTACATTGGGTCTTAGTTGTGGCATGCAGGATCTTTTAGTTGCAGCATGTGGGATATGGTTCCCTGACCAGGGATCAAACCTGGGCCCCTTGCATTGGGAACATGGAATCTTAGCCACTGCACCACCAGGGAAGTCCCAGCTATGGTTTTTATTCCTTTCACCATCCTGCTCATTTCTTAGCAGGTTCTCAGTATCCCCATCAAAATGCAGTAGACAGAACTGACAGTAGAAATTGAGCCATGAGGAGACCAAGGCAGAATAAAGCAGGACCAGCCCATTATTCAGTCAGTGAGTATATACTGTGCAGCAGCTATCATGCTAGGTCATGAAAGTATTGTTCAGTCGCTCAGTGGTGTCTGACTCTTTGTGACCCATGGACTGCATTATGCCAGGCTTCCCTGTCCTTCACCATCTCCTGGAGTTTGCTCAAACTCATGTCTGTTGTGTCGGTGATGCCATCCAAGCATCTCATCCTTGTCCTCTTCTCCTCCTGCCTTCAATCTTTCACAGCATCAGGGTCTTTTCTAATGAGTCAGTTCTTTGCATCAGGTGGCCAAAGTATTAGAGCTTCAGCCTCAGCATCAGTCTTTCTAATGAATATTCAGGATTGATTTCCTTTAGGACTGACTGGTTTGAACTCCCTGCAGTCCAAGAGACTCAAGAATCTTCTCCAACACCACAGTTTGAAAGCATCAATTCTTTGACGCCTAGCTTTCTTTATGGTCCAACTGTCACATCCATACATAACTACTGGAAAAACCATAGCTTTGACCATGAACAAGCTCAACAGGGTCCCTGCATCCAGGAATTGAAAGAGACACATGTACCCCAATGTTCATCACAGCACTGTTTATAATAGATAGAACACGGAATCAACCTAGATGCCCATCAGCAGATGAATGGATAAGAAAGTTGTGGTACATATACACAATGGAATATTACTCAGCTATTAAAAAGAATACAGTTGAGTCAGTTCTAATGAGGTGAATGAACCTGGAGCCTATGATACAGAATGAAGTAAGTCAGAAAGAAAAACACCAATACAGTATATTAACCTATATATATGGAATTTAGAAAGATGCTAACAATGAACCTATATGTGAGACAGCAAAAGAGACACAGATATAAAAACAGACTTTTGGACTCTGTGGGAGAAGGTGAGAGCAGGATAATTTGAGAGAATAGCATTGAGACTTGTATATTACCTTAGGTGAAATAGATGACCAGTCCAAGTTTGATGCATGAAACGGGGCACCCAAAGTTGGTGCACTGGGACAACCCAGAGGGATGGAATGGGGAGGGAGGTGGGAGGGGGGTTGAGGATAAGGAGACACATGTATACCCGTGGCTGATTCATGTCAATGTATAGCAAAAACCACCACACTATTGTAATTAGCCTTCAATTAAAATAAACAAATTAAAAACTTGAAGCTCTTATCATGAGTGCTTTTTGTGCTCAAATGCAAAATCATGTATTTAATCTATTAAATTTCGTTGGTCTAAATTCTGTCCATCATTCTTCTAAATTGCATTATTTTGGGATCCCCTTTCAGTCAACCAAGATATTTACTAGTCTTTCTAGCTTTGTGTCATATCCAGATCTATTAAGTGGCCTTCTATTGATGCAAGTTTTCAATAAAGTCACTGATCATGGGGACTTCCTTGGTGACCCAGTGGTTAAGAATCCACCTTCCAATGCAGGGGACGTGGGTTTGATCCCTGGTTGGGGAACTAAGATTGCGCATGCCAGGGGGCAACTAAGCCTACACACCACAACTAGAGAAGTTTGTGCACTGCAATGAAGAGCCTGTGCACCACAATGAGGACCCAGCACAGAAAAAAAGAAAAAAATCACTGACCAAGACAGACCTCAATAGCACACCACCAGCAGATTACTTCGGGCTCAGTACCCAATTAACAGTACTTCCAGATGTCTTGATGCTTCCAGATTTTCTGCCTACCATATTTCCAGGGTTCCCAGTCTGAAACCCTGCCAAGGAAGAAATTAATGTTAATCAGATATGTCTTGTTCCTAGTGAACCTGGTTTGGGTCCCAATAATCATTTATGGCCTTGGCAACCACTACAAATTCTATTAGATATACCTAAACCATACATTTAACGTTCCATTTGGTTCACTTTATTCAATATTAACATCAGACTCACGAATTTGTAATGTCCAGAATCATCTCATCTTTGCCACTTTCGAAAATCAGAATAGGTATCTATTTTCTTGACTTCAAATCCTCTCCTATTTTCTCTGATTCCTCAAACTCTGGCATGATAGCATAATAGCATTCTGTGTGTGTGTGTGTGTGTATCTGTGTCTGTGTTTTCTTTTTTTCTAAGCTCTCTCTTTTGGGGACATCCTGTCATCTGAGTAAGGACTTTTAAACTCATTTCTATAACTCCTCTGTGTTCTCTTACACTCTCATCTCAGTTTTGGTCTTCTGCTGACTCTTAACTAAAGTTCTTTTCTAACCTTCAGCTGAAGCTCATTGCTTTTTTCAGAGAAAACAAAACATTTGGAGTTCTGCTGTTCTTGAATTCCATCAGCATTGCTCCTTCAATCCCTAGCAGCATACCTCTCCCCTGACTTTGTTCTTGCTCAGAACAGAATGAAGCCTCATGCTGTTCCTTAAAGATGCAAAGCATATCCTCAAATTAGGGCCTTGGCATTTCCTGAACCCTCAGCCAGGAATGCTCTTTACCTAGATATTTGCAGAACTTGCCCCTCATTTCATATGGATCTCTTCCCAATTGTCTCCTCATCAGAGAAGTCATCACTGGTTCTGTGGGTGCAACAACACACACATACCCACCCCTGTGGTCACTCACTGCCCCTTACCTTGCTCTGTTTTTCTTCTCAACAATTATCACCATCTGATATATTGTTTTGGTTACTGTCTGTCTTGTCCCACTAGAAAATAAGTTGCACAAGGACAAGAATTTTTGTTTTTGTTAATTAATTGCTACAATGGTGCTTGTTACAGAATAAATGCTCAATGAATATTGTTATTAATAACAATGACAATTGTTAAAAATTAATGATGGCTATATTAGAAAAGACTCTGATGCTGGGAGGGATTGGGGGCAGGAGGAGAAGGGGACGACAGAGGATGAGATGGCTGGATGGCATCACTGACTCAATGGACATGAGTCTGGGTGAACTCTGGGAGTTGGTGATGGACAGGGAGGCCTGGCGTGCTGCGATTCATGGGGTCGCAAAGAGTCAGACACAACTGAGTGACTGAACTGAACTGAACTGATATAGTTTTCTTGGAGCTTCCCTTATAGCTCAGTTGGTAAAAATCAGCCTGCAGTGCAGGAGACCAGGGTTCGATCCCTGGGTTGGGAAGATCCCTTGGAGAAGGAAATGACAACCCACTCCAGTATCCTTGCCCGGAAAATCTCATGGACAGAGGAGTCTGGTGGGCTGCAGTCCATGGGGTCGCAAAGAGTTGGGCATGACTGAGTGACTAACACTTATTTATTTACTTACATAGTTTTCTTAGAACACTGTCCCATGAGACCTACATGTAATTTTTCAACATTGAAAATGACATTGAAGGTCCTAACAACAACTAATACTGCCATGAGAACAGTGATTAGAAAGTGACTGGAAAACAAAATTTAGATCCTGGAATTTTTATGACTTGATCCGTGTGATATGCAAAGCCAGCCTGAAGGTCTAATGCAGGACAACACACGTGGGATCATAGTACTCACTGGAATTCAGTGGGACCAGCCTGAATTCAGTGGGAGGCAGAAGGGGCTGCCCTATCTCAAAGGAGCTTATCTGCTAGGAGAGAGGGTGAAGTCATACAGTATACTGAACTGACATTCACTTAGATATACAGGTGTTGATATGGAAAGTAGTCTGTGACATTATGTTAAGTGAAAAAGGTAGAAAATACGTAACATGTACACTATGGTTCTACTTATGTGCTGTTAGAGGATGTGGGGAGAGAGAGTATAATGGTATATATTAAAATATTAATATTGTTTTCTCTGAATAGTGTCATTTTATTCTAGATTATTTTTTAAAGTCTTTTTGTTTCTGAGTGATTTTTTGAAATTTACTTTCTTGAAGTATAGTTGACTTACAATGTATTAATTTCTGCTGTACAGCAAAATGATTCAGTTATATATATGTATTCTTTTTCATGTTCTTTTTCATTATGGTTTATCACAGGAGGTAGAAATGATAAAAAAAAAAAAAACTTTCTGTTGTTTTTTTATACCAAATTTATGTCACAGGATATTGAATATAGCTCCCTGTGCTCTACAGTGGGACCTTGTTGTTTATCCATTCAATACATAATAGTTTGCACTTGCTAAGTCCAAATCCCTACTCAATTCCTTCCCCCATCCGCTTCCCCTTGTCAACCACAAGTTTGTTCTATGGAATCTATTCTGTTTGTGAGTTTCTTTCATAGATAAGCTCATTTGCATCATTTTTTAGGGTCCATGTTTAAGCAATATTATATACGATATTTGTCTTTGACTGACTTCACTTAATATGACAATCTCTAGGTCTATCCATGTTGCTGCAAATAGCATTATTTCATTCCTTTTTATGGCTGAGTAATATTCCATTGTGGAGTTCCCAGGTGGCTCAGTGGTAAAGAATTCACCTTTAATGCAGGAGTCAGACATGACTTGGCAACTAAACAGCAATATTCCACTGTATATATGTACAACATCTTCTTTATCCATTCCTCTGTCGACGGACATTTAGGTTGTTTCCATGTCTTGGCTATTGTAGATAGTGCTGCTATGAACTCTTTCTGAAAGATGTGATTTTCCTTTAAAACAATGGATATAGATCATTTCCACAAAATAATGGAGTCCTCTTTCAAAGGGTCCACAGGGATCTGGGGGAAGTGGTTGCCATGGAGAGTAACTGGAGAACTGGTAAAGAAGGAGGGATAGTTAGTCTTCATGCATTTTGTGTTTATACTAGTTGATATTATACCATGTGCATGCTATTGTTTGTAAAGAATGCATGGCTTGTAACTCTTTGATCGTAGATATTATAGGTACTCTACGGGGGATGTTATAGTGCACCTGACAAGGGAGCAGCTGAAAAGTTATCAAAATTGCTCTGACAGTTTCCTAGAGAAAACAACTAGAGGGACTGTGGCTTTAAACCTAATTCTGACCAACAGAGGGAATCATTTGGGAGGCAGAAGTGATAAAACCCTAAAGAAGGAGTGAGTGAAAAAACCACAGTCTTTGCCCTCTGGAAGGGGGATGGCTGAGGCAGGTCTGAAGTCCAAGTCCATAGCATGAGACTCTACAAGAGAAAACAATTCAAGAGGGTTGGGAAGCTCTCTGAAATGCCACCCTGACTGCCACTACAAATGATCTGGGTGGAGGAATACATGGGAGGATTCTTAAGGAAGGCAGAGAATTTGTAGAGGGAAATCACAGAGAAACTCAGATTTTAAAATACGAATCTTGAAATGAAAAGAAGCTTTTTGTCTAGTGCAGGGAGGGGAGATGGTAACCAAAGAAATATCAGATGGTCATAGTTGATAAGAAGATCAAAGCAGGGTCAGGGGCAGATGGTAACCAACAGGAGTGTGTGTGTGCATTCTTTTGTTGTGGTGCCAAAGGGACGATTGGGAAGAGACCTAAATCAAGTGTGAGGACAAGATCTGCAAATACCTGGGCATCCCAGGCAGAGAGTTCTGCAAATCCCAAGGCTCTGATGTGGAGATATGCTAGGCATATTTCAGGAATAGCAGGGAAGTGAATGGAGCTGGTTCCTAGTGTGGGAGGAGTGGTGGGATATGAACTCAGAAGGATAGGGGGGAGCCCAATCATATAGGGCCTCATGGCTCTAAGCAAAACTTTGAATTGTATTCCGAGATGGATCGTTAAGGAGAGGTTTCAAGCAGAGGCATGGCATGAACTGACCGCTACTCAGGACCACTCTGGCTACCATGCTTAGCAGACAACATGAGGACCAGGAATAAGAGGGATATTTGCGGAGGCTAGTCCAGAAATACAGGTGAGAGATGTGCGTTGTTTAGACTGCAGGGCCAGTGACAGGGCTAGGGAGACAGGGTTACATTGTGAATGTATGCTGAAGGAAGAGTCGGTAAGATTTCTGATGGGCTAGAAAGAAAGTAGTCATGTATGGATGTGAGAGTTGGACTATAAAGAACACTGAGCGCCAAAGATTGATGCTTTTGAACTTGGTGTTGGAGAAGACTCTTGAGAGTCCTTTGGATTGCAAGAAGATCCAACCAGTCCATCCTAAAGGAAATCAGTCCTGAATATTCATTGGAAGGACTGATGCTGAAGCTGAAGTTCCAATACTTTGGCCACCTGATGTGAAGAAATGACTCCTTGGAAAAGATCCTGATGCTGGGAAAGACTGAAGGCAGGAGAAGGGAACAACAGAGGATAAGATAGTTGGATGGTATCACCGATGCAATGGACATGAGTTTGAGAAGGATCTGGGAGTTGGTGATGGACAGGGAGGCCTGGCATGCTGCAGTCCATGGGGTCGCAAAGAGTTGAACATGACTGAGCAACTGAACTGAACTGAACTGAGATGAAAGATGTTAGAAAAAAAGGGAAAAGTCAGGGGTAACCTGAAGATGTTTGGTCTGAGCAAGTAGATGAATGGTGATCCCATTTATAGAGATGGGAACAGTTGAGGGAGGGACATGTCTTGGAGGGCGGGGTTCAACATGAAGTTGTAGACATACTGAGTTTAAGGTAGCTGTTAAATATTCAAGTGGAGATGTTCTGTTGGAGGTATATATGTGTGTGAAATTTAGGGAATGGTCTTGGTTAGACATAAAATTTCGGAGTTCTCAGCATATAGATGGTATTTCAATCCAGAGGACTAGAGAAACAAGTGAACAGGGCTGTTAATTAGGCTTGTCTTCCACCTCCATTCCCCTCCCTGGTGCCCTGCCTGCCTCGAATGTGCATCCCTTGCACCTGGACCACAGGCCTAACTCATCACTTGGCCATGTCTCATTGCACCTTTTCAATCTGCTCTGCTCAGAGACCTCTGGCCTTCAGAGCAGAGTATCTCTACTCCTTTGACCTTCACCTGACAAAATCCAAAAGGCTGTGGTATTGAATACAGCTAGAGTAAGCAGCCATTTCTTCAAAGGGATGAATTCTGAGGTCCTGAGAAAATCTCTTACCACCAATACACAGGAGCTCCTTTAGATGCTGGCGAAATCGCCCAATCATTCCCTTAATTCAGCTGGGAGTGGGGAGCTCTTTTGTTTGTTGTTGAGGACTCATGACTTCTAGAGGGAACACTCCACAGCCCACCTCACAGAAAAGCACCTTAGAGAAACTGAACTGTTCAACTAACTCACTAACGTCAGTGAATAACCACAGAAAATACTAAGATTATGCTTCACTAGCATCTAATGGGAAGAAGGCAATGGCACCCCACTCCAGTACTCTTGCCTGGAAAATCCCATGGACGGAGGAGCCTGGAAGGCTGCAGTCCATGGGGTTGCTAAAAGTCGGACAAGACTGAGCGACTTCACTTTCACTTTTCACTTTCCTGCATTGGAGAAGGAAATGGCAACCCACTCCAGTGTTCTTGCCTGGAGAATCTCAGGGACGGGGAAGCCCAGTGGGCTGCCATCTATGGGGTCGCACAGAGTCGGACACGACTGAAGCAACTTAGCAGCAGCAGCAGCAGCATCTAATGGCTGGTTTTAGAGGGGAAAGAGACAAGAGGGTAGGAGAAGCAGAAGAAAAGGTGGGGACTCATTATACTCCTACTGTGTACCAAGTAGTGTGCTAGGCCATATACACAACATCATCAGCTCAATAATGAACTTTCCCACAATTCTGTGAGGGAGCAATCACTGGACCCAGTTTCCAGATGAAGAGTGTGAGGCTCAAAGCGTTGAAGGCACTTGCCCAGATTCAGCTCTTTAGTTGGTAGGTGGTGTAGCCAGTTCCTTCCACCTGGAGTCCACCTGGACTCCCAACCCTTGTGACCCTGTATCCCTCTGCTGCCCTGACAAGGTCAAGCGGAGAGTGTTCATCAGAGGCCACATTCTGGGGCTCTGGGCTTCACAGTATTTATTACCTGTTACTCACCTCTTTGAAATGTTGATTAGCTGTTGTTCCCAGCTTGTCAAATGCTTTCATCCTTAAACCTTGAAAGGTATTTTTTTTTCCTAAATAGGGTACCCACTGTTTCACACCAAGCTGCAAACTATTTTCTACCCTCAGGTCAGATAAGCAGAGTCAACCCAGGTTTAGGGAAAGCCCAGCCTGTCAGGTCCCCATGCTTCCAGTGGTAAAGGCTTAGACTCCTGTTGAAATGCAGCTGCCCCTAACATCAATGTTGTCAGATCTTTGCAAGCCTAGGAGATGTGAGTGTCTGACCTTTTGCTAGGAAAGGTATACATAGGGAGTGATGTCCTAATTGTACCCGAGACCACAGGAACCTTGGAAGCAGGCTGACCCCGCCAGGACTGCCTGCTCCTTCACTGGAGTGCATCCCTGCCATCAGGTGGGACTAAGGCAGTTTACACAGAGGAGGTGACTTCAGTTCAGCAACAGGGGACCAGAGCCACGTCTAGAAGGCTGTGTGCCTTTGTGGCTGGTGATGGGGCATCAGGGAGTTGGAGCAGGATCTTTGGGCTGATGGGTAAAGCGGAACTGCTTCTTCTGGGGTCTGATGGTCAGGGAGATGCTTTCTACCTTCCTCCCCTGGAACCAATGAACTGTATTCAAGTGGAACTTGCACTTCCAAGGCAGCCCAGGGGCCCTATCTAGATCCAAGCAGAATAGTCAAAAGTCTTTTCTTCTGATGTTGTGAGAATAAAACAGTGTGTCATATTTATTCCTTCCTCTTCCAAGAAACCTCTCCTGGTCTCAGTTGAAATTAATTTTCCCTCCTTGCACTCCTGGAGCCCCTTGCTTGCACTTCTCCGCCAGTGTTCCCAAGCACCGTCCTTATTAGCATTATTTATGGGCACTCCTGTCCTCTCTTCCAGATCACGAGCTCCTGGAGGGCAGAAACTGCAGTTTATTCATCTCTATTCCCCAGGGACTGCGTGCAGGGCCCTGCACATGGTAAGGACTCAGTAACTGCTGGTTGAATTGAATTATTACTCTCCGCTGCTGTTGTTGTGATTGGCATTCATTTATTTAATCCATTTGTCCCTTAAGAATCTCCTGCCAAGACTCAAAAGCAAAGGCGCCCAAGTACAAAGACACGTTTTTTAGCAGTTGATGGTTCGGGGTGGTTTTATTTTAAATCGGCCCAAATGAAAAGCCATGTTTTCTTAGGTCTGGCCAGCCAGACAGAAAAGGTTATCAGCAGATTAAGAGAAGTGTTCTCAAACAGCATCAAGTGTCTTTCAGTGTGTCCAATGGCTGGAGAGCTTTGTGTGGCCTCAAAAGCTGGCTGGAAGGCTACTTGGATTCATTCTGACATATGTCATATTTTGGAGAGAGGTGTTGAAAGCAGAGTCAAACAGACAGCCAGTCAAAGTGCCGCTTGGTGCGCTGGAATGGGCCTTACATGAAAGCCTGAGTGAGCGGCTCGCAGAACAAGGCTGCCCCCCGGGTCTTCCCCGGGAGCTACTTGAAAAGCTGAGAAGTGTTCAGGAGTTCTCATCACTTGGGGACATTCCCTCCATTCCACAGTGGGCAGCGGGCCTCCAGGACACTTTGTACCGACTACATTCTAGCTGTCAGGTTGACTTTATCTTCCTCCTGTTGATGGTACCCATCGAAAACAGCCCATCTTTGTAGACTGACACATTTAGGAACTCCGTAGCTTATAAAGTACGGATTCCTCCTGCTGTGATGAGAGAATTAGACACGAAGAGAGATTTAGTATCTGCAGCGCCAGAGGCAAAGACTTAGGCAGGCAGGCAAGAGAGAACATTTATAGCACACCAGCTGTGTGTCTGGTCTTGGGCTGGTGGTAACCAAAGCAGATGCGATGCCAGCCCTGGTTACATTTATAGCTCAGTGGAAGGGGAGGGGGACTTGAGTGGAAGTGCAGAAGGCATGTGGGGGGGCACGGGACAGGTCTTAAAGAAGTAATTACACATGGCGTGAACCAAGTACACAGAAAATAAGAGCTCTGATGGAGATGCTAAGAAAGCATGTAAAGGTCAGACCCAGGCTGAAGGGTCAGGGCAGGATTTTCTGAGGGAATACGTTTTAAACAGAGATCCAAAGGATTAGTAGGAATTAATTAAGTGAGGTATGTGTGTGCATGTTGGAGGGACTAGTGTTTAGGGAAATGGGACCGCATTTCCCATAGTCCTGCAGTAGACTAGACATGGTACATGTGAGGACCTAAAAGAGGGCCGGGATGCTTGTGGCTTCCCTGATGGCTCAGACAGTAAAGGATCCGCCTGCAATGTGAGAGACCTGGGTTCAACACCTGGGTTGGGAAGATCCCCTGGAGGAGGGCATGGCAACCCACTCCAGTATTCTTGCCTGGAGAATCCCATGGACAGAGGAGCCTGGCGGGCTACAGTCCTTGGGGTCGCACAGAGTTGGACACGACTGAGCGACTAAGTACCGCACACAGCCTGCAGCATGGGGAGTGGGCATGGTGAGAGATGAGTCTGAAGAAGTGAGCAGCAGCTGGACTGTGCAGGGCACACCTCTGGGCCTTGTTTAATTGAGGAAATTGAGGGGAAAGGTGCTAAGAAATAGCTTTCAAAGACTACCCAGTGGTTAAAAGAAATGAACCACTCATATATATGCTACAACCTTCACATATTGTACTAAGGGAAGAAAACCAGTGAAGAAAGACCACATGCTTTATGATTCTATTTATGTGAAATGTTTAGAAACAGCAAATCCATAGAGAAAGAAAAGCAAGGAGTGAGACTAGGGAAAATGGGAGTAAGAGATATTTTGAGGCTGACAGACAGTTCTCGAATTGTGGTGATGATTATACAATCCTGTCAATGTATTAAACATCACTGAAGGATACACGAAAGCTAAAACAACTTTAAAAAGAAATGAGCCTTCTGCTCTCCCATGGAGGAATATGAGACACATAGAGAAAAGAACCCTGCCTCCTGTGTAGCCTCGCCCGCCCTCCCCCCAAGACCATGCAGCTCTCAGACTGCATGCCTGGTCTCTAGGGGCAAAAGAGGATGTCTGTTCATTTCCTTGGTGCCCTTAGCCCCATTTGGATAGTGGGCACAAGCAGATCACATCTGCAGAGCTATGTATGAATTGGGCACACAGTGGGGATGGTTCATTATGCAAGAGGTGGCTGTCGTCTTTGTAGATGGGGAAACAGAAGTGTCCATGACCAGCCACTGGGAGAGAGTTATTAGAGTCCAATGAACATCTCTGTTTTTCCAGAAGCCACACTCTCACTTTGGTTCCTGGCCAGAGAGCCAAGGGGGAGCTGGTCCATGATAAGAATTAGGAGCTAACTGCTCATCCAGATGTTATGGGGGCAGGCAGTGCCATCATTGACGAGCCTCCATCGTCCCTCACCCACTTCTGAGGACAGCCTCCATCTGTTAAGTCTCAGCAGCTTTCATGGGTAATAGTGACCTAATTGAGGAACTGAGAGTGAAATCAGGGGGAAATCTGTGGCTCAGTCACTAGAATAGTGACTTTCCTGGACCTCAGATCAGAGACAAAAGATCATAACTGATTTCCTGCTCTTCCCAAGGGAACCGTTTCTAATAGTTGAAAGCAGTCAAGCTGACAGAATGAATTGGCGCTCCGACCCAACAGTCCTTGGGGAGAGTACTATGAAAGCCCACTAAGTTGTTACATTTGTATAATTAAATCTAACATTTTGATCAGTTTGACAAGCACAGTGTTGTCTGTTGCCTTCAAGATCTGTAGAGCAACTCTCTTTTCCCATCATGCTGACTCTCATTGGCAACAGAATTTTCTATGGAAATTGTAAAGGGACAAGAATGGAATTAAAGGAAGTGATAAGAATGCCAAGGGGCATAACTTTAAAAGAATGAATGAGTTTTTGAATCACGGGCACTCTGTAACAAATCTGCCACCTGGGAAGGCACTTCACATATGCCTTTTTCTGGAATCCAGATTAACTTGAAGGAACAGACCCTCTGCTCTCCTAATTTCTCTTTGCTAAAGTTAGCAGTGACTGCCACAAAAAAGGGTTCAGTTGGACAAGACCACCATCTGTGGCTAGTGCAAGTTTACACAGAGTCTCTAGTGAGCACACTAGAGGTGCTTTCTATGGAACTTTGGTTTGACTGACTTGACTTCTAGGTACTGAGTGTCCTCTCCTTCCACCCCTGTCCACCCCTACCCTCCATTCCATTAAGAGCAGAACTACATCTTTTGTATTTACTGGCTCCTCCTTCTTCTTGTCTTCCTTCTGACCATCAGCAGGATACCAAAGGAAAAGAGACGCCTTATCATTACCTCAGAGATTACCAAAAATTAAGAGTCAGAATTTGGAAGAAGATAAACAAATTCCTGTTTGAATGACCTTGGGAAAGTTGTTCATCCACTGTAAGCCTTCTTTTCCTCATTTGTAAAATTAAAATAATAGAAGCAACCTCACAGGATTGTTGTGAGACTAAAAGTGTTTGAAACCTGTAAAGAAACCTTAAAACACTCCCTATGTCACAGTAATTGTTCATGCGGTATTCAAAGCCACTGGATTAAATACCTAGTCTGTGTAGGCAATGCTTCAGGGCATATGGTACATTACGTGGGGTTCATATGAGTGTATGAAAAGGCAACATGGTATCGTGGAAAGAACATGAACTTGGAATCACAAATCTGGGTTCCAGTCACCACTCTGCCTTTTACTTCGTGTGTGACCTCAGACAGGTTACGTGAACTCTCTTATCCTGTTTGTTCATCTGCAGCATATAAATCATGACACTTTTTATGGTTCTCCTGGTAACTAAGTGAGATTATGCACATGAGAGCCTCTCAAATCTCCTGGGGGCATGCCTGTAGCCTAGCTGTTGTTCTTGTTCAGTCATTAAGTCCTGTCCGACTCTTTGCGACCCCATGAACTGCAGCACAACAGGCTTCCTTGTCCTTCACTATCTCCCGGAGTTTGCCCAAGTTCATGTCCATTGCATTGGTGATGCCATCCAGCCATCTCATCCTCTGACACCCTCTTCTCCTCCTGCCCTCAATCTTTCCCAACATCAGGGTCTTTTCCAATGAGTCGGCTCTTCACATCGGGTGGCCAAGTATTAGAGTTTCAGCTTTAGCATCAGTCCTTCCAATGAATATTCAGGGTTGATTTCCTTTAGGTTGGACTGGTTGGATCTTCTTGTAGTCCAAGGGACGCTCAAGAGTCTTCTCCAGCAACACAGTTTGAAAGCATCAATTCTTTAGCACTCAACTTTCTTTATGATCCAGCTCCTACATCTGTACATGACTACTGGAAAAACCATAGCTTTGACTAGATGGACCTTTGTTGGCTAAGTGATGTCTCTGCCTTTTAATACACTGTCTAGGTTCGTCATAGCTTTCCTTCCAAGGAGCAAGTGTCTTTTAATTTCATGGCTGCAGTCACCATCTGCTGTGATTTTGGAGACCAAGAAAATAAAATCTGTCTCTGCTTCCACTTTTTCCCCTTCTATTTGCCATGAAGTGATGGGCCCAGATGCCAGGATCATAAATTTTTGAATGTTGAGTTTTAAGTCAGCTTTTTCACTCTCCTGTTTCACTCTCATCAAGAGGCTCTTTAGTTCCTCTTTGCTTTCTGCCATTAGAGTGGTATCATCTGCATGTCTAAGGCTGTTGATATTTCTCCCAGCAATCTTGATTGTGACTTGTGATTCATCCAACCAGCATTTCACATGATGTACTCTCCATATAAGTTATAGAGCTATTAGTAATTGCCCTCTCCTCTTCCTCAGTAGCATATTGGACACCTTCTAACCTGGGGGGGGGGCTCATCTTCTGGTGTCATATCTTTTTGCCTTTTCATACTGTTCATGGGATTCTGGAGACAAGAATACTGGAGTGGTTTGCCATTCCCTTCTCCAGTGGACCACGGTTTGTCAGAGCTCTTCACTATGACCTGTCCTTGTTGGGTGGCTCTGCACGACATGACTCTTGGCTTCATTGAGTTATGAAAGTCCCTTTACCATGACAAGGCTGTGGTCCATGAAGGGGAGCCTAGTACCTAAGGAATAAATAAATGGGAGACTCGTTTTTCTTTCTTCATTACATATAAGCCCTGAACCTCAGTCTACCTTCAGTCTAGTTTGGGAAGTAATGGTAACATTCTAGATATTCTGAATTTTGCTGAACTAACATTCTGTGTTATGCCTTATAATTAAATGTCATATTTTAGAGATCTCAAAAAGTCTTACATTAAATCCAGAGCAACAAATTGTAAATTTTGGAAAAAGTTCAGCCAGTTCTATCACTCAGATGAGTGGCCCTGGGCAAGTCATTTTACCTCTTCTCTTTCTTCATCTGTAAGATAGAAATCATTCTAGAATTTACCCAATTAGGTGGCTGGGAGGATCAATGAAATAAAGTAGGGAATGTGCTTCATCCATTATCTTTTACTTACAGGTGCTCAATAAATAACAACCTATATTAATGTTTAGAAAAGAAAATTTAAATATTGAATAAAATATTGTGCTTCTTTTTTCTAATTGTTTGGCTGTCGTTATCTAATGTTTGATCCCTTTATGTTAGGAAGGAAAATTAGGCAATTGTGAAGCATATTAATAATCTTTGAGACTTGACATTGGAAAAAGCCAGCCACGTGCTCCTACTAAATGCACCTTCATATCCAAAGCAAAGACAGATTGAGAGCTCCTATGTTTGTAATCATGATGACCTTGTATCAAACTCACAATGTTCCCTGCTGCCCACTTTACAGATAGAGACACTGAGGCACAAGAATGATTCTAAGAAGAAGTGGCAGGCAAGGATTTGACACTATCAGTTTCTGTCCCCTCTAATTCTGCCATTTTGTATCCAGTACCAAAGTAGTAAGTGAGTTCTTACCACTTAATTTTCAAAAATTCCATGACAAGTTATCTTCCATCCTTGCAGTGTGTCTGAAATAATAACTTCATTTAAATGATTTTCATTTTTACATTTATCTTCTCTATACTCATAGCTTGTTGGAAGCTTTGTGGAGCACCCTGGTTTCTCCCCTTGATGAGGGGCAGGTAATGAGACTCTCGAAGGTTCCTTCCAGAGTTTGATAAACGTACATCGTACATCCATAAAGTTCCGTAAATGTACATTATACATTTGTACAGATGTCCCTGGGATTTTCAAGAATGCATACAAGTGGTTTCCTTAGTAAAGATCCTTGTGAAAGAAGGTTATGTCCACCTTTCCTTGAATAATCCCACCAGATACTCTGCAAAATCACCAGGAATAATTAATGCATTCTGGATGACGCGTGCTTGGCTAATTAGACTGAAACACAGCATTGGTTAGCAAGTTGGCTGAGTGCCAGGTAGCAGGTGTCTGCATAGAGTCAGCACTGATTCTTTTTTCAAAGAAGAGAAGGCCTCTGCGTGTTTTGTTTTTGAGAAAGTTCGCCTAGGTTTTGCCCTACTCCCACCCTCATTTGGAAATGCTGCGGGTAAAATAAAACTAAGTTTATCGGCACTAAAAAAAAAGATTATTTCTTTTTAATGTAGTTTCCTTTTCACCACATTCAGTCTGTTTTTAAGAAGTCAACGTATGTTTCTATGTGTCTTTATTTACATCTTAGTTTGAGGCACACAACTAGGATCATTTTATAGGGTTTTCTTTTGAGGCCACTTGAACTGGGGCTTTTTGCATGGAGATTACTTTTCTTACTGTTTTCCTGGTTGTTTAGTATTTTGCATTTCCAAATCTGTATATCATTTTCATCTTTGGATTAACTTGTAGTTTAGCTCTTCAAACAACAAGTTTGTATTATTCTCACTTTCCTCCATCCAAGTATTATAAAATGTCTATTCATCATGAGCCCCCCAAGAGAAGGTTAAGGATATTCAGTGATGGGTACGTGGATCTTTAAGCAGGATTTCTGGATCTTGTAAGTGGAGAATAGCATTCTCTACATACCACTGATAAAGAAGCATCTCTGAATTTGTATCTGAATCCTGGTCCCGGGGGTCATTTGTATGAACACAGGCTTGAGTCTACAGAGATTTCCTGAGCCCTAATAATGTGGGCTGGAGAAACTTTCCCAGGAATTTTGGATGTCTTGCTGCAAATAATAGAAACACTCGTGAGTTAGCATTGTAAGGGTTACAGGAACCTCACAGAACTCTGGGACAGGAAGTGAAGAGCCACCAGGAAGCCAGGCCATCCTTCTTTTGCTGTTGCCTTGGCGTTTCCTGGCACATCTACTTGGATCTCTACTTGTCGTAGGCTTTTTTAGGCATTTTCCCCTGGTTTGTTTAAAATGTCTGTCTGTGTTCAGAAGTCTCCAGGCTATTATGTAAAACAGAAATGATGTCATTTTAGAAAGGCTATTGGTGGCATTGGTTACTTTTAAAAATTGTATTTATTTTTACTTATTTTTTAAACCCCTAAAAAATACGTTTCTTTCTATTTATTAATTTATTTGGCTGCACCAGGTCTTAGTTGCAGCACATAAGATTTTTTAGTTGTGGCATGTGAACTCTTAGTGGCGGCATGTGGGATCTAGTTCCCTGACCAGGAATCAAACGTGGGCCCCCTGCATTGGGAGTGTGGAGTCTTAGCCACTGGACCACCAGGGAAGTCCCCTGATTACTTTATTTTAAAAAGCAAGCAAAGAGGAGAGCTCAGATGATCCCTGGCCACCCTTCTCTTCTGACTCTGGCTTCTTAGGACCTTGCACATATCTGGACATCTCTTTGAAGATATTCTGTTCAGTACTATGTTTCCTAAAGCATGCAATTTTATCAGTTTGTTAGACTTCTTGAATCAAACTGGGTATCAGGCAGTAGTTGCAAATAAACCAATCCTCTGTTAGCAGGATAAAAAAAATCTGTGGCCTGCAGGAAGGTCTGTCGCCCTCTTTCACCCAGTGCCTTAGCAGATATCCACAGCCACAGCTCTGTTCCCTGCTGCTCTTGAGTTGGCCTCAGATCCTCCTCAGAATTGATGATGAATAAACAACATGTGGTCCACCCACACAATGGAATATCATTCAGCCGTAAAAAGGAGTGAAGTACCAATACATCCTACAACATGGATGAACCTTGAGAACATTACACTGAGTGAAAGAAGTCAGAGACAGATCACATAGTGTGTGAGTCTGTCCATGTGAAATGTCTAAAAGAGGCAAGTCCATAGAGTCAGAAGGGGCGCTAGTGGTTGCCAGGGGCTGGGATGAGAGGAGAATGGGGAGTAACTACTTAATGAATAGGGGGGTTTTGGAGGGGGTGATAGTGGTTAAAATGTCCTAAAATTAGATCCTGGTGATAGATGTGCAACTCTGTGAATACACTAGCACTATACATATTGTACACTTTAAAAGGATGAATTTTATGGTGTATGAATTATATCTCAATTTTGAACAATCATCACTAGCAAAGCACTCCAGGAAATCACTAGTGGAATTAGCATGTGTCATAAAATTTGAAGTTTTGCTATTTAGCTTTTTATTTCCACTTGTGCTTAGACTGAGATCCCCTCCAGATACGCACTCTCCACTTACAGACCTCTGGACTTTTGCTTCTACTAGAATATTATCGCCATTTGTCCTTCCTACATCCAGTACTGCTGCTGCTGCTGCTAAGCCACTTCAATCATGTCCGACTCTGTGCGACCCCAGAGACAGCAGCCCACCAGGCTCCCCTGTCCCTGGAATTCTCCGGGCAAGAACACTGGAGTGGGTTGTCATTTCCTTCTCCAATGAATGTAAGTGAAAAGTGAAAGTGAAGTTGCTCAGTCGTGTCCAACTCCTAGCGACCCCATGGACTGCAGCTCACCAGGCCCCTCCGTCCATGGGATTTTCCAAGCAAGAGTACTGGAGTGGGGAGCCATTGCCTTCTAGTACAGATGCTTCTAATACAAAGGGAACATCCTCTGCAAAGCCTTCCCTAACTCCTAACACCTCTCCGCCCACCCCAGAACAATCAAATTCTCCAACAGCACTGTGTGCTTCCCTCTTGCCTAATCCATGTCACACTGCATTGTGATTGTCTCCTTACTGCTCCAGATTTCTCTCTTGACTGTCTTCCTTGTCTTTTTTTTTTTAATGAATTTTTATTGGGGTTTAGTTGATTTAAAATGTTAGTTCAGGTGATACATATATATCCACTCTCTTCTAGATTCTTTTCCCACATAGGCCATTACAGAGGGTTGAGTAGAGTTCCTTGTGCTATACAGTAGGTCCTTCATGGATGCGTGCATGCTCAGTCATGTCTGACTTTCTGCAACCCCATGGGCTGTAGCCCCCCAGGTTCTTCTGTCCATAAGATTCTCTAGGCAAGAATACTGGAGTGGGTTGCTATTTCCTGCTCCAGGGGATCTTCCTGACCCAGGGATCAAACCACCATTTCCTGTGTCTCCTACATTGGCAGGCAGATTCTTTGCCACCAAGCTACCATTTTACATATGGTAGTGTGTATATGTTGACCTTAATCTCCCAGTTTATCCTTCTGCTGCTTCCCCTCCCCATAACCATAGTTTGGTTTTTACATCTGTGACTTCTATTTCTGTTTTGTAAATAAGTTCATTTGTACCAGTTTTTAGACTCTGCATACTCCTCATCTTTTTACTTGCAGTCTCCACAGGGCTTAGTCCAGAATAGTCTTCCTCAGAAAATGGATAAAATATGCTCGCAATCCTCAGGAGTGCTACAGCTTGTTAGGAGGAGATGGATACTCAACTAACTACAATAGCATGTGTCCCAAACTACACACTTACTTTTGTGGAGAAGAAAATGTCTGGTTTTTGCCTGTGGACACAGTAATGCTTCTAAGAGATCAGCTGGATTAAATAGCAAAGTCACCCATGCCAGAGGGGTGGAGAACACTGAAGCTGCATAGAGTTGACAGGCCTGTGAGAAATGGGCAGACACCACAGCCAAGGTACAGAGTGAGTGAGAAAACCCCAGGTGCAGTAGATGAGGTCACAGTGAAGGGTCATCTACCAGCAGGAGTACCCCATGCCTCTTTAACACCAAGTGCAAGTGTGAGTCTGAGGCCCTTCCTAAAACCCCCAGAAAGCTACTGCCGCATCTCACCATGTGGGATCTAGGCCTCCATGGGCATAGTCCTCACTGAGGAAGGGCACACCTACAGAAGGCCTTGTCTAAGTTGCAGAGGCTGAGAGAACCCTGCCTGGAGTGGTATGAGCCCCTGATGTCACAGACATTCCCCAATCTCTGTGATGTCAGCTACAATTCTTGAGAGCCAACTCCTCGACCCCATGCAGGGGATCACCCAAAGATTACTGGTGCCCCCCCTTTTTTTTTGGTTTCCCTTACCATAACATTTTTTAAAAATTTGTTTTTAATTGAATGATAACTGCTTTACAATATTGTGTTGGTTTCTGCAATACATCAACGTGAATCAGCCATAGGTATACACATGTCCCCCCTAAACCTCCCTCCCACCTCCCACCCCATCCCACCCTCTACATTGTCACAGAGCCCCAGTTTGAGGTCCCTGAGTCATATAGGAAATTCCCACTGGCTATCTGTTTTACATACGGTAGTGTTTATGTTTCCATGCTTCTCTCTCCATTCGTCCCACTCCCTCCACCCCGACTGTGTCCACAAGTCCGTTTTCTATGTCTGCGTCTCCACTGCTGCCCTGCAGACAGGCTCATCAGCACCATCCTTCTAGATTCCATATATATGTGTGTATATATATATATATATGCATTAATATACAATATTTGTTGTTCTCTTTCCAACTTACTTCACTCTGAAGCTGTGGTACATATATAGAATGGAATATTACTCAGCAATAAAAAGGAGCGCTTTTGAGTATTAATGAGGTAGATGAACCTAGGGTATACTGGTGCCTTTTGACTGCTGATACACTACATGTTAATAACATGAAAAGGTGTGTTATGGACACGTATTTAGAGGATGTGCACGCATGCTTAGTCACTCAGCCATGACTGACTGTTTGCAACCCCATGGACTATAGCCCACCAGGCTGCTCTGTCCATGGGATTCTCCAGGTAAGAATACTGGAGTGGGCTGCCATTTCCTCCTCCAGGGGATCCTCCCGACCCAGGGACTGAACTTGAATCTCCTGCATTAGCAGGTGATTCTTTACCACTGAGTCACTTTGGGAGCCCATATTTAGAGAACATGTCAAGTTAAACAACATTAAAGGGTTATGTTCCTTCAGAAATTCTCAGAACCTTTACTATGTCAGAGTTCATGGTGACTTTCTAAGAAGGGCATAGAAAATGAAGTGAGTCTCAAACATATCTTAACTACTGAATTGTTTTGTTATTTTTTTTCCTCCCCAAACTTGCCACACTTTTTAAAATCTACATGGAATATATGCTTCTGGTGAGTTCATTGCACAGCTGGAAGAGCATGGCCCAGAGAGAGGAAAGGACTGGCCACATTCCTGTAGATGGATACTGGCAGAGCCAGGACTGAAACTTGGCTTCTGCAAATCCCTAGACCTCCTCCCTAGCACACACCTCACACACTCCCTCTCCATGCACTTTGGTCCTCAGTGATTTGAAATCAAACCACAAACCAGACAACAAGGCATATTCTTGATCGGAGAGTAGAAAAATGCCACAGGAACCTTTCCTAGGTGTCATCTGCAAAAGCAAGGCTGTGCTTATTCACGCCCATCACTGTCTCGTTACTGGCACTCCAGTGTACTCGTTAGCTTTGGAATTGGTAGTGTGCCATGAAAACGTTGCCTGTCAATCAGCATGATCAAAATCACTTTTAGATGAGGTTCCCCCAAATAAATGGCGTTTTTGGTTGTTGCTTCTGATTCAAATCAACAGGCTTCTTTAGAGCTGAGGCCCAGTTTCCATGGACACTAAGCTGTGATGCTGAGAACATCAAGGTGGCAGCTTAGAACTCTTTCATTAAAGGGGTTCTTAAAGGGACTTCCCTGGTGGCTCAGATGGTAAAGCGTCTGCCTGCAATACGGGAGACCCAGGTTCGATCCCTGGGTTGGGAAGATCTCCTGGAGAAGGAAATGGCAACCCACTCCAGTATTCCTGCCTGGAGAATCCCAGGGATAGAGGAGCCTGGTAGGCTACAGTCCATGGGGTCGCAAAGAGTCGGACACGACTGAGTGACTTCACTTCACTTAAAGGGTAGACCCTGGACCATCAGTAGTAGCATCACCTTGGAGCTTGTAAAAATCAGGAACTGTGGGGTAGGGCCCAGTAATGTTTTCCACTAAGCCTTCCAGGTGATTGTGAATGCACACTCAAGTTACAGAACCACTACCTTAGAGAAATTGAGGCTCCTGGTCAAAGGACCAGAAAGGAAAGCTGTTCAGTTTCAGGTGTGAAACCCAAGCCAAAGACCCACCTTGTAATAGCATGGAGATCTTTTTTGTGGTCTTGAAAGGAAGGGGGAATTAGGTAATAGGTGAGAAAAACATACAGTGCCTATTAAGAAAAACAAAGAAAATAAGGAAGGACCCAACATAGAAAATGATGAACAACATAAAGGATAAATGCAGGCCAGGAAATTAACCTGTTTGGAGGATGTCCTAAGGTAGAGTGTATGTTCTGATTTTTTGGCTTCAATTTGGTTTTTTTGTTTTAATGACCTTTCACTTGATGTCTGGCATTCCTGAAATACAGAAGGTATTGGGAGAACTCTCTGGTAGGGAAGACAGGCAGTCAAGACATGTCTGCTTTTAGATCTGCCACTACTAGTGTGATCTTAAAGAAGCCATTAACCTGTCTGTACCTGTTTCCTGTTCTAAAACATAGAGTGAAAGTCTTTGCTCATCTCAAATGCTAAAGCTGAAGATACACAGAAGTTTTGAAACTATCTAAGTCAACATCTCAACTTTGCTGGTCTGAAGTCTAAGCCTAGAGATGTGGGCTCTGCTAGGGTTTTTTCTAAGGTTATGGGGCCAATTAGTGGCCACACCAGAGGAAAAGCCTGGTCTCCCAACTCCCAGGCCAGTGGTTGGGTACAGGTACCCTCTGCTGGGTATTCACTGACTGTCCTGCTGGGGGAGGATATGGGGTGACTGGGCACTTTGTGCGGATGGATGGGGTGTGTGGGGGTAAGGGAATAACAGTTGAGCCCTTTGGCCTCCTGATGCAAAGAACTGATTCACTGGAAAAGATCCTGATGCTGGGAAAGATTGAGGGCAGGAGGAGAAGGGGGTGACAGAATGAGATGGTCAAATGGCATCACCAACTCAATGGACATGAGTTTGCACAAGCTCTGGGAGATGGTGAAGGACAGGGAAGCTTGGCGTGCTGCAGTTCATGGGGTTGCAAGGAGTTGGACATGACTGAGCAACTGAATAACAACCCTCAAGTAGGAATATGAGGTGTACCGGGTACACTGCTAGCCTTGGTGTCTTTTCCATTGACCTTGGATGAGAGTTACTGGTGCTTCAAACCCTGAATAATAGAGAGTTAAAGAAAAGAGGCATAAGCTTCTAAGGCCTCTGATTTGTGCCTGCCTTACGTAGTGGTCCACAAAGTGTTCACTCCAGTGACTACAAGGATAAGCAATTTCGAGACACACCAACCCTCCTCCTGCACCTTGGAGATGCCTACCTACTAAAGAAAACCCAGGCAGAGAAAATCAAAGACCCTGCCACCCACCACATTAATTCCAAGTGAATTAATGCATATTATTAAATATTGTTTGTTAACATGTATTGAAACATTACTTGGTAGTGGGTATTTTTCTAAGTAGTCTCTGGGTATTAGTCTACCAGGCATTAATATACGTGTCATGAACGGGGGTTCTAGATCACATAATTTGGAGAAACATGGGAGTTATGTAACATTAGAAGGCTTGGTTTGCTGCAGGACTTGTTAAGAGCCCTCAGTCCTTTGTTAGGTGCATTGCAACTCTCTAGGGATGAATAGTATACAGTGATTTCGAAACTTATTTTCCTTTTTCTGTTTTTTTTTCTTTTGTTTTCCCCCAACCCATCCATACCTATTAATATTTAAATCTGCATAGAACAGTTGAACTCTTGAGATAAGAACATTTATTACCCTTACTTTATAGATAGGAAAACTGAGTCTCAGAGAGGTTAAATGACTTGCCCAAGGTCATCTAGTGAAAAAAAAAAGCAGAGCCAGGGTTTCATTCTGAGTTAGACTGGTGCTGGACTGACTGCTGACCATTATGCCTATTACTGCTTTTATAATAGTGATAATCATAGCTAAAGTTTTTACAGCATTTACTGAGTGGCAGGTAAAGTGCTGTATGTACGTTATGACATTCAACTTCCCAACAATATTGGGAGGTCCCTGCTCCTGTTGTTCCGCCATTGTCATTGAAAGTAGAAACATTATAAAATAAGTAGCTCAGAGCCTGACTAATAGTAGAATTGAGATTTTAACCCAGTTCCATCTGGCTCCAAAGCCCATGCTAGTAACTGCTAGGTGCTGCTATCTAACTTCTTCACATATTTAGACACTCTTATGACCACAGCGACTAGTTATTCTTGTGTTAGGTGGATTGAATGGCACTTTCAGTTTCTTAAGTGACTGTAGCCGTGGAGAAAAGGAATTCCACATAGGTTGCCAGGTAGTGCCCTCAGAAAAGCCCAACAGGCATGCGGATCTCTCTCATGGTGTATAAGTGCCCCCTGGGAGCTGCTGACCCCTAGGAGCTGCTGACCCGTCCGCCAGGAAGAGGTTAGCCCTGGACTGTCAAGCAGAACCTGGGCCTGGAATGAGGATGTTTGTGCATCCTCTTGGTCAGAGCTCCTTGCTTTGAGATGGGGTCCATGCAGTCCTTACTTCGGGCAGAGCTGTTCTCCTTTAACAGAGAGGCATCCAAGGCTAACTTGGGGCCTACTGTCCATGCATCGCAAGTGGGCTGCCCGCTGGCCACATTTGCTGGTTGACAGGCCCTGCCCCATACAGGCTGGCCTGATTGGGAAGCAGGGAAGGAGCACGAGCAACTAAGACAAGCCCATCCTAATGTTCACACTCAAGTGTGAATACAAGCACTAGACTAGCGTCTAACATTGGCAAACTTGGCCTCACACCGAGTGGGTGTACAGGCTGACTACCCCCTGGAAAACTACTACCCTGGAAAACACTCAGGCCTCATGGTCATGGGACAGCCCCCAATCTCAGATCTATAGCTTCACCTCCATTTCTCTAAACATTGTGAATAAATTTGTTCAGGCTGCCTGTAGAGCCACTGGAGCTGGTGCCCACCTAGAGAATCCTAATATTAGTGGTCTCTGGGAAGCCAGGAATTTAGACTTGGCCTCCTTCTCCATCAGGCCTAACTATCAACCCACTCCAAGCCCCCACTGCTGGGATAAGTGGGAGTCACATCATAAGTTACGTCATCAGCACGAGCAGGCCCTGTGCTAGGCATGGGGGGTAAAGTGGGGAACACATCAGAACATGATTCCTGCTTCAAGGGGACGTGTTTAGTACATGAGACAGACGATAAGTGAATATAACACAGTTCTGGGAAGGTCAGCCTGTACACCCACATGGCCTGAGGCCAAGTTTGCCAATGTTAGACGCTAGTCCAGCGCTTGTATTCACACTTGGCTGTGAACATTAGGGTGGGCTTGTCTTAGTTGCTCGTGCTCCTTCCCCACTTAACAATCAGCTCAGCCTGTATGAGGCAGGGCCTGTCAACCAGCAGATGCAGCCAGTGGGCATGAGGAATTCTTAAGGACATTAGAAGGCAAGTTCTTGTTAGATCTTTTGAATATTCACGTTCTGTGCTACCTCCCTGTGGGTGCTTGTAAGTCCCAAAGCCGTGGCTTTGGCAATACTTAACAGCATTGCCTGTGAGCTGCTTCCTGCCCTGGCTCACTAACGCTCAAGGCACCAGGAAAGTACACTAACCATACAGAGAGCTTCTCAGATTTTTTGGCAGAGGAGCTGACCCCAAGAAATAGTAGTTTGAGGCCAGGACCCAGTACTGATTATCAAGCACGAAAACCAGGCACTGTTACTTTATAGGAACCATTGAGGTCCATGTGCTGTAAAGGTAGGTAACAGCTCCCATCCCCCTTATCCTAGAATTCTGGAGTCCTAGAGAAGGCAATGGCAACCCACTCCAGTACTCTTGCCTGGAAAATCTCATGGGCAGAGGAGCCTAGTAGGCTGCAGTCCATGGGGTCGCCAAGAGTCGGATACAACTGAGTGATTTCACTTTCACTTTTCATTTTCACGCATTGGAGAAGGAAATGGCAAGCCACTCCAATGTTCTTGCCTGGAGAATCCCAGGGACGGGGGAGCCTGGTGGGCTGCCGTCTCTGGGGTCGCACAGAGTCAGACATGACTAAAGCGACTTAGCAGCAGTAGCAGCAGCAGCAGGGTTTAGGAGGTCAGAAATTAAAGCTCTTTCCTCTTCCCAGTCTCCTTTGTGATCCCAGTCTCCTTTACTGACTCCCTTCCTCTGCTCAGCCTCTTAAAGTCGGAAAACCTTCCAGTTTGGTCAGTTTCCATCTTCTTTTTACTGTGTACGCACTCTCCCTAGGTAATCTCATCAAGTCCCATGATTATAGACAATAACATATGCTGATGCTTCCCAAATTTATATTTTTAGGCTAGATTCACATCTTCACTGCCTAACTGGCATTTCCATGTAGATATTTAAAAGCCTTTGCAAACATAGCAAGTCTGAGAGTGAAGTGTTGATTTTCCCTCAGCATACTGTTGTTCCTTTTCCAGTCTTCCCTGGCTCGGTGGATGGCACTACCATTCATTCACCAAGTCATGCAAGCCTCTTTGCCTTAGGCCCCACATCCATTTCATTAGGAAGTCCATTGCATCCTTTCCTAAATTTATTTCCCAGTCCATCCCCCTTTCTCCATATCTACTGTGATCCCCCTAGCCCAAGTCACAAGGATCACTTTCCTTTACACCTGCAATGAAGGGCTTCCCACTTCCACTCTTGCTTCTGTCTAATTCCGTCTCCACAACTTCAGCCAGTAACTTGTTTTCAGTGAATATCATATCATGTTAGCCCTCTGCCCCAAATTCTCCTATGGCTCCCTATTTCATCTGAGACAGAATTCAGTCTTTACCACTTTAGAAAATTCTACATAATCTGCTTCTAACTTTCCCTTCCACCTTATCTTGTACCACTGCTTCCCTTTATTTACCATACTCACATAATATTGACCTTTTTGCTGTCCATTGGACATACCAAGCTCTTTCCTGCCTCAGGGCCTTTGCAAACGCTATTGCCTTTGTCTGGAATGCTCTTTATTTTCACGCTTTGTATGTCTGTCCTTTCAGCCTGTCAGCTTTAGAGAAGCCTAAAAATTAGGCACCCTTATTCTCTATCGCAGCCTCTTAGCTGTTTTCTTCACAGATCTCATTACAACCTATAGTATCTGTTTACTTGCTTTTCATCTGTTTATTTGATTTTGGTGTGAGTGGTGTGGGGGAGGGTGGGTCTCTCTTCCCAACTAGAATGAAAACTCTCTAAGGACCACTAGCACTGTGAGGTGTACTTGGAAGTTAAAAACCAAATTAATTCAGGAAAATAAGTCATTTCCATCAGAATTATCACATTTATCAAAGAATTCCCAGGATGTAAAAGAGGATAAAGACATTTTGTGAGTATATCAAAGTTGAAAGGCCTACTCCTTTTCACCTATATTAATGACTTTCAAAGAAAGCAGTATGCTATAACAGGAAGAGCACCCACTAGTTTACAGATAAATAGAAGAAAGGGCCAGCAATCTTGGCTTTCCCACTGATACGCTGTGTGACCTTGCAGGAGTTACTTGAGTTCTCTGAGTCTCAATTTCTACATGAAAGTAATGATACTTGCCTCAAGGTGGTTATTTTAAAAAAGAAATGAGATTTAGGCCATATAAAGATACCTGCCACATGGTGAGAGCTCAGTAAACATTCATCTCTCTATATGGTTAGTCACTCAAGAAAGCATTGCTTCTTCATTATTCTGTTCTCAAATGGAATTTCCTGTACCACCTACTTAATTTTTGTCTTTGGGTAATATATGGCTTCTATCCAAAACTCAAATTCCAAATACACAGGTTTGTCACCATTGTAGAGATTCTTAAGAATATGGTGCAAACTGGAAATACTCCCCCAGAAGGGGATTCAAAAATGGTTTTGATAGTGGCAACATCACTGAGTTAACTGGCTAGAACCACGTGGATTAGCTTAATTCATATACATTTGCTGAAATGACAACAGCAGGCTCATGACTTTCCAGGTATAGCTTTAGCTACAAGATCTTCACTTTAGAAGGACTCCAAATAGTCCTTCTAAGTTGACAGTCTGGATCACCAAGCAGTGAAAGAGCAGAATGAAGCCACATGGAACTTACAGAGTCTCTTCAAATATGTACTTACAGAGTCTCATGTGCATACAGAACCTCTTTGAATATGACTACTTTTGTGCAGAGTATTGTAGGAGCAATGACCCTCTATCAGCTAGCTCTTGGTAGACTTTGTCCTGTTAATAGTACTGGTTCACACTTTGGGGCCATCTTGAACTCAGAGGTGGCCTTGAGGTTAGAAGACAAAAGCAGACTTTAGAGGAATTAATGAATGAATTTGTGCTGGAAAAGGTTTCCCTGGGCCAGAGCTCCCTTTGCTTCCTTTCATATTCCCAGGCCCTGATTCCCAGGGGCCTCTAGTCACATATGACAAATGGCTGATCATCCAGGCGAAGTGACCTGCCATTCAATAAACCATATCTCAGCTGATATAGAAGCCAGCTCATTTTTCTCCACAGGGATCTCTTCTTCCTTCCTCTGTATGAATATCTCACATATGGTTTGCTGAGGCCTTTCCCCCTGTGGAGGGAAGACAGACCCCTCTAACCTGTTGGCAAGATCTTTCTTCCTTGTGGAAAGATCTTGGAAGGGCTCTGAAGCTTTTATTGCTTCAAGTTAAGCTTGGTCAACTTACTCACAAGTTCTGAATCCTCTTAGGGGTGTCAGCCTGAGAGAAGGAGGCCTATTCAAATGGGGGGCCTGCATTGAGGCTGCCAACAAAGACCAATTAGTCTGGATTGTGCCGGCTGCCTTTGGAGGGGAACTGCCCTCAGACCACCAACTCGTGCCACTGAAGCGCTCATCCCACCCAGGAGTCAGCTGCTTTCCCTCTCAGTTCCCACCCCGGCTTCACATGACCCCTGGGTCAAATGCCTCTCTCTGGCCCTGGCTTTCACTCCCCTGCCAGGGTGTGGATCATGCCCTTCATCCCAACAGCATTCTTTTCCCACTCTGTGTGAAAGCTGGTCATGTGTTTTGATGTCATGACAAATGACGCAATCCAGCCTTTCCTGGAAAAAAATCCATGTGGCTTCATTTTGCTCTCTTTCACTGCTTTGTGATCCAGACTGTCAACTTCATTTGGAGGAATTTGGGCCTAGTCTTTGGATTGTTCATCCTTGTATAAAGTTAGACATTTCTGTGACCAGAAATGTATTCAAGCACTGAGGTGATGTCTTTCATGCAGTCAGACATCATTTATTAAGCTCCTACAAACTACAGTGCAATGTGAAGCACTGGATATTTGAGACACAACCTCTGCCTCTCCAAGACCTCGCTGTCAGTAAGGCATTAAAAACAAGTCAGTGAATGATTGCTAATGATAGGTGACTTTCACATAGCATTTAGTACGTGCCAGTGCCATGATGTTATACATATTTCATTTAATCCTCTTGGGTCCACAGTTCTTTATCCTCAAATCTAAAATACAACGCTTTAAAAACCCAGAGTTGAGTCATATGATTTTTTCATATGGACAGGGAGGCCTGGCGTGCTGCAATTCATGGGGTCGCAAAGAGTCGGACACAACTGAGTGACTGAACTGAACTGAACTGAACTAATCTGACAGCAAAAGCAGACCTGAACTTTTTCATAAACTGACATGAGGCTATTTGTCATTTTTTTCCACTTTGTGTAATTATTCATTTGTTTCACTGTTAAAATACTAAGATGTTTGCTTTTAAGCCCTACCCCAGAACCCATGGTAGGGGGTGTTTTGTAGGACACAAAGTCTGTACCATACTTTTTAAAATCCCCAAATTTCTAAATTCCAAAACTCATGGCATCAGGACTTAGGGATAAGGAAACTATACCATGATGGTGTCCATTTTATAAACACTGAGAGTGAAGCTCAGAAAAGGGATGCAACTTTCCTGTAATTTCACCACCAGGAACGGGAAGCAACAGGATTGAAAGGCAGTTTTGTCTTGACTCCAGAGTCCATGCCCTTAACCACTGAACCATCCTACTGTCTCATCCAAGAACACAGTATCACAGTGATCATAAAAGAAACCCAGACTAAGGGCTACAAGGAATTTGAGGAGGAAAAGCAGACCTCCAGTGGGGGATTTAGTTAAGCTCCAGGGAGGCAAGGTAAACGCAGGTGGAACCATACCTTGAAGGGAAGAGTGAACTGTGAAAAAGGAAGAGTCATCGAGCCCAGGAACATCTGGTTAAATAGCAGACTTCCTGGTTGGGGAGAGGAGAAGCTGGAGATCAGACTGAGAAGATAGGTCAGGGACAGAATACGAGGGGCCAGGATGACTGAGTAAGGAGTTCTGAATGAGCACCCACTATGTTTTACTTGAAGATCCCAAAGCATTTATTAGACATCCCGTCACCCTGCTTTCATTCATTCAGCCTTAAAGAAGCAAAGGGCAGATATGAACATCTCTATATTGTTTTGCTGGCTTTCTTTTACTTTATTTTTATTTTCTTATATTATTTTGTATTAAACAGATGAACAAAATGGCTTGAAAAGGCAGCCAAGAAAGTGAGGAAGCTGAGAGGAGCAATAGTCATAAACAGCTATAGGAGAAGTATCTGTGCTGGGCTTTGTTGCTTCTTTGTAAGCCAAGAGTTAAAATTTAACCAAGGAACTCATGCCTCACTGCAGCTGGCGGGGATTCAGTGGGAACTCGGCCGGCACCTCTGTGATAACTCAACATCCCCTTCCTTCTGCGCTTAAAAACTGTTTCCTCCTCCTATTTGGAATTACAATAAAGGTCTTAGGGGGATACATCCATTACTAGGAATTTAAACCTAGAATCTGAATATGTTCTCTTTTGTCGTGAATCATCAAAGTTCTATATCGATATTTTAGAAATCAGGTCCAGTTCATGAGTAGTGAATTGAGTGTGTCTAATTACATTTTATAGTCATTTAACAGCTGTTAATAATGTAATTTTGTGTTATGCCCAATTTGCACTAAATTACTTTAATGACACACGGTGTATTTATTCTCCTTTTTGTGTAACAGTAATCAAACAGTAGGGAATCAACTTGGACATGGAAAGAAATAATTTATTATTTTTATAAGCTTGAAGGTAAAGGATATTTTTCAAAAGAAAAGAATAAATCATATCATAAAAATTAAAGTAGTTGAACACACATGAATGCATATGTTTTCTCTGGCACATCTTTTTGTAAAAAAAAAATTAATGAGTATAATACATTTGTTTCCCATCCAAGTCTGTACTGTTTGATACAAACCAAGTATTTGCAAATACACATTTGATTGACAAGTGAATAAATGTCTTCCTCCCCCGACCCCTGCCACTCTTCCCAAAATATCCTCCTGGAATGAAAAAAAAAAAAAAACAGATTTCTAAGTTTCTAGTGTATGAGTTAAAGAGATACAGCATCCATTTAAATAGACACTCCAATGGAAACTTGTATTTCCAAGGAGAGGCTAGTGGAGAAAAGCAGTATAAAAACAGGGGGGAATACAACTTGAGAACAGAAAAATGCAAAGAAAGTAGGCAGATACTTCTCCCAGTCATTAGAAGAAACTTCTACAAGAGATCTTTATTAGGATGCTAAGAAGGCAAATTTTGCCCACCCCACCCCCTCAATGGCGAGATAATTGGAATGGGACTTGATGAAAAGTCTGCTCACATTTTTCCATTCAGTGTAAGACCTCGAAGAACCAAGCATCCGGTACTGTGCCCGAATGTGAGTGTTTTCTGCAGCCCACATGGATTGATGTCCTTTGTGTCTGAAATGAGTGATGAGAAGGGAGCAGAAAGGAGCTCTCCCTGTCTGTGGGCTGCTGGCTGCCATGGTTCCAGCCAGGGCTTGACCCAGCATGTTCTGCCTCTGCCCACTCACCTCCTGTGACCTAACGTGGGAGGAACTACAAATGGCTGGGCCTTCTCTCTGGGAGAGTCAGAGTTCTTTTGCAGTTCCTTAAGAGCAGTAGACTCATTTCATCCTCATTCTTGCTCAGCCTCAGGGACTGGGACAGTGGTGTACCAAAGAGGGAGGGATGGTGGGCAGGCTGTAACGGGAAGACAGGGTACACTGCGTGTGGTGAATTCAAAAGCAATCATAAAACTGAAGAAAAGTGGGTCTGCTTTTCATGTTCTTGTGTCCTGGCCATTCTAGGGAATGTCACTGAGGAAATGCTTCTTCCTGTGGGGCTGCCCACTCCCACCCTGCTTGCTCCACTTGGGTAGTCCCCTGTGGTGGAGGTGGGGGGTGGGGTTCTGAGCCCTCACATCTTCAGAGAGTTGGGAGCCCCCAGGCTCTCCAGCCTGTCCCCTTGTCTTGTAACGGCGGGCATTCTTGCCTTCTTCTGCAGCCAGCACCAAAGTCACTTCCGTCAGCCTCTTGCCGGCCCTGACTAGCAGCTGCCACATCTGTGCTCCTGCTCATCAGCCTTTGTAGGCCTTTCCTGGCCACGGCTGTGGCTCTTGCCAATGTGTGGGTGAGTTCTCTCTCTGCCAATGTTTGCGGCTCTTTATTAGCTTCCTAAAGGGTGTTGTGGCTCCTTTAGTTGACGGAGCCTTCTGTTGAGGAATTTGGGACCCGTTGCCAAGGGCTGGCTTGAGGGCAATCCAGTGACACCACCTGACGTCTTACTTTGCCAACAATCAGCCACTGTCCCCCAGCCAAAGCTCACAGCCTTTGGATCTTTCTCGCTTCAGAGTAAATGTCCTCCTGATTCACAGCACTGTCCTCAGAAGTTGGTGGAGGAGGGAGTAGACTTGAGGTTTAATCCTGGGATCCTGGAGGCCAGCTTCAGATGCTAGAGTTCTCACCTGACTGTTCCCTCAGGGCTGTCTTAGTACAGAGTTCCTGATTTGACCATCACTGTGTGTCATGGGGAAAGGGGCGGTATCTATGCTTGAGTCAAGGAGCATCAAAACCTATGCAACTGCTTCTGTAATCCTCAGACATATAGAGATTCTCTCAAGACAGCCTTGCAATGGATTCCTCCATGCACCTTCATTACAACGGACAGTCTCCTTCTGAATCTGTCTTTGGCTCACAGATCCCCTTGAGAATCTAATGTAAACTCTGCACCCCCTCCTCAGAAAAGTGCATGGTTTTACATATGTCCAGAATTTTCTGTCACTTAATTGGGTTTAGTTATAGGAGTCTATTTACCTCAGATTAAGAACTCCTAGTCTAGGAAGTCCTCCTTTTCTTGCTTCCTCTCACTCCCCAGAAACACATCCAGGGCCATCATCTCCATTAGGCCCAGGAGGCACGGAGCCTGGGCACCTACAGTACTTTCAGAAACCCAAGGATAATGTCTTCAATTTCTCAAATCAGAAGAAAATTGAACTATTACACAAAAAAATACTGCAACATATTCATTTTGACATCAATGCAGTAGTAAAATATGTTTTGATTTTTTTTTTTTTAATGGAAAAAGGTGCCCACAAAGGCAAAAATGCCTAGGAAGCGTGAAAGTCATAATGCAACCCAGAAAGGTTCTTTTGTGGCATAGTGGGGATGTAGACTAGACTAAATTGTTGCATGTACACACCTTTCCAGGCAAGAAGGATCTGCAGCATGTTCTCACTGGGCTAAAGGCAGAGCCCAGGATTCGGAACTGGGGGAGCTGGCTTCCAATCTTGGCTTAGCCCTTGACTGCTTGTGGTGCCTTGAGAGAGTTATCTCAGCTCTCATTTCCTTCACCTACTGACTGAGGATAAGCCTAGAAACTGCCCTGACGCCATACTGGGATCGAGTAGTCTGGATGTACAATGAGAAAATACATGTTGAAAGGTGCTTTGTATATGGTGATCTCTTGAGTTTGAAACATAGAAGACTAAGAGGAAGCACTCAGTAAATACTGGTTGATAGAGACACTTTTTACTTGTTTCATAAACTAGCTGTACAAAGTGCTGTGCTTAGTTGCTCAGTCATGTCCAACTCTTTGCGACCCCATGCACTGTAGCCCACCAGGCTCCTCTATCCTTGGGGATTCTCCAGGCAAAAATACTGGAGTGAGTTGCCATTTCACTCTCCAAGGGATCTTCCCAACCCAGGAATAGAATTCAGGCCTCCCACATTGCAGGTGGATTCTTTACTGTCTGAGTCACCAGGGAAGCCCAAGAATACTGGAGTAGATATCTAAATTATTGAAAGGATTTCTAGACCTGTAATTTCAAAGCGTGAGATGACTTTGATCAAGATCAAAATGCAATTTACAGTTCCTAGCATGGTTAAAGTCATAGGCTTTGTCTAAGCCTTGGATTTGAAGTTCAGCTGTGCTATTTCTACATGCGTGCCCTTGTATTGGTGTTTTAACATCTCTATAAGTTCATGCCTTTATCTGTAGAATGGGATGATAATACTTGTACTTAAATATTCACTTAATGTTATTTATTATTATTTATCTCTGCAGTGCACTTGGAAATTTGCCTAAGCAATTATGTATTGCTGGTCAGGCATCTTCAGATTTTGGAATGAAAATGGTATAATATTTCAAGCATGATAGTCATGTCATGTTATGTCACATAATACATTTAAAGTGTTAAATTTGTGAAAAAAAAAAATTTTTTAGAGCAATTAGCCAAACCGTAGAAACCAACTGAGGGTAAACTCTCCTTTTTACTCAATGGCTTCTAAATATTTGAGATTTACTTTTCTTTCCAAGAAATACCTTGTGGCTGCTAAGTCAGACTTTAAAAAGTGACCTGGATATGGAGATGTTAATTTTTTTTTATGTTTTATTTTTTTTTATTATTTATTTTTTTTATTGTTTTTAATCTTAGAACTAGGATATGCCTACTGCTGCTGCTGCTGCTGCTAAGTCGCTTCAATCATGTCTGACTCTGTGTGACCCCACAGACGGCAGCCCCCCAGGCTTCCCCATCCCTGGGATTCTCCAGGAAAGAACACTGGAGTGGGTTGCCATTTCCTTCTCCAATGCATGAAAGTGAAAAGTGAAAGTGAAGACGCTCAGTCGTATCCGACTCTTAGCGACCCCATGGACTGCAGCCCACCAGGTTCCTCCGTCCATGGGATTTTCCAGGCAAGAGTACTGGAGTGGGGTGCCATTGCCTTCTCCGGATACGCCTACAACTACAGCAATTCAAATCAAATATCTATGGATGAAAGGAGAGACTGTAATTGCTGGACCTCCTTACTAGAAACTGGCCATTGTATGTATAGTAGTGATTTTATATTCCTCAGTAATGGTAGAACTTTGGTAAATATCTTATACTACTTCAGTCAACTATAGTCAAACAGGTAAAGTTGAGAAAATATTTTATGTTCCTCTCTCACTGAAATAAAATACCCAGTCTTTGTGAGAACATCTTTTATTTTCTTTCCAAGAGTAACATATCATCAGAAACCTTCAGTGGCAATAAAGTAACAATTGAATATTAGTTTCCACCATTTCTGTGGTAAGGGATTAAGCTAGGAAGTATGCCATTACAAAAGTTACCTTCTGAAGGACTATATTCGGAACACCAAAGTCACAACAACAACAAATAGAGCAAGCATGTTAGAATTTTAGAGGGATGCTGAATCTTTCAAAGTTGATGTTGTTGGTGTTGGTTGAGGAGGTTGTTCGAGGAGGTTGGCAATGCAGATTAAAGTTATTCCCACTCCGTCTGTGAAAGACTCTGGTGGAAACAACGCCTCTATCAAACACCTGTTTCTCCTACTGCCACCTGTAAAACTTCACTAAAATTAATG
Source organism: Bos grunniens (assembly GCF_055505025.1). NCBI lineage: Eukaryota > Metazoa > Chordata > Mammalia > Artiodactyla > Bovidae > Bos > Bos grunniens. Next base: position 120,939,654 of record NC_141194.1, on the reverse strand, counting down.
AAATAATGTCCCTATTTCAGGGAAGACATCAATGTCATCAGTAAATTCATTCATGATACAACCTAGAGGCTGCTCTATGTTATTTTTTCAAACTTCAGCCTACAAATGAGCAGCCTATGGATTAAAAGAACTTTATGGGCCATATTGATTGAAATTCCTCACTCCTACATGTTCACTGCTACTTGCTCTGACTCTATACCTTAAGCCAGCCCACCCTATCCATGCCATGTTCAGACAGTGGCACATAAATGCAGATACTTTAGATCTGTTTTGTACCATCTCCTGATTCTCCTGACTTGATTCCCCACTTAGCTTCTGTTCTGTTCAAGGTCCTCCTAGCTCCTGGCTCCTGATGCTCTCTAATGGCTCTAGTTTGCAGTCATCCTCTTTTTTTCTGTTCCTGGATTTCATGAATATGTTGTTCTCCCTCAGTTTTGGACCCTGGAATTGAAACTGTGGCATGAGTCCACCTCGGTCCTGTGATACATCTAGGTCCTATTAACATATCAGAAATTGTGTGGTGTTCCAGAAGTTTCCATCTGGAGGTGAGCCGAAAGATTAAATCCTGATCAAGTGAGTTAGGATTTGGGATAATATTGAGAAGGGATAGAAGGTACTGGGACCTGATATTCTCCTCAGAGTGGCAGACAATACAAATTGTTCATTTCTCTTATTTTCTTTTTAATTTTTGTTGGAGTAGAGTTGATTTACAGTGTTGTGTTAGTTTCAGATGTACAGCAAAGTGAATCATACATATACATACATATACATTTACTGACTATGCCAAAGCATTTGACTGTGTGGATCTCAATAAACTGTGGAAAATTCTTCAAGAGATGGGAATACCAGACCACCTGACCTGCCTCTTGAGAAACCTATATGCAGGTCAGGAAGCAACAGTTAGAACTGGACGTGGAACAACAGACTGGTTCCAAATAGGAAAAGGAGTACATCAAGGCTGTATACTGTCACCCTGCTTATTTAACTTACATGCAGAGTACATCATGAGAAACGCTGGGCTGGAAGAAGCACAAACTGGAATCAAGATTGCTGGGAGAAATATCAATAACCTCAGATATGCAGATGACACTACCCTTATGGCAGAAAGTGAAGAAGAACTAAAGGGACTCTTGATGAAAGTGAAAGAAGAGACTGAAAAAGTTGGCTTTAAGCTCAGCATTCAGGAAACGAAGATCATGGCATCTGGTCCCATCACTTCATGGGAAATAGATGGGGAAACAGTGTCAGACTTTATTTTTTGGGGCTCCAAAATCACTGCAGATGGTGACTGCAGCTATGAAATTAAAAGACACTTACTCCTTGGAAGAAAGTTATGACCAACCTAGATAGCATATTGAAAAGCAGAGACATTACTTTGCCAACAAAGGTCCATCTAGTCAAGGCTATGGTTTTTCCAGTGGTCATGTATGGATGTGAGAGTTGGACTGTGAAGAAAGCTGAGTGCCGAAGAATTGATGCTTTTGAACTGTGGTGTTGGAGAAGACTCTTGAGAGTCCCTTGGACTGCAAGGAGATCCAACCAGTCCATTCTGAAGGAGATCAGCCCTGGGATTTCTTTGGAAGGAATGATGCTAAAGCTGAAACTCCAGTACTTTGGCCACCTCATGCAAAGAGTTGACTCATTGGAAAGGACTCTGATGCTGGGAGGGATTGGGGGCAGGAGGAGAAGGGGACGACAGAGGATGAGATGGCTGGATGGCATCACTGACTTGATGGGCATGAGTCTGAGTGAACTCCGGGAGTTGGTGATGGACAGGGAGGCCTGGCGTGCTGCTATTCATGGGGTCGAAAAGAGTCAGACATGACTGAGTGACTGATCTGATCTGAATGTGTATATGTCGATCCTAATCTCCCAATTTATCCTTCCCTCCCCTCGACCCCCTGGTAACCATAAGTTTTTTTTCTATGTCTGTAACTCTGTTTCTGCTTTGTACATAAGTTCATTACACCATTTTTTAGATTCCACATATAAGTGATATCATGTGATATTTCTCCTTCTCTGTCTGACTTGCTTCACTCAGTATGACAATCTCTAGGTCCATCCATGTTGCTGCAAATGGCATTATTTCATTCTTTTTTTTGCTAAGTAATATTCTACTGTATATGTATACCACATCTTCTTTATCCATTCATCTGTCAGTGGACATTTAGATTGCTTCCATGTCAGGGCTCGGAGAAGGCAATGGCACCCCACTCCAGTACTCTTGCCTGGAAAATCCCATGGATGGAGGAGCCTGGTAGGCTGCAGTCCATGGGGTCTCTAGGAGTCAGACACGACTGAGCGACTTCACTTTCACTTTTCACTTTCCTGCATTGGAGAAGGAAATGGCAACCCACTCCAGTGTTCTTGCCTGGAGAATCCCAGGGACGGCAGAGCCTGGTGGGCTGCCGTCTATGGGGTCGCACAGAGTCAGACATGACTGAAGCGACTTAGCATCAGCAGCATGTCAGGGCTATTGTGAATAGTGTTGCAATGAATACTGGAGTACATGTATCTTTTTGAATTATGGTTTTCTCCAGACATATGCCCAGGAGTAAGGTTACTGGATCATATGGTAGCTGTCTTTAGTTTCTTAAGGATCCTCCATAGTGTTCTCCATAGTGACTGTACCAACTTATATTCCTACCAACAGTGTAAGAGGGACCCTTTTCTCCACACCCTCTCCAGCATTTATCATTTGTAGGTTTTTGATGATGGCCATTCTGACTGGTGTGAGTTATAGTTTTGGTTTGCATTTCTCTGATAATTAGTGATATTGAGCATCTTTTCACATGCTTTTTGGCCATCTGTATGTCTTCTTTGGAGAAATGTCCATTTAGATCTTCTGTCTGTTTTTGAATTGGATTGTTTGTTTCTTTGATACTGAACTTCATGAATTCTTTGTATATTTGGAGGATTAATCCCTTGTCAATATATTCTCCCATTCTAGAAGTTGTCTTTTCATCTTTTTTATGGTTTCCTTTGCTGTGCAAAGGTTTTCAAGTTTAATAAAGTCCCATTTGTTTATTTTTGTTTTTATTTTCATTGCTCTAGGAAGTGGATTCAAAAAGATCTTGCTGCGATCTATGTCAAAGAGCATTCTGCTTATGTTTCCCTCTAAGGGTGTTGTAGTATCCGGTCTTACATTTAGGTCTTTGATCCATTTTGAGTTTATTTTTGTGTATGGTGTTAGGCAGTGTTCTAGTTCATTCTTTTACATGGAGCTGTCCAGTTTTCCCAGCACCACTTACTGAAGAGACTGTCTTTTCTCCATTGTATATTCTTGCTTCCTTTGTCATAGATTAGGTGACCATAGGTGTGCGGGTTTTTCGTTCAATTCTTTTGCTGATGAATCATCATTCTACATAACTACATTGCACTAATAGTGGGCTGCTAAAGATGGGAGCCATCACCATGAAATGTCTGTAGTTGACTGGTGGCCACAGCTTGAGAAGGTCTGGATGGCCCAGCTTGCTGATTACCATGATGGAAAAATATTGTCCTAGACATAAATTTCATTAAATCCTCATCACAATTAGGAAACTTAGAATGTCAGTCACATATCACTGAGTATCTCTGAACAGCCTTAATTATGACATCTAGGCTCTCTCCTGGGTGTTCATTGGAAGGACTGATGCTAAAGCTGAAACTCTAATACTTTGGCCACCTCATGCAAAGAGCTGACTCATTGGAAAAGACCCTGATGCTGGGAGGGATTGGGGGCAGGAGGAGAAGGGAATGACAGAGGATGAGATGGCTGGATGGCATCACCAACTCGACGGACATGAGTTTGAGTGAACTCCAAGAGTTCATGATGGACAGGGAGGCCTGGTGTGCTGCAATTCATGGGGTCACAAAGAGTCGGACACGACTGAGTGACTGAACTGAACTGAACTGGACTGAGGCTTCTCCCTACAAAGCACATCCTCAAAGCAAAGTCTGTCTCATGCCAAGCTTAAGACTGTCCATAATGTAACATTAGAAATTTCTTCCTTGGGGATTTGGGCAAGTAGAAAGCTTCCTACCTGTTAGGAAGGAAGGAAGAACTTCTGCACCATGAAATATCACAACTTTATACAAAGGTGATAACTGTCGTCTCTAAAACGTGGTCACACATGAGTTGTCCAGACCAGAGTCAACACTGCTGTGCTGAGTGAAACCAGACTTCCTGTTGAAGGGCAGCCCCTGAGAAGGATTCCAGCTGCAGTTTTCCTTGTAGAGATCTCTACCCTCTAGCATGAAGGCTATCAGGTGTTGGTTTCACAATTGGACAATCACTTGTCTCAAAATTCCCCAACTTGCTGAGAGGTATTAGTGACCCTCTGATGACCTCACACCTACCCTTCAAACTCAATCCCAGTGTTTCTGAACCTAGCATAATGACTAGGAATGATGAGAAGGAGAAATTGGATCCAGAGAAAGATAGTATCAACAGAGAACAAGCTGATTGTCATGAGGGAGCTTGGTCCAAGAAGGAAAATCAGCTGGTTCCTATCTCAGGGGTGAAAACTAGATATGCCTGGATTGTTCCTCCTTACCAGATGTTGCAAGCAGCATCTCATGATCACTAATTTCATCTTCTGCCTACTACATTAGGGAAAGTGCCAACTGCATGCAAATAAATATTTAAACAGCATCACCAGTTTGTTGTGCTTTTCAATAGAACCAACAGAACACAAATGTCATCAAAACTATTTGATGTTCTGAGTATTGTCCTGAAAAACACCTCATTTGCTGTGATCCCAGAGTGTAGAAAACAGCCACTAACTTAGAAAAAGATGGGGAGGGAAGAGAGGGTTGTCCTAACTAAATGAATGAAAGGTTAAAGTTCTAGAATACTGAATGATATTGAAGAGCATATGAGGTTGGATGAAAGGAGAAAGAAATGAAAATTTGTTTAGGTGGGGAGTAGGTATGAGTGTGGGCTCTGGAAGCTGAGGTCCTGGACTGTTATCCTGATGTCACCACTGACTAGCTGTATGATCTTGGACCAGTAACTCTCAGTCCAAGTTTCCTCATCAAAACTCAGGAACAATAACTATCCATGCAATTTTGCTCTAAAAAATAAAATCTATTAAGAGCTAAACTCAAGGAAATCTTCGAAGGATTGTTGTGGAGACCACACATGTCAGTTATTCAGCTATTGTCTTGCAGCTTGAAACCCATCCATCCATAGTCTGTTTTGTGATACTGGAACAGAGACTCACAAACTGCATTTCTCTTCTGCCAGCTGGCTTCCTGTTAGGCTCTGCCAATGGAGACACCAGAGGAAGACTGACTGCAGGGCTGGAGGAGGAAGAAGGGACTTGCTTCTACCTTGGTGCTTCCTGTAGGTTTCATATACATATTTCACTCTAACAACACTTTTTTTTTCAATCTTATTGAAGTATAGTTGATTTACAGTGTCGTGTTAATTTCTGCTGTACAGCAAAGTGACTCAGTTATACATATGTATATTCTTTTTCATATTCTTTCCCATTATGATTTATCAGAGGATATTGAATATAGTTCCCTTTGTTATACAGTGGCTTCTCTAATAGCTCGGTTGGTAAAGAATCTGCCTGCAATGCAGGAGACCCTGGTTCTATTCCTGGGTCAGGAAGATACCCTGGAGAAGGGATAGGTTACCCACTCCAGTATTCTTGGGCTTCCCTTGTGGCTCAGCTGGTAAAGAATCCTCCTGCAATACGGGAGACCTGGGTTCGATCCCTGGGTTGGGAAGATCCCCTGGAGAAGGGAACGGCTACCCGCTCCAGTATTCTAGCCTGGAGAATTCCACGGACTGTAAAGTCCATGGGGTCACAAAGAGTTTGACACAACTGAGCAACTTTCACTTTCACTTTCTTTCACTGCTATACAGTAGGACCTTGTTGTTTATCCATCCTCTATATAACAGTTTGCATCTGCTAATTCCAAAATCCCAATCCTTCCCTCCTCCACTCTCCTCCTCCTTGGCAACCACCAGTCTGTTCTCTATGTCTGTGAGTCTGTTTCTGATTCATAGATATGTTCATTGGTGTCATATTTTATATTCCACATGTAAGTGATATCATATGATATTTGCCTTTCTCTTTCTGACTTACTTTGCTTAATATAATAATCTCTATCTAGGTTCATTGATGTTGCTGCAAATGGCATTATTTCTTGCTTTTTATGGCTGAGTAATATTCCACTGTGTGTGTATCCATTCATGTATTGATGAATATTTAGGTTGTTTCCATGTCCTGGCTATTACGAATAGTGTTGCTATGAACATTTGGGTGCATGTATCTTTTTTAATTAGAGTTTTGTCTGGGTATATGACCAGAAGTGGGATTGCTGGATCAAATGGCAACTCTATGTTTAGCTTTTTGAGGAACCTGCATACTGTTTTCCATAGTGGCTGCACCAATTTACATTCCCACCAACAGTGTAGGAGGGTTCCCTTTTCTCCATACCCTCTTCATAATTTATTATTCTAACAAATCTTCTTCATTCCAGCAGCTGAAGTTCCTACCAGAAGCGGTAGCTGTATCTAGTTTTTTCATTTTCCTAGCACTTGTAGAAGCAGCCTTATCACACTCCTCTCAGAGATACCAACTCTAGCCTCATTGGAGCTCTCTGTCCCAGCTTCATCAGGTTGGTCCTCCACGCTTGAAGTCAGCAGCCCCATGCGAGCAGTGCTCTCCTTTCAGAGGTCTGAGTTTCAGTTCCAAGGGGGCCCTGCTCCAAGACTCTAAGTTTTAATCATTTCAACCTCTTCTCTGTCTTCCCAGGGGTAGTTGCTACCTTCTGCAGTTGCTATCTTTTTGATATTTTAGAGTTCTTTTTTTTTTACCTTTTCAGTTACCTAAGAAATAACTTTATCATCCCTAGTTATCAATTCTTTATACTAAATTCTCTCTGTTTGTAAAACTGGTGTGGTCTCTGTCTCTGACTGGACCCTGGCTGATATACTATATAGTATTGTATACTACATAATGTTTATTGATTACCTACTATCTGCTAGGTCCTATTATAAGCATTTAATATATTTTAACTAATTTAATCTCACTCCCACTACTATCTTAAGGAATATGAAGGAAATATTACAATACCTGGCCCATAGTAAGTGCTCATTTAGTCTTAGTCACTCTTTCAGTTTGTGCTCTGCCTAAAATTAGGACTACTAGGTAGCAGTAGTAGGGATTCTCCAGGCAAGAATACTGCAGGTGATTTATTTGGGAGGTAGCATTGGCGATGAGTTGGGAGTAGTGAGGCAGGAAGGGAAAAAAACCAATAATATGTGCATTAATGGGCAGGTTACTACTGTGGACAAGTGCAGCAGAATCCTATTCAGAAATTCCCTTTGAGAAGGCTAATGTGACATGCCTCTGAAGTGTCCCATCAGAGCACAGGGAGGAGGGGATATTTATATACCTGGTTCCCATCCTACAAGAGCACTAACTCTCCTACATGTTCAAGTTAGATATGCTGCAAGGCATTAGGATCATCTGTTAAAGCTATTATATGGGATCAAGACCATCCCCATGGAAAAGAAATGCAAAAAGCAAGATGGCTGTCTTGGGAGGCCTTACAAATAGCTGTGAAAAGAAGAGAAGGGAAAAGCAAAGGAGAAAAGGAAAGATATAAGCATCTGAATGCAGAGTTCCAAAGAATAGCAAGGAGAGATAAGAAAGCCTTCCTCAGTGATCAATGCAAAGAAATAGAAGAAAACAACAGAATGGGAAAGACTAGAGATCTCTTCAAGAAAATTAGAGATACCAAGGGAACACTTCATGCAAAGACGGGCTTGATAAAGGACAGAAATAGTATGGACCTAACAGAAGCAGAAGATATTAAGAAGAGGTGGCAAGAATACACAGAAGAACTGTACAAAAAAGATCTTCACGACCAAGATAGTCACGATGGTGTGATCACTGACCTAGGGCCAGACATCCTGGAATGGGAAGTCAAGTGGGCCTTAGAAAGCATCACTACGAACAAAGCTAATGGAGGTGATGGAATTCCAGTTGAGCTATTTCAAATCCTGAAAGATGATGCTGTGAAAGTGCTGCACTCAATATGCCAGCAAATTTGGAAAACTCAGTGGTGGGCACAGGACTGGAAAAGGTCAGTTTTCGTTCTAATCCCAAAGAAAGGCAATGCCAAAGAATGCTCAAACTACCGCACAACTGCACTCATCTCACACGCTAGTAAAGTAATGCTCAAAATTCTCCAAGCCAGGCTTCAGCAATACGTGAACCATGAACTTCCAGATGTTCAAGCTGGTTTTAGAAAAGGCAGAGGAGCCAGAGATCAAATTGCCAACATCTGCTGTATCATGGAAAAAGCAAGAGAGTTCCAGAAAAACATCTATTTCTGCTTTATTGACTATGCCAAAGCCTTTGACTGTGTGGATCACAATAAACTGTGGAAAATTCTTCAAGAGATGGGAATACCAGATGACCTGACCTGTCTCTTGAGAAACCTATATGCAGGTCAGGAAGCAACAGTTAGAACTGGACACGGAACAACAGACTGGTTCCAAATAGGAAAAGGAGTACGTCAAGGCTGTATATTGTCACCCTGCTTATTTAACTTAAATGCAGAGTACATCATGAGAAATGCTGAGCTCAAGGAAGCACAAGCTGGAATCAAGATTGCTGGGAGAAATATCAATAACCTCAGATATGCAGATGACACCACCTTTATGGCAGAAAGTGAAGAGGAGCTAAAGAGCCTCTTGATGAAAGTGAAAGTGGAGAGTGAAAAAGTTGGCTTAAATCTCAACATTCAGAAAATGAAGATCATGGCATCCGGTCCCATCACTTCATGGGAAATAGATGGGGAAACAGTGGAAATAGTGTCAGACTTTATTTTTCTGGGCTCCAAAATCACTGCAGATGGTGACTGCAACCATGAAATTAAAAGACACTTACTCCTTGGAGGAAAAGTTATGACCAACCTAGACAGCATATTGAAAAGCAGAGACATTACTTTGCCAACAAAGATCCGTCTAGTCAAGGCTATGGTTTTTCCAGTGGTCATGTATGGATGTGGGAGTTGGACTGTGAAGAAAGCTGAGCGCCAAAGAATTGATGCTTTTGAACTGTGGTGTTGGAGAAGACTCTTGAGAGTCCCTTGGACTGCAAGGAGATCCAACCAGTCCATTCTGAAGGAGATCAGCCCTGGGATTTCTTTGGAAGGAATGATGCTAAAGCTGAAACTCCAGTACTTTAGCCACCTCATGCAAAGAGTTGACTCATTGGAAAGGACTCTGATGCTGGGAGGGATTGGGGGCAGGAGGAGAAGGGGACGACAGAGGATGAGATGGCTGGATGGCATCACTGACTCGATGGACATGAGTCTGGGTGAACTCCGGGAGTTGGTGATGGACAGGGAGGCCTGGCGTGCTGCAGTTCATGGGGTCACAAAGAGTCGGACATGACTGAGCGACTGAACTGATCCTTGTGCATATGGACTATAAACTGACCAGAAAGAGGCCATGAAAAGTATTTTCCTAGTACAGATCACAAAACTGTGAGAGAGAATCTACAAATCATGCCTGACATGTACTATGCATTCAGAAAATGTTTCTTTAACTGAACTATTGATGGCAAGAGTCTGTCAGGAATACTGGTTGACTAACAAGAAAGCATCTGGTAAAATGTTCTTTTGAGTAGAGTACAATTTTCCTTCATTAGAAGGACTTAATTCTAACCAAGGAAAAGTTAACTGGCTATTAAAATATGGCAGAGACCTTTGAAGATTGCTCCCATGTAACTCAGGAACTCAGTGTAGTAAAGGAACTAGACAGTCATGTACCCAGGATGGTCTTTGTTATTAAGAAAGGAAAGCATACATACATATGTGAGTGTGTGCAACATATATAAATACAAATATATATATATGCTAGTGCTTAGTTGCTCAGTCACATCTGACTCTTTGCAAACCCATGGACTGTAGCCCACCAAGCTCCTTCTGGCAAGAATACTGGAGGGCGTAGCCATTCCCTTTTCCAGGGAATCTTCCTGGGTCTCTTGCATTGCAGATGGATTCTTTATCATCTGAGCCACCAGGGCACACACACATATATATATATCTCCATTCTTGGGAAATAAGGATAGGCTATATATATATAAAACCATAAAAAATATCAACAAAAGCCATTATCAGGAAAAGAGAGAGAGAGAATTTGGTATTCTTGGGAGGGATGTGGGATTATTGTTTTAATATGGTAAATAAATATATTTACAGGTTATTCAGGGAGATGTTGAAGAAAATAGGAAAGAGAGGAAATATTGTCATAGAGCAAAGAAAGAATTCAGGGTACAAGGGAAGAAAGTAGCATTAAGAATAACAGGACATACTTCTTCCATGAGATAGGAAGGAATGGTGTAGCTAAACATAAATACTGTGTGTGGTGGAAAAGAAGGGAATAGGTTGAGGAAGTTCTACCTGATTGCTCCAATTTTTTTGTAAATTAGAAAGACTGAGGATGAGGGGGAATGATAGTGGAGGTAATAGGATAGTATTCATAAAGAAAATGCTGAGAGGTAGTCAGCAAGATGGCAAAATAGGAGGTCCCCTGCTCATCTTCCTATTCAGTGACAAGAATTTGGCAGCATACATGGACAAAAGTGCCTTTGTGAGAGCTTTGAGGAATTCAGCTGCAAACTGAAAGTAGTCTTGCCCTCCCAGAAAACCACCAAGAGTTATGTCTGTCCAAGCCCCTGGATGTATACCTGCTAACTTCTGCCCCACTGAAGTTCCCCCAACTACTACTACTACTAAGTCACTTCAGTTGTGTTCAACTCTGTGTGACCCCATAGACGGCAGCCCACCAGGCTTCCCCATCCCTGGGATTCTCCAGGCAAGAACACTGGAGTGGGTTGCCATTTCCTTCTCCAATGCATGAAAGTAAAAAGTGAAAGTGAAGTCGCTCAGTCGTGTCCAACTCTTAAACAACCCCATGGACTGCACCCTACCAGGCTCCTCCATCCATGGGATTTTCCAGGCAAGAGTACTGGAGTGGGGTGCCATTGCCTTCTCTGGAAGTTCCCCCAAAAGACCCTGTAATTCAGCTCTAGCCCCTCCCAGCTGCAGTCCAGGTGCAGTCCTGCCCACCCAGGGTCTGAGCAGGAGACACATACATCCGTGCCCTCAAAGCAGACCTACTGATCTCTATCTGACTGCAGATCTTGAACTAGCCCTGAGACTCATTATAATCAAACTGTCAAAAGTCGAAGAAAAGGAGAGAATTTTCAAACTAGCAAGAGAAAAGCAACTCATCATTTACAAGGGAATCCTCATAAATCTATCTGTGGATTTCTAAACAGAAATCCTGCAAGCCAAGAGGTAGTGGAATGATATATTCAAAGTGCTAAAACTACCAACCGAGAATACTATGTTCAGCAAAGCTGTTCTTCAGAAATGGAGAGATAAAGATATTTCCAGGAAACAAAAAACTAAGGGAGTTCATTGACACTAGACCTGGCATGCAAGAAATGCTAGAGGAGTCCTATTTGAAACAAAAGAATGCTAAGCAATAGCGTGAAAAAATATGAAAGTATAAAAGTCATTGGTAAAGGTAAGTAGATTAGTCAAATCCAGAAACTTAATACTATGATGGTGGTATGTAAATCACTTTTAACTCCAGTATAAAAGTTAAAAGACGTATGTATTAAAACAATAATTTGTCAATGGATACACAATATAAAAAGACGTAACATGTGACATCAACACCATAAAATGTGTGGCTGTGAAAGTCACTCAGTCGTGTCTGACTCTTTGCAACCCCACAGACTATACAGTCCATGGAATTCTCCAGGCCAGAACACTGGAGTGGGTAGCCTTTCCCTACTCCAGGGGATCTTCCCAACCCAGGGATCAAACCCAGGTCTCACGCATTGCAGGCAGATTCTTTACCAACTGAGCTATCAGGGAAGACAAATGTGCAGCAGGGGGAAGTAAAAACATGGAGTTTTTGTATGTGATTGAAGTTATATTGTTATTTGCTTAAAATAGAATGTTATATTTTATGTAAGCTTCATTATAACCACAAAGCAGAAACCTACAGTAGATATGGAAAAGATAAAGAGAAGGGAATCAAAGCATGAATGAAGTTGCTTAGTCGTGTCCGACTCTTGGCAACCCTGTGGACTGTAGCCCACCAGGCTCCTCCATCCATGGGATTCTTCAGGCAAGAATACTGGAGTGGGTTGCATTTCCTTCTCCAGGGGATCTTCCCGACCCAGGGATTGAACCCAGGTCTCCCGCATTGCAGGCAGACGCTTTAACCTCTGAGCCACCAGGGAAGCCCAATCAAAGCATACCACTATACAAAATCATCAATTCACAATGGAAGACAGCAAGAGAGGAAGAAAAGAACAAAGGAAATATTAACAGGTTATAAAACAATAAGATGGCATTGGTAAGTCCTTACCTATTGATTATTACTTTAAATGTAAATGGATTACATTCTCCAATCAAAAGGCATACAGTGGTTGAATGGATTTAAAAAAACAAGAAAACAAGACTCAACTATATGATATATAAGAGCCTTGCTTCTGCTCTAAGAATATATAGGCTGATACTGAAAGGATGGAAAATGATATTCTACACAAATGGAAACCAAAAGAGAGTAGGGGCAGCTATACTTACATCAGACAAAATAGGCTTTAAGTCAAAAACTAACAGAAGACAAAAAGGTCATTATTTAATGATAAAAGTTTCAATTCATCAAAAGGATATAACAATTGTAAATACATATGCATCCTACATCAAAGCACCTAAATATACTAAGGAAACACTAACAGATTTGAAGGGAGAAATAGACAAATTACAATAATAATAGGGGAATTCAATACCCTACTTTAAACAATGGGCAGATCATCCAGACAGTAAGAACCAATAAGGAAACATTCGAGAAGGCAATGGCAACCCACTCCAGTACTCTTGCCTGGAAAATCCCATGGACGGAGGAGCCTGGTAGGCTGCATTCCCTGGGTCACTAAGGGTCGGGCATGACTGAAGAGACTTAGCAGCAGCAGCAAGGAACCACTGGACTTGGAATATGCTTTATACCAACTGGACCTAACAGACATATAAAGAAAATTCTATCCAACAGCAGCAGAATCTACACATTCTGCTAAAGTGTAATGGGACATTCTCCAGGACATTTGCCAACATAGATCATATGTTGGACTGCAAAACAAGTTTCAATAATTTCAAGAAAGTAGAAAGTATGTATCAAGTATTTTTTATGACCACAACAGTATGAAACTAGAAATCAAGAGGAGGAAAATTGTAAAATTCACAAAAATGTACACACTCCCTGAACAACCAATTTATCAAAGAATAAATCAAAAGGGAAATTAAAAATATCTTGAGACAACTGAAAATGGAAATATAACATACCAAAAGTTATGGGATACAGCAAAAGCAGTTCTATATGGGAAGTTTATAGCAATAAATGCCCATATGAAGAAAAAAAGAAAGATCTCAGGCAACCTAATTTTACATCTCAAAGAACTAGGAAAAAAAAAAAAAAAAGGCAAACTAAGCCCACAGACTAAGCTGTGGCCATAGGTGTATGGCTTGGGTGGAGGGGAGGAAAGGCCCCTGTAAATAATGTCAGGAGAATGAGAAGCATAGGTGGGTGGGTTGTCACCAAAGGATCAGGGCTTACAATCTCCCATGATGTTAAGAGTAACCAAGAGGTTGACTGATGAAAGAAAAATGGCAGGGTAGAGTAGTGGTTGGAACCAGCAATTAACAGCTAGAAAAAAGAATGCTGCCTATAGGCCCTCTACTAATGAGGCTGGGAAAGTGAACTCACCAGAGAAGCTGCAGAAGCAGCAGAATCTTCTCCCTTCTATTGGGGGCCCCCCAGGCCTATGAGACATAGTCTCAAATCCTTAGCATGAACTGACCACAGTTCTCTTCACAGTCTGATTCTAAATGCACCTTTGAGTTCATTTCTCCTATCCACCCACTCAGGGCATGTTTTAATCTTCAGAATCAGTTTAACACTTAAATATGATCTAATCTAACCCCTTTGCAATAGAAAGTTATTTACTGCAGTGTGTGTACATAGTGTGGTAGTTAGATGATTTAAATTCTCCAGGCAAGAATACTGGAGTGGGTAACCATTCCCTTCTCCAGGGGATCTTACCAACCCAGGGATCAAACCCAGGTCTCCTGCTTTGCAGGAGGATTCTTTACCATTTCAGCCACTAGGGAAGCCCTAAACAATACTCAATGGAACACTATTGTTTTTTTAAAATATTTGTTTATTTGTTTATTCATTTGATGGCCTCAAGTCTTAGCTGTGGTATGTGGGACCTAGTTCCCTGACCAGGGATTGAACCCTGGCCTCCTGCACTGGGAGCCCAGAATCTTAGCCACTGGACCACCAGGGAAGTCCCCACACTATTGCTTTTGAAAAGTGATATCAATACAATATTGTAAAGTAATTAACCTCCAATTAAAATAAATAAATTTATATTTTAAAAAAAGAAAAAAAAAGAAAAGTGATACCAAGCATATAGCTAGATGTCTGTGGGAGAAGGCAAGGGTGGGATGATTTGAGAGAACAGCATTGAAACATGTATATTACCATATGTGAAATAGATCACCAGTCCAAGTTCGATGCATGAGACAAGGCACTCAAAGCCAGTGTTCTGGGACAACCCTGAGGGATGGGATGCAGAGGGAGGTGGGAGGGGGTTTCAGGATGGGGGACGCATGTACACCCATGGGTGATTCATGTCAATGCATGGCAAAAACCACTACAATATTGAAAAGTAATTAGCCTCCAATTAAAATAAATAAATTAATTTTATTTTTTTTATATTTATTTTTTTTTTATTTTTAAAATTAAAAAAATTTCAGGTATACACGTGCTCCCCATCCTGAACCCTCCTCCCTCCCCCCTCCCCATACCATCCCCCTGGGCCGTCCCAGCGCACCAGCCCCAAGCATCCAGCATCGTGCACTGAACCTGGACTGGCATCTCGTTTCATACATGACATTTCACATGTTTCAATGCCATTCTCCCAAATCTTCCCACCCTCTCCCTCTCCCACAGAGTCCATAAGACTGTTCTATACATCAGTGTCTCTTTTGCTGTCTCGTATACAGGGTTATCGTTACCATCTTTCTAAATTCCATATATATGCGTTAGTATACTGTATTTATGTTTTTCCTTCTGGCTTACTTCACTCTGTATAATAGGCTCCAGTTTCATCCACCTCATTAGAACTGATTCAAATGTATTCTTTTTAATGGCTGAGTAATACTCCATTGTGTATATGTACCACAGCTTTCTTATCCATTCATCTGCTGATGGACATCTAGGTTGCTTCCATGTCCTGGCTATTATAAACAGTGCTGTGATGAACATTGGGGTACACGTGTCTCTTTCCCTTCTGGTTTCCTCAGTGTGTATGCCCAGCAGTGGGATTGCTGGATCATAAGGCAGTTCTATTTCCAGTTTTTTAAGGAATCTCCACACTGTTCTCCATAGTGGCTCTACTAGTTTGCATTCCCACCAACAGTGTAAGAGGGTTCCCTTTTCTCCACACCCTCTCCAGCATTTATTATTTGTAGACTTTTGGATCGCAGCCATTCTGACTGGCGTGAAATGGTACCTCATAGTGGTTTCGATTTGCATCTCTCTGATAATGAGTGATGTTGAGCATCTTTTCATGTGTTTGTTAGCCATCTGTATGTCTTCTTTGGAGAAATGTCTATTTAGATCTTTGGCCCATTTTTTGATTGGGTCATTTATTTTTCTGGAGTTGAGCTGTAGGAGTTGCTTGTATATTTTTGAGATTAGTTGTTTGTCGGTTGCTTCATTTGCTATTATTTTCTCCCATTCTGAAGGCTGTCTTTTCACCTTGCTAATAGTTTCCTTTGATGTGCAGAAGCTTTTAAGTTTAATTAGGTCCCATTTGTTTATTTTTGCTTTTATTTCCAATATTCTGGGAGGTGGGTCATAGAGGATCCTGCTGTGATGTATGTCAGAGAGTGTTTTGCCTATGTTCTCCTCTAGGAGTTTTATAGTTTCTGGTCTTACGTTGAGATCTTTAATCCATTTTGAGTTTATTTTTGTATATGGTGTTAGAAAGTGTTCTAGTTTCATTCTTTTACAAGTGGTTGACCAGATTTCCCAGCACCACTTGTTAAAGAGATTGTCTTTAATCCACTGTATATTCTTGCCTCCTTTGTCAAAGATAAGCTGTCCATATGTGCGTGGATTTATCTCTGGGCTTTCTATTTTGTTCCATTGATCTATATTTCTGTCTTTGTGCCAGTACCATACTGTCTTGATAACTGTGGCTTTGTAGTAGAGCCTGAAGTCAGGTAGGTTGATTCCTCCAGTTCCATTTTTCTTTCTCAAGATCGCTTTGGCTATTCGAGGTTTTTTGTATTTCCATACAAATTGTGAAATTATTTGTTCTAGCTCTGTGAAGAATACTGTTGGTAGCTTGATAGGGATTGCATTGAATCTATAAATTGCTTTGGGTAGTATACTCATTTTCACTATATTGATTCTTCCAATCCATGAACATGGTATATTTCTCCATCTATTAGTGTCCTCTTTGATTTCTTTCACCAGTGTTTTATAGTTTTATATATATAGGTCTTTAGTTTCTTTAGGTAGATATATTCCTAAGTATTTTATTCTTTTCGTTGCAATGGTGAATGGAATTGTTTCCTTAATTTCTCTTTCTGTTTTCTCACTATTAGTGTATAGGAATGCAAGGGATTTCTGTGTGTTGATTTTATATCCTGCAACTTTACTATAATCATTGATTAGTTCTAGTAATTTTCTGGTGGAGTCTTTAGGGTTTTCTATGTAGAGGATCATGTCATCTGCAAATAGTGAGAGTTTTACTTCTTCTTTTCCAATTTGGATTCCTTTTATTTCTTTTTCTGCTCTGATTGCTGTGGCCAAAACTTCCAAAACTATGTTGAATAGTAATGGTGAAAGTGGGCACCCTTGTCTTGTTCCTGACTTTAGAGGAAATGCTTTCAATTTTTCACCATTGAGGATAATATTTGCTGTGGGTTTGTCATATATAGCTTTTATTATGTTGAGGTATGTTCCTTCTATTCCTGCTTTCTGGAGAGTTTTTATCATAAATGGGTGTTGAATTTTGTCAAAGGCTTTCTCTGCATCTATTGAGATAATCATATGGTTTTTGTTTTTCAATTTGTTAATGTGGTGTATTACATTGATTGATTTGCGGATATTGAAGAATCCTTGCATCCCTGGGATAAAGCCCACTTGGTCATGGTGTATGATCTTTTTAATGTGTTGTTGGATTCTGATTGCTAGAATTTTGTTTAGGATTTTTGCATCTATGTTCATCAGTGATATTGGCCTGTAGTTTTCTTTTTTTGTGGCATCTTTGTCAGGTTTTGGTATTAGGGTGATGGTGGCCTCATAGAATGAGTTTGGAAGTTTACCTTCCTCTGCAATTTTCTGGAAGAGTTTGAGCAGGATAGGTGTTAGCTCTTCTCTAAATTTTTGGTAGAATTCAGCTGTGAAGCCGTCTGGACCTGGGCTTTTGTTTGCTGGAAGGTTTTTGATTACAGTTTCAATTTCCGTGCTTGTGATGGGTCTGTTAAGGTTTTCTATTTCTTCCTGGTCGAGTTTTGGAAAGTTGTACTTTTCTAAGAATTTGTCCATTTCTTCCTCGTTGTCCATTTTATTGGCATATAATTGTTGATAATAGTCTCTTATGATCCTTTGTATTTCTGTGTTGTCTGTTGTGATCTCTCCATTTTCGTTTCTAATTTTATTGATTTGATTTTTCTCCCTTTGTTTCTTGATGAGTCTGGCTAATGGTTTGTCAATTTTATTTATCCTTTCAAAGAACCAGCTTTTGGCTTTGTTGATTTTTGCTATGGTCTCTTTTGTTTCTTTTGCATTTATTTCTGCTCTAATTTTTAAGATTTCTTTCCTTCTACTAACCCTGGGGTTCTTCATTTCTTCCTTTTCTAGTTGCTTTAGGTGTAGAGTTAGGTTGTTTATTTGACTTTTTTCTTGTTTCTTGAGGTGTGCCTGTATTGCTATGAACTTTCCCCTTAGGACTGCTTTTACTGTGTCCCACAGGTTTTGGGTTGTTGTGTTTTCATTTTCATTCGTTTCTATGCAAATTTTGATTTCTTTTTTGATTTCTTCTGTGATTTGTTGGTTATTCAGCAGCGTGTTGTTCAGCCTCCATATGTTGGAATTTTTAATAGTTTTTCTCCTGTAATTGAGATCTAATCTTACTGCATTGTGGTCAGAAAAGATGCTTGGAATGATTTCTATTTTTCTGAATTTACCAAGGCTAGCTTTATGGCCCAGGATGTGATCTATCCTGGAGAAGGTTCCATGTGCGCTTGAGAAAAAGGTGAAATTCATTGTTTTGGGATGAAATATCCTATAGATATCAATTAGGTCTAACTGGTCTATTGTATCGTTTAAAGTTTGTGTTTCCTTGTTAATTTTCTGTTTAGTTGATCTATCCATAGGTGTGAGTGGGGTATTAAAGTCTCCCACTATTATTGTGTTATTGTTAATTTCTCCTTTCATACTTGTTAGCATTTGTCTTACATACTGCGGTGCTCCCGTGTTGGGTGCATATATATTTATAATTGTTATCTCTTCTTCTTGGATTGATCCTTTGATCATTATGTAGTGACCTTCTTTGTCTCTTTTCACAGCCTTTGTTTTAAAGTCTATTTTATCTGATATGAGTATTGCTACTCCTGCTTTCTTTTGGTCCCTATTTGCATGGAAAATCTTTTTCCAGCCCTTCACTTTCAGTCTGTATGTGTCCCCTGTTTTGAGGTGGGTCTCCTGTAGACAACATATGTAGGGGTCTTGTTTTTGTATCCATTCAGCCAGTCTTTGTCTTTTGGTTGGGGCATTCAACCCATTTACGTTTAAGGTAATTACTGATAAGTATGATCCCGTTGCCATTTACTTTATTGTTTGGGGTTCGAATTTATACACCATTTTTGTGTTTCCTGTCTAGAGAATATCCTTTAGTATTTGTTGTAGAGCTGGTTTGGTGGTGCAGAATTCTCTCAGCTTTTGCTTGTCTGAGAAGCTTTTCATTTCTCCTTCATACTTGAATGAAATCCTTGCTGGGTACAATAATCTGGGCTGTAGGTTATTTTCTTTCATCATTTTAAGTATGTCTTGCCATTCCCTCCTGGCTTGAAGAGTTTCTATTGAAAGATCAGCTGTTATCCTTATGGGATTTCCCTTGTGTGTTATTTGTTGTTTTTCCCTTGTTGCTTTTAATATTTGTTCTTTGTGTTTGATCTTTGTTAATTTGATTAATATGTGTCTTGGGGTGTTTCGCCTTGGGTTTATCCTGTTTGGGATTCTCTGGGTTTCTTGGACTTGGGTGATTATTTCCTTCCCCAGTTTAGGGAAGTTTTCAACTATTATCTCCTCAAGTATTTTCTCATGGTCTTTCTTTTTGTCTTCTTCTTCTGGAACCCCTATGATTCAAATGTTGTAGCGTTTAATATTGTCCTGGAGGTCTCTGAGATTGTCCTCATTTCTTTTAATTCGTTTTTCTTTTATCCTCTCTGATTCATTTATTTCTACCATTCTATCTTCTAATTCACTAATCCTATCTTCTGCCTCTGTTATTCTACTATTTGTTGCCTCCAGAGTGTTTTTAATTTCATTTATTGCATTATTCATTATATATTGACTCTTTTTTATTTCTTCTAGGTCCTTGTTAAACCTTTCTTGCATCTTCTCAATCCTTGTCTCCAAGCTATTTATCTGTGATTCCACTTTAATTTCAAGATTTTGGATCAATTTCACTATCATTATTCGGAATTCTTTATCAGGTAGATTCCCTATCTCTTCCTCTTCTGTTTGGTTTGGTGGGCATTTATCCTGTTCCTTTATCCGCTGGCTATTCCTCTGTCTCTTCATCTTGTTTAAATTGCTGAGTTTGGGGTGTCCTTTCTGTATTCTGGCAGTTTGTGGAGTTCTCTTTATTGTGGCTTTTCCTCGCTGTGTGTGGGTTTGTACAGGTGGCTTGTCAAGGTTTCCTGGTTAGGGAAGCTTGTGTCGGTGTTCTGATGGGTGGAGCTGTATTTCTTCTCTTTGTTCAGTCGCGGTGTGGGGAGGGAGGGAGGGATGCTGCAAACACATAACACTGGCGTGCGCTCGCAGTGCCTCAGCCACACTGGGTCTGCCCCCGCTCACGGCGCGTGTAGCCTCCCTGCCCACACTGCTCGGGCTCTAGGTTGTTCCGCCGGGAACAATCCGAGGCTGGCCCTGGGTTGCATGTACCTCCCAGGTCCAAGCCGCTCAGGTTCAGGCACTCGGGAGTCCTCAGAGGCGCAGACTCAGTTGGGCCTGAGTTTTGTGCTCTTCCCAGGTCCGAGCAGCTCAAGTGATGAGGTGTTTGGCGAGCGCCAATGCTGCTACTTATCGCCTCCCCGCCACTCGGTTATCTGGGCGTAAAACCGGCGCACCTTCTCAGGCAGATGTTAACCGTCCAGACCCCCAAGAAGTTTTAGTTAGCAAAGAAGCCTGCTTACAGTTTTATAGATAATGTCTCTCTGGGGCTGCGATTGCCCCCTTCAGGCTCTGGCTGCCTGTCACCGGAGGGGGAAGGTCTGCAGCCGGCTATCTCTGTTCAATTCTTTGTTCCGTGCGCGGGCCTGGCGGTGTCTTAAGTTGGGGCTGGCTTTTCGCGTGGTAGATATCCCACAGTCTGGTTTGCTAGCCCAAATTATTTCGCTCAGATAGTGCTCAGGGTATTCAGGCCAGATTCTTATTCTAAGCGATGCAGCCCGCGCTGCGCCTCCCTGCCTAGCCCCCGCTTGCTAATGGCGCGTGCAGGCGTCTAAGCTGCTTCTCCGCTGGGGGAGTTACCGTAGGACTCGCAATCTTCGAGTTTTAATTGTTTATTTATTTTTTCTTCCTGTTATGTTGCCCTCTGTGCTTCCAAAGCTCGGCACAGATTCGGCAGTGAGAAGGTTTCCTGGTGTTTGGAAACTTCTCTCTTTTTAAGACTCCCTTCCCGGGACGGAACTCCGTCCCTCCCTCTTTTGTCTCTTTTTTTGTCTTTTATATTTTTTCCTACCTCCTTTCGAAGAGTTGGATTGCTTTTCTGGGTGCCTGATGTCCTCTGCCGGCATTCAGAAGTTGTTTTGTGGAATTTACTCGACGTTTAAATGCTCTTTTGATGAATTTGTGGGGGAGAAAGTGTTCTCCCTGTCCTACTCCTCCGCCATCTTGGCTCCTCCTCCCTAAAATAAATAAATTAATTTAAAAAAATCAGTCCCATAAGTTGAGATAATTCAAAGGCTGGACACACAGATGAATACTCCTCACCACCCCTGAATCCCTGCTAATGTAAGTCAATCAATTAGTTAACAGTAACTCAGCATCTGCAAAGGGCCTACACTGTGTTTAGCTGCTGTGCAAGTTATAGCAAAATAATGACATAACCCATGTTTTCATAGAACTTTCAGTCACCTGGGGAAAAGGGGACACACACCTGAAACAACTAAGAAGACAACATATAATTGTCAGGGGCTGGGCTGCAGGAGGAAAGAAAAATCATTCAATTAGGGCATTCAAGCAAAGCTTCATCAGAAGACAAAACTTAATGTAAGCTTGTAGAGTCATTCATATATTAATACAACCTCAGCAATAATAGTAGTAATAGCCATCCCTTACTGTGTGCTTTTAATGTGCCAGACACTGGGCTAAGTAAGCATTTTACCTGCTTCTTCTCATGCAGTTTTCACAATAATCCTATGAGATGGGAGGATCCCCTGGAGAAGGAAATGGCAACTCAATCCAGTATTCTTGCCTGGAAAATCCCCATGGACAGTAGAGCCCGGCGGGCTACAGTCCATGGGGTCACAAAGAGTCCGAAATGACTGAGTGACTAACACTTTCACTTTCTCATGCATTTTTCACAACAATCCTATGAGATGGGTACTATTTGTGTCTCTGCATAACAGCTGAAGAACCTTCGAGTTAAATATTGATAGTTTGCATGACCTGCCCAAAGTAGTAAGTTGTATACCCAGCCTTCTTTTCGACCCCGGGGTCTGTGCCCCTCATACCTCACTGTCCTTCCTGGGAGCTGCCCAGTCACACTCAGTTAAGCCTGGAGCTGTCCCCAGAACTCCCCAGAGCTTTAAGCATGTTCCTTGTCCCCAGATGGGCTCTGGGCGCCCCAAGCACACTCTTCTCTAGCCGCAGCTTCCAGATACCAGCTTCTAACATCTGGCCTTAGTACAAGATACCAGGCCCTCTTAAAATAGGCATAGTGTTTTTTTCTATGAAGACATCATGGGCCTGGAGAGCCTGAGATCCTTGAATCTGCCACTGGACATTCCCTTGGTGTGGATTCTGGCAGAAAGGACCCAGACTGGGCAGTCGTTCAGAGCAGACAGTGCTGGCTGGAGTCCCGGTTCCCTGACCTGGCCCACTGCCCTCCTTGGCTATCAGACAAGGTTCACAGAGCCTGCAGACATCTGTGCCCGTCGGAACAGCTAGGGAGCCGCAGGAGCTGGAGACACAAGAGGGTCCCCTTTGTCTCCTTCTGTCCTAACTAATGGCTTAAGTCCCTTCCCAGCAGAGCAGCTGGCAGATTGGCCTCTGACCAGAGGAATACAAGGCTGCCCTTAAAGGGGTGGCCCAGCTGTCGTGAGCGAACACACAGGTGCACATGGAGGGGGGTTGCTCTGCCCCTCATCTGCACTCCTGGCCGAGGTGAGGGCTGCAGGCCAGGCCCCAGTGGCCCTGCCCACATTTTTGGAGAGCATGCCAGTCTGGCTCCCAACCTTGTGCCTCTTCTAGGATGTGAGCCCTGGCAGGCACTGCTTTCTCACCCCTTCCACTGAACCCTTGGCATGACACACCAGTGGCTTACACATGGCATCCACCTGTTGGTACACCCACCCACAGAGGCAGTTCTCCTGAAGGATCTTTGAACCCTTCCCCTTGTACTTGCATCATCTGTTCGTTCCTCCCCTTGGACAGCTCTCCCAGGTGCAGCATCCCACTCCTGTCTCTCCAATCCTCTCCTCTTCCCTCTACACATGACCCTACCGCCAGTCTCCCAGTACATTCACCCACCTACGTGTACATGCACACACACTCACACAGTTTGTCATAAGACTAGTGCCGCTGGTTGTATTTTGTGACATCTCTTTGGGAGCTATTTCTATTCCTCAGTGCCCTCTGTCACTGAGCTTAGCTGTGCCTCTGTAGTCCTGTGCCTCCCCACTCCAAGCCATCATGGCAGATTTAGGATACGATTGCCCCTCTCCCAACCAATCGTGGATTCAGCCCTACTATAAAGGAAACAGTCTTCAGACATGTAGGATGCCTTGCCTGTCTGAGTGCCTCAAAATTGCTTGGTGTGGCCAACAGGGCAGCTTGGGTTGGTACATTTCAGAGGAAACTGATCTAAGAGAGCGTGTAAGTGATTTACCCACACAGAGAGCACAGTAGCTATCAAGCCCCGATCCAGTGCTTTTTCTTCTCTACTTTTATACTACATTGCTTCTCCAAAGAGGACATCACCAATAGGGTGGCCCAAGGACTGGTGGCAGTGGGGTCCTAGAACTGTTTGTCACAGGTCCATGACAAGATAAGGAGCTAGTACCAGAATGGAAATCAGTGTGCTGCTTGCTTCATTGAAATGGTCTTGCTATGCAAATAAATTATCAGCTGAACTAAACAGCATGCTTAGTGATGCCATCGATTTACACTGGCACAAACTCTCTAAGTCAGTGCCATCCCTGTGCCCAGCAGCCCTGGTCCTCATGGCTGTTCAGCATCAGGCTAGACCTAATGCAGGACCGAGCTGAGCCTCCAGGGCAAGAGGACTGTGTCGCAATAGAGGCTGGTGTCACAAGTAATGCAGTCACAGAATAGTTACCGCCCTTTGGGGTGAAAATGGCCTTATGCAGCCCAAGCTAGTTCTTGGCTGCCCAAGCACCACCCTGGAGATCGGGGCTACTCAAAGAGCCAGGTTGCAATGGTTTGTTGCCCTTTTACCCAAGTTTTTCCATCTGTAACGTGGCTGTGCCAGTCCTGGGCCCACCAACCCACAAGCCCATCTCTAGCTTTTTGCTTGCTTTGCTCTGTCGGGCAGTGGGTCTGACCCCTGCAGGATATTTCCCAAAATGACCTCACACCTGCTCCAGCCAGTGAGTGGTACTGGCTGGAGACAGAGAAGAAAGAGGAAGGGAGAAGCCAAGAAATTTCTGCTGCCTTTTTCTCCATGTCCCAGGGTAACCAGCTGGTCCCAATTTGTCCAGATCTCTCCTGGTTTCTGGAGAAGGCAATGGCACCCCACTCCAGTACTCTTGCCTGGAAAATCCCATGGACAGAGGAGCCTGGTAGGCTGCAGTCCATGGGGTCGCTGAGGGTCGGACACGATTGAGTGACTTCACTTTCACTTTTGACTTTCACACATTGGAGAAGGAAATTGCAACCCATTCCAGTGTTCTTGCCTAGAGAATCCCAGGGACGGCGGAGCCTGGTGGGCTGCCGTCTATGGGGTCGCACAGAGTCGGACACGACTGAAGTGACTTAGCAGCAGCAGCAGCTCCTGGTTTCAGTGCTGAAAGTCCGGTGTCTCAGTAAACCCTGCATTTCTGGGAAACCCAGGATGGCTGGTCCCTCCATCTCTGCTTCAAGCAGTTTCTCTCTTCTGTGGCTCCAGTTCTTGCTAGAGGTCCCCTCCCTCCCCAGTCCCAGAGACAGCCATTGTGGTCCCAGCTTCTACTGGGTGACCTTGGCTCTGAAGCCCTGTCCCTTCCCTCAGTCCGTTTGGCTTCCTTGCTGAGACCCAGCCTACTTCATCCTTTTGGTTCCTCAGCTCATCACTCACCTGTGTCACCAGTTCCTTCCACTAAATTCCCCGTTGTTTACACTTGAAGTGGTTTCCGCTTTACAGCTTAGACCCTGACTGATGCAGTGGGGACAATAGAACTTATAGTGCTATCATGAGGATTAAATGAGTTAAACCACTTAGAGCAGCACCAGGTATGTGGTAATTGCTTGTTAAAAGTGAGCTGTTGTTATTGTTAGTATGGTGCCAAGTAACATTTACATGCACTTGCCATGTTCCAGGCACTATGTTAATCGCTTTACACCTATTATCTTGTGTAAGCCTTTAGCCCTTATACCTGGGCTAACGTGTTCCTGAGTTAATTACTTGGTAAACCTATTTGCATTTCACACCTAGCAATCCCCAGTTTCTTTTGAACCACTCATCTTCATGAAACCAACCATACTGTTTCTTTTTTGAAATGATTTTTAAGTTTGTTTCTACACGTGTTTCTCTTTCTATAATAGAACATATTCTGTTCTATTAATTCTTAAATTATTTGTGTTCTGGAAATAATTCATTTTACTGAGCACTCTTGGCAAGTCTCAGGGCACAGAAGAGAAAGAGACAGGAACTTGCACAGGACGGACAGAGTTGACTGTGTGTCCACCAGTGGGTCTGTCCCAGCCCAGGGTGGGTGGTGCCACCCCAGTAAGCCTGGCAGGGTGACAGAGTGGGGGAGAGTGTGGGCTCTGGGGCTGGACTGGGATTGGATCTAGGCTGTGGGACTTTCTACATCTACAGCCACCTCCCATTTTTTACCTTCTCTGTCTCAATTTCTTCATAGAGCGAGAGTACTTTTTTGATAATACCTCTCTCATAGGTGTTATTTGGAGGATTCACTTAGTATTTTTAGTGCTTAGAACAGTGGCTGGCATGCACTAAATACTATGTGTTTGTTAAATTAGAACAAAATCAATACGGGGATTGATTGTAGTGGGGAACCCAGAGAAAGGTGACACTCAATCCTACCAATTATTTAGAGCAGAATCTTGAAGAAACAGTCCAAGGTTTCCAGGCATAGAAGAAAGCACCCACATGCCACAGCAGGAGCCCAGGGGTCAGGAGAGGGCGGGGGTGTCTGGGGAACAATGAGAAGTGAGTAGCTGAAGCTTGGTGGTGAGGGGAGGCTCAAGATTTAATTTGGGATACAGGTGGTGAGGCGTTGAATGATGTCCTGAGGAATTCAGGTTTTATTTTGAGGGAATAAATATTCTGTGGGGGTGGGGGTTGCACATAGAAATTTCATTTTCAGAGGGTGGAATGATCAGCTTTGTTTTGTGAGTATACTATTCTCATGTCAGTATAAGTTTAAAGCGGAAAACCCTGTTCAGGTGTAATTTAAAAATTATATATATAAAGTAGAATCAAGTGACCCCAAATTGGGAACAACCCAAATGTCCATCAACAATGGAATGGATACAGACTGAGGTATATTTGCACAGTGGAAAACTATAGGACATGGTTAACAAATGAATTACTGCCATATGCAGAAAACATGGATGGATCTCCCAAGCCTAATGTTCAGCAAAAGAGACCAGACACAAAAACATCATCTTGTATTATTTCATTTATATAAAGTTCAAAAACAGGCAACACTAATCTATGATGGTAGAAGTCAGGACAGTGGTTGCCTTGGGGGAGGAGTAGTCACAGAGAAGGCTTTGGAGCTACTGGTAGTGAAAGTCGCTCAGTCGTGTCCAACTCTGCAACCCCAAGGAATTTTCCAGGCCAGAATACTGGAGTGGGTAGCCTTTCCCTTCTCCAAGGAATCTTCCCAACCTAGGGACTGAACCCAGGTCTCCTGCATTGCAGGCGAATTCTTTACCAGCTGAGCCACCAGAGAATCCCTGGCTTTGACTTGGGTGTTGGTTTCAGTGTATGATCGGGTTCAAGACATAGAATATTTATACTTGAACACAACAACCATCTTTGCAGTGATATATGACATATTAAAAAAAAGTCACATCTTATTTTATAGTACAAGTTGGGGACATTCCATCCTGCAGAGATTCACCTGATCTTTGACCACAGTGGGATAGAGGAAGTTTGAACACAGGTGTCCATTACAAAGTTGGTGCCCAATAGAGAGAGGCCTTTGTTTAGGTGTTGCCAGGTGACCCCAACATTATGCTTCTAGATGCATTCAGCTACAAGTGACTGGTCTGCATTATCATTCTGTATCTCTGAAGTTCACGTTTCAAGGACTTTAAACATTCCTGTGAGGAGACAAGAAGGAACCAAGATACAGGATGGAAGTCAAGGGAGACTTTGCTGCTGCTGCTAAGTCGCTTCAGTCGTGTCCGACTCTGTGCGACCCCGTAGACGGCAGCCCACCAGGCTCCCCTATCCCTGGGATTCTCCAGGCAAGAATACTGGACTGGGTTGCCAGTTCCTTCTCCAATTCCTGAAAGTGAAAAGTGAAAGTGAAGTCACTCAGTCATGTCTGACTCTATGAGACCCCATGGACTGCAGCCTACCAGGCTCCTCCATCCATGGGATTTTCCAGGCAAGAGTACTGGAGTGGGATGCCATAGCCTTCTCCGAAGGGAGACTTTAACCTTATCTAGAATGGTTTGAGTCTTTATAGGGAGAACTTTTTCAGGTGTTCCTTGTATATTTAACACTTAGGGGAAAAAATGCACAGCTCTGCCTTGTCATCATATGATGATTAAAAGTGCTGGATATTATTTCATTAAGATTGAAACTCACTAAACCTGGAGTATTGTTAAAGCAAATGGATGGCTTGCATTTGTGTGTGTGTGTGCTAAGTTGCTTCAGTCATGTCTGACTCTTTGTGACCCCATGGACTGGAGCCCACCAGGCTCCTCTGTCCATGGGATTCTCCAGGCAAGAATACTGGAGTGGGTTTTCATGTCCTCCTCCAGGGCATCTTCCCGACCCAGGGATCTAACCTGGCTCTCCCGCATTGGCAGGCAGGTTCTTTACCACTAGCGCCACCTGGGAAGCCCAGGTGTGTTTGCATAGTGCTTTCTTTTTAGTTTACTGTCTCTGCTGGGTCTTCATTGCTGCACGGGCTTTTCTCAAGTTGCAGTGTACAGGCTTCTCATTGCAGTGGCTTCACTTGTTGCAGAGCACAGGCTCTAGGGAGTGTGGGCTTCAATAATTGTGGCATGTGGGCTCAGTACTTGAGGCTCCCGGGCTCTAGAACACAGACTCAGCTGCCCCGAGGCATGTGGGATCTTCTCAGATCAAGGATGGAACCTGAGTCTCCTGCATTGGCAGGCAGATTCCTTACCACTGAGCCACCAGGGAAGCCCTGGATAGTGCTTTCTTGATTGAATCCTCATAACACCTCTCTGAGGTAGACAGCTGAAGAGAGTGAGGACCCTAGAAGTTACATGGGCAGCCCCTGGGCAAACAACAAGTTGGTGGAAAATCACTGTCATCATCCTTAGTCTCTTGCTTGGACAACTACAATAGTTTATCAGTTGTTTTGCAAGATCTACTAGGCTTCCCAATAAGTTCTCCACACTGAGAACTGTGATTTGCTACTGATTTATTTTATTTATTATCTGTCTCTTTCACTAGAATGGAAGTTCCGTGAGGGTGGGGATCTTGTTAAACACTGTTTGCCTTACCTTGGTACCTGGTACACTATAAGCACTTGATAAATACATGATGAATCCATGCAGGAATGAATATATCAAGGAGTCAGTGTATCTGAATTCCAGTGGGGGCTCTTTAAGTTTGAGAAAGTCCCACTCCTCTCTGAGCTCCAGTTTCCCCATTGTTACAATGAAAGAGTTGAACCAGCTGATCTCTGAAATTTCTTCCAGTGCTAGATAATTCTAGCACTGAGAGGCAGGTAGCTAGCGCCACCATTTTTATTGAGACTGTGCTCGAGCTCTAAAAACGAGATGGTAAGTTCTAACACTTTTGAGTTTGGCATGCCTCCAGAAGACACCTGTTGATGGCTGCACATACCCAAGTAAGAAGCCACAGTCCCCTTTCTTCCCTCCAGTGTTATTCCAGTTTGAAGCTATTTTAATCTCTTCAAGGAAAAACTAATTCCAAAGAGACATAAAATAACATGAAGCAACTGCTGATTATTTTACTAGAAAGGCAAGTTTTGGAAAACAAAAGGCTATCTTTTGAAGAACTGTGGAAATCAAAACATAACTAGTAGTAGTTGAAGACAAGGTCATATAATGATTTAGAGAACAAGCATTCACTTCAGACAAGCTTGGGTTCTGCTGGGTCCTCATTGGCTGTGTGACCATGGCTAAGTTACTTCAGTTTACTGATTTTCCCTTCTGTAAAAGGGAGAAACTAGCAGAACCCACCCCAGATAATTGTTGTGGGGATCCAATGATAGGGTGTATTTAATCACTTAGTTAAGTACCTGGCACACCAGAAATCTTCAGTGAAGTGTGGCCACCCTGGTAATGATTATGTGACAACACGTAAAAACTTTCTTCAACTCAGGCTACGAAGGCAACTGGCAAAAACACAACAGAGCATGGTATGTTCGGGAAGGGAAAAAATAATTTCTCCTTGGGAGCCAAAAGATGTCAATGGATTCCACTGTTTAAGTAAAGAGAATAGACTGAGGAAGTATGCCGGTACTGGGGTGCGAAAGTGAAAATCGTGAAAGTGTTAGTCGCTCAGTTGTATCCAACTCTTTGTGACTCCATGGACTGTAGCCCGCCAAGCTCCTCTGTCCATGGGGATTCTCCAGACAAGAATACTGGACTGGGTTGCCATGCCCTCCTCCAGGGGATCTTCCCGACCCAGGGATCGAACCCAGGTCTCCTGCACTGCAGGCAGATTCTTTACCACTGAGCCACCAGGGAAGGAAAAAGAACACTACACTGAGGAAGTATGCGTTGGGAGTTCAGGAGGGCACTTCTCAGCCCCTCTGATCCCTAGCTTCCTAGTCAGTGCCGGAAGCCCCAATCTCCACATCTCCAGGTTGTAAAGGAAGTCTAACTGTCATCAAGCTTGGGAAGCGCTTAGCTTGGCGCCTGGCACAGAGTAAGCGCTCAGTAAACGATAGCTGCTCTTAGTCTCTGCTGTTCTTACTGATTGTCCAGCCAGAGCCTCTGCAGTCCTCGGTGGCCTGTGCGGGCTGCAGAGGTTACAGCCCCCGGCTGCAGCCTCCAAACCGGTTCTCAGGCTTCTAAATGCTGTGTCAAGTGAAATTCGGGGCCATTTAAAACACAAAGGCGAGGCGAAGGCCCACCCCTCCCCCACCCCCCCACCGCCCCGAAGTGCCCCGGATTTTTCAAAAGGAACGCCGGCGCCTCCAAGAAGTCGCGGTGCCCGGGGCATCCGGGGTGGCGCGCTGGGGAAGCCCGGCCGTCTGGGGGTTGGGGGCCGCGCGCGGCGGGGGCCGGGGCCCCTCGGCGTCCACCCGGCCCGGCCCCTGGAGGTGTTCCCAGGTACCCGAGCCTCGCGGCGTGTTCAAGGGCTGCCTGCGAAGCTTGAAAAGGGCCCGCCGCCGGGCCGGGCGTTTTGTGTTTGCCAAACAAAGCATGAAGGGAGAGTGAGCAAAGGGGGCGGGCCGGGCGCGGCACAAAGGCCGGGGGCGGGCCGGGCCGGGGAAATACAGTTCAGTGGGCCTGAATTGAGACGCTCGGCCCCCGAGGCCCCGGGCTGGGCGAGCTCAGGGCATGCAGGCCCGGCCCCGAGCGCTCCGCCGCATTGATCCGGCCCCCGAGCGGCCGAGCGGGAGGCTGCTGAGGGGCGGGGGAGGCGCTTTTCTTAGAAACCGAGTGCTCTCCCGGCCCGCGCGAGCTGGGGTCCTCCACGTGGAGCGTGCCCTGGAAGCCGAGGGCCGGGCGAGGAATGTCTCCCGTGCGGAGCGGCCGCGACAAAGCCGTCCTCTCTTCCTCCTCTGGCAAAGATGGAGGGGCGCCCGGGCGGTCCCTGATCGGCCGCCCCCACTCCACCCCGCCCGCCCCCTGCATCCAGTGGGTCAGGGGATGCGGGATGCCTAGCACCGACGCGGGGGCCGGCACCGTGTATCGGAGGGACGGTGGCAAGGACGCGTGCAGACACGGGTGGCTCAGCCCTCTGGGTTTCGGCTTCCTTAGTTCTCGTCCAAGAAATCCACTGGACCGGGTGGCGTTGGCTCATTTGAACATGACGATGGGTGTTTTTATATTTTCCCTTTGTTTTGGGAGTGTTTTCTAGATCATTGAACACAGTCACAAATCATTTCTGTTATTAGGGAAACTCTTAACAAACACGGTTCACAATAGAAATGAAACAGACTAGCAGACTGAAGGGGAGAGGCTTCAGAGACACTGAGACGGTGACACCGTAATACTGATGCGAGTCTCACGCTGTCCCAGTAACCGACCGTTCTCCCACGCCCAGGTCCCATGTATCGTTCACCGAGACCACCCCATGCTTAGCACAGGACCTGTCACACGGAGTTGAATAAATACATGGCTGGATGTGGCGCTGGTGGCATCCCGTGCCACTGAGCAAATGAAGTGGCTGAGGTTCAGAGAGGCTGAGCATCGCGCTGCCAGGACTGAACTCTGCCAAATGCAAATGCGGGGCCTCCTTCTACGCCCCATAGAATCCTGAAGGACTTCTTCAAACACGGGCTATTTCATTTCACTCCTCTGTGTTCATTGCTGGACTATGAGGCCCTAGATTTCCTTTCTGAAGACACAAGGTTTTGTTTGTTTTTGTCGTAATGACACACTCGGCATCATTAAGTGTCCGTGAAGAGGCATCTTTTAGTTGCATTAGAAACGTGGTTTGCGACCACAGAGAGCCTTGGGAAACGCAGCTCTCCTAGCAGGAAGAGCCAGGCTGCTAATGAAACGGCTTTCTGGGGCGGGGTTTCTGCATTCTCTTAGGGCCGACTTAAGCATTATTGCCAAGGAAAAGCTTAGGCCGTGTCTGAACGACACTGTGATTTGTGAGTATAAACAGTTCAGATCCAAGCAAAGCGGTTCTTACCCAGAAAAAAGAATTTCCCCATCCGTAGCTGCTTTCCGTGACTTTTAAATTGGGATTGATACAAAATACTTGAAACTTTGCCATGATTTGAAGTGTACTGAGGTTATCAGGCCAAGTAATTGAGTAAGAGTATACTTTTTGAGGTTAAGTCAGTATTGTTTAAGCCATTTTATGTGAAACCCTTAAAACAGGTTTGCACCATAATTTCTTGCAATTCCTTAAAAAAAGGTCTTTATGAGGATTGCTTGAAAGTAACCTTTGCCAATATTATTTTGAAACATCCATCATAATAATGCATTTCAATCTATCACTTTATTTTTCAATTTAGTTCTTACATGTGGTTTTGTGGAATTCTTAAACCTCACTTGAAATATTTTCCTTAAAAATCCACCACGCAAATCCATCCTGATTTAACCCATCCATTTCGATGAAAAATTGTTTCAGCTTTAGTAGGAAAGAGGGCAAGAACATTTCCTTGAGATAATTTTTCCCTCACTGAAAAACCCATGAATGAAATAAGACCTCAGGATTGCCTGAGATAATTTACATACTAATTAGTAAGCACAGTGTAGTTGAGAAAAAGAGACAGAGACAGAGGCACTCAGTAAGTGAGCAGATATGGTCTCCATGACCCCCCAGCAGCGCGATGGTGATTGAGTTGCTTATTCTCCCCAGTTCTCCGTTCACTCATCAGTCAAAACCCTGAGGATAGCTGTTAAGAGGGTAAAATGAAAGGTGTTTGAAAAGCACCGAGCACAGTAGGTGCTCAAGAAATGCTTTTTACTACTTTGTAAGACTCACAACATCCATCACCTTCAGCCTTTAGAAAAAAGATCAGTTTGCTCACCTGTAAGATGGGAATAATGACACTTAAACAATGAAGGTAGTCGTGTATAGGACATTGACTAGGAAGAGCATA
Source organism: Bos grunniens (assembly GCF_055505025.1). NCBI lineage: Eukaryota > Metazoa > Chordata > Mammalia > Artiodactyla > Bovidae > Bos > Bos grunniens. The sequence goes on along the minus strand of NC_141194.1, from coordinate 120,906,933 downwards.
GACTCTGGGCTCAAACTGGTTTTCAACCTCAGCCCTACTACTAGCTGTGTGACTTTGGGCACTGTATTTGCTCTCTCCCCACTGCCCCACTGTACTCCAATGTAAGGAGGGGGTGGGCAGGGGCTGATTATAGCACCTGTCACCCAGGTGGTGCGAGTACTCAGTGAATGCATGCACTTGGCATAGGGCTACCTAACCTTCTTGCACATGGTTTCCTTTGGCAGTTTGTCAAAGCCTCTGGGCCCCCTTCTCAGAGTAATACTCTTAAATGCAGAAATCCAGTACTTTAGATTACAAAGGAGAAACGAGTTCTAATGAAATAAAGTTTTTGGCATTTTTAAAAACAGATTTGTGGTATATGTGCTTGCGCATACACCTCTAAATCTGAAATAAATAACAGGTTTCGAGTCTGTCTTATATCTGCTGCTGCTGCTGCTACTGCTGCTAAGTTGCTTCAGTCGTGTCCGACTCTGTGCAACCCCATAGATGGCAGCCCACCAGACTCCCCCGTCCCTGGAATTTTCCAGGCAAGAACACTGGAGTGGGTATATCTACCGCTATTTCAAGGTAATAATGAATGGAAATGGTATTGTGAGAACTCAGTGACTGCCGTGTACTGGACAAGTACCTGAGATCTTGCAGATGGTGATGAAGGCACTGGTGTGGCTAGTAGGACTTTGATTTGTTATCTACATTCATAGTGGAAGGAATGCTTGCTTTCAGTTACAGGTGAATGGAACCCGGGCATCAGATAAAGCACACGACTGATTAACACAATAAATGTCAGCTACTACTATGTCAGAGGGGTTGTATGGATCATGTGAAATAATGAATGTGACAACCATGGCAAACATTGGGCCCATGAGACAGGGAAACTATTTCAGTTGTTTTCACCCATGCACTGCTATCCTGCGTGAAAACAGCTGTAGACAAGATGTTTAAAAAAAAAAGGCCTAGCTGTATTCTAATAAAACTTTATTGATAAAAACAAGTAGGTAGATTTGGCCAGCAGGTAGGATTTGGCCCCTGGGCCATAGTTTGCTGCACCTGGCAGTAAAACATCATTCCTTGAGAAAGTGAAAGTGAAGTCGCTCAGTCATGTCTGACTCTTTGTGACCCCATGGACTGTAGCCTACAACTCCTCTGTCCATGGGATTTTCCAGGCAAGAGGACTGGAGTGGGTTGCCATTTCCTTCTCCAGGGGATCTTCCTGACCCAGGGATTGAACCCAGGTCTTCCACCTTGCAGGCAGACACTTTACCATCTGAGCCACCAGGGAAGTTCCTCCTTGAGAAATGTTGAATTCAATTTAAAGTGTTTCAATATATTGTGGCTTGTCAGGTATTTGGCACTGGACCCTACAGGGAAGCGTTGTGCACATCCTTTATAAAATCTTGAAATTGTTCAACAAATGATAGATAATCAGAATAAATTGAATTTTCTTGACCTGTTACCTGCTGTAATGTCTAGACTAGTTTTGTCTATGAAGACAGAGAAACATAAAGCTGACAGCAAGGATGAAATGCTGAGTAATTAGAAGCAGCAGCACTTTAATATAGGGGGAACACAAATGACATTGGAAACTATCAATGGCAATATCCTCTTGGGTTTGGAGCTTTCTCCAAGGAGCTATAACTACTGTGCAGTGGCGGCCTGCTTGGCATACTGTAGATGTCCAGTAGATAATTGTTAGTTGACTGACTCTTCCCCTTGGTCCTGATGAGTCTCTAGGGAGGAAGACAGCAAGCATATATTCCTTCTGAAATCATAGTACTTTCACTGTATAGACAGTGTTCTGGAATTTCTAGGGCTGGTGGAAAGAAAGGAAAACAAAGTAAGATGGTTTGGAGTTCATTAGAATGGAGAAGGAAATGCACTTGGTTGGTTGCTCTTCAGATGGAAAAATCTCAGGGCAACAAATGTTATTCAGCAACTGCTACATGCAGAGTGCTATGGTGAAATAGAGTAGAAGGAAAAAAGATCCAGTGATGCGACTTCCCTGGTGATCCGGTGGCTAAGACTCCAGTCTCCCAATGCAAGGGGCCCCAGTTTAGTCCCTGGCCAGGGAACTAGATCCCGCATTGTGCAAATAAAGATCCCACATGCTGCAGCTAAGACATGGCACAGTCAAACAAATTGATTAATTTTAAAAAAGATACAGTGGCTTTTGCTCCTCCTGCAAAGAAGTTAGGTCATACATCTATGACAGGGAAAGTGGTTGTGTTAGGAAATGAGAGATGACAATTTAGACCTAGAGATGTTAATCTTTCCAGTCTGAAGCTAGTATCTCTTGGTGTCCTTTGTTTCTGGCCCCAAGACTATCCATTTCCTTTTTTACTGTATTGCTTAGTATCTGCCTTCAACAGAGAATAAAAGCTCCCTATGCAAAAGTCATCAAGACATTGTACATGAGAGGACCCACAGCTTTGGTGTGTATGCTCTGACCCCAAACTAGCTTGGATACAAACACAGTGGACTAGAGACAGCTCCCAGTGTGTGACTTTAGACAGATACGCTTCATGGGGGAAAAAGTTTCAATACTTTAATGCAGGTCCCAATAATGGCACTTGTTTTCAGCTGTAGAAGTTCTCGCCAGGGGTTCCTGCTTTTTCAGCTTGTTGGGGTGGGACTGTCCCCCATGCATCTACCAGAGCAGCAAGGCAGAGGTGTACTCTTGTGAAGCCAGGCTACAACTCTAGAAACATTTTCTCATAGAAATCATGTTATCTGGTATCTTGAGTGTTACAGATGTCAGATTCTACCTTTTCTGTTTTTTTTTTTTTTTTTTTTAAGCTGTAGGCATGCCCCTACACCATACAGCTGGAACCAAATAAAGAAGTGGATTGGGGAGTTCATCTCAGTCAGTCAGGCACCATTCAGTGGCTTGGTCTTGAGCCATTTCACACTCTGCACTGGTTCCCAGTCCTCCTCGCTTCTGACCTCATATTTCATTGGGTCAGCTTTGCCTTACATACCTCATGTTCAGTATTGCTTCTCCAGTAAAATCCATTGGTTACATTCTTTACTATTGTCTAAGTTTTCACTGGGAGGGGGCTCAGTGAGGTTTGGGAGCAGTGCTACAGTTGTTGGTGAGAGTATCCTGGATATAGCTTCAAAGAGGCACAAACCAAGAGAGTGGTCAGAGAGGAGAAGCAAATGAGACTGAAAGTCAATAAGCCAGAGAAGAGCATGCAAATATGTCATGAAGCTGAGCAGGCAGTGGGGAGCAGTTATTAAAAGCCAGGCTGTGTAGCCAGGGAGTAGAGGAGGCCATATTATCACTTAGAAACCTAGACTGACAGAACCTCCTCCATCTTGTGGCTACATCATCTGGAACACGTGGCCTCTGGTTGCCATCTGTGAGGAGAGTTGCTCTCCAGCCATTAAATGATCTGGTCGAGAGTTGGCTGATATTGCTTCTGCTCATGGTCCATTGGCCTGACCTAATCACATGATCCTGCCCAACTAAAAGGAGGCTGGGAAATGAGGGGAGCACATTAATATTTGATGAACATTCATTGAGCTATCCATGAAATGAAAAGATGCTTGCTCCTTGGAAAGAGAGCTATGACAAACCTAGACACTATTAAAAAGCATAAACATCACTTTGCCAACAAAGGTCCATATAGTCAAAGTTACGGTTTTTCCAGTAGTCATGTATGGATATGAGAGTTGGACCATAAAGAAAGCTGAATACTGAAGAATTGATGCTTTTGAACTGTGGTGTTGGAGAAGACTCTTGAGCGTCCCTTGGACTGCAAGGAGATCAAGCTAGTCAATCTTAATGGAAATCAGTCCGGAATATTCACTGGAAGGGCTGATGCTAAAGCTGAAACTCCAATACTTTGGCCACCTGATGCAAAGAGCTGATTCGTTGGAAAAGACCTTGATACTGGGAAAGATTGAGGACAGGAAGAGAAGGGATGACAGAGGATGAGATGGTTGGATGGCATCATTGACTCAATAGACGTGAGTTTGAGCAAACTCTGAGAGATAGTGAAGGACAGGGAAGCTTGGAGTGCTGCAGTCCCTGGGGTTGCAAAGAGTCAGACATGACTTAGAGACTGAACAACAACAACTATTGAGCTACAGGCACTATTGAGGTGGTGTCAATAGCTGCTCCAGGGCCTTGATGCTGACAGATCCCCTCCACAAATGATATTTAGTCTGGGTTTACTCCAGCCATACACTTGGGTCCAAGAAAATGAAATTTCTAACACAACAGCCCATCTATTGGCTACATATAACTTCATAGGACAACAAACTCTGGGTTTTGAACAGTTGTTTCGCAAACAGACTTTGAGGACTTGCCTACTCTTAAGCTGGGAATGATTTTAGTGACCTCAAGCTTAGGATAGTCATGTGGTGAAATTGTACAGTGAGCAGAGAACCATGGCAACTTATTATGACCTCTTCCTTCCATGGTCCCTTTCCTAGTGAATGATGCCACCATATATTCAGGTAAACAAGCTAGAAACCTTTCTGTCCTCCTCTCCCTCACTCACCAGGCTCATATCCCATTGGCCTCTTCTCTGTCACTCATATGCTCCAAGCTTGTTCTTGTCTCCAGGCCTTTGCATTTGTTGTTCTTTATGCCTGGCATACACTTCTGGTCTACTTCCATCTTTAACTATCTCTTTCCACTGTGTACAGCATATTCTACAAAATATGAGATCACCACCATTGACTGGTGATACAAGGCTAGTCACAGAATGTAAGCTTCAGGAGCAGGGACCACTGTGTATCCTCTGGAATATAGTAGGAGTTCAATAAATATATGCTGGAATGATGTCTAGTCATAATGAGTCACCAGGGAAGGCAATCGAAAGTGTCCCCTCTTCACTTCCATAGTCTTGGGGGTCACATGTGACATATTTAACGTCACCTTCACATGGGTCAGTGTAATGGTGGAAGTAGTTTCATGGAATTTCTTTCCATGTTTTGCCTCATCCTCTGGGTGAAGTCAGACCCAGGAGCAGTGTTAGTGATTTTTTGACTACGTCTACAAATCAGTAGTAAAAACAAAACCCAACACATCCTAGTAACCCGATTTAAAAATGGGCTAAGCACTTGAAATAAACATTTCTTTAAAGAAGACCATGCAAATGGCCAGCAGATATATGAAAGATGTTAAATGTCACTGGTCATCGGGGGAATATAAATCAAAACCACAATGAGATGCCCCCTATCAGGATGTCTCTTATTTTAAAAAGAAAAAAAGAAGAAGAAGAATTTGGAGAAACTGGAGCCCTTGTACACTGTTGGTGCATATGCAAAGTGATATAGCCACTACAGTATGGAGTTTCCCCTCCCCCCCAAAAAATAGAACTACCCAATGATCTGGCAATCCTGCTTCTGGATATTTATCCAAAAGAATTGAAATCAGTAGCTTGAAGAGATACTAAGACTCCTATGTTCATTGTAGCACCATTCACAGTAACAAAGATGTGGAAACAGACTAAATGTCCGTTGACAGATAAATGGATAAAGAAACTGTGGTATATACCAATAATGGAAGACTATTTATCTTTGAAAAAAGAAGGAAATTCTGCCATATTTGACAACATGGGTGAACATTGAGAACATTATAATAAGTGAAATGAGCCAGTCACAGAAAGACAAATACTGTAATGATTACATTTATATGAAGTCTCTAAAATAGTCAAATCCATAAATCAAAGAGGTAAGTGGTATTTTCTAGCAGCTGGGAGGAGAGGGAATGGGGACTTAACTAATCAAATGGGCATAACATTTCATTCAAGCAAGATGAATAAATTCTAGAGGTCTGCTGTAAAACATTGCACCTATTGTCAACAATAATATGTTGTACCCTTAAATTTTGTTAAAATGTAGATCTCATGTTAAGTGTTCTTCCCACAATAAAATAAAATAAAAATAAATATTAAAATGAATAAAAAATGTGATCTCCTTCCTCCTATGATGGTCATAGTAATAATAACATTAATAGTAGTAATAATAATATAGCAATCATTTATTGAGTGCATATTAAATATATACCAAGCACTTGCTAAGAGCTTTGCATTGCCTCCTTTAATCTTAATAGCAGTTTAAACTCTTTTCTCTCCTGGGCCTCTGTTTCTCCTGGAAGAAAGTGAGACACAGCCTAGTGTTTGAGGGCAGGAATCTGAGGAAGCAGCAGCCAGTTCTGTTGTCAGGCTTCTAGTACTGAAGGTGGGCATTAAAAATACATCCCAAATCTAGTCAGTGCTGCCAAAAGGAAGTATACCTATTTCCTACTTACCACATTGTTGGAGTTGCTTTAAATATAATTCCTGGGAGAAATTATATTCCAGTGGGAAAGTATTAATGGATAAATTTAGGAGCTACCAGTTGGGCACTTTTCATGTCCCTGGAAGGAGTTACTTATAGATGTGACAGGTGGATGAAGTCTCAAGGTCCATGGGCCTGACCGGCAGTGGGTATTAATAGATGGTCACCCTGCACTACCCTCCCTCCACAGGCTCTTTCCAAAGAGGAAGGTGTACTCAATGTGTCGTGGAAACTTCCCTCTTGAACCAGCCTGTGTTTGCCCACCTGAGCCTTGGAGGTATTTACCTCATTGTGAGAGCTCTTATGGTCCTGTACACAACTGGAGCCCTCTTGTCTCCCAGTTTCAACATCTATGAATTAGCTTTCGAGGCACCATCCTTCGGTACTTCTAATTTGATTACTGTTCCCTTTGATTTGCCCCCTTTTTCAAAGCTTTCCCATAATCCTTAAAGGAACCAAGACAATGTATACAATTTGGCAGCAAGGAATTTGGGATTTAGTAAGTCGCCTGCACAAGCCAGCAGATCTATGAATTGCCTGTGGAATTAAAATTCCCTAGCTTCATTTGGAACTGGGTGCAGCTGACCTGAATAATGAAACAGGGGGCCCAAAGTTATGAATCCCCTTCAAGCATTGCTTCATTAGAATCCCCTTACAAAAAAAGAAACGGGACTCATCTCATCAGCTCGATTTTAAGGCATCTGATTAGACCACTATTTTCTCAGCAGGTCCCTTTTCTTTAAACTGTTGACTATGGATGGCCTGCTGAATAGAATGAACTTTGGACCACTAAATTGCAGCATTATGGTTATTTCGTGTAATTTATATAAAAAAAAAAAAACCACGAGAGAAGCCATGATCACTTACTTCTTGTTGCTAATGATATTTCCATTTATCTGAACATTAATCTGAATGGGTTTGGAATATCTATCTCATCCCAATACTCATCCTGGAACACTTCCCAATTAGAAACCCCAAAAATGTTCTTTGGAGGTACAAGCTCTATGGATGATAAATTAAAAATTAATAACACCTGCACATGTACTTATTAACATCCACCTGTCAGGAAAGCTATGCATTTTAACTGTGTTTCCCTAATAAGTCCTTCCATTCAGTGTTTGACTTATAATTCAATGAATTTGGTAAAAGCCTAAATGGGCCTTCGTGTAATATACTCCATTAGTACATCACTATCTCTCTGTTTTGAGATATAAGGAAAGGTGTTGAAATTATGTAGTATTTACTTCATGCATTGTGATAATTAAAGTAGTGCATATAATGTACCATTCTTTTCTGGTTAGTGGGAAATCCAGTTACAACTGCATTGCAAATGTAAAAGCTGTTTTGAAACATTTGCTGCCTGAATCGATGACCTTCCAGAATATTAACCTGGAGAAACCACAGGCCACCTTTGGCTAGATTTGTTTCTCTTAAGCATCTAGTCACTAAGAGAACAGTGTGGTGGGATAGTGAGCAAGGGCACGTGCTTTTAGGGCAAACCAGAGCTGGGACTGCATTCTAGTTCTATCAGTGATGGCCTGGTGACCTTGTGACTCTTCTGGAGCCTTGATGGCTTTATTTGGAAAACAGGGTTATTTCAAGGCTTATTGGAAAGAGCCCATATAAAGTGCATAGCTCAGTTTCTGATTCACATGGGGACAGTCAGCAAACGTTTGCACACTTTCCCTTCTTCCAAAAAAGTGAAACCCAGATCAGGACTCCACCCCACTTTACAGTATCAGTGATCATCATAGGAAATCTCAAGAAAGTTCCCAAACAGAAATAATTTTATTCAACCTTCACTTTAGAAATCAATACTAGAACATGGAAGAGGTGAGTGATAGGATGGATGAATAATCAATTCCAGCATCCCAGAATTCAAACTACAAAGGAATTTATTCTCTGGCAGAGCTTTTTTTTCAGTAATGATCTGCACTGAGACACTGGACAGCATCTTTTGGTCATAGTGACAGTAACATGGGCCTGCTCAAATAAGTAACGTTTCCCTTGGCCATTGGCTCATTGGTGAGGAATGACCAAGTTTGCCTACCTTTGTATGGGCAGACCCACCTAACCCCACACTGACAACTATTTCAGTAAGTCTTTGTATCTTCACACTAGCAGTTAACCAAAAGTGATCAACCTTTTTTCCATTGGTTTTTCAAAGGGACACCAATAATTCTGCTGGTGCTTGTGGTCTGAAAACTCAGGTCTTAACAGAGAAGGAGAGAGGCATGTGTGAGAGAAGGTGTGCAAGAAAGGAGGCATTTTTACACTGTATCAATACCTGATGCAGGTGCTCTATCGAGATTCTGAGGTTTAATCTCTATTTGACCACAGAGATGCTCCTTTAAAATTCTGTGTTTAAAGTGAAGTTGGTTACAATTGATGGCTGTCCTGCATTGATTAGTCCAGTTCTCGGCACAGCCCTCTGAAACAGTTTGACTTTCTCTGTCTAGATTCTGTCTTTACTCTTAATTCTTCATTCATTGCCAAGGAAGAAAATCCCTTCCAAGAGCTTTCAGTGGTGACAACTGGACGATATTGAAAGCTGAGTACTACGCTTCTGGTCTGAGCTAAGCTGGTGATCACTGCTAGTAGGCTCCTCCATTTCTCTGGGCTTGTGTTTGTGTTCAGGAGACTTCTGCTGGAGTGACACAGCCAGTGTCTTCGCACTCCATCTGGTTAGTACTATGGGGCAGAAGAATGAGGCAGTCCTTTGGGGGGCGCTTCAGAGCTATGTGTTCTTTTGGACCGACCCCCGCCCACCAAGTCTTCTCAGTTCCCCCCTCCCAGTGTGTAACCTGTGCCCTACAAGCTGGTAGTGGGTGAAGGTGAGCAGGACCCTAGCATTCTCTCCAAAATATATAAAGGACTCATACAACTCAATAGCAGAAAAACAAATAATCTGAGCATTTGAATAGACATTTTCCCCAAGAAGACATACAGATGGCCAACAAGCACATGAAAAGGTGCTCAGTACCCCTAAGCATCAGGCAAATGCAAATCAAAATCACAGTGAGATATCAATTCAAACCTCTCAGAATTACCATATGCTCCAACAATTTCAATTCTGGGTATTTATCCAAAGGAAACAAAAACACTAGCTTGAAAAAACATCTGCATTCCCATGTTCACCACAGTATTATTTATTAATATGATAGCCAAGACATGGAAGCTGCCTCAGTACCCATTGGTGGATGAATGGATAAAGAAAATGTGGTCAGGACGCATTCCCAGGTCACTGACAGTAAAATCTTTGGCAACTGGGCCACCACCTTGTATCAGAGACTGTGTGCCCCACCTACCACTCAGGACAGTATCCTCTTTCACCAGTGATGAGTTAACCAGTTCATCTTACCACTTGTTTTCAACCACTTTTTTCAATATCACTTTATGTTAGTTGAGACCCTCCAAGAGGCAGGTGCCAAGACAAGAAGGGAAATGCAAGAGAATATGAGGGGAGAGGGGGCTTCTGTGAGGGAAAAAGGGGAGTCAGCCAGAGGAGGCAGGGAGGGCTGTCAGACAATGCCGTTCTGACCTCATGAAGGGGGTAGGAGAAGACAAGTGTTAGGTAGGGGAGTCTTAGATGTAGCCCAGTTCTAAGAGGACTTCAACCAGGCTGATGGGACTGCATCAGAGGGCTACCAGTCTAGCAGGAATGAGCCTGCCTTATGATCATTGCTGTGTTCACTCATTGGCCAGAGCAGTCAATGAGGTTTCCATGCAAATGGATTCTGAGCACAACAGGCGGGATGGTCCTCAGTTAGGTTCCTCCCATCCAGAGATCTGAGTTGTGCATTTTTATGGCCCCTAGAATGATGGGGAAACCAGACAACATCTTGACAGGGTGATCAAAATAGATATCACCATGAGGAGCATACCAATATCATGTGACTCCAGGTATGATTGGCTGAGGAGGACATTGCAATGCTTTTCTGGCATTCCTGCCAAAGATATATAAGTAAGTAAGTGTTAGTCGCTCAGTCGTGCCCAACTCTTTGCGACCCCATGGACTGCCGCCCACCAGGCTCCTATGTCCATGAGATTTTCCGAGAAAGAATACTGGAGTGGGTTGCCATTTCTTTCTCCAGGGGATCTTCTCTGACCAGGGATCGAACCTGGATCTCCTGCACTGCAGGCAGATTCTTAACCAACTGAGCTACAAGGAAAGCCCAAAGATATATAACCTTTATGTAATCATGAGGAGGGGCTTCCCAGGTGGCTCAGTGGTAAAGAACCCATCTGCCAATGTAGGAGGCACAGGTTCAATCCCTGGGTTGGGAAGATCCCCTAGAGGAGGAAATGGCAACCCACTCCAGTGTTCTTCCCTGGGAAATCCCCTGGACAGAGGAGTCTGGCAGGCTACAGTCCATGGGGTTGCAAAAGAGTCAGACATGACTTAGCAACTAAACAACAACAATCATGAAGAAACATCAACAAATCCAAATTCAGGGTCTATATGTAAAATAATGACCAGTATTCTTCAAAAATCTCAGTGTCATGAAAGACAAAGTCAGAGGAAGTGTTCTGGATGAAAGGGAACTAAGGAGGTATGACAACGGAATTCAGTAGTGACTCAGGATGGATCCTGTGCTGGAAAGGATGCTATGAAGAACATTACGGGACAATTGATGAAATTGGATTGTGGACTGTAGATTTGATAAAAGCATTGTATGGGTATTAAATTACCTGAAATTTAATTATTGTACTATGATTATATAAGAGGCTATTCTTTTGTTTGCTTTTTACTTGCGATATAGCTGATGTACAATATATATATATATATGTTTCAGATGTGAAAAAAAAAGAAAGAAAAACTGTGGTATATATATTCAAAGGAATATTATTGACCATAAAAAAGAAGAAAACCTTTCCATTTGCGACAACATGGATGGACTTTGAAGGCATTATGCTAAGTGAAACAAGTCAGACAGAGAAAGACAAATACCATATGATCTCACTTATGTGTGGAATCTTAAAACAAACAAACAAACAAAATTCATGGAATAGTGAAGAGATCAGTGACTGTCAGAGGCAGAGGGTGAGCAAAATGGGTGAAGGTGATTAAAACAAAGTTCGTTATAAAGTAAATAAGTCATGGGGATGTTAATATACAGCATAGTGACCACAGTTAATAATACTGTACTGCATGTTTGAAACTTACTAAAAGAGTAGATTTTATGATTTAATTAATTTATTTGTTTTTGACTGTGCTGGGTCCTCATTGCAGGCTTTCTCTAGTTTTGGAGAACAGAGGCTCCTCTCTACTTGCAGTGTGGTGGCTTCTCACTGCGGTAGCTTCTCTTGTTGCAGACCATGGGCTCTAGAGCATGGGCTCAGTAGTTGTGATGCACTGGCGTAGTTGCCCTGTGGCATATGAAATCATCTAGGACCAGGGATCGAACCCATGTCCCCTTCATTGGCAGGCAGATTCTTTACCACTGAACAACAAGGGAGGTCCGAGAGCTGATCTTAAAAGTTCTCATCACAAGGAAAAAAAAACAAAAACGTGTAACTGTGTGTGTTGATGGATGTGATTGTTTTACAATGTATACAAAATTGAATCAATATATTGTACACTGGAAACTAATATAATGTTATATGTTAATCATCTTAATTTTTTCAATTAAAAGTAAATAAAAATTTGAAAAGAGAATAATGGATAAAGTAACATAATATTCTATGTCAACTATACTTCGATAAGAAATAAATACTCACCAGCATATAAACAAGTGAAGGGACATGTAAATAACACAAGATTGAATACATTTTCACAATTATTATACTAGGTGATTAAGGGATTCAATTATACTATTTTCTGTAGTTTTGTTTGAAATTTTCCATAATAAAGTGTTTAATAAATTAAAAAGTCATGCAGGCTACATTGGTTTTCATGGTTCCTGAAAAACACAAGATGTGATCTCACAGACGACCAAGTTCCAACCTGGATGATGATCCCCTTTATGCACTGAAGCATAAATAATAATTGAATCCTACAGTAATTTGGTATAATTTTATAAATTTAAAACTATAATCCTTTTCAAAGATACCAGCATTGTAATTTTCACAAATGTAGTAAAATCAATCAAGTCCAATCACTTGAACCAGAATGTACTTCTGGTACATTCTAAATCAACTTGAGCCCAAGGAGGGAGCCAGTCAAGTAGAAGGAAAAGTGTGGCCTGGTTACCTACTGACTTGTGATTATGGTGAAGTTATTTAATTGCTCTGGGCATCAGTTACCTCACCTACATGTGGTCTGTATCAACTGAGAGAACTTACATGAAAATTCTTCATAGAATTTATGAGAAATAAGACCTGGAAATCTAGGGGAGGTTTCACATGTCTTGAAATTTTATAGAGAAGGTATACCTCTCCCTTAGGAAAAAGGAAAAGCTGCTTTTTGCCTAACTGAGTTTAACTATATGAAAAACATCAAGACATCACAAGGAACTTAATAATATTATTTTTAGTATAAGTTTGGATAATAAATCAAAACTAAGAGTTATCCTCTCTAAAACTCAACCAAAGGCAGTGTTGGTTGGTTTAGCAGTGAAGTGCATGGACTTGTGCCTAACTGCTTGGGTTCAGAGCCTGGCAACCACCTTTGAGCTGTCAGAGCACAGGCAAATCACATAACCTTTTCGTGTCTCAGTAGAATGAGGTTAATACCTTCTGGGTTGTTGTAAGACTTTAATGAATGGAAAGATATGAAGACACATAGAGCCATGATTGGCACAGAGTAAGCACCCATAAGTGAGAGTGATGACAAAGATGATGACGTCAGTTTGGAGCTTTGTCCTTGTGTGAAAGTTCTCATTCTGCCCCAAATGAATTCTTTCAGATTTCCTTGAAAATAGCTGTCCTTTCCTCAGAGAGGCATTGTGGCAAGACCGTGAAGAAAATGTCTCCAATGCAAAGCCATTGGTCATCAACATGACCAATGTGAGAAAAGACAAATCCGTTGTTCTGGGCATCAAGTCCCTGGAAATCTTGGAACTGACAGCATGTCTGATCAAGTGATGCCATTCAAGACATTTAGCCAAGGGTGATGCTCTAGGATGAAATTAAAAGGAAAATGACAAATAAACTATGGCAACTAATCAATACGTGGCCCAGTATGGAAGCTAACAGTCCATTTCAAGAACAAGGTCTGGCTTTTGCAGAGCCTGCCTTTTTGTGGGCAGAACTGGGTTTTGTTATGATCATGTTGGGAATTACAAAGATTAGTGCCCTGAAATCAGCATTGCTCTATAAATATTTCTTTCTTCTGTCTTCCTTAATAGTTGGGAAATGAATTGGATAGATAGATAGGCAGTTACTGGAGTGATCCTATTTCAATACCGTACTTTAAGACATTTCTTTGAAATTAAGCTTAAACTTTAAAATAGAGACAGAGAGACAGAAAGACATTGTCAGGGCTGTATGTAGATTCCAGGTTAAATATCAAAGGAAAAGTATATGCCTTTTATCTCTTGATTCATCTACCTGATAATAATCGTTACTTTATTTTAGATGTGGTTCTTAGGGCCAGTACCTCAGCCTGGTCTCCTGTTATAAGCATTAACATCCTCTTTGGCATAAAATACCCCCATTTGCACCTTTTTCTTTAAAACTGATTGAGTGGCATCAGTAAGCTCCAGAAGGGATTGATAACTGTCTGCTCCTCAGAATGAATGACTGTAGGTCAGGCCACCCGTCCCTTCAATAGGCACCTGTGATGTAAGGGCTGGGGACATTGAGCACAGCTCAGGGGTTGCCAGACTAGAGCCCCTGGACCAAAGCTGGCCCAGCGCCTGATTTGGTAATTGAAGTTTTATTGGAACACAGCCATGCCCATTCACTATGTAGCTCCCTCAACTGCTTTCCCACTACAATGGCGGAGTAGTTGCAAAAGAGGCCATATGGCCCACAAAGCCTCACATATTTAGTATCTAGCCCTTTACAGGAGAAGTTTGCCAACCCTTGTACTAGCTGGTGGTTTGCAATTTAAAGCGTTCTACCATGTTTAAAGTCCCTGGGCAGGAGAGGGAAGTAAAGTCGGTAGATTGGCTGACTTGACTGTTTGCTTATAGTCAAACTGAGCAGATTGGGCATAACCCTGAAAGGTGAACTGGGGAGTGTGTCCCTCTGAGCCTTCGCTGATTCAATCCCTCTACCTGGATCCACCTCCTCTCTTCCTTCCTGCCCATCTCCTGTGTGGCCTTCAGGATTCTACCCGAATCCAGCCTCCCATGTGAGGGCTTCCCTCACCTCGGACCCCAGGCAAAAGGAAGCACTCTCTCCCGAAGTTTCCAGCACTCCTGGTATAGAAGTGGTCTTAGCTGGCCCATGTGGCATGGCTGGCCTTGTCTCCTCCCCAGTGAGCTGGGCAGGGGCAGCAGTCATGTAGTATTTGTCTTCACAGCACTGCTGCTGCTGCCACGAAGTCACTTCAGTCATGTCCTACTCCTAGCGACCCCATGGACTGCAGCCTACCAGGCTCCTCCATCCATGGGATTTGCCAAGCAAGAGTACTGGAATGGGTTGCCTTTGCCTTCTCCCCTTCACAGCACAGCCATATCCAATTCAGTCACTTGTTAGATGTAAAACTGATGTTTCCCACACCAGACACCTCATCACTTGCCTCCAGATTTCTCTTCTGTCTTACTGTTTCCAGTCTGCAGCTAGAGTGGCCTTCTTCTAAAGGAATTCAGGTCATGTCACTCCTCTGCTCCAAACCCTACACTGATCGAGACTTGGAACAAAATTAAAAGGCTGACCATAGCCTGCAGGGCCCTGCCTGACCTAATTCTCTGCCTGCATCCCCTGCATCATCCATCTTGTCCTGCTCTTCTCCTTGTAAGCCGCCTTACAGACCTGCTGCTTTCCTTGCTGGTCCTCAAACAGGCCAACAATACTCCTGCCTCAGGGTCTTCACGTGGGCTATTTCATTTTCCTGGAACCACCGTCTACTCCCAGATAGCCACAGAGCTCACTCTCTTCATTCAGTCTGGTTACTGCTCTGCTATCACCTCCTCAAAGAGGTCTTCCCTCTCTGAGGGAACAAGAGAGCCCCCCTTGTGACTCTGTATCCCCTTAAATGTATATGTCTTCATGGCACCTCCCCCCACTTCTTGATGTTACATGGCACATCTACTTCAGGGTTTTTTTCCCTGCCTGCCTCAGAGAAGAGGGTCCCTGTCTTGTTTGCTGCTCTCTCTCCAGGGTTTGGGATACAGGCTGGCATCTAGGAGGTGCCCAATAACCATTCCTAGGATATAAATGACTGGAAGAAGTCGGGTGACTCTGACACCTGCGCCACCGTGTTTTAATCATTTCAGGGTCGTAATGTGTGCTAAACTGTACTTTTTAATGAATGAGAGAATGGGTTTTAGGAGTAGGCAGAGAGTTTAAATTCTAGCTGTACCAGGTAGCAGTTGCATGACTTCTCCAGGCCTTAAGTCCCTTCGAGTTAATAAGGAGGATAGTGATACCCACCACACAGGGTTGTTGTAAGGAATAGATGAAATAATACGTGTATTGTGAAATTTTTGATGAGGCAGGCTACAAAATGTTATGAGTGGTATAATCCCATTTTTGCAAACATGTTATTGTGTCTAGAAAAATGCCTGTGAAAGTATAGCCCAAAATGTTGACAGTGGCCATGAATGGTGAGCTTAGGAGGGATTTTTGTTGTTGTTGTTCTGTCATCTTCTGTAGTTTTTTGTTCGTGTGTTTTTACAACTGTGTGTGTCTTGAATCATCCAAGGAAAAAAGCCATTTTAACTTTGAACAAATCAAGATGAAAATAAGGCCGTGCCCTTCTGACTGCATTCATTCTGCCGCCTGTCATTCTCAGTACTCCCGGGTGGGGGACAGGGTCCTGAGTGGGCTGGCAGGGGAGAGTGGGGTTCAGGCAATGACTGTGAGAACAGAATGGGAGCAGAACCAAGTTCCTCATCTTCTATAGGCCATTCTCCCTTCTTAGGGCAGGTTAATCGGTGGGCTGGCCCTTGGCTTCCTCACCAGTGTGGGTACCAGACCTCGGAGTACAGTGGAGAGCATCCGCTGAGCCTGCAGTTATGGCCAGGGGTATAGACAGAGGCTCGGGGCCGCACTGCTGGAGCCGGGAGCCTGGGAGGTTCAGATCTTACCTCACGTAAGGGATGACTTCCCTCTTTCGGAAGCTCTGTTTCCTCCCCCTCTGAAGCAGGGAGAATGCTTTAGCACAGGCAAATGTTCTGTGAGAATTCCAGGGACTCATGTGTCCTACTTCAACCTTAGCCCTGAGCCCCTCCCCCTTGGGGGGGACAGTCATGATGGAGGAGGGGAGAGTGGCACTCCTCTGCTGCAACCAACTTTCCTGGGCCTTGTTTCTGAACCGTGAAACGCTGGGAAGGAGGGTCAAGGGAAGCAGGGAGTGAGTCATCACCAATTCTCTTTGTGTTGCTGGAACACGTGTGGGAGGGAAGGCACACCCTGCCTGCCCACTGCCACTAGAACAGCCACTGTGCCCCACAAGTGTGCGTGGCTGCCCACAGAGAGTGGGGAACAAAGAGGAAGGCAAGGCTGAGCTATCCAGGGTGAGCCAGCTGGGCACTAGCAGCTGGAGAGCCCAGTTTTTCTCAACCTTGCACGTATCTGATCTCCAGAGTCTACTGGGGTGAGTGCTGTGTCCCTCTACCACCGACCCCCGCCTCCAGCCCAAATGGCATCTGTCCAGCCCTATAGCAGTCTGGAACTGCTCATTGAATCGAAGCAGGTTTGATTGTTGGGGATGTTGCTAACCATGAAACACAGCAGGTGCAGAGTTGGGAGGATGGCCACGTGCCCCTGTGGTCTTCACTGTTTTGAGTCGTGGTAAAGAGGTTATCAGGGTGAGCGAATTTCCCATGTGTTCCTTCCTTCCAGAGCAGGGTGTTGAACCTGCAAGTGTGCTGGGCTCTTGGGACACAGAGATGAATGCACCCGGGACCCTGCCCTGGAGGAACAGTGAGGGGCGGCACCGGGCATGCCAGGCAGTCAGAATGCCCAGTGCTCAGAAAGTGAAAGAGAAAGTCCCTCAGGGTGTCTGACTCTTTGCGACCCCATGGACTTACCGTAAGTCCATGGAATTCTCCAAGCCAGAATACTGGAGTGGGTCAGTCAGTCAGTTCAGTCCCTGAGTCCTGTCCAACTCTTTACAATCCCATGAACTGCAGCACGCTAGCCCTCCCTGTCCATCGCCAACTCCCGGAGATCACTCAAACTCATGTCCATTGAGTCAGTAATGCCATCCAGCCATCTCATCCTCTGTCATCCCATTCTCCTCCTGCCCCCAATCCCTCCCAGCATCAGAGTCTTTTCCAATGAGTGAACTCTTCACTTCAGGTGGCCAAAGTACTGGAGTTTCAGCTTTAGCATCAGTCCTTTCAAAGAAATCCCAGGACTGATCTCCTTCAGAATGGACTGGTTGGATCTCCTTGCAGTAAAGGGATACTCAAGAGCCTTCTCCAACACCACAGTTCAAAAGCATCAATTCTTTGGCGCTCAGCTTTCTTCACAGTCCAACTCTCACATCCATACATGACCACTGGAAAAACCATAGCCTTGACTAGACAGACCTTTGTTGGCAAAGTAATGTCTCTGCTTTTTAATATGCTATCTAGGTTGGTTATAACTTTCCTTCCAAGGAGTAAGCGTCTTTTAATTTCATGGCTGCAGTCACCATCTGCAGTGATTTTGGAGCCCAAAAATTAAAGTCTGACACTGTTTCCACTGTTTCCCCATCTATTTCCCATGAAGTGATGGGACCAGATGCCATGATCTTAGTTTTCTGAATGTTGAGCTTTAAGCCCACTTTTGCACTCTCCTCTTTCACTTTCATCAACAGGCTTTTTAGTTCCTCTTCACTTTCTGCCATAAGGGTAGTGTCATCTGCATATCTGAGGTTTTAATATTTCTCCCGGCAATCTTGATTCCAGCTTGTGCTTCTTCCAGTCCAGCATTTCTCACGATGTACTCTGCATAGAAGTTAAATAAGCAGCGTGACAGTATACAGCCTTGACGTACTCCTTTTCCTATTTGGAACCAGTCTTTTGTTCCATGTCCAGTTCTAACTGTTGCTTCCTGACATGCATATAGGTTTCTCAAGAGACAGGTCAGGTCATCTGGTATTCCCATCTCTTGAAGAATTTTCCACAGTTTATTGTGATCCACACAGTCAAAGGCTTTGGCATAGTCAATAAAACAGAAATGGATATTTTTCTGGAACTCTCTTGCTTTTTCCATGATCCAGCAGATGTGTGCAATTTGATCTCTGGTTCCTCTGTCTTTCCTAAAACCAGCTTGAACATCTGGGAGTTCACGGTTCACGTATTGCTGAAGCCTGGCTTGGAGAATTTTGAGCATTACTTTACTAGCGTGTGAGATGAGTACAATTGTGCAGTAGTTTGAGCATTCTTTGGCAATGCCTTTCTTTGGGATTGGAACGAAAACTGACCTTTTCCAGTCCTGTGCCCACCGCTGAGTTTTCCAAATTTGCTGGCATATTGAGTGCAGCACTTTCACAGCATCATCTTTCAGGATTTGAAATAGCTCAACTGGAATTCCATCACCTCCACTAGCTTTGTTTGTAATGATGCCTTCTAAGGCCCACTTGACTTCCCATTCCAGGATGTCTGGCCCTAGGTCAGTGATCACACCATCGTGATTATCTTGGTCGTGAAGATCTTTTTTGTACAGTTCTTCTGCGTATTCTTGCCACCTCTTCTTAATATCTTCTGCTTCTGTTAGGTCCCTACCATTTCTGTCTTTTATCGAGCCCATCTTTGCATGAAGTGTTCCCTTGGTATCTCTAATTTTCTTGAACAGATCTCTAGTCTTTCCCATTCTGTTGTTTTCTTCTATTTCTTTGCATTGATCGCTGAGGAAGGCTTTCTTATCTTTCCTTGCTATTCCTTGGAACTCTGCATTCAGATGCTTATATCTTTCCTTTTCTCCTCTGCTTCTCGCTTCTCTTCTTTTCACAGCTATTTGTAAGGCCTCCCCAGACAGCCATTTTGCTTTTTTGCATTTCTTTTCCATGGGGATGGTCTTGACCCCTGTCTCCTGTACAATGTCATGAACTTCCGTCCATAGTTCATCAGGCACTCTATCTATCAGATCGAGTACCTTAAATCTATTTCTCACTTCCACATAATCATAAGAGATTTAATTTAGGTCATACCTGAATGATCTAGTGGTTTTCCCTACTTTCTTCAATTTAAGTCTGAATTTGACAATAAGGAGTTCATGATCTGAGCCACAGTCAGCTCCTGGTCTTGTTTTTGCTGACTGTATAGAGCTTCTCCATCTTTGGCTGCAAAGAATATAATCAGTCTGATTTCAGTGTTGACCATCTGGTGATGTCCATGTGTAGAGTCTTCTCTTGTGTTGTTGGAAGAGGGTGTTTGCTATGACCAGTGTGTTCTCTTGGCAAAACTCTATTAGCCTTTGCCCTGCTTCATTCCGTATTCCAAGGCCAAATTTGCCTGTTACTCCAGGTGTTTCTTGACTTCCTACTTTTGCATTCCAGTCCCCTATAATGAAAAGGGCATCTTTTTGGGATGTTAGTTCTAAAAGGTGTTGTAGGTCTTCATAGAACCGTTCAACTTCAGCTTCTTCAGCATTACTGGTTGGGGCATAGACTTGGATTACCATGATATTGAATGGTTTGCCTTGGAAACGAACAGAGCTCACTCTGTCATTTTTGAGATTGCATCCAAGTACTGCATTTCGGACTCTTGTTGACCATGATGGCTACTCCATTTCTTCTGAGGGATTCCTGCCCGCAGTGGTAGATAAAACGGTCATCTGAGTTAAATTCACCCATTCTAGTCCATTTTAGTTCACTGATTCCTAGAATGTCGATGTTCACTCTTGCCATCTCCTGTTTGACCACTTCCAATTTGCCTTGATTCATGGACCTGACATTCCAGGTTCCTATGCAATATTGCTCTTTACAGCCTCGGACCTTGCTTCTGTCACCAGTCACATCCACAACTAGGTATTGTTTTTGCTTTGGCTCCATCCGTTCATTCTTTCTGGAGTTATTTCTCCACTGATCTCCAGTAGCATATTGGGCACCTATCGACCTGGGGAGTTCCTCTTTCAGTATCCTATCATTTTGCCTTTTCATACTGTTTATGGGGTTCTCAAGGCAAGAATACTAAAGTGGTTTGCCATTCCCTTCTCCAGTGGACCATGTTCTGTCAGACCTCTCCACCATGACCCTCCTGTCTTGGGTGGCCCCACACAGCATGGCTTAGTTTCATTGAGTTAATCAAGGCTGTGGTCCATGTGATTAGAATGACTAGTTTTCTGTGATTATGGTTTCATTGTGTCTGCCCTCTGATGCCCTCTCGCAACACCTACCGTCTTACTTGGGTTTCTCTTACCTTGGACGTGGGGTATCTCTTCACGGCTGCTCCAGCAAAGCGCAGCCACTGCTCCTTACCTTGGACGAGGGATATCTCCTCACAGCCGCCCCTCCTGACCTTGAACATGGAGTAGCTCCTCTCGGCCCTCCTGCGCCCACGCAGCCACCGCTCCTTGGATGTAGGATAGCCTTTCCTTTCTCCACAGGATCTTCCTAACCCAGGATCGAACCTAGGTCTCGTGCATTGCAGGCGGATTCTTTATTTGCTGAGCCACAAGGGAAAACCAAGAATACTGGAGTGAGTAGCTCAGAGGATGGTCCAAAAGGAACAGCAGTGGTACCCATCGGGTGTGAGCAGCTCTCCTCACCACTGGAGGCGCCATATGGCTTCTGAAGGAAGTCAAGGAGCTTGCCCAGGGCACAGACCCTGAAACAGGTGGCCCAAGAGAAAGCACTTGGTTGTGGCAACTCGGACCTGTCTAGATGCCAGGAGGGGCCTTGTCTGTGCGAGGCAGTCAGCCAGGTGAGTGTCTTCTTTGAGGCCTAGGGCAGTTAGTGTTCATCTTTTTTTACTTTGGGCATTCAAGAAAAGGACACCCTCTCTCACATCTGGCCCCAGTGTCCCTTTCCAATGTCACTGCCATTATCTGCTTGCTTTCCCTAGCTTCTGTCTTGCTCTCTACCGGCTTCACTACACATGCCCCATATTTTCCTGCCTCTGTGCCTTTCCAGGAGCAGTACCACCCCCCACAGGGACCTTCCTCAGGTCTGCCTTTGACCTAGTCCAATCAACTGGTGAGGGTCAAAGCGCTCCTGCAATAAACCTGAGCCCTGGGGCATGTCCACTGTCGCTATCTCCATGCCACCAAAGAGACTAGATCTCTCGTTTCCCTTTATGCCCAGGACACTTTGGGGAAGTTAGGAGACCAGACTGAGAAAAGTGTACCACCTCTGTGAGCTTAGGCAAAGCTACTCGCCCTTTGAGCCTTAGGTTCATCATCTCTATACTGGAAATAATAATAGCATCTGCTTAGCAGAGTTATTTTTAGGATGATATGAGACAATCCATGGAAAGCATAGTGCCTGACACATTGTAAGCACTCAATACATTATAACTCTTTTTGTAACACCCTAGGTTGTGAGCTACGGCAGGCCAGGGAGTGTAGTTAATCTTGGTATTTCGTCTTTTCACTTTAGTGATGAGCACATGGCAAGCGCTCAATGAAGTTGGATCAGACTGTCTTGAATCCTCGCCTTGAAGATCCTGGGGCCATTCTGGGTGCTCCAGAGTTCAGGGTGCCAATCTCAGTTGCAACAATGCCCCAACAGCAAGGTCTACTCTTACCAAACAGCCCCCTTTAGTTGGGGGTCCCCCTCGAGGGCTGAGCTGTGGTGGGTGTATATTTGAAAGGGGCTTTTTTTCAGGGGTGGAATCCTCGGTGTTACAACTAGTGGAACTAGTGGAATAGCTGGGGTATGAGAGCAGACACATGACATGTGCAGGAGCTGGTTAAAGGTACACTCCAGACATCAAGCAGATGTGAGAGAGGAAGTAGGCCACTGAGATCTGCTGGGAACAGCCTAAGGAGCCACTAGGGAGACGGCAGACATAGAAGGTCAACCCTAGCCTTCTGCTGAGAACCCTCAGGGATCTTGGCAAGAAATGGTGTGGGGCTAGGGCGGGTTTATTTTAAACACCACCTAAGTCTCTCCAGCGGGTCTGTATTGAGTGGGGGGAGGTAAACAGGAGAGGGACAGCCACTGCCATGGGCTGTGACTCGTCACATGATTTTATTAGACTTGAACTCCCCTGGAATAGACTTTATATATTGTTCTTAGCTCTGATTCCTTCTTACTTTCCCACACTTGTTTTATCTCTGTCTTGGCTTTCTCATCCATTTTTTCCCCTCCTGTTGAAGTTGCTATACCTCTGTGAGCCACCACAAATCTTTTTTTTCTGAATGATGTACAGTATAAATAAATAATATTTTAAAAAATACACCAACCTCATTTGATGCTCACAACATTCCTTAGATATGATGTCCTTCAGAGAGTATGTGGCTTGGGCAAAATCAAAGAGCTTTTAAGTATCTTCTGACTCCAAGCCCAGTGTACTTTCCACCAGTGGTGACCTGTTGAGCCTGGACTGTGTGCTAGTGACACTGGGCAACACACTGGGGACTGGGAATTGACCTGGTGCCACACACATTCTCTCAGGCCTGTGAGGAGTCATCTAACCATGAGGAATGTGAGGCTCACAAACTTAGGTAATTTGATGGACTCATACAGCACAGCAAGTAACAGAACCTGAATTCTGCCCCAGATGGGACTCGTTTGACTCCCACTTAGCAAAATAGAGAGCTCACCAGTGAGAATGTTAGAGGCCACATCCTGCCACCCACTCAGTCTGCCCCCTTCAAGTCCATGGTTCTGTAATAACAAAACTAAGAAGAGCTAGCAATGGTTGCCCACCTTCCAGGGGCCAATGTGTGTGTGTTAGTCACTCAGTCATGTCTGACTCTTTGCCACTGTATGGACTGTAGCCTGTCAGGCTCCTCTATCCATGGAATTCTCCAGGCAAGAGAACTGGAGTGGGTTGCTATTGGCTTCTCCAGGGGATCTTTCCACCCCTGGGATCGAACCCAGGTCTCCCACATTGCAGCCAGATTCTTTACCATCTGAGTCACCAGGCAAGCCCTCCAGATGCCAGGTACCATGTTAAATCCTTTACTTTCATTATTTCATTTTATCCTCACAATAATCCTCTGAGGCAGGTACTCTTCTGCTCCCTTACTTCATTCCCTGTGCTGTGTAATCTCAGCCACACCCATAGCTGCAGGTAGGACCTCTCTTCCAGGGGGTGACAAGCATCTTTCCATAGCCCAGACTTCTCTGGGCACTCCAGACTAGGATTTCTGCTTGCCTACTTGACTTCTTGAATTTATTCGTGTGTTCACTTGGTAAATATTTGTTGAGCACCTATTATATATTAAGCACTGTTCTAGATGCTAAGGATTTAGAAAGTAGGGACTTTCCTAGCAGTTCAGTAGTTAAGACTCTGTGCTTCCCCTGTAGGGGCCACAAGTTTGATCCATGGTTGGGGAACTAAGTTCACCCATACCTTGCAGCACAGCAAAAAAAAAAAAAAGACAAAAATCCCTTTTTCCTGGAGCTTACATTCTGGTGGGTAAGAAAGAAAAGAAAGATATCTAGATAGTGAGAAGAGGTAAGGTAAAAAAATTAAATAAATAAAACAGAAAGTGAAAGTGAAATCGCTCAGTCGTGTCCGACTCTGCCACCCCACGGATTGTAGCCTACCACACTTCCTCTGTCCATGGGATTTTCCAGGCAAAAGTACTGGAGTGGGTTGCCATTTGCTTCTCCAGAGGATCTTCCCATCCCAGGGATTGAACCTGGGTCTCCCACATTGTAGGAAGACGCTTTACCATCTGAGTCACCAGGGAAGTCTGATATCAAATATTGGAGGGATGCTGAACTTTTAGGTCAGGGGGGAGAGAGAAGGCCTTGTTGATGATGGTGTTTGAATTGGGGAGGTGAAGGAGGTGGAGGAGGAGAGGTGGGCCTCTAAAATACCTCCAGATCAACAAGTTCAAAATCCAACCTATGACTGCCTCCTGAAAACCTAATCCTTGTCCAGTGATCTCAAGCTGAAGAAATGACCCCACCATCTATTGATTGGATGCAAGTCAGAAACATCCCTGACTCTGAACTCTCTCTCCCTTCCCCACACCCTTATCATCAGGTCTAATCCATTACCAAGTTCTGTTGCATCTGTCTCCTATTTCCTACTCATGAGGCCATGTGCTTCCCCATCTCCATTACTGCCACTGCCTACATCATCTGTTACCTGGACCAATGCAATGGCCTCCTAACTGGTGTCCCTGCTTCTGCTCTGGCCCCCATCTAATCTGTTCTCCACACAGTACCTAGAGTTACCTTTTTTGAACTCAAATCAGAATGCTCTTGCTTAAAGCTTCCCATGGCATCACATAACTCTTAAGTTCTTACTGGTAGGTTAGAGGCCAAACTCATGGTCCATATGGTCTGATGCCAACCTCCTTCTCTAGTCTTGTTTCATACTGGTATTGCCTCCCCTACCACCCCAACACACACACACACACACACGCACGCACACACCAGTCACACTAGCTTTATTTTAGAATCTTAAGCCAGTCGTGTTCTTGCCATGATAAGGCCTTTTTACATGCATTTCCCCTTTCCTGCAATCTCCTTCTTCACTTACCTCAAGCCAATCTGTGTCATTTATTAAAATTTACCACCCCCTTCTCTGATCTGTATTAGATCAAATTCTTATTTGGATTTTCTAGATTTTCCCTTTCACACATATAATTTTGCATTGATTTGTCTGCGTGTTTGATTTCTCTCTACCTGTCCCACTAAATAGTACCTCCATGAGGACAGAGATTCATATATTCATCATTGGATCCCCAGTGCCCACAACAGTGCTTGACATGTAAGTAAGTGCTCAACAAATGTTTATTGAGTGAATGAAAGAATGAGTGAGTGAATCACCATTTCACAGATGAGAAACTGAGGCTCACAGAGGTAAAGTGTATCACTCAAGGCAACACAGCTACTTGGTGGTAGAGCAGGGATTTGAGTCTAAATTTGTTCGATTTCGTCTGCCATATTCTTTGGTATGCCTCTTCCTGCCTTTCTAAGTTTACTTTTTAAACCTCACTAATTATGTGTGAGCATATCCATGCTGTAAAAATTCAAACCATAAAGATTTCTATACAGTAAAAAGTGTAGGGGACTTCCCTGGTGGCACAGTAGATGAGAATCCACCTGCCAATGCAGGGGACATGGGTTAGATCCCTGGTCTGGGAAGATCCCACATGTTATGGAGCAAGTAAGCCTGTGCACCACATCTACTGGGCCTGTGTGATAGGGCTGGCGAGCTGCAACTACTGAAGCCCTCACGCCTAGATCCTGTGCTTCACAACAAGAGAATTCACTGCAAGAAGAAGCCCATGTATTGCAAAGAGGAATAGGTACTGCTCTCCACAACTAGAGAATGCCTGTGCAAAGCAATGAAGACCCAGGGTAGCCAAAAATAAATAAATACATAAATAAATAATTTGTTTAAGTGTAATTCCCCTGGCTTTGGCGCTCCTGAGGCGTATCACTGTTAACGTTTTGTTATCTGTATTTCCAAGGCTCATTCTGTGCTTGGACTATACACATATAGCTAGCTAGCTATATTATATACACACATCCACACAGATAGATAAACATAGTTCCATTGGGTTGTTTTTTTACATTGATGGCTCATACTAGGTGTGTTCTTCTGAGGTTTCTTTTATTAAATTAACACTATGCTGTAAGATCTGTTGATGTCAGTACATCATCCTGGCACTCTCCTTTGCATACATGAAGAGATGTGGAAATATTAAATGATGCATAAAATGCACAAGTGCCATTAAGTTATTATTTTATTATCAAAAGAGAGTCAGGTAGTAGTGATTTGCTGCAGTTCTTTATTATATGTCACTGTGCTGCACTTTAGGGATCCCCAGATGAGGAAGACAGTTCTTGCTTGTATCCTGTCAGCAAAGATAAAGCTAGGAGGCTGAGACAGCAAGGCATGGTTAGGGCAACAGAAGTAGCTCTGTATTACCAGATCCTATAAGCAAAGGGCAAATGTGGGAGGGACAAGGCGTGGCACATAGGCAGGGGGCTAAATCAAGTGGGGTCTTATTTATCTTGTTAAGGAGTGGATCTTTTCTGAGGGTACAAGGAACCATGTAAGGAGTACTGGTTAGGAATACATCAGCTATAAGTAGCAGACAATTTGCTAATAATATTTTTTTCTCAATATAACAAGAAGTCTGAAGGAAGGCAGTTTCTGGCTTTGGTTCAGGTCAAAAGTGCTCTTGGAGCTCAGGCTCTATCTTTTATAGTCATCATCCTGATTGTGTTCACTTTCATCTCTATGCTTATTGCTTCATAGTCTCAACATGGCCACATGGCTCCGATATCAGGTCCATGTTCAGGGAAGTTAGAAGGCAAAATGAGATTGCTCTCAGGAAAGCAAAAATTTCCCCAGAATCCTTCAGTAGATTGAAGCTTATAACTCATTGGCTAGAATTGTATGTGGCTGCCCTAACTTCAGGGAAAGCTGGAGGAATTAATATTTAGTTTTCATTACTTCTAAAGTGAGAGCACACAATGACTGGGAAAGACTGCTTTGGTCCCCAGCCCAAATGATCTGCTTCCAGTAAGATTCACTCAGGGAACTGGCAGGAACTAAGGAAGCAGGCCCTTCTGCCCTGTGGTGCCATTATAATTCTTCCCAAGAGATTTTTTGGGCAGCCCTGAAATGCTGGGAAATTTTTCACTCAGGCCTGAAAATGTTTGCCAAGAAAATAATGCAGGATTCCTGGTTTGCACAGAAGGAATAGGTAAAGCCCTTATTAAAGTAGGATATGGCCACTTCCACCTGGAGAATAGATCTGTCCATCAGTCTCCAAATTGGAGCTCTTGGCTTAAGCCTTGTGTGGGAAAGCCCACACTATAAGGCCATAGTTCTAAGAATCCACTCAGGAAGGATCAGATTTGAACTTAGAGAACTGCCCTGGCAGCTCCACTTCAGCTTATAGCAAATCTCTCTTGGCATTTGTATGTATGCCCTGTCTGAGAGAACTGTAATCTACTGCCAGGAAATGCCACTACCTACAAGAAAAGGAGGACCTACTGGTCACAGTCTCCATCAGGTCCCAGAAAGAAGAGTGTATTCATGCTACTGTCCTGAATCACAGACATGGCAGTAGGGACAGGGGCTTGTGTTTGTGTGGTGAGGTTTTGAAAAGTTAAGCAGGATAGAAAGTTGATCAAAACCAGGGGATTTCAGGCTGGGATTGTGGGCCCAGATGATCTTGTAATTCACAAGTCTATACAATTGTATGATCTTTCTCTGGAAGAAACTATATATAGAAATGACAAAAAAAAAAAGTTGAAAGGATGTATGTTGCATAGACGTAGAAGGCCTAAGAACCCAAGCAAGAGTATTACATTAGTAATGGATGTTAATAAAAAGAAGGCTTAGAAAGCTAAAGGACCTCCTTTCTAAAGCAGAGAGCTGGGCTCTAGATAATATCAGTTGAGGCAACCCTCACCACAACCCAGGGAGCTGAGTATCACTAGCTCCATTTTTTACATATGAGATCTGCCTAAGTCAGGTCATATCGATGGTGCACTGTGAAGTATGGAATTCAGTCCCATTTATTTCTGATTTTAAAGTTCATGCTCAAAGGCACCCTCACTACACTGCATTGAACAGACTTTCCCTGGATGCCAGAAAATGATGATCTGTTTGAGAGGCTATTTTTCAGTAGAGAGAGAGAGTGACTATCTTTTATCTGCAATTTCTCATTAGTTTGGTTTTTGAAAGCCCACTTGAACGGTCTCTGCTTGTTTGTTGGTTTTTTTCATTCGAATGCACCCTGACCTAAGTTGCAACGGATAACTTGTTGCCAGGATATGACTGCAATAGCCAGAATGGAAAGTAAGCAATAACAAAACAGCACAATCATCGAGTTCTTTGTGATGCCTGCATTTCTTTTTATTAAACCCATTATTTCTGAATCTTTTTGGGTGGGGCTAGAGATGGAGGAGAGCTATTAACGGCCAACTATTCTTTATTTCAAATCTATTCATATTATAGTTAATTATTGCTCTACAGACATTTAACACCCAAACTACAGCCTTTTTGGTTAAATTGTTGATGACTACATGGCCAGATAAATAACAATCTTAAACAAAGATGGGCAGAATAAATTGAAAACTGACAAGTACTTTCATGACCCCACTAACATTTCAAATAATAAGAAAATTTGTGGGAAGCAATTTCTAACCCTTGACACTCCACGTGAAATGTAGCTAGCTCTCTGATACTTTCTCACACAATCCCACAGTAATTAAGCCCATTCTACAGATAAAGAAATTGAAGCTCAGGGGGTGAAACGACTTGTCTGAGGAGGCCTTACAAATAATTGAGTAAAGAAGAGAAGAGAAAGGCAAAGGAGAAAAGGAAAGATATATCCATCTGAATGCAGAGTTCGAAAGAATAGCAAGGAGAGATAAGAAAGTCTTCTTAAGTGATCAGT
The DNA here is from genome assembly GCF_055505025.1 of Bos grunniens. NCBI lineage: Eukaryota > Metazoa > Chordata > Mammalia > Artiodactyla > Bovidae > Bos > Bos grunniens. Next base: position 120,878,109 of record NC_141194.1, on the reverse strand, counting down.
GCAAAGAAATAGAGGAAAACGATAGAATGGGAAAGACTAGAGATCTCTTTAAGAAAATATGAGATATCAGGGATATCAGATATCTTTACATTTCATGCAAAGATGGGCACAATAAGGACAGAAATGGTATGGACCTAACAGAAGCAGAAGATATTAAGAAGAGGTGGCAAGTATACACAGAAGAACTGTACAAAAAGGATCTGAATGACCCAGATAACCACAATGGTGTGATCACTCACCTAGAGCCAGACAACCTGGAGTGTGAAGTCAAGCGGGCCTTAGGAAGCATCACTATGAACACTGCTAGTGGAGGTAATGGAATTCCAGTTGAGCTGTTTCAAATCCTAAAAGACTATGCTGTGAATATGCCAGCAAATTTGGAAAACTCAGCAGTGGCTACAAGATGGGAAAAGGTCAGTTTTCATTCCAATCCCAAAGAAAGGCAATGCCAAAGAATGTGCAAACTATCACATAATTGTACTCATCTCACACGCTAGCAAAGTAATGCTCAAAATTCTCCAAGCTAGGCTTTAATAGTACATGAACCGAGAACTGCCACATGTTCAAGCTGGATGTAGAAAAAGCAGAGGAACCAGAGATCAAATTGCCAACATCCATTGGCTCATAGAAAAAGCAAAAAAATTCCAGAAAAACATCTACTTCTGCTTTATTGACAACACCAAAGCCTTTGACTGTGTGGAGATGGGAATACCAGACCACCTTACCTGCCTCCTGAGAAATCTGTATACAGGTCAAGAAGCAACAGTTAGAACCGACATGGAACAATGGACTGATTCCAAATTGGGAAAAGAGTACATGAAGGCTGTATATTGTCACCTTGCTTATTTAACTTATATGCAGAGTACATCATGCAAAATGCCAGGCTGGATGAAGCACAAGCTGAGACCAAGATTGCCAGGAGAAATATCAATAACCTCAGATACGCAGATGACACCACCCTTATGGCAGAAATTGAAGAGGAACTAGAGTCTCTTGATGAAAGAGAAAGAGGAGAGTGAAAAAGCTGACTTAAAACTCAACAGTCAAAAAATGAAGATCATGGCATCCAGTCCCATCACTTCATGGCAAATAGATGGGGAAACAGTGAGAAACTTTATTTTCTTGGGCTCCAAAATCACTGAAGATGGTGACAGCAGCCATGAAATTAAAAGATGCTTGCTCCTTGGAAGAAAAGCTATGACAAACCCAGACAGCATATTAAAAAAGCAGAGACATTACTTTGCCAACACAGGTCCGTCTAATCAAAGCTCTAGTTTTTCCAGTAGTCATCTATGGATGTGAGAGTTGGACCATAAAGAAAGCTGAGTGCCGAAGAATTATTGCTTTCGATCTGTGGTGTTACAGAAGACTCCTGAGAATCCCTTGGCCTTCTAGGAGATCAAACTAGTCAATCCTAAAGGAAATCAGTTCTGAATATTCATTGGAAGGACTGATGCTAAAGCTGAAGCTCCGATACTTTGGTCACCTGATGCGAAGAACTGACTCATTGGAAAAGACCTTGATGCTGGAAAAATTGAAGGCAGGAGAAGGGAACGACAGAGGAGGAGATGGTTGGATGGCAGCACCGACTCAATGGACATGAGTTTGAGTAAGCTCTGGGAGTTGGTGATGGACAGGGAAGCCTGGTGTGCTACATACAGTCCATGGGGTCGCAAGGAGTTGGACATAACTGAGCGACTGAACTGAACTGAAGGGCACACAAAGAATGAGTGGTAGAACCATAATTTGAACTTAAGTCTTTACAGTCCTCATATGTGTGATCATTTTGGCTCAGCTCTAAGAATGGGTAAGACTTAGATGTGAATTTCAATCTTGATAGGATAAGTAAACAGAAAAACTGCATCTGAACATTTCTATTAATGAACTTGACCTATTGATCTTTATAGAGCACGTCACCCAACAACCATTAACTACACATTTTTTTTTCAGGTACACATGAAACATGAACCAGGGTGGACAAATTTGGGACCATAAAATAAATCTCAATACATTTAGAAAGATTCAAGTCATACAAAGTCTGCTCTGTGACCACAGAGAATTAAATACAAAATCAATGATGGAGTGACTTCCCTGGTGGTCCAGTAGTTAAGAATCTGCCTGCCAATGCAGGGGTCGCAGGTTTGATCCCTGGCCTGGGAAAAGCCCACATGCTTCAGGGCAACTAAGTGCAAGAGCCACAGCTACTGAGCCTGCATGCTCTGGAGCCTGTGAGCAACAAGAGAAGCCACTGCAATGAGAAGCCCGTGCTCCACAACTAGAGAGCGGCCCCTGCTTGCTACAACTGGAGAAAACCTGTGCACAGCAGCGAAGACCCAGCACAGCCATAAATAAATAAACTTTTAAAACTTTAAAAAATTAAAATAAACATCAATGATGGAAAGATCTCCAGAAATTCTCTAAATATTTAAACACCAAATAATATTTTTAATGAGCTGTGGGTTAAAGAAAATTTAAAAAAAAATTTTTTTTAAAAACAAAAACAAAAAAAAAGAAAATTCCAAAGTAAAATTAGGAAGTAATTTGCTGCTAAGTCACTTCAATCGTGTCCGACTCTGTGTGACCCCATAGACCAGGCTCCCCCGTCCCTGGGATTCTCCAGGCAAGAACACTGGAGTGGGTTGCCATTTCCTTCTCCAATGCATGAAAGTGAAGTCGCTCAGTTGTGTCCGACTCCTAGCGACCCCATGGACTGCAGCCTACCAGGCTCCTCCATCCATGGGATTTGCCAGACAAGAGTACTGGAGCGGGGTGCCATTGCCTTCTCCAATCATAATATAAAGGTATGTAAATGATAACCACAGATTTGAAGCAAAAGTTATAATTCACTGTCTGTCAAATGCAAATGTACTTATGGGCATAGTGAGCGTTTGAACTCAGGATCAAAGTTATATATGCTATTATATTTCTATACATATTGTGGTGTTTCTTGAGTACCAGCTATGCATACATACTTAAGTTTAAAATACATTAAAAAAATTTTAGGAGTTAATTTTCATAAGTGAGTAAATATATCTCAAAATGAATTCTGAAGAATGTTTAGTGTTTTCCCAAAGAAAGGAATGAAAAAGAAAGTGGTGCTTCTTACTCTGGATGAAGTATCAGTATTCCTTAGCAGAGTTCGCTTCAGTCATCAACAAAGATATATGTTTATTTTTAAATTAATTTTTAGCACTGTATGAAGGCAAGAACTCTGAGCTGGCAGTTAAAAGTCCTAAATTGTCGTGCACATTCCACCACCAACTCCTGGTGTGGCCTTGATGAAATCCCTTTCCTTGCTGGGACTGTATTTCCCGAGTAAGAGGAGGGGTTTCGACTAGAATATGACATCTCTGGCCCTTCTATAGAATCCTGTGAATGTGTGTATGTGTGTTATTTATCTACTTTGGGAAATAAAATGCTTTATTGCTCAGAGTATATAAGCCAAACAGTTACATATAATCTCAGCACGGTTAAAGAAGCGTTCTTTCCTATATGTTGAGATACAAGTAAAAGAAAAGACTGAATAAATTCCATGGTCAATTACATGGTCAGTGAATCACAAGAGTAGAGGCTCTCGGAATTTGGCAGCTACTGTTAGATTCAAAAGATGTGCTGAGAAGCAACGGTTTTAGCAAGTAGTTTCCCTATTTACTCGAGCCTGGAGGCTGTTGCTAATATTTGGGACCAAGAATATTGTAGATTGTTCCATTTAACAGCCCCTCTGAAGATCAGATTCTGGGCTTTCATGGACTTGCCAGATTTTAAAATCATAATCTATGACATGCGGCCATGCCTGTTATGATTTCAATCTGGCCCTGAGTTATTAAACAGGCCAGTGGCTCTGAACTAGGTGGGGAGTCGCGGCTTAGAGGCAACACAGCTGGCGGGATTATTCTTATCCTTCTCTTATTTTCTAGTAGCTCTCTAGGGTCTAGGTCTGTGTAAGAATTTGATTCTTTCCTTCCTTCTAGAATCCTTCCTGAAGAGAACTTCCATGAGAATCTGCGCAGCCCTCACTCTCCCTGTCACTTCTCCAACACGATTCCTCTGGGTGAGCATTCCACCTGAAATCCTTGGGCCTGGGGCCTAAGAGTTCAGTGTGGTGGTCCCTTGACTTCAGTGCAGGTGGAGAGTTTGGTATGGATATGGGAAGGATGGGGTTTCCCTGGTAGCTCAGCTGGTAAAGAATCTGCCTGCAATGCAGGAGATCCCTGTTCAATTTCTAGGTGGGGAAGATCCCCGGGAGAAGGGATCGGCTACCCACTCCAGTATTATTGGGCTTCCCTAGTGGCTCAGATTGTATAGAATCCATCTGCAATGAGGGAGACCTAAGTTTGATCCCTGGGTTGGGAAGATCCCCTGGAGGAGAGCATGACAACCCACTCCAGTATTCTTGCCTGGAGAATCCCATGGACAGAGCAGCTTGGAAGGCTACAGTCCATGGGGTCACAAACTGTCAGACTGAGTGACTAAGCACAGCACAGCACAGCGTGGGAAGGATGGCGTCCTGGTGACAAGCCAGGAATTGAATGGGTCCAGAGGCAGCTTACACACATACACAAACTTAAAAGGTGAATCTGATTAGAAGTCAGTGTCTCCTTCACTCCATTGTCAAAATAAGATAAATCAAGATATAAATAGATACTTCTTACCAAGGGCCAGAAATAGCTTTTTCCCCCCTATTTTTGTTTTTTTTTGGTTGTGAATCACTTGGGATTTTTGCTCCCCAACCAGGGATTGAACCCACACCCTCTGCATTGAAAAGCAGAGTTTGGACCACCAGGGAAGTTCCAGAATTAGCTTTCTTTAATTTTTTGATTCTAAGTGGCAATCTCAGTGTAATATGTATATGCGTGTATGCATGTATATGTATAAACGTATACGTGCATGCATGTGTGCTCAGTCGCTTCAGTCAAGTCTGACTCTGAGACCCTATGTACTGTAGTCTGCTGGCTCCTCTGTCCATGGGATTCTCCAGGCAAGAATATTGGAGTGGGTTGCCATGCCCTGCTCCAAGGGATTTTCCCAAACCAAGGATCAACTGAAGTCTCCTATGTCTCCTGCATTGGCAGGCAGATTCTTTACTGCTGAATCACCAGGGAAGCCCACAAATGGACACATGTTATGATAAATATGTATCCTTTACATATGATATATATATATAGTTGGGCAAAGCTACCTCCACAGAATAACAGCTGGGAAGGCTATGTTGCGTGGCAGAAGCAGGACCTGACAATGAAAGCTGGACTGAGAAGCTAAATTAATGAACGTGAAGTTGAAGGTGAGTCAACAGTGCAATAAGCACATCCGTGGACTTCTGGTTGGGTGAAACTTGCTCTCTGAGTGGGGAAGTGAGTGCTGCTACCCTGGGCTTTAGGATAGAGAAATACATATTGCAAAATTTTCTGACGAGAGTTCTAAGGTGTTCCTTAGAGCCTTCCAAATGAGAAAAAGTTGAGAGGAGAGTGAGTGGTCTGGAGATAAACAGCCTTGGTGCACAGGGCTGCCCCAGAACACATAGGGAGTGACCTCGGTAAGGCCCAACCAGGAGGAGTGGATGAAAGGTGCAGTATAGAACAGTAAGAGCTTTCCAAAGAGAAGACAGGTTGCCCCACATGATAGCAATCCGTTCATCCCTGGAGGTATTCAAGCTGGCCATCCTTTTGGCTGGGATGCTGAAGAGGAGATTCAAATATCACATGCATGGGGCCCTAAGATCCATGGCACATGGCACATGACACATGACACTCTTCAACATGTGGAAAGAGTAGAGTGTCTGGTCCAGGGCACCGTACACAGCTCTGTAGATGTGTAGATATATAGTCATATATCTCCAGTGAGAGGTTCAGTAAAAAATGTGGAAAACTTGTACAGTGTACATCTTTTTCTCCAAAGGACACAGAGACATCCTGTGACAATCTCAGATCCAAAGAAGACAGAGTGATCCTGAGTGAAGTCCACATGGTCAGCATTTCTTTAGCAAGCATGATCCCAAATGATGCCTTCTTGAGAGTGGCTTACCTCCTTGTCAACTGTGCCCTTCCATAGTCTAGGCCCTTTCGTCCTCCCCAGATGAACTGCAGTTGAAGAAAGTGACCAAAAGTTGATTGAAACTTACTGTTGACAAGAATGTTCTTCTGCGTGGCTGAGTTGGGGGTCAGGCATCTGAGAGTTGAAACATCAGGAACTAGGGTGAGTGAACAAGTTCCTCCTGGGAAGTCATCTTTGAACCTCATTTGTCCCTGAGAAATGGCCATCAAAGACTTGCTGCCATTCTGTGTCTTGTCCTGCAAACTGGTACCTGCTCCATACATGGTAGTGCTAGCTCTCTCACCAGTAGAAACATTCTTTGGACAGAAATAGTCATTTATATTGGTGACAGGTGATGTTTAATTTCTGGGGATGGCTTTTTAAATTTTTCTATTACTCTAGGACTTTTCTTTTCCCATCTCTTCCATCCTTTTTCATTACAAATAAATTATTTTTTTCAGTGAACATGTCTTTAGAGTAAAGACAGAATGTTTTGTAAAATGGTGCTTTCAGACAAGGGTGACACGTAGCATTTTTTTCTGATAGTTGAGAAACAATAGTAGATCTTTTGGGACTTAAGCTGGAATTAGTCTTATCAATCTCTATTTTTGGTTTATTTTTTCACCCTGTCAGTTTAACTCTGTCTTAAAGGCACAAATAGCAAGGGGTATAACAACATCTGGAATATGGTAGAAAGTGGGCTGAAAAAGATGATTCTTCATTCTGTAGCAGTATCACTTTATGAGTGGGCCAACCACCATGGCTCTCAGACACTGTTAGACCCTTGAGGAGCTTGTAAGAACATCTAGTCCGACCCCTCACTTTCCTGACAGCTTTTCAGCCTCCCCTTGCCATTGTTCCCCACATCTGGGCAAGCTGATGAGAAAGCTTGGGTGTCCTGACCTTTAGTGCCCAGCAGGAGATTCAAATCACACAAGGCTCTGTACACCTGTGGGAACCTTCACCTCTGCCAACCACCTAATCAGAGGTAAAACCGCTTCTTTCCCTGCTTTCCCAAGCCATGTTTGGACCAGCTTGGGAACCCTACCCTGCTTTCCCTAGAAAAACCCCATTATGTAATTAATAACACTTTTCACACCCTCTGTGTGTGTGTTCAGCAGCATCAGTCTTGACATTGGGACTAAACTTTGGGTAGATGACCACAGCACAACTCTGAGGTGTCTGTTGTTATAATCAGCATGTTACTGATGAGGAAACTGAGGAACAGGGAGGTCAAAGTCATGCACAGGGACTGTAAAAAGCTTACATAATTACAGAAAGCACTCCTGAAAATAAACACACTGCTGAGATTTTCATTTCGACCTGCCTAAGAATGTTCTATGTCCAGAGTGTGCAGTTGAAATGTATTAATAAGCAAAGGTTCTGAGATGAATCTTTGACTTCTGGTTAAAGTTCCTACCCAAGATTATACAGCTAGTAAGTGATGGAGCTGGGATCGAATCCCAGGCTCTGGGGCTCTGGAATCTACATTCTAAACATCTCAGAAAGGGACTTCCTAGACGGTCCAGAAGTTAAGACTCCATGCTTCCACTGCAGAGGACACAAGTTTGATCCCTGGTCGGGGAACTAAGATCCCACATGTCACATGGCCAAAAAAACGAAGCAACAACAACAACAAAATAAATAAATTTAATATCTGCCTGATAATAAAGCCTGTGCAGCAGTAGAATAAACCCAGGTTTGATGAAGCTTGTGGAAAGGCTATGTATAGAATAATCCTCATGCTATATACCAGACACTGTGCTAAGTTCTTTACTGAATCTTTTTACAACTCTGTAAAGTCAATGCAATTATTATTCCCATTTTACAGATAAGGAAATTGGAAGCTCTGAGAGGTTAAGAAACATGCCCGAGGCCACACAGCTAATAAGTGGAGTAGCTGGCTTGAGAAGCTCCATGAGTTGATATATTAGAAGCTGTATGGTCTAATATTCATTTAGAATGTGGATATTTTGGTTCTTAGGTCTATAATAATAAAGGTCAGATTTTCTATGTATTGAATGATAAGCCCTTTATATGCATTATCCTAGTTAAACTTAATACTATAACATAAGTACTGCTTTATCTCCATTTTACAGATGAGTCGCTTGAGTCTCAGAGAAGTTAGCACATTTTTGAGGAAAGTTTTACTAATGTAGGGACCTGGAGAGGAGCTGAGCTCTGAAGTCTGTCTGATTAGAACAACCAAGCTCTGGAAGACTTAACTGGTTGGATTTGTAGTTTGAGTCTCAGTTCTCTCCTCTGCCGACTGAAAGTACACAATCTCCAGCAAGGACCCAGCCATATCTTTAGGATTTTAAAACAGAACCAGCTGTCCTGCCCCGGCCCTCCCCCCATCAGCACCTCTTGAGCTGTTGCAGCGTATTCCTGTTCAGCACCTCCTGTCAGATGCCTCGTTCTTGCTGATGTCGGGGACTGGACTGTCACTGGACTGGCCCTGGCTGCTGTGGCTACTCAGGCAGCACATGCTGGAAGTCCCTGTTATCTCTGGGACTGCTCTTTCTGGTATGTTAAGGATTTATTCAGTCGAAAAGGAAGAAGGAACCGAGAACCTTCTGTGGCCAGTATGTGTATTTCTCCTTGTGCATATCCTGGCATTGGTATCTCTGGACATGGAAATCCACATACCCAGCCAGGGGAGTGTTGAGTGAACCCACAGAAAATGGAGAAGTATGCAACACTGGGAAAGGCCCAGGCATGATCCTTTGTTGCTGTTTAGTCACTAAATCATGTCCAGCTCTTTGCAACCATATGGACTGTAGCCCACCAGACTCCTCTGTCCATGGGATTCTCTAAGCAAGAATACTGGAGTGGGTTGCCATTCCCTTCTCCAGGGGATCTTCCCGACCCAGGGATGGAACCCAGGTCTCCCTCATTTCAGGCAGAGTCTTTACCATCTGAGCCACCAGGGAAGGCCAGCGTGGTCCTGTGCTGTGCTGTATTTAGTCACTCAGTCGTGTCTGACTCTTTGCGACCCTGTGGACTGTAGCCTGCCAGACTCCTCTGTCCATCGGGATTCTTCAGTCAAGAATGCTGGAGTGGGTTGCCATGCCTCCCTCCAAGGGATCTTCTCAACCCAGGGATCAAACCCAGCTCTCCCACATTGCAGGAGGATTCTTCACCTCCTGAGCCACCAGGGAAGCCCCAGTGTGGTCCTAGGGACCCATAAACTGCCACCAAGTCAGCCCTGCCACTAAAAAACTGAAAGCATGCAACTGCCTCAAATTTATTTACTCAAGATTAGGATTTGATTCTAACTCTCTTCCTATAAAGAAAGTTCATATTCACAGAAGCTTGAGACGGCCCTAAGACATATGTGGACCCAAAGACAGATGGAGAAACATTACCTACAGTTATTATTAAACATCTTCAGAGAATTGGAGTTTTTGGGTGGCAGCAGGGAGCCTGAAACAGTGAAGGTACTTGGGAGAAGTAGAAATGCCCTCGAGTCGAAGTGAGCAGGTCTGGCTAAGCAAGTTGGTTATTCCAGCTCTTCTTGGCCTTGGACAAGGCCTCTCCTTTCCCTTCTCAGACCCTTTGAGTCCTTCCTCATTTGAACTTCAGTGCTATATGCTCTTTCCTTTCCTTTTTTTCTTTTTAAAAGTGCTTACAGCTCTAGCGTTATTTGATTTCATTGAAGAAAATGACAAGCCTTCATCAAGTGCCCATCGTATGTGCCTGTCACTGTGCAAGTTCCTCAAGTAAAGCTACAGCCAAAGGGCTTGGGGACCACAAAGACAGGGAGAGTCAGGGCAGACATGTCAGAAGAGGTGCCTCTGAAGCTGCGCTGAGGAGGATGAGTGACAGAAAACAAGAGCGGGCAGTGAGAGGCCCACACGCTCTTCTGAATCACCTGAAATTGTGAAAGAGTCAAAAGGAACCTGGCTCATTTCAGGGAACCTGGGAGCCATGGGAAGTTGAGTATTTCTGCTGGGATGTGCGTGGTGGTAAGGAATGAGGAAGCCAAGAACAGATCATGGAGGGCCTCAAATGGCTGCTCAAGGAGTTTAGACTTTGTCCTATGGCAGCACAGGTTGCCAACAGGGGTTCTTTCGAAGTGAAATTGCAGAATCAGATAGCTTTTGTGGAACTGTCACCCAAGACTCAGTGGGGAGGATGATCTAGCACAGGAGACCCTACAGGCCTGGAGAGGAGTTAGGATGCTCGTTCACAAGGGAGAGTCCAGACAAAGGACAATGGCTCTCTGGTGGATGAAGCTGTCCACCTCCTGACACTCAGGCCCTGTGGAATCCCTCCCCTCAGTTGCAGGCTGGCCCTAGTAAGACAAATTACGACAGTACAGCAAAGATGATGGATATTGCTTCCAAGATCAGATTACAGAAAGACTGTGACTTCTGAAGCCAGTTGCCATGTGGTGAACTGTACTATGGAGGGGCCCAGATGGCAAATCACCAATGTCTGTGGTCAAAGCCAGTGGGGACCGAGGCTGGTGTACAGCCACTTGAGTGAACTGGGAAGTGGAGTTTCTGAGGCAGGCCAACAACAGCCATGTCAGTGACGCTGGAAGCACATCCTTCCCCACTGGAGCCTGGAGCCAGCTCTCCTCCCAACCACTACCTTGACAGCAGCTTGTGAGAAACCTGGAACCCACTAAGCCAGGCCTGGATTCCTGGCCACAGAAATGGTGAGTAGTTACTATCTGTTGTTTTATACTGCTAACATTTGGGGTTATTTCTTACACAGCAACGGATAAGTAACACCAAGCCCCAACTAAGGCAATGAGAAAAAAGAACAGATGGATTCCGGAACTGGTTGGAAATTAGAGTGTGAGGGGGAAAGAAATGTCTAGGCAGACAGGGGTGCTGTTTAATCGAGATGGAAAATAGAGAAGTGCTGGTTTCGGGAGGATAATGATGAGTTAGTTTGGTCCAGTCAAAATTTGATGGACTGTAGGACAGTACTTGGAGAAGGCAATGGCACCCCACTCCAGTACTCTTGCCTGGAAAATCCCATGGATGGAGGAGCCTGGTAGGCTGCAGTCCATGGGGTCGCTAAGAGTCGGACACGACTGAGCGACTTCACTTTCACTTTTCACTTTCCTGCATTGGAGAAGGAAATGGCAACCCACTACAGTGTTCTTGCCTGGAGAATCCCAGGGACGGGGGAGCCTGGTGGGCTGCCGTCTATGGGGTAGCACAGAGTCAGACACGACTGAAGCGACTTAGCAGCAGCAGCAGAAGCAGGACAGTACTACAGTCAAGAGGCAGTTGGGACCAAAGATCTGAGGCTCAGTAAAACCATACAGACTAAACTTTTGGGAAGACCAATGGAGAGGTGACTCTTAAACGTGCAGAGACCAAGGCCAGGACCCTAGACACGTTCAGCAGTTAAAAGACTGTCCTGTATCATCAGAAAACTATTGGTGATTGTGTATGTGTTTGTCTATGCATATCTTCTCCCAAGCAGTTGCCTCTCATTCTAAAATACTTTTCCAGGTTTCAAACATGGCAGACCGCATGGACCGGCAACAAACTACCAACACCATAGAAGAGCCCCTGGATCATCTCAGGCTCAGCCTGGATGAGAAAATCTATGTGAAAATGAGAAACAACAGAGAACTTTGAGGCAGGTTACATGCTTACAATCAATATTTAAGCACAATATTGGGAAATATGGAAGAAACTGTGCAACTATAGAAAGTGAAGGAGAAGCATTTCAAGAGATATATAAATCAACAAAATGGAATATTCTGATGCTCTTTGTCTGGGGAGATGGTGTTGTGCTAGTGGTCCCACCATTTACAGTTGACTGAAACGAAGAATTTATCCAGGGTGGAAAGCAGGAGATTTTGTATGACTGCCGCTTTAAACCTAGAAGATATTCAAAAGAGAAACTGTCAAAAAAAAAAAAAAAAGAGAGAGAGAGAGAGAGAAACTATCTACATTTTTATATTAAGGAATAATCAAGAATTCTTCCACTCCTGAAATAAATTGATTTGCAGATAACTCACAAATTCTTAGGCTAAATGGCATTTTTACTTTTTCTCTACCCCTTCCAATAAACGTGATCACCAAGATGCAGAAAAATAAAATAAAATACTTTCCCTTCACTTTGCAGCCATATTTGCAACCCAGTTTCACCTCACTAAAGATCCCAAATGTCCATGACTCCTTCCACCTTTCAGGTGTACCTGAGCCTCTCCAAATGGGATAAGCTCCAGTTGAGAGACTGCTATGCACATCTGCTGTTGATTTCCATTGCTTGTAATTATTGTCAACATCTCTAGAGTTTATATGTTGTTTACACACTCAGCCTAATTTATTCTTTGCAAAGAAATCATATAAAGCAACATAGCAGGAGAGCTTGTTACAGGAAGAAATATAGTACATGGAGCATCTAGGAGATGTCAAGTTGACCCAGAGATCTTTTTCAGGGGGTGGAGGTGGTGAGAGTGTTTCCAGCTAACCTGCAGAATGTAAACAGAGCCTGCAGACAGACTGAAAGACAGCTCTATCAGCTCTGCTGGAGGTGTTGACACTACTATCCTACCCAGGGTGTGAGCACAGAAGCTTGTTACCATTCCAATTTTGCTGAGCTGCTTGGGGCTTTTGACATTACAGATATCCCGTTCCTGCACTGAGAGGCTCGTACAAGATTCTTAAAGGTAGAAGGCACCTTGGAGGTCGCTTTACAATAGAGTGCACAGGCTAATTCTGAGTGTTTCAAACTGTGTGCTTGGAAATAATCCATGGTATTTCAATTGAGCAATTAATAAAGCAGCGAACAGAGAGAATTCTTTTAGCAGTATTAGTAGATGGAATTGGCTTTTATTACCATACAAACCCAAATTAAATTTGATGGAGCAATAAAATGAGAACGCCAGACTGAGGACTCTTCCTGCTCTAACAGCTTTGGTTAGGAGAGTACATTTGACTTTGAGATCGCACCTGGTGTTTATGGCAGCCGCTAGGACTGGACATGCTGCCTACCAAACACCTCTCCTACTGTCATCCACCAGAACATTTTGTTTTTGTTGTTTTAAACAGTTACTTTGTTGAGATATAATTCAATACTATAAAATTCATCTGGGCAAAATGTACAATTCAGTGGTTTTTAGTATAATCAGAGTTGTGCACCCATCATCACAATTGATTTTAGAATTTCTTCATCACGCCAAAATGAAGCCCTGTGCCCATTAACAGTCACTCCCCAATTCTTCTCAATCCCTCCTGACCTTGTTGTTGTTCAGTTGCTCTATCATGTGTGACTCTTTGCAACCCCATGGACTCAGCATGCCAGGCTTTCCTGTCCTTCACCATCTCCCAGAGTTTGCTCAAACTCATGTCCATCGAGTCAGTGATGTCATCCAACCATCTCATCCTCTGTCGTCCCCTTCTCCTCCTGTCCTCAATCTTTCCCAGCATCAGGGTCTTTTCCAATGAGTCAGCTCTTCACATCAGGTAGCCAAAAAGTATTGGAGCTTTAGCTTTAGCCCTTCCAATGAATATTCAGGGTTGATTTCCTTTAGGGTTGACTGGTTTGATCTCCTTGCTGTTCAAGGGACTCTCAAGAGTCTTCTCCAACACCACAGTTCGCCCTAGGCAGTCCATAATCTTTTTTCTTTCTCTATGGTTGTGCCTATTCTGGATATTCACATAAATGAAGTCATATAATGTGTAGTTTTTCTTGACTGGCCTTTTTCAGTTAGCATAATGCTTTCAGGGTTCATCCATGTGGTAGTATGTATCAATACTTCATTTCTTTTTTAAAAATGAACTTCACTTTTTAGAAGAGTTTTAGATTTACAGAAAAATTGAGGCTGTAGTAGAGACTCTCCATATACTGCCGTACCCAGTTTCCTCAGTTATTACCACCTTGCAATAGTATGGTACACGCTTGACATTGATGAACCAACAATGATACATTATTACTAAATAAACCCATGCTTTATTAAGATTTCTTCAGTTTTTCCCTAAAGTCATTTGAGTGTTTCAGGATCCTATCCAGAATACCATATTACATTTATATTACTTTGAATCATCATATATTATGTTGAATCGTCATGTCACCTTAGGCTACTCTTGGCTATGACAGGTTCTCAGACTTTCCTTGCTTTTTATGACCTTGACAGTTTTGAGGATTGCTGGTCAGATATATGGTACAGTATCCTCAGTTGGGACTTTCCTGGTGGCACAGTGGTAAAGAATCTGCTTGCCAATGCAGGTGACACAGGTTCAATTCCTGAGTCAGGAAGGTCCCCTGGAGAAGGAAATGGCAACCCGCTCCAGTATTCTTGCCTGGGAAATCCCAAGGACAGAGGAGCCTGGCAGGCTACCCTACACAGGGTTGTGAAAGAGTTGGACACAACTGAGTGACTAAACAATAATAACATCGTCAGTCAGGATTTGTCAGATGTTTTCCTAATCATTAGATTGATTATGGGTTTGGGGCCACAGCAGAAAAATACCATTTTTGTCACATCATGTCAAGGTACATACTGTCAACATGACTTGTAATTGCCAATGTTGACTTTAATCTTCTGGCTAAGATAGTGTTTGTTCGATTTCTCAGCTGCAATGTTAACTCTTTTCCCCCTTTCCATACTGTTCTCTTTGGAAGGTAGTCACTATGACTAGCCCACACGTAAGGCGTGGGGAGTTACGCACAGATTTGTCTCTTCCCCTTCCCTCATTCGTGTATTTACTTATTTATTTATTTTAAAAATATTAATTTATTTGGCTGTGCTGGGTCTTAGTTGCAGCATGAGGGATCTAGTTCCCTGATCAGGGGCTGAACCTGGGCCCCTGCATTGGGAGCATGGAATCTTAGCCGCTGGACAACCAGGGAAGTCCCTGCTTATTTATTTATATCAGTGTGGATGGTGCCTATTTGTTGTATACTTTGGGTTATAATCCTGCTGCTGCTGCTGCTAAGTCTCACTTCAATCGTGTCCAACTCTGTGCGACCCCAGAGGCAGCAGCCCACCAGGCTCCCTTGTCCCTGGGATTCTCCAGGCAAGAACATTAGTATGGGTTGCCATTTCCTTCTCCAATGCATAAAAGTGAAAAGTGAAAGTGAAGTCACTCAGTGGTGTCAGACTTTTAGCGACCCCATGGACTGCAGCCTACCAGGCTCCTCCGTCCATGGGATTTTCCAGGCAAGAGTACTGGAGTGAGTTGCCATTGCCTTCTCTGGGTTATAATCCAGTACTATATTCATTTTGTTGCTCAAACTTATCCAGATTTGGTCATTGGAAACTGTTTTAGGTGGCTCCTATGTCCTTTTGAGGCTTCCCTGGTGGCTCACACCATTAAGAATCTGCCTGCAATGCAGGAGACCCAGTTTCGATGCCTGGGTTGGGAAGATCCCCTGGAGCAGGGAATGGCTACCCATTCCAGTATTCTTGCCTGGGAAATCACATGGACAGAAGAGCCTGGTGGGCTATCATCCATGGGGTCACATAGAGTCAGACATGACTGAGCGGCTAACAAACAAATAATATGCCCTTTTGATTCACTTCCATTATTGGGCTTCATCTTTCCTTCCTTCCTTTCTTTCTCCCTTTCTTTCCTCCTTCTTTGCCTTCTTTCTTACCTTTCCTTACCTTTTGGCACTGCAGGATACTCTAGACTCACTTTGTATATTTCTGGCCCCAGTTCTAGAATCAGCCACTTTTCCAAAGATCCCTGGTTCCTTTCATTGAAGAATGATATTAGAAACCAAGACCTGGATACTTAGATGTGTTTGTTGTTACTGAGATGTCATTGCTTCTGGGCCTACTCACTGCTGGCAGAGCTAGGTAATAAATGTGTGAATACTAATCTTGTATATATATTGATATGAGTACTCACTTTTTTTCTTTTTTAAAAAAATTCTAATAGTTATTTATTTGGCTGCACTCAGTCTTTGTTGCAGCATGTGGGATCTTTAGTTGTGGAACTCGAAATCTTGGTTGCAGTATATGGGATCTAGTTCCTTAACCAAGATCAAACCCGGGCCCCCTGCACTGGGAGCATGGAGTCATAGCCACTGAACCACCACGGAAGTCTCGGTACTCCATTCCTTTTTATTGCAGAATAATGTTCCATTGCATAGATATACTACATTTTATTCATCCATTAATCAGTTCAGAGGCAATTAGGTTGTTTCCACTTTAGGGCTATTATGAATAATGCCTCTGTGAACATTAGGGAACACATTTTTGTGTGAACCTATGTTTTTGTTAGCCTTAAGAGTAGAATTTCTGGGTCATATTGTAACTGGATGTTTAAATTTTTGAAGAACTGTCAGTCTGTTTTTTAAAGTGGCTTTACCACTTTACATTCCCTCCAGCATTATATAAGGATTCAAATTCTCCACATCCTCGGCAACACTTGTTAGTGCCTATCTTTAAAGAATTATGACAGCCATCCTAGTTGACATGAAGTAGTATCTCATCGTGGTTTTGATTTGCTGCCCTCAATGACTAATGATGTTGAGCATCTTTCTATGTGCTTGTTGCCTATTTGTATAGTCCCTTTGGAAAAAACTATTCACTTCCTTTGCCCATTTTTAATTGGGTAATTTGGTTTTTTATTATTAATTTTAAGTCTTTATACAGTCTAGATATAATTCCTTTATCAGATATATGATTGATACATATTTCTTCCTATTCTGTGGGTTTTCTCTTCACTTTGCTGATGGTGCCCTTGCAAGCAAAACTGTTTAATCTTGATGAAGTCCAGCTTTTTATTTTCTTTTGTGTTTATGCTTTTGGTGTCATAGGATCCATTCATTTTTAATGGTGATCTTTTATTTTGCCTTCTTTCTATAGCAAGAACTGGCCTCAGCAATGAGAAACATCCCTTGTAATAGTGGGAAATATAGAATTTGACCAGAAAGCACTAGCTCCTCCCTGAAGAGTCAACAGAGGCTCCTAAGGAAGGTGATAATCATCACTAACACATACTGCACAAGGCTGAGTGCCAGACACTGTGCTCAGTGCTCAAAGCATCTTTTTTTTTTTTTTTTTGAACCCTCAGAACAAACCAGAGACATTATTGTTCCCACTTGAACCTCCGTGTAAATGGTATCCTCAAGAGCCTACAGCTGGTAAGGGATGGAGCCAAAGTGGCAGATTCATTCTTGATGATTTTCACAGGCTTGCACTCATTCTGTTAGTTTCAAGTCCCCAGAGCCCCTATTCCTTAAACACACAGTAAACACTCCACATGTATTTTTGAGAGCCTAATACGGAATAGGCATTGTGCTCGGTATTCGTGAACAAACCAGGCACTGTCTTTGCCCTCAAGGAACTTACAGACTAGGAGTGAGACCAGCGATTGGCAGGATCACACAAATGTAAAATGACCACTGGTATCAGGGCTGGGAAGAGGGTCCAGTGTTGTGAGAGTTTAAAACAGGACACCTGTCTTGTTCTTGAGTAGAGCTTCATGGACACTTTCACCAGAAGAGATGTTTGAACTGAGACCTTGCAGACAACATTGGACCATTTGAGGGAAGAGCTTGGGGCAGAACATTCCAGGAAAAGGGAACAGCACATTCAAAAGCACTGGGGCAGGGAAGAATTTATGTACTTTTGCTAGTAGACTTTTTTAATTATCAAGAAATCTGTGCTTGATATGGAGATTTGGGGGAATCTTGCCAATGCAAGATGAAAAGTGCACTGTGCATAGTAAGGGCTTCCCTGGTGGCTAATACAGTAAAGAATCTGCCTGCAGTGTGGGAGACCTGGGTTCGATCCCTGAGTTGGGAAGATCCCCTGGAGGAGGGCATGGCAACCCACTCCAGTATTCTTGCCTGGAGAATCCCCATGGACAGAGGAACTGGGCGGGCTACAGTCCATGGGGTCGCAAAGAGTCGGACATGACTGAGTGACTAAGCACAGCACAGTGCCTAATAATCTGTATCTGAGAAAACTACTGGACTTCAAATTTTATTTAGATATGAAACCATCAGGAACCATGATTTACTTAACAAACATTTCTCAGGGGGATCCTGAGGTGGGAGTGGGGGAGGTGGGGGTTGGAGGAGAGAGGCACAGGACACAGCATTGATCAGACAATAAGAAGTCACTAGAAGGTTATGAAGAAAGGAAGTGACACTGATAGGATTTCTGTTTGAAAAGTTGACAGGACACTCTGGGGAGAGTGGATTGGTGAGGAGCACAGTGGATGCAGGGAAAACAGGTAGGAGGCCATGGCAGTGGTCCGGCAGGCAGTGATGGTGGTGTGGATGAAGATGGCAGTGACGGGGAGAAAGGGCACAACCGACCATGTTTGTTCATTCAGCTGTGTGGGTGCGAGTTGGGTGCTCACCTAGTCCCTCCCCTCCTGGCCCAGACACACCCTGTGGGCTTGCTCCGAACCCCCCTCCCAAGAGGGCAGTGAGTTGCAGGCTCCTGGGTTTATGCGCTTTCTGGTTCCTCAATGGCCCCTGCTTCCCGCGGCCCAAGCTGTTCAGCTTGGCTCCCAAGGAGGTCTTTTTCTCCACTGAGTGGGTCCGAAGAATGACAGAGCCGTCACTAATCTGCTCCTGCTCCCGCTGACTGATGAGGGCGCTTGGCAGGGGGTTGCTCTGCTGTGTTCACTGCAGCCCCCGATCTGGAGGAGAGCTGGGGAATTACTGCTGCTGGGGCTCCCGACCCCCCTTACCCCAAACAAACGAAGGGAAAGCTCGAACTTTCTTCTTTCACAAGGAGACACACTACTGTATTTGTGACTGGAAGAGAATATATTTTAAAGCTGACTTTTCTGATGATAGTAGGGATACAGTCCTATCAGAGAAAATTGAAGTACGAATAAATAGAAGGAAGACTAACCAATATTCATGATAGTACCCTGCATTTTTGTATGTTCTCCGACTCATACATACTTCAGTAGGTCACACGTACTGAATATATTTTTGCGCATCTTGCTCTTTTAGATCTGTTTTAAGTGTTGTATTGTGTCATTGTAATCTCTCCCAGCACAATTTTTAATATCTGCAAAGTAGTCTTTTGGGGGAAAAGGAATTTTCATAACCTTTTCCTATCTGTTGAACAGTTGGGTTGGGTATAACTTTTACTATCACAAGCAGGTCTGTGATGAACGTCTTTGTTTATAAATCTATACCTGTGTTTTGGATGCCCTCTCCCCCTGTAGATTTTTAGACAGGAGATTAATGAGGGAAGATATAGAGACAAGCCAGCAAAGAACATCTCCATGTAGGATGCTGCTGCTGCTACTGCTAAATCGCTTTAGTCGTGTTCGACTCTGTGCGACCCCAGAGACAGCAGCCCACCAGGCTCCCCCGTCCCTGGGATAATTCCCATCAAAAGATAACTCTGCTCCTGTCAGGAGACCCTAAAGATGGACTGTGTTTATCCCTCTGTAAGGACCTGAGGCGCCCATCACTTCACCATTTGCCAAGCATTGGCCACTAGGTGTCTGTATGTCAGAAATTACATCTTTTCTACAGAGACCCCACTAGATTAAGGGCTTGAGAGGCAGCTGAAGCTGGAATTTCATCAGTTGCTCTCCATCTTGTGGCAGAGTCAGGCGTCCACCAGGCCTGGGAGTCCCGTTCCCCTGTGCACCCAGAGACCAGCTAAGCAACCTTGAGCGCTGTCACTTCCCATGCAGGGGCCAGTTTTCTTATGTGTAAAACAAGTCCCCAAAGGCAGGAGTTGGGGCTTGACCAGATTTTGTTATTGTTGCCATTTCAGCCTCAGAACCCTTATTTCAAATCAAATTTGACCAGAACCCTAAGCTAGAAAACAGATTGAGGGGCAACTGTCCCCATAGACGTGGGGGAGGAGTGGAAGAGGAGGAGGGGGTGTTGCGCTAGTCTGGAAACTCTGGCCCAGGGGATGGAAGTCGCACTCCAGTGCAGTTCTCTTTCCTGTGGCTGAAGTTAAAAAACAATTATCTTTCATCTATATTTAAATCCTCCAAATGTGCTGATTGATGAAATCCTTTCTCTTAAAGGCAATTTGGAAATCGGACAAAGTAGAGCACAAAGCCGTGGATGTTTAGAGAGGGGGGGCCAGTAGTGTGTGAGACCGGTTGAAAGGGTGACCCTGGCACTTCTAAGAAGGCAGCAGCACAATGGACTCTTGGAAAGAAGCGGTATCAATTTATTCCCGCGTTGGCACCGCCCCCTCAGTGGGGCGGAATTGCTTGTTTTCAACCCTCCCTTGCCCGGAGTCTTTCAGACCAAACTTGGGTCCACAATTGCTAGCAATTTGAACCCAGAGTAACCGACGGACAGGTATTTTTACGGACGCCCAAACACTGTGAAAGATACGAATAGGGGGTGGATATGACCAGAGAGTTGCCTCCCGCCCCCCTACCCCTCTGGACGCGGACCGCGGGTGGAGGGGAACCTGGTAGCATGGGACCCTGCTCTCCAGTCACGGCAGCAAGACTGGCAGCGCCGACCCGCTCGGCGGGGCCCGGGATCCGTGGGACGGGAAGGGGAGCGAGCGGTAGTGAGGCCTCGCCACACCGGACGCAGCAGGCGCCCGGGAGGAGCACGGGGTGGAGGGCGATGCGCCGGGGTCTGTGCATCACGACCAGGATCCCTCCCACCCCGTGCGGTACCGTCGGGGGAGGCCAGTGCCAGCGCCTGCGGGGGAGGGGTGGTGCCGCCTTCCCAGGGAGACCCGACCTTTCTCCAAGAGGCGTGGTGAGCTTAAGTCTCCGGGATCCGCAGTGAGGTGTAAAAAGCGGGCACGACCCCCGAAGCCGCAGAAAGCCCCCGCCCCTCCTCCACCCCACCCCCCACCCCCCGCGAAGCCCGCCCCGGCTCGCAGGTGAATGGTCAGCCCGCACAAAGGAAGCCGGCTGGAAATGTGGAATTCAGACCAATTTAACGGGAGTTCCTGTCGCCCCGAGTCCAGCAGACCTCAAGCAAAGAAACCTGTGGTCGGGAGTGGAAGAGGATAAAACACAGTACACCAGGCCGCGCTTACTGGAAAGCCCGAGTTTAGTTATTCTGGGATAGCGAGGTAACAGGATTAGAGGGATTAAGGAAATCACCTCAAACAGATGAGGAGGGGGTAAAAAAACACTGGTTCTATTTGTTTTCTTCCTAGGCCTCAAACAGATTCACTGGGGCCGACTGGCCAGGCGCAAAACCAAAGGCCTTTCGGGGGGCACAGTGGAAATCCTGAGGGTCAGGGATGGAGGGAGAGTGGGGGGAGGGAGGGAGTCGAAAACTAGCTAGAGGCTCGGGTTGAGAGGGGGCCTCTTCTAGAAAACCAGTCAGTGGGCTGGAGTGACAAGTCAAAAAGAGAAAGCCATCGGAGGAGTCTCAGAGATCTTTGCAAAAATCTAAGGTGGACTGTTGAAAACCACACCTTCCAGAGTTGAATGCTGGCTCTGCCGCTTCAGCCACCTCGGTCGAAATGTATTGGTTTCCTGCTAGGGAGTCCTGAACTATTTCTGTTTAATAGGCTGAGATTTCCGAAGAGTTTTCGTTTGTAAATCATTTGGCTTGACTCGAGTATCTTCCCGCCCCAGTGCACAAAGGTAAATGTGCCCCCTTTCGGGGCCAGTTTCCGCGGCCGCCCCTCCCCGCCCCGCGTGGCGGCTGCCGCCGCCGAGATCAACAAGTGCGTGGCCGCGGGGTGCTAGCCTCCGCCTGAGTATGCTCGCTCCCGGAAAGACAAATCGCTTTCTCCTTGGAGTTTCAGTTGAAAATACCGAGAGACGCCGTGTTTGCGATCACCAGTAGTTACAGAAGAAACCGTTCCAGATCACGCTTGCCTCCCCCCAGGCCCCCCACCCCCGGCCCCGGGACCGGACCACGGTCGCAGTACCGAGGACTGGTTCCCTCCCTAACCCGCACCTAAAGTTTCAGGCCCGCAAAATTACCAGGACTCCATTATGTTGGTTATAAAATTTATTGATCTCTCATTTAGGAACTGAATAAAACCTTGAAAACCCTGAAACAAAATAGCCCCTTAGCCCTACCACCCAAACGAAATCCACATACATTAGCGCGACGAAATATCAAACAGATCACGGCAGAAATCACCAACTCAACAGCTTAAATGCGGACTGGACAGAAAGCTGTCCCGCGGCCAGGGGCGGCGAGGCGGGAGACACACGCACACCTGGCTATAAATTAACATCGGCCTTGGCTGCCGCGCCGCGGCGGTCAGTTCCCACCCCCCACCACCCCGAGCCCACGAGGAAAACAGATGCAACGCGACTGGGGGAGGAGGCGTTGCAGTTCTCAAGCCAGCCTCACCCGAGTCCGTTTGCCCCATTCACTCACTCCTCGGCTAACAGCAAACTAACGCGACAACATTTTCAAATGCAACAGAAAAACCCAGGAACCCGGGAGGAGGAGGAGGAGGTTGGGGGGGGGGGCGGCTTTTTCTTGGCAAACAACACAGCGGATTCCCAGCCTACAGAAGGGGAAGGGAGGGAAGGCGGCGAGGGGCCGGCGAGCTCGAGAAAGTCCCATTTCCGCCGCTCCGGACTCCTTTCAGTTTTCGTACAAACCCCGACAGCTACAGCCAAACTTTCCATCCTCCCCATCATCGGTACAAGGCAACAGTCCCAGGCAAGCAAAGCTAAACAACAAGGCGTCCCCACTCGGGGGTGCAGGGGCGGGGTGGGACGGAGGGGCTGCGAGCGCCGGCGGGCGCTCAGATGTGGGTCAGGGGCACCGTGCCGTTGACGGCAGTCCCGGCGCCCTGGTAGTGCTGGTGCACGCTGTGCAGGCGGCCGCCCGGCAGCGGCGAGGCGGCGTCCGCCGCGTCCCCGCCGGGCGGCAGGTACATGCTGATCATGTCGCGCAGGTCGCCGAGGCACGCGCGCTGAGAGTGCGACGCGATGGCGGGCGGCGGCGAGCTGGGCTCCGTCTTCACCACCGTGCCCATGGGGCCCAGGCTCATGGCGGCAGCGGCGGCGGCGGCCGCCGCGGGCTGCTGCCCGTAGGCTGCGGCGGCGGCGGCGGCGGCGGAGGGCGCCATGCTCCCGTAGCCCGAAGCGGCTGCGGCGGCGGCCGCGGCGTTCATGTAGCTCTGGGCGCCTGGCGGCATCATGGGGCTGTACTGCAGGCCGGCCATGTCGTAGCGGTGCATCTGAGGCAGCGCGGGCGGCGGCGGCGGGCTGCTCATGGTCGCGGGCGGCGCGTAGCCCAGCTGCTCCTGCACCAGCGAGTACGCGCCGTTGGCCCAGCCGTTCACGTGTGTGTACGTGTCCAGGCGCTGGCCCACGCCCACCGGGCTGCTGGCGGCCGCGGCGGCAGCGGCGGCGGCGGCGGCGGCCGCGGCGCCGGGGGGCAGCAGGCCGCCAGGCAGGGAGTACTTGTCCTTCTTGAGCAGCGTCTTGGTCTTGCGGCGCGGCCGGTACTTGTAGTCCGGGTACTCTTTCATGTGCACCGCGCGCAGCCGCTTGGCCTCGTCGATGAACGGCCGCTTCTCGGCGTCCGTCAGCAGTTTCCAGTCGGCGCCCAAGCGTTTACTGATCTCGGAGTTGTGCATCTTGGGGTTCTCCAGGGCCATCTTGCGCCGCTGCCCGCGGGACCACACCATGAAGGCATTCATGGGCCGCTTCACGCGGTCCTGATCGCTGCCCCCGCCGCCGCCGCCGCCGCCCCCGCCACCGCCCCCGGCGCTCGCGCCCCCGCTGCTGCCGCCGCCTGCGTTCGCGCCGCCGCCGGCGTTCGCACTACTCTTGCCTGCGCCGCCCGGGGCTGCCGGGCCGCCCGCGCCTGCCGCTGGGGTGGGTGGCCCCACGGGGTTCTTGAGTTCAGTCTCCAGCAGGCTGTACATGGCCGGGGCGGGAAGAAGGTGCGCCAGGGTGGCAGGAGGAGAAGGCGCTCCCGGCGCTGGAGCGGCCACGGTGAAAAGGCCCGGGGACTCCGTCGGAGGGGCGCTTGGGGGCCGCTGGGCCCGCGGGTCGGGCGGGAAGGGCAGGCTGGCCGCAGTGGTCCGCGCCAAGTCAGCGGGACCCCGCAGGCTGCTGGCACCTGATGCGTGGTCTCGGGCAGGTCGCATTCGCAGTCTGGTCGGGCGCTCGCCGGGCTTCTTATATACCTGCTCGGATCCCCCGGGGTTGGGGCTCGGTCCGCCCCTAGCCACCCGGAGGCCCGGTGATTGACAGGCTTGCAGTGATGCGCCCTGGCCAATCATCACGGAGCCCTTGTTCGGCCAAGCTGGAAAAAAAAAAGTTCGGGGAGTCCTTTCGTTCACCCCCACGCCTCTCTGGGGCCTGGTGACGTGATAAGAGTTATTCAGGAGGCGGGAGTCCCGGACAGCCGCTCAGGGACCACCAATTAGGGTCTCAAAAAGTTTGAAAGAACGAAACTCGAGGAGGTGACGGAGGGGGGAGGGGGGCGCGAGCCGGTTTGGGGGGGGGAGGAGGCAGGGGGCGCCCACAGGGTTCCGAAAACAACTTTGTCAAGGCCGGGGGGCGTCCGGTCCCGGGGCCACCCTGCACAGCTTCCCGCTGTCTGCGCGGAGGTACTCCAACCGCTTCTGCTGCCAGCGCTAAGGGACACAGGACACGGCCAGCTACCCAGGCGGCCTTGGAGACTCGGGGCACAGTGGAGGTACCCCGGTGCTGGGCTCCGAGAAGCCCTCCCTGGAATCGGCCCCGTTCCGGTAGGACCCTCCGCCGGGAAGCCCCGGGCCAGCGCTCCCAGCACTGAGCGGGGGTCAGGGAGCGGGGCTCGGGAGACAGGCTTGGGGACCGCAGGGCGCAGTGGGGCTGCGAGCTTTCGGTGGTTTGCCCGGCGCCCCGGCCGGGCCGAAACGCTCCCATGCGGTGGTGCGGAGAGTGTTGAGGGGGGCGCGGAGGGGTGAACCGGCCTCAGCTCTCTTCTCCGGGCCCCCGTTTAGCGGCCCCTTTTTGTCTCTGCTCTCTGGCCATTTCGGTTTTTCCAGTCCGATGCCCCTGAGGGGGAGGGTCGGGCCCCTTGGAAAATCCGTTTTCATGGCAACACAGAGCCTCTCCAAGTGAAAGAAAAGTTTCTTGAAGCGGGGGGGGGGGGATGGTGGCCCGAGAGGAGCCGAGGCCGTCCTGGGGCGCCCCCTCCACCGGCCGCGCACCTGCCGGGACCACTGAGCGCTGCTCTCGCCGCGCAGCCGCGCCGCCTCCCCGGGGAGCAGGCGCTGCTAACGGATGCCGTCTTCCTTTTTTTATTTTTTTATAGCCTTCCCGACCGGAGCCTCGAGACTCTGAGCGCCACATTCAACCGCCTGTCGGGGTTGTCTGCGGAAGAATAGCGGCGCGGGGAAGCCCGGCTGCGGGTAGCTGGCACCCTGACTATCGCCGCCTCCAGCCCAAGCTAGTGGCTCAGCGTCTGCAACTCCCGAAGATGCCCGAGGCGACCGGTGGGAAGGAAAAGCCAACCCCGGACAGAGGTGGCAAAGACTGAAATAAGTGTCCCCACGGTGTGGCCCACCAACCCCCCCAGCCTCGTGGAAAGATGGGGAACCCAAAGAAAGGCGTATATCCTAAGTGTGGGGAAAAAAAACAAAAACAAAAACAGCTCCAAACCGAGGTTTTTAGCTCCTTATAATGCAAGACCCAGCGATCCTGGGAAGCCTGCGTGCCAGGAGCTTGCTTCCCCGTTTCTTGCACAAATTATAAAGTAACCCGCTGTGACTTGGGGGACGCAGAGCAGGCCAGCCCGCCCTGGGGCCCGCGGACCGCTAGCACCAGAATCCCGGCTCCCAGCAGCAACGTCTCCTGGAAGTTTGGGGTCTCGAAACCCGCCTCTTAAGTTTGGGTTCCACTTGGTTCTGTTGCTCTTCTGGGCGGAAGGAAGCGAACGTATACAGTCAAGGGCTGCTGCGATCATTTGAATGGTTCTACGCATTTAGGGTTTTGAAGTAAACTATGTGGAATGGTTCTGTGTATGAGTCGTGTGTGTGTGCGTGTGTGCACGCCCGCGCACGCGCGCACGGGTATGTGTACTTAAGTTGACATGGACTGGAAGGCATGTTTCAGAAAACAGAAGTGATTCGACAGTCTCCACCTGCAACTGTTTTCTTGCCAGACTGGGTGACACAGACAAAATTTCCTGGGCAAACCCACCTTCTCCCCAAGAAGTCAGTGTGCAGTAGCCCTGCCCTTTTGGCCGCCTTTCCAGATGCCCTCTCGGGTTCTCTGGGCCTCTGAGGCTGTTGCTAAGTGAAGCGCGTTTTAGGAAACTACCCAACCGACGCGCGGCCTGGCGTCCAGTAGCCTGACAGATGTCAGGATTCTTTCCAAGTTTTAGGACCCAAGTAAGCCGTTGTGGTGACAGTGCCTGGGCTGCCTACTTGCCTAGGCAAGAGGTGCGGTGCCCGGCCGGCGCTTCTCGCCACAGCAGGTTATCTGGGGGAACTGGTCACTGCTCCCAGCTGTTTGTCACTTGCTCACACCCATCCCGCGGTTTAGGTAAGCTCCTTCTCACATCAACGTCCTTCTTCCAGATTTATAGCAGTCTTGCTAGGATCAGACACCCTCTCCCACACTCCTGGCTTCCCTCGGAGGTCACGATTAAACCGATCTCTGTGCCTGGTAGCTCTGGGGTGGTCCGCCTTCGGAACATTTGAGAGGACACGTTCTCAGCCCGTACTACCATTTCAGTAATCAAGCGAGATTACCATCATAGGGGTGGGGAGATGGAGGGAAGGTAGAAGGAAACGGTTCTCTTAGCAGTACCAGCGCAGGCACCGGCCGAGCGACGCGACTTTCCTCGCGGGTCGGGAGAAGCTTCACGGCAGGTACTACCGCCCGAGGATGCTCGGTCCAGGCGGGGCCCGCGGGGAAGCTAGACGTCCGGTGGAGCCCCAACAGGTGTCTCCGACCCGCACCTGCACCCCGCGAGGAAAGCAGAGCGACACAGCGGGATTCGGGAAGAGTCCTTTCCGCTCTTTGCGGGAGGAGAGCGTGTTCGGTAGCTCTCTCTCCCTCGGGGCCTCCGGGAGCCCTTGGGCGGCAAACAGAGCCCCCCGGACGGCGGGTAGGGAACTCGGCCAAACACGCCGTCCCCATTCTCCCCGCCCTCTGGAGAGAGCTCTGGCTCCCTCGGACTGGGGCTGGGCCTGGGGATTCCAGGACCCAGGGCGCGGCAACAGCGCCGTTTGTTGGCTTCGGTTGGAAACTTCACCTATAGGCGCCCCTTCTCCCGCTACGGGGCTTCGAGGTCGCCCCAACCCTCCAAGGAGAGGCAGCTGCATCGCTGCGGGCAGAAGTGGGACTCTCCTTAGAGGGCTGGTGATGGCAAAACTCGGGGGTTGGGGTAGGCTCTAGTGTGGGTGGCCCTGCAGGCTCCGGGTGCCTAGGGCGCTTCCAACTCTGCCTTCCTGCGGTTTGCGGAAATCCAGTGTCCCAGGAGCCCCGTATCTGCAAAGTGAACTCCTTAGCACTTGGCCTGAGAGCTACTAGTTGAGCAGGGGAGGGGCTGTCCCAGGGCTCGCGCGGGGGTGCCCCCGTGGAACCCTGCTCCGCCACTGCTCAAGGGGGGCTTCTTTCCCGAGTCCGCGGCTCGATTAGGACCCCGCCTCTTATAAGAGGTGCCCTTTGCGTGCTGGGTGGGATGGAATGGGTGTGTATCAGTGTCCGCTCCGGGATCTGCGGCCTGACAATAGTCAAGTGTTCGCCTTTTTTCAAGTGCAGTCGAGCCCAGCGAGGGGTCCAGCTTTGAGGAAGTGCGAAAAACTTATCCCGAAGACCTTTAGAGAAGCTTTGCTTGCCAGCAAGGGGTGGAGGAAGTTTGCTGATCTAGAGACAGTCTTTTTTCTTATTTCTTCCTTGAGAACAACCCTTGATTATTTACTCTGGCTCCTGGCCAAGAGGGTGTATTTAGGCCCCAGATTGAGGGCCTTGACCAAGAAATCAGGAGCTTAGGTCTGTTGTAGAATCATCTCCCGCAAAAGGTCGCAAAGGTCACCAGATCTCCAACGAGGCTGGAAGAGACAGCCGAGCACCTCGCAGCTGTCGAGGTCTCAGTCTGATACCCGCAGCACCTCTCATCCCCCACCCACCCCCCTGCAGCTTCCAATAAAGCTCTCGTCCTTCAGAGTTTGGGAAGGAGCTGACGGTCCTAGGCTGGCGGTGCAGTTTGCAGTAATAGCCTAGTTGACACTCTCCAAGGAAAGCTTACTAGGAGCCACCGAGGTGTGCGGTGACACGGTCCTCAGGGTACCAAAAAGTCTCCTGTGGGCGGGCCAACTGTATTCTATCGCACTTTGATGTAGCCCTTTTTAGGAAGGAGGGTGTACTTTTAAAAGAGTTTCCGAATTGGCTTCCCTGGGTTAGCTGAGCTGCGGTCGGTGGGTACGGGGAATCCCCTTGGCCCAGACCTTGGCGCTCAGTTGCAGAGTCCTGTCCACCCGCAGGGTGTGACGACAAGGATGCCAGGCGTTTTCCCTAGGTGTCGAGCCACTGCCAGGAATTTGGCAATCTCTACCTTCAGCGCCCTCTCTGCCGACCTCACAACGCGAGCACTGCCAAACGCCACCCGAATACAGCCACCTCCCCCGTGGGAAAGGAGGATCTGCCAGGGAACTGGGTCCCACTGGCGGAGCGTCTTCCGGGTCACTGTCGTCGATCTGCCGGCCTCGCCCCCCACCCCTACACGCCCTCAGCCCTCTGAGCTGCGGGGACCCGCCCCCCACGGAGCAGCCTCGCGGCACCCAGCACCCTACCCTGCCCTCCCGCTGGGCCCGTCGCCTTCCTCCCTTCCTTCTGTGGCTGCAAAGGCACGGCCCTCTCCGGCAGCGAGGTGGCCTGCCAGAAATCGGGCCTGGGGAAACAATCAGAAAATCGTTATCTCTGCGGAACGTGGCGGGAGTTATTCCACGTCCCCGTATCTCATCTACACGCTTATCGAGACCTGGGGGGAGGAGGTTGTGGCGCGGCTCCATCGGGCGGGCGGTGCTTCCCGAGGAAGGATGCCCGTCTGGTCACGGGACCTCCCGGCACCTCCCGTGGGACCCCGCCGGCCCGTCGGCCCTAGCCCTAGGGGGCGCAGGATGGGGCTGGGGGCTGGGGAGAGCGCGCCCTGGAGCAAATTTTAAATCTCAAGGCAGCAGAAAGCTGTTTTCCCTCCCCCCGCCTCCCTCACCCCCGCCGCCTTTTCACTTTCTTTCAAGAGAGGGGAGAGCCGTGGAATTCGATGCGCGGAATCTCTCAGTTCTCTTCCCCTGCCTTGCCGGCCGTCATTGCTTTTCTTGGCACTAAACCTCGGCCGCACACCTACTATGGGCTAGCCGATGCCGCCCGGCGCGGGAGCAGACCACCGCCCCCCTACTTCCGCGTCCTTCAGCTGAGAGCGGCGGCGGCCCGGGGGAGCGCCCGGAGGGCTGGGGACCGTGGCGCGCCCCGGCCGCCGGGGGCCACGCTCGTCCCACCCCGCGCGCGCTTTCCCCTCCGCGGCGCGGAGCCGCGCGGCCCGAGCGGCTGAGACGCAGAAGCGCCCGTGGGCCGGGAGCTCCAGCGCCGCCGTCCGAGTGGCGGGCGAGCGAGGCTCCGGGGCGGCTGCTGGCGACGGAGAGCCGGGCGGAGGACGCGCGGCCCGGGAACGGCGAGCGGGCCGCCGCCTGCCAGGTACGGAGGCCGCCGAGCCTCGGGCCGCCCCGTTGACGCGCGGGTCGGCTGTCAGACGGTGCGACAGGGCGAGGTCTGCGGTGCGGCCCGGCAGCGCCGGCGTTTTGGCGCCCCGGTTGCAGTCACCCCGATTCCATTTCTCGGGAAAGCGTCGCCGGGTTACAACCCCGAGGCTGGGCAAAGGTGATGTTTGTGTCATTAACACCATCTCCCCTCGTTTCCGAACATCCTTCTTCCCCCAGCCCAGCCGGGCTCGCATTTGAACAAGCAACGGGCCGAACGTCGCGATAACCCTTCCTAATGGGAAAAAAACTGCCCCTTTTGTGGAATGGTTTCTTTACAAAGCCAACAACCAACCTTATTTTCTAGTTCCAATGGCTATCCCTTTATGAGTTATATTATTAAAGAAATCCGACACTAATTGTGCCGATTTAACTTGTTAATTAGTTGCAAATAAACTATTCATTAGTGGTAAAATAAAATAAAACCCATGTGCCTAGATATCATTCCACATTCACATATTGTAGTGTCTGCATAGCATAGGCATACTAAATTAAGTTCCTAAAAGGTTTCTCCTCAGGATAAATAATTAAAATATATTCTACTTTAATTGACATTATAGAGGACATAAATGAGCTTTTCCTTTTAGAAAGAAATAGCCATTTCTAAATAAAGCTTGCAGTCTGGAGAATGGCGGCTTCAGCCAAATGAATAGTCATTACTACCTTTTCAACGACGTGGGCCTTTTGATCAGAAAAGAAATTAGCTCTAAAAAACAGACAATGGAAGCCTGCCCTGCAATAGGAAGAAAATTAGACGGCCAAGGCTCTTCACAACACCTATTTCTATAAACCATAGAGCTCCTTGCTTTTCAATTACAGCTGTTCATTTCATATAAGGAAAGGGGAAAAACAGGCCTCTAATGTAAACTCGCTTTCACCATAAAGCCTTGCTCCTGGCATGCAGCCAGGCTACCTACTTACTATTGTTTTTAGTCCTCTCATCAATTAGCTAATACTATATATTTTAAATGACTCTGAGGGTATTCACAGACTCTCTTCCCCCTTCCCTACACAGACAAAACCCAAGCTGGACTCCCATGAAAGGGCTACCATTCGGTGCACAGACACTTAAATGTATAAAGTTTAATGTTTTTATTGTTCCTCAAAGAAAAACCATATTGAAAACCCTGCTTTGTTTTTTTTCCTATATTTCTTAGCCCATTATTGAAAGACCCAGACGAGGTGATGACAGGGGAGGGACATAAATGAGCAGCTTTCAGTATTGTTTCTAATTGTTCACAGAGCTAAATCCATCTCCAGATCATTTTTCTGTGCCCTGTAGACCATAATTTGGTTTATACATCTTTGTGTTTTTAAAATATGCATTTTGAAATTTGCCAACCCCATTGGCTTGGTGTCATTAGATATAATTTCATTTTAAAAAATTATGACGTCTTCACCATTTGGGTGAAATTATCTAGCCGGCAGGAAGAAAAAAATCCCATTTGTAGGGTGTGCTACAAAATAAAATCTTCAACATACATAAACCAAAAATATGAGAAAAATATTTAGTACTAATACCAAAGAGTCTTAATAAGCCTTTGGCTGCATGTTCTAGAAACATCAAAACAGAGTCATGGGATGGGAAGGCTTTGCTTCCCTTGAAAGTAAAATACTTATCATCTTATCTTTGTGAATCACTATGTCAATTCTCTGGAGAACTAAATAATAGGGCAATACTATAGGGTTAGTCTGGGAACTTGCAGATTTGTGTTGTGTTCATAAAAGGACTTAAAATGATTTTTAAAAATTCAAAGAGGATTTATTTGTTCACTGTAAAACTAAAGAAATATTTTTTTACCTAACTATAAAATAATTTAAATAAAATAACACAATAACCATTAACTTGTCCATGAAGGATGTCATTCCTTTAATCCTTTAAACAACCTAGAGATAGTCTGCCAATTTAGACGGAAGGAATGGACAAGAGTAGAGCCACTAGGATGATTATTCAAAGTGTTTCCAAAGAGCAACTACAAAAAATGGTACCCAAATGGTTTATGCTCCTGTTTCCACTTGCATTCCTTGTTGAGTATGCTTCTATTCAATGGTTTCCTACCATATTTTTTGTATCAAGTAAATTATTTATTATGTTTGCTTTGACTCTTGAGCATTTACTTCTTTGCTACTTTGTTCAAATGGATATCAAAATACAGTTACCGAAAGCATTTTGCCAAGGAGCACAGAGTTGCCATGTCATTGATAAGATCCCCTGGAGCAGGAAATGGCAGCCCACTCTAGTATTCTTGCCTGGGAAATCCCATGGACAGAGGAGCCTGGCTGGCTACAGTCCATGGGATCACGAAGAGTTAGATACAAGTGAGCCACTGAGCATGCACACATGCCTGCTGAAGAAGGGACTCTTTCTTGGCCATGAAGTCCCTTGATTCCATGAGACCATGAGATGGTGTCTGTTTTCAGAAAGAATTCCACAGGAGCTGGTTGGAAATCATTAGCTTGCCAAGGCGAGGTTTCGTGGCAGAGGTCAGCAATGTGTGATCACAGATCAGTAACTGAAAGTTGTCCAGACCGAGAGCTGCATGATTATTTTGATGGGTCCAACTCTATATTATAGCACTTGGCTTTCATTTTGAAGAAGGATTCAGGTGTGTGATGTTGTGGGCAGTTGAGCTGAAGTTTGGGGGAGAGTACAAAAACTGCCTGCAGAGAGGCCTGAAGGTTTAACTTCAGCAGCTTTGGAATGGGACAATATATTCAGAAGGGGAATATAGAAAGAAATGTTTCTCAGCATGTTGACATGAAGTGGAGCCTGGGTGTTTATACTTATCTGAATGAGTTGGGCAAGTTGTTTTTTTTTTTTTTTTTTTTGAGAGATAATTGACATATAATATTATATTAGTTTCACTGTACATGATTTATTAAATATTTGTATGTATTCCAAAATGATCACTGCAGTAAATTTAGTTAATATCCATCCCCATACATAGGTACATTTTTTTTCTTGTGATGGGGACTTTTAGGATCTATTCTCAGCAACTTTCAAATACACAATACAGTATTATTAACCGTAGCGGGCACGTTTATTATTCTTCCTGAACTTCAGTTTTCTCATCTGAAAGAAGTGGGTAGTCAGGCCTTCTTCAGTGGCTTAGGGTAGAGATTCAGTGAGATAATACAACTGAAAGCATCTGGCATTCTGTTTAGCACAGAGCACCCTCAATTAAGAGTTATCTTGTTTTTCAACTGGGCTTTCTTATTCCTGTGAAACAGGATTGAAAATTCCTCTAGTGTGGGGGAGAGGGGCCCATGTCACTTTTCTTCCCCCTTACATGGCTATGCACAGATGTTTCTGGAATGAATCATAGTCCTTGAGGAAGTCCTCTTTGAATGAGAGAAAAAAATGAACTAATTACTCCATGGTTCCAATTCGGCATCTCAGTCTCCCACATTCAGCCCATCACTTGAGATTGTTTCCGTCAGGGCCGTCTAGAGAGCACTCACTGACATGAGGGGAGCTTTGG
This sequence comes from Bos grunniens, assembly GCF_055505025.1. Classification (NCBI taxonomy): domain Eukaryota; kingdom Metazoa; phylum Chordata; class Mammalia; order Artiodactyla; family Bovidae; genus Bos; species Bos grunniens. Next base: position 120,845,013 of record NC_141194.1, on the reverse strand, counting down.
TTTGTGACAGAGGGGCCTCTTGTGTTTAATTTTGAGATAACATAAAATATCCTTAATAGTAGAGACATGCCTCCTGTTAAAAATGTACAATTAGTGTCACTTGGGTCTTACATCCTTTATTTTTGCCTAAAATGTAAGTTTAAATTTTTTTCCTTCAGAGCTCAATAGAAAAGATATTCTTTCAACAGATTGCATCAGGAGTCGTGTTGAAGCAGGAGCCTTGTTCTGATTTCATAGCTTTTATGTTTTCTCTGAGGTCTCAGAAATAGGCACAGTCGACCAAGCCAAGGAAAGAAAAGTAGTTCTAATCACCTGCAGAGATTAGAGTCTTATCATTCCTTACAGCAGCCTCTAAAAAGACTTAGAGAATCACAAAAACCATTTTTTAAAAATAAATAAGTTGGAGAGACTTCAGTTCAAACTAAGAGTAATTCTATAGTTAGTCTGTGCCATTCATTGCATTTGAAGAAATAGATCTGGCATGAAACCTTGATTGACTCCTAGTTACAACTTTTGCTGAAAGACTAGGGAAGGCTCTGCTGGATAAAAGTACAGCCCAGAGGAAAGGTCAAGAGCCCAGACCTGGTTTGAATCCTGCCCCTGGCCCTTACTAGAAGTTAAGTAACTTCTCTGAGCTTCAGTTTCATCTATAAAAATGAGAACTGATACACCTTAGGATGATTGGGGAAAATAAACAATATTATGTAAGTAAAGTACCAAACTCAGTGCCTGGGTACATAGTCACAGGACTCGGTAAATGTTAGTTTATCAAGATGACAGCAATCTTGTGAGCTATGTACACAGATGTGGACAAACTTACTTATATTTTAACAGATGAGGAAATAGGCTTAGAAGGATTAGTGTCTTGTTCAAAATGGCAGAGCGTATTGGGACCAAAAGCAGCCATAGAAAGGACCCTTCCTGACTCCATGTCTAGTTACTTATCCACCAAATTATAGTTTGCTTGCACTTTGTCAGTGTTATTTTCATTAAAATGCAAAGCCTTAAGTGCTGTTGAACCATATTAAGAAGGATATCGTTTCTTCCTGTATTTAAGTAAAGCCCCTCATGATGTCCAGATGTCTTAGTGAACAGTGACAAATGGCAGAGGAAGAATGAAGAGGGACTCTACCTGCCCTAGGTTGTTTCTGCAGAGGAGGGCTTCAGAGAGACACCACCAGTTCTCAAACTACACAAATTAGAAACATTAAAACTGACACTGAGTCAGATTCAGGAGTAAATAGATAAACCAATATGCTAGTGTGAGCTTCTCAAAGAGTACACCCTAATCTCTCATCAGTTCAGTTCAGTTCAGTCGCTCAGTCATGTCTGACTCTTTGTGACCCCATGAATCGCAGCACGCCAGGCCTCCCTGTCCATCACCAACTCCCGGAGTTCACTCAGACTCATGTCCATCGAGTCAGTGATGCCATCCAGCCATCTCATCCTCTGTCGTCCCCTTCTCCTCCTGCCCCCAATCCCTCCCAGCGTCAGAGTCTTTTCCAATGAGTCAACTCTTCGCATGAGGTGGCCAAAGTACTGGAGTTTCAGCTTTAGCATCATTCCTTCCAAAGAAATCCCAGGGCTGATCTCCTTCAGAATGGACTGGTTGGATCTCCTTGCAGTCCAAGGGACTCTCAAGAGTCTTCTCCAACACCACAGTTCAAAAGCATCAATTCTTCAGTGCTCAGCCTTCTTCATAGTCCAACTCTCACATCCATACATGACCACTGGAAAAACCATAGCCTTGACTAGACGGACCTTTGTTGGCAAAGTAATGTCTCTGCTTTTGAATATGCTATCTAGGTTGGTCATAACTTTCCTTCCAAGGAGTAAGCGTCTTTTAATTTCTTGGCTGCAGTCACCATCTGCAGTGATTTTGGAGCCCAAAAAATAAAGTCTGACACTGTTTCCATTGTTTCCCCATGTATTTCCCATGAAGTGATGGGACCAGATGCCATGATCTTCATTTTCTGAATGTTGAGCTTTAAGCCAACTTTTTCACTCTCCACTTTCACTTTCATCAAGAGGCTTTTTAGTTCCTCTTCACTTTCTGCCATAAGGGTGGTGTCATCTGCATATCTGAGGTTATTGATATTTCTCCTGGCAACCTTGATTCCAGCTTGTGTTTCTTCCAGTCCAGCGTTTCTCATGATGTACTCTGCATATAAGTTAAATAAGCAGGGGGACAATATACAGCTTTGATGTACTCCTTTTCCTGTTTGGAACCAGTCTGTTGTTCCATGTCCAGTTCTAACTGTTGCTTCCTGACCTGCATACAGATTTCTCAAGAGGCAGGTCAGGTGGTCTGGTATTCCCATCTCTTTCAGAATTTTCCAGTTTATTGTGATCCACACAGTCAAAGGCTTTGGCATAGTCAATAAAGCAGCCTATCTCCCTTCATGCTTAGGAGTCGAAACAATTCTGTTTTCTGTTAGTCAGCCCTGTCAGGTAGGCCTCACACTGAAAGCCATACCAAAGCAGTCTGATGATATAGCATGCAACTCACCAGCAGTGACCTCCCACTTTGCCCACGGTTCAAGTTTATCTCTTGGCTTATGTCATACGCATTCAAAGGTAGGTTTGCCAGAGGTTCCAGAAAATTGTAATGATGGTGATCACTATAGGTTGACACTGTACATGGTCTTTACAGATGTTATGGTATTTGTTTAATCCTAGCAACCTGTTTAAGGCTACCTTACAGAGTGACAAAGCTTTGAGATTTCATCTCTATCTTGAAATGATGGATTCTTTCTACCACACTGCCCTAGGAGGGCCTGATTCCCTTACTGTGTGATTTTAGACAAAGAATATCCTCCCTGGATCTCATTTGCCCCATGTGAGGAATGAGGGCATTGGACTAGATGCTTTCCCAGGGCCCTTTCCCTTGGAAGATTTTGAGGATTCCAAAACTTTCCATGTGATGCCATTTTTAATAGTAAGTAAATGGAAGTGGTCTTGGATTTTCTTCTGAAATGGCAGTTCTCTTAGATGTGCTAGTTAGAGCCATCAGCTCCACCACCTCTGACAGCAAGCAAATTCTTGGAGAAGCAGAACCAAGCTGAGGAAGCTAGGTTCCAGAGCTTTATCCACAAGAGAAGGCACCCACATCTGCTGTGGGCTGGGGCTGGAGGAGAGCCTGTGTAGTTGTGTTCCTGAATGTTTGTGTCCCTCTCCAATTCCTATGTTGAAGCCTAATCCCCTGAGTGATGGCATTTGGAGGTGGGGCTTTGGGGAGGTGATAAGGTCATGGAGCACTCATGGGGATGGGAGTAAGTGCTTTATAAGAAGAGGCTAGAGAGCTAGCCTGTTCTCTTTCTGCCGAGGATGGATACGATAAATGGACAGTCTTCAACTAGGAAGCCTGCTCTTAGCAGAACTCAGCCATGCTGGCTCCCTGATCTTGGACTTCTCAGCCTCCAGAACTGTGAGAAATACTCTTCTGTCTTTTAAGTCACCCAGTCTCTTATGGTATTTTGTTATGCCTGCCTGAACTGACCAAGACAGGTTGGAAGAGTACACGGATAATAAGATGACCTGGAGCAGTCACCCACTGCTAGTTACCTACCACACCTTCCAGGAGCTTGGGGTGGGTTTCAGGAGACAGAGGAAGCCAGGGATCACATGCCTGCCCCTTTCTCATCTCTTTAGCCTCATCTTTCTTGACTCACCTCGCCTTGGCTCTAATGCACTGCAAGGAATCACTTCCTTAGTGTTCTTGATCAGTTTCTACTCTTGGCTTTCATCTTCACAGATTTGCTTCGTCTGCTTGGAGCTTCTTCCTTAACTGCCCTCCCCTCCTCCTTCTGTTAAATGATTAAATGTTATTCAGTCCTCAAGATTCAGCCCAGGTTGCCTGTTTTTTAGAACATCTTTCCTGATTCTCCCCCAGCCCCACAATTCAGGCTGGATTGGGTGCCTTTCTATGATGCTCCCAAGAACCCCGCCCCCCTCAATGTGTTTATTCTCTCAGAGCTCTTGCCACACTGTTTAACCACCATTGGTTTATCTGTTCACCTCATCCTTTTTAACTGTGAGCTCCTTGAGGGCAGGGATTTTCTTCTTTCGTTCTGGTTTTTTCAGCACCTAGCTAGAGCCAGGGCCATGGGGCCACAAAGTGTGTGACAACAGCATATGATCAGGACCACCCACAGTGGACACCAAAATGGGATTTCATAGAGCCAAAGAACATCTGGATCATGCCCCCAACGAGCTGTCAGCTCCGTAGGGAGTAGCTGGCCCTCTGGGGTTCAGCTCTGGCATTGCTTGTGGGAGACTGCTGGGAAAGCATGGAGCAAGAGGCACCTTCAGGAATGTGACATTGATTTTCTTCCCCTACTTGATGTGGCAGGTACTCTGGCCATCCTCCCAATTTTATCAATGGAGGTGGTGTAAGAGGGGACAGGAGCACATATGGCTATACGTTCCATGCTCCCCTTGCTGACCTGTGTGCCCTGGCACTGGCCTGCATCTATGTGGATGGAGAGGTTCTCTTCCTCTGTTGCAAAAGCATTCTTCACTCACTAAGCCATGAACCTACAAGCTGCTTGCACGCAAGAAGGTGCCTTGTTCTGATTGGCACAGAAGAGTCCTATGATCTAATTGGTGGCCCTGATGTTTTGGGCCCCAGGATGAGCAGAAGAGCGGATACTCGTGTGCATTAGTGCTCTCAGGCCTGGCACTGTCATCGTGGGTCTGTCCGCACATTTCCAGCCCAAAAGAGGTGGGAGCAGTCTTTGGACCCATAGAAGAGAGGTGTTCTCTGTGCTGATGAGATGAGGAATGTCCAAACTAGGGATGCAAAGCAGGCAGAGTGCCTGTAGTAATACAGAGAAATAAAGGCTGCAGTCTCTCCTCTCAGCTGACCAACATTCATGCCCAGGGTCAGGAGGAGGCAGTGATAAAATTGGAATCAAGTTATTCTGGGCTCACGTGGCCTTTCAGGTGTCATTTAAATGATATGAATCTGACTTTCACATCTGTAAAGTTGCCCTGTGTGTGAAGGGGGAAAGCAGGGGGTGGGGGCAGCCTCTGCTTGAATGCTCTGGATTCCCAAGGTAAGGGATCATGCTGAATAAAGGCTTCTCAGTTTGCTATAAGCCTTTGATCATCTCCTGGAGTTTCTGAATACTTATCTTTGCTAATTTTGACTCGTTTAATAGAAGTCTCTCTAGGTGAGAGACTTCTCCAAGCCACTTCCCAAAGTTTGTGAATCTCTTTGAAGACTTTTTAGCGGGGGAGTGCCAATCTGGATTTGTGCCTTGGAATGTCATCTTGGCTACTGACTATATCTGCCAAGGAGATTTGTGAGTGTTAAATACCTCTGAAAACCTCTGATATACTGGATAGTACCTGATAAATGCTTATTCTTTTGGTTGTTCAATTCTTTCTGATCAGCTCAAGTGCCTATGACCTGAGAGGTATCACTTGCTTCCCCCTGGTTCTCAGTTTCCTCAGCTGTAAAATGCAGGTTATCTATTTGTTTTATTTGTTAGTTGTTCATTCATTTATTCTTTGCTTCTTTCTTTCTGCTCCATGACCAGATAATCTGGTTTGTCTTCCAGTCTATGTCATTGGAACTTTAATATTGTCTACCTGACATAATTTTCATTTGATTTAGGGTTTTTTTAAAATCCATGATGCTATTCTCTGAAAAGAGGCATTTATAGCAGTGGGCTCCAGGAAGAAGTCTGTACATGAGAAAGCAGACACCATTTTAAGAGGCTTTGCGCTTACCTTTTGTCCTCATTTTGGAAAGTTACTCCTGACTTTTGAGGCCCTACAGGGCATTGAACAAAGGCGGGCGTATGCAAAGTTCAGGTAGAGATTAGGCATATTATCTGACATCAATAAACTTTCATTTTGGCAGGAAGAAAATGAATGATTGTTCAGCCATTTTCATTTGTATTAAGTCAAGAAGCTAGGCTGATGCTTAGTCTTGTTAAAAGTCCATTTTTATTTTTTTTAATTTTATTTTTTATTTTAATTGCAGTCTAATTACTTTACAATATTGTAGTGGTTTTTGCCATACATTGACATGAATCAGCCATGGGTGTACATGTGTTCCCCATTCTGAACCCTCCTCCCACCTCCCTCCCCATCCCATCCCTCAGGGTCATCCCAGTGCACCAGCCCTGAGCACCCTGCCTCATGCATTGAACCTAGACTGGTGATCTATTTCACATATGATAATATACATGTTTCAATGCTATTCTCTCAAATCATACCCCCCTCGTCTTCTCCCATAGAGTCCAAAAGACTGTTCTATACATCTGTGTCTCTTTTGCTGTCTTGCATATAGGGTCATCATTGCCATCTTTCTAAATTCCATATATATATATGTGTTAATATACTGTATTGGTGTTTTTCTTTCTGACTTACTTCACTCTGTATAATAGGCTCCAGTTTCATCCACCTCATTAGAACTGATTCAAATGCATTCTTTTTCATGGATGAGTAATATTCCACAGTGTATATGTTCCACAGCTTTCTTATCCATTTGTCTGCTGATCAACATCTAGGTTGCTTCCATGTCCTGGCTATTGTAAACAGTGCTGCAATGAACACTGGGGTACACGTGTCTCTTTCAATTCTGGTTTCCTCAGTGTGTATGCCCAGCAGTGGAATTGCTGGGTCATATGGCAGTTCTATTTCCAGTTTTTTAAGGAATCTCCGCACTGTTCTCCATAGTATAAATGCCCATTTTTAAAAGATCAGTTACCCTATCTTGGACAGTGTGGAAGAGACAGATGCTGCCCTCCAGGAACCCAGTCTATCAGAAGAGTAGCTGAAACAATGGAGAAGGCAATGGCACCCCACTCCAGTACTCTTGCCTGGAAAATCCCGTGGACGGAGGAGCCTGGTGGGCTGCAGTCCATGGGGTCGCTAAGAGTCGGACACAACTGAGCGACTTCCCTTTCACTTTTCACTTTCATGCATTGGAGAAGGAAATGGCAACCCACTCCAGTGTTCTTGCCTAGAGAATCCCAGGGATGGGGGAGCCTGGTGGGCTGCCGTCTATGGGGTTGCACAGAGTCGGACACGACTGAAGTGACTTTGCAGCAGCCGCTGAAACAAAAGCCAGGGTATCCTCAGGGCATTTACAAAGGTGTCCAGTGCTGTAGGAGTAGAGGGGAGAGAGGGTACCATTTTGTCTGGGGTATTTTAGATGGATTCTTGGAGAAGGTGGGCTCTGTGTTGTGAGCTATGCATATAAGACACAGATGGGCAAAGATCATTGATGAGGAAGCAATGAGCACAAAAGCTCATTAAATATGATAGTGCAAGGTGTGTTTGGGAAATGGTAAGATCCATGTGACTTAGAGCTGGAAGGAAGCACAGTGTAAAGGTAGGGGAGAGGAGTTAGGGTTGAATTGTGGAGGATATTGAAGGCCATGCAGAAGACTCTGAGTTCATTCTCTGTACAATGAAGCACCAGTGGTCCCCACCCCAGCCCATCCCTCTGCCCACCTCAGGTAGGATTTACATACAGTGATTTTTAAAGAAAACGGTAATCATTATAATGATGCCCCAAATCAGTTATAACCTTGCAATGGAGAAATTGGGGCTTTTAAAAAAATTCTTCTGAGATCCCAGTCCAAAAAATAAAATGTCTTGGTAATCCTTAGTGCACAAGAGAAGCAGTGTGGAGAAGCTTGAGGTACTGCACCCAAAAGCCTGAGACCTGAGTCTGAGTCTGGAGACAAGTCACTTCCCTTCTGTGGGTGCCTGTGTGCTCCTCCCTGGTTAGGGGGATGACCATGCCCTTCTCAGATTGTTCAGTTAATCAAGCGGTTTAATAGAGAGGATCTGTTTGTAAACTCTCAGATACTATCTGTAAGTAAAGGACTGTTTTTCATTAAGAACAGAACATTTCAATAAAGGTGGATTTCAAAAGATTCCTGCCAAGCGTTTCAGCCTAGGGCCAGTGGTGGAAAGAGTTGAGTAATGAAAATATATGTCCTCAACACACGCTCTCAGCATAAGCAATTAGTCTGACTGAGGAAATCCTTCTTTCTGAAAAGTGAAAGTGGGAGGGAAATGGCCTTGTTGGGGATTGCTGATGTCTTTCCGATTGCCAGTGCCTTATCACGTGCTGGCAGTGTTTCCTCTTCCATTGCTTTTGGTGACGTTGTTTCATCAGCAGTCCCCAGTGGACTCAAAATGCGACTGTTTTCAAGAAGTTTTCTCCCTAGCTGCTGCAGTAGGCAGGTCGATGTGATGTGGTTGGTGGTCAAGCTTTATCATATATAATGGAGGGGCCTCTCTATTAAAATCCTCAGTTTTGTGGAATTCCCTGGTGGTCTGGTGGGTCCCCTGGGCCAGGGAACTGCAAGCTACATGGGGTGGTGCCCCCCCAAAACCCTCAGTTTTAAAAGATGAAGTCATGTGCCCCTTCATTAGAGAGGGACAATATTAAGGAAATTATGAGAGTGGTTGGACCTTTTAGCTTTTTCCCATTATAGCTACTCAGTTAATAACAAGTATCGCATGGTCCAAGTTGGAAGCAGTAAGAAGGGAAAGCCCCAGCCTCCAGATTGCATAGAAGGAGGAGAGGAGGATGCAGGGACTTGGAAAATGTAGAACTGGGCACAGAGAAGAAAGGCAGATTACATGTTCTGGACCCAGTCCTTCCTCCCTCTGTCCTCCAGTGCCCCTGAGTGTCTAGTTGTTGCTGAGATGGAGATCAGGCTAGAAATGACACTCTGCTTTCCAGAAACCAAAAATAACCAGAGAGGGCTATCAAGTTCTAGCCCTTCTGCTCTTTCGATTTATAGCTCTTAAATTCACGGTCTCCTTTCCATACCCAAACCACTGCCTCACCACCTTCTTTGCTCTAAGCTTTTTAATATCCAGATGTGACCCTGTCACTTAACCTGTTTTGAATCACTCAGCAGCTGTCCAGTTCCTGTAGAGTAAAGCTAGACCCATGAATGTGGCATTTCAGGGTCTTCCTGATCTCGTCCCTACCTGCCTCTATCTTCCTTCCCTCCCAGTCCTGTGAGCAGATATTTACGTTTTAGCTCAAGCTTTACTTCCTCCATCCCCTGCATACCTGGTGGTGTTCTATGTTCCTGCCTTGGTGGATTCTGTATACAATATTGCTGTAATTATAGTCTTCTGATCGTTTGCTTGCTTTTCTCTCCATGGGCTGTGTTTTGAGCTACCTGAGACAGGCATTATTCATTTTTGTATCTCAACTCTTTTCTTCCTCTTTTCACCACATCAGACAATGAGTAACTTACTCTCCTTGTCTCCTGACACACACCATTTATTTCTCCTTCTCTTGCATTCCTTTTCACTTCAGTTCACTTCAGTTCATGCTATTTACCGGGCAGTGTGGTCGTTTTTGGAAATAGGAACATAAGCAAGATCTTATACAGTTGCTGTTTTGAGGGTCTCACAATCTAGTCGGGAAACTGCTGGGGACAAAAGTTGTCACATGCAGGCTATGGAGCCCACAGACCCTTAGGAGTGGCCCTGGGAATGCCTTTCCTCCTTTCCTGGCTTCCACAGCAGCAGCCCTGCCCATCTCTTTTATTCTGGGGATTCTACGGAAGCTTTTGTTTGGGTGGGAGGCAAAGGGATTCCACTGGGGGAAAAAGAAGCAAATGTTTGGATACCATGTTTTAAAGTAAGAAATACTGTGTAAAGTGCTATTAAAACAGTCTAAACAAAAGAGACAGACACCCTATCTTCTGGTTTGGCAAAAGTCGGTTTCTTTGCTAAGCCCCCCCGCCACTCTGTTTATGCTTTGAAGGGAGTTTGGGGGTAGGTGGGTGCCCTTCCACCTGGTTCCCATCTTTCCTACTTGTTCCCACCTCCCTTGCTGAGTGAAAACTCCCCTGTATATAATTTAGATGTCTTCCAGCTTTGAGGGGGATAACATTTTAGCTCTCCCAAAGCATGAAGTCACCCGGAGAGGAGGTGTGTCAAGTTCCCTGATCTCAGACCAGGTTCGTGGCCATGGTTTCTGTTCCTTTTCTATTTGTCAGCTCCCTCCCCTGCTCTCCTCCCCTCCCTGAGAATGTGAGCCCTTGATGGCAGGTGTCCTCGGTACCTGGCGGTGGGCGCTGCAGACAACAGATGCTTATTTAGATTTGAGGAAGGGAGGGAAGAAGTAATAAGGAAGTTGTCATTTCACCCAAAAGGCTTTTAGGGCATTACTTCAGGTCTAGGTGAATGTGGACTTGGGGGAACTAGGGTTTCTGGAGCACAAGCTCAAAGCTCTGTCCAAGGTACTTAGTTTACTTATCAACCCCCGCCCACACCCCCACCACCCGCCCCCCACCCTCCCACCCCCGTCCCCATCTTATGCCAGGAAGGCATGTCACTGGAAGCGACAGTATCTTCCAGGCAGTCGCCTTCCTAACATACTAAGAGCCTGGATTCATGTTTGAATCTACAACCTCGTGCTGAGAAGGATAAATCTCTTCAACTTTGAAACCACAGTTTCATGCCACAGCTGAAGAAAATATTTTTTCCCCATCCTTCTAGTTGATTGATTGATAGTGACGTTTTAGTTATTGAAAGTGAAAGTACTAGTCTCTCAGTCGTGTCCGACTCTTTGGGACCACATGGACTATAGCCCGTCAGGCTCCTCTGCCCATGGAATTCTCCAGGCAAGAATACTGGAGTGGGTAGCCATTCCCTTCTCCAGGGGACCATCCCAACTCAGGGATTGAACCCAGGTCTCTTGCCTTGCAGGCGGATTCTTTACCAGCTGAGCTAACAGGGAAGCCCAAGAATACTGGAGTGTGTAGCCTATCCCTTCTCCAGCAGATCTTCCTGACCCAGGAATCGAACTGGGGTCTCCTGCATTGCAGGCGGGTTCTTTACCAGCTGAGCTACCAGAGAAGCCCATTTAGATATTAACGTGCTGGATTATTCTGCTTTGGCCACCTTCTGGGTATGTTTCAATTCCTTACTGGGGGAATCACTATTTTACTTTCCCTCACTGCTTAGGCAAAGTCAAATTTTCCACCAACTTTCTACGTGAGAGTTATGCAAAAATGCATACCCATCATCAGGAAAATGTCTTCATTAACACATAAACAATGGTTCATTACCCGCCAATGTGTTAATGTATGGTAAACTCATCTATTGGCATGCAAATTCTAAGTTGCTCACCCCAGGTTTTACCTAGCCACTCACCTCTACGACCTCTGAGGAAACCTTTGAAAAACTGTTTCTAAAATTTTTGTCCTGTAATTTCCCTAATAGTCAGAATTCCAACAAGCAGTGGATCTGTAGGCTGACTAAAGAGCTGAGACTTCCGCCAAACTGAGAAATCCTTGCTTATACAGGAAAAGTCATTCGCCCTTGTTTCCATAACATTGTTTGTAATTGAGTTTATTACCCATGTTTATCCTGTGAGCATCCAGAGAGGTACTAGGAAAATCACAAAAGATACATTTTAGACATGTAAATAATCATAAGTCTGCCTTAATAGTTAATGTACATACCAGTGAGGACCAAAAGATAGTCGTAGATCTCCATTAAGGTCATTCATTCTCACTACATATATTATCAACTTGGACAAGGGATCAACTCAGGCCAATATGTATTTGAGCATCTGGCTGTTTGAATCTATCCACTACTGTAGCTGTGGGGTAGGAGAAACTCTGTCGCGGACATGCTGTCACTCTACCAGAAATTGACTTGTCTGGACAAGACAGTTTGTTTGCTTTTATTGTCCTCAAATTAAACTACTCTCTGTCTGACTCTTCAAGTTGTCCTCAGTGTGTGATTAAACACCGGGAGAATTGTCAATATCACTCAGCTTCTAAGTCATTAAACGTCCTAATCCTTCACATTCCTTGTGGCTGAGGCCATTTTCTTTCCATTTTCTCTCCAGCTTTGTATTAGCCACCAGGATTCTGGTGACATTCTCTGTGTCGGAGATGGGGAGCTTGATGAGAGGTTTACAATTCACTAATGAGTCAGTGGGAAACAAGCACCAGTCAATACATTCCAAAGCAGATGCAAACCCACGTGTGGAGCTGCCTCAGGACGACTCCAGTTTACCCTAGGGTGCTCATGCCTGCTTCCTTCCAGTACACAGGCACCAGAAAAAACTTCTCTCATCTTTAGAAGAGATCCCAGTTGTTGAAATTGGAGAAATTAATGCATTCTCTTGAGCCCAAACACCTGTTTGTTCTGTATCCCCTAACACGAATAATCAGTTCTCCTCATGATTATAAGTCTGTTGAGAAAACTGCCCATCTTCTTATTATAATTTTTGTGCATACTTAAAATGAATATTCAACTGTGATTTGTCAAGAGCTATGTCCAGTCCTTAGGCTGGCACAATGGTAGATGAGTAGGGCATATGCAGAAAGGGGTTTTAATATAAAGATAAAATGCTTGGGATTTTTCAGTCTCATCCTTATATAATACCAAGAACCACCTCCATCCTCACCCTCCCTTTTTCTAACACCCCTGGTCAGAAATATATGCTCCAAAGGAAGATAATTATTGTAAGGCATCCATATGATTACGGATTACTCGATTCTAAATCCTTCTTCTTTGGCAAAATGACTTGATTGATTTTGGAATTTGAACCTCTTTGTGATACACTGCTTAGAAGTGACCATTTCAGCAAAGGCAAAAGGGGACTTAGACACACTCAGAAAAGCGTGCTGCATAAATAAGGAGAATCACATTGAATTGCCAAAGATTATTTTAATGGCTAGAACCCCTTCCTGTTACAATAATTACAGAAACATCTTTAAGCTCTTCTCTGAAGAACTTCTGAATTGAAATAGAAAATGTTTTAATGAATTTAAAACATTTACAAATTCGTATTAGAAATTTCAGGAGGAATGATGTGTCTGTTCCCTTCCTGCTCATAAGCAGTCTTTAACGCAGTTTCCTTCTAGAATCTGCAAACTATTTATACAATTATGTGTAGCATTGTGTTGCCTAGAAATATACCTCTTTAGGATGACTGTCCTTTTAAGGAAAACAAGCATAAATCGGTTTTCTGAAAAGCTACATTTCAGAGTGACAATGCTACTTCCTTTTGGAACTGCAAAAGAAAAATGGGTCTGGTCATAATTTCTGCTTGTAAGTTTTAGCTAAGTGGTGACAAATATCATACGATATTATACATCAGAGGACAGGCGTGCATCAGTTCATATTTCTGAAAGCCCGTTAGTTACCATAATGGAAGTGAAGATTTCTCTCAAGCACCTGCCTGGAACAGAAGTCCTTCTGACAGACTGTGCATAACCTCTCATTAAATCAGCATGCAGAGAACTAACCAGCAGATGCTGCTGACATGAACCCTGATGTAATCTCTTTAACCTTGTCCTGTAAGGCGCGCACAAGTCGTGACCGGGGAATTCAAAGTAAATTAGGTTTTACATGAAAGTCTATAATCTAAATTCAATTTGATTAAAACGATGCCTGATTTGTGTTGGTGATGAAATATTCCATTGTAGCTATTAGACTTTTTTTTAAATTCATACACGGGAGTCTATGTTTCCTATCCCTACCTTATTTTTTAAGATGATCGATCAGTTTTCCATCATGGCCCTGCTCCCACATTCTTAAAATGAAGAAGCTTTTAAAGAAAGAAGTTATAAGCAAAAATAGCTATTTGTTTCTTGAGGCAATCCACTGAGATGGCACATATTCTCTGATTTCAGGAATTCATGGGAAAAGGATCACTTTGTAAGTCCAAGTGTAGTTGTTCTCTATGTTGGAAATATTTTCTCTGTATTTAATATCAGAGTCTTAGAACTACTTTATTACATGTAAGCTTCATCTCATAACTATTTTGTTAAATTAATCATTCTGATCAACACAATTTCTCATGGAAATTCAATCAGCTATAATTTAAAAAAAAGTCATCAGTCGTTACCAGAATTCCTCTGTTATGATTTTACATTTCTTGTTCCTTTTCTAAGTATGTAATTCAACTTTCCGAGGATAATCTACAGGGAGTTCAAAACATTTTGGCTTCAGCTATTTTTTTGAGCCAGGAGCTGAGTTGCAAGAAATTTTACCATTTATTTCTTAAAGTTCTAGCTTTTCCTCTTTCACATCTTTAACATCTCCACTCTCTTGCCATAAGCCTCAGGGATTCCAATAATCTGATGCCCAGGAAACCCCAAATCTCTCCCCGCACAGCTGCCACCTGAAGATGGGCTCAGTGGTAAAGGACTCACTGGCCAATGCAGGAGCTACAGTTTGATCCCTGAGTTGGGAAGATTCCCTTGGAGGAGGAAGTGGCAACCCACTCCAGTATTCTTGGCTGGAGAATCCCATAGACAGAAAAACCTGGTGGGCTATAGTCCATGGGGTTGCACAGAATCAGACACAACTGAGCCACTGAACAATGACATGCAGCCACCACCCAGATGGGGATGGGGGACAAATATATATATATATATTTGGGATTTACTGTGACTTTTCTGCAGTCTCTTTTCTTAAGCAAGTGGAGCTCCTAAATAGCCTATTGTTCTCTGACTCTCTCTATTGTAGAGTCCAAGTTCAGAGGACCTGCTGGTAAGCAGAGCAATAGCCTGAGGGCCAGGATTCCCAGGTCTCAGCCCAGCCTTCTAGGTTTCAATCCAGGATCTGGGAAAAGAGCAAAAAGAATCACTTTCACCCCTGATCCTGGGCACAGTGTTAAACTGGTTAACAAAATGAAAGTGTCAGTCGCTCAGTCATGTCCGACTCTTTGCCATCCCACGGACTGTAGCCTCTATCCATGGGATTTCCCAGGCAAGAATATTGGAGTGGGTTGCCATTTCCTTTTCCAGGGAATCTTCCTGACCCAGGGATCAAACCTGGGTCTCTTGCATTGCAGCCAGATTCTTTACCATCTGAGCCACCAGGGAAGCAGGTATAACCATATGTAGCTTTGATTTAATGCTTTAGCATTTTCTAGAGCATTTTCTCCCTCATTACTTTCTTGAGTCTTCATAGTCACTCTGAAAGGCCTGGGGTATTCTCCTTTTTTACTGAGGAGGGTACGAAAACTCAGAGAGTGAAATGACTTGCTTAGGATCACACAGCAAGAAAGTAGAGGTATTTGAATTTTACTTTAGATCCGTCTGACCTCCAAGCTACTTAATAGAGCAGGAAAACCTACAGAATCTTGTCCCCGTGTTCCAAAATGCTATCCTTTCTCCCTTTATATTTTGTTTTCTGCAGGATAGTGGCCTCTAGGCATTGCTATTTCTCTGCATCCCCTTTCTACCTCACAAGGCGTAGTAGTTTGATCATCTGTTGAACCAGTGAGACATGGCAGTGGCAGCATGAGGGCAAGTCCTTCCATAGGGACATTATCCCAGAGCCACTGTGGAAGCCACTATGGACTGGAAGCAGTGTCAAAGTGAGGCAATATAGTCAGGCTCAGAAGACTAGCTGGGGATTTGTGAGCTGATTCATAGATATTGCTGGGAGAAATATCAATAACCTCAGATATCCAGATGACACCACCCATATGGCAGAAAGCAAACAGGAACTAAAGAGCCTCTTGATGAAAGTGAAAGAAGTAAGTGAAAAAGCTGGCTTAAAACTCAACATTCAAAAAATGAAGATCATGGCATCTGGTCCTGGCATTTCATACCAAATAGATGGGGAAACAGTGGAAACAGGGAAAGACTTTATTTTCTTGGGCTCCAAACTCACTGCAGATGGTGACTGCAGCCATGAAATTAAAAGACGCTTGCTCCTTGCAAGAAAAACTATGACCAACCTAGACAACATATTAAAAAGCAGAGCCATTACTTTGCCTACAAAGGTCTGTCTAGTCAAAGCTATGGTTTTTCCAGTAGTCGTGTATGGATGTGAGAGATGGACCATAAAGAAAGTTGAGCGCTGAAGAATTGATGCTCTTGAACCATGGTGTTGCAGAAGACTCTTGAGAGTCCCTTGGATAGCAAGGAGAACCAATCAGTCCATTCTAGAGGAAATCAGTCCTGAATATTCTTTGGAAGGACTGATGCTGAAGCTGAAGATCCAATACTTTGGCCACCTGATGTGAAGAACGGACTCATTGAAAAAGACCCTGATGCTGGGAAAGATTGAAGGCAGGAGGAGAAGGGGATGACAGAGGATGAAATGGTTGGATGGCATCCCCAACTCGATGGACACGAGTTTGAACAAGTTCCGGGAGTTGGTGACGGACAGGGAAGCCTCGTGTGCTATAGTCCATGGGGTTGCAAAGAGTTGGACACAACTGAGCAAATAAACTGAACTTGCAGATATTGCAGTGCTCAGCAAAGGAGGCTGCCCTTCTGTGAGTGGGCGGGGCCAGGAAGGAGGTTATCTGGAGCCACCCTGTCCAATAAGGTAGCCACTAGTCACATGTGACTATAGTGTGAATTACTTCAAATTAAGTCACACTGAAAAATCAGCTGCTCAGTTGCAGGAACCCCAGATTAAGTGTTCAATAGCCCATGGCTACCATATTGATCAAAGCAGATATAGAACATTTCTGTCATTGCAGAAAGTTCTACTGGATCCTGCTGGTCTAGACAGCACATGCTATGTGCTGAGAATCTCACTCAGCAGACTGAGGTGCACCCCAGACTCTGCAGACCTCTGAGGATGCTACTGCTTGGCTCCCACTTCCTTCCTTATGTCTACTACTTTGCAAGCCTGTAGCCAGTGCCTCCGGAGAAGGCAATGGCACCCCACTCCAGTACTCTTGCCTGGAAAATCCCATGGACAGAGGAGCCTGGTGGGCTGCAGTCCATGGAGTCGCTAAGAGTCAGACACAACTGAGTGACTTCACTTTCATTTTTCACTTTCCTGCATTGGAGAAGGAAATGGCAATCCACTCCAGTGTTGTTGCCTGGAGAATCCCAGGGAAGGAGAAGCCTGATGGGCTGCCGTCTATGGGGTCACACAGAGTCGGACACAACTGAAGCGACTTAGCAGCAGCAGCAGCTAGTGCCTCATTGTTTCTTTTTCCTTTCCTAACTTTGGCTCTTCTCCTTGAAGGTGGGGGCAGGTCTTGTCTTTCAAAAGAAATTTGTTCTCTTTGTTGCTAAAATAGAAGAGAGTCTAGTCTTTGGGGGTCTTGAAAGTGGGAAGGCAATATTAGGATCCCTGCCTGAATTATAATTCTCTTAGCCTACCTTTCCCTGCTTTTGTCCAACAATATAATTTCTTAGCAAATTATATGCTTAGCCAATATGAGACTAACTTGTTCCCCTTTCCCAATTGGGTCTTGAATATTTGCATCTTTTGGGGCGAAGGCCATGGAGACCTTTCTAATTTTGGTCGTAGGGTCATGAAGATCTTTTGACTTTTGAGGTCATGAGCACCTTTTGAATCACCTTAGATTTTAGGATGCAGTTTGTTTGCAATGCCAGTAGGGGTTTTCGTATTTAGAGTATCTTATTAGTATCGGGAATTAAACCCTTTTATTAACAGCTGGACATCTTAAAACAATCACCAGTCATTGTTAAAGTAAAGAACAGCTCATTATTTTTCATATCTTAAAAGATTGAACCCTTCACCATGATTAATAAAGGATAGTTGTTATCTGCTTTGGTCACAAAAATTCAGGTACAAAAGAAACGCTTTGGCAAATTAAAAGTAGAATGGTAGCATGAACACTTGTATCTGCACAGCTAATTAAAAGACTTAACTTATTAGGCCTTGAGGGGGGAGGAAAAAAAGAAACAAACAAGTATAATTTGCCAGATTAATTTTATGGTCTGTTCTATTTAATCAAACTATACCTTTTAGTGAAAATGACAAATCTCAGTTGTCAGAATGGGGTAGATAAGGAAGATAAAGGTCATATATTTTAATGTCACAGAAGGTCTTATTAAAGGAACCTTAATTACATTAGGTACCCATGAAACATTAATTAAATACTGTCTGAAATAATTAGGTCCAAGTTACTGATGGTTTAATTAAACTCAGTTTCCTATTTTATAAGAAAACTAAAGGTCCAGTATCTCTATCAGCAGCATAATTGATAGTATGTCAAAAAGGCAAAATAGTAACCTTGACCAACTACGGGGAGAGGGTGCTGTGGCTTTCTGGGCCTGGTATGCATTGCTGGTTCTCCATCGTGGCCCTGCTGCCCTGAACACCTCATGATGTGTGGGCCTTGGCCACCTCTGAGCTTCTGGGCAAGAAAACCTAAGTGCCTTAGACTAGGGGAGATGGATACAAGACAGAACAAATGTATCACCTAGAGCTTGAAAAGTTTAGGCCGCATAGGCAGGAAGGTGAGATGCATTATACATGTGCCTTTTCCTTTTTACAAATTGTGGGGAATTCCCTGGCAATCTAGTGGTTAGGACTCTGTACTTCCACTGCTTGGCAGCTGGGTTCAATCCCTGGTCAGGGAAACTAAGATCCCTCAAGCTTCATGGCATGGCAAAAAACAAAAAAACAAACAACAACAACAAAAAACCAAAACCAAAGAACCAAAAACTCCTGCCTTTTGTCACCTCTGCACATGTATGTTAGAAATGCTAGACACCTTTATGACCACTCACAGTCTGCACAGATGGTATCGTTGTATTGAAAAAGACTTCCCTAAAGTCTGTTCTCATGTTTATTTAGTATCTTTATACCCTAACATTCATTTTCTTCTTTAGTTGTAAGTCTTTGCTCTTAAGATCATGGGCTTTGGACTTAGACAGCAGAGTTTGAATCTCATCTTGGACTAGTTAGTTCTTTGACTTTATCTTCTCATCTGTAAAATATTATGTGTGATAATAGCTACTTAACAGAGTTGTTATAAAGATAATACTTTAATGTATATAAAGAATTTAGCTCAGGTGAAAAGTATATGGTGAAGCCTAAACATGATGCAGGATATTCTGTGGTCTACAGCAGGGGTCCCCAAAGTTTTTGGCACTGGGGACCGGTTTCATGGAAGACAGTTTTCCCACGGACAGGGTGGGGGATGGTTTCAGGATGATTCAAGCACATTACATTTATTGTGCACTTTATTTCTGTTATTATTACATCAGTTTCATCTCAGATCATCAGGCGTTAGATCCCGGAGGTTGGGGATTTGAGGCCCAAGTTGAATTAGTTAGTTGTAGGTGAATCCAAGGGAAATGCCAATTTAAAAGAACTTTAGAATGTGCCAGAAGGGAACAAAGAGGATAATGCCAAAGCAAAAAATGTAGCTGAAGTGAGCTTCAGGTCTGATTGTTTTATTTGTTTGGTTTTGCTTCAGCTTTTTGAATCTCAAGCTGACAAGCCAGCTCCCCCAATCGGTGATCTGGGTCGAGGAGAACAGCTGTCGTCCAACCCACTGCATGCCAGGAAAGCCAGCTCTTCTTTCACTTTGAATGAACCAAAAATGATCAAGATGATAGTCTTATAGTTTGTAAAGTCCATTAACACCCATTACTGTTTACCCTCAAGGGCTCTGTGAGATGTTGTACTCCTAGTAGCCCCAGCAGCCCCGTGTTACAAACGAGCACACTGGGTCACAGAGAGGTTAAGACACATGGGAAGCTCACACTTCGCCCTGGGAATTTCAACTCTTATTTACTTTGGTTTCGGGCCCTGACACCACCCTCCCAGAGCTCAGCCCTGTGGCGGGGTGGAGACCCAGGCCTGTGGGCTCAACTTGAAGGCTTGTAAAGGAGGAGGAGGAGGAGGAGGAAGAGGAAGAGGGGGGGAGGAGGAAGCAGGGGCCAAAAATGAAGGCGGCTGAAAAGCCTAGCATATCAGGCCCTTAGCAGAAAGTTTGCTGACCCCGGTTTAGTGCAGCGCTTCTTCAACTTTAATGTGCATATGAATCCCCTGGGGAGCTTTTTCAAATGCAGATTCTGATTCACCGGGTCTGGGGCCTGACTTGAAAGTCTGCGTCTAACCAGCTCCCAGGTGATACCCACGGGCGGGTCCTCGGAGCACTCTTTGCATAGTAAGGGCTGTGCTTCACAACGGCTCCATGCCCCTCCACCTGCTCGCTCCTTGTAGGCGCCTGCGCTATGGCTACTTGTCATTTGTATCCTAAGGAATTTTCACTTCTTTTCAGTGTTCAGAGCCTGTGAACTTTCAGCAATTCACCTTTAAAGCGCCCTAGATCTTTTCCCTCCTCCATGGTGATGGCTTCTGCTTACTGCCTTTGCTGTCTATTCCATTTCTATGCCTGGAGAGGGGTGGGGCAGTGGTGGGGACAGAGAAGCCCAGGATTTAGTCGCTGGCCTCCAGGAGTGCCTTGCTGAGGCCCACCCACACTGCTCCATCTGGGCTCACGTGTTCCCTTTCCTCCTGTCTCTGTACTTGCGAGTCCCACTTCCATGTCAGGGGCTTCCCAGGTGGCACAGAATCCACCTGCCAATGCAGGAAATGCAAGAGACCCTGGTTCGATCCCTGGGTCAGGAAGATCCCCTGGAGAAGAGAATGGCAACCTACTCTAGTATTCTTGCCTGGAGAATCCCATGGACAGAGGAACCCGGGAGGCTACAGTCCATGGGGTTGCAGAGCCAGACACGACTGAGCCAACATACACTTCCACACTGTGTGTCTCGCAAAGACCCTGTTTTCCCATCACCTTGGGTTCTCATATCTGCTGTAGACTTGTAGTCCTACCTCCCGGCTCTCCAGCCTCCTGTTTTGGCCTCTCCTCTGATTCCTCTTTCCTGGCCCTTGACTTTCTTCCCTGCCAGGAGCTTTCTCCATTTTCTTTTGCTCAGCTCAGGTACAGTCGTCTAGTCCAGTTGCACACAACTCGGGGTCAAGCCTCAGGAGTCTGCTTTTATAGGGGGTCTTCCCCTTCCACAAGATGGCCAGCTCCCTCCTTTGTGAATCTAATCTATTGGATTTATTTAGATGCTAAGCAAAAGGACTATGACTTATTTCATTTGTGTTTTGCATAATGTCCTGTTAATAATGAGTGAAAAAAGTCAAAGTGTTAGTGGCTCATTTGTGTCTGACTCTGCGATCCCATGGACTGTAGCCCTCCAGGTTCCTCTGTCCATGGAATTCTCCAGGCAAGAATACTGGAGTGGGTAGTCATGCCCTCCTCCAGGGGATCTTCCTGACTCAGGGATCGAACCTGGGTCTCCCGTATTGCAGGCAGATTCTTTACCGTCTGAGCCCCAGGGAAGCCCAATAATGAGTACATATTCATAATTCATAATATTTATGACATATCCTCATTGAGTACGGTCACTGGTACTCAGCAGTCGCTCATAGTTCAATGAATGTTGCATTCTTGGCTGGACCCAAGCACTACTGTCCTTCCTCTTTAGAGAGTGAACTTCTCTGATTATCATCCTACCACTCATCTTCCTACTTTGGTTTGCTGTGTGTGGTGACTCACTGTTGCAACCTTCTTTTACTCCATAAGTCCTGTTATTTTAAGCTGAATGGCTGGCGTGAGTTCAAAAGAGTTAAATTTCACTTTTTGCTGCTATTTTATTCTTCGGGCTCTCTATCCCCACCTACTCCAAACATCTCTCAGTTGATTCTGTTTTTTGTCCCCTTACAGGCCTTCCCATTGACCATGCTCCCCATTCCCAGACTGAATAAAAGAGAATCGTGGACTGTAAACACTAGAAGGAACTCATCTGATATGACTATCTCAAAATAAGGGCAGAAACTGAAGCGCAGAAAAGGCAAGCTGTTTGCCTAAGGTCACACAGCACATAGTTGGTGGCAGAGCAAGACTAAAATCCTCACATATTTTTCTTTTCATCAACAGATGAAATATATCTTCCTAAATCTGTTGCCTCATACACATGCATGCTAAGTCGCTTCAGTCATGTCTGACTCTGTGACCCTATGGACTGTGGCCCACTAGGCTCTGTCTGTGGGATTCTCCAGGCAAGAATACTGGAGTGGGTTGCCCTGCCCTCCTCCAGGGGATCTTCCTGACCCAGGGTGTCAAGTTTAAAAATCATCCACATCTCTATTTCTGCTTTGCAAATAAGTTCATCTGTATCATTTGAGGGGATATATGTAGAGGTATAGCTGATTCACTTTGCTGTACAGTAGAAATTAATACACATTGTAAAGCAACCACACTCCAGTAAATATTAATTAAAAATAAAAGTAAATAAGGCTGAACCAGAAAAAAAAAATCATTGATGTACTAGAAAAATAATGTGAATGCCTGCATTCTTTTAAATTCACTATACATATGACTATTATTTACTAACAGAACAGTGCTGTGCTTAGACGTTCAGTCATGTCTGACTCTTTGCGACCCCATGGACTGTAGCTGGCCAGGATCCTCTGTCCATGGGATTCTCCAGGCAAGAATACTGGAGTGGGTTGCCCTGCCCTCCTCCAGGGGATCTTCCCAGCCCAGGGACCGAACCCAGCTCTCCCACATTGCAGGCAGATTCTTTACCATCTGAGCCACCAGAGAAGCCAGTAGCAATCTTTATTTTGGCCTTTCCTAGGTGGCACTAGTGGTAAAGAATATGCCGGCCAATGCAGGAGATGCAAGACATGAGGGTTTGATCCCTGGGTTAGGAAGCTCCTCTGGAGGAGGGCATGGCAGCCCACTCCAGTATTCTTACCTGGGAAATCCCATGGACAGAGAAGCCTGGCCAGCTACAGTCCATGGGGTCGCAAAGAGTCGGACACAACTGAGCACGCAGGCATGCAATCTTTATTTTCCCATTTTTCAAGACCAACGTTGGCCAATTTATTGGCCAATGTTAACTTGTGTGGCTTTCTACTAATTCCCCAGCTAATCTTTCACACGTGTATTTTTTTAAATAGCATTCTTTTTGGAAAAAAGGAAGTTTCTAGCATATTTGCCTTTTCTGACTCTCACTAGTAGCATACTTAAATGCAAAATCCAAGAACTTCTAACCATGAAACCTGCAAACCTAAGAAAACCTCAGGAAGATGGTAAACCTAAACCTGCGAAAGCAAAAAAAAAAAAAAAAAAAGGGAAAGCCAGCCAGGCTGTCATCCACTAATTTGTGTGTTTGCAAAGTCTAATGTATCTCATATATTTGTTGGAAAGCCAAATACACGCCAACCAAAATACCATTTTGGAGTGCTGCTCCTCAGAAACTGGAAGTGATTGTAAAGCGCTTTGCACATCTTTTTCCTGTGTCCATCGTGAAGCATGTGCACGGCGAGGCCTTGACAAAGGTTCTGGGTTTGACATGAGGGGACCACAGCAGATACATGAATGGACTCAGGAGTCTGGATGGCTCCATCACCAAGTTAACACACTATGGGATATCTCACTCCTTTCCCCCTTCCCAGCTAGAATCCCCTAGATTTCAGGATGTGGCTTTATTCACAGATAAGTAGTTTGTATGAAGAGGTCTTCCCTCATGTCTTCCCACCCTCATTCTTCTTCTTCCACCCACCTCATCTTACTGGGGCCCTTGTTGCCTTTCTGTTTTTCTCAAGTTACTTATCGACGTGTTTTTTGGTTTTTTGCCCAGAATGACTTGGGGCCTGTGTCTTTGCCTTTATGCAGTGCATTCAGATTCAGGAAAGACTTGGTGTCATCTTTTCTAAGCCAGTCACCCAGGAAGCAAGCCTGTCACACAGGCTGAGTTAGCCATGACGGCTCCCAAAGCTTTCCCCAGGAATTATCCTTTGAGGGTTTCAGTGCTAAGATATGCAATCTCAAAGTGTGATTTATCTTGATAGGGAACACAGAGCAGTTTGTCAAACTCAATACATTTCTTTTGTTGGAAGAAACAGAAATCTTAAAGTTATCTGGGATCAGTGGCCTGGCCCCTCCTGGGACCCTTGTTTACCTGAGGACAGAAAAAAAGTAAAGGCTCTTTCGAAGCTTAGGAGCCCTCTGCAAAGGCAGGAAATTATATGCTGCACCTCCTAGAGAACCCTCCAGAGGAGCACCAGCCAGCAATGGGGAAGAAAGGCCATTCCAAATCATCATATTCGTTTTTCATTCTAGCCTAGCCAAAGGAAAAACAAACCAAGGTGGGGCAAGTCTCTTGTAAATATGCCCTTATTATAGAGCCTGAACTCTTAGCGCAGCAGGCAGGTAGATGGATGGGTTTTCACTGCTTGGTGTTGGAAAGCCCTCCTGGAGAGCCACTCCAGGGCCAGTCAGGGGTCCCGGGAGATGAGCATCCAACCTGGCAGCTGGACTTCACACTTTCCTCCTAAGAGCACTTACCTGCTGTCCTGCCCACTTTGCCATAAAGATCTTTCCTAAAAAGAGAGTGGCCAATGAATTATGGAGCAGGAATTTAATAACGAGGGTAGAAATGTGTCCTGTTATCAGTCACACACATTCAAGCCCAGCCCCGGGCAGCACAGTAGACGGCGACTATAAGCTCTGGGATCTTCTCTTTCAACCAAGATTGCTTCATACAAAAGTTGACAATGCTCGCCTGAAAGCCATTATGGATATTCAACATCTTTTAAAATAGCTGAACAGACTCGACAATAAGGCATGACAGAAAACTTGGACAGGAGGCTGGCTTGGAGTCTGGCTTAAGAAAGAAACATGCTATTAAATGTAGGCAACAAACACACATTGATGAATGTTTAATTTATTTGAAAATAAGAATCAACTTGGCTGTTCATTTCTTTTCCTCCTCTAAGGCGACAAAGACAAGCAGTACACAATTTCGGTTGCTTGTTGGGGTATATCTGCCGTCTTCCTTTTTCACATTGAAATTCTTCTGCGGGGTGACTCAATGATCCTCACTTACTATTTGATGAGGCGGGGAAGGGGGCTAAGAGACTTCTTGAATGGCCTTTCAGAAAGGAAGTGGAGCACCTAAAGGTGTCCTGGAGCCGTCATAAAATCATCCATTCTAACTTCACTTCATTCATTCAGCAAATCTTTGTTGAGCAGCCACAATGCACCACAGGTATACAACAGTGAACAAGGTAACACCGTCTCTGCCATGGTCAGCATTCGTCTCTGTTTGCCCGACACTGTCCTGGTTTGGGGGCTTCCCAGTGGTGCTAGTGGTAAAGAATCCACCTGCCAATGCAGGAGATGTGGGTTCCATCCCTGGGTCGGGGGAAGATCCCTTGGAGGACGAAATGGCAGCCCACTCCAGTATTCTTTATAATTTCCGCTGGAAATTCCCATGGACAGAGGAGCCTGGTGGGCAATGGTTCATAGGGTTGCATAAAGTCGGACACGACTGAAGTAACTATGCACTCATGCACATCCTGGTTTTTAGTCCTGGACATCTAAGAATTCGCCCAAGGTAGGTGGGTGAATTCTGGAGGCCTGAGTCCTGCTACCAGGCCTGCTCCTTACCAGCTGCTGCTGCTGCTAAGTCGCTTCAGTCTTGTCCGACGCTGTGCGACCCCATAGATGGAAGCCCACCTTACCAGCTAGCTGAACTCAATGAGGACACTTTACTGAGTCTTAGTTTTCTCCTGTTGGAGAAGGAAATGGCAACCCACTCCAGTGTTCTTGCCTGGAGAATCCCAGGGAGGGGGGAGCCTGGTGGACTGCAGTCTATGGGGTCGCACAGAGTCGGACACGACTGAAGCGACTTCGCAGCAGCAGCAGCAGTTTTCTCCTATAAATGGAAAAAATAATATCTATCCCCAAGAGTTATTTTAAGATGAAATGAAGCTTGGTTACTGATTCTGTTGACAGCTTTTCACCAACAACGGAAGATAGGAATGTAGACGTAGATGTGCCATTGGGCCTGGAAATAGCAAAGGCTCCCTGCTGTGCTGAACCAGAGTGGGTCCTACCAGAGATCTGGTGGAAATATCTAGTTCCTGGTGTTTAGATGGGGTAGGGTCTGAGGTCCACAGTGCTTTGTTGGAAAAAGTGACCAACCCCCAGGGAGAAGACCAACTGGTAACTTAACCACTCTGTCTGCTGGCAAGTGCAAAGAAAAAAAGCAAGTACTTGTCCTCCAAGTGAGGACTTGTACTCAGGATGAAAGCATCGAAGTGAAAGGGGTACACTTCTAATCCTACATTAGCCCTCTCTGCTGTGGGGGTGATTTTTACCTTTCTTTTTCAGGGGTCTCATAAAGACTCCTTTTTATCTTTGCCAAGCTCTCTCGCTCCCTTATCTGTACTTTATAATCTTATGTAACATTCCATGAGCATCTACTAGGCACATGGCATGTACCAGGGGCTGGACTGCTCAGAGGAAGCAGATCTTGTCCCTGTACTCAAAAAAACCTGGAAGTCTAGTCAGAAATACACACATACACATGCACACGCATGCACACACACACACTCAGAGTTTTTTTTTAAGTTTTTGATTCCTTCTTTTTTTCAACTGCTTTATCTTTTTGGAAAGTAGCTTAAAGGTCTTCATTTCTTCCAGGCTTCAAGTGTCCCCCCTTCTGAATCTCAATGGACGTTACCTTCCATACCATGCCTCCCATCTTGTCAGGAAGGACTCACTTCACAGGCACCACTGGTGATGGTTCTCCAGGCATTATGTTGCAAACTAATGTGACTTTTATGACTGAATTTCATTCAGTTCAGTTCAGTTCAGTAGCTCAGTCTGACTTTGCGACCCCATGGACTGCAGCACGCCAGGCTTTCCTGTCCATCACCAATTCCCAGAGCCTACTCAAACTCATGTCCACTGTGTTGGTGATGCCATCCAACCATCTCATCTTCTGTCGTCCCCTTCTCCTCCCGCCTTCAATCTTTCCCAGCATCAGGGTCTTTTCCAATGAGTCGGTTCTTTGCATCAGGTGGCCAAAGTATTGGAGTTTCAGCTTCAGCATCAGTCCTTCCAATGAATATTCAAGATTAATTTCCTTTAGGATGGACTGGTTGGATCTCCTTACAGTCCAAGGAACTCTCAAAAGTCTTCTCCAACACCACAGTTGAAAAGCATCCGTTCTTGAACTTCATTAGCCCACACTAATACTGTAGGCTGTCTCGTCATTACTTGGTAATACTGCCATTTTTAAAGCTTGTCAGTAGAGAAGACTCTCGATCCCCACTCCTGACATACAAAGAGTGGAGGCATATTTCCTGCTTGCTTTGAATTGTTTGCAACAAGTAACCTCCTACCCTCTTATCAGCAAGCCGCTCGGTTCTGTATGGTGATGAAAGAGTACGATGTCAGCAATCTTGGCAGCATGCCTTTCATTAATTCAGCCTATTTGTTGACCTCCTTTGTTGATGGGTCCCATGTTCAGCAAGGTGAGGGCTACAAAGGGAGGAGGAAAGGACAGGATTTTAAGAACCATCCAGAGAATTGGGGTTAATGTTGTGATCAGAGACCAGGATGGCACAGCTCTTCTGCCCTTCATCACATTAACGCATTTGCTGAGCACACGGGGCAGTGTCAGGGACTTTTCCTGGTTGGTCAATTTTACACAGTCCTAAAGAAGTGTATGGAGAAGGCAATGGCACCCCACTCCAGTACTCTTGCCTGTAGAATCCTGTGGATGGAGGAGCCTGGTAAATGGCAACCCACTCCAGTGTTCTTGCCTGGAGAATCCCAGGGATGGGGGAGCCTGGTGGGCTGCCATCTCTGGGGTTGCACAGAGTCAGACACGACTGAAGCTACTTAGCAGCAGCAAAGAAGTGTAAGATCAAATCCTGCTCTAAAGGACTTTATGATTGTGGGCCACCAATGTGTGTGTGTGCTCAGTTGTGTCCAACTCTTTGCGACCCCATGGACTGTAACCTGACAGGCTACTCTGTCCATGAGTTTTTACAGGCAAAGATACTGGAGTGGGGTGCCACTTCCTACTCCAGGGGATCTTCCCAACTCAGGGATTGAACTCACAGCTCTTGTGTCTCCTGCATTGGCAGGCAGATTCTTTACCACTGTGCCACCTGGGAAAATGGATCTGTGAAAAAGAAACACAACTTAGCATGTCAAGGAGGCTCTGAGAGCCTCTAGGGGACTAGGGGGTGCTATAGGGTTCTGAGGAAGCAGGGAAGCATGGAGATGGTCTTCATGGAGACAACTGCTCAGTGGTGGAAGCAGGCATGGTCTCTACAGATCACTGAGTAGTCTTGTTACTATTAATAGAAAACCAGTGATCTTTCTTCACCCTCATTTCTTCAGAAAAGCCATATTGAGTCATTATCAGCCATGTGCTGATCATTATGGGCAGCTTGTGAACCAGTGTCCATCCTTGGTGTTTTTCTACCTCATTGCTCACCATAATCTCCATGTCAACTATACTTCACATACATGTTCTGGAAGTTCTTTTATAACTTTTGATTATAACTGCTTCCTGGAGAAGGCAGTGGCACCCCACTCCAGTACTCTTGCCTGGAAAATCCCACGGATGGAGGAGCCTGGAAGGCTGCAGTCCATGGGGTTGCAAAGAGTCGGACACAACTGAGTGACTTCACTTTCACTTTTCACTTTCATGCATTGGAGAAGGAAATGGCAACCCACTCCAGTACTCTTGTTTGGAAAATCCCATGGACAGAGGAACCTGGTAGGCTACAATCCATGGGGTCGCTAAGAGTCAGACACGACTGAGCGACTTCACTTTCACTTTCCACTTTCATGCATTGGAGAAGGAAATGGCAACCCACTCCAGTGTTCTTGCCTGGAGAATCCCAGGGATGGGGGAGCGTGGTGGGCTGCCATCTATGGGGTCACACAGAGTTGGACACGACTGAAGTGACTTAGCAGCAGCATACCCACTTCCATATAATTTCATCATTATAGAATGGTCGTAATTTGAATTTTCTTGTGTGTTTTTTTTTTCTTCTAAATATCCCATAAACTGGTAGCAGTTAAGGGCAAAGGCAGAGGTACAGGGGAAAATTATCTTCTTGATCACTTCTTCTATCACATAGTAACTGGAACATCACTGCTATCTTATCTATCATGTCCTAGGTACTTTATACACATCATTCCTAATTTTTACACAGTCCTTCTAAGTTAGTTATTATTGCCTGTATCTTATAGATGAAGAAACCAAGGCACAAAGAGGTTATTAACTTCCCTGGGGTCATCCAGCTAGTAGAAGCTTTATGAGCACAAACACTACTGATACACACTGTTAGCAAAGTTCATGGAACAAATTCTCTTGGTATGAAGGAGGCTGGTCCTACCAATTTTATCTTGGCTAGCATAGACTGTTTAAGTCTACATTTTCATTCATCTGCAGTGAGAAAACCTGGCTATTTTCCACTTTTGGATTCAACTTTTCAAATTCCTTGGTAGCAGGCGGTTTATTCTACTACTAGTTTGAATGTGCTCTCTTAGGAAAAATTATGTTTTGTCTTAAATCCCTAAGTTGGCTACCCATGGGGCTCAGCTGTACTTCATTTCTCCTGCAGGGGCTGCATCCTGCCCACAAGTTCTGTGGCAAAGCCAGGGCTTGGGACTTTACAGCCCCTGTGTGCACACCACAGTCTTGTGGCTAAACCAGGAGACTCTCAAATGTCCCACTTCTGTCCTAACTCCAGGCTAGGAAGGCGGATAGCTGGACCTTTTAGAATGTCTCCACACACAGCCTAGAATTCACAGCTGTGAACCAAGGTTCAAAAAGGACATTCTTCTCCTTTCCCCACTCTTTAAGTATGAGTCTCAGCTCAACCCTTTAGTTGGACCCTGCATTGTAGGCCAACGTGGAAGACAGCCCGTGTCTCTACAAGGGCTGAAAACATTCTCCTGAGCTGCTATTTTTTGACTTGAGATAACTGCATTCTTTAAGGCTGCCTCGGAGAAAGAAAATAGAAAGGGGGAGGTACGTGCCTGCATTTATCTGTTGGTTCAGAAAAGTACCTGCAGCAGATAATGTTGGAACATTGGAGACATTTCCTGTTTATTATGCTGGGGAGAGGGGTGGCCCAAAAAGAAGAGGGGGAAAAAAGAATTTTATGGCTACGTTCACCTTCTCAAAGTGCTTGAGAGTAGGTGAGAAATGTGAAGGAGAGGCCTCTTGGCATTGGGGTAGGGTGGCCACCATTGTGAGGGAGCAGTACCAGACTGCATCAGGGGCTTCAGGCACAGGGCAAGCACACAATCTGGTTGGAGAAGGAGGTGGGCTGTGTTCATTCACAGGCCCATATTTAACCCTTTCTCAGCTCCTACTGTCTCAGTAATTGCTTTCCTTTTTTTCTCTTCCACCTGTTCACAATGTGGTGGCAGGAATTTTTAATACAATTTCAGAATGACCCTGAGATTGTGTGGGGTCTGGGGTCACCTAGTGAAGCTAAGAGAAGAGACTGCCTGTCTTCTGGGGAATTCCCAGGAATTGATTTATCTTAATGAGATGTAGATAGGTGTATTGCTCACACCTGACCCTGTTGTATATTTTTTTTTCCCCATCCCCTCTGGGATGAACAATGAATAATCAAGGCAGTGAATAATTAAGAAGGAATCTCTCATGTTCCCTTTGGAATTTAAAAATAAGGAATTTTTTTTTTTCCATTGGGATTGTTCCTGAGACTTGGCCTAGCCTACCTACTACTAATCTCTGCCTTACACGTAATGAGATAAGAATTGGACCAAACTCACAATTACTTCATTCAATGATTTTTTTTTTGTTTTTGTTTTGAGTGCCTACTATCCCTGGTGGCTCAGATGGTAAAGAATCTGCCTGCAATGCAGGAGAGCTAGGTTCAATCCCTGGGTTGGGAAGACCCCTGGAGGAGAGCATGGCAACCCACTCCAGTATTATTGCCTGAAGAATCCTCATGGACAGAGGAGGAGCCTGGTGGGCTACAGTCCATGGGGTCTCGAAGAGTCAGATACAACTGAGTGACTAAGCACAGCACACATGTGCTAGGCATGTTCCTAAGGGCTGGGGTACAATAGTGAACAAACAGTTAACAATTCTAGTCCTTGATGACCTTATACTCTAGTTGGGCAGAGACAGACAATAAACATTAGTTTAAATAAATCAGTAAAATAGATGTGGTTCCCCATCATCCAGCCTGAAGGTACAAAGATATACTCAATACTAGCATCGAGTCCTCTGGGCCTTGCGTCTGCTACCTAGCATGGGGAAACACCTGGGTGCCCCTCCCTACTTGGGTGCCTTTGGTTCCTTAGCAGACCACTACTTAAAAAAAATTTTTTTAATTGGAGTATAATTGCTTTCCAATGTTGTGTTTCTGCTGTACAACAAAATGAATCAGCTATATATATATATATATATATATATATATATATATATAAAACTGCTGTAGAACCATAATTTTTGTCCGTACACTAGGCTGATCTTTCATGTCTTCCTAGATTGGGGGAGGGACTTTTTTGTTTTCTGCAGCCAGCTAAGGTCTTGTTTCCTCAGTCAGGTGTAGAGCTTCCTTACCCTCTCCCTATTGTTTTGTGGCACCTTCTGACTGTTTCCCCTCTGGCCAGATTGCCACTTCTCCCTTCATCCCAGATTCAATCTCCATCTGTCTGTGATATATTGCAATAGTATGGCTGGTGTTCCCAATCAGGCTCCTTTATAATTATAGGTCAATATCCGTTAACTTTTGTTGGCTCTTTTAAACCTCACTCATATTTTCTCAAAATAAAAGATAGTGTATGTTCACGAATAGAATCTGGTAAATACAGATAAATACAAACTAACTGATATTATTAACACCCAGAAATACTTTAATGAAGCGTCTTTTTTCCCCAACCAGGGACTCAACCAGTGGCCCCTACAGTGGAAGTGCAGAGTCCTAACCACTGAACCACCTGGGAAGTCCCTGTCTTGACATTCTTAAGTTTTGAACAAGGGGCCTCACATTTCCATTTTGCACTGAGTCCTGCAATTTATGTAGCTGGTCCTGCTTCCTTGTAACATTGCTGGTATGTCTCTTTCTTGTCTTTGCTCTATCCATGTGTTGGCTTTAAAAATAGTTGGGATTACACTATTTATATATTTCTGAATCCTACTTTTTCCCCTTAACATAATCTGTGAATGTTCCTATTTCATCAGCTATTATTTGAAAGCATTTTCAATTGATGAATGATATTCTGTTACTTATTTAACTATTTTCCTGTTGTTCAACTTCTGCCTTATTGGTTGACTTGAGATCTTGTTTCATAGGTCAGTGGTAGAACTTTATTGTGCCAAACAAATATGAGAAATTCCTATGTGTCTATGGTCTCTCAGGTGTTTTTGGAAAGACGTATTAGTGATCCCTCAGGGATGGGATTCAATCTGTTCTTCAGGTTTTCCATGTTTTCTGACATTATCCAGGAACTGGGGCACCAGACTTCCTGTGCTGGCATCACAAAGGATTTGTTGCATCAGCCTGAGTGATGATTTGCTGCAGAAAATTGATGCCTGGAACTTTACACCTCAGATCTTGGTTATTAGTTGTCATGCCTGACCCCTCCTCTCAACTCCCAACACAGTTCTTCTGGTGCCTTTGGAATTCAAATAAGTCCTAGAACTGGGCAGGCCTCTAGAAAGTGTTGGAAATCCCTCACCCTGCAAGTGAAGAATCTCTAGCCCAGAAGATAAAGGTTCAAAGACTGTCTCTAACCATAGAGACTGAGATGAGATTTGAGCCTGGTTCTCCAACCATTGATGGTTTTTATTTTCTTTTAATTAATTAATTTAGTTTAATTGGAGGCTAATTACTTTACAATATTGTAGTGGTTTTTGCCATACATTGACATGAATCAGCCATGGGTATACATGTGGTCCCCATCCTGAACCCCCTGCCCACCTCCCTCCCCCATTGATGGTTTTTCTTCGTCGGTATTCAACAATGTTCAGTTGTCAGAGAGGGACGCACTTCCTTTCTTTTTGCTCAACTTTAGTCCCTTTTTATTTTTTTAAATTAATTTTTATTGGAGTATAGTTGCTTTACAATGTTGACTTCGTTGCTACTGTACAGCAAAGTGAGTCAGCTATACATATATCCCCTCCCTTTTGGAATTCTTAACATTTAGGTCACCACAGAGTATTGAGCAGAGTTCCCTGTGCTGTACAATATGTTCTCATTAGTTATCTATTTTATACATACTAACCCTTCTTGAATTACCTTAAGAGCTTCTTGAAGGTGGTAGATCTGTAAGTACTTAGAAAATGATGGTGTTTTGAAGGTGTATTTATGCCCTTGTTCTTTGTCCCCAGTAGTGGGGAATCCAGGGGTAGGGTGAGGACAGGCAGGACGGCTGTTATATTCCCTCCTCTTGAAACAGGTTGCCGCATCCCTTGTGAAGGACAGTGCTCCCAGAATACCTGACAGACACTTGGGACAGGGAAAAGGCGTCCGTCATTCATTGGGCATTAAGATGCTCCAAAACGGGTTTCAGCTGCTGAAGATAGGAAAAAGGTAAAAAAAAAAAAAAAAGATCGTTCTTGGCTTTGAGTACTAGGACAACTGTTTTTTTGGTTTTTTTCCTGCTCTTTGAAATTCCACATTATTATGATGAACTTTCTCATTTTTATAGAGGAAGAGATGTTTTAAGGGGAAAAAGAGGCAAGTATGTTTGAATGGTTTTGTTTTCTCAGTAGGAATGGAAATGATGGCTGGGCAAATTGCTTCCTTGATCTGTAGTTCTAGTCAGTCTCTCTGGCCTCCACAGCTCATGGGCACAGCGAAGAATGACTATTAAATTAAAGCAGTTGGCATATGAAATACTGTCCCCTTTCTAAAGCGTTCTTAATCCCCCCAAAACCATTTTGTTGCACTGGTTCAGCCAGATGCTAGAAAAAATGCAATTCATTTCCCCTCAGTATTTGAGTCTATGGGGCTGTGGCTTTTTCTTCTATGCCCATAGTCATGTGAGAGGCCAGGCATGACAGTGGTACTTGGAACACTGCTAGGTAGATTCTACTGGAAGTTGAGGTTTAGGTGAGCTGAGTGTCCAGGCCAACCTCAAAAGAGTTTGCTGACATTGAACCAAGCCTGACTACCTGGTATGAATGAAGCAGTAGAACAGGAGTGAGGAGGTGGCCAGGAGCCAAGCAGAGCATGGCATCAGAAAAGCATGGTGACAGCTGCAAGAAGACTGGCTGCCAACATATAAATGGGACCCAGTCTCCAGGCTGGGGTTTGAGGGAAGGCATCTCTTTGTGCAGGAAGAGACCACTGGGGCCCTGCCGGGGTCTCCTGGCTTCTAGACTGAAGTTGTAAGCAGGTCAAGATTGAGACTAAGACCAAGGTTTCAGAATAAAGGTCCAGCAACAGGATCCATGGCAGGAATTGGAGGTCTAATGTTGACAGTAAGGTGCTTCCCAGGTGGTGCAGTGGTAAAGAATCCACCTGCCAATGCAGGAGACCCAGGAGACGTGGGTTCGATCCCTGGGTTGGGAAGATCCCCTGGAGAAGGAAATGGCAAACCACTGCAGTCTTCCTGCCTGGGAAGTCCCGTGGGCAGAGGAGCCTAGCAGGCTACAGTTCATAGGGTTGCAAAGAGTCGGACACAACTGAGCCACTGAGCATGCACGTTGACAGTAAGACGGAGCAAAAACTGACCTGATACCACGTCCCCCAGAGATTAAATAGTGTGCCTAAGGCCACAATGCCTAGGGGCTGTGACAATGGGCTAGAGCTTTGAGCAGAGGTGAGTCTGCATGTTGGACAGTGGTTTGGGGAGGGGGCTGTGCGGGCAGAACCCAGGGCAAGTCATTACATGTTTTCTAGAGGTTTGAGAGAGATCTGAACTCCCTTGATGATAGGAATTCACACTGGTCTTGAGAAGAGTCAGTTCTCTTTTAGAAAATAATTCATCTTTGCATCAATCATTTGACATGTTTACACACAAATACATAATTGTATTATCTCTTGGTGTTTATAGCCAATACTTAAATTCTCTAATTAGAACCTAAGCTCCTTTCTGTGCAGAGCACACATTCATCTGAGGGTGAGTCTGCTAGGCCACGTGGCCACCTAGAATTAAATACTATTTTATTGCAGTCTATAGAATAATAGGTTGGCCCAATATTAAAGGTTTTCTCTGGCTCCTTCAATAGGCTCTCAATTCACAAATTCAAGGTAAACCTGTTTTCTTCAGCATAAAGCTTTACTCTTTGTTAGGCTTTAATAGACCAATGTGACCCTGAACTGGCAGACTCTGAGTTTGCTTTTTCCATGCTACTGGCTGAGTTAGCCATGGTGGAGGGAGATGTCGGGGGTGGGGGTGGCAGGAAAAAGAGGGAGGGAAAGAAGGAAAGAGGTACTGTGATTCTGATAAAAAATGATTATGTGCAGTGAAAGAGTTTTTCGTACTTGAATTTATCCAGCCTATATACCAGGGCAGTAGTCCAGGTGAGCAGGGTAAGACTCACAGTGATATGTGAGGTTCTGGGATCTGATTTCCAACCCATCCCCTCCTGTCCCCCACGTTCCCCTCCCCCCACCGCTCTGAATGGAAAATGCCAAAGGAAGGTGGGCTGTGAGGGCTTCTGCCTTGTCAGCAGTTACCCACAGTCAGTTATCACTTAATATGGCACAGAAAGAGCTTAGAGTCCCTCTGGAGAACGGAATCTTTTATGACCATCTGTTTATCCAAGTCAAGCAATGAAAAAAAGTACAGAAAGTTTAAGAGTTCAATGACAATGTCCCTGGGGAGAGAAAACATTTAAGCACTAGGGTGAGGAGGTTTGGTGCTGTTACGTTTAAGTGGTGCAACTTAAGGCAGTTTTGATGACCTCTCTGGGCCTTAGTTTTAGTAGAATGTCGCTTAGGATAATTGGCTCACCGTGAGTTTGATGAGAAGACAGAAGAACAAGACAGCCCAGCACCAAGCATGCAGTAGGCACTCAGCAATTAATTTTCTATTTGCAATGCAGGCATGAAGTGAAGCTTCGGCCCTCAGACAATTTCCGTTCTTACACCGCAGTGGCAGGACCAGGTGGGACTTGATTTTAGAAAATGCATGTGCAGAGCCGAGTAGGACAAAAGCCTGCTTTCTGCTTCTGCTTCAAGATGACCAGGTTCCATATGGCTTCACCTGCCGTGCACTGTTCTAATTGCAATCAGAACGGATCTCATTAGAGTTACAATGGCCCAGGAAAATGAAGAATGGTTACCATGGTCCACTCCCCGGGCCTCCCAGCCACGCGGTCAAAGAAGCAGAGTCGAAAATGTTTCTTGTAATTACAGTGTCCTACATGGCATCCCGAGGAAGTTAGGAACTTCATAAATAGCCTTTGAGAATTTTTCTTTCTATCTGGCAAGTGTTTATTACAAATAGGTGGGGGTCTGCTTCAAGGACAATGTATATATACCCACCCTCCTTGAAACACACACATGAACTTGGTGTAAGAGGCCAGTGTGCACAGGAGTAAGGAACCGTGGCTGCGTACAAGTTCCTGGTTGAAATAAAGGAGTTAGCATTTCTATGTTGATGGGTTCATAGCAGTATTTGGCACGCAGTATGCGCCATCAGGTTTTACTAAATGATTAAAAAAGAAACCCAAGTCTACTTTGTATGTAAATAGATAACGAAGGCGTGCTTTCTTACTTCTGGGGTGGGTAGGGTGGAATAAGACACCATAGGGTACCTTGGGGAGCTAGTCTAACTTTGGAAAGGACAAAGTGGGTGTGGGTCATTTGTCTTTGTATGATTTGGGGTGGTTTTCTGGGCCACATACCTGCAGTGTGGGTATCTACAACGCAGTGAAAGCGGGGCCTTTTGGCTAGGGGCTGTGGGTTTTTCCTGAATAACAGCTAAGGCGAAGGAACCAAGCCCATGACTTAGTTGGTCAGAACTTTTTCTGGAAAAGCAACAATAAACAATAAACAATATGATTTATTATTATTTTTTAGACTTCAGATATGCTGCATTTATTTATTTTTTGCCACACTGTGGGACCTTAGTTTCCCAACCAGGGTTGAACCTGTACCCCCTGAAGTGGCACCAAGGATACACTTTAAGCAAGCTTTCATATCATGTGTGTGTATTTAATGAAAAGACAGACTGTAGAAATGTACATGCATCTACATTTTTAGTCTGTCTCTATAGTCTATCTATCAAAATAAATCACTTAGATGGTTTAACTATGAGCATTTGGAAATTTTTTCTTGTCTAAGTGGTGTTCCTTACTGGGATGAACTAAAAAATGTCCTTCAGTCACCCTGAACTTTTATTAGAGGCTAAAATCTTGTGCTGCTGTGCTCAGCTCTTGTTCAGTCTCCATTTGGGGTGTTAATCACTGCTTGAGCATTAGAAGCCCTTGTGGTACCTCTGCCTGGCTTTACTTTCTAGAGAAAAGGCCTTAATTTGCTTGCTCAGCTCTTTCCTTTCACTCTTAATGCTGCCTGTGCTTACTGTCTCCTCCTCCTGTGTTTCATTTTTGTTCCAGGAAAAGATGGCTTTTCATTTCTCTCTGAAGGGTTGTGGTGTCCTGGATAAGCCTATCTACATGCAGAGCTCTGGAATTCTGTGGTATAGATGCAATTCCTAGGGTCCGTTTTGATGAGAACCCCTGAGCCCTCAGGGAGAAGCAACATGGTGCTCCAAGGACACTAAGATTAATACCCCCATTCCTCTTGCCATGCACAAAGCAGGGGTGGGGACCAGTCAAGGGTTCTTCAGGAAGTCAGACAGAGAGGAGAGAATTTGAAGGGCCCCAGAGCCATTCAGTGCCCTGGCAGAGTGCTGACCAGTAGAGATGCCCTAGCCCATGAGGAGATATGAAGAGGTAGACATTCCTATCTTGGCTTTGTGGCATCATCTCCTCCTTGACATATAGAATTGTCCATCTGAACTGCCATTAGAGAGGCTGTGGCCATTTCTGAGCCAGCCCTCCAGAGGTCAGTAGAGACAGCTGTAATACCAGAAAGGAGAAAATTGGCTTCCTCATGAAGCAAGAAGAGAGATAACCCTTGGTGGATAACTGTGCGGTTCCCAAGGTAGCAGAAGCTGAGTCTACGATGGTTGTAGTGATATGGCATCAGGGCTAGGAAGCAGACCACTGGCCATCTGAAACCTGAACCAAGAACGGCTACACGGTCCAGAGGGCAATGTTTAAGGAGGTGCTGGAGTAGAAGAGCTCCTAGGATTACTCAGCTGGTTTGGTGACAGCCTGATCCATCCATTATAATCTTCCCTAACAAAGAATTAAGCAGCTAAACAAAGATCTAAGGAAAGATTTTAGTAGCCAAAGATAATCTTTACCGAGGAGTGGGTTCTTTAAAACTCAGTTCTTTAAAAATAAGTTCTACCAGGGAAAGATGGTACGCTGGCATGGGTAGCCATTGGGCTAACACTGGGGACATGTTAAAAAAAAAAAACATAGTCATAATATCATTTCATGTATACTAGAATAATACTTCTTTAATATTAAATCCTCCGTGTTCAAATTTCCCTGATTGTATAAAAAATGTTTTGTTTTGTTTTTGCACTTGCCTTCTTAGAAGCCAGATCCAAACTACATTGGATTTGATTGCTATGTCTCTTAAATCTCTCTCTTTTTTATTATAATAGCACTTCCCCCTCCACACACATTCTGTTTTTCCTTAATGACATTTTTGTTGAAGGAATAAGTTTATTTTTTCTTTAAATTTCCAGCATATTGGATTTGGTTGATCTGTTGGTGTCGTGTATATTACACGACATATCCCGTATTTCCT
Organism: Bos grunniens; assembly: GCF_055505025.1. Classification (NCBI taxonomy): domain Eukaryota; kingdom Metazoa; phylum Chordata; class Mammalia; order Artiodactyla; family Bovidae; genus Bos; species Bos grunniens. The sequence goes on along the minus strand of NC_141194.1, from coordinate 120,806,652 downwards.
GTAATTAGATAGTTAGACATAGAGGCTTGATTAGATTATTATTATCATTTAGCAAAATTACTTCATAGGTGTTAATGTGTATTTCCTATAATTATCAGTAGACACATATCGTTTGGTTGTCCAACTTTTAGTGATATTCAGATTCATCAGTGAGTGTAGGTACTGGCAGCTCAATCTATCAATTATAAATTTTCCTGTCAACATTTCACCTCATGGTTTGAGAATTTGTGATAATCATTTCCTAGATTTTTAGAAGCATTGCAGATTCATGGATTTGTTAATGATCATTACTTTTCAATCCAGTGAAGTCCTTATTTTTTTAATGCTGATATTAGCTCATTTTTGGCCAGTGGGAGCCCCATAAATTTAATTTTTGGTTCGTTTTAACAGATCTCTCTACTGTTTGGTAGCTTCCTTGCTTATGGACAAAACAAGATGTTACAGACTCATCTTGAATATTGTTCTAACAGGATCAGTCATTTCTCTAAGGGGACTTGGCTCCTTTTGGGGGCAAATGCTTTACTTTGAGACCATTCAGACCAGCATCTGAGTGTTAGGGATGCTCATTACTACTGGGTTGTCATTACTTTTAAAGGCCTCTTTAGTGAGCAGAACTAGGTGCTATGTGGTTTTTAGAAAGAGAAAAATGAATTGTGAGTTCAGAGTGATGTTTCCAGTTCAAATTAAGATTACAGGGCTTTCAATGAATTCTTTTGATTTTTATTCATATTTCTTTGTTATCCTGTCTGTGGCAGTATATATTCAGTTCAGTTCAGTTTAGTCACTCAGTCGTGTCTGACTCTTTGCAACCCCATGAATCACAGCACGCCAGGCTTCCCTGTCCATTACCAACTCCCGGAGTTCACCCAAACTCACGTGCATCAAGTCGGTGATGCCATCCAGCCAACTCATCCTCTGTCGTCCCCTTCTCCTCCTGCCCCCAGTCCCTCCCAGCATCAGGGCCTTTTCCAGTGAGTCAGCTCTTCATGTCAGGTGGCCAAAGTATTGGAGTTTCAGCCTCAGCATCAGTCCTTCCAATGTACACCCAGGACTGGTCTCCTTTAGGATGGATTGGTTGGATCTCCTTGCAGTCCAAAGGACTCTCAAGAGTCTTCTCCAGCACCACAATTCAAAAGCATCAATTCTTTGGCACTCAGCTTTCTTCACAGTCCAACTCTCACACCCATACATGACCACTGGAAAAATCATAGCCTTGACTAGACGGATCTTTGTTGACAAAGTAATATCTCTGCGTTTTAATATGCTATCTAGGTTGGTCATAACTTTCCTTCCAAGGAGTAAGCGTATTTTAATTTCATGGCTGCAGTCACCATCTGCAGTGATTTTGGAGTCCCCCAAAATAAAGTCTGACACTGTTTCCACTATTTCCCAATCTGTGAGTATATCAGTTCAGTTCAGTTCAGTTCAGTCACTCAGTCGTGTCCGGCTCTTTGGGACCCTATGAATCGCAGCACGTCAGGCCTCCCTGTCCATCACCAACTCCCAGAGTTTACTCAAACTCATGTCCATTGAGTCAGTGATGCCATCCAACCGTTTCATCCTCTGTTGTCCCCTTCTCCTCCCGCCTTCAATCTTTCCCAGCATCAGGATCTTTTCCAGTGAGTAAGTTCTTCGCATCAGGTGGCCAAAGTATTGAAGTTTCAGCTTAGCATCAGTCCTTCCAATGAATATTCAGGACTGATTTCCTTTAGGATAGACTGGTTGGATCTCCTTGCAGCCCAAGGGACTCTCAAGAGTCTTCTCTAATACCACAGTTGAAAAGCATCAATTTTTCAGTGCTCAGCTTTCTTAATGGTCCAACTCTCACATCCATACATAACTACTGGAAAAACCATAGCTTTGACTAGAATATTTCAAAAGGATGCCACCAATATTATTACAATGTGACTAATCTAATTTTCTTCATATTTATCCTATTTAGATTTCACTTAGCATCTTAGACCTGTAAATGTATGTCTTTACTATATTTGGGGGAATGCTGGCCATTATTCTTCTAATGTTCTTTGTGCCGCATTCTTTCTCTTTTTTCTCCTTTTGGAACTGCAATTACACTTGTGTTAGAATTTTAACATATATAGATTGATCCATAGGTCCCTGAAGTTCTATTCATTAAAAAAAAATCTTTGCTCTGTGTTCTTCAGATTTGATAATTCCTGTTGAACTGTGTTCAAATCTCACTGAATCTTTCCTCTGTTATGTTCATTATATTGTTAGCCCGTCTAGTGCTTTTTAAAATTTCAGAGTTATATTTTCAGTTCTAAAATTTACATTTGCTTCTCTTTTTTGCGGTTCCCTGGTGGCTCAGATGGTAAACAATCTTCAATGCAGGAGACCCAGGTTCAATCCCTGGGTCAGCAAGCTCCCCTGGAGAAGGGAATGGTGAACCACTCCAGTATTCTTGCCTGGAGAACTCTATGGACAGAGGAACCTGGCGGGCTACGGTCCACAGGGTCACAAAGAGTCAGACACAACTGAGCGACTAACACTTCCCTTTCACAGTTTTACACTTTCTGTTTCTCTGCTGAGATTTTTTATCTTCTCTGTTCTTTACTTTATTGTGCATAGTGATAAATAGTTGCTTTAAAATTCTTGCATAATAATCTCAACATCTGTGTCATATTGGATTCAGTGTCCATTGATTGTATTTTCTCTTAAGATAGGCCATATTTTGTCTGGCTGGCATGCTTTCTGTCTTATGATATGAGTTTGTTCTCATATCTCTATATAATGTGTTTTCTTTTCCTAGATTCTTTTATGATTTTAAAGTTATAATTGATTTTCAGCAATTTGATTTTGATGTGCCTTGGTGTGGATCTCATTATGTGTATCCTGTTTGAGCCTTTCAGTCTGTGGTTTAGAGTTTCTATTAAATTTTTAAAATTTAAGGCAATTTTCCCCTCAAATATTTTTTCCCTCCATCATCCTCAACAAGGACTCTTTACTCTGATTGTTTAGAAATCAAATGACTCTCCAGGCTCTATGAATTCTACAAATTCTTTAGCTTTTAGTTACTAGTCTGTTTTTTTTTTTTAAGCTACTAGTGTTTCTTATAGTTTCTCCCAATGTAGAGTTCTAAAGCGGTTTTCTGTGTGATCTGTCTTCTCCAGTACTCTGTCCTACAAATTCTAACTGCTTCAAGCTCCCAGGACTCTGATTTCTATCAAGAATTCTTAAGTCAACAAGCCCTCCATGTTGTGCTTACATTTCTCTCCACCTCATCCTCCACTGTGGTCTAACAATGCATCCAGGTAAGAAACACAGGGTAATTATGGGGCTTACTTTGTATCTCTTTTCTCTTCTTGCATGGATCACAGTCTTCTGCTGCCTGTTGCCCAGTGATTAAAAACTTCGTTTCATATGTTTTGTACAATTTTCTAAAAGTTCACGTCAAGAGGGTTAATCTAGTTCTAGTCATTCCGTCATGGCTTGAAGTAGAATTCAGCACTATGTTTTAAGATCTAATCATACTGTTATGGTTTACTCAAGAGATGCCATTGCAAAGACAGTAATGTGAATGCTTCGAGTTGTGTAACAGGTTCCTATGTGTATGTCTAGTCCATTCTTCTGTTGTCTGGCATTTAATGATTTATATCCACCACATCATATCTATGCTTTCTATCAGTGGAAGATCCTCTCCATCACTGGATTAGGGATGGTAGATTCTTCTCAATAATCTTTACCAATTTACTCAAATAGGCTCACAAAAGCTGGTTAATTTTTAGGAACTGTGCAAAGCTGACTGTTAAAGAGACATTATTATACATTAAATTGTATAAAATTTCAATTAGATAAATTATATAAAAATCAAAAGTAATAAATATTCAAAACTCATCACTTGCTAATTATTTTACTGTATAGTATGATTATCTTTGCACTTATCAGCATTTATGCGTGTTCTATTTCTATTGTAGAAATGCTGTATAGTGGTGTGCTAATGCATATCTCTTCACAACTTCACGTTCAGTGACATCGTATTAGTAGCAAAATCAGCAAATGCCACAAATTACTGGGGTTGCCAAACAATGGAAACCCAACCTACTGCCTAATTTTGCCCATTTGTTGACATAATGTGTACGATGGCTTTTGTGCTACACAGCAGAGTTGAATAGTTCAATAGTGACAGAGATCATATGACTCACAAAAACCTAAAACATTTCTTATATGGCCCTTTACAGGAAAAGTTTGGTGACCTCTGATTTATTGTTTCATTAATTGTTTAGGCTTAGGAAAGTGATGAAGAAAATGTTAGTAATATAAATAAATTTTAAAGTATATTAGGTCTGTAGCTGTTACATTGTAAATAACACAAAAGTTTAAGGAAGTATTCCTCCAATATTTGATTCAGCAATGAAGTTGCTCAGATCACTGACAAACACATCTCCATCTTCACTGCTTCACTTTTGCCTTCTTCCTAATGCCTGTTCAGTCGCTCAGTCATGTCTAATGCTCTGCAACCCCATGGACTGTAGCCCTCCAGGCTCCTCTGTTCTTGGGATTGTCCAAGCAAGAATACTGGAGTAGGTTGCCATCTCCTACTCCAGGTAATCTTCCTGACCTAGGGGTCAAACCCATGTCTCTTGCATTGCAGGCGGACTTTTTACCACTGAGTCATTGGGGAAGCCCTTGCTGTCTTCCTAATATGCACTAAAATATCAACCAACATTCATATCAGATCTGCACTCCTTCTTGGATTGCATCCACAGGAAAACACTTTGGCAAAAATCAACAAAAGCATTCTATGAAAATCAATTAATTCTATGGAAGTTACAATAAATGTTTTGTTTATCATTATTTATGAATTGTATGCTATATGCCTAGATATCAATAAAGTTCATAGTAAACTATATATAATGTATACACAAAAACATATATACTATATATATATACACTTGTATATATATGGTAAAGCTATATATTTTTTCTTTCTCCAGAGCTGGTTGTTAAGTATTTGTAAGCACACTATAGGTCTACATGTTAAGATCCCACCAGAAAATATATAAATAGTTGAATTTTCCTTATTTCTGCCAACAATTGGCAGCATCTGGTTTCCTAATTTTTGTCAAGTGATACCTCAATGTTTCTTTAGTTTGCATTTTTTTAAATCCCCAATCTGTTTGAGCTTTCTTTTATATATTTGTTAGCCATTTGGATAGATAGAAAGACAGAGCCAGATTCTGACCTTTCTCTTGTTTCATTGATTAATTCATATAGTCTTGTTGAAAGTATCGTATTATTTTAAACATTTCATGATTAAGAGAAACATCAAACATAAACAAAACTAGACTGATTAATATAATGAACTACCATGTAATCATTGCCAAACCTCCATAATCATAAACTTACAGTCATTTAAAATCTATATTCCACTCACTGTCCACACCTTCTGTATTATTTTAAAGACAGACTAAGACATGTCATTTTATGTATAAATATTTCAGTATGTATCTTTAAAAGATACAGAATTAAAGCAAAAACAATCCAAATACAATTATGACAAGAAGAAAAGAACAATAACTCATTGACATGATCAGATATCTAATCAGTGTTTAAGTTTCTAATTGTTTCATAAACGTGTCTGTAGTTTGAATCAGAATCCAAATAAAGTGTGATTCATTGATATGTCTCTTAAATGATTTTAATTTGCTGGTTCTGCCCTCCATCTCTTTCCCTTTGCATTTTATTTAAGGAAGAGATTTGATTCTTTTTTCCTGTGAAACTTCCTATTCTTGATTTTGTTGAATGCATTTCTATTCTGTTAATATGTTCCTCTGTTTTCTGTATTTCTTATAAAGTCATAGTGGAATCTAGAGACTTGATCAGATTCAGGTTTGGTTTTCTGAGGTGACTTTGTAAACAGTGGTGTTTTCTTCCATCAGGAGGCTTTGTTATCTTTCTTTTTCTGATGATCAGTGTCTCGATACATTATTTCATTTAGGAATGCAAAATAATGAAACTGTAATTCTTTCACTTCTCCCTTATTTTTAGTTGGAATACTTCAATTAAGAAAAACATCCAAAAAAAAAAAAAAGAAAAACATCCCCCTATCTACTATTTGGTTATTCAGTGGTACAATTCATTTAGGAGTCAGAGTAACAGTTTGATTCTTCTTATTTACATATTTTCCAAAATAATAAGTTGGTTTATTGGCATCTTTAAAAGTAACTAACTAGTCTTTTAAAATTTTGTTTTATGTTTTTGGTGTCATTGTAAATTCATGGATTTAAACATAATTGATGTGCTTCAATCTATGGCAGTCATTATTCTTATTGATGCTGAACTTGATTGCCTTTGGTCTTTGGGAGCCTCTTCATGTTGGCTCCTGGGTGGTCCTTTCAGCATGACTTAGTGATTTCTGTACTGCCTCCTTCCTACATGGCAAGCCAATGTGTTTCAGGTTTATCTTGTACATTTTCTTTCATAGACCTGCAATCAGCCATTTCTCTAAGTAGCTTTGGTTTTGTTTAGTAGGAAACGGTATTTGAGGACCACAATCTGGGTAAGGATAAGTGTTAGTTGCTCAGCCATGTCTGACTTTTTGCAACCCCATGGACTGTAACCCACCAGGCGTCTCTGTCTTTGGGGTTTCCCAGACAAGAATAATGAAGTGGGTTGCCATTTCCTTCTCTAAGGGATCTTCCCGATCCAGGGGTGGAACCCACGTTTCCTGCGGCTCCTGCAGTGGCAGCCAGATTCTTTACCACTGACCACCTGGGAAGCCCCTGGTTAGCAAATATTCAAAAAATATTGCTACAGATTTTAAGTATGTCAGTAGCTAATGGAACATTGTGATCTTTTTAGTTCTTATTTTCCAAGTTAGCTATTTGTGGACCTTTGTTTTTCCATGTAAATTTTATTTTATTTTACTTATTATTATTATTATTTTTGTGGTTAAGGCTTTATTGGTAATCAGGCAGGACTGGGTAGGGAGCACACTGGGGGAGCAGGGTCCGCATACCAGGCCAGGACTGGTCTTCAGGGCAGTGCTGAGGAAATCAGGCCTGAAGTCTGCAGGCCAGGGTTCTGGTGAAGTGACTCGTGGCAGAAAAAAAAAAAAAAAACACACAGAAAGGAAGGACGGTCTGGTTGTCCTTGGAGCAGAGAGCATAATGTCAAGGATGACTTCACTGAAGAAGAGTGGGATGCTGCTGTCATAGTTGGGACTGTCCCCTATCCTGTACTTCTTCTCCTCATAGTTTGAGTTTGTGCATTCCAGGAGCAGGCAGGCAGACTATATGAGCTAGCCTATGGAGGTGCAAGTAACCCAGGATCGTTGCCATGATCAGGGTCTATGGATCCAGGCACCCCTGCACACACACCACTGAAGTGGAAATTCACCCTCCATGTAAATTTTAGAGTAAGTTTCTCAAGCTCCTCAAAGAATGCAACAAGAGTTTTGATCAGAATTTCCTTTTTATATGTCACTTTGAGGTGAATTGATCTTTAACTGTATTAAGTTGTCCCATGGAAGATGCTGGAATGGTTTTCCATTTATTCAGATCATTTTCTAGGTCTTTTGTGTTTCTTTTCTTTTTGTCATTGAGGTCATGTATGTGTGTGTATATATCTGTCTGTCTGTCTCTCTCCCCCTTAAAAAAAAATCTTGCCTAAGACCTGTCCATCTTACTATTTTTCAAAGAACCAGCTCTCTGTTTTTTAATCTTCAATGTCCTTTCACCATTTCATTGATTTCTTCCTTTACCTGTGTTATTTTCTTTTTCCTGTTTTTCTCTGAGTTTGCTCTGTTGCCCTGTTTCCAAGTTCTTGATCTAAATGCTTAACTGTTTTAAAATTTTGGTTTCCTGATAAATGTATTTAAAGCCTTAAAGTTCTTTCTGTGTCCCACACATTTTTGATCTATGATGTTTTAATTGTCCTTGAGTTCTAACAATTTATAATTTTACTCATGATTTACCTTTTTAACCCAATAGTTTTATAGTAATAGGTTACTTCACAAACATACAAGAGTATTTTTTTCTATTTTGTATTTCTCAGACTTGTTTTTGAATTTATTTGTGATATTCTTCAGTTCAGTTCAGTTAAGTAGCTCATTTGTGTCTGACTCTTTGCAACCCCATGGACTGCAGCATACCAGGCCTCCCTGTCCATCACCAATTCCCAGAGTTTATCCCAACCCATGTCCATTGAGTCAGTGATGACATCCAACCATCTCATTCTCTGTCATCCCCTTCTCCTCCCACCTTCAATCTTTCCCAGCATCAGGGACTTTTCAAATGAGTCAGTTCTTCGCATCAGGTGACCAAAGTATTGGAGCTTCCACTTCAACATCAGTTCTTCCAATGAACACCCAGGACTGATCTCCTTTAGGATGGACTGGTTGGATCTCCTTGCAGTCCAAGGGACTCTCAAGAGTCTTCTCCAACACCATAGTTCAAAAGCATCAATTCTTCGGCGCTTAGCTTTCTTTATAGTCCTATTCTCACATCCATACATGACTACTGGAAAAACCATAGCCTCAACTAGATGGACCTTTGTTGACAAAGTAACATCTCTGCTTTTTAATATGCTGTCTAGGTTGGTCATAACTTTCCTTCCACGGAGTAAGTGTCTTTTAATTTCATGGCTGCAGTCACCATATGCAGTGATTTTGGAGCCCGAAAAATAAAGTCTGACACTGTTTCCACTGTTTCCCCATCTATTTGCCATGAAATGATGGGACCGGATGCCATGACCTTAGTTTTCTGAATGAAAAGCCAACTTTTTCACTCTCCTCTTTCACTTTCATCAAGAGGCTCTTTAGTTCTTCTTCACTTTCTGCCATAAGGGTGGTGTCATCTGCATGTCTGAGGTTATTGATATTTCTCCAGGTAATCCTGTTTCCAGCTTGTGTTTCTTCCAGCCCAGCATTTCTCATGATGTGCTCTGCATATAAGTTAAATAAGCAAGGTGACAATATATAGCCTTGATGTACTCCTTTTCCTATTTGAAACCAGTCTGTTGTTCCATGTCCAGGTGATATTCTTAGCTGGTTGTAGAATTTTATTTTCCTGGAAGTAGCAAGTTGCCCTTCTCGAATAGACTCAGACCATGAAGAGTTCAGATTAAGGTACAGGTTGTTTGGCCAGGTTACCTAAGATGAAAAGATTTAACATTTAAAAGGTGAGATCTTGATTAGTTACTGTAAACCTGAATTTGATTCCCCTGTCCTTACCATGTGATGTTCTGAAGAAAGAATAATGGTAATATATGTGCTCTCTACCTCATTGCTGACAAAACACTTTCATAACCACTTTTAACTTCAGTCACCCAAACAGCCTGGTGAGGTAGATAGGAAAATCATTTACCTCTGACTTCATCTGTCAGACAGCTTCAAAAATACTTCTAGACAACCATGGATTGTTTCGAGGACTAATTAATTAGAACCAATAATCCTTTCTCACTACCGCAGTGGGTTGTGGCACTCTGGTGAGATAATGGATATGAAAATACAAAGGCATACAGGCTTCTGAGTTATTATTTTGGTAGTAGAAATAGTCATGTTCCTCCTTGTTAGAGCACATTTAGGAAAGGCTGGAAAATGATACCATGAGTGAGCACCAGATCTGTTGCATGAACCTGATGTATGTTCACTGATTGGTTAAGTATCAGATGCCCTAACTGGCACCAGGGTCATCTTAGGTGTGCCACCTGGGCAGTCACATAGGGACCCCACCCCCAGAAGGACTCCATAATTGGTTTGGTTTGGTTTTGTTGATGTGGACTATTTTAAATATCTTTATTTAATTTGTTGCAATATTGCTTCTGTTTTTGTTTTTGGCCTCAAGGTATGCAGGATCTTAGCTCTCTAGCTAGGGATTGAACATGTACCCCCTGCGTTGGAAGGCGAAGTTCTAACCTTTCCACCACCAGGCAAGCTTTACTGTTGCCTTCTAAAGATTCATAACAATGTTGTCTTTGATCTGTGTTTTGTAAATGAAATCTGATAAAATAATGATGCAGGTACATGAACAGTGGAGATGTGCTTGATGGTAGCAGGTGCACATGTGGGCTTAGGTTCACAGGAATGGCAGGTTATGTGGGCACAAATAGACCTTTTGTATAGTCTGGCCCACATAGGGCCCCAAGGCAGTCAGCCTAGGGAACTGGGTCCAGATTGGTGCTGTCCATGGTGGGTGGCCACAGCTGCAGAAGCAGCGGCCCTGGTAGCAGGAGCTGTTGGTGCAGGAGTGAGCAAGGACTCCACCCTGGGGCACATAATAGGAAATGGGCTTGCCTGTCCGTCCCTGTAGGATTTACACAAATATGAACTTGACATCCTGAGTTCTATGACAAGAACTGTTCTCAGTTAGGCATTAAGCTTTGTTAGTAAATTAGTACAAAATAAAGGTGTGCATGTGGAATGGTAATAGTGTATATATAAAGGAGTTATTAGAATTCTTCTAAGAGTTTAGACTCTCTGCTTTTGAAAACTGCTGAAACATTGCAAAGTAAATACCCACAGAAAGTTTAGACATATAAATTAAATTTAGGGGTCATCCTATTCAACAGAGAAGAACACTGTTTTCATATGCAGCCTCAAATGAACCACTAATTAATGAGGAAGAGAAATTTTAAATTAATTTTCCTTATGATTGAATTTTATACACATCATGAAGACACATTTGGTTTATTGTACAACCCTCACAGTGGCTGACTTTATTTTTCTGGCCTCCAAAGTCACTGCAGATGATGATTGCAGCCATGAAATTAAAAGACGATTATTCCTTAGAAGGAAAGTTATGACCAACCTAGATAGCATATTGAAAAGCAGAGCCATTACTTTGCCAACAAAGGTCCATCTAGTCAAGGCTATGGTGCAATACTTCGGCCACTTGATGCAAAGAGCTGACTCATTGGAAAAGACCCTGATGCTGGGGAAGATTGAGGGCAGGAAGAGAAGGGGACGACAGAGGATGAGGCGGTTGGATATCATCACCGACTCAATGGACATGAGTTTGGGTAAACTCCGGGAATTGGTGATGGACAGGGAGGCCTTGCGTGCTGCGGTTCATGGGGTCACAAAGAATCAGGCACGACTGAGTGACTGAACTGAACTGAACTGATGGGACTGGATGCCTGATCTTAGTTTTCTGAATGTTTTATTTTAAGGCAACTTTTTCACTCTCCTCTTTCACTTTCATCAAGAGGCTCTGTAGTTCTTCTTTGCTTTCTGCCATAAGGGTGGTGTCATCTGCATATCTGAGGTTATTCATATTTTTCCTGGCAATCTTGATTCCAGCTTGTGCTTCATCCAGCCTGGCATTTTGCATATTAGTTAAGTAAGCAGGGTGACAGTATACGTCTTTGACGTACTCCTTTTCCTATTTGGAACCAGTCTGTTGTTCCATGTCCAGTTCTAATTGTTGCTTCTTGACCTGCATACAGATTTCTCAGGAGGCAGATTAGGTGATCTGATATTCCCATCTCTTGAAGAATTTTCCAGTTTGTCATCATCCACACAGTCAAAGGCTTTGGCATAGTCAATAAAGCAGACATAGATGTTTTTCTGGAACCCTTTTGCTTTTACGATGATCCAACAGATGTTGGCAATTTGATCTCTGGTTCCTCTGCCTCTTCTAAATCCAGCTTGAACATCTGAAAGTTCACGGTTCACATACTGTTGAAGCCTTGCTTGGAGAATTTTGAGCATTACTTTGCTAGCGTGTGAGATGAGTGCATCACCGACTCAATGGACATGAGTTTGAGTAAACTCCAGGAGTTGGTGATGGACAGGGAGACCTGGCGTGCTGCAGTCCATGAGGTTGCAAAGAGTCAGACATGACGAGCAACTAAACTGAACTGAGATGGGTACAATCATGTGGTTGTTTGAACATTCTTTGGGATTGCCTTTCTTTGGGATTGGAATGAAGACTGACCTTTTCCAGTCCTGGGGCCACTGCTGAGTTTTTCAAATTTCCTGGCATATTGAGTATAGCACTTTAACAGCATCATCTTTTAGGATTTTAAATAGCTCAACTGGAATTCCATCACCTCCACTAGCTTTGTTCCTAGTCATGCTTCATAAGGCCCACTTGACTTCGCACTTCAGGATGTCTGGCTCTAGGTGAGTGATCACACTATCATGCTTTATCTGGGTTATGAAAATATTTTTTGTATAGTTCTTCTATGTATTCTTGCCACCTCTTAATATCTTCTGCTTCTGTTCGGTCCATACCATTTCTGTCCTTTATTGAGCCCATCTTTGCATGAAATGTTCCCTTGGTATTTCGAATATTCTTGAAGAGATCTCTAGTCTTTCCCATTCTATTGTTTTCCTCTATTTCTTTGCCTTTATCTTCTCTTCTTTTCTCAGCTATTTGTAAGGCCTCCTCAGACAACCACATTCCCTTTTTCCATTTCTTTTATGGGGCAGTGGTCTTTATCACTGCCTCCTGTACAATGTCACGAACCTCCATTCATAGTTCTTCAGGCACTCTATCAGATCTAATCCTTTGAATATATTTGTCACTTCCACCGTATAATTGTAAGGGATTTGATTTAGGTCATCCCTGAATGGTCTAGTGGTTTTCCCTACTTTCTTCACCTAATTTTTGTACTTCTCATTTTGAGTTTATTCCTAATGTTAATATACGTGCTATTGTTAATGAACTATCATCTCTCATTTCCACTTGATTTCCTTTGCTCAGCTTAATGTATGTGAGATTCATTCATGTTGTATGTATAAGTAGTTCATTCTTTTGAATACTGAGTAATATTCCTGTGTATTTAATATACTACAAGTTATTTATCCATTCACCTGTTGATGGACATTTGCCTAATATGAATAAAGCTGCTATAAACGACCTTTTACATGGTTTTTAAAAAATGAATACATGTTTACATTTCTTTTTGATAACTTCCTAGCGGTGGAGTTCCTCCAGCTCTATGTTTAACTTTATAAGAAACTGCCCAGCTTTTAGAAAGTGGTTTATACCATTTTAAGCTCCCACCAGCAATGTAGAATAATTCCATTTGCTCCACATCTAGGTCAACATTTCATCCTGCCAGTCTTTTTAATTTTAGCCGTCCTAGTGGGTGTGAAGTGGTATCTCATTGTAGTTTTAAATTGCATTTCCACTGTGACTAATGCTGTTGAACAGTTTTTCATGTACTTATTGGCCATTTGTATGTCTTCCTTGAGTAGTGTCTGTTCAAAATCTTTTGCCAATTTTTTTTAAGTTGAGTTGCCTTTTTATTATTGATTTGTTGGAGTTCTTTTGTCAATTCTTTGTCAGTTATATGTACTGAGAATATTTCCACCCACTCTGGGAGAGTTGATTTTCTTAACCATGTACTTTGGAAGAATAGATGTTTATAATTTTCAGTGACTTTCAATTTATCATTTTTTTCCTTTAATGCTTTCTTTACTGCCTTTTGTACTCTTATTAAGGAATCTTTATCTACTTCAAAGTCATCTAAATATATACCCATTATTTTTTCTAGAAGCACTATAGATTTAGCATTTATATTTAGGCCTATGATACATCTCAAGGTAATTTTTAAAATTGAGATGTAACTTGCAAACCATGAATTCACCATTTTAAAGTGTACAATTCAGTAAATTTTAGTATATTCACAAGGTTGTCAACCATCACCACTATCTAAGTCCAGAACATTTATTTAGCATAACGTGTTCATAGTTCACCTATATTGTAGCATGTATCAGTACTTGATTCCTATTTATGGTAGAATAACATTACACTGTATGGGCATAATATACTTTGTTTATCCATCAGTTAATGGACATTTAGGTTGTTTCCACTTTTTAGCTATTATGAATAATGCTGCTATGATCATTGTTGTACAAATTTGTGTACACACATATGTTTTCCATTCTCTTGGATACATACTTAAGTGTGGAATAGCTGGATCATAGACCTTTATCAAATATCAAAAAATTGTTTCTGTGTGGGTTTGTTTCTGGGGTCTGTATTATTCTAGTTTTAAAATTTTTTTATCCTATGCCAGTAGCACACTGTCTTGATTATTGTGGATTTAAAATAAATACTGAAAGCAAGTAGTGTGTATTCTCCCACTTTTTCTTCCAGAAGTTCTGCTCAGATTATGATTGTGATTAACTGAATTTTGGGGAAATAGACATCTTAACAATATTGCACAATCCAGTTTTAAAAGTTGCTACTATTTCACCATGTATTTAAATCTTTTACTTCTTCTCTTAACAATATTATTTCTTCTTTAAATGGTTAATAGGATTGGCCAGTGAAACTATGAAACTCACTGGTCCTGAGTCTGGAGTTTTCTCTGTGGGGAGTTTGCTTTTTAAAAAAAATCAGTTTTGTTGAAGCATAATTTATAAAACTCATCTATTTTAACTGCGTAGTTCCATGAGTTTGGCAAACAATGTCCTCTGCATTAGAGTTTTGCTTTTTCCTTTCTGGTCTCTGTAACTTTTATTTCATTTTCTTACCTAATACCCTGGGTTAGAACCTTGGCTAGTACAATGTTGAATAGAAGAAGTAAGAGCAGTCATCTTTGCCATTTCCTTAATCTGAAGGGGAAAGCATTCAGAATTTCATTGTTTTTAGTGTGATATTTATTGTGGAATTTTTGTAGAAGCCCTTTACCCATTCAAAGAAGTTTTCTTCTGTTCCTAGTTTTTTTCCTTTCATTATGAATGAGATTTGATTTTATCAGATCTTTTCTGATATCTCTTGAGGTTGATCATATGGTTCTTCTTTGTTATTCTCTTAATAGATTACACTGAATAAAATTCAAATGTTAAGTCTCCCTTGAATTCCTGGGACAAACCCCATTTTATCATAACATATTAAACTTTTGCTAGATTTGATTTGCTAAAATTTTATATACCCATGTATATAAAAGATACTTCCATGTAGTTTTTATTTAATGTCTTTGGTTTTGGCATCAGAGCAATAATGGCCTCATAAAACGAGGTGGAAATGTTCTCATCTTTTTTATTCTGGCTGAAATTATAAAGAACTGAAAATCCTAATTTGGGGCAAGAACATGAAACCCCTGGCACTCTCATATATTGCCGGTAGAAGTTAAAAAATTTTCAATCATTTTGCAAAACTATTTTCCAGCATCTACCAGAGCTTCACACACATTATAACCCAGCACTTTAACTCCTAGTTACACACTCAAGAGAAATGAGTGTATATGTCCACCAAAAGATATGTTTAAGAGTGTTCATAGATGATTTATTTATAATAGCAACAACTGAAAGCAACCCACATATTTATCAAGAGGAGAATGGAGAAATAAATTATGGTATGCTCATAAAATGGAATTTTACAGAAGAATAAAAGCAAACTACAGATACATTAATATCGATGCATCAGAAACATAATGTTGAAATCAAAGAACCCAGACCAAAGGTGTATATTACTGTATGATTCCATTGATAGAAAGTTCAAGTACTGATAAAACTAATGTATGGGTTTAAAAATTGTGTTAATAACCAACTCTGGATAGAAGTGGATTTTGACACTGAAAGAGCCAGAAGGATTCTCTTGGGTGATGGTAACATTCTGTATTTTACCCTGGGTGCTAGTTACTCAGGTATTACATATGTAAAAATTCATAAAGCTGTACATTTAGGTGCTTTACCATATGTGATTTGTATTTCTAATACAATAAAACATGTATTATTACATGTATTAAAACTGCCTGGAACTCAGTGAGCTTTTTTCAACTTGCAAACTTTACTTTTATTTACTAAGGGAAGATGTTTCTTCTATTATTTGTTTAATTATTGCCCCTCCCTTCATTTTCTTCCTCCTAAAATTCCTTTTCTTCACAGATTAGATATTCTGGGTTCATTTATTTTCTAAGTCCCTTTTATATATTTTTGAAAGAGTTCTTCTACTCTTTCTTCCAGGCCTCTATTTTTTTGTCTTGATAAGTCATCAGCTTTTCTTTCAATTTATCTAAATTTATCTTCTTCAATTTTACTGAATTTTAAAATTTAAATATATATTTTTGTCCTCAATTAAAAAATATTTATAATTGGATTTTCTAAGCTGTACATGTTTTATTTTGTTCAAGTAATGATTTTTTTTCTCTCCTCCAGAGCAGGTCTATTTTACTGGGGCCCTGCATATAGGCATTATTTTATTCTTTCACTTTCTTCTTGTTGGATTCTCTTAAGTTGTAAGGTGATGATATAATTTATCATCCAGACTTTAGTGCAAGAAAGACTATTAATAATTATTCCAATATCAACAAAGATTATCTCATGGTAACTATAATGTATGATCACCACGTGTTTAGGTGCCAACTTATGGCTTGCATCTCTGAGTTAGATGCTGGAGAATGATGAGCAGCGATGATCCTATAGTGAGGGGAAACTCAGAAATTTTTGTTCCTGGGGATAATCAAAAATACTGGATGACAAGATGCCAGACTCCAGTCTTCTGGTTTGTAAGGACCATTCATAGAACATTGAGAGGTACTGTAATAAAGAATGTCAATGTCAACAGAAAATCCAGTTAGATAAAGGCTGGAAAATGCTTATTGAATTCACAGTTAAAAGATGCTAGTCTCCATATAGAGAACAGTTTCACTAGTATAGTACAGGGAAAAAAACATATTGTAGTGGATTTTAGAATGAAAGAGATGTTAGAAGCTCAGATGCCAAGGGTAGACTAGTTGTTTTTCTTTTGAAGGAGGAAAGAAGGGTTGGTATTAAGGGCACATATGAGGGTTTGTTCTTGAATGGGAGGAAGGTCAATCTACTCGCTGAAAATGAAGATAAAGAAGTTTAGAATATATGTGGTTATAGATAGGGTCTATCAGGCCTCTCATGAGTTGAAGTAGGCTCATATTAAAAATACACACACACACATATATATATATATTGAATAAGGGCCCTTAGGCAATGGTTTGCTAAGCTTATCTATGCAGCTGTTTGATGGGTGAATTGCTAGTTTGTATCCTTTATAACTTTATACCTTTTCTGTTGGAGGGTTTTTTTTTTATTGATTTATAGGAACTGTTTATTCTGTTTGGTCACAAAGTCACAATATTAATCCTTTATCTTGTTTTGTACATATTTTCCAAAGTTTTTCATTTGTTCACTAACTTTGCTTGTACTGTCGTCTCCTTTTCTGTATACATAATTTTATTTTATATGGAATTAAATCCATCTTTTGCTTTATGGTTCCTGAGTTTCATGACATACTTAGGTCTTCCTTACTCCAAGATTATAGAAATATTCTCCTATATTTTCTTCCATTGCTTTTCTTTTAATTGTAAAAGTATTTGAATATATTTTTAGTTTTATTTGGTGACTAGGATATAATTTTATTTTTAAGTGGGTAATCCATCATTCTTCCATTGATTTGGAATACCATTTTTATTATAAATTCCCATATATGCATGGGTCTGTTTCTGAACTCTGACTTTCTAAATTATGTCCTATGAATTATTTTGTGTTATTTTGTGTTTGGCATCTGTTTCATTACATTTTCTAATGTAGTATTGCTTGCATAGGAAGTCTATTGAGTTTATATATATACACATATATATATATACAAAAAACTGTATTTTTTTGTTGTTTCTACTAGTTTTTCTCTTGAATTTTCCAGGCTGTCATATCATCATCTGCAGATAGTGATAATTTTGCCTCTTCCTTTTCAAAAGAAATACCTTTTATCTTGTTGCAGTGGCTAGAATTTATATGATAATGTCATATAATAGCGGTGATAATGGATATCCTTATTGTGCTCCTCATTTTAATGAGAAGAGCTCTTGTGTTTCATTGCTAGGTATGCTTGATGGTAATTTTTGATAAATATTCCATCATGTTTAGGAAGATTTCTTCTATCCCTAGTTCATTATTTTTTTTTTCAAAATAGGGATGGATGTTGAATTACCAAATGCTATTTTACCATCTATTGAGATAATCATATAATTTTTCTCCTTTAACCAGTTTATGTAATAAATTATTTCAACAGATTTCCTAATATTGGGCCATCCATTTTTTGAGGGGAGTTGTTGCCTTGATCAAAATCCATTCCTCCTCTAGTAGTGTTCTAATATGTTGTTGAATTATATATTTGCTAATGTTTTATTTAAGGTTTTTATGTTATATTCTTAGAGAGCTTTAATCTGACAATAATTTTCTTTCTTTGTGCTCTCTGTCAGTCTTGATATTGGATATTTGCAAACCTTGTGAAATTAATTGTGAATGTTTTCATGTTCCCAGTGATACAGCATGCATGCACATATGCGTGCATGCTCAGTCTCTCAGCCATATCTGACTCTTTGTGACCCCATAGACTGCAGCCCACCAGGCTCCTCTGTCCATGGGATTTTCAAGGTGAGAATACTGGAGTGGGTTGCCATTTCCTTCTCCAGAGGATCTTCCTGACCCAGGGATTGAACCTGTGTCTCCTGCATCAGCAGGCAGTTCTTTACAACTGAGCCACCTGTGAGGCACCGCACCCCCCATCCCCAGTGATACAGAGAATTATATAATTAAATATGATGTAGTTAAAATGTGAAAATGATATAGAAAATATCTGTTCCTTGAGAGAATGATAAAAATTATGTATAAACCATTGTGAGCCTAGTGTCCTTTGGGGTAATAGACCTTTGTCAACATATCTAATTTCATATTTAGTGATGATTCATTGTAGGTGTTTTTGTCTTCTTTTGGTAGCAACTATATTTTCCTAGAAAATTATCCATTTTGGTGGGAAAATTATCCATTTTATTTAGGTGTTCAAGTTTGTTGGCATAAACTTTTCTTAATATTTCTTTTTATTTATTTATTTGGCTGCACAAGATCTTAGTTGTGGCATGTGAGATCTTTAGTTGTGGCTTGTGGGATGTAGCTCCTGGACCAGGGACCAAACCTGGATTACCTGTACTGGGAGTGCAGAGTCCTAGTCGCTGGACCACCAGGGAAGTCCCTGTTGGCATAAACTTGTACATACTATTCTCTGACTTTTATTTTTTTTTTTTAAATATTTATTTATAAACTTAGTTGCAGTATATGGTATATAGTCCCTGACCAGGGATTGAACCTGGGCCCCCTGCATTGGGAGCCGGGAGTCTTAGCCACTGGACCACCAGGGAAGTCCCTATTCTCTGACTTTTAAACTCGTCTCTTTGACTCTCTTTTCCTGTTCATTCTTTCATTAGTATTTATTGAGTACCTGCTATGTGCTGGGTATTGTGCTATGCTTTCTGGCTTTCATGTCATATTCAGTGGCAAACCAGACAGCTGAAATATTTGCCCCCATGGAATCTACATTTTAGTGTTGAATATTTGTATTTTCTTTCTTGGATAAGCTTGCTAAGTGTCTGTTTCATTGATATTTTCATAGGGAAAACAATTTTATTTATCAAGTTTGCTGTTGTTATTACTAATTCATTAATCTCTTATTTTATTTCAGTGTTGTCTTATGGAAATTTTTAAACATAAGCAAACAGAGCAGTATAATGGACTCCCATGTACTAAACAGTTATCAATTGGCTTTGGCCAATCTGTTTCATTTGCGTGCCTAAACCACTGCAGTTTTTAAAGCAAACCTCAAACATCATTTCATCCACAAATGCTAAAGTAATACTTATCTGATAGGTAAGTTCTCCTTTTGAAAATACAACAATAACATTATTACTCCCCCAAATTAACGACTCCTTAATATCTGAAAGCAAGTCAGCATTCAAATTCCCACAATTGTTTCATACATGTTTTTAATATAATTTCAAAACACCTTCTCCATTAAATACTTATTAATTACAAGGAGGAAAAAAACTTTAGATGGGAAAAGCCTGGCTGATAACCCAATTTTTTTTAAAAAAATTATTTTTTTCCCTGAACCAATATCCAATTAAATTCACACATGGCAAATAAAATGTCCCTTTATTCTTTTTAAATCTATACTAGTTATGTTACCCTCTTTTTTTTTGCAGTTTATTTGCTCAAAAATCATTTGTCCTGTAGAATTTCCCACATTCTAAATTTGTCAGCCTCCATAGAAAACAAACTTATGGTTATCAAAGGGGAAAGGGAAGGAGGGGAGGGATACATTAGGAGTTTGTGACTAACAGATAACAAGCTGCTGCTGCTGCTACTGCTGCTAAGTCACTTCAGTCGTGTCCGACTCTGTGCGACCCCATAGACGGCAGCCCACCAGGCTCCCCCGTCCCTGGGACTCTCCAGGCAAGAACACTGGAGTGGGTTGCCATTTCCTTCTCCAATGCATGAAAGTGAAAAGTGAAAGTGAAGTCGTTCAGTCGTGTCTGACTCTTAGTGACCCCATGGACTGCAGCCCACGAGGCACCTCCGTCCATGGGATTTTCCAGGCAAGAGCTACTATACATAAATTAGATAAGCAACAAGAATATACTGTATAGCAGAAGGAATTATATTCAACATCTGTAATAACCTATAATGAAAAATAATGTGGAAAAGAATATATATATATGTATAACTGAATAACTTTGCTGTATACCTGAAACTACCACAATATTATAAATTAACTATTCTGCAATTACAAAATAAATAAATTTGTCAGCATTTGCTAGTAACACAGGCACTTTTGGCTTTAATTTGAACTATAGTTTTTGCACAATGTAGTCTTAAAAATTAATTACATTAATATGGCATTGTTTTTAAAACATTTTTTTTATAGTGGAAAAAAATTTAACACATCCCAAAATGGATGGAATAACACCTGTTTTTAAAAATTTTTATTTTATTATTATAAAAATTGGGTTATAATTGATGTAGAACATATTAATTTCATGGTGCAACATAGTGATTCGATATTTGTGTATATTGAAAAATGATCACCACAGTAAGCCTTATTAACATCCATCATCTTGGAATAACACTGATTTAATGTGCTTGTTTTGAAAATCATATGGTTATTAATCACTTATAGATCTGTTGGTTTCTAACGAACTAGTCTCTAAATTCAACTAGTTTGATTTTCAAGTCAGTTTATGTTTCAGTTCAGTTCAGTTCAGTTGCTCAGTTGTGTCCGACTCTTTGTGACCCCATGAATTGCAGCACGCCAAGCCTCCCTGTCCATCACCAACTCCTGGAGTCCACCCAAACCAATGTCTATTGAGTCAGTGATGCCATCCAACCATCTCATCCTCTGTTATCCCCTTCTCCTCCTGCGCTCAACCTTTCCCAGCATCAGGGTCTTTTCCAATGAGTCAGCTCTTCACATCAGGTGGCCAAAGTACTGGAGTTTCAGCTTCAACATCAGTCCTTCCAATGAACACCCAGGACTGATCTCCTTTGGGATGGACTGGTTGGATCTCCTTGCAGTCCAAGGGACTCTCAAGAGTCTTCTCCAACACCACAGTTCAAAAGCATCAATTCTTCGGTGCTCAGCTTTCTTTATAGTCCAACTCTCACATCCATACATGACCACTGGAAAAACCACAACCTTGACTAGACAGACCTTTGTTGGCAAAGTAATGTCTCTGCTTTTTAATATGCTGTCTAGCTTGGTCATAACTTTCCTTCCAAGGAGTAAGCGTCTTTTAATTTCATGGCTGCAATCACCATCTACAGTGGTTTTGGAGCCCAGAAAAATAAAGTCAGCCACTGTTTCCACTGTTTCCCCATCTATTTCCCATGAAATGATGGGACTGGATGCTAGGACCTTAGGTTTTAAGTCAACTTTTTCACTCTCCTCTTTCACTTTCATCAAGAGGCTCTTTAGTTCTTCTTCACTTTCTGCCATAAGGGTGGTGTCATCTGCATATCTGAGGTTATTGAGATTTCTCCCGGCAATCCTGTTTCCAGCTTGTATTTCTTCCAACCCAGCGTCTCTCATGATGTACTCTGCATATAAGTTAAATAAGCAGGGTGACAATATACAGCCTTAATGTACTCCTTTTCCTATTTGGAACCAGTCTGTTATTCTATGTCCAGTTCTAACTGTTGCTTGCTGACCTGCATACAGGTTTCAAGAGGCAGGTCAGGTGGTCTGGTATTCCCATCTTTTTCAGAATTTTCCACAGTTTATTGTGATCCACACAGTCAAAGGCTTTGGCAGTTTATGTTTAGATATGCACAAATTCCTGCTATTTGAACCTAGGGAATACTACCTTTGCAAGAATAAATTAAGAAATGAATTCTGAATGGAAGTGAACCATTGTTCTGTAGGCCAGTGTTTAGGTCCAACATTCATATATTAGTTTATTCTTGGCAAATTAACAAGTCTTAGGGGTCAGGTTAACCTGGGGTGTCATGTTAATATTGACAACAGTACACTAGTTTCTTTTCTTCTCTGCCCTTTTGGCATGGTCCAGAGAAACTTAATAAAAAATAGGTGAGGAGCAAGTAAAAACACATTTGAATGATGAATATTAAAATATACCTTGTCTTCTTTTTGCTTAAAATCTTTTGAATTTGGCTGCCAGTTCTTTCAGGTTTTGAGTCTGTCTGAGCTATTTCTCAAATTTAATTCCAGTTTAGATTTCTTTTAAGACGAAAGTTACTACTCTGCATTGTCATAATTTTGTTTATTTTAAAGTGCATGTCACACAGATTGTCATGAGTTTCTCCAAGAGTATTATACTGAAAGTCAGCTTTGAAAACCTGTAGAGAATTCTTGTATCTCTGTCTTGATATCTCTAGAAAAAAAGAATTTCAGGAATGGAGCTTATACACAGTTGAGGTCCCTTTGGGGGGAAAAAAAGGAGAGAATATAAAATTACACTGAAATTAGATATGGAAATGAATATTTATTTAGAATAAGACTTCCTTTTTCTGAGTTTCTTTTAGGCAGTTTACCAGACGGATTGCACACCAATGCTTTCTGATTGCTCCTTATCACTCCCCAGGAAACCTGAGAGCTCCCAGCACTCTCAGAGCCCTGCAGCTCTAACTGCCAGTGGAGCTTGGTGTGGCTTGCCGAGAAACCTTCCTCAGACCACATTGCTTAGCTTCCAAGCACAGTGTCCTCGCAGTTTGATTAATTTGACCTTTACCTTTGTCATTTAGGTGAGAGGTGTTATGGGGGCCTTTGTTTTTACAATGGTCCGGGCTTGGTTCAGAAAGACCCTGTACTTGGGTTGAGTGTTTTGTGGCCACCGTCTTGAAATTCTTAATTTTATCTTTGGACGTATGTTTTGTAAAAAGAAGTCCAAGGAAGACAGTGGAGCTTGCGCCAAGGCTTTGGGGCTTTCTCTGACGCCCCTTCCTGTCTCCCACCACATCCCCACCATAGGTTCTTGTTCTGCTCCCTGCCTGCTGGTCCCTCCAAGCTTCTTCCTCGCAGCACAATTCCTACTCCATGGCCCAGTGCCAGCTGCTGCTCTCGGCGCCCCACCCCCCGCGCCGCAACGCTGGCTGGGGCAACAAATGAATCATGGCAGCTGGAAGAGGCCCAAGTTCTGCTGCTGCCGGTTGCGGTCCACTCGGGGTTGGGGGCCAGACCTCCATGCAGGGAAGTTCAGTTGGCTGCATGCGCCCCAGGGCATCTTGGGGTGGGGCCAGACTGAAGCGGTTCTTCCCTGGGCTAGCAGAGCCATTGAGCCTTCAGAAGGCTGCCTGAAGTAGGGGTGATCCTCTCACTCACCCCTGAGTCAGGTACCTATTTTGTCTGGCACTGAGGTTGCAACCCTTAGCAGTTGTTCATCTGTTTTGGGTTGAGGCTGCCGCCGGTGGGAAGGGTAGATGAACTACTGCTTTTTCATTTTGCCCTGTGCCCCGCAGATTGTAGAGCCAATCCTGACAGCAGTGACTTAAGGCTTCTCTTCCCTGAGGTATATGACCATTTTACCCTAAGAATTAAAACATCCGGATGCTTTCTGCATATGTGCATAGGGCGCACCAGACCGGAATGGGCTGAGTTCGGGAACAAGGTGAAGTCAATTAAGTGCTGCTTGAAAGCAGTTAGTGGAATTTCAGATGCTTGCTTTTGAATTTGACCCGTTTTAAAAAAAAAATGTTTTGGGTGTGCTTACAAGCCATGATAAGATATTAAGGGATTGTAATGTAGGTGACAATTAGGGGGTGGAATATAGGTAGATTTTTAAGACCTGGAAAATTTTAAATTCTAGGGAAAATGAACTACTTCCTAGTAAATTATGATATGTTCACCTAAAAATGAGGTAGATATTCGTGTGTGAATATGGATTCTGTCTAAAATAATATTAAGAGAGAAAAAAGTTGTAGAACAGTGTGTAGTTATGATGTCATTTGTGCTTTGGAAAGATAAATACCACGTTTCATCACTTGTAAGATTTTCCTCATTTTAATATCGCTGAGATCTTCTTTAGCATCTTTGAAATGATTCTATCATCATGTGACAGTTGTGTTATAATTTGTATTCTTTGAATATGTTCCACAAAGCTTGCAGAATCTGTTAGCCACATGAAAGAAAATCCAAGATGCCAGTAGATCACGTAAGCACAGAAAAAAAATATTTTGGGGGAAAACAAAGTCTTCAATGATGAAGTCAAAATGTGATTCTGAAAAGTTGGATTCTGAATAAGTACAGCCTAAAAAATACCACAACTAATTTGTTTCATTTACCTTTCCCCTTTGATGCATGCACGAGAGAGTCTGCATCTACATCTAAATAAGTCTACAAATCTCTTATAACAAATATAAAATAAAGATTCTGATAACAAAGCATTGTGCATCAGTGTTTATCAGTGTACCCTAATGTACATGAAATAATGGGGCATTTTATAATCCATGATGCATTTTGTTTGTTCAATTGCTCAGTCGTGTCCAACTCTTTGCAACCCCATGCTTCCCTGACCTTCACCATCTCCCACAGTTTCCTCAGACTCATGTTCATTGAGTCAGTGATGCCATCCAACCGTCTCATCCTCTGTCGCCCTCTTCTCCTTTTGCTTTCAATCTTTCCCAGCATCAGGGTCTTTTCCAACAAGTCAGCTCTTTGCATCAGGTGGCCAAAGTATTAGAGCTTCAGCTTCAGCTTCAGCATCAGTCCTTCCAAAGAATATTCAAGGTTAAAATCCTTTAGGATTGCCTTAAGTTCAGCAAAATATAATTAAAATGCAAACTAAAGCACAAGGTGTATATTTTTATGTATGAAATATGTACATTTCTAGGAGGATACACAAGAATCTGAGCTGGGAATGAGTCACAACCTGTAAGGAGTGTTGTCAGTGAATAAGGTGAATTATAAAACAAATAAGAACGTAAAACATGCCAATTAATGCAAATCAATGAGACTTTCCAAGTTAAGCATTAAAAATCACTTTCATCACAATGTAAAATGATAGTTTGTGGGAAAAAGAAAATGAATCATTTTGAGGGGAATTTCCACCTCTCTTTAGAGATATCATTGACTCGACAGAGAAATGCAACCTCACACTTGACTTTGTCTAGACAGTGGAACAAAGTTCTATACATCCAGGTTGAAGTATTCCCAAGGACTTTTGTAGACTTGAGGTTGGTTTTTAAACTGTTTTCCTTGAACCTCTCCCTCCACCAACCAATGAGCTTGATTTGTAATTTTTTTTTTTTATGTCTTATTTTATTTGGGAACAAAATAAAGGTTCTACTTCTTTGTGAAAACGATGTTTGACAAGTGCCTGTTATGTGGGCTGAGATTGCACAGAAACAAAAGAAGAGATGAAAGTCAGGAGGCATCAGAATTACACCTGGAAAGGCACAAGTCTTTGTCAACTCTGTAGACTGAGGGGCTTGCATAGGAGACTGAGTAGCAAGAGATGAAGTGAATAGCTTCAAGCGAGAGACAAGGAAGAGGTGCTCTTTGGATGTCTGGGATCAATCTGGGATCAAGCTTGTCAACAGAGCCTTGTCTATGGTAGTCCTTTTAGTTGTTACTCCTGACCTTGGGGACATGCTACTGCCACTTCAAGGACCCATAATGAGCCGGACAAAAGCAAACTCTCCTTGTAGTCATGACATTATGGACTTTGAGGATTATTTAAGTCCATTTAGTTCAGACACTACCTTCTTTTGGCCTTGACATTGTGTGTCACTCCATTCAGTGAGTGGACCAGTTTGCAGTCCTGAGTATGGTGATTAAGAGGCCAAGCTTTGAAGTCACCCAACTTGGTTTATGGTTCTGACACTTAAACAGCTGTGTGTGGACACTTTCTTGGTGGTCCAGTGGTTTAGACTCTGTACTTCCAAAGCAGGGGGGTCGGGTTCAATCCCTGGTTGGGGAACTAGGATCCCACATACTGCTCAGTGCAGCCAAGATGTTTTTTAAAAGAGCTGTGTGTGACCTTAAGCAGGTCATGTGACCTTTGAGGCTCAGGTTCCGCATCTGTAAATTGGTCATAGTCATCCCAATTTGCTAAAGTTGCTGTGCTGGTTGGATGGTATACTTGTAAACTGCCTCACATACATTAGATACTCAAGACATAGTACTGCTCCTGCTACTCAAACAATCCACATCTGTATCTGTCTATTTAATTTTCTGGGCTGTGTGACAACTAAATAGATAAAATATATGCTCAAAACTGAATTACTTCACCTTTGTGAAGACTTAGCACTCCTCTTCTGTGATCACCTTCCATAGTTTCATGCCCTTGACGTCCACCTACCACTGCATATGTACTCCATCTTATAGGATTGTTGTGAATCCTATAGTAATGGCCCAATAATTGCTAGTTATTATCAGTGGACAGTGTTGAGGACAATGACTGCCTTTGGAATTAGACAGATGTCCATTTAATTCTTGGTTTTTTCACTTACTGGCTGTGGGACATTTGGCAAGTTACTTAACTTTTCTGAGCCCAATTTCCTTTATAGATAATGGAAAGTGAGAATATTACTGGAACTCATTTCATAAGAATATTGCAAGGATCAGATAATGTGTGTAAAATGCTTAGCACAAGACCTGGTGTACAGTAGGTGCTCAAAAATGCAAATATTAATTGTAATACAGATACTGATGGGTCCTTACAACTATGAAATCAAGTTTACCACTGAGAAATGAAGGGAGATGGGCACCCTGAAGCGTTGCTGACCCATGGACTGACCAGGCAGCTCCTCTTTCCTTTCTTATTTGCCTCTATAATCCCAATGCAAGGAGATCCAACCAGTCCATCCTAAAGGAAATCAGTTCTGAATATTCATTGGAAGGACTGATGCTGAAGCTGAAACTCCAATACTTTGGCCACCTCATGTGAAGAGTTGACTCATTGGAAAAGACCCTGATGCTGGGAGGGATTGAGGGCAGGAGGAGAAGGAGATGACAGAAGACGAAATGTTTGGATGGCATCACTGATTCAATGGACATGAGTTTGAGTAAACTCTGGGAGTTGGTGGTGGACAGGGAGGCCTGGAGTGCTGCAATTCATGGGGTGGCAAAGAGTCGGACATGACTGAGTGACTGAACTGAACTGAACTGAACTGAATCCTAATGTGCCTGCTAAGTTGCTTCAGTCACATCTGACTCTTTGCAACCCTATGGACTATAGCCTGCCAGGCTCCTCTGTGGGATTCTTCAGTCAGGAATACTGGAGTGGGTTGCCATTTCTTTCTCCAGGGGATCTTCCTGACCCAGGGATCGAACCCACATTTCTTGCAGCTCTGACATTGGCAGGCAGGTTCTTTACCACTAGCACCCCCTGGGAAAGTAAAAGTGAAAGTGAAGTCAGTTGTGTCCGACTCTTTGCGAGATGTGGCTACAGGGCTATTTAGGTGTTTCAGGCTATTTGCTTCCCCCATTAATGGCTGCTAGGCTTTCTGTCTGCTTTTTCTTCTGCTTGTTTCCCCACTGCTTCCATCATATTTTCCTGCTGGTAGCCATACCCTCCACTGATTTATTCTCCCTGATGTGTTACTTTTAATTGTTATGGCAATCAAACCAGCTACCCTACCTTGTTGCTGGATTGTGTCAAAAGGGTATCCAGCCTAACTTTTAAAATGGGCAAATGATCTGAGTATATATTTCTCCAAAGAAAATACAAAAATATCTAATAAGCAGATAAAAAATGCTCAACATTATTAGCCATCAGGGAAATGCAGATCACAGCTATAAGCCACTAGGATAGCTAAAATGAAGAAGACAATAACAAATGTTGACAAGGATGTGGAGAAATTGGAGCCCTCGTATATTATTGAAGGAATGTAAAACAGTGCAGCCTTCTTGGGGAAAAGGCCTAGTAATTTCTCAAAAGGTTAAACAAAGTATATGACTCAGAAATTCCTGTCCTAGTTATATACCCAAAGAACTGAAAGCATATGTTCACACAGAAGCTGGTACAAAAAAAAATATTCATAGAAGCGTTATTCATAATAGTAAAAAAAGAAACAACCTAAATGTCTATATATACAAAATATAGTATATCCAAATGATAGAATACTATTCAATCATAAAAAGATTGAAATAGTGATATGTGCTTTAACACGAATGAGCCTTAAAAGCATTGTGCTAAGAATAGAATACAGACAAAAAAAATTCATTATCTTGTATAATTCTATTCATATGAAACGTCTAAAATAGAAAAATACATAGGCACAAAATGCACATTAGGTCTTGCCAGCAGCTGGAGGGGAGAAGAAATGGAGAGAAACTGCTTAATGGGTACAGAATGTCTTTTGAGATGATAAAAATGTTCTAGAAGAAGAGAGTAGTAATGGTTGCACAACTCTATGAATGTACTAAACCTACTGAACTGTACACTTAAAAAAGAGTGAATCGTATAGTATATGGATTATATCTAACTAAAACTGTTTAAAAAATTATTGGACAGGCTTTGCATGAAGGCTGGAAGACCCCATCCTTGAGTCAAGCAGAAATGTGAAGCATGTACTTGGCAATCTCATTTTAGACCTTTCTCTTTTTTTTGTTTTTTTTATAGTTAAAACAAATTTATTTTTTAAAGCAAATTTTTAAGCCATGTCAGTCAACTTAAAATACATTTAAATGTTAAATTACTAAATTTCCATTTAAGTATCCCCTCTTCCCTCAATAATGCTATTCTCCAGAAATAGTTAATCTTTTTTTAATTTTATTTGTTTAAATTATGAGAGTATGATAATACATTTACAGAAGGCTTAGAAAGTACAGAACAAGGTTATAGATAGTTCCAATGTATATTACCATTATTTTTTTAAGTAGGTAAATTAAGATTTTTAGTTGGAGTTTCAATATCAAACTCTCAAAAATTAGTAGAATGAATATACAGAGAGGTAGAAGGATACAGTAGACCTGAAAAGCACTGTGAACCAATTCAACAAAATTAAGATTTATATGATTTTCACACAACAATAGGATACATATTCTATTCAAGTTCCTGTAGGCTGTCAACTGGGAGACACTGGAACATATCCAAAGACATAAAACAAGGTGCAAAAATGTCATGGTCTAAAGGTATTGAAATCATACAGAGTCTGTTTTCTTATCACTGTTGAATTATGTTAGAAATCAATATCAAAAGAGATTTGAAAATAACCCACATATTTTCAAGTGCAATGTGATATTTACCAAGAGAGATCTTCAACTTAGCCCTCGAAAGCCTCAAAAAAGTCAGACTGAAAAAAACACAGAAGGTGATTGCAGAGAAGAAAGTATTTAAATGAGAAATTAGTATCAAAATGAGAAATTAACATTAAAGATACTTTAAACAAAATCCCATGTATTTGGAAATTAAATATCCACTTTTAAAATGATGTATGTATCTAAGAAGTCAAAACAAGGAAAATTAGAAAATATTTGTAATAGAATAAAAATGAAACAAGAATTTACCAGAATTTGTTGCATGCAGCTGAAGTTGCTCAGTGCAATTAAATACAATGTGGAGTCTTGAATAATGTATGAAAACAAATAATGAACACTAGTATAAAATATTGTGAAATTTGAACAAAATCTGTTCTTTAGTTAATAATACTGAATCACTTGTTAATTTCCTGTTTGTTTTTTTTACAACATAGTATTTGTTTATATTCTCAGAATTGGATTAGAAGTTTCAAGCCTCATTTAAAATTTTTTAAAGTACTAATATAAATTTTCTAGACTTTTAGCAGTCATACTAGGTGCCAAAATACATGGAACTATATCATAGTTTTGAGTGAATATAAATTAGAAATCTAGCATTCTGTCATACTAAGTCAAACAAGTGGAATCAAAATGTCATAATTTTTTTTAGCTAGGCAAAGATTCATAAATTTCCTAAAATATGTATATTATACATACTGTATATGTCAGTGATACTTGCTCAGTCATGTCTGACTCTTTGTGACCCCTTTAACAATGTAGCCCACCAGGCTCCTCTGTCCATGAAATTCTCAAGGCAAGAATGCTGGAGTAGATTGCCATTCCCTTCCCAGGAGGATCTTCCTGACCCAGGGATCAGACCCAGATCTCCCGCATAGCAGGCGGATTCTTTACCATCTGAGCCACCAGGGAAGCCCTACTATATATTATGCTTGATAAAGGCTTGAAAAAGAACAAACAACAACAAAAGAGAAGGAGAAATTGGTCAACGGAAAATAATAGAATTCTATGTCACTAAAGCTACCATTTGAAAGAAACACTTGTAATCACTTTTTAAAATCCAGATGCATAACAGAATTATCTTGGAATTTTTTGAAACAGCTATTGCTGTTCTCCAAAGCTCCAGATGTGTTTCCAATGAGCAGCCATGTTTAAAAACAACTGGACTATATAATGATCTTTTACTTTTGTCTAGTTTGTTTCACTTTTTCTATCATATTTAGTGCTCCCATTTCATTTAATTTATGCTTTTTTCCTCTTTTGATCGAAGTTCATCTTCTGGATTGCTGAGGCTACCAGATTAATGACTTTACACTGAGGGTTGTACTTGAAAAAGCAAGTATATTTTCTTATTTCTGACTTCTAATTTTTTTAAAATGGTGCTTTTATAAACATAACTGCTACTATCATGTACGGCAGTGCTCTGCCCACTTTCTCTGTATTAACTTGTGTAATTCTTATGGCAACCCTTGAGAGTAGGTGCTATTATTAGCTCCATTTTACTGAAGAGAAATCTGAGGCCCAGAGACATTAAGTAACTTGACCGAGAGTAACACAGACAATAAGTAGCACAGTGGGAATTTGAATCCAGGCCACCCCACTTCCAGCACCCATGCTCCTCATATCTATACTACATGACCTCCAAGTCAATCTAAACCCTCGGTAAAGAGTCTCCACACTTTATAGGTTTTGTTCAGGGTGAGGGGGCGATTGGAGCTGTGTGCTGAAACCACGAGCTTGCTCGTAAAGAGCTGATGAAGTAGCAAGTCACCAGTTGAAATGTGATCTTGCTTCTCTGGCCAGCCGAGGCAGCGACGCTAACACAGCTGAGCCACCATCAGGCCCACTAGCACACCCTGTCTGAGGCCTTTTCTTTCCCTCCTCAGGTGAGGTCTTTATCATGTTCTGTCCACTCTGAAGGTGCCTACCCCAAGGCCACAGCTTTCCTCTCATTTGGAGACTGGCCCACACAACAAATCTCTGTGGGGAAGGTTGCACAAAAGAGCTCTGGAAAAGAAGTAGCTTAAAACGCTCTATTGCAGCACTCTGGCAAAAGGACTAATTGGCATTTTTATTCCAAAGGGGGGGAAAAATTGCCTAATAGCAAGAATCAGCGAGTACTACCACCCCTGCAAACTGTTCATTCTTGTTTCAGCTCAAAGGCCTCAAGTGGAAGAAAACAGCTCTTGTTTGCTCAGTGTTTTGTGTGGTAGAGTAAGACTAATGCTGTTTAAATTCTATGCACAGGCCAATTAAAATCACTAAGCGGTTCTATCTTTCTTTTGTTCCTTGTTCTTTTTTTTTTTTTTTTTAACGTATTTTATCCTAACCAAGCAGACACGGTTAAAACTAAGATTCCCATCACTTACCCACATTAAATGTAGAAATCGGGGCAGAGATTTTTGCAAAGTCTTTTGCATACATATTTACTGTAAACTGACCAGAAGATTTCAGAGTTTAAAGCATCACTGGAAAACTGGGCTATTTTCTGAGTTGAGTGGAAAGCAGATGGCTGTGATTTCTACCTTACTTCATCCAGTTGAGTAGTTGGTACAAGCAGAGTGCAAGAGGGGTGGGAGTGGAGATGGATGAGAGGCTGTTAGTGGCAAAGATTTTCCTCTGGCACTTTGGGGGAAAATTGACTTTTTGATCACCTATGTCAACT
This sequence comes from Bos grunniens, assembly GCF_055505025.1. Taxonomy (NCBI): domain Eukaryota; kingdom Metazoa; phylum Chordata; class Mammalia; order Artiodactyla; family Bovidae; genus Bos; species Bos grunniens. The sequence continues at coordinate 120,774,555 of NC_141194.1, read as the reverse complement.
TATCTGTTTCATTCTGAATCTTTTCTAACGGAGGGAATAAAGGGAAGATACACCTCTTCATGATGTCTCATCAGCAGCTCTGGCCCAGATGGGGCACCCCGTAAGTATGAAGCCTGAAATAAAATGTTCTGCTGGTTAGAGGGCAGCAGGCCACATAGGTTTGCAGATGAGACTGTGTCCTTGGCAGTGATTGTGACTGAAAACACAGATCTTGTTTCAACATTGTCATTCATCCAATTGCTCAGCTTTAGTTTTACACGGTTCTCCATCCATGGTGCTCCTTACACTTGGAAGGCCTTACCTCACCCCTCTGCCACCCCCATCTTTCCATATCCAGATATTCCTCTTCTTCAAACCACAATTCAGACCCCAAATGTCATTGGATTAAATGTCATTGGAGTCTTCAAGTTGGTAATCATCTCTCTCTCTTTCTTGCATCCCTGGAATGCATTGTGACTCTGTTAAGACACTGGACTCTTTAGTCTGTCAACCTGGTGGCATAGGCTGCTGTGTTCAACTACTAGAACCATAAGCTCTGTATCTTCCATAGAGGCTGCATAGGGCCTGGTTTAAATGAAATGTTGAGGGGCTTCCCTGGTGACCCAGTGGTTAAGACTTCAGGCTTCCAATGCAGGGGGCCTGGGTTTGATTCCTGGTCAGGGAACTAGATCCTACATACTGCACCTGCATGCCACAACAGTCAAATAAATAAGTTTTAAAAAAATAAGGGAAATGTTGAGCAAACAAGTGAATGAATGAATTTCAGGATGAAGAAATATACCTGAGAGCTTGATACTGCTACTAGTTGAGGTTACACCCAACCCACCATTGGGAAAGTACTGACTACCTCCCAGACTTAGCTGAGCTGAGGACAGCTGAAAGCTTCAGTAAGATTCCTTCTCTGTTGGTATAACCTGGGACTTGGCTCTCTATTGCCGCACAGTGCCTAGCTCTTCTGTGTTCAGCATCTCCTGGGAAAAGAGTGGTTTTACATCATGCAAAAGGGGCTGGTGCCCCTCACTGCAGGCACCTCTTAAGTGTCAGTTGCTTATGGTGCTACATGAAGGTCTCTGAAAAAAAGGATTGTGAAGACCCAGCTTCTGCTCTCTGAACAGTGCGCTGATGCAAACACATGCACAGACTAGGGAATGAAACCTTTCAGCTTACATGTGGGCTTATAAGAAAGTGTTGAGGTGAGGTGTGAGGTCCACACAGGTGAGGACCTGGATTGGGAGAAAGGAGGGAAGCAGGCTCTGGATGTTGCTTTGTGCAATGTTGGCTTTGTGCCAAACATTGTTCTAATTCAACAGTGAACACAACAGACACAAATCTCTGACCTCATAGGGTTTATATTCTAGTGGGGCAGTCGGGTGGCAGAGAGACAAAAACCAAAATGAGGAAGCACCTAGTATGTCATATGGTAGTAACAACTCTGGGGAAAAATAAAGTCTGGGAGTGGGTAGAGAATGGTGATGGTAGACATAGCAATTTTTAATTTGTTTAAAATTTTAAACTTTTTGGAAGAAGCTTATATTTGAGACAATATGAGGTAGTGGTTCCAAATATGGGCCAGATCACTTGTACTTCATTGTAAGGAGTCTAAATTCTATGCTCAGTATGATGAAAAACCAGGTGCCTAATGTAGAAGGGTGACATGATTACATTTCTGTTTTGCAGTGACCACTGTGCCTGCCATGAGGAAAATGGATTATAGATGAACAAGATTAGGGATAGGAGGACAGGTTATGAAGTTATTAAAGTAGTCTAAGCAACAAATAGTAGCTCAGGCCAGGCAGATAGTAATGGCAGTAGAGAAAGAATCAAGTTTTGTATGTATTTTTGAGGGTACAGCCAATCAGGATTTACCAATGGGTTGAATTTGGGATTTGAGGAAAAGAGTAGAACTGAGTACATTCTTAAATTTTTAGCCTGAATAACTGAGTGGATGGTGATATTATTTAATGAAAAAGGGCCATGTAGGAAAGAACGTGTTAGATGGGGCATCAAGTTTTATTTCCATCTTCTTAAGTTTGAGGTGTTTAGATACCCATGCAGAGGTATTATTTGGAATATGCTCAAACTGGAACTAAGGAGAGCAGTGAGAACTATGTCTTCATTCATTCATTCAGAAACATTTATTGAGCACCTACTGTGTTCTAGGAGGGCTTCCCAGATGGCTCAGTGGTGAAGAATCCACCTGCCAATGCAGGAGACTCAAGAGATGCTGGTTTAATCTCTGGATAAGGAAGATCCCCTGGAATAGGTAATGGCACCCTGCTCCAGTATTCTTGCCTGGAAAATACCATGGGCAGAGGAGCCTGGCAGGCTACAGTCCATGGGGCCACAGAGTCAGACACAACTGAGCACAACACAATACAAAAATGTGCCAGACACTGATATAGTCATTAGAGATAGAGTGTTGAACAGAACAGACATATTCTCTGGCCTCATGGAGCTTACTTTCTAGTGAGCAGTTTCAGACCTTAAGAAACAGTGAAGTAAACAATTGGGTCTTACCATATAGCACAGGAAACTATATTCAATATCCCATAATAAACATTAATGGAAAATAATATGGAAAGGAATATATATATAATATATATATATATTATATATATATAAAACTGAGGGGCTTCCCTGGTGGCTCAGACAGTAAAGAATCTGTCTGCAATGCGGGAGACCCGGGTTTGATCCCTGGCTTGGGAAGATCCCCTGGAGAGGGAAATGGCAACCCATTCCAGTATTGCGTGGAGAATTGCCATGGACAGAGGAGTCTGGTGGGCTACAGTCCACAGAGTTGCAAAGAATCAGATACGATTGAGCAACTGAGTGACTCACACACACACACACACACAACTGAGTTGCTTTGCTGTACAACGGAAGCATTGTAAATCAACTTACTTTTGAAAAAAAGAAATAGTGAAGCCTATAAACAAGACCAACTCAAAGTTTGATAACTGCTATGATAAAAACAAAGCAGAGTGATGATTGTAGGGGGTCTTTATAGACTCAATCAATCCTCTATCTGAATAATCACAAATTCCAGACTGGTGTGGTAATAAACAGTGAACTCTTCAAATGTTGAGTATTCTTTTTAAAGATGTAGGCCCTTGTATTAGGATTAAGTTAAGGACCTTGCAGCTAAACCTGGAAGACTCAAATTTATTTATGCCCAAAAGTAGCTAAGATGGGTGAGCTTGAAATCTTGAGCTTAGTTCTTCATCTTGCTTCATGATGTGATCAGTTATGAAATCGCATGTGAATTTGTTTTGTATTTTATATACATGATATTACCATTTCTGTCCTTTATTGAGCCCATCTTCGCATGAAATGTTCCCTTGGTATCTCTAATTTTCTGGAAGAGATCTCTAGTCTTTCCCATTCTATTGTTTCCCTCTATTTCTTTGCATTGATCACTGAGGAGGATTTCTTATCTCTCCTTGCTATTCTTTGGAACTCTGCATTCAAATGGGTATATCTTTCCTTTTCTCCTTTGCCTTTTGCTTCTCTTCTTGGAAAGATTGAAGGCAGGAAGAGAAGGGGATGACAGAGGATGAGATGGTTCGATGGCATCACCAACTCAATGGACATGAGTTTGAGCAAGCTCTGGGAGTTGGTGATGAACAGGGAAGCCTGGTGTGCTGCAGTCCATGGGGTCACAAAGAGTCAGACATGACTGAGCGACTGAACTGAACTAATACATATTTTCTCTATTATATTGACCACCCTTCGGCCCCTCAAATTTAATTTGTATATTTATGCAAACCAGCATGGCCATTGTTGGTGGAAGAAAAAAATAATGAACGAACTTATTCTTTTTCATGGAGTTTAAGTTTTGACTTTGTAGTATGAGAAATTTACTGTCCACAATCTAGTTAGACAGCCCATCTTTGCTTAGCTTAACACGTAAGTCTACTTCTGTCTTTACTCTTTCAGGGCTCTAGGCTCTTTCTGTTCCTAGTATGAGAGGAAGTAGAGTTAATTGAATCTGATGTCTAAACCTAATGCCTGAGTTCTGGCCCCAGTGGCTCTGAGATGGCCAACAGACCCCTAACTCCTGAAATCTCCCAGGTTCTGTGGTTGAACTCTCTTCTCCTAGGCTCACTTGCCATCTTATGATGGTTCTTTAAAGCTGAATAAATTTTTCTGGAATAATCTATGATACAGCACTTCACTTTCTAATTCAACTGTTACTGCTGATAAGGGTTATAGGTCAAAGCAGAGAAAGCCCAGCTGATCTTTAAGTTGATGTTTCTCTTCAGCAACCAAAGCATGCAACAGTTTGATTTTAAACTCTTTGCCTGGTGTCTCTTTCTTCACCCCTTCTTCCTCTTATTTCCAAAAAGTGATATGAAGCTATTTTTCAATGGTTTTATTCTTTTAAAGAATTGTATATGAGTTACCAAGTTCATATTTTAAAGGTAGAACACCAAGGCCCAGAAACATCATTGGAAGTATGTGTGTAATCCAGTGTTCTCAAAAACTTCCCCAAATCAAACTTAATTCAATAGACTATGTTAAATACTGTTTCATGTGTCTATGGGTTGGGGACTGTGGAGAGGTGGTGTGTATAGTAGGGCTGGGAGGGCAAGGGGAGAAATTAACAAACAACTGACCACACAAAGTTGGAGTGTTAAGACTCAGAGAGGTGAAAGGTACTGAGAAAGTCGTGGAAAGAGAAGAGTTAAGACTGGGCTGAAGTGGGGTGGAACCTGCCCAGAGAATCACCATCAGTGATGGTCAGACCAACCATCAGACCGACTCTTGGGTCTCCTTGCTTGATTTCAGAGACAGCCCTGCAGGGAGCCAGATGTCTTTTCTGCATTATTTTGCTCTTCAGTTCACCTTAATACTATTGTTCTTCTCTCTGATTCAGATTTTGGAAGACGTTTTTGTAAAATATCTGTAAAAAGACCAAATATACCCGTGTTGAATACAACAATGTATTGGATGTTTGGGCACTCAAGCAATACATCATAGGAACTATTTGAACACCTCTTTTCATGACAGGCCATGTTTGGACAAACATTGGAATATGGAAAAAGCACCTTTTTCAGAGAGCTCTCAGCACCTGGAATCCCCCCTGTGTTACAGGAGAAAAACAAGACAAGACAAAAATAAACAAAACAAACCCAGAGCTAGAGACTTTGTTATTGTTCTTTCAACTCCATAGAGAATAAATGAAATTGTTTTTTTTTTTTTTTCCCATGTTGTGATCAGCTGTAAGCTCTGCTTTAAAAGACAATAATAGGCTTGCTCAAAAGTTGCTTTAATAGATGTTCCCCCCCCCACCCCTTGGGCATTAAGCATCCTAAGAAAAAACAGGCTATATGCAAATAAAGTCATTTCTGTTTCTGGAAATCATGTTTATAAGCACCACAAATACATTTCAATTGATAAAGGAAGCAGTAGGTAAAAATGTGTAGTCAAATACTTCCTGTTCACTACCGACATATACATATTTTTCTAGTACATTGCTCAATTGTGAAATCAGGGGCAAAGCATGCAATAAACATTTTTTTTGCAGCAAATTTTAGTAAAATATCTGTAAAAAGAAGACCAAATATACCAATGTTGAATATTACAATGTATTTGATTAATTTTTTCTTCTTTTAATACAAAATTGTCAGATAATCTTGTCCTGCAAAAATACTACATTTTAAAATTCAGTGTGGTGCTATCAGGCACCCCCGGTTTCTTCGAGCTATAACTGGTACCGAGCTCGTGCTGCTTGTCAAAATTTAATGAGAGGGCCCGTTCTAAAATAATTGAATTTTCATATCAGAACGAACCAGGATTACTCAGACAATAAAATTGCTGAGTCCTGTACTGTTACCGGCAAATACCTTTTGCTTTGCTCATGAAATCAGTATGTAAATGTTCAGGGTTTGTATTTAAGGCATCTTAGGCATTTGGAGTTGTAGTACTAGCAATAATTTCAAATGGTGCCGGTGATAAGTAGCTGGTTTTTTATAATGTTCAAAGTGTAATTTGTTTGGTGAATCAGGATAAGCATTTGGTTTATATTTTATATAAATGTTAATGCATTTGCAGTTTAATTATGTTTCTTAACTTTTAACATTTCAGAAGTCAAATTTGAAGACTAGTCCATCAGATTGTCTTGCTTTCATAACATTCTGAAAAATGGGAACACCCCCATGCAGTGAGTAGAAAAAGTAAGAGGTGCCTGTAAAGTTTGTGTTGGTGTGTTGTGGGAGCCGGGAACACTGATAATGGAGTGGAGAAATGCCATGCCTTAGGTGTGCCCTCCGTAACATTGAGCTTGGTGATACAGCTTCATTCCTGAGAGCCCTCCATCAACAGCAAGAAAGACACCTCCAGGGAGTGGCTAATTTCTTTCTTTTATGATAGTTGAGTTGAAGAGCAACTGTGAATAAAGTAGTATGATTTCAAAAATTAGCAAGAGTTTCTGTAACACTGCAATGATGGAGGATCTATGGATAGAAATGAGCTTTTTCTGGTGTGGTGGAGAAACTTGTTCTAAGATGTTATTTCCCATATTCTTATTTTTAAAATGATCTTCAGGTTTCTAGCCTTTAAACTAATACATACCCACTCAAAATTAGCTCTATAACATGCAAAAGACAGCAACCTTTGTCAAAAACATGATTTTTTTTTTTTTCATATCTCCTTCATGACATGGCTTGGTTTAGTTGAAAGAGAATTGGACAATGCAGCTTTAGAGGCAGAAAACTTAAGTTTTGCTTTGTTTCCCATTATAGACTTCAAGGGTTGTTGAACTACAGCTCACATGCCAAATTTGGCCTGTTGCCTGATTTTGTAAATAAAGCTTTATTGGAAGGCAGCCATGCTCATTCATTCATGTATTGTCTATGGCTGCTTTCATTATGTGAGAGCAGAGTTGAGTAGTTGGAACTGAGACCATATGGCCCAAAGAGTCTAAAATATTTACTACTGGCCCTTCAGAGGACTGGAAAAAGTCTGCAGACCCCTGATTCAGTAGAGAGCCTTGGGCAGATGATTACTTTTCATCTTTCATTGGCAGTGGCGATGACCACTATAGTAGCTATCGTACACTAAGCACTGTGTGTCAGACACTGTCCCAAACACTTTACACTCATTTAACCCTCATAGCAATCTTATGTCATAGCCCTGTTATTATCCTCACTTGATGTATAAGGAAAAGTAGACACAGAGGTTAAGTGACATATCACACTCAGAGTCAGGCAGACTGGCTCAAGAACTTATGCTCTTTTTGTTTTATCTTTTTATTATGGAATTTTCTAAACATACAAAGAAATAAAAAGTATAATGAATTCTAGGTACTCACTGATCAGTTTCAATAAGTAATAACATGTTTTTTGTTTTATCTACTAGCCCTCTCACCATACCTTCTAAATATTGTTTATGTATGTTGAGCAAATCTCAAGCATCATGTCATTGCACCTGCAAATACATCAATAGATATCTCAACAGAGAAACTTTAAAAAAATATAACCAAGATATCATTACAATATCTAACAAAATTCACAGAAATTTCATAATATTGTCTAATATCCACTCCTTATTAAAATGTTTCTTATGGTCTGAAGTTTTTCTTTTGAGAAATAATTTGTTTGAATCAGAATCCAAACAAGATCTATTCATAGTATTTAGAAATTATGTCACTATGTTTTTCTTAATATATAATAGCCTCTACCTTCATCTTCCCCTACCCCTGTCATTTATTAGTTTAAGAAACAGGTATATTTTAACTGTGGAACATTGCATATTCTGGATTTGACCAATTGTTTCTTTTTGATGCAGTTTAACTTGTTCCTCTTTTCCTGCTATTTCCTTTATACTCATAGGTAGATGTGGTGTAAAGTGAAAGTGTTAAGTTTTAACCTCAGTCTTGTCTGACTCTCTGCAACCCCATGGGCTGTATCCCACGGGGCTCCTCTGTCCATGGAATTCTTCAGGCAAGAGTACTAGAGTGAGTTGCCATGTCCTCCTCCATGGGATCTTCCCAAACCCGGGATTGAACCCAGCTCTCCTGCATTGCAGGCAGATTCTTTACCTTCTGAGCCACCAGAGAAGGTAGGTTGATATAGGTGGTTGATTAAATCAAGGTATGTGTGTGCACAAGTGTGAAAGCATGTTTTTGGAGAGATCTTCATAGTTGGTGATGTATTTCCTCTTGTGTTACATCAGGAGGCATATAATATCTGGTTGTTATTGTTAAAAAGTGATGCAAGCTTTCCTCAGTGAGTTCAGGTGATGTCAGCCTGACTCTGCCATTACAAAGTTTTCCTCATCAGTTTTTTCCCCAATGATTTTATTATCAATAAGTGATTTGTGTCCTAGATCCATTATTTTATCGAGTTGCAAAATGGAGATTTGGGGATTTTTTTTCATTTTTTCATAAAGAACTTTCCCTGATCAACTATTTGGCTACCTTGTGTATGTGTGCTAAGTTGCTTCAGTCGTGTCCGACTCTGTGCAACCACATGGACCATAGCCCGCCAGATTCCTCTGTCCATGGGATTCTCCAGGCAAGAATACTGGACTAGGTGGCCAAGCCCTCCTTCAGGGGATCTTCCTGACCCAGGGATCGTACCTGGATCTCTTATGTCTACCTGCATTGGCAGGCGGATTCCTTAGCACTAGTGTCACCTGGGAAGCTCTGGCTACCTTGAGATACAGTTTATACAGGAGAAACAGACTAAATACTTAATTTTTATCCTTTATTTGTGAATTCTTATTGTAATGACTTAGTGTCTTAGCAATTTCCAATCATGATGATGATAATTTGTTTTAGTATTATTAAGACTTGTGGATGTTTCATTAAAGTCAATCCCTTCCTCATGTGGGCTACTCTTGTACCTATATGTATTGTTATACTCACTTCTTTTAATTTACTTGTTAATATACTTTGGCCACCTGATGCGAAGAGCCAACTCATTGGGAAAAACCCTGATGTTAGGAAAGATTGAGGGCAGAAAGAGAAGGGGGTGGAAGAGGATGAGATGGTTGGATGGCATCACCAACTCAATGGACATGAGCTGGAGTAAACTCTGGGAGATAGTGAAGGACAGGCGTCTATGGGGTCACAAAGAGTCAGACATGACTTAGCAACTGAACAACACCACCAACATAACTTATAAAGTCATCTTCTCTAGACTGTGAGACCTTGAAAGGCAAGATCAAATCTTAGGCACCACTATCTTGGCTCCAAGAACTTAGTACTTGTTACTTAGTAAGCTCCATGTACCCACAGATAGCTCTTGGCTTGATTAGATCCTCTGTCCTTTGAATGTTCTGGATATAAATGTGTGGTTTTCATTGTAGTGTGAATAAAAGTTGATACCTATAGTAAAAAAAAATTTAAAAAAACTCTTGTAGATTTTTAAATATATTCTTGCTTCCATAGATTATAGTAAATCTTTTTGATGCTTTCATTGTTCCATTTTTGGCCTGTGGGAGCTGCATTTGGCTCTCATGTCCCAGTGATCTTTGAAAGCAAATTTGTTCCCTGGTACAACAAGGTATTCCAGGACCTTTTTGTACATTTCGTCCCCCAAACCTAGAATCAGTCATTCCTCCAGAAAGTTCTGGTTCCTTTTGCTGGGAAATATTACTTAGAAATCACAGTCTTGGCACTACTCATTGCTACTGGGTGGTCACTGCTTCTAGACTTTTCAGTGGACAAAGCCAGGAAATATGTACTTTATAGAAAGTGAAGGTGAAGTCGCTCAGTCGTGCTGACTCTTTGCCACCCCATGGACAGTAGCCTGCACCAAGCTCCTCCGTCCATGGGATTCTCCAGGCAAGAGCACTGGAGTGGGTTGCCATTTCCTTCTCCAGGGAATCTTCCCGACCCAGGGATCAAACCCAGGTCTCCTGCATTGTAGACAGACACTTTACCGTCTGAGCCACCAGGGAAGTCTCTATAGAAAGAAAATAATAAATCGTAAGTTCATTTTGATATTTCCAATGTACATGTAAGACTTCCGAATTTTTACATAAGTTCTTTGATTTTACTTACTGTGTCCCTTTTTTTCTTATGTTGATGATCTTGGTGCATAGTGATAGCATATTTGTTTGCTTTATCCTAAAATTTACATAAATCAATTAAATATGGCACTACCAATATTACTATTAACAGTAAGACAATTTAAATTTTTCTACCCTCTTAACACCTATGGTGTTAATGCCTTTCAGTAAAATGGGAATTATAATCCTGGATCTGTCTGAAGGTTCTATGGGGAAGCAGGTGATCTGTTGAGATTCTTTCATCTGTGAGATTTCTTGTAAATCAGTATTGTCTTAGACAATTTCATAAATTCACGAGATGGCTAAATGCTTGTGATTGAGCTATAAGGTTCCAGTTCTAATTTCTTTACCAGTCTTTGACTTAGAAGTTTGATGATCATTTGCTATAAGAATATATGCCCCTGCAAATACTATTAAAGCAAGCAACCATCATACAAAAAGCTAAATTTAAGGATCGTATACAATGATTCACATATTGTGTGCTGCTTTTTGGTATATAGAACATCTTCATGTATTTCATCTCACTTGATCCTCACATCTCCCCAAAGTCATTGTTGTTCAGTCACTAAGTCGTGTCTGACTCTTTGTGACCCCACGGACTGCAGCATGTCAGGCTCCTTTGTCCTCCATTATTTCCTGGAGTTTGCTCAGATTCATGTCAATTGAGTCGATGATGCTATCTAACCATCTCATCCTCTGCCACCCCTCTTCTCCTTTTGCCTTCAATCTTTACCAGCATCAGGGTCTTTTCCAGTGAGTCAGTTCTTTGCATCAGGTGGCCAAAGTACTGGAGCTTCAGCATCAGTCCTTCCCATATATATTCAGGGTTGATTTCCTTTAGGATTGACTGATTTGATCTCTTTGCAGTCCAAGGGACCCTCAAGAGTCTTCTCCAGCACCACAATTTGAAAGTATTAATTCTTCAGATCTTCTTTATGGTCCAACTCTCACATCCATACATGACTACTGGAAAAGCCATAGCTTTGACTATGTGGGCCTTCGTTGGCAAAGTGATATCTCTGGTTTCTAATATTCTGTCTAGGTTTGTCATAATCTCAAAAATGACAGAATGATCTCTGTTCATTTCCAAAGAAAACCATTCAATATCACAGTAATCCAAGTCTATGCCCCAACCATTAATGCCGAAAAAGCTAAAGTTGAATGGTTCTATGAAGACCTGTAAGACCTTCTAGAACTGACACCAAAAAAGATGTCCTTTTCATCATAGAGGGTTGGAATACAAAAGTAGGAAGTCAAGAGATACCTGGAGTAACAGGTATCTGGAGTACAAAATGAAGCAAAGGCTAATAGACTTCTGTCAAGAGAACACACTGGTCATAGCAAACATCCTCTTCCAACAACACAAGAGACGACTCTACACATGGACATCACCAGATGGTCAATATCAAAATCAGATTGATTATATTCTTTGCAGCTGAAAACGGAGAAGCTCTATACAGTCAGCAAACAAGACCTGAAGCTGATTGTGGCACAGATCATGAGCCCCTAGGTTGTAGGTACCTCTATTATATCTTGCAAATGAGAATTAAAGGGGTTAAGTACTTTCCCATAGTCACACAGCCAGTAAGTGGCCAAGCAGGAGCTCTCTGCTGCTGTGAGTCTGAGGTCAGACTCATAACCTAGCATTTCTTCTAACACATCAAGATAGTCAACATACACTAGGGTGATGTCTGTAACCTGGTAGTGCTGGTCCTTTTCACTTCTCTGTGAAGATGAGGGAAGAGAATGCTTTGGGATATTCTTCTGAGAAGGCCTAATGGTCCTTGCTTTTCATGGCTCTTAGGTGTTCAGGTGCAGGGCCTAAGGCATGGATTTGAGTACCCTTCATTTTTAATGTTTCTGTTGTTCTCCCTTTCCCATGTCAGCTTGGCCGTTTGAGTTATTTGAAGGAGGAGGAGGAGACATATTTTTCAACTCAGAACTTAACTCTGCAATATCAATGCCTGATCTGGCTTCTATTCAACCAGTCACTGCCAGGGTTGTCTTCCACTACCGCTCCCTGTGACTATAAGAGAACATCCTACTCTGTTTTCTCTGCTGATTAAATGGGGATTTCAACTCATTTCATATTAGTGATAACTCAGCCAGAAAATAGCAATAATTTTTCCACTGTTACCCAGTCCAACTAAAACACTAATTTCTCCTCAAAAACTTCTTGTGTATTGATTTCAATGGTAGCTTTCCTGAAATTTATCAAATCTTTTGAAAAATATGAGGATTAACCACAAAATACAGCCAAGCACATGAAGTTGAGTGTCTATTCTACTAACCTCCCAGGAGCTGGGGAATGTCTGAATTGGACCTGAAGGGAGGAAGATTGGAGTGTTCAAGGGACTGCCACATCCATTGCGTTCCTGTAGTTTGGATGAGTTAGGAGAGACATAGGAATTTTTCTACCACGTGTACTGGCACCAGTGGAGAGAAAACTGGTGAGAACTCAGGAAGGGAAGAATTGCTATTTGCTTCACTGGTGCCAGCACTCCCCACCGCTAATTTTCACAAAGGATCTGGAATCAGAATGCTTGGAGTCAAATCTTAACTTCACCATGTTCACCTTTGGGAAAAGTTCTGGATAGTTCTATGCCTCGGTATTCTTATCCATCAAGTGGAGACAAAATAGTACCTCGTTCATGTGCTCATGAGGATCCAAGAGATAATTTCATAATGCTTAGCATAGAGTTTGACACACAGCAATGTGTTAATATATATTAACTGTGTTAATATATATCAAATGTATATACATTTAAGCAGAGGATAATTACTTTACAATATTGTATGACAAAAATCACCCCAGTATTCTTGCCTGGAGGATTCCATGGACAGAGGAGCCTGGTGGGCTACAGTCCATGGGGTCACAAAGAGTTGGACACGACTAAGCACCTAAGCACATGAACACTCAACTGCTGGATATTATTATTAATCATGAATGTTCTTATGATCATTCTCACTATCATTTTTACCAAAATAATATATTATCCAGGCCTCAAACCCTCTTAGTGGTAGCTGTGGACTCTTTATTCATCTATCTTGGTTGCTTTATTAAAAAGTAGGAGTGCTTCTTTAATAGAAAGCATTAGCTAAAATGAGCCCCCCCTGAAAAAAAAGCCCTTTACAACAGTCTCCAGATTATTCCCTCTGCTGTGAAAATGTGACCGGTCCTAACTGAAAGGCTTCGCGTGCAAAGAAAATGATACAAAAGATTGTATAATTATAATTTATACAATCTTTTGCATAATTTTGTATAATTATTAATAATTGGTTTATGTTGATTATGTCATACTCGTTGAAATGATCATTTTCAATATACACTATTAAGTAATAAATAAATAAAAATAAATAAATAAGGTATTAATATACTCTATTAAATAAAACATATCCATTAACTTCATCTGTTCCTTTTCTTTTTTATTTTCAATGCAACTACTGGAAAATTTCAAGACACTTCTGTGGCTTCCATTTGGAGCTCGAATTCTATTCAGTTGGACAGCACTAGCTTAGAAGCCATGGCTGCACATTTCCTGGGTCCACCTCACACCTTACTTTGGGGTTCAATGAGATTTTCCTTATCCCTCTAGCCCTAGTGCTAGTGATTCCCTCCCCTTTCCTTGCTCTTTGCTTCAAGCAGGCAGTTCACCATTTCTTCTAGTCAGCCTTGCCCCTGGACCTGTAAGGTGTGCTGACTCTCACAGCCCTTTGCTCCTAATGGGCAGTGAAGGGGGCTGTGGCCACTTCTGCGCTATTGGTGGATTTCCCTCCTGGGTCTCCTGACAGCATTTGGTTCACCCCCCACCCCTTCAGCATTGCGCACATTGGTTTCTGGTTAGATTTATAGGTCTTTTCCCTCTACTCTACTGTAAATGCCTCCTGCATTAAGAGGGCAAGGTTTTAACCACTGGACCCCCAGGGAAGTCCACCCATCCTATTTCTAGTTTAACTCTGATCTCCACTGACCAGGGTAGCATCTTGCAGAAATTGTTTGCTCATTAAGTACTGCAGGGACCACCGATTTCCTCTGGCTGCATTTCCTGCTTCCAGTTGTCCACAGCAGTCCCAATCCCAGTGTTGCATGACCTCCAGTTCCCCAGTGAGATTTCATCCATAGTTATCTGTCAACTCGGTTGCCACCAGGCTCTCACTGTAACTCTTTGGATGATCCCTCCTCTATTTGTGTGCAGATGGGCTAAGCTGGAGCACAGCAGGTCAAGTAGCAGTTCTGCTATGCAGTCTGGGGAGTGAGTGTCCCAGGGGGAGGGTTGAGCTCTCTTGTGGGGCAGCTGGCTGTATGGCCAGTGTGTAGCAAGCCACAATAGGCTGTCTCATGCCTTGGTTGCAAGGATTTGCCCAATATGCTTTGTGGTGGGCATCCTTCCAATTTTGTGGGTGACGCTGCCATGTCATTAATGGTGAGCAAATGATGCACAGAAAGCAGAGTGGGTAGAACCTTGGCAGAAGTGCGTTTCCTAGCAACATCATTAACTAAGTCAGACCACCGTTTAGTCAGCTTTGCCTCCTGTGGCCTGATACCATGGTGACACCACACTCTCTCTGGCCACTCCATAAACCTTACGCTTCTGGTTCTCTGTCTTTAGAGGAACTGGAGAGAATGATCGCTTAGCAGTGTGCTGCTAAGAAGCTAAAATCGATAGCAACTTTTCACTTTTTCCTTTCTCCCCTGAGGTCTTTGACTGTGTACTTTGTGTGATTTGTTTCCTGGGGACGGACAGCCTTGTAACCTTTTTGTCATATAAATGTAGAGTTTTTGCTGAAGCATCCCATGTCTTTCTCATTATGATGGCTGCAAGTAAAGATTTATTTATAATGATGAAAATGATAGAATATTTATTTGGCTTAGGTTCTACCCATTTTATAAGGGCTTTCAGTCCCCATTGGATTTCTACAATGTTCCAAGAATCGTCAAAGGAGTGTTTGATGAGCACTTGTGAGCTATTCCTCCCAACAACCTTGTGGCGTTTTTTTTTTTAACAAGGAGTGATGGTCTCTTTGCTCCATCTCCACTCCTGGTGGGGATTGACCTGGCTCTGTACACACGTTGCTGCATCTGTGCTGTGTTTCAGAGACTTTAGCATCTCTCTCTCTTCTTGTCTCCCCCTCTTTTTCTGCTCTTCCTCTTCTTCTTCTGCCTCCCATTCCTCCTCCTTCTCCTATTGCGGCGGTCTTGTCACTCTAGGACTCAAGTGTGCAGGGGCCAAGCCTGGGGATAATCTGAATGACAGGTACACTGAAATTCTTAGAAGAATATCTTCCCTCCTTTCCCAAGCTGACTTACTAAACTTGGGCCAAGTTGAAGCACTCTATCTCTCTATCCAATGGAGGTATTCTTTTCCAAATGCTACCCCGTCTAAGTCAGTAGAATCTTGGTGGCCCTTCCCTGTTGGTCCTCTAGACAGGCTAAAGTGGCCAAGCTAGACCCTGGACCACTGCTGCGAAGAAAGGCCCATCAACTTCTTATTAAAAAACATATTATAAAACTTAAATAAAGTATATTCATTAACATTCACATAAAGAAGATTCAAATTGATATACTGTGGTGATAGGTTAGAAAACTAAATATGTAAATATAACAGTAGTTTCTTAAATAATGTAAAAACAGTAAGTTTTTTTCCTAGCTTTATTGACATCAAATTGACATATTGCATTACATATGTTTAAGGTGCACAGTGTAATGATTTGATAGACATATATTGTAAAATGTTTACCACAAGAAGGTTACTTAGCACCTCCCTTACCTCACATAGTTGCCACTTTTCCTGTGGTGAGAGCACTTAAGATATACTCTCTTAGCAATTTTCAAGTGCACAATAGAGTGCTGTTAACTATAATCACCATTTATGTATTAGATCCTTAGTGCTTAGTCATCTTATGACTGGAAGTTCGCATTCTTTGACCAACTTCTCCCCATTTTCTCCAACCCCTAGACCTGGCAACCATTATTTTGCTCTTGCTTGTGTGAGTTTATCTTTTTTAGATTCCACATATATGTGAGATCATACAGTATTTGTCTTTCTCTGTTTGACATCTGTTAGCTCCTCTATCTGCTTCAGTTCAGTTCAGTTCACTCAGTCGTGTTCGACTCTTTGCAACCCCATGGACTGTATAGCATGCCAGGCTTCCCTGTCCATCACCAACTCCCAGAGCTTACTCAAACTCATGTCCATTGAGTCAGTGATGCCATCCAGCCATCTCATCCTCTGTCAGCCCTTCTCCTCTTGCCTTCAATCTTTTCCAGCATCGGGGTCTTTTCAGATGAGTCAGTTCTTCACATCAGGTGGCCAAAGTATTGGAGTGTCAGCTTCAGCAATGAATATTCAGGACTGATTTCCTCTAGGATGGACTGGTTGGATCTCCTTGCAGTGCAAGAGACTCTCAAGAGTCTTCTCCAACACCACAGTTCAAAAAGTCTGCCCTAAAACATCCTCAGTGTGGGCATGGAAGAACCCATTCCTTGGGCTAGGGTTCTCT
The DNA here is from genome assembly GCF_055505025.1 of Bos grunniens. Taxonomy (NCBI): domain Eukaryota; kingdom Metazoa; phylum Chordata; class Mammalia; order Artiodactyla; family Bovidae; genus Bos; species Bos grunniens. The sequence continues at coordinate 120,758,037 of NC_141194.1, read as the reverse complement.
CAGGAACTCCACGTGCCATCCACAGTTGGAACCCTTGCCTTACTGATCCTAAGATGCCTCTTTCTTAGAACGCATTGTTCGCCGTGTATTTCCCAAGCACACACCAGGTGGTAGGTCTCATGAAGGATTTGACATGAATTCTGTCTTGAGGGAGCCTCCAGAATAGAGTTTGAGATGATACGACTCCACAACCAACTCAAAATAGGAATCTCTGTAAAAGTGCTCTGTCCTCTGCCTGGCTCTTTACCAGGTTTCAAAGAAGGGCTTTCCGCTATAGAGCAGTTTGAATTGTTAGAGGTATTTCCCTTTTTAAGTTGAAATCCATTTCTCTAACACTTGGTCCTAGCTTGTATTGTCTTTAAGCTGAAATCCATTTCTCTAACACTTGATGCTAGCTTGTATTGTCTGTAGCCAGACAAAGTAGAGAATTTCCCCTTCATGGTAGCTCCTAAGACATTTTAAAACAGCTCTCATAGCCCTTCTAAGTGTCTTCTTTCCTCCAGTTTTCAAAGCCATTTTCTTAACATGTCATCATCACTCTCCTCTGTGTGTTCCCTTGTTTTGTGTTGCCTTCTTTGTGTAATGAAACTCAAAAATAAATTCAGTACTCTAGGGGTGATCTGACCATCAGGAATAAAGTAGGAATATAATCTCTCATGATTTGAACTTTAGACATTAAATGCAGCATCTTTATTTTTTTAGGAGCTCTTCATTGACATTCCCGTTCTAAGAGACTGACTCCTATAATAGAAACTAAGAGCATAAAAGACCAGCCACTCATTCACCTAGTACTCCTTCCAAGAGTGGTGGGGACTTCAGTAGAGTCCTCGGCCAGCCAGATGGCCATATTCTCACTGTGATGTCCATCACTCATGTCAGTAGCAGTGTCCATACTATAATACTGTGCTTATGGTGTGATTTTGGCTGTATCTGTAGCTGTCACCAAGTCCTTTCTTTCCCCACACTATTTCCCTAAAGACTAATGATGTTGAACATCTATTCATATGCTTATTTGTCATTTGGGTATCTTCTTTGGTGAACTGTCTCCTCAGGCCTTTTGTCTGTTTTCTAGTTGGATTGTCTGTCTGGTATTTTTAACTGCTGAGATTTTAGAGTTCTTTATATATTCTAGATTCTAGTCCTTTGTAAGCTATGAGGTTTCTGTAATACTTTTTCCCACTCTGTAGCTTGTCTATTCACCCTTTTCACTTGGGATTACACTGAGGAAAAGTTCTTAATTTTAATGAAGTCTAACTTATTATGTTTGCTTTTTATGGATCATGCTTTTGGTGTCAAGTGTAATGATGCTTTGCCTAGGTCTAGATCCCAAAGATTTCTTCTCATTTCTTTAATTTCTGAAAGTTATGTAGTTTTACACTTTACATTTAAGTCTGTGATCCATTTTGAGTTAATTTCTTGTAAAGGTGTAAAGTTTAGGTCAATGATATTTATTTATTTATTTAGCCTATGATGTCCAATTGCTCCAGCACCATTTATTGAAAAACCTAACCTTCCTATTAAGCCTTTAACAAGAATCAGTCAGACACATTGTGTGAGTCTACTTCTGAGTTCTTTATTCTGTTTCATTGATTGATGTCACACTATCTTGATTAATATAACTATAAGGTAGACCTTAATATCAGGTAGAGTGATTCCTCCTTCATGATTCCTTTATTATTCAAGATGTTTTTAGCTATTCTAAAGTCTATACCCTTCCATATTGTGCTGCATTCAATATGCCAGCAAGTTTGGAAAACTCAGCAGTGGCCACAGGACTGGAAAAGGTCAGTTTTCATTCTAATTCCAAAGAAAAGCAATGCCAAAGAATGCTCAAACTACCACACAATTGCACTCATCTCACATGCTAGCAAAGTGATCCTCAAAATTCTCCAAGCCAGGCTTCAGCAATACGTGAACTGTGAACTTCCAGATGTTCAAGCTGGATTTAGAAAAGGCAGAGGAACCAGAGATCAAATTGCCAACATCTGCTGGATCATCAAAAAAGCAAGAGAGTTCCAGAAAAATATCTGCTTCTGCTTTATTGACTATGCCAAAGCCTTTGACTGCGTGGATGACAACAAACTGTGGAAAATTCTGAAAGACATGGGAATACCAGACCAGCTGACCTGCCTCCTGAGAAATCTGTATGCAGGTCAAGAAGCAACAGTTAGAACTGGACATGGAAAAACAGACTGGTTCCAAATACGGAAAGGAGTACATCAACGCTGTATATTGTCACCCTGCTTATTTAACTAATATGCAGAGCACATCATGAGAAATGCTGGACCGGATGAAGTACAAACTGGAATCCAGACTGCTGGGAGAAATATCAACCTCAGATATGCAGATGACACGACCCTTATGGCAGAAAGCAAAGAAGAACTAAAGAGCCTCTTGATGAATGTGAAAGAGGAGAGTGAAAAAGTTGGCTTAAAACTCAACATTCACAAAACTAAGATCATGGCATCTGGTCCCATCACTTCATTGCAAATAGATGGGAAAACAGTGACAGACTTTATTATTTTAGGCTCCAAAATCACTGCAGATGGTGACTGCAGCCATGAAATTAAAAGACGCTTGCTCCTTGGAAGAAAAGTTATGACCAACCTAGAAATCATATTAAAAAGCAGAGTCATTACTTTGCCAACAAAGGTCCGTCTAGCCAAAGCTACTTTGGAAAAGACCCTGATGCTGCGAAAGATTGAAGGCAGAAGGAGAAGGGGACAACAGAGGATGAGATGGTTGGATGACATCACCGACTCAATGGACATGAATTTGAGTAAACTCTGGGAGTTGGAGATGGACAGGGAGGCCTGGCGTGCTGCAGTCCATAAGGTCACAGAATCAGACATGACTGAGTGACTGAACTGACCTGGTGGTTTTTCCAGTAGTCATGTATGTATGTGAGAGTTAGACTATAAAGAAAGCTGAGCGCCGAAGAATTGATGCTTTTGAACTGTGGTGTTGGAGAAGACTCTTGAGAGTCCCTTGGACTGCAAAGAGATCCACCCAGTCTATCCTAAAGGAAACCAGTCCTGAATATTCATTGGAAGGACTGATGTTGAAGCTGAAACTCCAATACTTTGGCCACCTGATGTGAAGAACTGACTCATTTGAAAAGACCCTGATGCTGGGAAAGATTGAAGGCAGGAGACGAAGGGGATGACAGAGGATAAGACGGTTTGATGGCATCACCGACTCAATGGACATGAGTTTGAGTAAACTCCGGGAGTTGGTGATGGACAAGGAGGTCTGGAGTGCTGCAGTCCATGGAGCCCCAAAGAGTTGGACACAACTGAGCGACTGAACTGAACTGAACTGAACTGACTGATGCCCTTCCACATAAATTTTTGAATAAACTTGTCTATATCTACAAAATACATTGCTGAATTTTTTATGCATGCATGATAAGTTACTTCAGTCATTTCTGACTCTTTGTGACACTATGGACTGACTGTAGCCTTCTAGGCTCCTCTGTCCATGGGATTCTCCAGGCAAAGATACTGGAGTGGGTTGCCATTTTCTCCTCCAGGGGATCTTCCCGACCCAGGGATCAAACCCACATCTCTTATGTCTCCTGCATTGGTAGGCAAGTTCTTTATCATTAGTACCACCTTGCATTAATCCTATGTATACTAAAGAGTTGATATCTTTAGTGTGCTGAGTTTTTCAATCCATGAACGTAATATGTATCTCCATTTATTTAGGTTTGACATCTTAATGGGTTGTTTTTTTTTTTTATATTTGAGACACAGTATTTCTTATATTATCTTGATCCAAGTCTTTGGTTAGATATATGGAGAAGGCAATGGCAACCCCCTCCAGTACTCTTGCCTGGAGAATCCCAGGGACGGTGGAGCCTGGTGGCCTGCTGTCTATGGGGTTGCACAGAGTCGGACACAACTGAAGTGACTTAGCAGCAGCAGCAGCAGCATGCATTGAAAATATTTTCTCCCAGTGTGTGGTTAACCTTTTCATTTTCTTTATAGTGCTTTTAAGAACAGAAGATTTACATTTTGACAAAGTCTACTTTATTTTATTTCCATTTGTAGTTTATATTTTATAGTGTCCTATCTAAGAAATCTTTGCCTACACCAAGACTACCAAGATTTCTGCCTGTGTTTTCTTTAAGATACTTTATAGTTTGAACTTTCACATTTAACTCTATGATCCATTTTGGGTTAGCTTTGGTGTGGATGTGAGGTAAAGTTTGGAGTTTATAGCTTTTATATAGATATCAAACTTCCCTAGCATAATTTGTTAAATAAGCTGTACTTGCCACATTGAATATTTTGAACTCTTTGTTGAAAATGAATTGAATATATGTGCATGGGTCTATTTGTGAACTGCTGTTCTGTTGCACTGACCTACTTTTTGATCCTTAAGTTACTCCCATACTATCTTGATTACCACAGTTTTACAGTAAGTTTTGAAATCATATAAAGTCCTTTTAAATTTATTCTTTTTTTGTCTACAAGATTGTTTTGGCTATTCTAAGGCCTTTTGCAATTCTACATAAATTTTATAATCAACTTGTTAATTTCTATAGGAAACTTTGTGAAGATTTCATTTGGATTGCATTGAATCTGTAGATCAATTTGAGGAGCATTGACATCTTAACCATATGGAATCTCTAATTCATAACTATGGTATATACTGCTTTACATATTTAAATCTTCATTCATCTTAATCCTTGTAATTTTCAGTGTAAAGATCTTGCACATCTTTTGTTAAATTTATTCTTAAACATTTAAAATTTTGATACTTAAAAAAAATTTATTTATTTATTTTAATTGGAGGCTAATTACTTTACAATATTGTAGTGGTTTTTGCCACACATTGACATGAATGAGCCATGGGTGTACATGTGTTCCCCATCCTGAACCCACCTCTCACCTCCCTCCCCATCCCATCCCTCAGGGTCATCCCAGTGCATCAACCCTGAGCACCCTGTCTCATCCATATTTTGATGCTTTTTAAATGAATTTTTAAAAAATTGTTTTCAAATATATTTTCAAATTGTGTGCTCCTACTATATGAAAAAATAACAGAGTTTTGTATACTGACCTGGTATACTATGATATTAATACATTTATTTCCTTATTTTTCTCTAGATTTCTTAGGGTTGTCTACATAAACAGTTATGTTGTCTGACATTTATTTCTTTTACTTGCCTTATTGCAATGGCTGGAAGTTCCAGTATAATTTTGATACAAGTGGTGGGAACATACCTTCTTATTTTGTTACTGGTATTAGGGAATTGATGTTCAGTATTTACCACTAAATATGATGTTATACTTTAAGACTTCTTCTTGATATTGTTTATCTAAATGAGGATGTGTCCTTTAATACCAAGTTTACTGAGACTTTTATTATTAATGGATATTAAAGTTTGCCAAATGATTTTCTGTATCTGTTGAGATGAATATATGTGTTTTCTACTTTATTGTGGTGAATTATATTGTTTCATTTTAAAGGTAAAACCAAGCTTGCATTCCTCATATACACATCAATTGGTGATGATGTATTATTGGATTCAACATGCCACGGGTCAGCAAACTTTTTTCTGTAAAGAACCAGATGTTAAATACTTTCAGTTATATAGGCCATATGGCCTCTGTGGCAACTATGTAACTCGGCCTTTGTAGTCAGAGACCATACGTAATTGAATGGACATGGCTGTGTTCTGGTAAAACTTGTATTCACAAAAACAGGTGGCAGGCCAGATTTGGCCTGTGGGCCATAGTTTGCCAACCTCTGCAATATGGCAATGTTTTGATAATGATATTTGCATCTATTTTCATAAGAGAAATTCTCCTTTCTTGGAATGTCTTTGACAAGTTTTGAAATCAACATTATGCTGGCCTCCTTAACTGACTTCAGAAGTGTTTCCTCCTCCTTTACTTTTCTGATAGAGTTTGTGTAAGATTGATATAATTTCTTCCCTAAGTGTTTGATGAAATTTATCAGTGAAACCATCTGGACCTGAGCTCTTTTCTTATGGGGACATTTTAATCACTTTCATGGATATAGGATTATTCAGATTTTGTATTTCTTCTTGAGTCAGCTTTTAGAAGTTGTGTTTTTAAAGTAATTTTCAATTTCTTCTAAGTTATTGAACTTATTGGGTTAAAGTTGTTTGTAATATTAAATTATTAGACTTTGAATGCCTGTAAGTTCTCTAGTGGTGTCGCCTGTCTTACTCCTTTATTGGGAGCTTGTGTTTACTTTTTTGTTCTCATCACTCTTGCTAAACACGTATCCATTTTACTTTTTGAAAAGAACCAATTTTTTGTCTTCTTAATTTTCTCCTTGTTTTCTTATGATTTTTTCTTTCATAGATTTATACACATTATCTCCTTGATTTTACTGAATTAGAATTTAATTTGCTCTTTTTCTCTAGTTTCTTAAAGTTTAAACTTATGTCATTCACTTTTAAACTCTTTTAAATTTTCTAGCATCAGCATTTAAAGCTATATGTTTGGCACCAAATAATACCTTACTTGAAAACCATAAATTTTGATATATTGTGCTTTTATTTTCATTCAGTTCAAATATTTTCTAACATCTGATGTGATTTCCTCTCTGGCCAATGGATTATTAAATCTGTTACATAATTTCTGAATTTTTAGTGGTCTACATAGTTGTTCTGTTTTTGATTTCTAATTTAAATTTATTTTGGTCAGAGAAAATACTCTATGATTTGAATCATTTAAAATATATTGAGAGTTGTTTTATGACCTATAATATGGCCTATCTAGATGAATGTTCCTGGTATATTTGAAAGGGCTATATATTCTGCAGTTGTTGGGGGGATATTCTATGATGAAAAGTTTGTTTATATTCTTAACTGTTTCTCTGTACTTAATATGGCTTTTTTTCTGCCTGCGTTTATTTTTGTTGTTGTTATCATTGGCCTAAAGGGATTTAATTATAATGTGTTTGGTATGAATTTCTTTGTGTTTATCTTGCTTGAATTCATTGAGCTTCTTGTACCTGTGGATTTACAGTTTTTGTCAAATTTGAAAATGTTAGTGTCTTTATTTTCTCAAATATTTTTTTCTGTATACTGGCTTTTGGGAACCACAATTATACATATGTTAGGACTGCTTGAATTTGTCCTGTAGGTTGCTGATATTCTGTTCATTTTATTTGTCTTTTTAAAATCTTTATGCTTTATTTCATATAGTTTATATCATCATGTTTTCAAGTTTACTGATTCTTTCTTCTTAGATATCTAATTTGCTATATTCCATCCAGGGTATTGTTTTGTTTCCCAGATATTTTATTCTTCTTCTTAAGAAATTCCATTTGATTATCAACCATTTCTCTCTTCACTATGTTCATGTTTTCCTTTATGTTTTTGAATGTCATTATAATAGTTGTAACAGAAATAACATATGATTGCATTAGTGTTATTAATTTTTGTAATATATAAATGTATGCATTACAAAATAAGGAAAAACTTTTCAATCTTTCCTTGTCCATATCTTCATAAATATTTCTCTGCTCAGAGATCAGTAGTAATGACATTTTGATATGCATGTCTGAAACTTTTTCTATGCTATAACATACATATTTATGTTCTAACTCAAATACATAGTTATCTAAAGCATAAATAGGGCTTCCCCAGTGGCTCAGCAGTAAAGAATCCTCCTACTGTGCAGGATGCATAGAGACACAGGTTTGATCCCTGGATCAGGAAGATCCCCTGGGGGAGAAAATGGCAACCCACTCTAGTAATCTTGCACAGAAAAATCCCATGGACAGAATAGCCTGGCAGGCTACAGTCCAGGGTGTCTCAAAGAATAGGAGATGGCTTAGTGACTAAAAACAAACAGACAAAAAAATTAATAGGGTCATCCTGTATGCATATTGTTTTGCCATTTGCTTTTAGTTTTGTCCAAAATGTGTCTTTGGAAATTTCTTATATTAATGTATGTAGGTCTATTTCAATTGCATTATCAATTTGTGTTTCATGGCTTTGAAAAGCAACTAATTATTGACCTATTTAGATTATTTCTAAGTTTTTGCCATTGCAAGAAGTAATGTATATCCTTATAAAACATTTTTGTACATAGTTATTGTTATTATTTGTCTTACTACAACTAATAGTTTGCATTTGTTGTGTGATTACTATGCTGAAACTTGAGTTTTTAAAGCATCATTTTGGCTACTGTGTAGATAGAGAATAAGGAGTTGGGTGCAACTTGGGAGACCAGTTAGAAGGCTACTTCAATACTCTAGATGAGGGATGATGGTGAGAACTGGTTGGATCATAGATATATTTTGAAGGTAGTATCAGCAGAATTTGCTGCTGGAGTGTATATGGAATGTGAGAGAAAGCTAGAAATAAAGAATGACTCCAGTGTCTCTCGTCTGTGTAACTAGGAAGGATGAAATTCCTATCAACTGAGATGGGGAAGACTGTGGGAAGAGCAGGTTTTGGGGGATGTCAGGAGTTTGATTTTTGACCTGATAAGTGTGAGATGACTATTACACATGCACTTAGAGCTGTTGTGTATACAAAATCGGAGTTTAAGTGAGAGGTATGTGTGTGGGCTTCCCTGATAGCTCTGTTGATAAAGAATCTGCCTGCAATGCAGGAGACCCTAGTTCGATTCCTGGGTCAGGAAAATCCACTGGAGAAGGGATAGGCTACCCACTCCAGTATTCGTGGGCTTCCCTTATGGCTCAGCTGGTAAAGAATCCACCTGCATTGAAGGAGACCTGGGTTTGATCCCTGGTTAGGGGAAGATCCCCTTGAAAGGGAAAAGACTACCCACTCCAGTGTTCTGGCCTCGAGAATTCCATGGGCTGTATATTCCATGGGGTCACAAAGAGTCGGACATGACTGAGTGACTTTCACTGATGTCACTGACGATGTATTGAGAGTTATCAGTATATAGATATTATTCAAAGTCATGAAACTAGATCAGATCACCAAGTGATTAAGTGTAGATAAAAAGGAAGCAATTTCTGTTCAGTTCAATTCAGTTCAGTTCAGTCGCTCAGTTGTGTCTGACTCTTTGCAACCCCATGAATTGCAGCACGCCAGGCCTCCCTGTCCATCACCAACTCCCGGAGTTCACTCAAACTCACATCTGTTGAGTCGGTGATGCCATCCAGCCATCTCATCCTCTGTCATCCCCTTCTCCTCCTGCCCCCAATCCCTCCCAGCATCAGAGTCTTTTCCAATGAGTCAGCTCTTTGCATGAGGTGGCCAAAGTATTGGAGTTTCAGCTTTAGCATCATTCTTTCCAAAGAACACCCAGGACTGATCTCCTTCAGAATGGACTGGTTGGATCTCCTTGCAGTCCAAGGGACTCTCAAGAGTCTTTTCCAACACCACAGTTCAAAAGCATCAATTCTTTGGTGCTCAGCTTTCCTCACAGTCCAACTCTCACATTCATACATGACCATTGGAAAAACCATAGCCTTGACTAGACGGACCTTTGTTGGCAAAGTAATGTTTCTGCTTTTGAATATGCTCTCTAGGTTGGTCATAACTTTCCTTCCAAGGAGTAAGCGTCTTTTAATTTCATGGCTGCAATCACCATCTGCAGTGATTTTGGAGCCCTCCAAAATAAAGTCTGACACTGTTTCCACTGTTTCTCCATCTATTTCCCATGAAGAGATGGGACCAGATGCCATGATCTTCGTTTTCTGAATGTTGAGCTTTAAGCCAGCTTTTTCACTCTCCACTTTCACTTTCATCAAGAGGCTTTTGAGTTCCTCTTCACTTTCTGCCAAGAGGGTGGTGTCATCTGCATATCTGAGGTTATTGATATTTCTTTCGGCAATCTTGATTCCAGCTTGTGCTTCTTCCAGCCCAGCTGGAATTCCTTTGATATACTCTGCATAGAAGTTAAATAAGCAGGATGACAATATACAGCCTTGACATACTCCTTTTCCTATTTGGAACCAGTCTGTTGTTCCATGTCCAGTTCTAACTGTTGCTTTCTGACCTGCATATAGGTTTCTCAAGAGGCAGATCAGGTGGTCTGGTATTCCCATCTCTTGAAGAATTTTCCAGTTTATTGTGATCCACACAGTCAAAGGCTTTGGCATAGTCAATAAAGCAGAAATAGATGTTTTTCTGGAACTCCCTTGCTTTTTCAATGATCCAGCGGATGTTGGCAACTTGATCTCTGGTTCCTCTGCCTTTTCTAAAACCAGCTTGAACATCTGGAAGTTCACAGTTCACATATTGCTGAAGCCTGGCTTGGAGAATTTTGAGCATGACTTTACTAGCGTGTGACATGAGTGCAATTGTGCGGTAGTTTGAGCATTCTTTGGCATTGCCTTTCTTTGGGATTGGAATGGAAACTGACCTTTTCCAGTCCTGTGGCCACTGCTGAGTTTTCCAAATTTGCTGGCATATTGAGTACAGCACTTTCACAGCATCATCTTTCAGGATTTGAAATAGCTCAACTGGAATGCCATCACCTCCACTAGCTTTGTTCATAGTCATGCTTTCTAAGGCCCACTTGACTTCACATTCCAGGATGTCTAGCTGTAGGTGAGTGATCACACCATCGTGATTATCTTGGTCATGAAGATCTTTTTTGTACAGTTCTTCTGTGTATTCTTGCCACCTCTTCTTAATATCTCTGCTTCTGTTAGGTCCCTACCATTTCTGTCCTTTATCGAGCCCATCTTTGCATGAAATGTTCCCTTGGTATCTCTAATTTTCTTGAAGAGATCTCTAGTCTTTCCCATTCTATTGTTTTCCTCTATTTCTTTGCATTGATCGCTGAGGAAGGCTTTCTTATCTCTCCTTGCTTTTCTTTGGAACTCTGCAGTAAAATGGATATATCTTTCCTTTTCTCCTTTGCTTTTCACTTTTCTTTTCACAGCTATTTGTAAGGCCTCCCCAGACAGCCATTTTGCTTTTTTGCATTTCTTTTCCATGGGGATGGTCTTGATCCCTGTCTCCTGTACAATGTCATGAACCTCCATCCATAGTTCATCAGGCACTCTGTCTATCAGATCGAATCCCTTAAATCTATTTCTCACTTCCACTGTATAATCATAAGGGATTTGATTTAGGTCATACCTGAATGGTCTAGTGGTTTTCCCTACTTTCTTCAATTTAAGTCTGAATTTGGCAATAAGGAGTTCATGATCTGAGCCATAGTCAGCTCCCAGTCCTGTTTTTGCTGATTGTATAGAGCTTCTCCATCTTAGGCTGCAAAGAGTATAATCAGTCTGATTTCGGTGTTGACCATCTGGTGATGTCCATGTGTAGAGTCTTCTCTTGTGTTGTTGGAAGAGGGTGTTTGCTATGACCAGTGTGTTCTCTTTGCAAAACTCTGTTAGCCTTTGCCCTGCTTCATTCCGTATTACAAGGCCAAATGTGCCTGTTACTCCAGGTGTTTCTTGACTTCCTACTTTTGCATTCCAGTCCCCTATAATGAAAAGGACATCTTTTTGGGATATTATTTCTAAAAGGTCTTGTAGGTCTTCATAGAACCATTCAACTTCAGCTTCTTCAGCGTTACTGGTTGGGGCATAGACTTGGAGTACTGTGATATTGAGTGGTTTGCCTTGGAAATGAACAGAGGTCATTCTGTCATTTTTGAGAATATAATTTCTGTGAGAGATAGGTGAATAGATGATATGCAAAGATGTAAAGAAAGATTGTAGGGGAAAATATAATTTTTGATGTGCATACCTGAAACTTTCTTCTCTGTATTTACATACATATATGTTCTTACTCAAATATATAGTTATCTGAAACATATATAGGATCATCCTATATGCATATTGTTTTGCAGTTTGCTTTTATTTTCACTTTATATACATAAACTGTGGGTCTATTTCTGAGCCTTCTATTTTGTTCCATTGGTAGTATTTCTATCATTATGCCAATACCACACTGCCTTGATTGTTGTTTTATAATAATATTTGAAATCAAGTAGTGAAACTTTCCAACTTTGTTCTTCTTTTAAAAGTTCCTTTGGCCATTCCAGATTCTTTATAGTTCTATATGAATGTGATAATTATTCTATCAATTTCTATACAAACCTTTTCTGGAAGTTCAATTAAGATGGTTTTAAATCTATAAACAATTTAGGAAGAATTGACATCTCTAACAATTTTGAATCTTCCAATTTATGAGCAAGTTTTATATCTCCATTTATTTCATTAATTTCTTTCTGCAATATTTATAGCTTTTAGTGTACATATATTGTTGTTGTTCAGTTGCCAAGCATGTTATTTTGGTATAGTTGTAAGATCATATGCTGTTGTAAGAAATAATAAATATATATAGCTTAGTATACCCTTTACTCAGTTTCCCCTAATGATAACAATTTGCAAAAGTGTAGTACAACACCACAACCAGGAAATTGATATTAATATGTCTACCATATTCAGATTTCACCAGTTTTACACGTGTGTATTTAGTTATACAGTTGATTCATATGAAGATCACTGTAGTCAATGAATAAGAGAGTGCCATCACCACAAGAACCCATCCTGTTGCCCCTTTATAGGCACACTCATTTTTCTCTGCCCTCAATTCTGTAACCCCTCACAACCACTAATCTCCCTCTCTGTAATTTTGTTGGTTTGAGAAACTTATATAAATGTAATCATATTGTATGTAACCTTTGGGAGATTTGTTTTTTTCACTTAGCATAATTCTCTAGAGATCCATTCAGGCTGTTGCGTGTATCAGTAGTTCCTCATTTTTTATTGCTGAGTAGTATCCCATGGCACCATGGTTTGTTTGACTGTTCATCTATAGAAGGACATCTCGGTTGTTTCCAGTTTCCAAACTAGTAGGAAGAAAACCATTGTGAACATTTGATTAAGGGGTTTTGTGTGAGCATAACTTTTCCATTCTCTGGGATAGGTGCCCAGGAGTGCAATTGCTGAGTTTTATGGTAATAGCAAGTGCAGCTTTGTAAGAAACAGTCATAATTTTTTTCTAGTGTGGCTGTACCACTTTACATTCCCACCAGTAATATACGAGTAGTCTAGTTTCTCTGTATCCTTGACAGAATTTGGTGGTGTCACCATTTTTATTTTAATCATTCTGATAGGTGTGTAGTGATATTGTGGTTTTAATTTGCCTTTCCTTCATGGCTAATGATGTTGAACATCTTTTCATTGGTTTTGTCATCTTCAGTAAAACGTATGTGCATTTCCCCCCTATTTTGTAATTAGTCTATTTTTGTTTGTTTTCCTGTTGTGTTTTGGAACTTATCTGTACATTCTTCACACAAATCTTTGTCAGGTATATGGTTTGCAAATATTTTCTTCCAGTCTGTAGGCTTGTGTCTTCATTGTCTTCTCAGGTTTGAAGCACAAAAGTTTTAAATTTTGATGACATAAATTTTAAAATATTTCCTTTTGTTGATAATGCTTTTGATGTCAAATCTAGGAACTCTTCACCTAGCACTAGGTATCAAAGCTTTTCTCCTATGTTTTTATGAAAGTTTCATAATTTCCCATTCTCCACCTAAGAGCACCATCCATTTTGAATTACTGTTTACATAAGATGTGAGGTTTAGGTCAAAATGTATGTTTTCCTTGTGGAAATTCCTTTTTGGGGAGCTTTTAAATTATGAATTCAATTTTTAATGGTTTGGTTGAGTTTTTAAAACCATTTGTTCTGGCTGCCAAATTTATGAGTGTGAAGTCTTTCATATTTCCTTATTTTATTTTTATTAGCTGCAGGACTTATAGTGATACCCCTTGTATTACTGTGGATATTGGCAATTTGTATCTTCTTTTTTAAAAACCATCTTTATCAATCTTCTTGCTGCTGCTGCTGCTAAGTCGCTTCAGTCGTGTCCAACTCTGTGCGACCCCATAGATGGCAGCCCACCAGGCTCCCCCGTCCCTGGGATTTTCCAGGAAAGAACACTGGAGTGGGTTGCCATTTCCTTCTCCAATGCATGAAAGTGAAAAGTCAAAGTCAAAGTGAAGCTGCTCAGTCAATCTTCTTAGAAGTTTATAAATTTTAATAATTTTTAAAAAAGCCATTTTCATTGATATTCTCTATTTTCTTATTTTTATCTTTTGGTGCAATTATAGTCATCCCTCAGTATCTACACAGGATTGATTCCAGAACCACCCCCCTCTATATAAAAATACATCAATGCTCAAGTCCCTTATAAAAAAGGCTTTTTGTACCATCAGCCCTCTATTTTCCACAGATACTATATCTGTGACTGTATCTTTATCATTCCATTTTTTTCCTGTTTGTGTCAGTTTTATTTTGCTCTTTTCCCCCTAGTTTCATGAGGTGGAAACTTTATTGATTTGCAAACTTTACTTGTTTCTAACATAAGCATTTACTTCTATAAATTGTCTTCTCTGTACTATTTTGGCAGCACTCCACAAATTTTGATATGTTATAATTTTCATTCATTTTTATAGGCCTCTGATGGCAAAACTAGATAATCAGTACAAACAAAACAAAATAAAATGACAGACCAATATCTTGAATGACTTTAGGCACAAAAATCCTTCACAAATATTAAGCAATTGTACCCTCCAATGTATAAAAATAATTACATATCATGACCAAGTAGGATTGATTCCAGTTTTACAAGATTTGGTCAACAGGCAAAAATCAGTCATTGTGGTCTGCTGAATCAATATGCTAAGAAAAACAAATATGATTTAACAAACGCCTGAGAAAAAGATAGTTTATTATGTTTACCCATTCTGCTGTTCTTATTTCTTTTCTGAAGTTCCAAACCTTCTTCTGCCACAATTTCTATTTAAACATTTTCCTAAAATCATCTTTTACTGATAACTTTTTTGGGGACAGATTCTTGGTTTTTCTTTGTCTGACAATGTCCTCATTTCACCTTTATCCCTAAAGAGTATTTTCATGGCACATTGAATTTGTGGTTGGCTAGCTCCACCTGGCACTGCTGGCTGGTGGTGAAGGCTCATATCATTGCCAAGCTCTATGGTGTCGCCAATATTAGCCCCTACATTGTTTAACACTATGAACTTGGAAAAGTATTTTCCTTTTTATAAAAATTGAAATACAGTTGCTGTACAATATTATGTTAGTTTCAGATGTTCTACGTAGTGATTTGACATGTGTGTACACCAAAATACCCTAGTAACCATCTGTCTCCATACGAAGTTATTACAATATTATTGACCACATTCTTTACGCTGTATATTACATCCCTGTGACTTATTTATTACGTAACTGGAGATTTGTGCTTCTTAATTCTTTTCACCTATTTTGCCTCCCCCCACCTCCTCCCCACTGGGAATCACCTGTTCATTCTCTGTATCTATAAGTCTGTTTTCATTTTGTTTTGTTTTGGTTTTCTTTACATGCCACATCTAAGTGAAATCATACAGTATTTTTCTTCCTCTGTCTGAACATTTAATTTATGTAAACTCATCTGATTCCTACCCCGGAAGTGATATAGTTATCTCAGTTTTATATGTGAAGAAATCGTTTGCCAACATACGGAAAGAGTTGCTCAGGCTGCAGTCCATGGGGTCGAAAAGAGTTGGACACAACTTAGCGACTGAACAACAATGAGATAACACAAGTAGAAAGAGAACCTACATCTTTCACCTACAAGTTCAAAGATTTCCCCACCCTGGGACACTGTGGCCAATCTCTCTTCATACCTATGGCCAATCAGCTTCCAGATCCCACCATTTCTTTCTTTCTTTCTTTTTTTTTTTATCTAACTCTTGCATTTGTCCCTTCCTATCCATTTCTGGTGACCACTCCTTTTCACAGATCTCTATCACCTCACCTGGGTGGGCACAGTAACCTGAATGGGAGGACTTTGACAATTGACAATTGATTTGCTACCATCCTGCTCTGAAGTAAAAAACTATATGTGGAAGAGTTCACCTCACTTTTTAGAGTCATACATGTCAAAAGTCTCCCCTCCCTTCCCTAGTATTGCTGACACTGATATATATATATATATATATATATATGTATTATTTATCAGGTGTCTATATAGAGATTCTGTTATTGTAGAAATGAAAAGGGTCTGAATGGGTAAATGTTGACCACAAAGGTGCAGCAGAGGGTGTTTTTTTTTAATGCATAAGTTAATTTATTTTTTAAATCACAGTGAACTCCGGGAGTTGGTGATGGACAGGGAGGCCTGGCGTGCTGCGATTCATGGGGTCGCAAAGAGTCAGACACGACTGAGCGACTGATCTGATCTGATCTGATCATATCAATACTTTATTTATTTATTTAAACTTTTTATTTTGTATTGGAGTATAGCCAATTAACAGTGTTGTGAGTTTCAGGTGAACAGTGAAGGGACTCAGCCATATACATACTTGGATCCATTCTCCCTCAAACTCCCCTCCCATCCAGGCTGCCACATAACACTAAGCAGAGTTCCCTGTGCTATACAGTGGGTCCTTCTTGGCTATCCATTTTAAGTATAGCGGTGTGCACATGTCCATCCCAAGTTTTGTTCTGAGCTGAGTCATTCAGAACCTTCTGCCTCTGAGAGTAGTTCAGTCAGTTAGCTGTTTTATGCTTCTTTCCTGATGTCCAGTCCTATTTCAATTTTGAATTTTCTTAGTATCACTTAACTCACTTCTCTTTAAAGGCTGTTTTGTAATAATGTGTCATTTCTATGTAAACTTATGACCTTTTCTTGTTTGCATAAAAGAATGCTCATTGGTATGTATCAGCTGAAATATGATTTTTGTCATTCTACTACGACGCAAAGAGTCACTAATATGGTCTCTAAGTCCTAAAAGACTTTAATACTTCTTTGCTTATCTTTGATCAACTTGGTTATAGAACTCTAATTATATAAAAAATGTAACTATCATAATGTCAACCACATTTACCCTTCTTGATATCCCATGATTCTTTGCACTAAGGGCACAAGGCCAGGTCCTTGCTGACTGCTTGATAACTGAATGAGTGATTATTCTCCTTGTTAATGGACAATGATATAGAAAACTCTTCCATATGTGCAGAATATTAATGAGAAGCTGCACAAGCTGAGATAAGACTATAAGATGCTGCAAGCAATCGCTTATAAGAACATTATAAAAAATATTACTCGTCAAGAATGTATCCAGACTGGGGGTCTCTGGGTGACGAATGAGGAAGAAAAGGGAGACACACACTCTTACTGTGAATGACTGAGTAATTCACAAACAACGCTTGTCCCATGGTTTCTAATATTGAGTTTTCCATTTAAATTAAAAAAAAAAACAAAACACTTTGTTAGATAGCATTGCAGATTGTGAAATGGGGAAGGGAAATATCTTGCTTCATTCTCAGCCTCTTTATTGCTTTCTGTGCCAGCTACAGTGTGTCAAGCATTTGTCCTTCATGAAAAATATCGCCAAGATGACTCCTAAAAGAAATTTCAACCAACTCCAAGAAGCCAGCCCATTCACAACACTGTTCATTTCCTCAATTTTGTTTTCAGTGTGGGGTATTGTCTATAATTGGAAATTGTAGGAAAGCCATTTTTTTCTAGTCTGCATTTTTGGATGATATACTAGAAAAAAGGGAACACTCATTGGATATTGTTTAATTCACACGAGCTCTGTCAATAGGATTTCTGAGTCAGTTGTAATGGACACATGGAATGTCACAGCCACAGGGGGCTGAGAGATCATTTAAGCCTGTTTTTCTCAACTGAGTAATGTAGAGATCACTTTTAAAGGGGGAAAAATTCTTACTATTCTCCAGTGTTGACTTAAATTATTTTCAGAATGCTATTAAAACAAGCGTGTAATAATATAAATGAAGTGTGTAATGTAACATGTATATTTCTATATAAATATATATTTTAAGTAATACACATAAAATTAGGTATAAACTCCTTATTCATAGAACACATGTGATTATTCCCTTCTCCATCTCCTTTCTTCTAGTCAAAGAAGGACACCTGCATCCTATACAGCACCTTTGTTTGGCAAGAACCCATCTTTTGTCTAACACGTCCACCTTTGTGGGGTGTTTTTTTTAATATAGCTTTTAACAATTATAACAACACTTGGTTTCCATTCAGTTGGTTAACACAAACACATAAATGGGCAGAAAAATAGCATGGCAGCACTTGATTGTAAGACTATACCTTTGGAAACTTTTAAATAAATTATAGAAATGAAAATACAAAATTAGAATATTCTAATAGCAAGAGACGAATCATCTCCCCTGACACATTTGCAGAGCCTAGTTTGAAAAATATCCATTTACAAAAGCAGAACTGTTCATCAAAGTCATAAACAAGCCAAAAATATAGCTGGAAACAGATTCCAGAACTGAACCAGTTTCTTGCCATTTAGTACAGCAGTTTCCACAAAGCAACACTGACTTTATTTGTATTTTTATTTAAATGTATCCACTCTAAGACTAAAATCAGAATAATGCTGCTTCGTGTTCTCTCTCATAATGTTTGGAGTTTTATATCACTTAGGGATGCATGAAGTTTTATCTGTCCACTGTCATTATCTGTTTTTGTTTTTTTTTACCTTGGAATCTTATTTGTTGTGACAATAGAGTGGTGTCTGATTTTTATGTCTGTGCCATTAGTGTTCAAGGTATGAGGAACAGACGATAGTAAAATTTTTTATGGAAAAAAAAGTCCTAAGAAAAAAGATCAAGGCTCCTGGATGCAGTGCATTTGGCCAAAGGCAACAAGAGTTTCTGGGCTTCCCAGGTGCCTCCGTGGTGAAGAATCTGCCTGCCAATTCAGGAGCCACAGGAGACGCAGGTTCGATCCCTGGGTTGGGAAGATTCCCCGGAGAAGATGTCAACCCAGTCCAGTATTCTTGCCTGGAAAATCCCCCACATGGAGGAGCCTGGTGGGCTACAGTCCAGTAACAGCAACAACAACAGGAGTTTAGATAGTTGGAACAGTGACAACTTCTAAGATTTGTAGATAGCCGCTATTGTGGAGGTTCTAAATTCCACCTTTGGGGACAAAAAATAAAGGTCACTGGACAGGAAATGAAACCACATTTCCCCCCTTGACCTCAATTTCCCCTCATCTAAGATAAGGCAGTGGGTGAAGTGATCTCCCGAAGTTCTCAGCTCTGATTCTATGTGTTGTTCTAAATCAGTAGTTTAATTGTTGTCCTGCATTTTTTCACTTTATTTCCTCCTACAATTTTGTTCTTGGTTTTGACTGAAATATGATATGACCAAACAAAATAGTTTGCTCTGAGCCTTTTTTGATGCCCTTAAAATCAGAGAGATATAGAGTGTTTCATGCTGCATAATCATTGGTTTGGGCAAAAATTTTTTGGGGTTTTTCTGTAACCCAAACGAACTTTTTTGCCAACCCAATACATAGATTGATAATGACTTCATTTGTTTCAGTTTTACTTGGTAGCCTTTATATTTTATTTTTCTTATAAAGTTTACCTTAATTATAAATTTTGAGCAAATAATATGTTTTACATGTATAAAGACAGAGATTACAGGAATAATTTGTTGCTGTCACCATCAAATGACATATGCACTGATGTTTACATGACACCTTGAAAGATGAATAGGGTTTGGAAGGCCAATGAATAAAAATAGAGGGCATTTGAGGCTGGGGAGGAGGCAGGCCAGATGATCCTGGTATTTTCATGGGACAGTAAAGAGCAAGGGAGTGGTGGCAAGAAGGGAGAAATTCAGCAAAACTTTCAGAGGGCCTCTGCCAGGCTGCAGAGGGCTTTGGATGTCAGGCAGAGAGTTTGAGCTTGATAAGCAGACAAACGGATCCATCAAGGCTTTCTGCTGCCTCTGCGTAGATGTTTCTGGCTCATTATTCAGTAATGGGCCCCAGTCCAGGGCCTGCCAGGTCATTTGGTTTTGTTCATCCTTTGGAGTGATGTGCTCTTTCCTTGAAAGCTCGCTTCGCACTTTGTCCCTTCTTAGGGGCTGCTTTAGGTGACCCTTAAAAACCACTTGGCCCTTAGTTTCCTCATCTGTAGAATGAGGATATGAGTGTAGGTCTGTCTCAGTCTCTTTCTTGCTTTGTCTTTCTCTTCCCTAAGACACTCAATTGACAGTAGGATCTTATCAACGAAGTGTCTCACTGCAGTAGCTGTTATGTACCTGTGTGGAGCTGGAATGAGTGAAGTTTGGGAAAACAAATGCCACAGATGATTGTCCTGCCAACTTTAAAATGCATAAAATTTTAAAAGTTTTTCCAAACTCTGACTTTTTTTTTTTTTTTTAATGAAAAGAAGTCAATTTAGTGACTTTGGAGAATACACAGGAAAAATCAACCATGTTTTTAACAGCTAGGATTCTTTTGACTGCAATTAACAGAATATCCAACTAATTGTGGCTAAAATAATGAGGACATTTTATTATCTCACATCCAGAGGTAGGTTGGTTCTCAGTTCAGTTCAGTCACTCAGTCATATCCGACTCTTTGCAACCCCATGAATGGCAGCACACCAGGCCTCCCTGTCCATCACCAACTCCCGGAGTTCACCCAAACTTATGTCTATAGAGTCGGTGATGCCATCCAGCCATTTCATCCTCTGTCATCCCCTTTTCCTCCTGCCCCAATCCCTCCCAGCATCAGGGTCTTTTCCAATGAGTCAACTCTTAACATGAGGTGGCCAAAGTACTGGAGTTTCAGCCTCAGCATCAGTCCTTCCAATGAACACCCAGGACTGATCTCCTTTAGGATGGACTGGTTGGATCTCCTTGCAGTCCAAGGGACTCTCAAGAGTCTTCTCCAACATCAGGGTTCCTTAATTCAGTGGCTCAACCATATCATCAGAGCTATTAGGTTTCTTCCATCTTTCTGCTCTGTCATCCTCAGCAGCCCCAGCATGATGGTGTCTCCCCTCTTGGTTGCAAGATGGCTGCAGTGGCTCCAGATTTCTTATGCACGAAAAAATGTCCAATGAAGAGGAATAGGGCGCATTTCTTATTTTTTTAATTTTAATTATTAAAGAAAACCTTCTATAGCTAACTTCCCTTGGGTTCCACTGGCTAGATAAGCAATAGTCACATGCTTACTTCTTAGCAGCAGGAGAGGATTAAAATATGGGTATCTAGCATATCCAGCTTCTATAGTGAGTTAGTTCTGCCTGAATAGGAGAAAGTGGAGGGGAGGAAAATGGGTGTTGGGAAAGCAACTAATAGCTCCTGCCACATATGTTCTTTTTCCAACACTCATCTTAAGACCCCCTCTTCCTTTACGTAGCCGCTGGCTAATTAAAGCTAAGTATTTAGCATAAATCAGAGCTTTTGTGAATTATCAGAATAATTAGAGTCTTTGTAAGCCCAAGGCCCTTATTTTATTTCATCTAAAAGTTTAATGATAAATGGGCTCCCATAGCCCAAAATGAGCTTCTCTGGTTCTGAAACCGGATGTAATTTTTTATTGAATTGGGCTTTAGAAAAATAACTTAAAATGTACAGGGATTGTGATAAAGAGCAGCTTAAATTCTAGATTTTTTTCTTTTTTTTGCTTTACAAATCTCCATCAGCTACCAAAAATAAGACCAGATTAAAGGGGTATGTGGATATTTAATGTAAAATTAGGAATATGTGGTTAAAAATCAGGAAAGAGTTTAGAGCTATGACCATGAATAAATTGTGAAATATCAGCTTACTTCTCTGCTACAACACTGACCTAAAGAAGCTTTTCTGTTTCCCCAGCAACCTTGCACAGCATTAGCTTGCTTCCCTCAGAGTAAATTAAATGTGATTTTCAAGTACTACACTTCATTATTTCAGAAATCACAATACCTAGCAGAAATAAGAACATTTCATAAATCATATTGGAGTTTATTTTTAAGGCAGAGCATAGAAAGTATTTATTTGGAAAAATGTTATTTTTCTTTTAAATCTACTAAATTTCCAAGGACTTACAAATCATCTCTATGATGAAGCGGTAAATGGGACATAGTATGTTTAATTTACTTAAAATACATTAGTGATTGCCCAATAATATTTGTTTTAAAAAAAGAGTTTTAGTTAGCTGATACATAAAGATAAAAGCCACATTTCAAATAACCTTACTGATCAGAAGCTCTGGAGGATAAAAATCATATTAATGATAACAACTCTTTTCTAAAATCAGATTCTCTTGTTCATGCATTCAATCACTTGTAACTGTTTTCCCAAACTTTGCATATACATTGATATTACATCTTTTTTTACATACACACACCCATATAGATGCATTCTATGCAGTGTGTACCCCAAATCAGTACATTTGAATGTTTGAATAAGTCAATATCTGACTTATCTCCGTCTTTTTTTTTTTTTTTTTTACATCTTAGTACTGAAATTGACATAAAAGCTTATCTTTCATATTTAGTGGCCAGGTTTTAAAGGCCTTTTGAATTTAATCTATGTCTGTTATAATACTTAACCCAGTCTGCCTTGGATGGGAGTAATCCATGTAGGTGCCTGATTCCTTTCTAGATTGTGAGTAACTTAACAACAGAGAAAGCGTTCGGTTTATTATACACCATCCATGGAGGATGGGCTTCCCTGGTGGCTCAGTGGTAAAGAATCTGCCCACAATGCAGGTGATATGAGTTCAATTCCTGGGTTGGGAAGATCCCCTGAGAAGGAAATGGAAACCCAATCCAGTATTCTTGCCTGGGGAGTCCCATGGACAGAGGAGCCTGGTGGGCTACAGTCCATAGGGTCAAAAAGAGCTGGACACAACTTAGTGACTGAATAACAAGAACAGCCTTGTGTTAAGTGAGTCATCAATAATGGTTCTTCAACAAAATCACTTACTATGGGACTCGAGTCAGGAGTTGCCTTCTCCAGAGCAGTGGTCTCCAGAGTAGAGTATTTACACCCCATAAACTGTGTGCGTAAGATGAATCATCTAGGAAGTAAAAAGGATATATTAAAACTTGCATTTACTCTGATCCTAAAAAGAAATAAATGGATCTTTAGTAATAGCTAGTATGTAATTTGTTAGTAGTTCAAGTATGTACTTTAATACATACAATGAAATACATACATATTAGGATGCACATGTTCATATTTTTATCACAGATAAGGATTATGGAAGTTTGGAGACCACTGTTTCAGTTGTAGAATGTCCAAGTGGGTTGATTTCCTCATAGGGGAGGCACACTGCTTTCCAAACCTTCTAACTGCTGGCAGATACCCAAATTCTACCACACTGCCTCTTTCTTTAGCATAATCAGGAGTGTAAACCTAGGGGTCCAATCTGGATTTGAATACTAGTGCTTCCACTTACAGTTGTGTGACCCTGGATGAAACAGTTCACTTTTTAGTTTTCTCATCTCTAAAATGGACATATAAATACCACTTTACAGGGTAGTTGTGAGAGTTTGTAGACATGTGAAATAATTAATAGATAATTGAAATTCAGGAAATATTAGCTGCTTTCAGCATATGTTAAAATTTTAAACACCTAAGCTTTTGGTTATCAATCATCAATACATCTGCATAAATGAGTTTGAAATTGTGTTTTCAATTGTGGTAAAACACACATACACAGTGTATCATGTGAAATGCCAGGCTGGATGAATCACAAGCTGGAATCAAGATTGCCAGGAGAAGTATCAACAACCTCGGATTTGCCAATGATACCACTCTAATAGCAGAAAGTGAAGAGGAGCTAAAGAGCGTTTTGATGAAGAGGAGAGTGAAAAAGATGGCTTGAAATTCAAAATTCAAAAAACCAAGATCATGGCATCTGATCCCATCACTTCATGGTAAATAGAAGCGGAAAAAGTGGAAACAGTGATAAATTTTATTTTCTTGTGCTCCAAAATCACTGCAGATGGGGACTGTAGCCATGAAATTAAAAGACACTTGCTCCTTGGAAGAAAAGCTGTAACAAACCTAGACAACATGTTAGAAAAACAGAGATATCACTTTCCTGACAAAGTTAGTATAGTATAAACTTTGTATAGTCAAAGCTATGGTTTTTCCAGTAATCATGAACAGATGTGAGAGTTGGACGATAAAGAAGGCATAGGGCTGAAGAATTGATGTCTTTGAGTTGTGATGCTGGATAAGAGTTGTGAGAGTCCCTTGGACAGAAAGGAGATCAAACCAGTCAATCCTAAAGGAAGTCAACCGTGAATATTCATTGGGAGGACTGATGCTGAAGCTGAAGCTCCAATACTTTAGCCACCTGATGCAAAGAGCTGACTCACTGGAAAAGACCCTGATGCTGGGAAAGATTTAAGGCAAAAGAAGAAGGGGGTGGCAGATGAGGTGGTTAGATAGCATTACTGACTCAATGGAAATGAATCTAAGCAAACTCCAAGACATAGTGGAGAACAGAGGAGTCTGGGTGCTGCAGTCCATGGGGTTGCAAAGAGTCGGACACAACTTAGTGACTGAACAGCAACAACAAAAACACAAATAACATAAAAATGACCTTTAACCATTTTAAGGTGAAATTCAATGGTTTTGCTATGGTCTAAATGGGTCCCTCAAAATTCATGTGTAGAAATCCTGGTCACCAAATATGATGGTCTTAAAAGGTGAGGTCTTTGGGAAGTGCTTAAACCATGTGGGGCAGGGGGAGCTCTCATGAATGGGATTAGTGTTCTGAAATCCCTTGGCCTTTACACCATGTGAGGACTCAGTGAGACAGCAAAGTCTATAAGCCACAAAAAGGGTCCTCAGGAGAACATGACCATGCTGGTGTTTGATTTTGGATGTCCAGCCTCCAGAACTGTGAGAAATAAATTTCTGTTGTTTTAGGCTATCTAGTCTGTGATATTTGGTTTTAGAAGCCTGAACGGACTAGGATAAGCATTTAGTACATTCATAGGGTTGTGCAACCATTACTGCTATGTAGTTCTAGAACTATTTCACCACCACAGATGGAAACCCCTAGAAAGTAAGCAATCACCTCTTAATCCCTCCTGTTCCCAATCCCTCATAACCACTAATCTGGTGTGTGTGTCTATGGATTTGCCTCTTCTGGATATTTTATACAAATGGGATCATAAAATATGCACTCTTTTGTGACTGGCCTCTTTCATTTAACATGTTTTCAAGGTTCACCCATGTTGTAGCATGTATTAGAACTTCATTCCTTTCCTCAGTTAAATAATATTCCATTGTATGGATAGACCACCTTTTGTTTATCTAACCATCAGTTGATGGACATGTGGTTTGTTTCTACTTTTTGGCTATTGTGAATAGTGGTGCTGTGAACATTCGTGTATACATTTTTGTGTGGACATGCATTTTTGATCCTCTCATGTATGTACCTAGGAATAGAATTCCTGGGTCACAATGTGCTTAGTCATGTCCAACTCTGTGACCCCATGGACTGGAACCACCAGACTCTTCTGTCCATGGGATTCTCTGGGCAAGAATACTGGAGTGGGTAGCCACTGCCTTCTCCAGGGTGGGTCACAATGGTTGGAGCTTAAACATGCAGGCTGGGGTCTCCATATGGGAGGACATGAGGGTCCTCATGTAATGATGCAGCTCAGGGAGGAATGGGAAGGGAGGAAGGGTAGTCTGGGGACAAGGGCTTGGTCCTCCCCTCACTGCTACATCCTGACTTAGCACTCTGGGAATTTGAGAATTCTATATTTGCAACTGCTTTTCTGCAAAGTTGCAGGTGTTGCTGTTTCATATTATAAGACTTCTCAGGGCACATCTTTATCTCCAGGGTATCAGGAGTCTAAGTGTTTCTCTCAGAAGATCATATTTCACAGACTCCTCCTGATCCAGAGGAGGAGTTTTTGTTCAGTCACTAGGTTGTGTCTGACTGTTTGTGACCCCATGGACTGTAGCCTCCCAGGCTTCCCTGTCCTTCACTATCTCCTGGAGTTTGCTCAAACTCATGTCCATTGAGTTGATGATGTCATCCAACCATCTCATCCTCTTTTTCCGCCTTCTCCTCCTGCCTGCCATCTTTCCCAACATCAGGGTCTTTTCCAGTGAGTCAATTCTTTGTATCAGGGAGCCTAAGTATTGGAGCTTCAGCTTCAGCATCAGTCCTCCCAATGAATATTCAGGATTGATTTCCTTTAGGATTGACTGTTTTTTGTTTTTTGTTTTTAGGATTGACTGTTTTGAACTCCTTGCTGTCAAAGGGACTCTCACCAGTCTTCTCCAGCACCACAGTTCAAAAGCATCAGTTCTTCAGCCCTAAGCCTTCTTGATAGTCCAACTCTCACATCCATCCATGACTACTGGAAAACCCATAGTTTTAACAATACGGACATTTGTTGGCAAAATGATATCTCTGCTTTCTAATATACTGTCTAGGTTTGTCATAGCTTTATAGTTACATGACCATAATTTCATAACAGTACCAAGGAACGATAATGTGATGCCTAGGAAATTTAAGAATTTGGCTTTGAGAGTATTTAAGAGTATAAGCTATCAGAGCAATAAACAGTTCCACTCAAAGAACCACATGGGTGTGCTATGATTGTGGATGTGTTCCTAAACACAGAGAAATAGTGATTGTGAGGCCATTGCCATCCACATACTTTGAGGGTTTTAATTTTTTTTTAATTATTTTAAGTGGACTATCTAAAATATAGTGTTTCTCAGTGTGCTTTGTCACAGAATAGCTGAGAAACAGAATTCTAGTGGAACCTGCTTCTGCTTGCTGATGAGCTTTTGTTGAAGCCTCATGGAAACTGTCAGGAGTCAGTTTAGAAAAGAGGGAGACCCTTTCTGTCAGGGATAATTAAGGAAGGATTTGTAGACAGGGTGGTATTTGAGCTAGATCTTGAAGCTAATTGTGTATGTACAGGATGGAAGAAATGACTTTAGCAACCCAAAGGAAAAGGGGCTAGAGTTTTAGTCCATAGTAAGCCAATGAATTAACGTCTTCCTTAAAACTTTCCCACACCTATATTGGGGGAACTGTGCTCGGTGATGGAGATGAGGAGCCAAATCAGGCTTAGCCATGCCCTGGAGAGGCTCACAGTTTGTTCGAGGGAGATATGCTGCTGCTGCTGCTAAGTCGCTTCAGTTGTGTCTGACTCTGTGCGACCCCATAGACGGCAGCCCACCAGGCTCCCCCGTCCCTGGGATTCTCCAGGCAAGAGCACTGGAGTGGGTTGCCATTTCCTTCTCCAATGCATGAAAGAGAAAAGTGAAAGTGAAGTCGCTCAGTCGTGTCTGACTCTTAGTGATCCCATGGACTGCAGCCCACCAGGCTCCTCCATCCATGGGATTTTCCAAGCAAGAGTATTGGAGTGGGGTGCCATTGCCTTCTCCAGGAGATATGCTAATATATAGCTATTATATATGTGAAACTATCTGCCCATTTGGCACCTGAAAGCAATTGGAAGACTTGGTGCATACGACTCAAGATGGTATGTGGTGAGAATTGAGACTGAGGCTGTGGGCAGAGGCCCAATCATTGAGACTCTTGTCCAACATTTTAAAGAGTTCATACTTCATCATCTATGAGTCATGAGTGCAAGATGTGGTTGCCATATTTCCACTATTTAAAGATTCCATCCATAGCTTACAACTTGACCCCAAATGATCTCTGTTGCACCCGATAAAATGCTTCACACTGAATGTATGCCATTCTCTCTCACTTTCAGATATATTAAAATGGAGAAATCATGAAATTCAGAATTGAGGAAATGTAGTGAGTTAATGTTAGCCTATATTAATTGAAGTTTCAGGTCCGTAATGATGGAGACATTCCTTGCCATGCTGATTATAATACACCCCTGTGCTTTTTCTGATTCATTTAAAAAGGAACATCTAGACAAACCCAGTGCATTGGGAGAAAAGTGACTAGGTTAGGGAAAGACTCCACCATTCTCTATATGAAAAAGATACAGAAATCACCTAAGCTTCTGTAGTACTCCACACTTCATTCCTGGAACTCGCTTGCCACTCTCAAGGCCAAACTTTATCTGTCTTCTTTACTAAACTCAAGTTTCCTGAGGAAGAGAGTGCTGTTCTCTGTTGTGTCCCTAGTGTTTCTGCTTAGATTTGACATTTAATGTATCTTGAATGAATGAGTTAGTGACTGAAAAGCTAAGGCTTGGAAGCTGAGATGAAGAGAGAGAACTATTAAATCTTGGAAAAGCTGGCATGTGGAAGTGGTAACATGCTTGTTTCCTATGACTGTCTTCATACAATGAGGTCCAATAGATGTATAAAAGAAACCATAAGGACACAGAATGGCCTCCAATAAAGGAACTCTTTTCTTCTCTAGTCACTTTAAGACAAAATGAGTATACTGTATATAATATACACTGTAGCAGTTTTTCACCTTATTTGGGGCAATCTGATGAAAACCAAGGTCAGTCTTCCCACACAAAAATGCATATACAAACATACAAACCATCCACAGCCTTTCCATGGCTCTCACGTTAAGGATCTCATTTCCACTGCTTTTGCAATTAATGAAAGCACCTTTACATACATACTCCTAAGGACGGACTTCCCTGGTGGCTCAGACGGTAAAGCGTCTGTCTACAATGTGGGAGACCCGGGTTCAAGCCCTGGGAAAATCCCCTGGAGAAGGAAATGGCAATCCACTCCAGTACTATTGCCTGGAAAATCCCATGGACAGAGGAGTCTGATAGGCTACAGTCTATGGGGTAGCAAAGAGTCAGACACGACTCTCACATTAAGGATCTCATTTCCACTGCTTTTGCAGTTAACAAAAGCACCTTTACATACATTATCTTAGTAATAGTGACACAGAGGGAATGCAAGGCTGAACTATGAAACCCTTAGTGCAAGTGAAGAAAATAAAGCTCAGAGAGGTTAAGTCATTTGCCCATGGTCACACAGCCAATACATTTTGGAGCAGGAATGTGAGCCCCGTGTGTCAGGCCCAGATTCAAGGGGCTCTGCCATGCGTCATGGTTGCTTCTGTATCCCTAGAAATGTTGGGACAGGCTTTGCTACCT
Source organism: Bos grunniens (assembly GCF_055505025.1). Classification (NCBI taxonomy): domain Eukaryota; kingdom Metazoa; phylum Chordata; class Mammalia; order Artiodactyla; family Bovidae; genus Bos; species Bos grunniens. The sequence continues at coordinate 120,729,213 of NC_141194.1, read as the reverse complement.
CTGGGCAGGCCAATAGAGGTGTTTTGAGCATTGACAGTGTGGATGTGCAATACTCGATAAATGTATAAAATGCAAGTGAGAAGGTGCTGTGTGTGTGTGTGTGTGTGTTATCAGAGAGGCTATAGAGGGTAAGAGGTAGACTCTGGAGACAGACCACCCAACTTTGAACTCAGTTTTGGCCACTTGGCAGACACATGATCTTGGGCAAGTTATTTAACTTTAAGTCTCAGTTTCTTCATCTGTAAAATAGGGATAATGATAGTATTTTCCTTGTGTGTTATTGAGAGGCTCAAATGAGATAGTATGTATACAGTGCTTCAAACAGTACCTGGCACCTGGTAAGCAGCTAGTGAACATCAGCCATTCTCAATAAATGATAGTTAGTGTTGATGTAATTACTGTTGTCATTGGAAGTAATTTTCATTTCAATAACACCATTCATCTCTAAGTAGGAAATTGTTTCTCCCGTCCAGTGCTGTGAAGGAGTTTTTCTGTACCTTCATTCAAGCGGAGTGCTTACAGGGATATGCAGCTTTAGCCCTTGCCTCAGGTTTTTTCTTTTAAGAGTAGGTAGAAAAATAGTGGAAATAATGACCATAATTTTTATGGTTTTAGTTGATAAAGAAGCTTATAATGAATATTTGTATTTTGACAAAAAAGATTTACTGATATTTTTCCCAGTGTAAAGCAGTCAAGATAGAGAGAGACAATGCTATTGCCCCTTAAAAATTAAGCATTTCATCAAATTGGCTAAATGTTTAAATTGTCTGCAGAAGGCACAAAGATATTCATACACTATGTCAACAACTGTCACTTTTGAAATGCTGACTATCGGGGGATATAAAGAGTGGGGTAACAGCTAGTGATCTAGGAACTGGGCAAAATCCACAGCTGACATCCTACACTAAAATAAAAGAAGCATTAAGTTTCCCTTGGTGATTTTGTCAGTGTCAGTAATATCTGTAAATGTGAATTTTGTTTTTTGGAAGATAGGTGTTAGTTAGATTAGGAAAGCGGAGAAGGCAATGGCACCCCACTCCAGTACTCTTGCCTGGAAAATCCCATGGACGGAGGAGCCTGGTGGGCTGCAGTCCATGGGGTTGCTAAGAGTCGGACACGACTGAGCAACTTCACTTTCACTTTCCTCTTTCATGCATTGGAGAAGGAAATGGCAGCCCACTCCAGTGTTCTTGCCTGGAGAATCCCAGGGACCGGAGAGCCTGGTGGGCTGCCGTCTATGAGGTCACACAGAGTCGGACACAACTGAAGCGACTTAGCAGCAGCAGCAGATTAGGAAAGACAGTTAAAAATATGACCCTTCAGATTTAAATGGCAGATAACATTTAAATTGAAAGTGGTAAGAAGAATGGTTTGATAAAGTGACTTTTGGAGGGCTTAATCCTGTCACTTTTTCCAGCAATAGATTTTTCTAAGCTTTTTTCTTTCCTCCTAATAAAAGCAGCTGGCATGGAGTCTGGTTATGTGTGATACTTTAAATTATAACCCTGTGCTGTGCTGCTATACTTAGTCACTCAGTTATGTCCGATTTTTTGTGACCCCATGGACTGTAGCCTTCCAGGCTCCTCTGTCCATGGGATTCTCCAGGCAAGAACACTGGAGTGGGTTGCCATTCCCTTCTATATGGGATCTTTCCAGCCCAGGGATCGAACCTAGATCTCCTGCATTGCAGGCTGATTCTTTATCTTCTGAGCCACCAGGGAAGCCCAAATTATAACCCAGTCTATGTTTTTGCACACTGTTGAATTTTATTAGGCAAGCTTAATGGCAAAATCCATTTAACTTGTATTTTAATTAACTTTAATTTTGTAGAATTTGAGAACAAGCTACCAACCAAGATGTCAGATTTACCATGTGATGGTTTATTTTTTCTTCCCAGGTTGCCAGTTTTCTCAGATTTCCAAACTTTCTATAGCTCTGGCAAGGAAGACAATTGAAGAGAGAAAATGAATCCATATTTTATAAAGGCAAAGAAATGGAGTGGTGATTTAGAATTTCACATGCTGGTTATTAAAATGATCACATAACTTTTATCTTTCTAAGTAAAATGAGGTGGAGAGTTGAAGCAACTATCTAAGGGGGGAAAGTCCCATATTTATGTCAATTATTTTGTTTCAAGGTTTGCTTACTTCCCTCCTTGAGTGTCATGCTCTGGGCTCCCTTAATCAAGTCAAGTTTATTTCTCCACTATAAAGTGAAGTATCAGCTATGTTCTCTGAATTCAGTGTCGTTCCTAGCTGTATTTCAGTATTTCATCTGTATAGTGGGAATACCAGCAAAGCTCATAATAATTGCCTGTATTCCTAGGAAAAATGCAATTAGTAGATACTTAGGATTTTAAAGCAACCTATACAATGATGCCTCGAAATGCAAGGTGCTAGTGTTTCTACACTACACACAAAGGAAGATATTTAGAATTCAATGTACCTACCCGACTTTGGCCTAGGTTTGACAAATTCTTGAAGCATTATTGTAATTAAGGGAACTGACTTTTGTGTTCCTCCATTCCTCCCAGTTACCAAATAGGATTTTTTTTCCATCACAAAAGAAAGTAAAAGGGTTGGAAATTAGTAAGGATTAACATATACACTTCATCCTGCCATTTCTTGTGCCTGGTTGCCAAAGTTCTGCACTGAATAAAATGAAAGTATTGCCAAAAAGGTAACAACCGTTGAATTTAATATTAATACGTATACAGTCTATGTTGCATGCAGGTAGGCAGTAGCTTTTGGATCTGAGCCGTGAGCCCACCTTGACTGTGGAGATATTTCCTTACGTTATTTTAATATGAAACAGTATGAGGAACAATCTAATATACACTTTATTTTGAGTGACAATCTAGAATAGAGAAGGGATTGCCACTCAGGAGATCTCAGTAATAGAAGCAGAGGTGCCTTCTGCTATAGCTGCTTGCAGTGATTTCTTTTTCAAGAAGAGAGTTGTACTTATTTAATATGGAGATGATGGTCCAGAAAGACATGGATTGAGAGTATTAAAAATAAGGTCTTCTATTTTCATATGAAGTTCAGGTGAAAAGATGAGCACTAAAAGATGAGTGGACAGAGGAGCCTGGTGGACTACGGTCCATTGGGTTGCAAAGAGTCAGACATGACTGGATTGACTTAGCATGCGTGCAAGAGATGAATGAGGCCCGTGCATGCCCAGTCTCACAGTGTTTGGTTACCTGGACTTATTTTTCTGTCTCTGTTGCAATAATTAAGTCATGTAACCCTTGTCTTATTTTTTTTTCCTTTCTCCCCCACCCAAATTCAATCCAAAACACTGTTGGGTGACATGGGTGAGATGGCTTGTCCAGAAATTTTGTATCTCATTAGGAGATTCTCGCTGGGGACTTTAGTCACAATTTCCTTTTTTTCAGTTTGCAGAGGAGATGTGGAGTAGGTTACTCTGATGGTTGAGCAGAGGATCTTGTGGTCTGTCTTGCCATCCACAGTGGGGAATTGGTTAAATTGACTTCAGCTTCCAGAGTGCTGGCCTATGCCCTAGACAGCTCTAGCGCCTGAGAGGAGAGGGAGTCAGAGCTAGTACCTGCCCACCTACTCCTGAAACAGTCCTGTGATCTATGGTGTATCTTCCCATTCCAGGTGCAAAAGACACTTGCCACTTGCTGAGAGAGGGCATTTGCCACTTTGCAGGAAGAGGGCCAGCAGGTGGATGTGGGAGGTCATTCTTTGGTCTAGACCACCCAAGTATTTTCTGCAGTTTCGGGACTCAGCCAGGGATTCTGAAAAGGGGGGAGGAAGGTGTGAGGAAAATGTGGTGAGGGATTTCAGAATGTCAGTCTGCTGTCACCTGGGCTGTGTTCCTGGGCAGTGTTGTAAAATGTGGCATAGCTCTCAGGCACTTTAATGGTGGGGAAAACAGCATGGGGGTGCGGAGACAGCTTGAGATTTGGAGTCACTGGCCCAGTACCTTTGTGCTCAGTGTGCAAATTGAAGCAAGTCATGGAGAAGGAAATGGCAACCCACTCCAGTGTTCTTGCCTGGAGAATCCCAGGGATAGGGGAACCTTGTGGGCTGCCGTCTGTGGGGTCACACAGAGTCGGACACAACTGAAGCGATTTAGCAGCAGTAGCAGCAGCATGGTACCTCTCTGAGCCCTGCCAGTTTCACAGGGCTATAGTGAACATCCAGTCCAACAATGACTGCAACCTGCTATGCTCCTCTGTCCATGGGACTCTCCAGGCAAGAATACTGGAGTGGCTTGCCATGCCCTTCTCCAGGGGATCTTCCAGACCCAGAGTTCGAACTGGGGTCTGCTGCATTACAGCTGAATTCTTTACCAGCTGAGCTATCAGGAAAGCCCTTTCTGAAACCACTAAACCCTAAATCAATGTTACTTGTGTGAGAGCTCAGGAATGGAAATGTGGATTTGAGCCATCAATACAAGCATTGCCATAAAAGTCTGCAGAAATTCTTATGAGATTTTTTGGGGGCAGTTTAACTCCTAAAATTAACAGATTTTGTAAATCTAAATTTTCTCATATCAGTTGTGCTTCTCCTGGTGTTGACCTTCTTTAACATTTTCTACCCTTGAGGGTGAATTTGGACCCTTTCCTTATGAAACCAAAATCCTGGCAGGTAGGCTGTACATTGATCTGTTCAAAAAGTGTCTGCTGTTCAGTCTCGCCACTCCATCCTCTTATTGTTGGCCATCTATTCCTGACCCTCCAAAGGGAAGTTGAGGAGCCAGCCAGAGCTGCTGACCCCTCTGCCCTGACACCTGAAAGGACTTGCCCAGCGCCATGGACACCAGGGAAAGATCTGCCCCAGAGAGGGGATGGAGATCTAGGAAACTCTAGTCATACTTGGATAACAATGGCAGAGATCTCACCTCAGCTGAAGGCATCTCAGGAACAAGGGCTGTGGCTGATGAGGGGATAGCCAGAGGGGGAGAGACAGTTCACTTGGGATACACTTGGAAGAATGAAGATGAGACAGACAATTAAAAATCACTTTCACAGGTTTAAACTTTCCATGTTGGCTCTTTCTTATTTGGAATGTCCATCTTATTTTCAGTATGTCAAATAAATGATTGGGGATGGTGGTAGGTGAAAAAAAGATGAACTACAACTGGAATAAATTGTCTACACCATATAACTTTGAAACAGTTATTTCACTTCAAAATCCGGCTTTTGTCACATAGCACACAATGATTCATTATGTGATTTTAACTTCAGCTTTTGAAAACATCATAATCCATAATGTTGACTATTTAAAATTGCCAGGACTTCCCTGGCAGTCCAGTGGTTAAGACACCACACTTCCACTGTAGGGGGCACGGGTTCAATCCCTGGTTGGGGAACTAGGATCCCACATGCTGTGTGGTATGGTCAAAAAAAAATAAAATTGCCAAGGAGGGTCTTCTGTGAGAAAAACAAAACAAAACCTGGGATACACTAGGGAACAGCAAAAAAAGACTATAGCCATAAGTATAGCTACTTAGACTTAAGTTAGAGGACTAGCTATTACATTTCCTGTCATTTTTACGTAGTATGAAGATTCAGAGTGGTATTATTTGGCAGGCAGTATTATTTGGAGGCAGGTGTTAGACATGCAATTATCATAAAGACTCTGTGAAGAGGATGTCCACATGATACAAATTTATCTTTATTCTAATATAGTTTACAGAGTTTTTTTCTGACAAATTACACTACACTTTATGGAAATGTAACATTTTGTATGAATGGAAAGGGTAAGCCTAGTTGCATGCTAATGAGGGAGACAAAGTAGCCTCACTCTTATTTGCAACTGGCCCAGACCTTTCCATTAGCAAATTAAAATCTGTTCAAATTTATTTACTAAGATATTAGGAGAAGCTTCAGGCTAACCCCTTGACCTATATTATATAGCAAACAACTGTAGCAGTGAAAATAATTAATAGCATGTAATACACCTCCTGTTTATTTCTTCTTCATGCCCAGGGGTCAGCTGTATAGTGGGTTTGCCATCTGCATTAGGTTACAAGGGTATATTTACTTAAAAATTATCAATTATAGTTTTAAATGGCTTTCCTTAATTGCAGTCTTCTTATTCAAGTGTGATACATATATATCCTTTGTGTTTATTTGTAAATTATATCACCTGCTCCTTCCTAAGTCTGAGAGGAGTCTATTCATTTGAAAATAATGTCTCCCGAAACCAGCTATGTTGTTTGTGTTTACTGCATATTCGTGAGAGCTGTGGCTTTGTTCGTCTTCATTACACCAATACTGAATCGATTAGTGTTCACTGTATATCTAGGAGAAACCTCTCAATTATCATGTGGATCCTTGTAAGAGAGGTCTGGTTGCTAATGGACTTGAAATTTGCAAAGTGAATGTCAGTCTGCGAGGCTTGCCAGGAGTAAATGAGTGTACTGGGCTTTGCTGACCTCTGCTGTCTGTTTTAAAAGGCAGTGGTGCTTTTTCTCTCTGCAGAGGTTGTTTCCAGGCATGGTTGAGAGTCTCATTCTACTGTAGAGCTGATCACACTTTTGAGCGATGGAAGTCAAAGTGCTCTTGGGATAGCAAGTACACACAGTAGCAGAAGAGCATGCTCTGCACCTGTATCTTATCTGAGAGCCAAAGCCCATGCACCTTTCACAAATATAATGCAAAATTGGGCTCCAGGAATTCACACATAAGCAATGCTATCCGTTTGTTGCAATGGTTTCAAAATCTTTGGCAGGAAAATTTCCAATATTTCATTGGTTCGGAATAATATCTGTGCTGGGATGGTTTTATGATGAGAGGGTCCTCCAGGTAAAAATAAGGCTCAGAGAAAAGAGATTCAAATGGAATTATAGATTGTGGGAATGGTTTGGGATATAGGGCTGCAGAGTAGCTGCAAGAGTAGGAGGGAGACTTCTAATTTCTCTTTGACAAAGGTCACTAAGTTCAGTCGCTCATTCGTGTCCAACTCTTTGCGACCCCATGAATCGCAGCATGCCAGGCCTCCCTGTCCATCACAAACTCCTGGAGTTCACTCAGACTCAGGTCCATCGAGTCAGTGATGCCATCCAGCCATCTCATCCTCTGTCGTCTCCTTCTCCTCCTGCCCCCAATCCCTCCCAGCATCAGAGTCTTTTCCAATGAGTCAACTCTTTGCATGAGGTGGCCAAAGTACTGGAGTTTCAGCTTTAGCATCATTTCTTCCAAAGAAATCCCAGGGCTGATCTCCTTCAGAATGGACTGGTTGGATCTCCTTGCAGTCCAAGGGACTCTCAAGGGTCTTCTCCAACACCACAGTTCAAAAGCATCAATTCTTCGGTGCTCAGCCTTCTTCACAGTCCAACTCTCACATCCATACATGACCAGTGGAAAAACCATAGCCTTGACTAGACGGACTTTTGTTGGCAAAGTAATGTTTCTGCTTTTGAATATGCTATCTAGGTTGGTCATAACTTTTCTTCCAAGGAGTAAGCATCTTTTAATTTCATGGCTGCAATCACCATCTGCAGTGATTTGGGAGCCCCAAAAATAAAGTCTGACACTGTTTCCACTGTTTCCCCATCTATTTCCCATGAAGTGATGGGACCAGATGCCATGATCTTAGTTTTCTGAATGTTGAGCTTTAAGCCAGCCAACTTTTTCACTCTCCACTTTCACTTTCATCAAGAGGCTTTTTAGTTCCTCTTCACATTCTGCCATAAGAGTGGTGTCATCTGCATATCTGAGGTTATTGATATTTCTCCCGGCAATCTTGATTCCAGCTTGTGCTTCTTCCAGTCCAGCGTTTCTCATGATGTACTCTGCATAGAAGTTAAATAAGCAGGGTGACAATATACAGCCTTGACATATTCCTTTTCCTATTTGGAACCAGTCTGTTGTTCCATGTCCAGTTCTAACTGTTGCTTCCTGACCTGCATTCAGATTTCTCAAGAGACAGGTCAGATGGTCGGGTATTCCCATCTCTTGAAGAATTTTCCACAGTTTATTGTGATCCACACAGATGTTTTTCTGGAACTCTCTTGCTTTTTCAATGATCCAGTGGATGTTGGCAATTTGATCTCTTGTTCCTCTGCCTTTTCTAAAACCAGCTTGAACATCTGGAAGTTCACAGTTCACGTATTGCTGAAGCCTGGCTTGGAGAATTTTGAGCATTACTTTACTAGCATGTGAGATGAGTACAATTGTGCAGTAGTTTGAGCATTCTTTGGCATTGCCTTTCTTTGGGATTGGAATGGAAACTGACCTTTTCCAGTCCTGTGGCCACTGCTGAGTTTTCCAAATTTGCTGGCATATTGAGTGCAGCACTTTCACAGCATCATCTTTCAGGACTTCCCTGGTGGCTCAGATGGTAAAGCGTCTGTCTACAATGCGGGAGACCTGGGTTTGATCCCTGGGTCAGGAAGATCCCCTGGAGAAGGAAATGGCAATCCACTCCAGTACTATTGCCTGGAAAATCCCATGGACAGAGGAGCCTGGTAGGCTACAGTCCATGGGGTCGAAAAGAGTCAGATACGACTGAACGACTTCACTTTTCATTTTGACAAAGGTAAAAGGTCCTTATGTTTATGACCCTAGGGAATTGTATCTTCCTTTCTCTCTAAAATTCACCAGGTGAAATTTTTTTCCTGGCTATAGTCTACCTGCTTGTGAACCTCATAAGCAATCATAAATTGGAGAAAGGTGAGAGCAGGTTCTGAAGAACTCTGTAGTACCCATCATGTCAATATCCTCACATTTCTACACACTATAAAGTAGAACCAAAGTGAGTTGTTATTTTTCTTGTCTTCATGAGCATAATCATGTGGTAGGGTGAGACTCGGAGAAGGCAATGGCACCCCACTCCAGTACTCTTGCCTGGAAAATCCCATGGATGAAGGAGCCTGGAAGGCTGCAGTCCATGGGGTTGCAAAGAGTCGGACACAACTGAGCGACTTCACTTTCACTTTTCACTTTCATGCATTGGAGAAGGAAATGGCAACCCACTCCAGTGTTATTGCCTGGAGAATCCTAGGGATGGGAGAGCCTGGTGGGCTACCGTCTATGGGGTCATACAGAGTCGGACATGACTAAAGCAACTTAGCAGCAGCAGCAGGGTGAGACTAGGTGTTAATCTATTTCCTGTTTCTGCATAATCCAGGCTGGCCAGATAACTTGAAGCACAGCAGTGTCTTCTATTTGTGTAATACCAAGGTATGCTGACATCTCCCAAATAGCCTGGGAAGTGGTGGCAGCCGTGGGTATTTGCTTATTTTACAGATGAGCAAACAGGTACAGAAATTTAGTGGCATGCATAAAAGTCACTGGATTGAAACATGAAAGACACAGAATAGAACCAGAACCTGTCATTTCAAAGGCTTCATAAAAGCATTTAGCTCTGGGAGGATTCTGAAATAAGAAATCCCCCTAAAGTGCACATCCTGCACTAGCACCATCTTTTCCCCTGGAATCCCCATCCCTTTCTTAATATCTCTTCTTACCACCCTCCAACTCTGTTCGAAAGTTCTTGGCCAGTGTCTTTCATCCTTTCCCCTGCTTCTCCTGTGGAAGCCACTACCAGCTTTTTCCTCGGCTCAGAACCCAAAGAGTTATGACACGCCCTTTCCAGGTTTGGACCCATTCTCCTCTTTGTGTAGCGAAATGAAAAGACTTGCTTATCCTATGAGAAATGCATCATTTGATAACTAGAGTAAATTGCTGTGCTGATGCCATAAGTGGAACTAAATTTACCTGTTAGCCTTGATCCCTTTTTCCCAAATGGCTAACAGCTTTCTCTCTGCCTGTAGGATTAAGGTCCCTATTGAGAGGCAGCATAGGACTGTAGGCTCTTCTGTTGTTCCTCTGGGTTGCAACCAGTCTTTTGGTTGTTCTGATTCAGCACGTTCTCTTCGGTAATAAACTACAGCATTGTCCATAGTTCAGTGGTTCCTACCCTATGGGCCACACCAGGCGTTTACTGTGGATCGAATAAATAGTATCTCAGAAAATTAAAAACTGTAATTTAAAAAAAGTATGTGAATACTGTTATATCTGGCTAAATACAAATTGATTTAAAGATAATACTGACTTGATAGTCATAGTTTATCAGTTAAAAGTTTCTAAATGTACAGGTATACTCCTAACATGTGGAAATCAATGAAGCATTTCAGAGTGAGAATGATATCTTAATATATAAAAAAGAGAATCTATAGCAAAAAGAAATGAATTGGAACTCAGAGGACCCAGCTTCTAATCATGGCTCAGTTATAAATTCTGGATCCATTATATAGTGAGTGATTTGGAGCAAAGGAGTTTTTCTCCAGTCTTGTGTTTTTCCACTGTAATAAAATATTTATTTATTACTACTTACTGTGATTCTGTTATACTGCTAAAACATATTCAATACTTATCAATATGCCATTCATCAGCCTTTTAAACATTCACAGTGGCCCTGTCAGGTAGGTATTATTACCTCTCCTTTCAGAAAAGGTTAATGAAGCACATAAAAGGAAGGTATTTGTTCTTTTCTGTTATTACATAATTTTTTAAAAAAGGCCATTACTTCATTTGAATTCACCATGGCATCCAGTGAGAACTTCAGCTAATCTTATTTTCCAAATAAAGTTACTGTTTACTCAGTATTCTTATCACTTACTTTATTTTGGGGCCATATCACATGACTCATGGGATCTCAGTTCCCCCACCAGAGATTGAACATGGGCCATTGCAATGAAAGCCTGGAATCCTAACCACTAGGCCACCAGGGAACTCCCTCTTTTTACTTATTTTATTTTTATTTTAAAAATGATTTATTGATTTAGCTGTGCTGAGTCTTAGTTGTGGCATGTAGGATCTGGTTCAGCGACCAGGGAGCTCAGAGTCTTAGCCACTGGACTACAAGGGAAGTCCCCTCTTATGGCTTATTTTAAATATAACCTTTATCATATACTGAATTCTTATATATACGAGAACTGCTTTGGACTCTGTTTTCTGATGCATTGCTCTGTCTTCCTAGTCCTGTGCTATTTCACTGTGTCAATGACTGTAGTTTAAAATCTTTTGATATTTTGCAAAGCATACATAGCTTCTTTATTTTTCCTTAATATTTTCCAGAGGTTAAAAAGTCCAGACCATTCTTGCCAGTTTTCTCTTCTGGGTGAATATTAGACTGAGAGTTTCAAATGTAATTGGAAAAAATGTATAGAATTAAAATTAATTTGTGGAAAATTGACTTTTCTGGACCATGGTAGATATCTTTATTTATCCCCATCATCTTTCATATGCTTTAGTAAAGTATGATGGTTGCATTAATGTAGGACTTACCCATTTTGTTGGGTTTATTTCTAGAGATTATTATCATTCCTCTTGTGGATGTGTAGAGCTAGTTTTTGAAGGATAGGTGAAATTTGGATTTGGGGAACAAAAATAGCACATTTGAGGGCTTAGTGAAGAAAATAAGCATGTAATGTCTGGGAGAAGGTATAAGGGTTAATTACTGGGTGGTAAAAACTTTATGGGTGGCTCTGTATTGTGTGTAGAATAAGTTTTACTAACAATACTTGCCTTACCTCCTTCAATGGCAGGCAACCCACTCTAGTATTCTTGACTGGAAAATTTCATGGACAGAGGAGCCTGGCGGGCTACAGTCCATGGGATCACAAAGAGTCACGACTAAGTGACTAAAACTTTCACTTTACCTCCTTGAAAGGATTGTTACAAAGGTTCTTAAAATGTGTGAGATGTATGAAAATTAGTCAAGTCCAATGCAAACAGAATTGAGGACTATTTAAATGTTAGATGAGCACATTCTGACACCTTGTGGTCATTTAAGGGTATGTATCACTTCATGGGAAATGGGGAAACAGTGGCAACAGTGTCAGACTTTATTTTTTGGATTTGGGGAACAGAGTTGGTGATGGACAGGGAGGCCTGGCGTGCTGCAATTCATGGGGTCACAAAGAGTCGGACACGACTAAGCAACTGAACTGAACTGAACTGAATGATGTTAGAATTCCATTGGTTGAACTGAAAGTATATGGATTTCCACAAAATTATATTTAGAGCTAAAAGGAGGGATCTTACAGATAATCTAATCTAATCTAATCTAATTTACACACGAGGAAAGTGAGTCCCAGAGAGTGGGTTGTCTCTGTTCCATCTCACACAGCTTCTTAGGAACAGAGCTGGGATCAGTTTTTTTTTCTGACCTCTTGCCTGTTGCTCCTTTTACTATAATTTGTCCCATTTGCTGACTTTTTACTGTTATAGGAGAAAAGAACTCAAAATTATCAAAGTTTTAAATTCCTGGGAAATTTCACTATATGATTTTGATATCATCTCTGAAGAATTTAAATCACTTACGTGTGTATGTGTCAGGGTGATGGTGGTGTTTTCTAATGGGTGGAAGGGAGAAATAGGGCTGATTTCTGGGTGTTTCTCAAGCTGGCCAAACTCTGAGCCCTAAAAAAAACTTATCATTCTGGCTCAGTATGGTGGATCTACACAACAGTTTGAATTTCAGGGACCTAGAATATTTTCTAAGCTATTCATGGGATTTTCTTAATAGCCCAAAGAGATCTGTATCTTCCGGGAATGGGCCTGTCTTTCTAGGCCTGCTGCCCTAAGTCACTGGAAGTGTAGCCTCAGCCTGAACATAGTGATGGATTCAGAGCATAGCAGCTGGGGCCATTGGTCCCTTTTACTATCTGGGGATGAGAATCTGAATGGTGTATTTTCATGATCACCAGAGGGCTTCCATTGCTTTGCACAGATGTACTTCTCCACACAATTCAAGGAGCAACTGCCCCCATGGTTCCTGTGGACCTCTTTTCTGAGAAGAACGCAGCCCTACCCATTGTCGTTGATCTTGGGACCACAACTGGCATTCTTCCTCTCCCTCCTCCACTCTGCATTCTAAATTCACCTCATACTCAGCTGTCTATCCTCAGCAGGTATGGTGGCTTGCCTGGTGGTGTGACCCAAACCTTTATTCTTGAATGCTTTAAACACTTAGAAATCACACTCTTCTCAATCTGGCCTTGCTGCATTTGTCCATTCACAGTTAGAACGGGGCAAGAATACCCAAGTGGGTCTCCACACCTAATTCCTCCTGGACCCCTGGTGTAAAAGCAGTCCTCCGTCTTTCTGCTGCTGCTGCTGCTAAGTCACTTCAGTCGTGTCCGACTCTGTGCGACCCCATGGACTGCAGCCCACCAGGCTCTCCCGTCCCTGGGAGAGAGAACACTGGAGTGAGTTGCCATTTCCTTCTCCCATGCATGAAAGTGAAAAGTGAAAGTGAAGTCGCTCAGTCGTGTCCTACTCTTCACGACCCCATGGACTGCAGCCTACCAGGCTCCTCCGACCATGGGATTTTCCAGACAGGAGTACTGGAGTGGGGTGCCATTGCCTTCTCCCGTCTTTCTGCTGATTAGAGTCAATTATTCTTACCATCATCGTGACTTGTCTTCTTGCCTGCTAGTCCTTTGGCACACGGACTTCAGCGTACTGACTTATAGTTCCATCAGCTCTGACTTAAAGTTTAATGGGACCCTTATTGTATCCCTGGAAATACTGTGCCCCCTTTGGGGAACAAGACCTACAATGCGGTGGACCTCAGAGATGAGGGAACAGAAAGCATAAAATCCCTGAATGGTCAACAGGGGTACTGTTAAGTGGGACCACGACTGCTTCCACTCCTTGGTTCTCAGACCTCTGTGTTCTTCCTGGTGGGGACACAGCACCATATTGGGGCCTTTAATACATACACTGCATCTCTCAGAATGGCACCACATCCTTTCAGAGTGTTGTCCCCAAACTAGTGCTTCAGCTGTGCCTTTAGAAAGCCAACCCAGGACTCTATGAAGTTGGCTTCTTTTGACTGGGGTCTATTATACAGAGTGAAGTAAGCCAGAAAGAAAAACACCAATACAGTATACTAACGCATATATATGGAATTTAGAAAGATGGTAACGATAACCCTGTATGCGAGAGAGCAAAAGAGACATAGATGTGTAGAACAGTCTTTTGACTCGTGTCCTATGTTACATATTGACTTTCTTAGTTCTGTTCATGTACTAAAACTGATTTTTGACTTATTTTATTTGTTCCAAGGGCCAGAAGAGGGAGGAGAGAGCCCATGCTGGTTCATGGGAAGAATTTGGACTGTATTCAGTTCAGTTCAGTTCAGTTCAGTCGCTCAGTTGTGTCCGACTCTTTGCGACCCCATGAATCTAGCACGCCAGGCCTCCCTGTCCATCACCAACTCCCAGAGTTCACTCAGACTCTCGTCCATCGAGTCAGTGATGCCATCCAGCCATCTCATCCTCTGTTGTCCCCTTCTCCTCCTGCCCCCAATCACTCCCAGCATCAGAGTCTTTTCCAATGAGTCAACTCTTTGCATGAGGTGGCGAAAGTATTGGAGTTTCAGCTTTAGCATCATTCCTTCCAAAGAAATCCCAGGGCTGATCTTCAGAATGGACTGGTTGCAGTCCAAGGGACTCTCAAGAGTCTTCTCCAACACCACAGTTCAAAAGCATCAATTCTTCGGTGCTCAGCCTTCTTCACAGTCCAACTCTCACATCCATACATGACCAGCGGAAAAAACCATAGCCTTGACTAGACGGACCTTTGTTGGCAAAGTAATGTTTCTGCTTTTGAATATGCTATCTAGGTTGGTCATAACTTTCCTTCCAAGGAGTAAGCATCTTTTAATTTCATGGCTGCAGTCACCATCTGCAGTATTAAACACTGTTAAAGATCCTTAAGAAATTGGGTAAACCACATATAGAAACTGTGGGAGAATACTTCAGCTCTCTGAATGGTCAAGGGGATGTTCTTTCCATTTAGATTGTAAAGAATTACTTTTTAAAAAACTTATAGTTGTTTTGTTATTTGTGTACACTTTTGATTATATTGAATCAGTTCAGATTGAGATAACTCAGATGTCTAAGTGACTGAACTCGATTACCTAGAAAGAAGCATTTCAGTTACTTATTCTCAATAGCAAATTTAAAAATATTTGTTTTCTGCTTCATTTTGCCTATATTTGATTATTTCAAATTGTTCCTAAAATGCTATATGAAAAAATAACTACACTTACATAGAAATATAGTCCTTTTATTTCTACTTAATTTTAGTAGAACAAATAAGTTTGTTCTTCTTCAAATTCTTTATGATGTGATATATTTGAATAGTGGAGTAGGAATCAGAATATGTAGGTTCTGTTCTGAGTTCTACCTCTTCTTGCCAGTAATATGATGCATCACAACTCAGTTTGTCTAATACCAATTTCAGTTTGATAATACCACGTGAAAGAGCTTAAGCCTGACCATAAGTTTGATATGTGCAAAGAGTGTGATCTATATTTAAAAAAAACAAAACCTCTAATATTATCACAGGCTAGGCTGATGAGACTAAGTATCTAGAAGAAAAAAGAGGGTAGTCATCCTTTTCTGATCTGCACAGTTAAGACTTCAACTGGAATAGTATGTTCATTTCATGGCACCACATTTTGGATAGGTTATTGAGAAGGTGACCAGCATCTGGAACAGTGGCTTTCAAAACTTTTTTGACGACTTACGATACGAAATATGTTTTACATGACAACCCACTATGTGTGTCTATGTGCTGTGTGTCTGTGTAGCTTAAAAGTGTCATAAAACATTTATTACATGTGACACACTCTGGTATTTCTATTCTACTAAGTTGCATTATGTTCTGAATCATTTTTAAATAATTGGTACAGTGAAGCAACTCAGGAGCACGTCCCCATATTTTGGAAAACACTGATCTGAAACATTTATTTCATTTTAATGATTAATGGTCTTTATCACCGCCATCATAAGAAGAGGTGGCAAGAATACACAGAAGAACTGTACAAAAAAGATCTTCACGACCCAGATAATCACGATGGTGTGATCACTCATCTAGAGCCAGACATCCTGGAATGTGAAGTCAAGTGGGCCTTAGAAAGCATCACTATGAACAAAACTAGTGGAGGTGATGGAATTCCAGTTGAGCTATTTCAAATCCTGAAAGATGATGCTGTGAAAGTGCTGCACTCAATATGCCAGCAAATTTGGAAAACTCAGCAGTGGCCACAGGACTGGAAAAGGTCTGTTTTCATTCCAATCCCAAAGAAAGGCAATGCCAAAGAATGCTCAAACTACCACACAATTGCACTCATCTCACACGCTAGTAAAGTAATGCTCAAAATTCTCCAATCCAGGCTTCAGCAATACGTGAACCATGAACTTCCTGATGTTCAAGCTGGTTTTAGAAAAGGCAGAGGAACCAGAGATCAAATTGCCAACATCTGCTGGATCAAGGAAAAAGCAAGAGAGTTCCAGAAAAACATCTATTTCTGCTTTATTGACTATGCCAAAGCCTTTGACTGTGTGGATCACAATAAACTGTAGAAAATTCTTCAAGAGATGGGAATACCAGACCACCTGACCTGCCTCTTGAGAAATCTGTATGCAGGTCAGGAAGCAACAGTTAAAACTGGACATGGAACAACAGACTGGTTCCAAATAGGAAAAGGAGTATGTCAAGGCTGTATATTGTCACCATGCTTATTTAACTTCTATGCAGAGTACATCATGAGAAACGCTGGGCTGGAAGAAGCACAAGCTGGAATCAAGATTGCCGGGAGAAATATCAATAACCTCAGATATGCTGACACCACCCTTAGGGCAGAAAGTGAAGAGAAACTAAAAAGCCTCTTGATGAAAGTGAAAGAGGAGAGTGAAAAAGTTGGCTTAAAGCTCAACATTCAGAAAACGAAGATCATGGCATCCGGTCCCATCACTTCATGGCAAATAGATGGGAAAACAGTGGAAACAGTGTCAGACTTTATTTTTCGGGGCTCCAAAATCACTGCAGATGGTGACTGCAGCCATGAAATTAAAAGACGCTTACTCCTTGGAAGGAAAGTTATGACCAACCTAGATAGCATATTCAAAAGCAGAGACATTACTTTGCCAACAATGGTCTGTCTAGTCAAGGCTACGGTTTTTCCACTGGTCATGTATGGATGTGAGAGTTGGACTGTGAAGAAGGCTGAGCGCTGAAGAATTGATGCTTTTGAACTGTGGTGTTGGAGAAGACTCTTGGGAGTCCCTTGGACCGCAAGGAGATCCAACCAGTCCATTCTGAAGGAGATCAGCCCTGGGATTTCTTTGGAAGGAATGATGCTAAAGGTGAAACTCCAGTACTTTGGCCACCTCATGAGAAGAGTTGACTCATTGGAAAAGACTCTGATGCTGGGAGGGACTGGGGGCAGGGGGAGAAGGAGACGACAGAGGATGAAATGGCTGGATGGCATCACTGACTTGATGGACGTGAGTCTGAGTGAACTCCGGGAGTTGGTGATGGACAGGGAGGCCTGGCGTGCTGCGATTCATGGGGTCACAAAGAGTCGGACACGACTGAGTGACTGAACTGAACTGATCACCATCATCATTAGTTGGCACTCTATAACACCTCAGTTTAATATGCAATAGATTTTCTAATGGTAGTGCATGCTGTTTCATATAAACATATATTTATACAAATATTTATACAAAAAAATAGTCATTCTACGTATCAGAGAAATGCAGGAGACTGGCTACATATACAATTAAAATTACTTTAGCAAGAGCTGATCCATGTGGAATCACTGCTTAAAATGAAAAGGAAAGAAAGAAATTGTTATAACTGTGTTTTAACTTTATGTATCAATGACATATTTGTCAATCATATTGTTTTCCCATAGAGGAATAGAAAAGAAAATCAGATATGTCTAAAGAAATCAGAAATGTAATTTTAAGCAAATAAAAAAAACCCCTGAGAATAGATTGCACAGTCTGTGAGAACAAGTACAAATTAAATACCTACTGAGTACCTGGCTCCCTTATTTCACCTGCCTCCTGTGCTTAGTTAAAGAACCTCTCCCCTCTCTCTCCTGTATTGTGAAGAATCTGAATTTCTGGCTCAGTATGACACTTGCAATCTATTTGGTTGAAAGAAGAGTAGCCATACTTTGCTAATTAAATGATGCATTTATTGTTTTGATTTGTGTGGTACCATCTCAGAGGGATTTGATTAGAGGGCTATTTGTGAATTTTATAAGGCCATATTCCTTATATCCCATTTGATGTATCGTTTAGGTATAGCATAGGCTACATCAGAATCTTTCCAGATTTTTCTCTGTAGAACAACAGTCTCATTTCTCATCATGGCTGGAATTAAAAAGAAAAAGAAATTATTGTTGGTATAAACTGAATAAAAGAACAACAAGTGATATCACCATATTACTCATTCATTTCTTAAATCTGACAACCTGAATTTACTGTCCCTTTATCCTTCCTCACTATCTGTCCCTTCACTGGTGCAGGATAGGGTGGCTTAGCCAACCAGAGCTGAAAAATGCCTCAAGGTTCATGTCACCAATAGAAAGGGAAAGTGGCCTGGTAAAAATAGCACAGACTGTGAAAAGCAAGTATAGTAAAATGTTTAATTTTAATACCTAGATGATGGGTGTGTTCAATATGCGATTCTTCCAATTTTTCTGTACATGTGAAAATTTTCATGATAAAATGTTAGTAACAAAAGAAAAGTGGCTTAGGTAAGATTAGGCCTGAGAATTGACCACAAAATGATAATGTGGAGGTAATCAGAGACGTCAGCAAGAGAAGTTTTTGGTGGAGTGGTGAGGATGCAAACCTGGTTGGCATGGATTTGAGAGACAGAGGAGAAAAAGAACTAGAGACAGTGAGTTTGAGCCACTCTTTTGAGGAGCTTTACTGTAAAGGGACAGCAAATTCACTGTAAATAGAGTAGCAGCGGGAGGGGACTGAGGGAAGGAGATGATGAGAGAAATGACATGTGCTTGTATGCAAATGGGAATGTCCTCCTCAAGGACAGGAGGGTGTCCTTGAGTTGGTGATGGGTAGAATCTTGTGCACAGGTGGAGGGGTTGGCCTTAACGTGGTAGCAACGGGCAGGAGTGCAGAGATGACTACAGATGCAGGTAGAAGGGGGAAGTAGCGCTGGGAGCTGGTGGAATTTCTCTTTTGACCTTTGGTATTTTCTTAGTGAAAGAAGAAACGAGATCATCACCTGGGTGTGAGGCTGTGGAAAATGTTAGGGATTTGAGGGGGCAGGAAAATATATTAGACTGTATTCTAGGAGAATGGGAGAGTAAATGGACTAGGGAAATGGAATAGTGTATGTTTTAGGAAACAAGTCCTGGAAATTGAGTTTCTGGGTCAAAAATTACATGCGCATTCTTTTCTCTTGATAGATATTGACAACGTACTACTATAAAAGTTAAACCCATTTGTACACCTACAACTGATATGTGAGCTTATCTGTTCACCTGTTTCTTTGGCAACACAGTATGTTATCAAACATTTTGGTTGATAGTTGAAAACCGATATTTTAGTGTACTTTTATTTATATATCTCTTCTTATGCCTGAAGTAAGCATCTTTTCATATGATTAAAAGGTGAGAGGATTTTTCCAGGAAACTACCTCTCAATCTTAAGAGGTAAACAATTCTCTTTCATCTCTATGACTAAACCTATACTGAGCCCCAGAGCCCCAGACCACAGAAGCTTAGGGGCACGAAAGATTTTAAAAGAGGTCTGGAGTTTTGTCCAAGCTCACAAGAAACAAGTGAGGGTTAGAAGAAGGACCATAAGCCAGGATTTCCAGTGTCCTGGCCAGGACTCAAGTTCTGTGGTCTTGGAGAAGACAAGTGATGAAACATTCATACATGAGCTTTTGGAGGATGAATCAGTCCATGTGTTTGTGATGGATGAGGATGGCTGAGGAGCAGTGGTCTGCTCATAGCTGGCATTTAGCAAACATGCAGAAGGGAAAGAAGGGAGAGCTTTGCAGAACACAGCAGTGGCCTTCTGGCTCATTCAGTCAGTTCAGTTCAGTCGCTCAGTCGTGTCCGACTCTTTGCGACCCCATGAATCGCAGCACGCCAGGCCTCCCTGTCCATCACCAACTCCTGGAACTCACTCAGACTCACGTCCATTGAGTCAGTGATGCCATCCAGCCATCTCATCCTCTGTCGTCCCCTTCTCCTCCTGCCCCCAATCCCTCCCAGCATCAGAGTCTTTTCCAATGAGTCAACTCAAGTGGTCTAATAGGTTCCAGGAGAGAAAGCCAAGACTGAAGGAAAAACTTGCAGAAGTGCACAGGACTGCAGTGTCTGACTATGTAATCTCTGTGTTGCACAGAGGACCCTGGTGGGTGAGAGCCGGCAGGAAGGCCAGAAGATCAGCCTCGGATTCCATTTGCTGTGTCATGAGCCCACAGGCTATGCAAACCCAGAGAGGATTTGCATTTCTCCTATGTCCAGCCAGAGGGAGCTTTACCAATTTGTTACCCCAGAGAGACTTCATTTCCACATCCGTCTGTCCTGAGGGGGTGCCTTTCTCTAATTTGAATAAAAAGGCTGTGCAGCAAAAGGTCCCTGACAATGGCTGTGGGCCCTCACACACCTTCCCAGGCCCTCAAGTTCCAAGAATTGTGTGAAAAGACTGGAGTCAGGACTAGCAGTTACACAGCTGTGGAAGGAGTTAAGAGGGAGGGGACTGAGTAGAGATAGGTTTAGGGAGATAAGGACATAACTTGGAATTATACAAGAAGCTGAAAATGTGCTTTTTCCATAGCCAAAATGCTGAATGTTAATAAAATTAATGTAATGTACTCCATATCCAGCAGAATAATTTACTGTATTTACAAAATTATGAGGAACTATTCACATTGAATGCGTGCTGTCATTAACATAGAACACTAATAATAGACTCCATTTTGATATAGAGATTACCATGGATCCTGCCTAAGGATAATATGCAAGTTGTGAAGTATTCCATATTTTTAATCTCATAATAGCCTATAATGGAATATAATCTGCAAAAAACTGAATCACTATACTGTATACTTGAAACTAACACAATATTTTAAATCAGCTATACTTTAAAGAAAAAAAAAGAAGATTCCATTTGGTTTCTCATCTGCCTTGCTGTAGTACAGGTTAGGAAGCCAAGAAAGTCAGTGCCAGGGAGGAACTAAGACTAACATAAATGATATTATATATTTATATATAATATATTATAAATTATTCTGCTATATAGCTATTAGTCACTTTGTAAGAAATTGAATCATTTTTGCATACATGTTGCATTATATGCAACATATGTCTCCAACAAATATTCATTTTCTTACTATAGCTTTTCAGGTGTTGGCTCCTCATTTGAGATAAACAGAATTCCCACTAGCATTTGAACAATAAAACCCAAAGTAAAACAAGGGACTTTAAAGAAACTTGCTTTAAAGAAACTAGCTTTAAAGAAAGCTGTATCCTTGTAAATTATGTGTCTGGACTAATACCCTTTATCACCAAAACAAATGCCTCAAATTACAATTAAAGTCATACAGCCATGTTCATATGATCTGCTTAAGAAGGAGGATTTTGTGTGTGCCAAGCAAAAATAGTCAAAGAAAATAAAGCAACAATCCTTAAAGAGAATATTCATCTTAAAGACATAGAAGATTATAGTACTTAATTTATGAGCAAATGATTATCTAATTTATTGTATTTTATAGACGGTGCTGATAGCCAATACACAGGCAAAGACAGAATCATATAGTATGTGAAAGAAGCCTAGTCCACATTTTCTTTTGAAATAACTATAATCTCACCGAATGTGAATATTGTATTGAGTTACCTGAGTACTTTGATGGAAATCCGCTCTGTTGATGACCGCTATTGTTTTCATTTGGTTTGGCTGATGATTGATTCAATTTTATGGGTGCTGCAAAATATTTGAGATGGTTAACTGTCTTTAAAACCTCTAACAGTGAAAAATAATTACCCTTGTATACAATTTTACTTCCCCTGTGGCTAATGTAACTTTTTAAGCCTACCAGTTGTTCAGTTAACTTTTACTCACCTGAATAAATCATGTTCAAATGAAGTGGACTTTCCATTAAAAATACAAAAATGAAAAGAAGAAAGAACATTGCAACTTTGTTCATTATCTAAATATTTTAACTCTCTCGTTATATGAAGAAAAGGGAGAGTTAAGTCTAATTATCTGTCTTTTCTCTGGCCTTTGAACCAAGATCCTCTGCTGGCTTGACAACTCTGAAGAGAAGCCAGTAATATGAAGTCACTCAAATCATCATAATGGTATTACTCCACAGAATCAAGCCAGCCAATGGGGTGACTAAGAGAATGAAGGGGCGGGCCTAGAGGGCTGCTTAGAATGGAATGTAGTCCTGAGAGTGTAGGCATAGGGGTGAATTCAGACTAGATCTCTGCCCTTAGGGAGATTGTAGTTTAGTAACAAAAGGCAGACAAGATATTTATGACAATTCAGGATGACACTAATCACACAAATAAAATAGAGGAGACAGTAGAATATAAACAGGAGGGATTTGGTTATCAAAATGCCTGGACCCCAGTCCTGTTCTTTTACTAGTTGTTGATGTAGAGCAAACTACTTGATCTCTGAAGCTGTTTCCTTATCTGAAAAATGGGGGTAAAAATAACACCTCTTTCACAGAGTTATTGTGATGGTTAAATAAAATCATCAGTGTAAAGTTCACGGTAGTGTCTGAAACCACAGATTTACATCCGTAGTAAATCAACAGCTCAGTATACCTCTAACCTTTGGGATACTATTCAGAGACCCAAACCCAAGTGGCTGCCTCCCAGAGTTTCCTTTATGGAGACAAATTGGATAATTGCAAAGCCCATCTAGTAGTTACCTAATATCCCTAAGCAGTTGATTATGGCAGGTTTTTGCTTTATTCCTGTAAGACCCCATTCTTGTCTTTCTCCCATCATTCTGTGATTGCAAATGATCTTGTGGGGCGTTGGCCCCACTCTGTCTCTCTTCTGAGTTCTCTGAATTTCATCTCTGACTCAGTCCCTCCATACTGGTTTGTCTTTGGACCCTGATGTTTGCTCTCTTTTGTTTTAGTTCTGGACAGTCAATCTGTCCATGGCACTGAAGCTTTAATCACTGTTTAAGTAAGGATTCTACTAGAGAAGCAGAACCAGTAAGAGATATATATAGCACATATATCATATACACACAAGTATCTTATATCTGTGTGTATATATATATATATATATGAGATATCACACATACATATATATCTCCTATGATATCTCTATCTATCTATCTCTATCTATCTACCCATCCTTCTATTTATCAAGGAATTGGCTTATACAGTTTTGGAAGCCAAGTTTGGGCATGCTAACAGGCTAGAAAATCTTGGGCAGGAGCTGATACTGCAATCCATAGGCAGATTTCCTTCTTCAGAAAAATCTCAGTTGTGCTCTTAAGGTCTCTCTGCTGATTGGATGAGGCCCACCTACATGATTGAGGATAATCTCCTTTACTTAAAATGAACTGATGGTAAAGGTTAACATCATCTACAAAATATCTGCACAGTAGCACCTCAAGAAGTGTTTGATCAGATAACTCTACTATAGACTAGCCATGTGGCCACACATAAAGCAAACTAAACATCACACTCAGTTTCTCTGAATTCCTTTAATCTTTAGTGAACATCTAATGCCCCTGAGACTTGGTCCTTCCATTGTCAACCCACTCCAGTATTCTTGTCTGGAGAATCCCATGGACAGAGGAACCTGGCAGGCTAAAGTCCATGAGGTCACAAAGGGTCAGACACAAATGAGCATCAGTTATTCTCTATTCTTGGCTTTAATACGCCACGTACCCAGTCCAGCTGGCTACTGCTACCCACCCACAAGGACTCAGCTCTTCCTGAATGATGTTGACAGAGGTGTAGAGACAAGTATAGGTTAGAGGGCCATTTAATTCTATCCCTTCATCTTCTAATCCTTCTGGAAACCCTTAGTAAATAATTAGGCTTGAGATAAATTAATTCATGCTATATTGGTGATTTATTAAACAGCACATTTCAGGTGATAGTATGTTGAGAATCTTCCAGTCCAGTGATTTCTAAACATCTTAATCCCTTAAGGAACTTTAAAAATCCCAGTTCTTAGGTATCAAGCCCCAAGATCTACTAATTCTGTATTAGGGAGATACTGCATATTTCCATTTGAAAATATTTTTCCTGGTGATTTTGATGCACAGGTAGTTTGGAAACTGTTGAAATAGTCTAGTCCTCTTGTGTGACTGATGAAGAAATTCTTTTCATAATCTTTCAGCGGATCTATAAACTTACCCATCTTGTCTTTCAAAGTGCTTCTCTTATTTCTAAGAAAGGGTGCCCTTTGGGGTTCATAACATTTTACATTTTTCCTTCCTGTCACTCTTCCTAATTGGGCTACCACCTCCCATAAACAGGCTTAGCCTCACTCCAGAATCTCTTCCTCTTTCTATCTCTCCATCAATTGCCTGGCACCACCATATATCCATCCAGTTACTTAGGTCAATATCTAATCTAATAACTAATAACTCATCCTAAATGACTTTTTCTCTTACCTGGATTTTCTTTCTCTGTTATAGCAGCAATAATATACCCTCTTGACTTCACCTCCAAAATACATCCTGAATTTTATCCCTTTTCACCATCTCCTCTGCTTCTACCTGAATCAAGCCATCATCATATTTTGCCTGGACTCCTCTTCTATAAGACACTCTTCACAAATCTCTCTGCTTTTACAACTTGCCAACATACAGTCTGTTCTCAAAACAGTAGCCAAAATTAAAATTTTAAAATATAAATTATATCATGTAATTTCCCTGCTTAAGTCCCTGCAATAGCTTCCCATTGCAATTAGCTATCCACATTTATTACCATTACCAATAGAATCCTGTGTGATCTGACATTTGTCAATCTTTATGGCCTCACCTCCTACCCATTTCCATGTTTTTGTCTCTGTACATGTCAGGCTTATTCAGTCTTAGGACCTTTACGTTAGTTTTCCTGTCAGCTCAGGAAGCTCTTCTACCTTTCATTTCTCGGTTTCCTCCTATCAGTCAGCTCATGCTTCAAGTGTCAGTCTCTCAGAGTGGTCTTTCCTGAGGACCTAAGGTACTCTATCATGTAACTCTGTTTTAATTTCTTGTAGCACTCATAATTATCTTACAGTCTTATTATGTGTTTGATTCCTCATATTGGTGTGTTTTCTGTCTGAAACTTGTAAGCTCTTTTAAAGCATAGACCTCATCTGTCTTATTCACTGTTGTACCACAGCATCTAGTACAATGCTTGGCTTTTTCCTCTTTCCGCCTTGATTGCCTATATAGTGTCCAGTTCTGATCATCAGAAGTAACACTGGATTGTGGTATCAGCTCCTGCCCAAGAATTTCCAGCCAGTCAGCATGCTCTACAGATGGTAGACTTGCCTAGCTAGTCTTCACAACACTATTACATCAAAGCCAAGATTAGAGTTTATTTATTTGATATTTTTATTAAACAGCAAACCCTACTATCACAAATGTTTTAAAAAATAATTTTAACTCAGAGTCTTTTTTTTTTTTTTTTTCTCTCCCAGTTTTTCTTCCTTCATCAAAACTACATTGAGCATCCACAACTGGCCAATTCTAGAGAGACACGCAGGAAATAAATCATTGCACATAGCAGACTAAGGAAAACATTGTAAACAGCCAGAGAATACTTTGAATAAGCAGTGCTGCAAAGCTCCCTGGTTCATAGGAAGCCTTTCCATCTGTGCAGTTAGGACAGCCTGAAAGTCCCCTCTTCCTCTGCTGTTATCATTCTAGGGGATCTGTTCCTACCTGGGATTTGCTGGTAGCCTTCAGCTGTTAAACACCAAATGTGTGTGGTATTAGTCGCTTAGTTGTGTCTGACTCCTCATGACCCCATGGACTCTAGCCCTCCAGGCTCCTCTGTCCATGTAATTCTCCAGGCAAGAATACTGGAGTGGGTTGCCAGTTCCTTCTCCAGGCAGAGTCTTAAAGTTAACAAAGCGCTATGGCTTCCATTAGTTCTTTTACTTGTTCTTTACAAATATTCTGTGTAGTAAGTGGTATTATCTCCAATTTATAGATGAAGAAATAATTGTTAGTGTAATTTCTGTGTTCGTTCAGACATTTATAATGTGTTAGCTGGCACAAGGGATAGAAATGCAGTAATCTAGAAAGTTCTAGATTGAACACTGGTCTTTAGCCTCCAAATCCTCTTCTCTGACCTCTACATTAGAACCCTCTGTAGAATATATGAATCATTAAAATAGGACAGGTCATGTGTTTCAAAAAACTAAAATAAAAAATATTATATATATTTGCAGTAAGTCTATGAAGTCATTGTTGATCTCTTCTAGGTAGACTTCATAATGTTGATTTAAAAAAAATCTCATTTCTTGATGTTGGAGTCCAGATAAATTTTAATTTTGGTGTAATATAGAAAATGATTCCTCTTTCTGTCAGAACGTGAGATTCTTTTGGTATTTAGACAGTTGGAAATGATAAAATTAATGATTTTATAATGTATATTAATTAAATACTATTTTCACAAAAAGTGTATTCTGAGTATGCTGATATAAAAAACTTTTCTGAGGGGGAAATAAAAGAAGTAACATTAGTCTTCTTTGTGTCCTTCAGCTAAAATCAAGACTATTTTAACGAGTTTGTAGCACTACTCTCTGAAAGGCAATCTGCAAAGGAGGATAGTTAGAAAGGTGAAGAGTTTTGAAATTTCAATTGTATGAGGAGTAGGTCATGAAATTTCCATGTTTCATCTGGAGAAGGGCAGAAGAGAGCTATCTGAAGAGAGCTATCTCAGGTTCATCACCAAGGCTCATCCTCTTTTGCTCATTTGTACTCTCTGGCTTTCTACCTAGTTTTAAGTCATTAATGGTTCCTATTGGGTTAAAGATAAGCTCAAATTCTGGGCCTTTTTTTCTCCTTATAATCCAAGCTTCTGAATTCAGATGGAAATCACACTTCAGTTCACATTCTTGGCAGAAAAGTCAAGTTTCTTAGGTGACCTTCTGTGATTGTATTTATGCTGTACTGACACCAGTACAATCTCTGCTAAAGACTGTGTGCTGATAGATGCAAAAAAGGCTAGAAAAATCCATGGGCTTTCTTTTTATGCAAAGAAAATTAATTAAATGCATTATATTCTCAGGTTCCTTGGGCATTACATTGCAAACACTATCTTCTTCTATCTCCTGATTTAAAAGTAATTGGTGATTTTTCATAGCAGTTTCAGGCATGGAAACATCAACAGCTCAGGATACCAGTCTTGGTGAATGTGGTTCCAATTCTGCCAGTCCTTCTGCCAGAGACTGTTCCTTGTTTTCCCACTGAAATGGGTCCTGAGGATCTCACCTTGCTGTCAAGAGTGGCGAGCATGGCTCTGTTGTTGCATCTGGTTAGTGTCTGCTGTGGTTCAGCAGTGCTGTTCTTTTCCCAAATGGGGACCCAAAGTCTCACATACACAGTGCTGTTGATGACCTGCCTTAAGAATCCAGAGTCCTACCTACTGTATAGCACAGGGAATTCTACTCAATACTCTGTAATGGCCTATATGGGAAAAGAATCTAACAAAGACTGGATATATGTATATGTAAAACTGATTCACTTTACTGTACACCTGAAACTAACACAACATTGTGAATCAGTTATACTCCATCTATGTCCATCTCTAATGTTGGCCTGTAATTTCTTTTTTGTGTGATATCTCTGTCTGGTTTTGGTATCAGGGTGATGGTGGCCTCTGAAAGAATCCAGAGTCCTAATTTAGTATCTTTGAAGAGTCTTCCTAAACAGTTTATTTCTTTTCCAATATTTTATCTCAATTGGATTGCATTTTCATCAGGAAATCATTTGTGTGTGTCTGTGTTAGTTGCTCAACCTTGTCTAACTTTTTGCAACCCCATGGACTGTAGCCCTCTAGGCTCCTCTGTCCATGGAATTTCCCAGGCAAGAATGCTGGAGTGGGTTGCCATTTCCTTCTCTAGGGGATCTTCCCGAACCAGGGATTGAACCGGGGTTTCCTGTGTTTCCTGCATTGCAGGCAGATTCTTTACTGTCTGAGCCACCAAGGAAGCCCTAATCATTTAGATCAGGCCTAAACTAAAGTCATTCCTTTGTATAAACATTCTTCTCTGAACTCTCCAATGAAAATATTTATACATTATTTGCAAATGGTAACACCCACTTTAGAACTTAAGATAAAAATCACAATTTTGCCCACTGCTGGGCATACACACTGAGGAAACCAGAAGGGAAAGAGACACGTGTACCCCAATGTTCATCGCAGCACTGTTTATAATAGCCAGGACATGGAAGCAACGTAGATGTCCATCAACAGATGAATGGATAAGAAAGCTGTGGTACATATACACAATGGAGTATTACTCAGCCATTAAAAAGAATACATTTGAATCAGTTCTAATGAGGTGGATGAAACTGGAGCCTATTATACAGAGTGAAGTAAGCCAGAAGGAAAATCACCAATACAGTATACTAACGCGTATATATGGAATTTAGAAAGATGGTAACAATAACCCTGTGTATGAGACAGCAAAAGAGACACTGATGTATAGAACAGTCTTATGGACTCAGTGGGAGAGGGAGAGGGTGGGAAGATTTGGGAGAATGGCATTGAAACATGTGTAATATCATGTATGAAACGAGATGCCAGTCCAGGTTCGATACATGATACTGGATGCTTGGGGCTAGAGCACTGGGACGACCCAGAGGGATGGTATGGGGAGGGAGGAGGGAGGAGGGTTCAGGATGGGGAACACATATATACCTGTGGCGGATTCATTTTGATATTTGGCAAAACTAATACAATTATGTAAAGTTTAAAAATAAAATAAAATTTAAAAAAAATCACAATTCTCCCTTTTCCTGGTATCCTTTACCAGACTTGCTATCACAAATTATACTAACATTTCAAAAGATATTGGGGAAGCTGGGCCTGGGAAGTTATTTTTGTTGTTTGAAAAGAAATTCCTCATCAATCATTCACTAAATGGTTTTTACAATCATGGAAGATTGTTGCCTAGACACATTGTTTTGTTGAGAGTTACAAAATGGTGGGTTTTTTTCCTACTTCTTTCATTTCTTCTGCATGTAGTAGTTGGAAATTTAAAGTGCTTCCACTTAGCTACTTGACTATGTTGAAATATAGCCTGCACGGGAAAGTTGAGGTAAATGCCTGAGTATTTCCCTTTACTTAACAATTTTCAAAATATGGGGTCATTACCCTAGTAACTACCAATGGTGATCAATACTTTGATGGGGGAGTTAAGTATGATTTTTATATATTTAATGCATTGCAGTAATTGCAGGTGCTTTTTGATGCTCCTTAGGAATCCCTTAATGTTGGCTCCTGAATAGGACTGGAAGTTCCCATTAGGTGACCAAACTGGCAGGTCAAATCAAGAGCCATTGCACTGAGATGCCTGGAAGAAAAGAGGGCTGGTTGCTGAGGGCCATCTCTACTTATTTGGCCTAAAGTAGTTGTTGGACTCACAATGAAGCCATATAGTTTTCTCTCTGTGTTTTGTTATTTTTTCACATATGACTAAGTGCTTACTTGGGTGCCTATGTTAATCTTTTCATACTACCTTTTGTTCCTTTTTACCCCTTTATGTAATTTTACTATACTGGGAACCACCCTTCACCACATCCGCACTCTGGCAGAGTTTTTAATATAAGTTGTGAAAGCAGGTATCACTAATCTTCTTTCCAATTTCAAAAAGAAAGCTTCCAGTGTTTCACAGAACATATAAAATATGTGCACTCTCTCTCTATGCACACACACACACACAATTTGTTGATACATTGAGGTGGTCTTTAGCAAAAGAGCTGCTAAATTTGGCTTGCTAGCCTGCATATATACAGTGGGTAAGAAGTCAATGAACCAAGGGACTTCACTTGTGGCTAAGACTCTGTGCTCCCAATGCAGGGGGCCCAGGTTCGATCCCTTATCAGGGAACTGGATCCCACATGCCCCAGCTAAAGATCCATCATGCTGCAACTAAGACCTGGTAAAGCCAAATAAATAAATATTAAAAAAGAAGTCAATGAGCCAAATGGATGCATGGAGTCTGACATACAAGGACAGCAAAAGCAAGATCAGAAGGTCAGCATGGTGTCAGCTCCTCATGTCCCTCGTCCCACAAAATGACAGTGAACCACAGGGACAAGATGACAGGTGACGTGAGCAGCAAGTCACTCTATCATGGAGGAGCTATTTTCATGTTACATCTAATTTGTTTTATAGCTTGAAGTGGTACCCTAAGGGAGGAAGCAAGATGGAAAATCCCATGCCTCACTAGAATGAGGGAGGCTGCCTCTTGGCAGCCCTCCAAAAGACAGCGAGGAGGTGAGAAACAGTCCTCACAAGGCTGCTTATCTCAACATGTTCCAGGGAGGATCACAGAGCATTTCACCAAGACTTAGGTCAACTTGCTGTTGGTTGAGCCTTGCCTGTGTGGAGAGGTGGCAGGTTGGTAGCACACCTGAGCAGAGGCATTCCCCTACAACCATGAACAAATCCTGAAAATTAAGGGAGCCTTTTAACTATATTAATACACTATAATAAATATATGTTTTATTATTACAATAAAGTTGTACTAATATGACAAGCTGAAATCAAGATTTTCAGGAGAAATATCAATAACCTCAGATATGCAGATGACACCACCCTTATGGCAGAAAGCAAACAGCAACTAAAAAGCCTCTTGGTGAAAGAGGAGAGTGAAAAAGCTGGCTTA
This sequence comes from Bos grunniens, assembly GCF_055505025.1. NCBI lineage: Eukaryota > Metazoa > Chordata > Mammalia > Artiodactyla > Bovidae > Bos > Bos grunniens. Next base: position 120,698,560 of record NC_141194.1, on the reverse strand, counting down.
AAACTCAACATTCAGAAAACTATGATCATGGCATCTGGTCCCATCACTTCATGGGAAATAGATGGGGAAACAATGGAAACAGTGACAGACTTTATTTTCTTGGGCTCCAAAATCACTGCAGATGGTGATTGCAGCCATGAAATTAAAAGACGCTTGCTCCTTGGAAGAAATGCTATGACCAACCTAGACAGAATATTAAAAAGCAGTGACGTTATGTTGGCAACAAAGGTCCATCGAGTTAAAGCTATGGTTTTTCCAGTAGTCATATATGGATGTGAGAACTGGACCATAAAGAAGGCTGAGCACCAAAGAATTCATGCTTTTGAACTATGGTGTTGGAGAAGAGAGTCCCTTGGACTGCAAGGCGATCAAACCAGTCCATCCTAAAGAAAATCAATCTTGAATATTCATTGGAAGGACTGATGCTAAAGCTGAAGCTCCAATACTTTGGCCACCTGATGTGAAGAGCTGACTCTTTAGAAAAGACCCTGATGCTGGGAAAGATTGAAGGCTGGAGAAGGGGACGACAGAGGATGAAATGGTTGGATGGCATCACTGACTCAATGGACGTGAGTTTGAGCAAGCTCTCAGAGGTGGTGAAGGACAGGAAAGCCTGGCATACTGTAGTCTATGGGGTCTCAACGAGTGGGACACGCCTGAGCGACTAAACAACAATACTTAATGAGTCAATTATATTGTGTTTAGAAATCCTTCAGTCTTGGTAAATCAGGATTTTACCAGTAGATGGCGCATGGCAAATATTCATCATTCAATTGGTTCGTATGGAGGGACTACAAACTTAATTCTCATTAGTTCTAAAACGTGTATACATTTCAGCTTCCCTGGTGGCTTAGACGGTTAAGAATCTGCCTGTAATAACTTTAAATATAATTATTGTGCAATACTATTTTTGTTAAAGCATTTTATTCTTTATTTTCTGAAATTTAGAGCAAAGAACAACACAGTAAACACCTGCATGTACTCAATCTAGATTTACCAATTACTTGTTGTTTAGTCACTAGGTCGTATCTGACTCTTTGAGACCCCATGGATTGTAGCCCGCCAGACTCCTCTGTCCATGGGATTTCCCAGGAAGAATACTGGAGTGGGTTGCCGTTTCCTTCTCCAGGGGATCTTCCTGATCCAGGCATTGAACCCACATGTCCTGCATTGGCAAGCATATTCTTTACCACTGAGCCACCAGCATATTGCTAATTTGCTCTATCCTTTCTTTGATTTTTTTCTAAAGCATTTTAGAGTAATTTGTAGACGTCATGGCACTTCACCTCTGAATACTTGAACATGTGTCTCATGAGAACAAATCCATCATCCCACATTATCATACCAACTATTATATTGATCTAATATTACCTAATATCTAGCCTATATTCAAATATCCCAATTTTTCCCCAAATGACTCTTATAGTATTTTCTACTGAGGATCCAATCCAAGATCACATATTGCATTTGGTTGTCATAGCTCTTTTTTAGGGTCATATTTCTTAATCTTTAATCCAAAACAGTTTCCCTGCCCCTCCTTTTTAAAATGTAGCAATTCTATACAAATATGAAAATGCACATCTTTTAAAAATATTTCTTATGTATTTCTTCCTCCACCACTGAGTGTCCAATATTTTTAGGCAGATAATGTAACAACTTTAATTATAAATGTTATCCCAAATGGATGACATTTAAAAAAATAATAAAATACTTCTAAGTATGGCAATTGTACATGTCATGTATAATAAAAACTCATATAGAAATTTGAGGGCTAGCTCTTTGTTAGATTACGAGTTTTTTAGAAAGGTAATGGACTGTGTTTATTCATTTGTATAATTCCCTACCCCCAGTATTTTGATGCTAAGAGGAATTGCTTCTTAAATTTCTCTTTCTGATCTTTTGTTGTTAGTGTATAGAAATGCAACAGATTTCAGTGTATTAATTTTGTAACCTGCAACTTTACCAAGTTCATTGATGAGTTCTAGCAGTTTCCTGGTAGCATCTTTAGAATCTTCTATGTATAGTATCATGTCATCTGCAAACAGTGATAGCTTAATTTCTTCTTTTCCAGTTTGGATTCCCTTTACTTCTCTTTCTTCTCTGATTGCTGTAGCTAGGACTTCCAGAACTATGTTGAATAAAAATGGTGCGAGTGAACATCTTTGTCTTGTTTCTGATCTTAGAGGGAAGGCTTTCAGCTTTTCACCACTGAGTATGATACTAGCTTTGTCTTATAGTGTAATCTGAAGTCGGGGATCCTGAGTCCTCCAGCTCTGTTTTTCTTTTTCAAGGTTTCTATGGCTATTCAGGGTCTATTGTGTCTCCATATGAATTTTGAGACTTTTAGTTCTGTGAAAAATGTAGGTCTGTCTATATGGCCTTTGTAATGTTGAGGTATATACCCTCTATGCCCACTTTCTGGAGAGTTTTTTTTTTATCATAAACGGGTGATTAATTTTGTCAAAAGCTTTTTCTGCATCTATTGAGATGATCATGTGGTTTTTATTCTTCAGTTTGTTGATATGGTTGGTTTGATTTGATTGATTGATTTGCAAATGTTGAAAAATCCTTGCACCCCTATGATGAATCCTACTTGATCAGGGTGGGTATATGATCCTTTTAATGTATTGCTGGATATGGATTGCTAGTATTTTGTTTAGGATTTTTGCATCTATGTCCATCATTGATAGTGGCCTGTGATTTCCATTTTTTTTTTTTTATGGTATCTTTGTCTGGTTTTGGTATCATAGTGATGGTAGCCTCATAAAATGAGTTCGGAAATTTTCCTTCATCTGCAACTTTTTGGAACAGTTTCAGGAGGACAGGTGTTAATTCTTCTCTAAATGTTTGATAAAATTTGCCTGTGAGGCTGTCAGGTCCTGGACTTTTGTTTATTAGGAGGTCTTTAATCATGGTTTCAATTTCAGTGCTGTTAATATTTTCTATTTCTTCCTGGTTCAGTCTAGGGAGACTGTAACTTTCTACCCCCAGTATTTTGAATGTGGTGAGACTCAATACATGTTTGAGGGATGAATGAATGGTTTTCTCTCTCTTCTTTTACTGTAGTAAAATATGCACACCATAAAATGCATCATTTTAACTATCTTAAGTGAACGGTTCAGTGGCATTAAGTATATTCACATTGTTGTGCATGGTTCTCTTTTAATAACCCAAGGAATATATGTTAATTATAGAAAAGTTATTAAATAGATAATCAAAAAGAAAAAAATGATCTAAACACCCCTCAAATTTGCCATCCATAGAAAACCCAGACATAGTTATTCCTAACATTTTGGTAAATATCCTTTCAGTTTTATTTATGTATACTTATTCCTAGCCATATAAGATACAAAAAAGATCATATTATATATACTGTATAGTAACCCACCCTCTTTTTCTTAACATGTAGTTAATATTTTCCATGTTAATAATAGATAAGTGGGTTGTTTTGGATTTGGTTATATTTCATCCACTATTTTTGCAACATGTACCTCCAGTAACCAAGAAGGTGGGTGGGAGCATGGTTACAGGGCTAAGGATACGAACGAATTCTGTGCATTAATTTTTTTCTCTGAGCACAGTGGGTAGCAACACTGATTTAGAGCCTGGATTTATAGCTGTGCTGCTGTTTGTAATTTGGCGATCACAGAAAGTTTAGGCATCTTTTGCTAATGCCCATCTTTAGCTCAGGGGTCTAGTGACAGCACTGCACCAAGGGACAGGGGCCAGACAAGAACAATCTCTGTCATTTGACTAGAATGTCTTTGGAATCTGAAATCTTTCCAGGGAGAACTTGTTATTGAATGCCTGCTTTGCCTTTACTGGGGAAAACGCACGCATCTTGAACAATAAAATGGTAATGCTCACCACCAGAGACCAGACCTTGTGAATGTTCTCTGATGCCTAGTAGGACCATTGCAGAGAAAAATATTAATGAGACTGTTGCTAGGAGATGGGAGAGCCAAAGACCATGGCTTGGTAGGGGTTTCACTGGAAAGCAAGGCAATTTAGGTATATTTTAGATCAGCAGCTTCACTGTTAAATTCCGCCCTTTGTTGAGCATGCGCTTTTTAGCATGTAATGTTTAATATGATTTTATGTTTGGAGAGGAATTTTGAGGATAATGCCAAGGCATTTTTTTCCTTTCGCTCCAGCTAATCCCTTCTTCACAGCACAGCTCATTTTCCAGCAGCCGCTGCAGCTCTTCCCCCCACCCCTTCAGTGCGACAACCTCCGAGCTGGTGGAGAGGCAGAGCGAAGGCAGCTGGTAAGTAGCGGAGAAATCTTTTGTAACATAGATATCTGAAACGTTTTTTTTTTTTTTTTAATAGCAAGCGACATGTTTTGATGGATCAAAATAATACATAACTGTGGAGGAATTTCTGATTTTAATCCATGGCATTGAGAAAATGGCTTAATTCAATTCTAAACATTCCACGGTCACTTTTCTAGTTTAAAGCTCGTTTCTGAAAAAGTGAATGAATTTTTAGAAGGAAGTATAGAAACTTCCCTCTTGTGATTCTGGTTAAGATAGTACCTCAAAGAGGACTCGATGAAGATGTTATTGAAATGAGAAATTGCGTTGGGAATGCTATGGCAGCTTTAGGATGTTTGCATTAGATGTGATGAAATGGATGACGATTCACAATGTTCTAAGATCTGATTTCCTTTCACGGTATGGAGAGAGCATGAGAAAAATGTTATTTTGCAATGGGGAAAAAAATACCATGGCTCATTTTTTTTAATTAAGAAAATCATGTGACTAGATGTCTGTACAGGAGAGAAAATGAGAAGGAGGGTACCCTGTAATGTTCAGATTAATTGCTTCACATGAGAGATGAACGTGTGTTGAATGAGAAAGATTTAAATTTGGTTTTAGGATGAAACATCATGAAAGAGAAATAATGACTATTGTGACTGTGCCTTTATTTGGAAAATAATTCATTTGTATTTGTGGACATCGATTTTTACAGTAAAGACAATATGATAAGTGCTTCTTTCTTGGGAAAGGGATGTGAAAAAAATAGCAGATTCCTATCAACAAAGCTTTTATATTTGTTTCTGAATCGTGCCTGAAAATGTTTACCCTTTAGTGTCTCCTTGTACCTGGAAATTGCTTTAGTACATACGTTTCTGCAAGAAAAAAAGAAAAAAAAAAAGCTGAAGTGCTGGGTCTTTTATTTCTCTGAAATTCAGATTGCTTTGTCAATAGGAAGCAAAGGAGGACAAAGATAGATAAGTAGATTTTTTGAGTTAGATGCCAAAATAGCAGTCAAGGAGGAAAAGATAAGAATGAAATAGCTTTAAAGAAAGTTGGTAAGAGGGGCCATTTTTTCCAAGCTGAAAATGTCTGCTGGTGGCATGTTTTGCAGGAGGTGGTGGGGAGAGTGTGATGAAGCCATAGGAGGGAGGGGGGCTTCGAACAGAGCACTGCGGCAAAGAGGATGACTGACACATCCAGGGACACGTGACCATCCTCTGCTGTAGTGAAGAAAATTTTCCAGGAGTCCATCTTGTATAAGAAATTCTGTACCTACTAACGTACAAATATGACTATAATCTTTACATAACACATCTTGAGTTTATCTGGTTTGCTCCATTGTTGATAAACATGGACAGATATACTCTTTGCTTTCTAATGTCTCTAATCCCAGACTTTCTTTTCCATACTCTCATCCCTTTTATAGCCATTATTAAAACCAATATCTTATTAAAATATCTTGCCATCTTTCCCCTTTATTATAAAAATTCACATATTTGTTGTAGAAAATTGGGGAAAACCTAAAGATGCCTATACAAATTACTTATAATCCTATAACCAAGAGCTAATTGCTGTTAATATAGTCAGTCCCTCTTCTCTGAAACATGCAAATCTATGCATAAAATATGTATTTATATATAAAATGAAGATCCTACGCACATATCCTTTTCAATCTGCTTTAATCACTAAGCAATATATTGAGAGAAATTCTCCATATTTTAACATATCCCACAAGAATGCGATGTTTTGTGGATGCTTAATTTTCGATCATATAAGTGTTCCACTAAATGTCCAATTATGTGCAATTTTTGCTGTTATAATTTAAGGAATATCTTTCCATATAAACCTCAGTGAGCTTTTTTGTTTGTTTTTTTCTCCTAGGATAAATTCATGGCTGTGAAATTCCTGGATCAAATGGTATGAACCAGTTTAAGGTTTTTCCCCTACCCCGCCAACCCCATACAATATCGCCTCATTTATTTATCATATGTGGTAAAAGCATTATTTTTCAGTTTATTTGCCTATTTATGTTTTATCATTTATGGTGAGTTTTCTTAAACGTGTTGCAGCTTTACATTTTTAGACATCATAACTATCAAGTTTTGATTTTGTGATTTCTTTCTTTTATGAGTGTATTCACCTGCATTTTTCCTAGTCATTTACTTGTTTCATTCTTTGCAATTAACTCTAATTCATCTAGAATTCATTTTGGCATATGATATGAAGTAGATCTAATTTTGTGTTTTTTCCAAATAGGTCACCAATTGTTTCAGCATCATTTATTGAATAATCCAACCTTCTTCCACTGATTTGAAATGGCAAGAACTGTCCTCCCACTAGATAGGGTGTAGCTTTCCACAGGTCGGCCATTTTCTCTCTACCCAAGAAGGTTACATCCAACAATAGCACTGGTACCTTCTTGCAGCTTCTGACAGCTTTCTATACTATAACATCACGTTCTTGCTGATGCCTTTCACAAATTCAGGGCACACACAGTTTAGGGCAGTGGTTTTCAAACAGGATTTAAACATTTTAAATAGTCAAAAAATTATCTTTCTGAGATGCGTTTTACAAGTGAAAATCGAGGAATCCTGATATATTAAACCACTGTTCCAGATGTGCTATTCCTCCTAGACACAGCTGACAGCCTAATTGTGTAGTCAAACAATACTCCTGGGGTTAGTGTTATTCCTAAAGTTCCTCCTTCAACCTCTTTTTCTACTCCTCAGGTACTCGGAGAATTAAAGCTGACTGGACTCAGTTCCTGGAATTTTCTAGAATGGTAGAAGTGGAAAATGTAAGAAATGTATAAGGAACAAAAATAAATAATGTTTGCAGCCTGTTGCTGGCGGTAGTCTGATCTAGGGATTTAAAGGAGGCAGGATGAGTCCCAATCCATGCCACCACTGCCACCATCTCTTGTAGAGAGGGACATACCCCTGTGATTCGCCTCTTTTTACTGCAGGTGAAAGGCTCAAGCATAAACCACGGAGTCTTTTAGTGGGTGGTGGGCTAAATGTTTCTGAAAGAAATATTTGACTATTAAAATCACCCGCCACCCACTGTTGACCCTTGCCACCCCCACTCCCAACACAGTCTTCTTTTCGCTATTGACTTCTGACTTGCTTCTAGCCTTTACTGATTCGGGAAGAAAAAAGGGGGGTGTGGGTGGGAGGATGCCTTGCCTGCCCTTACTGCAAGGGGCTCCTTTGGCTCACAGCCGCAGCCCCAATCATTTCTAGATTTGCTGTATTAGGCTATGATTTGTTTGTGACTGGAGGTTGGTTTCCATGGCAACGGCAGCTCACCAGGGCATGCGCATTCTTTCTTCCGCAGTGGCAGAATGCGGCTGTGGAGGCGAGGGAGGGGTCATGGGGGCTCCAGACGCTGAAGGTGTTATTTTGCTGTCCTGATGTCAGTTCTTCTGGGCTGAAATGCCACCATTATGGTATACAGAGCATTTAATTTTTTTTTTAATCCTCGGAAGGCTTTGAGCCACCCCCTTTTTCTTCCTCCTATATTACCTGCTTTCAGTATGTCCACCAGAGATCATGAAGTCTTCCCAATCTTTGAGGCCACTCACCCACAAGGGGATATTACGCCTCAGGGCCCCCAGGGCATTCATAATGGTGTGGGCAAAGGTAACAGACTGCCTTGTTTCAAACCTCCACAGGTGGCTAGTTGCATGATCACAGGTACAATTTTACTTAATGTCTCTGTGCCTCAATTTCCTCAGATGGAAAATGGGGGTAATAATAGCACTTTTAGAACAGTGTCCGGTAATGATAATCAGTGTATAAGTGTTGGCTATTATTCTTTGTAGATATTAAAGGAGACTTGCCCTGAAACAGACTGGTGCTACAATGTACAAACTCACCCTCTAATGTCCCCTGGCCAAACAGCACAAGCACTGCAGTTACCCCTACAGCACAAAGACTCTTTGCTTTGCATGTGGAGAAGCACCAGGGCCACAAACGTGCCCCACAGCACACATTTCACTACATCACCCAGCCTCACCCAGAGGCATACATATCCTCCCCGCAGCCAAAAGTCTCACTAAAGCATGCAGATCTGTGCCCCCCGTGACACAGAGAGACTCTACCCCAGACACAGAGACCATCACAGCCCCTGCGACTGTCCCCATGTCACACAGAGCGTTTCCCTGGCACACGTAGAGCCCACAGACACAGCCCACAGAACACAGATTCTTCCAAAACCAAGCATCTTCTCAAGGCCCAAAGACTCACTCCAGAGGTCACAGACACGCCCTCCTACCCCCAATACGCCCCACAACACAACACTCTCACCACACAGCAGGGACTCAGTCTGTAGCACATAGGCTCCCCATGGAACAAAGGCTGTCCCCACAGCACCTAGATTTCTCCGATGCCCCACCCACTAAACCCATAGCTGAGGTCCTCTGTAGGGCGCAGACTCCACTTGCATCTCCCTGACCCAGCACACGGACTCCCACCAAGGGAGAGGACTTTTCCCGGGGCACAGAGATGACCTGCAGAGCACGCAGGCCCTCCTCCGGGCACAGGACCTCGCCTCCCTCCCCAGGCACACAGCCTCCCCCATCCCAGAACACAGTTCACCACACAGCTTGAAAACCCGCACAGAGAGACACAGAGACTCTCCGCTGACAGGCGAACTTCACAGCACGCAGACAAGCAGCACAGGACCCAAGCCCGCCCCTACGGACACGGACGTGGCCCGCAGGACACAGACATGACTCAAGTCACACAGACTCACCCCATGAAACACAGCCCACCACCCCCCACCCCCGCCAGCTGACAGCACACGGAGTCTCCCGGACACACACAGATTCTCCTTTTGGCTGAAAGATGCTCCCCACAGCACACAGTATACTGTCTCCAGTATCTAGGCTCACCCCACAAACCCAGCTGTCTCCCCAGGACCCAGGCCCTCCCTCCAGGCACACAGACCCTCTCTGACTCAGCGGACTGGCCCCAGGACACACAGCCTCTCGGTGGAACACAGTCGTGTCCACAGCACAAGGATGTGCCCTCACCACCTAGACCCTCCCCACAGCTCCAAGACTCAGCCCACAGCACCAAGATTAAATCCAGAGCACAGACTCGCCCCACTGCACTTGGACAAGCTCATCCCATCACAGAGAGATGCAAAGACCATCTTAACATGTATCCCCTACCCCCTCGGACTATGGCACAACGCACCATCTTTCCCTCCAATGCACCAGTTGACTCCACAACAAACACAGTCACCACACAATGCCAACACTCACCCTATGGCACCCTCATGTGCCCTACAGAATCCAGAGCTCCTCCAAATATACACTTCTCCATAAGGCACACTGTGGCCTTGGATCAAGAAAGCCCCTGTCAAATTCTTCAGACATACTCTGTGATACATAGACACACCTCACAACTCATAGCACTATTTCCCAGTGTGCAAACTGGCCCTACAGTGCACAGGCTTGTTCCACAACAGACATGCTCATGCCATGGCAGCACCTAACTTTTCCGTGAAATGTTCAGATTCTCCCCTCAGCTCACAGTCACCTCACAACCTCGATACAACCTATGACAAAGCACAACCCTGCACTCGATGATGCAGAGTCATGTCACAGGACACACTTGTCATGCAGATTCACTTCACCCAAACCACACTCCTTAGGGTGATTACGCAGTGCACACATACACACCCAAACACTCACCACCCTTTGCTCTACAACCTGTGGATTCACCCATCACACACAGATGGCTTTCACACTGAAGTCGGCCCAAGGAGGCCCAGAACTTCATCTAGATGCACAGATTCTCCCATCAACACACAGACTTGCTCCACAACACACACAAATACCATAGAACCCTGAGCCTCACCCCAAATACTCAGTCAAGCCTTTCAAGTCATAGATTTGCCCCACGACATAATCACACCCACAAAACTTAGAATTCACAGAAATGCCTGTGAATACATAGATTTCTCCCTCAATGCACAGAATTGCAACACAACACACATTTACCCTAAGATAGAACACCTATATAAAGTACATGAGCCTTCCCCGATATGTAGACACACAACACACACTATTACCTGTGCAATGCCAAGATTTCCATCATAGTTTACAGATGTGCTTTACCATCCCATTGAGCTGCAGCCCTGGCCCTCAACACACACCACTTGTGTAATGGCTAAGAACAAGGCCTCTGGACCCAGACTACTTGGGTTCGAATCCAGGTTCCACCCCTTTCTAATTGTGCACATTGGGTAAGTATATTTTTCTATTCTTTGGTTTGCTCATTTGTAAAACAAAGATAACAGCCGTATCTATTAAAAAGGGTTGTTGTGAGTATTGAATGGATTAGGATACGCTAAGTGCTTAATACAGTGCCTGGCACACAGGAACTGTTTCAGTTGTTAATGTAATTAACAATGTAATTGATAGTACCATTGCTAATGTGAAAAGGGTCAACCCCAGAACATCTGGGAACATTACGGCACACAGGCGCTTTGCCACAACAGCCACACACCCTACAGAGCACGGACAGGATCCTAAACCAGATCCTGCTCGCCACACACAGAGCTTCATCACAGTTCAGAAGTGTGCTCTGTGATGCATGGGCTTGCTGCTTAATATACACACTCACCCCCACAGTATCCAGACCCACAACACAACACATGCACACACACATGCATCCTCCAGCTCAGCGATGTGCCCTCTGTCACATGAACACACCCTACCATGCACAGATTTTGTCCCATCATGTGTGGATATAGCACAGAACTATGCTCCTAAGGTCATGCTCCTCAGTGAATAAGTCTTGTGCCTTGTGACTCATCCCACAGCATACAGCATCACCCAGCTTGCCTCACGAGCACAGAGAACACTCCATAATACGTGTCCCACCTCCCAGACCCCTAGGGTGCTTACTGTGTAAGTGCTCAGCATTGTGTAACACACACCCTCACTCTCCAACACAGTGTCCTCAGCCCAAATGCACACCTGCCTCCAAGGCACCAGCATGCCCCAACAACACAAAGATGCTTCCCGTAACATGAGCACAGCTAGGCCCCAGATGCGCAGAAATATTGTACAGCAATACACACACACACCCTATGCAGAGGCATCCTAAAATGCACAGACCCCCCCTCCTCAATTAGCTTCCCAGGTGACGCAGTGGTAAAGAATCTGCATACCAATGCAAGAGACACAAGAGACTGGGGTTCGATTCCTGGGTTGGGAAGATCCCCTGGAGTAGGAAATGGAAACCCAATCCAGTATTCTGGCCTGGAAAATTCCATGGACAGAGGAGCCTGGCAGGCTACAATCCATAGGGTCACAAAGAGTTGGGCATGACTGAACAGGTACACACATTCCCTCCTCAATGACCTCAGAAAACCTGCAGACCCCTGCAACGTAAACACGTTTCCCACAGCACACGCGGTCCCCTCATCACTCACAGAACTGCATCACAATTATAGACTTCCCCTACATGACTCAGTCTAGGACAGCAATACCCATCGTCCAGGGACTAGATGTACAACATGTAAACACACCTTTCCAAATCGACACTCCAGCAAACACACGGGATTCATCTGACAGCTCACAAAATTGCATCACCACATACCTGTCCTTTAAAGCAAGAGCTCAGCACAGTGGCCACAGTCAGTGCACAGTGGAAAGCCTTGCCACACAGGGCAAAACATTAGCATCTTTGCTTCCAAACTTGATATAAACAATGCCCCCTCTGCACAAGACCCATCCCGAAACTCAGGGAGAAGCCTCACACACTTGGATGAATTTCTGCTCTCTGTAGGGGCTCTGCACCCTATATTATACCACCACACCGACACAAACCCCACAAGGTCCGGAAATATGCACATCCCCAAACAAAGAAGCGGTGTAGATTGTGGTTAAAACTTACTTTTAGGATTCAGGCTGCCTGGCTTCCAAGAACATGTGTATTGTTAACTAATCATGTGCCTTTGGAAAGGAGTCTTAATGTCTCTGTGCCTTATTTTTCTCAGGTATAAATTGGGAGTAATAATGGTACCTACTTATTAGGGCTGTCAAGAAGAATAAATGCGTGACTGCTTATAACGTGTTTAGAAGAGTGCCTGGCACAGAATTAGTGTTACAGATGTTAGCAGATCTGGTTGTTGTTGTTATTGTTGCTTCTACACGTGCAACTGGACCATAATGGTACAACTCGACCTAAAATAATTCAAATTAACACACAACATGCAGCCCAGAATCACATCACAGCTCACTCCCACCACCCTTTCCTTACAATTTCCCTATCGACTGCAGTTAGCCCACAACACTAGGAAGCACCTACTGTGCAGAACACGTAGACGCATCACACAACACCTGGCAGTGCACAAACACACCCATGATACACAAACTCATCCATGCAAACATTCATCCCATTGAACTAAATGCACCTTGTCATACACACACACACACACACACACACACACACACACACGGGGTCTACAATTCACATACCACAGAACACATTGGCCCCACAACACAGAAAACTCACTTTAAAATCCCTAGAAACAATCCATAACACATAGACTTCTCTAATGGAGAGCTGATCCATATCGACATGCCTTATAGCATACAGACTTGATTTCACTGCAGACTCCTCCCACAAAGTAGAGAATGGCATCATGACACACCATCTTGTCCCACTGCGCAGTCTAGTCTCTGAAATCCTGGGAGTCTTCCACAGGGTATGGACGTCCACACAACCCACAGCGCCCCCCCCCAAGGGAACAGAATTACATCACAGTGCAAGGGCCCCAAACACCTTTAGTTGTGTCCACCTAGTCCTCCAACAGATACACAAGGCCCAGAGCCCTCAAATACGACCTGTGACTGGTAATGCAAATGTCTGCCTGCCTAACTCACACTCACATCAGAACATCTGGAGGGAACTTACTGCTGACAGACCACCCCATGCTGCACAGCCATGCCTCACAACATACAGATATTCATCTTGAAGTACAGACACAACCCCAACCCACACAACCCACTCCATAATGCACAGAGTGATAACAGTGTAAGACGTGCTCCACAAACACCTGCCTGCCATGTCCTACACACCTTCATCTCATAGCACCATCATGCCAAGTATAAAGCCCAACAAAGGGACATCCCTGGTGATCCAGTGGTTAAGACTCTGCACTTCTACTGCAAGGGCACGAGTTCAGTTCCTAGTCAGGGAAGTGACATCCCACATGTCCACAGTGTGGCCTAAAAACGACCCCAACAAAGCACAGGTAAACCCCTCAGTGCATAGACCTGCCTCATAACAAAAGGCATACCGTGCATGGGCTGGGATCACCATGCACACCCTCACTCTACAAACCTGGTTTGCTCCACAGACACTCCACAATGAAAACACTAGACCCACAACACCCAGGCTCACTGCCAAGAGTTTCCCTAGCACAAAGGAGGCCCTATAATGTGCAGGTATGCTCCCTTACCTCCCAGGCTTGCCCAAACAAACTGTGCAAGGCACACATCACACACCAGTCTGGACAGATAGGAGAACACCTTGTATACAATGCAAACATGCCTGCTAACATACTTGGTTCCCTGCAGTGCACAGACTTACCCCATGGAGCACACGCTCATCCCTGTACACAAAGGCACATCCTAGAGCACACAGACATGGGCTGCAACATCCAGGACAACCCCACAATGCCCAGATTCACTTCACAGTACCATTAAACCCCGTATCCTTAATGCAGACAGAAATGCACAGCACACAGACTTGCCTTCAAAACACATAGCTGTACAACAGAGCACAAATGTGGCCGAGAACCAAGACGTGGTGCCCAACACATACACACACACCCTGCACCTTGCTGGGCAGACACCTGGCTTACAGGGAAAACAAGAGCAGCAACAGAGTACCAAGACCTGTCATGCGCAGCACAAAGGCACACCCTGCAACGCTTATCCACAACCCATTACAAGGACTCACCTCACCACTCTGAGCTCAGCACACAGTGTGCAGAATTGCCAAAACCCAACAGGCAGATACAAATACGAAACCCAGACTCTTCTCAGAAAGCACAGAATCGTGTCACAAAGCCCTGATATGCCGCACGGTGCAGTGTCAAGTCACAATGAGGAGACACAACTCATGCCACAAGACTCTTCTTACAATGCAGAAATGTGCCCCAGCGCACGTTTCTCCTACATGTTCTCCAAAGACAGTGCCAAAACTGTGCTCACCACTCAGAGACCCACACAAAGGAGCACACAACCAGCCCAAATTGGGCAGATTCCCCGGGTATTGTAGAGGGTCGACTCAAGACACACAGATGTGTCACACAACACTCACAGTTGACACCAAATACACATACATGCATTTGTACACACATGTCCCTCAGCAAAATGAGTGCTCCCTAACACTTGCAGTCAATGACAAGACAACCTCCTCTCCCAACAAGGCATGGAATAGCATCTTAGGATACCACCCATTCTATTGAATACAATCTGTAGAACCCTCTCACAGTTAACACACTTAGCTCATAATGCGAAGATTTGCTCAAGCAGTATACACACATGCACTATAACGTGCAGAAACACCTACAATATACTCACACATGCAAGATAGAGATTCCTCTCAGAACTCACAGACTTACATTACAGCACATCAGCTTGCTAGTCAGGGTACGGATGAGCTCGACACACACTTTTGTCCCACACCACACCAACTCCACAAACTTGTCCCAACTCAGACTTGTCACAAAACATGCAAATTTGCCCCTTGGAGTCTCAAACTCACAGTGCAACACACAGACTCTAAAAATAATTGCCAAACCACATTAAAATATAATAGCATGCCCCCATAGAAACACCCTCATTAAGCCCATAGTTGAGTTTCAATGGATAGAAAAGAGCAACAGCACTCCAACTCGGCTCACAGTTCTCTGAGTCACCCCACAATGCACAGAATTACATCATACTGCACAATCGCAACCAACAACTCACAGATCTACCCCAGAGAACAAACTCGTGCCACCACACACTTAACCACATTACTCCCAAACTTGTACCAAACACTCACCATTAGCCCCAAATACACAAACCCACCCTGCATCAAGCCCAGCATGGCACACACACTCATGTGTGTCCCACAGTGCCCGTACACACAATAGAATGTACAAGCCAACAGTCGCAACTTAAGACACTGCCAAAACAATGGGCATAATCCAGTCACACCACCGAGCTCTCGCTACATTGGCCAGACTTACATCACAGCAGCCCAAATTACACAAAGTGGGCAGCTTCCCCCATAGCTGTTCTATACATCCTGTATACACGCCACAATCCATACATATGTCCCCAAAGATGAAGACCCCCTCAGAAACACACAGAACTGCATAACAAGGTACAAATACTTCTCAAAACATGCACTTCATAACAACTGGACTCCTCCACCATATCTGGTCACATCCTCAAATGCAAAGACTTGCTCCCTCCCCCACCAGCAAAGTCTTGTCCAGGAGCTCTAAAACGTGTGACAGAAAACCTACCTGCCTGATAGTACATACATAATTTTACACAACTTCCAAATTCATCTTACAATGCACAGGCTTTCCCCCTACACATGGAATAAGTCCATAGGGCAGAAACTCATCTACAAAGCAAACAATGAGCCCATTATGCACCACAACCACCAGATGCCCCCAAACACACAGAATGTGCACCACAACTCCAAAAACCACTCTGCCATATGTATATGAGCCCTACAGTGCCTAAACTCTCCCAGAACTCCAAACTCAGCTCTCAATGACCTAGACCAACTGATGATATCACACATGATCCACGACGTGACTCCCATTGCAGCCCATAGAATAGTATCACCATATACAGGTTTCTCTCACAATGCAAAAATTCTCCAAAAAAGCCAAGATTTGCTCCCTGAGGCATCCAACGTCTCTATAACACTTAGCTTTGCCTCAGAATCAGTCTTGCACCACAGTACTTGCAAAATGTCTCACAATATCCACAATGACCTTATAATGGACAGACTTGCCCCACCATGTCCAGGCTTACCCCACCACACCAAGACATGCCCTATAACCCACAGATAACTTCCACAAAGCTAAACTCTCCCGATACTGCACAGCCTCACTTTACAACATCAACTCACCCAATTTTACCCAATGGTAAAAATAGATTTAAAAAATATCCAGCCACCAATTCAGTCTTGCCACACAACACCCAGATGTGTCTTCCAGCACACAAACTAGCTCCATAATCCCTAGCTGCAGCTAACCTACGATGAGCAAGTGTACCCTGTGACACAGAGGTTTCTCCCACAAACACAAAACTGCATTCTCATGCACAGATTCACCCCAGTATGTACACACACAATTGCTCCGTAAGGCAAATACTTACCCCTCAAAGAAAACATGTGTCCCCAACCCCCAGAATTGCCCTAGGACACACAGACCTTCCCTACAGGAGGAAGACATGATCCCCATTACAGAGTTGTTCTCCTCACCAGATGTACTTTCCAACACAGCCTTGCCCCACAAGATACCCTTGACCTACAACCTAGACACAATCTCTAGTGTACTTTGTCATCCCTACACCTTAGCAAAACCTCCAGTGAAAAAGTGCATCCTACAATGTAGAAAACACCTTGCAAATGCAGGGACATGCCCAACAGTTCCAGAATGGCCACATCAGGCTCAGACTTCCTCCCCAAAGCAAATTCACTTGGAAACACCTAGAACAAAATCACAACTTAGAAGCGCACTCCAGATCAAGTTCTCCCCATAACACACTGACATGCGCCACAATATTCAGACTTACCTGCCTGCACAAAATCTCACAATTCAATACATGAGCCACAATACTACAGACAAGCCTCACAGCACACAGTCGTGTCCTACACCTCTGAGAGACACGCCCTATAATGCATAGACTGACCTACCACACAAACATCCTTCACAGAACAAATCTTTACCCAGCATAAAGATTCCAAACTCAAGACATGTTCAGTCATACACTGGCATATGCTACAACACAGAATTACTTCATAAAGCAGATATGCCTACAGCACACAGGGTAATCTTAACACAAATACACAAGCTCCTGCACACCCAGACTCACCCCTAATAATATGCACTCTTTTTAAAACACCAGAATATACCCAACACCCCATCCAGAAACAGTCTAATCATACAGTGTGCAGCACAGACCATGTCTTCCAGAAATGGCATACTATGTAAAGACACAACTTTACTTATGGGACTGTCCCTCTTTATGAAGCCACATAGATTGCCCGTGAGGCATAGACATATCCTACAGTGCAAAGGTTATCCCTATGACATAACAACTTACTATAGAATCTGCAGAATCAACCCATGACATGTTGTCTCACCCTGTGACTCAAGCATATATCCCACAACACACAGACTGCAGTGTATATACCACAACAGCTAGATATGCCCTACATTGGGAGGACATGTTCCTCAGTCCATAGATGTACCTGATGGTACATCCAAAAAAGGCTTCCCTGGTGGCTTAGTGGTAAAGAATCTGCCTGCCAATGCAGGAGATGCAAGAGACACGGGTTCAATCTCTTGGTTGGGAAGATGCCCTGGAGGAAGGCATGGCAAGCCACTCCAGTATTCTTGCCTGGGAAATCCCATAGACAGAGGAGCCTGGTGAGCTACAGTCCATAGGGTCGCACAGAGTCAGATATGACTGAGTGACTAAACACACACACAAATCCAAAAAATCATAGTCATAAAAATCACAATGCTCTGAATCACTCCTGCAAAACACACTCACTCCAAACCTCAGACCTCACAGGACCCATAATTCATAGCGATAACCCATAATCCACAGCTTCACCTCACACCCTATAGCTATTCCTCCCTTAATGTAGAGAACAACATCACAGTGCACATGTGAATCATACCTGTCATGGACTGACACCACAAGAAACTCATAGGCCCTACCATTTACTAACACTCCATATACTTCACACACACTTGCCCCACAACAGCTAGACTCACCTTCCTTCAGACAGACTCAACACACAACATTTAGCCTCACTCCAATTACACAGAGACATGCCGCCTAAACTCAGAAACTAGCCCTGGGGCACTCAGACTTGTCCCATGGTCCTCACAGAAGAGCCATACCAAGAGACACACAATCCACAGCACACATATTCATCCCACAAAGCCCAGCCTGGCCCCAGACTTCACAGATACCCTCATAACACCCAGACTTGCTACATAATACTCAGAAGGCCTCACAAGAAAAGCAGGGTAGTTAGTGTGTGTCCTCTGGAACATTCAGATTGACTTCATGAGACATCCATGCTATCACGTTTAAGCCTCAGCAACAAGTTGTTACTCTGTAGCACACGAACTGTGGAGAAGGCAATGGCACCCCACTCCAGTACTCTTGCCTGGAAAATCCCATGGACGGAGGAGCCTGGTAGGCTGCAGTCTATGGGGTTGCTAAGAGTCAGACACGACTGAGCGACTTCACTTTCACTTTTCACTTTTCACTTTCATGCATTGGAGAAGGAAATGGCAACCCACTCCAGTGTTCTTGCCTGGAGAATCCCAGGGACGGGGGAGCCTGGTGGGCTGCCGTCTATGGGGTCACACAGAGTTGGACACGACTGAAGCGACTTAGCAGCAGCAGCACACAAACTGAGGACCTGCATGCTCACACAGGATTTTGACACGTGACTTCATTTCTTTGGCTCTGTATAAGCATTTGTAAACATGGGTGAAATATTTCCTTTTCAGCTGTTCCAAGGATGAAATGAGATAGTTTCGGGAAAGAATCAAGGTTCAGGACACAGGCTTGGGAATGCAGTTGTGCCTGTTCCCAGTCCTGGCTCCAGCACTGGGGACGGGACACACTCGAAAGTAGAAGTGGTTCAGGGTGGAGCAGAAGGCAGAAAGCTCTCATGTCAATCAGGCCTGGCTTTGAATGCTGCCTCTGCCACTTATTAGTCATATGGTGCTCATGATGTGCTTTAATCTTCTGATCCTCAGTCTTCATTTGTCAACTGTGGATGATGCTGGTTCCTGCCTCCAAGACTGTTGGACTATGTGACACCAGGTATCTTAATCTGAATTTCTAGTCAAAGAGAAGCAGTAGAATGGGGAAAAGGTTGCAGCAGGTGGGCCCTGCTTAGGCCCAGGGGGAGGAGGAAGATAGGTAGGTGCATGCCAGGGTCTCTGGCAAAAAGGTCCCTGATGGCATCAGGACTGGAAGATCTGAGCAGCCACCATATTTGGCCTTCAGATTATAAACCCTGTGTTATTACACCATAGTTACTGTCTTTAATAATCCACATTTTCCAAAGAAGGCCATCTTTTAATGCTTATTTTTGTGGCTATTTCAAGAGCAGGAAGAAAATCTTGAGCCCTCTCTGCTGGCCAAACAGTAGAAAGGCAGCTGAAGAAATGAGTAGAAAAGTCTTTGTCCAATAAAGTAGTCAACATACATAACATTCATCACAGATAAGTACCTACACACCAGAACACACACACACATGCATAGTGCCACAGATATTCACACTGACATAGACCTACAGGTGTGTCATCATCCCACAGATCATACATTCTTTCAGCCACAGCCAAAGACGTGTTTGCACAAATATGAGCAAATAACCCAGATTCCCAACAAGGATCATGTCATGTCTACACATGCATACACATGTCTACACATATGCATCCACACAGATCCATACAAATGTACACAGTTCTGTAGGTAGACACAGAGCACCTTGTAGGTAGAAATATACACTCCACACTCACACAGGCCCAGAGAAGCATGCAGAGACATATGTACGCCAACCTAGGCATCCATAGGATGTGTTTACTAATTCATAACCTCAAAGTTGCAAAAACACAGATACATACACATACAGACATATGACAACATATAGATGCTTCTAGAGGCTGATGAGATACATGTCTCTTCTTAGACACTTCAGATGTTTATGCAGAAACGTAGACAAACCCATGGAAGCTCACACAGACACATGGGTGTTGGCCTGTCTACACACACACCCATAAGCTGCACAGAGCTGTCCATATGCAGACACAGCTGTATGTGTTTTTATTGATACACAGAGACACGGAGACATTTACGCAAACACTGAAGTACAGAGATTTATTCATAGGTAGATACATGTGTTTTAAATATGTATTTACTATCATTTTCATGCTCACAGGAGTACATGAATCTACACACAGAGGCATAGTTGTTATTAAAACATACCTGTGCATACATGTTCCTGCCTGTACATGCAACCTACATGCTCATGCTCACCATGAAAACATATAAACGTGCACACATGCATATGTATAGAAATGACCATGGGGATGCACATGGGAATGTTCATGCATGTTGGTGTGCACGTAGAAACACACAAGCATGTAGGTGTGCACACATACATGCACTGTAAGTGGAGACATATCCATGCAGACACAGACACAACAGAGACAATCCATAAAGAAATCTCTACATGCATATATACACAGAGACAATGCTGTATACATATAGAGACATAAACTTTTATATATAGAGATATAAGCATTATATATAGATACAGGGGAGAGAATGAGGCAGGGAAGAGAGAGGGAGATTGATTCATATGCAGAAGTGTATACCTGCAGATATGGGCATATAGGCACACAGGCCTAGAGACCCACGCAGAGGTATACGTGGGCAAATACGTCTGCACTCACACACACTCACTTAGATGCACAAGAGGAACAAAGTCACATTCATGCACAGAATCTCAGTTGGATTCACAGAGACACAGGCATATAGACAGAGACAGAGAAATAATGGACTCACACCCATGTAGACGCACAAAGGTATCGACACCAAAGCTGGTATAGGTACATCTATACAGATTTACACACGTGAACACATTCCACGCGAATGTACAAATGGACACGGAGACCCACAGATATACCGGACAAACACAGAGGCACACAGGGACACAAGCATGCATGTCTTTCACACAGACAGAAAGGTATGCACCCACACTGGCAGAGCCCGGCACGCCTTCACAAACACAGTTGCACAGACACGTGTGTGTATTGTCATATGTATGTATGCAAACAGAAGTGGGCATCGGTACCACAGGGGCATACACAAACCAAGAGGAGCAGAGACATAGCAGAACACATAGGGAAAATTCCCAAACACAGAGTCCTCAAATGCACACAGTAACATAAACACCTGCCCCTGGACACACAGATGCATTCACCCAGAGAGTCGTCCAAAGACATTAGTTCTCATGCAGACAGACTTATGCAGACTCACACACACACACATGCACCCACAGACATGAGGATGGTCACACAGACATACACATCCAACCAGAGGTGGAGGAACAGATGTATGAACACCAAGGCATGCATGTGTGAATAGAGAAGCCCTGAGACACAGATAAAGAGGCTTATAGGCAAGAATGTACACATGTAGGCACATGGACTCCTACCCCTACACACACCTATGTCATGTACACACAGATACAGAGACACGCAGAGGCCCACACAGATGAATATTTGCAAACAGTAAACATGAGGACTAAACATGTCCATGCAGGCATGGGTGCTATCTTATGCACACGGTCTCATGCAGAGATATACACACTGAAGACAAGACTTCAACCACATAGATGCTGACACGCTAAATGCACTTGCCTATATGGACACACAAATTCACATGCAAATGTGCACTCAGATGGCAGGCATCCCCATCCAGAAATACACAGACACAGAACATCTTCACCCTATAAAAGCAAGAGACATACACATATGCATGCATGTGTGCTAAGTCACTTCAGTTGTGCCCAACTCTTTGCAACCCTATGGACTGTTGCCCTCCAGGCTCCTCTGTCCGTGGGATTCTCCAGGCAAGAATACTAGAGTGGGTTGCCATGTCCTCCTCCAGGGGATCTTCCCAACCCAGGAATCGAACCCTCATCTCTTAAGTCTCCTGCACTGGCAGGTAGGTTCTTTACCATATACATGTAGAAATAGAGACAAACCCACAGGCACACAAATGCACAGATGCACAGAGATGCACCCTCACATGTCAATATATACACACATTGACTCGTGCTCATGTGTGCATATGCACAAATGATCTACAAATGTACTTCTATGCCCACACAACACTAAGTCTAAATGTACATAAAATATAAGAATGTACAGACACTAGTACATCTGTCAGTGTAAGCATATAGGTGTATCCATGGGCTTAATCATGTTACAGACAGAAACACAGACTTCCACATGCATAGACATAGAGACACATGCAGACTTAAACATATGAAAATCGACTCAACCACATATAAAAGAATGTGACTTTTAGTGTATCTTTTTCTTAGCCTCTTCAAGAGAAAATGAAAATTAGGGAGCTCCCTCTGATGGCTAAAGTATATAAAGTGATGTGGAAATTACAAGAAATATCTCTGAAAGCTCTGGATTGCACGTGTTTGTGTGTGTGCACACAGACACACACTTCCACATTGCACAGAATCATGGACATAAAAATCACACAGAAGCACAGAAATATAAATATGAATAGACAAATATAGAAAGACCCATAGACAGTTACACACACACAACCCCAAAGTATCACAGAGTGTGATATTTAAGGGTGTGGCTATTGAACTTGAACAAAACCAAACCTGCATTTGCATCCCATATCTGGCACTTACTGACTCAATGAGCTGGG
This sequence comes from Bos grunniens, assembly GCF_055505025.1. Lineage (NCBI taxonomy): Eukaryota > Metazoa > Chordata > Mammalia > Artiodactyla > Bovidae > Bos > Bos grunniens. The sequence goes on along the minus strand of NC_141194.1, from coordinate 120,675,539 downwards.
GCTCTTTTCCTGCTTTCTCACCTGTATCCTGGGGATGATATTAACACCTAGCTCTTAGAGCTGTTTGCAGATTCAGTGCAATGAAGGGCTTAACCTCGTGCTTGGAATGTCCCAGAGGCCACTGCTGCTGCTGCTTTTTGATTTTTCTAGGGCTGAAGTACTTAGCTGAACAGGGTTTGAGTTTTGTAGTTAAAGTGCATGGTTATATCAGAGAGATGTATTAGTTAACAATATTTGTAAGTGATATTAATGAAGAATAAATGACCTTCCCAGACAAGGCTATTTCTGAAATTTTCAGAGATGAGAAGGACTTATTATTGTCCTTGGGAAATGGAAACAACTAAAACAAATATTTCTTGCTATTGTTGTGTGTCCTTGTCACCGTTCTACGTTATTCCTCTCCTTTTCCTTTTGGCAGGAGATAGGAAGATTGAGAGAGCTGACGGAAGCGGGGAAGAGGGTGTCTTTCGCCACCTAGTGATCATTTTGAGTAAGTACAGTATTTGTGTATTGCTTAGAAATACTCCCTAAAATTTCACCTTTGCAAGATTGTATAACTGCCCTGGTGAATAAGCTGGTATACATCAAGTTATAGTGGTTTCTGCTATACCATAGTCCCCACCCTTATCCGCTGTTTTGATTTCCAATGTTTCAGTTACCCGCACTCAACTGTGGTCTGAAAATATTAAATACAAATTTCTAGAAATAAACAATTCATAAGTTTTAAATTGCACGCCATTTTGAGTAGCATGATGAAATATTGCACCGTCCTGCTCGGTCCCACCCAGGATGTGAAGCATCCCTTAGTCCTGCACATCCCACTCGTTAGTCACTTAGTATCAGATCGACCGTCGAGCTATCACAGCCTTGTGTCCAAGTCACCGTTATTTTGCTTAATGACCTCAAAGTACAAGAGTAGTGATGCTGGCCATTGGGATACACCAAAGAGAAGGCATGAAGTGCTCCTGTAAGTTAAAAGTTCTTGAGTTAATAAAGAAAGAAAACCACGTTGTATGCTGAGGTTGCTAAGATTTACGGTAAGAATGCATCTTCTACCCATGAAATTGTGAAAAAGGAAAAAGAAATTGGTGCCAGATTTGCTGTTGCATCTCAAACTGTGAAAATTACAGCCACAGTGAAGGATAAGTGCCTAGTTATGATGGAAAAAGCATTTTATTGTACAATAGGATATTTTTGAGAGAGACCACGTCCACGTAATTTTTATTACAGTGTATTTGTTCTATTTTACTCTTTTCATTATTATCATTAATCTCTTACTGTGCTTAATTTATAAATTAAACTTTATCATAGATGTGTATGTATAGGAAAAAACATAGTCTATATAGGGTTCAGTACTATCCACGGTCTCAGGTATCCACTGGGGGTCTCCGAACATATACCTGGGAATAAAGGTGGAACTCTTCAGAAATTAAAAAGTCATAAAATAAAAAGAAGTCTTTGTTTCTAAAATTCTTTCCTTCACTCAGTTTTCCTCTGGGATTCAATGAGACTATGTTTTATAGTGGTGGTCTTCAAACTTGCTAATTATAGGCTACCTAAAATAATTTTGAGAAACTGTCTACCCTGTCAAACATCTTGAAGTTAGCATCTGAAATTTCTTATCATCAGTTTAATTATTTGTACAGTTATCATTTGTGGCATATTATAAATATTTATACTTTTAATTAATGATTTAATCACATTTTTAATCTGTCCAATGAGCTAAAAATACCTTGCTAATTGGAGAAGGGAGTGGCCACCCACTCCAGTATTCTGGCCTGGAGAATTCTATGGACTGTATAGACCATGGGGTTGCAAAGAGTCGAATGAGTGAATTTGACTTTCACCTTAATCTGTCCAATGAGCTAAAAATATCATGTTAACAAGACACTCATCATTGTTAATTAAGAGCAAACAAATAAGAAAAAACCACGAACAGCTAGAAATTTTACATGATTTTATTATTTCCTGGAAATTGCCGTTCCATTCAACTTCCCTCACAGAACTTATCCTAATGCAATTTATTTTAATGTTCAAAGACCTTTTATTGGTCACCCATACATCTCTGCAAAAATATAGGTTGAAATAAATTTTCCCATAATGCTAAGCTTCTAAGTACTAAATCTTTTATTATTAAATTATTAGTAGCACACAGTTTATCAGAAGAGTATAAAATATTACACATTTTGAAAAGTTAAAAATGAAAACTAGAATTTGGTTGGCAATGCTTTTCCTAAGTGAATTTGATTGTTTGTTTTTCCCCAAGTTAGTTCATGACTTGGAGGATGACTCTTACTTCTAATGAAACAGAGTACAGTATAAATTTTATTCCCATAAATAAGGAGAAGGGAATGGAATGAGTGTCCAAGTCACAGGTCAAAAATCACATGGTGACCAGTCATAAAAAAAAGTTTAATGACAAACTTTTTAAATTAAATTTTTTTTATTTTTAACAGACAATTTGGCTGAGCCTATCTTTAATTGTTTGAAAGAAAAGAAGCCCGAATTATAAAAGGGTTTGTTGCTGAATCATTAATTTTAGTGTTTCTGGGAGGCTTACCAGAATAACCTTATTACCGAGGTTTAGCAAATGACTATTATATATCATTCTTTCATTTTGAGACATTGTTTTTAATTCAGTGGACTTACAAAGATTGGGAAAATCAAAATACTTAGATAAGTGTCACTTAGTTAATACAATAATTTTGATAAAATCCCTTTAGTTTATTATTTACCCTAAATATGAAACTTTGAGGCTACTGATTTGGATTATTGATTTCATAGAAAACATTTATAATATAACTCAGTTGACAAAGGCAATGTTCATATCAAAATAATCAGCCAAATCAGCTTTATCTTCAGATAAAGTGTCCAATTTAATTTTTCAATGGAGAATATGAAATAATATGCATTTTGAGGAGCCTTATTTAAACCATGGAGAAATCAATTTGGGGGCACCTCTGGTTAAATATTTCACTAGCAAAGTAAATAGAAGATTAAAATGAGATTTTAATGTATTTCAGAATAAAGAAAATTTAATTTTAATATTTAATAATAATTTTAATGATAAAATTTATTAATAAAATAAAAATAAATAATAAAAATTTAATAATTTTTTTCTTATATGTAATTTAAAATTAAACAGTGTAATATGTAGCTAACATGTTATAAAACAAGGAATTGAATGGCATGCATAGCTTCTTTTGGTAAACAAATATCCCAATTTTGGGTTTCTGGAAATAATTAAGAATAATGTATAAAAAATTTTAAAGACATTAATATTTTTAGGCCACAGGATTAAACTTTTCAGCCATATTTTATAAAAGAGAAAAGTATATAGAGCTAAAAAATAACTGGTCTGGCAACAACCATATTTAATTTTTTGATAATAAGTACTAGAAAATCTGTAATTATAAAATGAAATGAGGATTGACTTTCATTGGGAAAGATATTTCAAGATACAATCTGAGAAAACACGTTTTAGTTAGTTTAATTGAATGATGTACCTTATTTGAAAAAAATCACATACAATTTCTGTACATGTTTTACCAATGTAAACATTTTGTAATACAAAAAACATTTCAATTATATGTAAAAGAATCAGCATGGACAGTATATGCAGCTATTAGGAGGTGTTTTCTTTCCAGTTAATGACAGATGTAAGTGATTAGTGTTGAGAATAGCTGCAAAATAATGCTTAATTTTAAGCAAGTGGGAAAAAGTTGTCCTTGAACAGATCAGTTTTAGGCAAGAAGAGGCATGGATGTTGAGAAGCTGAGTGTGGATTCCCTGCAAACTACCCCTGCTCTCATACTTTCTGAAAAGAATTCATGGATGAGTAGCCAAGTTTGAAGCCCACTGTTCTAAACTGTCTTCAGCAGGATTGCTCCAGAGCAATGTTTTGTCAGTTAGGATAATCAATTTTTTGTAGTTCACAGTCACAGGAGTGCAGTGGAGGTAGCTGCCACTCTTGATTTTCTGCCAACTGTTTTTATGACTGATCATGTTTGAGCCAAAGGTTCTGAAAGGGATTATTTTTGTTTTGCTGATAAATGTGTATATTGACTAGACCTCCATTGTCTGATATTGGAGCCGCTAGCAACATGTGGGTATTGAGCATTTGAAATGTGACTAGTGCAAACTGGGCTTCCCTGGTGGCTCAGTGGTAAAGAATCCGCCTGACAATGCAGGAGATGCAAGATACCAGGGTTCGATCTCTGGGTCAGGAAGATCCCCTGGAGAAGGAAATGGCAGCCCACTCCAGTATTCTTACCTGGGAAACCTCATGGACAGAGGAGCCTGGTGGGCTACAGCTCATGGGGTTGCAAAGAGTCAGAAACAACTTAGTGACTAAACACACACTAGTGCCAACTGCAATATATTCTAAGTGTAGAATGCAACACAGCAGATTTCAAAGACAGGGCACACATAAGTGAAATTGTTCATTAATATTTTTATATTGAGTACATGTAGAAATGACAATATTTTGGCTATATTGAGTGAAACAACACACATTATTAAAATTAATTTCACCTGTTTTTTAAACTTTTTTAAAATATTGTAACATGAAAATTAAAATGATATAGGTGGCTTGCATTATATGTTTTATATGATAGTGCTACTGTAGAGCTCAGATTAAAATTCTCTAACTTCCCCTAAATAGCATGACCACAGAAAAGATTGATTTGTCCACTAATGTTGATATTCTGATGTAACCAGTTCCTTTACTAGTATTTGGGTTTCTGAATTGGGGAATTTCTAGTTGTTAGGCTTGAAATTTGTAGTTGTTTTTCTTAGGAAAAAGTAAAAAACCCCAAACAAACCAATATTCCACTAAAGATATTGGAAAAGTAGTCTTTTATTAGTACCTGGAAATTTTCCCAGAATGAACTTTGGATGGCTTCTCAGTGGATATATGTGAAGTTTTTCAAGCTCTTCAAAATTGTTAGTGGCAGATATTGCATTCTACAGAAGATATGACATGTTTCATCACATTTGAGATTTTTTATGTAATATGTTTTTATGTAACACTAAGAAAAAAATACTTCCAAATAAACTGTGATGTAATGCTTTCATATCCATAAAATTTTAATTTTATACTTACCAAAAGAGCTTTTTTTTGGCATATATGGACATATATTTTTATCATATATCATGATACCAAAATAGCCACAACCAAGTTTGAGTATGTATGGCAGTGACATTTCCCTTTCAACTGCCTCCTGGCTGACAGGGATTGTAAAATGCCCTGATTATAAGACACATTCTGATTTGAGAGACATGAAAATGTTAAGAAAATATGCATCTTAGAATTGGTTAAATATGGTCAGTCATTTGTCAAGAAAGAAAGGATCACAGAGGACAGAAAGCCAAACTCCAAGACATCAGCTTAGTGAAAACACCTTTTCTGTGTGTGATTGGATACACAAAACCCAAAATGTGGCTCTTATTCAAACTTTTATCATAGAGCACTTAAAAAACATTGCAATATACATTTCATGTTAGTTGTTTGATGGTTTTCCTAGTTTTCTTTTATTTGTTTCCTGGCTTGGAATTGGGAGCAGTGGAGGAGAAGGGGACGACAGAGGATGAGATGGTTGGATGGCATCACTGACTCAATGGACATGAGAAGTTTGAGTGAACTCCGGGAATTGGTGATGGACAGGGAGGCCTGGCGTGCTGCAGTCCATGGGGTTGCAAAGAGTTGGACACGACTGAGCGACTGAACTGAACTGAATTTGGAAGTGGGAGAGTTAGGGAAGAATCGTGATGGGTGGGGCTTCGGCTGGGCACAGACTGGCTCTCTCCAAACTAAAAATATCTAGCATCTCTGGAGTAAGAATCACTTAGCACAGCCTTGTGTGTGGCTGTGCCTTCAATGGCACTGTTTCTTCTTTGCAAGCCGGGTAACCGACACAGCCTTTCTGCCTGTCCCTGCTTAGCTTAGTTCTAACATATTCACCGTATCCTTTCTTGATTGAAGGGTCTAAGAGAAGGAGGGATGGAGATAGAACTGCTTTCCTAGTTTTTGTTTTACATAGTATTTGAAAGGGTGAGCAGATGAATAAAAACTCCACAGGAAGTCCATTATGTCAAGAATCAATGAAGTGAAAACACAGTCTAGATTTATCATCCGGAAATTGTGCGAATCTCTGATTCTAATGGTACTCATGATGATATATTTATAAGAGGAAACAAATTTCAGAGTTCTCAGGAAATGAGAAAAATAAGAGAATCCAAACCATATTTCCTCTTTTGTCCTTACACTTGTACTGAGCCATAAGTGTCTCTTGAAAGCTCAGAAGGAGGGCCCAGCTTGTGACCAGTGCAGCCTCATTGGGCCCTGAGCTTAGAAGGGCTCCATGCTTGCTTTAATGCTGTGCTGTCATGGTCTAGAAATCCTTAATACCTTTTTAAAAAGGAAATCCCACATTTTCATTTTGCCCTGAACCCCACAAATTATATAGCTAATGTTGTTCAAAAGGAGACACTTGCCAGAGAATAATGAACTGAAGTTGCCACATTAAATTAGAAGCATTGCTTTTCTAATGTTCTGTCCTGAATCCTTTCTGTCAGTACTTGTAAATACAGTATTCGTAAGCTACTATTGTTGTTAGGAATAATAGGTGTAGAAGTACATCACAGGAATGGTAGTATCACTCAACAGTACTTTGTATGGCCTTCCCCACTGATTCATAGGACCTGGGGCATCTTCTGTGTTTCTCTTTTGTGATCTGTTAAATGGCAGTGACATTTCACCTTAACCCCAGATAAGGTTAATTGTTAGAATTAGATTGAAATGCCCATGGAAGTACTTGTGATCTCTAAAGGTTGAAGCAGATACAGAAGATGATTTATGCCCCTTCCCTGGCATGGAGTCTGGGCGGCACCTATCTGCTGGGGTCCTGGTGCCTGAGTTGCACTCAGCAGTGAGGCCACTCTGCCCCATGACTGTATAGCAGATATCCAAGGGGGTCCTAGAGCCAGACAGTCAGCACCCCTGCCGTGTCAAGAGCCTGCTGAGGCACATCACACTGCTGCCTAGATGACTGGGTCAAGGCTCCTGGCTGGAAATCACTGCTATGTGGACAGGGCTAGAGGGCTGAAAAGACATGGGAGGAAGTGTGGACAGGAAAGATCCTTTGCGTCCCTGGGACCTAGTCCTGAGAACTTTTTCTAGGGCATGCATGCATGCTAAGTCACTTCAGTTGTGTCCAACTCTGTGCAATCCTATGGACTGTAGCCTGCCAGGCCCCTCTGTCCATGCGGATTCTCCAGGCAAGAATACTGGAGTGGGTGCCATGCCCTCCTCCATGGGATCTTCCCAACACAAGGATTGAACCTGTGTCTCTTATGTCTCCTGGCATAAGGAGTTCTTATGCCAGAACCTGGCAGGTGGGTTCTTTACCACTTGCACCACTTGGGAAGCCCGTGGGCTATATCTGGGGTTAAGGAGGACCCAGCCATAGGTACTAGCCACTTCAGATGGCCACAGGAGCTTTCTTATTTCTCAAAATGGAGCTGTATTCAGAGTTGCCATTATCTCAGTAAGAAAAGTAGACTTTTGTTTCCATCATGTGAAGGAACTCATTTTCCTGGAAGTGGGGTGGGGAAGTATGCAAGAATGCCCATAGTGACTTTGTGGTACATCCTGCCAGCCTTATTTAAACAACTGCAGGGTTTTGTTATGATGCAGTGGAGGTCACAGAAAATGCCATTGGAAATATCTTGGTAATGTCTTCTGTCACTAATGGGGTGTGGTGATTGACAGTTTCCTTTAGTTCACATATCAGGTATAAGACTTTTTGTTTCTTGTGTGTGGCAAAAGTGAGGATGGGGTGTAGTTTTATAGGAATGAATGTCCAAGAAGAAACTATTTATCTCCTGCCTAAGACGATGCAGTGTGTTTGGTTGCAAGCATCTACTAGAAAACAGGAGGGGACTATGTTGTGTTCCCATGCAGGGGATGAAATAGCCAGGAGATATGAGCATTATTTTAATGTTTTTGCATTAGAGTTTGCACTCCAGCTTCAGTCTGCCACAAAGGCTGCAGATCTGGTAAACCTATAACAAGCAGCCAACATCTGGTCTGTGATTGATCCAGATCTGAGACTGCCAGCTGCCTAGCAACTTGGCTTGGGGAGGGTGCCTGACAGCCTAGATCAGGATTGGAGATGGGGGATAAAGATGGTGATTAGGCAGCTGTCTATGTGCTAATGAGCTTGCCACTGGGCACATGTATTTTGAGAGACTTTCATCACAAGACAGCCTGTAAAGGGAAGTTGGCTGTTGCACACAAAGGTTGGTACAGGCATAACGATGCCTGTAGGTAAGAGGATGAGGTGTGGGGAAGGTGCTCTGGGGGACTTCATGAACCAGATGGAAAGGGGCCATCTGTGCAGGTGCCTGTACCTGACTTAGGTAAGGCCCTGCTCAGGTTGGAATCAGAGCTTTCTTGAGCTGCCTCCAGCACTGCCTGAAATCCCTACTGTGTGTTCCCACACCAACCAAGAGAGGCCACACCTGTTGATGAAGGCAGGTTGGGGACTCAGTGATGACCTCACTTATAGGAAGATGATAATATCATTATAGAGTTGCAAAGAACCCTTCAAGGCTATTTAGTGCAATCATTATATCTTAATTTTGAAACCTCCAATAAATGGTTTTTTTCCTCCAGAAATGAGAAGCTCAGTGTTTCCTGAGGCAGTCCATTCAGCCTCTGGCCATCTTCAGTAGTTCTGCTTTGTACTGGACTGAGGTCTGCCTCCCTGGGAGGCACATTCTGAACTCTGGGACAAGTTATATCCTGCTGACATGTGGCACTTTTGGTCACTGAAGACATTTAACTCTTCTCTTTGCCTAGCTTAGTCTCTGTCTGCCGTTCTCCATTTGACAGTTTAGCCAGTGTTATCCTTACCCTTGTTTTCTTCCTCCTGAGAGTCCAGGTCCCCAGGATCCCAAAGTTTGGACAGTATTCCTGGTGCAGTTGGACCATTTGTTCCTTAAGCTGAATATCATTCGTCTATTGAGTGCATGACATTTATGATCAGATTGCAGTGTTGGGCCACCCAAAGTCTCCAGACAGTCTAAATGCATCTGAAAGGTGCCTTAAACCTGCTTCACTAAGAACCCCAGGGATAACCAAAGCTTCTAACCCAAAGTATTTTACTCACTGAAAGTTAAGTCATGGTGGCACGTGCGTGCGTGCTCAGTTGCTTCAGTTGTGTCTCACTCTTTGCGACCCTATGGGCTATAACCCACCAGGCTCCTCTGTCCATGGGACTCTCCAGGCAAGAATACTGGAGTGGGCTGCCATGCCCTTCTCGAGGCGATCTTCCTAACCCAGGGATCGAATCCATGTCTCCTGCATCTCCTGCACTGCAGGCAGATCCTATACCCACTGAGCCACCTGGGAAGCCTTATGGTGGTACAGGGGGGAACAGAAATGGAGGGTAGAAGTTTATCTTCTGTTGAAAGCTGTGTTATCTATTTTTCTTCTGCATATCCTTAGTTTATTTAAATATCATTTCATATGGACTCTGGGAGCCTGAGAAATTACGGAAAAGTGAACCTTAGATAGGATTGAGGAATTACATTCATCATGTGCATTGCTCACAGTGAAGTGGGAGTAAGCTGAAAATTTCTTTCTTCATGTCCCCTCCTCCACCACAGCCTCAGGAATATACAACATCATCTGCAAGGAGAGGAAAAGAGGACTTGGTCACGTAAAAATATAGCAATCTAATCTGTTTCTTCCTCTAGATTTTAGCTAAAAGGTTTATTTACTACATGGGCTGAAAAGTATTATATATTCCATATATAATTAACTAAATAATAATCCCCAGTAGAATGTAAAGAAGACATGATGTGGTGGATTCATAATGCAGTGTGATACTACATCTATGAGAATGTTCACATTCCTGATGGGTTTATGTAACCAGCACACATCACAATGATGACTCATTTAAAATTATGTAATGAACACTCCATGCAAGAGTTAAACTCAAAATTAGGGCAAGAAGGGTGATTGCTGTACATGTAGCTATAGAGATAGAACAGACTGAGGTGCTGGGAATGTTCTGGAAAGAAAAGTCACGTGGGTGAAGACTTTGCTTGCATTGCAATGTGTTCATGATTAAGTATTCTAATGCCTCTTACTCTTGGCATTTACTATATTTGTTGCTCTTCCCATCTCTCTTCTTGGGGCTGGAGTTCCCACGGTTTCAAATCTGGCTCCTTGCCTTTGCCCTGCCTTTAGTTTCTGCAGAAAACATCATGAAGTTTCAAATGCAAAGCTGAATTCATTTGAAAAACAAAAAATTAATCCATTTTCAAAAATGTCCACCATAAATGCATAGGAGTTTTATTAGTAGGAAAAATAAGAAATGCAATATTAAAATTTTAAAAATTTATTTAGGTAGAGGGTGGGATGCACTGGGTTTTGTGTTTTTTTTTCAAAGTTTGGAACTCTGGACTGCAGTCATTGTGAGCTCACGAAGCCAGGTGTCCTGACTTGAATCTCTGGTCCCCTTTCAGCTGGCAGTTGGAAGGGATCCTGTGCCCAACTGCCTTCACAAAGAGCAGAACTGGGCCAGGGGCAGCAAAACTTTGTTCTCCCTCTCCCAAGCCAGCAGTCTGTTAATAAGGAGCAGAGTGTGTGATGGATGCTAACGCCTTATACAGTTAAAGGCACCCCGTGTTCCTTTACAGATGAAGAATTGAGATAATGTAAAGTATTAACCTCCACTCTAGAAGAAACCATCTCACTGTTCATTTTCATAAAACTTTATTAAAGTTATGAGCTTCAAATTTAATTGAAATATTCAGGAAACTGCTTCTTGGGTAGAGGAAATGAAACCATGAGGCAGCAAAGGTATTTCATTGAGTTTCAGTTTAATGGCAGCCTTGGACACTTGATCCGGGAGGGGTACAGCTCTCTTTCTCTGCGTTAGTCAATCTCTTTTGCTTCCCTCAACCCAATCAGTTAAGGGTCAGTTCCCTGTTGTAAATTTTATCTAGTTGATCCAGGCAATGAAACATCTTATTATGGCATGCCAGATAATTAGAGTTTACCGCATCCCTATTTACTGGCATGTTGAGCAGTGTCGGGAGGGGGAAGTTTCCTTTTAATCCTTCTTGAGTTCTTTGGGCCAGTCTAATAATTAAATTGACATAAGACAGATCACCAGGAGAAAAAAAGAATGACTGAAGGAGGATGAAAAGTCCTTTCTGTGTGCAACTACTTGGAAAGTATTTTTAAGCTTTGCAACTTAAAAACATAACTATTGATAGAGGATTGTCTAATCTACAGAATACACTGTAAGTCGAAAGTGAGATGCATGTGGTATAAAATAAGGCCTGGAAATCTCCACTGGTTTGCCCATGAGCAGAATAAAGTTTGAAGAGGCTCCAATTTTTTGCCATGGCTGGATGAACAATTTGCTGAGGTAGAGTTTCAGAGGAAACAAGAAGATTAGCTTTGTATTTGATGCAGAGTATTAAGGGCTTTCTAAAGAGATTAAATCAAAACCCTATTACAGTCCACTAATGCTGTATTAATGTAGCAGACATTTTTTGCTTTTCAAGGTTTTCATTTAAACTTGTGTTTGTGAATATTATTAAATTTCTTGGGATTAAGGACTTTGAAAGCCCCTTGTTTGTAAAGCTCTATTATTGAGTTCCCTGTAGGAGCTCAGAAAGCCCTCTGCACATTTAACTCCCGAGTCCTCATTATTACACGGGGGCTTAAGAAAGACAGAGGTGTTGAAACGGCTTTGGGAGAGAGAGGAGCTTGGCCCGGGGAAGAGAGATGTTTGCAACTGTTCATCCACTTTTTCCATGTCATCCTCTCACCCGTATCCCAGATTGCTGGGTGATGATGCTTCTAGGGACATGGCATTAGATTTAGCCCCAGCAGAGAACTTTGATTCAGCCTCTTTCATGGACTTGTAGGAATTCGTGATCTGGAAGTGTAGGGTCGCCTCACTCTGGCTCATCTTGGTTCTTTAGGCTCTTCTCCCTCTCTCCCTTTGCATGCCACTGCCTTCACTTAGAGTGTTTCTCTTCCTCAGTTTGCCTGTTCAAACTCACCCCATCCTTTAAGGCTCATCTCAAATGCATTGCTATTGTCCCTTACACCTCAAACAGGAAATCCAATCTTGAGTGACCTCTGGTAGTCCCACTCAGCACACTCTATGGCAAAACCTAAAAATCTTATCAGCTCCAAGGTCAAGAGAAGGAGGTGGAGAGAGCAAGGCCCTAGACTTTCTTGTGGGGAAAGGCTTCTCTGATGCTAACATCAGCCGTCTTGCACTGTGTTTATTGCTCCAATGGCCAGGGCTGGCCGTTGGCTTGTATCTTCCCAATAAGGCTCGTGAACACTGCCAGATTAACTGAGCTCTGCACAAGCCTCATAGTGAAGATTCTCTTGCTTCTTCTGGGCAAATAGGTTCATGTCTTATAAATATATCTTTGATTGGGAAGGCTGTCTTTCACATTTTTGGTAAAAATTCACACCCACCTCCTTGGGGGTAATGCAAAGCTGGACAAGCAAGAATGCATGACTTTTCTGGGTAAATGGTGATCTTCTCACCACTGTGTGATTAAAACAGAAAAAACTAAGACTGTAGCTTTGATCCTCAAGCCCAGATTTCAAGTGCTGGTGTTTCTCGAGACTGTTTCTCTCTTCTCCCCATCTCATCTCTGTGTCCTTTTCTTACCCTGATCAGGTTAAAATGAGCTAGACAAAATCATACATGTCGGAAGCAGTAAAAAGATGCACTTCTCATAGTGTTGCATATGCATGTCTCTGCACACTTAGGTTTGGGGGTTGTATGTCAGCTGGTTGTATGTTCCCTTATACATCCTAAGGATCAGTTCAGTTCAGTCACTCAGTCGTGCCCGAATCTTTGCCACCCCATGGACTGCAGTGTGCCAGGCTTCCCTATTCATCACCAACTCCCAGAGCTTACTTAAACTCATGTCCATTGAGTCACTGATGACATCCAACCATCTCGTCCTCTGTTGGCCCCTTCTCCTCCTGCCTTCAATCTTTACCAGCATCAGGGTCTTTTCAGATGAGTCAGTTCTTCACATCAGGTGACCAAGTATTGGAGTTCCAGCCTCAGCATCAGTCCTTCCAATGAATATTCAGGACTGATTTCCTTTAGGATGGACTGGTTGGATCTCCTTGCTATCCAAGGGACTCTCAGGAGTTTTCTCCAACACCATAGTTCAAAAGCATCAATTCTTTGGTGTTCAACTTTCTTTATAGTCCAACTTTCACATCCATACATGACTACTGGAAAAACCAAAGCTTTGACTAGATGGACCTTTGTTGGCAAAGTAATGTCTCTGCTTTTTAATATGCTGTCTAGGTTGGTCATAGCTTTTCTTCCAAGGAGCAAGCGTCTTTTAATTTCATGGCTGCAGTCATCATCTGCAGTGATTTTGGAGCCCCCCAAAATAAAGTCTGTCACTGTTTCCACTGTTTTCCCATCTATTTCCCATGAAGTGATGGGACCAGATACCATGATCTTAGTTTTCTGAATGTTGAGTTTTAAGCCAACTTTTTCACTCTCCTCTTTGACTTTCATCAAGAGGCTCTTTAGTTCTTCTTCACTTTCTGCCATAAGGGTGGTGTCATCTGCATATCTGAGGTTTTTTATATTTCTGCTGGCAATCTTGATTCCAGCTTGTACTTCATCCAGTCCAGCATTTCTCATGATGTACTCTGCATATAAGTTAAATAAGCAGGGTGACAATATATAGCTTTAAGGTACTCCTTTCCTGATATGAAACCAGTCTGTTGTTCTATGTCCAGTTCTAGCTGTTGCTTCTTGACCTGCATACAGATGTCTCAGGAGGCAGGTCAGGTAGTCTGGTATTCCCACCTCTTGAAGTTTGTTGTGATCCACACAGTCAAAGGCTTTGGCACAGTCAATAAAGCAGAAGTAGATGTTTTTCTGGAACTCTCTTGTTTTTTCAATGATCCAACGGATGTTGGCAATTTGATCTCTGGTTCCTCTGCCTTTTCTAAATCCAGCTTGAACATCTGGAAGTTCATGGTTCATGTACTGTTGAAGCCTGGCTTGGAGAATTTTGAGCATCACTTTGCTAATGTGTGAGATGAGTGCAATTGTGCGGTAGTTTGAGCATTCTTTGGTATTGCCTTTCTTTGGGACTGGAATGAAGACTGACCTTTTCCAGTCCTGTGGCCACTGCTGAGTTTTCCAAATTTGCTGGCATACTGAGTGCAGCACTTTCACAGCATCATCTTTCAGGATTTGAAATAGCTCAACTGGAATTCCATCACCTCCACTAGCTTTATTCGTAGTGATGCTTCCTAAGGCCCACTTGACTTCACATTCCAGGATGTCTGGCTCTAGGTGAGTGATCACACCATTGTGATTATCTGGGTCGTGAAGATCTTTTTTGTATAGTTCTGTGTATTCTTGCCACCTCTTCTTAATATCTTCTGCTTCTGTTAGGTCCATACCATTTCTGTCCTTTATTGTGCCCATCTTTGCATGAAATGTTCCCTTGGTATCTCTAATTTTCTTGAAGAGATTGCTAGTCTTCCCCATTCTATTGTTTTCCTCTATTTCTTTTCATTGATCACTGAGGAAGGCTTTCTTATCTCTCCTTGCTATTCTTTGGAACTCTGCATTAAAATGGGTATATCTTTCCTTTTCTCCTTTGCCTTTCACTTCTCTTCTTTTCACAGCTATTTGTAAGGCCTCCTCAAACAACCATTTTGCCTTTTTGCATTTCTTTTTCTTGGGGATGGTCTTTATCACTGCCTCCTGTACAATGTCACAAACTTCCATCCATAGTTCTTGAGGCACTCTGTCTATCAGATCTAATCCCTTGAATCTATGTCTCACTTCCACTGTATAATCATAAGGGATTTGATTTAGGTCATATCTGAATGGTCTAGTGGTTTCCCCTCCTTTCTTTAAGTCTGAATTTGGCAATAAGGAGTCCATGATCTGATCCACAGTCAGCTCCCTGTCTTGTTTTTGCTGACTGTATAGAGCTTCTCCATCTTTGGCTGCAGAGAATATAATCAATCTGATTTCGGTGTTGACCATCAGGTGATGTCCATGTGTAGAGTCTTCTCTTGTGTTGTTGGAAGAGGGCGTTTGCTATGACCAGTGCGTTCTTTTGGCAAAACTCTGTTAACCTTTGCCCTGCTTCATTTTGTACTGTAAGGCCAAATTTGCCTATTACTCCAGGTGTTTCTTGACTTCCTACTTTTGCATTCCAGTCCCCTATAATGAAAATCGCCTTGACTTGTGTGTACCTTGCAGCATCTAGCACAGTGCCTGCCGGGGGGTGGCCAGTCAATGACTGAATATGCACAAAAGACAGAATCAGTGTTTAAGTGTCAGTGTGGATCTATGTTTGTGTCTAATATTTTGGATATATTTGGTTATATAAAATGTGTTATAAAATTAACTTACCTGTTGCTTTTCACTTTTATACATGTGTTATCTGCAAATTTAAAAATTTTACCCATGAACTATGTTATATCTTAATTGGATAGTCCTGGTCTAGAGAGTAACTCCTTTTGCATGTGATTTGAGTTCCAGTTACTTGGAAACCTCTCAAAGTTGAAACCATCTAAACTTGCAGTTCTCAGCCCTGGAAGCACTTTAGAATCGCATGGGGAATCACAAACACTTGATTCCTCCTAATGATTTTGATTCACCTAATGCAACTCATAGTGATAATTTCTTCTGTGCTCTGAATTCCTTCCAAAAGGCTGTAGATGGTGTGATCATAATGATACAGGACTCTGTGACATGAATGCCAGAAACATGTATATCTCCAGGTTGGCCAGCTGCTGGATGAAGGGGGCATGCAATATTCAAACAGACTTAGTTCAGACCCTCAACTAATTTTCCAGGATGAACGGACCCTCTTCTTAGCTCTTCTGTTGTTAAAATCAAGAAAACATACAGGAAACACTAACTTAAATTAATTCTGTCTTAGCTGCTACTTCTGAAAATCAGCTTACTGCATTCCATTTGGCCTCCCAGGGAGATACTTAGTATTACTTGCTCTGTTTTCAGAGAGGAACATGGGGTCAAAGAGTGTGACCATCTGTTTGGTTAAGAGAATTCCTTCTGCCAAATTTGTGTTACTTTGTTTGGCTTTTGTTCTGCTGCTGCTGCTGCTAAGTCACTTCAGTCAGGACTGACTCTGTGAGACCCCATAGACGGCAGCCCACCAGGCTCTGCCTTCCCTGGATTCTCCAGGCAAGAACTCTGGAGTGGGTTGCCATTTCCTTCTCAAATGCATGAAAGTGAAAAGTGAAAGTGAAGTTGCTCAGTCGTGTCCGACTCTTAGCGACCCCATGGACTGCAGCTCACCAGGCTCCTCCGTCCGTGGGATTTTCCAGGCAAGAGTACTGGAGTAGGGTGCCATTGGCTTTTGTTTTAGTGGGGGGATTTTTTTGAAGGGGACTTGTAAGGGGTCTAAGGAAGGTAACATAGAAAAGGCAGCTTGATTGGAACTGGACCATCCTCTATTTTGGAACGAGCAGTCATTGAGTTCACATTGATTCCTAGTAGCACAGGCTGCATCTCCTAACCTGACCCTCAAATTTTGGGAGGCACCTCCAAGGTCCTATTAGTTCATAGAGCTCTGGGTGGCTGCTCAGTCTCTATGGATGACTAAGGCTGGTGACCTGGTGTGAGTTCAGAATAGATTGGCAAAATAACAAAAAACTCTAGGCTTTTAAATCAGATCCTACTGAATTGTATCTTGGGATCCTGGGAAGTCTAAGCACTTTCTCACTGTAGGGCTGCTTGAAAAAGAGGTGCTGAGTTATTGTGATCATGAATGGCCAAATTTGGTGCCACCTACAGTGGTGATAGGAGCTTCCCTGGTGGCTCAGATGGTAAAGTGTCTGCCTGCAATGCAGGAGACCCAGGTTCGATCCCTGGGTTGGGGAAGATCCCCTGGAGAAGGAAATGGCAACCCACTCAAGTACTCTTGCCTGGAAAATTCCATGGATGGAGGAGCCTGGTGGGCTATAGTCCATGGAGTCACGAAGAGTTGGACGCAACTGAGCGACTTCACTTCACTTCTTCACTTCACTTTACAGTGGTGATAATGTCTTGTCAAGGCAGTAGAGAGTTAAGGGGAAAGTTCCAGTAAATAGGGGCTTCCCTGGTTGCTCAGACCGTAAGGAATTTGCCTGCAATGCAGGAGACCTGACTTCAATCCCAGAGTCAGGAAGATCCCTTGGAGAAGGGCACGGCAACCCACTCCAGTATTCTTGCCTGGAAAGTCCCATGGACAGAGGAGCCTGACAGTCTCTGGGGTCACAAAAAGTCTCACACAAATGAGTGACTAACATTTTTTTCCAGTAAATAGTCCTTGGTGTCCACAGTGTCCTGAGGCTTTTCCAATCCTCTGTCTAGGATTTTTGGTTAAATACTACTTCCCTGAGTGAAAAATTCAGTAAAAGATGTCATGTTGTCTGAGTTATTATGGAGTGGCTCTGTTGCTTACTAGCTATGTGACATTGGGCCAGTAACTTCTTAAAGCTCCACTTGTGAAATAGGAATCACAGTAGGACCTACCTCATACCTTTGTCAGGACATGCGATGAATTACTCTACATATCTCCAGCACCTTAAACGGTGATGCTGTGCCCAGAATAGCAGCTGAGGAAAGGTCTGTGGGATGAATAGATGAATGAATTATTGAATGTAAATATTGCAGTGAAATTTTCCACTTTTTCAAATCAATCTGAAAGTGCTGGGGTTTTATTGGGAGCAAATTGCTAAAGGCTAATTAGTTAATCAAATATTTAGACTCAGGGTATCTTCACTCCCCATGTATTTTCACAAAAGATATACTAGACATAGATGGAAAGCTAAAGATAGCATCTTTTGCCAGTTGGCTTTGAGTCTCACAGTGTCCAGAGTATACGTTTAATGTTGCAGAGATATTTTAAGGGATCAAATTGTTCTCAAATATGAAAAATGTTAAATGCAGGTGATTTATAGCCCAATGTAAGTAAATGTTACTAAGTAAAGAGCTATTAAAATGGACAAGCAATAGTTAGAATGGTGATTAGTAACTATATATTATTGAAACATGAACCTTTAAGTGCTTGATGAAAAAATAATTCTCTGAACTGCTTATAAAATTTCTCCCCACTAAAAACAGAACAAACAAGTAATAAGTACCCAACTTTTTCTTTTTAAGGACAGCCCATAAGAGGGTGGTGATTTAACTTAACAAAGAGATATTGCAGAGCCGTGAATTTAGATTTTTTAATGTAAGGTGAAGTTTGAAAAGATAACATCATGCTTTTTTTTCCCCCTGAAAGTCCATCTTTATACTATAATTATAACCCAAATCACATTTGAACAAAACATCAGAAAGGGTGAAATTGGAAACCTTTTGTGTTAAGATATAGTTGTGGCTGCAGAGAATAAAAGTGATGTGCTTTGCCATCAGGTCAAGTGTAGAGAGAGTTAACCCTGGCATTAATAATCCCATGGTGAAACTCTTAGTCACTCAGTCGTGTCCAACTCTGTGACCCCGTAGACTGTAGCCTGCCAGAATCCTGTGTCCATGGGACTCTGCAGGCAAGAATACTGGAGTGGGTAGCCATTTCCTTCTCCAGAGGATCTTCCCAACAGAGGGATCAAACCCGGTCTCCCGCATTGCAGGCAGATTCTTTACCATCTGAGCCACCAGGGAAACCCAATCCAATGGTATTCCAACTTTAAAGCCAGATCACCTCCATGACTTCATTTTATTTTTTCTTAATCCATGGATCAGTTTCTCTTGGTATCTCCTTCACAGGAGCTCTATGGAATGGGGAAAGGGAGCAGAGAATAATAGAACCTGTTACATGTGCAGAGACAAAGTGAGAAAGCAAAAAGAGCAGTGCAACAAAAGTAAGGGAAGCTGAACATATAGCCAGCCGAGCAGCTACTACAGTGAGCTGGGCTGCAACGTCATTTGAGGCTTTCCCCTAGCCCATGTGCCTGGACGAACGTAAGGAAATGTGCATCTACAGTGCCATTACTTTATTTTCAATTTCGTTAACAGCTTTTAAAATCAACACATTTTATAGCAATTAACTATAATTACAAATCTTACAAACATTGTTATGGATAATTACACACCTAATTATTGTTCCTTCATTTAATTCTAAAAGAAATTAACTCTGCTGTTTTGACAAGTGCTTAGTGTTTTCAAAACTGTGAATACTCTATTACTTAAATTTGGTGTTATACATTCTCACAAACTTTTCCGAAGTCTGAAACTGTCTGTAATACCTTCAAGTAAGTCCCCTGTCTGCGTGCTGGTCCCATACTACTTTCATGCCTACCATTGCTTGGAAGGGACTGTCACCACTGCTAAGGAAAAATGACCCACTCAGTTAGTTAGTGGCAGGCTAGAGAATTTGGCCCCATATTTTCTGATGATGGTTGGTTTGATATTTGACAGCCAGATGCCAAGTGGATTATTGATTCATTGGAACAGCTGGATTGCCACAATTGACTTTCTGTCTTCAGGCTACTAAAATAGTGTGTTTGGGGGAGATGAAAAAAAAAAATTAGAAACACTAGTCTGTGTAACTTAACAGGTTTAATTTAAGCTAACTACATTAAGATACTTGATGTGCAGTGACAATAGGGTAGGTTAATGGGAGAAATATTGAGTACTGGGACTTAGATGTTTTGAATGAATCTCTGAAATTCAATTAACTGGTCCAGATAGCATCTCAAATGCTGTTGGTGTTGGGAGGGTTCAAGTTAAACAGTACTGATGAGGAATTCCAATGAGCTATGTTTGCAGTGAATTCTTAATAAGAGGGGAAGAATAAAGGGGAGGACACATGTGACCTACGACCAAGTTCCAGTTCAGATGCTTATGATTTTTCATGTGACCTCTCATGATTTTTCAGAGGGATGAATTAGACAATGTGGGTAAAATCATTGAGGATTGTATTCCACAGGTGGTAGGTTCTCAGCAAGTGTTCTTTTCCTTTCTTCCGTTAAATTATACATGTGTTGTTCTATAAATAATTCAGTTTTCAAGATTACTTCATTCTGAAAAATATTTTATTTTTGCTGATTTATCAATTATGTCATAAGAATGATCCAGTATTAACTTGTAGACCCACATGATTATTTTATGATTTTTAAAACCTTTCTACAATCACATTATCATATATACTTGTTAATTAGTTTTCTTATAGTACTAGGTGCTAAGATAAATCCTTAATAATGTGAAAGAAATTCTAGGTTCAGGATATAGTTGCACTGGCCAGTGAATGCATAGTTCTTTTTCTAGAACATGTACAGCTATTGTATGAACTTGAAACTAATTTTTTTCTTTATAGGCTTTTATCACTTGGTCTTATTCTTTTGGAAGATGGTGGTGTTTGTTCTACTTTCTCCAATTGCAAAGCCAAGGATAATGAATTGCCTCTAATGTCAGTTCTCACAATGATAAGTGATGGCCACTTGTTTGTATCCATGTGAGTGACAGGTCCCATAGTATTCACAGCCCTTCCATCACACAAGGCTCACCTCAGTCTGGATGGCTAATCCCCACCCTGCTCGGCCTTTTTTCATTTTTTCTTTGGGGACACCTACGAGCCCATCATTAAGGGGCTATATTCATTGTGATGAATCACTCAAAAATATTTACTGAGCCCATTTATTGGACCAGTAATTCTGCCAGGTGATGGAAATATAGAGATACCTATTTCTAAGATCAAACCTTAGAGATACCTAAGGCATTGCCCAACCTTAAGGTGCTTATAGTCTAACAAGGAGCTAAGACTTGTCTGTGGATAACTGTAATACAAGGTAAGAAACGAAAGTGCCACAAGGAAGAACAAGAAGCTATTAGAGTTCAGAGAAGGGAGTGATTACTTCTAGCAGGAGGAATTCAGGAAAGGCTTCACTCATTATTCATTCAGTCATTCAACAAACAAATGAACAAGAGGTTATGTTAGGCTGAGGATACAAAGCCAAATAAAACAACCTCTGTTCTTGAGTTTACCTCCTAGGAAAAGGCAGATATCCAAACTAATGACAGACCTGTGGGATAAGGTTAAGTGTTACAGACAATTAAGGTAAGAACAAAGTAGTGAGGGAGCTTAGGAGTTAAAAGAGCTTCCCTGGTGGCTCAATGGTAAAGAATCTGACTGCAGTGCAGGAGACAGAGGTTCGATTCCTCCGTCAGGAAGATCCCCTGAAGAAGGAAATGGCAACCACTCCAGTATTCTTGCCTGGAGAATCCCATGGACAGAGGAGCCTGACAGGCTACAGTCCATGGGGTCACAAAGAATCGAACATGATTGAAGTGACTTAGCATGCACACAGGAGCCAATATCATTGGGGAAGCCAAGGAGGGACTCATGGTTGAAGCAGAGTTTGAGCTGAGTCTTCTTTAGCGAATTTATCTTCTAGTGAATGTGACTGCTATGCACATAAAGAGCTCTAATACCATGTAAAAGGTGCTAAGTGCCTGAGAGAAATTCAGACAAAGAGTTATGAGGGAGGATTCATGGGTGAATATGTTTACTTCCAGCTGGGGCCTCAAGTATTTACCAAAGAGATCAAATTGGAGCTGGGCCTTACAGGATGAGCAGAAGTTCAACAAAGCAAGAGGTGATGGAGGGGATAGTACAGAAGGGACAGCATGAATCAAGGTGTGACCTCTTCCTGGCAATGAAGCTGAACCTGGCCTCTGTACCCTGACACCAAATTAATTTTCAGAGAGTTTTGAGAGAAGTAAAAATACCTTTACTGCTTTACCAGGCAGAAGGGTCCACAGCAGGCTAAATGCCCTCAAAATTGTGTGTCCCAACTTTGAGAGGGTAGTGAGAAGTTTTATAGTAATGGTTCAAAGAGGGTATGGTCAGCTAATGGACATTCTTCTGATGGGCTGGTGGTGATGTAATAGGAGTCAGCGTCATCAGCATTCAGGTCTCAACTGGTCTAGGGCTGTACACTTGTGGGCAGCATACCATCTTTAATCGTTAACTTTTTCCCACCTGGAGTGGGTTTCAGTATCTGCAAAACAGATCAATGCAAGGCTGTTGTGTGTATCCAGGCAATCCAGGACCTTGCCCCAAGGCTGCTTTTTGACTGTTCCTCCCTTATCTCTGCATCCCCTCCCTTCCCTAATTAAGCAACTGTTTGAACCTGCCCATTGGAACTCAGGGAAGGTCTTGGAGGCTGAATGAAGCCTAGTTCCTGTAGTCAAGCAATGGGGGACACAAAAGGCTTTTGTGTCGAGGAGCTCCACAGAGTCCTGCTCAGTATCAGTAAGTCCTCTGAAGTGGCTGAAGTAAACTCAGCTGAATGGTGGCACAATGTGAGGAGAACATAAGGTGCATCCGGACCGTGGAAGGTAGTCAATGCCAAGCTGGGTCGCTGGACTTCACTGAGTAAGCAGTGTGTCTTTTCTTCTGATTGTGCTTTGGGATTGAGGCAATATTAATTAAAAGCTAGGGTTCTGCAGTCAGACTGCTTGCATTTATATTCAGATTCATCAGTGACCTTGAGAGAGTCTCTTAGCCTCTCTGGTTCTTGGTATTAACATCTGTAAACTGGGGGTGACAATAGACTGTGTCCCACAGGTACAACCTCTGAGGATTGATTTAGTTCATGTATATGAAGCTCCTAGGATGGTGCCTAGCAAAAGGGAACACTATGTGTCAGTTGTTGTTGGTAGCACTAGCAGTAGCAGCAACGATACTAGTTGTGATATAAACAAGTAGCAACTTTAGGGAACTTTTGTGCTGTGAATTTATAGGGACAACTTAGGATGACCTGACTTGCTTGAGAAAACCAGTAGCGAACCTCAGGAGCTATTTAAAAATGATCAGTACTACCCTCTTTGCATAATTGTGAAGATACACCTGAGTTGAGCCATGTACTAGCCACGTGCATGGCCAGGCCTCCGCAGCCAGAAATGGCTCAACCACAATGTTAGCTGTCAAGAAAATGGGGGCAACCAATAAAACAGGTCCAAGATTATGTCCAAGTTAGAGTTTCAGAAATACAAATCACATCAGCAAAGCTTGCAAACAGTAGGCATCACCTGTGGTTAAACTTAAGATTGTGCTGAAAGTGAGGCAATAACAGAATTTCATTCCCAAGTCCCAGGTGCCTTAGCTTTCACATCCTTACCTCAAGCTGTAATTTTAATATGAAAGTGTAGCTATTTCCAAATACAGTCTGCCCTCCTATCCCCAGGTTGAACCTCCTCTGGTTGCACATCCTTGGATTCAACCAACTGAATGTGAAAAATTCAATCCACAGTTGAATCAACAGATGTGAAACTGGCAGATATGGAGGGCCAAGTATACTACACCATTTTATGTAAGGAGCTTGAGCATCTGTGTGTTTTGCTATCTGCGAGAGGTGGAGTGGGGTCCTGGAACCAGCCTCCTCCCCCCGCAACTTCCCTGCCTCCCTCCAGAGATACTGAGGGATGACTGTAATACTAAAGTATTCCCACAGGGGCCATGTTCACAAGAAACAGGCACAGTCCAAAAACCATGATCTGCAAAGCTGTGGAAACTGTTCTTTCTCGTTTGACCCTTTGTGTGATTTTGGGTGCAGTCAACAAGTATGATTGCATTTCACAGATAGCCCGTGATTGAGTACATTCCCATTGTGTGTCCAACTGTAGATTCAGCCAATGAAATGTCATTGTATACGTGTCTCTTTCTTTTGGGTTGCCCTAACCTTTGGCTCACTTAATCTGGTTCTTGGTCATCACTAAAGCACACAGGCTGCTGTACAAGACGGAGGCACATTAATAAGCACTGGAGGAGACCACAAATCTCCTTTTTCAAATGAGCTTTAGCATAGCGAGCTCAAAGATCCCTTTGCAGATTCACAACAAACCTCTGGAAGTTCCTGAGACACAGAGCAATTAAAATGCATCTCTTTTTGAGACCTCTGTGGCTTACACTCTGAAAGCTCTGTTCAAACATAATTTTTTAGGTCTAAAAGTAAAGGAATCATATTGCATTGGAAAGATGATTATTATATGTCTTAATCAAAAAGGATTTAAAGGTGGCTGGTATTCTGCCAGTAATCAAACAGCCCTTCAAGGATTAAGCCTTAGGTGTCTTCTGCCCAATTTATTCACCCTCCCTCAGAAAATGGATCTTAACTTACACCTTGGTTTTGATAAACATTAATTAAACATTTACCTAGAATAAATCATGTTGTATTCCTTAGAATTTTTTCTTGACAAGGGATATTTTGGATGGCTCATGTTTGTTTAAAAAGACTATCCTTGGAAATTTACTAAAATATATATACTTGTGGCAAATAGAAGCTTTCGATAGAGTAGAGCTAGACATGTAGAAATGAGGGAACCTAAGTTCAGAGGGTGTCTGTGAACAAAACACTTGCCTATTGGTATGACCCTGAATAAATAAGGTAATGTTCTGACTCCATTTGTCAACAGAAAAATAGATCAAAGAAGATCTGCTTATAACACTGTGTTGTCTGGAGAGAGGATTAATTAAAATACTATACAAGGAAGTGCTTTGTAAATGACAAACTACCATTCAAATGTAATTACTATTGTAATTATCCCTGTCCAAGGTCCTACAGCTTAACGCTAGCCAGTTTACCTAAATAAATGATAATCATACACTCCCACCTTTTCCCACTAGGTGGCAGGCGAACTGCTTTGATAAAATGCTGAGCAAGTTGGGGCTATAAAAGCCACAGAGATGCTGTGGTTTGTGAGGCGGTGCAGCAGCGCGCAGAGGGTGAATTAGAAACTGTGAAAAGCAGAGGTGGCCGGTATTGTTAAAACCAATCTCATTCAAACGCCATTGATTTCAATTTACCAAAATTTTGTATCTATGAAAATATGGTCTTTTTCTAGACTACTGGAAAAAGGACAGCCAAGCAAATAGTTTCTGCAAATGAGGAAAATGTTTAGTAAAGTCAGAGTTATAGCTCACAGAGTTACTGATTATTGGTATCACCATTTTACAGGCAATGGTTTCATCCATATCAGAAGTTGACAGACTTCTGTAAAGGCCCAGATAGTACATATTTCTGGTTTTTCAGGTTGATTCATCTCTGTTGCAATAATTCAAGTTTGCTTTTATAGCCTGAAAACAGCCCAAGGCAGTAAAAAAAAAAAAAATGGTGTGGCTGATTACAATAAAACTTCAATTATGGAAGTTTTGAAACTGAAATTTGAAACACATATAACTTCCACTTGCCACAAAATATTATTCTTCTTTCCATTCTTTTCTACCATTGAAAAGTGTGAAAACCATTCTTAGCTCAAAAGCACCCAAGAAGTGGTTGCAAGCCTGACCCAGCTCCCAGGGGGAAGTTTGCAGATCCCTGTATGAATACCCTTAACTACCCTATTGGACAAGCTCTTCAATTAATATAAATAAGGTTTTTACTGCTTTCCTAATAAATATTTCAAAGTGACTATTCCTTTTTGTGTATAAGTTATTATGAATCCTTGTGATATTTTTTGCCTACCTCTCCATGTAGACTTGTGTCTTGTTTGTTGGATTGTAAACAGAAGAATTCAAGCAGTCATTGCATTATTCTTAGAAGTTGCCAGAAAAAAAAACAGGACACCCTGTTATATTTACATTTCAGTTAAGCAACGAATACTTTTGAAAGTTTAAGTGTGTCCCGCATACTGTAAAGGACATACTTGCATGAAAAAATATTTGCTGTTTATCTGAGATTCACCTTGAACTGGGTGACCCGTGTTTTTATTTGCTAAATCTGGCATTGGTTCTTGTATTTAGGGACTTTGTCTGTAATGCATTGACTAAAGCCTGAAAAATGACCAAAAATCTTAAGACAGACCTCCTGAAGCAAAATATGTCTTTGGAGCTTTGAGGGAAATGTGCACCTTAACACATGAAAACAACTGTGTGGCATAAACAGCCGTGTTTCACATCCATTTTCATTTTTCCAGAAGTATTTGTTTAGCATTCTTAGCTGCCAGTCTCAGACAAGCTTTGTAAGAAGCCTGGAGTAATCAGCGGATAGGCATTTGTAGAGGGCAAAGTTCCACTCCACCCCACCCCCGGCCCGCGCTGGTATTCTGAGGGGCTGGACTTATTTTTGGCCAGATCCCACCAGAAACCCTTCCCTTCTCTAAACTCTTGTTCATGCCTCTTGATGGCGATTTCAAGGCTGCCCAGGCAGCGATTGGTGGAGTTTGCTTTGAGGGCGTATTTGTTCGGAGGCACGCCTGGTGCTACATGTTGGCTCAGATTTCATTTGCTGGGTGACTTTTCACGAAAGACACCGAATGCTACATCCTACTCAGATCTGATGTTCGGTCCAGCTTTAAGAGTTGCCGCCCGCCCAAGAGACTGTTACAGACCCTCGCGGAGTCTCTAGTCCCTTGGGCCTTGAGACCGAGTTAATCAAGACTGCCTCTCGGCCGCCGCTGCTGGGACCGAGTTGGGGCGCGGGCTTGGGGTGGGAAGATCGAGATGACCCACAGTCATCGGTCCGGTCGGAAGTGACAGCACGCGGTCCTCCCATCCGTGCGGGGGATGATCGCGCCACGCGCTGAGGAAGGCAGTTCTCTCCTGAGAGCCACCGGATAAGCACGGCGGCGCGGAGGGGAGCTGCTTCCGAGCCGGCGCCCTGCACATGCGAGAGGAGTCCTCCCACACCGGGAGCAGAGCGGGCCTCGGCTGTTAGCAGAGGAGATCGCAGAGTCTGGAGCAGCCGGAACCAGGTGAGCCGACGTCCTTTCGGTATTCTCCTTGAACCAAACTGGTTGCCCTCGGGGCGGGGGGAGAGGGGGAGGGGAGGGGCGGGGCTGCCCCCAAATTAGCCGAGCGAGCGAGCCGGAGCATAGTCGGCTCCTGAGCTGCCTCTAGCTACGCGATCACACCCATCGCCAGGGGATTTGAGTTGAGGGCCCAAAATATAAGGGGCAGGGGGCAACGAGATACTCAGGAATGAAGATGAAAGTTTTAATGCAATATCTTTAAAGTGCAAAGTTAATGCCAAAAATATTCCAAGAAGAACAATGTATGAAAATAGGACATAAAGACATGATCCGAGCCTTGCTTGGGAGGGACTTGACCCTGCTCGCATCACCCTAACCCCCAGCTTGGCAAGGCAACTTCACAGTGATTACCGCCGCTCTCGTGGTCCTAACTCCTAGCCCTCTGTGGTTTTTATTTCTTTGCTCTTCCGGTTGCAATGAGCTGGGACTTAAGTTTGTGCCTCCTTGGCTGCCGGGAAGGCAAAGGAACTGCGGCTCCCCTACCCGGGCTTTGCTCAAGGAGGCGGCAAGGAAGGTGTGGCGCGCGGAGACGGAAGGTGAGAGCTTACCTAAGGGCCTCAGGTACAAAACTCAGCATTCATTGCAAAAGCCAAAAAATAAAATAAAATAAAAAACCCCAGAAAACAAAAAACCCGACGGAAGTGAGGCACAAAAGGAAGCGGTGTTTCCTTAATTAGGGCTTAGGAACCCATTCAGAACTGGGTTGAATATAAATACCTTAAAGGACCCACAGGAGGCTGGGCAGGGCTTTTGAAATGGTTTTGCCGGAAAAGGGATGTCTCTGAACTTGGGGACGCCTTATTCCTCGCGGGCCAGCCACGAACGTTTCCTGGCATTGCAATTCAGTCTGAAATTGCAATGATAAAAACACCTTTAATGAGGATCACACTCCATTATTTGCAGTGCGTGTTCCCGTATCTTACCGCTTTTAACTCTCTTAGCAGGTGGCCAGAGACTCCGCTGCTGCTGCTACTGCTAAGTCGCTTCAGTCGTGTCCAACTCAGTGCGACCCCATAGATGGCAGCCCAGCAGCAGCAGGTGGCCAGAGACTCCGCTAGGCACTGGCTAAAAATCGCCTTTCAATGGTCTCTATCCTTTGAAACTTTTTTTTTGGCTGATCTTTTTATTTTCTTCTTATTGTTCGCCGTCCTTAAGGTTGTTGTTCAGTTGCTCAGTCCTGTCCGATTCTTTGCGACTCCATGGACTGCAGCACGCCAGGCTTCCCTGTCTTTCACCAACTCCCAGAACTCATGCCCATTGAGTCGGTGATGCCATCCAAGCATCTTGTCCTCTTCTTCTCGTGCCCTCAATCTTTCCCAGCATCGGGGTCTTTTCTAATGAGTCAGTTCTTCGCATCAGGTGGCCAAAGTATTGGAGCTTCAGCATGAGTCATGAGGTTGAGAGAGGATAAATGGTGCATTTAGCCTGAACTTGGGAGGTGTCCTGGTTGTATTCCAGATTGGGATGAGGCTGGCCACTGGGTCCTTGATTGCCAGATTCCTTACAGAGTTCCCTAACTGAAAGCTTTCTTTTGTCTTATGAAAGCCAGTGAAAATGAGGTCAAGAGGCCAAGCAAATGGAGGAGATAGGGAAACTATTGTTTATATTTATGTGCCTCTTCTTTAAAAAAAATCTTTGGAAGCTTTGGATGTGTCCAGTCCTCCAAAAGAACAGGAAAAAAGGTGGAATATGTTGGAGCGCTTGCCTGATTCTTGCAAAAATGAGTTTGCTTACCTTGTGTGTGTGTGTTAGTCGCTCAGTCATGTCCGACTCTGCGACCCCATGCCTGCTAGGCTCCTCTGTCCGTGGAATTCCCCAGGCAAGAATACTGGAGTGGGTTGCCATGCCCTCCTCCAGGAGATCTTCCTGACCCAAGGATCAAACCCGAGCCTCCTTCATTGCAGGCAGATTCTTTACCATCTGAGTCACCAGGGAAGCCCTTATTTTGAGGAGCTTACCTTCAGGAGCTTACCTTGAGGAGCTATTAACTCAACATTCCGCTTAACATAAAAGGAAGAAGTGGGGAAGTGCATCGCACAGCAGCTCCGTGAGCTGTTGCATTCCTTCTCCTCCTGGATTTAGCTGTTCCTCTCTGTAGCCAGCAGAGGGCACTGTGACTACATAGACTCCACTTTGACATTTTTGGGGGGTCGGGGAGGGGTGGGGAGGAGAATTTTCAGAGCTATAAAGATTGCTTGGATCCAGAAAGAAATGTGCACTATTTTCCATGAAATTTTAGTGGGGAAAATAAATTATTATTTAAGAACGTATGGATGTCTGTTTGATTAATAACCCATCCAACCAGAAAAGGAAAGGGAAGATGTTTCATAACTGTCTTTGTTACCAAGGATTGAAATAGCAAGAACAAAATAGCTATGTGATAATGAATATCAGCAGGATATCGCTAAATTATTTAGGACTCAACTAGTTAGAACTTTTTCTCCTAGAAATGTTTGTGCTGAGACCTAGTAACAGGGAAGAATAGGTCTGATTTATACTAAACACCTGCTTTTCTGTTCATTGCAAACATAAACCCTTTCATTAATATCAGGACAGTTAAACACAACTCCATTTCACCAAAGAAATCTGTCATTGGAGGCCCTCCATGATTTTCCTCAACAGACTTCCAATTTCGTGTTTTGACTATCCACTTGTCCCAGGTGGCTCAGTGGTAAAGAATCTGCCTGAAATGTAGGAGATGATGGTTTGATCCCCGGGTTGGGAAGATCTCCTGGAGGAGGAAATGGCAACCCACTCCAGTACTTTTGCCTGGAAAATCCCATGGACAGAGGAGCCTGGTGGTCTACAGTCCACGGAGTCACAAAGAGTCGGACACACTCAGCAACTACACAGCAGCAACATCCACTTCAGCCGCCCCATGTTTCAGCCTCATCTAACTGAATCCCCATACTTCCCTAGCAGTTCCTTTACTCCTCACCTCCCACTCACTCGCCCCTTCCATAAACACTGGAAATCCTACCCATTCTTCAAAGTCCAATTCAAATGCTGACCCTTTGTGAGTGTTGCATGTAACTCTTATTCTCTCTACTGTAAGCATTTGTGCAATAAAATGAGGATCTCTTCTTCTGTTCCAGATACTGTCGAGATATTCACAAATGATGAATACACAGGGAAACGTCACTACAGGGAAATGTTTGTGCTGTAACCAGAGTAAGCATGGGAGGGAGGCTCTGAGAGCTTTGATTAGTGCTTCCCAGACAGTCAGTGAGTGCTTCTCAGATAGCTGGAGGGAGCAGGGAAAGCCTCCTGTTAGAGGTGGTACTTGAACTAGTGTTAAAGGTTAAGGAAATCTGGATGACTGAAATAGTCCCTTAACTGGCTGACTTGTAGATTACAGAGGATGAAGGGAAGAGGTAGTGAAAGATAAGATGGGGGAAATAGGCAGGTGCCATTGTACAGAGGAAGTTCAGCTTTATTCAATAAGTCATGGGGACGTCTTTCATGGGAGTGATTTAAAGTGGAGGAAGTACTGGATCAGATCCCATATTTAGAAAGGTTGCTCTGGAGGCAGTGTGGTCCATAGGGTTGAATGGAAGACAGATTTAGAAATTTATATCACTCTTCAGATGAGGAATGAGAAGGGCCTGGACCACTGTAGATAAAGTACGAAAGGACATGGGAATTACCTGGAGGCCTAGTGGTTAGGACTCAGCATGTCCACTGCGGTGACCTGGGTCCAATCCCTGGTCAGGTAAATAAGATCCCACGTGGCCAAGAAAATAAAAGAAATGGACAGAAAGGGGCAGATTAGGCCCCCATAATCCATAATACATTGTTTGCAACTCTTATATGAGGCTTTCTACCTTTATAGTGTGTTCTATTTATCTTCCCTAGGAGACTAAATTCCTTGAGACCAAGATTTTTTAATTCATTTCTTTATTCCTCAGGTTACATGGCCTTGTCCATGATAAGCACTTTTGTCAGCATAAGTTGATTGAAGAGAATGAATGAATAGCTGAAATTTTTGATCACGAGGATCTACTTTTGAAGTGCTGTATTATTGCCCTTTGGTCTCAGAAGCCAGTTGAATGACATCTTTGTTTAACATATTAGTAAACGCATTGTGGGTAGTTTATAAATTTTGAAAAAAAATAAGACTTCTCATGGAAACCTTACCATTGATTACCATTTATGAGTACTATACTTTAAAATGTTAAATGATTTTGATGGTCTGTACTTTTTGAGCTCACCACTTGCATATGTGTGTATGTTTTAAGATTTTTGAAGGAGATTTTGAAGGATGTTAATTCTGCACAATTTTTACAAAAGCAAACTCCTTGTAATCAAATGTCCTTTCATAACAGAAGCTGCAATGAACTCAATCTTATTTGTCCATACAAATCCTCAAAGGATGTGATGTTTTATAAAATTCTTTGTTCTTGGTGAAAATGCTAACAGGAAAAAACATCCTGAGATCCTTCTGCCCTTTTGGGCACTTGAACAGGGTGAGCCCCAGTTCATGACTACAGAGCTCAACCAGCCAGGCTCTATTTCTCCTCATAGAGGATGCCAGGCATTCTCAGATTCACAAGGATCAGAAGCATGATGTTACACTCTCTAACTAATGTACTTTGGAAAAATACCTGGCAAAGAATTGCATTAATGCAATTATTGCACTATTTATTATCATCCCAATGAAAGGTTGTTGCTAAGCCATGAAAGACACCAGAATTCTTGGCCTCCAGAGGAGAGGAATTCAATCTGGGGCCAGTGACAAGACTTGATCGCTCAGAGCTTTTGTGTAATAAAGTTTTATTAAGGTATAAAAGAGATAGAGAAAGCTTCTGACATAGACATCAGAAGAGGGCAGAAAGAGTGCCCCATTGCTACTTGCTATTTTTTAGCAGAAAGTTATATATCTACTAGCAGGCTGCTAATTAGAGAAAGGAAATGTCTCAAAACTCAGAGAGTGGCACCAGGCCCCTCACCCACAACATGCCTTTTGAGATAGCTTTGGCACAAGGTGAGTCACCCCGGGCCATAAGAAGACTGACATGAATCTTGAAGAAAGGCAGGTTTCCAAACAAATACATAGTCTCATTAACAGAGCTTAAGAGAACATTTGCATGAGGAAAACATACTGGTTTGTTGAGTAAAACAAGTTTGTCAAGTTAGTTCTGTCTTAGTCAAAACCGACTTGAAGAAAAACAGAGTCTAAGGTAAATACATAGTTCATTAACGTAGCTTAAGAAACACTTTTCCATAAGAAAAATTCATTGGTTAGCTCAAGGTATGAGAAAAGTTAAGTTCAGGTGGAACCAGGTGTCCTCATGGCAACAGAGAATTTAAAAGAAACCTCCTTTTAATTTTGTATAGAGAAGGGAAAAAAATCTGAGGCTTGTAGTTTGTTTCCTCCTGCCGCTTAAGAGAGAGATAAAACGTCTGACACTTGCAACCTATTTCCTCTGTTTGGGGACCCCTAGCCTTCCTGCCTGTTACCTTCTCACTAAAAGTTTCAAGTCTGTGCAGCTTGCAGAACTGAAAGCTAATGTGGGAAGGTTACTTCAGAGTCTTTATTCTTCACATTAACTTGGCTCCAGCATTTTGCAAAAGTGACATATCCTTAGCAAAGTCAGAGAACACAGGATTAAACTCTGACCCAAAGTGAATTTTATGGGTAGAAGTATAGCTATCATTGAAAAGTTGGTTGAATGAAATTTTACCCAGTGATTTAGTTAAATATAGAGTCATGTCATTCTCCCTACCTGGAGTTTCAGTTTTTAATGCTCTTATTTGCATGCATAAAATGTATTTTGTGTGTTTTTAGTTTTATATGTTTTTTTTTTTTTATCCTCTTAAGGAGGGGAAGGTTTTTAAAAGCA
The DNA here is from genome assembly GCF_055505025.1 of Bos grunniens. Classification (NCBI taxonomy): domain Eukaryota; kingdom Metazoa; phylum Chordata; class Mammalia; order Artiodactyla; family Bovidae; genus Bos; species Bos grunniens. The sequence continues at coordinate 120,642,883 of NC_141194.1, read as the reverse complement.
AAGCATGAAACATTTGACTACTGCTGCTGCTAAGTCACTTCAGTCATGTCTGACTCTGTGTGACCCCATAGACGGCAGCCCACCAGGCTCCTCCATCCCTGGGATTCTCCAGGCAAGAACACTGGAGTGAGTTGCCATTTCCTTCTCCAATGCATGAAAGTGAAAAGTGAAAGGGAAGTCGCTCAGTCGTGTCCGACCCTTAGCGACCCCATGGACTGCAGCCTACCAGGCTCCTCCATCCATGGGATTTTCCAGGCAAGAGTACTGGAGTGGGGTGCCATTGCCTTCTCCGAACATTTGACTACATAAATATTTGAAACATCTTTATGGTAAAAGACAAAATAAATGACAGGCTTGGATAAAATGTTTACAATTAAAAATAAGAGTTCCTTAATATGCTAATGGATTCCCAGGTGGCTCAGCGGTAAAGAATCTGCCTGCCAATGCAGGAGATCCTTGGGTCTGGAAAATCCCCTGGAGAAGGAAATGACAACCCGCTCCAGTATTCTTATCTGGAGAATTCCATGGACAGAGGAGCCTGGAGTGCTACATTCCTTGGGGTCACAAAGAGTTGGATGCGACTGAGCAACTGAGCACACACACACACACACACACACACACACACACACAGTATGCTAATAGTGCCTACACATCATTAAGAAAAACATTAAAAAGTGGGCAGAGGATATGAACAGACAACTTAAAGATGAAATAGAAATGGCTTACCATATGGAAAGATAATGAAAGATGAAAATTAAAAATGAGATACTTTGTGATTCACCTTCTGCTTGGAACAGATTGCAGAAGCGGATAGTATTTTATGTTGGTGAACATATGGGGTAAAAGAACTCTTATCCACTCTTAGTGAGCATGCAAATTGGTCTAACTTTTGTAAGGGCAATTTGGCAGATATTATTATTATTATTCCACATTTCTGTTCTCCTCGCTAGCTTCTAAGCTACTTGTGCAGACTGCTTCTGTTCCTGTCCTCGTTTCCCATTTTTGTGTCTGTTTTTTCCTAGGTGGTGATACTTGTTCTCATCTCAGCCTGGTAGCCTGACCTTGACTCCTGAGTTCTGTGATCTCTTCACAACTGCAAGTCATTCTCATATGAAATTTGAGTTTACTTGGTCTGCATCTTTGAGAGTTTCGGAACAATATACAAATTCCAGTTACCATCATGCTGTCTTGCTGAGTATCTCACATGACAGGACCAACATTTGGGTTGCTTGCTGGTACCCTGGTTCTTCTACCCTTTCTTCCTTCTGCCGCCGTAAATCACATACACGTATAGTCATGCCAAAGCTATTTTACCCTTTCTATTTGTCTTGTGAATGTTGTCATTTGCTCTTTATATGTTAGTGTTGTGTATTGCTCAGTGACAGAAAACTTTCAATAGTTGTAATTTTGTGTAAGTTTGAATAAGAATGGTATCCAAGCAAAAAACCAAGAAGGTAAATGATAGAGAGGCAAGAAGGGTGAAGAGGACAAAAAAGGTGGCAAACAAAATGAGAATTCTTGAAATGCTTGATAATGGTGAAACCAAGACCTCTGTAGGGCATTTTTGGGTGCTAATGAATCAATAAAGAAAAGTAAGAAAGCTATTAAGGCCAGTGCATCAGGGGCACACCAGAATCACTGAGAAAATCAGACAACTCAAAATGCCAAAATAGAAAAAAAGGAAAGAGATTTGCATTTGTGGCTTCTAAAACAGAGAAGGCTGAATAGACCTCTTTCTATGTGTAAAATCTACTAGCAGGCATCACAAACATGCAAATTTAAATTTTGATCTGGATGGAAAATTATAACATTCATTGTGAGCAGTAAGTGGTGGGATAGGTTTAGGAACTGCCATGGTCTATACGAAAAGACATGGCTTGAAGAGGAAGCAGATCATGAAGCCACTGCAGAATATTGAAGGAACAGATAGAGAAAAATGGCTATATGCCTGAACAGGTCTACAATGCTGATGAAACAGTCTTGTTCTGGAAGTGCATGCCTACTTGAACATCTATTGCAAAGGAGGAGACAAAGACCAGAGGCTTCAAGCCTGGGAAAGATAAGCTCCAAAGTTCTTTGTTCCACTGCTTCTGGTGATTTTCTGACTAAACCCGTTTTGCTTCACAAGTTCCAAAATTCTTGCCCTCTTAAAAGAAAATGCCAGAAACACTTTTCTGTGTATATGCATGGAAACCATAAGATATGGATCACTGAGAAACTCTTTTTTGATTGGTTTTTGAAGTGTTTTGTTCCTGAGGTTAAACAATATTTAAACCAAAACCATCTTGAATTAAAATTGTTGCTGATTCTGAACACGGCTCCCACTGATAAAAGTGTGATAGTAAATGCTGATCTTTGTGTTAAAGTCATCTCCATTCACCCCAGTACAACTCCATTCCTTCAACCCATGCACTTGGGAGTATATTTGACTACCTGGCAACTCTTATGAGAGAGACACCTGAAATTACTGTGAAAGTAGCTTGGCAAAATTTCTCCATATGTAATGCTTTAATGATAGTAGAAGAGTCAGTGAGAGAAATAAAACAATCAGCCCTTAATGGAGCCTGTCAGAAATTTCAGAATGAGGTTGTAACTAATTCTGAAAGTTTCCTTCCAGTGCCAGAAGAAATTGAAAATGTTGTAGCATCTGCAAAATGTTTGGGTGGTGAAGGATTTGAAGACAGTGAATTAAGTGACATTGCTGAACTGTTAGATTCTCACCCTCAGGAGATAGTTGAGAAATATTTCAACTGTCAGAGACGTGATCACATCACAAGTTGATGAAAGAGGTCAGTATAGGTTAACTTCCAGAACTTGAAGAATGTTGAAGCACCCACTCTGCAAATCAAATTGCTGTGATGATTCAGAGAAAAGAGATCCTTTGGTGGAATATTTATTGACTTTCAGGCAAGGCTTAAATGATTACCCACAACCTTATAAAGGCAGGAATAAGAAAGCTTCAAACAAAGGCCAGTAAGCATTTTCTCTCTGCTTGCTTCAACAGGGAGAAGAGGCTGGATCATCAGACTGCGTCATGTAAACCCATTCTACAAATAGCAGACAGAAAGACCTCACACAGACAGTGGAACCCTGGGATTCAGACTCTGACAGCTTTGATGATGTGATGATCCATGCAGGAGACTGAGCTTACTCATATGCAGATAAAAGCCTATTTTCTCCACTCTTTCCCTGTCACTACTGTGATGATCAGCCTTTTCAGTGATGCATGATATTCTTCACCTTGAGCTCAGAGAGAAATAGAAATTAGTTGTTCAACAATCACGATTGCTAATGTAAAATTCGTAAAATTCCATCAAGGCTCACTTTACTTAGTGTTTTATTCTGATGAACAAACCAATTGTCAGGGCTTTTATAATACTCCCTTCCCTCCCTCAATTTCCCCCCAAAGCTTATAAATTCCTCCAACACAAATTCCCCTACAATGAGGGTTTAAGTAACTCAACTCTAGGACCTAAGGAGGGGGCTATTCAGTTTGATAAATTTTTGATCCTATAATTTATTTTAACTCTGTTTAAGCTTAACTTGCTGTCTCAACAGAAAGGATACAAATCCCCTTGTTAATTCATTTGGTATAAGTTCATTTGTTTTGCAGCAATTGTATAAGGTACTGAAGGGCATGGTGTGTCCTGGAAGACAGTACATTTATAGTGGATTCCTGGATTTACTTTGGTACCTAATCAAGGAAGAGAAGCTGCTAGAGTTCATTGCCATCCATCCTCTCTGTTCTCATATCTGGTCTTCCAAGTGATTTAAATGGTTGAATATCCTCTTCCCTAAAGGTGGTAGAAATCCAGTAAGTTTTCCCCTAGCCTGGAAAACCTGTAAGATAGATCCCCTATATCTGAGTTTGCAGTGATCAGAGAAAGGGGACAAGAATACAAAAGTTAAAAGTCTTGGCTTGTGTAGTTACAGTTGGGATGGCAGACATTCTTCAACGTGTTCCAAGGAGGCAGATGAGTGTTGAAAACCCATTACTGGGTGATAGGGATCTAGGGACTCACCATAGTGCTAGGGGAGCTTACACTCTTCTCTAAGTCACAGTGGTTTTCAACACTGGCTGCCCATCCAAATCGTTATGGGGAACTTCAAAAGCAGATTTCTGGGATCTGTCCCTAGACGTGCTAAATCGGGGATTAGGCCAGCAGCTGTTGATTTTGAAAGCTACTCAAGCCATTTTTTAATAGAGTCATGGTTGAAAACCACTGCTGTTGAAAACTATAGTTATGATAGAAAATAAGAGACAAATGATAGTGAGCCCAGGGGGTAGGAAACCTCCATTCTAAGTTTCTGCTCTGCTACGGGCCCAATGGATGCTCTTATTCAAATCATCCTACTCTTTCCTTATCTGTCCAAGGAGAGAATAGGAACACTTGGTCTCTGATGTCCTTCTATCTCTGACATTGTTACCTTGAGAGAAAGGTGCATCAGCCTGATTGGTTGATTTGGGGACTACCTAAGCCCTTTCCTAGAGACCAAGGTGAGTAGCAATACTGCTGTCTTGTACTCTTGTTATTTTAAAAATGGTTCCTGTGGCTCAGGCTGTCTTCTGTTTTACTCCCTCTCAGAAAAGAGTTAGTCACAGATGCCACAGAAAAAAGGGAAACCAATGTAACATCAACTCTGAGTTATAGGGTTTGCATTATATATATATAATGCATAGACTTTGTCAATAAAACTAGATATTTTGTTTCATTTCCATAAACCAAAGCAGAGAAATATGTTAACTGTTTCAAGGTTCCATGGATAACTGGGGTACTCTTAATCATACCTAGAGGTAAATATTTTTAAGCGAATGATTGTTTTACCAGTATAATCAGCAGTTCCATATGGTGTTAAAGAATGTAGTTTCTTGATAAGTTTATCATTTATTGAAATTATTGTATTGGCAAGTTTTTGTCTTAATTTGACTAGAATTAGAGAAATAAAACTTTAAGTTGAATAGCATCCATTAGGAACTGTTAATATAGAATAATACAATGGGAAACTGACTATTATATGATTCTGGTGGTGGTAAGAATGCCTAGACTTTGGCTTGATATATGGAAACATTTGTCTAGGGCCTAGACCATTTGAAATAAAATACTGGGGTAGATCTAATTCTTGTTTATGGCAATATCCAGTTCAAATAATTTAAGAAGTATCATTGATGAGGGTGAAAGACCATTTTAATACGGTTCTGTCTAACAAGTCAGCAAGGCTTCCGAGGCAGTTCAGTGGTAAAAGAATCCGCCTGCCAATGCAGGAGAAGCAAGAGATGGAGGTTCCATCCCCGGGTTGGGAAGATCCCCTGGAGAAGGGAATGACAACCCACTCCAGTATTCTTGCCTGGGGAAGCCCATGGACAGAGAAGCCTAGTGGGCTACAGTCTATGGGGTCACAAAGAGTTGGACACGACTGAGTGACTGAGCACACACAAGTCTGCAGAACACAGGAGGATGTGAAAGTTGGTTTAGGCTAAGTGGTAGAAATAGAAGTTAATGATAGTAGCACCATGTACATGGGTGTTCCTTTTTTCTTTTCTAACTGGAATTTCTTTTGGTAAATTTTATATGCAGTTTGAATGGAAAGGATCTTTCTGTTGTCAAATGGCTCAGGTAAATTCTGATCTTCGATTTTATGAAGTACATGGAAATTTCCTTCTTTACAGACATATTTAACAACTGGCAAAAAGAAAGAAAAGGAAGACAAAGCAGGTAGAGAGAAAGGATAGCTCAGGTTGCTGAAATTTGTATAAAATATTAGAAAACTGGCATTACATTTAAAAAGGGCATTTTGTTTGCTTAAAATCTTTTAAGATCAAAATGCAAAGAAGGCTCTTTAAACTACACATTTGGATTATATAGCTGCCAGCACCTGAATGCTAATAAAGGGCTTCTCCAGCGTGTATAGTCTCAAAGAGTGTATGGGTCATGTTTATGCTATGAAATACATTACTCACTGAACTTTACATAGTTTTATTACCTTTTAATGGCCTTTGATGTCAGTGTGTTATGGTTGTTTTCCTGAGAGTTCAGAAATAAATATGTGCTATGAACAGAGTGTATATGCTCTGGGGAACTATAAAATCAAGTAGAAAATAGGTGGAAGGATAAATAGTACATTTCACTAACAAATTGGAGAGTAGTTAAACATGAATCTAGTGTGCTTGAGATGTTGCACTTCATTTTTCTTGCATTACTACATAAAGCCGAAGATATAATCAACCTATTATTGCAAAGACCCAAAGTTGGTTCTTGATTAACTGGCAGTGGTATGATGAGTGGCCTAATGGCATGAACATGGGACTTAGAGTGAGGGCTTTGGCAGTGACTTCTTGTCTGCCTTGAACTGGGGACTCCCTTTCTTTGGGTGAGTGGTACTTAGTCCTGGCAGAATAACCCTTGGCCTGTTGAGGTGTGAGAAATTAGCGTGGGTCTTAGGCTTGGGAATCAGGTACAGGTATCTGCCTGCTTGCAATCCTGTCCCTGCCAATTAACAGCTATGTAACTGTGGCCATGTTTTTAAACCATTTCAGACTTCAGTTTCTGATCTGTAAAATGGGGTTGAAAATGCTTACTTATAGGATTGCTATGAGGTTGTATGAAATGTTTAACACAGTGCCTGGCATAAAGTAAATGCTCAATAAGTTGTTGCTGTCACTATTATTTTAATGTGAATAACCATTAAAGAACTAGAATATGATCATTCACTATCTTTGCCAAATTTTATCTGATTTCCTTCAAAATAAGTTATACATGATGGTCTCACAAAGAGAGAAGGAGTAAAAATCAATGTTAAATATTTCTGTTTGTTTGCTTGTGAGGGATACCTGACAATAATTCCTTAGTCCCTGTCATACCTTGACCTAAGTGATTTCATATGATATATTTATAATGTGGTTATTTATACAGTGATTAAGGGTAATGACTTTTCTCACATGGATGTATTTCTATTCTTTAGAAAATAATCCATCCACCTGGTTCCACTTTTAAGATAACTAAGTGACTCTGTTAATAGGAGCCAAAGATAAAGCTATATGGGACCTTAAGCTATATAGACCTTTGTGTGCTTAAACCACACAAAGTATTAGTTCAGCTGTCTTTGAGAGAAATTGGATGTCTAAGTAATCTTACTAGATGAGAACAAGACAGTTCCTCATAACTAGCTTCTGAACTTCTTTGTATTGTATTTCTTGTATTCTGTGATAGCATTCAAGCAGTTTGAAATAGTCGTATTTAGAATGCTAAGTACTCATCGTAACACAGATGCTATGTATGTTGAGCAACAGAAATGTAATTCAACTTAATTCAACCTTAATTCAACTATAATGGTCTCATAATTCACATCCTATCCAACCCTTTAAATGTTTTAACTTGGAGTCTTTGGTGTTCTACTTATATTTATATATATATATATATATATATATATATATATATATATATATATAGTAGTCTTTGGCATTCAACATCTTGCCCCTTGACTAACTTTCCTTGTGCAAACTCTGATTCTGGTACTTTCTTGTTCAAAAATCGTCAGTGGCTGCCAATTGTCTATATGTTCACCCACTTAACCTTGAAGTCTGGGCCCAATCTCAGTGTACCTTAACCAGTTTTGTCTGCCAGTGTTTCTTTTTTTTGCAATAAAAATGATAGTCCCTCCCTTCCTCAGCCCTGTCTTTAGCCTATAGCTCAATTCTGATCTCTTAAGCTTATCAGTCTCTGGTGAGTAAGACCAGAAATCAGAAACTTAATTATTTGAAGCCAGAGTGCCTGAGATGAGCCTACCAAGCTGTAATCTCCTTCCTGTTCTCCTCCATCACTGCAAACACCTCGAGATTATTTGGCAGTGGTAGGATGACAAGAACACGGGACTTAGAATGAGGGCTTTGTCACTAGGTCCTTGGCTGCCCTGGGCTGGGGACTCTCTCTCTCTTTTGGTGGGTGATGCTTAATCTTGGCAGGATAACCCTAGTCTGTAGTGGTGAGTTTCTTCTTTTAAAAAAATATTTTTGTGTGAGTTTCTTCTTAAGCTTCCAACCTACTAAATTAGGGCATCCTCACTGAACCCTATCCCCCTAGGCTGGGGCCTTGAATACCACCCACTTAATTTTGGCTCTGAATACAAATATCCTTGTTGAGGGCCCTGAAACAATTAATCGGAGATCTAAACTTCATTCTTAGGTTCTTGCCAGCTTTGTCTCCTGAATAGCATCATATGCTGGAGAAGGCAGTAGCACCCCACTCCGGTACTCTTGCCTGGAAAATCCCATGGATGGAGGAGCCTGGTGGGCTGCAGTCCATGGGGTCACTAAGAGTCAGACATGACTGAGCGACTTCACTTTCACTTTTCACTTTCATGCATTGGAGAAGGAAATGGCAACCCACTCCAGTGTTGTTGCCTGGAGAATCCCAGGGACGGGGGAGCCTGGTGGGCTGCCGTCTATGGGGTCGCACAGAGTCGTACACGACTGACTCGACTTAGCAGCAGCAGCAGCAGCATCAGCATCACATGCATAGGATCTTTATTTACCGCTGGGCTTCAAACTGCTCTATCCACTCTTTTCCATGAGTGCTAGGCTGAAATGTACTTAAGTTTACCACACCCTAGATGTGGTATCTAGAGCTGGGCCTGGCAAATTAAGGCCCTTGAGCCAAGTCTGGCCCAGCTCATTTATGTGTTTTCTAAGGTGGCGCTACAATGGTAGAGTTGAGTAGTTGCAAGAGAAACCTCGTGACCTGCAAAACCATAAATATTTACTATCTGATCCTTTACAGATAACTTTTGCTGACCCCTGATCTAAAGCCAGGTGGTTCCCCTGGCCATGTCTTTGCTTGTTCTTTGATAATTCCTCACTCTTGTGCTGCCAGTCGATAAACCCCCAAAATCCCAGTTCACTGAAACTATGAAATATGATCCAATCCATTGAAACTACTTCTAATTAATTTGCCTGTTTCCTCTTTGTCATCTTCCTAAAATATCCTTTCTCTGTGTTTTACTTTTTAGTGGAAGAGATGCTATATTCATAAAGACTGTTAGTCTTATGTCTTTTGATGTCACATCAGGTCCTAGTATGAAATTATTTTTCAATACGACCTTCCAGTATCTCTAAGATTAAAAAGGACTAAGATTAGTCCTTTTAGTTTTTCAGTGTCTCTAATATCAAGTCTTCTGAGCTACATGTCATCTAATATCTCCAGTTGCCAGATCTTCTAGATCTTCTGCATGTTACAGTTTCCATGTTTTTTACTCTCTGGCCTGCAGTATCTTCACTGCCAATGTTTTCTAATCTCCTTAATATCAGGGTCTTCTAATATCTCCAAAAATTAATCTTCTAATTCTACGTCTTGCCTTTCAGGGTCCAGAGTTCTAAATGCCATTTTTTCCTATGTTCTCAATCCACCAATGCCTCCTAGACAGGTGTTCTAGAGTCCATGTATTTCATTGTGTACAAAAGTCTAGCTCTTCTAATATCTTACAGCACATAGATAGTTCGGTTCCTGCAATTTATAGTATCTCTAAAATCCTGATTTTACAATGTTTAGTCATCACAAGTTCCTCTAATGCCCAAGTCTTTCAATATCTCCAAGAACCTGGTCTTCTAACATTGAGGTGTTCCAACATCCTTAGTGTTTGAATAGCTCAGTCTCTTAATATCTTGATTTTTTAATGTCCAAGTATCCTAATGTCCAGGGCTGCCAACATCCTTGACTTACAGCATCATGAAAACTACATCTTCCAAATTCTATGTCCTTTAACATAAATATGTCAATATCCAGGTTTTCCAGAGTCTCCCAATATCCAGGCCTTCTGATTTTAAGATTTCTAAATGTCTAGGTCTTCTATTGTCCATATCTTCCAATGTTTAGGGCTTCCAAGGTACAGGACTTGCAGTGTCTTTAGTTTTCAGGGCTTCCGGTATCCATTAACTCTAACATTCAGGGCCTCCAAAGTCTCCAATGTCCAGAATAACAAATGTCCTCAAAATCTAAGACTTCCAATGTCTCCAACATCCTGTGCTTCCAATGTCTCCAATGTCCAGGGTTTCCAGTGGCGCCAGTGTCAAGGTCTTCCAGTGACTCTAGATCTTCCAGCAACTCCAAGTCTTCCAACTAATTCCAAGTCTTCCAGCAACATCAAGGTCTTCCAGCTAAACCAGTCTTCCAGAAAATCCACGACTTCCAGTCAATCCATGTCTTCCAGTAAATCTAGTCTTCCAGCAAATATAGGTCTTCCAAAAAATCCATATCTTCCAGGAAAATCCATGTCTTCCAACAATTTCAAGGTCTTCCAGCCAACTCATGTCTTCCAGAAAATCTTTGTCTTCCACCAAATTCAAGTCTTCCAGCTAATTTATGTCTTCCAGAAAAATGCAAGTCTTCCAGTCAATCCATGTCTTCCAGAAAGAAATCCAGGTCTTCCTCTCAGTCCATGTCTTCCAGAAATATCTACGTCTTCCATCAAATCCAGATCTTCCAGAAAAATACAAGTCTTCCAACCAATCCATGTCTTCCATCAAATCCAGTCTTCCAGTCAATCCACGTCTTCCAGACAAAATCTATGTCTTCCACTAAATCCAGGTCTTCCAGCAAAGCCATGTCTTCCAGAAAATTCATGTCTTCCTATAACTTCCAGGTCTTCCAGCAAATCTACGTCTTCCAAATAATCCAGGTCTTCCGGACAATTCGGGTCTTCCTGAAAATCCATGTCTTCCAGAAAAGCCATGTCTTCCAGGAAATCCATGTCTTCCATCAAATCCATGGCTTCCAGAAAATCAATGTCTTCCAGGAAATCCATGTCTTCCAGCAAATATTTGTCTTCCAACAAAACTGTGTCTTCCATCAAATTCATGTCTTCCAGCCTATCCATCTCTTCCAGAAAATCCTCGTCTTCCAATGAAGGTGCACCTTCCAGGAAAATCCACGTCTTCCAGAAAATCTTCGTCTTCCGATGAAGGTGCGCCTTCCAGGAAATCCACGTCTTCCAGAAAATCCTAGTCTTCCAATGAAGGTGCGCCTTCCAGGAAATCCACGTCTTCCAGAAAATCCTCGTCTTCCAATGAAGGTGCGCCTTCCAGGAAATCCACGTCTTCCAGAAAATCCCTGTCTTCCAATGAAGGTGCGCCTTCCAGGAAATCCACGTCTTCCAGAAAATCCCTGTCTTCCAATGAAGGTGCGCCTTCCAGGAAATCCACGTCTTCCAGAAAATCCCTGTCTTCCAATGAAGGTGCGCCTTCCAGGAAATCCACGTCTTCCAGAAAATCCCTGTCTTCCAATGAAGGTGCGCCTTCCAGGAAATCCACGTCTTCCAGAAAATCCCTGTCTTCCAATGAAGGTGCACCTTCCAGGAAATCCTTGTCTTCCAACAAAGGTGTGTCTTCCAGAAAATCCTCGTCTTCCAATGAAGGTGCGCCTTCCAGGAAATCCATGTCTTCCAGAAAATCCCTGTCTTCCAATGAAGGTGCGCCTTCCAGGAAATCCTTGTCTTCCAACGAAGGTGTGTCTTCCAGAAAATCCTCGTCTTCCTACACCTCCAGGTCTTCCAGCATCTCCAGGGCTTCCAGCATCTGCTCGTCTTCCAGCATCTCTGTGTCTTCCAGCATCTCCACGTCTTCCAACATCTCCACGTCTTCCAACATCTTTACGTCTTCCAGCATTTCTACGTCTTCCAGCATTTCTACGTCTTCCAGCATCTCCACGTCTTCCAGCATCTCCACGTCTTCCAGCATCTCCACGTCTTCCAGCATCTCCATGTCTTCCAAACAACTACTCAGTCTTCCAAAAGCAGGCTCAATATCTACGTCTTCCAACATCTCTGGTGTACCGGTCTTCTAACATTCAGGTCTTCCAGTGTCTACGATATCCAGGTATTTTAACATGTTCCATAGTTCAGGTCTTCCAAACTTTCCCCAGATCCAGACCTTTTTAAAATTAGTCTTCCCAAGTCCAAGCCTTTCTACGTTCAGATTTTTCCATAGACAAGTCTTCCAACGCAAATATTGCTGCTTCTAGTAGAATTAGCTTTAAAAAATTGAATAAGGCATTCCTTCAGCCTAGTAGTGTTTTTTGCTACTAGGAAATGTGTATTCATTCTTTACAACTTTTAAAGATAGTGTTTATTAAACAGCTTCTTGAGAATAAACACACATAAGATTGCTGTGATAAGTTTTGCAAATTTACTAATGCTCCTATTTTTTTTATAAAGTTAATTCCATTTGGTACAAGTGAAATTCTTATTTTAATGAGAAAAACTCCTGTTTAGAGACTTTATTATTTTAGATAAAGCTAACATACAGTGTATTTATCCATTTGTTATAACATCAATTTTTGCAGTTTAATCTTATGTGGCATAAATAATAATAACAGCAACAACATTAACATAGCATTTGCTATGTCCAGGCACTGTTCTAAGGACCTTACATGCATCAACACATTTAATCTTCATAAGAACCCATTGAGGTAGATACTATCATCCCTGTTTTACAGATGAGGAAACTGGCATACAGAGGTGAAGGACATAACTCTTCAGTAGTGAGAGAAATAGGTCTAGGAAAGAATGTATAGACCAATAGAATATACACTGAAGTATTAATAGAGAAAGTCCCTAAAGGAAACTGAATACATTGTGCTGTGTTTACACAATGGAATATTATACAGCAGAGAAATGAGTGGACAACAGATAAACATATTATATATATAAATTTGTGTAGACCAGGGGCTTCCCTGGTAGCTCAGCTAGCAAAGAATCTGCCTGCAATGCAGGGGACCTGGGTTCAACGCCTGGGTTGGGAAGATCCCCTGGAGGAGGGCATGGCAATCCATGCCAGTATTCTTGCCTAGAGAATCCCCAAGGACAGAGGAGCCTGGTGGGCTACAGTCCATGGGGTCGCAGAGTTGGACATGACTGAGTGACTAAGCACAGTACAGCACATCAAGTCCCAGAAGACTACATATAATAGGATGTTCTTTTTATATTAATTATTCAAAACAAGTACAACTGAAGGATATTTTATTTAGGTGTACATATATACTAGGGATTAAAAATATTTTATGAGAAAGTAAAGGAAAGGCAATAAAAAATTTAGGATAATGGCAATTGGGACTGAGGAAAGGTGGTTGGAATAGAAGTAGAGGGAAGTCATTGTCAGTATTCTAGTGCTGCTCAGGTTTGATGGGTTAGTGGGTGGTATTCATTCTATAATTAAAACATATTGACTAATTACTGTGTGATTATTATGAAATTAAAGAACAAGTCTGCATGTTCTATGACAGTGTGAATGGATGACTCATAATCCATTTCTGTGCACTTGAATTTTACAATATTTTCTTAGGCAATTATCTCTGTGTGGTGGGAATATATGTGCTTTTTGTTCTCTTGTGTCTCTTTATTCTCTGAATTTTTATAGGGAAAATACAGTATTATCTTAATTGAAAGACAAACCTAAAATTACGATCTCAAATATGTTAAAAATGCATAATAAGGACTGAAAAGAAAAGTGGCGACAATTTAATGCCTCTGTGTGGTGAGAATTCATATCACTTTTTCTCTATTTCCTTATAGGTTTTTAAAAAATCCAAATGTTATGAAGTGAGCTTATGTTATTTTTCCTTTTAGAAAAATAATACATGCTTATCATGAAAGTAAAATTACAGTGGTATATAAAGTAATAGGTGAAAATATCCCTCTCCTAGTCCCAGAGCCCAGAGATAGCCATGATTATTTGTTTGTTTTGTACCTCCAAGTTCTTTTTCTGTTTATGTGTTCTTGTGTGTTTTATAAAGCAAAATTATCCTATACTTGTTATTCTACAACTTGATCCACCTGCACCTCCCAGCCCTGGGATCAATAGAAAGTCATTGTAACAGCCAGTAGAGTTCTATAATAGGTGAACCATATAATTTATTTGATTTTTTCCACATGATAGATCTTCAGGTTGTCAACAGTTTTTTTTTTTAACTGTTACAAATAATATTATAAAAACATTTTTAAAATCTATCTTTTGCACATGTAGAAATATTTTTGTAGACTAATACCATAGAAATAAAACTGCTAGATCAAAGGGTTTGAGCTAAACTGCCCTCCCGGCATGCCAGACACTATTATTATTTTAAATTTCTGTCAGCATTTTGGATGAAAAACCCATTCTCATTCATTTCTTTTCCCCTAATCACCAATTAAGTTAAGCATCTTTTAATATATTTATTAGCTATTTATATTTCTTCTGTTAGAGATTGTTTGTTCATATCCTTTGCCTATTTTTCTGTGGAATCATTTGTGGGTTTTTTTTTTTTTTTTTTTTGCCTTCTTGATTTGTAGGAGGTCTCTGGATGTTAGAGCTGATATCCTTTTGTCTGCTATATACTGCCAATGTCTTTTTAAAAGTTTATTTAGGATGGTATTTGGCAAAATTTTAATTACATAAAAAAGCAAACATTTTAATCTTTCTTTTATAGCTTCTTGGTTTTGTCTTATATTTAGGTAGGCTTCTGTAACCCAAGATTATAAAAATACTCTCCTGGGACTTCCCTGGCAGTTCAGTGGGTAAGACTCAGTGCTCTCAATGCAGGGTGCACAGATTCGATCCCTGGTTGGAGAACTAAGATCTCACATGCCTCATGGCAAGACCAAAAAATGATCTCCTATATTTATTCTAATATTTGATATATTACTGCTTGGTGTCTTAATCCATATGTGGTGTGTATGATGAAAAGTAGGGACCTATGTTTACTTTTTCAGAAGAGAGCTAGTTTTCCTAATCTATTTATTGTATTGAATTATATCTGCACCAATTTGGAATTCTCTCTGTGGGTATGTTGTTTATGTTTCTTTTCTGTTCAATTTTTGTTTATTACTGAGCTAGTATCTCACTGCTTTAATTATTGCAGCATTATAATATGTTTTGAAATGTGCTCCCCACTCATTATTCTTTTTTTTTTTTTAGCATTTACATGGCTATTTTTGTACATATTCTTTTTCCAGATGTATTTTACAATCAACTCATCAACTTCTATGAAACAAACAAAAAAATTCCTCAAAGTGCCTTGGAATTTTTGAGTAATGTGTCAAGAATGGACATCTTTACAATATAGAGCTTTGCATTTGTCTTGTATCCAGGCATGATATTAAACTCTGTTCTTAGTTCTGTGGGAGTTTATTCCAGTTACTGATCTTAAATTCCAAGATACACAATCATGTCAGCTGTAAATAATGAAATGTTTGTCTTTTCCTTGCTGATGTTTATATCTAACATTTTTCCTTTTTAGCACATTGGTAAAGATCTTATGACTTCCAGGACAACAAAGATTTGTATGACTTAATAAAGAATAGGTATCCTTCTCTTGTTTTGGGCCTTAATAGAAATAACTCCTTGTTTCACTCTAAAATATGATAATTGCCATTGTTTCTGATAGATACCCCTTTTCAAGTTATGGAAATGCCCTTCTGCTCGTTACTCTAGCTTGACTTATAGTTTTGTCAGGAATGTATATAGAATGTTATCAAAGGCCTTTTCTGGTATCTATGAAGGTGATAATATGGTTATTGTCTTTAATCCATTAATGTATTAGTTACACTAAGACTTACTAATGTTATCTATTCTTGCATTCTTGGAATAAAACTGACTTGGTGGTGATGCTTTGACTATGTTGATATTCCATTTAGAATATAAATCTCTGTTTTAACAAGTCCCTGAAGTAGTGCCTCCTTAACATTTTCAAATCATGGCAATTAAAGCAAATGTGTATTTTCTTTTTGTTTGGTAATAATGTATCATATTTCTACATATTAAATCAAACTTGTTCATTGTTATTCAGTTTTTCCCTTTTTAACTGCTTTATCTAAATTTTCAGATAAAAGTATGGAGTATCTTTTTAACCTTTTTTGCTTTACATATTTGAACTTTTTTTCCATTGTGTTAAATTTCATGATTTTCTTATTGCATTGTGTTAATTTACAACATAAAGAAACCTTCTTTAACCCATTTAATGCTTCTTGCTTTGACATTTCTTTGTTATCCCTACTTGGTTCTTGTTAGCATTTGTCTGGTGTATCTTTATCCACTCCTATATTTTCAACTTTTTTGTGTTTTGTTTTGAGTTTATTTTTCCAAAATAGCATGTGATGTGATTTTTTTTTACTTCGTCTGAGAATGCCTGCCTTTTAATTCATAATTAAACCTTTCACACAGATTACAGTTCTGTCAAATTAGTAATAATTCTGTCATTTAAACATTTTTAGTTTTTTTCTTGCTAGATTTGTCAAAGTGCATTTCCTCTTTTTATATAGTGGTTTAGAAGTTTGAAATATCATTTCTAAGAGTGGTTGCACTAATATTTAAATGCATATTTTATTTTATATATTTTTGCATTGTGAAAGGTTGTTTAAAGTGAGCATTTAATTCTTTTGTAATAAAAGAAGCATTTAAATGCATCCAGTATTTGTTCATTCCTTACCAGTCTGATTCTCCTTGCTCAGGGAAGATCATAGTGGGTCTTATCTCATCTGGAAGAACATACCAAAATTTGTGTCTCTATTCTGAACCAAGCTCTGCATCAAAAAGGTTCTATCCTCATTAACAATGTGAAAAATGAGGACGAGCTCAGGTGTTCATGCTGTGTCTGCCCTCAAGTTCCCAGTAGGTGAGAAAGCCCACAGATTCAATTTATAATAATGTCCAGATTCAGATGGTCCTAATACAGAGTTTGTCTGAGGACTGCAATCATATATGCATTTTACACAACTTGTTTCTTGCTTACTTAATTTTGTCCCTCTCGAGCCTCATCATGGACGTTTGACCTTTCACAGAATCCACTGGTTTCAGGAGACCAAAATAACTTTTTTAATGTTCAAATTTTCATAGACCAGTAGTGGTGATTTCATGCTGACTCCTGTGCCACAACTCAGACACCTTTGAAAGTGTGCTTGCTTCCTCCCAAGATCAGGATGTTCAGGTTGATTTTAAAGAATGCCAGTATCTAAGGACCCCAGTTTCTTTTTATTGAAAAGACCAATCTCAGGATGCTAGGAGTGGAAACAGTTTCACACGACTGCTTGGGGTAGAATAGGGTAACATGGTGGCTACTCTCCACTTTCACAATGAATCAAAAGGATTACTTTTCCCCCAAATATACCCACATTCATGTTATTGCTTTGAAGTCACTGTTTTTGTTGTTGTTGTTGTTCTGGTTTAATGAGGGCTTATTAATCCAATTTTTCATTTTTGTTTTGATGCTACTAACTTTTTTCCTTTTCTACTGGCTTTATTATATGATGATAGGTGTTACAAAGCCATACCATGAGTTCAAATGATAGCACTGGCAGCCTCAGTCCCAGTTTAGCAGCTTCCATTTTTCTCTATTAGTTTATTTTCTTTAAAATGGCCACAAATTGCATAGCTCCAGACAATCTTCATCAAACCCCAGTGTTCTGCAAAGAAAAATCTCTACCACCGCCAGAGGAATTTAAAAGTGTGGGATGTGAGTAGCTCAAATAGATTATCAAGCAGTTCTCTAAAAGGTATCATTAGTGTTTTTTTAAATTTGGGAACTAGTATCTTTTGTATTGTTGCAGGCAGTTTGAACTCCAGTTTCTTAACGGCTTTTAGAATAAATGCAGACATTTATTATCTCAGTATGGACCAGTTCATCTTTGCAAACAGCAATTATCAGAAAATGTAGCTAACATCAAAAATCATCAGACTTAAAAATTTTATCCAGAAGCTTCAGGTGGGCTCATTTTTTAACTCCTAAATAATTCACAATTCTGTTTGTTTCATAAGCACCAACACATGAAACACCAGAAATTTAAGATAGCAAACCTCAATTGCAATTCTATGTCCACATCAGTTACTTACCCCCCTTTTTCTCACCCTCATCCCACACCCACTAATCCAAGTAGTGACATTCTTCACATGCTTTCTTATTGAAACAAGGACAAAACAGTTATTTAAAGTTTTACAGCAAAGATCAACATGGATTATGATGTATCATTTCAGTAGCCCAATTTTGAGTTCAGTGTTAAGTTGATCACCATAGAAAAGATAAACAAAATCCCTCTCTTCCAGATTACTTTGTCGATAGGGCCTGTATTGCTTACCTATTTTGGTATAACAAACCACTTCAAAATACAGTGGCTTAAATTGATAATCTTTTTACTATTATGAGCCTATGAATTTGCTGGGTGTGTCTTCTTCATTAGACTCATTTATGTGTCTGCAGTCAGCTATGGGTAAGTTAAGAAGCAGCTTTTTTATCTTGGCTGGGTTCTTTCAGCCAAGGGAGTTGGTGATGGACTGGGAAGCCTGGTGTGCTGAAGTCCATGGGGTCGCAAAGATTTTGGACACAACTGAGTGACTGAACTGAACTAAACTGAATTCTTTCACATATTGGGGAATTTGTTAGAATAAGCTCCTCTGGTAGTTCATTTGGTAAAGTATCCACCTGCAATTCAGGAGACCCTGGTTCGATTCCTGGTTTGGGAAGATCTGCTGGAGAAGGGAAAGACTACCCACTCCAGTGTTGTGGCCTGGAGAATTTCATGGGCTGTATAGTCCATGGGGTTGCAGAGTCAGACAAGACTGAGTGACTTTCACTTTCACTTAGAGTAACAAAGCATGAGTATTTGGAGGTGGGGCCTTTGGGAAGTAATTAGGTTATGAGGGTAAAGCCCTTATGAATGGATGTTTCCATTTCAGAGAATATATTCAATAGAATCCCAGAATTACTGAAAATTGTCTCTGCCCAGATGTCAGCAAGAAGGTCCCAACACTTACCCCTCCCACAAAAAAACAACAAAAACTGAACTGCATGCCAATGAGAATATCCCTTGGAGAGCTCCAGAGTACCAAAAAGAAGTACAATAAAGAAGCTGAAAGAAAGGAACAAAACAACTGTAAGACAAACAGAAAACAATGAACCAAATGGCAATACTAAGTTTTCACTTACCAATAATTACCTTAAATGTACACAGATTAAACTTACTAAACAAAAGTCATACAGTGGATGAATGGATAAATAAAGATGATCTAGTCATATGCTACCTACAAGAGACTCACTTTAAGTTCAGTTCAGTCACTGAGTCATGTCCGACTCTTTGTGACCCCATGAACTGCAGAATGCCAGGCCTCCCTGTCCATCACCAACTCCTGGAGTTTATCCAAACTCATGTCCATGAGTTGGTGATGCCATCTAACCATCTCATCCTCTGTTATCCCCGTCTCCTCCTGCCCTCAATCTTTCTCAGCATCAGGGTCTTTTCAAATAAGTCAGCTCTTCACATCAGGTGGCCAAAGTATTGGAGTTTCAGCTTTAGCATCAGTCCTTACAATGAACACCCAGGACTGATTTCCTTTAGGATGGACTGGTTGGATTTCCTTGCAGTCCAAGGGACTCTCAAGAGTCTTCTCCAACACCACAGTGCAAAAGCATCAATTCTTTGGTGCTCAGCTTTCTTCACAGTCCAACTCTCACATCCATACATGACTACTGGAAAAACCATAGCTTTGACTAGACGGACTTTTGTTGGCAAAGTAATGTCTCTGCTTTTTAATATGCTGTCTAGGTTGGTCATATCTTTCCTTCAAAGGAGTAAGTGTCTTTTAATTTCATGGCTGCAGTCACCATCTGCAGTGATTTTGGAGCCCCCCAAAAAAGTCAGCCACTGTTTCCCCATCTATTTGCCATGAAGTGATGGGACCAGATGTCATGATCTTAGTTTTCTAATGTTGAGCTTTAAGCCAACTTTTTCACTCTCCTCTTTCACTTTCATCAAGAGGCTCTTTAGTTCTTCTTCACTTTCTGCCACAAGGGTGGTGTCATCTGCATATCTGAGGTTATTGATATTTCTCCTGGAAATCTTGATTCCAGCTTGTGCTTCTTCCAGCCCAGCGTTTCTCATGATGTACTCTGCATATAAGTTAAATAAGCAGGGTGATAATATACAGCCTTGACATACCCCTTTTCCTATTTGGAAGCACTCTGTTGTTCCATGTCCAGTTCTACCTGTTGCTTCTTGACCTGCATACAGGTTTCTCAAGAGGCAGGTCAGGTGGTCTGGTATTCCCATCTTGTTCAGAATTGTCCACAGTTTATTGTGATCCATACAGTCAAAGGCTTTGGCATAGTCAATAAAGCAGAAATAGATGTTTTTTGGAACTCTCTTGTGTTTTCAATGATCCAGCTCAATGAAACTAAGCCATGCCATGAGGGGCCACCCCAGATGGATAGGTCATGGTGGAGGGATCTGACAGAATGTGGTCCACTGGAGAAGGGAATGGCAAACAAGAGACTCACTTCAGAATTAAATAAACACAAAGGCAGAAAGTGAAGGGATGAAAAAGATATGGGATGGTGAATGGTATGAAATGAGTGAAATGTGAATGGTAGCCATAGGAAAGCAGAGGTAGCTAAATTTATATTATACAAAATAGACTTTAAGTCTAAAACTATTTCTAGGGACAGAGAAGGTCATTATATAGTGATAAAAGGTGATTCAACAGAAAGATACAACAATTATAAACCTAACACCCTTGGAAGGAAAGTTATGACCAACCTAGATAGCATATTCAAAAGCAGAGACATTACTTTGCCAACAAAGGTCCGTCTAGTCAAGGCTATGGTTTTTCCAGTGGTCATGTATGGATGTGAGAGTTGGACTGTGAAGAAAGCTGAGCACCGAAGAATTGATGCTTTTGAACTGTGGTGTTGGAGAAGACTCTTGAGATTCCCTTGGACTGCAAGGAGATCCAACCAGTCCATTCTAAAGATCAGTCCTGGGTGTTCTTTGGAAGGACTGATGTTAAAGCTGAAACTCCAATACTTTGGCCACCTCATGCGAAGAGTTGACTCATTGGAAAAGACTCTGATGCTGGGAGGGATTGGGGGCAGGAGGAGAAGGGGACGACAGAAGATGAGATGCCTGGATGGCATCATGGACTCGATAGACATGAGTTTGGGTGAACTCTGGGAGTTGGTGATGGACAGGGAGGCCTGGTGTGCTGCAATTCATGGGGTTGCAAAGAGTCAGACACGACTGAGCGACTGAACTGAACATTAAGGAAGCAAATATTGACAGATTTGAAGGCAAAAATTAAGAGCAATCAATAAAAGCAAAGGACTTCAGTATCCCCAATTACAATAATGGACAGAAAATCCAAAAAGAAAAATCAATAAAGAAATAGCTGACTTGATCTCTAGACTAAAAGGACCTAACTGACATACATAGGACATTCCATTTACAGCAGAAGAATATGTGTTTGTATATTAGACTGTATACAAAAATCAACTCTAAATGGATTAAAGTTTAAAATGTAAGACCAGAAGCCATAAAAGTCCTAGAAGAAAACTTAGGGTAAAATCTCCTTGATGTTGGTCTGGGCAATGATATTTTGTGTATGACAGAAAAAGCATTGGCAACAAAAGTAAAAATAGATGAATGGAATTATATTAAATTAAAAAGCTTTGTTTGCACAGCAAACAAAATAATCAATGGAGTGCAAAGGCAACCTATGGAATGGGGGAAATATTTGCTAATCATGTATCTGAGAAGAGGTTAATACCTAAATTGTATAAGAAACACATACAACTCAGCAAAAACAAAGCAGGAGAGGGACTTCCCTGGCAGTTTAGTAGTTAGGACTCCATACTTGCACTGCAGGGGATCCCATTTCGATTCCTAGTCAGGAAACTAAGATCTCACTGTGTGGTGCTGCGGGGGTGGGGGAGGGGGGTGGAGAACAAGACAAAAAAGAAAAAACTCATGAAAAAATGAACAAAAGCATGAATAGACCTTTCTCAAAACAAGACATACAAGTGGTCCATAAATACACGAAAGGTTTCTCAGGACCACTAGTCGTCAGGGAAACCAAAACCATAATGGGATATCACCACACAATTGTTAGAGTGGCTATTATTTGAGAGACAAAAGACAGCTAGTAGTGATGGGGATATGGAGAAAAGGGAACACTTGTACACCGCTGGTGGGAATGCAAAATGATGCAGCCACTATAGTATGGAGTTTTCTCAAAAAATTAGAAATAGAGCTACCATATGATCTAGTAATCCCTCTTCTGGGTATATATCCAAGGGAAATGGAATCAGAATCTCAAAGGGGTACCTACACTTCCACATTCATTTTGGCATTATTCACAATAATTCACAATAATTATTCACCAAGATACAGAAACAACCTGAGTGTCATTGATGAACAAACATAAAGAAAATGTAGTGTGTGTGTATGTGTGTATATGTGTAGTAATAGGCATACCTAATTTTATTCTGCTTCACTTTATTATGCTTCACAGATATTGTGTATTTTTTTAAAACAAATTGAAGGTATGTGAGAACCCAAGCAAATCTATCAGTGCCATTTTTTCCAACAGCATTTGCTCACGCTGTGTCTTTGTGTCACATTTTGGTAGCTCTTGTAATATTTCTAACTCTTTCATTGTTATTTGTTATGATAATCTTTGAGCAGTGGTTTTTGATTACTATTGTCATTGTTTTGGGACACCATGAACTATGCCCCCAAAAGACAGTGAATTTAATCAATAAATATGTGTGTTTTGACTGTTACAAAGTTGGTCCCTCATCTCACTCCCTCTTCTTTGGCCTCCCCATTCCTTGAAACATAATATTAAAATTATGCTCACTAGTAACCCTACAGTGGTCTATAAGCAGTCAAGTGAAAGGAAGAGTCATAAGTCTTTCCCTTTAAATCAAAAGCTAGAAATGATTAAGCTCTATGAGGAAGACATGTTGAAACCTGAGACCGGCCAAAATCTAGGCCTCTTGCACCAAACAGTTACCACGCTGTGAATGTCAAAGAAAAGTTCTCTAAGGAAATTAAAAGTGCCACTCCAGTGAACACAAGTGACAAGAAAGCAAAATATCTTTATTGATTATAGGGAGAAAGTTTTAGGGATCTGGATAGAAGATCGAACCAGCCACAACCTTAAGTCAGAACCTAATCCAGAGCAAAGTCCTAACTCTTCAATTCTCTGAAGGCTGAGAGAGGGAAGGAAGCTGCAGAGGAGAAGCTTGAATTCGGCAGAGGTGAGTTCATGAGTTTTAAGGAAAGAAACCGTCTCCATAACATAAAAGTGCAAAGTGAACCAGCAAGTGCTGAAGCAGAAACTGTAGCAAGTTATCCAGAAGTTCTAGCTAAGATAATTAATGAAGGTGGCTACACTAAACAACAGATTTTCAATGTAGATGAAATAACCTTCTATAAGAAGAAGATGCCATCCTGGGCTTTCATAGCTGGAGAAGAGAGGCCAAGGCCTGATTTTAAAGCTTCAAAGGACAGGCTGGCTCACTTGTTTGAGTCTAATGCAACTGATACGAAGAACTGACTCATTTGAAAAGACCCTGATACTGGGAAAGATTGAAGGCAGGAGAAGAAGGGGACGACAGAGGATGAGATGGTTGGATGGCATCATTGACTCAATGGATATGAGTTTGAGTAAACTCTGGGAGCTGGTGATGACAGGGAGGCCTGGTGTGCTGCAGTCCATGGGGTCACAAAGAGTTGGACACGGCTGCGTGACTGAACTGAACTGGACTGAACTGAATGCGGCTGGTGATTTTCAGTTGAAGCCAATGCTCAATTACTATTCTGAAAATCCTAGGTCCCTTAAGAATTATGCTAAATCTACTCTTCTTGTGCTGTATAAAGGGAAGAATAAAGCATGAATGACAGCACATCTGTTTACAACATGATTTACTGAATATTTTAAGCTTATTGTTGAGATCTGTTGCTCAGAATAAAAGATTCCTTTCAAAACACTGAGAAAGGAGAGAAAGTACCTGGCCATCCAAGAGCTCTGAACTGGACTGAAATGGAGATGTACAATGAGATTCATATTGTTTTTATATCTGCTAATGCAGCATCCATTCTGCAGTCTACGTGTCAAGTAGTTTTGACCTTCAAGTCTTATGATTTAAGAAATACATTTTGCAAGGCTATAGCTGATCATACATAATGATTCCTCTGATGGATATGGGCATTATCATAATATCTAATAGTATTCCATATTGTGGATAAAGAATTCAATGCCAGCTAGGACAGCTAAACTTTTATTCCCTCTCTCTGAATTCTCCCATGATTTTCACTTTATTCTCATAACTAAATCATGTGCATCAATTAACTTTTGTTGTATAACAAAACAGTTCAACATTTTATGGCTTAAATTATTTATTGAGCTCTGGTTTGGCAATTTGGGCTGGGCTCAGCAACTTTTCTGATCTAAGCTGGAATCACTCATGCATTTGCAAGTGCAGTGAATGGCCTCACATGTCCGGGGGCTGACTAGGTGTTGTCTCAGATGACAAGAGTGACTGAGTGTCATTATCCAGTGGAAGAGCCTGGATTTTCTTGCATGGCAGTCAGGGACTTCAGGAACAGCAAGAGAGCAAGCCTTGATGCACAAGTGCTTTTCAAGTCTCTGCTTGTATTATATTTACTAATATCTCCTTGGCCACAGTAAGCCACATTGCCAACGCAGATCCAAGGAGCAGAGATACAGAGTCTACTTTTTGAGGGAAGGATCTGTGATATCACATTGCAAGGGCAAGGATATAGAAAGTAGAATAATGTGTGGCCTTTTTTACAATTTACCACACCCCTCCTCTCATTTCATCTCCTACCCTTCCCTCTATCACTTATGCCACTCTAGCCAAACTGACCTCCTTGCTTTCCCTCAGAAATGGCAGGCATGCTCTTACCTCATGGTGTTTGCACATACTTATTCCTTTGCCTAAAATACTGTTCCACCAGACTTCTGTATAGGTAGTTCTTTTGGCTCTTTCAAGCGTGTGAGTTGGCGATTTGTCCTGAGCTCAGTTGGGCAGTTCTTCTGGTCTCAGGTGGGATCACTCATGTGTCTGTGATAATCTGGTAGGTCAGCTGGGTGCTAGGAAGGCTTCAGATGTAATGGCT
Source organism: Bos grunniens (assembly GCF_055505025.1). Taxonomy (NCBI): domain Eukaryota; kingdom Metazoa; phylum Chordata; class Mammalia; order Artiodactyla; family Bovidae; genus Bos; species Bos grunniens. The sequence goes on along the minus strand of NC_141194.1, from coordinate 120,617,953 downwards.
TGTGTCTGCTCCATGTCACATCTTACCTGTTAGCAGACTAGCCTAGGCTTGTTCACATGGTAATCAGAGGGATGGTTCCAAGCAAACGTAGAAGCACACAAGGCCTCATAAGACAGAGCTTGGAACTAACACAGTGTTACTTGTACCACATTCTATTGGTGAAATGTGGGCTATCTTTGGGCTTCCAAGGTGGCTCAGTGGTAAAGAATCCACCTGCAATGCAGGAGACATGGGTTCAATCCCTGGGTTGGGAAGATCCTCTGGAGGAGGGCATGGCAACCAACTCCAGTATTCTTGCCTGGAAAATTCCATGGACAGAGGAGTCTGGTGGGCTGCAAAGAGTTGGACATGACTAAAGTGACTGAGCACTGGCTATCTTTGGTAAGCCATGAAGCCAAGTCAGATTCGAAGGGGCTCCTTGATGGGAGGAACTTCAAAGTCACATTGCAAAGGGACACAGATACAAGGAGGGCAAAAATAGTGGTCCTTCTGGCAAACAACATACCACAGTGTGCCATTTTTCAGTATCTTGCTTTGAAACAATAGTCTTCAGCTCAGGGAAGTGTGTCTTTTGTTACACCTTAAATTATGTTTTCCAATCTCTCCTTTCTCTTCTTCACCATCTGGAACTTCTATTAGAAAGACTTTGACTCACCTGTATCTCCTCTTGATACCTCACAACTTTTCTTTCTTATCTTTCTTCTCTCTCCTTCTACTCTTCCCCAAATATTCTAAAAGAATTCTTTAATGGGATTTACAGACATCTAATTTGATTCCCCGCCATGTCCCTTCTGCTATTAGGCCTTATCTTGAGGCAGTATATTATTTTTTATTCTGACAATTGTATCTATAATGTTTATAAACTGTTTGCTTTACAACTATACCCTTCTAACTCTTCTATGGGTACAAAATCTTCTTAAATATCTATGAGGATTTTTTTTTTCTAATGTTTTCTTCTGTTTCCTGCATTAATGCTTTGCAGTGAGTTCCTCTTTCAGCTTTACATCACTTTTTCAGGCTGTTTATTATCTTCAGGCAACAGGCAATTATTTTTCAGTTACCCTCTTCTGAGCTGCTCAAGTTAATTACCAATGATCATAATATGAATACTGTCCCTGTTATTACTGTGGATCACATAACATTGAGTTATCTGTTTGAGAAACAATTCAATAGAAAACCAGTGCTTGTAATTTGTAGTATCTGCCTTTGTGGCTTTCAAAAAGGGGCTTCTGTTTAAGTATTGTATGATTTTTGTCTCCTTGGCATCCTAATGCATATGCCAGTGTTTTCCTGATTAGCAATCATAGAGGCCTCTGCTATAGCTGCTTTGAAGCATGTTTTTGTGAAGCAGAGTTTCACAAAAAGTGAAGCTCCTGTATTTCAAATAGCCTATATTTTGAGTCATACTATTCTAAACATATCCTGCAAATTTGGTTGAAAATTCAGCCATTTTCATTTGATATGTGATGATAAAAATATTAAACACAGCATTGATTGTAATTTCAAATAATTGAAAACCTATTTGAAGGTCTTTTGGCATATTATATAGCATATATTGCAAAGATATTGATATCTGTGCAATGGAAGGATGCACTATTACACATTTGATTTTTCAAATTACATGTGTAATTAAAAAAATGTCATCTGGGGTTAACTGATAGTACAATTATATGGAATTTTTATTTCTTGTGATATATTTTAAACTAAGAGGAAAAAGTTATTTAAAAAGCAAATTATGTAACATTAGCTCAATAGTGTAAAAATGCTTAGAAAAAAATGGGGAAAAAGATCCCAAAATGTCAATGATAGTTATCTCAGAGTTATAAATGGTTTTTAAATGTTTACTGTATTTTTATAATTTCCTTGAAATATAGTATTTCCTAAACAGATAATAATGAACAGTTGAACAGAAATAGAGTTCACATGATGAACAAAAACATAGGCCTTATGTATTTTATGTATTGTGCTTTCGTGCATGCCCGCTTTGTCACTCAGTCATGTCTGACTCTTTGCAAGCCCATGGACTGTATCCCACTATGCTCCTCTATCCATGGGATTTCCCAGGCAAGAATGCTGGAGTGGGTTGCCAATTCCTCCTCCAGGGGATCTTCCCAACCCAGGGATTGAACCTGTGTCTCCTGCATTGCAGGTGGATTCTTTACCTGCTGAGCCATCTGTCCAAGTTATGAGTTTATCATTATAATGTTGGTGCCTAAAATCATTTAAATAAGGAAAGGTAGATGAATTTCTGAAATAATGAAGAAACACAACTATGGTATTGCTAAAATATATTGGGGATTAAATGGAAAAGATATCTAGTTTCAATCCACACTGTGGTCCCAGGTCAAAGTGGTCTCTCTCTCTTGGAGAGCTTATTTTGCATGTTACTCATTAACCACATGTCCTTTATTCCAGAATTCACAGTAAGTGGTTTCATAGGGACAAATTCCATGTCTTAAAAATTGTATTTTCTGTAATTTCTAGTGCATAGGCATTCAGTGAATATGTGATGGTTGGGGAAAAAAGCGGTGTAGCTCATTTCACGGCACTGAATGGACTTTGACACAGCAAACTTACTCTTTTACTGTCATGGAGGCTTAGATAGTACATAATGTGAAGAATTCATGGCACAGAAAGGTTATGCATCTTACCCAAGATCACACAGCTTATAAATGAGAGGGTTGGGATTTATACTCAGGTTGTTTTGCTCTGGGGCTTGGGGTGCTTACCGACAGACACTATGTCAGACAGCATGACAGATTCTGCTGGAAAAGAAACAACCCAAATAGATTCAGACAACGTGTTATGTAGTCAACAAAAGCAAGATCACTATAGCGTCAGCTACCCATTTCCTTTGTGCCACAGGGGTACGCTGAAACAAAAGGGGATAGATGACAGACAATAGTAGTGGATTATCTTGCTGCTGAGTGCCCAATTCCACACTACAGCTGAGAAGTTTTAAAGCCTGCAGCTCTCCCTTAAGGGCATGGAACTCTCCTCTAAACTCTACTATCTAGATCAAATCTGGTTGAAAGTGAAAGAAGTGAAGTCGCTCAGTCGCATCTGACTCTTTGCGACCCCGTGGTCTGTAGCTCGTCAGGCTCCTCTGTCCATGGGATTCTTCAGGCAAGAATACTGGAGTGGGTTGCCATTTCCTTCTCCAGGGGATCTTCCCAACCCAGGGATCGAACCCGTATCTCCTGCATTGCAGGCAGACGCTTTATCCTCTGAGCCACCCGAGAATCTACACTTAGCCTCCAGTTTAGGATGTTCAACCTAATTAACCCCTACTGGTCAAACAGCTTCCACTTTTCACCAAGTAAACAAAGAGTTCTAGGATGTGCGCTCCCCCTCCCTCACTCCGTCTCCCAGGCACCGCCCTCCATTTCCCATTCTACCTAACACCACCTGCCCTAGGATTGCTTACTTCCACCCTGCTTTTCCATCTCTTCCTCTCCCAGCACATTTCCTAGTGGTCAACAGCCCTTTGTTGAACTGAGAAGTTTTGAAATTCTTTTTTGTGGTTACTTCCAAACTGCTCTGCTGCTGCTAAATCACTTCAGTCGTGTCCGACTCTGTGCGACCCCATAGACGGCAGCCCACCAGGCTCCCCCGTCCCTGGGTCTCCAGGCAAGAACACTGGAGTGGGTTAGTGGGCAAGTAAAATAGTCAGCTCATTTCAGTAAGTGGAAGATGTAAGCAAAGAAGCTGCACAGTTCAGTTGATAGGCTAAGAGGCAAAATGCCCTGATGATATGAGTGAGAATCTTGGTCTTGGTTTACGGAACATCGTGTAAAGTTTTAAGGACTGATTGTACAAGGCTGAGAAGTCCTTCAAAAAAAGCATTGTGTCAGAATAGCTGTTGGAATCAAATCAGGAAAAGTTTAAATGATTGCTACAGGATTATACTATCTGCTCTTGAGAGTTTGAAGTGAAGTGAAGTCAAAGTTGCTCAGTCATGTTGACTCTTTGCAACTTAATGGACTGTGGCCTGCCAGGCTCCTCTGTCTGTGGAATTCTCCAGGCCAGAATACTGGAGTGGGTAGCTGTTCCCTTCTCCAGGGGACCTTCCCAACCCAGAGATCAAACCCAGGTCTCCCACATTCCAGGCGGATTCTTTACTGTCTGAGCCACCAGGGAAGCTTAAAAGGGATGAAGTCACTAAAAAGCCTTGTCATTACTGTGCAATTCCATTTGCAAGATGATTTTTCTCTTTACCTAGTTTCTTAGTTGGCTGAAAATAAATTTGCTGGTATAATTGTCTTCAGAAGACCACAGGATTCTATAGCTAATTTATTAGTATGTAACATTTAAATATATATATATATATAAGAAGCCACATATGAAACATTACACTTATTAAATAATGGAAAATAACTGTAATGTGGAAGTTCTCTCAGATTATCTTTCTTTTTCTTCCAAATATGAATGTGTTATGGCTGCAGAACCAACATGAGCCAATATCCATAAATGTAAATACTCATAAATGGGAACTTATTGCTGTGAAACTTTGTTAGATTATGATTTGCTCTAGAGAAAAATCTTGAAATTAACCAAATTGATATGAACCTCAAACAGGGAATATATTTACTGAAATGCACACACACACACACACACACAAATAAACACAAAAAAATCCCAAACTTGGGTGTATACTTGAGAGGGATCCAGAAGACTACTGACTCCAAGACTCACTCACTGATCTGAAGCGACACTTCCTTGCCTTTGTGAGGATTTAGCTGCACAGTCTCTAAGAGATCTTCCAATTCTGACATACGGAATCTATGATTTTCATAATGTACATGATTCATTAACCTGTTTTTTCCAGTAATTCTTTAGTGTAGTAGCATATTTATTACATAGTACCTTACTGATATCTGATTGTTGCATTGTAATTGATTATTACTCTAGTAGCACTAAATATTGAGATTAATGAAATGCATAGGAAGAAACATGCTTTTGCAAGTCACATGCTTGGTCAAATCTCAATCACTACTTCCTGGGAAATAATGATAGTTGTGATAAAATAATAGGATTTTAGTCCAAACAATCATGGTCTGTAAGGGAACTGTAAAAAGACTTCAACTGATGAGTTTGTTATTGGACACTTCGTGAGCCACAATGGCATAAACCAAAGAAGCAATTACCTTATAAGTCTCCTGCGTTGCAGGCGGGTTCTTTACCACTAGCACCACCTGGGAAGCCCTCTAAGGTGTTAAGCACACAATTTGTGTTGTTAGTGTAAATACAGGTACCATCCCAACCCCCCAGTTTTCCAAAAGTTTGTTTTATACCCCTTTGCTTGTACTAAAGACCTACATTAGTGCCTGTTTTCACTAACTGAAAGAAATCTGAAAAGAATTTCACTTTTACTTAAAAAGGCAAAAAGCAAAAATAGCATTTTGTTTTGCAGCAAGCTGAGTTGTTACAGAGCATAACAGTATCAGGCACCATAGCTTTGAATTGCGTCTGTGAGCATCTGTGTTTTGTCTCCATTTATTTTGTTTCTCCCTTAGCAAGATGTGTCCTAAGGTAATTGCTTCTTTGCTTTATGCCATTGTGGCTCACATAGAATTTCACAGGGGTGTTCTACTTTCTGATAGGAAGGGAAACCTGTCTCATCTTTACTAGTATGATTTTTTCCTGTATAGTAAGATTATATGTAATAAGATTTCCACAATATATTTACAACTCAGCTGTAGGAAGGCAGAGAGGTGGTAGGCAGAGAGAGCGATGTCTAGGCTTCTACTTCTAACTCTGCCATATTTTAATAGCTGCTACCTTGGGCAGGTCCCCTTCCTGCCATAGTCCTCTGTTTCCTCAAATGTAACATGAATAGCTTAGATGAGAGGCCTTTAAGGGATTCTAAAAACATGGTCCTAGGCTTGCAGCTGGGCAATAATTTTTCACCTAATGGATCATGTATGTTAGTCACTCAGTCGTGTCTGACTCTTTGCGACCCCGTGGACTGTAGCCCACCAGGCTGCTCTGTCTATGGGATTCTCCAGGCAAGAATACTGAAGCAGGCAGCCATTTCCTTCTCCAGGGGATCTTCCCAACCCAAGAATCAAATCTGGGTCTCCTGCACTGCAGACAGATTCTTTACATCTGAGCCACCAGGGAAGCTGAATCTAAAAGTATAAGTTCTTTCTTCAGCTGTTGCAGGCAAATGACACAGGATTCCAGAGACTATCGTTTTATGTATGACTAAGAGAAGGCACTGGCACCCCACTCCAGTACTCTTGCCTGGAAAATCCCATGGACAGAGGAGCCTGGTAGGCTGCAGTCTATGGGGTCGCTAAGAGTCGGACACGACTGAGCGACTTCACTTTCACTTTTCACTTTCATGCATTGGAGAAGGAAATGGCAACCCACTCCAGTGTTGTTGCCTGGAGAATCCCAGGGACGGGGGAGCCTGGTGGGCTACAGTCCACGGGGTCGCACAGAGTCGGACACGACTGAAGTGACTTAACAGCAGCAGCAGGAGAACCTGCTTTTTAGCTTAACAAATACTCATATACAGCTTACTCCATGCCTGGCACCGCCCCAAGCAATGTATAAGTACTGATTAAGCAACACTGTAGGGAGATGTTAATTCTATTGCCCCCACTTTATGGCTGAAAAACTGAGGCACAAAGACCTTAGGTAATTTGCCCAAAGACACATAACCAATAAACAGCAGAGTTACAATTTAAATCTAGCAATCTGCCTCCAGAGTCCATGCACTTGACCATTATTGTATACTATTAACTTATGAAGATCTTACTGTATAGCACAGAGAACTATATTCCATATCCAATGATAAAAAATAATGAAAAAGAATATATATATGTATACACATATATGTGTGTGTGTGTGTGTATTAGTCACTCGGTCGTGTCTGACTGTCCATGGAATTTTCCAGGCAAGAATACTGGAGTGGGTAGCAATTTCTTTCTTCAGGGGATCTTTTCAACTCAGGGATCAAACCCAAGTCTCCTGCATTGCAGGTAGCTTCTTTACTATCTAAGCCACCAGGGAAGCCCATACATATAGATAGTTGAATTTGCTGTACAGCAGTAATTAACACAAATCAACTATACTTCAATTTAAAAAAAAAAATTACCAAGAGAGTGATTAATGATTTTTGAAGCTTGATCTTCAGAAGCTAAAATCAGTACATTGCTTAAGCTTACTGAAAACTCAAATTCAGGGTTGTAAGGCTCCCATGGTGCTTGTTCACACACAGCTTGCTGCTAGAGTTCTCTTGGTTTTCAGTAAGACTATTTTAACAGCAGCTCATTTGCAAACCCACAGTGGTTTGTGATTTACCAAGATCGTGTCCTTTGCATTTGAATTTTAAATTACTGTTGGTGTGTTTTGAATAATTTCATCAAGAGTGTGCCTTCCTTCATTCTCAGCTTTCATATTATTTCTCTTTGGGCTTTACTGAATGTAAGAAGGAGGCGACACTGAGCCATATTTTTCTTTTTAAGAAATTTATTTATTTGGCTGTGCTGTGTCTTAGTTGTGGCATGCAGGATCTTGATTGCTGTGCACAGGTTCAGTAGTTACAGCTCGTGGTCTTAGTTGCGCCTCAGCATATGGGATCTTAGATAACTAACCAGGGATTGAACCCACGTCCCATGCATTGCAAGGCAGATTCTTAACCACTGGAGCATCAGGGAAGTCCCACCGTATTTGTCTTGATGTCCACTCTCTTAGCTCTTAAAGACTGTTACAGCTCTGAGATCACATACTTCTTGTAAGAGCTCAGTTTAGTGTTCTCATTCCCTTTACGTCCTATATAAGCAGAGTGAAGAGGATGGGGGAGGTGTTTAGTCTTCCAATTTCAATTTATTTCTCTAGTTACCTCTAGGCAATTTAATGAGGACCATGCACAATGAAAGGTGGACTGAGGAAGTAAATTTTATGGTGCCGTATTTACACTTTCAAAAACAACACAGGTTACTACTTAAAAATTCAGGTTCTAATTTTAATGATCGAAAAAGCAATATAGTTCAGTTTATGCTTTTTCTAACTATTACAAAGACCTAGACCAACTCTTTTCCCTTTTACAACAAAATTTATAGTTCCTATAAAGCTGTGTGGCTTACATTTAGGGAGATGAGGCAGGTATAGAAATGCAATATTGGTATATTCAGTAAGTCTCAGAGTGGAACAATTTCCATGACAACTTATTTCAGTCTTCTTTAATGAAACATTTGCACAGTTCATATACAGAATCAGCATTCTGTTGTTTGGCCCCCAGCATATTACTCTGTGGTATAAGATGTCATGTGTTCCAATTCTGGTGTCACATGCTGATATTTTTTAGATATAGAAAAATAATGCCATTATTCAATGGTAGAATAACTGTTGTGTGCTGGTCTCAGCTGATCAATAACCAATGTTGTGGCTGGATTGGCCCTTATGGCTCTTACTATGATTGAAAGATAACTTCAGCAATAACCATCAGGAGAAAATTTGTAAAAGATTTATTACACATCCTGGAAATTATATGGCACGTCTAGGGCCACTTGGGCTTCCCTTGTGGCTTAGTTGGTAAAGAATCTGCCTGCCATGCTGGAGACCTGGGTTCGATTCCTGGGTTGGGAAAATCCCCTGGAGAAGGGAAAGGCTACCTGCTCCAGTATTCTGGCCTGGGGAATTCCATGGACTGTATAGTCCTCGGGGTTGCAAAGAGTCGGACACGACTGAGCGACTTTCACTACCTGAGGTTAAGTCTCACTACTAGGGCCACACAGTGAGGTTGTGGGAAGAAAGGGGAAAAGAGGGAAAGAGGGAGAGATTCCAAGGGCCTGGTGTTCTATTTATTGGGGTCAATCCATACTTTTGCACCATGTGAACCAGCATGTGATTTAAGTGTGTTCATGAATGTGTGCATGTTACATGCAAACTGTATATTTGGACCTCAGCCTTGTGTTCTTTCACATGTTTCACCTATGGAGCCTCCACATGTGACAGTTTAGGGGCCAAGATTGGACCAGGTGGTTACTCAGAGCTTCTGAAGTAACAGAATCAGAGGGCATAGCCAAATCAGGGTTGAGAAAAACGAGACTTCAGAATTGGGAAAATGGTGTCAAGTTTTTGGTCCAGTATGAGATGAGGCTGTAAATGGCATAATTAATAACAAAGGTCAAAGCTGGGATGAAAAGGATCACTTAGGACACTGAATAAAAGGTAGGTTGTGAAGCAGATTGGAACAGAGACTGTGGATAAATGTTAAGAATGCCCTAGAGGAGTCCTCCTTATCCATGGCTTTGCTTTCTGAGGTTTTAGTTACCTGAGGTCCAACATGGTCTGAAAATATTAAATAGTAAATTCCAGGATACGCAGTGCACAAATTTTAAGTTGCACACCTTTCTAAGTAGCACAGTGAAAGCTCATGACATCAGCCATCCCTCCCAGGACATGCATTACTCCCTTGTCCAGAGGAACCCCCCCATTAGTCATCTAGTAGCTGCCTCGGTTATCAGACAGAGGCAGCACTGCAGTGCTTGCATCTAAGTAATCCTTGCTTTATACTTAATAATGGCCTCAAAGCACAAGCGTAGTGATGCTTGCAGTTCAAATATGCCAAAAAGAAGCTGTAAAGCGTTTCCTTTAAGTGAAAAGGTCTAAGTTCTCAACCGAATACAGAAAGAAAACATTGTATGCTGAGGCTTCTGTGAAGAAGGAAAAAGAAATTTGTGCTAGTTTTGCTGTCACACCTCAAACTGAAAAATTATGGCCACAGTGTGTGATAAGCGCTTGAGATGGAAAAGGAATTAAATGTATACAATAAGGTATTTTGAGAGAGACCACGTTCACATAATTTTTATTACAGTAAATTCTTGCAATCATTCTATTATTAGTTATTGCCATTAATCTCTAATTTAGACACTAAACTTTATCATAGGTGTGTATGCATAGGAAAAGCATTGTGTATATAAGATTTGGCACTGTCCTCTGTTTCAGGCATCCTCTAGGGATCTTGGAACATGTTCTCCACGAAGAAGGGGGGACCACTGTACATGTGGGTGGGGGTAGAGGTGGCCTGACGCCATGCTGTGGACATGATTCCTCAAAGGAGGTTTACAGAGCTAGATATCAGCTGTATTCAACTGAAACCTTGGGAGGGAGTGGATCATCCTTTCTTATGCCCTTGGATTGCCTGTTCAAGCCAGGCATATGTATAGTTGTGTAGGAGATGGATTGCTTCAATGCTATGACCCTTAGAGCAAGCTTCAAAGCAGCTTTCACAACCATGCTGCAAGCTATCGGACAGCTGTGTGGCCTTGGGAAGTTTGTAGGTTGCGCTCAGATGCTCAGTCATGTCCAACTCTTTGTGACTCTATGAACTGTGGTCCACCAGGGTCCTCTGTTCATGGGATTTTCCAGGCAAGAATATTGGAGTGGGTTGCCATATCCTCCTCTAGGGGATCTTCCTGACCCAGGGATCGAACCTATGTCTCCCACATCTCCTGCATTGTTAGGTGGATTTTTACCACTAACGCCTTAGGGAAGCCTAGGGCTCTAGAATTGTGTGGGAAGGAATAGACGATTTCTTCAGTGAGTTTTTCTTCATATTGAGGGCTTAGAAATAAGGCTCATGTATATTTTACTGTTATTACATATCATATCAAAAAAGCCATGTAGGTGAATTTGTGAGCAGTGCCCATTACATCTATCTAGTGAGTTTGTGGTAAAATTGTTTACTAAGATTTGTGTGCAACTACCCTACAGGTGAGTTCAGGGTATCCCACTCCTTTCAAATTTCTGTTGAAATACCCAGTAACAATTATCTTTCAGAAAGTTCAAGACATGGGTTTTTGATGAAGATTGTGATTTTAGGAATGGTGCAAAACAGCTGTTATTTTGAGCTAGCTTTCCGAAGGGATGTCTTATTCAAAAGTTTAATATCAGAATTGAGGGATTTAAGTGGTTGAGATCTACACATGTTTAATTTTCTGCAAATTTTATTTTTTATTTTCATTGGTGAAAAATTAGATGAAATTATGATGTGCTAGCATCTTAATTTTAATTCCTTTTAAAATAAATAATACATTAGCTCTCTTGCCCCAGAGGGAAGAATATAATTGAAACATGTATTCATTTTTTCTAGACAGAAAAAGTAAGAGGTAATGGCATACTTTGACACCTTAGTGGCTTTTTGAAATCTCCAAGAGACTGGGGTCGGGGGCGGGGGTTCACATAATACTGTCACATTTTTGTTAGAAACAAACATATTCCTCTTGTTACTTCTTTGTCAAAAGTATTCATTTCGCCTTTAAATAATGTTTCATAAGTTTTTATATCTAGCTAATATAAGAGCATCTTTGTTGAAGTCTCTTATGAAACTTTGTATACACAGTGGAGATTTAAAAATTAATATTATAATTTGCTTTGTAAATTATAATATTTACAAAGACCACCTGACCTGCCTCTTGAGAAATTTGTATGCAGGTCAGGAAGCAACAGCTAGAACTGGACATGGAACAAAAGACTGGTTCCAAATGGGAAAAGGAGTACATCAAGGCTGTATATTGTCACCCTGCTTATTGAACTTATATGCAGAGTACATCATGAGAAATGCTGGGCTGGAAGAAGCACAAGCTGGAATCAAGATTGTCAGGAGAAATATCAATAACCTCAGATATGCAGATGACACCACCCTTATGGCAGAAAGTGAAGAGGAACTAAAAAGCCTCTTGATGAAGGTGAAAGAGGAGAGTGAAAAAGTTGGCTTAAAACTCAACATTCAGAAAACGAAGATCATGGCATCTGGTCCCATCACTTCATGGGAAATAGATGGGGAAACAGAAGAAACAGTGTCAGACTTTATTTTCTGGGGCTCCAAAATCACTGCAGATGGTGACTGCAGCCATGAAATTAAAAGACGCTTACTCCTTGGAAGGAAAGTTATGACCAACCTAGATAGCATATTCAAAAGCAGAGACATTACTTTGCCAACTGCAGATGGTGACTGCAGCCATGAAATTAAAAGACGCTTACTCCTTGGAAGGAAAGTTATGACCAACCTAGATAGCATATTCAAAAGCAGAGACATTACTTTGCCAACAAAGGTCCGTCTAGTCAAGGCTATGGTTTTTCCAGTGGTCATGTATGGATGTGAGAGTTGGACTGTGAAGAAAGCTGAGTGCCGAAGAATTGATGCTTTTGAACTTTGGTGTTGGAGAAGACTCTTGAGAGTCCCTTGGACTGCAAAGAGATCCAACCTGTCCATTCTGAAGGAGATCAGCCCTGGGATTTCTTTGGAAGGAATGATGCTAAAGCTGAAACTCCAGTACTTTGGCCACCTCATGAGAAGAGTTGACTCATTGGAAAAGACTCTGATGCTGGGAGGGATTGGGGGCAGGAGGAGAAGGGGACGACAGAGGATGAGATGGCTGGATGGCATCACCCACTTGATGGACGTGAGTCTGAATGAACTCCAGGAGTTGGTGATGGACAGGGAGGCCTGGCGTGCTGCGATTCATGGGGTCGCAAAGAGTCGGACATGACTGAGCGACTGAACTGAACTGAACTGAACTGAACTTGCTTTGTAAAACAATGTAGTCCTATATTGTAACAGAACACTTCAAGAGTCTAGGAGTGGCTCATCTAGGGGTAATTTAGGACACAAAATAGAACACTCATGGTTATGCATTGGTGATGTTGATGGTGTATCTACAATATAGCCCCACTAATTCCTTACTAAAAATAGTAGTGATGACTCCTATTCTAGGGCCATTAGACCGCATATCATGCTGTTCTGTATTGTTTATGTGTCTACTTCCCTCTCTGCAGTGTGAGTTTTTCAAGGGCATGGTCCATGTCTCATTCATTTTTCTATTCCCTGCAGTGTTAAATTCAGTGCCAGGCCCATAATATTTGCTCTATAAATACCTGCTGTTTGCTTTGTATAGGAAAACAGAACTAACTGTTTTAATGATTCTTATTTGGATGTCAGAATTTTCAAACTCCAAGAATTTTCAAACTCAAACTTACATGGAGGTATTACATGCTTGCCCCACCTCTTTCCCCCATGTCTATTGTCTTTTCCAAATATATTATATCCTTAACTTCAGCCATAGGTTCCATCCTATTCTAAACTGTATGTACTCAGGGGAGAGGCACCAGCACCACCACAGGCCCTCTTCTGTGAAGGTCAGGGCTAGTGTGTGCTGTATTTGTAGGAATAGGGATAAGACTGTGGGCTGAGCATGTGACTAACAGGGGACTTGTACTTTGCCATCCTTTTCCAATAGGGAGTCTAGTTTGGCCTGGCTTTGTGTGTATGCAAAGTAGGTGCCACCTGTATCATGTGATCCTGCCATGTCTGAAACGCATCTGTAGGGAGTTGGAATGGCCATGGTTTGTCAGTACATGGTCAGTTGTATCTTGAATTGGTGGAGACAAATGGGTAGTTACACCTTAGGGATATATGTCATAATTGTGACAGTCCAAGAAGTTTGAGAAACTGCAAAACAGTCAAATGAATGTGCTTTGTAGTGTCAGAAGATTTGGGTTTGTGTTGTAATGATGTATTAGTTGCTCAGTAGTGTCTGACTCTGCAACTCCATAGACTGTAGCCTGCCAGGCTCCTCTGTCCATGGGATTCTTCAGGCAAGAATACTGAAGTGGGTAGCCATTCCCTTCTCCAGGAGATCTTCCCAACCCAGGGATTGAACCTGGATCTCCTGTATGGCAGGCAGATTCTTTACAGTCTCAGCCATCAGGGAAGCCCCAAACATGAGTGTTCTTGCATTGGCCGGGAATCAAACCCAGGCCTCCTGCATGGTAGGCAAGAATTCTACCACTAAACCACTAATGCTTACAGTGGTAATGATGTGGTTTGGGTTAAATCACATGACTTCCCTGAAACCCATTTTCTCATCCATAAACTGAACTTAATAATAACAACTAAAAAAAATAACAGCAACTCTATTGCCTTATGATCTAGCAATTCCACTCCTAGGCATACATCTGGGAAAAAAGCATGGTTTGACAGGATACATGCACCACAGTGTTCATTGTAGCACTGTTTACAATAGCTAAGACATGGAAGCAACCTCAGGGTCCATCGACAGATGAATGGATAAAGAAGATGTGGTACATACATACAATGGAAATTACTCAGCCATAAAAAAGAATGAAACAATGCCATTGCAACAACACAGATGAACCTATAGACTATCTTACTACATGAAGTCAGATAGAGAAGGAGAAATATTATATGATATCTCTTATATATAGAATCTGAAATACGACACAAATAAACCCATCTATGAAACAGAAACGGAATTACATACATATAGAACAAACTGGTGGTTGCCAAGGGGGAGGCAGATTGGGGAGGGATGAATTGGGAGTTTTGGATTAGCAGATGCAAGCTTTAATACATAAAATGGATAAAAATAGGGTCCTACTAAGATCATGGCATCTGGTCCCATCACTTCATGGGAAATAGATGGAGAAACAGTGCCAGACTTTATTTTTTGGGGCTCCAAAATCACTGCAGATGGTGATTGCAGCCATGAAATTAAAAGACACTTACTCCTTGGAAGAAAAGTTATGACCAACCTAGATAGCATATTAAAAAGTGGAGATATTACTTTGCCAACAAAGGTCTGTCTAGTCAAGGCTATGGTTTTTCCAGTGGTCATGTACGGATATGACAGTTGGACTGTGAAGAAAGCTGAGTGCTGAAGAATTGATGCTTTTGAACTGTGGTGTTGGAGAAGACTCTTGAGAGTCCCTTAGACTGCAAGGAGATCCAACCAGTCCATCCTAAAGGAGATCAGTCCTGGGTGTTCTTTGGAAGGACTGATGCTGAGGCTGAAACTCCAATACTTTGGCCACCTCATGCAAAGAGTTAGCTCATTGGAAAAGACACTGATGCTGGGAGGGATTGGGGGCAGGAGGAGAAAGGGTCGACAGAGGATGAGATGGCTGGATGGCATCACCGACTCAATGCACATGAGTTTGGGTGAACTCCGGGAGTTGGTGATGGACAGGGAGGCCTGGAGTCTGCGATTCATTGGGTCGCAAAGAGTCGGACACGACTGAGCGACTGAACTGAACTGAACTGAATGTATAGCACAGGGAACAATGTTCAATATTCTGCAAGAAAACATGATAGAAAAGAATATGAAAAATCATAATGGAAAAGAATATTAAAAAGGATATGTAACTGAATCACTTTGTTGTATACTAAAAACTAATACAACATTGTAAATAAACTATATTTCAATAAAAAACAATCGCATGCTTATTAGCCTCATAAGGAAATTTTGAAGACTAAATGTAATGATATATGTGAAAATAATATGACATAAATATAAAAATATTATCACATATTTAATTGTAATTTCAAGTGTTCAAACTTGTGTTGCACTAAGTATGAGAAAGAAGCTTCTTTTCTATTATGTTGTACTATTTTGATATTATTCTGGCTAAAATGTAAAATCTCAGATAGTTAAATCATTATATAGACTCTGGCCACATTGAATAAAAAAATCCTTTAAATAAGGTAATTTTTCAAGAAGGTGTAGAAGCTGCAAGTGGCAACCAGAGGCATGATTTGCGACTAATAAGACCTTGCATTATCTTAAAAAGTTACTTATTTGGAACAGTGCTCCAGGAAATCTAATTTGAGATCATTTAAATGTCAGTAAATTAAGGGGCCCAGGTGATTAAATATAGTGTACAGATATTAAAAGCTGCAGGGATGAAGGGCAAGAACATTATTCTCATTCTGATTAAGAATTGCTACACAGAGTTCTTTTTCTAGTGTAGTAGATATTAAAAGCTACACCTTTGTTTTGCATTTCTGAAAACTCAATAGTGGATTAGGAAATGTGGAGAGAAGACAGAATAATACATTTTGATATCCTTAAGACCTTGAATGCTTTCCCTTGCCTTTAGAGTAAAATTAAGTAGAGTAAAATTAAGCTGAAAAAACTAAGTTGGAGAAGGTGTTATGTAATTCTTGGGATTTCCATTGACGACTTCCATTCCAAGTTCCTCTTGTGACCACCTTAAATTAATATTTAAATTTTTATTAAATGATTACGATATCCTGGGCAACAGATTTGGAGGGAGAAGGAATCCACAGAAGCATGAGGTGTAATTCTTTTTTTAATATGTATTTGTATTTATATGGTTGTGCTGGGTCTTAGTTGCAGCATGTGGACTCTTAGCTGTGGCACGTGAGATCTAGTTCCCTGACCAGGAATAGAACCCATGTGTGCTGCACTGAGAGCATGGAGTCTTAGCCACTGGACCATCAGGGAAGTCCCAAGACATGATTCTTTTGAGGGGTGTCTCAGTGTCGGCCAAATGTTTTGGAACTTTAGTAAGCCTAAGAATCACTTGGAGAGCCTGTGAAAATGCAGATTTTCAGCACTCATCTGCAGAGCTTTTGATTCCACAGGGCGGATTGGAGCTCTGGAGTCTGAATTGCTATGAAGAACCCAGGTAATTCTAATTCACACTCTACACTGATCTGGAGGAAGCAGCAGTTATGTATCAGTACAAAGAATTGTGGTTAACAGTAGAGATACAGAACCTAACGGGAGTATTGGGAATGGGGAAATGACTTGTGTCTGGTGAAATTTAGGGAAGTCTGCAAAACGAAGTCTGGTTTGAGCTGAGCAATGAAGGCAGGATGGCTACAGGTGGGTACAGCAAGGTGGAGTGGAGTGGGGCAGGGACGGAGAATCAAAGAGGCAGGAGGAAGCATTCCAGGTGGAGGGTTAGCCAGCACAAAGGTCCATATGTGGAAGCACTTGGGGAATGGTAAATGATCTGATAAGGCCAGATTGTGAAGTACCTGTAGTACTATAGTAGTTGTTGTTGTTCAGTTGCTCAGTCATGTCCTACTCTTTGCGACCCCATGGACTGCAGCACAGCAGGCTTCTCTGTCATTCACTATCTTCCAGAGTTTGCTCTAAATCATGTTCATTGAGTCAGTGATGTCATCCAACCATCACATCCTCTGTTGCTCCCTTCTCTTCCTGCCCTCAATCTTTCCCAGTAACCGGCTTGTAGTGGGAGATACAATAAAGAAAAGAGAGCCAAGTATAGACTGTGGAGTTCTTTGAAGTAGTCTGACTTCTTTTTAAAGGCAACAAGAGCCTTTGAGGTCTTCTAAGGAGGAATGCCACCATTATGGCAGAAAGCAAAGAAGAACTAAAGAGCCTCTTGTTGAAAATGAAAGAGGAGAGTGAAAAAGTTGTCTTAAAACTCAACATTCAGAAAACTAAGATCATGGCATCCTTTCCCATCACTTCATGGCAAATAGATGGGTGAATAGTGGAAACAGTGAGAAACTTTATTTTTTTGGGCTCCAAAATCACCACAGATGGTGACAGTAGCCATGAAATTAAAAGACACTTGCTTCTTGGAAGAAACGCTATGACCAACCTAGATAGCATATTAAAAAGCAGAGACATTACTTTGCAAACAAAGGTCCATCTAGTCAAAGCTATGGTTTTTCTAGTAGTCATGTATGGATGTGAGAGTTGGACTATAAAGAAAGCTGAGTACTGAAGAATTGATGCTTTAAAACTGTGGTGTTGGAGAAGACTCTTGAGAGTCCCTTGGACTGCAAGGAGATCCAACCAGTCAACCCTAAATGAAATCAGTCCTGAATATTCATTGGAAGGACTGATGCTGAAGCTGAAGCTCCAATACTTTGGCCACCTTATACAAAGAACTGACTCATTGGAAAAGACCCTGGTGCTGGGAAAGATTCAAGGCAGGAGGAAAAGGGGATGACAGAGGATGAGATGGTTGGATGGCATTGCTGGCTGGATGCACATGAGTTTAAACGAGCTCCGGAAGTTGGTGAAGGACAGGAAAGCCTGGTTTGCTGCAGTCCATGGGGTTGCAAAGAGTTGGACATGACTGAATGACTGAACAACAACAATTTACAAAGCAGAAATAGAGACGCAGATGTAGAGAACAAACGTATGGATACCAAGGAGAAAAGATAGAAAAAGTGGAAGGAATTGGGAGACTGGGATTGACATGTATATACTATTGATACCATGTATAAAATAGATAACTAACGAGAACCTACTATGTAGCACAGGGGACTCTACTTAATGGTCTGTGGTGACCTAAATGGGAAGGAAATTCAAAAAAGAGGGTCCGTATGTATATATATATATAGCTGATTGACTATGCTGTGCAGCAGAAACTAACACAACATTGGAAAGCAATTTTTATACTTGAATATATATTTTTTAAGCTAAATTGTATTACAAGTCTGAAAACAGAAGTTCTTTACCCAATCCCTTAGTCCTGCTCTGGAATATATTTCTGTTGTTACCAAGCCAAACTCAGGTTTGCTTGCTGGATGCACACCAGAGCCGATCTACTGACACCAGGTTGTGATGAAGGAAAGAATAGTACTTACTTTCAGGGTGCCAAGCGAAGGACTGGGAGACAGCCTCAGATCCACTGCAAGTTGGCCTCTGAATTAGGGGTTTTTAAGGGGGAAAAACAAAGAAATCGGGGTTAACCATTGTCTTGTAAACATTTCTTAAAGTAGTTTCAGCAGTCAAGATGCCTATGCTTTGCAAGTCTCTGGTCTGGTGGTCCATGACGGGGGGTCGGGGTGAGGTCTGTTAGCTCATCTTGTCCTGGAGAAACCACTTGAGTCTGTATGTTAATGATGTTATCAACGACAATAATTGTAGTCATCTGACTGTGATGACCTAGAGGGGTGGGGTGGGTGGCGGTGGGAGAGAGGCTCCAGAGGGAGGGGATATATGTGTACATATAGCTGATTCATGCTGATGTACAGCAGAAGCTAGCACAACACTGTAAAGCAATTATAGTCCAATAAAATTAATAAAAAATCAATATTTGTACAAACATTATTTTGATTATTATGCATTGCTGAATCATACAGTGTACTGTGACTATTAAAATCTGTACAGTTTTACTTTCCATAAAGTTAACAATCCTCTTATTTTCTATTCCTTTGTTTTATTTATTTACTGCTTCCAATGTTTTCTCTGGGCTTCCCTGGTGGCTCAGTGGTAAAGAAGCCACCTGTAATGCAGGAGATGTGGGTTCGGTTGGGTTGGGAAGATCCCCTGGAGGAGGGCGTGGCAACCCACTCCAGTATTCCTGCCTGGGAAATCCCAAGAACAGAGGAACCTAGTGCACTTCAGTCCATGGGTTCTCGAAAGAGTCAAATATGACTTAGCAACTAAACAACATTATCCCCAGACTCTCTACCAGATAGCTAAAACCCATTGTTACAATCACATGACAGGTGTTCTTTCAGCCCAATATCTCTCTTCCTCCACTGTTCTCTCTACCTTTCATAATCTCCTGGCTGTCTAAGCCAGTTCCATGATGGCCGTCCAGGAAAGCTCAACTTTCCTTCACCATTTTATGGGAGAGTTTTCTTGTGGTCATCTCCAGTTTCCTGGACTCTACTTCTCATTCTTCCTTGGTTTACTTCTTTGTTTTAGTGCAGCCCATCTTCAAATAGTTTGCTAAGAAGGTGTCATGTGATTTATACTAAGAAATTTATGTTTGATCTGTATCCCCTTTTCTGGAGGGCTTCTCTTGTGGCTCAGCTGATAAAGAATCCGCCTGCAATGAGGGAGACCTGGGTTGGAAAGATCCCTTGGAGAAGGGAAAGGCTACCCACTCCAGTATTCTGGCCTGGAGAATTCCATAGGTCCATGGGGTCGCAAAGAGTGGGACAGGACTGAGAAACGTTCACTTCACTTTCCTTTTTCAGGCACAGAGCTGCTAAAACTCTTGGCATTCCCCAAGTGTTGAGAGCAATAGTGTGTTTTCTTATGTTAATAAGGTGATTTAGGAAAGCCGTTGTGTCATAGAAGGGTTGGGGCTTGTTGCCAGCGTAACCAACCTGGAGAATAGAGGGTTGGAACTTTCAGTCCTGCCCCCTGACCTCTGGGAAGGCAAGATGGGCTGAAGATTGAGTTCAATCACCAATGGCCAATCATTTAATCAATTACGCCTGTGTAATGAAGCCTCTTTAAAAATGCAAAAGAATGAGATTTACAGAGATTCCAGTTTGGTGAACAAGAATGCATCCATATGCCGTCCTGCATGTTGCGCTCACTATCTCTTCATCTGGCTGTTGTTCACATCCTCTAATATCCTTTGTAATAAACCAGTAATCTAATAAGTACAGTACCCTCCCCGCCAAGCAGTTTTACTTTCAGTGGTTTCAGTTACCTGGGATCAACCACAGTCTGAAAATATTAAACGGAAAAATGCGAGAAATAAATAATTGTAAGTTTTAAGTGGCACGCTGTTCTGAGTAGCACAATGAAATCTTGTGTTGTCTCACTTCATCCTGCCCAAATCATGAATCATCCGTTTACCTAGAGTTTCTGGCCCCTCCTCAGTTAGTAGCTGGCTCCGGTATCAGAGCAACTATTTCAGTATCACAGCCTTGTGTCCAAGTAACCCTTATTTTACTTGGTAAAGGCCTCATAGCTCAGGAATAGTGATGTTGGCAATTCAGACACTCCAAAGAGAAGCTGCAAAGTGCTTCCTTTATGTAAAAAGGTAAAACTTCTCGACTTAAGAAGGAAAGAAAAAACATCATTTGTTAAGTTGTTAAGATCTACAGTAAGAACAAGTGTTCTAGCCGTGAAACTGTGAAGAGGAATTCATGCTAGTCTTGCTGACTTGCTGACACTTCAAACTGCAAAAGTACGGCCACAGTGTGAAGTGCTTAGTTAAGATAGAAAAATAAGATTTTTGGTGAGAGACCTTATTAACCTATCTTTTATTACAGTTTATTGTTGTAATTGTCTCTTTTACTATTATTCGTTATTGTCATTAATATCTTATAGTATCTAATTTTAGATTAAACTTTATCATGGTTGTTTATGTATAGGGAAAAAACAGTCTCTCTATAGGGTTCAGTTGTTTAGTCACTAAACAGCTGTTTAGTCACTGTTTTGCGATCCCACGGACCCTAACCTGCCAGGCTCCTCTTTCCATGGGATTTCCCAGACAAAAATACTGGAGCATGTTGCCATACTCTTCTCCAGGGGATCTTCTCAATCCAGGGATCGAACAGGGTCTCCTGCATTGGCAGGAGGATTTTTTTTTTTTTTTTTTTTACCGCTGAACCACCTGAGAAGCCTATATAAGGTTCAGTACTATTCACAGTTTCAGATCCACTAAGGGTCCCTGGGGGGTGGGTGGGTGGGACTACTGTATTTACAAATTAAAAATAGCAATAAAATAAAATAAAAAGTCTTTTTTTTCCTAAAATTTTTCCCACCACTCAGTTTTCCTCTGGGCGTTACTGAGACTATGTTTTATTACAATATATTGTTCTAATTGTTCTATTTTATTATTGGTTATTGCTATTACTCTTTTCAGTTCAGTTCAGTTCAGTCAGTCAGTCGTGTCCGACTCTTTGCAACCCCATGATTCGCAGCATGCCAGGCCTCCCTGTCCATCATCAACTCCCAGAGTTCACTCAGACTCTCGTCCATCGAGTAAGTGATGCCATCCAGCCATCTCATCCTCTGTCGACCCTTTCTCCTCCTGCCCCCAATCCCTCCCAGCATCAGAGTCTTTTCCAATGAGCCAACTCTTCGCATGAGATGGCCAAAGTATTGGAGTTTCAGCTTTAGCATCATTCCCTCCAAAGATATCCCAGGGCTGATCTCTTTCAAAATGGACTGGTTGGATCTTCTTGCAGTCCAAGGGACTCTCAAGAGTCTTCTCCAACACCACAGTGCAAAAGCATCAATTCTTCAGTGCTCAGCCTTCTTCACAGTCCAACTCTCACATCCATACATGACCACTGGAAAAACCATAGCCTTGACTAGACGGACCTTTGTTGGCAAAGTAATATCTCTGCTTTTTAATATGCTATCTAGGTTGGTCATAACTTTCCTTCCAAGAAGTAAGCGTCTTTTAATTTCATGGCTGCAATCACCATCTGCAGTGATTCTGGAGCCCAAAAAAATAAAGTCTGACACTGTTTCCACTGTTTCCCCATCTATTTGCCATGAAGTGATGGGACCAGATGCCATGATCTTCGTTTTCTGAATGTTGAGCTTTAAGCCAACTTTTTCACTCTCCTCTTTCACCTTCATCAAGAGGCTTTTTAGTTCCTCTTCACTTTCTGCCATAAGGGTGGTGTCATCTGCATATCTGAGGTTATTGATATTTCTCCCGGCAATCTGGATTCCAGCTTGTGCTTCTTCCAGCCCAGCGTGTCTCATGATGTACTCTGCATATAAGTTCAATAAGCAGGATGACAATATACAGCCTTGACGTACTCCTTTTCCTATTTGGAACCAGTCTGTTGTTCCATGTCCAGTTCTAACTGTTGCTTCCTGACCTGCATATAGGTTTCTCAAGAGGCAGGTCAGGTGGTCTGGTATTCCCATCTCTTGAAGAATTTTCCACAGTTTATTGTGATCCACACAGTCAAAGGCTTTGGCATAGTCAATAAAGCAGAAATAGATATTTTTCTGGAACTCTCTTGCTTTTTCCATGATCCAGCGGATGTTGGCAATTTGGTCTCTGGTTCCTCTGCCTTTTCTAAAACCAGCTTGAACCTCTGGAAGTTCATGGTTCACATATTTATCACAGGTATGGATGTATAAGGAAAAAACATAGTCTATATAGGGTTGAGTGCTATCCACAGTTCCAGGCATCTATTGTGCGAGGCCTTAGAACATATCCCCTCTTCACATAAGGGGGAAACTACTGTAAAATGTTTCTCTGACTTCCGTGAGCCACTCTAGCAAATTAATTGAACCCAGAGTCTTTGGACTCTCCAAGTTTATAGGGCATCAGTCAGAAGCACAGGTGACAACCTGAATTTGCTCTTGGCATCTGAAGTGGGGGGCAGTCTTATGGGACTGAGCCCTCAACCTGTGGCATCTGATGCTAACTCCCAGTGGATAGCGTTAGAATTGAGTTGAATCATCAAACACCTGCCTCCTGTGGGAGAACTGCTTGGTGGTGTGGGGAAAAGCCAAATACCTGGTGTCAGAAGTTTTGTGAATGTGCTAATAGTGTGCGAGTAAAGGAGAAACACAGGAGGGAAGAGACTTGAGTTTGTCCAACTTGGGAGACTTTATGGGGATAATCTTCCCCATACAGTACTTTGCACCTGTGAAGAAGTATTCTGATTTAACCCTTGGTATAATCGTTTGAGGTGCTCAGAGATAAAGAATCTGCCTGCAACGTGGGAGTCCTGGTTTCGATCCTTAAGTTGGGAAGGTCCCCTGGAGAAGGAAATGGCAACCTGCTCCAGTATTCTTACCTAGAAAATTCCATGGACAGAAGAGCCTGTTGGGCTGCAGTTCAAGGGGTCTCAAAGAGTTGGACACGACTGAGCAACTGAACAACAATAATAGTTCACACTGGGCACTTAATATGGAAACAAATCTTTCTGTTCTAGGGATTTTTCTTGCATTATTTCTTTGATTTCCTACCCCTTTGTTTTCCTTGTCTTCTATTTCTGAAACTTGTATTATTTGGGTGTGGGTTCCTCTCAATTGATTCTTTAATTTACTCACTTTATTCTATGTATATCATTAGTTCTATTTTGGGGAAATATTCTCAACTTTAGCTTTAACCACTTGTAATGGATTTTAACATATGGGAAGTATAATTTAAGTTTCCAAGAGCTCTTAATCTCTAATCATTATCGTTTTTCTTAAAAAAAAAATCCCAAATTCAATATTCTCATAGATTTGGGAATTCTTTCTAATCTCTCAGGCTACTGATTATAAATGTTTGAAGGTTTTTTCCTACTTTTTGGGTTGTCTAGTTCCACTGGATTGTTTGTTATCTTGGTCTTTACATTGGAGACTTCCTTTACTTTTGCTCTCAATTGTATTTAATGGCTATGCACAAAAAGCTGATAAGTTCCTTGTTGATCAGTGGTGTTTTTGACTGGTAGTCTGCATTGTAGGTCGGTTATGAGGGGACCAGCTATCAGTACCTGCCATTCCAGAGTGAAATGTCCCATTCTTCCTGGGTCAGAAATATAAATTTGGGTTACAGCATTCTGGGAGCCAAGCAGAGAAAGATGATTGTTGGGGCTCTTTGCCAGTCATTTCTTTATTTTTCTGGCTCAGGATAATTCATTACTTTTGTTCAGTCTTCTTTAATCTTGAATAGTTTCTAAATCTTTCTTTGTCTTTAATGACCTTAATATCCCCACCTCTAGCACATGTGGTGTGTGGGATCTTAGTTCCCCGGCCAGGGATTGAACCCGTGCCCCTTACAGTGGAAACACAGAGTCTTAACCGTTGGACCACTAGGGAAATACCCTTGCAGTATTTAGACTTACTCAAGTCCTTTGTTTTCAGCCTAGTGTCCCTAAATTGTTTAATTTCTCCAGAGTATAAAGATAAATTTCCCTTCTGTTAGTATAGGGAAGAGATGGCCTGAGTTTGTAAGGAGGGAAAGGAGAAAGGTGAGTAGATGTGCTTCTTATGCAGGTTTTCAATCCCACAGTTCACCTCTTGAGAAAACAGAACAGGATCTGTCTTTGCTTACCTTTGTCTATCTTTTCTTTCTGCAAGTATTTATTGCATGGTTACTATGTGGTAGATGCTAGCATCTACCTAGAATAAAATGGTGAATAAAGACAAATGTAGTCTTTGCCCTTCTGGAGCTTATGCAGTGGTGGTTTAGTTACTAAGTTGTGTCCAACTCTTGTGATCCCATGGACTGTAGCCTGCCAGGCTCCTCTGTCCATGGGGATTCTCCAGGCAAGAAATACTGGAGTGGGTTGCCATTTCCTTCTCCAGGGGATCTTCCCGACCCAGGAATTGAACCTGGGTCTCCTGCATTGCAGGTAGATTCTTTACTGACTGAACTAGGAGGGAGCTTATAAAAGACCCCAATTAATGGCAAAAATTAGTGTAAAGTTATGACTAAGATAAGTGCTAAGAAGGAAAAGTAAGAGGTAAAAATAAAAACAATAACAAGAGCAATAATAACCATAACAGCTAATAGCCTCTTCTTCCTATCCTGGAGGAGTGTGTACTGAAAGATTTGACCTATTTAAAAAGTATGGAAGCTTTAGCTGAGATCTGAAAGGTGAAAAGGAATTAATTAGGGTACGGCGGGGTGGGAGCATAGATAGCCTCAAGGAAGAAGAAACAACTTGTGGCAAATACCTGCGGTGGGATGTCTCTAAAGAAGCCTGAAATAAGGCCAGTGTGACTGGAGTGAAGAGTGAAATTACACATAGCTGTGATTACATTAATACTAACTAACTAAAACTCTAAGTTTAAAATCAAATTTTTCCTTAAGCCTTTAAGTTCAATGTAAAGCTTTGTTATTCTATTCATAAATCTGGTATGTTTGTACAAAAATTTTTTAAAAAGACACTTTCACTTGTTCTTTCAGTAACTCTTAATATATTTTCCCTCAATTTTTTTTTACTTTAAACACATTTGGAAATTGAATACATATGATTCCAATAGACATTTCAAATACTTGACAGGGTCGTCTTGTGTGCATGTTTAGGTGCTCAGTCATGTCTGACTCTTTGAGAACCCATGGGCTATAGCCCACTAGGCTCCTCTGTCCCTGGGATTCTCCAGGCAAGAATACCGGAGTGGATTGCCATTCCCTTCTCCAGGAGATCTTCCCAACCCAGGGATTAAACCCAGGTCTCCTGCATTGCAGGTGGATTCTTTACTGTGTGAGCCACCAGGGAAGCCCAAGAATACTGGAGTGGATTGCCATTTTCTTCTCCAGGGGATCTTCTCAACCTAGGGATTGAACTTGGATCTCCTGCATTGGCAGGTGGATTTTTTTTTTTTTAACCACTGAGCCACCTGAGAAGCCCCCAGGGTAATCTTACATACTTAATAAACAAAATGTTTCTAAGTCCTATAGTAATGCTGATAAATTTAATTAACCAAAAGGTAGCTCAGATGGTAAAGCGTCTGTCTACAGTGTGGGAGACCTGGGCTCGATCCCTGGGTTGGGAAGATCCCCTGGAGAAGGAAATGGCAATCCACTCCAGTACTCTTGCCTGGAAAATTCCATGGATGGAGGAGCCTGGTAGGCTACAGTCCATGGGATAGGAGTCAGACATGACTGAGCAACTTCACTGGTTCACTGGATAGTGGTCTAAATCACATTCTGATGAGCATTCAAACTTTGCATATACAGATAACACAATTCTCTTACTCATTTTAGTAGTTTAATGAAAACTAAACATTTCAAATTAAAAATATAATTTTAGAACCTCCAATAGGTCAATTTTTGTGAAATGTCTTAAATACCTTATATTGCAAACTTGGAGACTAATCAAGATAATAACAAAGCATATTCCTAAAATGAGAAGAGTTATTTACTAAGGGTTTGGTTTGCTTCAATGTTTATATAATTATTTCTGTATCTTACTGGCTATTAGGGTTGCCAGATTTAGCTAATAACAATAAGATACCTAGTTAAGTTTGAATTTCAGGTGAACAATGAATAGCTTCAATAACCGAAATTTAATTAAAATGGGTGTCTTATATTTTATCTGGCAGCCCTACTGGGTTTGCAAAATCACTTACCCTACTGGGAGAGCAGGGTTAAACCATTTCTGATGGACTTCACTTACTTGGTCAGAGATTTGTGGTCATACTATTGTTACAGGATCAAAGATTTGTGACTATAATATGGTTACAGATTAGGGATACTAATCAGGAATTATAGAGACCTGGATTCTACTTCATGGATGATTCTACCCAAGTCACAGTTTAACATGCTGAGATATTTCAAATTACCTGAATGTGACCTACTATGTCAGTGGGGACCCGAAGTCCATGCATTTTAACTGGGATATAGTTTTGTAGCCATGGACATCATGGATTCTTTTGGGTATCTTCTAGGTTTCACCATTATCTAATTTTTATTGTAACTGGTTTTAACTGTTTGTATCATTTGAGTTGATGGAATTGTATGCTTTGAAGTGATGGAATTCAGCCAGCCCCTGACCCAAATCTGACCATGCAAGACCTTAGAGGTAATTGGAATAATGTGGCTTCCCCCTCCACCCCACCTCATAAAAGCAATGGGGAACCAGAGAGGAGTTTAAGCAACAGTGTGACATGACCAGATTTTTGTTTTTGGAAAAAAAAAAATCACACTGCTGCACAAAGAATAAATAGGAGGGGTTTGAAGTGGGTGATGGGGACTATGAGGCTTTTGCAGTAGAGGAACTCAGAGATTATGATAAACTTGGTTGATGCTGATAGAGAAACAGGACAAATTTGAGGCAGAATCAAAGCACATGGTGATAGACTGAATTCAGGCAGTATGAGAGAGGGTGGTATCAAGCATGATTCCCATGTGTCTGGTATGAGTGACTGGATGAATATTGACATTATTCTCCCAGACAAGAAACAAGTAAGGAGGAGACAAGCCATTTATTTTTAAGTTTTTCTTCATTTGTTCTGCTTTCTTTTGGCAAGAGAGGGGAGAAACAATGAGTCCAGTCTGGGTGTATCTTAAAGATATATATGGGCCACATACGTGGAGATGGTCAGCAAACATCTGGAAATGCATTTCTAGCTCATCCTTTGGTTTCCATCTATGGCAATTGAATCCAGAATTCTCCACAGCAACATAATTACAGTTAGTGTTTTCAAAGGCTTTCTGCCTGGCCATGTTTCTCCAAAGAAACTTGTAATGTGCACAGTATCCAAAATCAATTTTAGTATTAGAGCAACTGTTCTGAACTGAAATATTCTACTCTCTTGTTGGTTGGTGATAGTATTTTAAAACTGTCACTTCATTGATAGATTCAGGGTCATATCCCTATTTTTGGTATTTATTTGAATGATGTGTATTTATTTAAACCAATATCCAGAAACACACTTGTCTATATGACTTAATTTAAACTTGAATTTTGTGCCTTGTTACTCTGTTTAACGATGCTAAGCTATTTAGAAGAAGTAGGTAAATAATAAATCTTTGAGCTTGGATGGTCTGTTTACAGTCAATTGACTTCTACCTTCAGGAGATGGGAAATTAATGAGCTCTATCCTTTCTGTGACAACAGATTTTACTCAGTTCTTTTTAGGTGTTGCAAAGAATTCTTGTACCTTTTTCAATTAGCCAGTACTTCCTCACGGTGTTTTTAATTTAGGGAATCCCTGCTCTTCAAGACATAACTCTATGGTTTGTACACTTTGCTGGTATGCTTTATGTGGACAGTGGCTTAAATAATATTTTGGTCTCTTTCTCACTTTGTTTTTCCAAGCCCATGCATTTTCCACTCTTATTCAGAATAAGTAGTTAGAGGTCCTGATGGCAGTTTTCATTCATTCTTTTATTTATTTATTTTGTGTAGGATATCTTGGGATAATTACAAAGATAGAGTCCTAAAAATAGCTTGTTTCTAAAGTGAACTTTTATAACATATGCTAATTATTTTGATTTTTATTCAGCTGCAGAAAGCCATTCATCTGTTCTATTCAAGCTATTTTTCTGATTACTGAAAATGAGAATATAATTATTATTTATTAACTACCCCTAGTACTTTCTTTGGGATACAAAGCATTGCTATTTCTATACAATGCAACTTTTGACTAATTAATTAGAATGTATGCCCATATTATCAAGAGTGTTTATATTTGGAAAGAGGACAAGAACACTTTCAGATTTCTTAACATGTAAATTCTTTGCAGGCCTGGTTCCATAGCTAGTCTGGGCCTTAATAAATCATCTTGAGAGTAAATTGCTTACTGGTAATAGATGATGAATAACTCTTAAGTATTTAGAGTTATTCATAAGTAACAGTTACTCTTAACCTGAAATCTTTCTTCCCAAATGATGAGTGGTTAATAGAAAATAAAATATAACTATGATGTCATTAAACAGTTAAATTAGTCATAAGATAGTTTTTAGGAACCAGAATTGTACAGTAAGAAACCTTTCCAACCTTGTGGTTAGTTTTTAAAGTACTTTGCTGGCTAAAGCAGGATCAGGGGTAAGATGATTACAATTAAATTTCAAAGATACACAAGGAATCAAGCCAGAAAGGGATGGGAGTCAGAAGCAGAGACAGAAGAAAAATGAAAGAAGCATGCCCTGAGAACTGTAGTCCAGAGACTAAAATCCAGAGGGAGAGGTAACATGTGAGATGCAGATAATACTAGAGACATCTCAGGAAGAAGGGAGCAGGTCCAAGTGAGGCTATTATACTGTTGAGACAACTTTTTTGGACTGCACTGTGTCTTCACTGCAGTGTGTGGGCTCTCTCTAGTTGTGGAATCACAGGCTCTAGAGTGCCCAGGCTCAGCACTGGCAGTGTGTGGGCTTCTCTAGTTGTGGCACACAGGCTCTCTAGTTGCAGCGTGTGGGTTTAGTTGTCCCATGGCATGTTCCCCCACCAGGGATCAAACCCATGTGTCCTCTGCATTGGAAGGTAGATTCTTGACTGGGACCAGCATCTACAATCTAGGTTTAAATTTTCCCTTTACTCCTCTGGTCATAGGAAAATCCTCGAGATCATAGGTACAGGCTGAAAAAAAAAACATAGTAGTATGATAAGAGGCAGATCAAGATAGTTAACACTCTGCCCATGCAACTTATTTTTGCCTTTGATGGCGGAAAGTTAAGTGTGGTGATGACCATCTGAGGCCCACTAGACAACCAGGCAAAACATAATGCTACAGTTTTTGCTGGGTGATTGATATTATGTAGAAGAACAAGGGTACTGCAACATCGCGGGGCAGAGAAGAGCATGAAAGGAATTTGGGGGAATCTCCTGGGTTATTCTGTTGTCCTACAAGTATGCCCACAGGTAAAGCATAATGGTCCACTACTAGAACCATACAAGTAGGGCAACTGAGAGCTCAGATCCCTCAGGAATGAAAACTGGACCATACCACTCAGGTAAGCATCCTACATAACAAACAGCTTCCTACCAGGAGAATTGATAGGTGCCAGAAAAGTGGTGTTTATAAAGTCTTATGAATTACATATTTTATGCATATTTGATACAAATAATACTGAGCATAACATGTTTAAATAGTGATATCCCAAACTAGCTTGCCTTGGTTGGTGGTGGACTATATTTCACTGTGTTACCCATGAGGTATCAAAGCCCTTTACAAAAGGAAAATCTTATGAATTTGGGTTCCTAGTAGGGAGAGACCTCCAGCCAAAGAGGAGATAAATTCCTGTTTCTTCCCTGCCTCCACTCTTGCTCCCAACTCTTGTCACTGCATTCAGAACCATGTGGTGTTAGGGAAAGGACAGAGTCAGCTGAAAGTCCACGAACACAGAATGCTCAGGTTAAGGAAATACAGTTATTCTCAGCCCTTAAACACCACCTTCTATTCATCTCCTGAAGGTCTTTGTTCTTGTTCCCATGGCCTGTAATGAACTTAGCCTGTGTCCTAAATCTCTATTACATGCTGATGGTAGACATCACTAAACAATTAAGGCATGATTTCCCATTGAGCTAGACTGGTTACACAGTTGCAAATTGTTTGGGTTGGAAGTTGAGATGAAATCTATTTAGTGTCTTGCATTTTCCTAGTATCAGGAAAAGGACTTAGAAACAACTATAGGAAAGCCTGATCACTTGCTCACTCATTTCTTAGTAGGCTGACAGCAAAAACATAAGGGTACACAGTTGTGTCTATATATTCTAATGCCAGGAAACAAGCAAAAAAATAGATGTAGAGTGAGGGCAGTAGAGCAGAGAGCAAAATAAGCTATTAACTAAGTGAAGGCAGTGCTTTTCTAATTCACCCAGTATTAGGAAAGACTGCTGAATAAGCATCTGTAGTATTAATCAATAGGTTATTATCCCATTTGATAAAAAGTGACCAATTAAGAAGTGCAAGAAAGTGCAATTATATGGCCATTCATCACCTAGAGGAAGGGAAGGGTGATTACAGGCATAAAATAAACACTACAGCATCATAGAAAGTACTTCAATTACACTATTGGTCTGTCATACAAATAATTAATAATAAACAAATACTATTAAGAATACCAGAAGCCAGAAATTCCCTGGAGGTCCAGGGGTTTAGGACTCGTGCTTTCACTGCTATGGGCCCAGATTTGATCCCTGGTTGGAGAACTAAGATTCCCACAAGTCACCTAGCCAAAAAATAAAAAGAATACAAGAATTCAGAAAAAAAGTTTCCTTTAATGTTAACCCTAAACAAACTTTACCATTATTGATCTACAACAGCTATGTCACTAACCATCAACATCAATGGGCTCAAGATTTTTCAGACCCAGCTGCCTTTTCCAGCTCCACCAGCCTCAGTTCAGTTCAGTCAGTTCGGTCGCTCAGTTGTGTCTGACTCTTTGTGACCCCATGAATTGCAGCACGCCAGGCCTCCCTGTCCATCACCAACTCCTGGAGTTCACCCAAACTTACATCCATTGAGTGGGTGATGCCATCCAGTCATCTCATCCTCTGTTATCCCCTTCTCCTCCTGCCCCTAATCCCTCACAGCATCAGAGTCTTTTCCAATGAGTCAACTCTTTGTATGAGGTGGCCAAAGTATTGGAGTTTCAGCATTAGCATCAGTCCTTCCAAAGAACACCCAGGACTGATCTCCTTTAGAATGGACTGGTTGGATCTCCTTGCAGTTCAAGGGACTCTCAAGAGTCTTCTCCAACACCACAGTTCAAAAGCATCAATTCTTCGGCACTCAGCTTTCTTCACAGTCCAACTCTCACATCCATACATGACCACTGGAAAAACCATAGCCTTGACTAGACGAACAAGCCCCACAATGTCTGAAAACACCATAAGGAGAAAGCACTCTTTGCTGCTCATATCTGATAGAAATCAAGAGCTGGACTTTGCTACACTATCTATTCACAAATTCAGTGAAAATGTTTATCTCAGCAATATTGCAAAGGACAAATATGGTACTTAAAAAAAATCAGAAACCTTAACTTCAAAACTGTCCCATTAGAAAACCACATATTAATTCAAAATACACAGCAGGCAAATAAAATATTTTTGGAATTTTTTCCTGAAAATTTCTTCATAGCTTGCCTTTGAAGCAAAGAATTAAATGTTGTCTCGTAATATCATAATTTATTTTTTAATCTAAAAAGATAATGTCTGGTTTATTCACCTTCTGTTTTGACTGTCCTTGGCTCTGAAAGACTTTTGGTAGTTTCCAAAATGTAAATTCATCTTTAAGAACAAAAGGAATTCAAACTGTGTCCCTCATGTTTGAAGATTCCCTCCAAATACTTTGTGCAGTAGTTGCTTCCCTGGAATATGTTTAATTTTTCCATATTATTTATTTATTTATTCACCCACCTAGTTATTTGACAAATGTATACTGATACCTATTCTCCTGGTAGATTTCCTCTAGAGGATGGAGATGCAGGACTAAACAAACAAACAAGAGAAAAAGGTGTCTGCCTTGAAGTAGCTTATAGAAAAATAAGGTGAGATAAACAATAGACAATAAACATAATAAATAATATATGTAGGTCAGAAGATAATAAGTGCTACAAACAAAACAAAAGATGAAGAGGGAAAGGGGAATGGGAGCCATGAAGGTTGGGGGTAGAAAGTTGTAGTAAAGAAGAGGTGACAGCTTGAGTTGAGGTTTAAAGTAGTGAGAGTCTGCCTTCTGGATATTTGGGGTAACTTCTATAGGGAGGGGAAAAGAAGTAAAGAACACATTTGATATGAAAGAACAACAAAATCAATGAGGATGAAATGGATTGAATAAAGGGAGAGTAAAAGGAGAAGAGGGGGCTTCCCTGGTGGCTCATTCGTAAAGAATCTGCCTGCCAATGTAGGAGACTCAGGTTTGATCCCTGATCTGGGAAGATCCCTAGGAAAAGGAAATGGCAACCCACTCCAGTATTCTTGTTGGGAAGTCCCATGGACAGAGGAGCCTGGTGGGGGTTGCAAAAAAGTCAGACATCACTGAGCAACAAAACAGCAAAACAAAAAAAAGGAGATGAAGGCAGAGTAGTAATTGAGGACAGATCATGTAGACTGATGTAGGTCTCTTGGCTTTTATTCTAGATAATTTGGGGAGCTATTACAAGGTTTTGAGCAGAGGTATTACATGGAAGATCCCCTGGAGAAGGAAGTGGCAACCCACTCCAGTATTCTTGGAGTGAGTGTCCTGGAGAATCCTCATGGACAGAGGAAACTGGTGGGCTATAGTCCATGGGGTCACATGGAGTTGGACATGACTGAGCGCACATGCACACATGCACACACTACATGGCTTGATTTATATCTAAAAGAATCAATCTGGGAGTTTGACTTCTAGAATGTCTAAGTAGTTCCTATTGGACCTGCCTTTCCATAGCAACTATAAACTCTGGAAAAAAACTGAATGCCCAGGAAAGTGAACAAAAGTGGGGGCTGGAGGGCACATGGAGAAGTTGGCACTTAGAAGAAGAAATGAATGGGGTTGAGAGTCCCCTTTGCAGGTTTCAGCCCCAGAGCAGGGTGAATGTGCACCATAAAGTGGCTAAAACACTGACTGAGAACCTGTAGTCTTTCCAGCTTTAAAAACTGGAAATAGAACTGCCTTATGACCCAGCAATCCCACTGCTGGGCATACACACTGAGGAAACCAGAAGGGAAAGAGACACGTGTACCCCAATGTTCATCGCAGCACTGTTTATAATAGCCAGGACATGGAAGCAACCTAGATGTCCATCAGCAGATGAATGGATAAGAAAGCTGTGGTGCATATACACAATGGAGTATTACTCAGCCATTAAAAAGAATACATTTGAATCAGTTCTAATGAGGTGGATGAAACTGGAGCCTATCATACAGAGTGAAGTAAGCCAGAAAGAAAAACACCAATACAGTATACTAACGCATATATATGGAATTTAGAAAGATGGTAACAATAACCCTGTATACGAGACAGCAAAAGAGACACTGATGTATAGAACAGTCTTTTGGACTCTGGGAGAGGGAGAGGGTGGGATGATTTGGGAGAATGGCATTGAAACATGTATAATATCATATATGAAACGAGTCGCCAGTCCAGGTTCGATGCACAATACTGGATGCTTGGGGCTGGTGCACTGGGACGACCCAGAGGGATGGTATGGGGAGGGAGGAGGGAGGAGGGTTCAGGATGGGGAACACGTGCATACCTGTGGCGGATTCATGTCGATATATGGAAAAACCAATACAATATTGTAAAGTTAAAAAAAAAAAAAGAGAGTACAAAGGCTGGGCAACCATGGCCTCAGCAGCTCTGGCTGATGACTTGAATTCCTTGTGTGCAGGGCAGACTCCAAGCAGCTGAGCTAAATGTCAAAAGAAGCAGAGAAGAAATTAAATGAGACTTGAACAATAGCCCAAGAGACAGACTTAATGTATGATCAAGGGGAACACCTACTTATGGATGAGAGGGAATTTCTTACTGAAGAGTTAACATTTATGCTGAAATCTACAGGATAAGAAGGAGGAAGCCAATGAAGTCTAGAGGGGAGGGGAGAGGGAGAAATGGAATTCCAGGCTTTGGAAACACCATGACAGGAAATTCAAAGTCAGGAAAGAGCCTGGTGTCTTCCAGGAAATGTAAGGAGGCCAAAATGTGGAATATATTCATGGAGAAATGGGTCAATTGATACTAAAACAATAAATGCTCTAAATATGAGGTAGGGAAAAAGCATTAAAATTCATGTTGATGTATGGCAAAACCAATACAATGTTGTAAAGTAAAAAAAAAATAATAATAAAGAAATGATAAATGGTTAAACAAACAAAATTGATCTCTATCCTCAAGGTGCTTATAACCATGTCAGGGAGACAAACATGAGAATGTCAATGAAACAACTGAACTTCAATACCAGACAGCACGTAGTTGGCCAATGTTTTGAGTTTTCAAATCATATTTGCAAGAATCATCTTATTTGGTCCTCATAATAGTCTCATGAGGCAGGTACTCTTATTGTTACTATGCTTATTTAACCTGGTTGTTTTCTCTCTGTCCTCACAAGATAAGCCCTATGAGGGCAGAGCCAGACCTGTTCTCCTAGGCACAGCTTTGAGTTCAGAGAAGTGCTCAGTAAATCCTTGTTAAATGCTTAAGTTTAACAGATTGGAAACTCAAGGCTTTGAGGGGACAGGACTTACATGGTCAAGGGAACACAGCATATCCAGGATGGAATCACCTAGAATTCATGGCTCTAGTCTCCTGGGCCAATATTATAACTTGACCAATGATACTCAAATTGCTCTCCCTATCTCTTTCTCTCCATCACTCTTTCCCCTATTTTCTCCTTCCTTTTCTCTTTCCTTCCTTCAAGTAGCAGAATGCTTTGCTTTCAAACAATTTTTTTTTCCACTTGGATATGGAAACAGAGGGCTTCCCAGGTGGCGCTTGTGGTGAAGAACCCACCTGGCAGTGTAGGAGACATAAGAGACATGGATTCAATCCCTAGGTTGGGAAGATCCCCTGGAGGAGGGCATGGCAACCCACTGCAGTATTCTTGCCTGGAGAATCCCATGAACAGAGGAGTCTGGCAGGCTACAGTCCATGGGGTCACAAAGAGTTGTACATGACTAAAGCAACTTAGCACACACATAGAAGCAAAAACTTCAGTTATAAATACATTATAAATATTTTATAAATTCAATGTTACAGGATTTATTATATCAGTCACTGACAATGACGACAGTTGTTGTGATGGACATAGAAATTTAGCATCAACTGTCTAGATGATAGTGGCTGTCATATGACAGGCCTGCCATCCAATTTATTAAAGAATTTTGTTTTGAATGCCCAGTATTGAGAAAATCCAGATGAATCCTAAGAAGTGTATTAGCTAAAAATAGTAACAGGTGTTAAATAGTGTGCCAGCAATCTTAGGATGCTTAAACTCAACTGATTCTGAAAC
This sequence comes from Bos grunniens, assembly GCF_055505025.1. Taxonomy (NCBI): domain Eukaryota; kingdom Metazoa; phylum Chordata; class Mammalia; order Artiodactyla; family Bovidae; genus Bos; species Bos grunniens. The sequence goes on along the minus strand of NC_141194.1, from coordinate 120,582,088 downwards.
ATAAAAGAGGATTAGGAAAGGATGTCTTTATTTTAAATTTGAATCACTAACAACATTTGTTAACTTCCATGCCATGTTGTTAATACAAAAATCTGACAAGAAGCCTTTAGCCTGCTGCAATCCTTTATACTATGATAATACTTTCATAATGCAACATGTTATGTGTACGTTTGTCATTGCAAACTGACTATTAAGCAGAAAGTGAGAACAAGCAATGATGATATGACTGTCTTGTCTTACATTTCATTGGGCCCAATACATGTGTTCCATGATCCTCCTCTTATTTGTACAATTTTGTGTGAGTGAACCCACACAGGCTTGAAATAAAATGATGAGTGGAGACCTATAACTTCTCTAATCAGTGATATATGTCCATAAAGCTCAAACCCATAATAGAGGTGATAGGAAGAGTTATATTCTGAGATCTGCCCTCAAAACTGTTCTATACTACATATGGAAATATATCTATGGCTTTTAGTGTTCTCAAACATGGTACATTTGAGTGAGCTTATTATGTTTACTATAGGAAATTCCATGGACAGAGGAGCCTGGTGGGCTACAGTCCATGGGGTCACAGAAGAGTCAGACCCAGCATAGGTTAACAAAGAATTTAGGGTGGTTTTCTAAAATTAAATTTAATCCAAAATATTTGTACCCTTGAAGCACTTCAAAGTAGTCCAAGGGTTCTATAAAACTAAACCAGGCCCTATAGCACTATGCTTCCCCCTAAGCTACCTCCAATGTAGGTGGGATGACTTTGTGGTGGGGTAGGCAGCTATGGCCTGGCCAGCCCTGGCAATGAGGTATTGTAGGAATTTTCCTCCAGTGTTCCAGACATGGATGTGCATTTGCCAACCATCTCATGCACAGCCCCTGGGAAAAAAGCAATAGTCTTTTCTTTCCAGTTTAAATGCATTGCTCTGTTCATCAAAATTTAGTTGGAGAACTGAGGGAATATTTGAATTTTTATAGTGTTGTTAATATTCTTTGCCTTTCTAGTTAGCCTATCATCAATCTATAAGGAGAGATTCTGGAATGTCGATTTGAAGGCTATGTGATTAAAGTAGGTCATTTGGTTTCATTAACTCAATAACTGAATAAATAATTTCTCAGAAATATCTGTCACCAATGCTTATTTGTCTTTATATCAATATTTTTCAATGAAATCAAGTGTTTTTTATGCTCATGTAAACGTACTCTTGTAAAAAGTTTACAAGAAAAGGACATTATCCTTCCCCTATTTTGTGGGGAAGGATAAATGTGTGAGAGAGACAGATGAGGGAGTTGGACTCTGATTAGGTGGTTTGCCTTTTCCAGCCTTAACACATCTGAGGTAGAAGATTCCTCTTAGTAATGACAGTTCACAGTGCAGTAATTCTCAAAGTCAGTGTGGGAATGGAGCCATATCAAATTCTTAAGGGCTTGTGTATAGCTTGAACATCTGGGAACATTAATATAAGTGCTTTCTCATAGCTTCTCAGCCTACTGAAATCCTACTGAGCTTTTGGGCATGCCTCCATAATACATCTCAGACCTTTCTTACTTCTTATTCATCAACCATTCATCCTTTCTCTGAACTTCTACAGAAGTTATAGGGCCCATACTACTTAACCTAGCTTAATAAATAGACCAAAAGGTATGACTCAGAAAAATGTACTTCATCAGAAGTTCAAAGACATAGATTTTGGTTTGTGCCCATGTGCCCCATTGGGCAAGTAACTCACTTATTTTGATTCCTGTCTATTAAAGGGGTATAGTAGTAATAATTCTACCTTCCTCATAGGGCTGTTATGAGGGTCAAATAAGATGATTCTTGTTCAGTTGCTAAGTTGTATCTGACTCTTCGTGATCCCCACAGGACTGTAGCCTGGCAGGCTCCTCTTCCACAGGATTTCCCAGGCAAGAATACAGGAGTGGGTTGCCATTTTCTTCTCCAGGGGATCTTCCTGACCCAGGGACTGAACCCATGTCTCTTGCATTGGCAGGCAGATTCTTTACTACTGAGCCACGTGGGAAGCCCAAATAAGATGTGCCGGGGTCCAGCCTCGGCTGATCCAGGGAGTTCGAAGCGGGGACGGCGTCAGCGAGGATCAGGATACAATAGCTTCAATTAGATATTAATTAAAGATGTAAAGAGTAATAGAATGAGGATAGCTCAGTAGGAAAATTCAGTGGAGAAAAGAGGCTGAGTAGCTTGGTTTACGCGGGAGACCAATAAAACTTCAAGACAAGAAGCTTGCACCACTTACGTAGGCCACAGGTGTCCTTCCATTCTCCCGAAGGAGAGGAGACACTGAGACCTCCCCGGTCGGATCTTAGAAGCCCAGGCAAAATTAGTAAGCTTGGTGGGTTCCGTGCTCCAGATGGAGACTCAGCCAGAGTGAGAGAGAGAGCGACATGGGGAGACCAGTATTTTGAGAAACTGATCCCAAGTCTTTATTTTCCATGGTCTACTTTTATACACTGAGATGTTATGCAAAAAGTCACACAGGGTCAGCAGTCCTGACTTTTATCAAAGTCAGGTGCTTCATACAAATGTATACAGAGGTCTTAGGGGTGTTACATCATCTTCTGGCCAGGGGGCCTGCTGACAATTTATGACCCTCTCCTTGTGACAGCGGTCAGTCAACCAGGACACTTATTTCTCCAGGGGTGATTATTCTTAAAACAGACGCCACCCAAATAAAGTTACATTCCTATAGGGTGAGGGTGTAGTGGGTTTTAGTTAAGGAAAGAATTTACTTAGCCTAAGGTCTAACGTGATTAATATCAAAGGTTAATACTTATTTCTTCTATATATTCATTAACATGTGTAAGGGCAGGGGATGTGGAGACTTAGCAACAAACATTGGCTCAACAAATGAAAAACCCTTCACCAATACAATTTCTAATCAGCCCATTATACTTATACTAATAGTTTTCTAACTTTTCTAAGGAACCTGTTTTTAGAAGGTTTAAAGCATCTCATGCCTCTCATGGTTGGGAGGCTGTGAGCAATCACATGTGGCCGGACAAGCCTGTCAGGCAGGCTAGAGAACCTTCAGAGGAGTTTGTAGGTTAAAACACTCTTGTCACGCCCAGGAGTTTTTATTAACTGGAGCTCTAGGTTAACTCCTTCTCTGAAAGAGGTGGTGGGGGACAGCCCCCCATAAAGTCAGAGGTGTAGGTGGGGGCACAAAGTAGTAAAGCAGGCAGGCTCTGGTTATGGGGCTAGATGCTCGAGGATTTCCAGGGGGACTCCTGAGGCCCGATCCTGCCTTTGCGTATGTCGAGCCTCCTTCCTCATGACTTTTGCCACGGGCAGAGTGCCTCACTCTGGCCCCCAACAAAGGTGATTCTTAACAAATGTTTTTTTTGAAACTCAAAGTGTTGAACAACTACATGCTCGTATTGAAGTTCAGTTGTTTCATTGACATTATCAGTTTTGTCTCCCTCATATGGTCATAAGCACCTTGAGGATACAGATCAAATTTGAAGTTTTTTTATTTCCTTAGAGTGCTGCATATATAATAAATATTTAGAGCAGTTATTGTTTTTGTAATTATCATTTACAGTTACATAGTGTTTCATTGTGGCTAAAGCATTTTCACATACATTATATCCATTTTTATATGCCAGCAGACTGAGATTCTGGGAGACACAGTGACTTTTCCAAGGCCACCAGTTAGTGTATTACACAAGTCTGCATGCTTGCAGTCTGTGGCTTTTTTCACTCTGTGATTAGATCTTTTGCAGTCTGGGCACTATAAAAAAGGTACTTTGGTCTATCAGTTCATGCAGTTCTGGTTATTGAAGAGATTTGACTTTGTAAACCACAGAAGTCTTCTGGGAGTGACATTATTGATTCTCTACAGCTGACTGCACCTGTGCCTTTGACTGCTTTATTTTCTCTCTCAGTATACCAGCGAGTGTAGTTAGAGTATGGCATGTACCCAGAGTGATGCCTGGTTTGGGATGTCTCCATTTCAATGAAGCCAGTTCTTAATTTTTGAGATGGTGAATTTTCCAGGGTCTCTGTTGGGCTGGTCTTTTCCCTATCTGCTAAGGCCCACTTTTTGTACATGTCACTGTGAGCTAGAATTCTGATTAGAAGGTTAGCAAGCAAGGAGAAGTGAAGGTGACCAATTTCAGTCCTCAAATGTGATCCTTTTTCACCGCTCTGCACAAAATGTTTTAGAGAAGAGGTTGAAGTTATTGGATAATCACTCATTTAAAAATTATCTGGGTATTTTCCCCCTCCTGGTCCTAATTTAGTATTGATCGGTCCTAATTTAGTACTGACTGTGTCATCCAAATTAATCCCAAACAAATGTGAACAGTCAATGAAAAAACATTGTATGCTGATTATTATAATTAAAACCTGAATTTAAGTCAAAATGTGCTGTTTAAATGACCCTAGAGTTTGACTAGGAATGATGATAATGGGGATTCAGTGGGCTACTGACAAGACCTTCACAAAATTCTCATCAATTTCTATAATGTTTTTGACATTTCATCAAAGCTCAGGAGGAAGTGGAGCAATTATTTATTTGACTTTAAAAATCACAGGGTGTCAGAATGCACTCAAGTGACTTCAAATAAAATGCTTTGAAAAAGAAGAACTGCAGTGGCTGCATCACAACTGAAATTAGAGCAAGTGTCAATATGTCAGCTGCAAAGTGACAGGTCTTGCACAAGGCACTTAAGGTTAATGAGAGATGTTTAATTTGGCCAGAGTTACCAGAAAACTTCCAAGATGTGACCTCATCTTAGAAAAGGGCAACTTATGGCAGGGATCTAGAGGAAGGAGATGTAGCTTTTAAGCAGCAAATTTCTATCATAACAGTACTATTGTATTAGTGTAAGTGTTAGTAATAATAATAATACAGCTGCCATTTGTTTGATGTGTACTATGTGCCAGGCCCTGCACACTAAAGCATGGACCCATGTGACCTGATTTGTCCTCACTCAACCTTATGTTGCTCCATTTACTTCTGAGCAAGCAAAGGCTTAGGGAGTGAAAAGCTGGGATTTGAACCTGTGTCTGTCACAGTGTGGAGCCCAGTTTTCTAATCCTTTATCTATGACATGGGTCTTGTGTCAGATCTAACATTTACTGTACTGTTGTGTGACCTTAGAGAAGGTACTTTCCCTCTCTGGAAATATCTCCATCTGTAAAATGAGGGAACTTAACTGTGGGTTTTCCTATCTCTAGTCTTTTAAGAATGAATGGGTACGTGACCTTTGGATAGGGTGAAGTGTTGTGGAGGAGTAGCGGGCAGGAACTGGTATGGAAAAGGTATGCAGGTGAAACAGGAACTGAGAGCTTGGATGGGCACTCTTGCTCTGTGATATGAGCCCCCACTCAGCTGCAGGCTAATTTGTACTTTTATCAACAGCCTTTGTTATTCTGGGCTTCAGACAGGCCTAGAGGGAGGGAGAAGAGTAACTGGACATGTGGAAAGAAGGTTCTTGTTTGGTGTTTCCTCTTATTATCACACTAGTCTTTGGAGGTGAGCACATCCCAGTGGTCTGAGTCTGAACACATGGAAACAAAATGAAAGCCCTACACTGAAAGTCAAGAAAGTGGCAGTTGCAAAATGCTGATGGGGAGGCAAAAAAAGTTTTTTTTGTTTCTTTTTTTTCAGCCATTAACAACTTCTTAATATAAGTAATTCAAATGTAATATATAATGTTTTTAATATTTAATTTTGTAGAAAATTAGATATATGTATACATAAAAAATGAAATTTAAAAGTATCCACAATCCTACTGCTTAGAGAACAGCTCTTGATATTTTCATCTATATTGTGACAGACTCCAGATTAAAAAAAAAAAAAACAACTAGGCTATTACCAGAGTGTTTCATAATCTGCTTTCCATATGTGTTCCACTCCATCCAAAAGTTTCCATACTTTTATAATCATCTTCATAACTGTTTTCTAGGGCCTTGAGTACCATAAAAATACATACTACTACTATACCTTATGTTCTTAGTATTACAGTCTGTAATACTTGTTACCTACACAAATATCTTTTACTACAGGATATTTTTGTATGGTGGATTCCAAAGAAATGTACATGACATGTTCTGAGGCATTTTCCTTTCTCATTCAAATATTTCCAGAATGTTTCTCTATTTCTCATCACCTTTGGGCAGGAATGGGATGGGGTGGGGGAACCAATTCTGTTATTTAGATTGCTTTTTTTTTAAAAAGGTGATTATTTGATATTAGTAACCTAGACTGAGAATGGAAAAGATAATATGGGTAATTCTGTACTATCATTCCCTGACTCATGACTGGTAGCACATTGTTTAGTCACCAATTGTCTTTGCTGATAATACTTTTAATCAGTTACTGCCTGATTATGTAGTTTTATTTCTCACTATATTTGTAAAAAGAAAAATTTTCAAGAACCAACTCCAAATTATACTATTTTTTCCCTTTATCTCAATTTGCCTTTTATCCTGAGAGATTTTTAGAAGAGTAATTTGGTGTTATTTTGTGTAACCATTTGTTCTCTGAGGTGGATCTCTTTAATTTTTAAGGATGATTTTGGTCTTCTCAAGGTCAGGCCAATTTTAAAATAGAATTTTCCTGAATATTATATTTTAGTGTTCTGAGAGAGGCAGTTTTCACACTCCTGAGGGACAAAGATTTCTGAAAACCTTTTTGATGGAAACTATGGTTCATAATGATCAAAGTCTCCTCCCAACGTGTTACTTTCTTTGAAAAGCTTAAAAGTACGTTGTTCCTCCCCTGAGTATATCCCCTAGCGAAATTCTTGCACATCTGCACAGAAGACATGTACCAGAATACTCGTTATGAGTCATAGCAAAAATTGTATCTTAACTGTTCTATCAATGGGAGAACAGATAAATATTATAGATTTTTATATGCTACCTGCATTAGCATGAGTGAATTTCAAAATACCCCAGTATAAAATGTTTTTGGTGTTAAAAAATAAAATTAAAAAAATTGTCAAGGAAAAAACTGCTGTATGATAAATATGGCAAAATATAATTTATACAAAGTTTAAAACTATGTAAAACATTTCTGTTTAGACAAGCTAAATTATACTACTTTAACAAACACTCTGAAATCTCAGTGACTTAGATCCATGATACGTTCAGCTCCGATTATCTGGGGCCTCTGTTTATGAGTAATTCAGAGTCTCAGGCTGATATAAACTTCATTTTGTCACATGCTTCACTGATCACTTTACCAGTGGGAAGCAGATAAAGTGACTTGCATGGTAGTTCTTAAAGCTTCTCCCTGAAAGAGGAACATTTCTTTTTCACTTATATTTCATTGTCTAAAGAAAGTTACATAGTCACACTGAACTTTAAAGGACTAGGAAGTATAATCTTACTATGTGAGTGTAAGATCACCCCAAGTATTTGGTTGTTGTTGTTTAGTTGTTAAGTCGTGTCTGACTCTTTGCAACACCATGAATTGCAGCACACCAGGCTTCCCTGTCCTTCACTATCTCCCAGAGTTTGCTAAATTCATGTCTATTGAGTTGGTGATGCCCTCCATCCATCTCATCCTCTGTCACCCCTTCTCTTCCTGCCCTCAATCTTTCCCAGTATCAGAGTCTTTTCTAATGAGTCAGCTGTTCGTATCAAGTGGCCAAAGTATTGGAATTTCAGCTTCAGTATCAGTCCTTCCGGAGAATATTCAGTGTTGATTTCCTTTAGGATTGTGTTTGGTGGATAACTCTAGCAACTACCAGACTAAACAGTACTCTGTAGTGCAGATGGACATATGCAAGTATGGTAAAAGTACACAGTTCTGAATGGAAATACTGAACACTAAAGTCAGATTAGTGATACCACTGTGGATGAGAGGAAGAAGAGAGTGGGATGGGATGAGAAAGCTGAATAACTGATATCTGCCTCTTCAGTTAACTCTGTTCTCCACTCTGCTCTCTGCCAGGGGAGGCTGACCTGTATCAACTGCATAAACTGGTTCTCCATGTTCTGTGGCTTCAGGAAGGATTTGGACAATGGGGAAGCCAGTAGGAATTCAGAAAGAGGGTAGAGAGTATTCTTCTGTCTCCTTCTCTGTGAGGTCCCCTCAGACTGCCTATGTTTGACCAGAGGTCTCTGCTACACTCAAAGAGGCCAATTCTACATGATATTCTTTGGATTCCAGGCATATCTCCTTTTCTTATCCCTTTGGGCCTAAGGATGGTAACAGCTTTGTTGCTAATACTCCCAAATTTCTGCACTGTTTTTTGTAGCTCTCTCATACCCACACCTTGGTAAATAGTCATTTTTCTATCAAAATCTCTTGGAATGATCTCATATTGAGTGTGTCACTATGTTTCTTGTTGGGACCCAGATGGATACATAAACAAGAGGTCTTATGTTTATTTCATATGCTGAGTTGTTGGCACATAGGTGTTCATTATAATAGTCTCTATGCTTTTGGGTTAAAGACCTAAATGTAAGACTGGATACTATAAAACTCCTAGAGAAAAACATAGAACACCCTTTGACATAAATTGTGGCAATATTTTTTGGAACTATCTCCTATGCTATGCTATGCTAAGTCACTTCAGTCGTGTCCGACTCTGTGTGACCCCATAGATGACAGCCACCAGGCTCCCCCATCCCTGGGATTCTCCAGGCAACAACACTGGAGTGGGTTGCCATTTCCTTCTCCAATGCATGAAAGTGAAAAGTGAAAGGGAAGTCGCTCTGTCGTGTCCAACTCTTAGCGACCCCATGGACTGCAGCCCACCAGGCTCCTCCGTCCATGGGATTTTCCAGGCAAGAGTACTGGAGTGGGGTGCCATTGCCTTCTCTGAACTGTCTCCTAGAGTAATGGAAATAAAAACAAAAATAAACAAATGGGGCCTAATTAAACTCAAAAGCTTTTGCACAGCAAAGGAAACTATAAACAAAATGAAAAGATAATCTACAGAATAGAAGAAAATATTTGCAAATGGTGCAAGTGACAAGGAATTACTTTCAAAAATATGCAAACAGCTCAATATAAAAAATAAGGAGACAACCCAATCAAAACTGGGCAGAGGATCTAAATAGAAATTTATCCAAAGAAGACATGCAGATGGCCAGCAGGCACATGAAAAGATGCTCAACATTGCTAATTATTAGAGAAATACAAATCAAAACTACAATGAGGTTATTACCTCATTCCTGTCAAAATAGCCATCATCAAGAAGTCTATATAAAATATTTCATAATTAAAGAACAAACTGCAAAATTTCTGTCAAAGCACACCACAAACATCACACACAATACCCACCCCCTCAAAAACCTTTAAAATTCTATTCTTTAAACCTATTCTATTGACAGTTTCTAAATATAGAATGGTGATTAAAGTTGTTCTTTGTTCCTTTTCCCTTTGTGATTTTGTTTCATAAAAATAAAGCAAAATAAATAAACAGTAAACAATAGAAGTTCTGTTAGCTGACCTCTGAGTGGTTTCTGGGTCCTCTATAATACATGTAATACTTGTAGCACATGTAAAGCTCATGGCTAGTAGGCATCTCCTTGTGTGCTTATGTGGTCCTTTTCCTACTGGTTGAGGAGTATGCTTATCAAGAATCATTTGCATATTTGCAAATGTTTTATATGCTAATTAAACTTGATATAATAACAATTCAATTAAATGTCAAAGAAACCAATGTGATATAACTATAAAAATAAAGCTTTTTTTTTTCATGCAGGAATGCTCAGATAAAAGCCTTGGGAAAACACAATAAAGGTGAGCTCTAAAATAAATCTGTATTAATCTGGAGTGAGCAAGAAAATAAAAAATTTGTAAAAGTATTATAAAAATTAGAAGACCTCTCCCAGATTGTTTGTTGCTTTTTAAGTTATTGCTCCAATGCAAATAAAATGTAACTGGAAATAATAATAACAGAAATGTAACTAGAAATAAAATGTAACTAGTATTCACTGTTAGTATGCATTTCATAAGGATGAGGAACAGGACTCTGGATACATCACAAGAGAAGACCTTGGCTTCACCTTACAGGACTAGTTAAGGAATATACACTTTCATGTTTTATGTTAAAAATATGGAAAAGAACTACAAAACTCTAATAAAAGTAATAAAAGCTCTAAGTAAATGGAGATGTTCCATATGCATGGATAGGAAGAATCAGTATTGTCAAGATGTCACTTCTTTCCAATTTATTTTATATATTCAATTTAGTCCCAATTAAAATCCCAGGAAAGCCCTTTTGGCTCTGAGTGGCACCATGGCGGTCGGCAAGAACAAGCATCTTATGAAAGCAGGCAAAAAGGGAGCCAAGAAGAAAGTGGTTGACCCATTTTCTAAAAAGGATTGGTATGATGTGAAAGCATCAGCTATGTTCAATATAAGGAATATTGGGAAAACATTGGTCATGAGAACTCAAGAAACCAAAATCGCATCTGATGGCCTCAAAGGTCATGTTTTTGAAGTGAGTCTTGCTGATCTGCAGAATGATGAAGTAGCATTTAGAAAATTCAAGCTAATTACTGAAGATGTTCAGGACAAAAACTGCCTGACTAATCTTCATGGTATGGATCTTACCCGTGACAAAATGTGCTCCATGGTCAAAAAGTGGCAGATCATGATTGAAACTCACGTTGATATCAAGACTACCAATGGTTACTCTGTGTGGGTTTTAATAAAAAAAAATGCAACAATCAGATTCGGAAGACCTCTTATGCCCAGCACCAGCAGGTGCGCCAGACCCACGAGAAGATGATGGAAATCATGACCTGAGAGGTGCAGACAAATGACTTGAAGGAGGTGGTCAATAAATTGATTCCAGATAGCATTGGAAAAGACATAAAAAAGGCTTGCCAATTTATTTATCTGCTCCATGATGTCCTTGTTAGTAAAAATGCTGAAGAAGCCCAAATTTGAATTGGGAAAACTCATGGAGCTACATGGTGAAGTTAGTAGCTCTGGAAAAGCTACTGGGGACGAGACAGGTGCTAAAGTTGAATGAGCTGATGGATATGAGCCACCAGTCCAAGAATCTGTTTAAAATGCAGACTTTTAATGGTGACAAATAAAAGATCTTATTTGTGGTAAAAAAAAAAAATCCCAGGAAATTATTTTGTGGACATTGACAAACTGATTCTACAGTTTTTAAGTAAAAGCAATAACCATGGATAGCTAACATAACACAATCCTGAAGGAGAAGACAAAGTTGGATTGACACTACCCAAGACTTACAATAAAGCCACAGTAATTAAGAAAGTATGGTTTTAGTGAAAGAATAGAAAAATTATCAATGGAATAGAATAGAGAGCACAGAAATAGACCCAATTAACAAAGGAACAAAGACAATACAATGGAGAGAAAATAGTCTTTTCAATGAAAAGTGATAAAATGACTGGACATTGACATCCAAAAAAAAAAGAATCTAGACACAGATCGTTCTCAAAAATTAACTCAAAATAGATCACCTACCTAAGCAAAACATGCAGGATTACAAAATTAACAGAATATAACATAGAAAATGTAGATGACCTTGGGTATAACAATGACTTTTTAGATACTGTTCCAAAGGCATGATCTATGATAGAAATAATTGATAACTTAAACTTCATTAAAATTATAAACTTCTGTTCTGCAAAAGATACTGTCAAGAGAATGAGAAGACAAAGCACAGACTGGCAGAAGATATTTGCAAAAGACATCTGACAAAGGACTGTAGCTCAAAATATATAAAGAGCTCTTGAAACTTAACAGTAAGAAAACAACCCAATTAAAAAATGGACAAGAGACCCGAAGAGGACCTCATGAAAGAAGATATATACATGATGAATGAACATATGAAAAGATGCTCAACAACATATATCATTAGGGAATTGCAAATTAAAACCACAATGAGATATTGCTACACAAGTATTGTTGTTGTTGTTCAGTTGCTAAGTCATTTCCAACTCTTTGCCACCCTGTGGACTGCAGCACAACAGGCTCTCTGTCCTCTACTATCTCTCAAAGTTTGCTCAAAATCATGCCTGTTGAGTCAGGGATGCTGTTTAACCATCTCATCCTCTGCTTCTCCCTTCTCCTTTTGCCTTCAATCTTTCCCAGTATCAGGGTCTTTTCCAATGAGTCAGCTGTTTGCATCAGGTGGCCAAAGTATTGGAGCTTCAGCTTCAGCATCAATCCTTCTAATGAATATTCAGGGTTGATTTCCTTTCAGATTGACTGGTTTCATCTCCTTGCAGTCCAAGGGACTCTGAAGAGTCTTCTCCAGCTCCTCAGTTTGAAGATAACAATTCTTCAGTGCTCAGCCTATTTTATTGTCCAACTCTCACATCCATACATGACTACTGGAAAAACATAGCTTTGGCTATATGGACCTTTGTTGGCAAAGTAATGTATCTGCTTTTCAATATGCTGTCTAGGATGGTCATAGCTTTTCTTCCAAGGAGCAAGCGTCTTTTAATTTCATGGCTGCAGTCACCATCTGCAGTGATTTTGAATCCCAAGAAAATAAAATCTGTCACTGCTTCCACATTTCCCCCTTCTATTTGCCATAAAGTGATAGAGATAAATGCCATGATCTTGGTTTTTTGAATGTTGAGTTGCAAGCCAGCTTTTTCACTCTTCTCTTTCACCCTCATCCGGAAGTTCTAGGTCTGCTTCACTTTCTGCCATTAGAGTGGTATCATTTGCATATCTGAGGTTGTTGGTATTTCTCCTGGCAATCTTGATTCTAGCTTGTGCTTCATACAGCCTGGCATTTTGCACGATGCACTCTGCGTATAAGTTAAATGAGCAGGGTGACGGTATACAGCCTTGTGATACTCCTTTCCCAATTTTGAACCAGTCTGTTGTTCCATTTCCAGTTCTAATTTGCTTCTTGACTTGCATACAGGTCTTAGCGGAGAGGTAAGGTGGTCTGGAATTCCCATCTTCTTAAGAATTTTCCAGTTTGTTGTTATCCACACAGTCAAGGTTTAAATGTATTCAATCAAACAGAAGTAGATGTTTTTCTGGAATTCCCTTGCTTTCTCCATGATCCAACAGGTATTGGCAATTTGATCTCTGGCTCCTCTGCCTTTTCTAAACCCAGCTTGTACATCTGGAAGTTCCAGGTTCATGTACTGTTGAAGCCTAGCTTGAAGGATTTTGAGCATTACCTGTTGGCTTGTGAAATGAGTACAATTGTCTGGTAGTTTGAACATTCTTTGGTACTGCCCTTCTTTGGGATTTAAATGAAAAGTGACATTTTCCAGTCCTGTGGCCTCTGCTGAGTTTTCCAAGTTGGCTGGCATATTGAGTGCAACACTTTAACAGCATCATCTTTTAGGATTTTAAATAACTCAGCTGGAGTTCCATCACCTCCACTAGCTTTGTTCATAGTTATGCTTTCTAAGGCCTACTTGATTTCACACTCCAGGATGTCTGGCTCTAGGTGAGTGATCACACCATCGTGGTTATCTGGGTCATTAAGACCTTTTTTGTATAGTTCTTCTGTGTATTCTTGCCACCTCTTCTTAATCTCTTCTGCTTCTGTTAGGTCCTTACAATTTCTGTCCTTTATTGTGCCCATCCTTGCATGAAATGTTCCTTTGATATCTCTAATTTTCTTGAAGAGACCTATAGTCTTTCCCATTCTATTGTTTTCCTCAATTCCTTTGCTCTGTTCCCTTAAGAAGGATCTCTTATCTCCTTGCTAGTCTCTGGAACTCTGTGTTCAGGGCATATCTTTCCCTTTCTCCCTAGTCTTTTGTTTCTCTTCTTTCCTCAGCTATTTGTAAAGCCTCCCCAGACAACCCCTTTGCCTTCTTGCATTTCTTTTTCTTTGGGATGGTTTTGGTCACTGCCTCCTATACAGTGTTATGAACCTCCGTCCATAGTTCTCCAGGCACTCTGTCCACCAGATCAAATCCCTTGAGTCTATTTGTCACCTTCACTGTATAATTACGAGGGATTTGATTTAGGTCATACTTGAGTGGTCTAGTGCTTTCCCCTACTTTCTTCAATTTAAGTCTGAATTTTGCATTAAGGAACTGATGATCTGAGCCACAGTCAGCTCAGGTCTTGTTTTTGCTGACCGTTTAGAGCTTCTCCTTCTTTGATTATGCAAAGAACATAATCAATCTGATTATGTTTTGGTGTTAACCATCTGGTGATGTCCATGTGTAGAGTCATCTTTTGTGTTGTTGGAAAATGGTGTTTGCTATGGCCAGCATGTTCTTTTGAAAAAACTCTGTTAGCCTTTGCCCTACTTCATTTTGTATTCCAGGGTCAAGTTTGCCTGTTTCTTCTGGTATCTTTTTTAAAAAATTTATTTATTTTTTAATTGAAGCATGATTGCTTTACAGAATTTTGTTGTTTTCTGTCAAAACCTCAACATGAATCAGCCGTAGGTATATATATATCCCCTCCCTCTTGAACCTCCCTCCCATCTTCCTCCCCATCCCACCCCTCTGGGTTGATACAGAGCCCCAATTTGAGTTTCCTGAGCCATACAGCAAATTCCCGTTGGCTATCTGTTTTACTTATGATAATGCAAGATTCCATGTTACTATTTCCATACATCTCACCCTCTTCTCCCCTCTCCCCATGTCTGTAAGTCTGTTCTCTGTGTCTATTTCTCCACTGTTGGCCTGCAAATAAATTCTTCAGTACCATCTTTCTTGATTCCATATATATGCATTAGTATACAATATTTATCTTTCTCTTTTGGAGTTACTTCACTCTGTAATAGGCTCTAGGCTCATCCACCTCATTAGAACTGACCCAAATGTGTTCCTTTTTATGGCTTAGTAATATTCCATTGTGTATATGTACCACAGCTTCTTTATCCATGCATCTGTCAATGGAAATGTAGGTTTCTTCCATGCTCTAGCTACTGTAAATAGTGCTGCAATGAACACTGGGGTACATGTGTCTTTTTTAATTTTGGTTTCTTTTGGGTATATGCCTAGGAGTGGGATTTCTGGGTCATGTGGTGATTTTATTCCTAGTTTTTTAAGCAATCTCCAGACCTTCTTCCATAGTGGCTGTATCAGTTTACATTCCCACCAAAGGTGTAAGAGTGTCCCTTTACTCCACATCCTCTTCAGCATTTATTGTTTGTAGAATTTTTGATGATGGCCATTCTGACTGGTGTGAGGTGATATCTCACTGTAGTTTTGATTTGCATTTCCCTAATAATGAGCAACTGCAGCCATGAAATTAAAAGATGCTTACTCCTTGGAAGGAAAGTTATGACCAACTTAGATAGCATATTAAAAAGCAGAAACATTACTTTGTCAACAAAGGTCCATCTAGTCAAGGTTATGGTTTTTCCAGTGATCATGTATGGATGTGAGAATTGGACTGTGAAGAAAGCTGAGTGCCAAAGAATTGATGCTTTTGAACTGTGGTGTTGGAGAAGACTCTTGAGAGTCCCTTGGACTGCAAGGAGATCCAACCAGTCCATTGTAAAGGAGATCAGCCCTGGGATTTCTTTGGAAGGAATGATGCTAAAGCTGAAACTTCAATCCTTTGGCCACCTCATGTGAAGAGTTGACTCATTGGAAAAGACCCTGATGCTGGGAGGGATTGGGGGCAGGAGGAGAAGGGGATGACAGAGGATGAGATGGCTGGATGGCATCACCGACTCAATAGATGCAAGTTTGAGTAGACTCCGGGAGTTGGTGATGGGCAGGGAGGCCTGGCATGCTGCAATTCATGGGGTCACAAAGAGTCGGACATGACTGAGTGACTGAACAGAACTGAATAATGAGCAATATTGAACATCTTCTCATGTGTTTGTTAGCCATCTGTATGTATTCTTTGAAAAAATGTTTGTTTAGGTCTTTTCCCCACTTTCTGATTGGGTTGTTTGTTTTTCTGGTATTGAGTTGTATGAGCTGCTTATATATTTTGGAGATTAATATTTCCTCAGTTGTTCCATTTGCTATTATTTTCTCCCATTCTGAGGGTTGTCTTTTCACTTCACTTATAGTTTTCTTTGCTGTGCATAAGCTTTTAAGTTTAACTAGGTCCCACTTGTTTACTTTTGTTTTTATTTCCGTTACTCTAGGAGGTGGTTCATAGCGGATCTTGCTTTGATTTATGTCATCAAGTGTTCTGCCTATGTTTTCCTTGAAGAGTTTTATAGTTTCTGGTCTTACATCTAGGTCTTTAATCCATTTTGAGTTTATCTTTGTGTATGGTGTTAGGAAGTGTTCTAATTTCATTCTTTTACATGTAGCTGTCAGTTTTCCCAGCACCACTTATCAATGTGGGAGACCTGGGTTCGATCCCTTTGCTGGGAAGATCCCCTGGAGAAGGGAACAGCTACCCACTCCAATATTCTGGCCTGGAGAATTCCATGGACTGTATAGTCCATGGGGTGACAAAGAGTCAGACACGACTGAGCAACTTTCACTTCCACTTTCTCCTATAATGATGAGGACACTTTTCGGGGGTGTTAGTTCTAGAAGGTGTTTTAGGTCTTCATGGAACTGGTCAACTTCAGCTTCTTTGGCATCAATGGTTGGGGCATAGACTTGGATTACTATGATGTTGAATGGTTTGCCTTGGAAACAAGTTGAGATCATTCTGTCATTTTTGAGATTGCACCAAAGTACTGCATTTCAGACTCTTTTGTTGACTCTGAGGACTATTCCATTTCTTCTAAGGAATTCTTGCCCACAGTAGTAGATATAGTAATCATCTGAATTAAATTTACCCATTCCTGTATATTCCTAAGATGTCGATGTTCAATCATGCTATATCCTTCTTGACCACATCCAATTTACCTTGATTCATGGACCTAATAGTTCAGGATCCTATGCAGTATGGTTCTTTACAGTGTTGGAATTTACCTTCACCACCAGACACATCCACAAGTGAGCATCATTTCTGCTTTGTCCCAGCTGCTTCATTCTCTCTGGAGCTATTTGTAACTGCTCTCTGCTCTTCCGCAGTAACATATTGAACACCTACTGACCTGGGGCGGGGGTGGGGTGGGGAGCTCATCTTCCACTGTCATATCTTTTTGCCTTTTTGTACTGTTCATGGGATTCTTGAGGCAAATCATGGAGTGGTTTGCCATTTCCTCCTCCAGTGGACCACATTTTGTCAGAACTGTTCACTATGTCCTGTCCATCTTGGGTGGCCCTGCGTGGAATTAGCTCGTGGCTTCATTGAGTTATGCAAGCCCCTTTGCCACGACAAGGCTGTGATCCATGAAGGGAACACAAGTATTAGAATAGTCAAAATTCAGAGCCCTGAGAATGCCAAATGCTGATGAGGATGTGGAGTAATAGGAACTGTCATTCACTGCTGGTGGGAAAACTACATGGTACAGCTATTTTGTAAGACTGGCAGTTTCTTACAAAAGTAAACATTCTCTAATATTATCCAGTAATCATATTCCTTAGTATTTTCCAAAAGAATTGTAAACTGATGTCCATGCAAACGGAGAAGGCAGTGGCACCCCACTCCAGTACTCTTGCCTGGAGAATCCCATGGACAGAGGAGCCTGGTAGGCTGCAGTCCATGGGGTCGCTAGGAGTTGGACACGACTGAGCAACTTCACTTTTGCTTTTCACTTTCATGCACTGGAGAAGGAAATGGCAACCCACTCCAGTGTTCTTGCCTGGAGAATCCCAGGGACGGGGGAGCCTGGTGGGCTGCCGTCTATGGGGTCACACAGAGTCGGACACGACTGAAGCGACTTAGCAGCAGCAGCAGCAGTCCATGCAAGAACCTGTACCTGGGTATGTATAGTGGCTCAATTCATAATTGTCCAAACCTGCAGTCAAATGATGTCCTTCAGTAAGTGATTGAATAAACAAACTGTGGTACTTTCAGACAGTAGAATATTATTCAGAGCTAAAAAGAAATGACCTATCCAGCCATGAAAAGAGATGGTGGAATCTTACTGGAAGTGCACATTACTAAGTGAGAGAAGCCAATTTGAAAAGACTCTGTATGCTCTAAAGAGTAATCTATTAAAAATATTTAGCATAATTTTTAATTCTTATTTCAACTGACTTTTTAGACTGTTTACAATAAATAAGAATTCTTTTATATTTGCATTAAAAAAGACAGAATAAATACAGATGCCCCTTGAACAACATGAGTATTAGTGGGACTGACCCCACACGCAGTTGAAATTCTGCTTTTAACTGTATAGTTCACCCTCCATACCTGTATGTGCACATCTGTAGATTCAACCAACTGTGGATTATTTGTTCTATACACATTTGTTGAAAAAAAAATCCACATATAAATTACCCATGCAGTTCAACTCATTTTCAAGGTTTCAACTGTATGTCAATATTTTAAAATCCCTCATCCCTGGGTGGTATATCACAGATGGATTTTTAAATTTTTTCTTTACTTTTTTTTCATTTTTCATATTCTTTTATAATAAATGTTTACAATTTAAAGGTTATCTTTAAAATATCAAAGATAATGTGGAAAAGTAAAAATAGCCTGGACTGTAGGGTAATTCTTTAGTATTTACCTCAAGAATCCTTCTAGTATTCTGACAGTTGTAACATTTAAAAACTATGTTTGAAACTAATGTCCTATCCTGGTGTGACTACTTTGATATTGCAGCATGTTTTTTGTTTGTTGCTTTGTCCTTTTGCCATGAGCAGTTAAGTGTCTGAAGTTCCTTTCTGTTGCCCACATGATGTGTTATGGATTCTAGAAAATTTTATGTCTTCTTGGCAGTATGGCAAAAATTGCCTGTTTGTTGTAAATATCAGTTTGTTGGGAGATATTCATAATGTTGGGTTTATGCACTGTCTGTAAATCCACTCCTTCCTCTTTTGCCCGAAGATATACTTGGAAATAGAGTGTTTCATCACTTAAGTAATTTTCCACAAAATATCGGAAATAAATTAGAGGAGAAAGGAGTACACTCAAGTGAAATATATGGAATATAATTATGTATATGTACTACAGAAACTGAACTTGAGAGAGAAAAGAGCATATTTTTCACAAGATGCTCCAAGGGGAAAAGAAAATGCCATACTTTAGTAGAGAGAGAAATTTGAATGAAGTGTTCAAAAGCTGAAACAACCAGTGGATATAACTTCCAAGAACCAACTTGTTTCTAATAAAATACCAGTCAGTGACAGAGCCAGTGTATGGTCATCCTCAAGTTGTCTTGTTCTCAGTTGGCCTGCCATAGTCAGTCACCTTTGGCTACCAGTGTGTGGTCCAGGCTTCTAGTATTATGATTCCAATGGGTAGGAGGGGCATGGGTATTCTTATGCTGAAGGCAATCTTTGATGCCCCCGTATCAGTTTATTTCTACTCCTGAGTACTTATCATGTGTCAATATGTGCACTTAATTCTGGAATGTACAGTCTAGAAGGGAAGACTCTTCTGCATAAAACCTGTCAAGCCCATGCAAATGGTAGTTGTCAGTAGAAAGGCAAAGTACTGCCAGTATGTGTGGGTAAAGAGGGAAAACAGTTTGGCGAATGGAGAGGAAGGTAGTGGCTTCTCAGCTGATACTTGCAGGACCAAATGCACTCAGGGTCCAGTGGGAAGCTTGCTTTGTTTGACATTTGGAATGCAAAAGTAGGAAGTCAAGAAACACCTGGAGTAACAGGCAAATTTGGCCTTGGAGTACAGAATGAAGCAGGGCAAAGGCTAATAAGAGTTCTGCCAGGAGAACGCACTGGTCATAACAAACACCCTCTTCCAACAAGACAAGAGAAGACTCTTCATACGGACATCACCAGATGGTAGACACTGAAATCAGATTGATTATATTATTTGCAGCCAAAGATGGAGAAGCTCTATACAGTCAGCAAAAACAAGACCAGGAGCAAACTGTGGCTCAGAACATGAACTCCTTATTGCCAAATTCAGACTGAAATTGAAGAAAGTGGAGAAAACCACTAGACTATTCAGGTATGACCTAAATCAAATCCCTTATGACTATACAGTTGCTGCTAAGTCACTTCAGTCTTGTCCGACTCTGTGCGACCTCGTAGATGGCAGCCTACCAGGCTCCTCCGTTCTTGGGATTCTCCAGGCAAGAATGTTGGAGTGGATTGCCATTTCCTTCTTCAATGCATGAAAGTGAAAAGTGAAAGTGAAGTCGCTCAGTTGTATCTGACTCTTCACGAACCCATGGACTGCAGCCTACCAGGCTCCTCCATCCATGGGAGTTTCCAGGCAAGAGTACTGGAGTGGGTTGCCATTGCCTTCTCCGATGACTATACAGTGGAAGTGAAAAATAGATTTAAAGGACTAGATCTGATAGACAGAGTGCTTGATAAACTATGGATGGAGGTTTGTGACATTGTACAGGAGACAGGAATCAAGATCATCTCCAAGAAAAAGAAATGCAAAAAAGCAAAATGGCTGTCTGAAGAGGCCTTACAAATGTCTGTGAAAAGAAGGGAAGCGAGAAAACAAAGGAGAAAAGGAAAGATATATCCATCTGAATGCAGAGTTCCAAAGAATAGCAAGGAGAGATAAGAAAGCCTTCCTCAGCAATCTATGCAAAGAAACAGAGGAAAACAATAGAATGGGAAAGACTAGAGATCTCTTCAAGAAAATTAGAGATACCAAGGGAATATTTCATGCAAAGATGGGCTCAATAAAGAACAGAAATGGTATGGACCTAACAGAAGCAGAAGATATTAAGAAGAGGTGGCAAGAATACACAGAAGAACTGTACAAAAAAGATCTTCACCACCCAGATAATCATGATGGTGTGATCACTCACCTACAGCCAGACATCCTGGAATGTGAAGTCAAATGGGCCTTAGGAAGCATCACTATGAACAAAGCTAGTGGAGGTGATGGAATTCCTGTTGAGCTATTTCAAATCCTGAGAGAGGATGCTGTGAAAGTGCTGCACTCAATATGCCAGCAAATTTGGACAACTCAGCAGTGGCCACAGGACTGGAAAAGGTCAGTTTTCCTTCCAATCCCAAAGAAAGACAATGCCAAAGAATGCTCAAACTACTGCACAATTGCACTCATCTCACACGCTAATAACGTAATGCTCAAAATTCTCCAAGCCAGGCTTCAGCAATACGTGAACCATGAACTTCCTGATGTTCAAGCTGGTTTTAGAAAAGGCAGAGGAACCGGAGATAAAATTGCCAACATCTGCTGGATCATGGAAAAATCAAAAGAGTTCCAGAAAAACATCTATTTCTGCTTTATTGACTATGCCAAAGCCTTTGACTGTGTGGATCACAATAAACTGTGGAAAATTCTGAATGAGATGGGAATAGCAGACCACCTGACCTGCCTCTTGAGAAACCTGTATGCAGGTCAGGAGGCAACAGTTAGAACTGGACATGGAACAACAGACTGGTTCCAAATAGGAAAAGGAGTACGTCAAGGCTGTATATTGTCACCCTGCTTATTGAACTTATATGCAGAGTACATCATGAGAAACGCTGGGCTGGAGGAAGCACAAGCTGGAATCAAGATTGCCGGGAGAAATATCAATAACCTCAGATATGCAGATGATACCACCCTTATGGCAGAAAGTGAAGAAGAACTAAACAGCTTGTTGATGAAAGTGAAAGAGGAGAGTGAAAAAGTTGGCTTAAAGCTCAACATTCAGAAAACTAAGGTCATGGCATCCAGTCCCATCATTTCATGGCAGATAGATGGGGAAACAGTGAAAACAGTGGCTGACTTTATTTCTCTGGGCTCCAAAATCACTGCAGATGGTGATTACAGCTATGAAATTAAAAGATGCTTGCTCCTTGGAAGAAAAGCTATGACCAACCTAGACAGCATATTAAATAGCAGAGACATTACGTTGTCAACAAAGGTCCATCTAGTCAAGGCTATGGTTTTTCCTGTGGTCATGTATGGATGTGAGAGTTGGGCTAGAAAGAAAGCTGAGCGCTGAAGAATTGATGCTTTTGAACTGTGGTGTTGGAGAAGACTCTTGAAAGTCCCTTGGACTGCAAGGAGATCCAACCAGTCCATCCTAAAGGAGATCAGACCTGGGTGTTCATTGGAAGGACTGATGTTGAAGCTGAAACTCCAGTACTTTGGCCACCTGATGTGAAGAGATGACTCATTTGAAAAGACTCTGATGCTGGGAAAGATTGAGGGCAGGAGGAGAAGGGGATGACAGAGGATGAGATGGTTCGATGGCATCACCGACTCAATGGACATGGGTTTGGGTGGACTCTGGGAGTTGGTGATGGACAGGGAGGTCTGGCGTGCTGGGGTTCTTTGGGTTGCAGAGTCGGACACGACTGAGTGACTGAACTGAACCTATGTCTTCCTGAGGCCTATCACACCAGACCAAGAAGATTGATTTTTGAATTAAGAGTAACTGATAAGAACCAGTTTAAAAAGAGTGCTCTGCTCTTAAGAGTAGGGTGCACTGGGGAAAGGGCTCAGCTGGAGAAATCACCTTTTCCTGTTAACCCTCCAACCCTATCATACCCTGCATCCTATTATGCCTCCATTGGCTTACTCTCCAAAGGAATAGAAAAGTTATAGCACTTAACTCTTTTCTATTTAACATCCAATCTTTGATAAGAGGCTCACACTAGGACGTTCTTCAGATTCTCACTTATCTGGATCTTCCTATTGATACAAGAAGAAAAATACAACCATGTCGTGTTAAAAAAAAAATTAAGAATATCAAAGTTTCTTGTTCTAGCCTTATGTATAAATATATTAAGAAGGTATAAAGAATTATTGAAAGTGTAATACGGATACATGGGTTTTCTGAGTATGGAGTTTCCAGAGCTTTTTTGCTTGTATTTGGATATATTTTTGGCATCTGTAATTAGCTCTTTATTATTTGATCTAATGGAGGTGAACAAAGGTCGGACAACCCAAAGAGACAGATAATTACACACCTCTGTTATTCTGAGTTCAAGTATCTTTCTTGACACATCCCTTCCTCATATCAGAAGAATGACCCGAGGATAGGAAAAGCCAAGATAAAAATTTGCCTTCTTCCACTTAGGAGAAATAAGGTACTGCCCTCTGTAGCCTCCATTTACATTTATAAAATGTTAGGAAAATCTGTCATTTTTGTGGAGACTATGTCTCTGAAGTTTACATTGTCTGGTTTATTGTCTTAGTGTCTCTTCCCTCGGGAGCATCTCTATCTTCTTGGAAGGAAATTGCTTCTTCCTCTCAATCAAACGAAGTCGTTCTGGTAGAGTATCCAGGTGTCCTTGGTTACAAAGATAGGCATACTGTAGAGAATGGAAACAGCAGAGTGGGTAGCCAGGTGGTAGTTGTCTCAGTTCCAACTGTTTTGAGGACAGACTCACCCTTTGGTTTGGTTATATGAAACATTAACATTACATTTTTGTATAACATTAGAGTTGTTTCTATTACTTAATGGAAGAGTCTCAAAGAAAACACTCTTTCTGTTCACTCTTTTCCATTCCTACCACAACTACTCTAGTTAATATTCTTATGACCTCTTACATCAACTGTTAAAATAGCTTCCTGGCAAGCCTCCCTTTGTTCATGGAGGAAGTGAATATTTAATCATATTTCATTTTATTGCAGGTGCCAGGTACCACAGGTCCCTAACAGGAAGGTGATGCTGGAATCTTGGCCCAGATTGGGGGCAGTGATGATGACAGCTAAGGCAGTAATAGTGATGGCATCATCTGTGGATCAGAGGGAGAGGTCGTACTTCACGTGGAGGAAGTGCTGGGACCCAAGGTGGGACCTTGTCTTTCTCATCTGTCCCCAGAACCTGTTCCTGTAGTGTTTGTACAAACATTACCTCTTTGGCCTGAATGCCAGGACAAGTGCAGCCTATGCTCAAGCAGTAAATTGGTTAGTAAATTATTATAAAAATAAAAACATATTCTCAGACATTGTACTAACCATTTCAGGGAGTTATTAGAATTCTTCACGGAGTTTAGAATTTCTGATTTTGAAAACTGCTGCAGCATTGCAAAGCAAATATCCATAGGCTTAGAAAGAAAAGTCAGAGTTATAGATTATTACATTGCACAGAAAAGAACATTATTTTCAGATGAAGTCTTGGATCTTAGTGTTTCTGCTTTTCTAATTGAACGTGAGTAATATAATGTTCTATAAGGAGAGTCCAAGAAGTGTACTGCTTCTAGAAGGAGATACCAGATAATGAACGATTAAAAAAAACCAAACCGAGCCTAACTTATAATTCACCATTTATATACCTTTTTTAATCTACAAAAAAGAGAGGTATAGACCAGCACTGAACAATAACAGTACTTTTGTGATAATGATGATGGAAATGCTCTCTATCAGTGTTTTCCAGTTCAATAGCTACCAGCTACGTGTTGTTGTTCAGTTGTTAAATCATGTCCAACTCTTTGTGATAGCATGGACCATAGCACACCAGTCTTCCCTGTCCTTCTCCCGTCTCCTGGGGTTTGCTCAACTCATGTCCTTTGAGTTGGTGATGCCATCCAACCATCTCAACCTCTGCCACCCTGAATATCTGAAGCATGGCTATTATGACTAAAGAAGCAAATATTTAATTTTAGTTAATTTACCTCTAACTGCAACTGTTTAGTAGACAGCGAAGTTTAGTGTTTAGTAGACACTGTGATATATGGGAATCTCCTGAAAGAAATAAGTATATTATTTTGGACTGGTAAAACTTCAGCCTCCCAGGTGGCGCTAATGGTAAAGAACCTACCTGCCAATGCAGGAGACGTAGATACTGGGTTCGATACTTAAGTTGGGAAGATTCCCTGGAGGAAGGCATGGCAACCCATTCCAGGATTTTTGCCTGGAGAATCCCATGGACAGAGGAGCCTGGTGGGCTCCAGTTCATAGGGTCACACAGAGTCAGACACAACTGAAGTGTCTTAGCATGTATAAGACTTGAGCAGAACATGTTGGCTATTTCAAACATCTGAAGGATTGCCATATGGTTATTTAGAAACGTTTATTGTGATTCCACAAAGCAGAATCAGAACTAATGAATAATCAGTTACACAGGGACCAATTATGGACTTTATGTAAGGAACTTTGTAGCAAGTAGTATGTCTAAAACTTTAATGGGTGACTAGACTAAATGTCCTTCAAGGTCCTTTTTCTGTACTGTGAATCTGTGATTGTATGATTTAAATGTTGGTAATGGTATACTACAGAGAGAATTTCTTTCCAGCTAAATAGCCATGTAATACAAAAGTCATTTAAGACACCCAGGCAAGGTGGCTTTGTCTATTTTTTGATTAAATCCTGGATGAAGTATATTCTGTCAATCTCTGAGATTAATTGTTCTGCTTTCTACTCAATATTTTTGAGAAAATTCTGTTACTAATCTGTGGAAAAGAGAAAACTAACTTTTCAAGACCTTTTTCTTGAGGTTATCAACATATAAGTTTCATGATTCTTTCATTTTCCAGCTTTTATAGATTTCTAAGATTATATCTCTAAAATATTGACAGGTAAACTTTGAGAACGATGCAGTTCCTAGGTTAGATAATGGTTGATGCTAATTACTTCAGGTAAGAGTGTAATCTGACTAGATGGAAGCTGTTACCTTAATTTCTGTGTTTACATTTGTGCAATCATGTCTTTTGTGTGATACTCAACCTAGGAAAAATTATAAAGTTAAAATAATTATGTATTTTATTTAAAAATTCAAATGCAATGGCAAATCAAATGATTCAAAAACAAATATTTACAGTGTACACTCTGATCGAAGCAATATACAGACACTGTGGATTCAGTGGGAGACATAGCATAGTCTATGGAGATAGACAAACTGTTAATCACATCTTGGAAATTAATTTGATGATGAGACAAGGAGCATAAAAGGGGTATGGGAACACAGAGAAGAACATTTAATCTAGCCTGGATTTGGGAAGGTGTGGAATGAGGACAAAATACATTATTGATTCTGTATCAATTTAGATATTATCTTTCTCATTTTATCTGTCAACACTGTATGCTTTTCCTGGGCTTAACCGCCCTCAGATTCACCCCTCATTTGTCCTCCTCTCTGCCTTATATTATATATGGGCTGAATCCTACAGTCTGCAACTCTCAGGCTGGCTAACATTTTGCTTCCATCTGAGTTCTGCCAACAGGCAAACCAGCAGGATATTAAACCCAGTAAAAAGAAACAGCCAGTTTTTCTCCTTCCTCTGCATCAAGTGATTTCCCTTTAATAGCTACATATTTCCCATGGTTCCAGCCCTATCAGATTGATCCACCATGGCTTCAGATCCTATCGAAATGAACACTTCTTTATATTGCTAATTATTGGACTCCCCATCTGTCCCCTGTTTAGCTTCTCTGTCATTTTTGTCACCAATTTTCTGCTTTAAATATTTATCATGGTTTCTATTTCCCTGGACAATCTCTGACTATTACATGTGTGGCCAATAATAGTGGCAGATTTTCTAGTTTTAAACTTCATCACATTCCTGGGATAAACCCAATTCTGTCACCAGCAATTAAATAGGTTTAAGTTTCTTCTATAGTTAATAAGGGCTTCCCTGATAGCTCAGTTGGTAAAGAATACCCCTGCAATGCAGGAGATCCCAGTTCAATTCCTGGGTCAGGAAGATCCCCTGGAGAAGGGAAAGGCTACCCACTTTTATAATTAATAAAAGAAAAAACATAAATACCCCTGGATCCTGAAACCTTCTCTATATGACAATATATATCTCTCATATTGTCCATCTTTTAATCAAAAATTTTTTTGCATTTCTAGTTTTTATATATATTTTGAAAAATTCTAATAATGTAAGTAATCAGATGATATATTTAACTTTAACTGTGTGATGCAACCCAGGTGCTACTCAGAGGGAAATATATAGCCTTAAATAGATGTATTTAAAAAATAAGAAATGTCTGAAACATCCAAGCCATTCAAGAAGCTAGAGAATAAATAGCATGTTAAACCTAAGGAAGTATAAAGTAGGAAATAAAGAAGGTAAATGCAGAAATAAGGAAATGGAAAACAGTACAGCCAAATAACAAAAGCCCGTTCTTTGAAAATCTTATAAAACAGACAAAATTTTAAAATATGATTACTGAATATAGCTGAGCGCAGAAGAATTGATGCTTTTGAACTGTGGTGTTGGAGAAGACTCTTGAGAGTCGCTTGGACTGCAAGGAGACCCAACCAGTCCATCCTAAAGGAGATCAGTCCTGGGTGTTCATTGGTAGGACTGATGTTGAAGCTGAAACTCCAATACTTTGGCCACCTAATGTGGAGAGCTGACTCATTGGAAAAGACCCTGATGCTGGGAAAGATTGAGGGCAGGAGGAGAAGGGGACGACAGAGGATGAGATGGTTCGATGGCATCATCGACACAATGGACGTGGGTTTGGGTGGACTCCTGGAGTTGGTGATGGCCTGGCGTGCTGTGGTTCATGGGGTCGCAAAGAGTCGGACATGACTGAGTGACTAAACTGAACTGAATATAAAATCGGAAATAAACAATATAACTTAAATAAAATTATACAAAATATTGATGCAGAAGAGATTTAAATGTTATAAGAGAACACAGCAAATATTACACCTTTCCCTCAGGATAAACAAATGATGGACAAAGAATAATTTATACATACAGTATAGGGGTATTTCAGCTAATAAATTAAAATGAAATGAGCAAATAAGAAATTATCATTCTTCAAGCCCTAAGGGATTAATGGATAATTGTCATCAGTGACTGCCAGCATCAGCACAAAGAGAGATAACCAGACATTATGTACCCTCCTCTTGGAAGTACTTGGGCTTTCCTGGTAGCTCACTTGGCAAAGAATTCACCTGCAATGCAGGAGACCCAGGTTTGATCCCTGGGTGGGGAAGATCCCCTGGGAAGGAAATGGCAACCCACTCCAGTATTCTTGTCTGGAAAATCCCATGGACAGGGAGCCTGGCAGGCTATAGTCCATGGGGTCACAAAGAGTCAGACATGACTTGGTGACTAAACCACCATTGGAAGTACACAGCATCACCTATGGAGTAGTCTTGGAAAACAAAAGAAAATAACAAAAAAAATCTGATCAAGTCTCTACCTCTAACTAGCAATGAAAAGAATTACAGAAGGCTGAAGAACATGTTAAAAGACACTAAAGTGTTGCAATCCACAAAATCCAGACTATGGGAAACAGGATAGAACACAAGACATATGTATGTGTTTCATTAAATAACAAAAATTAATTGCAATGGAAAAATGTTATGTGTGTGAGGGGAAACCTGTAGATTAAAAATAACTTAGGGGACATAATAAGCAATAGCAATGTATAGATCATATTTGGGCACCAATTTGAAGGAAACCAATTAAGAAATATATATATAAATAGAAAATTTTAGGGTTTATAATTGCATTGAGTTCATATTTTATGATCATTATCTTTTAAAATGCATACTGAAATATTTAGAGATGAAACAGTATAATATCTTAAATTTGTTTTACATTATTCAAGAAGCAAAGATTGGTGGTGGTAGTAGATGGAGGTATATATAATTAAAACCATGTTGGCCATGCATTAATGATTGTTGATTCTGAGTATCAGGTATATTGGGTTCATTATACTATTCTCTTTACTGTTGTGTATGTTTTAGGATTTCTGTAATAAAATTTTTATTATAAATATCATGTCATTAAATATGAAATCCTAAGTGAAAGCAACAACTTTTTAGGGAAAGAAAGATCAAATCGCCTCATAAAGAAATAGAAACTTCCAATACAGTATACTAACGCATATATATGGAATTTAGAAAGATGGTAACGACAACCCTGTATGTGAGACAGCAAAAGAGACACAGATGTATAGAACAGTCTTTTGGACTCTGTGGGGGGGGGTATGATTTGGGAGAATGACATTAAAACATGTATAATATCATATAAGAAACAAATTGCCAGTCCAGGTTCGATGCAGGATACAGGAAGCTTGGGGCTGGTGCACTGGGATGACCCAGAGGGATGGTATGGGGAGGGAGGTGGGAGGGGGGTGCAGGATGGGGAACACGTGTACACCCGTGGTGGATGCAGGTTGATG
The DNA here is from genome assembly GCF_055505025.1 of Bos grunniens. Classification (NCBI taxonomy): domain Eukaryota; kingdom Metazoa; phylum Chordata; class Mammalia; order Artiodactyla; family Bovidae; genus Bos; species Bos grunniens. The sequence goes on along the minus strand of NC_141194.1, from coordinate 120,553,169 downwards.
TATGGCAAAACCAATACAATATTGTAAAGTAAAAAAAAAAAAATAATAATTAAAAAAAAGAAAAAAAAATAAATAGAAACTTCCAACTGAACAATAAAAGCTGAAACTATTTTCAAAGTTTAAGCCATCCTTATATGTTCCAGAACAAGCAGTTTGAAGGCTGATTTTATCAAATGGTCAGAGAGAGCCAAATCACCATGTCATGTAATCTCTTCTAAAGCATATAAAATGGTGGGCAGTTTTCCAACCATTTTTCCCAGGCTAGCTCTCCTTAATTCAAAAACGAGATGAGGACTCCCCATGAAAATAACATTTGAGCCAAACTCACTCACATGGCAGTAAATATCTTAAATAGATTAATAGCATTTTCAGCACAGCAGTGAATTAAATGAACAAAGGGATAGTGTCTGAGAAATAAAAACATGATTTAACATTAGGAAATACTTTCAATTATAATTCCCTACATTAACAAATTAAAGGAATGTGTTAGTTTACTAGGACTGCCATACAAAAATACCAGAGACCAGGTGGCTTAAACAATAGAAATTTATTTCCTTATAATTCCGGAGGCTACAAGTCTACAATCCATATGTTGGCAGGATTGGTTTCTCCTGAAGTCACTTTCTTCTGCTTGTAGATGACTGTCTTCTCTTTCTGTCTTCATATGATCTTTATGTGTATCTGTTTCCCCATCCCTTCTTCTTATAAGAACTCCAGTCATATTGGATTAGGCCCCATCCTTATGACCTCATTTTACCTCAGTTATCTCTTTAAAGGCCCTGTCTCCAAATTCAGTCACCTTCTGAATTGCTGAGGTTTAGGGCTGTCATCTCTGGGGTCGCACAGAGTCGGACATGACTGAAGCGACTTAGCAGCAGCAGCAGCAGCAGGACTTCAATGTATGAATTCTGGAGTACACAATTCAGCCCATAACAAAAGAAAACCATTTCATTTCTTCAATGGGTACATTTAAAAAAATCTTAGAAAATTTCAATGCTAGTTCATAGGAATTCTTTTAGCAAACTAAGGTTAAGGGAGCTTCCATCCCCCCAGATCTACAACAAACATGCTTTAATGTGAAATAGTAGAAGCATTTCCATTAAAGTCAGGGAAAATAAATAGATACATGCTATCATCTTTATCATTTAAAATGATACTGGAACACAAAGTCAGAACTGTGGATATCAAAATAAATAAGAGGTATGAATATTGAAAAGAAAGTTATACTATTTGGTGATATTACCTGTGTAGAAAATTCTAAAGAATAAGCATGTTGAATATTCAAATAAACAAGAAACCTCAGAAAGTATAAATTCACTATAGCAAAAGCCAGAGGCCTGTCACATAAAAGCAGTAACTGATTAGAACATGTAATCGAAAATATCCCATTCACAACAGCAATAAAATCCAAAAAGTTCCTTAAAAGAATCATCACAAAAACACTTTAGATCTTTATTGAGGCAACTATAAAAGTTTACTGATAAATTCAGGTAAAGTAAGTCTCAGATAAATGGGGCAGTATATCATACTTACTGATGGGATATACATCATTGTAAAGATGTCAATTCTCATTTACAGATTTCATGCCTTACTTGTAGCTGCAAAGATGACAATCAAACTTGGCCCATTGTCTTCTCCCAAAATCAAGCCTGGAAAACCATAGAAGGTAGAATAAAAAGAAATCTCACAACTGTACATAATAAAATCTAAGCAACAAAACATGAGAAACCCCTGGGGAAGACTGAGAACTGTGTTGAACTTGTGTTTGGGATGAGGAAGTCCTGGGCCTAAGAGAGGTTGGAGAGAGTTTATAGATTATAATAGAAGGAAGATGACAGTATAGGGAGGAGTAAAGTTTAAAAGCTTCTGTTCCTACTTCAATATAGTAATCTGAGGCTGCACCTCAGACCCCAGATGCCAGTATCCTTGAGGACAGCAGGACAGCAGGAAAAACGAGTTGATTTACCCAGTATGACTTGAGTCTGCTAATAATCAGTTGAAACCCCTTTAGTGGGTAAAGACTGGTCTTTTTTTAAAAAAAATGTACTATTTTAGCAGACTATAAAAAATGTACTAAAAATAGAATAGTGAGTATCACAATGAATCACCCACAGTAAGGGTAGATATTCATGAAATACGCACAAACACACACACATATATTCTACATATATATTTGGTAGAGATACACAATGTACAATATATTTCTAAGAATGAGGGTTACATAAAAGAAAATTACTTCATTGGACAATGCAGAGTTAGATAAGCTCAAAGGAGGCAGGATATCCCATAATCACAACTGTTCAGCTTCTTCCATGTAGAAAATACATTTTTTAGAACAAAAGTTTCTGAAATCTAAGTCTGGCTAGTGAAGAGCCCCCTTAGGAAGTTGGGCTTCATCTCTCTCATGGATGCTGCTACTCTCTTACACAGCATCTAGCCTGGAACCTAAAACCATTCTCTGTAGGAGATGCACCTGAGCAAATGGCCAGAGATGGCAGGAAGGGATAATTTCCCATTTTGTATTTAGTTGAACCCAGGGTACAAGATGAGGACTCTCAGAGAGGACTGAGGGGTGCACCCATACCAGAACAGAGGGTACCCCACAGAATCCTGCTTCACTGCTGATATCAGTCCTTGGAGACTTCAGGCATAGATCTCAGGCTGAGCAGCCCCCTTCATTTCCAGCTTGGAGGGTCTCAGGAGGGTAGAGGCCTTGGTCTGGAGGTGGCAGACATAGGTCAGCAAGGGGAGGAGCCTAGATCTTGCTAGTTGTCAAGGTGAGGACTTAAAAGAGGATTTGAGGGTCTGAAGAACTGGGCCCTAGCCCTGCCCTCTTTCTGTGGTCAGCCCTGGGAAACCGCAGGGTGTGGTCACTGGATGTGGTCAGAAGGGAAAGACAGGTAACACTGTCGTCATCCAGTCACCAACAGACATCAAGGTGAGGACCCTGAGGGAGGAGCAATTAGAAGCCTGCGCCAGACAGAGGAGGTACTACAGAATCCAGCCCTTTATTTACTTTCAACTCTGCTACTGCTACTGCTAAGTCACTTCAGTCGTGTCCGACTCTGTGCGACCCCATAGATGGCAGCCCACCAGGCTTCCCCGTCCCTGGGATTCTCCAGGCAAGAACTCCAGTGGGTTTCCATTTCCTTCTCCAATGCATGAAAGTGAAAAGTGAAAGTGAAGTCGCTCAGTCGTGTCTGACTCTTAGCGACCCCATGGACTGCAGCCCACCAGGCTCCTCCGTCCATGGGATTTTCCAGCTTTCAACTCTAGGAGGTCCTAAAGCATGATGGCTGGGTGTGGGGTTCCCTGACTTCTCACTAAGGCATCAGAAACAGTTGAGGACCTTGCTCTGAGGAACCCTGTTTCATGTCAGGAGAAGGGAGGGGACTCAGGCCTTGCCAGGCATCCAGAGGAAGATCTTGAGGAAGGACTGTGTTGAGCCCCTTCCCAGACAGCGGGAGACCCACAAAAAGCTGCCCATATAGTCAGCATGGGATGTCCTGAGTAGTCCAGTCAGATAGAGTGCCCCTCCCCCATGCCCTCTTTGGAGAGGTGCTTAGGGAAATGGCGACTTTGGACCAAAGGATGCATTATCAGGTCAGCAAAAAGGAGGGCATACAAGCCTTGTCAGGAGTAAATATAAATACTATTTTGGACAAGTCTGAGGGTATGCCTGCAATCTCAGGGCGAGCCAGTAGCTTGCCCTGCCTCTGCTGTCAACCTTCCATAGCCCTGTCACGCATGCCTTGATGTTCTCAAGGAGTAGGGGCTTGTTCTGGAGATCGTGAGGGAAGCAGCCCAGGCAGAGCCCAGAGTCAAGGTGAGGACTCTGAGCTAGGACTGCATGGCTTTTCCACACCAGAGCTGGAATCCTGTCAGTGCCCTGCAGAAAGAGTAGGAACCCTGGCTCTGCCTCATAGATGGGGCAAGGAAACCCGGCCACGTCTCCTAGTAGAGCTGGAAACCCCGCCCTGCCACACAGACAGCGCCATGAAACTGGGCCCTGCCCCGCAGAAAGAGCGGGGGCCCTGCCCCGCAGAAAGAGCGGGAACCCTGGCTGTGTCTCACAGATGGGACAGAGAAACCTGGCCATGTCTCCTAAGGTAGAGGTGCAAATCCGGCCCTGCCTCTCAGAAAGAGTGGGAACCCTGGCTTCGCCTTACAGATGGGGTGGAGAAACCTGGCTACTTCTCATAGTAAAGCTGGAAACCCCACCCTGCCGCACAGATAGCCATGAAATGAACCCTGGTTGCGTCTTATAAGGTAGAGCTGGAAATCCAGCCCTGCCCGACAGAATGAGTGGGAACGCTGGCTGTGTCTGACAGGTAGAGCCGAAAATCCACCTCGTGGATGGGGTGGGGAAACCTGGCCCCGCCTTAGCCCTGCAGTCATCCCTGGGAGACCATACATAGGACTCCTAGAGGTGGTGTGTCCGGACCATTTCTTCTGGAGTCTGAGGGACACGAGGCTTCTCTGAGAGGCCGGGGAAGAAGGAGTCCAGCTGTTGTCTATCAGGTGAGGACCCAGAAGTGGGAGAAGCCCACTGCAGGTCAGGTGGAGGGAGCCCCACCGTGTGCTTGCTTTCAGCTTTGAGAACCCACAGTAGGCTTCCTGGACATGTGGTGAGGCTTGTTAGAGGAGGCTGGACTTGGGGCACCAAGGAACGAGCCCAGGCCCTACTGGCCTTTGAGGCGAGGACCCAGAGCAGGGGAGAGCAGCCTCCTTAGCCCCCGTGGACGGGACCCTCTGGCATGCTATGCCTCGGCCATCCTTCCCAGGAGGTCTCAGGCAGGGGTCCCGAATGTGATGTGTCCTGACTTGCACCCAGGGGACTGGGGCACTCTGAGGCGTCGGTGGAGGACTCAGGGTGGGAGACGTGGAGGTGAGAATGCAGAGGAAGGCTCCCTCTCCACTCTGGGTCCCTGGGGACCCAGAGGCCCATGACGCCCTCCCGGCCTGCTCTCAGCCCTGAGGCAACCTGAGGGGAGCTAGGGGGCGCTGCGCCCCTCTTTGTCTTCTGACTTCTGTCTGGCTCCTCATGGCGATGGTGGGTGCAGGGTGAGGGAACGGCCTCAGGTCAAGAGAAGCAGGGGAGGCGGGCCTGTGGGGGCGTGAATGTGAAACTCGGGGTTGGGGGCACCTTCCGCAGCCGAGGAGCCCCACCAATTCCGCTCCGCTGCCCCAGTCACCTGGAGGACTCGGCCGCGGGGCTCGGGAGTGGTGGCCCTCGCTCCCTCAGGACGTGGTGGGGCTGGTCTCCGGGGAGAGAGGCCTTTGCCTGCGGGGTGGTGGGAATATCCTAAGCGGGGCCAGAGCTCCCTGCTGCAGAAGATATGCTGGTCAGCCCCTACTGTCAGCCCTCAGAGGTGCTGGGTGGAGGGGTGGGGAGGGGAGTGGAATGGGAAAGGGTGGGGGGTGGGGGAGGGAGGGTGTGGCCTCTCTTAACGTTTCTCTGGTTGTTCTCAAGGGAGTGAGGACCAAGTCTGAAGGAGCAGGGACAGTTTGGTAGAGAGAGAAATTGCAGGCCTTCCCCAGGGTCAGATATAAGACTGAGGGCACCCCCTACACCAGAACACATTGGACCCAGCAGTTCTCTGCCCTTGCCATTAACACAGGAGAGCCAAGGATGCTTACTGGATTTGGGCCCTGACTACTTTTTTTCTGGGGGCTTCCCAGGATGGAAGACCTGGGTCTGGTAGATGTGCCTGAGTTCAGCAGAGGGAGGAGAGCCACATGCTGTCAGGCATCAAGATAAGTACTCTGAGGGAAAATCTACAGGACCTCCCAACCTATGAAGAGGGGTCTCCCAGAAACCTGCCCCTGCTGTCAGCCCTGTGAGGCCATGTAGCAGGGATGCCAAATGTGGCTTTATTGACTTCCACTCTGGGAGTCTCAGGGAGGTGAGACTTTTTCTGAGGGGTAGACCTCTGGATAACAGAGAGAACTGTGAGGGAGGATGGAGAGGACCTCCCTCACCAGGTAGATTGGGCCTTGCCCTGAAAATATTTGTCTTAAAGAGAAAGGGCCCCAGCCCAGCTGTTCCTCTTGTCAGCCCCAGGAGACCACAGGCAGGGTTGGACAGATGTGGCATTTCCTAACTTTTGCTGGGGAATGGGGGTCTCAGAGAGGTGAGGGCATCCCTTTGAAGGGGAGACACATCAGAACAGGGAGGAGTTTCAGGCTCAGTCAGGAATCAAGGTAAGGGCCATTGAGAGTCCTGAAAACCCCCCTTCCCTGAAAAGAAGGATGCCACAGAGTCTCAGCCCTGGGAGGATCCAAGTAGGGGTAAACAGAGGGGAGGAACTCTCACTTGTGCCACAAACTCTACCAGGAGTTCAGGGGATAGAGTGTCTCAGGGAGGTGAGGTCTGGGTTGGAGCAGAAAACTTCAGGTCAGCGGAGGGTAGGACAAGCCTTGCCAGGGGTACAGATGAATACTTTGAGTGAGGATTGAGTACATTCCCTATGCCAGAACAGACCCCAGGCAGGGGTGGCTGGACTTTGTGTCTTTTTACTTTGTATGGGGTGTCCCAGGGAGATGAACACTTTGGTCTGAGCTGATGACATCAGCCAAAGGGGCAGTTCCAGAATCTGAGGAGTCAAGGTAAGATAAAGGTCTTGAAGGAGGGGACTAAGGTTACTCCTTAACACAGACAGAAGGGGTCACACAGAAACTCCACACTGTCCCCACTATCCACCCTGGAAGGATCTAGGCAGTAATGGTCAGATGTGGTGTACCCTCACTCCCTGCAAGGGGTATGTGGAGCTGTCCCTGGGAGATAAAACCTTGGTCTGAGAAGGATGATTTTAGGTCACCACCTAAATTGGGCAAGGCCCTCCAGGAGTAAAGAGTACATTGAGGGAAGACAGAGAGAATTACCTATCTCAGAAGAGGAAGCCCAGCCCCTGCTGCCAGCCATGGGAGACCCCCAACCAGAGGTGGTTGGATGTAATGTCTCTTTACTTTTGTCTTGAGGGTGTTTAGGCCTTGAGGTGAAGGCCTTGGTGTGAATGAGAAGACAGGTCAGCTGAAGGAGTCACATCAGATCAGAAGAGGGAAAAGTCCCAGACTCTACCAGAGTCAAGGTAAGGACACTTGGTGAGGACCAAAGGCACTTTCAATCCCAGAATGAAGAGACCCCATGGAGTCTAGCTATCTCTTGTCTTCAGGCCTGGAAGGATTCAGGCAGGGTTGGTTGTATATTATATGCCCCCACTTTATCCAAGGGTGAGAAAATTGTCTCAGAAAGGTGAGGTAATGGTCTGAGGCAGTAATGTCCAGTCAGCAGGGGGTGGTCTAGGCCCTGTCGAGGTAAAAATGGATACCATGAGGGAAGACTGAAGATAGCCCTACCAGAGGACACATGGGGCCCAGCACTTGCTTTTAGCACTGGAAGGACCTAGCAAGGGTGGTAAGATGTAGTGCCTCATTTTTGTCCATGGGTTTTTCAGGAAGGTGAAGTCCTCGTTCTGAGGAAGTGGCAGTCTGTGGGGAAGCTACATCAGCTCAGCAGAGGGAAGAGTCCTGGATTCTGCCAGAGTTTAAGGTAGGGACCCTGAATGAGGACTGAGGGCACACCTTCACCTGAGGACCCAAGGCATACCCAGCTCTGCCCTGCCCCTGTGGTCAGCCCTGGGGGGCCCTGGGCACAGTGGTCAGGTGGTGTACCCTTACTTCCTTCTTGGTGGTCTCAGGCAGGTGAGGGCTTGTTCTGAAGGGGCCAGACTCAGGACAGCAGAGGGAGTCCCAGAACCAACCAGCAGTGTGAGGAATGAGGGTAACCCTCAGCTAGGAGAGAGGGGGAACCCACAAACTTCGTTCAGCTCCTGCTGTCACTCTGGGAGGCCCTGGGCAGGTGTGGCCAAAAGTGTTGCCCCTTCACTTCTCATCTGTCTCAGGAATGTAAGCTCTTGTCTTAAGCTAGTGCAGGCAGGGAAAGAGGGGGCACAAGCCTTGTTAGAGCAAAGGTAAGAACCTTAGCATGGAGGGAATCATCCACTCCAGAACAGTAATGACCTCACAGAACTCAACCCCTCCTCACCTGTCAGGGGCTCCAGGAACTATGAGGTAAGGGCCTTGGTGTGAGGCACATGTCCTCAGGTCAGCAGAGCCCAGGCAGTGCTGGGAAGTCAAGGTGAGGTGGATACTCTGAATGTCTACCAAGGACCCCACCTATTCCAGAACAGAAGGGATCTCACAGTTCCTGACCCCACCTGCCATAGTCATCCCTGGAAGCCTTGGGCTGTGCTGGTTGGCTGCACTCTGAGGAGCTTTCTAACATCCTCTTATAGGTTCCCAGGGGAAAAACTGTCCAGGGAGACAGGAGCCCTGTGAGGCCCTAGAGAACTCCCTAAAGAGGAGATCTGTAAGTCAGCCTTTGTCAGAGCTGCCAAGGGTACATTTCTCTGATGAGGCTGCTAACCCACTTTCTCTCTCCTTCAGGCCCGTGGGATCCCATCTCCTACCATCCTGCTAACACTTCCACCTACTCCCTCCAACAAGACTTATCATGCCTTACTTTCCAAAGTGTCTACGCCTCACATTTGAGCCAGGGTTTCATACCCTAAGTGAGATACAAGGCTTGCTGATGGTTCAGGATTCCATAACTGAGGAGAAGGAGGAGACCTTCTCCATTTCTTCTTGCTCTTTCACCTTCTCCTACCCCTCTCCTTCCCCCCAACCCTTCCTCTCCACTGATATTGGGCACACCAGAGGAGAAGCAGGAGGAGGAGAAGGAACAGCAGGAGGAGAAGGAACAACAGCAGCAGGAGGAGAAGGAGCAAGAGGAGGAGAAGGAGCAAGAGGAAGAGAAGGAGCAGAGGGAGAAGAAGGAGGAGGAGAAGGAGCAGGAGGAGCAGGAGGAGGAGAAAGAGCAGCAGGAGGAGAAGGAGCAGGAGGAGGAGGAGAAGAAGGATCAGCAGGAGAAGGAGCAGGAGGAGGAGAAGGAGCAGAAGGAGGAGAAAGAGCAGCAGGAAGAGATGGAGCAGGAGGAGGAGGAGCAGAAGAAGGAGAAAGAGGAGCAGGAGGAGAAGGAGCAAGAGGAGCAGGAGGAGGAGAAGGAGGAGAAAGAACAGGAGGAGAAGAAGGAGCAGGAGGAGGAGGAGAAGAAGGATCAGTAGGAGGAGGAGCAGGAGGAGGAGAAGGAGCAGGTGGAGGAGAAGGAGCAGAAGGAGGAGAAAGAGCAGGAGGAGGAGAAGGAGGAGGAGGAGAAGAAAGAGGAGCAGGAGGGGGAGCAGGAGCAGAAGGAGGAGAAGAAGGATCAGCAGGAGGAGAAGGAGCAGGAGGAGGAGGAGGAGGAGAAGAAGGATCAGCAGGAGAAGGAGCAGGAGCAGGAGGAGAAGGATCAGCAGGAGAAGGAGCAGGAGGAGAAGGAGCAGGAGGAGGAGGAGAAGAAGGATCAGCAGGAGGAGAAGGAGCAGGAGGAGGAGAAGGAGCAGAAGGAGGAGAAAGAGCAGGAGGAGGAGAAAGAGGAGCAGGAGGAGAAGGAGCAGGAGGAGAAAGAGCAGCAGGAGGAGAAGGAGCAGAAGGAGAAGGAGAAGAAGGATCAGCAGGAGGAGCAGGAGCAGGAGGAGGAGAAGGAGCAGGAGGAGCAGGAGGAGGAGAAGGAGCAGGAGGAGCAGGAGGAGGAGAAAGAGGAGCAGGAGGGGAAAGAGGAGCAGAAGGAGAAAGAGGAGCAGGAGGGGGAGCAGGAGCAGAAGGAGGAGAAGAAGGATCAGCGGGAGGAGAAGGAGCAGAAGGAGGAGGAGAAGGACCAGTAGGAGGAGGAGAAAGAGCAGCAGGAGGAGAAGGAGCAGGAGGAGGAGAAAGAGGAGCAGGAGGAGAAGGACCAGGAGGAGAAAGAGCAGCAGGAGGAGAAGGAGCAGGAGGAGGAGAAGAAGGATCAGCAGGAGAAAGAGCAGGAGGAGGAGAAGGAGCAGAAGGAGGAGAAAGAGCAGCAGGAGGAGAAGGAGCAGGAGGAGGAGAAAGAGGAGGAGGAGGAGGAGGAGCAGGAGGAGAAGGATCCGCAGGAGGAGAAGGAGCAGGAGGAGGAGAAAGAGGAACAGGAGGAGAAGAAGCAGGAGGAGAAAGAGCAGCAGGAGGAGAAGGAGCAGGAGGAGGAGAAGAAGGATCAGCAGGAGAAAGAGCAGGAGGAGGAGAAGGAGGAGAAAGAGCAGGAGGAGGAGAAGGAGCAGGAAGAGGAGGAGAAGAAGGATCAGCAGGAGGAGAAGGAGCAGGAGGAGGAGAAGGAGCAGGAGGAGGAGAAGGAGCAGAAGGAGGAGAAAGAGCAGGAGGAGGAGAAAGAGCAGCAGGAGAAGGAGCAGAAGGAGAAGGAGAAGAAGGATCAGCAGGAGGAGAAGGAGCAGGAGGAGGAGAAGGAGCAGAAAGAGGAGAAAGAGCAGGAGGAGGAGAAAGAGGAGCAGGAGGAGAAGGAGCAGGAGGAGAAAGAGCAGCAGGAGGAGAAGGAGCAGAAGGAGAAGGAGAAGAAGGATCAGCAGGAGGAGAAGGAGCAGGAGGAGGAGAAGGAGCAGAAGGAGGAGAAAGAGCAGGAGGAGGAGAAAGAGGAGCAGGAGGAGAAGGAGCAGGAGGAGAAAGAGAAGAAGGATCAGCAGGAGGAGGAGAAGAAGCAGGAGGAGGAGAAGGAGCAGAAGGAGGAGAAAGAGGAGCAGGAGGAGAAGGAGGAGGAGGAGGAGCAGGAGGAGGAGAAAGAGCAGCAGGAGGAGAAGGAGCAGGAAGAGGAGGAGAAGAAGGATCAGCAGGAGGAGAAGGAGCAGGAGGAGGAGAAGGAGCAGGTGGAGGAAAAGGAGCAGAAGGAGGAGAAAGAGCAGCAGGAGGAGAAGGAGCAGAAGGAGAAGGAGAAGAAGGATCAGCAGGAGGAGAAGGAGCAGGAGGAGGAGAAGGAGCAGAAAGAGGAGAAAGAGCAGGAGGAGGAGAAAGAGGAGCAGGAGGAGAAGGAGCAGGAGGAGAAAGAGCAGCAGGAGGAGAAGGAGCAGAAGGAGAAGGAGAAGAAGGATCAGCAGGAGGAGAAGGAGCAGGAGGAGGAGAAGGAGCAGAAGGAGGAGAAAGAGCAGGAGGAGGAGAAAGAGGAGCAGGAGGAGAAGGAGCAGGAGGAGAAAGAGAAGAAGGATCAGCAGGAGGAGGAGAAGGAGCAGGAGGAGGAGAAGGAGCAGAAGGAGGAGAAAGAGGAGCAGGAGGAGAAGGAGGAGGAGGAGGAGCAGGAGGAGGAGAAAGAGCAGCAGGAGGAGAAGGAGCAGAAGGAGAAGGAGAAGAAGGATCAGCAGGAGGAGAAGGAGCAGGAGGAGGAGAAGGAGCAGAAGGAGGAGAAAGAGCAGGAGGAGGAGAAAGAGGAGCAGGAGGAGAAGGAGCAGGAGGAGAAAGAGCAGCAGGAGGAGAAGGAGCAGAAGGAGAAAGAGAAGAAGGATCAGCAGGAGGAGGAGAAGGAGCAGGAGGAGGAGAAGGAGCAGAAGGAGGAGAAAGAGGAGCAGGAGGAGAAGGAGGAGGAGGAGGAGGAGCAGGAGGAGGAGAAAGAGCAGCAGGAGGAGAAGGAGCAGGAGAAGGAGAAGAAGTATCAGCAGGAGAAAGAGCAGGAGGAGCCGGAGCAGAAGGAGGAGAAAGAGCAGCAGGAGGAGAAGGAGCAGGAGGAGAAGGAAAAGAAGGATCAGCAGGAGGAGAAGGAGCAGGAGGAGGAGAAAGAGGAGCAGGAGGAGAAGAAGGAGGAGGAGGAGCAGGAGGAGAAGGAGCAGCAGGGGGAGAAGGAGCAGGAGGAGGAGAAAGAGCGGCAGGAGGAGAAGGAGCAGGAGGAAGAGGAGAAGAAGGATCAGCAGAAGGAGCAGGAGGCGGAGAAGGAGCAGAAGGAGGGGAAAGAGGAGCAGGAGGAGAAGGAGCAGGAGGAGGTGAAGGATCAGCAGGAGGAGAAGGAGCAGGAGGAGGAGAAGGAGCAGGAGGGGGAGCAGGAGCAGAAGGAGGAGAAAGAGGAGGAGGAGGAGGAGCAGGAGGAGAAGGAGCAGCAGGAGCAGGAGGAGGAGAAAGAGCAGCAGGAGGAGAAGGAGGAGGAGAAGAAGAAGGATCAGCAGGAGAAAGAGCAGGAGGAGGAGAAGGAGCAGAAGGAGGAGAAAGTGCAGCAGGAGGAGAAGGAGCAGGAGGAGAAGGAGAAGAAGGATCAGCAGGAGGAGAAGGAGCAGGAGGAGGAGGAGAAGAAGGATCAGCAGGAGGAGAAGGAGCAGGAGGAGGAGATGGAGCAGAAGGAGGAGAAAGAGGAGCAGGAGGAGAAGGAGGAAGAGGAGGAGAAGGAGCAGGAGGAGGAAGAGATGGAGCAGGAGCAGGAGGAGGAGAAGGAGCAGGAGGGGGAGCAGGAGCAGAAGGAGGAGAAAGAGGAGGAGGAGGAGCAGCAGGAGAAGGAGCAGCAGGAGGAGAAGGAGCAGGAGGAGGAGAAAGAGGAGCAGGAGGAGAAGGAGCAGGAGGAGCAGGAGGAGGAGAAAGAGCAGCAGGAGGAGAAGGAGCAGGAGCAGGAGAAGAAGGATCAGCAGGAGAAAGAGCAGGAGGAGGAGAAGGAGCAGAAGGAGGAGAAGGAGTGGTAGGAGGAGGAGGAGAAGGATCAGTAGAAGGAGGAGCAGGAGCCTCCGGGGAGTCCCGGGAGCTTCTTCTCTTCCACGACATGGAGCGCATCAGATGAAGACTCCAGCAGCCAAGAAGAGGAGGGCACAGGCTCTCTCCACGCCTCAGAAGACACCACATCCTTGCCCAAAGACCTGCTAAATGAGAAGGTGGCTAATTTGGTGCATTTAATGAACCTCAAATATCAACAGAAGGAGCCCATCACAAAGGTAGAAATGCTAAAAGTTTCATCGAAAGGGATAACAAACAATTCCCTGTGATCTTTGAGAAAGCTTCTAAGTGCCTAGAGGTGATCTCTGGCATCAATCTGAGGGAAGTGGACCCTAAAACCCACTCCTACGTCCTTGTCAACTCTAGGCCTCACCCATGATAAGATAGTGATGATCAGAGCATGCCTGCAAATGGCCTTCTGATAATCGTCCTCGGTGTGATATTCATAGAGGGCAACTGTGTCCCTGAAGAAAACATCTGGGATTTCTTGAATATGATAGGCATCCATGCTGGGAGGAAGCACTTCATTTATGGGAAGCCTAGAAAGCTCATCACCAGAAACTGGGTGTAGGAGAATTATCTAGAGTACTGGATGGTGCCTAGTAGTGATCCTTCACGGTACGAATTCCTGTGGGGTCCAAGGGCCTATGCTGAAACCAGCAAGCTGAAAGTTTTGGAATTTTTGGCCAAGATCAAAGGGATTGACCCCATTTCCTTCTCAGATTGGTATGAGGAGGCTTTAAGAGACGAAGAAGAGAGAGCTGGGACCAGAAATAACTCTATGGATAGTAATACCGCCATGTTTATTGTGCAGCATTTGCCAGTAATTCCTGACCCAACTGAAGAATGTACTGTGTTTGAAGAGGGCAGTCAGGTTTCAAAGTAGAGGAGAGTCGGGGTCAGGCTGGGGAGAACACTCTGTGCAACAACTTTGTTTTCCTGTTCTGTATGGGTGACTTGAAAGTTTATCTTTTTTTCTTCCCTTTCAATATTTTTTTTCAAATACTCTTCCTTTTAATAGGCTTATTGACTTTAGAATCTGTTTATGAATGATGTTGATCACATTTATTGCTAAACATTTATCAGATTTAAGAATAAGGGTTTTGATATTTTGCAAAGCAATTTGGGGAACCTTCCATTGTATTTTGTGACATGGAACAAGATAACATGATATTGGGGTTTTCTTGGAAATGTGGAAAAACTCAGCAGGCAATAGAGAAAAAAATGGAAAACATGGTTCATTTTTGGATTCCCATACCACTTTAGTCTGTTGTTCTGTAAAATTTAAGATATGTATACCTGGATTTGTATGGCTTATTCAAGAAAGTAAACGTAATCTAAACAAACCCAACTTTTTGGATTCTCTTAACCACTTCAGTGTACTATTCTGTAATATTAAAATATATACCTGTACTTGCTTGGCTTATTCAAGAAAATAGGCATAATCTTAACAAATCTTAATTTTTGGATTCCCTTTAGCTATTTTAGTCTCAGTCAGTTCAGTTCAGTTCAGTCGCTCAGTCGTGTCCAGCTCTTTGCGACCCCATGAATCACAGCACGCCAGGCCTCCCTGTCCATCACCAACACCTGGAGTTCACTCAAACTCATGTCCATTGAGTCAGTGATGCCATCCAGCCATCTCGTCCTCTGTCATACCCTTCTCCTCCTGCCCCCAATCCTTCCCAGCATCAGAGTCTTTTCCAATGAGTCAACTCTTCGCATGAGGTAGCCAAAGTATTGGAGTTTCAGCTTTAGCACCAGTCCTTCCAATGAACACCCAGGACTAATCTCCTTTAGGATGGACTGGTTGGATCTCCTTGCAGTCCAAGGGGCTCTCAAGAGTCTTCTTCAACACCACAGTTCAAAAGCATGAATTCTTTGGTGCTCAGCTTTCTTCACAGTCCAACTCTCACATCCATACATGACTACTGAAAAAACCATAGCCTTGACTAGAAGGACCTTTGTTGGCAAAGTAATGTCTCTGCTTTTGAATATGCTATCTAGGTTGGTCATAACTTTCCTTCCAAGGAGTAAGCATCTTTTAATTTCATGGCTGCAGTCACCATCTGCAGTGATTCTGGAGCCCCCAAAAATAAAGTCTGACACTGTTTCCACTGTTTCCCTATCTATCTGCCATGAAGTGATGGGACCAGATGCCGTGATCTTCGTTTTCTGAATGTTGAGCTTTAAGCCAACTTTTTCACTCTCCTCTTTCACTTTCATTAAGAGGCTTTTTAGTTCCTATTCACTTTCTGCCATAAGGGTGGTGTCATCTGCATATCTGAGGTTATTGATATTTCTCCCAGCAATCTTGATTCCAGCTTGTGCTTCTTCCAGCCCAGCATTTCTGTGATGTACTCTGCATATAATTTAAATAAGCAAGGTGACAATATACAGCCTTGACGTACTCCTTTTCCTATTTGGAACGAGTCTGTTGTTCCATGTCCAGTTCTAACTGTTGCTTCCTGACCTGCATATAAGTTTCTCAAGAGGCAGATCAGGTGGTCTGGTATTCCCATCTCTTGAAGAATTTTTCACAGTTTATTGTGGTCCACACAGTCAAAGGCTTTGGCATAGTCAATAAAGCAGAAATAGATGTTTTGCTGGAACTCTCTTGCTTTTTCGATGATCCAGCAGATGTTGGCAATTTGATCTCTGGTTCCTCTGCCTTTTCTAAAACCAGCTTGAACATCAGGAAGTTCATGGTTCACATATTGCTGAAGCCTGGCTTGGAGAATTTTGAGCATTACTTTACTAGCATGTGAGATGAGTGCAATTGTGCGGTAGTTTGAGCATTCTTTGGCATTGCCTTTCTTTGGGATTGGAATGAAAACTGACTTTTTCCAGTCCTGTGGCCACTGCTGAGTTGTCCAAATTGGCTGGCATATTGAGTGCAACACTTTCACAGCATCATCTTTCAGGATTTGAAATAGCTCAACTGGAATTCCATCACCTCCATTAGCTTTGTTCATAGTGATGCTTTCTAAGGCCCACTTGACTTCACATTCCAGGATGTCTGGTTCTAGGTGAGTGATCACACCATCGTGATTATCTGGGTCGTGAAGATCTTTTTTGTACAGTTCTTCTGTGTATTCTTGCCATCTCTTCTTCATATCTTCTGCTTCTGTTAGGTCCATACCATTTCTGTCCTTTATCGAGCCCATCTTTGCATGAAATGTTCCCTTGGTATCTCTAATTTTCTTGAAGAGATCTCTAGTCTTTCCTATTCTGTTGTTTTCCTCTATTTCTTTGCATTGATAGCTGAGGAAGGCTTTCTTATCTCTTCTTGTTATTCTTTGAAACTCTGCATTCAGATGCTTGTATCTTTGCTTTTCTCCTTTGCTTTTTGCTTCTCTTCTTTTCACAGCTATTTGTAAGGCCTCCTCAGACAGCCATTTTGCTTTTTTGCATTTCTTTTCCACGGGGATAGTCTTGATCCCTGTCTCCTGTACAATTTCACGAACCTCCATCCATAGCTCATTAGGCACTCTGTCTATCAGATCTAGTCCCTTAAATCTATTTCTCACTTCCACTGTATAATCATAAGGGATTTGATTTGATTTTCTTCAGTAAAATTAAAAGATATATACTTGAATTTGCTTGGCTTATTCGGAAAAGAGTGATCTTAATCTTAGTAAATAAAAAACTACTCACTGACTCATTTATTCATCAAACATTAACTGGATATATTTTCTTTAGAAAGCACTGTGATAACAGTGGAAATCTGAGGATAAGCAAGACATACTCCTGCCCAGAGAAAGGAAGAGGTTAGGAGAAGCAATAATATCAGGAAGAAAGTAAGATGTCCTCCCATTACCTAAACAACAGTTGAAAAAAAGAGTAAGGAAGTAGGACTCCAGATGGGAGCAGTCAAGTGGAAATGCCCTGAGCTAGGGCATTTTGGGGCTTTGGGAAAACTGCATTTCCTTCTATGAGAGCTAATTATTAGTTAAGCTATGGGTGATGGCAGAGGCCAGACTCTTAGACTGCGTGTTATAGAGGTGAGAGAAGAGCATGTAATGGAAAATTGCTTAGTAGTTACTTTTGGATCAGGGATAAACCAGAGGGAAATCCCTATCTGGGGCAGGTATGAGAGGTACCCTGAACTCTTGTTCCAGGGCAGTGAATACAGTGCTTGAAGGTGTTCTATATATATATATCATCTGCAGTGATTTCTTGAGAATAGGGTGATACTCTCTTGAGGTGATACCCAGAAGCCACTAGGCTGGCATTCCTGTCCCTGGCCTAAGACAGTCAGAGCCAACTCTGTTAAGATCCCGTTAAAGATAGGTTATCTTGAGTTTGCATGCATACTAAGTCGTTTCAGTCGTGTCTGACTCCTTCTGACCCTATGGACTGCAGCCTGCCAGGCCCCTCTGTCCATGGGATTCTCCAGGCAAGAATACTGGAGTGGGTTGCCATGCCCTCCTCCAGGGGATCTTCATGACCCAGGGATCGAACCCAGGTCTCCCACATTGCAAGCAGATTCCACCCGTGTCTCTTACGTCTCCTCCATTGGCAGGTAGGTTCTTTACCACTAGCCCCACCTGGGAAGCTTGAGTGTGAAAGTGTTAGCCCCTCAGTCATGTTCAACTCTCTGTGGCCCCATGGACTATAACCTGCTAGGCTCCTCAGTCCATGAAATTCACCAGACAAGAATACCGGAGTGGGTAACCATTCCTTCTCCAGGGGATCTTCCAGACCCAGGGATCAAACCCAGGTTTCCCACACTGCAGGCAGATTCTTTAACGTCTGAGCCAGGAGGGAAGTCCATCCCATCTTGTGTGTAATTAGGCCAAATCTAAGCAAGGTCTAGATTTTGGTGGCAGTGAAATGAATGAAAATAGTATTTTGGATGGATGAGTAGCTGGGAGAGAAGGAAAGAATTTGACTTAAATTCTAGGAGCTTTGAGTTATATTAGCTGGGGCAATTTACTCATACCCCAAATTAATAATCCTCTAAAACTCAAAAATTTAGTGAGTTTTGTGAAGCTGCATTTTTGCCTGATTTGATTATCTGTATATTATTTGGGACACCCTGGATAAAAACAAAATCCCAGAAGAGAGGGTTGTAAGGTCTGGGGACAAAATAATACTAGAAATAATTGCCATTCATTAAAGACCTAATAAATGCCACTGTGCTAGATGTTTTTCTTATTTTCCATACATTCCAGCAGTCCTATAAGAGGGCTTATCAAAACCATTTTATAGAGGATGCATCCAAGGCTCATAGTGTTGGTAATTTCCCCAAGATTATATTGCTAGTAAGTGATAGGGCTGAGACTAGACTGTGGTCTGAATTCATCTAGGGCCCATAACCTCCTAGCTTATGGCAGGTCTATCTTTTATTCCATTCTCTTCTGAGTACTGTGTAACCTCTCAGGTGACAAAAAGAAGGACCACGTGACAAGGTACTAAAAAAAAAAAAAATGAAGAGAAAATGAGAATAAGACATAATTTGGGGATTGTCTGAGCTTTGTTTATCTAGGATCCTCTTGCTTAGAGACCTAGGATACCTTCATAGTTAACTCTACCCAGGTGCTGGCATTTGTGTCCAGTCCTAGCAATATCCTGAATTACAGCACACTTCCCCTTATCTTCCCCAGTCTGCCCTCTTGTCCAGTTCTGGAACCTAGTCTGCTGGACAGCTCCTCACTGTCTCCTCATCTGAAAGCTGTACCCTATTCCCAGTGGACGACCCAGCACCACCGCTGCCTTCCCCCTAACAGAGAACATTCCTACTCCCTGCAAAAGTACTCTGACTGTTTTCATCTTCACTCTGGAGCCCTGATAGCAACAGCCCCTTCAACTTTGAAGTCCAGTTTGGAAAGTTCAAATAGACAGTGTAGATTATACTGATCTGTAGTGAGTTAAATGGTGACCCCCAAAAGATATGTATTTAAGATATAGATAGATAGATAGATATATCCAAGTCCTAATTTCCAGTATCTGTGTATGTGACCTTATTTGGAAATGGTCTTTGCAGATGTAATTATGTTAGGAATCTTGAGATTATCTTGGATTTAGGGTAGGCCATAAATACAATGAATGGTGCATAAGTAAGAAAAAGAAAGGGAGATATGACACACACAGAATCACAGAGAAGAAGGTGATATGAAGGTTGGAGGCAGAGATTGGAGTGATGCATTTATAATGCAAGAAATACCAAGGATTGCTGGTGATAACCAGAAGGCAGAAGAGGACCATGAGATGGAATTCTCATTAAGATTTACAGATAGACCTGGGAAGCTACTACATGTTCATTCCCCCAGGTGTATTTAACAGAATATCAAAGTGTTTTCCAAAGGTGCTTGTTAGTAGAGTGTGCTGCTGCTGCTGCTGCTAAGTCGCTTCAGTCGTGTCCAACTCTGTGCGACCCCAGAGATGGCAGCCCACCCGTCCCTGTGATTCTCCAGGCAAGAACACTGGAGTGGATTGCCATTTTCTTCTCCAGTGCATGAAAGTGAAAAGTGAAAGTAAAGTCACGCAGTCATGTCCAACTCTTAGCGACTGCATCGATGCAGCCTACCAGGCTCCTCCGTCCATGGGATTTTCCAGGCAGGAGTACTGGAGTGGGGTGCCATTGACTGCTCCAAGTAGAGTGTGATTCCGCATAGAATCTACTGGCTATTGGAATATAACTCTGAAGTTAGATACACCATTTTTGAAACCACCATAATACTTGCAGTAGGACTTTAATGGGATGTCTTTTTGAAATTGACCACTGAACACATACATAGATGGATGTGCTTATCTAGCTGGTTAAAAACCAAAGCCTTCATCGTAAATAATAGATAAGGAAAGACCATAGAAATCTCTGTGTAATCAAATGTCTACAGAGGCTAAATTCTTAAAATCTCTGTAGTCCTTCTGGGCAATGAAAACGGTTCCTTAGCAGACATGCTAGCTCTGTTTAAAAACAAACAAAAAAATCTTTATAGTGAACTGTATAACTGTATGTTTATGTCGCCCACAAATTCATATATTGAAAACATAACCCCCATTGTGGTAGTATTAGGAAGTGGAGCATTTGGCAGGTAATTAGGTTTTGATGAGGTCATGATGGTGGAACCTCTATGATGAGAGTAGTGCCTTTATAAGAAGAGAAAAATAGGCTAGAGATTTCTCTTGGCCATGTAACAATAGAATAAGAAGATAACTGTCTTCAAGTCAAAAAGAAGGTCCTCTCCAGACACCAAGTCCATCAGCAGCCTGATCTTTGACTTCACGGACCCCCAGAAGATACATACATTTCTGTTGTTTAAACCACTAAGTTGATAGTATGTTATTTAGTCAGCCTGAGCTGACTAAAACAACCATCCTTCTACTGCCCCTTGTCTGTGTACCTGTTGTACAGGAAAGTCCTGGTTTGCAGCATGCCAAAAGACACCTACCTGTACAGGAATGTTCAGTCATGTAGAACGTAGCAGAGGCTCATAAAAGATTCTGGCCACGTATCACAAGGAAGGAGAAAATTCTCAGTATGCTGAAATTAGAAACATTATTGCAAAGAGTAGTGAACTAAAGTGTTATTGGGTGAAGAAGGGTGAGTTCTCCCTGCCGAGATTATAGAATCCTTTGACAACTAGGTGTGGTCTTATATTAGAAAGCACCTGTCAGATAGTAGGTTCCTGAAAAGTTGGTGAATCTTAAGGTAAATTGGGTTTTCTCAGAAACTGCCTTCAAGAAATGAAGAGAACTGTTATAACAAATTACAATCTCTGCTTTTTATTGAGCACCTACTAGGTGACAGCTCATGGGAGAGAGAGTATGCGAAGGCTTATGGAATAGACTACAAGAACTCATCCACATTTTGCTTCCTCACCTTCTGGGTGCTCCACTGGTAGTTAGGTAGGAGCCAGTATGCCCTTTCCATGCTTCCTCTGCCATTCAGCAGCAAACATGGAGACCCGCATGTTGGAATAGTGGTGCTACAAGATGGAAGCAGCCTGTAGCCTTGAGTCACCTGAAAGCAGAAAGTCCCTGCCAACCCAAATCAGAGTTTATGTGAACAACAATAACAATTGTGTTAAGTCACTCATATGTCAGGTTTTGTCTACTGTGTCAGCAAGCAGTTAATTTACTGATTAACACACAGCACCTATTTCTGATTTTAGGCCTACCTAAATATTTTACTTAGAAAGCTGCTGCTAAGTCGCTTCAGTCGTGTCTGACTCTGTGCAACCCCATAGACAGCAGCCAACCAGGCTCCCCTGTCCCTGGGATTCTCCAGGCAAGAACAATGGAGTGGGTTGCCAGTTCCTTCTCCAATGCATGAAAGTGAAAATGAAGTTGCTCAGTCTTGTCCGACTCTTAGCGACCCCATGGACTGCAGCCCAACAGGCTCCTCCGTCCATGGGATTTTCCAGGCAAGAGTACTGGAGTGGGGTGCCATTGCCTTCTCCATACTTAGAAAGCTAGTAGTTCATATATTCTTGTAAAAAAATTCTAAAAACAAAAATCAATCACAATTTTCCCCTTTACAAAGTTCATTCAAAATCCATACCCCTTCTCAGTTGTTGTTCAGTCACCAAGTTGTGTCTGACTCTTGGAGACCCCATGACTGCAGCACACCAGGCTCCCCTGTCCCTCACCATCTCCCGGAGTTTGCCCAAGTTCATGTCCATTGAATTGGTGATGCCATCCAACCATCTCATCCTCTGTCACCCTCTTCTCCTTATGCCTTCAATCTTTCCCAGCATCAGGGTCTTTTCCAATGAATCAGCTGTTTGCATCAGGTGGCCAAAGTATTGGAGCTTCAGCTTCAGCATCAGTCCTTCCAATGAATAATCAGGACTGATTTCCTTTAGGACTGACTGGTTTGATCTCCTTGCTGTCCAAAGGACTCTCAAGAGTCTTTTCCAGAACCACAGTTCAAAAGCATCAATTCTTCAGTGCTCAGCCTTCTTTATGGTCCAACTCTCACATCCATACATGACTATTGAAAAATCATAGCTTTGACTATATGAACCTTTGTTGGCTAAGTGATATCTTTGTTTTTTAACACACTGTCTGGGTTTGTCATAGCTTTCCTGCCAAGAAGCAATCATCTTCTAATTTCATGGCTTCAGTCACCATCTGCAGTGCTTTTAGAGCCCAAGAAGAGGAAATCTGTCACTGCTTCCACATTTTCCCCTTCTATTTGCCATGAAGTGATAGGACTGAATGCCATGATCTTACTTTTTTTAATATTGAGATTTAAACCATTTTTTTTCACTTTCCTCCTTCACCCTCATCAGGAGGCTCTTTAGTTCCTCTTCACTTTCTGCCATTAGAATGGTATCATCTGCATATCTGAGGTTTCTGCTGTTTCTCCCCACAGTCTTGATTCCAGCTTGTAACTCATCCAGCCAGGCACTTTGCATGATGTGCTTTGTGTATAAGTTAAACAAACAGGGTGACAATAAACAAACTTGTTGTACTCCTTTTTCAATCCTGAACCAGTCAGTTGCCCCAGACAGAGTTCTAACTGTTGCTTCTTGACCCACATATAGGTTTCTCAGGAGACAGGCAAGATGGTCTGGCATTCCCATCTCTTTAAGAGTTTTCCACAGTTTGTTATGATCCACACAGTCAAAAGGCTTGAACATAGTTCATGAAACAAGAGTTAGATGTTTTTCTGGAATTCTCTTGCTTTCTCTATGATCCAATGAAATTTTGCAATTTGGTCTCTGGTTCCCCTGCCTTTTCTAAGCCCAGCTTGAACATCTGCAAGTTCACATAACACTGAAGCCTAGCCTGGAGGATTTTGAGCATAACCTTACTAGCATGGGAGATGAGTGCAATTGTCCAGTGGTTTGAACATTCTTTAGTACTGCCCTTTTTGGGAATTGGGATGAGCGTTGACCTTTTCCAGTCCTGTGGCCACTGCTGGGCTTTCTAAATTTGCTGACCTATTGAGTGCAGCACTATAACAGCATCATCCTCAGAGGTAACTACAATTAAAAATCTGCTGTGTATTATTTTAAAGGTTATTCTATGTTTTTCCATAAATACATGTATTAAAATATATATTGTTTTTCTTTTAACATACTTGGTAATTATGTATATATTAACCTTCCACTTACCTTTGCCATTTAATAAAAAAATGCAAGTTCTTTCCTAGACAAAAGACCAGGAAAAGTTTGGCCTAAGAAGAGAAAATCTTTTAGCAATACTTGCCTCATGCTAGCCAAACACTAACAGACAAACTACAGCATCCACACACCATCGGCACACTAAAAGGTTATTAGGAAGGAGTGGGGAACTGATCTTACATTTCTAAGGCTGAAGGTGGTAGTGCCAGAATTCCCCTAGCAGGGTAATAATGTTGGCAAGGCTTAGCAAGGTATTGGCCTTCATATTCCCTGCCTGGCAGAAACACACAACATCCTTATTCCCCTCCAAGGTGGTGTGTGTGTGTTGGGGGCAGAGCAGAAAGCTGGTCTTCCAAGTCTTCCAGATGGCACAGTAGGAGGTGCTCTGACTCCCCCTCAAAGATAATGTGATCAGGATCCAGTCTCTTTCCCCTCATAACATTGGGCCATGCAGAGCTATGACATAGCTCTGAAGCAGAGCTATGACATAGCTCTGAAGCAGAGCTATATGGCATACCTCCTCTCCACTTTCCTAGTATCACAGTGACACTGGGCCAGTGGTGAGCTAACAATCTACCCTGCCCTATAGGTTAGGTACCAAGAACTAAAAAGATCTCAAACGGATGAGAAAGGCAATGCACAGAGGCTAACAAGAGGATAATAGAAGCAGTCTGAGTCATCCCTCTTTCCCACTCATACTGGTGAGTAACCATGTTACTTGGCAGAAAGACAAGTTTACATTGTGGCTGGGAGGTACCCAGGAAGTATGAGTTAGTTCTTTATGTTTGCCAGGACAGTGTCAGTTCAGTCAAAGAGGGAGCTGAGCTTCCACTCTGTCTATAATAATGCTATGTGAGTCAGCACCTTGCTTTTGCTGAGAAGATGTTGGTGGGGACCAGAGGAAAGTTGAACGTGGACCCATCATGTATCTCAACAGGGGAACTGTCTGCTAAAAAGAAAAAAAAAAAAAAAAAAAGGAATAGGATCTAGAATTCATAATATAATGTCCAAAATGTGCAGGATACAATTGAAAAACAGCTTTCATACCCAGAATCAAGTAAAGCACAATTTGAGAGAGCAAAGACAATCAGCTGATGCCAACACTAAGGTGAATAAAATGTTGGAATTATCTAAAAAGAATTTAAAGCAGCCATTAGAAAGCAGGTTCAACAAGTAACTACAAATTCTCTATAAAGAAAAGAAAAAGAAAAAATTGTCCAAAATGAGATAGAAATTATAAAAAAAGAAAGCTGTGGTACATATACACAAGGGAGTATTACTCAGCCATTAAAAAGAATACATTTGAATCAGTTCTAATGAGGTGGATGAAACTGGAGCCTATTATACAGAGTGAAGTAAGCCAGAAGGAAAAACATAAATACAGTATACTAACGCATATATACGGAATTTAGAAAGATGGTAACAATAACCCGGTGTACGAGACAGCAAAAGAGACACTGATGTATAGAACAGTCTTATGGACTCTGTGGGAGAGGGAGAGGGTGGGAAGATTTGGGAGAATGGCAATGAAACATGTAAAATATCATGTAGGAAACGAGTTGCCAGTCCAGGTTCGATGCATGATGCTGGATGCTTGGGGCTGGTGCACTGGGACGGCCCAGAGGGATGGTATGGGGAGGGAGGAGGGAGGAGGGTTCGGGATGGGGAACACATGTATACCTGTGGCGGATTCATTTTGATATTTGGCAAAACTAATACAATTATGTAAAGTTTAAAAATAAAATAAAATTAGAGAAAAAAAAAAAACGAAAAAAAAAAAAAGTAGAGAACAAATGTATAGAAACCAAGAAGGGGTGAGTGGGAGATTGGCATTGACATATGTATGTATAAGCTACAATATGTAGAAAATAGGCAACCAGTGAGAACCTACCAGATAGCACAGGGAGTTCTACTCTGTACTCTGTGGTAATGTGAATGAGAAGAAAATCCAAAAAAGGGGATATATGAGTATGTATAGCTGATTATAGCACAACATTTTAAAACAACTATACTCCAATAAAAATTTAATTAAAAAAAAAATAAACAGAAGATATAAAAGTGAAAAATACTGTAGCTGATATAAAAATCTTGTTGGATGGGCTCAATAGTAGACTGGAGATGACAGAGGATAGAGTCAGTGAACTTGAAAAGAGAACAATAGAAATTACTGATCTGAAAAGTAGAGGGAAAATACTCTGACCTTATCTAATCATCAAAATCTAGTCTGAAGACTTTTACTTTGGAAAACATGGAATATATATGTATTTTCTTATTATTCCTGCTGTGAACAACTAAAAATCCTAGACATTATATTCAAAACAAATATAAAAGGACTCTGAAAGGTGAAAAGAATCAGCCAGACTTGCTAAGGGCCTAGGAGTCTGAGGAATGGCAAAGAGGTGAGTTCCCTGAGTTTCTTTTCTTCTTGCTTCGTAAGTCCCAGTCGTGGAGCTGAAGAAACCAGCAATCAGGAAATGCCAATAGATGCAGACAAAAAGAAAAGTCCCGGCAAAATCCTGCTTTCTCTAGCCTAAGGACAAAGAAAGGGGCAGCTTAGTAGGACAGAAACCTTTTAGACAGTAACTGCTCTATTCCAGCCAAACGCGGCACAAGTAACTGTGGTGTCATCCCTGCACACACAGCCAAGGCTGAGTGGGGAGCATAGCCTTCTATCTTCACAGGCCTGTAACAAAGCAGCCCCAACTCCCTTGCCAGGGTGATGTCAGAGAAAGGCTAAAGGAAACTGGGGACTGTCATCACCACTGGACAGCAAGAGACCACTTATGGGCCTGGAATTTTACCCCATCCAGGGTAGAGAATCTGAGGGAAACTCCAATGCTCAGATGTCAATGGAAGCCAAATTGGGAATCTGAACTTGTTACCTGTCAGTAACAAGGTGGTGTCACTCCTCCTTCCTGTGCCAGAGTCAGAGAAAGCCAGATAAAACAAAACTTTAAACAAGATTCAGGGTCTCATAACACACAAAATGTCCAAGTTTCAACTGAAAATCATCATACCAAGAACTAAAAAGATCTCAAACTGAATGAGAAACGCAATGCACGGAGGCTAACAACTAGGTAGTACAAATGTTAGAACTATCTGCTGCTGCTAAGTCGCTTCAGTCGTGTCCGACTCTGTGCGACCCCAGAGACGGCAGCCCACCAAGCTTCCCAGTCCCTGGGATTCTCCAGGCAAGAACACTGGAGTGGGTTGCCATTTCCTTCTCCAATGCATGAAAGTGAAAAGTGAAAGTGAAGTTGCTCAGTCGTGTCCGACTCTAGCGACCCCATGGACTGTAGCCCACCAGGCTACTCCGTCCATGGGATTTTCCAGGCAAGAGTACTGGAGTGGGGTGCCATTGCCTTCTTCGTAGAACTATCTAATAGACTTCAAAGCAGTCATCATAAAAATGTTTCAGTGAGCAATTATGGACATGATTAAAACAAATGAAAAAATATCTGCAGAAAAGATATATAAAGTTTTAGCAAAGAAATAGATGATATAAAAAAGACTCAAAATCAGGGGACAATTTAGATATTCTAGATTAGTTAACGGAGAAGGCAATGGCAACCAACTCCAGTACTCTTGTCTGGAAAATCCCATGGACAGAGGAGCCTGGTGGGCTGCAGTCTATGGTATCGCTGAGGCTCGGACATGACTGAGGGACTTCACTTTCACTTTTCACTTTCATGCATTGGAGAAGGAAATGGCAACCCACTCCAGTGTTCTTGCCTGGAGAATCCCAGGGACTGGGGAGCCTAGTGGGCTGCCGTCTCTGGGGTCGCACATAGTCGGACATGACTGAAGTGACTTAGCAGCAGCAGCAGATTAGTTAAACAAACTGCCAAATATCTGTACCATGGAACACTACAAAGCAATATAAAAGAATGAACTATTGATAAACAAGAACTTGGATAGTTCATGGGGTCACAAAGAAACAGACATGATTGAGCAACTAAACTGAACTGAACTGAAAGGAGCAGATTTATTTAAGAATCATACATAGGATTTATATCATGAAGTGGCAAAGATCAAGCTGGTTTATATAAAAGTCAATTCATGGAAATAGAGAAAAATAGAATCTATTCTAAGCAAAAATCCCCTTTCTGGAATGCCCTGGTGGTCCACTGGTTAGGACTCCACACTTTCACTGATGCAGACCCAGGTTCAATCCCTAGTTGGGAAACTAAACTAAAATCCTACAACCTGTGCATTTTGGCCCAAAACAAAACAAAAACAGCCTTCTCCCAAAAGACTCCTTTTCCCAATAATTGCACCAAGAAGCCAAACACTTTCCATTATGGAGAGTGCACTCTTCCCTGAAAGCAGCAGTAGCAGAAGTGGTTTGTGTTCCTTGATGAACACAACCTTTCCTTTAGCTTTACTCCAAGTATCTATCCCTTTTCCTCAATTCACTGATGTGGACAAATGATGTTTTCACAATCTTATATAAATTGCTCTGCAAATGTAGCTTCCAATCCAGTCCTTTAGGATCCACTTGTGACTAGAGTGCCATCTCTAAATCTCTCCTAGATGAAAATTGTGAAACTGTCATTATTCTTGAGAAAGCATACTAGGCCTCAGTCCAGTTCAGACACTGAGCCAAAGTTAACTTCACTCTTAACTCTGCCCCTAGACTCAGTTTTCTACCCATATCAGAATTACTGGGAACAAAAAGGATGATATTCCTGTCGCCAAAGCTCCTGAAATACCTAAAGATAAACTTTCATATATGTTTCAAAGAAGAATTTTAAAAGTGTCCCTGAGGGGCATGCCAGAAATGGTATGTTTAGCCATGGGTCACATAATTATTGCCTAATTAATTTAAGGTTGGGCCACAGTTCTTGTAACCATCTCCAACAAAAAGGAAGCTCCCAAGGCAGTTGGGAGGAGCATCTGGAACAATGAGGTTAATGACAGAAACTTCTGGGGAAGCCATCTATCATGGCAGGAAAGTCCAAAACACAATGCTTCAGGGGCCGGATTTATGTTAACAACACAAATCACACAGTTGTAACCAACTCTCCAAACTTGTTAGAGAGGGTAAAGTGAAGCTCCTCAGAGGACTACTAAGGTAGTGGTTTGAAGATAATATATGACCATGACAAAAAAACTCAGGAGTCTCCTGGAGAAAACAACCATCAGTTCAGGGCCACAGCAACGATATAAATATTTTATAACATCATGCTGTGTCTAAAAAAATTTTCTTGGATTTGCAGCAACGAGCACCCCTTCTTATGTAACTTCCTCCAAATAAATGTTCAGAAATTTTATAAATGGCTGAGGCATTCGAAACAGACAGCAAGAGAAACTGAAAGCCAGGACCCCATGAACACCCCCACATGAGGCAAAAGGTGGTCTAAATCTTTCATTTTTACCTATGCAAAACTGCCTGTGATGATGTTGCTGCTGCTAAGTCACTTCAGTCGTGTCCAACTATGTGCAACCCCAGAGACAGCAGCCCGCCAGGCTCCCCAGTCCCTGGGATTCTCCAGGCAAGAACACTGGAGTGGGTTGCCATTTCCTTCTCCAATGCAGGAAAGTGAAAAGTGAAAGTGAAGTCACTCAGTCATGTCCAACCCTCAGCGACCCCATGGACTGCATCCTACCAGACTCCTCCATCCATGGGATTTTCCAGGCAAGAATACTGGAGTGGGGTACCATCACCTTCTGCAGTGAGATGTTAGAGAGTACCAAAAAATAAAAACAATTTAAACCAAAAGAACGGAGAAGGCAATGGCATCCCACTCCAGTACTTTTGCCTAGAGAATCCCATGGACGGAGGAGCCTGGTAGGCTGCAGTCCATGACGTCGCTAGAGTCAGACACGACTGAGCGACTTCACTTTCACTTTTCACTTTCATGTATGGAGAAGGAAATGGCAACCCACTCCAGTGTTCTTGCCTGGAGAATCCTAGGGACGGGGAAGCCTGGTGGGCTGCCATCTATGGGGTCGCACAGAGTTGGACAGGACTGAAGCGACACAGCAGCAGCAGCAGCAAACCAAAAGAAAAAGAAAGAGAAACAAAAATTGTAAAAACATCATCTTGAAACAATCACTGGATTTGCCTTTCTCTTCCTGTGGAAGCAGTCCATGGGGTTGCAGAGTTGGACACTACTGTGCAACTGATACTTTCACTTTTCCTGTGGAAAAGAGTTCCGAGTCAAGAATCTCTTTTACAGATCTAACAGCTCATTTGTTGTCACTAAATTGCAGTTTTTGAAAAGAACCATCTTTTCTTGGTACCAAGACACAGCAATGTGGAAGTCCCAAATGACAATGATCCTATCCTATTAGTAGACCAAAAAAAAAAAAAAAAAATGATTTAAACTTTCATTTCAGGCAAGAATCTCTCTAAATTGAAAATCAGTTCTAGATACTAAGGAGGGCCTAGGCATAAAACAATGTTTTAGAGTAGCTGTAAATTAAATTATTTTTAATGCCTCTTTCTTACACATTTACTGAGCTGCTGCTGCTGCTGCTGCTAAGTCACTTCAGTCATGTCTGACTCTGTGTGACCCCATAGACAGCAGCCCACCAGGCTCCCCTGTCCCTGGGATTCTCCAGGCAAGAACACTGGAGTGGGTTGCCATTTCCTTCTCCAATGCATGCAAGTGAAAAGTGAAAGTGAAGTCGATCAGTCATGTCCAACTCTTAGCGACTCCATGGACTGCAGCCCACCAGGCTCCTCCATCCATGGGATTTTCCAGGCAAGAGTACTGGAGTGGGGTGCCATTGCCTTCTCCGATTTACTGAGCACCTACCATGAATTAGGCACTAATCATAGCTAAATGTACAGTTACAATTCACAAAAAAAGATGTATAGTCACAAAAAATGTACAGGCATTAAATTTTACAATTCATACCATTAAAGGGTTCACTGTAGAGTAGAAGAGGCAGATATATAAATTAGTTCTCATAGTACACTGAGAGAGTTGTTATTGACTGAAGAAACATAGTGTTATGGGCACAGAAGAGCTAATGTTTGGAGCACTGGGTCACAGAAGAAATGATGCTGTTGCAGAATCTTGACAAATGATTATAAGTTGGACAAGAGAAGTGAGGACACTCTAGACAAAGAAAATAGTAGATTTGTAAAGGGCATAAAAGTCTGAAATAAAATAATGTGTTCAGGAAAAATAACATGGTTTTGTCTGGTAGGATGCATAAAATACATAAGAGGAAGGAGCATAAGATTTTTTAAAAGAGTGTAAGGTAGAGCATATTGATGAAGCAAGAGTCAGGCATTCTCAATAGTTCTACTTCTGAGCCCTCACAAGAATAGCTCTTAACAGTCCATTCACTGGCAAGGAAGACTTTTTCTAGCATGCACCTCTAGACTCTTCCATCCTCTGCCCCATTACTCAGTTACAAAGACGCCTCTTTTTTTTTTTTTTTTTTTTGTTACAGCAGCAATAGCACTTCCAGTACCAATTTTCTATCTTAGTCTGTTCTGTCTGCTATAATAAAATACCACAGACTGGATGGCTTTAAACAACAGAAATTCATCTCTCAAAGTTCTTCTGGAAGCTAGAAGTCTGAGATCAGGTTTCAACAGAATGCCCTTTTCTAAGTTACAGACTTCTCATATCCTCATAAGCTGAAAAAGGGCAAGGAGGCTCTCTTGGGTCTCTTTTATAAGATCATTAATTTCATTCATGAGGGCTCTACTCTTAAAAACTCATCATCTCCAAAAGGCCTCACCTACTAATACCATCACATTAGGCATCAAAATTTCAACATGTGAATTTTGGGAGGATGCAGACATTCAGACCATAACACCCTATTTACAGTATGGAGAACATCTGGAGGGTGGCAGGAGTAAAAATGGGGAGTTTTCAAGGAAATATTTAAACAGTAAAGGGATACAGTATAATAGTTCATAAGAATCTGAACTAAAGTAGTAGTGGGAATGGAAGAGTTGAAATATTAGACTATACTCACCAACACTTAGTTTGGTCACCATATTAATTTCAGTCATTCAGCAAGTATGTAATGGCA
Source organism: Bos grunniens (assembly GCF_055505025.1). NCBI lineage: Eukaryota > Metazoa > Chordata > Mammalia > Artiodactyla > Bovidae > Bos > Bos grunniens. The sequence goes on along the minus strand of NC_141194.1, from coordinate 120,522,504 downwards.
CATCATTGTAGTTTTTATCTGCCTATTCCAAGTTATTATATTGAGAATCTTTTCATGTGCTTATTGTCCATTCACATAAACTATTTGCTGAATGTCTGTTAATTTTTTTTTTTACTTTTTATTGCATTGTTTTCTTGAGTTTTGAGAATTTTCTATATACACTGGATACAAGCCCTCCATTGAACACATGGTTTTCTAATATTTTCTCTTATCCTTTCATTCTCTTAACAATATTTTGGAGAGAAGTTTTGTTCTTATTGAAGCCAACCCTATCCATTTTTAAAAAATTGATTTGGTGTTTTGGTTTTATATCTAACAAACTGTTGTCTGGCTTGCCGTGTGCGCCAAGTCGCTTCAGTTGTGTTCGACTCTTTGAGAACCTGTGGACGGTAGCCCACCAGGCTCCTCTGTTCATAGGATTCTCCAGGCAAGAATACTGGAGTGAGTTGCCATGCCCTCCTCCAGGGGATCTTCCCAACCCAGTAATTAAACCTGCGTCTCTTATGTCTCCTGTATTGGCAGGCCAGTTCTTTACCACTAGTGCCACCTGGGGAGCCAGTAGTCTGGCCTAGGACCTCCCCCCCAACCCCCCCAGCCCAAATTTCTCTTTCATGCTTAGTTTTAGAAGTTTCATACTTTCAAGGTTTACATTTAGGTCAGTGTTTCATTTTGAATTAAATTTTGTATTGGCAGATTCATGTTGAACTCCGGGAGTTGGTGATGGACAGGGAGGCCTGGAGTGCTGCGATTCATGGGTCGCAAAGAGTCAGACAGGACTGAGCGACTGAACTGAACTGAACTGAAGGCAAAACAATACAATATTGTAAAGTAATTAACCTCCAATTAAAATAAATAAATTTATATTTAAAAATATCCAGAAATAAAGACTTATAGGATAAAAAAATTTTGTGTATGGTATTTTCTACTTTCTTTTCTGGACTCCGTATTTTCTTCCATTGGAGGATTTGTCTATCCTGATGCCAATTTGTTAGGTAACAGCGCAGTGGCCTCGCCCGCCGGCTCGCGAGCTTCCTCCACCCGTGCGGCGCGGGATGGGACGGAGGGAGGGAGACATCCGGAGGCCAGTCCCTCCGCGCGGAGACAGGGTATTCCCGACGGCCGGCTGTCGGGTCCGGTGGTCTTTCCGGTAGGGGAAGGAGAGCGAGAAGGTGGGGGGCGGCGTGAAAAGGGTCTTCAGGCTGGAAGGCGGCTCCTCGCCTCCCGTTTCCCCCACCCCGTCGCCCTCTCCGCGCCTCCTCCCACCCCGTCCCCGCCACTCGACCCGCACCCCCCGCCCTCCGCAACGCCTGGCCTGCCCAGGTGGACCCCGGCCCCGGGATGTCGTCTCCGGTGGCGTCTCTCTTCCGCCCGACCTCGGCTACATACCTCGAGGCTGGGGGGCCGAGGTTCCCCCGGCTACACACCTTCGCCTCTGGCGGTGGCCAGGACTGTCCCCGGTCGCGACGGCACAGTCCGGAGCGTCCGGTGCATCTCGCAGGCTGCGCGGCGGGGCCGCTCGCCTGCCGGTCGCCGCCGGCCCTGGACCAGTCTTCCCGGCCGGTCGTCGCTTGTCCTTTGCTCTGCTCTCCGCCAGGTCGCCAGGCGCCTCTCCCCGCCCTCCGAGCCTGGGGAGTGCCCTCCGACCGGCCGGCCGGCTCTCTCGCGCCCTTCCTCTGTCGTGCTCCTGCCCGACTGCGCCACGCTTCCCGTCGGAGCGTCCCTCTGCCCTCGGTGGCAGGGGAAAGGGTGCCTAGGACGTGGGTGCGGGGACGGGCCACGGCTGTGGGGGAAGAGGAGGGTGCCGTCTGGGCGCGCGGTGGGGTTCTGCTCCTTTTCGGGGGAAATGGGGGTGGGGGGGGGGTCGTCGGGGCTGGTGGCGGCGGCTGTAGGGACTCCAGGCGGCTGTTGGCCAGGGCCGGGCAGGCCCCGCGTCACGGGCTGGTAGCGCCCGAGGCCCGCGGGCGGACGCGGTGGTCAGGGTCTGGGCCGCGGGCCCGTGGGGCACCACGCCCCGCCTCGCCCACCTCCCCTTTCCAGGTACCTAGCGCGTCCTGGCGCGGAGGTTTCAAGACCCCTGGGTGGGGGCGGGGGGCGTCGCCCGTCTACCTTGGGGTCTGGGAGGTCGGGCTCTCCCTCCGGTCTCCCCCGGACTGCACCGCCCCCAGGGGCATGGTCACCCCTGCCGCGGCCGTAGGGAGTTTTTTCTTTTGGGGGGCGTTTCCCGAGTGGCGCTAGCGGTAGAGAACCCGCCTGCCAATGCAGGAGACCTAAGAGACACTGGTTTGATCCTTGGATCCGGAAGATCCCCTGGAGGAGGGCATGGCAACCCCCTGGAGTATTCTTGCCTGGAGAATTCCCATGGACAGAGGAGCCTGGTGGGCTTCAGTCCATGGGGTCGCAGAGTATGACACAACTGAAGTGATTTAGCACCCAGGCATATGCCAATGCCATGCTTTATTGCTTAATGTAATTTTGTAATAAATCTTAATATCAGGAAATATTTTGCAACTGTATTCTTCTCTTTTAAAGTTATTTTGATTGGCTACTCTAAATCCTTTGCATTTCCACATGAATTTTATAGTCAGTCAGGAGCTACAAAAGTTTTACTGGGAGTTTGGGTTTGAATTGAATCTATAGATTAAGTTAGGAAGAATCAACATCTTAACAATATTGAGTCTTCCAACCCCATGAATATGAACTATATTTCTACTTATGTGGTTTGCTTTTAAATTTCTTTCACCAGTGCTTTGTATATTACTACATACAGATCTTGCCTGATTTTGTAGATTTACATATAAACACTTTACTTTTGGGTGGTACTGTAAATGACATTTTTTTAATTTAAAAATTTAATTTCCAGTTTCATTGCTTGTATATAGAAATGCCATGACTTTCCTATATTGTCTTTGCACTAATTTGTATCCCACAATTTTGCCCAAGTATACTGGAGTGGGTAGCCTATCCCTTCTCCAGCCGATCTTCCCAACCGGGGAATTGAACCCTGGTCTCCTGCATTGCAGGTGGATTCTTTACCCACTGAGCTATCAGGGAAGCCACAACTTTGCTAAACTCACTTAGTTCTAGATATATTTTTTCAATTTCCTTGGGATTTTCTGTATAGACAATCAGATTATCTGTGAATAGAGATAGTTTAAATAATTCCTTTCCACCATGTTATGTATTTTATTTCTCTTGCCTGATTGCACTGGCTAGGTCTTACTTTTATTTTTAAGTAAAAATATTAATATTCAGAGTTGTAGGATTAATTTTCAACAATACATTGGCAAGGTTTCTAGATATTACTGAATGATATGAGACTGATTATTGAAAGGGACTCCAACATTTCTTGGAGGGGGTTCCATTGTTGGTTAAGGAACCAGGGTAAATTTGTTGATGTTTCTTAGTGAGACAAGAGTCAATAGTAAAGTCAGCTCTCTGGGTCAGAGAGGAAACTGCCGAATTTTGGGGGAGGTGATATGGTACAGATGTAATATTGCACTTCTAAATGTGTAGGTGATATTGCAAGGCACCCGTTTTCTCATTTGGTGCTTAGGATAGCTTACGGATGTTGGAATTACTAAATTCTTTTACATACGAGGTGAAAATTGGACTTCAGAAAGCAGAATGTTCTACCTAAGCTTACATGGCTTTGTGAGTCCTCATTCAATGCTCTAAGAATCACTCATCTATTTAGAGATCCCAATTTATGAATTGAGGGAGCTCTGGCCTCTTCTCTAATTGCTGGGACCAGTCTATATTATGGGGCAGTTTTACATATTGTCCTGCTAGTGTACAAGCGTTGGAATAGAAGTTTCTGACAAACTATCCTCTTGCTTTTATGTAATCAATTGCGCATCAGGGAGTTGTACTTTTTCTGACATTTGACCCTTTAAAAACGACACTATGAGTACTTGATTCTTTGATAGCTAGGCAGATAAATGATTTCCACTAAGTTATTCTCCTGCCCTGTCACTCCATAGTTCTGACTGCATAGAAAGTTCAAGGACACAGAAGCGCTTCTGATGCGTGAGGCTTTCAAACACACAGTCTAGGGACATCAGAGTTAGACTTCAGCTTGCTAACAGGTATAGAAAATGCCACAGCTAGTGTGTTCCATTTCCATTCTTGAAACCTCCAGATACACTCTGGGTTAGTTTGTGTATCATTGATGTCTTTGCTCCAGTGATATTGGCTTCAAATAGTAGTCCAGGTGTGTCTCTTTTTGGCAAAAGCCTTCATAAATCCCACTTCCTTTGTGTTCTGACCTCTTTTTGCACCTTTAGGACAGCACTTCTCACTGCACTGTAAAAGAGTTATAGTAGAGATATTTATGTTTCAAAGCTTCTGCCATCCTTTCCCACCAGGCTGTGTGCTTCTTGAGAATAGGATTCCTATATTATTGATCATTGTATCACCTATGTTGAGAGCAGGCCTACCTAGAACAAAATTGGGCACTGAATAAATATTTGGTTAATGGAATTGAAGAATAGTTTTTTTGGTTCTTGATATGAGCAGCAACAAAATATCCTTTCAGGTTATTTCCAGTATGAGACTTGCTTTCTGAATAGTTAAGCAGAGGGTAGTATGGAACTTGGATTGTAGATACCTCCAAGCTATGCTTCTAGCTACCCTAAAAGGAAAAGAAAAGTAGGGATTGTTTCTCCAGTTGAGTTGTCTCTGGTTGGGGCATGCTCCTTACACCTCACTGGACCATATAGTCATATGCCCCACAGTATATATTCCACAGAATAACTTAGTGGAAATCATTTATCTGCCTAGCTATCAAAGAATCAAGTACTCACGGTGTCATTTTTAAAGGGTCAAATGTCAGAAAAAGTACAACTCCCTGATGTACAATTGATTACATAAAAGCAAAAGGATAGTTTGTCAGAAACTTCTATTCCAACGCTTGTACACTAGCAGGACAATATGTAAAACTGCCCCATAATATAGACTGGTCCCAGCAATTAGAGAAGAAGCCAGAGCTCCCTCAATTTATAAATTGGGATCTCTAAATAGATGAGTGATTCTTAGAGCATTGAATGAGGACTCCAAAGCCATGTAAGCTTAGATAGTACATATGCTCTACAGTATAAAAGACAAGGCCCCTGTCCTTAAAGAGCTTCTATTCTAGACAGATAATAAGAAAATAACCCAATAAAAAAAGAGAAAATAACCCAGAAAACAAACAAAACTATAATTACAGGTTGTTTTGATAGGAAAGTAATGAGCAAAACAGTGTGTTAGGGTGTGGTAGGGAAAAGGTTGGTTGCCTTGGAATGACTTCTCAGGAAAGACCTCTCTGAAGACATGATGTTTGTCCTGAGATTGGCATATTCCAAAAAAGGCCAACTACATGAGGAGCTGAGAAAAAGTACTCCAGGCAGAGGAATCAGCAAACACACAGATGCTGAAGTGAGAAAGAGGATTGCTTCTTTGAGGAATAGAAAGGAGGCTCCTGCAATTAAGGTGAGAAGACAGGTATAAGATGAGATTAAAACATTGGCAGGGGTCAGATCCTCCGAGGTTGTATAACCTATAAGAAGGACTGGGAATTGTATTCTGAGTGTGGTGGGAAGCCACTGTTGGGATTTAAGCAGGAAAATGACAATCTGCTTTATGTGTGAGAATCAACTGCTGTTTGGAGTTTAGTAGACTCTTAGCTATAAAGGGCAAGACTGAAAGCAGAAATACCAATTAGCCAGCTGATGAGAGGTAATTGTGATTTGGTTAATCCTGACTGCAGTAAGGATGGAAAGAGGTGCATGGATTTGGGGATATATTTTGAAGGTAAGTTAACAAAGCATGTGTTGGATTGAATATAAATGATGAGAGAGTGGGAAGAATGATGGCCTCTTGATTTTTGGTCTGAGCAACTGGGTGAATGATAATGCTATTTACTGGGACAGGAAAGACTGGGGAGTGAGCCGGCCTTGGTTGTGAAATCTGGATGCTGGGTCATATTAAGTTTGAACTTTAATAGAGAACTGTATGAAGATGTTGAGAATATAACAATTTGAAGTTCACAGAAGAGGTTAAAGCGGAAACTATAAACTTGGCATATAAGTGATAGTTCAAAGTATATCCCAGCTTGAGATTTTTTTGACAGACAAACTATTTTTAGAGAAGAGTGCCCCTCAATATGGGGACTCTTCAACAATGAAAGGCCAAGAAGAGGAAGATGATACAGCAAAGACGACTGAGAATGATTGACCAATTGTGTGTGCAGACAGTCAGGAGAGTGTAACACCCTGAGTACCTAGAGATGGGAGTGTTTAAAGAGAGAGTGTTTAAGACAGGAGCAGAGAGGGGTCCACTGGATTTGCAAACATGGGGGATCATTGGTTATCCTTTGAAGAAGATTAGAGAATTCAAGTCAGTTGCTTCTAATTTCTCAAAAGGAATGTGCTAAGTCCATCTGCTAAGAGTATGTGAGTGAGGCTATGGCATATTTGAAGAAAGATGGAAAAGTTACAAAATGGTAAAAGCAAATTTATCAGGAGAATGTAGGATTTCCTGGTACTATAGAGTACCTATGTAAGGTTTGTGACTATGGATTTAAATAGGACTTTTCCTCGAGTAATATTCAACTGCTAAGTTTTACATGTGAGAAAATTATATACTTGGGTTCAACCAAGGTTGAGATGTTACTCCTTGCTCAGAGAGATAGAAGGGTTAGTGTATAAGAAAGAGAATGATTGCAATGATGGATAATGGGATCTAATTTGGGTAAAGAAGTTGGGGACACGGAAATGGTGATGGGGTTAATGGATTGGAGATGACAAGTTTGCTGAAAGATCGTTTGAGTGGGAGTAAGAGAAAGAATGAAAGGATGGAATCAAGATTTCAGAAGTGATACAGTTACTGGTAATGTTAAACTTGAGTGCATGCACATGGGAGTGAGTGACTTAGATGAGGCTGCTGCTGTTGCTAAGTCGCTTCAGTCGTGTCCGACTCTGTGTGACCCCATAGGCGGCAGCCCACCAGGCTTCCCTGTCCCTGGGATTCTCCAGGCAAGAACACTGGAGTGGGTTGCCATTTCCTTTTCCAATGCATGAAAGTGAAAAGTGAAAGTGAAGTCGCTCAGTCGTGTCCAACTCTAGGGACCCCATGGACTCCAGCCTACCAGGCTCCTCTGTCCATGGGATTTTCCAGGCAAAAGTACTGGAGTGGGGTGCCATTGCCTTCTCCTTAGATGAGGCAGAGGGAGAGAAAACTGGAAGAAGTTAAAAAGCTGTGGTTCTAGAGTATTAGACATTCCATGCATGTGATTATTGACATCCCTAAACATTATGACCTGAACAGAAATGGAAATGATGTCAGAGAGCCATGGCCAAAGCCTTTAATGAATGAAGAAGAGGCACTGGGAGGTCGGTGCTGGGTTCATGCTAAGTGGCGTCTAATTCTTTGTGACCCTATGGGCCATGGCCTGCCAGGCTCCTCTATCCATGGGATTATCCAGGCAAGAATATTGGAGTGATTGCCATGACCTCCTCCAGGGGATCTTCCTAACCCAGGGATTGAACTCATGTCTCTTCCATCTTCTGCACTGGCAGGCAGGTTCTTTACTACTAGTGCCACCTGGGAGGTTGGTTGTTGGTAGCAACTAGGAGAGGTAGCATTGTTTTATGCATAATGGTATGAGTTTTATAGGGTCTTGAGATGTTTTTGAATAAAAGAAATGATTTTGAAGTAGTGGTGAGGAATAAGGCTGCCTCTGGCTCTGAGATTCAAAGATTAAGAGAGAAAAATATCCACCTTTGACAGCTTCATGTCCTCATGGGACAGGCAGGTCTTGATTAAGGTGAGGAGATGGAAGGAGCCTGAAGTGGTTGAAGATATAGGAGAATAGACTGAATAGGGAACATGTTCCAAAGAATTTAAAGGAATCAGTTGGTGAGTTAAATTGAGAAATATAGAGAGCAGTATAGGTGAGTGAGGCAAAGAGTATGTATGGTTAGGTGGGGAATGCATTCAAATTATAGACCCAAATACCATATTTAATTCAATGATTTGTTGGTTGTGCATATGAATGGCAAGAAGCTGGGGGTTTAGGTGTGTTCTCACCAAGAATTTGATGAGATCTGATCGCCTTGTGGCTTGTGAGTAAGTAGGTAGGCTTGCAGCTTACCATGTAATAGTTATGCAGGGCAGGTGGCCATGTGATGGACACCATCTCCCCCTAATGAAATATTGGAACCTTTAAAAGAACCAGGAGTGGAGCAGATTTCCCTTTGTGCTTATGAGTCTAGAGAAATGGTGGTATTTAATTTAGTGCCACTGAGCTCTGCATAATGTGCAGCTTCTGACCACTTGGAATGTGTTTTCTGCTGAGGAATATATTATCCATCCTAAGCCAAAGAGATACCAGGTAAATGTTCTGTTTTCAGCACTGACCCTAATCCTTCAGAAATAGAGCCAAACCCTGCTCAGGTAGAGTTTTGATTGCTGGTTTTGAAGTATACTGCAAGGACACATAAGTGTTGCTTAGATTTTCAAGAAAGGAAGCTTGCTTCTTACCTTCCATCACCATGGCTGGATGGCAGTTGCCATATTGGGAGGATTCCTACCCCTTCATCAGTCAGTTCAGCCACTCAGTCATATCCAACTCTTTGCAACTTCATGGACTGCAGCACGCCAGGGCTCCCTGTTCATCACCAACTCCCGGAGCTTGCACAAACTCATGTCCATTAGTCAGTGATGCCATCCAACCATCTCATCCTCTGTCATCCCCTTCTCCTGCCCTCGATCTTTCCCAGCATCTGGGTCTTTTCCAGTGAGTCAGTTCTTTGCATTAAGTGGCCAAAGTATTGGAGTTTCAGCTTCAGCATGAAGCTTCAGTCCTTCCAGTGAATACTCAGGACTGATTTTCTTTAGGGTGGACTGGTTGGATCTCCTTTCAGTCCAAGGGAATCTCAAGAGTCTTCTCCAACACCACAGTTCAAAAGCATCAATTCTTGGGTGCTCAGATTTCTTCTTAGTTGAACTCCCATATCCATACATGACTACTGGAAAAACCATAGCTTTAACTAGATGGACCTTTGTCAGCAAAGTTACATCTCTGCTTTTTAATATGCTGTCTAGGTTGGTCATAGCTTTTCTTCCAAGGAGCAAGTGTCTTTTACTTTCATGGCAGCAGTCACCATCTGCAGTGATTTTGGAGTCCAAGAGCATAAAGTCTGTCACTGTTTCCCCATCTATTTGCCATGAAACGATGGGCCTGGATGCCATGATCTTTGTTTTGTGAATGTTGAGTTTTAAGCCAACTTTTTCACTCTCCTCTTTCACTTTCATCAAGAGGCTCTTTAGTTCCTCTTCACTTTCTGCCATAAGGGTGGTATCATCTGTGTATCTGAGGTTATTGATATTTCTGCTGGCAATCTTGATTTCAGCTTGTACTTCATCCAGCCCAGAATTTCACATGATGTACTCTGCAAATAAATAAGCAGGGTGACAATATATAGCCTTGATGTACTCCTTTCCCAATTTGGAACCAGTCCTTTGTTCCATGTCTGGTTCTAACTGTTGCTTCTTGACCTGCATACAGATTTCTCAGGAGGCAGGTCAGGTGCTCTGCTATTCCCATGTCTTTCAGAATTTTCCACAGTCTGTTGTGATCCACACAGTCAGAGGCTTTGGCATAATCAATAAAGCAGAAGTAGATTTTTTTTAGAATTCTCTTGCTTTTTTATGATCCAGCGGATGTTGGCAATTTGATCTCTGGTTCCTCTGCCTTTTCTAAATCCAGCTTGAACATCTGGAAGTTCACATATTGCTGAAGCCTGGCTTGGAGAATTTTGAGCACTACTTTACTAGCGTGTGAGATGAGTACGATTGTGCAGTAGTTTGAACATTCTTTGACATTGCCTTTCTTTGGGATTGGAATGAAAACTAACCTTTTTCAGTCTTATGGCCACTGCTGCATTTTTCAAATTTGCTAGCATATTGAGTGCAACACTTTAACAGCATCATCTTTTAGGATTTGAAATAGCTCAACTGGAATTCCATCACCTCCACTAGCTTTGTTCATAGTAATGCTTCCTAAGGCCCGCTTGACTTTGCATTCCATGATATCTGGCTCTAGGTGAGTGATCACACTACTATGGTTATCTGGGTCATGAAGATCTTTTTTGTACAGTACTTCTGTGTATTTTTGCCTCCTCTTCTTAATATCTTCTGCCTCTGTTAGGTCCATACCATTTCTGTCCTTTATTGTGCCCAGCTTTGCATGAAATGTTCCCTTGGTATCTCTAATTTTTTTGAAGAGATCTCTAGTCCTTCTCATTCTATTGTTTTCTTCTGTTTCTTTGCATTGATCACTGAGGAAGTCTTTATTATCTTCTTTCTTACCCCTTCACAGTGGGAGGATTTCTACCTCCCATTCTAGGGTGCCAGCCATCCACATTCTTCTTCTCTATTTATCTTTCCATCCTACACTTAGCCTCACATTCTTCCTCTAAAACTGGGAAGGGCTTCCTTTTGAGGCCATGTTAGATGTGCTTTCTTTGAACTCTGCCTGGTTTCCTAGGGCAGGATTGGACCTGTCTCTACCAGCTGTTGAACAGCCATTTCCTGATTCCTGTAATGATTCAAGGTAGAATTTTGACAGTTCTACCCCTGCTTTCCAGTCTGACATTTACTTAAGTATACTTCTTGTTGAAGTAGGCATGAATAAAGAAAGCTTCACAAGTCAAAACATATAATTCAATGCATTTGTACAATAAAAATATACCTATTTATGCACCAATCATATCAAAACACCCCTCATTTCCTCTTCACAGTCCTTCCCTGTCATTACACCCCTCTACTGAAGTAGCTGCTATCCTGAATTTTATACTCTTAATGTTTAGGCTGGTATTAATTCTACTTGCTCTGATATCAAATGCAAAATGTTTTTCCTTTGTTCAGAAGGCTATCTTAACTACTTGGAATGTCCAAATTGTGCAACAAGACTGCGTCTTGATTGGCAGTGTAGTGGACTGGCTGTATTATTTTCGACTTCTGAAAGCAGTCAGAATAACTTTCTTGGAGCTGATACTTCACCCCAGTTATATATGTGTAAGACTGGCTTCTTTTTCATTTGCATTTATCTAAGGGGAAGCATAGGCAACTAAAGGTCCTGCTATTAATGGACCATCATAAAATGGAGAGTAAATCTGGTGATGTAGTTCTGGTGTCATTCATAGCATATATGAATCAGGAAGGCTCTCCTATCCATTCCCAGTATTCTCATTGGGCTTAATTTGGAGTCTCCTTATTGGAAGTAAGACTATATTATGAACTCCTTGATTTTGGCTATTTAAATCACTTTATCCAGCAACCCAAATTAATATTCTTTCTCAGTTTCAATGGATCCAGTTATGGAAAATATAAAGATAAGCTAAATTTCTTCCACAACCCTTGGGCAGGAAGAGGTTTATGTCAGTCTTTTTAAAAATTTGATTTTTTATTTTTTAAAAAATTTGATTTATTTTTATTTATTTATTATTTTTTTAAATTTTATTTTATTTAACTTTACTATATTGTATTGGTTTTGCCATATATCAAAATTAATCTGCCACAGGTATACATGTGTTCCCTATCCTGAACCCTCCTCCCTCCTCCCTCCCCATACCATCCCTCTGGGTCGTCCCAGTGCACCAGCCCCAAGCATCGAGTATCGTGCATCGAACCTGGACTGGCGACTCGTTTCATATATGATATTATACATGTTTCAATGCCATTCTCCCAAATCATCCCACCCTCTCCCTCTCCCACAGAGTCCAAAAGACTGTTCTATACATCCGTGTCTCTTTTGCTGTCTCGTATACAGGGTTATTATTACCATCTTTCTAAATTCCATATATATGCGTTAGTATACTGTATTGGTGTTTTTCTTTCTGGCTTACTTCACTCTGTATGATAGGCTCCAGTTTCATCCACCTCATTAGAACTGATTCAAATGTATTCTTTTTAATGGCTGAGTAATACAATTGAAGCGTGATTGCTTTACAATATTGTGTTGGTTTCTGCCTTACATCAGCATGAATCAGCCATAAGTATACGTATGTCCCCTCCCTCTTGACCTTCCCTCCCACCTTTCTAGGTTGTTACAGAGCCATGGTTTGAGTTTCCTAAGTCATATAGCGAATTCCTGCTGACTATCTATTTTACATATTGTACTGTATATTTTTCCATGTTACTCTCTCCATTTGTCCCACCCTCTCCCTCCTTCCCCTACCCCCATGTCCATAAGTCTGTTCTCTATGTCTGCATCTCCATTGCTGTGCTGCAAATAGGTTCATCAGCACCGTCTTTCTAGATTCCATAAATATGTGTTAATATACAGTATTTTTTTTCTCTTTCTGACTTACTTCACTCTGTATAATAGGCTTTAGGTTCATCCACCTCATTAGAACTGACTCAAATGCATTCTTTTTTAAGACGGAGTAATATTCCATTGTATATATGTACCACAGCTTCTTTATCCATTTGCCTGTCGATGGACATCTAGATTGCTTCCATGTTTTAGCTACTGTAAATAGAGCTGCAATGAACATTGGGGTGCATGTGTCTTTTTCAGTTGTGGTTTCCTTCAGGGTGTATGCCTAGTAGTGGGATTGTTGGGTCATATGGTGACCTAGCTTATTTTCCTAGCTTTTTTTTTTTTTCTTTTAAGGAATCTCCATACTGTCTTCCATAGTGGCTGTTATCAATTTACATTCCCACCAACGGTGCAAGAGGGTTCCCTTTTCTCCACACCCTCTCCAGGATTTATTGTTTGTAGATTTTTTGATGATGGCCATGATGACTGGTATGAGGTGATATCTCATTGTAACTTTCATTTGCATTTCTCTAATAATGAGCAACGTTGAGCATCTTTTCATGTGTTTATTAGCCATCTGTTTGTCTTCTTTGGAGAAATGTCTGTTTAGGTCTCTTGCCCACTTTTTGATTGGGTTGTTTGTTTTTCTGGTATTGAGTTGTATGAGCTGCTTATATATTTTAAAAATTTATCCTTTGTCAGTTCTGGGTTGCAATGGAAGCAATCTAGAAGTCCATGTTCACCTTGTTTATAGTTTCCTTTGCTGTGCAAAAGCTTTTAAGATTAATTAGTTCTGACTTGTTTATTTTTGTTTTTTATTTCCATTACTCTAGGAGGCAGGTCATAGAGGATCTTGCTGTGATTTATGTCATACAGTATTCTGTGTATGTTTTCCTCTAATAGTTTTATAGTTTCTGGCCTTACATTTAGGTCTTCAATCCATTTTGAGTTTATCTTTGTGTATGGTGTTAGAAAATGTTCTAATTTCATTCTTTTACATGTAGCTGTCCAGTTCTCCCAGCACCACCCATTGAAGAGACTATCCCTTCCCCATTGCATACTCCTGCCTCCTCCATCAAAGATAAGGCATCCATAGGTGCATTGGTTTATCTCTGGGGCTTCTATCTTGTTCTATCAGTCTATATTTTTTTGTGTGTGTGTGCCAGTACCATACTGTCCTGATGACTGCAGCCCTCCAGTACACTCTGAGGTCAGGAAGGTTGATTGCTCCAGTTCCATTCTTCTTTCTCAGGACTGCCTTGGCCATTTGGGGTCTTCTGTGCTTTCATGCAAATTGTGAAATTTTTTGTTCTAGTTCTGTGAAAAATGCCATTGGTAATTTGATAGGGATTGCACTGAATCTGTAGATTGCATTTGGTAGTACAATAATTTTCACAGTATTGATTCTTCTAACCCAGGAGCATGCAATGTCTCTCCATCTGTTTATGCCGTCTTTGATTTCCTTCATCAGTGTCTTACAGTATTCTGTATACAGCTCTTTTGTCTCCTTAGGTAGGTTTATTCCTAGATATTTCATTCTTTTTGTTGCAATGGTAAATGAGGTTGATTCCTTAATTTCTCTTTCTGATTTTTTGTTGTTAGGGTATATGTATGCAAGTGATTTCTGTATATTGACTTTGTATCTTCTGACTTTAGTAAATTCACTGATTAGCTCCAGTAATTTTGTGATAGTATCTTTAGGGTTTTCTGTGTATAACATCATCTCATCTGCAAACAGTGAGTTTTACTTCTTTTTTTTCCAATCTGGATTCCTCTTAATTATTTTTCTCCCCTGATCACTGTAGTTAGGACTTCTAAAACTATGTTGAATAATAGTGGTGAGAGTGGGCACTCTTGTCTTGTTCCTGATCCTAGAGGGATGCTTTCAGTTTTCCACCATTGAGGATAATCTTTGCTGTGGGTTTGTTGTATATGGCCTTTATTATGTTGAGGTAGGCTCTTTTTATGCCCATTTTTTGAACAGTTTTTTTAAACCATAGATGAGTGCTGAATTTTGTCAAAAGTTTTCTCTGCATCCACTGAGACTATTGTATGGTTTTTATCTTTCAATTTGTTAATATGGTGTATCACATTGATTGATAGGCATGCAGATCTTTGATGGGATATGTTTAGGTGTGGATATTAAAATGACGTCTCACTACAAGAATTGTCCAAGTTTTTACAGTCTGGTTTAAAATGTTATACAGCTAATTACTAAGGTTTGCAAGTTTCAATAGGTTCTGCATACACTGCTTGCAGGGAGAAGGTCTTCCTTTGTGATTAGTAGGTATAAAAATTATATTTGGATTTAATATTTTCTACCCATCTTAGGAGGTACCCCATGTCCGAGGTCAGGGGCGGCAGCCGAGAGGAGCAACCCCACGTCCAAGGATCGGTGGCTGTGCGGGTGCAGGAGGGCTGAGAGGAGCTAATCCACATTCAAGGTCAGGAGGGATGGCAGTGAAGAGATACCCCTTGTCCAAGGTAAGGAGCAGTGGCTCCACTTTGCTGGAGCAGCCATAAAGAGATACCCCAAGTCCAAGGTAAGAGAAACCCAAGTAAGACGGTAGGTGTTACAAGAGGGCATCAGAGGGCAGACACACTGAAACCATAATCACAGAAAATTAGTCAATCTAGTCACATGGACCACAGCCTTGTCTAACTGAATGAAACTAAGTGATGCCGTGTGGGGCCGCCCAAGACGGGTGGGTCATGGTGGAGAGGTCTGACAGAATGTGGTCCACTGGAGAAGGGAATGGCAAACCACTTCAGTATTCCTGCCTTGAGAACCCCATGAACAATATGAAAAGTCAAAATGATAAGATACTGAAAGAGGAACTCCCCAGGTTGTTAGGTGCCCAATATGCTACTGGAGATCAGTGGAGAAATAACTCCAGAAAGAATTAAGGGTGGAGCCAAAGCAAAAACAATACCCAGTTGTGAATGTGACTGGTGATAGAAGCAAGGTCCAATGCTGTAAAGAGCAATATTGCATAGGAACCTGGAATGTTAGGTCCATGAATCAAGGCAAATTGGAAGTGGTCAAACAGGAGATGGCAAGAGTGAACGTCGACATTCTAGGAATCAGCGAACTAAAATCGACTGGAATGGGTGAATTTAAATCAGATGACCATTATATCTACTACTGCGGGCAGGAATCCCTTAGAAGAAATGGAGTAGCCATCATGGTCAACAAAAGAGTCCGAAATGAAGTACTTGGATGCAATCTCAAAAATGACAGAATGATCTCTGTTCATTTCCAAGGCAAACCATTCAGTATCACAGTAATCCAAGCCTATGCCCCAACCAGTAACGCTGAAGAAGCTGAAGTTGAACGGTTCTATGAAGACCTACAAGATCTTTTAGAATTAACACCAAAAAAAGATGTCCTTTTCATTATAAGGGAATGGAATGCAAAAGTAAGAAGTCAAAAAACACCTGGGGTAACAGGCAAATTTGGCCTTGAAGTACGGAATGAAGCACGACAAAAGCCAATAGAATTTTGCCAAGAGAACGCACTGGTCATGGCAAACACCCTCTTACAACAACACAAGAGAAGACTCTACACATGGACATCACTAGATGGTCAACACTGAAATCAGATTGATTATATTCTTTGCAGCCAAAGATGGAGAAGCTCTATACAGTCAGCAAAAACAAGACCGGGAGCTGACTGTGGCTCAGATCATGAACACTTTATTGCCAAATTCAGACTTAAATTGAAGAAAGTAGGGAAAACCACTAGACCATTCAGGTATGACCTAAATCAAATCCCTTATGATTATACAGTGGAAGTGAGAAATAGATTTAAGGGACTAGATTTGATAGACAGAGTGCCTGATGAACTATGGAATGAGGTTCGTGACACTGTACAGGAGACAGGGATCAAAACCACCCCCATGGAAAAGAAATGCAAAAAAGCAAAATGGCTGTCTGGGGAGGCCTTACAAATAGCTGTGAAAAGAAGAGAAGTGAAAAGCAAAGGAGAAAAGGAAAGATATAAGCATTTGCATGCAGAATTTCAAAGAACAGCAAGGAGAGATAAGAAAGCCTTCCTCAGTGATCAATGCAAACAAATAGAGGAAAACAACAGAATGGGAAAGACTAAAGATCTCTTCAAGAAAATTAGATACCAAGGGAACATTTCATGCAAAGATGGGCATAATAAAGGACAGAAATGGTATGGACCTAACAGAAGCAGAAGATATTAAGAAGAGGTGGCAAGAATACACAGTAGAACTGTACAAAAAAGATCTTCACGACCCAGATAATCACGATGGTGTGATCACTCACCTACAGCCAGACATCCTGCAGTTCGAAGTCAAGTGGGCCTCAGGAAGCATCACTACAAACAAAGCTAGTGGAGGTGATGGAATTCCAGTTCAGTTATTTCAAATCCTGAAAGATGATGCTGTGAAAGTGCTGCACTCAATATGCCAGCAAAGTTTGAAAACTCAGCAATGGCCACAGGCCTGGAAAAGGTGTTTTCCTTCCAATCCCAAAGAAAGGCAATGCCAAAGAATGCTCAAACTACTGCACAATTGCACTCATCTCACACTCTAGTAAGATAATGCTGAAAATTCTCCAAGCCAGGCTTCAAATGTATGTGAACTGTGAACTTCCAGATGTTCAAGCTGGTTTTAGAAAAGGCAGAGGAACCAGAGATTAAATTGCCAATATCTGCTGGATCATGGAAAAAGGAAGAGAGTTCCAGAAAAATATCTACTTCTGCTTTATTGACTATGAGAAAGACTTTGACTGTGTGGATCACAATAAACTGTAGAAAATTCTGAAAGAGATGGGAATACCAGACCACCTGACCTGCCTCTTGAGAAACCTGTATGCAGGTCAGGAAGCAACAGTTAGAACTGGACATGGAACAACAGACTGGTTCCAAATAGGGAAAGGAGTACGTCAAGGCTGTATATTGTCACCCTGCTTATTTAACTTATATGCAGAGTATATCATGAGAAACGCTGGGTTGGAAGAAGCACAAGCTGGAGTCAAGATTGCTGGGAGAAATATCAATAACCTCAGATATGCAGATGACACCACCCTTATGGCAGAAAGTGAAGGGGAGCTAAAGAGCCTCTTGATGAAAGTGAAAGAGGAGAGTGAAAATGTTGGCTTAAAGCTCCACATTCAGAAAACGAAGATCATGGCATCTGGTCCCATCACTTCATGGCAGATAGATGGGGAAACAGTGAAAACAGTGTCAGACTTTATTTTTGGGGGCTCCAGAATCACTGCAGATGGTGATTGCAGCCATGAAATTAAAAGACGCTTACTCCTTGGAAGGAAAGTTATGACCAACCTAGATAGCATATTCAAAACAGAGACATTACTTTGCCAACAAAGGTCTGTCTAGTCAAGGCTATGGTTTTTCCTGTGGTCACGTATGGATGTGAGAGTTGGACTATGAAGAGCGTTGAGCACCGAAGAATTGATGCTTTTGAACTGTGGTGTTGGAGAAGACTCTTAAGAGTTCCTTGGACTGCAAGGAGGTCCAACCAGTCCATTCTAAAGGAGATCAGTCCTGGGTGTTCTTTGGAAGGACTGATGCTAATGCTGAAACTCCAATACTTTGGCCACCTCATGCAAAGAGTTGACTCATTGGAAAAGACTCTGATGCTGGGAGGGATTGGGGGCAGGAGGAGAAGGGGATGACAGAGAATGAGATGCTGGATGGCATCACTGACTTGATGGACATGAGTTTGAGTGAACTCCGGGAGTTGGTGACGGACAGGGAGTCCTGGCGTGTGCTGCAGTTCATGGGGTTGCAAAGAGTTGGACACGACTGAGCAACTGAACTGAACTGAACCCATCTTATACTTGAAAAAACATGCTTCAAATTTATGTCTTTTCTCACATTCATACGTGATATTGCATCTCTTTCTAGTCTCTCCCTTACCCCTACCATTGCATCTCTGATCTCATCCCTTGTTGCTCTCCCTGTTTCTCACCCTGCTCTAAACTCAGACATGCCAGGACGACTCCCATCTCAGGTCTTTGCACATGCTGTTCCGTCTGCATGGAATTCTCTTCTTCCAGATGTACAAAGAGCTCCTCCCTCACCTCTTTAAAGTTTTTACTTAATTGTCACCTTTGGTGACACCTTCCTTGGAGTTCTTATCTAATATGTTAATGCCCATTCCAGACACTTTGCCTTTCCTTTATCTGCTTTTTCTTATTAGTGTTGACTATTTGTCTACTATTTGTAGACTGCAAGCTCCTTAAGGGCGTGGTTATTTGCTTGTTTTGTTCATCACTGTATCTCTAAGACCTAGAACAGTGACAGGCATATAGTAGATACTCAATATCTGAAGATGGGCCACCTTGTTGGAGAATCTTGTCTCTGTAAGTGAAGCCAGGCTAGCAAAGAACAGTGATATAATGGACTACTAGAACTGCCATCCGGTGCTGCTTCAAGACACTTATTTTTTTATACAACAGTTTTGTATATAAATGAATGAGTTATTATCAGTCCATATACTTTGGCCACCTAATAAGAAAGCTGACTCATTGGAAAATACCCTGATGCTGGGAAAGATTGAAGGCAGGAGGAGAAGGGAATGAGATGGATGAGACGGTTGGACAGCATCACTAACTCAATGTACATGAATTTGAGCAACTCCAGGAGATGGTGAAGGACAGGGAGGCCTGGCATGCTGCAGTCCATGGGGTCACAAAGAGTCA
Organism: Bos grunniens; assembly: GCF_055505025.1. Lineage (NCBI taxonomy): Eukaryota > Metazoa > Chordata > Mammalia > Artiodactyla > Bovidae > Bos > Bos grunniens. Next base: position 120,503,504 of record NC_141194.1, on the reverse strand, counting down.
GACACGACTGAGTGACTGAACAACAACAATAGTGGAAAATGTGTACTGGACATAAGCTCTTCAAACCTAGCTATCAGAGCTCAGTCCAACACCAATAACTGTCCATTCAGTTGATTGTTTTCAAATTTTGATACTATAAATACTTCTGCAACAAACACCTTTGTACCATGACCTTTGTAGGACTCTTATTATATTCATTTTGGTATCCCCTGTATACTTAGGATGGGCTTCCCAGGTGGCGCTTGTGGTAAATAACTGACCCGCCAGTGCGAGTAGACCTAATAGATGTGGGTTCGATCCCTGGGTTGGGAAGATACCCTGGAGGAGGGCATGGCAATCCACTCCAGTATTTTTGCCTGGAGAATCCCATGGACAGAAGAACCTGGTGGGCTGCAGTCCATAGGGTTACAAAGATTTGGATGTGGCTGAAGCGACTTAGCAAGCAGCACATATACCCAGGATAGTTTGGAGTGGATGGAAACCAGTTCATAATTGTTGGTTAAACTGAATTAAACCTTACTGGCTAGAAATGCTTACTGTCCTGTAGTCAGTTACTGTTTCCTATTTTACATTTTCTGCCAGTGCTAGATCAACCTACCATCAAGACCTGGCAGATATTCCTTTCATCCAGCAGTAAATAATTTTGAGCAAATATTTTATGCCAGCTGCTGTTCTATGCACTGGGGATACAGCTGTGAAAAAATGGACCAAGTCTCTACCCTCCTAGAGTTTATAGTCAAGTAGGTAATATAGTCCTTAAATAGTCCTTAAATATATGATGGTTAATTTTGTCAGCTTAGCTAGGCTGTGGTGCATCATTGTTTGGTCAAACACCAGTCAAGATGTTGCTCTGAAATGATTTTTTAAATAATTTTAAAAAACTATTAACATTAACATTTAAACTATTAACATTAAAACTATTAACATTTCACTCAGTACACTTTGAGCAAAGCAAAATGCCCTCCATACTGTGTGTGTATGTTTGGGGGAGAGCTCATCCAATCAGTTGAAGGCCTTACAAGAGCAAAGACTGGTGTGTGCCAAAGGAGAAGGAATTATCCTCAAGACTGCAGCATAAACAGCTTGTCTTGTTTCAAGACTGCAGAATTTAGATTCAAGACCCCATTACCAACTGTTACCTGAAATTTCAGTTTGCCAACCTGGAGAACTGTTACCTAATACAACATGTGTGTAATTACTTAGATAGAAACTATGATAAGTGCTATGAGTAGTATGTCTGTAAGGGAGTCTAATCAGGAACCTAATTGAGATCAGCATTTAGAGAATGCCTTTTTAAATACGTAACTTTTAAAAATCTGCTTGGTTCATAAAAGTTTTGCAGAGAAAAAAGGCAGATTTGGGCAAACAGAGAGAACACAAAATGTGAACATCCTGACATGAAAGAAACTGGTTCATTTATGGTCGGAGTATGTTGAATGAGCAGGTGAGTGGTATGAGATGAGGTTGGAAAGACAAACAGGGGTCAGCTATGCAAAACCTTGTAAGTTATGACATTCTCCTGAAGACACTTTCTAGCAGTCTGACCTTGGGAAAGTCAGTCTTCCTGAGCCTGTTTTCTGTTTTGTGCATGGGGGTAATAAAACCTCCTCTATGGAAGAAGTCAGTGAGAAGATACTTCAATATATCATGGACCTAAGTCAGTGCCTGGCACAGTGTACATTTTCAAGCCATGGATACTGTTATTCTCTACCCAGTCAAGTCCTACCCAGCCTTTAAGATACAACTCAATACCCTTGTTCTACATGTGGACTTTCTTGATGAGTCTGGCATGCCCTGATCTTTTTCTTCTCTGAAATCCAATTGTACCAAGAGTCTTTTTGAGGTTCCACTCTTATTGCTTCAAACTTATGTTATCTCCTCCAGCGTCTTTCTAAGAGATCTTAAGGAAGAACAGTTTTCTGTAGGCTCTGCTCCACCATAGTAATTTGGTTAAATAGAGGGTAACTTCTTTTGATTGTTCTTCTCTGTCAGGAGCCGTGTTAGGCATTACTGACAAAATGGAGGCACGGTCCCCAGCCCCCTCTCCTCATTCCGCAGGTACGTATCCCGGGATGAAGGAGTTAGGCCTTGTAATTCTGACTTGTCTTTGCCTCTCCTTGGCTGAGTTGACTGAAAAGGAATATTAAGGTGCTTATTGGTCTTGAGAGGAGCATGAGAAGGCACAAAGCCTTCTGCAGCATTGCTCAGAAAATAATTCATAAAGTTAATCATTGACATTTGTTCAAGGACTTTTACAAAAGAGTGTTCCAGGATGAGCACATAGGCCGTAGCTTGAGGCCATGGGAGGGATTGATATCTGAATCCTATTTGTGAGGAGAATGTTTATGGCAAAGGAGTTTACTGAATTTAGGGCTTAGAAATAATTAAAATAGTTAGAAGTTAAAGATTTAAGGAATGTTGTAAAGTTAGCATATTTTACTATAGCTTATAGAAGTTAGGAATTTTTTAGAGACACTATAGCTAGAAGCCTTTTTAAGAGATAGTGAGCTCAGGATGTTAGGGGCAAACAGGATTTAGGAAGATAAGTAGTAAACTGAGGAATGTAGCATGAGTTACAATGTAATCACAAGTTAAGTATAGGACACATTAGAGGAAGTAGATAATAGATGATAAGGCTGATTCCCAGAGAATCCCTGAAGCCGGAACTCTGAAGAGCAACTATGATTTATGGAGATAATAAATCTGGGAGAGGGGGAACTGAAAATGTCAAACCTCTGGCCTAATGTTTTTGTAAAAGTATAAAAGAGAATCTTAAACTTGGAATAAACAGGCAGTCCATAGAGAAATGAGAGGCTGTCTCATTACTTGCCGACACCGTTCACCTCTTCAGGTTGAATCCCTGGTTGCTGGAGTTGGACTCCGGCACTTCTCATGGCAAGTGTTGGCTTCACAGTATCACTCAGCCTCTTTGGCCACAGGCACAGCTTTGTCAGAGAGTTACCTGGGGATAGAGGCACAGTTAGAGAGCTGGGAGGTGAGTAAAAGCTATTTAGCCCACGTGGAGACAGAAGCCAGGATCTTCACCTTGAGCAGCACAAGGAAATAATTGAATGATCTGTCAAGTTATGACACAAGCATTTTGAAGTGTTTGTTATAACTTCATAGTTCATACCACAAGACGTTGTTCAGACTTATTTTCTATCTCTTTTATCTTCTGTTCCTTTTTTACTTTCCCCTAGCAATGGCACCCCACTTCAGTTCTCTTGCCTGGAAAATCCCATGGACGGAGGAGCCTGGTGGGCTGCAGTCCATGGGGTCGTGAAGAGTAGGACACGACTGAGCGACTTCACTCTCACTTTTCACTTTCATGCATTGGAGAAGGAAATGGCAACCCACTCCAGTGTTCTTGCCTGGAGAATTCCAGGGATGGCGGAGCCTGGTGGGCTGCCGTCTATGGGGTCACACAGAGTTGGACACGACTGAAGCAACTTAGTAGTAGTAGTAGTAGAAGATCCCATAAAGCTATGCTTATGTTTGCATCTCATTTCTCTATACTGTCTTTTATGGAGTTGTTTTGTAACAATAACAAGAAGAAGGAATAGGGGGTCAATGATTAGGTTTGTTATTATAGACATTTAATTTGTTAACATAAACAAACTTTCGAGAAGTTCAGCTTCCTGTCTCTCAGTGGAGGAGGAGAAAATTCCCATTATGGCCTACTTGTCACTTGCTCATCTCCAGGCTGTTTCTGAATGCCAAGACCAACCTGTGGGAAATCTTGAAGCTTTACTGGGTCTTATTCTCAGCAGTGCTAGGAGATATATTTCTATATACCTCATACTTTCAGCTATTCGGGGAATTGTCTTTTATGTTAATTAGCATATTTCCAAACTTTAATGGCATATCCAAAAGCCTTGAAATGATAATTTACCTCTTTTCCTATCTGCATATAGCAAATATTTTGTACTAAATTTAACGTGAAATGTAGGAACTGGAAAATCAGGCAATAGCAAAATTTAAGTTGAAGAATTAGATACATTTAAATTACTTGAAGGAATGATCTGATTAACAGTTGTTATCATTAAAGTCACAGTTTTATGTAATATGGCATATGCTTGATAAAGTCAAACAGCTCATTTTCTTTTCTTTTTTTTTTTAGGTGAAGAGTAAGTTTATTAGCATAGGAAGCTTGTGGGAGATTCAAATGGGCAGGCATGGGAGCGCAGCCCCAAGAACAGAGAGGGCTACATTTTCATAATCAAAGAAAAAGTGAGGAAGGGAGAAGACCACCTTCTTCCTCAATCTTAGGCAGACGTCAAGTCTTTTTTTTTTAAATTAATTTACTTTTTACTGAAGGATAATTGCTTTACAGGATTTTATTATTTTCTGTCAAACCTCAACATGAATCAACCATAGGTATACATATATCCCCTCTTGTTTGAACCTCCCTCCCCAAACAGCTCCTTTTCTTAGAGGCATTTTTATTTGCATTGATTTCTACCTTGAGCAACTCTGAATCCTCAGGGAAGAAACATGAGCTGCACATCATCTCATTAAGACAGCTAGTTTCTGTTTGTTGTATTGGTTGAAATGATGCTGGATTTTCAAGACAGAATTTGAACCGAAGTTATTGAGTGATTGTTCTTGTGAGAAAAGGAATTTGGGCTATTTGGAATAAGGGCAAAAAATTAATTCAAAGGGGCAGAGTGACTTGTGAGAGGAACATAAGAAAAAAGGTGTCTCAAGTTAGTGTTTACATTCTGGGAGAACATTCACATGAGGTGGCTTCTATCTTGAGCAAATGGTGACACCCTCAGCGAGAATAGAGAGACTGATTAAGAACTATGCAGAACTCTGATAGTTGTGTTTCTGGACGAGGGATCAGTGCATCTGAGTTTGACTCCCAGATTCACCTAACCAGAGGCAAGTCACTTTATTTTTTTGTAATCTCTGTTTACCTGGGAAATGATTCACATTTTGAGTATGAAAGGAAATAGTAGATATGCAAAAACAAGTGGCTCAAATCAGAGCAGGAATCTGAAAGTGTATGGGAAGTTGCAAGGCTGAATTATAATTGTAACTATCTTTCACATAGTACTTTACTACCTATGAAGCACTTTAATGTAATTATCTCCATCTCTAAAACTTCAACTTACTGTCATACTGATATTTTAATGTTTCCTCCATCATAGCTATTCTGAAGGAGAATATAAGCAAAGAATAACTTGGTTGTCATCCCAAATCTACAGGATTTACTTTTTGTTTGCTTTTCTTTGACAGAGAAATTAAGTTTGGCTGTGGCTATAGCAGAGGAGTGAATTTGGTCACTAACTTACATGGCCATGAATTTCCATTGTCTTTGCCAACCATACCTTTTATTAAAACAAAACCCATTGGCTTATGCTTTATCTATCTTTGGGGACATCCTGATATTTCTTTTGTAGTGCTGAGAGAGAACCACTTGGCCTTTTTATATTTCCAATATCATACTTGCTACCCTCTGGGCATTTAATAATTGTGTGTATCATCATCTCCATTTTTATTAGTAAGAGTCTTCTGTGTGTCACTATATCATCTCTTAGGTCATGAATAATCTACATTATATATCCTTTTCCTAGAATGACTCTGTTACCTTGCCACAGCCAGGATGTATTTTACGCCTTATCTGGCCTTTCTAAATCCTCATAGGTTTGCTCACATTTATATGATTGAAATTTTTCCCACACTAAAATGCTAGCACCATATCTAATCCATGACTGAATTGTACTGTTAATGTGAATGTGTCTGGCATCTGCAATTTCTGATATAGTTTTTAAAAATGTGAATATCACTTTGCTCCCGATAACCATTTTAGATCTTCTTCGGCAAAGCACATAGCTTTCCTCTATCTGCATGCTAATTATTTAATAAATCCATTTATTGCCTGCTAAAGTAGTTTTTTTTAACAGGAACAACGTATCATATTTCCATACAAAGTGCTTATAAAAATAAGATGGAATGAAGTGTTTCTAGAGGAGAATGATTATAGGGTTGAGCTTTTCAAAGCTACAGTATTAATTTATTAAATTATTCCAATATATTCTGAATTGTTAACATTGCACTGGAAATGTCGGTGACTGGCTAGAACTTGACATGGAAATGTCTCATCCATACAGCAATTGTATTTCATAAGCTTTTGTTAAAATAGTCATTTTTCATACTTGGAGGGACGAATATCTTCTTAGGGTATTTTTTTCAATGTATTGCTTTTGACTATGTACCCCTGGATCCAAAAATGTTTCCTTGATGACATAACATTCTGTATTTATTTACAACACAGCAAATAATAACCATTTTTTGAAGAAAAATAATCTAGCTTGTCTGATTTGGATCTTGAACACAAAGCTCACCAGAAAATGATTTTTTTTTTCCCTCTGTAGAAGGACCAGCAACCAGTGAGACCTTTGTAGAAGATTCCATTGTTGAAGATATGTGCCAGGTGCTGGTTCTATGAGAGATGCAACAAAGTGTGAGCCATGGAGTATCACAGACACAGATCTCTCTCTCTGGATATTAGAAGAGATTCATAACAGTGATTCGTTTCATCATACCTTGGAACCCCTTAAGTACCATGATCTTAATCATCTTATTTCTGACATCCCCACTCACTTCTATACATGTGCTGTTTTCTGTATAAATTGTATTTCAAGTGCTATATATTTTAAGGGCTGTTATAGAATTTTGGAAAAAGCTAATGGGATTTAGCAAAATTAATTGTATCTGAGTGATAGAATGGACTTTAAAACTAGGACAAACACACAATCCAGCAAAGATTTGCAAAGTAGTAATGTTTTTCATCCAAGTCAATAATGTAGCTGATCTCTAGCTCTAGAAAGGACTGGAGAGCACCCAAGGGTTTGGCACGTTTTTGGTGGTGAAAGTTGGGGTGAGGCTCTTAGGTTTTATTCACAATGTGGCTCATGAAAGCTGAAAGATAGGCATGGTGCTGGAAGGGAAAGAGGTTCATTGCTAATGTGAAGAGGAGATATAATTTTAATAGTTGATTTGTTTACTGACATTCTCAGAATTAAATATCTGTACTTAGGAAATCTTGTTTTTTCCCTATTTGTATATTTACTATATTTGTTTTTATGTTAATTTAATTTTTATATCTTCATGGCATTTAGTAAAACTCTTGAGATCTCCTGGAGACGGGAATGGCAACTCACTTCAGTATTCTTGCTTTGTTAACCCCATGGATGGAGGGGCATAGCAGACTACAGTCCATGGGGTTGCAAAGAGTTGGACACAGCTGCACAACTAACACTTGATCTACGCTTATCTTTATCTTGAATAATAATAGGCCATCCTGCTCAGCTCTCCAAAATGGATTCTTGTCTGAACTTAGACTGATGTTTTCATGATGGAGTCTGGTAGTAATGATGGTAAGAACCAGAATGAGAGACACTTGTTGGGAAATTAAAACAAGAAGGATGGAGTTTGGAACTGACAGTTGAGCCCACCCTTTCATCATGAAAATTCTCTAGGGTCTCTTGCTTTGAAATTCAGGGACATATCCATGCTTTTTTTAAAAAAGGAAGGCCATTTCTTACTTGTGGTAAGATGTTCTTGGACTAGAAGCCCAAGTTATCTCCTACACTAAGCTCCAATCTGCACAGAAAAGCCCAGGTTAGACCTTTGGAGCAGGGATCTGAATATATTCCACTTAGTCATTTATCACACAATTGTTGGTTGAGTGCCAGGTACTGTTCTAGGTCCAAGGGAAAATGAGACAAGCAGTTCCTGTCTTCACAGAGAATAGTAAGTAATTTCACTTTGACCTGCTGCTGCTGCTAAGTCACTTCAGTCGTGTCCAACTCTGTGCAACCCCATAGATGGCAGTCCACCAGGCTCCTCTGTCCCTGGGATTCTCCAGGCAAGAACACTGGAGTGGGTTGCCATTTCCTTCTCCAATGCATGAAAGTGAAAAGTGAAAGTAAAGTCACTCAGTCATGTCCAACCCTCAGTGACCCCATGAACTGCAGCCTTCCAGGCTCTTTTGTCCATGGGATTTTCCAGGCAAGAGTACTGGAGTGGGGTGCCATTGCCTTCTCCGTACTTTGACCTACATATCCTCATTTCAGAGGGGCTGGCAAAGAAACACCCAAGGTACCCTTGAGTAAGAATAGCACCACTAACACCCTGGTAGGGAGTCCTGACATTCTCTATTATGCACTTAGTTTAGCAGATATTTATCAAGTGTTACTTCTGTGCCAGGACCTGTGCTAAGAACTAGAGATCCAGATGAATAGGTCCCTTGAGAGTTATCAGTTTTACCCGTATTAAAACCTATGTGTTATGTGGGATGGAAACTATGTTTACTATCAATTTAGAGCATTTCAACATGAATCAGGTAATTAGATCCTGGCTAATGCTAGGCCCTGATCGAATGATGCATAAGATAAGGATAAGTTTCTTTACTAGCTGTGTGTATATGGCAGGGGAATGGAGTAGGGGTCAGGGAAGATGGCACAGTTCTAGAACGGGGCAGGCTTCCTGTCAAACTCAGAAGAGGGAATAGCTTTTAAAAGTATTATCTCTGTGTATTTCTTTTGCAATACCCAGTGCAAAATGAAAATGCAAGGCTCCTTGTTCAAAAAGCAGGAAAAAGTCACGTTAAAAGTACAAAAAATATAAAGTTTTTCCCTTTAAAAATATTTTATTACTTATAAAATGTTGTTCAGCTGCTAAGTCATGTCTGACTCTTTGCGGCCCCATGGATTGCAGCATGCCAGGCTTCTCTGTCCTTTACTGTCTCCTGGAGTTTGCTCAAATTCATGTCCATTGAGTCGGTGATACCATCTAACCATCTCATTCTCTGTACTCCCTTCTCCTCTTGTCCTCAATCTAAAAGGAGTCATAGTGATGCGTAAGAATATAATCTTATAAAATGCAAAGAATAATACTTTTTGTCATAATTTTATAAATATATAAATGATATTATTAATGTAATGTCTTGTTTGGTCACAAGACTTCTGTTTCACTTTTCTTCTAGTTCATTTGCTATCAAGTTTATAGTAAGTCTATTTTCAATTTAGATAGCTGAAAGGACCATCAGCTACTCTTGGCAAATGCAAAATCCCAAATATGTTTTGATATTTTTTTAATTTTGAGAAAGGGTACAACTGTTACTGTTAAGAGTATTTTATAGGTTGTGACAACATGGAGATAAGATTATAATACATTTTTTCCACATATAAATTTTAGTGCATCTAGAGCTGATGATTCTCATGGAAAAATATTTCTAAAAAGATTTAACTCTTCATTACAATAGGTGAGAAAGAGAGAGAATGTTGTGTTTAGAAAACTTGTGTTCAACTCCTGACTCCTCTCTTACTGAGTAACCCTAAGCAAATCACTTGAACTCTGTGACCGTATGTTTCCTTATCTGTAAAATGGGAATAATTTAAAATTACACAACTCTTTTTTGTATTAATGAATACTTCTTGAGAACCTACTCTGTATCTGTCATTGTTTTAGGTGCTGGATATACAAGAGTAGTTCCCTTACAGAACTTCATTCTTGTAATGAAACACACAGAATGAACAAAATATGTGAGAAAATATTTACTATATCATAGGGGGTAAGTCCTGTGGGAAAAAAAGTGGGAAGGGGAAGGAGGATTGGAGGTGGGAGAGGAAGGCCATGTAAGGAACTCAAGTGACCAGGAAAGGCTCCTCTGATGAGATAGCATTTGAGCAGAGATTTGGAGGACATGGAATACGCCTGCAATGTGGGAGACCTGGGTGTGATCCCTAGTTTGGGAAGATCCCCTGGAGGAGGGCATGGCAGCCCACTCCAGTATTCTTGCCTGGAGAATCCGCATGGACAGAGGAGCCTGGTGGGCTGCAGTCCATGGGGTCGCAAAGAGTCGGACACGACTGAGCGACTAAGCACAAAGCACAGCACACTGGAGGACGTGAGGGGAGAGGCCATGCAGATTCTTGGAAAAAAGCATCCTGAGGAGACAGCACAGCAAGTGAAAAGGCCAGAGGGAGGAAGGAAACCACACAAAAACGCAGTCTGGTAGATCATATAGGCCTTATAGCCTCCTGTCAAGACTTTGGCTTTTATTCTGAGGGCAAGTGAAATTGGAAGCCATAGCAGAGTTTTGAGCAGGGTAGTGACACACTGTGATTTGAGTTTCCAAAGGATCACTCTGGCTGTTGTGTTGAGAATAAACTAGGGCAAGGAAAGAGTGGAAGAAGGGAGGCTAGTGAGGAAGTGGTTGCCTTAATTTGAGCAAGAGATGGTGAGGAATAGTATCAGAAAGGGTGAAAAGTAGGCATACCCTGGGTACATTTTGATGGCAGGGGTGACAGGATTTTCTGACAGACTAGATGTGGGGTATGAGAGAAAGCATGGAGTTGAGGAGCCTCCACATTTTGGGGCCGGAGCAATAGGAAGCTTCAGTGAGACAATAAACACAAAGTGCTCAGCACAGTGCCTGGTCCATACTTGCTGCCTGATCAATTATTATTATAACAGATCTAGATGACCCCCAGAATTCATCAGCCTATATATGCAAAATACATCACATTTAGTATCATAACCTACATATCATTCATTCTTTGCCCCTCTAGCTGGCTCACCAATCAACCCACCTTCCCTTAAGTTGACATTCAGGGAGAGAGACCTCATTTGATTGTCAGGAACCCTGAATCCTACTTCATTTCTACTGCTGGCCTGTTATGTGATCCCAGGCAAGCTTCTTATTGTTCAGCAGCCAAAAGTGTTGATCAACATAGTAGATTCGAATAATCTGCACTACTTAGCTCATAAGATGGTGAGGACAAAGCGATCACTATTTACGTGAAAATGTGTTGATTGTCAAAGTGTTAAAGTGATGCCAACTTATTAGGTGGAAATGTTCATTGTAATGGCTATTCCTGTGGAGATTTTAATTTCAGATAGGAAAGGGGCTGTAACTCTTTTGGTTTTCTTAGAAGAACTTGAAGGTACTCTGAGTGCTAATCTTTTATTGCTAAGCATCTTTGAAGCCATTTTTAATTTACTTAGCAACTTTTCTCCCTTCAGGCTCAGTGACTGTAAGCCAGATATTCCTTTCCTTAAAGAATCTTCTCAACCCATTTTGTGTCTCTAATTCTGGATGGCAAATAGCTTTCATCCCTTGATGAAATTGGCCAATTCTTGTCTGTTGATGACTGGATCACTGACTTGAGAATGTTCCTGAGGCCTTTCCCAGGATCAGTGGAGAAGAACATCCTGATTCATACGCTTTGGAGGGAGAAGATGCTGTGTGCTCTGAATTTGACATCCCTGCTGTAAGGCTTAGCTTGGATTGCTTTCTTACCTTAGAACTCTAGCAGCATGCTGACCCAAGCTAACTGCTCTGGATTTTCTTATTATTTTTTTTTTAATGCAATAGAATTTTTTTGCTAGCAACCCTCTTGTGCAAAACCCTTTACCTCTCCAAATTTTTACTACTCTCTGGGGCCACTCCACAGATACAGCCACTTTTAATGGTTTCTTTTGTATTCTTCTAGAAGTTTCTTGTGTATACTCAAGCTTGTGTTGATATTCCATTTTTTTACAGTAATAAGAAAATACTGTAAGTATATTTTCTTATCTACCTCCTCTTTTTTTTTAATCTAACAATTTAGCTTAGTGCTTATTATATAAACACTTGATTGATAGACTTACATGTTTTATATTTCTATATGTGTGGTGCTGTGCTAAGTCACTTCAGTCATGTCCGACTGTTTGTAACCCTATGGACTGTAGCCCACCAGGCTCCTCTGTCCATGGATTCTCTAGCCAAGAATACTGGAGTTAGTTGCTTGCCCTCCTCCAGCGGATCTTCCTGACGCAGGTATCAAACCTGAGTTTCTTACATATCCCGCATTGGCAGGTGGGTTCTTTACTACTAGCACCACCTGGAAAGCCCTATATTTCTATATCAACACTCAACTGATAGGTATTTTTATAATCATCTCAATTTCACAAATGAAAAAACTGAGATACAGATCAGTTAGGTATCTTGCCCAGGGTAACCCATCTAGTAAGTTGTAAAGCCAGGATCCAAACGAGGTCTGTCTAATTCTTTGACTCACACTTAAACACCCAGCTCTACCAATGTTACTGATTAATACTGGGAGTGCTTGAAAAAAACATACTGGAAGTGCTTATATTCCTGAATTTGTACCTTGAGAAACCATGGGACATTGAGGTGTGTGCCCAGTCAAAGCACAGCCTATAGCTCCACAGGACTTTCCAGCTTCCAAATACTTTCACACATATAATGTCATTAACTTTTACATTAACTGAATTTCTCTTCTGTGCCAGGCACTATTTTAGGCCTGAACATGAAATGATGAATAAGACAGTATCCCTGTTCTCAAGGCACTCATAATGAGGTGATTGAAACAGAGTTGTAAATAGAAGTTCACAATGCCAAACAATAAGGAGTATTCTGTAATAGTTCTTTAGACTTTTCTCCAGCATGATGTGTATTAGAGTGGTTGGTCAGTTATTTTAAAATGGATTAAATTGGAGAATGATAAGAAATGCTATATACATGCCTGAAATCTTTTGTTAGGATTTAAATATGTAAGTTTATACACGCCCATATTTTGATGCAGGTCTAAGGTCTTTTCCCAGAATATGGGTCAGCTGAGTGATTTCCCTCCTCTTTCTTGCATAACCACATTCATAACATTTTACTAAGGATTTGCAGTGTCAGTTTCTTTAAATTGTATTGTAAAATTAAAGTTTAAAAATATACAAAGCAATCATAGCACAGAATCCTAGATTTTAATGATTTTTCACAAATACTTTAGATTTGCCTCTCCCACTTTTCACTTGACGGCAGTTTTTTTTTTAGTGAGTTCCCTTCTAAAGCAATCATTTCAGTTTCATAGAAATAGCAACTCTTTCCTTTTATACTCTCTTTTTTTGGGGGGGTTATATAATATTTTAACTTAATTATGGAATAATAATACACCAGGCATAAACAGGTATGTGAACAAACCACAGTGATTTTCCTTACACAGATAACCCATTCGGTGGGAGCAAAAGTGAGCAGTCACTCCACTGTGCTTCAGTGTTGCCTCATGAGTGGCTTGGGTTCAAATCTCAACCCAGCAACTTGCATATTATGTGATTGTGGACAATTTACTTCATTCTCTCTGCCCCAGTTTTCTCATCAACAAAATGGGGTAATAGTAGTGTTATTGTGAGGACTATATGAGTACTAGTAGAATGCTTGGAACAGTAACTTACATAAATTTTAGCTATTATTGCTATTTTCCAGATAGTAACCTATCAGCTGTGAATTTCCTGAGGGTACTAGATGGAATTTTCTGCAGAGGATAGGGAGCATTTCAGTTGTTTGGGCAAGTCACTTAGAGTTTGATTAGGTTAAGATTATCATCAAGATAGGGATGAATTCTGCTGCTGTGGATTGAAAAAGGCTCTACAGCAGTGGTTCTAAAGGCTGTACGTTAAAATCACCTTGAGGGGCTTTAAGAATGTTCTAATACTCATGCCCCACACTAAACCAGTCAATTCAAGATCTCTGGGAGTGGATTCAGCTGCTCAGGTGATTTGGTGTGCAGCTATGGGAACCACTGCTTTATAGGGAGGTGTGATGGTCTCACTGCTGAAAGATAAGTGAAATTTCAACAGAGATGCTGGCAACAACTTCGAGGTACATAACACGGATGCTTTTAGCTTCATGTTTTTGGATTAAGGATCAGAGATTTTGAGAGCCTAAGCTCACAAGGTGTCAGAGCAGAAAAAAGCACTTAGGTCTTCTAACATCAGCTTCAGTGGTCTTTCTACAACTCCAGGCTGACAAAACTAAGAAAGATCAAAGCAAATAATGAGTCCAAATAAATCTGCTGTATCTTTTCTAAGTAAAAATGGTCACATAATGTTTTGTGGAAGTTTTGAAGAGAAATAATAATCAGAACTTTTTTATGCAGATAAAGTTGACATTTGTATTTCTTCCCAAGAGAAATGTTTTCTACTATCTGAGTTATAAATACAGCATTTTTTTTTCCCTTGGAGTAAGTGTTTTATGGCACAAATGTGATTAGAGGCTTAATGTTTAGTAAACCTTGAGAGATTTGCTGTTTATTTTTTAATTTATGTTAGTAATCTCAGTAAAAATTTTTTTCTCTTTCCTCTGTTATTTTACCTAATGTACATAGAATACAGTAAATAATATCATATGTGAAACCCAGCTAGACCAGAAGAATATAAACAGAATAGCTTAGTGGTTTATTGAAACAACCTACCCCACTACTATGCACACACATGCACAGAGTTTCTAAATATAAAATACTCTATAGCTAACTGAACTGGAGTAATAAAAGCTAATCAGATTAAATAGAGAATACTTCTAAAGCCTACACAAATCATATTGCACCAAGACTTGATGTAAGGATTTTCTCTGTTTATAGACATAGCATTTTATGTTTTCCACAATAACAGACTGAAATAACAAGGTTTAATCAAGTGTTTGAAATAAGTAATTTCTTTGTGGTGATTTCATAGTGGGAAATTCAGCTCTTTTTTTTCCTGGAATTTAAAAATATTGATTAATTTTCAAAAGGCTTCTGAAGTAGAATTACAACTTTAAAAAGGCTAAAAGTGTAACTTTGCTCAATAGTGATAAAAGCTTGTTGCCTTTCAAGGAATAGAACTGAATAAGAACAGAGTGAATGCGCAGACTTTAATGTGAAGAATGGCTACAAGTAATGACTTGAAAAATTCACGTGGTTAGTGTATTAGTTTCCAGTGGCTGCTATAACAAATCAGGTGGCTTTAAACAATAGAAATTTATTTCCTCACAGCTCTGCAGGTTCGAAGGCTTAAATCATGGTGTCTCCAGAGCTACACCTACTCTGGGTCTCTTTAGGAACTGATTCCTTTAATCTTCCAGCTTCTGGTGGCTCCAGACATTCCTTGGCTGTGGCAACATCACTCCAATCTCTGTCTCTGTTTTTACATTATCTCTTCCTCTGTATGTTTGTGTCTTCTCTTGTTCTGTTTCTTATGAGGACACTCGTCATTGGATTTGGGCCCACATGGATAATCCAAGATGATTTCATCTCAAGATCCTTAACTTCATTACATCTAAAAGACCATTTTTTCTCAAAGACGGTAACACGCACAGTTTCCAGGTATTTCAATGTGGACATATCTTTTGGGAGGTCACTCCATTTTCAGTGGAGTTCAGTCTGTATTATGTGCTCAGAAACATTTAAAACAATTAGGAGAAGCACATATTTACCTCAATATCTTATTTGTATATTGAAAACATGGGTGTAGCTTGTTTAACCCATGTTTGGCCAAAACACAACATTTAACCAGTCAGCTTCCACATCCTTAAGGTTTGCCTGTAACCAGTATAAATCTCATTTCTTGACAATCTAATAAATGGAAAATTAGAGGTCAGGACATAATTGAAATCTTTTATGAGATTGCATAAATGCTTCTTCCTCTTTTTTTGTTTGCTAGTAGTTCAGAACTTTATAAACATGAATCATACCACTAGAAAACAGGCATTCCTAAAACTCAAAATCAAAGCATTGATAAATGTACCTGCTTAATTGCATTGTGCCATTTTCAAATGCTGCTTGTAAGTTGAGCTTCCCTTGTGGGTCAGCTGGTAAAGAACCCACCTGCAATGCGGGAGACCTGGGTTTGATCCCTGGATTGGGAAGATCCCCTGGAGAAGGGAAAATCTCCCCACTCCAGCATTCTGGCCTGGAGAATTCCATGGACTGCGTAGTCCATGGGGTCATAAAAAGTCAGACACAACTGAGCGACTTTCACTTACTTACTTGTAAGTTCAGTTCAGTCGCTCAGTCATGTCTGACTCTTTGTAACCCCATGGACTGCAGCACGCCAGGCTTCCCTGTCCATCACCAACTCCCAGAGCCTACTCAAACTCATGTCCATTGCATCAGTGACACCGTCCAACCATCTCATCCTCTGTTGTCCCCTTCTCCTCCCGCCTCAATCTTTCCCAGCATCAGGGTCTTTTCCAATGAGTCGGTTCTTCATATCAGGTGGCCAAAGTATTGGAGTTTTGGCTTCAGCATCAGTCCTTCCAATGAATATTCAGGACTGATTTCCTTTAGGGTTGACAGGTTGGATGGATCTCCTTGCAATCCAAGGGACTCTCAAGAGTTTTCTCCAATACCACAGTTCAAAAGCATCAATTCTTTGGTGCTCGGCTTTCTTTATAGTCCAACTCTCACATTCATGCATGACTACTGGAGAAAACATATCTTTGACTAGACAGACCTCTGTTGGTAATGTCTCTGATTTTTAATATGCTGTCTAGATTGTAAGTTGTAAGTTACTGAGTTGTTTAAGGATCAAATGAGGTGAAGCATTTTAAGTTGTTTATAAATTGTATTGTGCTAGTGTAGAGAATTACTTTGCTATTTGTGAGTGAGATAGTAACAAGTGTGATATGATTGGTTACTATCAAAATATGTTGGCTAAATAGATGGTAAAGACATTTTTATTCAACACATCAAACAGGTTTGCACTTAGTTGAGGTGGTCATGCAAGTTTAGTCTCTGCTCTTAAATCAGTTTAACAGGTTATATCCATTGTTAAGAATGAATTGAGTTTGCATCAGAGACAAGCTCCTTGTATAGGAAGTAGCTGAGTCAGCAAGGTGAACTCCTTCTTGCTTGATTTTTGTTCACTGACAAGAATTGATTTGAGATGTAAAAATAGATGAAAATCTCAGAGGAAGTGATTATAAAATGAGGGACTGTGAGACCCTCGGGAAATAAGAAGCTGTCAGCAAGATTAAGGAATAACTTTAAAGAAACTTCTCAGATTTGAGACATATAGTTGTAAAGATTCAGTAGTAAGAAAAGTCATAGCCAATGTAGTAATTCAAAGTAAAATTTCCAACTTTAGACAATCAAATCCCATTCCTCTCCCCCGCAAGTAAATCTTACCTGGAAGTCCACTATATCAAATGGGTTAAAGTGCAGCTGCTTGAATTGCACTTCATGAAGTTGGAGCAGAGATGAGTGACACTTGGTATACTTGTCACTATTGGAATTTTATACTGCTTGTATGATTATCTGATCAATAGCTGTTTTCTCCACTGCACAGCACTCCAGGCTGGAACTTTCATTTCACTCAAAGTTACATTCCTAATGCCTGATGCAATGCCTAGAACTCAATATGTACATGTGTTGATGAATGAATGGATGGCAGGGAAGCTAAGACAAGCTAGTTAGGTGTCAACATCTCTGACAGCAGTGAAGGCAGGAAAGATACATTTTCTACCATCTCAGCATTTATCACCAGTACTATCATTCACAGAGAACACTGCATTTCAGTACCTGACACAGTCCCTGGAACATACTGCTGCTGCTACTGCTGCTAAGTCG
Source organism: Bos grunniens (assembly GCF_055505025.1). Classification (NCBI taxonomy): domain Eukaryota; kingdom Metazoa; phylum Chordata; class Mammalia; order Artiodactyla; family Bovidae; genus Bos; species Bos grunniens. The sequence goes on along the minus strand of NC_141194.1, from coordinate 120,486,111 downwards.
CTTCAGTCGTGTCAGACTCTGTGCGACCACATAGACGGCAGCCCACCAGGCTTCCCCGTCCCTGGGATTCTCCAGGCAAGAACACTGGAGTGGGTTGCCATTTCCTTCTCCAGTGTGTGAAAGTAAAAAGTGAAAGTGAAGTCGTTCAGTCGTGTCCGACTCTTAGCGACCCCGTGGACTGCAGCCTACCAGGCTCCTCTGTCCGTGGGATTTTCCAGGCAAGAGTACTGGAGTGGGGTGCCATTGCCTTCTCTGCTGGAACATACTAGGTTTCAATAAATGTTTGTAAAATAAATGGTTCTCAGAAAATATTAGATGAATGAATAAATGAAGTGATTGAATAAATGAGTGTCATGTGATAGTAATAAAATGAGAGGTTCAATTTTTGGCTTAAAATAATTTAAAAGATAGCTAAAATAAAACTTCTTGAAGAATTCTAGTGGAAACCTCCTAAGTGCCCTTGGAAAAACTCAGGGCTCTATTAAACATAAGTTTCAACTTGTTTATACCAATTCCCCAGAATTGCATTGTCTGAAAGTGTGACATGTCATAAAACACTGGAGCCAACAGTGGTGCTAAAGCCACTTTCACTCAGTACAAATCGCTGACTTACAGTTATCCCCAGGAGACACTGAGTGCCCCAAATGTGGACAGCTCCAAAAGAAGTATGGCCAGTTTGAAAGAATTGTGTCTTTAGGAAACACACAAGCTCTTTATTTAAGAAGCGGTATAAATTACAGTTGCTTGAAGGAAACCCTACCTTGCACCTTAGCTAGATGTGTAAGCAATTTACCATTTAATCTATGGTGTGTATTGCAGCAAGCCATTGCCTAAAGATGAAAGCAGATCGATTTGCTAACTAGTCATCCAGAGCATCACCAGACCAAAGCACCAATGCCTTGTTACATAGTGATTTTGTACAGAATTTCCAAAAATCACCCCCCCCCAAAAAAAAACCAAAAAAAAAAGAGCAACCAACCGTGGCTCTCTGTGCATGTGTATGTTCTGGGGGCAGGGGGTGATCTGGGCAGCAACAATCCTTGGAGCTTCACCTGCTGAATCTGCCTCCTGAGTTTCCATATGTGAGAGCATCAGAAGGCCTTAATTAACTGCTTCAGTGGGTGAACTTGGCCCTGGGGAGAGTGAGCCAACCTGTCCTCAAAGTGAGGATCTGCAGCTGACTGGCTCTGGGGTGGCTTCCAGGTGGTCTATAGATGGGTTCAGAATGAAAACCATGCAAACCTAGGGTTGTTTCTTTTGATAGTTATATTTTTTCAAAATAAGAAAAATTTTACATATGTATACATGGTTGTCATAAAAAGTATAAAATTAAAATATAAAATTATACATCATAAACAATGAAAATGTCCTTTCATCAGCTATCCTCATCAACCCTACCAAAGCTGCCGCCCACATCCTACTTTCTAGAACAGAAGTAATCACTGATGCCTACTTGGAATCATGTTATGTGTCCTCTCAGGCCATTTTCTATTTATATGCAAACATAGCAAGATACATTGCTAAGGACTGAATGTTCATGTTCCCCCTAAATTTACATGTTGAAGCCCTAATCTCCAATGTGATGGTAATTGGTACCTCTAATTACCTTTGGGAGGTAATTAGGTCATGTCAATAGAACTTTCATGAATAGGAATAGTGCCCTTGTAAGAAGAAACATGAGAGAGAGAAATGATCCCTTTCAGTCATAAAAAGATACAGAGAGAAGGTGGTGGTCCACAAATTAGGAAGGAGGCTTTCACTGACCACTGAAGCCAACAACCCTTTGATCTTGGATTTCTCAGCCTCCAGAACTGTGAGAAATAAATTTCTGTTGTTGAAGCCACCCACTCTATGGTATTTGTTATAGCAGCTGGAACTGACTTAAGCATACCTATACAGATTTTTGAAACACATACATAGGATCATACTATATGTGTTTCATTATGATATACTTTTTTCACTTAACAGTATGTTGGACATTTTTCTAGCTGAGTAATTTTTTTTAAAAGTTGGCAGCTTCAGTGAATAATACTTGGGTGTATTTCCTTCCAGGGCTTTTTTTTTCTGTGCATATATATGCATATTTGGTTGATTATGGTTATTTTTATATAAATAGGTTCATGCTCTACGCATTGTTATATTATCATGTTTTTCCCCTTATTAGCACATATGAAGATCACCTTCATGTCAATACATATAGGTCTTCCTCACTTTTTTTAAACTGCTGTTTCAACTGTGTTAGCAAAATAAGGATAGCTTATTTTGCCATTCCTTTACTGATAGACATTTAGGTTGTTTTCCCAGGGTGTTTTTGGTGGTTATTTTTGTTGTGTTTATTTGATTATAAACCATACTGTAATGAATCATACATCTCTGTCTTTTTGTGTCCAAGTGATATTATTTCCATGGGTGCAATTCATAGGTCAAAGGATTTTCACATTTTAAATCTTAAGAGATACTGTCAAGTTCTCCAAATGGCCTCTTTCCTCACATCCTTGTTAGGACTTACTATTGCTAGACTTCTTATTTATTGCAAATTTGACAGGAGAAACTTATGTCATTATTATTTTAATTTGTATTTTCCTGATTACTAATGAAGTTTGCCCGTTGCTTTTTAAAAATTTGTCTTTTCCATTCTGTGTCATTCTGCCTCCTGATTGTTCTCTGTGAGTGCATGCATGCTACGTTGCTTCAGTTGTGTCCAACTCTTTGCAATCCCATGGACTGTAGCCTGCCAGGCTCCTCTGTCCATGGGATTCTTTAGGCAAGAACACTGGAGTGGGTTTCCATGTCCTCCTCCAGGGGATCTTCCTGACCCAGGGAATGAGCATGCATCTCTTATGTCTCCTGTATTGGTAGGCAGGTACTTTACCACTAATACCATCTGGGAAGCTGATCCCCTCCTCTAGTTTCTTTCAGATCTGGGCCATCCTACACAGTGCTACTTACTCATTGAGTTTTCCTAAAGCCATTTCTTATTACTGTACTTATCTGATCAAAAACCTTGACTTCAATCTACCAGGTATTTATTTCCTTCCTGTTGTGAGCCATGGCCTGTGCTAAGCAGGGAGGGGCAGTGATGGTTCACTACCCACCATCTGTTTGGTGGTACAGGGAGCTCTTCTCTTTCTCCTCTCTCCACCTCTCACCTGAGTTGTGCAACTAGCCCCCAAGTTCAGAACCTTTGAAAGGCCTTTTAAAATAACTTTGGAATAATTGCTTCTACACTTGCACTCTGTGCAATCCAAGCTCATTTTTGCTTAGGTGTGAAATGCATGGCTATATCTAACAAAATGAGAATGATTCTGAAATTTTCTCTTAACTCAGTATTTGCAGAAAAGCAGTTATGACTCTGGCTGACACTCTCAGCATAATGCTGGGGCACAACACTCATTCCCCACTCACTTGCTGATTGCTGCTCTCCTCCAAGCTAGCATTTCAGCCTCCCTTCAGTGGGACTCCTATCTCATACCAATATCACTCAGTTAGATCACAAATTGAAGAATGCCGTGTTGACCTTGTGAAAACCTGTTGGGTGGGCTATCTCTGGCTATACCAGTATCCAAGTCCTGAGCATGGCTAAAACTTTGGAATCCTTCATTTTGGTCTCAGAAATAATCACAAGTCTTTTGTTAGCTGTAGAGTTGCCCCCTTCCCTGCCCCTTCCCCCCAACCCAACCCCAAAGGCCTTTTGAACTGTCATTAGAGTGCATTGTTCAGGAATAGCAATGGAAACAATATTGCTTTTTTAAAAATTAAATTTATTTATTTTAATTAGAGGCTAATTACAATATTAAGAGTGAAGTTTTAAAGTTTGTTATGTTCTGCCACTTCTAATTCTAGAAAAGGATTAGTGCTAATCACTTCTTTTTAATATCCAATAAAGCATCTTAAGTGATAATGTTGACTATCGATATGTAGTCTGAACTAAGGGTGGGGAAAACTTGAATGGGCCTGCTCCACAGTAATTGGTATTTCATAAGTTTCATTTGTGCCTTTGTGACAGAGGTAGTGAGATTTGTTGAAGAGATAAAAGCTCAAAGAAATGAAATTGGCACTTGGCTTTCCAGCTGTCTCTTTTGAAGTATACTTCAGAAGTTTTAATAGGTAGAAACTGTCTGAATTTAGATACTATTTTCTGTAAGCTTACCGACACAGTCCTTTTTTGATATGGTATAGAGATGCTTGTAGCTGGAGTTCAATAGTCATTGTTGCCAACAACTGAAGTTTGTTTCACAAACCCACTTATTTTGTGTATTGGTTGGAGGATAGGCAGCGCCAAAAAATACAGTTCTCTGGTGCTCAGCAACCATTGAAGGTGGTAATTAATGGGAAAAAGAATCTAGATGGACCAAAATGAATTACACCCATTTCTCAAATAGTGCACCAGGATATTTACACACAACTGCTCAGACCAAGCTGGTAATGCATTATATTGTTTTCTTTGCAAACAAAGCTTCAGATTTCTACAACAAAAAGTGTAAGACCTCAGTGATAAGAATTAATTTGAACTCAGAAGATTTAAGGCTTAATTAGAATTCTGATCCAAGACAGCAGACTGTGTGAACTGCTGTTGCTAAACTGTACTGTGTAAACACTGCATACTGATGGAGTGTGCTTGTCAACTCAACTGGCATTTCAGTGCAGTAAGCTTGTCTTTCTGTCAGCCAAGTGCATCATGGGAAAAGATCAGCATCTCAAAAGAGTGTGATCTGCATGTGTAAAGAGAGGGGGAAAAACCTCAAAGAAAAGGAGCTTTTGCATGTATTTCAATTGTTCAAAGTTTAAAAATAACGTCTTCTAACAATGTGCATTTTGGCCCAAGGATAGCAAGGGTTTTCTTTCTAAGAATTAGAAGATAAACATATTTTTTTTTTTTTAATTTGAGTCATAGTATCTTGTAACCCTTAGCTAAGTGAAGCATGCCACAGTAAGACCACAGAAAATGAAAAGAATTTAACAGTGTTTTGAGTTTTGAGCTTTTCTCTAATCTCTCCTGTGGAAATCTTTGTTTTCTCAAATCTACTATTTCAGCCAATTTATATAAATCAAGAGACATTTAAAAAAATAAGCAGCAGTGGAAATTCCCTGGTTGTCCAGTGGTTAGGGCTCCCATGCTTCTACTGCTGGGGGCCTGGGTTTGCTCCCTGGTTGGTGACGATTCTGTAAGCTGAGCCACTTGGCCAAAAACAAGAGCAACAAAACAAACAAAAAGGTAAGCAGCAACACAGGATAGGCAATGTGAAGAACCGAAGTTGGCTTGTGTAGACAAGTTTCAAATCCTGACTCTGCCTTTGAATCACCTTGAGCAAGTCACTTTATCTCTGCACCAGAGTTTCTTATCAAATATTGACATAGAAAACTATGTCCTATTGATCTGAGTGTTAAATGATGTATGTGAAAGTCCTGGCACTTTATAAGTGATTAAGAAACATTTATTGAATAATTTGAGACCACTGATATTTTAAAAAGTTTATCTTCTCAATGACATTCTAGGGTTATTGTGATGTTTCTGCTCTATTTTAGATGGACTTGTTTTATATCCTCCTAAGAATGAGGGCCATGTCCCTGAGATTCTTTGTTCTCAGCTCTACAGTATGCACAAGGTTTTTTAATAAGTGATTTTTGCTTGCCTCTGCTAAGTCAGACACAACTGAGCAACTTCACTTTCACTTTTCACTTTCATGCATTGGAGAAGGAAATGGCAACCCATTCCATTGTTCTTTCCTGGAGAATCCCAGGGACAGGGGAGCCTAGTGGGCTGCAGTCCATGGGGTCACACAGAGTCAGACACAACTGAAGCGACTTAGCAGCAGCAGCAGCAGCTAAGAAAATAAGAACAAGTTTCTCCTTCCCACTTATCTTCTGATCCTTTCACCAGTATTTTCCCCAATAACATTTATCTGTCAGGTTCAGAGGTTGTCTGTTGCAGACAATTTTGGCCAGTGTTCTTTATGGTTATCTGTGAGGGAGTTATTTCGGAGTAAGCACTGAGGAAGAGAAGAAGGAGCCGGTACATGTAATGAGGCAAAGAGAGAAAGGGGTAATAATAGTTAACACTTATTACAATTATTGAATGGTTAGTACATGCAGATGAGGAATTTGAGGCTTAAAGAAGTAAGTAAATTATCCAAAGTCATACTCAGAGAAATCCACAATCTTTTGTCTAAAGTCAGATATGTTTCAAGATTCAGAAATTTCTAGATTGGATGTTTAGAAAGATATATGTCATATATTACATAAGATTAGCAACAGGATCGGTAGTAACACCACATAGTCAAATGCTTTTAATCTTTATGCATTGAAAAATATGAACATTCACACCTAATGAGATAAAGACTATACGTAGATCCATATTTGTCCAGATCAAGTCACATGTTGCTCCCAAATAAGTTAAAAAACATCTTTATTTTTCAAAACTTTTTAGCTTTTGTAATTTTAGATAAGGAGTTGCAGGCTTGTAGTAGGTAATAGAGACCAGTGAGAACCCAGATGTGTCAGACTCCAGAGATGGGCCACTTCCTTGTTGTATCAACTGCACATTGCTGCTGAACAAGGTGTTGCGAATTTAAGAGCTCAGCAATGCAAATGCTTTCTCTTGAGGTTCTGGGAATCGGAAGTCTAAAATGGATCTCCCTTGGCTGAAATCATGGTGTCAGTAGGAATATGTTTCTTTCGGAGACCAGGGGATGATGTGTTTCCTTCCCTCATACGGTTACTTGAGACTGCTCGCATTCCTTGGCTCATAGTTCCTTTTTCTATCTTTAAAGCCAGCAATAGCAGGTTAAGTTCTTGTTACATCACATCACTTTGACCTTCTCTACTGCTATTCTCTCCCATGTTTAAAGAGCCCGTGTGATTACATTGGGTCTAACCAGATAAACTAGGATGTCATAGCCAGGGTTCTCCAGAGAAACAGAACCCATAGGTTGTATGTGTGTGTGTCTGTGTGTATACATTGAAGCTCCCCTTGCCAGCTTCTATATTTGCATGGGCCAGTTTTGAGAGAGAGAGGCGGGGCGGGGGGAGAGAACACGCATGAGAGAGATAGAAAGGGAGAAAGAAAGAGATTGATTTAAGGAAGTGGCTTATGAAAACACAGAGGCTTGCAAGCTCAAAATATACAGGGTGGACCAACAGGCTGGATACTAAGCACAAATGTTTTACTTTAAGTGTGAATATCATCTGCTAGAGAATTCCTTCTCACTTGGGAGCAGTCAATATTTTGTTTTATTCAAACGTTCAACTGATTGGATGAGGCCCACTCACATCCTGGAGGGCAATTTGATTCACTCAAAGTCAGTCCATTGATTTAAATGGTCATCTCATCCATAAATGCCATTACAGAAACATCCAAAATAAATGTTTGATGAAATAACTAGGCCCCGCGACCCAGCCAGATTGCCACATAACATTAACCATCACACAGAATAATCTCCCTCTCTCAAGGTCAGTGCGCTAGCAGCCTTGTTTCCATTTTCAATCTTAATTTTCCCTCATCACAAACCCTGACATACTGTCATTTCCAAGGATTAGGCCATGTATAGCTTTGGGACCATTGGTTCGCCTACCACCGCGTGGTTGTACAAGTTGTGTATAACACAGTTCCAGTCGGATGCTACTCACACGGATTGCGATCTGCATAGCAATGCAATGTGGAGGTCCTGTTGCATATTTGTCTATAGGGAGAGAATATAGTAAAACCTTTTTTCTAGGCTCAGCTTCTGGAAAACAAGGTGATGATAGCTTCTGCATTAATATATTGGCTAGTTCCATGAGAACTCAGACAGGGCCAGGTTCCCTAGAGAATCACCCTGTGGCATAGAGGGGCAGCTGTTAGGCTTTTGTTGCTGTTGTTTGTTTGTTTTGTTTTGGCCACATTGCTTGGTATCTCAGTTCCCCGATCAGGGATCAAATCCAGACCTGCTGCAGTCAAAGTGCAGAGTCCTATCCACTGGACTGCCAGGGAATTTCCTTTAGGTTTTCAATTTCAAATCTTCTCAGGACCAAGCCAGGAGGGTCCCTAGTAGACATTCATAACTCAGACAGCATTACCTCCATAATAATAATAATAATTCTTTGGGCGTTTTGTGGAAGGGAAGAGGAGACAGCTGCTTTTCTGATGTGTATGGTTTCAAAGGAACTGCTCCCAGGCCAGGCTCTGATGTAGGGAATTCTTGGGCCTGGTGTGGTTGAGTGGGTGATGGGTATAATCTCAATAGCTATGGACCCAGTGGGTCTACAGACTCTGCAGAGGAACATTTTTTCAGGAGAACTGAGAAATTGCTTCCTTTGCTTCCCCAAAGGAAGATGAGGAAAGAAACAGCACAGGAGAGAAAAATCAGAAAGTCTTTTCAAACATGCTGGGGCCATTCATTCAAGCTGTTTCAGGAAGTCTAGGAGTGAAGGATCCCTCTTTTGTGCCTAAAGTGAAAGATCTCATTTATCATCATTTGCAAAATCCCAGTGAGACAAAGCTATCTTCTGACCCTTCTAATTCCTATAGTAAATAGCCACATGCTAGATGTTTCATTGCTGTAAAGAGTCATTACCAAAGATTGCTAAGTAAATTGGTAAAAGTACTGGTGTCAGTTTATAATCACTATTTAGTTTTTTGTTGTGTTTCTTGCAACTCTTGTTTCTGGCCTACTATTGCTCAGAGCATAAGCAATACTTCTGGTTTTGATGTTGATTAGCTTTTACTAGCAGCCAGAAAGTTTGATCTAGATTAAAACAGTGCTGGTGAGCAATGGAGAACATGAAGAGAGGTCAGCAGGTTAGGCAAGCAAATTGCCACCTAGTGGAGGATGTGACCTCAATTTTTCCTTTTTGCAGGAAGGAGCCATGGCTTGGGAACAAGTTCTTGGGAACATACCAGTTGTTCAAAATAAAGGAATACAAAAAGGAAATAGCTGACAGGATTTGGAACTCATAAATCCTTATCTAAAAGGTCAGTCTTAATTCCAATCCCTAAAAAGGCAATGACAAAGAATGCTCAAACTACCTGCACAATTGCACTCATCTCATACGCTAGTAAAGTAATGCTCAAAATTCTCCAAGCCAGGCTTCAACAATACATGAACTGTGAACTTCCAGATGTTCAAGCTGGATTTAGAAAAGGCAGAGGAAGCAGAGATCAAATTGCCAACATCTGCTGGATCATCGAAAAAGCAAGAGAGTTCTAGAAAAACATCTATTTCTGCTTTATTGACTATGCCAAAGCCTTTGACTGTGTGGATCACAATAAACTGTGGAAAATTCTGAATGAGATGGGAATACCAGACCACCTGACCTGCTTCTTGAGAAACCAGTATGCAGGTTAGGAAGCAACAGTTAGAACTGGACATGGAACAACAGACTGGTTCCAAATAGGAAAAGGAGAACATCCAGGCTGTATATTGTCACCCTGCTTATTTAACTTATATGCAGAGTACATCATGAGAAACGCTGGGTTGGATGAAGCACAAGCTGGAATCAAGATTGCCAGGAGGAATATCAATAACCTCAGATATGCAGATGACACCACCCTTATGGCAGAAAGCAAATAAGAATGAAAGAGCCTGTTGATGAAAGTGAAAGAAGAGAGTGAAAAAGTTGGCTTAAAGCTCAACATTCAGAAAACTAAGATCATGGCATCTGGTCCCATCACTTCACGGCAAATAGATGGAGAAACAGTGGAAAGAGTGACAGACTTTATTTTTTTCTGGGCTCCAAAATCACTGCAGATGGTGATTGCAGCCATGAAGTTAAAAGATGCTTACTCCTCGGAAGGAAAGTTATGACCAACTAGACAGCATATTAAAAAGCAGAGACGTTATTTTGCCAACAAAGGTCCGTCTAGTCAAGGCTATGGTATTTCCAGTAGTCATGTATGGATGTGAGAGTTGGACTATAAAGAAAGCTGAGCGCCAAAGAATTGATGCTTTTGAACTATGGTGTTGGAGAAGACTCTTGAGAGTCCCTTGGACTGCAAGAAGATCCAACCAGTCAATCCTAAAGTAAATCAGTCCTGAATATTCATTGGAAGGACTGATGTTGAAGCTGAAACTCCAGTAATTTGGCCACCTGATGCGAACAGCTGACTCATTTAAAAAGTCCCTGATGTTGGAAAAGATTGAGGGCAGGAGGAGAAGGGGATGACAGAGGATGAGATGGTTAGATGGCATCACTGACTCAATGCACATGAGTTTGGGTAAGCTCCAGGAGTTGGTGATGGACAGGGAGGCCTGGCATGCTGCAGTCCATGGGGTCGCAGGGAGTCGGACATGACTGAACGACTGAACAAAACTGAACTGAAATGCCCAGTGGGTTGTTTGTTAATGGAATTAGCATAAGTCTTGTCAAGTCTCTGGTAGGACTCCAAAGCCCAAGCTTATTCTATTATATGTTTTTATTAAATCATGCTCAGTATCTTCTGTTTAACGTATAATATATTTCAGAATGGAGTGAGGGCAATCTGGCTAAATTTTATGACTTAAAGCAGAAATAAAAACAACTTATTGCTTAAATGTAAAGGCTTTTGTTGTTGAAAGATGAAACAACATAAAGAAGACATTACTATCTGTCATTGATTAACACAGTTTATTGTTTTAAGTTGTCCAAATTTTTTTCAATTGTCAGATAATCATAATGTAAGACAAGTGTCAGTAAAGCTTTTCTATAAAGAGCCAGATATGAAATATTTTAGGCTTTGTGGGCCAGATGATCTCTGTTGCAACTATTCAACTCTGCCATCATATCATAAAAGCAGCCATAGAAACTGAATAAATGAATGAGTATGGCTGTGTTCCAATAAACTTTATTGACAAAAACAGCTGGAGGGCCAGATTTGGCCAATTTGTAGGCTGTAGTTTGTTCACCCTTAGTCTACAAGACAAGAAATAAACTCAGTTAATTAGCTCAATTTCATTAATATGCTATAAAAATCAGTAATAAAGAACAGTCATTCAGTCTGGTCAGATGGTTATATAATAGCTGTACAAACCATTGTCTCCTCTACAGTTTCAATGATCCTGACTTCTTAGTGTGTTTGCTTTGTCTCCCTGATGTTCTCTACTGTGCTAAGATGCCATAGGATCCTGTGGGATAGAGGGGAAAAATTGGAGATTGAGTGGTCATCGATTAGGGGACCTGGAATGCTTGAAGAAAATAGGATAATTTGGTGTAACTTGACTCATGTATAATACATAGGTACGATTTATCCAAGAGTTTTGCTTTTTACTCTCTGACAGAGGTAACAAATTACTTGACCAAGATACAATGGATATATGGTGCCTCCATCACTATTGGTCATGGAGGTCAGACTCCAGCAAATACTCAGTTCTGTTCTTTTTCTGCTAATGAAAGCAAGCATTTAGATTATAAAATCTGACTGTGTTGACTCTTGTCTTACCGAGGAAAAATACTCCCCTCTCTCAGTATCTCTTAATTTTAAGTCAATTTAGTGCCAACAACCAAGTTTTAATTTTAAAAGTCAAGTGTACTTACAAGTGTCAAGTGCACATACAAATATCAAGTGAACTATGTAGGTACTCATATCCTCTCCTACTGAACTGTAGAAGACACCATACGAAAAACCCATGACTCAAGGATTCTGATTCTTAGTGGAGTTTGTTCTTGTGCTGGAGGCATAGCTATCTAGTCAGTTATTGTATTCACTCTGCAGCCTCACAGTGAAATTGAAACAGTTTTCAGAGTTGGAGCCGATGAACCACATACTTGTTTATAAGAAGTTACATAGAGAGTTCAAGCCCTCTTGGTGAATTTTTCGAGAGAGAATAGGATCAACAGGAAAAACAATTTCAGGAGAAATTGCTTGTGTGCCCATTGAACAATATTTGGAGGTGGCCTTTGAATTATCCACTTACTCAAGTGACTGGAACACCTTTGCCTTCTTGTCAGTAAATCCTTCCTGCTTGTGCAGGGGGAAGCATGGCTACAATTTATATTATTACTGAAATCGATCCTTTTTTCCCTCCAAACTTCTTTGGCCTTTAAGAAACATGCAAAGGCTCTATAGTAGGTGTTGAGTTTTCTGTACACGGATACATTTCTTCCTTTATCCATTTAGCATATACTTATTGAGCATCAACTATGTTAGATGCTAGATAGAAACAGTAGTGAACTCACAGAACTTACATTCCAGTGGAGGGGAGAGACCTTAAGTAAATAATCACCCAAGTAAATTGACCCTGGTGGCTCAGTGGTAAAGAATCCACATCCCAATTTCGATCCTTGGGTCAGGAAGATCTTCTGGAGAAAAAAATCACAACCCCCTCCAGTATTCTTGCCTGGAAAATTCCATGAACAGAAGAGCCTGGTGGACTAAAGTCCATGGGGTCACAAAAGAGTTGGACATGACTGAGTGAGCACACACAAATAAATTCTAAAGAACTGTGGTAAGTGCTATAACAGAAAAGTACCTTGTGCTGTTAGAGCTTACAATAGGGATAACTGACCTAGTCCAGGATCAGGGAAATCTACTGTAAGGAAGTGTCCATTTGGGCCCAGATTGGAGAAATGAGTAGAGTTTCACTAGACAGAGTGGGAGGAAGAGCATACAGGAGAGGACCTTAGATGCAAAGCCCTTGAAATGGAAAAGAGCCCAGAGCCTTGAAAGCAGACCAGTGTCTCTCAAAGATGGAGGAAGTGAGTGGGGTAGGGATACAAGACTCATTTCTTCATCAACTATTCTGGGGAAACCACTGTGTATGAGGCACTGTGGTAGGTACTACAGATAGAATCATGAAAAATAAAATTCCTGACCTCATGGAGATTGTAAGTGCATAACTCTATATTAATTTAATGTCTTCTGGTAATAGGTGCTTGGAAGATGACGCTGGATGGTCAGGGAAGCTTCTCTGAGGTGGCGCCATTTAAGCACATATAATTCAGTCAGATTAATATCTGGGGGAGACTTTTAGGCAGTGGGCTCATCTGGTGTGTCTTTTAGACTTTATTAAATGTTCTCAACAGCCTCAAGATACATATACTAGGTAACTTTTGCTAAATACACAGCTTATACATGTCAGGGTAAGATTTAAGTTGATTCAGTCGTGTCTGACTCTTTGTTACCCTATGGACTGTAGCCTGCCAGGCTCCTCTGTCTGTGGGATTCTCCAGGCAAGAATACTGGAGTGGGTTGCCATGCCCTTCTACAGGGGATCTTCCCAACCCGGGGACTGAACTCGCATCTCTTATGTCTCCTGCATTGGCGGACAGGTTCTTTACCACTTGCACCCCCTGGGAAGCCAGGATTTTTAAACCCAAGTCAATCTATTCCTGTCCTCTTCCTATTATATGATACTGTTGCTTTAGGAGGTATTAGGCTGTTCCATCGGAGAAGGCAATGGCACCCCACTCCAGTACTCTTGCCTGGAAAATCTCATGGATGGAAGAGCCTGGTAGGCTGCAGTCCATGGAGTCGCTTAGAGTCGGACACGACTGAGTGACTTCACTTTCACTTTTCACTTTCATGCATTGGAGACGGAAATGGCAATCCACTCCAGTGTTCTTGCCTGGAGAATCCCAGGGACGGGGGAGCCTGTTGGGCTGCCGTCTATGGGGTCGCACAGAGTCGGACACGACTGAAGCGACTTAGCAGCAGCAGTAGCAGCAGGCTGTTCCATACATGCACAAGTCATTTAATCATTTCAGTAAAAATTGACACATCTGAGAACGGACATACTCCTTAACATGTATCCTGGAGAGAACCCTAGACTAATGATGACAAAGGCATTCTCACTTTTTTTGTGCTGGAGGATACTCCTTTGGGCCTGGTATGAGGAAAATGCATACTTACTGTATAGTCTGCAGTATACTTGGAAAGGTTGTATACCATACATAAAGTCCGAGACAGATAGGAGACAGGTTCTGTGCTCCTTATTCCATTCAATTAATTGTGTAAATTTAGGCAAGCTACAACCTCTCTGAGTTCCAGTTTCTTGATTTGCAAAATGGCATAATTCTATCTTTCTTGTCTACCTCTCAAAGTTGTTGTGAATATCCAATTTAAATGTCCCTACCTTCAAAACACCCAGAATCCATGAATTTCTCACTATCTTCACTGGTACAACCATGAATACTTCTTTCCTGGATTGTTACTATTGCAGACCAACTGGTCTCCCAGTTTCACACTTGACACCCTACCTGCTCACTCAATTATGAATGGAGCAACAAGGGTGATCCTGATAATAGCATCAGATCTTAGTGGGACTTCCTATTGTGTTCCAAATCCTCCAGGGGCTCATTAATTCACTTGTAATTAAAACCAATCTGGGAAAGATTGAAGGCAGGAGGAGAAGGGGACAACAGAGGATGAGATGGTTGGATGGCATCACTGACTCAAGGGACATGAATTTGAGCAAACTCCAGGAGAAAGAGAAGGACAGGGAAGCACTGGCATGTTGCAGTCCAAGGGGTCGAAAAGAGCTGGACATGATTTAGTGACTGAACAACACAACAAAATTAAAACCAAACTCCTACATGTCCATTCATGATCTTCCCACCTACATTGCCATTCTGGCCTTACCTCCTCATCCAGTGTGCTCGTTCACTCTGCTCCAGCCTCACTGGTTTTCTTGTTATTCCTCAAGCATGATCTCAACCCAGAGGTCTTTGCTTGCTCTTGTCTCCTCCAGGTACACTATTTGGACAGAGAGCTACATGGCCAACATTCACACTTCCCTCAAGTCTCTGCCCAAATGCCACCTTCTTAACGAAGCCTCTGAAAGTGAAAGTGTTAAGTTGCTCAGTCAGGTTTGGCTGTGCAACCCACGGACTGTAGCTCACCAGGCTCCTCTGTCCATGGGATTCCCCAGGCAAGAATAATGGAGGGGGTAGCCAAGCCCTTTTCCAGGGGATCTTCCCGACCTGGGGATCGAATCCGGGTCTCCCACGTTGCAGGCAGATTCTTTACTGTCTGAGGCACCAGGGAAGCCCCAGTGAAGCCTCTATGATCATCCTATTCAAAATGGAAACCACCTTCCTCACACCTCGGACCCACTTACTCTGCTCTACTTTTGCCTTTGCCTTTTCCATAGCACTGCTGCTGCTGCTGCTGCTAAGTCGCTTCAGTTGTGTCCGACTCTGTGCGACCCCATAGACGGCAGCCCACCAGGCTCCCCTTGTCCCTGGGATTCTCCAGGCAAGGACACTGGAGTGGGTTGCCATTTCCTTCTCCAATGCATGAAAGTGGAAACTGAAAGTGAAGTTGCTCAGTCGTGTCAGACTTTTTGTGACCCCATGGACTGTAGCCTACCAGGCTCCTCCGCCCATGGGATTTTCCAGGCAAGAGTACTGGAGTGGGTTGCCATTGCCTTCTCCTTCCATAGCACCACTTATTGTTTAATATAATACATACTTTATACAGAGACCATATAATTTTGTATCAACTGAGAAATTTTTGAGAGTGGAAGTGAGTGCTGTTACATTGACACCAGGACAGCAGGTATAAACTGGGACTGCTGGACTTCACAAGGATAGGGACCTCTGGCCATTTTGTTGTTTGCTTATTTTATGTGTCAATAACAGTACCTGACATACTAGGATACCAGTATATATTTTTGAACAAATGAATGAATACTACATATGAAATATGTCTATAAGATATAAAGTACTATATAAATGTATCTTAGCTATTCATTTTACTCAGTCTGTCTTTCTCTTTATATATAGATACATATATTTTGTGAAATACATATATACTTCCATCTATATACTACATGTATATTTAATAGCAGCAAGTTCTTACCACTTTATCCCTTTTATTCCTTAGGATAGAGTAAAAGATAAATTTTGTCATATATTTTACATGTACTTTAAAATACTAAAGAGTGATTTGAAAATAAACATGATGTAGGGTAAAGTATTTAAAGTGGGTTGAAAGGTGCTGTTTATTAAAACGATTTTTTTCCCCAGAGAGCACATCTTTCTGATGAGGACTTACAGATACAGATACTGACAGGCACATCAAGGAGTTGTTGATGTGGCTTGATTGAAAATTAGTTTGATGCATATATGAGGCTACTTTTCTTCCCAGGTGGTGCTAGTGGTAAAGAATCTGTCTGCCAATGCAGGAGATGCAAGAGACACAGGTTCAATCCTGGATTGGGAAGATCCCCTGGAGTAGGAAATGGCAACCTATGCCAGTATTCTTGTGTAGAAAATTCCATGGACAGAGGAGCCTGACAGGCTACAGTCCACGGGGTCACAAAGAGTTGGACACGACTAAGCACACACACATATATAAGGCTGTGCAGTAGAAGCCAAGGAAACTTCCATCTCTACGGAAGATAAAGTACACCATCTATTAATTGGGGAGTGGATAGGAAGACTAGATGGAGTGGAGTGAGCTACAAAGTTGAGCAGCTAAGCCCAGAGTGTGTCTGATAAGGACACACTCAATTTGATTAATGATTGGAATGTAACTTAACCAATGTCAGGCTGTAGAAAGCACCTGGCCAACAATTGGAAAGTGAAAGTGAAAGTGAAGTCGCTCAGTCGTGTCTGACTCTTTGCGACCCCATGGACTGTAGCCTACCAGGCTCCTCTGTCCATGGGATTTTCCAGGCAACAGTACTGGAGTGGATTGCCATTTTCTTCTCCAGGGAAATAACAATTGGAAATAGCCATTTATTTATTTTTACAATGCTCTGAATCCATTCATTGCTCTATCTGCTCTCTTTATTGACCCGCTCTTGAATAAATTTCTGGCAGAAACGAAAATACAATGTGCTCTTATCAAAGTTAATGAATAAACTGAATCCAAATGTGAAACAGTTTATATTCCATTTTGCTTATTCTGTAGTTTTGGAATTGCTTAGATGAATAAGAGTATGCAATTTACTTGTAAAGCCAAAGCAAAATCAACAGACAAGCTTTCATGCTTCTTCTCTTAGTTGATGATATTGATGATGATGATGATGATGATGATTAACCTAGATCATTTCCTTTTAACCAAATTTAAAAACAATTAAACAAAAAAATAATAAGACCTTGTTGGGCTTCCATCTTCCTCTCCCTTTTGGTAAATCGAATTTGGTTGAGTTGACTTCTCATGCTCTCCACTCCATAACACCTGAATACCTTTTCCATCCATAGTGCTTTTCTTATACTCCAAATGTGTATCACAGAACACAGTCAGAAAAATTCTTTACGTTCAGCTGGGTTATGAAAAAAGACAACATTTTAGCATTTAATCTTCTCTTCAGGCATTTAAGAAATCAGAGTCACGATCAATACTGAAAGAGGTAAAACCTTTACAATTTCAGCAATGGAAAAGAGAGGAGGGAGAACATCAGTTTTTCCACTTTCCTTTTACAAAAGTGCTTGAGTTCTTTTCAGAGTTTTCAGCCTTTCGATAGCCTTAGGAAGCCTTTAGTTCATATTCCTACTCAGCTTTTGTGGTTTGTATCACCCAAGCTTGCAAAGTCAACTGATTACTTTAAATCCTAGAAGGTGGTTAAATTAGAAAAAGCAAGCTTGAGCAGAGCCGAACATATAGTAGGAACTCAATAAATGTGTTAATTTAATGTGGGCTGATTGATGTCTTCTGTAAGCATATTTATCTGCCAATTCATCTCTCCTGTGTGATGCCAGGTAACCTCCTAAAATTTGAGCAGCTAGAGAGGAGACATAAATGTGTGAATTTCATAGTCACAAACTCAAATATACAGAAACAAAACTTACTTCATTTTCCTGTTAGTAAATTCGTTTTCTTTCTCAAGTGCCTAGTTTACTTTATAGGAGTAGAACACAAAAACCACAACAGTAACAACAGCAATAAAAATCTTAATCTAGTTATTTCCAGATAGTGTTAGTCACTCAGTCGTGTCTGACTCTTTGTGACCGTTTGGACTGTAGCCCACCAGGTTCCTCTGTCCATGGAGTTCTCCAGGCAAGAATACTGGAGTGGGTTGCCATTTCCTTCTCCAGGGTATCTTCCCAACCCAGTGATGAACCCAGGTCTCCAGGTAAACTCAGTTCAAATCTGTGATGTCTTAGTTAATACAAATGAATAATTCAGCCAGCATTCAGATTTAAAACATCTTCTCATATTTTCTCTGTTACCTCAATCTCCTTGCTGGTTCTTTTAAGCTTTTGAGCCTGGTGGTTCTGTTTGTGAGAATTTAGCTTTATGAAGCTGCTATATGGCCCTAAAGGCATGAATCTCATGTCTTTTACTTATATTCTATGACCTTTCAAGAACTTGGTGAAAATTAAAGCTGGTAAGCGAGTCCAAGAATTCAATGTGGTAACCAAAAGCCCCACTGCCCAAGCTCATGCATTGAAGAGATGTCAAGTCTTTAGAGCCTAGCTTCTTGTTAATGTTTTGTTATTGTTTAGTCGCTAAGTCATGTCTGACTCTTTGCGACCCTATGGACTGTAGCCTGCCAGTCTCCTCTGTTCATGGGAATTTCCAGGCAAGAATACTGGAGTGGGTTGCCATTTCCTTCTCCAGGGGATCTTCTCGACTCAGTGATCAAACCTGTGTCTCTTGTATTGCAGGTGGATTCTTTTCTGCTGTACCACTGGAGAAGCCCTTTGTTAATGTTTACTGTATTTCAATAACTAAAGTAGTTTAAAACAATGTTTCATCCATCCAGTATTTTTTCAGCAGTTGCTCAGTGCCAAATATAGCACTGGAGAGAGGGCTATGTTGAAGAAGAAAAAGGTCCCAGGACCCACAGAGCGCTCAGTCTACTGTTTAAGGTAAATATTAAACCAAGATGTCAAATGAGATTTATGCTTAAAGAAAAACAATATTACTTGGAGAATATGTAATACGGAGGCCTTGCCTGGCCTGAGAGGTCAGAGAAAACCTTCTCAATGAGGTGACACTTAAAAGGAGAGCTCAAGGACAAACAGAAATCAGTCATGTTTAGAGAAGCCATGGGCCTTGACTCCAATAAATCTGCAAGCTACTCTCATCCTAGACTGTATCTTTTCTAGCTATTAAACCAGAGGCAGGCTTAGAAGAGGTGATAATAGAAATTCTTCCATCCCCCAAGTAAGAAACCAAGGCTGGCCAAATAAATATTTGTGTCTTAACTGATAAGTCTTATTCTTCTTCCATGTGACCTCTTCTATTTCAGCTGTAAGTAAAGGAGCTAAACTGAACCCAGGAGAAAGTTGACCTATTGGCCCAGAGAAACAAAGGAGCCCAAATGTCTTGCCTCTAAGTTCAAAAAGCAAGCGTTCAAGTATAATGCGGCAAGATTCAGGCACACACGGGGACAACTCGTCCCCTTTACCCTTCAAACTCACCAGAAAAACCCTTTGAGCCAAGGAGAGTAGAAGGTCAATTTAGAGTAGAAAGCCAAAGATTTGTCACCATTCTTCACAGAACTGGGATGGGAACAGAGAGAAGCATGAGCATTGGGGAAACTACCATCCTGATGTGACAAAGTACAAACAATAACACCCTCATGGGCAACATAGGCAAAAAGAAGGTTTAAGAAGGGGACGACAGAGGATGAGATGGTTGGATGGCATCACCAACTCAATAGTCATGAGTTTGAGTAAGCTCTTGGAGTTGGTGATGGACAGGGAAGCCTGGTGTCCTGCAGTCCATGGGGCTGCAAAGAGTCGGACACGACTGAGCAACTGTCATCCTGAACAGTTCAGTTCAGCAACTGAACTGAAGAACACTCATGCAACTCATGGAACTCTGCTCAGTGTTATGTGGCAGCCTGGATGGGAGGGGAGTTTGGGGAGAATGGATACAAGTATATATTTGGCTGAGTCCCTTTGCTGTTCACCTGAAACTATCACAACATTAATTGACTGCCCCAGTACAAAATAAAAAGTTAAAAAACAATGTTCATGTGACTTTGGCAGCTCCAAAGTTTCCATGGGTACCCAGTGAGGCATAAAAGTTGGCAGAGTGAACTAGTTGATATGCTTAGTGTCCCAGGGCTATAATGAAAGTACAGGGCAGCTCTGCCCACTCCATGACCCAAGACTCCCCTCTCTGGAATCAGAAGTTACAGTTATGTAGTGGCCATGTGCCAAAGTGAGAATCATCATATGCAGTTTAGATCTTGGAGACACCATATGAGAAATGTGCAGAATATAATCATATGTCATTACACTATAAGAATGATGGCTCAGATGAAAACATACAAGAAAAATCCTGAATTAACTCAGGTGGTAGACATTAGTTCAAGTAGTTTAGCCATGAATTTGAGAGATGAAGCATTTTGAAGACTTTCATCTATTCAAATTAAATAATGATGATGGAAAATGATGTAAGGATGCTACTTGAACTTATAAGAAACCAACCCTAGTTGAAGGATTGGATCTAGAGTTCCCTGGAGCCATAGTGATGTTAAAAACAAAACAAAACAAACAAAAAAAAAACTCCAGTTTATACAGTTGCACACAAATAGAATCTTGCGGCAATGTGGTTGCCTCTGTTATTCCATCCCACTTTCACATCTGTGGCTCATAAATGAGCACATTTGTGTGTGTGTACACTAAGTCACTTCAGTGATGTCCAACTCTGTGTGACCCTCCTCAGTCCATGGGATCCACCAGGCAAGATTACTGGAGTGGGTTGATGTTCCCACCCCTAGGGCATCTTCCCAACCCAGGGATGGAACCTGTGTCTCTTACATCTACCTACATTTGCAGGTGGATTCTTTACCACTAGTGCCATCTGGGAAGTCCATAAGTGAGCACAGAATCTTTACAATCTTAGGGAGGATTGGAATAAAACAGAGGGATAGTGAAGTGAATCAAATCCATAGTATTAATACCAGTATGTGAAGTTCGGAATAATGTGTGTAGCAGTTGATATTTAATTTGCTTATGATGTTGAAGAGAACATGGCATATTTTACAGTGACAGTTTGAACAGATTCCAATTTTAAAATTTCATTAATGTGTGATTTTTATTAAAGTATGTAAAATATTTTGAGTACATTTAAGACAGAGGAGCATGATGGGCTACAGTCCATGGGGTTGCAAAGAGTCAGACACGACTGAAAGTGACTTACACTAGCACATACTATTAATGCACTAGAATATTTAGAATATTTAAGATAATTTTATATTCTTTATATATATAAATTTGACTTATTAAATATGTAAGAGTTGTTCAAGCAAGTAGTAAGGTTTTGATTTTGGGGATCAGTATACCTAGTCAGGTATTTGAAGTGCTTAAAAAGAAAATCAGATATATTTGATTTATATATGCACTTTGAAATGTTGAAGAGAATTGAGGCAACTAAGTTTACAAACAGGATTAAGCAGAATTTAGTCTGTTCAGCCTGAGTTGAACTAACATTTATTGAAGGCTCTCTTGCAAGTGATTGACAAAGTGTACTAGATTTATGGAATAGACTATGATTTTTATATACTTTTTATTTTGTAATTTTAATAAATTAATATCAAACCCAAAAATGGCAAATTGTGTTTCCTGCACACTTAAAGGTCCCTTTTAGATATAAAAAATTCAGTGATGGAACCTGGTCATTCACCCACAGGCCATCTCGGTCACAACTTCCAGGAGCACTGTACATATTTTGTATCAAGAATCAGACTAGTATTGGCAGAAATTGAAGGCTGCTCACTCAAGATGCCATTCTTAATTCCATCTTCCTTGCCAATCTCCCATGCAAGAAGGTGGAATACCCAAAATGTTACTTTCCCTGCCTTCTTGGAAGCAAATTGTAGCCTGTGACTCATTTCTGCCAAGAGGAAGTTTTGAGGGACCTTCTGGTCTCTTCATAGCTCTCTCTCCAAGGCCTAATGCTCTATTTGACACTGAGTAGCTGTGAAATTATTGAATGAAAAAAGAATAGACATATGTATATGTATAACTGAATCACTTTGCTGTATACCTGAAACTAACACAACATTGTAAATCAACTGTACTCCAATATAAAATAAAAATTTTTTTAAATATTGAATTTTGCTTTATATCCTTTGTCTTAAAAAAGTGACTCAATGTACATAGCCATAGATAAATGTGTTTTATAATAATATAATCATATTTAATATGCAAAATATTGAATGAATGGATCATTGTTTTTAATTATTTTGTTAATTTTGT
Source organism: Bos grunniens (assembly GCF_055505025.1). Classification (NCBI taxonomy): domain Eukaryota; kingdom Metazoa; phylum Chordata; class Mammalia; order Artiodactyla; family Bovidae; genus Bos; species Bos grunniens. The sequence goes on along the minus strand of NC_141194.1, from coordinate 120,464,055 downwards.
TAATTATCTTGTTAATTACTATTTTATTATTACTGTTAAATACAGAAAACATTAACAAGAGGCTAGACTCCAAAGGCTTGGCATCTCTTGAATGCATGAGCTTGGCTGTAGGGCTTCTGTTCATCACATTGGATTCTTAGACTTGCTGACCACTTTTAATTTTGACCGTGTTCTTTAAAGGTCATGGAATGCAAGTGAAAGACATGAAATTCAGGAGGTGAGGGCCTGTCTTAACATACACAAAATGTGACATCTTCAGTTTCCAGGGAAGAGGAAATTTTCCTATTGCTATCAGTCAAAAACAGTGTTATTTTCAGTGTTTAGCTACATTGAATGGAATGATTTTACTGATGTGTTAAAATTTGTTAATTGAGAAACACTTTTGCAAACTGTAAATGGGAATTGAGATGAATCTAAGGTTTTCTTTCATTTTGCAAAGCAGGAGAATCTTCCAGGATTTATTTTCTTCCTGACATTCTTTTATATGAGGCATTTGAGCAGACTTAAGATGAAACAGAGATTTTTCATGTCTTTTGACCCTGAGCCATTTATACGAGAGAGGATTTTAAAACATGAATATTTTTGGCTCTAACAACTGCACCTTTGAAATGGCATGAAACACAGTGTTTAGAACTGCAAATACCACTGACATTTCGAAAGTGCAAACAATGTTTAAAAGCATAGCAGAAAATTTATTGCTTCTGCATGAACATAGGCATTGCTTAAGAGTTTATGATATTTAAGAGTTAAATAAATCAGTGGAAAACTCACTATAGACTAGCTCTATGTAACCAGAGGTAGGTATAATAATTAGGAGGACTGTGAAACTCTTTTAATGCTTCAATAAATATGCCATATATCTGTGGCAGCCTGCTGTTCTCTGAGTCCAGATTGCTGCTTTGTAGGTAGGTATCAATCTTCACTATTTGCTGTATTCAACTTTTCTGAATCTGTGTTCAGGATCCATCTGTTCAGCTATATTTGTTCGTGTGTTTCCTTATGAAATAAATCCTTCAAAAATGTTCATCTCCAAGTGGTGTCAGGATACCTGCTGGGTTATATTTGTCAGACACTATAATAGTATAATAGTCTTTAACCACAGAGAATAGTAAGTAAAATATGCAAAACAAAAAAAAATGTGTATTTCTGCTGAGGCCAGGGCTGCCTGAGGAGTAAACAGTGGTATTCCTGACAGATTGGTCAGAAGGGATGGTAATTATGAAAGATGGCCATGGCTTGGGAGTTACCCTTGACTCAGAATACAGTACGTGAGCTCCCTAAGCAGTTCTGAGCCTTGCATCCTAGTAACGCTGCTTAGTGTCTAGCCATAGGAAATAAAGGGAGAGAGAAATGATTGCAAGTGGCAGTAGGTGTAACATCCAGGGACCTACCACTCTTCATTAAGGGAAGAATTTGGTGATTCCTTAAAGATGAAAAATGTTTTTAAAATTTGGACAGATTTTAATTTTGAAAGATGTGATGAGCTATTACCCACTACCTTTTTCCATTTTTTATGCTGATACTTTTCTACAGTTCTTTTTTCCTCTTACAGGTTTTTCCCATGCTTTTATATACTTTGAAAAAATAATATTGAAAAATATTTTTTATAAAGATGATTAGAAAATCTTGAAACATATTGTCCATGTGATAAGAATTTCCAATGATTTGTTCTCATTTAAGAAAGCATAGAGCATTAGACCTGGAAAGGACAGTTCCTGTGTCCCTATTAGAGATTACTTTTCAACAAACATTTCTTGAGTGCTTACAAATAGGTAAACTAGAGCTCAGAAATGTTAATGACTGTGTTGCATCGATAAAATCAGGCCCATATTCTCCCATTTTTTATTTTGTATATATAAAGCTTGATGCCACTGTTTACCAATATTTTTTATTTCTGTTCCATCTTTTACTTTGCACTGTGAATATATTCTTTGTTATTATTTTATATAATGTTCATTTAGATTGATCTCAGGTTTAATAATTTTCCTCTGTATCTTCCTATATCTAAGATTTTCTGTAATCATTTTCCTTAAACCTTAAGTTCATATTTTAATAGTCATTTTAGTAATGCTATACACACACACACACATATAATGGCCATATGAGTCTATCTTTCTCCTATTTTGTGAGTATGTTTTCATGCTATTTATTCATATGTATTAATTCTTCCATTCATTTACTTATTTATACAACAAATTTTGGGGGGTGCCAACTCTAGAGACAATGTAGTTCTATGTGCTGGTGAACACAAAGGTGAACAAAAATTAATATGGCTGCTCTCCTCATAGAGCTTAAGTCTGATGGAGGAGAAAAACATTAAAGAAATTGTCACATAAATACATAAGTTCAACATAACAAGAGAAAATAACAAAGGACTTAATATAAATCCCCAAATGGAGATAGAAGGGACTGATCAGAGAAGACCTCTTTACAAAAAAGAACTTTAAATTGAAACCTAAGCATAATGTGAGTGGATGGCAGGGAAAAATCTTCCATGCTGTGGGAATAGTAAGCTCAACAGCTCTGAGGCAGCATCAGTTCAGTTCAGTTACTCAGTCGTGTCCGACTCTTTGCGACCCCATGAACTGCAGCACGCCAGGCCTCCCTGTCCATCACCAACTCCCGGAGTTCACTCAGACTCACGTCCATCGAGTCAGTGATGCCATCCAGCCATCTCATCCTCTGTCGTCCCCTTCTCCTCCTGCCCCCAATCCCTCCCAGCATCAGAGTCTTTTCCAATGAGTCAACTCTTCACATGAGGTGGCCAAAGTACTGGAGTTTCAGCTTTAGCATCAGTCCTTCCAAAGAACATCCAGGACTGATCTCCTTTAGAATGAACTGTATGGATCTCCTTGCAGTCCAAGGGACTCTCAAGAATCTTATCATGGCTAGCTTAATGATCAGAAGTTATCAACACTATGGTAGTTAACTTTTTCAAAGTTATATTTTATGGTTTGTGTGTGTGTGTTTCAACAAATCATTATCTACTCAGGAGTCACAAAAATAGTCTTCTGTGTTTCCTTCTATAAGTTTTATTATTCATATCTTTCCTGTCTTGACAATTAAGAAATTTATATTTAAAGTGTATAGTGTGATGACTTGATGTATGTATGCATCATAAAATGATGAAAGGTTGCTGCTTTGGGCCAGGAATGACGTGGGGATTCTTGGCCTCCAGAGGAGAGGAATCCTATCCGGGGCCAGTGATGAGGCTTGATTGCCCAGATCTTTTGTGTAATAAAGTTTTACTAAAGTATAAAAGAGATAGAGAAGGCTTCTGACATAGACATGAGAAGGGGGCAGAAAGAGTGCCCCTTGCTAGTTTTTAGCAAGAAGTTATATACCTATTAGCAAGCTGCTAATTAGAGAAAGGAAATGTCTCAAAACTCAGAGAGTGGCACCAGACCCCTCACCCAGAGCATGCATTTTGAGATAACATTGGCACAAGGTGAGTCATCTGGGCCATAAAACAATTGACGTGAATCTTGAAGAAGGACAGATTCTAAGGTAAATACATAGTTCCATTAACATAGCTTAAGAGAACATTTTCATGAGTAAAACATGCTGGTTTGTTGAGCCATTATCAGTTCTGAATCTTAGGCAGAACCAACTTGAAGACAGGCAGATTCTAAGGTAAATACATAGTCATTAACATAGCTTAAGAAAAACATTTCCATAAGGAAAATGCATTGGTTAGCTCAAGGTTTGAGAAAAGTTAAGTTCTGGTGGAACCAGGTGTCATCATGGCAACATAGAGTTTTTAAAAAAACCTCCTTTTAATTTTGTATAGAGAAGGAAAAAAAAAAAAACATATGACACTTGCAGTCTATTTCCTCTGCTTGGGGACCCCTAGCCTTTCTGCCTGATACCCTCTCAATAATGACCACAGTCAAACGGATTAACACATCCATCACTTCATATATTTACCAATGTGTGTGTGTCTGCAGTGAGAACACTTAAGATTTACTGTCTTTGCAAATTTCAATTAATTATAGTCATCCTGTATATATTAGACCCCCAGGACTTATTCACCTTGTAACTAAGTTTGTACCTTTGACCAATATTTTCCCATTTCCTTTTTTTTTTTTTTTTAGTTATTTAGCATGCATAATACAGCACTGTGGATAAAAGCACTGGCTCTGGAGTCAGGCAGCTTGGGAGCATTTCCTAGTGCCACTGCTTGGGAGGTGTGACCCCATTTCCTTCACCTCCAGCTGCTGCAACCACCATCTTATGAGGCTGACATTTTTAGATTCCACATACCAGTGCTATCATATAATATTTGTCTTTCTGTTTCTGGTTTATTTCACTTCGCATAATGTCCTCTTGGCTCAACTCCGTTATCACAAGCAGACACAGGTTGTTTCCTTGTCTTAGCAATAGTGAATAATTCTGAAATAAGCATGGGAGTGTAGATATCTCTTCAAGATACTGATTTCATTTCCTTGTGATGTATACACAGATGTGGGAGCTAGATCACATGGTAGTTCCATTTTTAATTTTTAAAGGAACCTACATTTGGTTCTCCATAGTGATTACACCACTTGACATTCTCATCGATGGGGCACAGGGGTTCCCTTTTCTCCACATCCTTGCCAACACTTATTTCTTGTCTTTTTGATAATATCCACTCTGACAGGTGTGAGGTGATATCTCATTGTGCTTTTGATTTGCATTTCTATGATGACTAGTGATGTTGAGCATCTTTTCATATGTCTGTTGGCCATCTATATGTCTTCTTTGGAAAAATGTCTACTCCAGTGCTTTTCCCACTTTTAAATCATTTAAATTTTTTTTTGTTTGTTTTGCTATTGAGTTTTAAGAGTTCCTTTTATATTTTGTACATTAACTTCTTATCAGGTATATGCTTTGCAAATATTTTTTCTGTTCTGTAGGCTGACTTTTCACTTTGTCGATTGTTTTCTCTGCTGTTCAGAATCTTTTTAGTTTGATGAAATCCCACTTCTCCATTTTTGCTTTTTCTGACTGTATTTTTAGTGTCACATCTAAGAAATTATTGGCAAGGTCAGTGTCATGAAGATTTTCTCCTATATTTTCTTCTAGGAGTACAATAGCTTTTAACTGTTTAATCTATTTTGAGTTGATTTTTGTATGCAGTATAAGATAAATTGAATGAGTTGGGTTTACTTTTGATTCATGTGGCAGGGGAGAACATGCACCTTGGGGAACCTTGAGGCTTTTCAGGAAGATGTGTTTGATCTGGCTTATTTTGGGCAATGGGATTAATTTAGGTGATTTGTGGGAGAGTTGAAAAAAGTAGGGCTTTGCTCTAGATTTGGTGATGTCAGGAGTGGGGGGTGATCTTAACAATTGGGCATCTTAGTAAATCATATCTAAGAGGAATGAAAGGTACCACATGTATAAAGCTGTAATTGGCATAGAAGCAGAAGTCATGTTAGTGAAGTTAAGGATATTTAGTCATTTTTGTGTTTGCACAATGTTTACTTTTTGTCAGTGTTCACGTGATTATTGAGTGGATTTTTTTTTGTCTTGATACATCATGGTCACAGAGTAGCCTTATGTGATGTTAATGTTCTGTGAAATTGTTCATGTTCAACAGGAAACCATCAAGACCCTGTTGTGAGTGTCAGGCCAGCTCCTAACAACACGCAGACCCAGTGATAGCTCCAGTCCAGCTCTCTGACATCAGTGCTGCTTTTCTCTTAAACTGTGTACTACAAAGGGCAGAACAAATTTTGGTGAGCAACTATTTATCTCTTACACAGTGACTAGAAATTGATAATGATATACATCTGACAGGCAGATTTTGTGAATTTCTTCAGCAACTCTCAGCTTTTCTTACAAAATTCCTCTGTGTGTATATCTCTACTGCATGTGCTGTATGTCAAGATCATGAATCAATGAGGAAGAATGAGAAAGAGTTTGTGAGTGGTTGCCATGAAGATTGGGAGGGGCTAGCATGACTGAATGACATGAATCCCAAAGAAACTGCATTTTTTTTTCCCACAGAAGAAGTAGATGAAAATACTGTCTTAAGGCATACTTTAGAAATGGTTAAGTGGGGTGTGAGAGACAAAATACCTTCCCCTTAGTAGACTGAAGGGAAGGCAGTGTCTTCAGAGGGCAACTAGATTCAAATGATGTTTATATGACAAGATGATCAATTGACAAGTGGTTTAGCACTTTTTACTCAAAATTTCATTATCAGCCAGGTGCTTGTTAGAAGTACAGAATCTCAAGTCCCACTCCAGACCTACTGTATCAGAATCTTCAGTTTAACAAGATGCCCAGGTGATTCAAATGTACATTAAGGCTGATAAAGCACTAGCTGAGGATTTAGAGGAGCTTGCTGACCATAGAAAGTGAACAAAGTGAATTGGTGGCTCAGACAATAAAGAATCTGCCTGCAACGCAGGAGACTCTGGTTCAATCCCTGGGTTGGGAAGATCCCCTGGAGAAGGGAATGGTTATCCACTTCAGTATTCTTGCCTGTGGAATCCCGTGGACAGAGGAGCCTGGTGGGCTACAATTCATGGGGTAGCAAAGAGTCAGACACAACAGAGTGACTAATATTTTCATTTTGGGGCTTCCCAGATGGTGCTAGTGCTAAAGAATCCACCTGGCAATGCAGGAGACACAAGATATGCGTGTTCTATCTCTGGTTTGGCATGATCCCCTGGAGAAGGGAATGGCAATCCACTCCAGTATTCTTGCCTGTGAAAATCCACGGACAGAGGAGCCTGATGAGCTGCAGTCCATGGGGTCACAAAGAGTCAGACATGACTGAGCGACTGAGCATATAGATCATAGTTTCTGACCATAGACTGGGTATTCCAAAGGACTTAGTGAAAGGCTTGGGGAGCCGGGAATAGAGGCAGGAAAGGTTGACTGAGCAGGGAAGTTGCAAAAAGAAATACAGATATAAGAACACAGACTTTCTTTACCCTTTCAGACTGCCTCTCAATTTCCATTCCTTCTTCCAGCTCTCAGAATGTGGTGGCTCTTTCCCATGTCACTTCACTGAACACAGTTATTTTTTTAGCAGTTTGTCTAAATTGGATGATTACAGTGGTGTTATTTTCCTCCCAATCTTTATATTTTTCAAATTTATTAGAGTGCTCACATGTTGCTTCCCTCGCATGATAAAGTAATATAAAATATGTATTAAGGAAGTAGAAGGGTTAAAATGTTAGGCTGTGTCACGATTTGCTATTCTCCAAGAGTTAGCCTATCAGCTGTCATCTGTCAGCTGACCCATTTACAACCTCAAGTTCTTTAGAAATCAGTACTATCTCTGGAGATAAGAATAAGACCTATAGTGCCAACTGAAGCATTGCAATTTTTCTCCTGGCTGTGACTTCCCATCTGATTTGGCTCCCTCTCTGGTGCAGAGCATACCTGAAACAACCTCTGTTAATCCCATGGTCAAGGGATAACTCACTAATCCTGCAGAGGTGTAGGAGGGTTTGGTAAAAGCAATAAATATAGAAGGGAATGATGGCTTTTGAGAAGGCATCCACAAAACACAACTGTTTAGAGATGTTCATACATTACTTTTATTCTCATATGCTTTAAACAGTTGTTGGAGCCATGCAGTATACACTGTCTTTTTGTGCCAATCGGAGTCTTTTCATACCATTCAGAGAGACATTTCATTCTCCTGCAGCACAAGATATATATTTAGCCATTCTATGACTCAAAGTTACAGTTCCCTTCAACAGTGCCTCCTATGCTGAAGCAGCTGAAATTCTTTTATAGATTCTTTATCACCCAGCTCACAGCACTTAAAGAGATTCTTATTGCTTAACCCTTTTTCATACCTGCTTCATTAAAAATAAAAACAACCCAAAGCTGCTATGAACCTCACAAAGTTTCTAATTTAAATGGAAGTAAAATGTGACCTTTCTTGTGAAGCAATGATTGGAAATCAGACCAGAACTTGTGAGGTTTTGTAATGGGATAAATAAAAATTATAATGCGTCTACCTGCAGTAGGAAAGATAGTATCTGGTAAGATGCTGGTGTAAGACAGAGTCGTCTAAAGTTGATAACAAAATCTAATCCCAGTTTTTATATCATCCACTGTTAAATATAAAGTGTCATTCATTGGGCAAGTAGCATTTCACTAAAACTATTTCTTCTTAAACTGAAAATTATTCCTTCTTAAACAACCCTTTGTAAAAGTCGTGCTAATAAATAATTCTCTTGACTCTGTTTAGTAAAGGTTAATGCTGCAAATGATCCCGAATGGTGCCCTTACTTTTGGAATGAACAATGGTTCCCCTACCAGTGTTTCTCAAAGTGTGATATAAAGAATTGTGCCCATGATAACAGTCACCTAGGGTGCCTATTAAAAACACAAATTCCTAAACCCTAACTCAAGTCAAGTCAGATTTTCCAGGAAGAGACTTAGTCACCTGTATATTTTTTAAGTACTTTAAGTAATTTTTACCAGAAAATAAGAATGCTAAATTTTAGTCAGGACGTACCTGCATCACAAAGGTATGGTGGTGGTTTCCTATTAAATATGTAGATTCCTGGGTCTTATTGACTCTCTGAGAGATGAGAACCATTGAGTCTTTACTGAAGAACTGTATATTTAGCACCGACTGTTTACCCAAACCTAAAAGATAATTCATTAAGTGTGTTCAAAGTTCAAGAATAGTTTCAGAAGGCCTCTTTCTAATTGAAACTGAAAGATAGAAATAAAAAGTATAAGATAATATACATGTTGGTGAATATTGCACCCTAATATTTTCTTTATATCACACTTTGAGAAACTTCAGAAATAAGTCATAGATCTTGCAAGTGTTGATATCACCTACTCGGGAATTTGAGAAAAATTAAATAGAAGAACTAAAGCAGTAATGTTACTGAACCTTTCAAGCCAGGCCCCAACCAGGGTCCTTCTGCATGGTGTGGCTCGAGTCAATAGAATGAGACGGGATTTTGTTTCAGAAGTAAAAGTTTTATTTTTTGAGCATAGAATGGAGAGGTAGGAGCTTACACTCCAGGGCATAGGTCTTGCCCGACAGGTGGTGGGCGGGGCTGCTTTATAGGGTTCTTAGCAGTGGGGAGGGGGTGGAGTTCTCCTGGGATTCTCATAGGATTCTCGCTGGGTTTTCATGGGGTTCTCACAGCTCCAGATCCGCAGTGTGGGACACAGTATCTCCGGATGCAGCCCGCCGCAGCTGTTTTGGACTGAGGTTTTGGCATAGCACTTTTCTGCAAGGCCCACCAAGTTGGCGTGTCTGGAGAAGTAGTTCTGCACTGGAACCTCTAACCTGACATGTTAGATGTGACCCCTCTGCACATGGCCCGCTATGGGCAAGTGAAACTAGACTAAGCAAAAAGGAAGCAGTTAGATCTTATCTTACCACCTGGATTCCAGTTTATTTCTCCCACAACCCAGTGGGCTTTGCTGGTCATGGTAAGTTTAATAATAGAATCATTACGGTAGCAGATAACATAAAAAAATCTCTTTGGGGGGCGCCTCCTAGGTGGCACTAGTGGTAAAGAATTTGCCTGCAAATGCAGGAGACGTGGGTTCAGTGCCCGGGTCCGGAAGATCCCCTGGAGGAGGAAAAGGCAACCCACTCCAGTATTCTTGCCTGGAAAATCCCGAGGACAGAGGAGCCTGGCGAGGTATAGTCCATACGGTTGCAGAGTCGGACATGACGAGTAACTAACACAAAGTTTACAAAGACATTTATCAAAAATGTCTTCCCTATAGAATTTGTTGTTTGATCTTACAGTTACCCCAAGGCCTATAAAGATAGGCCAGTTTTATACCTGAAGAAGTTGGGGTTTAAGATGCAATAGATAAGTGACTGTCAGGGCTAGAACGCATGTCTTTTTCTAGAAGCTTCTCAAAGTCTAACTATGAACTAGTTCCCTGTACTTGCTATTCTTGCTTTCTCATACCCCAGTGAATCTTCTGCTTGATGCAGCTGTCCTAGAAGCCACTAAGCATGGTTTCTTACAACCAAACAGTAACAACAAGCGGCTTCTATATTTAGCGAAATTTCATGCTTAAATATCATAACACTGTTTAGGCCAAAATGAAGAGGCTGTGTTATTCTAGGCCCTCAGATAAGATGGCTTATTTTATATTCTGCCGGAATTCTGCTGTATGTGATTCTACTCCCAATGTGTCCCACCTTCATTCCTCCAGCAGGAAATATTCTGAGAAATCTGGCTTCGGCACCAAATATTCATTATAAGAGTCTCATTTTATGGACTCCTCTCTCAAATAGTTATCCTGAGTTCAACCTTGTGTTGCCCTTTTTCTACATATTCTCTTCAGGGAATGGTAGAAGTTGCTGGGGCAGAGAGAAGAAGGCAACACGTTGGCCCTCACCATGTTGATCTGATATTTTGTCTATTCTGCATGCCTTTGGGGAAAAAAAAAATAGAAAATCTGTATTTGGTTTTAAAATATTATGGAAAGCAGGGTTGTATTACCTTGTCAAATTCTTCCGTCTTGTATTTTGGAAATAAGGACATTTGTCTGGATGCTTTGGCTATATTTAAATATTCTGAATTATTTCTTTATTAAAAAGCAGCAGTATTCCTGGGAGTAGAGCATAGGCATATGTTTGAGAACAGAATGTTGTGCACCTCAAAAATCATTTCTAAGAAAATGTTTGCCCTTTGACTAGACACTACATATTCCCCCTCCCTATACAATTCCTCAACTGGGCATGTAAATAAGTCTGGCCTTGTCATAAGAATAGTTTTACTCTCAGTATACATGTATTTCATATAAGTAGATGTCAGTGAGTGTTTTTCCAGGTATTTGTGGACAAGAGAATAACTTAGAGGAATAATCTGAGAGAGAATTTAAGTAGTTAAATGGATTGTTCTTAGATTTAGAACTTTTCTCATTTGTGCCTTAACTCTTTCCCAAAAGGGCAGCAAGAGCCAGACATACTGTAGTCTAAGCTTACCATCCAGAAGCTCTTCTGAGAAGGTTAGTGATAATGAGTTTCCTGGTTAAGTCTGCTCTGAAACAGTTTCCACAGCTTCTTATCAGCCAAGTTCAGCCTTGGCAGGAGAGGGAGTACAACTCAAAAAAAAAAAAAAAAAAAAGGAAGAGGCAGCTTCTGGAAGCAGAAGCAGGAGAAATTTTCCACCTATCCAATGACAAGTAGTTAGATATTACTTTGAGTTTCCTTTGTGGGGATGAAGCACATTTGGCCTACCTAAAACCTGTTCACCTTGAAAAACACTGCTTGGGTTACTGCTACAGAACAGGAAAGACAAAAATTGAGGCTAAGGGAGGATTATTATGTGAAAAAAATACTTCAATTTTTATTTTAAAGGACATACATGATGAAATGTTCTAAAGTTGTTTGCAAAAGTTGCCTCAGCCCAAGAAAAATATTAGACATCTTAATAGAATATAGGAAAATGTGACTTGGGTTTAAATATCGCAACAAATGAAATGGAAGAGCTGGGGGTTACTGCTTGAAATGCCACTAGGCAAATTTCTCTTGTCCAAAGTAATATAAAAGCCTGGGTTCCATGTGATAACTGTCAGTGCTGATAATATCAACATAGAAGAAAATCTAGTTTAATGGTGAATTCTTGCAGTCAATTACTTTTGCTTTCTTAGTAACCACTTTCCTTATTTTAAAAAAATTTATTTTCAAGATTTACATTATGAATACAGGGCTATGCCACTGATATATGCATGAGTTATATGTTTAATTAGCATTACCATCATGGGTCTTGGGAGTTGAACACACTGGAGTAAGAACTACAATTATCTATCATATAGAATACACAGCAGCTATTCTACTTAGCTAGTAGAGGTGATGGAATTCCAGTTGAGCTCTTTCAAATCCTGAAAGATGATGCTGTGAAAGTGCTGCACTCAATATGCCAGCAAATTTGGAAAACTCAGTAGTGGCAACAGGACTGGAAAAGGTCAGTTTTCATTCCAATCCCAAAGAAAGGCCATGACAAAGAATGCTCAAACTACCGCACAGTTGCACTCATGGAGAAGGCAATGGCACCCCACTCCAGTACTCTTGCCTGGAAAATCCCATGGTCAGAGGAGCCTGGTAGGCTGCAGACCATGGGGTCATGAAGAGTCGGACACGACTGAGTGACTTCACTTTCACTTTTCCCTTTCATGCACTGGAGAAGGAAATGGCAGCCCACTCCAGTGTTCTTGCCTGGAGAATCCCAGGGACGGGGTAGCCTGGTGGGCCGCCTCCTATGGGGTCGCACAGAGTTGGATACAACTGAAATGACTTAGCAGCAGCAGCAGCACACGCTAGTAAAGTAATGCTCAAAATTCTCCAAGCCAGGCTTCAGCAATATGTGAACCGTGAACTTCCAGATGTTCAAGCTGGTTTTAGAAAAGGCAGAGGAACCAGAGATCAAATTGCCAACACCCACTGGATCATCAAAAAAGCAAGAGAGTTCCAGAAAAACATCTATTTCTGCTTTATTGACTATGCCAAAGCCTTTGACTGTGTGGATCACAACAAACTGTGGAAAATTCTTCAAGAGATGGGAATACCAGACCACCTGATCTGCCTTTTGAGAAATCTATATATGCAAGTCAGGAAGCAACAGTTAGAACTGGACGTGGAACAACAGACTGCTTCCAAATTGGAAAAGGAGTACGTCAAGGCTGTATATTGTCACCCTGCTTATTTAACTTATATGCAGAGTACATCATGAGAAATGCTGGACTAGAAGAAACACAAGCTGGAATCAAGATTGCCAGAAGAAATATCAATAACCTCAGATATGCAGATGACACCACCCTTATGGCAGAAAGTGAAGAGGAACTAAAAAGCCTCTTGATGAAAGTGAAAGTGGAGAGTGAAAAAGTTGGCTTAAAGCTCAACATTCAGAAAATGAAGATCATGGCATCTGGTCCCATCACTTCATGGGAAATAGATGGGGAAACAGTGGAAACAGTGTCAGACTTTATTTTTTGGGGCTCCAGAATCACTGCAGATGGTGATTGCAGCCATGAAATTAAAAGACGCTTACTCCTTGGAAGGAAAGTTATGTCCAACCTAGATAGCATATTCAAAAGCAGAGACATTACTTTGCCAACAAAGGTCCGTCTAGTCAAGGCTATGGTTTTTCCTGTGGTCACGTATGGATGTGAGAGTTGGACTGTGAAGAAGGCTGAGCGCCAAAGAATTAATGCTTTTGAACCGTGGTGTTAGAGAAGACTCTTGAGAGTCCCTTGGACTGCAAGGAGGTCCAACCAGTCCATTCTGAAGGAGATCAGCCCTGGGATTTCTTTGGAAGGAATGATGCTAAAGCTGAAACTCCAGTACTTTGGCCACCTCATGTGAAGAGTTGACTCATTGGAAAGACTCTGATGCTGGGAGGGATTGGGGGCAAGAGGAGAAGGGGACGACAGAGGATGAGATGGCTGGATGGCATCACTGACTTGATGGACATGAGTTTTGGTGAACTCCGGGAGTTGGTGATGGACAGGGAGGCCTGGCGTGCTGTGATTCATGGGATCGCAAAGAGTCCAACACGACTGAGTGACTCAACTGAACTGAACTGAAGAGCCATACTTACAGCATACTCCAAGGATGAGATAAAAAATAAGAAATTGTAATTGTTTAGGAAGACAGGTGCTACCCAGATAAATTTTCTCAGCCATTTGTAGAACTGTCCATCTCTGGTTAAAATATGCCAACTGACACATAATGTTTTTTAGTGGAAAAATGAAAGATTCCTTCAGTTTTAAAACGTTTTGTCAAACAAAGGATAGATTAAAACTCACACTTAAGTGTTATATTAGTTGATTTGAAATGCTAGAATAATAAAACCACAGTCTGGGTGTTTTATAAACAACAGAAATTTATTTCTCACAGTTGTGGAGGCTGGAAGTCCAAGATTAGGGTGCCAGTATGGTCGGATTTGGATAAAGGCCCTCTTTCTTGTGGCAGACTGCTGCCTTTTCATTGTGTCCTCACATGATGGTAGGGACTAAGGAGTTTGGGGTCTCTTTTTAAAGAATATTAATCTCATTGTGATGTGTTTTTTTTTTTTTTTTTCATACATTAACATGAATCGGCCATGGTAAACATGTGTCCCCTTCCTCCTGGATCCCCCTCTCATCTCTCTCCCCATCCTCTCTCCAGGTTGTCACAGAGCACTGGCTTTGCATTTCATGTGTCGTACATCAAACTCCCACAGGCTATCTATTTTACATACAGTTGTAAAGTAACTGTCCTCCAATTAAAATAAATAAATCTTTAAAAACCCATTAATCTCATTCATAAGGGTTCTACTCTCATGACCTAATGACCTCTGAAAGGCCCCACCTGGATTTCAACATATGAATTTTGGGGGTCCACAACCATTCAGGCCATAACAAGTCTGTATGCATACACTTTATACTTGGTATCTTCATATTAAAAGAATACTTTGAGGACTTCCCTGGTGGTCCAGTTGTTAAGACTCTGCCTGCCTATGTAGGAGACACAGGTTCAGTCCCTGGTCTGGGAAGATCCCACATGCCTCACAGCAAACTAAGGCCATGCACCACAACTAGAGACTTGGTACACTGCAATGAAAGATCCTGCATGACAATGAAAATCCCACATGCTGTAACTAAGACCACATGCAGCCTAATAAATAAATATTTAAAAATAAAAAAAAAAATAAAATAGTACTTTGACCCGAGAATGGAGAAAGAATTATTATTTTGATTGCATACTCATTTTATATAGGAAAAATAGCTTATTTATTGGAATAAATTAAGTGGGGCAACGGATAGCTAAATAAATAAATGTTCCAGAATGTGTTCCCTGGAAACCAAATCTGAGATGGAAAGTTGGGTGCTGATCTATTGTGGAGTCCTCTTGGGGGATTTACCTGTAAGGAAGTGAGGAAGGCAGAATTGAGCAAAGGGAAAAGCTGACATAAATTTACAGCTGAGGCCTCAGGTAAGCTGACAGAGAGTTTGGGGTCAGAGACACTATTTCAGCTTTCTCAAATAGAGGTAAGGCGGCTGGAGCTTTGTATCTCTTTCTTAGCCAATCATTAGCCATGGACAACCCCTAGGAGGAAACAAGAGTGCAGGTTGAGGCAACTGTTTTAGGCAAGAATAATGTCCATTGAGGGACTGAGCCATCAGCCATTAGGCATCTCATAAATCCACCCTCTTCCTTCCCCCTTACAGTAGGTATATCAGCCAAGAAGATATAGGTGGTGCACAACTTTATCCAGTCTTTTTACACTGCTCAAAATTGCTTGTCCCTTATGTTAAGTTTGCCCCATTTGGAATAGTTTGCTTAGAAATTTGGTTGGTCTCATTAGTTTTTTTTCCCCCTGGGTAACCTTATAAGAGAAGGGTCAGAAGGACAAATGACAGTCCTGCTGCTGCTCTTGATCTGGAGTCTACAAATGAGACATACAATCTTCCTCAATGACATATGCTAGATCCCTTTCACCCTCCGCTAGCACCTGTCCTAGCCTAAATAGCTCATCTGGTGGATTGATGGAGACTTTCATCCCTGAACCCTGGGTTAGCACGTTGAAAGGCAGATAGATCTAATACCACTCAGACTCTGCTTCAAGAAAGGGCACCTTGCCCAAAGGTGAGTGTGGTAAGCCAGCAGTTCCTAGCTGTTGGCTTCTTATGCCTCCTTTTGTTTTTGAATAGAAATCATGTACTTCTAGAGTGGCTGCAGACAATGACAGAACCTTGTACAATTCTTGAACCTGAACCAGATTTCAGACCCAAAACCCACTGACTGAAGAGGTGGTTGGGTCCCTGGAAAGTGGAACTCTTCTAAAGGAGCAAGCTGTTGTACTGATAGCATTGTGGCAGGTCTGTATCATGGTCTGAGGGGTCCCCCTACACAATCCTACCCCTTCTCTTTTACTTTCACTAGTGTTCTCTCCAATAATGTCTTTGATACTCCTATGTATTGGTATCACCTTACGGAGGACCCAACCCAACTGTTACAGTGGTAACAGAAACGGTGTAAGAAAGCAGGCATTGAAATATGGTTTGAGGACTGAATCACACCATCCTGGGATGTGATGGGGGATAATCCCTAGCACTAGATGAAGGAACAATTGCTAAAAGTTCACCAGTTTTTCAGTAAGATGAAATTGCCCTGGCAGGTGCAATGTTTAAAATGTTTGAAGCAAAAATGCATACAAAGACAATGAAGTTGGTAAGATACACTGATGCCCTAGAGAGGGATGATGACAAGATAAGAGCAGTTAGTAAGCAGTGGGGAAACTAAGTGTGACAGCCAGAGGAGCTCTTTGGTAGCTTACAAAGAGGCCTTTATACCTTGCAAAGAGAGACAAGATGAAGCTGAAGACCAAGTAGATCCTGGACATCAACTGTGGACTATGACAAGCTCAACTGAGTAGCAGTCCGGATTACAGCTGCTGTGTTGGCCATGGTATCGTCAGTATTCCAGAAGGGAAAAATATTAAGATCAATATTAGTCTGTTCTTGCATGGATGTATCATATGACACAGAAAATACCTATAGGATTGCTTCTTGTCTAAGTTTGTGGTGGTCTACCATCATTCATGTTTTTGTAGCTGCCTGACTGGTGAACTAACTCAATGGGATTGTGATGAAGATGACCACTCCTGCATTCTTTAAGTCTTTCAGGGTGGTACCAATCTCTATCATTTCTCATGTGAGATAAAGTACTGTATTTGATTTACTATTTTGGTACATGTACTGCAGTGATGGGGGGAGGGGGCATTAGCAGTGAGTGATACAGTTGTCAACCATCTACAATTGATGGTTCCTGTCATTGTGAGATGGCTATAAGAGCTCTTTAAGAGGAGATCTGGGTGGAGTACCATAGTATCCACCAAAGTAATATGTGTAGCCCATTAGGGTGTGTGCATGTATATGTTTGTATGTGTGTTTGTGTGTGTGCATATGCAGGCTTTAAGAGAAGTTTTTTCTTCCATCTGTGCAATCAAGGCAGCACAGCCTTCTGAGTAGTTCTGAATTTCTGATGTAGTTTAGATCACAGGTCATGGCACAGGGAATGCTTTCCTGGGGTTTTGAGGGTGGTGCTGTTCTCACCCTTCAGAGGCCATTCCACAAGGATTTGAATTCTGCCAGTTCTCCTTCATATCCCATCTTCCATTTTCACAACTCTAGTAGCTGAGTCCAAACTCTGGTTTTGTGTTGGATCCTTGGTGTGGCTTACTTGGTTAATTTGCTTGTGTTATGCTCGTTGGCTTGGAAAGAATTGTATGAGGTAGTAGGGTAGGAATGATTAGCCTTATTCTGCAGATGAAGAAATGGGGATTGACAGGCTAAGTTTCTTGCCTTAGGTCAAGTCTCAAAGCTTACTTTTAGGTCAATATTCCCAAGTGTGGTCTGGGGACGTCTGCATGAGAATTGCTTGGGCTTCTTGTAAAAGTGCATGATGTGAAAATCCTAAGCCTTACCATCCATATACTAACTCGATAATTTTTGGTTTGGGAAATCTGAATTTATAAGAAGCACCCTGACCATTCTTGTGCATATCAAAGTAGGAGAACAATCTGTTTATATAGTGTTGCTACTCAGAATTTTTTAAAATCTGAAAGATGATGTTATGAAAGTGCTGCACTCAATATGTCAGCAAATTTGGAAAACTCAGCACAGTGGCCACAGGACTGGAAAAGGTCAGTTTTCATTCCAGTCCCAAAGAAAGGTAATGCCAAAGAATGCTCAAACTTCCGCACAATTGCACTCATCTCACATGCTAGTAAAGTAATGCTCAAAATTCTCCAAGCCAGGCTTCAGCAATATGTGAACCATGAACTTCCAGATGTTCAAGCTGGTTTTAGACAAGGCAGAGGAACCAGAGATCAAATTGCCAACACCCGCTGGATCATCAAAAAAGCAAGAGAGTTCCAGAAAAGCATCTATTTCTGCTTTATTGACTATGCCAAACCTTTGACTGTGTGGATCACAATAAACTGTGGAAAATTCTTCAAGAGATGGGAATACAAGACCACCTGACCTGCCTCTTGAGAAACCTGTATGCAAGTCAGGAAGCAACCGTTACAACTGGACATGGAGCAACAGACTGGTTCCAAATAGGAAAAGGAGTACGTCAAGGCTGTATATTGTCACCATGCTTATTTAACTTATATGCAGAGTACATCATGAGAAACACTGGGCTGGAAGAAGCACGAGCTGGAATCAAGATTGCCAGAAGAAATCTCAATAACCTCAGATATGCAGATGACACCACCCTTATGGCAGAAAGTGAAGAACTAAAGAGCCTCTTGATGAAAGTGAAAGAGGAGAGTGAAAAAATGGGCTTAAAGCTCAACATTCAGAAAACGAAGATCATGGCATCTGGTCCCATCACTTCATGGGAAATAGATGGGGAAACAGTGGAAACAGTGTCAGACTTTATTTTTAGGGCTCCAAAATCACTGCAGATGGTGACTGCAGCCATGAAGTTAAAAGACGCTTACTCCTTGGAAGCAAAGTTATGACCAACCTAGACAACATATTCAAAAGCAGAGACATTCCTTTGCCAACAAAGGTCCATCTAGTCAAGGCTATGGTTTTTCCAGTGGTCATGTATGGATGTGAGAGTTGGACTGTGAAGAAAGTTGAGTGCCGAAGAATTGATGCTTTTGAACTGTGGTGTTGGAGAAGACTCTTGAGAGTCCCTTGGACTGCAAGGCGATCCAACCAGTCCATCCTAAAGGAGATCAGTCCTGGGTGTTCATTGGAAGGACTGATGTTGAAGCTGAAACTCCAATACTTTGGCCACCTGATGCGAAGAGCTGACTCATTTGAAAAGACCATGATTCTGGAAAAGGTTGAGGGCAGGAAGAGAAGGGGATGACAGAGGATGAGATTGTTGGATGGCATCACCGACTCAATGGACATGGGTTTGGGTGGACTCCAGGAGTTGGTGATCGACAGTGAGGCCTGTCATGCTGCAGTCCATGGGGTTGCAAAGAGTTGGCCACGACTGAGTGACAGAACTGAACTGAACTGAACTGAACTCACAATTTTTAGATAATAACTGATAGTATGTTAGAAATGCTGAATCTCAGCCCTGCCCTCAGCCCTCACCTCAGAATTACTGAATTAGATTTTTGTTTTTACAAGATGTCTCTAAATTATTCTTATGCAAACCAAAGTTAGAGACCACTGTTCTATGGCAGCCATTCTCCAACTTTAGCATGTGGTCAGATCCCCTGGGAGAACTTGTTAACCGTTTGTGGGATCCCACCCCCAGAATTTCTGGAGTTTGGCTAGAGAATTTGCATTTCTAACAAGTTACCAGGTGATGCTGAAGCTGTTGAGACAGGGACTGCACTTGAAGGATGTGCTCTAACATGTGGTTTTCAAATATACATGTTCATTAGAATCACTCAGGGAGTTTAAAAAAGTACCTAGATACCCAGGCCACTTCTGATGAATCAGCACACCTTGGGGGTGGGGACCAGGCCAACAGAGTTTGAAACCTCCTAGGTGATTCTAATATTCAACAGTATTGACAATGTCTTCTTTTTAGGAATCGGGATTTCATTCTAAGGCCTCGTGCAATCAGCTATTTCATACTGCAGCTCTGCAATACAAAGAATCTGTGTAACCACCTCAGAATAAAAAATATTAATTCATTTGTCAATAAGTATAGAACCCCAGTATGGAGGCTTTTTTTTGTCTCCTTTGACTAAAATATTAGGTAGAAGGCTATCTTTCTAATAGATCTCTTTGCTTTCTTTCTGGTTTGTTATCTGAGTGCATAATTTCCCACCTATGACTTGAACAAGCTGTCAAATCAATACTTGTTGTTCCTTACTTTTTATTCTTGTCTTTTCTGAGACTATCTTCATTCCCTCCTCAGCCTGTTTGATTGTTTAAGTGAGAGGGTGTAGGTTTGCATTGAATATAATTCAGCCCGTGGCCTCTCACCCCCCTGCTAACCTCACCATTCACTCTTAAAGTTCATATTCAAAGGGCCTCAAATTATAATTCCAAATTATTTGAAGAATTTCAAGTAACAATTGTCTTTAGAATTTGATTGAATCTACTAGTGAGTATATTCTTTTATATTGATTCATGTAAGTGTGTGTCTATAGTTCCTCTGTAGTATATTTTTATTCTTCCCAAGGGGTTCTCAGATTTTTATGGGAAGAAATGACTTTCCTCAGAAGCTGTAAGATCACAGGAGAGTATGCCTGTGTGTATCAGGGTGTGGGGATAGAGGAATGGAGGAGAAGGGGTGTATATTAGGGGTATGGATGCAGGAGGCAATAAGGGGACAGGTGGAAAGGCTGCTGATCCCAGGATCAGAGTGGGGACAGGGAGAAGATACCTCTGCAGTTGCTGTCCAACAGCCAGGGATTCTTGAAAACCCAAGTGAAGAAGATAAGATGTCACCACTGGTTGGCAGAGCTACCAGTAACACTTTGAGATCTACTGGCATTCTAGTGGCTGAAACCTTGACTTCCAGACTCTAGTCTGTGACTTTGTTTACTTGGTGGAAATCATCATGTGACTCCAAAGTCCGACTCCATAGTTGGAAATCTTTTTGTATGTGTGTGAAACTGGAGAATTAACTTTCTTTTTCAAGACTTAGGAAGAGACTGAGCAGGTTATCATGAGATTCTTCCTGAGCATAATGGCCACCATGGCAGAGCTGCTAAGGTTTAATTTTTATTAAGATAGGAGGGCTGTGTCAAAGCTGGGCAACTGTACCTTCTTCACTCTTTCAAAGGATCTGGAGAATTACAGCAATATTATCACTGTGTAATCAATGCCATTATCTTTCCCAAGTGTGTTTTAATGGGTGCAGTGAATTCTGGGGATACTGCTTAATGTTAACATGTCCTATATTCCAGCTAGTAGAGAGAAAACAAAGACTAGATGTCTTTTGCTGTGATATCTGGTCTTTGCATCTATAACTCGATTACTGGTGGCCACTGTGGTCCTTTCAGAATAAGCCAAGATTGGATTAAAATGCAAGAATAGGCTTAGAATTAAAATCCCTTTGAATTACACTATTGATTTCAGAAACATGATTACAAATATGATTATCTAGTAAACCATTTCTGGTTTCAGTATGTGCTACATGAAAGCCAGATGTGTATACTCGTGCAAAGATCTCCAGAGACTGATTTGTTGTTGCAGCTCAGATGTTTACAGCTTGCACTCTGTACTTGAGTGGGTTTTCTTTGGAGAGAATTGACTCAGTGCATTTGAACACATTTTTGTCTGTGATTGGTTATGTAGTAGAGATTTCAAGCTCAATTTGGTTAAGAATCTCGCTTTTTGAATGACTTCTTTATTCTGCCATTTAATTACAACTTGCTTGCAATCCTCCATGTACCTTCCCACTTACCTCTTTAATCATTCTTACTAATAAATTCTTGAAGGTTTTAGGAAAATATCAGATTTTTGTTGAGTTTTATTTATAACTTTTCATTTTCCAGTTTCCTCAGCAGTAAAACTAGATTGGTAAGAATGGATGTATATCAATGTGGCTGATAAAACTCTATAAATTGAGTTAAAATCCAATGCAAAGTCCAAAAATAGCAATCCTTCAAAAATATCAAAATATACTCACAACATTTTTTTTTCCCTACAATACCAAACTGTGATTTCCTGGAGGATAGTGTCCATGTTTTCTGTATCTTTGGTACCTACCATGGCACTAAATAAACAATTTGCACAAAAGATACTCTGCATAAGCAAATGAACTCATCTGTGTAACCTGACCTAAGTTAATCAATCAGTCAAACAATTGTTAGGGTTTCTTGGTAAATACTGGAAGTTTGCTGCTACGAGCCATGAAAGACACTGGAATTTGTGGCCTCCAGAGGAGAGGAATTTGATCCAGGGCGAGGGACAAGGCTTGATTGCTCAGAGGTTTTTGTGTAGTAAAGTTTTATTAAAGTATAAAAGAGATAGAGAAAGCTTCTGACATAGACATGAGAAGGGGACAGAAAGACTGCCCCCTTGCTAGTTTTTAGAAAGGAATTATATACCTATTAGGGGCTTCCCAGATACTTCCTGACCTGCTTCCTGAGAAATCTGTATGCAGGTCAAGAAGCAACAGTTAGAACTGGACATGGAACAACAAACTGTTTCCAAATAGGAAAAGGAGTACATCAAGGCTGTATATTGTCACCCTGCTTATTTAACTTATATGCAGAGTACATCATGAGAAACACTGGGCTGGAAGAAGCACAAGCTGGAATCAAGATTGCCGGGAGAAATATCAATAACCTCAGATATGCAGATGACCCCACCCTTATGGTAGAAAGTGAAGAACTAAAGAGCCTCTGGATGAGTGTGAAAGAGGAAAGTGAAAAAGTTGGCTTAAAATTCAGCATTCAGAAAACTAAGATCATGGCATCTGGTCCCATCACTTCATGGCAAATAGATGGGAAAATAATGGAAACAGTGACAGACTTTATTTTCTTGGGCTCCAAAATCACTGCAGATGGTGACTTCAGTCATGAAATTAAAAGACACTTGCTCCTTGGAAGAAAAGGTTTGACCAACCTAGACAGCATATTAAAAAGCAGAGACATTACTTTGCTAAAAAAGGTCCATCTAGTCAAAGCTATGGTTTTTCCAGTAGTCATGTATGGATGTCAGAGTTGGACTATAAAGAAAGCTGAGTGCCAAAGAATTGATGCTTTTGAACTGTGGTGTTGGAGAAGACTCTCCTTGGACTGCAAGGAGATCCAACCAGTCTATCATAAAGGAAATCAGTCCTTGAATATTCATTGGAAGGACTGATGTTGAAGCTGAAGCTCCAATACTTTGGCCACCTGATGTGAAGAACTGACTAATTGGAAAAGACCTTGATGCTGGGAAAGATTGAAGGCAGAAGGAGAAGGGAATGACAGAGGATGAGATGGTTGGATGGCATCACCGACTCATTGGACATGAGTTTGAGTAAGCTCTGGGAGTTAGTAATGGACAGGGAGGCTACAGTCCATGGGGTCGCAAAGAGTCGGCCATGCCTGAGCGATTGAACTGAACTGAACTGATAGCTCACCTGGTAAAGAATCAGCCTGCAATGTGGGAGACTTGGGTTCAATCTCTGGTTTGGGAAGATCCCCTGGAGAAGGGAAAGGCTACCCACTCCAGTATTCTGGCCTGGAGAATTCCATGGACTGTATGGTCCGTGGGGTTGCAAAGAGTTGGACTTGACTGAGCGACTTTCACTTTTCACCTATACCTATTAGCAAGCCGCTTATTAGAGAAAGGAAACACTTCAAAGCTGAGAGAGTTGCACCAGGCCCTTCACCCACAACATGCATTTTAAGATAGCTTTGGCACAAGGTGAGTCATCCCAGGCCATAAAACAATTAACATGAATCTTGAACAAAGGCAGATTTTCCAAGCAAATACAGAGTTCATTAACATAGCTTAAGGAAGACATTTCCATAAGAAAAATGCAGTGGTTGGCTCAAGATTTGAGATAAAGTTAAGTTCTGGCAGAACCAGGTGTCGCCATGACAACACAGGATTAGAAGAAAAAAGAAAAAAAAAAAGTCTGCCATTTGCAGTTTTATTTCCTTCTGCCTCTTGGGGACCTCTGGCCTCCCTACCAGGGCTATTAACACTCTCAATATGAGTAGCTTCAGAAAATGAAAGGTGCAAGGGAGCTATGTATCTTCTCCCCTATAACCTTGATGCCAGGTGATATGTTATAATTGAAAGCAAGCGTTAGCCCACACTCCAGCATACTTGCAAACATTTATTAATGAGCAGGCACAAACACAGTTGCACAACTTATTTCTGTGACTGGTTCCTACTCTCTATCTCCTTAGGGCCTCTAGGCACTTAGTGAAAGCAATTCACATGGAAGAAAGAGTTCTTTCTGAGGCAAAGATACTATTATGAAGACATAGTTGGCTACCACATTTATAGGCTCAGGTGAAAGAATTCCTTATTTAATGTCAGTGTGTGCATGCTAAGTCACTTCAGTCATGTCTGACTCTTTTCAACCCCATGGATTGTAGCCCGCCAGGCTCCTCTGTCCACAGGATTCTACAGGCAAGAATACTGGAGTGGGTTGCCTTGCTCTCCTTCAGGGTATCTTCCTGA
This sequence comes from Bos grunniens, assembly GCF_055505025.1. Taxonomy (NCBI): domain Eukaryota; kingdom Metazoa; phylum Chordata; class Mammalia; order Artiodactyla; family Bovidae; genus Bos; species Bos grunniens. The sequence continues at coordinate 120,440,007 of NC_141194.1, read as the reverse complement.
TACAGGGATTGAACCTGCATCTCTTACGCCTCATGCATTGGCAAGTGGGTTCTTTAACACTAATCCGGCCTGGGAAGCCCATAGATCCAAAAGCACAGTGTTTTGGATCTCAGGTGTTACTTTAAGTGTATAAAGCTGTTGGTCTTGACAGAATGTTCTATCTCATTCAGGAAAGACATGATGTAAACCTTCTAGCTAAACACATATCCTCATGCTAACTAATCAAGCCTTCGGTACAGGTTTCAGTCCAGTGCAGTTCAGTCGCTCAGTCGTGGCTGACTCTTTGTGACCCCATGAATCACAGCACGCCAGACCTCCCTGTCCATCACTAACACCCAGAGTTCACTCAAACTCATTTCCATCGAGTTGGTGATGCATTCCAGCCATCTCATCCTCTGTCATCCCCTTCTTCACCTGCCCCCAAACTCTCCCAGCATCAGGGTCTTTTCCAATGAGTCAACTCTTCGCATGAGGTGGCCAAAGTACTGGAGTTTCAGCTTTAGCATTAGTCCTTCCAATGAACACCCAGGACTGATCTCCTTTAGGATGGACTGGTTGGATCTCCTTGCAGTCCAAGGGACTCTCAAGAGTCTTCTCCAACACCACAGTTCAAAAGCATCAATTCTTCAGCTCTCAGCTTTCTTCACAGTCCAACACTCACATCCATACATGACCACTGGAAAAACCATAGCCTTGACTAGATGGACCTTTGTTGGCAAAGTAATGTCTCTGCTTTTGAATATGCTGTCTAAATAGGTCATATCTTTCCTTCCAAGAAATAAGCGTCTTTTAATTTGATGGCTGCAGTCACCATCTGCAGTGATTTTGGAGCCCTGCAAAATAAAGTCTGCCACTGTTTCCCCATCTATTTCCCATGAAGTGATGGGACCAGATGCCATGATCTTAGTTTTCTGAATGTTGACCTTTAAGCCCACTTCTTCACTCTCCTCTTTCACTTTCATCAACAGGCTTTTTAGTTCCTCTTCCCTTTCTGCCATAAGGGTGGTGTCATCCACATATCTGAGGTTATTGATATTTCTCCCGGCAATCTTGATTCCAGCTTGTGCTTCCTCCAGCCCAGTATTTCTCATGATGTACTCTGCATATAAGTTAAATAAGCATGGTGACAATATACAGCCTTGACGTACTCCTTTTCCTATTTGGAACCAGTCTGTTGCTCCATGTCCAGTTCTAACTGTTGCTTCCTGACCTGCATATAGGTTTCTCAAGAGGCAGGTCAGGTGGTCTTGTATTCCCATCTCTTTCAGAATTTACCACAGTTTATTGTGATCCACACAGTCAAAGGTTTGGCATAGTCAATAAAGCAGAAATAGATGTTTTTCTAGAACTCTCTTGGTTTTTCAATGATCCAGTGGATGCTAGCAATTTGATCTCTGGTTCCTCTGCCTTTTCTAAAACCAGCTTGAACATCTGGAAGTTCATGGTTCACGTATTGCTGAAGGCTGGCTTGGAATATTTTGAGCAGTACTTTACTAGTGTGTGAGATGATGCAATTGTGTGATAGTTTGAGCATTCTTTGGCATTGCCTTTCTTTGGGATTGGAATGAAAACTGACCTTTTCCAGTCCTGTGGCCACTGCTGAGTTTTCCAAATTTGCTGGCATATTGAGTGCAGCACTTTCACAGCATCATCTTTCAGAATTTGAAATAGCTCAACTGAAATTCCATCACCTCCACTAGTTTTGTTCATAGTGATGCTTCCTAAGGCCCGCTTGACTTCACTTTCCAGGATGTCTGGCTCTAGGTGAGTGATCACACCATCGTGATTATCTGGGTCGTGAAGCTCTTTTTTTTTTTGTACAGATCTCCTGTGTATTCTTGCCATCTCTTCTTAATATCTTCTGCTTCTGTTAGGTACATATCATTTCTATCTTTTATCGAGCCCATCTATGCATGAAATGTTCCCTTGGTATCTCTAATTTTCTTAAGAGATCTCTAGTTTTTCCCATTCTATTGCTTTCCTCTATTTCTTTGCATTGATCACTGAGGAAGGCTTTCTTAGTTCTCCTTGCTGTTCTTTGGAATTCTGCATGCAAATGCTTATATCTTTCCTTTTCTCCTTTGCTTTTCACTTCTCTTCTTTTCACAGCTATTTGTAAGGCCTCCACAGACAGCCATTTTGCTCTTTTGTATTTCTTTTCTATGGGGATGGTCTTGATCCCTATCTCCTGTACAACATCATGAACCTCCGTCCATAGTTCATCAGGCACTCTGTCTATCAAATCTAGTCCTTTAAATCTATTTCTCACTTCCACTGTATAATCATAAGGGATTTGATTTAGGTCATACCTGAATGGTCTAGTGGTTTTCCCCACTTTCTTCAGTTTAAGTCTGAATTTGGTAATAAGGAGTTCATGATCTGAGCCACAGTCAGCTCCCGGTCTTGTTTTTGCTGACTCTATAGAGCTTCTCCATCTTTGGCTGTAAAGAATATAATCAGTCTGATTTTGGTGTTGACCATCTGATGATGTCCATGTGTAGAGTCTTCTCTTGTGTTGTTGGAAGAGGGTGTTTGCTATGACTAGTGTCTTCTTTTGGCAAAACTCTATTAGCCTTTGTCCTGCTTCATTCCATACTCCAAGACCAAATTTACCTATTACTCCAGGTGTTTCTTGACTTCCTACTTTTGCATTCCAGTCCCCTATAATGAAAAGGACATTTTTTTTTTTTTTTTGGGTGTTAGTTCCAAAAGGTCTTGTAGGTCTCCATAGAACTGTTCAACTTCAGCTTCTTCAGTGTTACTAGTTGGGGCATAGGCTTGGATTACCGTGATATTGAATGCTTTGCCTTAGGAACAAACAGAGATCATTCTGTCGTTTTTGAGATTGCATCCAAGTAGTGCATTTCCGACTCTTTTGTTGACCATGATGGCTACTCCATTTCTTCTAAGGGATTCCTGCCCACAATAGTACATATAATGGTCGTCTGATACAGACAGATGGTACAGATTTGTATACCTATATTTGGATCATTTGTAATTATTCCACAGTGAGTAAGGACCTCTTAAATAGGGCCCTTCAGGTGCTTAGTAACTCTGGAGTATGTGTTTCTGAGTAGGGCACTTTAAATGGTAGCTATCAGAACCTAGGATGTGGAAGATGGTTAATTTACACATTGTCTATACCTGGAGTAACAGCCAAGTTTGGCCTTGGAATACAAAATAAAGCAGGGTAAAGGCTAACAGAGTTTTGCCAAGAGAACACATTGGTCATAGCAAACACTCTCTTCCAACAACACAAGAGAAGCCTCTACGCGTGGACATCAGCAGATGGTCAGTACAAAATCAGATTGATTATATACTCTGCAGCCAAAGATGGAGAAGCTCTATACAGTCAGCAAAAATAAGACAGGGAGCTGACAGTGGATCAGATCATGACTTCCTTATTGCCAAATTCAGACTTAAACTGAAGAAAGTAGGGAAAACCACTAGACCATTGAGGTATGACCTAAATAAAATCCTTTATGATTATACAGTGGAAGTGAGAAACAGATTCAAGGGATTAGATCTGATAGACAGGGTGCCTGAAGAACTACGGACAGAGGTTCATGACATTGTACAGGAGGTGGGGATCAAAACCATCCCCAAGAAGAAGAAATGCAAAAAGCAAAATGCTTGTCTGAGGAGTCCTTACAAATAGCTGAGAAAAGAAGAGGAGTGAAAGGCAAAGGAGAAAAGGAAAGATATATCCATCTGAATTCATAGTTCGAAAGCATAGTCACGAGAGATAAGAAAGCCTTGCTAAGCGATCAATGCAAAGCAATAGAGGAGATCCTCTATGACCCACCTCCCAGAATATTGGAAATAAAAGCAAAAATAAACAAATGGGACCTAATTAAACGTAAAAGCTTCTGCACAACAAAGGAAACTATTAGCAAGGTGAAAAGGCAGCCTTCAGAATGGGAGAAAATAACAGCAAATGAAGCAACTGACAAACAACTAATCTCAAAAATATACAAGCAACTCCTATAGCTCAACTCCAGAAAAATAAATGACCCAATCAAAAAATGGGCCAAAGAACTAAATAGACATTTCTCCCAAGAAGACATACAGATGGCTAACAAACACATGAAAAGATGCTCAACATCACTCATTATCAGAGAAATGCAAATCAAAACCACTATGAGGTACCATTTCACGCCAGTCAGAATGGCTGCAATCCATAAGTCTACAAGCAATAAATGCTGGAGAGGGTGTGGAGAGAAGGGAACTCTCTTGCACTGTTGGTGGGAATGCAAACTAGTACAGCCACTATGGAGAATAGTGTGGAGATTCCTTAAAAAACTGGAAATAGAATTGCCTTATGATCCAGCAATCCCACTGCTGGGCATACACACTGAGGAAACCAGAAGGGAAAGAGACACGTGTACCCCAATGTTCATCGCAGCACTGTTTATAATAGCCAGGACATGGAAGCAACCTAGATGCCCATCAGCAGATGAATGGATAAGAAAGCTGTGGTACATATACACAATGGAGTATTACTCAGCCATTAAAAAGAATACATTTGAATCAGTTCTAATGAGATGGATGAAACTGGAACCTATTATACAGAGTGAAGTAAGCCAGAAAGAAAAACACCAATACAGTATACTAACGCATATATATGGAATTTAGAAAGATGGAAACAATAACCCTGTGTACAAGACAGCAAAAGAGACACCAATGTATAGATCAGTCTTATGGACTCTATGGGAGAGGGAGAGGGTGGGGAGATTTGGGAAAATAGCATTGAAACATGTATAATATCATGTATGAAACAAGTCGCCAGTCCAGGTTGGATGCACGGTACTGGATGCTTGGGGCTGGTGCACTGGGATGACCCAGAGGGAGGGGAGGGGAGGGAGGAGGGTGGAGGGTTCAGGATGGGGAACGCGGGTATACCTGTGGCGGATTCATTTCGATATTTGGCAAAACTAATACAATATTGTAAAGTTTAAAAATAAAAAAAAATAAAAAAAAAAAACAAAGCAATAGAGGAAAACGATAGAATGGGAAAGACTAGAGATCTCTTCAAGAAAATTAGAGATACCAAGGGAACATTTCACGCAAAGATGAGCGCAATAAAGGACAGAAATGGCATGGATGTAACAGCAGAAGATATTAAGAAGAGGTGATAAGAATACACAGAATACAAACAAGATCTTCATGACCCAGATAAGCACAATGGTGTGATCACTCACCTAGAGCCAGACATCCTGGAGTGCAAGTCAAGTGGGCCTTAGGAAGCATCACTACGAACAAAGCTAGCGGAGGTGATGGAATTCCAGCTGAGCTATTTCAATACCTCAGAGATTATGCTGTGAAAGTGCTGCACTCAATATGCTGGCAAGTTTGGAAAACTCAGCAATGGCCACAGGACCAGAATAGGTCAGTTTCCATTCCTATCCCAAAGAAAGGCAATGCCAAGGAATGCTCAAACTACTGCACAATTGTACTCATCTCACACGCTAGCAAAGTAATGCTCACAATTCTCCAAGCCAGGCTTCAATAGTACGTAACTGAGAGCTTCCAGATGTTCAAGCTGGATTTAGAAAATGTATAGGAACTAAATTCAAATTGCCAACATCCATTGGATCATAGAAAAAGGAAGATAATTCCAGAAAAACATCTACTTCATTGACTACACTAAAGTTTTTGACTGTGTGGCTCACAACAAACTGTGGAAAATTCTTCAAGAGATGGGGCTACCAGACCACCTTTCCTGCCTCCTGGGAAATCTGTATGCTGATCAAGAAGCAACAATTAGAACCAGACATGGAACAATGGACTGGTTCCAAATCGGGAAAGGAGTATGTGAACGCTGTATATGCAGAGCACATCATGCGAAATGCCAGGCTGAATGAAGCACAAGCTGGAATCAAGATTGCCAGAAGAAATATCAATAACCTCATATATACATATGATGCCACCCTTATGGCAGAAAGCTGAGAGGAACTAAAGAGCCCTTTGACGAAAGTGAAAGAAGAGAGTGAAAAATCTGGCTTCAAACTCAGCATTCAAAAAACGAAATCATGGCATCTGGTCCCATCACTTCATGGCAAATAGATGGGGAAACAGTGGAAACAGTGACAGACTTTATTTTCTTGGGCTTCAAAATCACTGCAAATGGTGACTGCAACCATGAAATTAAAAGATGCTTGCTCCTTTGAAAAAAGGTATGACCAACCTAGACAGATTATTAAAAAGCAGAGACATTACTTTGCCAACAAAGTTCCATGTAGTCAAAGCTGTGGTTTTTCCAGTAGTCATGTATGGACGTGAGAGTTGGACTATAAAGAAAGCTGAGTGCTAAAGAATTGATGCTTTTGAACTGTGGTGTTGGAGAAGACTCTTGAGAGTGCCTTGGACTGCAAGGAGATCCTACCAGTCAATCCTAAATGAAATCAATACTGAATTTTCGTTGGAAGGACTGATGCTGAAGCTGAAACTCCAATACTCTGGCCACCAGTACGAAGAACTGACTCACTAGAAAAGACCCTGATGCTGGGGGAGATTGAAGGCAGGAGCAGGAGGGGACGACAGTAGATGAGATGGTTGGATAGCATCACCAACTCGATGGACATGAGTTTGAGCAAGCTCTGGGAGTTGGTGATGGACAAGAAATTCTGACTTGCTGGAGTTCATGGGGTTGCAAAGAATCAGACATGACTGAGCGACTAAACTAATTGGCTAACGATGACAAAATTTCCAAAATTAGATTACAAACAATACAGGGACATTTTTTCTCTCCTCCTTTGCCTTGAATACCCTGTGAAATGAGCTTGCTTTTATAATGGGTGCTTCTGATTGTCTCTGGCCTTTATAATTGTGGGGGAGAAGTCTCAGAATATGTCTAAAGATGCCAAACCTTTACTTTCTCCCCTACACTAATGTGAGTTATGTTTGAGGTCCTCTCTTAATGGTTTCATTTGGAGACAGAGTCTTTTTGGCTCATGAATTGTAGTTATGTCCCTTGGACACATTGGACAACTAAAGTAAACTACCTTAGAGATGCAGATCCACAAGACAAAAATGCCTGACAGAAAGTGAAAAATCCCACTACCTATAAGCAACAGGTTTCTGTTCTGATGCTACATGTCTGTGACCAATTGCTCCTAGGGCCCCAGAAATGTATATCAGAAGTTTACATACTGTGCCCCAAATCTGCCCTGCTGCATTTATTTACTTTATTGGTAAAGAAAGTTTCATGTGTGCATGGTCATAGCTGTTCATTTACGTTCTATCCAAACATAACTATTTCATAGACATTCACTGTCTATTTCAGCTTTTTTACTACAATGGTAGAGTTGAGTGGTTGAGACAGATGTGGTACGTGACTTGCAATGTCAAATATATTTACTATTTGGCTTTGCAGAAAAAGCTTGCTAACTTCTGATACTGATTATAGTGCAGCAATAAAGAGACTTGTACCTCAGTTTCCTCATATGTCAATGGGGATATAATATTACCTATCTCTTAGAGTGCTATGATGATTAAATCATTGGTGCATGTAGAAAGATTTGGAGCATGTCTGAAATATTAATAGTTTTCACTAAATGTTATTATTAGATGAAAGCACATGAACAAACTTTACTTAATATACTTGATTCACAGCTCTCTGAGAGACTCCTTTTCTATTTGTCTTCTGCTTGTTCTTTGTCTTCCTCTTCATTTCTCCAGGGCTTCCCTTGTGGCTCATCAGGTAAAGAATCAGCCTGCAATGTGGGAGACCTGGGTTTGATCCCAGGGTTGGGAAGATCCCCTGAAGAAGGGAAAGGCTACCCACTCCAGTATTCTGGCCTAGAGAATTCCATGGACTGTATAGTCCATGGAGTCACAAGAGTTGGACACAACTGAGCGACTTTCACTTTTCACTTTCATTTCTCCAGGGAGAGAGTCTTGATTCTACTCATGATGATTTCCAATCTCCATGAGGCTGATATGTCTTCTCCATGAAGAGATCCATGAGTGCCATTTGAAGTCTTTCTCTTTCTCTTCCAAAACTGTATTGAAAAAGCATCTACTTTTATCTTGCCCTCTTCCTCATTTTACTCTATTTTCCAGCTTTTATTGAAATATAATTGACAAGTAAAAATTGTATATATTTAAAGCATACATTGTGATGTTTTGATATGCATATCATTGTGAAATGAGTAGCACAATCAAGCTAGTAAACATTATTCAGCTCACATAGTTATTTCTTTCTATAGCTAGAACACTTAAAAGTTCAACTCTCTTAACATTGTTGTATCAGTGAATGAACATGTCGCCTTTTCTGTCATGTCTGTAGAGAAGTGTTTAAAAGCACATGTGAAAAAGATGGTTGTTAAAAAAAGTCAACTTTAAACAAATTTCAAGTATATATCAGTATTATTAACTATGGGGCTTCCCAGGTGGCTCAATGGTAAAAGAATCCACTTGCCAACTGAGGAGTCACAGGAGACATGAGTTCGATCCCTGGGTTGGGAGGATCCCCTGGAGGATGAAATGGCAACCCACTCCAGTATTCTTGGAGTACTGAGACAGAAAAACCTGGTGGTCTATAGTCCATGGGGTCTCACAGAATCAGACACGACTGAGCCACTGAACAACGACTTGCAGCCACCACCCAGATGGGGATGGGGGACATCCCCAGAAGGCCAGCAGACCCCCAGGTGCTCTTGCAGCCACTCTTTGGACTGGCTATTAGGAGTTGAAACTTGACCTGGGCATTGACATGCCAAATTCTTCATTTCATTTAGCTGAATCTACATTTCTGGACCAGGCTTCATCGGTGGAGATGCAGGTTTGATCCCAGGGTGGGGAAGATCCCCTGGAGGAGGGCATGGCAACCCACTCCAGTATTCTTGCCTGGAGAATCCCATGGACAGAGGAGCCTGGCAGGCTGCAGCCCGTGGGGTCGCAAAGAGTTGGACACAACTGAGCATGCTTAACTATAGTCGTAATACTGTACATTAGGTCTACAGAACTTATTTTTCTTGTAATTGAAACTTTGTATACTTTGACCAATATCTCCCACTTTATTTTTCCCCCCAGGTCCCTGCAACCACCATTCTTCTCTCTGCTTCTGTGAGTTTGACTTTTTTAGATGGAAGTCAGATCGTGCAGTATTTGTCTTTTGGAGTCTGGCTTATCTCAGTTAGCATAATGTCCATTTGCTCTTTCTTTTCCTTTTGTTCCAGGGGTGATTTATAACTTAGTGCATGTCTTGATGGGATGAGTCAGTAGCACAGACAGAACTTTGATATGTGGTAAATTAGAAATGTGTTAGAAGTCATGATGTTTCGCATTAGTGTCTGGGTGTCTAGAGATTGTGAGTGTGTTTGGAGGGGGATGGGTTGGGTGGGATTTGTTGCACATAGTCTGACTTTGAAACTCCTCTTGATCAGGAATTCCAGGTTGCAGATGATGTAGTCCCATTTCTGGAGCTGGGACTCGAGCGTGGTAGTCAAATGAGAAATGATTGAAGACTTTCTCCAAGGATGATGGCCTTCCTAGATGAAAGGACAATGGATGAGCTGGGAGATGCTGCCAGTTTGCTTTGTTCTGAACATCAATATGCTTGTGGGAGATTTGCTTGACTCGTCCCAAGTCATCAGACTTTGTTACAGTCCAGACCAGTGACTATAGTTCTATGGGAAGCTTGCAATTTTAACAGTCTTCATTCTCTAATTTCAACCAGTGCTTGAAAAATATTCGTGGCTCAGGGAGAGGTGCAGTTTTATCAAGGATTACAGATTCTGTATGCCAGCTCTGAAAAAAAGTGGTCAGTGAAAGGCTGATACTGAGATGTAGAGCAGCTGAGGGGTGGGAGCTGAGCTGTTGGTATTTTTGTAGGGAAGAGAGGTTTTTGGAAGACCAGCCATATCTCAATGCATTGATAGATTTCATTTAAGCAGCATGTGATCTGATGACCCATGAGTTGTCAGGGCTCCCATTCTTCCCTGTCTAGAGCAGCCAAAGGGCTGCTGACTAAGGGAAGCTGAAAAAAATGAGCTGACCTATTTATTCGTTCACATTGCCCCTCCCCCACAGCCTTATCAAAAGAGAATATCATTGCTAAAGATAATTACCCTGTTCTCGCCAACCTTGTGGTGTATTCCAGGTGAAAAATCACTTGCCTCTAGGTCACAGCCCTTTTTATTCCCTTCTGGAGGCATTTATCCCCACTGAAGCCAGAGGAATTATGCTAAGAATAGTAATAGCCAGAAAAGAAAGGGCCATTATAGCCTTTTCCAGGTGTGACCACTGGGTAGCATCTGGTCAAGAATAGACCCTCAGACACGGGTGCAAAATTCTAGTCTATGCTGCATTCCTAATCTTTGTGCAAGGGACTTAGCTGAAAAATAGACAATGCTAATTTTAGGTGTTTAATCATTTTGGGGATCCATTCATTCAAAACTAGTACACCAAAAGGAAAGTCTAGGAACTTTAAGGAAGATGCTTATGTATTTTATTTTATATTCCACACACCTTATCTCCCAATTCTGATTGCATTTTCATAGGAGACTTGGAAGGAAATGCTGTTTTCCAGCTGCACAGTCTGGTACTCTTAAGATGCACAATTTAAGCCCTTTTTGGCAGCTTCTCTTCCTCAGTAGGGTCTGCCCATATTTTATGACTGCTTTTCTTTTCCTTATGCTCGTTTGAAAAGTGAAAGTGGAAGTTGCTCAGTCATGTCAGACTCTGCGAACCCACGGAGTATACAGTCCATGGGATTCTCCAGGCCAGAATACTGGAGTGGGTCGCCTTTCCCTTCTCCAGGGGATCTTCCCAACCCAGTGATCCAACCCAGGTCTCCTGCATTCCAGGTGGATTCTTTACTAGCTGAGCCACAAGGGAAGCCCAAGAATACTGGAGTGGGTAGCCTATCCCTTCTCCAGCAGATCTTCCCGACCCAGGAATCGAACCTGAGTCTCCTGCATTGCAAGTAGATTCTTTACCAACTGAGCTATCAGGGAAGCCAGATATGCTCCCTTACCGTGCCACTAAATTGTATGCGGTGGTGAGAAGATCCGTACTTCAAATGACAAATAATAGGGAATTTATTTTTTAGCTGAAACATCATTCTCAGATAAATCTTTGGTTCTTTACCATAGCCATGTTGATTAGTTAACTATAGTGATCCATTTCATCACTTATTTTTATTTTATAGCAAAAACAATATAATAGCAGTAGAAAGTTCTGAAAAGGAAAAACATTAACCTTCAATTCTTAATCCCATGGTTCCAAAACAACTTTTTTTTTTATGCATATTCTCCTCTGAGTAATGCCCACAAGCACATGCATTTTTGCATAATTGTAAATCATTGTGTGCATGCAACTGTGTATTCTGCTTTTTATGGTATGCATTATGTTTTAAACATTTGGCAAAATGTTAGTCATCATAGCTATATTTAACAACTGAAAATTCCATGGAATGGATGGGATATGTTCCTGGTAGCTCAGACAATGTACTTAGCTGTTCCCTAATTATTAATAGTTTTCTCTGTCCCTCTTTTCCCCTCCTCTCTCCTCTTCTTCCCTTCTTTCTGCTCTTCATCTATCCACCTACTTCCTCCTCCTCCTCTCTTTTCCTCCTCCTTTCACCCTTTTCCTCATCTTCTTCTTCCTTATTCTTTCTGCTCTTCCTTGCCATTATAGATAAAAGGAAAAACATCTCTGAATATACATATTATATATATTTATAGCAAGTCATATATATATGTATGACTGCAGAGAACATAGCCATCTTTTTTTTTTTCTTTAGGGATGAATGCAATATTACAGATTACTAGGAGAGAAAAAGAAATCTGAATTTTATAATAGTCACTTAGGCACAGAAATAATAGGAATGCATAAAATTTACTTTGGGCTTCCCTGGTTGCTCAGCTGGTAAAGAACCTACCTGCAATGCAGGAGACCTGGTTTCGATCCCTGGGTTAGGAAGATCCCCTGGAGAAGGGAAAGGCTACCCACTCCAGTATTCTGGCCTAGAGAATTTCATGGACTATATAGTCCATGGGGTCAGAAAGAGTCAGACAGGACTGAATGACTTTCACTTCACTTCAAAGTAAACAATGAATTATAATTATTGAATTATTTGCTATTTTAAGTATTTCTTTAAAATAGCCATGATAAATAGAATATCACAACTGAAAACAAATTGTGTTTAAAACACATTCACTCTCCAATGTATATAAGCAGTATTCTAGACTGTTGACATATACACATACTTTATAGAATACATTTTAAAAAGTGTATAAAAATATTTCCTCCTCCAGGGGATCTTCTTGATCCAGGGACTGAACCTGCATCTCCTGGATTCTGTATTTTAGATTCCACATATAAGTGATATCATATGGCATTTCTCTTTCTGAGCTACTTGCTATGGTAATCTTTAGGTCAATCTATGTTGCTGCAAATGGCATTATTTCATTCTTTTTATGGCTGAGTTCATGCTGCATCTCCTTTATCTATTTATCTGTTGATGGACACTTAGATTGTTTCCATGTCTTGGCTTTTGTAAATAGTGCTGCTATGAACATAGGGGTGCATATATCTTTTTGAATTATAGTTTTGTCTGGGGATATACCCAGTACTGCTGGATCATATGTTAACTGTATTTTTAGTTTTTTGAAGAGCCTCAATACTGTTTTCCATAGTAGCTGCACCAATTTACATTCCCACCAACAGTCTAAGGAGGTTTCCTTTTCTCTACACCTTCTCCAACATTTATTATAAGTAGACTTTAAATGATGGCTAGTCTGACTGGTGAGAGGTGATACCTTATTGTAGTTTTGATGTACATTTCTCTGATAATTAGCAATGGTGAGCACCTTTCAATGTGCGTGTTGGCTATGTGCATGTTTTCTTTGAAGAAATGTCTATTTAGATTTTCTGCCCAGTTTTTTGATTGGGTGGTTTGATTTTTTGTTATTGAATTGTATGTGCTGCTTGTATTTTGGAAATTAATTCATTGTTGATTGTATCATTTGCCAATATTTTCTCCCAGTCCATAGATTGTCTTTTCATTTTGTTTATGGTTTCCTTTTTTTGTGTTTCACTCTTTTAGCTTTGAATTTTGAATTCTTATTTGTAGTTTCTTTTGGTAGTTTTCAGAAAACCTTCAGGGGAGCTTTGACAAAGTATGTGGCACAGAATGAGCAATGGCTACATGCAATGTTAAGAGAAAGAAATAAACACAAAAATAAAACAACTATTTCTATTAAAGTTCCAGAGAAAGCTTCAAAGGTTCACAATAAGAAGTAAATTTTCCCCTGATGATTTTCTTGTTTCTTCTCTCATTTCAAAATGGACTCACAGGTCCTATAGCAAGCAGCTTCTTCATTAGTAATACTCTCCCAAATTCCTTGTCTGTCATTAAATTCAGCAGAGCTTCTTACACAAATATCATGCCTTCTGTCTGTTACAACTTCAAAAGGAATTTGTAAGGGACATGTTATCCATTCACAACATCAAACATCTATAAAGATCCTATAACCATAAGCATACTTCATGGTGGTTGGAAACTCCAAGGGGGAGAGTGGCTGTTGCTAGGATTATTTTTCTCTTACATTTGGCTACTTCTGTTCCCAATAAAATTGACTCCTTTAACTGAATTTTTAAATAGGAAGGCTTTTTAAAATATACTTATCCTAATAAATGTTTTGGAAATCTATTGTTAATATTTCTGACTCTTAAATCATTATTATCCTTCTTATTCTTGACAGCATCATCCTTACAGTGAGATAACTAACACATTTGTGAAACATTAAACTGATTATTTCTTTGACCATCCAATGGTTTTGAATTTGTAATATTTATGTGAAAAGGAGATCTAGATAAGAGAATGTTGATGTGTAATATTAATAAGTGTTTGAAATTCTCTTTAAAAGTTCTATTCTCTACATTTTCAGTCATAATTTAGGGTTATTCCTTTTAATCAGGTTAACCAAATATGTTTCCTATTGGTCTAGTTCTTCAGGTTAAGGCCATATCCTTATGAGAAAGCAAAATACTCTTTTTGATTTTGTATTTTCTGGAAAATTTAAATCAGAAGCACCTGAAGATTTTAGTTACAAATGGGGTTTAAGAGCACTAGAATAGTTTTCTCTAAAGCCAAAGTAATTTTGACTGTCTTTTTTAATGAAAACAATAATAGAACCATCATTCAGTTCAGTTCAGTTCAGTCCCTCAGTCATGCCTGACTTTTTGCGACCCCATGGACTGCAACATGCCAGGCTTCCCTGTCCATCACCAACTCCCGGAGCCTACTCAAACTCATGTCCATCAGGTCGGTGATGCCATCCAACCATCTCATCCTCTGTTGTCCTCTTCTCCTGCCTTAGATCTTTCTCAGGATCAGGGTCTTTTCTAAGGAGTCAGTTCTTCACATCAGGTGGCCAATTAATTCTCAGCAAATTGTGATTTCAACTCTGATTTCAAAATTTGTCATTATTTAAAAACATCTAGCATTTTATTAACATGGTCTTTATTAGCCTGTAGCCTGTCTTGCTGAGCACTGGCAAAATCTGTTGTCCCCAAGTCAAATACTGATTGCATTGCCTTTGACAAGTCTTTCTGGCTTGCATGCTAGGTGGTACCACCCTCTCAGATGACTGTTTAATGGACACTGTCTGGAGTGATTTTTGGAGGTGAACAGTGATCATCTCACTGTTCACTCTACTGTATTTTTTTTTTTTGAGGGGCAGCTCAGCCCAGAGGCTTCCATTTGTTCAGGGTACAGCAGCCTTGAAGTAGTAGCCTGAGTTGAGGTAATGATGATCACTGGGCTGGTCCTAAGGAGCATATGCGACAGACCTCAGTGGGGCAAACAGCACTAAAGAAAGACACTGAGAAGTAGCCACTCAGGTCTTTGGAGCTTATCTGCAGCTCCAGAGAGGCTCAAGAGAAAGCCAAAATAGAGACTTACTGGAGCCAAAGTGGCAACTGATGCTCGTTTCTAGCTCCTTACTCCCCGGTGCCATGCTCTGGGCAGACATTTCACTTCAGTTCCCATTGTCACATGTTCCCCTGAGCTCTAAGAAGGTGATCAGATGGGCTGAAGGAGAAAGGCCTTTCGTTATGACTTCCCTCTTCAGTATTCTCCTTTTGTCCACCTGTCCTCTAGGCTTCCTATCACTTAGACCATTTAAAACACACAAGAGATTGTTAACTTTTCCTAATGCTGTATTTCTAGCATAAATATTGGTGCTCAGAGAGGCTTTCTCTGACCAGTAAAAGCTAAAATGATCCACACTGTTTTCCTGATAACTCAAGTGTTTTTCCTAGTCAGTGTAGCATACGAGCTTGTGCTCTGTAGTCAGACTGCCTGGCTATGATTTGCAGCTGCTCCTCTTGTAAGCTATTTGACCTTGAACTAATTGCCCAACATAGGTGTACAGCAGTTTTCTCCTCTGTAGAATGATAATCTACCTTTTACAAGACTTCTTGACCCATATCTACTCAGTAAACATTGGTTGTAATACTAATACCCTCATTGCAGTTTGTAAGTACACATTTATAGGTCATTTACTTGTTTAATGGTTCTTTCCCCCACTAAAGAGCAAGGATTGCATATTTTTTGTTTGTCACCACATGCCTATCATACAGTACAGTATTTATGATGCAGGGACTTAAAAATATTTGATGAATGAATCACTCCTATAGAGTGTTAAAGTTAAATAACTGCATTTTCATTGCAGTGTTATAATAACTCAATTATTTACTTCCATATGCATCACTTATTTATAGCCAACTTCTTTGCTTTCAGATTTTTGTTCTACATGTGTTATGTCTTAGCCATTATACAAACCCCTTTTGTAGCTATGCCTATATAAAGACAGGGTTTCCCAGGTGGCGCTAGTGGTAAAGAATCCACCTGCCAATGCAGAAGACCTGGCTTTGATCCCTGGATCGGGAAGATCCCCTGGAGAAGGAAATAGCAACCCATTCCAGTATTCTTGCCTGGGAAATCTCATGGACAGAGGAGCCTGGTGGGTTATAGTCCATAGGGTCACAAAAAGTCAGACATGACTTAGTGACTAAGCTACAACAACAACATATATACATATACACAAGCATATATGCATTTATACACAGGCACATTTATCACATATATAGTATACACAAATAGTATTTAACCAATAATATTGAAATCGAAACAACTATGTCTACCATCCAATTTAAGAAATAAAATATTACCAGTGCATTTGAAGCCTCTTGTGTGTCTGTTTCTAATCCCATATGCCCCCAACAACCACTCTGAGATACTACTCTGAATTTTGTATTAATTATATTCTTACATTATTTGATAGTTATACCATAAATGTCTGTATCCTGAAACAATTCATTCTTTAAAGTTGTCTGTTTTTTGACCTTTATATTAATGTAATCTTGAAAGTGAAAGTGAAAGTCACTCAGTCGTGTCTGACTCTTTGCAACCTCATGGACTATATAGTCCATGGGATTCTCCAGACCAGAATACTGGAGTGGGTAGCCGTTCCCTTCTTTAGGGATCTTCTCAACCCAGGGATCGGACCTAAGTCTCCCACTGTGTTCTGTTTTTTTTTTTTTTTTTCTTTTTCTTCCTTCTTAATTCTTTGTCAAGTACGGTTGTAGTTCATTTATTTTTGCAGTGATATTGTATTTCATTGTATGTCTATAACACTACTCATTTATCCTTTATACTATTTATGGATATCTAGATTGTCATCCATATTTTCATAGGAATAGTACTGCTATGAACATTCTTATAATGTCTCCTGGTATACATATGCAAGAACTTATCTGATATAAATCTAGGACTATAATTTGGGACTGTAGGGTATGCCATCTTAAACTTTGCCAGGTTGCTTCTCTTTTTGTGATGCCCACATCTGTTGGTGACTTTATATCAGTTATTTTACTGTAGAACTACAAAATGATATTCTAATTTTATCATTCCTTATTCATTTGTTGATTGGAACACATCTATGAAGGGAAACTGTCCCCTCAACTACTATTTGGTTGCCAATGATACAATTCATTTAGGAAAGGAGAGGGTTAATGGTTCACTGCTTTCTCTTTCTTTACCAGTTTTCAGAATAAGGGATGAGATCTCTAGCATCCTTGAAAGTCTACCAGCATGTATTTTTTTTCAGCATCACACTGAATATGTGGATTTAAATATTTGGATGAAACACATTTTAACTCATTGAAATGATTATTCTTATTGAGGTTCAATTTGTCCTACCTTTGGCTGATAGAACCTCTTCAATAGGTACCTGAGTTTCTTTTTGACAAAATCCCAGACACCTTTGAAAGCTTCCTTAACTTCTTATATAACGATATGTCTCAGGCTCACTCAGTTTGTTCACTTTCATTCCTAGGCCTATAATATTCTATCTTTCCAAGGATCTCTGCTTTCCTTTAGCAGGAAATAGGGCTTTAAGACCACAGTCTGTCTGGATGCTTGAGGTCTTTATTTCTAGGACATTTCAGTGGACAGAACTAAGGAATATTTTTCTTTAAGGTAAATCACATCATGAGTTCACACTTGATGTTACAATTCAAATTCAAGAGTATAAACTTTTAGTTAATCTCTTTGATCTGTCTCTTTTCTTTCATGTTGAAAATTCTGCTTCTCAATGACACTGACACATTTGTTTATTTTATCCTACAACACACACATCACAGTCTCAGAATAACAATCTGGATCTACCACCATAAATGTCATTTTTTGTTTAATTTTATATTGTTGTTCTTTTGAAATAATTTTCTTAAAAGTCTCCTGCAATAATTATGTTATTTTGTCACTATTGTATATTTGGTTTTGCTTTCAAACTTTAGAGACTGCCTTATTTGGATTTAAAATTTAAAATTATGTAAAGTGAACTCCATAAGTCAAGGTATATTCAAAGAAATATAGTACCTGTTCCTCTATCATCCATCCTATCCCTTCCTTCCACAAACATGTTTTGAGGTTTTGTTTTATCCTCTCATTTTAAAAATAAACCAGTGTGTATGAGTTAGCTCCTGTCCTAATGTCCTCCAAAAATAAAAAATAACTTTTTAACATATAACAATGAAGCCATGGATTTAAACATGTTTTATGTGTGTTAATCTATCAAAATTTTGTTTTAATAGTTGGCTACATTTTTTTATTTTTGGTCAGTAAAAGTCTCTTTAAGTTGGCACCAGAGTTTTTTGGGTACAACCTCAGTGGTCTTTGATGGTTTCCATGATTTCTGGTATGACAAGATGTCCTTGTTCCTTCCTTTCTTAAATAGTAGCATAATATGCAGTTTTCACCTTATAAGAATGTAATATAATTTGTTCATACAACATGTTATGGACATTTGGGTTGCATCCAGCCTTTTGCTATATTATAAATAATGCTTTGATAAACAGCCTTGCATCTTATTTATATATTTACCAACATGTATTTCCTGGAAGTATGCTCTCTTGATCAAAAATATATTCATACTCAATTTTCGAGACAGTTTCTTAAAAAACAGACCATCTAGTAAATTGCAAGCCATTTATAATCTGGCTGTCTATACTTTAGAATAGGCTTTCTCATGATAGATGACCAGTTCCACTTTTAGTCCTGGTGAAAATGGGGAAAACAAGTTAATTGGTCTTTCTTGAAAGTCAGTAATATTTGACTGATGTTGTGTGGAAAGTTTGCTCACTGACTGGGTTTATTCAAGATTCCTTAAATCTGGGCTAAGAGAGTTGACCTTGAGGCTGAAGCATCCCTTTTAATACTGCTCAAAAAGTTGAGTGAAAAGGGCATATGGAATGTTGTTACCAGATAATCTACATAATCTACACAAGGTATGCCTTTTTGAGGGAGAATCAAGCCTGAAAGCCAGCATAAAAGTAAGTTCTTAAACGTAGCACTTCAGAGGCCACAATCACCCTAATACCAAAACCAGAAAATGATGCCACAAAATAAAACTACAGGCCAATATCACTGATGAACATAGATGAAAAAATCCTTAACAAAATTCTAGCAAACAGAATCAAACAATATATTAAAAAGATCATACATCATGACCAAGTGGGCTTTATCCCACGGATGCAAGGATTCTTCAATATCTGCAAATCAATCAATGTGATACACCACATTAACCAATTGAAAGACAAAAACCATATCTGATTATCTCAATAGATGCAGAGAAAGCCTTTGACAAAATTCAACATCCATTTCTGATACAAACCCTCCAGAAAGCAGGCATAGAAGGAACATAACTCAACAAAATAAAAGCTATATATGACAAACCCACAGCAAAATTATCCTCAGTGGTGAAAAATTGAAAGCATTTCCCCTAAAGTGAGGAAAAAGACAAGGGTGCCCACTCTCACCACTACTATTCAACATAGTTTTGGAAGTTGTGGCCACAGCAATCAGAGCAGAAAAAGAAATAAAAGGAATTCATATTGGAAAAGAAGAAGTAAAACTCTCACTGTTTGCAGATGACATGATCCTCTACATAGAAAACCCTAAAGACTCCACCAGAAAATTACTAGAGCTAATCAATGAATACATCATGAGAAATGCTAGGCGGGAAGAAGCACAAGCTGGAATTGAGATTGCTGGGAGAAATATCAATAACTTCAGATATGAAGATGACACCACTCTTATGGCAGAAAGTGAAGAGGAATTAAAAAGCCTCTTGATGAAGGTGAAAGAGGAGAGTGAAAAAGTTGGCTTAAAACTCAACATTCAGAAAACGAAGATCATGGCATCTGGTGCCATCAGTTCATGGGAAATAAATGGGGAAACAGTGGAAACTGTGTCAGACTTTATTTTGGGGGGCTCCAAAATCACTGCAGATGGTGACTGTAGCCATGAAATTAAAAGACGCTTGCTCCTTGGAAGAAAAGTTATGATCAACCTAGATAGCATATTCAAAAGCAGAGACATTACTTTGCCAAAAAAGGTCCGTCTAGTCAAGGCTGTGGTTTTTCCAGTGGTCATGTATGGATGTGAGAGTTGGACTGTGAAGAAAGCTGAACACTGAAGAATTGATGCTTTTGAACTGTGGTGTTAGAGAAGACTCTTGAGAGTCCCTTGGACTGCAAGGAGATCAACCCAGTCCATCCTAAAGGAGATCAGTCCTGGGTGTTCATTGGAAGGACTGATGCTGAGGCTGAAACTCCAATACTTTGACCACTTCTTGCAAAGTGTTGACTCATTGGAAAAGACCCTGATGCTGGGAGGGATTGGGGGCAGGTGAAGAAGGGTACGACAGAGGATGAGATGGCTGGATATCATCACCGACTTGATGGACATGAGTTTGGGTAAACTCCAGGAGTTGGTGATGGACAGGGAAGCCTGGCGTGCTGTGATTCATGGGGTCACAAAGAGTCAGACACGACTGAATGACTGAACTGAACTGAAACACTGAATATAGTAAAGTTGCAGGATATAAAATTAACACACAGAAATCCCTTGCATTCCTACACACTAACAATGAGAAAATAGAAAGAGAAATTAAGGAAACAATTCCACTCACTATTGCAATGAAAAGAATAAAACACTTAGGAATATATTTACCTAAAGAAACAAAAGACCTAAATATTGAAAACTGTAAAACACTGATGAAGGAAATCAAAGAGTACACAAATACATGGAGAAATATACCATGTTCAGGGATTGGAAGAATCAATATAGTGAAAATGAGTATAGTACCCAAAGCAATCTATGGATTCAATGCAATCCCTATCAAGCTACCAATGGTATTTTTCACAGAACTAGAACAAATGATTTCACAATTTATATGGAAATACAAAAAACCTCGAATAGCCAAAGCAATCTTGAGAAAGAAGAATGGACCTGGAGGAATCAACCTGCCTGACTTCGGGCTATACTACAAAGCTACAGTCTTCAACATAGTATGGTACTGGCACAAAGACACAAATATAGATCAATGGAACAAAATAGAAAGCCCAGAGATAAATCCATGCACCTATGGACACCTTATCTTTGACAAAGATGGCAAGAATATGTAATGGAGAAAAGACAATCTCTTTAACAAGTGGTGCTGGGAAAACTGGTCAACCACTTGTAAAAGAATGAAACTAGAACACTTTCTAACACCATACAGGAAAAGAAACTCAAAATGGATTAAAGATCTAAACGTAAGACCAGAAACTATAAAACTCTTAGAGGAAAACATAGGCAAAACACTCTCCAACATAAATCACAGCAGGATCCTCTATGACCCACCTCCCAGAGTAATGGAAATAAAAGCAAAAATAAACAAATGGGACCTAATTAAACTTAAAGGCTTTTGCACAATGAAGGAAACTATAAGCAAGGTGAAAAGACAGCCTTCAGAAAGGGAGAAAACAAGAGCAAATGAAGCAACTGACAAATAATTAATCTCAAAAATACACGAGCAACTCCTGCAGCTCAATTCCAGAAAAATTAATGACCCAATCAAAAAATGGGCCAAAGAACTACACAGTCATTTCTCCAAAGAAGACATACAGATGGCTAACAAACACATGAAAAGATGCTCCACATCATTCATCAGAGAAATGCAAATCAAAACCACAATGAGGTACCATTTCACGCCCGTCAGAATGGCTGCTATCCAAAAGTCTACAAACTATAAATGCTGGAGAGGGTGTGGAGAAAATGGAACCCTCTTCCACTGTTGGTGGGAATGAAAACTAGTACAGCCACTATGGAGAACAGTGTGGAGATTCCTTAAAAAACCTGGAAATAGAACTGCCATATGACCCAGCAATCCTACTGCTGGGCATACACACTGGGGAAACCAGAATTGAAAGATACACGTGTACCCCAATGTTCATCACAGCACTGTTTATAATAGCCAGGACATGGAAGCAACCTAGATGTCCATCATCAGATGAATGGAAAAGAAAGCTGTGGTACATATACACAATGGAATATTACTCAGCCATTAAAAAGGATACATTTGAATCAGTTCTAATGATGAAACTGGAGCCTATCATACAGAGCGAAGTAGTTTGGTTCAGTTCAGTTGCTCAGTCATGTCCGACTCTTTGCGACACCATGAATTGCATGCAGCACGCCAGGCCTCCCTGTCCATCACCAACTCCCGGAGTTCACTCAAACTTATGTCCATCGATTTGGAAATGCCATCCAGCCATCACATATTCTGTCATCCCCTTCTCCTGCCCCCAATCCCTCCCAGCATCAGAGTCTTTTCTAATGAGTCAACTCTTTGCATGAGGTGGCCAAAGTATTGGAGTTTCAGCTTCAGCATCAGTCTTCCAAAGAACACCCAGGACTGATCTCCTTTAGAATGGACTGGTTGGATCGCCTTGCAGTCCAGGGACTCTCAAGAGTCTTCTCCAACACCACAGTTCAAAAGCATCAATTCTTCAGTGCTTAGCTTTCTTCACAGTCCAACTCTCAGATCCATACATGACCACTGGAAAAACCATAGCCTTGAGTAGACGGACCTTTGTTGGCAAAGTAATGCCTCTGCTTTTGAATATGCTATGTAGGTTGGTAATAACTTTCCTTCCAAGGAGTAAGCATCTTTTAATTTCATGGCTGCAATCACCATCTGCAGTGATTTTGGAGCCTCTCCCTACAAAAAAAGAAGTCTGACACTGTTTCCACTGTTTCCCCATCTATCTGCCATGAAATGATGGGACCAGATGCCATCATCTTAGTTTTCTGAATGTTGAGCCAACTTTTTCACTCTACTCTTTGATTTTCATCAAGAGGCTTTTTAGTTCCTCTTCACTTTCTGCCATAAGGGTGGTGTCATCTGTATATCTGAGGTTATTGATATTTCTTCTGGCAATCTTGATTCCAGCTTGTGCTTCTTCCAGCCCAGTGTTTCTCATGATGTACTCTGTATATAAGTTAAATAAGCAGAGTGACAATATACAGCCTTGACGTACTCCTTTTCCTATTTGGAACCAGTCTGTTGTTCCATGTCCAGTTCTAACTGTTGCTTCCTGACCTGCATACAGGTTTCTCAAGAGGCAGGTCAGGTGGTCTGATATTCCCATCTCTTTCAGAATTTTCCACAGTTTGTTGTGATCCACACAGTCAAAGGCTTTCGCATAGTCAATAAGGCAGAAATAGATGTTTTTCTGGAACTCTCTTGCTTTTTTGATGATCCAGTGGATGTTGGCAATTTGATCTCTGGTTCCTCTGCCTTTTCTAAATCCAGCTTGAACATCTGGAAGTTCATGGTTCACATATTGCTGAAGCCTGGCTTGGAGAATTTTGAGCATTACTTTAATAGCATGTGAGATGAGTGCAATTGTGTGGTAGTTTGAGCATTCTTTGGCATTGCCTTTCTTTGGGAATGGAATGAAAACTGACCTTTTGCAGTCCTGTGGCTACTGCTGAGTTTTCCAAATTTGTTGGCATATTGAGTGCAGCACTTTCACAGCATCATCTTTCAGGATTTGAAATAGCTCAACTGGAGTTCCATCACCTCCACTAGCTTTGTTCATAGTGATGCTTTATAAGGCTCACTTAACTTCACATTCCAGGATGTCGGGCTCTAAGTGAGTGATCACACCATCATGGTTTTCTTGATCATGAAGTTCTTTTTTTGTACAGTTCTTCTGTGTATTCTTGCCACCTCTTCTTAATATCTTCTGCTTCTGTTAGGTCCATACCATTTCTGTCCTTTATAGAGCCCATCTTTGCATGAAATGTTCCCTTGGTATCTCTAATTTTCTTGAAGAGGTCTCTAGTCTTTCCTGTTCTGTTATTTTGTCTATTTCTTTACATTGATTGCTTTGAAGGCTTTCTTATCTCTCCTTGCTATTCTTTGGAACTCTGCATTCAGATGGTTGTATCTTTCCTTTTATCTTTTGCTTTTCACTTCTCTTCTTTTCACAGCTATTTGTAAGGCCTCCCCAGACAGCCATTTTGCTTTTTTGCATTTCTTTTCCATTGGAATAGTCTTGATCCCTATCTCCTGTACACTGTCATGGACCTCCATCCATAGTTCATCAGACACTCTGTCTATCAGATCTAGTCCCTTAAATCTATTTCTCACTTCCACTGTGTTATAAGAAATTTGATTTAGGTCATGCCTGAATGGTCTACATCCAAGGTAAGAGAAACTCAAGTAAGATGGTAGGTGTTGCGAGAGGCATCAGAGGGCAGACACACTGAAACCATAATCACAGAAAACTAGTTAATCTAATCACATGGACCACAGCCTTGTCTAACTCAATGAAACTAAGCCATACTCTGGGGGCCACCCAAGACGGGGGGGTCATGGTGGAGAGGTCTGACAGAATGTGGTCCACTGGAGAAGGGAATGGCAAACCCCTTCAGAATTCCTGCCTTGAGAACCCCACGAACAGTATGAAAAGGCAAAATGATAGGATACTGAAAGAGGAACTCCCCAGGTCAGTAGAGGCCCAATATGCTACTGGAGATCAGTGGAGAAATAACTCCAGAAAGAATGAAGGGATGGAACCAAAGCAAAAACAATACCCAGTTGTGGATGTGTCTGGTGATAGAAGCAAGGTCCAATGCTGTAAAGAGCAATATTGCATAGGAACCTGGAATGTTAGGTCCATGAATCAAGGCAAATTGGAAGTCGTCAAACAAGAGATGGCAAGATTGAACGTCGGCTTTCTAGGAATCAGCAAATTAAAATGGACTGGAATGGGTGAATTTAACTCAGATGACCATTATATCTACTACTGTGGGCAACAATCCCTTAGAAGAAATGGAGTAGCCATCATGGTCAACAAAAGAGTCTGAAATGCACTACTTGGATGCAATCTCAAAAACAACAGAATGATCTCTGTTCATTTCCAAGGCAAACCATTCAATATCACAGTAATCCAAATCTATGGCCCAACCAGTAATGCTGAAGAAGCTGAAGTTGAAAGGTTCTATGAAGACCTACAAGACCTTTTAGAACTAACACCCCCAAAAGATGTCCTTTTCATTATAGGGGACTGGAATGCAAAAGTAGGAAGTCAAGAAATACCTGGGGTAACAGGCAAATTTGGCCTTGGAATACAGAATGAAGCAGGGCAAAGTCTAAAAGAATTTTGCCAAGAGAACGCACTGGTCATAGCAAACACGTCTTGCAACAACACAAGAGAAGACTCTACACATGGATATCACCAGATGGTCAACACCGAAATCAGATTGATTCTATTCTTTGCAGCCAAAGATGGAGAAGCTCTAAACAGTCAGCAAAAACAAGACTGGGAACTGACTGTGGCTCAGATCATGAACTCCTTATTGCCAAATTCAGAATGAAGTAATCCAGAAAGAAAAACACCAATATGGTATACTAATGCATATATATTGAATTTAGAAAGATGGTAAGGATAACCTTATATGCCAGACAGCAAAAGGGACACTGATGTATAGAATATTCTTTAGGACTCTGTGGGAAAAGGCGAGGTTGGGATGAATGAGAGAATAGCATTGAAACATGCATGTTATCATATGTGAAACAGATCACCAGTCCAGCTGCGATGCATGAGACAGGGTGCTCAGGGCTGGTGCGTTGGGATGACCCAGAGGGATGACATGGGGAGGGAGGTGGGAGGGTGTTCAGGATGTGGAAAACATGTACACCCATGGCTGATTCATGTCAATATATGGCAAAACCACTACAATATTTTAATGTAATTAGCTTTCAACTAAAATAAATTAAAAAAAATTAATAAACTGAAAAAATTTAGCATTTCTTAGGAACTTAAGAAATGAACCCTACATGTCTCTTCCCACTAATTTCTGTTGCTTCTGTTCTTCTCAACTCCCCCATGGGTGCTACTTTAATATTCCCACTTCTCCCTCATTCATTCTTTCATTGACTATTGAGATAGTTTCTATGCATGTTTCTTCTAGGATGTTTTAAGATTTACCTTTATTGAAGTTCACTTTTGATACAAAGTGTTTGTCACTGCATTGTTAACATAGCTCTCCTACCCCACCAAATACAGGCAGCAAAATACAGCCTGCCTGAATTACTGCTTACTAGAAAACGGCTTCTCTCTTATTTGTGTCAGTTTGTAATCTTCATCTTGCATAGTCAAGTACGACACTCAGTATCTTGATTCTTGCCCTCTACTAATTCTTTTCTTTAGATTTTTTGCCCACATTATTACAATGAAGGGAGAAATGGCCTTATCTCCTTTGGCTATGAAAAGTAGCATCCTTCTTGATTAAGGTACAAACCGAAGATGACAATATATGTATTCCATGACATTTCCTATGAAACAGCATTAAATATTTTCCCTGCTACATGCCCTTTGCAGCCTCTAAAGTTTCTTTCTTCTTCAACTATTTTATGGCTTTTATTATATGGACAGTTCTTACCCTTATTAGTACTCTTCCTGGGGACCAAGTGCTTACTTATAGTACAGGTTTAAGTATATGTACCCTGCTGTCCTTGAATGGGAGAGATCTAATCCTTGACAGTACCCACCTGGATTATATTTCATTGTGCTCTGTTTATCAAACATGTTCTATTTTATCACTGAGAATTTTCCCACCATTTCCAGTGGTTAGCTCCCTAGAAAAAAGAAAACTCCTTTCTTAGAGGATAGGTAGAAGAGAGATATTTACTAGGCAATTATTTATATAAAAGTATAAAAATCTTCTATAAATGATATATACTTGTTAAGTTAGAAATAAAACAGATATGGACAGAGTCTAAACCTTAAAATCCCTTTATGTGAAAAAAGACTGCTGGAGAGAGAGTCTAGGTGCTCACTAATCTCACTTACTCTTGCTGTTTACACAGGAAGACTACATTTCTCATTTTCCCTTACTGCTTTATTGGGCTGTATAACTGGATTTGGCCAATGGGATGTGTGCAGAATTGAAATATGTCACTTCTAAAACTAGCCATAAAACCCTATTGGACTACCCACAATCTCCCTTCTCTTTCCCTGAAGACCTCAGACAGTGAAAGTTGCTGTCATGTCCATCTCTTTGTGACCCCAGGGACTGTAGCCCACCAGGCTCCTCTGTCCATGGAATTCTCCAGGCTATAATACTGGAGTGGGTAGTCATTCCCTTCTCCATGGGATCTTCCCAACCCAGGGATCAAACCCAGGTATCCTGCGTTGCAAGCAGATTTTTACTGTTTGAGACACCAAGGAAGCCCATAAGACCCTAGAGGCCAATGTTTAAAATGACAGCATTATATGGGGACAGAAGTCATCACTTAAAGGACAGCTTCCTGAGGAGCCTCCAACCCACATTCAACTGTGAAATGAATAAAAAATAACTATTATGTTAAGCTTATGAAATTTTAGGGTTATTTTTAGATCATCTAGCAAGCATTACCTTAATGACTATGAAACCCAAGATTCAGACAGATGCTTTAGGTAGCCCTAGATGGTATTGTTGTTAAGAGTTTTTCTAGGTGAAATATCTTAAGACAGCCAATTGTTTATTATATATTTGATAACAACTTTCGCTATTCATGAGAGGCAGAAACTGAGAGAAGAGTTAGTAAGTTGCTTAAAATCACACAACTATTAACTTGTGAAACCAGATTCAAACTCAGCCCTTTGTTCTTCCAAATCTCATGATATTTGAGATCTGATGTCAGTAAAATGGCAGAGTAGGAAATCCGTATTCTTCCACAGAAACGCCAATAAAACAACAATATTGGAACCAAATTATCTTGGAATTTAAAAATAACTAAGAGGTAGAAGCACCCTAGAGGAGCACAGATCAATAATGTATGAGGAGACTGCATCAATAATCAAAAACTTCCAGGGCCAGATGACTTCCCTGGTGAATTCTACTAAAGACTTAAGGGAGTATTAATGTCAATCCTTCTCAAACTCATCCAAAAAGTTAAGGGGATATTTCAAAATTCATTTTATGAGATCAACATTACCTTCACACATGGCACCATAGTGATAAGAAAATTACAGACCACTATCTCTGATGAACATAGATACAAGTATCAACAAAATATTAGCAAGTTGAATTCAACAGCATAGTAAAAAAAAATCATAAACCATGATTAAATAAGATTTATCCCTAGGATGGAAGGCTATTTCAATACAAGCAATTCAGTAATTGTGGTACATGATGGTAGCAGAATGAAGAATAAAAATCTTATGATCATATGAATAGATAAAATAAAAACATTTGAGAAAATTCAAATATTTATCATGACAAGAATGTTCAAACTATCGCACAACTGAACTCATCTCACACACTAGTAAAGTAATGCTCAAAATTCTCCAAGTCAGGCTTCAACAGTATGTGAACTGTGAACTTCCAAATGTTCAAGTTGTATTTACAAAAGGCAGAGGAACCAGAGATCAAATTGCCAACATCCGCTGGATCATCGAAAAAGCAAGAAAGTTCCAGAAAACATCTACTTCTGCTTTATTGACTATGCCAAAGCCTTTGATTGTGTGGATCACAACAAACTGTGGAAAATTCTTAAAGAGATGGGAATACCAGAGCACCTGACCAGCCTCCTGAGAAATCTGTATGCAGGTCAAGAAGCAATAGTTAGACCCGGACATGGAACAACAGACTGGTTCCAAATAGGGAAAGGAGCACGTCAAGGCTGTATATTGTCACCCTGCTTATTTAACTTATATTTAGAGTACATGATGCGAAATGTCGGGCTGGATGAAGTACAAATTGGAATCAAGATTGCCAGGAGAAACATCAGTAATTTTAGATACACAGAAGACATCACTCTTATGGCAGAAAGTGAAGAGGAACTGAAGAGCTTCATGATGAAAGTGAAAGAGGAGAGTGAAAAAGCTGGCTTAAAGTTCAACATTCAGAAAACTAAGATCATGGCATCTGGTCCCATCACTTCATGGCAAATAGATGGGGAAATAATGGAAACAGTGACAAACTTTATTTTCTTGAGCTCCAAAATCACTGCAGATGGTGACTGCAGCCATGAAGTTAAAAGATGCTTGCTCCTTGGAAGAAAAGCTATGATCAACCTAGACAGTATATTAAAAAGCAGAGACATTACTTTGCCAATAAACGTTTGTCTGGTCAAAGCTGTGGTTTTTCCAGTAGTCATGTATGGATGTGAGAGTTGTACTATAAGAAAGCTGAGCACTAAAGAATTGATGCTTTTGAGCTGTGGTGTTGGAGAAGACTCTTGAGAGTCTCTTGGACTGCAAGGAGATTGAACCAGTCCATCCTAAAGGAAATCAGTCTTGAGTATCCATTGGAAGGACTGATGCTGAAGCTGAAGCTCCAATACTTCGGCCTCCTGATGCTTAGAGCTGACTCATTTGAAAAGACCCTGATGGTAGGAAAGAGTGATGGCAGGAGAAGGGGATGACAGAGGATGAGATGGTTGGATGGCATCACTGACTCCATGGACATGAGTTTGACCAAGCTCTAGGAGTTGGTGAAGCCTGATGTGCTGCAAAGAGTCGGACACGACTGAGCGACTGAACAGAACTGAACTGACATGCTGCAGTCCATGGGGTTGCAGAGTTAGACATGACTGAGCAACTGAACTGACCAACCAATCATTATAAGACTTCCAACAAATTAGCTATAGAAGGAATGTAACTCAACATAATGAAGGCCACATATGACAAGTCACAGCTAACATGATGCTCAATGCTGAAATACTTGCAGCTTTTCCTGTAAGATCAGGAACAAGACACTAATGCCCATTCTTGCCACTTCTACTCAACATAGTACTAAGAGTCCTAGTCAGATCAGTTAAGGAGGAAAAAGAAATATAAAGCATCCAAATCAAACAGGAAGAATTAAATTATCTCTGTTTACACATGACATAGTCTTATAATAATGAAGGACACCACCAAAATTTTAGAATTAATAAATGAATTTGGTAAATTTGCAAGATACAAAATCAGCTTACAAAAATGAGTTGCACTTCTATGTTATCAATGAACTATCCAAAAAAGAAATTAAGAACATAATCATTTACTATAGCATCAAAACCAATAAAATACCAGGAGTAAATTTAACCAAGGAAGTGAAAGATGTGAACACTGATAATTATGACACATTAATGAAAGAAATTGAAGAAGATGAAAATAAATTGGAAGCATATACCATCTACAAGGACTGGAAGAATTAATATTTTCATATGATCATTCTACCCAAAGAAATAAATAGATTCAATGCAATCCCTATCCAAATTCCAATGGCATTTTTCATAGAACTAGATAAAACAATCCTAAAATTCTTATGGAACCACAGAAGACCCTGATTAGGAAAAACAACCTTGATAAAGAAGAACAAAGCTGGAGGTATCACACTGCTTGATTTTAAAATATACTACAAAGTTAGAGTAAATTAGACAGCATGGTACTGGTATAAAAATGAACATATAGACCAAATAACAAAATAAAAAGCCCAGAATGGCATCCATATATTTTCAATCAATGGTTCTTCAACAAAGGTGACAAGAACACACAATCGGGAAAGGATATCTCTTCATAAAATAGTTTGGTAAACCTGTATATCCATATGCAGAAAGATGAAATTGGACCCTTATAATACACAGCATATGAAATGAAGTCAAAATGGAATAAAGATTTAAATATAAGACCTGAAACTGTAAAACTACTAGAAGAAAATGTAGAGGAAACATTTCTTTTTTTAATTTTTTAAAAATTTTATTTATTTTAATTGGAGGTGAATTGTTTTACAATATTGTACTGGTTTTTGCCATACATTGACATGAATCAGACACGTGTGTACATGTGCTCCCCATCCTGAACACCTTCCCATCTCCCTCCCCGTCCCATCCCTTGGGGTCATCCCAGTGCACCAGCCCCGAGCACCCTGTCTCATGCATTGAACCTGGACTGGCAATCTGTTTTACATATGATAATATACATGTTTCAATGCTATTATCTCAGGTCATCACACCCTCACCTTCTCCCACAGAGTCCAAAAGACTGTTCTATATCTATGTCTCTTTTGCTGTCTGGCATATAAGGTTATCATTACCATCTTTCTAAATTTCATATATATGCGTTAGTATACTGTATTGGCGGAGAAGGCAATGGCAGCCCACTCCAGTACTCTTGCCTAGAAAATCCCATGGATGGAGGACCCTGGTGGGCTGCAGTCCATGGGGTCGCTAGGAGTCAGACACGACTGAGCGACTTCACTTTCACTTTTCACTTTTGAGCATTGGAGAAGGAAATGGCAACCCACTCCAGTATTCTTGCCTGGAGAATCCCAGGGACGGGGGAGCCTGTTGGGCTGCCGTCTATGGGGTCGCACAGAGTCGGACATGACTGAAGCGACTTAGCAGCAGCAGTAGCATTCTGTATTGGTGTTTTTCTTTCTGGCTTACTTCACTCTGTATAAGAGGCTCCAGTTTCATCCACCTCATTAGAACTGATTCAAATGTATCCTTTTTCATGGCTGAGTAATATTCCATTGTGTATATGTACCACAGCTTTCTTTTCCATTCGTCCGCTGATGGACATCTAAATTGCTTCCATATCCTGGCTATTATAAACAGTGCTGAGATGAACATTGGGGTACATGTGGCTCTTTCAATTCTGGTTTCCTCAGTGTGTATGCCCAGTAGTGGGATTGCTGGGTCATATGGCAGTTCTATTTCCAGGTTTTTGAGGAATCTCCACACTGTTCTCCAAAGTGGCTGTACCAGTTTGCATTCCCACCAACAGTCCAAGAGGGTTCCATTTTCTCCACACCCTCTCCAGCATTTATAGTTTGTAGACTTTTGGATAGCAGCCATTCTGACGGGCGTGAAATGGTACCTCATTGTGGTTTTGATTTGCATTTCTCTGATGAATGATGTGGAGCATCTTTTCATGTGTTTGTTAGCCATCTGTATGTCTTCTTTGGAGAAATGACTGTGTAGTTCTTTGGCCCATTTTTTGATTGGGTCATTAATTTTTCTGGAATTGAGCTGCAGGAGTTGCTCGTGTATTTTTGAGATTAATTATTTGTCAGTTGCTTCATTTGCTCTTGTTTTCTCCCTTTCTGAAGGCTGTCTTTTCACCTTGCTTATAGTTTCCTTCATTGTGCAAAAGCCTTTAAGTTTAATTAGGTCCCATTTGTTTATTTTTGCTTTTATTTCCATTACTCTGGGAGGTGGGTCATAGAGGATCCTGCTGTGATTTATGTTGGAGAGTGTTTTGCCTATGTTTTCCTCTAAGAGTTTTATAGTTTCTGGTCTTACGTTTAGATCTTTAATCCATTTTGAAGTTTCTTTTCCTGTATGGTGTTAGAAAGTGTTCTAGTTTCATTCTTTTACAAGTGGTTGACCAGTTTTCCCAGCACCACTTGTTAAAGAGATTGTCTTTTCTCCATTACATATTCTTGCCATCTTTGTCAAAGATAAGGTGTCCATAGGTGCATGGATTTATCTCTGGGCTTTCTATTTTGTTCCATTGATCTATATTTGTGTCTTTGTGCCAGTACCATACTATGTTGAAGACTGTAGCTTTGTAGTATAGCCTGAAGTCAGGCTGGAGGTTCATTCCTCCAGGTCCATTCTTCTTTCTCAAGATCGCTTTGGCTATTCGAGGTTTTTTGTATTTCCATACAATTTGTGAAATCATTTGTTCTAGTTCTGTGAAAAATACCATTGGTAGCTTGATAGGGATTGCATTGAATCCATAGATTGCTTTGGGTACTATACTCATTTTCACTATATTGATTCTTCCAATCCCTGAACATGGTATATTTCTCCATCTATTTGTGTCCTCTTTAATTTCCTTCATCAGTGTTTTATAGTTTTCAATATTTAGGTCTTTTGTTTCTTTAGGTAGATATATTCTTAAGTATTTTATTCTTTTCTTTGCAATGGTGAATGGAATTGTTTCCTTAATTTCTCTTTCTGTTTTCTCATTGTTAGTTTATAGGAATGCAAGGTATTTCTGTGTGTTAATTTTATATTCTGCAACTTTACTATCTTCATTGATTAGCTCTAGTAATTTTCTGGTGGAGTGTTTAGGGTTTTCTATGTAGAGGACCATGTCATCTGCAAACAGTGAGAGTTTTTCTTCTTTTCCCATCTGAATTCCTTTTATTTCTTTTTCTGCTCTGATTGCTGTGGCCACAACTTCCAAAACTATGTTGAATAGTAGTGGTGAGAGTGGGCACCCTTGTCTTGTTCCTCATTTTAGGGGAAATGCTTTCAATTTTTCACCATTGAGGATAATGTTTGCTGTGGATTTGTCATATATAGCTTTTATTATGTCGAGGTATGTTCCTTCTATGCCTGCTTTCTGGAGGGTTTGTATCAGAAATGGATATTGAATTTTGTCAAAGGCTTTCTCGGCATTTATTGAGATAATCATATGGTTTTTGTCTTTCAATTTGTTAATGTGGTGTATCATATTGATTGATTTGTGGATACTGAAGAATCCTTCCATCCCTGGGATAAAGCCCACTTTGTCATGATGTATGATATTTTAAATACGTTGTTGGATTCTGTTTGCTAGAATTTTGTTAAGGATTTTTTCATCTATGTTCATCAGTGACATTGGCCTGTTGTTTTCTTTTTTTTGTGGCATCCTTGTCAGGTTTTGGTATTAGGGTGATGGTGGCCTCATAGAATGAGTTTGGAAGTTTACCTTGTTCTGCAATTTTCTGGAAGAGTTTGAGTAAGATAGGTGTTAGCTCTTCTCTAAATTTTTGGTAGTATTTAGCTGTGAAGCTGTCTGGTCCTGGGCTTTTGTTTGCTGGAAGATTTCTGATTACAGTTTCAATTTCAGTGCTTGTGATGGGTCTGTTAAGATTTTCTATTTCTTCCTGGTTCAGTTTTGGAAAGTTATACTTTTCTAAGAATTTGTCCATTTTATTGGCATATAGTTGCTGAGAGTAGTCTGTTATGATCCTTTGTATTTCTGTGTTGTCTGTTGTGATTTCTCCATTTTCATTTCTAATTTTGTTGATTTGATTCTTCTCCCATTTTTTCTTGATGAGTCTGGCTAATGGTTTGTCAGTTTTATTTATTTTCTTAAAGAACCAGCTTTTAGCTTTGTTGAATTTTACTATGGTCTCTTTTCTTTCTTTTGTGTTTATTTTTGCCCTAATTTTTAAGATTTTTTTTCCTTCTACTAACCCTGGGGTTTGGCAAGCGCACCCTCCACAGGTGGTGAGTGCATCTTATCACCTCCCTGGTCCCAGCCGCTAGGATTCCTGGGTTGCAGCTCACTCGCCGGTCTCCAGTGTGCTGTGTGTCTCTTCCAGGGAGCTGATCTCTGGCTGCGACCCTCCTGGTGGATGTCAACCGTCCAGAAACCCAGGAAGTCTTGGTTAGAAACTGGAAGCCTGTTTGCAGTTTGGTAGGGGAAGCTGTCTCTGGGGCTGAGTTTGCCCCTTTTCAGCTCTGGCTGGCACCCGCCTGACCCCTGCCTCCTGTGGGGGATGGGCTGGTTTGCAGCCTGCTAGCTCTCCTCTGGTATTCAGTCCTTTGTTCTGTGAGCCGGCCAGCAGTACCTTAGGTTAGGGCTTTTCGCAGGATAGTTCTCTCTCTCTCTCTACCCCCCACCCCTCTGGCTATCCCACAGTTTAGGTTGATATCTCACGTTAGCTCCCTGAGATTGCCCTCAGGGCCTTCAGGCCCCGTCCTTACCCTAAGGAATGCAGCCCGCTCCTCCCCGTTCACCCTCCACCTGCTGTTGACAGATGCGAGCATCTGTGGTGCTTTTCTGCTGGGAGTTGCTGTTAGGCATGTAATCCGTGGTTTTTATTTATTTATTTATTTTTCTTCCCAGTTATGTTGTCCTCTGAGATTCCAAAACTCCCCACAGACCTGCCAGTGAGATAGTTTCCTAGAGTTTGGAAACTTCTCCTCTTTTAAGACTCCCTTCCCCAGATGGATCTCCATCCCTAACTTTTTTTTCTTTCTTTATATCTTTTACATTTTGTCCAACCTCCTTTTGAAGACAATGGGCTGCTTTTCTGGGTGCTTGATGTCCTCTGCCAGTGTTCAGAAGTTGTTTTGTGGAATTTTCTCAGTGTTCAAATGTTCTTTCGATGAATTTGTGGGGGAGAAAGTGGTCTCCCCATCCTATTCCTCTGCCATCTTAGGACCACCCCCAGGAAATGTTTCTTGACACTGTCTGTGCACTAATATTTGAATATGACACCAAAAGCACAGGCAACAAAGACAGAAACAGACAAATGAAATTGTATTGAACTAAAAAAGCTTTTGGAGAAGGAAATGGCAACCCACTACAGTATTCTTGCCTGGAGAACCCCATGGAGAGAAGAGCCTGGAGGGCTACAATCCATAGGATCATGAAGGGTCGGACATGATTGAAGTGACTTAACACAAAATGCTTTTGCACAGCAAATGAAACAATCAATAGAGTGAAAAAACAACCTAGGGAATGGGAGAAAATATTCCCAAACTATATAAATGGTAAGGGGTTAATACAAATATATATAAGGAACTCTTACAACTCAATACCCATCCATTCCTCCCAAAAGAAAAAACTTTATTTAAAAAATGAGTGAAGAACCTGAATAGACATTTCTACAAAAAAGACATACAAATGGCCAAGCATCCTTAATCATCTGAGAAATGCAAGTTAAAACCACATTGAGATATCACCTCACATCTTTTAGAATGGCTATTATCTAAAAGACAGAAGATATTTATTGTCAGGGCTATGGAGAAAAGGGAATTCTTGTACACCATTAGTGAGAATGTAAATTGATTGTTGTTGTTTAGTCTCTAAGTTGTGACCAACTCTATGCGACCCTATGGCCTGTAGTCTGCCAGCCTCCTCTGTGCAAGGGATTTCCCAGGCAAGAATACTGGAGTGGGTTGCCATTTCTTTCTTTGGGAGAACTCCCTGACCCAGGGCTCAAACCTATGTCTCTTGCATTGGCAAGTGGGTTCTTTACCACTGTGTTACCAGGGAAGCCTATAAATTGGAAGAGACATGGAAAATAGTGTGGGAGTTTATCAAAAAACTAAAAATAGAACTTTATGTGATCTGCAATCTAACTTCTGGGTGTACACCCAAAGGAAGCGAAGTTCATGTCTCAAAGAGATATTTGGCATTCCCATATTCATGTCAGCATTATTCACAATAACCAAAACATGGAAATAACCTAAATGTCTATGAATGGATAAACTGAGAATAGAAAAGTAGTATAGCTATACAATGGAATATTATTTATTCATAAAGATAATGGAGATCCTGCCATTTGTGAAAACATGGATAAACCTGGAGAATATTAAGCTAAGTGAAATAAGGCAGACACAGAAGGACAAATGCTACTTGATCTCACTTAAATGTTGAATTTGAAAAGCTGGATCCTTAGAGCCATAGAATGGTGGTTACATGGGGCTAAGGGAAGGGAATATGGGGAAATGTTGATCAAATAGTACAAAGTTTGAAATATGTAGGATAAATTAGTTTTGGAGATTTCATGTACAGCATGGTGACTGTAGTTAGAAATATGAAAATTAGCTTGATTATGGTGAACATTAACAATGTGGTTGGATGTCAAAATATCAAGTTGTATATCTTTAATATGAATAAATTTATTTGTCAATTATATCTAAATAAAGCTGGGAAAACCCCCAAATTCCATAGTTTTTAGTATTACAGTACATTGACTTCCCAAAGAAAGGTATGCCAAAGAATGTTCAAACTATGGTACAATTGCACTTATTTCACATGCTAGCAAGATAATGCTCAAAATTTTTCAAGACATAGGCTTCAACAGTATGTGAAACTGAGAACTTCCAGATGTACAAGCTGGATTTAGAAAAGGCAGAGTAACCAGAGATCAAATTGCCAACATCCGTTGAATCACAAAAAAAGCAAGAGAATTCCCAGAAAGCATCTACCTCTGCTTCATTGACTACGCTAAAGCCTTTGACTACGTGGATCACCATAGACTGTGGAAAATTCTTCAAGAGATGTGAATACCAGACCACCTTACCTGACTCCTGAGAAACATGTATGCAGGTTAAGAAGCAACAGAACTGGACATGGAGCAACGGACTGGTTCCAAATTGGGAAAGGAGTACGTCTAGGCTATATATTGTCACCGCCCTTGTTTAGCTTCTATGCAGAGTATGTCATGTAAAATGCTGGGCTGGATGACTCACAAGCTGAAATCAAGATTGCTGGGAGAAATATTAACAACCTCAGATAGGCAGATGATACCACTCTAATGGTAGAAAGCAAAGAACTAAAGAGCCTCCTGATGAGGGTGAAAGAGGAGAATGAAAAAGCTTGTTTAAAACAACATTCAAAAAACTAAGATCATGGCATCCAGTCCCATCAATTCATGGCAAATAGATGGGGAAACAATGGAAACAGTGACAGATTTTATTTTTTTGGGCTCAAAAATCACTGTGGATGGTGGCTGCAGTCACGAGATTAAAAGACACTTGCTCCTTGGAAGAAAAGTTATGACCAACCTAGATAGCATATTAAAAAGCAGAGACATCACTTTGCTGACAAATGTCTGTATAGTCACAGTTACGTTTTTCCAGTAGTCATGTACGGATTTGACAGTCGGACCATAAAGAAGGCTGAGTGCAAAGAATTGATACTTTTGAAGTGTGGTGCTGGAGAAGAATCTTGAGAGTCCCTTGGACTGCAAGGAGATCAAACTAGTTAGCCCTAAATGAAATCAGTCATGAATATTCATTGGAAGGACTGATGCTGAAGCTGAAGCTCCAATACTTTGGCCACTTGATGTGGAGTATCAACTCATCAAAAAGACCCTGATGCTGGGAAAGATTGAGGGCAGGAGGAGTAGTGGACAACAGAGGATGAGATGGTTGGATGACATCACCAATTTAATGGACATGAGTTTGAGCAAACTCAGGAGATAGTGAAGGACAGAGAAGCCTGGAGTGCTGCAGTCCCGGAAGTTGCAGAGTATGACAGGACTTAGCAACTGAATGACATTAACTCCCTGATGTCATTTGGGCTTGTGCTGGTTTACTAATTCTAGATGCTAAGCATGATCTAAGTGGTACTAGGGTTGGATGAATCAGTTGTTTGCCTTTTTTGAGAAGCACAATACTCTGATTCAGAATAGGGTTCATTCCAAGTCATTTGTTTTTGGGTAAATGTTTGAAACAGAATTATTCATAATCTACTTTGGGAAGGGCTGGGTTTTTTACACCTATGCTTTCTAGCCTGCAAAATCAGTTTGTAGTATTGCACTTTCAGCCAGGCTCTGAGTCTTCATTCTCTATGTGACCTGAACTGTGAGGTGATTTCTAAGTAATCAACTCTGATTTTTGATTTCTATTTATTCTCCTTTAGCAAGGTAGAGCTCTTACACACATAACATTTGCTGCACTAAACTATAGAAAGTTAAAGGAATGGTGTTTATTAAGAAAAAGGGACTCTATCACAAAACCTTACTTCTCTGTTAAAGAAATATCTGAATTTTGAAGGTCAACCAAATTCATATCGTGTGTCACATAAGTAGTTCAATTATAGATATGCCTAAGTTTCTTCACTTCTAAAGTGCACCCCAAGTTTATTATTTACAAAGACTTTATTTATTTATTCATCACATATTCACCATCTTTCCTAAGCCCTTAGAATGACACTATTTC
This sequence comes from Bos grunniens, assembly GCF_055505025.1. Classification (NCBI taxonomy): domain Eukaryota; kingdom Metazoa; phylum Chordata; class Mammalia; order Artiodactyla; family Bovidae; genus Bos; species Bos grunniens. The sequence goes on along the minus strand of NC_141194.1, from coordinate 120,401,509 downwards.
AGTTTGCTAGGTCTGCTGTGACAAAGAACTGTACAGCAAACTGGTTAGCTTAAAACAACAGAAATTTATTGTCTTATAATTTTGGAGGCTTAAAGTCCAAAATCAAGGTATTAGCATGACAGTACTCCTTTTGAAGGTCCTGGGGGGGTATCCTTACTTTCTTCCTTCATTTCTGGTGTTTTACTGACAATTTTTGCCATTCCTTGGCTTATAGATGCATCACTCCAGTCTTCTGTCTTCACATGTCATGCTTCCTTTGTGTTTCACACAGTCCTTCCTATGTGGATATCTATTTCTGTGTCCAAATTTCTCTTTTGTGTAAGAACACCAGTCATGGATTATGGTCCACTGTAGTGATTTCATTTTGATTACCTCTCTACAAACTCTGTTTCCAAGTGAAGTCACATTATGAGTTAGTAGGGGTTAAGACTTCAGCATATCTTTTAGGGGATATGATGCAACCACTAACAGATGCCCAGATGAATAAAACACACACCTTGATGTAAGAGTGATTCCTATTAGGCAGGGGAGATAAGCTCCTAACAGGAGAAATAACTGTTCTATAAAGCACCAGGCAAAGCTTTTAAGTGAATGACCATGCCAATTCTGAGGAGAGAGATCACTTTGAATAAAGAGAACATGGAAGGAATATGATTGGAAGGTCTTGTTGTTTTAACAGAGGACAATTTCCAGTATGTCATTAAGAAATATTTTAAAATAGTTTGCAATAAATTGCTTTTGTTGTCCTTTCCATATTTGGCATATCTCTGAATACCCCTGTCCATACAATGGTCCCTCTCTAGGCCCCTTATCCTGCCTTATTTTTCATAATACTAAACATAATCTGACATATTATATAGTCAATTGTTTACCTACCCCTAGCCAAATGTAGGCTTTTTGAAAGTAAGACCCTTATCTATCTTCTCTATCCTTATATCCCTAGTGACTAGACCAGTACTTTGTATATATAATAGGTACTCAATAAATGTTTGATCAGTGAATGAACAAATGATCCAGAGTGCACGGCTTGAAAAATCACCTTCTCAGACAGTTTGTTTTACATCTATTTCTTGAAAAGAATCAGGAAGGCACAGTAGCTTTTGAACCTAGTGATTACTGCTAGAGGTGAGAGAATCTTTTAATAGTGTACCAGTTGAGGAGATTGAAATTATGACATCTAAGTAATTGAGATGCTAAGAAAGGTGGTGGACCCTTCCATTATCAGGTCTTGTCAGGGAAGAGGAGAAACAGAATTTGGCTGCCAGGCTAATTTGTGTAATTTCATTACTTTTTTCCTCTTGGTTCTTTTTCATAAGTTAAAAGCCTATAATACAGCAACCCCCTGCAATTTCCACAGCATGACAGTCAAGAGGAATTATGTGGCTGGAAAGCTTTGCAGTATAATACAAATGGAGGGGTTCAGCAGCACTGCAGTGCCTGTTCTTTCATTTCACTGTCAGACAATGACACAGTTACAAGCAATTACTTACTAGATGTTTGAAAACTATTGTGAAAAGCCAGCACCATTTGCCAAAAGTAATTACTGAAACTGGGCATAATCATGCCCTGAACTGAAGTTTTCTGATTTGCCCACATTTAGATGACTCCACAGAAATTATTTAGCAAATGAATGAATAAAAACACATAGACAAAAATCTCTGGGCACGGAAATGCATGACATTAACACTGAAGGTCATAGATCCTTAATGATTTAAAGTAAGATTTTTCTTGAAAAATAGATAGGAAGTAAGCTAACATATTTTGCTTGGTTGAATATAAAATAGTGTTACAGAGGAACATAAGATATATTAATCTTTAGAATCCATTTGCCATTTTGACTAGAATTTGTTAACAATTATAAATTGCAAATGTTGATTAATAACATTCTTTAACTACTTAAATATGACAGCAATAAAATAAGTTTTTACTAGTTTGGATGAGGAAAATTTTAAATTTTCTAAAATTCTAATTTATAAGATAGTTTAAAGAGAAATTGAATTTATTTATTTACTTTTTCACACCTAAACTATTACCTTGTCTGTAGGGTCCAATAATTTTTTTGTGAGTTGATGAGAATGGTTTATAATCCATACCTGAATTATTTGTTGATGCTTGGTTGTACTAGGTTTTCTGAAGTTTAAACATTCCTCTTTACTTTTATCTATTGATATTTTACCAGGTTAGCAGTCCTAACCCTATGATTTTATTTTCAAATGACTAGTTTTTCAGTAAACACTTGTCTATTTAAAATAAATCAAGCAATGCAGAAGTACAACAAAGGGAGAAGTCACCTCAAAGTCTATTACCCAGAGACAACCATTGGTAATGTTAGTGAATATCATTCCATTCTTTCTTTATGCAAATATACAAGTGGCTGAACAGCTGGATAGACTCATGAAGTAGTTTTATAAAAATGGGATTATACTGTATTCATTTTAAATTTAAAGTTGTATATTGACACACTACTATGTTTAAAAAAAAATAACCAACAAATACCTAGTGTATAGCACAGGTAAATCTGCTCAATATTCTTTATTAATATAAATGGGAAAAGAATTTGAAAAAGAATAGATATATGTATATGTATAACTGAATCATTTTGCTGTATACCTGAAACTAACACAACATTGTTAATCAACTATGCTCCAATATAAAATAAAAATTTATGAGAAAGAATACATTGAAGTCAACTTGAATTTAGTAGAATTCAGAGGAAAATTGAAAAAATTGACAAGGTTAAGCAAAAAAAAATATTTAAAGCACTTAGTTTTTTTAAGCTCCATGGGAGATTTTTAGACAGTACTTGTTACTTATTTTTATTTTTTCAAGGCTATTAGCATTTAAATTGACTTCTAAAATACTAATTCCCTTAACGGTTTAGTTTTAATTCTCTATTTAAAAGCATTTGGTGCTTACCATTAGTTTTTTGGCCAAAGCTTTTCTATCCCTAAGTTCTATATTTGAATTAATCTCTTAGTTGACTGATTATGAAGTAATGTTTTCAGGTAGGGCTCATGGTGGTCCTTGAATGTGTACATGCTTGTAGAAGCCTTTTACCTTTATACACAAAGGGCAACTTGACAGATTATAAAATTATATGCCATTTGTCCCCCTTCTCAGGATTGCAGAAATGACTCTACTATTTTCTTGAATTGACTATTATGCTTCCTTTTACCACAACTTCTCTCACAACATCTGTTGTCTGGTTTAGTTTAGGTCATTTCAGTTGCTCATTCGTGTCTGAATCTTTATGACCCCATAGACTGTAGCACAGCAGGCTTCACTGTCCATCACCAATTCCTGGAGCTTGCTCAAACTCATGTCCATCGACTTGGTAATGCCATCCTATCATTTCATCCTCTGTTTTTCCCTTCTCCTCCTGCCTTCAGTCTTTTCCAGAATCAGGGTCTTTGCCAATGAGTCATTTCTTCACATCAGATGGCCAAGGTATTGGAGCTTCAGCGTCAGCACCAGTCCCTCCAATGAATATTCAGGACCGATTTCCTTTAGGATGGACCGGTTTCATCTCCTTGCAGTCCAAGGGACTCTCAAGAGTCTTCTCCAGCACCACAGTTCAAAAGCATCAATTCTTCAGTGCTCAGCTTTCTTTATGGTCCAAATCTCACATCCATACATGGATGTGAGAAAAACCATAGCTTTGACTATATGCACCTTTGTCAGCAAAGTAATGCCTCTGATTTTTAACATGCTGTCTAGATTTGTCATAGCTTTTCTTCCAAGGAGCAAGCGTCTTTTAATTTCATGGCTGCAGTCACAATCTGCTGTGATTTGGAGCCCAAGAAAATAAAGTTTGTCACTGTTTCCATTGTTTCCCCATCTATTTGCCATGAAGGTGGTACTGTATGCCATGATCTTAGTTTTCTGAATGTTGAGTTTTAAGGCAGTTTTTTCACTCTCTTCTTTCACTTTCATCAAGAAGCTCTTCAGTTCCACTTCACTTTCTGCCATAAGGGTGGTGTCATCTGCTTATCTGAGGTTATTGATATTTCTCCCAGCAATCTTGATTTCAGCTATGCTTCATTCAGCCTGGCATTTTGCATGATGTACTCTGCTTATAAATTAAATAAACAGGGTGACAATATACAGCCTTGACATACTCTTTTCCCAACATGGAACCAGTCTGCTGTTTCATGTATGGCTGTCACTGTTGCTTCTTGACCTGCATGTAGATTTCTCAGGAGGCAGGTCAGGTGGTTTAGTATTCCATCTCTTTAAGAATTTTCCACAGTTTGTTGTGTTCCACACAATAAAGGCTTTGGCCTAGTCAATAAAGCAGAAGTAGATGTTTTTATAGAACTTTCTTGCTTTTTCGATGATCCAACGGATGTTGGCAATTTGAGCTCTGGTTCCTCTGCCTTTTATAAATCCAACTTGAACATCTGGAATTTCTTGGTTCATGTACTCTTGAAGCCTTGCTTGGAGTATATTGAGCATTACTTTGCTAGTGTGTGAGATGAGTTCAATTGTGCAGTAGTTTGAACATTTTTTGGCATTGCTTTTCTTTGGGATTGGAATGAAAACTGATCTTTACCAATCCTTGACCACTGCTGAGTTTTCCAAATTCACTGGCATATAGAGTGAAGCATTTTAACAGCATCATCTTTTAGGATTTGAAATAGTTCAGCTGGAATTCCGTTACCTCTACTAGCTTTGTTCATAGAGATGCGTCCTAAGGCCCACTTGACTTCACACTCCAGGATGTCTGGCTCTATTGGTGGGTGATCATACCATCGTAGTTTTCTGGGTCATTAAGGTTTTTTTTTTTTTGTATAGTTCTTTTGTGTATTTTCTTCTGCCTCTGTTGGGTCCATAGCATTTCTGTCCTTTATTGTGCCCATCTTTCCATGAAATATTCCCTTGGTTTCTCTAATTTTCTTGAAGAGACCTATAGTCTTTTCCATTCTATTGTTTTCCTCTATTGCTTTGCATTGATCACTTAGGAAGGCTTTCTTATCTCTCCTGCTATTCTTTGAAACTTTGCATTCAAATGTAGATATATTTTCTTTTTAAAAAAATTATTTATTTTAATTGGAGGCTAATTACTTTACAATATTATAGTGGATTTTTTGCCATACATTGACATAAATCAGCCATGGGTGTACATGTATTCCTCATCCCGAAATCCTCCCCCACCACCTCCAACCCCATCCCATCCCTCAGGGTCATCCCAGTGCACCAGCCCTGAGCACCCTGTCTCATGCATCGAACCTGTACTGGCGATCTGTTTCACATATGATATGTTTCAGTGCTATTCTCTCAAATCATCTCACTGTCACCTTCTCCCACAGAGTCTGAAAGACTGTTCTATACATCTCTGTCTCTTTTGCTGTCTCACATATAGGGTCATCATTACCATCTTTCTAAGTTCCATATATATTCATTAGTATACTGTATTGGTGTTTTTCTTTCTGGCTTACTTCACTCTGTATAATAGGTTGCAGTTTCACCCACCTCATTAGAACTGTTTCAAATGTATCCTTTTTAATGACTGAGTAATATTCCATTGTGCATATGTACCACAGCTTTCTTTTCCATTCATCTGCTGATGGACATCTAGGTTGCTTCCATGTCCTGGCTATTATAAACAGTGCTGCGATGAATATTGGGGTATTCATGTCTCTTTCAGTTCTTTTTTTCCTTGGTGTGTATGCCCAAAAGTGGGATTGCTGGGTCATATGGCAGTTGTATTTCCAGGTTTTTAAGGAATCTCCACACTGTTCTCCAAAGTGGCTGTACTAGTTTGCATTCCCACCAACAGTGCAAGAGAGTTCCTTTTTTTCCACACCCTCTCCAGCATTTATTGCTTGTAGACTTTTGGATAGCAGCCATTCTGACGGGCGTGAAATGGTACCTCATTGTGGTTTTGATTTGCATTTCTCTGATGAATGATGTGGAGCATCTTTTCATGTGTTTGTTAGCCATCTGTATGTCTTCTTTGGAGAAATGACTGTGTAGTTCTTTGGCGCATTTTTTGATTGGGTCATTTATTTTAATGGAGTTGAGCTGCAGGAGTTGCTCGTGTATTTTTGAGATTAATTATTTGTCAGTTGCTTCATTTGTTCTTATTTTCTCCCATTCTGAAGGCTGTCTTTTCACCTTGCTTATAGTTTCTCTCATTGTGCAAAAGCTTTTAAGTTTAATTAGGTCCCATTTGTTTATTTTTGCTTTTATTTCCATTACTCTGGGAGGTGGATCATAGAGGATCCTGCTGTGATTTATGTTGGAGAGTGTTTTGCTTTTGTTTTCCCCTAGGAGTTTTATAGTTTCTGGTCTTACATTTAGATCTTTAATCCATTTTGAGTTTCTTTTCCTGTATGGTGTTAGAAAATGTACTACTTTCATTCTTTTACAAGTGGTTGACCAGTTTTCCCAGCACCACTTGTTAAAGAGATTGTCTTTTCTCCATTACATATTCTTGCCGTCTTTGTCAAAGATAAGGTGTCCATAGGTGCATGGATTTATCTCTGGGCTTTCTATTTTGTTCCATTGATCTATATTTGTGTCTTTGTGCCAGTACCATACTGTCTTGATGACTGTGGCTTTGTAGTAGAGCCTAAAGTCAGGCAGGTTGATTCCTCCAGGTCCATTCTTCTTTCTCAAGATTGCTTTGGCTATTCGAGGTTTTTTGTATTTCCATATAAATTGTGAAATCATTTGTTCTAGTTCTGTGAAAAATACCATTGGTAGCTTGATAGGGATTGCATTGAATCTATAGATTGCTTTGCATAGTATACTCATTTTTCACTATATTAATTCTTCCAATCCTTGAACATGGTATATTTCTCCATGTATTTGTGTCCTCTTTGATTTCCTTCATCAGTGTTTTATAGTTTTCTATACATAGGTCTTTGTTTCTTTAGGTAGATATATTCCTAAGTATTTTATTCTTCTTTTTTTTTTGCAATGGTGAATGGAATTGTTTCCTTAATTTCTCTTTCTGTTTTCTCATTATTAGTGTATAGGTATACACTAGGAATGCAAGGGAATACACATACACATTGTTAGTGTATAGGAATACACATAGGATTGCAAGGGATTTCTGTGTGTTAATTTTATATCCTGCAACTTTACTGTATTCATTGATTAGCTTTAGTAATTTTCTGGTGCAGTCTAAAGGTTTTTTATGTAGAGGATTATGTCATCTGCAAACAGTGAATGCTTTATTTCTTCTTTTCCAATCTGGATTCCTTTTATTTATTTTTATTCTTTGATGGCTAAAACTTCCAAAACTATGTTGAATAGTTGGTGAGAGTAGGCACCCTTGTCTTGTTCCTGACTTTAGGGGAAATACTTTCAATTTTTCACCATTGAGGATAATGTTTGCTGTGGGTTTATCATATATGGCTTTTATTATGTTGAGGTATGTTCCCTCTATGCCTGCTTTTGGAGGGTTTTTATCATAAATGGATATTGAATTTTGTCAAAGGCTTTCTCTGCATCTATTGAGATAATCATATGAATTTTATGTTTCAATTTGTTAATGTGGTGTATTACATTGATTGATTTGTGGATACTAAAGAATCCTTGCATCCCTGGGATAAAGCACACTTGGTCATGATGTCTGATCTTTTTAAACATGTTGTTGGATTCTGTTTTCTAGGATTTTGTTAAGAGATATCTTTTCTTTTCTCCTTTGCCTTTCTCTTCTCTTCTCTTCTCAGCTATTTGTAAGGCCTCCTCAGGCAACTATTTTGCCTTTTTGCATTTCTTTTTCTTGGGGATGGTCTTGATCACTGACTCCTGTACAGTGTCCCAAACCTCTGTCCATAGTTTTTCAGGCACTCTATCAAATGTAATTACTTGAATCTCTTTGTCATTTCCACTGTATAATCATAAGGGATTTAATTTAGGTCATACCTGAATGGTCTAGTGGTTTTCCATACTTTCTTCAGTATAAGTTTGAAGTTTGCACTGAGGAGTTCATGATCTGAGCCACAGTCAGGTCCCAGTCTTATTTTTCCTGACTGTCCAGAGTTTCTCCATCTTCAGCTGCAAAGAATATAATCAGTCAGATTTTGGTATTGACCATCTTGATGATGTCCATATGTAGAGTAGTCACTTGTGTTGTTGGAAGAGGGTGTTTGTTATGATCAGTGCATTCTCTTGGCAAAACTCTATTAGCCTTTGCCCTGCTTCATTTTGTACTCTGTTTTGTGCTTTATTTTGTCTTGCAAGATTTCATCATTGAGTCATTTTTATAAGACCCCTTCATATTGTTCACTGCTATAGAGAAATCCAAGGCCAGTCTGATGTATTTCTTTCTCTTCTGTAAGTGCCCTTTTTCCCCTTGTCTGAATGACTGAAGAATTCCTGAAGGCAGTAAGTAACGGCTTCTGCTCTGAAGAGTTCAGTCTTGACTTTCCTCTGTGCTGTCAATTAATCTCATCAGTCTGATTCTGACCAGATGATAGGTATTAGAAACACTTTTCAAGCTTTTATTAATACCCTTTCCATTAGAAATACCTCTGCATGTAGTGGTTGGTGTAATTCCTTGCTACACTATCCTAGAATATTAGGATCTTTCCCCCTCCATTGGCCATGACTTTTTGAATGTTTTGGCAGGAGATTATAGCCTTATATTAATTTGCTTCTGATAAACTCACCACTCTTCCTGTTTGTATTGTCTAAAAATAGTCTTGTTTTTCATTGCATAAGACAATTTTCCTTCATTCTTCTTATTTATCAGGAAGTATAAGGTAATATTTGTCTGATTTTTCCATCATTTTATTTAAAATATTTTCTAAACATACAGCAAAGATGAGAGAACTTTACAGTGAACACTTTCATACTCATTTGATCAGTCAGTCAATGCTCAGTCAAGAGGCAGAAACCGTATCAAAATTTTGAGTGGGTAAATTAAATGTAAAGTATTGCTGACCAAGTAAAAGCTAGTTAAGTACAGACAGTCATCATTTCTCACATTAGTGCAGAACTGTAAAAATGCCAGAGCAAGCTGAAACTTTGCAAAATGATCTTAGTAATCAATGGGGGAGAATTGATTGCATTTAAATTTTTTGTCAAAATACTGAAATATTCTCTTACTGTTTTTAAAATATAGGGAACTAAAAAGCAGCAAAAGTTATGTATATTGAGTATACTTTAACTTAAATGTTAAAAACTTTGAGTGTTATAGTGTTTTATTTCTTTGTAAAGATTTATGAAGAGTAGTTTGAATAGTACTTGCCTGTTTCTTCTTGGCTTACAACTTAAGATATGAAACGAGCCTTGGCGAATTGTCATAGTCCTAAGTTTGGGTTAGCTTCCAACATTTTATTTTTTGCACTTTCAATGTTGTAAAATATCTCTAAGATTTCCTTTAATGTGTAAGTTTTTGCTGGAATCTCTTATTTGGGGGTATCTTCATCTTTTGAATTGCAACGTCTCCACACTTATATGTCAATAATTTGACCCTCACTATGTTCTTCTGGCTTCATTTCTAGAGTCTCTTGGCAACAATGTCAGCATTTCCAGAGTGAGCTATTTCTTCTATAACTTCACTTATGCTTGGTTTTATTTTCACTTCCAACATCATCACTTTTTGTTCTTTTTGTTTCTTTGCTCCACTTGCATCTTTGTTGGCCAATTCTTTTTCAATTATCCATTTTTGTAAAATATCACATGGATTTATCACTGGGAACAAGAATTCAGCACACTTACATGCTTTGCTGTCTTTGCAGGATCTGAATGTCATGTGAGGTGACCAATCAATAGCAGACATTGAAAGAAATGACATGATGGTGATCATAACATGCATCTATTATTTGTTTAGTGATTTGTGGACTAAAGAGCAGCTTGAAAATTTTATGCTTTATGCAATTACTCACAGTTATTATACCCTTGTAGCTAAAATTCAAAATGTGTTGTTGGGGAGTGGGTAGTTATTTAACCAAATTGAGGTAAGTCACAGACGTATAAAGTAAAAGCTGTCTCTACTCACACAGATTAAAGAGAATTCTAATGTATTAGCTGAAATGTTAACTGAAAGAAGCTACCACTTTAGGAATGAAGGAAAATTGATCATAAGATCTTTGTTTAAGTTCTAAAGTAAGTTCCCCGCAAGGCAGAGATTCAGGTATCTGAGGATTTGTAACTTTGAGAAAGAGCATAATTTCTACTGCTGTGAGTAAAGAAAAGGGCTTCCCCAAACCATAAAAGCAGCCTGTCACTGTGGTGATGAAGAAAGTTGCTGGAGGCCACCAAGAACAGCTTGGCACATAGTGAACACTTACAGACATAAGCTGCATTTGAGATCCCAGTGTTCCATTCTACAGATATGTCATGAGTGAACACCTTGGCTATTTTCAGTTGGGGTTATTGTGAATAATGCTACTATGAACGTTCTTGCAAAATTTACCTTAATTTGCCTCGTTTTTAAAGATAGGTCAAATCTCTGTGCGTGTGTGTGCTTTCTTAAAACATTCTGCCTGTGAATGAGAAATGAAAAATGGGGAAACATGTTCTGACACAGAAAGCATTATTCAGATTCTAAAATTAAAATACAAAATTTTATCTATGCTTGCTGATCAAGCTATAGGAAAGCAGTTGAATAAATCAATGGTACTTTACTGAATCAATGTTCCCCCTCACAAACTGATGTGTATGTGTATGTGTAGACATTGCCTCAATTTGATGTTACTTCTCATTTATTTTAATTTTATATTTCTCCTGTTAAGAAAACATACAAAACAAGTATTAACAGACATATACACTGGAAACTTTCTTTTCTTCATTTTTTCTTTTAATGCTTCTAATACTCATTCTCATACGATTATAAACAACATGCACTATATGGGATTTACTCTAAAATATTAATTTTAGTGTTTTTGTATTGAAAAATATTTGTTAATGATGGCTTCAAATATATGAAAATGATGGCTTTAAAATTTTGATTAATATAGTAAGTGCTCAAACATTTTTATTTGGCAATTAATTGCCAAATTAAATAAAAATTGGAAATCTTGTCTTTTTTTTTTTTAATTGTTGGGATGAGACCTATGGTGTTTATTCAAAGTTTATAAAAATAATTTCAGTCATTCACATTTTAAAATAATTTCTCATTTTGTTTCTGGCTTACACTAAGCATGATTTTATGGAATTATTATTATGATTGTGTTACAGTATTTGTTTTTAAATATGGACCAGCACCAGCTTTCAAATGTATTGCATACCAATTATTGAATACCAAATACAATGTTTAATGAAGACAGTAATTTTCAATGCAGAACACGTTTTCTCAAGAAACTGTGTTGGAAAGGTGCTTTGTCCCTGAATTATATCTTTAATTTTTTTTAATTGGAGGATAAGTGCTTTACAATATTGTGCTGTTTTTGCCATACATCAACATGAGTTGGCCATAGGTATACATGTGTCCCCTCCCTCTTAATCCCCCTTTCCACCTCTCCCCCCACTCCATCTCTCTAGGTTGTCACAGTGCACTGGCTTTGGGTTGTGTGCATCATACATCAAACTCCCCCTGGTTATCTATTTTGTATACTGTATGTACTTTGGCCACCTGATGGGAAGAGCTGACTCATTGGAAAAAACCCTGATCCTGGGAAAGACTGAAGGCAAATGAGAAAGGGATGGCAGAGGATGAGATGGCTAGATAGCATCACTGACTCAATGGACATGAGTTCGAGCAAACTCTGGGAGATAGTGAAAGACAGGGAAGCCTGGCGTGCTGTAGTCCATGGGGTCTCAAAGAGTCAGATATGACTTAGCGATTAAACAACAAAAAATATATATTTCAATGCTATTCTCTCTAATCATCTCACCCTCTCCTTCCGCCACTGTGTCCAAAAGTCTGCTCTTTATGTATGTGTCTCGTTTGCAGCCCTGCACATTGGATCGTTGATACTATCTTTCTAGGTTCTCTAAATTCTGAAAGAGATGGGAATACCAGACCACCTGACCGGCCTCTTGAGAAACCTGTATGCATGTCAGGAAGCAACAGTTAGAACTGGACATGGAACAACAGACGGATTCCAAATAGGAAAAGGAGTATGTCAAGGCTGTATATTGTCACCCTGCTTACTGAACTTATATACAGAGTACATCATGAGAAACACTGGGCTGGAAGAAGCACAAGCTGGAATCAAGATTGCCGGGAGAAATATCAATAACCTCAGATATGCAGATGACACCACTCTTATGGCAGAAAGTGAAGAGGAGCTAAAAAGCCTCTTGATGAAAGTGAAAGAGGAGAGTGAAAAAGTTGGCTTAAAGCTCAACATTCAGAAAACTAAGATCATAGCATCTGGTCCCATCACTTCATGGGAAATAGATGGAGAAACAGTGTTAACAGTGTCAGACTTTATTTTTGGGGGCTCCAAAATCACTGCAGATGATGACTGCAGCCATGAAAAGACGCTTACTCCTTGGAAAGAAAGTTATGACCAACCTAGATAGCATATTCAAAAGCAGAGACATTCCTTTGCCAACAAAGGTCCATCTAGTCAAGGCTATGGTTTTTCCTGTGGTCATGTATGGATGTGAGAGTTGGACTGTGAAGAAAGCTGAGTGCTGAAGAATTGATGCTTTTGAACTGTGGTGTTGGAGAAGACTCTTGAGAGTCCCTTGGACTGCAAGGAGATCCAACCAGTCCATTCTGAAGGAGATCAGTCCTGGGTGTTCATTGGAAGGACTGATGCTGAAGCTGAAACTCCAATACTTTGGCCACTTCATGCGAAGAGTTGACTTATTGGAAAAGACCTTGATGCTGGGAGGGATTGAGGGCAGGAGGAGAAGGGGACGACAGAGGATGAGACGGCTGGATGGCATCACCGACTCGATGGACATGAGTTTGAGTGAACTCCGGGTGATGGACAGGGAGGCCTGATGTGCTGCAATTCATGGGGTCACAAAGAGTGGGACACGACTGAGCGACTGAACTGAACTGATATATATAGATATATATGTTTATATACAATATTTGTCTTTCTCTTTCTGATTTACTTCACTCTGTATGATAGGCTCTAGGTTCATCCACCTCATTAAAACTGACTCAAATGCATTCCTTTTTATAGTTGAGTAATATTCCATTGTGTGTATATACCATAACTTTCTTATCCATTCATGTGTTAATGGATATTAAGGTTGCTTCCACGTCCTAGCTATTGTAAGTAGTGCTGCAATGAACATTGGGGTACATGTGTCTTTTTCTATTATGATTTCCTCAGGGTATATGCCCAGTAGTGGAATTGCTTGGTCTGTAAAAGAATGAAATTAGGGCACTTCTTAACAGCATACACAAAAATAAACTCAAAATGGATTAAAGACCTAAATGTAAGACCAGAAACTATGAAACCCTTAGAGGAAAACAGGCAGACCACTCTCTGACATAAATCACAGCAAGATCCTCTATGACCCACCTCCTGAAAGTAATGGAAATAAAAACAAAAATAAACAAATGAGAACTAATTAAACTTAAAGCTTTTGCACAAGGAAGGAAACTATAAACAAGGTGAAAACACAGCTCTGAGTGGGAGAAAACAATAGCAAAGGAAACAGTTGGAAAAGAATTGATCTTTTGAATCATATCTTAATTTAGATCTGCATAACATCTCAGCCATTTACAACAACATTCTGTTTTCCTTACATTCACTATCTGTTCCCTCCAAACAGACTCCTGAGGAGTCTGATGAGTCGTAAATAGCTCCTCCTTACAATCAAGGTCCTAGATCCTTTGCCTTTTTTGGCCTTGCCTACTATTGCAGCCCTGTTTTCTCTCACACCTCTGCTTCAGGATCCCCTGCTCCAGCCAATCTAAGCTCTTTACTTATAATATCTTCCAGAAACACATTGTACTTTTTTTATTTCTCTTTCCTTTTGTACATACTGTTCTCTGTATCTTAGATGGCCTTACCTATTCTATTTTCTAGGCTACCCTGTGGCCTGGAAAAAATATTGCTAAAGACTCCTTTTCTTTGCTCTATTTCCAGGTTCACCAAGTGTAGCCCTCTGATTAGAATTTGGCTCCCTAGATAGGTCTGCCTTCAATGAAGGAATATATGAGTCAAAATTTCTGGGCTTTGAAAGCTAAAGACCAGACCCAAGACCATAGTAAATTCATGGTCAGAATCACCTTGGTTTCTTTCACCAGCTAGCCATATTATTTTTATCTGACTTTTCTTTTCCATCTTGTCTTTTAAAAATGTTAGCTCACTTTCTTTTTTTCCCTCTTGCTGGCCAACATTTGTTTGCTTTTTAAGTGTAGAGATAATGCATGTAAACTACTTAACATAGTGACTGACAAATAGTAAGAGCCCATAAAATGTTGGCTAATAAAAATAAAAACAACAACAGTTACAATAGTATCATTGATATTTGTCCTGAAGAGATTAAGATATTATCAATTAGTAATCAGTTTCTAGCTTGCTTTAATGGTTGTATCCATATACTCTAGAAATTTCCAAGTATAACTGCTACATTATCTAAAGCCCCTACTCTTTAGAATTGTAGACAATTCAAATGGTTATAACAGATTATTATTATTAGCACTTTATATTAGAGCACTGGGTATCATGTTGTTATAGAAGTTAATCAGTTGCTATGATCATTATGAAAACTTCAACAATTACAATTTTCTGCTGTTCTGATAAATCATACTTTAAATAGCATGTCAAGAACTAAAGGGCCTAATAAAGAATCGAACTGTACGTCTTAACTAGGTATTCATAAAACAATCCTTTTGTTCCAACATTGTTTTAAAAAGAGGTTTTTATTACTGGATTTTCTTCTTAAAGTGTCTAATTCCTGTTGATAAATGTAGCTTGACTGCACAAGGTTGTTGGCATTTGTCAAATTTTCATAACAAAATTCTTACTTGAAAAGCTAATGTATAATTTATTTTGTACATACATCTCATTTTAAAATACTTTAGCAAGAGAACGTGAATAAAATATAACCCTGGGTGTAGAGCATGCATATTTTATTAATGTAAAAATTTAAATATACTTAAAATGTATATTATAAGGAAATGCATTATTTGAACAAATATGTAAAATGTGGTTTAGTGTTTCGTATAGATTTGTACTTGAAGAGAACTAAGGAACAAAGGTTTTATACATATTGATATTTGAGTCTGGGATTCTGTTATAAAATATTTACTTTACGTTTGAGTTTGCAATCAATGATTAGACTATCCACCACCATCCCTATGCTTAAAGACCTTGATTTTACAGAAGGTGTTGATTATACTACCAATTTGTGCAACTTAAACCTCAGAATATTTTCCTTGTGCTATGTAAAATATATCTTCAGGGCTTTCTGTGACTGTCTCTGCATACCAATAGACAGATTTTTGCAGACTATAATATGCATTCAGTCAGTCCAGAAGAGCTGTTATTATCACCTCCTCAGTGAAAAACATACTGTGGGTACCTGCACAGCCACTTTACCATTTTGATTCCATTAGATTTTACAAACATTTATTGAATGTTTAAGATTGTGCAGGATTGCTTAAGAATGCTTAAGATTGTTGAGGAACAAGATGGGTAAGACAATGCTGATGCCCTCAAGATGTCATAATTAAGCAGGGGAGAGGAGAAATTGGTCATAATTATTCTAGTATCAGAAGAATGTGCTAGAATTAACCTAGGAAAGAGCCACAAGGTGCTGCAGAGGTTTGAGGGAGGGAGCTTTTGCATTAGGGAAGGCTTTGTAAATGAAGTAATCCTTGAAAGGCAGACTGAGCATAAAAAGGCATTTCAGGCAGGGGAAACAACATGAGCAAAGGCAACTGAGGGAGAAGAAAGTGACTTGGTATACACTACTGTGGGTCAGGCAGTACACTAAAGCTTTCTATATGCTTGCTCATTTATTCTGTCCAATCAACCTATAGCGAGCACTCCATTTTACAGATATGAAAGTTCAGAGCTGGTAAAACGAGTGGCATAACTTGTATTGAGTCCAGATCAATATGATACCAAAGTTCATGTTCTTTCCTCTTAGAGGCAGGAAAATTCACAGTCTGGGAATAAGAAAGAATAGAGTTACTCAGAGCTTGATATCTCTGAAATATAGCATAAAGGACAAGATGATCAGTGGAATCCATAAATATCTAACTATGTTATACTAGATATTAACAAGTATCCTGGGCAATGTTCCATATACAAATATGTATGGAAAATGCTGCATGCTATAACCTAGGATGGCCATATATAGGTTGTACATACGTGCTAAGTCACTTAAGTTGTGTCCAACTCTATGTGACCCTATGGATGGTAGCCCACCAGGCTCCTCTGTCCATGGGATTCTCCAGGCAAGAACACTGGAGTGGGTTTCCATGCTCTCCTCCAGGGGACCTTCCCTACCCAGGGGTCAAACCTGACTCTCTTATATCTCCTGCATTGGCAGGCAGGTTCTTTACCACTAGCACTATCAGAGAAACTGAGCCATGTATGGATTGTATATTGCTTCAATTAGTGTCATGTCACCCTGCTTATTTAACTTTATTTTTGGGGGCTCCAAAATCACTGCAGATGGTGACTGTAGCCATGAAATTAAAAGACACTTACTCCTTGGAAGAAAAGTTATGACCAACCTAGATAGCATATTGAAAATCAGAGACATTACTTTGCCAACAAAGGTCCATCTAGTCAAGGCTATGGTTTTTTCAGTGGTCATGTATGGATGCGAGAGTTGGACTGTGAAGAAAGCTGAGTGCCAAAGAATTGATGCTTTTGAATTGTGATTTTAGAGAAGACTCTTGAGAGTCCCTTGGACTGCAAGGAGATACAACCAGTCCATTCTAAAGGAGATCAGCCCTGGGTGTTCTTTGGAAGGAATGATGCTAAAGCTGAAACTCCAGTACTTGGCCACCTCATGTGAAGAGCTGACTCACTGGAAAAGACTCTGATGCTGGGAGGGATTGGGGGCAGGAGGAGAAGGGGATGACAGAGGATGAGATGGCTGGATGGCATCACTGACTCGATGGACATGAGTCTGAGTGAACTCCGGGAGTTGGTGATGGACAGGGAGGCCTGGCTTGCTGCGATTCATGGGGTCACAGAGTCGGACACGACTGAGTGACTGAACTAATTGAACTGAACTGAATAAGTTATAATATGAATAGCGACCTCTAGTGTCGTGCAGTGCACAATATGCACAAGCATTTGTTACAGATCAGCTTTTTTGGAGATTCTCAAATCACATTAGCATATGAAAAAGCTCAGGAAGTTCTATAGTAATGAAATCCAGTTAACCCTATAACTTTCAAAATTATTTGACCACGGAGGGTAGGGCGTGTTCACTTTAGTATCTATTAATACCTCACGGAAGACTAGCATTCTGTGGAACGCAATTTGGAAAACACTGGGTTAATCATTCATACTTGATAGATCAGATTAGAATAGATTGACTTGGCCATATAATTCTTGTATGGAAATTCTGCCAAAGACACTTATTTATTAGTCTAGATGATATTACTGCCATTTTCACATAATGCACATTTTCCTTTCCCAATACACAGCTCTGAGAAACAGATTTCCTTGAGTAGAACTCATGTGCTGAAAAATAGGTTACGATTGAGGGAAGGCATATTTATTCCCTCAACCGTGGGGGTGACCTGATGGCGCCTGAGGCAGCGGGAGTTTCTGGGCTGGTTAACTTCCTGCTCAAGTAGATTTCTCCATTTATCCCAGGGTAAACATTATAATTTTCTTGGTATGCTGTGATGTGGGAATGGCCAGGAAGCGCTGATTTTGAAAATAGCCAGGAGTTACTTGCTAAAAAATCAAGTCTTGTTTCATGAGGTAGAGGGATGTTTTTCCTCAAGCACCAGAAATATTAGTTGGTAAAGCCAATGTTAGAAGAAACCAGCATTATTACAAAATATACTTCAAGGAAAGACAAATCAGATATTTGAGAATAATTTTTTGATCATTTTGCTTATCAAGTTGTGAACATCACATTAATCTGTTTACCTCTTATGATTAAAACTTTTTGGGATAACAGCAATTACTCATTTATGTACATGTATCTTGAATATGAACAATGTGAATCTGTAACAGCAAAGGAGGCATTCAAGATGAAGTGGCACAGCTCTTTAAATAGTCATATTTCATTTCATTTGAAAAACTTTGCTCAACTGAAAGAATGACAAAAATGCTATTGTTAAAGAGAAAAAATAAACTTTGGAAAGTTGTGAATGTCTAAAATTTCCTGCAGTTATTTTTGCAAGGATTGATTCATATTCAGATTAGCTTCCTGCCAGATGGAAGAAACACACAGTAAATCAACTTTTGCAGAGAAATAAAAAAGAAGCACAAGCTGCTATTTAAAGGGTTTTCTTTTCTTTCTTTTTTTTTTTTTTTTTTGCCATATTAATAGCACATTAACCCATAGGCAGTATTAATGCAAGAAGCTGAACTATGGAGGCTACCTTTCTATCTTTTAGAAAGACAATATTTTTTGGTCCAATGGATTGAGAAAAATTATTTCCTTGAGTTGCACATCCAACATAATATTTCTGTTTAATGATGGTCAGGCCTCATGCATACCAAAGCAGAAAGAAAAGGGCAAAAGTGTGGAAGTTGGAAATAAATTACTCTTTTTGCACCCAGTGAACCACTACTTTATGTGCTTGATCCTGGGAAGAATTAAAGTACACAGTAGATAATATGGATTGATGTGTTTGGGGGTTCACCAAACCGTGGTTCACGATGTTCTGGGGCGGGGAGAGGTGCAAGTGGAGCCTGTACATACAGTGCCTTAAAGGAGGTCTATTTGTTCTGGTCAGGTCAGCCAATGCATAAAAGCAAACTCTTGCTACGTGCCCAATGTTGGAGATGAGATCTCTTCTCTGTACCAGGAGTCATACTGAACATTTAATTAATTCTTGTTTCTCCTGACTTTGAATCTTCAACTTGTTCTTATCATGATGTTTTTGTGCTGTGGTGTTCTCAGTCGCTCAGTCATGTCTGACTCTTTGCAACCCCACGGACTGTAGCCTGCCAGACTCCTCTGTCCATGGAATTTTCCAGGCAAGAATACTGAAGTGGGTTGCCATTTCCTTCTTCAGAGGATCACCTTAAGCCAAGGATCGGACCCGAGTCTCCTGTCTCCAGGATTGGCAGGGGGATTCTTTACCATTGTACCACTTGATGTTTTGGCCTTACCCATTTAACTCTACACTCATTTTGTTTTCTCTTTTGCTTATGATCCAGGCTTTCTCCATGATAACACTCTTCTCTCTATTGTAGTTCAGTAAAATACCTTGAGTTGTGACTCTTTAGGCTTTATCCATACCCAAGTGCTCTCTCTCATATGATGACCCCATGGAGACAGCTTTTGATCTGACTTGTCTCTGCCTTGTTGGACACTCTGATGATAATCGTAACAATTTAGTTGTTAACATTTGTTTACTGAGCACCTATCATATGCTAATCCTCTCAACAGCCCTATGAGAGAGGTAGTATTATTAATCCGCTTTCTTATAGTTGATAAAGTAAGCCTCAGACAGTTGTGGAACCTGTTACAAGATCACAGAACTAATGTTGTCTTTTTAACAAATTGTGCTGAAACAAAATGACATCCACATGCAAAAAAATAAATCTAGATACAGAACGTACACCCTTCACAAAAATTGACTCAAAGTGAGTCGTACACCTAAATGTAAAGCATTAAATTATAAAACTCCTAGAAGACAACAAAGGAGAAAAACTAATTGACCTTGGCTGTGCCAATGACTTTTTATTTGTTTAATTAAAAAATTTCAAGAAATTATAGTTGATTTGCAATATTGCATTAGTTTCAGGTGTACAACATAGTGATTCAATATTTTTATATACCACTGTGGTGAGTTTTTAGATACAACACCAAAGGCAAGATCTGTGAAAGAAATCATTTGCAAGCTGGATTTCATTAAAATTAAAACTTTGTACTTTTTAAAAGACAATGCTGACAGAATGAAAAGACAAGTGACAAAGTGAGAAAAATACTTGCAAAATACATATCTGATAAAGGACTATTATTTATAATATATATTTTAAAAACCCTCTTAAAATACAATTATAAGAAAAGGAACAATTTGTATAAAAAATAGGAAAAAGACCTAACAGATACCTCACTGAAGAATATATATAGAAAACAAGCAAGCATTGGAAAATATATTTGACATCATATATTATCCAAGAACTGCAAGTTAAAATAGCAATGAGATACCAGTAAACACCTGTTAGAAGGGCTAAAACCCCAAATACTGATAACACTGAATGCTGATGAGGATGTGAAGCTGTACAAACTTTATTGCTGATGGGAATGCAAAGTGGCACGGCTACTTTGGAAGACCATTTAGCAGTTTCCTATGAAACTAAACATGTTCTTACCATACAACCCAGCAGTCACAGTCTTTGGTATTTGTATCAGTGTTTTTAAAACTAATGTCCACACAAAACTTGCACACAGATGTTTTTAGCAGCTTCACTCAAAATTGCCAAAACTTGAAAGCAATAAAGTTATCCTTCAGTAGTTTAATGGATAAATAAACCGTAGTTGTCCAGACAAAAAGTATTATTTAGTGCCATAAAGAAGTGGGCTCTCAAGCCATGAAAAGACATAGAAGAAACTTAAATTCATATTACTAAATGAAAAAAGAAAATCTGAAAATGCTATCTATTCCATCTAAATGACACTCTGGAAAAGACAAAATTATGGAGACAGTATAATGATCAGTGATAGCCAGGGGTGGGCGAGATGAATATGCAGAGTACAAAGGATTTTTAAGGTAGTGAAAACTATTTTGTATGATACTACAGTGGTGCATACAATACATTATATATTTATCAAAACTCATTGTGTGCATGTGTGTGCATACACAGATACACGTCCACACTCCACTTTTCCTTTATTGTGAATGAGTAGCCTACCATTCTTAAGATTTGACACTGAGCCCTAGAGACCATAATTTAACTATAATACAATGTATAAATACCTCATTTGACAGATAGATAATCTCATGTTATGAAGTCAATAAAATCACTGTTGAAAAGATTAAATACTTCCAAAATAAGCATTTAAAAGATCGGTTTCATTCTTCAAACTATTTTAGTAATACTTTCATAGATCTGTTCCTTTTAATTACAGAGTGATATATTGTACCCACTCACTTTGTTTTCAGAGTTATTGCAGTGTACCTTATAAGTATGCAAAGCTATATCAGATGCTAAATGCTTGAAGCATGAGGTTCTTTGGATTTTTATTCTTAATTATTGTGCTGAATTTCTTATTTGGGTCTGGATTTCAAATTACTCTCCAAATGCATAATTTAAAACAATTAATATTCAGTCTACTTTAATACAGATTAGAACCTAAGCCAAATTAATTTATGAATAAGAATGTTAAGTAGTAATGCCGTTCAAAACTCCTAAAAGTTGTAGTCACCCAACATGCAAGTTATTCTGCCATGGATAGATATTTAGGATCAATCTCCCCAAATCCAATTATTATATTCTTTGATGCTGTGGTTCCTGACATTTATAGACAACCCTAACGCCTTCTGATTTTTGTTTACTCTTGATTGTTAGTATCCTGGAACTGATGGATCACAAAAATAACTTTAGAGCCTGACAAAGTCATTTTGCTGAGTTATTTTCCATGGAGGCTATAGCACTATTTCCTGCCTCTCTGCCCTATCCAATTCTGTTCATGACTCCTGCTTTACTCTCCTTTCTATTACAGTTTATGCTCATTTCCATATTTTTGTTTACATTAGATTGCAGTCTTCTCAAGAACATGGGACATTTTTAAAAAATATTCATGGTATTTAGTGAAATAATTTTGCTCAAAAAGGATGCTGAATTAGTAGGTAAGTGATCCATGTTCTGGACAAAGGTAGTCCATCTACTTTGCATAAAGAATAAGTGAGTGGTTAAAGTTTAAGGTTATTTAGAGTCACAATGAAGGGATTTTCCTGGTTGTCCAGTGGTTAGGAATCCATCTTTCAATGCAGGGGGTTGGCCTCTGATCCCTGGTCCGGGAACTAAGATCTCACATGCCTTGGGGACAACCAAGCTAGTGCACCACAACTAGGGAAAGCCCTGCTCACAGCAACAAAGACCCAGAGCAGCCAAAAATAGAACCACAATGAAAAGTGTTACATACAAACTCAATAGACAATGTTGGAATCCAAATTTGTTTTCTAGCTCATAAATTATTTCATCAAAGTTGGATTACAAATTATTAATCTAGCATAAATTGTAAGAAGAGAATAGAGATGGAATTAAATGTTTTGTCCATGGGTAATACAAATAAGTACAAAAAAGATTCTTAAAAAGAAAGATTTAAATATAATTCTAAGTTTAGATAGTTCACTTTCTCACTGGTGATAAAAGGTCACTTCTTCAACATAACAATCTTAAATGTGTATGTACATAATAATAGAGTTTCAAAATACATGAAGCAAAAATTGACAGAACTGAAAAGACAATCAATCAAAATTTATACTTGAAGATCTCATCATTCCTCTCTTATTAACCAATAGCATAAATAGAAAATCAGTAAGCTTATAGAATACCAGGACAATGCTTCCAATCAATTTGACACAATGGCATATGTGGAAGACTTCAAACAAAAAAAGAGGAATATACTTTCATTTCTAGTGTGTATGAAATAAAGTAGATGCTAACCTGGGTTATAAAACAAACTGTAAGAACACACACACACACACACATATATATATATATATATATAATTTTTTTAAATTATAGGGTAATTACTTTACAATACTGTGATGGTTTTTGCCATACATCAACATGAATCAGCATTAGGTGTACATACGTTCTCTTGATCCCTGCCCACTCCTCCCTCCCCATCCCACCCCTCTAGGTTGTCACAGAACACCAGCTATGGATTCCCTTCCTCATACATCAAACTCTCACTGGCTATCTATTTTAAATATAGTAACGTATATGCTTTAGTGTTATTCTCTCATATTACCTGACCCTCTCCTTCCCCCACTGTGCCCCAAATGTCTATGTCTCCTTTGCTGCCCTGCAAGTAGGATTGTCAGTACTATCTTTCTAGATTCCATATATATGTGGTAATATGCAATATTTGTCATCTTTCTGACTTACTTCACTCTGTATAATAGGCTGCAGGTTCATCCACCTCATTAGAACTGACTCGAATGTGTTCATTTTCATAGCTTAGTAATATTCCATTGTGTATAGGTACCACAACTTCCTTATTCATTTATCTGTCGATGAACATCTACTTCCATATTGCTTCTATGTGGTAGCTATTGTAAATAGTGCTGCAATGAATACTGAGTATGTGTGTGTGTGTGTGTGTTTTTCAATTCTGGTTTCCTCAGGGTATAGGCCCAGTAGTGGAATTTCTGAATCATGTGGTAGCTTAATTCCTGGCTTTTTAAGGAATCTCCATACTGTTCTCCATAATGGTTGTATCAATTGGCATTCCCACCAACAGTGTAAGATGATTCCCTTTTCTCTACACCCTCTCTAGCATTTACTGTTTGTAGACTTTTTGATGATTGCCATTCTGACCAGTGTAAGATGATACTTCATTGTAGTTTTGAACTTTGAAGAAAAACAAAAGTGTGTTTCTGGATCACAATGTAGTTGAACTAGAAATAAATTAAAGAAAGATATCAGGACAATTTCCAAATATTTTGAAATTAAAAACAAGTGTCTAAATAATCCATGGGTCAAAGAAGAAATCATAAGGGAAATTGGAAAATATTTTTGATTAAAAGGAAGATGGAAATATGTCAAAATTTGAGGGATGCTGCTAAAGCAGAACTTAGAAATTTATGACATGCTATTAGATGTTAGATTGGTGGCATCAGATATGCAGACGACACCACCATTATGGCAGAAAGTGAAGAGGGACTAAAGTGACTTTTGATGAAGGTGAAAGAAGAGAGTGAAAAATCTGGCTTAAAACTCAACATTCAAAAAACTAAGATCATAGCATCTGGTCCCATTACTTCATGGCAAATAGATGGGGAAACAATGGAAACAGTGACAGTCTTTATTTTGTTGGGCTCCAAAATCACTGCAGATGGTGACTGCAGCCATGAAATTAAAAGATACTTGCTCCTTGGAAGAAAAGCTATGACCAACTGAGACAGCATATTTAAAAGCAGAGACATTACTTTGCCAGGAAAGATCCATATAGTCAAAACCATGGTTTTTCCAGTAGTCATGTATGGATGTGAGAGTTGAACTATAAAGAAAGCTGAGCACAGAAGAATTAATGCTTTTGAACTTTGGTGTTGGAGAAGACTCTTGAGAGTCCTTTGGACTGCAAGGAGATCAAATCAGTCAATCCTAAGGGAAATCAGTCCTAAATATTCATTGGAAGGACTGATGCTGAAGCTGAAGCTCCAATACTTTGGCCACCTGATGCAAAGAACTGACTCATTGGAAAAAGACCCTGATGCTGGGAAGATTGAAGGCAGGAGGAGAAGGTGACAACAGAGGATAAGATGGTTGGATGGCATTACCAACTCGATGGACATGAATTTGAGCAAGCTGCAGGAGTTGGTGATGGACAGGGAGGCCTAGGATGCTGCAGTCCATGGGGTCACAAAGAGTCAGACATGACTGAGCGACTGAACTGAACTCAACTCAAAATCACCATGTTAAGTGAAGAAATCAGAAAAAAACCCTACATGATGGACGTTCCATTTTCTTGACATTCTCAAAAAGGCAAAATATATAAGAAAATATGAGATCAGTTGTTGCCTGTGGTTAGGGGTAATAATGGGAATTAACTACAAACAGGCATGAGGGATTGTTTAAGGATTCTGAAAATTCTCTAAAATTGAATTTTGGTGAATGTTGCACAAATTACTGGAAAACATTCAATGCATATACTCTCAATGGGTGAATTTTATGGTATGAAAATATTCCTTAATAAACCTGTTTACCTGTGGCGGATTCATTTTGATATTTGGCAAAACTAATACAATTATGTAAAGTTTAAAAATAAAATAAAATTTAAAAAAAATTAAAAAATTAAATAAAAAGCCACCATAGAAGGAGATATTTGCACTCTATCACTTAAATGTGTAGCTGTCCACTTTTCCCAACATAGTTTTTGAAGATACTGCCTTTTCTCCATCTCCTGCTTTGTCATAGATTAATTGACTGTAGGTATGTGAGTTTATTTCTAGGTTCTTTGTTCTGTTCCATTGATCTATGTGTCTGCTTTTGTGCCAATACCATGGTGTTTTGATTGCTGTAGCTTTGTAGTATAGTCTTCAGTCTGAAAGGGTTTTATCTCCAGCTTCACTCTTTTTTTCTCAGAATTGCATTGGGAGTTTGGGGTCTATTATGGTTCCATGTAAATTTTAGGATTATTTGTTCTAGTTATGTGAAAAATTTCATGGGCATTTTCATGAGGAATACATTAAATCTTAGATTGATTTGGGATGTATGGCCATTTAAACAATATTTAGTCTTCTAATTTAAGAGCAAAAGATATCTTTCCATCTCTTTGAGTTGTCTTCAGTTTTCTTTAGTGGTATTTTATAGTTTTCAGCAAATAGGTCTTTCCCCTCCTTGGTTAAAAAAACAGAATATCCAAATTGTCAGCAAAGCATATAAGCAAATGAAAAAAGTAAGCACATTAAAACATTCATGTTGATATATGGCAAAACCAATACAATATTGTAAAATTTAAAAATAAAAAAAATAGGAAAAATGCTCAGCATGATTTGTCACTGGAGAAATGGAAACAAAATCACAGTGAGATACCACTATATGTATACCAGAATGGCTCAGATGAAAATAAATGATAATGCAAAGTGTTAAAAAGATATAGAGCAACTGGAGGTCTCATCCACTGCTAGTTTGTATGCAAATTGATATAACCATACTGACAGTCTTTATCAAAGCTGAATGTACTTATGCTGTAGCTCAGCTATTTCAATTTCATTCCAGTATATATGAGTATATATGCATACTCAACATATATGTATACATGTTTATTTAAACACATGGATAAAAATGTTCATAGTAGCACTATTTGTAGTGTCCCCAAACTGGAAACAACTCAAATTCCCATAAATAGTAAAATGGCTGAATACATTGTGGTATATTATTAAAACAGCAATGAAAAGTGATGAACTGCTATCATAGGCAGCAACATGGATGAATTTCACAAACATAAATTTAATGGAAAAAATCAAACAGTAAAGTGAACGTACTGTAAAGCTTCGTTTATAAACAATTCAAAATCAGGCAAAACTAGTGAGAAAGAAGTTAAGATAGGAGGTGCTGAGATGGCTGTGGTGTTAATGGTAGCTACGCCCTGGATCAACATGCTGGGTTGTTGTTTAGTTGGTAAGTCCTGTCCAACTCTTTTGTGACCCCATGGACTGTAGCCTGCCAGGCTCCTCTATCCATGGGATTTCCCAGGCAAGAATACTAAAGTAGATAGCCATTTCCTTCTCCAGGGGATTCTCCTGACCCAGGCATTGAACCTGTGTCTCCTGCATTGGCAGGTGGATACTTTACCATTGAGCTACTTGGGAGCCTCCTGGATCAACACAGGGAAGCTCTAGCCGAGAGTGAAGTCTCTGAAGCTGCATATGGAGAGCTTAAGAAGTGTTTGAAAAAAATCACTCTGACTAAGTGCATAGTACTTGTTATTATATCAGTTCTACTGAGCTATTATTTTGGTTCTACTTGCACCTGAGGAAGCTTTGCCCTGGGATGAGAGCAAACAAAAAATTAAACAAAATTCAAGATAGAAATAAATCCTGAAAAGTATCTTGCCATGGATATAAAGATGAAGAAAACATGAGTATTGCTGGATGCTGTTGTGCTTGGTTCTGGATAAATTTGATAATCTGACTGACTTCTCTTACCCTCACACACAAAGAAAAGTTCTTGCTGGAATTGTCATGACAACAAGCACAGATGTGAAAGATGCCAAAGTGATAAGCGTTTATAACAGAAACAAAATATAATAATGGCAAATTCATGAGTGATTGTAGCCTTGCATTAAATGTCTGTCATGCAGAAATTATATTGCAGAAATCCTTGTTTAGATTTCGTTACATACTCCTTGAGCTTTACTTAAATAACAGAGATGAATAAAGAAGATCCATCTTTCAGAAACGAGAACAAGGAGGGTTTAAGCCAAAGGAAATCGGACAAAACTGTATATCAACACGTGTGGAGATGCCTGAATTTTCTCATCATATACACCAATAGTGGCACAACCATCAGACTTACTCAGTGGCAACTATCTTTAGAATATGGCTATTTAATCTCTTTGTTGTTTAGTTCGCTAAGTTGTGTCCAACTCTTTGTGACCCCATCGATTGCAGCACACCAGGCTTCTTTAAGATGACTTTATTTTACAGTGTTTAAATACTTAGAAATAGACATCTGGCAGCTGCTCTGTGGCTATCTCAGGAAAGTCAGAGCCATTTAAAAAGGATGAAAGATGATTCAGGCCCTCTCAAGGCCTTGTCCTTAAGGCCTTTTCAGTTGAATCCCTCTGCAAAATAAATCTTCTTTACCAGTTGAAACTTTTGCTATTCATAGAAGTTATAGTCTGGACGTGGCACCTCCATGTTTTTCTTTTATTCATGCATATGTATTCATGTTCTGTCTCAGCAGCAGAATCTCGTAGATGCCAAGAAAATTATGTACTTGTTGACTTTCCAAGATTCACTTTGGGCTGGAACTTGCTGGATGCTCATCCTTCCCTAAAGTGACTCAGGATATGTCTTCACATTGATAAGCTACCACCCATAGAGCAAACCCCTTAGCAGGTCCTGCCAGAACCTTCCTGGGGCTCCTAGGAGGCCATGATGGATATAATTGAAATGTACCCATGGCAGGTAGATGATGTTTCAGTGGTATGTCGCATCTACCTTTTACATCTTTTATTATTTTAAAAATTTTTGCATCATCAAGTTTAACAGCAAAGGGGACAAGAGCTTTGGAATTCAAGGGTGTTAACTTCTGAAGTAAAAGTTGCTCAGTCGTGTCTGACTCTGCGACCCCATGGACTATACAATCCATGGAATTCTCCAGGCCAGAATACTGGAGTGGGTAGCCGTTCCCTTCTCCAGGGTATCTTCCCAACCTAGGGATCAAACCCAGGTCTCTAGCATTGCGAGCAGATTCTTTACCAGCTGAGCCACAAGGGAAGCCCTGTAACTTCTGAGTATGCCCTTATTTAAAAGAACACAGTTAAAGTATATTTTTATCCTTTTGAAAGTATCTTTAAATTATTTTATTCAAACTTGAAATTAAAACCATAATCCTAAACTAAAATACATTTCTTTTGGTGTGTATGTGTGTGTATGGTCTGCTTTGCTTTGTAGTGCTTGGCTTCTAGCACATTTTAAATTTGAGAAATGAGAGTATGGATTCTTATTTAAAAGCATCTATTAAAGCATATACATAAGCAGGAATGGGGAAAACAGAGGTTGTCTCAGATCAAAATTTACAGGTCTCTTTAGCCCTTATGATATTTTTTGAGAAGAACAAAATAGAAAGACATAAAATTTGATGGTTGGTGAGGTTAAATTGTAGCATCAATGTCTGTTGAGCTTTAAATGATAGATATGAAACAAAATGTAAGTATTTTGTTGTAATAATAACTTAGTATGGAAGTTACCTTTGGAGTGAAAGGGAGGGTAGTAACTGGTAGGGAACACTAGGGGGACTTCTCAGGATACTGCTAGTGTTCTCTTTCTGATCTGAGTGGTAGTTACAGGATAATTTTACTGTGGGGGAAAAGCATCAATCTATACAATTACTATCAGAGAAGGCAATGGCACCCCACTCCAGTACTCTTGCCTGGAAAATCCCATGGATGGAGAAGCCTGGTAGGCTGTAGTCCATGGGGTCGCTAAGAGTCGAACATGACTGAGCGACTTCCCTTTCACTTTTCACTTTCATGCATTGGAGAAGGAAATGGCAACCCACTCCAGTGTTCTTGCCTGGAGAATCCCAGGGATGAGGGAGCCTGGTGGGCTTCCGTCTATGGGGTCGCACAGAGTCAGGCACGACTGAAGCGACTTAGCAGCAGCAGCAGCATACAATTACGATATGTGTTATTTTTGACTGTATGTCATTTTTTTCAATTAACCAATTTTACTTTAAAAAGAATAATGGTTCAACAATGAAAGTAATTATTTCTATCATTTTCTTTCCCCAAATCAGTCTAATCTCATAAATATTTATAGTAACTGGTTGCAAATATTCTAAGCATTCTTCCAATGCTTAAGACAGAGATTTATATAAACTTTTGCAACATCAAAACATAAGAATTATGCATATTATTTCATCTCTCTTCACTGTGGAGTGGACTTAACTTTTCAGTTTAAGAGAAGCTTTATTTCAACAAAGCAAACTTTCAAGTCATTAAAAACCTGTCTCTGACCCTTTCACTTGACATTGTATGATAGTAATGCTAAGTACTGTGATCTTCATCAAGAAATTCTTAGTATTGACAGCATATAGGCTTAGGCTGGAGTGCAGTTTACAATCTTGGAATTCCTCCTCAGAAGTCTTTCAACTCCCTTCTGGGATCTCTGCTGCACATTTCCTCCACAAAATGGAACCAAAGAACTCAAACAATATCATACTTTATTTTCAGATCAAAACTTTAAAAGAGTCTGTTGGATTCTCCATTCTTATTCCCTCAGGAAATTTGCTTCTGGCTAACCTTTGCATGCATATTTTGCTGGCTGCAGTGTAGATACTGTGTCTTTGTATCTTTTCTCTTTATCTACCAGAACCATAAACAGCCCTTTAATTAGTCTGTGTCACATGGACTCAGCAAGACAAAAACACATGGATTGTATCTGTTGCTGACATCTGCGAAAAAAAGAGGTACAGGCCTTCAGAATAAATATACTCACCATTTTTGGTCATATCTACAAAATATTTGTTTAATTAGGAAATTCTATGCTTAGGATTTCAACATGATACAGAAGAAAATACTTGATAACTTCAGTTTGATTTTTTAAAATTGTTGACTATATGATTGAAAAAAATAGTTATACTCAACAGTAATACATGAAATGTCTCAAAGTCTTTCCTTAAACTCCAGTATTTGAAAATGGGAAATTAAAGTGATTTGTTGGGGTTAGGGAGGTTGTGTAGTTAATGATTAGGACAGTTTAGGAAGCATGACTGGTAAGTTATAAAATACTTCCTTTATCACTACCTGTTTCTATCTCTGATATTAGATGATTTTTCATTTAACAAATATTTATCAAATGCTTACATATACTGGGTAGCTTAAATCATTTATTCTTTCATAGCTCTGGAGGCCAGAAGTCCAAAATCAAGGTGTCTACAGGGAAATGCTCCCTGCAAAGGCTCTAGAGGAGGATCTATTCATTGGTTTTCCAGCTTGTGACTGCCTATACTCCGTGCCTTGTGGCAGCATAACTCTGACATCTGCCTCTTCCTTCATTTCTCCTCCTCTTTGTGACTTCTTTGTGTGTCTCTCTCTGCCTCTCCAATATAAGGACCCCTGTGATAATATTGGGCCCATTTGGATAATCCAGAATAAACTCTTCTTCTCAAAATCACATCTTTTGCCATAGAAGGTACCACTCACAGGTTTCAGGGATTTGACATGTATATATTTATAGGAGGATATTTTTTGGACCACCATAGAAAGGAAAGAGTGAAAGAGTCAGAATGAGGTCAGAGACGTGGCCAGGTCATCCAGGCCTTGGCTATTTTTTAGAATAAAATGGGAAATCCAGTGACACTATCCAACTCATTTTACATTTTGTACTGCTTGCTAAGTTGCTTGGTCGTGTTTGACTCTCTGCAACCCTATGGACCATGGCCTGCCAGGCTCCTCTGTCCATGGGAATCTCCAGGCAAGAATACTGGAATGGATTGCCATATCCTTCTCCTTGTACTGCTTAGGAAAGCCTTTTCAACATAACACTTGTGTAATTGTGATAAGGGAAATCTTGGTCCTTTCTTGGTCACTTGATGGATCTCACTGATCCACATTGTGAAGAGGGCACTGTCCATCCCTCAGAATGAAGCCTTAGTGATGTTTTAAAATGAGAAACCAGATTCAGAGACAAAACCTGTCTGTGCCTTCTGAGCATACTCAGCTCTTATAAATTTTCAAAGATAACTCAAGGACAGTGCATTTGGTAGCAGAAAAGGTAAGTAAGCCTAAACAGCCCAGAAAAAAAAAGGAGGGGGAAGACAAGAAGGCACTGCAGAGAGCAGCTATAATGCAGTTAAAATTTGACCTCACCCCATCCTGTGTTCACTCTATCACCCTCATCTTTGGCCACATTGATATATCTACACAGAGCCTATATTTCTGCCTGGTCATAGAAATCCTTACCAGCTTAGGCTTCACCCTGAGAGCAATGGGAAATCACTTAAGGGTTTGTAACTAAGACTTGAGGTGGCCTGGCTTTTGTTTCAGAGAAATCACAAAGGCCATAGTATTAGGGGTGCATTGGAGAGAAGCAAGATGGAAGAGGACATCCCGTTGCTGTGGTACTCCAGGCAAGGCACCAGGAGAGCCTGCCCTAGGGAGTGGCAGTCACTGCTGCGGGGCACCGTGCAGAGTATGAAAGAAATCTTAACACTCATCACTCTTGTAGCAAACATCGCTGAAGGAAAGAGTGTTACAGTAACAGTGTCATACTATATGATATATATTAAAGAGGATGGGTATGTCCATCAGTCCATGTTTTCACGTGGTCCAATCCACTTGTAAACTCATTGTTCTGACAAATCAAAACATAGATACATTAGGACCCAGGCATGTCAGTGTCTCTAGGAAGAAACCTGTGGTGTAAGTACCAGCATAGATTGCTGCAGAAAAAACTGTAAGTAAAGGTTTAGGTTTCAGGCTATGTTCACAATCTGAAAGTGAAAGTGTTAGTGGCTCAGTTGTGTCCAACTCTTCGCAACCCCATGACTGTAGCCCACCAGCCTCCTCTGTCCATGGAATTCTCCAGGCAAGAATACTAGAGTGGGTAGCCATTCCCTTCTCCAGGAGATCTTCCCGACCCAGGGATCGAACCTTGGTCTCCTGCATTGCAGGCAGATTCTTTATCATCTGAGCCACCAGGGAAGCCCTATTCACAATCTTCCTCACCTTAAATGACTGCTGCTCTTTTTGCTTTGATAATTGAGTCCAGATTCCAGAGAACATTTCCAACCAACTATACCATTTTCTGAGCCACCAGGAGAGCTCTCTTATTGTCACCTTGCTTATTTAATTTATATGCACAGTGGTGGTGGGTGATGCTAGTCGTTCAGTCATGTCTGACTTTCTGCGACCCCATGGATTGTAGCCCACCAGGCTCCTCTGTCCACTGGATTTCCCAGGCAAGAACACTGGAGTTGGTCGTCATTACCTTCTCCAGGGGATCTTCCCAACCCAGGCATAGAACCCAGGTCTCCTGTACTGCAGGTGGATTCTTTACCAACTGAGCCACCAGGGAAGCCTATTTGAGTGTGGGGTTCCTCTGTCCATAGGATTTCCCAGGTCTCATGCATTTCCCACATTGCAGGCTGATTCTTTACCATCTGAGCCACCAGGGAAGCCCATACACAGAGTACATCATGCAAAATGCCAGGCAGGATAAATCACAGGCTGGAGAAAGATTAATAACCTCAGATATGTAGATGATACCACCTTCATGGCAGAAAGCGAAGAGGAACTAAAGGGCCTCTTGATGAAGGTGAAAGAGGAGAGTGAAAGAGCTGGCTTAAAACTCAATGTTCAAAAAACAAAATCATGGCATCCAGTCCCGTCACTTCATGGCAAATTGTGTGTGTTAGTTGCTCAGTCGTATCCAACTCTTAGCAATCCCATGGACTGTAGCCCCCCAGGCCTCTCTGTCCGTGGGATTCTCCAGGCAAGAATACTGGAGTGGATTTCCATTCCCTTCTCCATCATGGCAAACAGATGGGTGAAAAATGGGAACAGTGACAGACTTTAATTTATAGGGCTCTAAAGTCACTGTGGACAGTGATTACAGCCATGAAATTAAAAGATGCTTGATTCTTGGAAGAAAAGCTATGATAAACCTAGACAGAGAATTAAAAAGAAGAGATATCACTTTGCTGACAAAGTTCTGTATGATCAATGCTATGGTTTTTCCAGTAGTCATGTACAGATGTGAGAGCTGGACCATAAAGAAGGCTGAGCACTGAAGAATTAATGCTTTTGAACTGTGGGGTTGGAGAAGACTCTTGAGAGTCCCTTGGACTGCAAGGAGATCAAACCAGTCAATCCTAAAGGAAATCAGTCCTGACTATTCATTGGAAGGATGGATGCTAAAGCTGAAGCTCCAATACTTTGGCCAAATGTTGTGAAGAGCTAACTCATTGAAAAAGACCCTGATGCTTGGAAAGATTGAGGACAGGATTAGAAGGGGCCAACAGAGGATGAGATGGTTGGATGGCATCACCAACTCGATGGATATGAGTTTGAGCAAACTCCAAGAGATGGTGAAGGAAGGAAAGCCTGGCATGCTGCAGTCCATGGGGTTGCAAAGAGCTGGACACAACTTAGCAATGGAACAATGACAGCACCATTTTCTATCTGCACAAACCTAGAGGGGAAAAATGACCCACTGAAGATATTAATAAAGTGAGCAGAATCCTAGACTAAGACAGCTCAGTTTTACAATTCCTGAGGTGATATAATTATTCATTATCAGACAGCACACATTTTCAAACTTTCTTTGGATGAATACTTGTATGATGACTCTTGACGATCAAGAACCAGGAAAAAAAAAAAAAAAAACAAACCCTTATGCCTATAAGAAGCATTTTGCAGTTTCATGGATATAACAGAAGCATTAAAAATCTTATGCATGTCTGACTGTCTCCGGATGGTTCTGTGACACAGATTAGAGGTAACTCCCACCTCCCTAATTTCACAAAGGAAAAATGCTGATGAGTACAGCCAACATGTCTATTCCAGTGTCTGTGTACTACTAATTTTGTTCATATTTAGTGATGAATGATTTTGATGAAGTTTAGATTTAGATCTACTATGACTGCTAGTGGGAGAAACCAAAGACTAATGTACAAAGACCATCTGCTTCAAGGGAGAAGAAAAGGGAATAGATTTAAGGTAGTTTCCAGCTGCTATACAATGCCACATTCCCATGAGAGAAGGAAGCAAGAAGAAGTGGCTAGAATTCTGTAAAACTTACATTCCCATGTAATGGACCTGCTACATAATTTGTAGGGCCCAGTGCTAAATGAAAATGTAGGGCATCTTGTTCACAAAATACTAAAATTTCAAGATGGCAGCAGTAACATATTCAACAGAATGTGAGGCCATATTAAGCATTGTGCCCTATGCAACTACCCACCATGTTGGCTCTGTTCATAGTATGCTTGCCTGGCTCAGATCAAACCAGTTTGCTTCTCAGAACCTCCCTCTTCCCTTACTACCGCCTTTCCTGCTTCTAAAGTTTGCCTTAACCTATGACAAAAATAACAACTAATAGCTTTTGTCACTTGTTTGTCTCCTCTGGCTGATCCTATCATGGGGGCTCTATCCTTATGACCTCATTCAAACCCAATGACTTCCCAAAGACCTTGCCTCCAGATGCCATCACTTCAGGGACTAGAGCTTCAATATATGCTTTCAGGGGCACACACTCAGTCTACAGTACCACCTTACTCAGTGAGTTTTAAACTGGGTTACCTGGAAATATCTCAGAGACCACTGAGGGCAATCAGTGAAAGAACAACTGGGTGAGCCCAAGAGCCCTAGGTAAATTTGTTTTACTGTTCAAGTTTCCATGTAAGCACCCATCGTGGGAAAAATTGAAGGCTCTGTCCACAAGAAAGCTTAGAAAACAATGGGTTATTTGGGTTAAGATAAGCAGGGCAAATCATATTTTCCTCAATTTATGAGTGAGGAGAATAGATGAACATGTATTAGTATCTATTATATTCTGGGTGCCATATGAAGTGTTTTTGCATGTTATAGCCCTTAATTCTTATAAGTCCACAAGGTATGGGGAATTATGCATAATTCATAAATGAGGACCCTGAGAAGCAGGTAAGTTAATAGACCCATCCAGCCAATCTATAGCAGAGTTGAGATTTGAACCCCGGCCTAGTAACAAAGCATACTTTTTTTCCATAACACTATCCGTCTCCTCATTCAGGTAAGACTACCATTTGCTTCCCTAGCAGATACTCGGCCACATAACTTACTGGGTAGTTTTTGGTCAGACTCTTGGCTGCAAGCCCACCTCTGCAGTTGAAGTAGCAAATAGAAGGCTGGGAAGCTATTGAATGGGAAAGATAGATGCCAGGGCTTACTGTCTCTGAGGCCAGAAATAAGCCATGGGTAGGTATGGCCTGAGTAATAACTTCAAAGGTATTGTACTATTTGTCCTTTGAGAGCTGGACATTGCATCAGCTCAGAGCAGTGCAGTCACTAACAGCAACCATTCCTGTAATGCAATTTTCAGCATCTTAGAGTCACAGTGTCATGTTAGTTCTGTGTAATGACTATAATGTCTAACAGATGAATGAATCCTGAGAAGTCTCTCATAATATAATTTACTCCATGCTATAATGTTGCTGGGAGAAGGCAATGGCACCCCACTCCAGTACTCTTGCCTGGAAAATCCCATGGACAGAGGAGCCTGGAAGGCTGCAGTCCATGGGGTCGCTGAGGATTGGACACGACTGAGCGACTTCACTTTCACTTTTCACTTTCATGAATTGGAGAAGGAAATGGCAACCCACTCCACTGTTCTTGCCTGGAGAATCCCAGGGAAGGGGGAGCCTGGTGGGCTGCCGTCTGTGGGGTCGCACAGAGTCAGACACGACTAAAGCCACTTAGCAGCAGCATAATGTTGCTGAGTATGCCCAACATTCTATCCAGAGTTTGAAACATAAGTGTAAAACTCCGCGGTTGCTTTGGAAAAATCACTTTATAAACTTTAGGACACATAGACAAGATGTACAGTTTGTAATAAACAGCTGTGATCTAGCGAGATCAAAGGGAAAATTTTGTGTGTCAGTAAGAATGAAGAAACTGATTCCATTGACAGCAGAGGCTGTGCTAAGGCTGGCGATTTACAAATAAATAGTTTAAACAGACCTCCTGCTGTTAGCATGTACATTTTCTCACACAGAACAGAGATAAATTGTTTTTCTGACACTTGTTAAAATAGTCAGGATTAAACTGAAGGCAGTTGATCTTATCTTGAGAGTGAAGGTATTGGCATTTTTGATGCAGTCACAAGTGTCTGTAACAGAATGGAGCTGCAACTGGTTCCAAGCACCCAGTTATGGTGGTTCTCATATCTTCTAATGCCACACAAATAAAAGAAGAGTT
Organism: Bos grunniens; assembly: GCF_055505025.1. NCBI lineage: Eukaryota > Metazoa > Chordata > Mammalia > Artiodactyla > Bovidae > Bos > Bos grunniens. The sequence continues at coordinate 120,365,176 of NC_141194.1, read as the reverse complement.
GCACACTTTCCATCCTCTCAGTCCTCTATTTAAATGAAAAGAATGTGAGGATGAAAGCATAGCTTCCTTCCCATTAGTGCCAACAACCGCACTTCTCTCTTTTCAAATGTGCCTCTTAGGAATTCTAGTTTTAATAAGTGCTTGGGCAGTAAGCATTTACACGAAAAGAAAAGCTGTCACTTTTACTAGATATGCAACCTTCGATTTGAGTTTAATATAGTAGGAGGCAACACAAAAGAACTTAATATACTATTATTCTGTGCAAATTATAGTTTTGGGGCAATACTTAGGTGTTGTACATCTTCTGTTAATAGGAGAGCGTTTATATATAGACCATCTGAACATTGGGAGAATCTATTTCTTATTAGACAGAAAGTCTATAGCAAGATAAATAAGATCAGAAAGTGTAAAGGTCCCTACTTCAAAATGACAGTGAGAACTGAATTTTCTGTTCAATACCAGCTGTAGAGGCTGCCAAGCTATACTCACTTGGCTAGCTCTGTGACACGGAAAAGGAAGGAACAGTGCTGTCCTAAAGGCCCCCATCTTCTGACCTCTCCCTGAGTATGGACTTACCATCACGTCCATGGAAGTAGCCTTATTTTTCTCATCTGGAAATTGGACCCAATTCCTGACTTACAGGACTCTTTTAAAAATTAGGTTAAATCTTCATGAAATGTGCCTACCACTCTATAAATCATAGCTTTTGATCTTATTATTATTATTGTTGTTGTTATAAAGAAGAGAGGGTAAATGTCACACAGTACAACAAGCAAAAGTATTAGCCTGAGGCATGTTTCCATAATAGTGAAACAGAAAGGACATGATGTCAGAACTACAAAGAAGCCAGAAGATTAAAGACCAATTCTCAACATAGTGATTGAGCAGCTGTGGAACTCTGACCTTCTGAAAACAGCATCCTCAGGCACTATTCCACTATGATAACACAGACTCAAAAATGCTCCTCTAACATTTGAAAATCACTGTATTATACAAGTAAGTTGATGGGCATGTTCATATCTCCATCCCTTTTATTTTCTGCAGTATACATTAACAGGTCTCTACTCAATTTTTCTTTCTTTAATGGAGAACTTCACCTTCTATCATTTCATTCTTGTTTTGCTACTTGACACATAAATGCTTTTCCTGAAAGCAAAGTACAATTTAGAACATAGAACATTTCTAAATTACAGGTTGTCTGAAACTCAGGTTGCCATTTTAGAAACACAAATTTCAGAACCAAAGAGAAATAGCAGAAAACAACAGTGGTCAGTGCCGCAGAAGCCAAACAAACTGGAGGTGGCATTACAGTCCACATTTTAATTTTTTTCTTGAATAAGTGATCTTTTCCACTAAATCTCTAAAACTCTATACTCAGCTTGTATGCTGTGAATCTCCTAGCATTCCTCAGAACATACCTCTTTTGATAAGGATTAAGACAGTTGCATTCTTGCAGGAAGCTGTGCTATCATTCTGGAGCATATATCATAGATGAAGGGCACAGAATGTTTCCAACACCCTCTTCTGTTTATTCCCATGGTGTCCAAAGAACCATTAGACTTAGATAAGAAACTGAAAGACTTGGTAACACAAGCAATGTTTTCTTCCCTCTCTTCTACTGCTTGTTGGAGACTTGGATATTCCCTGGTGGCTCAGACAGTAAAGAATGTGCCTGCAATGCGGGAGACCTAGGATTGATCCCTGGGTTGGGAAGATTCCCTGGAGAAGGGCAGACATAGCAACCCACTCCATTATTCTTGTCTGGAGAATCCCCATGGACAGAGGAGCCTGGTGGGCTACAGTCCATGGGGTGGCAAAGAGTCGGATACAACTGAGCAACTAATCACACAGACAACTGTGGGTCTTGAAGGACTCCCAAGGGAATCAACCTGTATAAAACAAAAAATCAGATATCATCGCTCTGCTTAAAACTCTCCAGTGGCTTCTCATGAACGTGGAATGTAACTCACAACCCTTGCAATCACTGCTATGCGCCCCTTATAATCTGGCCTCTGCTGACTTTCTGAAACTCACCTTCTTTCATTTTCCTCATTGCCTACTCTGCTCATGCTTCACTGCCCTTTTTCCTTTTTTCAAGCAAGTTCAAACTCATTCCCACCTGAGAATGGACAGAGGAGCCTGTTGGGCTACAGTCCATGGGGTTGCAAAGAATCAGGCATGACTGAGCAACTAAGCACAGCACAGCACAACCTGAGTTTATAAAAATAAACTGTTGAAGATGGCATCACAAGTAGTAACAAATTTTGGTACAATGAGAATCAAGATTAGAATCCAGTGTTGAAAAGTCTCCTCTATATGCCTGATGTGTTGCAGTACTTGATGGGAAACCATGTGTGAAAAGATACAATTAAAGAAGAGACATTCTACATACAGTTTCCCAGGATGTAGAAAAATTACTATTTGTCATATGCAAAATTATTTCAGAATTATTTACACAATCCTTCTCTGCCCAAACAGGTCAGGCAGCACAATCCAGGAGTAGTTGGTACTTGACCAGTGCCAGGGTAGCTGGCAGGGCTTAAACATGGAGCATCCATAGCCCTTGGGTTTGGTGTAGGAAAGAAGGAAGAAAGAAATGGGTAAGTGGAGAGAGTAGTAAGTGCAAATGAGTAAATTGTTGATTGGGTACATACCTCTTCCAATGTAAATGCACCTCTTCCTGATGCCCATCACTGAGTTTTGAGGAGCCCCAGTTTTCAGCCTACTTAAATGTAATTATGGATAAAGTTGGCTTGGGGAAACATTAAGAAAAGCTCTTTTATCTACGCTTGCTATGTTTCCTTTAAAATAAATTTCAATTGGGGAAGAATATAAAGAAAATTACTAAATAAATACAATATTTATGAATAATGGATAATTAGAAGATAGCAAATATAACTGAAAGTGAAAGTCGCTCAGTTGTGTCTGACTCTTTGTGACCCCATGGACTATACAGTCCATGGAATTCTCCAGGCCAGAATATTGGAGTGGGTAGCCTTTCCCTTCTCCAGGGGATCTTCCCAACCCAGGGATTGAACCCAGGTTTCCCGCATTGCAGGTGGATTCTTTACCAGCTTAGCCACAAAGGAAGCCCAAATATAACTGAAGGGATTGTTAAAAGTATTGTTGTCAATTTTTTCCCATTTGGCATCTGAGCACAAAAGTCAGACTTGCATTATGCTCTTACAATTTTCCCTCACAGGTGTTTCACCTAACACATTTTTTGCATGTCTAATCCTGCTTTGAATTTTGATTCTCAGAGGACATAAACTAATCTTCAGACATCAAATACAAATATATAAATATGTAAAAACTGAAAGGATAGAAATATATGTATATATATATATATCATATAAACTTAATTATAAGAAAACTCAAGTGCCTATAGTAATAACGGAGAAATAGACTTCAGGATGATAAAAGCTATTATAGATTAAAAGGGATAGTTCTTGGTGATAAAAGTATTGATTCTTTAAATGGCATAACATTCAAATTCTTATGGACATCAAAATCGTTTAAGTTAAAACAGACAGAACTTAGAAACTGACCAATCCATATTAGTAGTTGCAGATGTCACAACTTCTACTTCACTAATTGATAGAAAGACACAAAATCTGTAAATATATAGAAGACTAAAAGTGCACCATCAACAAACTTAGCCTAATTAACATATACAGAACTCTCCACCACCAACAAAGGGCTTACCTAATGGCTCAGATAATAAAGAATTTTCCTGCAATGCAGGAGACCACAGTTCAATCCCTGGGTCCTGAGAAACCTGTATGCAGGTCAAGAAGCAACAGTTAGAACTGAACATGGAACAATGGAGTGGTTAAAAATTGGGAAACAACTATGTTAGGGCTGTATATTGCCACCTGCTTATTTAGCTTCTATGCAAAGTACATCATGTGAAATGCTGGGCTGGATGAATCACAGGCTGGAATCAAGATTATGGGGAGAAATATCAATGACCTCAGATATGCAGATGACAACACCCTACTGGCAGAAAGCAAAGAGGAACTAAAGAGCCTCTTGATGAAGGTGAGAGGAGAGTGAAAAAGCTGGCTTAAAACTCAACATGCAAAACACTAAGATCATGGCATCCAGTCCCATCACTTCTTGGCACACAGATAGGAAAACAATGGAAACAGTGACAAAGTTTATTTTCTTGGGTTCCAACATCACTGCACAGTGACTATGCAGTGACTGCAGCTATGAAATTGAAAGACACTTGCTCCTTGGAAGAAAAGCTATGACAAACTTGGTGAATTAAAAAGCAGAAACAACACTTTGCCAACAAAGGTCTGTATAGTCAAAGCTGTGGTTTTTCCAGTAGTCAAGTATGGATGTGAGAGTTGTACCATAAAGAAGGGTGAGCACTGAGAACTGATGCTTTTGAACTGTGGTGCTGAAGAAGACTCTTGAGAGTCTCTTGGACAACAAGGAGATCAAACCAGTCAGTCCTAAAGGAAATCAACCCTGAATTATTATTGGAAGGACTGATGCTGAAGCTGAAGCTCCAATATTTTGGCCACCTGATGTGAAGGGCTGACTCATTGGGAAAGACCCTGATGCTGGGAAAGATTGAGGGCAGGAGGAGAATCAGATGGTTGGATGGCATCATGGACTCAATGGACATGAGTTTGAGCAAACTCTAGGTGATAGTGAAAGACAGGGAAGCCTGGTGTGCTGCAGTCCATGGTGTCATACAGAGTCGGACATGACTGAATAACTGAACAACCACTACCACCATCAACAACAAGGCTTCCTAGATGGCTCAGTGGTAAAGAATCCGCCTGCCAAAACAGGAGATGCAGGAGACGTGGATTCAATCCCTGGGTTGGGAAGATCCCTTGTAGTAGGAAATGGCAACCCACTGAAATATTCTTGCTTGGAAAACTTCATGGACAAAAGAGCCTGGCAGTCTGCAGTCCATGGGATTGCAAAGAGTTGGACATGACTGAGCAACCGACCATGTATGCACTACCAAAAAATAAGAATATACATTTGTTTAAAAAGCACACTGCAACTTTAAATTAGATAAGCCATAAATAAGACTCAGTACATTTTAAAGGAATAATGTCATAGACCATGTGTTGTATGAAAAGAGTAAGATTGCATTAAAAAATGAGTAAGAAAAAGATATCTGGAAAACCCTCAAATATTTGGAAATTAAATCTGACCACAAAGAAAACTCTGGCTACCCTGGTCGATTTTACCAAATATTTAAGAAATAAACAGTGCCAATCCAACACAAGCTCTTACGGTAAGTGAAAAAGGAGGGATCACTTCTTAACTAATTTCTGTGGCCAGCATTACCTGAATACCAAATCTCTACAAAAACATTGCCAAAGAAAACTAGACAAGTATCCCCCATGAACATAGATGCAAAAACCTTCACAAAATTTTAGCAAATGTAGTTCTGTGATAATAAAAAACAGATTAATTGATGACTAAGTAGGATTTGTCCCAAGAGTTTAAGATTGTTTTTGTATTTGAAAATTATTTGGTATAATTCACCATGTGAATAAGCAAAAATGATCATCTCAACAGATGCACCCCCCTACATCTGACAAAATTTAACATCCATCCATGTTTAAAATTCACAATAAATAAGGAATGGAAATATAATATGACTAAGAAAATCTATAAAAATTTTACAGATAATAGCATACTCAATGGTAGAAGGGTGAATGCTTTCCCTTTAAAATAGATAGCGTATTAAGGCAAGAAAAAAATGGCATATGTATTGGTAAAAACATGTAAAATTGTCTTTATTTGCAGGTAATATGATCATTGTGTAGAAAAATGAAAATATTAGTTAACAGTAGCATCAAAAATATGAACTACTTGGAGATATATTTAACAATATGTCTATAACTGTACACTAAAAAACCCACAAAACATGGCTAAGACAAAGTAAAGAATATCTAAATACAAGAAGCTGTGTAACAGGTTCATGGTTTGAAAGTTGAAAAGTCCACTATTTCCTAATTGATCTATAGAGTCAATGCAATCTCTGTTGAAATTCCAGAAGACACTTTGAAGAAATTGACAGACTGTTTATTAAATTTGTATGACAATTGAAAGAACCTGGAGTAGCCATAATTTTGAAAAATGAGAACAAAATTGGAACATTTACATAGCTTGATTATAACACTGATCATCAGTACAGAGAAATATTTGTACAAATATAGATCTGTATTGTTACATAGATCAGTGGAACAGAATGAAGTACATAAGGCGACCCAATCTTTTTTTTTTTGAGAAAGATGGCAAGATAGTCTTTTCAAGAAGCAGTGCTAGAAAAATTGACTATATGCAAAAAGAGAAAAAGAGAATTTAAAGCCATTATTAATCATTTCCACTAGTGGAATGTATCATGTATTTTGAGTTAATTTTTACATATCATCATCTATGGAAAATCAACACCCAGCATCATTAATGATGAAAGACTGAATACTTTCTCTTTAAGATTGGAGACAAATTAAGTATATCATCTCTTACCATATTCAATCACATTTTATTGGCTATTCTTGCCAATGAATAAGGTAAGAAATGTCATTCAAATAGGCAAAGAAGAGGTACAATTCCCTTTATTTGAAGATTACATGTTCATGTACAAAGAAAATTCCAACAAATCCAGAAAAACATTAGAAATAATAATCAAATTTAGCAAGGCTGCAGTATCCAAAGTCAATATAAAAATTCACTTGCTTTTGTATATGCTAGCAATGAAAAATTAGAAAAGGAAATGAAAAATTATTACCTATGATAGCATTAAATATATGAAGCATTTAGAAATGAATTTACAAAAATGTATGTAAGAATTGTGTGCTTACAAATATAACACATACCTGAAAGAAATAAAAGTAGACCTAAAAAAAGGAGAGATAGGCTATGCTCATAGATTAAAAGACTGAATATTATTGAGATGTTCATTCTCCCAAATTGATTAAACGCAATTACAACCAAAATGACAAAAGGCTTATTTTGTAGAAATGACAAGCTGATACTAAAAGTTTTATTGAAAATGAAAAAGACTTGGTATAGTAAAAATTTTTTTGAAAAAGAGGAGCTAAGTGTGAAGACAGATAATACTGAAATGTTGCTGCTATGAGCCATGAACGACGCCGGGATTCTTGGCGTCTGGAGAAGAGGAATTCGATCTGGGGCCAGTGATGAGGTTTGATTGCTCAGAGCTTTTGTGTAATAAAGTGTTATTAAAGTGTAAAAGACACAGAGAAAGCTTCTGACATAGACATCAGAGGGGGCACTCTGCCCCCTTGCTAGCTTTTAGCAAGGAGTTATATACCTATTATATAACTATGGTTCCCTTGTGGCTCAGCTGGTTAAGGAGTCTGCCTGCAATGTAGGAAACCCAAGTTTGATCCCTGGGTTGGGAAGATCCCCTGGAGAAGGAAATGGCAACACACTCCAGTATTCTTACCTGGAAAATCCCATGGACAGAGGAGCCTGGCAGGCTATAGTTCATGGGATCACAAAGAGTCAGAAACGACTAAGTGACTTCACTTCTTCTGTATACCTATTAGTAAGCTGCTTATTAGAGAAAGGAAATATCTCAAAACAGAGAGTGGCACCAGGCCCCTCACCCAAAACATGCTTTTTGAGATAGCTTTGGCACAAAGTGAGTCATCCTGGGCCATAAAACAATTGACATGAATCTTGAAGAAAGGCAGATTCTAAGGTAAATACATAGTTCATTAACATAGCTTAAGAAAAACATTTCCATAAAAAAAACCGCATTGGTTAGCTCAAAGTTTGAGAAAAACTAAGTTCAGGTGGAAAAAGGTGTTGTCATGGCAACACAGAGTTTTAAAAGGAACCTCCTTTTAATTTTATACAGAATAGGAAAAAAAATTCTGACACTTGCAGCTTATTTCCTCCGCTTGGGGATCCCTAGCCTTCCTGCCTGTTACCCTCTCAATACTTGAGTTCAAGAGACATTGTGATATTTATGCTAGGAGAGATATATAGATAAATCGAAATGAAACAAGAGTCAAGATATGATCATTAATTTTTGACAAAAATACCAAAGTGACTCAATGGGAGGAAAGGATCGCTCTTTTCTCAAATGTCACTGAAACAACATGATATGAATATGGAAAAAAATAGACCTCACCTCTTCACTCACTGTATAGAATTTAACTCAATATATCATACACTTGAATGTAGAACTTAGACTCTGAAACTTCTAGAGTATCTTGGGATATTAAATATTTTTATGTTACACAATGAAGAACTTAAAAAAAATTCATAAATTGTGCTTCACCTAATTTAAAAAATTGCTGTTAAACATATTAACAATAAAAATATTGTTAAGAAAATTAAAATATGAGATTCAGAGAGAAAATTTCTTACTAATAATCTCTGCTAAAGAATTTGTGTCTAGAATATACACAGAAAAATTACAATAATGAGACAAACAACCCAATCAGTCAGTCAATCAGTTCCTCAGTCCTGTCTTTGTGAACCCATGGACTTTGTGACCCCATACAACCCAATAAAATTGTGCTGGACACTTCACAAAAGTTGATAGGTGAATGGCCTTCAAGTACTTGAAAATACGGTAAAACAATTAGTTACCAGAGAAGTACAAAATGAAGCCATAATGAGATAACACTATATACTTGCATAAAGACTAACAGTATCAACTATTGGCAAATATGGTCAGCAGTGGAAACTCTCATACATTGCTTGTGGGAATTTAAAATGTAACAACTACTTTGGAAGACAGTATAATAATTTCTTTAAAGCTAAACTTTAACTTATACTCTGAGCCAGTAAGTTCACTCTTAGATATTTACCCAATGAGAAATGAAAATACATGCCTTCACAAAGGACTGGCATACAAACATTCATAGCAGCTGTGAATAGGAGCCCCAAACTGGAAACAGGGCAAATATTCAACAGCAGATAACAGATGAACAAATTCAAATATATTTTACAATGAAAGAATACTCAGCAATAAAAATGAATAAACAACTGATACATGCACAAACATGGATGAATCTTCAAAACATTACTCTGAGCAAAAGAAGCCAGAAACAGAACACTTACTGCAAGATCCCATTTTATATGAAATTCTTGAACAAACAAAAAGGGATCATTTTGATACAAAGTAGATCAGTGCTTGCCTGGAACTAGGTCCGGTGTGCCTGTAAAAGTGAGGGTCATGTGAAAGCTCAAGCTTCAGTGGTTTCACAGTATATCTGCCACTGATAGTGGATAATAAATAAAATTTTAAAAGACAAAAAAACAGCAGCAAAGTGTTGGCTAAGTAGGCACAGTTATACCAGGGCCTGAGTTTCCCTTTTTCAGAAAGTTAGTAGTTCTCCTTGAATTCATTATTCTTTTTAAAAATAATTTATTTAATTGGAGGATAATTGCTTTACAATATTGTGATGGTTTTTGCCATACATCAACATGAATCGGCCATGGATATACATGTGTCCCCGCTATCCTGAACCACCCCCCACAACCTCCCTCCCCACCCCATTATTTTATTCTTGAGCAGCTGTCTGCCCTGCTAGTGACCTCATTCCCCATCTTGTGTAATACATGATAAGAATGCAAGAAATAATTGTTGAATGAATGACTTTGCTGATCATTTCTGATACAACACTTATTTATTCTCCTCAATCAAATAAGTAGGAAAGTATAAAGAAATCACCACTCTGCAAAAGCAAATCAAAGCCAGAAACATTTGTGGAAAACTGTGTTGGACAAAAAAAAAAAATTATTAAAGCCAATTAATTTCATTGGATATATGGCCATAAAATCCATTCCAACTCCAACCAAAATGTAAGAAAAAAAGATGAAAATATAAGAAAAAAAGATGGTTAGTGCTAACCCATATCCACAGAGAAATAACCTCAGAAATTATATCTCCTTCTAATGAGAGATGGTGCTTCTTGTTCCACTTAAGCTGGCATCTAGAAGATGCTAATTGATAACATGTGAGTGTCACAGACTGGTAAGTTTCACCGACCAAGGAAAATATTCATGATGGCTCACTGTCACAAGAGACCATCCTGTGGGCAGAACTCTTTTGTGTGAATAGATAGAAAAGCTGCTGTATGACTTAAATGACTTATTTTCAGTTGGTTTAGGCAGCAGTATTTTGATATTTGAGTGATACTCCCTTATCCATCCTCAAGGAAATACCCAGTGCAGGATATGTGTGTAAAGGACAGAGATATAGCTATAAGTTCAGTGATCCAGATAAATGAAAGTTAAAATGCTCTTGGAAAATGGAAAGGACTTCCAATACTGACCAAAATAGAGTAAGACCATTGTAGCCTACTCTCCCATTGATTATAGCTAAAAATTGTGGAAAGAATACATGAAGGAACTGCCTGAGGACTCTTAAAAGTAAATAACAACAGGAAGATTAGAAAGAGAAGTCAAAACTTGAAGAATGACTAAAATGGTGCTGAATTTCTTGATTTTATTTTTCTCCTTTGTAATGGGTTTTGACCCAAGGCTGGAACATGTCACAGAAGTACACAGTAAAAATGAATACTAAAAAATTTTAAAGAATTTTTCTCTGCCTTAAGGGAAGCCCTAACTGCAAGAGAGCCTGAAGGGGACTAAAACTCAAAGAGAAGCCTAACATTCTGGCCAGAAGAAACAGAAATAAGGGCCCCTGAGAGCCACCAAGTATGGGTGCAATCCTGGAGAGGAGAATGCTAGAGAAAAGGACCTCCTAAATCAGTGTATGAACCAATACATATCTTGGGCTTGCTCCTGAGCAGCACACAGATGAAATAGAAACAACCTCATTTGAGAACTGAACTGTAACATAAATCTCCACCTAAGTTTAACCCCTGAGTGGCACATAACCTGGGGCAGACACAAATGCCATAGCAAAGATTTTGAAACCTGAACTGATACTGTAACCAGTGCTCACAAAAGCTGAGGCACAATTTGTGATTTGAACCTAATCATGTCGATTGGCTCCTAAATCAAATAAACAAAAAATCTACACACTACAGAGGATTTTAACAGGTCACAGAGTCTTACAACATAATATTCACAATGTTCAGGATATGGTCTAAAATTACTCAAAATGCAAATAGCTGGGAAAGTCATACCAATTCTCAAAGAAAAATACAATCACTATGTGACAACATTGAGAAGACACAGGTGTTGGAATGAACAAATATTTTAAAGCAGTTGTTAAAGACATGTTATCTGAGGTAAAGTGAACTCTTTTAGAATTAATGGAAAGATAGAAGTTCTTAGAAGAGAAAGAAACTGAAAAAGAACCCAATGGAAATTTTAGAACCAAAATATAAAGTGCCTGAAGTAAAAACAAAGAAACAAAAAACCTCATTAGTGTACTTAGAAGCAGAGTGAAGATAACAGAGGGAGGATTCAGTTAACTTGGAGAGTGATCAATAGGAATCATTCAATCTGAAGAACAGAATGGGAAAAAAGAGAAATGTGGGACAACCTCATTAGAGGTCGTAGTCATGTGATTAGAGTCTCATAAATATAAGAAAAAGATATTGACACCCAAAATTTTGAAGAAATAATTGCTAATAATTTACCAAATTCTTCAGAGACATAAATTTACACATTCAAGAAACTCAGCAAAGTAAAAGTTAGATGAACTTAAAGAAAACCAAAATTAGATTCATCATAAACAAGGCATTGGAAACCAAAGATCAATCTAAAAAATTCTTGAAAGCAGCTAAATAAAAATGACACATCACCTAAATAGAAACAACAGTTCAAATGACTGAATATTTTCCCTCAGAAACCCTGGTGATCAGAAGACATGAAACATCTTTAAAGTGCTCTAAGAAAAAAAAGAAAATGAAAACTGCCAGGCTAGAATTCCATATCCAGTGAAAATAGTCTTTAGGAATGAGAGCAAATTAAAGACATTCCTAGTTGAAGAAAAATGAAGAGAATTCATTGCTACCAGACCTTCTCTAAAAATATGTTAAATTAAGTTGTTTGGATTAAAGTGGAATGATACAAGGCAAAAATTTGGAACTTCAGGGACGAAGGAAGAACAAAATAAATGGCCACTATCTGCATAAATATAGAAGACTATTTTTGTCCTCTTAAAGTTCTTTAACATGTATATCTCTGTTGAAAGCCAAAAGTATAATATTATCTGGTGAAGTTTTCAGTATATTGTAGGTGCCATATACACGACAACTATAACATGAAGGTAGTACGATAATAAATTCTTGTAGCTCCCTATCACTTAAAAAAACCCTAATATATTCAAAAGGCTGATTAGAATTTAGCTTCAACACTTGGCAACATCAAATAAAAATATTAAAAATATAAGTAATAAGACTAGGATAGATATGGTAATTGGAAATAGGACTGACATTGATAAATTAGTTATTTGTCAGTTTTATAAAAGTATTTACAGCAAGGTATGATTTGGTGGGATAAAAACCTCTGTGTTGATAAGAAGACCTGTACAAAATGCCAGACAGTAATACATATACCATATGAGTATTTCACTGTTCAGGACAAATATGTGAGGGAGGGAAATGATCGTTTATTGACTGTCTCTACAAATCAGGTGCTTCCTACACACTTTCTCACTCAGCTCATCATTCCTATCAGGTGGAACTTATGGTCCCTTTCTTTTGGTGAAAAGAAAAGAAAATTCAAAGAAGTTAGGTAAGTTACCCAATTTTATAAAGATAGGATTTGAACCTGGATTTGGTTTCAATTTCACACTGTCACTTAAAGTATGTACTGTAAATAACTTAGACCTATAGCTGTCCACACAAGTGAAGATAAAACGAAGGGGAAACTAGCCAGGTATTGTTATTTTAGCATTATTTTTATATGTAAGGGATAGATTTTGACAGAGGGGGAACAAGAAGGAAGAAAGAGCAAATAGTTAAAAGTTTAAAAATTTTAATCAGGTATAATTGTTGTTTGGTGCTCCTAGTTTCATGCGTGATTTATAAAAATAAATTCATTTCAGACTTTTTTTTTGCCCACTGATCACATAACTTGGAGAAAATTTTAATTAAAACCAAGATTCAGTTTTTAAAATACTGTTTAAGGCAACTGCACTTACAAGAATATGTTCTTTGTTTCCATAACATTTTTTGCATTTGATACACTATGGTATGGTTGTAGTTTTTCTTTAAACTCACACTCTATTTGACTTATTTTCATTCTATTCTGGCTCTCTCAAGACTCACTCACTTTATTAATTCTTGTTACAAGAGTTGTTAGGTTAAAAATATGCACGTATTTTCCTGAGAGTTTTGTGTTCCTTCCATTTCAACCTCAACTTCACAATGTAAAGTTCAGCATTTTTTTTGGTAGCAGGGACTGAAACCCAGCTATTAGCAAAATTGAAACCTACCAAGCCTACACCTTGATGATAATCAGTAGAAAAAGGCCTGTTTTTCAGGATATTCACATCAACCTCAAAAAGCTAGAAACAAATTTCTAAAAGTTTATCTCACTGTGCACATTTGTCTTCATATACATAAAATATATGTTTTAAAAAGTTAGTCTTATTATAATAGTTTCATCATGGCAAAACTAGAGGGGTAACAGATGGTTTACCTTAGTGTATGAACTGCATTTGTAAAGGACAAGAGGTATATAAATGTTCTGGGAAATTTCCTTTCTTCCCACAAAAGAAAATTATATTTAGAATATTTGAATAAACTAATTTTACAACTGTTGATTTTTTCTAAATAAAAATCAATAATGTATGACCCATATGATTATGAATCAACTTTTATTTCAGATCCTAAATATAGTCCCCCAAAGTCTCCTGGATAAATCTAATTTTAAGATATTTGACTTATTACTGCATTATCATACTGGAGAACCTAATGTCAACTGATATTTTAGCTTTCTTAAAGGATACTTTAAAAACAATTGATCTTGAGATTTTAAGTTCTTGCTATAAATTCTGTTGAACCAATCGTTCCAAGTAAAAGAATTAAGAAAGGTCACTGAATGTATTGATTGCAATGGTCTCAATTTAGTCACACAGAAGGGCTCATTCCTTGCTTAATAGTGTCATCTCAAATGAACGGGCTCAATTCAATTGATTCTGATAGGAAAGAAAAGAAAAAAATTGGTTACTCTTGGTAAATAGATTTTTGTGAAGCAAGTAAATCAGTTTTCATGACTATCAATTCTAACCCAGGAATAGTGAACAAAAAGTTTTATAAAACAAAGTATTCCCCAAATTATGGAAAAATAACTTCCTTATTGCTTTTCCTTTCTTATCTGATATCTTTTTTCACTTTATTTAAGAGTCAAATAAAACATTAGTTATATCAGTTCTGTTGAATGAAAGTCAGCATAAGTATCACAATGGCAAGGAAACTATATTTTACAAACATTATAACTTTTACCATGCTATAGTATAGTTCTTCCCTAAAATAACAGTATGATAGAAAACTAAGAGTAACATATAATTCAAGAAGCTTCTCTTCAACAAAAGACTACTAGGGGAGTATTGGATTATTTGAGTGAATTTGCAGTTTAATGTATCCGATTTTCTTTCCAGGTCTCACTATGTGCATCTTTTGTACTGCAACTGCAATGTCTATATTTTGATCTCATTGAATATCACATGTAAGTTATAGCTTTACCCCCACATGTACTGGGGCTAAGACTGATAAAAATAGATGTCAAATATAGAAATAAACAGCCAATGCAAATGTCCTAGGATGGCAACAAGTTTGGTATATTTGAGAAAAAAAAAAAAATATGCTGTGGCCAAACAACAGCAGGCATGGGGTGGAAGATGAGATAAAAGAGGTTGCCAGAGGCCAGGTCTTACAGTCTTGTAGGGAAGAAGTCTAGATTTTATCTTAAGGTTAATGAAAAGCCATGGGAGCATTTTGCACAGCAGAACGACATAGTCTGACCAACTTCTGAAAGGATTATTTTGTCTCCTGGGTGGCAAATAAGCTGAAAAGGAGAAAGGAGAGGAGCAGGGAGATCAATTCAGAGTACAGGGGACAACCATTGAGGGTGGTTTGAACTAGGTTTGTATTAATAGTGTACCACAGAAAGAAGTGGTTGAATTCTGAACATATTTTACAGTCTATTGGGCTTGTTGATGGATTGGCTATGGGGAATGAGGAAGACAGAAAAGAGGAAGGGTGACTTCTGGTTGTTTGATCCGGGGAGCTGAATGGATGGTACTGTAAAGGAAAAGGCTATGGAAGATCAGGTTGACTGTGGAGCAGCCATAGATCAAATGTTCTGTTTGCAGCATTTTATGTTTGAGGTTTCTATTAAATATCTAAGTAGAGAGGACGATTAGGTAGTCATATGTTAGTACAAAACTGAAAGCAAGGGTCAGTACTTGGGGTACTATGTAGAGTCATAGACCGATTTGAAATTGCTCAGGGAAGAATGTAGGTGGGTAGAAGAATAGTGGAAATATTGCAAATACTCCAGTATTTTTAGCTCATGCAGAGAAGAAGCAAGTAAGATAATCAAAGGTGACTGAGACTGAGTGCCTCGTATTATAGGAAATAAACAGGAGAATGTGTCATCTTGGAAGCAAAGAGAAAGAAAAATGTTTTTAAAAATGAAATAAAACTTCTAAAAGGGGGTTGAAAGATTTAAGGATGAAAAGATACATCTTCTAACAAGTACTGCTTTTTAAGAAAAGGAACAGAGAAATGGGGCTGTAGCTAGAAGATGATGTGCTGTGCTTAGTCGCTCAGTCGTGTCCAACTCTTTGTGACCCCATGGACTGTAGCCCACCATGTTCCTCTGTCCATGGGGATTCTCCAGGCAAGAATAAGGAAGTGGGTTGCCATGTCATCCTCCAGGGGATCTTCCCAACCCAGGGATTGAACACAGGTCTCCCACATTGCAGGCAGATTCTTTACTGTGTGAGCCACCCAGGAAGCCCAGAAGGTGATGCAGGGTAAGAGAAATATTTATTTTTGTTTTTAATGTAAGAGACACTAGATATTTTAAATAATTTTTTTCAATGTTTGATATAGGAGAAAGAAGGGAACAGTCATTGCTGGAGTGATGACCTCAAGAAGGTGAGAAGGGTACAGATGAGGTGGATAAAGATGCCGTGTGGGTGGGGGTTTAGGTTTGGAAAGAGGTCAAAATTTGTGATTTAGCTGCACCAAGAAAATGGATTTAGGGGTATGGAAGATAACTGTAATCATTTCTACAAATTCAAGCATTCCCTGTACTTGACCTTCATGGTTATAACTCCACACTAATCATCCCATTGCTGCCTATACTCCTACACAGTTTATTCTTCATAACCTTCCAAATATGGGTTAATCAAGGAAGGTACTAGGGGAATCAAGTCAGAAAGATGGCTTGTCCTAATTTCACAAAAACGATTCCAAATTATCTGAATTTTATTTTTAGTGTAGAGGCTAAAAAATTGTTTGCTTCAGAGGCATAACTCCCTTAATTCTTGGTGAAGTTGAAGGTAGAATCAATGTTGTTTGATCCTGACCAGTCAAGGGTTTAGTGGACTGTAGAGCTCCAAGACTATTTAGCGAAGCAACCTGGAAGCTTTGTTCACTTCATCACTTTTCTTCTGCAAGAACTCTCTCTCAGGGCTTCCTCCAGTGTTGCTTTACCCTCTTTTGTTACATCCTGAGCAATCTGTCAGTGCCATCTTTTGGAAATAAAGAGGTTTTTTTTTTTTCAAAATTTGGCACCCCACAATATATTCAGTTATTTTCCGTAAGCATACACTACATGCAGAGTACAGTGGAAAGTTTTATTGAGGAGGCAGGGTCTCCAGTCTGTACTTTGGGCATTCATTAGACACCCTGAGGATCGTGACATGACGTATACCAGAAAGCAAGAGCTGTTATTCCAACAGTTCAATCACCAGCTCTGGTCCTACTATCCTCTATTGCCAAAACCAAACAGTTCTTTTTGTGTTTCACATTAACATAGCATTTTCGGAATCCAGAACTCCTAGCGAATACTTAGTTCAGCAACTTTACTATTTATATTAGGTAAACTGAGACCTACATTAACCTAAAGATTTGCCAAAGTTAACCCAGCATGTTAGTGGAACAATCTAGACTCACTGATCCCTTACGCCTCACTCTCTGCACCATGCTACCATGCTGCTTCCCTCTCTCCGGGAATCACTGCAGTGTAGCAACAGTCTTCTCAGACAGACAAAGTGGCTAGATTGACTCCAAACATCACATGTACCGCAAACTGTAAAGCAACTTCCCCAGGGACCATAGCAAAACCTTTTCAAGGTAAAGGAGCAAGAACTATAAGATAATAAGGCAGAGAAAGCAGAAAAGTAATAACAAGAGGAGAAACATAAAGATATAATGTCCTGAGAAAACAGAAGAAAAGAATCTAGCATAAAGAAAAATGAAGAAAAACATCTGGCATGAGGAAAAATAAAGATGCATCTATAAATTGTTTGAAATAGAGGGGCAGAAAGGAAGCTGAGTTATGCAGCACTCTCTGTTAGACTGATGGGGACGAGTCAACCCAGCTGCCCTGACTCTTCCAAAGGCCACTCTATTTTTTGCTGGTGATTCATCTTACCCTGACAGAGATAGGCTTCCTGCCTAGCTGTTCTTTTCCTGGTTGCCTGCTTTGCCTAGATTTGGTATTGCAAAATGACTTTACTGTTGGTATCATCTTTTTGTTTGAGATCTCATGGCCTTAGAACTAAAGATTTCATTCCAAGTATAAAACACTTAAAAGTTTATGGGATGCTTACTCATACTTACCTCTTTGACCCTCACAATAAACTCATGAGACATATACTTAGACCTTCCATGAAGGCTGTGGATAGGTACAGAGGGGCAGGAGACCACGAAGGTTCATAAAGCCAAATATCCTCTGGAAGCACACCAAGTCAAGGAAGACATTCCAGAGGGGACCAGGAGAAAGTCAAGGCCACAAGCCAGGAGAGGCTAAATCACACATCCAAGTACTGAAGTGACAGAGGAGGATCGGGAGGATACAGATGAAGGAAAAAGACACTGGATTAATGAGTAAGGATGAAAAGTGGATGGGGCTATATGATTCAGAAGTTTTGGCATCTATAAATATTAACCATGCTTCAGAATGCTCCAGTCAGACCCACTGACCTTTTGCTATACCTACATACTCTATTAAGCACCCATTTTCTTTAAGTCTTTGACCTTTCTATTCTGCCTGGAATGCTCTCCCAGCCCACTCCCTTTATACAAGCCTTGTCTTACTCCCTCACCTTATGAGATCTCTACTAATATATCACCTTACTAGTGAGGTTCCCCCAAACCTTTCCTATATCACCCAACACACCTTCTCCTTCTCTACTAATTTGTAGTTCTCCACAGCATATACCACCATCTGAGTACAGACATATGTGTAGATATACACATATAGGTCTATCTCTATATCTATCTCTATCTATGAAGGATATGTCTACACACACATACACACACACATAGATTTGTCATCAGCCTATCCCAATTTTAGTATGCTCAAGAGGACAGAAATTTCTGTCTCTCTTTTTTATTCTGTCTCCCCAGCTCTAGGAAAATTGTCTAGCCTGAAGAAAGCACTCAATAAATATTTGTTTGACAAATGAATAATTTCCCCATCTCTGCAGCTAGATTGCAAATGTCTCAAAAGGCAAAAACCATGTCCGTTTTCATCATTATATCTCCAGTGTTTTGCAAGGGACTTGGGACACTGTGAATGCTTACAACGGATTGGTGGAGTAAGAAATGGACAATCTCACATTCCTATGAATCAAGCTGCAGTATAACCTTGAATTCTTTGGCCCACCACAACTGCTTTGTTATTCTGAGGGCGTCCATTCTCCTTGTATGATCATTTTCTGAAAACGAATGTAAAATGAACATGGCTATTCTCTGAGGACTCAGTTTGTTCTGGTTCGTCCGTATCTGCTGAGGTTTTTGCTCTTGATGAGATATTTGTTAATTAGCTTACAAATGGGGAGGAATAATTTCATACATGTGAGCGATATCACATTAAAGTATCTTAAAATATTATTTGAAGCAACACAATTTTTAAATAGAAAGATATTAAATACCTGCTAGGTATAAGACTAGCTAAATGAGTTACCTAATCAAGATTTCACAGATGATTACATAAATGAATACATTCTGTAGTTGAGTTAATTGATTTCCTTTTTTAGAGTATAAAATCTTTAATATACAGATCATGCTTTCAGTGTGTTCTTTATGCAGCCTAACACATTTTGACTGCTCTATAAATAACAATCAAATTAAAACCATGACAGCTCTAGCATTAATACATCCAATACAATTGTGCTTGGGGCTTCCCTCGTGGCACAGTGGTAAAGAATCCACCTGCCAATGCAGGAGACACAGGTTCAAAACCTAGGTCAGGACGATCCCCTGGAGAAATAAATGGCAACCAAGTATTCTTGCCTGGGAAATCCCATAGACAGAGGAGCCTGGTGGGCTACAGTCCATGGAGTCTCAGAGTCAGACAAGACTCGGCAACTGAACAAGAACTACAGTTGTGCTTGCAGGTACCTTTCTCTTTCACTAGTAAGTGCTTGCCAAAGGGTTTGCATAACAAATGCAGTACAAACTTAGTCATTGACATTTTGTCCTTTATCTTACAAAAATATTTAGAAATATTTATAATCTATAAGGGCTTCCCTGTGGCTCAGAGGTTAAAGCTCCTGCCTCGAATGTGGGAGAACAGTGGAAGTAAGATATAGATAAAAACAGTAGCAAAAGTTACTAGAGTTCAGCTCAAAATGAAAAAGTAATAGATTAGAATTATAAGAAGCCACTGACTTTTAAATATTCTTGAGAACAAATTATAGGGAACATCTTGATTTAGGAATAGACAAGCAAGACCATCAAATGGCTCCTTTCACAGATGATTTTCTCTTCTGCCATCAGGCTGTCTGCCACAGTCACTGTCAGTATGATCTAACAATGAGATTCGGATAGGGACAAGTGGACACTCTCTCCATACACTCTCTTCTTTAATAAGTAGGTATTGTTGACTAACAACAAAAGGGCACTGTGATTATGCTTTTGTATTCTCGAGATTTTCCACAGATTAGTTTATAATAGCACATACACTCTAACATATATGCATAAACTCATTAGTGTTTCATAATCTATTTTAGTATGTGGGTTTCACTCTTCTCTGTTTAACTTCCTGTGATCTTTGTAAAGCTGAGAGGAAGATTCACTTTAGTAAATTTATATTCCATTGTATATTGGGCAGTTCAGTTCAGTTCAGTTGCTCAGTTGTGTCTGACTCTTTGCCATCCCATGGACTGCGGCATGCCAGGCTTCCCTGTCCATCACCAACTCCTGAAGCTTGCTCAAACTCATGTCCATCGAGTCGGTGATGCCATCCAACCATCTCATCCTCTGTTGTCGCCTTCTCCTCCTGCCTTCAATCTTTCCCAGCATCAGGGTCTTTTCTAATGAGTCAGTTCTTCACATCAGGTGGCCAAAGTATTGGAGTTTCAGCTTCAGCATCAGTCCTTCCAATGAATATTCAAGATTGATTTCCTTTAGGATGGACTGGTTGGATATCCTTTCAGTCCAAGGGACTCTCAAGAGTCTTCTCCAACACCACAGTTCAAAAGCATCCATTCCTTGACACTCAGCTTTCTTTATGGTCCAATTCTCACAACCGTATATGACTACTGGAAAAACCATAGCTTTGACTAGACAGACCTTTGTCAGCAAAGTAATGTCTGTTTCTCCTTTTTAATATGCTGTCTAGGCACCTGGTGTTAAATTATACTTAAATAATTAAATAAATAATTAAATAATTAAGCTAAATAATAATATTTTAATTATTTTAATTAAATATTATTTTAATATTTATTATTAAATTTTAATAAATTTTTTATTATTTTAATATTATTTTAATCTTCACAATAACTCTCTGAGGTAAGTGGTTAATAATATGCCCATTGAAAATAATGAAAATAAGAATCAGAAAGGTTAATTCACTTGCACAATGTTTTACAATCATGAATTGCGAAGCCATGATTTAAAACCTAGTAGACCTGACTCCAAAGCCCATATTCTTTCCAGAGTAGCAGGGCTCCTTCAAGTACTATAAAAGGGTCTCTGACCTGGAGGTCCCTGCATTGGGTACAGTCACTGCCCTGGTGCTCAATCGACTGTATCTGTTTTGGATGTGAGACCCTGTACACTTTCATATACAGTATTCAGTAGAAACTTCACAATATCTCTGTGTATTATTGCTTCTGTTTTTAAGATGAAACATCTAAAACCTGACAGTTTCAGGCAACTTTCTCAGAGTCACATAGCAAGAGGTAGATTCAAATATCAAATTTAACTCCTCCCACTGAAAATTCTGTTTTGCCACTCATTATCATGCTTTGTTTTGCTATTTAACTCCATGTATGTGTGTTAATACATGTGTGTGCACATGCACACATACCTGTTTTATTTCCTTTAGACTGTAACCTATTTTAAGGATTATATTTTATATTAATTTATATGTTGCATTCTTCTTTGTACCTGATTCTTAAGAAATGGAACTATGTCTTTATTGGCAGTATAAAAATGATTTAATAGAAATGTCAAATAAAAATGTGTTTGTAATAATATCTGGAGAAAAGATATAAGCTATTCACAGTGCATCAAGTGTTTTCAGTATACTCTTTTATTTCAATATAGGAATCAAGAAAGAAACGTCACCAAAAATATATTTTCTCCAATGTCAGAGAGCTTCGCTGAAAGCTGCAGTGCAGTGTAAACTTAATGTTTTATTAAATTCTAATTGACATTTAAGAATATGAGAGTAATTTAAAGAAGAAAGTTGTGACAGGATGAGATGTTTTCAACTTTTGTGGTAAGTATAAGGTTAGCTACTTTGTTGTTGTTGTTTAGTTGCTAACTCATGTCGGATTCTTTGCAATCCCATGGACTGCAGCACACCAGTCTCCTCTGTCCTCCACTATGTCCCAGAGTTTGCTGAAATTCATGACCATTGAGTCCCTGTTGCTATTTAACTATCTCATCCTCTGCTGCTCCCTTCTCCTCCTGCCCTCAATCTTTTGCACTCAACATTCTTTATGGTTGGCAAGTAGTCTCTAATTAAAAGTAAAATGAAAAAGTAAAGTAGATTTTTTAAACTCATTGGTGGAATATGGTTGACAGAACTGGTTTGTGTCCCCAGAACCAAAAGGTAGCTGGTCCATGTTTTATGAATACAGAGTATCAAAGGAATATGTGCAACCTGAACTTTTTTTGTTGTTGCTATTTCACTCAAGTGTTCCTTATTACTGCAAGGCATGAGAACTTCACATGGCTTGTCAATAATTCTGCTTAATACAGTTATATCATGAATTTATTTTTCAAAGATCCATGCAAACTTCTGTGAAAAGAAAAAAGTTGGCCCTAGGCAAATGATAATAAAGTTAACTACAAATGAATTGTTAAAAAAGATAAGCAATAGATGTGTGGAAAGTTCAAGAAGAGGACACATGGATTGATTCTGTTAATTCTGGGATGGTAGAGGCAGAAGGCAATGGCACCCCACTCCAGTACTCTTGTCTGGCAAACCCCATGGACGGAGGAGCCTGGTAGGCTGCAGTCCATGGGGTCGCTGAGGGTCGGACATGACTGAGCAACTTCACTTTCACTTTTCACTTTCATGCATTGGAGAAGGAAATGGCAACCCACCCCAGTGTTCTTGCCTGGAGAATCCCAGGGACTGCGGAGCCTGATGGGCTGCTGTCTATGGGGTCGCACAGAGTTGGACACAACTGAAGTGACTTAGCAGCAGTAGCAGCAGAGGCAGAAGAACTTATTCATTTCCTTAGGTAGATCATTCATGAATCAAGAGAATGAATTAAAATTAAAATCCTGGTAACTGAATTCTGTTAGAAAAATTTTAGTCTTTTCCTAGATTCAGTCATCACTATTTTGATATTCAAATTGTCCCTGTTACAGATATCACCTTTCAGTTACATGAGAAAATCAGCACATGAGATGAGAGCACTCATTCATTATTGTCAGGCATTAGATTTTCCAGAGACAGTTTTAAAGTCAATGTTCTTAATTTCAGGGTTATTGAAAAACCGTTGAAGTCCCAGCACTTTTTTCTCTCTGGCTATCTACATCCCTGTGCTCTAAGCCTCTGCCAATCAATACTAAAAGCAGTTACTACAGTTAAGCAGATGTGCAATAACTCTGGGGCTTCCCAGGCGGCACTAGTGGTAAAGAACCCACTTGACAATGAAGGAAACATGAGATGCAGGTTCAGTCCCTGGGTGGAGAAGATCTCCTGGAGGAGAGCATGGCAGCCCACTCTAGTATTCTTGCCTGGAGAATCCCCATGGACAGAGGAGCCTGGAGGGATACAATCCATAGGGTCGCAAAGAGTCAGACACAACTGAAGCAACCTATCACGCATGCATGCACAATACAATGCTCCCTTACCTCCAGACCTTTGTGTACCTAATCTGTATGAAGAAATTTCTTCTTTAGATTTTTTAATAAAAATTAAGGTAAAATTTGTTGTATTTGCTGTATAGCTCTATGAATTTCAACTCATGTATAGATTCATGTAACAACCACCGTAATCAGAACAGTTTCATCACTCCCAAGCTCCTAGTGCTGTCTCTTTAGAATCACATCCTCTGCAAAACTCATAACTCCTGGAAAATCACTGATCTGTTCTCTGTCACATAGTCTTGTCTTTTCCAGAGTACAGTGTAACTGGAATCATACAGTAGTGTACATTTTGAAACTGAGCTTCTTTTATTTGACACAATGCTTTGAGATTAATCCAAATTGTGTGTATCAATAGTTTCTTTTATTGCTGAAAAGAATTCCATTGTGTAGATATACTACAGTTATTCAGTCATCCATTGAAGGATATTTGGATTGTTTCCACTTTGGGATTACTATGAAAAAAGTTGCTAAGAACTTTCATACACAAGCCTCTGTGTGAACACATTTGTGGTAGGCTGAGTAAAGTTCTCCAAAGATGTCCACTTTTTAATCCTTGAAAATTGTGAATATATTACCTTGTGGCAAAATATGCTTTGCAAATGTGATTAATTATCTTGAGATGGGAATATTATCTTGGATTGTCCTGGCAGGTCCTAAATACAATCACAAGTGTCCTTGTAAGAGAGAAGCAAAGGGAGATTTGCCCCAGAGAGAAGAGAAGGCAATGTGATCACAGAGGCTGATGTTGGAATGATGTGGCTATAAGCCAAAGAACACAAGTAACCACCAGGACATAGAAGAAACAGGAGACAGATTCTCCTGTTGAGCTTCCCGAGGGATTTCTCTCCTGCTAACATCTTGATTTAAATCCAGTGAAACTGATTTCAGATTCCTGGTCTCCACATCTGTAAGGGAATATATTTCTATTGAGTCACTAAGCTTGAGGTAAGTTTTTACAGTAGCCAAAGGAAACTAATACAATAAGTTTTCTTATTCTAGGTTAAATTTTCAGGAGTTCAGTTCCTAGGTTTTATGGTAAATATGTGTTTAACTTTAAAAGAAAGTACAATACTATTTTTCAGAATGATTGTAAAATTTGCATTTCTGTCAGCAGTATATGAAAGGTACATTTGTTCTTCATGCTTATAAGCACGTGATACTATTTTCATTATATCCCTTTAATAGGTATGTGCTGATTGTGATTTTAATTTGCCTTTCACTAATAAAAAATAATGTTTAACGTCTTTTCATGTGCTTATTTGCCATCCATTTACCCTCTTGAGTAAAGTGTATATTCTAGTCTTTTTCCCATTTTCGAATTGGGTTGTTTAATTTTTAACAATTTCATTTTGAGAATTTTTTTATATAGTCTAGATATAGGTCCTTTGTTGGATATGTATGCTTATCTTTTCCTTCTTTTAATAGAGTCTTTTACAAAGCAAACATTTTTAATTTTGAAGAGGTTACATTATAATTTTTTCCTATGGATCTTGCTTTGGATGTAAAATCTAAACTTTTCATCACACCCTCAGAAACAAAGAATTTCTTCTGTTTTTCTTTTAAATCTTTTATAGTTTTACAACTAGGCCCATGATCCATTTTGGGTTAATTTTTGTATAAGATATGAGGTTTAAGTTGAGATTCATTTTTTTCATTTGATTGTCCAATTATTGCAGTACCACTTGTTGAAAAAGTATCTTTTCTCCTTCAAATAATATTTGCATCTTTATCGTCTCTCAGTCAGTCATACTTTGAAAGTCTACTCTGTCCTTTTGACTTACATTGCTGCCATGATTCCACACAGTATTAATATGGATAACTGTAGCTATATAGAAAGTCTTAAAGTTCCTCTAACTTTATCCTTATTTTTCACAATTATTTTGGCTAGTATAGTTTCTTTGCCTTTCCTTATACATTTTAAATAAAATTATCTGAACAAACAATCCTGCTGAAATTTTGATAAGAATTGCACTAAGGTTGTAAGATAAATTTTGAAAAAATTGACAATTTTACTATGATAAGTCTTCTGATCCAAAACCACATGATTAATTAAGATCTTGTTTGATTTTCTTCATCTCTTTTTAGTGGTTTTTAGCATCAGGATCTTGTTTACTCCTTAATATCAGAATGTGACAAAGACATTGCAAGAAAGGAAAAATACAAATGAGTATCTTTCATAACATATATCACCTTGTTTTTCAACAAAGTTTTCAACAAAAGATTCACAAATAAATGCAAAAATGTATAATAGAATTATATACTACAACCAAATGAGATTTATTCCATGTGTACAAGGCTCATTCATCATTTAAAAATCAATTAATGTACATTGTGAAATAATTAGCATGATCATGCAAATGCATTCATCACCTCACATAGTTAAGTCTTTTTTTGTGTGTGGTAAGAATCTATTTCTGCTTTATTGACTATGCCAAAGCCTTTGACTGTGTGGATCAAAATATACTGTGGAAAATTCTTCAAGAGATGGGAATACCAGACCACCAGACCTGCCTCTTGAGAAATCTGTATGCAGGTCAGGAAGCAACAGTTAGAAATGGACATGGAACAACAGACTGGTTCCAAATAGGAAAAGAAGTACGTCAAGGCTGTATATTGTCACCCTGCTTATTTAACTTCTATGCAGAGTACATCATGAGAAACGCTGGGCCAGAAGAAGCACAAGCTGGAATCAAGATTGCTGGGAGAAATATCAATAACCTCAGATATGCAGATGACACCACCCTTATGGCAGAAAGTGAAGAGGAACTCAAAAGCCTCGTGATGAAAGTGAAAGAGGAGAGTGAAAAAGTTGGCTTAAAGCTCAACATTCAGAAAATGAAGATCATGGCACCTGGTCCCATTACTTCAATGGGAACAGATGGGGAAACAGTGGAAAGTGTCAGACTTTATTTTTCTGGGCTCCAAAATCACTGCAGATGGTGATTGCAGCCATGAAATTAAAAGACGTTTACTCCTTGGAAGGAAAGTTATGACCAACCTAGATAGCATATTGAAAAGCAGAGACATTACTTTGCCAACAAAGGTCCATCTAGTCAAGGCTATGGTTTTTTCCCGTGGTCATGTATAGATGTGAGAGTTGGACTGTGAAGAAGGCTGAGCACCGAAGAATTGATGCTTTTGGACTGTGGTGTTGGAGAAGACTCTTGAGAGTCCCTTGGACTGCAAGGGGATCCAATCAGTCCATTCTAAAGGAGATCAGCCCTGGGATTTCTTTGGAAGGAATGATGCTAAAGCTGAAACTCCAGTACTTTGGCCACCTCATGCGAAGAGTTGACTCATTGGAAAAGACTCTGATGCTGGGAGGGATTGGGGGCAGGAGGAGAAGGGGACGACAGAGGATGAGATGGCTGGATGCCATCACTGACTCGATGGACATGAGTCTGAGTGAACTCCAGGTGTTGGTGATGGACAAGGAGGACTGGAGTGCTGCCATTCTTGGGGTCGCAAAGAGTCGGACACAACTGAGCGACTGAACTGACTGACTGGCTGAAGAATGCTTAAGATCTCTCAGCAAATTTCAAACATATAATATTTTTTATTAATTATAATAGCCATGCTAAATATTAGGTGCTCAAAACTTAGTCACCTTACACTGAAAGTTTGTACCTATTGAGCTTGTTCAGTCATGTCTGATTCTTTGCAATCCCATGGACTGCAGCACGCCAGGCTTCCCTGTACTTATCATCTCCCACAGCTTGCTTAAAGTCGTGTTCACTGAGTCAGTGATGCCATCCAACCATCTTGTTCTCTGTCGTCCCCTTCTCCTCCTGCCTTCAGTCTTTCCCAGCATCAGGGTCTTTTCTAATGATCAGGTGACCAAAGTATTGGAGTTTCAGCTTCAGCACGAATCCTTCTAATGAATATTCTGGATTGATTTCCTTTAGGATTGACAGATCTCCTTACAGTCCAAGGGACTCACAAGAGTCTACTCCAACACCACAGTTCAAAAGCATCAATTCTTCGATGTTCAGCCTTCTTTATGGTCCAACTGTCAAATCCATACATGACTATTGGAAAAACCATAACTGTGACTATATGGACCTTTGTCGGCAAAGTAATGTCTCTGCTTTTTAATAAGCTGTCTAGGTAGGTCATAACTTTTCTTCCAAGGAGCAAGAGTCTTTTAATTTCATGGCTGCAGTTACCATCTGCAGTGATTTTGGAGCCCAAGAAAATAAAGTCTGTCACTGTTTCCACTGTTTTTCCATCTATTTTCATGAATTGATGGGACCAGATGCCATGATCTTAGTTTTCTGAATGTTGAGCTTTAAGCCAGATTTTTCACTCTCCTCTTTCACCTTCATCAAGAGACTCTTCAGTTTCTCTTTGCCTTCTGCCATAAGGGTGGTGTCATCTGCATATCTGAGATTATTGAAATTTCTCCTGGCAATCTTGATTCCAGCTTGTGCTTCATCCAGCCCAGCATTTTGCATGATGTACCCTGTGTATTGTAGCTCAGCTGGTAAAGAATCCACCTGCAATGTGGGAGACCTGGGTTCAATCCCTGGGTTGGGAAGATCCCCTTGAGAAGAGAAAGGTTACCCACTCTGGTATTCTGGCCTAGAGAATTTCATGGACTGTATAGTCCATGGGGTTGCAAAGAGACAGGACTGAGTGACTTTCACTCACCCTGCATATAAGTTAAAGAGCCTTGATGTACTCCTTTCCCAAATTTGAACTAGTTCATTGTTCCATGTCTGGTTCTAACTGTTGTTTCCTGGCATACAGGTTTCTCAAGTGGTCTGGTATTCCTATCTCTTTAAGAATTTTCGACAGTTTGTTGTTATTCACACAGTCAAAGTCTTTGGCATTGTCAATAAGGCAGAAGTAGATGTTTTTTTTAATTTTTTTAAATTCAATTTTTATTTTATATTGGGAGTATAACTGATTTACAATGTTGTGTTAGTCTCAGGTGTACAACAAAGTGATTCTGTTATACATATACATGTATCTACTCTTTTTTGGATTATATTCCCATATAAGCTATTACAGAAGTAGATGTTTTTTGGAACTCTCTTGCTTTTTTGAGGATCCAACAGATGTTGGCAGTTTGATTTCTGGTTCCTCTGCCTTTTCTAAATCCAGCTTGAACATCTGGAACTTCTCTGTTCACATACTGTTGAAGCCCAGCTTAGAGAATTTTGAGCATTACTTTGCTAGCATGTGAGATGAGTGCAATTGTGTGGTAGCTGGAAAATTGGCACTGCCTTTCTTTGGGATTGGAATAAAAACTGACCTTTTCCATGAAGGCCACTGTGGCCTGTGGCCACTATTAAGTTTTCCAAATTTGTTGGCATATTGAGTGCTGCACTTTCACAGCATCATCTTTTGGGATTTAATTCCACCACCTCCACTAGCTTTGTTCATAGTGATGCTTCCTAAGGCCCCCTTGACTTCACATTCCAGGATGTCTGGCTCTAGGTGAGTGATCACACCATCATGGTTATCTGGGTCATGAAGATCTTTTCTGTATAGTTCTTCTGTGTATTCTTGCCTCCTCTTCTTAATATCTTTTGCCTCTGTTAGGTCCATTCCATTTCTGTCCTTTACTGTCATCATCTTTGTGTGAAATGTTCCCTTGGTATCTCTAATTTTCTTGAAGAGATCTCTAGTTTTTCCCATTCTATTGTTTTCCTTTCTTTCTTTGCATTGTTCACTTAGGAAGCCTTTATTTTTTTTCCTTGCTATTTTTTGGAACTCTACATTCAGATGGGTATATCTTTCTCTTACTCTTTTGCCTTTTGCTTCTCTTCTTTTCTCAGCTATTTGTAAGCCCTGCCCAGACAATCATTTTGCCTTTTTGACACTGTTCCTCTGCCTCATTTTACTTTTTATTATTATGATATTGTTTTCTTTTTAAAAATTTTTATTTTTGTTTGGAGAATAATTGATCTAGAATATTGTGGTGGTTTCTGCCATACATCAATATGAATCAGTCAAATCAGTCATATGTATACATATGTCTCTCCCATCCTAAATTGCCCCCATCTCCCTCTCCATCCCATTCCTCTAGGACATTACAGTATATTCCTACTGCCTATTCACTTTCAGTTCAGTTCAGTCGCTCAGTCGTGTCCGACTCTTTGCGACCCCATGAATTGCAGCATGCCAGGCTCCCTGTCCATCACCAACTCCCGGAGTTCACTCAAACTCACGTCCACTGAGTCAGTGATGCCATCCAGCCATCTCATCCTCTGTCATCCCCTTCTCCTCCTGCCCCCAATCCCTCCCAGCATCAGATTCTTGTCCAATAAGTCAACTCTTCACATGAGGTGGTGAAAGTACTGGAGTTTCAGCTTTAGCATCACTCCTTGCAAAGAACACACTAGGACTGATCTCCTTTAGAATGGACTGGTTGGATCCCCTTGCAGTCCAAGGGACTCTCAAGAGTCTTCTCCAACACCACAGTTCAAAAGCATCAATTCTTCGGTGCTCAGCCTTCTTCACAGTCCAACTCTCACATCTATACACGACCACGGGAAAAAACCATAGCCTTGACTAGACGGACCTTTGTTGGCAAAGTAATGTCTCTGCTTTTCAATATGCTATCTAGGTTGGTCATAACTTTCCTTCCAAGGAGTAAGCGTCTTTTAATTTCATGGCTGCAATCACCATCTGCAGTGATTTTGGAGCCCAGAAAAATAAAGTCTGACACTGTTTCCACTGTTTCCCCATCTATTTCCCATCAAGTGATGGGACCAGATGCCATGATCTCCATTTTCTGAATGTTGAGCTTTAAGCCAACTTTTTCACTCTCCACTTTCACCTTCATCAAGAGGCTTTTGAGTTCCTCTTCACTTTCTGCCATAAGGGTGGTGTCATCTGCATATCTGAGGTGATTGATATTTCTCCCAGCAATCTTGATTCCAGCTTGTGTTTCTTCCAGTCCAGCTTTTCTCATGATGTACTCTGCATAGAAGTTAAATAAACAGGGTGACAATATACAGCCTTGACATACTCCTTTTCCTATTTAGAATCAGTCTGTTGTTCCATGTCCATTTCTAACTGTTGCTTCCTGACCTGCATACAGATTTCTCAAGAGGCAGGTCTGGTGGTCTGGTATTCCCATCTCTTTCAGAATTTTCCACAGTTTATTTTGATCCACACAGTCAAAGGCTTTGGCATAGTCAATAAAGCAGAAATAGATGTTTTTCTGGAACTCTCTTGCTTTTTCCATGATCCAGTGGATGTTGGCAATTTGATCTCTGGTTCCTCTGCCTTTTCTAAAACCAGCTTGAACATCAGGAAGTTCACGGTTCACATATTGCTGAAGCCTGCCATGGAGAATTTTGAGCATTACTTTACTAGCGTGTGAGATGAGTGCAATTGTGTGGTAGTTTGAGCATTCTTTGGCATTGCCTTATTTATGTATACATAATATATAATTTACAATACACAATATATGTATATACAATACATATGTGTATATATGTTATACATAGAATCCAACCAATCTGTCTTAAAGGAAATTAGTATTGAATATTCATTGAAAGGACTGTTGCTGAAGCTGAAACTCTAATAGTTTGGCCACCTGACTTGAAGAATTGTCTCATTTGAAAAGACCCGTATGCTGGGAAAGATTGAAGGTGGGAGAAGTGGGCAAAAGACCTTTTGACTGGGAGAAATTGAAGGCATGAGGAGAAGGGGACAACAGAGTATGAGATAGTTGGATAGCCTCACTGACTCAATGGATATGAGTTTTAGTTAACTCCAGAATTTGGTTATGGACAGGGAAGTCTGGCATGCTGCAGTCCGTGGAGTCGCAAAGAGCTGGACATGACTGAGCGACTGGACTGAACTGAACTATATAGCCATATGTGTACATATATATTATACAATATATATTATTAGCATACATTATATACATATTATATATATAATCATATTATGCCATATATCTTATAATACATGTGTGTAAATATGTATCTGTATTTATATACATATATGTATATGTATAGACATAGATATTTACAGTATTTAATACACTACATATTATATATGTAATATATACAATATTATATACTATATGTTATATATGTAATATATACAATGCTATATACTATATATTATATGTCACATATATAAAATACATATGTATATTATAAAATATATATAATAAATTATATATACAACATATGTAATAAATTATAGTGTGTGATTATATGTACAATATACACATATATTTTATATACTATATATAATATATATACAATATATATAACACATTGTGTATATATATACACACAATATATACAGAATAAATATATAATGTAATTATATATATATATAATTATATATATAAAAATATATTATTAAACAATATAATGTAATATTATAATATATCTATTATATAATTTATTTTTTATATATATACATGGAAAACCTTATATAATAAATATAACATTTATTATGTGATGATCATATATAATATATAAAATGGTATATATATATATATATATATATACACACACACACACATAATAGAATATTACTCTGGTATTAAAGAATGAAAATTTGCCATTTGCAACAGCATGATTGAACCTCTAGGGTATTATGCTGAATGAAACAAGTCAGGCAGAGAAAGAGAAATATTCTATGTTATCATTTATATGTGCAATCTAAAAAATAAGATTAATGAATGTAATAAAAGAGAAGCAGACACACAAATATAGAGAAAAACTAGTAGTTACCACTTGGGACAGGAAAGAGGAGGTGCATGATAGGGCTAAGTGGTTAAGAGGTACAAACTTGTATGTAGAAAATAAACTATAAGTATGTTATGGTATAACACAAGAGTCAGACACAACTAAAACAACTAAGCACCCACACAAGTATCTTATATATGGGATATTAAACAGAAGCCAATATCACTCTCGCAGGAAACATATATATTACCACCCTATTCACTTTACATATGGCAATATATGTAATATAGTATACATCATATGCATATAATATACAATATGTGAAATATGATATATATGTATATATATACAATATTATGTATTGTACACAGAGCACATATATAGTATGTATAGTTAGTGTTATATATTATTATATTTTATATACAATATATATATATTAGACAATAGATAATGCAATAAATATACATGGTTATCTAATATATATTTTAAAATAAAATATTTTGTATATATGTAATATACCTATATATTATGTTCATTATATATGGTCTATAGGCATATTATGTATATATCTATATGCATACATATACAGATACATATGTATGCATAAAGTATGTATATTTGTCCATATACATATTTATGTATATGTATGCATGTGTTATTTTGTATACACATACAATATATAACATACAATATACAATATTCAACATGAATTATGTATGTATAAAATTGTATGTTTGCATATGCTTGTATGTTATACATATATAGCCACATATATACATATATGTCATGCAATATATATTATTAATATATATTATGTACTTTGTATTATAAATTAAATATGTAATGATTTTTTTGTCATATATCTTTTAGTATATATATGTATATAAATAGATATATACAACACATAATACACTATGCATTACATATTTAATATATACAGCATTATATACTATACA
Organism: Bos grunniens; assembly: GCF_055505025.1. Classification (NCBI taxonomy): domain Eukaryota; kingdom Metazoa; phylum Chordata; class Mammalia; order Artiodactyla; family Bovidae; genus Bos; species Bos grunniens. The sequence goes on along the minus strand of NC_141194.1, from coordinate 120,332,095 downwards.
TTATATATCACATATGTAGCATATACATATTTTATAAGTACATATGTAGACAATATTATATATTGTATATATATAGCATATATTATAAGTTTTATTACACATTACATGATTTTATTATATAAACATAATTTTTAAATTTATTCATTATACATATTTTAAATATGTTTATTTAAAAGTGTTTATGCATTATATATAAATGTTTATACACATATGCATATATATATGTTAAATATAGGCTCATGTTTATATATATATATATACACCCATAATGCCTATATTATATGTGTATCTTAATATATACATGTGTGATATTATATACCTGACATTATATATATCATAGATATCAAATGTATAATATATGTGATAAATACTTATGGCGTATAATTTTTAAGACATACATATGCATATATAGATACATATATTATACATATTGTATACATATTTATGTATTACAAGAATATGTATGTACATATTGTATTTGTAAGGAGTTCACTCAGACTCACGTCCATCAAGTCAGTGATGCCATCCAGCCATCTCATCCTCTGTCATCCCCTTGTCCTCCTGCCCCCAATCCCTCCCAGCATCAGAGTCTTTTCCAATGAGTCAACACTTCACATGAGGTGGCCAAAGGACTGGAGTTTCAGCTTTAGCATCATTCCTTCCAAAGAAATCCCAGGGCTGATCTCCTTCAGAATGGACTGGTTGGATCTCCTTGCAGTCCAAGGGACTCTCAAGAGTCTTCTCCAACACCACAGTTCCAAAGCATCAATTCTTCGGTGCTCAGCTTTCTTCACAGTCCAACTCTCACATCCATACATGACCACAGGAAAAACCATAGCCTTGACTAGATGGACCTTTGTTGGCAAAGTAATGTCTCTGCTTTTGAATATGTTATCTAGGTTGGACATAACTTTTCTTCCAAGGAGTAAACGTCTTTTAATTTCATGGCTGCAGTCACCATCTGCAGTGATTTAAAAAAATATATATATATATACAATAGTCAATATTATATATTAATATACAGAATATATTATATATTGTATGTATTATAGTACATATTATTTGATTTTTATATACACAATATAGACTAAAATCTTTATTATGTATATCTAATATTTGTTATAAATATATTTATATGTATATACTTTTATTATATATAATTTAGAATAGATTTTTTTACTGTATATATACTATATACAATATTATATTTAATATACATATACTATTTATTGTATGGTATATTTATTATGCTATATATTTTATACAATATATATTATATTATGTTTAGTGTATTTTGTTAGTTATAGTTTGTCATATATATCATATATATTACTCATTATACACGTATTCTTGCTCTGCTAATTCACTTCAGTTATGTCCAACTCTGTGCGACCCCGCAGATGACCACCCACCAGACTCCCCCATCCCTGGGATTCTCCAGGCAAGAACACTGGTGTGGGTTGCCATTTCCTTCTCCAGTGCATGAAAGTGAAAAGTGAGAGTGAAGTTGCTCAGTCATGTCCGACTCTTAGCGACCCCATGGACTGCAGCCCACCAGGAATCTCCATCCATGGGATTTTCTAGGCAAGAATACTGGAGTGGGGTGCCATTGCCTTCTCTGATTTTTTTTTTTTGCTTTAGATATTATATAATACATAATATATATTGCCTATTATGCAATGTATATATATATTGTATTATTCTATTAAATAGAATTTATTAATTATAATATATATGAGATTATATAATTAAAATTATATTTAACATATTTATATAATCATATAATATAATATAACATATAATATTATAATATATAATCACATAATACATATAATATTATATATATTTTGTATATATAAAAGAAGGAAATGGGCCACAGGACTGGGAAAGGTCAGTTTTCATTTCAATCCTAATTATATTTTCATATAATTACATATATTTATAATTATAAGTGTGTAATTATTATAGACTGTAATTATAATAATACACATAATATTATATACAATATATATATTCACATATATGCTTCACAGGTGACAGTAGTGGTAAAGAACCAACCTGCCAGTGTAGGAGACTTAAGAGATATGAGCTCAGTCCCTGGATTGGGAAGATCCCCTGGAGAAGGTTATGGCAACCCAGTCCAATATTCTTGCCTGGAGAATCCCATAGATAGACGAGTGTGGAGGGCTACATTCCATAGGGTCACACAGAGTCTGACACTACTGAAGTGACTTAGCATGCATGATTTATAAATAAATATATATAAAGGCAATGGCAATCCACTCCAGTACTCTTGCCTGGAAAATCCCATGGACGGAGGGGCCTGGTGGGCTGAGTCCATGGGGTCGCTGAGTCACACATGACTGAGTGACTTCACTTTATTTTTTCACTTTCACACATTGGCATTGGAGAAGGAAATGGCAACCTGCTCCAGTGTTCTTGCCTGGAGAATCTCAGGGACGGGGGATCCTGGTGGGCTGCCGTCTATGGGGTCGCACAGAGTCGGACACGACTGAAGCGACCTAGCAGCAGCAGCATACACAAACACATACATAGCACATCTTCTTTATCAATTCATCTATTGTTGAATACTTGGGTCAATTCTGTATCTTGGTTATTGTAAATAGTGATGCTATGAAGATTGGGGCCATGTATCTTTTTGAATTACTATTTTTGTTTTTTCCTGATATATACCTGGGAGTGGAATTGCTGGAGAGCCAACTGTAATAGTGAACACTGTATGGGTAGGGAGGGACGTCTTTCCTTTCTACTCATTTTTCCTTTAAATCTAAAATTACTTCTAATGCATTGGATGAAACTGGAGCCTATTATACAGAGTGAAGTAAGCCAGAAAGAAAAACACCAATACAGTATACTAATGCATATATATGGAATTTAGAAAGATGGTAACGATAACCCTGTATGCGAGACAGCAAAAGAGACACAGATGTATAGAACAGTATTTTGGACTCTGTGGGAGAGGGAGAGGGTGGGATGATTCGGGAGAATGGCATTGAAACATGTATAACATCATATAAGAAACGAATCACCAGTCCAGGTTCGATGCAGGATACAGGATGCTTGGGGCTGGTGCACTGGGATGACCCAGAGGGATGGTACAGGGAAGGATGTGGGAGGGGGGTTCAGGATGGGGAACATGTATATACCCGTGGTGGATTCATGTTGATGTATGGCAAAACCAATACAATATTGTAAAGTAAAACCAAAAAAAAAAAAAAAAGAAAAAAATCTCAGTCACGATTAAAAAAAAATAAATAAAATTACTTTTAAAATAAACATCACTTTAAAATATTTATGTATTGTTAGATTTATCCATATATATTTCATTTTGTTTGGGTGATCATAAATTGAATTTTGTTTTAAATTTCAGTTTCTAGTTGTTCATTGACAGTATATAGAAATATGACTGATTTTTGTATGTTGATCTTATGTCATGCAATTGTGCTAAACTTATTTGTTGTACAAGTTATTTTCTTGTGTTTTCTTGGAATTTTTTTACATAGATAATCAGTTTGATTATGAACAGGGGCCATTTTATTTCTCTCTTTCCAATTTGTATGCACAGGCACACATGCACACAGATACACAATCAGTTCTTAGTGGACTTTGCAGGAATGTATATCTTTCATTAAATGATGAATATTCGAATGTTTGGATGTTATCTGCATAATGTACTTTTGTCACTATGAATTCCCTTTGTATTTTTTAATGGCAGTTTATGGATACATCAAGAAAATAATGTCATCTTTGGTGAATGTCTGCAATACTCCAAAATACTTAAGACACATCTATAAAACCTTTGTAACTATCTAATAAAAATAATTGTTTTTGCTCATGTTCTGCAGACTTCCTGCAAAAGTGTTCAAATAGTGTAAACACAGTTCCTGATAAATGCACCTCAGAAAGAAGGTTACTAAGTCACTTTGAATGTAATTAAAACAGTATAGTGATTTAACTGAATTGGAAACAAAAAAACAAGATACATTCTTACCTTGTTTTCTTCATTTACACCAAAGGAAGCAATAGCCCATCGTTTAACAACTGTCAAGATACCAATTACAATAACAATTCTGCATCTGATTAGAGTTCCCAATAGACTTCTAAACAGAGAACAATCATGAGGAAGAAAATATTCAAGTAACCAGTATTCTTAAGAGTAAAACCTACACTACCCAGTAACCTGTGAGAAATAATACATAGAATTCTTTGTGTTCTTGTTTTGAAATTATTTTATGAAAAAAAAAAAGAAATTATTTTATGGAGTCATATTTTGCATATCAAATAATTTTCCCTTATCATGTATACAATTCAATGATTTTGGGGGGAAATTTACCAAGTTTGCTAAAATTACCTAAGCCATCACCATTTATCAATTTTATAACACTTTTGTCACCATAATATGAAACTTTCTGCACATTCATAGTTCCTGGGACTAGTCCTATTTTTTTTCACCACCACACCAGGTAAATACTAACCTCCTTTCTATTTTTACCTTTACCTTTTTGAGGGTATTTTATACAAAGGGAATAATAAAATATATGGTCTTTTTTGTCTGGCTTCTTTCACTAAGTTTCTGAGGTGTGGTAGCATGTCTTCATTTTTTAATGGCTAAATAATATTCCATTGGATAGATATACCATATTTTGTTTAGTCATTCATAAGTTGATGGACATTTGGGTTATTTACACCTTTTGGTTACTATGAATAATTTTGCTGTGAATATTTGTGTAAGAGTTTTTGTGTGCAATATATTTTCATTTTATTGGGTATATACATAGGATTGGAATTTCTGGGTATATGGTAACATTATGTTTAACTTTTTGAGGAACTGCCAATTTTTTTTCCAAATTGTGCAGTTTTATAGTCCCACCAGAAATGTATGTCAGTTGCAATTTCTGGAGCACTTTTTATTTTTGATCTATGGTTTTGATTATAGCTATTCTAGTGGGTGTGAAAGAGTGTCTTATTGTGTGATTTTTATCTTCATTCCTCTAAAGATTTAGTGATGTTTGAGTATTCTTTTCACATGCTTATCAGTCATTCATATATCTTCTTTGGTAAAATGTCTATTCAAATCATTTGCCCATTTGTTGATAGGATTGTTTATTCATTACTAATGAGCAAGATTCTTTTATGTATTCTAGATACAAGTCCTTTACCAGGTATGTGTTTTGCAAATATTTTCTCCCTTTCTGTTTCTTGTCTTTTTTCATTTTCAGACACTTATAGATTTATAGGCAACTGTAACATTAATACAGAGATCTCACTTACTTCTTACCTGTTACGTCAATGGTAAAATCTTGCAGAACTATACTACATTATCACAAACCAAAATACTGACATTAATAAAGTCACATAGCAAAACATTTCTGTTACCACAAAGAGAGGCTTCCCTGGTGGGTCAGACAGTAAAGAATCTGCCTGCAATGCAGAAGCTCTGGGTTCAATCCCTGGGTCGGGAAGATCCCCTGGAGAAGGAAATGGTAACCCACTCCAGTACTCTTGCCTGGAAAATCCCATGGATGGAGGAGCCTGATAGGCTACAGTCCATGGGGTCGAAAAGTGTTGAGCAGGACTAAGTGACTTCACTTTCACTTTTCTTTCTTTTCACCAGACCCACCCCCAACAACATATGTTTTAATAAAACAAGAGTAGTCAGAAGGTTCTTGTTGAGAAGGAGAAACATGTCCTGGGGCAAGATACATTGTTGTTATATAATCATTAATACATTGATACATTGTACTAGTATAAGATACATTGTCGTTATATAATCATTATCATCATGGGCTTGCCTGGTAGCTCAGGTGATAAAGAATCTGCCTTCAATGCCAGAGACCTGAGCTTGATCCTTGGGTTGGGAAGATCCCCTGGAGAAGAGAATGGCAACCCACTCTAGTATTCTTGCCTGGAGAACTCTATGGACAGAGGAGCCTGGCAGGCTAGGATGTGGGTTCATGAGGTTGCAAGGAGTCAGACACGACTGAGCAACTAATACTTTCAATCATTAGTATAAGCTTAAGGAAAAACATACCCTTGAGCAAGATGAGTTGTTTTGTTGTGTAATCATTAGCTCTGGGCTTAAAAAAAGTCTTAAAGACTCTTGTTATAACAACTTGGCGTTTAAGAAAAAACATTTTATGTGACTAAGACAAAGCAATGTAGGAAAAAACATTTGTCCCTTTTCTCCTCCTTGAGGGCCCCAGACCCCTTTCTCCTCAAGGGCCCTGGACTCCTTATCAACCTACCTAAGAATTGACTCTCACCAGAAAGATAGAGCCACACCCATTTCCCTCATACCCTACTCTTTCCTTAACCCCACTAACCCATTAATCTGTTAATGTGTTGAATATTTTCTTTCTTTTGTGGTATATGCTTTAAAAAAACACTTTCAAATTAAAATTATTTCCAAGAAATTTGGAATACTGCTTTCAGTATTGCTATTGTAGTCAGTTTTTGGAAACCCCTCAAACTTATTTTTAAACACTTTTAATGAAATTATTATTTTTTTTTGTTTTGTTTTTCATAGACCAGATGCTGCCATATGGCATCAGTATGTTCAACTACAGTATCAGAGACAAAATGGAATGCCTGCCAGATTTCCCTAGAGTCCTCATATGATAAAAGAAATGGTTTGTGAATTCAGGATACTTAGCATTATGACAGGTCCTCCAAGATGGTTTCGATCAGTAGTTCCATGTAGCCAACTGAAACAGAAAGGACACTAGGTGGTTTCTGCCTTACAGGATAGCCACCCCACCCAAATGCCTTAAAGGATTGCAGGTTGATGGTGTTAAAAGCTATTTTTCTTCACTGGTCTACTTTAGTATCAACTTAGCTGTAGAGTGTCCCTTTTCCTGGAGTAGCTACAGGTACAGCCTTCCATTAGCCAAAGAAGTTTCACTTATGAATCTGACACCATGTATTTATATGAGAATTAATGCTAAACTCAGTGCAGTTACATCTCTATAATTAACATGTATAAAGACAATTATTCATGTAATTGCAGCCTTAAATTTATTATTCTTCACTTTTGCTCCCTTTTTTTCTATGCTCTTAGGAAAATGGAAGTGACAATATTTATTAATATATGCTAGATAATATACAGCTTAAAAATCTTGATGGCTTAAAGCAAGAAAGGCTCACTCCTCACACAAAGTCTTGGGCTAAACATAACATTGAATGAAAAAAGGTGAAGTCAAACAAGTATATACCAAAACTCCAGATCAAGGAAAATTTGATGGTATAAATTTATCAAATCATGCACATAGGGTGAGGAGATGGATACATTAATTAGCTTGACTGAAGAAACCATTTCACTATATCAAAACATCATGCTATATGCTTTAATATATACAATTTTTATTAAAATATAATTCAAGATAGTTGTTATCTTTAAGATGGATAGTGACTACATAAGAGGTCATTATATTCCTTGTATCTTACATATACACATTGTATACATTTTTATGTTTGTGAAATATTTCATAGTGCCCAAAATGGACATTATCAATGATAAATTTGAATTTTAAAAACATTTTTAGAAATCTTGGTTAAGAGTAAAAAGTAATGATATCTACAGGTGGCTAATAATACTTAACTGAGATACTAGTCTAACTGTAAATCTCCCTATTTGTAAATCTTTTCATAAACTCTAAGGACAATATTTATACTTTTGAATGACAAAATAGAGACAGTATATGGTTTTAGCTAATTGCATAGACAAGAGGCAAAATGACCTGGATTTGATTCAGGTTACATCAAGCATTGTTGTTGTTTAGTTGCTAAGTCATGTCCAACTCTTTTGCAACCATGTAGCCCACCAGGCTCTTCTGTCTATGGGATTTCCTAGGCAAGAATACTGGAGTGGGTTGCCATTTTCTTCTCCAGAGGCTTATCCTAGGGCATGCAATGAATGAACATAGCTTGGTCTAGGACCCTGGACTCTAAGTCCAGTGTTCCTCCTTTTATAAGATTTAAGTTTCTTTGGAGTCTGTGAAATAGGATTGGAAAAGTCTGCTCGCAAAATGTTAAAGAAGGAAAAACTCGGCAGTGACCTCTCTGCTCATTCTCTCGATACATTCCTAAAGGTGCTCAGCATTCTCATTTTGTTCACAAACGTAGTACTGCTGCAGTTCATGCGGTCCGATCCCTCATATTCCAGAACTTTGTCATCTCACTCTCCAAGGTTGCCACAGTTTCAATGTAAAAAAAAAAAAAAAAGGAATTCCTAACAGTAGAATATCAGGCCATAGGGAAAGGCTTGAAAAGGAGAGGACATATGTATATCCTCAAGTCACAAGTAGTTTCATACACAAATCTACTCTGCTGCTGCTAAGTCGCTTCAGTTGTGTCTGACTCCTAGCAACCCCATGGACTGTAGCCCACCAGGCTCCTCTGTCCCTGGGATTCTCCAGGCAAGAGTACTAGAGTAGGTTGCCGTTTCCTTCTCCATCTTTTACTCTGGTGGCATACATATATCTGACTACACTTTTTTTGCAATTACAAAGGGAAAATTCAACTTAGTATTTTTTCCACAGATACTAATAAGCAAGCCCTGAGTGCAGTCTCAGATTGGATCACCAATGAACATTTGCAACAAGGTTATTTCAGGCAACCTAATGACCTAACGGCTCAGCAATCAAATCAATTGTTTGGCACCCATCCTTTAACTAGACAGAAATCTATATCCCTGACAAATCAGGCCTCCCTACAATCTTCCATACGAAAATGAGAAAAAAAGGCTAGAGCATGAGTCAGAATGAGATATCAGAACAAACTACCATATAATTTAATAAAATATATAATTACTTTTTCTTTATCACAAACACATCAATATGCCTATAGGTTAAGTTCCAAACATAACAATCGAGCACCTACAACTGCATGAGGATGGAAGCCTTAGACTTTTTTCTCTCTTTACTAAATATAGCTTAGTGAGGAAGTGTTGCAGAATATAGATTAATCACACTCTTTGTTCCAGTAATAGTGCATATCGATATTACTACTTTTCAGAACAGCAATTCTCTCCACCTCAGAAATCTAAAGAGACGAATATGCTGGTGTCACTAAAACATATTGTCATGAAATAATTTTATATCACATAGGTTAAGTGGAGAAGTCTTTCTGGTCATTAACAGTGCTGCCTTTAATATATATTTTTAAATAATCCATAGCCAAGCTGATATTCAAGGATAAGTGTATTTTTCAGAATATGCATGATAATGACCTTATTTTAAAATTCTCTGATAGGATTAGTTGGTACAGGCCCTGAAACCTGTAAGAAATGGCTCACAGACAGTATCCTAATTAGCACCAGGGTCCATATGGCCCTCCAAGTATCCATGTTTCTCTTGGCATGGCCTAAAAATTCACTCATGCATTTTTTTTTAACAGTAATAGCCAAATACCTTTCTCTTTTAAAAGCTTCTTCCTCTCTCTTTCTCTGAAAGTAAACCTATGCTTTGAGAATTGTTTTTCTCTCTCTTCAAACTTAAAGCACAATTAGTTTACCAAAGGGAGAACTCTGCTTTGGTTTCTATTTGAGTTATGTATTTGGAGAAAGAAAAAAGAGACAATTCATTGTGTATCAATTTTGAATGAGGCCTGAGTCCTTTATTTATTAATTATCATTTAAGATGTCAACAGATGTGCTCTATATTTGAAGGAATAGATGGTTTTTATAGAGCTCATCTTCTGATGTTCTCCAATTGCCAAGCACAGCAGTCTCTGGAATATTGAACAAGCTAATGGAGGTGCCATAGTGATGCACTGTTGCAGTTAGGAGCAGAATATTAAACATAGAGTTCTTTAAGTATTTGGTTGTAAGCACATACCCTCAATCCTAATAAAGAACAAAACTTCTTAATATCTCATTGCAACAGCTAAGAGCATTAAATGTCTCAAAAATAACATTGTTAAGTTGAGGGAACAATACATCACATAAAAAGTAAGGGGATGTGGTGATATTTCATTGTTTACAGCCCAACAAATATGTATTTATACAGTAATTAAATTTTCTGGATTCAGTATGATTTTGAGTTTCTAAATTGTATATGCATATTAAAATATGAGAATTCAATTATTATCATGTAATGCATTTAGTACTCAGTTGATTGGATTATCTTCTGGTCTAAACTCCTAATTAAAATATCTATCAGAGAGAAAGAGAGAGCATGTGAGCCTGAGTGAGTGCTGCTGTTCAGGACTGTAATTGAAAGTTAACAGGATGTTGCATTACTACCCAGATATGATCCAATTCCACCTATAGTTTCACTAGGATAAAAAATAGTGCTTTATATTCTATTAATTCTGAATAATTTTTATTGTTTATATTTTATAATACACTCTGTAAAGGTAATAAATTACGTCATTTTTCCATTTGATTTCAACTATCTAATCAGCTTGTGAGTAACGAGGAGCATTATAAACTGGCAATGCAATCTTGAACACACATGGAAACAGCACCACAAATCTGCTTGCCTATTACTTTCAGTGAAGCTAATAATCAAAAGTGCTTCTTATAAAAAGTACTGCATATTATAGCTTCAGAGAATTCAGAGAATATCTCAGAGAACTGCTATGCATAACTGTTCGTGAAGGTCAAAATAACTAACATAGCAGGGGATGTGTTGCCGAGGGGAAGGGAGATTTTTCCAATCTTGTGGAGGCCCACAAGTCCATAAGCCAACAGTATTATAGAGTTATAGGACAAACTCAAGGGGAGTTAGCTCAAGAAAGGGAGAAAGTGACTTAGGGAATTATAAGGCATCACTAACATTGATCAGCTGTTTCACATATATTATTTCAGTGGTTTCCAACTGCATTAGAATATAATTCAGCTGTTAGAAAAATGTAACAGTGGTTTAAAAATCAATGTCTTTCACATAAAGGTCCAGCTTGGTGGATCAGCCTAGTATGGGTGGTCCTTAACGATCAGTGGTCCAGGTTCATAAGATGACTGCTCTACTTTCTCAACATAGTTTTCCAATTCATGACCAAAATGGCTGATCCAGATTCAGATGTAATTTATGCATTCCACCCAGCAGAAAAGGGATGATAAATAAAGAAGGCAGGCTTTCCCTTTATCAGCATTCCCATATGTTGCCTATTTTACTTATGCTTACATCCCATTTGTCATAACTTTATTGGATGGTCAGTCATAGTTGCATGAGACTCCATGGAATATAATCATTGTTCAGGCAGTTATGTGGCCAATTAAAAATTATTTGATAAGAAAGTGAGAATGGATATTAGAAGCCAATTAAAAGTCCTTGTTACAGAAACAAGTGGTCTGTGGAACTCAAGTGATCATAAAGTTATGGCAAAGGAACCAAAAATTAATGTGTATACCAAGTATTAACTACAAATGGAACAAATAATATATCTTATAGATATATGCACTGTTATATAATAAAATTTAAATATATTTAAAAGTGTTCTTTATTTCTGCACAGCATTTCTATCATTGCATATTGTCCAAGTCAGTAGATACTAATGCATACTTTCTTCATGTTGGGAAGAGAAAAACTGAAGCTTACAGAGGTCAAATGACCTGTCCCCAAATTAGGCAACTAACCAGTGGAGGATCTGTGACTCCTGCCTATGTTTGTGTGAACCCACAGCTGATATTTCAGTTTTCATTTCAATCCCAAAGAAATGCTATGCCAAAGAATGCTCCAACTACTGTACAACTGTGCCCATTTCACATGCTAGCAAAGTAATGTTCAAATCCTATAGGCTAGGCTTCAACAGTACATGAATTGAGAAATTCCAGATGTACAAGCTGTGTTTAGATGAGATCAGGCACATTCAGGGTATATGGCCATAGACCAAGCTGGATTTAGAAAAGGCAGAGGAACCAAAGATCAAATTACCAACATTTTTTAGATCATAAAGAAAGCAAAGGAATTCCAGAAAAATATCTACTTCTGTTTCATTGACTATGTTAAAGCCTTTGACTGTGTGGATCACAACAAATTGTGGAAAATTCTTAAAGAGACAGGAATACCAGACCACGTTATCTGTCTCCTGAGAAACCTGTATGCAGGTCAAGCAGCAACAGTTAGAACTGGACATGGGACAATGGACTGGTTCAAAATTGGGAAAGGAGTACATCAAGGCTGTAAATTGTCACCTTGCTTATTTAACCTATATGCAGAATATATCATGCAAAATGCTGGGCTGGATGCCTGACAAGCTGGAATAAAGATTGCAGGGTGAAATATCAAAAACCTCAGATAGGCAGATGGTACCACTCTAATGGGACTTCCCAGGTGGTGCTAGTGTTAAAGAATCCGCCTGACAATGCAGGTTAGACATAAGAGACATGAGTTACATCATTCTTGCCTGGAGAATCCCATGGACAGAGGAGCCTGGCAGGTTGAAGTCTGTAGCGTCACATCGAGTCAGACACAACTGAAGCAACTTAGCGCATGCGCACATACACACACGCACACACACACACACCACTCTAATGGCAGAAAATGAAGAGGAACTAAAGAGCCTCTTGATGAAGGTGAAAGAGGAGAGAGAAAAAGCTGGCTTAAAACTCAACATTCAAAAGACTAAGATCATGGTATCCAGTCCCATCACTTCATGGAAAATAGAAGGGAAAAAGTGGAAGCAGTGGCAGATTTTATTTTCCTGGGCTCCCAAATCACTGTGCATGGTAACTGCAGTCATGATATTTAAAGACACTTCCTCCTCGAAAGGAAAGGTGTGACAAACCTGGACAGTGTATTAAAAAAGCAGAGACGTCACTTTGTTGACAAAGATCTGTATAGTCAAAGCTATAGTTTTTCCAATAGACATGTACAGATGTGAGAGTTGGACCATAAAGAAGGCTGAGTGCCAAAGAATTGATGCTTTTGAACTATGGTGTTGGAGAAGACTCTTTGAGAATTCCTTGGACTGCAAGCAGATCAAACCAGTCCATCCTAAAGGAAATCAACCCTGAGTATTCACTGGAAGGGCTGATGTTGGAGCTGAAGCTCCAATACTTTGGCCACCTGATGCAAAGAGCTGACTCACTGGAAAAAACCCTGATGTTGGGAAAGATTGAAGGCAGAAAGAGAAGGGGGAAACAGAGGACAGGATGATTAGATGGCATCACCAATTCAATGGATATGAGTTTGAGCAAGCTCCAGGAGATAGTGTAGGAGAGGGAAGTCTGGAGTGCTGCAGTTCATGGGTTAGAAAAAGTCAGACATGACTTAGTGATTGAACAAAGACTACAACATGGTATACAAATATGAATAAATGACATGCTTTAGGGATGTCTAATAGGCATATGGATACTGGAAATCAGTTGCTAAAGGACAAAATCAGCTCAAATGATAAAAATTCTGAGTTGTTAACATAGAGGGACTATGAGTGATGGAACACATTTTATTTTATAACTGCCTTATTGGAATAACTTGAAAATGAATCAAATTAGGGCCCAGAAATATGAATTGAACTATCACTGGATTGCAAAACTGATTTTGCTCTTAACCTTCAAAATGCAGCACATGTTCTAAAGTCACACAGAATATAAAGCATTCCATTTTCTGTGTCTATTAGGAAGAAATTTATCTTTTGTTTCTCACTGCCCAGTGCCTCACAGCACAGGAGTTACCCCATTATGGTGCTCTTTCTTTTGAAACCCTGGGTAATGAGAATGAACTAGATATATTCCATAAAATAGCTTTTGTAGATTTAAAAATAAGTATGGCATTTAGCTCATTAAAAAAACCTTTGTGGAAGAATTTCCATTGAAAGAAGCATATTTACAAAACTTATGTGAGAAAAGTAATATGTGAAAATTTTGTTATTCCATAAGTACACATAATATGGTTCAGGAATGTTACAGAGAAAATTATTACACGGACGGAAAGAGTTAATATGCAATTGAATGTACATCATCTAGCAACATAATGAAACAGTGGAAAGTAATCATTATTTAAAAGTTCATGGCATAGACAAAATGAATAGGGTCATTTCCTTAATGTCTTGGTGGGTTATGAGCCAAATCTTCCCTAAGAATATGAAAAAATGGAAATGAAAAGTCATTGAGTCTCCTGAAGGTTCTCTCATATGTAACTGCACAATTAGCCAGGGATAAAATCCAATTGTTTCTAAACTACCTGTATCTTTGCACACTAAAATGAAGTATTTCACTGAAACATCTGCTGCCAGCATTGCAAAGGCACTTCCTTTAGTGACTGCCTACTCCAAACCTTCCTTTGTAGATGAGTAAACTGAAGCTCAGAGGGAGTAGACAATTCACCCAAGGCCAAGACTTCAAGCAGAGGAGTGTTTTTGTGTTTGTTCAGTCGCTCAGTTGTGTCCAATTCTTTGTGGCCCTATGGACTGTAGCCCATCAGGTTCCTCTGCGTGGGATTTCCCAGTCAAGAATACTGGAGTGGGTTGCCATTTTCTCCTCCAGAGGATCTTCCCTACCCAAGGATTGAACTCCCATCTCCTACAGTGGTAGGCAAATTCTTTATCACTAAGCCACTAAGTCCCTAGTGGCTCAGAGGGTAATGAGTCCACCTGCAATGTGGGAGACCTGGTTTCGATCCCTGGGTTGGGAAGATCTCCTGGAGGAGGGCATGGCAACCCACTCTAGTATTCTTGCCTGGAAAATCTCCATGTACAGAGGAGCCTGGTGGGATACAGTCCATGAGTCACGAAGAGTTGGACACTACTGAGTGACTAAGCACGCAAGCTACCTGGGAAGCCTGAGTAGAGTAGACCTAGGACTAAAAGCCCAATGCTATTTTCAATCCACCACACAAGTGTAATATCTATATTTTTAGTGTTACATATTGAATTTTTTCTACCAAATCCTCTGAACTCTGAAATGTTTGTTCCTTAAATGTATTCCTCAACAAAAGCAGATATAACTCAAATTAGTATGTTTGTTTAGTAGGCCCTCTACTTATCTAGCAAGAAGAATGGGCAAAATTGAATTGAATTGAAATACTCAAAAGTTATAAACTATAAGTATGCCAGCTGAGACAGCTGTGACAGCTGTCATCATTTTGTCCTTTGTTCTTGCTACAATGGAACGTGAGAAGCAGAATGTCATTGCAAGTAATCCCATGAATTTGCAAATGGAAAAAGCCACTGAATTGATTTCATATACTTATAGGAAGCAAATCAGAATGAGATGATCTCATTTGACACTTCTTTTTTGTATTTCTTAATCTTTTTTACAAATTTATCAACAGCACACATTTTAAATTATCCACTTTTTCCTCAGAATTCTTTGGAGAAGGGGAAAGTGAAGTCCTATATTTTAATCTATAAAGTGTGGGAGAATTTGGAGAGAACCATTTAACAGTTCCAGTTCACACTTTTTGTTCAAAATGTTATATTATTATAAAACTCTTGAAAGTATCTCTGCCAGTGCAGTTTAGTTCAGTTCAGTTGCTCAGTAGTGTCTGACTCTTTTGCGACTCCATGAACTGCAGCACGCCAGGCCTCCCTATCGATCACCAACTCCTGGAGTTTACCCAAACTCATGTGCATTGAGTCGGGGATGCCATCTAACCATCACATCCTCTGTCGTCCCCTTCTCCTCCTGCCTTCAATCTTTCCCAACATCAGGGTCTTTTCAAATGAGTCAGCTCTTTGGATCAGGTGGCCAAAATATTGGAGTTTCAGCTTCAACATCAGTTCTTCCAATGAACACCCAGGACTGATTTCCTTTAGGATGGACTGGTTGGATCTCCTTGCAGTCCAAGCTGCTCTCAAGAGTCTTCTCCAACACCACGGTTCAAAAGCATCAATTCTTCGGCACTCAGCTTTCTTTATAGTCCAACTCACACATCCATACATGACTACCGGAAAAACCATAGCCTTGACTATATGGATCTTTGTTGGCAAAGTAACATCTCTGCTTTTTAATATGCTGTCTAGGTTGGTTATAACTTTTCTCCCAAGGAGTAAGCGTTTTTTGATTTCATGGCTGCAATCACCATCTGCAGTGATTTTGGAGCCCCCCAAAATAAAGTCAGCCATTGTTTCCACTGTTTCCCCATCTATTTGCCATGAAGGGATGGGACCGGATGCCATGATCTTAGTTTTCTGAATGTTAAGCTACCCCAGGTCCAAGGTCAGGGGCAGCGGCTGAGAGGAGTTACCCCACATTCAAGTTAAGGAACAGCAGCTGCGCTTTGCTGGAGTAGCTGTGAAGAGATACCCCACGTCCAAGATAAGAGAAACCCAAGTAAGACGGTAGGTGCTGAGAGAGGGCATCAGAGGGCAGACAGACTGAAAACACAATCATAGACAACTAGCCAATCTGATCACACGGACCACAGCTTGTCTAACTCAGTGAAGCTAAGCCACCCAAGGTGGACGGGTCATGGTGGAGAGGTCTGACAGAATGTGGTCCACTGGAAAGGGAATGGCAAACCACTTCTGTATTCTTGCCTTGAGAACCCCATGAACAGTATGAAAAGGCAAAAAGATAGGACACTGAAAGATCTCTGCCAAATTCTTACTAAAATACTAAGGAATTAAAAAAAAAAAAAAGGAAAAGGAAAAATAAACAATTCTTAAAAAGTGCAATTCATAATTATTACAAGGTCACTGAATCTAAATGAAGAAACCCAACTAGTGACTTATACATGCTTCTTTCCTGAAATAGAGCAGTTCAAATTGCTTGCCAGGCAGTACTAGTGGTAAAGAACCTGCCTGCCAATGCAGGAGATGTAGGAGTCATGGGTTCAGTCCTTGGGGCTAGAAGATCCCCTGGAGAAGGGCATGGCAACCAGTATTCTTGCCCAGAGAATCTCATGGATAGAGGAGTCTGGTGGGCTATGGTCCATAGGGTTGGAAAGAATTGCACATGACTTAAGTGACTTAGCACAGACATGCACAAACAGGAAGTAGCTTCTGATCTTTGTTTTGGGAAACATTAATTCTAGAGGGAATCACTTCTTATTTGGAGACGAATGAAGAAAAAAATAGGAGGCCCATGTAAAGCCATTAAAGAACAAAAAACAGAAAACTTAATAATAAAGACTTGGAAAAATATCATGCTACTGAAAATTATCTACTACAGGATTCTAATAAGTTTTTAGAAAATAATTTGGAAACTTACAGACAATAAGAAAACATGGCATGCTCTCTCTTTCTCTGTCTCTGTCTGTCTGCTCTCTCTGTCTCTCTCTCACTCTCTGTCTCTCTCTCTATATTCTTGCCAGTACAAATGAGTTTGAAAATTAACGAAAAATGTATTTGATTCACAACCATAACGAAACTATAAAATACCTACAAATAAACAAGACAAGAATGTGCAGGATATATGTGATCAGATCAGATCAGTCGCTCAGTCGTGTCTGACTCTTTGCGACCCCATGAATCGCAGCACGCCAGGCCTCCCTGTCCATCTCCAACTCCCGGAGTTCACTGAGACTCATGTCCATTGAGTCAGTGATGCCATCCAGCCATCTCATCCTCTGTTGTCCCCTTCTCCTCCTGCCCGCAATCCCTCCCAGCATCAGGGTCTTTTCCAATGAATCAACTCTTCGCATGAGGTGGCCAAAGTACTGGAGTTTCAGCTTTAGCATCATTCCTTCCAAGAACTGCAAACATTGTCTAGGGAAAATAAAAGACATTGTGAAAAATTAGAGATGTGTAAATGGTCCTGGATGGCAAGAGTCAGTATTGTAAGTTTGCCTTTCAAATTAGTTTGTAAGTTTAAGAAAGTAGACATTTTAAAATGTGATTTGGCAGAATAAATGGCCAAGACTTATATATAAAATTTTTAAAGCAAAGTAACAAGAGTTTGAGAATTCAACTAGATACTAAAATTCACTTTTAATAGACAATATTTAAACAGTGTTCTACTAGGGCAAATGGAAGAGACATATCAACACCAGTGACCATGACATATCTTTTTGCCTTTCAAATTGATAAAGATTTTGTAAAGGATGATTTATATTGCTGGCACATGTTGAGTAAGATAGACATCTCATGGACTGCATGCACAAAAAATGATATAGTCTTTCCGGAGTTTAGCTTGACAGAGTATACTGAAAGCCTTACAAATACACATGTGATCAGATTCAGGATTTCCAGTTCTATAACATGTCCTAAGGAAACTACCAGAGAGAAAACCAAAGATTTTTGTGTAAAGTTATTTGTGTGAACTTTATACATAACAGCTAAATAATGCTGTAATTGAAATGCCTAATGATAATGTATTATTAAATAAAATATAGTTCCTTCATAGAATGCATTATGTGGACTCCATAATAAATATTAATTGAATAAATGAATTAATATCAGCTCAATAAAAGTCATGTTGGAGGAAAATATTTAATGGAATGGGAAAATGCTGATTAAATAATACAAAATGAAAAGATAATTATATTAGCTATCATTTAATTAATTATTTACTTGTACTACATAAATTATCTCTTAATTATTTACTTGTGCTACATAGATTATCTTTTAATTGATTATTAACTTGTACTACATAAATAATATATATATTCACAAGAAAAATACACAAAAGTTGTGTCTAGTGCATTATTTTGGTAGTCAAGTATTTTATATTTTCTATATTTAAAAAGTTTATATATTAATATGCATTATTTTCATATAAGTTAAAAAATAAATATTTTAAAATTATTCATTCTCTCACATCAACAGATTCTTTTCCTGGATTCTGGTTAATTATGCTGGAACTAATATATATTAGTTTGGGTTTCCTGTCTTTTACTTTGGTTTATAAATAAGATGACTGCATCTTGTGATTAGTCCCAATTTATGGCTACATACCTGGTGTAATTATTAATAGCTCCTACTCATTTCCTAAAGTGTCCCAGCTTGTACAACAAGGTATACGGTTGGTCACTTTATTTATAATGGCACTCTTTTTATCAACATCAACATCCATACCTCCCTTAGGTTCAACATCAGTTCAGGTTTTTAAGGGTGGTGTTTCTCCAACATGGTGTACTGTTGGATACAATTAGCACATAAAAACATTGCTTTAGCATTCAAACTGAGATTTGTTTGCTATAAAATATATGCTGTGCGTCTTCTGAAAGCAATTGTAAAGCTATTCTTGAGAGGCAGACAGGGGTACAAATCCAATAGAAGACTGTGATCGCGTTCAAGAAGAGAACAAGGACAAGGGAAACATTCCAGATTTCCCCAGCTGTAGTAAAGAATAACTGAATCCAGGGTAAAGTCTACCTTATATAAAAGTAAATGCAATCTCATGACTGTAAATGCTTTCCTGAGGCCCCGTGGACCATGATATCCTGCCTTTATTGTCCCCTAAGGTGAACAGAGTGATAAGGTAAAAATCTCTTTGCAAGGTAGTAATTGTTCCCATTCCAGGGTAGTATCCACAAAGAAATCTATTTTTCAGTTGTATTCTATGTTTTTTTCTTTTTCACCTTCACACTAACCTCAATGCACTGCTGCCTCTGTTGCATCTTAAATGCAGCAAACTACTATTTTAGCTGATTTTAGCTTTCACTGCCACTTTCTTTCAGCTTTCACTGTGCCATTGCTATCCTTGGGAGTTTTGCTAATAGAGGAGATGATTAGGAAGAATAAAAGCCTAATCATAAAAATACTCTTTTTCCCAAATCTCTTTATTCAGTGTCCCTTTGCTACACAACATTGGTTACCCTGCTGCTAATTAATAAACAACGAAAAGAAGGTTCTTTGATAAAACCAAATTACAGGACATCTTTCAAAAACAGTACCTGTGAGGACTCAAACATCAGGTTAATAAAACTAATTTTTCCTAAGGGTTTCATACAATTTAGGGTAATTATTTTCTTCCATTATTTTCATTTACCTGGCAAGAAACAACTCAGAATGTTCAATGTTGATAGCTAGTGGAGTACACTGAATGAGGGACTATGATGTAATTATGGGAGCACCCCAGAGTATTCTATTATTTAACAAACAAAAATAGAACATGCAGCACCTCACATAATTACTGGTCCATCTTCACTAAACGGCCTTAGTTTCAGTCCCAGTGCTTCCTGTCAGTTCAGAATTATGATTTGCAAGATTGAAAAAGGTCAGTTACTGAATTTCAAAGTGCTGGTGACCTGTTATTCAGGCCTCAGAGTTGGTTGTCCTAAGAAGAAGGAAGGTGTCTTCTGTAATCCTTCTGTGTTTCTTTTTGGAATCTCTTCAGAGACTTTAGAGAAGAATGTATAGCAGTATAGAAAAACTTCCTAAAAAACAAAAAGGCTTTTTTTGTACACTAAGTTAAACATACAGGTATTGTTATTGACTAAATGGCTAAAATATAAAAATAATAAGGAGACATTTACCGTCCTAAAATATACCAGCATGGAGTCTATGTAGTCAAAGACATTAACATTTGAATATTATTCCTCACAACCCTTCACTTTGATGGTTTATCTTCAGTTAATGACAGTTCAGACATAGTAAATCTGAAATTATTATTCCAGTCATTTGAAACAAAGGGAAGAATCTATGGGTGCATTTGCTCCAGGACTATATCCAGAATCATTTTCATGTAGATTTCTTTCTTAGTCAAAGAAAGAGTGGTATTTCTACCTCTGCCAACAAGAAGGGACTGAGGATCGAACAAGGAAAAGAGGCTTTCATGAAAACTTGATGGGGGTGGGAAAAAAGACATAATGGTGGCACAAATTGATTTTTAAGTATGTCATGATAGAAAAGATCTTTTCTTTTGATTTCTAAGAAACAATACAAGCAGCCTGTTAGTCATAATTTCAGTATGTTTTATAAATCAGTCTGGCTTCCCAATTATTCTTTCATTTAAGGAAACAAAATGAAGATGATAATGCTATTCACTGCTATTTCAAGTTTAAATCAATAACCCAAATTAGCAACATATCTCTTATGAATTTCATCCACTAGTCATTATTTTTTCTCCATGTAACCTAATTTTCCCAACATCCTCTCTGTTCAAGGTCATTGAGTTTCATGATTATATATTCAGAATTGATGCTGCTGTACTAAACACTATTCTATTATTTTACAAATTAATTCAAATATAGTCTAGGTTCACAATTAAGTTCGCCTTCACATTCCAATTTGTTTTGAGAACTATTTAGCCAACAAGATAGTTTATTGTAATCCACCAATAGTGATATGAGTATTAATTGACCAATTAAAATAACAATTTAGGAGAAAACTGAACTTTCTCTGAACCTGATGGCAGAAAGTACTTGAGCTACCATTGCGATCTACCTTACATCTCCAAACAGAAAAGAAAAGTATTAAGCAATCACTGTTTATAGCAATAACCTGTAATAAGGTACAGAGCCAGCAAGAGGATGGGAGTAGGCCATGGAGATACTATGCTTTCAGGGTACCTCCTCAACACCATCCAGAAATACCTCCCTTAGCCAGTTACTGAGTCCTAAAGTTCTGTCATTAGAGAATTTCTCCTTTAGTATAAGATTTTGGAGCCTTTTAAAATACTAATCCTTCTGAATTAAGTCCTGCTTTATGTTTTCTAAAAAGTTATAATTTGGTATTTCAATGTATTTCTTTTTCTTGAGGATATTCCCTGACAACTAAAACAAACAGTTCACTCCTCTGCTATGCATAGCACTGATGTTTTCCAGCTTTACTGAGATATAATTGATGTAACCTTGTGTAAGTTTAAGGTGTACAGGGTGATTATTTGATATATGTTTGTATTGCAGAACAATTACCAAAATATTAGTTAACACATCCATCATATCACATACTTACCATTTTTTGTGTGTGGTGAAAACATTTAAGGTCTATTCTCTTTAAGCTTTATCATCCTGGTAGTGTTAATTACATATTATCCTGAGGAAAGGACTAGGTAGAAAAAGAGAAGTGGAAAAATGTAAGTACATTGAGATCCAAATAAAGTAGACAAAGTCTAAAAAGTAAATGGGAGATCAGACATGCCAGAAACAAGCCTAATATTTACTTACCAAAAAAAAAAAAGTGCCTTTTCTCAAAAGAAGAATCAACAAGTCATTAAGTCATGGGGTGAATTCCATTTTGGGCCAAGTCTAGGCCTATGGATTTGCCTTGAGAATAAGGAAGAGGAACAGATCTAACTCAGATTAAGTACCTAATGCATATTGTGTATTGTGGTTGGAGCTTCATGGTAAAAAGTCTACCCCTCGAGGCAAGATGGAGAGAGACCAATTAGGAAGCTACTGAAATAGTCCCTGACAAAAACAATCAGTCAACAAAGAACAACAACAAAAATACACACAAAATTACAGTCTTCTAAATTATGATAATGGTAGTAAACAACTGATTCCAATTTGATCTAACTTGGTGACTGGTTTCATGTAGAGAGATTGAAAAGGAGGAAACAATGGTGGGTGAAAGATTTGGTTTGGAAGACTGAGTGAGAAGAGCTGGCAACCTTAACCCTATGTGAATTTTAAGAGTCAGTGTGTGTTATCTAGGAAGCAGTGAATTCAGAACTGAACAGATTCAGTTTCAGTTGCCTGTGTGATAACCATTTGGAGATACCTGGAGTCTAGAAGAAAGATCTTAAATTAAAATATAGTTAAAACTTGGTAAATAGGGAATTAATGAAAAAGAATAAAATGAAGACTGTGGTCCAACATCTAGGAAACATTAAAAAAAAAAAAAAAGGCAAAGGAAAGGATCAGTTAAAGAGATTGAGAAAGAGCATGTGGTGATATAAGAGGAGTAGAGAAGACAGTAATAAATATTATGTAAGCCAAAGGAAGAGCATTTTGGGAAAGAAATGATCTATAGTGACATTTGAGAGAACATTACAAGTAGAGTTAGGGGAGTAGAAGCTAGACTTCAATACGATGAGGAGTACATGAGAAAAATGGAATAAAACTTACTGAAAGCTTATCTGAGAAAGGAATGAGAAAGGTAGGGAAGTTGCTAGATGGAAGCTGTCAGGTCAAAAGAATTTTAAAACTTGTTTTTAGCTTTTTTTTTTTTTTTTTTAGTGGAAAACTGGCATTTTAAAAGGAGAAAAGAAAAAGTCTAAGTTGAGTATGTGGGAGAGGAAGAGATAATCAGTGGTTTCCAGAGGAATGAGAAGGAAATGGAATTCAAAACACAGGTTGAATGATGTATCTTAGTCTGAGACTGGAAGAAAAGAGAAAATGGTTGGTAAATGTGGATACTAACAGCTTGTAGGTAGAAAGTCAGGAAACTGAAAGATTTTTCCTAATGAAGTAGAATAGTAATGCTGAGAAGGATGAAGAACATTTCAAATAGTTTCAAAAAGGGTGACAGACTGACTTGTCAACTTAAATCTTCACCTTCCCCTGCATCCATACATTTGCAATGTCACTGATGAACATAAAAGGTACATTGCCACACCTTGACTTTTGACTTGACCAGGTTTGGCCTTGTAACTTGCTTTAACCAAAAGAATGGGACGTACATAATTAACAGTACACCTGTTCTGACCCTATAATTTAAGAGGACTCACATGCTTGTGCTTGCCCTCCTCTCTGTCTGCAATGACCATGAGAATGTCCCAGGATAGCTGTTGACCCTTTAACGTAGGCACTGGAAGGAAACACGTGGGGCAGAACACCTCCAACAGCTATAGTGTTGAAGTAGAGACACCCAGCCAACCCAGAAGTTTGTGGGAATAACCTTAAGGTACCAAGTTTAGACAATGATTGTTATACATAATTATGGTGGCAGTATTTGACACATCCAAGGGATTGACAAAAGGTAAGATAACAGATACCTCTTATCTACTCCAAATGAGTTTAGGAAGAAGGGAAGTAGAAAAGAAAATTAAAGGAGGGCATTGAGGCTCAGGAGAACCTAAAATACTTGCCAATGTTATACACAAATTCTGAAACTGATATTAGAACTCAGGACTGTTTTTGCTATAAGTCTGTATGCCAGAGAAGGACAGTCTAGGAATCAACTTCACATACTTGAAGAATTCTGGATGGAGGTGACCTTGTATTAGAATGAAAATTTCCAGGCACCAGGAACCAAAACTTCTATTCTAAGGCTGGAAACATATGAAAAAGTCATTTTATATAATATATTGGCTTTCTAGGGGAACTCTAAATTCCCCTTTGAGTGTGATTTTTTTTCTAAAAAAAAATTGAAGGTAGTATGAGAGCATCTGAAAGAATTTACCACTAGACAGGTCTGGATTTGAATCCAGATTCGTAACTGACTTGCTATGTGAATTCACTTAAACCTCTCTGCACTTAACATTTCGAAAGGACAAAACCTACATTGCTGGTTTTCTTAGGGGATTTCTAAATTTAGACAACGTTCCCATAGTAGTTACTCAAAAAAGGTTAGCTCCCCCTTGCTTCTAATAACAAGAGCACTACCATTTATATGTATACATACTAATCAACAAGGACAACAACAACCACAGGAAAACAAGCTTCTTTCAAACTAATTCTTCAGAAGATGTTATGTAACAAATATTTCTTTCAAGAACAACAAAAGGATATTGCCTTACTGTAAATATGTGAATTTTCCCCCACTCTTCCCTTCATTTTGTTGCTCTAAATGTATCTTTCAGTGCAGTTCACTTCAGTCACTCAGTTATGTCTGATTCTTTGGCACTGAATGGAACTGAAGCATGCCAGGCTTCCCTGTCCATTACCACCTCCAGAGCTTACTCAAACTCATGTCCATCGAGTCGGTAATGCCATCCTCTACCATTGCCTTCTCCTCCCACCTTCAATCTTTCCCAGCATCAGGGTCTTTCCCAGTGAGTCAGTTCTTCGCATCACATGGCCAAAGTATTGGAGTTTCAGCTTCAGCAACAGTCCTTCCAATGAATATTCAAGACTGATTTCAGTTACGATAGACTGGTTGGATCTCCTTGCTGTCCAAGAGACTGTCAAGAGTCTTCTCCAACACCACAGTTCAAAAGCATCAATTTTTTGGTGCTCAGCTTGCTTTACAGTCCAACTCTCATATCTGTAAATGACTATGAGAAAAATCATAGCTTTGACTAGATGGACCTTTGTTGGAAAAGTAATGTCTCTGCTTTTTAATATGCTATCTAGATTGGTCATAGCTTTTCTTCCAAGGAGCAAGTATCATTTAATTTCAAGGCTGCAGTCATAATCTGCAGTGATTTTGGGACGCAAGAAAATAAAGTCTGTCACTTTTTCCATTATTTCCCCATCTATTTGACATGAAATGATGGGACCGGACTTAAGATTATACAGTGGAAGTAAGAAATAGATTCAAGGGATTAGATCTGATACACAGAGTGCCTGAAGAATGATGGACAGAGGTTTGCAACATTGTACAGGAAGCAGTGATTAAGACCATCCCCAAGAAAAAGAAATGCAAAAAGGCAAAATGGTTGTCTGAGGAGGTCTTACAAATAGCTGTGCAAAAAAGAAAAGTGAAAGGCAAAGGAGAAAAGGAAAGATATACCCATTTGAATACAGAGTTCCAAAGAATAGCAAGGAGAGATAAGAAAGCCTTCCTAAGTGATCAATGAAAAGAAATAGAGGAAAACAATAGAATGGGAAAAACTAGAGATCTCTTCAAGAAAATTAGAGATACCAAGCAAACATTTCATGCAAAGATGGGCTCAATAAACGACAGAAATGGTATGGACTTAACAGAAGGAGAAGATATTAAGAACAGGTGGAAAGAATACACAGAAGAACTAAACAAAACAGATCTTCATGACTCAGATAATCACAATGGTGTGATCACTCACCTAGAGCCAGACATCCTGGAATGTGAAGTCAAGTGGGCCTTAGAAAGCATCACTATGAACAAAACTAGTGGAGGTGATGGAATTCCAGTTGAGCTATTTCAAATCCTAAAAGATGATGCTGTGAAAGTGCTGCACTCAATATGCCAACAAGTTTGGAAAACTCAGCAGTGGCTACAGGACTGGAAAAGGTCTACAAAATAGCACGCATCTCACACGCTAGTAAAGAAATGCTCAAAAGTCTTGAAGACAGGCTTCAATAGTACATGAACTGTGAACTTCCAGATGTTCAAGCTGGATTTAGAAAAGGCAGAGGAACCAGAGATCAAATTGCCAATATCCGTTGGATCATCGAAAAAGTAAGAGAGTTCCAGAAAAACATCTACTTCTGCTTTATTGACTACATCAAAGCCTTTGACTGTGTGGATCACAACAAACTGTGGAACATTCTTCACGAGATGGCAATACGAGACCACCTGACCTGCCTCTTGAGAAATCTGTATGCAGGTCAGGAAGCAACAGGTAGAACTGGGCATGGAACAACAGACTGGTTCCAAATCTGGAAAAGAGTATGCCAAGGCTGTATATTGTCACCTTGCTTATTTAACTTACATGCAGAGTATATCATGAGAAACACTGATATGGATGAAGCACAAGCTGGAATCAAGATTGCTGGGAGAAATATCAATAACCTCTGATATGCAGATGGCACCACTCTTATGGCAAAGAAGAACTAGAGAGCCTCTTGATGAAAATGAAAGAGGAGAGTGAAAAAGTTAGCTTACAGCTCAACATTCAGAAAACTAAGATCGTGGCCTCCGGTCCCATCACTTTCTGGGAAATACATGGGGAAACAGTGGAAACAGTGTCAGACTTTATATTTTGGGACTCCAAAATCACTGCAGATGGTGATTGCAGCCATGCAATTAAAAGACACTTACTCCTTGGAAGGAAAGTTATGACCAACCTAGATAGCATACTGAAAAGCAGAGACATTACTTTGCCAACAAAGGTCCGTCTAGTCAAGGCTATGGTTTTTCCAGTGGTCATGTATGGATGTGAGAGTTGGACTGTGAAGAAAGCTGAGTGCTGAAGAATTGATGCTTTTGAGCTGAAACTCCAATACTTTGGCCACCTCATGGGAAGAGCTGACTCATTGGAAAAGACCCTGATGCTGGGAGAGATTGGGGCAGGAGGGGAAGGGGACGACAGAGGATGAGATGGCTGGGTGGCATCACGGACTCAATGGACATGAGTTTGGGTAAACTCCGAGAGTTAGTGATGGACAGGGAGACTTGGCGTGCTGCAATTCATGGGGTCGCAAAGAGTCAGACACGACTGAACGACTAAACTGAACTTACCCTTACCTTGTGTCATTGTTGCCATTCATCTCACTTATTTATAAGGGCACATAATTAAATAAACTCAAACACATTGCTGCTATCATAACTGTTGAACAAACTGTTATCTGAGATCAGTTAACAAAAAGAAAAGTTGTGATTTGCCTTCACTTATTCATTGTCTCCTTCTCTTCCTTTCCTTATAAATCCAACTCTCTTTCTTAAACAACTTTGCTCTCTGAAGAACTACTTTCAGCATTTCTTGCAAGGCCAGTCTACTGGCAACAAATTCCTCAATTTTCATTTTTCTGAGAAAGTCTTTATTTCTCCTTCACTTTTGAAGGACAATTTCACAAGGTACAGAACTGTAGGTTTTTTTTTTTTTAATCTCATAATTTGTTTCATACTCTTCTTGCTTGCGTTGTTTCTAAGGAGAAGTCATGTGTAAGTATTATCATTACTCTTCCATAAGTAATGTTTCTTTTTCCTCTAGATACTTACAAAGGCTTTATCTTTGTTTTTCTGAAGTTTGAATATGATATGCCTAGATTTAGCGTTTTTTGTTATTTATCATATTGCTTGGTGATCTCTGAGCCTGCAGGATCTGTTGTTTGGTGTTTGACATTAACTTGGAGGAAATTCTCAGTCATTATTGTTTCAAATTTCCTACTTCATTCCTTTCTTCTCCTTGTGGCCTTTCTTTTATGCATATATTACACCTGTTATAGTTTTCCCACAGTACTTGGATATTTTGCTGTTTTTTCCCCTCTTTGTTTTGTTTGCTCTTTAGTTTTGGAGATTTTTATATCCCCAAGCTCAAAGATTCTTTCCTCAGCTGTATTCAGTCTTCTAATAATCCTATCTAAGGCTTTAAAAATTTCTGTTAGTGTTTTTTGATCCCTAGCATTTCTTTTTGTTTTTTCTTAGAATTTCCATATCTCTGCTTATATTGCTCATGTTTTTGTATGCTGTCTACTTTATGTATTACTTAACATATCAAACATAGTTGTTTTAAATTCCTAGTCTGATATTTCCTATTTATCTGTCATATCTGATTCTGATTCTGATTCTGATACTTTCTCTGTCTCTTTTCTTTCTGGTTTTTAGTATGTCTTGTAGCTTTTCTTGATAGCCAGACATAATGTCTGAGGTAAACTGCTGCTGCTGCTAAGTTGCTTCTGTCGTGTCCGATTCTGTGTGACCCCATAGACCGCAGCCCACCAGGCACCCCTCGTCCCTGGGATTCTCCAGGCAAGAACACTGGAGTGGGTTGCCATTTCCTTCTCTAGTCCATGAAAGTGAAAAGTGAAAGTGAAATGCTCAGTAGTGTCCGACTCTTCGTGATCCCATGGACTGTAGCCTACCAGGCTACTCCATCCATGGGATTTCCCAGGCAAGAGTGGGATGCCATTGCCTTCTCTGCCAAGGTAAACTGGACTTCTATAAATAGGCCTTTAGTAATGTGGTGGTAAGGTGTAGAGGAAAGGAAGTATTCTATATTTCTATGACTATGTCTTAGTCTTTTGGTGAACCTTTATATTTGGATCATGGACTTCATGTTTGGATCATGGAAGTGCTGCTTTTTGGGTGTTTCCCTTCTCCTAGGAAGATTAGTTTCTGAAAAATCCTAGCAGGTTAAGTTCTAGTAAAATGGTTTCTCAAAAAGGCAGACTTTGTTAAGAAAAACGGAACAGAATGCTCTGGTGCATTTTTAAAATGATTCCTTTCCCCCTTTCCCTGCAGGAAGCACAAGAAGATTTTTCTCTGATATTCACTGTGAGGACCTGATAGAGTTCCTAGATGTAAAACATACAAAAATGTGGGAGTCTCATTATGGAACCCCTTGGAATTTTTAACTCTCAGAATTGTCTACTTAGAGCCTCTAGTAATTTATTAACCACAGTATAGGTTTTTCTGCTCTTGCTCTGATTCCCATAGAGGTTTCTGGCTATGAGTTTCTTATGAGTTATGATTTTCTGTATCTGCCTTTCTGTATTCTTGTGGAATTGTTTGCCCTATTATTTATTTAAAAGTGGCAGCTCCTTTTACTACAAATATATGTATTTTAAATGGCCTACCAGCACATTTCATAAAAGTTTGTAAGAACATAACCCTTGTGTTTTCATTTTGAAGGTTCAGCATTAATCATAGAACTTCACTTACTTTTACCTTCTAACATAACTCAGGTACGATTTAAGTGGAGAAATTACTACATTTTTTATTATGGCAAATAGTTCTAAGTTTTTCACTACTAGTAGCAGTTATAATTACCTGACTCTTCTATAATACCCTAAAACTTTATAACATGACTATATGTTTCCTGAAGTTTATAACTAGTAGTCTATTCTACAAAAGCTATATTAAAGATGGCATTAGCTTTCTAGACTACTTGTAGAAATAATTTACTTTAGAAAATCTAGTTTTAATTATAAAAATTTTTCCAAATGATACTTCCATAAGAAGTGCTTCTAGCTACCTTAAATTTTTGAGTATGAGATGACTATGTGTGTGTATACATGTACTTGTGTGGTTGTGCAATTGTGTACATGCTCCTGTATGCCCACATGTATAGTCACACATTAAGTCTGATTTTAGGAGAAGCATCCATTTGCAAATAAACAAGCATGCATGTAAAGCATAACATTTTATGTAGATGTGCTTACACAGAGCTAAAAAATGTGACAGCTTTCTGATCATGCCTTCCTCCCCTTCAGTTCTTTTTTAAAATTTTCTAATTAAAAAAATTTTTTTAACTTAATTATTTTAGTTATTGTTGTTCAGTCACTCATTCGATTCAGACTCTTTACAACCCCACAGACTGCAGCATGCCAGGTGTCCTTCACTATCTCCCAGAGTCTGCTCAAACTCATGTCCATTGAGTCAATGATGCCATCCAACCATTTCGTCCTCTGTCACTCCCTTCTCCTTGCCCTCCATCTTTCCCAGCATCAGAGTCTTTTCCAGTGACTTTGCTCTTCGCATCAGGTGGCCAAAGTATTTATTTTTAATTGGAGGAGAGTTGCTTTGCAATATTGTGTTAGTTTCTGCCATACATCAATATGAATCAGCTATAGGTATACATGTGTCCTCTCCCTTCCACCTCCCACCCCATCTCTAGGTTGTCACAGAGCAGCAGGTTTGAGCTCCCTGAGTCATACAGCAAATTCCCACTATTTTATATATGGTAGTGTATATGTTTCCATGTTACTCTCTCAATTCATCCCACTCTCTACTTCCACTACGTCCACAAGTCTGTTCTCTGTGTCTCCATTTCTGCCCTGCAAATAGGTTCATCAGTACCATCTTTCTAGATTCCATATATATGTGTTAATATATGATATATTTTTTCTCTTTCTGACTTACTTCACTCTGTATAATAGGCTCTAGGTTCATTCACCTCATCAGAACAGACTCAAATGCATTCCCTTTTTTTTTTAACTGCTGAGTAGTATTCCATTGTATATGTATCACAGCTTCTTTATCCATTCATCTGTCAATGGACATCTAGATTGCTTCCATGTCCTAGCTATTGTAAATAGTACTGCAATGAATACTGGGGTACACATGTCTTTTTCAATTATGGTTTTCTCACAGTATATGTCCATTGGTGGGATTGTTGGGTGATATGTTAGTGTTATTCCTAGTTTTTTAAGGAACCTTGATACTGGTCTTAATAGTGACAGTATCAATTTATATTCCCACCAACCGTGTAAGAGGGTTCCCTTTTTCCATATCCTCTTCAGCATTTATTGTTTGCAGATTTTTTTAAGAGGGCCATTCTGACAGGTGTGAGGTGATGTCTCATTGTAGTTTTGATTTGCATTTCTCTAATAATCAGCTCTCTTTTTAGATCAAATGGTACCTCCTTTCAGAAATCACCAGTCACTACATCTAGAGTACCTCCCACACCTACCACATTGCTTGAACAATGTTTTTCCTGGAATCAGTTTCTGCTAAATGGTACATAATAGGTACTCAATAAATATTCATTGCATGAATTAGTATCTGCTACTCACAGATGAAATTTAGCAGACAGAGCTCTCATCCAGTATTTCTTAAACTTAGCTGTGGATCAAAATTACCCAGGAAACTTTAAAAAGAATCTTAGTTATCAGGAACTCAGTTCTGGAGATTCCACTCAATAGGCCTGTTATGCTTATTGCTATTTCCCTAGCACAGCAAGTGGCATATAGCTAGAGTTCATGTAAGTATTGGTCTAATCAATATTATTATGAGTGTTTTACTTATAGTGGCTTTAAGTCTGGTTCTCTGCCTCCTGTTGCTAATCTGTCTCCATGTTCTCATAGCCTTCCATTTCATTTTCCATCTCACTAATGGAATGCTTTTCTGAAATAGCAAAACTGAAGATGACACCACCCTGTGTGAAGACTCATCATTCCCTATTTTCTTCACGGTAAAACCCAAGATCCTTATGCAGTCAGCAGGACATTCTACAAACTGACTCCAGCCTATGCCTACATTTCTATCCTTTCCACACTGAACTTCTCCCAATATACCATGCCTTCACATATGCTATTTCATAGGTCTAGAGTGTTTTCCAATTTTCTACGTCAAATTTTTTTGTTTACTTTAACACAAAAATCTAATATGACTTCCTCCAGGAAGCCCTTCCTGAATTTCCTAGGCTTAGTTAACACTTAGCACAAAATGTGGCGTATATTTAGAACATAAAGGCAAGTATTATTATTATTTAGTTATAGTATCTGGAGAAGGCAATGGCAACTTACTCCGGTACTCTTGCTTGGAAAATCCCATGGACAGAGGACCCTGGTAGGCTGCAGTCCATGGGGTCACTAAGAGTCAGACACGACTGAGCGACTTCACTTTCACTTTTCAGTTTCATGCATTGGAGAAGGAAATGGCAACCCACCCCAGTGTTCTTGCCTGGAGAATCCCAGGGATGGGGGAGCTTGGTGGGCTGCCATCTATGGGGTCGCACAGAGTCAGACACGACTGAAGCGACTTAGCAGCAGCAGCAGTTATAATATCAATTGCGGTTATTTTGAAGATTTTTTTTGGTCAACTACAAATTGGCACTTACCAAGGGCATTGCCAAGGACTGAACAACAAAGCCATTAGCCATCTGTCTCTACAGAGATTGAACCTTGTGCTGCTATAGCTGTTGACCTTCAACAATCCCTGAGGGAGTTCAGGGTGGAATGAAGTACTCTGTACTCCAGGGAATCTGGTGGGACAAGTCTTTAGATAGTTGGATGTTTTTAGGAACAGATTTTATGTTCTCAATCCTTGCATCTCCTCATATCTAGAGAAGCACTAAATCCCTTCATAGTGACATCAGATCCTCATGACTAACAAAAAATCTTTTGTAAAATGAGTGCTTAATGATATTGAACTCCCCCTTATATATATATAAAACCTTATATATTGACTTTCCCCCACTGCTGCTTGGGCTTCCCTGATAGCTCAGTTGGTATAGAATCCACCTGCAATGCAGGAGACCCCAGTTTGATTCCTGAGTGGGGAAGATCTGCTTGAGAAGGGGTAGGCTACCAATCCCAGTATTCTTGGGCTTCCCTTGTGGCTCATCTGGTAAAGAATCTGCTTGCAGTGCAGGAGAGATGGGTTTGATCCCTGGTTTGGGAAGATCCCTTGGAGAAGGGAAAGGTTGCCCACTCCAGTATTCTGGCCTAGAGAATGCCATGGACTGTATACCCCATGGGGTCACAAAGAGTCGGACACGACTGAGCGACTTTCAATTCACTGCCAATTTGGAGCAGTCTCTCAGAGCTATCTGAGATGCTCTCTCCCAGGCTGCTGTCCTCATTTTGCCCCAAATAAAACTTAACTTGCAACTCTCAAGTTGTGTATCTTTTTAGTCAACAGTTTATTTTTTTAAATGAAAAACAAGAGGCAAAAGCTTTGAGTGAAACTAAGGTAAAACTGTAGCTACTAAGCAAAGGAATTTTCTTTGCCATTTTATCTTTGTACTGATTCTCCAAAGATAAGATAAAACTTTGAGGAGATACTTCTCTCAGAGACAATCTCTGTGTCCTTCAGTTCAGTCAGTTGTCAGAAATCAACATGATGTATCATTTCATTTGAGGATTAAAATAGAGTTTTTGAAAGGATTCCTGAATAGCTGTGGCCTTGATATGAAGCAGCACATTCCCCGTGGAGCAGAATGCTATGGGCACAACTTTCCCTGAAACAATGTAGGTTTGAGTCACAATTCTTTTGCTTGGTAGCTGGGCAAGTTATCTTATATCTCTAAGCCTCTGTTTTCTCATCTGTAAAATTAGAATAATGAGTAAATAACTCTCCTACCTGCTTGAGGAGGATTTTGTTTTCACCCTCCAATTTCTCCAGTTTGAATCCTATTTTGGAGAAGGTTTTTTTTTCCCAAAGGTAGTCTGATAAAGGTTGATCATAAAAAATGTTTTATGACTTAAAGATATAAGAGAACCCCCAGGGATTGGGGAATTATAATCATTGCAGTGATTTGAAAAATTTTGCAAGCAAAGGAAGCAGAATGTATACCTTGGTTGGACTTACATATGGCCTGATGCATCAGGTATAAGCCCGAAGCATTTTGAAAACTTTTCACTATTACTATATATATATATATACACACACACACATACATACATACATACATATATGATTTTGAAATCTATCTCAAAATATTCTTATTTTTGTGTTAATATAGAAATGTTGGGGGTACACGTGTCTCTTTCAATTCTGGTTTCCTCTGTGTGTATGCCCAGCAGTGGGATTGCTGGGTCATATGGCAGTTCTATTTCCAGGTTTTAAGGAATCTCCACATTGTACTCCATAGTGGCTGTACTAGTTTGCATTCCCACCAACAGTGTAAGAAGGTTCCCTTTTCTCCACACCCTCTCCAGAATTTATTGCTTGTAGACTTTTGGATAGCAGCCATTCTGACTGGCGTGAAATGGTACCTCATTGTGGTTTTGATTTGCATTTCTCTAATAATGACTGATGTTGAACATCTTTTCATGTGTTTGTTAGCCATCTGTATGTCTTCTTTGGAGAAATGTCTGTTTAGTTCTTTGGCCCACTTTTTGATTGGGTCGTTTATTTTCCTGGAATTGAGCTGCAGGAGTTGCTTGTGTATTTTTGAGATTAATTCTTTGTCCGTTGCTTCATTTGCTCTTATTTTCTCCCATTCTAAAGGCTGTCTTTTCACCTTGCTTATAGTTTCCTTTGTTGTGAAGAAGCTTTTAATTTTAATTAGGTCCCATTTGTTTATTTTTGGTTTTATTTCCAATATTCTGGGAGGTGGGTCATAGAGGATCCTGTTGTGGTTTATGTCAGAGAGAGTTTTGCCTATGTTTTCCTCTAGAAGTTTTATAGTTTCTGGTCTTACATTTAGATCTGTAATCCATTTTGAGTTTATTTTTGTGTATGGTGTTAGAAAGTGTTCCAGTTTCATTCTTTTACAAGTAGGTGACCAGTTTTCCCAGTACCACTTGTTAAAGAGATTGTCTTTTCTCCATTGTATATTCTTGCCTCCTTTGTCAAAGATAAGGTGTCCATAGGTGCGTGGATTTATCTCTGAGCTTTCTATTTTGTTCCATTGATCAATATTTCTGTCTTAGTGTCAGTACCATACTGTCTTGATGAGTGTGGCTTTGTAGTAGAGCCTGAAGTCAAGCAGGTTGATTCCTCCAGGTCCATTCTTCTTCCTCAAGATTGCTTTGGCTATTCGAGGTTTTTTGTATTTCCATACAAATTGTGAAATTATTTGTTCTAGTTCTCTGAAAAATACCATTGGTAGCTTGATAGAGATTGCATTGAATCTATAGATTGCTTTGGGTAGTTTACACATTTTCACTATATTGATTCTTCTGATCCATGAACATGGTATAGTTCTCCATTTATTTGTGTCCTCTTTGATTTCTTTCACCAGTGTTTTATAGTTTTCTATATCTAGGGCTTTTGTTTCTTTAGGTAGATATATTCTTAAGTATTTTATTCTTTTCATTGCAATGGTGAATGGAATTATTTCCTTAATTTCTCTTTCTGTTTTCTCATTGTTAGTGTATAGGAATGCAAAGGATTTTTGTGTGTCAATTTTATATTCTGCAACTTTACTACATTCATTGATTAGCTCTAGTTATTTTCTGGTGGAGTCATTAGGGCTTTCTATGTAGAGGATCATGTCATCTGCAAACAGTGATAGTTTTACTTCTTCTTTTCCAATCTGAATTCCTTTTATTTCTTTTTCTGCTCTGATTGTTGTGACCAAAACTTCCAAAACTATGTTCAATAGTGGTGGAGAGAGTGGGAACCCTTGTCTTGTTCCTGACTTTAGGGGGAATGCTTTCAGTTTTTCACCATTGAGGATAATGTTTGCTGTGGGTTTGTCATATATAGCTTTTATTATGTTGAGGTATATTCCTTCTATGCCTGCTTTCTGGTGGGTTTTTATCATAAATGGATGTTGAATTTTTTTCAAAGGCTTTCTCTGCATCTATTGAGATAATTATATGGTTTTTATTTTTCAGTTTGTTAATGTGGTATATTACATTGATTGATTTGTGGATATTGAAGAATCCTTGCATCCCTGGGATTTTAAAGCCCACTTGGTCATGGTGTATGATCTTTTTAATATTTTGTTGGATTTTGTTTGCTAGAATTTTGTTAAGGATTTTTGCATCTATGTTCATCAGTGATATTGGCCTGTAGTTTTATTTTTTTGTGGCACCTTTGTCAGGTTTTGGTATTAGGGTGATGATGGCCTCATAGAATGAGTTTGGAAGTTTACCTTCCTGTGCAATTTTCTGGAAGAGTTTGAGTAGGATAGGTGTTAGCTCTTCTCTAAATTTTTGCTAGAATTCAGCTGTGAAGCCATCTTGTTCTGGGCTTTTGCTTGTTGGGAGATTTCTGATTACAGTTTCAATTTCCATGCTTGTGATGGGTCTGTTGAGATTTTCTATTTCTTCCTCGTTCAGTTTTGTCAAGTTGTACTTTTCTAAGAATTTGTCCATTTCTTCCAAGTTGTCCATTTTATTTGCATATAGTTGCTGATAATAGTCTCTTATGATCCTTTGCATTTCTGTGTTTTCTGTTGTGATCTCTCCATTTTCATTTCTAATTTTGTTTATTTGATTCTTCTCCCTTTGTTTGTTGATGAGTCTGGCTAAAGGTTTGTCAGTTTTATTTATCTTCTCAAAGAACCAGCTTTTGGGTTTGTTGATTTTTACTATGGTCTTTTTTGTTTCTTTTGCATTTATTTCTGCCCTAATTTTTTTAAGATTTCTTTCCTTCTACTAACCCTGGGTTTCTTCGCTTCTTCCTTTTCTAGTTGCTTTAGGTGTAGAGTTAGGTTATTTATTTGACTTTTTTCTTCTTTCTTGAGGTAAGCCTGTATTGCTATGAACCTTCCCCTTAGCAGCACTGTTTATAATAGCCAGGACATGGAAGCAACCTAGATGTCCATCAGCAGATAAATGGATAAGAAAGCTATGGTACATATACACAATGGAATATTACTCA
Source organism: Bos grunniens (assembly GCF_055505025.1). Classification (NCBI taxonomy): domain Eukaryota; kingdom Metazoa; phylum Chordata; class Mammalia; order Artiodactyla; family Bovidae; genus Bos; species Bos grunniens. The sequence goes on along the minus strand of NC_141194.1, from coordinate 120,295,561 downwards.
GCCATTAAAAATAATACATTTGAATCAGTTCTAATAAGGTGGATGAAACTGGAGCCTATTATACAGAGTGAAGTAAGCCAGAAAGAAAAACACCAATACAGTATACTAACACATATAATGGAATTTAGAAAGATGGTAACGATGACAGCGAGACAGGAAAAGAGACACAGATGTATAGAACAGTCTTTTGGACTCTGTGGGAGAGGGCGAGGGTGGGATGATATGGGAGAATGGCATTGAAACATGTAAATTATTATATGTGAAACAAATCGCCAGTCCAGGTTTGATGCATGATACAGGATGCTCGGGGCTGGTGCACTGGGATGACCCAGAGGGATGGGATGGGGAGGGAGGTGGGAGGGGGATTCAGGATAGTGGACACATGTACACCAATTGTGGATTCAGGCAAATGTATGGCAAAATCAATACAATATTGTAAAAAAAAAAAATATATATATATATATATATAAATTTTTTCCACTCCAAATTTCAAGTTAATTTAATATTCCAGGAGGTTGCTCCATGTGTATCTTTGAAGGTCATGTCCAGGCATACAAGTATGAGAGGCCTGGCTTTAATCTGTTATTCTTAATCAGTGATATAGAGAAGAAAAGGGATTTGCGTAGTTATTTTGGGTTGGATTTTGGAAATTGTGTGTGTTTAGACAGTGTGGTATGTTTTTTCTTGCTCATTCACTTGTATCCATTCCTTTTAGAGCATCTAAATAGGTCTTCCCTTTGCCCTTAATAGGAGAAAGAAGAAGCACCATGCTAAGTTTTTTGCGTTCTTAGGTGCAGAATGCTGCATGTTTTGTCAAATTAGGTTTTATAGCTGGTTTTTTGATCTGAAAAACATGAATCTTTATCTCTTTGGAGGCTGAGATTTAAACTCCTGACCTTCACAGTGAAGGCATCTGTTGGCTAAGACTGGGGACTACTGGGATAATTTTCCCAATTTCCCATGACCCCTTCACACTGCTTACCCTTGCCACTGCCTTGAGTGACAGGACAGAGAAGTTTGATAAAGCTATTTTTCAGTCTCAAGATTCCAAAATATAAATGCTGATATTCACCACACAAAGACTTGCCACTTATCTACCATTAAAGCAAAGACCAACTGCCACCCATGAAAGAACTTGGTTAAAGTGTATAAAATCTTCTTAAATTAAAAAACAAGTCACCCATTTCACCTTCTCAGGGTCAGGGCAAAGCAGTTCTCATGGAGGCATTTGGTCTTCAAATAGTGTTCTAAGTGGACCTATCTCTACTAGTGGTGCCAAAGTCTCCACCTCAGTGAGGGCATGGGATACAAAATTAATGAAGAGAAGCATCAGGGAGAATCTTCATCAGCACTAATGAAACGAAGGGTTTCTTTCTTGGAATCGCCCTTTCAAATTTGCATGCAGCAAGCAACTGCTGGGCCTTGGAGCTGACTGGGTCTGAAATGTTCTGCATATTCAGTAGCACATGTTCCTATGTGCAGCTCAGGGAGGCAGGTATGCCCATCTCAGCTCGGGGAGGCAGGTGTGCCCATCTCTATATGGTAACCAGCCATCTGTTAGGTACATTTTTGGACATAGTGTGAGGAGGAAGCTACAGGATGGCTGATCGTCTTGCTGATTGGAGTGCTGTGCTTCTGCTATTTGACTGTGTCTGAGGGACTTTTGGTCATGCTGGATTAAGTTAGCTGCTGAGGTGTGACTCTTTGTCCTGTTGCTTCCTCATGGCCTGTCAAGATGTTCACTTGAGGACTGTGAAAAGACTCTACAGATTCCCAGATGAGCTTTTCAAATGTGGATTATTTGCAAAGGTGACAGTTCTCAACCCATAAACAGAGCATTAGGTGGAATGGTTGAAAAATGAATAAAACTTGTCCATGCAGACTTAAGAGTCTTTGTTCCCTTCCCTAAATGCTGTTCAAGGATCTTTCCTCTAAGGAACTTCCATTTTCTTGTTCTTTTGTCCTTGTTCTCTTGTTTCTTTGTTCCCCATGACAAAACCAGGGGTCCAGACAATATAGAAATGTTAGGTTAAGCGTGCATCCTGATTTCTCTCAGCATAGATGTAAGATACGGAACCAGGCCCAACTATTTGCTAGTCTAAGTAAACTTCACATGGTGACCTTCTACAGAGCTTTAAGAAGCAGTTTGGGTAGAAAAAACATACAAGGTTTTCTTTCTTTCTTTTTTTATTTATTTTAATTTTATTTTATTTTTAAACTTTACATAATTGTATTAGTTTTGCCAAATATCAAAATGAATCCACCACAGGTATACATGTGTTCCCCATCCTGAACCCTCCTCCCTCCTCCCTCCCCATACCAACCCTCTGGGTCGTCCCAGTGCACAAGCCCCAAGCATCCAGTATCGTGCATCGAACCTGGACTGGCATCTCGTTTCATACATGATATTTTACATGTTTCAATGCCATTCTCCCAAATCTTCCCACCCTCTCCCTCTCCCACAGAGTCCATAAGACTGTTCTATACATCAGTGTCTCTTTTGCTGTGTCGTACACAGGGTTATTGTTACCCTCTTTCTAAATTCCATATATATGCGTTAGTATACTGTATTGGTGTTTTTCCTTCTGGCTTACTTCACTCTGTGTAATAGGCTCCAGTTTCATCCACCTCATTAGAACTGATTCAAATGTATTCTTTTTAATGGCTGAGTAATACTCCATTGTGTATATGTACCATAGCTTTCTTATCCATTCATCTGCTGATGGACATCTAGGTTGCTTCCATGTCCTGGCTATTATAAACAGTGCTGCGATGAACATTGGGGTACACGTGTCTCTTTCCCTTCTGGTTTCCTCAGTGTGTATGCCCAAGGGTTTTATTTCTAATTAAAACTAAAATAATTCTACCTTACATTCAAGGTTCTGGTTTGTTTGTTTGTATATTTTAAAAGATTGCCAAACCACTTCAGGCCTGGGCTAATGCAAGAGCCTCCCATATGTACCAAGTTTTACTGACTTTCCCAAACCCCTGGCAAGTAAATTCACTTTCATCAACAGCACTACTGGTATGATTGACTCTTGAACATGCAAGATTAGGAGTGCCAAGTTTCCAGGCAATGAAAAATCCAAGTATAATTTAGAACACAAAATGTACACATATTTTAAAATTAATCTTTATATAAGACTGTTTCAGAAGACTGGTGCTATTCAGATACCAATAGAAATGCATGTATTCAATCCAATGGAGAGAAAAAGAAAAAAATAAACCCCCCAAAATTGATGTATAACAGAGTATAGATGAAGTGCTAACACATAAAAATTCAAAATGTAATTCATTGTAGTTCTACCCCATGATGTTACAGCAACACTGCCATTATAGGTACAGATTCCTATATGTAGGAATGTATTCATTCCTTACAACTATATCTTATGACAACAAATGATTAGTAGAACATTCCTTCTCTTTATTCAGCATTCTTTTTAGCTAGGGAAGAATACCACATCTATACACAGTAATTATTATCAATTTGGAGGAAAAAACCCAGTTTAATCCATCAGTAGTAAATAATAATTGCAAATATGCATATACCCAACATTGGAACACCTAAATAATAAAGAAAATGAAATAGTAACAGATCTGAAGGTAGAAAAAGACTAACACAGTAATAGTATACCCCACTTTTAACAATGAATAGATGATCCAGAAAGAAAGTCAACAAAGAAACATTGGATATAAACCATACTTAAGACCAAATGGAACAGATATGTAAAGAACATTGTGTTCAACAGCAGCAAAATACACATTCTTTTTAGTGCCCATGGAACATTCTCCAGCAGAGATCAATGAAAAGTCATAAACAAGACTTAGCAAGTTTAAGAAGATTGAAATCACACCAAATATGTTTTCTAACCACAATGGTATTAAACTAGAAATCAACAATAGGTGGAAAGCTGGAAAATACACAAATATGTGGAAATTAAACAACACACAGCTGAACAACCAAAGGGCCAAAGACAAAATCACATGAGAAATGAAGAAATATCTTAAAAACAAATTATAGAATTTAGAAAGATGATAACGATAACCCTGTATGTGAGACAGTAAAAGAGACACAGATGTATAGAACAGTCTTTTGGACTCTGTGGGAGAGGGAGAGGGTGGGATGATTTGGCAGAATGGCATTGAAACATGTATAATATCATATAAGAAACGAATCACCAGTCCAGGTTCGATGCAGGATACAGGATGCTTGGGGCTGGTGCACTGGGATGACCCAGAGGGATGGTACGGGGAGGGAGGTGGGAGGGGGGTTCAGGATTGGGAACATGTGTACATCCGTGGCAGATTCATGTTGATGTATGGCAAAACCAACACAATATTGTAAAGTAATTAGCCTTCAATTAAAATAAATAAATTTAAATTAAAAAAAACAAATTAAAATAGAAGCACAACATATCAAAACCTATGGAATGCTGCATAAGCAATTCTAAGAGGGGATTTTATAACAATAAATGCCTATGTTAAGAAAGATCTCAAATAAACAACCAACTTTACACCTCAACAAAACTAAAAAACAAACAAAAAAAACCTAAATCCAAAGTTAGCAGAAGGAAAGAAATAAGATCAGAACATAAATAAATGAGAGAGCACAAAGGTAATAGAAAAGATCAACAAAACTAAGAGCAGGTTTTTTGAAAGAATAAAAAAAATTGACAAACCTTTAGCTAGATTAACACCAAAAAAAGAGAGAGAGAGAGAAACTCAAATAAATAAAATCAGAAATAAAAGAGGAGACATTACAACTGATACACGGAATTACAAAGGATTCTAAGAGATCAGTATGAACAATTACACACCAATGAAGAAATAGATAAATTCCTAGAAACATATGACTCAGTACAAGTTTTTCCTATGATGCAGAAGTAGAAAATCTGAACAGAGCAATATGAGGTGATTGAATCAGTAATCAAAAACCTCCCAACATGGAAAAGCCCAGGACCAGATGGTTTCACTGGTGAGTTGTACCAAAATTTATGGAAGAACTAATACCAATCCTTCACAACTCTTCCTCAAAAATGTAAAAGAAGAGCTCACTTTCAAACTTATTTCAGAAAGTGAGCATCAGCCTGATACCAAACCCAAATATGAATACTAAAACCAAAAAAAAAAAAAAAAGAACTACAGACCAGTATTTCTAATGAATGTAGATGCAAAAATTCTCCACAAAATGTTAGCAAAATGAATTCAGCAGCACATTAAAAAGATTGTAAATCATGATTAAGTGAGACTTATCCATGAAGCAAGGATGCTTCAATATATGCAAATCAATAAATGTGGCACCACATTAGTAGAATGAAAGATAGAAATTATATGATCATCTCAATAGCTACAGAAAAAAATATTTGATAAATTGCAACATCCTTTCATGATAAAAATGCTCAACAAATTGGGTATAGAAAGAACATACCTCATTATGATAAAAGCCATATATGACAAACCCACAGCCAAAACTGTACTCAGTGGTGAAAAGTTGAAATCTTTTCCTCTAAGATCAGGAACAAGGCAAGACTGTCCACTCTCACCACACCTGTTTAAAATAATACTGGAAAGACTAGCCAGACCAATTAGGCAATTATTAGAAATAAAAGGCATCCAAACAGGAAAGGAAAAAGTAAAATTGATTTTCTTTGTAGATTTTATCTTATATATGAAAATGAAAAGTGAAAATGAAAGTCTCTCAGTTGTGTCCAACTCTTTGTGACCCCATAGACTATACAGTTCATGGAATTCTCCAGGCCAGAATACTTGAGTGGGTAGCCTTTCCCTTCCTTCTCCAGAGGATTTTCCCAACCCAGGGGTCACACCCAGGTCTCTTGAATTGCAGGCGGATTCTTTACCAGCTGACCCACAAGGGAAGCCCAAGAATACTGGAGTGGGTAGCCTATCCTTCTCCAGCGATCTTCCCGACCCACAAATCGAACCAGGGTCTCCTGCATTTCAGGCGGATCTTCAGTTGCTTCAGTCACTCAGTTGTGTCTGACTCTTTGCAACCCGGCTGACTGCAGCACGCCAGGCCTCCCTGTCCATCACCAACTCCCATAGTTTACCCAAACTCATCTTCATTGAGTTGGAGATGCCATCCAAACATCTCATCCTCTGTCGTCTCCTTCTCCTCCTGCTTCCAATCTTTCCCAGTATCAGGGTCTTTTCCAATGAGTCTTTTCCTCTTTGCATCAGAATGGCCAAAGTATTGGAGCTTCTTATACATATATTCAGCAATACGTGAACCGTGAACTTCCAGATGTTCAAGCTGGTTTTAGAAAAGGCAGAGGAACCAGAAATCAAATTGCCAACATCTGCTGGATCATTGAAAAAGCAAGAGAGTTCCAGAAAAAAACATCTATTTCTGCTTTACTGACTATGCCAAAGCCTTTGACTGTGTGGATCACAATAAACTGTGGACAATTCTGAACGAGATGGGAATATCAGACCACCTGACCTGCCTCTTGAGAAACCTGTATGCAGGTCAGGAAGGAACAGTTAGAACTGGACATGGAACAACAGACTGGTTCCAAATAGGAAAAAGAGTACATCAAGGCTGTATATTGTCACCCTGCTTATTCAACTTATATGCAGAGTACATCATGAGAAACGCTGGGCTGGAAGAAGCACAAGCTGGAATCAAGATTGCTGGGAGAAATATCAATAACCTCAGATATGCAGATGACACCACCCTTATGGCAGAAAGTGAAGAGGAACTAAAAAGCCTCTTGATGAAAGTGAAAGAGGAAAATGAAAAAGTTGGCTTAAAGCTCAACATTCAGAAAACTAAGATCATGGCATCTGGTCCCATCACTTCATGGGAAATAGATGGGGAAACAGTGGAAACAGTGGCAGACTTTATTTTTGGGGACTCCAAAATCACTGCAGATGGTGATTGCAGCCATGAAATTAAAAGACGCTTACTCCTTGGAAGGAAAGTTATGACCAACCTAGATAGCATATTGAAAAGCAGAGACATTACTTTGCCAACAAAGGTCCGTCTAGTCAAGGCTATGGTTTTTCCTGTGGTCATGTATGGATGTGAGAGTTGGACTGTGAAGAAAGCTGAGCGCTGAAGAATTGATGCTTTTGAACTGTGGTGTTGGAGAAGACTCTTGAGAGTCCCATGGACTGCAAGGAGATCCAACCAGTCCATTCTAAAGGAGATCAGTCCTGGGTGTTCTTTGGAAGGAATGATGCTAAAGCTGAAACTCCAATACTTTGGCCACCTGATGCGAAGAGTTGACTCATTGCAAAAGACTCTGATGCTTGGAGGTATTGGGGGCAGGAGGAGAAGGGGACGACAGAAGATGAGATGGCTGGATGGCATCACTGACTCGATGGACATGAGTTTGAGTGAACTCTGGGAGTTGATGATGGACAGGGAGGCCTGGCATGCTGCAATTCCTGGTGTTGCAAAGAGTCAGACATGACTGAGTGACTGACCTGAACTGGATTGATATATATAAAATTCTAAAATTCATCCAAAAACCACTAATCATTATATTCAGTGTAGTTGCAGGATACTAAATCAACATATACAATTTAGTTATATTTATATACCTTAAGCTGAAACTGAAACTCCAGTACTTTGGCCACCTCATGCGAAGTCTTGACTCATTGGAAAAGACCCTGATGCTGGGAGGGATTGGGGACAGGAGGAGAAGGGGATGACAGAGGATGAGATGACTAGATGCCATCATCGACTCGATGGACATGAGTTTGGGTAAACTCTGGGATTTGGTGATGGACAGGGAGGCCTGGCGTGCTGTGATTCGTGGGGTTGCAGAGAGTTCGACACAACTGAGTGACTGAACTGAACTGAACTGATACACATTAATAACAAAACATTTGAAGAAGAAATGAATAAAACAATCTAATTCACAATAGCATGAAAAAAGTAAAATACTTCTAAATAAATTTAATCAAGGAGGTGAAAGATCTGTACATTAAAACCTCTAAGACTTTGATGCAATTTAATAAGACAAACAAATGGATAAATATTTGGTATTCATGGATCAAAAGAATAATATCATTAAAATGTCATTACTACCTAAAGTCATCTACAGATTCAATAAATCTCTCTTAATAATTCAAGAGCATTTTTCATATGAATAGAAAAAAATCCTAAAATTTGTATGAGATCACAAAAATACATGAATAGCAAAAGCAAACTGGAGAAAGAACAACTACAAACTAGAGAGAAAATACTTCCTGATTTCAAACTATAATACAAAGCTATAGTAATAAAAAAGATATGATACTGGCATAAAAACAGGCATATAGACCAATGGAAAAGAACAAAGAACCCCAAAATAAGCTATTGTACATACAGTCAACTAACATGGGACATGGAGCTTAGGAATATTCAATTCAAAATGATATTTTCATTCAATAAAGGGTGTTGGAAAAACTGGATAACCAAATGCAGGATAATGAAATTGGACTCTAGCTTGCACCACTGAGAGAAATTAACTCAAAATGGATTCAGTTCAGTCACTCAATCATGTCCGACTCTTTGCGACCTCATAAATTGCAGCATGCCGGGCCTCCCTGTCCATCACCAACTCCCGGATTTCACTCAAACTCATGTCCATCGAGTTGGTGATGCCATCCAGCCATCTCATCCTCTGTCGTCCCCTTCTCCTCCTGCCCCCAATACCTCCAAGCATCAGGGTCTTTTCCAATGAGTCAACTCTTCGCATCAGGTGGCCAAAGTATTGGAGTTTCAGCTTTAGCATCAGTTCTTCCAATGAACACCCAGGACTGATCTCCTTTAGAATGGACTGGTTGGATCTCCTTGCAGTCCAAGGGACTCTCAAGAGTCTTCTCCAACACCACAGTTCAAAAGCATCAATTCTTCAGCGCTCAGCTTTCTTCACAGTCCAACTCTCACATCCATACATGACCACAGGAAAAACCATAGCCTTGACTAGACGGACCTTTGTTGGCAAAGTAATGTCTCTGCTTTTCAATATGCTATCTAGGTTGGTCATAACTTTCCTTCCAAGGAGTAAGCGTCTTTTAATTTCATGGCTGCAATCACCATCTGCAGTGATTTTGGAGTCCCCAAAAATAAAGTCTGCCACTGTTTCCACTGTTTCCCCATCTATTTCCCATGAAGTGATGGGACCAGATGCCATGATCTTAGTTTTCTGAATGTTGAGCTTTAAGCCAACTTTTTCATTTTCCTCTTTCACTTTCATCAAGAGGCTTTTTAGTTCCTCTTCACTTTCTGCCATAAGGGTGGTGTCATCTGCATATCTGAGGTTATTGATATTTCTCCCAGCAATCTTGATTCCAGCTTGTGCTTCTTCCAGCCCAGCGTTTCTCATGATGTACTCTGCATATAAGTTGAATAAGCAGGGTGACAATATACAGCCTTGATGTACTCTTTTTCCTATTTGGAACCAGTCTGTTGTTCCATGTCCAGTTCTAACTGTTCCTTCCTGACCTGCATACAGGTTTCTCAAGAGGCAGGTCAGGTGGTCTGATATTCCCATCTCGTTCAGAATTGTCCACAGTTTATTGTGATCCACACAGTCAAAGGCTTTGGCATAGTCAGTAAAGCAGAAATAGATGTTTTTTTCTGGAACTCTCTTGCTTTTTCAATGATCCAGCAGATGTTGGCAATTTGATCTCTGGTTCCTCTGCCTTTTCTAAAACCAGCTTGAACATCTGGAAGTTCACAGTTCACATATTGCTGAAGCCTGGCTTGGAGAATTTTGAGCATTACTTTACTAGCGTGTGAGATGAGTGCAATTGTGTGGTAGTTTGAGCATTCTTTGGCATTGCCTTTCTTTGGGATTGGAACGAAAACTGACCTTTTCCAGTCCTGTGGCCACTGCTGAGTTTTCCAAATTTGCTGGCATATTGAGTGCAGCACTTTCACAGCATCATCTTTCAGGATTTGAAATAGCTTAACTGAAATTCCATCACCTCCACTAGCTTTGTTCATAGAGATGCTTTCTAAGGCCCACTTGACTTCACATTCCAGGATGTCTGGCTCTAGGTGCGTGATCACACCATCGTGATTATCTGGGCCATGAAGATCTTTTTTGTACAGTTCTTCTGCATATTCTTGCCACCTCTTCTTAATATCTTCTGCTTCTGTTAGGTCCGTACCATTTCTGTCTTTTATTGTGCCCATCTTTGCGTGAAATGTTCCCTTGGTATCTCTAATTTTCTTGAAGAGATCTCTAGTCTTTCCCATTCTGTTGTTTTCCTCTATTTCTTTGCATTGATTGCTGAGGAAGGCTTTCTTATCTCTCCTTGCTATTCTTTGGAACTCTGCATTCAGATGCTTATATCTTTCCTTTTCTCCTTTGCTTTTCACTTCTCTTCTTTTCACAGCTATTTGTAAGGCCTCCCGAGACAGCCATTTTGCTTTTTTGCATTTCTTTTCCATGGGGATGGTCTTGATCCCTGTCTCCTGTACAATGTCACGAACCTCCGTCCATAGTTCATCAGGTACTCTATCATATCTAGTCCCTTAAATCTATTTCTCACTTCCACTGTATAATCATAAAGGATTTGATTTATGTCATACCTGAATGGTTTAGTTGTTTTCCCTACTGTCTTAAATTAAATCTGATTTTGGCAATAAGGTGTTCATAATCTGAGCCACAGTCAGCTCCCGGTCTTGTTTTTGCTGACTGTATAGAGCTTCTAAAGACTTGAAAATAAAACTTCTAGAAGAAATTATAAGGGAAGAGTTTCTTGACTTTGATGTTCAAAATGATTTTCTGTATATGACACCAAAAGTACAGATAGCAAGTGCAAAAATAAATACATGAGACTACATCACTAAGGCTTTCCAGGTGGATTAGTCGTAAAGAATCTGCCTGCCAAGCAGGAGATGTGGGTTTGATCCCTGGGTTAGGGAGACCCCTGGAGAAAGAACTGGCAACCCAGTCTAGTGTTCTTGCCTAGGAAACCCCATGGACAGTGAAGCCTGGCCAACTGCAGTCCCTGGGTTCACAAAGAGTGGGACACTACTTAGTGATTAAACCACCACATCAAACTAGCAAGCTTTTGCACAGCAAAAACAACAACAACAACAACAAAATGAAAAAGTAACCTACATAATAGGAGAAAAACATTTGCAAATCATATAGCTGATAAAGCATTAAAATACAAAAAAACTATAAAAAACTCATATAACTCAATAGAAAAAAGAAACAAACAAAAAAACTGATTAAAAAATGGAAGAAGAATGGAATAGACACTTTTCCAAAGAATGCATACCCATGGCCAACAGGCACATGAAAATATACTCAACATCACTAATCATCAGGAAAATGAAAATGAAAATCACAATGAAATAATCATCTCACTCCTGTTAAAAGGCTGTTATCAAAAAAGACAAGAATAGCAAGTGTTGAGGATGATGTGGAAAGTGTAAATTGTTGCAGTCACTACGGAATATAGTATGGACTTTTCTCAAAAAATTAAAAATAAAAACAACTTTTGATCCAGCAATCCCATTTCTGGTTATATCCAAAGGAAGTGAAAACAGGATCTCAAAAAGCTGTCTGTGCCACAAATGTTTATTATTCACAATAGCCAAGGTATGGAAATAATCTTGTCCATAAGTCAATGAATGGTTAAAGAAGGTGGTGTAGGCAGTGGATATAATACCATTTGTGACAACTTGGGTAATATTTGAGGGCATTATGCTAAATGAAATAAATCAGGCAGAGAAAAACAATTGCTGCATGATGTCACCTAAAAGTAGAATCCAAAAAATGCTGAATTCATATAAATGGAGAGTAGAGTGGTGGTTACCAGGGTCTGGGGAATGAAAACTTCTAGTTGTAAGATTGACAAGTTGAGGGTCTAATGTACATCATGAGGGTTATAGCTATTATTTATGTATTATATACTTGAAAGTTGCTAAGACTGTAGATCTTAAATGTTCTCCCCCACACAAAAAAGAAATGTTAATTGTATAATAGGATGGAGGTAGTAGTTAATCATTTACAATATATTACTATATGGTAATATATTAGTATATCAAATCAAGATGTCTTACATCTTAAACTTACACAATGTAATATGCCAAATATATCTCAATGAAGCTATAAAATATAAAAGTAAATAAAAACAGTATATGAATCCTGGGATAAGAATGTTATATAATATATTGTCCATGCTGGAGAAAGTGCTAGATATCTGGAATTCATTTGTACTCCTAAATTTCCTCAGGCTGGGATAACATATGATTTTCCATCCAACTGTGTGTTCATCTGAGTGATGTACAAGGTAGATGTTAAAGAGAAAGTTATATCTTTGATGAAAAAGGAAAAGAATCGTTTCATTGTTCCCAAGTTTATCCCATGAATAAATAAGATCAATACATATGTTAAGTTACTGTGGTCCCACTGTATCACTTAATCTCAAGGAGAACAATCTATTACATATTTAAGAATAGTTTTTTTAGAATAAAGCCTTCTGGTTGACTGACAGAGTAACCATCAAAAAATTCTTTATGTGGGTGGAGAGGTGAAAAGCTCCTATATCCCTTGATCAAAAAGAAAATTTAAAAATGGTGTTATGAAAAATAAATAACATTATAAGAACACAGTTAAATGGGAGAGGTACTTTCTAATGTTGATATTATAAAATAAATTATTAGTCTACAATAACATGTTAGTTAGGTGAAATGTTTAGGGTGGTTTTATTTCCTTTTATTGTTACTTATACAAAGAAGGAGATATTAGTTACAAATATCTGTGTTGATGAAAAAAGAAGCAGGGAACAAAAGATAGTGTTATGAAATCAATAAAAAAACTGATGCCTAATTCCAGCTAAATTGTGTGTATATTTAGATACAACTTTGGTAATCTCACTGTCTGTATTTTTCCAAGTAAAATCTCAAGAAGAAAGAAATGAGATTGAAAAAAACTTCCTCTTCTGCAAGATGCATGAAAGTCACATGGACAAGTATCTTTTCCTGTTTTTAATTAAATTAAAACAGGCTGCCAGATAGACTTAGTGACAAACAGGATGTAATTTGAGAATAATGATGCAAAATGCATGGCTCATGTGGCACATTTCATTTATTCTGTCTTGTGCTTACATGATCACACTTTCATGTTGATTGACTCTACAAGTTTAATAGTCAAGATATACACTTTGCTACCTTTTCTGGATAGTTTATTAACAAAAAAGTTATATCATGCTGATCCAACTTCATTTTTCAGAGATCCAGATGCAGAATGGATGATGAAGCCACAAAGTTATTAGCTCAGTTGAATGCATAAACAAGGATTTAATCAATGATCACGTTGCATATCTTAATGGAACTAGTACAATGACTATGATCATAAAAATATATATCAAGCAAATATATATTCTTAATTTATTGTGAAGAGATGGTTAGTACTATTTAGGCTGATATTTTCAAAGTAAATAGATATTTGTGAATTGAAAAAGATAAATACCAGAATTTTTCTTTTGTAATTTTTATTTAATCCTCCCTCTATCCCCCAGAAAAAGTCTCCAGATATTAAACATTGTCTTCTTTTAACACAGAAACTCTGTTTACCAGATGGGCAGCAGAGCCATCCCCAAACCTATCTAACCATGAATTTGTCAAACATAGCAACTGGGGATCTTCTAGAAGAACGTGATTGACAGAGACTTGGGGATATAGACTCCTTGTTTGCACTGCTGCATACTTAGACCATGGCTGATTGATTTCTGACTAAGAAGGTCAGTTGAATTGTTCAGGAATAGTTTATTCACTACATATGTTCATGCAGTCAGGTTTCAAGGTATTCCCTAAACAATCTCAAGGAATTGGCTTGAAGAAGGTTTTAATTTCTGGTATATAATTCAATGGGCTTTCCAGGTGGCACTAGTGGTAAAGAACCCACCTGTCAATGCAGGAGATGTGGGTTTGATCTGTGGAGGAAGATCCCCTGGAGGAAGGCATAGAAATCCACCCCAGTATTCATGCCTGGAGGATCCCATGGACACAGAGGCCTGGTGGGCTATGGTTCATAGGGTTGCAAAGAGTTGGACATGACTGAAGTGACTTAGCACACATGCATATCTAATTCAACAAGCCTCTATTATACTACTATATGCTAAAAACTACTTTAGAAATTGAAAGTGGTATTGTGATCGTGTTACCTGTCTTCCAGGACCTCATGTATAACTTTAGCAAATTATTTAAGAAGACAGATGAATGCTTGCATAGCTAATAGAATGCAGTACGTGCTAAGTCTCTTCAGTCATATCTGTCTCTGTGTGGCTCCTCTGTCCATGGGATTCTCCAGGCAAGAATACTGGAGTGGGTTGCCATGGCCTCCTCCAGGGCATCTTCTCAAACCAGGGATAGAACCTGCGTCTAAGTCTCCTGCATTGGCAGGTGGGTTCTTTACCACTAGCACCAAATAGAATGCAGGATGATACTCAATAGAATATAAACCAGGGTTATAGAAACCAGAGGATGGGTGTGATAGGACTTGAAAGAAAAGGTAGAATTTGAGTGTGCCTTGAAGGATAGAATTTTCCAGTAGTCATGTATGGATGTGAGAGTTGGACTATAAAGAAAGCTGAGCACCGAAGAATTGATGCTTTTGAACTGTGGTGTTGGAGAAGACTCTTGAGAGTCCCTTGGACTGCAAGGAGATCCAACCAGTCCATTGTAAAGGAGATCAGTCCTAAGTGTTCACTGGAAGGACTGATGTTGAAGCTGAAACTCCAATACTTTGGCCACCTGATGTGAAGAGCTGACTCATTTTAAAAGACACTGATGCTGGGAAAGATTGAGGTCAGGAGGAGAAGGGGACGACAGAGGATGAGGTGATTGGATGGCATCACCGACTCAATGGACGTGAGTTTGGGTAGGCTCTGGGAGTTGGTGATGGACCGGGAGGCCTGGGGTGCTGCGGTCCATGGGGTCACAAAGAGTCAGACACAACTGAGCAACTGAACTGAACTGAACTGAAGGATAGAAAGGATGCAGAGTCTAAGAGTGGCAATGACAGGCATTCCAGGCAGAGTGGTATTCTTCACCTTCCTTGAACAGCAGAGTCCTTTCTCATTGAAACTGGAAAAAGGTTTTTGTCAAGGTTAAATGTACATTTGTACATTTAGAGCTACTTTCATCATTTTTTCACTTTTAAGAAAAGTAAGCTGACTGCTGCTAGAAATCAGAGTCTTGACATATCTGCTGTTTTCAGGATGCTGGTTGGACAGCATTGCTGCCTGTATTGTGCGCTTGAATAACTCCAGCTCAAACTAGGAACTGGGCCTCAGTCATGTAGGCAAGAACAGAATAAATGAGGCAGATGTTTTCCTGACTTCTGCTCTTTTGAATCTGCTCTGTGCAGACAGGAGATGTTGGCTTCAAATTATTTAAGTACAGCATTTGTCACTTCTGTAATTCACTTACCACCACCAGAAATGCAATTACTTTAACTGCAAGGCACTTATATCTTAGTCAGTTCTACTGTCTAAAAATATGTCAGCTTTTATTTGAAGAGCAAAGATTGAAATTGTCACTTGGGGCCATTCCAAAACTTTGCTAATTGTGCACTTCAAATAATATTTGACTTAATTTTCCTCTTGGATTTTTAGAAAAATTATTACTCATGTCATGTTTTTCATCTGTAATTATCATTTTACACTACTTTTTAACAATGAATACTGGGAATTGGTTAACCTGAAAAGCTACACAACTTGCTTTACTGTTGGGCCTTGACTTACAAATTTAATTTATCTGAATGCTTTCTTTCTTGATGGCTTCCCTGAGGGTTAGAACAGCTTCAGCTTATACTGTGATTGTCATAAGCCAGTAAGTACTGCATTGACATCCTTATTGTTCAGGTAACTGAGACTCTGAGAACAATATAGCTCTTCAGAGAATTGTATCTTTTCCACACTAAGTGTGGCCCTGAGAAATTGAATACATCATTTATGACTGATTAAAAAACTTTGAAAGAATGGTTTATTCAGCTTCAAGCTAAACAGTGTGATCTCGAAGAGTTTAGTTCAGGTGATGGTTACCTAGAATAGATTAAAATATAGATATGATGAGAAGGACATTGGGTAGCTTCATCTAAAATATAAGGGCGGGGATTTAATGCTTACTAGGAACACAGGATGGTTTTGATGACTCAGAGATGAAGGGCCTGGAATTCTTTGCTATCTTGGGTTATTTTCCAGGGTAAATTAACTGTAGGATGTACTCACTTTGTTGTTTATCTCACCAGCTGTTTCTGTTTTCTTTGCAACTGAGTGTGGGCATATTCTTCATCTTGTTGGTTGGACCCAGTGCTGACTTGGAGCTAAGCAATGCAGAGTCTGAGAATGTAAATCTTCACTCTATGCCTACTTTGTCAGCCTTTCTATCTTCTTTCAGTTCCTTTAAAATTCTATGCTCTTTCATGACTCAGAGAATCTTCACATGCTGTTTCAACTGTCTCTAATTCTCTATCCGTCCTATGCCTATTCAATGTTTTGTTACTCTCCATGTGTTATGCTGGGCTGTGCTTAGTCGCTCGGTAATGTCTGACTCTTTGTGACCCCATGGACTGTAACCCACCAGGCTCCTCTGTCCTTGGGGATTCTTCAGGCAAGAATACTAGAGTGGCTGGCCATGCCCTCCTCCAGGGGATCTTCCCAACCCAGGTCTCCTGCATTGCAGAAAGATTTTGAGCCACCGGGGAAGCCCAAGAATACTGGAGTGGTTAGCCTAACCCTTCTCCAGGGAATCTTCCCGACCCAGGAATCGAACTGGGGCCTCCTGCATTGCAGGTGGATTTTTTACCATCTGAGCTACCAGGGAAGCCCAATTTTACCTCTAAAAGTCGCATCCTCAGGAAAACAATCTCATATATCCAGCAGAGGTCAGGTCCACTTTTCTGTGACCCAGAACATCCTGGTAACGCTGGCTGAAACTGATAATAAATAAGTTGCTTTATAATTATTTTTCAAACTCTCCTCCCTGAAATGTGTACTCCTTGAATGCAGGGACTGTGATACCTCTGAACCTGCTGTACCTCTGGCTTCCAGCATAATCGCTTATACATGGAGACCCCTCAGTATCTATTTATTGAACGTATGGTACAAACTTTTTTTTTTTTTTGTATGGTACGAATTGAAAGAAGATCTATCAATCTCTTTGTTGCAAAAATTTTATCTCACAATATACTTTCATTGTTTTGCTTGATACTGGGAATGGATTGAGAGTTCTAAGGCAGGTGATGCAATTGCTTTACTGTAAGTCTTAGTGGCTGTCAGATTTGATTTGAGTCTTGTCTGTTCCACTTGGGGCTCCCCTGGTGGCTCAGGGGTAAAGAATCTACCTGCCAATGCAGGAGATGCAGGTTTGATTCCTGAGCTGGGAAGATCCCCTAGAGGAGGGCACGGCAACCCACTCCAGTATTTCTGTCTGGATAATCACATGGACAGAGGAACCTGGAGGACTACAGTGCATGGGGTCACAAAGAGTTAGACACAGCTGATGTGACTTAACATACATGCACACACACTCACTGTTCTACTCAAGTCAAGTGACAGTGAAAAATACACTTCATATCCCTATGCTTTCTTTTTTTGCATTTCTAAAATGGGGATTGGTATCACATCCACAGGGATTGTGTAGGACAGTCTAGACTGTTGTGTTAGGATCTTGGGGAAAGAATGCTAACTGACTTCCTTCCCACTCTCTCTTCCTTTTATCCCAAAGCACCTTTAGGTATGAGACAAGTTAAATGATTCTTAATATTTTATCTTGGTCCTTTGAAGAGCACAAAAACCACATCTAAAAGCATTATTTTTCAAGTTAGAAAGAGTATCTGTAATTTCTTCATGTTGCCTTGTTTACCATGAAGACTTGGGACTAACTAATTAATTTACTTGGAGAATTGTCAAATATTAAAATGATGGATTACATTGAACTATCTCATTAAGAACTGACATGGGGAAGCAAAATATTTTGAAATCAATGTCATATACTATGTACAGTCTTTGCTGAATAAAGGAAACCATTTTGAGGTTTCTGATCAAAGAAAGATTTCATGACCTTTGCAAAAGAACACCATATTTATTGCCAGTTATTAATTCAGTAACTAATTATTGAGCATTTACTATATGGCAATCATTGAACACGTAATGCTAATATGGATAAAACACTAGGTCCTCAGGTAACTGTGATGTTAAACAGAGCATAGTAATCACAGAAATAGAGGTGCAAATAGACAAGCTGTATACCAGAGGAGGGACCTTGAAAATAACTTTAATTTTGTCATGTGGAAGGAGTGAACTTTATGGAAATGAGGCAATGTGCACAGAAGCCAGGGGGTAGGGGGATTCTTCTCTAGGTCAGTGCATAGATGTTAGTCACGGTTCTCCAAGAGACAGAAGCAATAGAATATGTACTGTGCACTCACAATCTTGTGTATGATACCTTGCCAAAATGTTCCAGTCTTGTTTATATTCCCCTCCTTGAGGTCAGATTTAGTTTGCAATGGCTGAGTGGATAGGAACAGAAACTGGCGGGCCCAGGTGATGGGGTCTGAAGAAGCTGGGAGCCAGTCAGAAATCTGTAGGGATAGATGACGACACTGTTGCTAAGCAGAGATAGAGGCCCACCTGTGGAGCTGAGGTTCAATAGCATGAAAAATTCATTCTTCAGGAGAAAAAGACCACACCAAGTTAATTGACCATTTTTTAGTCATTCAATAGTTCACCACTCACAATTGACTATAGCAGTTATGACAACAAGGATGCCAGGCACAGCATGCAAAGCTATTGAAATTGTGTGAAATGTGGAGAGAGAGACACTGAGAATTAGGACACATTTAATTATAGGTACAGATTCTACTGCCACCAGATTTTTTTTTAGGATGCTGCAGCAATAAACCTATGACATACATTTCCCCCTTCCATTTTAGAGAAATATCCTAGTACTATGTGTGAGCTGTGAGTGTGCTTAGTTGCTCAGTTGTGTCCAGTTCTTTCATGACCCCATAGACTGTAGCCCATCAAGTTCCTCTGTCCGTGGGATATCCCAGGCAAGAATACTGGAGGGGTTGCCATTTCCTACTTCAGGGGATCTTCCCAACCCAGGGATGATGAAACCTGCATCTCTTGCGTCTCCTGAACTGGCAGGCAGATTCTTTACTACCGAATTACCTGGGAAGTCCATTCTAGTACTACCCATGGCCTGTTAGAACCAGTATTTCAACAAAATTTGCCATCACTGTAGCAAATTTTTTACTTAGATACAGCTATTGCAGGCTTTGACAAGAGAAAGGACTCACTCATAACCCACTGCATAACTAGTCAGTGCATTCTGTTTTTGCATATTTGCTTTTCATCTTTGTTTGTTGACATATACCTATGTTTTAATAGTTAACAGTACACTCATCATTTTGAGCTCCGGAGGAGATAAGTCCAAGATCAAGGTATTGGCATGGTTTGTTCCTCCTAAGATTCATGAAGGAAGGATCAGTTCTGGGCCTCTTTCCATGACTTGCACATGACCACCTTCTCCCTGTGTCTTCACATCATCTTTCCCCGTTTGTGCTTAGTCACTCATTTGTGTCTGACTCTCTGTGACCCTGTGAATTGGAACCCACCAGACTCCTCTATCCACAGGATTCTCCAGGCAAGAATACTGGAGTGGGTTGTTGTGCCCTCCTCCAAGGGATCTTCTTGATCCAGGGATCAAACCTGCATCTATTGCATCTCCTGAACTGACAGGCAGGTTCTCTACCTCTAAGCCACTTGGGAAGCCCGTCTGTTTATTACATAGAGGGCTAAATGACAAAGAGCCTGCACTGAAGGAAATGAATGTCAAGTGAAAACCGTAAAGAATTCATTTCAGGTGGGCTAGACAGAATGAAACTGCTTACAATGCACTGTGCTTTTCTGTTCCAGATTTTAAATTCCTGAAAGAAAGAACTTTGTTTATTTGGTTTGGATCCTGTGCCCACCCCTGGATCAATAACTGTGGCCGTGGGATCAGGATCTCATAGTATTAACATGACCACTGGTGGCCTATCACCTCTGCATATGAGGGCCATCCTGAGAGAAAGGAAAATTGTAAGCTGGGGCACAATCCCAAGAAGTGTTTACTATAGAATAATAGAATTTAAGAGACTTAACGAACATCCAACGAAATATGAACTTTAACTTCCTCTTTTCTACTCTGCCACATCTGCATTATACTGTTGAACTTTCTGTCTGATAGGAATTTTGACTGATAGTGATTTGCCTTTCTCTAGGAATTTGAAAACCCTATTTCTTGACATAAATTTTATATCTCTAAATTAGCTGCCTTTTAATTTTTTCTCATTCATTTTTGAAATTGACTACCCAGAGTTAATGCTACAAAATTTGCTTGTCTCCTCAATTCTAACCCTTAATGAAAAACACTCACACACATATACATACACAGCCTAAGTCTCTCCAGGATTTCTTTGTTTATCTGTTTTTTGTTTAGCCAGGCAATTATCTGCATTTGTGGGCATGATATAATAACTTTGTGGGTGGACAATTCAGTTTGTATCCATTTCCAAGTAGCCCAAAGAACCAGGAATAGAGAAAGATTCTGGAGCTGTTCCTGTTTTGGTCCTTAAACAGAATCAGAGGAAGAAAGATTAAAGAGACTGAGAACAGAGTGAACTAGGTTTCATCTGGTCTGGAGATTATAAAGATAGGAGTCATCTTTTTATGGTTTCAAAGGGCATGAAAAATTTGTACAAAAGGAATTGGTATTAGTTGTTCTTTTTGCAGCAAAACATCACAATACAAGGAACTGAATTTACATCAAAGCAGGAAAAGTGTTCCTTAGTCACAGGAAGGAACTTTTTGTTTGTTGGTGTGGTAAGTTGCAAGAATGGGACACTGAAGGTTACGTGGCATTTGTGCTTCCTGGAGAGCTCTAGAGAAGGGCAGATAATTCTATACTGTACCAACTTGTACTGATCCTACATTGTACCCAAGTCAAGGAAAACAGAAATTTTCTCAGGCTTTTTTACAATCCTTCAACTATGCTATCCCTCTGATGATTTCCAAATGCTACTCCATTAGCAGCAAGTATCACTTAAAAGACTTCTCTGGAAAGAGAGACATTGTAGGCTGTTTTTCAGGTCTTTTGTAGTTTAGTTGTATTTCAAGTCAAGTAAACATTTCCTCAATGGATTATCTATATTCACTTATTTGCACAATGTATAAAAAGTAGAGATATTTTTGAATCTACTTATATATATTGGAGAAGGTGATGGCACCCCACTCCAGTACTCTTGCTTGGAAAATCCCATGGATGGGGGAGCCTGGTAAGCTGCAGTCCATGGGGTCGCGAAGAGTTGGACATGACTGAGCGACTTCCCTTTCGCTTTTCACTTTCATGCATTGGAGAAGGAAATGGCAACCCACTCCAGTGTTCTTGCCTGGAGAATCCCAGGGACGGGGGAGCCTGGTGGGCTGCCATCTATGGGGTCACACAGAACTGGACATGACTGAAGCGACCTAGCAGCAGCAGCAGCAGCACTTATATTTCACTTGTTATATTTATGCTATATAAACTAGCATAAAGTTTCAATAAATAAGAGCGTTTTCTTTCATGGCTCTCCACCCTGCTGATTGCAGTGATTATTAATAACAACAAGGGATTTCAATAGTGGAGGTATCAGTTTAATAATAACTCAGTTCTTTAAAGAGACACAGAATGTCCACAACAGTTCTCTCCCCCTCTCCCCAAAGTCATAAAATGACAGAAACAAAGGAATTAGATGCAAAGAAATTTAAACTATCCTCTGGTGAAGAGCAGAGATGTAACTCTGGGTAGGCCTTGGGCTGGAAATTCTAGTGCCCCCACTAACCAAAAAATTACAAAATATAATAACACCAGTCTCTTTGAGGAACAAGAGGTCTCCCCTCATCTCTAATATATTCAGATGTCTTTCAAAAGGGTTTGAAGGAACTTGCTAATCTTAAGGACCATGTCATACATCAAAGGAAAGGAAAATGAGAGCTCTTGATGAAGTCCTCTAAAGGGAGGCTACCATGTGGTCTTTAGAAAGTTGACATTTGGCAGAGCTTGGCTAGACTCAGATCTTGAAGGGCAGAGAAGTTACTTGGTTTCTCTCCCCAAAGAGGATTATGGGAATGTAGCATAATGCTTAAATTATAGATTGAACACAGCCTACTTTGTGATTTAAGGCTGTAGCTAACAAGGATATATTCATGTTTTCCAAAGGCAAATGGCTTTATTCACTCATTACTTTCTAAGTGCTTACTTCTGTGCTGTGCAGTGTGTTAATAACTAGGAATTCAGTCCTGATTAAGACATTATTTTTGTCCTAGAAGATGTCACACACTTGGATTGGACGGATGGGGACTGACTAGTAAACAGGTAGTTAGAATGCAGCTAGTCAGGTATTGTCACATGGTAAATATTGGGACAGTCAGATGGAGTGCAGAGGAGGGGCAAGCACTTTGCTGTGACTGGACAGGGGAAAATGGAGGTGGACATGGATTTAGAGAATTTGCTATTTTGTATGCTCTGTGCTACAAGTCCTCCCTGTTAGAATGACTAAGAAATATTGAATGAATTTTAATTTTATTTAATGTTCCAATTATTTTTTTAAGATTTAACTTAAAGTTAATTTTTTGCAATGCACCATTGCAAAAAAAGGAGAAAATTTCCAATTCCTTATTCAATAAATAATTTCCTACATGAATGAGATGGTGTCAAATGAAACACATTCATTCTTTCAAAAAATTACATGTTAATACCTCAAGAAGAATGTGAGCAAGAATTCACCAGACAGAACTTGGAAAATACTCCACCGAGGCCCACTGAGCTGCCCTTGCCAAGGCGAAGGACAGGTAATTTGCCGTGACTAATTGAAAAACATAAAGAACATTAATATGAAAAATGAAAGCATAATCCATGGTATAACAGGCAATGAAACCATTCACATAACTGATTACTCTTCAAGGTAACATGTTCTTCCTCTCAGGAATCTTTTTCTTTGGCCCAGTCTTTTAAAAGGTTTCTAAAGTGACACCACTCGAAAGGTCATGGGAAAAGCTGTCTCTGTCCTAGTGTCCAGAGAGTGATACTGGAACACTCATAATTTGGGAAAAGAATTATTAAAGAAAATATTTAGAGACCTTGGTGATGCTATATGTTCCATCTGAACTTCCTGAGACATAAGAAACAATGATTGTAGTATTAGCGAGTTTTAATTTGAAACTTAGTAGCAGGCTATTAGAGGACCTAGGGTTCAGTCTTAGCTCCACCCCATTTTAGCTTTGTGTACTTGGACAAATCACTTATCTCCATGTGATTCTCAATGTCTTTATCAGTAAATTGGAGATAGTAGGATCTCCTCTGCTTATCTTGCAAAGCTGTAAAATACCAAATAAAAGAGCACTGGTGAAAATCTTTAAATGCCATAAAGATTAAATATAAAAGGATTATTAGAAAAATCCTGATTAATTTCTGTGTTGTTAGGTTAGATCATATCAGCTTATCAAAATGAATTGTTTTGCACATATGCATGTGTGTCCTTAGTCGCTTCTGACTGTTTGCACCCCCATGGACTGTAGCCCACCAGGTTCCTGCGTCCATGGGATTTCCTAGGCAAGAATACTGGAGTGGGTAGCCATTCCCTTCTCCAGGAGATCTTTCCCACCCAGAGATCGAATTTGTGTCTCTTGTGTCCTCTGCATCAGCAGGTGTATTTTTTTAAGTACTAAGTTTCAAGCCAACTTTTTCACTCTCTTCTTTCACCTTCATCAAGAAGCTCTTTAGTTCCTCTTTCCTTTCTGCCATTAGTGTTATCATCTGCATATTTGAGGTTATTGATATTTCTCCTGGTAATCTTGATTCCAGCTTGTGATTCATCCAGCCTGGCATTTTGCCTGATGTACTCTGCATATAAGTTAAATAAGCAGGGTAAGAATATACAGCCCTGACATACTCCTTTCCCAATTTGGCACCCAGTCCCTTGTTCCATATAAAGTTCTAACTGTTGCTTCTTGACTCACATACAAGTTTCTCAGGAGACAGGTAAGGTGATCTGGTACTCTCTTCTTTTTAAGAATTTTCCACAGTTTGTTGTGATCCACATAGTCAAAAGTTTTAGTGTAGTCAATGGAGCAGAAATAGAGGTTTTTCTGGAATTTCCTTGCTTCCTCCATGATCCAACGAATGTTGGCAATTTGATCTTTGCTTCCTCTGTCTTTTCTAAATCCAGCTTGTACAAGAAATAGTGCTAAATCAACTGAACAGGAAAAAAAAGTGAACATCAAGTTTTACCTTGTGCCATACACAAAAATCACCCCGAAATGGATAATAAATGTAAATGGATTCTAAGTGGAACTAAATGTAAACCTTGAAACTCTAAAGTGTCTAGAAGAAAACATAGGAGAAAATCTTTGGGACTCTGCTACTGCTGCTAAGTCACTTCAGTCCTGTCCAACTCTGTGTGACTCCATAGACGGCAGCCCACCAGGCTCCCCCGTCCCTGGGATTCTCCAGGCAAGAACACTGGAGTGGGTTGCCATTTCCTTCTCCAATGCATGAAAGTGAAAAGTGAAAGTGAACTCGCTTAGTCGTGTCTTACTCTAGCGACCCCATGGACTGCAGCCTACCAGGCTCCTCCGTCCATGGGATTTTCTAGGCAAAAGTACTGGAGTGGGGTGCCATTGCCTTCTCCATTGGGACTCTGGGAGTAGGTAAAATTTAATAGAATACAAAATGCACAAAATATTTAAAACATGATAAATTTGATGTTAGCAAAATTTAAAGCTTTTGCTGTTTGAAAGATATTTTTGAAAAAATGAAAAGGCAAACCTTGGATTAGAAGAAACTACACACAGCACTTCTATCAGAGAAAATACTTACATCCAGAATATATAAATGCCTTTTATGATCCCTTAATGAGAAAAAAAACTGATAAAAATGGGGGAAAGATTTGAACAGATAGTTCATGAAAGAAGATGACCATGAATGGCCACCAAATGCATGATACAACCCAGGCTGAATTTAGGAGGCACATTATATGGACTCCATAACAGTTGGGCTGGCTATTGAGGGCATAGACAGGGAGAGAGGGCAACCCTGATTCTTCCCACTATCTCTTCCCATACATTTCTCCATTTTCTCTTTTCCTTTTGCTTCTTCTCATCCCTTTGTCTGGAGGAGAAGAGGTTTTGGAGGGCTCAAGTCCAGTGGTCTGTATTTATCCTGTGGTCATACAGCTACTTCTAGGCAGAATCAGAAGCCAGAGCCCAGCGTCCTGACTTCCTGGGGGCAGATTCTTCTTGGACCAGTGAAAAGGGTGTGGTCTGGGGGCGCCATGGGCCTGGTTGGTTTCCCTTTCCTCTCACCTTCAGATTAAAATTGTGTGGTTCTTTAAAACTGGTGGTCCAGCAGAAATAGAGCCGTGTTTACCTTTAAGGTATGTTTTCTAAGCAGAAGTGCAGTGTCACTTGGCGAGATCTAGCAGGTGTTTCTGTTTTACCCTGAGTGGCAGAATCATGTTTCGCCACTTTGGGCAAAGATCAGCACTGGCTTTTGGCTCCCAGAATCAAGGCATAAATTTATATTGCTGTAACACAGTTATGCTTTTGAGGTGGTGTTCTCAGTTATTTGTAAAGTTTTGTAAAATGTTTCTCTCTTGCGTGTGTGGGGGAAAAAAAAAAAAGTGTTTCCCCAGAACTGCCTAGAATTGTCTGCCACTAATTAGCTGTGTGACCTTAGGCAATCACATCTCTCTGTGTGCCTCAGTTTCCTCATGAATAAGATTGGCGATTGAACTAGTTGATTTCTGAGGGCCCTTCAGCTTTGACATTTTCTACAGTGTCTTGTTCCACAATCCTGTCATCTGCCTTAACGTTGAAATGCCACCAACATGTATTTAGATATATTTTTTGCTATCGATTTGCAGTCTCCAGGATTCCTCTGCCTTGTTTATTGCTTCCTGAGAGCTGCCTTGCATAATTTGTCTGCTCACGATCTTGCTGTTTCCTACAGATGGTGTCATGTTTGAAAGGTGAAGGCGAGAGTATTCAGTGTAGGAGCCCAGCCACAAACCCATTCCTTGCTGACAATAAAGCTGTGTGCTTCTCTCTTTTCTTGTCCTTTGCCCCCTTCCAGTTTGTTCCATTGCTCAATTTTGGTTTTATGATTACATCTGCAATAGCAGGCACAGATGTTTTTCTCACTCAATTGTATGGTTAATGGTGAAATGGATTTTTTGAGCAGATGCTCGCATGTGGGTGCTATTCGTTTCTCTCCTGACACATTCTCTACACAAACAGCAGATTGTCTGTCTGGTGTGCTTTGAGCCTCACAAGAGAAGAATTCAAGCTGAATAACATGGGGCTGATTTTCAAGTTCCTAAAAAAATAATGTAGGCACTAAATTTGACAAACTCTTTATAGCACCCCTGCAACCCGGATTCATACCTGCATCTTCAGCCTTTGCCAGTTTTACCTGAGGAGGCTGAGAGTAAACATTTGTCCTTTGAAGGGCTGCCTTATGAAGGAAAATGATACCAGACTCAATTTCAAAAGAGCTGGACTCAATTGCTCTGTCACTGTGACTTCTGAGACTCAAGGTATGTTATCTGACATCTGTTTCTTCATCTATGAGGTGGAACTGACACTACAAAGCTGGTATGGATCACTGAAGGAACTGCCAAGTAGCAAAGGTCCCCGCATAAGTCTAATCCATGTTCACCCCTGGGTATGTATGGCTAATTGGAGCTGACTGACCAGAAATCTATCTGCTCAAAGGACTAAGAAGCCTCCAGGGAGAGAGACAAGTCTGTGTAAGGGTCAAGAGTTGGAGGCCAACCAAATTTCAATAGTGCTAGGGTTTCTTATCTTCAGCACTATTAAAATTCGGGGCCAGATAATTGTTTATTATGATTGCTGTCCTGTGCATTGTAGGATATGTAGCATCATCTCCACCTCAACCCAGTAGTTTACCCACCCACCCTCAAAGTAGTGACAACTAAAATTGTTTCCAGATATTGCCAAATGTGCTATGGGATGGGAGAATTCAGAATGAGAATCACTGCCTTAGAGACACTCAATACTGGCTTTAAACTCACTTACTCCAGGTTGTGCAGCTAGTAACCCTTTATGCTTCCATATTCTCATTGCTAAAATGGGAGTTTAGCTACTTTGCAGAAAGGATCGTTGAGAGAATTAAAACAACAGATGTGTACAAACCTTGGCACATAATAACACACTAACTCCCTACCATCATAATACCTTTGGTTTTTTCTTTTCCTTTGTCTAAGATACACTCTTTCTTTCACTCCTTGTCTCTGTCTTGTTTTCTCCAATTCATCCTTCAGATCACAACTACAGAGGCATTTTCACAGGGAAGCTTTCCTTGATTCCTCAGACTATATCAGAGTTCAGGGAACTCATAGCACTTATTTTGTTGATAGTATACATTATAAAACTTGGGTGATCCTTTCATTAAAGTCTGTTGGACTGCTAGAATGTAAGTGTCATGAGGGCAAGTACTATGTCTCTTGTTCACTGTTGCATTGGCAGAGCTCAGGACAGAGCCTGAAACAAAACACGCGTTTAATAAAATAGTGAAGGAAAGGAGGAAATGAAGAGCTCAACAAGCCTTGCAAATATTAAACTTTAATTCTGCTAAGCAGCTGATCAGTCCAGTAAACACAAAGCAGTGACAAGAGAGGAACAGTAGATTTTTCTTTTTTTTTTTTTTATTGAAGTATAGTCAATTTACACTGTCATGTTAGTTTTAGGTGTACAGCAAAACGATTCGGTTGTACTGCGTACACACACACATACACACACACCCATAAAGTTCCCCTACATATGAACTTTCAAGGCACAGACTTTCAAAGATGCCAACATGCATTCCATCAACATCAGGCACGAGTGAAATTGCAACTTGTCCTTTGATTGTGTTAGTTGGGTACCAAGGCTAACTTTGTCGGACTTAAGAACAGATTGAACTTACCGGTGTGGTCTCAGAACAGAACTCATTCTTATACATACATGCAGTAAAGTCCTCTACCTAATAAGGTTTACTTTCTCCATTGTATATTCCTGGCTCTTCTGCTCTAAATTAATTGACCATATATGTATATGTTTACTTCTGGGCTGTCTATTCTGTCCCATTGATCTATCTGTCTATTTTTAGGCCAGTACCATACTGTTTTAATTATCATGCTCTTACTTAAGGTTCACACTCCACTTGAATTTTGTATCTTATTCCCTGTCCCCTTTTTTCAAGAACCTATATATATTTCCTTCTTTCTTGAATATTTACTAGGTCATTTCCATCAGCATGTAAATATGCTGTAGTATCTTTAAACTTAAGATGCAAAAACGTCCTTGACATCTGACATATTCCAGAAAACTCCTCATTTCTTTGGTTCCCCTCCACAGCAAAATGCCTTAAAAGATTTGTATGTACTCACGTTAATTCCTCACCTTCCATCATCCTGTCACCTTTTATATCAGACTTTTATTTCTATTATTCATGGTTACTGTGAGCACCACTTGCAAAAACCAAGAATTACTGTTCTTGTCTTCAGTGACTTGACCTCTTAGCAACATTTGTCTCAGATGATCACTTATTTCTAGAGTAATACATTTTTTCTTTGCTTCTCTTTTCTTCTTTTCCTCCTATCTTGTGGGATCTCCTTTTCAATCTTTCCTGGCTTCTCTTTCTCTGCTGACTGCATTCTGGATAACCATCTCCATCTGTACAATCTCCCTAGGTACTGTCACTGAGAACCATGGTTTTGATAACTACTATATAGCAGTGACTCTCCAACTTATGTCTCCAATTTTGACCATTCTTTTGAGCTAGTATATCCAACTGTTTACTGGCCATCACTGCTTAGATGGCTAATAAACATCTCAAACTTAACATGTCCAAAACTGAACTTCTGCTCTTCCCCTATCTCTAGTAAATCTGCCTCTCTCATATTCTCTTCTATCTTAGAAATGCCAACTCAGTTATTCCAGTTACTTAGATCACAAACCTCATTGACTCCTTTTTATCACACATCACACATTCCCATTCCTTAGGAAATCTTCTTGGTTCTGTATGTGCAAAGAATTAACATAGCATATCTGGTTACTTATGTCTTGTATGTCCAAGGAACTTGGAGCCACAGTTGATCCTTGGTCAACTTTTGTAAATGTGACCTCGAGAATGTTATTTATGTCAGGGAGTAATGATTTTATTGTGTTTGTGTTCACTTGGAGCAATGGACTCTGCTGTGCCAGCTGGCCAGTTTGCTTGCATAAACATGAAGTTCAATACTGTGCACCTGGTTGCATTGTTGGGATCCTGAAGTTTCCATTGCTACAGCTAGTTATGTACTATGATGTGCCTGTGTGACCAGCTCTTAATTATAGCCTCAGGCCTGAAGACTCAAATGTGCTTTCGTAGACTGATACATTCCACACCTGTCCCCATAGTTTGGTGCTAGACACAAAGCTTGCCCTATGTGGCCCCCGATGGGTAAGGACATGAAGTCTATGTTTAGCCTTCTAGACTTTGCCCATTGAACATCTTTTCCTGTTCCTTTTGCTATGTATCCTTTGCTGTAATAAACCTTACCATTCAGATTAAGCTATTAAGTTTTGTGAGTCCTTATAGTGAATTAGCAAAGTTGAAAGTTGTGTTGGGGTCCCTGAAACCATCTACCTTCAAAATATATGCAGAATTTAACCATCTTTACTGCTCCCACTCCAGTCTAAACTACCATTGTCTCTAGTTTGGGATAATGCAATATTGATTCCACCCTTACTTCCATATCACCAGTTTTCTAAAGAGCAGCCAGAGTGATTTTAAAAAAATGTAAATCTTATTCCACCACTCCCCTATTCAACACCTTTCAATGACTTTCTACCATATAATAGAGTAAAAATCACACTCCTTTTCTTTTAGCCTACAGGGTCCAACATGATCCGGTCTCCTGACATCTCTCTGAAATCATTGCTTATCACTCCCTCCATTGATCATTTTGTTCCTCTCTGTTCCTAAAACACCTCAAGTTCATTCATCCTGGAGGAAGCTGTTCTCTCTGGAGATCTAGCTCTAACTCTTCATCTCTATCTTCCCATGGTTGACTCCTTCTGGTCATTTAGGTCTCAGCTCAGAAGTCACCTCTACAAACCACCCTGGCCTTAAACCACCCCCTCATTATTTTATTCATGTTACTTATTTTTTCCAGCCACTTATTAATAGTTGAAATTATCTTGTCTGTGTTTAGAGCACAGTCTTCTTGAGGGCAAAGACTTGGTCTTTTTCATTTACTCATGTTTTCACATTACTTGGAACATGTCTCATAGAGGTAGGCATTCAGTAAATATGTGTTGATTGAATGAATGAATGAAAGAAATACAGTACAGTTTGCAGCTTTAGGATAGTCCCTATTGGAAGGATTTGTATTTTGCTTTTCTTTTCTGAAACATGCTGGAAAAATGTTTAGGTAGGCAGTGTGTGTATAAGGGCTAGAAAATTTTCTGATACAGTGTAAACTCCATCCTCTATATTATTCATTGTTATGTCCTCAGTTCTTGGAACAGTGTTGGCTTATAATAGGTACTCATTTTTAAGGATTTGTTTAATAGATGAATGATGTCTAACACAAAATGTGTGTCATAAATATTTGGGAAAAAATAAGAATTTAGGACACATAACAAATACTTGCATGAATGGTTTATGTCTTTCTCCTTCTCATGTTCCACATTTTCCTCCTCTCAATAAAAGATGTTTTTCATTCTTTCAATCAATATTTATTGAGGGTCTAATTTATACTAGTGACATGATGTGCTGTGCTTAGTCACTCAGTCGTGTCTGACTCTTAGCAACCCCATGGACTGTAGCCTGCCAGGCTTCTCTGTCCATGGGGATTCTCCAGGCAAGAATACTGGAGTGGGTTGCCATGGCCTTCCCCAGAGGATCTTCCCAACCCAGGGATAAAACCCAGGTCTCCCACATTGCAGGTGATTCTTTATCATCTGAGCCACCAGGGAAGCCCATGAATACTGGAGTGGGTAGCCTATCTGTTCTCCAGGGGATCTTCCTGACCAAGGGATCAAACCAGGGTGTCCTGCATTGCAGGCAAATTCTTTACCAGCTGAACTACCCAGGAAGCCCTATACTAATGATATTGTGATATAAATAATCATCCAAACTAACTTATTAGAAGCATTATGAAATAGAACTTCTTAAATAGTTGAGCTCATCTTATAGCTTTGTTAACTGGGAAGTAAGAAAAGTGGTGGAAGACCAGAATTACACTATATCATGCAGTATAATAGAATTTGACTCCACATCTAAAGATTTATATATAGGGAGAGAATTAAACTGATGAAGCTGGATAAAAGATCTAACAATAGTACAGGCCAGAATTAACAATTTACATTTTTTTTGTCTACCACTAAAGCCTATGTCTACTGCTGGGATTTTAAGAAAGTGTTTTTATGAAGTTCAATGTACTTCAGTAAATTTTACAGAAGAATTAATTGCCTTGGTCAAATAAGTTGAATATGCAAGCCTGATAGCATTATTTAGATGTCTCCTTTTTGGGTAAAACATTAAAGGTCAATTATCTTGGCTCAGAAAGGCAAATTATTTCAAGGGATTTTGGACAATGAAGTATCCTTGCAACACCCAGGAAACTCAGGGATGCCATAATGAACATCCATTTATAGTGGCAGGGTAGATTTCTACAAATGAAGTAGCTGAGTCTAAAGGTGTGTGCTCCAAAAGTGAAGTTGTTCAGTTGTGTCTGCCACTTTGCAACCCTGAGGACTGTAGCCTACCAGGCTTCTCCATCCATGGGATTTTCCAGGCAAGAATACTGGAGTGGGTTGCCGTTGTGCTCAAAAAATAAACTCAAAATGGATTAAAGATCTAAATGTAAGACCAGAAACTATAAAACTCCTAGAGGAAAACATAGACAAAACACTCTCTGAAATAAATCACAGCAAGATCCTCTATGACCCACCTCCCAAAGTAATGGAATTAAAAGCAAAAATAAACAAATGAGACCTAATTAAACTTAAAAGCTTTCGTACAATGAAGGAAACTATAAGCAAGGTGAAAAGACAGCCTTCAGAATGGGAGAAAATGATAGCAAACAAAGCAACTGCTAAAGAATTAATCTCAAAAATACATAAGCAGCTCCTGCAGCTCAATTCCAGAAAAATAAACGACCCAATTAAAAAATGGGCCAAAGAACTAAACAGACATTTCTCCAAAGAAGACATACAGATGGCTAACAAACACATGAAAAGATGCTCAACATCACTCCTTATCAGAGAAATGCAAATCAAAACCACAGTGAGGTACCATTTCACACCAGTCAGAATGGCTGCTATCCAAAGGTCTATAAACAATAAATGCTGGAGAGGGTGTGGAGAAAAGGGAACCCTCTTACAATGTTGGTGGGAATGCAAACTAGTACAGTCACTATGGAGAACAGTGTGGAGATTCCTTAAAAAACTGGAAATAGAACTGCCACATGACCCAGCAATCCCACCGATGGGCATACACACTAAGGAAACCAGAATTGAAAGAGACACGTGTACCCCAATGCTCATCACAGCACTGTTTACAAAGCCAGAACATGGAAGCAACCTAGATGTCCATTGGCAGACGAATGGATCAGAAAGCTGTGGTACATATTCACAATGGAATATTACTCAGCCATTAAAAAGA
The DNA here is from genome assembly GCF_055505025.1 of Bos grunniens. Lineage (NCBI taxonomy): Eukaryota > Metazoa > Chordata > Mammalia > Artiodactyla > Bovidae > Bos > Bos grunniens. The sequence continues at coordinate 120,262,842 of NC_141194.1, read as the reverse complement.
ATGCATTTGAATCAGTTCTAATGAGGTGGATGAAACTGGAGCTTATTATACAGAGTGAAGTAAGCCAGAAAGAAAAACACCAATACAGTATATTAGTGCATATATATGGAATTTAGAAAGATGGTAATGATGACCCTATATGGAAGACAGCAAAAGAGACACAGATGTATAGAACAGACTTTTGGGCTTTGTGAGAAAAGGCGAGGGTGGGATGATTTGAAAGAATAGCATTGAAACCTGTATATTATCATATGTGAAATAGATCGCCAGTGCAGGTTCAATGCATGAGACAGGGTGCTCAGGGCCAGTGCACTGGGATGACCCTGAGGGATGCAATGGGGAGGGAGGTGGAAGGGGTGTTCAGGATGGGGGGCACATGTACACCCATGGCTGATTCATGTCAATGTATGACAAAAACCACTACAATATTGTAAAGTTATTAGCCTCCAATTAAAAAAAAAAAAAAAAGGTGTGCGCTCTTAAAGCATTCACAGTTACCTGCCAAATTACTTTCCAAAATGGTTAGAGCAAATTTATACTCCTGCCAACATCTTTGAGCTATTGTCCCTTATCTGTACCCTCTCTAACAGTAATTATCATTAGATCTTCTAGTTTTTCTACTCTCATTTTCAAAAAAATCATATCCCTTTGATATTTCTATTTTCATTTCTTTGAAAACTACTGAGGTTGCACATATTTTTGTACATTTATTATTTTTTAATTCTGTGAACATTATATTCACAAGCTTTGCCTGTTTTGTATTGCATTTGTTATATTTTCTATAATAAATCATTAATTATTGATTTGCAAGATTTTTGTGTACTAGAAGTGTATGTTTTGTCTGTTATATTTTTAAAAGCTTTATCCTCATTGTTGTCATTTGAGTTTATAATATTTTTCTAAATTTTCTTCCAAATATATGGATACAAATGGACTTAATTGGATTTGCTGAATAATCCTTTGTTCCCTCATTCTTTGATTGTTCCCATTTTAATATGTTTCATTCCTATATATAGTGAAGGACAGGGAAGTTTGCTGTGCTGCAGTTCATGGGGTTGTAAAGAGTTGGACATGATTTAGTGACTGAAAAACAACAATATTTATTTGGATCTCTTTCTTGACTCTCTTTTCTGTTCCACTTTTCCATTTGTTTATTCTTCTGTCAATACCATAGTCCTTTGATTACATTGGCTTTTCAATATATTTTGAGATCTGATAAGTCAATTCCTCCCACGTTATTCTTCAAAAATTTCTTGGCACTTGTACATTTCTTTTGTGATAAGAACTGTAAATTTGTTATAACTGTAAAAAAAATCCACTTACATTTTGATTAAAAATAATTAATGTGGTAACTAACTCTATTGCCCAGTATTGCTATTATCAACTATCATTAAATAAATCAACCTTAGCTCTTTAATCATAGAGACTGCTATTCAGGTGGCAAAATCATCTTGATTGCAAATCAAGCAAAAAGTGCTGCACTCAATATGCCAGCAAATTTGGAAAACTCAGCAGTGGCCACAGGAATGGAAAAGGTCAGTTTTCATTCCAATCCCAAAGAAGGGAAATGCCAAAGAATGTTTAAACTACTGCACAATTGCACTTATCTCACATGCTAGCAAAGTAATGCTCAAAATTCTCCAAGCCAGGCTTCACCAGTACGTGAACCGTGAACTTTCAGATGTTCAAGCTGGATTAAGAAAAGGCAAGGAACCAGAGATCAAATTGCCAACATCTGCTGGATTATAAAAAAAGCAAGAGCATTTCAAAAAACATCTACTTCTGCTTTATTAACTATGCTAAATTCTTTGACTGTGTGGATCACAACAAACTGTGGAAAATTCTTCAAGAGATGGGAATACCAGACCACCTGACCTGCCTCCTGAGAAATCTGTATGCAGGTCAAAAAGCAACAGTTAGAACTGGGCATGGAAAAACAGACTGGTTCCAAATTGGGAAAGGAGTATGTCAAGGCTGTATATTGTCACCGTGCTGATTTAATTTATATGCAGAGTACATCATGTGAAATGCCAGGATGGATGAAGCACAAGCTGGAATCAAGATTGCCAGGAAAAATATCAATAACCTCAGATATGCAGATGACACCACCCTTATGGCAGAAGTGAAGAACTGAAGAGCCTCTTAATTAAAATGAAAGAGGAGAGTAAAAAATTTGGCTTAAAACTCAACATTCAGAAAACTAAGACCATGGCATCCAGTCCCATCACTTCATGGCAAATAGATGAGGAAACAATGAAAGCAATGAGAGATTTTCTTTTCTTGGGCTCCAAAATCACTGCAGATGGTGACTGCAGGCATGAAATTCAAAGAAGCTTGCTCCTTGGAAGAAAAGCTGTGACCAAACTAGACAGCATATTAAAAGGCAGAGACATTACTTTGCCAACAAATGTCCATCTAGTCAAAGTTTTTCCAGTAGTCATGTATGGATGTGAGAGTTGGACTATAAAGAAAGTGAGTGCCGAAGAATTGATGCTTTTGAACTGTGGTGTTGGAGAAGACTCTTGAGAGTCCCTTGGACTGCAAGGAGATCCAACTAGCCCATCCTAAAGGAAATCAGACCTGAATATTCATTGGAAGGACTGATGCTGAAGCTGAAGTTCCAATATTGCAGCCACCTGATGTGAAGAACTTACTCACTGGAAAAGACCCTGATGCTGGAAAAGATTGAAGGTGGGAGGAGGAGGGGACAACAGAGGATGAGATGGTTGGATGGCATCACCGACTCAACAGACATGAGTTTGAGCAAGTTCTGGGAGTTGGTGATGGACAGGGACGCCTCGTGTGCTGCAGTCCATGGGGTTGCAAAGAGTCGGACACGACTGAGTGACTGAACTGACTGAACTGATGCTGTGATTTGCTGCTTGTATGTTTTCTGTATCTGTAGCCTCCTACATGTCATTACTGATGAGTGATCAAAGATTATCTTGTGCTTGTTTCCACTGCTCTGGAGGGCACTTGCTTTATTCCTGGAGGCAACCCCCAGAACCCTCCAAAATATGTTTCATGTAAGCCACATGGCCTATATTTTATCTCATGCCATATTAAATGTACTCTTTGATATTTTTGAGAATCCAATCCAAACAACAGGAACTTTAGATTTAGAAATCTATTGCAGATTTAAAGTATGGTCTTCATTTCCAAGGATCATTGTATATCCATCCATATATTCAGGTACTTTTGTATGGATTCAATATATTTTCATATTTTTTCATTATAACATTTATTCCTTAGTATTTTATAGTATTTGTGTCAATTGTGAATAGGTTTTCTTTTTCTTTCTTGAATTTCAATTTCTAATTATTCTTTGTTAGCATAAAACAAAACTTATTTCTAGCCAACTTCCTAAATTTTCTTAATCTAATAGCTGATTTACCCAAATAATATTTTGGATTTTCAAGGTACACAGCTATGACATCTGCAAATATAATTATTTTTGTTCTAAAATGTATACCACATGTTTAATTTTGCTATCTTACTTCATTAACTATGACTCCAAACAGATAGAAGAAAATATTATTTATACTAATGTTTAATAGTTTTAGAGAAAATCTGAATACTATGTAGTAATTAAAAATGACATTATTGGAGAATATTAATGACATGGGAAATAATACTCATGCATTAATTTAAAAAATACAGAATTGTTTATGGAATGTTATCTAGTTTATGGAATGTTACCCAGAGACACACACAGACACATATATTCTAACATTTAAAATGGAATTCAAAATTAAAAAAAAAAAAAAGGCCTGGGTAAATATATGTCAATATAGAAACTGTATTATCAAGGGATGATAGAATTTTTTCCTTTTCTTTATAGTTTTAGGTATTTTATAATATTCATATTGAGCAAGTACAGTTCTTGTGATCAGAAAAAAAGCTATAAATGTTATTAAAAGCAAAACAGAGACTTTTTAGAGGTTGTTATCTGGTGATTGGAGAAGGAAATGGCAACCCACTCCAGTATTCTTGCTTGGAGAATCCCAGGGACAGATTAGCCTGGTGGGCTGCCATCTATGGGGTCACAAAAAGTAGGACATGACTGAAGTGACTTAGCAGCAGTAGCAGCATTTGGTTGCTGAGTCATTGCCAACTCTTTGCGACCCCATGGAATGCAGTAATCCAGGCTTCTCTGTCCTTCACTATCTCCCAGAGTTTGCTCAAACTCATGTCCATTCAATTGGTGATGCTATCCAATCAACTCATCCTCTGTAACCCCCTTTCCCTCCTTCCCCCAATCTTTCCTAGCATCAGGGTTTTTTACAATGAGATTCAGGCATGACCTAAATCAAATCCTTTATGATTATACAGTGGAAGTGAGAAATAGATTTAAGGACCTAGATCAGATAGATACAGTGCCTGATGAACTATGGAATGAGGTTCGTGACATTGTACAGGAGACAGGGATCAAGATCATCCCCATGGAAAAGAAATGCAAAAAAGCAAAATAGCTGTCTGGGGAGGACTTACAAATAGCTGTGAAAAGAAGAGAAGTGAAAAGCGAAGGAGAAAAGGAAAGATATAAGCATCTGAATGAAGAGTTCCAAAGAATAGCAAGGAGAGATAAGAAAGCCTTCCTCAGCCATCAATGCAAAAAATAGAGGAAAACAACAGAATGGGAAAGACTAGAGATCTCTTCAAGAAAATTAGAGATACCAAGGGAACATTTCATGCAAAGATAGGCTCGATAAAGGACAGAAATGGTATGGACCTAACAGAAGCAGAGATATTAAGAAGAGGCGGCAAGAATACACAGAAGAACTGTACAAAAAAGATCTTCACGACCAAGATAATCACGATGGTGTGATCACTGACCTAGAGCCAGACATCCTGGAATGTGAAGTCAAGTGGGCCTTAGAAAGCATCACTACGAACAAAGCTAGTGGAGGTGATGGAATTCCAGTTAAGCTATTTCAAATCCTGAAAGATGATGCTGTGAAAGTGCTGCACTCAATATGCCAGCAAATTTGGAAAACTCAGCAGTGGCCACAGGCCTGGAAAAGGTCAGTTTTCATTCCAACCCCAAAGAAAGGCAATGCCAAAGAATGCTCAAACTACCGCACAATTGCACTCATCTCACACGCTAGTAAAGTAATGCTCAAAATTCTCCAAGCCAGGCTTCAGCAATACGTGAACCGTGAACTTCCAGATGTTCAAGCTGGTTTTAGAAAAGGCAGAGGAACCAGAGATCAAATTGCCAACATCTGCTGGATCATGGAAAAAGGAAGAGAGTTCCAGAAAAACATCTATTTCTGCTTTATTGACTATGCCAAAGCCTTTGACTGTGTGGATCACAATAAACTGTGGAAAATTCTTCAAGAGATGGGAATACCAGACCACCTGACCTGCCTCTTGAGAAATCTGTAGGCAGGTCAGGAAGCAACAGTTAGAACTGGACATGGAACAACAGACTGGTTCCAAATAGGAAAAGGAGTATGTCAAGGCTGTATATGGTCACCCTGCTTATTTAACTTACATGCAGAATACATCATGAGAAACGCTGGACTGGAAGAAGCACAAGCTGGAATCAAGATTGCCAGGAGAAATATCAATAACCTCAGATATGCAGATGACACCACCCTTATGGCAGAAAGTGAAGAGGAACTCAAAAGCCTCTTGATGAAAGTGAAAGTGGAGAGTGAAAAAGTTGGCTTAAAGCTCAACATTCAGAAAACTAAGATCATGGCACCCGGTCCCACCACTTCATGGGAAATAGATGGGGAAACAGTAGAAACAGTGTCAGACTTTATTTTTTGGGGCTCCAAAACCACTGCAGATGGTGAGTGCAGCCATGAAATTAAAAGACGCTTACTCCTTGGAAGGAAAGTTATGACCACACTAGGTAGCATATTCAAAAGCAGAGACATTACTTTGCCAACAAAGGTCCGTCTAGTCAAGGCTATGGTTTTTCTTGTGGTAATGTATGGATGTGAGAGTTGGACTGTGAAGAAGGCTGAGCACTGAAGAATTGATGCTTTTGAGCTGTGGTGTTGGAGAAGACTCTTGAGAGTCCCTTAGACTGCAAGGAGATTCAACCAGTCCATTCTGAAGGAGATCAGCCCTGGGATTTCTTTGGAAGGAATGATGCTAAAGCTGAAACTGCAGTACTTTGGCCACCTCATGAGAAGAGTTGACTCATTGGAAAAGACTCTGATGCTGGAAGGGATTGGGGACAGGAGGAGAAGGGGAAGACAGAGGTTGGGATGGCTGGATGGCATCACTGACTCGATGAACGTGAGTCTGAATGAACTCTGGGAGTTTGTGATGTACAGGAAGGCCTGGCGTGCTGCGATTCATGGGGTCGCAAAGAGTCGGATACGACTGAGCAACTGAACTGAACTGAACCCTTCACATCAGGTGGCCAAAGTATTGGAGCTTCAGCTTCAGCATTGGGCTTCCCTGGGGGCTCAGAGGGTAAAGCGTCTGCCTGCAGTGTGGGAGACCCAGGTTCAATACCTTGGTTGGGAAGATCCCCTGGAGAAGGAAATGGCAACCCACTCCAGTACCCTTGCCTGGAAAATCCCATGGATGAAGGAGCCTGGTAGGCTACAGTCCATGGGGTCACAAAGAGTCGGACAGGACTGAGTGACTTCACTTCATTCAGCATTAGTCCTTCCAATGAATATTCAGGGTTGATTTCCTTTAGGATTGACTGGTTTCATCTCCTTACTGTCTACTGCTACCAAACAGTGAGAAAGGCTTTTTAGTTGGCCTACAAGTTCTAGTCATTAAGTTCCAAAATATTAAACTGCAAAGAGCTTTTAGTGTAATGGCAGTTTTTCAATATCCTGTCTTGTTATGTCTATGACTTGAGTGGCTATCTTCACAGATTTGTGGAGTGCTGACACTGCAGCTTTCCTTTAGTGGAAACTGGCTCTACTGATGCCATCTGCAAAATACATTTGTGGCAAAATATATTTCCAAAATGGCTACCTCATTGGATATAGGTACAGGAAAGAATCAATTCCTGCTGAGCACTGCCTAGAAGAGTCTCCTCCATTGCTGAGTCCACTACCCCCTAGAGATCCTCTTCTGCTCTATCTACCATAAGTCATCTCCTTAGATGACACAGTTTCATTTAAAATTGGTCCCTTTGCAGGTTCAGTGGTGCTTTTCTCTATTTAATACAGGTTATAGAAGAGGTTCTAACTTTTGTACTTGAGTAGAATTAAATAACATTTAGTCTCATCTTTTATAGCCTTTGCCCACTCTTCCTACAGAGATGGAAGATGTTCACCTGAATTTGCTATTAGCTGTGAGTCATCCAGCCTTTGCATGGGAGCATCTTAAATCCTGGGGCTGGAGGCTCCTTAGGCTTTGTTGTCTGTGGCCTTTGATTTTTTTCCCTCCTGATGGAAATAGAGTGGAGGGCAATGAAGGTTAAAAAACCTTGTAGAATAGAGGCTGTCAGAGGCCTATTAGGTGAAATCTAAGACAGGAATCCCAAAGCTCGCCAAGTTTGACAGTATAAACTTGCTTCAAACACATAGAATATGGATATATTACTTATACCATTTGCTTTTATGTTAGAAAGTCCAAATTCTTTTATCTTGTTAAAGAAGATTTTCATGGAAATGTTAATTCTGTAAGTGGATTGCTATATACTGAGTGTATACCCTGGTTTCGAGTGAATCAGAAACATCCCACACTTTGATGCTTGTATGAAGATTTGGATGATATTTTCTTCTTTTATTTCTCAACAGAGATGCTACTATTGAAAACAAACTGTTGGTTTTTCAAAGCCCATATTCTGTTCCTCAGTGTTATTTATAGAGAGCCTGATAAAACATTATGCTACTAATCAAAGGTGAAAGATACAAAGCACTGTTTTATCTTCTGGCATTATGGATTATGCTAATGGCCATCTGCCCATAATTGATATTTTGTTCTTCAGTCACAGAAAAATAAACAGAATCAACTAGAAAAGATGACTATTTTGTTGTGATAGATGCTTTGCAGTTGTCTTTTACTCTCCATTTTGCTTCTCATAATTTCTTAGTTAATTATTTAGTAGTGTATTACTTTTATAGCACTAGGACTGTCACTGAATTCCAAATGGGGATTTGAAATATATTGTACATACACAGTGATGTCATCCCTGATACCCTCACCATGCATCTGAGAAAGAACAATCAAGCCAATAACATTTAAGACATATTGGGGATATTTTTTCTTTTGTTTTCATACATGTTGGAGGGTAACTCACACTTTAGTTTTTTGTAAAGTAGGAATTAGTAATGAAAAATTAACCAATCCAGGAAAATACAAACTTAATGGTTATAGTAGAAAATCAATTAAACCTAAGTCTCCCTGGATTTTGATCAGACAGTCTTAAACTAGAGAAAAACTCATTTCTTTGAGGAATTCATCTGCTACTCCACTCTCCCTTACAAACAAAAGTGCTCTTTTGTTCAAAGGACCACACAATTGCACTCATTTCACATGCTAGCAAGATTATGCTCAAAATCCTTCAAGCTAGGCTTCAACAGTACATGAACTGAGAACTTCCAGATGTATAAACTGGATTTAGAAGAGGCAGAGAAACCAGAGATCAAATTGCCAGCATCCACTGGTTCATAGAAAAAGCAAGGGAATTCCGAAAAGACCTATACTTGTGTTTCATTGACTATGCTAAAGCCTTTGACTTTGTGGATCACAGCAAAAAGTTGGCTGAGGGCAAAATAAATTGGAAAAAGACAAATACATGGAATACATGATTAAAATGACTTTAAATTCAGTTTTATAGAAACTTTTTGAGACAAAAATCCATAATAAATATTTGAAATGTATACATAGACAAGCAGGAATGCAGGGATAGATCATGTTCTTTTATTGGAATACTCTGTATTATAAAGATAATGCTTATAATTAAGCCATGGATTCAATTCAATTTAATTTGAATCAAAGTCACAGTGAAAATTTCTTTTGAAGCCTGACAGGTTGATTTCAGAACTCTTAGGGAAGGAAAACTATGTTGATAAAATCTTTTGCACTTGTGCTTGGAAGTGAATATGGATGTATATAGTCAAAAACCATTCATGGTATATATGAAGAGAACTACACTAAATATCACTAAATACTAAGAGGAAATACAAAATAAGTCAAAGATGTGGTACTTGCCCTAGAAAAATTTAAGGTCCAACTGGGAGCTTTACTCTACAACTTGGGCTTCCCAGGTGGCTCAGTGGTAAAAAATCCACCTGCCAATGCAGGAAATGCAGGAAAGATGGGTTTGATCTCTGAGTCAGGAAGATCCTCTAGAAGAGGAAATGGCAACCCACTCCAGTATTCTTGTCTGGGAATTCCCATGGACAGAGGAGGCTAGTGGGCTAAACTATGGGGTTTCCATGAGCTTGCAAAGAGTTGGACACCACCAAAGTCTGCCTTGAGACCACTGGATCTATCTGACTAGCCCTTTATGTCTGATATGATAGTTACTACTAATAGCTTAAAATGTCCAGGTTTCATCTCACAAGTCTAATCTCATGTAATTCTGTACCACAACCTCTATCCTTTCTATTTTTCTGAACTTTCCCTGACTCCTGAAAACCTTCCACTCCTGAAGCTGTCTGAAATTCACCACTCCCATCATCACCAAAGTCCACCGTATTCTTAATCTCTTTTCTGAAATTTCCCTTCCCCCTTGCTCTAATTAAAACCTAGATCTCCACTGAGAACATCGCTTCTCCTGGCATCTTCTCATACTGCGTCCCTTGTGTCTTGTCTTCTTAATTGGCAGGAGAGTTATTTACCACTTAGCAGCAGCAGCAGCAGCAGTGTCAGCTGAGAAGACAACATATGGGAAGCATGATACAAATTCTCTAAATTACTGTACACATCTATATGTTGTTTTAAGTCTTTGTGAAATTTGTATTAATATATGTCATGGAAAATTAAGTTCTAAAATTTAAATACATTATAATAATTTCTACATTAATGAAAATTTGTCCAGTGTGCTGTTGGAACATGGTGAGTAAAATCTGTGGTTCATTTATGAATTTAAATATTCCTTTAATAATTTTATATGCAATTTCAATTGCTGCTGCCTCACAAAGCTTCACCAAATTGAACTTATTAAAAAATCTATTAATACTACAATGACTCAAGAAGGGATATCTAATCTGGCATTGTCATTAAAAGAATAAGTATTATGCAAAAACTTGATTATAATAACAATAATTTCACTGAAATAAAGGCAAGAAAAGAATTATAGAACAGATATATAGGAAACTGTAAATTATATATTTTACATTATTAATCATGCCTATATTGTCATTCCACCAACAGAACATCCAGAAACATAGAATTATATATAAATTCAGTCATATTAGATAGTTTTCCAACTTTTAGGAATATAAAAAGCATATATATTTATACATTTAAAAAATTCTCAAAATGAAGGTAAGATATAGAGGTAGACTATATCATATTTATCATTTGTGGGCTTCTATTAGGGGCTTCCCTGATAGCTCAGTTGGTAAAGAATCCGCCTGCAATGCAGGAGACTCCAGTTTGATTTCTGGGTCAGGAAGACCCGCTGGAGAAGGGATAGGCTACCCACTCCAGTATTCTTGGGCTTTCCCTGTGGCTCAGCTGGTAAAGAATCTGTCCACAAATGCAGGAGACCTTGGTTCGATTCCTGGATTGGGAGGATCACCTGGAGAAGGGAAAGGCTACCCACTCCAGCGGTGTTCCATCAACACTCTTTCCCTGAACCCCACATATTTTAGGGGTAGACCTGTCTAATACTGCTTCCATCCAGGTCCAAGCTACCCTCACCTCTCATGTGAATTATTGCAGTAGTCTTCTCACTGGTTTCCCTGCTACAGGCCATTATATCATCTATTCTTAACACAGTAGACAGAATGAGTCTGCTGAAATGTAGTCAGATTGAATCATTCCTATATTCAAAACCCTTCAAAGGTTCCTCCTGTCTTCAAAGCATATTTTCAAGGCATTACAAAGGCCTACAAAGGTCCCACATCCTCTTGTTATCACTGGGCTTCATCTCCTACTACCCTTCTAGCTTATTGTGTTCTCTTTTCCTTAGCTTTCATACAATTATACAAGGTACATTTCTGCCTCAGGGCTTTTTTACTGGCTCCAATGGCACTTATGAAAAGCGAGTCATCTGAGAGTGTGTTAGCTCCCCTTCATAGGGGTTTCCATAACCCCCTGAGTTTCCATGTCCAACATTTGTCATAGTTTATTGTTAGGCTTTCAAGGTCTCTGAGAACAGGGGCTCTGACAGCCATATCCTCAGTGATTAACACAGTGTCTGGCAATAATAAGCAGTGTTTTAGCATCTGTATACTTTTCTAAGCACAGACTGTGTATTAAGTGATTAATCCTAACAACTCGAAGAGGTATAGTTACTCTCCAATTTAGAGGTGAAAAGAGCAAGGCACAAAGATTAAGCAAATTGCCCAAGGTCACAAGGCAATAATTGCCGGAACCAGGGTTTGGACCTAGCCTGACTGCCCAGTTCCAGAGCTCTTGCTCCAAACCAACACACTATACTGACTCTGAAGCAAGGTAAGTGTTAACATTGCAACACAGGTTTTCTAAATGAATACATAAAGGACAGAGCACATGTAGGCTCAGTGGATGACACTTATGGAAGACAACCTGCCAAGACAGGCTAGAAAGACCCCTGTGCCAGTAGGCAATGACTCTGTACCCATTGACAACACAAAGGTGACCCACAGACACCTGATCCTTCTCCATGATTGTCACAACGAGCTAAGTGTGCCATGTTCTTTCTTGGAAGAGCTGCTTACATTACCAGCAGAGTATTCTTAAGGAAACCTTCCTGTACCTGACACAGTGTCTTTATCTGAAAGTAACAAGGCCATCACTCTAATTTTAAAAAAAAATTGCATTGTTCATGAACCTTAAAAATAATGATAGGGATAAATCAGGATGAGAGATTGAAAGGGTATTATTCTTCTCAGAAAATTGCAAAAAATCATCACACTACTCTGAGTTGAATCAACAGAATGTGATTTATATATTATAATGTTATAAGTAGCCTGCTTACTAATTATTAATATCTTACCAATCTCTTGTCTTATTCACTGTTTATATGAAGCTCATTTACTCAAAAGAACCTTGTCCAAAGACAGTAGAAAAATTTTCTTGAAATGTTTGGCAGGCCACAAGTGCAGAATACTTGAAAGAATATGTCATGTTGTGCTCACCTGGGTATATTTTTATATATCTTTTTCCTTTCGAGTCGAACAGTGTTGACTCTCCCTGTCTTCAGTAGCTGTTTGAAGAGACTAAAACAGGGTATACACCACTAGATCTCTGTGCCATCAGATAACCTAGGGAATTGGTTGAGAAAGGCAAACCTGAGAGTGTGCTGAAAGGTATTCACTAGAGGATAGATGGGTGTTTCAGAAAACAGACTGATCTTGACAGTCAGCCTCTCTCCTACAGAAATCATTCATTGTGGGTTACTTAGGGAAGTTTTCTACAAGGATGTGATTTTATTTTAGGTCTTAGGAAATTTTAATGGGAGGGAGAACTCTTATACCATGTTAACTCACTGATGGATGGTGTTAATTGTCCATACAGGCGATTGATTTAGTGATACAATATGCCAAAATAGCTGTGCAGTTTAGTTGAAAGCCTCTAAAATAGAGAGTATCGCTCCCAGAAGCAAACATATAACCTCTTTTCTGACTTAGGCTGTCTTGAGGATTTCATTATTTTGTTCATTTTAAACTTCACTTTCTTTTCATGCAATTGGGAAGATATGATTCATAAGGGCTTGAAGTAGGTGGGGTGAGGCTATGGAATAGTATGTGCGTGCCTGCATGCTAAGTCACATTGGTAGTGTCCAACTCTTTGCGACCCTATGGACCATAGGGTCCTTTGTCCATGGGATTCTCCAAGCAAGAATACAGGAGTGGGTTGCCATTTCCTCTTCCAGGGGATCTTCCCGACCCAGGGATCAAACCTGTGTCTCTTATGTCTACCTGTGTTCTTTACCACTAGCGCCACTTGGGAGGCCCATGAATTAGTACATTGTTTGTTAAATCAATTAGGCAGTTAATTAATGACTTACTGAGCACATAAACATCCCAAGATTTATTTAAAGTTTGGGGGAACTTGTGGTATATGTGTGCACAATACATTCATTTCTATGAAGTACCTTTTCTACTCTCTGGAAACCTAGAGGTCCAACTGTACCACTGAAAAATAAGCTGATTTTAAAAATTCACTCTTTTCCTATGGTGGTAATCTCATTCGACTCTCCACATCCACCTTTTCTCATGCTCAGTCCAGCCCCAGAGAAACTGAAGTGGTCAGCCTGTAACACAAATAAATGATAACATTCCACTGTTTAAATCTCTTCAATGGCCTCAAGTTTATTGGTAGATAAATCCAAATTCTTTATTGTGGAATGAAAGAACATCATCTTTGTCACCTGTCATAGCTTCTTATGTCTATCCTCACGTAACCAAAGTATAAACCACCCTGGACTATTCTCAGAAAACAGCTTACATTTTTAAATTTCATGCTGTTGAACATTCTGTTATCATTCTGTTGAATGCCTCTGGCACAGATTCCATGACGTCTTGACTCTAGTTGTAGCTGGGAGAAGCTGTCAGTCTACTGTGAAAGATAGACAAGCAAAAGAAACAATTACACTTCTGATTGCAGCAGAATGGTAAAGAGTATTGAAAATACTTCTGTAATGAACACCTAATAAAGCTTAATAGAATACAACAGAGTTCTTTCACGTACATAATTGAGATCATAGTTTCAGGTGTCAGAAACGAAGATAAACCTGAATACCAGAGTGAAAAGTACATGACTTAATGCTATAACTAAAATTGAGCTAGGAATGGTAAGGGGTTATGAGTGTCAATAATCTAAGGGTTAGTTTTTTTAACATCTATCTAAGGAGAGTAGATTAGACCTTGGACTCACAAAAGGGAAATAATTTGGAGTTAAGATGTTGATCTAAAGCTAGAGCCATTGAAAAGCTTCAGTGGGCTAAAGGATGAATTATGGGGAAGAAGATGCAAAACAAATCAAGACTCCCAAAGCCCAGGGATATGATAAGGAATAATTTTTATCTCTAAGTCTTTGGATAGAAGCATTTCAAAATATCTCTCTTAACAATTCAAAATGTTGGGTCTGCACCACATGTGGATTTGGGTTAATAGGTACACTCCACCTGTGTGATGCAAGAAACTCCAAGCCAAGAAATGGGTATAAGATTGTGGGTGAGCTGCTACTGTCCCTGGACATTGGCAAACATGAAATCATCTAGAACAGGTATACCTCCAGGCCAGGTGACCCACAATTCCTCCATATGGGCTTCCTGGTGGTTCAGTGGTAAAGAATCCACCTGCCAGTGCAGGAGACATGGGTTTGATCTCTGATACGGGAAGATCCCACATGTTGCAGAGCAACTAAGTCTGTGTGCCACAACGACTGAGTCTGTGCTCTAGAGTCTGTGCTCCATAACAAGAGAAGCCACCACACTGAGAAGCCTGTGCACCAGAACTAGAGAATAGCCCCTACTTGCCACAACTAGAGAATGCCCACATGCAGCAACAAAGACCCAGTGTAGCCAAAAATAAATTCATTATATAAAAAAGAAATGACTCACAATCCAGAATTTAAGAACACAGAAGGAAATGATCCATCATGAATGAGAACTGCAGACACAGAAAATGGATGCTTCATACCCTTCCCACATTCTACTCAGTAGATCTTAAAATAATCTGATAGACCATAATATAAATGCTTGTGATAATTAAAGGTCTAGTGGGAATAAAACCCATGAGAGAACAAGACAAATGAAAAAGAAAAGGAATGAGTATATCTGAAAAAGAACCCACTAGCACTTGCAAAAATGAATACTATAGTCTTTGAGCTTAAAATAGCAATATTGTGCACAGCTGTATATAATCTATTTAGAACATGTGAACTAGCCTTAAAATTTTAAATAACTGACTTAAAATCTAAAATTTAGCAGTATCTCTACTCTCTTTTTGAATAATTCAAAACCTTAGAACATTTTTACAGAGATCATTTTCTTTCATCTTACCTCTAATTTTATAATTCCATTTGGTCTTATACCCTTCTGAAATTAGCCACAATTATCATTTTATGCAATCCATACCTGAATGACTCACATATTTATCACTTTGTTAGCACAACAAAAGAAACTATAAGCAAGGTGAAAACACAGCCTTCAGAATGGGAGAAAATAATAGCAAATGAAGCAACTGACAAACAACTAATCTCAAAAATATACAAGCAACTCCTGCAGCTCAATTCCAGAAAAATAAACGACCCAATCGAAAAATAGGCCAAAGAACTAAACAGACATTTCTCCAAAGAAGACATACAGATGGCTAACAAACACATGAAAAGATGCTCAACATCACTCCTTATCAGAGAAATGCAAATCAAAACCACAATGAGGTACCATTTCACACCAGTCAGAATGGCTGCAACCCAAAAGTCTACAAGCAATAAATGCTGGAGAGGATGTGGAGAAAAGGGAACCCTCTTACAATGTTGGTGGGAATGCAAACTAGTACAGCCACTATGGAGAACAGTGTGGAGATTCCTTAAAAAACTGGAAATAGAACTGCCATACGACCCAGCAATCCCACTGCTGGGCATACACACTGAGGAAACCAGAATTGAAAGAGACACATGTACCCCAATGCTCATCACAGCACTGTTTATAATAGCCAGGACATGGAAGCAACCTAGATGTCCATCAGCAGATGAATGGATAAGAAAGCTGTGGTACATATACACAATGGAGTATTACTCAGCCATTAAAGAGAGTATATTTGAATCAGTTCTAATGAGGTGGATGAAACTGGAGCCTATTATACAGAGTGAAGTAAGCCAGAAAGAAAAACACCAATACAGTATACTAACGCATATATATGGAATTTAGAAAGATGCTAATGACAACCCTGTATGCGAGACAGCAGAAGAGACACAGATGTATAGAACAGTCTTTTGGACTCTGTGGGAGAGGGAAGGGGGATGATTTGGGAGAATGGCATTAAAACATGTATAATATTATATAAGAAAAAAATGATAATGATGATGCGTTCTAGATGATACACTGTAAGGATTATCTAAAGTAATAAAGTAGTACAGCATGGGTGACATGCAGCTTAACTACAAAAAAATAAATAAAATCTTAAGGCTAATAACTAAAATAATAGAAATAAAATTCCTGGTGGCTTAGATGGTAAAGAATCTGCCTGCAATGCAGGAGACCCAGGTTCAATTCCCTGGGTCATGAAGATGCCCTGGAGAAGGAAATGGCAAACCACTCCGGTATACTTGCCTGGAGAATTCTGTGGACATAGGAGCCTGATGGGCTTGCATGGGGTTTCAAAGAGTTGAACACAACAGAGTGACTAACACTTTGTACCAAAAGGAAGAAAGAGATAAACAAAGAAGAGTGGATTAGTGAATAGAATCTGAGAGAGGAGAGAAAGGTAAACTAAAACAAAGAAGGGGTAGAGAAAAGAACTAAAGGAAAAAAGTAGAAATATATTCAAATATATCATAACCACAATGAATATGTCTATAATTGTCATTTAAAATCAAGGTTTTTATATGGCACATACAACAAAATTAGCCATATATTGTTTATAAGATCGGAGAAGGCAATGGCACCCCACTCCAGTACTCTTGCCTGGAAAATCCCATGGATGGAGGAGCCTGGAAGGCTGCAGTCCATGGGGTCGCTGAGGGTTGGAAACAACTGAGCAACTTCACTTTCACTTTTCACTTTCCTGCATTGGAGAAGGAAATGGCAACCCACTGCAGTGTTCTTGCTTGGAGAATCCCAGGGATGGGGGAGCCTGGTGGGCTCCCGTCTACGGGGTCGCACAGAGTCGGACATGACTGAAGTGACTTAGCAGTGTTTATAAGATATATGCCTAAAATGCAAAGACATAGAGACTAAAGATAAAGGAATGGAAGAAAATACATCAGGATTAATGCTCTATAAAAATGAAAACTTGAAAGTGTTAGTCACTCAGTTGTGTGCAACTCTTTGCGACCCCATGGACTGTAGCCCACCCGGCTCCTCTGCCCATGGAATTCTCCAGGCAAGAGTAACAAAGTGGGTTGCCATTTCCTTCTCCAGGGCGTCTTCCTGACACAGGGATTGAACCCAGGTCTCCTGCTTGACAGGCAGATTCTTTACTGTCTAAGCCACCAAGGATATATGTGCTATGTGCATATGTGTGCATATGTGCATATGTGCTATGGATATATGAATATCAAATGAAATATATGTTAAGGCAAAAACAGAGTATTAGGGATAAAGATAATGCTAAAAGTTACTTTAAATATATATTATTGATGATATATAATCACCATGGCAGAAAGTGAAGAGGAACTAAAAAGCCTCTTGATGAAAGTGAAAGAGGAGAGTGAAAAAGTTGGCTTAAAGCTCAACATTCAGAAAACAAAGATCATGTCATCTGGTCCCATCACTTCATGGCAGATAGATGGGGAAACAGTGGAAGCAGTGTCAGACTTTATTTTTTGGGGCTCCAGAATCACTGCAGATGGTGAGTGCAGCCATGAAATTAAAAGACGCTTACTCCTTGGAAGGAAAGTTATGACCAAACTAGATAGCATATTAAAAAGCAGAGACATTACTTTGCCAACAAAGGTCCACCTAGTCAAGGCTATGGTTTTTCCTGTGGTCATGTATGGATGTGAGAGTTGGACTGTGAAGAAGGCTGAGTGCCGAAGAATTGATGCTTTTGAACTGTGGTGTTGGAGAAGACTCTTGAGAGTCCCTTGGACTGCAAGGAGATCCAGCCAGTCCATTCTGAAGGAGATCAGCCCTGGGATTTCTTTGGAGGGAATGATGCTGAAACTGAAACTCCAGGACTTTGGCCACCTCATGCGAAGAGTTGACTCATTGGAAAAGACTCTGATGCTGGGAGGGATTGGGGGCAGGGGGAGAAGGGGACGACAGAGGATGAGATGGCTGGATGGCATCACTGACCTGATGGACGTGAGTCTGAGTGAATTCCGGGAGTTTGTGATGGACAGGGAGGCCTGGCGTGCTGCAATTCATGGGGTCATGAAGAGTCAGACATGACTGAGCAACTGAACTGAACTGAACTGAACTAAACACGTAGAATCAAGACATATAACATCAAAAATACCACAAACTGTACAAAGAAAAATCACAAATTTATGATCATGGTAGAATATTTTCAAACTTATGTCTCAGAAACTAATGGATTAAACTGTAAAAATGTTGACTATAGGATATTTGTACAGGAAAAGTGGGAATCCTATTCTAATGGATGGGCTCAGCTGGTGGCTCAGACAGTAAAGAATCCCCCTCCAATGCAGGAGACTTGGGTTTGATCTCTGGGTTGGGAAGATCCCCTGGAGAATGGAATGGCTACCCACTCCAGTATTCTTACCTAGAGAATATCTGAGAAGAGAAGCCTGTGAGCTACAGTCCATAGTGTTGCAAAATGTCAGACATGACTGAGTCACTAAGCACACACACAAGCACTCTAATGGACATATATAGAATTTCACACCTAGAGAAGGGGGAAACAGAGGGTGAGATGGTTGCATGGCATCACTGACTCAAAGGATATGAGTTTGAGCAAACTCTGGGCGATGGTGAAGGACAGGGAAGCCGGGCGTGTTGTGGTTTATGAAATCACAAGGAGTTGGACACGACTTAGCAAGTGAACAACAAACAACATTAATATTAAAGGATAATTTTTTTTCAGAAAACATATGGAACATTTGTAAAAAATAGATACATAACACATAAGATCCATTCTCTTGACAAATTTCAAATATATATGTACAGTATTGTTAACTATAATCACCATGCTGTCATTAGATTATCCATGCTAAAAAAAAAAGTGAAAAAAAGGCAAGTTTATGAGGTTGTGGATATGTTAACTGGCTTGATTGTAGAGATTATTTCACAATGTATATGTATATCAAATCATCACATTGTACACCTTAAGTACATACAATGTTTGTCAACTATAACTCAGTAAAAATGGAAAAAAAGCATAGTGTTTAAAAGTAAATACTGAGATTCTGTCAAGAAAAAAGGAGAGAAAGGAGAAATAAGAAAGCCTTCTTAAGTGAACAATGCAAAGATATAGAGGAAAACAATAGAATGGGAAAGACTAAAGATCTCTTCAAGAAAATTAATGATACCAAGGGAATATTTCATGCAAAGATGGGCTCAATAAAGGAGAGAAATGGTAAGGACCTAACATAAGCAGAAGATATTAAGAAGAGGTGGCAAGAATACACAGAAGAACTGTACAAAAAAAGGGTTATTAACCCAGACAACCATGATGGTGTGATCACTCACCTAGAGCCAGACATCCTGGAATGAGAAGTCAAGTGGGCCTTAGGAAGAATCACTATGAACAAAGCTAGTGGAGATGATGGAATTCCAGCTGAGCTATTTCAAATCGTAAAGGATGATGCTGTTAAAGTGCTACACTCAATATGCCAGCCAATTTGGAAAACTCAGCAGTGACCACAGGACTGGAAAAGGTCAGTTTCATTCTAATCCCAAATAAGGGTGATGACAAAGAATGTTTAAACTACCATACAATTGTACTCATTTCACATGCTAGCAAAGTAATGCTTAAAATCCTTCAAGCTAGGCTTCAACAGTACATGAATCAAGAACTTCCAGATGTACAAGCTGGATTTAGAAAAGGTAGAGGAACCAGAGATCAAATTGCCAACATCCGTTGGATCATAGAAAAAGAAAGGGAATTCCAGAAAAACTTCTGCTTCATTGACTATGCTAAAGCCTTTGACTGTATGGATCGCAGCAAACTCTGGAAAATTCTTAAAGGGGTGAGAATACCAGACCTCTTTACCTGCCTCCTGAGAAATCTGTATGCAAGTCAAGTACTAACAGTTAGAACCGGACATGAACAATGGACTGGTTCCAAACTGGGAAAGGAGTACGTCAAGGCTGTATATTGTCACTCTGCTTACTTAATTTATATGCTGAGTGTACATCATGAGAAATGCTGGGCTGGATGACTCACAAACTGGAATCAAGATTTCTGGGAGAAATATCAACAACCTCATACATGCAGATGATACCACACTAATGTCAGAAAGTGAAGAGGAACTAGAGAGTCTCTTGATGAATATGAAAGAGGAGAGTGAAAAAGCTGGCTTAAAATTCAACATTTTAAAAACTAAGATCATGGCATCCAGTCCCATCACTTCATGGCAAATAGATGGGGAAACAAAGGAAACAGAGACAAACTTTATGTTCTTGTGCTCCAAAATTGTTGTGGACAGGGACTGCAGCCATGAAATTAAAAGATGCTTGCTCCTTGGACGGAAATCTGTGACAAACCTAGACAGTGTATAAAAAAACAGAGATATCACCTTGCTGACAAATATCCATCTAGTCAAAGCTATGGCTTTTCTAGTGATCACATATGGATGTGAGAGGTGGACCGTAAAGAAGGCTGAGCATCAAAGAATTGATGCTTTTGAACTGTGGTGCTGGAGTAGACTCTTGAGAGTCTAGTGGTCAGCAAAGAGATCAAACCAGTCAATCCTAAAGGAAATCAATCCTGAATATTCAAACGAAGGACAGATGCTGAAGCTGAATTTCCAATACTTTGGCCACCTAATACAAAGAACTGACTTATTGGAAAAGACCCTGATGCTGTGAAAGATTGAGGGCAGGAGGAGAAGGGGAAGACAGAGAACAAGATGACTGGATGGCATCACTGACTCAGTGGACATGAGTTTTAGTAAACTCTGGGAGATAGTAAAGGACAGGGAAGCCTGGCATGCTGCAGTCTATGGGGTCACAAAGAGTCAGCCACTACTTAGCAACTGAACAGCAACAACAGTTTAGCCCAGAACAAGTATCAAATAATATCATATAAACCAGACAATATTTTTTAATATGAAATGATACATCAGAAAAAAAAACAAAAAACAACTAACTCCCAATATATTTAGAAATATTAGAATATATTTCTAATAATGTCTGAAGCATATTCAGAACTAAATAGAATTAAATCTTATTTTTAACTGAATTACAATGAAAGTACTTCATATCAAAAGTGCTGAGATATAGCCAAAGCAGTAATGAGAGAGCAATTTGTAGACTGAAACAGATATATAAGAAAAGCTCAAAGCCTTAAAATAAGTAAGCAAAATGTGCAACCCAAGAAATTAGAAAAAAGACAGCAGAATAAAGCACAAAGAAGTTTAAAAAGGAGGAAACAAATATACAAGCAGAGGTAAAGGAACAAGAAAACAAGGAAGAGAAACAAAAATTCTGTTTGCAAGTAAAACATAATAGATAAAAGTGGAAATATGGATCCAAAAGAAAAACAGATGTTAAATAAACAATATTAAGTGTGAAAATCTGAACATAACTGCAGCTAGAAAAGATTTAAAAGGTAAAAGGGAACACTGTGAATGACTTTATCATTTAAACATGAATGAAAGGGATAATTTCCTAGAAAAACAAAACTTCTCAGAAGTGTTTCACAAAAGCATTAAAAATCTGAATAAATCTATAACCACTAATGGAGAAGGAAATGGCAACCCATTCCAGTATTCTTGCCTGGAGAATCCCATGGACTGAGGAGCCTGGAGGGTTATGGTCCATGAGGTCACAGAGACATGACTGAGCACACACCATATACATGACCACTAAAGAAATGTAATCTGTAGGGTAAATTCCGCCTGGGTGAACTACACACACATAAACCCGTATACACACATCCCATCCAGTTGTTTTATGGTCAAATTCTGCCAAATCTTTAAGGACAAGATCATTCCTATATTATACAAACTATTCTTGAGGCCTGGCCTCAGTAAGATTATAAAGCTTCTCAGAAGCTTACAGTATGCAGCAGCCAACATTAAGAACCACTTAGCTGGTCCCACTTCTTCATTTTGCAGCTAAGGAAAGTGGGACACTTAGCCAAGTAAATGGACTTTTTCAACTTACAGAGCCAGTTATGTACCCTGAAATGAGGCTAGTGTTTTTATTGGCACAGGAAGATTGCACAAAAATCTCTCTTGGATATTTTTCTATTCAGAACTGGAAATCCTACATTTTTTCCCCCTTTTCCTTTGCAAATGGTTATCAGTAGTAGAAAGTTACACTTTTGATGAGCTCATAATAGGAAGAAATATATGATTATTGAATAACATTTCATTTGTAGCAGATTTGTTATTAAAATTGAATTCTTCAGGAGTGAAAGGAGCAGAAAATAAACTTCTCACCTGAAATGTGTCAACAAGTTTTCACAACACAGAAAAATGGGAGGGAAGTAGTCTCTGCTTAATTTTTCTGTAAACCTAAAACTGCTCTAAAATATAAAATCTATTAATTTTAAAAAGTGATAGGCAATATCCTTTTTCCTCTTATGAGATAATTTTCTCTCATGATTTACACACACCAAAAAAATATAAGTACCATAGCCTAGAACTTTCTTGGCATTTAGTCCCTCATTCTTGCTCAATATTAGAAGACTTGATGGAGCAGGGGTGTCTATCATATGCTAACTAGTTGGGAGAGAGTCCAGTTAGATGGAAATATTTCAGTAAATGTATCAGTACAGTTACAAGCATAATGAACAGCAGTCAAAGTACATTAGTGAGGATTATGATTCACTTTGGAAAAGTTGATTTAGTTCCAGCTCAACTGGGTAGTTCAGAGTGTTTCTCTTGGGTAATAAGCATATCATTTACACCATGAATATTTCTAGAGTAGCCACAAATTATAATGAACACAGAGCATTACAATTTCTGATGGAAAGGGACTTATGTTACAACAAAATTCAGATGGAATGCCAATGTCCAAAACTGTTATTGAAAAAAATATGAAGCCCCCAAACATCCAAACATTTGTGAGTCAGGAGTGGTCTGCCCAAGAAACTACACAATGTATTTGGAAGAAACATTCTTAATAATAAACATCCACTGAATGCCTATCATCTATGAATTACTTTCAATTAATATCCATTTTCTGATTTGGGCTTCCCCGGTGGCTCAGTGGTAAAGAGTCCCCATGCAGCGCAAGACAGGCAGGTTAGATTCCTGGGTCGGGAAGATCCCTTGCAGAATGAAATGGCAATGCACTCCAGTATTCTTGCCTGGGAAATCCTATGGACAGAGGAGGCTGGTGGACTATAGTTCATGGGATTGCAAAGAGCAACTAAACAATTATATTGTTTAATATACATGATACTTTTTCAAATTTGGCAGTACATTTTTCTGAAGGGGAAGCTATAGTTGAGAGGTCAGGTCACTTACCTAAAATCACATGGCATAGCCAGGCTCTTAATTCTGCCCATTATTATTCCCAGTGTTCTTATCATAACTGTATTGTTGCCACTGAACTGCTCCTGAAACAATTTCTCCAAGCCCATGAGAGCCGTTGGGCAGGTGCACTCCTCTCTTTCACTCTGAGTTTTTGCCTTCTCCTTGGCATTTCTCTCTTAGAATTTTTCTTATTAAACCTCATGTCAAGAGAAATCTATAGCCACTTCCTTTGTAGCTAAAGAAAAAACAACAAGAACAATTTTTTTTCTTTCTTTTTTGTTCCTTATTGCCAAGGTATGACAAACTGGGATTTTCAAAATAAAAAATTTTACTAAAACTAGACAGAAAGAAAAACTAAAACAGAGTCAGAAAAATGATCATATCTCAAGTAGTTTTCTGATCTGAATAGGTAAGTATAGGGTGAGAAGACCCACATGTAAAATAAGAACCTTGCATAGAAAGTCCTTCATTTCATTCTGAAAGTCCTTTCACATAGATCTTGAGCAGATTGGAAAAGGTGTGACCATGACGTTGATGGCCTAGCTCCAAGTGCATAAGGCAACCCTGTACTTTTCCTGATACGTGGCAGCAAGGACAGAAAGTATTGAAACTCAAAGCCATCCTCAAATCATCTTCACTTGGCCCTGTGTTTATCTCCTCAACTATCAACATCTCCTTACTCTGTTAGGAATTTTCATCCTCTGCATTTATTATTGGAACAAGTTTACAAACTCTAGACCTTGGATTGAGTGACCTCCAAGGTTCATTCTAGATCTAAAACTAAAGACTGTCAGAGTTGTCTTCCTTTGTCTGACATTTCATTTGACATAATATCTCAGAGATCTACTTGTCTCAAATGGCAGGATTTCATTCTTTCTCATGGTTGAAATATTTGTATATTTTTATCCATTCATCCATTAATGGGCACTTAGATTGTGTGATCTCACTTATGTGTGGAATCTAAATAAGCCCAACTCATGAAAACAGAGAGTAGGGGTTTCCAGGATCAGAGGGGTAGGGAAATAGAGAGAGATCAAGTTTAAGGATACAAATTTGCAACTAGCTGAAAAATAAGTCCTGGGGCACAGTTTAGTGAATATAAACAACAATATTGTATTATAATCATCCAACTTGCTAAGAGACTAGATGTTAATTATGCCCACTACAACAAATAGTAATTATGTCATAGAGGTGCTATTAATATTTTGCATACCTGAAATTTATACAATGTTATGTGTCAAATATAAAAACTATAGGCTTCCATGAGATAATGAGGCAATGCATTTCCAAACTATTTGAATGCCCAAGAGCGTTGTAATGAAAGACATAAGAACCCTGGTGAAACACAGGCTACCTTCAGTTCCTTTGCCCTCAGTTCTCGCAAGTGTTCTAGTTCAGTCATGAAGCTTGTTTGGCTGTTGAGCTGCTATAAGGAGATAACAGGTCTCACCACAACAGAAGTAACACAGAGGTTTTGTCTCGAAACTGTCCATCAAAAATGGGCTTTCAGAGAGTGCTATTGTGTTTTCAGAGGTAGGTACGGAGTTGATTAATTAAAGTTAATGGTAATGCAAACTTTAATTTTACCTTTAGTGCATCAATCCTATTTTCTTATAAGCCTAGGGATCTACTGTTGCAAAGCTATGATTTATCGCTGTTTGCAGTTGTTTCTTTTGAAAGTCTGATAAAATTTGGTGTCATTTTGAGAAATCAGTTTCTACTAGTTTTATATTTTATCACTTTGTAATGAACAGTTCTCTGAAGCATCACTTAAGGCAATTGTTCACTGAAATGATGTGCATACCTTGTTTAATTTGTTATATGAACAAGTAGTGCTATATTATCAACATTGAAGTTTTGTTTCACTTTGCTCACTATGAGGCCAACTATCTCAAGGGTTTATTGGCCATTCTTTCTGGAAAAGTAAGACCAGGCTTTTTAATACAAAGGAACTAAGTGCCTTTGGCCTTATTTTGGTCATATTTCTTCAAACTATGATTTTTCTATTATCTTTGAGGCCAGGCAAAATCAGTCAGTTCAGTTGCTCAGTCATGTCTGACTCTTTGCGACCCCATGGACTGCAGCACGCCAGGCTTCCCTGTCTGTTACCAACTGCTGGAGCTTGCTCAAACCCATATCCATCAAGTTGGTGATGCCATCCAACCATCTCATCCTCTGTTGTCCCCTTCTCCTCCTGCCTTCAATCTTTCCCAGCATCAGGGTCTTTTCCAATGAGTCAGTTCTTCGCATCAGGCAGCCAAAGTATTGGAGTTTCAGCTTCAGACTCAGTCCTTCCAATGAATATTCAGGACTTATTTCCTTTTGGACTGACTGGTTTGATCTCCTTGCAGTCCAAGGGACTCTTGAGAGTCTTCTCCAGGCAAAATAGCAGAACTTAAATGAAAAGAGAAACCATATCTCACAGGATATTAGCTTAAATCACAGGGAATTGTCTCTACTTTCTTCCATGTCCAAGGTTTGTATTGATTATAGGCTGCCAAAATAAATATATTCAAACCTAGCAGAGAAATCTTAGGTTTTCACTGGTGTGAAAGTCTGTATCAGTGTATACATTAATATTCCACCACCTCTATCCTGATTCAGAACATAGTCTGCTGCTGCTAAGTCGCTTCAGTCGTGTCCGACTCTGTGCGACCCCATAGACGGCAGCCCACCAGGCTCCCCCATCCCTGGGATTCTCCAAGCAAGAACACTGGAGTGGGTTGCTATTTCCTTCTCCAAGAACATAGTCTAGTGTCTTTTAATGAAAATCAATCAATATCAAAAATTCCCACTTCAAATGAAAAAGTTCACAGATTTGGAGATCTTATAAGATAAAGCATAGGATAACTAGCATACAAAAATGATCCCCAAAGATGCACATTTATATCAATAAAATAATGGTATTTTTTTCATGTTGTTTGCTTGTGATGGAGACTGGAAATGGCAAAATATGGCTTTAAGGGAGCAGCTAAAACACAGTCTGTTACTTTTGTCATAAGATAAAAGCTGAAAGAATTTGTATCTAGGAGAACTGCTATGTAGTTTGGAAATGTGGGGAAGCAAAGTGGGCAATCATATTGTCTAAGCAGATAGATGGAGATAGTATGGAAACCGGACTTGTATGGCCACTGCATCAGAACCACTACAAGTGATAAAGAATGCAACGTCTATTATAGGAATTACTTGATCATGTGCTATTGTGGGAACTGGTAAAAGGATCTCTATACAACTGTTGCTTCTGAGTTTGTGTCTGCTCTGAAGAGAACAGGGCAGGAAGTTAGGAGATAAAGTGTGTGTAAGATGGAGAAACCAGAAAAGTACTAGAATAAGCTAATATCCCCAACAATCTCCCACCACCTCTTTGGTGATGCAGATGAACTTCAAGAGACACCAATGTTTTTTATTAGAAAGCTGAACATGTCTCATCCATAAGTTAGAGGAACTGAAGCTGAAGGTCTAGCAGGACCAAGGGGCCTACAGCCTTGATTCTAATATCTGCATCAGTAAGACAAGGCAGTAGATCAGCAACAGAGTGCATGGAACACAATACTGCATAACCCTACACTACGCTTCTTAGTGTAAGCACGAGTGCTTCTTCATATATATGTGTATTTTATTGAGATGATGATGATGTGTGTGTGTGTGTGTGTGTTCTCAGTCATGTCCTACTCTTTGAGACACTATGGACTGTAGCCCACCAGGCTCCTCTGTCTGTGAAATCCTCCAGGCAAGAATACTGAAGTGGGTAACCATTCCCTTCTCCAGGGGATCTACCCTGTCTTCTGCATTGGCAGGCAGATTCTTTACCATTGCACCACCTGGAAAGCCCCAGGTGTATGCTTTATTAAATGTATATTTATTGAGATGATTTAAATGTATACTTTATTGAGATGACTTACATACAGTACAATTCACCTTTTAAAAATGTGCAATTTTATTTGTAGAGTTCCTTTTCACTTGTAAGGTAACATTCACAGCTTCCAAGGATTGGACATCTTTCAATGACCATTATTCTCCCTACTACAACCATCAAACAATTTTAAGCTTTTTGTTGTTGTTGCTGTTGTTGTTTGTTTTGTTTTTAGATCACAGAAGAGAAGCTAGAGAATAGTTTCTCAGAATCCCCTGTCCTAAATGGTCCTAGATTGAAGTCTGCCAATAAAAGGCACTTGCATGAGATTTAGAAGATTGAACAGATCAGTCTATTACACTCCAGCAGCAGTTGCAGCCAGATGCATAGGCAGATGTAAAATTCCCGGGAGATTCCCAGTGAGCTCTTAGGGACATCTGCTTTGTAACCACAGACAGGGATAGACCTTTGGAGCTTCTTTGAGATCCTAGACAATCACAACTGCTTCCCAGCACATAGGGGACAAATGATAGCAAATAAACATCTTTTCTGCTGCTGCTGCTAAGTCGCTTCAGTCGTGTCCGACTCTGTGCAACCCCAGAGATGGCCTCCCACCAGGCTCCTCTGTCCCTGGGATTCTCCAGGCAAGAACACTGGAGTGGGTTGCCATTTCCTTCTCCAATGCATGAAAGTGAAAGTGAAGTCGCTCAGTCGTGTCCGACTCCTAGCGACCCCATGGACTACAGCCTACCAGGCTCCTCCGTCCAGGGGATTTTCCAGGCAAGAGTACTGGAGTAGGGTGCCATTGCCTTCTCCAAACATCTTTTCTACACCTTGGCAAATGATCATACTTGTTTCTAGATATAGATTATCTCCCTTACATTTTTAATACTGTGAAATTTCTTTATGGGCTCTTTAATGTGTTTTTGAATATGTTACTTCTGTGACTTTTTCATTCTCTCCATTATGACCACATCATGCTTGGTTTTATATTTTTGTTTCGTTGCTATACCTTCATTTGTTGACCAGTACCATCTTTCTATTATCCATTTTTATAAAATGTCACGTGGCCTTTTCCCTGGGAGGAAAGTATGTAACACATTTAGCATGTGTGCTCTGCAGTCTGTGTCTGAACTGAATATCAGCTGTTTAGTGACCAATCACTGACACACTGTGTAAAAAATGATGTGATTGGTCATTTATCATGATGTGTATTTGTTATTTATACAGTAACATGTGGACTGAAGAGTTAGTTGAAAACATCCATACCTTATGCCCTGAAGAAGGAAATGGCAACCCACTCCAGTATTCTTGTCTGAAAAATCCCATGGATGGAGGAGCCTAGTGGTCTGCAGTCCATGGGACCACAAAGAGCTGGACAGGACTGAATGACTAACACACTATGCAATTATTCAAGTGGTAACTGACATTTGAACCCTATTTTTGGGAAGTGGTGTTAGCTAACTTAACCATGGTGTATTAGTTTGCTAAGGCTGCCATAACAAAGTACCAAAAATTTGTAGCTTAAATAACAGACATTTATTTTCTCATAGTTCTGGAGGCTGAAAGTCCAAAATCAAGATTGGTTCTTGATTTTGGTTCTATAGGGTTGGCTCCTTCTGAGAACCATGAGGGAAAGATATGATCCAGGCTTTTGTCCTTGGCTTGTAGATGGCTCCCTCTTTCATGTCTCTTTACAACATCTTCTGTGGGGTCACAAAGAGTCAGACATGACTGAGAGACTGAACGGAACTGATATCATTGTCCATCTGTATAGGTCTGTGACCAAATATCCTCATCTTATAAAGACACTATACATATTGGATTAAGGCTCATCTTAACTCATTTTAACTAATCATCTCTGTAAATTCCCTGTCTCTGAATATGGTCACACTCTGACATAATGGGGGTTGTGTGCACAGACTTAGTCATGTCCAACTCTTTGCAACCCTATGGATTGTAGCCCGCCAGGCTCTTCTGTCCATGGAATTTTCCAGGCAAGAATACTGAAGTTGGTTGCCATTTCCTTCTCCAGGGGATCTTCCAGACCCAGAGTTAAACTTCAGATTAATTTTGGGGTGAGGACACAATTCAGGCCACAACACATGGTAACTGAAATTTGTACACATACACGTTATACAAAAAGAGTGCCTTCTGAATGGACCCAGAGAGACAGATAATCAAAATTTGAAAATTAGCAGTATCTTCCAAAATGAGTCATGGGAGTTATGCTTCATTAGTTTCTCCCAAATGCTAAAAGTACTCTGTGTCTTAATTATCAAATGTCAGATTTGTTATATTGAGAATTTTGCATCAGCTTTTCTTTTGTTAAGGTCTTTGAAGATAATACTCCACAGTCCTTTTTTTAAAAAAATCAAGTATATTTATATAAATTAGAAGGCATGGATCTTAAGTGTTCAGTTGGATGAGTTTTAACACTGTACAGAACCATGTAACCATCATTGCAGTTAAGATATAGAACCCTTTCATCACCCTCAAAATTTCTCTTGTCTCTCTTTGTAATCAATCCCCCTTGCACATACATCCAGCCTCAGGCAACCTTTGTTCTGATTTCTACTGCCAAAATGTAATTGTGACTGTTTTGGGATTCCATACAAATTGAGCCATACAGGTATGGCTGGCTGCTTTCACTCAGAATGATGCTTTTGGGATTCATCTTTGAGTTGTGTGCATTAGTAATTTGCTGAATGGTACTGATTATATGGATATGCCACAATTTGTTTTATTCATTCTGTTGCTGATAGACATTTGGGTTGTTTCCAATGCTTTATGAACATTGTAGTAGAGAACTTCTGTGAACATACGTTTTTATTCTAGGAGCAGTATCACTGGGTCATAGTGCTGATATATGTTTAACCGTATAAGAAATTGCCTGTCAGCTCCATAGAGTGGCTACACCATTTTACTTCCTAACAGCAGTGTATGAGTGTTCCAGCCGTTTCACATTCTCAACATCATGTTAGTTCTTTAAAAAATTTGGCCATTCTAAATGAGAATAAAGTAGTTTCTTATTGTATTTCCTTTATACTAGTGATGTTTATCACCTTTTCATATACCTATTGGTCATTCCTATGTCTTATTTTGCAGATTAGTTTATTCAAGACTTTTGCCCATTAAAAAATTGAGTCATTTGCCTTTTGTCTTTATTTTTTTATTTTTTTTCAGATGTTACATCTTTATTCCCAAATCACATAAATTGTACATTTGCCCATCTGTTAGTCTAGCTTTCACTCTGAAACAGAACAGAGTGAATGCCTTTTGTTTTTAATGCATAAGTTTTATTTTTAGAGCAGTTTTAGGTATACAGAAAAATTGAGCAGAAAGTACAGAGTGCCCATATTCTACCTCCTTCTCCCTCACAAATTCTTCCTATTATTCACATCTTTCATTACTGAATGATATATTTGGTATATTTGTCACAGTTGAAGAGCAAATAGTGATACATTATTATTAATTAAAGTTTGTAGTTAACATTAGAGTTCACTCTTTCAATTGTACATTCCGTGGGTATTGAGAAATGTATAAAGACATTATATTATTATACAGGATAGTTTCATTCCCAACAAAGCTTCTCTTCTCTGCCTATTCATTCCTACCCCTCAACCTGCCACTGGCAACCACTAAACTTTTTACTGTCTCCATAGTCTTGCTTTTGCCAGAATGTCATATAGTTGGAAATATATAGTATGTAGTCTTTTCAGATTGCTTCTTTCACTTCAGTTCAGTTCAGTTCAGTCCAGTCACTCAGTCGTGTCCAACTCTTTGTGACCCCCATGGACCGCAGCACACCAGGCCTCCCTGTCCATCACCAACTCCTGGAGTTTACCCAGACTCATGTCCATTGGGTCGGTGATGACATCCAACCATCTCATCCTCTGTCATCCCCTTCTCCTCTTGCCCTCAATCTTTCCCAGCATGAGGGTCTTTTCAAATGAGTCAGCTCTTCGCATCAGGTGGCCAAAGTATTGGAGTTTCAGCTTCAACATCAGTCCTTCCAATGAACAACCAGGACTGATCTCCTTTAGGATGGACTGGTTGGATCTCCTTGCAGTCCAAGGGACTCTCAAGAATCTTCTCCAACACCACAGTTGAAAAGCATCAATTCTTTCACTTAGCAGTATACATTTAAAGTCTACAATGTTATTGAAACATGTATAATATCATATAAGAAACGAATTGCCAGTCCAGGTTCGATGCAGGATACAGGATCCTTGGGGCTGGTGCACTGGGATGACCCAGAGGGATGGTATGGGGAGGGAGGTGGAAGGGAGGTTCAGGATTGGGAACACGTGTACACCGGTGGTGGATTCATGTTGATGTATGGCAAAACCAATACAATATTGTGAAGTAATTAGCCTCTAATTAAAATAAATAAATTTAAATTAAAAAATAAAATAAAGTCTACAATGCCTTTTTTGGCCTTGTAGCTCATTTTTTTTTAATTGCTGAGTTATTCTATTGTCTGGATATACCACCGTTTATTTATCACTGACCTGTTGAAAGACATGTTGTTTGCTTCCAAGTTTTGGCGATTGTGAATAAAGCTGCTATAAACATTCATGTGCAGACTTTTGTTTGGACATAAATTTTCAACTTATTTCAGTAAATACAAAGCAATGCAACTGTTGGATTGTATGGTATGTTCAGCTTTTTAAAAACCTGAAAAGACTGTCTTCTAAGAGTTTTTTTTTTTATTGTTCATTTTTAGGAGTGATTTATATATTCTTGAAACACATGTTCTATTTAAATATTCTAAAATCTATTTACCTTTTTGTATATTAGTTCTTGATGTGTATATTTGTGTATATATATTCAGTGGCTTGTCTCTTCATAATTGCTAGAGCATCTTTTGATAAACAATACATTTTTCATTTTTATGAAGTCCAATTTATAGTGTTTTTCTTTTCTGGATAGAGGCTTCATAGTTTTACTTTTGGTCTATGATCTATCTCAAGTTAACGTTTATATACAGAATGAAGCAAGGTATGAGGTTCATTGTTTTCACATATGGCTATATAGTTATTCCAGAAGTGAAAAATCTGTAAATCCAATAACAATTTGCATTCCTAACCATGACATCTTTATTTCTGAAAACCATTCTCTACTGCAGGTAATGAAGTTCCCTCAGAGAAATGGCTATTTCCAGAGTGGGAGCCAGAAAAGTACAAGATGACCCTGGAATAGCTTATTATCCATGAAAGAAAGAAAGTTCTCAAAGAGTAAGGTAAGTACATCCAAAAGACACAGGAGGCATCTTAAAACAGTTCCCACTTGGGAAATTTTAGAAATTCGAGCTTTGACATGAGTATAGACAGTAATGGGTTACAACCTTTGAATAAAATAAGAATCTAAGGGGCCTTACTGATAAAAATAAGCATGAATAATAGGATGGAAAAATCTCTTTTTAAGTATAATGCAAGCTAATATTGAATATTTCTTAACAAGTACAAGATAATTGTCTTAACTTTGGAGTGGGAAACTTGACAGAAACCACCTTAACCCATTGCTAAAAGTTACCATCACACATGATGGAATAAAAGGGTATTGTGTGCTTTCTGATACGATGCACTGAGAAAAACTCCCCAGAGGCATAGTATGAATCTAATAACAGAGAACTATCAGAAATGGAGAAACAGTTTGTTACTAGAAAGCCTGCAATCTCCAAAGCTAAGGTCACATCAAGGAAAGACTTGAAATGACATGACAGCTAAATGTAACACATGATCCAGGACTGAATTCTGGACCTAAACATTTCATTGGGGGAACAATTGAAGAAAATCTTAATAAGATAAGTGGGTTAAATAATAGCATTATATCCTTAATTTGGGGGCGTGGTAAAGAACCCATCTACCAATGCAGGAGACACAGGCAGGAGATCCAGGTTTGGATCCCTAGATTGGGAAGATCGCCTGGAGAATCCCATGGACAGAAGAGTCTGGTGGGCTATAGTCTATAGGAGTGCAAAGAGTTGGATAGGCCTGAAGCAACTGAGAAGGAGCATCCTTAATTTTGATAGTTAGGCTGAGGTTTTATAGGACAGTGTACTTGTTTATAGTAAATACACATTGAAATACTATGTAGAAATAAGCCTTCATGCTTGCAGCTCTCAAGTGGTTTAGGGAAAAAAATATAATACAGAAATGTACTGATAAGCATACAAATACTGACTTATGAGAAAAAGCTAAACCAAATATGGTAAAATGTTGACAGTTGGTTCACTAGGGGGAAGGACATGTAGGGATTTTTAAAAATCATACAGGTTTCTTGTATGTTTGAAATTATTTCAAAACAAGTTTTAAAAGAATGAATATTCAGAATTAATGTGTGAAAACCACTTTACACTTTAAAACTTACTTTCATATCCATTTTCTCACTTGAGACTCACACTGGCTCTGGGAGGAGGCATTTTTATTCATTTTTATAAATAGGGAAATTGGATCTGAAAGGTGCTCAAGGGCTTGTCTGAAAGAGAACATGACAGATATAAAAGCTGTACCAGGTATTTGCACCCCTAGTCCAGTCTTCTTTGCACAATTCCACGCTGCCTTTAAAGATAATGTCCTATGTTTGCCCTGGGCATGTTACTCTTCTGCCATGGCCCTTCATGTCCTCATTTGAAATCTGAAGTACTTTCATTAGTGGAGTACTTTGTAGGGTCTTCTCTCATCTAACAACTTTGGAGCCCGTAGAGTGAGAAATTGGCACTGTTCCCTCCAATGCTGTGACTTCCATGGCCAATTTGCATAGCAATTGGTATACTTGCAGGAACCAGTATGGGGTTTGAGAAAGGTACTGGGGATACTCTTTTACATCACATGCTTCCTCTTTCTTAGGGAGGGCTTTTTAACTCATTTTTAATGAACTCATTTTTCTGTGTTGAGAGAAATAGACCCTGAGTGGATGAGGAGGAGACAAGGGACTTGAAGGGCTAGCAGGAAACCCTAGGGAGCCTGAGAGGAGAGGATCATGGGACTCAGCTGAAGGGTGACCAGAGATGCTGCGAGGACTGAGAGAAACCTTCCTTCCGGTCTCTCAGATGTCCCAAGTCTGCTGGCCTCTCCCAGATGACCACTATGGTGGTGCAGTGATGAAAGAAAGTTTCTGGAAGTACAATTGCCTCTTTACTCAGGGAGAGCATCATGTGTCCACATCACAGATGTGGCACAGATTCTCCCAAGATGGTAGGAGGAAAGAGAAAATGTTACAGGTTGGCCTTCAGAAGGTCATAATGGTCATTGGTTTTCCCTAAAAACAGAACCAGAAACCTTACGTCTCGTATCTATGAGAGCAGCGTGTTTTGAACTGACAGAAAACAAGACCAAAATGAAACCTTATTTTATGCTTCCAACAACTTCTTATTCAAGAGTAAACATTTTTAAAAGTTAAACATCATAGCTAGATTTATGGATACCATGATAAGAGAAATGAATTAACTACACATTAAACTTAAAATACAAGTAGTAGAGTCACTGTAAGACTAATAAATCACAATTCTCTGGTGAAAAATAATATGCAATCTGCATGCAGTGCTTTATTTTTGACAAACACCTTTGTATTTTATCATTTGATCTTCACTGCAACCTTATGATTTGGATCCTATTACTAGGAATATTGGGTTTCCTTTGTAGCTCAGTTGGTAAAGAATCTGCCTGCAATGCAGAAGACTTGGGTTCAATTCCTGGGTCGGGAAGATCCCCTGGAGAAGGAAATGGCAATCCATTCCAGTATTCTTGGCTGCAGAATCCCATGGACAGAGGAGCCTGGAAGGCTACAGTCCATGGGTTCCCAAGAGTTGGACACGACTTAGCGACTAAACCACCATTAGGTATATTTATTGCAAAGGAGTCTAAGATTCAGAAAAATTAAGAGACTTGCTCAAGTCACAGTAAGAGTATGAGAATTTGAACCCAAATTTCAAAAATTCTTTTCTTTTCCTAATGCTTCCCTGAAATGTGCTTCACTGTTTTTATGTAGGCACACATATTCATTGGAAAACATGGTCAGCTTTGATTCTACCTTTGTCATACTGTGACACTGCCAGTTCTAACTACAAGTAGCACCATGATGGTACATGCAGTGGTAGATGGTACATGGTGTTAGACGGCAGCAGTATGCGTATATCCACGTGGATACAGACACACAAGGACAGGTGTGAACACACACATACACACTCCTGAGCAGTTCCCCACAGGAGATGGTTACTTTGGACTTGTCTCAATTATACCAACAGAATTTTAATTTTAATTTATGGACCAAAAGAGGATATGGAGACGTCAATGCCATTGACAAGAGGGGGCATGCCATGCTAAGCAGGGACACTTGGGAAACACCAGGTTTTAGTCAAAATGAAGAAAGGAGTGAGGGTGAAGACTTAGGCCAGAGAGACTTTGCTGGAGTTTTCATGGGAAAGGCTAGGCAAGGCTAGGTGAACCGTTTAGGATTAGCTAGTTTAAATAATTCTGGTGAGCACTGAGGAATAGGGACTTTCCCTAATGTTTGGTACTTGGCCCTGAATTGATTTAGGTCAGAGGAAATACTGACTTGGTGTGTGTGACTTAGATACAGGAGACAGTTTCAGAATCTGAGATCTGGACTGCAGGGGAGACATAAACAACTTTGGCTGTTAGTTAGGCCCTGTAATTAATGAATACAAATAGACAAATACAGAATTAAGAAAATAGGACAGGGCTCTAGATTCCTAGGGCTTCCCAGGTGGCACTAGTGGTAAGGAACCTGCCTGCCAATGCAGGAGACGTTAGAGATGCAGTTTTGATCCCTGGGTGGGGAAGATCCCTTGGAGGAGGAAATGGTAACCCACTCCAGTATTCCTGACTCGAGAATCCCAATGGACAGAGGAACCTGGTGGGCTACAGTCCATAGGGTCACACAGAGTCAGACACAACTGAGGAGACTGTAGTAGGGAGCACTCCAAGTGACAGGCAGACACTTCAGGTCTTTAAGACTTTGCCTTGTAAGTTACAAATTGCTTCTACCACAATTTATTTGTCAAATCAAGTCACAATGCCAGCCCAGATTAAAGGAGCAGACGAAATTGTTTCTACCTTTTGATGGGCCAAAGGTAAAGAACTGTGGCTTGTGGCTTGTGGCTCAGCTGGTCATGAATCCGTCTGTAATGTGGAAGACCTGGGTTTAACCCCTGGGTTGGGAAGATCCCCTGGAGAAGGGAAAGGCTACACACTCCAGTATTCTGGCCTGGACTGTATAGTCCATGGGGTCGCAAAGAGTCAGATATGACTGAGCGATTTTACTTTTGATAGGTTAAGTGGAAAAGAATTTATGGTTATTTTCAACTCACCACATCCATTCTTCCTCATGAAAAATTTAGTCTAAATCAAAGTAACTAGCCAATTTGAAAGAAAGGTCTAAAGTATACTTAAAATAAATAAACACAAATTATGCCAAGCTACACTCTTAACACAACAAAAAATTTATGATGATGCCAGACACTTTTTAAAATGTATGAAAATGTCAGAAACAAAGCAACTATATGAACTCTTGCATGTTCAACATACTAATTATATTAAAATAACTAGGAATGAAAAACCATGAGAATAAAAATATAGTGCAATATACTGTGGGCAATAAATGCTATATTACAGCCATCTAAGAACATACATGAAGAATACTGCTTACTTAATAGTAAGACATTAACTCATAGAAATCATAATTCAGTTATGGAAATCTGATTTTTCCAGTTCTACATCTTTGAGACTGTGAGTGTATTTGTTGCCGTCCTTCTCCCACATCATCTGAGAAACTGAGCTATGTTGGATCTCTTTGGTTCTGAGGCAGGAATGTATCTAAGAAATTCAGAAGTACTATGCAGTTATGAAGAAGACAGCTCTGTGCATCATATCTCTGTGCCTCCTGACATGAGAGGGAGTTTGACATATATTTGTTAGCAGAGCTATATGTATTAGGATTCTGTAAACACTATGTGTGTGTGTGTGCATGTGTGTGTATACATATATATTATATATATATACACATATCTACCACACACACACACACACACACACACACACAATGGAAGGAGGCGAACCAAAGTTTGGATTTTCAATAATCCTGTTAAGTGAGATTTTGCAGGAAGAAGGAAAGGTATTGGGAATGTTTCCTTTTTATTTCAGCATTCCAGTATTAGTTAATTTCTTTTGACATAAGAATATGTTTCTTCAGTACTTGAATAAACACGTAAAAATGTTTCAGTGCACTTTGGTGAGCTGGAGAGGATGAAGACAGGAGAAAGAAAGCTGTACCCTTCTATTCCTCTCTTTAGGCTGAAGGTCTCCACAGCCCTGCAGGTGTGGTTACTGTAAAAACACAGCCCCAGGTGGACCTGGTTAAGAAGAATGAGAGGGAGGGATGTGTATGGGCAGAGGCCCATATCTTAGTGGCATCCATTTGACCCTCTGGCAAATATTCCCTTCAAAGCTGTTTTCTGCTCCTGTCTGCATATTTAAGTGTCAGCTTGATTTTCTCAATCTGTACACATTCCTCTGGAAGATGAAAAATCTAGGAATGTTTTTGTGTTTATTTCAAGGGAATCTTACAGTCTGACTGCTAGGTATATACTAGGGCAGTGTTTGGAGCTTGGAAGGAGGTAGAAATGATCAGAACCTGGAATCACTCCCTCCCTTGGCCTTGGGCCCGTGCTCATGCCAAAGCATGGGGTTTGAACTCCCCTTGGAACGTTCTGGGCCAGAGCTGTTCTGATAAAATTTCTGAGTCTGAGATAAGTCATATGGTGTACTTATTGCCGCTAGCATCTTCACACAGCCATAAAGGAACATTGAAGGGTCACTTTAGAGGAGAAAGGGGAAGAAGGAAGGCGCCATGCAGTCGTAAGTGGGATAAATGGGCAAGGAAGGTCTGGTAGGCCTTGACCTTGGTGGGACAGCCTCACAGGCACCAGGAAGCTGGTTAATATGAGCATTACAATTCTATATAATTTATCTAGTGATACTACCAGCCTCTTCCCAACTGCTTCCCTCATGAGTCACTGATGGACTGCCTGTCTCTTTTTTTCTCCCTCCAAGTTGGGAAGTGAAGTGAAGTGAAATTGCTCAGTCATCTCTGACTCTTTGTGACCCCATGGACTGTAGCCTACCAGCCTCCTTGGTCCGTGGGATTTTCCAGGCAAGAGTACTGGAGTGGGTTGCCATTGCACCTCACAAAATCCCTGCTCAGCTCTGTGGTCAGTTCTGGCCTGGGCACTTCTTGTTCTCTAGGTACGCAGAGCCCTCTAAGAGGTAATACTAGTGGTTGATTCCTCTGGTTTCCTCCCTGATTTCCTCTGTCATGGGTTTGTAGGAATGGGAGTAGGACAGCAAGGGTCTAATCATCTCTGGGTCCTCAACAGACCTTCCTAATCCACAGAAGTCCAGTACAGAAATAATTTTCAGTGGAAGTGCATGGGCACAGCAATCAGAGAAGCTGAGCCAGTGGTATCTATCGTACCACCAACATACTGCTTTAACTTCTGGGTCTCAGGCTCCCAGAGGGCCCATTCCCACGTATGGTCCCTGTGCAAAGGTCAACAAGACAACCCATGTCAATCACCAGATCCAGTGCCTGCCGCAGGATGTGTGCTTCCAGGACTAAAACCCTGGGTCTATCATCCAGAATTAGGGTCTAAAGCTGGAAAGTAGAGATGGATACTCACTGCGGCCCCAGGCAGGTTCACCTTCCACCCTGAGCTGTGAATGAGCAGGAGGCCCAGAAACCTACCTCTACCACTTCTTGTCCCTTCATTCCAGCCACTGAACACTTATGGAGCAACTAGTTAATGCTTTCAGATGCAGAAGATGAAAGGATGAATGAGAGAGGGTCCCTGATTGGTTTCAAGGGTCTTCTGATCCAGTGGGGGAGCTTACATCCCAGGAGAGTTCAAGGGTTCATAGTCCTACCTGCCTGTCCTTTTCCCTGCCCACACTCACCGCAGTGGGATCCTCCTCCTCTCCCTTGGAACTTGGTCTCGTTTCACTCCTCTTTCTCAGCTTCTCACTTCCATGGATGTCCATCGAATTATATTGCAAAAGGACTGAGTAGGGTTTAAAAATTTTATTTTGCCACTTTTATTATGTCAGCCATAATTTCACAGTGGAAAATATTCATGATCAGAGATAGAACATACCAGACAACTTGAGCATTTCTGAACACTCTATGCTGCCACCACTTGTAAATTCTATCTTAACATCTGAACCCTGAGATTCTTTCATCCACCAAATATTTATGGAGTTTTGCTGTGGGCCAGGCATTTTTCTTGCATTATGGATAGAGCAATCAACAAAGCAAAGCCTCTGTCCACACAGACTTCCATATTAAAGTGGAGGCTGACAAATACACAAAGTGCTGTATGATATGATGGCTACTGGTGTGATAAATGCTGTGTAGAGAAATGAAGTGAGGCAAGGGGTTAGAGATTACTGGCAGAGAATGGGGTGCTCTGATAGGTGAAGTGGTTAGGAAAGTCCTCTCTGAAACCCGAGGGAGAAAGAGTCAGGCAGTTAAATGAGGAGAGAGCCTTCCAAGGCAGAAAAAATAGAAAGTACAAAGATCCTGGGGCCAAAGCTACTTGTGTGCGAGAATCAGCAGGGAGAACAATATGGTTAGAGCACAGCAGGAACTGAGAGGAGGCACAGATGAGGCAGGGCCTGGTAGGCCATTATCAAGACTTTGGTTTTTCTTTGGACTGAGAAGGGAAAACTATTGGAGGGTTTACAGCAGGGAGGGGAAGTGATCTAACTTTTGTTCTAAAGGAGTCCCGTCCTTTCTCTGGGGAATACATACACTATAGGAAGAGAAGAATGGAAGTTAAGTGGTTAGTTTCAACAGCCTGTGTGAGAAAGGACGGCTGGGACCAGGTGTTATTGGTAGAAGTAACAAGAAGTGATTTGACTGGGAATATATTTTAAAATGCATTCCAACAGAATGGGGTGGCCCGGAGGCTGTCTCCCCAACTCATTTGTCAACTATTTGAATAATCACATTCAAAGTAGAAAAGCAAAGCCATTTTTAAAACACAAGTGTTTATTGTTAAGCAGGAATAAATACCCAGTAGTCAAGGAACACTAACATTAGGACAGAAGTAGAGTCAAAGATAGGCAGGACTCCTGAAAATGGTGATTGGATGCTAAATTTTGCAGAACTTTTTACACTTTGCTATTTACAAAAATAATTTTAAACAAAGGCATAGAAGTACACAATACTATTTTCCAACCAAAGAAAAGTCCCTTTTAAATATCATTTTGTCATGAAAGACAGGACCTCTGAGGGTCTTTCATAACTCTTACAGGGTGTGACGCTGGCGTGCAGCCAGCACTGCTAACGGTTCTTTGGGTGAGGGAGATTTCACAAGCCAAGAAATGTGTTAAAACCACTCAGAGGGAACCCAGGGGCCACTGGCCCTCCAAGGAACACCGAGATGTATGAGTCGGCTTGGCTGAAGGGTGGTGAGTCCTATAAACCTGAGCAGGTTGAACCTCTCTGAGAGATGGGTCTTTCGCGCCTGCACAGTCCAAGCCATGGCCCGACCCACATCCAAGTTTGGGTCTTCGCCTTTATCCAGCGGCCCCGAGACCTGCGAGCGCGGACCCCAAGCCCCTGTCCGCGCCACCCCGGCCCCGCCCCTTGTCTTTCCCGGCCCCGCCCCTGTCTTTCCCGGCCCCGCCCCCTCCAGCCGGGCGGCGCCGGAGCGGGGCTGTCAGCTCGGCTGTGTGGGCGGAGCTTGCGCCGCCTCCAGGACCCCTGCGCGCACCGCCCCTCGCCCCTAGCCACCGCGCGTCTCCGCCGACACGCACTTCCTGCGAGGCCTCCGAGCGCACCTTATCCCGGCCGAATCGAGCTGTGCCCTGCCTTGCCTTTCCAAGCTGTTCGCCATGGTGGATGAGCTGGTCCTGCTGCTGCACGCGCTTCTGATGCGGCACCGCGCCCTTAGCATCGAGAACAGCCAGCTCATGGAACAGCTTCGGCTGCTGGTGTGCGAGAGGGCCACCCTGCTGCGCCAGGTACGTCCGCCGAGCTGCCCTGTGCCCTTCCCTGAAACGTTTGACGGCGAGAGCTCTCGGCTCCCCGAGTTTATCGTGCAGACGGCGTCTTACATGCTCGTCAACGAGAACCGATTCTGCAACGACGCCATGAAGGTGGCATTCCTGATCAGCCTGCTCACCGGGGAAGCCGAGGAGTGGGTGGTGCCCTACATTGAGATG
Organism: Bos grunniens; assembly: GCF_055505025.1. Taxonomy (NCBI): domain Eukaryota; kingdom Metazoa; phylum Chordata; class Mammalia; order Artiodactyla; family Bovidae; genus Bos; species Bos grunniens. Next base: position 120,221,376 of record NC_141194.1, on the reverse strand, counting down.
GATAGCCCCATCCTGGGCGATTACCGGGCCTTCCTCGATGAGATGAAACAGTGTTTTGGCTGGGATGACGACGAAGAAGACGAAGACGAATATGAAGAAGATGATTATTAGGCCCGGAGACCCTCGGGCCTAGGAGGGGGAAGGGCACTGCCCGCCGCCACCCCCCTGCCTCCCCGCCTCGCCCCGCCCGGAGCCGCCGCGCTCCCCTAACGCTGTGATCCCCTGGCCTTTCCCTCCCCTCTGGTTGTCTTCCTCACCCTCCACTCTCTGCCGTAGTGCTTGTCTTTGTTCCAGGCATAGTGCTCTCCAGTCACCTGCTGCTGAGGCTGGGGCGTCTCTGAAGTGCGCTCTGCTGCCCACTCTGGCCAGCCCCAGGACCCTCACCGCTCATTAGAACTGTGTTCTGAGCCCCAGCTCTAGGGCAAGCTCCTCTTACAAACCGGTCAGCCTATACTCTGCCCTGCCGACTGTCAGGCCTGCACCTCTGCCCAGCGACCTGCGCTGCCACCCAAGCACGCTCCATCAGATTCCAGCGACAGACCCGGCCTTTGGAGATCAGGAGCAACCTAGAATATGCCTTTGTGGGCTACACCTCCTGGGACACTGATTTGGACTGCTCACCAACAACTCCACCCCCCTCCCCAGGGGCTAATCTTTCAACTTGATTAATTGTTCTGTACTAACTCTGAGTCTTCCTCGTGCCCCACGAGATTGCTGCAGGGGCCCATTGTGCCTGGCAACCCAATTGTTGACATTTCTCCTATGCACCAGTTTTGCACACCTGTCATCTTTGTTTCAAAATTGCAGCAGTCCCATCGAGGTGTGCATTTGGACAAAAATACTAAAAACCGAACAATACAAACAAAAGCAGGTACTCAGCCCAGCTCCTCAATGCTACCTGGAAAAAGCATTTGCATTCTTTTCAATAAATTTCAAGCACTACCGAAAAAAAATACCAAAAAGTGTCTTTTCATGGTTAAGGGCTATCATTGGCCTTTGCCACTTTCAGCCTGACTCTCATTATTCCCACTGATATCAGGGAATCTAATTCAACGTTCAATCTCTGTACTCCCCACTGTCACGACTAAGCTCCAGAGGACAGTTACCACAGGGCTTTATGGGGAAACACGTACTACCCCCACTGACGCCTTTCTTATAGCCCTGGTGAAGGGAGTGTTCTCTGGTGCTTCTGAGGTGGCATGGGTAAGGGGTGGCTGAGGCAGACAGGTGGCACAGCATCCCAAACTGGGACACTTTAGAGAGAACTTCAAGGGGGCACTATTAATAATTAGACTGGAACAACAAGTACAAGTCAGGACACACAATATTTCTATCTTCATGAGCTTTGGGGTTCTTCCTCAACATGGTCAGAGATGTTCTGCCTCTTAACTCTTAATGCCTGTTGGGTGCTATTGATTTCGGGCTTCAATACATAGTGTAGCACATTGTTTTAAAACCCCTTTTAGATGCTTGAGCTAACATTAAATCCCAGATCCTGGATAAATGTGTGCATACTAAATGGAGCCCGATTTGAACGTTTCATCTTCCTCAGGCAGATCCCCTTAGAATTCCTACCCATCCATGTGCCCCAGATTCCTGCCTGAAGAAACTGACAAGATTCCTAGATCTTGTACTGCTGCTATCTGAGCTATGCTGAAATCTCTTTGTGGGCCCGGAGGGCTCAGAGGCACTGAGGTAGTGGGGTGAGTGTTGAGAAGAAACTGCATACCTTTGTGAGGCAATTACCCAGTTAAGTCGCAGCAGTGTTAAGTCAGGGAACCTTGGTCCGGTTGTGGGGGCTGCCTATGCCAGCCAGGACCTGTCATGGAGGATTTGAGCTGTTCTGAGTTCTTATCTGTATCTGCCCCAGTGTCTTCATTGTACCATGTCCAGAGCCAGCCCTACCTTAGAACTTCTAATTTAGACAATGAATTTCCTTGTTGTTTAAGACCTTTCGAAGCTAAGTGTTCTTTTATTTGTACTGGTAAACCTCACAGTGTGGGTTAAATGAGATCCTGATCATTCTCCTGGGTATTTTATGGGTGTGGATTCAGTGAGATCACACCCATGAGATAGTTTGAACTGTCTCTGCTACACGGTGAGCACTCAGTAAACTTAGGCTCTTACTCTTAGGCCTGGGAACCGAAGCATCATTCCAGAAACAGATCTCTTGCTATGACCTTGGCCTCAGTAGGAAAATGTCAGGAGTCCATAGAAGCAGGGTAGGCTCAGGGATAGTGGAAATGGGAGCAGCACGAGACTTTGTTTACTCTTTTGGATCTGGCACGAAGTCAGATAAAAAGCCAGTTTACAGTTACTTTGGTGAAGAGGCAAAGTCCAGAGCAGGAGTCATTTTTCCAGCCTAAGCAGGTTGTTTCTGGAGGGTGTGACAGGGGTAGATAACGATGTAGCAGAGGAAGTTGAGGTCCATCCTGGGGGTGGATGTGGGAAAGTGCTGGTCAAGAGCTGAGGGTTGAATGAGACCCAGCGAAACCAAAATTCAGTCATCCAAAGTAATCAGTGGCCTGGGTAGACTTAGAGGAGAAAGAGATATGGTGGTCAAATAAATGTAGTTCTTGGCCTCATGGTGATTTCAATTTGTTGCTCTTATGGTGCCTTGGGCCAAAATTAGGATGCTACCTTACTACAAGGTAAGGTCCAGAAAGAGAATCTAAACTGATTAGATTTGAGGGTGACCTTTTCAGGGTGGAAGTTGAAGGCATGAATAGATGAGATCTCCTCCCTACCACCAAACCAAGTGAGTCCTTTCTTTTCATGGGGAAGTATGGGTCTCTGATCAGTGAAGATGCCAATGCAGTGCCTGAGTAGCACTCATGACAGCTAGGCCAGGAGCTTCTGGAATCTGAAATGCACACATCCTGGGCATGTATGCATGGGTGTGAGCTGACTCTGTGTGTGTGTGTGTGTGTGTGTGTGTGTTCGTGTCCTTCAGGTGTCATGGAGGAGCAGGTTACGCTGTGAGCTGCAGAGAGGGGCAGTGTTAAGAATCTGGCTACCTTGGGGGCAGATTCTGCAATAAAAGTATCAATACTAGCAAGGGCATGACTCCCATGGGAGGAATTCATGATAGTTTGATTGTAGCATAAGCACAGCAGAAAAGAATGGAGAAGCAGATAAGCACATCTGAACAGAGTGTCACCACTCAGATGGAAACTATTAAAAGTAGGTGAAAATGTTGAAATAGCAAGTTATGAACTTCAGACTCCTGAATTCCCACCACACTGGACTTGAAAAGGTCACTGAAATTATGCTGTTAATGAAATCAATCATATTGTAGATCATACTCATGGAATCATATTAAATCTTCCAAAGTATGATTGAATTTCTCTAATCATTTGAGTAGGTAAGCAGTGCCATCCATTAATCCTATGTTATTGTGTTTTGCAGGATTGTATGTAAAGCTAGAGGTACATTATGCACATTATGTTTGGTTATGTTCTGTTATTATAACAGTGATTTGGAAGTAGAGGGAGATGTCTTCTTGAAATTAGTGGAATATATTTTTTTTAAATAAATGAATTTAAATAATTTTTTAACTTCTTAAATCAATTAAAATGAAGCTAATAAAGGGGTATCTGAATTTAGAACATTCCTGAGAATGTTTTCCTTGATGAATGATCAATGTGGGGTAATTGTATGAAGTATATATATTATTTGCTTTGAAATAAGAATTTTGCTGGGCTTTATGGTAAAGAGCCTGCATGCCAATGCAGGAGACTCAGGTTTGATCCCTGGGTCTGGAAGTTCCTCTGGAGGAGGGCGTGGCAACCCACTCCAGTATTCTTGCCTGGGGAATCCCATGGACAGAGGAGACTGGTGGGCTACAGTCAATAGGGTTGTGAAGAGTCAGACATGACTGAAGAGACTTAGCGTGCATGCCTGCATGAATTTTGCTAAAGCAGCATTAGAAGTGTCTGGTAGTTTGCATTACTCAGTAGTTCAAGTATATTTCCTACAGTCTTATGCCCACTTATTCCTAAAATTAAATACAAGGAACTATGACCTGTTTGGTGTCCTTCGACAGTGCTGGAACCCCTACTTCTGATCATTCCCCTTGCATTTTTTCCCTTCTTGTCTGAAATGCTTCTGTTATTGTTATCTTAAATATTGTATTGTCCAGAGAGTTAACAAAAAACAACAACAATGCAGTTAACCCGTGATGGATAATAGCTTGCTTGAAATAATTATGAACTGCATAGCAAGATTTGTTAAAGGAGCAGAAGCCCTCCCCTGGATGAATTAGGGGAGGTGGTGGTAAGATGCTGAAAAGGAGGTTTCAGAATAGTTAGATAGCAGCATTAATGTACCTCCTGGTATCTCACTTATGATCAATAACAAATTAACTTTTCTTAATATCCACAATATTTACATACCTTCTTCCCCCACCCTAATAACAAAGGATTTCATGAGCAGAATTATAATGATGTAATTCTTCTATTTTAATCAAGTGTTAGTCACTCAGTCATGTTCAACTCTTTGTGACCCCATGGACTGTAGCCTGCCAGGCTCCTCTGTCCATGGAATTTTCTGGGCAAGAATACTGGAGCGGGTTGCCATTTCCTTCTCCAGATCTTCCCGACCCAGGGGTTGAACCCAGGTCTCCCACATTGCAGGCAGATTCATTACCTGTGAGCCACCAGGGAAGCCCATTTTAGCCAAAGTCCCTTCTTACATGACCAGTCAGTTCAGAGTCAGTCGGCTCAAGATAAAAAACTGTCACAAGACTCTTACATTCCTCACTTAAAATTGTTACTTTTAAAACAAATAATAACAGTAAAGGAAAGCAAAGGGTATTTCAGTGGTAACTGAAGTAATTGAGGTATTTCTGATTTATTTGTTCTCTCAGTCAGTGCAGTTCAGTCGCTCAGTTGTGTCTGACTTTTTGTTCTCCAGACACAGATAATTGCACTGCCATACAGGGCTTTTAGAACTGCTCATTTGAATGAACATAATTAAATTTTTAACATGTTCACAAGTAGGGAGAATAATATAATGAGTCCCCATAGACCCATCTCCATATTCAAAACTTACCAACATTTTTGCTTCACCTATCCCTTTTCTTTCTTATAATGTTAATGAAATATTTAAAATAAAATTTCAGATGTCATATTAATTCACCCTTTAATATTTCAGTATGTTTCTCTAACAGATAAGCCTTTAAAAACAATCCATAATATCATCACCATCATGTACTAAAATACAATGACTCCTTAATATTTAATACTCCATATTCAAATATCCACAGTAACTTTAACAAGTGTTTTTAATTATTTGTTTGAATTAGGTTTCAAAAATGTCGACACAGTGCCTTTGGTTTATATATCTCTAAAACTTTCTTTTAACTAATAACAATGACCCTCCATATTTTTTCCCCTGTAAATTATTTATTGAGTAAACCAGGTCATTTTGTCCTATGGAATTTCCTATATTCTAGACCTGCTTAAGTTTTTCATATCCTTGCCCAAATTTCTCTTGGATTGTTGGTGTTTCTCAATTTCTTAGAGGCTCTTTATTCATTAGGGATTGATGATATATGTTGCAAATATTTATTTTTATAGTGGTAAAAATTTTTGGCCATGCCATGTGACAGGTGGGATCTTAGTTCCCTGAGGAGGGATTGAACGTGCGCCCCCTGCAGTGGAAGCACTGAGTCCTAACCACTGGGCCATCAGAGAAGTTCCTTATTCCTGTGACCATAATCCTCCATGTGTTTTAATCTTAGTATATCAGATAACTGAATTAAATAATAACTACTTAGTCTAATATTCGTTCAATGTCTTTTTGTTAGCTAGTTTCTTTTTCCATTTTTAGTTGTTTCTTCAAAATGTAAAGAACCCTATAAAATTCCTGGAAACTATGTAGTCTGAAGTTTTGATGGTGAATGACAGTTTTGTTATAGGTACTTTTTCTTTTTCTTTCTTAGCTCCACTGTCTTTTAGCATTGAATGTTATTTTCTGGAAGACTGAGGCCAACCTAATATTTTTCATTCACAAATTCAACAAAAGTATCAAGTCAATTGTGAATGAAAAATATTAGGATGGCCTCAGTCTTCTAGAAAATAACATTCAATGCTAAAAGACAGTGGGTCTAGGAAAGGAAAAAAAAAAAAAAACAGAAAAAGAAGATATTAAGAAGAGGTGGCAAGAATACACAGGAGAATTGTACAAAAATGAGCTTCACGACCCAGATAATCACGATGGTGTGATCACTGACCTAGAGCCAGACATCCTGGAATATGAAGTCAAGTGGGCCTTAGGAAGCATCACTACGAACAAAGCTAGTGGAGGTGATGGAATTCCAGTTGAGTTATTTCAAATCCTGAAAGATGATGCTGTGAAAGTGCTGCACTCAGTATGCCAGCAAATTTGGAAAATTCAGCTGTGGCCACAGGACTGGAAAAGGTCAGTTTTCATGCCAATCCCAAAGAAAGGCAATGCAAAAGAATGCTCAAACTACCGCACAATTGCACTCATCTCACACGCTAGTAAAGTAATGCTCAAAATTCTCCAAGCCAGGCTTCAGCAATATGTGAACCGTGAACTTCCAGATGTTCAAGCTGGTTTTAGAAAAGACAGAGGAACCAGAGATCAAATTGCCAACATCTGCTGGATCATGGAAAAAGGAAGAGAGTTCCAGAAAAACATCTGTTTCTGCTTTAATGACTATGCCAAAGCCTTTGACTGTGTGGACCACAATACACTGTGGAAAATTCTGAAAGAGATGGGGATACCAGACCACCTGACCTGCCTCTTGAGAAATCTGTAGGCAGGTCAGGAAGCAACAGTTAGAACTGGACATGGAACAACACACTGGTTCCAAATAGGAAAAGGAGTACGTCAAGGCTGTATATGGTCACCCTGCTTTTTTTTTTTTTTTAATTTTATTTTATTTTTAAACTTTACATAATTGTATTAGTTTTGCCAAATATCAAAATGAATCCATCACAGGTATACATGTGCTCCCCATCCTGAACCCTCCTCCCTCCTCCCTCCCCATACCATCCCTCTTATTTAACTTATATGCAGAGTACATCATGAGAAATGCTGGGCTGGAAGAAGCACAAGCTGGAATCAAGATTGCCAGGAGAAATATCAATAACCTCAGATATACAGATGATACCACCCTTATGGTAGAAAGTGAAGAGGAATTAAAAGCCTCTTGATGAAAGTGAAAGAGGAGAGTGGAAAAAGTTGGCTTAAATCTCAATATTCAGAAAACTAAGATCATGGCATCTGGTCCCATCACTTCATGGGAAATAGATGGGGAAACAGTGGAAACAGTGTCAGACTTTATTTTTTTGGGCTCCAAAATCACTGCAGATGGTGACTTCAGCCATGAAATTAAAAGACGCTTACTCCTTCGAAGGAAAGTTATGACCAACCTAAATAGTATATTCAAAAGCAGAGACATTACTTTGCCAACAAAGGTCCATCTAGTCAAGGCTATGGTTTTTCCAGTAGTCATGTATGGATGTGAGAGTTGGACTGTGAAGAAAGCTGAGCACTGAAGAATTGATGCTTTTGAACTGTGGTGTTGGGGAAGACTCTTGAGAGTCCCTTGGGCTGCAAGGAGGTCCAACCAGTCCATCCTAAAGGAGATCAGTCCTGGGTGTTCTTTGGAAGGACTGATGCTAAAGCTGAAACTCCAGTACTTTGGCCGCCTCATGCAAAGAGTTGACTCACTGGAAAAGACCCTGATGCTGGGAGGGATTGGGGGCAGGAGGAGAAGGGGACGACAGAGGATGAGATGGCTGGATGGCATCACCGACTCGATGGATATGAGTTTGAGTGAACTCTGGGAGTTGGTGATGGCCAGGGAAGCCTGGTATGCTGCGATTCATCGGGTCGCAAAGAGCTGGACACGACTGAGCGATTGAACTGAATTGAAGTATTACTCATTTTTTTGGTCATGTTTTTGTGTAACCTGGTGTGACCATTTAATATGTAGATTCGAGATCTGATTCCTTTCTGCAAAACTTTCGTAATTATTTATTTAAATATGTATAATGCATAGTGATATTTATGTTAACTCTCTTTTACCTGCCCTCTATATCTTAAATTTTCTCAGATTTTTTACAAATTTTTTCTTCATTTACATTTTGTTCTCTTTACTTCGGTCAGTCCTATTCTCTCTGTCCTTTTCAGTGATTTCAGATATCTCTCTCATTCTTTGTGTTGCTTCCTGTTTGGCTTCATATATGACAGTTTTGTTTTATCCAACTTCTTTGCCAAGTGTCGCGAGCTCATGCTTAAGTTTCTGTTGACTCGTGCATATTCCTGAGTCACATATTTTTTATTTGTTCTCTTGTTGTGTAGCTACGAATTCTTTATATCTTTTAAGTTGATGGTGATGTGCTGTGTTATGATGGGTGATATAAATCACATCTCTTTTCTCAGCAGTATTCTTGTTGGGAGTGTTATTTGCCATTTTTTCCCTTGTTTCTTTCCTTCTGTGGGAGTGCATCTAGGAACCTTTCAGTATCTTGCCTCCTTTCCAATAACGCTGTTCATGCTCAGTAAAGCTATAAGTCAGCCTTTCTTTTCTCTGGCAGAAATAACTCAGTGTTAGTGACCTGTACGTTGCATACTTCCCATTTTTCTGAAATGAGACAAATCTGACTCTCCATTCTGTTTTCAAAACATTTCCATAGCACTTTCATGTTTTCATTGTACCTAATGTACCTAGATGGTTTCTAACATTATTTTCAGAATCAACATCCTGTACTTTCTATTCTTGTCTCTGCTGCTCAGTAGTTCTTATCTCTTAATCACCCAAGATAATCTCTATCCCTGAGAAACATGAGCTAACCTTTGAGAGGGATTGAATAAGATTCAGCTCTGGGGGTGGGACAACCTGAAAAGTAAAAAGTGAATTAATGACTTAGAATATTTTCTCACTACAGCTGTGTGTGTGTTTGTGTGTGTGTTTCAAAACTAGAATCAATTTTAGTCTCAATTTTTGGAACAACTTTTTATCCCCTCTGTAACAAGAAGAAAAATAGAAGGGTTTTAGCCATCTGTGAAGAAGAGGCACTGCATGTGTAGCAGATCCCATCAATATGTATATGGGGGGAAAAAACAAATCTGTTGTTCATTGGAATAAGAAGTGAAGGTGAAATTAGCACCAGAAAATGGACATTAGAAGAGATTAAAAAAAAAGGATACATGGAAAGTTTTGTTTGCTGCAAGTTGAAAATGGATTGTTTCTCACACAAAGTTTGAGTTCAGTGAGAATGTATTGGGAATCAGAAAGGCTGATCCCTGTTTAGCTTTGCCTTAGATTTACTCTGCCAGACCTAAACAGCTTACTTGACTTCTCTGGTTCTAAACTTCTGTGTCTATGTCATGGGAATAATTATATCTTAGGGCTAGTATAAGAAAAAACTGCCTAGTATCTTATCTGGTAGTCAATAAATATTAACATCATTCTTTTCTTCAATAGGTATTATTTAGTAAAATAGGAGTATAAGGTTGGCTGTTATGCTAGTTGTGTGTTTTGGTAGAAAGCCACTGTATTGGGGAATTTGGAGTGTTAACAGAAAATGTGGTTAGCACATCAAAGTGTTGGATATTAAGAATGAGTATTAAGAATTAATTGATATGTGAACAATATTTGACACTTTAAAAGTTACTTTCATATTCAATTTCTTATGTGAGACTCACGCCAACTCAGTGAAGAGATATTTTTATTTACATTTGGAATATTAAGTCTCTGAGATGCCCTAGAACTTGTTCATGATAAAAAAAGTTAGAATGTAAGCCAGAGTTCCTACTTGAGTTCTGTACTCTTTTTACAGTTTCACGCTGCCTTTTGAAAGTAATACCTTGTTTCAGGTTGTCTGTCTCCCATGGACCTTCATTTCCTTGTTTATAATCTGAAATATTTTCATTAGTGGGCCACTCTGCAGGTTCTTCTCTAATTTAATAGCAAAGTAGCCCTCAAAATGAGCAACTGTCACTGTCCACTCCAACTCTGAACCCCTGTAATTTTATCTCCATTTTCCACAATTGCTGGAATACTTATAGGAAACAGTACAGGATTTGACAAAGATGCTGGGGTGACTCATTTTTTAAAAGCAAGCCCCCCAAACACCCCCCAAACCTAAATGTCCATCAAAGGAGATAGACAAATAATGATAAATTACATCCCCATGAACTACTTTGTTGTTGTACTAAGTCACTCAGTCATGTCCAATGCTTTGCGACCCTATGGACTGTAGCCCACCAGGCTCCTCTCCTACGGAATTTCTCAGGCAAGAATACTGGAGTGGGGTGCCATTTCCTAATCCAGGGGATCTTCCCGACCCGGGGATTGAACCTTCGTCTCTTATGTCTCCAGGATTGACAGGCAGATTCTTTACCACGAGTGCCACCTGGGAAGCCCATGAGCTACCTTGCAAGGGTAAAAATAATGATTTCCTTGTATTTTTGAGGGGACATTCCAATAGGAATTGTTAAGCATAAAAGTACTTTATAAATACATGTAAAGTATGATGATATTTATGAATATTTTATAACCTAAATATTTAAAAACATAATATTTTAAAATGTGTGTGTATGTATACAAATACATACAATAGGAATAAAAGAACAGGAAGATAAAAGCCAAAAATTTATCAATATTTACCCTAGATGGGATTAGTATGAAAGAGAATGTTTGCCCAATTATTCTATATTGCTCAGATTTAATACAATGAATACTAATGTAAAACATAGAATTAGTACTTATTCTGGATAGGTTTTAGTGAAAATTAAAAAAAAAGCAACTTGGTAACATTATAAAATAGTTCTCTTTTGGAAACAATAATTCATATTTTAGGAACCATAAACTTATTCACAGTTTGTTGTAAAATAAACACAATTGGTTTTATAAATCCTGGTATGTTACTTTAATTCCACTAAATAATCGATAATAAAACTTTGTTTTATCAATGAAAACAGCCTATACTCAATTATTTCAGTAGCAAGTCTGGTCAGTGCTGTTAGAAATAGGTCATTCTATAATACCTTTTCAATTTGTCCCTTTCTTTTCAGCTGTGATTTCCTTAGTATAATAAAACCTCATTGCTTGCCAGGTTTATTTGTATAGACTCCTAGATGAGTTTTCTTCTTTCAGGCTCTCTTCCTTCTAATCTGTTCTTTTCATTGCTGTTAGTGTTGTCTTTCTGAAATGTAAATCTTACCACTTTTTTCACTCAAAGTCTTTCTGTATTCCCATTTCTTCAGAAAGTACTTAAATTCTATAACATAACATTTATGTCTGTATTACTCTTTTTTAAAATTATCTTTTTATTGAGATATAATTTACATATCATAAAATTTACCTTTCTATATGTACAGTTCAGAACTTTTATGATATTCACAAAATTGTGTAGCCATCACCACTATGTAATTCTAGAAACTTTTCATTATCTCAGAAAGAAATCCCATACCTATCAGCAGTTACTCCTTATTGCCCCATCCCCCCACCTCATCCCTATCCTTGGGAACTACTAATTTCTGTCCCTGTGGATTGCCTATTCAGGACATTTTTTACAAATACAATCATGTGATATATGGTTTGTGATTGATTTCTTGTTCTTAGCATAAAATTGTTGTAGCATGTATCAGTATTTCATTTCTTTCACGGCTGAATAATATTCTATTGTGTGGATATACCACATTTATACCACATTTTGGTTTTCTATTTGTCAGTTGAAGTAAATTTGAGTTGTCTTCAATTTGTGGCTACTATAAATGATGCTGCTATGAAAATTCATGTACAAACTTTTGTTTCAACATCTATTTTCAATTATCTTGGGTTTCTATCTAGGAGTAGAATTGCTAGGACATATGTAATTCTGTGCTTAACTTTTTGTAGAACTGCCAGATTGTTTTCCAATGTGGCTATACCATTTTATATTCCCACTAGTATTATGTGAGTTTTACAATTTCTCTACATTCTCAGAAACACCTTTTATTGTCCACATTTTTAATTATAGTCATCCTAATTGGTGTTAAGTGGTCTATCATTGTGATTTTGATTTGTTTTTCTCTGATGATTAATGATGGCAAGTATTTTCTCTTGTGCTTATTGATCATTTGTATATATATATATATATTTTTTTTTTTTTGGAGAAATGCCCATTTTTAAATTGGGCCATCTTTTTATAAAAGAGTTCCATATATGTTCTGGATACTATGCTTAATTATTATTGGATGTATGATTTACAGATATTTTTACCTATTTGATGGATTGCCTTTTCACTTTTTGATGCATAAATGTGTTTAATTTTCATGAAATCCAATTTATATATTTTCTCTTTGATTAGTTGTGTTTTTTGTGTCATACTTATGAAACAATTTCCTAACCCAGAGTCACAACAATTAACACCTTTTTTATAATTTCTATGTTCAACTTGATAGACATGAGTGTGAGCAAGCTCTGGGAGTTGGTGATGGGTAGAGAAGCCTGGCATGCTGTGGTCCATGGGGTCACAAAGAGCTGGACATGACTGAGCGACTGAACTGAACTGAACTGAATATTTTATATATATACTTTCATAGTACTCAAAGTTTTAAATTTTAGATATTTCATTTTGGCCTTTGGTTCATTTTGAGTTAACTTTTATATATGGTGTGAGGCAGTGGTTTAAATTCATTTTTCTGCATGTGGCTATCCAGTGTCTCAGGCTTCTCTGGTGGCTCAGTGGTAAAGAATCTGTCTGCCAATGCAGGAGATGCAGGTTCGATCCCTAGGTTGGGAAGATCACCTGGAGAGGGAAATGGCAACCGACTCCAGTATTCTTGCCTGGGAAATCCCATGGACAGAGGAGTCTGGCGGGCTATAGTCCATTTGGTTGCAAAGAGCGAACACAACTTAGTGACTAAACAACAATGACGACAGCAATCCAATGTCCCAACACCATTTGTTGAAAGGAATATTATTTTAACCCCATAAATTGTCTTAGTACTCTTCTCAAAAAATCAATTGGTCATGGATGTATAGGTTTATTTGGGCTGTTTCTCTTCCTTGGACAATTTTCCCCACCTCTCTTTAGGTATCTCCAAGTATCTCTAATCTTACTTGAAATGTAATTTTCTCAGAGTGGCCTTACTAGGCTAATACCTCCCCTTCCTAAACAACACCAGTTTACTCTTATAAACTCTCACTATGCCATACTTCTCTGTTGGTGCATTTGTAAAAGAATCACTTATGTGATTTTTTTATTGTCTCCTATTAGAATGCAAGCTCTTTGAGGTCCGGGTTTTTGCTTGTCTAATTCCCCACTGTACAATAGTATCTAAAACCATCTTGAGCACCTGGTATGTACTAGTAAATATGTGTTGTATAAATGGTTGAGTGAATGAATGAGTGACTTTAAACAAGCATTGTGAAAGAGGTTTGTGCATGAGATAACTGGAGTTTGGGGGATATCAGAAAATTCAGGCCTCATTACTTTACTAAATAAAGCAAAGAGAGAGACTTCAGTGAGCATGCCCTAAGAAGAAAAGTACACCTTTCTGCAAAAGAAGGATGGCGTGGAGCTCTTTTTGTAAAGTGTTTTCGGCACTTTATGAGCCATTATTATCTCCTTCGCGTGCACGTGATTGATGGGGTCACAAAGAGTTGGACACGACTGAGCGACTGAACTGAACTGAACTGATTATCTCCTTATTTAATTTACCAAAAAAAAAGTAGTAATCAAAGACAACTAAGAGTAGAAATCTTTCTGAGGTTTACTGACAATGTACACAGCATCTGCTTTCCATATTATTTTATTTTCAAAGGTGACATTAAAGTCTTATGCTCTGCTAGAGATAGGGGTATTTGAAAAAAATTTCATTATCATTGAAAACACTGGATTCATGTTGCCACCCTAAGGAAATTAGGAAATGCCAGAGATCTAAGTTTGAGGTTAAAGGATGCTTTTGGAGAATAACAGATAATGGGTTTTGAAAGATGTCATCACAGAAGCCATGTTTATCTACATGCAGTAGTTGACTGTTGTGAAGTTATTTTTCTTCTTACAAACCTCCTTACTTCCAAGTCCTTTTCTTTTTTCTATACTTCTCATTTTCAGTTTCCCTCTGATGGCTCAGATGGTAAAGAATTTGCCTGCAATACAGGAGACCTGGGTTCCATCCTTGGGTCAGGAGGATCTGCTGGAGAAGGGACTGGCAGTCCACTCCAATATTCTTGCCTGGAGAATTTCATGGACAGAGGAGTCTGATGAGCTACAGTCCATGGAGTCAGAGAGTCAGACACAATTGAATGATTAACACTTTCACCTTTTCCACCTTTTCAGTCAGCCATAGAATAATTAAAGCAGTGTATATAAGTAAACTCAGTTTATATATCTTTAGGTCAAAAATTGCTAATGATGCAATAAAAAAGAATTCTGGATGCCATGTTCCACTCTGTGGTAAGCTTGTTATAACTGCCTCTGTGATGGTAGCTACCCTCATACATATGAATGGATCAATGGAATTTGAGAGACTACTTTAAATGTTCTTGTCATATAAGCATTGCGTATTAATTTTTGGTCATTTCAAAACTTTCTTTTGGAAGAATTGCACATGGAGAATATAAGCAACATTGGTAGTAATTTTTGAAATTGTGATAGAAACATTTATTCAAACCCACTCCAGCACTCTTGCCTGGAAAATCCCATGGACAGAGGAGCCTGGTAGGCTGCAGTCCATGGGGTCGCTAAGAGTTGGATACGACTGAGCGACTTCACTTTCACCTTTCACTTTCACGCATTGGAGAAGGAAATGGCAACCCACTCAAGTGTTCTTGCCTGGAGAATCCCAGGGATGGCGGGGCCTGGTGGGCTGCCGTCTATGGGGTCACACAGAGTCGGACACGACTGAAGTGACTTAGTAGTAGTAGTAGTAGTATTTGCATAACATTTTGCTCTGTGGTAGTTGGTGCTTTGGTTCAGATGTTTACTTCTTCAGTGAGTAGGTCTGTCTCAGCTTACTTCCCTTGACTCAAATATACATGCATCAGACTCAGTCTTGCCCTTTCTTTATACTCCTTTAGCACTTACACTGGATTATTCCACAAAAACTGAGGAAAATGTTTTGATCAGTTGCAGGGCAGTCAGCACATTTTTAGGAGTTAAAGAGCAAAAAGGGAAGACAGTATCTATTTACTGAGCTTTACTTTGCTCTTTGCTAATAATATCAACACCAGAGCCCTGACCCTGAGAGAGACTGTTTCATGGACATGTAGTTCTGAAGCTAACATAAAGCTGGAAAATTTCCTCCATGGTAGTCATCTCAGAATAATATCTTGATGTCTTTTTATATCAAGATATTGCTAGATAGAATTTGAAAAATGCTCATAGAGTGTAAATAAACTCCTCAAAATCATTGAATAGTAGGCTATTTTAAATTAAATTTAATTAATTTAAAAATATCTACAACTGTACTTGGAAGAGATAACAAAATACTGAAACCTCCTTTGGCTTCTGACTATACATCTGACTATACACTATGTGAAACTTCTCTTGCAGAGGTATCTCAGCAAAGAGGACATAAAATATATGGCCTTGGTTTTCCTGACACAATGATTTGACTGCTGCTTTTAAATCCCTGGCATTCATGATTCTGTTTTGCAAAAAAGTAACTGTTTAAATGGAGGTCCAGTGTCAATTATGTTAATGGCCCTATGGTGATACAGATCACATCAAGGATGAAAATGTTTATGGGCTTTTATAGGTCTTTGTGTATCTTCAGTTCAGTCACTCAGTCGTGTCCGACTCTTTGCGATGCCATGAATTGTAGCACGCCAGGCCTCCCTGTCCATCACCAACTCCCGGAGTTCACTCAAACTGTCCATAGAGTTGGTGATGCCATCCAGCCATCTCATCCTCTGTCGTTCCCTTCTCCTCGAGCCCCCAATCCCTCCCAGCATCAGGGTCTTTTCCAATGAGTCAACTCTTCACATCAGGTGGCCAAAATATTGGAGTTTCAGCTTCAGCATCAGTCCCTCTAATGAACACCCAGGACTGATCTCCTTTAAGATGGACTGGTATTACGAGGCATATTAAGTCTTTTTGTAGACACTGAAATTGAGGTAGAAATGGAAGTACCCAAGATTACCCTCACAAGCCTGTGTGAAAATTAAGATTAGATTTTAGAATTCCTGGGTGCTGCTTTGTTAAGAAATATTGATAAAGAAAAGTGTACATGGAAGCAGTTTGCAAGAAGAGGGGATGTGTCCTGGGTCTTCAGTGGATTTACTTATGTAGATATGAGTATCAATCTCTTGGACATTTTAATGTTAGGCATCATTAATGTGTTTTCATGGAATGCAGAATATAATAACATTTCTGAATATGTATATTATGCCAACTCTCTGGTAAGTATAACATTATCATGATCTCTAATGTTTATTACGATTTATTACAATTTTTCAAAATATTATTCTTCTGTTTAACAGGAAATTGATGTTCAGTGAGATATAAAACTTGCCCAAATTTTACGAGCTAAGATTCAAATTCAGGTCTATGTGATCCCAAAGGTATCAATACACCATGATTCTGTTTGAATAATAAAATGCATCAAATAAACATATAATAGAGGAGTGAATATACATGAAAAGAGTAATATTTGAAGGGTGAGTCTCTGAAGTTTCTTGTGGCTATTGAAACAAATCACTACAAACTTGGTGACTTAAAATAGTATAAATTTGTGCCTTCACAGTTTTTGAGTCCAGAAGTCTGAAATTAAGGTCCATGGAGGTCTGCACTCCCATTGGAGGCTCAAGGAGGGAGTCTTTTTCTTTATCTTTTCAGCTTATGGTGGCCAGTATCACTCTAATTGCTCCTCCGACAGTCATTTTGCCTCCTCCTCTTCTGTCTGTCAAATCTCCTTCAGTCTCACTCTTAAAAGGACACTTGTCATTGAATTTAGGGATCATCCTTGTAAGCAAGAATGATAGCCTCATCTCAAGATCTTTAACTTGATTACATCTGCAAATATCCCTTTTTAAAAAAAACTTTTAAATTAATTTGTTTTAATTGGAAGATAATTACTTTATAATATTGTGGTGGCAAACCATACGTCAACATGAATCAGTCACAGGTACACATGTGTCCTCCCCATCCTGAACCCCGCTCCCCACCCCATCCCTCTGGGTTGTCTCAGTGCACCAGCTTTGAGTGCCCTGCTTCATGCATCAAACTTGCACTGGTAATCTGTTTTGCATATAGTAATATACATGCTATTCTCTTAAATAATCCCACCCTCACCTTCGCCCACATAGTCCAAAAGTCTTTTCTTTACATCAGTGTGTCTTTTTTTGCCTTTTAGAAATAATGTTCACAGTTTCCAGGATATAGTGTAGTCATGGATTTGTGTGTGAGGGGGTATCGTTCAGCCTGTGGCTAATGCATTTTTATGGTTAGACTGAGTTGGACCAGGGTGTTTGCCCTGCTTTTCCCAACTGTGGATCCCTGGGGGAGATGGAGTTGTCAGACCATTCTCAAAGGCCTGAAGAGATGGATAGGCCTAATAAGTTTAATAGACAAGGAGTGCATTGAAGCAATGTAACAGGTTATCGCTATGGGCAGAAATCAGCCAATATAAAATCACTGATAGAAAAGTTAAAAGATTCTATAGGAAAAACTAGTTTTGGAGTGAATATTCACCTGGTAGACTCTGTCTTCAAGGGAATTACATTCTAAGCAGCATGACAGTTTATGGAGTAAAGCAAGGGCCTATTATAACAGTTTATCAGATACTGGATGATTTTTTTTCATAAAAATCCACAGCAAAAAAATAAATGTTAAGGGATGAAATCTCCCATACTGGGGGAGATACTATGAAGAGCAGAATAAAACTGAACAGCCCTGCTCTCAAGACAAAACTACCCACCCTTCCTCTCTACTTAGCAATAGAGTCCCTTGACCACTATTTTGATTTGGAGTCATTAGGACTAATCTCATCTTGTTCTTTTATCTTTTATATCTCAGGTCCATAGGTATCCCAGCTCTCCTTGTCTCCATAGTCATCTTGTACATCTTAAAAAACCAAACAACTATTTATCAACTCTTAAAAACCATCTACTTTGCATTCTAGATATCAGAGACAGTGTTTAGTAAAATCTTTACTTTCAGTAACTTCTCTTAATATTTCTTTTTTTTAAAATTTTTAAATTTATTTTATTTTTAAACTTTACATAATTGTATTAGTTTTGCCAAACATCAAAATGAATCCATCACAGGTATACATGTGCTCCCCCTCCTGAACCCTCCTCCCTCCTCCCTCCCCATACCATCCCTCCAGGTCGTCCCAGTGCACCAGCCCCAAGCATCCAGTATAGTGCATTGAACCTGGACTGGCATCTCGTTTCATACATGATATTTTACATGTTTCAATGCCATTCTCCCAAATCTTCCCACCCTCTCCCTCTCCCACAGAGTCCATAAGACTGTTCCATACATCAGCGTCATCTTAATATTTCTTTACCTCCTTATCTAAATGAAACTTGGCTCTACACTAATGACTCTCACTGTAGCCTTTTTAAATGATGGGTTTCTTTTTCTCTAACACACCCCAATTACTATTGATCCTGGGGTTAAGATAGGTATTTTTATTGCTCTTCCTTGCTGATGACAGACTATTCTCTCTTCCTCTTCCTCCCAGCTTGGAATCTTATGTTATTTTATTATATATCTCCTGTTATCCCTTGTGATAGTTAATTTTATGTGTTAATCTGACCAGGCCACAGGATATCCAGATATTTGGGCAAAAATTATTCTGGCTGTGTCTGTGAAGGTGCTTTTAGATGAATTTAACATTAAAATTGATAGACTGAGTAAAGCAGATTGCTCTCCCTTATGTGGGTGGGTCTCATCAAATCAGTCAAAGGCCTGAATAGAAGCAAAAGGCTGACTTTCCTCAATATGCAGAGGGAATGCCCCTGCATAACTGCCTTTGAGCTGGGACATTGTTTTTTTCCTTGCCTTTGGACTTGAACTGAAAATTATACCATAAGCTCTCCTGGTTCTCAGGCCTTTGGACTTGGACTGGGACTATATCACTGGCTCTCCTGTGTCTCTACCTTGCTAACTCCAAGTCTTGGGACTTCTCAGCCTCCGTAATCACGTGAGCCAATTCCTTATAACAAATATCTTTAAATTCTATTGGTTATATTTCTCTGGAGAACCCTGGCTAACACATGCTTCTATATTTTAGCCATCTACTGACTTCCAGTTTACTCCTCTACAGGCATTAAAGACATTTTACCTTCTGGCACACTATCACTCTTGTCCATATCATTCCTATTTCAATCCTTGGTGATTTCAATATTCATGTATTCCAACACCCTGGCCTCTCAGTTTCATGACCTGTTCTTTAGTTTTATTTTCTTTCCCAACTTTGCTACTTGTTCATATGGCCATATCTTATCTTATTATTATCAATAGCTCCAAACCCTCCACAATATTAAGTATCATACTTGACCACCAACTCACTCCCTCTCCTACCCTGGTAAGAACTATTTTATCTCACTGGGACCCCCAGTATAGTGACTCTGCTAATTTTTGTCTATCAACTCTCCCCAGCCCTGCCCCACTGCTGCCATGAACATATCCTCACCTCCATCCACATTGTCTTAGTGTCCATAGTCCATTATTACCTTCAACTTTGTTGCCTCTCCCTTCTTAATCACACATATTTGACAAAATCCCAAGCGTTACTGAAGCGACTTCATAGCAGCAGCAGCAGCAAGCCTGGTTAAATCAAACGTGGTTGGAGAAACTCATGCAATCATGCCAAGTGGTCTCACTTTAAATCCAACATCACCAGCCTCAAATGGATCCTTAAATCTGTGTGGCTATTATGCTGTAATAGCCATTTCCATTAACACCCTCGATGACTATTTCATGCCTCTCCTTTTACAAAAATGAAGCATCTACTCCCTCCACTTGCTTCCTGTTTAAGTGAGAGAGTAGAGATAATCAGAAGAAATTTTCCTCAAATTACTATTAATATCACCACATCTTCCCACCAGCCAGCTTCTGTGCTCATACACTCAACCTTTGTTCCTGTTACTATGAAGTCTGTACTCCCAGCTGAAACCTTTGCAGTTAATCCTAACCCTGCTCACTAACTCCAAAATATCCATCTTACAATTCTCTTCTTCCTTTTCTATATCTTCCCCCACCCCCCACCCCAGATCTTTCTCATAAACATAGCCTACTAATGTTTGCTGCTGCTGCTGCTAACTTGCTTCAGTCGTGTCCGACTCTGTGCGACCCCATAGACAGCAGCCCAACAGGTTCCCCCATCCCTGGGATTCTCCAGGCAAGAACACTGGAGTGGGTTGCTTGCCATTTCCTTCTCCAATGCATGAAAGTGAAAAGTGAAAGTGAAGTTGCTCAGTTGTGTCTGACTCTTCGCGACGCCATGGACTGCAGCCTATCAGGCTCCTCCATCCATGGGATTTTCCAGGCAAGAGTACTGGAGTGGAGTGCCATCACCTTCTCCGTTACTAATGTTTCTCCCATTCTAAACCAACAAAATAAATAGCTCTCTTGATTTCATTTCCCTCTGGCTGCTGCCCCACTTCTCCTTCCCCTTGATAGCAAAAGCCCTTGAAGGAGTAATCTATACTTGCTATCTTTGGTTCTTCTCCAACTTTTTCTTAAGGCTTTCAGTACTACCATTCTGTATGCAATTGATTTTATAAAGGTTGCTATTGTGGACTGAATTGTGTCTCCCCAGATTCATATGTTGAAGTCCTAAACTCCAGTACCTCAGAGATAATTGAATTAAAACGAGGTCACTGGTTGAGGCTCAATCCAATAGAACTGGGGTCCTTCTAAGAAGAGGAGATTAGGACACATGCTTCAGAGGAGAGGCCATGTGAGGGCACAGCAAGAGTCTGCAAGCCAAGGAGAAAGGCCTCAGAAAAAATCAAACCTGCGAGCACCTTGATCATGGACAGTAGCCTCCAGAACTGTGAACAAATAAATCTCTGTTGTCTAAGCCACCCAGCCTATGGTATTTTGTTATAGCAGCCCTCATAGCCTAATACAGTTACCAGTCATATCCATCTTGCTAAATCTTAAAGCCCATTCTCAGTCTTCACATAGCTTGGTTTTTAATGAAATTCTGATATAGGTAATCGCTTCTTCCTCCTTGATACAATATTTCCACTTTGTTTTAAGGATATTACAATCTCTAGATTTTCCTTATAACTGGTTTCTCCTTCTCAGTGTCTTTAGTGAACCCCTCTTCCACTTTTCCAATTCTAAACTTTGAACAACTCTAGGGCTCAGTCCTTAGACCCCCTCTGCATTCATTATTCATCACTCCCATTACTACCTCTCTTGTCCAAGGTACGATTCCTAGCCTGGATTATAACAATTATCTTCTTAACTTGACTCACCGCCTCTGCATTTGTCTGTACTCTGTCCTCCACACTGTAGCCACAGTGATATTTCTAAAGGAGTATGTTATTTCTCTGCTTAAAACCAGTGATTCGTCTCTCTACCAAGGTAAAAACTTTACCATAAGGTCCTTATGATTTTACTCCTGCCCATCTCCCTTACTTCTCCTCTGGCTCTCCCCTTAGCCACTGTACTCACTTGTATTGATCTTTCTGATCTTTTTAAAATTTGCCAGACATGCTCCCACCTGGATATATTTACATTTGCTTTGCCTGGAATGGCCCTTGCCCAGATATCTGCGTGTCTCTCTCCTTAACCTCTTTCAAGAATCTGCTCAAACATCACTTCCCAGTTATGTCTTCCCTGACCATCCTTTTATGCTATCTGCAATACTACTGTTCATGTGCCCTACTTCCCCCCATAGCACTCAAACTGCGCATTACTTACTGTACCTCCTTACCACACACACTTGAATGGAAACTCCTTGAAGGCCTGTATTTCTGTCCGACTTGTTTCCCTAACTTCTAACATGGGACTTGGTACATATCTGGGTTTCCATGAGTATTTGTTAAGTAAGTTAATGAATGACTAAATTATATTAATAACACAAAACTGTATCATTTTTCTCTAAACAGCACTGCACAGAGGAGAAAGTTATGATTAAAAAAAAAAAAAACTCTCAAAGTTATTTAGAATTCAAAGGAAGAAAATCTAGAGAATCATGGATAAAAGTCAAGTCCTATAATTGCTGATTTCTGGCTGTGATGCCTTACAGTTTTTATGTTTAAAAAATCCACTTGTTTTAATGGCTTTCATTTGGGTATAAATTGAATAGTTCTTGAATTTTCCTTACCTAAAAAAGGACATTGAGCACCATGTGTGTGGAAAATTGCAGTCTCCAATGAGTGAGGAAATAAGAGGGGGCATTCTAAAAGCTAAGATATAATGATATCACCTGCTGAAACAAGACA
Organism: Bos grunniens; assembly: GCF_055505025.1. Lineage (NCBI taxonomy): Eukaryota > Metazoa > Chordata > Mammalia > Artiodactyla > Bovidae > Bos > Bos grunniens. Next base: position 120,198,995 of record NC_141194.1, on the reverse strand, counting down.
TTTTAAAAACCGCTTTTTATCGACATGATTTTTCTGCATCCTGTAGAGTTTGAAAGCATTTATTTTGAAGTACACATGCTATTATAATTGCCCAGTGTCCAGATAAAGCCTCCCAAAGCTTAATTGTTTCTTAGTAAAGTCCATGAAACCTGCTGTGAAGTGTAAATATGAAAGCTGTTTCTCACTTTTTCATTATGTTACCAGTAAAAACAAAGTGTTAAAAAAGTTTTCTGTGTTTTCCACACTGTTTACTTTATCCTATTATTTTTTTCTGCTTTATGTCAAATGGTTCTTTGGCTTAGTCCTAGCATAGTATCTGGTACAGTATAGGCCCTCAATAAATTTTGAATAAATAAAGAAGTATTCATTAAAAAACGGGGAAGGCGATGGCACCCCACTCCAGTACTCTTACCTGGAAAATCCCATGGACGGAGGGGACTGGTGGGCTGCAGTCCATGGGGTTGCTAGGAGTCGGACACGACTGAGCGACTTCACCTTATTTTTTCACTTTCATGCATTGGAGAAGGAAATGGCAACCCACTCCAGTGTTCTTGCCTGGAGAATCCCAGGGATGGGGGAGCCTGGTGGGCTGCCGTCTATGGGGTCGCACAGAGTTGGACACGCCTGAAGTGACTTAGCAGCAGCAGCAGCAGCATTAAAAAAAAATTCAGTCTCTTTCACTCATGTTTCTCAAAGGGTAATTTGCAAAGCACCTGCATCAGAATCACTGGGATGCTTTTTTTTTAAAAAAATACACATTCCTGTTATCCACCCATGGCATACTGAATAGCATGGAAGCACTGAAACCTGATAAAAGTTATTTTAAGCTGCTATTGTTTGTCGCGCTGTGTGTTATAGGTGCTATGATAAATAACTGAGATGTTTTCTATCCTGTGAAAGAGTGTGACATACAAAGAGAAACAGGGCATGGATAACAGATGACCAAACAAATGGTTAATTGTAGGATGTGGTTAGTGCTATGAAAGAATAGATATGGTGCTTTGATAAATAATAACAGGATGACCTGCTTTTATTGGGTATTCAGGAAAGTTCTTTCTGTGGGGGGAGGGGGGGTAACATTTGAGACATGAAGATATTTAAAACCATAGGATTCCCCTACATTTAGAGGTTGGAAAGAGGAGGAAGGTGAGTAACCTAACCAGGGTATTTGGAAAGTGAACAGAGGCAGGACAAGAGTGTGATGAGCTGTTTCATCTGGACCCTGACAACCTTACATGTTTTCCTGTAGACCACATATGCAAACCTAAAGGATCATGCGTAAATATGGATGAAAATAGTACCTATTTCATAGTCAAGAATGCTCAATAAATGTTAAATATTGTCTATTATTTTAACTTAGATTGCTTGGAAAATAGAGACTTTTTAGTTCTTTATTTTTCCATTATTATTTATTTTTGGAGGAATTTCTTACCCGTGTTCTTTGACAATGTTATGATACTCCATCCATCTTTTTCATATTGGTTTTCAAAATCTTGACCTTAAAATCTCTATATGCAAAATAAAGTTGTATCAGCTGATCTTTAAAAGGCTGTTCTAGCTTGTATTCTTCATATTTTTAAGTGTCTTGAAGCCAGAAGCATTACATTGAGAAGGATCTTGACCCCTAAGAGTTTTCAAAAGGAGTTGGAAATTGTACCTTAGGAAAATGACAGCCTGCATTTTGCAAGTCTGTTTTTTTCTTGTTAGAAAATATAATATTCTACATATTTATCTCTAAATTGCTTAGTTTTCACTGGTTAGAAGAAAGTGTTTTATGAATAACACCTTAAGTTAGCCTAGTCATTTCTTCAAAGCCATAATCTCTTGCTTTGAGATTCAATTGTTTGTCTTTGCAAAGGAATAATATCAGATGATGCACTCAAACTTGATAAAAGTAAACTTTCCACTCAGACTGTCCTGGGTAATTTCTTTGCTGCTAAATTTTCTCCTTGTAATTAGTAATGGTACTAGTTGCAGTAAACTACATGATTGAGATCAGCAACATAAGATCAAGATGAGAAATAATCCATTTTCTCTGCGTTTAGGTCATAACCCATCTGTAGGCCAACAACAAAAACTACATATGCTTGTTGCTTCTTTTCCCCACAGATTCTCTATGGGATACATCCTGGCTGTAGCAAACCTTCCTGGAATTTTAATTAAGACCTCAGTCACCTATGGTCACTAACTAAGCTCACTTACAGAGTTGTAAGAAAAGCATGAATTTAGATATACAGGGACCCCTGGAGAAGATATGATCTCTGCACACATAGCCAAGTTAGGACATGCTATTTACTGAGAGACACATTGCTATACCTCAAACTGGTGCCAGGGTACTAAGGTTGTAGTAATTTAACCTGAGTGTCAATTCTCTCATCTGGCAAATAGGAATAATAATGTTGTGAAGTGGGCATTGTTATTATTTTGACATACTTTTTTCATATTTATATAGCCAAACCTTTCAGGTTTTTTCCCCTTAGAATGTTCTTTATTTCATGTGTTATAGGACAATGCCTGATTAGATAAATAAATACTTACCCAACTTGTCTTTTATAGTACTTTTGTCATTTTTCTTTTTACATTTATCTTTTAAATCTCCTTGAAATTTATTTTACTCTTTGGTGTGAGGCAGGAACCTAATCCCTCTGTCTTTTCAAACACTTAGCCAGTTGCACAGAGAAGGTGATGGCACCCCACTTCAGTACTCTTGCCTGGAAAATCCCATGGACAGAGGGACCTGGTGGGCTGCAGTCCATGGGGTCGCTAGGAGTCGGACACGACTGAGCGACTTCACTTTATTTTTTCACTTTCACGCATTGGAGAAGGAAATGGCAACCCACTCCAGTGTTCTTGCCTGGAGAATCCCAGGGACGGGGGAGCCTGGTGGGCTGCCGTCTATGGGGTCGCACAGAGCCAGACACAACTGAAGCGACTTAGCAGCAGCAGCAGCAGTAGCAGCAGTAGCAGCAGCCAGTTGCAATACCATTTATTTGAGTAATCCATCATTCTGCCACTGTTTGTTGTGCCAGTTTCTTATGTACTATTGTGTGTAAACATAGAAATGAAACAATGTCTCTTGATTTCTCCATTCTGTTCCAATTGTTTGTCTACCTAATCCTTTATCAGTGTGAAACTTTTTAATTACTGTTGCTTTATAATACATATTAATATATGAGTCCCTTTTTTGCTTTACTTAGCTAACTTTGTCTATCTATTATCGTATGTAAAACTCAGAATCATTTTTGTTAGGTTCTGAACACTGCATTAACAAATATGTTAGAGGTGGGCTTTCACTCTTCCATTATTTTAACTCCCTACCTATAAGTATAATCAATCTGATTTCGGTGTTGACCATCTGGTGATGTCCATGTGTAGAGTCTTCTCTTGTGTTGTTGGAAGAGGGTGGTTGCTATGACCAGTGCATAGCAACCACCAGTTCTCTTGGCAAACCTCTATTAGCTTTTGCCCTGCTTCATTCCGTATTCCCAGGCCAAATTTGCCTGTTACCCCAGGTGTTTCTTGACTTCCTACTTTTACATTCCAGTCCCCTATAATGAGAAGGACATCTTTTTTGGGTGTTAGTTCTAAAAGGTCTTGGAGGCCTTCATAGAACCGTTCAACTTCAGCTTCTTCAGTGTTACTGGTTGGGGCATAGACTTGGATTGCCGTGATATTGAATGGTTTGCCTTGGAAATGAACAGAGATCATTCTGTCGTTTAAGAGGAGAGTGAAAAAGTTGGCTTAAAGCTCAACATTCAGAAAACTAAGATCATGGCATCTGGTCCCATCACTTCATGGGAAATAGATGGGGAAACAGTGGAAACAGTGGCAGACTTCATTTTTTTTTGGCTCCAAAATCACTGTAGATGGTGATTGCAGCCATGAAATTAAAAGATGCTTACTCCTTGGAAGGAAAGTTATGACCAACCTAGATAGCATATTCAAAAGCAGAGACATTACTTTGCCAACAAAGGTCCATCTAGTCAAGGCTATGGTTTTTCCAATGGTCATGTATGGATCTGAGAGTTGGACTGTGAAGAAAGCTGAGCGCCGAAGAATTGATGCTTTTGAACTGTGGTGTTGGAGAAGACTCTTGAGAGTCCCTTGGACTGCAAGGAGATCCAACCAGTCCATTCTAAAGGAGATCAGTCCTGGGTGTTCTTTGGAAGGACTGATGCTAAAGCTGAAACTCCAATACTTTGGCCACCTCATGAGAAGAGTTGATTCATTGGAAAAGACTCTGATGCTGGGAGGGATTGGGAGCAAGAGGAGAAGGGGACGACAGAAGATGAGATGGCTGGATGGCATCATCGACTCAATGGACATGAGTTTGAGTCATCTCTGGGAGTTGGTAATGGACAGGGAGGCCTGGTGTGCTGCAATTCATGGGGTCGCAAAGAGTCGGACACGACTGAGCAACTGAACTGACTGACCTATAAGTAAGTGTATTTATGTATTCAGTGTTTTGTGGTTTTTGGAAAAGAGGTAGATGATTATCTTCTTTAGGTATGTAGTGTGATCATACAATTTAAAGTCCAACATGTGCACTAAGTCGCTTCAGTTGTGTCCGACTCTTTGTGATCCTGTGGACGATAGCCCACCAGGCTCCAGGGCACTTTAAAGACTGAAAGAGGGTAGGACAAATATGTAGGGCAGCAGCTCCATGTTGGGAGTCTGACAACCTTGAATGGCTCCACATAGACAAGACTCAAACACAGACTGGCCTAACTCTTGTTGAAAATGCCCTGCTAAAATGGAAGCCTTGTGAAGTCATTTCTCAATGGACTCCCGACCTTGCAAGAGGTGGCTGAGAAGCAGTTTCTTAGCTGCCTCCTTGGTTCCTATGAGGTGTGGGATTTTCCACCTCATGCCCTCTTGTTAAAACACAGTTGCAGACTATAAAACTACTTAACTGAAGTCTGGATGGGCTTCTTAGCAACCAAGCAACCTACTGCTTACATTGTCTTCCACCTGGTTGTCATTGATTTGTTGTCTTATAAATCAAATGATTCATGAAGATGGCACCATGTTGGTCTTTTGCTGGCTGGGTAAGTAGCAAACATTTTCAGTCTACCTGGCCCCATTGTCCCTTACCAGAAGAATCTGTCAGCATACGTGACGAAATGCTAAGCTATTTAACATTCAGGAACAAAAAGAGTAAAGTGCAACTAAACAATCAAACCAATTTTGTTCTCAACATTGTTTCCATGATACAAAAGCAGTTCAGAGGTGGTTTGCCCATAAAAGTTTTACGCCATCAGCAACACTGATAAAATACTTTCTCAGTCATATCTCCTGGTAAGCTCTTGGGCTCTCCGTTATTGTGGTGGTGTCCCTGGGGTAGGGCTTCCCAGATGGCGCTCATGGTAAAAACCTGCCTGCCAATGCAGGAGATGCAAGAGGCATGGGTTTGATCCCATGGTGGGGAAGATCCCCTAGAAGAGGGCATGGTAACCCACTCCAGTATTCTTGCCTGGAGAATTCCATGGACAGAGGAGCCTGGCAGGCTGCAGCCCATAGGGTCACAAAGAATTGAACATGATTGAAGTGACTTAGCACTCATGGATAGCCCTAGAGGAAGACAGTTAATCAGATGTTCTTTAGCCATAATCACATGCTGACTCTAGAACATTGTGGAAAGTACAAAAAGCTAAAAAGACAACTCTTATAAATATTCTCTGTATATATCCTTCGAGTCTTTATATTATGTATTATTGTTGCATGATTATAATAATGTACTATATATAAATTTGTATGTGCTTTTTTCTTTTCTTAATGCTCTTAAATGCCTTTTAAACATTTTAATGACTACATATGTTTCCATCAAGTGGAATTGTCAGTTTTTATAAATACCATCAATCCAGGAGAACCTATTTTGTGAAGTGATTTCTTTTCTTTCTTTGGTTTTTAAAAAATCATAGCCAATAATTTGATGATAAACTTATCCAGCCCTTAGGATAGATTCCCAACAGAGAAAGCCATTTTTTTTTTCAGGTTCTTGATGCATACTGTCAAAGTGCTTTTTAAAGGGTTTGTCAATTTACATTCCCACCGGCATCTGTGGTATCCATCTTCTAGCTCTGAAAGTGCAAAACAAATCCCAGAACCTCATAATCATTTATATTAACTTTCTGGGAAGGTAAGGATCGTAATGTTTCTGAGTCCCAGCTCACTCTGCTTGCTGCACCATAAGCCAATGTATCCAAGAGACAAGGTGTTGAGGCAAGGAAGAGACTTTAATCAGGGAGCTGGCAGACTGAGAAGATGGCAGGGTAGTGCCTCAAAATAACCATCTTATTGGGGTCTGGATGCCAGGTTCTTTTATAGATCAGAGATGAGGGGAGGTGAGGAAGCAAAGTAAAAAGGCCATTAATCCTGAAAACATCCCTTAGAAGGGCAAGCCTCAGTCAGGGAAGTGTTAATTTCTTCTTCCCTGCCATTCATGGGTGGACAGGGTTCTGAACAAAGGCTCTTTAGTTTAACAGTCAGGCAGAGGTGCAGGATTCTCTGAGGCAAACCATACTGTATGATTATAAGAACAAAAACAATGAAAAGCAAATCAAAGAAGCAGTTCCAAAATGGAGTCAGAATTGGCTTCCTCTCTGCAATAATAATGCTTATAAGGACCAAGCAAATTAGTGAAACACTAGAACGTTTTTTCATAATAAAAAAAAAAGGTATTTCATTTTTAGTGAACATTTTTGACAGATAATTTTTCCTGGCTGATCTATTTTTATTCTGTTATATGCATGGTAAATATCTGTAATGGCAGAGTAATGTCTGATATGGATTTGATGCTCTCAGATATTACCTAGAGTTCCGACAAAGGTAGAATGCACATAGCAAGAGGATGCATCCTATTGTTGACTAAAGATCTTCACGTTGTCTTAACTGTACTATTTAAGACACAGAATAGACCAGTGGTTCTTAACTATCATGAGAGTAATGGGATTCTTTGAAGATCTGAGGACATGTAAGGATTTTGTCTCTAAGTAAAATCAACATATGGACAGAAACATTAAATTTGCAGAAATTTTCAAGTTATTGATGATCCTCTTGAAGTATATTTGTAGATTCGGAAACTGAGTAGGATCTCGTAGAACCCTCCTGAGCACAAAAGCTTTTTATGGTTCCCTCATTTTTTATTTGCAGGATGAAAAGACTTCAGCTGCCTGAACATTCCCAGAGTATCAAAGGACTAACTGAAACAGTTACTAGTCAGGGAAGTAAGGGAATGAAGAATCAAAGGAGGAGTAGTCGAGAAACAATAGTGCAGCCATTAAGACAGGATCCTGGTTCCCCTTCAAGGGATATACTTAACAGTATGTTGAGTTCTTCCACAGGAACTAAAACTGCAATCCCCCTCCCCTGCTAAGGGGAAGGATTCCTTCAGGCTGCCTGTCTGTGTTCATGTTAAGTCTCCTCAATCCTGTCATCCCGACTCTTTGCAACCCTGTGGACTGTAGCCCGCCAGGCTCCTCTGCCCATGGAGTTCTCTGGGCAAGAATACTGGAGTGGGTTGCCATGCCCTCCTCCAGAAGGATCTTCCTGACCTAGCAATTGAACGTGCATCTATTGCATTGCCTCCATCAGCAGTTGGGTTCTTTACCACTAGTGCCACCTGGAAGCCCAACTTCAGGCTTAGCCCAAGATTAGTGGTGCATCACTCTGTTACCTTACCATCAACCCAGTCAGAAGAAAGTCACATCCCCTAAAGCCTTCACCTCAAATTTTGCCCATAAACGTCATCCCCAAACCGTCAGGAAATTATGGGGTTTTGAATATGAGGCACCCATTCCTTTTGCTTGGCTCTGCAGTAAACATGTTCTCTGCTTCAAACTCCAATATTTGAGTTTCTTTGGCCTCACTGCATGAACTTGTGTTTGGTAACAATTTCAGATGAAGAACTTCTGGCTTAGGCTGTGATGCTGCTGCTGCTGCTAAGTCGCTTCAGTCGTGTCCGACTCTGTGCGACCCCAGAGATGGCAACCTACCAGGCTCCCCCGTCCCTGGGATTCTCCAGGCAAAAACACTGGAGTGGGTTGCCATTTCCTTCTGTGATAGCCCTACCCTAATGTGGCCCTGTTATGTGCTGGTCTCAGCCTATGGATAGCTACTGTTAGTGCTGGACTGGGTGTTGTAGCTCTGTTTTTGTTGTTGTTGTTGTTGTTAAATTAATTAATTTATTTTGGTTGGAAGATAAATACTTTACAATATTGTGATGGTTTTTGCCATACATCAATATGATCAGCCACAGGTATACATGAGTCCCCTCATCCTGAATCCCCCCTGCCCAGCTCCGTCCCCACTATCTCTCTGGGTTTTCCCAGAGCACTGGTTTTGGGTGCTCTGCCTCATGTGTTGAACTTGCACTATGCTATGCTATGCTATGCTATGCTATGCTAAGTCACTTCAGTCGTGTCCGACTCTGTGCGACCCCATAGACAGCAGCCCACCAGGCTCCCCTGTCCCTGGGATTCTCCAGGCAAGAACACTGGAGTGGGTTGCCATTTCCTTCTCCACTACATGAAAGTGAAAAGTGAAAGTGAAGTCGTTCAGTCGTGTCTGACTCCCAGCGACTCCATGGGCTGCAGCCTACCAGGCTCCTCCGTCCATGGGATTGTCCAGGCAAGAGTACTGGAGTGGGGTGCCGTTGCCTTCTCTGTGAACTTGCACTGGTCATCTATTTTACGTATGGTAATATTCATGTTTCAATGCTATTCTCTCAAATCACTCCACCCTCACCTTCTCCCACTGATGTTCTTATTATCATTGTAAGATGCTTTCAACAGTAACCATGAGGAAACTGGTTAAAAAAATAAATAAAAGACTTATTACTGGCTTATTACTTACAGGTCCTGGAAATTGCATGGCATATCTGGGGCCACACAGCAAAGTCAAGATTAGAAAGATAAAAAGTGTGGACCTAGGGTTCTGTTTTTATTGGGGTTGAGGGCCTGTGGTTCCTTGGGCTCATTCTTTAATGGTGAATTTAATACATAAGAGTGGGAAATTAAAGCAGAAGAGAAAAGACAAGAGGCCCAAATGGTCAGTTATCTAAATTAAATGAGATCTCTAAAGCAAAACAGCTTCTTGGGTGGGAGAGGGGAGGTGCATGGGGCTGAGGAAATGGGGAGGTGGTAGGGAATGAGGGCAGCCTGGCTCTTTATCTAGTCATGTGGGTGGCAATGGGCAATGTGTTCAATTGAGATAGCTATCTTTGAAAGAGCTACCTCTGAACCAGAGGGATGCCTCAGCAATCAGAGCTTAGCTAAGCACTTAGATTACAAAATGAAAAGCCAACTGCTTGGGTTTGCGCCATCGGCCCACACCAGTGTGCGTGGTAGACCACACTGAGCACAGTGCACTGTACTTCCTGCTCTCTGGACATCACATTGCCACATTTTTTTCTCAAACCACAGGGAGAACTCCTGGCATGTGAAGTTGCCAGCTCCTTGCCTGCAGGAATGACCTCCAAGCTACTCTCCCCCTTTTCCCTGAGTATTTCCTCCATAAAATCTAGTATTTTACATTTAAAATTGTTAGCCATTATCTTTGGGAGATAGGTATATATTTGGAGTAGTGATTCTCAAATTTTGGTATGCATAAAACTCACCTAGGTAGCATCACTGACTCAATGGGCATGAATCTGAGCACACTCCAGGAGATAATGGAGGACAGAGGATCCTGGCATGCTTCAGTCCATGGGGTCAGACACCACTTGAAAACTGCACAGCAACAACACTCACCAAGGAGCAATTTTTAACAAGCAGATTCTCACTCTGAAAACTCTGATTAGGTTGTCTGGGCTAGATCTTAGATTTTTTTTTATGTAAGTATGTAATTTTAGGATCATTTTGGATAAACATGAAACCTGTGAAGGTATAACCAAGTTCTTACAGTTCAAGCAACCAGTTTAATTTCCTGTTATTAACATTTGACATTAGCCTTGTAACCTGAAAAAAATGCACAGCCTAAAAGTTGAGAATTAAGTTTCATTTGGTGAACTTATGGAGGGCTTAAGTTCAGGAAATAGCCTCTCAGATGGCTCTGAGGGACTGCTTCAAAGAGGTAAGGGAAGAGCCAGGATATACAGGAGCAGAAAAACAGAACAAAACAAAACCTATAGTCGAGCATCAAAAGATTACTAAGGCCCATACTTTATTCAGATTATTTTTGTTGTTACTTAGTGTTCTTTTTCTTGTAGGAGGCCATTCTGGATCCTGCATTACATTTACTAAAATTTTTCATTTTGGTAAACATGCTCGGTGGTTTCACAATTATTAACCAGTATCCTCATGGAAAATGACTTTTTGCCAAATAAGTACAATACTTTTATGTACAATTCCTTTTGCTTTACTCATACAATAGTCACTCAATTGCAGTTACTTAGGTCAGTATCTTCTCTCCCATCCTATTCAGTGAAGTTGTTTCACACTCTCGTAATACAGTTAGATGACTTTTTTTTTTTTTTGGTCAAGTGTCTGTATCATTCCATCCTAGGATCCCTCGATTTTATAAATTATTTTTATAATTTTTCATAATTTAATGTCGGCTCTTTATGCTGTATGATTACATGGATTTTCACATATGCACAGTGTCATGTATCAATAAATTTAGTATTATACAGAACAGATTCACCACCCTTAAAATAATCCAGTGCTTTGGCCATTAAAACTTCTACCCTTTTGCCCCCCACAAACCTCTGGCAATCACACATTTTTTTTTTACTGTCCCTATTATTTTGCCATTCCCAGAATGTCATATGATTTATACCATACAGTATGTAGCCCTTCCTGACTGGCTCCCATCATTTAGTAATATGCCTCCTAGGTTCTTTTGTGTCTTTTCATGACTTGGTATCTAATTTATTTTTATTACAGAACAGCATTTCATTGCATACATATGCTATAGTTATTTTTCCTTTCAATTTGCCTATTAAAGGATATCATATTTGTTTTCAGTTTTGGTGCATATGAATACAGCTGCTGTGAACGTTCCCATTTGAATTTTTATGTGAACATAGGTTTGCAAATCAACTGAGTAAGTATGTAGGACCACAATCACTGGATCATATGGTAAAATTAGCTTTTGATCATATGGTGAAATTATCTTTAGATTGCCAAACTGTCTTTCAGAAAAAGTAACAGTACCATTTTGCATTCACATTAGCAATGAATGAGAGATCCTACTGCTCCATATCCTCTCCAGCAATTTATATTGTAAATGTTTAGATTTTATCCATTTGAATAGCTGTACAGTGGGATCTCATTGTTTTTATTGTATTTCATATTTTTCTAATGAAAAATTACATTCAAAATCTTTTCATATGCTTATTTTCTTTGGTATGATATCTGTTGTCATTTCAGTTCAGTTCAGTCGCTCAGTTGTGTCTGACTCTTTGCAACTCCATGGACTGTACCACTCCAGGCTTCTCTGTCCATCACTAACTCCCAGAGCTTGCTCAAACTCATGTCCATTGAGTCAGTGATGCCATCCAACCATGTCATCCTCTGTCGTCCCCTTTTCTTCCCACTTTCAATCTTTCCCAGCACCAGAGTCTTTTCCAATGAGTCAGTTCTTTACATCAGGTGGCCAAAGTATTGGAGTTTCAGCTTCAGCATCATTCCTTTCAATGAATATTCAGGACTGATTTTCTTTAGGATGGGCTAGTTGGATCTTCTTGCAGGCCAAGGGACTCTCAAGAGTCTTCTCCAACACCACAGTTCAAAAGCATCAATTCTTTGGCGCTCAGCTTTCTTTAAAGTCCAACTCTTACATCCATATGTGACTATTGGAAAAACCATAGCTTTGACTAGACGGACATTTGTTGACAAAGTAATGTCTCTGCTTTTTAATATGCTGTCTAGGTTTGCCATAGCTTTTCTTCTAAGGAACAAGAGTCTTAATTTCATGGCTGAAATCACCATCTGTAGTAATTTTTGTGCCACCAAATATAAAGTCTGTCACTGTTTCCGTTGTATCCCCATCTATTTGCCATGATATGATGGGACCGGATGCCAAGAAATTAGTTTTCTGAATGTGGAGTTTTAAGTCAACTTTTTCACTCTCTCACCTTCATAAAGATGCTCTTTAGTTCTTCTTCACTTTCTGCCATAAGGGTGGTGTCATCTGCATATCTGAGGTTACTGATATTTCTCCCGGCAATCTTCATTCCAGCTTGTGCTTCATCCAGCCAGGCATTTCACATGATGTATTCATCATAGAAGTTAAATAAGCAGGTTGGAAATATACAGCCTTGATGTACTCCTTTCCCAATTTTTAAACAGTCTGTTGTTCCATGTCCAGTTCTAACTGTTGCTTCTTGACCTGTGTACATATTTCTCAGGAGGCAGGTAAGGTGGTCTGGTATTCTAGACCAAAATGTTCCACAGTTTGTTGTGATCCACACAGTCAAAGTCTTTAGCATAGTCAATAAAGCAGAAGTAGATATTTTTCTGGAACTCTCTAGCTGTTTTGATGATCTAATGGATGTTAAAAATTTGATCTCTGGTTCTTCTGCCTTTTGTAAATCCAGCTTGCACATCTGGAAGTTCACAATTCATGTACTGTTGAAGCCTGACTTGGAGAATTTTGAGCATTACTTTGCTAGCATGTGAGTTAAGTGCAAAACCAACACACAGTTGTGGATGTGACTGGAGATGGAAGTAAAGTCCAATGCAGTGAACAGCAATATTGCATAGGAACCTGAAATGTTTGGAAGTGGTCAAACAGGAGATGGCAAGAGTGAACATCAACATTTTAGGAATCAGTGAACTAAAATGAACTAGAATTGGTGAATTTAACTCAGATGTCCATTATGCATACTACTGTGGGCAAGAATCTCTTAGAAGAAATGGAGTAGCCATCATAGTCAACAGAAGAGTCTCAAATGCAGTACTTGGATGCAATCTCAAAAACGACAGAATGATCTCTGTTCGTTTCCAAGGCAAACCATTTAATATCACAGTAATCCAAGTCTATGCCCCAACCAGTAAAGCTGAAGAAGCTGAAGTTAAACTGTTCTATGAAGACCTACAAGACCTTCTAGAATGAACACCCAAAAAAAGAGATGTTGTTTTCATTATAGGGGACTGGAATGCAAAAGTAAGAAATCAAGAGATATCTGAAGTACTAGGCAAATCTGGCCTTGGAGTTCAAAACGAAGCAGGTCAAAGGCTAAGAGAGTTTTGTCAAGAGAATGCACTGGTCATAACAAACATCCTTTTCCAACACCACAAGAGAAGACTCTACACATGGACATCACCAGATGATCAATACCAAAATCAGATTGATTATATTCTTTGCAGCCAAAGATGGAGAAGCTCTATACAGTCAGCAGAAACAAGACCGGGAGCTGACTGTGGCTCATATCATGAACTCCTTATTGCAAAATTCAGACTTTAATTGAAGAAAGTATGGAAAACCACTAGATCATTCAGGCATGACCTAAATCAAGTTCCTTATGATTATGCAGTGGAAATGACAAATAGATTCAAGGGATTAGATCTGGTAGACAGAGTGCCTGATGAACTATGGATGGAGGTTCGTGACATTGTACAGGAAGCAAGGATCAAGACCATCCCCAAGGAAAAGAAATGCAAAAAGGCAAAATGATTATCTGAGAAGGCCTTACAAATAGCTGCGAAAAGAAGAGATGCTAAAGGCAAAGGAGAAAAGGAAAGACATACCCGTTTGAATGCAGAGTTCCAAAGAATAGCAAGGAGAGATAAGAAAGCCTTCCTCAGTGATCAATGCAAAGAAATAGAGGCAAACAATAGAATGGGAAAGACTAGAGATCTCTTCAAGAAAATTAGAGATACCAAGGGAATATTTTCATGAAAAGATGGGCACAATAAAGTACCAAAATGGTATGGACCTAACAAAAGCAGAAGATATTAAGAACAGGTGGCAAGAATACACAGAAGAATACATAAAAGATCTTCATGACCTAGATAATCACAATGGTGTGTTCACTCACCTATAGCCAGACATCCTGGAATGCAAAGTCAAGAGGGCCTTAGGAATCATCACTATGAACAAAGCTATTGGAGGTGATGGAATTCCAGTTGAGCTATTTCAAATCCTAAAAGATGATGCTGTTAAAGTGCTCCACAAAATAAGCCAGCCAATTTAGAAAACTTAGCAGTGGCCACAGGACTGGAAAAGGTCAGTTTTCATTCCAATCCCAAAGAAAGGCTATGCCAAAGAATGTTCAAACTGATATTCAGAGTCATCCCTTGTATTACTCTTTGAGAAACTCTGGTAAAGAATTAAGACCTTGGGCATTAAATTTAGGCAGGTATGTCTTCAAGTTCTGGCCCCAGTCTTCACATCAAAGTGACCTTTCTCAAGTCACATCATCACTATGAGCTTTTGTTTACTCATCTGCAAAATGTGTTCATAGTATCTCCAAAGTAGAGTTGTGAAGATTCAGTGAACTAATGCATGTAAAGCAGTTGATATAGTTCCTGGTATATAATGTAGCTATTGTTGTGGTTATGAATTTTATACAGAAAAATATAGTTCTATTAACTTTAATTTCTCTTTTAATAAGTAATAGTCTCTAAAACTTCTGAATAAAATTTGATGTTTAATTGCATATTTATTTAATATATTTATATTCATTTAATATTTTGAACTAGGTTTTACTTGTAAAGATTGAAAAAAATACACATGCACACAGACTGGAGAGAGATAAAGAAACAGAGAGACAGAGACAGAAAGACTAATGATAAATTTGTGTAGTGTCTGTAGACCTATTCTGCTTTTTCCTTATATACTCAAATAGGTGACCAGCATGAAACTTCAGAAACCACTTTTGCCATGTTCCATCAATCATAGTACCTTCTCCATACACTGAACAAATTTTTATTTGTGTAGTGGAGTTTCAGTTTTATCTTTCTTGAAATAATAAAGCATAATAATATGCCTAAAATGTTACTTTTTTCTTCCATCTTCAATATTAAAATAGCTACACAAAAATTAACCAATTTTGACCATTCTTTTAATTGCACACTGATTTGACAGCTGTCACAATAAAATCTAACAAAATTTTTTGAATGAAGTTGAAGACAACTAAGTGCTACAAGAATCATCTTATGGAAAAAATCTAACGAACTTTTTGGCTAACCCAGTACATTGTTTGCATTATTGGAGACCCAGAAGAAAAAGAAAAGGCGAAGATGTAGAAAGCTTATTTACAGAAATAATGGCTAAGAATTTCCTAAACTTGAGGAGTAATTTGGGCATCCAAGTTCATGAAGCTAATAAGTCACCCCAAAATTTCAAACCATAGTGATCTTCTCCAAGATGTATTATAACAAAAACTGTTCAAAAACTAAAAAATTAAAAAAAAAATTAAAAAATAGAAAGTTCTAAAAGCAGGGAGTGGAAAATATTTTGTCAGGAGAGACCTTACAGGCCAGGAGAGGTAAAATGGTATATTAAAATTGCTGACAGCAAGCAATCCTCACCCAAGAACACTTTACCCAGAAAAGTTGTCCTTCAGAAATGAAGAAGAGAGATTTTTTTTTCCAAACAAACAAAAGCTGAGTGAGTTTATCACCATTAGACCTGCCTTACAAGAAATGCTGAAAGGATTTCTTCAAGCTGAAATGAAAGGTGCTAAATATTAACACAAAAACATTTGAAGATATACAATACCTTAGAAAAGTAAGCATATTGTCTGATTCAGAATACTTTCAAATTGCAATATGGTTATGTGTTTACTACTTAATTCTAATATAAAAGTTAAAGCAATATTAAAATAGCTATAGCTAGAATAATTTCTAAACAGATACAGATACACAATGTAAAAAAGATGTAAATTGCAACATCAAAAACATTAAAGTAGGCAAGTAAAAAAGTATAGGTTTTGCATGCAATCCAAATTAAATTTCTATCAGTGCAAAATAGACTATTTTATATATAAGAAGTTGTAGTTAAGCCACATGGTAACAGTGGAACAAAAGCAGCAGTAGGTTCAGAAAAGACAACTGGAAGGCAATCTAAATATACCACTATGGATAATATCTAATTCACAAACTAAGAGAGGAATTAAGGAAAAAGTGAACTACAAAACATCCAGAAAACAAAGATAAGGAAATGAGGCTCTGAAAACTAGTCTTTTTCCACTGGTCACATAGGGGATAAATATCTGAATTTAGACTGGAACCTTGGATTGTCATCTCCAAAATCAGTTTTCACATGCACTATGCTCAGTTGTCTCTCATGGTTCAAGTGAAATGGGTATTACAGTTCTGGAGAGAAATGACGTGACATCCAGAAAAATCAAAAAAGACTTAAATGACAAGATATTCTTTTGAGTAATTGTCCATAATTTTATCTTAGGTTGCATTTCAGAATATCTGTCCTTGGACTGTTCAAGTATTCTTTTGGTTCTCTTGGTAGTGCATGTAATGTGACAACATCCATCTTTAATGATGATCCTCGTTAGACAAATGATCCATGACTGAAAGCAAAGATGATTTTATTTTATACTTTGGAAGCATGTGTAACAGAGATTCTAGTAATTGTGTGACATTCATCTTCTTAAATATTCCAAACCTAACAACTGTGTGGTTGATGTAATTTTTAAGAAAGTCAGTCACTTGATTTCCCTAAGTAACTGGGATGTCAAAGCTAAAATGTAAGTAACTATGCTTCATTTTAACCTCTGCATTTCTTAGCACAATATGTCTTGTCAAGATCTTCATCAACTTATACACACAATTATTGGTTTATAATTTGTCTTTACCTTCATTTGATATTTGACAGGTATAAATTCATTGTACTTATATTATGAAACTCACCATAGTACATTGGTTCTCAATATGTGCTAGTTTTACATTACACTAGCATCTTGGACTTCAAGGAGATCAAACCACTCAATCCTAAAGGAAACTGACCCTGGATATTCATTGGAAAGACTGATGCTGAAACTGAAACTCCAATACTTTGGCCACCTGATGCAAAGAGCTGACTCATTGGAAAAGACCCTGATGCTGAGAAACACTGAGGGCAGGAGGAGAAAGAGGGGACAGAGGATAAGATGGTTGGATGGCATCACTGAGTTAATGGACGTGAACTTGGGCAAACTCCAGGAGATAGTAAGGGACAGGGAGGCCTGGCGTGCTGTAGTCCATGAGGTCACAAAGAGTCGGACATGACTTAGCGACTGAACAACAACAACAAAGCACTCCTCAAGGGGTGGGCATATGAATTCTTCATCTCTATTTGATGTTTGGTGCTAAGTGCAAGGCCACTTCCTTAGTGTTTCCTTTGAATTCAACAAATATGTGTTGAGATTAATAAATCCACAAAATGGACCTGTGGATATATAAGACTATAATCTTAAGATATTTTATTGACATCAGAAAGTTTTCATGTTCGCCCTTATTTTTGCCTGTAAAGAATACACTCAAGATTAATGTATGCATTTGATATAGTGACATCTAGCATGAGATTCCAAGTTGGAATCTTGAGGACTTACTTGGATTTCACATGAAACATTACTATTAATAAGGTCAATTCTTTTTATATCAATAGAGTCAAAGCGTTTTGGGAAAGATACCTTTATAGAGTGTGAGTAATCTGAAATTTTTCTTTCCACCAAAATACATTTTCAATTGTTCTTAGCTTCTCATCGAGTGTCATATATAGCCCATGGCTCTTTTGATATCATGAACATCTTTATGAAGTAAAATATGCTTGAAAGTCATTTTAAAAAGCAATGCTTCCTACTGCATTTTAAACAGGCATTTGCCCTTTCTCATTGATTAATGAAGATTATTGATTTGGCTTGTTTATGACATGCTTCTCAGTATTAGAGGGTATTAACTTATCTTTCCTTCATATTTTATTTCCCCTAGAGTTTTCTAAAGCAGTTAATTTTCTACAGGTGCTTTCATGATGCACCTATTTCCAAGGACAGAGATGCTCAGATAAGATTTGGCAATACATAGAAAAAACTTCCTACAGCAGCATGGAAAAAACTTTTACCTGTCTGCTCTCTTGGTGGGGAAGAGAAGGATTAATGGAGCAGCTAAAGAGAATAATTGAATTGTTGTTATGGATTGCTTAATAAAAGCAGATTTGTGCAGCAATTACATTTAATGTTAGATAATATTTACAAGGTAACTATTTTGCTGTGGGCTGAATGAGAAGATATATGTGAAATGCAGAAAACTGTTGAGTGCCGTGTCTGAGAGGCATCATAATTATCATTATTAAAGTGAAAGTGTGTTTAACTCTTTGCGACCACATGGACCGTAGCCCCCCAGGCTCCTCTGTCCATGGGATTCTCCAGGCGAGAATACTGGAGTGGGTTGCCATTCCCTTCTCCAGGGATCTTCCTGACTCAGGGATCGAACCCTGGTCTCCTGCATTGGAGGCAGATTCTTTACCTTCTGAGCTAGCAAGGGAGCCCCTATTATCATTAAGCTATTTCTTATTCGAACTGCTTTCAAAGAACATACCATACCTCCTCCGCATGTCAATAGCCTGACTCCAAATTAAGACAAGACAGACAATAGATTTTGAATTCCATGGATTTTTATTATGGATTTTTATAATTTCTCTTCAAGCAGCACCCAACTTCAGTTTCTAAAATTGTTTTATGTCAGAGACTTCCCTGGCAGTTCAGTGCTTAAGACTCTGTGCTTACACTGCAGGAGGCATGGGTTCAATACCTGCTTGGAGAACTAAAAATCCTACAAGCCTTGCAGCATGGCCAAAAAATAAAATAGGTTTATGTCAGTCACGTTCTTATTAATGTGTATGTTTCAACTAAATGTGACCCAGGACAGCTCCCAAATGCTGACTTCAGCCTAAGGCACCTGCACTCTAATACCACTTCAGTTCAGTTCAGTTCAATTCAGTCGCTCAGTCGTGTCCAACTCTTTGCGACCCCATGGACTGCAGTACGCCAGGCTTCCCTGTCCATTACCAACTCCTGGAGCTTACTCAAACTCATGTCCGTCGAGTTGGTGATGCCATCCAACCATCTCATCCTCCGTCATCCCCTTCTCCTCCTGGCTTCAATATTTCCCAGCATCAGGGTCCTTTCCAATGAGTCAGCTCTTCACATCAGGTGGCCAAAGTATTGGAGTTTCAGCTTCAGCATCAGTCCTTTCAATGAATATTCAGGACTGATTTCCTTTAGGATGGACTGGTGGGATCTCCTTGCTGTCCAAGGGACTCTCAAGAGTCTTCTCCAATACCACAGTTCAAAAAGCATCAATTCTTCGGCGCTCAGCTTTCTTCACAATCCAACTCTCACATTCATACATGACCACTGGAAAAACCATAGCCTTGATTAGACGGACCTTTGTTGGCAAAGTAATGTCTCTGCTTTTTAATATGCTGTCTAGCTTTGTCATAGCTTTTCTTCCAAGGAGCAAGTGTCTTTTAATTTCATGGCTGCAGTAACCATCTGCAGTGATTTTGGAGCCCCCCAAAATAAAGTCTGTGTTTCCACTGTTTTCCCATCTATTTGCCACGAAGTGATGGGACCAGATGCCATGATGTTAGTTTTCTGAATGTTGAGTTTTAAGCCAACTTTTTCACTCTCCTCTTTCACTTTCATCAAGAAGCTCTTTACTTCTTCTTCACTTTCTCCCATAAGGGTTTTGTCATCTGCGTGAGTACTATTCAAAGGACATCTGAGTTTTTTTGGTGGGCCACTCTGACCACCCTTCTGGCCCTCATTTTTCCTAATATATCTGCTTGAAATTTCAGTCGCTTCATATTTTACGAATACAACCTTCCCTCCATCAAGCTGTCACCTAGGTCTGCGATCCTTGGTTGTAATCATGCACAACTTTAGGTCCTTTTTCTCTTAATACCTTTGGAAACAGTTCA
Organism: Bos grunniens; assembly: GCF_055505025.1. NCBI lineage: Eukaryota > Metazoa > Chordata > Mammalia > Artiodactyla > Bovidae > Bos > Bos grunniens. The sequence goes on along the minus strand of NC_141194.1, from coordinate 120,179,132 downwards.
CATGCCAACTATTCTGTGTTCTTCAGTGTCTCCCCACTTTCACATTCCTGACTCCTCTTCTCTAATTTAAATATCCTCAGTTCTGGCCAAACTTTTCCTCCTAGAAATGTTTGATTCCCTTTGTCTACAACATTCTGTTGTAATAATTTGTCTCCTCCAGTAGTGGTGGGTGCTGCCAGGTTGGATGACCCCCATCCTATACCAGTGGAACTGGTTTATTGGATCCAAGTGAGAATCTGTATGGACTTTTTGATCATGTTTTTTTATTTGGTCTGTAATTTGGAGACAGTATTCTCATTCTGTCTCCTCAGTGTTCAGTTGTCTAAGGTATTTCTCAAATGTGGTTATTGGATGATTTGATAATAAAAATAAAATCTACCATATATTTAGTTCTTACTATGTGATAGTCACTCTATATGTCTTCTTTTAATTTATCATCATAATAGCTCTTTGAGCTTATTGTTATTATATTATCTTAATCTGTGACAGTATATCATATAATGAATTTTCAATAAATACCTGTTGAATTAAGCAATGAATTGTTCAAGAGATTAAATAAATTTCCCAAGGCCCCACAGATCATAAGTGGCATTTTATGGGTCCCAGGTTTAATCTTTCTAAGTGTTATAATGTATAGTCTATTTTAAAGAAGATTTTGAAGAATGATAGTCTCCCAAGCACTTATTGATATATACTTGACACTATATTTATATTTATTGTTACTTTGACCTTTTTATGGTTTTTTATTAACTAATTTATTCATATACTTTGTAAATATTTATTGAGCACCTGCTGTATGTCAGACATATTGTAGGCACTGGGTATACTGTAGTGAATAAGATAAACCAAGTTTTCCTTTGCTAATTTTTTAGAATGCTCTGTTATTTAAACCCTGTCTGCTTAAGTGCTAAGGAATATATGGCAATTCCTCATATACTCTATACCACTTATTCTTCTCAATGTTTTGTGCACAATAGGTGCCCAAATGTCTGTTGAATGCCATGATGATGTCATAAGAATAGTACTAGATTGGAAGCCAAGGTATGCCTTTTGCATTTACTACCCCTGTGACTTTGCACAAGTCACTTCATATATATGAACCTCAACTTCCTCATCTCAAAACAGCAACAATATTCCCTGCCTCACTAATCCAGCAAATCTTACTATGAAAATCAATGAGTTGATGGGATATAAGTGCTTTTTAAGGTACAAGACTCAGAAATTTTTCTCGTTCTTGTTATAGTCATTGTTGACTGACCAGGTAAGCACTAGAATATAATTTTTAACTTGGGAAGGGAACAAGTAGCAAAAAATGGAAAATGAGGCTGAGGTTAAGAAATTAAAATTAGTATGTTAGCTTTGAAATTTCTATCATTCTGGTTGCTGTCTTTTGAGTTGTCTTCAATTTGTTGTTGTATTTTCAATATGCTATTCTAATAGTGACTGTCACTAACAGTTTAATATGCTACAGTGTACCTGGAAAAAGTGATAGTGTTTGCAACCTTTAGAGAGACATTAGTTTAGGCCTCTATCTCTGTCCTTGTTTTCCCTCAAAATCTAGAGAGCTAAGGAATATCAGGTAGGAAGGAAATGACTTGAAAAATATAGGTGAATGCCTCAAAACTTTGCTGTGTTTAGTGCACACATGAAAAGAGGAAAAAAAGACACCTAGGTTTTTATGGGCTTTCTTCTTGGAGAAGTTTCAAGAATTTATGTTTATTGCATACACTGATAATTGTTCATGACATTTCCTCCACATAGTGGAAGCTATGGTGATACTGGAGTGAAACTAAGAACAATATAGTATCTTTAATTTTGCATCTATCATGCAAGGATGGGCTTGATAAAGGACAGCAATAGTAAGGATCTAACAGAAGCAGAAGATATTAGGAAGAAGTGTGCAAGAATGCACAGAAGAACTATACAAAAAAGGTCTAAATGATTGGGATAACCATGATGGTGTGGTCACTTACCTAGAGCCAGACATCCTGGAGTGTGAAATCAACTGAGTCTTAGGAAGCATTACTGCAAACAAAGCTAGTGGAGATGATGGAATTCCAGTTGAGCTATTTCAAATCCTAAGAGATAATGCTGTTAAAGTGCTGCACTCAATATGCCAGCCAATTTTGAAAACTCAACAGTAGCCACAGGACTGGAAAAGGTCAGTTTTCATTTCAATCCCAAAGAAGGGCAGTGCCAAAGAATGTTCAGAATACCAGACAATTGTGCTTATTACACATGCTAGCAAGGTTTTGCTCAAAATCCTTCAAGGTAGTTTTCAGCAGTATCTGAACCAAGAACTTCCATATATACAAGCAGGATTTAGAAAAGGCAGAGGAACCAGAGATCAAATTGCCAACATCTGTCGGATCATGGAGAGAGCAAGGGAGTTCCAGGAAAACATCTATTTCTGCTTCATTGTGTATGCTAAAACCTTTGTGTGGATCCCAGCAAACTGTAGAAAATTCTTAGAGAGATGGGAATACCAGACCACCTTACCTGTCTCTGCCTTCCCCTGATAACTCAGTTGGTAAAGAATCTGCCTACAATGCAGGAGACCCTGGTTTGATTCTTGGGTCAGGAAGATCTGCTGGAGAAGGGATAGGTTACCCACTCCAGTATTTTTGGGCTTCCCTTGTGGCTCAGCTGGTAAAGAGTCTGCCTGCAATGTGGGAGACCTGTGTTTGATCCCTGATTTGGGAAGATCCCCTGGAGAAGGGACAGGATATCCACTCCAGTACTTTGGCCTGGAGAATTCCATGGACTGTAGAGTCAATAGGGTCGCAAAGACTCAGACATGACTTTCACTTTCACTTTACCTGTCTCCTGAGAAACCTGTATGCAGCCAAAAAGCAACAATTAGAACCTTACATGAAACAACTGACTAGTTTAAAATTGGGGAAAGTGTATGACAAGGCAATATATTGTCATCCTGTTTATTTAGCTTCTAAGCAGAGTACATCATATGAAATGCTGGGCTAGATGACTCACAAGCTGGAATCAAGATTGCCAAGAGAAATATCAACAACCTCAGATATGCAGATAATACTACTCTAATGGCAGCAAGTGAAGAGAAACTAAACAGACTCTTAAGGAGGCAGGCTCATCAAGAAAGAAGAGAGTGAAAAAGCAGGGTTAAAATTCAACATTCAAAAAGCAAAGATCATGGCATCAGGCCTCATCATTTCATGGCAAATAGAAAAGGAAAATTAGAAGTAGTGGCAGATTTTCTTTTCTTGGGCTCAAGATCACTGTGGTCATGAAATTAAAAGATACTTGCTCCTTGGAAGGAAGGCCATGACAAATCTAGACAGTGTATTTAAAAGCAAAGACATCACTTTGCCGACCAGGGTCTGTCTATTCAAAGCTATGGTTTTTCTAGTAGTCATGCATGGATGTGAAAGTTGGACCACAAAAAAGGCTGAGAGCCGAAAAATTAATGTTTTTGAACTGTGGTGTTGGAGAAGACTCTTGAGAGTCCCTTGGACTGCAAGATCAAACGAGTCAATCCTAAAAGGACTCAGTCCTGAATATTCATTGGAAGGACTGAGGCTGAAGCTGAATCTCCAATACTTTGGACACCTGATGTGAAGAGACGATTCATTGAAAAAGACCCTGATGCTGGGAAAGATAGAAGGCAGGAGGAGAAGGGGACAACAGAGGCTGAGATTATTGGATGGCATCACCGATTGAATGGACATGAGTTTGAGCAAGCTCAAGGAGATGGTGAAGAACAGGGAATCCTGGAGTGCTTACAGTCCATTGGGTTGCAAGAGTCAGACAAGACTGAGCGACTGAACAATGACTGATAATTTCTGTCAATGTTGTTGTTAATATCTACAAAATTTGCATGGTTTTCACTCCTTTACTTCCAAAGTTTGAAGTAAGAACATTTTTATAGTGAACATCTTCTAATTATTTTAATAAAAATACAATGGATCTTATGGAACATTGACAAAGAAGGGAGCGTATGACAGAAACATCAGGGAGAAAGAGGACCATTGTGAAGCTATTGGTAAAGATACAATATGGGAGGGTGGAAATTATAGGCTGCTAGGGGGTTAGACATAGTTTCATAACTTTTCTTGTTTATGTAGCACTATACAGTGTGTGCCCCACGTCCAAGAAGTGGGGTCTGCACAGGAGGGCCGAGAGGAGCTACTCCACGTTCAAGGTCAGGAGGGGTGGTGGTGAGGAGATACCCCTCATCCAAGGTAAGGAGCAGCAGCTGTGCTTTGCTGGAGCAGCCGTGGAGATACCCCACATCCAAGGTAAGAGAAACCCAAGTAAGACAGTAGGTGTTGTGAGAAGGCATCAGAGGGCAGACACACTGAGACCATAATCACAGAAAACTAGCCAATCTGATCACATGGACCACAGCCTTGTCTAACTCAATGAAACTAACCCATGTTGTGTGGGGCCAGACAAGACAGGTGGGCCATGGTGGAGAGGTCTGACAGAATGTGGTCCACTGGAGAAAGGAATTGCAAACCACTTCAGTATTCTTGCCTTGAGAACCCCATGAACAGTATAAAAAGGCAAAAAGATAGGATACTGAAAGAGGAACTCCCCAGGTAGGTAGGTGCCCAATATGCTACTGGAGATCAGTGGAGAAATGACTCCAGAAAGAATGAAGGGATGGAACCAAAGCAAAAACAATACCCAGTTGTGGATGTGACTGGTGATAGAAGCAAGGTCCAATGCTGTAAAGAGCAATATTGCATAGGAACCTGGAATGTCAGGTCCATGAATCAAGGCAAATTGGAAGTGGTCAAAGTGGAGATGGCAAGAGTGCATGTCGACATTCTAGGAATCAGGGAACTAAAATGGACTGGAATGGGTAAATTTAACTCAGATTACCATTAGATCTACTACTGTGGGCAGGAATCCCTTAGAAGAAATGGAGTAGCCATTACGGTCAACAAAGGGTCGGAAATGCAGTACTTGGATGCAATCTCAAAAACAATAGAATGATCTCTGTTCATTTCCAAGGCAAACCATTCAATATCATGGTAATCCAAGTCTATGCCCCAACCAGTAATGCTGAAGAAGCTGAAGTTGAATGGTTCTATGAAGACCTACAAGACTTTTAGAACTAACACCCAAAAAAGATGTCCTTTTTATTATAGGGGACTGGAATGTAAAAGTAGGAAGTCAAGAAACACCTGGGGTAACAGGCAAATTTGGCCTGGGAATATGTAATGAAGCAGGGCAAAGGGTAATAGAGTTTTGCCAAGAGAATGCACTGGTCATAGCAAAGACCCTCTTCCAAAAACACAAGAGAAGACTCTACACATGGACATCACCAGATGATCAATACCTAAATCAGATTGATTATATTCTTTGCAGCCAAAGATGGAGAAGCTCTATACAGTCAGCAAAAACAAGACTGGGAGATGACTGTAACTCAAATCATGAACTCCTTATTGCCAAATTCAGACTTAAACTGAAGAAAGTAGGGAAAACCACTAGACCATTCAGGTATGACCTAAATCAAATTCCTTATGATTATACAGTGGAAGTGAGAAATAGATTTAAAGGACTAGATCTGATAAATAGAGTGCCTGATGAACTATGGACAGAGGTTCATGACAGTGTACAGGAGACAGGGATCAAGACCATCCCCATGGAAAAGAAATGAAAAAAAGCAAAATGGCTGTCTCGGGAGGCCTTACAAATAGCTGTGAAAAGAAGAGAAGTGAAAAGCAAAGGAGAAAAGGAAAGATATAAGCATCTGAATGCAGAGTTCCAAAGAATAGCAAGGAGAGATAAGAAAGCCTTCCTCAGCGATCAATGCAAAGAAATAGAGGAAAACAACAGAATGGGAAAGACTAGAGATCTCTTTAAGAAAATTAGAGATACCAAGGGAACATTTCATGCATAGATGGGCTCAATAAAGGACAGAAATGGTATGGACCTAACAGAAGCAGAAGGTATTAAGAAGAGGTGGCAAGAATACACAGAAGAACTATACAAAAAAAAGCTTCATGACCAAGATAAGCATGATGGTGTGATCACTGACCTAGAGCCAGAAATCCTGGAATGTGAAGTCAAGTGGGCCTTAGGAAGCATCACTATGAACAAAGCTAGTGGAGGTGATGGAATTCCAGTTGAGCTATTTCAAATCCTGAAAGATGATGCTGTGAAAGTGCTGCACTCAATATGCCAGCAAATTTGGAAAACTCAGCAGTGGCCACAGGACTGGAAAAGGTCAGTTTTCCTTCCAATCCCAAAGAAAGGCAATGCCAAAGAATGCTCAAACTACCACACAATTGCACTCATCTCACACGCTAGTAAAGTAATGCTCAAAATTCTCCAAGCCAGGCTTCAGCAATATGTGAAACATGAACTTCCAGATGTTCAAGCTGGTTTTAGAAAAGGCAGAGGAACCAGAGATCAAATTGCCAACATCTGCTGGATCATCAAAAAAGCAAGAGAGTTCCAGAAGAAACATCTACTTCTGCTTTATTGACTATGTCAAAGCCTTTGACTGTGTGGATCACAATAAACTGTGGACAAATATGAAAGAAATGGGAATATCAGACCACCTGACCTGCCTCTTGAGAAACCTGTATGCAGGTCAGGAAACAACAGTTAGAACTGGACATGGAGCAAAAGACTGGCTCCAAATAGGAAAAGGAGTACTCCAAGGCTCTATATTGTCACCCTGCTTGTTTAACTTATATGCAGAGTACATTATGAGAAGCGCTGGGCTGGAGGAAGCACAAGCTGGAATCAAGATTGCTGGGAGAAATATCAAGAACCTCAGATATGTGGATGATACCACCCTTATGGCAGAAAGTTAAGAGGAACTAAAAAGCCTCTTGATGAAAGTGAAAGAGGAGAGTTAGAAAGTTGGCTTAAAGCTGAACATTCAGAAAACTAATATCATGGCATCTGGTCCCATTACTTCATGGGAAATAGACGGGGAAACAGTGGAAACAGCGTCAGACTTTATTTTTTGGGGCTCAAAAATTATTGTAGATGGTGAGTGCAGCCATGAAATTAAAAGACGCTTACTCCTTCGAAGGAAAGTTATGACCAACCTAGATAGCATATTCAGAAGTAGAGACATTACTTTGCCAACAAAGGTCTGTCTAGTAAAGGCTATGGTTTTCCCTGTGGTCATGTATGGATGTGAGAGTTGGACTGTGAAGAAAGCTGAGCACTGAAGAATCAATGCTTTTGAACTGTGGTGTTGGAGAAGACTCTTGAGAGTCCCTTGGACTGCAAGGAGATCCAACCATTCCATCCTAAAGGAGATCAGCCCTGGGATTCCTTTGGAAGGACTGATGCTAAAGCTGAAACTCCAGTACTTTGGCCACCTCATGCAAAGAGTTGACTTATTGGAAAAGACTCTGATGCTGGGAGGGATTGGGGGCAGGAGGAGAAGGGGACGACAGAGGATGAGATGGCTGGATGGAGTCACCGACTCGATGGACATGAGTTTGGGTGAACTCCGGGAGTTTGTGATGGACAGGGAGGCCTGGCGTGCTGCAGTTCATGGGGTTGCAGAGTCAGACACGACTGAACTACTGAACTGAACTGATACAGTGTGTGGAATATGCTGTGTGCTCAGTCACTTCAGTCCTGTCTGACTCTTTGTGACTCTATGGACTGAAGTCTGCCAGGCTCTTCCATCCCTTAAATTTTGTTTGTTCCTTTCATCAATACTATAAGGTTAGTAGGCAATTAATCTTTTCTTTTATACCCATTCAAATTTGTTCTCCATTTTTTCATTCTGACATCTCTTTTTTTGTGGGGGGAAATATCCCCTCCCTAACACACAGAGGGATGCAAGGTACTGTGATTGACAATCCCACAGGAGCCACATGAATAGTGAAGTTTGTAGAAGGATACAGTTGGTCTGGGGGACATTATTTACATGCCTGAATGCAGTGATGCTTAAGATCTGCTCCACTCTTCTCTTTTTAAGATGACATGTTTCCCTTGTGTCTCCATTAGTTTAAGTTGGGCTTCTGTTCCCTGTAGCTGAACGAATCCTGAATAAACAACCCTCAGTGTACACAAGAGGAAGCTAAGAATCATACAAAGGGGGCTTCCCAAGGTCATATACCTAATATGTAGAGTTAATACCCAGATCCAGACTTCTTGACTCAAGCCTATACACAATGTTCTGTAGTTCTGACTCTACCATTAAATACCTGTAAGGTTTTGAATAACTATCTTAGCATGTCTAAGCCTCAATTTTCTTCATTTGTAAAATGAATTAGCTAGATGAATGAGTTCTAGTGTCTTTACCAGCCTTAGTTTTCTCTTATTTTCCAATTTAAATATTTATTTTTAATTAAGCAAGCAAGTTAGTGTATATAGATCTACTTCCTTCTTTTAAACTTTTCCATGGTATAAGTCTACCATATTTTATTAATCCTTAACATTTTGATGGATGTCTGGATATCTTGTAGTTTTTCATTATGACAAACAAGACTGCTATGGAATGTCTGCATTTGCTTTTTGTTAGTGTTCTAGGATAGATACTGAGGAATGTCAACTTTTTCCATCAACAGTACATGAGGGTTCCTATTTCTCTGCATCCATTTCCAGCCCTTAATATAATTAAGCTTTAATGATGCTAACAATTAAATAACAGTTTACATACGCATTGTTTTGTGATTTTGGAGAGCTTGAGCAGCTTTTCATATATTTATGATTTTTCCCCCCCTGTGAATTACCACATTTTGCAGTTCTAAGTATCTGGCTATGTGGTTCATCTGGTTAACCATGGTCTCAGTGTTTCATTGAGAGTGTTACTAGTGGGTATGATAATGGGAATCCTCTTCTCTCAGAAAATTTTTGGGCTGCATCTCACTGTACTGGCTTGTCTACCACAGTGTGTTTGGAGAACTGACATAAAGTTACAGAACCTCATGTCTGGAAAAGAACTGAATTTTAGTTGTCATTTAGGCCTACCCAACCATCTGATATGCAAACTCTGTCTTCAAAATCCTAGCCAAACAAGTATGCAAGTAATGCTTGAACTCTGCTTCTTAAGGTGGCCCACTCCATCTGTGGACAGTTCTGTTGATTAGAACAGTCTTTAAGGTATTAAAACAGATCTTGTCTCCCTGTAGTTCTACCCACTGTCTTGAGACTTGGAGAAGAAATTTGCTTCCTCTTACACATGATAGCCCTTCTGATATGTGGTGACAGTTTCTACAATACTCAAAATCATTTTTTTTCTCCATGCTAAATGTGCTGATTCACATATGATCCTTATTTGATGTGGTTTTAAGGTTTTTTCCCCCTTCACCTTCTTGACTACTTTCTACTGAACAGCTCCTGGTTGATCTGTGCCCCCCCCCCCCTTTTTTTTTTAAATGTGTTACTCAATTCAATACTTTAGAATGTACTTAATAATAAATAATGATCACAATAATAGAAGATATATTTTATTGGGCATCCAGTACTATGTGGAGCACTTTACATGTATTAATTCATTTAATCCTTACAACAGTACTAGGACTTTGGCATATTTTTTTCTCATTTGGCCAGTGAGGATACTGAGGCACAGGGAAGTTAAATAATTTACTCAAGATTGTATTAAACAGAGTGAAACTAGTCTTTCTCCTATTATGGATATCATATTTTAATGTATGTGCCTAAGATCACATTAGTTTTATTTTATGCTTTTTATTTATTTTTTTAGTTTGTTACTTTTGGCTGTGCTGAGTCTTAGTTGCTGCATGGGCTTTTCTCTAGTTGTGGCGAATGGGGGCTGCTCTCTAGTTGCAGTGTGTGGGCTTCTCATTGTGGTGACTTCTCTTGTTGGGAAGCACAGGCTCTTGGGTGCACAGGCTTCAGTAGTTGTGGCACTTGGTCTCAATAGTTGCTGCTCCCGGACTTAGTTGCTCTGTAGCATGTGGAATCTTCCCAGACCAGGAATCAAACCCGTGTCTCCTGAATTGGTAGGTGGATTCTTTACCACTGAGCCACCAGGGAAGCCCCTGGTTTTTTCTTTTTTTTTAATTGCTAATCAATTCATATTAAGTTAACTGTCAACTAAAATCCCAAATCTTATTTGAACGGATATGTTAAGGTACTGCTTTCTATTGTGCACTGCATTATCTTTGTCTTTGTGAACCTGTATATAACCTCACTTAGTCTATTGTAATTGGTTGCCCAAAGTGCTATTCAAGATGGTTTTGTAATCCCATTTTTCTCTCTGATTTAGTTAGCTGGCTCTCTCATTGTGATGATTGACTTCACACTTGACACTCTTATGTACAGCACCATGTACTATATATTTTCAGTTCATTATACACGACTGAAGTGCTTGCTTTATTTTGATTTCCTTTTCTGTTTGCATGCAGAAGGTAGGTTCCCTGGGTGGAGGGTATGGGTAGTATTCTACAGTTTTATAGAAATCATTTACTCCATTTTTCCTTCCTACTTGAAGGATCAAAAGCACTTACCAACTTGTCATATGCTTCATGTAACAGTCAGTGTTGTTCATGTTTCTTTCAGTTTTTTTTTTTTTTTTTTCAATCAAGGATGTGCTTTAAAATGATACTGTGCACAAGACTGGTCAACTTAGTTTCTGCCTTTCTACTTGAGGAAAAAAAAAAAAAAGTTTAGTTTATTAGCTATAAAATAAAATGCCCTTTTTTATACTCTTCAGAAGCTTGAATTGAAAAAATAGCTCAAAAATTAAGAAACTATTTTGGGCACATTTCAGCCATTTTTTTTAAACTTTGAACTCAACAGTAGATGAGGTGGTATAGTGGAAAGATGAAGGAATAAGGGATTAGTGGGATTGTGGGCGGGAGATCTGGTTTCTACTATTAGGTTTCTCACTGTTTGGCCATATGAATTGCCAGAAGTCATTTCTTTTCTGGGATGTAAAATCTGTAAAATGATGTGACTGGAAAGAGTGAGATAATATCCCCCACTATTCAAAAAGTACCTTGAATTCAATATAATTGTTATAATATATCATAGTCTTCCAAAATATTGAAACAGCCGTATATGGGTAATTAATAAATTTCTACTCAATGTCATATAAAAAGTATTCTGGGGCTTTGTTTAGGAGAAACATTACCTATTAAAATTTGGAATGAAAAATATTATGAGAATTACTTAGAGCTGGTTCTTACAAAAATAGCAATCACAGTTGGATCATTTGGAAGTTTTTTTATAGCTTAAGTCCTTGTATATCTGACTGCAGGAAAATCAGAGCAGCTCTTTCAGTTTTTGGTATTGAAATGGGAGTCAGAGGCCCCAGTCCTGTGCTTGTATCCTACAATAGATCCCTAGGTGGACAAGCCCCAAGGAATGCTGGGAGCCTCTTGAATTTCCTTCAGACACCTGCACCATCAGCCACCAACTTATTAAAAAACAAGTTTATGTGAAAATGCTCATTTGCTTTCTGTGTCTAAAAAAAGCATGACATGAAAAACATCTGGGAAGTATCTTCAAATCTATTTGTAAGTATATGTGCAGTGATGAAAAGAAGGCAGGTTGAATTGCCTGATTTCTTTAATGTAATATAGATTTTGAAATGACTTTGTCATAACCTTATGGTATAAATGAAGGTATTAGTGAGGATACAGTTTATTTAAATGGATTTAAAAAATCTATCCTATTTGGGAATTTTTGGCTTTTAAAATTTTTCTGTTTGTTTATGCTAAGAATGTATTTTACTGAGGGGAGTATTTACTGTTTTGGAGTGTTTTGGGATTTTGTTTCTTTCCATTTAGTCTATAGGTACATTTATCTGTTAAAATATGCATAACTTAATAGTGAGTGGTAATTTCCCTCAATATTTCTTTGTAAGAGAATCAAATAAATGCCAGAAATGTACAAAATTGAAAAAAAAAGTCTGCTTATTTGTCCTTGTGACTTCTGGGAATAAAACCTCTTTGGAGAGAATAAGATGATCCACTTAAAATACTTAGAATACTTAAATATATGTGTTGACTTAAATATCTTAATTCTGTTTTTCTCAGAATAGTGATTACTTAATAAGTAAGTGGACAAATTATTGTTAAAATTGGACATAAATTCAGCAGAAATATATATAATGCTGCTAAGTCACTTCAGTCGTGTCCAACTCTGTGCGACCCCATAGATGGCAGCCCACCAGGCTCCCCCGTCCCTGGGATTCTCCAGGCAAGAACACTGGAGTGGGTTGCCATTTCCTTCTCCAATGCATGAAAGTGAAAAGTGAAAGTGAAGTCGCTCAGTCGTGTCCGACTCTGAGCAACCCCATGGACTGCAGCCTTCCAGGCTCTTTTGTCCATGGGATTTTCCAGGCAAGAGTACTGGAGTGGGGTGCCATTGCCTTCTCCAATATATATATATATATAATATATTGCATTAAATGAAATAATGAATAGTAAATAAACATATCAGAACTATTCAAATATCCAATACACTGGTAACTCAGAAGTAAACTAATGGGGAATAGGAATCTTAGGCATATCAGAGTAAATTAAGACATAACAATAATTATATATAATACCTATATATATAGGATATATTTACTTATTGCATCACTTTCCCATTTTCCATTCGTTCTTCAGGGAAATATTTACACATCTTTCTAGCCATAATATACTGGATGCAAAAGACTCATTTGTTTTAAATCAAATTATAGTTTATGTACAGTATTATATAAGTAACTGGTATAAAACATAGTGATTCACAATTTTTAAAAGTTATGCTTCATTTATAGATATTATAAAATATTGGCTATGATCCACACATTGTACAATATATATTTGTAACTTTTTAATATATAATAGTTTATATTTCTTAACCCCACCCCTATATTGCTACTCTCCACTTTCTACTTCCCAATGGTAACCACCAGTTTGTTCTCTATATTTGTGAATCTGCTTCTTTTTTGTTATATTAGTTTGTTGTATTTTTTTAGAGTCCACATTTAAGTGATATCATACAGTATTTATCTTTCTCTATTTGACTTATTTTGCTTAGCATAATGCCCTCCAAGTCTATCTACGTTGCTACAAAAGGCAAAAACTTAATATTTTTCACAACAGAGTAGTATTCCACTGTGTGTGTCGTATGTGTATGTGTATCAAATTCATCTTCTTTATTCATTCATCTGTTGAATGCATAGGTTGCTTCCATATCTTTTCAATTGTAAATAATGCCACTACAAACATTGGGATGCATGTATCTTTTCAAGTTAGCATTTTTGTTTTTTTTTGGACATATACCCAGGAGTGGAATTGCTGGATCATATGGTAGTTCTATTTTTAGTTTTTTGAGGAATCTCCATACTGTTTTCCACAGTGGTTGCCTCAATTTAAATCCTACCAACAGTGTATAATGGTTGCATTTTCTCTGAATTCTCATCAACATATTATTTGTGTTCTTTTGGATGATAACCATTCTTAAATATGTGAGATCACTGTGGTTTTGATTTGCATTTCTCTGATGATTAACAATGTTGAGCATCTTTTCATGTGTCTATTGGTCAACTGCATTTCCTCTTGGCAAAATGTCTTAGTTTTTTTTTTTTTTTTAATCATGAAAGTATATTGGATTGCCAAAAGCTTTTTCTGTGTCTATTGAGATGTGGTTTGGGGACTTGATTCTGTTAATATAGTATGTTACCTTAATTTTCACATGTGAAAACCAACCTTGTATTCCTTGAATAAATCTGACTTGCTCATGGTGTATAGTCATTTTCAAATATTGCTCTGTGAGGTTGAAAATATTTTGCTAGCGACTTTTGCTTGTATATCCATGAGAGTTAATGGTCTGTGGTTTTATAAGACAAGTAAGCTTTGTCTTATTTTGGATTTAGGATAATACTGGCCTTACTGAATGAGTTGGGATGTAATTCATCCTCATATGTTTGGGAAAAGTTTGTGAAGGATAATGTTATTTATCATTAAAAGTCAGACAAAATTCATCAGAGAAGTCATCTGTACTTGAGTTTTTCTTTGTGGGGAGGTTTTTGATTACTAATTCAATCTCTTTCCTTTTTATAGCTCTATTTGCATTTTATTTTATTTTTTTTGGAACCAGTGTGAATATTTCTAATCTGCTTTAACCCCCCCCCTAGTAATTTTTAAGTTTTCCAGCTATTGTTCTTTTCATCTGCAGAATTTTTATTTAGTTCTTTTTAAAGTTTCTATTTTTTTATTTCTATACTCTATTTTTGAGTGTGCAAATCAGGTTTTACCAGAAAATCAGAACCATATCTATGCTGCTAAGTCACTCCAGTCGTGTCCGACTCTGTGCGACCCCATAGACGGCAGCCCACCAGGCTCCCCTGTCCCTGGGATTCTCCAGGCAAGAATACTGGAGTGGGTTGCCATTTCCTTATCCAGTGCCTGAAAGTGAAAAGTGAAAGTGAAGTCGCTGAGTCGTGTCTGACTCCTAGCGACCCCATGGACTGCAGCCCACCAGGCTCCTCCATCCATGGGATTTTCCAGGCAAGAGTACTGGAGTGGGGAGCCATTGCCTTCTCCCTGGGAGGATATATCTATATTCATCTATGTGTCTATGTAGTTAATGTTTCTATCATTCATCTATCTATGTATCTATCATCTATCAGTCTAAAGAAATTTATTAGAAGAAATTGCCTTGCTTGACTTTGGGGGCTTGCTAGGCACATCTGAAATCCATAAGGCAGCCCATCAGGAAGTTCAGCCTTCAACTCTTGGGCTTGAGTTGAAGGTAATATTCACAGGCAAATTTCCTTCTTCAAGAAAGCTTCAGTTCTGCTCTTCATTAAGGCCTTTAATTGGATAAATCATTCCTACTCAGATTATCTAAAATAATGTCCCTTACATAAAGCTTACTGATTATGGTGTTTACTGTCTACAAAATACATTTACTGTGTTGCTTTCAAATTGTGATGCTGTAGAAGACTCTTGAGCATCCCTTGGACTGCTGCTGCTGCTGCTAAGTCACTTCAGTCGTGTTCGACTCTGTGCAACCCCAGAGACAGCAGCCCACCCAGTTCCACCGTCCCCGGGACTCTCCAGGCAAGAACACTGGAGTGGGTTGCCATTTCCTTCTCCAATGCATGAAAGCGAAAAGTGAAAGTGAAGTCGCTCAGTCGTGTCTCACTCCTAGTGACCCCATGGACTGCAGCCCACCAGGCTCCTCTGTCCATGGGATTTTCCAGGCAAGAGTACTGGAGTGGGGTGCTACTGCCTTCTCCGCCCTTGGACTGCAAGGACATCAAATCAGTCAATCCTAAAGGAAATAAATCCTGAATATTCATTGGAAGCACTGATGATGAAGCTAAAGCTCCAATACTTTGGCTATCTGATGTGAAGAGTTGATTCATTGGAAAATAACCTGATGCTGGGGAATATGGAAGTTGGGAGGAGAAGGGGACGACAGAGGATGAGATGGTTGAGTGGCAGCACCAACTCAGTGGACATGAATTTAAGCAGACTCTGGAAGATAGTGAAGGACAGGGTATCCTGGCATGCTGCAGTCCATGGGATCCCAAAGAGTTGGACAAGACTTAGTGACTGAACAATGACCAGTCTGTTCAGGATACTATAGCTAAATTTAAGAGCATTTTGAAAATATGCTATATAACAAAGTCATAAAAACAGTCACTAAATGATGGTATTAGCCCAAGTGCTGACTTTTTTTTTTGAATAATCAATAACTTTGGAATAAAAAAGATAATGAAAAAACACAAAATACCACAGACAATGTAGCTTATAAACAGCAGAAATTATTTTTGACACATTTGAAGACTGAGAAGTTCAGGATCATCACACCAGCAGATTTTGTATTGTGGCTGGTGAGGACCTACTTCCTGGTTCAGAACTGGTGCCTTTTGGCTGTGTCTTCACATGGTAAAGGAGTGAGGGAACTCTTTGAGATATTTGCAAATAGTTTCTCAAATCTTTCACTTGCCTTTTTGTTCTCTTAACAGCCATTTTGGAAGAAAAATTTTTATTGCTGTGAAGTACAAGTTATTGATTTTTTCTTTTATAATTCAGGCCTTTGTGTTATATTTAAGAAATCTTTGCCAAAAATAGGTTCCCAAAGATAATGCCCTACACTTTCTTCCAGAAATTTTATGTTGGATATTTTATATCTTGATCTATGATGTATTTTGAGTAAATGTTTGTATATGGTGTGAAGTATGGATTAAAGTTGTTTATTATTACTACTATTATTTTTTTGCATATGGATATCTAGGTTTTTTTTAGTGTTTTTGTTGAGAAGACTATCCTTTCTCCACTGAATTATCTTTAGGAAACTGTCAAAATCAACTGACCATTTTGTGTGGGTCAATTTATGGACTCCATATTCTTCTGTTTTGATTTATGTGTATATCTTAATGACAATACCAAACCATCTTGGTTACCATACCTTTATAATAAATCTGTAAATCAGATAGTTTTAGTTGTCCAATTTTGGACTTCTTTTTTAAAGTTTTAATGAGTATTCTAGGTCTTTTGAATTTTCATGTAACTTTTAGAATTAGCTTGTTCATTTAATTTGAAAAAACACTATTGAGATTTTCATTGAGATTGCACTGATTCTGTAGATCATTTGGGGGAGGAATGAAATCATAACAATATCGAGTCTTCCAACCCATACATATAATATGCATCTCAGCTATTCAAAATTTCATTAATTTTCATTTTCTGTATACTTTATCAAGTTTATTCCTATGTATTTCATATTTTTAGTGTTATTAGTTTCTAATTTTCACCATAGAAATATCATGGATTATTGTATATGGATCTTGTATTCCACAATATTGCCAAACTCACTCATTATCGAAATTTTTTGTAGATTTTAAGATTTTTCTACCTAGGTAATATGGCTGCCTCTTAATAAACAGTGTTACCCCTTCCTTTTCATTATGGATTAATTTTATTTTTCTTCCCTTATTGCATTGACTAGAAACACTAATACAGTATTGAAAAGAAGTGGTTTGCATTATCTTTTCCTTATTTTAGAAGGAAAGCATTAGATCATTTTCATATTAGTTTTAGCTTTTTTAATAGATATATTTTATCAGATGGAGAAGTCCTTTTCTAATTCTATTATCAGGAGTGGATATTGGGTTTTGTCAAGTGCTTTTTCTGCATCTATGGAGATGATCATATGTTTTGCTCTTTTCTAGTATATTGATTGTTGAATAACATTGATCATTTTTCTAGTGTTAATCCAACATTACATAAAATTCACTTGGTCATGGTATATTATGTATTTTGCATATTTTTTAATTTATTTGAAAATTGGTTAATATTTTTTGAATTTATTCTCATAAAGGACATTGGTCTGCAATTTTTTTGTAATTCTATTGTCTGATTTTTGTATTGAGGTAATGTTGGACTTATATAATGAGGAATGATTTTTTTCCCCTGTAAATTTTCTGGAGGAGTTTGTGTGAAATTTGTATTACTTATTGTTTGGATAATTGTCAGAATTCCCATGAGAAGTCTTTTGCTCAGGAATTTTCTTTGTATGAAAGTTTTATATAACACTACCATTTCTTTTTATAGATATGGTGCTGTTCAGGTTATCTATTTATTTTTGTGTGAGCTTTTATTTTTAATCTCAGACCTGTAATTTACATTACTAGAAGTTAGATTTATTTTATATATTTCATATGTCTACTTAACATGTTCAGCTTTTCTTCTTGTGACTTGAGCACATGGAATATAGTTGCAACAGACGTTCTAATGTTCTTGTCTAATCATTTGATCACATGTGCCATTTTCTGGTCTGTTTCTGTTGAATGGTTTTTATCTTCATCACTGGTCCTATTTCCCTGATTACCTAAATTCCTGGTAAATTTTTATTTGATGCCAGACAATATAGGTTTTTTTTTTTATGCTGTATTTTGTCCCTTAAAATTATTCTCAAAATTAAATCTGAGTTGCTTTAAATTTACTTGGAAACAATTTGATTCTTTTGAGGCTTGTTTGTAAGCTGCATTAGACAGGACCAGACAAGCTATCAATCTAGGACTGATTTTTGTCCAATACAGAGGCAATGCCCTCTGAGGACACTACCTGATGCCATCTGAAACACAAGGTATTTCACTCTAAGTTGTAGGAATAGGAAATATTTCCTGTCCTGTGGGAGCTCCAAGAGCTGTTCTGTCTGCTCTTTTCCAGTGAGTCTTTCTCCAGCCTCAGGTAATATTCTCATATTCATGCACTGAACAGTGCTCACATAAGGAGTTGAAGAGATCCTCTACATATCTCTACAGTCTTCTCTTTGTGCATTTTTTTTTTTTTTTTTTTTTGTATTTTGCTTTCAGAATTCTCACTGCTTTCTGTCAGATTCTCAGCTCTCTCTTAGCTTAGGGAAGCCACTGAGTTCCACTTACATTCTCTCTCTCTATGATGCAGCCTGAAATCTCCCATCCAGGAAGTAAGTTTCATTTTGTTTCCTCTCTTGCTGGACCTTATCTCCAACATGTGAAAACCATTACTTCATATATATTATCCAGTGTTCTTAGTGGTTTCTGCCAGGAAGATAACTTCATTCCCTGTTACTCCATCACAGCTAGATGTTTCCTAAGATATTATTTTATTATTTAGCTTTTTATTATGAGGATAATATTTTCTTATAAAAATTTCAACCAAAATAGACATGTATACAGAAAAATTAGACTTCTCACCATGTTGCCCACCCTATATTCTCCCAAATTCAACTGTACCCATGATCTTTAGAGGAGAAAAAAAAAATGAAATGAAGTCACTCAGTCGTGTCTGACGCTTTGCGACCCGATGGACTGTAGCCTACCAGGCTCCGCTGTCCATGGGATTTTCCAGGCAACTGTACTGGAGTGGATTGCCATTTCCTTCTCCAAGGGATCTTCTCAACCCAGGGATCGAACCTGGGTCTCCCGCATTGTAAGCAAATGCTTTACCGTCTGAGCCACCAGGAAGTCTTTAGAGGAAACAGTTTGCAATTGGTATGTTCATATATAGAAAGTTTTATATTTATTTAAGTATATACATGCATATATCATATATATGTAGGATACAGATATATATAAATATTATGCATATATAAATATTTTAATCAAAATGAGATGTTAAATATTATTTAGTAAGTTACTTTTCTTGTTCTGTATCTTTGATTCATTCTACTATATGCCATATCAGTTAGGTTATTTACAGTCGCTCAGTCATGTTCGACTCTTTGCGACCCCATGGAATGCAGCACGCCAGGCTTCCCTGTCCATCACAAACTCCCAGAGCTTGATCATACTCATGTCCATTGAGTCGGTGATACGATCCAACCATCTCATCCTCTGTCATCCCCTTCTCCTCCAGCCTTCAATCTTTCCCAGCATCAGGGTCTTTTCAAATGAGTCTCTTCTTCACATCAGGTGGCCAAAGTATTGGAGCTTCAGCTTCAGGAACAGTCCTTCCAATGAATATTCAGGACTGATTTCTTTTAGGATTGACCGGTTTGATCTTCTTGAAGTCCAAGGGACTCTCAAGTCTTCTCCAACACCACAGTTCAAAATCATCAATTTTTTGGTGCTAAGCTTTATTTATGGTCAAACTTTCATATCCATACATGACTACTGGAAAAACCATAGCTTTGACTAGACAGACCTTTGTCAGTAAAGTAACATCTCTGCTTTTTAATATGCTGTCTAGGTTTGTCATAGCTTTTCTTCCAAGGAACAAACGTCTTTTAATTTCATGGCTGCAGTCACCACCTGCAGTGATTTTGGAGCTCAAGAAAAGAAAGTCTCTCACTGTTTTGTTTGTTTCCCCATCTATTTGCCATGAAGTGATAGGACCATATGCCATGATCTTAGTTTTTTGAATGTTGAGTTTTAAGCCAGCTTTTTCACTCTCCTTTTTCACTTTCATCAAGAGGCTCTTCAGTTCCTATTCACTTTCTCCCATAAGGGTGGTGTCATCTGCATATCTGAGGTTATTGATATTTCTCCAGGAAATCTTGATTCCAGCTTGTGCTTCCTCCAGCCCAGTGTTTCTCATGATGTACTCTGCATAGAAGTTAAATAAGCAGGGTGAAAATATATAGCCTTGATATACTCCTTTCCCAATTTGGAACTAGTCCATTGTTTCATGTCCAGTTCTAACTGGTGTTTCTTGACCTGCATACAGATTTCTCAAGAGGCAGGTAAGGTGGTCTGCTTTTGAAGAATGTTCCACAGTTTCTTGAGATCCAAACAAAGGCTTTGACATAGTCAATAAAGTAGAAGTAGATGTTTTTCTGGAACTCTCTTGCTTTTTCTATGATCCAGTGGATGTTGGCGATTTGATCTGTGGTTCCTCTGCCTTTTCTAAATCCAGCTTGAACATCTGGAAGTTCTCAGTTCATGTACTGTTGAAGCCTTGCTTGGAGAATTTTGAGCATTTCTTTGCTAGCATGTGAGATGAGTGCAATTGTGCAGTAGTTTGGACATTCTTTGACATTGCTTTTCTTCAGAAATGGAATGAAAACTGACCTTTTCCAGTTCTGTGGCTACTACTGAGTTTTTCAAATTTGCTGGCATATTGAGTACAGCACTTTCACAGCATCATCTTTTAGAATTTGAAATAGACATATCAGTTCAGTTCAGTTCAGTCGCTCAGTCGTGTCTGACTCTTTGTGACCCCATGAAGTGCAGCACAACAGGCCTCCCTGTCCATCACCAACTCCCAGAGTTCACTCAAACTCACGTCCATCGAGTCGGTGATGCCATCCAGCCATCTCATCCTCTGTCGTCCCCTTCTCCTCCTGCCCCCAATCCCTCCCAGCATCAGAGTCTTTTCCAGTGAGTCAACTCTTTGCATGAAGTGGCCAAAGTGCTGGAGTTTCATAGACCCATCTAATTATTTTAATTTTCTCAAGCAGTTTAAGAGACATTTCTTGTTGTTTTTCAGTTACTTTAGTTATGTCTGATTCTTTGTAACCCTATGGACTGTAGCCCACCAGGATCCTCTGTCCATGGAATTCTATAGGCTAGGATACTGGAGTGGGTTGCCACATCCTCCTTCAAGAGATTTTCCCAATCCAGGGATCCATTCTGAGTCTTCTGTCTCCTGCATTGACAGGAGGGTTCTTTACCACTAGCAGCATCTGGGAAGCCCCATATCTATAGTAAAATTTCCTAAAAGTATAATGTGCATGTTAAAGTTTGGCAGGAATTGCCAAAATATCCTGCAAACTAATTGTACTTTGTATACTCCTAACCAGCAGTGTGAGAGCATCTCCTACTCTTACGCTATTTTCTTTCTTTTTCTTTTCTTTTTTTGTCAATCAGATGGAAGCAAATTGCTCTTTTGTTTTAATTTATATTTACCTCTTGAATAGTGAAGTTGAATATCTGTTTTTATGCAATCAAGCAATTCAGCAAATTGCTTATTTCTGTCCACCATTCCTTCCTTCCTTCCTCCTTTTCTTTCTTTCTTTTTCTTTGATGCAATACTTTTATAGATTATGCTCCATTTAAACCTATTACAAAGAGATGGCTATATTTCCCTGGGCTATGCAGTATGACCTTGTTGCTTACCTATTTTGTACAAAGTATTTTGTATCTCTTAATCTCATACCCCTATCTTTGTTCACTGTCTTTTTCAACTGGATTATTTGCTTTTCTTTTTGATTTATATGTTAGCTTTATATTTTCTATTATACACATTGCAATTATTTTCTCCCAGTCTCTTCTTTATGTTTTAACTTTGTGTACTATTTGCCATAGAAGTAGTGATTGAAAACGTGTTTTCTCAGAAAGAATAGACTCTTTCTCTTTTTCTCTCTAAGATTCTCCCTCCTCCATCACCAGCAAGGCCAAACAATACAATGGTTAAGTGGGTTTGAAAAAGAACAGGTGCCTCTGACATTCAGGAGCTCTGCCTGAGTGTTTCTACAAGCTTGTCTGGCACTCATAGCTTGGTATTCTCCTGTTGAACATAAATACATTCACAGAACATCATCATACAAGGTCCCTCTGTGACCATGACGGATTAGGGAAAAAACAAGTACACTCCATAGTCACATCCGAATGTAGACAAAGATGAACATTGTGCAAATTATAAAAAATGATCACATATTTCTCTATCCTGGCTAATGCTACTGTTGTTTCTTTACCTGTTACAGCTTTACCTTTGTTTTAGACTGGCCTTCCAAAGCCTGAGTGCTAAGTTGCTTCAGGTTTGTGCAACTCTGTGCATCCCTATGTACTGTAGCCTACCAGGCTCTTCTGTCTGTGGAATTTTCCAGACAAGAATACTGGAGCAAGTAGCCATTCCCTTCTCCATAGTATCTTTCTGACCTAGGGATCAAATCCGGGTCTCCTGCATTGCAGGCAGATTCTTCACCATCTGACCACTGGGGAGGAAAGACTGAGGGCAGAAGGAGAAGGAGGTGAGAGAAGATGAGATCATTGGATGGCATCATCAACTCAATGGACATGAATTTGAGTAAACTCCAGGAGATAGTGAAGGGCAGAGGATCCTGGTGTGATACAGTCTGTGGTGTTGCAAAAAGTCTGCACGACTGAGTGACTGATCAACAACAACAACCCCACTTCCTGACAGCATCTGATTCAGAACAAAACTGCTTCTTTGACACTTTCCTCCAATCATCATATATAAACCCAAATCTTCTAACAAGCCCTTTATGTTATCTTCTTACTGAGTTGTTCCACGGTTCCTATGGTGTGTGTTGCCTCTTACTGCAATGAATGGTAAATCCTAGTTGTTTAACTATGGTGTGTTCCTATCGATCTTTGGCTAGAGGACTTAGAAAGAATAATATGAACTTGTTGTAGCTCATAGTCAAACTGTTTTATTTTTTAATAGAAAAGGTCATATCCAGTCCCATGAAATCCTTTACTACTTTATTGCATTACCATATGTCTGTCATACAAAAATCTGACTTTTGAGAGATACTTTGTACTTTAGGGTAAATAGTATTGGGGAGTCAGTGTACTATGTTTGAAAAAGCACTGCATTTGATGTGAGGAAATTTGAATTTGCAACATAATAGCAGGATGGTTTTGAAGGAATGAGTTAATCTCTCCAAGCTTTGATTTCATCATCTATAAATGGAGATAATAACTCTTGTCTTATCTCACATGCTAGTAAAGTAATGCTCAAAATTCTCCAAGTGAGGCTTCAACAGTACATGAACTGAGAACTTCCAGATGTCCAAGCTGGATTTAGAAAAGGCAGAGAAACCAGAGATCAAATTGCCAACATCTGTTGGATCATCGAAAAGGCAATAGAGTTCCAGAAAACATCTACTTCTGCTTTATTGACTACATCAAAGCCTTTGACTGTGTGGACCACAAGAAACTGTGGAACATTCTTCAAGAGATGTGAATACCAGACCACCTACCTGCCTCCTGAGAAATCTGTATGCAGATCAAGAATAAACAGCTAGAACTGGACATGGAACAACAGACTGGTTCCAAATAGGAAAAGGAGTACATCAAGGCTGTATATTGTCACCCTGCTTATTTAACTTCTATGCAGAGTACATCATGTGAAATGCCGGGCTGGATGAAGCACAAGCTTGAATCAAAGTTGCTGGAAGAAATATGAATAATCTCAGACATGCAGATGACACCACCCTTATGGCAGAAAGTGAAGAGGAACAGAAGAGCCTCTTGATGAAAGTGAAAGAGGACAGTGAAAAATCTGGCTTAAAACTCAATGTTCAAAGAATGAAAATCATGTCGTCTGGCCCCATCACTTCATGGCAAATAGATGGGGAAACAAAGAAAACAGTGAGAGACTTTCTTTTGTTGGGCTACAAAATCACTGCAGATGGACACTACAGCCATGAAAGTAAAAGATGCTTGCTCCTTGGAAGAAAAGTTATGACAAGCCTAGACAGCATATTGAAAAGCAGAGATACTGCTTTGCTGGCAAAACTTCATCTAGTCAAATTTGTGTTTTTTTCCAGTAGTCATGTATGGATGTGAGTGTTTGACTCTAAAGAAAGCTGAGCACTGAAGAATTGATGCTTTTGAACTGTGGTGTTGGAGAAGACTCTTGAGAGTCCCTCGGACTACAAGGAAATCAGTCAATCCTAAAAGAAATCAACCCTGAATATTCATTGGAAGGACTGAGGTGAAGCTGAAGCTCCAACATTTTAGCCACCTGATGCGAGGAACTGACTCATTGGAAAAGACGCTGATGCTGGGAAAGATTGAAGGCAGGAGGAGAAGGGGATGACAGAGGATGAGCTGGTTGGATGGCATCACCAACTCAATGGACATGAGTTTGAGTAAACTCTGGGAGTTTGTGATGGACAAGGAAGCCTGGCATGCTGTATTCCATGGGGTTGCAAATAGTTGGACATGACTGAGTGACTGAACTGAACACAACTGATCTTACAAAGTTGTTGTGAATATCCATGATATAATGTATATGGAGCCTTTTGTAAACTATCAACTTGCACTGTAAATTTGAAAGTCTTAAAAAAAAATAATTTTAGAGCTGGAAAGGAACTGGTTCAATACACACTCCCTTTCATCACCTCATTCTATTCAATGGGGAAAAAAACCAGAATTGGCATGTCTTAGATCCTAAAGTGACTTAGTGGGTTGACTCAAGATTAGATTTCAGGTGACAGTCCTAAGATGGTGGAGGAAGTGGACTGGGAGACCACTTTCTCCCCTACAAATTCATCGAAAGTTTGAACGCTGAGAAAATTCCACAAAACTTCTGAATGCTGGCAGAGGACATCAGGCACCCAGAAAGGCAACCCATTGCCTTCAAAAGGAGGTAGGAAAAAGTATAAAAGATAAAAAGAGAGACAAAAGAAGGAGGGATGGAGATCCATCCTGGGAAGGGAGTCTTAAAAAAGAGAGAAGTTGCCAAACACTAGGAAACACTCTCACCGGCGAGTCTGTGGTGATCCTTGGAACCTCAGAGGGCAACATAACCGGGAGGAAAAATAAATAAATTAGTAAAACCCACAGATTACGTGCCTAAAGGCAACTCCTAGCGGAGAAGCAGCACAGATGCTCGCATCCACCACTAGTAAGTGGGGACTGGACAGGGAGGTGCGGGCTGCATTGCTTAGGGTAAGGACCGGGCCTGAAGGCCCTGAAGGCAATCTGAGGGAACTAACTAGAGATAGCAAGCCAGACTGTGGGATAGCTATCCTGTGAAAAGCCCTAACCAAGACACCACCAGGCCCACTCACAGAACAAAGGACTGAGCAGAGCTAGCCAGCTGCAGACTGGCCCACTCCTGCCGGAGACAGGCAGGCAAGGGCAGCCAGAGCCGGAAGGGGGCAATCGAGGCCCCAGAGAGGCATCTTCTACCAAACCTCAAGTAGGCTTCGTTGCTAAACAAGATTGCTTGGGATTCTGGATGGTCGACATCCACCGGGAAGGTTGCAGCCAGAGATCAGTTCCCCAGAAGAGACGCATGGCACACCTGAGAAGGTGCACCAGTTGTACACCCAGAAAACCGAGTGGCAGGTATAGGGGAGGCAATAAGTCACAGCCCCAACTGGGGGTGACGGCGCTCACCAAGCACCTGGTCACCTGAGCTGCTCAGACCGGGGAAGAGCACAAAACGCAGGCCCAATCAAGTCTGTGCCTTTGTGGAGTACCTGAAAACCTAAACCTGAGAGGCTTAGACCTGGGAAGTGCTCTCAACCCAGGGCACACCTCAGACAGTTCCTGGCAGAGCAACCTAGAGCCTGAGCAGTGTAGACTGGGAAAGCACACAAGTCATGAGCAAGGGGCAAACCCAGTGTGGCCAAGACACTGGGAGCACTCCCCACAGATGCCAGTGATATTTGTTTGCAGTGTTCCTCCCTCCCCACAGCACGACTGAACAAGTGAGCCTAAAAAAAAAAGTGACCACCACCGCCCCCTTGTGTCAGGGTGGAAATTAGACACTAAAGAGGCCAGCAAACAGAAGAAGCTAAAATAAACAGAGGGAACCACTTTGGAAGTGACAGGTGCAATAGAATAAAACCCTGCAGTTAGCACCGACTACATAAGGAGGGGCCCAAAGATCTTGAGAAGTATAAGCCAGATCAAGGAACTATCTGAAAATGAACTGAACCTACACTGCCCACAATAACAACACCAGAGAAAGTCCTAGATATATTTTTACTATTATCAATTTTTTAATTAAAAAAATTTTTTTTTACTTTTGAGTCTCTTGTTACTCATTTAATTTTAATTTTTATAGCCTGCTATTGCTTTGCAAAAAAAAAAAGACCCTATTTTTAAAGCAAACTTCATATATATATTTTTTATAATTTTTGTTATTTTTTTAATATTGTATTTTTGAGAATCTAACCTCTACTCTAGATTTTTAATCTTTGCTTTTTGGTATTTTTTTATCAGTTTTGTACCTTTAAGAATCCAATCTTCAGTACTCATTTTTTACTTGGGAGTGAGATTACTGGCTGGATTGCTCTCTCCCCCTTTGGACTTTCCTTTTTCTCCACCAGGTCGTCTCTATCTCCTCCCTCCCCTTTCTCTTCTCTACTCAACTCTGTGAATCGCTTTGTGTGTTCTGGGCTGTGGAGAACACTTAGGGAACTGATTACTGGCTAGATCAGTCTCTCTCCTTTTGATTCCCCTTTTATCCTCCTGGCCACCTCTGTCTCCTTCCTCCCTCTTCTCTTCTCCGTGTAACTCTGTGAAAATCTCTGAGGGATCCAGACTGTGGAAAGCACATAGGGAAGTGATTACTGGCTAGCTTGCTCTCTCCCCTTTTGATTACCCCTCTTCTCCTCCTTGTCACCTCTATCTCCCTCTGCTCTTCTCCATGTAACTCTCTTCTCCCTCTTCTCCTCCCCATGTAACTCTGTGTACCTCTTCAGGTGTCCCTCTCTGTGGAGAAACTTTTCATCATTAACCTAGATATTTTATCATCAGTGCTGTATAGATGGAGAAGTCTTGAGGCTACTGTAAGAATAAGACTGAAAACCAGAGGCAGGAGGTTTAAGTCCAAATCCTGAAAACACCAGAGAACTCCTCACTCCAGGGAACATTAATCGATAGGTGCTCATCAAACACCTCCATACCTACACTGAAACCAAGCACCACCCAAAGCCAACAAGTTCCAGAGAAAGACATACCACTCAAATTCTCCAGCAACACAGGAACATAGCCCTGAGCTACAATATAAAGGCTGCCCAAAGTCACACCAAACTGACATCACAAAACTCATTAATGGACACTTCATCGCACTCCAGAGAGAAGAAATCCAACTCCACCCACCAGAACACCGACACAAGCTTCCCTATCCAGGAAACCTTGACAAGCCAGCCATCCAACCTCACCCACAGCAAGGAACCTCCACAATAAAGAGGAACCACAAACTGCCAGAATACAGAAAGGCCACTCCAAACACAGCAATATAAACAAGATGAAAAGGTAAAGAAATACCCAGCAGGTAAAGGAACAGGATAAATGCCCACCAAAACTAAACAAAAGAGGAAGAGTTAGGGAATCTACCTGATAAAGAATTCTGAATGATGATAGTGGAAATGATCCAAAATCTTGAAAACGAAATGGAGTTACAGATAAATAGCCTGGAGACTAGGATCAAGAAGACGCAAGAAATGTTTAACAAGGACCTAGAAGAAATAAAAAAGAGTCAATATATAATGAATAATGCAATAAATGAGATCAAAAACACTCTGGAAGGAACCAACAGTAGAATAACAGAGGCAGAAGATAGGATTAGTGAGGTAGAAGATAGAATGGTAGAAGTAAATGAAACAGAGACGAAAAAAGAAAAAAGAATTAAAAGAAATGAGGACAAACTCAGAGACCTCTGGGATCATGTTAAACGCCCCAACATTCGAATCATAGGAATCCCAGGAGAAGACAAAAAGAAACACCATGAGAAAATACTTGAGGAGATAATAGTTGAAAACTTCCTTAAAATGGGGAAGGAAATAGTCACCAAAGTCCAAGAAACCCAGAGAGTCCCAAGCAGGATAAACCCAAGGTGAAACACCCCAAGGCACATATTAATCAAATTAAAAAAATCAAACACAAAGAACAAATATTAAAAGCAGCAAGGGAAAACAAACAAATAACACAGAAGGGGATTCCCATAAGGATAACAGCTGATCTTTCAATAGAAACTCTTCAGGCCAGAAGGGAATGGCAGGACATACTTAAAGTGATGAAAGAAAATAACCTACAGCCCAGATTACTGTACCCAGCAAGGATCTCATTCAAATATGAAGGAGAAATCAAAAGCTTTACAGACAAGCACAAGCTGAGAGAATTCACCACCACCAAACCAGCTCTCCAACAAATGCTAAAGGATCTTCTCTAGACAGGAAACATAGAAAGGGTGTATAAACTTGAACCCAAAACAATAAATTAAATGGCAACGGGATCATACTTATCAATAATTACCTTAAATGTAAATGGGTTGAATGCCCCAACCAAAAGACAAAGACTGGCTGAATGCATACAAAAACAAGACCCCCATATATGTTGTCTACAAGAGACCCACCTCAAAAAAAGAGACACATACAGACTGAAAGTGAAGGGCTGGAAAAAGATATTCCATGCAAATAGAGACCAAAAGAAAGCAGGAGTAGCAATACTGATATCAGATAAAGTAGACTTAAAAACAAAGGCTGTGAAAAGAGACAAAGAAGGACACTGCATAATGATCAAAGGATCATTTCAAGAAGAAGATATAATAATTATAAATATATATGCACCCAACACAGGAGCACCGCCCTATGTAAGACAAACACTAACAAGTATGAAAGGGGAAATTAATAATAACTCAATAATATTGGGAGACTTTAATACCCAACTCACATCTATGGATAGACCAACTAAACAGAAAATTAACAAGGAAACACAAACTTTAAATGATACAATAGACCAGTTAGACTTAATTGATATCTATAGGACATTTCACCCCAAAACAATGAATTTCACCTTTTTCTCAAGTGCGCAGGGAATCTTCTCCAGGATAGATCACATCCTGGGCCATAAATCTAGCCTTGGTAAATTCAAAAAAATTGAAATCATTCCAAGAATCTTTTCTGACCACAATGCAGTAAGATTAGATGTCAATTACAGGAGAAAAACTATTAAAAATTCCAACATATGGAGGCTGAACAACATGCTGCTCAATAACCAACAAATCACAGAAGAAAAAAAAAAAGAAATAAAAATATGCATAGAAATGAATGAAAATGAAAACACAACGACCCAAAACCTATGGGACACTGTAAAACAGTGCTAAGGGGAAGGCTTATAGCAATACAGGCTTACCTCAAGAAACAAGGAAAAAGTCAAATAAATAACCTAACTCTACACCTAAAGCAACTAAAAAAGGAAGAAATGAAGAATGCCAGGGTTAGTAGAAGAAAAGAAATCCTAAAAATTAGGGCAGAAATAAATGCAAAAGAATCAGAAGATACCATAGCAAAAATCAACAAACCCAAAAGTAGTTCTTTGAGAAGTTAAATAATTGACAAACCATTAGCCAGACTCATCAAGAAACAAAGGGAGAAAAATCAAATCAATAAAATTAGAAATGAAAATGGAGAGATCACAATAGACAACACAGAAATACAAATGATCATAAGAGACTACTATCAGCAACCATATGCAAATAAAGTAGACAACTTGGAAAAAATGGACAAATTCTTAGAAAAGTACAACATTCCAAAACTGAACCAGGAAGAAATAGAAAATCTTAACAGACCCATCACAAGCACAGAAATGGAAAATGTAATCAGAAATCTTCCAGCAAACAAAAACCCAGGACCAGATGGCTTCACAGCTGAATTCTACCAAAAATTTAGAGAAGAGCTAACACCTATCCTACTCAAACTCTTCCATAAAATTGCACAGGAAGGTAAACTTCCAAACTCATTCAATAAGGCCACAATCACCCTAATACCAAAACCTGACAAAAATGCCACAAAAAAAAGAAAACTACAGGCCAATATCACTGATGAACATAGATGCAAAAATCCTTAACAAAATTCTAGCAAACATAATCCAACAACATATTTAAAAGATCATGCATCATGACCAAGTGGGCTTTATCCCAGGGATGCAAGGATTCTTCAATATCCACAAATCAATCAACGTTATACACCACATTGACAAACTGAAAGATAAAAACCATATGGTTATCTCAATAGATGCAGAGAAAGCTTTTAACAAAATTCAACATCCATTTATAATAAAAACTCACCATAAAGCAGGCATAGAAGAAACATACCTTAACATAATAAAATCTATATATGACAAACCCACAGCAAACATTATCCTCAATGGTGAAAAATTGAAAGCATTTCCCCTGAAGTCAGGAACAAGACAAGGGTGCCCACTCTCACCACTACTATTCAACATAGTTTTGGAAGTTTTGGCCACAGCAATCAGAGCAGAAAAAGAAATAAAAGGAATCCAAATTGGAAAAGAAGAAGTAAAACTCTCACTGTTTGCAGATGACATGATCCTCTACACAGAAAACCCTAAAGGCTCCACCAGAAAATTACTAGATCTAATCAATGAATATAGTAAAGTTGCAGGATATAAAATCAACACACAGAAATCCCTTGCATTCCTATACACTAATAATGAGAAAATAGAAAGAGAAATTAAGGTAACAATTCCATTCACCATTGCAATGAAAAGTATAAAATACTTAGGAATATATCTACCTAAAGAAAAAAAAGCCCTAGATATAGAAAACTATAAAACACTGGTGAAAGAAATGAAAGGGGACACAAATAGATGGAGAAATATACCATGTTCATGGATCAGAAGAATCAATATAGTGAAAATGAGTGTACTACCCAAAGCAATCTATAGATTCAATGCAATCCCTCTCATGCTACCAACAGTATTTTTCACAGAGCTAGAACAAATAATTTCACAATTTGTATGGACATACAAAAAACCTCGAATAGCCAAAGCAATCTTGAGAAAGAAGAATGGAACTGGAGGAATCAACCTGCCTGAGTTCAGGCTATAGTACAAAGCTATAGTCATCAAGACAGTATGGTACTGGCACAAAGACAGAAATATATATCAATGGAACAAAATAGAAAGCCCAGAGATAAATCCATGAACCTGTGGATACCTTATCTTCAACAAAGGATGCAAGAATATATAATGGAGAAAAGACAATCTCTTGAACAAGTGGTGCTGGGAAAAGTGGTCAACCACTGGTAAAAGAATGAAACTAGAACACTTTTTAACACCATACACAAAAATAAACTCAAAATGGATTACAGATCTAAACATAAGGCCAGAAACTATAAAACTCCTAGAGGAGAACATAAGCAAAACACTCTCTGACATAAATCACAGCAGGATCCTCTATGACCCACCTCTCAGAATATTGGAAACAAAAGCAAAAATAAACAAATGGGACCTAATTAAAATTAAAAGCTTCTGCACAACAAAGGAAACTATAAGCAAGGTGAAAAGACAGCCTTCAGAATGGGAGAAAATAACAGCAAATGAAGCAACTGACAAAGAATTAATCTCAAAATATACAAGCAGCTCATGCAGCTCAATTCCAGAAAAATAAACACCCAATCAAAAAGTGCACCAAAGAACTAAACAGACATTTCTCCAAAGAAGACATACAGATGGCTAACAAACACATGAAAAGATGCTCAGCATCATTCACTATTAGAGAAATGCAAATTAAAACCACAATGAGGTACCATTTCACCCCAGTCAGAATGGCTGTGATCCAAAAGTCTACAAGCAATAAAT
Source organism: Bos grunniens (assembly GCF_055505025.1). Classification (NCBI taxonomy): domain Eukaryota; kingdom Metazoa; phylum Chordata; class Mammalia; order Artiodactyla; family Bovidae; genus Bos; species Bos grunniens. Next base: position 120,147,463 of record NC_141194.1, on the reverse strand, counting down.
GCTGGAGAGGGTGTGGAGAAAAGGGAACCCTCTTACACTGTTGATGGGAATGCAAATTAGTACAACCACTATGGAGAACAGTGTGGAGATTCCTTAAAAAACTGGAAATAGAACCGCCATATGACCCAGCAATCCCACTGCTGGGCATACACACCGAGGAAACCAGAATTGAAAGAGACACGTGTACCCAAATGTTCACCCCAGCACTGTTTATAATAGCCAGGACATGGAAGCAACCTAGATGTCCATTGGCAGATGAATAGATAAGAAAGCTGTAGTACAGATACACAATGGAATATTACTCAGCCATGAAAAAGAATACATTTGAATCAGTTCTAATGAGGTGGATGAAACTGGAGCCTATTATACAGAGTGAAGTAAGCCAGAAAGAAAAACACCAATACAGTATACTAACACGTATATATGGAATTTATAAAGATGATAATGATAACCCTGTATGCGAGCCAGCAAAAGATACACAGATGTATAGAACAGTCTTTTAGACTCTGTGGGAGAGGGCAAGTGTGGGATGGTTTGAGAGAATGGCTTTGAAACATGTATATTATCATATGTGAAATGGATCGCCAGTCCAGGTTTGATGCATGATACAGGGTGCTAAGGGCTGCTGCACTGGGATGACCCAGAGGGATGGGATGGGGAGGGAGATGGGTTCAGGATGGGGAACACATGTACAGCCATGGTGGATTCATGTCAATGTATGGCAAAATCAATACAGCATTGTAAAGTAATTAGCCTCCAGAAACAAAAAATAATAAATAAATAAATAGAATAAATAAATACAGCAATTGTGACCTCAAAAAAAAAAGAAGAAGAAGAAGAAGGGGGTGCCAGAGGATGAGATGGTGAGATGGTTAGGTAGCATCACCAACTCAATGGACATGAATTGGACCAAACTTCAGGAGACAGTGAAGGACAGGGAAGCCTGGCATGCTGCAGTCCATGGGATCATAGTGTTGGATAGGACTTAGTGACTGAACAACAACAACAGCAGAGACAGAAGTTGATTACTGGTTGCCTGGGGCTGTGAGGGTAGGTGGGGACATTGGGAAAGTGACAGTTAAGGGGTGTGAAGTTTCTTTTTGAGGTGATGAAATGTTCTAAAATTGATTGTGGTCATGCTTGCACAACTCTATGAATATATAAAAGCCATTGAATAGTACACTTTAAATCAGTGAATTATAGTTAATTACATTTCAATAAAGCTATTAAAAATAGGGAAAAAAAGATTAGATTTCAGATCTTGTGATCCTTAGTCTAGCATCCTTTCTATTGCATTATATATCTTTTCTCCTTTACTCTTTCTTTATTTGCTTTGCTGTAATAAAAGTCATTCTATTAAATGATCTTTGATAGATCATACAGTCTTTCAGAAATTAAGCTCTCTGAATCCCCAAATGATTTGAAACATTAAAGATTTCTTGAGATTATGGTTAAGCCACAGAAATGTATTAGAAAAATAATTACCAAACACTTTATATCCAAATGATTCTTGTGGAATTACTGTTTTCTTTCTTTCTTGTTTTGATATGTTGACCATCTTATTCTAGCCAAGATTCAGAGTCTTATTTGATAATGCTTTCACTTGGTTATAATTGGGTGCTATAGAATTGTGTTTGCTCTGTCCTGCAAAACAGAGTTTAAAAAAGAAAAAAAAAAGATAATCTTGGAACCTGAGGAAAGTATTCTCTTCACTGATTACAAATTTCTATCTATTTGCTGATCAGCTTTTTGTTCTGGTTACTTATTCTTTCTAACATGCTTGGCTGCACAAATCACAAAACAGAGGGATGAAAAAGATCTTTTGAAATGTGTATTTGCTATGTCGCAAGCTCAGTAGTCATATGGAAAAATAAAGCCCAAGGCCTTAAGTACAAACCAGAATTTTGTTGTCCTGTTTTTCCCCTTAGCATTTTGAGTATGTGTCTTTTTAATCATTGATGTAGTGGAGTGCTCATTGAGAAAAAGAGATTGTGTGTGTGTGTGTGTGTGTGTGTGTGTGTGTGTATCTGTGGGGGGACGCCAAAATTATAAGAAGCAATATATTATGCTATAGGCAAAGATGGTTATATAGGCATTGCAAATATTTAGGAATTTCTTGTGAACTTTCTAAACACTTCCTAGGAATTGATTATGCAAACATATATATTATATGTTTCCATTATATTAGAAAGAATATTTACTATAGCATTACCCAAAGGATTTAGACTATAGGAACTGACATCAAGGCAGATGAAAAATGAGACAAATAGACAAATGAACCTTTTCATTCCCTTCCTCACTCACTTTTCACACATTTTGGAGACTTATTGTGTGCCCGTCTCTGTTCTCACCAGGAGAATACAGAGTAAGTAAAACATAGGTCTGCCCTTATGGAGCTATAGCAAAGTTTCTTAATGAAGCAAGAGGCAGAAGACACAAAGGAAGGAGACTAAGTGACCGTTCTAGAACTTCTCTTAGCTGTGTTAGTGAGGCATCTGCTATACAGTCTATTTTGCAGACTGAGCTTCGTCAGTTGTGCACTTCTTTGGCTAAAGCCCTCACAGAACTTAAATATTAGTGTAGACACATTTTTAGGAAGACATTTCTGCTTTCTAGGTTCACATGACATCCCTGAATCAAATATAAATGATATATATATATATATATTTTTTGGTTGCTGATGTTAACACAGGCATTGGTAACATTATTTTGAAAAAGATTTATAACTAATATAATCTTTATTTCCTCACAAATTTGATAAAATGCATTACGAAAATACCAGAAAATGTAGATTCCTGTAAGAGGAAAAAATTTACAAAACCAAATAAATTTTATTGATAAGGAAATTGAATCTCAAATGGTTAAATGACATCTCTAGGCTCACCAGCTACTAAGTGCCAGAGCTACAAATAATAACTCATTTAACCCTCCCAATAACCTTTGATTTAGTTACTATCATTATTCCTCTTTTACAAGAAAGGTAACTGAAGTCCAGAAAAGACAATTTACTTGCCTAGGGCCATGTGCCTAATAAGTGTCAGAGCCAGGATTTGACCTGGAAGTTTGACTTGGGAGTCCGTTTTTAACTCTACTCTACCCTGCTTCTCCAAGAATAGCTGTAGTCAATTTCCAGGCTTTTCTTCCCTCAACCTCTCCCCATTTATGCCCACTTCCCCCACCCCCCTGTTTTATACTGTGGTGCTAAATACACATATGTACAAATGCATACACACATACCATAAAACATTTTACACATAAGAATGTGTGTATGTGTGTGTATACCTATATCTTCTTTAATTTTCAGTGTGTCTGCAGAATTATGATTGATAAATGACTCCGCTCAGAGAGCAAAGAGACTGATTCTGTTTTATCATCAGCCAGAAGGAAAAAAAAAAGAAGCTTCCTTTAGGCAGTCTAAGCATAAGGCAAGATGAACACGGTGTTAATTAGCTCTAGTTCTATCAACCTGCTGTCCTTTATTGGGAGCCCGAGAAGGAAACAGGTTAGGTTGTGCATAACAATATGGTCCACTGGCCTGATTACAAGGCTCCAAAGGGGCTTTTGCAGTGTGAGCATATGGACGTTTTGCAATATTTACAGGGGGAAATGTACGCTGATTGGCAAACAGGTTACAAATGGTTTCATGCTGGAAGCCATTTTAATTTCTACCCATAGGTATTGTTGCTTACCATTCTTTCAGATTTTTTTAAATTCAAAAAGAATAATTTATTCAATTATAACCTGACCTATGGTTTTTCTAGAGGAAAATATGAAAAATACCATTAGAAAAATAATTTAATGGAAAGAATGTTCGTCTTAATGAATCATGAGGGTGAGTCCCAATTCTGCCCTGTGTATTCATTACCCATTCCTTATATGTGGGCTTCCCTTGTGGCTCAGCTGGTAAAGAATCTACCTGCAATGCAGGAGACCTGGGTTCGATCCCTGGGTTGGGAAGATCCCCTGGAGAAGGAAAAGGATACCTACTCCAGTATTCTGGCCTGGAGAGTTCCTGGGTCTCAAAGAGTTGGACATGACTGTGTTGCTTTCACTTTCATACCTGGAAAAAATTAACCCTTCAGGCACCCTGGTTTCACTTTAAGTTAAAGTGAGTTTCATTTTAAAGTAATGCTCTCCAAAATTCCCTAGGGGTCCGGTAGTTAGGACTCTGCACTTTCACTGCAGGGGCCCCAGGTTCCATCCCTGACTGGGAAACTAAGATTCCGCTGTACTATAAGGCCAAAGAAAAAGTAATGCTTTCAAAACTCTATTAGGTCTCAGTACTGCCTGGAATTTTGGTTGTTTCTTAGCAAGCTAATTTTTTCACCCTATGAAATCTTATTTGCATACCTTTTCTCTTGTTAAACTTTGTATACTGCCCCCACTCACCCCCTTAGTCCAAGTCCTATACCTGACTGAGAACATGGAAGCCATGGAGAGGAGCCAGCTCCACATTTTGACTGCAAAATCTCCACACCCCATGTTTTCATAGCTTCTGTCTTCTCTTACAACCAAGGAAGTACCTCTGTTACTATCAAAGGGCAGTCCCTCCACAACTGTACACAGTCTCATTCTCTTTCATCTGCCTAAGTGTTTTGCTCTTTCAGTTACACCCTCTTTGTCTTGCAACATTAGTTTTTCTTTTATTGGATCATTTCTCTTAGTATACAAACATACTATAATATTCCACCTTCACATTACTTATCTGTTTATAATCCAATTTCTCTGCCATCTTCACTGTAATAAGATATAAGAGCTCTGGACCCTTCACTGTTTCTTCTTCCCAAAATTCCTCTCTCTTCTTATCCTCCTCTAGACTTCATTGGTCCAATCTGCTGATCTTGCTTTTGGCATTGACTTCCCCATTCCTAACGTAATGATCTACCATCTTTCTTTATCTTATATAGTTGGTCATTCCATCTTTGTTTTAAAATCTTTCCCCCTTTTCTTTTGTAATTTCACATTTGATCCAGCTTTCCTTCTACCTCACTGACTTCTCTTTCTTATGCTCCTTCTTTGGCTCCTACTTTATTGAACCCTGAAACCTTGGTTCTAGGCTCTTTATTCTTTTTCTACACTCATTAAATCCCACCCAATCCCTCCTTGGTGCTTCCCTGGTGGCTCAGATTATAAAGACTCAGCCTGCAATGAAGGAGACCTGGGTTTGATCCCTGGATTGGAAAGATCCCCTGAAGAAGGAAATGACAACCCACTCCAGTATTCTTGTCTGGAGAATTCCATGGACAGAGGAGCCTGGCCGGCTGGGACAGTGCATGGGGTCACAAAGAGTCAGACACAACTGAATGACTAACACAATCCCTGCTTCCTGGGTTTTTCTTTTTTCCCCTATCCATTCACTGCTTTTATTTCTTTCGTACAGAACACTTACCAAAAACTGATCAGATATAGTTTGTAAAGGAATTTAGTGGTGGATAAGATCACAAAGGCAGTTTTTGATCAGATTTTATAGACCTTATATACTCAGCTTTGCTGAATACTCTAGCTTGTATTCAGCAAAGTGCCAAAGAGAATTTTTTAGAGGTTAAATTTATGAAAACAGGAGCAGAATATGGGAGGCAAAGTGTATCAGTCATGAAGTTACAAATTTGAACATTGTAATATCTCGATATAAGATGAGCAAGACCTGAATTAGATATTTTGTGAGCATAACCAGGTAACAGACAAAGAAGGACACTGAAAAAAGACTTGAAAACAGCTGATGGAGAAGAGTAGTGCTTCCTCCTGATTCTCAGCCCACAGGGCTTAGAGGATAAGGTGTTGATATTGGTAATGAGCACATTTCTCTCTAGGGACTGACTGACTCCAAAACTGGAGTTAAATTTACTCTTTTGGCTACACTTAAATTGACATGATGATGTATTGGAATGATTTCTTTTATGAAATTGTCTCTTAAAAAGTTTTCTTGTATTCAGACTATTTGTTCTGTTTGCTTTTTCTACTGTAAGTAAAGATCACTGTGTGCTTTTTCTTTGTTTTTGGTCAAAGACTGTTGCAAAGCAATGAAATTATGACCTAGTTCAGTGAGCAGAAAGATGAACATCTAGAGGAAAAACTGATTTGGGCCAACAGATGTAGTTTCAGTCATGTTGGTTTTAAGGTGATGTCAAGTTATCCCTGTGGAAATGGCAGTTGCAGAGATGGAGCTTGTGTTCAGGGAACACTTGAAATGGTGAGTGCAGTCTGGACAGTCATTCACCAGGCTGCAATGGCTCTGACACATAGCTAGGAGCAGGTTTGAGCCTGAAGATTACATTTCACAACCAGCAGAGGAAGTAAAGCCAATCAAAAAGACAGATGAGATGCAGACATAAAGTTAGGGGAAAAATAAGAGAATGAATAGCCAAGGAGACATTTTGCAAAGCTTGGAATAGTTGACTATGCTGAAGGCTGGAGAGAGCTGTCAAAGAAAATAAGGACTGAGGATTTTGCAATGAAAAGGTTGACCTTGGAGAGTATATTTTCAGTGGAGTGGTAGGAGTGGGAGTCTTATGGAAAAACAATGAGTAAATAGTGAGGAAAAGAATCAGAAAAAGAAAGAAAAAAATACATCTAGGTGGTGGTATTTTCAGGAAAAACTTAAAAAAAATAGCTTTAATATGTTATGTTTTGTTTTGTGGGTAAATTATACAGACATTGTAAAGATTAAAAATATAAAAAAGTACAAAACAGAAGGAAAAAACAGATGAAAGCAACAATACAGAAAAATAACCATTATTGTTTTGATACACATACTTGGAAACAATTATCTATGCTTATATTCTTAGGGTTTTTTTTTTTTTTTTTTGGTGGGGGGGTTGCATTTTGTTTTAGTTCTCCATACCTCATCTGTATGGTTCAAATCTTAATACCAGACATTAGAAAGTGACCCCATTTGTTATGCAAATGGAGAAAAAGAAAAGATAGAAACAGTCTCAGTCACACACTACTAATTCTTTCTCTCTACACACTGGCCCTTGATAGAAAACTCATGAATTGAAAATCCTTCCTAATGGGATTAATGTTATTTGTTGTTAGTACAAAGTCAGTGTCTCACTCTGGAACAAGGTTCAGTTGTATGGATCTCCATTACTAATCTTTCTTTTCTGTCTCACAGTGATCAAGAGAAGTACTGTTTGGTTCATTCTAAGGTCATGGGTATATTTTCAACTTCAGACTATAACTAGGGCTCAAAACATGTATACCAGTTTTCCCAATGGGAAGCTGGATTATATTCATGTACTCAGAGTAGAGCCACACCTGTCAATGGGCTCTTTCCTGAAGACTACCACATCAGAAGTAGGGCTGTTGTGTCTTACTGGCTTATTCCCTCCTAAGAGGCAGAGCAGAGGGTGTCTAAAACTATTGATTTAGCTACTTTATCATTCTTAGGGAGATAAATATAACAAATCGGACCTACTTATGGAAGGGTCTTGTGGACCAAGTACAATGGAATATCTTGATTCATGGTATACAATTAGCCAAATCATTGTTGCTGTCTAAGCACTTGCTTTTGATTGTGTTAGAATGAAGAAAGAAATACATCTACAGAAAAAAAACTCCTGTATAGGTTGGAACCTGTATCATAGTTTTCATTCCAATCCTTGAGGGTGAGATAATTACAGAACTTTAAGGAAGATTTCCTAAATACATATATTCATAAATTATTGCATATGTTGAATCATACTATATATTATTTGGTAACCTACTTTTCATTGCATGATATATTCACATGTTAATAAATATAGATTTACATTATCACTTATAATGGCAGTTTATGTTCCATAATTCACTTCATAACCTTTTATTAGTGGTTGTTCCAGGTTTCCTGGATATTATCAACACAAGTAACATTGCAGGAAATTTCCTTATGCATACAGTAGTCCACCTTATCCCCTCTTTTGCTTTATATGGTGTCAGTTACCTGTGTTTAATTTCAGTCTGATAATATTAAATAGAAAATTTCAGAAGTAAAAATCCAAATGTTTTAAATGATGTACCATACTGAGTAGCAAGATGAAATCTCATACCATCCTACTCAGTCTTGCCCTGGACATGAATCATCACTTTGTCCAGTGGATCCTGCTTATAAGTCACTTGGTAGCTGACTTGGGCGTCAGATTGACTGGCGCAGTATCAACAGTACTTGTGTCCAGGTAATCCTTATATCATTTAGTAATGGCCCCAAGAAGAAATGTAGTGATGCTGGCAATTCAGATATTCTCTTATAGTTCCTAATTTATAAATTAAACTTTGTCATAGGTGTTCATGTATGGGAAAGTAGGTAATATAAATAAAGTTTAGTACCATCTGTAGTTTCAGGCATCCACTGGGAGTCCTGGAATGCATCCACCATAGATAAGGGGGGACCACTGTATATAGATTTTGCACCACTCAATGAATTTCTGGGGATAAATTCCTAGAGTTGAGAGTTTTAGGTCAAAGACTACCAATATACTTTCTAGCTCAAGGAAATTATGGGCCAAATTGCCAATATCTAATGGATCATAGAAAAAAGCAAGGGAATTCCAAAAAATTTCTACATCTGCTTCATTGACTAGGCTCAAGCCTTTGACTGTGTGGATCACAACAAACTGCAAAATTCTCAGAGGTGCGAATACCAGACCACCTTACCTATCTTCTGAGAAACCTGTATGCTGGTCAAGAAGCAACAATTAGAACTGAACATAGAACAACGAACTGGTTCAAAACTGGGAATGTCAAGGCTGTATATTGTCACCCTGCTTATTTAACTTCTATGCAGAGTACATCATGCAAAATGCTGGGCTGGATGAAGCATAAGCTGGAATCAAGATTTCTGGGAGAAATATCAACAACCTCAGATATGTAGATGATACCACTCTAATAGCAGGAAGCAAAGAGGAACTAGTAGCCTCTTGATGAGGGTGAAAGAGGAGAGTGAAAAAAATGGCTTAAAACTCAACATTCAAAAAACTAAGATCATGACATCTGGTCCCATCACTTCATGGTGAATAGATGGAGAACAAGGAAACAGTGACAGATTTTATTTTCTTGGGCTCCAAAATAGGTGGGGATGGTGACTGCAGCCATCAAATTAAAAGACACTTGCACCTTGGAAGGAAAACCATAACAAACCTAGTCAGCATGTTAAAAAGCAGAGACATCACTTTACTGATAAAGGTTCATCTAGTCAAATCTATGGTTTTACCAGTAGTCATGTACGAATGTGAGAGTTGGACCATAAAAAGAGGGCTGAGAATTGATATTTTCAAGTTGTTGTGGAGAAGACTCTTGAGAGTCCTTTGGACTGCAAAGAGATCAAACCAGTCAATCCTAAAAGAAATCAACCCTGAATATTCATTGGAAGGACTGATACTGAAACTGAAGCTCCAATATTTTGGCCACCTGATGTGAGGAGTCCACTCACTGGAAAAGACTTTGATGCTGGGAAAGACTGAGAAAAGAGGAGAAGAGGGTGACAGAGGATAAGATGGTTGGATGACATCACAGACTCGATGGACATGAAATTGAGCAAACTCTGGTAGATAGTGAAGGACAGGGAAGCCTGACTTGCTGGAGTCCAATGGGGTCACACAGAATTGGACACAACTTAGCAATTGAACAACAGTTATTTGTTGAGTGTGTAAAGAAGGAATTTTTTAAAAACTTCATTATTGGCATAAAATAAGTTAATATAATTTTTGTAGTGCCATTTAACAGTATGTAATGAGATGGAAGAATTATTTTAAAGTTGTACTGTGAAGTGTAATACATAGGAAAAGGCATAAACACGTGTGTGACATTTAACAAATGTTTGTGTAGTGAGCAACACTGTAATAACAGACTGGGCTCAAGAAACAAAATATTACTGTCTCTCTTGACCTTCCTCCTGTACTTTAAGCCAGTTATAACTCTGCCTCTCCCTCAACAGTATCATCATTCCGTTATAGTGCTACACATGTGTGTGTGCCTGCTAAGTCGCTAAGCTGTGTACGACTCTTTGCAACCCTATAGACCATAGCTGGCCAAGCTGATCTGTCCATGGGATTCTTCAGGCAAGAATGCTGGAGTGGGTTGCCATTTCCTTCTCCAGGGCATCTTCCTAACTGAAGGATCGAATCTGCGTCTTCTGCTTGGCAGGCTTCACCTGGAAAGCCCCGCTACCTATGTGTATGTACCTATAAACAATATAGATCAAGGGTCATTATGCTACAGCTCATAGGCCAAATCTGACCTGCCATTTTTTAAAAAATAGTTTTATTGGAACACAACCACACCCTCTATTATGTACTGTATCTGGTGTTTTTCTTGTCACAATGCCTGAATTGATTTGTTGGGACAGAGAGCATGTGGCCTAGAAGATTGAAAATATTTACTATCTAATTCTTAATAGGAAAGGTTTGCCAATTCCTGACATAGTTTTGTTTTGCCTGTGTTTCAACTTTATATAAAGAGAAGTGTATACACTTTGTGACTTGCTTTTTTCCTCCTTAACATTCTATTTATCAGCTTCATTCATCAGAGAGCATTGTTTTCTAAAACAATGTTTAGAGCATTGTTTTCTAAAAGTTTAAAAGCCATTTTATGGATCACTTGATAATTTCAGAAAAATTATGCACATTGTTTTTTTTAAATATCATGTGAACATAAAGCTCTAGTGTTAAATTTCTTGAGTTCCCTTAGAATCGCAATTAATACTAGCATACAATAGATTATGAATAATATATTAATTTTTAAATTAACAAACATAAAATGTTAACATTTATTGAAAATGCATTTCTTAATGAGATGCATGGAATTTTTCTACCTCTCTCCATTCATTTCTGTAAACATAGATGATTATTACTCATTGCTAAAATGAGAATTGATAATCAATTCTATCTTTTTTGTTTTTATGGATGAAAGTGTTAAAAAGACTTTGTTCTCATAAATAATTATATGGAATGGTAGAGGTTTATCTTTTTCGGAAATTCCTCTTCACTAAAAAAAACCTGTGAGTTATGTACTCAAAATTGTTTACTTTATATGTAATATATTTAAAAGTATATATTATATAATTATAAGACAACTATAAATCATTCTTCAATTTTGTTAAAAACAAAGCATTAGAAATTAGCTGCCTTGCAAAAGAATTTGCTGTTAGAGTTGTTCAGGGCTTAAAGCTCAACATTCAGAAAACTAAGATCTTGGCATCCAGTCCCATCATTTCATGGCAAATAAAAGAGGAAAAAAGTGGAAACAGTTACAGATTTTATTTTCCTGGGCTCCAAAACCACTGCAGATGGTGACTGAAGTCATACAATTAAAAGATGCTTGCTTCTTGGAAGGAAAGCTATGAAAAATCTAGACAGTGTATTAAAAAGAAGTCCGAGCACCGAAGAATCGATGCTTTCGAACTGTGGTGTTGGAGAACTCTTAGAGTCCCTTGGACTATAAGGAGATCAAACCAGTCAACCCTAAAGGAAATCAACCCTGAATATTCATTGGAAGGACTGATGTTGAAGCTGAAGCTCAAATACTTTGGTCACATGATACAAAGAGCCGACTCATTGAAAAGACCCTGATACTGGGATAGACTGAGGGTGGGAGAAATGGGTGACAGAGGATGAGATGTTTGGATAGCATCACCGACTCGCTGGACCTGAGTCTGAGCAAACTCTCTGAGATCATGAAGGACAGAAGAGCCTGGAATGCTACAGTCCATGCGGTCGTAAAGAGATGGACATGACTTAGTGGCTGAACAACAACAACATTAGAATTGCTCACTTTCTCAAGCTGCTATCAGTAGTGCTAATTATTTTTCTCTTGCCTTTGTGGTGATTTTTTTTTTCTTTTCTTTTTCTTTTCTTTTAAGCTTTTCATTGTTAAATAGAACATAAATATAGAAAGTGCACAAAAGGTGTATGTGGTAGTATATGGTTTGCATCTCTACCACCCAGATATCAAGGAATAGAATACTGCCACCCAACACAGTACCCCTGGTATGTTCTCTGTCCCAGTTACTCCCTTTCTCCCTCAGACTGTAGTTTAACAAATTTGAGACATCTGTCTGTCTTACAGGCAGCCTCTAAGTGACCAATAGAGAAATCAAGATTAAAGACACTTAGACTAGGAATACATGATGAAACGAGGTCTTGAAGAAGGCAGGAGGGGCTACAATCAGATAAACTCTGTATCATTAAGAGATGTTAGTCATGGAAAGGAAGCATTTCTCTTCCTTTTAGTCAGAGAAAAAGTAAAGGAGGAAAAATTCATTCAGCCAGTCATTTAACAAAGATTTATTAAGTCCCTACTAATTAGCAACACTCTAGAAAGCAATAGAGAGATTTTAAAGAGGAAAAGCTGTACATATGCTGTGTTGCTAGGTAAGCCTCATCTCTTCAAGAATAAGTAGATGAGGTCATAGGTTCTGAGTGAGAGCTGTTTAAAGGAGAGCATACTTGGATGTTTGAGGAGTGTGAACAAGATTTCAAAAAGCTGCAGTGTGGAAAGCCCCAAGGAATCAACACATTTTATTTGCAGGGCTCTGGAAAGAACCAAGTCTAGGGTTTTGTATTGAAAGTTAAGCTTGGAAATCTCATATTATACATCACAGTGAATCTTATTGATCCCATTTTTAAAATTGCACCTGCCATGGAGTCATGCCAAAACACACATACAAAATTAAAGCTCAAAAACCAATAAAACATAACAAGAGCTGAATGCTGCAAACCCAATTGCTTATTAAAAACCATTAACCTTAAAATGTTAGCTTGTCAGAAAACAATTCCCTTCCTCCAGTGTCAGCTTTAAAGGTCAGCTAATTGGAAATATATAGAATTAGTGCAGGCGGGGAATTCAATAAAGCAGATCCTGAAGTGGAATTAGAAAGGCATCATCAGGCACATGCCCACAGAACAGAGCTCTCATTAGGCGAGTGACAATTCTGGTATTTTGAGTTTGAAATAACTTAAGGGTTTTTTTTTTTTTTTTTTCTTAGTCATCTTGTAAAATATCCTGTTTGATATAATATTTTAATGTGTCACTTTAAGAGTGCTTGTAAATACTAGGACACTTGAACACTTTGAAATAAAAATATCCAAATAAGCTAGGCAGTGAGCTTTTTTTTTTCCCCCTGCTCTCTTTCTTTCAGCAAGAAAGCTTTATCTTTTTTATTTTTTACTTTCAGTTCTTTATTTCTGTTCTTTGAAAATTAATCTGTGTTTTGATTTTTGATTGACATAGAATGGAGTGTGATTACTGAGGTCTTAAAATTCAGGCTGAGAGAAAGCAGTAGAAACTGCTTTTATGTTTTGTGCTGGGCAGGGTGGTTGTTGTAAATGCTCTGGGCTGTCTAAAGACTTGGGAGAAGGGGCAGAATGTTGTTTTAGTATCATAAGGCTCAGAGAACTGCAAAGGTGACTTGGGAAAAGTTATTTATAAGATCATTGAATAGAACATGAAAAAGAAACTATTTTGCTTCAAATATGATAGTTTTTCATTACTATTAACTGAATCAGAATTTGAATTGGAAGGGATTTTATGTCATCTGGTTCAGTGATTTCCTAATGCTAATTTCCATACTGACACCAGGCTGGGATGGTATTTTCACCAATCCATGACATGACACACTTTTAAATAAAATAAGAAAACAGTGTAGAGAAGTTTTCTATGAAGCAACATTTCTTGTTTTTAATCCCAATATTATGATTCTTTCTACTTTTTGATCCTAAAATATTATTTCTTCTATGAGATAATGGATGTACAAGAAAGGATGTCTAAAATGTCCTTGGTTGATAAAATAAAACATTGATGGTTCCCCAATGTATTTTATGTTATTGTTTTTATTCAGTTGCTAGGTTGTGTCCAATTCTTTGCAACCCCATGGACTGCAGCATGCTAAGGTCCTCTGTCCTCCACTATCTCCTGGAGTTAGTGCAAATTCATGTCCATAGGTCCAACATATTTTATAAATTGTATTTAATTATGAAATATTGGGTTGACTGAAAGATTCCTTTGGGTTTTTCCATAAGATGGTATAAAAAAGTGAACAAATTTTTTGACTAACCCACTTGCATTCTGGGAGCACTAAACTGACTTTTAAAGGGAGAGAGAAAAGTATGCTCTGCACTTTGCCACTTAGTACTTTGTTAGAGCAAATGAAACTATCTCTGTTCTTTTGGAATTTGGGGCAGGTCTGACATGAAGCTACACTGTAGTTAGATGATCCAGATCTCAGTTTTGTCCCACCCTTCCCTCCCTCTGTGGTTTGGAATTCTTTTACTTCCCTGTGAAGTCTATTGTGTCCTTCTCTTTCCTACTTCTTCTTTCTCTCAATAGAGCCCAGCTTTGGAAAGAATCTACTTTAAGTAATTTATCCAACTCAGATACACGGTGAGGGTAAACTGGAGGTGTACTAGGCGTCATCCCCTGCTCCGTTTTCTTTCTCTCCCTCTCTACCAGCTCAGTATATACATGAGATATAAATTCTTGTATCACTTTAAGGAACTTGGATTTCTTCTGTTCTTCATTGCTCTCCAGCTACTCTCTCATTTCTTTTGTCTACTAAACACTCTCAATCCACTTCCCTCGTTTCTTCCCACTCACTTTTCAATTCACTCCAATTTTTTTTTTTTTTTCCTTAGCGGGAACTGCTTTCACCAAGGTCAACAGCAGCATCTGTGCTACTAAGACAATGGTCAATTTACCATTTTCATCTTACTCAACTTCTCAGCCTCATTAAACACAGTAGCAGTTTCATCTTCAAACACAGAAATATAACAAGATTGTCCCATTTCAGAGCCTTTGCATTTAATTTCCCTGCTTCTTCAATGCTTGCTCTTTCTGATATTACCCTTCAGATCTCCTCTGAAATAATATTTCCTTAGAGAAGGCTTCTGTTAATGCCCAATGTAAGGTAGTTATGTCCATCACCCCAACCATCAATCATTACTGCCTGATATTCTCTTACAGCATCTCAAAACTTCCTCCACAGCACTTATAACTAACTGTAAATTATTGTGTGTTTTACTTATTTGTCTCTCTTAGTACATGAAGTTATTAATATATGAAGGCAAGGACTATTCATTGCTATATTTATTGCTGTACCTCCAGAATACAACAGTGCTTGATGCAGAAGTACTTATCTAATAAGGAGTTGTTGAGTGATTTAATCTGTAGATGAATGCTAATTGTCCCATAATTTACTTAGTAACCTCAAATTGAAAATGCATGCTTAGTCCTTTATATTTCATCTCTATAATGATTATAGCATCTGTCCCTTTCAATCCTTACTTCTATTTCCCTTGATTAACTCAACATCACCTCTTATTTTAACCATTTAATAAAACCCATAACTCTTCAGTCCATTCTATACATTGCAGCTAACTTTATAATCTCCCCAAGTCTTGGGCTTTACTGTTTTTCAATACAAATACAAAAACAAACAAACAAAAAAACCTTCATAAAAACCACCAAAAACAAAACCTCCCCTTTTTTCCTAAAGAGTTCATTCCTAAACTTTCTGTCCTGATGTTTATGACCCTTGAAGATCTGGATCTAACCCCTCTCAGCTCTAAGTGATAATGATATCTCATGAATTCAACATTTTATTTTTTTGAGGTACCTCTCTTATGGAACTTTTATGACTCATTGTGGAGTTACCATACCATTATAGTAGAAATAGAGAACTTTGAGAGTGGATGTATGCTGTTTTCTAATCTCATCATTTAGCACACTTCTTGATTTATTTCTGGTTTATTTGCTGAAGTCATGTCCAACTCTTTTATGGCCCAATGGACTGCAGTCCACCAGGGTCCTCTGTCCATGGGATTTTCCAGGCAAGAATACTGGAGTGAGTTGCTATTTCCTTCTTCAAGGGATCTTCCCAACCTAAGGATTGAACCTGCATCTTTTGCTTGGCAGGCAGATTCTTTACCACTGAGCCACCTGTGTAAGGTCTATAAATATTTGTTATATAAATTATTGCATGACCTTTTTCTTTCAGTTCTATGTTCAGGATCAAACAAGGTACAGAATATAAGAACTGATTGATTACAAACCCATAAAATGTTTAAGTATAACTAAGATGAAAATGTTTGATGCTATAAATGTTGTTGAAGGCAATGGATGACTTATTAGCTCTGGTAATCTTAAATATTTTTGCACAACTAATCCTTGTGGCTTCCTGAGCCAAAATACGAAAAAAAATATTTTCCTTGGAAGCTGTCCAACTAAAAGGCCATCCAATTAATCACAAGACCCTTAGCAAAAACTGTTGATGCATATAGCCTTTTTTGCAGACAGAACTGAAAGTTATGAAGAGAGCTATAGCCTCAGGCAACACAGTAAGGAGATGAGACAGTAAAATGTGGAAAAGCCCACTGTGAACATTTCCAGCAGAGACTGACTGCTTGGAGGTCCTCGTGTTGATACCTAAGCACACTGTTCAGACTCCCTTCATGAGCCCTGTAGTTCCTCATGTGACATTCTTGGTAACTTAGCAAAGGAATTCAATTGGCCAAACACATACTTAAAGTTTTTAAAACGTTATTTTGGAGTTGAATGGAAATGATGTAATAGAATTGAGGCTAGACTAGTAGGTAAGATTTTGCTTCTATGGGGTATTTTTTAACATAGTATTTCTCAATTCTAGTTACACATTAAATTTATTTGGAGAGCTTCCAAAAATTCAGAGGTCCAGGCTCCACCCTACATATTCTAATTTATTTGATCTGCAGGGGATCTTAGGCATGGTATGGTTTTTGAAAGTTCCCTATTTCAGTTCACTTCAGCCACTCAGTCATGTCCGACTCTTTGTGACCCCATGGACTGCAGCACGCCAGGCTTCCCTGTCCATCACCAACTCCTGGAGCTTGATCAAACTCATGTCCACTGAACTGGTGATGCCATCCGACCATCTCATCCTCTATCATACCCTTCTCCTCCTGCCTTTAATCTTTCCTAGCATCCAGGTCTTTTCCAATGAGTCAGTTCTTCGCATCAGGTGGCCGAAGTATTGGAGTTTCAGCTTCAACAACAGTCCTTCCAAAGAATATTCAGGACTGATTTCTTTTTGGATTGACTGGTTTGATCTCTTTGCAGTCCAAGGGACTCTCAAGAGTCTTCTCAAACACCACAGTTCAAAAGCATCTATTCTTTGATGCTCAGCTTTCTTTATGGTCCAACTCTCACATCCATACATGACTACTGAGAAAACCATAGCTTTGATTAGATGGACTTCTGTTGGCAAAGTGATGTCTCTACTTTTTAATATGCTGTCTAGGTTGGTCATAGCTTTTCTTCCAAAGAGCAAACGTCTTTTAATTTCATGGCGACAGTCACCATCTGCAGTGATTTTGGAGCCCAAGATTTTAAAGTTCCTCACTGTTTCCATTATTTCCTTATCAATATGCCATGAAGTGATGGGACAGGATGCCATGATCTTATGAATGTTGAGTCTTAAGTCAGCTTTTTCACTCTCTTCTTTCACTTTCATCAGAGGCGCTTTAGTTCTTCACCTTCTGCCATAAGGGTGGTGTCATCTGCATGTCAGAGGTTATTGATATTTCACCTGGTAATCTTGATTCCAGCTTGTGCTTCATCCAGCCTGGCATTTTGCATGATGTACTCTGAATAGAAATTAAATAATCAAAAAATAGGCCAAAGAACTAAATAGACATTTCTCCAAAGAAGACATACAGATGGCTAACAAAGACATGAAAAGATGCTCAACATCACTCATTATCAGAGAATGAAAATCAAAACCACAATGAGGTACCATTTCACCCCAGTAAGAATGGCTGCAATCCAAAAGTCTACAAGTAATAAATGCTGGAGAGGATGTGGAGAAAAGGGAACCCTCTTACACTGTTGGTGGGAATGCAAACTAGTACAGCCACTATGGAGAACAGTGTGGAGATTCCTTAAAAAACTGGAAATAGAACTGCCTTATCACCCAGCAATCCCACTGCTGGGCATACACACTGAGGAAACCAGAATTGAAAGAGACATGTGTACCCAAATGTTCATCCCAGCACTGTTTATAATAGCCAGAACATGGAAACAACCTAGATGTCCATCAGCAGAGGAATGGATAAGAAAGCTGTGGTACATATACACAATGGAGTATTACTCAGCCATTAAAAAGAATACATTTGAATCAGTTGTAACAAGGTGGATGAAACTGGAGCTGATTATACAGAGTGAAGTAAGCCAGAAAGAAAAACACCAATACAGTGTACTAACGCATACATATGGAATTTAGAAAGATGGTAATGACAACCCTGTATGCAAGACAGCAAAAGAGACACAGATGTATAGAACAGTATTTTGGACTCTGTGGGAGAGTGATGGTGGGATGATTTGGGAGAATGGCATTGAAACATGTATAATATCATATAAGAAATGAATCGCCAGTCCAGGTTCGATGCAGGATACAGGAAGCTTGGAGCTGGTGCACTGGGATGACCCAGAGGAATGGTATGGGGAGGGAGGTGGGAGCGGGGTTCAGAATTGGGGACACGTGTACACTTGTGGCAGATTCATGTTGATGTATGGCAAAACCTATACAATATTGTAAAGTAATTAGCTTTTAATTAAAATAAATAAATTTAAATTTAAAAAAAAGAAATTAAATAATCAGGGTGACAATATACAGCCTGACATACTCCTTTCCTGATTTGGAACCAGTCTGTTGTTCCATGTCAAGCTCTAACTGTTGCTTCCTGACCTGCATACAGATTTCTCAGGAGGCAGGTCAGGTGGTCTGGCATTCCCATCTCCTTAAGAATGTTCCATAGTTTGTTGGGATCCACACAGTCAAAACTTATATGCAGAGTACATCATGCAAAGTTCCGGGGTGGATGAAGCACTTCATCTGGAATCAAGATTGCCAGGAGAAATATCAGTAACCTCAGATATGCAGATGACACCACCCTTATGGCAGAAAGCAAAGAGGAACTAAAAAGCCTCTTGATGAAAGTGAAAGAGGAGAGGGAAAAAGTTGGCTTAAAACTCCACATTCAGAAAACTAAGATCATGGCATCCAGTCCTATAATTTCATGGCAAATAGACAGGAAACAATGGAAACAGTGGCAGACTTTTTTTTTGGGGGGGGCGGGGACGGGTGGTTCCAAATTCATTGCAGATGGAGACTGCAGCCATAAAATTAAAAGATGCTTCCTCCTTGGAAGAAAAGCTATGACCAACCTAGAGAGCGTATTAAAAAGTAGAGACATTACTTTACCAACAAAGGTCTGTCTAGTTGGAGCTATCATTTTTCCAATAGTCATGTATGAAAGTGAGTGTTGGACTATAAATAAAGCTGGGCACTGCAGAATTGCTGCTTTTGAACTGTGGTGTTGGAGAAGACTCTTGAGAGTTCCTTGGACTGCAAGGAGATCCAACCAGTCCATCCTAAAGGAAATCAGTCCTGAATATTCATTGGAATGACTGTTGTTGAATCTGAAACTCCAGTACTTTGGCCACCTGATGTGAAGAACTGACTCACTGGAAAAGACCCTGATGCTGGGAAAGATTGAAGGCAGGAGGAGAAGGGGACAACAGAGGATGAGATCGTTGGATGGCATCATCGATGCGTTGGGCATGAGTTTGAGTCGGCTCCGGGAGTTGGTGATGGAAAGGGATGCCTGGCGTGCTGCAGGCAATGGGGTTGCAAAGAGTAGGACATGACTGAGCAACTGAACTGAACTGAACTGAACAAAGTCAAAGGCTTTGGCATAGTCGACAAAGAAGAAGTAAACATTTTTCTGGAACTTTCATGCTTTTTCGATGATCCAATGGATGTTGGCGATTTAATCTCTGGTTCCTCTGCCTTTTCTAAATCCAGCTTAAATCTGGAAGTTCCCCAGGTAAATCTAATTTTTTGCCAGTGTTGAGAATCATTACAACTCATCAAGGACTGACCTTTCTCTGTAGGTTATTAAGGAGTAAGATAATTGATATTCATGGTCTTTTGGTTTCACTACAGTATTTTTTTTTCTCTCATAAAGCCGTAAGCTTGAGATGTGAGTACTGCACACTCAACATGTACAATGAATACGAGTGAAACTCCACAGTCACAGAATATCAATTAGTATTCTTTTGGGCACTAGTTGTTCCAGTTATATTTTTTAGCAGTTAAGAGAGGATTGACATACCCTGTGTAAGCTCTATCAATCATGATCTAGTCTCTGAGTAAACAAAGTGGATGACTGACATTTGAGATACTTTATGCTTTATCCCTCTTTATCTTCTTATCTTCTGTTTTCATCTTATAGCATGCCTGATTCTCTTTCTGGCTTATGCTCCTATCATACTCAATTATTTTACAGTCCCTTTCACTCCAGTAATGCACAGGCTTTTTACATCTATAAGATGTTGATATGATGTTTCCTCTGCTTGCACTCTCTTCTTCTTATCTGCCTAAAAATTTCCTATTCACCCTTCAATATCAAGAGTTCTTAATGGTGCATGTTCTGAGTTAGGAAGAAAAATATACATGTGTGTGTGTGTGTGTGTGTGTGTGTTTGTTATATGCATTTTTATTGGAAGAAGTGTCATAATTTCATTATGTCCCCCCAAAGGATTGTGACTTCATAAAGATTAAAACCCATTCCTTTTGCTTATGGTCAGATGTGACATAGTTGAAGCACACTCTGAGACTTCCTAGTCTCCAACTGCCCTAACTGAGTTTCCTGTCACAGGTACTCTGTCTTCATGTGGGTTCCCATGAAAGTGAAAGTGAAAGTCGCTCACTCGTGTCCAACTCTGTGCGACCCCATGGACTATACAGTCCATGGAATTCTCCAGGCCAGAATACTGGAGTGGGTAGCCCATAGCGCTTTAAATACTCTGTTTCTATATCATTTTTACTTGTATCCCTTTGAACTTGGAGCTCATTTGCAGGGAGTGAGCTCCGCCTCTGGCAAAGGTCATGAGGAAGGAGGCTTGGCATACGCAAAGGCGGGATCAAGCCTCAGGAGTCTCCCTGGAAATTCTCGAGCAATCTACCCCCAAAACCAGAGTCTGCCTACTTTCTGCTTTGTGCTTTCACCTACACCTCTGACTTTACGGGGGGCTGTCCCCCACTACCTCTCTGAAAAAAGTTAGCTTACAGCTCCAGTTAATAATTCCTGGGTGTGACAGTGTTTAACCTACAAACTCCTTTGGAAATCCTCTAGCCTGCCTGAATAGGTTTTTCCGGCCACATGTGATTGTTCAGAGCCTCCCAATTGTGAGAGGCAGGAGATGTTCTAAACTGTGTAAACACAGATTCTTTTGAATAGTTAAAAGATTGATTAGAAATTGTATTGGTGAAGGGATTTTCACTTGTTGGGCCAATGTTTGCTGCTAAGTCTCCATATCCCTTACCTGCTGTGTCCCTGGCAGTGTATTGATTAATATAATTGGTGTAAGTAGTAGCTTTAATGTTTGTAACCTGGGACCCTTGAGTTAATTCTTTTTCTTGTTATAGCCCACCACACCTTTGCTCTGTAGGAATGCAACTTTATCTAATGCTTTTGGAGGGTGGCTCCTGACCAATCACCTTTAGAGAAAAATAAGTTTTCTGAAGAAAAGGTCTTAAAATGTTAACAGGCCTCCGGGCCAGAAGATGATGCAAATCACCTAACTTTTGCATATGCTAAGTTTGCAGGAAGAAAGCCTGGCTTGCTGCCTGACTCTACCCCTTCCCCCATTATCCTCTATGCATAACTTAAGGTATAAAAACTACTTTGGAAAATAAAGTACGGGCCTTGTTCACCGAAACTTGGTCTCACCATGTCGTTCTTTCTCTTACCTTCTGGCTGAATTATTCAGCCTCTTTTCTTCACTGAATTTTCCTACTGAGCTATCCTTATTTCAACCGCTTTTCTCCACTAAATTTCTTCACTGAGCTATCCTCATTCTATTACTCTTTATATCCTTAATTAACATTTAATTAAGCAATTGTTTCCTGATCTTCGCCTACGCCGTCTCTCCTTCGAATACCCTGGATCAGCAGGGGCTGGTCCCCGGCACTCATTGAAGGCAGGGACAATGGTTTATTCATCTTTAATCCCAAAGCTTTTTATACATATGTTCATTAGTCTATAGCTAGGTAGAATATTGAAGCTTGGAATCACTATGGCTATCTCCTCTGCTCCAAGAAAAATTTCTTTAATATTTTAATAATATGAGTTCTAGAAAAAAAAAAACATAAAATGGAGGGAAGAATTGTCAGCAAAATTATTCAAGAAAAATTTGCAAAATGTAAAATTGTTTATTTACATTTTAGAAGACTAGCACCCACAAAAATTGATGAAAATAGACTCATGCCAAGATACATCAGGGTGAAATTTCAGAATACTGGGAACAAAGAGAAATTTAACCCTCAGGTTTCCAGAGGATTAAAAAATAGAAACACAATGGCTTAAGAAGTTTCAATATCATCAATATAAAACAGAAGGCAATGGAATGAAGATGTGAAGATTTGTAAGGAAAATGATTCTAGACATATATAAGCTAAAAATATAAGTAAATGATACTCTCAGGCTTATGAGCTCTCAAAAATTTAATCTCCGTGTGCAGTTTTGTCAGGAAGGTATTGGAGATTTTTCTCCACCCAAAGTAAGAAGTAAACCAAGAAAGAGGAAGATGTGGAATGCAAAAAAAGATACGGTGCAGGAGAGAGACAAATGAAATCCCTAGAAGGATGCTGAAGGGCTCTTTGCCTTTCCATAAGAATTTTAGGATCACTTTATCAGTTTCTGTTGAAAAGAGAGCTGAAAGTTTGATAGGAACTGCAGTGAATCTGTAGATCAACTTTTGAAGTATTGACATCTTAATGATTACTTATCAAATTCGTGAACACTGGATTCATTTCCATTTGTTTTTGTGTACAATTTATTTCAAAATATTTTATAGTTTTCAGTGTACAAGTCTTATACTTTTGTTAAATTTATTCCTAAATGTCTTATTCTGTTTCATGCTATCATATGTAAATTGTTTTCTTATTTTCATTTTAGGTTGCTCACTGCTGATGTGTAGAAATACAACTGATTTTTGTACATTGATCTTGTACCTTGATATCTTGCTGAACTTCATAGCTATAACAGTTTCTTTTCAGGCTTCTTAGAATGTTCTATATGCACAATGTATATGCAAATAGAGGAAATTTTAATTTAAAAAAATTCTGGATGCCTTTATTTCTTTTATTTGCATATTTGTCCTGCCTAGAAGCTCTATTACAATGTTGAATAGAAATGGAAGAGCAAACATCCTTGCTTTGTTTCTAATCTTAGAGGGAAATTTTTCAGGATTTTGTCAGTAAATATGATTGTAGTTAGCTGTGAGATTTTCACAGATGCCTTTAATCAGGTCGAAGAAATTCACTTTTATCCCTAGTTTGTTGAATAGCTTTTTATGAAGGGGTATTGAGTTTTACCAAATGTGTTTTCTGCCTTATTGAGATGGTAATCTTTTTTCTTTTTTTTAATGTAATTCATTGATTTTCATGTTCAGCTACCTTTTCTTTCCTGGGATAAATCTCAGTTGGTCATGGAGCATAATCATTTTATAGGTTTGGTTTGAACTTTTTGTTGAAGATTTGGGGGAGAGTGCTGTGTTTATAAAAGATGTTGGTATCTAACTACTATTGCTGTGTTGTTTATGTCTTCAGTTCTGTCAGTATTTGCTTTATCTATTATCGGACTCTTTTTTGGTGCATATATATTTTAATCCTTATATCTTCTTCACAAATTGACACTTACAGCATTATAAAATGTCCATTTTTATCTTCAGTAGCAGTTTGTTTCTCTAGAGTCCATTTTGTCTGACATTGGTATATATTCTCTAGCTCTCTTTTGGTCATTTTTTGCATTGTGTATATTTTCACTTTTACATTCAACTCAATTTTGTATCTTTGCATTTAGTGTGTGTCTTCTGTAGACTGTAAATGATTCAGTTATGGGTTTTTAAAATGTATTTCTTCCAACTTCTGCCATGTACTTAATGTGTTTAATCTATATTTACAGCAATAACTAATAACATAGGATTTAGTCTGCCATATTGCTGTTTGTTTTATGTATGTAATTTGATTTCTGTTCTTCTGTTCTCCCATTACTGCTTTCTTTTGATAGGTAGATATTTTTTAGTGTAAAGATTTTAATTCCTTCAGTCCATAGTGAAAAGTGAAAGTTGCTCAGTCATGTCCGACTCTTTGTGACTCCATGGACTGTACAGTCCATGGAATTCTCCAGGCCAGAATACTGGAGTGGGTAGCCTTTTCCTTCTCCAGGGGATCTTTCCAACCCAGGGATCAAACCCACATCTCCTGCATTGCAGGCAGATTCTTTACCAGCTGAGCCACAAGGGAAGCCGTTCAGGTCATAGCAGATCTCTAGCTCTGTTCTGTTCTCTCCAGTGACTCCTAGGATGCTCATTTTCACTGTGGTTGTGGATTTGCATTTTTTGTGAATATGATGGAGTTGAAGCAGAGGATGTGGCAACATAGAAAGTTATAATGCAGAAACTAACTGTTAATTTCCTGATTTAGTTATTTGTCCTCAATGAATACTCAATTGCTACAAGCCTTGATTAATTTACATAGTTTTGTAAACACTGATTTTGATGTCAGCATTTTTGTTGTTTTTATGAAAGACATAAGTTTCAGAGATCATATCTCTGTTTTCACTGACAGCCCCTTATTTTAAGTTTTATAAATGGTACTGGTATATTACTTTCATACCAATTTCTGTCTCATTTGTCTATTGACACAATGGTGCTGCACAACAAAGCTACCTCATAATACAATGGTATTAAAAAATAACTGTTAATATAAATGCCACTTTTAGGATTTGGATTATTTTGGATGAATTTGTTTGGTTAATTCCTCTTTTCCACTAGGGCTTATTTATGTCTGTGGCAGGATAGTTGTTGGATACAAGATACATGCACCCCAATGTTCATAGCAGCATTATTTACAGTAGCCTTGACAGGAAAACAACGTGTCCATCAACATATAAATGGATAAAGAAGCTGTGGTATATATATGTAGAGAGAAAGTAGTGTTCCATTGTGCATATAGATATATTAATATATACACATATGCATACATATGTCTGTGTGTGTATATATATATACACACACACACACACAATGGAACACTATTCACTAATATATACACACACACACACACACACACATATATATATATATATGTAGGGATATATATACAGTGGCACATTGAGTAGTGTTCTGTTGTATTTATCCATTTATCTGTTGATGGACACTTAGGTTGTTTTCATGTCCTGGCTGTTGTAAATAATGGTGCAATGAACTTTGGGGTGCATGTGTCTTGTATCCAGCAACCATCCATATATAGGTACATATATATAAACATGTGTATATAGATATGTATTTGTATATATATATATGTATTTGTGTGTATACACACACACACACACACAATGGAACACTGCTTGACCATAGAAAAGGATGACATTTTTCCATTGGCAGCAACATGAATGGACTTGGAGGATTATGCTAAGTGAAATAAGTCAGGCACAGAAAGACAAATATTGTTTGATATCACTTACTTGTGGATTCTAAAAAATATAGCAAGCTAGTGAATAAAACAAAAAAGAAGCAGACTCACAGATATAGAGAACAAATTAATTGTTACCTATGAGGAGAGGGAAGTAGAGAGCAGCAATATAGAGGGAAGGGATAGAAGGTTAATGTCAGGGTTCCTTTGACAATATATGAAATCATTTGTGTGAAACTTTTGAAAATTGAAAAGCTCTATAGAATGTAAAGAATCTTTCTTCTAATACAAATATATTATATATATTTATTTACATAAATATGTATATATAGTTATTTAAATTGGAAGATAACTGCATTATAATGTGTTGGTTTCTTCTGTACAACCACATGAATCAGCCATAAGTATATGAATATATGTATATATGCTGTGCTGTGCTTAGTTGCTCAGTAATGTCCAACTTTTTGCCACCCCATGGACTGTAGCCCACCAGGCTCCTCTGTCCATGGGGATGCTCCGGGCAAGAATACTGGAATGGGTTGCCATGCCTTCCTGCAGGGGATCTTCCAAACCCAGGGATCGAACCCAGGTCTCCCACATTTCAGGTGGATTCTTTACCATCTGAGCTGCCACGGAAGCCCAAGAATACTGGAGTGGGTAGCCTATCCCTTCTTCAGGGGAACTTCCCAACCCAGGAATCAAACTGGGGTATCCTGCATTGCAAGCATATTCTTTACCAGCTGAGCTACCAGGAAAAAAAAAAAATATATATATATATATATATATATCTCCCCTCTGTCTTGAGCCTCCCTCCCACTTCCCCTCGCTCTATATAGTTGTTATTATCCATTCATCCCTTGGTAGAGATTTAGGTTGTTTCCATATCTTGGCTATTGTGAATAATACTGCAATACACATGGAGGTACAAATAGCTCTTTGAGATACTGGTTTTATTTCCTTTGGGTATATACCCATAAGTGAGATTGCTGTTTTATTTCTAATTTTTTTGAGTACACTCTATATTGTCTACCATAATGGCTACTCAAGTTTTCATTCCTGCAAACAGTCTCCTACCCAAATCTCAAAGTTCCCATAAAGGCACTTGTGTCCTCTGGTTGCCACCAAATTATTGTTGCTGAGAAGGGATATGAGTAGAGGATCTCCTATTCCACCATTTTGCTGATGTCACCTCCCTCAATGTTTGTAGGGAGTCTACAAATTTTTCATTCAAATTATTCTAGTATTTCCTGCTATCCAATACTACTGGAAATGGTATTTTAAAGTTTATTTTGAAATTTTGGTTGCTAGTAGATTAACAACTACATTTTTATATTGACTTGCTGTTCTGTAAATTTGTTAATTTACTTGTCCATTTTACTAGTTGCTTTATAGATAACTCAGAATTTTCTATGTAAACCATCATGCTGTCTTCTAATAGAGCTTTACTTCTTCTATTCCCAAACGTAGAACTTTTAAAAAAAGTATTCTTGCTATATTTCACTGGCTACAGCCTTGAATAAATCCATTTTCTTTTTGGAAGACTTATGGAATATGTTCCATATTTCTGAGTTAAGTGTGAAACCATAGGTTTCACCTATAGTTTTATACATTTTTTTTTTTTTTTTTCGGTGCAAGGGTATGAAGAGTTCCCGTCTATGTCCAGGTTTGTAAGAGGTTTTTCCATGAATGAATATTGAATTTTGTGAAATATTTTTACTGTATCTGAATTATCATATGTTCTTTTTAAATTTTAGTTTGTTAACATGGTAAACTGCATTGGTTGATTTTTAATCAGATAAATCATCTTTTTATTCCTTGGATATATCTCACTTGGTCATTGATCAGAAAAGAGTTAACATTTCAGTTGGAGACTGCTGTTATTGGAAAGGCTTACTTGCACAGTTTGCTTTTGGCTGGTGTTTGGCAACTTGGATTTTGGGAGAGCTCTCTCCACTCCAACTAATAAGGGTAGCTCACTGTGCTTAAATTGTTAATGCAAACAATGTCATTATGCTGAACATCTGCTTTCTTTTTGGAGTCCAGAATGTATGTGCTAGATAGACAATGCCTAGAAAATCAACCCACAGTAAAAGCAAATTAACAAATAAAAATCCCTTGAAATTGAGTCTTTAGTGAGATTTCCTGATGGACAGCATTTCACACATTTTATTTCAACTTGTTGTAGAAAATAAGCATATCCTATGTGACTTTAATAGAAGAGAATTCTCCAAAGGTTGTCCCGGATTTTCTCTGTACTTTGCCCCATGTGACATTTTCCTTTGCTGACTTTGCTTTGTATCCTGTGCCTGTGTTTGTGCCTATGTTCATGAAGGATACAGATCTATAGATTTTTAGTGATAGTCTTGACAGATTTTGAAATTAGGGATATGCTGATCTTGTAAAATGAGTTGAGAAGTAGTCCATCCTCTTTTTTTGAAATCATATGTATAAATTGGGTACTATTTCTTTTTAAAATGTCTCATAAAATTCACCAGTGAAGACATTACAGCCTGAGAGTGTGTGTGTGTGTGTGTGTATAAGAGGTGTTTTAAAAAGTTATACATATATTGTTTATTTACAAAATCAATTTTTAATATATGTGAGATTATATATCTCTATCTATATATCTATATTCACATCTACATCTATATATGTTTCACTTACTTCTTATGTAAGTTTTTATAAGTTGGGTCTTTCAATCAATTTGTTCACTTAATAGGTTTTCAAATTTATTGACATGAAGTCAGATTTATATTCCTTCAATATCATTTTACTGTCAGTAGGACCTATAGTGTTGCTCACCTCTTTCTTTCCTGACATTGGAAATTTATATTTTCTCTTCTGATTCCTATTTTACTAGAGATATATCAAGTTTATTAATCTTTTCAAAGCACCTTTTTTCAAACTCTTACCTAAGTGAAAGCAGAGATCCATTTTACATGCATTCAGTTCAGTTCAGTTCAGTCGCTCAGTCGTGTCTGACTCTTTGCGACCCCATGAATCGCAGCACGCCAGGCCTCCCTGTCCATCACCAACTCCCGGAGTTCACTCAGACTCATGTCCATCGAGTCGGTGATGCTATCCAGCCATCTCATCCTCTGTCATCCCCTTCTCCTCCTGCCCCCAATCCCTCCCAGCATCAGAGTCTTTTCCAATGAGTCAACTCTTCGCATGAGGTGGCCAAAGTACTGGAGTTTGAGCTTTAGCATCATTCCTTCTAAAGAACACACAGGGCTGGTCTCCTTTAGAATACACTGGTTGGATCTCCTTGCAGTCCAAGGGACGCTCAAGAGTCTTCTCCAACACCACAGTTCAAAAGCATCAATTCTTCGGCGCTCAGTTTTCTTCACAGTCTAACTCTCACATCCATAATGACCACTGCAAAAACCATAGCCATGACTAGACGGACCTTTGTTGGCAAAGTAACGTCTCTGCTTTTCAATATGCTATCTAGGTTGGTCATAACTTTCCTTCCAAGGAGTAAGTGTCTTTTAATTTCATGGCTGCAGGCACCATCTTCAGTGATTTTGGAGCCCAGAAAAATAAAGTCTGACACTGTTTCCACTGTTTCCCCATCTATTTGCCATGAAATGATGGGACCAGATGCCATGATCTTCGTTTTTTGAATGTTGAGCTTTAAGCCAACCTTTTCACTCTCCTCTTTCACTTTCATCAAGAGACATTTTAGTTCCTCTTCACTTTCTGCCATAAGGGTGGTGTCCTCTGCATATCTGAGGTTATTGATATTTCTCCCATCAATCTTGATTGCAGTTTGTGCTTCTTCCAGCCCAGCGTTTCTCATGATGCACTCTGCATATAAGTTAAATAAGCAGGATATAGATTTGTTATTTAATCTAAACATTTTGTAAATTCCAGTATTGTGGCTATTTTTCTTTTTTTTCTTTTAATTTGTTTTTTAATATAAATTTATTTATTTTAATTGGAGGCTAATTACAATATTGTATTGGTTTTGCCATACATTGACATATGAGTGATGTGAGAGAAGGCTTTCTACTTCCCAAACTTTTAAAATAATCTTAATTTCTGATTTCTACTTTAGCTATTTTTTTTGCAATGAGTTTTGTAAAATGTCAATCCTTAAAAATGTATTGAAATTTTCTTTATGACCTGAAATAAGGGTTAGGTTGACAAGTTGACTTGAGGAGTAAATTCACCTGGCTGCTTCTTTTTTTTTTAAGTAAAGTTTTTTTTTTTGGCATACAGCCGTGTTTGTTCATTTAGGTATTATCTATGACTGATTTTGTACTACTACGTCAGAGTTGAATGCTTGTGAAAGAGACCTTATAACTCACAAAGCTTTAAATATTTACCAGATATCTGGCTCTTTGCAGAAAGTTTACAGACCCCTGACCTAGAACACAGTCGATATTTGTAAACGGTCATTGTGTGCAAGTAAAAAGTCTCTTGCTTCCCTTCTCTCTCTCTTGCCCTTCTGTCTCTATTGACACATATGCACACATACATACACGGACACACACACACACAAATTCGATTGAGAATAGTAATGGAATTGTTCAAAATTTTTTGTCATTTGATTTTTTTTTTTTCAGTTTTGAAGAGGAACACATTTTAAAAAAGCTGCCCTATTGATTTATCTTTGTGTTGTCATCAAATTTGGCTTCATATATTTTCAGGCTACATTATCCAGTTCCTAAAAGTTGAATTTAGGTAGATTATGATTTTTATCATGTTGAAGTATACTTTATGTTTATCAAGGTTTTATGCTTTAAATTCAGTATATTCTAGTATTAGTATGGTATGTACACTAGCTTAATTTGGTTAGTATTTTCCTGGCATATCTTTTTATATCCTTAATAATTTCAAATTTTCTCCTGTTTCTTATTTTGCTTATAAGTGCGTTTCTTGTAAGCAGTAAAGAGCTGGATTTTTAGATTCAAATATAATTATCTTTCTTATTAAATCAATAAGTTTAATCAATATTCATTAACATTATATTGTATATTTGGAAATATTTACATCTTTTTATTTTATGTTTTCTGTTTACCATGCATTTTGTTTGATTTTTCCAACTGTCTTGATTTATATTGAAGCTTTAAAATTTTTCTTTTCCCTTAGGAACTATAGCTTATATGTCTGTATTTCTGGTGGGTTTTCTTTAAATTTTTAGCATCTGCAGTAACATACACAATTTTTATAACAAGTTCCAAAGTTGCTCAATATCTCTAGTCTCCTACAATGGAAGACAAAGATCTTAGAATGTTCTCCAAATCACTGAATCCCCACATGAAGTGAAAGTTGCTCAGTCATGTCCAACTCTTTGCAACCCCATGGACTATACAGTCCATGGAGTTCTCCAGGCCAGAATAGGGGAGTGGGCAGCCTTTCCCTTCTCCAGGGGATCGTCCCAACTCTGGGATCAAACCCATGTCTCCCACATTGCAGACGGATTATTTACCAGCTGAGCCACAAGAGAAACCCAAGAATACTAGAGTGGGTAGCCTATCACTTCTCCAGCAGATCTTCCTGACCCAGGAATTGAACCGGGGTCTCCTGCATTGCAGGAAGATTCTTTATCAACTGAGCTATCAGGGAAGCCTGAATCCCCACGGCCTGTGTCCCTATTTATTGTCTAAAACTTAATTCTTCCTTTCAGTACAAATAGAATCTGTGTTCTTTGTTGGATACCAGGTATAGTTTTTCGCATGCACTTTGCTTGGAGCAAGGGATCGCTCTTAGATTCAGCTTCATTCAGTGAGGTAGTTCTGATTTGTAGGGTTTTTCTTTTTACCTCAAGGAAATCAAATGAGTCTCTGTCTACTTCCTGTTCTGTGACTTCAGTGGCACACCCCCATTGTTATGGGGCTGAATTGCGTTTTCTGTAAATTCATATGTGAAATCCTAACCCCCTAATCCTAATACCTTGGAATATGACTGTTTGTAGAGATGCTGTCTTTAAAAGAGATAATTAAGATAAAATTAGGTAATGGTCAGGGCTTAATCCACTATGCTTGGCATCCTTGTAAGCAGAAGAGGAGATTAAGATACAGATAGGTACCTAGAGAAGACCATGTGAATACAGAAGATGATGGCTATTAACAAGCCAAGAAGAGAGGCCTTTAGAAGGAACCACTTTGCTAACTTCTTGATCTTGGACACCTAGCCTCCAGAACGGTGAGGAAGTAAACATCTACTGTTTTAAGCCATCTAGTTTGTCATAGTCTGTTATGGAAGCCCTAGCAAGCTAGTATATCCACTCTATATTTGTGTTCCATTTGTGGTACATAGATTTATGTATTTATTTTAAAAGCCAATTATGTCTTTTTATTTAAAATAAAAACTCATTCATTTCTATGTGAGAAATGGGATGGGAAGCTTTGTTTTTTAGACTGATATTTAATTGGAGAATGCTTTGCAGTGTTGTGTTGTTTTCTGCTTTACAACATCACAAATAAGATATATATATATATATATATGTATATATATGTATATATATGTGTATATATATATCTCCTCCCTCTTGAATCTCCGTGTCAGTCCCCCGAATCCCACCCCTCTAGGTGGTTACAGAGCACCAGGCTGGGCTCCCTGTGTTACATAGCAGCTTCCCACTAGCTATTTTACGCATGGTAGTGTATATATTTTAAAGCTACTTTCTCAATTCATTCCACCCCTCCTTCCCCCTCTGTGTCCACAGGTTCATTCTCTATGTCTGTGTCTCCATTCCTTCCCTGCAAATAGGTTCATCAGTACTGTTTTTTCTAGATTCCATATATATGTGTTAATATGTGATATTTGTCTTTCTCTTTCTGACTTACTTCATTCTGTATAACAGGCTTTTGGTTCATATACCTCAGTTCAGCTGATTCACATTTCTTCCTTTTTATGGCTGAGTAATGTACCATTGTATATATGTACCAAGCTTCTTTATCCATTCATCTGTTGATGGATATCTACGTTGTGTCCATGTCCTGGCTATTATAAATAGTGATGCAATGAACACTGGAGTACATGTGTCTTGAATAGTTGTTTACTCAGGGCATATGCCCAGTAGTGGGATTGCTGGGTCATATGATGCTTTGGGGCTTCCCTGGTAGTTTAGATGGTAAAGAATCTGCTTGCAATGCAGGAAACCCAGGTTCAGTCCCTGGATTGGAAAGATCCCATGAAGAACAGCTACCCACTCCAGTATTCTTACCTGGAGAATCCCATGGACCGAGGAGCCTGGCAGGCTATGGTCTATGGAGTTGCAAAGAGTTGGACATGACTGAACATGCATGCACTCTATGCCATGGTAGTTTTCTTCCTAATTTTTAAAAGAACCTCCATACTGTTCTTTACGGGGTGGGGCGCTTTGAATATGAACTCCTAGAAGCATTTTTAATCTTCTAATTTTTTAAATTAGAACTTTTAATTCTCATCCTCTCTTCTTTGTATAACATTCAATATGGATTTTTAATGTAATCTCTGAGTGTCATAGTATGATTAGGACACACTTTGCTTTCAGAAACAACTAGAAGACAAGAATGGTCTGTCTTTTGGTCTAATGTTCATTTTTGTATTCCCCTAAAGGTCTAACACAATGCCTGATACATCATTTGTGTTCAATACATTTTTAGTTAATTGACTAATGGAAAGAAGACTAGACTAGAGTCTAGAGATCTAGGTCCTATCATAGCTGTATATCTCACTAACTGGGCAAGTCAGTTAAGTTCTCTGGGGCTCATTTTGTCCTTTTGAACCATGTGTGTCCAAGTTAAGACCTCTTAGGTTAGAATATTGCAAACCTATATATGTCCGAAAAAATATGCCCAGTCTATCCAAGGTCATGTAGAGAGAGAAAAAAGCTAATGGAGTACAATTTTCCTCTTGGTTCTCCTCACTTACTTTGAAATCAATAACCAGTCTAAGCACTCCTTAGAAGCAACTCTACAGCCCACCATTAGTCTCCAATTGACTAAACAAATCTAGACTTAATAAAACTTACTTTTGCTAATGGCAGGTAATGGAAGAATCAGAACTTCCCAGAGACCACAGGCTTCATTTCCCTTCATACATTACTTGCTGGATCAGCGGTTACTGCTGTACTTGAGCTGTATAAGGCTAATAACCCTGGAGCAGAGAAAAAAAATACCTCACTTACTGTTTTACAGCAGTCACTATCTGATAATCACAAAATGGTTTCTGGGTCAGTTATGCGTCCTCAAGGTAAGACCAAAATGCCAGCTCAAATAATAGGGCAATGAAGAGCCTTAATAAAGAGATTTTTATAAAATGCTTAGAGGCACTGGTCTTAAAATTGCAACAGATTTTCTTTCATGCCAGGTGCTACCTAAACTTGGTGCTCTATGACATATATTTATTTAAAAGTTTAACTGAATTTCACTGATGTTGGTGGCAAATATAATATTTGAATGCCTCTATTAAGATAAGTACTATTAAGCAAGAGATTTATGAAGATGTGTGCAAAGACTATTCATACTTTACATAGAAACTCTGTCTTTGAGGGAATTCAATTAAAATTCCTGTACTCATACAGCTCAAGTGCCAGAAAGGGTTTCAGCTGGAAATCTCTTCTTAGAATTAAGAGATCAAAAGGATGGATTTTTAGTTCCTTTTTTAAATATCAGCACTCAGTGTTAATAACTAAGGTTTAATGAGGGTTTTTCCCTCCAGTTAATCTCTTTACAATTCACAGGTTTAGAAACTGTGGAAGAAAGAATCTTCTGCCTCAGTGTACATTATCTCCTGGTTGACTGTGAGTTTAAAAAGATGACAGCAGGGTACAAGCAGTTCATTGACAAGTATTCAAGGCAGTTTAGGATCCATAGGAATATTGGTTAGGAAAGTCATTATTAACAAAGTTTTGCAAAACTTTTGATTATCTATGCTTGATAGTCCTGTTAGTTCTATGTAGGTCAAATCTAGCCTGTAGGAGACATCAGTCTGCCTCATGAGTTTAGTCCCAGGTTAGTGAGTGTCTATAGCAATGCAATTTATAAGGCTGAAATCAAAAGAATCTGGGGAAAGGAGATCTCTTAGAGGTACCAGTTACTAGTTAATCAAGGGAAAAATCTATCTTACCTGTTTTTGTGGTGGTATCCCACTGTTACAATTATTGTGCCAAATTCATTTAGTTTTCAACAAATATTGATCGAATGCCCACCATGTGCCAAGCAGTTTTCTAGACACCGAGCTTACAGCATTAAATAAAACAAGCACATTTCTAATCTCATAGAAGGTAAATTCTGATAGGAGGATATAGGCATGCAGGAAGGATTGTGTAGTAGTTGAGTATGGTTTAAGTTAGATATGGCCACCAGAGAGACCTCACTAAGAAAATGGTTTTTGAGTAGAGATCTGAAGGAAGTGAAGGAGTAAACCATGCAGATATTTGAAGAAGAGCATACTAGGCAGATGGAACAGCAATTACAGAGGCCCTGAAGCAGGTAGAAGCCTGATATTGTCTAGCAATATCTAGGAGGCCAGTGTAGCTGGGTCAGAATGAGTGAACAGGAGCATAGTCTGAGGTCAGGTCAAAAGATATAGGGGATTGTCATGCAGAATCTTATACAAACTCTGGCTTTTTCAGTGAGATGGGAATCCATCACTGAGTTTGAAGCAGGGGAGGCAAATACAGAAGCAAGAGGTCCAATGAGGATGCTACTGTAGCATTCCAGGGGAAAGATAATGGTGTTTTGGATTAAAGTAGTAGCAATAGATTTTGTGGAGAAGGTGTCAGAGTCTCGATATAATTTGAAGTTTTACTAATGGATTTGCAACAGGATTTACTGATGAACCAGATGTGGGTTGTGTGATATATTGGAGAATTAAGGATGGCTCCAGAAATGGCAACCCACTCCAGTACTTTTGCCTGGAAAATCCCATGGACAGAGGAGCATGGTAGGCTACAGTTCATGGGGTCGCAAAGAGTCAGACACAACTGAGTGACTTCACTTTCACTTTCCAATATTTTTGCCCTAAGCACCTGGAGCTACAAATTGTCACATGAAGAAAACTGTGGAAGGACAAATTTGGTGGTGGTGGTGATGGGGAACAGGAACTCAGTTTGATACGTGGTAAGTTTGAGATGCCTAGTAGTTGCTGGAAGCGATGGTATATCATTAAGAGCACACATTCAAGAGCTAAACTATCTAAATTTAAATTATCTTTCCACCATTCAGCAGCCATGTGACCTTGAGAAAATTACTTGATAAGTGTGTGTCCCTATTTTCTCATCTTAGAATGGGAGTGATATTAGCACATACTTCATACAGCTGTTTTAAGGATTAAATACATTAATGTTTAGAAAAACTGCTTAAAATGAGGTTTAGAAAAGAATAAACCCTATATGAGCTCAGTTGTGTCCGAATCTTTGCAAGCCCATGGACTGTAGCCCACTAGGCATCTCTGTCTGTGGAATTCTCCAGGCAAGATCACTGGAGGGGGTTGCCATTCCCTTCTCCAGGGAATCTTCCCAACTCAGGGATTGAACCCCAGTCTCCTGCAATTGCAGGCAGATTCTTTACCATCTGAGGTACTAGGGAAGTCCATACAAGCATTCATTTTTATTATTGTTATTATTATCATTACTATTATTTATTCTTACTATTAGACATTCCAGTTGAGCTGTCAACTATGCTACTGTCTGTTTCAGTCTAAAGTTCAGAAGAGGACGTAAGTTTGAGACAAATTTTGCAGTCGTCAGCATATAGATGGAACTTAAGCTAAGAGACAAGGAGAACAGCAAAGATATGAGTGTTGGTAAACTCTTCAAGGGCACTGGGACACACTGTACCTTTTAGAAGTATGGAAAATAAAGAAGAATTGAAAAGGAGATGGAAAAGGAGTGGTCAGAGAAGTGAGAGGAAACAATGTGTGGTATTCTGGAAACTAAGAAAGAAACTACATGAGATGAGGCCTTAGAAATAAGTAGTGGCTTCAATTCTATTTAATTCAATTTATTTGTGACCTTGACAAGAGCAGTTTTATTGGGGTGGTAGGAGCATAAGCTTTATTCTGGTTCAAGAAGAAATAGAAAGAGTATAGACAATTCTTTCCAAGGAGTTTTGCTGTATTTCTATAAATGGGCATGAAGCTAAACAAGGAAGAGGAGCCAAGAAAATTTTTTACCTAGGATGGTAGAAATAGTATATTTGTATCTGATGATATTGATCCAGGAGAGAAGGAAATGTGATGATATTGGAGAGAGAGAATTATTGGACTGATATGATTAAGGCCAGTTTCTCAATATTACTGGGTGGGAAAAGACATTACTATTTTTCATTATCTCTGAGAGCTTTAACTATATAATAGATAAAATTGGGTGCAGACTTTGATATCACATAAAGAGGGAGATAAATTACCAGTAACATTTCTGAACAAATCAGAGAAGGGGGGTACTTCGGGGCTGGGTTCCTTCCTCACACTGATAAGCCTTGGAAGCCGCTAATGGTCATGGTCTTAAAAGAGCATATGTTGATAAAATCTCATATCAGCAGTTCCTGAAAACTCAACAACAAAATTATATTATGAATTTCTGTGCTTTTTTTTTTCTCCATCTGCACTGATCCCATCTTAGTCCAAGTCCCTATTGACTCTCATCAGAAGCAGAGTAATGGACTTCTAAGTGGTCATCCTACTTTGATTGTTGCCTGTTGCAGTCTCTTCTTCACACAATATGAAGAGAAGTCCTTTTGAATGGAAGTCATGTAATATCAACATTCTACTTCCTCCAAGGTCTGTTGTGAATGAAAATTTTATACCAAACTTGGAAAATCACAAAATGTTAACTGCTTGATATGTCAATATCAAGGCTTCCCAGGAGGCTCAGTGGTAAAGAATCAGCTTGCCAATGCAGGAGACACAGGAGATGCAGGTTCGACCTCTGCCACACCGAGTTGGAGAGATCCCCTGGAGGAGGATAACAATGTACTCCAGTTTTCTTGCCTGGGAAACCCCAAGGACAGAGGAGCCTGGTGGGCTAGAGTCCACGGGGTTGCAAGAGTTGGACGTGATTTAGTGACTAAACCACCACCACCACCATGTCAGTATCATGCTAACACATGTTCTAAGAAGCTTGCTTCATTCTCATTTGACACACATTTTCATATGAGTGTTGCCTTATTGTCACAGTTTATTCTGATTAGTGGACTTTTCTGGTGACTCAGTGGTAAAGAATCTCCCTGCCAAGCAGGAGACTTGGGTTGGATCCCTGGGTCAGGAAGATCTCCTGGAGAAGGAAATGGCAGCCCGCCCCCATATTCTTGCCTAGGAAATCTCATGGACAGAGGAGCCTGATGGGCTAAAATCCATGAGGTTGCAAAAGAGTTGGACACAACTTAGCAACAAAGCCACAAAAACAAATCTGATTAATAATCATCTGCAGCAATTAATGAATTGCTAAATAAATAAATCTATCTATTAAATAAATAAATAAATAAATCTATTTAGAGTTCTGAAAGTTTCAAGGCTAACCTGTAGAAACTGGCAAGTTGACAGCAAAGCCTGCTGGAAAAGTTATCCACAAAACTGTTATGATTTTACTTTCCTGTAGAAAGATATATAACCATGTATCTGACTTAGCAGCCTTAGGCATTTCTTTTCTGTCTATACAATTCCTTATTTGTCAGTCTTTGAACCAGCTCTTATTTCTTTCTTATTTATTCCTTTATTAATTAAGTTCATAAAAAGTTCACATATGCTCATTATCTGTTTATATGAGAATATTGCAATGTTTCTCATGATATTTTAAATAAAGTAGAAAGTCTTTAGCTATAGCCACAAAGCCCTATGTGATCAGGTTGCTAACTCTGAGGTCATCCACTACCACTCTACTAAGCCCTGTTGGCTTTTCTAGAACACAGTAAGTCATTTCTGATCCTAAAGCCACTTCAGTGTGCT
Organism: Bos grunniens; assembly: GCF_055505025.1. Classification (NCBI taxonomy): domain Eukaryota; kingdom Metazoa; phylum Chordata; class Mammalia; order Artiodactyla; family Bovidae; genus Bos; species Bos grunniens. The sequence goes on along the minus strand of NC_141194.1, from coordinate 120,109,098 downwards.
GTTATATCTTTTTGGAGAATTTTTTCCCCAGATTTCTACTTTGACTCATCTATTATATGAGACAGGTCTCTACTCAAATGTAAACCCCTCACAAATGCTTCACTGAGTTCCCTATCCAAAATATCACAACTACATACCACTCTATAAAACTACTTAACTGGATTTACTTTTTCTTTTTTCTTCTTCTTCTTCTTCTTCTTCTTTTTTTTTTTTTTACTTTACAATATTGTATTGGTTTTGCAATACATCAACATGAATCCGCCACGGGTGTACATGTGTTCCCCATCCTGAACCCCCCTCCCACCTCCCTCCCTGTACCATCCATCTGGGTCATCCCAGTGTACCAGCCCCAAGCATCCTGTATCCTGCATCAAACCTCAACTGGCGATTCATTTCTTATATGATATTATACATGTTTCAATGCCATTCTCCCAAATCATCCCACCCTCTCCCACAGAGTCCAAAAGACTGTTTTATACATCTGTGTCTCATTTACATTTAACGTAATTATTGATAAGTGTGATCAATAATTACCTTAAACATAAATAGACTTACTTTTTCTAACATTTCACTATGATCATTTTCAAACACGTAGCATAATGGAAAGGAACTTAGACTGAACACCCATCCATCCACCAGTGAGATCCTATCATTAAAATTTTTGCCATTGCATAATATTTTATAAATTCATTTATGATTCTAACATCGTTTTCATGCCCAAATGCACCGCCCCAACATTGCAATTTAAAATCCAGAAGTACAGTGTGTTTGTCTGTTTCAAACACTGCTGTATCCTCAGTGCTTGTAGCAGCACTTAATATGCAGAAGATGTCATAGATTAAATGACTGGTTCTAATTATTTAGTCACCTGCAATAGTATTATGCATCCATGTCCTATGATAGATGGGTAAGATCTCTGTAAGGAAGGAACCTCAGCCTTGCACAGGCTTTCTTCTCAGTGAAGCAGCATTCAACACATACTCAAACCTAGTGTCATGGCCCATGGTCCAGGCCCCTCACTATAACAGTTTCTGGGGAAACTGAGGAAGGGTTCCATAAGCCCTGACATCTTAGAATGGTATCCTTATCCTTAAAGCTGTCATTACTGTTGGGCCCCTTAGACTTAGGCAGGTAGGGGCACATCATCACAGATTTATTAGGCTAAACAAATGTACACGCCTACTATAATTAATGTTTAGCAATCAAGAGATGTTTTACTTAACTGACAGAAAAACATCCAACAGTGCAGTAACTATTTTTACCATTATAATAACATTCACCTCTTTTAATAAGTTGATTGCATTTGATGGTATAGTTTAAGACATAATGGGGTAGTAAGAGTTGTGTGATAAAGAAAGATAAATATATTACCCAATTTGAACTATGTGTCAAACAATGGTAGATTTAAGACTTCATTTATTGGAATGAGCTAAAGAAAAAAAATCACATGCAAAAGTGATAAAACTGTACATTTTAGCTTTCATTGGTAAAATGCTAAAGAAGTAGTCATTTATTAGTTCCCTTGATAGTCACAATGGTGATATTAATCATAATGGATTCACTAAATAATAATGTGACTATGAGATGTGGTGTTAGACATTCTAATTTACTTTTTGGAATAATTAATAAGATATACTCAGAAGCATTGGCCTCTTGTTCTGGGGAAACATTTTAAATGGAAAATGTTAATTTTACTGGTGTCACAATTATATTATAGAATTAATGATGATATTGTTCACCTAAATGTAAAAAGGAATTTTAATGCAATTTAAATTTCTTAAACTGTATTTTTGTGGATTTCAGTTAGTTTTACTTTGCAGAATGAAAACTGAACACAGCATATTTTGATATGTGTAAAGTGGTAAATGGGACAGCCTTTAGATACTTCTCTAAAACAGTAGAATGTAATCTACTTGCAAGTGAGTCTTCTATGTACATTTTCCTATATAATTCCTATAAATTTCCTTCTGATATTCCTATAAAATATACGAAGATTATGTGAATTAGTACATCTAAATGTATTGAAGTCTCCTTAAGGATATGGTGCCTGAAGAACCCTTTCAAGTGTTGGCATGATTGCAAATGGTGGGAGTTTTTTTCAGAAGATAATTTCACCCTCTATGGAGCTAGAGCTATTCCAGTGGGTTAGATCAATGTGCTTTAAAATTTCAGGGATATTTCAATATGGTCATTGGATCAGATTGGTGAAGGGTATTCCTTCAAAGGGACAAGTATGTTCTTAAGTCAGTATTTTCAAACCTGTGTAAAACCAGCATGACTTTATGTTAATGCAATTTGCTTCATGGAGCTGGTGTAAGGTGTGTAGGGTGACAGTTGCCCTATTAAAGGCTTGTCATAGGTCATGTTCTCCAACTTACTCATTGCATGCAGAAGGAAAATATGTCCTGCTCAGGGAATAAACTTTGAAATGGTGAGGTATTTTAGAAGGCTGTTCTATAGAAACGTGTATTATCTATATAAACTTCTGATCATATTTAGGTATAGTGTATAGAGATAAATTTTACTTGTCCAATTCACAGTGAGATATTCAGCAGATTCAGGTTATCAGTCTTTTTCTTGTGGTAGGAGCTATGATATATTTTCCATTAGACAATATTTTAATGAAAATAATATATTTTCTTCATTTAAATTAAGAGGCTTAATCTTAAGGATTTAAATTAAATGTCTTGAATTATTTTAATTTGAATTATTTATATGTTTAAAATGAGAGCTTTAATTTTATGTATTAAAACTCATATGAATGGTGTGCCTAAATTCAACTCTTTAGTTTAATAATCAGAAATTAGAAATTATCCATGACACCATTATTAAAAACATAAATGAATCAGTGCTTCCCTTCCCCCACAGGTGTTTATCATTCTCATCAAATCTAGTGAGAATATCCAACATACTACTGAAAAAAAGTAGGCTAATTAAGAACTACCATAGGAAATAATTTTTTATTTAATTGTATTTGTGAAATAGCATTTTTATTTGATTACCAAAGTAATACATGTTAATTGCTCTAAGTGTAACAAATGCATAAAACTACAAAGAGAGGAAATAAAAATAATTTTACCTCTTACAGATGAGACCTGTGAACAGGCTGGCATTTATTTTTCTACTTTTTGTTACTATGTATATATCTAAATATATAGTCATTATTTAATAAAATCTTAGTCTATGATGCTGTTTGCTGTGGCTGCTGTTAAGTCACTTCAGCTGTGTCTGACTCTGTGTGACCCCATAGATGGCAGCCCACCAGGCTCCCCCATCACTGGGATTCTCCAGGCAAGAATACTGGAGTGGGTTGCCTTTTCCTTCTCCAATGCATGAAAGTGAAAAGTGAACGTGAAGTCGCTCAGTTGTGTCCGACTCTTAGCGACCCCATGGACCACAGCCTACCGGGCTCCTCCATCCATAGGATTTTCCAGGCAAGAGTACTGAAGTGGGGCAGCATTGCCTTCTCCATGACGCTCTTTAGTGATTGTTTTTTGGATATAATATATCATATATCATAAGATTTTAAGATTCTTTTTAAAAAATTATTTATTTTTAATTGAAAGATAATTGCTTACTGAATTTTGTTTTCTGTCAAATCTCAACATGAATCAGCCATCAGTTCAGTTCAGTTCAGTCACTCAGTCGTGTCCAACTCTTTGCGACCCCATGAATCGCAGCACGCCAGGCCTCCCTGTCCATCACAAACTCCCGGAGTTCACTCAGACTCACATCCATCGAGTCAGTGATGCCATCCAGCCATCTCATCCTCTGTCATCCCCTTCTCCTCCTGCCCCCAATCCCTCCCAGCATCAGAGTCTTTTCCAATGAGTCAACTCTTCGCATGAGGTGGCCAAAGTATTGGAGTTTCAGCTTTAGCATCATTCCTTCCAAAGAAATCCCAGGGCTGATCTCCTTCAGAATGGACTGGTTGGATCTCCTTGCAGTCCAAGGGACTCTCAAGAGTCTTCTCCAACACCACAGTTCAAAAGCATCAATTCTTCGGCGCTCAGCTTTCTTCACAGTCCAAATCTCAAATCCATACATGATCACTGGAAAAACCATAGCCTTGACTAGACAAACATTTGTTGGCAAAGTAATGTCTCTGCTTTTGAATATGCTATCTAGGTTGGTCATAACTTTTCTTCCAAGGAGTAAGTGTCTTTTAATTTCTTGGCTGCAGTCACCATCTGCAGTGATTTTGGAGCTCAAGAAAAGAAAGTTTCTCACTGTTTCCACTGTTTCCCCATCTATTTGCCATGAAATGATGGGACCAGATGCCATGATCTTCATTTTCTGAATGTTGAGTTTTAAGCCAACCTTTTCACTCTCCTCTTTCACCTTCATCAAGAGGCTTTTTACTTCCTCTTCACTTTCTGCCAGAAGGGTGGTGTCATTTGCATATCTGAGGTTATTGATATTTCTCCCGCCAATCTTGATTCCAGCTTGTGCTTCTTCCAGCCCAGCATTTCTCATGACGTACTCTGCATATAAATTAAGTAAGCAGGGTGACAATATATAGCCTTGACATACTCCTTTTCCTATTTGGAACCAGTCTAGGTATGCATATATCCCCTCCCTTTCGAACCCCCCTCCCACCTCCTTCCGCATCCCACCCCTCTAGCTTGATACAGAGCCCCTGTTTGAGTTTCCTGAGCCATATAGCAAATTCCCGTTGGGTATCTATTTTACATATATAACCACATTCTTAACAGCTCCATCATTTTCTATGTAATTATGCCTTAGGAGCTGGTTAAAGAAGACCAAAGCAGGTTTAAGGAAAGCTGAAAATAAAATTTAGGGACACCTATTGTTTTTACTCATAAGTCTTATTAAGATAGAAATGATAGAAGGATAGGATAGGCATAGGAGACAGCTGAAGTATGACAGTTTCTGAATGTCTCCTTTCAGTTCATTTGGAAGTCAATCCCAAAGTGATGAGGAATGCAAGAATCTGTTAGATCCATCGAGTCTTGAGTAAACGAGCTCATACATAGGCTTTTATTCTTATGTCTACCAGAAGAGTCTCCAAAGACATTATTTTTCTACTCAATAAACACCCTTATAAGACTTAACTTTAAACTTCCAAATCTTAGCGTGACAACAGCAAAATGGCACAATAGGAATTTTCTACCATCTTTAATGTCAAGAGAGAACATTTCAGCCTGCAGTTTCTGCCACAAGGGAAAGTGAGAGTTTGTGAGTTAGTAAAATAGCTTCCTTAGCTGTGCATGATGCTACTAAAGAGGCTCATTTCTTTTTTACCCTATCCAGAATAAAGAGATGTACTGCACAACTGGAGGGCATGGAGGGGCTGGGAAAACAGTAACAAGGGTTCTCCAAGAGCATCAAAGTGTTGTAGATCCTAAGAGCTTTGACGAATTCATCAGAAAGCCTGCCCACAAATCACAGGGGATGACTCACTTGTAGATCCTGCCAGTGGGCCCACAAGAATCCCCCAGTGCTCCTAACCACAAACACACCCACACTGTGGCTAGCTCCCATGAATGCTCTGGAAGACTTTGAGTGTAAGCTTTTGTATATGTCTCATGAGGTTACTGGAGGGATTCCCTGGTGGCTCAGACAGTAAAGCATCTACCTGCAATGCGGGAGACCCAGCTTCGATCCCTGGGGTCGGGAAGATCCCCTGGAGAAGGAAATGGCAACCCACTCCAGTACTCTTGCCTAGAAAATTCCATGGATGGAGGAGCATGGTGGGCTACAGTCCATGGGGTCACAAAGAGTCAGACACGACTGAGCGACTTAACTTTCTAGAGAGGTTACTCAGAAAACTGGCCTGATTCTGCAGGATTTAAAGAAAGCACACAAACTTAAGAGTTAGCATCATCATAGGGAAAGCAAATAGGAGGCTGTCAGTACTCAGCCTGGCTTTGAAAGATTGAGAGAAGGCATACAGTTTTAGGAATTCTTTTCCCTGACCACACACAATAAGAGGAAACAAGAAGTGTGGAACCGGTGTATTCATAAAAAAGGTCTGACAAAACCTCAGAATCTCTAGAAGGACTAAAAGAAGGTATTTTTGTCTCCAAAGCAGTGAATAGAGACTGGAGGACATGACTGCTTCTTTAAATGTGAAGACAATGGTGTAATACATCAAGAAACGTAAGAAGTCAAGTAAGCATGGCAACACTAAAGAAATAATAATTTATTAATCAACCAAAAAGAAATCAATAAATAGTTGTTTCTGTAACTAACAACAGACTATTGAAAAGAGAGATTAAGAAAATGGTCCAATTTACAATAGCATCAAAAATACTTAGGAATAAAGTTGAGGACCTGTGTGTTTAATGTAAATTTCATGAGTGAACTGTATACTAAAAATTTTAAAATGGTGATGCAAGAAATTGAGGAAGATGCAAATAAATGGAAAAATATCCCTTGCTCATGAATTGGAAATACTAGTATTGTTATAAAATTTATTCTATACAAAGCGATCTACAGGTTCTATGCATTCCCTATCAAAATTGCATTAACACTTTTTTGCAGAAAAAATGCTGAAAGTTGTAGGGAGCCACAAATGACCACAAATAGCCAAAGCAAAGCAATCTTGAGAAAGGATAACCAAGGTGGACATGTTGCAGTTTGTAATTTCAAGCTATACTACAAAGCTATAGTAATCAAAATAACATGTAACTGAGAAAAAACCAGACAGACCAATGGAAAAGAATTGAGAGCCTCAAAATAAGCCTATGCATAAACAATCAACCAATATTTGATGATTCAGAAAGGGTAGTTTCTTTAATAAATAGTGTCAGGAAAACTGGACAACCACAATGCAGATGAATGAAACTGGACCCCTGTTTACACCACTCACAAAAATTAACTTGAAATGGATTAAAGCTTAAATACAAGACCTTAAACTATAAAATGTAGAAGAAAACACAGGGGGAAAGCTGCTTGACATTGGTCTTTGCAATGATTTTTTTTTAATGATACCAAGGCACAACCAACCAAAAACAAACATTTTTTATGATATATATTCTTAGTTTGTGTATGCTACACATTGCCAGTAACTCTGGAATATTCCATTTATAATTTATCTATATATATTGAAATATTTATTGCCACCTCATTTCCTTTCTTTCATTATCATTGTTTCCTCTCTTAAGGCTTCTTTTTCGGTTCATTTGGTGTTTGACTAGAATCCCATAATCCTTTCTTGAAAATATCACTCAGACAGGGTTGTGGTTGACATATTATCTGATGAGTGATTTATATCTTGCCTATATTTGGTAATCACAGTTCTTCTTCTTCTTCATTTTTTTTCCAGTATTTTGTCTCTAATAATATACTATTTCTAGTTGCTGGCGTTAGACATGACAAGCTTCGTATTTGTCTGATTTTTTAAAAATTACTTTCTTTGGTCCAGATGCTTGTTTTCTATTTATTTTGTAGTTTGGGATAATTTAAAATGAATATACGCCTAGTTGTAGGGCTTCCCAGGTGGCGCTAGTGGTAAAGAACCCACCTGCCAATGTAAGAGACGAAAGAGACATGGATTCTATCCCTGGATTAAGAAGATCCCCTGTAGGAGGGCATGGCAACCCACTCTAGTATTCTTGCCTGGAGAATTCCATGGACAGAGGTGCCTGGTGGGCTACATTCCATGGGGTTGCAAAGAGTTAGACACGACTGAAGCAACTTAACAGGCGCGTGCACGCACACCTAATTGTATCTTCCTTAATGAGTCCTTTCTGTAAATTCCTCAGTCTTTTCAATAGATTCATTCACATCTTTTCAATTATTTGACTAATGATTAGTTCTGTTGAATTTTCTCTTTCTGGACCTCCTATTCATTTCTATAATCTGTTTCTTTGGATTTCAGTTCAGATTTACATCTCTTTATTTGTGCCTTTTGTTTTGAGGTATTTTTTTTCCTACTAGGTCCTTCAGGCATTTCATTTTGGTTTCAATAATATGATCCTCTCCATCTTATCAACTGAAAATTTAACTTCAAAACACATATTTCTTGTCATTCCGTAGTCTTTTCATGCAATAATGGAATGTTTTTAAGTGTTTTTATTAAAATTGTTGTCATCCATCTTCTCTAGCAGCTTCCTTGTACTAGTAACCTCCTGTTATTTTGTTCTGTCTGATAGTTTTCTTGCCAATAAATCATCTTAAATTAGTTATTTTCCTTTACTTGCTCATGTATCTATTTACTCTCAGAGCTTAAAAGAAGCTGTTATGGTTCACTAGACACTGTTGGTCTTGCCTGTGTCAGGTAACATGGTAGTTTCTATCCTAGTAGGTTGGTGATGTACCAACTAGCAAGTCATCAGCTCCCTGTCAAGGTACCAGCAGGAAGTATTTCTGTTCTGTGGTCTCCTTAGTTGGAAACATGTCCATTCTATCTCTTAGGGGATAGAAGACTCAAATCACTTCTTAAAATCTTTCCATATCAAAAAGTGAGCTAGGGAGACTGATACTCATCTTCTAAGAGGACTTGTAGATCTCCTCTTGCCAAACTCTTCCCAGCATCTCCTCATTCCTGAGCTCTGCAGCAAATCACCAAGCTCTAGCTTGAGTCACAGAAGAGCAAATTCATCCTCTAATTTTCTTTGTGAGGACTGCAGCAGAGCTGGGGCTTGGTTTTTATAGTTTTGGGGCTCCATAGGTTTTTTGCGTCAGCCACTAGGCTGATAAGGAGAGTAAACTGGTAGTCAGATTAGAATTGGAGGTGAGAGATGCAGAGATGAATGTTAAAATTGGGATATTCTACAATCTTCCTCCATTTCACTTGACCATTCCTCACATGACATGATTTGATTCTCCTTACATAACATCCAACCAGTCTATCCTAAAGGAAATAAGTCCTGAATATTCATTGGAAGGACTGATGCTAAAACTGAAGCTCCAATACTTTGGTCACCTGAAGCGAAGTACTGACTCACTAGAAAAGACTCTGATGCTGGGAAAGAATGAAGGCAGGAGGAGAAGGGGACGACAGAGGATAAGATGGTTGGATGGCATCACCAACTCCACGGACATGAGTTTGAGTAAACTCCGGGAGTTGGTGATGGACAGGGAGGCCTGGCGTGCTGCAGTCCATGGAGTCACAAAGAATTGGACATGATTGAGCGACTGAACTGAACTGAACATAACACCCTGGTCACGTTCATTAGACTACCCTCTAGTTTTCAAATGCTCCAAGATAGTTGTACTGACTATTGCAGAATTGGTAGGGAAATTAAAAATATATATATTTTTATTTAGGCTTCAGAGACAAAGCATAGCAGGCCTCTGACCTTGCTGCTAACCTGCCTGCACACTGCCCTGGCTGGGGGTAACTGTAAGTGACTGCCTGCTGTAAGTTCAAGACTTGCAGCACCTTAGATAAGGTGGGGGAGGAATCTTGAGATTGTTGAATCCCTGAAGGGGGCCTTGCCAGGCTTAGCAATATTCCAAGTTTTTCAAAACAAACATCATTAACATGAAACTAAGCTTGCAATTTGATCACAGATTGATGGTGATAATCAGTTTGCATCCATCCTGGGATTATATAGATGGGAACCAAACTTCAGTCTTTGAAGTCTCACCCACAGAGTCGACGTTGCCGCCTGGGACCCTTTCCCAATTGGGACTCCAGATGTACTGTGACATGGGACTTCCCAGTGCTGTTTAAATCTAGATGTTGGTCAAAACCCAATTTGGTGATGTATTCTCTGTTATTTCTATGTCTCTCTTTTTTACTGTTAGTATTTTGAATTAAGCTAGGTAATTCTCTAATGAATATTTATATTATTCATTAGTATATAACGAGTGGCTTATTTTGCTAACAAATCCTTTGAACCTGAGACAAAAGTAAAAACTTTCAGCAAAACAAGAATTTACACAATGAGCAACATAATCATCAGCAGATTACTGCCCCTAAAGAATTAGGGACACTTCAATTTGCAAAAATGGAACTATCCCCACTTGAAAGTAAACTCCTAAGAAAATAAAATTTCTGACATTTACTTTAAACACATAATCTTTTAGTCATTTAAAACCATATGGCATGTAAACTTTCATTGTTTATCTTCTTACTAATTAGAGCAGCACATTTTAAAATTATTGCCAAATGAGAAATAAAGATTTTCCCCCCAGAAATCTAGAAATGAAATAACATGCTTTAAACGTTTTTGGGAAAATGACATTTCATCAAGCAAGATACATGAAAAAAATTGAGAAGCACCCAATATTTGTATCTCATTTTCCCTACACTATTCACTGTTTAGAGTAATAGGAAAACTCTGCCCAGGTGATGCTAGTGGTAAAGAATCCACCTGCCAATGCAGGAGACATAAGAGACATGGGTTCTATCCCTAGGTTGGGAAGATGCCCTGGAGAAGGAAATGGCACCCTACTCCAGTGTTCTTGCCTGGAGAATCCCATGGATGGAGGAGCCTGGTGGGCTACAGTCCACAGGGTTGCAAGAGTTGGACATACTGAAGTGACTGAGCACAACACACACTCTGAAGAGGATAGTTTTTAATGATTTTGGAGAAACCACTTTCTCTAGGCCAGCTACTATAACATTAGGCCACATCTTCCTAGGATCCAAAATTTTTTGTAGTATTTCACTGATTTATAATTACTGTGACCATAAATTCTGGAATTTCTAGAATGTTTTCATTTGAAAGTTCCTGTAATATTGTCAAGCCATATTTTGCAACACTGGGCTCAGAAATATGAGTTGTATGTTGCATTTGGATTTTGTGGGAGAATTTCTCCAAGGTTATAGAGGATGAATATCTATTAACCAGATGATGAACAGGTAATGGATTTGGAACCTCTAGCCTACTTAGCAATTCCTTCCATGTAAAGTGAAAGTGATCTTCGTTTTTATGAAAACTAGTCTTGACAGTCTTGATATTGGGAAAAAAGAAACTGTAATTTGGAATGGACGGTTTAGTCCCTAATGCCTTACCAGAAAAGTTGCTTTGTTCCTGTTGTTATCTGTTCTGACTTGCTACTGTGAAAATAATATTTAATCCCAATTATAAAGACTTGAAATAAATGAAGGCCAGAAATCATTAAAAACCTATTGGGTTTAATATAACATTTTATTTTAATGTTCCTTTTGCTACTTTTCATTTAACCTTTTCAGTGACCTAGTGTGCTCAGGCATGGTATAGAATAACCAAGGGAAGTAGGACAGTTAATTGAAGTTCATAGGACTCCATCTGAAAAAGTGTTTTCCACTTTTTGTAATTTATTGTATTATTAAATGTAATATGTTTTGATTGTATTTTAGTTACTTTTCTGAAATGCTCCAGGGGCTGTTTTTTCTAGTATATGTTATGGAGTCATGCTAGAACTAGCCACGTGTGGTTATTGCACACTTGACATGTAGTCAGTTCAAATGGAGATGTGCTGCAAGTATAAAATACAAAGTAGATTTCAAAAGATAATGTGTAATATGTTATTAAAATTTTTATATGTTGAAATAATAATTTAGCTTTATTGGGTTAAACCAAATCTACTTTTAAAATGAATTTCATAAATAAATTTATATTTAAAAAATAAATAAAATTAATTTCAATGTTTAAATGGTTGTATTGTGGCTATTGAAAAATTTTAACATGCATTTCTATTGTTCAACACTTGTACAGTGAAGAGAGATTTTTAAATGATTTAAAGGAGAAGCTGATAAAAAGCTTTTGCTGTTATTATCCCTGTTGGAAAGAATTTCAAGTAGGACTTAGCTACTCAGAAAAGCTAGTCAGCTGCTGGTCTTTCATGAAGAAAAGGACAGTGTCAATGTGCTTTAGTCAGTCCCTCACATTGTATTTTGGGGCTTGTGGCTTACTGTGTCTGGCCCATATCAGGTATTCCACATATACGTGTGAATTGATAATGACTGGCTTATGAATTAGGAACTTTTTGAGTTTTGTCTCCAGCTCTGCCATAACCTAGCTCTGTAACCTTGCACAAATCATATCCCTTTTAATTGTCTCAGCTTTTTTCATATGTAAAATGAGAGAATTTACTATGCTGACTAAATACTTTTCAGTTCAGACATGCTGTGGTTCTATTATATGACTCCATATTGCTAGTCTACTAGGCTGTTAGAATCCCTATTTCTAAAGAGGCACAGAAGTTTCTGCTCTAATGAAGATGAGTTTAGTTTGCATGTATCTGTCCTCTTAGACTGATTATTTCTTTTTTCTTGAATATGTTAACATAATGAGTTTCCTTACCTGGTAAGTGAAATATTTCCCCTCATCTCTCTCTTTACCCTCTGTAAAGTTCAATACTTTCGTTATTAGCTATGTCGGAATTTTAACTTTAATTTTGCATTAGAATATGCCTAATTGCTCAGCCCATATGAGCATATTTGGACTTTGAGGCATAGTGATGCCTTACTGGATGACACAGAGAATCTGTCACCACTTGGTGCCTTAGTTTATTACTCCATAGAATCTAGTTGATAATACTCTCTATGTTCCTGCTAACCTGTGTGAGGGAAAGTTCTGCTTTGGCAGCTGTACTTTCAAATGAAAGATGAAGAAGAACTAGACTGGATAATATGTGCCAAGAAAAAAAAATCCCTTGAGGAGCCCATTTAGTACCTTTTGTTCCTTTCCATCTATGCTTCAAATTTTGCTGTTTGCATTGGTTCATACCTATTCCTCATAGTCCTGTTTTCCCATATATTTACCTTAATAATGGAGAGGACAAGAACTACTTCCGAGAATTTACAGCTACTCAAGGAGTGTAAATTGCTTGTTTCTGTGTACTGAATAATTCTGTGGCTTTGTCAAACTTAGATACTTCCACCAAAGAGCTCGCTGTCTGGTAGATGTCATATATAGATACAAATAACTCTAAAACAAGGAACACATAAGTTGGAGTGCCATTAGAATTCAGAGAAGACAATTTAGAAGAATTGGAGGGCCTTGGGAATATTTATGCTGGCCTTTTAGGGATAAGTAACAAGTAAACACAGGGAGAAGGTGGGAGGGTAAAGGATTAAAGGAAGGTGGAGCAATGTAAGAAAGGCAGAAGTAGGAGCCAAGTTAATAGAACAGGAAATAATCTCATTTGAATTGATCATAGATTAGACGGTTAGTGAAATGGAATTTGTTAGATTGTTTTAGGGTTCCAAGGGATCTGTAATAGGAAGCTGCAAATTTGAAAGTTCTGAAATGTCATGGCATGATTTGCAGACATTATCTCCAATTGGTACAGTTCTCTCACTCACAATTGGCCAGTATAGTAAATACTATGGCTCTCCACCCAGATGCTAATCTCAAGTCTGTGCCGTCTGCAACAGAGAATTATAAACCATTTGAAAAGCAGCTCCTGCTGTTCTACTCTACTGGATGGTAGAGTTAGACTATCTAAGCATGGGACTTGAAGTGATCACAGAGACAGAGCTGCACATTAAGAGCTGGATCCTGTCAGACCTCCCAATGCATAAGGACAGGAGGACCCAGCAGGAATCCATTCTAAAATTGCAGTAATACATTCAAGAACAGGATTGAACAGCTGTAAGATGTAAAATCTATGTGTCTCCCTGCTTCATCTCTATGCATTTCTAAGGTAATTTCCCTTGCTGTCCATTAGGGATATATGTGGAGCAGTCAGGTTTACTTCTAGTTCATCTTTATGCTGAAATTGTGAATTTATGAAGTTTAAATTTGTGAAAGTAGGGTCTCCTATTAAACTCTCCATCTTGTGAAAATCTAGGCATTGCCTTCCTTCCCCGCAGCCTCAAAGCTCAACTTCTACATGTTTGGCAACAAAATTAGTTTCATTGCTTTCAGAAATCCTGTCTTCATATATATTTTTCCATGATAAATTCTAACTAGTTTTCCAATGTTTTTAAGAAGCTGGTTTTTAATTCAATATTTTAATTTCTTTTTAGTAAAATTTTGGTTTGGATTCTCAGCCAGACATACTAATGGAAATAGGAGTCTCTCAGATGGTCTGTTCTCCCCATGCAAGCTACCATGTTCTGCTTAAAGAAGTGCAAATCTCATTATGTTATTTACCTTTTATACTTAAAATAAATTTCAACCTATTTATCATGGATTACAAAGTCTCACATGATCTGGCCTTCCACTGCCTCCTTCCAGCATTCTCTGCACCATTCACCTCTTTGTATACCCACTGGCTCCTTGCTAGTCCTGGAAAATGCCAAACATGCTCTTGCTTCAGGGCCTTTGCACTGTCTATTCCCTAGATATCCACAGGGCCTTTTCCTTTATTCCATTCTGCTCTAGTGTCACTTTTACAGAGAGATATTTTCTTTCTAAATTAGTATATTTTTTCCACATTTTGATACTCTGCTTTATATTTCTTCATAGCACTTTTCACAACCTGACATTATATTATATATAGTTTTATCAATTGTTTCTCTTCTCTCTGTACCTAAAGAGTATAAGATGATTGACTTTAGGGACATTTTTTTTCCTACTGTACCCTAAACATTTAAAATAGGACTTTTCAACATCAGCAGGATTTGTTAAACAACTACTGACATTTTGGTCCAGATACTTGTTTATTGTGGGTGTCTATCCTATGCATGTAGTTTGTTTAGCAGTATCATGTCTCTAACCACTAGATACCCGTAGTACACCTCAGCTGAGATAGCCCAAAATATCCCAAGATTTTGTCAAACATCCTCTAGGGGGCAAAATTAGCCTTGTTTGAGAACCACCAATCTAGAACAGCTACTAAAATAATATTTATTTATTTATTAATGAGGAGTCATAGGGCTGAATTGCAATTTTGCCCTTACTGACAGTGTGACTTTGAGTCTATAAAATGACAGTCATAATAGTAATCCACTTACAGTTTTGCTGGGAGAATTAAAGAAAATAATGTATATAAAGCATTTACCAGAGTGTTTTATATGTAGAAACCACTCAGCAAACGTCTTACTATTGTTATCACTAACATCCTTTAAGACTTAGATCAAATATCACTTTTTACTTGAGGCCTTCTCTGATTTCTTTCTCACAAAACTACTCATTCTCTGATCTGAAGTGTATTAAAATTTTGTGTTTTATAGGCCGTGACACATCAAGTTTAGTTATTTGTTTCAGTGTCTGTTTATTCAAGTGGACTCTGAAATACTCTCCAGGAAAAGAGACAGGGCCATATATGTTTTGGTATCACTTGAGCTACATAGCATTTGGCACAATTGCCAACATCCTTTGAAACATAGAAAAAGCTAGAGAATCCCAGAAAAACATCTACCTCTCTTTCACTGACTACACTAAAGCCTTTGTCTGTGTAGATCACAACAAACTGAAAAATTCTTAAAGAGATGGAAATACCAGACCACCTTACCTGCCTCCTGAAAAATCTGTATGCAGGACAAGAAGCAACAGTTAGAACTCGACTTGGAACAACAGACTGGTTCCAAATTGGGAAAGGAGTACATCAAGGCTGTATACTGTCACCCTGCTTATATAACTTCCGTGCAGAGTACAACATGTGAAATGCTGGGCTGGAAGAAGCACAAGCTGGAATCAAGATTGCTGGGAGAATTATCAATAACCTCAGATATGCAGATGATACCACCCTTATAGCAGAAAGCAAAGAGGGATTAAAGAGCTCTTGATGAAGGTGAAAGAGGAGAGTGAAAAAACTGGCTTAAAACTCAACATTCAAAAAATGAAGATCATGGCATCCAGTCCCATCACTTCCTTGCAAATAGATGGGGAAACAAAGGAAACAGTGACAGACTTTATTTTCTTGGGCTCCAAAATCACTGTGGATGGTCACTGAAATCTTGAATGTAAAAGATGCTTGCTTCTTGGAAGAAATGCAATGACAAACCTAGACAGCATATTAAAAAGCAGAGATACTACTTTGCTGACAAAAGTCCTTATAGTCAAAGCTATTGTTATTCCAGTAGTCATGTATGGATGTGAGAGTTGGACAATAAAAAAGGCTGAGTGTCAAAGAATTGATGCTTTTGAACTGTGGTGTTGGAGAAGACTCTTGAGAATCCCTTGGACTGCAAGGAGGTCAAACCAGTCAATCCTGAAGGAAATCAACCCTGTATATACATTGGAAGGACTGATGTTAAAGCTGAAGCTCCAATAATTTGCCCACCTGATGCAAAGAGCCGACCGACTAGAAAAGACCCTGGTGCTGGGAAAGATTAAAGGCAGAAGGAGAAGCAGACAGCAGAGGATGAGATGGTTAGATGGCATCACCGACTCAATGGACATGATGAGTTTGAGCAAACTCCAGGAGATGGTGAAAGACAAGGAAGTTTGGGATATTGCAGTCCATGGAGTCGCAAAGAGTTGGTAACAACTGAGTGACTGAACAACAAAAAGAAAATATGTTAAAAAAAAAAAAGCTGAAAAGGCAAGGAAATGGATTCTTACCTAGATCCTCCAGAAGCCCCTGCTGATACCTTGATTTTAGTCCAGTGGGACTCATTTCAGACTTCTGACTTCTAAAACCATAAGATAATAAATTTGTGTTTTTATTTTTTTTCCATCTTTTTTTTTGCAGTTTTTATTTTTTATTTATTTATTTATTTTATTTTATAACTTTACAATATTGTATTGGTTTTGCCACATATCAACATGAATCCACCACAGGTATACACGTGTTCCGCATCCTGAACCCTCCTCTCTCCTCCCTCCCCGTACCATCCCTCTGGGTCATTCCAGTGCACCAGCCCCAAGCATCAAGCAAGAAAAAAAAAAAAAAAAGAAAGAAAATATGTTCCCTCTCCTTTAGAGTAAAAGAGAGTGAAACCCATGGAAGTGATGTGATGTTAGGAAAGGTCTTATTATTGATCTTAGTAGAATAGGAAACATTTTTCCTGCTCCTGGATAGTAAAGTCAAGTATCAACCAATAGCACCGGAGCAAGTGGAGGCAGAGCTGACATTAAGGAGAATCTTGCCTCATCTCACTACATTAACCTTCAAATAGAAGAATAGAATTAGGGAAATGAACACCCAAATTAATGGTATGAGCTTACTCCTTGGAAGGAAAGTTATGACCAACCTAGATAGCATATTGAAAAGCAGAAACATTACTTTGCCCACAAAGGTCCGTCTAGTCAAGTCTATGGTTTTTCCAGTGGTCATGTATGGATGTGAGAGTTGGACTGTGAAGAAAGCTGAGCGCCGAAGAGTTGATGCTTTTGAACTGTGGTGTTGGAGAAGACTCTTGAGAGTCCCTTGAACTGCAAGGAGATCCAACCAGTCCATTGTAAAGGAGGTCAGTCCTTGGTGTTCTTTGGAAGGAATGATGCTAAAGCTGAAACTCCAGTACTTTGGCCACCTCATGCAAAGAGTTGACTCACTGGAAAAGACTCTGATGCTGGGAGGGATTGGGGGCAGGAGGAGAAGGGGACGACAGAGGATGAGATGGCTGGATGGCCTCACCGACTTGATGGACGTGAGTTTGAGTGAACTCCAGGAGTTGGTGATGGACAGGGAGGCCTGGTGTGCTGCAGTTCATGGGGTCACAAAGAGTCGGACACGACTGAGCGACTGAACTGAACTGAGCTGAAGTGAACCCTAGTCCTAGGACCAGAAGTCATACATATTATATAAAATGCTTCTTCTGAGAATATTCAGTGGAAATTAACCATAGGAAACAGTTATTCCCCTTAAAGAGACTAAGAATTTTACACAGATACCATGTAGAGGCAATAGAACATGGGAGGAAAGAATTAAGATGACATATTCACACAGACCTGGGCTTGAAACCTGACTTTACCTTGTATTAGCTGCCTATCCTTAGACCAGGTGGAAAAGGATCCACCTGCCAATGCAGGAGATGCAGGTTTGATTCCTGGGTCAGGAAAATCCCATGGAGAGGAGAATGGCAAGCCACTCCAGGTTACAAAAGCGTCAGACATGACATAGTGACCAAAGAGCAACTCAAATATTCTTTAAATGTTTTCTAAAAACTTCTAATTTTTCGTTAACACAATAAACATAAACTGTAATGAGTAATGTTAGAAGTCTTAGAGAAACATTTTAAATATAGTGAATGGTGAATTATGACTGTGGTTTATGTTTCAAAGGCAGTTTCACATTAAACACCTTTTCCTTTGTTCTTCATTTTCCAGTGAGAAAGAACTGCTTCCCACTAATCAAAAGTGCTAGTTTTCCTTTTGACTTAGGTAGCACAGAGAAGAAATTACCAAGAGGGAAGAAAAGGCTATAATTCTTTTCTGGTTCTTTATATGCCATTCTCATCCCACAGTGCAAAGCTATTGACTACTGTGAAACTCTGTAATTGTGTTTCTTCAGTTAAAAATTTCAAGGATTTTTGCTTTTCTTTTTCTTCATTTGTTTTATTTAACCACATACTACCTACTTGCCCATATTACTAGAGCCCATTGCTTCTGTTAGTACTCTAAATATTAGAAAATGAAATGAATGGAGCAAATAGATCTGACTCCCAATTACAGACTATCCAAAAAGGCAATTTGAAGTTAGATACATACAATCACAACTTATTTATAAACTTATTGTTTCAAAATGCATTTATGAGAGAAATACTTTGGAGAAATTTAAAGTGGATTCACCAAAATTCTGATAGATGTTACAGAAAGTCTACCCTGGAAAATTAAAATACATTTCTCAGAAATAGCCAATGATGTTTTTTTCCCTTTCATAGTTCTAGCAGTAGGAACCACGATCATTTTAATGCATACTGCCTGGCACACAGTTACATCTCAGTGAATGTTTGTTGGGCATATGGATGTCAAATAGAATAATGCAATATTGTTTGTATGACCAAAAAAATACCAAATACCATATGCACAAACATACACACTGAAAGTGATGTTCATTAAAAGTGCCCTGATTATATACATAATAGTCCTTATATTTTATATAATATTAACAAAATTTTAAATACAATGAAAAATTTTAATCTGCAATGTATCTTTTACATGTTTTCAAAGGGTTGAAGTGGGGACAGCAAATAGCAAATACATATATGGTATGATTCCATTTTAAAAAACAATGAAAGAGCTTCCATTTCTGCCCATGAAGGAATAACCAATTTAGCATTTTCCCTCCCAATACAAAAATTAGAAAATAAACATTTGAAACAATCTCTTTTCAGCAATCACTATGATGGTCAGTGCAGGACTGTGATCACTAAGAGAAGGGAAATAAACAAGGTGAGCTCTACAATCATTTCAACTCCCTCCCAGGAGGTAAATTTGTACTGTGGCAAAGGAAAGAAGAATTCAAGTAAACCACTATTGTTTCAATAAGTTGAAGAGTAAAAATTGGAATTCAGGTAGGTTGAAATAATTGAAATTTGCATAGCAGAATAATGGAGAGGAAGGAGCTATTCAGAAAAAGAACTCCAGATATCTTCATGGGGGCCTTTTGAATATTTGTCTACTAATTAACACATTTGCAGGATGAATTTTGTGACATCCAAGAAAGAATGATTGCTTATGAGTCATAAATTGAAAATTTTCCAGAACTCACTGTCACTGCCCCCCAGGAACACACGAGTAAATGAAGAAGTCAGGTTTATTACTCATCTCAGTGAGGGTTAATGAACACCAGGGTATCTTAGTAAGAGGGTGTTAGAAAGAACCTATTATAGGGTTTAGGCTTTGGTTGGGTGGCTTGAAAAAGGGTCTAAGGAAGTAATGCTTTGCTCTTGATTTGATGCTGTTAGAAAACAGAGGCAGTACTAGGAGTGGATATCAAAATAAATCTTATATAGGAGGGCAGACTAGGGCAAATATAAAACTATAATTAGAAAAGCAGCATTTGGTCCTATTAGCAGAGAGAGTGGATATGAATATTTTGTGGGTTACACAGTGATCTTATTTTGTGCTTAGACAAACTTATAAAATGACCTTGTTTTATTTCATGTTATCATGGTCTGAAATTGATGTTCTGTGAGATTGTTTATGTCCAACTAGAGAATATGGCTTAGTTGAGTGCCAGGCCAGGTTCTAACAGCACTGAAGCCTAGTTATAAGAGTCAGAGAAATTCCCAGATGTGAAGGACCGTTTCTTTGTGTTTTTTTTTTTTTTCCCCCCACACAGGGATGAAATATCTTCAAAATCCTCACCCTAATACTTTAAGCAATTAGTAGACTTGTCCAAGAGTACATGCTACTCTAGACTCACCCTCCTAAAGCTTCAAAACAAACCTTAAAATCAAAGTCCAAAACTTTAAAATCACCATCCAAAAAAAATCAAATAGGAAATCCTTAAAATCAAACCCCCCAAATCTTCATTTAATTTTCTAACAAAACAAACTGAACAACAAATGTATTAAATAATCTCAATGAGGAGGGTGGGAGTGAAGGTGAATATGAATGGAGACTATGAGAGTAAAAGCAAAAGAATTTACATAAACACTGCAGACTGTTGGATGACACAGTTTCCCATTGGTGTATAGGCTAACAATTCTAAAACCACTTGACATGTATACTGGAACTGGATACCTAAGTAAATATATGATGGATTGTGGAAACTCAGTTACTCACTTTGGGAATGTGGAAGTCAGGCAAGCAAGACCAAAGGCTAGAATGATATATAAGTTGGTGGATTAAGTTAAAAGTATCAGTATAAAATCATATTTAGCTTAATATAGATACAGATGGCTACATATAGAAATATTTATAGGTATGGGTATATAAAAAATTGTGTATATGTACATATACTCACTCATTGTATCAGTTGAGAGGGCCTAGAATTGATGACAACTAACTAACAACCAACATGCCTAGGGCTCAGAATTTGATTTCTGATATCATTCTTTTTAAAAAATAAATCAGGGCTTCTTGAAGAAATGGCTGATTCTAGGACTGGGGCAGAAAATACACAATATGAACCTGGAGTGTCTTATAATACCACAAAGTGATCTAAAGTGAAAGAATGGGGGATTGTCCAAAGGACACAGAAACCAGCAGAAAGAGCCCCTAGTGGTCCAAGCTGGAATAATATGAAAAATAAAATTAATAAAGCAGTATTTAGCTGTAATGCAAACTATACAGTAAATATCTGATATAAATAAGTTCCTGAGTAAATAAATAAATGGAAGACAAGAGACAAATCTCCTATAGAGAAAAATTCCAAATAATTGATGTTGATCATGCCATACTCAAGAGGTGGAGCTTAAGTCTCCTTTTCATTGCGTGTTGGCAACATTCAATTATTTGCTTTGAAAAAATAGTGTATGGAAAGGGAAGGGTAAGTGTACTGTGGAGAACATGGCATACACTATTTTGGCTAGGTATTTAAAGTTAATGTGATATATCACGTGATATCATGTAGCCCGGATATGATGTGATGAGAATAAAAGAGTTCATCTCTGTGGTATTCTTCCCTAAAACTTATAGCTTCAGTTTAATAATAAGAAAACATCTGACAGATCCCAGTTGAGGGGTATTCTACAAAATACCTCATGAGTAATTTTCACAGCTGTCAAGGTCATCAAAAACAAGGAAAATTTGAGAAATAGCTAAGAGGAAACTAAGGAAACAAATTACCAAATATAATATGGTGCTCTGCATAAGATCCTGGAGCATATAAAGGACAACAGGTAAAACTTAAGAAATACTGAATGAAGTATGAACTTTAATTAATAATAATAAATCAATGTTGGCTCATTTGTTATGATATATAAACTATACTATGGCACCCCACTCCAGTACTCTTGCCTGGAAAATCCCATGGACGGAGGAGGCTGGTAGGCTGCAGTCCATGGGGTCGCTAGGAGTCGGACACGACTGAGCGACTTCACTTTCACTTTTCATGCATTGAAGAAGAAAATGGCAACCCACTCCAGTGTTCTTGCCTGGAGAATCCCAGGGACAGGGGAGCCTGGTGTGCTGCCATCTATGGGGTCGCACAGAGTCGGACACGACTGAAGCAACTTAGCAGCAGCAGCAGCAGTGTAAGATGTTAACACTAGGGGAGCTGGCTATGGGGTTTTCTTGTATGTGAATTTGCTCTACAAGTTTCACATCTTTACAGTAAATCTAAAACTATCCTAAAATTTTTATTAAAAACTCTTCAGAGCACTGGGAATAAGTGCATGATGCTGTATCATGAAATATGTGTATATTAGGAATCTAAGAAAGAAAAGGGAGAAAGATGGTAACAGAAAAAATCATTTGAGGATAAGTGGATATAATTTAGTACATTTGACTGAAAACATTGTAAATTAATAGAACCAAGGAATTCAGTTGACCACAGTAGGATAAATACAAAGAAGACCAAGCTGAAGTAATCACAATCAAATATTTAAACAAGTAAAGAAATAAAATTAAAGGCAGGAGGGAAAAAAAAGAGCATGTTACCTGTAGATGAATGCAAAGACTTATTACAGTCTTCTTGTAAGGAATTATGAAAGGCAGAAGACACTTTGACAAAATTTTTAAAGTGCTACAACAAACAAAACTGATAAAGTAGATGTTTTGTTTTTTTTTTTAAATCACTCAGTCATATCTGATTCTTTGCAACCCCATGGTCTGTCCAAGGAATTCTCCCGGCAAGGATACTGGAGTTGGTTGCCATTCCCTTCTCCAGGAACCTAGATGTCTATATCGAGTCAAAATATATGGAGATGAAGAATTATAGAAATTTTCTTGGAGATGAAGAATTATAGAAAATTTCAGAACAAAACGAAGCAGAGAGAATATTTCAAGCAGTCCTGAAGTATTAAAAATGTTATAGGAAGTTCTTCAGATTAAAGAAAAATGAAATATATGACAATGAAGTTTGGATTTTTACAAAGAATAGGGCCTAAAATGATGAGTGTTTTATGATGAGATTTAAAAATTTTTTTTATCAGTTAAGATAAAAAGATAGGAGACACAAATGACCAATATCAGGAAAGAAACAGAAGATATCACTATATATCCCATAGTTCTTTCATAAATAATATACATTTCAAACAACTTTATGACTATACATTTGCAGCTTAAATGAAATACACAATTATCATGAAAGACATAATACTTAAATATAGAGAATTATAATAGGTCGACATTGTGTACCTATATTGTATACAAATGTACAATTCATATATGCTAAAAAAGCTGAATGTAATTTCCTTTTAAATATAATACTGACATTGTTTTCCCATTTGTACTACATAAATATTTCTAATTATGCTTTCCATATACCTCTCATTAAAATTTTATTGTTAAAGAAAAGGAAGAAAAAGTCACAATGTTTTAACCATGGTACAAAATATTTAGCACTAAGGAGCTGAGACCATCCAGCACCCTTCTTGCTTTACCATGATCATGAAAAGAGAATAAATCATTCTGGTCAAAATCCCTTAAAAAGAAATAGCTATGAAGAAAAAATAATTCCTGGAATGAAGTTATAATGTAAACTTGCCCTTGAAGCACTTGACTGGAACATTCAGAGTTTAGAAGTCTTCCTTGACAACTAGCAATTATTTTTATTTTGTTTTGACAAAATACAAAAAACAAGGGCTTTGGTCAGAAAAAGCTGACTAAGCTATGTACTTCCTTACTATGCAACTTGATGGAATTTACTTAACTGAGCTGAGTCTCACATCCATACTTATTAAACGGGACATAATACTTATGCCTTCTTGTTATTATTGTTCAGTTTTAAGTTGTGTTCAACTCTATGACCCCATGGATTGCAGCATGCCAGTCTTCCCTGTCCTTCACTATCTCCCTGAGTTTCCTCAAACTCAGAATTTGCTCAAACTCAGAATTTGCTCAAACTCAATGGCATCCATTGAGTCAATGATGCCATTCAACCATCTCATCCTCTGTCTCCCTCGTCTCCTCCTGCCCTCAATCTTTCCCAGCATCCAGGTCTTTTCCAATGAGTTTGCTCTTCGTACCAGGTGACCAAAGTATTGGAGCTTCAGCATCAGAAGTTCCAGTGAATATTCAGTGTTGATTTCTTTTAGGATTGATTGGTTTGATGTCTTTGCACTCCAAGGAACTCTGAAGAGTCTTCACCAGCACCACAGTTTGAAATCATCCATTCTTTGGCACTCAGCCTTCTTTATGGACCAACTCTCACATGAGTACATGACTACTGGAAAAACCATAGCTTTGAATATACAGACCTTTGTCGGCAAAGTGATGTCTCTGCTTTTAAATATGATGTCAAAAAAGACTCTTAAGAGTTCCTTGGAGTGCAAAGACATCAAACCAATCAATCCTAAAAAAAAATCAACACTGAATATTCACTGGAACTTCTGATGCTGAAGCTCCAAGCTTTTAAATATGATGTCTAGGTTTGACATCTTGGAGAAGGAAATGGCAGCCCACTCCAGTGTTCTTTCCTGGAGAATCCCAGGGACGGTGAAGCCTGGTGGGCTGCCGTCTATGGGGTCGCACAGAGTCAGACATGACTGAAGTGACGTAGCAGCAGCAGCAGCAGCAGCAGATTTGACATCACTTTTCTTCCAAGGAGCAAGCATCTTTTAGTTTTATGGCTGCAGTCACCATCTACACTGATTTTGGAGCCCAAGAAAAGAAAATCTATCACTATTTCCACGTTTCCACATCTATTTGCAAAGAAGTGATGGGACTGGATGCCATGATCTTAGTTTTTTTGAATATTGAGTTTCAAGCCAGGTTTTTCACTTTCACCCTCATCAAGAGACTCTTTAATTTCTCTTTACTTTCTGCCATTAGAGCGGTATCATCTGCATATCTGAGGTTGTTGATATTTCTCCCAACAATCTTGATTCCAGATTGTGGTTCACCCAGCCCTGAATTTTGCATGATGTACCTTGGTGGTTCATATGGTAAATAATCTGCCTGCAATGTAGGAGACCTGGGTTTGATTCTCTAGTTTGGAAGATCCCCTGGAGGAGGACATGGCAACCCAATCCAATATTCTTGCCTGGAGAATTCTCATGGACAGACGAACCTGGTAGGCTACAGTCTATGGGGTTGCAAAGAGTCGGACATGATTGAGTGACTATGCACACAAGCATACACACACTCTGCTTATAAGTTACATAAGCAGGGTGACAATATACAGCCTTGATGTACTCCTTTCCCAATTTTGAACCAGTCCATCATTCCATGTCTGGTTCTAACTGTTCCTTCTTGACCTTCATGCAGGTTTATCAGGAGGCAAGTAACATGGTCTGGTATTCCCATCTCTTTAAGAATTTTTCACACTTTGTTATGATCCATACAGTCAAAGGGTTTTGTGTAGTTAATGAAGCAGAAGTAGATGATTTTCTCGAATTCCCTTGCTGTTTCTATGATCCAATGGATGTTGGCAATTTGATCTCTGGTCCCTCTGCCTTTTCTAATTCTAGCCTCGACATCTGTAAATTCTTGGTTCATGTACTGCTGAAGCCTAGCTTGAAGGATTTTGAGCATTACCTTGCTCGCATGTGAAATGAGGACAATTGTATGGTATTTTGAAGATTCTTTGACATTGCCCTTCTTTGGGATTGGAATGAAAACTTAACTTTTCCAGTCCTGTGGCCACTGCTGACCTTTCTAAATTTGTTGACATACTGAGTGCAGCACTTTAACAGCATCATCTTTAAGAATTTCAAATAGCTCAGCTGAAATCCCATCACCTCCATTACCATTGTTCATAGGGATGCATCCTAAGGCCCAGTTGACTTTGCACATCAGGATGTCTGAATCTGCATGACCACACCATCATGGTTATCTGGGTCTTTAAGACATTTTTATATAAGTATTCTGTATAATCTTCCCACCTCTTCTTAATCTCTTCTGCTTCAGTTCAGTTAAGTTCAATTCATTTCAGTTGCTCAATTGCGTCCAACTCTTTGCAACCCCCATGGAGGCACGCCAGACCTCCCTGTCCATCACCAACTCCTGGAGTTTACTCAAACTCATACCCATTGAGTTGGTGATGCCATCCAACCATCTCATCCTCTGTCATCCCCTTCTCCTCCTGCCTTCAATCTTTCCCAGCATCATGGTCTTTTCAAAAGAGTCAGCTCTTCACATCAGGTGGCCAAAGTATTGGAGCTTCAGCTTCAACATCTATGAATATTCAGGACTGATTCCTTTTAGGGTAGACTAGTTGGATCTCCTTGCAGTCCAAGGGACTCTCAAGAGTGTTCTCCAACACTACAGTTCAAAAGCATCAATTCCTCAGTGCTCAGCTTTCTTTATAGTCCAACTCTCACATCCATACATGACTATCAGAAAAATCATAGCTTTGACTAGACAGACCTTTGTTGGCAAAATAATGTCTATGCTTTTTAGTATGCCCATTCCAGTTTACTGATTTCTAAAGTGTCAGTGTTCATTCTTGCCATCTCCTGCTTGAGCACATCCATTTTACCTTAATTCACATACCTAACATTCCAGGTTCCTATTCAATATTGTTCTTTACATCATTGAACTTTATTTTCACCACCTAACGCATCCACAAATAAGCATCATTACTTCTTTGATTCAACCACTTAATTCTTTCTGGAAATTAAAATTATTGTTTAGAAATTACAGATATCACTTAGAAATCTAAAATGGGTAGATGCCTAATAAATGACAGCTATTATGATTGGTTTTACATGTTTAGTTTCTTGTTTGCAGTTATGCACAGGGCTGGTTTAGAGGTACATAATATTGTTCTCTTGAAGGTTTTGAATCCATTAAAGTTAAGAAATGATGTTTCTATTGCTAACAAAATTTATAAGGTTTTTTTTTTTTTTTTTTTTCATGGATAAGACGTATTAACACTGTGGGGGAGTGTGTTTTAAACTTGAGTCACAAAGTGACAATTTGAACAATGTAATTGTCTTTGTGTCTGGGGCCAAGGTACAAGAATTGCAATGGGGCAATTCTTCTTTGCTAAACTTTTTGATAATTAGTATATTGACAGGTTGATTGGCAAAGTTACTTAGTAATGTGGGTTTCCTTCTTTGTATTTGAATTAAAATGCAATTTAATTTAAATGTCATCCAAAATAAATTCTGAAAAAGTGAACAACTTGCAATGATCCTATTTTGGATAGGACATGATAATTACATCTTTCATATTATTCCTTTCATTTAAATCTTATTTCAGGTAGAAAAGTTTAATTTATAAGTTTTTATTATAAATAAGAATACAGTTATCACAGAGAAAGAAAAAAATTGCATTGAGGAATTAGCCAACTTACATTCCAAATAAAACTTATTTCTGATTTGTTATACATCTATCTTACTATTCCCTTCAGGGTACCTCTGAGAGCAATAGTGTAAATGGAAAATAAACAGTGTGTGATCAAAGGTGTGAGGTCCTGCTTAGAGTCTTTTAACACATGAGATATATCATCATCACATGCCATGATCTTGTAGGAAAAGTCAATACAATCTACTCCTGAAACATACATCTTTTACAAGCAAAATCAACAACAATATACGTGATAAGTCACCTTTATTCTAACGTGGCAAACTAAAGATTTGGGAATAAGCCACAGGGTAACATGTCTTTAGTATTAGACAATATTTTTTTTAAATTAATTATTTAAACATTAACTACTACAAACCAACCAATATTTTAACTGGATCTGAGATGGGGTTGTGTGAAGCAGAATTGAACAGGGCATAACCCTGGTTATCAAGATATTTTCAATTTGATAAAATATATGAGTCTTGTGTTTTAACATTTATCTGATGTATTTAAAGTTGTGTATTTCAAGTTACATATTTCTCCATATATTAGCTAATTAAATCTCCAAAACAACTCCACTGAGTGATTATCACCCACGTTTTGTGGATGTGGAGAAGGAGGCCCATATAGACAAATTTGATGCCAAAGGTCACAGATTTTGTAAATCACAGAAGTGGAATGTGAATCCCTGGCCTCCATTTTCTGAGTCTAAATGCCATTTCCACCACAATTTCCTCTCTATACTTCATAGTGAAATATTACAAGAGAGTAACAATGTAATATAAGAGTTTAAAAGAAGTAAATCAATCTACAGTCAAAGGTTTTGGCTATGTTTCATGGAAGAGGAAGAATTTCAACTGGGACTTTGGTGATAATCATACTTTCAATTGGCAGATGTGGAATGGAACAGAGGAGAAAGAACAGGTCTGTCAGCTAGGGCACATCAGCAATGACAGGCACATTGGGAACCTGGACCCATGGGAGGATGACAGCACCGTTAAGTGTAATGGAAAACTTGACCAAGAAAATGGTTGGGATAATTGGTATTTGCCAGGGCTGCAGAGTTGCTGATGATCTTGTCATCCATTTAAAATATTTTATTATTCAAAAAGAAATCACAAAAAGATGTCAGTAAATCTGTGCTAGGGACTAAAGTAAAGACGTGAATAAGTAAATTTGAGAAACATTCAAAAGATAACTCCAGAAAAGGGAAAAACAACTTTCCTTTTCTGAAATGAGACACTGAAATGAGAATGTGCTGAAAGTATACAAAGAAATTTAGGTGGCCTCAAGTGACATTGGAGTAGAGAGAATGAGGAAAGTAGTAAGAGATGAGTTCACAGAGGTAACTGGGGGTGAATAAGAAGGGCTGGTGTGGGGACATCACAAAAGCATTTGACTTTGGCTTTAATTCTGAGGATGAGTATTTTGAGAACAAGGATGACTTGATTTGATTGAAATGTATAAGGACCAATATGGCTTCTGGGTTGAGGATAGATTGTAGGAGGGGCATGGCTGAAACCAGGAATCCAGAAGAGGCTATTGCAATATTCTAAACAAGAGTTGATGGTGACTTGGATCAAGATATTGGCAACTGGAATAATGATAAGTGGATGAATTGCAGACTGATTTTGAAGGTAGAATCAACAGGGTTTTCTGACCAATTGGATGTAAGGAGTGAGAGAATGAGAGGACTCAAAGGTAGCTCTGATATTTGTAGCCTAAGTAACTGGAAAGATGTTGATATTTATGAGATGAAGAAGACAGAATAGAGCAGGTGTTGGCAGAAAAATGCAATCTTGGCTTGGGGCATGTGTTAATTTGTATTAGGGATATGAATGTTGAATTCAGGTGAAAGGTCTATGCTAGAGAAATAAATATGGGAGTCACTCCCATCAAGATAGTATCTAAAGTCATATGAATGAAGAAGATCACTTATAAAGAAAGCATTGACAAAGAGACTTAAGTTGTCTTGAAACCTAAGTGAAAAAAGTTTTCCAAAAAAGAGTGAATAAACAATTGGGTCAAATGCAGTACAGAAATTGAATAATATGAGAACTGAGAGTTGAAATTGGATTTTTAGCAATGTGGATATTACCATGTGTGCTAAGTCACTTCAGTCCTGTCCGACTCTTTGCAACCCTATGGGCTGTAGCCCACCTGTCTGCACTATCTATGGGATTCTCTGGGCAAGAATCCTGGAGTGGGTTGCCACACCCTCCTCCAGAGGATCTTCCTGACCCAGGGACTGAACCCTCATCTCTTTCCTCTCCTGCATTGCAGGTGGGTTCTTTACCATTAGTGCCACCTGGGAAATAAAAGCAGTTTGGATGGACTGATAAAGGTGAAATTCTGATTGGAATAGGTTTACTTGAGAATAGGCAGAGAGTAAAAGGAAGTAGAGTTAAGAAAGGTTTTTTTTTTTTTTTAATGGTATTTTGTTTGCTGATAGATAATATTGTAAGAGTGTTTTTTTGTATTTTGATGTAAATAATGCAATGGAGAGGGAAAATCCTATGATACTTGAAATAAAGGGATAATTGCTAAAGCAGCATCCTTCAACTGGCAAGAGAAGATGGCATCTAATGTTTCATTGAAAAAAATGGCCCTAACTAGAAATAAGAATGGTTCATCCAGAGTAGTCAAGGTCAAAGGAGAGTGGCATATGGTACAGAGGCAGTTGTGTGGGTAGATGTAATGAAGTGGCTCTATGAAGTTCATGCCTTTAACTGCTTCAGTTACTCTTAACCCCAATGTTCATCGCAGCACTGTTTATAATAGCCAGGACATGGAAGCAACCTAGATGTCCATCAGCAGATGAATGGATAAGAAGGCTGTGGTACATATACACAATGGAGTATTACTCAGCCATTAAAAAGAATACATTTGAATCAGTTCTAATGAGGTGGATGAAACTGGAGCCTATTATACAGAGTGAAGTAAGCCAGAAAGAAAAACACCAATACAGTATACTAACGCATATATATGGAATTTAGAAAGATGGTAATGACAAAACCTGTCTCTTTTGCGAGACAGCAAAAGAGACACAGATGTATAGAACAGTCTTTTGGACTCTGTGGAGGGGGGGGCGATGATTTGGGAGAATGGCATTCAAACATGTATAATATCATATAAGAAACGAATCGCCAGTTCAGATTCGATGCAGGATACAGGAAGCTTGGGGCTAGTGCACTGGGATGACCCAGAGGATGGGGAGGGAGGTGGGAGGGGGGTTCAGGATGGGGAACACATGTACACCCGTGGCAGATGCATGTTGATGTATGGCAAAACCAATACAATATTGTAAAGTAAATAATAATAATAAATTAAATTAAAAAAATTTGTACCAACAACAAAAAAGAAGATCTCAGATGAGACCAAACTATATGTTCTGCTTCCTTATTTATTCCTGTCTTCTACAGAAAAAGTGGTAAGTTCTTCCAATTACTCTTTAAATCATGACAATGCTAAATCTATAAGAAAGTAATCACAGAAAGAAAAATTAGGAAATAGGACTTGGAAAAGTCTCAAAGCAAAATGTATGTTTTATAACATAAAATTATAATGTTAATAGTAACAATAATATTTAATTCAATGTAAGAATTGTTACTATTCTAGGAATCTAATATAAATATTGTTTGTTTCTCATGATTTTCACCTGTTCTATTTTTGGAAGTAAGTATAAAGTAGGATTTATATGGCTGATCTTTAGTGATATACTCAGAATGGTGATGCTAATAAATTTATGTCATAAAAGTTATCCATCCATTTTATAGCATTTCTGAAGATCTGCTATATGTCAGATACTGTATAGGTTCTCTGGATACACAGAAAAGAAAGAATAATTCTCTGTTCTTGAAGAGATGTGGTTTGATGAGAGATAGTAGGGGAGAAAGACAAGAAAGTCGACAGTTGCAATGGAGGTGGTATGTGCTATCATGGTGAAATAGAATATAATAATTGTCATGGAAACAGAGGTAGGAGTGACTAATTGTGGAAATTGTTTACACTGGCTCATAGATGATATTTTGGCTGAATTTTTAAAATAATAACTGAGTATAATATACAACTTTATAATAACTTTTATGTGTTTATTTTATTTACTATTTATCATTATTTTACACATAACATTTACCCTTTTTAATTAACTGATGTTTAGTATATGTAAAGATGTACAATCAACAGAACTATGTGACTGCAGAAGATTTTCATCACTCAAAAAGAGACCCTCTACACATTAGTGGTCACTTTATTTTTCCTTTTCCTCAGGTGTGGCAACTGCCAATATGCTTTCTGTCTCTAAGAATTTGCCTGTTGACATTTTGTATAAATATGATTATATAATATGTGGCTGGTTGTGTATAGCTTCTCTGATTTAATCTTTTCAAGGTTCATACATGTTGTGGCATGTGTCAGAACTTCTTTTGTTTTTATAGCTAAATAATATTTGGTTTTTAAAAGAATCAAAGCTTTTGGTTTTGATGACATGAGTTTGAGCAAGCTCTGGGAGTTGGTGATGGACATGGAAGCCTAGTATGCTGCAATCCATGGGGTTGCAAAGAGTCGGACATGACTGAGCGACTGAACTGAATATTCCATTGTGTGGATACATCATATTTTGTTTATCCATTCTGCAGTTGATGAATATTTGGGTGGTTCTTACTTATGGTTATTATGAATAATGCTGCTGTGAACACTTGGGTATACATTTTTGTGTGAACAAGTGTTTCATTTCCTCTCTTTCCTGAACTTAGTAATTTGAATCCTCTTTCTGTTTTGGTCAGTCTAGCTAAAGATTAGTTGATTTTGTTGATCTTTTAAAAGAAGCAGCTTTTGCTTTTTATTTTTCCTGTTCTTCTAATCTGTATTTCTTTTTTAGACTTCATTATTTTCTTCCTTCTACTTGATTTAGATTTACACTGTTCTTCTTTTATAAGTTCTTAAGGTGGTAGGATAGGTTATTGATTTGAGTTTACTGGGTTTTATTCCCTTATTTACATAAAACAGGTGAAAGTGGTCAAAAGGCCCAAACTTTCAAATATAAAATAAATAATGGAAAAAAATTCATCTCATAGTGTTTCTTAAATTTACCCATGATTTATTCTTTGATCCACTGGTTACTTGGGAGTGTATTGTGTATTGTTTAAACTGTATTGTTTAATTTAGGCAAAAATTTTCCAAATTTTGTTTTTTTATTGATTTCTAATTTTATTCTTTTCTGGTCAGAGAATGTATATTGTAGGAAAATTTATTGAGATTTGCTTTATAGCTTAAAATACGGTTTGTCCTAAAGAGTGTTCCATGTACACCTGAGAAAAATGTGTACTTTGCTAATGCTGTATGGAGTGTTTGATATATTTGTCAGGTCTAGTTGGTTTATAGTGTTGTCCAAGTTCTCTATTTCTTTGTTCAACTTCTGTATAGTTTTTTCTATTAATTATTACAAGTAGTATATTGGCATTTCCAATTGTTAAAACTGAGTTGTCTGTATCTATTTTCAATTCTGTCAGTTTTTGCTTCTTGTATTTGGGGCTCTGTTGCCCTTGCCTCATGACATGGCTACCTGCTATTCCACCTAAAATGCTCTTCTTCAAAATCTTCACACAACTGACTATATCTAATTGTTCAAATCTTAATTCAAATATTAACTCATCAGAGAAGGTTTCCTTACCCACTTTAGCCAAAGCAGCTCTCCTCTGCCCCACACCAATACCATGAACCACCTCTTCGCCCATGAAAATAGAAATTACTTGATGACAGGAACTATTCACTTTTATGTCCTTCATCATAAGTGCAGAACTAAGAACAATATCTGGCACATACTAGGCACTAAAAACATATTTGTTTCCTGAAATACTGGTATCTTTCTTAAAGTATCATACTATATGCATATATACATACATATATATATACACACACACATGCTGCTACTGCTAAGTCATTTCAGTCATGTCTCACTCTGTGCGACCCCATAGATGGCAGCCCACCAGGCTCCCCCTTCCCTGGGATTCTCCAGGCAAGAACACTGGAGTGGGTTGCCATTGCCTTCTCCGTATATACATATATATGGCTTTGTGAAATATGTGAGCATTTTTCCTCTCATAGAAGTGGAATGTACACCCATTGCACCAAATTTCATCCCAGTGTCAAGACTAATGATGCCACAAATACACCAAGAAAGTATGAAAAGGATACTCACATAATGAGTTATGCATCAAAAATAGAGTTAAGCCAAAAAAAAAAAAAAAAAAAGAGAGAGAGAGAAAAATAGTAACTATGTAGTGATGGGTAATTAGATGATTGTGATTCTTTCATTCTATAGATATATGGATAGATATAGATACAATCAAAACACCAAGTCCTATGCCTAAAACATATACAATTTTCATTTGTCCATTATACCTCAATAAAACTGAATAAAAAATGGGATCAATCTCTACTACAATTTACCCATATGATCAATTGATAACTAAAATGTTTCATGTTTAATTTAATGTGGACATATTTATGTAAGCCATATTGCACCTGCAGCATAAGACCAGTAAAGGAATGACAGTTCCATTGTATGTCTTGTTCAGGATCTGGTATTGTGTATTCTGAAAGCAAAATGAGTGTCTTGGTTTCTAGCAATGTGTAGAACTCCAAAGAGGATAAGGAGTGCCAGGGTAAGACATGGTATTGTGGTTTTAACATGTGCAGAAAATATGTAACCTTGATTTATATTTTGGGTATATTCTCTCGGGAGGCAAGCAATTCCATGAGTTCTTTACCCTAAATGAGACAAGCTTGGTTAGGAATTGTTTGACTTGGCCAGAACAGACAGTTAGCCCATTGGCAGTGGCCCAAAGATCTATAAAGGTGTGAAGATGAGGCGAGTTGTTGGCCAAGACATTCTCTATTAAAATAACTGCCTAAAGTTTGGCCATTTGAGCTGACCTTTGGGTCCTGTCCTTTATCAGGAGTATTATGATTAAGAAATGAAAAGCAGCAACTCTCAAGCAAGCTCCATCAAGTGTAAGTGATGATACGATTGGTTAAGTGAATGAACTCCCTTTGTTTTTTGCTGTGTTGATCCTAATGGGCTCCCCAGGTGTCCAAGGGTTCTGAGAGATGAACTCTTCTAGCAGTGTGAGATCTAACAGGGGACTGAGCACAGGGGAAGTTAGTCTTTCCTGAATATAGGGTATGCAGAGGGCCCGGGTTCAGCTCCATCCTGTAGCAAGGGGGCCTCACTAGTTAAGCTGAGCTTTCAGAGTGCTGCTTCCATAATCAAAGGCCAAATGGGCAGCTGGATATGGAGGGTCATAGGTTCAAGACCTGAGAGAGTCTACTTTTCCAGGAAAGTCCAAATGTACCCATAATTGCTACACTAAGGGCATACAACATTGGTCCAAGGTGGGCAGTTCCTTGTATCAGAATCCCATGACACCAATGGCAATTACTGATGGTACAGGGACTCCAAGACATGAGAGAAGGTTACTAAAGCTTGCACAGTGAAGGAGTCTCAGGGGACCATAATAGCAGTGCCTGTCCTATGGCAATTTAAGCAGATTCTAGGATCTTTGACACAGGGAGTCTCATTCAAGGAGGGTCTATTTGGAAGTTGCAGAGCAAGCAAATGTGTATATGAGGAAATGTTGCCTCCAGAATCTAGGAATGTCTAAAACATGTTGGGCTTGTTTTACAATATGGGTACTAAGAAGACTAAAAGCTGTTTCTCAACACTGTCAAGATTAGATCAGTCCTCCACTTACCAAAGAATTTTCAGGATCTTAACTAAAGTGGTGGGACTGTGTATTATGTGGGTCATAGGAATCTCCTCAAAGGAGGATGTCATCAGTGTGAAGTCATAATTGTGTACCTGGAAAAAGCTAGAGCTGATGAAAATATTGCCTGTAAACACTGTGTGAGATGGAAAGTGTGAACTCGAGGCCCAGTGAGTAGCCAGGTGAAGGTGTTCCTTTTAATGTGAAGGTCAAGTGTTGCTGAGAGGTTGTTGAAATAGGCACTGGATAGATCATTCTAGACAAATGCTTTGCTATGACTGCAAAGTATCAACCAGTTATTCAGAGAAAGCAGTACTTTCAATAATATACATGGCAGGGCCATGACAAGAAGGGTACAAGTTCACAGTGAGGCACTATTTTTGTTTTCCAGGTTTAAGATCAAGTAAAAGTTGTGTGTTAAGTGCAGCAGAATTGGGGATAATCACACCTTCTCTAAATAGGTCTCCTATGCTGCTGCTGCACTTCAGTCGTGTCGAACTCTGTGTGACCCCATAGACGGCAGCCCACCAGGCTCCCCTGTCCCTGGGATTCTCCAGGCAAGAACACTGGAATGGGTTGCCATTTCCTTCTACAATGCATGAAAGAGAAAAGTGAAAGTGAAGTCGCTCAGTCGTGTCTGACTCTTAGCGACCCCATGGACTGCAGCCTACCAGGCTCCTCCATCCATGGGATTTTCCAGGCAAGGGTACTGGAGTGGGGTGCCATCGCCTTCTCCGAGGTCTCCTATAATGAGCTTCAATCTGTGAAGGCCCTACTTTCATTTAGATTAAATTTTTTTTTTAAAGAGGAGAAAAGTGCTATTTTAACTAAGGGTAAAGGTCCATAGGATCTCATATCTTTAAAGATGATTATAGGGGACAAAGACTTAATGTTATTAACTCTTGGGCAAGATTATCCATATGCACTAGAGGATATTTTGGATTAATGGATATTTTGGCTATGGGAAATGTAGGTATGGCAATAATTCCAATGGTTGCTGCTGCTAAGTCACTTCAGTCGTGTCCGACTCTGTGTGACCCTATAGACAGCAGCCCACCAGGCTCCACCGTCCCTGGGATTCTCCAGGCAAGAACACTGGAGTGGGTTGCCATTTCCTTCTCCAATGATGAAAGGGAAAAGTGAAAGTGAAGCCGCTCAGTCGTGTCCGACTTGCAGCGACCCCGGGGACTGCAGCCCCAGGCTCCTCTGTCCATGGGATTTTCCAGGCAAGACTACTGGAGTGGGGTGCCACTGCTTTCTCTGAATTCCAATGGTTAAGGTTAGGTATATCTGTTTTTATTGTACGTTCCTTTACTCCCTGGCTGTTTTTATCATCTTGCCCAAATTTGGGCCAGAAGAGGAACAGAAACTGATGAGGTTTAAAAATTCAATTGTCAAACATCAAAAGTGGAATTTGATTATTACAAATGGCCACCACCCCAACATCACCCCTCTCCCCAGCTGGGATCTTCCAGACACACAGAAATACCAAGTCCTTTTCCTCCTCACTAGTGGGATAAAGTGTTCAGGAAGAAGTCTTCTGTGCTCAGAAATCTTCAGTCTTCAGTGCTCAGTCTTCATCCTGTCCTCATTCCCAGTATCTGGCTAACTATGGACTGGCTGGTCTGGGCCCCAAACTGAAAGGATTCCACCTCCCTCCCTCCTCACCTCCCTGATACTTCCCTTCCCCTCTTCCCCATCATCAAAAAATAGATACACAAATCTTTTTATAGCTTTTTGATATTTTAATCATCAACATCTGAGTACTTGCTCTCTACAGAGGTGACCGTTGCTGCATGCTTGATCCCTTCACAAACGACTATTCTGCCAGTTCTTTTCCTGGAGGGACAGCAGATTGCTCAAGGTCTTGGGCTCCAGGTGGGCACATAGGGGTATTTGGAGAATTGTTGGGAGAACTGTTGGAAGAACCCTCTGGGATTTGTTCATCCACCATTGGCTGATTTTCATTCTTCTTCTTCTGCTGCTGCTGGTGGTTGAAGGCTAGCATCATTGATGTCGTCCATTTCTTCCTTTCCCAATTCTTCTGAAGGGCTAATTTTAACTTCTTAATGTTCTCTTGTATCTAGTAAGTAAACAAATTCATACAGGAAGAAATTAGTGAAGGAGAATGGGAAGGAAAACTTTGAGTGAAGGGGTGTGGATTGAGGAGGGGTTTTATGCCAGGGAAAAGCAGGGTAAGTCTCAGGTGGGGGATGAAGATGAGGAACATGAGTAGGTTAATCTGACCTCATTGTCCAATGTGTTGAATTGATCAGACTTCTTTCTCTTCCTTCCACTAGCGCTTGATTCTTGTTGCTCTAAATTTACACTGTCTATTTCAATCTCTGACTCCTCCTCCTTCACTCCCTCAGTTACTTCTGCCATGTTGTAGCAACAGTGGCTTACACCAAGGCTCCTGGCCTCTCTATATACGTTCCCAGGACAAAGAAGAGCCACAATCATTAACTTTGATTGGTCAGCAAGAAAATTCTCCAGCCAATGGTAGCCCTGAAATGGCTTGACATCACAGAGCACCACCTTTGAAAATTTATGGGTGATGGGAAGGGTTCAGAGGAGTCTAGGTGCTCTGGTTAGGAAAAAGGAGTGCTTCTTCAACACTCATTAAAGAGCCTTCCCAAGTTGACTTTCCGTGCTTCCTCATGTTCTCTGTTCAGTTCCCATAGTGTACACGTTAGGAAGCAAGTGTTCCCTCCAAACCATTCCTCATGGCTACCCCCATTCAGTGTTTGATTCTATTGTCTTCCAGATTTAATTACCTAGTATTTTGTGTTTTTAAAAAATTATTTTAGTATTTTAGGTATACAGAGTAATTGTGAAGAGTATACTTGTATACTGCACAACCAATTCCCCTTATTAACATTGTACATTACTGGAACATTTATTCAACTTAGTGAACAAACACTGAAACAGTATTATTAACTAAAGTCTGGACTTTATTAGATTTCCTTGGTTTTTATCTAATGTCCTTTTCCTGTCCCATAACCCTTTCAGGATACTACATTGCAACTAGTCAATCCATGTTATTCCTTCTTAGGTTCCTCTTTGCTATGACAAGATTTAGATTTCTTATTTCTGAGGATCAACAATTTGGAGTCTTGTTTCATGGATTTAATATTAGATCCTGTGGTGTTACTGATCTTTTGGTTAAAAGTTTTTATAAGTGTTTTTCCAGAGGACCTCAAATCAAGTTAGTACTATCAGTGTTGTGGACTTCCCCATGGCAATGGTTGAATTAATCTCTTAGCTTTGACACAGAGGTGAC
The DNA here is from genome assembly GCF_055505025.1 of Bos grunniens. NCBI lineage: Eukaryota > Metazoa > Chordata > Mammalia > Artiodactyla > Bovidae > Bos > Bos grunniens. The sequence goes on along the minus strand of NC_141194.1, from coordinate 120,070,969 downwards.
ACACATGTTTCTTTCTAGAGTCCAGAGGATCAAGATCATTTCTATTTTTGAGGCCTAGGTGGCAGCAGAAGGAGCATTTTGTAAGGTACTAGTGAATCCATCTGCCAATGCAGGAGATGCAGGAGACCCAGGTTGAATACCCTGGAGGAGAAAATGGCACCCCACTCCAGTATTCTTGCCTGGGAAATACCATGGACAGAGGAGCCTGCCAGCTACAGTCCATGGAGTCACAAAGAGTGAGACATGACTGACTATGCACAGTCACACACACAGACATACACACACAGACACCCCCCTGCCACACACACACACACAAAGTAATTTACTTTTAGAAGTATGCCTTCATCATCCTACAAAGTACTGCTCTTCTTCCATGAGTGACCATCCTGTATATTGAACAGATTATCAGTTTTTCTCCTCAGTTCTATATAGAAAGGGAGCCAAAATATGGTTGAGACACAACCAGTGTTCACAAGGTAAGCATCATTTCTCTGAGGTTAGTATCAGTCATGAGTTATTTTGGAATTGATGCACATGATTCAACATGAGACTAACACATAAGTCCAGGTTGAGAGACACAATTCAGAACTGCTTTAAAGAGAGTTCCAATCCAATAATCCTTTCACTATATGCCAACTGGCTAAACTGATTTATGTTAGTCAAAGCTTTAGTGGGTGCTCACAAATGCAGCACAAAGAAGCAAGGTCAAAGCACAAGCTAGCCAGATGGCAGTAACTCAAAGTGCTTGTTCATCAGCATACGGTAGAGCCAGTTCAAAAGCCAAAGTAGAAAAGACACCTGGTGGTAAGGGACAGCATCTCAGTCTTCTTCTCTTAGGACCAGTTGCTGCCATCACTCCATAGAGACAGGATGGACACTTCAACCAAAATTTGGTTTGGATGTTGAGACTGATGACACATATATCCAGAGAATGAAAAAAATTATTAATCACACATTGAGTTTTTCTGAGGAGAGCAGAGCAAACTCTCAAGCAGATTCAAGAATGGTTTAAGAGAGCAGAGGAAGGAGACTTGCATGGCTTTTATGCTGGTTGAAGGGGATAAAGCTGGAGAGTTCCACACACAGGTCAGGGCTTGGTCTGACCTTCATTTTGGCCCAGAGAAGAGAGTACTTGGGCTTTCTTATCAGATATAGATAAATAGGGGAAGAGGTGTGGTAGGGCTCTTTTATAGAAAACTGTATGTAAATTCAAGGTGTTTAGTAGTTTTCAATTCTCACAACCATTATAACCAAGCTTCTTGTATTGTTTTCAGTTAAAGTGCTCTTCATTAGATTTGTTGTTGTTGTTCAGTTGCTCAATCATGTACAACACTTTGCAACCCCATTGACTGCAGCACACCAGGCTTCCCTGTCCTTCACCATCTCCTGAAGCTTGCTCAAACTCATGTCCATTGAGTTGGGTATGCCATTCAACCATCTTATTGTCTGTCATCCCCTTCTCCTCCTGCCTTCCATTTTTCCAGCATCAGGGTCTTTCCAATGAGTCAGCTCTTTGCCTCAGGTGAATATTTGGGGCTTATTTCCTTTAGGATGGACAGGTTGGAACTCCTTGCAATCCAAGGGACTCTCAAGAGTCTTCTCCAGCCCCACAGTTCAAGGAATCAATTTTTTCGGCACTCAGCCTTTTTTATTGTCCTGCTTTCCCATTCATTCATGACTAGTGGAAAAACTGTTGCTTTGACTATATAGACCTTTGTAGGCAAAGTGTTATTTCTGCTTTTCAATACAATCTCTAGGTTTTTCATTGCTTTTCTTCCAAGGAGGAAATGTCTTTTAATTTTATGGCTGCAGTCACTGCCCATAGTGATTTTGGAGCCAAAGAAAGTAAAGTCTGTCACTGTTTCCATTGGTTGCCCATCTATTTGCCATGAAGTGACGGGACCAAGTGCTATGATCTTAGTTTTTTGAATGTTGAGTTTTAAGTCAGCTTTTTCACTTGCGTCTTTCACCTTCATCAAGAGGCTCTTTAGTTCCTCTTTGATTTCTGCCATAGGGTGGAGCCTTCTGCCCCAGTTCAGTCAGTAAGTCATGTCTGATTTTTTGTGACCCCCATGAATTGCAACACTCCAGGCTTCCGTGTCCATCAATAACTCCCAGAGCTTGCTCAAACTCATGTTCATCGAGTTGGTGATGCCATCCAACCATCTCATCCTTGGTTGTCTCCTTCTTCTCCTGCCTTCACTCTTTCATGGCCTCAGAGTCTCTTCAATGAGTCAGTTCTTCACATTAGGTGGCCAAAGTCTTGGAGCTTCAGCTTCAGCTTCAGCTTCAGTCCTTTCAATGAATATCCAGGACTAGTTTCCTTTACTATTGACTGGTTGGATCTTCTTGCAGTCCAAGGGACTCTCAGGGGTCTTTTTCAACCCCACAGTTCAAAAGTATCAATTCTTTGGCACTCAGCTTTCTTTATGGTCCAACTCTCACATCCATACATAACTAGTGGAAAAACAATAGCTTTGACTAAATGAACCACTGTCAGCAAAGTAATGTTTCTGCTTTTTAATATGTTATCTAGGTTTGTCAGAGCTCTTCTTCAAAGGACCGAGCATCTTTTAATTACATGGCTGTAGTCACTGTCTGCAGTGATTTTGCAGCCCAAGAAAATAAAATCTGTCACTGTTTCCTTTGATTCTCCATCTGTTTGCCATGAAGTGATGGGACTGGATGCAATTATCTTAGTTTTTTGAATGTTGAGTTTTAAGTCAGCTATTTCACTCTCCTCTTTCACTTTCATCAAGAGACTCTTTAGTTTCTCTTCGCTTTCTGCCATAAGGGTGGTGTCATCTGAATATCTGAGGTTATTGATATTTCTACTGGCAATCTTGATTCCAGCTTGTGCTTCATCCAGCCCAGCATTTTGCATGAGGCACTCTGCATAGAAGTCAAATAAGCAGGGTGACAGTATACAGCCTTGATGTACTCCTTTCCCAATTTGGAACCAGACCATTGTTCCATGACCGGTTTTAACTATTGCTTCTTGACCTGCATATAGATTTCTCAGGCGGCAGGTAAGGTGGTCTGGTATTCCCATCTCTTTAAGAATTTTCCACATTTGTTGTGATCCACACAGTCAAAGGCTTTGGCATAGTCAATAAAGCATAAGTAGATGTTTTTCTACAATTCTCTTGCTTTTTCTACATTCCAATGCATGTTGGCAGTTTGATCTCTGGTTCCTCTGACTTTTCTAAATCCAGCTTGAACATCTGGAGGTTCTCTGTTCACATACTGCTGAAGCCTATCTTTGCAAATTTTCAGCATTACTTTGCTAGCATGTGAGATGAGTGCAATTGTGTGATAGCTTGAGCAATCTTTGGCATTACCCTTCTTTGGGATTGTAATGAAAAGTGACCTTTTCCAGTCCTTTTGCCACTGCTGAGTTTTCCAAATTTGCTGGCATATTGACTGCAGCACTTGAACAGCATCATCTTTTAGGATTTGAAATAGCTCAACTGTAATTCCATCACCTGTGCTAGCTTTGTTTGTAGTGATTCTTCCTAAGGCCCACTTGACTTTGCCTTTCAGGAAGTCTGGCTCTAGATTAGAGATTACAGCATCATGGTTATCTGGGTCATTAACATCTTTTTTGTATAGTTCTTCTGTGTATTCTTTCCACCACTTCTGATTATCTCCTGCTTCTGTTAGGTCTGTATGATTTCTGTCCTTTATTGTACCTAAGTTTGCATGAAATATTCCCTTGGTATCTCTAATTTTCTGGAAAAATCTCTAGTCTTTCCCATTCTATTGTTTTGCTCTTTTTTTTTTTTTGCATTAATCACCGAGGAAGGCTTTCTTATCTCTCATTGCTACTCTTTGGAACTTTGCATTCACATAGGTATATCTTTCATTTTTTCCTTTTCCTTTAGCGTCTCTTCTTTTCTCAGCTATTTCTAAGGCCTCTTTAGACAGCCCTTTTACCATTTTGCACTTCATTTTCTTTGAAATGGTCTTGATCACTGCCTCCTGTACAATGCCATGGACCTCTGTCCATAGTTCTTCAGGCACTCTGTCTATCAGATCTCATTCCTTGAATCATTTGTCACTCCCACTGTATAATTGTAAGGGATTTGATTTAGGTCATAACTGAATGGTCACTGCCTTCAATTTAAGTCTGAATTTTGCAATAAGGAGTTCATGATCTGATCCACAGTCAGATTGGAAGCTGACTGTTTAGCATCATATGAAAAACTATTTATCCCAGCACAGTTTACTAAACAGATCATTGTTTCACCACTGCTTTGAAAATTCAACTTTCATGTAAAATAAACATACCAAAGTTTCTATTTGAATTCTCAGCTATACCAGATAGATCTATTTTCTCTGATAGCAGATAATCTTATACTACTCTAATTGAATACAACAAGATCCCATGTAAACTTCTCAGTCTATCCTAATCTGATGTGTTTATTATTTTGGATGAACATAATGTCTAGTTTATTAATTTTCCATTGGCTTTTCTAAAATACTCAACAAATTTTAAAGCTATGAAAACTCTTGGTCTAAATTAGCAAGTGAAAAATAGTTAAAATACTGCTTTCATCTCTTTAGAATCTATTTAGAGCCATGTACAGAAAGATAGTTGTAGTAGTGTACATATAACAGGGTGTTTGCAGTTTTTTGTGCTTAAGTTCCTTTTTTTTTACTTTCATCCTTGTCCTTTGAATATTTAACAATAAAAATTTTAAATGATTTAAAGTTTAACATTTTCTAAAGCAAACATTATAAAGAGGGGGACTTGATCTAGTATATGCAGAATTATTTGAGTATTCACTCCTCCAGAAGATCATAAAACATGCATTGAGCAGTGACTATAATATTGTGTCCCCTGTGTTCAGGTGGTTGGGGTTACAGAGATGAATGAAATATGCTTGTCCTTGTTGTATATTGCATACTGGGCAAGACATATAGGTACATGAACTATTTTAATACAAAGTGGCAATTGCTTTAATATAAGTTCCTCTAAGGACAGCAGGAGTAATGGACTCTGCTGACATTGGTGGCTGAGAGATTTCAGAGCAGAAGCACCACTTGTGTTGAGCCTTAAAGAATGAGGGAACTTTCATCATTCGGCAGCTCTGGGTGGGGAAAGGAAAGCAATTCCTTCAAGTGGAAGGAAATATCTAGTGCTAGTTGGTTATGTGGAAAAGGCAGTAAACAGCTTATTACTCACAGTCTTAAATGATGCTAATGTGGAAAGATGGGCAAATATCAGAGACCAAAATGAGAAAGTAAAAGCATCAGGGGAACAAGGGACTTTGGAAAAGTCCCTTCTAAGGAAGTAAGCAAATGGGAACCTGCTTTGAAAAATGCAAGCAGATTTTTCTGAGGAAAGAAGAACTCAAAGCTGAATTTAATGGAAGGAAGCAACTGTCAAAGCAGTCTGACTACGCTCAGCATGTTCTGTTTGCAGCTAGGGAAAAAATATGGGTTGCTGTTCATTTAGGACCCATGGTAGAGGTTGGAGAAAAGGAGGTAGGTATTCCAGAAATGACTCATAAGGTAGAAAGAGAAGATAATAAATCAGATACTACTGACACTTATTAAATAAATTAATCATAAGCCATATATGGACACATTATCTAAAAGTGTCAGATGGCTAAACACTGAGCAAAGATGCGCCCAAATACTGTGTTTTCAAGGGAAAAAAAAGGCACATTGTACATGAGCTAATGTCAGCTAACACAGGAAATGCTAGATTCTGGATTAGGGAAGAAAGAAGCAAGAGGCATGTACATATGTATGTATGTACGTATTTGTATCATTGATAAAAACAGAAGCCATTTAACCATATGCTTATTATGTTCTAATATAATGTCAGGTGTTGCACATAAATTGTTCCATTCAATCCCAGAATGACTCTAAGAGATAAACACATGCTCTCATTCCCATTTCACAGGGAAGAAAACTAGGTCTTACAGAAGTTAAGAAACTAACTCAAGGTCAAATAGCATTTAGGCCTTGAAGCTATAATTTGAGATTGAACTTGAAATCCAGTGGTTCTAACTGCTCAACTAGATACTGCTATATTCACTCTGCTACAACCCTAGTCTCAGTCATCATCAGATCATACCTGTATATGCCAGGAGTCTGACACTCCTATGATCCTACAGAGTTCACAACATTCAGTGAATCTTCTAAAACAGAAATCAGACTATATTGCTTTCCCTTATCAAACCATCTAGCAGCTCTCCAGTGCATATAAGATAAAATCCAGGTTCTCACCCCACAAGTCCCTACAAGACCTCATCTCTACCTCTCCAGTCTCAGTCATCTCTCTCAGCTCTGCCCCTCTCTGACTGAACTCCAGTTCCACTCAACCTTTTGCACTTCCTCAACACCCTATTCTTGTTCTTGCCTCATGATACGGCTGCTTGTTATTCTACCTAAAATGCTGTCCTTCAAAATCTTCTCACAACTAACTGTATCCCATTATTCAAATATTGATGCAAATATCAACTCCTCAGAGAAGGTGTCCCCACACCTTTTAGCCAAAGCAGCTCTCCTCTGCCCCACACCAATACCATGAACCACCCCAATGCCCATGAAAATAAAAATTACTTGATGACAGGAGCTATTGACTTTATGTCCTTTACTGCAAGTCCAGAATTAAAAACAATATCTGATACATGCTAGGCACTCAACATATATTTGTTTCCTGAAATATTGGTTTCTTTCTTAAAATATCATCAGTTCAGTTCAGTTCAGTCTCTCAGTCGTGTCCCATTCTTTGTGACCCCATGGACTGCATTATGCCAGGTTTCCCTGTCTATCACCAACTCCTGGAGCTTACTCAAACTCATGTCCATTGAGTTGGTGATGCCATCCAACAATCTCATCCTCTGTCATCCCCTTTTCCTACCACCTTCAGTCATTCCCACCATCAGGGTGTTTTCAAATGAGTCAGTTGTTCGCATCAGGTGGCCAAATTATTGGAGTTTCAGCTTCAGCATCAGTCTTTCCAATGAATATTCAGGGCTGATTTCCTTTAGAATGGTTGGATCGCCTTGCTGTCCAAGAGACTTTCAAGATATCATATTTTAATCTCAAGATGAAATATCATACTCATATGTATATATACATACATATATACACACTCACATACACACACACACACACACACACACACACATATATATATATATATACACACACACACATATATATGCTTTTAGAAATATGTGAGCTTGTTGTCATCTCATGGAAATGAAATGTACAACCCCTGCCCCAAATTTCATTTCAATATCAAGACTAATGATTGTACACATACACCAAAAAGTATGAAAAGGATTATTACTCACATAATGAGTTATGCATCAAAATAGAGTTAGGCCAAAAAGAAAAAAAGAGGGAAAAAGACATAGTAACTGTGTGGTGATGCGTTATTAAATGATTGTGATTCTTTCATTCTATAGATATATGTATAGATAGATACTATTAAAACATCAAGTTCTACATCTTAACCATATGCAATTTTTACTTGTCAATTATACCTCTATAAAACTGAATAAAAAATGGGATCAATCTGTATTACAATTTACCAATGATGTTGTCTGATAACTAGGACATTGCACATTTAATTTAATTTAGACTTGTTTATGTAGACAATTATGGCACCTGAAGCATGAGACCAGTAAAGGAGGTGCGGGTTCCATTGTGTAGCTTGTTCAGAAGCTGGAACTGTGTACTCTGAAAAGTGAAATGAGTGTCTTGGTTTGTATTAATGTGTAGAACTCCAAAGAGGATAAGGTGTGCCATGGTGAGACATTGTATTGTGTTTTTAACATGTGCAGAGAATGTGTGACCTTGCTTTACATTTTGGGTATAACCTCTTGGGAGGCAAGAGATTCCATGAGTTCTTTATGCTAAATGAGACAAACTTGGTTAGGAATTGATTGACTTGACCAGAACAGGTGGTCAGTCCATTGGCAGTGGCCCAAAGATCTATAAAGGTGTAAAGGTGGGGCCAATTGTTGGCCAAGACATTTCTGCTAAGATAACTGCCTAATGTTTGGTTGTTTGAGCTGACCTTTGGGTCCTGTCCTTTATCAGAAACATTCTGATTAAGTGATGAAAAGCAGCAACTCAAGCAAGCTCCATCAAGTGATAGTGATGATTAAATTGATTATGTGAAAGAAATCCTTTTGGTTTTCACTGTGTTGATCCTAAGGGGCTCCCCAGGTGTTCAAGGGTTTTAAGAGATGAACTCGTCTAGCACTGTGGAATCTAACAGGGGACTAAGCACAGGGAAAGTTAGTCTTTCCTGAATATAGGGTATGCAGAGGGCCCAGGTTCAGCTCCATCCTGTAGCAAGAAGACCATACTAGCTATGCTGATCTTGCAGACTGCTGCTTCTGTAATCAAAGGCCAAATGGGCAGCTGAATATGGAGGGTCATAGGTTCAAGACGTGAGATAGTCTATATTTCCAGGGAAGTCCAAATGTACCCACAATTGCTACACTGAGGGCATACATCAATGGTCCAAGGTGGGCAGTTCCTTGTATCAGAAGCCCATGAAACCAACAACCATCACTGATGGTATAGGGACTCCAAGACACATGAGAGAAGGTTACTAAAGCTTGCACAGTGAAGAAGTTTCAGGAGCCCCTAATTTGAGTGCTTGTTCTATGGCAATTTAGGCAGATTTTAGAATTTTTGACGCAGGGAGTTCCATTCAAGGTGAGCCTATCTGGAAATTATAGATTAAAAAAAATGTGTATATGAGGAAATGTTCCCTGCAGAATTGAAAGATGTCTAAAATAGTTGGGCTTGTTTTAACAATATGGATACTAAGAAGACTAAAAGCTGTTTCTCAACACTGTCAATATTGGAGCAGTCCTGCACTTACCAAAGAATTTTCAAGATCTTAACTGAAGTGGTGGGGCTGTGTACTATGTGTGTCATAGGAATCTCCTCAGAGAAGGATGTCACCAGTGTGAGGTCATAATTGTATACTGGAAAATGCTAGAGCTGGTGAAAATAATGCCTGCAAATACTATATGAGATAGTAGATGTGGACACTGGGCCCACTGAGTAGCCAGGTGAAGGTGTTTCATGTCCCTTTGAAGGTGAAGGTTAAGTGTAGCTGAGAGGTTGTTTAAATAGGCACTGGAAAGAGCATGCTAGACAAATGCTTTGCTAAGACTACAAAGTGTCTACCAGTTATTTGGTGGAAGCAGTATTTTCAGTAATACATGGAGCCCTAGTGAGTGGTGCCATGACACCAAAGATACATGCTTGGTGTCATGGCACTGGTCTTGTTTTCCAGGTTTAAGATAAAGTAAAATTCGTCTGTTAAGTGCAGCAGGGGTGAGGGTAATCATAGCACCTCTAAATAAGTCTCCTATAATATGTTTCAATCTGTGAAGATACTTCTTTTATTTAGACTGAATCTTCAAAAATCCATTCACCATTGCAATGAACAGAATAAAATACTTAGCTATAAATTTACCTAATGAAACAGAAGACCTATTATAGAAAAATGTAAAAAACTGATGAAAGAAATCAAAGATGACACAAATAGAAGGAGAAATATCCCATGGTCATGGATTGGAGGAAACCGTGTAGTTAAAATGGGCACACTACCCAAAGCAATCTACAGATTCAATGCAATCTCTAAAGTTACCAACAGTATTTTTCACAGAACTAAAACAAATAATTTCACAATTTGTACGGAAACACAAAAAGCCTCGAATAGCCAAAAAAATCTTGAGAAAAAAAAGAATGGAACTGGAGGACTTAACCTGCCTGACTTCAGACTATACTACAAAGCTACCATCAAGACAGTATGGTACTGGAACAAAGACAGAAATATAGATCAGTAGAAAAAAATAGCCAGCCCATAGATAAATCCAAATGCCTTTAGCCAACTTACCTTTGACAAAGGAGGCAAAAATATGCAATAGAGAAAAGACAATTTATTTAAAAAGTGGTGCTGGGAAGACTGGTCAACCACCTGAAAAAGAATGAAACTAGAACACTTTCTAACACCATATTAAAAAACAAAACAAAACAAAAAAACAAAACAAAAAAAACAACCTCAAAATGGATTGAAGATCTAAATGTAAGGCCAGAAATATAACACTCTGAGAGGAAATCATAGGCAGAACACTCTCTGACATAACTCCTGGCAAGATCCTCCATGACCCACCTGCCAGAGTAATGGAAATAAAAACAAAAATAAACAAGTAGGACCTAATTAAGCTTAAAAGCTATTGCACAATGAAGGAAACTATAAACAAGGTGAAAAAACAGCCTTCAGAATGGGGGAAAATGATAACAAATGAAATAACTGACAAATAATTAATCTGTAAAACATACAAGCAGCTCATGAAGCTCAATACCAGAAAAATAAATGACCAAATTAAAAAGTGGGCCACAGAACTAAATAGATATTTCTCCAAAGAAAACATACAGATGGCTAAACAAACAGGAAAAGATGCTCAATTTCACTCGTTATCAGAGAAATGCAAATCAAAACCAAAATGAGGTACCATCTCACGCCAGTTGGAATGGCTGCCATCAAAAAGTCTAAAAACAATAAATGGTGGAGAGGGTGTGGAGAAAGGAGAACCCTCTTACACTGATGGTGGGAATGCAAACTAGTATAGCCACTATGGAGAACAGTGTGAAGATTCCTTAAAAACCTGGAATTAGAACTGCCGTACGGCCCAGTAATCCCATCTGCTGGACATAAACTCTGAAGAAACCAAAATTGAAAGGGACACATGTACCCTAATGTTCATTGCAGCACTGTTTACAATAGCTAGGACCTGTAAACAACCTTGATGTCCATCAGCAGATGAATGGATAAGGAAGTTTTGGTACATATACACAGAGGAATATTATTCAGCTATAAAGAAAGCATATTAAAAAGCAGAGACATTACTTTGCCAACAAAGGTACGTCTAGTCAAGGCTATGGTTTTTCCAGTGGTCATGTATGGATGTGACAGTTGTACTGTGAAGAAAGCTGAGCGCCAACGAATTGATGCTTTTGATCTGTGGTGCTGGAGAAGACTCTTGTGAGTCCCTTGGACTGCAAGGAGATCCAACCAGTCTATCCTAAAGGAGACCAGTCCTGGGTGTTCATTGGAAGGACTGATGCTGAGGCTTAAACTCCAATATTTTGGCCACCTGATGCGAAGAGTTGACTCATTGGAAAAGACTGATGTTGAGAGGGATTGGGGTCAGGAGGAGAATGGGATGACAGAGGATGAGATGGCTGGATGGCATCACCGACTCGATGCACATGAATTTGAGTGAACTCTGGAAGTTGGTGAGGGACAGGGAGGCCTCGTGTGCTCCTATTCATGGGGTTGCAAAGAGTCAGACACCACTGTGTGACTGAAGTGACTGATAAAGAAAGAATGCATTTGAGTCAGTTCTAATGAGATTGATGAAACTGGAGCCTATTATACAGAGTGAAGTAAGTCAGAAAGTGAAACACCAATGCAGTATATTAATGCATATATATGGAATTTAGAAAGATGGTAACAATGACCCTATATGTGAGACAGCAAAAGAGACACAGATGTAAACAACAGACTTTTGGACTATGTGGGAGAAGGCAAGGGTGGGATGATTTGAGAGAATAGCACTGAAGCATGTATATTACCATATGTAAAAAAATGACCAGTGCAAGTTTGATGCATGAAACAGGGCACTCAAAGCTGGTGCTCTGGGACAACCCAGAGGGATGGTGTGTGGAGGGAGGTGGGAGGGAGGTTCAGGACTGGGGGATACATGAACATGCATGGCTGATTCATGTTGATGTATGGAAAAAACTACAACAATATTGTAAAGTAATTAGCCACCAATCAAAATAAGTAATTAAAAACAAAAACAACAACTGAGCGGGAAAGTGTTATTTTAACTAAGGGGAAAGGTCCATAGGGTCTCATATTTTTAAAGATGATTATAGAGGCCAAAGACTTAGTTTTGTTATTCATGGGGTCAGAATGTCTACGTGCACTGGAGGCTATTTTGGGGTAATGTATGTTTTTGCTATGTGAAATATAGGCAAGGCAATAATTCCAATGGTTAGGGTTAGGTATATCTGTTTCTATTGTATGTTCCTTTACTCCCTGGCTGTTTTTATCAGCTTGCCTAAATGTGGGCCAGAAGAGGAACAGAAACTGATGAGGCTTAAAAACTCAATTGTCAAACATCAAAGGTGGCATCTGATTATTACACATGGCCACCACTCATACACCACCCCTCTCCCCATCTGGGACCTCTCAAACACACAGAAATGCCAAGTTCTTTTCCTCCTCACTAGTGGGATAAAGTGTTCAGGAAGAAGTCTTCCGTGCTCAGAAATCTTCAGTCTTCAGTGCTCAGTCTTCATCCTGTCCTTTTTCCCAGTGTCTAGCTAACTATGGACTGGCTGGTCTGGGCCCCAAACTGAAAGGATTCCACCTCCCTCCCTTCTCACACACTTGACCCTTCCTTTCCTCCCCTCCCCATCATAAAAAACCAGATATACACACATTTTTAAACAGCTTGTTGATATTTTAATCATCACCATCTGAGTACTTTGGTCTCTACAGAGGTGACCATTGCTGTACACTGACCTTTCACAAACAACTATTCTCCCAGGGCTTTTCCTGGAGTGACTGCAGATATCGCAAGGTCTTGGGCTCCAGGTGGGCACATGGGGGTACTTGGAGAATTGTCAGGAGAAGTGTTGGAAGAATTCTCCGGGATTTGTTCATCTGCCATTGGCTGATTTTCATCCTTCTTTTTCTTCTGCTGGTGGTGGTAGAAGACTAGTATCATTGACATTGTCCCTTTATTTCTTTCCGCTTTCTGCTAAAGGGCTAATTTTAACTTCCTAAAGTTCTCCCGTATCTGTTAAGAAAACAATATCATACAGAAAGACATTAGTGAAGGAGGTTGGGAAGGAGCATTTGAGAGAATGGGTGAGGATTGAGGTGGGTTTTTTTTTTTTTTTTTTTTTTTTTGCCAGGCAAGGGCAGGGTAAATCTCAGGTGGGGGATAAAGAGAAGGAACATGAGTAGGGTAATCTGACCTTCTCAGTATCCTTGTCATTGGATTGATCAAAGGTTTTTCTTTTCCTTCCTTTAGTGCTTGACGCTTGTTGCTCTAAACTTAGGCTCTGTATCTCAGTCTCTGACGACTCCGCCTTCACTTCCTCAATTACTTCTGCCATATAGCAACAGTGGCCTACACCAAGTAGCTCCTGGCCTCTCTATATACCTTCCTAGGACAATTAAGAGCCACAACCATTAGCTTTGATTGGTCAGCAAGCAATTCCTCCTTCGAATGGTAGACCTGAAATGGCATGACATGTAAATCGCCACCCATGAAAATCCATGGCGGAGGGGAAGGGAGCAGAGGAGTCTAGGTCCTCTGGTTTGGGAAAGTGTGTGCTTCCTCACCACCCATTAAAGAGCCTTCCCAAGTTGACTTTCCACTCTTCCTCATGTTCTCTGGTTCAGTTCTTGTGGTGTACATGTTATGGAGCGAGTGTTCCCTCCAAACCATTCCTCATGGTCAGCCCCATTCAGTGCTTAATTCTGTTGTCTTCCAGATCTAGTATTTTGTGGTTTTAGAAAAAAACTTTTTTATTTTAGAAGTTTCAGAATTGCAGAATAATTGTGCATAGTCTCTCAGTCGTGTCTGACTCCTTGTGACCTCATGGACTGCAGCCCTCAAGGCTCATCTTTCCATAGAATTCTCCGAGCAAGAACACTAGAGTGGGTGGCCATTTCCTTCTCCAACAGAATATTTATGAAGAGTATATTGGTGTACTCCACAACTAATTACTCTTATTAACATTGTACATTAGCATGGAACATTGATTCAACTTAGTGAATCAATGCAGCAACAGTTTTGTTAACCAAAGTCTGGACTTTATCAACTTTCTTTGGGTTTTGCCTAATGTCCATTTGCTGTCCCAGTATCCCATCCAGGATACTACATTAAATTCAGTCGATCTATATTACGCCTTCTTAGGTTCCTCTTTGCTGTGACAAGTTTTTAGATTTTTCGTTTCTGAGGACATTGACAATTTGGAGTTTTGTCTTGGTTTTTACATTAGATCCTAAGATGTTGATCTTATAATTAAAAGTTTTTATAAGTTTGTTTTTCCAGAGGAGCTCAAATCAAGTTAGTACTCTAAGTGTTGTGGACTTCCCCATGGCAATGGTTGAATTAATCTCTTGGCTTCATCATGAAGTACACAGATGTTTCTCTCTAGAGCCCAGAGGATCCAGATCATTTCTATTTTTGAGGCCTAGGTGACAGCAGAAGGAGCATTTTTAAGGTTCTAGTGAATCCACCTGCCAATGCAGGAGATGCAGGTTGGATCCCGTGGAGGAGGAAATGGCAACCCCCTCCAGTATTCTTGCCTGGGAAATACCATGGACAGAGGAGCTGGGCTGACTACAGTCCATGGTGTCACAAAGAGTCAGACATGACTGACCACATACACACAGACATACACACAGAAACACACAATGAGTCATTTACTTTTAGAAGTATGACTACAGCATCCCACATAGTAACTACTCTTCCTCCATATGAGTATATATGACCATCCTGTATATTAAACAGACTATCAGCTTTCCTCCTGAGTTCATATAGAAAGAGGGACAACATATGATTGAGATACATCCAGTGTTCCCAAGGTAAGCATCATTTTTCTGAGGTTAGTATCAGTCAGGAGTTATTTTGAAATTCTACCTGAGACTCACACATAAGTCCAGGTTGAGATACACAATTCAGAACTGCTGAACGGAGGGTCCCAATTCAATAATCATTTCCCTACATGCCAACTGGCTAAACTGATTTATGGTGGTCAAAGATTCAGCAGGTGTTCACAAATGCAGCACAAAGAAACAAAGTCAAAGAACCAGCTAGCCAGATGGCAGTAGCTCAAAGTACCTGTTCACCAGCATACGGCAGAGCCATTTTGAAAGCGAAAGTAGAGAGAAAAGACACTTGGTGGTAAGGAACAGCATCTCAGTCTTCTGCTATTGGGGCCAATTGCTGCCATAACTCAACAGAGACAGAATGGATCCTTCAACCAAAATTTGGTTTGAATGTCGAGACTGATGACACATACACCCAGAGAGTATGAAAAAACTCATTAATCATATAATGAGTTTTTCTGGGGAGAGCAGAACAAGCTCTCAAACAGGTTCAAGAATGTTTTAAGAGAGCAGAGGAAGGAGACTGGCTTGGTTTTTATGGTGGTTAAAGAGGATAAAGCTGGAGAGTTCCACAAATAGGTCAGGTCTTGGATGGTCTGAACTTCATTTAGGCCCACAGAATTTTTAGTTAAAGTTCTTTTCACTAGATTTCTTGTTTGATTGTTCAGTCATATCCGACTCTGCGAACCCATGGATTGCAGCATACCAGGCTTCCCTCTTCTTCACCATCTCCTGGAATTTGCTCAACCTCATGACCTTTGATTCGATGATGCCATCCAACCATCTAATCCTCTGTCATCTCTTTATCCTCCTGCCTTCCATCTTTCTCAGCATGAGAGTCTTTTCCAATGAGTTGGTTTTTCACCTCTGATGGCCAAAGTATTGGAGGTTCAACTTCAGCATCAATACTTCCAATGAATATTCAGGGTTACTTTCCTTTAGGATTGACTGGTTTGGTCTGCAGGGGACTCTCAAGAGTGTTCTGCAGCACCACAGTTCAATGGCATCAATTCTTCAGTGCTCAACTTTCTTTGTGGTCCAACTATCACATCCATATGTCTACTGGAAAAACCATAGCTTTTCTAGACAGACCTTTGTCAGCAGAGTAATGTCTATGCTTTTTAATATCTTCTCTAGATTGGTCATAGCTTTTCTTCCAAGTAGCAAGCATCTTTTAATTTCATGGCTGCAGTCATCATCTTCATTGGTTTTGGAGTCCAAGATAATAAAGTCTGTTACTGTTTCCTTCCCCCCACCCCCGCCCATCTATTTGGCATGAAATGATGGGACTGGGTGCCATGATCCTAGTTTTTTGAATGTTGAATTTTAAGCCAGCTTTTTCACTCTCCTCTTTTGCTTTCATCAAGAGGCTTTTAGTTCCTCTTTGCTTTCTGCCATAAGGTTGGTATCATATGTATATCTTAAGCTATTAATATTTCTCCCACAATCTTGATTACAACTTGTGCATTTCTCATGAGGTACTCTGCATAGAAATTAAATAAGCAGGGTGACAATATACAGCCCTGACATACTCCTTTCTCTATTTGGACAGTCTTTTGTTCCATGTATGGTTCTAACTGTTGCTTCTTGAGCTGCATACAGATTTCTCAGAAGGCAGGGAAATTTGTCTGGTCATTTTTGTCCATCTGTTTAAGAATTTTCCACAGTTTGCTGTGATCCACAGTCAAAGGCTTTGCTGCAGTCAATAAAGCAGAAGTCAACGCTTTCTGGAACTCACTTGCTTTCTCTATGATCCAGCAGATGTTGGCATTTTGATCTTTGGTTCCTCTGCCTTTTCTAAATCCAGCTTAAACATCTAGAAGTTCTCGGTTCATGTGCTGCTGAAGCCTACACTACTTTGCTAGTGTGTGAGATGAGTGAATTGTGTGATACTTTGAACACTTTTTGGATTACCTTTCAATGTGGTTGGAATGAAAACTGACCTTTTCCAGTCCTGTTGCTGCTGCTGAGTTTTTAAAATTCGCTGGTCTATTGGGTGCAGCATTTTCCCAGCATCATCTTTTAGGGTTTGAAATAGCTCAACTGAAATTCCATTACCTCCACTAGCTTTGTTTGTAGTGATGCTTCCTAAGGACCACTTGAATTCACACTCCAGGATGTTTGGCTTTTTGTGTGGGATCACACCATTGTGGTTATCTGGGTCATTAAGATATTTTTTGTATAGTTTTTGTATTCTTGCAACCTCTTCTTAATGTCTCCTGCTTCTGTTAGAGTCCTGCCATTTCTGTCCTTTATTGCGTCTATCTTTGCATGAAATATTCCCTTGGTATCTCTAATTTTCTTGAAAAATCTCTAGTCTTTCCCATTCTATTCTTTTCCTCTATTTCTTTGCATTAATCACTGAGGAAGGCTTTCTTATCTCTCCTTGCTACCCTTTGGAAATCTGCATTCAGATGGGTATATCTTCCCTTTTATCCTTTGCCTTTAACTTCTCTTCTTTTCTCAGATATTTCTAAGGCCTCCTCAGACAGTCCTTTTGCCTTTTTGCACTTCTTTTTCTTTGGGATGGTCCTGATCACTACCTCCTGTACAATGTCATGAACCTCTGTCTATAGTTTTTCAGGCAGGCTCTCTATCAGATCTAATCCCTTGAATCTATTTGTCACTTCCACTTCCACATGTATAATCATAAGGGATTTGATTTAGGTCATACCTGAATGGTCACTTTCTTCAATTTAAGTCTAAATTTTGCAATAAGAAGTTCATGATCTGAGCCACAGTCAGACAGGGAGCTGGCTATTTAGCATCAGATGGAAAACTATTATCCCAGCACAGTTTACTAAACAGATCATTGTTTCACCACTGTTTTGAAAATTCAACTTTCATGTAAAATAAACATATGAAAGTTTCTATTTGAATTTCCATACATATCAGATAGATCTATTTTCTCTGATAGCAGATAATCTTATACCTCTGTAATTTTATATTATAAGACCCCATGTAAACTTCTCAGCCTATCCTAATCTGATGTATTTATTATTTCAGATGAACATAATGTTGTTTATCAACTTTTCATTGGCTCTTCTAAAATACTCAATGAATTTTAAAGCTATGAAAAATCTTGGTCTAAGTTAGCAAGTGAAAAATAGTGAAAATATTGCCTTAATCTCTTTAGAGCCACATACAGAAAGATAGTTGTAAATACTGTGTGGATCGCAGGGTGTTTTCAGTTTTCAGTGCTTAGATTTCTTTTTTTAAACTTTCATCCTTACACTTTGACTTTTTAACAATAAAAATGTTAAATTATGTTCAGGTTAATATTTTCTAACTCAAACATTATAAAGCAAGGGACTATATGCAGAATGATATGAGTATCCACTCCTCCAGTAGCTCATCAAACATGCATTGAGCAGTGACCATAATATTGTGTCTCATGTGTTCAGGTGTTTGGGTTTACAGAGATGAATTAAATATGCTTGTCCTTGCTGTATATTCAGTTCAGTTCAGTTCAGTGGCTCAGTCATGTCCGATTCTTTGTGACCCCATGAACCTCAGCATGCCAGGCCTCCCTGTCCATCACCAACTCCTGGAGTTCATCCAAACCCATGTCCATTGAGTTGGTGATGTCATCCAACCATCTCATCCTGTGGCGTCCCCTTCTCCTCCTGCCTTCAATCTTTCCCAGTATCAGGGTCTTTTCCAACTAGTCAGTTCTTTGTATCAGGTGGCCAAAGTATTGGAGTTTCAATTTCAACATCAGTCCTTCCAATGAATATTCAGGACTGATTTCCTTTAGGATGGGCTGGTTGGATCTCCTTGCTGTCCAGGGGACTCTCAAGAGTCTCCTCCAACACCACAGTTCAAAAGCATCAATTCTTCAGTGCTCAGCTTTATTTATAGTCCAATCCATACATGGCTACCGGAAAAACCATAGCCTTGACTAGACGGACTTTGTTGACAAAGTAATGTCTCTGCTTTATAATATGCTCTCTAAGTTGGTCATAACTTTTCTTCCAAGGAGCAAACATCTTTTAATTTCATGGCTGCAGTCACCATCTGCAGTGATTTTGGAGCCCCCCAAAATAAAGTCAGCCACTCTTTTCCCATCTATTTGCCATAAAGAAATGGGACCAGATGCTATGATCTTAGTTTTCTGAATATTGAGTTTTAAGCCAACTTTTTCACTCTTCTCTTTCACTTTCATCATGAGGCTCTTTAGTTCTTTGCTTTCTGCCGAAAGTGTGATGTTACCCATAAGGAGTTATGCTAACCCTAACCCTGTGTACGAGACAACAAAAGAGACAGTGATGTATAGAACAGTCTTATGGACTCTGTGGGAGAGGGAGAGGGTGGGAAGATTTGGGAGAATGGCATTGAAACATGTAAAATATCATGAAACGAGATGCCAGTCCAGGTTCGATGCACAATACTGGACGCTTGGGGCTAGTGCACTGGGATGACCCAGAGGGATGGTATGGGGAGGGAGGAGGGAGGAGGGTTCAGGATGGGGAACACATGTATACCTGTGGTGGATTCATTTTGATATTTGGCAAAACTAATACAATTATGTAAAGTTTAAAAATTAAATAAAATTTTAAAAAATAAATAAAAAAGAAAAAAAAATAGAGTTCAACCAAAAAAAAAAGAATAGAGAAAAATGGCCCATGAAACCAACAGCCATCATTGATGATAGAGGGATACCAAGATACATAAGAGAAGGATACTAAAGGTTGCACAGTGAAGGAGTCTCAGGGGGCCCTAATAGAAGTTCTTGTTCTATGGTAATTGGGGCAGGTTATAGAATCTTTTGACACAGGGAGTATCATTCAAGGCGGGCCTGTTTGGATGTTACAGAGTGAAAAAAAAAAAAGTTTATATGAGGAAACGTTGCCTCCAGAATCTAAAAATCTCTAAAACATGTTGGGTTTGTTTTAACAATATGGGTACTAAGAAGACTAAAAGCTGTTTCTCAACACTGTCAAGATTGGAGTAGTCCTCACCACTTACCAAATAATTTTCAGGAACTTAACTGAAGTGGTGGGACCATGTACCATGTGTGTCATCAGAATCTCCTCAAAAGAGGATGTTATCAGTGTGAAGTCATAAGTGTGTACCTGAAAAAGCTAAAGCTTGTGAAAATATTGCTTGCAAAGTCTATGTGACATGGCAGGTTTGGACACTGGGCCCACTGAGTAGCCACGAGAATGTGTTTCATGTCCTTTACAAGGTGAATGTTAAGTGTAACTGAGAGGTTGTTGAAATAGGCACTGGAAAGATTATGCTAGACAAATGCTTTGCTGTGACTACAAAGTATTTACCAGTTATTCAGTGGAAGCAGTATTTTCAATAATATACATGGAGCCCTAGTGAGTGGGGCCATGACACCAAGGGTACACGTTCACAGCGAGACACTGTTCTTGTTTTCCAGTTTTAAGATCAAGTAAAATTTTTCTGTTAAGTGCAGCAAAGTGGAGATAATCACACCTTCTCTAAATTGGTCTCGATAATGGGTTTCAATCTGCGAGGATCATACTTTCATATAGAATGAATCTTTCCAAAATGCATTCACCATTGCACTGAAAAGAATAAAATACTTAGGAATAAATTTACTTAAAGTAACAAAAGACATATAGAGAAAATATAAAACACTGATGAAAGAAGTCAAAGATGACACAAATAGATGGAGAAATATCCCATCATGGGGGATGGGAAAAATCAATATAGTGAAAATGAATATACTACCCAAAGCAATTTATAGATTCAATGCAATCCCTATCAAGCTACGAACAATATTTTTCACATAATTGGAACAAATAATTTCACAATTTGTATGGAAATACAAAAAACCTCAAATAGCCAAAAAATCTTGAGAAAGAAGACTGGAACTGGAGGAATCAACTTGCCTCATTTCAGACTATACTACAAAGCTACAGTCGTCAAGATAGTATGGTGCTATAAGAAATACAGAAATATAGATCAATGGAACAAAATAGGAAACCCAGAGATAAATCCACTCACCTATGGACACCTTATCTTTCACAAAGGAAGCAAAATATGGAATAGGGAAAAGACAATCTCTTTAACAAGTGGTGCTGGAAAAACTGGTCAACCAGCTGCAAAGGAATGAAACTAGAACACTTTATAACACCATACACAGAAATAAACCTGAAATGGATTCAAGATCTAAATGTAATACCAGAAACTATAAAACTCTTACAGGAAATCATAGGCAGAACTCTCTCTGACATAATCAAAGCAAGATTTTCTATGACCCACCTGCCAGAGAATGGAAATAAAAACAAAAATAAACAAATTGGACCTAAGTAAAATTAAAAACTTTTGCACAAAGAAGGAAACTATAAGCAAGGTGAAAAGACAGACTTCAGAATGGGAGAAAATAGCAAAGGAAACAATGGACAAATCATTAATCTACAAAATATACAAGCAGCTACTGCACTCAACACCAAAAAAATAAATGACCCAATCAAAAAGTGGGCCAAAGAACTAAACAGACATTTCTTCAAAGAAGATATACAGATGACTAACAAACCCATGGAAGGATGATCAATATTACTCATTATCAGAGAAATTCAAATCAATAACACAATGTGGTACCATCCTACGCTGGTTAGAACGATTGCCATTAAAATGTCCAGAGATAATAAATGCTGGAGTGGATGTTGAGAAAAGGGAACCTTCTTATTCTATTGGTGGGAATGCAAACTAGTACAGCCACTATGGAGAACACTGTGGAGATTCCTTAAAAATGGGAAAAACCTGCCATATGACCCAGAAATCCAACTGCTGGGCATAAACTCTGAGGAAACCAAAATTGAAAGGAACACATGAACCCCAATGTCCACTGCAGCACTGTTTACAATAGCTAGGACCTGGAAGCAACCTAGATGTCCATCAGCAGACAAATGGATAAGGAAGTTGTGGTACATATACACAATGGAATATTACTCAGCTATAAAAGAGAATGCATTTGAGTCAGTTCTAATGAGATGAATTAAACTGGCGCCTCTTATATAGAGTGAAGTAAGGCAGAAAGAGAAACACTAATACAATATATTAACACATATGTATGGAATTTAGAAAGACGGTAACAACAACCCTATATGCAAGACAGAAAAAGAGACACAGATGTAAAGAACAGACATTTGGACTATGTGGGAGAAGGTGAGGGAGTGAAGGTTTGAGAGAATAGCATTGAAACATGTATATTGCCATATGTAAAATAGATATGGCCAGTGCAAGTTTGGTGCATGAAGCAGGGCACTCAAAGCTGGTGCTCTGGGACAACCTAGAGGGATGGCATGGGGAGGGAGGTGGGAGGGTGTTTCACAATTGGGGGACACATGTACACCTGTGGCTGATTCATGTTGATGTATGGCAAAAATCACCACAATATTGTAAAGTAATTAGCCTCCAATTAAATAATTAACAAAAGAAAAACAACTGAGGGGAAAAGTGTTACTTATCTAAGGGGAAAAGCCCATAGGTCCATATTTTTAAAGATGATCACAGGGGCCGAAGACTGAATTTTACTACTCACCGGGTCAGATAATCCACATGCACTAGAGGATATTTTGCGGTAATGGGTGTTTTAGCTATGGGAAATGTAGGCATAGAAATAATTCCAATTTAAGGTTAGGTATATCTGTTTTTATTTTGTGTTCATTTAGTCCCTGGATGTTTTTATCAGCTTGCCCAAATTCGGGCCAGAAAAGGAACTGAAACTGATGAGGCTTAAAAACTCAATTGTCAAACATCATAAGTGGCATCTGACTATTACACACAGCCACCACCCCTACATCACCCCTCTCCCCAGCTGGGACCTCCCAGACACACAGAAATACCAAGTCCTTTTCCTCCTCACCAGTGGGATAAAGTGTTCAGGAAGAAGTCTCCAGTGCTCAGAAATATTCAGTCTTCAGCGCTCAGTCTTCATCTTGTCCTCATTCCCAGTGTCTGGCTAACTATGGACTGGCTGGTCTGGGCCCCAAACTGAAAGGATTCCACTTCCCTCCCTTCTCACACACCTGACCCTTAACTTCCTTCCCTCCCATTCATCAAAAAACAGACACAAACACATCATTTTATAGCTTGTTGATATTTTAATTATCAACATCTGATACCTTGGTCTCTACAGAGGTGACCATCACTGTATGTTTGATCCCTGCACAAATGACTATTCTGCCAGTGCTTTTCATGGAGTGACAGCAGATTGTGCAAGGTCTCGGGATCCAGGTGAGCACAGAAGGGTACTTGGAGAATTGCTGCCATCACTTCACACAGACAAGATGGATCCTTAAATCAAAATTTGGTTTGTATGTCGAGACTGATGACACAAATACACAGAGCATATGAAAAAATTCATTACTCATATAATGAGTTTTTTCTGGGGAGAGCAGAACAAGCTCTTAATCATGTTCAAGAATGGCTTAAGAGAGCAGAGGAAGGAGACTGACTTTGGCTTTTATGGTGGTTAAAGGGGATAAAGCTGGAGAGTTCCAAACATAGGTCAAGGCTTGGATGGTCTAAACTTCCTTTTGGCCCATAAAAGAGAATACCTATATCTGATACCTTTCTTATCAGATATAGGTAAGTAGGGAAAGAGATGTGGTAGGGCTCTTTTATGGAGAAGGCAATGGCACCCCACTCCAGTACTCTTGCCTGGAAAATGCCATGGATGGAGGAACCTGGAAGGCTGCAGTCCATGGGGTCGCTGAGGGTCGGACATGACTGAGCGACTTCACTTTCACTTTTCATTTTCATGCATTGGAGAAGTAAATGGCAACCCACTCCAGTGTTCTTGCCTGGAGAATCCCAGAGACGGGGAGCCTGGTGGGCTGCCATCTATGGGGTCGCACAGAGTCGGACACGACTGAAGCGACTTAGCAGCAGCAGCAGCAGGGCTCTTTCATATAAAAATATTATGTAAATGCAAGGTATGTAGCACAGTTTTGAATTATCATGACCAGTATAACCAAGCTTCTCATATTGTTTTCAGTTAAACTGCTTTTCACTAGATTTTTTGTTCTTGTTCAGTGGCTCAGTCATTCCCAACTGTTTGCAACCCCATGGACTACATCACACCAGGCTTCCCTGGCCTTCACCATCTCCTGGAATTTGCTCAAACTCATGTCCTTTGAGTTGGTGATGCCATCCAAACTTTACACCCTCTGTCATTTCCTTCTCCTCCTGCCTTCCATCTTTCTCAACATGAGGGTCTTTCCAATGAGTCAACTTTTCATCTCAGTTGGCCAAATTGTTGGAGCTTCATCTTCAGCACCCATACTTTCAATGAATATTCAGGGTTGATTTTCTTTAGGATTGACTGATTTGATCTCCTTGATGTCCAAGGGACTCTGAAGTGTTTTTCCAGCACCACAGTTCAAAGGCATCAGTTTTTTGGTGCTCAGCCTTTTTTATTTTCCAGCTCTCCCATCCATTCAAGACTACTGGAAAAACTATTGCTTTGACTATACAGACCTTTGTAGGCAAAGTAATACCCCTGCTTTTTAATATACTCTATAGGTTTCTCATTTCTATTCTTCCAAGTAGGATGTGTCTTTTAATTTTATGTCTGCAGTTACTGTCCATAGTGATTTTGGAGCCCAAGAAAATAATCTGTCACTGTTGACATTGTTTCCCCATTTATTTGCCATTTAGTGATTGGACAAGATGCCATGTTCTTAGATTTTTAAATGTTGAGTTTTAAGCCAGCTTTTTCACTCTCTTCTTTCACCTTCATCAAGCGCTCTTTAATTCCTCTTTGCTTTCTGCCATAGGGTGGTGCCATCTGCAGCAGTTCAGTTACTGAATCATGTCTGACACATTGCATCCCCATGGAATGCAGCATGCTAAGCTTCCCTGGCCTTTACCATCTCCTGGAGTTTGCTCAAACTCATGTCCATCTCATTGGTGACACCATCCAGTGATCTCATCCTCTGTAATCTGCTTCTCCTCCTGCCTTCAGTCTTTCCCACCATCAAGATCTTTTCCAATGAGTCAGTTTTTTGCATCTGGTGGCCAAAATCTTGGTGCTTCATCTTCAGTCTCGGTACTTCCAATGAATATTCAGGACTGATTTCTTTTACAATTGATTGGTTTAATCTCCTTGCAGTTCAAGGGACTCTCAAGAGTCTTCTCCAATATCACAGTTCAAAAGCATCAGTTTTTTGGCCATAACTTTCTTTATGGTCCAACTCTCATATCCATACATGACTACTGTGAAAACCATAGCTTTGACTAGATGGACTTTTTCAGTAAAGTAAAATCTCTGCTTTTGAATAAATTTGTCTCTGTTTGTCATAGCTTTTTCTTCCAAGGAGCAAGTGTCTTTTAAATTCATGGCTGCAATCACAATCTGCAGTGATTTTGGAGCCCAAGAAAATAAAATCTGTTACTTTTTCCATTATTTCCCCATCTATTTGCCGTGAAGTGATGGGACCACATTCTTAGTTTTTTGATTGTTGAGTTTTAAGGCAGTTTTTTTTTTCACTCTTCTCTTTCACTTTCATCAGGAGGCTCTTCAGTTCCTCTTTGCTTTCTGCCATAAGGGTGGTGTCATCTGCATATCTGAGGTTTGATATTTCTCCCTGAAATCTTGATTCCAGCTTGTGCTTCATCCAGTCTGGAAATTTGCATGATTTACTCTGCATATAAGTTAAATAAGCAGGATGACAATATACAGCCTTGACGTGCTCCTTTCTCAATTTGGAACCAGTCCGTTGTTCCATGTCCGACTCTAACTGTTGCTTCTTGACCAGCATACAGATTTCTCAGGAGGCAAGTAAAGTGGTCTGCTATTCCCATTTCTTTAAGAATTTTCCACAGTTTGTTGTGTTCCACACAGTTAAAGACTTAGCATAGTCAATGAACACAAGTAGATGTTATCTGGGATTCTCTTGCTTTTTCTATGGTCCACCAGATGTTGGCAAATTGATATCTGGTTCCCCTGCCTTTTGTAAATCCAGCTTGAACATCTGAAAGTTCTCAGTTCACATACTGTTGAAGCCTAGCTAGGAGAATTTTGAGCATTGCTTTGCTTGCATGTGAGATGAGTGCAATTGTGTGGTTGTTTGAACATTCTTTGGCATTGCCTTTCTTCGGGACTGGAATGAAAACTGACATTTTCCGGTCCTGTGGCCACTACTTCATTTTCCAAATTTGCTGGAATACTGAGTTTAGCACATTCCTAGCATCATCTTTTAGGATTTGAGACATCTCAGCTGGAATTCCATCACCTCCTCTAGCTTTGTTTGTAGTGATGCTCACTTGACTCAGGCTCACTTGACTTCTCACTCCAGGATATCTGGGTCTACGTGTGTAATCACACCATTGTGGTTATCTGGGTCATTATCATCTTTTTTGTATAGTTCTTCTGTGTATTCTTGCCTCCTTTTCTTAATATCTCCTGCTTCTGTTAGGTCCATACTGTTTCTGTCCTTTATTTTGCCCATCTGTGCATGAAATATTCTCTTGGTAGCTCTGATTTTCTTTAAGAGATCTCTATTCTTTCCCATTCTGTTGTTTTCCTCTATTTTTTTGCATTGGTCACTTAGGAAGGCTTCCATATCTCTCCTTGCTGTTCTTTGGAACTCTGCATTCAGTTGGACATATCTTTCCTTTTCTTTTTTGCCTTTCAATTTTCTTCTTTTCTCAGCTATCTGGAAGGCCTTCTCAGACAACCATCTTGCCTTTTTGCATTACCTCTTCTTGGGGATGGTCTTGATCACTGCCTCCTTTACAATGTTACAAATCTCTGTCCATAGTTCTTCAGGCACTTTATCTAGCAGCTCTAATCCCTTGAATCTATTTTTCACTTCTACTGTATAATCACAAGTGACTCAATTTAGGTCATACCTGACTGGTCTAGTGGTTTTCCTACTTTCTTCAATTTAAGTCTGAAATTTGCAATTAGGAGTTCATGATCTGAGCCACAATCAGCTCCTGGTCTTTTTTTTTTTTTTTTTTGCTGATGGTATATAGCTTCTCCATCCTTGGCTCCAAATAATTTAATCAATCTAATTTCTGTATTGACCCTCTGGTGAGGTCCATGCATAGCCTCATCTCTTGAGTTGTTGGAAGAGGTATTTGCTGTGATCAGTGCATTCTTTTGGCAAAACTCTGTTAGCCTTTGTCCTCCTGCTTCATTTTGTACTCCAAGGCCAAACTTGCCTGTTATTCCACGTATCTTTGACTTTTCCCTTTTGTATTCCTATCCCCTATGATGAAAAGGAAATCTTTTTTGGTGATAGTTCTGAAAAGTCTTATAGGTCTTCATAGAACCATTCAATTTCAGCTTCTTCAGCATTACTGGTTGGGGTGTAGACTTGGATTACTGTGAATCCAGTTACTGAAACCATTGAATGGTTTGCCTTGGAAATGAACCGAGATCATTCTGCCATTTTTGATATTGCACCCAAGTACAGCATTCTGGACTCTTGTTGACTATGAAGGCTACTCTATTATAAGGGATTCTTGCCCATAGTAGCAGATATAATGGTATTCTGAATTGAATTCACCCATTCCAATTGATTTTAGTTCACTGATTCTTAAAATATCAATGTTAACTCTTGCCATCTCCTGTTTTGATGGCTTCCAATTTATCTTGATTCATGGATCTAACATTCCAGGTTCCTATGCAATATTGTTCTTTACAGCATCAGACTTTACTTCCATCACCAGTCACATCCACACCTGGGTGTTGTTTTTGCTTTGGCTCTTCATTCTTTCTTGAGCTATTTCTTCACTCTTCTCCAGTAGCATATTGGGTACCTATTGACCTGGGGAGATCATCTTTCAGTGTCTATCTTTTTGCCTTTTCATACTGTTCATGGGGTTCTCAAGGCAAGAATACTGAAAAGGTTTGCTATTCCCTTCTCCAGTGGACTATGTTTTGTCAGAACTCTCCACCATGACCCGTCCATCTTGGGTGGCCCTACACAACATGGCTCATAGTTTCATTGAGTTATACAAGGCCGTGTCCAAGTGATCCATTTGGCTAATTTTCTGTAGTTGTGGTTTCCATTCAGTCTGCCCTCTGGTGGATAAGGATTAAGAAGGTTGTGGAATCTTCTTGATAGGAGAGATTGGCTGTGGCAGAATCATCTGCATATCTGAGGTTATTGATATTTCTCCCGGCAATCTTGATTCCAATTTGTGCTTCATCTAGCCTGACATTTTGCATGATGTACTCTGCATATAAGTTAAATAGGTAGGGTGGCAATATACAGCCTTGGCATACTTTCCCAATTGGAACCTTTCCGTTGTTCCATGTCAGAGTCTAACTGTTAGATCTTGACTTGCATACAGGTTTCACAGGAAGCAGGTCAGGTGGTCTGGTATTCCCATCTCTTTAAGAATTTTCCACAGTTTGTTGTGATCCACAGAGTCAAAGGCTTTAGCATAGTCCATGAAGCAGAAGTAGATGTTTTTCTGGAGTTCTCTTGCTTTTTCTGTGATCCAATGGATGTTGGCAATTTGATCTCTGTTCCTCTGCCTTTTCTAAATCCAGCTTGTACATCTGAAAATTCTCAGTTCACATACTGTTGAAGCCTAGCTTCAAGGATTTTGAGCATTATTTTTTCCTGGCCTGTGAAATGTGTGCAATTGTGCAGTAGTTTGAAAATACTTTGGCCTTGCCTTTTTTAGGGATTGGAATGAAAACTGACCTTTTCCAGTCCTGTGGCCACTGCTGAGCTTTCCAAATTTGCTAGCATATTGAGTGCAACACTTTAACAGCATCTTCTTTTGGGATTTGAAATAGCTCACCTGGAATTTGATCACTTCTACTAGCTTTGTTTATAGTAATGCTTCTTAATGACCACTTGACTTCACACTCCAGGATGTCAGGCTCTAAGTGAGTGACCATACCATCATATTTACTTGGGTCTTTAAGACCTTTTTTGTGTAGTTCTGTGTACTCTTACCACCTCTTCTTAGTATCTTCTGCTTCTGTTAGGTCCTAACAATTTATGTCCTTTATTGTGCCTATCCTTGCATGAAATGTTCCCTTGATATCTCCAATTTTCTTGAGGTAATCTCTAGTCTTTCCTATTCTATTGTTTTCCTCTATACCTTTGCATTGTTTACTTAAGAAGACTTTCTTATCTTTCCTTGCTGTCTCTGAAACTCTGCATTCAGTTGGGTATATATTTCCCTTTCTCCCTTGCCTTTCACTTGTCTTCTTTCATTAGCTATTTGTAAAGCCTCCTTAGACAACCACTTTAACTTCTTGCATTTCTTTTTCCTTGGGATGGTTTTGGTCACTGCCTCTTGTGTAATGTTACAAATTTCCATCCATAGTTCTTCAGGCAGTTTGTCTACCATATCTAATATTTTAAATCTATTGCTTGCCCTACTTTGCAATTTAAATTGCACTGACTCTCTTTTGGCTTGTTGTTTACTTGCAATGTCATTTCTGACTGTTTGTGATCCCATGGCCTCTAGCTTGCCAGGCTCCTCTTTTCATGGGATTCTGCAGGCAAGAATACTGGAATGGGTTGCTATTTCTTTCTCCAGGGGAGGTTCCTGACCCAGGGATCAAACGTAGATCTGCTGCATTGGTGGATTCTTTACCATCTGAGCCACCTGGGAAGCCATTCTCTTTTGGCTTATCCACAGGCTATAAGCTTCCAGTGCTAATAGTAGCCATACCTTCTTCCTATAATCCTGAAACAACTTTCATGGTTCCCACCATTTAAGAATGTGAACAAAATACAGTATGTGAAATAAATAAAGAAAACTATTTTTTTTGTTGTTTGTTTTTCTTTTAGCTAGAAGGAGCCTGCAAGAGATCACTATTTTTAAATAACACCAATTCAGGTGCTTTGTTGCTGCTAAGACTGACCTAATGCTTTTAAATGTAAAAAGCAGTCTCTGAGGACATTTTATATCAAAACAGATCAGTGAATCAATTTCTCAACATAGCCTATAATATCACCTAAATCTTTCATATCCTTTGAATAGATACTTGAACCATTCTCCCATGGGAAACTATGCAATTATGTGAACACAATAAAAGCTTGGCTTCATGGAAACACTTCCTTATTCAAATAAAAGGTAATTGAT
This sequence comes from Bos grunniens, assembly GCF_055505025.1. Taxonomy (NCBI): domain Eukaryota; kingdom Metazoa; phylum Chordata; class Mammalia; order Artiodactyla; family Bovidae; genus Bos; species Bos grunniens. The sequence continues at coordinate 120,041,232 of NC_141194.1, read as the reverse complement.
GATGAGATCCAGATGTAGAGCATATTAATTTGGCTTCATCACAAGGTTACAGTATAGTAACCCTAAATATTTCAATAATTTTTTATAAAAAGAAACTGTCACCAAAAACAATAATGATGTTACTTTTTTTTTTAATTGTAAAAGAAGTTCACTAAAATGTTAAATCCAAGTCTTCAACTTTAGGCTACAAATAGGATTCATACTGATTGTGTGGCAAAAACAATCACAATATTATAAAGTAATTATCCTCCAATAAAAATAAATTCTATAAAAAGCTAAAAAATTCCTATCTTATGAGAACATTAAAAAAATTAATATCTCTTTGATCACACTTATTTTTACCTCTAACAAAGATATTTATTTTTTATCAGTTATGTACCACTTATGCTAGGGAATATTGATTCAGTGTTAAAGAAAAACAGACATGGTTCTCATGAACTTTATCGTCTAATTGGCAAATATATATATTAATCAGATAGCCACATGAGTAAGTGTATAATTCTATCTTGTAGGACATTTTATCTAAGAACTAGGCAGTAATTTAGGTTTTAAGAGTCTTGAGCCACTAGCGACTTTTAGGCATGCAGTTTACATGCCCATCTTTGTGTTTTGAAAGATTCTAGTTTCAGCAGAGAAAGTTAATGGAAGGATCTGGACTAGGAACAGGGAGACTAGATAGGAAGTAATATCAAGCTGACCAGAGGAGAGAAGCTTAGGATAGACTTGTGACAGTGGAGACTAAGGGGAAAATAGATTCAAAAGATATCAAAGAAGCAGCATTGACAGAACCTGGTAATGAATTGGAAATGTGTGGCAAAGATGAGAAAAGAATCAAGAAGAACTCTGAGGTTTCTGAGTAGCACTCCTGAATGCATATGATGTGTATACTTTAAAGACTTCTGGATAGGACACTTTCATGAGTAAGATCAGGATTCATTTAGAAACAGAGATTTACAGTATAAGGTAACCAAGACGGTTTCAGACTCCTACAAACAAGTTATTGTCCAGACATCCACTCTACGTATTAGAGCCAAGTGCAATGGTCCTATAGATGCCATGCACAGCCATTTAAATCGCTTTTCTTGTAAGTTAGAATGGTTGATTATTATCAGTCTATTCATCCATAATTCATGTTGACAGCACCATCTAAATTACTTTTATAGCTATCTCTTTTCCTCCATCTTCCTGTCTTATTTTTATCTTTCCTTTCTTGTTTGCTTTTTTCCCTTCACTCCAGTTCACTCTCTCCACCCATATATTTATTGAGCATGTATTAGGGATTCATAATTATGTTACGCAGTAGAAATACAATTGTAAATGAAACACATTTGCTGACTTCGAGACATTTAAAATCTATTAGGGTGCATGCATGCTAAGTCACTTCAGTCGTGTCAGACTCTTTGCGACCCTATGGACTGTAACCCACCAGGCTCCTCTGTCTATGGGATTCTCCAGACAAGAACACTGTGGTGGGTTGCCATGCCCTCCTCCAGGGGAACTTACTGACTCAGGGATCGAACCTGAGTCTCTTATGTCTCCTGCAATGGCAGGCAGGTTCTTACCACTAGCACCACCTGGGCAATCCAAACACTAAGAAACAAATATTTGATTATACTTGTGATAAGTAACATAAGGAAAATATGTAGGTGCTATGAGGGTGATGGGCTTCTCAGGTGGCCCACTGGTAAAGAATTTGCCTGCCAATACAGGAAGCACGAGAGACGCACGTTCGATCCCTGATCGGGAAATTTCCCTGAAGGAGGAAATGGCAACCTCCTCTAGTGTTCTTGCCTGGAAACCTCATGGACAGAGAAGCCTTGTGGGCTACAGTCCATGAGGTCCCAGAGGGTGGGACTTGATGGCGACTGAGCATGCATGAGGGTGATGCCCAGAATATATGGTCACTTGGGTATACAAAGGAGGTAGCTACTTACGTGATGAGACAGCGCCTTTTGAACCACGTTTCCTAGAGATAGAACAAAGTAGAACCATTATCTTCACAATAGGCCTTAACACAGAGAAATTCTTTCTTTTTAAACTTTTTACATCTTCCTATTTATTTTTCTGTATTTTTAATTGAAGTATAGCTGATTTACAATATTATATTAGTTTCAGGTGTACTGCATAATGATTCAATATTTTTATAGATTGTACTCTAAGTTATTACAAAATAATATTGATGGCTATAATTCCAGGTGCTGTACAATATATCCTTGTTGCTTAGCTTTTACACGTAGTAATTTGTACCTGATAATCCCCTACCCTATATTGTACTTCCCCCTCCTTCCCTCTCCCCAGTGGTAACCAGTAGTTTGTTTCTTATATTTGTGAGTCTGTTTCCCTATTACACCTTTTAAAATCTTCCTTTATATATTTTATTTATTTATTTTTTAAAAAAATACTTGTACATTTATTTTATTCTTTTTTTTTCTAATTTTATTTTATTTTTAAACTTTACATAATTGTATTAGTTTTGCCAAATATCAAAATGAATCCGCCACAGGTATAAAACATACATATTTAAACTTTTCAACAGGATGATTTGATATATATAGTGACATGATTATTATAGTCAAGCTTGTAACATATTTCCTCATATATTAATATTTACCATTTTTATGTGTGATGAGAGCACCTGAAATCTCTTCTCTTAGCATATTTTCAGTGTTCAGTGCAGTAGTAATTGCAGTTATCATGCCAGTGCATTAGATGTCTAGACTTATTTGTTTACATAACTGCAAGTTTGTACATTTTGATCATCTCCCCATTTCCCCCACCTTCTCCAACCGTTGGTAACCACTGTTCTATTCTGTGCTTCTGAGTTAGACTTTTTATTTTTAGATTCCACTTATAACTGAGATCATACAGTACTTGGTTTTGTCTGGATTGTCTTGCATAGCATAAGGTCCTCCAGATCCATCCATAATTCATGCTGTCACAATTGGCAAGGTTTTCTTCTTTCTCAAGGCCAAATAGCATATATATATATATATATATGTATATATATATATATATATATATATATATATATAATGAAAGTATATATGCTCAGTCACTCAGTCATGTCTGATTCTTTGTGACCCCATGGATTATAGACCATCCCGCTCCTCTGTCTGATGGGTTTCCCAAGCAAGAATACTGGAGTGGGTTTCCATTTCCTTCTCCATATATATATAACATACACTTTATATATTAATAAAGACAATGTACACTTGAATGGTTCTATATGTTGGAGATTGTGAATAATGTTGCAATGCCTGTACGAGTGTAGATATTTCCTCCAGACGCTGAGCTCATTTTCTTTGGGTATACACTTAGCAATGAGCTTGCTGGATCACATTCTAGTTCTATTTTTAATTTTTGAGGAATCTCCATACTGTTTTCTATAATGGCTCTGAAAATTTATGTTCCCACCAACAAAATACAAAGGTCCCCTTCTCTCCACATCCTTGCAAATGTTTATTATCTTTTGTCTTTCTGATAATACTTTTCTAATGGGTGTGAGGCAATATCTCACTGCAGTTTTGATTTTCATCTCCATGATCATTAGTGATGTTGAGCACTTTTTCATATATCTGTTGGCCATTTTTATGCCTTGTTTATTCAGGTCCTTTGCCCATTTGGGGAGAGCTGCTGTTCAGTTGTTTGAGTTATTTGTATATTTTAGATATTAGCCTATTATCAGACGTATGGTTTTCAATTATTTTCTTCCATTTTGTAGATTATCTGTTTGCTCTACTGATTGTTTCCTTTGCTGTGTGGAAGATTAAAAAAATACAATCCCATTTGTTTATTTTTGTTTCTATTGCCTGTGCTTTTGGGGACATATTAAAAAAATCATTACCTGGACCTATGTCAAGAAGCTTTTTCCCTAAGTTTTTTTTTTTTTCCTAACATAAGTTTCTAGTTTTGCGGTTTCAAGTCTTACAGTTAAGTCTAATCTATTTTGAGTTGAGCTTTGTATTTGGAGTGAGATAGCACTTCTTTCCTAAAAGATTTTCCTAACTAGTTTTCCTAGCACCATTTATCGAGGAGAAATTCTTTTGTGCTATTACACCATCCCCTGTGTGTCCTGTTTTCTTGACTAAGTAATTACAATTCTGGGGAAAAGCTAGGGTGCCTAAACTATGCTCTTGGATTTACTGAGAAGATGCATAATATTTCGTTGATGTGATCACTAAACAAGCATGTGCTGCAAATGCTCTTGTTCAATTATAGTATTTGGAGGCTGAAATTGTTTCTTTGGGTTTGGTTATATATTTTTTAAAAATGTATTTATTTTTCATTGGAGGATAATTGCTTTACAATATTGTGGTGGCTTTTATCATACATTAACATGAATCTGCATTAGGTATATATATGTCCCTTCCCTCTTGAGCCTCCCTCCCATCTCCCACCCCATCCCACCCCTCCAGGTTGTCACAGAGCACCAGATGTGAGCTCTCTATCAGTTCAGTTCAGTTCAGTTGCTCAGTTGTGTCTGACTCTTTGTGACCCCATGGACTATAGCATGCCATGCTTTCCTGCCCATCACCAACTCCAGGAGCTTGTTTAAACTCATGTCCATTGAGTCGGTGATGCCAACCAAATATCTTATTCTCTGTCATTCCCTTATCCTCCTGCCTTCAATCTTTCCCAGCATCAGGGTTTTTTTCCAGTGAGGCAGTCCTTTGCATCAGGTGGCCAAAGTATTGGAGTTTCAGCCTCAGCGTCAGTCCTTCCAATGAATATTCAGGATTGATTTCCTTTAGAATTGACTGGTTTGATCTTGCAGTTCAATGAACTCTCAAGTGTCTTCCCCAACACCACAGTTCAAAAGCATCAGTTCTTCAGTGCTCAGCTTTCTTTACAGTCCAACTCTCACATCCATACATGACTACTGGGAAAACAATAGCTTTGACTAGATGGACCTTTGTTGGCCAAGTAATGTCTCTGCTTTTTAATATCCTGTCTATGTTGGTCATTTCTTTCAAGGAGCAAGCATCTTTTAATTTCACGGCGGCAGTCACCATCTGCAGTGATTTTGGAGCCCCCCAAAATAAAGTCTGTCAATGTTTCCATATCTATTTGCTATGAAGTAATGGGACACAATGCCATGATCTTAGTTTTTTGAACGTTGAGTTTCAAGCCAACTTACAACATACAGCTCTCTATTTCATACAGCAAATTTCCACTGGATATCAAATTTTACATATGGTAATGTATAGGTTTCAATGCTACTCTCTCAATTCATTCCACCCTCTCCTTCCCCAACTGTGTCCACAAGTCTGTTCTCTATGTCTGCGTCTCCATTGCTGTCCTGCAGATAGGTTCATCACTACCATTTTTCTTGATTCCACATGTATGTGTTAATATACAATATTTATCTTTCTCTTTCTGACTTACTTTACTCTGTATAATAGGCTCTAGGTTCATCCATCTTATTAGAACTGAGTCAAATGTGTTCCTTTCTGTGGCTGAGCAATATTCCATTGCATATATGTACTACAATTTCTTTATCCATTCATTTGTTGATGAACATCTTAGGTTGCTTCCATGTTCTAGCTATTGTAAATAGTGTTGCAGTGAACATTGGGGTACATGTGACTTTTTCAATTATACTTTTCTTTTTTTTTCATGTATTTTTTTAAATGGAAAGATAATTGCTTTATAGAATTGTGTTGGTTTCTGTCAAACATCAACATGAATTAGTCATACCTATACATATGTCCCCAGCTCTTGAAACTCCCTCCCACCATCTCCCCATCCCACCCCTCTAGGTTATTACAGAGACCTGGTTTTTGAGTTCCCTGAGTCAAACAGCAAGTTTCCTTTGGCTATTTATTTTACATTTGGTAATGTAAGTTTTAATGTTTCTTTCTCCACAAATCCCACCCTCTCCTTCCTCCCTCCTCCCCCTATGTGTCCATAAGTCTGTTCTCTAGTTCTGTGTTTCCATTACTGCCCTGAAGATAATTTCTTCAGTACCATCTCTCTAGATTTCATATATTTAGACACATTAGTATACAATATTTGTTTTTCTCTTTCTGACTTACTTCACTCTGTATAATAGGCTCTAGATTCATCCACCTCATTAGAAATAACTCAAATGTGTTTCTTTTTATGGCCAAGTAATATTCCATTGTGTATATGTGCCACAGCTTCTTTATCCATTCATCTGGCGAAGGACATCCAGGTTGCTTCTGTGTTCTAGCTATTGTAAATAATGGTGCAAAGAACACTGGTGTACATGTGTCTTTTTCAATTTTGGTTTCCTCAAGGTATATGCCGAGGAGTGGGATTGAGATCAAATTGCCAAAATCCGTTGGATCATCAAAAAAAAAAAAAAAAAAAAAAAAAAAACAAGAGAGTTCCCAAAAAATATCTATTTCTGCTTTATTGACTATGCCAAAGCCTTTGACTGTGTGGATCACAACAAACTGGAAAATCCTTCAAGAGATGGGAATACCAGACCATCTGATCTGCCTCTTGAGAAATTAGTATGCAGGTCAGGAAGCAACAGTTAGAACTGGACATGGAATAACAGACTGGTTGCAAATAGGAAAAGGAGTACGTCAAGGCTGTATATTGTCACCCTGCTTATTTAACTAATATTCAGAGTACATCATGAGAAATGCTGGGCTGGATGAAGCACAAGTTGGAATTCAAGATTGTGGGAGAAACATCAGTAACCTCAGATATGCCTGGAGAATCCCAGGGATGGAGGAGCCTGGTGGGCTGCCATCTATGGGGTCACACAGGGTCAACTAAAGCGACTTAGCAGCAGCAGCAGCTGATATGCAGATGACACCAGCCTTATGGCACAAAGCGATGAAAAACTAAAAAGCCTCTTGATGAAAGAGGAGAGTGAAAAAGTTGGCTTAAAACTCAACATTCAGGAAACTAAGATCATGGCATCTGGTCCCATCACTTCATGGCAAATAGATGGGGAAACAATGGAAACAGTGACAGACTTTATTTTCTTGGGCTCCAAAATCACTGCAGATGGTGACTGCAGTCATGAAATTAAAAGACGCTTTTAACTATTATCTCCTCAAGTATTTTCTCCTGGTCTTTCTTTTTGTCTTCTTCTTCTGGGACCCCTATGATTCGAATGTTGTAGCGTTTAATATTGTCCTGGAGGTCTCTGAGATTGTCCTCATTTCTTTTAATTCGTTTTTCTTTTATCCTCTCTGATTCATTTATTTCTACCATTCTATCTTCTAATTCACTAATCTTATCTTCTGCCTCTGTTATTCTACTATTTGTTGCCTCCAGAGTGTTTTTAATTTCATTTATTGCATTATTCATTTTATATTGACTCTCTTTTATTTCTTCTAGGTCCTTGTTAAACCTTTCTTGCATCTTCTCAATCTTTGTCTCCAAGCTATTTATCTGTGATTCCATTTTGATTTCAAGATTTGGATCAATTTCACTATCATTATTTGGAATTCTTTATCAGGTAGATTCCCTATCTCTTCCTCTTTTGTTTGCTTTGGTGGGCATTTATCTTGTTCCTTTATCTGCTGGGTATTCCTCTGTCTTTTCATCTTGTTTAAACTGCTGAGTTTGGGGTGTCCTTTCTGTATTCTGGCAGTTTGTGGAGTTCTATTTATTGTGGTGTTTCCTCACTCTGTGTGGGTTTGTACAGGTGGCTTGTCAAGGTTTCTTGGTTAGGGAAGCTTGTGTCAGTGTTCTGGTGAGTGGAGCTGTATTTCTTCTCTCTGGAGTGCAATGAAATGTCCAGTAATGAGTTATGGGATGTCTATGGTTTTGGGGTGACTTTGGGCTGCCTGTATCTTGGAGCTCAGGGCTGTGTTCCTTGCTGCTGGAGAATTTGCTTGGTATGTCTTGCCCTGAAACTTGTTTGGCCCAGAGAGATTTACAGCATTATATGGAGAAGACAAGGGTGAGGAGGGAGTTAGAGGTGACCCAAAAGAGATGAGGTGGAATCAATAGAGGAGAGAGTGAGGTATTCAGTAATCTCTTCCTTATGTGCACTCCACAACTGGACCGCTCAGAGTTGTTCACAGAGTTATACAGAGAAGAGAAGAAGGAAGAAGGTGGCAGAGGTGGCCAGGAGGATAAATGGGGGGAATGAAAAGGAGGGAGACAGATCCAGCCAGTAATCAGCTCCCTAAGTGTTCTCCACTGTCTGGAACACAAAGAGGACACTAATAGATGGAGAAATATACCATGTTCACAGATTGGAAGAATCAATATAGTGAAAATGAGTATACTACCCAAAGCGATTTATAGATTCAGTGCAATCCCTATCAAGCTACCAACGGTATTCTTCACAGAGCTAGAACAAATAATTTCACAATTTGTGTGGAAATACAAAAAACCTCGAATAGCCAAAGCTATCTTGGGAAAGAAGAATGGAACTGGAGGAATCAACCTACCTGACTTCAGGCTCTATTACAAAGCCACAGTTATCAAGACAGTATGGTACTGGCGCAAAGACAGAAATATTGATCAATGGAACAAAATAGAAAGCCCAGAGATAAATCCACACACATATGGACACCTTATCTTTGACAAAGGAGGCAAGAATATACAATGGAGAAAAGACAATCTCTTTAACAAGTGGTGCTGGGAAAACTGGTCAACCACTTGTAAAAGGATGAAACTAGACCACTTTCTAACACCATACACAAAAATAAACTCAAAATGGATTAAAGATCTAAACATAAGACCAGAAACTATAAAACTCCTAGAGGAGAACACAGGCAAAACACTCTCCGACATACACCACAGCAGGATCCTCTATGACTCACCTCCCAGAATATTGGAAATAAAAGCAAAAATAAACAAATGGGACCTAATTAAACTTAAAAGCTTCTGCACAACTAAGGAAACTATTAGCAAGGTGAAAAGGCAGCCTTCAGAATGGGAGAAAATAATAGCAAATGAAGCAACGGACAAACAACTAATCTCAAAAATATACAAGCAACTCCTACAGCTCAACTCCAGAAAAATAAATGACCCAATCAAAAAATGGGCCAAAGAACTAAATAGACATTTCTCCAAAGAAGACATACAGATGGCTAACAAACACATGAAAAGATGCTCAACATCACTCATAATCAGAGAAATGCAAATCAAAACCACTATGAGGTACCATTCCACGCCAGTCAGAATGGCTGCAATCCATAAGTCTACAAGCAATAAATGCTGGAGAGGGTGTGGAGAAAAGGGAACTCTCTTACACTGTTGGTGGGAATGCAAACTAGTACAGCCACTATGGAGAACAGTGTGGAGATTCCTTAAAAAACTGGAAATAGACCTGCCTTATGATCCAGCAATCCCACTGCTGGGCATACACACTGAGGAAACCAGAAGGGAAAGAGACATGTGTACCCCAGTGTTCATCGCAGCACTGTTTATAATAGCCAGGACATGGAAGCAACCTAGATGTCCATCAGCAGATGAATGGATAAGAAAGCTGTGGTACATATACACAATGGAGTATTACTCAGCCATTAAAAGGAATACATTTGAATCAGTTCTAATGAGATGGATGAAACTGGAACCTATTATACAGAGTGAAGTAAGCCAGAAAGAAAAACACCAATACAGTATACTAACGCATATATATGGAATTTAGAAAGATGGTAACAATAACCCTGTATACGAGACAGCAAAAGAGACACCGATGTATAGATCAGTCTTATGGACTCTGTGGGAGAGGGAGAGGGTGGGGAGATTTGGGAGAATAGCATTGAAACATGTATAATATCATGTATGAAACGAGTCGCCAGTCCAGGTTCGATGCACGGTACTGGATGCTTGGGGCTGGTGCACTGGGACGACTCAGAGGGAGGGTAGGGGAGGGAAGAGGGTGGAGGGTTCAGGATGGGGAACACGGGTATACCTGTGGCGGATTCATTTCGATATTTGGCAAAACTAATACAATATTGTAAAGTTTAAAAATAAAATAAAATTTAAAAAATAAAAATAAAAAAAATAAAAGACGCTTTCTCCTTGGAAGAAAAACTATGACCGACCTAGATAGCATATTAAAAAGCAGAGACATTACTTGGCCAACAAAGGTCCATCTAGTCAAAGCTATGGTTTTCCCAGTAGTTGTGTATGGATGTGAGAGTTGGACTATAAAGAAAGCTGAGTGCCAAAGAATTGATGCTTTTGAACTTTGGTGTTGGAGAAGACTCTTGAGAGTCCCTTGGACTGCAAGGAGATCCAACCAGTCCATCCTAAAGGAAATCAGTCCTGAATATTCATTGGAAGGATTGATGCTGAAGGTGAAACTCCAATACTTTGGCCACCTGATGAGAAGAACTACATCTGCAGTGGTGCTAGGAAAGGTTGAAGGTGGGAGGAGAAGGGGATGCAGAGGATGAGATGGTTGGATGGCATCACCGCCTCAGTGGACATGAGTTTGAGTAAACTCTGGGAGTTGGTGATAGATAGGGAGGCCTGGTAGAGAAGGCAATGGCAAACCACTCCAGTACTCTTGCCTGAAAAATCCCATGGGTGGAGGAACCTGGTAGGCTGCAGTCCATGGGGTTGCTAAGAGTTGGACACGACTGAGCTACTTCACTTTTACTTTTCACTTTCATGCATTAGAGAAGGAAATGGCAACCCACTCCAGTGTTCTTGCCTGGAGAATCCCAGGGATGGCGGAGCCCAGTGAGCTGCCATCTATGGGGGTGCACAGAGTCGGACACGACTGAAGCGACTTAGCAGCAGCAGCAGCAGGGAGGCCTGGTGTGCTGCAGTCCATGGGGGTCGCAAAGAGTTGGACACAACTGAGCAACTGAACTGAACTGATGGTGGTTTTATTCCTAGTCTTTTAAGGTATCTCCATACTGTCTTCTATAGTGTCTGTATCAATTTATATTCCCACCAACAGTGCAAGAGGGTTCCCTTTTCCCCACACTCTCTCAAGCATTTATTGTTTGTAGATTTTTTGATGATGGCTATTGTGACCAGTGCTAGGTGATACCTCACTGTAGTTTTGTTACTGAATCACAAATCCTTGTGCCTGATGCACAGTAAGGCTCATCAATTCTAAAACATTAGAGTTAAAAAAAAAAAAAAGTTTATTACATAATTGTACAAGGAGATGGGTGGCTCATGCCCTGAAATCACCAAAGTTACTGAAAGCTTTCAGCAAGACCCTTTAAATGCATAAAGTGAGGGAGGGGTGTGGTTAGTTGTTACAGACTTCTCGGTGTCAGATCCTTTGTTCTTGAGGTCAGGTAATGATGTTCCTGTGAATCTCTACCAGATGAATGTTATATTCTCTGTTTTGACAAGAAAGGGCAAAGTCCCAACAGACAACTTTCACCCTCCAAAGTCCCAGTCCTGGTTAATCGTAGGCAGATCTCAGTTGGCAGCTCTTTCAGGGCCAGGTTCCCACACCCTTCCCAGCTGTCGTCCCTGAGGGAGCCAGGCACCCAAACCAACTGCTCCTCATTCTCCTCAGGCTCCCCAAATGGGGAGTCTAGGTCTCATAGACTGTGACCAGAAAGACAGCCACTGCCAGTAGGTTGCAGAGACAGGGATGGGGGAGAGGTTCACCGCTCCTCAGGGCCTGGGCCAAGGATAGTGAAGGGCCTTAGTGAGGGCTCTGGAGCCCTTGGGACATAGTCCCAAGTCTGTTCCCTGGGCCCTCCAGCTCACCTGCTGGCCCAAGACTAGGGGAGCTGGAGGGCCTCCAGGAGAAGGCCTGAATCTGCCTCTTACCTCACTCTCCACCTGATGGCCACCATACCACCAACCCCTTGACTGAATTGCTTATCTAGTCATCCCTCATTGACAGTTAGTTACTTATGGGGCAGGGCCCACTGTGGCACTGACCAATAGCTGAGCGGGACAACTAATGTTGCTCATTGACAGTTGGTTGCTTATATGTGGGGCACACTGAGGTGCCAAGCAATGGCTGAGCCAGACCTGTTGCCTAGAAACAGAGTGCCAGTATAATGAGGCACAGCAATGGCTGCCTGCTAAGGGCTGTGCTCATCCTGCTGTTACAGTTTTGATCTGCATGTTTCTAATAATGAGCAATGTTGAGCATCTTTTCATGTGTTTCTTAGCCGTCTGTATGTCTTCTTTGGAGAAATGTCTGTTTAGGTCTTCTGCCCACTTTTTGATTGGGTTGTTTGTTTTTCTGGTATTGAGCTGAATAAACTCCTTGCATATTTTGGAGATTAATCCTTTGTCAGTTTTGTTTGCTATTATTTTTTCCCATTCTGAGAGATGTTGGATTTGGTTATATTTTAAGCTTCTTGAGTGTATTGTTTTATGTATATAAGCCCTGATCTCTCTTTTGATTAGATCAAAACCATGATCTCACTGATTTATGCTAAGTAAGGCCTTTTAGATTTGGAGAAGGGGTTAACAACCCACTCCAGTTTTCTTGCCTGGAAAATCCCATGGACAGAATACCCTGGCAGGCTACAGTTCATGGGGTCACAAAGAGTCAGACACGACTGAGTGGACACTTCATACACACCTATACATAGAGCTGTTTTCCTTGAAAGAGGATAGTACAACTTTTCAGCTGATATGTTACTCTTTTGATATGACTGGGGAGATATTATTTGGGAAATATGGAGGGATCTGAGAAGCACCTATATGTTTTTAGGTTTAGCAACTTCTGCTCCTTTATGTCATATTTGTGCTTTGTGGGGGCCCAGCATTCAAGAAAGCCCAGGCCACAACTCAGCCACTTCTCAGCAACTTGCCTGAGTTGCAGTCATTGCAGTCATTGCTAAGTGCTCTGGGCATGCTGCACCCACTATCTGCACAGAGAAGCCTGGTGACCTGAGTGTGGAGGAAAGACCCTCTGCCCCATGCTCAGCTCTCTTACCACATCCCTAGTGATCCTCTCTAGACTCAGGCTTAAGCTCTAAAGGATTGGTTGGGAAGGGTGGTGAACCAGGCCCAGTTAGATTCTGTGAGCCATGAAGTGGTAGGAACAGTTGGGATTGTTGACCTGAGGTTAGAAAATACAGACAGACTCAGAGATGATTGACTGAAGAACTAAGTGGAGCCACTCTTTGTAATGTGTTTGTGCTGGGGAGAGGCTATATAAAGTCGGCAGGAGTGAAGCGACAGGCTACAACAGTAACCAAAGAGAGGCCTCAACTACCATCTTAGCCTCAGGTTTGCCATCTCTAGCTACTTTCTCTGGCACTGAGCACATCCCCTATCCTGGCTCCGTGGGCCCCGGTATTAACTTTCTGTTTGGAAGACTCCAGCCAACAATTTGGCCTCTGCAGCTTCCTTAGCCTGAGCTAGTTGAGCTTTAGCCTAAGTCAAGGAAAGTAGAAAAAGTAAAATAATTTTAAGTTATATATGGTGGTGGCTTAGTCGCTAAGTTGTGTCCCACTCTTGTGACCTCATGAACTGTAGCTTGCCAGGCTCCTCTCTCCATGGGATTCTCCAGGCAAGAATCTGGAGACAGTAGTTGTTCCCTTCTCCAGGGGGTCTTCCCAACCCAGGGATCAAACCCAGATCTCCTGCATTGCAGGCAGATTCTTTACCAGCTGAGCCACCAGGGAAGCCCTAATATATATATATATATATATATATATATATATATATATATATATATATATATATAAAACTTTATATAATATATGTATACATACTATAATATACCATTATTTCTTTGAATTCAGTCATCCATGGGACTGGATCTTGAGACTAGCAGCTGGCCTTAATATGAGTTATATATTGAAAGCCTCAAGGTGAGATGGAATCACAGTGTCTTAGGGAAACACATTTTGTGTACTTCATGCTGTATACCTGTTTCACAGCTCTGAACATTCCTTTGCTCTATTAACATAGTTCTCCTTGTATGAGTCTGAATCTTCCATTAGATGTAGAGTAAGAAAAATAAGTGCTTTCTGTGTTGCATATCTACCACTCTGTCACTTAAATTGCAGCTCTTCATAAGTTGTGGACGCATGACCGAATGCATGCCTGTTATGTCTTTAGAACTGCATTTAAAGATCTAAAGGAACCTTGTCAGATTTTTCTCTGATCATAGAAAATCCTTCAGATGAGAATTTTTTTTCCGTAGTCAGAATTATTTTTTTTCATAACTACCCATTTTCTAAGACATTAAAAATCTTATTAACATTCTAGAGAATATATCAGTTTTTCCAATTGCACATCAATATTTGACTCTGCAAATACAGATGCCAAGGACAAAGCTGGTTGAGAGGGGAGCAGGGGTGAAAATAGCAATCACCTTTTTCTAGGCATCCTTATGGGATTGTTATTCAGTACAGGCTGCACTGCACTGGGGAGAGCATGCTCATGGGATTCAACAGCTCCAGTAGTGCATGTTTTCATTCCCATTTTTTCAAGAGGTGAAGGATTTCATGATATTGCATTATTTTATATTCTTATGTTCCTGCATCTTATAGACAGCAAGGTGTATCCTGGAAACTTCCATAGTCTTGCTGGCATAACTGCAGGTTATCTTGTGACAAGGCTACTTTTCTAGGAGTGACTGCTGTGCCTCCTTCCTTCCCCCTACCATCTGACCCATAAGGCCAGCAAGGCACATTTTTCAAATCTCTGCCCCAGCTGAGTTGGTTAATATATACTATTATTTGCCTTTTAAATTCAAGCTTGATGTAGAATTACTACAAGTGATTTTATATTCTACCAAATAACATTTTTATGTTTCCATCCTAATCAGAAAATCCCAGTTCAATCAGACTTTCTCAGCGCTGAGCTACAAAATGTCCTCCTATTCCAATTTTTAATCTCCACCTTGAGATAAATATGCAGAAAGGCTCTATAGGCAGCAGTTAATCTGACAGTGATTTCTTTACATCAAAATTAGTTTCTAAAAATTATTTCTAAATTTAAAAATTCACCTCAGGAAATAAGACTGCAGCAGTCTTATATATAGGCTTTTGCATAAGGAAAGGTTCTTCAAATCATGTTTTCTCCTTAGAAGGAAGGAAGGAAAGAAGGGAGGAAATTGACATTTATTGACCACTTACTACGTATCATGTGATATGCAAAATATTCTCACTGACCTTACTCAACCCATCTTTTTAGTTTTCACGGCAACCCCCTGAAATTGTCCCCATGAAGTAGTTATTATGTTCACTTTTGCATGTAAAGACAGACACACCTATTGAAGTTTGGTGATTTGCCTAAGGTTGCACAGTGCTCAACTGGCAGTGCTGTTTCTTGAACCTACATCTGCCTGATTACAGCACCTATCCTTTTTTCACCACATAGGACTGCCCACTTACTCTTTGGGCATCTTGTTTTCCTGCTTCTATTTAGCTTTATACTTTAAATTTTAGCCTTTCAGACTCATTTTGTTTCATTCTTGGGTCATCATTATGTTTATAGTTGAATTGCTGTATACTTTCAGTAGAACAACAAACAGATTAAGACCAGGTACATCAACATCAAGTAATCCCCTGTCCCATAATTCTCTATAGTTGTCTTCTTTTTTCTTAGCCCAAGAAAAATACCCTATAAGCCATGTTCATTATGATACAAAAATCTTTCTCTGCTCACGAATTTCATGAGAGCTTATAAAGGAACTCAAAAGAGAAGTGAGTCAATGAAATTGCAGAAGATCCATGCTTATCACGTCTATTTTTAAATAGCTAGGACAGGAATCATTAAAAAAAAAAACAAAAACAAAAACACAACACAGGAACACGAGTTCGTGGAACTGGAAGGCAGTTTAGAGATCATTTCCAAGGAAGTGGAATAAGATTCACCTTGCATGTCGGCTCTGATGGTTTGCTAGCAGCTGCCTGGATTGCTGAGTTGAGGATTGTGAGGTTTTATGCAGGTTCAGGGAAAATGGTGACATGATTCATTATAAGTATCTGCTGTTGCAGATACAATCATGTTTCCCCCAAACCTACCTTTGCTCAATTTATTCAAACCTCCCTCAATTTCAAGATACATAAACTGAGACCCAGAGAGGAGAAATGACTTCCTGAAGATTTCATAGCTAGGTGGTGGCAGTGTCAGAACTAAAACCCAGGTCTCCTGCATCATAGCGTGATGTTCTCTCCATTTAGCATCACTGTCTCCAGACAGACACTTTCCTACTTTGCAAAAAGACCCAAGCATATAAAGTTGTCCCTTTGACATTTTGAATGAGTTTGCTACCAATGAGCTCTGAAAATTCCTTAAAGTTTTCTTTAGGGGTTAGCTCAGAGGAATTCGTTAGAGGAAGAGCTAAAGTTTATTTCTTCAACGACAACATTGGATGTATGTATGAAATTTGCTCAGTCATGTCTGACTCTTTGCGACCCTATGGAGGAGTCCACCAAGCTCCTCTGTCCATGGAATGCTCCAGGCAAGAATACTGGAGTGAGTTGCCATTCCCTTCTCCAGAGGATCTTCCTGACCCAGGGATCAAACCCAGGTCTCCTGCATTGCAGGCAGACTATTTACCATCTGAGCAAATTGGATATCTGTGTTAGTTTAAGAATAAGAAAAAATATGTATATTGGGAGGGGGGTTGAGATGCAGCACCTCATTCAGATGGTGAAATTCAGCACACATGTTTTTTTTTGTTTTTTTCCAAGTTGATCTCTCTCTCTCTCTCTCTTAGGATTGCTTTGAATGTGACCTCAATGGCATCCCAGCCCTAAAGAGCAATGGCTTCTTATCATAGATTTAGAAAATTTGAATAGATTCTATGAAAATAAGCCATTGCACTTTTTTCATATTTATGTTATTTCATAAACATAAATAAACTCACTCTTCACACCTGTGAGTTTATTTGCCTCATCTGCTTTTTGATGGTAATCATTTCAATGCACATCTGGAATTCCATCACCTCCATTAGCTTTGTTCGTAGTGATGCTTTCTAAGGCCCACTTGACTTCACATTCCAGGATGTCTGGCTCGAGGTGAGTGATCCTACCATCATGATTATCTGGGTCATGAAGATCTTTTTTTGTACAGTTCTTCTGTGTATTCTTGCCACCTCATATTAATATTTTCTTCTTCTGTTAGGTCCCTACCATGTCTGTCCTTTATTGTGCCCATCTTTGCATAAAATGCTCCCTTGGTGTCTCTAATTTTCTTGAAAAGATCTCTAGTCTTTCCCACTCTATTGTTTTCCTCTATTTCTTTGCACTGATTAATGAGGAAGACTTTCTATCTCTCCTTGCTATTCTTTAGAACTCTGCCTTCAAATGGGTGTATCTTTCCTTTTCTCCTCTCTTCCCTTCTTTTCACAGTTATTTGTAAGGCCTCCTCAGACAGCCATTTTTCTTTTTTGCATTTCTTTTTCTTGGGGATGGTCTTGATCCCTGTCTCCTGTACAATGTCATGAACCTCCATCCATAGTTTATCAGACACTCTGTCTATCAGATCTAGTCTCTTAAATCTATTTTTCACTTCCACTGTATAATCATAAGGAATTTGATTTAGGTCATAACTGAATAGTAGTTTTCCCTACTTTCTTAATTTAAGTCTGAATTTGGCAATAAGGAGTTCATGATCTGAGCCACAGTCAGCTCCTGGTCTTGTTTTTGCTAACTGTATAGAGCTTCTCCATCTTTGGCTGCAAAGAATATAATCAATCTGATTTCGGTATTGATCATCTGTTGATGTTCATGTGTAGAGTCTTCTCTTGTGTAGTTGGAAGAGGGTGTTTGCTATGACCAGTGTGTTCTTTTGGCAAAACTCTATTAACCTTTGCCCTGCTTCATTATGTACTCCAAGGCCAAATTTGCCTGTTACTCCAGGTGTTTCTTGACTTCCTATATTTGCATTCCAGTCCCCTGTAATGAAAAGGACATCTTTTTTGGGTGTTAGTTCTAAAAGTCTAGTAGGTCTTCATAGAACCCTTCAACTTCAGCTTCTTCAACATTACTAGTCAGGGCATAGATTTGGATTACCATGATATTGAATGGTTTGCCTTGGAAATGAACAGAGATCATTCTGTCATTTTTGAGATTGCATTCAAGTACTGCATTTCAGGCTCTTTTGTTGACTATGATGGCTACTCCCTTTGTTCTAAGGGATTCTTGCCCAAAGTAGTAGATATAATGGTCATCTGAGTTAAATTCACCCATTCCAATCCATTTTAGTTCACTGATTCCTAAAATGTTGACGTTCACTCTTGCCATCTCCTGTTTGACCACTTCTAAATTGCCTTGAATCATGGACCTAACATTGCAGGTTCCTATGCAATATTGCTCTTTATAGCATCAGACTTTGCTTCCATCACCAGTCACGTCCACAGCTGGGTGTTGTTTTTGCTTTGGCTCTGTCTCTTCATTCTTTTTGGAGTTATTTCTCCACTGTTCTCCAGTAGCATATTGGACACCTACTGACCTGGGGAGTTCATCTTTCAGTGTCCTATCTTTTTGCTTTTTCATACTGTTCATGGGGTTCTCAAAGCAAGAATACTGAAGTGGTTTGCTATTCCCTTCTCCAGTGGACTACATTTTGTCAGAACCCTCCACCATGACCTATCCATCTTGGGTTGCCCTACATGGCTTGGCTCATAGTTTCAGGGAAAAAACAAACAAACAAACAAACAAAAAAAAAAACATCTATTTCTGCTTTATTGACTATGCCAAAGCCTTTGACTGTGTGGATCACAACAAACTGTGGATAGTTCTTAAAGAGATGGGAAAACCAGGCCACTTGACCTGCCTCTTGAGAAATCTATATGCAGGTCAGGAAGCAAGAGTTATAACTGAACACGGAACAATAGACTGGTTCCAGATAGGAAAAAGAAGTATGTTAAGGCTGTGTATTGTTACCCTGCTTATTAAACTTCTATGGAAAATACATCATGAGAAATGCTGGGCTGTATGAAGCACAAGCTGGAATCAAGATTGCTTGGAGAAATATCAATAACCTCAGATATGCAGATGACACCACCTTTTTGGCAGAAAGTGAAGAACTTAAGAGCTTCTTGATGAAAATGAAAGAGAAGAGTGAAAAAGTTGGCTTAAAGCTCAACATTCAGAAAACTAAGATCATGGCATTCGGTCCCATCACTTCCTGGCAAATAGATGGGGAAATGGTGGCAGGTTTTATTTTTTTGGGCTCCCAAATCACAGCAGATGGTGACTGCAGCCATGAAATTAAAAGATGCTTACTCCTTGGAAGGAAAGTTATGACCAACCTAGATAGGATATTCAAAAGCAGAAACATTACTTTACCAACAAAGGTCCATCTAGTCAAGGCTATGGTTTTTCCAGTAGTTGGGTATGGATGTGAGATTTGGACTATAAGGAAAGCTGAGCACATAAAAATTGATGCTTTTGAACTGTGATGTTGGAGAAGACTTTTGAGAGTCCTTTGGACTGCAAGGAGATCCAACCAGTCCATCCTAAAGGAAATCAGTCCTGAATATTCATTGGAAGGACTGATGTTGAAGCTGAAACTCCAGTACTTGGCCACCTGATGCAAAGAGCTGACTCATTTGAAAAGACCCTGATGCTGGGAAAGATTGAAGGCAAGAGGAGAAGGGGATGATAGAAGAAGAGATGGTTGGATGACATCACTGACTCAATGGACATGAGTTTGAGTAAACTCCAGGAGTTGGTGATGGACAGGGAGGACTGGTGTCCTGCAGTCCATGGGGTTGCAAAAGTTGGACATGACTGAGTGACTGAACTGAACTGATTTCATTGCTATCTCTGTGACCATGTCAGGTCCCATGTGTAATGGTTATGAACTCTGCTTTTAGCCTACTGCATTATCCTCCTCCCTTGCTCCACAAAGCCTTCCTCAATGCATCACATGAGATGATGATTTCATCCATGCCTCAGACTGGGCATACATATGCCTGTTTTCATATCCACTATTTTTTTTTTTTTCATCGTTGAGGGAGGAGGGTTCAGGATGGGGAACACTTGTATACCTGTGGTGGATTCATGTTGATACATGGCAAAACCAATACAATATTGTAAAGTTAAAAAATAAAATAAAATTTAAAAAAAGAAAAAAGAAAGGAATATAATGATTGAGTTAAAATTCTATTATACTTGATTTCCAAGCAATTGTTTATATGCATTTTGAGTTGAATTCAGCTAATCTGAGCTGTCAGGTTCCTGACAATATACTACTGCCTATACAGAAGCTTCTTTCCACAAAGTTTATTTTTCTTTTGCAGGAAAATGTTCCATTAAAAGTATTATTTAGGTGCGGATTAACTAAAGGCTCACTTTACGGCATTTCAAGCTAATTGCTTCCTCCAATCTAGTCAGAAATAATGTTTTAGAGTTTTTTTCTAACTAATAAATAAGATTTAACATATTCTCAGAACTATATTGTCTCTTTTGATACCTGAAAATAGCACCCCTAGTTGGTTGACAGTTTTGTTTCTTAGGACTTGTTACAGAAAATGTGTAGCATGTAATTTTTCTTCTTTTCTATTGACACTTTCCCTGTGAATCTAGGAGGCTCCCTGTATTAGTTTCTTATGGCTACCATAACAAATGATTGCAAATTAGGTGGCTTAACACAACCCAAATTTATTATCTTCAATTGTAAAGTTCAAAAATCCAAAATGGGTCTCAACTGGGCTAAAAACAAAGTGTCAGCAAGCCTATGTTCCTTTCTAGAAAGTTCCTTTCTAGGGCAAAATCTGTTTTTCTTGCTTTTTCCCGATCCTAGAGACTTTTCACATTTCTTGATTTGTGGCCATCTCACAAAGCCAGCGATGGGCAGTGGAGGCTTTCTTATGACACCGTCTCCCTGCTTCTGACTCTTCTGCCATGCTGGTTGTCATGTAGGGGCCCTTACAGTTATGTCAGTTGCACCTAAATATTCTAGGATAATCTCCCCACCTCAAAATCCTTACCAGAAAAGTCCCTTTTGTGATGTAAAGTAAGGTATTCACAGTTTCTGGGAATTGGGACATGGAAATCTTGGCACAAGCATTTTTCTCTCTACTGTAGTTACTAATAGTGAATTGGGATAACACACCTATTGAAGTTACACGTCTGATTTTCCAACGTTGAAAAAAATGTTGCAGACTGTGCTTGGATTCAGAGTAGACACAGAGTTTCAAGGAACCTACTTTGTATATGCATAGGGAAATAGACTTGACAACACATCTACACATTTAATTAATTTGAGTAAAAGAAATTCTCTCAGCTGAAACACATATATCTTCTGTCTTGGAATTGCCATTAAGTAATATCATTCAGAGCTTGGCAAAAACACATCCCAATGACATTGGCAAAATCAATTTCCACCTACTTGCTTTAGGTGTGCCACTATGCCAATGAACACATTAAACATGATTAATCTTTTTGGAGATGGAAGTTGGAATTGCTTATCAGGAAGGCCTAAATGAACAAAAAAAAATGAACAAAACATTACCTTATTAATTCATTCTATCAAAAAGAGAAACTGCTAAGGAGGAGAAAGAACTATACACAGAAAATTATAAGACACTGATTAAAGAAATCAAAGATGACAGAAATAGATGGGGAGATATTCCATGTCCCTGGGTAGGAAGAATCAATACTGTGAAGATAACTACTACCAAATGCAGTCTACAGATTCAATGTGATCCCTATCAAATTACCAATGGTACTTTTCACAGAAACTAGAACAAAAATTTCACAATTCCTGTGGAAACACAAAAGACCCAAAACAGCCAAAGCAGTCTTTCAAAAGAAGAATGGAGTTGGAGGAGTCAACTTTCCTGACTTCAGATTATACTACATAGCTACAATCTTCAAGAGAGTATAGTACTGGCACAAAAACAGAAATATAGACCAATGGAATGTGATAGAAAGCCCAGAAATAAACCCATGCACCTAGGGGTACCTTATTTTTGACAAAGGAGGCAAGAACATACAATGGGGCAAAGATAGCCTCTTCATTAAGTGGTGCTGGGAAAAGAGGACACTACATGTAAAAGAATGAAATTAGAACACTTCCTAACAACATACACAAATATAAACTTAAAATGGATTTAAGATCTAAATGTAAGACTAGAAACTATAAAACTCTTAGAGGAAAACATAGGCAGAACACTGGATGACATAAATCAAATCAAGATCCTCTATGACCCACCTCCTAGAGTTATGCAAACAAAAACAAAAGTAAACAAATGGGACCTGATTAAACTTAAAAGCTTTTACACAGCAAAGGAAACTAAAAGCAAGGTGAAAAGACAACCCTCAGAATGGGAGAAAATAATAGCAAATGAAACAACTGACAAAGGATTAGTTTCCAAAATATACAAGCAACTCATACAACTCAATACCAGAGAAACAAACAACCCAATCAAAAAATGGGAAAAAGACCTAAACAGACATTTCTCCAAAGAAGACATACAGATGGCTAAAAATCACATGAAAAGATGCTCTACATTGTTCATTATTAGAGAAATGCAAATTAAAACTACAATGAGATATCACCTCATGCCAGTCAGAATGGCCATCATCCAAAAGTCTACAAACAATAAATGCTGGAGAGGATGTGGAGAAAAGGGAACCCTCTTGCGCTGTTGGTGGGGATGTAAATTGATGCAGCCACTATGGAAGATGGTATGGAGATTCCTTTAAAAACTAGGAATAAAATTACCCAGCAATCCCACTCCTAGGCATATACCCTGAGGAAACCAAAATTGAAAAAGACACATGTATCCCATTGTTCATTGCCGCACTATTTACAATATAGTATGGAAGCAACCTAGATGTCCATTGACAGATGAATGGATAAAGAAGCTGTGGTACATATATACAATGCAATATTACTCAGCCATAAAAAGGAATGCGTTTGAGTCAGTTCTAATGAGGTGGATGAACCTAGAGCCTATTATACAGAGTGAAGTAAGTCAGAAAGAGAAAGATAAATATCATACACTAATGCATATATACGGAATCTAGAAGGTCAGTTAAGTTCAGTTCAGTCGCTCAGTCATGTCTGACTCTTTGCGACCCCATGAATTGCAGCACGCCAGGCCTTCCTGTCGATCACCAACTCACGGAGTTCACTCAGACTCACGTCCATCAAGTCAGTGAGGCCATCCAGCCATCTCATCCTCTGTCGTCCCCTTATCCTCCTGCCCCCAATCCCTCCCAGCATCAGACTCTTTTCCAATGAGTCAACTCTTCGCATGAGGTGGCCAAAGTACTGGAGTTTCAGCTTTAGCATCATTCCTTCCAAAGAAATCCCAGGGCTGATCTCCTTCAGAATGGACTGGCTGGATCTTGCAGTCCAAGGGACTCTCAAGAGTCTTCTCCAACACCACAGTTCAAAAGCATCAATTCTTCGGCGCTCAGCCTTCTTCACAGTCCAACTCTCACATCCATACATGACCACAGGAAAAACCATAGCCTTGACTAGACGGACCTTTGTTGGCAAAGTAATGTCTCTGCTTTTGAACATGCTATCTAGATTGGTCATAACTTTCCTTCCAAGGAGTAAGCGTCTTTTTATTTCATGGCTGCAGTCACCATCTGCAGTGATTTTGGAGCCCAGAAAAATAAAGTCTGACACTGTTTCCACTGTTTCCTCATCTATTTCCCATGAAGGGATGGGACCAGATGCCATGATCTTCATTTTCTGAATGTTGAGCTTTAAGCCAACTTTTTCACTCTCCACTTACACTTTCATCAAGAGGCTTTTTAGTTCCTCTTCACTTTCTGCCATAAGGGTGGTGTCATCTGCATATCTGAGGTTATTGATATTTCTCCCGGTAATCTTGATTCCAGCTTGTGTTTCTTCCAGTCCAGTGTTTCTCATGATGTACTCTGTATATAAGCTAAATAAACATGGTGACGATATACAGCCTTGAGGTACTCCTTTTCCTATTTGGAACCAGTCTGTTGTTCCATGTCCAGTTCTAACTGTTGCTTCCTTACCTGCATACAAATTTCTCAAGAGGCAGATCATGTGGTCTGGTATTCCCATCTCTTTCAGAATTTTCCACAGTTTATTGTGATCCACACAGTCAAAGGCTTTGGCATAGTCAATAAAGCAGAAATAGATGTTTTTCTGGAACTCTCTTGTTTTTTCCATGATCCAGCGGATGTTGGCAATTTGATCTCTGGTTCCTCTGCCTTTTCTAAAACCAGCTTGAACATCTGGAAATTCACGGTTCACATATTGCTGAAGCCTGGCTTGGAGAATTTTGAGCATTACTTTACTAGTGTGTGAGATAAGTGCAATTGTGTGGTAGTCTGAGCATTCTTTGGCATTGCCTTTCTTTGGGATTGGAATGAAAACTGACCTTTTCCAGTCCTGTGGCCACTGCTGAGTTTTCCAAATTTGCTGGCATATTGAGTGCAGCACTTTCACAGCATCATCTTTCAGGATTTGGAATAGCTCAACTGGAATTCCATCACCTCCACTGGCTTTGTTCGAAGTGTTGCTTTCTAAGGCCCACTTGACTTCCCATTCCAGGATGTCTGGCTCTAGGTCAGTGATCACACCATCGTGATTATCTGGGTTGTGAAGATCTTTTTTGTACAGTTCTTCTGTATATTCTTACCTCCTCTTCTTAATATCTTCTGCTTCTGTTAGGTCCATACCATTTCTGTCCTCTATCGAGCCCATCTTTGCATGTAATGTTCCCTTAGTAGCTCTAATTTTCCTGAAGAGATCTCTAGTCTTTCCCATTCTGTTGTTTTCCTCTATTTCTTTGCATTGATCATTGAAGAAGGCTTTCTTATCTCTTGCTATTCTTCAGAACTCTGCATTCAGATACTTATATCTTTCCTTTTCTCCTTTGCTTTTCACTTCTCTTCTTTTCACAGCTATTTGTAAGGCCTCCCCAGACAGCCATTTTGCTTTTTTGAATTTCTTTTCCATGGGGATGATCTTGATCCCTGTCTCCTGTACAATGTCACGAACCTCAGTCCATAGTTCATCAGGCACTCTATCTATCAGATCTAGGCCCTTAAATCTATTTCTCACTTACACTGTATAATCATAAGGGATTTGATTTAGGTCATACCTGAATGGTCTAGTGGGTTTCCCTACTTTCTTCAATTTAAGTCTGAATTTGGCAATAAGGAGTTCATGATCTGAGCCACAGTCAGCTCCTGGTCTTGTTTTTGCTGACTGTATAGAGCTTCTCCATCTTTGGCTGCAAAGAATATAATCAATCTGATTTCGGTGTTGATCATCTGGTGATGTCCATGTATAGAGTCTTCTCTTGTGTTGTTAGAAGAGGATGTTTGTCTTCTCTTGTGTTGTTGGAAGAGGGTGTTGTTGAAGAGGGAATCTAGAACAATGGTACCAAATAATTTATTTGCAGGGAAGCAATGGAGACACAGACATAGAAAACAGACTTATCGACATGGGAAGGAGAGGGTGAGATATGTAGAAAGAGTAACATGAAAAGTTATATTACCATATGTAAAATAGATAACCAATCAGAATTTGCTGTATGTCTCAGGAAACTCAAACAGGGGCTCTGTATCAACCTAGAGGGGTGGGATGGGGAGGGCAATGGGAGGGAGATTCAGGAGGGAGGGGATATATGTATACATATGGCTGATTCATGTTGAAGTTTGACAGAAAACAACAGAGTTCTGTAAAGCAATTATCCTTCAATTAAAAAATAAATTAAAAAAAGAGAAACTGCATTTAACCTTATCTGTAAACGCTTTACAGTTTAACTTTTTAAAAATTAACTTATTGTGTATTTTTTGATTCACCAAATACATTACAATAGAGACAATTTCTGAGTTTACATTGAAATTTATTTTGTTAGACTTAATACCTCTATGTTAAGGTTAATACCTACCTCTTTGCTTTTGTTGTTTGTCTCCTCTGTATGATCACTGGACTCTTACCTTGATCATAACAATGGCATCATGGGTGTGTGTTTGTCCAATTTTATACAATTTTATACATTAAATATGTGCAGACTTTGCTTATCAATTATACCTCAATAAAGCTGCAACATTTTTAAATTAAGAAAAATCTAGAGTGTAAGGGTGACTCCAGGGATGACAGAACTTTCCCATGAAGACAGCACCAAAGCAAGCATTCAATGATTACTGAATGCTTGCTTGACTTGTTGATTCATTTATTCAAAACTTATATTGTTATCAATTAACTGCCAAAAACTATGTTAGAAAGGGAGAATTGGAGAGAAAATAGGCGTAATCGTTCTTTGCTTCTTTGTGAGACTTACAGTCCTCAGAAAAAGAGATCCCAGGAATTTCTTTGGTGGTCATTCTTAATGACCAAGATGACTAGAGAGTTGGTAAGGCATTTTGGCCCATATAATAAGTGCCCATTCCAAAAACATGAAAAAATATCACATGGAGCATGCTCAGTTTTGTTTTGTTAAAGAGCATAGCCAAGCTGTACGTGGTCAGTTAGATTTTATAACCAACTAGTTCATCTATCTGGCTATGAGAATTCTTGTCGTAGCTTTTCATGCAAGAAAAATAATTTTCTTAAAATATGTTAATGATTAGTGGGCCAAACAAATGGCATTGCAGAAGAAATGTGAATCACCATGTGCTTCTAAGCAACACAAAGAAAAGGTGAAATGCTGTTAGTTATCTGAATATGACTCCAGAACTTTCACATAGTATCCACCTTATACCTTAGAGACTGCTTTCAGTAATGAAATGCCCTGTGACTCTGGAGGGGCAAACTGAAGACTTCATTTAATTCAGGCAAAGTTATTTTAGATTCTCTGTTGCCATAGCAAATTACATGACTTTGCTGTTACCATTTCTAAAAAAATCAATGTGGCTCTGAATGAGGTCTGCCCACGCCTCTCCCCTGCTAACCACCCCTCCCCCATTTCATTCTACTCAGCTAGCATATGTTAGAGCCTTGCTTTGTGACTCATGTGATATCAAAGTAATTGGATGAAAAGTAGAAAATTCCATAGATAGGGACTAATTTACCATTTTAACTGATTTTTTAATGAATTCATTTAGGCTCATAGATTTGATCTGTTTTAGACTCAGGTGAATATACTCCTGTCACATCATTATTGCTATTCATATTTAATAAAATCAGCTTAATGATAACTGAATAATATTAAGTTTTTGTACTTTCTAAACAGAAGTCAGGTATGTATGAAATATCAACTGCTTTATTCTCACAGACACTGTACTCCTTCTTTCTGACACCTTTTAATGAGACATATACAATTTATTCCTCAGCAATCCTTCCTAAATTTGTGGGAAGAATTTTATTGACTACTTCTACATTTTATTTTTTAAGAGTTATTTCACTTATATTGAAAAACTATGTACTTTTTCGGTTTTATTGTGGCATTATTGACAAAATTTTATACATGTAAGATATGCAACATGATATATGTATATATATGCATATCAGATCAGATCAGTCACTCAGTCGTGTCTGACTCTTTGCGACCCCATGAATGGCAGCACGCCAGGCCTCCCTGTCCATCACCAACTCCTGGAGTTCACTGAGACTTACGTCCATCAAGTCAGTGATGCCATCGAGCCATCTCATCCGCTGTCGTCCCCTTCTCCTCCTGCCCCCAATCCCTCCCAGCATCAGACTCTTTTCCAATGAGTCAACTCTTCGCATGAGGTGGCCAAAGTACTGGAGTTTCAGCTTTAGCATCATTCCTTCCAAAGAAATCCCAGGGCTGATCTCCTTCAGAATGGATCAGTTGGATCTCCTTGCAGTCCAAGGGACTCTCAAGAGTCTTCTCCAACACCACAGTTCAAAAGCATCAATTCTTCGGCACTCAGCCTTCTTCACAGTCCAACTCTCACATCCATACATGACCACAGGAAAAACCATAGCCTTGACTAGACGAACCTTTGTTGGCAAAGTAATGTATAGTGATATATATATAATATAGTGATTATATATATATACATATTGTGAAGTGATTGTCACAATCAAACTAATTAATCTATTCATCACTCCACATAGTTACCATTTCTTCTTGTGATAAGGACACTTGAGATCTATTCTCTTAGCAAATTTTAAGTATACAATATGATATTAGGGCATCCCCATCGGCTCAGCAGTAAAGAATCTACCTGCACTGCAGGAACTGCAGGAGACTCGGGTTTGATCCCTGGATCGGGAAGGTCTTTGGCATAGGAAATGGCAAGCCACTCCAGTATTCTTTCCTGGAGAATCCCATGGACTGAGGAGCCTGTCCAGCCTATACAGTTCATAGGGTCTCAAAAGTGTCAGACACGAATGAAGTGATATTATTAACTATAGGCAACGTGCTGCACTGTGTATCTCCAGAACTTATTCATCTTATAACTGAAATTTTGTGCCCTTTGACCAACAGGTCCTGATATCCTCCACTCCCCCAGCTCCTGGTAACTGCCCTTTTACTCTCTGTTACTGTAAATTTGACTTTTTTAGCTTTGAGATCTTAAAGTATTCATTTTTATCTATCTGACTTATTTCACTTAAATTCCTCCAATTCATCTATGTTGTTGCAAAAGGCAGGATTTCTTTTTTTAAGGCTGAATGATATTAATATTCCATACTGTGTATATATATAATTATATATATATGTCATTCTTTTCTGTATTTATCTATCAACAGACACTTTAAGATTGCTTCCATATCTTAGCTATGGAGTTCATATACGCCTTCAAGATACTGATTTCATATATGTATACCCAGAAGTGGAATTGCTGGATTGTATAGCAGTTCTATGTTTTCATCATTTGAGAAACATCCATACTGTTCTCCCTAGTGGCTGTGCCACTTTCTCACCAACAGGTTAGGAGGGTTCCCTTTTCTGTGCATCCTCTCAACACATCCCTCACCAACACACATGCACATCCTGTTGTTTTTTTACTTTTTGATAATAGCTATTTTTCCAGATTTGGGGTAATATCTCATTTTAGTTTTGATTTTCATTTTCCTGATGATTAGTGATGTTGAACATCTTTTCATATACATTTAGTCAATTGTATGTCTTTATTGGGAATGTCTACTCAGATCCTTTGCCCATTTTGAAACCAGGTTATTATTATTATTTTACCCATTGAGTTATGTAAGTTCCTCATATATCTTGGATATTAATTCCTTATTGAACATATAATTTACAAATATTTTCTCCCATTCTGTAGGTTGCCTTTTCATTTTGTTTATTGTTTACTTTTCTATGCAAAAGCTTTTTAGTTTGATGTAGTCCCACTTGTTTATTTTTTTAATTTATTTTTAATTGAGGGATAATTACTTTACAAGATTGTGTTGGTTTCTGCCAAACATCAACATGAATCAGTCATAGGTATACATATGTCCCCTCCTCCTCGAACCTGCCTCCCAACTCTCTCCCTATCCCATCCCTCTAGGTAGTCATAGAGCCCCAGTTTGTGTTCTCGGAGTCATATAGCAATTCCCATTGGCTATCTATTTTACATGTGGTAATGTATGTTTCCATGTTACTCTCTCCATACATCCCACCCTTTCCTTCCTCCCTCTCCACTGTGTCCATAAGTCTGTTCTCTATGTCTGGGTCTCCACTGATACCCTGCAAATAATTTAATCAGTACCATTGCCCTAGATTTCATATATATGTGTTAGTATACAATATTTGTTTTTCTTTTTCTGACTTTCTTCACTCTGTATAATAGGTTATAGTTTCATCCATCTCAATAGAACTGACTCAGATGCATTGCTTTTTATGCCTGAGTAATATTCCATTGTTTATATGTATCACAGCTTCTTTATCCATTCATCTGTTGGTGGACATATAGGCTGCTTCAATGTTTGAGCTATTGTAAATAATGGTGTAATGAATATTGGGGTACATGTGTCTTTTTCAGTTTTGGTTTGCTCAGGGTATATGCTTAGTAATGAGATTGTTAAGTCATATGGTGGTTTTATTCCTAGTTTTTTAAGGTATCTCTAAACCATCTTCCATAGTGGCTGTATCAATTTACATTCCCACCAACAGTGCAAGAGGGTTCCCTTTTCTCCACACCCTCTCCAGCATTTACTGTTTGTAGACTTTTTGATGATGGCCATTCTGACTAGTATGAGGTGATATCTCATTGTAGTTTTGATTTACATTTCTCTAATAGTGAGTGATGTTGAGCATCTTTTCATGTGTTTATCAGCCATCTGTATGTCTTCTTCAGTGAAATGTCTGTTTAGGTCTTTTTCCAACTTTTGATTGGGTTGTTTTTCTGGTATTGAGTTGTATGAGCTGCTTGTATACTTTTGTCAGTTATTTCATTTGCTTTATTTTCTCCCATTCTGAGGGCCGTGTTTTAATCTTGTTTATAATTTCCTTTTTTGTGTAAAACCTTTTAAGTTTAATTAGGTACACTTGTTTATTTTTATTTTTTTACTTGTGTCAAGAAAATCATTGTCCTGACAAATGTCAAGGAGATTTTCCCCTATGTTTTCTTCTGGGACTTTTATGGTTTCAAGTTTCTACATTTTCTTTAGTACTTTATTTCAGGAAAGAGAAATACTGGGTTCATAGCACCACTAGTTCTCATTGGTTATTTATGGTCATCAGGTATTCTTTCTATTTTAAATGGCCAGCCTCTCTGCCCTCTGTGGATTCCTAATGGAGGAACAGAGCAATCTCAGGCCTGTAGGTAGTGGTGTGCTGTGTTTGCATTCTTGGTCACTCAGTTGTGTCCGACTCTTTGTGACCCTTTGGACTATAGACTGCCAGGCTCCTCAGTCCATGGATTTCTCCAGGAAGAATACTGTAGTGGGTTTCAATGCCCTCTTTCAGGAGATCTTCCCAACCCATTCACTGAACCCACATCTCCTGTGTCTCTTGCATTGCAGATGGATGCTTTATTAGCTGAGCCATCAGGAAAGACAAATGTTTAATAACTGGTTCTCTGAAAAAACATAAAGGCCCATTTTAAAGGGTAGAATGTATCTTTCCAAAATTCATATGCTGAATTTCTAGTGTCCAGTACCTCTTTGTAAGTATTGATTTTGCAGATATAATTACTAAGCTAAGGTTATACTGGAGTAGATTGGGCCCCCAATCCAATGTGATTTTAATCAAAGAATGTCATGTGGAGGGAAAGAGACACACATAGAGGGAAGATAATGTGAAGAAACACTGGAAGGAGATAGCCGTCTACAAGCCACGGAGAGAGGCCTGAAACAGATCCTTCTCTCATAGCTCCAGAAGGACCCAACTCTGTCACTCCTGATTTCAGATTTCTAGCTTCCAGAACTATGAAAGAATCAATTTCTGTTGATTAAATCACCCAATTTTTGATAATCATTATCACAGCCCTAGTAAACCTCATTTGTAGCGTTTGCCTATTTTCATGGAACAACTACTCTCACAATGGCTGATATCAGCCTACTGATATACTATCACCAAACACAAAGTTATGAAGAGACATAGACAATAAACTCTGTCAAACTGGTTTATGCCAGCTCCAGCATACCACTACCTATGGGTCAATAAATTATACCCAATCAGGACTACGTATAAAAGCAGTGAACAGGTAGGTGATCCTGAGGTAAACATAAACGGTCAATTAAAAATAATGTTTATCTTTGTTTTTTAATGTTTATCTTCTTAGTCATGCTCCATCTCCAAGCTAACTGCATTACATAAAGAAAAATGTGCATTGAAGAAGAACAAGAGGAGTAGAATGAGAAGATGTGACAGAAACCATATGACTTGCAAAGACTAAACTATTTACTATCTGTTCTTCTACAGAAAAATTTTGCTTCTCCCAGAAATAAAGAATTATTAGAAGCAGAGCAGTATATGGTCAAGTTAATTCCACTTAGAGGAAAGATATCGGAAGGAATTTACACCATTGACAAAGCAATGAGGCCATCAGGAACACAACTGGTGTTCCATATACAAGAGGTAATTTGAGTCTGCTGATTCCAGAAGATTCTGGGCATTGTTGATCTTACTCTTGTTCCACTGACTTAGTTTAAGGTAGTATAAATACTATATGGTTAGAAATATATATTTTCTCACCTGCTCTAGCTTTGACATCAATCCTTGTAAGGAACCTTGAATTGGGAAAAGGCAGAAATTCACTTTCTTAGTGCCCTATGTAAATTGACTTGTAATTAATCATATAATTCTTGTAGTCTGCTACTTAGATTGCTGTTCCACCACTTCCATTTGTCGGTAACAGTAGTGAAAGTAAAACAAGAATGCAGAAATCTATTGATATTATTATTATAATTATTATTCTCACTGTGGATTAAGTGTGCTTCAAAATTGCAAGGCTTTTCCTCCATAAAATTGAATAAAAATTATCTCTCTATAAATTCATATATAAAATGAAAAGGTACATAACCAGAAAAAAGGGATGCATATATTATACAATAATTATTAAAGATCTTTTAGAAAACAATAAGGTAAATATAAATGTTCCAATAGGAAAATTGGCAAATATTTAGTTAAGTAACTCCCAAAAGAAATATATATATGGTCATTTAACTTTAAAAATATGTTGTAGTTTTACTGGCTTTAGTTGGATTGATTACTGACAAATTACTTGACATATTTGTTCTCATCTCATTTGACAGTAATGAAAAGACAAACATTTCCAAATATTCACCAAATATTTACTGGTCACCTACTATGTGCTGCTGCTGCTGCTAAGTCACTTCAGTCGTGTCCGACTCTGTGCGACCCCATAGAGGGCAGCCCACCAGGCTCCGCCATCCCTGGGATTCTCCAGGCAAGAACGCTGGAGTGGGTTGCCATTTCCTTCTCCAATGCCTGAAAGTGAAAAGTGAAAGTGAAGTCGCTCAGTGTGTCTGACCCTCAGTGACCCCATGGACTGCAGCCTTCCAGGCTCCTCCGTCCATGGGATTTTCCAGGCAAGAGTACTGGAATGGGGTGCCATGGCCTTCTCCATACTATGTGCTAGACATTGCATATTCAACCCCTCCCCCACCCAAAATATTAACCAGGTCTTTGTTCCTATTATGTTGGCTTATCCTTGGGTAGAGGCATGTTAATATATCTTTTATGTTTTAGTAACCACTCCCACTCCTGCAAAAAACAAAAGATGAGAATTTCCAGGTACCCAGAAATCAATCCTAAACAGACTGTGGTTTAGAAATTCTAGATTTAAAGTCATGAAATTAAATATATGTAGAGGTCAGGTCAGGCAGTTTACTTCAGAAACACGGGGAACTGAAGAGTTGCATGGTTTGCCTAAAGAAAGCAGTTTCTGTTGAATTGAAGAGATCTTGCCTTGTAAAAAATGTGGATTAATGTTCTCAGATCTTTGAGGGTGGGAAGAGGAAGTAAGTGTGGGTTTTCACATTAATGTTTTCAGTTTTTAATTGTTGGAAACTAATGTTAATAAGAAAAGAACAATGTGTGGGATTTCAAAGAGGCATCTTCATTTGGCTTCTAGAACTAAAATTTGACTGGGAGTTCTATATGTGACTTATAGAACTGAAGTTTACACATCTAGTCTACGCCTAAAAAGAAATTATGATTAGCCTGACCCACAGGAGATTTGGAAGCTATCCGGCTCAAGAAGAGAAGGTTGACTGTTTCAGATGAGGAGAAAAGACTAGGGATCTTCTTGGGTTCTGCTGATGTCAGAGACTTCTATTGCCCTCAAAAGCTGTGCCTTGAGGTGGCAGGACCTTGGACACCAATGACTCCATGGAGGAGGTAGGATCCTTAGAGCTATAGTTTAGAGAGCAGTGGTAGTGGTTGGAGGGCTTACACCTAGGAGCCTAAGAATCATGAATGGGGAGGAGATTGCTATAGCCTCCTGAAAAATCACTGAGGACTACAATTCAACAGTGCCACTGGGGAGCAAGAAAGGCCATGCTACTAATTTATCAAGATTGCCCACATTGTCCAGCAATATCTCCTTTATTTCTCCTAATGTTAAATTCTAATATTATGATTTTGGTTCTATTGTTATAAAGAATAAATCAAAGAAAACATGTGCAACATGTCTTATATCCCATATTTCCTGGAGCATTCTGTCTCTGCTGTAGTAGAAATTGAGAAATGCAAGTTGATGCTATGTTTTTCATCTATAATTTAGCAAAGGATAAAAAATGAATGAGACAGTATTACCTAACATTTTGAATCATAAATTATAGCTATAAATACCAACTCTGCTACCTTTTGGGTCCTTTGGCAAATACCATATATCTTATATTATATAAACCTATATATTTTGTGATCTTCAGTTTCCTTATTGGCAAAATGGAGCTACTAAGAAAATCTACTCTTAAGATTGCTGGCTCAGCTCTTTCAGCCATCTTGGACCCTGTGAAGGCCTGCTGGGAACGGGACTTCTAAACCGACAAATATGTCTGGAAGGCTGTGGTCCAAGGCCATTTTTGCTGGCTATAAACGGGGTCTACGGAACCAAAGGGAACACACTGCTCTCCTGAAAATTGAAGGTGTATATGCTCGAGATGAAACTGAATTCTATTTAGGCAAGAGATGTGCTTATGTGTACAAAGCAAAGAACAACACAGTAACTCCTGGTGAAAAACCTAACAAAACCAGAGTACTCTGGGGAAAGATAACTTGAGCTCATGGAAACAGTGGCATGGTTCATGCCAAATTCCGAAGCAACCTTTCTGCTAAGGCCATTGGACACAGAATTCGTG
Source organism: Bos grunniens (assembly GCF_055505025.1). NCBI lineage: Eukaryota > Metazoa > Chordata > Mammalia > Artiodactyla > Bovidae > Bos > Bos grunniens. The sequence continues at coordinate 120,006,750 of NC_141194.1, read as the reverse complement.
TGATGCTGTACCCTTCGAGAATTTACACTTCTTGAAAATAAATAAAAGTGTTGAAAAAAAAAAAAAGATTGCTGGCTCAGTTAAGGTAATGCATGTGAAGTGCATACAACAGTGTCTGGCACATGGTGAAAGCTCTAATGACCTATTAATATGAAGAAAGTATTCAAGATAAGGTCATGGTGGTAAGGCAGGATGACATAAACCTGAGGACTCTGGAATAGAGGTATCTACATAGTCAGTGCCATTGGCATGGCCCAGCAAGAAAACAGACAGAGGAATCTCAAAAAAGACAAAGCCAAGGAGGGAGCAGAGTAAATCTGAGGCCATGAGCATGGCCCAGTGAATTACAGCTGGGGATGGGGAAATGGGTGGAAATAAGGCTACTAAAGGAAGAGTTCCAGAAAAATATCTATTTCCGCTTTATTGACTATGCCAAAGCTTTTGACTGTGTGGATCACAATAAACTGTAGAAAATTCTGAAAGAGATGGGAATATCAGACCACCTGATCTGCCTCTTGAGAGGCCTATATGCAGGTCAGAAAGCAACAGTTAGAACTGGACATGGAACAACAGACTGGTTCCAAATAGGAAAAGAAGTACGTCAAGGCTGTATATTGTCACCCGGCTTATCTAACTTATATGCAGAGTACAGCATGAGAAACACTGGGCTGGAAGAAGCACAAGCTGGAATCAAGATTGCCGGGAGAAATATCAATAACCTCAGATATGTAGATGACACCACCCTTATGGCAGAAAGTGAAGAGGAATTAAAAAGCCTCTTGATGAAAGTGAAAGAGGAGGGTGAAAAAGTTGGCTTAAAGCTCAACATTCAGAAAACTAAGATCATGGCATCTGGTCCCATCCCTTCATGGGAAATAGATGGGGAAACAGTGGAAACAGTGTCAGACTTTATTTTTTTGGGCTCCAAAATCACTGCGGATGGTGACTGCAGCCTTGAAATTAAAAGATGCTTACTCCTTGGAACGAAAGTTATGACCAACCTAAATAGCATATTGAAAAGCAGAGATATTACTTTGCCAACAGAGGTCTGTCTAGTCAAGGCTATGGTTTTTCCAGTCATGTATGGATGTGAGAGTTGGACTGTGAAGAAAGCTGAGCACCAAAGAATTGATGCTTTTGAACTGTGGTGTTGGAGAAGACTCTTGAGAGTCCCTTGGACTGCAAGGAGATCCAACCAGTTCATTCTGAAGGAGACCAGTCCTGGGTGTTCATTGGAAGGACTGATGCTGAGGCTGAAACTAGACAAACCTAGACAGTATATTAAAAAGCAGATAAATCACTTTGCTGACAAAGGTCTGTCTAGTCAAGGCTATGGTTTTTCCAGTCATGTATGGATATGAGAGTTGGACAATAAAGAAGGCTAAGGGCCAACAAATTGATGGTTTTGAATTGTGGTGTTGGAGAAGACTCTTGAGAGTCCCTTGGACAGCAAAAAGATAAAATCAGTCAATCTTAAAGGAAATCAACCTTGAATATTCATTGGAAGGACTGATGCTGAACCTGATGTGAAGAGTCAATTCATGGAAAAGACCCTGATACTGGGAAAGATTAAAGGCAGGAGGAGAAGGGGACAACAGAGGATGAGATGGTTGGATGGCATCATGGACTCAATGGACATGAATTTGAGAAAACTCTGGAAGATAGTGAAGGCCAGGGAAGCCTGGTGTGTTTCAGTCCATGGGGTCATGAAGAGTTGGACATGACTGAGTGACTAAACAACAAACTTCCTCTCAAGAACAATATCTATGACCTTCAGGTCATCTTGTTCTCAGAAGCAGCATCATGACATATCTTCTAAGGATTTAAATTTTTACACTGGCCTGTCACATCCTTGCCCGCACATTGGCAAAAAGACAATGAACTTGATATGTGCCATTCCCTGTCTAGAGACTTGCTGTAGGACACAGCTTTTCCTCAAATAGCCTATAATGTATGTTTTTCTTTTGCTAATGTTTCTGTTAGGTTAGTTTAAAACACTTAAAATTCCAGAGCCAAAGCAAAATTTTGGAATCTATTTATGAAATCTGAGACTTTTATAGCCAGTTCCTATGCTGAATTTCTGAATGAAGTTATAAGGTATAAAAATGTATTTTATTCCAATGTAGTATAATTTAAGCTTGGTTATGAAAATACATATGGTTATCTTTAAATCAAACGAATGTGATTCTAGTTTATAGAATGAAATTTGCAGATTTCATAAACTTGAAAAAAAACCAAACGTCTGGTTGGATGACACATGGTTTTGACAAAAGTGCTCTTCTCTTTAATCCCTGGAGCAAAGAACGTGATTTCTTCCGGTAGGAATTTTGTGGTGGTATCATCTTCCTTTCTTTGTACGAAGAGCAACTGTGTATTGATTTCAAAGCCCATCTTGACATGTTCTTTAACATCTTGTTTTATTTTTTCTTTAGTTATTTCAAGTCACTGATTTAGAGTAAATATAAAACAAAAACAGAAACAAAAAACCCTTGAATGTGGAAGACTTCAATTAGCACAATCTTGAATCAGCTGATAGTAGTTTTCATTTCTACTATTGGCAGCCATATTCATTGAATCACGTTTATTATTCCATTGACTTTTCAGTGAATGGTTTTCTTACTGATAACCAAGAGAATGGCAAAGATGCACCAGTGACTGATTAAAATGAAGAATACCTCTAACTCAACCAGCATCAGTGACTTGTATTCATCAAGTTATCAGTAGAGGACAATGAGATTAAGAATGTAGCCTTTTGGAGTAATTGACATTTTGGCAGCTGACACTATTCAAGTAGTGAACCATTATTGGAAGCATCTTTCAGGAAAAGTTTGACATTCAAAATAAAAGTAAACATTGAAGAGACTTTTTGAGGTGATTAGAACATGTGGAAAATTGGCACAAAAGAAGAAAATCTAATTTTTGCTGAGATCTATTATGTTCTAATCACTATCAGTTGTCCTAAGCACATACCTTATATCATTTACTCCTAGCAATATTTATAGTAAATTAAGCTGATGCTATTATTACTAGAATCTTACAGATGAGGACACTGGGAAGTTAATATGTTTAGGATCATATATTAGTGATGGTATACCTATGGTTTTCTAGCTCCAAAGATCATTCTCTCAATCATTAAGATTTATGGATCTAATTCAGTTCATTCCTAGTAATTTAGTTATTTGGCATTCAGTTCATTCCTAGTAATTTAGTTATTTGGCATAGATTGATTTTCAACCTAATTTTTCAGAAAAATGTAGTAAATCATTATGGAATAATAATAAGCATTTTCTATGTTCTAGGTAATGTGCTGTACTATCTTTTTTCTACCTACCACAGAGGCTTTTTAAACAACTTTATTGAGGCATAATTCACATTATATGTAATTCACACTTTTAAAGTATATAGTTCAATATTTTTAGTATATTCATAGATACATACAACTATCACCATGGACTATTTTAGAACATTTTCAACACCTCAGAATGAAACCCTTGTACCTTGTAGCCATTATTCCCCTACGCTCCCAACAACTTCTGCCTCAGCCTTAAGCAATTACTGATCTATTTTGCCTCTATAGATATTCCTGTTCTGAGCATTTCATATGAATAGAATAACATAACTTGTGGTCTTTTGTGACTGACATTTCATTTAGCATACGTCTTCAAGGTTCATCCCAGTTGTAGCTTATAACAATACTTCATTCTTTTTGATGACTGAATAATATTCCCTTGTATGGATGTGCCATACTTTGTTTATCAATTCATCAGTTGATGGACATTTAGGTTGTTTACATCTTTGGGTATTATGAATATTGCTGCTATGAACATTCATGTACAAGTTTTTGTGTGGATATGTGCTTTCATTTCTCTTGGGAATATACCTACAAGTGAGATTGTCGTGTCATATAGTAGCACTTCACTGTTTGAGAAATTGCCGAATTTTTCCAAAGCAGCTATACCATTGTACATTCTCACTAACAGTATATGACATTTCTGGTTTCTCTAAATCCTCACCAACACTATGATTACCTGAATTTTTGGTTTTGGCTATCCTAGCAGGTATGAAATCGTAGCTTTATGTGGTTTTGATTTGTATTTTCCTGATGAATAATGATGTCAAGTATATCTAATGTGCTTGTTGAGCATGTATATATTTTCCTTGGAGAAAAGTCCATTTTAGATCTTCTGCCAAAAAAGATTTAGAAAACTGGGCTATTCATCTTCTTATTGTTGATGTGTAAGGGTTCTTTATATATTCTGAATACAAATCCCTTATCAGATACATGACTTGAAAATATTTTCTTCCATTCTGTAGGTTGTTGTGCTATATTTATTACATGAATTATGTAATTTGATCTTTACAAAATCCATATGAGATATCATGCTTCTTTTTTTTTGTGATCAGAAAACAGGCTCATAGTGGTTAAGTACCTAGTCTAACTCACAGTGTAATATGGGATGGTTCCAGTATTTGCACTTAGAACTTTATTGGAATTTCAATTAAAGTTCTTTACCCTCTCGCCTTGATGCTCATATACACTGTATGTATTTGATGAAAGAAATTGAATCTCAGGATTGCATTGCTCTGTCTATGCTTCACTCCTAGACATTCCAATGGATAAACACTGAGAAGGAAAACACTTTGGCAATACTCTTCAAATTGATTCTCTGGGGACTGTGCTAAGTCCCAGCAGGAAGGTGCAGCCACAAAGCTCCTGAAGTACATTGAATTGATGTTCTGAGTCTCAATATATAAGCATGGGGAATTGTTCTTTTAAAAGACAATGACAGAGAGAAACCTTTTAATGTGAGCCAGATGCAGCCATGATTTTGATTAAATGTTTGCTGGTAACCAGACTGAGGTGGGAACATCTGCCCACTGATGAGCTCCCTGGAGTTTTAGCAGGTGAATTTATGTAGTAAATATAACTCTAAGTACTTCTTCCTGAGGAGAGATGTTAGGGGGAAAAAAGCTTACTTTCCTTTTCTGCCATTTTTTTCCACCTGACATTTAGGAAGCCTAAGTAAATGCATTTCTGCACTGAGATAATACCACTTCCCCTTGGCCTCTTTGCTTCCTCAGCTTTGGCTTTACAGGTGACCAGTAAGTGTTGGTGCCAACATCTGGGCCACATGTGTGTGGGCATCTTGGGTTGTCCAAGAATAGTGCACAGCTCCATATGTGTCTAGTAGCAATCCTCTGATGTTAGAATTTGCTGTTGATATTTTTCATATACACTCACCCTCTTGAGCAAACACACTTCTCTCCTTTCAAATCTACCATCTTAGATGTCCTTACTAGACTGTCTTTGAAAGCTTGGATCATCATGCAGGATACATGATATTTAGAGGAAACATGTTTCAGTTGATGTTTCTGGATTCTTCTTGGTTCTAAGTCAGTTTAGATAAAACAATCTCAGATTAAACAATCTCCATCTGGAGGGCTTTACTCACCTCCCAATCTTCCATGCAAATACAAGGTCTATCTTGTCTTATCACAAGTTACCACCCTGCAGATTATCCATCACTACCTAGACCCTTATTCATATACTGTTCTACACTTGACAAAATTGGACCCAACTCTCTCCCTTTCTTCAGAAGCCCTTCTTTCCTGCCCTCTGAAATTCAGTCTGTCATTAAGAAACTCCCCATTAGCTCCAAGTTCTTTTCTCAATCTTCCATTAATCTCTGTTTTATAACTGGAATATGACTATGGCTTGAGGAAATCACTTCCTCTGCAGTCCTCTTAAGTGAAAATTTGTTTTCCTCACATACCCCAAGGAGTTGAGGTGAACTAGATGGATGCTCCTCATTGTCACTTTCAAACCACTTTTGCTGCTTTATCTTTCAAAACTCACAGGTCATTTGTAGTTCTTGCTATTAAATACTATCATGTGCTGTCCCATCTTATTTTTTTTTAGCATTATTCATTAGACACTTTCCTGAGTCACTTTCTTCTTGTCCACTTTTAGTACTGCCACCATTTTGGCAATGTCAACATCTGTCATCTATGTGGATATTCATCCAGCGTTTTTGGCTTTATAAATGCTTCATGCCCTCAATTCTAATGATAGTTTTCTTCTATTGTTCTTTTTTTTTTCAAATAAACATAATTTATGATAGACCACACTTGAAACGTCTCAAATGCTCATCAACAGAGAAACAGATAAATTCTGGTATTTTTGCACAGTGAGCCACTCACTTTAATACTCATGCTCTAGACATTAATAAACTCAAAAATTATAACAACTTGGAAATCTTGATGTTAAAACATACAGTTTTTGGCCTACAACTGATTATTCTTCCTGCAAAATATTAATACCTCTCTCACATGCATGCACGTGCACACACACACACACCTCTAAATATTCATCAGTTTTGAACTTCAGTCTGTGAACTCTACTACTTTTCACTATCAGCCATACTTCTCAATTCTCATTTCCTCATTCCTTACTAATTTATCATTAGTATCACTTACCTTCATAAACCTTCATCTCTCTATTCACTTTCCCACCCTAGTATTTCCCTGGCCACCAGGGAAGCTCCAAGAAAACTGGAGTTGGTAGTCATTCCCTTCTTCAACGGATCTTCCCAACCCAGGGATCGAGCCTGGGTCTCTCACATTGTAGGGAGATTCTTTACCATCTGAGCCACTAGGCTCACTCATAAAATGGGAACATGACTTTTGGGAACCCTCGCTGGTGGTTCAGTGGGTAAAAAATCTGCCCGCCATGCAGAGATACAGGAGCCATGGTTTCAATCCCTGGGTCGAGAAGATCCCCTGGAGAAGGGCATGGCAACCCACTCCAGTATTCCTGCCTGGAGAATCTTATGGACAGAGGAGCCTGGTGGGCTATAGTCCATGAGGTGGCAAAGAGTTGGAAATACTAAAGTGACTGAGCATAGCACACACATGGACTAAATTGGGCTTCCTTGGTGGCTCAGATGGTAAAGAATCTGCTTGCAATATGGGATACCCAGGTTTGATCCCTGGGTTGGGAAGATCCCTTGGAGAAGGGAATGGCTACCCCCTCCAGTATTCATTCCTGGAGAATCCCATGAACAGAGGAACCAGTCAGGCTACAGTCCATGGGGTTGCAAAGATTCAGACATGACTGAGTGACTAACACTTTCACTTATACAAGGTAGGCTACATTTCTCATTTTCTTTTGCAATTAGTTGTGGCTGTGTGAGTTTTTTCCCAAAGAAATGCAAGCAGGAGTAATTGTGGTTATGTGCATTTTTTCCAATGAAATGCAAGCAGGAGTAATACATGCTTCTTTTGACCATGGCCCATAAATATTTCCATGTGCACTCCTATATGCTCTTTTCTGCTTCTAAAATTGGAATGGAGATGTCCTGGCAGAGATGACAGAAAGTGCTATTTTGTCATTTATCTGATAGAGTTATGATGGGGATTAACTCATATATGAATATTTAGCATATTTCCTACATAGAGCTAGTGGTCAATAAATGTTTTATATCCTATAATTATTATTAAAGTCTTTGTACATTACAGTAATCATCCAGGATGGGAAAAAATGTACACAATCTCTCATAATTCAGGAGACAGTACAACTAAGTCTGCTGTTTTGTGGTCAGTTCTGTGCTGTTCTGTGGTCAGAATCATACTTGCTGATTCAGCAGTCTTTTCTCTTTTTACACAGTTTCTCTGTTGATGAACTGAGAGAATTCTAAGCCGTATTTAATAATAGTTAAAGGTCCATAATTTGGGAAATACTTATCTAGTGAAAAGCAGTTTAGCTAAAAACAATATGAAAATCTTGGTTATAATGGTTATGAGAATTCTAAACTGTGCTAAACACCTTGTATTTACATAACATTTTTTCTATAAAAGAGCCCTACCACACCTCTTTCCCTACTTACCTATATCTGATACTCTCTTCTGTGGGCCAAAAGGAAGTTCAGACCATCCAAGCCCTGACATATGTGTGGAACTCTCCAGCTTTATCCCCATTTGCTTCCATAGAAACCAAGCCAGTCTCCTTCCTCTGCTCTCTTCAGCCATTCTTGAACTTGCCTAAGAGTTGTCTTTTCTCCCCCCAAAATCTTATTATATCAGTAGTGAAAATTTTCATACTTTCTGGGTATATGTGTCATCAGTCTCAACATCCAAACCAAATTTTGGTTGAAGGGTCCATTCTGTCTCTGTGGTGTGATGGCAGCAACTGGCCCCAAGAGCAGAAGACGAGATGCTGTCCCTTACCAGCAGGTGTTTTTTCTCTCTTTTTTGGCTTTTGAACTGGCTCTGCTGTATGCTGGTAAACATGCACTTTGAGCCACAGCCATCTAGATAGCTTGTGCTTTGACCTTGCTTCTTTGTGCTACATGTGTGAGTGACTGTTAAACGTTTGACCAACATAAATCAGTATAGACTATAGCCAGTTGGCATATAGTGAAAGGATTATTGGATTGGGGCCCTCCATAAAGCAGTTCTGAACTGTGTATCTCAATCTGGATTTGTGAGTATCAAGTTGAATCATGTGTATCAATTCCAAAATAACTCATCACTGATACTAACCTCAAAGAAATGATGCCTACTTTGTGAACATTGGTTGTGTCTCAACCATATGTTGGCCCCCTTTCTATATAGAACTCAGGAGAAAAACTTATAGTCTGTTCAATATAGACGATATAAAGGAAGAGCACTAATATGAAGGAAGAACAGTTATTATGTGGGATGCTGAAGTCATACTTCTAAAAGTAAATGACTGTGTGTGTGTGTGCACGCACATGCGTGCATGTGCATGTGTGTATGGTCAGTCATGTTTGACTCTTTGTGAACCCATGAACTGTGGCCAGCCAGCCTCCTCTGTCCGTGGGATTTCCCAGGCAAGAATACTGGAGGGGGTTGTCATTTCCTCCTCCAGGGGATCCAACCTGCATCTTCTGCATTGGCAGGTGGATTCACTAGTACCTTACAAAATGCTCCTGCTGCTGCCACCTAGGCCTTATAAATACAAAGGATCTGGATCTTCTGGGCTCTAGAGAGAAACATGTATGTCACCTCTGTGACAAAGCCAAGAGATTAATTCAACCATTGCCATGGGGACCATGCCATGACAGTACTAACTTGATTTGGGGTTCTCTGGAAGAAGAAACTTATAAAAAACTTTTCACTATAAGATAAATAACATCTCAGGATCTAATTTTAAAATTAAGACACAAAACTCCAAATTGTCAAGAACCTCAGAAATGAGAAATCTAAAAACTTGTCACAGCAAAGAGGAACCTAAGAAAGTGTAACCTGTAATGACTAAATTTAAAGTAGTATCCTGGATGGGATACTAGGACAGCAAAAGGATATTAGGTATAAAGCAAGGAAATCTGATAAAGTCCAGACTTTAGTTAATAATACTGTTTCAGTGTTGGTTGATTAAGTTGAGCAAATGTTCCATACTAATGTACAGTGTTAATAAGGGGAATTGAATGTGGAGTATACGAATATACTCTTTACAATTCTTCTGTAAATCTAAAACTTCTTAAACAAAAAAGTTTTTTAAAAAACCACAAATACTAGGTGATGAGATCTGGAAGACAACAGAATTAAACACTGATGGGGGTGACTATGACTAATGGTTTGGAGGGAACACTTGCTCCCTAACATGTACACCACAAGAATTGAACCAGACAAGATGAGAAATCCTGGAAAATCAACATGGGAAGGCTCTTTAGTGGGTATTGAGGAAGCACACACTTTCTCAAACCAGAGCACATAGATTCCTCCATTCTTCTGTATGCTTCTCCTCCCCCATGGATTTTCAAGTGTGGTGCTTTGTGATGTCAGGCCATTTCAGGGCTACCATTGACTGGAGGACTTTCTTTCTGATCAGTCAAAGCTGATGGGTGTGGCCCTTTATTTTCCTGGAAAGGTATATAGAGAGAGGCCAGGCGCCTTGGTGTTGGACACTATTCCTACAACATGGCAGAAGTCATGAAGGAAGTGGAGGAGGAGGAGTCAGAGATTGAAATAGACACAATAAATTTGGAGCAACAAGCGTCAAGCACTAGAGGAAGGAAGAGATGTCTGGTCAATCCAATGGCTTGGACAGTGAGAAGGTCAGATTACCCTACCCATGTTCCTCCTCTTCATCCCCCAACTGAGATTTACCCTGCTCTTGCCTGGCACAAAGCCCTTCCTCAATGCACACCCTTTCTCTCAAAATTCTCCTTCCCATCCTCCTTCACTAATGTCTTTCCGGATGACTTTGCTTTCTTACCAGATAACTGAAAACTCATGAAGAAGGTAAAATCAACTCTTCAGCAGAATGTGGAGAAGAGTAAGAAAGGGAAGAAATCGATGATACTAGACTTCTACCACCACTCACAGAATAAAAAGAAGGAGAGTCAGCCAATGGCGGATGAACAAATCCCAGAGGATTCTTCCAACAGTTCTCCTGACAATTCTCCAAGTACCCGCCTGGACCCACCTTCAGTCTGAGACCTTGAGCAATCTGCTGTCCCTCCAGGAAAAGAACTGGCAGAATAGTCGTTTGTGAAGGGATCAAGCATACAGCAATGGTCACCTCGGTAGAGAGCAGGTACTCAGATGTTGATGATTAAAATATCAACAAGCTGTAAAAAGATGTGTGTGTATCTGTTTTTTGATGATGGGGAGGGGAGGAAGGGAAGGGTCAGGGAGGGAGGTGGAATCCTTCCTGTTTGGGGCCCAGACCAGCCAGTACATATTTAGCTAGACATGAGAATGAGGACAGGATGAAGACTGAGCACTGAAGACTGAAGATTTCTGAGCACGGAAGATTTCTTCCTGAACACTATATCCCACTGGTGAGGAGGAACAGGACTTGGTATTTCTGTGTGTCTGGGAGATCCCAGCTGGGGAGAGGGGTGATGTAGGGGTGGTGGCCATGTGTAATAATGAAATTCCACTTTTGATGTTTGACAATTGAATTTTTAAGCCTCATCAATTTCTGTTCCTTTTCTGGCCCACATTTGGGTAAGCTGATAAAAACAGCCAGGGAGTAAAGGAACATACAATAGAAACAGACATACCTAACCTTAACCATTGGAATTATTGCCTTGCCTACATTTCCCATAGCCAAAACATCCATTATCCCAAAAGATCCTCTAGTGCACATGGATAATCTGACCCAGTGAGTAATAAAATTCTTTGCCCCCTATGATCACCTTTAAAAATATGAGACGCTATCGACCTTTCCCCTTAGTTAAAATAACACGTTTCACCTCAGATGTTTTTAAAAAGATTCATTTAGATGAAAGCAGTGTCTTCACAGATTGAAACTCATGATAGGAGACCTATTTAGAGAAGGTGTGGTTATCCCCACTCCTGTTGCAGTTGACAAGTTTTACTTGATCTTAAACCTGGAAAATAAGAACAGTGCCTCAGTGTGAACTTGTACCCTTGGTGTCATGTCCCCACTCACAAGGGCTTCATGGATATTATTGAAACTACTGTTTCCACTGAATAACTGGTAAATACTTTGTAGTCATAGCATATAATTTGGCTAGCATGCTCTTTTTAGTGCCTATTTCACCAACCTCTCAGCTACACTTTACCTTCACCTTAAAAGGGACATGATACACCTTCACCTGGCTACTCAGTGGGTCCAATGTCCAAACCTGCCGTCTCACAGCAGGAAATATTTTCACCAGCTCTAGGTTTTTCCAGGTACACAATTATGACCTCACACTGGCGACATCCTCCTTTGAGGAGATTCCTATGACACACATAGTACAGCCCCACCACTTCAGTTAAGTTCCTGAAAATTCTTTGGTAAGTGGAAGACTGCTCCAATCTTGACAGTGTCGAGAAACAGTTTTAGTCTTCTTAGGACCCATATTGTTAAAACAAGCCCAACATATTTTAGACATTTTTAGATTCTGGAGGCAACATTTCCTCATATACACATTTTTTTTTTTTTTTTCGCTCTGTAACTTCCAAATAGGCCCACCTTGAATGAGACTCCCTATGTCAAAGGATTCTAGAATCTGCCTAAGTTGCCATAGAACAGGCACTCCTATTAGGGTCCCCCGAGTCTCCTTCACTGTGCAAGCTTTAGCAACCTTCTCTCATGTATCTTTGAGTCCCTGTAGCATCAGTGATGGTCGTTGGTTTCGTGGGCTTCTGATAGAAGGAACTGCCCACCTTGGACCAATGTTGTATTCCCTTAGTGTAGCAATTGTGGGTACATGCTGGACTTTTCTGGAAATATAGACTATCTCATTTCTTGAACCTATGATCCTCCACATCCAGCTGCTCATTTGGCCTTTGATTATGGAAGCAGCACTCTTAAAGTTCAGCATAGCCACTGAGGCCTTGTTGCTACAGGATGGAGCTGAACCTGGGCCCTCTGCATACCCTATCTTCAAGAGAAGATAACGTCCCTTGTTCTCAGTCCCATGTCAGATGTCACACTGCTAAGAAAGTTCATCTCTTAGAACCCTTGGACACCTGTGGAGCCCTTTAATATCAACACAGTGGAAATCAAAGAGCGTTCATTCACTTAACCAATGCTATCATCACTACCACACTTGATGGAGCTTACTTGAAAGTTGCTGCTTTTCATCTCTTAATCAGAATGTTCCTGATAAAGGACAAGACCCAAAGGTCAGCTCAGATAGCCAAACTTTAGCCAGTTATCTTAGCAGAGAATGTCTTGGCCAACAATTGGCCTCATCTTCATACCTTTGTAGATCTTTGGGACACTGCCAATGAGCTGACCATATGTTCTGGCCAAGTCAAACAATTCGTAACTAAGCTTGTCTCATTTAAGGTAAAGAACTCATGGAATCTTTTGCCTCCCAAGAGATTATACCCCAAATGTAAAGCAAGGTCACACATTTTCTGCACATGTTAAAGACACAATACAATGTCTCATCATGGCACACCTCATCCTCTTTGGAATTCTACACATTGATAGAAACCAAGACACTCACTTTACTTTTCAGAATACACAATACCAGCTCCTGAACAAGACATAGAATGGAACAGTCACCTCCTTTACTGGTCTCATGCTGTAGGTGTCATAACGGCTTACAGCAACAAATCCAAATTAAATTAACTATGCAATGTCTTAGTTATCAAACAAGCATCATGGGTAAATTGTAATAGAGATTGATCCCATTTTTTATTCAGTTTTATTGAGGTGTAATGGACAAATTAAAATTATATATGTTTATGGTATAGAACTTGTTTTGAGTGTATCTATATCTATAGCAGTATCTATAGAAGAAAGAAGCACAATCATCTAATTACCCATCCCCTCAGTTACTATTATTTTCTCCTTTTGGGGAGTCTAACTCCATTTTTGATGCATAATATTATGTATGTAATAATTCTTTTCATATCTTCTTGATGTATGTATGCCTCATTAGTTTTGACACTGAGATGCAATTTGGCGGGGATTGTACATTCCACTTCAATGAGATGACAACAAGCTCACATATTTCACTGAATGTGGTGAACTGTGTAGGATCAGAGGAGTGTCAGGCTCCTGGCACAATACAGGTATGATCTGATGATGACTGAGACTAAGCTTGTAGCAGAGGGAATATAACAGTATCTAGTTGAGCAGTTGGGACCACAGGATTTCAAGTCCAATCTCAATTTATAGCTTCACCACCTAAAAGATATTTGACCTTGAGTTAGTTTCTTAACTTCTGTAAGAGTTAGTTTTCTCATCTGTAAAATGGGAATGATGAAAGCATGTATCTATATCTTAGAGTCATTCTGTGATTGAATGGAACAATTTATGTAAAACACCTGACTTTATACTAGAACAATAGTAAGCATATAGTTAAACAGCTTCTGTTTTTATCAATAATATATGTACATACATACATACTTCTTGCTTCTTTCTCCTCTACCCACCCCAAACCTAGCATGTCCTCTATCAGCTGCTATTAATTCATGAGTAATGAGCCCTTGTTTTTTCCTTGAAGACAGTATTTGGAGGCGTCTTCCCTCAGTGGTTAGGCATTCTGGTACCTTTAGGTAATAAGTGTCTGTATATGGCTTATGATTAATTTATTTAATAAGTGGCAGTAGTATCTGATTTTAACCTTCTCTTTCTACCTAATGAATCATTTCTTGAATGCCTATCCCTTTTCTCCAACCTCTTCCATGGGTCCTAAATGAACAGCAACCCATATTTCTTCCTTAGCTGCAAACATATCATGCCGATCTTAGACTGCTTTGGCAGTTGCTTCTTTCCATTAAATTCAGTTTCAAGTTCTTTTTTCCTCAGAAAAATCTGCTTACATTTTTCAAAGTAGGTTCTCATTTGCTTACTTCCTGATCAGGACTCTTCCAAAGTCCCTTGTTCCCTTAATGCTGTTACTTTGTATTTTTGGTCTCTGATATTTGCCCATATTTCCACGTTAGCATCATTTAAGGGTGTGAGTAATAAGCTGTTTACTGCCTTCTCCACATAATGAAATAAGACTAGATATTTCCTTCCTCTTTGAAGGAATTGCTTTCCCTTCCCCACCTAGAGCTGCCAAGTGATGAAAGTGTCCTCATTCTTTAAGGCTCAACACAAATGGTGCTTCTTCTCTGAAGCCTCTCTGCCACCAATGCCAGCAGAGTTCATTGTTCCTGTGGTCCTACAGAAACTTACATTAACACAATTGCCATTTTGTATTAAAAATTTTCATGTATCTGTTTGTCTCCCTCAATATACAATATACAGCAAGGACAAGCATATTTAATTCATCTCTGTAATCCCAACCACTTGAACACATGAGACACAATATTATGGCCACTACTCAATGCATGTTTGCTGAGCCGCTAGAGGAGTGAATACTCTAATCATTCTGCATATCCTAGATCATGTCCCTTGCTTTATAATGTTTGCTAAATAAAATTTTAGTGTTTATTGTTAAAAACTCAAAGTACAAGGATGAAAGTTAAAAAACAAAAAACCCTAAACACTAAACGGAAAACACCCTGTGATAGTCACACTTGTTACAAGTATCTTTCTGTACAGGGCTCTAAATAGATGCTAGAGAGATGAAGGCAGTATTTTAACTATTTTTCACTTGCCAATTTAGTACAAGAGTTTTAATAATTTAAAATTGAGTATTTTAAAACAGCCAAGAAAAATGGATAAACCAAACATTATGTTCATCTGAAATAATAAATACATCAGACTCCCATAGGCTGAGAAGTTTACACGGGATCTTGTTGTATCCAATTAGAGTAGTATAAGATTATCTGCTATCAGAGAAAATAGATCTATCTGGTATATCTGAGAATTTAAATAGAAACTTTGGTATGTTTATTTTACATGAAAGTTGAATTTTCAAATCAGTGGTGAAACAATGATCTGTTTAGTAAACCGCACTGGGATAATTGGCTTCCATATGATGGTAAACATACGATAATAATCTCACAATAAATAAAAAATACATTCCAGATGAATTAAACTTGAAATCATGAAAATCAAAAACCAATAAGGTACTAGAATGAGATCTAGGCTATGAAAGTTATCACAAAAATGATAAAAATGATAAGAATGACAAAAATCTCAGGAGTCATAAGGAAAAAACTGATAGGTTATCTTCATTAAACACACAGACACATGCACACACATAAACCCACAGGCACAGACACACAGACACACACACACACACACACACACACACTTGTAGATCACAAAATACTATTAGAAAGTTTAATAAATACAGAGTTACTATAAATTTAGTAAAAAGGTATTTTCAATTCAATAATATTTAATAAAATTATATTGATATATTTTATTAATATGTATAGACACATGTTGATCTCTGCTTGGGCTACCATAACACGATACCACTGACTGGATGACTTAAACAACAAAATTTATTTTCTCAAGTTTCTGTAGGCTGGAAGTCTGAGGTTAGGATACCAACATGACTGAGAGAGCTCTCTTCCTAACTTCTTGCAGATGGCTACCTCCTTGCTATGTCCTTGCATGATGGGCAGAGTGTGGGCTCTCTGGTGTTTCTTCTAGGGACACCAGTCCTAATGAATCATGGGCCAACCCTTATGATAGCATTTCATCTGAATTATTTCCTTAAATGTCTTATCTCCAAATACAGACACAATTGGAAATAGGGCTACAGCATATGAATTTTGTGGGCACACACATTC
This sequence comes from Bos grunniens, assembly GCF_055505025.1. Lineage (NCBI taxonomy): Eukaryota > Metazoa > Chordata > Mammalia > Artiodactyla > Bovidae > Bos > Bos grunniens. Next base: position 119,990,616 of record NC_141194.1, on the reverse strand, counting down.
AGGATATATATTTATATATATAAATATATATATACATATAAACATAAATTTCTACAAATCGGGATTGAAACCAAAAACAAATGAACAATCATGCAAAGGTTATAAAGAGGTAATTCGGGGAAAAAAACATACAAATGACTAGTAAACACATTAAAAATTATTTAAAATGAATATTTTTTCAAATTCATATAACAAGTAAATAAATGATACTTATATACAGAAAATGATATTAATGTTAAGCTATTTCCTTGGCTTGCTTGGTGCCAGATACTTGATGTGGATTAGTGCATTTAATTCTACAATAGCCTAATAAGGTAGCTACTACATGATTACTATCTCCATTTCACAAATGGAAAAATAGAGGTGGAGAGAGGATAAATAACTATCAGTCCAATCTGACTAACTCTGAAACCTTCAGTCCTAGACTCCACTGTGCTCTGTGCTCAGCTGTGTCTGACTCTTTGTGACCTTTTGGACTGTAGTCCACCAAACTCCTCTGTCCATGGGATTTTCCAAGAAAGAATACTGGAGTGGGTTTCCATTTCCCACTCCAGGGGATCTTCCTGATACAAGAATCGAACCCGTGTCTTCTGAGTCTCCTGTGTCTCCTGCATTGCAGATGGATTCTTACCGCTGAGTCATAGAGGAAGCACCCGCTATACTCCACACTACAATGCATACAAGCTAAAGCCACCTTCTTGGGAAGGTTTAGAGTCTGAAATAGGAATTTGCCTTTGACCATTAAAAAACATTTCTTTCAGACATATCCATAGTCAGGTATATTAATCTGCACCCTCACACATTGGGGTGTTTTATCACTGGAGAAAAAAAAATAGTTCTCATTGACAGTATTAAAAGTCTGAAACTTCACTGTAGGCATATGTCAAAAACTGTTAATAAGGATAAATTTATTTTCTTTTCCAATGAATAAAGCAGGGGGAAAGTGAAATTTCATCATTTTCATTTAGACCCTAATGCATTCTCGGTGATCTTCCCAAATGACTTTCTGCATTAACTCAGTGGTAGTAAAGAATTTGTTAGCTGTTGAGCAACTTTCACGGATCCTTTTACATCAAGAGCAGCAAATATTTCTCACCTACTTATGACATAGAAGTAGCAAAGAGGGAAAAAAAAAATACCTCATTGGCTTTGTGCTCTCTAATCAGTTGTGAATGAAGTTAATTTGAGAACTTTGGGAATGAGAGGCTGGGTTTTTGCCAAATAGCAATCATGATAAGCATTACCCTTTTGCTGCTGACAGGAAAGTTCAAAAATTCCATCATGTCCCAGTTTCTCAGCAGCTGATAAAGGTTAATAAAACAGAATTTTAGGAAAGCGGAGTTTCTACATTTTTTATGCTCTTAAAGGACAATTCTTGTTAGTTCCACTTGGCTCTCACATTCCAGTGGAACTTGTCTCTTTCCTCTGTTTTGCATGGACCAGTAAACTATGGATAGAGCTCTCGGTTCTGATAGCTGATGAGAAAGAGGGCGCACTTTAAAACAAGTCTGAGCTGGTGACAGCACATAACAGGAGGAGACAAGATTGGAACAGAAGTCTCCTCGGTAGACAACATCTGCATCATTGAATTGTTATGTTAGGATGGGCTATGGGGTTCTTACTAGAACTCCTGAGATAGCTGGGTGGTGAATTTTTTCATGGGCTTTCACAGTTGTTAAAAAAGTTCCTCCAGGATGAGGCAGAACCACAGCTCCTTTAAAAGTGTCAATATGTTTCACACTCTTACCCCTTAGTCATATGATATTTAAGTGTGAATAACACTGTTGTTGCAGGAAGTATTATTTTGACTTTCAAATTATTTTGAGAATATGCTACATGGCAAAAATATTATTGCTTGAAGAGTACAAGTATACTCAGCTTACAAACAATGAAAACTTGTTAAGTTCAAAATGATAAGTTATTTCAGAGTAATTATAATTTCTTCTGATTTAATTTCACTGAGCCTCAGTTTTCCAACTTCAAAATATACAAATGATTTTTATCTTTCATGTTTTATGGAGGATTAAAAGAAATATTGTATATAAAATCCTTAGCATATTGTAGAGTATATCATACTGCTGCTGCTAAGTCACTTCAGTCGTGTTCGACTCTGTGCGACCCCATAGACGGCAGCCCACTAGGCTCCTCTGTCCCTGGGATTCTCCAGGCAAGAATACTGGAGTGGGTTGCCATTTCCTTCTCCAATGCATGAAAGTGAAAAGTGAAAGTGAAGTCACTCAGTCATGCCCAACTCTTCGCGACCCCATGGACTGGAGCCTACCAGGCTCCTTTGTCCATGGGATTTTCCAGGCAAGAGTACTGGAGTGGGGTACCATTGCCTTCTCCGGAGTATATCATAAGTACTCAATAAATGTAAATGTTTATTATTTTATTATAATTTTATTTCTTCTTATTATGAAATTGTTGAATAGCTTTTGAGATGAAGTTTATGCAGCAAAGAAAACACATATGGATCTCAGCAGTTCATTCGGAAAAGATTTCTCATATCCTTGTGGACAGCCTGAAGAAATACAAACATAACTTGAGTTTCTCCTTGGTTAAATACAACTGATTGGCTTCTAGTTTCAAGGGAGACAGGCTTCTAAGGCATGCCACTGGACTCTAGCCCAAGCCCTGCCCTGATCATCATTAAGTTTCAGTTCAACCTTTCAGTCATGTCCGACTCTCTGTGACCTCATGGACTGCAGCACGCCAGGCTTTCCAGTCCAACACCAATTCCTAGAGCTTGCTCAAACTCATGTCCATTGAGTCAGTAATGCCATCCAACCATCTTATCCTCTGTAATCTCCTTCTCCTCCTGCCTTCAATCTTTCCTAGCATCAGGGTCTTTTCAAATGAGTTGGTTCTTTGCATCAGGTGGCCAAGTTTTGGAGTTTCAGCTTCAGCATCAGTGCTTCCAATGAATATTCAGGACTGATTTCCTTTAGGATGGACTGGTTGGATCTCCTTGCAACCCAAGGGACTCTCAAGAGTCTTCTCCAACACCACAGGACATGGGCCCCTCCCTCTGCCCACCTGAAACTGGGCCCCACAGACCAAGCCTCTGACTCCCTGAGTTCACTGACAAAGTGAGGGAGGTGTGGGGTCTCAGCCTGACAGCCCAGACCGGGGCCCCCAGGAGTCCCAGTCAGGCTGGAATTGTATTCTATAGGATCCTCTGTTTCGGGGTGACTGGACCCTCTTGTCCTCTCTCAGGAGGGGGCCTTGTTAACCCTTGAGGTAAGGCTGCAGTCTTAGCACAGATGCTGGATGAGGGGCTGCTGTGCCCATAACCCTGAGGGAGCACAGGGAACCACTCATCTTCCCATAGGGGACCCTCTGTGTCACCACACTTTGGGAATTTTTGCATAAATGATGTTGTTTTAGCTGAAGAGGGTGAGCAGTGGCAGGTGAGTTAGCAAGGACTCAGCAGCCTATAGATGGCCTTGGCCGCTCATAGTGACTTAACACTACTCCTCTCTGGGGTATCTCCTGGTGGCTCTCTTCCACTGGTCTGCACGGATACCCACCTCCCCCCCCCACCCATGGGCCCTTTTTGTGCAGAGTGTCCAGAGGGGCTCTCGGGGGCCAAGAACTCATGAGTTGTGGGTTCTAAGTCTCCACTGGTTAGGCGACTTTAGACTTTTCCCCTAGGAAGGAGAGGCATTTGGGAGGAGGGTGGGTGGCTGACCTGCCCTGCCCCTGGGGCCCCTGAGGGCTAAGGACTCAGCCTCACTGCAGTCCAGCCCAGCCCCCATGATGGCCTGGCTCCCACCTGCCCCCCTACAACACATCAGAGCACCACTCAAAGGCTGGAGGTGCTGCCTGAGTGAGGCTTGGGCATCCCCAGGTTTGCTGAGGGTGGGGGGTGCAGAGCTCATCATCTGGGGGGTTTGCGTGGGGCCTTGGGGGGCACCCAGGGCTGGACCTCAGACCCTGGGGATGGGGACCTTACCTCCCTTTCCAGAGGCTCAGCAGATGGCTAATCACCTTATTGCCTGGTCACAGGCCTTGCTTGTGGGGTCGGGCGTGGACAAGACCCTGGCCGTGGTGTCTCATCAGCCTCCCCTGCTGGTTTGTAGCTTGATACATCCCACGGCCTTCCTCATGACAGTTCCCACAGAGTCCCAGGCGGTTCCTCCTGCAGAGAGCTGGCACTCCAGAGCAGTACCAGGTTTGCTCATCATGGGCTAAGCCTTGTTTCTGTCATCCAGAAATAGACTCTTGGAGCCTCCCCACCTCATCCCTGTTAGGCCATGGCACCTCCCTTTGTGAAAGGACAGAGCAAGGGAGCCAGGGGACGAAAGAGCCACTGAGGACCAAGATGAGCACTGGGCCGAGGGAGGCTCGGGCAGAGCTGGTGGGGAGTTGGCCATGGATCACTGGCTCCCTGGGGTCTTCCCAGTTGGGCCTCCAGGGTCACCCTTACCTAGTTGGAGCACTTTTGAGGCGGAGCACTTGTGAGGCAGAGCCCCTCTCTGAGACACCCTGTCTGGATGAAATGCATTTGCACTCTCCTAGACACTGTCGCCTGTGCGGCCCTGGGGACAGAAGTTAACCCATGCCTCTGGAGCCTCCTGGCCTCTCCTCTGGTGACCCGGGCATGTGTGGGGCTCCGGACAGTTTGACTGTCCAGGGCCAGCCCATCAATTCCATGCTCCCTCCCTACACTCCTGTGTGACCTTAGGCTGCTGCCTCTGCCTGGCCCAGGAGGACGCATGCTTAGCTGCTTCACTCTGGAGTCAAAATCTACCAAGGACTGAGCAGTGGGAGTGAAGTACCGCATGAGTCTCTTTTGATGTCAGTCTTGGCTTGGAAGTGAGCAGCCTGGTTGGGTGTCACAGCAGTTCAGTGCTGTGGCTGACAGAGCCCTGGCCTGCATCGCCCCATCTCCTTTCTCAGGGTCTCTTCTGCCTGCGCAAGACTGCCAACAAGGGAGACCCAGCCTTTCAGTTCAGGTGCACTGGTGTGCATGCTCTCCCCTCACCTGACCTCAGAGCTGTTGTCTCTGTAGCATGACCCTGGAGGGGTCATTTGCTATGCGCTTCAGGACAAACACTCCTTTAAGAGTATGCACATTATAGACCGGACACTCCAACGAGCAGAGGGTGCTGAGGTGTGACACCCTTGAAGTGCTCAGCTGAAAAAGGGAAAGAAAAGAGAAAGAAGAAAATGACACCAGATGCAGGCCCTGCAACAAAGCCAAACCTCGGGCCTGGTGTCCAGACACCAGCAAGTCCCCAAACTGAACACTCACAGGCCTCTGGCAGGCTCCAGCCCTGTGCATCTCAAGACAGGAAGGGCTCTTTGGGGGCCCCTGACAAGGGGAGGCATAATTTCTCCTCATCTATGTCTCTCTACCCATGAAGCCACTCTGCCGGGCTGTTGTCAAGCTGTTGATGGGTCTTTTCAATGAGTGGGTGCAGAGCATCTGAGGGTCTTCCCCAGGTGTTTAAGAGGTGCCCACACTGTGCTGGGGGTGGGCGGCCATCTCTCTTGCCTTTGCAAGCAAACAGCTGCCTGAGGGGACTCAAATGCTCAGCCAGGCCCAGAATGAAGGCACTGAAGATGTGTGCTGGGTGAGAAATCCCTCGTATTTTCAGGGTCTTTATTGCCATGCAGTGTTTTGACCACAGGGCTGCCTCTATCTTTCTGAATAGGGTGCATATTTGGGGTCCTCTGGGGGGCACACCTGAAGGGGATGGGGATTAAGGGAAAGAATGGCTGGAGATTATGGGAAAGAGGGGTTGCCTGAGCCATAGTAGAAGGGGTTCCGGGCCTGAGCCACGACAGGCATCCAGGTGGGGCACAGAGGCACCAGCGTGGCCACTGAGAGCTGCCCAGGGAGCAGGTGGAAGATCTGGGTGAGCACAGTGGTAGAGTCAAGCACCATCACAGGAGGAGCCATCTGGGCAGGAGGCCAGGTGAAGCAGTCACAGGCCCTCGATGGGCAGAGCCATCTCCATCAGGGCAGGGATTAGAGAAAATGGAGCCTGTGTGCCCTTGGGCTGTCAGGCCTCAGGACCTAACAAGGGGGGCTGGGCTTCTGTCCCCAGACCAGCAGCATGGGCGGCATAGGTCCCAGCCAGGGCAGTGGTGGGGGTGAGTTCTAGGTGGCTCTCGTTCCCCTGGGCACCCTCAGGGCAGGGCGACAGGCCATCGTGTGGTTGTGCAGTGCTGGGCATAGGAAGGATGCCCAGGGCTGCCAGCCTGCCCTCCACCTACTGAGATGCAGACTTAATGCCACCTCTCCTCTTCATCTTCCCCAGGCTGTATGGGCTGTCTCTCTTAAACAGGGGACTGCAACAGAACTGTAACTGGGGTTCACCAAGAGAGAGAATAGCAAAGTCTGAGTCTCAAAAGGCTTACTGAAAACAGTACCCTCCCGGCTAGGCCCTTGCTTGCCCTCACCCAGCCATCCCCAGGCCTCATGGAGAAAGTGGGACCCTGTCCCACGGGAGGCAGTGCCCCAGCTTGCACATCCTCGGGACTCAGTAACTCACCATCACCTCTTGACCTTGGGAAATGACAAAGAGTAGCCCAAGAGTATCTGTACAAGTGCCAGAGAAGGGACTTGGCATTTGTGGCAGACAGACTGCAGAAGCTTCTCTGCTTTCTGTGCAGGTGTCGACCGCAGGCCTGTACTTCCTCAGCTTCCCAGGAAAGGACCTGTGCTTCCCTGGACTAAACTTCTGCTCCATATAACTGGAGTCATGCGCTTAGTCTCTCAGCCATATATGACTCTTTGTGACCCCATGGACAGTAGCCCACCAGGCTCCTCTGTCCATGAGGATTCTCCTGGCAAGAATACTGGAGTGGGTTGCTATGCCCTCCTCCAGGAGATCTTCCCAACCCAGGGATCATCCCTCCCCAGGCCTCCCGCCTTGCAGGTGGATTCTTTCAGGTCTGAGCCATGAGGGAGTCATGGGGTACACAAACCACTGCCTGCCTGCCTGCCTCTGCCTCTGCCTCTGCCTCTGCCCTGGGCCCATTTGTGCCCTGGCTGGAGGATAGGAAGGCCCAGCATTTGAGCAGGGTCATCTTTTTCCCTGGTGTGACTGTGATCTGAGGGCCCATGGGTCAGTGGTACAAAGTGACACCTGGCCCCCAGGTATCCTGACCCAATCCCTACTGTGCATTCAGCTCACCTCCATCATCTCCCACAGACATCCACACTGGAGAAAGAGAGGAGGGGCAGTGACTTTGGGCTGAGAACGCTTAGGCTCTCCCCCTCACAACTCCCCAAAGCAGCATGCACACTGGCAGCTCTGGCAGTCACGCCGGTCCCCCATCCTGTCTTTACACACAACTTTCCCTGCAGGCTGGCCACCATCCCGGGCGGCCCTGAGGTTGGCACCAACCCCGCCCCCAGGGCCCAGCAGGTACTCCCCTGCCCTTACCTTGCTCAGTACACAGACAGGCAGCTCCCCCGTGAGCAGGTTGTTCAGGCATAGGGAGGTGAGCACATCCTGGAGCACTTTGCTGAGTCCGTATAGGCTAAGCTGGCGGACAAAGCTCTTCAGTCTGTCTCAAATACCTTGTCTGAGCCCACCCTCTCCAAAATGTTCTCAAAGAGCTCCTCATTGATGCCTATGCAAGTGTCATCTTCCTCCCACCAGATGGACACAAAGTGGTGACTGTTGACAATGCTACACAGCTTCCTGGGAAAGGCTGCCCTCTCCCCTAGGCAGGGCAACACACTCAGTGTGCAGCCTCTTCAACAAAGGATCTTGCCTCAAAGCCTGGAAAGTGCTCTCTTCCAGCAGCAGCCTGAAGCTGCAGTGGCCCATGGGCACGGGCAGGGCCAGGGCAACCAAAAGGTCTGCAGGGAGGGGCTCAGCTTCCTGAGCTCAGGGCCAGAGGCCCTGCATTTGGAAGAAAGGGAGCTCCCCCAAAGCTGGGCACCCTGCCCATCACCAGGCCCTCCTTGTCCCCAGCCACACAGAGGGTGGTGCTTCCCTCCTTCCTGGAAATGGCACAATGCAGTGGCCAGGAGCAGTCCAGGCTCACAAGGGTGCTCAGCCCCTCACCAAAGGCCTCTGCTTGCTCAGGGTTGACATCACAAGGCAGTCATTAAGTGACCTAATAAAGGGCTGGCTGCACCCAAGCTGGTTAGCGTGTCAGCCTCCTGGTCCATGCTCGTCAAGGCAGTGGGCACCATGACACTTGTGCATGGGGGTGAAGTCTCAGGCCGAGCACTAGTGCAAACTAGGCACAGTCTTCTGGTCCTGGAGTCCCATGTGTGGGCAGATGCTCACCGACAGACCTGTGATCCTCAAAGTCAGCCCTTCCTTTGTGTTCACAGGTGCCTTGAGGGTTCTGCATGGCACCCTTGTGCTCAAGCACAGCCTCGTCCAGGGTGGGGATCCATGGTCAGGGGTACAGCCAGCCAGTCCTCTGTGTACCTCATTGGCCGGGCATCCAGTCCCCCACACAGACCCTCTCTGGGCCCTGCCATTGGTCTCTGGGAGCCCCAGGGTGGGGGCTGTAGAGGTGATGGGTGAGGTCCCAGGGACACAGAAGGAGGACAGGCTGCTGTCCTCTGGGCTCCGCAGCCTGCCCATGTCCACCCCAGGCCGGCCTTGCTCTGCACATCACAGTCCCAGGAATGTGGGAGGGGGCAGTCTCCCTGTGCCTTCATGCAACAGTGTGCTTCCTTTTCTATGACTGCTGTCCATGGAAACTCCATCTGGCTCTGCATCCAGGCCATGAGAGATTCCATCCTGCTCTGGGGCCTAGTGCTCTAGCATCAAAGAGGTGGCCATGGGCAGCCCACCCTACTAATGCCTCCCACCCCCACTCTGCTGCTGGTGTTAAGGATCTTCCTGAGACTTCCAGAATCAGAAATGCCTCTGACGTTGAGGCGTCAGCCATCTGGGGCCCAGGCGCCCAGCCCAGTGGGTGAGAGGGCGGGCTCAGGTGAGGAGATGCCAAGGTGGGCACTGCTGCTTGCTGATCCCCAGTTGCCTGGCTCACCCACTCTGAGCCTCTGCTTCCCCACACAGGTAATCCTAGGGGCACCTGCCTCACGCGGCCCTGAGGACTTGGGGGAGGTACAGGAGGTGGCGAGGTTCCTGACATGTATGTCTGCCATGTAGTTATGGGGAAGCATGCTGTGTCTCACAGTAAGTCTGCATCTAAGGCGTGTAAGCACTGATCTCCCGGTGGACCTTGGCTCCGTGCTGGAAGCCTCCAGTCACCAGCGAGGGGTGGGCTTCCTTGTCGATTCTTGCAAACTGGGGCCTGACACACCACCTGAATTAAATCTCTCTAGACACAGCTCAGGTTAGCTAGATAGCATTGCCCAGTGTTTCCTGTAGACAAAAGCCCTATTCAGTGCCCTCCCATGTGACCCGGGGGTGCTTCAGACCCCTAAAAACCTGAGTTCCATTTTAGACTGTCTGGGACCCTGCAAACACTCTCGGCTGCCTCCTCAGCTATCAGGATTGTGGCAGGGCACTCCTTGCCAATGGCTGAATTCCCGGGCCTGCCCTTTCCTCTCTGTATGTCCTGGCTGCCCCTGCATACTCCTGAGAGATGCTCACCCACCCCTGCTCCCCTCGGCTGCCCGTGGCATCTTGAGGCTCCCTTTTGTTCTTGCTGAGAGAACTCCCAGCGTTCTGGTTCTGAAAACTACTAGAGCTCATTGATGAATTCAGTGAAGTTGCAGTATACAAAATTAATATATAAAAATCTATTCACATTTCTGTACACTAACAGTGACTAGCAGAAAGAGAACTTCAGGATATTATCGCATTTACCAGTAAATAATCCCATCTAACTGCATCAAAAAGAATAAACTACCTAGAAATAAACCTACCTAGGGAGGCAAAAGACATGTACTTGGAAAACTGTAAGATATTGATGAAAGAAAGTGAAGACAGTGCAATGAGATGGAAAACTATACCATCTTGGATTGGAAGAATCAATTCTGTAAGATGACTATGCTATCGAAGGAAATCTACAGTTTCAATGTAATCCCTATCAAATTACCAATGGCATTTTTCAAAGAACTAGAAATTTGTATGGACAGGAAAAACCCCAAATAGCCAAAATCATCTTGGGAAAAATGAACAAAGTTGGAGGGACTTCCCTGGTAGTCCAGTGGCTAAGATTCCATGTTCTCAATGTAGGGCGCCCAGCTTTGATCCCAGATCAGAGAACTAGATTCAACATGCAGCAACTAAGAGTTTAGTTCAGTTCAGTTCCTTAGTCGTGTCCGACTCTTTGCGACCCCATGAATTGCAGCACGCCAGGCATCCCTGTCCATCACCAACTACCAGATTCCACCCTAACCCATGTTCATTGAGTTGGTGATGCCATCCAACCATCTTATCCTCTGCCGTCCCCTTCTCCTCCTGCCCTCAAACTTTCCCAGCAACAGGGTCTTCTCAAATGAGTCAGCTCTTCATATCAGGTGGTCAAAGTATTGGAGTTTCAGCTTCAACATCAGTCCTTCCAATGAACATCCAGGACTGATCTCCTTTAGGATGGACTGGTTGGATCTCCTTGCAGTCCAAGGGACTCTCAAGAGTCTTCTCCAACACCACAGTTCAAAAGCATCAATTCTTCGGTGCTCAGCTTTCTTTAAAGTCCAACTTTCACATCCATACATGACCACTGGAAAAACCATAGTCTTGACTAGATGGACCTTTGTTGACAAAGTAATGTCTCTGTTTTCTAATATGCTATCTAGGTTGGTCATAACTTTCCTTCCAAGGAGTAAGCATCTTTTAACTTCATGGCTGCAATCACATCTGCAGTGATCTTGGAGTCCCAAAAAATAAAGTCTGACACTGTTTCCACTGTGTCCCCATCTATTTCCCATGAAGTGATGGGACCAGATGCCATGATCCTAGTTTTCTGAATGTTGAGCTTTAAGCCAACTTTTTCACTCTCCACTTTCACTTTCATCAAGAGGTTTTTGAGTTCCTCTTCACTTTCTGCCATAAGGGTGGTGTCAGCTCCATATCTGACGTTATCGTTATTTCTCTGGGCAATCTTGATTCCAGCTTGTGCTTCCTCCACCCCAGTGTTTCTTATGATGTACTCTGCATGTAAGTTAAATAATCAGGGTGACAGTATACAGCCTTGACGTACTCCTTTTCCTATTTGGAACCAGTCTGTTGTTCCATGTCCAGTTCTAACTGTTGCTTCCTGACCTGCATACAGATTTCTCAGGAGGCAGATCAGGTGGTCTGGTATTCCCATCACTTTCAGAATTTTCCACATTTTATTGTGATCCACACTGTCAAAGGCTTTGGCATAGTCAGTAAAGCAGAAAGAGATGTTTTTCTGGAACTCTCTTGCTTTTTCCATGATCCAGCGGATGTTGGCAATTTGATCTTTGGTTCCTCTGCCTTTTCTAAAGCCAGCTTGAACATCTGGAAGTTCACAGTTCACATATTGCTGAAACCTTGCTTGGAGAATTTTAAGCATCAGTTCACCAACGTGTGAGATGAGTGCAATTGTTCAGTAGTTTGAGCATTCTTTGGCATTGCCTTTCTTTGGGATTGGAATGAAAACTGATCTTTTCCAACTAAGAGTTAGCATGCTGCAACTGAGATTCACATGCCACAACTTAGAGTTCACGCGCTACAGCTAACGACTCTACATGCAGCATCTAAAAACATCCCAAGTGCTGAAACTGAGGATTTCAAATGCCACACCTGAGGATCCCACATGCTTCAATGAATATCAAAGATCCCATGTGCCACAACAAAGACCAGACACTGTAAAATAAAAAGAAAACAAAGAACAGAGCTGGTGGAATCAAGCTTCTTGACCTTAGACTATACTACCAAGCTATAGTAATCAAAACAGTGTGGTATTGCACAAAAACAGACATACAGATCAATGAAATAGGATAGAAACCATAGAAACAAGCCTATGTACCTATGGTCAATTAGTCTACAACAAAGGAGGCAAGAATACAGTATACAGTGGAGAAAAGACAGTCTCTCCAGCAAGTGGTGCTGGGAAAACTGGACAGTTGCATGTAAAAGAATGGAATTACAACATTATCTAACACTATATTCAAAAGCAAATTCAAAATGGATTTGAGAACTTTGTGTAAGATTGAATATGCAAAACTTCTGGATGAAAACCTGGGTAGAACACTCTTTGACATAAATCACAACAGCATTGTTTTTGGATCCATCTCTGAAAGTAAAAGAAATAAAAGCAAAAATAAATAAATGGGCTTCCCAGGTGGCACTACTTGTAAAGAAATTGCCTGCCAATGCAGAAGACATAAGAGACGAGGGTTCAATCCTTGGGTCAGGAAGATAGAAGGGCATGGCAACCTACTCCAGTATTCTTGCCTAGAGAATTGCATGGACAGAGGAGCCTGGCGGGCTACCTTACAAAGACTCAGACATGACTGAAGTGACATAGCATAGCACAGGGACCCAATTAAACCAAAAAGTTCTTGCACAGCAAAAGAAACCATTGAGAAAATGAAAAGAAGCTACTGAATGAGAGAAAATATTGCAAATAACTGATTTGGGGTTAATATCCAATATATATACATAGCTCAAAAACACAGCATCAGGTAAAACAAACAAACAAAAAAAACCCGCACACTTTAAAAATAGACAGAAAAACTGAATAGACACTTTTCCAAAGTGATATACAGATGGCTAACAGGCACATGAAAAGATGCTCAACATCACTAACCCATCAGGGAAATGCAAATCAAAATCACAATGAGATGTCACTTCATACCTGTGAGAATGGCTATCATCACAAAGAACACAACAAATGGTACCAAGGATGTGGCAAAAAGGGAATCTTTGTGCACTGTTGGTGGGAACGTAAATTGGTGCAGTCACTGTGGAAAATAGTAGGGACGTTTCTCAGAAAACTAAAATTGAGCTATGTGACCCAGCAATTCCATTCCTGGGTATATATATAAAAAAAAACCCACTAATTTGAAAAGACACATGCACCCCAATATTCACAGTAAAATTATTTACAATTGTCAGATATGGAAGCAATCTAAGTGTCCATCAATGGATGAATGGATAAATAAGGTGTGATGTGCGCACACACATGCACCCATACACACACATACAAATAATGGATTACTACACAGACATAAAAATGAATGGCATTTTGCCATTTGCAGCAACATGGATGGACTTGGAGGAAGAAAGACAAATACTGTATGCTTTCACTTAGATGTTGAATTTAAAAAATAAAACAGACTAATAACTTCAGATGACACCACCCTTATGGCAGAAAGCAAAGAGGAACTAAAGAGCCACTTGATGAAAGTGAAAGAGGAGAGTGAAAAAGCTGGCTTAAAATTTAAATTTCAAAATTGAAGATCATGGCATCCTGTCCCATCACGTCATGGCAAATAGATGGGGAAACAACGGAAACGGTGACAGACTTTATATTCTTGGGTTCCAAAATCACTGTGGATTGTGACTGCAGCCTTGAAATTAAAAGATGCTTGCTCCTTGGAAGAAAAGCTATGATACACCTAGATAGCGTATTAAAAAGAAGAGACATCACTTTGCTGACAAAAGTCCGTCTAGTCAAAGCTATGGCTTTTCCAGTAGTCATGCATGGATGTGAGAGTTGGACCATATAGAAGGCTGAGCACCAAAGAATTGATGCTTTTGAACTGTGGTGTTGGTGAAGACTCCTGAGAGTCCCTTGGATGGCAAGGAGATCAAACCAGTCCATTCTAAAGGAAATCAGTTCTAAATATTCATTGGAAGGACTGATGCCGAAGTTGAAACTCCAATACTTTGGCCACCTGATGTGAAGAACTGACTCATTTGAAAAGATAATTATGCTGGGAAAGATTAAGGGCAGGAGGAGAAGGGGAGGACAGGAGAAGGGGAGGACAAAGGGTGAGATGGTTGGAAGGCATCACCAACTCATTGGACATGGGTTTGAGCAAGTTCTGGGAGATGGTCGAGGACTGGGAAGCCTGGCATGCTGCAGTCCGTGCAGTCACAAAGAGTCTGACATGACTGAGCAACTGAACAACAACTGAATATTAACATAGAAGAAGCTGACTCACAGGAACAGAGAACAAAGTAGTGGTTACCAGTCGGGAGAGAGAGGGATGATGGGGAAAGATAGGAATAGAGGAGCAAGAGGTACAAACTGTTATGTATAAAATAAACTACAAGGATATATTGCAAAACATGGGGAATATAGCCAATATTTTGTAATAGCTATAAACAGAGTAAAAGCTTTAAAATCGTAAATCACTAAATTGTATATCTGTAACATATAGTTTTCAAGAGGCAGGTCAGGTGGTCTGGTATTCCCATCTCCTTCAGAATTTTCCACAGTTTATTGTGATCCACACAGTCAAAGGCTTTGGCATAGTCAATAAAGCAGAAAGAGATGTTTTTCTGGAACTCTCTTGCTTTTTCCATGATCCAGCGGATGTTGGCAATTTAATCTCTGGTTCCTCTGCCTTTTCTAAAACAAGATTGAACATCTGGAAGTTCACAGTTCACGTATTGCTGAAGCCTGGCTGGGAGAATTTTAAGCATTACTTACTAGCGTGTGAGATGAGTGCAATTGTGCCGTAGTCTGAGCATTCTTTGGCATTGCCTTTCTTTGGGATTGGAATGAAAACTCACCTTTTCCAGTCCTGTGGCCACTGCTGAGTTTTCCAAATTTGCTGGCATATTGAGTGCAGCACCTTCACAGCATCATCTTTTAGGATTTGAAATAGCTCAACTGGAATGCCATCACCTCCACTAGCTTTGTTCTAGTGATGCTTCCTAAGGCCCACTTGACTTTGCATTCCAGGATGTCTGGCTCTAGGTGAATGTGAATGATCACACCATCATTATTATCTGGGTCATGAAGATCTTTTTTTTGTACAGTTCTGTGTATTCTTGCCACCTCTTCTTAATATCTTCTGCTTCTGTTACATCAATACCATTTCTATCCTTTATTGAGCCCATCTTTGTATGAAATGTTCCCTTGGTATATCTCATTTTCAGTAGTCATGTATGAATGTGAAAGTTGGACTATGAAGAAAGCTGAGCACCAAAGAATTGATGCTTTTGAACTGTGGTGTTGGAGAAGAATCTTGAGAGTCCCTTGGACTGCAAGGAGATCCAACCAGCCCATCCTAAAGGAGATCAGTCCTGGGTTTTCATTGGAGGGACTGATGTTGAAGCTGAAACTCCAATACTTTGGCCACCTGATGTGAAAAGCTGACTCATTTGAAAAGATTCTGATGCTGGGAAAGATTGAGGGCAGGAGGAGAAGGGGACGACAGAGGATGAGATGGTTGGATGGCATCACTGAGTCAATGGACATAGGTTTGGGTGGACTCCGGGAGTTGGTGATGGACAGGGAGGCCTGGAGTGCTGCAGTTCATGGGGTCGCAAAGAGTTGGACACGACTGAGTGACTGAAGTGGACTGATAGTGGCTACACTGAAATATATGTTCAGTTCAGTTTAGTTGCTCAGCCATGTCCGACTATTTCCAACCCCATGAACCACAGCACGCCAGGCCTTCCTGTCCATCACCATCTCCCGGAGTTCACTCAGACTCACGTCCATCGAATTGGTGATGCCATCCAGCCATCTCATCCTCTGTCGTCCCCTTCTCCTCCTGCCCTCAATCCCTCCCAGCATCAGAGTCTTTTCCAATGAGTCAACTCTTTGCATGAGGTGACCAAAGTACTGGAGTTACAGCTTTAGCATCAGTCCTTGCAAAGAAATCCCAGAGCTGATCTCCTTCAAAATGGATTGGTTGGATCTCCTTGCAGTCCAAGGGACTCTCAAGCGTCTTCTCCAACACCACAGTTCAAAAGCATCAGTTCTTTGGCGCTCAGCTTTCTTCACAGTCCAACTCTCAAATCCATACATGACCACAGGAAAAACCACAGCCTTGACTAGATGGACCTTAGTTGGCAAAGTAATGTCTCTGCTTTTCAATATGCTATCTAGGTTGGTCATAACTTTCCTTTCAAGGAGTAAGCGTCTTTTAATTTCATGGCTGCAGTCATCATCTGCAGTGATTTTGGAGCCTCCACAAATAAAGTCTGACACTGTTTCCACTGTTTCCCCATCTATTTGCCATGAAGTGATGGGACTGGATGCCATAATCTTAGTTTTCTGAATGTTAAACTTTAAGCCAACTTTTTCACTCTCCTCTTTCACTTTCATCAACAGGCTTTTTAGTTCTTCCTCAATTTCTACCATAAGAGTGATGTCATCTGCATATTTGAGGTTATTGATATTTCTCCCGGCAATCTTGATTCCAGCTTGTGCTTCATCCAGCCCAGCGTTTCTCATGATGTACTCTGCATATAAGCTAAATAAGCAAAGTAACAATATACAGCCTTGACATACTCTTTTCCAGATTTCAAACCAGTCTGTTATTACATGCCTAGTTGTAACTTCTGCTTCCTGACCTGCATACAGATTTCTCAAGAGGCAGGTCAGGTGGTCTGGTATTCGCATCTTGTGAAGAATGTTCCACAGTTTGTTCTGATCCACACAGTCAAATGCTTTGATGTAGTCAATAAAGCAGAAGTAGATGTTTTTTCTGGAACTCTCTTACTTTTCCAATGATCCAGCGGATGTTGGCAATTTGATCTCTGGTTCCTTTGCCTTTTCTAAAACCAGCTTGAACCTCTGGAAGTTCACAGTTCACATACTGCTGAAGCCTGGCTTGGAGAATTTTGAGCATTACTTTACTAGCATGTGAGATGAGTGCAATTGTGCAGTAGTTTGATCATTCTTTGGCATTGCCTTTCTTTGGGATTGGAATGAAAACTGACCTTTTCCAGTCCTGTGGCCACTGCTGAGTTTTCCAAATTTGCTGACATATTGCGTCCAGCACTTTCACAACATCATCTTTCAGGATTTGAAATAGCTCAACTGGAATTCCATCACCTCCACTAGCTTTGTTCTAGTGATGCTTTCTAAGGCCCACTTGACTCCACATTCCAGGTTATCTGGCTCTAGGTGAGTGTGAGTGATCACACCATCGTTATTATCTTGGTCATGAAGATCTTTTTTGTATAGTTCTTCTGTGTATTCTTGCCTCCTCTTCTTAATATCTTTTGCTTCTGTTTGGTCCATAACATTTCTGTCCTTTATCAAGCCCATCTTTGAATAAAATATTCCCTTGGTATCTCTAATTTTCTTGAATAGATCTCTAGTCTTTCCCATTCTATTGTTTTCCTCTATTTCTTTGCATTGATCGCTGAAGAAGGCTTTCTTATCTCTCCTTGCTATTCTTTGGAACTCTGCATCCAGATACTTATATCTTTCCTTATCTCCTTTGCTTTTCATGTCTCTTCTTTTTTAAAGCTTTTTGTAAGGCCTCCTCAGACAGCCATTTTGCCTTTTTGTATTTCCTTTCCATGGGGATGGTCTTGATCCCTGTCTCCTGTACAATGTCACGAACCTCTGTCCTTAGTTCATCAGGCACTCTATCTATCAGTTCTAGTCCCTTAAATCTATTTCTCACTTCCACTGTATAATCTTAAGGGATTTGATTTAGGTCATACCTGAATGATCTAGTGGTTTTCCCTACTTTCTTCAATTTGAGTCTGAATTTGCCAATAAGGTTTTCATGATCTGAGCCACAGCCAGCTCCTGGTCTTGTTTTTGCTGACTGTATAGAACTTCTCCATCTTTGGCTGCAAAGTATATAATCAGTCTGATTTCGATGTCGACCATCTGGTGATGTCCATGTGCAAAGTCTTCTCTTGTGTTATTGGAAGAGGGTTTTTGCTATCACCAGTACATTCTCTTGGCAAAACTCTATTAGCCTTTGCCCTACTTCATTCTGTACTCCAAGGACAAATTTGCCTGTTACTCCAGGTGTTTCTTAACCTACTACTTCTGCATTCCAGTCCCCTATAATGAAAAGGACATCTTTTGGGGGTGTTAGTTCTAGAAGGTCTTGTCGGTCTTCATAGAACTGTTCAACTTCAGCTTCTTCAGCATTGCTGGTCGGGACACAGACTTGGATTACCGTGATATTGACTGGTTTGCTTTTGAAAAGAATAGAGATCATTCTGTCGTTTTTGAGATTGCATCCAAGTACTGCATTTTGGACTCTTCTGTTGACTATGATGGCTACTCCATTTCTTCTAAGGGATTCCTGCCTGCAGTAGTAAATATAATGGTCATCTGAGTTAAATTCACCCATTCCAGTCCATCTTAGTTCGCTGATTCCTAGAATGTCAATGTTCACTCTTGTCATCTCCTGTTTGACCACTTCGAATTTGCCTTGATTCATGACCTAGCATTCCAGGTTCCTAGGCAATATTGCTCTTTCCAGCATCAAACCTTGCTTCTATCACCAGTCCCATCCACAACTGGGAGTTGTTTTTGCTTTAGCTCCATTCCTTCATTCTTTCTGGAGTTAGTTCTCCACTAATCTCCAGTAGCATATTGGGCAACTACAAACCTGGAGAGTTCAACTTTCAGTGTCCTATGTTTTTGCCTTTTCATACTGTTCATGGGGTTCTCAAGGCAAGAATACTGAAGTAGTTAGCCATTTCCTTCTCCAGGGGACTACGTTTAATTAGAACTCTCCACCATGACCTGTCCTTCTTCAGTGGCCCTACACAGCATGGCTCGTAGTTTCATTGAATTACACAAGACTGTGCATGGCATCCAGTCCCATCACTTCATGGGAAATAGATGGGGAAACAGTGGAAACAGTGTCAGACTTTATTTTTTTGGGCTCCAAAATCACTGCAGATGGTGACTGCAGCCATGAAATTAAAAGACGCTTACTCCTTGGAAGGAAAGTTATGTCCAACCTAGATAGCATATTCAAAAGCAGAGACATTACTTTGCCACCAAAGGTCCGGCTAGTCAAGGCTATGGTTTTTTCTGTGGTCATGTATGGATGTGAGAGTTGGACTGTGAAGAAGGCTGAGTGCCGAAGAACTGATGCTTTTGAACTGTGGTGTTGGAGAAGACTCTTGAGAGTCCCTTGGACTGCAAGGAGATCCAACCAGTCCATTCTGAAGGAGATCAGCTCTGGGGTTACTTTGCAAAGACTGATGCTAAAGCTGTAACTCCAGTACTTTGGCCACCTCATGCGAAGAGTTGACTCATTGGAAAAGACTCTGATGCTGGGAGGGATTGGGGGCAGAAGGAGAAGGGGTCGACAGAGGATGAGATGGCTGGATGCGATCACTGACTCGATGGACGTGAGTCTGAGTGAACTCCGGGAGTTGGTGATGGACAGGGAGGCCTTCCGTGCTGGGATTCATGGGGTCGCAAAGAGTTGGACACTACGAGCGACTGAACTGAACTGAACTGAACTGTGGTCCATGTGATCAGATTTGTTAGTTTTCTGTGATTGTGGTTTTCAGTCTGTCTGCCCTCTGGTGGAGAAGGACAAGAGGCTTATGGAAGATTTCTGACATATTTGTAATTACCCATTTTTGTTGTCTATATGCCTTGGCACTTCTAGAGCATAAAGAAAGAACTTTGTTATGTGACAATTTGTTGTTATTCAGTTGCTATGTCGTGTCAATGCTTTGCAACCCCATGAACTGCAGTACACCAGACTCCTCTGTCCTCCACTATCTCATGGAGTTTGCTCAAATTCATGCCCATTGTTTCAGTGATGATATCTAACCATCTCATCCTCTGCAGCCTCCTTCTCCTTTTACCTTCAATCTTTCCCAGCATCAGGGTACCCTTCATGGATCACAGCCTTGTCGAGGCAAAGGGGTTTCCGTAAATCAATGAAGCTGTGAGCCATGCCGTTCAGGCCACCCAAAACGGATGTGTCACAGTGAAGAGTTCTGACAAAACATGGTCAACTGGAGGAATAAATGTCAATCCACTCCAGTATTCTTGCCTTGAGAATCCCATGAAGAGTATGGGGCCAGACCTCCTATGTGATCACGAGCTGCTCAAGTCAGAGTTCACATGTTATTCTCTGTGGTCCTGGTGGCCACCATGGGCCTTGGCACTCAGTAGAAGATCAGAAAATATCTTACAGATCACATGATCTGGTCGTATCAACTTTATTTGGCCCCTAATACATGTCAACATGACCATAAACACAAACAGGAGCAATGACACACATTCATTTCTGCAAACATCTGTAGGAGAGGTCCCTGCAACTTACACAGCCAACATAGACAAACCATTTTAGCCCATGGGTAACTTTAAAAAGTCCCACTTTCCAGAAAAATCAGATCAATGCAGTAAAGGAATAAGATGGTGGCAAGACAGAGCTCCTCTCTCTTGCCTAGTCATTTGTTATGACTAGCTTCTTCATTTCATGGAAGAGTTTCTGAGAAGGCCAGATTTGCCTTGATATCCTCCAGATATTTAAGTGCCTCCTATGTGGCAGATTTTTCAAACATGGAATGACAAGCTGAGCCAGTGTCCCCCTATTGCTGGGGGAACTGTGGTGGCATTTAGGAGGAAATGACCCATCAGGCACAATAGGAAGGCAAGTTAAGCTTGGGGCTGGAAGTGGAGCCTGCTACAGAATGGTTACGGAAGTGTGAGATGGAGCCCTTCCCTAAAATATTCCCTAACAAGCTCAAATTTTTGAACATCTAATTACTTTTAATTTAGTCCAAATAAAGTGATTTTCATCATTTAGAACCTACCTTCTTGGCATACCTTGAAAAACTGTACCCCAACCTCAGATATGCAAATGACACCACCCTTATGGCAGAAAGTGAAGAAGAACTAAAGATCCTCTTGATAAAAGTGTAAGAGAAGAGTGAAAAAGTTGGCTTAAAGCTCAACATTCAGAAAACTAAGATCATGGCATCCGGTCCTATCACTTCATGGCAAATAGATGGGGGCACAATGGAAACAGTGGCTGACGTTATTTTTCTGGGCTCCAAAATATCTGTGAATGGTGATTGCAGCCATGAAATTAAAAGACACTTGCTCCTTGCAAGGAAAGTTATTATCAACCTAGACAGCATATTAAAAAGCAGAGACATTACTTTGCCAACAAAGGTCCGTCTAGTCAAGGCTATGGTTTTTCCAGTAGTCATGTATGGATGTGAGAGTTGGACTATAAAGAAAGCTGAGCACCGAAGAATTGATGCTTTTGAACTGTGGTGTTGGAGAAGACTCTTGAGAGTCCCTTGAACTGCAAGGAAATCCAACCGGCCCATCCTAAAGGAGATCAGTCCTGGGTGTTCATTGGAGGGACTTATGTTGAAGCTGAAACTCCAATATTTTGGCCACCTGATGCGAAGAGCTGACTCATTTGAAAAGACCCTAATGCTGAGAAAGATTGAGGGCAGGCAGAGAAGGGGACTGCAGAGGATGAGATGTTTGGATGGCATCCCCAACACCATGGACATGGGCTTGGGTGGACTTCAGGAGTTGGTTATGGACAGGGAGGCCTGGCGTGCTGCAGTTCATGGGGTCGCAAGCAGTCGGACATGACTGAGTGACTGAACTGAACTGAGGATGTGGAATTCCTCAGTAGCCAACAGGATGTTTCATATATCAAACTAAGAAACTTTTCAACTTATACCATAGGGTTAGATGCTCAATCATGTCTGACTCTGTCACTCCATTGACTGTAGCTTGCCAGGCTCCTCTGTCCATGGAATTCTCCAGGCAAGAATACTGGAATGGGTTGCCATGTCCTTCTCCAGGGGGATCTTCCTGACCAGGGATTGAACTCAGGTCTCCCACAATGCAAGCAGATTCTTCATCATATGAGCTACCCAGGAAGCCCCATTTCCAGTTAGAGGACCTGTGAAATTTGGGTGTGGAGGAGTGTTCCAGCAGGACCCAAGTTGCTCTGGGAAATAGAAGCAAGAACCACTCTTTGCCTGTGTCCCAGGTGGTCTTCCATCCCAACCCTTACTTTTCATCATTGCACTACCAACAAAGGTCGAGTCTTTGATTTTAATGCCCAACTACAATCAAGATAATTAAAAATGACTTAACACCGATTTCTGGGCATCACTTCAAGGGAGTGTGACCTGAGTTCTGCAGGATGCCTACCAGATACGGGGTAGAAAACACCCACTCCATCCCTGTGGTCAGCAGCAATGCAACAAGAGCCAGGACCCCTTCCATCCTGCCCAGAAAGAGATATCTCTGGGGTTTATCCAAGATCCAAAAGGACACTTCACAGCAATGTCCCATTTCAGAATTTCCCCTCACTCCCATAACACACCTCATGTGACTGTGGCTCCTAGACCTTCGTTCCAGGTGTGGGGCTGTCCTGCTTCTCCCAGTGTCCCCACTGCTAACACAGGGCCTTTCATGGAGCAGAGGCTCCATAAAAGTCTTTGGAATAAATGAGCTGGTGAGGAGTGGGCTGCTTGACTCAGATTAATTGCTACTTCCTTAGATAACCCAGGCGAATCCAAGTGAACCAAGATCCCTTAGCTATACAAAATGACACACAACAAGTATAAGAAGCAAGAATTCACTACTATCACTTTTTATTTTCTAATTCTTCCACCAACTATATCACTGCTAGAGAAATTCACATTTCCAAAATCATTCTAATTCTAATTCCATGTTATCTTGTGCAGGACCACAAAATAGAATGAAAGCATTCCCAATCTCTTTTATAAAACAAGAAAACTCTTGTTCTTCAACTGGCAAAGTACACACACACTGTGATCAACGTCACTGACATAGTTAGAAACTGGAACACATTGTCTTCTATTAAAATGAATAACAAATTCCTAAAGAAAACAGAGATGAGTGTCCATGTCACTGTAGAGAACAGGAACATGAAGATGCCACACACTGGGTTCCCCCAACGGGCCTGGGCTCTCACTGCTGAGAAGGTTGACCTCTCCTCTTCAATCACAGAGGGAAGGATTAGCCTCCCTTCCTGACCCCCATGACAAGGTGTTGGACGTGGGACTGGAAGGAGCCTAGTTGCACCTCTGGCTCAGAGTCCCCCTTTCTCCTCCCTCGCAGCCTCTGCAGAGGGGCTGGAAGGAGCTGGGACCCCTTCAACCGACTCTGTCCAGATATACCAGGACTTTAAACTTGCGGGTCTCCGCATAGGCCCGGGGACCCCACAGGAACACATAGCGAGCAGGGTCGCTATCAGACACCTGCTGGTACTCCAGGTACACCTCCCACCCCCACACTTGGGTCAGCAGCTCCCTGGGCTCCCCATAGATGCAGTGCTCCCTCCCGGGACACACTCCTATCCTGCTGAGTGCTCCCCAGATTTCCTCTGCAGGGGAACAGTTATCCTCCACAGTGATCAGGCAAAGAACCATCACCAGGAGGCTGGCCTTGGGCAACCTCTGTCCATCCTTCAGCATCTCTTTGAGGGTGAGGCCCAGGGTGGGGACCAGGATATAGGTGTGCTCACTGGGGTCCACCTCCTTCACCTCCAAACCAAAGACCAGCTGCAGGTACTCTGAGGCTTGATCGAGGACCATCAGGAAGTAGTCCTGGTAATCTTGGAGGACACTATTCAGCACTTCTGCCTTTGTGAGTGGCTCCTTGGTGAGATACCTGCTGAGCCGGAATCGTACCAGCTCATTCTTCTTCAACCGTAGTACATCTCAGACCAAGGGCCTGTCACCTCCCTGGTCACGTGAGCTTCCTGGTACTTCATCTTGCCTGCTGAGGCCATGGTCTTCAAATTGGATCCCTAGAGTGGAAGCCATGACAGTGGGAGTGGGGCAGACACCCAGAGGGCTCTGGGGGAGACTGGGTGTTGCAGCAGCAGCCACTTCCTCCAGGGTGCCCCAGACCAGGAGAGAGGAGGAGGGGGAAGCTCCATCTCCTTCCTCCACCTGCTCCTCCTCCTCACCCCAAATGAAGTGTGCCTCCATCAGACCCTTGTCCCCTTTGGATCCTGAAAGAGTCTCTCAGGCTGGTGGAGCTCATGCATCCCAGGCATGATCACTGGGGTCAAACTGCAGATAGGAGTGAGGCAGGGGGACAGATGGGGACCATGGGCCTGCGGGAGCGGGGAGGTTGTGAGCAGCCTCGGCTGAGAAACCCACCCTGGGCTGTCTGACTCAGGCCACTTATAGGTCTCTGCTTGAGGGGTGCTCTCAGGCCTCATAGAGGAGCTCCTCCTGAGCAGCCTGAACCCTGGCTACCCAAAGGAGGATGTGAGGTGGCTCCCCAGGGGGTAGCCAGCACAGCTTGAGGTTTCAGGGCTGGCACAGTAAGGGATTAGGGCCTTCTGGGGTCTCCTCTGTTCTGGGATGTGTAGTCACTGGTGCACACTCAGGGGAACCTACTCACCTTAACTCCTGGCACTGCCTGGACCTCCTCTGATCTCTGACCTGTGGACTCGGGCAAGTGTCAGAATTTTTTTTCCCCTCTCTTAAGCAGCAGAAGGAAACAAACTACAAATGTCAGACTTTTTTTTCCTTCTATATACAAAAGTAAAAGGAGGTTTCTTTTAAAATTCCGCATTTCCATGATAATACCTGTTACCACCTGAACTTAACTTTTCTCAAACCTTTAGTTAACGAATGTATTTTTCCTATGGAAATATTTCTCTTAAGCAATGTTATTGAACTTATTTCATTATTTACTTTAAACTCTGTCTTTCTTCAAGTAGGTTCCACCCAAGACTCAGAGGGGATAATGGCTCAACAAATCAATATGTTTTACTCATGGAAATGTTCACTTAAGCTATGTTAATGAAACTTTGTATTTGCTTGGAAACCTGCCTTTCTTCAAGATTCATGTCAATTGTTTTATGGCCCAGATGACTCACCTTGTGCCAATGCTATCTCCAAATGCATGTTGTGGGTGAGGGGCCTGGTGCCACTCTCTCATTTTTGAGACATTCCTTTCTCTAATGAGCAGCTTGCTGATAGGGCTTCCCTGATGGCTCAGAGGTAAAGCCTCTCTGTGCAATGTGGGAGACCCGAGTTTGAGCTCTGGGTCAAGAAGATCCCCTGGAGAAGGAAATGCCAACCCACTCCAGTACTCTTGCCTGGAAGATCCCATGGGCTACAATCCATGGGGTCGCAAAGACTCGGACACAACTGAACGACTTCACTTTCACTTTTCACTTTTCAATAGGTATATAACTTCTTGCTGTAAACTAAAAAGGGTGTACTCTTTCTGCCCCCTTCTGATGTCTATGTAAGAAGCTTTCTCTATCTCTTTTATACTTTAATAAAACTTTACTACACAAAAGCTCTGAGAAATCAAACCTTGTCACCGGCCCTGGATCGAATTCCTCTCTGCAGGCCAAGAATCCTGGTGTCATTCACAGCTCATAGGGACAACCTTTCAGTACTGGCTCAAGATGAAGCATTTTATGGCATGGCTGCAGTCAGGTCATCAGGCAGTTTGCCTTTTCCCTCTGGGGCAGTTACAGTATCTGTAAAACTCAGAAATGTGGGACTTCCTTTGTGATCCAGTGGTTAGGAATTTGCCTTCCAAGACAGGGACATGGGTTTGATCCCTGGTCAGGGAAGTGAGATCCCACAAGTTATACAGCAGCTAAGCCTGCGTGCCACATCAAAAGATCCGACATCCACAACAAAGATCCCATGTGCCACAACTAAGACTTGATGCACTCAAATAAATATTTTTCAAAAAGAAAAAAAAAAAAAGAGGAAAAGGGAAAATAGTAGGGAGAGAGATGAAAAGAAATGGGTCATGAGTTAATAACTGATGAACTTCAGTGATGAGCATGTGAGTTTTATTATACTCTTTTCTTTACTTTTGTGTATGCTTAATCAATTACCACAATCAAAAATTTAAAATATAGACTTAAAAAGACAAAAGGATGAGTGAACTATAATGCCATCTAGCATAGCAGGAAGTCAGTGGAGAATGTCTAATGTTGAGAACTACACAAAAAACTTAATATAGATATAAGCACAGTATTTACAAAGGTTGAGGCAAAGTATCAGACAAACTGAAACTAGAAACAATGAAAATGAGAAAGGGATGCTGATGGGAAGGGCATAGGACCTTTGATTTGTATTATGTGCCTTTTGTTCTCTCTGACTTCATTCTGGGTTGAATTGTGTCTGCCCACAACCAGTTGCCCCTGAAAAGATTTGTTGAAGTCCTCATCCCTAATACTTCAACATGTGACCTTATCTGGAAATAGGGCCTTTACAGAGGTAATCAAGGTAAAATCAGGTCAGTAAGGTGGGATGTAAACTAATGTGACTGATGTCCTTATAAAAGGGGGAAATTTGCACACAGAAGGCAGGCAAATTCAGAAAGAAAATGTCTATCTGAAGATGGAGGATTGGAATAGTGCATCGACAAGACAATAAATAGCAAAAAATGCCAGTAAACCACCAGCAGCTGGATGGGGTAAGGAAAGATCCTTCTTTTACTGGTTTCAGAAGGTTCGAAGCTCTGCAAATACCTTGATTTCAGACCTCCTGTTTCCATACAGTAAGAGAATACATTTTTATTGTTCTAAGCCATCTAGTTTGTGGTATTTAGTCACAGTAACCCTAGAAAAGAAATACAACTTAAAAACATTTCAAAATGCAATGAGATTGATGAGCTATGCTGAAGGTAAGCTAAAATAGAAAATTACTTGCACCAGTTGGCATAATTCTATTGGTTTTGTTATTATTTTGCTGGGAAGTAGCAGCAGAAGGACAAGAGTGAGAGCAAATGCAGGGGGCTCATGAGAGAGCAGCTTGGGTGACAGTGGTTAAGAGTGAGGGCATGAGAGAACTGATTTTAGTCAGAGTGGGATCCCAAAGTTTAAGATGTTTGAGGTGGAGCAGATCGTGAGAATGAAAAGTGGAGAATGTGGCTGTGCAGGTGGGGAGCTGAGGTGCAGAGAAGAGAGATTGTCAGAGGCAAGGGAGAAGTCAAGGAACTATGAGTAGCATGGGCTGCCCAGGTAGATACTAAAGTCAACCAGGATGATGGCAGGACTCAGGATGCCAAGAACACCAGTGAGCCAGGTGCCTGAGTCTTCGATGAATGAAGAAGGACCAATAAGTGCTGTGTAACCACAATCTCAGTGGCTGTAAAGACCACCCATTTATTACCTCATAGCTTCTTTGGGTCAGAAGTCTGGGTGCAGGTTAACTGGGTCTTCTGCTCAGGGTTTCACAAAGCTGCAGTCGATGTGCTAGCCAGGGCTATGTTCTCATCTGAGGCCCTGGGTTCTCTTCCAACTTATTCATATTGTTTACAGAGTTCAGTTTCTTGTGGTATAGGACCAAGGTCCTCATTTTCTTGCTGGCCATCAGCCAAGGATTGCTCTCAGCTCCTAGATACCAGTTACAGTTCCATGCCACACGGCCCTCTTACAGGTTCTCTCACATGGTAGTCTACTTCATCAAGGCCAGCAAGGGGAATCTCTCTAATGCAGGGAAAGCCTGGCCCTCTTTTGTAAAGATCACCTGATGAGGTCAGAATCACATAGGATAATCTCCCTTTTGATTAAGTGAAAGTCATCTGATTAGGGACCTTAATTATATCTGCAAAAATTCCTACACCTTCCCCACACACTATTGTTGACAAACAAGTAGTCCATTCCACCCATACAACATATATTCAAGGAGAAGGGATTATACATGGACATATATACCTGGGGGGGGGTGGATAGAAAACTTGGAGGCCATATAGAATTTGACCTACCACAAACGAGCCGTATCTGGAACCTCGACTCCACCAGAGAACAGACATCTTAATTCCACATTGCTCCAGTTACTTCTTACTAATGACTAATTATTGCTATCCAGCAACTTGGGATTTTCTCCTCCTAGCAGGCTATCACCTAAATTCTGTGAGCCTTAGTTTCCTGGCATCTGGAGAAACAAAGAATCTGGCCCCTGTCATTGGCCACTGTACACGCCAGCATCCACTGGACTGTGATGTAGCAGTACATCCCATGTGGCCCTCAAAGACAGCACATCTTCATGCTGGCTTCCAATGAGGTGTCGTCATCCTAGCCTGGTTCCTAGCTACACCGTCCACAGCAACATCCTTTGGAGGGTGACTTTTTCTTTCTCTGACACAATCACAACTTCTTGGGGGCACAGGTAAGTTCAGCTGCTTTCCTGTGCTACTTTAGTGCCACAGGAAGCACAGGGGGCTGCCTCCGGCAATTCCACAGCAGAGCCATGCTGGTGGGAGAGGACTTCTAAGACTGAATACTGTTCAGGGTACAGTCCAGCGAGAGATCACAAGTTCCTCTGACCTGGGATTTCTATCATCCTCCCACCTTTGACCCTAACTCCTGGGGTGAGGGCATAACACATGGGTCTGTTGGTCAACATCCCCAAATATCCTGCCACAGCAGAAGGATGAGGATTCAGGGAGAATTCAAGGCTTGTTTCAATCCGATCTGGGATCTTCAGATGGGCACTCCATAAAGTCAACCTCTGCCTCTTCCATTCACTGCTGTATGCACAGGGCTGGCACAATTTGTTGGATTTTGAGGAATCATTGAGATGAGCAGCACAATTAGAAATATTTGAGTGAGAAGGCAGAGCAGCCAAGATTGTGCTCAGCATGCTGCCAGTGAGGGCTCTCACCCTGCACAGAGCAGCAGGCAGCACCCTTGTCTCTGGGCATGTGAACTGAATCTGAGGAGCCCGATGTGGACTGCAATTGTTACCACAAGTGCTGGGTACCGAGGGCCCCGTTCTAGGCAGTGACTGTCTCAGGGTGTGCTAGACGGGTCTCTGCCTGGGGAGTGGCTGGTGCATGGATCTGGATCTGGGCTGCCAGGAGGTGGATGATACAGTAGGACTAGCCTGGTTTCTGCAGCTTCCCAGGTGGCTCTAGTGGTGAAGAACCCGCCTGCCAATGCAGGAGACACGAGAGATGCAGGTTTGATCCCTGGGTCAGGAAGCTCTCCCATAGTAGGAAACGGCAACTCACTCCAGTATTCTTGCCTGGAGAATCCCATGGACAGAGGAACCTGGTGGGTTACAGTCCATGGGGTCACAAGTGTCGGACAGGACTGTAGAGACTTAGCACACACACAGCCTGGTTTCTAGCTGGGGACTTCTGAGGGAGTGAAAGTGAATTGAATCACAACCAGAACCTGATACTGCTGAAGTAAAACCCAGTGGAACATGAGGGCACAGAAGAAGGACTGGGCATCACTGCAGCCTTGACATTTGCTGAGCTTTGGGCTTCCCTGGTGAATTGATGCTTTTGAACTGTGGTGTTGGAGAAGACTCTTGAGAGTCCCTTGGTCTGCAAGGAGATCCAACCAGTCCATCCTAAAGGAAATCAGTCCTGAATGTTCATTGGAAGGACTGATGCTGAAGCCAAAACTCCAATACTTTGGCCACCTGATGTGAAGGACTGATGCATTGGAAAAGACCTTGATGCTGGGAAAGATTGAAGGTGGGAGGAGTAGGGGATGACAGAGGATGAGATGGTTGGATGGCAACACTGACTTGATGGACATGAGTTTGAGTAAGCTCCAAGAGTTGGTGATGGACAGGGAGGCCTGGTGTGCTGCAGTCCATGTGGTCACAGAGTTGGATACGACTGAGTGACTGAACTGAACTGAACTGATTACTGAGTCTGTGAAAATATCCACCTGATACACCAGCCAGCAAAGGCCTGACCTTTCTTAAAGAAGTACTATCTCAACAGATACAAAGAAGAGACTACATATAGGACTGGAGTATGAGATAGATTGAAACATAGTAATAGCAGATACTCTGTAACAATTTAAATATGTATATGGTTGGTCAATAGTAAAAGAATTGCCTGCAGTGCAGGAGATGCAAGAGACTAGAGTACAATCCCTAGGTCAAGAAGATCCCCTGGAGAAGGAAATAGCAAACCACTCCAGTATTCTTGCCTAGAGAATCCCATGGACAGAGGAGCTGGTGTGCTACAGTCTGGGTTGCAAAAAGTTGGACACGACTGATGCAACTGAGCAACAGCAGTGTAGCCCAAGAATTAATATATAGCTAAAAATCCAAACATACACCCACATATACATGTTTAGTACATACATTGTGGTTTGTCCATGTATGAGTATGCTGCTGCTGCTAAGTCGCGTCAGTCGTGTCCGACTCTGTGCGACCCCATAGACGGCAGTCCAACAGGCTCCTCTGTCCCTGGGAGTCTCCAGGCAAGAATACTGGAGTAGGTTGCCATTTCCTTCTCTAATGAATGAAAGTAAAAAGTGAAAGTGAAGTTGCTCAGTCGTGTCTGACTCAGCGACCCCATGGACTGTAGCCTACCAGGCTCCTCCATCCATGGGATTCTCCAGGCAAGAGTACTGGAGTGGGGTGCCATTGCCTTCTCCGATGTATGAGTATATATGCACATATAACCATTTTTCTTTTTTAAAGTCACTCGGTCATGTCTGACTCTTTGCGAACCCATGGACTATAGAGTCCATGGAATTCTCCAGGCCAGAATACTGGAGTGGGTAGCCTTTCCCTTCTCCAGGGGATCTTTCCAACCCAGGGATCGAACTCAGGTCTCCCACATTACAGGTGGATTTTTCACCAGCTGAGCCACAAGGGAAGCCCAAGAATACTGGAATGGGTAGCCTATCCATTTTCCAGCAGATCTTCGCAACCCAGGAATTGAACCAGGTCTCCTGCATTGCACACAGATTCTTTACCAATTGAGCTATGAGGGAAACATATAATCTACACACATATATACATACAAATCTGACAGACACCTCATAGACATGTAAAATGTATTCATCAATATGAATGAGGATTAAACAGTGAAAAGGACAGCGCTCCCACAGGATCAATTCTTATGGCTGAATGGTGAAGAACTGATGTTTTCGAACTGTGGTGTTGGAGAAGACTCTTGAGAGTCCCTTGGACAGTGAGGAGATCAAATCAGTCAGTCCTAAAGGATATCAACCCTGTATACTCATTGGAAGGACTGATGCTGAAGTTGAAGCTCCAATACTTTGTCCACTTGATGCAAAGAGCCAACTCATTGGAAAAGACTCTGATGCTGGGAACAATTGAAGGCAGGAGGAGAAGGGGACAACAGAGGATAAGATGGTTGGATGGCATCACAAACTCAATGGACATGAGTTTGATCAAACTCTGGGAAATAGTGAAGGACAGGGAAGCCTGGCACGCTGCAGTCCATGGAGTTGCAAAGAGTTGGACATGATTGAGCGAATGAACAACCAACAGGTAATATTATCTAATCATCAAACCAAGGGTTCCCCTAAATCACCTGCCATGACTCAGTCTCTTCACCTAAAACCAAATATTTTATACAAAATGTTTTCCAAGTATGGTGACTGCTGACGGGCCCCCACGGGAAGATGTGTGGTTCCCTGTGATCCCCCGTGGTCATGGGCACAGCAGGCCCCCATCCAGCATCTGTCCTGGGACTGCAGCCTTTTCTCGAGTGTTAAGGAGGCCCCCTCCTGAATGAGGATGAGGGGGTCCAGTCACCCAGGAACAGAGGTTCTCATAGAATACAACTTCACTCCTACTGGGACTCCTGGAGACCCTGGTCCGGGCTGTCAGGTGGAGCCCCGCCTCTTCCACCACTTCCTCAGTGACTCAGGGAGTCAGAGTCAGCCTGAGGGCACAGTCTCATGTGGACAGAGGGAGGGGCCCACGCCTTGCAGAGACTCGAGGTGAGGACAGAGGGTCCCCAAGGGATGCATGTGCAGCTCTCCCAACAGCCATGGGGTACCATGGGGTGTGGTGTCCAGATGTGACATCACTGAGCCTGCTGGGAGGGGAGAAATGAGGGCCTGAGTCACGGAGCTTGTGTTTAGGTCAGCACAGTGAAGGAGCCCAGCTGTGCTAGGAGTCAAGGTAGAACTCTGAGGGGGGCCCTGGTAGCCCAGGACATACAGGTCGTCACTGCTTTTAGCCCTGGAAGACCCTGACAGGCTTGTGGGAATGAGCCCCCTCTACTACTTGCCTCTCAGGAGTCCTGGTTTGGGGGGATGCTGGCTCTAAGGCGAGCAAAGTTGGCAGCTGAGGGTGGTGACAAAGAGAAAGAGGGTTGAGGAAGCCCTGTGGAATCATCTCAACTTTGGGAAGCCCTGGGCTTGGAGCCCTGATATCATGTCCACAGTCTCCTCCAGGGGTCTCAGGGCAGTGAAGGCCTTGATGTGAGGGTCCTGCTTTGGGTCAATGTAGGGACATCCCCGGACCTGCCAGGGCTCAAGATGAGGACCTTGAGGGAGGACACAGGTAACCCCACAGGTCCTGGCACCTGCTGTCAGCCCTGAGAGACCCTGGTGGTAGCATGAGCACAGGATTGCAGAGACACTGGAAACTTGGTATAAGGGGATGGGCCTCAGAGCGTGAAGGGGAGCCACATATGATGTTAGGTTCTGAAAGAGTCTGGGTGAGGATGCTGAGGGAGGTCTGCGGGGACTCTGGGCCTGGGATAGATTGAGCCCAACATGCGGGGTCTCACTTCCTGACATCCGGGTCTCAGACTGGGGACTTCACATATGGGGCCGAGACTCAGGTGCGCCAATTCCCAGGTCCTGTGGTGTGTCAAGTTGAGGACACTGAGGGAAGAATAGGGTACCGTGGACCACAATCAGAGGAGACCTCAGAGTAGCCCATCTTTATTATCAGTCCAGGCTGTCTGTGGGATAAAATGAGCGAAACAGGCATGGTCTGACTTCCTGACATCCGGGTCTTGGAGAGACTGGGCCTGGTATAAGGGGCCGGGGCTTCAGTTGGGGAGAGGCGAGAATCCCAGGTCCTGACTGGAGGCAAGGTGAGGTGCCTGAAGAAGGACTGAGGGGTCTCTGCATGAGGACTGACGGAACCCCACAGATCCCCACCCCGGTAGTTGGCCCTGGGAGCCCTTGTGGTGAGAAGAGCACACTAAACCTGTCTGACTTCCTGACATGCGGGTATCAGAGAGACTGGGGACTTGGTGTGAGGAGACGGGCCTCAGGTAGGGAGACGACAAAGTCCAGGTCCTACCGGGAGTCAAGGTGAGGACACTGAGGGAGGAGGGGAGCCCGACCCCAGAACAGAGGGGACCCTGGTAGTCCGCGGGCAGGATGACCATGTACAGGATTTCCTGACATCCAGGTCTCAGAGAGCCTGGGGACCTGGTGAAAATGGCGGGGTTTCAACATGGCGGATGGGACAATCACAGGTCCTGCCTGGAGTCTAGGCTCCATGTGGGGAAGGACTGAGGCTGTTAGACCCTAAGGCAAGGAGGATCCTTGCTCTTGCCCGGGGTGTGGGGGTTAGGTGGTGCGGGGGCCGGTCTTGGAGGCCCCAGAGTGGGGTGAGCAGCTTATTCACCTCTTTCTTAGGGGCCTTAAGGTGAGGTGTTCTGGTGGAGGGTGGAGGCTTCAGGTCTGCAGAGGCTGGACTCCCTGGATACCGAGGGAGGACTCAGCAGATGCCCGCCCCTCTGTTCAGTGCTGGGAGGCCAGGTAGGACGTGAGGAGCGGTGACCCAGCATCTTCCCAGCCTAGGACTCACAGGAGGCCCTAGGCAGGTGTGGCCACATATGAGGCCCCCAGAAACTTTGTCCAGACGTGGCTCTTGTTCTGAGTTTCCCTGCAGGCCCCCAAAGGGGGAAGGTCCAGGCCATTCCAGTGGAAAAGTGAGCACTACATGTGATCCCCAAAGGGACTAGCCACCCCAGATCTGGGGGG
Source organism: Bos grunniens (assembly GCF_055505025.1). Classification (NCBI taxonomy): domain Eukaryota; kingdom Metazoa; phylum Chordata; class Mammalia; order Artiodactyla; family Bovidae; genus Bos; species Bos grunniens. Next base: position 119,957,105 of record NC_141194.1, on the reverse strand, counting down.
ACCTCACAGATTCAACCCGTCCTACCAGCACAGAAAGCCTAAGTCTGTGCCACAGTCTACTCCCTAGGTGCCCCCTCCATTTGTCTCACAGGGGCTCCAGAAACCAGGAGAAGACTGAGGTCTGAGGTCTGTGTTCTGAGATCATAGGAGTGCCAGCAGTCAAGGTTAGGTGAGTGTCCTGAGTGTGCACAGGGGCTCCCCATCCCAGAACAGAGGGGACCTCAAAAGGCCCTAATCCCCCCCCACCTTGTCAGCCCCAGAACTTCAGGCTGTACTGGCTGCACCCTGAGCCAGAACTTCTCTTCCCCACTTGACAGGGGACTGACCACCAAGGAGGAGCGCCCCGGTAACGCTCAAGAGCAGCCCTCAAGGAAGACCAGTAAGTGGACCCAGTCAAAGCTACCCGTGGAGCATTTCAAAACTGAGACCATTTATACTCTCTCTCTTTCCCAGGTCAGTGGTCTCCATTTTCTCCCTGCCACACCCACACTGGGCACAAGACTCCAGTCATCATGCCTGTGGTCCCGATGAATGAACTCTGCACTTCTGAGGAAGACCTTCAGGGCCAAATCCAGGCCCAGGGCCCAGTGGAGGCGCAGCTCCTGGGGGCTGAGGCAGAGGATGCCTCAACCCCTCTGGCCTCCTTCCCTTCAGTCTCATCTTCCTCTGCCACCGTGGATGCAGAGATCTTGTTCAAGCAGGCTCTGAATTTGATGACGGCTCAACTACTGGAGTTCTTGCTCCTCAAGTATGGCACTAAGGAGCCGATTTTCCAGGCTGAAATGCTGAATACGATCCTCAGGGATAACCAGGCCCACTTCCCAGTGGTCTTCCTTAAAACCACACAGTGCCTGCATCTGGCCTTTGGCCTGGATATGAAAGAGGTGGACCACAGAGAGCACATCTATGTCATGGTCCCCTTCCTGGGCCTCACCCTCAATGAGATGCAGACGGATGAGCAGAGCATACCAAAGGCTGGCCTCCTGGTGGCAGCCCTGAGCCTGATTCTCCTAGCAGGGGACCGGGTCAGTGAGAAGGTCTGGGGAGCACTCAGCAAGATGGGGGTATTTGCTGGGATAAAGCACTGCATCTATGGGGAGCCCAAGGAGCTGCTGACCCAAGTGTGGGTGCGGGCGGGGTACCTGCAGTACCAGCAGGTGCCTTACAGCCACCCTGCTCATTACGAGTTCCTGTGGGGTCCCCGGGCCTATGCAGAGACCAGCAAGCAGCAAGTCAAGGACTATCTGCGCAGGGTCAATGGAAGGGGTCCCAGGTTCTTCCCACCCCGGTGTGCATAGGTGTGAGGGAGGAGGAAGAGGGACCCTGAGCCAGAACAGCAGCCAGGCTCCTTTCAGGCCCACATCCAGCAGCTTGTCCTGGGGGTAGGAAGGGAGGCTGATCCTTCCCTCTGTGTTTGAAGAGGGAGCATTCAGCCTTCTCAGTCATGACGGCTGGGAGAGTTGGGGGAACTGGTGTGTAGCATCTTTGGTTCCTGTTCGCTACAATGACATGGAGATCCACTTCTATTTCTTTTAGAAATTTTTCAAATGTTATTCCTTGTAATAGAAGGCCTAACGAGCTTCAGTGTCCAACTATGTTAGTAGCGTTGATCACAGTGTGTTTGTGCTCACCAGTTCAAGAACACGAGTTTTGCTGTTTTGTAAAAGTGGTTGTGAACACTTTATTTTATTTTGTGATCCAGAACAAGATTACATGGACTTGGAATATAACTATTTTGGAAATATGATATTACTTAGTAAGAATTAAGAAATAAAATGTATTTGAGGTGAGATCCTCTATACTTCTTTTCTGTCATTTTATACAGCTAAACTATCTCTGTTCAATTGGAGTTTTTCAAGTTATTATTTAAGAAAGTACAAAAAGCCTGATTTGACTTAATAAGTGCCCTGCTCTGGCTCATTTATTCCATAGACCTTCATGGAGCCTGTGCTCTGTGGAAGGCCCTGTGTTCACAGTGGGGACACTAGAAGCAGGACACCCCAACACCTAGAGTGATGATCTAAGAGCTGCAGTCACATGAGGACGGTGGACAGACATCCCCTAGTTCCACAGAACAGGGCAACCAAGGGCAGGGTCCAGGAGGATCACTTGAGTGTCGGTGCCTGGGCCAGGGTGGTTTGGGGCTTTGGGAAGCTGGGTTCATTCTGTGGGAGGTGATTGTGATGAGGGTGGATGGTGGCAGCAGCCAGAGTTATACACAGTGTCTTATGGGTGAGAAGAAAATCTGAGATGGGACATACACACTAGAAGATCGTCTTCTGTCCTAGATAAATTTCCTGCGGCAGGAAGGGAAGTTACACTATGGTCAGGAACACTTGTTTATGCTGCTTGATCTAGGTACACCAAAATTTTTCAAAATGGGGAGGAGTGAGTGGACTTTGGTTTGCTGCACAATCTACTCAGTCTTGGAGAATATAGTTGAAGACATCTTGATAAGCAGCCCCAAACTTTCGGCAGGATTTTAATGGAGTATCTTCTTTCAAACTGGTGGCTGTGCACTTAACCTAATGGATCAGTTTATCCAGGTGGTCAGGCCCTAAAGCCATAGATGAGGAGGGGTTATGGAAACCACAATGGCAAAATCTGCACTGAACTTGAATTCACACACCTCAGAATTCTCCTTGGAGGTGAAAAGTGCGGCATTGTGCATATCCTAGCTAGATTTTATGAATAAAACTCCCACTGTTCTTGTCCTCTCACTGTCGTTTGTCTGATACCTGCCCTCATGAAGCTCATGGCTGTCGCGGAGCCTAACAGAACCTGTGCAGGTGCTCAGGCAAGTTCCATCATGTGGAGGCAGCCGGGCCTCCCGGGGGAGACTGTGTCTGGCATCAGGAGGCAGGGGCACATCCTCAGCTCGCTGAGACTGTGGGCAGCATCACTGCAAAGGGAAGGGCAGAAAGAGCACTGGAGGGAGCCGGGGGGACCCCTCCCTGACATTCCCAAGAGCCTTGGAAACTAAATCAGATCTTGCATTTGAAAGTGCCAGCACAAAAGGGTGACTAGAAACAGTTGGGGATTCAAGGCACCTTTGGCTTTCTCAAAAACTCCTCAACACACAAAGGGAATCATCTTCATCTCAAGCTACACCTACTGGCTGCTGTCTGTTGAGCACCGAGCACACTGCAGGGCAGAGGAGAGACTCCAGGTCCTTGTTCATGTCTCTTCTCCCTCTGCTTCCTGGAAGCTGCCTGCAGGGAACATGGGATCCTAGGTAAACCTCCAACAGTTTGGGAATAAATACATGACCAACTCACCAATTTAAATACAAAGACAGAAAAAAAAAAAAAAAACAACTTTTCATCTAAATAACAGTAGCACATTGGGGAAAAAGGATCCCATTTGTGCCGATATCTGGGGTGGAAAGATATTCTTGAGAAAGGTCGTGCCACATCCATGGGGCTAAATTCCCAAGAAGCTGGAAAGGCTCCTTCCTGACTGACTGATGGAAGCTCTGTCCTGGCGCCATCCATTCAGGGCCAAGGTGAGGACCTGGGCTCCTCCCAGTGGCACTGATCTTTCGAGGCAGCAGTGAGTGGTTGAGTGAGGAGACATCTTAATTCCCTGCCCAGGAATTGAACCTGGGTAGTGTGGATGAGAGCCTGGAATCCTAGCCAGGAGACTAGCAAGGGCTAGAGGCTGAACGCTATTTTTTCATGGATCATTGCCTCCAGTGAAAAATGCATTTATCACAGAGGCAGAAACTGTAAATGCAGGTACAAAGTTTATTATTAGAAACATAGCACAACAAGTGGGAGAGCACATAAAGAAATGGTTTAGTTGAGACAGAAGCAAGGCAGAGATGGAATTCTGGAGAGAAAGGGTGTGGATGTCACACCTGGTGAGCAGGAGCACAGTCAAGAGGCGGTAAAGTCATCTATATGAGGCAGTACTTCTGAATTTTTGTCTTCCTTCAAGTCAATTATCTGGTTTCTTTTAAACACACCTGACCTACACTGGGACACTCCCCTGCATTCATACACACACCCCTCAGCCAACATGGGTCTCGAAGTGAAGGTTTCTGTGAGGAGCAAGATTCATTATGGTCTGGCATTATCCCTTGACTTTGAGCCACAAGGAGCCTTGCTTCACATGTCTGATGTCTCCCTTGTCCCAAAAGATGGGGGAATGGAGATCCTTTTATCCTTTACTCAAACAAGGTTTTGCCCCTCTTTGTCCTTGCCATGACTGTTACATTTAGGTATTTATAAGAGACAAACACTGTCTTATAAATGTCTCCATTTACGCTGTCTCTATTGTTTTGTTCATTTCATAGAGCAAACAGGAGGCTGATTGTAAGTGCTTAAACTGTAGCCAAACTATCTCTTGGCACAGGGAATACTAACATTTTTAAGTATCCGACCTGAAGCCCACTTCTTTGTGCCCCATGAAATGCAAACAGGAGGCCAGTTGAAAATGTCTAACTTGGAGTCCATCCATCCATACTCCTCTGCCTTATTGTGTGATGCATAAATACTTTCTTCCTTTTTTTTTTTTTAGCTGTAAATACGACACCATTTTATTTATTATTTATTACTTTACAATATTGTATTGGTTTTTCCATACATCAACATGAATCTGCCATGGGTGTACACATGTTCCCCATCTTGAACCCCCCTCCCACCTCCCTCTCCATACCAGCAAATGCTTACTAATTCTGTTCCATATATTTGCTGGGACAAGAAGATGATCTGACTTGCCAAAATAACCATCAGGGCACAGAAGCCTTGAGATATATATAGCTTTGTGATTGAGTCCAACACAAATACTTGGAAGTCATACTCCTTGAACTTCGGACAGGGCACAGGGATCCCCCATACCCATGACTTCAACCTCCAAAGGCTAAATCTCTGTGTCTAACTTGCCTTTCATTCGGTTGTTCACTTCTGGTGCCATTTCAGAGCATGATGATCATAGTAATTTTCAGAAGACAGACATGAAAAGGGAAGACCCTGCAGAGATCAACCTGATCAAGGTGAGGGGGTCAGGCAACTGTATGCTCCCCACATTGATCCCATGAGTAGTCTCTCACAATGAGCTTTCCCCAGGGAGGCAGCTCCTTCAGTGGAGGCCAATTCCAGAGAAGACTTTTGTTCTGAGTCCTCATCCATGAACACCTGTGGCCCTGGGCAAATGAGTGGGCTAGTGACAAGGAGGAGACCTGGGTGGCACCACAGCATCCACTATAATCCACCCCTCATGACTTTGACATACAATCCCTTCATCTTGAGAGATTGCCTCATCTGAGGACAGCTCCTTGAGGATTCTGGTTGGTCTCCTCTCCTCCTAAAGAAGCTCAGAGAGAAAGACTGGACAAATTCTGGGCCCTCACAGATGCAGCAGCTGCTGCATCACAACTGATGGTCACTCTTTCTTGCCTGAGATCCGTTCTAAATCCCCTGTACTCTCAGCCAGGACCTTGGCCATTTCCAGTGGCTTCCCTGGTGAGGTAATACAGACTTTGTCCCTCAGGGTTCTGAAGCTTCTCTGACCCTTGCTCTTGGACTTGTCAATTCACCACTGAAATGGGGCAGGAACCCAAGATACATCACCTGGCTGTTAGAGATGTTTCCTTGATGTTCTTCCTATGCCAGAGTAACCCTCACACTCCTTAGGATCAAGGTCAGCTCTACCTGCCAGGATGGGAACCATTCTCTGTGTGTGCTGGTCCCCTAGCAGGAGGAGCCCAAAGTGCCCAGATGGAAACCATGGCTCATGGGTCAGTAGGACTGTTATCATGTCTCCTGGGGGAGCCTTCTTGCTTTGGGAACAGCCTGTCCCATGTCACCACCGGCAATAGGGTAACCAGTAGCCACATGAGGCTGGGTATTATGAACTCAAATGTGCTTAGTGTGTCCCAGGGCCCGGCCTTCTACCTTAACATAATGTGAAGTGAAGTCTCCCAGTCGTGTCCGACTCTTTGTGACCCTGTGGACTGTAGCCCATCAGGCTCCTCCATCCATGGGATTCTCCAGGCAAGAATACTGGAGTGGGTTGCCATTTCCCTGTCCAGGGGATTCCCCTGACCCAGGAATTGAACCCAGGTCTCCCGCATTGCAGGCTGTGGCTCAGCTAGTAAACAATCTGCCTGCAATGTGGGATACATGAGTTCAATCCCTGATAGGGAAGATCCCCTGGAGAAGGGCATGGCTGACCACTCCAGTAACATAATGTGAAGTCAAATGTAAATAGCTAGATGTGGCTACTGTGGACATCTGTGCTGTGGAACTACAGAACTTATTCTTAAGAACTGGAAGCACAACTTCCCTTGTGGGTCACTGGGAGTGGTGGCAGGTGGGGTCATGAGTCACTGGGTGTGGTTGTTCAGGGAGTCATAGATTTCTGGGAGTGGTTGTAAGTGGGGTCATGGGTCAGTGGAAATGGTGATCAATGGGGTCACTCTACCCTCTGGTTCAAGGACCATGTATCTTACCTCGTGGGGAACTAAGGATGGCAGATGTGGAGCATGTCCGATCCCTGGAGGGTGACACCCCAGTACCACGGGCTCTCATATCCCAGTGTGCACCCCACATGTGCTTTGTAGAGGCCAATCCACTGTTCCAGAAGACCAAGAGCTTCTGAATGGTGGGGGCTGAGATAGCGACTTTGGATCCCATGGCCACTTGCCCTCTGAGCCCCTGGTGTGCTGTTAGAGGGTCTCTTGGTCTTGGATGGTTTTGTGAAATATCCTGTGTCAGTCAGTTCTGCTTTCTGTGAGCCCTCAAATAGTGGTGCCAGACAAGGTGCTGCAAGCAGGAAAGAGAAACCCACATCTAGAATGTGTACATATCGATTTCAGTAAAGATGAACCTCTCCTCCTTCAAGGATGGAAGTGAGATGTGATCAAGTCACCATTAGCGGCTCAATGATCTGGAGGGACGGTGCCACTGAGGGATCGGCATCACTTTTTGTCCATGGTGGGGCAAACCCCTGGTAGGTGCCGTAGCTCATCTGGCCTGCTGGTGGCGCCTGTGCTGCTGAGCCCAGATGCAGCTTCATCCTTGGCCCCACAGCTCCTCCATGCGTGAGAGCATTTTGTAGCCCTGAGGGACCACTGACAGAGGCTGGGCGCTCTCAGTTCTTCAGGCACTGGGTCTTCAGTGATGTTTCTTCCCTCTTGTATGCTGCATGCTTTTGTGAGTAGCAAGAGGCAATGCACATATCTTCCTTTTTGGTGTCCCTTCCTATAGGTTCATTGATGTACTCCTTCTCCAAACCTACTTGTGGCAATCTACCAAAATGTCTCATTCTAAGTACCTGACTGACTGGCCAATCCATTTTCCATCATCTTTAAGCCCATGTCTATTCTTGGCTCGGGCCATTTCCTTTATCCATATATAGTGGATCCCTAGAGGCACCATCAGAAGTTGCGTCCACTGGGAGTGGATTTCTGCTCGCCACTGTCTCTATGGCCACGTGCGGTGGAGGTGGTATTGCAGCAGGAGTCCATTTCCACCTGCAGTTTCAGTTCAGCTAACCCACCCCTCATCTATGCTCAGCATTTCTACACTCCATTCCTAGCAGCTGGTCAGGAAAGAACTTCCTGGTCCATTAATCTCCAGGAATAAACTGTGGCAGAGGTGCTTGTGACACATTTGCAGGTCATATTGGTGTTTAGCTCACCTTTTTGTAATCTATGGCCTTGCTTAGGTCTGATCTCCTCAGAGACGCCACTTCTGTTTTGTGGTGGATTACTGTTGCAGTCGCCTCCCTTTGTGGGTCTGACAGAACCTAGCTCATGAGGACCAATGGCTGCATGCTGTATGCCAAGGAGGTGGCCATGTGTTCCAGCAAAGATAACAAACCTGGCAAAGCAGTTGCTATCGAGTGGGTGGTGGTCCAGTGTCCTCCTTAGGAGCCTAAAGGTTTAAGTAGGGTCCAGACTGCTGAGGAGGTTCAGTGGGGACCACCTCCCTGCATCCTTTTGGTGTTAAGGGTGTCATTAATGCTTCACATCTCCCAAACCAGAGGGAATCTTGGTTTGTATTTACTGTCACAGTCAAGGTGCAGGGAGTGCACTTGATCTTCCCCGCTCTGATAGCTTCTATACTAACGGGCTTGTGTGCATTCAGGGCTTGTGCCCATCATCAAGCACGTCTGTTCTAATCACACATCTGGAGGTGGCAGGCAGGAGCTCTCTGGGTCAGATCTAGGCCAGACCTCCATATGTTCCTGGTGCACACATGCTCCCCCTCCACTGCGGACACTGACGGAGTGAAGGCCTGACTATCACTTCCCAGAGCATCTCGCTTCTAGACGTCCTTACAATGTTTGCATCTTTCCTCTCTCCCCTGCATCCAGTCACCAAGGTGAACGATGTGGGTCTCTTTGTGGGACAGACTTGGGGAATGATGGCTGCATACATCTGCCATGGTGTTGCAGAGTCTTTACTCATAAGGATCCTTCCTTCCCTTTGGTCAATGAATTCTGTTTCTGACAATTGACTCAGGTCTGGGAACTGGGGAAGACATCATGACTCTTTTGGAGCACTCTCCTGCATCCTCCTGCTCACTCATTCTTATTGTCTATCAGACAGTAAGGAATCTACCTGCAATGCAGGAGACCTGGGTTTGATCCCTGGGTGGGGAAGATCCTCTGGAGAAGGGAATGGCAACCCACTCCAATATTCTTTCCTGGAGAATTCCATGGACAGAGGAGCCTGGCTGGCTACAGTTCACGGGGTTGTAAAGAGTCAGACAACAACAACTGATCCATCCATCCATGCACCCACCCCATCCATCTATCTGTCTGGGTCCCCAATAGAAAGATGCATAAAGGAGACAAAAGGCAACTAACAAAAGAAATAGAAATGACTAAAAACCTTGAGAATCTCAATGTTTCTAGAACTCAAAGAAATGTATATTACAACATTGAGAACATCCAGTGAACATGGACAGTAGTTAATGTCACATAGGAAAAGGGAAAACAGACTCGCTCAAGCATTACTGATGGTGATGCACATTGATCTGACCTTTCTGGAGGGGAATCTGGCAATAGGTAGGAAAAATCTAAACAGGCATACCCTTATACAGCAATTTCACTTCCAGGAATTTATTAGGAAATAACTGGACAACTTCACAAGGACATATGTACAGGGATTTCCAGGGAGAACAACCTAAACCTCCACAGTAGAAACCTGGTTAAATAAGTTATGCTACATGGATATCATGGAATTGTCTTTAGCTACCAAAAATGATATAAAGCCATATTTAGTGATATAGAAAGAAGCCCACAATATAATAAGTACAAAAGCTAGACTACAAAAGTGTGCAGTGTGATACATTTCTTTTTGGAAAATTCTGTGTGAAATGTACAAAAAAAAAAAAAGTCTGGAGAATATATAGGCCAGAAAAAATATTTTTGGTTACCTCTGAATTATAGGATTTTGTTTGAGTTTTACTTTTTCATATGTATCTGCATTCTCTGAATTTTAGGTAATGAACATGTATAACTTTTGAAATCAGATAAAATCAGCAATGCTGAAATGCTCTGAAAAGTGGAATGAAATGCTTGGTCAGGAGACTTCACTCTTCCCTTTCATTCCCACCTGAAGCCAGTGCATCAGAGCATCTCCAGATGGAATTATGCTTCAACTGTCTCAGGCAGATGAATATCTATCCTCTTTCTTAAAGTTTCCAGAAAAAGAAGCTTCAAAATTTCCTATGACAATCCATTCCAGAGTTTATCAAATCCGTCTGAAAAAGAAATTTCACCTAATGTTTAATCTGAAACACCTGCTCTGTGATTTAAGTCACTGCATTTCTGCTTCAATTTGTAGTGAAAATAGGAACTGGTGGCTACCGTTGGTCCTCAATCAGTTCAGCTCAGTCATGTCCGACTCTTTGCAAACCCATGGACTGCAGCATGCCAGGCCTCCCTGTCCACCACCAACTCCTGGAGTTTACTCAAACTCATGTCCATTGAGTCGGTGATGCCATGCAACCATCTCATCCTCTGTCATCCCCTTCTCCTCCCGCCTTCAATCTTTCCCAGCATCAGGGTCTTTTCAAATGAGTCAGTTCTTTTCATCAGGTGGCCAAAGTATTGGAGTTTCAGCTTCAGCATCAGTCCTTCCAATGAATCTTCAGAAACAATTTCCTTTAGGATGGACTGCTTGGATCTCCTTGCAGTCCAGGGGATTCTCAAGAGTCTTTTCAAACACCACAGTTCAAAAGCATCAATTCTTCAGTGCTCATCTTTGTTTATGACCCGACTCTCACATCCATACATGACTACCGGAAAAACCATAGCTTTGACTAGACGGACCTTTATTGGCAAAGTAGTGCCTCTGCTTCTTAATATGCTGTCTAGGTTGTTCATAATTTTTCTTCCAAGAGGCATGTGTCTTTTCATTTCATGGCTGCAGTTACTATCTGCAGTGATTTTGGGAGCCCCCCAAAAGTCTCTCACTGTTTCTATTGTTTCACCATTTATTTGCCGTGAAGTGATGGGACTGGATGCCATGATCTTCGTTTTTTGAATGTTGAGTTTTAAGACAGCTTTTTCACTCTTCTCTTTCACTTTCATCAGGAGGCTGCTAAGTTCCTATTCACTTTCTGCCATAAGGACGATGTCATCTGCATATCTGAGTTTATTGATATTTCTCCCAGCAATGTTGCTATGCCAACAGGAAGCTGCTTAAAAATAGTCCGCTGAACCCCAGAGGGACACGATTGCAGGCTGGAGACATGGTGGCATGGAACACTTTTTTCTGCCCTTGTCAGCCAATGGTAGGTCCCAAAAGCAGATGAAAGACCCTGGCATAATTTTCCTGGTTCCCGTCCCCATAACATCTTTGTGCACCAAGTTTATTCCAGCCTTTCAATTTATGGAACCCTCCCTGCTGTCCCAGCAACTGTGCACTGTTACTACACCCAGCATACAGATGTGAAACCTTAGGCTGGAAAAGGGCCATCACTGGCTCAAGATCTTGAACCCTGGCCTCTGAGCTACGACACCACAATGCCAAGGACAAACCCAGGCAAGGACACTGATCTGGGCTGCTCAGCTCTGCACTGTGAGGCTGATGGCCATACACCCTAACAGTTAACTGGGGTACCTGGAGGGTGACCAGGGCACAGAAGCCAGGGTGGGCATTCAAGAGACAGCTTCCAGATCATGGGCTGACAGAAAACCACAATTTTGCTCAGGGAAAACATGGCTTTTGCAATTCAGGGTCCACATTAAACCTACGAATATGATTAGCATGTTGCAAGTGAGGGCCAGGTGCCACTCCCTGAAGGCAACTTTCTATCCTGTCCAAAGTTAATGCACAGGTTTCTCTGAGACAGAGGGGACTGCCCAGCAGGGCAAGCAGCACCAGCAGCAGCACAGTGCCATTTACGCCATCTCCTCTACCTGCATTTCCTATCAGCGCTTGAGAAGTGTGCTATGAAAGCAAGTCAATGAGGTGAGCTTAATGCTGCTGAGCTTCCGGTGTCCTTGCCTGTATCTCAAAACCAGAGACTCCTGAATCACATTAACACCCCAGAATTGTGTGGCTGGACCCAGGTTTTGTGAGGCTGTAGTGGGAGACTGCACAGGGCTCCGGATGTCCTGAAACAAGATGGTGTATAGGTTTCCAGAATTACAAACTAGTGAATACACGTGCTTGCCAAGGGTCCTTCCTCTTTTTAGCTCTGCTAAATCACTTCAGTAGTGTCCGACTCTGTGTGACCCCATAGACAGCAGCCCACCAGGCTCCCCCGTCCCTGGGATTCTCCAGGAAGAACACTGGAGTGGGTTGCCATTTCCTTCTCCAATGCATGAAAGTGAAAAGTGAAAGTGAAGTCTCTCAGTCGTATCCGACTCTTAGTGACCTCATGGACTGCAGCCTGCCAGGCTCCTCCGTCCATGGGATTTTCCAGGCAAGGGTACTGGAGTGGGTTGCCATTGCCTTCTCCGACTAGTGAGTGCTTATTTTTCTATATTATGGATATACCTCAGTTTTTTCACTCTTTTGTTCAAATTTCTATCATTCTGTTCAATTTTCTGCCCATCCCTCCCAGCTTTATTGAGGCATACTTGACCAAAAGTAAGATATTTAAAGTGTACAGTGTGATAGTTTGATATACATATATATGTGTTTGATATAGTGAAGTTCTGGAGTTAACTGATAATGAGACTATAATCTCTTATCTCTAGGGACCTGAGGCCTGAATTGGCTGCAATCTCATTCCTAACTATCACTTAGAGATGGAAGTGGTATGTAAATCACCCTATATCTCTGACACTACTTTCCCACTCATAGGAAGACATCACTAGCATTCCATTTCCAGTCGATTTTGCAAAATTCTATGTGGCTCACAAAATGTAAAAATTCTATAAAAGATTTACCCATGAAATTAGATTGAAATATCTATTCCATGCATATTAGTGACATCAATAGAGACAGTTAAAGCTCTAGATTTTATATATTGGTGGGGTCTAGCATCAGAAATGATTGAGGGAAGGGAGGAGAATGGTTTAATGACTTATCCTGGGCTGAATTTGCACAGCAATCTCACTGTTTCTTACTTGCATATGTTTCTTTATAGAGGCATTTGTTGGGGAATCTAATGAACATTATGGTGTCCTAAGCCCTCTATCAGATGCCTTAACATCTCCACTCATGGCAGAAGCTACACAAAGCCTAATGTGTAGATTTATAAAAGAATAATTAGCACATTTCTAATTGTTGAGATCTGGATTTTGCTTTGAAATTACTACTAGGCATTTGGGTGATGATGAATAAGTTACTTTCTCTCTTTGGAATCTATTTTTTAAATGAGGGGCTTCCAAGGTGGCTCAGTGGTTAAAAAAAAATTGCCTGCCATTGCAGGAGACATGGGTCAATCCCTGATCCAGGAATATCCCACATGCCATGGAGCAACTAAGCCACAACTATTGAACCTGTGCTCTACAGCCCAGAAGCTGCAACTACAGATCACACATGTTGCAGCTAATGAAGCCTGTGTGCCCTAAAGCCTGTGCTCTGCAACAGGAGAAGCTGCTGCAATGAGAAGTCCACAGACTCACCTCATTGTTAAAGAAAAAGTCTGAAATGCATTGAATGCAATCTCAGAAATGACAGAATGATCTCTGTTCATTTCCAAGTCAAACCTTTTAATATCACAGTAATCTAAGTCTATGCCCCAACCACTAATGCCAAAAAAGCTGAAGTTGAATGGTTCTGTGAAGACCTATAAGACCTTCTAGAACTAACACCAGAAAAAGATGTCATGAAATAAGTGGAGTAGCAGGCAAGTTTGGCCTTGGAGTACAAAATGAAGCAGGTCAAAGGCTAACAGACTTTTGCCAAGAGAATGCACTGGTCATAGCAAACACCCTGTTCCAACAACACAAGAGACAACTCTACACATGGACATCACCAGATGGTCAGTGCTGAAATCAGATTGATTGTATTCTTCACAGCCGAAGATGGAGAAACTCTATACAGTCAGCAAAAACAAGACCAAGATCTGACTGTGGCTCAGATCATGAACTCATTGCCAAATTCAGACTTAATTGAAGCAAGTGGGAAAACCACTAGACCATTCAGGTATGACCTAAATCAATTTCCTTATGATTACACAGTGGAAGTGACAGATAGATTCAAGGGACTATATCTGATGGATAGAATGCCTGAAGAACTATGGATGGAGGTTCATAACACTGTACAGGAGATGGTGATCAAAACCATCCCCAAGAAGAAGATGCAAAAAGGCAAAATGGTTGTCTGAGGAGGCCTTCCTGATAGGTGAGAAAAGAAGAGAAGTAAAAGGAAAAGGAAAAGGAAAAGATATATCCATCTGAATGCAGAGTTCCAAAGAATAGCAAGGAGAGATAAGAAAGTCTTCCTCAGTGATTAGTGCAAAGAAATAGAGGGAAAAAATTGAATGGGAAAGACTAGAGATCTCTTTAAGAAAACTAGATACCAAGGGAACATTTCATGCAAAGATGGGAATAGTAACGGACAGAAATGGTATGGAGCTAACAGAAGAAGAAAATACTAAGAAGAGGTCGAAAAAATACACAGAAGTATGCAAAAAGATCTTAATGACCCAGATAAACATGATGGTATGATCATTTACCTAGATCCAGACAGCCTGGAGTGCAAAGTCAAGTGGACCTTAGGAAGCATCACTACAAACAAAGCTAGTGGAGGTGATGGAATTTCAACTGAGCTATTTCAAATCCTAAAAGATGGTGATGTGAAAGTGCTGGAATCAATATGACAGCAAATTTGGAAAACTCAGTAGTGGCCACAACTGGAAAGGTCAGTTTTCATTCCAATCCCAAAGAAACGGTATGCCAAAGAATGTCCAAACTACCACAGAATTGTACTCATCCACATGCTAGCAAAGTAATGCTCAAAATTCTCCAAGCTATGCTTCAACCTCAGTAATCTCAGATATGCAGAATATACCACCCTCAATAACCTCAGATATGCAGATGACACCACCCTTATGGCAGAAAGCAAAGAGCAACTAAAGAACCTCTTGATGAAAGTGAAAGAGGAGAATGAAAAAGCTGACTTAAAAGTCAACATTCAGAAAACGAAGATCATGACATTGGGTCCCATCACTTCATGGCAAATAGATGGGAAAACAATGGAAATAGTGACACACTTTACTTTCTTGGGCTCCAAAATCACTGCAGATCGTAACTGCAGCCATGAAAGTAAAAGGCTCTTCCTCCTTGGAAGAAAAGTAATCACAAACCTAGACAGCATTTTTAAAAGAGAGACATCACTTTACCAACAAATTTCTGTATAGTCAAAACTATAGTTTTTTCAGTAGTCATGTATGAATGTGACAGTTGGACTATAAAGAAAGCTGAGCTCTGTAGACCTGATGCTTTTGAACTGTGGTGTTGGAGAAGACTCTTGAGAGTCCCTTGGACTGCAAGAAGATCAAACCATTCTTTCCTAAAGGAAATAAATGCTCAATAGTCACTAGAAGGACTGAGGCTGAAGCTGAAGCTACAGTATTTTGGCACCTGATGTGAAGAACTGATTCATTTGAAAAGACCCTGATTTTGGGAAAGATTGAAGGCAAGAGGAGAAGGGGATGACAGAAGATGAGATGGCTGGATTGCATCATCAACTCAATGGACATGAGTTTGAGCAAGCTCCAGGAATCTGGTGATGGACAGGGAATCCTTGCTTGCTGCAGTCCATAAGTTCACAAAGAGTTGAACACGAATGAGCAACTGATTCGAACTGAACTGAACCACTCTGCCTGTGGTGTCAACTATGTCTCTTGAGAACTGCAAGCTTCTTAAAGACAGGCAGATAATTTGCCATCACACTCTCAGCAGTTACCGTGGTGCTTGGCAAAGTTAATTAACTAACTACTAACTAAATAAGAAAATGTAGATTAGTATAATCTTCCCAAATTGCTAACATTAATTCAGAAAAATGCAAATCCAAAAGTAAGTATACATACTGAGTGCTCAGTCGTGTCTGACTATTTGAGATTCCATGGACTGTAGCCCACCAGGCTCCTCTGTCCATGGAATTTTCCAGGCAAGAAATACTGGAGTAGGTTGCCATTTCCTCCTCCAGTGGATCTTCCTGAGCCGGGGATTGAACCCAGGTCTCCTGCATTGCAGGCAGATGCTTTACCCTGTGAGCCACCAGGAAATCTCAAAGTTTCTTTTGAAACTCAACATTAAAAAAAAAAAAAAAAAACTAAGACCATGGCATCCAGTCTCATCTTGTGCTTGTGCTTAGCCGCTCAGTGATGTCTGACTCCTTGTGACCCCACGGACTGTAGTTTGCTAGGCTCCTCTGTCCATGGAGATTCTCCAGGCAAGAATACTGGAGTTGGTTTCCATGACTTCCTCCAGGGCATCTTCCCAACCCAAGGATCGAACCCAGGTCTCCTGCATTACAGGTGGATTCTTTATCATCTGAGCCACCAGGAAAGCCCTCCAGTCCTATAATTTCATTCCAAGTAGAAGGAGGAAAAGTGGAAGCAGTAACAGATTTTATTTTCTTGGGTTCCAAAATCACTGTGGATGGTGACTGCAGCCATGAAATTAAAAAAACGCTTACTCCATGGAAGAAAAGCTATGACAGACCTAGACAGCATCTTAAAAAAGCAGAGCTATCACTTAGCTGACAAAGGTCCATATAGTCAAAGCTATGATTTTTCCAGTAGTCATGGACAGATGTGAGAGTTGGACCATAAAGAAGGTTGAGCACAAAAGAATTGATGCTTTTGAACTATGATGTTGGAGAAGTCCAACTATGATGTTGGACTTTTAACTCTCAAAAGTCCCTTGGACAGCAAGGAGATCAAACCAGTCAATCAAAAAGCGAATGAACCCTCAATATTCATTGGAAGGACTGACATTGAAGCTGAAGGTCCAATACCTTGGCCACCTGGTATGTGAAGAGCCGACTCACTGGAAAACACCCTGATGCTGGGAAAGATTGAAGGCAAAATGAGAAGGGAGTGGCAGAGGATGAGATGGTTGGAGAGCATCACTGACTCAATGGACATGAATTTGAGCAAACTCCTGGAGATAGTGGAGGACAGAGGAGCCTGGTGTGCCACATCCTTGGGGTCATAAAGAGTCAGACATGACTTAGCAATTGAATGACAACAATCTCTCTTTTGAACTCCATTTCCACCACTCTAAGTGCAAAATGAATATCTATGCCTAAATGTTCTATAGTAGGCTTACATTAAAAATATTTAAAACTGAGTTCCTCTCCCCCAATGAAACCCCATCCTCTTGGACTTTAGTATACATCCAATGACAGCAGTGATCATGTCTGTCTTGTTTTCAGCTGTTTATGACCAGTGCCTAATACAGAACCCGTCTTAAAGAAGGTTTTCAATAAATGTTTCTTCCAAGGCCACATCCTATATGGCATCAGAGTCAAGCCCTGTAGCTTCTAAATTGCTCAGATCCCTTCTCCATATCTACTATAGCAGCCTTCACAATCTTGTATCAAATTGTTCATATATGTTTCTCTATTTACCTTTAGATTTTAAGCTCTGTGGGAAAAGAGATTGTCTGCATCATTTGTCTTTACCACATATTCCAACCACAGTAAATGTTTACTGAATTAAATAATATTAAAAACTTTAGCTTGTTGTGGCTCTTAATTTTTAAGTAGTTCAAGTGACTTTGTTTCTGGTGATTCAGTACAGTCATGCTAGATAACAATCGTAGTGATTATGACACATGCTAAGTGCCATGTGACACATGCTAAGTGACACATGCTTAGGCATAGTATTAAGTGTTTTCCTGGATTACCTTATAAAATCCTACCCAAAGCTATTATTATATTCATTTCACACATGAGAAAACTCAGACACAAATAGGTTAATAACTTACTTAATCTCAAACAGGTAGGAATCAAATCACCGTTAGTTAACTGACTATATACTTATTTTTGATAGCCCCCCTGGTGTTTATTCTTATATCATTCTTTGCTGAAGAAATACACTTTTTCTTATATAGATGGTCTAAATATAAAAATAGTCCATTTGGATTCCAGGACACTCTTACTGGCCATTCAGAGCCCAGAAGTTTTACCAGAAACTTTGTTGGTGATCACTTTGGCAAGCAACTTCAGTAGTCTGGCAGGTGAACTAGAAATTTTCCTGATATAGTTTGAGTTTCACTTTAAATGTAAGTCACTAGAGATTAGCTATCCTATTGATTATGAACTCAGAGATCAGTCCACTGATGACCTGAGGCTCTGGAGTAGGCACTCACCATCTGATCAACTGTGATGCCTTCTATGGGTGAGATTTGGGTGAGAAGCGTTAGTAATAAATGCAGAAAAGAAAAAAAAAATATGCTATGCTTCTCTGGTTGACTTGGACCTGGACATTTGAGGGACTGAAAGATCATTTTTTTTCTTTAAAATACAAATAAAGATGTGAGCAGCATGCAACGAAGCAAGCTTTTTCAGAATATGACAGCCTTTTGTTCAGCTCTGTGTGGTGAGAGGATATTCTCTCACCTCAACTGACTGGAAGGTGTCAGAACATAAATGCTTCAAACTAGGCCCAGGCTTCTTTAAAATGCCCTCATTTAACATCAATAAAACAAAGCTTTTATCTATTTTCCTGTGAAAATATATTTCAGTTGGAAATCTATAAATTCTTGTTAGAAGTCCAGGTGTTTCATGCCTAAACAGCAAAAGGACTTGGCATTTTAAATAACTACTTTGATAAAGACTCTGCTTTCTGGGTGCACAACTCCAGGTGGACATAGCAAGTCTGCTGGAATACACCTAATGACAACTCAAGATAAATGCCTCTGAGTTTATTGTCTCAAAACTGTGGTGTGCTTTCCTTTGGTGAATGATTTTATTCTGTATTCTCTCCCTTCACCACTCACCATGCCCTAACCATCAGACTATCACCCTTTAGAGCCCTGCTACCTGTGTTTTACCACACTAGACAATTTTACCACACTATTCTTTTTTTAGTGTAGTTTTACCAAACTACTCTTCATTCCCTGGACACTTTCCTGCTTTTTCACTTTTGTTTCCTGAGGGAGCATATTTTGCTCCTCCTGATAGACACTTACCCAAGGCTTTGTTCAAATGTTACCTCTTTGGGGAAGTCTCTGACAGACAGCCTCTAATTGCAAAATGAGCTAATCCTTCTCTCTGCTTCCTGGCACCATACCTCCATTGCAGTGTATATCATGTTGTGTTGCGATTATTTAGGGATGTGATTCCCCAAAAATGTTCTACAAGGGGAAGGGCTAGTTTGTGTGTACAAGCATACAGACTAAATAATTTCCTTATTTACTCATACTGAATCTTTTTTTCAGCAAGGATTTGAGAAAACTAAAAGGCTGCACAGCAACAACTAAAAAAACAAATAGGTGAGAGTAAAGTACAATATGTGAATCAGGACACAGAGCTGTGAATGACTCAGATAAGGACTGAGATTATATTTTATCCATCTTAATATTTCAATAACTTAGAAAGTGACTAGCATTTAGAAGACAAGTATGCATAATTTAAATGCATTTATTTATTTTTTATTCATTATCATTGCCCTTGAATGCATTAAGTGGTAATTTATCAAGGCATGAAGCCTCCTCCTATTTATGAACTGATCATTCAGTCACCAACACCAGGACACAACTTACGAAGCACTGGAATTTATCATTCATTTTCCCCAACAGTTCTCCCCATATATAGATGTGAAACCAAAGGTCTAGAGAGATCAAGTCATTTGATCAAATCACATAGTTTAAACATTGGTGTAATCATCTCTTAGGACCTCATCTGCAAAATGAAAAAGATGAAAGGGAACTCAGCATTCATCTAGCCCAATCTTTCACATTATATAATTCTAAAGTTATTTTGGATGTATTATATTAAAAGTCATTTCTCATTTTCACTCATTCTAATTCACTGATGATATTTTATTTTCAGGTTGTCCCTGCATTTCATTCAGAGCAGCATCATTTAATCTACATCAGGAACACCGGTGGCTTCCTTCTGTTATCCAAGGGATTCTGACACACCTGAACCCACTTCAGTATTCTCCGGCTTCCCTTGTGTCTCAGCTGGTAAAGAATCTGCCTGCAATGCGGGAGACTGGGGTTCGATCCCTGGGTTGGGAAGATTGCCTGGAGAAGGGAAAGGCTACCCACTCCAGTAATCTGGCCTGGAGAATTCCATGGAATTCCAGTCCATGGAATTGCAAAGAGTCGCACATGACTGAGCAACTTTCTCTTTTGAGTAAAGAAGCAGTGGCTGGAGAAAAGGGCTAGGAGAAGAATAAAAGCAAACAGATGGGGGTTGTAGGAGGGAAAGAGAAAACAGAGGCATTTGTTTGGATATCACTTTCAAATCACAGTTACCAAAAACAAAAATGGATGATTGGAGCAAGATAAGCTTCCATGGTGCACACTCAAGAAATGAAAATCTGAGAGAAGACAGATGAAAATTTTCCATGAGGTGATGACCTCATACTTTTTTCTTAGAAACTAATCAGGACTGTTTAGAAATGTAGTCTAGGATATTCTGGCCTGACTACAAGCTCATCAGAGCAATTTCTTGAGATGATATTTCTTTCCACCCAAGAATCATTCTTTGAGTATTTGAGAAAGTTTTATTTGCAAAGCTTCTATAGAGAGAAGTGATTTTTAACAAGCCTCAGCATGAAACTTGGAATCAAGATTGCTGGGAGAAATATCAATAACCTCAGATATGCACATGACACCACCCTCATGGCAGAAAGCAAAAACTAAAGATCCTCTTGATGAAAGTGAAAGAGGAGAGTGAAAAAGTTGGCTTAAGGCTCAACATTCAGAAAACTAAGATCATGGCATCTGGTCCCATAACTTCATGGCAAATAGATGAGGAAACAGTGGAAACAGTGGCTGACTTTATTTTTGGGGGCTCCAAAATCACTGCAGATGGTGACTGCAGCCATGAAATTAAAAGACGCATACTCCTTGGAAGAAAAATTATGACCAACCTAGACAGCATACTAAAAAGCAGAGATATTACTTTGCCAACAAAGGTCCATCTAGTCAAGGCTATGGTTGTTCCAGTGGTCATGCGTGGATGTGAGAGTTGGACTATAAAGAAAGCTGAGCACTGAAGAATTGATGCTTTTGAACTATGGTGTTGGAGAAGACTCTTGAGAGTCCCTTGGACTGCTAGGAGATCCAACCAGTCCATCCTAAAGTAGATCAATCCTGAATATTCATTGGAAGGGCTGATGCTGAAGCTGAAACTCTAATACTTTGGCCACCTAATGTGAAGAGCTGACTCATTTGAAAAGACCCTGAAGCTGGGAGAGATTGAGGGCAGGATGAGAATGGGATGACAGAGGATGAGATGGTTGGATTGCATCATCAACTCAATGGAGATGGGTTTGGGGAAAACTCTGGGAGTTGGTGATGGAGAGGGAGGCCTGATGTGCTGTGGTTCTTGGGGTTGCAAAGAGTCGGACACTACTGAGCGACTGAACTGAACTGAGCATGAAATGTATAAGGAGGTATCTTCCCAAGTCTGCAATTATAACTCTGGACAATGTTATTGTTTGGTCAGTGGACTTGTGAAAACAATCATTTGTGTAACAACTTGTACTAAAAGTAGTGTTGGCAAAGTAATGTCTCTTCCTTTTAACAGAGACATTACTTTGTTGACATTACTTTGCTAAAAACGGTTGGTCTAGTCAAAGCTATGGTTTTTCCAGTAGTCATGTATGGATGTGAGAATTGGACTATAAAGAAAGCTGAGCACTGAAGAATTGATGCTTTTGAACTGTGGTGTTGGACAAGACTCTTGAGAGTCCCTTGGACTTCAAGGAGATCCAACCAGTCCATCCTAAAGGAAATCAATCCTGAATATTCATTGGAAGGGCTGATGCTGAAGCTGAAACTCCAATACTTTGGCCACCTGATGTGAAGAACTGACTCACTGGAAAAGACCATGATGCTGGGGAAGATTGAAGGCAGGAGAAGGGGACGACAGAAGATGAGATGGTTGGATGGCATCACTGACTCAATGGACATGAGTTTGAGTAAGTTCTGGGAGTTGGTGATGGACAGGGAAGCCTGGCGTGCTGCAGTCAATGGGGTCGCAAAGGGTCAGATCTGATTGAGCAACTGAACTTTATTAAAAAGATGGAGCCAAGTCATTTTGCTAAGTCAAATTATCCAGTCACAGAGGACAAGCACTGCATGATGCAACTTATGGGAGGAGTCTAAAACAGTCAGACTCATAGGAACAGAGAATGCAGTGCTGGTTGAGAGGGGCTATCAAAAGGGGGAAGTGGAGAGTGTAAACAGGTATAAAGTTTCAGTTCTATGAAATGAATATATTCTAGAGATCTGCCGGACTGGACATTGTGCCTCTATGGTTAACGATACTGTGTGATGCACTTAAGGCTTGTTAATATGGGAGGTCTCATGTTAAGTGCTCTTACTCAAATTAAAAAAAAAAATACTTTTGTCATTAAGAGATGTAAATTTCTCTGAACTGACCTAGTACAATGTTTTAAAGTATGCCATGTATTATAATTCTTGGCTATTTAATATTTCTAAGCAGGCTGCTTCTCTGTAGAGTTGGGTGCTCTGACTCACATGATTTGAAAAGTGGTTGGTTTAATATTAACTACCTAGAGATTGTGTAATTAAAACAGAAGGATGCTTCACCTCATTACCTTGTTAATTGATAGTGGATTCTATTCAAAGTAGGTAAATGAATTTTGAATGATAACCCTTAAAACAGAAAATATAAGATGAAGCATGCTGTCTTTTCAACACAGCTGGATTTTTTATAGTTATATTAAGCAAGGAAAACTGATAGCTCTTGAGGGGAAAAAGTATGAACACTGCACTTTACAGCTGTGATAAAGCATTCCAGATAAGGAAAATCAAGCAATTTTATTAGGAGAAAAATAGAGAACCTAAATAAAACCCAGCTCTCACTACATAACATCAATGTTTTGAATCTCTATATACTTACATTTCTGACTACCTTAATTTAGCTAAAATCATTTCTGCAAACAGGCAAATATACATATTTTTTTCATGGTAAAGGGAAAGAAAAAGACCATGTTTATTTCCTTTTATAACACATCTCTGTGACTGATGATTGGAAACTGTTCATCTGATTTACCAAAACTGGGGCCACTCTGTAGTTTTAGAATACTTTGAGAATCATCCTTTATTTTTTTGTGAAATTAAAATTTTAAAAGATGATAGCCATTGAACAACTAAGGTGTGCTTCTTAAATAGTACATGGTTGTCCGAGTCACCATGTCAGTAATAAAGTGCCTGTCTGACCTTTTAATGAACATGTAAACAGAGAATTTTAAAGCTGCTCATAGTTTACCTTCTGGGTTTTAATTTCCCACATATCTTGTTTAAAAAGTATCAGTTCAGTTCAGTTCAGTCTCTCAGTTGTCCAACTCTTTGTGACCCCATGAACCGCAGCATCATGTAAATCCAAATTTTGGGTCATTTAAAGTATTCATTGTTTGTTTGAAAGTCTCTGGCAGTATCTCAAGAGCTATTAACTACTATCATACAAACATGTATTCAGTTCAGTTCAGTTGCTCAGTCATGTCCGACTCTGTGACCCTATGTACTTCAGCATGCCAAGCCTCCCTGTCCATCACCAACTCCTGGAGTCTACTCAAACTCATGTCCATTGAGTTGGTGATGCCATCCAACCGTCTCATCCTCTGTCATCCGCTTCTCCTCCTGCCTTCAATCTTTCCCAGCATTAGGGTCTTTTCAAATGAGTCAGTTCTTCACATCAGGTGGCCAAAGTACTGGAGTTTTAGCTTCAGCATCAGTCCTTCCCATGAATATTCAGGACTGATTTCCTTTAGGATGGACTGGTTGGATCTCCTTGCAGTCCAAGGGACTCTCAAGAGTCTTCTACAACACCACAGTTCAAAAGCATCAGGTCTTCAGCACTCAGCTTTAGAGTCCAACTCTCACATCCATACATGACTACTGGAAAAAAACATCTTTGACTAGACGGACCTTTGTTGGCAAAGTAATGTCTCTGCTTTTTAATATGCTGTCAAGTTGGTCATAACTTTCCTTCCAAGGAGTAAGTGTCTTTCAATTTCATGGCTGCAGTCACCATCTGCAGGGATTTTGGAACCCCCCAAAATAAAGTCTGTCATTGTTTCCACTGTTACCCCATGTATTTGCCATGAAGTGATGGGACCAGATGCCATGATCTTAGTTTTATGAATGTTGAGTTTTAAGCCAACTTTTTCACACTCCTCTTTCACTTTCATCGAGAGGCTCTTTAGTTCTTCTATGATTTCTGCCATATTTGCCATAATGTAAATATGTATTAGGAATTGTTAAAAATATTTTTCCTGCCATTTTAATTTGTTGCAATATAGTATAATGAGGTCAAGCCCATTTGTTTGGTTAAGAAAGAAGTATTCAGAATAAATTTTTACTGGGCTAGAATAAGAGTTTTATAAAACTTCATAAAGATTTTCTTGGCAGAATCACTAATTTGTAGTGTCAATGTGAGGATTCCATATTTATTAAATCTGCTTCTAGATTTGTTTTATTAAAGAGGTGAATGCAAGGGTTAATGCTCAGCAGTGATAGGTTTACATGTTTTGGGGATGATTTTTGAAGTTCAAATATTGAGCCAATGTTGTAGAAATCAAAATCCACGGGTGGTGTCTTAAAGGGACTACTTTGATTTAATCATTTCTCCTTTATAAGTCACTTCATACATGTCAAGCACTGAGTTAGGAATCCTGTCAGGTAGAAATGCAGGAAATAATCAGTTACATGCTCTACACTCATGGAGAGTAGTTGGAGAGGTAGGCTGTCCACATACACTGTGGTGTGTCTAGCACTGGATCTGGCCAGGTAGACCTGGGCATGGTAGACATATTAAGTCTATGTATTAAATAGACAATGCATATTTATTTCCTGAAATCATGAACAAATGTATTTCATAGTGTGTGCATGCTAAGTCACTTCAGTCTGTGTCCGACTCTTTGAACCTTATGGATTGTAGCCCACCAGGCTCCTCTCTCTGCCCATGGGATTCTCTAGGCAAGAATATGGGAGTTGGTTGCCATTTCCTTTTCCCCACCCAGGGATTGGACCCAAGTGTCTTATGTCTCTTGCATTGGCAGGCAGGTTCTTTACCACCAGCCCCAACTGGGAAGCCCATTTCGTAGTATGCTGCTGCTACTACTGCTAAGTTGCTTCAGTCGTGTCCAACTCTGTGTGACCCCATACACGGCAGTCCACCAGGCTCCCCCATCCCTGGGATTCTCCAGGCAAGAACACTGGAGTGGGTTGCCATTGCCTTCTCCATTTCATAGTATAGGGACACACAAATGCTCTGAGAACTCACAAAAGTGAGGGCTTCATTTTAGCTCAGAGAGATAGTGGCTTGAATATAGAGGAAGTCTTTTCTGTTTTAGTGCAATATTGAAACATTTTTAAGGTTTTAATACGACTCTAATCATTAAAAACAATGCTATTAACTACATTTTTAACCTTAAACTCTTGACTTATTGGTTGTCTTGAAATAAACTTGTTCTTTATTGTAGATGCAAATGTTTAAGGATATGTCAACAATTATGAAAAATTGAAAGGAAATTTGATAAACACCATAAGAGAATAAGATCATAGAAAGAGCTCCTCCTGCCTGGGTCAATCCGTGCAAAACTAAGGAGGGAATGATATTTAAGAGTACAACTTTCTTCCTCATACCAATCTTAAGTGCTAGGATGTCATCTCAAACATCCCAGTTTTAGTTAATAATCCATTGTAGTCACTTAATCACGGAGATAGCTAAGCATTTTTATAATCTTCATCACATCTTAAGTTAATGAAGTTCATGAGATAGTCAATTTCCTTCTTCTTTTGCACTCCCCTCTTTAAGATTAAGTTATGTGAAATGCTACTCAAAATTTATGAATATATAAACGGTACACCATGAATTATACTCTTTCTTAAGTAGCTGAATTGCCCTACATCATTTTTATAGAAGTTATCATATTCATTTATTCATTTTCTCCATTCCAACTGAAGAAGTGGTGACTATGTGCCAGGTAATGGACCTATACCTTGGAGACACAAAGACAAAGACATTTACATTGGTATCAGCTCCAATGTAACTCATGGTCCAGTTGCAAAAAAAATGGACATGTTGCTTTATTAAGAGCAATGAAAGAAGGAAATATAGCACTGTGATAGAGACAGACAAGGGCAAGATAGCTAGTTTAGACTGGTGGACAGAGAATTACTCTTTGAAGAAGTGACATTTAAACTGAGCTTCTTAGGATGAGAAGGAGCTAGCCATTCAAACAGCAGAAGAAAGAATATTCCTTTCAGGAAACAACACATGTCAATTCCCTAAGGTGGAAAAGAGACTGATTTGTTATAGGAACAGAAAAAAAGGGTCAGTGGTTAAACAATGAGGGAGTAGCATAAGATGAAACTGGAAAGAAGGGCAGGAGGCTGGATCATGCAAATCCTTAGAGGCCAGCATGTAGAGATGGGACAATATTGAAATCTTGCATATAGAAACGTATCAGGATATAACTTAATTATTAAAATGGTTCTGGATATTGTAAAGAGAATAGATTAGAATAAGGAATAAGTTGAAGGAGGATGATTTTTTCTTAAGAACCTTTAAAAATGATCCAAGCACAGAGTGGAGGGTGGTAGTGACAATAGAAATGAATGTATTAAAGAGATATTTGCAGGTTTATCTGATGGGGTAAAATTATAATTAGACATTTACTTGTGTTTATCCCCTTACAGCCTGGAGCCCATTGAAGGGAGGGACTAAATCTTGTTCATCTCTGTTTCCACTCCCGATTGGGAATGTTTAATAAAAATGATTTTTTTTCATAACTTGGGGTTTCTGGGCTATGGCATGTTCTCATCAAATCTTGAAATAGATGAATCAATTTTGTATCTGCTATCTAGAGAGAGAAAAAAAGAAAGAATTTCTCTTTCTTTGCCCCTCTGGTTTTGATAAACTACAATGCAACAGGCATGGCCACATTCTCTTTCTCTATTGTCCCCTCACCTTCAAGAGCTTATAGACTTCAATGATATGCTTTCCTTATTTTTCTCTTTCAGGTTGAAGAAAGATAATCTTTTGATTTTTTCCTATATGGCAGTTCCTTCTTTTCACTGATTGTTTCTGTTTTGTCCCCCTGGATTTTCTTCAGCTCTTTTATGTCTTGTTTGAGATGTGATAGCACAATACTCCTGGGGTTAGTTAGCATACTACAATCCTGTATGGCAGTTGAATGTTGGGTTTTGTTTTATTCCAATATTCCAATTATCTAATAAAGCTTAATATTTTCTAGATAGATTTTAGTTATAAGGAGCAGACCCAAAGACCCATAAGTCTTCTCATAGTAATAATTTACCTTATATTAATACCTTAAAATGAAATATATTTTTCCTTGTAGTTACATACATATTTTCTCCCATTTCATATGGCCTTATGTTATTTTCCTGCACTTTGTCCCTGCCAGTTTGGTATCTCACTATCTGCAGAAGAGCTTAGTGTCAATTTCATTCTTTCCTTCAGATCACTTATAAAAACCATGGTATCAGGCTGACCCCTGGGAGATATCTCTATTTGTAGTTTCTCTCCAGAGCAATTTCCCCCTACTCTTAGTTTCTTGTCTGTAAAGCAATTCTCTATTCATGATGAAAATAATCTTCTCAACCTCATGGTAATTCTGATGGAAGATTATGCACTTTGAAAATGAATATGACATATATCAATCTATCTAACCTTCCATTAACTTTCCTGATATGCAGGTGAAATTTGTAGATCTTTAACTGTGAAAATGTCCACTAGAACTTTTTAAAATAGAAATCAATGTCATCCTTTCAGAATTTATGACTATTTATATTTGTCGCTAATAACTCCACAGTTTCACCCTTGGAGTCTCTAAAAATTTTTAGGCACTTAACAATTTATCAATTAAATCTATAGAATCATACAGAAATCCCTTGCATTCCTATACACTAACAATGATAAAACAGAAAGAGAAATTAAGGAAACAATTCCATTCACCACTGCGACAAAAGGAATAAAATACTTAGGAATATATCTACCTAAAGAAACAAAAAACCTATATATAGAAAACTATAAGACACTGGTCAAAGAAATCAAAGAGGACACTAATAGATGGAGAAACATACCATGTTCATGGATCGGAAGAATCAATATAGTGAAACTGAGTATACTACCCAAAACAATCTATAGATTCAATGCAATCCCTATCAAGCTACCAATGGTATTTTTCACAGAACTAGAACAAATAATTTCACAGTTTGTATGGAAATGCAAAAAACCTTGAATAGCCAAAGTTATCTTGAGAAAGAAGAATGGAACTGGAGGAATCAACCTGCCTGACTGCAGGCTATATTACAAAGCCACAGTCATCAAGACAGTATGGAACTAGCACAAAGACAGAACTATAGATCAGTGTAACAAATAGAAAGCCCAGAGATAAACCCACGTACCTATGGACACCTTATCTTTGACAAAGGAGGCAAGGATATCCAATGGAGAAAAGACAATCTCTTTAACAAGTGGTGCTGGGAAAACTGGTCAACCACTTGTAAAAGAATGAAACTAGAACACTTTCTAACACCATACACAAAAATAATCTCAAAATGGATTAAAGATATAAACGTAAGGCCAGAAACTTTAAAACTCCTAGAGGAGAACATAGGCAAAACACTCTCTGACATACATCACAGCAAGATCCTCTATGACCCACCTTCAAGAATGTTGGAAATAAAAGCAAAAATAAACAAATGGGACCTAACTAAAATTAAAGGCTTCTGCACAAGAAAGGAAACTATAAGCAAGGTGAAAAGACAGCCTTCAGAATGGGAGAGAATAATAGCAAATAAAGCAACTGACAAATAATTAATCTCAAAAATATACAAGCAACTCCTGCAGCTCAATTCCAGAAAAATAAAGGACCCAATCAAAAAATGAGCCAAAGTTTTAAACAGACATTTCTCCAAAGAAGATATACAGATGGCTAACAAACACATGAAAAGATGCTCAACATCACTTATTATCGGAGAAATGCAAATCAAAACCACAATGAGGTACCATCTCACACCAGTCAGAATGGCTGCTATCGAAAAGCCTACAAGCAATAAATGCTGGAGAGGGTGTGGAGAAAAGGGAACCCTCTTACACTGTTGGTGGGAATGCAAACTAGTACAGCCACTATGGAGAACAGTGTGGAGATTCCTTAAAAAACTGGAAATAGAACTGCCATATGACCCAGCAATCACACTGCTGGGCATACACACTGACGAAACCAGAATTGAAAGACACGTGTACCCCAATGTTCATCACAGCACTGTTTATAATAGCCAGGACATGGAAGCAACCTAGATGTCCATCATCAGATGAATGGAAAAGAAAGCTGTGGTACATATACACAATGGAGTATTACTCAGCCATTAAAAAGAATACATTTGAATCAATTCTAATGAGGTGCATGAAACTGGAGCCTATTATACAGAGTGAAGTAAGCCAGAAAGAAAAACACCAATACACTATACTATGCATATATATGGAATTTAGAAAGATGGTAATGATAACCCTGTATGCAAGACAGCAAAAGAGACGCAGATGTATAGAACAGTCTTTTGGACTCTGTGGGAGATGGCGAGGGTGGGATGATTTGGGAGAATGGCATTGAAACATGTATAATATCATATGTGAAATGAATTGTCAGTCCAGGTTCAATGCATGATGCTTGGGGCTGGTGCACTGAGATGACCCAGAGGGATGGGATGGGGAGGGAGGAGGGAGGGGGGCTCAGGATGGGGAACACATGTACAACCATGGCAGATTCATGTCAAAACCAATACAGTATTGTAAAGAAATTAGTCTCCAATTAAAATAATAAATTTTTATTAAAAATAAATAAAATTTACGTTTTATTTATACTCAAACCAGAATTCTTTATAATTTTTTCTTCACTCTAATAAAAGGAAACTAATAGTTTTCAAAATAAAAATAAATAAATAAAAATCTATAGCATCCTATAATTATTTGCTTAAATCCTTTTGTGTCACTCTACTTTCTCAACTGTGAGATACCTTCTTTGACTTTGTGAGGATTATTCAAGCATTCATTTAATGAACATTTTTGGGGAGGCTATATTCCTAACACAGTGAAGATACCACTGAACAATGTAGGGGAAATTTTCAATTCCTGCCTTTTAGGATTGAAAGACAATAAACAAATAAGTAAATAATATGTTAGGAAGTTATCAATGCTATGAAGAAAATTAAGCACTTAAGGGGATAGAAGATGAGATATGCACTAAGTCACTTCAGTCATGTCTGACTTTTTGTGACCCTATGGACTGTAGCCCACCAGGTTCCTCTGTCCATGGAATTCTCCAGGCAAGAATACTGGAGTGGGTTTCCATGCCCTCCTCCCGGAGATGTTCCCAACCCAGGGATTCAGCCCATGTCTCTTATGCTTCTTGCAGGTGGGTTCTTTACCAATAGTGCCACCTGGGAAGCCATATTTTGTCTTACCCCCATCCAAATTTTTACTGTTAAAACAATTAAAAAATATATTCAAGATCTCACCTGGCACTGCCAACCTGCTCTTTTAAACATGTTACTAGAACTGGCTTGTTTCTGACAGAAGCATCCCTTTGGAATTAATAATACTATTCACACAGTAACTATTTGGCCTTACACACTTTTATCTCATGTCCTCTCTCTCTCTCTTTTTTTTTTCTGGTAGAACTCCTCCCGATGCCTGGACATCATGAGCAACTATTAGGATGCTACCCCTCTGACCACACTTCATTGGTCAAGGGTTGGCTTAAGAGAGGTTACCACAAAATTTTTCCAATTACAATGGAAGAAACATGCTATTTGGTGGCTGGGACTCCACTGATTTAATATTTTAAAAGTCAGTATGCAGTGCATCCTAGGTCTCTGTTTATTTCACAAGAATGTCAGGGGATTCCCTAGGAGAATGTTCCAGGATCAAACTTAGAAGAATTTTGGTATAAATCAGGTTGTTCAAATTTCTTGTTGCTTAGAATACTCTAGGCAGATTGTTAAATATATAGGTGTCCAACCTCTTATGTACAGATTCTGATTCAGTCATCTGTATTTTAATAAGTAACTCTAAGTGATTTTATTTTCAGAAAAATTTAGAAAATGCTGAACTTTATACTCATTCTGACCAGGTCCTTTGCCTGCAATTCAAGTAATTAGCACTTGATGGCATTGTGCCTTTTCTAAAGACTCTGTACTATTTTCTAATGGAAGTCTCAGCCAACCATCAGCTGCTACTTCAAAAGAGATAAGTCTTTGGTCATGGCTTTGTTTTTTTACTTTTTAATGACTCTATTTACTCATTCAATAAATACAAGGTGCTTACAGGTTAATAATGGGAGAGGACAGATATTAAGTGGATAATCATATGACCCTTGATTGACAATATGAAGCAATAGTAAAAGGTGCAATGACTGCAAGGGATCTGATAGGGTGGAGCAATAATTCACAAAAGATTTTCCTGGGAACATGATTTTTAAACTAATTAGATCATGAAACTTGTTTCTGATCCTAGCACATTGAATTACTGGTATAGATCTGTTCCAGATATTCTGACCCTGAGTTCAGTTGTGAATGGGTCGATAACTCCAGATTTATTGGACTTTTGTACTGTCTATGAAGATGTCATGATTTTTCACCTATGGCTTCTCACAGACCTAAGCTTTCTTCATTCTATGTTAGGTAGAATAGATTGGCATACAGACTCTGCAAATCTATTGCATTGATCCCATCATGGGTATCCTGACTTTTTTCACTTCCTTATTTATCAAAAAGGTTATCCAACTGAGTATCTTAGTCTTGCTCCATATTTCAGCTCTTTCCCTTTCCCTCTCTTGGCCCCAAGGACAGAACATTCAGAGAGTGACTCTCCAACTACAAATGAAACCACTTCCCTGCTAAATTTAGAAAGGCCCAAATATTAAGTTATTGTTCAGTTACTAAATTGTGTCTGACTCTTTGTGACCCCACGAACTGCAGCACACCAGGCTTCCCTGTCCTTCACTATCTCCTGGAGTTTGCTCAAACTCATGTCCACTGATTCAGTGATGCTATCTAACCATCTCATCCTCTGCTGCCCACTTCTCCTTTGCCTTCAATCTTTCCCAGCATCAGGGTGTTTTCCAATGAGTTGGCTCTTCACATCAAGTAGCCAAAGTATTGGAGCTTCAGCTCCAGCATCAATTCTTCCAATGAATTTTGAGAGTTGATTTCCTTTAGGATTGACTCATTTGATCTTTCTCAAGAGTCTTCTCCAGCACGTCAATTTGAAAGCATCAATTCTGTGCTCAGCATTCTTTATGATCCAATACTCACATTCATACATGACTATTGGAAAAACCATAGCTTTGGCTATATGGACCTTTGCCAACAAAGTGATGTATCTGCTTTTTAATACACTGTCTAGCTTTGTCATAGCTCTCCTTTCAAGGAGCAAGTGTCTTAATTTCATGGCTGCAGTCACTCTCAGCAGTGATTTTGGAGCCCAAGAAAACAGTCTGTCACTGCTTTGACTTTTTCCCCTTCTACTTGCCATGAAATTATGGGATGCTATGATCTTTGTTTTTTGAATGTTGAATTTTAAGCCAGCTTTTTCACTCTCCTCTTTCACCCTCATTAAGAGGCTCCTTAGTTCTTTTTCACCTTCCACAATTAGTGTGGTATCATCTGCATATCTGAGGTTGATATTTCTTCTGGCAAGCTTGATTCCATCTTGTGATTCATCCAGCCCAGAATTTCACATGATGCACTCTGCATATAAGTTAAATTAGCTGGGTGACAATATATAGCCTTGTAGTACTCCTTCCCCAAATTTGAACCAACCAGTTGTTCCATGTCCAGTTCCTACTCTTGCTTCTTGACCTACATACTGGTTTCTCAAGAGACAGGTAAGGTGGTTTGGTACTTCCATCTCTTTAAGAATTTTCCACAGTTTGTTGTGATCCACACAGCCAAAGGCAAGGGGTTAGCATAGTCAATGAAGCAGAAGTAAATTTTTTTTTTTTTTTTGCTGGAATTCTCTTGCTTTTTCTATTATCCAGGAAATGTTGGCAATTTGATCTCTGGTTCCTCTGTCTTTTCTAAACCCAACTTGTACCTCTAGAAGTTCTTGGTTCACGTACTGCTGAAGCCTAGCTTGAAGGATTTTGAACATAACCTTGCTAGCATATGAAATGAGCCAATTGTCTGCTAGTTTGAACAGTCTTTGGCACTGCCTTTCTTTGGGATTGGAATGAAAGCTCCCCTTTTCTAGTCCTGTGGCAACTGTTTTCCCAATTTGCTGAGTTTCCCCAAATTTACTGAGTTTTACAAACATTAAAATATTAACTTAAATAATTGTTTTTTAGCACTGCTATAAATATTACAACTTGAAGAAGGAGGAGAAGGAGGAGTATGATAAAAAGAAGAAAGACTATTATCTACTCTGAGGAAAAATTAATAGATAAGAAACACAAGGATCAAGTGTTTTCATTAGTGTGTTAACAACCTTACAATTTTTAAAGAGTTTTAACATACACTTTCATTTGTGCCTGACAATAATCCAATATAAGAGTGGTGTTATTATCATTTTACTGATAATGAAACCAAGGCGCAGAGATAGAGATGTGTAGCCTGAGGTCAAAACTCTACCTAGTTCAATCTGTTTCTATCTCTGATTATAATGACAAGGTAGCTCATTCAATTTTGTGACTTACCTTATTCTGCTTCTCTTTTCTTGTCCCTGGGAACCTGCTTATTTGCAGTTCAACAAGGGTCCTGCAATTTCCATTTGCTTTGTGACTTGCTTTTTCCAGCTGTTCCTGCTGTTTCAGGGCTGGGACATCAAAGCTCAGCTTGAATCCTGCCACTTTAGGCATGGAAACCTTTATCAGTCTAACTGCTCGACTTGAATCCTTAACTACAATGAAGTCCTGCTTGTTCTCAGCAGAGAAGGTGCTGGAGCAAGAACCCCATGTTGTTTATGGGGTTGTTGTTGTTTAGCTGAAGATAGCTCACATCCCCAAAGGATATGGTGTCTAAGTGGGAGAACCTATTTTGGCCAACTAGCACATGCTGGATTACTGCTCCTTAAAAACCCCTGCCAGCCACTCTGCTATCTGTAGCTGTGGTTGCTTTAAGAATTCCTCATCACAGTTTTCTATACAATTCATAAAACCAAAGTGTTCTCCCAACTTTGTGGTCTAAGTTATCATTAGGGATTTTTATTTTGTGATTATTTTTATTTTCTTGGGCTTCAAAATCATTGCAGATGGTGACTGCAGCCATGAAAGTAAAAGACACTTGCTCCTTGGAAGAAAATCTATGATCAACCTAGACAGCATATTAAAAAGCAGAGACATTACTCTGCCTTCAAAGGTCCACCTAGTCAATGCTATGGTTTTTCCAGTAGTCATGTATGGATGTGAGAGCTGGACCATAAAGAAAGCTGAGCACCAAAGAACTGATGCTTTTGAACTGTGGTGTTGGAAAAGACTCTAGAGAGTCCCTTGGACTGCAAGGAGTAAAATCAGTCAATTCTAAAAGAAATCAGTCCTGAATATTCATTGGAAGGACTGGTGCTGAAGGTTGAAGCTCCAAATACTTTGGCCACCTGATGTGAAGAACTGACTTATTAGAAAAGACCCTGATGCTGGGAAAGATTGAAGGCAGGAGAAGGGGATGACAGAGGATGAGATGGTTGGATGGCATCACCAACTTGATGGACATGAGTTTGAGCAAGTTCAAGGAGTTGGTGATGGACAGGGTGGCCTGGTGTGCTGCAGTCCATGGGATCGCAAAGAGTTGGACACGACTGAGGGACTGAACTGAACTGAACATGCTTTTCAAACATACAGAACAAGGATTTCCTTACAATTCATAATCTGTACACTACCAAAGACAAGGAGCAGGGGCACTCTTCATGTCCACCTCAGTCAACACTGAGGCAGAAATGAGTAATCTGGCTGCATTATAGGCTGGTTTCATCCTTGTGCCTACCGTTTGCTTTGTATCGTTCAGTATTTTTCTCTGGTTCTCAAGTCGGCATCAGAAAGAAATTGCAATTGCTCAGAGGACCTTCACAAGTATTCTCTCAAGTCCATTTTGGACCCATATTTAAGGTATTCATTTTCCTACTCAGACATGTCTCTGCTCTTTGCCTTGGGGTGCTCTAACTATATTTGAAAATGTCTTTCCTTAAGCTCTTGCCTTTTCCCTTTAGTCCCTATATTGTCACTTGATTCCATCTATCACTTTCTGACCTCCCCCATCACACACCCATTAATCACTATAATAGAAGTATTAAAACCTCTGATTCCATCAGTTTCAAAAGCCTAGTGACTTTAAAGTAAAAATATTGGGGTTGTGATTCTGACTACACTCCTATGAGCTGACTTCATCATGGAAAAGTTATAAATCCTTCTATATTTTTATCTCTTCATCTGTAGATTGGAATAATTTAAAGCACCTACTCTTGGTTACCAAGAGAAACAATAAAAAGGCATGCAAAATGTTTAGAATAGTGTCTAGTGGGTAATAATGCATAATGTGAACTGTATTATTATGAACTTAGTGTATGTTTCTGAAAAATAAATTTAAGCATATTGACCTTACAGGTTTACCACGAAAATTAGATTATGTATGCAAAATATTTAGCAAGGTTCTGGCAGAATATAAGCATTCAAAAAATCATAGTCCTGTTCCCTGGTCTCCTTTCCCCATTCCATACTTTCTTGACTCACTTGGAAGACTACGTTTCCTCATGTATTTTTTCTGTTGTGAATTAATGACTACAAATTTAATGCTATCTTAAAGTGGCAATTTTGTATAAAGTCATCCCAAATCAAAGGAAAGTAAAGAGGAAAATTGTTAAATAGCAGCTATGTTTTCAGGCTAAAAAACATTATAGCAGTGACTCATTTTTAAAAGTTTCTTTAAATGCCACAGTGAAATGGACATTATAATAGTCCTTACCTTCTGGCTATTAGATACCTGAGAGCTTCCAGAGACACTGAAAGACTATGTGCTCTGCTCAAAGTCATTCTTCTTAATTTCATGAGGTCAAATGTAAAGTGTAATCACTTCACTTATGTTCAGTTGGTGTCACTATTCATTTTGCCCTTTTTCATAGTCTCATAGATTTCCAGGCTTTTTAGGGGCTAGTATCTGCCATCATCTTTAATTCCAGTTCTAGCGTTTGAACCTCTTCTTTTTTACCCCTGCCAACTGGTCTTGTAGCTTTTGTTGATACCTTCCAGGAAAAGGGTGCCAAAAATATCCAGAAAGTTGCCTAGACAAGCTTGAGAAAGACATATCTGTGAGAAAATTCTCCTTTGATTAGCCAAAATCTACTTCCATATATTCTCTCCCAATGTCCAAGCTTTGCCTCTTGAGACCTTAAAGAACTAATGTCTTCGTTCTTGTGCAATAGCAGTCAATCTATCATTGAAAGGAAGCTCTCATACTTCTTATGGATTTTTCCCCTCAGCCAGATAAAATCTAAGTAAGTGTAAGAAAACAAAAATTAAAAAAAACACACACACAAATTAAATTGAAATGCATATACAGATACTGTAGAACCAGTGATATATTAGATTTCACCAAAGTGTTCCCTTAAAGAAATTTTATATTTGGACACCCATTGCACACCTCTAGATTCCACTCCATATTCTATTGTTTGAGATGCTAACAGTTGATGTTTAGAGAAACATGGCCTCTTAATGAAGACATTTATCCATTTATTCATTTACTCCAAGTTGTAAATATTTGATATAATTTTATGTCATAAAAAGTGTATCTTTCAGGGCACTATTATATGCTCCTCACATTGGTCCCCTGTCATCTGTAAACTCCATTTACCCGATTGTTGGATCTATTTTTATTGTTAAGTTATAATAATCATAGCAGCTTACATTTATATGGGGCATTATGTGTTGCTTCTATATTCAGTTTCCCATTTGAGCTTCATAACATCTCTTGAAGGTACAGAATGTATTGAGTTACTATCCTCATTTTACTGTGAAGAAAGTATGGCTCAGAGAAATGAAGCAACTTGAAAAATTAATAAGAGCTGGATGAAGGAATGGAATGTCCTGAATATGAAAATAGATTTCAAATAAAGGGCAATCATACATTATTTCAATTTTCCACCTATTACTACCTATGTGACCTTAGACAAGTCAATCTCTCTGAGTGTCCAATTTTCTTAAGTCTAATGATAATGTTTATCAGTGAAATAAGTGATGAAATATTTATATATATATACACATAATATGATGAAATATATTCATGATGAAGTATATATATATACACACATATATACAATGAAATATATCTACAAAGTATCTAATATATATATATATATATATATATATATATATATATATATATAGGTTCTTTATGTAATAAAGGTAGGTATTCTGATTTCTAATTTGCTCCCCATTTCCAGTGTGTGGGGGAGGTTCCACACACCGACAAATAAATCTTCAGGACACCAGCTTGGTGTCCTACAATTTAACTCAATTCTGACACTATCTATCCAGAAATAGCATCAGATTCCATAGGTTAAGGATTCAGTAGTATATGACTGCCATCACCCCACCTCAGATGCTAGTTGAAAATCCAAATCCAGAAAACCTCTGTTTCTGACCAACCAGTTACAGACTGGAGGTTCCCAGAACCTTCTTGGGTTCAATTAATTTGCTAGAGCAACTCACAAAACTCAGTGAAACATTTTATTTATCAGATTGTCAGATTATTATTATACTTATATTATTATTATTATTAATTATTATAAAAGGATGTAACTCAGAGATAGCCAGAAGGAAGTGATGCATAGGGCTAAGCATGGAACTTAAGTATGGGACTTCCATGTCCATGCCTTTCCAGGCACATTAGTCTCACAGAATCTCCTTATGTTCACCAACCCAGAGGTTCTCTGAACCCCATTCTTTTGGATGTTTATGGAAGACGCATTACATAGGCATGGTTGAGTAAATCATTGGCCATTGGTGATGGATTTAACCTTTAGCCCATTTCTCTTCTCCACAAATCAGGAGGTGGGACTGAAAGTTCCAACCTTTTTTCCATGGTTGCTTACCAGGCAATCAGCCCTCATCCTCAGCTTGTTTCCAAAAGGCATATCATTAACATAAACCCAGTTGTAGAGCAAAGGGGCTTGTTGAGAATAACAAGACACCCATTTCATCTTTATGGCTCTGAAGCTAGCTCTGAAGTTTTTGGTAACTGAGGACAGGAGAAAAAAATATTATAAAAGATGTTCCTGTGACTTCCTTTGTGGTCCAATGGTTAAGAGTCCACTGGCTAATGCAGGATACACAGGTTGGATCCCTGGTCCAGGAAGAATCCATATGCTTTGAGGCAATTAAACCCATGCACCCATGCACCAGAACAAATATGATAAAAGATGTTCCCATGACTTCCTTGGTGGTCCAGTGGTTAAGAATCCACCTGCCAATGCAGGAGACACAGGTTGGATCCCTGGTCCGGGAAGAAGCCATATGCTGTGAGGCAACTAAACCCTGCACTCTAGAACCTGCAAACCATGAATACTGAGCCTGACTGCCACAACTACTGAAGCCTGCATGCCCTAGAGCCCATACTCTGCAAGAAGAGAAGCCACAGTGATGAGGAACCCAGGTACTGCAACTAGAGAAAGTTTGCATGCAACAACATAGATGCAGCACAACCAAAAATAAATAACTAAATAATAAACATATTTTTAAAAAAATTTTAGAAATATTGCCTTTGCTTTTAACTGCTCAAGAAATTCCAAGAGTTTTGCAAGCTATGAGCCAAGAACTGTGGATGAAGACCAGAAATACATGAGAAATATATTATGGTTATCTGTGTGTTAGTCACTCAGTTGTGTCCAACTCTTTGTGACCCTGTGGTCTGGGATTCCCCCAGGATCCTCTGTCCATAGAATGCTCCAGGCATGAATACTGGAGTGGGTTGCCATTTCCTTCTCCAGGGGATCGTCCCAAGCCAGGGATCGAACACGGCTCTCCCTCATTGCAAGCAGACTCTTTATCCACTGAGCTACCAGGGAAGCCCTTATGAACAAATATATATTTCACATATATATAAAATACCTAGAAAACTCTATAGCTCACGACCCAGATAATCACGATGGTGTGATCACTGACCTAGAGCCAGACACCCTGGAATGTGAACTCAAGTGGGCCTTAGAAAGAATCACTACGAACAAAGCTAGTGGAGGTGATAGAATTCCAGTTGAGCTATTCCAAATCTTGAAAGATGATGCTGTGAAAGTGCTGCACTCAATATGCCAGCAAATTTGGAAAACTCAACAGTGGCCACAGGACTGGAAAAGGTCAGTTTTCATGCCAATCCCAAAGAAAGGCAATGCCAAAGAATGCTCAAACTACCGCACAATTGCACTCATCTCACACGCTAGTAGAGTAATGCTCAAAATTCTCCAAGCCAGGCTTCAGCAATATGTGAACCGTGAACTTCCTGATGTTCAAGCTGGTTTTAGAAAAGGCAGAGGAACCAGAGATCAAATTGCCGACATCTGCTGGATCATGGAAAAAGCAAGAGAGTTCCAGAAAAACATCTATTTCTGCTTTATTGACTATGCCAAAGCCTTTGACTGTGTGGATCACAATAAACTGTGGAAAATTCTGAAAGAGATGGGAATACCAGATCACCTGATCTGCCTCTTGAGAAACCTGTATGCAGTCAGGAAGCAACAGTTAGAACTGGATATGGAACAACAGACTGGTTTCAAATAGGAAAAGGAGTACGTCAATGCTGTATATTGTCACCATGTTTATTTAGCTTATATGCAGAGTACATCATGAGAAACGCTGGACTGGAAGAAACACAAGCTGGAATCAAGATTGCCGGGAGAAATCTCAACCTTAGATATGCAGGTGACACCACCTTTATGGCAGAAAGTGAAGAGGAACTAAAAAGCCTTTTGATGAAAGTGAAAGTGGAGAGTGAAAAAGTTGGCTTAAAGCTCAATGTTCAGAAAATGAAGATCATGGCATCTGGTCCCATCACTTCATGGGAAATAGATAGAGAAACAGTGGAAACAGTGTCAGACTTTATTTTTCTGGGCTCCAAAATCACTGCAGATTGTGACTGCAGCCATGAAATTAAAAGACGCTTACTCCTTGGAAGGAAAGTTATGACCAACCTAGATAGCATATTCAAAAGCAGAGACATTACTTTGCCAACAAAGGTTCGTCTAGTCAAGGCTATGGTTTTTCCTGTAGTCATATATGGATGTGAAAGTTGGACTGTGAAGAAGGCTGAGTGCTGAAGAATTGATGCTTTTGAACTGTGGTGTTGGAGAAGACTATTGAGAGTCCCTTGGGCTGCAAGGAGATCCAACCAGTCCATTCTGAAGGAGATCAGCCCTGGGATTTCTTTGGAAGGAATGATGCTAAAGCTGAAACTCCAGTACTTTGGCCACCTCATGCAAAAAGTTGACTCATTGGAAAAGACTCTGATGCTGGGAGGGATTGGGGGCAAGAGGAGAAGGGGACGACAGAGGATGAGATGGCTGGATGGCATCACTGACTCAATGGACGTGAGTCTTAGTGAACTCCAGGAGTTAATGATGGACAGGGAGGCCTGGCATGCTGCAATTCATGGGATCGCAAAGAGTCGGACAGGACTGAGTGACTGATCTCATCTGATTTTTATGAGTAGCAACAACACATAAAATCATTCATTCATCTGTAAAACAGGAAGACTAGAACTTGACTCATATGATTGTCATTAGTATTAAATGAGATGTTAAAAGCAAAGCATTAGTATCTATATTTATTGTTATACATGCAGGTATTCAATCAATGGTAGCCAATATTGATTATTTTTATTTTATGTTAAGACTCACTTTCCTGAAAGTGACTTAAATCTATCAAATTTAAGCAAAGATGGGGACTTACTGACTCAAGTAACTAAATAATGAAGAGATATATCTTGCTTCTGCTGTGCCTAAAGAAAATTAAATGATGTCTTCAGGATATTTTTCCACCACCTGACCCATTTTTCTGTGTTAACTCCATTATCAGATGATTTCAAGCTATCTTCCAGCAATTCCCAGGTCTACACGCCCCAGTGTTTCTACCTAATGGCAAAGAGCAAAAGTCTTTATCCAAGCATTTCCAGTAAATGTCCCAAGGTTCAGTTGATTGTATCAGCCTAGTTTATATGCTCATCCATGTATCATTCATTCTGTTCAGAGGAATACGATGTGTAGGTTTACTTATTCCTGGGTGACATGCAAATGTCTAACACATCGTTACTGTTCTGTATACACTTGCTCTCAAAGGAGATAGTTCCGTGTTATTGATCTATGTAATTAGGTTGTTTCATTGTAATCCCCATAGCCATAGTTCACAACCATCTATACAATCTCTCATTTTCCTGCTTGGTAACACAGAAGAGTGAAATTTAGCACAGATGAGTTTAACAAAACTGTTAATTAACATACTAACCAGATCACACTATTCATTGTAATTAAATATTTATGTGATGACTCCTTATATTGTGTAATAGTACCCTGCCCTGGGCACTGTAATGGAGATTAAAAGAAAGCCCTACCTTCAAGAGGGTCCCAGAAACAGCTTGAAACCAAGTTCCCCTAAAGCTAACTTTTCCTGCTGAGTTTATGGTTAACCTCACTGTCCAAACACTATTCCCTTTCTTGTCCCACCCAATTTCCCCTCAGGATTGAGGAATATCAAAGAAAAGGGAGAATTGAAACTGACCATAATCCTATGGGGCCTTCCCAGGTACAAAACCCCCTTCATGTCCCCCATTTCTTGTTTGCAGAAAAAAGGTTTTAGTCTCCAAGGCCTTTTCTGAGTGCCAAAGAGCAGCCTCAAGTAATTACTAATTAAGGAAGTCAAGGAATGAAGAAACAAAGGAAGAGGAATTAAACAAGAAAAGTAACAATAGCTTAAACATATTAATATTAATAGTTCACTGATAAAAGAGTCCTAATTCCTCCTCAAGGGCTATGTATAACAATCTGACACATATCTTTGAGTGGTTCTGCAAAAACCAAGACCCCCTCAACCCAGGAGGAGGATGGTGACTACTTGCTGACCGCACATAGACTCCAGTCTGGTTGGAACCAGAAGGTTGATGATTAACTTTATGGAAACATCACCCCACTACCTTATTACCAACCAATCAGAGCAGAGTCCACAAGCTGCAACAAGGTTGCCTTAAAAAAACCCTTCCCTGAAAGCCATTGAGGAGTTCAGATCTTTTGAGCACTGGCTGCTCTCTCCCCTTGCTTTGTGCAAATAAATGTATGGGCTTCCCTGGTGGCTCAGATGGTAAAGAGTCTGCCTGCAGTGCTGGAGACCTGGGTTCGATCCCTGGATCAGCAAGATCCCCTGGAGAAGGAAATGGTGACCCACTCCAGTATTCTTGTCTGGGAAATCCCATGGATGGAGGAACCTGGTCAACTACAGTTCATGAGGTCATGAAGAGTCGGACACAACTGAGAGACTTCTTTTTCTTTCTTTTGTTTCAGTAGGTTGGCTTTGCTGCACAGAGGGTGAGCAGACCCACATCCAGTTCAATAAGTTTTTTTTTTCTAATATATGGGCAAATATGAGGGGTAAGATAGCAGGTCTATCCCCAAATGCTCTAGAAATGCAGAGGATGATACTCATCCACTGAAACAGAGACAAAAACTGAAGAGAAACGGTGATAGAAATTTGGTGGCAAGTTGGGAAAACTTTTGTTTTAAGGTGTTAACACTATAGTTCTCAAAAGTTCATAGACCAGGGTGTATGTTGAGGAAGTTATCATGAAGTCAGGGAGCATATCATTTGCAGATTTATAAATGTATTCTTTCCTTTTTTCCCAAGGCATTCTTATTTTTCCTGTCTCTTGTTTCCATCAGATAAAAGAAAATCAATTATATTTATCAATTTCCACAGGCAATTCCTCAGTTGCCTCCACCAACCCACCCCTGGGACCTACTCTTCTGATTGCAATGGATTAAGTAACAGTGTTCATTCATTCACTCAATCTAACCCATCAGTGTCACTTGTGTACCAGTCACATTAAGGGATAGAAAGATGCTAAGATATGTTTGTTTCTTGCCTGAGATTTAATTTATACATTTTGTTTGGGGTACCAACTTAAAAAGTATAATGTGAGAAATGTACTAGAGATCTATCTATGGAACATTTCTAGAAACATTAGAAGGAAGAATTAATGCTGGCTGATAATGATACAGATGGATATTTGGTAGGAAAGTTTTCACTGAGGGGATGACATTTGAGCTGGGTCTCTAAGCAGGGGAAGAAATTTGGTTAAAGGAAGAGAGACAAAAATAAACCACCTTGAGAGTTCCCAAGAATTGGGCAGTAACTTGATATGACTGGAGTTGGTGCAGTTCTAAGAGAAGTGGCAAGAGATAAGGCCAGAAATGTGTGCAGTCAGCAGATCAGGAAAGATCTTAGAGATCTGACTTCATCTTTTGATGCCATTTTTATGATGGTGGTACAGGGGGTCGTGGCTGGGATAGACACGGGCATGGGAAAAATTCAATCAGGGAAGTGATAAAATTGCTAGACATAATTACAAGTATAATTACTAAGTTAGAGAACAGAAGGCTATTTGCAACATTTTATAGAAGTCTTATTTTAGGAAAATCTAGTGAACCCAACCAGTACATTCTGAAGGAGATCAGCCCTGGGATTTCTTTGGAAGGAATGATGCTAAAGCTGAAACTCCAGTACTTTGGCCACCTCATGCAAAGAGTTGACTCGTTGGAAAGGAGTCTGATGCTGGGAGGGATTGGGGGCAGGAGGAGAAGGGGATGACAGAGGATGAGATGGCTGGATGGCATCACTGACTCGATGGACGTGAATCTGAGTGAACTCCAGGAGTTGGTGATGGAAAGGGAGGCCTGGCGTGCTGTGATTCATGGGGTCGCAAAGAGTCAGACATGACTGAGCGACTGAACTGAACTGAACTGAACTGAACTGAGTGAACCCAAATGCAAACTAAAATTAAATGCATGAATAAACAGATAAATAATTCTCAACTTTAAGGAAAGATAGTCCATTGAAACTGAGACCTTCCCTGGTGTAATATCACATATAAATCTATTTATAATAAATCATCATAATATTTTCCAGAATTACTTCCGTTATCTAAACCAAGGACTGCTTGCTTATTTGAGCCAAATGTGTAAATCAGACACAAATTGATGATGTAGCTGAAATGCATTGCTGGATATATCTAATATTTAAAGAGAAAACTGAAGATGACACAGCTATGTTCTCATAATATATCAGAGTCTCACTTTAACAGTGACCTTGGGATCCTTGCTGTAAGATCATCAGACAGGTGAAAGAAAACAGCAACAGAAACACCTCATGATGCTTGAATAACTAAATCCTCTTATAGTAAATCCAAAAGCTCATCTTATTCTGATTTCTATGCCATGAGAATACCAGGTTTATATTCAAATTATGATGACTTTGTGCTTTTTATTAGGAAGTTTACAGAGATTAGTATTCAAAAGTAGTTTGAGGCTTGAATTTCCAAAGCTATTGCAAAGACTTACAGAATGCCATATGCATCTTTTAGTTTTTCTTATTGACTCTGCAGTCAATAAGTGTAGCTTAAGTGTTTACTCTTGACATCATCATACTCTTATTCCTTTCAAGCTTTTAGCTGAAGCAAAATTTCTATTAAATGCCAGTGACACTTTGAAAAGCCATTCAAAAGGAAACCTGTATGGTAACTTTCAAAACCATCATTTGAAACAAAACATGGATAAATTTGCATGTGTTTGAGTATGATATCAAAGAAAGCCACTAAATATAGTTTACCACTTTTTTTTTTTGCCATAAGCTCATGAAATATCTCTATCATCATTCTTTTTATTTAATATAAATTTATTTATTTTAATTGGAGGCTAATTACAATATTGTATTGGTTA
This sequence comes from Bos grunniens, assembly GCF_055505025.1. Classification (NCBI taxonomy): domain Eukaryota; kingdom Metazoa; phylum Chordata; class Mammalia; order Artiodactyla; family Bovidae; genus Bos; species Bos grunniens. Next base: position 119,912,554 of record NC_141194.1, on the reverse strand, counting down.
TGCCATACATCAACATGAATCTGCCACGGGTGTACACGTGTTCCCCATCCTGAACCCCCCTCCCACCTCCTTCCCCATCGCATCCCTCTGGGTCATCCCAGTGCACCAGCCCTGAGCACCCTGTATCGTGCATCGAATCCGGACTGGTGATTCGTTTCACATATGATATTATACATGTTTCAATGCCATTCTCCCAAATCATCCCACCCTTGGCCTCTCCCATAGAGTCCAAAAGACTGTTCTATACATCTGTGTCTCTTTCTCTGTCTTGCATACAGGGTTACCATTACCATCTTTCTAAATTCCATATATATGCATTAGTATAGTGTATTGGTGTTTTTCTTTCTGGCTTACTTCACTCTGTATAATAGGCTCCAGTTTCATCCACCTCATTAGAACTGATTCAAATGTATTTTTTTAATGGCTGAGCAATACTCCATTGTGTATATGTACCACAGCTTTCTTATCCATTTGTCTGCTGATGGACATCTAGATTGCTTCCATGTCTTGGCTATTATAAACAGTGCTGTGATGAACTTTGGGGTACACGTATCTCTTTCAATTCTGGTTTCGTTGGTGTGTATGCCCAGCAGTGGGATTGCTGGGTCATATGGCAATTCTGTTTCCAGGTTTTAAGGAATATCCACATTGTTCTCCATAGTGGCTGTACTAGTTTGCATTCCCACCAACAGTATAAGAGTGTTCCCTTTTCTCCACACCCTCTCCAGCATTTATTGCTTGTAGATTTTTCGATAGCAGCCATTATGACTGGTGTGAGATGGTACCTCACTGTGGTTTGGATTTGCATTTCTCTGATAACGAGTGATGTTGAGCATCTTTTCATGTGTTTGTTCAGTTCAGTTCAGTTCAGTCCAGTTCAGTCGTTCAGTCCTGTCTGACTCTTTGTGACCCCATGAATCACAGCACGCCAGGCCTCCCTGTCATCATCAACTCCCAGAGTTCACTCAGACTCACATCCATTGAGTCAGTGATGCCATCCAGCCATCTCATCCTCTGTAGTCCCCTTCTTTTCCTGCCCCCAGTCCCTCCCAGTATCAGACTCCTTTCCAATGAGAACTCCTCGCATGAGGTGGCCAAAGTACTGGAGTTTCAGCTTTAGCATCATTCCTTCCAAAGAAGTCCCAGGGCTGATCTCCTTCAGAATGGACTGGTTCGATCTCCTTGCAGTCCAAGGGACTCTCAATAGTCTTCTCCAACACCACAGTTCAAAAGCATCAATTCTTTGGTGCTCAGCTTTCTTCATAGTCTAGCTCTCACATCCATACATGACCACTGGAAAAACCATAGCCTTGACTAGATGGACCTTTGTTGGCAAAGTAATGTCTCAGATTTTCAATATGCTATCTAGGTTGGTCATAACTTTCCTTCCAAGGAGTAAGCGTCTTTTAATTTCATGGCTGCAGTCACCATCTGCAGTGATGTTTGTTAGCCACCTGTATATCTTCTTTGGAGAAATGTCTATTTAGTTCTTTGGCTCATTTTTTGATCGGGTCGCTTATTTCTCTGGAATTGAGCTGCAGGTGTTGCTTGTATATATTTGACATTAATTCTTTGTCAGTTGCTTCATTTGCTATTACTTTCTCCCATTCTGAAGGCTGTTTTTTCACCTTGCTTATAGTTTCCTTTCTTGTGCAGAAGCTTTTAATTTTAATTAGGTCCCATTTGTTTATTTTTGCTTTTATTTCCAATATTCTGGGAGGCGTGTCATATAGGATCCTGCTGTGATGTATGTTGGAGAGTGTTTTGCCTATGTTATCCTCTAGGACTTTTACAGTTTCTGGTCTTACGTTTAGATCTTTAATCCATTTTGAGTTTATTTTTGTGTATGGTGTTAGAAAGTGTTCTAGTTTCATTCTTTTACAAGTGGTTGACCAGTTTTCCCAGCACCACTTGTTAAAGAGATTGTCTTTTCTCCATTGGATATTCTTGCCGCCTTTGTCCAAGATAAGGTGTTCATAGGTGCATGGGTTTATCTCTGGGCTTTCTACTTTGTTCCATTGATCTATATTTCTGTCTTTGTGTCAGTACCATACTGTGTTAATGACTGTGACTTTGTAGTAGAGCCTGAAGTCAGGCTGGTTGATTCCTCCAGTTCCATTCTTCTTTCTCAAGATTGCTTTGGCTATTCGAGTTTTTTTGTATTTCCATACAAACTGTGAAATTTGTTCTAGTTCTGTGAAAAATACCATTGGTAGCTTGATAGGGATTGCATTGAATCTATAGATTGTTTTGGGTAGTATACTCAGTTTCACTATATTGATTCTTCTGATCCATGATCATGGTATATTTCTCCATCTATTAGTGTCCTCTTTGATTTCTTTCACCAGTGTTTTATAGTTTTCTACATATAGGTCTTTTGTTTCTTTAGGTAGATATATTCCTAAGTATTATATTCTTTTCATGGCAATGGTGAATAGAATTGTTTCCTTAATTTCTCTATTTTCTCATTATTAGTGTATAGGAATGCAAGGGATTTCTGTGTGTTGATTTTATATCTGCCACTTTACTATATTCATTGATTAGTTCTAGTAATTTTCTGGTGGAGTCTTTAAGGTCTTCTATGTAGAGGATCATGTCATCTGCAAACACTGAGAGTTTTACTTCTTCTTTTCCAACTTGGATTCATTTTATTTCTTTTTCTACTCTGATTGCTGTGGCCAAAACTTTCAAAACCATGTTAAATAGTAGTGGTGAAAGTGGGCACCCTTGTCTTGTTCCTGACTTTAGGGGAAATGCTTTCAATTTTTCACAATTGAGGATAATATTTGCTGTGGGTTTGTCATATATAGGCTTTATCATGTTGAGGTATGTTCCTTCTATGCCTGCTTTCTGGAGAGTTTTTATCATAAATGGATGTTGAATTTTGTCAAAGGCTTTCTCTGAATCTATTGAGATAATCATATGGCTTTTATTTTTCAATTTGTTAATGTGGTGTATTACATTGATTGATTTGTGGATATTGAAGAATCCTTGCATCCCTGGGATAAAGCCCATTTGGTCATGACGTATGATCTTTTTAATGTGTTGTTGGATTCTGATTGCTAGAATTTTGTTAAGGATTTTTGCATCTATGTTCATCAGTGATATTGCCCTGTAGTTTTCTTTTTGTGTGGCATCTTTGTCAGGTTTTGGAATTAGGGTGATGGTGGCTTAATAGAATCAGTTTGGAAGTTTACCTTCCTCTGCAATTTTCTGGAAGAATTTGAATAGGATAGGTGTTAGCTCTTCTCTAAATTTTTCATAGAATTCAGCTGTGAAGCCGTCTAGACGTGGGCTTTTGTCTGCTGGAAGATTTCTGATTACAGTTTCAATTTCCATGCTTGTGATGGGTCTGTCAATATTTTCTATTTCTTCTTGGTTCAGTTTTGGAAAGCTGTACTTTTCTAAGAATTTGTCAATTTCTTCCAAGTTGTCCATTTTATTTGCATATAATTGCTGATAGTAGTCTCTTATGATCCTTTGTATTTCTGTGTTGTCTGTTGTGATCTCTCCATTTTCATTTATAATTTTATTGATTTCATTTTTCTCCCTTTGTTTCTTGATGAGTCTGGCTAATGGTTTGTCAATTTTATTTATCCTCTCAAAGAACCGGCTTTTGGCTTTGTTGATTTTTGGTCTCTTTTGTTTCTTTTGCATTTATTTCTGCCCTAATTTTAAGATTTCTTTCCTTCTATTAACCCTGGGGTTCTTCATTTCTTCCATTTCTAGTTGCTTTAGGTGTAGAGTTAGGTTATTTATTTGACTTTTTTCTTGTTTCTTGAGGTATGCCTGTATTGCTATGAACTTTCCCCTTAGCACTGCTTTTACAGGTTCCCACAGATTTTGGGTTGTTGTGTTTTCATTGTCATTCGTTTCTATGCATATTTTGATTTCTTTTTTGATTTCTTCTGTGATTTGTTGGTTATTCAGCAGCGTGATGTTCAGTCTCCATATGTTGGAATTTTTAATAGTTTCTTTCCTATAATTGAGGTCTAATCTTACTGCATTGTGGTCAGAAAAGATACTTGGAATGATTTCAAATTTTTTGAATTTACCAAGGCTAGATTTATGGCCCAGGATGTGATCTATCCTGGTGACATTTCCATGTGCACTTGAGAAACAGTTGAAATTCATTGTACTGGAGTGAAATGTCCTATAGATATCAATTAGGTCTAACTGGTCTATTGTATCATTTGAAGTTTGTGTTTCCTTGTTAATTTTCTTTCTAGTTGATCTATCCATAGGTGTGAGTGGGGTATTAAAGTCTCCCACTATTATTGTGTTATTGTTAATTTCCCCTTTCATACTTGTTAACATTTGTCTTACATATTGTGGTGCTCCTATGTTGGGTGCATATATATTTACAACTGTTATATCTTCTTCTTGGATTGATCCGTTGATCATTATGTAGTGTCCTTTGTCTCTTTTCACAGCCTGTTTTATAGTCTATTTTATCTGATATCAGTATTGCTACTCCTGCTTTCTTTTGGTCTCTATTTGCGTGGAATATCTTTTTCCAGCCCTTCATTTTCAGTCTGTATGTATCCCTTGTTTTGAGGTGGGTTTCTTGTAGACAACATATATAGGGGTCTTGTTTTTGTATCCATTCAGCCAGCTTTTGTCTTTTGGTTCCGGCATTCAACCCATTTATGTTTAAGGTAATTATTGATAACTATGATCCCATTGCCATTTACTTTATTGTTTTGGGTTCAAGTTTATACTCCCTTTTTGTGTTTCCTGTCTAGAGAAGATCCTTTGGCACTTGTTGGAGAGCTGGTTTGGTGGTGCTGAATTCTCTCAGCTTTTGCTTGTCTGTGAAGCTTTTGATTTCTCCTTCATATTTGAATGAGATCCTTGCTCGGTACAGTAATCTGGGCTGTAGGTTATTTTCTTTCATCACTTTAAGTATGTCCTGCCATTCCCTTCTGGCCTGAAGCATTTATATTTAAAGATCAGCTGTTATCCTTATCGGAGTCCCCTTGTGTGTTATTTGTTGTTTTTCCCTTGCTGCTTTTAATATTTGTTCTTTGTGTTTGATTTTGTTAATTTGATTAATATGTGTCTTGGGGTGTTTTGCCTTGGGTTTATCCTGTTTGGGACTCTCTGGGTTTCTTGGACTTGGGTGATTATTTCCTTCCCCATTTTAGGGAAGTTTTCAACTATTATCTCCTCAAGTATTTTCTCATGGTCTTTCTTTTTGTCTTCTTCTGGGACTTCTATGATTCGAATGTTGGGGCGTTTAACATTGTCACAGAGGTCTCTGACGTTGTCCTCATTTCCTTTAATTCGTTTTTCTTTTTTTGCCCTCTGATTCATTTATTTCTACCATTCTATCTTCTACCTCACTAATCCTATCTTCTGCTTCCATTATTTTACTATTTGTTCCCTCCAGAGTGTTTTTGATCTCATTTATTGCATTATTCATTATATATTGACTCTTTTTTTATTTCTTCTAGGTCTTCGTTTAAACCTTTCTTGTATCTTCTCAATCCTTGTCTCCAGGCTGTTTATCTGTGATTCCATTTTGCTTTCAAGATTTTGGATCATTTTCACTATCATTATTTGGAATTCTTTATCAGGTAGATTCCCTATCTCTTCCTCTTTTGTTTGGTTTGATGGGCATTTATCCTGTTCCTTTACCTGCTTGGTATTCCTCTGTCTCTTCATCTTGTTTATATTGCTGTGTTTGGGGTGGCCTTTTGTATTCTGGCAGTTGTGGAGTTCTCTTTATTGAGGAGTTTCCTCACTGTGGGTGGGATTGTACGGGTAGCTTGCCAAGGTTTCCTGGCTGGGGAAGCTTGTGTCGGTGTTCTGGTGGGTGGAGCTGGATTTCTTCTCTCTGGAGTGCAATGACGTGTCCAGTAATGAGTTATGAAATGTCAGTGGGTTTGGTGTAACTTTGGGCAGCCTGTATATTGAAGTTCAGCACCATGTTCCTGTGTTGCTGGAGAATTTGAATGGTATGTCTTGCTCTGGAACTTGTTGGCCCTTGGGTGGTGCTTGGTTTCAGTGTAGATATGGAGGTGTTTGATGAGCTCCTGTTGATTAATGTTCCCTGGAGTCAGGAGTTCTCTGGTGTCCTCAGGATTTGGACTTAAGGCTCCTGCTTCCGGTGTTCAGTCATATTTTTACAGTAGCCTCAAGACTTCTCCATCTATACAGCACCATTGATAAAACATCTAGGTTAAAGATGAAAACTTTCTCCACAGTGAGGGACACCAGATAGGTTCACAGAGTTACATGGAGATGAAAAGAGGAAGGGGGGAGATAGAGGTGACCAGGATGGGATGAGGTGGAATCAAAAGAGGAGAGAGCAAGCTAGCTAGTAATCACTTCCTTATGTGCGCTCCACAGTCTGGACCACTTAGAGATGTTCATGGAATTATAGAGAGAAGACAAAAGGGAAGAAGGAGACAGAGGTGGCCAGGAGGATAAAGGTGGGAATCAAAAGGAGAGAGACAGATCCAGCTAGTAATCAATTCCCTAAGTGTTCTGCACTGTCCAGAACGCACAAAGAGATTCACAGAGTTGAGTAGAGAAGAGAAGAGGGAGGGAGGAGATAGAGGCAAGCTGGTGGAGAAAAAGGAGAGTGCAAAGGGGGAGAGAGTGGTCAAGTCAGTAATCTCGCTCCCAGGTAAAAATGGGTACTGAAGATTGGGTTCTTAAAGGTATAAAATTGATAACAAATACCAAAAAGCAAAGATTAAAAATCTAGAATAGAGGTTGGATTTTCTTTTTTTTTTTTTAGAGGTTGGATTTTCAAAAATTCAATATTAAAGAAAAAAAGTCACAAAAATTATAATATATATATATATGAAGTGTGCTTTAAAAATAGGGTCTCTCTCTTTTTTTTTTTGCAAAGTAATAGTACATTATAAAAGTGAAAATTAAAGGAGTTATAGAGGACTTAAAAATTTAAAAAAATTAAAGAATGATAGTAGAAATATATCTAGGACTTTCTCTGGTGTTGTTGTGGGCAGTGTGGGGTCAGTTCATTTTCAGATAGTTCCTTGATTTGGCTTATATTTCTCATATATATTTCTCATATATTGGCCCCTTCCTATGTAGTCAGTACTAACCACATGGTTTTAATCTATTGCACCTGTCACTCCCAAGGAGGTTCCCTCTGTTTTAGCTTCTGTTTGCTGGTCTCTTCAGTGTCTAATTTCCGCCCTGACACAAGGGGGTGGTGGTGGACACTTTTTTAGGCTCACTTGTTCAGTCGTGCTGTGGGGAGGGAGGGACGCTGTAAACAAATAACAGTGGTGTGTGCTTGCAGTGTCTCGGCCACACTGGGTTTGCCCTCACTCACGGTGTGTGTGCTTTCCCTGTCTACACTGCTTAAGCTCTAGGTTGCTCTGCCTGGAACTGTCTGAGGCCGGCCCTGGGTTGTATGCACTTCCCAGGTCTAAGCCATTCAGGTTCAGGTACTCAGGTACTCCTCAAAGGTGCAGACTCAGTTGGGCCTGCGTTTTGTGCCCTTCCCATGTCCAAGCAGCTCAGGTGACCAGGTGTTTGGTGAGCTAGGTCACTGCGACTTATCACCTCCCCCATCCCTGCCACTCAGTTTTCTGGGTGTATAACGAGGGCACCTTCTCAGGCGGATGTTGACCATCCAGAATCCCAAGAACTCTTGGTTAACCACAAAGCCTACTTGCAATTTGGTAGATAATGCCTCTCTGGGGCCACGAATGCCCCCTTCAGGCTCTGGCTGCCCTGGCCTGCCTGTCACCAGAGAGGGATGGGCTGGCCTGCAGCTGGCTAGCTCTGCTCAGTCCTTTGTTCTGTGATCGGGCCTGAAGGTGTCTTAGGTTAGGGCTTTTCACGTAGCTCTAGTCACTTGTTTGTTCTGAGAGCAGGCCTGGCAGTGTCTTAGATTAGGGCTTTTCACGTGGTAGCTGTCCCACAAGTCTCATTTGCTAGCCCAAGTTAGTTCCCTCAGATTGCCCTTGAGGCATTCAGGCCCAGTCCTTACTCTAAGCAATGCAGCCTGCACCTCCCTGCCAAGCCCCCCCTTGCTAGTGGTGGATGCAGGCCTCTGTGCTTCTTCTCTACTGGGAAAGTTACCGTTGGGCATGTAATCTGTGGGTTTTAATTATTTATTTATTTTTCCTCCTGGTTATGTTGCCCTCTGTGCTTCCAAGGCTCGCCACAGACTGGGCAGTGAGAGTGTTTCCTGGTGTTTGGAAACTTCTCTCTTTTTAAAGACTCCCTTCCCGGGACGGAGCTCCATCCCTACCTCTTTTGTCTCTCTTTTTATCTTTTATGTTTTTTCCTACCTCCTTTCCAAGACAATGGGTTGCTTTTCTGGGTGCCTGATGTCCTTTGCTGGCATTCAGAAGTTGTTTTGTGGAATTTGCTCAGCATTCAAATGTTCTTTTGATGAATTTGTGGGGGAGAAAGTGGTCTCCCTGTCCTATTCCTCCGCCATCTCTCGATCATCATTCTTATCTTTAAATCATCTTAGTGGGAAAAAAAAAAGTAGTAAAATGGGAGATAGTGGACTCACTTTTTTCCTTCTCAGGTTCTCAGAATATGCTTACCGAACTCAATTATTTCTCTTTAATGTGGAAGGCAGTCCAGAAACCTACTTTTCTTCTACTTTATACAGCACAGAAATGATTTCTCCTCCTACAGTGATGACATAAAATATATTTTTGGTCTCAGTTAGTTGACATGCAAATGTACCCAGTGTATCACAAGCAAAAACTCATTAAAAGCTGCTGGAATGCAATTGTGTTATCTTCCAGGAACACAGAAAATAACATTAGTCATCACTCCAGTGCATTTCCATTTGCTAACATAGTGAAATCACATACCCCATGTTCATTCCCCAAGGTTTCCATAGAAATTTTTCATATTTTATTCTAATTCCATCAGACAAATGCTCTAGGTGTCTATTTATCAGTAAGACACATTAAAAAAATTTAAATTGCAGAATGTTGCCACCTGATTTCATGTATAACCATGGAGACTTTTGTTTTCTAATAGGTCATACAGGTCTGACCCTGTAGATAATGCTAAAAATTCCCCATCAAGTGTTTGGAATTGTTGCTTAGATAACTAGTATTTGGCTAAATCAGACAGAAAAGAGAGGCTAATGTATAAAAAAAATTATACATATCATCTGAAAATATATCTTTTCTCTAATATTTTACTCATTTTATGGAAGCATTTCCTTTGCAGAGAGGATGCCAGTGCTTTTCATTTTGTAGGTACTCTCTTAATGGGCCTGTAATAGACATTTGGGCAAATCTTACCCTAGGTTGCCTTCTCCATGTTTCCTGTTTCTGCTTACTATAAGCAGCAACTCATAAACTGAAAGGGATCTTACTTAGTCTTGGGAAACTTCGGAAGAAAAAACTAAATGAATGAGATAAACTAATATAGAAATGTTTGTTATAAAGGAAATTAAATAGGATGTTGTTGGGAGAAATACTTACATTGGGATTTTGATTAATGGAATGATTCAATGAAAGGATAATATTTGATTTTTTTCCAGGTTTATTGAGGCGCACTTACAAAAATGTGTATATTTAGGTTGCACAATGTAATTTTTTAAAGGTTTAAAACACGATAGTTCAATGTATATATATTAGTACATTGTGAAATAATTACTATTGTGAAGTTAATTATCATGTCCATCACCTCACATAGTTACCATTTTTCTTTTGTGGTAAGGATACAAGATTTATTGTCTTAGGAGATTTCAAGTAGACGATAGTTGTACAGGAGACAGGGATCAAGACCATCCCCAAGAAAAAGAAATGCCAAAAAGCAAATTGGCTGTCTGAGGAGGCCTTACAAATAGCTGTGAAAAGAAGAGAAGTGATAAGGAAAGGAGTAAAGGAAAGATATACCCATTTGAATGCAGAGTTCCAAAGAATAGCAAGGAGAGATAAGAAAGCCTTCTTCAGTGATCAGTGCAAAGAAATAGAGGAAAACAATAGAACTGGAAAGACTAGAGATCTCTTCAAGAAAATTAGAGATACCAAGGAAACATTTCATGCAAAGATGGGCTCAATAAAGGACAGAAATGGTATGGACCTAACAGAAGCAGAAGATATTAAGAAGAGGTGGCAAGAATACACAGAAGAACTATATAAAAAAGATCTTCATGCCCCAGATAATCACACAATGGTGTGATCACGCACTTAGAGCCAGACATCCTGGAATGTGAAGTCAAGTGGGCCTTAGCAAGCATCACTATGAACAAAGCTAGTGGAGGTGATGGAATTCAAGCTGAGTTATTTTAAATCCTAAAAGATGATGCTTTGAATGTGCTGTACTCAATATGCCAACAAATTTGGAAAACTCAGCAGTGGTCACAGAACTGGAAAAGGCCAGTTTTCAATCCAATCCTACAGAAAGGCAATGCCAAAGAACGCTCATACTACTGCACAATTGCATTCATCTCACTTGCTTGTAAGGTAATGCTCAAAATTCTCCAAGCCAAGCTTCAGCAATACGTGAACCGTGAACTTCCAGATGTTCAAGCTGGTTTTAGAAAAGGCAGAGGAACCAGAGATCAAATTGTCAACATCTGCTGGATCATCGAAAAAGCAAGAAAGTTCCAGAAAAGCATCTATTTCTGCTTTATTGACTATGCCAAAGCGTTTGACTGTGTAGATCACAATAAACAGTGGAAAATTCTGAAAGAGATGGGAATATCAGACCACCTGACCTGCCTCTTGAGAAATCTGTATGCAGGTCAGGAAGCAACAGTTAGAACTGGACATGGAACAACAGACTGGTTGCAAATAGGAAAAGGAGTTTGTTAAGGCTGCATATTGTTGCCCTGTTTATTTAACTTAAATGCAGAGTACATCATGAGAAACCCTAGGCTGGATGAAGCACAAGCTGGAGTCAAGATTGCTGGGAGAAATATCAATAATCTCAGATATGCAGATGACACCACCCTTATGGCAGAAAGTGAAGAAGAACTAAAGAGCCTCTTGATGAAAGTGAAAGAGGAGAGTGAAAATATTGGCTTAAAACTCAACATTCATAAAACTAAGATCATGGCCTCTTGTCCCATTACTTCATGACAAATTGATGGGGGAACAGTGGCTGACCTTATTTTGGGGGGCTCCAAAATCACTGCAGATGATGACTGCAGCCATGGATTTAAAAGACACTTGCTCCTTGGAGAAGGAAATGACAACCCACTCCAGTAGTCTTGCCTGGAGAATCCCAGGGACAGAGGAGCCTAGTGGGCTGCCATCTATGGGGTCACACAGAGTCGGACACAACTGAAGCGACTTAGCAGTAGCAGCAGCAGTACTCCTTGGAAAGAAAGTTATGACCAACCTAGACAGCATATTAAAAAGCAGAGATATTACCTTGCCAACAAAGGTCCGTCTAGTCAAGGCTATGGCTTTTCCAGTAGTCAGATATGGATGTGAGAGTTGGATTATAAAGAAAGCTGAGCAGCAAAGAATTGATGCTTTTGAACTGTGGTGTTGGAGAAGACTCTTGAGAGTCCCTTGGACTGCAAGGAGATCCAACCAGTCCATCCTAAAGAGATAAGTCCTGGGTGTTCATTGGAAGGACTGATGCTAAAGCTGAAACTCCAATATTATGGCCTTCTAATGTGATGAGCTGGCTCATTTGAAAAGACCCTGATGCTGGGAAAGATTGAGAGCAGGAGAAGGAGATGACGGAGTATGAGATGGGTGGATGTATCACCGAATCAATGGACATGAGTTTGGGTAAACTCTGGGAGTTGGTGATGGATAGGGAGACCTGGCATGCTGCGGTCCATGGGGTCACAAAGAGCTGGACATGGCTGAGTGACTGAACTGAACTGAATAATTTTATTAACTACAATCATCATGCTGTACATTAAAATGCTATAAATTATTCATGTTATAACTGGGAGTTTGTATTGATAGAAGAAATGTTCACATATTGAGGTATGAGTGTGTCATTCTGGCTTATACATGATTTAACATGAAATTTAGGCTAACTAAAACAGCCTGGTTTTGGCCTCTTAAACATGTGTTGTTCGTATGTTTGAACCACTTAAGGAAAGAATGCATTTAAAAATCAAAATGAAGTAACTGTAGTTCAGGCATTCAAAATGGAACTAGGTAGCCATTGTGGATGTGTTTTAAGACACATTCCTGTGTTACTGAGAACTGGAATATTCTGAACTGTATTTTGAGTCTGTATCAGACTCAAGGACATCACCAGCTATTCTTAAAGCAATATCTGCTAGCAGCTGCCAGCTGCAAACTTATAGTCCAAATGTCTCTCCTTGTAACTATGGAACCATTTCAGACCCCAACCAATCCTTGCTTAACAAACACCTTTACTTCTTGCCAGCTCCGTCAAGGCTGTATATTGTCACCCTGCTTATTTAACTTATATGCAGAGTACATCATGAGAAACGCTGGGCTGGAGGAAGCACAAGCTGGAATCAAGATTGCCGGGAGAAATCTCAATAACCTCAGATATGCAGATGACACCACCCTTATGGCAGAAAGTGAAGAGGAACTAAAAAGCCTCTTGATGAAAGTGAAAGAGGAGAGTGAAAAAGTTGGCTTAAAGCTCAATGTTCAGAAAACGAAGATCATGGCATCTGGTCCCATCACTTCCTGGCAAATAGATGGGGAAACAATTGAAACAATGGCTAACTTTATTTTTCTGGGCTCCAAAATCACTGCAGATGGTGACTGCAGCCACAAAATTAAAAGACGCTTACTCCTTGGAAGGAAAGTTATGAGCAACCTAGACAGCATATTAAAAAGAGACACATTACTTTGTCAACAAAGGTCCATCTAGTCAAGGCTATGGCTTTTCCAGTGGTCATGTATGGATGTTAGAGTTGGACTATAAAGAAAGCTGAGCGCTGAAGAATTGATGCTTTTGAACTATGGTGTTGGAGAAGACTCTTGAGAGTCCCTTGGACTGCAAGGAGATCCAACCAGGCAATCCTAAAAGAGATAAGTCCCGGGTGTTCATTGGAAGGACTGATGTTGAAGCTGAAACTCCAATACTTTGGCCACCTGATATGAAGAACTGACTCATTTGAGAAGACTGATGCTGGGAAAGATTGAGGGCAGGAAGAGAAGGGGACGACAGATGATGACATGTTTGGATGGCATCACCGACTGAATGGACATGGGTTTGGGTAAACTCCAGGAGTTGGTGATGGACAGGGAGGCCTTGCATGCTGTGATTCATGGGGTCGCAAAGAGTTAAACATGACTGAGTGACTGAACTGAACTGAACCAGTCCTAATTCTTGACAAACAACTTGTATAATTTTGTGGATTTGCCTTTACAAGCCTTTCATTTTGTAGTTCAGCAGAACACAATTCAGATATCTCTTGAATCTATGTCTCCCAGGCTACTGTCTTCAGTCTGGCTCAACTAAAACTGTTTCGTATTATAGGTTGTTTACTGATTATTTCTGTCAGTAGCATCTTTTGATCGACATCTTTTCATTCCCTACCTCACCCAACTCCGTTTTACTTTCTGTTACATAAGTTTGGCTTTTTGGATGCCACATATAAGTGAGATCATACATTATCTGTCTTTTTCTGTATGACTTATTTCACTTAGCATAATGTCCTTCAGTTTTATTCATGCTCTTTCAAAGATCAGGGATTTCGTTTTAATGACTTAAAAATCTTTCGTTGTGTACACATACCACATTTTCTTTTGTCATTTATCTGTCAATGGACTCTTAGGTCGTTACCATATCTTGACCATTGTGAATAATGCTACAGTGATCATGAAAGTGCAGATAACACTTCAAGATACTGACTTAATTTCGTTTAGATACATTCCCAGAAGTAAGACTAGTGGATCATATTTGATCTTGAGAAAAGCCAGCCATGTAAAGATCTGGATGAAAAGAATCTGAGATAGAGGATACAGCAAGTGTGTACAATAAGGTGCTCAAAGATTATTTGAGAAATGAGGAATTATCTTTAATCACTTTAAAATTTAGAACTATTTTTGTATTTATTGTCCATTCATATTTTCCTCTTGTTAATTTTTATTTTTGCAATTTTTCTATTAAGTAATCATAATTTAGTAGAAAAGGTGTTTTGTATGTTGGGGAAATTAACCCTTTGCTGACAGTTTGGCAAGTGTTCTACCCTTTTCTTTTTTATATATTGATTCATTTTACTATTTTTATTCTTACAGAATTTATATTTTATATTTAACTCTATAAATCTTTTTAATACTTTTTAATTTTCATTATATGTGTAGAAATATCTTCTCTACTTAAAAATAATTAGTGCTTAAATCAGCAATATTTGTACTTCCTCTTTCATTAAAGATTTTAAAGTAAAACATTTGATATGTCCTGCATTTACTTAAGTTAGGAAAAAATTAAAAAAAATTTCTTCAAAATGGCTAAACAGTAATTACAATGCACTTAGTTGAACAATTGACATATTTCCTGTATGATTTTAAATTTTACCTTATTCTATACTAAATTGCATATTTTTGGTCAAAATTCAGACTCTGTAATATGTTCCTTTCAGCTATTCAGTACATAACAACTTTTTTTTTTTTCATCTTTATAATGCCATTGATTTATTTTGGGACAAATTCTCTTCATTATTCTTTATCAAAATAATCTTAGTTATTATGAAGCATTGTTCCTGGTATATCTCTTTGAATCAGTTTGGCAATTTAGTTTTAAATTATATTTTGATAGGAACAAATTGAAAATTATACATTACACTTATAGAAAATATTTTAGCTTAATATATTCTTCAGTGCAGTTTGTTGTTTACTATATTAAATACACTTTCTTTTTACTGTATTGAACCTCTAATTAGTCCTAAAAAGATATATGATACATTTGTTTAGGTTTTCTAGGTAAACAAAAATGCATTCTGCAAACAATTATGTTTGTTTATATCTATCATCATTATCTTTCTAACACATATAAATATGTATTTATTTGTTTATTGGAGCCAGAGTACATGTATATCTATGTGGATTCACCACTTATGTCCTGTGCTTCATTCGTTATTCATAGTTAGTTTACACCTATTTACTTCAGCTTTCTGGAAAATTGACCAACCCTAACCTACCTGATAAGGTGGTTTAGAAAATCAAATGTGTTAGTTTATGCAAAATCCGTAGATCAGTGCCTGGCATATAGTAAACATTATAAAAGTTTTGTTGCTGCTACTAACTAACTATTCTTAGTATTATTTTATTAGCTACAACTTTCAAAGAAAAGCTAAATAATTGTGGCACAATTTTGTTGTTTTTCAGTCCCTAAGTCATGTCTGACTCTTTGTGACCCCGTGAACTGCAGCATGCCAGGCTTCCCTGTCCTTCAGTGTCTACCAGAGTTTGCTTAGGTTCATGTCCATTGAGTCAGTGATGCTATCTAACCATCTCATCCTCTGTCATCACCTTCTCCTCCTGCCTTCAATCTTTCCCAGCATCAGGGTCTTTTTCAATGAGTTGGCTCTTCAAATCAGGTGGCCAAAGTATTGAAGTTTCAGCTTCAGCGTCAGACCTCCCAGTGAATATTCAGGGTTGATTTCCTTTACGATTGACTCATTTGAGTTCTTTGTAGTCCAAGGAACTCTCAGGAGTCTTCTTTAGCACTACAATTAGAAGGCATCAGTTTTCCGGAGCTCAGTCTTCTTTATGGTCCAACCCTCGCATCTGTACATGACTACTGGAAAAACCATAGAAAATTAACATCTTTGTTTTGCCTCTTACTTTAAGGATAGTACCCCTGGAGATTTTTCCCCCCTCTATTCAATTCCTCTATGTTTTTATATTATCAAATATTTTAAAGATTATTATAGACCTTTGGGCATTTTTACCTTATTCTGTTAGTATCTATGTAAAAAAATCAAGATATTTTCTACATACCACGATACTACTATTAAGATAGTTAACACCTAAAAGCTTTTTGTTTTTCTGCTGGTTTGCTGAAATTGACATCTCATCCAGAATTATGCAGTGCATTTAGTTTTTATGTCTCTAAAGAGTCAGTCTGGAAGAATCTCTACCTTTGGTTTAATGACGTTAGAAAAATGTCCCACTTTCTGCCTTTGTCTGATGGTTTACTTATGGTGTCACTTAGCTTGTTTCTATACCTCCTGTGTTTTCTGTAAACTGGCAGTTCATCTTACAGCCTTGATGGTATCCTAGTTATGAACATTTTGAGGAAGAGTACTTTCTATTGCATTATAGGTCATTATTGGTCCCCTTGGAAGCAGATGTCAAAGAAGAAATAGAAGTGCAAAAGATTTATTAGAGAAAGACCATGAAGGATAGAGGTGAGAGGGAACAAGAGGAGGCTGAGAACCTCAGACCTCAGTGCAGATCTGACTTCCCTGAAAGGAGAGAAGGCAGAAAGGAGGATGGGGTAGGAAGCACTTCAGACTGCAGCACAACTCTGAGAACATGTGCCAGGACATTAGGGTACCACAGGGCAAGATGGCCCAATACAGGAGTCTCATGGTGTGCTGATGTGGCTTGGCTCTAGTATTCCTGCTGTACTCAGTTATCGATTGGAAGCAGCCCAGGATGAGCATGGCCTTGATGGGAATATTGTATTGGATCTTGAAAGTATGGCAGCTGGAATCTGTCTAGCTCACTACATTTTTACAGAAGGTTCTCTACTAAGAGAAAGTCTGAGCAGCACACTCACCTGGCTGCCACATATCATACCAGAAGGCAGGTGCTATCTCTTTTTCCCACTGTTAGACTTGATAAGGTTAGAGTCATCATAGCCTGATCCCTCCACTGTAAAACTATATTTTTCCTTTTATGACCAGAAAATAATCGGAAAGGTGATGTGTGAGCACCATAAACAAGTTCAGATCCTTATCAACTTTTTGCCTAATCATTTTAGCATCTACTAATTACCCCTGGCTGAATCGAGTATCTCCTTTGGGGGTAAGGGTGATTTTCTAATTCTACCATTTTCCCTTTAGTGTGTCCCATTTGCCAATGATATTGACTATTGATTTGTGATAGAAATTAAACCTATTAAATGCAAATAGGTTTTGCAGTACTAAAACCACTTTCAGGATATATCTACCAAGCTATCTCACAGGCATTTCAACTTCAATATATCCAAAATAAGTGTATCTTTCTCCATACCTAAATTTGTTCTGCATTTCAGCCTCAGGGAATAGCAATACCATCCATGTAATTATCCAAACCAGGACCTTTGGCATCACCTATTATTTCTTCTTTCTCCACATTCTCCTGCCCAGTCACCAAATCATATGGATGCAACTTTCTTCATATTTCTCAAATCCGATCCCTGCTCTACATCCCATCTGCTACTGACACAATTCTGACTTCATCTTTTCTAGGACTATAGCAAGTCTTTTAAGTGGTACCATGTGCCTGGCCTTGCTTTCCTCCAAAATAAACACGATGTTAAATCCAGCAAGACCTTTCAAAGTTGGAAATCTGATGGTGTTACTTTTCTATGTACTTTTTTTACTTAACTTTTCGTGATCTTCACAAAAATTCCAAAACCTTAAAATATGTATAGTTTTATTCATTATTTATGCTTTGCTTCCCTTTATGCATTTGTCCATTGCTTCCCTCCCCAGAAAACCTTGTTATTTAACAAAGCTGAACCCTTAAAATTTTGGGGTAGCCCATACTCTTTATTTGAAGGCAGGGCAAGAAGGGGAAAACAGAGGATGAGAAGGTTGGGTGGCATCACCGACTCGATGGACATGAGTTTGAGCAAACTCCGGGAGTGGTGATGGACAGGGAAGCCTGGTGTGCTGCAGTCCATGAGGTCCCAAAGAGTTGGACATGTCTGAGTGACTGAACTGAACTGAGCTGATGCTCTTTTTTGTGTTCATTACTTGTGCATGCTATTGGCCGTTTGTGTGGAACTCTCCCTCTTGGTCAATATGAGCTCCTCTAAAGGCAGCTTAAATGCAATCTCCTTTAGAACACTCATCTTAACTTGCCTGGGAACTGCTTGAGTACTCCCTTCTTTATATTTTTGTAGATTCATGTACATATGTCTAAAACAGTGTTTATCAGGTGGCTTATCACAAATTATGTGTTTATTTCCTGTGCTAAACTGTCGGTCAGAAGGGCTGTAAATGTGCTCTATTCATCTGTATGTTCAGATACATACAGAGCCTGGTCAGTATTAGATGTTCAAAAGAGTAAATTATTTCTCAAGTAAGTATAATTTCAAAGCTAGACTAATTTATGTTGTTCTGTCTACAATTATATATCTTCCAAACTCATACTGAAGCTACATTTCGGGGTCAGTATAACATGCAGTAGTTAAACTCAAGGGTTCTGAATTCAAACTCCTGAAATTAAAATTCTATCTCTGCCACTTACTTTAACCTTCTGGTTCTCATTTTTTTTTTCATCTGTGAATTAGTAACAGGATTTAATATCTAATTTTTGTGCTTCAAAAATTAAGATGACAGATTTATAAAGATCAAATTTTGTCATATATTTCCTCTACTGTAATTCTTATTTACTCCACTCACTCATATATCCCATGCTCCAGGTACATTAATACAACAGTTACTAATATTTCTATTGTCTCACATTTCTTTACTATGTTTGAGGCAAAATTTAAGTGACTCTTATGCATTATTTATTTGTTCATTTATTCATTCAACAGATTTTATTGAGCACCTATTTTGGATCAGGCACTGTTGTAGACATTAGGGATAGAGCAGTACACAAACAGACTAAATTCTTTGTCTCTCTGCCATCATGTAGCTTACATTCTAGTAAGGGGAAAGGTGAAATTTGAGAAAAAAATAGAAAATGTGAGGGAACAGGTCTTATGGATATTTGAGGAAAAAGCAGTTCATAAATGAACCAGTGGCTTCCCTGGTGGCTCAGATGGTAAAGAGTCTTTCCGCAATGCAGGAGACCGGGTTCAATCTCTGGGTCAGGAAGATCCCCTGGATAAGAAAATGGCAACCCACTCCAGTATGCTTGCCTGGAAAATCCCATGGACAGAGCAGCCTGGTGGGTTACAGTCCATGGTATTGCAAAGAGTCGGACACGACAGAGCGACTAACACACAAATGAGCCAGAACGACTAACACACAAATGAACCAGAAATGCAGAGATAGTGAGGCACAAATGTGTTTTACACAAAGAACCACTAAGGTTGACTGGAGAAGAGTAAGAAAGAGACACAGCAGTGGAGGCTCTGGTCACAGAGTAGCAGGGTGCAGATGAAAGACTGTGCTTCGAGAAAGCTGGAAAGCCATTGCTAGTTTTGAGTAAATGCTGTGACGAACTTTAAAATGATCATTCTGGAACATGTGTGCATAATAAACTATAGATAGGTAAGGGTAGTGCAGATCCATCAAACAGGAGTCTCTTTCAACAATCTAGGTGAGAGAGGATGATTATTTGGGCCAGAGTTACCATGGTAGAGAGTTGGACTATAAAGAAAGCTGAGAGCCAAAGAATTGATGCTTTGAACTGTGATGTTGGAGAAGACTCTTGAGAATCCCTTGGACTGCAAGGAGATACAACCAGTCCATCCTAAAGGAGATCAGTCCTGGGTGTTCGTTGGAAGGACTGATGTTGAAGCTGAAACTCCAGAAAAACTTTGGCCACCTGATGCGAAGAGCTGACTCATTTGAAAAGACCCTAATGCTGGGAAAGATTGAGGGCAGGAGGAGAAGGTGACAACAGAGGATGAGATGGTTGGATGGAATCATTGACTCAATGGACATGAGTTTGAGCAAGCTCCAGGATTGGTGATGGACAGGGAGGCCTGGCATGCTGCAGTTCATGGAGTCACAAAGAGTCGGATATGACTGAGTGACTGAACTGACTACCATGGTAGAGGTGGTGAGAAATAGGCCAGTTCTGAAAGTATTTTGAAGAGCCTACAGAATGCTCTGATTAATTGGATTTGGAGTATGATAAAAAAAAGAAAAAAGAGGCTTCCCTGGTGGCTCAGAAGGTAAGACCTGACTGTGATGCAGGACACCCGGGTTCGATCCCTGGATGGAGAAGATCCCCTGGAGAAGGGAATGAGTACCTACTCTAGTATTCTTGCCTGGAGGATTCCATGGACAGGGGAGCCTGGTGGGCTACAGTGCATGGGGTCACCATATTAATAATGATATATACACTGTCATGTGTAAAACAGATAGCTAGTGAGAAGATGTTATATAACACAGGGAGCCCAGCCTGGAGCTCTGTGATGACCTGTGGGGTGGGATGGGGGGAGGGGAAGGAGGCTCAAGAGGGAGGGGATAGATATTTCATTATGACTCATGCATGCTATTGTACGGCAGATACGAACACAACATTGTAAAGCAATCTTCCTCCAATTAAAAAATAAAGTAAAAAACAGAGTTGTAATGTAATAGATAATGCATATTGAACTTATGTATACAGAAAAGTGTGTTATAAATATGAACTCATTTATTTTTCAGAAAAGGTGAGGAAACAGCTGTCAGTACATATAGGTACCTCAGTATAATACCTATAGTGTAGGCTACAAATAGGTAGGTAGTGGACCCAGAAATCAAACACAGACAATCTGGCTACAGGGCCCATGCTTTTAGCTACTACATGATAGTTAGATGTTTCCAAGGCTTTGGGTTGGACTAATTGGAAAGATGGATGACTATACAGATGTGGGTGTCAGTATGGCCTGAGGCAGAATGAAATCACCTAGGGAGTGATTGAAGGTGGGAGGAGAAGAGGATTACAGAGGATGAGATGGTTGGATGGCATCACCAATGCAATGGACATGAGTTTGTGTAGGCTCCGTGAGTTGGTGATGAACAGGGAAGCCTGGCATGCTGAAGTCCATGAGGTTGCAAAAAATCAGACATGACTGAGCAACTGAACTGAACTGAGGGAGTGATTATACATAGAGTAGACAAGAGGTCTAAGACAACTGCAGGAAACTCAAACATGTATAGTTCTGGAAGATAAGGAGGTATCAGCAAAGGAAACTGCAAAGAAATAACCAAAGAGGTGGGGGAACATCTGCAAGGGTGTGGTGTCTTGAGAGCCAAGTAAAGAATATATTTAAAGAATAAGTGGGTGATCAACTAGGTCAAATGCTGTCGATAAATCAAGTAAGATGAGGTTTGTGAATTGAACAGTAGATTTAGCCTGGATTTAACCTTGAAGAGAGCAGTTTCTATGGGACAGGAAAGTGAAAATGAAAGTGTTATCCATCCAGTCATGTCCAACTCTTTCTTTGTGACCCCATGGACTGTAACCCCCAGTCTCCTCTGTCCATGGAATTCTCCAGGCAAGAGTACTGAAGTAGGTAGCCATTCCCTTCTCAGGGAATCTTCCTGACCCAGGGATCAAACACAGGTCTCTCACATTGTAGGCAGATTCTTTACTGTCTGAGCCACGAGGGAGGTCCTTGGGTGAGGAAATAAGTTCCAGAAGAAAAATAAAAGGGGAGAATTGGACACAATGAGGACAGAAAGCTCTTTCCAGAAATCCTCTTGTTATAGATGTCAAAGGAAAGGTGCAATGGACTTACAGGTTTGTTGTTTTTGTTTTCCTTTTAATAGAAGGAATGTTTTCTTGCTGATGGAAATGTTACATTAAAATGGAATAACCTGATGATGTAGAGAATGAGCATCATTTCTAGTCTTAAATCCTTGAATATATCAGGCACATAAGCACAGAGAACTGACGTAGAACTGTGGTTCTTTTCTGTAGACATATTTTTGGAAATGTTGTGATGTCATGTTTCATTTTCTAGTGTGGTCATGCTTCCACACTTACATATTTAAAAGCATTTTAAAAGCAAATAAAAATTTTAAAGGTCTTCCTTTATCTTATACTTAATATATTGTGTTGATCTTTTGAAACTATATATGTAAGTAGTTTATGGATTTTATTTCAGAATAGTAACAAAAGACATTCTAGTCCAATTAAATCAGGCTTTCTGGCCCAGAGGCAATACCATAGGAATTTATAAAAATGATTCCTGGTGGATTTTAATATGCAGCCAAGATCTTCTAACAAATCACAACAAACCTCAGAGGCAGATACTATTATTATTATCATTGCTATTATTATTATATTACATATAAGAAAACCAAGGCTCAAAGTGGTGAAACTATTGGAACCAAATATTACCAAGATACTATTGGTAAATGATGGATTTGAGAGTAACTCCAAAACTCACTTTTCTATTCCACCTTCCCAATCATCTTTAGAATTATAAGAGTACATTTCTGTCCCTGTGCCCTTTCATATGTTCTTTCCTTTGCTTGGATCACTTTGACATCCTTTTTTTTTTTTTTTCTTTTCCAGGTCCTTGTAGACGTCAAAGTTTGAGAATGTAAGAATTATATGTATAGCTTCATATCAATATATCTTTATATCTGGCTATCTATCATCCGTCTAGCTCTCTGGCTCTGAAGTCAGGGACATCTGGGTTTGACTCCTGACTGTCAGTTCCTAGCTAT
Organism: Bos grunniens; assembly: GCF_055505025.1. Taxonomy (NCBI): domain Eukaryota; kingdom Metazoa; phylum Chordata; class Mammalia; order Artiodactyla; family Bovidae; genus Bos; species Bos grunniens. The sequence continues at coordinate 119,890,134 of NC_141194.1, read as the reverse complement.
GTGACCTTAGAGGTTACTTAGCCTTTCTAAACTTTAATTTGCTCATCTTTGAATCAAGGGCAATAATAAAATTCAGTTTACTCTAGAATGGAGAAGCTTGGAACCAGAGAAGTGATAGGATATCGGTAAGATCACAGTTTGAATGTGTGTGCAGCAACAGCCTTCTTTTATGCTTCAGAAATAGATTTTAGCCAAACAAGACTCAAAATTACTTGGGAACCTGGGAGGAGAGCCAATATTAAATGAATATCTAGGCTTCCTAAACCATGGTGAGTGACTCCACCATCACTCAAATCCCAACTAATCCCAAAGAAGAAAATTAGCCTAAAAGGCTCTCAGGTCAGTCTCTATCCAGTGGGCTAGAAGTTATGCCATCTAAAATTCCAAGGCAATATCACAGGAGCCCATTCAAGCCAAAGAATTGAATTGAGTGCTTAGTCTTCTCTGTACTTCAAGAGGGTGATTATAGTTAGAAGCCATATATTTCCCTTTTCTTTTCAAGTGGATAAGCAAATGACTTAAAAAAGTCACACCAGACTTGACCTTGGTAGATAGCACATTGGACTTGTTCCCATACTTCATCTGCCAATAATTGTGTGTGATCTTAAAGATATTATTAGCCTTTTATGAGTTTTGTATCTTTTGTAAAATAAAAGGATTGGATTGGATGACCTCTCAATTACCACATTTTATAATTTTTCAATGACCTGAAAAGCTAAGCTTTCATGTGATTGAGATGATCATAGTTTTTTGGAGTAAAATCAGAATGTTTCCTATATTTATAGATGTTCACAGAGAGGGAAAGCCCTCTCTCAGGTTTGCATTTTATTTTCTTACCCCCCCCCCACACACACATCAGTCAGAATGCTTCAGAGTACTGATAATTAATGAAAATTGCTTAGAGCTTTGCCACATAGAAGAATTTCATTTGATGTTTATGGAAATCCTGTGGCATGGATACTGCATATATAGTCATACGCATTTATAGATGAGCACAATAAAGCTCAAAGAGGGATAAGAGACTTGTTCAAGGTAACAAAGTTTAAGAAAAGAGCTGAGACACAAATCAAGGTTTTGTAATGATATGATTTCTCTGAAGAAACTCCTCTATGTCACCCCTTGATTTTGTTTCTCTAGAAATAATTATTAATACAATACTGGATGCTTTGAAAGAATGCTAGAACAATGGTCTGGGATCTACAACAAAAAGGGATGACAATATTTGTGTAAGGATAATGGTCTGAGGTGCCTGTGGCCACTGAGAGAGCAAACGTTCTGCTAAGAGGCCTGCTGCCCCAAGCCATTTGTTCTTTCCCCTCTACAGGATGTTGGGAGAGACCAAACTTGCAGTAATTATTCTATGAAGATAACAGATGATATCTGACTTAGTCATATTAAAAATAGGCCTTCTTGCTCGTCTATGGGGAGCATGACTATTTTGCCTAGGGAACACCTAGGGACATGACTATTTTGCCTAAAAAAGTATATAACACAATTTGTCGATTGAAATGAACTTCATGTAAAAGTTTCATTGTTTGCCAAATTACCTCACTGGGAACATATTTTATAGTTTTTACAAGAGGGCAAAAGTGAATTGAGAAATGTGGAGGGATCAGAGGAGCCTCTCAATGTGTCTCTAGGTTTATCAGCAGCTTCCCCTTTATGCCATGTCTGTATTTTGTGGGGTCCAAGCACCCCAGAAAGCCCAGGCCACAGCTCAGCCTCTTCCCCTCCTTGAGTGGGGAGAACAAAAGCTTCTCTACCCCACACCTTGTTCTCTCACCACATCTCTGTGACTTCTCATCAATGGAGGCAAGTGATTCTCAGCCTGGGAGTGATTTTGTCTTCCAGGGGACATTTGTCATTACCTAGAGCCGTTTGCTATTGGTATGAATGGGTAAAAGCCTATGATGTGACTAAACACATTATGTTGCACAAAACAGCCCCCGACAATAAAGAATTATCTGACCCTAAATGTCAGTAGTGCTGAGAATGGAAACTCTCGTGCCAACTGAAACTTGACTGGACTTAGGTTGGAGTGGAGTGATAGGATAAATTGCCTCGGGGCTTGTAGGACACAGAAATCTAAGTGAGAAACACGGGGGATACTCATCTGAGGTTAAAGGCCAGGAGAATCAGAAGGTGACAGGTCTAAGAAAAATGAAGCAGAATCCCGTTCCCTCCTACGTTGCTGTCAGGGAAAGAGAAGGAAGCAAAACCTGCAGGAACGGTCATCTGCTGCAATAGGGGCTAATGGGAAGCCACTGCTAAGGAGCAAATGTGACATACACTAACAAGCATCATTATCATAAAGGAAGCCCCAGAGCTATAATCATTATCAAGTTCTCTTCTTTCCTGGCATCTTCAAGCTCTCTAAGCCCTTCCTCCTTGAAAGGAGACACCTAAAGGCACCTGACTTTGAGTTTCTCTCCCCTGTTGTTATTCCCCGCCCCCCTCCCTGGCTCTTACCTGTTTCTCCTTCCACTTGTAAGAAAAGTGACAGGTGCTAGCTATGTTAGGCCTCCAAAGTAAAGTGAGTGTAGAATTCTCTCATCCTTATATAGTTCCATGGCTTGTGGATGCTGAGGAATTGGTCACGTTCTCATGGTGCTGGGAGAGCATCATGGCAGGGCACACTAAAAAGCAGTCTTCTGATTACCCAGGAAGCCAGCCTGTAGACAGTCTACTGGGATGTCTGCTCACTAGATCCTGGCCTGACCTCAGGGGTTCTGTCGAACTAACTCTAGAGTCAAACTCTCTTGGCTTCATGGGAAAACTAATGTTGAAATATTATCTATTAGTGAAGAGGTCCGAGGCACCCAGGATATACAAAATGTGTTCTGAATGGATGATTCCCTAACAGAAACAGGGTTAATCATCTGTTAAATAATTCTCCAAAAATAACACTGAAACATAAATAGATATTTTTGGTAAATCCTCACAAAGACTAATACATTAAATCCTGCCAGTCATTAATATACTTTATCAGCTCAGCTCTGGAAAGCACATTGGATTTCCTTTTTGTCACTAAAGATGTGTGATAGAGTTGATTAAAGAGCTACTAGTGACAAGGAAAGATAACTAGTGGTCACATGACTTAGTGGTCTAGGACTGTTACAATGGGAGCAAAGTGGAATTCTTGGACAAGCTACGCTTCTGCTAAATCAGTCAGTCAAAATTCAGGCAGCCTGCTGGGAGGTGCGCCTGCAGGTTTTGCTAGTTTGACCCGCGTAGAACAATCAAGCTGGTCATAGAATAATTGGCTATTCTTGGAAAGCAAAATAACTTGATCAAAATAAACAATATATAAATAATATTATAGAACTGGGGGCATCTCCATTCTTCATCATAGAAATGGGCTACCAATGCCACTTAAAAGACAATGTGACAATTTACCTATTATAATAAAGATTCTGTCCCCACCTTAATTCCATAAACAAACAGACAAAAAAGTAAATCAAAGGGGCTAACAAACTAAGTAACATATTACAAACAACAAAGACCATTTGCAGGCCAATATATTAAGTTCAATGTATCATTCAACTGGTTTCATGTTCCCCTCATTATATTGTTTCTGCTTTTTGTTGGTAAGGGCAAGTTATTTTAAGAACACAGGGGAAACAGATGCATGGGGTGATCTAGGCAGAACCACCAAGGCTGTGGATTCAAAAACTGGTGATACTGAGGAAGGTGTTACCTTATGGGGATAGGTTTGCTATAGAACCTGTAAACAAGTAATATGTGAGATGTATTTACAAAAGGCCAAGCGTGCTAATCTGTGGCCCAACGACTCTGATGAATTTCTGTTTTTCAAAAAAGCATACTTGAGCATGGTAGTTATGGCAGCCATTGAATGAGGAATCAGAATTTGATTCCTCATTTCCTATAGGCTTCCAAGGCTGCCATGTTATCTAGACTTGTGGGTTCACTGCTTTTTATACTAATTGATTAAGCTTTTGACTTGCAGATGAAAATAGAGGAACATTTCAGTCTTCAGAGGGTCTATGCTCTTAAGTATATATGGAAATTCTTTTTGGGCCCATTACAGACTCACTTGTCCCATTGCTTTCTGTGCTAAAATGCCTACTCAAGGGTTCAGAGCAATTGTCCTGGGTGTGACATATCAGAGTGAAAGAAGAGAGCTCACTGACACCACTTTGTGAAAATTCAACAATAGCCAGAGTTTATTGAGCACTTCTTATGAGCCAACTACTATGCTCAACATCTGATATGTATTAACACATATAATCCTCACCTTCCCCAACATCCAACTGTCTTAGTGTGTGAGTGGGTCTGATTGTACTATGGACAGGTGCCAGCAAAATAAATGGTCATTGTTAATTCTATCTGCATAGCATGAACTTGTCTTCAAATTAGGGCTATTCACTGAAGTGAAAAGAGTGTTACTTGAAGTTAAGATGAAACTCCTTAGATAGAGATGGTATCAATGGGTCAGCAGCATCGCATTCACTTTTCTACCCTCCTGTTAGGTGGTTCACCTTCAAAGGCTAAACATTGGAAATTATAAAATAATTAAGGAAAGAAGGTAGCATTCTTTTAAGAGGAGAACAATAAATGCTTTCTGGATATTGGAATAGATAGTACATTTGTCATTGTCTTGGTTTATCTGGAGCATTTCCTCTCTCCAACCATACTTCCTTGAGAGTTGCCCGGGTTTACTCAATCGGCAAGTGAAGCTCATCATTTCACTAATCACTTAGATCCTGTGACTATTTTCAATGCCTAACTCTAGAAATCCTTGCTATAAAATGTGGTTATCAGCTGTGGTTGATTTTGCCATGCCCTCAAGGACATTTTGATTGCCACGCCAGGAGAATCCCATGGACAGAGGAGCCTAGTGGGCTGCCGTCTATGGGATGGCACAGAGTCGGACACGACTGAAGCTACTTAGCAGCAGCAGCAGCAGCAACTGGCATCTAATGAGTAGAGGACAGGAATGATGCTGAACTTTTTATAATGCATGGAGTAGCTCCTATAATAAATAATTACCAAGTCTAGAATATTAAAAGTGCCAAGGTGGAATAACTCTGCTATAGACTTTAGAGAACTCCTTTATCATGGAGATTCGTCACCATACAGGATCTAATTTCATAGTTCAGAACTCTGTATGCTTACCCAACAAGCCTAGTGATTCTGATGCAAGGGGTCCCTGGATCAGATTTTGAGAAACACTACTCTAGGTTTGTATTTTTTATCTTGTGTTCACCTAGGACACATAATATCTACATTCCTCTGCTTAGAGAGTTTGAATTTGATAACTACCTTTTGCATTTTATTGCATATCATATAACTCACCAGGAAGAGATGAAATGTCTCATATTTTCAAACCTATTGATATTACCTATTAGTGTAATAAATAGAATATTGCAAACAAGCTGTGATGTTTTCCTGACTATGACTGTGTTTTTTACTGGTGTTGATACACAGTGTTTGGATGTATTGGGCCAATACTGCTTCCCAGTTTTAGACAGACAAGCATCATTTCATACCTAGGACACCATGTGTCAAAGGCAGATTGTTAGGTATGATGACAAAGGTGAAAAGGTGTGTTATTCATTTAGTGTTAAAAGTGATGACCACTACAGGGGATTTCTGATGAAATGAAGAGTCATTGCAATGACTTTGAGCATTGTTAACTCGTTTCCTCACTCTCTGTCCTCTCTCTGTCTCTGTGTCTCTCATCTCTCTCTCTCTCTCTCTCTCTCTCTATATATATATATATATATATACACACACACACACACACACACACATGTATGTAAAAGGCCAAACTTAGATGAAAAGCCTATACATTCATTTTCCATTGAGTTCAGGCTGCTTAACAAGTTCACATTGCATTCTCAGTGGTAATGGATATATAATTAATGTGTTACTTAAAGTAGGCAAAAATACACAGGCCTCAGAGCAATCTCTCCTTTGTTACTGCTAAAAGTTCTCTGGGCAATCCCCACCCTGAATTAAAATCAGATGCTACTATGAGAATCAAAAGGCAGTGAAACAAAAAAGTTTCCTGACAGACCTAACAGTAAGCATCATGGTAGAAAGAGGCCTGGCTCTGAAATCAGACAAATGTGGATTACAATTCTCTACCCTCCATTTATTATCTGAGCAATCTTTAACAGAAAATCTCCCAGAGCCCCAGTTTTTGTATCTGTGCTATGGTAATTATAGCATCATGGTTTCCCTGGTGGCTCAGACGATAAAGAATCTTCCTGCAATGCAGGAGACCTGGGTTCAATCCCTGGGTTGATAATATCCCCTGGAGAAGGAAATGGCTACACATTCTAGTATTCTTGCCTAGAGAATTCCATTCCATTCCAAGAAGAGCTTGGCCGGCTACAGTCCATAGTGTCACAAAGAGTCGGATACAACTGAACAATTAACAATAATACCATCTACTTCATAGATTTATCGTGAAGATTAAGTAATGAGACAGTATATGTACAATCCCAAGTATATAATGCATGCGTGCATGCTAGGTCGCTTCAGTCATGTCTGACTCTTTGTGACCCCATGAACTGTAGTCCACCAGGTTCCTCTGTCCACGTGATTTTCCAGGCAAGAATACTGAAGTGGGTTGCCATACCCTCCTCCAGGGGATTTTTCTGACGCAGGGATTGAACCCACGTCTCCTGCAGCTCTTGCAGGCAAATTCTTTCCACTGAGCCCCCAGGGAAGCACCAAGTATACAATAGGTGTATGCAAATGGTAGTTACTAAGTAAAATATATTAACTTGCTTTATTCTCAACCAATTTATATTCACTTATATTGTAATCCATACATTTAAAATAAATTTTCAAAGATTGACATTTTCTTTTTTAAGATTTTATAGTTTACTTATTACTATTTCTATTATTTTTAATTATGATTTTTATTACTTTAATTTATCAGCTTGACTAAAATCAACACAAGTTTGACATTTCTGAAAGAAGAACTTCAGGGGGAGCTCATTTACTCACTTCCAAAGAACATTGTATCATATAAGAAGTGTAAATTGTTGTATTCCACTTGAATTTTTCCTTTTTGGGTATTGGAACATAAATAAAACACAGAGTTTAAATTGTTGAGCAAAAGTAGTCTAACACAAAGATAGACAATGTGTGCCTCCATTCATGTAAACTGTAAAACCAGGCAAAAGTAATATTAGCTGTTACAAGTCAGGAAAATGGTAGCCCTGGGTGGAGAGTAGAGAAGTAGCTAGTGAGTCAAAGAGACTTCAAGGCAGAGCAGGGTGATTAGGTGATGTCTGATTTTTGAGTATGATACAAGTAACACAGGGTGCATTCAATTCATGAAACTTCAAGATGAACACTTATGTGCTCACTTTTTTGCACACACATTATTTTAAATACTAAGTTAAAAAAAAACATGGTCATTAAAAAGGTAATATATATTCTTTAAGACACATTTTAAAAATACAGAAAAAGAACTAAAAATCACTGGGTAGTTCTGCCATCAAAATATAGCCAGTACTAACATTTTATTTTGTTATCATTATTGTTTATAAACAAAAAATGAGAGTCATGGTGTATGTGGAATTTTATATCTAACTTTTGGTAATTTGCATTATATTTTTGTAATTTCCTCATGCCATGAAATATACTTTGAAGATATGATTATAATACCTACATAGAATTTGATTACATGGATATGCCTTATCTTATTTGAACAGCCTCATCTGCATGGCATTTAGATTGCTCCATGTTTTTGTGCTTTACAAATAGTGCTGTTATTAGCAATACTGTGCATAAATCCTTGTGCATATCTCTGATTATTCCTTTGTAATGCGTTACCGTAAGTGAAATTACTGAGTCAAGCTCTTGAACAATATTATCATGGACTTAACTTTTACCAGAGATATTCAAATCTACCAATTTCCTTGCACCATTATCATCACAAGATTAATATTTATTAACACTTTACTGTGAGCCAGTCACTACACATGTTTTACCTCATTTATTCTTTAAAATAACTCTGAAAGTTAGGTACTCTTATCCTCACTTACAGATGAGGAAACTAAGGCTAGTTTCCTTTCTAGCTAGTAATTACTTTCTCAGCTAGTAATGAGCAGACTTCTGGTGTTTTTCATTACAAAGCCCAAGATTTTCAGTTTGTATTGGAGTTTTAAAAATTGCCATTTTGATGGGCAAAATACAGTAACATGTTTTTATTTGTATGCTTGATTATCATAAGGTTAATTTTTTTCTGTCAAATATCCAGTGATTCTTTACATTTCCCCTCTTATCAATAGTCTGTTCATGAGCTTTAATCTTTAGTAACATGTTGATCTTTTTTTTTTTACTGATTTATAAAAGCTTTTAAAACAACACATACACATGGTAAAAATGGTACAGAATAGACAATTAGCCTCCCTCCCACAACAGAACTCCATCTTCAGTGTCTAAATTTTATAATCATCAGCAGTTTACTGTGTGCCCTTCCAGAAAGTTCCCATGCTCATATTTCCCCACTCATATTGGTATATATATATGTATATATCCTGTATTAGTTTGCTAGGACTATCATAACAAAGTCCCACAGACTGGGTGGCTTAAAAATATAAATCTATTTATTTTGTCACAGGTTTAGAGGATAGAAGTTCAGATTAAGGTGTGGACTGGGTTGGTTTCTTCTGAGGTCTCTCTTCTTGACTTGTAGATAACCACCTTCTCACTCTTCACATGGCTTTCCCTCCACGTGTGTCTATATCCTAATCTCCTCCTCTTATAAGGACAACTGTAAGGTCCATTCAGATGACTTCATTTTATCTTAATTACCTCATTAAAGACACTATCTCCAAATACAGCTGGTCATATTCTGATGTATTGGGTGTTATGACTTCAACATATGAATTTTGAAGAGATACAATTCAGACCATAGCAAAAGAAAAATACTATACATACAGTATAGCACATTGCTTCTTATATTTAATGCAATTTGAGGTCAACCCATATCAGCACATAAAAATCTACTATAATCATTTAAATAGTGGCATATTATTCCATTTTATGGTTATTGTATAAATTGCTTTACCAATTTCCCATAGGTGGACATTTAGGTTTTTTCCAGGTATTTGAGGTCATAAATGGGCTTCCCAGGTGGCTCAGTGGTAAGAATCCACCTGCCAATGCAGGAGACGAAGGAGAAGTGAGTTCAATCACTGGGTTGGGAAGATCCCCTGGAGGAGAGCATGGCAACCCACTCCAGTATTCTTGCCTAGAAAATTCCATGGACAGAAGAGTCTGGTGAGTTACAATCATGGGGTTCAAAAAGAGTCAGACATGACTGAGTACACTTGCATGCATGGATGAGGTCATAAATCATGCCACTGTGAACATCACTGTAGCCATACATTTCTGTACAATGTAAGTATATCTGAGCATAATTTTAAAAGTAGAATCATTGGACAAAAGATCATACGCTCTTAAAGTTTTGATAGAACTTGCCAAATTAACTGTCTATAGGGCAACAGAGGATGAGGTGGTTGGATGGCATCACTGATTCTATGGACATGAACCTGGGAAACTCTGGAAGATGCTGAGGGACAGGGAGGCCTGGTGTGCTACAGCCCACGGCATCACACAGAGTTGGGTATGACTTAGTGACTGAACAACAATACCAAAGTGAAAGGGACAGCCTAATTTCTTGCAACCTTGACAATACTGTATCAAACTTTATATTTGATATTTTGATAGGTACAATATGATGTTTTATTCCATTGAATTAATTTCACATGTTTATAACTATCAGCATTTTATTTCTTTATTAAATAGCTTTCACATCACTTTTAGATATTTTTTATTATGTTGGTCTTTTAATTCACTTATTTTATTTTTAAAGGTTCTTTATATATTAAGAAAATTATCCCTTTGTAACATGTGTTATATTTTTAAGTAGATAAATTTAATCTTTCTTCATATATATGAGAGAGCCAAATTTATATGTTTATTTTTATTAGTCTTTTTTTTCCTGTATTTTCTGAACTACATGAAAATCATCCCACACTATCAGCTTTTTATAGGGTAGTACTATTTTTAATTTGAGGAACTGCCATACTATTTTCCATAGTGTCTATAATAATTTACATCCACACACTACTATTTTTTGATTGCCAGATTTTACATCTGGAAATTTTATAGTTTTAATTTGTTGATTTATTGATTCCTTTATTAAAAAAACCTAATTATTCTAAATTTATTTTAAGAATGCAGAGACATAGTTTTATTTTTGCTTCTAAGGTGAGACTATATAACAATCGCTTTTTTGTCCTGGATGTTATTTTTTTTTTCACTTTTCTTAATCATACTTTATTCTCTAGGGATTTTCCTGCCTTCTTATAGTCTTTTTTAAAAATTTTATTGGAATGTAATTGATTTACAATGTTGTGTTAGTTTCAGGTGTACAGCAAAGTGAATCAGTTATACATATACATATATCCCCTCTTTTTAAGATTCTTTTCCCATGTAGGTCATTATAGAGTATTGAGTAGAATTCTCTGCTATAGAGTAGATCCTTATTAGTTATCTATTCTATATATAGTGGTGCACATATATCAATAGGAACCTTTTTTTAAACAACCTTTTTTTTTTAATGGAGGCTAATTACTTTACAATATTGTGGTGGATTTTGTCATACATTCATATGAATCAGCCATGGGTGTACGTGTGTTACCCATCCTAACCCTCCCACCCACCTCCCTCCCCATCCCATTGCATCAGGGTCATCCCAGTGCATCAGCCCTGAGCACACTGTCTTATGCATTGAACCTGGACTGGCGATCTATTTCACATATGATAATATACATGTTTCAATGCTATTCTCTCAGATCATCCCACCCTTGCTTTCTCCCACAGAGTCCAAAAGACTGTTCTATACATCTGTGGCTCTTTTGCTGTCTTGCATATAGGGTCACTGTTACCATCTTTCTAAATTTCATAAATATGCATTAATATACTGTATTGGTGTTTTTTTTCTGACTTACTTCACTCTGTATAATAGGCTCCAGTTTCATCCACCTCATTAGAACTGATTCAAATACATTCTTTTTAATAGCTGAATAATATTCCATTTTGTATATGTACCACAGCTTTCTTATCCATTCGTCTGCTGATGGACATCAAGGTTGCTTCCATGTCCTGGCTATTATAAACAGTGCTGGGATGAAGTTTGGGGTACACGTGTCTCTTTCAATTCTGGCTTCCTCAGTGTAAATGCCCAGCAGTGGGATTGCTGGGTCACATGGCAGTTCTATTTCCAGGTTTTTAAAGAATCTCCACACTGTTCTCCATAGTGGCTGTACTAGTTTGCATTCCCACCAACAGTATAAGAGGGTTCCCTTTTCTCCACACCCTCTCCAACATTTATTGCTTATAGACTTTTCAATAGCAGCCATTCTGACAGGCATGAGATGGTACCTCATTGTGGTTTTGATTTGCATTTCTCTGATAATGAGTGATGTTGAGCATCTTTTCATGTGTTTGTTAGCCATCTGTATATCTTCTTTGGAGAAATGTCTGTTTAGTTCTTTGGCCCATTTTTTTATTTGGTCATTTATTTTTCTGAAATTGAGCTGCAGGAGTTGCTTGTATATTTTTGAGATTAATTATTCGTCAGTTGCTTTGTTTGTTATTATTTTCTCCCATTCTGAAGGCTGTCTTTTCACCTTGCTTAGAGTTTCCTTCGTTGTGCAAAATATTTTAAGTTAAATTAGGTCCTGCTTGTATATTTTTGCTTTTATTTCCATTAGTGTAGGAGGTGGTTCATAGAGGATCCTGCTGTGATTTATGTCAGAGCATGTTTTACCTATGTTTTCCTCTAGGAGTTTTACAGTTTCTAGTCTTACGTTTAGATCTTTAATCCATTTTGAGTTTATTTTTGTGTATGGTGTTAGAAAGTGTTCTAGTTTCATTCTTTTACAAGTGGCTGACCAGTTTTCCCAGCACCACTTGTTAAAGAGATTGTCTTTTCTCCATTGTATATTCTTGCCTCCTTTGTCAAAGATAAGGTGTCCACAGGTGTGTGGATTTTTCTCTGGGCTTTTTATTTTGTTCCATTGATCTATATTTCTGTCTTTGTGCCAGTACCATATTGTCTTGATGACTGTAGCTTTGTAGTATAGCCTGAAGTCAGGCAGGTTGATTCCTCTAGGTCCATGCTTCTTTCTCAAGATTGCTTTGGCTATTTGAGGTTTTTTGTATTTCCATATGAATTGTGACATTATTTGTTCTAGTTCTCTGAAAAATACCATTGGTAGCTTGATAGGGATTGCATTGAATCTATAGATTGCTTTGGGTAGTATATGCATTTTCACTATATTGACTCTTCCAAACCATGAACATGGTATATTTCTCCATCTATTTGTGTCCTCTTTGATTTCCTTCATCAGTGTTTTATAGTGTTCTATATATAGGTCTGTTGTTTCTTTAGGTAGATATATTTCTAAGTATTTTATTCTTTTTGTTGCAATGGTGAATGGAATTGTTTCCTTAATTTCTCTTTCTGTTTTCTCATTGTTAGTGTATAGGAATGCAAGGGATTTCTGTGTGTTAATTTTATATCCTGCAACTGTACTATCTTCATTGATTAGCTCTAGTAATTTTCTGGTGGAGTCTTTAGGGTTTTCTCTGTAGAGGATCATGTCATCTGCAAACAGTGAAAGTTTTACTTCGTTTCCAACTTGGATTCCTTTTATTTCTTTTTTCTTCGATTGCTGTGGCCAAAACTTCCAAAACTATGTTGAATAGTAGTGGTGAGAGTGAGAATAATTGTCCTGTTCCTGACTTTTGGGGAAATGCTTTCAATTTTTCACCACTGAGGATAATGTTTGCTGTTGGTTTATCATATATGGCTTATATTATGTTGAGGTATGTTCTTTCTATGCCTGCTTTCTGGAGGGTTTTTATCATAAAAGGATGTTGAATTTTGTCAAAGGCTTTCTCTGCATCTATTGAGATAATCATATGGTTTTTATCTTTCAATTTGTTAATGTGGTTTATCACATTGATTGATTTTCAAATATTGAAGAATCCTTGCATCCCTGGGATAAAGCCCACTTGCTCATGATGTATGATCTTTTTAATATGTTGTTGGATTCTGTTTGCTAGAATTTTCTTAAGGATTTTTGCATCTATGTTCATCAGTGATATTCGCCTGTGGTCTTCTTTTTTGTGGCATCTTTGTCTGGTTTTGGTATTAGGGTGATGGTGGCCTCGTAGCATGAGTTTGGAAGTTTACCTTCCTCTGCAATTTTCTGGAAGAGTTTGAGTAGTATAGGTGTTGGCTCTTCTCTAAATTTTTGGTAGAATTTAGCTGTGAAGCCGTCTGGTCCTGGGTTTTTGTTTGCTGGAAGATTTCTGATTACAGTTTCGATTTCCATGATTGTGATGGGTCTGTTAAGATTTTCTATTTCTTCCTGGTTCAGTTTTGGAAAGTCATACTTTTCTAAGTATTCGTCCATTCTTCCAAGTTGTCCATTTTATTGGCATATAGTTGCTGATAGTAGTCTCTTATGATCCTTTGTATTTCTGTGTTGTCTGTTGTGATCTCTCCATTTTCATTTCTAATTTTGTTGATTTGTTTCTTCTCCCTTTGTTTCTTGATGAGCCTGGCTAATGGATTGTCAATTTTATCTTCTCAAAGAACCATCTTTCAGCTTTGTTGGTTTTTGCTATGGTCTCCTTTGTTTCTTTTTCATTTATTTCTGCCCTAATTTTTATGATTTCTTTCCTTCTACTAACTCTGGGTTTCTTCATTTCTTCTTTTTCTAGTTGCTGTAGGTGTAAAGTTAGGTTATTTATTTGATTTCTCTCCTGTTTCTTGAGGTAGGCTTGTATTTCTCTGAACCTTCCCCTTAGCACTGCTTTTACTGAATCCCATAGGTTTTGGGTTGTTGTGTTCTTGTTTTCATTCATTTCTATGCATATTTTTATTTCTTCTGTGATTTTCAGGTTATTCAGAAGTGTTTTGTTTAACCTCCATATGTTTGTATTTTTAATAGTTTTTTTTTTTTCCTGTAGTTGACATCTAATATTACTGCATTGTGATTAGAAAGAATGCTTGAGATGATTTCAATTTTTTATTTTTTTAATTTACCAAGGCTAGATTTATGGCCCAGGATGTGATCTATCCTGTTTTCTGTGTGCATATGAGAAAAAGATGAAATTCTTTTTTTTGGGGGGGTGAAATGTCCTATAGATATCAATTAGGTCTAACTGGTCCATTGTATCATTTAAAGTTTGTGTTTCCGTGCTAATTTTCTGTTTAGCTGTTCTATCCATAGATGTGAGTGGGGTATTGAAGTCTCCCACTATTATTGTGTTATTGTTAATTTCCCCTTTCATACTTGTTAGCATTTGCCTTACATATTGGGGTGCTCCTATGTTGGGTGCATATATATTTATAATTGTTATATCTTCTTCTTGGATTGACCCTTTGATCATTATGTAGTGTCCTTCTTTGTCTGTTTTCATGGACTTTATTTCTATTTTATCTGATATGAGTATTGCTACTCCTGCTTCTTTTGGTCTCCATTTGTGTGAAATATCTTTTTCCAGCCCTTCGCTTTCAGTCTGTATGTGCCCCTATGTTTGAGGTGGGTCTCTTGTAGACAGCATATATAGGGGTCTTGTTTTTGTATCCTTTCAGCCAGTCTTTCTCTTTTGCTTGGGGCATTCAACCCATTTACATTTAAGGTAATTATTGATTAGTATGATCCCATTGGCATTTACTTTGTTGTTTTGGGTTCGAGTTTATACACATTTTCTGTGTTTTCCCTGTCTAGAGAAGATCCTTTATCATTTGTTGAAGAGTTGGTTTGGTAGTGCTGAATTCTCTGAGCTTTTGCTTGTCTGTAAAGCTTTTGATTTCTCCTTCATATTTGAATGAGATTTTTGCTGGGTACAGTAATATGGGTTGTAGGTTTTTCTCTTTCATTGCTTTAAGTATGTCCTGCCATTCCCTTTTGGCCTGAAGAGTTTCTATTGAAAGATCAGCTGTTATCCTTATGGGGATCCCCTTGTCGGTTATTTGTTGTTTTTCCCTTGCTGCTTTTAATATTTGTTCTTTGTATTTAATCCTTATTAATTTGAATAATATGTGCCTTGGTGTTTTGCCTTGAGGTTATCCTGTTTGGGACTCTCTGGGTTTCTTGGACTTGGGTGGCTCTTTCCTTCTCCACTTTAGGGAAGTTTTAAACTATTATCTCCTCAAGTATTTTCTCATGGCCTTTCTTTTTGTCTTCTTCTTCTGGGATGCCTATGATTTGTATGTTGTAGCATTTAACATTGTCCCAGAGGCCTCTGCGTTTGTCCTCATTTAACTCTTTTTTTCTCTCTGCTTCATTTATTTCCACCATTCCACCTTCCACCTCACTTATCCTATCTTCTGCCTTGGTTATTCTACTGTTGGTTCCCTCCAGAGTGTTTTTTATCTCAGTTATGGGATTAATCATTATTGATTGACTCTTTTTTATTTCTTCTAGGTCCTTGTTAAACTTTTCCTGTAACTTCTTAATCCTTGTCTCTAGACTATTTATCTGTAACTCCATTATGCTTTCAAAATTTAGGATCATTTTTACTATCATTATTCTGAAATGTTTTTCAGTTAGACTCCCTATCTCCTCCTCTTTGGTTTGGTTTAGTGGGTATTTATCATGTTACTTTACCTGCTGAATATTTCTCTGCCTTGTCATCTTGTTTAGGTTGCTGTGTTTGGGGTGGTCTTTCTGTATGCTGGAAGTTTGTCATTCCTCTTTATTGTGGAGGGTCCTCCCTGTGGGTGGGGTTGGACGAATGGCTAGTCAAGGTTTACTGGTTAGGGAAGCTTGCATCGGTGTTCTGGTGGGTGGAGTTGGATCTCGTCTCTCTGGAGTTCAATGAAGTGTCCAGTAGTGAGTTTTGAGGTGTCTATGGGTTTGGTGTGACTTTTGGCAACCTGTATTTTTGTGCTCAGGTTTATGTTCCTGCTTTGTTGACTTAGCTTAGTATGTCTTGCTCTGAAATGTGTTGGCTTTTGGGTGGAGCTTGTTTTCAGTGTATGTATGGAGGCTCTTGGATAAGCTCTTGTTGATTAATGTTCCCTGGAGTCAGGAGTTTTCTGGTGTTCTCAAGTTTTGGATTTAAGCCTCCTGCCTCTGGCTTTCAGTCTTATTTTTACAGTAGCCTCAAGACCTCTCCATCCATACACACTGATGAGATAACATCTAGGTTAAATGTTGAAAAGATTCTCCACAGTGGGGACACCCAGAGAGGTTCGAAGAGTTACATGAAGAAGAGAAGAGGGAAGAGGGAAATAGAGGTGATCATGAGGAGAAGAGGGGGAATCAAAAGGGGAGAGTGGAATCAAGCCAGTAATCACACTCCTAAGTAAAAATGTGTACCGGAGATTGGATTTTTAAAGGTACAGAATTGATAACCAATACCAAAAAGCAAAGACTAAAAATCTAGAGTTGAGGTTAGACTCTCAAAAATACAATATAAAAAAAAAATCACAAAAGTTATAAATATATATATATTTATATATATGAAATTTGCTTTAAAAATAAGATATTTTTTTCTTCAGAGTAATAGGTTTAAAAAATGAAAATTAAAGGAGTAAAAAACAACTTAAAAATAAAAAATATTAATATTTAAAAAATGATAATATAAACTATAGCTAGGAATTACTCTGGAGCTGATGAGTGCAGTGTGGAGTCAGTTCAGTTTCAGATAGTTACTTATTCCAGCTTATACTTCTTCTCAAGTTCTATAGGTCCCTTCCAATGTAGCCATTGCTAACTACAGGGTTTTAATCTGTTGCACCTGTCACTTCCAAAGCGGTTCCCTCTTCTTTGTTTATTTTGGCTTGCTCTGTTTGCAAGTCTCTCCAGTATCTAACTTCCGCCCTGACACAAGGGGGCGAAGGTGATCATTTATTTAGGCTCACTTGTTCAATTGTGCTGTGGGGAGGGAGGAACACTGCAAACAAATATCATGTGGCATGTGTGGGGAGTGCTTGCAGTGTCTGGGCCACACTGAGTTTGCCCCTTCTCACAGTGTGTGTGCTTTCCCAGTCTACACTGCTCAGGCTCCAGGTTGCTCTGCCAGGGAACTGTCTAAGACGAGCCCTGGGTTGCATGCACTTCCCAGGTCTATGTCACTCAAGTTCAGGTTCTTGGGTACTGCACAAAGGCACAGACTCAGTTGGGCCTGCCTTTGTTGACCTTCCCAGGTCCAAGCAGCTCAGGTGACCAGGTGCTGGTGAGCACACTCTCCCCAGGTGTAGTGCATCTTATTACCTCCCTGTTCCCAGCTGCTCAGTTTCCTAGGTGCACAGCGGGAGTGCCATCTCAGGGGTTCCATGTACCTCCTCTGGGGAGCTGATCTCTGGCTGGGACCTTTCTGGTGGATGTCAACCGTCCAGGATCCCAGGAAGACTTGGTGAGCAACTGGGAGCTTGCTTGCTCTGGGGCCGAGTTTGCCCCTAGCCTTCTGGCTCTGGGTGTTGCCTTCCTGCCTCTCTGCCTCCGGCAAGGGATGGGACGGTCCTCAGCTGGCTAGCTCAGTCCTTTGTTCTATGAGCGGGCCTGGCAATGCCTTACATTGGAGCTTTTCACGGGAAAGTTCTCTCTCTCTCTTTCCTTTATTATTTTTTTTTTTCCTCTCTGGCTGTCCCAGGGTTTGGGTTGCTATCTCACATTAGCTCCCTCAGATTGCCCTCAGGGCATTCAGGCCCCATCCTTACCCTAAGCAATGCAGTTTGCACCTTCCTATTCGGCCCCTCCTTGCTGGTGATGGACTCGAGCATTTGGGCTACTTCTCCGCTAGGAGTTGCAGTTAGGCATGTAATCTGTCAGTTTTATTTATTTATTTGTTTATTTATTTATTTTTTCCTCCCAGTTATGTTGCCCTCTGAGATTCCAAAACTCTCCACAGACCCGCTGGTGATAGGGCTTCCTGGTGTTTGGAAACATCTCCTCTTTCATAACTCCCACCCCAGGACGGGTCTCCATCCCTAACTCTTTTGTCTCTCTTTTTATCTTTTATATTTTGTCCTACCTCCTTTCAAAGACAGTGGGCTGCCTTTCTAGGTGCCTGGTGTCCTCTGGAAGTGTTCAGAAGTTATTTTGAGGTATTTTCTCAGCATTCAAATGATCTTTTGATGAATTTGTTGGGGAGAAAGCAGTCTCCCCATCCTATTCCTTGTCCTGAATGTTATTTTCACCTCTTTTGATCCATACTATTTTTCATGTTGAGTGTATGCATCAATTTTTATTTTAACCAGATTTAGATGTTTTTCTTGTATATGTGTATATATTTATATAAAATAATGTTAAATCAAATGCCTTTTCAGCATCTCTAGAAATAATAACAGATTTCTCTTTTACATTTTTGTAAAATAAGATGACATTTTCTTTTTTATTTCAATTATGTAGATGGATTTTCCAGTCTTCACTGGAACCTTTTCTTAAAATTCCAAATCACAAATCTAATCTGTTGTCCCATGCAACAGTAAGAAATCCTATTTTCTACCAAGTTCCCCTCCTCCTGTATATCTAGAAATGCCAAAGGAATCTATCCATGTTACACAAACTCTCTCTCATTTTCTGTCTCATCCAGCTACCTGATTCCAGACTGGTGTCTACTTACAGCCATCTCTTAACTTGCTTCCATTTCTCAGCTGTCATTCTTCCCTTTACTATTTTCTCACAAGCATGGAAAATGACCTTCCCTTTAGTTCCCTGCAGAGTTAGCTGAGGGTGGGTTTTAAAATTTAACAAGACTTTACCAAAGGCTTACAGAAAACAGAAAGGCATTATATTCCAGACACATAAAATTGAGTTCTATTTAATAGATACTCATACTCTAAGACCCAAGTCTCGCCATCAAAGTCATGGGTACATCTTAGCTTGAAGCTGACACCTTCAATGGGAGATGTGACCTCTAACTATAATCCTGCTGCCATTTTTACGGAGGCACTTACCACCTCTTGAGAAGAATTATGCCCTTGAACATGTATCTTATAAGCTGTGATCATGACTCCAAATTTTATAAGTCCATTTTATCTGTCTGATGGAACTGCTAAACAATGAAGTGTGAAGAATGTATATTACAATCCCTTCATTCAGTGACATCAAGTTAGTAGCTTAAAATCACCACTGGTGGAGATATTTACACCATGGATATTTGAAAATGCTGCACATAAGGGCTTGACTTGTTGTTGTTGTCAATTTTCTAGATTTTAAGCATGTGGTATAGAAAATGTCACCAATGAAGATTACATTTAAAAGGGTGTTGTTTTGTAGGCATTACATTGTGAATAGTACAAAAATATTGAGCAGATAGATATTCTTTTAGTATTAGAAAACTATAATCAGATTCAGCGAGGTTGTCATTCCTGTCATTGATAAACCTGTCATTGGTAACCAGTTTCCAATGTATATCTGTGTTATTTTACTTGAATGCTACTTTTTGATGTAAATGAAAATAACAACATTCATGTTGAAAACTAAACACATTCATCATCTCCAACCATAGTTTGGCTATGGATACAAGAGTCTGGCAAAACTTAATGGAAGCATTTCATAAAAATCAACTGGCTGTATGGAATTTACCAAAGAAAGAATATTGTGTATTTTATAAATATTTATAAATTTTGTGATAGCCATCCTTTAAGTCAGCAAATTTTATTATATTTATAGTATATGTACACACACATACTGTTTTTCTATAGAACTAGTTGATGAACCCTGGACAGCACACCACTGATATAGAAGATTTGGGACACTGCATTCAGGATTTTATTTATAGTGAGATGGGAAGGAATTGAGGGGATTTTCAAGAGAGAAAATAACATGATTTAACTTAGGACTTAGCAGGATTTAATGGGATCAGAGTGGCTTTCATGCTGAGAAAAGACTGTCAGATGGAGGCAAGGAGACCAGTTAGGAAGCTACTGGCAATAATCCAAGAAATAGATGACAGTGGTTAGGACAAGGGTGATAGGAGTGGAGACAGTGAAAAGTTGTCAGATTCTTGATATGTATTGAAGTTAGAATTCACAGGCTTGCTGGTGAATTAAATGTATATTTTGAAATAAATAGTAAAATGGAGAGTAACTCTAAGGCTTTTGCCTTGAGCAACAGAACAAATGGAGTTGCCACTCACTGAGATAGGGAAGACTATGGGAATAAAGGATTTGGGTAGATTGTCAGGAGCTGCTTTGGATACTTTAAGATGCTTGTTTAACTCCCAAGTGGTGATGCAGATCAAACTGTTGAAAATAAGAGTGTGGAGTCAGTTCAGACTCTAGATAAATCTGTGAGTCATCAACAGATAGATGCCTAAAGCATGTGACCAGATAAAATCACCTTGTGAGTGAAAGTAGACAGAAAAGTAAAATGATACAAGAACTGAACCCTGAAGTATTCCAATATTTGGAGGATAGAATATGAGGAAGAACAGACAAAAGAGATTTGGAAGAATTGAGCAAAAATGTAGAGAACACAAAATGGCTATATTGTCCTAGAAGTCATATTAAGAGTATTTCAGAATTAGAAGTGATTAGCTGTGTTAAATCCTGCTGATGGGTCAAATAAGATGAAGTTAGGAATGACTGCTGGATCTAAGAGCATGAAAGTCATATGATAATCTAATATTAGAGTAGCTTAAATGGATTGGTGAAGTAAAACTTTATTTGACTAGTTCAAGGAAAAAAACGAGATAAATTTCAGATAAGGAATATAGAGAGCTGTTTCAAGAAACTTTGCTATGAATGGAAGGATAAAATGGAACAGTAGTTGAAGGGGACATGGGGTCAAGAGAGCTTTTTTGTTTATAATAATTAGCAATAGCTGTATGCTGAGGGCAAGGGGGAGGGTTTGAAGATGCAGAGGACAGAGGGGAAATTGCTTGAGTAGGCAATAAAGGAAAGAATGCCCAAGTTGGGGGAGAGTTTAGACTCAGTCATAGGCTGGCAGGAAGAGTCACCCATAGCAACAAGATAGAATACATGACCACAGGTACAGATGGGTGTGTAAATGAAGAAGTGGGAGCTTTGGGAAGTCCTGACTTCTTCTAGATTTGCAGAATGTGAGTAAGGGCAAAGAGGTATTAAAAGTCTGGGGAGAGAAGAGACAGTGTGAAATGGTCCTCTGGGAAAGTAAAAATTAATAGACTAGGAGACAAAAACGATGGGAAACTAATTTATAAGTGAGTTCAGGGCTCAATCATGTCCAACTCTTTGCGACCCCATGGGCCCCAGCAAGCCATTTTTCCCTGTCCATCACCAACGCCCAGAGCTTATTCAAACTCATGTCCATTGAGTCGGTGATGCCACCCACCATCTCATCCTCTGCTGTCGCTTTCTCCTCCCACCTTCAATCTTTCCAGCAACAGGGTCTTTTACAATGAGTCAGCTCTTCACATAGGTAGCCAAAGTATTGGACCTTCAGCTTCAACATCAGTCTTTCCAATGAATATTTAGGACTGATTTCTTTTAGGATTGACCAGTTAGATCTCCTTGCATTCAAGAGACTCTCAAGAGTATTCCCCAACACCACAGTTCAAAAGCATCAATACTTCAGTGCTCAGCTTTCTTTATAGTCCAACTCTCACATACATACATGACTACTGGAAAAACTGACTAGATGGACCTTTGTTGGCAAAATAATGTCTCTGCTTTTTAATATGCTGTCTAGGTTGGTCAAAGCTTTTCTTCCAAAGAGCAAGTGTCTTTTAATTTCATGGCTGCAGTCACTGTCTGCAGTGATTTTGGAGACCAAGAAAATAAATTCCGTCACTGTTTCCATTGTTTCCCCATTTATTTGCCATGATGTGATGGGATCACATGCCATGATCTTAGTTTTCTGAATGCTGAGTTTTAAGCCAACTTTTTCACTCTCCTCTTTCACTTCCATCAAAAGGCTCTTTAGTTCTTCTTTGATTTCTGCCATAAGGCTGGTGTCATCTGCCTATCTCAGGTTATTGATATTTCTCAGAACAATAGTGATTCCAGCTTGTGCTTCATCCAGCCTGGAATTTTGCATGATGTACTCTGTATATAAGTTAAATAAGCAGGGTGACAATATACAGCCTTGACGTACTCCTTTACCGATTTGGAACCAGTCTGTTGTTCCATGTCCAGTTCTAACTGTTGCTTCTTGACATGCATACAGATATCTCAGGTGGTCTGGTATTCCCATCTCTTGAGGAATTTTCCAGTTTGTTGTGATCCACAAAGACAAAGGCTTTGCTATAGTCAATAAAGCATAAATAGATGTTTTTCTGGGATTCTCTTGCCTTTTCAATGATCCAACGGATGTTGGCAATTTGATCTCTGGTTCCTCTGCCTTTTCTAAAACCAGCTTGAACATCTGGAAGTTCACAGTTCACCTACTGTTGAAGCCTGGCTTGGAGAATTTTGAGCATTACTTTACTAGTGTGTGAGATGAGTGCAATTGTGCGGTAGTTTGAGCATTCTTTGGCATTGCCTTTCTTTGGGATTGGAGTGAAAACTGACCTTTTCCAATCCCGTGGCCACTGCTGAGTTTTCCAAATTTGCTGGCATATTGAGTGCAGCACTTCCACAGCATCATCTTTTAGGATTTGAAATAGCTCAACTGGAATTTCATCACCTCCATTAGCTTTGTTCGTAGTGATGCTTCCCAAGGCCCACTTGACTTGGCATTCCATGATATCTGGCTTTAGGTGAGTGATCACACCATTGTGGTTATCTGGGTCATGAAGATATTTTTTGTATAGTTCTTCTGTGTATTCTTGCCACCTCTTCTTAATATCTTCTGCTCTAGGTCCATAACATTTCTGTCCTTTATTGTGCCCATCTTTACTGTGATGGCCATTATAATAAACAAAAGAGTCTGAAATGCAGTACTGCATGCAATCTCAAAAATGACAGAATGATCCCTGTTAATTTCCAAGGCAACCCATTCAATATCACAGTAATCCAAGTCTATGCCCCAACCAGTAATGCTGAAGAAGCTGAAGTTGAATGATTCTATGAAGACCTACAAGACCTTCTAGAACTAAAACCGGAAAAAGGTGTCCTTTTCATTATAGAGGACTGGAATTCAAAAGTAGGAAGTCAAGAGATATCTGGATTAATAGGCCAATTTGGGCTTGGAGTACAAATGAAGCAGGTTAAAGGCTAACAGAGTTTTGCCAAGAGAATGCACTGGTCATAGCAAACACCCTCTTCCAACAACACAAGAGAAGACCTCATCAGATGGTCAATACTGAAATCAGATTGATTATATTATTTGCAGCCAAAGATGGAGAAACTCTATACAGTCAGCAAAAATAAGACCAGGGTCTGACTGTGGCTCAGATCATGAACTCCTTATAGCCAAATTCAGACTTAAATTGATGAAAGTAGGAAAAGCCACTAGACCATTAGGTTTGACCTACATACATCTAATCCCTTAAGACTTTACAGTGGAAGTGACAGATAGATTCAAGGGATTATATCTGATAGACAGAATGCCTGAAGAACTATGGATGGAAGTTCATGACATTGTACAAAAGGCAGTGATCAAGGTCATCCCCAAGAAAAAGAAATGCAAAAAGGCAAAATGGTTGTCTGAGGAGGCCTTACAAATAGCTGAGAAAAGGAGAAGCAAAAGGCAAAGGAGAAAAGGAAAGATATACCCATTTGAATGTCGAGTTCCAAAGACTAGCAAAGGAGAGAGGAGAGATAAGAGAGATAAGAAAGCAAGGAGATTCCTTGGTGATCAATGCAAAGACATTTACAAAGGTGCATTCTAAATTCCAAGCCTGAATGCTCAGAATGCTGTAACAGAACACCATAGACTAGGTGGCTTGAGCCTGTTATTTCTCAGAGCCCTTGAGGCTGGGAAGTCTGAGATCAGTGTCCCAAGACAGTTAGGTTCTGTCAAGAGCCCTCTTCCTGGCTTCCAGATGACTGCCTTCTTGCTATATCCTCACAAGCCAGAGAAAGAGAGAACTAGCTCTCTTCTCTTCTTATGCTAATCCCATCATGAGGATCCTACCTACCCTCTTGAATTCATCTAAACCTAATTACTTCTAAAGGTTCCACCTCCAAATATAAACACCAGCAAATTGGAAGTTAAGACTTCAACATATGCATGTGTGTTGTGGGGAGGAGTCACATTCAGTCCATAACAGATGCTTTTCAAACAACTCATATCAATATGTCTAAAATTAAATGCCAACTTTCCTTTACTTTCCTTCAACTTCCCTGGCGGCTCAGACGGTAAAAGCATCCCCCTACAATGGGGGAGGACCCAGGTTCGATCCCTGGGTCGGGAAGATCTCCTGGAGAAGGAAATGGCAACCCACTCCAGTACTCTTGCCTGGAAAATCCCATGGATGGAGGAGCTTGGTAGGCTACAGTCCATGGGGTCACAAAGAGTCGGACACGACTGAGCGACTTCCCTTTTGCTTTTCCTTTACCTGATGTTCTACTCTGTCCTAACTAGTGCGTGCAACTAACACACTCACACACACACACTGTGCCTGCATGCTTGCTCAGCCACTCAGTAATGTCTGAATCTTTGAGACCCCATGCACTGCATGCCACCAGGCTCCTCTGTCCGTGGGATTCTCCAGGCAAGAATACTAGAGTGGGTTGCCATTTTCTCCTCCAGGGGATCCTCCTGACCCAGGAATTGAACCCATGTCTCCTGCAGTGGAAGGTAGATTCTTTACCATTACGCCACTTGGGAAGCCTGTACTAACTACTAGCTAACATTTATTGAGCCAGCCACTGTGCTAAGCACTTTATCATCATTATCTTATTCAATCTTCACCATAACCTTATTTATTGGATATAACTATTTCCACATCTTACAGATGAGGAAACTGATCCTATGAGATATATTTTTATGTGTTTGCTGCTGCTGCTGCTGCTAAGTCGCTTCAGTTGTGTCTGACTCTGTGCGACCCCATGGACAGCAGCCCCCATCCCTGAGATTTTCCAGGCAAGAGTACTGGAGTGGGGTGCCATTGTCTTCTCCAGTTTATATGTATACAAAACTATTAAATGTCAAAACCATTATTCAAATCTAATTTAGTTTATCTCTAGGGCCATATTTCTTATGTACATAGAGAGCCTTATTAGGATATTGTAAGGACTCTGGATTTTACTTATCATGAAATGTGTATTTTAAGCTATAGTAATATTTCAGCTGGGTTTCCCTGGTGGCTCAGACAGTAAAGAATCTTTCACTTTCTCAATATTTAAGATATTCAAGAAGCAATTCAAAAAGTCACTGTGGTAGGCAGAATTACAGCATATGCAGATGTCTATGTCTTAATCCCTATAATTCATCAATGTATTTCATTACATGGCAAAGAGAAATTAAAGGTACAGATAGAATTAAGATAGCTAATCAATGACCCAATAAAAAAGTGGGCCAAAGAACTAAATAGACATTTCTCCAAAGAAGACATACAGATGGCTAACAAACACATGAAAAGATGCTCAACATCACTCATTATCAGAGAAATGCAAATCAAAACCACTGTGAGGTACCATTTCACGCCAGTCAGAATGGCTGCGATCCAAAAGTCTACAAGTAATAAATGCTGGAGAGGATGTGGAGAAAAGGGAACCCTCTTACACTGTTGGTGGGAATGCAAACTAATACAGCCACTATGGAGAACAGTGTGGAGATTCCTTAAAAAAATTGGAAATAGACCTGCCTTATGATCCAGCAATCCCACTGCTGGGCATACATACTGAGGAACCAGAACAGAAAGAGACACGTGTACCCCAATGTTCATCACAGCACTGTTTATAATAGCCAGGACATGGAAACAGCCTAGATGTCCATCAGCAGATGAATGGATAAGGAAGCTGTGGTACATATACACAATGCAGTATTACTCAGCCATTAAAAAGAATACATTTGAATCAGTTCTAATGAGGTGGATGAAACTGGAGCCTATTATACAGAGTGAAGTAAGCCAGAAAGAAAAACACCAATACAGTATACTAACGCATATATATGGAATTTAGAAAGATGGTAACAATAACCCTGTATACGAGACAGCAAAAGAGACACTGATGTACAGAACATTCTTTTGGACTCTGTGGGAGAGGGAGAAGGTGACATGATTTGGGAGAATGGCATTCAAATATGTATAATATCATATATGAAACAAGTAGCCAGTCCAGGTTCGATGCACTATACTGGATGCTTGTGGCTGATGCACTGGGACGACCCAGAGGGATGGTAAGGGGAGGGAGGAGGGAGGAGGGTTCAGGATGGGGAATGCATGTATGCTTGTGGTGGATTCATTTCGATATATGGCAGAACCAATACAATATTGTAAAGTTTAAAAATAAAATAAAATTAAAAAAAAAAAAAAGATGGCTAATCAGCAGACTTCCCTGGTGGCTTTAGCTGATAAAGAATCCACCTTCAATTTGGGAGACCTGGGTTAAATCCCTGGGTTGGGAAGATCCCTTGGAGAAGGGAAAGGCTACCCACTCCAATATTCTGGCCTGGGGAATTCCATGAACTGTGTAGTCCATGGGGTCACAAAGAGTCGGACACCAATGAGTGACTTTCACTTTCAGTCAGCAGACAGTGCAATTATCTGAAACTGCCCAATGTAATTAGAAATTTGCTTAAAAGTGAAAAAATGCAACAGAGTAAGAAAAGTGGAGCAATATCAGCCTGTCCAACATTATTGGTCTTGAAGATGGAGAAATGGAGCCACGAGATAAGGAAAATGGACTAACTTTAGAAAATGAAAGAAATAAGTAAACCAATTCTTCCCTTGAATCTCCAAAAGGAATATAGCCCTATACACCTTGATTTTATCTCAGTGACAACCATTTAAGAATTTTGCCCTTCATAATTTTCAGATGATAAATTTCTGTAACTTTAAGCCACTCAAATCAGGGCAATAATTTGTTATAGCAGCAATAGGAAACTGATACAGTCATAATTACCTTTTCTTTCTCCCTGTCCATCATCTCTACCCCAATCCATAACCAAAAGTCTTGTGGGTTTTTATCTCCTAATGTTTGTTGATTCATCACTACCCCTACCACCATCTTGTTCTAGGAATAATTTAAGATTCTTACTTGGTTAATATAGTCAGACAAGGCCATTTATTTTCATTTTTGTTTAATTCATCAGATCATTATCTCTCAACTAGATATTTGTAGTATTATCTTTGCTACCTATCTTGCCTTCTACATATAAGCCACAGTCCACATTTGGGCTAAATTATTCATCATTCTAAAATGCATAAAATTACACTGGGGAATATATTAAAAGGGAAGAGTCTTGGATAAAGCCTGAGGATGGAGGAAGAAATAAGTTTTTCCTTGTTTCTGTGTAGGATTAGCTTTGTTTGTTTAAGCCATTTGTTTATCTTTATTGTTTCCATACAAAATATTTTGCTTAGAAACTACAACCATGCAGAGTACAGGAAAGTAGATGGTCTGCACAGCTGACAGTCACGTGGGTACATTGCTATTTCTTATTATTTCTTACCACAAGATTTTGCAGTGCAAAATGATTAATTTTCACTCTCCCAGTTAAGAAACTGTTAATCAAGGAGCTGATGGTGCCTATTTTCGAAGGAGAACTGCACTTGATAACCTTTTAGAAGTGTTTTACTCTAGTCAGGGAAGGCCAATAAAGAAACAATGATTATTCTTTCATTATTTTAAAATAGTGTAGTAGCAGATGCAGAGATATTTATCCCAACTTATTCCTAAGTTCTTATGCTCTATATTTGAATTATTCATTTGGTGTGATAGAATGATGGCTGGATTGGAGTCCTGAATTCCAAGGATGAATTCTACCTTCAATTGCAAGTATGGGCTCACAACAAGCCCACAAGGTTTCAGTTTGCTCATCTAGAAAACTGAGAGTAGAATGGAAATTAACTAAAGTTGGGTGCTGGGCTATACACATTACATCCATTGCCTCATTTAATCTCCAGGAAAAAGCAAGGGAGCATTAGTTCACAGATCTGTCTTTTCATTCATCTATCTAAAACCCCAAACCTGTGTGATATCTTATAGGTTGAAATATGAACTCTGGAAACCTGTACACCTCAGTTATAATTCTTGGAGGAAGTATCCATTTCCCCTAAAGGACGTCAGGAAGCCTGGTGTCTAATAACTACTTTACTACTGATAAACTCTGTAACTTTGGGCAAACAACACACTTTCTCGAAGCCTCTGTTATTTTCCCCTCTGCAAAATGAGAGCACTGGCTTATTTCTACAATCCCTTCTCTTTGATAGTTTATGCCAGAAGTTGGTGACCATTTTCTACAAAGGGCCAGATAGCAACTATTTATATGTTGCAGGGCACAATGATGTCACAACTATTCAACTCTGCCTTTACAGTACAAAAACAGCTGTAGACAATATGTAAATCAACAGGCTTGGCTGAATTTCAATAAAACTCGACTCACAAAGAGATGATGGCTTAGTTTTAGCCCAGGGTACCTAGTTTGCTAACCCTTATCTATACAGAAATAACAGATTTTATGTGTGTCAACTCTTCCCTTTCCTCTTTGAACTAACATATCAAAAACTGTATCTTATACATCTCAGAGATAAGAAAGACTTCCTCAGTGATCAATGCAAAGAAATAGAGGAAAACAACAGAAAAGAAAGACTAGAGATCTCTTCAGGAAAATTAGAGATACCAAGGGAACATTTCATGCAAAGATGGGCTCGATAAAGGACAGAAATGGTATGGACCTAACAGAAGCAGAAGATATTAAGAAGAGGTGGCAAGAATACACAGAACAACTGTACAAAAAAGATCTTCACAACCAAGATAATCACGATGGTGTGATCACTGACCTGGAGCCAGACATCCTGGAATGTGAAGTCAAGTGGGCCTTAGAAAGCATCACTACGAACAAAGCTAGTGGAGGTTGAGCTATTTCAAATCCTGAAGATGATGCTGTGAAAGTGCTGCACTCAATATGCCAGCAAATTTGGAAAACTCAGCAGTGGCCACAGGACTGGAAAAGGTGAGTTTTCCTTCCAATCCCAAAGAAAGGCAATGCCAAAGAATGCTCAGACTACCGCACAATTGCACTCATCTCACACACTAGTAACGTAATGCTCAAAATTCTCCAAGCCAGGCTTCAGCAATACGTGATCCGTGAACATCCAGATGTTCAAGCTGGTTTTAGAAAAGGCAGAGAAACCAGAAACCAAATTGCCAACATCTGCTGGATCATGGAAAAAGCAAGAGAGTTCCAGAAAAACATCTCTTTCTGCTTTACTGACTATGCCAAAGCCTTTGACTGTGTGGATCACAATAAACTGTGGAAAATTCTGAAAGACATGGGAATACCAGACCACCTGATCTGCCTCTTGAGAAATCTGTATGCAGGTCAGGAAGCAACAGTTAGAACTGGACATGGAACAACAGACTGGTTCCAAATAGGAAAAAGAGTATGGCAAGGCTGTATATTGTCACCCTGCTTATTTAACTTACATGCAGAGTACATCATGAGAAACGCTTGGCTGGAAGAAACACAAGCTGGAATCAAGATTGCTGGGAGAAATATCAATAACCTCAGATATGCAGAGGACACCACCCTTATGGCAGAAAGTGAAGAGGAACTAAAAAGCGTCTTGATGAAAGTGAAAGAGGAGAGTGAAAAGGTTGGCTTAAAGCTCAACATTCAGAAAACAAAGATCATGGCATCTGGTCCTATCATTTCATGGCAAATAGATGGGGAAACAGTGGAAACAGTGTCAGACTTTATTTTTTGGGGCTCCAAAATCACTGCAGATGGTGACTGCAGCCATGAAATAAAAAGACACTTACTCCTTGGAAGGAAAGTTATGACCAACCTAGATAGCATATTGAGAAGCAGAGACATTACTTTGCCAACAAAGGTTTGTCTAGTCAAGGCTATGGTTTGTCCAGTGGTCATGTATGGATGTGAGAGTTGGACTGTGAAGAAGGCTGAGCACCGAAGAATTGATGCTTTTGAACTGTGGTGTTGGAGAAAACTCTTGAGAGTCCCATGGACTGCAAGGAGATCCAACCAGTCCATTCTGAAGGAGATCAGCCCTGTGATTTCTTTGAAAGGAATGATGCTAAAGCTGAAACTCCAGTACTTTGGCCACCTCATGCAAAGAGTTGACTCATTGGAAAAGACTCTGATGCTGGGAAGGATTGGGGGCAGGAGGAGAAGGGGACGACAGAGGATGAGATGGCTGGATGGCATCACCAACTCGATGGACATGAGTCTGAGTGAACTCCGGGGGTTGGTGATCACATGGAGGCCTGGCATGCTGCAATTCATGGGGTCGCAAAGAGTTGGACACGACTGAGAGACTGAACTGAACTGAACCTAAAGATATCTGTTTAATGAAGCAGAGTTTATCTATGTGCTTCAATTTAAAAAAAAAAAAAGACTAGATAAAACTGAGAATTTGGAGAAATTAATGATCTGGGTTTTGGTAGCAGCTTGTTAAGAGCAGCACTTAGTTACACAAAGAACAGAAACAGCAAACTCCTTGATGAAGAAAAGTCCTATAGCAGTTACATAGATTTAAACAATTTTTCTTATCTATCCTAATTTTAATGTATCTTACATGAATCATCAAAAGTTACCTAAAACATTGCTTTTCTGAAATACACAATGATCTTCAATGAGACCTATTGCCTACAAGAGAATATTTCACAAAGGATGGGAAGGAGAGAAGAACAAAGAGTTCTCATGAATTCCTACTGACAGTAAATGGACAAATGGTATGTTAAGATGTATTTGATTACGTTCTGCAACTGAAAAGTGGAGAAAATGGAAACTGGAAAGTGCCCTGGAAATAATTTTCAAGGCCAGCATTTGAACCACGATTACCTTTGGGTCTGTATACTGCAAGCTTTCATTATGGACGGCCTGGCTAGCTGCACCTGTGGGATCGTCACTCTGCAATTTATTTTTTGTGTTGTTTTTCACTGTTGTTTAATTCTAGTACCTCTTAGTACTGAAGATGTATCTGATGCTAATGTGTCACCAAACATTTCCATCACAGTAATGAGTTCTTCTGAAAACAAGGGGAAGCTCATTGGCACATTGACAAATTCCCCCAAAGCGAGTTTGCAGTGTGGGCTTCTAAACTAGCAAGAGTTTTGACGTTTGTGTGTTCTATTTTTTTTATATTCTCATTGTTTTCTTTCTACTCAGCAAAGCCTTGAACTTCACTTGTTAAATGAGTTCAGTCATAGAAAGTATTCGGAGGACATGGGCAGATGGTGAATTCACCAGGGAGTTTATGCAATTCTCTGGTTCATTCCATCAATCAAGAATTATATAGAAACAATCCCAGTATGGGCTAAAGCATAATCTGCCTTGAAGAAAGACAGAAATGACAAAATGATTAAAAAATAAATTTGAGTAGCCCTCTGTTTTCCCTGTAGAATACTTCTAATTAGATTTTGGCTGAAATGTGCAGGTTCCTCATCCCTGATAGTTGCATTTTTTTTTTTTAGTTCATTATAGCATTTTTATCACTGCTATTTCTGTTGTTGTAATAACATTTTCTAATTATTTTTTGTCTAATCAGCCTTTAATGAATTTTAGAAATAAATATGTATTTATTGTATGAGCTTTAGCATTTTGGGGTGCTTACTTTTGACATGATTAACTTGTCTTATTTTATAAATTTGAAACAGAATTTATCATGATGCAAAAATGATTTTATATATATAATACAGATGTACACACAGATATATGTGTGTATATAACTATAAACAATCTTATGCCTCCCAAAAAGGTCTGTGTCAATTCCTATGGTTCTCAGTGAGGTACATTTTTGACCCCTATGGCACAATTGGCAATGTTTGAACATATATCTGATAGTCACAACATGGGGAGGGGGTAAATAGGACATTTAATGGCTAGAAGCCAAAGATGCTACTAACAATTCCATAATATACAGGTCAATTTTCCCACCTCCAATCAAGGAAAATGATTAATTCAGCCCAAATTGTCAATAACTCTGAGGTTGAGGAATTGTGGTCTAAAAACACGTAGAAATGTCAATGTGCAATTCAAGAAATTACATCTGAAGTTACAGATCTTTAACATGCTATGAGCCTTTAGAGTGCACATATGAAAGACTCACAGGAAGTGCAAGAAATTGTTTTGAATGATATAGAATGAATTTTTTTTATCAAGAGCATTGTAAAGCAGGGAACCTTGCAATGCAAAAAGTCAACCTATTTTTAATTGGAAAAATAACCAAGAAGACTTGATTAAAAATATATATTTATCTTTGCAGTTATCTTTATTGTTGTATCTACCCCAGGCCATTTTTTCTATTTTTCAATTTCCTTCATCCACCCTGCCCTATCCCTTAATCTCCTCTATGTGAGTAATGAAGAGGTTGCCATTTTTAATTGCAATATAATTGCTTTACAATGTTGTGTTAGCTTCTGTTATACAACAAAGAGAATCAGCTATAAGTATATAAATATCCCCCCCCTCTTCAAGCCCCTCATCCCACTCATCTAGGTCATCACAGAGCACTGAGCTAAGCTCCCTATGCTATACAACAGGTTCCTACCAGCTATTTTAAACATGGTAGTAGTACATATGCCAATACCAATCTTCCAATTTATCCTGCATTTTAATTCGGTATGAGCCTTTCCCCCTGAAAATTTTAGGAAAGACACTAGAAATGAGAATCCTCTCTCTGTCTCTGGCTGATAAACCAGAGAGATTTTTAAAGCTGTACTTCCAATTGCATGCACTGAAGACCTAGAGGGAGAGAGAGGAGAAAGTGCTTCAGAAGTTTTGTTGTGCCTTAGGAATACATTCTCCACTAAGGCACTCTTCAACACTAGGAAGTAAAGGGTAAAGTTGTTTTTCAATCATTTGAAATGATCAACGGTTGTTTCTTTGAATGAGATGCCCTTTGGAAATAATGAAAGAACAAGAGGTCAATATTTTTTGTTGTATGTTCATAAATGTGCATACATAAACACACACACCTACTTACACTTTAATACAAAAATGGTTATATTGTGCCTGCTATTTTTGGGCTTCCTGCTGGCTCAAACAGTAAAGAATCTGCCTGCAATGCAGGAGACTTGGGTTTGATTCCTGGGTTGGGAAGATCCCCTGGAGGAGGGCCTGGCAACCCACTCTAGTATTCTTGCCTGGATAATCCCACGGACAGAGGAGCCTGGCGGGCTACCGTCCATAGTCACAAAGAATCAGACACAACTGAACAACTGAGCACAGCATGCCATTTGGTGTGTGGCTTTTCTCACTCATCAAAGCATTGTGGACTTCTTTTCATGTCCATTCGAAATCAATGTTTTCATGGCTGTCGAGCATTGTCTTTCCTGGCTTTACAGCTACTTATTAAGCCACTCTTCACTTGATCAACATTCAAGTCGTTTGTTACCAAATGCTCCCTATATAAAAAAAAAATAATGCAGAGGTGATCATGTTTGTGTATACACATTTATGCATCTTTGGGGTATCATCTTAGAAAATATTCCAGAAAATATGCTGAGTCAAATAATATTTAATTGAAGATTTTTGATGCACAACACTAATTGCCCTTCCAAAAAGGCTGGAACAAATTGCATTCCCACGATCAATGCACTAAAATACCCTCATCCTATGCCTTTCCAGACAGTGGGTTTTCTTATGTTCTTTCATCTTTGTTAATATTTTTCCTCATTATTAACATGAAGGATGAAAAAGTCCCTTTTCCATTAACATTTTTGGTAGCTAGTGAAGGTGAGCATCTTTTCATTTTTAATAATCAATTTCAACTCATTTTTTCAATTGGCTTTTCATATTCTTTGCCCATTTTAAAATAACTTCCCTGGTGGCTCAGACATAAAGCGTCTGCCTACAATGCGGGAGACCTGGGTTCGATCCCTGTGTTGGGAAGATCCCCTGGAGAAGGAAATGGCAACCCACTCCAGTACTCTTGCCTGGAAAATTCCGTGGATGGAGGAGCCTGGTAGGTTTCAGTCCATGGGATCGCAAAGAGTCAGACACGACTGAGCGACTTCGCTTTCTTTCTTCTTCTTTCTTTCTTTCATCTTTTTAGTTTTGATTTATATAAGCTTTTTGAATATTAAGAAAATTAGTCTGTCAAATGTATTACAAATACTTCCTCACAGATTGTCTCAACTTTTATTATGGTATTTTTAGCTTGAAAGAGGCTTTACATTTTTATGTCATCATATTTATCAAAATTTTGTGACTTCTAGGTTTACCAGTGAGGCTTAGAAAGACAACTCCTTCATCAAGATAACAAAGCACATTCATACATATCTTCTTCTACAAAGATTTAGTTTTTAACATTTAGTTATTTGATCTATCTCTAATGTATTTGAGTGCTTTGGAGCGAGGTAATAATCAAGTTTGACAGCTAATGCTAAGCTCTGTGATAAGAAAGACTTGGATCTGGGCTTTACCACTTAATAGCCAAGTGACCTTGAGAAAATCACTTAACCTCTTGAAGTCTGTTTCTTCATTTGTAAAAAGAGGGTAATAATACTCCCTAACTCATAGGCTTGTGATGTAAATGAAAGAATTCATTCCAAGAACTTAGAATAAAACAGGAACATGTAAGAATATAATCACTATTAGTTGGACATCTTATTTCTATTTCTATTCTCAATAGATAATATTTTCCCTAGATGATTTATTGATTAGATCACTTTTTTACCCAAAGGTAAAAATGCTACTTGTATTATATTTCTAATTAAAGTATATGATTAGATATGTGTTTAAACTCTCTATTATTGTGTTTTTCTATCTGTGCATTTCCAAAACCTAGGTCCTAGTACTTTCAAAAAAACTTTATAATAGTAAACATTCTTTTCTTGTTCTTGGATTTAATTTTGATATTTTTAATTTCTTACAATTAAATGTGGTTTTGAGTTTGAGTCATGTATTTAATTTGTTAAGAAAGCACAATGCTAATTGCTTTCTCCAAAAAAAATGGAACAACTTGCATTTTCAATGTTATTCAGAATATGCCCACATCCCACGCCTTTCCTACCAGCAGGTTTCTTCATGTACTTTCCTCTTTGCTAATATTTTTCTTTGTTACAATCTGAAGGTTGAAAAATAACTTTTAATCTTTATTTTATAGACACAAGGAGAATTGACATCTTTAAATTATTGTCTTTTTTGTATTTTGCTGCTTTTGAGTCTTTTTCTTTCAATTTCTCTCAGTAAAGTTTTATATGGCAGTTTTCTTCATTTAATACTTATGCATTGCTTGTTAAACTTATTTCTTAGTATTTTATTTTCACTTTATTTTTGACTGCTTATTTTTTTTTTAAAATTCCATTACATTTAAATTTGTTTTTGTTAGTATAAATGGAAGATATTAATCACTTTATATGAATTTTCCATTATCTTCATATCAAATATGTAAAAGTGCATTATCTAGCACTTTTTAAATAATTTTAAATAATAGTGGTGAAAGCAGCATCGTTATTTTGTTCCTGAATTTACATTCAGATTTTTCAATTTTTTTTGCAATAAAATATAAGGTTTTTAATTTGTGTTATATGTCACACTTTTTAGGGAAGCATTCATGTTTTAATGAAGGTTGAATTTTATAAAGCCTTTATTGGTATTTACCAGGATGATCATATTTTTATCTTTTTTGTCTTGTTAATATGGTAAATTACATTTATACAGTCCCTAAGGGATTCCTGCTTTTGAACTCTTTGCATTCTTAGAGTGCCTCCTGCTTCATTAGTATTCATTTATTCTGTTGATACGCTGTTGCATTACATTTGCAAATGTTTCATCTCAGATTTTTGAATCAATACTCACAATGTACATTTTTTAGTTATTTTCTTCACATTTGTTGCCCTCATCAGGTTCAGGTTGGGTATTAGCATTATGCTGCCTTAAAAAATAATTAGAAAATTTCCCTTGTCATTCCATGCTCTAAAACAGTTTCAAATGCATAGATGTTATAGGATTATAACTTGTAAAAGAGTGATCTGTATAGACAGAGGAATGAATTTAAAATCTGGCCCTACTACTTTTTCTTTGTTTCAACATTTATAAATGAGCATAATAAAATTCATGAAATGAGTCTCTTCAGGAGACATCAAGGTAATGAAGGCAACTGGATGCTCGCACCTCTTAATTTCCCTCTTTTTCACTCATCCACCATAAATGAGTCACAGGGATGAAATATACAGTATGGGACATTTATTCAATAACTATGTAATATCTCTGTGACAGATGGTAACTAAACTTATCATGGTGACCATTTTGAAATGCATAGAAATATCAAATCACTATATTGTGTAACAGGAATTAGCATAATGTTCTAGGTTAATTATACTTCAAAAACAAACATAGACACAGAAAAATAGATCAGATTTGTGGTGACTAAGGCAGGGATAGGAATGGGGGGGATGAGATGAAGGTGGTCAAAAGGTACAAACTTCCAGTTGTAAAATAAATAATTACTATTAATGTAATATACAGCATGATTACTATAATTAACACTACTGTATACATGTGAAAGTTGCCAGTAGAGTAAATCCTGAGTTCTCATCACAAGAAAAAATACATTTTTCTTTTATTCTGTATCTATATAGGATGATAGATGTTCACTAAACTTATTGTGGTCATCATTTCATGACATTTGTAACTCAAATCATTATGCTATACATCTTACATAGTGCTGTATGCCAATTGTATCTCAATAAAACTGGAAGAAAAATAAATAAAATTATACCACTTTTATTCTTAAAAAAAGATAATAAATATAAAACACTTAGCATATATGCCTTGTGTTTGCTGTGTGCATGCTAAGTCGCTTCAGTCATGTCTGACTCTTTGAGACATTATGGACTGTAGTCCCCCAAACCCCTCTGTCCATGGGGTTCTCCAGGCAAGAATCCTGGAGTGGGTTGCTATTTCCTCCTCTAAGGGATCTTCCTAACTCAGGAGTGGAACCCTCATCTCTTCTGTCTCCTGCTTTGTCAGGCATGTTCTTTACCACTAGTGCCACCTGAGAAGCCAGAATATGCCTTAGTTCAGTTCAGTTCAGTCATTCAGCTGTGTCCGACTCTTTGTAACCCCATGGACTGCAGCCCGTCAGGCTTGCTTGTCCATCACCAACTCCTGGAGCTTGCTCAAACTCATGCCCATCCAGTCAGTGATTCCATCCAATCATCTCATCCTCTGTTATTCCCTTCTCCTCCTGCCTTCAGTCTTTCTCAGCATCAATGTCTTAGCATATGTCTTGCAAGGAGTTAAATAAGTGAATGTTATATTATCCATTTCTCAAAATATGGAAAATTTTACCTGTGAAACCATTTTTTCCTGACAATTTGGTTAAGAAGAAAATATAGTTCTTCAATATTTTTATCAATTTCTATCATGATTACTAGCCCATTTCTGCTTTTTGTCTTTTTGAGTCATTTTGGAGATGTATATTTTTCTAGAAAGTAACCATTCCAGTCATGTTAAAATATTAAAAAACATTGTGACTGTACAATACATTCTTAAATGATCTCTGCACTTTAGGTTAGTTTGCCTTTCTTAATATTTTCTCTCTTTTCTTATTACTATAAGTAGCTCTTAATTTTTTATTTTCTCATATTTTTAATCTTATTATGTAATTCTATCAAATGGAAAACTATATATAATGATAAAATTAATGCTTGTGTACCTAACATTCAGCTGTGCCAAATCTCAGTATTTTCCCATATGTCATGCATGCTTACCTTTACAGTTTCAAAGAATAAAATATTGAAGATAGAATAAATCTCCTTGTGTATCCCTCCTTTGTCCACTTCTTGTTCCATGTTGCCTAGCAATATCTTTAATTTTGTGTCTACACATACCAAATTTGGTGGTTAACTCTATTCACCAACTGTTTTCAATTCTTAGAATTTCTGAACATATAGCAGGATGGCACTTCTCAGTCCCCTTGAGGTGGGATGGGACTTTATGGCTACTTCTAGCCAATAAATTATGAATAGAGATAGCATGTGCCATGTTGAGGCTGGATCATTTAACTGTTCATCTGAGGTTCTCAAATGCTCTATGTCTATCCTGCATGGCAGCCTCCAACTTTCCAGATAATGGGTGTTGAATTGCCTGAGCCTCAGAATAAAGATGATGTGGGGCTGGACTCCTTAAAAACCCTCAACTGACTTGTAGCATGAGTGAGAAATAAACCTTTGGTGCTTAAAATTTCTGAGATTATTTTATTGCCTCTGTTGTTTTTACCACAACTCAATCCAAACTATCTTGACCAATGCATACATAAACAACAGATAATATGTTTTCATCTCTACATAAATGTTATCAAGCCTCTTATGCTCTCCCACAACTCGCTTTTCTCATCTGATATTATGTTTTTTTAAGATTAATCCATGTGTTACCTGCATAGTTCTTTCATTTTAAGTACTGCTTATTTTTCTGCTGTCTGAGTGAACCACAATGAATTTACCCTTTGTTCTATTACTGGAAATGTGTGTTGTTTCCAACTTTACACTGTTAATGATGATCCTACATGATTGGACACCGCATACTATGAACATTTTACGTGAGTGTAATTATTAGCTTATGGAGAGCATGCATCTTTAAATTATTGGGTCTTGTCAAAATCCTCTCCTCTATGATTATAGAAATTTGCACTTCGGCCAGCACTACATAAGAATTCCTATTTCTACATCCTACCAACACAATATTCTCAAAAATTCTCATCTTATCAGTATTATTTATAGTATTAATTTGCACTTTCCTGATTATTATTGTGAGCTTCCTAGGTAGCTTGGTGGTAAAGCTTCTGCCTGCCAATGCAAGAGATGAAAGAGAAGTGGGTTTGATCCCTGGATCAGAAAGATCCCCTGGAGAAGGAAATGGCAGTCTGCTCCAGTATTCTTGCTTGGAGAATCCCATGGACAGAGGAGCCTGGTGAGCTACAGTCCACAGGGTCTCAAAGAATTGGACAAAACTGAGAGACTGAGCACACACAATTACTGGTGTAACTGAGCATCATTTTGTTATGCCTATTTTCCATGCATAAATGACATTTACCAGTACATGTTGTCATGTAGTCGCTAAGTTGTGTCCAACTCTTGCAACCCCATGGACTATATAGCCCACCAGGTTCCTCTGTCCATGGGATTTCTCAGGCAAGAATACTGAAGTGAGTTACCAGCACATTTACCTTGTCTTTTGTTTTTTCCACTTGGATTTTGTTATTTGAAATTTAGTGGTGCTCTTATAAGTTACATACACTGGAAATATCTTCTCTGAGTCTGTTTTTTGTTTTGTTCTATATAAGTTTTTAAATTTCAATGTTGTCAAACACTGTATTCCAATTTATTCATTTATCACTTGACCTTGTTCTTCATAGCTTTAAGATATAATTTGCACATCATGCAATTAACATATTTAACGCATAAAATTCAATACTTTTAAGTATATTCACAGTTGTATATAACTGACACTGCAGTCAGTTTTAGAACACTTTTATCACCTTAAAAAGCAGCCCTATACCTTTTAGTAAATTCCCCCAATCCCCATTCCTCCAGCCATAAGCAATTTCTAATCTACTTTCTGTTTCTCTAGATTTCCCTGTTCCTGATGTTTCATCTTACGTGACCAGGTTTTTCAATTTGCACAATATTTTCCAGGTCTATCCATGTTGTAGCCTGATTTCACCTTTGTGTACCTTTAAAAGAGATCCTTCCCTAACCTGAACCCATAATACTAGTGTCTTTTGTTTACTTTTTAAATTATATACTTTGATTTTTACATGTAGGTCTTTAATCTGCTAGGAATTGCTATCTGTGTTTGATTACAGGTAGGGAAATATTTTCCCATATGGACAGCCAATTATATCAGCACCATTTATTAAAATACTCTGCCATTTCCCCTCAGATTTATATCATTAGTGATATTCCATAACAAGGTTCCATATTTTGTGAGTTTGTTTCTAGTCTCCATACTATGGTCATGAGCTCTATTTGTCTGTTCTTTCAAGTATCTTACTGTTTTGGATGCTATAGCTCTCAGTTCAGTTCAGTTCAGTTCAGTCTCTCAGTCACGTCCGACTCTTTGTGACCCCATGAACCGCAGCATGTCAGGCCTCCCTGTCCATTACCAACTCCCGGAGTTCATCCAAACCCATGTCCATCAAGTTGGTGATGCCATCCAACCATCTTATCCTCTGTCATCCCCTTCGCCTCCCTTAGAGCTATATATATATAGCTCTAGCTCTAATTTTAAATAAATCTTGCTCCCTAAAAATGAAAACCCCTTACAGTACTTTTGAAAATTCTCTTATTTATTCTGGGCTCTTTGCAGTTCCATTTCATTTTTAGGATCAACTTCTCAAAATCCATGAAAAATTTCTTATCATAATTTTGATTAGAATTTCATTGAATTTATATATTAATGGAAAACTGATATATTTATTATACAAATGTGTGTGTGTGTATGTGTGTGTGTGTTAGTCATGTCTGGCTCTTTGAGATCCCATGGACTGTAGCCCACCAGACTCCTCTGTCCATGAG
This sequence comes from Bos grunniens, assembly GCF_055505025.1. Lineage (NCBI taxonomy): Eukaryota > Metazoa > Chordata > Mammalia > Artiodactyla > Bovidae > Bos > Bos grunniens. The sequence goes on along the minus strand of NC_141194.1, from coordinate 119,849,591 downwards.
ATTCTCCAAGCAAGAATACTGGAGTGAATTGCTATGCCCTCCTCCAGGGGATCTTCCCAAATCAGGGATCGAACCCAGGTCTCCCACATTGCAGGCAGATTCTTTACCATCTAAGCCACCAGGGAATATTTCCATCCAAACATGTGGTATATATTTCCTTTTCCTTAAATTTACTGTATTACTTCATACAATATTTATCAATTTCAAAACAAAAAAAACGCGTATTTTCTATTATTCTTTTCCCTATGTACCTTATAGTTATTTTTAAATGATGTGCAAATAATATCTTTTATAAAAATGCATTGTCTAGTTGTTAGTATTGTGTAAAAATGCAATGCAATTTATTTTTCCTTATGTTGTTCTTATGTCTCTTTCATTAAACTTCCTTATTAGTTCTAATAATTTCATAGCATGGAGATTTTCTTGGTTTTCCATATAAACAATCATATTGTTTGGGAATACTAAACTCTCTTTTTCTATCTTTCCAGTCCTAACATATTCTGGTTATTTTCCTCATCTTACAGTTCTGCCTATGGCCTCCTGTGCAATGTTAAATATAAAAGTGACAGCAGCTACCCTTTTCTTATTCTTGACTTTAACCATTTCATCATTAAGTATGATGTTTGCTAAAGGTTTTTGCAGGTTATATTTTATCATGTTAGGAAGGTTGCCTGATTTTCTTAGTTTTTGAAAATCAAGAACTTGTGTTGAAATTTACAAAATGCTATTTCTCTCCTTAATGAGATGTTTCTGTGATTGTTCTCCTTTAATATCAGTATCTTCAAATGATGAGTTATGCTAAATAATTTACTCAATTTAAATCATGGGTACATTCCTGAGAGAAAAGTTTCTTGCTATAACACATGCACCCACATACATGTAAATGTACATAAAATCGGTGCACATGTATTTTTGTGTGCACATATATATTACTGAATTTGATCGGTTTAACCTACTCCAGTATTATAACCTGGAGAATCCCATGGACAGAGGAGCCTGGTGGGCTTCTGTTCATAGGGCCACCAAGAGTTGGACACAACTGAAGTGACTTAACAGTAGCAGCAGCATATATTACTGAATTTGACTGGCTTAGAATATATTTAGTGTTTTTCTGTCTATAATGATAAGTGATATAGACCTAAAGTTTTATTTTCCTGAACTAACTTTTATCTTACCAATAACTTAATACAAGTTTGGAAAATTAGACCAGTTTGCAAAGGAATGGAAAGAAAGATCATCTAGTACTTGAATATTTGGAAATGCATGCCTTTAAATGTCTAGATGCTTTTGAGGTAGGAGACACTTTTTTAAACTATTGAGTCAATTTCTGTCATGAATTTTGCTCTATTCGGATTTTCCATTTAATTTCTTATTTGTAGGGGATATTTCTCACATGTAGAAGTTGTAATGCTAGATCACTCAGTGTGCCAATTAATTGTGTATGTGAACCACCTTCATAAGATCCTACAGAAAGGAATATCAGCCATTGATGAAAAATTTAATTTAGCTTAATTTTTAATAAAAATCATCCTTTAAAGTTTGTGTTGTATAGAGTGTACCGTTTAAAATGTTCTTTCCCTTGCTAGTGGAGTGAGTTATTGTAACATTAGTGCATGAAACAATATACATTAGACTCTGTCCAAAATACTTTTCATGTATTAACTAATTTAATTCTTCTACAACCCTAATGGTGGCTTCTATTATTATCCTTATTTTAGAGACCAAGAGACTGAAGGACTGAAAAGGCTGACAGCATGCCCAAAGTTACACAGTTAGTTATTCACATGTGAACGTCAAGCCTCCTCACTCTAGAATGCACAGCTTTAACCACTGTGCAAACTTGCCACCTCGAGTGTGATCCACCACAACAGTGCAAGGTAAGCAGGGCTTATTATCCAGATTCTCTAGAAGAGGAACCCAGTGTTCAGAGAGGTGAGAGACCTGTCCAGAATAACATTGTAGCAGCAAAAAGTGACAAAAGTGAGAATGAGATTCAGTTCAGTTCAGTCACTCAGTCGTGTCTGACTCTTTACAACCCCATGAACCGCAGCACACCAGGCCTCTCCATCCATCACCAACTCCCAGAGCCTACCCAAACTCATGTCCATTGAGTCGGTGATGCCATCCAACCATCTCATCCTCTGTCGTCCCCTTCTCCTCCTGCCCTCAATCTTTCCCAGCATCAGGGTCTTTTCGAATGAGTCAGCCCTTTGCATCAGGTGGCCAAAGTATTGGAATTTCAGCTTCAGCATCAGTCTTTCCAATGAACACCCAGGACTGATCTCCTTTAAGGTGGACTGGTTGGATCTCGTTGCAGTCCAAGGGACTCTCAAGAGTCTTCTCCAACACCACAGTTCAAAAGCATCAATTCTTTGGCACTCAGCTTTTTTTATAGTACAACTCTCATGTCCATACATGACCACTGGAAAAACCATAGCCTTGACTAGACTGTCTGGACCTTTGTTGACAAACTAATGTCTCTGCTTTTTAATCTGCTGTCTAGGTTGGTCATAACTCTCCTTCTAAGGAGTAAGCGTCTTTTAATTTCACGGCTGCAATCACCATCTGCAGTGATTTTGGAGCCCCAAAAAATAAAGTCAGCCACTGTTTCCACTGTTTCCCAATCTATGTGCTCTCCTGAAAAGTTCATTGTTCTTTGTCCTTAATTACACTGCCTCTGTCCATGTCCTGCCTTTTCATATATCTAAAGACTGCTGCTCTGTTATGGTAGGTTATTCTCCAAGTGGAAATGTTAAAATACATAATACCAGTACGTCTCTCATAAGGAGTTGTGAGTCTTATATTAGATGATAATAGTAAATTCCTCCCATAATCCGTACACTTAATAAGTCCTCAGTAAATGGAGTGCAGTGCCTACTACATTCTTTTCCTGATTCTCAGTCCTTTATTCTGCTTCTCTTTACCCCAGGGCAACTAGTAGCTTTTTTGACCTTTATCTCTTTGGCCTCGTCCCTTGATCATTGCTGCTTCCCTTAGCTTTCTATTTTCACTGACTGCTGGGCTCAGTTTCCTTCATGAAGCCTGCCAGGCTTTGGAGAAAAAAAAAAGACTGGAATAAAATATTAATAAATAAACAAAGTTTGGGAGCCTGGAGGAAACAGGACATCAGTGACAGGAAGTATGACAAATTCTTGTGAGCAACAGTGAGCAGAGTTCAGAGCTGAGGTGAATGCTAAACAAGTATATAATATGATAAATGATAAAATAAGACAAAAATGATCATCTTCTCAAAAGTAGTACATTCTACAAAGCCCCACATAGTAAAGACATCAACTTCACTTTTTAGGTTTATGCCTGAAGCTTTGATGGGGCCTATGTCTTTTAATTTTTTTTTCAGATAATTTTATCATTGTCAACTGTAATTGCAGATTGATTGTAGCCACCATGAGCATAGAATGTCAATTACAAATACACTTATTACTGCCCTGCTTTTACATACATTATCTCATTTAAACTTTATAACAACACCATGAAGCACAAAGCTATTATAATCTTGATTTTAACACAGGGAATAATCAAGGCTCAGAGATTTCAAAAAGTTGCCTTTGACTCACATGCCAGCAAGTGGGGTAATAGGTTTTGCATCTCTGTTTATCTGACCCCATAGTCTTTTTTCCCCATTTTCCTACACAACCTCATGAAAGAAAACCCGTGAAGGTTTGTTGATGTATAACTACTGAACAGTTGATAGCAGAAATATTCAGAGTGTTTTCTTTTACTGTTCATGACTTTTGTTTGGTGTTCTCCTGGTTTGTATGACACAGGATTCAGACTGGGGCTACCCCAGTAGATTTTGTCTTGGTATTAAACCTCTGCTTTCTCCTACTGCTGCACTATACACCACCCAGGGTCTAGGCAACCTGTGGTTTGCTGTGGCTGTTTTGAAGATGGTCTTCCCTGGTGGTTCAGCGGTAAAGAATCTGCATGCAGTACAGGAGACCACAGTTAGATCCTTGGGTCAGAAAGATCCCTTGGAGAAAGAAATGGCAATCCACTCCACTATTCTTGCCTGAAGAATTCCATGTACAGAGGAGCCTGGTGGGCTACAGTCCATGGGTTCACAAAAAAGTTGGGCACGACTGAGTGACTAAACAACAACAACCACTTGCTTAAAGGTAGTCAGATTAATACCTTGAGAAAACCTCCCAATGTAGAAGAACTTCTCCCCTTTCCTTTTCAGCTTTCTATACATTGTACTCTAGCGTGTTCAACAAGGATGCTTTCTAAATGGTCTGTTGGTTTTCTTCTGTCCAACTCTGTCACTTTGCTGGATACTGTACCTTCATGGATTCCCCGGGGGAGACGATTTGGGTGCACAGCAAGAAAACATCACTCACTATTTATTTTCTCGAAAGTAAATAACAGAGATTTGAATCCATTAATTTGTACTGAATCTCTTTTTTGATATTGTCTTTGCTTCATCTTCCTCTGTCATGAGGTAGGAGAGAGAAGATGGAAGCATTGTGACTCAGAGAAAAGTAATTTTTTGGTCTGAAAGTAGCTTACATGTAGAATACTGGTGGGAGGGCTAGGTAGTTTGGACCCGTGTGTTTGTGTATGTGTGCCCGTGGGCACATTTTTATGCGAGGACTCCTTCACGTTTAACCACTGGGAGTTGTCTTGTGGAGGGGATCTGCATAAAACATCAATTCGATCTTTAGGGTTTTGTGCTTGCTAGAAATACAGAGTTGAAGAGTCTGTCAGTCACTTTGCTGGCCTCTATTCAGGAAGTGTGAGCACCTTGAGGGTGTGGCCTATGCTGGATGATCTCATTGAATTCTTGGCATGATACAGAGATATTCTACAGAATGAATACTAGGTGTTTCAAAAATAAATAAATGAATAAAAAACTGTGAAGAATGAATGGATAAGAGGAGAAATAAATTACAGAATTATTAAATAAAAATAGAAGCTGGAATGACTTGGAAAGCAAGGGCTAGATCGGGCTAAGGATATAACTCATAAAGAGTCAGAGAAGTGAAACCCTTTTATGATCTCACAGAGGATAATCAGATAGTCTAATTTAACCACCTTAAAAATTACACTTGTTCACATGGTGGATTAAACTCTTGTGTTTACCATCTCTCACTTCAGAGACACTGCTGAAATGAAAGTAAAGGAATAAAAATTGCATTAAGCTAAGGGCAAAGAAAGTAAGAGAAACAACAGTGACAAAAAAAAAAAAAGAAGAGACTTCAACATAAATTCATTTCACAAATGTGTATCCAATGCCTGCTATGTGCGCGACATTGTTCTCAGAACTGGGGAAAAGTCAGTGAGCAGAACATACGAAAATCCCCGCATCTTGGGGTCTATATTCTAGTAGAAGGAATACCTTTTCAGAAAAAGGCTGAAAGTGGATGGAAAAGTTGACTGATCTAACAAAAATGGAAGAAGTTATAACTATAAAATAATATAAAAATGCCAACACGGGGCAGATATTGAAAGATGAGATGATCTTCCACACAAACCCCAGAACGATTCATCCTGATGTATCAGATACTGCAGAAGAAAGGGGCAAGGAGCTGGGATGAAAACAGCTGGACTTGCTGAAATTTTGTATTTAGAGCGGTGGACATCCAGGTCTTCACCCTACCTTCCACAGCAATCACCCACTTTCTATTCCTTCCAGATAGGAAATCAAATGTTGTGTGTCTAAAAGTGGAACTTGAGAACCTCCAGACGTTAAGACACCTAACACAATGGAGGCCAGTGGTGAGATCCAGAGTGGAAAAAAAAAGAATTAAGTGTAAGTGAATGTACTGAGACTCCCAGCTGGCTTTCCCCTCTCCTCCTCATAGGACACCAGGTTGTGTAACCCCAGCATAACAGGAATGCATTAGTCTCTTAAGAAACTGACTCATTTCATAAACTTGACCTTGAGAGACCAATATTCAATGGTTCCTCAGAAAGAAAACCAGTTTATCCCATGATTATCATATAGTTCCTCCTCTACAAACAGAGTTCTCAATCAGTGTGTGGTTTTACTCTTTTTTTTTTTTTTAATAGTTTGTGAATTCTGTAGCATTTATTTGGATAAAAAATATTTATATGTACTTTGCATCACTAACACGATGGATATGAGTTTGAGTAGGCTCTGGGAGTTGGTGATGGACAGGGAAGCCTGGTGTGCTGTAGTTCATGGGGTTGCAAAGAGTTGGACATGACTGAACTGAACTGAACTGAAGTTTGGTTTAGGTTTTAAAATTAATTGTTGTTGGAGTACAGTTGCTTTATAATGTTGTGTTTGTTTCGACTGTATAGCAAAATGAATCAGCTCTTAATTATGAACAAGCCATCCAAAGATCATCAGACATTTCAGAAATCCAGAGAAAATGTAGTAAATGCATTGAAAGAGAAAAGATAGAAAATGGAGAGTCAGAAACTATCAAAGAAATAGCAGTATAAGAACTGAGGGACTCGAGATTGCAGATGGAAAGGATTCTCTGAACATTCTGATATTGATAAGGACTGGGGTGTCACTGGTATTTTTATATAGCCCTATAAATAATTATAATATATTTGTAGGCCTGAAAACAATTGTTCCAGCTATTAATTTATATTTTCTTTTTTTTTTTTTTGAGGTTAGCACACAAAGTGACATGTAAATAGTTTTCCTGTGCAATTATCATAGTGCTTGTCATGGTGGAACATGTGGAAGACAAAGGGTGGAGGAATAGGACTGCTTTCTCCCAGACTGGCATTCCTATAATGCCTTTTTGTCTTTCTCAGGTTGTGGAAATATATAAGAAACAATAAAAATAAAGTTCTGTTTGATTATGATCCTATGAAAGAGTTAAAAAGCCTCTTTTTGTATAAGCTTATATCTTTCCTCCTACAAAAACTTTTATTTTTTAAAACAATGCCCATATCTCATGTAGATTACTTTGTCGAGTGTTGGCTTGTCCCAGGACCATGCCAAATCTGATTACAAATAAGGAGAGAGGACCCAAGGATGACAGAGATGTGCTTCTACACACCTATTCTAAAGAGTTAGTTATGTAAAAGCAATATAAACTATCCAATATCTGGGGCAAGGGATACAGCCTGATAGGGTAGAGAAAAGTTCCTGGTGTTTCAGATTCCACAAATCTATCTGATAACTCCCTCTGCTTAACTACTGTTCTAAGGCTATACTGTTCTGACCATAGTGGGAGAAGATAACCCCCAACGTTACTGTTTGTTTGCTCTATCTAATAGCTTTCTCTACTCTTGGGAATTGAAAGGGTTCTCTCAGTAGATGGTAACAGAATGTTAGAGTGGCTAAATTTTAATTTGGTTATGAGAATATTCTATCTTTCAAAGCACCGCTCATGTGTGTGCTGTCGTTTCAGTTGTGTCCAACTCTTTGTGGCCCTATGTACTGTAGCCTGCCAGGTTCCTCTGTCCATGGGATTCTCCAGGCAAGAATACTGGAGTGGGTCACCATGCCCTCCTCTAGGGGATCTTTCAGACATCTCTTAAGTCCCTGCATTGGCACCTCCCATCAGTAAAATGAAAAAGAACTAGGATTAAGGCAGAAGGCACATTAGTAGAACCTAAAGCAAGTCATTCTTTGACCAAAACTTTAAACAGTGCAGTTTTGGATATGAATGATTTGATCTTGTCCCTGCTCAACTTGGCAGCTTAGAGGTCAAATGTGTTGAAATCTTTCTTTACTGTTGACAAGAATGAAATAGAGACGGGAGTAGGCCTTTCTGAGTGGTAATAATGAAACCAGAATTTGAAACCAACTCAGTTGCTTTGATGTTGCATTAAATCTGTGGGTTGCTTTGGGTAGTATGGCAATTTTAACAATATTAATCCAGAAGCACAAGCTATCTTTTCATCTTTTTTTTTTTTTTTTGTATTGTCTTAAATTGCCTTCATCAGTGTTTTACAGTTTTCAGAGTATAGGTCTTTCACCTCCTTGGTTAAGCTTCTTCCTAGGTATTTTATTCTTTTTGATGAAATTATAAATGGGGTTATTTTCATGCTTTCTCTTTCTGATACTTTGCTATTTGTGTATAGAAAAGCAATCTTGTATAATGAAAATTAACTGTATTCATCTATTCTAATAGTTTTCAGGTGGAGACTTTAATATTTTCCTATATAAAGTGCCATGTCATCTGCAAATAGTCCCAGTTTTAGTTCCAATTCAGATGCTTTTTATATTTCTTTATCTTGTTTGATTGCTGATACTGGAACTTCCAATACTATGTTAACTAGAAGTGACAAGAGTGGGTTTCCTTATCTTATTCCTGAATTTAGAAGAAAGACTTTCAGCTTTTCACTGTTGAGTATGATGCTGACTGTGTGTTTCTTATAGACGTCCTATATAATGTGAGATATGCTCCCTGATAGTTATTATCATGAATGAATGTTGAATTTTGTCAAATGTTTTGTTTGCAGCTATTGAGATGATATGTGATTCTTATATTTCCTTTTGTAATGTGGTATATCACATGGATTGATTTGTGAATGTTGAATCATCTTTGTGACCCCAGAATAAATTCAGCTTGTTCATAGTGTATGATACTTTTTTATACATTGTTTTATTTGGTTTGCTAATATTTTTGGAGGATTCTTGCATCAATATTCATCAAAGATATTGGTCTGTAATATTTGTTTTTTGTAGTCTTTGGTTTTAGTATCAGGGTAATGGTGGCTTTATAGAATGAATTTGAGAGTGTTATACATTTTTCACTTTTTTGGAATAGTTTGAGAAGGATAGGTATTAATTCCTCTTGAAGTGTTTGATTGAGTTCTCCTATGAAACTGTATGATCCTAGAGGGTTTTGTTTTCTTTTTGGCTAGGACATTTTTATTATAAAATCAGTTACACTACTAGTGATTGGTCTATTCAAATTGTTTCTTTTTGATTAAGTCTTGACAGGTTGCATATTTCTAGGAATTGTTCCATGTCTTCTAGGTTGTCCAATATGCTGGCATATAACTGTTCTTAGAATTCTCTTATGATTTTTTGTATATCTATGGCATTGGTTGTAATTTCTCCTCTTTTATTTCCTATTTTGTTTATTTGGGTCTCACAGAACTAGAACAAATGATCCTAAAATTTGTATGAAACCAGAAAATACACCAATTTGCCAAAGTAATCTGAAGAAAAAAGAACAAAGCTGAAGGTATCACCCTCTGAGACTTCAGATAATACTACAAAATTATAGTAATCCAAAGAGCATGATGTTGGCACAAAAATAGACACATAGACAATGGAACAGAATAGACATCCCAGAAAGAAATCCACTCAGTTATGTTCAATTAATGTACAACAAAGGAGACAAGAATATACAATGGAGAAAAGACAGTCTCTTCAGGTAGTGGTGCTGGGAAAACTGGACAGCTACACATAGAAGAATGAGATTGGAACATTCTCTAAAACTGTATACAGAAACAAAACAAAAATGGATTAAAAATATAAGTGTAAGATCTGAAACCATAAAACTTCTAGAAGAAAACAAAGGCAAAATATTCTTTGACATAAATTGTAGCACTGTTTTTTTTTTCCAGATTTATCTCCTAAGGCAAAAGAAACGAAAAATTGAATGAATAGGACCTAATTAATCTTAAAACCTTTTTTCAGAGGAAAGGAAACCATTGACAAAATAAAAAGACAACCTACATATGAGATGGGAGAAAATATCTGCAACCAAAAAGGGGTTAGCAGCCAAAATATATAAACTCAATATTAAAAAAAAAGCTCTATTAAAAAATGAGCAGAAGACCTGATACACATTTTCCAGTGAAGACACACAGATGGCTAATAAGAACATGAAAAGATGCTCAACATCACTAATTATTAGAGAAACGCAAGTGAAAATCACAATGAGATATAACCTCACACCTGTCAAATGGCTATCACCAAAATGTCTACAAATAACAGATGTTGCTGAGGTTTTGGAGAAAAGGGAACTCTCCTACACTGTTAGTAGGAATGTAAACTGGTTTAGTCTCTATAGAAAACAATACACTGCAGCCTCTATAGAAAACAACATGCAGTTGTTTCAAAAACCTAAAAATAGAACTGCCATATGATACAGAATTTCCACTCCTGGGCATATATCCAGAAAAAGTTAAAATACTAATTTAAAAAGATATATGCACCCCAATATTCATCAGTTCAGTTCAGTTGCTCAGTCATGTCCGACTCTTTGCGACCCCATGAATTGTAGCATGTCAGGCCTCCCTGTCCATTACCAACTCCCAGAGTTCACTCAGACTCATGTCCATCAAGTTGGTGATGCCATCCAGCCATCTCATCCTCTGTTGTCCCCTTCTCCTCCTGCCCCCAATCCCTCCCAGCATCAGAGTCTTTTCCAATGAGTCAACTCTTCGTGTGAGGTAGCCAAAGTACTGGAGTTTCAGCTTTAGCATCATTCCTTCCAAAGAACACCGAGGACTGATCTCCTTTAGAATGGACTGGTTGGATCTCCTTGCAGTCCAAGGGACTCTCAAGAGTCTTCTCCAACACCACAGTTCAAAGCATTAATTCTTTGGCATTCAGCTTTCTTCACAGTCCAACTCTCACATCCATACATGACCACTGGAAAAACCATAACCTTGACTAGATGGACCTTTGTTGGCAAACTAATGTCTCTGCTTTTGAATATGCTATCTAGGCTGGTTATAACCCTCCTTCCAAGGAGTAAGCGTCTTTTTATTTCATGGCTGCAATCACCATCTTCAGTGATTTTGGAGCCCCCAAAAATAAAGTCTTACACTGTTTCCACTGTTTCCCCATCAATTTCCCATGAAGTGATGGGACCAGATGCCATGATCTTTGTTTTCTGAAAGTTGAGCTTTAAGCCAACTTTTTCACTCTCCTCTTTCACCTTCATCAAGAGGCTTTTTAGTTCCTCTTTACTTTCTGCCATAAGGGTGGTGTCATCTGCATATCTGAGGTTATTGATATTTCTCCCGGCAATCTTGATTCCAGCTTGTGCTTCTTCCAGCCCAGCGTTTCTCATGATGTACTCTGCATATAAGTTAAATAAGCAGGGTGACAATATACAGCCTTGATGTACTCCTTTACCTATTTGGAACCAGTCTGTTGTTCGAACTATTTAACCCTGTGTATGAGACAGCAAAAGAGACACTGATGTATAGATCAGTCTTATGGACTCTGTGGGAGAGGGAGAGGGTGGGGAGATTTGGGAGAATGGCATTGAAACATGTATAATATCATGTATGAAACGAGTCACCAGTCCAGGTTCGATGCATGATACTGGATGCTTGGGGCTGGTGCACTGGGAAGACCCAGAGGGAGGGTATGGGGAGGGAGGAGGGAGGAGGGTTCAGGATGGGGAACACAGGTATACCTGTGGCGGATTCATTTCGATATTTGGCAAAACTAATACAATATTGTAAAGTTTAAAAATAAAATAAAATTAAAATAAAAATAGTAAAGGATAAAAAAAAAAAAAAAACATGAACTATTTACAATAGTCAAGATATGAAAGCAACCCAAGTGCCAGTCAACATATATATATATATATATATATATATATATATGCATCTTTATCCATTGAGCTGTTGAGATATATTTATATATATTATATATATATATATAAAATCATATATACACACACATGAAATATTACATATAAATGGTCAGTTTTCATTCCAGTCTCAAAGAAAGGCAATGCCAAAGAATGTTCAAACTACCAGACAATTGCACTCATTTCACATGCTAGCAAAGTAATGCTCAAAATTCTCCAAGCCAGGCTTCAGCAGTACATGAACCAAGAACTTCCAGATGTTCAAGCTGGATTTAGAAAAGGCAGAGGAACCAAAGATCGAATTGCCAACATCTGTTGGATCATAGAAAAAGCAAGAGATTTCCAGAAAATTGACTATGCTAAAGATTTGACTGTGTGGAACAGAACAAACGGTGGAAAACCCTTAAAGAGATGGGAATACCAGACCACCTTACCTGCCTCCTGAGAAACCTGTATGCAGATCAAGAAGAAACAGCTAGAACTAGACATGGAACAACTGACTGATTCAAAATTAGAAAAGGAGAATGTCAAGGCTGTATATTGTCACCCTGCTTATTTAACTTCTATGTAGAGTACATCTTGTGAAATGACAGGCTGGATGAAGCACAGGCTGGAATAAAAATTGCCAGGAGAAATATCAACAACCTCAGATATGCAGATGACACCACCTTCATGGCAGAAAGTGAAGAGGAACTAAAGAATCTCTTGATGAAGGTAAAAGGGGAGCTGGCTTAAAACTCAACACTCAGAAAACTAAGATCATGGCATCTGGTTCCATCATTTCATGGCAATCAGATGGGGAAACAATGGAAAGAGTGACAGATTTTATTTTCTTGGGCTCCAAAATCACTGCAGCCATGAAATTAAAAGAAGGCTGCTCCTTAGAAGAAAAGCTACTATAAACCTAGACAGCTTATTAAAAAGTAGAGGCATTACTTTGCCAACAAAGGTCCATACAGTCAAACCTATGGTTTTTCTAGTAGTCATGTATGGATATGAGAGTTGGACTGTGAAAAAGGCTGAGCACCGAAGAACTGATGCTTCTGAGCGGTGGTGTTGGAGAAGTGTCAGGGAACGTTTAACTTTAGGATTCTTGTATGTTGTTTTCTGTTTCTCATGAACCCTCTGTTCCTTATCAGTTCCTTGTAGACAGGAATGAGTGGAGTGGCACGCTGTTCCCAGGACTGAGGTCATAAACTCCTGGTTCCTAACAGGGAGAGGAAACAGGAGAGGGCTACATTAAGACTATGAGATTGACAGATACATACTACCATGTTTAAAATTGATAAGCAACAAGGATATACTGTATAGCACAGGGAATTATAGCCATTATCTTGTAATAACTTATAATGAGTCTTAATCTGTAAAAATTCTGAATCACTATGTTGTATACCTGACACTAATATAATGTTGTATATCAACTATATTTCAATTAAAAAAAAAAAACCAGCTCAGTTGTTCACTAGACATATAGAAACTTCTCTTAAAGTATCTTTCAGTACAACTGGAATATCAGGAAAGGAGATCTGAAGTGTTACCCTAGGGGTCATGAAAGTTACTCAGAGTTGGTGATACTTGAGTTGAGATGTGAAAATAATGAGGAGAGGGTAAGAGAGAAGGAAAAAGGAAGAGCAGGAAACATATGGCAGGTGGAGGGAAGAACCTGTGCAAAGTCATGTCAGGTGAGAACAAAATGTGACCTTTGAGAGATTATATAACTCTCTTGCTTCATTCTTTGGAATAAATAAACCCCTATTCTATGCCAAGTGCTAGGAATACAGAGACAATTAAGATTTATTTCTCTTGTCCTCAAGAAGTACACAGTATATTGTGAAGGTAGAAGTTTTACCTTTACACACTTGTACATCTGTTTATTTCTATTTTGTATGAAGTTCAAATGGGCCAGGAAGCTTAGATCTGCTTCCCAACTAAACGCCATGTGCCTAATCCGGTTATCCATATTGCCAGTGGTGCTGATATGAGAAACTACTTGCAGATTCCTTTCAACTGCAGGATGAAGATACATCAGAGTACATGTACTACTGATGGAAGAATCTATTTATGTCCTCATATTCATACACAAAGGACCATTTTCCAAAATATATTCATGCATCACATTACATTTACATTTTATTGCCAAACTTGAGGTCAGTATTCATTAATTCAATCCACTAACCCCCCTACACTGAGCACTGACTAGGTGCACAGCGTTGAGCCAGGTGTTATGAGGCTGTGAACATCAACTGAATGTTGATGCTGTCCATTCAGTAGCTAAAGGTTTCACTGGGATAAATATATGTATATTATTAAAGTAAAATAGATCAGGGCACACATTTCCTGTAGGGAAAAGAACATTAACTTTGCAGTAATCAGAGTCACATCTACAAAATTTTGGTTTCATAATCTTGGACAAATTATGTAATGTCAAGTCTCAATTTCCCCATCCATAAAATGGAAATGATAATTTAAAAGACGCTTACTCCTTGGAAGGAAAGTTATGACCAACCTAGATAGCATATTCAAAAGCAGAGGCATTACTTTGCTAACAAAGGTCCATCTAGTCAAGGTTATGGTTTTTCCAGTGGTCATGTATGGATGTGAGAGTTTGACTGTGAAGAAAGCTGAGCACCAAATAATTGATGCTTTTGAACTGTGGTGTTGAAGAAGACTCTTGAGAGTCCCTTGGACTGCAAGGAGATCCAACCAGTCCATTCTTAAGGAGATCAGTCCTCGGTGTTCTTTGGAAGGAATGATGCTAAAGCTGAAACTCCAGTACTGTGGCCACCTCATGCGAAGAGCTGACTCATTGGAAAAGACTCTGATGCTGGGAGGGATTGGGGGCAGGAGGAGAAGGGGACGACAGAAGATGAGATGGCTGGATGGCATCACTGACTCGATGGACGTGAGTCTGAGTGAACTCCGGGAGTTGGTGATGGACAGGGAGGCCTGGTGTGCTGTGATTCATGGGGTCGCAAAGAGTCGGACACGACTTAGCGACTGAACTAACTAACTAACCTCATAATTGCATATGTTGTGCATATGTGTTTGTGCTGAATAAATTAAATAATATAGTAATACAAATCAATCAACCTATAATATGACTTCAGTATATTTCTTAGCCACTACACTTCTGGCCAATCGTCCCAACATTGAAATATTTAAAGTTGTTTTGAAGTTCAGAGGAGCAGTCTACAGCCATACCACCCTGAACGTACCTGATCTCATCTGAAGTTTGGAGGAACATAAAATATTTGGTGTTATTTTACTCTTTCAGAGAAGGCAATGGCACCCCACTCCAGTACTGTTGCCTGGAAAATCCCATGAACGGAGGAGCCTGGTGGGCTGCAGTCCATCGGGTCGCGAAGAGTCGGACATGACTGAGCGACTTCCCTTTCACTTTTCACTTTCATGCATTGGAGAAGGAAATGGCAACCCACTCCAGTGTTCTTGCCTAGAGAATCCTAGGGACGGGGGAGCCTAGTGGGCTGCCGTCTCTGGGGTCGCACAGAGTTGGATACGACTGAAGCAACTTAGCAGCAGTTACTTCTTTTATAAATGATCCAACTTGAAAGAAATTTACATGGCTACCCATATATAGTTCTCTCAAAAGTCAAAATAATGTCTTTACTAAAACAATTTGGAGTAGTGACTTACTGTGGCCTTGGATCCTGCTTCAGAGAGATTTGGCATATATTATCAAGATGCCATTTTATTTAAAAAGCTCATAAAGCTTCATCCTCAGCTGTTACTGATTTAGGAGTAACAGATATATGGAAACTTTCACACTCTACTGAACGGGATTATACATTCTTCTCTAACCCACATAACTCATATTTCCAGGCTGACTTCTAAGTTCCTCACGTTCTGATTAATGATGTGAATAGCAGGGCTCTAGGCAGCATTCTCTTATCTGACCATGCCACAGACTCACTTTCAGTTGACCTTCAGAAAGTATTAGGCAGCATTTCTGCAAAACTTCCTTCAGTAATAAATGTTGGAAAAGAAAGTTATAATTTGTGATTCTAAAACTACATAGAAATACAAAACATACACACCAACATTCACGTGAGGACTTTCTCTCTCTATATATATATGTGTGTGTGTGTGTGTGCGTGTATAGGCTCTTTTATTTTTTACTTATTACCATCAGTTTCTTTTTTTAGAAGCAAAGTATCATTAATTACAAAAATAAACTAACTGGCAAAGTTCTCATTAAAGGTAAAGGTGAACTGGGGAAAACATATGGATAAATCATTCCCTGCCTCATTCAGATTGAAAAGAAATATTTTGACTCTGGAGGAGCGTGAGAAATGTGTATATTGTAAAGTCACAGGTTTTAATAACTTCACCTCATGTCTATTAAGCCTCTAACCCCCTTGGAATCATAAAAGGTTAATATTGAAATGAACCCTAAGAGCATAAATTAGGCATTGACCATTACATGCCCCCCTCCCCCAAATGCGCCTTAAGCTATGCAACACTTGATCAGCAGGAATTTCCTTTTTTTTATTAAAGAAATGAAAATACACTGCATTGAATGATATTATTGAGAAAATCTAAAATTTCTCATTATCCTACAAGTGCTTAAAATTGCTATTACAGATTTCTGCAGGCCAAATCCCAGTTCCCAGAGGACCCCTGCAGTTTATGGAGTACTAGTAGGAAATGTGCTTCAATTGCCCACAGATACATACTTATATAGTTACATTGGGTATTTTCAGGATAAAATGAGATGTCTTATTTTTACTATATCTCTAAAGAAGGGTCAATCTGAAATGGTGTGCTGGAGTTACAGGCCACAAATCAAAACTAGGGCATCACCAAGACTATTCCTCATTTTTGAACTTTTTATGATACTAAAAATGCACCATGTTATCTATCACTTCTTGCTCCTTAAGTAGCTTCATTTTTCAACATTAGATATTATTACTTCACACTTGGTGTTCATCAACTTTAAAAGTGACACTTGTCCAATAAAAATATTGTAGCTAGACATCCTTGGCAAAGACATCTATTCCATCAACTTCTAAGAGGAACTCCTCACATGATAAATAATGGAAGTATGAGTTTATCACAAGGAAAGCAGTTTTACAAGAATCTTTTTTGGCATGTTCTGTTTTTTCCAATAGCTAGAGCATTTCACTGTCATTTCAATTTTGCATTTCTCAGAGAAATGCAGAAACAAATAAACAGTACCTGATATAATAAATATTCTAAGGAGAAAAATTCACAGTTCTTAAAAATCCTTTCTTCTTCAGTATCTGAAATAAAAAGTCCTCAAAGTTGAAATATATTAAAACATTGTTTTAGTTTGTGGCACAAATGTTTATATGTGTGTGTGTGTGTGTATATATATATATATATATATATATGTAATGTTGCACATATGCAATTTCTAGAATGATGACATTTATTCAATCTAAATCTTATTTTTCTTTCAAAACATCTTTTAATATTTCATTAATGATCTTGAAATGATTTTATTTTAGTTATTATGTCAAATCTAGAAACGCCAATCAATTGTCTTCATGATTCAGGTTTCACACTGAAACACTGGAAGAAAAAAATAAACAAGAATTTAATTACTGAAATGATGTATTTTGTCAAAACAAAGACATTAAAGTAGTACAAAATTGAGAAAGTGTTTTCTCGTCTAGTTTCTAAGACAATTTTGTCATTTGATCCTCTTAACCCAGAGAGAAGATAGGCAGAGATTCTTTTTTTTCCTACAAAGTGAGGATAATCACTCCTATTACATAGTATGCTATAGGGACAAATAATATAATGTATGTAAGCCATCTATTGAACCCACTAGAAGACAGTAGATGCTCAACAAATATCTATTTTTAAATGAATTGAATTTGCCCATTTCATCATGTGAGTAAATTGAAGTTCACTTTGTTTTATTGACTTGTTCAAGGTCATATAGAAATTAATGTTAGTCTGTCTGTATTAATGATGTTACTAGAACTCAAGTCTTACTGATTCAGCTAAATTATTTCTAAAGATGAAGAATTAAATGTTCAGTATTAGTTTAGTCCTTCTGATACTCTTAATCAATGTGACCTGGACTTATTAATTTCATTTTAAGAAATATTTTTGGCAGTGTATTCCAGAAAACAAATAGATTAGAGCTTGTTTCAAAATTGCTGTAACCTAATCATGCAATACTTTCAAATCACAAATTTGACCTGCATCACCTAGTGCGTGGAAATAGTGGAAAGAGCAGATTATTAATAGCTGTGATTTACTCATCACTTATTTTGTGCTAGGCACATAACTGTTTTACACGAATCATCTCATTTAATCCTTGGAATATCTTAAGTCTACTCTCATTATGGTCATTTTACGAACAGGAAAAATTAAGCACACAGGAAAGTTAAGTAGCTTTGCCCAAGGTCATGAAACTAGGAAGTAGGAGAAGAAATGGTTTCAACTCAAGCAAGGGTGATTCTAGTCTTAATCCTCATGCTCCACAGTACCGTATCTACACATTAATGCACAGTTCCATGGATAATATAAAACCAAGAGTGTGGCTCAGCTGAAATGCAGAGAAATCCAGGGTATTAACAAAGAGCATACAAATTTGAACATTATTGAGACTTAGAAAAGAGGAAAATGAGGGTCTGGAAGAGCAAAGAGAATGTGAATGGATGGCAGAGCAGGGGTAAGCAAAATAGCTTTAAGTGAGAACAAAAAAAGTTAAGGAAAGTGGAATCCTGAACCTGAAGACTGCACTCTTGCATCTGTAGGGGGCTAAGGTGTAGAAAGGCTAATAGGACCAGAAAAGAACATTCTGGAATGCTCTGGCATGGTCTAGTATAAAGTAATCCTGTGCCAAGTTAGGAAAGGTGTGCAGCGGTAATCCACTGAAACAGTAAAGGGGAATTGAGACTGTGCATTAGTGTGCAGATATGGTACTGGGAGAATTTCGTTAGTGTGTGAACAAAGGAGCATGGCCTTCCCAGCTCACCTGTCTAAATAAGTTGGATATCTGAAGCCAAATTAGTAGGACTCTCAAGGCCTGAGGTGACAAGGTAGATACAAGTAAGAGTTGGAAGGATCAGGAAAACTGTCAAAACATGGTGGTAAGGAAACCAGATATGTGTGGCTAATACCACAAATACACACATACATCCACACATATATGCAGCAATGCACAATTCCCACTCCACATTTTCTGAGTGTTTTTTAAAAATATTTTTATTTTTTTATTCAAAGCAGAAATTATCTAGTATATGTTATTTATTCCTCTATAAAACTTAGTTATTTTTGACAGCTATTAGTACATAGCTAATATATAGTTTGAGGAGAGTAATATCTTGCTCCAAATATATGGATGATATCTTAGTTGCTTCACACTTCTATACCAAAATACCATAGACTGAAGGGCATAAATAACAGACATTTATTTCTAACAAACCTGGAGTCAGGAAAGTCCAAGATCGAGGTGCCAGCAAGTCAGATTTTATTTTGAGTTTCTTCTCTTGATTTTGTAGGCAAATGCCATTTCTCTGTGTGTTCTCAGGACTTCCTTTTTGTTTGACTGGGGAAAGAGAGAGAGAGAATGAGTAAGCTCTCTAGTGTTTATTCTTATAGGGGCACTAATCCCATCTCTTTTTAAAAGAGCCCCACCTTAATGAGATATGAATTTTGGAGGAACACCAGCATTCAATTCATAATATAAGGAAATTATATACATAGTGAACTTTTACACTAACTTCTGGTGAACAAGTTTCAAACCTCTGAAAATAATTGTGAAATAAGAAATCACTTATTGTGTTCTATTCAAAGAACCGACTGCCAATGCAGGAGATGTAAGGGTCTGATCTCTGGGTGGGAAAGATCCCCTGGAGGAGAGAATGGCAACCCACTCCAGCATTCTTGCCTGAAGAATCCCATGGACAGAGCAGCCATGGGATTGGTGGGCTATGGTCCCTGGGGTCACAAAGAGTCAAACATGACTGAAGTGATTTGGCATACATGCATTCTAACTTTATAAGATGAATAGAAATGTCTTCTTCAGATCTCAATTATTAACCTAAAAATGAATATTATTTTTAAATTTATTCATAAATTTTGATCAGTCAGTCAGATTCTGATCAATGAAAGCCAAATGTCATACTAGCAAGATCTGTGAACTGGAAGTGTGAAAGTGTTAGTCACTCAGTCGTGTCTGACTCTTTACGACCCCATGGACTGTAGCCCACCAGGCAACTCTGTCCATGGAATTCTCCAGGCAAGAATACTGGAGTGGGTATCTTTTCCCTTCTCCAGGATCTTCCCAACCCAGGGATCAAACTCAGGTCTCCCACATTTCAGGAAGATTCTTTACCGTCTGAGCCACCAGGAAAGTGCTTTGAACTGGCGGTCAGTAATATAGGGTGAAGATTATTAAACTGGAATGATATTCTGTGTAAAGGATCTGCTCTTTCTAAGTCTTATTGTCTTCTCTGGAAAAGAAATGTAGTTGAACTGAATGATGTTTACCTTAACATATCATTTGAGTGACCATATTACCCTTTTTCTCCCACACTGTCTTGGTTTTGATCTTATAAGACAAGCTTACTGGAAATTTCTATCCTGTGATGTGAATATTTCTGAATTTCCATTATTGGTGAAGCCATATGGGGAAAAGCACAGAATTTATATGGCAGGCCAAAAATGGGGGGAGGTCTGAAAGACACACTGTTTTCAGTGCTAAATGGATAAGGCATAAACTAGCTGACTTCCATGGTTGCTGTTGCTCCTTTTTGCCCCTGATTGCTGATGTTGAAACTATGATCTGTGGTCCATAGTACTGGATAGTCCACTATTGCATCACTCTGAGTGAAAATGTTAGTTGTTCAGTCATGTCTGACTCTGTGACCCCATGGACTGTAGCTCGCCAGGCTCCTCTGTTCAGGGTATTCTCCAGGCAAGAATACTGGAGTGGGTTGCCATTCCCTTCTCCAGGGAGCTTCCTGACCAAGGTATTAAACCTAGGTCTCCTGCAATGCGGGCAGATTCTTTACCATCTGAGCCATCAGGGAAGCCTGAGTGATGCAACTTAAATATGGAACTCAAGTATTCTGTGTTGTTGTTCAGTTGCTAAGTCATGTCCAATTCTTTGCAATCCCATGGACTGCAGCATACCAGGCTTGCCTGTCTTCACTATCTCCCAGAGTTTGCTCAAACTCATGTCCATTAAGTCAGTGAAGCTATCTAACCATCTCATCCTCTGCCGCCCCCTTCTCCTGCCCTCCATATTTCCCAGCATCAGGGTCTTTTCTAATGAGTTGACTCTTTACATCAGATGGCCAAAATATTGGAGCTTCAGTATCAGTCCTTTCAATTAATATTCACCATTGACTTCCTTTAGTATTGACTGGTTTGATCTCCTTACAGTCTGAGAGTCTTCTCCAGCACCAAAATTCAAAAGCATCAATTCTTCAGCATTCATCCTTTTTCATGGTCCAAATCTCACATCCATATATGACTACTGGAAAAACCATAGCTTTGACTAGATGAACCTTGGTCAGAAAAGTGATGTCTTTGCTTTTCAATATTCTGCCTAGGTTTGTCATAGCTTTCCTTCCAAGGAGCAAGTGTCTTTTAATTTCATTGTTGCAGTCACTGTCTGCAGTGATTTTGGAGGCAAAGAAAATAAAATCTGTCACCGCTCCCACTTTTACTCCTTCTATTTGCCATGAAGTGATGGGACCAGTTGCCATGATCTTAGTTTTTTGAAAGTTGAGTTTTAAGCCAGCTTTTTCATTCTCCTCTTTCACCCTCATCAAGAGGCTCTTTAGTTCCTCTTCACATTCTGCAATTAGAGTGGTATCATCTGTATATCTGAGGTTATTGGCATTTCTCCTGGCAATCTTGATTCCAGCTTGTGATTTATCCAGCTGGACATTTTGCATGATGTACTCTACATAGAAGTTAAATAAGCAGGATCACAATATACAGCCTTGACTCACTCCTTTCCCAATTTGGAACAAGTCCGTTGTTCCATGTAACATTATAACTGTTGCTTCTTGACCCGCATGCAAGTTACTCAGGAGACAGGTAAAGAGGTCTGGTATTTCCATCTCTTCAAGAATTTTCCACAATTTGTTGTGATCCACACAGTCAAAGGCTTTAGCATTTAGCAAAGTGAGTGCAATTGTCTGGTAGTTTGAATACTCTTTAGCATTGCCTTTCTTTAGGATTGGAATGAAAACTGACCTTTTCCAGTCCTGTGGCCACTGCTGAATTTTCCAAATTTGTAGATGTATTGAGTGCAGCACTTTAACAGCATCATCTTTTAGGATTTGAAATAGCTCAGCTGGAATTTCATCACCTCAGCTAAATTTGTTTGTAGTAATGTTTCCTAAGGCCCACCTGACTTCACATTCCAGCATATCTGGCTCTAGGTGAGTGACCACACCATCATGGTGTTCTGTAGCTATGTTAATAGTCCACTTTTGACTCTGCCTGTAGATTAGTTGTTGTGCTTTGTATCAAGATAGTCTTAATTTAAGTTTTAATTGTGAATAGTATTACTGTTTTCTCAGAGTTTAGATAATGACAAAGAGATTACCATGCTAATACAGGTATAACCTGGACATAACTAAAACAGAAGGCTAAGTGACTGTGTGATTTAATGACTAATAGAAAGACCTGAACAATAATATTAAGGAGGTAGATAACCAAAACACAACACACTGTGCAGTACGCAGAAATTAATTTAGAATTGAGCATAGTGGAGAAGGCAAAGTGAAAGCATATGTGGAGACTGCATATCATAAATCTTGGAAGCAAACACTCAAATCGCTAAAGATTTTCATCTCCCCAAAATTCACCAATACACAGTCAAAAATTCAGGCCACTGAATTAGCCCAGGCGCATCACATGCAGGAACAACCATTATCTTATTGTCCTTTTGATTACTCTTTGAATCTGAATGAAGTTACATTTCCTGATTCAGAGTTGCAACTGAAATGTCTTATGAATGAAGAAAGAGGTTTGATTACAGATGTGTCTGTCTCTTACAGTATAGCACTGATTCTCTTAGTATATCAATTGATACCTCAAATAATGGCAACAAGTCCTCTCTAGCTCTTAGATACTTTGATTTGAGATAGAGTTTCATACTGATTTCTTGATTTCTTGTTTCCTTAGAGTTTAATAAAACAAAAGGTGCAAATTAGACTTTGCTCATCTATCTGCATATTTGGCAGTACTGCAAACGTAAATTATCACAAATTCCTTTTAGTTTATAAACATTTTACCAAAGAAAATTAAAAGATCTTTTCCGGTAAATGTTCTGTAGACCTTGTCCACAGCACTGTTAAATAAAGTTGGCATGATTTGCTTACCTGAAGCATTGAAGCTTTCATAGTGAACAATTCTGAATTTCCTAAATGTACAGAAACACTTAATGAGGCTTTTTTAGAAACCAAAGGAGATAGGGCTCTTTAGAACTGTGCCTAAAAGATGGCTATCAGTGCTGTTGGCCATAGAAAAGATGTTAAAATGTTGGCCTGCCAAAAAATCCCATATTTTCAAGCTGAGATGAAAGAAGAATGTCCTTCTCTAATTTGTAAATACATTGAAGGTGAATATATGAAAAAAAGAGATGATAATAAAAAGGAATATACATGCAGCTTCTCCAAAAGTTTGCTCTTGAGCTGTTCAGTGTTACAACAAACAATACCAGTCACAATGAGTACAAGTAAATTATGTAACACAACAAACACTTTAACAGATTTCAAAGAACATTCATACAGAAAATTTTACCTAGAATGTATTTTATCTAATATTGAGGTAGCTGAGCCATATTTTTGTTTACATTTATTTGGTATTAATTTCTATTCTTCAAATATTTTTGTATCTTTATGTGTAAGTGTGACTTCTATAAATAATGTATTAGTAGATTTTTAAAAACTATCTGATCTGAAAATCTTTTTACTGGAGAGCATAATTTACTGGTACTGATTGTAATTGCTATTGTATTTTGATTCAATTCTATCATCTTATTTAGCATTTTCAATTTGTCCCCCTTTTACAAGAAGTGTTGGTTTCATTTTTTATATTCCTTACTTGACTGCTTTTGCTTTGGCTGTGATTCTTTCCTCTGGTTATGTTTTTCACAACACTGTTTGGGAGTTGTACATTCTGTTTTAATTATTTTTACTAGCTCATCTAGAAAATTTTATGTAAGTGTAATGTGACAAATTATAAAATTAATCAATACCATTTTCTGTGCTCAAACTATATAAAAACCTTAGAATGCTTGAATTTCAATTATACCATCCGAAATTATATGCTGTTTTTTCAGTACTTTTAGTTTTATCTTCATTTTCTGTAAACATGAAATCTTCCATATTGACAGAAATGAAGCAAAATATTTTGTTATTAAATATTTTTTCTTATATGATTTTAAATAACACATGTATTATAATTTGATTATTTAGGAAAAAATAATAATTTAACTAAATCACTTTTACTGGACATTCAGCTTACTTTCAAACTTTCAGTATGACCAACAGTAGGTTTGATTGACTAAAACTTATTTAGAAGTAAAACCAGTAGTTCATAATGAGTTAACATTTATTTATCACCACTATGCAAAGTGGTTTTCAGAAATTATTTCATTAGTCTTCACAATGGCTCTGAAGTAGGCACTATTATTAGAGCCATTTTTGAAGTCAGGAAACTAAGAATCTGAATTTATATAACGTGGTTAAGCTCATACAGCTAGTGAATGATGAAAGTGAGCTTTGGACTCAGGCAGTTTACTTTTTGAGATGGAGAGCAAACAGAGAGGATTTTAAAAACACATTTTCCGGGCTCTACTAAAAGAATTAAAAACGGTGCCAAAATACTCCAAAACACACTAAAAATGATCAATTAATGGCAAAATATATGCTTGTGCTCAGTTGTGTCCAACTCTTTGCGACTCCATGGACTGTAACTAGCCAGGCTCCTCTGCCTATGGGATTTTCCCAGGCAAGAATACTTGAATGGGTTGCCATGCCCTCCTCCAGGGATCTTTCAGACTCAGGGATCAAACTGGCATCTCCAGCATTTCCTGCATTGGCACATGGATTCTTTACCGCTAGCACGACCTGGGAAGTCTTTTTAGACAATTTGCTTTTAAACCTCTTTTCCCACCAAGGCAACACAAGACCATGACTGCAACTCATATCATCTAATTCTTAAGATCTCTAGTGTGCAGGCATGGCTGCTATAAGACATGCCTCACTTCAGGCCTCCTTAAGAAAAAGATATCCTAAATCACAAAATAGATAATCATGACAAAATGATGTGTACTTAAAAATGCCTTATTTCCCAGCTTCCACTGATAAAGGATTAAATGAACATGAAGATGCTTTATGCTGTTGTTCAGTTGCAAAAGTCATGCCTGACTCTTTGCAACCCCATGGACTGTAGCATGCCAGGCTTCCCTGTCTTTCACTATCTCCTGGAGTTTGTTAAAAAAAATGTCCATTGTATCGATGATGCCATCCAACCATCTCATTCTGTGTCACCCCCTTCTAGGTGACAGTGCCCCCCAACACATTCCATGTCTTGTTAGTAAAGAAGTTTTAGTGACCAAAGCCTTCTCTGAGTTCCAAAAATCATATTTAATCAGAGTAGTGAGAAAATGTCAAAGCAAAGGAAAACAATCAAGCAAGAAAAATAATAATAGTTTAGCCATTTATAATGATGTAGATGAACCTACAGTCTGTCATACAGAGTAAAGTAAGTCAGAAAGAGAAAAAAATATATCATTTTAATATATATATATATATATATATATATGAAATCTAGGAAAATTGTACTGATAAACTCATTTGCAGTGCAGGTATAAAGATGTAAATATAGAGAAAGGACTTGTGGACACAGAGTGGGGAAGGACAGGGTGGGGCGAACTGAGAAAGTAGCACTGACATATACACACTACTATGAGTAAAATAGGTAGCTAGTGGGAAGCTACTGTATAGCACAAGAGCTCAGTTCCATGGTCTGTGATGACCTCGAAGGGTAGGATGGGAGGGTGGGGTGGAAGGGGGCACAAGAGGGAGGGGAGATATGTTTACATATATCCGATTCACATTGTTGTATAGCAGAAACTAACACACATTTAAAGCAATTATATTCCAATTAAAAATAAAAAATAAATAAAAATACTAAAAGAAGAAACCCCCACAATCAAGGACTTTTAGTTACTATTTAAGGGCCATAGATAGCATCTCGAGTCATATCCTTGAGTTTTTACAGTTAATAAAACCCTCACCAGGTGGAAGAAGACTACTGAGTGCTGACCACAAGCATATAGACCCCATACCAGCTGGAAATAGACGGTTGATGATCTAGACTCTCAGAATACCACCCTGTCACCTCACCACCAATCAAATAGCATGTCCATGAGGTGACTAGGCACCTTGCAACCTTCACCCCTAATGATGCCTTTAAAAACACTTTTCTGAATACTTTCAGGAAGTTCAGGTCTTTGAGCATAAGCTGCCCATTCTCTGTGTGTGGCCTTGTGATGTGTTGTACTTCCCTTTACCACAGCCTGATATCAGTACTTACTGTACATCCAGCAATGGACCCAAGTTTGGTTTGGTAACAGTCCCAGTATATATCTGGGGCAGGACTTGTAGTTTGAAAAATTTCCCTTGATGATTCAGAATTATACTCATGCTTTATAACAAGTTTTCCCAGGTCCACAAGTGCAAACTACTTATCATGTGTCTTTCTGGGTAGATTTTTTTCTATTAAGTGACTCTCAGAGTCATGAGTGTAGCCTCGCATGTGTAAGAATATTTTCTCATTGAAATTCATCCTCTGTCTTTTGTTCAAAAAAATATATGTCCATCTTGAGTATCATCAGATGTGATAAGGAGTTAGTAGGCAGTTGTACAGTGTCAGCTGGAATGGAGTGAGATAGCAGACAGATTGTCAACACACAGTGGGTACAATTACCTGTATCGGAAAAGCCATTTTAAGTATTCCATTTGTGTGTCCAGTGATTTGCAGATGTTCTGGAAAACATCCTGCAATTTCATTTTAGCATCTGAATCAAGAGATCATTCTAATCATTTTAAAAGCTTTTCATTATAAAAAGTTTTAAAGGAAGCTGTGCATTATTAGCAGCTATTGAATATAAAGATTTTGGAGAAAAATATTTTTAAGTGACTTATTTTACAATTTTTATGGAAAACTGGGCAGTATTGTGCATTGTTTCTCAACAAGGAATGCAGATTTAAATCAATATAGGTGTGCCCCAGTGTGTGAGGTAAAAATTTACTTGTGTGAATTTGAAGACTCTGTTGGTTTGTTACATTTTCTGTGCAGAGATGGTCTTCATGTTCAGGAAAATCCAGCAAGACCTCATAGAGACAGCACAGAGAAAGCAATCTTGAATTCCTGCCCTGATTTTGCTTTATGAGATTGGGCAGTATACTCTGGTACTCTGGGACTCAATTTTCTCATTTATAAAATAAGGTAATTTTTTAAAAAACTCCTCTATTGTACAAGCCTCTATGAAATAATGAATGCCTGCTCTCTGGGAAGGCCTTACAAATAGCTGTGAAAAGAAGAGAAGTGAAAAGCAAAGGAAAAAAGGAAAGATATAAGCATCTGAATGCAGAGTTCCAAAAAACAGCAAGGAGAGATAAGAAAGCCCTCCTCAGTGATCAATGCAAAGAAATAGAGGAAAACAACAGAATGAGAAAGACTAGAGATCTCTTCAAGAAAATTAGAGACATCAAGGGAATATTTCATGAAAAGATGGGCTCGATAAAGGACAGAAATGCTATGGACCTAACAGAAGCAGAAGATATTAACAAGAGGTGGAAAGAATACACAGAAGAACTGTACAAAAAGAGATCTTCATGACCAAAATAATCACGATGGTGTGATTACTCAACTAGAGCCAGACATCTTGGAATGTGAAGTCAAGTGGGCCTTAGAAAGCATCACTACGAACAAAGCTAATGGAGGTGATGGAATTCCAGTTGAGCTATTTCAAATCCTGAAAGATGATGCTGTGAAAGTGCTGCACTCAATATGCCAGCAAATTTGGAAAACGCAGCAGTGGCCACAGGACTGGAAAAGGTCAGTTTTCATGCCAATCCCAAAGAAAGGCAATGCCAAAGAATGCTCAAACTACGGCACAAATGCACTCATCTCACACGCTAGTAAAGTAATGCTCAAAATTCTCCAAGCCAGGCTTCAGCAATACGTGAACCGTGAACTTCCAGATGTCCAAGCTGGTTTTAGAAAAGGCAGAGGAACCAGAGATCAAATTGCCAACATCCGCTGGATCATGGAAAATACAAGAGAGTTCCAGAAAAACATCTATTTCTGCTTTATTGACTATGCCAAAGCCTTTGACAGTGTGGCTCACAATAAACTGTGGAAAATTCTGAAACAGATGGGAATACCAGGCCACCTTACCTGCCTCTTGAGAAACCTATAGGCAGGTCAGGAAGCAACAGTTAGAACTGGACATGGAACAACAGACTGGTTCCAAATAGGAAAAGGAGTGCATCAAGGCTGTATACTGTCACCCTGCTTATTTAATTTATATGCAGAGTACATCATGAGAAACGCTGGGCTGGATGAAGCACAAGCTGGAAACAAGATTGCTGGGAGAAATATCAATAACCTCAGATATGCAGATGACACCACTCTTATGGTAGAATGTGAAGAGGAACTAAAAAGCCTCTTGATGAAAGTGAAAGAGGAGAGTGAAAGAGTTGGCTTAAAGCTCAACATTCAGAAAACGAAGATCATGGCATCTGGTCCCATCACTTCATGGCAAATAGATGGGGAAACAGTGGAAACAGTGTCAGACTTTATTTTTTGGGCTCCAAAATCACTGCAGATGGTGACTGCAGCCATGAAATTAAAAGACACTTACTCCTTGAAAGGAAAATTATGACCAACCTAGATAGCATATTCAGAAGCAGAGACATTACTTTGCCAACAAAGATCTGTCTAGTCAAGGCTATGGTTTTTCCAGTGGTCATGTAAGGATTTGAAAGTTGGACTGTGAAGAAAGCTGAGCGCCAAAGAATTGATGCTTTTGAACTGTGGTGTTGGAGAAGACTCTTGAGAGTCCCTTGGACAGCAAGGAGATCCAACCAGTCCATGGAAGGACTGATACTAAAGCTGAAACTACAATATTTTGGCCACCTCATGCGAAGAGTTGACTCATTGGAAAAGACTTTTATGCTGGGACGGATTAGGGGCAAGAGGAGAAGGGGATGACAGAGGATGAGATGGCTGGATGGCATCACCGACTCAATGGACATGGGTTTGCGTGAGCTCCGGGAGTTGGTGATGGACAGGGAGGCCTGGTGTGCTGCAATTCATAGCATTGCAAAGAGTCAGACACGACAGAGTGCCTGAACTGAACTGAACTGAATCAATTTTTATTCTAAATCATGGTTCCCAAGTGTCCAGTACTAAGTCGACTGCATAAGTACCTTCTGTAGGACTACTTAAAGTTATAGATATCATGGCCTCACCTGTAGATATTATAAAATCTGCAGTTTCCTTCAATATGTTTTCAAAGTGAATCTCATGCACTCCTCCCACCACCCCCTTTACCTCCGCTAAATCCAAAATTTTGGAGCTTCTTTTTTTAAGCATTTCCTGAGACTATTTAATCTTTAATAGACATAGTGGGGCTTCCCATGTGGCTCAGTCATAAAGAATCTGCCTGCTAATGCAGGGGACACAGAAGACTCGGGTTTGAGCCCTTTGTCTGGAAGATCCTGTAGAGAAGGAAATGGCAACCCACTCCAATATTCTTGCCTGGAGAATTCCATGGACAGAGGAGCCTAGTGGGCTACAGTCCATGGGGTTGAAAGAGTCAGATACGACTGAGCAAGAAAAAAAATCTACAAATCAAAGACATATTAGTCAAATTTGAAAATACACCTTTTTATTACATATCTTTTCATGTAGCTGAGTTGATTATCCTTTTCTGCTCTAAAACACTGTTTAAGATCTATAGCAAGTTTTCCATGCTTCCCTCTTATTTTGTATTTCTTAGTCTCACTTTCAAGAGGTAGAATTATTAGATCAAAGGTTAGGAACAATGCCAAGTAAGCCAGTACTAAGTATGAGGCTGAGAAAAATGAGGCATTCACTTTGGACCTGAAATGTTAGAGATATTTTAATGCAGTATTTGAAAAAAAAAAAAAAGTTATTGCAAACATCCATGTCCGACACTTTGTGGCCCCATGGACTACAGCCTACCAGGTTCCTCTGTTCATTGGATTTCCAGATAAGAATACTAGAGTTGTTAAAAGCTTCTGCACATCAAAGGAAACTATTAGCAAGGTGAAAAGACAGCCTTCAGAATGGGAGAAAATAATAGCAAATGAAGCAACCGACAAACAACTAATCTCAAAAATATACAAACAACTCCTACAGCTCAACTCCAGAAAAATAAATGACCCAATCAAAAAATGGGCCAAAGATCTAAATAGACATTTCTCCAAAGAAGACATACAGATGGCTAACAAACACATGAAAAGATGCTCAACATCACTCATTATCAGAGAAATGCAAATCAAAACCACTATGAGATACCATTTCACACCAGTCAGAATGGCTGCGATCCAAAAGTCTACAAATAATAAATGCTGGAGAGGGTGTGGAGAAAAGGGAACCCTCTTACACTGTTGGTGGGAATGCAAACTAGTACAGCCACTATGGAGAACAGTGTGGAGATTCCTTAAAAAACTGGAAATAGAACTGCCTTATGATCCAGCAATCCCACTGCTGGGCATACACACTGAGGAAACCAGAAGGGAAAGAGACACATGTACCCCAATGTTCATCGCAGCACTGTTTATAATAGCCAGGACATGGAAGCAACCTAGATGTCCATCAGCAGATGAATGGATAAGAAAGCTGTGGTACATATACACAATGGAGTATTACTCAGCCATTAAAAAGAATACATTTGAATCAGTTCTAATGAGGTGGATGAAACTGGAGCCTATTATACAGAGTGAAGTAAGCCAGAAGGAAAAACACCAATACAGTATACTAACGCATATATATGGAATTTAGAAAGATGGTAAAAAAAAAATAGTTTTCTTCTTTCTTCTAAAAATTCTGTTCATGTGATGTTATGATTTGGAATTATAAAGTCATCTCCTCTCTACGTGCTTTTTTACTTGCCATGATTACTGAGTAGGTAATACATCCTGTCATATGACCCATACTGTATTTCTACTGATCTCTGCCCTCTGCTAGTCATGTAATCTAAGTGTCAGTTCCTCTGCTAGTCATGTAATCTAAGTGTCAGTTTTTTTCTAGACTGCTCTAGCTTCCTGAAGTGAGTTCTTAATGAAATGTCTGACATTTTTAAAAAAAGTAGTCCATTACATGATTAAAAATGTTCTGTTAATTAGCTATAAAAATATTTATAATACTTATAAAGTATCAAAACTATATCATATTAAATGTTAATTTTTTTTATTCCTTTAAACAACTGCCAGCACTCTTTCAGATTCCTAGTTCAATCTGATAGTGCCTTTTATGTAGTACAAACTTTTTCTATTTATGTATGACCCAGAAGAGAAACACTACCAAAATTCTTGGTTGTCATAAAAAAAAAAAAAAAAAGAATACTAGAGTTGGTTGCCATTTTCTCTTCTATGGGATCTTTGTGACCCAGGGATCCAACCAGGTCCCCTAAGTCTCCTACACGGGCAGGCACATTCTTTATCACTATCATCACTTGGGAAGCCCACATGGTGAACAAAATAACATTTTAAATACTGATAATACCAGATTTTTCCTTTTCCTCAGGCTCTAGTATTGCTCCACATGGCACTGCTGTCAGCATCTACTGAATATTATTTTTTTCTGAAGACATTTACAAATTTTAAAAGTGGAAAATAATATGTTAGTGCTATAATTTCTCACAGGTATTTATTCATACACACCTTTATCCCTCAATGCCACAATAAACTAAGGTGATGCCAAATCATATATAATTTGGCAAAATTATGTGAATTATAAACAGATGAGAAATAATAGAGGATGCTTCTTTTCTCTGCATTTCTTTCTGTTTTCTTTTGATATTGTTCATTCCCATGCTATTTGCTTCATACCAGCTTATGATTATTGCCTTCTTGGTGGATTGTTTCTTTATCAGGGTGAGATCTCTATCTTTGTTCCCATTAATGTTTTTCACCTTAAGCCTTGTTTTGCGGAATATTAATTATGATTTATTTTGCTAGTAATTTACTTGAATATTTTATTTTAAACCTGTCATTTTGTTTAGATATTGTAAACAAATCTTGTAAATAGTGTGTAGCAGGGATGATTTTGGTTCTGATTTGAATATATGTCTTTCAATGTGTGTGGGGTGTGTGTGTGTGCACTCAGTAACTCAGTCATGTCTGACTCTTTGTGACCCCATGGACTGCAGCCAGCCAGGCTTCTCTGTCCATGGGATTTCACAGGGAAGAATACTGGAGTGGGTTGCCATTTCATACTCCAGGATCTGCCTGACCAGGGTATCAAACCCACATTTCTTATGTCTCTTGTCTCCTGCATGCTTAATTTATTTTTATTTATTGAGATCACTGGTGTATTTTGTGTGTTTACCATGCTTCTGCATCACTTCTTTTTTTCTCCTTTCCTGCTTTCTATTGGATTTTTGAGCTTTATTCTTCTTCCTGCTCTATTAGATTACATCGTCACATCCTACTATTTTATTGGTTTTCTTTACATTTTCACCATTTAAACAAAAGTCTAACATTACTGGGTCCACTGGATATCTACTGCAAAATAATGAAGTTAGATTCCTATCTCAAAGGATATACAAAAACACCTCAAAATGGGTCACAGAATAAATATAAGAGTTAAACCTATACAACTTTTGTAGAGTAAAACATAGGCATAAACCTTTGTGACTTTGGATTAGACAGTGTTTTTATTTTTAATATGATATAAAAAACATAAGGAATAACACAAAAATAAATACATTCAGTTCAGTTTAGTCTAGTTGCTCAGTCGTGTCCAACTCTTTGCAACCCCATGAATTGCAGCACGCCAGGCCTCCCTGTCCATCACCAACTCCTGGAGTTCACTCAAACTCAAGTCCATTGAGTCGGTGATGCCATCCAGCCATCTCATCCTCTGTCGTCCCCTTCTCCTCCTGCCCCCAATCGTTCCCAGCATCAGAGTCTTTTCCAATGAGTCAACTCTTCACATGAGGTGGCCAAAGTATTGGAGTTTCAGCTTTAGCATCAGTCCTTCCAAAGAACACCCAGGACTGATCTCCTTCAGGATGGACTGATTGGATCTCCTTGCAGTCCAAGGGACTCCCAAGAGTCTTCTCCAACACCACAGTTCAAAAGCATCAATTCTTCGGTGCTCAGCTTTCTTCACAGTCCAACTTTCACATCCATATATGACCACTGGAAAAACCATAGCCTTGACTAGACGGACCTTTGTTGGCAAAGTAATGTCTCTGCTTCTGAATATGCTATCTAGGTTGGTCATAATTTTCCTTCCAAGGAGTAAGCATCTTTTAATTTTAAACCTCACCAAATGTAGTAACATTTACATTGCAAAGTATGCCATCAGGAAAGTAAAGACAACCTGCAAAATGACAGAAAATATTTGCAAATCATGTATCTGATATGGTGCTTGTATCCAGAATATATAATTTTTACAAAAGACAAAATGAAAACTGATTAAAACAAATGATCCCCATTGTGCACTTGTGATTAAATTTGGTGTTTATCATGGTCACAATGACACATGAATAAATTTCTTGAGGTTTCTTAAAGTTGCTATGGATACTTGATTTTTAATTTGACTGTCAACTGTCAATTTCTTTCCCTCATCATACTTCCATTTGCATTTCCATATTTCCTCAAAGGAACCACCATGCATGCACAAAGAATGAAATTTCAGTGGCATGTTGCAAAAGTTTGTATAAACACAGACTGTAACTGAGAAACAAAGAAATGAGACTTGAGCAACAGCTGAGATGTGTTTTATTAATATTTAAATTGAGTTTCTCATGTCTAGACTGGTTGACTGTTTTAAAGAACAGAAAACTAATTTTACTTCACTGCTGAGCATTTCTTCAGCAAAAACATATAATTTTGTTTCTCTTTCTTTTGTCATTTTAGACTTATCTCGCTTTGCTCCTCACAATAGTCAATGGCTCCTTACTTTGTAAAATAGAAGCCAAATTACTTATTATGGAATTCAGAGTCATACATTATTTGACTTCAAGCTATTTGCCCAATATTATTAAATAATAATAATGGTGAACTATGTCTCTGTCATTAAGACATTGTCCAGCACTCTTGTAAGTGCTACTGGTTATAGCCAACAATGATTTTTTCGTTAGTGTAGATAGCTTCAAAGGAGGATATTCCAGATATAGCATAACAGATATCTGAGTTAGTTTATATAAATTATTATTAAAGTGCTCTGAAGAAGAGCAGCAAAGGTACAACATTTTCAGTCATCTACCTGATAAAACCTCTAATAATATTGATTAGAGATTTAATGGAAATAAAATTTCATAATGAACATAGTATTTAGTTATTCATTTTCTCATTGATTTAGAATTCCATATATAGAATATTTTGGAACCTGAGCCAACAGCCTGATGGCATTTTGATTTCTATAAAATAATGCACCATTTATAGTTTAACTCATGAAAAATATTTCTGTACAAATTTTAAAAAATATGGTAACAAGAAGAAAAGCCCTCCACCAAAGTCAAATGTAGTAATCATCTTTATCTATGTATATTCTATCTTTCATGACCAAAAAACACAGGTGTATATGCATATACACAAAATCTAAATATTTTATAATACTCAAACGTTGAGTACTTCCCTTGTGTTTCTGCTGTACTAGGCACTAAAGTATAACTACAAAGCTATACAAAGTTGGAAACTTGTCTACAAAGAACTTGCTATCAAATTAGGAAGATTTCAAGGGTGATTTTTCTGGATGACTCCTTTGTAAGATGCCTCTAGTGGCCCCCTCAGAGTTCTTTCCTTCCAAAGTCACTGTTGAAATAAAGAGGTAGCTAATTTCATTTCTGCAACAGGTTTCAAAAAGCCAGCTTTTTGACCTAATTAAAATAAAATTTCCATATTTTTATTTATTTTCTTTCAATTACTGCATGAACTTACATTGCTTAAGGGCATAAGCAAAAAGAAAATTAAAATTTTCTATCACTTCCCCCATCAAAGCTTTCATGGAACCAATCATATAAATAGTTCATCAAAATAAACACTCCTGATACAATTAAACTAGGGCACATCTGATTTTTAATTCATTAGTCAATAATTCAATTCAATATTCAAATATTAATAATTTTGAATTTTATAATATTTCCTTATTTGTGGTGAAGGAACCATCCATAGTGTCCTATCTTCTGACAAACTTCTCCAACTTCAGTAGCTGGTTAGGCTTCAATAACTCATGTGTTACTTGATTATTTTCTTGATTAAAATAATATATCTGTTAAAAAATCAATGCAAAATAAGCTTTGAGCTAATTATTTTATTCTAAGTACATAATAGTAGATAAAGACCTGAAGTAACTTTAGAGTACAAAAAAGAAATAAAATAAATGAATGACTCAAAGGGTAAGAATGTCAGTGATTTGCTTATTCAGCATTTCTCAAAATGATGTTCCTCAGATTTTATTTTATGGAATGCTAAGAAATATTCATGCGAAGAGTTGACTCATTGGAGAAGACTCTGATGCTGGGAGGGATTGGGGGCAGGAGGAGAAGGGGACAACAGAGGATAAGATGGTTGGATGGCATCACTGACTCGATGGACGTGAGTCTGCGTGAACTCTGGGAGTTGGTGATGGACAGGGAGGCCTGGCGTGCTGCGATTCATGGGGTCGCAAAGAGTCAGACACGACTGAGTGACTGAACTGAGCTGAAGAAGTATTAATATTTTTTTAAAAAGACTATAAAATAGAAGACAAGTTTTCCTGGCAAAATAAGTTTGTAAACATTGTAGGGCTTTTCTGAACTGTCACAATGTTAATATATTTGGAAAAGCTTTAAGTGGTAAATAAAGCATTTGATTGCAGGACTTCCATCCCTTTTAAAACAAATATTATCAAGTACTGTTTAAGGCAGAGGTTGACAAGATACCTGGTCCATCTCATGTCAAATTTTAATGCATAATATTTTTTATTTTTATTTAGTTCCAAATATTTAATTTCTTTAAAATTTGATTGCAATGTCTTCTTCAAATAATGGTTAATTTAACTTCACACGTTTGGGTATTTTATAGTTATCTTTTTATTATTTATTTCCTGCTTAATATCACAGGAGGCAAATGAATAATATATTTTGTAAAATTTTATTTCTTTGACATATGTTGAAACAACCTATGGAACAGCATGTGTACAGTTTTGGAAAATGTTTATCATTCACTTGAAAAGAATATTTATCCTGATACTGTTGGGTGCAATGTTTTATACATGGAAATTAGATGAACTGTTAATTAAGTTTGCAAATCTTTGATATTCTTAATTGAATTTTGGGGGATACTTATATCAGCTACTGAGAATAGTTTAAAATATGATTATGTATTTGTCTATCAGTTCAGTTCAGTCACTCAGTCGTGTCCAGCTCTTTGAGACCCCATGAATTCCAGCACGCCAGGCCTCCCTGTCCATCACCAATTCCCAGAGTTCACTCAAACTCATGTCCATTGAGTCAGTGATGCCATCCAGCCATCTCATCCTCTGTTGTCCCCTTCTCCTCCTGCCCCCATTCCCTCCCAGCATCAGAGTCTTTTCCAATGAGTCAACTCATCGCGTGAGGTGGCCAAAGTATTGGAGTTTCAGCTATAGCATCAGTCCTTCCAATGAACACCCAGGACTGATCTCCTTCAGGATGGACTGGTTGGATCTCCTTGCAGTCCAAGGGACTCTCAAGAGTCTTCTCCAACACCACAGTTCAAAAGCATCAATTCTTCGGTGCTCAGCTTTCTTCACAGTCCAACTCTCACATCCATACATGACCCCTGGAAAAACCATAGCCTTGACTAGACGAACCTTTGTTGGCAAAGTAATGTCTCTGCTTCTGAATATGCTGTCTAGGTTGGTCATAACTTTCCTTCCAAGGAGTAAGCGTCTTTTAATTTCATGGCTACAGTCACCATCTGCAGTGATTTTCGAGCCCCCAAAAATAAAGTCTGACACTGTTTCTGCTGTTTCCCCATCTATTTCCCATGAAGTGATGGGACCAGATGCCATGATCTTAGTTTTCTGAATGTTGAGCTTTAAGCCAACTTTTGCACTCTCCTCTTTTACTTTCATCAAGAAGCTTTTTAGTTCCTCTTCATGTTCTGCCATAAGAGTGGTGTCATCCGCATATCTGAGGTTATTGATATTTCTCCCAGCAATCTTGATTCCAGCTTGTGCTTCATCCAGCCCAGCGTTTCTCATGATGTACTCTGCATAGAAGTTAAATAAGCAGGGTGACAGTATACAGCCTTGACGTACTCCTTTTCCTATTTGGAACCAGTCTGTTGTTCCATGTCCAGTTCTAACTGTTGCTTCCTGACCTGCCTATAGGTTTCTCAGGAGGCAGGTCAGGTGGCCTGGTATTCCCACCTGTTTCAGAATTTTCTAGTTTATTGTGAGCCACACTGTCAAAGGCTTTGGCATAGTCAATAAAGCAGAAATAGATGTTTTTCTGGAACTCTCTTGCTTTTTCCATGATCCAGCGGATGTTGGCAATTTGATCTCTGGTTCCTCTGCCTTTTCTAAAACCAGCTTGAACATCTGAAAGTTCACAGTTCATATACTGTTGAAGCCTGGCTTGGAGAATTTGGGGCATTACTTTACTAGCGTGTGAGATGAGTGCAATTGTGCTGTAGTTTCAGCATTCTTTGGCATTGCCTTTCTTTGGGATTGGAATGAAAACTGACCTTTTCCAGTCCTGTGGCCACTGCTGCGTTTTCCAAATTTGCTGGCATATTGAGTGCAGCACTTTCACAGCATCGTCTTCCAGGATTTGAAATAGCTCAAGTGGAATTCCACCAACTCCACTAGCTTTGTTGGTAGTGATGTTTTCTAAGGCCCACTTGACTTCACATTACAGGACGTCTGTCTGTAGATAAGTGATCACACCATCGTGATTATCTTGGTCATGGACCTGTAATTATGTCATGCTCAGTTCAGTTCAGTTCAGTCGCTTGGTCTTGTCCAACTTTTGCAACCCCATGGACTGTAGCACACCAGGCTTCCCTGTCCATAATCAACTCCTGGAGCTTGCTCAAACTCATGTGCAGTCATGTTCTCTAATTATGTCATGCTTAATCTTTATATTTTAGTGTGCATTATTAGATTCAGACACATTTAGAATTATATAGTTAATTTCTCTTAAAGTCTGCCTTCTTTTTACATAGCTGTATCACTTTTCTTTTGCTTGATTTTTGCATAGTTTATTTTT
Source organism: Bos grunniens (assembly GCF_055505025.1). Lineage (NCBI taxonomy): Eukaryota > Metazoa > Chordata > Mammalia > Artiodactyla > Bovidae > Bos > Bos grunniens. Next base: position 119,811,602 of record NC_141194.1, on the reverse strand, counting down.
TTCATCCTTTTACTTTTGAGCTTTGTCTATACATTTGAAATATATTACTTATGGGCACCACTTAGCTATGATTTTTTTTTCTTAATTTCCTTTTTGAAAATCTTATCCTTTTAGTGGAAATATTGTCTTAACATTTAATGTAATTACTTCTATGTTTGGGATTAATTGCTATATGCCTTGTATTTGTCTTATTCTATATTTTTTCCTCATTTTCTTGTTTTTATTATTTATTTATTTAATTCATTTTTTCCTTCTTTATTAGCTTATAGTTTGCATATCTTTTTACAATACTTTTGGTACAACCCTGAAATTTTCAAAATGCATTACCGATGTGTCCAAATTTTCTCCACGTTCCTTGATAATACAGAAATTTTTCACATTTACACACTTTAACTCCATGTATTCTCCTTCTGGAAGGCATTTCCATTTTTTTTTTCTTTTTATCTATCTACCTATAAAACCATCATCTATTTATTATGTTTTCTGTCCCACAAGATACCATTGTTGTTCAATCGTGTCCAACTCTTTGAGACCCCATGGACTGAGACCCCATGCCAGGCTTCCCTGCCCTGAAGTTCACTATCTCCTGAAGTTTGCTCAAATTCTGTCCTTTGAGTCAATGATACAATCCAACCATCTCATTCTTTGTTGCCCCCTTCTCCTCCTGCCTTCAATCTTTCCTAGCATCAAGGTCTTTTCTAATGGGTCGGCTCTTTGCATCAGGTGGCCAAAGTATTGGAACTTCAGCTTCAGCATCAGTCCTTCCAATGAATCTTCAGAACTGATTTCCTTTACGATTGACTGGTTTGATTTCCTTGCTGTCCAAGGGACTCTCAAGAGTCTTTTTTAACACCAGAGTTCAAAAGCATCAGTTTTCGATGCTTTGCTTTCTTTATGGTCAAACTTTCACATCTGTACGTGACTACTGGAAAAACCACAGCTTTGACTTATACAGACCTTTGTCAGCAAAGCAGTGTCTCTGCTTTGAATACGCTGTCTAGGTTTGTCACAGCTTTTCTTCCAAGGAGTGTGTTAATTTCATGGCTGCAGTCACTGCCTGCAGTGATTTTGGAGCCCAGGAAAATAAAGTCTGTCACTGTTTCCATTTTTCCCCATCTATTTGCCATGAAGTGATGGGACTGGACGACATAATCTTAGTTTTTTGAATGTTGAGTTTTAAGCCAGCTTTTTCACTTTCCTCTTTCACCTTCATCAAGAAGCTCTTTAGTTCCTCTTTGCTTTCTGCCATTAGGGTGGTATCATATGTATATCTGAGATTATTGATACCATTATAAGTACTTAATCATTAGTATTTTTAGGTCTATTCACATATTTACCCTTTTGTGATACTCTTCATTCCCTCTTTCATTTCTCCACTTCCATCTCGAATTATTTCTTCCAGACATAAATTTGTTTTAGCTGCTTCTTCTAGTACTGATTTACTTATAACAAAGTCTTTATGTTTGCCTATTTTAAAATGCTTTTGTCTCCTCTTTGTTTTTCTCAGAAATAGAATTATACATTGGCAGTAAATTTTCTTTCAGTGATTTTAAGATAGTTTACCATTGTCTTGTGTGAAAAAATTGACTGTCAATCATTAATTTTTCTTTAAAAAGCAATTTCTTTTTCCCCATATGACTTCTGTTAAAATTTTATTTTTGTGCTGGTCTTCAGAAATGTAACTATGAAGTACCTCTGCATCACCCTATTAGTATTCACTTTCTCAGATTTTGTATTGATTCTTAAATCTGTAATCCAATGTCTTTAAGCAATTTTAGAAAACTCTCAGCTGTTATCTCTTTAAATGTTTCTTCTTCTCCATTTTTTTTCTGTTCTTCTAATACTCCAATTCTGTGTATATTAGATCTATTTACTTAGTCCCCTATGTGTTTTATAAAGGCTTCCCTGGTGACTCAGTGGTAAAGAATCTGCCTGCAACGCAGGAGACATAGGTTGATCCCTGGGTCTGAAGGAGGAAATGGCAACCCACTCTAGTATTCTTGCCTGGGAAATCCCTTGGACAGAGGAGCCTGGTGGGCTGCATTTCATGGGGTCACATAGAGCCAGACACAGATGAGCACAAGCACTTCCTTCCTTGTGAATTTTATAAACTTTTCTGTATTTTGTGTGTGTGTGTGTGTGATTCTGGTAACTTCCTAATGACCCAGCTTCCATTTTACATATTCTGTCTTAAAGTACGTCTAATCTTCTGTTTGATCAACCCATTGAGCTCTGAATTTCAGACTGTTATTTTTTCATTTTTTAAATTTCTATTATAGTTTTTTAAAAATGTTTACATTCTCAATCTGTATTGAATTTCCTTATGTTCAGCTTATTTGTTTTAAAGTTTGCATTATCTACATCCTCCATGAGTCTGTTTCTATAGTCTATTCTTTATCTCTGTCTTGTCTCCTCTAATGCCTGTTTTTTAATTGAGTGATTCACTTTTATATGAAGAATTTGGAGATTATTTTGAGGCCAAGGTTTGTGATATCTTCCAAAAGAGACAATTAACATTTATTTATGTCTGATGGACCTCCAGGGATTGTGATGATTGGAAATTGGACTTCAGTTTCTTTATCTCCCTCCATACATAGATAGATGTTCTAGTTGTTATTAGAAAGCGAAAGTGAAAGTGTAGTCACTCAGTAGTGTCCAACTCTTTGCGACCCCGTTGCCTGTAGCCTACCAAGCTTCTCTGTCCGTGGGATTTTCCAGGTAAGAGTACTGGAGTGGGTAGCCATTTCTTTATCCAGAGGATCTTCCCAATCTGTCTGAGCCACCACGGAAGTCCTAGTCGTTATTAGAAGGAAGTCCCAAATCACTTAACACACTACTGTCAGAAGTGGAATTTTACTAATAAGTACCTTGGTATATGTATATTTTATTTTCTAGTAAAACACATTTATTACCACTTATAATTTTAAATCTGTGGCCTAATTTTATATGATTATTTTTCAACATGAAATTTAGTATCATTTTGTCAAATTATAAAATGGAGTTCCATTGCATTTATTGATTTATTTAGGGACAGATGACCCTGATGCTGGGAGGGATTGGGGGCAGGGGGAGAAGGGGACGACAGAGGATGAGATGGCTGGATGGCATCACTGACTCGATGGACATGAGTTTGAATGAACTCCGGAAGTTGGTGATGGACAGGGAGGCCTGGCGTGCTGTGATTCATGGGGATGCAAAGAGTCGGACATGACTGAGCGACTGAAATGAACTGAACTGAACTGAAATTGTTATACTAGAATTTTATTAAGATATGATTTTAAATAATGAAATTTTAGCCCACCTTTTCAATTTGAATATCAATTTTTTAAATTTCTTCACGACATTCTAAATGCAAATATGCCCAGTTTTTTAACTTTCTGCTTGAAGCTAATGGACAGAGTCCTTTAAAAATAACATATGTATTTCTCTATCCCTTATTTTATATTTTTTAAATCAGAAAATAATGTTGAATTTTATTTATGTCATTCTGTCCATTTTAATTTTCCTTTAATTAATGTTTTATTTTATGTCTACTAGGTGCCAGACAGTCATGTTTTGTAGGTATCACAATCATAATGAACAAAAGAGAGAGACCATTTCCAAGCTCCAATGAAGCTTATAACCTGTATTATTCAAGGTCCTAACAAGAAACAGATGGTACACTCAAAAGGGGCCATTCAAGCAATTATGCTGAACAAAGATACAAAAATATGGGCAGGGTCCAGAACAACAAAGTAGGGGAAAGCATACCTGGGTAGCAAGATTATAAAGTTACAAAGGGAGACAGTGCTTTTCAGAATCCAGAGTATAAGCCCTGTCTTGGAGAGTTTTGAACAGAGGAGCTGTTACAAATAAAAGAATGGAGTCTGGAGCACCTGCAGCACAGAAGGGAGAGAAGGAGAGGAATTAATACAGTGACCTCTCTCCTTCCACCATCAGATAGCTTGCCAGTATCTTCCTTTAATTAGAACCAACCTGAAGTCAGAGGGCAAGGAATCCCAACCAAGCCAGGTTTTCTGGAACACATAATAAGATGGAGAGGGATAACAAATTGATCAATCTATAATGACAAATGGAGAATAACTAGCACATAATATGTAGAAACTAGCATATAAGTAGATGAGTATTATATAGAGTAACAAGGGCTATGACAGAGGAAATACTGAATCACATGGAAACATTTAAAAGAGGCATCTCTGATTTGCTGTCCCGTAGTATCTCTTCTCAGAGAAGGCAATGGCACCCCACTCCAGAACTCCTGCTGGGAAAATCCCATGGACGGAGGAGCCTGGAAAGCTGCGGTCCATGGGGTTGCTGAGGGTCGGACACGACTGAGCGACTTCACTTTCACTTTTTACTTTCATGCATTGAGGAAGGAAATGGCAACCCACTCCAGTGTTCTTGCCTGGAGAATCCCAGGGATGGGGGAGCCTGGTGGGCTGCCGTCTATAGGGTCACACAGAGTTGGACACGACTGAAGTGACTTAGCAGCAGCAGCAGCAGCATCTCTTCTGTTTTGCTCTAGTTAAATCCATTTCTGAATCTGTACTCATTTTCAGTATTTTAAAAATACTTTATTATGAAAAAAATTTAATGTACACAGGAGTAAAGAGAACAGTATAATTGATCACCATGCACCCATCACATATCTTCAACAATCATCACTACGTTAGAATCTTGATTCTTTGATTCCCCACTAGTCTTTTTTATTTTATTAAATAAAGAGAGGTTTAAAATAGATCCTAGTATTATGCTATTATACCAGAAAATATTTAAATATAAATCTTTAGCTGATTAGTTCAGTTCAGTTGCTCAGTCGTGTCCAACTTTTTGCAACCCCATGGACTGCAGAACGCCAGGCCTCTCTGTCCATCACCAACTCCCAAAACTTGTTCAAACTCATGTCCATCAAGTTGGTGATGCCATCCAACCATCTCATCCTCTGTTGTGTTTCAACAGGTCACCTAATGATTATAGCATCAGCTGATTATTGTTGTCAGGATGTATCATTCCTTTAGGGGTTACAGAATGAATATTTTCTTATTATATATTCCTCTTGAGTTTATCACTGGTAACTGTTTTTTTAAAGAAGCACTATTCTTCATGAAATATTTGTTTACCCTGAAATATTCTGGAAAGGAAGGATAAATGCTTGATTATTCCTCATATTATTCATCATTTTTCAGTACAAAGAATTGCTGCTTTAGCAAATTTTAGTGGTTTGCAAAGAAATGTTATAAATTTTTGTATTTTCCTCCATCTTATGTGTTTTAGCTCATTGCAGTCTTTATTGCTCAAATGGTGCCATTGTTTTGGGCCAGTAGGATTTCCCTCAAGTTAACTTCTACATTCAGATTTTACTCAACTTGAAATTAGTTTCTCTCTTTGAATTATACACTCTCTGACATTTATCCCCCTTTAAATACTATATTTTGCTATTAGACTGTTGGGATACTACATGAACATCCTTGAATGTTCCAGGCAACAGCCACATATTTGCTAGTATTCACTGACTAATGTTTTAAGCTATTGCCAATTGACTCTGTTTGAGTTGTACATACCACTTAACTGAGATTTGTTTTTCAATAGCTCTACCTTGCTTATAAATTTAATCTGTACTCATTGGTATGGAACTTAGAGCCCTCCACAATTTATCCTTGAAGTGATTTCTCATTTCTACTTTGGCCTACCTCATTGCTGATCATTTGACTTTCTCAGGTTCTAAAAAGACAGCTGTGTGTTGGGTACCATCTTCAGTTCTAGGTTCATGGTAGTCTCTGAGCTAATTTAAGGAAGGCAAAATAGAGTTTGCAGTCAAAACAGTAGGAGATATGTTTGAATATTTTGTCAGTTCAACTAATTTCCTTTTTTCTGGTTCTGGGCTCACCAAAACAGTACAGAGAAGTGGTACAGAGTTGTCACTCCACTCTCCAGTGTATCTTCCTGAACCAGGGATCAAACCCAGGTGTCCCATATTGCAGGCAGATTGTTTACCATCTGAACCACCAGGGAAGCTAAGGCATAAGACAATCTAAATGTCCACTGATAGATGAATGGATAAAGAAAATGTAGTACTCTTTCCATAGGGGATTGGTTCCAAAAAGCCATGCAGGTACCAAATCTTCTGACGTTCAAATGCATTTTATATATGTTGTAGTACAACTAGTCCTCCATATCCATGGGTTCCACATTCCCCAGGTTCAACCAATCTTTATTGGATGATTGAATCTGCAGACAAGGAACCCACAGATATGGAGGGGCAACTATATGGACATACTAAGGAATATTATTCAACCTTAAAAGGGGGGGGGAATTCTGCAGTATGCTATAACATGGATGGACTTTGAGGACATTATGTGGTGAGAAACAAGCTAGACATGGAAAGACAAGTATCGCATGATTTCATTTATATGTGTCCTTAGTCGTTCAGTCATGTTCCACTCTTTGTGACCCCTTGGCTCCTCTGTCCATGGGGATTCCCCAGGCAAGAATACTGGAGTGGATTGCCATCCCGTCCTCCAGGGGATCTTCCCAATCCAGGGATCAAACCCAGGTCTCCCAGATTGCAGGCAGATTCTCTACTGTCTGAGCCACCAGGGAAGTCCTCCTTTATACGAGGTATCTAAAATAGCCAAATACATAAAAATCAAATATTGCAATGGTACTTATTAGAGAATGGGAGAGGGGAGAATGGCCAGTTATTAATCAACATAATAATAGGCATGTTTCATAACATAATGGTCAATGTTTCAATAAGTAAGGTGAATAAGATTTAAAAACCTGCTGTATGACAATGTACATATACTCAACAAAACTTTATTGTATACTTAAAATTTGTTGAGAGTAGATCTTATGTTAAGTGTTCTTACCACAATATGATACAATTTTTTTAAAAAAAAGAATGTGGCTGTCATATTGGGTATATTACATATTAATATAACTAAAGAAGCAACTTTAGAAGATGATCCTTAAGTGTGCATGAGTGCATATATACATTTTAAACTATTTACTAATAATAGCAGTAATATTCATTGGAGAAAAGTTGAAACTCAGATAAAAAATAAAAGACTGTAACACAACCTTCCAGAAATGACTGTTATTAACTCCTTCCACATGACCTATTACATGTCTGACAATTCTCATGAATTTTATTGTGATCATTTCTTCATTGCCATCTATGTTTTAGAACACATTTTAATTACTTTACCATACTTTATTTAAATATTTCTACATTGTAGGATGTTATGAATTTGCCCACTTACTTTTCTTTTAAATATTTCCAGTTCGATAATTTGAAACACTATCTCAGTGATTTACATGTTATTCCTTTGACTATTAGTGAGAGTTGAACATGCTTCTAAATGTTTGTTGGCTGGTGACATTTCTTTGGTTGGTTATTTGAAAATGTTCTTTGTCTAATTTTATTAAAGACAGTATCATCTCTCTTTCTAAAAAAAAAAAAAAAAAAAAAAAGCCAGGAGCAAAACCAAAATCAAATTACGGAGAAAATATATTTGTAGCATATCTGGCAGATAAAGTAGTATGATAGCCTCACGACAATGCTTCCTGCTTTAAGCTTTAGAAATGGGAGCTTGTTTGCAGCGATCCTGAGTAACAAATGTCAACTTTCCAAACTCAGCTTTAGGGGTTAGATGATAACAGGAATACACTTGAAACAAAAGGATGCAAGGAGAGTCATTGTGCCCAGGTCCCATTGGCAAATGAGATCAGCTACTGAAGTCTAATCGATGCCCCCAAACTGATTCTTTTTCCCCATCAGTGATTCAGGTTCCTGGCCTTTCATACTTATATTAACAGTTAAATGTCTCTAAGCCATCCAGAAAGGACTTTTGAATCAGAATGTGATCCTTATACCAGTGACTCATCTTAGAAATGTATTTCTGACATTACAAGATTAATGCTTTTAAGAAGAATGAAAAAACCCTCATTTGGCATAGGTATAAAAATCTTAAAATAATATTAATTTTTAAATCACCATTATTTTAGCTAGTAATAATTATATTCCATATTAACATCTAATTTTACACTTATCTGATTTTATCCTCACAGCAACCTGAAAAGCTAGACAGGGTAGGCATTTTCATTCTCTTTTTATAAATGAATTAAGATCCGGAAGACACTGAATAAAAGCAAAGATCACACTATTAATTACTAGCAGAGAAGAGACTCAAATTCTGTCCCTCTGATTTCAAATTCTTTTCTCCATTTTCTTTAATACTACTGTTCTGCCCTCATGTCGCTACATCATTGTCAGAGTTCTAAGCTTTTGTTGATAGCCCATGTGGCTATTGGTAATGTTTTTTTACACCTCTCTGTTGACCAATTATCTCTTAAAACCATTACGATTTAGTAATACATATAAGACAGGAATTTTCATTAGAAAATTTCTCAAGGGAACTAAAAGGGTAGAAACATCTTTCAGAGAAGGTATGCAAAGTAAAGTTCTCTGAGTTATTTTGACCTAATATATTTTATACTCGAGTACACCCATGGCATTGTCCATACAGCTCCCTGTGCCTGAAACAGATGCTCTTATTCTCTCTATTCCTTCTCTATTTCTCTTTCTCATTCTCTCTCTCTCTCCCCTGCCATCCTTCTGTCCTTCTGTCCACTACTTATTCTCTAAGCCTTACCTCATATATCATCAACCTTCATCAACCTTTCCCTTTATCTCCTACAAACTGACAGTGATAGTTCCTATCTCTGAACACATATAGCAGTTAGTGAAATTTATCTTTTATTTCAAAACTATATGAGCAGTTCTATTCCTTATCTGACTATGAAATGCTTTATGGTTGTGCCAGGCATATACAAATGCACATCATTAAGGAAAATAATATGCAGATATATATCTGGAGGTACTGACATAGGCAATTGAAATCTGTATATCAGCCTCTAAAATGAGTTTAAGTTACAGCCCCAAACTGCCTATGGATATTAAAGTACATCCTGCATTCCTAATAACTGGCATGTAGCTGAGAACAATCCACAAAGACCTGAATAATCTGACCCAGGGCCCTTGGGAATCTGATTATAATTCAAAATCCAACTTTGACTTAATGACCTTATCTGTGGCTAGTTCTCTAAATTCAGTGATGGCAATGTTTACCAACACCATCTTCTAATTGAAGGGTTTTTTTTTTTTTTTTGCCTTTTTGAATATGTCCAACAGTATAACTTATATAAGTAGCAGCAATAGAAGCAGAAAACACTTGTGTTCAAATAACATTTGGGACCAAATTTACAATCTGCTGTTGGATTTACTCTAGGATACTGTGCTGCTTTTCTTCCTTCCCTAACATAGTTCTTCCATGCTAAAAAGTTCTAATATCTAGACATAATACATAGTGCTGCAGTTGTAAATAATGCAAAAGTCAGGTGTGAGTGACTTGAGCCCCTAAGTAAGAAATTGTTTGCAAAAGCAAGATTCTTTCTCCTTTTTAGGTCTCTGTTATTACCTCTGTACAAGTTAAGTTGTATTAGATCAGAGGTTTTCAAGTCATTATGTGCAGGAGAATCTTCTGGAAATTAAAAAAATAAAGACTTTTATCTCCACCACCCCAGTCTCATAGAATGAGAATCTCTAAGGAGCAAGCATTATAATATATCGAGTTCATAGATTCCTGTTGAGAAACAGTAGGCTACATGATCTCTAAGGTCTCAGGAATCACTAGTTTCATAATCTCTGAATATATATAGGTAATTCAAATGAGGACAGGAAAATGCTTTTTTATCCATCTAGAATCATTAGACAATAGAAAGAATGCTTAAATGAGCATCAAGAGATCTGGAATGAATCATGGCTTTTCTATATGTTCTTCTTTTCTATAGCTTCAGTTTTCTCATCTGTAAAATAAAATAATGGCATTACATGATAGTATAACCTGTGATGCCTTGCAAATTGTACCTGTAGAGGTTCAAACCACACAAATGGAGATGAAGGCAACAGTACAGACAACAGAGATGAAATAGATGGCATATAACTTATTGATGTTCTAATTTAGTACAGACTGATTGATGTTCTAATTTAGAATATGTGAATACATATCATATATATGTATGCATTGGTATATTACATATATATTCACAGACACACTTTTATGTAAACCTCACTAAATTGCAGAATTTTTTTGTTAATGTTGTTAGTCTAAATGGAAGGATCCATCATTTTTTCCTTTTGCCACCAAATATGATAGGTGAATACATTATAACTCAGAAGATGTGGGCCTATCCCAATGCTAAAACCTAAACAAATTACTCCCTGAAGTTAGTCATTAGAAAGTAGCTTCCAGAAGGATAGAGGCTAGGAAGTCAAATGCCTGGCTCTTCTCTGTGTTGAAGTTGGGAGAATCTGTCTTGTCCATTACCCTCTATGGTCACCTGAGATGAATGAGCTAGAAGATGACCCTTTTGGGAGCAGTATTTTGAAGTGACTCATTTTGTGTTGACATGGGTTCAAAAGTGACAAGAGTCTAGACATTGCTTTAGAGTGACAGGGAGCAAAACATGGCATGTGGATTATTCTGAGCAAAGTCAAAGTCCTCTAGACTCAAGAAGAGGTTTTCACCTCATCCTTACCTGCCTTTAAAAGAACTTAGATGAAGGGCCTATACCAGCAGAAAGCTTATACCAAAGTAACTTTTTATATCAGAGAAATTTCTGTGCACTTCCTCACAAACATATATCTACCAAACACTGGCTCTTATCTTCCTGGGTTTTATCTTCCTTCCCTTTGAGACCCCAGACCTGTAGCCCCTTCTCCTTCGCTCAGTAGAAGCTCATGGTGTATAAGTTTCAAATACCTGGCCACCAGGAGACTTTTGTGTGTTTCTGGGAATTCTGTATGTATGAAATTAAATTTCTTTTTCTCCTATTAAAGAAAGAAAGAAAATAGCTTCCAACCTCTGCTGAAATAAATTTAATGCAACTTCAATTTTATGATGAGTTTTCTATTTAATATTAAGGACTTGTTTGATTAACAAGACTGGGATATCTATCAGGATAAATAACCAGGAGCCTCAGGGAGAACTACAAGCCTGAAGATGTGGACCAGTGATAATTAGGGAATTCAAATGAGCCTCCTGAAAGGTTGTTGTTGAGCCATGAAAGATGCTGGGATTCTTGCCATCCAGAGGAGAAGAATTCAATCCTGGGACAGGCTTGATGGCTCAGAACTTTTGTGTAATAAAGTTTTATTAAAGTATGAAAGAGATAGAGAAAGCTTCTGACATAGACATCAGAAGGGGGCAGAAAGAGTGACTCCCTGCTAGTCTTTAACAGGAAGTTATATACCTACTAGGAGGCTTCAATTGCACGTGAACCGTGAACTTCCAAATGTTCAAGCTGGATTTAGAGAAGACAGAGGAACCAGAGATCAAATTGCCAACATCCATTGGATCATTGAAAATCAGGAGAATTTCAGAAAAACATCTACTTCTGCTTTATTGACTACACCAAAGCCTTTGACTGTGTGGATCACAACAAACTGTGGAAAATTCTTCAAGAGATGGAAATATCAGACCACCTTACCTGCCTCCTGAGAAATCTGTATGCAGGTCAAGAAGCAACAATTAGAACTGGACGTGGAACAACAGACTGGTTCCAAATAGGAAAAGGAGTATGTCAAGGCTGTATATTGTCACCCTGCTTATTTAACTTCTATGCAGAGTACATCATGAGAAATACTGGGCTGGATGAAGTACAAGCTGGAATCAAGATTGCTGGGAGAAATATCAATAACCTCAGATATGCAGAGGACACCACCCTTATGGCAGAAAGCAAAAGACTAAAGAGCCTCTTGATGAAAGTGAAAGAGGAGAGTGAAAAAGTTGGCTTAAAGCTCAACATTCAGAAAACTAAGATCATGGCATCTGGTCCCATCACTTCATGGCAAATAGATGGGGACACAATGGAAACAGTGACAGACTTTTTTTAAGGGGGGCTCCAAAATCACTGAAGATGGTGACTGCAGACATGAAATTAAAAGACACTTGCTCCTTGGAAGAAAACCTATGACCAACCTAGACAGCATGTTAAAAAGCAGAGACGCTACTTTGCCAACAAAGGCCCGTCTAGTCAAAGCTATGGTTTTTCCAGTAGTCATGTATGGATGTGAGAGTTGAACTATAAAGAAAGCTGAGCGCCGAAGAATTGATGCTTTTGAACTGTGGTGTTGGAGAAGACTTTTGAGAGTCCCTTGGACTGCAAGGAGATGCAACCAGTCCATCCTAAAGGAAATTAGTCCTGAATATTCATTGGAAGGACTGATGCTGAAGTTGAAGCTCCAATACTTTGGCCACCTGAAGTGAAGAGCTGACTCATTTGAAAAGACCCTGATGCTGGGGAAAAAATGAAGGCAGGAGGAGAAGGGGATGACAGAGGATGAGATTTCTGAATGGCATGATGAGTTGACGGATGTGAGTTTGAGTAAACTCTGGGAGTTGTTGATGAACACGGAGGCCTGGCATGCTGCAGTTCATGGGGTCGCAAAGAGTTGGACACAACTGAGCGACTGAACTGAACTGAATTAGAGAAAGGAAATGTCTCAAAACTCAGAGAATGACACCAGGCCCCTCACCCACAACATGCATTTTGACATAACATTGGCACAAGGTGAGTCATCCCAGGCCATAAAATGATTGACATAAATCTTGAAGAAAGGCAGGTTTCCTACCAAATACATAGTCTCATTAACATAGCTTAAGAGAACTTTTGCATGAAGAAAACATACTGGTTTGTTGCATAAAACATACTGGTTTGTCAAGTAGGTTCTGAGTCTTAGGTGGAATTGATTTGAAGAAAGACAGCTGCTGCTGCTAAGTAGCTTCAGTCGTGTCCGACTCTGCGTGACCCCATAGACGGCAGCCCACCAGGCTCCCCATCCCTGGGATTCTCCAGGCAAGAACACTGGAGTGGGTTGCCATTTCCTTCTCCCATGCATGAAAGTGAAAAGTGAAAGTGAAGTCGCTCAGTCGTTTCTGACCCTAGCGACCCCATGGACTGCAGCCTACCAGGCCCCTCCGTCCATGGGATTTTCCAGGCAAGAGTACTGGAGTGGGTTGCCATTGCCTTCTCCCGTCTTTCTGCTGATTAGGGTCAATTATTCTTACCATCATCGTGACTTGTTTTCTTGCCTGCTAGTCCTTTGGCACACGGACTTCAGTGTACTGACTTATAGCTCCATCAGCTCTGACTTAAAGTTTAATGGGACCCTTATTGTATCCCTGGAAAGACTGTGCCCCCTTTGCGGAACAAGACCTAAAATGTGGTGGACCTCAGAGATGAGGGAACAGAAAGCATAAAATCCCTGAATGGTCAACAGGGGTACTGTTAAGTGGGACCACGACTGCTTCCACTCCTCGGTTCTCAGACCTCCGTGTTCTTCCTGGTGAGGACACAGCACCATATTGGGGCCTTTAATACATACACTACATCTCTCAGGATGGCACTGCATCCTTTCAGAGTGTTGTCCCCAAACTAGTGCTTCAGCTGTGCCTTTAGAAAGCCAACCCAGGACTCTATGAAGTTGGCTTCTTTTGACTGGAGCCTATTATACAGAGTGAAGTAAGCCAGAAAGAAAAACACCAATACAGTATACTAACACATGTATATGGAATTTAGAAAGATGGTAACGATAACCCTGTATGCGAGAGAGCAAAAGAGACATAGATGTGTAGAACAGTCTTTTGACTGGTGTCCTATGTTACATATTGACTTTCTTAGTTCTGTTTATGTACTAAAACTAATTTTTGACTTATTTTATTTGTTCCAAGGGCCAGGAGAGGGAGGAGAGAGGCCATGCTGGTTCATGGGAAGAATTTGGACTGTATTCAGTTCAGTTCAGTTCATTTCAGTCGCTCAATCGTGTCCGACTCTTTGTGACCCCATGAATCGTAGCATGCCAGGCCTCCCTGTCCATCACCAACTCCCGGAGTTCACTCAGACTCACGTCCATCGAGTCAGTGATGCCATCCAGCCATCTCATCCTCTGTCGTCCCCTTCTCCTCCTGCCCCCAATCCCTCGCAGCATCAGAGTCTTTTCCAATGAGTCAACTCTTTGCATGAGGTGGCCAAAGTATTGGAGTTTCAGCTTTAGCATCATTCCTTCCAAAGAAATCCCAGGGCTGATCTCCTTCAGAATGGACTGGTTGGATCTCCTTGCAGTCCAAGGGACTCCCAAGAGTCTTCTCCAACACCACAGTTCAAAAGCATCAATTCTTTGGCGCTCAGCCTTCTTCACAGTCCAACTCTTACATCCATACATGACCACAGGAAAAACCATAGCCTTGACTAGACGAACCTTTGTTGGCAAAGTAATGTCTCTGCTTTTGAATATGCTATCTAGGTTGGTCATAACTTTCCTTCCAAGGACTAAGTGTCTTTTAATTTCATGGCTGCAGTCACCATCTGCAGTATTGAACACTGTTAAAGATCCTTAAGAAATTGGGTAAACCACATATAGAAACTGTGGGAGAATACTTCAGCTCTCTGAATGGTCAAGGGGATGTTCTTTCCATTTAGATTGTAAAGAATTACTTTTTTAAAAACTTAGAGTTGTTTTGTTATTTGTGTACACTTTTGAATATATTGAATCAGTTCAGATTGAGATAACTCAGATATCTAAGTGACTGAACTCGATTACCCAGAAAGAAGCATTTCAGTTACTTATTCTCAATAGCAAATTTAAAAATCTTTGTTTTCTGCTTCATTTTGCCTATATTTGATTATTTCAAATTGGTCCTAAAATGCTATATGAAAAAACAAGTACACTTACATAGAAATATAGTCCTTTTATTTCTACTTAATTTTAGTAGAACAAATAAGTTTGTTCTTCAAATTCTTTTTGATGTGATATATTTGAATAGTGGAGTAGGATCAGAATATGTAGGTTCTGTTCTGAGTTTTACCTCTTCTTGCCAGTAATATGATGCATCACAACTCAGTTTGTCTAATACCAATTTCAGTTTGATAATACCACTTGAAAGAGCTTAAGCCTGACCGTAAGTTTGATATGTGCAAAGAGTGTGATCTATATTTAAAAAAACAAAACCTCTACTATTATCACAGGCTAGGCTGATGAGACTAAGTATCTAGAAGAAAAAAGAGGGTAGTCATCCTTTTCTGATCTGCACAGTTAAGACTTCAACTGGAATAGTATGTTCATTTCATGGCACCACATTTTGGATAGGTTATTGAGAAGGTGACCAGCATCTGGAACAGTGGCTTTCAAAACTTTTTTGATGACTTATGATACGAAACATGTTTTACATGACAACCCACTATGTGTGTCTATGTGTTGTGTGTCTATGTAGCTTAAAAGTGTCATAAAACATTTATTACATGTGACACACTCTGGTATTTCTATTCTACTAAGTTGCATTATGTTCTGAATTATTTTTAAATAATTGGTACGGTGAAGCAACTCAGGAGCACGTCCCCATATTTTGGAAAACACTGATCTGAAACATTTATTTCATTATAATGATTAATGGTCCTTATCACCATCATCATAAGAAGAGGTGGCAAGAATACACAGAAGAACTGTACAAAAAAGATCTTCATGACCCAGATAATCACGGTGGTGTGATCACTGACCTAGAGCCAGACATCCTGGAATGTGAAGTCAAGTGGGCCTTAGAAAGCATCACTATGAACAAAGCTAGTGGAGGTGATGAAATTCCAGTTGAGCTATTTCAAATCCTGAAAGATGATGCTGTGAATGTGCTGCACTCAATATGCCAGCAAATTTGGAAAATGCAGCAGTGGCCACAGGACTGGAAAATGTCTGTTTTCATTCCAATCCCGAAGAAAGGCGATGCCAAAAAAATGCTCAAACTACCGCACAGTTGCACTCATCTCACATGCTAGTAAAGTAATGCTCAAAATTCTCCAATCCAGGCTTCAGCAATATGTGAACCCTGAACATCCTGATGTTCAAGCTGGTTTTAGAAAAGGCAGAGGAACCAGAGATCAAATTGACAACATCCACTGGATCATGGAAAAAGCAAGACAGTTCCAGAAAATCATCTATTTCTGCTTTATTGACTATGCCAAAGCCTTTGACTGTGTGGATCACAATAAACTGTGGAAAATTCTGAAAGACATGGGAATACCAGACCACCTGACCTGCCTCTTGAGAAATCTGTATGCAGGTCAGGAAGCAACAGTTAGAACTGGACATGGAACAACAGACTGGTTCCAAATAGGAAAAGGAGTATATCAAGGCTGTATATGGTCACCCTGCTTATTTAACTTCTATGCAGAGTACATCATGAGAAACGCTGGGCTGGAAGAAGCACAAGCTGGAATCAAGATTGCTGGGAGAAATATCAATAACCTCAGATATGCTGACACCACCCTTATGGCAGAAAGTGAAGAGAAACTAAAAAGCCTCTTGATGAAAGTGAAAGTGGAGAGTGAAAAAGTTGGCTTAAAGCTCAACATTCAGAAAACAAAGATCATGGCATTTGGTCCCATCACTTCATGGCAAATAGATGGGCAAACAGTGGAAACAGTGTCAGACTTTATTTTTTGGGGCTCCAAAATCACTGAAGATGGTGACTGCAGCCATGAAATTAAAAGATGCTTAGTCCTTGGAAGGAAAGTTATGACCAACCTAGATAGCATATTCAAAAGCAGAGACATTGTTTTGCCAACAAAGGTCCATCTAGTCAAGGCTATGGTTTTTCCAGTGGTCATGTATGGATGTGAGAGTTGGACTGTGAAGAAGGCTGAGTGCCAAAGAATTGATGCTTTTGAACTGTGGTGTTGGAGAAGACTCTTGGGAGTCCCTTGGACTGCAAGGAGATCTAACCAGTCCATTCTGAAGGAGATCAGCCCTGGGATTTCTTTGGAAGGAATGATGCTAAAGGTGAAACTCCAATACTTTGGCCACCTCATGCAAAGAGTTGACTCATTGGAAAAGACTCTGATGCTGCGAGGGATTGGGGGCAGGAGGAGAAGGGGACGACGGAGGATGAGATGGCTGGATGGCATCACTGACTCGATGGACGTGAGTCTGAGTAAACTCCGGGAGTTGGTGATGGACAGGGAGGCCTGGCGTGCTACGATTCCTGGGGTCGCAAAGAGTTGGACACGACTGAGCGACTGAACTGAATTGATCACCATCATCATTAGTTGTCACTCTATAACACCTTAGTTAAATATGCAATAGATTTTCTAATGGTAGTGCATGCTGTTTTGTATAAACATATATTTATACAAAAAATAGTCATTCTACCTATCAGAGAAATACAGGAGACTGGCTACATATACAATTAAAATTACTTTAGCAAGAGCTGATCCATGTGGAATCACTGCTTAAAATGAAAAGGAAAGAAAGAAATTGTTATGATAACTGTGTTTTAACTTTATGTATCAACGACATATTTGTCAATCATATTGGTTTCCCATAGAGGAATAGAAAAGAAAATCAGATATGTCTAAATAAATCAGAAATGTCATTTTAAGCAAATAAAAAAAACCCTGAGAATAGATTGCACAGTCTGTGAAAACAATTACAAATTAAATACCTACTGAGTGCCTGGCTCCCTTATTTCACCTGCCTCCTGTGCTTAGTCAAAGAACCTCTCTCCTGTATTGTGAAGAATCTGAATTTCTGGCTCAGTATGACACTTGCAATCTATTTGGTTGAAAGAAGAGTAGCCATACTTTGCTAATTAAATGATGCATTTATTGTTTTGATTTGTGTGGTACCATCTCAGAGGGATTTGATTAGAGGGCTATTTGTGAGTTTTATAAGCCCATATTCCTTATATCCCATTTGATGTATCGTTTAGGTATAGCATAGGCTACATCAGAATCTTTCCAGATTTTTCTCTGTAGAACAACAGTCTCATTTCTCATCACGGCTGGAATTAAAAAGAAAAAGAAATTATTGTTGGTATAAACTGAATAAAAGAACAACAAGTGATATCACCATATTACTCATTCATTTCTTAAATCTGACAACCTGAATTTACTGTCCCTTTATCCTTCCTCACTATCTGTCCCTTCACTGGTGCAGGATAGGGTGGCTTAGCCAACCAGAGCTGAAAAATGCCTCAAGGTTCATGTCACCAATAAAAAGGGAAAGTGGCCTGGTAAAAATAGCACAGACTGTGAAAAGCAAGTATAGTAAAATGTTTAATTTTAATACCTAGATGATGGGTGTGTTCAATATGCAATTCTTCCAATTTTTCTGTACATGTGAAAATTTTCATGATAAAATGTTAGTAACAAAAGAAAAGTGGCTTAGGTAAGATTAGGCCTGAGAATTGACCACAAAATGATAATGTGGAGGTAATCAGAGACGTCAGCAAGAGAAGTTTTTGGTGGAGTGGTGAGGATGCAAACCTGGTTGGAATGGATTTGAGAGACAGGGGAGGAAAAGAACTAGAGACAGTGAGTTTGAGCCACTCTTTTGAGGAGCTTTACTGTAAAGGGACAGCAAATTCACTGTAAATAGAGTAGCAGCGGGAGGGGACTGGGGGAAGGAGATGATGAGAGAAATGACATGTGCTTGTATGCAAATGGGAATGTCCTCCTCAAGGACAGGAGGGTGTCCTTGAGTTGGTGATGGGTAGAACCTTGTGCACAGGTGGAGGGGTTGGCCTTAACGTGGTAGCAACGGGCAGGAGTGCAGAGATGACTACAGATGCAGGTAGAAGGGGGAAGTAGCGCTGGGAGCTGGTGGAATTTCTCTTTTGACCTTTGGTATTTTCTTAGTGAAAGAAGAAACGAGATCATCACCTGGGTGTGAGGCTGTGGAAAATGTTAGGGATTTGAGGGGGCAGGAAAATATATTAGACTGTATTCTAGGAGAATGGGAGAGTAAATGGACTAGGGAAATGGAATAGTGTATGTTTTAGGAAACAAGTCCTGGAAATTGAGTTTCTGGGTCAAAAATTACATGCGCATTCTTTTCTCTTGATAGATATTGACAACGTACTACTATAAAAGTTAAACCCATTTGTACACCTACAACTGATATGTGAGCTTATCTGTTCACCTGTTTCTTTGGCAACACAGTATGTTATCAAACATTTTGGTTGATAGTTGAAAACTGATATTTTAGTGTACTTTTATTTATATATCTCTTCTTATGCCTGAAGTAAGCATCTTTTCATATGATTAAAAGGTGAGAGGATTTTTCCAGGAAACTACCTCTCAATCTTAAGAGGTAAACAATTCTCTTTCATCTCTATGACTAAACCTATACTGAGCCCCAGAGCCCCAGACCACAGAAGCTTAGGGGCACGAAAGATTTTAAAAGAGGTCTGGAGTTTTGTCCAAGCTCACAAGAAACAAGTGAGGGTTAGAAGAAGGACCATAAGCCAGGATTTCCAGTGTCCTGGCCAGGACTCAAGTTCTGTGGTCTTGGAGAAGACAAGTGATGAAACATTCATACATGAGCTTTTGGAGGATGAATCAGTCCATGTGTTTGTGATGGATGAGGATGGCTGAGGAGCAGTGGTCTGCTCATAGCTGGCATTTAGCAAACATGCAGAAAGGAAAGAAGGGAGAGCTTTGCAGAACACAGCAGTGGCCTTCTGGCTCATTCAGTCAGTTCAGTTCAGTCGCTCAGTCGTGTCCGACTCTTTGCGACCCCATGAATCGCAGCACGCCAGGCCTCCCTGTCCATCACCAACTCCTGGAACTCACTCAGACTCACGTCCATTGAGTCAGTGATGCCATCCAGCCATCTCATCCTCTGTCGTCCCCTTCTCCTCCTGCCCCCAATCCCTCCCAGCATCAGAGTCTTTTCCAATGAGTCAACTCAAGTGGTCTAATAGGTTCCAGGAGAGAAAGCCAAGACTGAAGGAAAAACTTGCAGAAGTGCACAGGACTGCAGTGTCTGACTATGTAATCTCTGTGTTGCACAGAGGACCCTGGTGGGTGAGAGCCGGCAGGAAGGCCAGAAGATCAGCCTTGGATTCCATTTGCTGTGTCATGAGCCCACAGGCTATGCAAACCCAGAGAGGATTTGCATTTCTCCTATGTCCAGCCAGAGGGAGCTTTACCAATTTGTTACCCCAGAGAGACTTCATTTCCACATCCGTCTGTCCTGAGGGGGTGCCTTTCTCTAATTTGAATAAAAAGGCTGTGCAGCAAAAGGTCCCTGACAATGGCTGTGGGCCCTCACACACCTTCCCAGGCCCTCAAGTTCCAAGAATTGTGTGGAAAGACTGGAGTCAGGGCTAGCAGTTACACAGCTGTGGAAGGAGTTAAGAGGGAGGGGACTGAGTAGAGATAGGTTTAGGGAGATAAGGACATAACTTGGAATTATACAAGAAGCTGAAAATGTGCTTTTTCCATAGCCAAAATGCTGAATGTTAATAAAATTAATGTAATGTACTCCATATCCAGCATAATAATTTACTGTATTTACAAAATTATGAGAAACTATTCACATTGAATGTGTGCTGTCATTAACATGGAACATTAATAAGACTCCATTTTGATATAGAGATTACCATGGATCCTGCCTAAGGATAATATGCAAGTTGTGAAGTATTCCATATTTTTAATCTCATAATAGCCTATAATGGAATATAATCTGCAAAAAAACTGAATGACTATACTGTATACTTGAAACTAACACAATATTTTAAATCAGCTATACTTTAAAGAAAAAAAAAGAAGATTCCATTTGGTTTCTCATCTGCCTTGCTGTAGTACAGGTTAGGAAGCCTCTTCATCAGAAGATAAGAAAGTCAGTGCCAGGGAGGAACTAAGACTAACATAAATGATATTATATATTTATATATAATATATTATAAATTATTCTGCTATACAGCTATTCGTCACTTTGTAAGAAATTGAATCATTTTTGCATACATGTTGCATTATATGCAACATATGTCTCCAACAAATATTCATTTTCTTACTATAGCTTTTCAGGTGTTGGCTCCTCATTTGAGATAAACAGAATTCCCACTAGCATTTGAACAATAAAACCCAAAGTAAAACCAGAGACTTTAAAGAAACTTGCTTTAAAGAAACTAGCTTTAAAGAAAGCTGTATCCTTGTAAATTATGTGTCTGGACTAATACCCTTTATCACCAAAACAAGTGCCTCAAATTACAATTAAAGTCATACAGCCATGTTCATATGATCTGCTTAAGAAGGAGGATTTTGTGTGTGCCAAGCAAAAATAGTCAAAGAAAATAAAGCAACAATCCTTAAAGAGAATATTCATCTTAAAGACATAGAAGATTATAGTACTTAATTTATCAGCAAATGATTATCTAATTTATTGTATTTTATAGACAGTGCTGATAGCCAATACACAGGCAAAGACAGAATCATATAGTATGTGAAAGAAGCCTAGTCCATATTTTCTTTTGAAATAACTGTTATCTCACCGAATGTGAATATTGTATTGAGTTACCTGAGTACTTTGATGGAAATCCGCTCTGTTGATGACCGCTATTGTTTTCATTTGGTTTGGCCAATGACTGATCCAATTTTATGGGTGCTGCAAAATATTTGAGATGGTTAACTGTCTTGAAAACCTCTAACAGTGAAAAATAATTACCCTTGTATACGATTTTACATCCCCTGTGGCTAATGTAACTTTTTAAGCCTACCAGTTGTTCAGTTAACTTTTACTCACCTGAATAAATCATGTTCAAATGAAGTGGACTTTCCATTAAAAATACAAAAATGAAAAGAAGAAAGAACATTGCAACTTTGTTCATTATCTAAATATTTTAACTCTTTCGTTATATGAAGAAAAGGGAGAGTTAAGTCTAATTATCTGTCTTTTCTCTGGCCTTTGAACCAAGATCCTCTGCTGGCTTGACAACTCTGAAGAGAAGCCAGTAATATGAAGTCACTCAAATCATCATAATGGTATTACTCCACAGAATCAAGCCAGCCAATGGGGTGACTAAGAGAATGAAGGGGCTGGCCTAGAGGGCTGCTTAGAATGGAATGTAGTCCTGAGAGTGTAGGCATAGGGGTGAATTCAGACTAGATCTCTGCCCTTAGGGAGATTGTAGTTTAGTAACAAAAGGCAGACAAGATATTTATGACAATTCAGGATGACACTAATCACACAAATAAAATAGAGGAGACAGTAGAATATAAACAGGAGGGATTTGGTTATCAAAATGCCTGGACCCCAGTCCTGTTCTTTTACTAGTTGTTGATGTAGAGCAAACTACTTGATCTCTGAAGCTGTTTCCTTATCTGAAAAATGGGGGTAAAAATAACACCTCTTTCACAGAGTTATTGTGATGGTTAAATAAAATCATCAGTGTAAAGTTTACGGTAGTGTCTGACACCACAGATTTACATCTGTAGTAAATCAACAGCTCAGTATACCTCTAACCTTTGGGATACTATTCAGAGACCCAAACCCAAGTGGCTGCCTCCCAGAGTTTCCTTTATGGAGACAAATTGGATAATTGCAAAGCCCATCTAGTAGTTACCTAATATCCCTAAGCAGTTGATTATGGCAGGTTTTTACTTTATTCCTGTAAGACCCCATTCTTGTCTTTCTCCCATCATTCTGTGATTGCAAATGATCTTGTGGGGCATTGGCCCCACTCTGTCTCTCTTCTGAGTTCTCTGGATTTCATCTCTGACTCAGTCCCTCCATATTGGTTTGTCTTTGGACCCTGATGTTTGCTCTCTTTTGTTTTAGTTCTGGACAGTCAATCTGTCTATGGCACTGAAGCTTTAATCAGTGTTTAAGTCAAGATTCTACTAGAGAAGCAGAACCAGTAGGAGATATATATAGCACATATATCATATACACACAAGTATCTTATATGTTATATCTGTGTGTATATATATATATATATATATATATATATATATGAGATATCACACATACATATATGTCTCCTATGATATCTTTATCTATCTATCTCTATCTACCTATCCTTCTATTTATCAAGGAATTGGCTTATACAGTTTTGGAAGCCAAGTTTGGGCATGCTGACAGGCTAGAAAATCTTGGGCAGGAGCTGATACTGCAATCCATAGGCAGATTTCCTTCTTCAGAAAAATCTCAGTTGTGCTCTTAAGGTCTCTCGGCTGATTGGATGAGGCCCACCTACATGATTGAGGATAATCTCCTTTACTTAAAATGAACTGATGGTAAAGGTTAACATCATCTACAAAATATCTGCACAGTAGCACATCAAGAAGTGTTTGATCAGATGTTGACAGAGGTGTAGAGACAAGTATAGGTTAGAGGGCCATTTAATTCTATCCCTTCATCTTCTAATCCCTCTGGAATCCCTTAATAAATAATTAGGCTTGAGATAAATTAATTCATGCTATATTGGTGATTTATTAAACAGCACATTTCAGGTGATAGTATGTTGAGAATCTTCCAGTCCAGTGATTTCTAAACATCTTAATCCCTTAAGGAACTTTAAAAATCCCAGTTCTTAGGTATCAAGCCCCAAGATCTACTAATTCTGTATTAGGGAGATACTGCATATTTCCATTTGAAAATATGTTTCCTGGTGATTTTGATGCACAGGTAGTTTGGAAACTGTTGAAATAGTCTAGTCCTCTTGTGTGACTGATGAAGAAATTCTTTTCATAATCTTTCAGCGGATCTATAAACTTACCCATCTTGTCTTTCAAAGTGCTTCTCTTATTTCTAAGAAAGGGTGCCCTTTGGGGTTCATAACATTTTACATTTTTCCTTCCTGTCACTCTTCCTAATTGGGCTACCACCTCCCATAAACAGGCTTAGCCTCACTCCAGAATCTCTTCCTCTTTCTATCTCTCCATCAATTGCCTGGCACCACCATATATCCATCCAGTTACTTAGGTCAATAACTAATCTAATAACTAATAACTCATCCTAAATGACTTTTTCTCTTACCTGGATTTTCTTTCTCTGTTATAGCAGCAATAATATACCCTCTTGACTTCACCTCCAAAATACATCCTGAATTTTATCCCTTTTCACCATCTCCTCTGCTTCTACCTGAATCAAGCCATCATCATATTTTGCCTGGACTCCTCTTCTATAAGACACTCTTCACAAATCTCTCTGCTTTTACAACTTGCCAACATACAGTCTGTTCTCAAAACAGTAGCCAAAATTAAAATTTTAAAATATAAATTATATCATGTAATTTCCCTGCTTAAGTCCCTGCAATAGCTTCCCATTGCAATTAGCTATCCACATTTATTACCATTACCAATAGGATCCTGTGTGATCTGACATTTGTCAATCTTTATGGCCTCACTTCCTACCCATTTCCATGTTTTTGTCTCTGTACATGTCAGGCTTATTCAGTCTTAGGACATTTACGTTAGTTTTCCTGTCAGCTCAGGAAGCACTTCTACCTTTAGTTTCTCGGTTTCCTCCTGATCAGTCAGCTCATGCTTCAAGTGTCAGTCTCTCAGAGTGGTCTTTCCTGAGGACCTAAGGTACTCTATCATATAACTCTGTTTTAATTTCTTGTAGCACTCATCATTATCTTACAGTCTTATTATGTGTTTGATTCCTCATATTGGTGTGTTTTCTGTCTGAAACTTGTAAGCTCTTTTAAAGCATAGACCTCATCTGTCTTATTCACTGTTGTACCACAGCATCTAGTACAATGCTTGGCTTTTTCCTCTTTCTGCCTTGATTGCCTATATAGTGTCCAGTTCTGATCATCAGAAGTAACACTGGACTGTGGTATCAGCCCCTGCCCAAGAATTTCCAGCCAGTTAGCATGCTCTACAGATGGTAGACTTGCCTAGCTAGTCTTCACAACACTATTACATCAAAGCCAAGATTAGAGTTTATTTATTTGATATTTTTATTAAACAGCAAACCCTACTATCACAAATGTTTTAAAAAATAATTTTAACTCAGAGTCTTAAATTTAACAAAGCGCTATGGCTTCCATTAGTTCTTTTACTTGTTCTTTACAAATATTCTGTGTAGTAGGTGGTATTATCTCCAATTTATAGATGAAGAAATAATTGTTAATGTAATTTCTGTGTTCGTTCAGACATTTATAATGTGTTAGCTGGCACAAGGGATAGAAATGCAGTAATCTAGAAATTTCTAGATTGAACACTGGTCTTTAGCCTCCAAATCCTCTTCTCTGACCTCTACATTAGAACCCTCTGTTGAATATATGAATCATTAAAATAGGACAGGTCATGTGTTTCAAAAAACTAAAATAAAAAATATTATATATATTTGCAGTAAGTCTATGAAGTCATTGTTGATCTCTTCTAGGTAGACTTCATAATGTTGATTTTTTAAAAATCTCATTTCTTGATGTTGGAGTCGAGATAAATTTTAATTTTGGTGTAATATA
The DNA here is from genome assembly GCF_055505025.1 of Bos grunniens. Taxonomy (NCBI): domain Eukaryota; kingdom Metazoa; phylum Chordata; class Mammalia; order Artiodactyla; family Bovidae; genus Bos; species Bos grunniens. The sequence continues at coordinate 119,786,289 of NC_141194.1, read as the reverse complement.
GAAAATGATTCCTCTTTCTGTCAGAATGTGAGATTCTTTTGGTATTTAGATAGTTGGAAATGATAAAATTAATGATTTTATAATGTATATTAATTAAATATTATTTTCACAAAAAGTGTATTCTGAGTATGCTGATATAAAAAACTTTTCTGAGGGGGAAATAAAAGAAGTAACATTAGTCTTCTTTGTGTCCTTCAGCTAAAATCAAGACTATTTTAACGAGTTTGTAGCACTACTCTCCGAAAGGCAATCTGCAAAGGAGGATAGTTAGAAAGGTGAAGAGTTTTGAAATTTCAATTGTATGAGGAGTAGGCCATGAAATTTCCATGTTTCATCTGGAGAAGGGCAGAAGAGAGCTATCTGAAGAGAGCTATCTCAGGTTCATCACCAAGGCTCATCCTATTTTGCTCATTTGTACTCTCTGGCTTTCTACCTAGTTTTAAGTCATTAATGCTTCCTATTGGGTTAAAGATAAGCTCAAATTCTGGGCCTTTTTTTCTCCTTATAATCCAAGCTTCTGAATTCAGATGGAAATCACACTTCAGTTCACATTCTTGGCAGAAAAGTCAAGTTTCTTAGGTGACCTTCTGTGATTGTATTTATGCTGTACTGACACCAGTACAATCTCTGCTAAAGACTGTGTGCTGATAGATGCAAAAAAGGCTGGAAAAATCCATGGGCTTTCTTTTTATGCAAAGAAAATTAATTAAATGCATTATATTCTCAGGTTCCTTGGGCATTACATTGCAAACACTATCTTCTTTTCTTTTATATCCTGATTTAAAAGAAATTGGTGATTTTTCATAGCAGTTTCAGGCATGGAAACGTCAACAGCTCAGGCTACCAGTCTTGGTGAATGTGGTTCCAATTCTGCCAGTCATTCTGCCAGAGACTGTTTCTTGTTTTCCCACTGAAATGGGTCCTGAGGATCTCACCTTGCTGTCAAGAGTGGTGAACATGGCTCTGTTGTTGCATCTGGTTAGTGTCTGCTGTGGTTCAGCAGTGCTGTTCTTTTCCCAAATGGGGACCCAAAGTCTCACATACACAGTGCTGTTGATGACCTGCCTTAAGAATCCAGAGTCCTACCTACTGTATAGCACAGGGAATTATACTCAATACTCTGTAATGGCCTATATGGGAAAAGAATCTAACAAGGACTGGATATATGTATATGTAAAACTGATTCACTTTACTGTACACCTGAAACTAACACAACATTGTGACTCAGTTATACTCCATCTATGTCCATCTCTAATGTTGGCCTGTAATTTTCTTTTTTGTGTGATATCTCTGTCTGGTTTTGGTATCAGGGTGATGGTGGCCTCTGAAAGAATCCAGAGTCCTAATTTAGTATCTTTGAAGAGTCTCCCTAAACAGTTTATTTCTTTTCCAATATTTTATCTCAATTGGATTGCATTTTCATCAGGAAATCATTTGTGTGTGTCTGTGTTAGTTGCTCAACCTTGTCCAACTTTTTGCAACCCCATGGACTGTAGCCCTCCAGGCTCCTCTATCCATGGAATTTCCCAGTCAAGAATGCTGGAGTGGGTTGCCATTTCCTTCTCTAGGGGATCTTCCCGAACCAGGGATTGAACCAGGGTTTCCTGTGTTTCCTGCATTGCAGGCAGATTCTTTACTGTCTGAGCCACCAAGGAAGCCCTAATAATTTAGATCAGGCCTAAACTAAAGTCATTCCTTTGTATAAACATTCTTCTCTGAACTCTCCAATGAAAATATTTATACATTATTTGCAAATGGTAACACTCACTTTAGAACTTAAGATAAAAATCACAATTCTCCCTTTTCCTGGTATCCTTTACCAGACTTGCTATCACAAATTATACTAACATTTCAAAAGATATTGGGGAAGCTGGGCCTGGGAAGTTATTTTTGTTGTTTGAAAAGAAATTCCTCATCAGTCATTCACTAAATGGTTTTTACAATCATGGAAGATTGTTGCCTAGACACATTGTTTTGTTGAGAGTTACAAAATGGTGGTTTTTTTTTTCTACTTATTTCATTTCTTCTGCATGTAGTAGTTGGAAATTTAAAGTGCTTCCACTTAGCTACTTGACTATGTTGAAATATAGCCTGCACGGGAAAGTTGAGGTAAATGCCTGAGTATTTCCCTTTACTTAACAATTTTCGAAATATGGGGTCATTACCCTAGTAACTACCAATGGTGATCAATACTTTGATGGGGGAGTTAAGTATGATTTTTATATATTCAATGCATTGCAGTAATTGCAGGTGCTTTTTGATGCTCCTTAGGAATCCCTTAATGTTGGCTCCTGAATAGGACTGGAAGTTCCCATTAGGCGACCAAACTGGCAGGTCAAATCAAGAGCCATTGCACTGAGATGCCTGGAAGAAAAGAGGGCTGGTTGCTGAGGGCCATCTCTACTTATTTGGCCTAAAGTAATTGTTGGACTCACAATGAAGCCATATAGTTTTCTCTCTGTGTTTTGTTATTTTTTCACATATGACTAAGTGCTTACTTGGGTGCCTATGTTAATCTTTTTATAATTACCTTTTGTTCCTTTTTACCCCTTTATGTAATTTTACTATACTGGGAACCACCCTTCACCACATCTGCACTCTGGCAGAGTTTTTAATATAAGTTGTGAAAGCAGGTATCACTAATCTTCTTTCCAATTTCAAAAAGAAAGCTTCCAGTGTTTCACAGAACATATAAAATATGTGCACTCTCTCTCTATGCACACACACACACACAATTTGTTGATATATTGAGGTGGTCTTTAGGAAAAGAGCTGCTAAATTTGGCTTGCTACCCTGCCATATATACAGTGGGTAAGAAGTCAATGAGTCAAGGGACTTCACTGGTGGCTAAGACTCTGTGCTCCCAATGCAGGGGGCCCAGGTTCCATCCCTTGTCAGGGAACTAGATCCCACATGCCCCAACTAAAGATCCATCATGCTGCAACTAAGACCTGGTACAGCCAAATCAATATTAAAAAAGAAGTCATTGAGCCAAATGGATGCACAGAGTCTGACATACAAGGACAGCAAAAGTAAGATCAGAAGATCAGCATGGTGTCAGCTCCTCATGTCCCTCGTCCCACAAAATGACAATGAACCACAGGGACAAGATGACAGGTGACGTGAGCAGCAAGTCACTCTATCATGGAGGAGCTATTTTCATATTACATCTAATTCGTTTTATAGCTTGAAGTGGTACCCTAAGGGAGGAAGCAAGACGGAAAATCCCATGCCTCACTAGAATGAGGGAGGCTGCCTCCTGGCAGCCCTCCAAAAGACAGCGAGGAGGTGAGAAACAGTCCTCACAAGGCTGCTTGTCACAACATGTTCCAGGGAGGATCACAGAGCATTTCACCAAGACTTAGGTCAACTTGCTGTTGGTTGAGCCTTGCCTGTGTGGAGAGGTGGCAGGTTGGTAGCACATCTGAGCAGAGGCATTCCCTACAACCATGAACAAATCCTGAAAATTAAGGGAGCCTTTTAACTATATTAATACACTATAATAAAAATATGTTTTATTATTACAATAAAGTTGTACTAATATGACAAGCTGAATACAAGATTTTCAGGAGAAATATCAATAATTTCAGATATGCAGATAACACCACCCTTATGGCAGAAAGCAAACAGGAACTAAAGAGCCTCTTGGTGAAAGAGGAGAGTGAAAACGCTGGCTTAAAACTCAGCATTCAGAAAACTATGATCATGGCATCTGGTCCCATCACTTCATGGGAAATAGATGGGGAAACAGTGGAAACAGTGACAGACTTTATTTTCTTGGGCTCCAAAATCACTGCAGATGGTGATTGCAGCCATGAAATTAAAAGACGCTTGCTCCTTGGAAGAAATGCTATGACCAACCTAGACAGAATATAAAAAGGCAGAGACATTATGTTGGTAACAAAGGTCCATCAAGTAAAAGCTATGGTTTTTCCAGTAGTCATGTATGGATGTGAGAACTGGACCATAAAGAAGGCTGAGCACTGAAGAATTCATGCTTTTGAACTGCGGTGTTGGAGAAGAGAGTCCCTTGGACTGCAAGGCGATCAAATGAGTCCATCCTAAAGAAAATCAATCTTGAATATTCATTGGAAGGACTGATGCTAAAGCTGAAACTCCAATACTTTGGCCACCTGATGTGAAGAGATGACTCATTAGAAAAGACCCTGATGCTGGGAAAAGATTGAAAGCTAGAGAAGAGGACGACAGAGGATGAGATGGTTGGATGGCATCACCGACTCAATGGACATGAGTTTGAGCAAGCTCTCGGAGGCGGTGAAGGACAGGAAAGCCTGGCATACTGCAGTCTATGGGGTTTCAACGAGTGGGACGTGCCTGAGCAACTAAACAACAATACTTCAGATCAGATCAGATCAGATCAGTCGCTCAGTTGTGTCCGACTTTTTGCGACCCCATGAATCGCAGCATGCCAGGCCTCCCTGTCCATCACCAACTCCCGGAGTTCATTCAGACTCACGTCCATCGAGTCAGTGATGCTATCCAGCCATCTCATCCTCTGTTGTCCCCTTCTCCTCCTGCCCCCAATCCCTCCCAGCATCAGAGTCTTTTCCAATGAGTCAACTCTTTGCATGAGGTGGCCAAAGTACTGGAGTTTCAGCTTTAGCATCATTCCTTCCAAAGAAATTCCAGGGCTGATCTCCTTTAGAATGGACTGGTTGGATCACCTTGCAGTCCAAGGGACTCTCAAGAGTCTTCTCCAACACCACAGTTCAAAAGCATCAATTCTTTGGCGCTCAGCCTTTTTCACAGTCCAACTCTCACATCCATACATGACCACAGGAAAAACCATAGCCTTGACTAGACGAAACTTTGTTGGCAAAGTAATGTCTCTGCTTTTGAATATGCTATCTAGGTTGGTCATAACTTTCCTTCCAAGGAGTAAGCGTCTTTTAATATCATGGCTGCAATCACCATCTGCAGTGATTTTGGAGCCCAGAAAAATAAAGTCTGACACTGTTTCCACTGTTTCCCCATCTATTTCCCATGAAGTGATGGGACCGGATGCCATGATCTTCGTTTTCTGAATGTTGAGCTTTAAGCCAACTTTTTCACTCTCCACTTTCACTTTCATCAAGAGGCTTTTTAGTTCCTCTTCACTTTCTGCCATAAAGGTGGTGTCATCTGCATATCTGAGGTTATTGATATTTCTCCCAGCAATCTTGATTCCAGCTTGTGTTTCTTCCAGTCCAGCATTTCTCATGATGTACTCTGCATATAAGTTAAATAAACAGGGTGACAATATACAGCCTTGATGTACTCCTTTTCCTATTTGGAACCAGTCTGTTGTTCCATGTCCAGTTCTAACTGTTGCATCCTGACCTGCATACAAATTTCTCAAGAGGCAGATCAGGTGGTCTGGTATTCCCATCTCTTTCAGAATTTTCCACAGTTGATTGTGATCCACACAGTCAAAGGCTTTGGCATAGTCAATAAAGCAGAAGTAGATGTTTTTCTTTAACTCTCTTGCTTTTTGGATGATCCAGCAGATGTTGGCAATTTGATCTCTGGTTCCTCTGCCTTTTCTAAAACCAGCTTGAACATCAGGATGTTCACAGTTCACATATTGCTGAAGCCTGGATTGGAGAATTTTGAGCATTACTTTACTAGTGTGTGAGATGAGTGCAATTGTGTGGTAGTTTGAGCATTCTTTGGCATTGCCTTTCTTTGGGATTGGAAGTAAAACTGACCTTTTCCAGTCCTGTGGCCACTGCTGGGTTTTCCAAATTTGCTGGCATATTGAGTACAGCACTTTCACAGCATCATCTTTCAGGATTTGGAAAAGCTCAACTGGAATTCTATCACCTCCACTAGCTTTGTTCGTAGTGATGCTTTCTAAGGCCCACTTGAGTTCACATTCCAGGACGTCTGGCTCTGGGTCAGTGATCACACCATCATGATTATCTGGGTCGTGAAGATCTTTTTTGTACAGTTCTTCTGTGTATTCTTGCCATCTCTTCTTAATATCTTCTGCTTCTGTTAGGTCCATACCATTTCTGTCCTTTATCGAGCCCATCTTTGCATGAAATGTTCCTTTGGTATCTCTGATTTTCTTGAAGAGATCTCTAGTCTTTCCCATTCTATTGTTTTCCTCTATTTCTTTGCATTGATCGCTGAAGAAGGCTTTCTTATCTCTTCTTGCTATTCTTTGGAAGTCTGCATTCAGATGCTTATATCTTTCCTTTTCTCCTTTGCTTTTTGCTTCTCTTCTTTTCACAGCTCTTTGTAAGGCCTCCCCAGACAACCATTTTGCTTTTTTGCATTTCTTTTCCATGGGGATGGTCTTGATCCCTGTCTCCTGTACAATGTCACGAACCTCATTTCATAGCTCATCAGGCACTCTATCTATCAGATCTAGGCCCTTAAATCTATTTCTCACTTCCACTGTATAATCATAAGGGATTTGATTTAGGTCATACCTGGATGGTCTAGTGGTTTTCCCTACTTTCTTCAATTTAAGTCTGAATTTGGCAATAAGGAGTTCATGATCTGAGCCACAGTCAGCTCCCGGTCTTGTTTTTGCTGACTGTTCCATCTTTGGCTGCAAAGAATATAATCAATCTGATTTCGGTGTTGACCATCTGGTGATGTCCATGTGTAGAATCTTCTCTTGTGTTGTTGGAAGAGGGTGTTTGTTATGACCAGTGCATTTTCTTGGCAAAACTCTATTAGTCTTTGCCCTGCTTCATTCCATATTCCAAGGCCAAACTTGCCTGTTACTCCAGGTGTTTCTTTACTTCCTACTTTTGCATTCCAGTCCCCTATAATGAAAAGGACATCTTTTTTGGGTGTTAGTTCTGAAAGGTCTTGTAGGTCTTCATAGAACTGTTCAACTTCAGCTTCTTCAGCATTACTGGTTGGGGCATAGACTTGGATTACTGTGATATTGAATGGTTTGCCTTGGAAACGAACAGAGATCATTCTGTCGTTTTTGAGATTGCATCCAAGTACTGCATTACAGACTCTTTTGTTGCCCATGATGGCTACTCCATTTCTTCTGAGAGATTCCTGCCCGCAGTAGTAGATATAATGGTCATCTGAGTTAAATTCACCCATTTATATGTGTACAGACATATAAACATACATTTATGTACTTGGGTATATGTATCACATACATATAACATACATAAACATGTGTTATGTACATATATGTGAATGTGTATTTATATTATGTATATCATGTATAATGTATATGTATATACACATATGCATATACATATATGTATACAGATAGTACATTCATTATACAAGTATAAAAAGTGCAATATATGATATGTATGATATAATTCTGTACTGTAGTATATTATATCACATATATAATATTATAAAAATTCTTAATATAAATATAATACCATTTTTTATTATGTCAAATATATTTAATAAATCATTTGTATATTATCCATATCACATATATAATTATACATATGATATATAATTACATATCTATATTATATACCTACATATCTTTATTACTGTATAGGACATGTATATTATAGATATATAATTTATCTATATTCTATCATGTATTTCACATATCAGTGTACAATAATTTATATATATATCAATAATATGAATTTTATATGTAATTTTATCATATAATATATGAAAGTGAAGTTGCTCAGTCATGTGCAACTCTTTGCAACCCTGTAGACTATAGCCTATCAGGCTCCTCAGTCCATGGGATTTTCCAGGCAAGAGTGCTGGAATGGAGTGCCATTTCCTTCTCCAGGGGATCTTCCCGACCCAGGAATCGAACCCAGGTCTCCTGCATTGCAGGCAGGTGCTTTACTGTCTGAGCCACCAGGGAAGCCATATAATATATAGTTATTCATATATCATAAATTCTATATTATGTTATATGACATATTTTATATATAGTATTATGCTATATATACTACAATATATTATTTATATATTCAATGTTTATACCATATTTTATACCTTGTTATATACCTTATGATATATATATATATATATATTCTATAAATCATATCTAACATATTGATAATATATATGAATGTATATATTTAAAATGGTTTAAAATATACTTCTATATATATTTAATACACATATGCATATGTATTTATATATGTATGCACATGAGTAAATGTATATACATACATGAATATGCACATAAAAATGCATATATACACATACATATATATGTCTGAAAGTGATATTGAAGTCGTTGAGTCATATCTCTTTGCAGTCCTGTGGACTGTAGCCCCCCAGGCTCCTCTGTCCATGAGATACTCCAGGCAAGAATACTGCAGTGGCTTGCCATTTTCTTCTCCAAGGGATTGTCCCATCCAGGGAATGAACCCTGGTCTCCAGTATTGGAGGCAGACTCTTTACCATCTGAGGCTCTAGGGCAGTCCATATACACATACACACATGCACACATACACATACACGTATACACATATACACATGTACATAGACATGCATGTGCATATATGTATGCATGTACATACGCATGCATGTGTATACATATACATATGTACACATACATATAGATGCGTATACTTATTCATATGCATACATGTATATCCAAACATAAAACAAACATATATTTATGCATGTATGTACCTATGTGCAACACATGCACACACACATATTTGTGCAAATATACATATGTTTATGCATATATACATATACTTACACATGTATATACATATGTACGCATGTGCATATATATACACATAAATGTATTCATGAATATGCACATAAATGAATAAACACGTATATGCTTTTACATGAAGGCAATGGCACCCCACTCCAGTACTGTTGCCCGGAAAATCCCATGGATGGAGGAGCCTGGTAGGCTGCAGTCCATGGGGTCGCACAGAGTTGGACACGACTGAAGCGACTTGGCAGTTGGCATGTACTTATATGAATATAATTACACACATATGTATATGAGTATATATGTGTATAGGTATATAAGTATATGCTTTTCATATGTATATATATTATCATATGTATCTCATAAAATGTATATATATATGCATATTTATATAAACATATATTCATATAATATGTGTATGTTACATGTTCACATATATGTATATGTAAATTATACATACATAATTCATGTATACATGATTGCATATACATATATACATAATTGTGTATATCTGTATATATGTATGTATCAATGCATACATACATTATATGCTCATATATGTGTGTATATGTGACACACATTTGTGTGTGCATATGTTATGCATATTATGCACATTTTATATGTATATGTGTGCATGCATATGACTATATACATATATTAGCATATAATGCATACATATATGTGTTCGGATACATGTATAGATATTATGCATATATGAATATACAATCATATATGCATGTGTTATATATGTGTATGACTACAGTACATACATGTGCATGCATGTGTGCATGCATGTACTATACACACATATTTGAATGTGTACGTATGTCTACACATATAGATATATATACATTGCAGATGATATACATGACATATATATATATGTATACACATATATGTATATTGTATACAGTAATGTGCATATGTACATATACATATGTATATATATGCATGTATGCATAGGTGATACATATGTATGTATTTTTGTGATACATACAGATGAGTGTATATACATACATATGTATATGTGCATGTGCACATTACTGTATACATATTTTATTTATAAGATCTATAATGTATACACATATATATGTATATACATGGGTGCACATTCATATGTATATGTGTATACATACATATATGTGCATATATATGTATATTTTATATATCTATGCACATGTATCTGTGATATATTATATACATATATACATAAATATATATGTATTGTTATAATAATGTATATATATACATCTAAACAAACATATATATGTGTATACATATATTATGTGCATATATACATATATGCATATACATATATATGCCTACATATGTATATACAGCATAAATATATGTATATATTTATAAATGTACATATATGCACACCTATATGTGTGTATATGTACATACATGTATAAGTTTGCATATGTATACATGCATATGCATATGTATTCCCATATATACATATGTATATGCATGTGTATGCATTCACAAATATGTGTGTATGTACATATGTATGTACATATATTTATGTATACTACTGTGGGCAGGAATCCCTCAGAAGACATGGAGTAGCCATCATGGTTAACAAAAGAGTCTGAAATGCAGTACTTGGATGCAATCTCAAAAATGACAGAATGAACTCTGTTTGTTTCCAAGGCAAACCATTCAGTATCACAATAATCCAAGTCTATGCCCCAACCAGTAATGCTGAAGAAGCTGAAGTTGAACGGTTCTGTGAAGACCTACAAGATCTTTTAGAACTAACATCCAAAAAAGATGTGCTTTTCATTATAGGGGACTGGAATGCAAAAGTAGGAAGTCAAAAAACACCTGGAATAACAGGCAAGTTTGGCCTCGGAATATGGAAAGAAGCAGGGCAAAGACTAATAGAGTTTCGCCAAGAAAATGCATTGGCCATAGCAACCACTCTCTTCCAACAACACAAGAGAAGACTCTATACATGGACATCACCAGATGGTCAACACCAAAAGCAGATTGATTATATTCTTTGCAGCCAAAGATGGAGATGCTCTATACAGTCAACACAAACAAGACCAGGAGCTGACTGTGGCTCAGACCATGAACTCCTTATTGCCAAATTCAGACTTAAATTGAAGAAAGTAGGGAAAACCACTAGACCATTCAGGTATGATCTAAATCAAATCCCTTATAATTATACAGTGGAAGTGAGAAATAGATTTAAGGGCCTAGATCTGATAGATAGAGTGCCTGACGAACTATGGAATGAGGTTCGTGACATTGTACAGGAGACAGGGATCAATCCATCCCCATGGAAAAAAAAAAAGCAAAACAGCTGTCTGAGGAGGTCTTACAAATAGCTGTGAAAAGAAGAGAAGCGAAAAGTAAAGGAGAAAAGGAAAGATATAAGCATCTGAATGCAGAGTTCCAAAGAATAGCAAGAAGAGATAAGAAAGCCTTCCTCAGAAATCAATGCAAAGACATAGAGGAAAACAACAGAATGGGAAAGACTAGAGATCTCTTCAAGAAAATTAGAGATACCAAGGGAATATTTCATGCAAAGATGGGCTCGATAAAAGACAGAAATGGTATGGACCTAACAGAAGCAGAAGACATCAAGAAGAGGTGGCAAGAATACACAGAATTGTACAAAAAAGATTTTCATGACCCAGATAATCACGATGTTGTGATCACTTACCTACAGCCAGATATCCTGGAATGTGAAGTCAAGTGGGCCTTAGAAAGCATCACTACAAACAAAGCTAGTGGAGGTGATGGAATTTCAGTTGAGCTATTTCAAATCCTGTAAGATGATGCTGTGAAAGTGCTGTACTCAATATGCCAGCAAATTTGGAAAACTCAGCAGTGGCCACAGGACTGGAAAAGGTCAGTTTTCCTTCCAATCCCAAAGAAAGGCAATGCCAATGAATGCTCAAACTACCACACAATTGCACTCATCTCACACACTAGTAGAGTAATGCTCAAAATTCTCCAAGCCAGGCTTCAGCAATATGTGAACTGTGAACATCCTGATGTTCAAGCTGGTTTTAGAAAAGGCAGAGGAACCAGAGATCAAATTGCCAACATCTGCTGGATCATCGAAAAAGCAAGAGAGTTAAAGAAAAACATCTACTTCTGCTTTATTGACTATGCCAAAGCCTTTGACTGTGTGGATCACAATAAACTGTGGAAAATTCTGAAAGAGATGGGAATACCAGACCACCTAACCTGCCTCTTGAGAAATCTGTATGCAGGTCAGGAAGCAACAGTTAGAACTGGACATGGAACAACAGACTGGTTCCAAATAGGAAAAGGGATACATCAAGGCTGTATATTATCACCCTGCTTATTTAGCTTATATGTAGAGTACATCATGAGAAACGCTGGACTGGAAGAAACACAGGCTGGAATCAAGATTGCTGGGAGAAATATCAATAACCTCAGATATGCAGATGACACCACCCTTATGGCAGAAAGTGAAGAGGAACTCAAAAGCCTCTTGATGAAAGTGAAAGTGGAGAGTGAAAAAGTTGGCTTAAAGCTCAACATTCAGAAAATGAAGATCATGGCATCTGGTCCCACCACTTCATGGGAAATAGATGGGGAAAAGTGGAAACAGTGTCAGACTTTATTTTTTGGGGCTCCAAAATCACTGCAGATGGTGACAGCAGCCATGAAATTAAAAGATGCTTACTCCTTGGAAGGAAAGTTATGACCAACCTAGATAGCATATTCAAAAGCAGAGACATTACTTTGCCAACAAAGGTCCGTCTACTCAAGGCTATGGTTTTTCCTGTGGTCATGTATGGATGTGAGAGGTGGACTGTGAAGAAGACTGAGCGCTGAAGAATTGATGCTTTTGAACTGTGGTGTTGGAGAAGACTCTTGAGAGTCCCTTGGACTGCAAGGAGATCCAACCAGTCCATTCTGAAGGAGATTGGCCCTGGGATTTCTTTGGAAGGAATGATGCTAAAGCTGAAACTCCAGTACTTTGGCCACCCCATGCGAAGAGTTGACTCACTGGAAAAGACTCTGATGCTGGGAGGGATTGGGGGCAGGAGGAGAAGGGGACAACAGAGGATGAGATGGCTGGATGGCATCACTGACTCGATGGATGTGAGTCTGGGTGAACTCTGGGAGTTGGTGATGGACAGGGAGGCCTGGTGTGCTGCGATTCATGGGGTCGCAAAAAGTCGGACATGGCTGAGCAACTGAACTGAACTGAACTGATCATATATATATATATATAGTTATCCAAACATATGCATATGCAAACATTTGTGTGCATTTATATATATGTATTCATGTGTGTATATGTATACCTGCATACATATGTGTTTATATTTATATACATGTGTGTCTGTGTATATATACAACATAATTATATTAGATTATATATTGGATAAACATAATTTCATATCAAAGTATTAAATATATTATATACTATTAACATGTATATAAACTATATACATAATAATTATACAATAATACATTGAACATATTATTATGTAATTGATATGAATAAGTCTTTCTTATATTGAAATAATTTATATACATGTGATACATTATATTATATCATATTAAAATTTTGTATAATATATAATTATAGTATATAATACACATAGAATAATTATATTATTGATATTATATATAATATTATCATATTATATAATATGATTATTTTATTATGAAAATATAGTATAATCTATAATATATTTTAGGTAATTATATTGTTTATTACACACTATATATGAATGGGTATATATTTATATAATTCCTTTTTCTAAAATCTCAAATATGTCTAAATGAGAATATCAAGCAAATATAAATTTACAACAAAAACGAAGAACCACGTGCACAGTAGCAGCTCAGTGAAGAATGCCACTTCATGTCATGGATCTTGGCAATCATTTCATGGATATGGCACCAAAAGCATAGGCAAAAATAACCAAAACAGTGGAACTATATTAGCCTAAAAAGCTTCAGCACAGCAAAGAAACAATCCACAGAGAGAAAATGCAACTTGCAGAATGGGAGACAATATTTGCAAACCATATATCTGATGAAGGATTAATCTCACAGATATGTAAGGAATTCATATAACTCAATAAAAGGAAATCTAATTCCTCGATTTAAGAAAATGGGTTAAAGACCTGAATATACATAATTGAAGTTACACTGAATTTATTTTAGCAGAGTTCAGAAGCTATTTTCTACTAATGACCAACTTTAGGGAATAATTTGCTTATGTTTCAGCAATGGGATAGGACCTCATCTTCTGAGTTTTAACATCACCTATCATATTTAGTGTTAAAAGGAAAAATGATGATTTCTTCATTTAGACTATCAACATTAACAAAAAGTTTTGTATTTTATTGAAGTTTCCATAAAAGTATGTGTGTGAATATATATGTAATATACCCATGCATACATATATATGGTATGTATTCACATATTCTAAATTAGAACATCAATAAGTTATATTTCATCTATTTCATCTATGACTTAACTGTTTCTGTAAAATAACAAGATTATGAAAATCTCCAGTCCACAGACATGAAAAACAGTATTCAAATCTATAATGCCTAAAGGGCATACTTTTGAATAACTTCCAGATTTTTATGTTCACAAATTTCTTCCAAATGTTAGATGATTGACATTTCATTTTTAAATCTCTTTCTGAACTGACAATCTGGATAGTAAATTGCAAGCCAATATCTTCAAATTTATTTTTGATTTTATGTGTTTCTAAATCATCCCTTTTTTGAGTGTTTGGGTGTATAGAAGAGAGAAATTGAGATCATCTGATTTTTTTTCATTAAACAAACCTTATAAAAGAAAAATTATGCCTTACTGGTAGGAATTTTTCTTTTCATTATAGTTCCTTCATATACTTTTGATTGTTATTTGGCAAGGGAAACTAAACACACCCACTGATATACCATGCCTGGTAGATTAATATTTAATATGTATGCAACAACAAATCTTGAACATTTTCTTCTTTTAACAACCACAAAAGTACCCCTGGGCATCAAAATAGTTCTCTCTCAAGTTAGAGGGAATTTGTGTAGCATACTTGAAGAGCTTTTCCAGCACCATGCTGTCAAATGTTTACCTGTGTGGCAGTTAAATGAGTCTCAGGTGAATTAACTTTTACCCCCTCCAGAAGAAGGACAATTGTAGGCATTTTCACTGCAGGCTTCACAACATGTAACAGAACTGTCACTACGGAGTGAGTTTGAAGAGCAGTCAAATGAAAGTTAAATTGTTTTGGCTGCAACTTGCTCAGTTAACTTTGGAGAATATTCTCAGATTTGCATTTGATATAACTCCTCTTCAGCACTCAGATGAAGGTAAGGCATTCTCTGATCTGTTTTCACCAAGGGCATGCTTACTTTGTGACAGCCTCATGTCTGAACTGGTTTTTTATCCCATGTGACTAAGAAGAAAAATCTTCAGTTTACAATGGTAACTTTTAACCAAAATAAAATTCTAGGAAGATTTCTACCTTCGACGCATGGATTTACTTAATTTATTTATTTACTTAATTTATTTCTTAACAACACATTTGCTAAGTACCTATTATAATCCAGATTCTAAGCAAGATAATGAAGTTATGACAAAGAATGCAGAATAAATCCTGCCATTAGTGAGCTCAGAATCTAGAGAAGGAAGTGAAACATCACACTTACAGAGTTATAACTATGGTATAATTAATAAAAAGAAAACCAACTTAAAACAACAAATAGCCAGAGTTGCAGCATCAAAGTTTTCTACAGATAAAGAAATTAAGATCCACAAAGGTTTTAAGTACCTCCTCGAAGTACAACCTTCACCCTACGAAAGTTTATATAAAGGAGAGGTTGGTAATACTTAGGTGTTGAAGTAGAACCTTCAGCAGCTGCACCTTCTATGAGAAGATGGGTTTACACAGATGATAAAGTGGGGAAGGGCATTCTCTATGGAGAGGAAGACATTAAAGTAGGAAGATCAGATTTGTTTTAATTCAGATAAAGGTCATGCTGTAAAACATGATGTGAGTCCTCTTAGTGAGTGTAGGCAGTAAAGTGTTCCTGCTTGGTCTCTCTCATAGATCAACAAGGATACTTTTCCAAAGAGACTATCATCTGCATATGCAGAGTCAATATAACATCACCATATGTAGAGCTACTGAGACCAAGTTCCCTGGTTAGATGCTTCCATTTTGTACTGTGGTAATGGGAAGTACCACTCACACTGCCCAGGCCCTTCTCCAAACTGTCCTACTGGTCACTGAAGAGCCCATGAAGAGAAGGAGTCATCAAACCTTGTGCTAAATAACTTAAAGTCCTCAAAAACGTGGATAGTATGAGTGCAATCTAGTATAATACTCAATACTCACATCCAAAGGACATGGCATTGCATCCTAGGCTGTGACCTAAGCCAATGAATTTACTGGCTATAGGTCCATTTTCCTGGTGGCCTGGAAAATCCCATGGATGGAGGAGCCTGGTAGGCTGCAGTCCATGGGGTCCCTAGGAGTCAGACACAACTGAGCGACTTCACTTTCACTTTTCACTTTCATGCATTGGAGAAGGCAATGGCAACCCACTCCAGTGTTCTTGCCTGGAGAATCCCGGGGACGGAGGAGCCTGGTGGGCTGCCGTCTATGGGGTCGCACAGAGTCGGACACGACTGAAGCAACTTAGCAGTAGCAGCAGCAACAGTAAAGAATCCACCTGCAATTCAGAAGATGCAGGAGATACTGGTTTGATCCCTGGGTAGGGAAGATCCCCTGGAGGATGGCATGGCAACCCATTCCAGTATTCTTGTCTAGAGAACCCCATGGACAGAGGAGCCTGGTGGGCTACAGTCCATAGGGTCACATAGAGTCGGACATGACTGAAGCAACTTAGCACAATGACAAAAAGGCAGTGGCAATTTAATTCATCAGGATATTGTTGCATAAATACATTGTCTATTGTCATTAGGATTTGATCTTACAGATAAGTGCACATGGTACAAGATTGCTTCTCCCCAGCTATTTATGACAGAGTACAATAATTATGATTTTCTTTTCTGTCTTCTTCGAGTCATTACTTCTTATCTGTCCCTCATAGACTTATGAAACTTTTAATCAACAAAATATTTTAGTACATTGTTTTTTTCAAAATGCAGTCTGGACACATCTGCCTCAGATGGCCTCTTTTTATGATCCAGATTCTTTGGTCAACTGCCCAGCTCACCTGAAGCAATCTCTAGGGATGGGGCTGATGGATCTGCATGTTTAACAAGTTTTCTGGGTGATCTCTTGTAATTAGGCAATCACTACCTTCAAAAATAATCTAACTCCCTCATTTCTTGAATCAGTAATCTGCAGTTCAGAAAGGAGAAGTGACTTGGCCAGGGTTAAGAGCAAGTACCCATAAAGCTCGGCCTTCCCCAGGCCTCTGAGATCTGAGCTCATGGTTCTTTTTACCACCCTGCAATGTTTATACCCCAAACTCCAATCATATACCTGTTGTGGAACATTTATAGGAGTAAGAATTGTTGGTGATCAGCACTATCAAAACACAAGCTCTTTCTGACTTATAATGACAGATTTAAAAATAATTGTTTAGAATATATTGTGGCAATATTTCCTTCTTCCAGAAAAGTGTTTAATTGAGAATATAGTCTCAATACAGAATCTTTGTATACAGAAAACATTAAGTAAATGTAACTGGCAAGTTTGTAACGTAGTTGCAATATAGACTCTAGATTTGTGCCAAAACTCTGTAAGGCAAAACGGAATTTCAGAAAATGATGTTGAGAAACTGAAACTTCTGCCCACTTTGTATGTTCTCTTAGAGTCACTGTGTATTGTGCCTTTGTTCCTCTCAATTAGTTGCATTGGTGAAAGTAAAAAGACAATTCTACACCTGGCTCACAAGGAATGGCACCAAAAGTCATTATTCAATTGCTTTGACAATCAATTAAAACATTTTACTTTGAGTACCGTGGCTTCTGTAATAGCTATCAGTTTAATTGGGTCATCATTTTGAAACCCAGGATAACAGGCTTTCTGCATGCTCTGTGAAGACTTTATGAAAGGCAAAGTTCAGTTATTGAAAACTGTTAAATTGATTCCACCCATGACCAAACATGGGCTTTGGGTACTGAAAAGTTGGAGCTTTTATCCATGCTGACATGTCATGTAGTCTTAAAAAAATACTCAAGGTATATTATTTAATTTTTAAGAAAGTGGCTGTATACAATAGCAATTCCCTTCCAGGTGGATTCAGTTTAGTTGAAGACTTTTTTTTTTCTCTTAAAACAACAAAAGTTTTGAATCTGAGAGCTGTCACCCTGCCTTTACTGGTTGGTACTGCTGGTTCTTGTAGTCTTTCCCGTACTACATCCCATCTGATTTGATAAAATGTTTTCATAGAAAAAAATTTTCAGGGATTTTGGAAGTCTTGTTTGGTAGCTCTGCAAATTAAACTTTTGTATTTTGAATTCGCAGACTTCACATCTTGTAGTGTTTTAGCTTCATACTGGGACTGGCAGGCTATAGTCCATGGGGTTGCAAAGAGTCAGACATGACTGAGAGACTAACACTTTCACTTTCACTGGGGACTGAGGAGAAGGAAGAAAAAACACTTGACCTCAAAGAAAATATTCCCCATACGTGCTAATTCTCTCAATTGATGGTTGAGAATGGACTTCAGTAACCATTAAAAATATTGATTAATGGAGCCAGCTGCTTTGTAGAAGGACTTCTCAGTGACATTTCTTTTCATAAGGGCTCACCTCAGCATCTTTAATGTTCTAGAAGTGTAGGACCACTTTGTTTTATGGACTTTTTTTCAGTTCCTATTTTGTATTATTAACATGATTTAAAATGTGAAATAATCACCAAGTGTGCTTGCTCGTTACTCTATTTTTTTATTTTTTAAATTTTTATTGCAGTATGCTGCTGCTGCTGCTAAGCCACTTCAGTCATGTCCGACTCTGTGCGACCCCATAGAAGGCAGCCCACCAGGTTCCCCCATCCCTGGAATTCTCCAGGCAAGAATACTGGACTGGGTTGCCATTCCTTCTCCAATGCATGAAAGTGAAAAGTGAAAGTGAAGTCACTCAGTTGTATCCGACTCTTAGCGACCCCATGGACTGCAGCCTACCAGGCTTGCTGATTCTCCTAGTCCTATTTTAATGACACTTCTATGAAACCTTTATTTCTCCAACCCTCAGTCATATTTTAATAGTTATTGCAGTGCAGTTGATTTAAAATAGTGTGTTAGTTTCTGCTGTACAGCAAAGTAAATCAGTTATACATATACATATATCCACTCTGTTTTTAGATTCTTTCCCATATAGGCCATTACAGAGTATTGAGTAGAATTCCCTATGCTATTCAGTAGGTCCTTATTAGTTATCTATTTTATATGTAGTAATGTGTACATTTCGATCCCAGTCTCCCAATCTATCCCTCCCCCACTTACAACCTGGTAACCGTAAGTTTGTTTTCTACATCTGTGACTATATTACTGTTTTGTACACAACTGCATTTATACCATTTTTCAAATTCCACATATAAGTGATATCACATGATATTTTTCCTTCTCTGTCTGACTTACTTCACTCAGTATGACAACCTCTAGATCCATCCATGTTGCTGCCAATGGAATTATTTTGTTCCTTTTTATGGCTGAGTAATATTCCATTGTATATATGTACCATATCTTCTTTATCCATTCCTCTGTCTATGTAAATTTAGATTGTTTACATGTCCTGGTTATTGTAAGTAGTGTTGGTATGAACATTAGGATGCATGTATCTTTTTGAATTATGGCTTTTGCCAGACATATGTGCAGGATTAGGATTGCTGGATCATATGGTAGCTTTATTTTTAATTTTTAAGGAACCTCCATACTTTTCTCCATAGGGTCTGTACCAATTTACATTCCTACCAACAGTGTTAGAGAGTGTCCTTTTCTCCACACCCTCTTCAGCATTTATTATGTGTAGATTTTTTGATGATGGCCGTTCTGACTGGTGTGAGGTGGTACCTCATTGTAGTTTTGATTTCCATCTCACTAATAATTACTGATGCTGAGATCTTTTCGTGTGCTTTTTGGCTATCTTTATGTTATCTTTCAGAAAAGGTAATGGCAACCCACTCCAATACTCTTTCCTGGAAAATCCCATGGGCAGAGGAGCCTGGTAGGCTGCCATCTATGGGATCGCTAAGAGTCGGACACGACTGAGCGACTTCACTTTCACTTTTCACTTTCATGCACTGGAGAAAGAAATGGCAACCCACTCCAGTGTTCTTGCCTGGAGAATCCCAGGGATGGGGGAGCCTGGTGGGCTGCCATCTGTGGGGTCTTACAGAGTCAGACACGACTGAAGTGACTTAGCAGCAGCAGCAGCATGTCATCTTTGAAGAAACTGTCTATTTAAGATCTTATGCCCACTTTTTGTTTGTTTTTTTTTTTTCTTTCTTTTTTTTTTTAATATTGTGCTGTAGCTCATTACTCTCTTTATGTCACTTTCTTTTTAGAAATAAGGTAACCTTTTGCCTCTGGGCTTCCTAGGTGGCACTAGTAGTAAAGAACGTGCTTGCCAATGCAGGAGATATGGGTTCGATACCTGGGATGGAAGATCCCCTGGAGGAGGGCATGGCAACTCACTCCAGTATTCATGCCTAGAGAATTCCATAGATAGAGAAGACTGGCAGGCTACAGTCCATAGGGTTGCAAAGAGTCAGACACAGCTGATGTGGCTTAGCATGCAAGCATGCAACCTTTTGCCTCTAGGCTCAGTAATAGGTACTGGCTTTTTTTCCTATTATGGAAAAATATCTATGTAGGATTCAATGGTCTATAAGTTCTCTTTCCACTTCAACATCATGTGTTTAGAACTAAGACATATTTTAATCCAGCTTCTCTTTTGGGGGTGCATGTATTTGTAAACGGGAAATAGCTAATATTTTATGTTAAGAGAAGGGTTATGTTCTTGCATTCTCAAGTGAGGAGACGGTTGATTTCAAGTTAGAACATGCTACAATAAAAAAAATATATGTTATTGTAAAAGCTTTTTTGACAAAGACACTGCTAAACGTAATGCATTAGGAGGTATATTATATCTTTGTTTTAATATCCCTATATGAACAGTGTGTAAAAAGCATACAAGTATTTGCAACCTTATTTTGAATATGATTTTATTTTTAAGAAGAATGTTTAGAAATATAGGTAAAAATCAAACCATACACTGTTGCTATAGTTATTGTCTGTTTAATGGAAGCATTTGAAGAATATTTATCCTTGACATTTTCCAAAGGAAGTTCAGTGAATTGTGCACGGGGGAATAAAAACGGATGCATTCATCCTGACTTGAAAAAAGACTCTGGCTTTGTTAAACACTCTTTTAGAACTTTGTATTCTCAGCTAAGCATTAAAATCCAGTTTTGTGATTTAAAAATAAGTTCTGTATATAGATTTTTAGACCTAAATATGAAATTCATCATCAAAAGAAATTTAAGACAGTAGGAATATATATAGTGTTTCCATTTGAGAAGAAAGCAATGTTAAATTAAGAAGCAAGATAATGAATACTAGCAGTAGGTTGGAGTTTTAATTTGCAATCTAATATGAGGGTCATTTATCTCTTCCCCTACCATTTTCTTAATTAACAAACCATATTAGAAACATATGAACAGTTTATCCCTTATACAGTGCTCTGGATTGTTGTATAATAAATTAAAGACACACCCATATTCTACTTTTCTTTATTAGGATATTATCCTTTCAATGCTTGCCAGTCTACCAGTGAGCATTAAACACTGCTAGCTCCAGATGGTGAGAAATTGAACACCTTGCAGGTTGCCGTGCACTTAATACAACAACGAGGAGGGATTCAATGCAGTCACTGGAATTATAGTGGTGACAAGCAATTGGGTTGTCAGTGGAAAACACCTTTGACTTCCTTTTAGCAGACTAAATGTTGATTCATAACTCAACATGATTAAAACTCTAATAACACACATTCTGAGTTGCTCTCTTTATAGTTTGTTGCTTTATGCAAGGGGATAAGATGTTGACAGATGAATCTTACTCCAGGGAATCTAAATGTGTATACTTTGAATCTGTTATATTAATATAACAGCTTTCTTTTTCACAGTTTTATTGAGATATAATTAATTGCACATGTTTAATGTTACAATTTGATTAATTTGGACATATGAAAATACTTGTGGTGCCATCATCACAATCAAGGTAATAGATATGTACAACACCTCCAAAAGTTTCCTTGTGTCTACTTTATTTGGTGTGGTAAGAACATTTAGTGTGAAATCTACTCTCTTAAAATTTTAAGAATACAATACATTACTGCTAACTGGAGCCCATAAAGTTCAGTGTGACAAATGGTCACATAGAATGAGTGACTTAATAAAGGATGTTTAAAAGATATTTTTAAGAACAAAGAAGCAAGACAATGCAGGTGGTGATGCAGTAAGAAGACAAAGAATAGCCATAAGCAAAAGCCTAAATAAAACAGAAGATAAGGTTAAAGCAAGTCTTTCAAAGACAATGCCTGGAGGTAACATCTTTCTTCTTTTTCTTTAATTCAATTTTTATTTTATATTGGAGTATAGTTGATTCCCTGGTGGTGCAGATGCTAAAGAATCTGCCTGCAATACGGGAGACATGAGTTTGATCCCTGGGTTGGGAAAATCTCCTGGAGAAGGGAATGGCAACACTCTCCAGTATTCTTGCCTAGAGAATTCCGTGGATAGAGGAGCCTGGTGGGCTACAAACAGTTCATGGGGTCGCAAAGAGTCTGACATGACTGAGTGACTAATACTTTCACTTTCACATAGTTGATATACAATACTGTGTTAGTTTCAGGTGTACAGGTAGCATTTTTCTTCTAATCCACTATTGCTTCTGTTAGCTGTATGGCTGATCTGTTGCTTGGCTTTAACCAAACTTATTAATGAAAAAGTTCTAAAACAGTTTTGCAGAGAAACTGATTAAATAAATAAAAATATTTTAAACTATAAGTGGGGATGTTATATTCTTTTGGTACTTAATTAAGCCTGTGGCTACATTTGGGCCTTTAAAACAAAATAAAAGTTTTAATGTTGAATTTATTGAGTTATAATTTAGATCAAACAAAATTCACCTTTTAAATGTGTATAGTTGTATAAGTTTTAGAATCACACAATCCGCTTTCAGAACATGCTCATCACATCAGAAACTTTACTCATGTCTCTGTTATCAGTCCTCTCTCTCCACAGCCAGTCCCTGATAGTCACTGACAGGGTCTGTGTCCCTAATAAGTTCAACTTTTCCAGAATGTCATATGAATGGAATCATGTGATACAGGGTTTTTCATATCTAGTTTTTTTTCATTTTGCATAATCATTTTTACATTCAACCCTATTGTTGTTGCTAAGCACCAATTGGTTGTTAGGATAAAATAACATATGTGCACTACAATTCTACTGCAAAGATGAGCATCACATTTACTTGATTTTTTTTTTTTTTTTTTTAGCTGTCCCCACAGAGCTTGCAGGATCCTAGTTCCCTGACCAGGGAACTGTGCCTCCTCCAATGGAAGCACAGAGTCCTAACCTCTGGACTGCCAGGGAAGACTTGAGTTAACTGCATTTTTAAAATTTACTTACAGGCTTGTCTTTATGCATACATTATTACACACATATCTGTTGAGCCTCTAATGTATATATCTATATATATTATTTTATATACATATGTAATTTTGTAATTTTTCAAATAACATTATACTAAATTATTTCTTGTGGCATTAAAGTCTTCATGGGGGTTTCCCAGGTAAAGAACCCGCCTGCCAATGCAGGAGACATAAGAGACGTAGCTTTGATCCCTGGGTCAGGAAGATTCCCCTGAAGAAAGGCATGGAAACCCATTCCAGTATTCTTGCCTGGAGAATGCCATGGACAAAGAAGCCTGGTGGGCTACAGTTCATAGGGTTGCACAGGGTCAGACACAACTGAAGCGACTTAGCATAGCATAGCATAAAGTCTTTATTACTCTCATCTGACAAGCTGAAAATGTCATATTATATGTCAGTTCTTTAGCCATACCTATAGTTTTAGATGTTTGTGGTGGTTTCCAATTTCTTCCTATCAGAATACAATAGTGGACATCTTGGGGTACAATGCTTTTGAGACGTAGAAACCTCAGATGCCAGCTGATCACAGATTTTGCAGTTTGAATATGAAAGACAGAATCTGATGTAAGTGTGATGAGTATAACACAAGGAGGATTGTAATACTCAGAAAAAAAAGAGGAATTAATGCAATGAGAAGCAGTACTGTAGTACAATACAAAGCACACATTCCAAAAACTGCAAAATACAAACAAGCAGTGTATAGTAATAGCTTCCCTTCTCTGAATACTTTGTATTAAGCATTTCATCTATATAATCTCATTTAATTCTTCAGTTCAGTTCAGTTCAGTTCAGTCGCTCAGTCCTGTCCGACTCTTTGCAACCCCATGAATCACAGCATGCCAGCCTCTCTGTCCATTACCAACTCCCTGAGTTCACTCAAACTCATATCCATCGAGTCGGTGATGCCATCCAGCCATCTCATCCTCTGTCGTCCCCTTCTCCTCCTTCCCCCAATCCCTCCAAGCATCAGGGTCTTTTCCAATGAGTCAAATCTTCACATGAGGTGGACAAAGTATTGGAGTTTCAGCTTTAGCATTAGTCCTTCCAGTGAACACACAGAACTGATCTCCTTTAGGATGAACTGATTGGACCTCCCTGCAGTCCAAGGGACTCTCAAGAGTCTTCAACAATACCACAGTTCAAAAGCATCAATTCTTTGGCACTCAGCTTTCTTCACAGTCCAACTCTCATATCCATACATGATCACTGGAAAAACCACAGCCTTGACTAGATGGACCTTTGTTGGCAAAGTAATATCTCTGCTTTTTAACATGCTATCTAGGTTGGTCATAACTTTCCTTCCAAGGAGTGTCTTTTAATTTCATGGCTGCAATCACCATCTGCAGTGATTTTGGAGCCCCCCAAAATAAAGTCTGACACTGTTTCTGCTGTTTCCCCATCTATTTCCCATGAAGTGATGGACCAGATGCCATGATATTCGTTTTCTGAATGTTGAGTTTTAAGCCAACTTTTTCACTCTCCTCTTTCACGTTCATCAAGAGGCTTTTTAGTTCCTCTTCACTTTCTGCCATAAGGGTGGTGTCCTCTGCATATCTGAGGTTATTGATATTTCTCCCAGCAATCTTGATTCCAGCTTGTGCTTCTTCCAGCCCAGTGTTTCTCATGACGTACTCTGCATATAAGTTAAATAAGCAGGGTGACAATATACAGCCTTGATGTACTCCTTTTCTATTTGCAACCAGTCTGTTGTTCCATGTTCAGTTCTAACTGTTGCTTCCTGACCTGCATATACGTTTCTCAAGAGGCAGGTCAGGTGGCCTGGTATTCCCATCTCTTTCAAAATCTTCCACAGTTTATTGTGATGCACACAGTCAAAGGCTTTGGCATCGTCAGTAAAGAAGAAATAGATGTTTTTCTACAACTCCTTTGCTTTTTTGATGATCCAGCGGATGTTGGCAATTTGTTCTCTGGTTCCTCTGCCTTTTCTAAAACCAGCTTGAACATCTGGAAGTTTACAGTTCACATACTGTTGAAGCCTGGCTTGGAGAATTTTGAGCATTACTTTACTAGTGTGTGAGATGAGTGCAATTGTGTGGTAGTTTGAGCATTCTTTGGCATTGCCTTTCTTTGGGATTGGAAGGAAAACTGACCTTTTCCAGTCCTGTGGCCACTGCTGAGTTTTCCAAATGTGCTGGCATATTGAGTGCAGCATTTTCACAGCATCATCTTTCAGGATTTGAAATAGCTCAACTGGAATTGCATCACCTCCACTAGCTTTGTTCATAATGATGCTTTCTAAGGCCCACTTGACTTCACGTTCCAGGACGTCTGGCTCTAGGTGAGTGATCACACCATCGTGTTTAACTCTTACAACAATCTTATGAGGTAGTATGGTAGGTAGAATGCCTTGCTAAACCCTGGAACCTATAAATATGTTGCCATACATGGTAAAATAGATTTTACAGATGTAATTATGGTTCAGTTCAGTTCAGTCCCTCAATCGTTTGCGACTCTTTGCAACCCCATGAACCCCAACACACCAGGTCTCCCTATCCATCACCAACTCCCGGAGCCCACACAGACCCACATCCATTGAGTTGGTGATGCCATCCAACCATCTCATCCTCTGTTGTCCACTTCTACTCCTGCCCTCAATCTTACCCAGCATCAGAGTCTTTTCAAATGAGTCAGCTCTTTGCATCAGGTGGACAAAGTATTGGAGTTTCAGCTTCAACATCAGTCCTTCCAATGAATACCCAGGACAGACCTCCTTTAGGATGGACTGGTTGGATCTCTTTGCAGTCCAAGGGACTCTCAAGAGTCTTCTCCAACACCACAGTTCAAAAGCATCAATTCCTCAGTGCTCAGCTTTCTTTATAGTCCAAGTCTCACATCCATACATGACCACTGGAAAAACCAAAGCCTTGACTAGATGGACCTTTGTTGACAATGTAATGTCTCTGCTTTTTAATATGCTATCTAGGTTGGTCATAACTTTCCTTCCAAGGAGGAAGCATCTTTTAATTTCATGGCTGTGGTCACCATCTGCAGTGACTTTGGAGCCCAGAAAAATAAAGTCAGCCACTGTTTTCACTGTTCCCCATCTATCTGCCATGAAGTGATGGGACCAGATGCCATGATCTTAGTTTTCTGAATGTTGAGTTTTAAGCCAACTTTTTCACTCTTTTCTTTCACTTTCATCAAGAGGCTTTTAAGTTCCTCTTCACTTTCCGCCATAAGGGAGGTGTCATCTGCATATCTGAGGTTATTGATATTTCTCCCAGAAATCTTGATTCCAACTTGTGCTTCTTCCAGCCCAGCATTTCTCATGATGTACTCTGCATATAAGTTAAATAAGCAGGGTGACAGTATACAGCCTTGATGTACTCCTTTTCCTATTTGCAACCAGTCTGTGTCCAGTTCTAACTGTTGCTTCGTGACCTGCATATAGGTTTCTCAAGAGGCAGGTCAGGTGGTGTGGTATGCCCATCTCTTTCAGAATTTTCCTCAGTTTATTGTGTTCTGCACAGGCAAAGGCTTTGGCATAGTCAATAGAGCAGAAATAAATGTTTTTCTGGAACTCTTGCTTTTTCGATGATCCAGCGGATGTTGGCAATTTGATCTCTGGTTCCTCTGCCTTTTCTAAAACCAGCTTGAACATCTGGAAGTTCACAGTTCACATATTGCTGAAGCCTGCTTGGTGAATTTGTGGCATCGGTTTACTGCCACTGTGCGCAGGCACAGTGAGAGGAGCTACCCCAGGCCCATGGTAAGGAGTGGTCGCTGCGTTTTGCTGGAGCAGCCGTGAAGAGATATCCTACATCCAAGGTAAGAGAAACCCAAGAAAGATGGTAGGCACTGAGAGAGGGCATCAGAGGGCAGACAGACTGAAACCACCATCACAAACAACAGGCCAATCTGATCACAGAGACCACAGCCTTGTCTAACTCAATGAAACTAAACCATGCCATGTGGAGCCACCCAAGACAGAGGTCTGACAGAATGTGGTCCCCTGGAAAAGGGAATGGCAAACCACTTCAATATTCTTGCCTTGAGAACCCCATGAACAGTATGAAAAGGCAGAAGTATAGCACACTGAAAGATGAACTCCCCAGGTCGGTAGGTGCCCAATATGCTACTGGAGATCGGTGGAGAAATAGTTCCAGAAAGAATGAAAGGATGGAGCCAAAGCAAAACAAAACAAAACAAAACAAAACAAAAAAAACACCCAGTTGTGGATGGGACTGGCGATAGAAGCTAGGTTCAATGCTGTAAAGAGCAGTATTACATAGGAACCTGAAATGTTAGGTCCATGAATCCAGGCAAATTGGAAGTGGTCAAACAAGAGATGATAAGCTTGAACATCGACATTCTAGGAATCAGCAAACTAAGATGGACTGGAATGGGTATATTAAACTCAGATGACTTTTATATCTAGTACTGTGGGCAGGAATCCCTTAGAAGAAACGGAGTAGCAATCATGGTCAACAAAAGAGTCCGGAATGCAGTACTTGGATGCAAACTTGAAAACGACAGAATGATCTCTGTTTGTTTCCAAGGCAAACCATTCAATATCACGGTAATCCAAGTCTATGCCCCGACCATTAAAGCTGAAGAAGCTGAAGTTGAAGGGTTCTATGAAGACCTACAAGACCTTCTAGAACTAACACCCAAAAAAGATGTTCTTTTCATTATAGGGGATTGGAATGCAAAAGTAGGAAGTTGAGAAACACCTGGAGTAACAGGCAAATTTAGCCTTGGAGTACAGAATGAAGCAGGGCAAAGGCTAATAGAGTTCTGCCAAGAGAACGCACTTGTCATACATAGCAAACACCCTCTTCCAAAAACACAGGAGAAGACTCTACACATGGACATCACCAGATGGTCGATACTGAAATCAGAGTGATTATACTCTTTGCAGCCAAAGGTGGAGAAGCTCTATACAGTCAGCAAAAACAAGACTGGGAACTGACTCTGGCTCATATCATGAACTCCTTATTGCCAAATTAAAACTGAAATTGAAGAAAACGTAGAAAACCACTAGACCATTCAGATGTGACCCAAATCAGATCCCTTATGACTATACAGTGGAAGTGAGAGATAGACTTAAGTGACTAGATCTGATAGACAGAGTACCTGATGAACTATGGACGGAGGTTTGTGATATTGTACAGGAGACAGGAATCAAGACCATCCCCAAGAAAAAGAAATGCAAAAAAGCAAAATGGCTGTCTGAGGAGGCCTTACAAATAGCTGTGAAAAGAAGGGAAGTGAAAAGCAAAGGAGAAAGGTAAAAATATACCCATTTGAATGCAGAGTTCCAATGAATAGCAAGGAGAGATAAGAAAGCCTTCCTCAGCGAATTGAAAATAGCAAACGGTAATACAGCTGAAGGTGAATATCTAGTTCTCTTCTCATTGAGGTGTTACTGCCTATTCAGGAATATTTTTTTCTTTGAATTATTCTCATTACTATAAATTCTTGCCTTGAATCTTTTTCTTCTTTCAAACCATAAGAAAAAAGAAAAGAAATTTCACCTCAATTAGTTAACCTGTAAAACAAGATCAGCATATCTGCCCCTTCAGTATCTTTAGAGATGAAAATAAACTAAGTAGTTTCAATATATAATCCATTAAATTTAGTTAAACTGAAGCTGATTACATCCAAGGTAAGCAAAAGGCCTTGCTTCAAATTTAAATATTTGTGAAAACTAAAGTACATACATTAAAGTTTTAGAAATCAAAGACAAACTCACTGTTTCCCATGATTGATTTTTCTCCCACTTAGTCCCGCTCTCATAGATATGTTAGAAGTGTATATGCCTAAAGAAAGAGATTGGAGAGCAAACAAATTCTCAGAGGCCTTTCACATAAAAACTTTGAAAAATACCTGCAAAATCACCAAAAAGTTAGTTTACTTTGGGTGCTTATTTCTGTGTGTTTCCTGTAGAATTCAGTATACGTTGCCAGTTCCTCTTTTTAAACAGGTATTAAAGGATCGTATTTTTCATTCTGTGCAATTTAATGCAAGTGTATTCTGAACAATAAGATATAGTAGGGATATTCTATAAAGCATTATAGGAAAATAAAAATGCTAATGTTGAACAAAGTTTTTCCATTTAAGCCTCTGACCTCATTAGCTATGTCCTTGTATTCTCAAGATGGGATTTTGCTCAATGCTTTAAACATCTCATATGCTCAAAAAATATTTTTCAGCCCTTCATATTTCATTGAGGAATTCTTCTTAGGGTGAGAAATCCAACTCATAATTTCATTACTGCATAATATGGAATGATTGGGAAGACCAGAGATAACTGACTAATCCTTAAAACAAAAGGCACATCTACAGTGATCCTACTTGAGTCCTTCCCTTGAGATAGTCTTGTGTAGGCAGGAAAGGTGATACTGGCCTGCAACTTTACTGGCTTACTGTGACCAGCATTTTCCCTTGTGATCCTGACTACCTTTGACCTAAGCTAT
This sequence comes from Bos grunniens, assembly GCF_055505025.1. Taxonomy (NCBI): domain Eukaryota; kingdom Metazoa; phylum Chordata; class Mammalia; order Artiodactyla; family Bovidae; genus Bos; species Bos grunniens. Next base: position 119,756,550 of record NC_141194.1, on the reverse strand, counting down.
TTAACTAGTTGTTCTTAAGGTTTTCCATGTTCTCAAGGAGAAGAAGAGTTTCAGGTATTTGAAGGGCTTCTGGAGAGCTAGAAACTAACTAGGTAAAGCAGACCCTGATTGTCTTTAGGATTGTCCCTTTAACCCTGTGCATTTCAGATCTCCATTTAAACATTTTAAATGATAAAGAAATTATAAATAACAGGAAATAAAACAAATGATACCACCCTAATGGCAGAAAGCAAAGAGGAACTAAAGAGTCTCTTGGTGAAAGTAAAACAAGAAAGTTAAAAAGCTGGCTTAAAACTCAACATTCAAAAAACTAAGATCTTGGTTTCTGGTCCCATCACTTTATGGCAAATGGAAAGGGAGAAAGTGAAACTGATGGATTTTGTTTTCTTGGGCTCCAAAATCACTGCATACAGTGACTGCAGCCATGAAATTAAAAGACGCTTACTCCTTGGAAGGAAAGCTATGACAAACCTAGACAGCATATTAAAAAGCAGAGACATCACTTTGCTGACAAAGGTCCATAGTCAACGTTATGGTTTTTCCAGTAGTTATATACAGATGTGAGAGGTGGACCATAAAGAAGACTGAGCCAAGTTGAAGAGCAAACTCCGTGAGATAGTGGAAGACAGAGGAGCCTGGTGTGCTGCAGTCCATGGTGTCTCAAAGAGTAGGACACAATTTAGCAACTGAACAACAACAACAAGGCACTCCAAAATAAAATATATAGTTCCACTATAGTAGAACTCTAGTTAAACCCAGCAAACATTCTTCTATCTAAAGGTTAGGAAAATTCTCCTTAGGGACAAGATTTAAAAAGCAGTCTCTTTGGTCTGTGAAATTTAACTTGCTAGACAAGGTTGAACATGTTTCCAGTCAAACGTCAAGCTAGAGGAAGATGTGCTAGATGTCCGTAGGGTAGAAGCTTTCAGCGATTGGGCAGATAATCTTATACAATGGACTACTCCCCGATTATTACCTTCTTCATTGTGAAACCATGTACCTCTTCTAGATTAATCTCCAGACTTTTGGTTCATAATCTCTTCTGTATTTTTTTTTCTTCCAGTTTTTGCATGCAGCCCAGAACTGAAGATAAAGAATCAACTCCTTGGAGTGGATCCAGTTAGTTTGGACTATTGTCCGTATTCCTAACCATGTCTTTTGTGAGGTACTCTGCTCAGCAATGCCTCCCTTTTCTAGACCTCCAAATATTCTACAGATTTACTCATGTTCTTCATTTTAGCCTGATATCTGGAAATTTGCCTTCACAAATTGAATTTTGAGTCTTGATCTCTAAACTTGCACATTGCTAAGTCTGTGCCACTTAGATATACACCTCTCCCATCTTATCCTTCTGTTGCCTTGTAGCAGCCACGTCTCATGTCAGGTTATAAACCTGTACTGAATTTGGATAGTTTTTAAAATCCCTCTTCATTTATGAAAACTAAGGGACATAGAATAAGAACTTTAAAATTTATACCTGCCTAAAAGATATTTTATAGCAAGTTCATAATCATAGAATCATTAAATCCTTAGAATTTCATCATGCAATGTCAGGACTCATCAATTTCAGCTTTACATCTAAAGGTAAACAGCTTTCTATAACAACCTGAATAAATAACTATTTAATCATTTGGTTACAAGTGAAAGACATCCAACTAAAACTGGCATAAGAAAATAAGGAAATTTATTATGAAAATAGTGTAGAATTTCTTGGGAGTCAAAGCAGGGCTATAACTGGGACTAAGGATGAAACTGTCAAATACCATCAGGGTTCAATAATTTTTTCTCTGATTTTCACTGCTTTTTTGGCTTCACTCTTTCTCCACATGGCAAAACACATGGCTGCTTACAGTTCCTGAGTTTTATAGAACCTGGCTCAGGAGAAAGTGCCTTGATTCTGTGGCTTCTGAATCCAGTTATCACACAAAGGGCTCATCTTGGGTCAGTTACTATTCCAGGGCCAACCATTTATGACCACTGAGAGTAAAGTTTTGTCATGTAAAATGATTGCTCTTTTAGGCTTCCTTGTTTATAGGTAGGAAGTTCCTAGGAATACTGGGTATAAGTTAGAGTGCTATAAATACAAATATTTATTATACATACATATGTGTTGTATATATAGATACACACATATACACACATAAATATATGCATATATAATTTATATAGATGCATAAGTGTATATGTATTTGTGTATACATATACATAAATGTTTTGCATTCTTCTTAAATACTTCCAATGATAATGAGGTGCTTGTTACTTTGTGAAATACCTAATTCTCTGAAGAACATAGTTGCTAAATTTTTTTGATTTGAAAGACTATTAAAGTGAGATGAGCAAAATAGTAGTGACAGAGAGGCTGAGTATTAAACCCAATTAGGTAATATTGGCATGATAACAGAAATTAGAAGTTGTGTTCATTCCTTTCTCAGCCCCTGTGAATAGTACAATGATACTTTCTATAGCTGTGGAGATGAGTTATTGGCATCAGTAGTGATAAGAAATAGTGATTGCAGGTTATTAAACAGTAATTAATTGACGGTCTATATTTTGAAGTATTAAAAAATTAAGATGAAAACAAGTAGGATATGAGGGTAATGAAAAACTGAAAATAGTTTGATATTTAAGTCATTTTCATACAAGCTATTAAACATACATTTGAAATGTTACTCTTTGATATACAATCAAAATGTTTTAAATATAGACTCACAATTCACAAACACTTTTAGGCAACTTCTTCAATAGTACTTGTTGGATGGTGTTTATCTCATCTCCATTCTGATTTTCTTTTTGCTTAGTGTTTAAATGTGCTCTACTGTTTTAAGCAAAGGATTGTGTGTCTCTTTTGCACTTTGGAAAACAGTTCTGCATAACTTATTACTGTCAATGTAGAGGGTTGTGGGCTTCCCCAGTGGCTCAATGGTAAAGAATCCAACTGCAATGCAGGAGCCGCAGAAGGCATGGGTTTGATCCTTGAGTTGGGAAGATACCCTGGAGGAGGACATGGCAACCCACTCCAGTATTCTTGCCTGGAGAATCTGATGGGCAAAGGAGCCTGGTGGGCTACGATCCATAGGGTTTCAAAGAGTAAGACATGACTGAAGCCACTTAGCACACACACACGTGGAGGGTTCTAATAAATATATTTGAACATTGTTTTTGTATTTTAATTTAGATTGAGCTAAATACTCAATAAACTCTACAGTTTGCACAACCAAGCAATTTTGAGACCTCAGTTTAACACTGAGTGATCCAAGAGTTGGAAATTTGTGAAATTTTTTTGTAATATTGATAGTTCTATTATAAGACTATTAAGATGAGCTATCATGCCAAGTGTCACTGATGTTCTAAAGTTTCTAAACCAGACATTAATTTGTAAATCTTAATCCCAATATGAATTTCAGTATTTTTATAAAATTTTCTTGAAATCAATGAATAAGAGTACAAATAAAATGTGAAGATTGTTGATGTAACCAAACAAATGAATAAATTAGCAAAAACTAACTTAAAATATGGCCTTTATTAGCTTTATTTAACATCTAATAAATAATGATGAACCATGTCAAATATGTTCCCCTGACTATCTCTCCCTTCCTCCATCTTCTGACTCTCAGTCTGTCAGTATTCCACAATCCAAATTCAGCTTGGGACATCATATTGGTTTCCATTGAATTTGGAATCAGCCAACCATCATTCTGAATTTGAAAAGTCATCTTTGATCTATGTGTTTCAGCAGTGACACAATACATAAGTGAAGCCCTTAGATGCTTATGGAAAATTTTCACAAACCTTTTCATGCTGACCTTAGAATTCTACCAAATAACCAGGATAGACAGTCACATGAGGCTCAAGTTAAGTGACAGTCCAAAGTCTTGTCTCGCTCTATATGACAAACTACATGATCTAAATCCAGGGTTTGATTTTAAGCCTCCTGATCTATTGATTTTGCTTTTTGTTTCTTGTGTTTGGTTTTCTTACAACATCTATATTATGTAAATATCTCTTGGTAACATACAATTTTAATAATTCATTAACAAAATAAGTATCAGGGATTTTTTTTTCTTAAAATATGATTAGAAATTTAGCCGGTGATATACAAGCTATGTTCACATGTGAAAGCTATGCAATATAGTCCCATTTATCTGACTGCTGATTTTCATGGTTGATGTCAATTTACTGGATTGGTCAGACTGAGATGAGTAATCTCTGCTAAGAAGACAGATGATGTCAACATCCAAAGGACCACATTTGAGAGATGACCTAAGACTGATGATTCCATGTGCCTTGACTGTTTTCCTGGTCATGAGGCATATGATATTTTGTGGCAATTTCATATAAAACTCAGTCTTGTAAATGGAATGTGTGTTTTAAATCAGCTGTTGATTAATGAATCAGGAATGAGTGGTGAGGTGAAACTAAAGAACTACAGATTGCTCCCTAAAGTTACAGATTGTCACTCATTCTCTATTCACGAGTGTATGGAGATTTGGTTCACATCTCTATATAATTTTTTTCTGACTCAGTTTATCCATCAGAAAAATGAATATCACAAACCAAATAATTTTATATGAAACAGTTGAAGATCATTTATATCATAAATATGAATCTAAATGACACCTTAAATATGCAGAATGGAACATGGCACACTGCTTCAAAGGGAATAAATTTACAAATACATGTGGTTACAATTGTGCAATTGCCCATTTTATGGTACTCTTTTATACTTACGATTGAGGCATATCACATTTTTGCAACTCTGACAAGCCCAGGAATGACCTTGTGCAATTTAGCTGTCTTTGTATTTTATTTTATTTTTTTATTTATTTATTTTTTTAATACATATTTTTATTTTTTATTTTTATTTTTTTTTATGATGGTCAATCAAAACGCCCCTCAAATTCTTCCAAAGCTGTTAAGGCCACCCTGTCTGATAAAAATGGCCTCAAACATCATTGCTGCTGCAGAAAAGTATATTCTTTTTTTTTTTTTCGACTGGCATCTCGTTTCATACATGACATTTCACATGTTTCAATGCCATTCTCCCAAATCTTCCCACCCTCTCCCTCTCCCACATAGTCCATAAGCCTGTTCTATACATCAGTGTCTCTTTTGCTGTCTCGTATACAGGGTTATCGTTACCATCTTTCTAAATTCTATATATATGCGTTAGTATACTGTATTGGTGTTTTTCCTTCTGGCTTACTTCACTCTGTATAATAGGCTCCAGTTTCATCCACCTCATTAGAACTGATTCAAATGTATTCTTTTTAATGGCTGAGTAATACTCCATTGTGTATATGTACCACAGCTTTCTTATCCATTCATCTGCTGATGGACATCTAGGTTGCTTCCATGTCCTGGCTATTATAAACAGTGCTGTGATGAACATTGGGGTACACGTGTCTCTTTCCCTTCTGGTTTCCTCAGTGTGTATGCCCAGCAGTGGGATTGCTGGATCATAAGGCAGTTCTATTTCCAGTTTTTTAAGGAATCTCCACACTGTGCTCCATAGTGGCTGTACTAGTTTGCATTCCCACCAACAGTGTAAGAGGGTTCCCTTTTCTCCACACCCTCTCCAGCATTTATTATTTGTAGACTTTTGGATCGCAGCCATTCTGACTGGCGTGAAATGGTACCTCACAGTGGTTTTGATTTGCATTTCTCTGATAATGAGTGATGTTGAGCATCTTTTCAAGTGTTTGTTAGCCATCTGTATGTCTTCTTTGGAGAAATGTCTATTTAGATCTTTGGTCCATTTTTTGATTGGGTCATTTATTTTTCTGGAGTTGAGCTGTAGGAGTTGCTTGTATATTTTTGAGATTAGTTGTTTGTCGGTTGCTTCATTTGCTATTATTTTCTCCCATTCTGAAGGCTGTCTTTGTATTTTAGCATATATTATTTTGAAGTTAAAGCAAATCTAGTTCCATTGCACGTTAACCATGGTGTATTTTCCATTTTTCCAAAATGATGTACCTGAACACAATAGGCTAGCATTCTAGATGTTCCAAATATAGTTTATACCTAATTTAAACTTGATAGAAGCTATAGTCTAAATGATGCCATGCATTTTCTGCTATTTGGAATGTCTATATCAGAATTCCTGGTAATTATAGAAAATATAGTTAGGATGCATGAGTGCATCTTTGTGTCTGTTTGTATACATAAACTGTCACAATCTATTTCACAAGTTAAAAATAAGTAAAACTGTCATAATCTATTTTAAAGGTTAAAAATAAGTAAAAACTGATGGCTGGTCTGGGTATTGTAGAAGTCAGAATTCTAAGATGTACCCCTTCCCACCAAGATTCCTGGACCTTCATATATACACATCTTCTCACATGTACTCAATCAAATACCAACTTTGTTATGAAAGAATTTTGCAGTTGCAATTAAAGCCCCTGATCAATTGACCTTAAGATAGGAAGAATATTAGTGTGGACCTGACTTAGTCAGTTGAGACTTTAAGCCTGATCTTAGAATTGAGAGATGGAGGGCAGTGGGCCTAAGATGGCAGAGGAATAGGATGGGAAAACCATTTTCTCCCCAACATATTTATTGGAAAAACATTTGAACACTGAGCAAATTCCAAAAAACAACTTCTGAACCCTGGCGGAGGATACCAGGCACCCAGAAAGTCAGCCCACTGTCTTTGAAAGGAGGTAGGACAAAATATAAAATATAAAAAGAGAGACAAAAGAGTTAGGGATGGAGACCCATCCTGGGGATAGAGTCATGAAAAAGGAGAAGTTTCCAAACATCAGGAAACCCTCTCACTGGCGGCTCTTTAGGGAGTTTTGGAATCTCAGAGGGCAACATAACAGGGAGGAAAAAATAAATAAATAAAACCCACAGATTACATGCCTAACCGCAACTCCCAGGGGAGAAGTAGCCCAGACGCTCGCGTTCGCCACCAGCAAGCAGAGGCTGAACAAGGAGGCATGGGCTGCATTGCTTAGGGTAAGGACCAGGCCTGAATGCCCTGAGGACAGTCTGAGGGAGCTAACTTTTAGATAGCAAACCAAACTGTTGGATAGCCAGAGAGAGAGAAAAAAAGAAAAAGAAAGAGAGAGAGAACTTTGCCGCAAAAAGCTCTAACCTAAGGTACTACCGGGCCCACTCACAGAACAAAGGACTGAGAGAATACCACAGGAGAGCTAGCCAGATGCAGACTGGCCCACACCCTGCTAGAGGCAGAGAGGCAGGCAGGCGACAGCCAGAGCCAGAAGGCAAGGGGGCAATCTCGGTGCCAGAGACTACATCCTCTACCAAACTGTGATCAGGCTCCCAATTGCTAATCAAGTCTTCCTGGGATTCTGGATGGTTGGCATCTGCCAGGAGAGTCACAGCCAGAGATCAGCTCCCCAGAAGAGACACATGGCACACCTGAGACAAATCTCCTGCTGCGCACCCAGGAAACTGAGCAGCTGGGATGAAGGAGTTGATAAGATGCATCACACACCTGGTGAGAGTGCTCTCACCCAAGCACCTGGTCGCCTGAGCTACTCGGAATTTGGAAGGGAGAAAACACAGGCCCAACCACGTCTGTGCCTTTGGGGAGTACCCAAGAACCTGAACTTGAGGACTTAGACCTGGGAAGTGCATGCAACCCAGGGCCCACTTTAGACAGTTCCCCTGCAGAGCAACCTAGAGCCTGAAAAACGTAGACTGGGAAAGCACACATGTCATGAGCTGGGGCAAACCCAGTGTGGCCCAGACACTGCAAGCACTCTCTACACATGCCAGTGATATTTGTTTGCACTGTTCCTCCTCCCCACAGCACAACTGACAAGTGAGCCTAAATAAGTGACCACCTTCACCCCATTGTGTCAGGGAGGAAATTAGACACTGAAGAGACTTGCAAACAGAAGAAACCAAAATAAACAGAGGGAAAAGGTTTGGACACATATTAATCAAATTAATGAAGATCAAAAGCAAAGAACAAATATTAAAAGTAGCAAAGGAAAAACAACAAATAAATAACAAGGGCATTCCCATAAGGATAACAGCTGACCTTTCAATAGAAACTCTTCAAGCCAGAAGGGAATGGCAGGACATACTTAAAGTGATGAAAGAGAAAAACCTACAACCCAGAGTACTATACCCAGCAAGGATCTCATTCAGATATGAAGGAGAAATTAAAAGCTTTACAGACAAGCAAAAGCTCAGAGAATTCAGCACCACAAAATCAGCTCTTCAACAAATGGTAAAGGATCTTCTCTAGACAGGAAACACAGAAAGGGTTTATAAACTCAAACACAAAACAACAAAGTAAATGGCAATGGGATCATACATATCAATAATTACCTTAAATGTAAATGGGTTGAATGCCCCAATCAAAAGACAAAGCCTGATTGAACAGATACAAAAACAAGACCCCTATATATGCTGCCTACAAGAGACCCACCTCAAACCTAGGGACACATACAGACTGAAAGTGAATGGCTAGAAAAAGATATTTCATGCAAATAGAGACCAAAAGAAATCAGGAGTAGCAATACTCATATCAGATAAAATAGATTTAGAAATAAAGGCCGTGAAAAGAGACAGAAGGACACTACATAATGATCAAAGGATAAATCCAAGAAGAATATAACAACTATAAATAACAATTATAAATATACATGCACCCCACATAGGAGCACTGCAATATGTAAGGCAAATGCTAACAAGTATGAAATGGGAAAAAAAAAAAAAAACAGTAATACAACAATAGTGGGAGACCTTAATACCCCGCTCATACTTATGGATAGATCAACTAAACAGAAAATTAGCAAGGGAACACAAACTTTAAATGATGCAATGGACCAGTTAGACCTAATAGATATCTATAGGACATTTCACCCCAAAACAATGAATTTCACCTTTTTCTCTAGTGCACAGGGAACTTTCTTCAGGATAGATCACATCCTGGACCAAAAATCTAGCCCTAGTAAATAAAAAAAAAAAAAAATGAAATCATTCCAAGCATCTTTTCTGATCACAATGCGGTAGGATTAGATGTCAACTACAGGAAAAAAAAATATTAAAAATACAAACATATGGAGGCTAAACAACATGCTTCTGAATAACCAACTAATCACAGGAGAAATCAAAAAAGAAATCAAAATATGCATAGAAATGAATGAAAATGAGTACTACTACTACTACTAAGTCACTTCAGTCGTGTCCGACTCTGTGCGACCCCAGAGACGGCAGCCCAGCAGGCTCCCCTGTCCCTGGGATTCTCCAGGCAAGAACACTGGAGTGGGTTGCCATTTCCTTCTCCAATGCATGAAAGTGAAAAGTGAAAGTGAAGTCGCTCAGTCGTGTCCAACTCAGTGACCCCATGGACTATGGCCTACCAGGCTCCTCCATCCATGGGATTTTCCAGGCAAGAGTACTGGAGTGGGGTGCCATTGCCTTCTCTGGAAAATGTGTACACAACAACCCAAAACCTATGCGACTCAGTAGAAGCAGTGCTAAGAGGAAGGTTCATAGCAATATAAGCTAACCTCAAGAAACAAGAGAGAAATCAAATAAATAACCTGACTCTATACCTAAAGCAACTAGTAAAGGAAAAAATGAAGCACCCCAGGGTTAGTAGAAGGAAAGAAATAATAAAAATTAGGGCAGAAATAAATAAAAAAGAAACAAAGGAGACCATAGCAAAAACCAACAAAGCTGAAAGATGGTTCTTTGAGAAGATAAATAAAGTAGACAAATCATTAGCCTGATTCATCAAGAAAAAAAGGGAGAATAATCAAATCAACAAAATTAGAAATGAAAATGGAGAAATCACAACAGACAACACAGAAATACAAAGGATCATAAGAGACTACTATCAGCAACTATACGCCAATAAAATGGACAACTTGGAAGAAATGGAAAAATTCTTAGAAAAGTACAACTTTCCAAAACTGAACCAAGAAGAAGTAAAAATATCTTAACAGACCCATCACAAGCACAGGAACTGAAACTGTAATCAGAAATCTTCCAGCAGACAAAAGCCCAGGACCAGAGGGCTTCACAGCTGAATTCTACCAAAAATTTAGAGAAGAGCCAACACCTATCCTACTCAAACTCTTCCAGAAAATTGCAGAGGAAGGTAAACTTCCAAACTCATTCTATGAGGCCACCATCACCCTAATACCAAAACCAGACAAAGATGCCACACACAAAAAAGAAAACTACAGGCCAATATCACTGAAGAACATAGATGCAAAAATCCTTAAGAAAATTTTAGCAAATAGAATCCAACAACATATTAAAAAGATCATGCATCATGAGCAAGTGGGCTTTATCCCAGGGATGCAAGGATTCTTCAGTATCCGAAAATCAATCAATGTTATACCCCCACATGAACAAACTGAAAGATAAAAACCATACAATTATCTCAATAGATGCAGAGAAAGCCTTTGACAAAATTCAACATCCTTTTATGATAAAAACCCTCCAGACAGCGGGCATAGAAGGAACATACCTCAACATAATAAGAGCCATATATGATAAATACACAGCAGACATTATCCTAAATGGTGAAAAATTGAAAGCATTTCCCCTAAAGTTAGGAGCAAGACAAGGATGCCCACTCTCAACACTACTATTCAACATAGTTTTGGAAGTTTTCACCACAGCAATCAGAGAAAGAATAAAAAAAGAAAAAAGAATCCAGATTGGAAAAGAAGAGTGAAACTCTCACTGTTTGCAGATGACATGATCTTCTACATAGAAAACCATAAAGACTCCACCAGAAAATTACTAGAGCTAATCAATGAATATGTAAAGTTGCAGGATATAAAATTAACACACAGAAATCCCTTGCATTCCTATACACTAACAATGACAAAACAGAAAAAGAAATTAAGGAAACATTCCATTCACCATTGCAACAAAAAGAATAAAATACTTTGGAATAAATCTACCTAAAGGAACACAAGACCTATATATTGAAAACTATAAAACACTGGTGAAAGAAATCAAAGAGGACACAAATAGATGGAGAAATATACCATGTTCATGGATCGGTAGAATCAATATAGTGAAAATGAATATACTACCAAAAGCAATCTATAAATTCAATGCAATCCTTATCAAGCTACCAATGGTATTTTTCTAAGAACTAGAAAAAATAATTTCACGATTTGTATGGAAATACAAAAAAACCTCGAATAGGCAAAGCAATCTTGAGAAAGAAGCATGGGCCTGGAGGAATCAACCTGCCTGACTTCAGGCTCTACTACCAAGCCACAGTCATCAAGACAGTATGGTATTGGCACAAAGACAGAAACATAGATCAATGGAACAATATAGAAAGCCCAGGGATAAATCCAGGCACCTATGGACACCTTATCTTTGACAAAGGAGACAAGAATATACAATGGAGAAAAGACAATCTCTTTAACAAGTGGTGCTGGGAGAACTGGTCAGCCACTTGTAAAAGAATGAAACTAGAACACTTTCTCAGAGAAGGCAATGGCACCCCACTCCAGCCTGGAAAATCCCATGGATGGAGGAGCCTGGTAGGCTGCAGTCCATGGGGTCGCTAAGAGTCGGACACGACTGAACGACTTCACTTTCACTTTTCCCTTTCATGCATTAGAGAAGGAAATGACAACCCACTCCAGTGTTCTTGCCTGGAGAATCCCAGGGACGGGGAAGCCTGGTGGGCTGCCGTCTATGGGGTCACACAGAGTCAGACACGACTGAAGCGACTTAGCAGCAGCAACAGCCAAACACTTTCTAACACGATACACAAAAATAAACTCAAAATGGATTAAATATCTAGATATAAGACCATAAACTATAAAACCCCTAGAGGAAAACATAGGCAAAACTCTCTCTGACATAAATCACAGCAGGATCATCTATGATCCACCTCCCAGAATATTGGAAATAAAAGCAAAAATAAAAAAAATGGGGCCTGATTAAACTTAAAAGCTTCTGCACAACGAAGGAAACAATAAGCAAGGTGAAAAGACAGCCTTCAGAATGGGAGAAAATTATATCAAACGAAGAAACTGACAAAGAATTAATCTCAAAAATATATAAGCAACTCCTGAAGCTCAATTCCAGAAAAATAAATGACCCAATCAAAAATGGGCCAAAGAACTAAACAGACATTTCTCCAAAGAAGACATACAGATGGCCAACAAACACATGAAAAGATGTTCAACATCAGTCATTATCAGAGAAATGCAAATCAAAACCACAATGAGGTACCATCTCTCTAATCAGAATGACTGCTATCCAAAAGTCTACAAATAATAAATGCTGGAGAGGGTACGGAGAAAAGGGAACCGTCTTACACTGTTGTTGGGAATGCAAACTAGTACAGCCACTATGGAGAACAGTGTGGAGAGTCCTTAAAAAATTGGAAATAGAACTGCCATATGGCCCAGCAATCCCACTGCTGGGAATACACACCAAGGAAACCAGAATTGAAATAGACACGTGTACCTCAATGTTCATTGCAGCACTGTTTACAATAACCAGGACATGGAAGCAATCTAGATGTCCTTTGGTAGATGAATGGATAAGAAAGCTGTGGTACATATACATAATAGAATATTACTCAACTATTGAAATGAATGCATTTGAATCAGTTCTAATGAGGTGGATAAAACTGGAGCCTATTATACAGAGTGAAGTAAGTCAGAAAGAAAAACACCAATACAGTATACTAATGCATATATATGGAATTCAGAATGATAGTAACGATGACCCTATATGGTAGACAGCCAAAGAAATACAGATGCAAAGAAAAGTCTTTTGGACTCTGTGGGAGAAGGCGAGGGTGGAGTGACTTGAGAGGGTAGTGTTGAAACGTGTATATTATCATATCTGAATCCGATCGCCGGTCCAGGTTTGGTGCATGAGACAGGGTGCTCAGGGCTGGTACACTGGGATGACCCTGAGGGATGGGATGGGGAGGGAGGTGGGACGGGGGTTCAGGATGGTGAACACATGTACACCCATTGCTGATTCATGTCAATGTATGGCAAAAACCACTACAATACTGTAAAGTAATTAGCCTCCAATTAAAATAAATAAATTAATTTTAAAAAAAGAAGTGAGAGATGGAAGAAGTCAGAGATACACCAGGTGGATTCAACACAAGAAAAGTGTATATCAAAGGTTTGAAAATGGAGACAGAGGATGTGGGTGGCTTCTAAGACCTAAGAGTGGCTTCTGAATGACAGCCAGCAAGAAAACAGGGACCTCAGTCATACAACCAGTGAATTTTGCCAGTATATGATGAGTTTGGGAGAGAATTCAAAGCCTCAAATGATATTATAGCACCAGTCCACACCCTGATTTCAGCCTTAATGAGACTGAGTAGAGGACATGGCTAGTCCATCCTCAGACTCCTGATGCAGTGATACTGTGAGATGATGTCTTTATTACTTTAAGCTGATACGTTTATGGTAATTTTCTATACAGAAATTGAAAACTAGCACATGCAATTTTATCTTTATCTTCATATCTCAACCTAGGTCCTCTCTCAGGGGCAGTGATTGTGAGTACTCTTGTGTAAAGGTCTAAGTCTTTATTATTTGAAATTCCCTGTATTTTTCTCCAACATACTTTTCTATCCTTACTTTCCACTATAAGTTTGTAGTCACCCTCTTCTCTGAGTATATTCTTCCCTGTATATTATACTTCTATACCAATGATTTTATTTTATCTTCTACTTAGAAGTCCATCTCACATTCCTTCAATATTTCTGGCCCCAGTCTTAACCATCATTCAAGGTTCAACTCCAACGCCACCTCTTTCCTAAAACTGTCATTGACTTACTGCAGTTTTTTCAATCTGTCCCTTCTTTGTACACCGAGAGAAGTATCCTAAGGCTCTCGTGAGCTTCTCTTCTTCTTCATTGTGTTCTAGTTGCACAGACATTTGATCTTTTTACAAGGAAGAAGTGCCACTGTAGCATATATATTGCCTTATATACAGGAGGTGACTTAGATGTATGGACTGATGGATGGATGGGTAGTTGGTACATTCATGAGTTAGTGAATACCAAGAACTGACCTTTACTATCCTAATATTCTATCCACTTCACCTTCTCTAACACATTTATATATTCTTCTCTCTTTCTTGGTTACTTAATTTTTCACCATCCCCATCCTCCACACTCTTCTCTTGCTGAATCAGACTTTCTTGCTATCATATCCGTAAGTAGTAAAACTGAAAACACGTTGCATGAGAAATTATGCCACCCTAGTATTTCACTGCTCTAATTTGGCCTCTGGGAATTATTTGGTGCATGAGAGATAACTGTATGTTCATTCCGTTGCTAACATAATTCTAAAAAGGGCTTCCAGCTCAGTGCTTCCTATATGTACATATATAAAAATAAATATATACAAATATGTGTGTGAGTGTATAAAGGCAAAGGTGCCTTGGTGACTAATCAGACAAGACATTTGTATTATTAGCTAAGGTGTATAGAAAAACATGTGTCATCTGGGCCTGAAAAAAAACAATTAGGAAAATTATTTTCAGCTATCATAATTTTGCTAGAAACATGAAAGCAAATGGAAGTACATAAAGTTGAATAATGCTATAAGCAATTTATCAAGATAATTATTGTTATTACCTATCCAGCAGAAGTAAGAGGATATTTTGTATCAACCATTGTTATAATGAATAGTTTGGTGAGTAATCCAAATTAAACCTCTTGATGTTGCTCACAATTGTGTGGTCAAAATACACAATTCTTTGTAGAGTGCCAATTGCTTATAACACTAAATTATAGATTTCAATAAATTAATGATGTTTCACTTAACTGTGCTAGAATCCCCCATGTGTTTTGTAAAGATAGTTGTGCCTGTTGAATGACACAGTGACAACTGCATGTAAAGAGATTCTTCTCTAAGTAAAATAACTTAAATGTGTTTCATATCTTTCCAATTCTTTCTTTGTTAATGCTGTGCCTTTCTCTGCTTCCTTTTACCATCACTGCCCTTCATCAGCTTATGTTTCTATTATGTTCCTGAATATGAGATCTATAAGATGATGAGAAGCAGGATTAAAGTCACTGATTATTGAGCATTTACTATGTGTGATCTAAATATATGTGTGTGTTCATGTGTATACACAGACATATATGTATTTATTTAATCCCCCAAACCAACTCAGACAACAACATAGGAACTCAGCAAATATTTTTAAAGTAATAAAGATTTTAGCTAATAAAATCATAGGAAACATCAATTGGAGTAAAATGGGAAAGAACAAAAAGAGGCAGAGAACCATCAAGAAAAATTTGAAGAATCTGAAACGCTGAAGCTCTGAAATTTTTACCACCTAAGTTATGAAACAGAGCTGTAAGTCAAAACCAAATCTTGCCAGCCCCAAATTATATATATTCATTCATGGTAGTACAGCAATTACTTCTTCCACAGAAAAGCCAGTGGCCACTATTCATTATCATTTCTTCAAACTATTCCTAAAGATTATCTACTTCTTTTTCTTTCATTTATATTTGTGTTTTTCAATATTTATGTTGTCAATTGATGTTTTCTGTGCTCATCTTTACTATACTCCAATCCAAAATATTTATTCAGGGATGAACTTGTGCCAAAGAAGATGCTATCATTAAGTGAAATAAATACAACCCCCTACCTTCATGGAGCTTATGATCTAGTTGGAGAAGATAGACAATAAATAAATAAAATACTTACTGTGGCAGGTGATGACAAGAGGTATAAGGCAAATACAATAAAGGAGGAGAAATGGCAATGCCATGGAGCAAGGCTTTGGTCAAAGAAGGTCCTGAGGCAATGGCCCATAGTCAGAGAGTAGGTAAATGCATGTTCCGATTTCACTTCCAGGTACTCTAGTACCTAATATCTATTATTTCTCAGTACTTTTGACCTGGGCTTCACCGGTGGCTCAGTGGTAAAGAATCCACCTGCAATGCAGGAGCCTCAGGAGACATGGGCTTGACCCTTGGGTTGGAAATGTCCCTTGGAGGAGGGCATGACAACTCACTCCAGGATTATTGCCTGGAGAATCCCATGGACAGAGGATCCTGGTGGGCTACAGTCCATAGGGTTGCAAAGAGTCAGACACGACTGAAGCAACTTAGCATGCACACATGCATTTTTGACTTTCTGAGTGACAAGAGGATCAAGAACGCCACACTAGTTCTAGATTTCATCCCTAGTTGTGTCAATGGGGCACCTGGCATTCTGCTAGATTGTGTTGATTTTGACTCATGAACTGATAGAAGCATTGGTCTATAACTAGGTGGACTCGGAGAGGAGCAGCAAATAGTGGTATGGATTCCTTGGGCTTCATTTGTCCTATTGCTCTGGTCTTTTTTGTTGTAAGCAGGAGAGACACCTCCTTCCTATAAATCCCAATTATTCTCTGGGTGGGCAATTTTCCAACGATTTCTTTTTCATCCAGCAGACAAGCTCCCATCTGTTCAGCAAGAGAGTAAACATTTTGAGGTACATTGTTTTCTTTGTAAGCTTTCTGAAAAAGAATGCTGCTGCTGCTGCTAAATCACTTCAGTCGTGTCCGACTCTGTGCGACCCCATAGATGGCAGCCCACCAGGCTCCTCCGTCCCTGGGATTCTCCAGGCAAGAACACTGGAGTGGGTTGCCATTTCCTTCTCCAATGCATGAAAGTGAAAAATGAAAGTGAAGTCACTCAGTCGTGTCTGACTCTTAGCGACCCCATGGACTGCAGCCTACCATGTTCCACCATCCATGGGATTTTCCAGGCAAGAGTACTGGAGTGGGGTGCCATTGCCTTCTCTGCTGAAAAGGAATAGCTAAGTGTAAATCCACAAGAGCTTTCACATTCATAGGCAACATTTATGAGTGTGTTTAACATAAAATCTTACTATTAAACTTTAGCTGATCTACTCTTGTGAATCTTTTACCAATTATTTAGGTTCTAATCATCATCTTCCAGCCCAGCGTTTCTCATGATGTACTCTGCATACAAGTTAAATAAACAGGGTGACAATATACAGCCTTGATGTACTCCTTTTCCTATTTGCAACCAGTCTGTTGTTCCATGTCCAGTTCTAACTGTTTCTTCCTGACCTGCATATAGGTTTCTCAAGAGGCAAGTCAGGTGGCCTGGTATTCCCATCTGTTTCAGAATTTTTCACAGTTTATTGTGATCCACACAGTCAAAGGCTTTGACATAGTCAATAAAGCAGAAATAGATGTTTTTCTGGAACTCTCTTGCTTTTTCAATGATCCAGAAGATGTTGGTTATTTGATCTCTGGTTCTTCTGCCTTTTCTAAAGCAAGCTTGAACATCTGGAAGTTCAAGGTTCACGTATTGCTGAAGCCTGGCTTGGAGAATTTTGAGCATAAGTTTACTAGTGTGTGAGCGATTTCACTTTCACATTTTACTTTCATGCATTGGAGAAGGAAATGGCAACCCACTCCAGTATGCTTGCCTGGAGAATCCCAGGGATGGAGAGCCTGGTCGGCTGCCATCTATGGGGTCGCACAGAGTCAGACATGACTGAAGTGACTTAGCAGCAGCAGCAGCAGAGATGAGTGCAATTGTGCAGTAGTTTGAGCATTCTTTGGCATTGCCTTTCTTTGGGATTGGAATGAAAACTGACCTATCCCAGTCCTGTGGCCACTGCTGAGTTTTCCATATTTGCTGGCATATTGAGTCCAGAACTTTCACAATGTCATCTTTCAAGGATTTGAAAGAGCTCAACTGGAATTCCATCACCTCCACTGGCTTTGTTCGTAGTGATGCTTTCTAAGGCCCACTTGACTTCACATTCCAGTATGTCTGGCTCTAGGTGAATGATCACACCATTGTGATTATCTTGGTCTTGAAGATCTTTTTTGTACAGTTCTGTGTATTCTTGCCACCTCTTCTTAATATCTTCTGCTTCTGTTAGGTCCATACCATTTCTGTTCTTTATTGAGCCCATCTTTGCATGAAATGTTCCCTTGGTATCTCTAATTTTCTTGAAGAGATCTCTAGTCTTTCCCATTCTGTTGTTTTCCTCTATTTATTTGCACTGATTGTTGAGAAAGGCTTTCTTATCTCTCCTTGCTAGGCTGGAATAAGAACAACCTGGAATCAAGGTTGCCAGGGGAAATATCAGTAACCTCAGATATGCAGATGACACCACTTTTATGGCAGAAAGTGAAGAGGAACTAAAAAGTCTCTTGATGAAAGTAAAAGAGGAGAGTGAAAAAGTTGGCTTAAAGCTCAACATTCAGAAAACTAAGATCATGGCATCTGGTCCCATCACTTCATGGGAAATAGATGGGGAAACTGGAAATAGTGTCAGACTTTATTTTTTTGGGCTCCAAAATCACTGCAGATGGTGATTGCAGCCATGAAATTAAAAGACACTTACTCCTTGGAAGGAAAGTTATGATCAACCTAGACAGAATATTCAAAAGCAGAGACATTACTTTGCCAACAAAGGTCCGTCTAGTCAAGGCTATGGTTTTTCCAGTGATCATGTATGGATGTGAGAGTTGGATGGTGAAGAAAGCTGAGTGCCGAAAAATGGATGATTTTGAACTGTGGTGTTGGAGAAGACTTTTGAGGGTCCCTTGGACTGCAAGGAGATCCAACCAGTCCATTCTAAAGGAAATCAGTCCTAGATGTTCTTTGAAAGGAATGATGCTGAAGCTGAAACTCCAGTGCTTTGGCCACCTCATGCTAAGAGTTGACTCACTGGATAAGACTCTGATGCTGGGAGGGATTGGGAACCAGAGGAGAAGGGGACGACAGAGGATGACATGGCTGGATGGCATCACCGACTCGATGGACATGAGTTTGAGTGAACTCCAGGAGTTGATGATGGATATGGAGGCCTGGTGTGCTGCAATTCATGGGGTTGCAAATAGTTGGACACAAGTCAGTGACTGAACTAAACTGAAATGAACGGAATCATCATCTTAGCTACTAGTTAATTTAATTTGTCATGCTGATGTTGTCTTCTTAGCAGCATCTTGGTTTTGTCAAGATTAAATGGTATGATCTGTGTAAAGACTACAGCTTCATTCATGTTCAATAACTTGTGAGCTCATCTTATACAGCAGGTAAGGTGGCTTGTGTTGACCAGAAGTTTCTTTCTCTTGTTTTCTGTTTTAAAATGAGTACTAAGGAAAGTTTATTATTACAGAACATCAACATTTATTGAAAGTACCAGTAAGCAAGGAGTTTAAGTAATACTGTAATTCAAACATGGCAAACATAGTTTATAAGACCTATTTATATTCTGTACTAGATTTTGTACTTTTTTGGCAATTTGACATACAAGTGAAAAAAAATGGTTTCAATTGTTTGCTTTGCATTTCATTCTTCTCAGACATGTGCTTTTGTTACACTTTTAATCTGTGGAAGGGTAGAGAAGTGAATAAACTGATGTTATGTAAAAACTGAGATAGTTACCTTGAATAAGGTCTCACATTCTTGATTTGACTTTGCTTCCTTGTGGTATTATTGAACTTGTATCTTTATCCTCCATATTTTCTGTATATGAAAATTAACTCTAGAAGTTAGATTAGATTCTGGCTTGAGACTTTTGATAAGAATATTACATAGATGGTACTGTGGTCCTCATTGTATTGTAACAGGAATCACACAATAATTGATTGTCCCACCTTTATTGAAGAACTCACTGATCAGTGGGGTCTGGTAGTATATATAGACTGATCTCTCTATTGTTAAATTCCTCATCAAGTTGCTATATAATGGTTTCAGCATTGTTGTCTGAATCAATTATGTCATTTAGGATTGCAAAATATTGGTTTTTAATCTTATTGTTTTTTCCATATGTATTAGTTGGGATTGTTCTATAAAAATTGCTTACCTTTGTCAATTAGGATGATTTAGTTACTCTGAAATATAGTTCATACTTGAAAGGCAAGATAAATATTTAGGTCTTTCCTTTTAATTACCAAATTTCAGAATACAAAGTTGGTAACAGCAATTTCTAATGGCGACCAATGAGGGTTTTATATTAAATATGATGTACATTGAAAAATGACATTACAAAATCCAGCTGGATTTCTTTTCTAGAAATAGTACATCATTGATGACTTTTGTTAAGTGAGAATAATTGATCACATACCCAATAAAGCAGGCTGACTATTGATACTGGTAAGCTCTTTCTGTTTTTAAGGAACATCAAGAATGTACCATAGCTTTTTAGTCCCTGTATCATTTAAATGTGTCTGCATGTACTGTGAAGGCTGAGGCATCTGGGGTGCTTTATGCCTAGGGGATCATCCTAGGGCTGTGCTTGGAATCTGAGGCCTGAGTTAGTTAAAGGTTTCTAAAGGTTTCTCTAGTTGGCTCCAGCATCCATTCATTATTTCTGGGTCTCTGATGTTAACATATGTCTAAATGAAAAAATGTCCCTTTTCAATGAAAAGTAATAAAGAACTGACAGTAATCTTCCTGGATGTTAAAGATAATTTATGCTGGGAATTATGCTAATATTTATTGACTAATGCAATAAATCAAGTTATTCAACACATTTATCAGTTAATTATATGAAAATTATCTTTCAGTTGCAGTGAGAGGGGGTTAAATGATAAAATTTATATTTTCCCTGACTTTAAGGATTTTTTTCTATTTGTATGGGGAGAATTTTTTAAACTTATTTCAATAGAGAGATTAGCTACATAAACAGAATAGACAGATACACTCTCACACAAACACACACACACATATAAATAAGTTAATTATATGGGGCACAAAGAAGTACATGTTATGGAAGAGGTCCTATGTATTATGGGACTTGAAAAGTAATTAATATACTTTCCCTGTATTCACTTCCCTCGTGTGTAAAGAAAGCTTCATAGACAGCACGGTACTGGAGTTTGATATTGAAGGATAGGCAGACCTGATATGATTTGGCAAATGATACTTTATGGGATTTAAAGGAAAAGTCAAGTATGATTCCAAGATTTCTTGCCTGAGTTACTTTGTGGATGATGGTGTTATCTGGAGAAGGAAATGGCAACCCACTCCAGAACTGCAACCATTTGGCTGGGGATGATGAAGGTGTGAGGAGTTGGTGGGAAGCTGGTGAATTCAGTTTTGGGGAGTAAAAATTACTAGGCTACATAACTCCTTCTGCTTTGACCAAATTCCAATCTGGCACTCAATCCACTGTTCCCATTCATTAATACAGCAAATATTTATTGAGTTTTGACTATGTGTCAGACACTTTATTGAGTACTAGAGCTACAGAAATGAACAAGACAGAAAAAGTTCCACCTGTACAGAAGTGACAAGCTAGTCTATTGAGGAAGATAAACATTAAAATATTGGATTAACTACAGTTTTGAGAGGAAGTTAGAGTACCGTACCTTATGAAAGCATTTGAGACGGTGACCTAATTCAATCTGGGACTACGGTGGACCTCCGTTATGTCAATCTGTGTACAAAGCTCCCAGTGGTACCTTTTTTACAAAACCCTGCAGCTTCTCCTTGGTTACAGCAGGATCTTGCACATATTTAGAGCCTCAGTTCTCTTCATTGGAAAATGGGGATGAGTACATTGCCACACTTGATGATTATATTGTCACATGTATATGAATTAAATATTTCATATAAACCACACAACATTGTGCCAGGCAATATAGATTTTTTTCCTCCTCTTTCCCAAATCTGAATCTTGTGACTTTCTATCTTTAGCAACATAGCCCACCATCAGCACACTGGCACACTTGCAGAAATAAGCACATATTTTGGACATTTCATCCTTGGAATATGTCAACCAACATAGGGCTTCCATTCTCTGACTTCCTTCTGTGCTGAGCTTATCATCATCTACATCATCTTTATGACAGAAAGTCCTTTCAGAAGCTTTGTTATAGCAAAATCATAAATCTTGATAAATTATCAAAACCATCAAATTGCTTCATGTGTTTCTCATCCACATAGGCACCATGACTCCACTGCTTAGATTGTGCATGTGGCTAAATTTAAGTCACTTTCTTTTTCTTGTGATCTTTATGAATACACCTGGACTTGTTAGACCACATTTCCCAAGTTTTACTTCAGAAAGAGAGGCCATCACCTATTGCACAGCACAGGGAACTATATTCAATACAGTTATAATAACTTATACTGGAAGACAATGAAAAAGAATATGTGTGTGTGTGTGTACTATTGAATCAATTCGCTGTATACCTGAAACTAGCATAACATTGTACATCAACTATATTTCAATAAAATTATTTTAAAGACCACATAATTATAGGAAAAAAAGAGAGATCATCATACTTAAGACAACGGGACATATATATACAGTTTAATTCATAATACCTGCCTTTGACATCTTAATTTACCCTAAGTGGTTTTAATAAAACCTAATAACAACCCTTGGAGAGGGAAATGGCAACCCATTCCAGTATTATTGCCTGGAGAATTACATGGACAGAGAAACCTGGCGGGCTACAGTCCATGGAGTTGCAAGGAGTCAGACACAACTGAGTGACTAGCACAACAACCCTGTATTTCATCTGTTAAAAAATTAAACAAAAAATATGTCATTCAGTCTATTTCTTGGGCTTCCCTGGTGGTCTAGTGGTAGAGAACTCGCCTGCTAATGCAGGGAACATGGGTTTGATCCCTGATCCAGGAAGATCCCACATGCTGCAGAGCAACTAAGCCTGTGCACCACAACCATTGAGCCTGTGCTCTGCAACAAGAGAAGCCACGTGATGAAAAGCCCATGCACCACAAGTAGAGAGTAGCCCCAGTTTGTTACAACTAGAGAAAGTCTGTGCGTGGGAACAAAGACCCAGCACAGCCGTAAAAATAAATAAATCTTAAAAAAAAAAGTGTATTTTTTTTTCTTTAAATATGCTCCAATGTTTGTATGTTGACTTTTTTGGCATTTTCTCTTTAGCCTCTCCTTGATTTACAAGGAAATATAATTTTGTTCGGGCTTCCCTGGTATGTCAGCTCGTAAAGAATCTGCCTGTAATGCAGGAGACCCCAGTTCAATTCCTGGGTTGGGAAAATCCTCTGGAGGAGGTATAGTCTACCCATTCCAGTATTCTTGGGCTTCCCTGATGGCTCAGATGGTAAAGAATCTGCCTGCAGTGCTGGAGACCTGGGATCAGTCCCTGAGTTGGGAAGATCCCCTGAAGGAGGGCATAGCAACCCACTCCAGTATTCTTGCCTGGAAAATCTCCATGGACAGAGAAGCCTGGTGGGCTACAGTCTAGGGGGTTGCAAAAGGTCAGATATGACCAAGCAACTAAGCACAGTACAGCATAATTTTGTTCTTTCCTCTATATGAGCAACCCACATCAATACCTGATACCCTGTGGATCTCTGAAGGGATCATAAGACCACTGTTTTTAACCTCAGTTGAACTTTTAGTACTTTCTCCTCATAAATTCTGGCAGTGTTTAGCCATTTGATCATCATCATGGGACCATTATTGACAGTTTGTGATATATATATATATATGTATATATATATCAGATCAGTCGCTCAGTCGTGTCCGACTCTTTGCGACCCCATGAATTGCAGCAGCCAGGCCTCCCTGTCCGTCACCAACTCCCGGAGTTCACTCAGACTCACATCCATCGAGTTGGTGATGCCATCCAGCCATCTCATCCTCTGTCGTCCCCTTCTCCTCCTGCCCCCAATATACGTGTACAATATATGTATACATATATGTATACAATATATGTATACATATATTGTATATATGTATATGTATACAATATATGTATACTATATGTATACAATAATACATATACTACATATATATATATATATATATATATATATATATATATATAATACATACATATAACAGAATTAGCTCTCCTTTTCACAGAGCTTTCAAAGGCAGCAGGGATACATTTTCTCATCAGTCTTCACAGGAGCGCCTGACTGGCAGTGCAGTGTGTGTGTGATGGCATACATTTGAAGTGACTGGTTAATAGCTGGCAAGGGGAGAACAGGTGATACACAAATAACATGCTCCTTTACACTCTGATAGCTCTCATTTTGTCTCATCTTTTATTCACAAGTGAGAAAGGACACTCACACATACATTTTATACATGTGTTTACACAGTAGGGTAGAGTAGGTGAGGAAGAAAAGTGCTCTGGAGCCAAGCTGCCTGAGATCATCTTTCTGTTGAGTAGTTACTATCCATGAGCTATGAGAGCTCAGGTGAATTATATTTCTATGTGAGTTATATTTCTACAACTTAATGTCCTCATTTATAAGATGAGGATACTAGAAGCCCTGAAGAGTGATGTTGCAATAAATAATGTAATCTGCATATAGATATTAGATCAATGCCTGATATGTAATAGAACTTCAGGAAGAATTTACCATAATACTCTTATGGTTGGATTTTAGCTCTGATTGGTTGGAGAGGATTGCTATGGAGTTAAACACCTGTATGACTCACCTATCAGAATTTCAAGGGAATGATGACTATTATTCAAAGGAATAAAATGGTTATTCACATTCTTATCAAAGCTCTTTGAAAGGTACCTAAAGTTGAACCATAAACTGAAAAGTGACTCAGTTTATATTCTTTTTTATATTTTTTCCATCTTTGTCACAAGATATTGAACATATTTCCCTGTGTTATATAGTAGGACCTTGCTGTTTATCCATCCTATATATACTAGTTTGCGTCTGCTAACCCCAAACTCCCAATCCATCCCTCCCCTAACTCCCTTCCATTTGGCAACCACAAGTCTGTTCTTTATGTTTGTGAGTTTGTTTCTGTTTCATGGATATGTTGATTTGTATAATATTTTATTTATGTATTGGATTCAACATATAAGTGATATTGTATGGTATGTGTCTTTCTCAAGTACTTCACTTGATGTGATAATCTCTAGGTCCATCCATGCTGCATCAAATTGTTTGATTCTCTTGGATGTCTGAATAATATTCCATGGGTAAAGTGTCCGCCTGCAATGCAGGAGACCTGGGTTCAATCCCTGAGTCAGGAAGATCCCCTGGAGAAGGAAATGGCAACCTACTTCAGTACTCTTGCCTGGAAAATCCCATGGACAGAGGAGCCTGGAAGGCTGCAGTTCATGGGGTCAAAAAGAGTCAGACACGACTGAGCGACTTCACTTTACTAATGCATATTCCACTTTATATATACTATATCGTCTTTATCCATATTTCTGTCAATGGACATTTAGGTTGTTTCCATATGCAGTCTATAGTAAACAGCACTGCAATGAACATTGGGGTGCATATATCCTTTAGAATCATGTTTTTCTCTGAATATGTGCCCAGGAATGGGATTGCTGGATCATATGATAGCTCTATGTTGAGTTTCTTAAGGAACCTCCATACTGTTTTCCAGTTTACACTCCCACCAACAGTGTAGGAGGGTTCCCCTCTCTCCATGCCTTCTACCTTGTTGATATTTTATGATGATAGCTCTCCAGGAAAAGGGTGTATCCCCTAGGCAAGCATTTATCCAACACCACACTTACTCCTTGTTTTAACTATAGATGGTGAGTATATATGTAGGAGATGGGACGGGGAGACAACTTTTATGAAAAATATGAAAAAATGTTCATATTGAATGTGTGCATGTTAATGGAGGATTAACCATCCTACATACATTTGGATTTATCTAGCTTTAGGAAAAAATAAATATTTTTCTCCTGGACACATATCAGCAAATCTGGGAGGAAGTAACATAGAAATGATTGTCAGGGAGATAAGCTATTTAGTTTTGAATTTTCTGTGGGATAGCCATTAGGTGAACAACCAGAAATTGACTTCTCTGTGACTTCAAAGTTGTTTTTATGTTTCAATCTTTGCCTGTACCTCCACCCTCACCTTCCAGCACTCAAGGAATTTGTTGGGATGACTACTTACCACAAACCAGAGCAGTACAAAGTACAGAGCTGGAGACAGAGAAGCCTGCTGCTATCACTTACTAACTGTGTCACACTGGATAAATGACTTAATCTCTCAAAACACAGGTTTTCTTACATGTAAAACTGAGATTAAAAATATTAGCTCATAGGATTGAGATGAGCATTAAATGAGTGGCCTGAAAACTTATCACAGCGTTGATACATTTATATCATTCATTAAGTGGTAGCTGATTGCAGCCATGAAATTAAAAGATGCTTACTCCTTGGAAGGAAAGTTATGACCAACCTAGATAGCATATTCAAAAGCAGAGACATTACTTTGCCAACAAAGGTCCATCTAGTCAAGGCTATGGTTATTCCAGTAGTCATGTATGGATGTGAGAATTGGACTGTGAAGAAAGCTGAGCACCAGAGAATTGATGCTTTTGAACTGTGGTGTTGGAGAAGACTCTTGAGAGTCCCTTGGACTGCAAGGAGAACCAACCAGTCCATCCTAAAGGAGATTTGTCCTGGGTGTTCATTGGAAGGACTGATGCTGAGGCTGAAACTCCAATATTTTGTTCACCTCATGTGAAGAGTTGACTCATTGGATAAGACCCTGATGCTGGGAGGGATTGGAGGCAGGAGGACAAGGGGATGACAGAGGATGAGATGGCTGGATGGCATCACCGACTCGATGGACATGAGTTTGGGTCAACTCCAAGAGTTGGTGATGGACAGGGAGGCCTGGCATGCTGCGATTCATGGAGTCACAAAAAGTTGGACACGACTGAGTGACTGAACTGAACTGAAGCTAACTATCTATTACATGTAACTGAATGCAAGATATATATAAAAAAAAGTGTTCAGTTATATGTTTAGATATCACTGTCTCAATCAACATCAGTTTGAGCAAACTCCAGGAAATAGTGGAGGACAGAGGGGCCTGGAGTGCCGCAGTCCATGGTGTCACAAAAGGTCAGACACAGCTTAGCAACTAAACAACAAAAAAGAGAAAATTATTTAACTACACAGAATACAGTAGTCAAGGCTTGGTAAAATACATTTTCACTTAACTTCTGGTGCTAATATGCAGTCTAGTGCTTAAAAAGAAACTTGATTGCAAATAATGGACTGTCATCCTTACTACTACCTAGTTTATTCACTTTATTTTTGGAATTTTGTAGTGCTACAAATAGTGTTCTGAAGAAAAAATTCTAATATATTCAAATTGGAGATTTAGAAAACAGAAATTGAGGAGCAGACTGAAAAAGATGGGATGTATAAGGCTCTATTTTGAAGTATAGAGAAAGTAGAATGAAAATTCTTTTTCTTCCTCCTCTTTTCCTTATTACTATTTTATGTAGCTCTAGTAGCAGCGGATCAAATTACCAGCATCCGTTGGATCATAGAAAAAGCAAGAGAACTCCACAAAAACATCTACTTCTGCTTTATTCATTATGCCAAAGTCTTTGACTGTGTAGATCATAACGAACTGGAAAATTTTTGAAGAGGTAGGAAAACCAGACCACCTTATCTGTCTCCTGAGAAATCTGTATGCTGGTCAAGAAACAACAGTTAGAACCAGACATGGAATAGCAGATTCCAAATTGGGTAAGGAATACATCAAGGCTGTATATTGTCACCCAGCTTATTTAACTTATATACAGAGTACATCATATGAAATGCCAGGCTGGATGAAGCACAAACCAGGATCAAGATTTCCAGAAGAAATATCAATAACTTCAGATACACAGATGACACCACCTTTATGGCAGAAAGTGGAGAGGCACTAAGAGCCTCTTGATGAAAGTGAAAGAGAAGAGTGAAAAAGCTGGCTTAAAACTCAATATTCAAAAAACGATCATGGCATTGGGTCCCATCATTTCATGGCAAATAGATGGGGAAACAATGGAAGCACTGACAAACTTTATTTTCTTGGGCTCCAAAATCACTGCAGATGGTGACTGCAGCCATGAAATTAAAAGACGCTTACTCCTTGGAAGAAAAGCTATGACCAACCTAGACAGCATGTTAAAAAGCAGAGACAGGGGGTGTGGTCCTAGGATGGCAGAGGAATAGGACAGGGAGACCACTTTCTCCCCCACAAATTCATCGAAAGAACATTCAAACACTGAGTAAATTCCACAAAACTTCTGAATGCTGGCAGAGGACAGCAGGCATGCCAAAAGGCAGCCCGTTGTCTTCGAAAGGAAGTAAGACAAAATATAAAAGATAAAAAGAGAGACAAAAGAGTTAGGGACAGAGATCCATCCCGGGAAGGGAATCTTAAAAGAGGAGAAGTTTCCAAAAACCAGGAAACCTTCTCACTGGTGGGTCTGTGGGGAGTTTAGGAATCTCAGACAGCAAGATAACTGGGAGGAAAAATGAATGAATAAAACCCACAGTTACATGCCTGATGGCAACTCCCAGCAGAAAAGTAGCCCAGAAGCTCGCAGCCACCACCAGCAAGTGGGGACTGAACAGGTAGGCAGGGG
Organism: Bos grunniens; assembly: GCF_055505025.1. Classification (NCBI taxonomy): domain Eukaryota; kingdom Metazoa; phylum Chordata; class Mammalia; order Artiodactyla; family Bovidae; genus Bos; species Bos grunniens. The sequence continues at coordinate 119,728,234 of NC_141194.1, read as the reverse complement.
CTGCATTACTTAGGGTAAGGACCGGGCCTGAATGTCCTGAGGGCAATCTGAGGGAGCTAACCTGAAATAGCAACCCAAACTGTGGCATAGTCAGAGAGAGAGAGAAAGAGAGAGAGAACTATCCCACGAAAAGTCCTAACCTAAGGCATTGCTGGGCCCCGCTCACAGAACAAAGGACTGAGCTAATACCAGAGGAGAGCTAGCCAGCTGCGGACTGGCCCATCCCCCACCAGAGGCAGGGAGGCAGGCGGAGGGCAACCAGAGTCAGAAGGGGGCAATCTTGGCCCCAGAGACTGCATCCTCTACCAAACTGCAAGCAGGCTTCCAGTTGCTAACCAAGACTTCTTGGGATTCTGCACGGTTGACATCCATCAGGAGGGTTGCAGCCAGAGATCAGCTCCCCAGAAGAGACACACGGCACACTTGAGATGGGTGTGCTGCTGCCACCCAGAAAACTGAGCAGCTGGGATGGGGGAGGCTATACGACACACCTGGGAAGAGTGTGCTCATCGAGCACCTGGTTGCCTGAGGTGCTCAGACCTGGGAAGGGGACAAAACGATGGCCCAACTGAGTCTGCACCTTTGTGGAGTACCCAAGAACCTGAACCTGAATGTCATAGACCTGGAAAGTGCATGCAACCCAGGGCCCGCTTTAGACAGTTCCCCTGCAGAGCATCCGAGAGCCTGACAAGTGTAGACCGGGAAAGCACACACACCGTGAGCGGAGACAAACCCAGTGCAGCTGAGACACTGCAAGCACTCCCCACACACACCAGGGATATTTGTTTGTGGTGTTCTTCCCTCCCCATAGCAAGCCTGAACAAGTGAGGCTAAATAAGTGACCACCTTTGTCCCCTTGTGTCAGGGCAGAAATTAGACACTGAAGAGACCTGTAAACAGAAGAAGCTAAAATAAACAGAGGGAACCGCTTTGGAAGTGACAAGTGGAAAAGATTAAAACCCTGTAGTTAGCACCAACTACATTGGAAGGGGCCTATAGATCTTGAGAAGTATAAGATGAAACAAGGAACTATCTGAAACTGAACTGACCCTGCACTGCCCACAACAGCTTCAGAAAAATTCCTAGATATATTTTTACTATTATCATTTTTTAAATTTTAAATTAAAGAAAAAATTTAATTACTCTATTACTTCTTTAATTTTCATTTTTACAATCTACTATTACCTTGCAAAAAAAAGACCTTATTTTTAAAACAAACTTCATATATATATTTTTTATAATTTTTGTGATTTTTTTTTAATATTGTATTTTTGAGAGTCTAAACTCTACTCTAGATTTTTCATCTTTGCTTTTTGGTACTTTTTATCAATTTTGTACCTTTAAGAATCCAATCTTCAGTACCCACTTTTACTTAAGAGTGTGATTACTGGCTTGATTACTCTCTCCACCTTTTGACTCTCCTTTTGCTCCCCCAGGTCACCTCTATCTCCTCCCTCTCCCTTCTCTTCTCTATGCAACTCCATGAATTGCTTTGTGTGTTCTGGGCTGTGGAGAACACAGAGAACTGATTACTGGCTAGATCTGTCTCTCTCCTTTTGATTCCTTTTCTCCTCCTGGTCACCTCTATCTCCTTCCTTCCTCTTCTCTTCTTTACATAACTCTGTGAACCTCTCTGAGAGGTCCTAACTGTGGAGAGCACATAGGGAATTGATTACTGGCTAGCTTGCGCTTGCCCCTTTTGATTCCCCCTCTTCTCCTCCTGTTCACCTCTGCCTCCCTCCTCCTTCTTCTTTTCTCCATGCAACTCTGTGAACTTCTCCGGATGTCCCTCACTGTGGAGAATCTTTTAACCATTAACCTAGATGGTTTATTATTGGTGCTGTATGGATAGAGAAGTCTTGAAGCTACTGTAAGAATAAGACTGAAAACCAGAGGCAGGAGGCTTAAGTACAAAACCTGAGAAAACCAGAGAACTCCTGACTCCAGGGAACATTAATTGATAAGAGCTCACCCAAAAGCCTCCATACCTACACTGAAACCAAGCACCATTCAAGAGCCAACAAGCTCCAGAGCAAGACATATCACACAAATTCTCCAGTAACACAGGAACATAGCCCTGAGCTTTAATATACAGGCTTTCAAAGTCACACCAAACCCACAGACAGCTCAAAACTCACTACTGGAAACTTCATTGCACTCCAGAAATAAGAAATCCAGCTCTGCCCACCTGGACACTGACACAAGCTTCCCTAACTAGGAAACCTTGAGGAACCACTTATCCAACCATACCCACAGGGAAGAACCTCCACAATAAAGAAGAACAACAAACTGCCAGAATACAGAAAGTCCACCCCATACACAGCAATCTAAAAAAGATGAAAAGGTAGAGAAATACTCAGCAGGTAAAGGAACATGATAAATGCCCAAGAAACCAAACAAAAGAGAAGGAGATAGGGAGTCTACCTGAAAAAGAATTCAGAATATTGATAGTAAAAATGACCCAAAATCTTGAAAACAAAATGGAGTTACAGATAAATAGCCTGAAGAAAAGGATTGATAAGATGCAAGAAATGTTTAACAAGGACCTAGAAGAAATAAAAAAAAATAGTCAGGCAATAACGAACAATACAATAACTGAGATAAAAAACACTCTGGAGGGAACCAACAGTAGAATAAGAGACAGAAGATAGGATAAGTGAGGTGGAAGATAGAATGGTAGAAATAAATGAACCAAGGAGGAAAAAGGCAAAAAAAAGAATTAAAAGAAATGAGGACAACCTCAGAGACCTCTGGGACAATGTTAAATGCCCCAACATTAGAATCACAGGAGTCCTGAAGAAGAAGACAAAAAAAAAAAAAAAAAGACCATGAGAAAATACTTGAGGAGATAATAGTTTAAAACTTCTCTAAAATGGGGAAGGAAATAGTCATCCAAGTCCAAGAAAACCGGAGAGTCCAAAACAGGATAAACCTAAGGTGAAACACCTCAAGACAAATATTACTCAAATTAATGAAGATCAAACACAAAGAGCAAACATTAAAAGCAGCAAGAGAAAAACAGCAAATAACACACATGGTCATTCCCATAAGGATAACAGCTGATTTTTCAATAGAAACTCTTCAGGCCAGAAGGGAATAGCAGGACATACTTAAAGTGATGAAAGAAAATAACCTACAACCCAGACTACTGTACTCAGCAAGGATCTCATTCACATATGAAGGAGAAATCAAAAGCTTTACAGACAAGCAAAAGCTGAGAGAATTCAGCACCACCAAACCAGCTCTCCAACAAATGCTAAAGGATCTTCTCTAGACAGGAAACACAGAAAGGGTGTATAAACCTGATTCAAAACAACAAAGCAAATGGCAAGAAGATCATACTTATCAATAATTACCTTAAACATAAATGGGTTGAATGCCCCAACCAAAAGACAAAGACTGGCTGAATGGATATAAAAACAAGACCCCTATATATGTTGTCTACAAGATCAGATCAGATCAGTCGCTCAGTCCTGTCTGACTCTTTGCGACCACATGAATCGCAGCACGCCAGGCCTCCCTGTCCATCACCAACTCCCGGAGTTCACTCAGACTCACGTCCATCGAGTCAGCGATGCCATCCAGCCATCTCATCCTCTGTCGTCCCCTTCTCCTCCTGCCCCAAATCCCTCCCAGCATCAGAGTCTTTTCCAATGAGTCAAATCTTCACATTAGGTGGCCAAAGTACTGGAGTTTCAGCTTTAGCATCATTCCTTCCAAAGAAATCCCAGGGCTGATCTCTTTCAGAATGGACTGGTTGGAGCTCCTTGCAGTCCAAGGGACTCTCAAGAGTCTTCTCCAACACCACAGTTTAAAAGCAGCAATTCTTCAGTGCTCAGCCTTCTTCACAGTCCAACTCTCACATCCATAAATGACCACAGGAAAAACCATAGCCTTGACTAGACGAAACTTTCTTAGCAAAGTAATGTCTCTGCTTTTGAATATGCTATCTAGGTTGGTCATAACTTTCTTTCCAAGGAGTAAGCGTCTTTTAATTTCATAGCTGCAGTCACCATCTGTAGTGATTTTGGAGCCCAGAAAAATAAAGTCTGACACTGTTTCCACTGTTTCCCCATCTATTTCCCATGAGGTGATGGGACCGGATGCCATGATCTTCGTTTTCTGAATGCTGAGCTTTAAGCCAACTTTTTCACTCTCCACTTTCACTTTCATCAAGAGGCTTTTGAGTTCGTCTTCACTTTCTGCCATAAGGGTGGTGTCATCTGCATGAGACCCACCTCAAAACAAGGGACATATACAGACTGAAAGTAAAGGGCTGGGAAAAGATATTCTACGCAAATAGAGACCAAAAGAAAGCAAGAGTAGGAATAATCATCAGATAAATTAGACTTTAAAATAAAGGCTGTGAAAAGAGACAAAGAAGGACACCACATAGTGATCAAAGGATCAATCCAAGAAGAAGATACAACAATTATAAATATATATGCACCCAACATAGTAGCACCGCAATATGTAAGACAAATGCTAACAAGTATGAAAGGGGAAATTAACAATAACACAATAATAGTGGGATACTTTAAGACACCACTCACACCAATGGATAGATCAACAAAAAATTAACAAGGAAACACAAACTTTAAAAGATACAAGGCACCTGTTAGACCTAATTGATATCTATAGGACATTTCCGGAGAAGGCAATGGCACCCCACTCCAGTACTCTTGCCTGGAAAATCCCATGGATGGAGGAGCCTGGTGGGCTGCAGTCCATGGGGTCGCTGAGGGTCGGACACGACTGAGTGACTTCATTTTCACCCCAAAACAATGAATTTCAACTTTTTCTCAAGTGCACATGGATCCTTCTCTAAGATAGATCACATCCTGGGGCATAAATCTAGCCTTGGTAAATTCTTTTAATGGAAATCATGCCAAGCATTTTTTTGACCACAATGCAGTAAGATTAGATGTCAATTACAGGAGAAAAACTGTTAAAAATTCCAACATATGGAGGCTGAAGAACATGCTTCTGAAAAACCAACAAATCACAGAATAAATAAAAAAAGAAATCAAAATTTGTATAGAAATGAATGAAAATGAAAACACAACAACCCAAAACCTATGGGACACTGTAAAAGCAGTGCTAAGGGGAAGGTTCATAGCAATACAGGCTTACCTCAAGAAACAAGAAAAAAGTCAAGTAAAAAACTTAATGCTACACCTAAAGCAACCACAAAAGGAAGAAATGAAGAACCCCAGTGTTAGTAGAAGGAAATAGATCTTAAAAATTAGGGCAGAAATAATGCAAAAGAAAGAAAAGAGACCATAGCAAAAATCAACAAAGGTAAAAGCTGGTTCTTTGAGATGAGAAATAAAATTGACAAACCATTAGCCAGACTCATCAAGAAAAAAAGGGAGAATAATCAAATCAACAAAATTAGAAATGAAAATGGAATAATCACAACAGACAACACAGAAATACAAAGGATCATAAGAGACTACTATCAGCAATGATATGCCAATAAAATGGACAACTTGGAAGAAATGGACAAATTGTTAGAAAAGGAAAACTTTCCAAAACTGAACCAGGAAGAAGTAAAAAATCTTAACAGACCCATCACAAGCATGGAAATCAAAACTGTAATCAGATATCTTCCAGCAGACAAAAGCCCAGGACCAGACGGCTTCACAACTGAATTCTACCAGAAATTTAGAGAAGAGCTAATACTTATCCTACTCAAACTCTTCCAGAAAATTGCAGAGGAAGGTAAACTTCCAAACTCATTCTATGAGGCCACCATCACCCTAATTCCAAAACCAGACAAAGGTGCCACAGAAAAAGAAAACTACAGGCCAATATCACTGATGAACATAGAAGCAACAATCATTAAGAAAATTCTAGCAAACAGAATCCAATAACATAATAAAAAGATCATACATCATGACCAAGTGGGCTTTATCCCAGAGATGCAAGGATTCTTATATATTAACAAATCAATCAATGTGATACACCACATTAACAAATTGAAAGATAAAACCATATGATTATCTCAATAGATGCAGAGAAAGCCTTTGACAAAATTCAACATCCATTTATGATGAAAACCCTCCAGACACGGGGCATAGAAGGAACATACCTCAACATAAGAAAAGCCATATATGATAAATGCACAGCAGACATTATCCTCAATGGTGAAAAATTGAAAGTATTTCCCCTAAAGTCAGGAACGAGACAAGGATACCCAGTCTCAACACTACTATTCAACATAGCTTTGGAAGTTTTTGTCACAGCAATCAGAGAATAAAAAAGAAATAAAAGGAATCTAGATGGGAAAACAGAGTAAAACTCTCACTGTTTGCAGAGGACATGATCCTCTACATAGAAAACCCTAAAGACTCCACCAGAAAATTACTAGACCTAATCAATGAATATAGTAAAGGTTCAGAATATAAAATTAACATACAGAAATCCCTTGCATTCCTATACACTAACAATGAGAAAACAGAAAGAGAAATTAAGGAAACAATTCTATTCACCATTGCAATGACAAGAATAAAGAACCTAGGCATACATCTACCTAAAGAAACAAAAGACCTATACACAGAAAACTATAAAACACTGATGAAGGATATCAAGGATGACACAAATTGATGGAGAAATATACCATTTTCATGGATTGGAAGAATCAATATAGTGAAAATGTGTATATTACCCAAAGCAATCTATGCTGTTGCTGCTAAGTCGCTTCAGTCGTGTCCAACTCTATGCAACCCCATAGACGGCAGCCCACCAGGCTCCCCCGTCCCTAGGATTCTCCAGGCAAGAACACTGGAGTGGGTTGCCATTTCCTTCTCCAATGCATGAAAGTGAAAAATGAAAGTGAAGTCGCTCAGTCATGTCCGATTCTTCATGGCCCCATGGACTGCAGCCCACCAGGCTCCTCTGTCCATGGGATTTTCCGGGCAAGAGTACTGGAGTGGGGTGCCATTGCCTTCTCCAAAGTAATCTATAGATTCAGTTAAATCCCTATCAAGCTACCAACAGTATTTTTCACAGAACTAGAACAAATAATTCCACAATTTGTATGGAAACACAAGAAAACCTTGAATAGCCAAAGCAATCTTGAGAAAGAAGAATGGAGCTGGAGGAATCAATTTGCTTGACTTCAGGCTATACTACAAAGTTACAGTCATCAAGAGAGTATTGTACTGGCACAAAGACAGAAATATAGATCAATGGAATAAAATAGAAAGCCCAGAGAAAAATCCACACACCTATGGACACCTTATCTTTGACAAAGGAGACAAGAATATACAATAGAGAAAAGACAAAGTTATAGTCCAAGTTCAAGGTCTAGACCTATGGCAAGGCTCAGGTTGTTCACAGGAGGATTGAAAATGCAAAATTACAGAGAAAAATACAGATGGCAAATGAGCACATGAACAGGTATTCAACATCATTAGCCATTAGGAAAAGACAAGGTAAAACCACATGATATACCATTACACATCTATCAGAATGGCTAAAATAAAAAATAGTTACAACATCAAATGCTGTAGAGGATGTGGAAAAACTGACCATTTATACATTGCTGGTGGGAAAATGGTACAGATAATATGGAAAACAGTTGAGCAGTTTCTTTACAAAACAAAGGAAAAAACTAAACTTGTTAATGACCATATTAGCCAGCAATGTCACTCTTGGGTGTTTATTCTAGAAAAATGAAGAATTATCTTCCCACAAAGTATGTACATGAATATTAAAAGAAGTTTTCTTTATAATAGCCAGTAACGAGGGGAAGCAGGATGGCACACAGGAGGAACCAAATATTCTTCAATGGGAAAAGGGTTAAATAAACTCTGGCATATCCATATACTGAAATATTAGTTAGCAATAAAAATTAGTGAAGTACTGATACATGCAACAACCACAATGAATCTCCAGAAAATAATACTGAATGAAATAAAGCCAAAGATTACTATATACTTTCATTATTGCAACATTCTCCTTTGCTTTTTTGGGCTACACAACACAGCATGAAGGATCTTAATTCCTTAGTCAGGGATCAAACCTGCACCCCTGCAGTGGAAGTGTGGAGTCTTAATCACTGAAGCTCCACAGTAGTCCCTGTATAACATTCTTAAAATGTCAAAATTAAAGAAATACAGATGAGATTAGTTATTACCATGGTTTAAGGAAGGGATAAGAGTAGGAAGAAAGTGGTGCTAGATATAAAAGACAGACTGAGAGATCCTTGGGCGGTAGAAATATTTTGCATCTGGACTGTATTAATGTCAATAACTTGGTTGTTATACGGTACTACAGTTTTGGAAGATATTACTTTTTGAGGAAACTGGCTAAAGAGTACATGATATCTCTCTGATCTCTCTGCATTGTGTTTTACAACTCTATGTGAGTCTACAATTATCTCAAAATTTTAGGTTTAATTTTCTTAAATTAAAGATTAAAAGATGAAGATTGCTGTGATCCAGTAAAATAGAGATCCAGTCAATTTGAAAGTTAATTACCTTGCACTGAACATACAAATCATAGGGTAGATTGGGTCTCATGGTCCTTATACAAATATTAGCTCATGAGTAATCAGTCCTGAAAGATGATGCTGTGAAAGTGCTGCACTCAATATGCCAGCAAATTTGGAGAACTCAGCAGTGGCCACAGGACTGGAAAAGGTCAGTTTTCATTCCAATCCCAAAGAAAGGCAATGCCAAAGAATGCTCAAACTACCACACAATTGCACTCATCTCACACGCTAGTAAAGTAATGCTCAAAATTCTCCAAGCCAGGCTTCAGTAATATGTGAACCATGAACTTCCTGATGTTCAAGCTGGTTTTAGAAAAGGCAGAGGAACCAGAGATCAAATTGCCAACATCCGTTGGATCATGGAAAAAGCAAGAGAGTTCTAGAAAAACATCTATTTCTGCTTTATTGACTATGCCAAAGCCTTTGACTGTGTGGATCACAATAAACTGTGGAAAATTCTGAAAGAGATGGGAATACCAGACCACCTGATCTGCCTCTTGAGAAATTTGTATGCAGGTCAGGAAGCAACAGTTAGAACTGGACATGGAACAACAGACTGGTTCCAAATAGGAAAAGGAGTTTGTCAAGGCTGTATATTGTCACCCTGTTTATTTAACTTATATGCAGAGTACACCATGAGAAACGCTGGACTGGAAGAAACACAAGTTGGAATCAAGATTGCTGGGAGAAATCTCAATAACCTCAGATATGCAGATGATACCACCCTTATGGCAGAAAGTGAAGACGAACTCAAAAGCCTCTTGATGAAAGTGAAAGTGGAGAGTGAAAAAGTTGGCTTAAAGCTCAACATTCAGAAAACGAAGATCATGGCATCCGGTCCCATCACCTCATGGGAAATAGATGGGGAAACAGTGGAAACAGTGTCAGACTTTATTTTTCTGGGCTCCAAAATCACTACAGATGGTGACTGCAGCCATGAAATTAAAAGACGCTTCCTCCTTGGAAGGAAAGTTATGACCAACCTAGATAGCATATTCAAAAGCAGAGACATTACTTTGCCAACAAAGGTCCGTCTAGTCAAGGCTATGGTTTTTCCTGTGGTCATGGATGGATGTGAGAGTTGGACTGTGAAGAAGGCTGAGCACTGAAGAATTGCTGCTTTTGAACTGTGGTGTTGGAGAAGACTCTTGAGAGTCCCTTGGACTGCAAGGAGCTCCAACCAGTCCATTCTGAAGGAGATCAGCCCTGGGATTTCTTTGGAAGGAATGATGCTAAAGCTGAAACTCCAGTACTTTGGCCAACTCATGCGAAGATTTGACTCATTGGAAAAGACTCTGATGCTGGGAGGGATTGAGGGCAGGAGGAGAAGGGGACAACAGAGGATGAGATGGCTGGATGGCATCACTGACTCGATGGACATGAGTCTGAGTGAACTTCGGGAGTTGGTGATGGACAGGGAGGCCTGGCGTGCTGTGATTCCTGGGGTCTCAAAGAGTCGGACACAACTGAGCGACTGAAATGACTGACTGACTGACAGGTTGATGTCAATATTACAATAGAGAAGATGTTCAGCATGAAGATATAATAAATTGAAAGGGATAGCTTCAAGAGCATATGAGGAAGACTTGGATTTCCATGGGAATAAAGTCACTTTGTGGAAGAAGGTAGAGTAGTAGTATGTATGATAGGTTGTTTTAGAAAGAGAGAAGAAATAGGAAATCATGTGGGTGATATATTCTTAAAAAGGTGTGATAAGCATTTGAAGTGGAGAAAATGTAGTAAAAATGGAGGGTATAGTTTCGTGAGTCATATCATGTAGTTTTAATCTTCAGAACCAGGCAAGAGCAATGAGGGAGCGAGTATAGATTTTGCTACCACTACCTATAGGATGGTGAATTAGAAGTTAGCAAATAGAGATCATTTTTAAACATTAATTGCCCAAGAATATTAAGCTGGTTGATTATTTTAAAAACCTAATAAAGCATTGAATGAGAAAATGATAGGATCATCCTAATTGAGATTGAAAATTAAGTTTATTGACCTCAACTTTTTTCTCAGGTCATATCTCATTTGTTTTGTTGAGGATAGTAATTATCTCTCTATAGATGTGTTCCACTCTGTGGTAAGCAAACCAATGACTGGAGACTTTTCATTTGAAGATAATTTCACTGACCCTTGTCTCTGTCTCTTAGATGGTGTCTTTATTGGCCACAGCTAATTAAATAACCTTGAGAACTGCATGCCTCCCTATTTGTTATCCAATAGGATTTTTAAAATTGGTCAGATCAGTGAGTAAGGATGAGGATATGTTTCTGTGTCCAGGAAGATTAAGACTAAATGAATAAAGTGACCAATGTGCTCTACTGTTCAAGGTGATGTGTCTAATTCTTGAATTTTCCTGCAGTTCAGCCTTATTTTACTCTAGATGTTAGAACCTGAAAGATTATTTTAATTATGACAGGTCTCTCAGAATACCATTTGCTTGCCGCTGATAACCTTTCTTTGGTTTTGGCAGCAATTTGTCTTTGTTAAGATGTTTTCAACAGTGCTTATATCCAGTGGGGGGATTTTTTTTCCCAGAAAACCTTCTGAAGGTCAACTGTCACCAGTGTATCCTCAAGACAGTATGTACTCTTTCAACAACAGGACGACCATTAACTCTAAATGAACCTTAAGACACTACAGAATTAAACAGTATGTAGAAAAAGCAGACTCAATTTTGAGCTGTAGTAGGATTGAGAAAAAAATCAGACACTGTTGTCTATTAAATTTTAGAAAAGGAGATGATATTCTAAAGCAAACTTAGTTAAAATATTCACTAGATTTTTCACAATGTGTTATACATTTTAAATTTGTTGAACTTCTTTTGATTCCTTCAGTTCAGTTCAGTTCAGTCCACTCAGTTGTGTCCGACTCTTTGCGACCCCATGAATTGCAGCACGCCAGGCCTCCCTGTCCATCACCAACTCCCAGAGTTCACTCAGACTCACGTCCATCGAGTCAGTGATGCCATCCAGCCACCCCAGCCATCTCTTCCTCTGTCGTCCACTTCTCCTCCTGCCCCCAATCCCTCCCAGCATCAGAGTCTTTTCCAATGAGTCAACTCTTCACATGAGGTGGCCAAAGTACTGGAGTTTCAGCTTTAGCATCATTCCTTCCAAAGAAATCCCAGGGCTGATCTCCTTCAGAATGGACTGGTTGGAGCTCCTTGCAGTCCAAGGGACTCTCAAGAGTCTTCTCCAACACCACAGTTCAAAAGCAGCAATTCTTCAGTGCTCAGCCTTCTTCACAGTCCAACTCTCACATCCATCCATGACCACAGGAAAAACCATAGCCTTGACTAGACGGACCTTTGTTGGCAAAGTAATGTCTCTGCTTTTGAATATGCTATCTAGGTTGGTCATAACTTTCCTTCCAAGGAGTAAGTGTCTTTTAATTTCATGGCTGCAGTCACCATCTGCAGTGATTTTGGAGCCCAAAAAAATAAAGTCTGACACTGTTTCCATTGATTTCTTCAGTTTTTTGTAAAACCTGTCCCTTACATAAACATTCAAACTGTACAAAGTATAGAGAAGAAAATAAAATCACCCATAAACCCATCACTCAAAGGTAATTACCATTAAAATTTTACTGCATTTTTATCCAGTTTTTATGCTATTCACTTTTTTACTTAGTATAATATTAAATGTATTGGTGGTCTGTGATGTTGGATTTCTCAATTTAAAAAATAGAGCAGAATAAAAACTACCAATTTTTTCATGTGTCAAGTACAAAGCATATGTATGACTTTATGTATATGTAATGTCCAAAATAGACAAATGCATAGAGGCAGAAAGTGTATTAGTGATTGCCAGGGACCAGTGAGTGGGGATATGGGGTGATTGACAATGGATATGGGCTTTTGTTTTCAGGTTGATGAAAATTTTCTGAAGTTATTTTGTGATGATGGTTGCACAACTCTGAATATACCAAAAAAAAAAAAAAAAAACCCACTGAACTAAACACTATAAGTGAAGTGATTTTATGGTATGTGCATTACATCTTAACAAAGCTATTTTTTTTAAAAAAGAGAACTTCTACATGTCTCAGCAGCAAATCTACCTACCTCCCTCAATCTGTATCAATCTATTCTGTCTCCTTCCTTTTAAAATGAATGAACTTTATTTATTCCTATCTAAGATGAACACCCTCCACTTGTATGCTGAATTCCACTCAACACCTTTATTTAGCAGCTTTACCATTGATAGATAATGTGCTTCCCATTTGGTTCAGACAGTAAAGAATCCACCTGCAATGCAGGAGACCCGAGTTCTATCCCTGGGTCTTGAAGATCCCCTGGAGGAGGACATGGCAACCCACTGCAGTATTCTTGCCTGGAGAATTTCATGGACAGGGGAATCTGGAAGGCTACAGTCCATGAGGCCACAAGGTGTCCAACATGACTGAGCGACTCACACTTCACTTTCACCACTGATAATACCCCCCTTTTTCAGAATTATTATTTTGTCCCTCTCTACAGGTCATTCCTATCAGCATGGAAATGTGATATCTGTGATATCTTCCATCTTTGATCCATCATCTCTCAGACCTACCACCTCCCCTTAAGATATAACCCCATTTCTCTGCTTTCTAGTGTTACTTCTCTTCTCATTTTCCTTTGAATTCGTTCAACAATTCTCTCATGACCATCGCCCATAAAAACAGCTTTTATCAAAGACCCCCAGTGGCCTTTGCATTGATGAATTAAGTGATCAATTTTCAGTCCCTCTCTTATTTGAAAGAGCAAGATTTGACACAGTCGATCATGTTCTCCTTTTCAAAATGCTTTTCTTTTTTAAAACGACTTCATACTGTTAGAGCAGTTATAGGTTCACAGGAAAAATGTGAGATAATGGTACAATGGTTACCTATATACACTCAATCCCACACATGATAGACTCTCCCATTATGGACATCAGAAAAGTGCATTTGTTACAAATGATGGACCTGCACGTGGCAAGTCACTTCAATCATGTCCAACTCTTTGTGACCCCCATAGACTGTAGCCCTCCAGGCTCCTCTGTCCATAGAATTCTCCAGGCAAGAGTACTGAGTAGGTTGCCATTTCCTTCTCCACACTGATACATCATAATCATTAAAAATCCATAGCTTAGGTTAGGGTTTACACTCGAAGTTTTACATTCATTCTATAGGTTTGGACAGATGTATAATGGCATATATCCAACATTACAGTATCATGCAAAGTATCTTCACTACCTAAAACTTCTCTGTGCTCTATCTATTCATCCCTCCTCCTCCCAAATCTTTGGTAACCACAGAACATTTTATTGTCTTTATAGTTTTGGCTTTTCCCGAATATCATATAGTTGAAATCATACAGTATGTAGCTTTTTCAGACTGGCTTCTTTTGCTTAATAATGTGCATTAAATTTTCTTCCATGTCTTTTCAGGGCTTGATAGCTCATAACTTTTTAGCACTGAATAATATTTCCCTGTCTGTATGTACCACAGTTTTTTCACCCATTCAGCTATTAAATAACACTTTGATTGCTTCAAGTTTGTAGCAATTATGAATAAAGCTGCTACAAACATCTGTGTGCTGGGTTTTATGCTATCAACGCCTTTGGATAAATAACAAGTAGTCCAATTGCTGGATCCTATGTATGTTTGGGGCTTCCCCGGTGGCTCAGTGATAAAGAACCTGCGTGCAGTACAGGAACCATAGGAGATGCAGGTTCAAGCCCTGGGTTGGAAAGATCCTTGGAGGAGGGCATGGCAACCCACTCCAGTAAAATAAAATTTTATTTGTAGTTATTTCCAAAATTGACAGAAACATCAAATACTCCAATTAGTTGCACTGATTACAGAAAATGTTCATAACCACTTAATAAAAATGATACTTTCTCCTAAAATAACAGAAATTTGGGATGGACACACTAAATATTTTAATCCATAAGCATAAAAGATTAACAGCAAAAGGCAAACAAGGACTGAACTGTCAGTTGGACGTTTTACTGAAACGGGCCGCTCCTGGGGCATTCATCACTGCCTCTCTGGTGGGGCCAGCAGCTCGAGTCACCTCCCTCACCAGCCAAGGTGCTCCTCCTGTGTGTCCAGAAAGGCGTCACAACACAAAAGCTCAGATCCCACAGCGTCAGGGAGGTGGGACTTTGGAGTGAGAAACTGGTTTTCAAAGCAAGAACCAGATGAGGAAAATCTTTATGTAAGTGACAAGAGTTTTAGGAAACGAATGTACGAAGCAGAATAAGTTACAAACAGAAGAAGCACTGTGCCCTCCTCCTCTTCCTCCTGCCTGGAGAATCCCATGGACAGAGGAGCCTGGTAGGGTACAGTCCATAGGGTCACAAAGAGTCAGACACAAATGAAGCGACTTAGCACACATGCACCCATCGTATGTTTAGTTGTGTAATAAAACACCAGACTCTCTTCCAAAGTGGCTGTATCACTTTGCTTTCCCACCACCAGTGAATTCGAGTTCCTGTTGCTTTACATCCTTGTGGGCATTTGTTGTTGTCAGTGTTCTGCATTTTGGCTATTCTAATAGGTATATAGTGGTATTGATTTTTAATTTAAATTTATTTATTTTAATTGGAGGCTAATTACTTTACAATATTGTATTGGTTCTGCCACACATCAACATGAATCCACCACAGGCATATACACGTTCCCCATCCTGAACCCCCCTCCCAACTCCCTCCCTGTACCATCCCTCCATGTCACCCCAGTGCACCAGCCCTGAGCATCCTGTATCGAACCTGGCCTGGTGATTCATTTCTTATATGATAATATATATGTTTCAATGCCATTCCCCCAAATCATCCCACCCTCACCCTCTCCCACAGAGTCCAAAAGACTGTTCTATACATCTGTGTCTCTTTTGCTGTCTCACATACAGGGTTATTGTTACCATCTTTCTAAATTCCATATATATGCATTAGCATACTGTATTGGTGTTTTTCTTTCTGACTTATTTCACTCTGTATAATAGGCTCCAGTTTCATCCACCTCATTAGAACTGATTCAAATGTATTCTTTTTAATGGCTGAGTAATACTCCATTGTGTATATGTACCACAGCTTTCTTATCCATTCGTCTGCTGATGGGCATCTAGGTCCTTCCATGTCCTGGCTATTATAAACAGTGCTGCAATGAACATTGGGGTACATGTGTCTCTTTCAATTCTGTGTATGCCCAGCAGTCGGATTGCTGGGTCATAAGGCAGTTCTATTTCCAGTTTTTTAAGGAATCTCCACACTGTTCAGTCACTATGGAGTGGTATTGTTTTAACTTGTAATTCCCTAGTGACATATGGTGTTGAACATATTTTCATATTCTTATTCATCATCTATGTATCTTCTTTTTTTACATATGGATGTCTGGTTGTTTGGTCTGATTTGTTGAAGAGACTATCTTTGCTTTGTTGTATTGCTTTTGCTCCTTTGCCAAAGATCAGTTGACTGTGTGGGTCTACCTATTCTTTTGACAATACCACTTTATGTTGATTACCGGCAAATAAATGGAGACACAATGGAAGTAGTGACAGACTATTTTCTTGGGATCCAAAATCACTGCAGATGCTGACTGCAGCCATGAAATTAAAAGATGCTTGCTTCTTGGAAGAAAAACTATGACAAACCTGGACGGTGTATTAAGAAGCATAGACATTACTGTGCTGGCAAAGATCCATCTAGTAAAAGCTAAGTTTTTTTTTCCCAGTAGTCATGTACAGATGTGGCAGTTGGACCATAAAGAAGGCTGAGTGCTGAAGAATTGATGCTTTTGAACTGCAATGTTGGAGAAGACTCTTGAGAGTCCCTTGGACTGCAAGGAGATCCGACCAGTTGATCTTAAAGAAAATCAACCCTGAAAATTCATTGGAAGGACTAATGCTGAAGCTAAAGCTCTAATATTTTGACCACCTGATGAGAAGAGCCAGCTCATTAGAAAAGACCCTGATGCTGGGAAGATAGAAGGTAGGAAGTAGGAAGAGAACCAAAGTAGGCAGAGGATGAGATGGTTGGAAGGCATCACCGACTCAATGGACATGAGTTTGAGCAAACTCTAGGAAATGAAGGATAGGGAAGCCTGGCATGCTGCAGTCCCTGGAGTCACAAAGAATTGGACACAACTGAGAAGCTGAACAGCAAAGACTGCAGCTTTATGATAAGTCTTAAAGTTTACAGTAAGTCTTGACCTCCCATAGTGTCAGTCTTCCAACTTGGTTTTTCTCCTTCAATAACACATTAATTATTCTAGCCCTTTTGCTTGTTCATATAAACTTTAGAATCAGTTTATCAATATCCACAAAATAATTTTCTGAAATTTTGATTAGTTTGCACTAAATCTGTAGCTGAAGTTGGGAAGACCTGACATCTTGACAATGTTGAGTCTTCATTTCTGTGAAGATTGAGTCTCTCTCCATTTTTTAGGTCCTTTTATCTCATTGTTGTAATTTTCCGTATAGGTTTTGTTTATATTTTGCTAGATTTATGCCTATGTACTAATTAAAATGCTATTATGTTTTTAACTTTAAATTCCACTTTTTCATTGATGGTATATGTGTAAGTGATTGATTTTATATATCCAGTTTGTATCCTGCAACCTTGCTAAAATCAATTTTTAGTTCCAGGAAGCTTTTGCTGATTCTTTTGGATTTTCTATATAAATTATTATGTCTTCTGTGAACAAAGACAATATTATTTTTCCTTCAAAATTTATATACCATTTATTTCCCTCACTTGTATTGTTGCATTAACTTGGACTGAAATACTTTTTTTACTTGACTACCAAGATACCTTATCCTCTTCATTTTCTTACCACCCTCCTAGCTGTCTTTTTTTGGGTTCCTTCTCCATTATCTAGACTCCAAATGTTTGGGAAACCAAAGCTTCATCATGAGATATCTTCACCTATATTCACTCCCTTGGTGATCTCATCCAGTCTCCCAGCTTTAAACGTTATCTACATATTTATGACTCCCAAATTTATAAATCTAGTGCAGATGTACCTTCTTGCTGTTGTTCAGTCACTAAGTCATATCCTACTCTTTGCAACCAGGCTTCCCTATCCTTCACTGTCTCCCAGAGTTTGCTCAAACTCACGTCCATTGAATCAGTGATGCCATCCAAACATCTCATCCTCTGTCACCCTCTTCGCCTCTTGCCTTCAATCTTTCCCAGCATCTGGGTCTTTTCCAATGAGTTGGCTCTTCGCATTAGGCAGCCAAAGTATTGGAGCTTCAGCTTCAGCATCAGTTCTTCCAATGAATTTTCAGGGTTGATTTCCTTTAGGATTGACTTGTTTGATCTCCTTGCAGTCCAAGGAACTCTCAAGAGTCTTCTCCAGCACCACAGTTCGAAAACTTCAATGTATGTATCTATATTTAATTGCCTATTTGACATGTACCCTTAGATGACTAAGAGTTTCTTATGATTCTCTGAAATAGAACTCCATTATTACCCATCCTCCAACAACAAACAAACCTGCCTTTATCTTTCTCATTGCTTCCATTAATTGAAAATGGATCAATTTATTTGCTCAGATGCTTAGACTCATAGGAAAATTAAACTTTGGCTATTTTTAAATGAATTTTTAGAGGCAGCATCTTTTAAAAAATTATTTAATTAATTTGTTTATTTATTTTTTGTTGTGCTAGGTCTTCCTTCCTGCATGCAGGCTTTCTTCAGTTGCAGTTAGTGGGAGCTACTCTTCATTTTGGGACATGGGCTTCTCCTTGCAGTGGCTTCACTTGTTGCAGAGCACGAGCTCTAGGTGCTTGGGCTTAGTAGCTGTGGCTCACAGACTTAGATGCTCCATGGCACGTGGGATTGTCCCTGACCAAAGATCAAACCTGTGTCCCTTGCATTGGCAGGCGGATTCTTAACCATTAGATTCAGAGAGAAGTCCCTAACTTTGACTACTTTTTCCCAGTCACTTCCTACATCCATTGCATCAGCAATTCCTGTTGTCACTATCTCCAAAATTATATCCCAAATCTTATTTATCATAATCTTTCACCACTACCACTTCAGTCCAAGCCAATATCACTTCTTCATGGCATTATGCAATAGCCTAGTCTCTCTGCTTCTCTTGATACCAATATCTCTATTTTCATCACAGAAGTCAAGTTATCTTTTTAAATCATAAGTTGGCTCATTTTACTCCTCTGCACAAAGGTCTCCATTGAATGCTTGTTACAACTGGAATGAAATCCAAGACTTTCACAAAACTGTATGTGATCTGTCCATTGGTTATCTTTCCAAGGTCATTTCCTACCTCCTTCTACCTTGATCTCTCTGCTCTAGCTACAGAGGCTTTCTTCTTTCCTTCATAATCCAATATGTCTCTTTCAACTTGCCAAACTTACTCTCAAACTAGAGTCCATACTGGTCCCTCAGCATGGATTGCTCTTCTAGACATTTGTGCTACACTCCCTGAATTTGTTTGGTTGATACTCAGATAGCACCTCCTCAAAGAGGCTTTTTCCATCTATCATATGAAATAGCATTCCCCATCACTGTATTCTTAAAGAGTGCTAAGTCTTCTTCACAGCACTTGTCACACCTGATGTTATGCCATCTTTACTTTTTTGTGGCTGTTTCACCACACTACAATATAAAATTCATGATAGCAGGATATTTTGTCTGTCTCATTTACTGCCGTATTCCCAGAACCCATAGTACATAGTAAAGTGACTTTTTAGTGAATGGATACATTTAGGAGCCACAGGATATACAATTTCTTGGCTTATTCTTTTTTTTTTTTTTTCATTTTTAGCATTTAAAATAAGAAAGCATTTTATTTAAAAAGATATTCTTGTCATTATGCCGTTACAGACTCAAAATAATGTTAGTTCCTATATATTATTTTAAGTAAAATTTCCTTAGCACTTGCCCAATACTAGGAATTTGTTTCTACATTTTTACAATTGTTATCAACTGTTTTATACATCTTTCTATACAAATTCTTCTCTGCATTTTACATTATCTCTTTAGGATTATTCCTAAGAGGTAGAAATTCATGGTCAAAGGATGAGAATATTTGTAAACATTTTATTTCATATAGACCATTTACAAAGCAAATTTTTTCATTATTTTACTCCAAAAATATTTATTTAATGAAGAAAATAAACAAGATTCTTTGCTCTTTTAGAGCCTTGTAGCTTATATTCTAATGACACATGAAAAAAGTGAAGGTGAAAGTCACTCAGTCATGTCTGACTCATTGCAACCCCATGGACTGTAGCCTGCCAGGTTCCTCTTCCCATGGAGATGCTCCAGGCAAGAATACTGGAGTGGGTTGCCATTTCCTTTTCCAGGGGATCTTCCTAACCCAAGGATCCAACCCAGGTCTTCTGCATTGCAGGCAGATTACTTGCCATCCTGGCAGATAATTGAGAGAGTCAATTCCTAGGTAAGTTGATAAGAAGTCCAGGGTTCCCTCCTGGAGGAGCAGGAGGAGGAGGAAGGGGTCCAGAGCCCTGGAGAAGGAGAACGGTATCTGGGGCTCTCAAGGAGAAAAGGACAGAGTTCTTTTCCACATTGCTTTGTCTTAGCCAACATAACAATGTATCTTGCTGGAGGACATGTTTCTCCTTAACAAGAACCTTCTGACTAATCCTGTCATCTTAAAATGTATATTATGGGAGTGGGTCTGGTAAGATCTTTCTATTGTTAGTTCTAATCTTGTTAATTTAAAATTTATGTTGTGGGAGTGGGTCTGAAAAAAGTGTATAAGGTTTGATAAGACTAGCTACAGAGAAGGCAATGGCAACCCACTCCAGTACTCTTGCCTGGAAAATCCCATGGACAGAGGAGCCTAGTGGGCTGCCGTCTATGGGGTTGCACAGAGTCAGACACGACTGAAGCGACTTAGCAGCAGCAGCAGCAAGACTAGCTACAGGGGCATTCTCCATCCCCCTTCTGATGTCTATATTAGAAGCTTTCTCTGTCCCTTTTCTTACTTTAATAAAACTGCTACACAAAAACTCTTGAGTGATCAAGCCTGGTCTCTGGTCCCGAAGCTAAATATTCTTCTTTGGAGATCACAAATCCAATGTCGTTCACCATAAGCTATCATAATAAATAGATGAGAGTAATAAATACTGTATAGACTATGTTAGAGGTTGATAAGTACTATTAAAAAAAAAAAAGCAAGAGCAACGTGGGAGAACTGGCAGTGTAGAAAGAAAGGGCAGAATATTGAAGTATTAATGAAAGAGTTCTGGTAGACCTCATTAAGGAGATGCTGCTGCTGCTGCTGCTAATTTGCTTCAGTCATGTCTGACTCTGTGCGACCCCATAGACAGTAGCCCATCAGGCTCCACCGTCCCTGGGATTCTCCAGGCAAGAACACTGGAGTGGGGTGCCATTTCCTTCTCCAATGCAGGAAAGTGAAAAGTGAAAGTGAAGTCGCTCAGTCATGTCTGACTCTTTGCGACCCCAAGGGCTGCAGCCTACCAGGCTCCTCTGTCCATGGGATTCTCCAGGCAAGAGTACTGGAGTGGGGTGCCATTGTCTTCTCCCTTAAGGAGATGAGCTCTTGGCAAAGGCTTAAAAGGTGAGAGAGTAGAGAGGTAAATATGGTACTGAGAATGAAAGTACATGTTTTCCACCAAATCAGAAGCTATGAGAATGGCACGGAACAGATTTTGCCTCAGAATACTCAGAAGGAACCAACTCTATTAACATCTGAATTTTGAGCTTTTGGCCTCCACAAATGTGAGTGAAAAAATTTTAAAGCACTCAGTTTGTTTTATTTTGTTACAGCAGCTCAAAGAAACAAATACACTTATATTTTGAATTATATTTAAAATTTAATTATATTTTCAAATAAGTTACACTAATTTTATTATTTATTTCTTTAATACAATTCAAGGGGAAATGTAAGAGTACACAAGGAGAGTCCAGCTTTTATGGTGTGTGTATGTCCTGCGTTACCTTGAGGAAAATGTGGCTGATTGTGACTGTACAGATATCAAACCTACCCTTGTCTCTTGGGACATACATACTAGAAGATAGATGGAGTTCTAAGGCAATTTTCAGAGCAGAGTTTCTGTCTTCCTGCTCTTGGCTATTTTAAGCATAAAATGTATTCAAATATTTCTTTGAATATAACTTTTTTTTCTGATAATGCAACTGTAAGGAGAACAAAGAGGCTTCAATGATTGTTCTTCTAGCTCTTGGCAAAGACTAGTATGTACAAAGACTTAAAAAGAGAGACCAGTAAAGTCAGAGAAGGAGCCTGACCTCTAAGAATATTTTTAAAATCTCCTAATTAACACTGCTTAGAGTTAATAAGTGACTTGTTGCATCACCTGGGTCATTTCCTTCCAGATTTGAAGTAATGTGAGTAATATGAGGCCAAGGAACTGAGAGCAATTTATTAAATTTTTGTTGCACAAAACAACCTTGTGATAGTATCTTTTTGACATGACTTATAGAAGTGATAAAGAACTCCTTTTTTAACAAGGTGATTTCTCAGGCCAAAAAAGTGAAAAACCTATCTCTAAATTAGACTATATGTATGTGATTTTTTTATTGTGTATATTCCTTAGTTAAAGCAGAACACTAAATTACAATAATGTCTATACATTGACCTAAAATCTATAACTGTGAAACTAAGTAACATTATATTCTAATAATATCTGTGGTTGTTTGAATATGTATATTTTATGTTGACTAGCTATTATCTCACTAAATCTTTCTGATTACCTGGTGACTTATCTTATAGGTGAGGAAACCAAGATCCAGAGTGATAAAGTATTGATATTTGCTCAAGTCCCACAGCTACTAAGTGGGAGAGCTGGGTATCAAAGCAAGATTAACGTGACTCCTGAGTTTCTTAGCCACTAAGAAATGTTTCCAATTAGCCTAGAGACACCTAGGTTGATGTATTCACCAGATCAGTGCCATTACTTAGTGTCTCAATAGGCCAGGATTCCTTCTAAACCCTTGTGTCCCTGTCCTGAGGATGCCCTATACTAACAATTTCACACTGAGAACATTAACTAAAGACCAAGTGTGAGTCTGGCAAAGTCTCTGGCTCATCACAGTAGTGTGACATTTGCTAAGCCACTTTATTAAATGTCCGTTTTTGTGGTAGGCAATATCATGTCCCCTTCCCAAATATGTCCATTATGTGGTAAAAGAGGCTTTGTAGATGTGATTTAAGTTAAACATCTTGAGATAGGAGAGTAGCCTCATTTATCCAGGTGTGCCTAATGTAATCACAAGAGTCCCTGTAAAAAGGAGGTAGGAAGGTCAGAGTCAGAGAAGGAGATGTGAAGATGGAAGGACAGGCCAGAGTGATTCAGAATCATGAACCAAGAAATCTAAGAAATCTCTAGACACAGGAAATTGATTCTTCCCTAGAGCCTGCAGCAGGAACATAGCCCTGCTAGCATCTTGGTTTCGTAGCAGTGCGACCCATTGCAGGTTTCTGACCTTCAGAACTATACAAGAATACACTTATGCTAACTTATGCCGCTAAATTTGTGGTAATTTGTTACAGCAGCAACAGGAAGATAATACAATTCCTTTATTTATGAAATAGGTGTAAGACTGACCTGATAGAATTGATGTAGAGAGATAAAAGACAAGAAATTGGGTGAATTGAACGCATGCAAGGAAGTTAGAGAATAAAGGTGTATCATGTGAGTTATTCCCTGAAAACCTAGGGAGTGTTTATGTGAAACAGAATCCACCTCTCCCACCTCAGGCCTCCATGATGCCTTGGACGTAGTTCGACTAGGGAGAACTAAACCTAATTCTCCTCCCTCATCACCACCTCTTAGGATTTTTAGAATCTGGTCTTGCTTTTCTCTCCTACCTCACCTCTATTTGATCTCTGCCTGAGAGATTTAATTCAACTGAAACTTCTGCCCAGGGGGTCTTTGTCCTTGCTGTTTATTCTTCCTGGAACTCCCTGATATCATTGCAGAACTGTCTTGCCATTCAAATCTCAAATGAAATGATAGCACTTTCTGAAAGAAGTTTCCAGATGATTCAAACCAAAGCAAACCTTCACAGCCACCTTCTATCACATTTCCTGAACTTAGTTTCTCTGTGGTGCTTATCAGAACCTGAAATATATACAAATGCATTCAACATATGCTCATGTATTTATTTTCTCTCTAACCTCTTCAGAATATTATATAGGTCAGGGCCATTGTCTTTCTCACTACTGTAATCTCAGCAGTGAGAGTGCCTTTTAACATATATAAAAGGCATATAATCATGAACTTAATAAATTGCTTTTGACTGATGGAACAGGTGATTGAAGACAGTGCTGCCTTCAGATATTTTGGTAAAGTGAATTAATAAAGTTCCTTTTTCCTTAAGCCAATTTGGGAAAGTATTTTCTGCACTTGTATTCTACCTTATTCAATGTTTTTCACCACTGTGTCTATCCATCTGTCCATCTACGTATCTATCTATCCATCTCTATTAAAAATAAGACAGAGCAAAACATAAAGAATAAAATAACATTACTTCAAAATCTCACCAGATAACTGCTTCCTTGAATATACTGTCTATATATAATACATATAGACATTTCTCCAAAGAAGACATACAGAGGGTTAATAAACACATGAAAAGATGTTCAGCATCACTCATTATTAGAGAAATGCAAATCAAAACCAGAATCAGGTATCATCTCTTGTCGGTCAGAACAGCTGCTATCAAAAAGCTTACAAACAATAAATTCTGGAGAAGGTGTGGAGAAAAGGGAACCCTCTTATACAGTTGGTGGGAATACAAACTGGTGAAGCCACTATGGATAACACTAAGGAGATTCCTTAAAAAACTGGGAATAGAACTGCCATATGACCCAGCAATCCAACTGCTAGGCATCCACACCAGCACAGGAAACCAGAATTGAAACAGATACATGCACCCTATTGTTAATTGCAGCACTGTTTACAATAGCTAGGACATTGAAGCAACCTAGATGTCCATCAGCAGACAAATGGATAAGGTAGTTGTGGCACATATACATAATGGAATATTACACAGCTATAAAAAATGCATTTGAGCCAGTTCTAATGAGATGGATGAGCCTAGAGCTTATTATACAGAGTGAAATAAGTCAGAAAGAGAAAGACAAATACTGTATAGTAACATATATACGTGGAACCAAGAAAGATGGTACCCATGATCCTATGTGCAGGGCAGCAAAGGAGACACAGACGTAAAGAACAGACTTTTGGACTCAGTGGGAGAAGGCGAGAGTGGGATGATTTGAGAGAATAGCATTGAAACATTTATATTACCATATGTGAGCGTGAGCGTATTCTACATACTAACTTGACCATTAAATTGCTATTTTCACTTAATGTATCTTGGAGATCTTTTTGTATTAGTACATAGGGAGCTTTTCATCTGTTTTGGTTTTCTTTTTGAAAGTTTAAAAATCTTTATATGTCGAAGTAGAAAGGTACTTTAGATCCTAAGTTCATCTTTTTTTTTTTTTTTTCTTTTCCTTTTGTAAAGCTACATAGTAGCCAACTGTGACTGGTTAGTAAGTTTTAACCTGTTCTACACTGTGGTGGAGAAGGCAATGGCACCCCACTCCAGTACTCTTGTCTGGAAAATCCCATGGACGGAGGAGCCTGGTGGGCTGCAGTTCATGGGGTCCCTAAGAGTTGGACATGACTGAGCGAATTCACTCACTTTTCATGTTCATGCATTGGAGGAGGAAATGGCAACCCACTTCAGTGTTCTTGCCTGGAGAATCCCAGGGACGGGGGAGCCTGGTGAGCTGCCGTTTATGGGGTCGCACAGAGTCGGACACGACTGAAGCGACTTAGTAGCAGCAGCAGCATGTAAAATAGATGACCAGTGCAAGTTTGGTGCATGAAGCAGGGTACTCAAAGCCGGTGCTCTGGGACAACCCAGAGGGATGGGGTGGGGAGGGAGGAGGGAAGCAGGTTCAGGATGGGGAGACCCATGTACAACTGTGGTTGATTCATGTTGATTTATGGCAAAACCTGCCATAATATTGCAAAGTAATTATCTCCAATTAAAATAAATTAATTTTAAAATAAATAAAAACCATACACACACACACACACACACATACACACACAAAACCCCACCTCAGCTCAAGGGTCATCTCCTCCAGAAGTCCCACTTTGAAGAGATAATCCTTTTGTGTGCTCTTGTGGCACTGTATCCTGCAACATCACTGCCTGCAAATGACATTACACACCCTGTGTGTGTGCATGCTAAGTCATTTCAGATGTGTCTGATTCTGTGTGACCCTATGGACTGTAGCTTGCCAGGCTCTTCTGTCCATGGGATTCTCCAGACAGGACTACTTGGGTTGGTTGCCATGCCCCCCCTCCAGGGGAATCTTCCTGACCTAGGGATTGAACCCATGTCTCTTACATTGGCAGGTGGGTTCTTTATCACTAGTGCAACCTGGGAAGCCCATTATATACCCTGTGCTGTGCTGTGCTGTGATGCTGCTTAGTTGCTCAGTCATGTCCAACTCTGTGTCCCATGGATTGCAGCCTACCAGGCTCCTCTGTCCATGGGGATTCTCCAGGCAAGAATACTAGAGTGGGTTGCCATACCCTCCTCCAGGGGATGTTCCCAACCCAGAACGGAACCCAGGTCTCCTGCATTACAGGCAGATTCTTTACCATCTGAGCCACCAGGGAACCCCAAGAATACTGGAGTGGGTAGCCTATCCCTTCTTCAGGGGATCTTCCCAACCTGGGTCTCCTGCATTGCAGGCAGATTCTTCACCAGCTGAGCTACCAGGGAAGCCCCATTACATAACCTAGTGATTGGTTATTTATGTATCTGTCTCTCCCATTAGTTTCCAACTCTTGAAGGCAGGGACTGTGCTTGTTCGAATGCTCATGCTTAACAGAAATCTTCCTGTCCCATAGAAATCCAGAAAATAGAAATTGGATTTCAACACACTTTTGTTGAAGCAATGAATCATGCTTGCTACCTCTCTCTCCTTCATGCCCCACAGCCTACCCTTCTTCAAGTCCTATCCACATCAAAATACTCCTTGAATGCACTGATTCTCTCCATCTTTACCACTCTGCTTCAAGCCATCATCCTCTATCAGCTGGACCTACGTAACAGCCTTCCAATTGCCTAAATTACTTTAACCCCAGCAATCTAGTCTCCATACAACAGCTAGAGGGGTTTTCTAAAATGGAGATCTCTTCATGTCACTCTCTAGCCAGAAAGTCTTTAGTGGTACCCATTAACAGCAGCTCAATAAAAAGCTTGAGGGCTATTCAAAATCTTAATTTTAGTAATAAAAATTCCTACAAGCTTATACCCCAGGATGATTTAACCTCTATAAAACACAAGAACTACTATAGGGCTGTAAGGTGCCTCCTTAACATTTAATAAAGTATCTAGAGTGAACCCATTTTCTCTGCCTTCTTTGCTTAATAATGTCTCAAACTTTTTGATTCAAATTTGATAGAATATTTGATCTAATGGAGAAATAAATGATTAAAAGTCTTTTCATAATATTTGTACACAGGAGCTCATGCCTCCCCATGGTGAGATTGTGCTGTCAGGATATGACATAGAATGATTATGATGTCATAGCCCCCTAAAGCAAGCTGAGCCATTGTAAATCCAGCAGTTTTCCTGGCAGAGGAAACCAACAAGGTCCTGGACATGAATCTCTTCATTTATGTCCTCCTTTTATCAATTTGGACAAATAGTTGTTTAGATAGAAATGAAAGCAATGGATCTGCTACTGCAGGTATGTGCCTAACCTTAAATGCTAGAAACTATGATCTATTAATTTAAATACATTCAAATACTTAATTAGACAAGCTAGCTGTGTTTAAGAAATCTGCTCTTTCTTCTACCTTACTATATGAGTAGGTCTTCAAGAATTTATAGGACAACATCTGAGAGTTATACTTCCATGTAAAAATTTCAAACAACATAGAAACATGAAGAGTACAACCATACTGTCCCCTTTCATTCCCCATCCCCACCCAATCCACCAACCCCTGCCTCCTCCTCCCACCAGCCAAACTAGAAAATTCTATGTGAATTAGTGAATCTAGCATGGTACCTAACACAAAGTGGGTTTCAAAAATGTTTGTTTTTTTTTCTTGTCCCATCCATTTTCCTACCATACACATTCACACACACAAACACTCAAGTACATTCACACACTCAAAAATCTAGGTAATGGGTTGAACAAGCCACGATGTGGGGTAACCTAGGTAATTATACTGATTAGCCAGAGATAGCTCCTAGAGTTGGCTTTTAGACTGTGGCTGGCTGGGGACGTGAGAGAACAAGGAAAATGATAGTGGAACACTTATCATGTTTAAAGAAATAATTGATGATGAGATTTGACTTTGACCTATAGTAACAACCCCATCAAAATGGAAGCAAACTTGGTTACCTATCACATGTTCTGATGACATATTTTATTTCACAGTAGCTACACATGTTGAATCCAGGCAGAGAAGAATTGAAGGAGTACAGCAATGGCTACTCATTTTCATAACTGTTATCCTCATCATCTGCTTTATTTTAAGATTTTATTATTTTATTCACTATAGCTGTGTGGACATGGATGCCTCTACAGCAACAACGTAAGTCTTACACCTATGAATTAAAAATACAAGGGGTAGGGGGGAACGCATGCATGCACATAAACATAGACAGGTTCACTGTTGTTTTGGTTACTTAACGTTAACTTTAAATGTCAAAAGAGCTACCAACATCTTGTGGGTTGGATATGTTCACTTAAATGAAGCTCTTAAATGATCTCAAGCACATTATCAACTTTAGTCAAAACTATCTCCTACTCAGGGTTCAGTTGAGCCCCATGTTGCTAATTTCATGATAAATTGAGTCTAGGAAAAGAGGGGATGACTATCTAAATAAGACAGAATCAAAATCTTCTCAGGGGAGAAAGAAGGAGTTGGGTTTCTGCATTCCGAAGATAGTAATGCATTTTAGATAATCTACTATGTTAAGATGTAATAACATGAAAAATTATTGTGTTCAGTGATCCTAGTCCCTGCCTTTTATATAGGAGGATCAAGCTGGCTCTGACATACTGGGTTCCTAAAAATTTCCCAGTCCAAGGACTGGTGACTGAAATATATCACTGTTCTATTCATTTGGTTTTAGAGTAATCTTGTGAGTATAAACATACATGGATACAAAATTTGATGGTTTAAATATGATAGGAAAACAATGAATTCGGTCTAAAGATGTTTTACGTGACATTTATGCCTCATTTGCATATCAACTTGTGACTTAAAAAAAAAAAAGCTTAATTTCTGGAATAGATAAAATTCTCTCCCTCTCAATGGTAGATTCGAAACAAGTTTGTGTCATTCCATACATGACTATATGGTTATCTATTGTGGTTGAAACAGTAAAGTTAAGAAAAAGAAAAAGCATTCAACACAAGTTCAAATCTGTAACCTGAGTGACAGTTTTCAGCACTCTCCAATTCTTATTGTGTTCAATTTTCCTGCTAGAGCCAAAAAAAGACCAGAAATCGAAACTGACACAATAGCCCGTGCTTTCCATTGATAGCAAGAGTACTCTTCTGATTTAAATTGCCATACTCCAAATCTTCTGTATTTTCAGGGTCAAGAAAGAAGACATCACCAAAACATCCACATCATTTAAAATATCATTCACTGAGTCCAAGTCACTGACTGCTGGTCCAGGCAGTCCAGAAAAACAATCAGTGCTATCTAGTATAGATAAGTCATCTGGGCCCTCAAGTCCACAAATAGCCTCTGTACCTTCAAGTACAGAAAAGTTAGTCAGGCCCTCGAGTCAACAAAACCCATCCAAGCCATCAGCTCCCAAAGAAGTATTAGGATCACTCCCCCAGGAAAAGTTGCATAGAATACGCAGTCCAAAAAAGGCACATAGGTGGGCTCATGCCCATAAGCTAGTCGGTCAAGTCAGTCCATACTATCCAAAGAAAGCCATCAAGCCAACTTGGCCATCAAGTCTGCAATGTCCAGTCAAGCCAACCAAAACGTCTCCACCATATCCAAAGAGTCAAAGTGT
Organism: Bos grunniens; assembly: GCF_055505025.1. Lineage (NCBI taxonomy): Eukaryota > Metazoa > Chordata > Mammalia > Artiodactyla > Bovidae > Bos > Bos grunniens. The sequence goes on along the minus strand of NC_141194.1, from coordinate 119,698,708 downwards.
CCCTGAGCAATCAAGTATAGTGAAACTGACCAAACTCCAGAGACATCTTAAACTAAAAAGACCAGCTAGTGAAGGTAGGGCAGAAATATTATCTAGGCCTCAACCAGTGAAGTTTTGTCAATGCTACAAGGAAAAATGCATTGTTTGCAATGCTGTTTCTGAGCTATTCATCACTCCTTCAGAAGAGAATATGAAGCATGTTCCAGTTCCACTTTCTTAATGCAAACTGAAGTGCTTTTACAAGTCATCTCAAGACAGAGCCCAAAGACAACCCACTGTATGGCAACATGAATGATAGCCATTTGTCAACATATAGCAGTGATAGTGAGAGTGACAGGGAGATGATTATTATGCACAATATAAAATGCAAGGAAGCCACCTATAAAGCCTCCCAAAATAATTAAGGGCTCAAAAAAAAAAAAAAAAAAAAGGCCATCCATGTAAAAGAAGCTAACTTCTACCAACTAGTATATTCTCACCATATTTAAGAACCTGGTAGAGGAACAATCCACTTGGGATCACCATTGAGATTAGAGCTATCCATCTCGAGGCAATTTACTTGAAAAATAGTAAATAAATGTGTGACATAACAACTGATTTTATTGTAATTATTATTTCATTTTAGAGGTATAAATCTCTTTTAGGTGTGTTAGATCTGCTTGGGCAAACTCCAGAAGGTGGTGAGGGACAAGGAAGCTGGGTGTGCTGCAGTCCATGGGGTCGCAAAGAGTCAGACATGACTTGGTGACTGAACAACAACAACAACAACTTACATCTGGTCACTTGGATGGGCTTCCCAGGTGGTACAGTAGTAAAGAATCCTTTTGCCAATGCAGGAGACCGTGGTTCAATCCCTGGGTCAGGATATCCTTTGGAGGAGGAAATAGCAACCCACTCCAGTATTCTTGCCTGGGGAATCCCACGCACAGAGGAGCCTGAAGGGCTATAGTCCATGGGATTGAAAAGAGTTGGACACAGGGAACCACTTGGACAGGAACCATAATCACACACACACACAAATACAGAAAGGTATTACAAGATGGGTACCCTGGGCTCCTCTTTTCCTTGGATTAGCCCTCAATTGAAGTCTCAACCCAATTAGCTATTTTTTTAAATGTTGACATGCAGTCCTCACAGTTTAAGAATGTCTTTCTATGGTGCCCAGTGTGTGACAGAAATGGTTGGTTCTGGTACATTGGGGAAATCCCTGATAGTCATTTCCTTTCTTAAAAAAATATTTGACCATACCAGTTCTTAGTTGTGGCGTGCAAACTGTTAGTTGCGGCATGTGGGATCTAGTTCCCTGACCAGGGATAGAACCTAGGCCCCCTGCTTTGGGAGTGTGGAGTTTTAGCCACTGGACCACTAGGGGAGTCCCAATAGTCATTCATAATACCACTGCCTCTGGTGACTGCTACCAAAGTAAGCATCCAGGCTCCAGCACTGATGCTAAAGTTTTGATTCTTTTTATTATCTTTCAAAATGATAAAAAGAATTTGCCCTGTTGTGCATTCTCAGAATGCCCCAGTTAGAGGTTGGATATCTACCCATTTTCTTCACATGGTACCTTCCCACTTGGAATCATCAGGGCTGGGAGGCCAGGAGAAAACCTTGGAGTTATGTTTTCCAATTTCCCCACTGATGAGAGGTTATCCTTCCCTGCTTCCAAGAGCACGGTTCAAAAGGTGGACAAAATCCTGGAGTCCCATCCTATACTCTAGTATGGTGAGGTCAGTACCCTGTCACATTCAGCAGGATCAGTTAAATTCCATAGCTAGCATATATTGGATGTGTACTACTTGCCTTGCATTGTATTAGTCCCTTTATGTCCAGGATATCTGAGGGCCACCCTCCCCTGAATTTTGCTGATTTAGCAAAAGGATTCACAAGACTCAAAAGCAGATTATACTCATGGCTGAGGTTTATTAGAGCAAAAATATACAAACCAAGACCAACAGGAAAAAGATGTCTATTCAGAGGAATCAGAGAGGTTGGACACATGCTTTTGAGTACTTGCCCCTCTGGGGCCATCTAGGACATGCTCTCTTCTCTAGCAACAAACTAGAGAGTTGCACTAGTGTGCAACATGTCTCTGCCTAGGGAAGCCTCAGCATCTGAGGCTTTTATTGAGAATGGGTCCCATAGGTACATCATGTTCCATGACCAGCCATGGCAAGTGAAACTCAGGATCCCAACAATGACACCAGATGCACATTATTGATGTTGATGTTTGTGCAAAACAATCAAGTGAAAAAAAAAACATGATCATCAATCAATTAACGTTAGAACATTACTCCAGGACTGGCCAATAGTTAAATCACAGTTTCCAGTTCCCTTGACGTACAAAGACCAAACAACCAGACCTGCTGTGTTAACACTTTCCTCACATTTTACATGTTTCATTTAATCTCCAACAGTCCCTCATTATACGAAGTATTATATGAGTTAACTTATGCTCTGTAACATACAGTAATATCACATCTAGCAATTGATTGAATCAAGATATGAATTTACGATTGGCTTAGGTTCAAATTTTCATTATGCTGTACTGCCTTCTCACTACCAGTTTCTAGGGTATCTGTTTATTCACAGATCACCCAGTCCACTGCTGTCAGCAAAATCCCTAACTGAGTTTTAATCAATCTGGACCATCCTCCTAACCTACCATGAGCATATAAAGATGTCTTGTGTTCATTCAGATCTGACTTCCCCACAGCCTCTCCCTCTACTGGTGGAGTCTGTAAGGTCATCATGAAATTCAAGATGGCACGAAGTAGCTGCTGATGCATAAAAGTTTTCAGAGGTGGAATATACATTTATAAAGCATCGTGGGAGCTACAGACTTGACTTCCTATTGGTATTACCATTTTGGAAAAGATAAAGTGTAAAGGGTTAGAACTGTTCTGGGCTAGCCTGGTCTTTTTAAAATTCACAAATAGAAGCAAAAATTCTGATCAAATTTTTTTGGTTTAGTATGAAAAACAGTTCAAACAGAAAACTAGAAAAAGAAGTATGAATGAATGCCAATATAAACATTGCTTAGATTGAACAATTATCACTACATGTTCAATTTTGTTTCATTTAAACTTCTGTCCATTGTCCATCTCTAAAAGATACAAATCTGGGTACAGCCCAGATTACTGTACTCAGCAAGGATCTCATTCAAATATGAAGGAGAAATCAAAAGCTTTACAGACAAGCACAAGCTGAGAGAATTCAGCACCACCTAACCAGCTCTCCAACAAATGCTAAAAGATCTTCTCTAGACAGGAAACACAGAAAGGGTGTATAAACTCGAACCCAAAGCAATAAAGTAAATGGCAACGGGATCATACTTATCAATAATTACCTTAAACATAAATGGGTTGAATGCCCCAACTAAAAGACAAAGACTGGCTGAATGGATACAAAAACAAGACCCCTATATATGTTGTCTACAAGAGATCCACCTCAAAACAAGGGACACATACAGACTGAAAATGAAGGGCTGGAAAAAGATATTCCACGCAAATAGAGACCAAAAGAAAGCAGGACTAACAATACTCATATCAGATAAAATAGACTTTAAAATAAAGACTGTGAAAAGAGACTAAGATGGACACTATATAATGATCAAATGATCAATCCAAGAAGAAGATATAACAATTATAAATATATATGCACCCAACAAAGGAGCACCGCCATATGTAAGACAAATGCTAACGAGTATAAAAGGGGAAATTAAAAACAATACAATAACAGTGGGAGACTTTAATACCCCACTCACACCTATGGATAGATTAACTGAACAGAAAATTAGCAAGGAAACACAAACTTTAAATGATGCAATAGACCAGTTAGCCCTAATTGATATCTATAGGACATTTCACCTGAAAACAATGAATTTCACCTTTTTCTCAAGCACACATGGAACCTTCTCCAGGATAGATCACATCCTGGGCCATAAATCTAGCCTTGGTAAATTAAAAAAAAAAAAAATTGAAAGCATTCCAAGCATCTTTTCTGACCACAATGCAGTAAGATTAGATCTTAATTATAGAAGAAAAACTGTTAAAAATTCCAACATATGGAGGCTGAAAAACATGCTGCTGAATAACCAACAAATCACAAAAGAAATCAAAAAAGAAATCTAAAATATGTATAGAAGTGAATGAAAATGAAAACACAACAACCCAAAACCTATAGGACACTGTAAAAGCAGTGCTAAGGGGAAGGTTCGTAGCAGTACAGGCTTACCTCAAAAAAACAAGAAAAAAGTCAAAAAAATAACCTAACTCTACACCTAAAGCAACTAGAAAAGGAGGAAACGAAGAACCCCAGGGTTAGTAGAAGGAAATAAATCTTAAAGATTAGGGAATAAATAATGCAAAAGAAACAAAAGAGACCATAGCAAAAATCAACAAAGCCAAAAGCTGGTTCTTTGAGAAGATAAATAAAATTGAAAAATCCCATTAGTCAGACTCATCAAGAAACCAAGGGAGAAAAGTCAAATCAACAAAATTAGAGATGAAAATGGATAAATCACAACAGACAACACAGAAATACAAAGGATCGTAAGAGACTATTATCAGAAACACTATGCCAATAAAATGTACACCTTGGAAGAAATGGACAAATTCTTAGAAAACTACAAATTTCCAAAACTAAACCAGGAAGAAATATAAAATCTTAACAGACCCATAACACAGAAATTGAAACTGTAATTAGAAATCTTCCAGTAAACAAAAGCCCAGGACCAGATGGCTTCACAGCTGAATTCTACCAGAAATTTAGAGAAGAGCTAACACCTATCCTACTCAAACTCTTCCAGAATATTGCAGAGGCAGGTAAACTTCCAAATTCCTTCTATGAGGCCACCATCACCTTAATACCAAAACCTGACAAAGATGCCACACACAAAAAAAGAAAACTACAGGCCAATATCACTGATGAACACAGATGCAAAAATCTTTAAGAAAATTCTAGCAATCAGAATCCAACAACATAATAAAAAGATCATACATCATGACCAAGTGGGCTTTATCTGAGGGATGCAAGGATTCTTCAATATCCACAAACCAATCAATGTAATACACCACATTAACAAATTGAAAAATAAAAACCATATGATTATCTCAATAGATACAGAGAAAACTTTTGAAAAAATTCAACATGCATTTATGATTAAAGCCCTCCAGAAAGCAGGAATAGAAGGAACATACCTCAACATAATAAAAGCTATATATGACAAATCCACAGCAAACATTATCCTCAAGGTGAAAAATTGAAAGCATTTCCCTTAAAGTCATGGACAAGACAAGGGTGCCCACTTTTACCACTACTATTCAACATAGTTTCGGAAGTTGACACAGGAGGCAAGAATATACAATGGAGAAAAGACAATTTGTTTAACAAGTGGTGCTGGAAAAACTGGTCAACCACTTGTAAAAGGATGAAACTAGAACACTTTCTAACACCATACACAAAAATAAACTCAAAATGGATTAAAGATCTAAATGTAAGACCAGAAAGTATAAAACTCCTAGAAGAAAACATAGGCAAAACACTCTCCAACATAAACCACAGCAGGATCCACTATGACCAACCTCCCAGAATACTGGAAATAAAAGCAAAAATAAACAAATGGGACCTAATTAAAATTAAAAGCTTCTGCACATCAAAGGAAACTATAAGCAAGGTGAAAAGACAGCCTTCAGAATTGGAGAAAATAATAGCAAATGAAGCAACTGACAAAGAACTAATTTTAAAAATATACAAGCATCTCCTGTAGCTCAATTCCAGAAAAATAAACGACCCAATCAAAAAGTAGGCCAAAGAACTAAACAGACATTTCTCCAAAGAAGACATACAGATGGCTAACAAACACATGAAAAGATGCTCCACATCACTCATTATCAGAGAAATGCAAATCAAAACCACAATGAGGTACCATTTCACGCCGGTCAGAAAGGCTGCTATCCAAAAGTCTACAGGCAATAAAGGCTGGAGAGGGTGTGGAGAAAAGGGAACCCTCTTACACTGTTGGTGGGAATGCAAACTAGTACAGCCACTATGGAGAGCAGTGAAGATTCCTTAAGAAACTGGAAATAGAACTGCCTTATCACCCAGCTATCCCACTGCTGGGCATACACACTGAGGAAACCAGAATTGAAAGAGACACATGTACCCCAAACTTCATCCCAGCACTGTTTACAATAACCAGGACATGGAAGCAACCTAGATGTCCATCAGCAGACGAATGGATAAGAAAGCTGTGGTACATATACACAATGGAATATTACTCAGCCATTAAAAAGAATACATTTGAATCAGTTCTAATGAGGTGGATGAAACTGGAGCCTATTATACAGAGTGAAGCAAGCCGGAAAGAAAAACATCAATGCAGTATATTGACACATATATATAGAATTTAGAAAGATCATAACGATAACACTATATGCAGGACAGCAAAAGAGACACAAATGTATAGAACAGTCTTTTTTGACTCTTGGGAAAGAGCGAGGATACGATGATATGGGAGAATGGCGTTGAAATATGTATATTATCACATGTGAAATGAATCACCAGTCCAGTTTCAATGCATGACACAGGGTGCTCAGGGTTGGTGCACTGGGATGACCCAGACAGATGGGATGGGGAGGGAGGTGGGAGGGGGGTTCAAGATGGGGAACACATGTACACCCATGGCGGATTCATGTTGATGTATGGTAAAACCAATACAATATTGTAAAGTAGAATGAATAAATAAATAAAACTGAAAAAAAATCACAAGTTAAAAAAATACATAAACACAATACTATTATCTCATATAAAAATTAATAATAATTCCTTAATATAAATTATTACTTTACTAGCATGTGAGATGAGTGTGATACTGTGGTAGCTTGTGCATTGTTTAGTGTTACCTTTCTTTGGGATTGGAAGGAAAACTGACCTTTTCCAGTCCTGTGGCCACTGCTGAGTTTTCCAAATTTGCTGGCATATTAAGTACAGCACTTTCACAGAATCATCTTTTAGGATTTGAAATAGCTCAACGGGAATTCCATCACCTCCACTAGCTTTGTTTATAGTGATGCTTCCTAAGGCCTACTTTACTTCGCTTTCCAGGATGTTTGGCTGTAGGTGAGTGATCACATCATAGTGATTATCTTGGTCGTGAAGATCTTTTTTGTACAGTTCTTCTGTGTATTCTTGACACCTCTTCTTAATATCTTCTACTTCTGTTAAGTCCCTACCCTTTCTGTTCTTTATTGAGGCCATCTTTGCATGAAATGTTCCCTTGGTATCTCTAATTTTCTTGATGAGATCTCTAGTCTTTCCCATTCTATTGTTTTCCTCTGTTTCTTTGCATTGATCACTGAGGAAGGATTTCTTGTGTCTCATTGCTATTCTTTGGAACTCTGCATTCAAATGGGTATATCTTTCCTTTTCTCCTTGCTTTTCCCATCTCTTCTATTCACAGCTATTTGTAAGGCCTCCTCAGATAGTCATTTTGCTTTTTTGTAATTCTTTTTATTGGAGACAGAACTACTCCCTGTCTCTGTCCATAGTTCTTCTGGCACTCTGTCTATCAGGTCTAGTCCCTTAAATCTATTTCTGTCTTCCACTGTATAATCATAAGGGATTTGATTTGGGTCATACCTGAATGGTCTAGTGGTTTTCCATACTTTCTTCAATTTAAGTTTGAATTTGGCAATAAGGAGTTCATGATCTGAGCCACAGTCAGCTCATGGTCCTGTTTTTGCTGACTGTATAGAGCTTCTCCATCTTCGGCTACAAGGAATATAATCAATCTGATCTTGGTGTTGACCATCTCGTGATGTCAATGTGTAGTGTCTTCTCTTGTGTTGTTAGAAGAGGGTGTTTGCTATGGTCAGTGCATTCTCTTGGCAAAACTCTATTAGTCTTTGCCCTGCTTCATTTTGTACTCCATGGTCAAATTTGCCTGTTACTCCAGGTGTTTCTTGACTTCCTACTTGTAATGCTCAAAATTCTCCAAGCTAGGCATCAACAGTACATGAACCGTGAACTTCCAGATGTTCAAGCTGGTTTTAGAAAAGGCAGAAGAACCAGAGATCAGGTTGCCAACATCTGTTGGATCATCGAAAAAGAAGAGAGTTCCAGAAAAACATCTATTTCTGCTTTGTTGACTATGCCAAAGCCTTTGACTGTGTGGATCACAATAAACTGTGGAAAATTCTTAAAGAGATGGGAATAACAGACCACCTGACCTGCTTCTTGAGAAACCTGTATGCAGGTCAGGAAGCAACAGTTAAAACTGGACATGGAACAAGCAACTGTTTCCAAATAGGGAAAGGAGTACATCAAGGCTGTATATTGTCACCCTGATTATTCAACGTATATGCAGAGTACATCATGAGAAATCCTGGGGTGGAAGAAGCGCAAGCTGGAATCAAGATTGCTGGAAGAAATATCAATAACCTCAGATATGCAGATGCCACCACCCTTATGGCAGAAAGTGAAGAGGAACTAAAAAGCCTCTTGATGAAAGTGAAAGAGAAGAGTGAAAAAGTTGGCTTAAAGCTCAACATTCAGGAAACGAAGATCATGGCATCTGGTCCCATCACTTCATAGGAAATAGATGGGGAAATAGTGGAAACAGTGTCAGACTTCATTTTCGGTGGCTCCAAAATCACTACAGATGGTGATTGCAGTCATGAAATTAAAAGACACTTACTCCTTGGAAGGAAATTTATGACCAACCTAGATAGCATATTCATAAGCAGAGACATTACTTTGCCAACAAATGTCCATCTAGTCAGGGCTATGGTTTTTCCAGTGGTCATGTATGGATGTGAGAGTTGGACCACCAGTGAATAAAGCTGAGTGCCGAAGAATTGGTTCTTTTGAACTGTTTTGTTGGAAAAGACTCTTGAGAGTCCCTTGGACTGCAAGGAAATTCAACCAGTCCATCCTAAAGGAGATCAGTCCTGGGTATTCATTGGAAAGACTGATACTAAAGCTGAAACTCCAATACTTTGGCCACTTCATGCGAAGAGTTGACTCATTTAAAAAAAACCCTGACTCTGGGAAGGATTGAAGGCAGGAGGAGAAGGGGACAACAGAGGATGAGCTGGTTGGATGGCATCACCCACTCAGTGACATGAGTTTGAGAAAACTCCAGCAGTTGGTGATGGACAGGGAGGCCTGGTGTGCTGCAGTCCTCGGGGTTGCAAAGTGTCAGACACTACTGAGCGACTGAACTGAACTGAACTGAACTGAATATAAATTATCCAGTCAGTATGCAAATTTCCCCTATTTGTCTTACTTTTTTTAATGGTTGCTTTGTTCAGATGATGTTGACCAGCATTTGATAGCATCTCAGCCTAAATTTTTTTAAATCAAATTTAAAATTTCATTGGATAATCTGGCTTCACATTTTAAGACACTTTTGGAGTTGATCTGAGTTAACTGAGCCTGGAAAATAGCAAACGTGAAAACTGTATAGTTTTTCAGTTTAAATTTAACTTAAGTCTTGGTAGGCAAATGCAAATAATCTAAGTTCTTTTCTCTTCCACTTTTAAGCTGCAGACTTATGATAATTTAAAGGCTGGGAATATTAATATCTAATAAAAATGACTAACTGCCAGTGATGACCAATGATAATGACATCTTAAGAGTAAATTTTCATCCTAAGTATGTATGTTCCTTTTTAAACCACACTTAACTATAGAGTTAAGAATTTGCCTGCAGTGCAGAAGACCTGGGTTTCATTCCTGGGTTGGGAAGATCCCCTGGAGAAGGGAAAGGCTACCCACTCCAGTATTCTGGCCTGGAGAATTCCATGGAATGTATAGTCCATGGAGTCTCAAAGAGTCAGCCACCACTTAGCGACTTTCACGTCACTTTACTAATTACAGAGTAGGAGTCTACAAAATATTTGAAGCTCATTCAACTTGCAAAATTAAAGGTGCATAATTTTGGGGCTTCACACATAAAACCAATATAAAATATGTACCTTGTGTCAGAGAAGAATTTTAGCAAAAAATTTGTCAGTGAAAGCTTGTACAAGTTTATAACTAAAATAACTCCTATCACTTCAAAGGATAATCTTTGGCACTTCTTGGAAATGTGTTTAAGTAAGAGAGCTCTGAATTTCTATTTCCTAGCCTTCTTGCAGCATTGTCTTTTCTGTCATGGTACCTTTCTTCTTCTGTGTGGCTCCAGACAGAAATAGTTTTTTTAAAAAACTATTTATTTTATAATTGAAGGATAATTGCTTTACAGAATTTTGTTGTTTTCTGTCAAACTTCAACATGAATCAGCCATAGGTATACATATGTCCCCTCCCTTTTGAACCTCCTTCCCATCTCCTTCTCCATCCCACCCCTCTAAGTTGATACAGAGTCCTTGTTTGAGTTTCCTGAGACCTAGAGCAAATTCCTGCTGGCTATTTATTTTATATATAGTAATGTAAGTTTCCTTGCTACTCTTTCCATACATCTTACCCTCTCCTACCCTCTCCTCAAGTCCATAAGTCTGTTCTCTGTGTCTGTTTCTCCATTGCTGCTCTGTAAATAAATTATTCGGTTCCATCTTTCTAGATTCTGTATATATATGTTAGTATACTGTATATTTATCTTTCTCTTTATGACTTACTTCACTCAGTGTAATAGGCTCTATGTTCATCCACCTCATTAGACCTGACTCAAATGCATTCCTTTTTATGGCTGAGTAATATTCCATTGTGCATATGTACCACAGCTTTTTTATCCATTCATCTGTTGATGGACATCTAAGATGCTACCATGTTATAGCTATTGTAAATAGTGCTGCAATCAACTTTAGGGGTACATGTGTCTTTTTCAGTCTTGGTTTCCTCAGGGTATATGTCTAGGAATGGGAATTGCTGGGTCATATGGTGGTTTTATTCCTAGTTTTTTAAGGAATCTCCATATCATCTTCCATAGTCGCTGTATCAGTTTACCTTCCCACCAACAGTTCAAGAGTTTTCCCTTTTCTCCACACCCTCTCCAGCATTTATTGTTTGTAGACTTTTTGATGATGGCCATTCTGACTAGTGTGAGGTGATATCTCATTGTAGTTTTGATTTGCATTTCTCTAATAATGAGCAATGTTGAGCATCTTTTCATGTGTTTGTTGCCCATCTGTATGTCTTCTTTGGAGAAATGTCTGTTTAGGTCTTTTTCCCACTTTTTGATTGGGTTGTTTGTTTTTCTGGTATGTTGTCTACAAGAAACCCACTTCAGATCTAAAGACACATATAGACTAAAAGTGAGAGGATGGAAAAACATACTCTATGCAAATGGAAAGCAAAAGAAAGCTGGAGTAGCAATCCTCATATCAGACAAAGTAGACTTTAAAATAAAGAATATTACAAGAGATAAGGAAGAACACTATATAATGATCAAGGGATCAGTCTAAGAGGAAGACATAACTACTGTAAATATCTGTGTACTCAACATCGGAGAAGGCAATGGCAACCCACTCCAGTACTCTTACCTGGGAAATTCCATGGATGGAGAAGCCTGGTAGGCTGCAGTCCATGGGGTTGCTAAGAGTCAGACATGACTGAGCGACTTCACTTTCACTTTTCATTTTCATCCATTGGAGAAGAAAATGGCAACCCACTCCAGTGTTTTTGCCTGGAGAATCCCAGGGACAGGAGCCTGGTGGGCTGCCATCTATGGCGTAGCACAGAGTGGGACATGTCTGAAGAGACTTAGCAGCAGGAGCAGCATGCACACAACATAGGAGCACCTTATTACATAAGACAAAGACTAACAGACATCAAAGGAGAAATTGACAGTAACACAGTAAGAGATTTTAGCACCTCACTTATACCAATGGACAGATCATCAAAAGAGAAAATTAACAAGGAAATACAAACCTTAAATGATACATTAGACAAGATGGATCTCACTGATATTTTCAGGATATTCCATCCAAATGCAGAAGAATACACCTTCTTCTCAAGTGCCCATGGAACATTTTCCAGGATAGAACACATCCATCTTGGGCCACACACACACACACACACAAAAAAAAAAACTCAATAAATTTAAGAAAATTGAAATCAAATCAAGCATCTTTTCCAACCACAACACTATGAGATTAGATATCAATCACAAGAAAAAACAAACAAACAAACTAAAAAACACAAAAAACATGGAGATTAAATAATACATTTCTAAATAACGAACAGGTTACTGAAAAAACCAAAAGGGAAATTAAAAAATTCCTAGAAACAAATGACAATGAAAATACGACAACTCAAAATCTGGCTCCCTTTTTATTTCCCGGTTCAGCAAGTGTCAGGGATTTATCTCAGTCAGTTCTTGGCTTCCTTACATTTCCATCCACCAGGGGACACTGTGAAGCCTGTTTCAAATGTCGCCCTTCCCTCTAACACCATTTCTCGCTGTCTTTCCCTTTAATCCACATTCTTTACGTTCATCACCAAAACTCATACCTTGTTCCTGGCTATGGAACTAAAACTGTTAGTTGTTCAGTCGTGTCCAACTCTTTGTGACCCTGTGGACTGTAGTCCACCAGGCTTCTCTGTCCACAGAATTCTCCAGGTAAGAATACTGGAGTTGGTAGTCATTCCTTTCTCTAAGGGATCTTCCCGACCCAGGGATCAAACTCAGGTCAATTATTTACCGTCTGCACCACCAGGGAAGCCCTGGGGTCACAAAGAGTCGGACACAATTGAAAGACTAACAACAACAATGGAACTGAAATTAATTATATTTTGCTCTTTGTATTCAGTAAAGTGCTTTCTAAAAATCTATCACTTAAAAAAGGTGCTAAAAGGTCAAATTTCAAACATTTCTCACATATATTTCTACACGAAATTCTATAAGCATGGAAGTTAACACAATGTTGTAAGTCAACTGTACTTCAATAAAATTTTTAAAAATTAAACAATTTTAAAATTAAAAAAATTAAGAAATTATATAAACAATGGAATATTACTCAGCTCTAAAAGAAATGCATTTGAGTCACTTCTAATGAGATGGATGAGCCTAGAGCTTATTATACCAAGGAAAGTAAGTCAGAAAGAGAAAGACAAATACTGTATAGTAACACATACATGTGGAACCTAGAAAGATGGAACTGATGATCCTACGTGCAGGGCAGCAGAGAAGACACAGATGTAAAGGACAGACTTTTGGACTCAGTGGGAGAAGGAGAGGGTGGGATGATTTGAGAGAACAGCACTGAAACATATACATTACCACATGTGAAATAGATAGCCACTATGTGTTTGATGTGTGAAGCAGGGCACCCAAAGCCAGTGCTATGTGACAAACTAGAGGGATGGGGTGGGGAGGAGGGTGGGAGGGGTCTTCAGGATGAAGGGGACAGAAGTATACCTATGTCTGATTCATGTTGATGTATGACAAAAACCATTACAATATTGTAATTATCCTCCAATTAAAATAAATACATAAATTAAAAAAAAATAAATTATAGAAACATGTAGCTGACAGGATACTTAGAGATCCTTTCTTCTACTTCCTGTGTGCAAAGGGGGCTGTGAAGAGATGAAGGAATGCTCATTCAGCAAGAAGACCACATTTTACCAGATTAACAGTGTTGAGGATACTAGCTCATGGTGGCATATGCCTGGTTGGCAGATCTTTAAGTGGCCACAGAGAAGTGATACACCAGATGAGGGATATTTAAAAGTCTCCAGTTTTATTGACTCTCAAAATCTTCCAGTCCCTGCAACACCATGAAATCCCTAAGAATTAGAAGCATCAAAAGAAGGGAACTAGAAGTAGGAAGAAAGCTTTCTGGGAGCTTCAAATACCTCCTTAAGGGCAACCTATATACAACCCTTAATTATTCCTCTGCTGCTGCAACCTTAGGAAACAGGGTTAATCGTGATTAATTGGTTTTTCAATTATTTATATAATGCATAGAAAGGGCGATCTTTGAAATAAGCAAGGGCTAATTATAGCTTACATCTAAGAATTTTGAGGTAGTGCTACTTGACAATAATTCTACTTAGAATTATTCCCTTATGTGCCTTAATCAAATAACACATTGAAAAGACAACTGAAGAAGATGAAGAAACAAATTGCCATAAATCTGTCATATATAAGCATTTTACTTTAAAAAATAAAGTAAAATGTAATTTTTACTACATAGTCATTTTTCTCTGAGCAGTAGAAATTTGCTGATAAAAAAAAAAAATCTGTAGATATCCTCTCTCATCAAGCTATTCCCTTGGTCTCCAACTTTACTAGCAAAATGAAGTATTTTTAATCCATATTAAAATTACCAGAAGGCTGGGAATGTAAGTTGGTACAACCACTGTGGAAAACAGTAAGGAGGTTCCTCAGAAAGCTAAAAATAGAATTACCATATGATCCAGCAATCTTACTCTTGGGCATATATCTGGACAAAATTAAAATTCCAAGAGATACATATATCCCCATGTTCACAGCAGCATTATTCACAATAGCCAAGACATGGAAACAATCCAAATGTCCATAGACAGAGGAATGGATAAAAATGTGGTCCATATATATGATGGAATGCTACTCAGTCATAAAAAGAATGAAATAATGTCATTTGAAGCAACATGGATGCAACTAAGGATTATTGTACTAAGTGAAATAAGTTAGAAAGAGAAAGAAAAATACCGTATGATATAACTTATATGTAGAATCTAAAATATGAAACAAATAAACCTATCTATGAAACAGAGTGGTGGACATGGAGAACAGATTGGTGATAACCAAGGGAAAGGGGATTGGGGGAGGCATGGGGAGGGTGGTGGGGATTAGCAGATGTAAGCTTTTACATATAGAATGGAGAAACAACAAGGTTTTACTGTATAGCAGAGAGAACTATAACCAATATCCTATGGTAAACCATAACAGAAAAGAATATATTAAAAAAAGATGTGTATATGTGTATATATATATATATATATGTAAAACTGAATCATTTTGCTGTATAGCAGTAATTAACACAGTGTAAATACTGCAAATCAACTATATTACAATTTAAAAGTTTTTAAAAATTACCAAAAGGCAAGTAATCACAAAGAAGAAAAGAAGAAACAAAGGCTTATGGTAATGAATGGCTGGGATAATTAGTCCTGAAAAGACTGAGTGGACTGTATCTATCATATATAAACCTTCTCTGCCAGTTTGCAAATTAAGAAAGTCAGTGTCCAATTGTGGGATTTCCTTGTTGGTCCAGTGGCTAAGACTCTGCCTTCACAATGCAGGGACCCTGGGTTTGATCCTGGATTGAGGAACTAGATCCCACATGTGGAAACTAAGGGTTCACATGCCACAACTAAAGATCCTTAACATGCAACGAAGATCTCATGTGCCACAACTAAGACCTGGCACAGACAAATAAGTAAAAATGTCCAATTGTGTGGCTGTGAATCAAAACAATAGAATGTGAATGACACCCCAATGTTCCTAGTGGCACTATTTACAATAGCCAAGATATGGGAACAATCCAAGTGCCCATCAACAGATAATTGGCTTAAGAAGATGTGGTATATATATTCAAAGAAATACTACTTTGGCATAAAAAAGAATGAAATAATGCTATCTGTAGCAACATGGATGGACCTACTATGGTTATCACACTAAGTGAACTAAGAAAGAGGAAGGCAAATATCATATGATGTCACCTATATGTGGAATCTAAAAAACTGACACAAATGAATTTATTTATAAGACAGAAACAGACTCACAGACATACAAAACAAATGTATGTTTATCAAAGGGGAAAGGAAGGGGGGATAAATTAGGAGTTTGAGATTAACCAATACAAATTATAATACATAAAATAGATAAGTTATAAGGGTTTACAGTAAAGCACAGGGAATTATACCCAATACCTCATAATAACCAATAATCGAAAAGAATCTGAATATATATATATATATGTGAATTTGCTGTACACCAGAAATTAATACAAAATTGTAAATCAAGTATACTCCAATTAAAAAAAAAAAAGAATGTAACTGAGCTACTCAGCAGTGGCCACAGGACTGGAAAAGGTCAGTTTTCATTCCAATCACAAGGAAAGGCAATGCCAAAGAATGCTCAAACGATCACACGATTGCACTCATTTCACATGCTAGCAAAGTAATGCTCAAAATTCTCCAAGTGAGGCTTCAACCATACACGAACCATGACTTCCAGATGTTCAAGCTGGATTTACAAAAGGCAGAGGAACCAGAGATCAAATTGCCAACATCCGTTGGATCTTAGAAAAAGCAAGAGAGTTCCAAAAAAACCATCTACTTCTGCTCTATTGACTAGGCCAAAGCCTTTGACTGTGTGGATCACAATAAACTGTGGAAAATTCTGAAAGAGATGGGAATACCAGACCACCTGACCTGCCTCCTGAGAAATCTGTATGCAGGTCAAGAAGCAACAGTTAGAACTGGACATGGAACAACAGACTCGTTCCAAATCGGGAAAGGAGTACATCAAGGTTGTATATTGTCACCCTGTTTATTTAACTTCTATGCAGAGTACATCATAAGAAATGCCAGGCTGGATGAAGCACAAGCTGGAATCAAGATTGCCAGGAGAAATATCAATAACCTCAGATAAGCAGATGACATCACCCTTATGGCAGAAAGTGAAGAAGAACTAAAAAGCCTCTTGATGAAAGTGAAAGAGGAGAGTGAAAAAGCTGGCTTAAAACTCAACATTCAGAAAACTAAGATCATGGCATCCAGTACCATCACTTCATGACAAATAAATGGGGAAGCAATGGAAATAGTGACAGGCTTTATATGTTTGGGCTCCAAAATCACTGCAGATGGTGACTGCAGCCATGAAATTAAAAGACACTTACTCCTTGGAAGAAACGCTATGACCAACCTAAACAGCATATTCTAAAACAGAGATATTACTTTGCCAACAAAGGTCCATCTAGTCAAAGGTATGGTTTTTCGAGTAGTCATGTATGGATGTGAGAGTTGGACTATATAGAGGGCTGAGCACAGAAGAATTGATGCTTTGAACTGTGGTGTTGGAGAAGACTCTTGAGAGTCCCTTGGACTGCAAGGAGATCCAAGCAGTCCATCCTAAAGGAAATCGGTCCTGAATATTCATTGGAAGGACTGATGCTGAAGCTGAAACTCCAATACTTTGGCCACCTGATGCAAAGAACTGACTCCTTGGAAAAGACCCTGATGTTGGGAAAGATTGAAGGCGAGAGGAGAAGGGGACAACAGAGGATGAGATGGTTGGATATCACCAAATCAATGGACATGAATTTGAGTAAGCTCCGGGAGTTAATGATGGACAGGGAGGCCTGGCATGCTGCAGTCCATGGGCTCATAAGGAGTCGGACATGTCTGAGTGACTGAACTGAACTGAACTGAGCTACTTACTTTTAATTTCCTCATGTTTGTATAAATAAAAATTATCCACAGCAAAACAAAATAAAATTCTAAAGTACAGAAGGACTAATGGAAGACATTATAAATTAGTAACAGTGAAGGTATGAAGGTAGTCAACTCTTGATATTTGTTCAAAAAAGGACTATATCTCTATTTTGTAAATAAGTCTCTTTTATAAACCTTAGTTTCACTGAAAGAACAGTGAAGACAAAGTGATATTGTCAAAAATTAAGTTTTTTATGCTGATCTCTTGGCCTTATAGGAAAAAATAAGAACATACTACAAGTCACTTAAAACATTAAAATGGTGTGGAGTAAGCTATTTCAGGAACCATATGCCAATTGCTGGACTTGTGGATTGTCAGAAAACCAGTCTTGGCTACTGTATGCTAATTCAAGCCACTTTTCTTTTTTCATTACTGTTATATGCACAAAATCATATAAGTCTAATATAGATTTATGGTGCTCTAGAGCTTTCAACCATTTTTATGCTGTAGCCAGCCTCCCAAAGAACACCTCCTCTATTCATTAAATAGGTACTGGATGTTGGACTGGAGGGAAAAAATATTTTTTCATGACCATAACATCCCATGGGTCCTCTATATATACCAGATTTTGTGATTTAGTTTCTTTTTCTAAGCTCACATTTTGTTGTACACTTCTGTTGTAGCACAAGTAATATAGATCAAGTTTAAGGTATATAAGGCCTCAGAAGGTCTGCCATGCAAGCGTCCACACTGAAACACTTTTGTAAGAAGTATCATGATAATAGGAGAAACAAATTCCGGAGATGCTATAAGGGACATGTGAATTATGAGTGATGGAAAACCTTGGCATCAGGTGTTGAACTGTGCCCCTCCCCCAAATTCCTAACCCCGAGAAGTGACACTTTGGAAACAGGGTTATTGCAGATGTCAGATGAGGATCCATCATATTAGAGTGGGCCCCTGATCCAATATTACTGGTGCTGTTATAAAAAGGGGAAAGTTGGACCCAGACAAGCAGAGAGAATGCCACCTGAAGATGAGAGTTGTGCCGCCCCAGACTAGGGAACTACCAGAACTGAGGAGAGAGGCCTGGCAAAGATCCATCCCTGGTGCCTTCAGAGGAGGGCATGGCCCTACTGACACCCCCATCTCAGACATCTAGCCTCTGGAACTGTGAGAGAATAAATCTCTGATGTCTCAGGGACTTCCCTGGTAGGACAGTGGTTCAGACACGGATTAGATCCCTTGCTGGGGAACTAAGATCCTACATGACGCTGCCAAAAATTAAAAAAAAAAAAAAAGATGGTTTAGCCAACCAGCTTGTGGTACTTTATCAAGGCAGCCCTAGGAACTAATATACTTGATAAAGTCTGCTGTCGCCTTAAAAATAGCTAAGACCAAATAAAGGAAACAAAAATAGGCAAGTGCTAGGGAGGAAGTGATCTTTCACAGGCCATCCCCACAGGAAAGGGAGTGACTAATCTGATTTTACAGAGTTAAACTGCATCAGGCCACACATCATGAGTGCACAAGGTCACTATCTTGAAAAGTGATTTGTGTTTGCTATACTCTTTGTCTGTGCTATGCCAGCAAAGGTTTGTATAGTCAAAGCTATGATTTTTCCGGTAATTATCTCTGGATGACTTTTGAACTGTGGTGTTGGAGAAGACACTTGAGAGTCCCTCGGACTACAAGGAGATCAAACCAGTCAATCTTAAAGGAAATCAGTCTTGAATATTCATTGGAAGGACTGATGCTCAAGCTGAAGTTCCAGTCTTTTGGCCACCTGATGCGAAGAGCCAACTCATTAGAAAAGATCCTGATTCTGGGAAAGATAAGGAAGGAAGAGAAGGTTGGATGGCATCACTAACTAGATGGACATGAGTTTGAGCAAGCTCTGGGAGCTGCTGATGGACAGGGAAGCCTGGCATGCTGCAGTCCATGGGGTCGCAAAGAGTGGGACACAACTGAGCTACTGAATGGTAGCCTGATCCCAATCAGGGATCAAGCAGTGAAAGCACTGTGTCCTAACCAGTGAAGCACCAGGGAATTCCCATTTGTTTATACTATTTATTTATCATCCTTTTAGTATCTGTGGAATTTCTAGTGATGTGATTTTTTCTCATCCACTTGTGTCAGTTGTGTTTTCTTTTTTCTTGAGAAGTCTGACAAGAGGTTTATCAGTTTTATTGATATTCATCAGCATTTGTTTTCATTGACTTTTTCTTGCATTTTAGTTGTTGTTTTTTCACATTTACATCTGTTCCAATCTTTATAATTTTGTTTCCTCTCCCTGTACTGAGTTTAATTTGTTCTTTTTCTAGTTTCTTAAGATGGGAGCAGGGATTATTGACTTGAGATCATTCTCCTTTTCAAACTTAGGCATTTAGTGCTATAAAATTTCCCCAAGCCCTGCTTTACGAGCATCCTACAAATTCTGTTCTGCTGTGTCTTCATTTTCATTCATTCCAAAATACTTTTCAAATTCTCTTCTGATATCTTTTTTCACCCATGGCTTATCTAGAAACATGTTATTTAGTTCCCAAATATACAGGGGTTTTCAAGCTACCAATTGCTATTGATCTTTAATTTATATGTTTTACAGAAAACAACAAAATTCTGTAAAGTAATTATCCTTCAATTAAAAAAATAAATAAATCAAAAAATTCAAGGGGACAAAGTAAAAAAAAATATTTTAAATATATTGAGATAATTTATGACACAGCATATAGTCTATGTAAGTAAATGTTCCACAGACACTTGAAATAAATGTACATTCTGGGGTGGGAGATGGGGCAGAGGCTCAAGAAGGAGATGACATATGTATACCTGTGGCTGATTCATGTTAATGTGTGGCAGAAACCAACAGAACATTGTAAAGCAAGTATCCTCCAATTAAAAATAAATATTTTTTTTTTAAATCTATATATTCTGCTATATTTGGATAGAGTTTTCTACAAATGCCAATAAGATCAAATCAGTTCATTTGCTGTTGATGTTTTTAAGTCACTAAATCATGTCCAACTTTCTTTGTGACCCCATGCCTTTTGCCCACTAGGCTCCTCTGCCCATGGGATTTCCCAGTTAAGAATACTGGAGTGGGTTGCCATTTCCTTCTCCAGAGGATCTTCCTGACCTAGGGATCGAACCCAAGTCTCCTGCATTAGCAGGCAGATTCTTTACCATTGAGACACCAGGGAAGCCCAAATTGGTTCACAGTGCTGTTTAATTCTTCTACATGCTTCCAGATTTTCCACCCAACTGTTCCATCAATATCAATAACTGAGAGATAAGTGTTGAAATTTCCCACCATAATTTTATTTCTCCTTGCTATTCCTTTGGTTTTTCCTCATATATTTTAGAGCTGTGTTTTTCAGCACATAAATGTTTAGATTAATATTTTTTCTTGCTAAATTGGCCCTTTTATTATTATGAAACAACTTCATTTAACTGTAGTACAATTATTTGCTCTGAAATCTACTTTGATATTAATATATGCACCCCAGCTTTCATTATACTAGTGTTATCATGGCATATTTTATTCCATTGTTATACTTTTCATCTATTTGTGGCTGTCATTATATTTAAAGTTGGTTTCTTGTGGGCAGAATGCAGCTGGGCCTTTTTTTTTTTTTTTTTAATCCAATATGATAATCTCTGCCTTTATTTGAGGCATTTAGACCATTTTCATTTAATGTGACCACTGGTATGGTTAAATTTAATTGTATCATCTTTTATCAGACCTTTTATTTTCCCATTTGTACTCTTTTCTCTTTTTCATCCTTTTCTGGATTATTTTGGATTAACTGAGTATTTTGTATGATTATAGTTTATCTCCTCTATTAGCTTATTACCTGTAACTCTTTGTTATACTCTTTTAGGGATTGTTTCAGGATTTATTGGATACACCTCTAACTTATCATAGTCCACTGATAACTGATATTATGCTACTTCACATATAGTATAAGAATCATGCAACAGCATATTTTGATTTCTTCTCTCCTGGCCTTTGTGATATGATTACCAGATAGCATGCTTCTACATATATTATAAATCCACAGAAACTCTGCCTGTCTACAGCTGGGTTCTCTTTGGGCACTGCAGCCTGGAAACTTTCTCAAGGTAGTTAGCTGGGACATTGCAGTGTTCACCTTGTTTCCCAGCTCAGAATCGCTGCTATTTGTTGTCTGATAACTTGAGACTACTGTTTGCACTTTTTTTTTTCATTGCTTCATGTGGGAGTGTAAATCTGGCCCAGATTGGTCCATCTTGATTGGAAGCTAAAATCTAGAAGGAGTCTAGTTAGGGAACATGCTTTGACTCAGAACAAGAGTGCAATCAGGGAGTTACATGAAAATTGACAGATATCTAAAAATATTGTCTCAGCTAGGGACAGATGAGTAACCAGGTATAGGAAAAAACTTGAGGGCAATGGCTTAGAACTGAACATGAAGCAGATCCCCATGTCCGAGAGACACTGGAAAGGATACATATCAAAGACTGTGGGAGAGAGGCAGGTCAATAACAGTTAATGGAAGTGAATGATGAACTCCTGAAACCATAACCTGACTGCCATGGATGGCCCACGGTTAGTCAACATTCTTGCAGATATAAACTGGGATTCAGAGAGAGGGTAGGTTGACTAACTTGCAACCTTTAAGACACTAGTTTGGCTAAGTGCTGATAATCTAATAAAAATGAAAATTCCTATAGGTTTTCTTGTTAATATCATTTATTTCTATAGCTTTAAAGTAATCAGAATGTTTATTGCTATTTTGTTCTCATAAGAAGTCTGAAAGAAGAGACATGCACCATTTCCCTCTGATAAAGGAAATTTGCATATTGGGACTCACAAAATGGAGGCAGCCCAAGTGGCTCACATGCAAATCTAAACCAATGTCAGTCCACACTCACAGGAAACACCTCACTGTCTAGGAAACCTAACATATATTAATCATAATACTCCAACTCAGCTTTAGCTAGCTCATCTTACCCTAGAAAATAGACCTACTGGCCTTATCAGGAAATCCTTGACCTCCTAGCCAATCATGCCCTGTTTCTGCATTGCCTCTCTTAATGCTCTGAAACACCCGTTTTTGCTAAAATCCCTCTGGAAGAGTGCTCCACTGCTTGTGAGGCACTGCACACCCCTAAATCATGGGTTGTTTTCCCTGAAATAAAGGACACTGCACTAGTTATTAAACTGTACCGTTTTTGTCATTTAATACCCCATTTGGCAGATTAACAAACTAAGGTCACAAAATGCTGAAATGACCTACCCAAATTTATAGTTAAGCAGGAATTTGATGTGAGGGCCCTCTAACTCCACAGCCAAGATTTGAATGACCATCTATGCCACTGCCAAAGCACTTTTTATTTTAATGTTTTAACATTTTAAAATTAAATGCATTTGCGTATTTTGTTATATTTTTTACTTAAAATATATTTTAAATTTTATATCTATTTTTCTTATATTTTGTGTTTTTTTTTTTTTTTCTTTTTTTTTGGCCACACCACACTACTTGTGGGATCTTAGTTCTCCGACCAGGGAGCAAACCCTGTCCCATGGTACTGAAAGCACCAAGAGTTAACCACTGGACCCTGGACCACCAAGGAATTCCATATTTTTTGGTTTTATAGCTGCAGGTTCTGGATGTATATAGGGCAACATGAAGTCATTTTGCTTACAAAGGTAGATGAAAAATTATTTGTTCTAGATTTGTGAAAAATGCCATTGATGTTATGATAGGGATTGCATTGATCCTGTAGCTTGCCATAGGCAGTGTGGTGATTTTAATGATATTTATTCTTTCAATCCATGAGCATAGTATATCTTTCCATCTGTTTGTGTCATTGTCAATTTCTTTAATCTATGTCTTAGAGTTTTCCAAGTTCAGTTCAGTTATTCAGTCGTGTTCACTCTTTACAACCCCATGGACTGCAGTACACCAGGCTTCCCTGTTAATCACCAACTCCTGGAGCTTGCTCAATCTCATGTCCATCAAGTCAGTGATGCCATCCAACCATCTCATCCTCTGTCGTCACCTTCTGTTCCTGCCTTCAATCTTTCCCAGCATCAGTGTCTTTTCTAAAGAATCAGTTCTTCAGATCAAATGGTCAAAGTATTAGAGTTTCCCTTCAGCATCACTCTTTGCAACGAATATTCAGGGCTGATTTCCTTTAGGATTGACTGGTTTGAACTATTTGCGGTCCAAGGGACTCTCAAGAGTCTTCTCCAACATCACACTCCAAAAGCTTCAATTCTTCAGTGCTCAGCTTTCTTTATGGTCCAGCTCTCACATCCATACATGACTACCGCAAAACCCATAGTTTTGACTAGATGGACCTTTGTCGGCAAAGTAATGTCTCTGCTTTTTAATATGCTGTCTGGGATTGGACTGCAAGGAGATCCAACCAGTCCACTGTAAAGGAGATCAGTCCTGGGTGTTCATTGAAAGGACTGATGCTAAATTTGAAACTCCAATACTTTGGCCACCTCATGCGAAGAGTTGACTCATTGGAAAAGACTCTGATGCTGGGAGGGATTGGGGGCGGAGGGACTGGGGGCAGGAGGAGAAGGGGATGACAGAGAATGAGATGGCTGGATGGCATCACTGACTCGATGGACATGAGTTTGAGTGAACTCCAGGAGTTGGTGATGGACAGGGAGGCCTGGCATGCTGCGATTCATGGGGTTGCAAAGACACGACTTAGCAACTGAACTGAACTGGGATGGTCATAGCTTTTCTCCAAGGAGCAAGCATATTTTAATTTCATGGCTGCAGTTACCATCTGCAGTGATTTTGGAGCCCAATAAAATAAAGTCTCTCACTGTTTCATTTTCCCATCTATTTGCCATAAAGTGCTGGACCAGATGCCATGATCTTAGTTTTCTGAATGTTGTGTTATAAGCCAACTTTTTCACTCTCCTCTTTTACTTTCATCAAGAGGCTTTTTAGTTCCTCTTCACTTTTTGCCATAAGTGTGGTGTCAACTGCATATCTGAGGTTATTGATATTTCTCCCACCAATCTTGATTTTGGCCTGTGCTTCATTCAGCCCAGCATTTCTCATGATGTACTCTGCATATAAGTTAAATAAGCAAGATGACAATGTACAGCCTTGATATACTCCTTTCACAATTTGGAAACAGTCCATTTTCCCTGTCTGGTTCTAACTGCTACTTCTTGATCCACATATGGATTTCTCAGGAGGCAGGAGGGTGGTCTGGTATTTCCATCTCTTTAAGAGTTTTCCACAGTTTGTCGTGATCCACACAGTCCAAGGCCTTATTGCTGTCAATGAAGCGGAAGTAGATGTTTTATATGGAATCCTCTTGCTTTTTCTGTGATCCAATAGATGTTGGCAATTTGATTTTGGTTCCTCGGCTTTTTCTAAATCCAGCTTGAACATCTGGAAGTTCTTGATTCACGTATTATTTAAGCCAAGCTTGGAGAATTTTGGGGATTGTCTTGATTTCTATCTTCTGTACAAGGTCACAAACCTCCATTCATAGTTCATCAAGCACTCTTTCTATTAGATCTAGTCCCTTAAATCTATTTCTCACTTACACTGTATAATCATAAGGGATTTGATTTAGGTCATACCTGAATGGTCTAGTGGTTTTCCCTACTTTCATCTATTTAAGTCTGAATTTGGCAATAAGGAGTTCATGATCTGAGCCACAGTCACCTCCCAGTCTTGTTTTTGCTGACTGTATAGAACTTCTCCATCTTTGGCTGCAAAGAATATAATCAATCTGATTTCGGTGTTGACCATCTGGTAATGTACATGTGTAGAGTCTTCCCTTGTGTTTTCAGAAGAGGGTGTTTGCTATGACCAGTGTGTTCTCTTGGCAGAACTCTATTAGCCTTTGCCCTGCTTCATTCTGTACTCCAAGGCCAAATTGCCCGTTACTCCAGGTGTTTCTTAACTTCCTACTTTTGCTTTCCAGTCCACTATAATGAAAAGGACTTTTTTTTTTTTTTTTTTTTGGTGTTAGTTCTAGAAGGTCTTGTAGGTCTTCATAGAACTCTTCAACTTCACCTTCTTCAGTGTTACTGGTTGGGGCATAGACGTGGAAATGAACAGAGATCATTCTGTCATTTTGTGACATGGTACAAGAGACATGAGTAAAGACCATCCACAAGAAAAAGAAATGCAAAAAAGCAAAAGGGCTGTTTGAAGAGGTCTTATAAATATCTATGAAAACAAGGGAAGCTAAAAGCAAAGGAGAAAAAGAAAGACATACCCATTTGAATGCAGAGTTACAAAGAATAGCAAGGAGAGATAAGAAAGCCTTCCTCAGTGATCAGTGCAAAGAAATAGAGGAAAACAACAGAATGGGAAAGAGTAGAGATCTCTTCAAGAAAATTAGAGATACCAAGGGAACATTTCATGCAAAGATGGGCTCAGTAAAGGCCAGAAATTGTAGGGACCTAACAGAAGCAGAAGATATTAAGAAGAGCTGGCAACAGTACACAGAAGAACTGTACAAAAGAGATCTTCATGACCCAGATAATCATGATGGTGTGATCACTCACCTAGAGCCAGACATCCTGGAATGTGAAGTTAAGTGGGCGTTAGGAAGCATCACTATGAACAAAGCTAGTGGAGGTGATGGAATTCCAGTTGAGCTACTTCAAATCCTGAAAGATGATGCTGTGAAAGTGCTGTACTTGATATGCCAGCAAATTTGGAAAACTCAGCAGTGGCCACAGGACTGGAAAAGGTCAGTTTTCATGCCAATCCCAAAGAATGCTCAAACTACCGCACAATTGCACTCATCTCACATGCTAGTAAAGTAATGCTCAAAATTCTCCAAGCCAGACTTCAGCAATACGTGAACTGTGAACTTCCAGATGTTCAATCTCCTTTTAGAAAAGGCAGAGGTAGCAGAGATCAAATTGCCAACATCCGCTGGATCATGGAAAAGCAAGAGAGTTCCAGAAAAATGTCTCCTTCTGCCTTCTTGACTATGCCAAAGCCTTTGACTGTGCAGATCACAATAAACTGTGGAAAATTCTGAAAGTGATGGGAATACCAGACCACCTGACCTGCGTCCTGAGAAATCTGTATCCAGGTCAAGAAGCAACAGTTAGAACTGGACATGGAACAACAGACTGGTTCCAAATAGGGAAAGGAGTATGTCAAGGCTGTATGTGGTCACCCTACTTATTTAACTTATATGCAGAGTACATCATCTTCACTTATGGCAGAAAGTGAAGAGGAACTAAAAAGCCTCTTGATGAAAGTGAAAGTGGAGAGGGAAAGAGTTGACTTAAAGCTCAACATTCAGAAAACAAAGATCATGGCATCCGGTCCCATCACTTCACGGGAAATAGATGGGGAAACAGTGGAAACAGTGTCAGACTTTATTTTTCTGGGCTCCAAAATCACTGCAGATGGTGACTGCAGCCATGAAATTAAAAGATGCTTACTCCTTGGAAGAAAAGTTATGACCAACCTAAGTAGCATATTCAAAAGCAGAGACATAACTTTGCCAACAAAGGTCCATCTAGTAAAAGCTATGGTTTTTCCAGTGGTCATGTATGGATGTGAGAGTTGGACTGTGAAGAAAACTGAGCACCAAAGAATTGATGCTTTTGAACTGTAGTGTTGGAGAAGACTCTTGAGAGTCCCTTGGACTGCAAGGAGATCCAACCAGTTCATTCTAAAGGAGATCAGTCCTGGGTGTTCATTGGAAGGACTGATGCTGAATCTCCAGTACTTTGGCCACCTCATGCGAAGAGTTGACTCACTGGAAAAGACTCTGATGCTGGGAGGGATTGGGAGCAGGAGGAGAAGGGGACACCAGAGGATGAGATGGTTAGATGGCATCACTGACTGGATGGACGTGAGTCTGAGTGAACTCCGGGAGTTAGTGATGGACAGGGAGGCCTGGCATACTGCGATTCATGGGGTCGCAAAGAGTCGGACACAAATGAGCAACTGAACTGAACTGATAGTACATCATGAGAAATTCTGGGCTGGAGGAAGCACAAGCTGGAATCAAGATTGCTGGGAGAAATATCAATAACCTCAGATATACAGATGACACCACCCTTATGGCAGAAAGTGAAGAAGAACCAAAGAGCCTCTTGATGAAAGTGAAAGAGGAGAGTGAAAAAGTTGGCTTACACCTCAACATTCAGAAAACTAAGATCATGGCATCCAGTTCCATCACTTCATGGCAAATAGATGGGCAAACAGTGGCTGACTTCATTTTTCTGGGCTCCAAGATCACTGCAGATGGTGATTGCAGCCATGAAATTAAAAGATGCTGACTCCTTGGAAGGAAAATTATGACCAACCTAGACAGCATATTCAAAAGCAGAGACATTATTTTGCCAACAAAGGTCTGTCTAGTCAAGGCTATGGTTTTTCCAGTGGTCATGTATGGATGTGAGAGTTGGACTGTGAAGAAAGCTGAGTGCCAAAGAATTGATGCTTTTGAACTGTGGTGTTGGAGAAGACTCTTAAGAGTTCCTTGGATGTCAAGGCGATCCAGCCAGTCCATTCTGAAGATCAGTCCTGGGTGTTCATTGGAAGGACTGATGCTAAAGCTGAAACTCCAATACTTTGGCCACCTCATGCGAAGAGTTGACTCATTGGAAAAGACTCTGATGCTGGGAGGGAATGGGGGCAGGAGGAGAAGGGGACAACTGAGGATGAGATGGCTGGATGGCATCACCGACTCAATAGACGTGAGTTTGAGTGAACTCTGGGTGTTAGTTATGGACAGGGAGACCTGGCATGCTGTGATTCATTGGGTCACAAAGAGTCCGAAATGACTGAGTGATTGAACTGAATGACACGTACATCTGCGGTAAGGAATTAGTGAACATCAAAGGAAATTTTAAAGTCAGAATCAGGAATTCCTTGGCAGTCCAGTGGTTAGGATTTCTGCTTTCACTGTTGAGGGTGCAGCTTCAATCCCTGCTCAGGCAGTGTGTTTAAATGAAAGAAAGAAAGAAAAAGTCAGTATCTAAGGGTAGTGAGGTAGGACTATAAGGTTACACTGGGAAATTTAATTGCATTGACAGTGTCTCAGGTTAATGGATTCATGAAGATTCATGGTATTACTTGGCTGAGCACAGAAGAATTGATCCCTTTGAATTGTGGTGCTGGAGAAGACACTTGAGAGTCCCTTGGACTGCAAGGAGATCAAACCAGTCAATCCTAAAGGAAGTCAGTCCTGAATATTCATTGGAAATGCTAATGCTGAAGTTGAAGCTCCAGTACTTTGGCCATCTAATGTGAAGAGGTGACTCATTGGAAAAGACCCTGAGGCTGGGAAAAATTGAAGGCAGGAGGAGAAGGGGGCAAAAGAGAATCAGATGGTTGGATGGCATCACCCACTCAATGGACATGAGTTTGAGCAAACTCTGGGAGATGATGAAGCACAGGGAATCCTGACATCATACAGTCCATGGTGTCGCAGAGTCGGACACCACTGAGCAACAGCAACTATTGGAAACAGTATGGAAATGCCTCAAAAATTAAAAATATAAATAGAACTATTAATATGTATTGTACAGCAATCCCACTTCTAGGTATATACTCATTGGGAAAGAAAACAGCATCCTAAAGTGATGTCTGCACTCCTATGTTCATTGTAGCACTATTCATGGCAGTCAAGATATTGAAAGTGTCCTTCAATGGAAAGAAGAAAATCTTGCCATTTGTAGCAACAGGGATTGACTTAGAGTTTTATGCTAAGTTATATAAATCAGACAGAGAGAGATAAACTGTATTATATGCTGTATGTGGAATCAAATAAAGCCAAACATGTAGAAATAGAGAGTAGATCAGTGGTTAGCAGGAGCTAGTGGGTAGGGAAAATGAGATGCTGGTCAAAGTATCCAAACTTCCAGTTATAAAAAGTAAGTTCTGGGGATCCAGTGTACAGCCTGGTGATTATAGCTAACAACACTGTGTTATACATGTGAAAGGTACTAAGAGAGATCTTAAATGTTCTCACTACAAAAGAGAAATGGTAATTACGTGAGGTGATGGAAGTGTTAGCTAACGCTATGGTTGTAATCATTTTGCAATCTATAAGTGTATCAGATCAACATGTTGTATAACTTAAACTTGCATAATGTTAAATGTCAATTATATTTTGATAAAGTTAGAGAAAAAAGATACATGGATCAGGAGATCTCCTTGCTGATGTGGAAATGGTATCAGTTCTGAAGTCATACAATCTGGTAGCTAAGTTTTGCTCAGCTTCTTTTAGATACTGTGATCTGGATCCATTGTTTACTTTTTCTGAAACTCAGTTTTCTTTTCTAACTCTGAAAATGGAGATAGCTATCCTAACTTCTTCATACTGTTTTATAGGAGTAGTAAATATAGCAAAAATGAAAAGTATTGATCATAATGTATGACACAGAATAAGCTCTTCATATCTGCTTCTTATTCCTTCCCTTACTTACCTATTATGGTAAGAAAGAGCTGTTGGTTTGCCAAAACATGCATCCTTTTATAGATGAAAACACCCAAAAATCTCTTTAGGCAAAATATTAAGGAATAAGCTGCAAAGTTTCTTACCTTTGTCAATATTGACGTATTGTGGCAGATAATTCTTTGTGGGAGGCTGTCATGTCCTGTGCAATTCTATGAGTGTTTCTGATCTGTACTCACAGGATGTCAATAAAACCAACCGCTCGCCTCCCCCACTCAGTTGTAACGACCATAAATGCCTCCAGAAATTTCCGAATACTCCTGGGGGAGGGGTGCGAAATCACCCCCAGTTGGGAACTACAGAGCTTGTAAAATGAGAACAATTTTTTTTAAATGGATAAGGACTTAAATCTCAAAGTTTTGTTTATAGCTTGATCCAGGGCTACCTTGGCCCTTCCCATACATTCCCTGAGCTGGGCCTCTCTATGCCTAGGTCTCAATAAAGGAATGTTAGAGGAGAAACAGGAGACAGAAGGGGTTTCCCCATATAGGGGAAATTGAGAAAAACAGGGCATATTCAAAAGATTCCAGAAGATCCCCCATGAATTAATGCAAAGCTTTTGTGTTCTCAAGACACAAAATTTTTCAGTCCAAAGGAAAAGGCAAGTCAATATGGGAGTAGTGGTTATGGCATCCTCCATTCTCCTGGTAGAACTGGTGGAGGTGGCCAGACTTCAGCAAAGCAATGCTTTAGACATCTCGAGGAATTTTTCTGTACCCCAGAATGAAGAACATGAAATGGTGGCATGATTTCAGTGTGCCCTAGAACTTGAAAAAAGAGCTCCTTGAAATGAAAAAGCCTTGAGTATGGGCACTAAGGGTGTCTCAGTTGCAATGGGGAGTCAGGAAGTTGACTGTCTCAAAAGATGCTAAAAATATGGTTAGTAAGATGACCTCAAGCAAACATACACAAACACAGAGACTTTGACACTACACCCTGGGAAAGTGGTAGAAATCTCTGAATTGGTGTCTGCCATATTAGGAGAATGATACTTATAAGCTGAAGTATCAAAAATAATAAACATGATATTTCTTGCTCCCCTGAGTCTTTGAACTGAGATGTAAAATGAGATGTATAAAATAGAAAGTTTTGCCTATGCCAGAGGACTCAGGCATAAAAGTACAGTTCACTTAAGTGGTTCAACTATCACTTAACAACTGCTTACTAGGTATCAGACGCTATATGCCAGGTGTCAAAAAGTAAGACAATACCTCTGCCCTCACAGAGCTCACAGCCAAGTGTATGTATAAACAGTTAAAATTCTGGTTGTTAGGAGTGGTGATCAGAGAATGTGCTTAAGGATGTTGAGAACCTACAATAGGGACATGGGAGCAACAGGGAAGAAGGGAGCAAGGAAGTGTCTGGATTGCCTGCTGCTGCTGCTGCTGCTGCTGCTGCTAAGTTGCTTCAGTCATGTCCGACTCTGTGCGACCCTAGAGATGGCAGCCCACCAGGCTCCCCCGTCCTTGGGATTCTCCAGGCAAGAACACTGGAGTGAGTTGCCATTTCCTTCTCCAATGAATGAAAGTGAAAAGTGAAAGGGAAGTAGCTCAGTCTCGTCCTACTCTTAGCGACCGCATGGACTACAGCCTACCAGGCTCCTCCATCCATGGGATTTTCCAGGCAAGAGTACTGGAGTGGGGTGCCATTGCCTTAGGTGAAGCTTAAACAATGCACATTGTTTCCAACAAGCACAGAAGCTTAGCAACACACCCTGGTTACTGGATCCTTCCCAAAGGCCAAATGTTGTTGTCTTATAATTTATACAGATTTGAAACTTTGGTTCCAGTATATCTGGATAAACTTAAGTCCACTTGTGCATAATTTAAGGGCTAAATCTCAGGCTTAAGGTTGATTTGTTTGTGGTGATTAGTGACAAACCTTTAGAAGCATTTGCAAAAGAAGCTAATTTTATATATGCAAAGTTGGCTAGCTTGACCATAATGTACTTTTTGTTGTTCAGTCACTAGGTTGTGAACAAGTCTTTGGGACCCCATGGACTGTAGCTTGCCAGTCTCTCTGTTCATGGAATTTTCCAGGCAAGAATACTGGAATGGGTAGCCATTCCCTTCTCCCAGGGATTTTCCTGACCCAGGGTTCAAACGTGCATCTCCTGTACTGGCAAGCGAATTATTTTCCAATGAACCACCAAGGAAACCCATGAAATTTAGCAAATAATATTTAAGTTGTTGTTTTTGTTGCTGTTCAGTATCCAAGTCGTGTTCCACTCTTCATGACCCCATGGACTGCAGCATGCCAGGCTGCCCTGTCCCTCACCATCTCCCAGAGTTTGCCAAAGTTCATGTCCATTGAACTGGTGATCCCATCCAACCATCTGATCCTCTGTCACCCTCTTCTTCTTCTGCCTTCAATCTTTCCCATCATTAGGGTCTTTTCCAGTGAGTCACTGTTTGCATCAGGTGGCCAAATATTGGAATTTCAGCTTCAGCATCAGTCCTCCCAAAGAGTATTCAGGGTTGATTTCCTTTAAGATTGACTGGTTTGATCTCTCAAGTCTCCAAGGGACTCTCAAGAGTCTTCTCCAGCACCACAGTTTGAAATCATCAATTCTCTGGCACTCTGCCTTCTTTATTGTCCAGCTCTCACATCTGTACATGACTACTGGAAAGACCATAACCTTGACTATACAGACCTTTGTTGACAAAGTGATGTCTTTACTTTGTAATACATTGTTTAGGTTTGTCATAGTTTTCCTACCAAGAAGCAATTGTTTTCTAATTTCATGGCTGCAGTCACCATCCACAGTGATTTTAGAGTCCAAGAAGAAGAAATCTGTCACTGCTTCCCCCTTTTCCCCTCCTACTTGCCATGAAGCGGTGAAACTGGATGCCATGATCTTAGAGGTTTTTTTTTTTTTAAATATTGAGTTTTAAGCCAACTTTTTCACTATTCTCTTTCATCCTCATCAAGGGTCTCTTTAGTTCCAATTTAAGTACACCCCACTTAATAAAGCTTTCAATGTGCACAATAGATATATCTTTGCTAAATGACCAGATATTTGAAAAAATCAAAGCACAGTTGGGAAGCAATGCATGCCTGCTTGCCAAGTCACTTCAGTCGTGCTTGACTCTTTGTCACCCTATGGCTCACAGGTTGCCAGGCTCCTCTGTCCATGGGATTTTCCAGGTAAGAATACTGGAGTGGGTTGCCGTGACCTTCTCCAGGGAATCTTCCCGATGCAGGGATCAAACCCGTCTCTCTTATGTATAACCTGCATTGGAAGGTGGGTTCTTTACCACTAGCACTACTTGGGAAGACCCTTGGAAGCGAGTCCAATGCATAAATTAAGATTCTTGTAAACTGCTCTAGACCAGTTCACACAGCTCCCCAGGTTCCTGCAGGTGTAGGACAGCTCCCTGAAGCCCTGTTGGGCTGGTATTCTGTATTTCACTGTTTCTCAAACAGCTGGCTAATCTGGTGGGGACACTAATAGTCACAGGGGATGAAGCCAGCCAAGAGACATTTGGCAGGAATAGCTCATAGGAAATTAGGTGATTATGAGTCCCTTTGTAGACTGCAAGCTCTTCACTCTTGAGTTCTGATAGCCCTGGTTCCTTCTTTAAAGCAGCCCTCTGAAAACCCCTATGTTGTTAGACTAATTAGACCCCCTCTTTGGGTAGAATGCATAATGAGTAGCTGAGGATTCATAACTAGATGTGTTTATTCAGCTGGCAAGACATACACAATCCTTCAGTTCAGTTGCTCAGTCGTGTCCAACTCTTTGCGACCCCATGAATTGCAGCACACCAGGCCTCCCTTTCCATCACCGACTCCCGGAGTTCACTCAGATTCACGTCCATCGAGTCAGTGATGCCATCCAGCCATCTCATCCTCTGTCGTCCCCTTCTCCTCCTGCCTCCAATCCCTCCCAGCATCAGAGTCTTTTCCAATGAGTCAACTCTTCACATGAGGTGGCCAGAGTACTGGAGTTTCAGCTTTAGCATCATTCCTTCCAGCCCCTGACAATTAGTAATAAGTCATTCTTAGAGTAATCAAAAGCCCCTATAAGTATCACGTGTTTCCTGAGTCCTCAAGAGCCCAAATGACTTGCCTGTGAATAGTTTGAATAGTTTACTGCTACCTAGCTTGATGGCTTTATACAGATTTGTTGTGATATTGATAGAGAAATCTCCAGATTGTTTACATTGTGAATATGAGTTTTCAAATCTATGGGCCTTGTAGGGCAGTCATGAACATGGCTTGATTGAATCATGGGATAATATTGCTACTGTAGATGGAAATTAAACTACACAGCTTATATTTCTGGGGAGCTCTAACGTGAGTTTCTCAAGTAGCTGTGACTCAAGTTATTATTTTGTAAATATGCTCTATATTAACATTTATATTTTAAAGAGAATTTAATAAATCTGTTTCATAATTAAAGGGTAGGAGTTGTGTTTTTTTTTTTTTTTCCCTCCTGTAGGACTAAGTATATCTATTTTCTAAGTAAAACATATTTATGACATATTCTATAAATTTTTTTGGTAAAAATGAATTATGTGCATTTCTTTTACAACAAATACTGTGTTAACATTTTAATGTCTCTACAACTATCTTCTCTAGAGCATTAATGTGTTTCTTTGACCTAGTGCTTCTCAACTGGGGAAAATTTTGTCATCTAGGGGCTGTTTGTCAATGTCTAGACACATTGTTGGTTGGCATAATGGGGGTTGGAGGAAGATGCTCTTGGGCTCTAATGAGTAGAGGCCAGAACTATTACTAACCATCCTAGAGTACAAAGGAGAGCTTTCGACAACAAAGAATCATGCTGTCCAAAATGTCAGTAATGGCAAAATTGAGAAATCTTAATTTGTACGAATTTCCTCAAAACTATAAAAATGATTTAACTTGCTCAAAACTTTGATGCATGTGTTCATCTTGTCCGAACATGCATTGTGAAAAATTGTGAAGATTGTGCAGCCTACACAAGGATTTGCAAGCACCTCATTTTGTGTGAGCTATTCTTACTAAAGCATTTGTGTGGGGCAACTTCTTCTCCAGTTGTTAAATGATTGGCAGGGACGTTGAGAGGTTGAGGTGAAGTTGGTCAAAGCACTAGTGATGTTTGACAATCAAGAAATACTTTACCTGGCAAGTATTCATTCATAGTATCAAAGCCATTACAGGAAGAAAATCTTTGACTGCTGAGAAAATTAATAACTATAGTATAATCTTTGCTAATTAACTTTGACTTTGTAATACAACAAATGATAAGCTAAGTAGGGAGTGACCACAGGTTGTGGCATTTTATTTCATTTTCAAGAAAATATTTTTATAAAACTATCACCATAAAAAGTGATTTAAAAAAGAGAAGGTTATATGTAGCATAAGACTTAAAATTTTTGTCAAAGAATATGATATTGGAAAAATGTGATTACATTTTACTCAGAATTTTTCTACATGGCAAATTTCATTCAGACTTCTTAAGAATATTTCATAAATTCGGCATCTCTATTTTAAGAATTTCATGGAAATAGTGGTTTTGAATGTCTCCAAATGGCAGAGAGTACCTCTCTCCACCAATTCACCATATTGAAGTGGTATGTTTAGCATTTTTTTTTCACTTCATCCATCCTGTCTGCAATTCAGCTTAATATATGAGCAGAAATCTCCCTGAAAAATGAGTCAGCAGGCAGTCACATATTTAGTGTGCTTGTCACATTAAAAGTTGCACAAGAATAAAAACAAAACAAATAATAATACTTAATAAATATTTAATGAATAAATATTTCTCTTCAAGGGACTTGAGAATGGACAATGCTTTATTGGTTATTTTTCTTTTCTATTTTCAGCATCTGCCTTTCTACTGGTTGCTTCATCAGAGATTATAAATAAGTTCAATCTTGAATACAAATTTTAAAAAGAAGCAGCATCAGCAACCACAAACATCCATTAACTCCACCCTCCTCTTCAAGGGTGAAACTTCTTGTCTTTGTTTTTATTTCTTTGATAATATATTTCTTTATAATAAGGTTTATTGAGATATAACTGATATACAAAGAACTGAACATGTTTAATGTGTATGATTTGATTGATTTAGACATATATACATCCTCATGATATCATCACAACTGACATATCAATTCCTTTGATTAATTTCTTTGGTTCATTTTCTTTGTTAGTGTGTTTGCAGTAAGAATAATTAAATGAGATCTACCCTCTTAACAAATTTTTAAGTACATAATCTTATATTGTTAAGTATGGACACTATGTTGTAGAGCAGAGTTCTAGAACTTACTCATCTTGCAGAGCTGAAATTTTGTACCCATTAAACATCAACTCCCTCAAAGCTTTCTGACTTCTCTACTTACCATTTGACTGAAACTGTACTTTGAAAAATCACCAAAGACTTCCTAATTATTGAATCCAGAATTGCCTTTAAGATCTTTTAGGTCTCGAAACAAATTGTGTTTTTTTAGAGAAACCTCTCCTAAACACTTGAACTAAATCTCAATACATCCTCAATTTATTTTCTTCATAGCCCTTAGTACCATAAATCATTTTCTGTGTTTGTTTACAAGTTTATTTTCTTTTGGCCCCCATTAGAGTATAAGTTTCTTGAGGGCAGAGACTTAGCTTTGTTCACTGCAATACACTCAACCCTAAATTATGTCTAGCACATAGTAAACATTGAATAAATATTTATTCACTGACTGGTGCTGATTGTTTTTCCTTTTAGATGACCTCCCTGGGGCATCTGTCACTGATGAACATTCTCTTACTAAAGCCCCCTTCCTGGCTTCCAAGATAACACCATTCTTTTTCCGTCTCCTTTGCTAGCTTTCCAGTGGGATGTGATCTCCTTGAAGACAGACACTGGTGTTAATACATTTACTGGCTCATGGAGGTCCAGAGACATTCTCACGAGAGGGTCTTACATTTCAAATTCAGTATGAAAGACCTTAGCTGAACCCTGTGTTTAAGATGACAGAAAAAAATTGACCCAAGAGGAACTATTATTTATTTATTTAGGTTGCTAACAAAACTAAATGTGCTTCATGTGATAGTTAGGTATTGCATGGAAACTTCAAATTGTATGAATATAGGTATTTCTAATTGTTTATAGACTATAGTTGTGTTTTGCTGCTTGGGTCTGCTATTTCAACAAAAACATAGTAATCTTGAAATGGGTCAAAAAGTGGTAATTTTCATACATAGAAATGTCCATATATGGACAAAAGTGTTCATATGCAGAGTAAGGGTTCATACATGATAAAATGACTTTATTGACTATTATGCAGTCATTAAAATTATAAATTGTAATTATGAAGATAAGAAAATTGAAATACTTATTATAAGTGACCAAGGCATGACACAATATTGTGGATACAACATGAGGAGAGCTTTGCAAAATATGTATAACAATGAAAACTGTGCATGTGTGCTAAGTCATTCACTTGTGTCTGACTCTAAGATCCCATGGACTGTAGCCCACTAGGCTCCTCTGTCCGTGGGATTTCCCAGGCCAAAATATTTCACTGAGTTGTCATTTTCTTCTCCAGGGTATATTCATGACCCAAGGATCGAACCTGAGTCTCCTGCATTGGCAGGTGAATTCTCAACCACTGAGCCACTTAAGAAACCCACAATGAAAACTAGTGAAAGATAAACAGAGATTGTAATAATAGTTGGGTCATTCTATATGATTATGGATGTTTTGTTCTTACTTTTCTAAGTTACCTATAGCACTCTAAGTTACACATTTTGAAAACAACATTCCAGAGCTGAAAATACTAAATAACCCATATCCTTAGTGGGGATGCATTCATGATGGAAATGTCAGAAGAGGGGTTGGTACACATGTCATCTTTTTTCAAGGAGGACATACATTCCCTGTCATTTCTGGCCTCTGAAATTCCCTCTGTGCTTAACATATTTCACAGCTAGATTCTCCTTTCAAGGTATCATGCCCTGGAAATATAAATAAAGACTTAAATTACTTCCATGAAAATGACTTCTTCCACTTCACACTGTGAATCTCTGACAGATCTGGAAATGAAACCCCACAATTTATACTCTTAGATTTGATAAACATCCCTCAAATACCTTTTGTATTCTAGAGTGGTGGCTATATAATGAAGTGTTCTCAATTTATTAGACTAAAAGTCTTAAATTTTCCCTTTGATTGCTATTGCTCTAGGTGGCAATGAAAGTCATTTTGACTTCACTTGTAAAAGCCAGATTGGTTTGACACATGCATTGTGGAGTTGATTAAATTATTGCCTCTTCTCGCTCATTTATAATTTTGAAAGTAAATCCATGTTCATGAAATTATTGCACCTGCATTTTTAGAGGCATAGAGAAATGCAGCACCAGATTCATGAATAGACTTTATCATGTAAATGAATGATAGCAAGTGTCTGTCTAGTTCACATAGTGGGTAGAGTAACAGAACACACATAAGTTTCAGCTTTTTACATTCGACAGTTTTTAAAGACCATGGGATTAGAGGAGTATGGTTGGAGGAGTAATCTGAATCTGATGCATGAATTCACAACCCCTGCATGCAGTCTGCCACTCCACAGGGGTCAGACCACCAGCCTGGAAAACATGCACTGCTAAGCAGGAAGACATTTTTCAGCTCTGCACATTAGAATGACTTGCCGTCAGCCAATTTAGACAATACAAATACTTCTTTATTAGTGACTGGCTACTTTTTTGTGTTACTTCATACTTGAATAAGTTTGTTGGCTATCTACTGTCCAATTACACCAACACTGAGCCAGAGAAAAAGCTCATCTTTCCTAAAGAATGTTTGAGAGGCCTAGAACCTACAAAATACCAGATAGCAACATAGGGCAGAAGGGTGATACTGGAATAAAGCCAGGATAATTAATTTAAAGTTTTGGGAAAATGAAGCTTCCCTTAACTCCATCTCACCCCATTCACTGAAGGCTGCCTGCCAAGGCAGGAGGCATGGGTTTGATTCCTGGTCTGGGAAGATCCCACATGCCACAGGACAACTGAGCCTGTGTGCCACAACTACTGAGCCCCCATGCCTAGAGCCTGTGCTCTGCAACAAGAGAAGCTACTGCAATGGGAAGCTCATGCAGCACTAGAGAGTAGCCCCTGCTCACCGAAACTGGAGAATGCCTGTGTGCCCCAGTGAAGACTTAGTGCAGCCATAAATAAATAAATGTGTTCTTTTTTAATATACCTTTTCTTTTAATTTCCCTTTCATGTTTCAGTCTCCATTTTATTAGGCAGCCTTTCAGATAATTTCTTCACATTATTTTATTTCTAATTTTAAATGCCTGCATTGTATTTGCATTAATGAGGAATTTATTTAGAAGTAATATAAGCTAATGCCAGCATGGCCCAGCATAAGAGTTAGCTTTCCAGGAAATTTTTGAGAATATCCTCCTAGTATAATTGAACATGGTTTTAATTTAAAATTGTATTGAGTATGTTTTTAATGTGCTAACATTTGTACTCATTTTAGGTCATAGTATATGTTGAGTGATGCAATATTTTCTTGATTGATATTTACACTGGAAGCTTTCTGTATCAGCATGTTGAGTAATATAAAAAGGTAGTTTGAGGTGCTTTTTCATACTTAGTTTAATTTAGCAGTGAATAATGTAAAGTGATGATTTGTAGGAATTCTTAGAAAAGAATTTTCCAAAGTTAACATTTAGTGCCAAAGACATTTTGTAAACATACTTATAATTTGATTTAGATAGAAATAAATAAATAAATTAAACTGGAACTGAAAAGTTTATTCTCTTTTGAGGACAAAACTTGCATACAGATTTTCGTTGTGTACAACTATGTTTATGGTGATAATTGAGAGCAGTTATGCTGGATAGCCAACCAGTCCATTCTGAAGGAGATCAGCCCTGGGATTTCTTTGGAAGGAATGATGCTAAAGCTGAAACTCCAGTACTTTGGCCACCTCATGTGAAGAGTTGACTCATTGGAAAAGACTCTGATGCTGGGAGGGATTGGGGGCGGAGGGATTGGGGGCAGGAGGAGAAGGGGACGACAGAGGATGAGATGGCTGGATGGCATCACTGACTCGATGGACATGAGTTTTGGTGAACTCCGGGAGTTGGTGATGGACAGGGAGGCCTGGCGTGCTGTGATTCATGGGTTCGCAAAGAGTCTGACACGACTGAGTGACTCAACTGAACTAAACTGATGATGGATAGCAAAAAAATCCCCAAAATAAAAGCAAACTTTTCAAAATGCTTTAATGTGAAATATAAGTTATCTGTGAAGTCTTATTGCCAATATTAAACTTTCGTTTTGCTGAATGGAAGTTTGCAGATTCCATCATTTCAGCTCCAGTCATATTTCCAATACGAGAATTATATATTGACAAAATCGGTTGTGCTTGAGGGAAAAATGTATCAAGTAAATATATCTCTACTGATACTTATTTTCTATGAGCTGACCTTTAAAAAATAACAGATTTGTGGGTTAGACACATGACTCTAATTAAATTAATGCTATGTTGTGTTACTTTTGAGAAACTTTTAGAATGAGTAAATGTGTCAGTTATTTTGTTGTTGATGTATTAAGCTTTTATAACGATAAAAGTGCTCTGTGAAGTATAATTGTTTAGTTGAAAAAAGCATTCATGGGGAACCCTACTACACTGTGGATGGAAATGTAAATTTGTGCAGCCACTATGGAAAGTAGTATGGTGCCGGGAGCCATCTCCCGGCATATTGCATATTGAGTGCAGCACTTTCACAGCATAATCTTTCAGGATCTGGAATAGTTCAACTGGAAGTCTATCACTGCCAGGAGCCAGCGTGAGGAACTCCGCCTGTGGCAAAGGTCATGAGGAAGGAGGCTCGGCATACGCAAAGGCGGGATCGAGCCTCAGGAGTCCCCCTGGAAATTCTCGAGCATCTACCCCCAAAACCAGAGTCTGCCTACTTTCCGCTTTGTGCTCTCACTTACA
The DNA here is from genome assembly GCF_055505025.1 of Bos grunniens. Classification (NCBI taxonomy): domain Eukaryota; kingdom Metazoa; phylum Chordata; class Mammalia; order Artiodactyla; family Bovidae; genus Bos; species Bos grunniens. Next base: position 119,657,938 of record NC_141194.1, on the reverse strand, counting down.
CCTCTGACTTTACAGGGGGCTGTCCCCCACTACCTCTCTCTGAAAAAAAGAGTTAACTTACAGCTCCAGTTAATAAAGTAATGTCTCTGCTTTTCAATATGCTATCTAGTTTTGTCATAACTTTCCTTCCAAGGAGGAAGAGTCTTTTAATTTCATGGCTTCAGTCACCATCTGCAGTGATTTTGGAGCCAAAAAAAAATAAAATAAAATCTGACACTGTTTCCACTGTTTCCCCATCTATTTCCCCTGAAGTGATGGGACCAGATGCCATGATCTTAGTTTTCTGAATGTTGAGCTTTAAGCCAACTTTTTCACTCTCCTCTTTCACTTTCATCAAGAGGCTCTTTAGTTCTTCTTCACTTTCTGCCATAAGGGTGGTGTCATCTGCATATCTGAGGTTATTGATATTTCTCCCAGCAATCTTGATTCCAGCTTGTGCTTCATCCAGCCCAGCATTTCTCGTAATATACTCTGCGTATAATTTAAATAATCAGAGTGACAATATACAGCCTTGATGTACTCCTTTTCCTATTTGGAACCAGTCTGTGTGGTCTTGGTATCTGGTAATACTGCCTAGAATGAGTCAGGCAATGTTTCATCCTTTTCTATTTTATGGAATATTTTCTAGAAGATTGGTTTTATTCTTTTCTTTAAACCACTGGTATTACCAGTGAAGCCAATTGGGCATGGGCTTTTCTTGGTGACATTTTTTTTTAATTACTTAATCAATCTCTTAACCTAATATGTCTATTCTAATTCTCATGTATTATTTGTAACTTTAAAGGCAATCCTTGAGATAGGTGGCATGATGACAATTTTAAGAGGGAGGAAACAAAAGTTAAATTTCTTGCTCAGTTTTCCAAGATAATGAATGGCAAGCTGTGATTTGGGGCTTCCCAGGTGGCGCTAGTTGTAAAGAAACTGCCTGCCAATACAGGAGACTTAAGAGATGTGGATTCAATCCCTGGATCAGGAAGAGTCCCTGGTGAAGGAAATGGTAACTCACTCCAGTATTCTTGCCTGGAAAATCCCATGGATACTGGAGCCTGGCAGGCTACAGTCCATAGGGTCACAAAGTCAGACACAACTGAAGTGACTTAGCATAGCACAACAAGCTGTGATTCTGGTCAATCTTGCTCCAAAACCATGTCAGTTTTCATTGCATCACACTATCTTCCATGAAAACTGGTTAAGATCATATACTCCCCTCATCTTAGGTATGAACACAGAGTTATAAGACAATAAAGTATTGAAGAGATGTGGAGATTTTAAAGCAAATGTCTATTGGCAAACCAGCATTCAGTCAATATTTTTTGTGCAGATTGTGAACATCTTGTGAAAAGATTTATTTAATTCAATCCATTTTTGGTTATCTGTCCTCCACTGGAAGTAAGATTTTAGAAATGTTTTTTATATTTCCTCTTATCTACCAAATTACTTTTGATTTTATATGGCAGATACAACCTTTAGGATACTCTTGCTGAAGAAAATTGATTTTCTCTGCTAAGCTTCTCTTCATCTCCTTTCTTCTTTCTGAGAGACTTGTCTATGTAAGAAATATGTCTGAACATCTTATGAAGAATTCAGGAGGTTAAGAGACACAAGAAAAGTGTTGTAGGAAGAAAGGGGAACTGAATAAAAGAGTCATGCAGGCTAGTATTTTGTGAGTGTTTTGAGGTAAGTGTTTGAGAAGTTAAGAGGTAAGGAGAGGTAAATTAATGAGTGAAGGGGCTATTGTGAATTGCATCTTCCTTTTATGTTTTCTGAATAATACAAGTGAATGATTCATTTTGTTTAGTTCACCAAATTAAGTTTATTTATCCACAAAACTATTTCAAATATGGACCATGAGAACTCCAGTTTGTATTAACATCACATTCCCATCACACAATGAAGATGTTTCTGGGCTTGGTTTTGTACCCTGTGTACAAAGTAATACTGGTTTTTGGATTTGGTTTGCATGAGTCATATGATTTATTCACTCATAAACTCAAAAACCACTTATTGAAAGCTCACTCTATCCCAAGCCCTGTGTTAGATAGTGAGTAAAACAATTATGATCCCTGCTGTTATGGAATTTGTAGCCCAGGAAGGGAGATAGATATTTAATGATTGCACACATGGGCTTCCCTAGTGGCTCATTTAGTAAAGAATCTGCCTGCAATGCAGGAGACCTGTGTCTGATCCCTGGGTCAGGAAGATCCCTGGAGAAGGAAATGGCAACCCACTCCAGTACTCTTGCCTGGAGAAGTCCATGGACAGAGGAGCCAGGCAGGCTACAGTCCATGGGATTGCAGAGTTGGACACAACTGTGTGACTTTCACTTTCATACACAAGATTATTAATGATTACAATTTGTGGTAAGCTTTGTGAAGAGACAGTGCAAGGAATTATGAGGGATAAGAATTCTGGACCTAAGTTAAATGGAAGAGGTGGTCAAGAAGGCCATCTTTGAGGTAGTGATTTAAAGCTAAAACCTGAAATTTGACTAAGAGTTTCTTATATGATGAAAGTTCCAGTTAGAAGACTCTGCACATGCAGAAATTCTAAATTGGGAAACAGCTGTGATCTTTTGAGAAATTAAAATTGCCAAGGACTAGATCATGATGAGATGGATATGTAACCAAAGAGGCAGGCAGGGACAAGATGACACAGATCATGTTAAAAACTTAAATTTTATCTTGTGTTCACATGGAAGTTATTCAAAGGTATATTGGGGAGCTTGTTTCCTCCCATACCCCAGTTGAACTCTTCAGGTGTTCAAGAGCAAAGTGCCAGCATTCCAGAAGACCAGGGCTAAGGAACACCTAGATTTTTAGTGATCTTACTCTCAGGAGCATGTATGTGTATATATATACATATATATATGATCATATATATATGTATATATATCATGTATCATATATCATGTATGTATCATGTATACATGATATCATGTATACATGTATCATGTATCATATATATATATATATATATATATATATATATATATATGATACAATTTTGCTAGATACCAAAGCAAGTACCATTCTGTAATCAACTGTTCCCTAATCCAACAATGTATGATTGAAACTAGCTAGACATGGTGAGAGGTCTACGCATATAATATAGGGACTTTTGTGGGGAGGTCAATGTATTATCTACTGTTGTGCTTTGTGCACATTTTCCTTATTTATTTAGGTATAACATTCTTAAGTTAAAGATAGAGAAGTGGAAGGTCATGGAGATAGAATGATTCTCTTACAGTTGACAGGGGAGTTTATTTAATCCCTCTCAGTTGAGAACTCTTGTTTCTAGAATATCCTGTCAATCAGAGATTGTTAACTAATAATTATTCATTCATCAATCCATTAATTTGCTCTTCATATATTAATTAAATATTTAATTAATGAAAAACACTTGGGGACTGAGACTGTGCTCAAAAACAACTGGATATTTTCCTAGATCCTTGAGAGCTATAAAAAAAATCTTAACACACTTTAGAAAATAAAATATAAACTATATAAATCACATTACTGGTGTAGAGTGAAATTTTTAAAAAATCTCTGAGGCAAATATTTTTTCTTTTGGGCATGCCTAGTGGATTCAACTTAGTTCTATTACTGAACCAAACTTGGGTGCTCTCACTCATATACAGTAAGACTAATCTACCAACACTGGTTGTTGAAGGAAAGTGCAGTGTTTATTGCAGGGTGCCAAGCAAGAAGTCCAGGGCATCTGCTGCTGCTAAGTCGCTTCATCCGTGTCCGATTCTGTGCAACCCCATAGACGACAGCCCACCAGGCTCCCCCATCCCTGGGATTCTCCAGGCAAGAACGCTGGAGTGGGTTGCTATTTCCTTCTCCAATGCATGAAAGTGAAAAGTGAAAGTGAAGTCGCTCAGTCATGTCCGACCCTCAGCGACCCCATGGACTGCAGCCTTCCAGGCTCCTCCATCCATGGGATTTTCCAGGCAAGAGTACTGGAGTGGGGTGCCATCAGAACTCCCTGAAAGCTTTCAGGGAAAGGTTTTTAAAAGCAGGGTGACGGAGATGAGTTGTGGGTTGTGTGATCAGCTCACTGACATTCTTCTGGTTGAATGGTGGTGAGGTAACTGGGACTCATCATCATCAACCTTCTGGGGTCTACATGTTTGTGGGTAGCACATAGTTAACTTCTCTTATCTGGTGGGTTTTCAGGGTCTGCAAAACAGCTCAAAGGATCTGGCTCAGAAAACTATCTTAGCCCTTGAGGAGGAACTAAAAGTCCTTGACTTTGGCTAATGGCTAAACTATTATTATTTTGTCTTGCTTGACTCTTTTCCTTTCTTTCTACATTTTCTCACTTCTTTGATCAAATTTATACTTTTATTAAAGTTCCTGTACAGACAAAAGGCAGGCAGAGGACATGGTGTAGGGAGGGTTCTATTTTGGAAAGGTCCCTAGGGTTCTGCTTGGTTGCGGTCCTACTATTCATTTAACAGCTCTTTATTATGCTTATAATGTGTGTAAGATACTACCACTGGTGTTGATTTCACCAATATATGTGGGCTAAGACTAAATGAATACCAAGTTTCAATTTGGTGAAAGTTTGAAAAATCAATCCCTCATCTAAGTGTGGGCAACATGCCTGGTTTCTAATATATTCTACAACTCATAGTCTCCAGGGGATTTTATGTTCAACCATACACAGGTAAAAATTGTGACATGCAACATGAAACTAATGCTTTTCAATCCCATATATTAAACCAAGTATAAAACCAGTAGATAAATTGAAAATAGTTAATTTTAGTGTTTGAGGAAGAGAAAGCTTTGGAGTATTGCCTTTCTTTCTAGTCTCCAATTTATGGTTTGACTATCTTCTATAAGCATATGTGAAATAAAACTATGGGAGATGTTGAAAGAAAAAGCAGAAAGTGCATCCAAGTAAGCTACTAGACCAGTGGTGGATGGCTTTCAAACTTCTGAAAGACCATCTGGACCAAAAGCAGTATTGACCAGTGCTCAGTTCAGCACTATGAAGAGGTCTCTGATGATCTTGGATGTGATAGGTGGACATCAAGCCTGGCCCTTGGCCCAGCATTTCTGAGAGATGCACTCATAACCTTGTGATCATTTGGTTCAGTTCAGTTAAGTTGCTCAGTCATATCCGACTCTTTGTGACCCCATGGACTGCAGCACATCAAGCTTCCCTGTCCATCACCAACTCCCAGAGCTTGCTCAAACTCATTTCCATCGAATTGGTGATGCCATCCAACCATCTCATCCTCTGTCATCCCCTTCCCCTCCTGCCTTCTTATGGCTAGATGAGTCAATTTTTGTTAGTTGGCTTTGATTTTTCAGAACTGAAAGAGGGGAAAAATAAGCCCAAGTAGTATATACACTGATGGTAGACAATGAAACACAACTTTGTGAGGGGGTTGCAGTGCCTGAAGAGCAGAGGTAAGGCAAATTTCAGTTCAGTTTAGTTCAGTTCAGCTCAGTTGCAAATTTAGTACTGCAAAATATAGAAGTCCTTTCTGTAATATTTCAAAGTGTTCCTGCTACTGTTTTGAAATAGCAATAGAATACATTTTAATATCTTTGAAAAGGATATTGGAGTCCTTCCCTATACCTTAATTCTGGATCCATTGACTATTGTCAACTGAGAAAGGAGTTTTAATAAAAATTTGGCTCCCATTAGTGTTATTTGTATTCTTGGGAGAGACAACACATGCATTAGCCTGGCTGGGCTCCTCTGTCCATGGGCTTCTCCAGGCAAGAATATTGGAGTGGGTTGCCATGCCCTTCTCCAAGGGATCTTCCCAACCCAGGGACTGAACCTAGGTCTCCTACATTGCAACCCAGGAATTCTAACTGGGTCTCCTACATTGCAGGTGAATTCTTTACCATCTGAGCCACTAGAGAAGCTGTAGAGAGAAGATAACATTGAAAGTGTTAGTCACTCAGTTGTGTCCAACTGTAACCCTATAGACTGTAGCCCACCAGTATCCTGTGTCTATGGAATTCTCCAGGCAAGAATACTGGAGTGGGTTTCCATTCCCTTCTCCAGGGGATTTTCCCAACCTGGGAATGGAACTGGGTCTCCTGTATTGCAGGCAGAGTCCTTATCATCTGAGTCACCAAGGAAGCCCAGAGAGAAGATCAGTAAATGCAAATCTAAAGACTCTGTTCTTGATAGAATGTTAGTGGATCTGTCCAATGTCCTGAACATCTTGAGTCAGGAGTCCCTTGAAGAATCTCATGAAAGTTATTGAGGCAATCACTAGTTTATACAGTAAATTGGTCATACAATTTCAGGAGATTACAGACCTTTGATATGTTCTTAAATAAGCTCAAGGCTCTCAAGTTAAAAAAAAAAAAAACTCTCAGACTAAATAATAAAAACATTATTATGTAGTTGTAAAGAAGTCAAGCCAGGGGATTTGGGCATTGATAAGGAAGCTAGGCTCGAGAACTAGAATCCACCAGAGGAGTCTATCTGCTCATCTATAATCAGTGGCAGGAGTTCACAGGATGTTTGCCTACAGGTGAGAGTGTATGAGCTGAACAAAGCTTCTTTTTTTGGTGGATTATCTTTGATTAGAAGATATACCCCACACCCAAGGTAAGAGAAACCCAAGTAGACGGTAGGTGTTGCAAGAGGGCATCAGAGGGCAGACACACTGAAACCATACTCACAGAAAACTAGTCAATCTAATCACACTAGGACCACAACGTTGTCTAACTCAATGAAACTAAGCCATGCCGATGGGGCAACCCAAGATGGGTGGGTCATGGTGGAGAGATCTGACAGAATGTGGTCCACTGGTCCACTACCATGTGGTCCACTTCAGTATTCTTGCCTTGAGAACCCCATGAACAGTATGAAAAAGCAAAATGACAGGATACTGAAAGAGAAACTCCCCAGGTCACTAGGTGCCCAATATGCTACTGGAGATCAGTGGAGACATAACTCCAGAAAGAATGAAGGGATGGAGCCAAAGCAAAAACAATACCCAGCTGTGGATGTGACTGGTGATAGAAGCAAGGTCCAATGCTGTAAAGAGCAATATTTCATAGGAACCTGGAATGTCAGGTCCATGAATCAAGGCAAATTGGAAGTGGTCAAACAAGAGATGGCAAGAGTGAATGTCGACATTCTAGGAATCAGCGAACTGAAATGGACTGGAATGGGTGAATTTAACTTAGATGACCATTATATCTACTACTGTGGGCAGGAATCCCTCAGAAGAAATGGAGTAGCCATCATGGTCAACAAAAGAGTCTGAAATGCAGTACTTGGATGCAATCTCAAAAACGACAGAATGATCTCTGTTCGTTTCCAAGGCAAACCATTCAATATCACAGTAATCCAAGTCTATGCCCCAACCAGTAACACTGAAGAAGCTGAAGTTGAAAGATTCTATGAAGACCTACAAGAACTTTTAGAACTAATACCCCCCCCCCCAAAAAAAAATGTCCTTTTCATTATAGGGGACTGGAATGCAAAAGTAGGAAGTCAAGAAACACCTAAAGTAACAGGCACATTTGGCCTTGGAATATGAAATGAAGCAGGGCAAAGACTAATAGAGTTTTGCCAAGAAAATTCACTGGTCATAACAAACACCCTCTTCCAACAACACAAGAGAAGACTCTATACATGGACATCACCAGATGGTCAACACCGAAATCAGATTGATTATATTCCTTGCAGCCAAAGATGGAGAAGCTCTATACAGTCAGCAAAAACAAGACCAGGAGCTGACTGTGGCTCAGACCATGAACACCTTATTGCCAAATTCAGACTTAAATTGAAGAAAGTAGGGAAAACCACTAGACCATCCAGGTATGACCTAAATCAAATCCCTTATGATTATACAGTGGAAGTGAGAAATAGATTTAAGGGCCTAGATCTGATAGATAGAGTGCCTGATGAACTATGGAATGAGGTTCATGACATTGAACAGGAGACAGGGATCAAGACCATCCCCATGGAAAAGAAATGCAAAAAAGCAAAATGGCTGTCTGGGGAGGCCTTACAAATAGCTGTGAAAAGAAGAGAAGCAAAAAGCAAAGGAGAAAAGGAAAGATATAAACATCTGAATGCAGAGTTCCAAAGAATACCAAGAAGAGATAAGAAAGCCTTCTTCAGTGATCAATGCAAAGGAATAGAGGAAAACAACAGAATGGGAAAGACTAGAGATCTCTTCAAGAAAATCAGACACCAAAGGAACATTTCATGCAAAGATGGGCTCGATAAAGGACAGAAATGGTATGGACCTAACAGAAGCAGAAGATATTAAGAAGAGGTGGCAAGAATACACAGAAGAACTGTACAAAAAAGATCTTCACGACCCAAATAATCACGATGGTGAAATCACTGACCTAGAGCCAGACATCCTGGAATGTGAAGTCAAGTGGGCCTTAGAAAGCATCACTACGAACAAAGCTAGTGGAGGTGATGGAATTCCAGTTGAGCTATTTCAAATCCTGAAAGATGATGCTGTGAAAGTGCTGCACTGAATATACCAGCAAATTTGGAAAACGCAGCAGTGGCCACAGGACTGGAAAAGGTCAGTTTTCATTATAATCCAAAAGAAAGGCAATGCCAAAGAATGCTCAAACAACCGCATAATTGCACTCATCTCACACGCTGGCAAAGTAATGCTTAAAATTCTCCAAGCCAGGCTTCAGCAATATGTAAACTGTGAACTTCCTGATGTTCAAGCTGGTTTTAGAAAAGGCAGAGGAACCGGAGATCAAATTGCCAACATCTGCTGGATCATGGAAAAAGCAAGAGAGTTCCAGAAAAACATCTGTTTCTGCTTTATTGACTATGCCAAAGCCTTTGACTGTGTGGATCACAATAAACTGTGGAAATTCTTAAAGAGATGGGCATACCAGACCACCTAATCTGCCTCTTGAGAAATTTGTGTGCAGGCCAGGAAGCAACAGTTAGAACTGTACATGGAACAACAGACTGGTTCCAAAGAGGAAAAGGAGTACGTCAAGGCTGTATATTGTCACCCTGTTTTTTTAACTTATATTCAGAGTACATCATGAGAAACACTAGACTGGAAGAAACACAAGCTGGAATCAAGTTTGCCGGGAGAAATATCAATAACCTCAGATATGCAGATGACACCACCCTTATGGCAGAAAGTCAAGAGGAATTAAAAAGTCTCTTGATGAAGCTGAAAGTAGAGAGTGAAAAAGTTGGCTTAAAGCTCAACATTCAGAAAACGAAGATCATGGCATCTGGTCCCATTACCTCATGGAAAATAGATGGGGAAACAGTGGAAACAATGTCAGACTTTATTTTTCTAGGCTCCAAAATCACTGCAGATGGTGACTGCAGCCATGAAATTAAAAGACGCTTACTCCTTGAAAGGAAAGTTATGACCAACCTAGATAGCATATTCAAAAGCAGAGACATTACTTTGCCAACAAAAGTTTGTCTAGTCAAGGCTATGGTTTTCCTGTGGTCATGTATGGATGTGAGAGTTGGACTGTGAAGAAGGCTGAGCGCCGAAGAATTGATGCTTTTGAACTGTGGTGTTGGAGAAGACTCTTGAGAGTCCCTTGGACTGCAAGGAGATCCAACCAGTCCATTCTAAAGGAGATCAGCCCTGGGATTTCTTTGGAAGGAATGATGCTAAAGCTGAAACTCCAGTACTTTGGCCACCTCATGCAAAGAGTTGACTCATTGGAAAAGACTCTGATGCTGGGAGGGATTGGGGGCAGGAGGAGAAGGGGACAACAGAGGATGAGATGGCTGGATGGTATCACTGACTCGATGGACATGAGTCTGAGTGAACTCCGGGAGTTGGTGATGGACAGGGAGGCCTGGCGTGCTGCGATTCATGGGGTCGCTAAGAGTCGGACATGACTGAGCAACTGATCTGTTCTGATCTGATATTTTATTATCTTTATAGTTCTATCCCAGGTTCTGGTACTATTGGGTCACTCCAAATCTCCACACATCTGTCCAGCTTCCATTTATATCCACCTCAGCCTCCCATTACTTCATACTCTTCTCCTTCCGTGGACTATATTGGAGGCTCAGTAAATATTTATAACTCCAATAAAAGCAATTCAAATACCCAAGAGTATCTCTTTGGGCATGGAAAATGGGCCCATAGTCTCAGTGACAATGTTCTCCATTCTACCTCAAAAAAGAGAGAAAGTGTAATCACCCTCATGGCTTTAAATATAGGAAAGTAGTTACATTAAAATCATATTCTGATTCAAGAATTCAGGGCTAGAGAAGAAGAAACTATGTTAAATCACTTACACAGTGATCTGTGGAGTAACATTTGAGAACCACTGCTCTAGCATAAGTTATAATGAAAATTAATAGCAACAACCCTTGAATATTTACTATGTGTGAGATGCTTAATATATAGACTCCCACGTAAGCCTCTGAACAAATGCAAGAGGTAGGTACTTGTTGACATTGCTATCTGTTGAACATTAAAGGAAAATAAGGTAATGAGAAGTTAACTGAAGAGAAGTTATCCAATTTCCAGAGTTAGGAAGAGAAAGAGCCAGGACTGCCAGTCGAGTCTGTCGAAATAGTGACTTTTGGACTTCTCACCGTTTTTTTTGTTTCCATGGTGAATCTTTTCACCCTTTTCTATATCATGTGGCATAGAAATACTAGTAGGGGCCTGGTAAAACCTATGGACCTCTTCTCAGGATAAGTACTGTACTTAAAAAGGAAATTGAGGATGCTGAAGTTCAGTTACCAACTTACTAAAAATGAATATAGGATATAGCGGCATGTACCACTTTGTAATGCTTTAAGTAACAAGATCCAGGGAAAAGTCTAACAACCACTACAGTTTCACAGTAATGATAAATGCAAATGATGCTTGCCTTTTCATACTGTTCATGGGGTTCTCAAGGCAAGAATAATGAAGTGGTTTGCCATTCCCTTCTCTAGTGGACCACGTTTTGTCAGAACTCTCCACCATGATCCATCCATATCGGGTGGCCTTACACAGCACGGTTTAGTTTCATTGAGTTAGACAAGGCTGTGATCCATATGATCAGTTTGGTTAGTTTTCTGTGATTGTAGTTTTCATTCTATCTTCCCTCTGATGGAAAAGGATAAGGGGCTTGTGGAAGTGTCCTAATGGGAGGGACTGGCTGTGGGGGAATCTGGGTCTTACTCTGATGTGTGGGGCCATGCTCAGTAAATCTTGAATCCACTTTTCTGTTGATGGGTGGCGCTGTGTTCCCTCCCTGTAGTTTGACCTGAGGCCCAACTTTGGTAGGGGTGGTGGTGGTTTAGTTGCTAAGTTGTGTCCAACTCTTGCAACCCCATGGACTATAGCCTGCCAAGCTCCTCTGTCCATGGGATTTTCCAGGCAAATATACTGGAGTGGATTGCCATTTCCTTCTCCAGGGGATCTCCCTGACCCAGGAATTGAACCTAGGTCTCCTGCATTGCAGGCATATTCTTTACCAACTGAGCAATGAGGAAAGCCCAGGGTAGGGGTAATGGTGGTAATTCAAAAGGATTTATGTCCTTCTTCAAAAGAACTTGTGCCAGTACTCTGCAGCTCCCATGACTGTTGTATTCAGTGCGCTGACCCTGTGGTAGGCCACTGTAAACCCACGCCTCCACCAGAGACTCCTGGATACTCAAAGGCAAGTCTGGCTCAGTCTCCTGTGGGATCACTGCTCCTTTCTTCTGGGTCCTAGTGCACACATGGTTTTGCTTGAGCCCTTCGAGCATCTTTGGCAGGTATGGGGTTTGATGCTAAATGCAATTTCACCCCCGCTACTGTCTTCAGCCATGAAATTAAAAGATGCTTGCACCTTGGAGGAAAAGTTGTGACAAACTTAGGCAGTATATTAAAAAACAGAGACATTACTTTTCCAACAAAGTTCTGTATGGTAAAAGCTATGATTTTTCTAGTAGTCATATATGGATGTGAGAGTTGGATGATAAAGAAAGATGAGTGCTGAAGAACTGATGCTTTTGAACTGTGGTGTTGGAGAAAAGATTCTAGACAGTCCCTTGGACTGCAAGGGGATGAAACCAATTAATCCTAAAGTAAATTTGTCCTGAATATTCATTGGAAGGACTGATGCTGAAGCTCTAATACTTTGACCACCTGACGCGAAGAACACTGGAAAAGACCCTGATGCTGGGAAAGGTTGAAGATGGGAGGAGAAAGAGATGACAGAGGATGAGATGGTTGTACAGCATCACCAACTTGATGCACATCAGTCTGAGCAAGCTCCAGGAGTTGGTGATGGACAGGGAAGCCTGGCTTGCTGCAGTCCATGGGATCACAAAGAGTAGGACACAACTGAGTGACTGAACTGAACTGAAATGGTGTTTAATGATGTTTTCAGATATCTGTGAAAGCCCTAAGATGATGTGAAAATATCTATGATGTCTATTGATAATAAAGTCACACATACTTCTAATATGGCTGTGCTTGGTTGCCTACATTCATTGTGGAAGAAACGCTGACTTTCAGGTTAGTGAAAATACAGATATAGATATCTTCTCCCCCATCCAAGGCTCTGAATTGCATCCACAGACCTCAGGATAAGAACTTCTTCTGTAGAGTTTGTTCTCTTTAATAGCATGATGCACAGACTTTCATTAGAATGATTAAAGAGAAGTATCTCTTTCCTTATAGCTCTGATACTCTATGACTTTAATACATGGTGAAAATAAAAAATAACATGACTTTGTCAAAACATAATTTGAAAAGCTGGACATTAAAGTAAGTGTTACAAGATCTGAAGGCAATCCCAAATGAAGAATTCTAAATAGAATTCTAGCTCATTTCCCCTTTCAAGGGTCTCTGTTGTCTTCCTATAACCATGGGAATATTATGCAAACTCCTTCCTGCTCCACAAACCCCTGCTATTTCTGGTTCTTGCTCACCTCCTGAGACCTTCCCTTTCTCTCCCTCCCTATTGCTTGCTCCTTTAGTCATACAACATTTTTGCAGCTCCTTGAACCTATCAAGCCTACTCCTGCCTCAGGCGTTTCTCCTTGCTGTTCCCTCTTCCTGGAATGTTCTTCTCAGAGTTCAGATACTCTTTCCCCATTTATTAATCTCTCTGCTCAGGTCACCCCACCTAAAACAGGCCTTACTCTCACTCCATCAACCTCTATTTAAATACATTTGTTTTCCTCACTATACTTAGAGCTCTCTGAATTTATGTGGCTCTTGTCAACAACATCACTCTCCATTACAAGATAGAGTCCGAAAAGAGAGATGATATTTTACTGCTGTGTCCTGAACACCTAGAACAGAATCTGGCACATAGTAGGTTCTGAGCATATGTATCATGAAAAAAATACATGTATGATGAAAGGACAAATGCATACTTAGTGACTACTGAAAGGGGGCATATTAATTTAGAGGAATCCATTCTAGTGAGCATATAAATTATCCATGTTATGTTGAGTGACAGTTATACTGCATGCATTAAAATATTTAAGCTTTCTCAGGTAAGCATACATGCTAGTCTGAATACACCTTGGTAATATTACTTAGGAGCAAAAGGAATAATAGCATTAAATTCTGTTTTCATCAGAAAATGTAAAAACACATGCAGCTTCTTTTTTCTGTAAGAATAAAGAATCTATATTCACAGCTGAGGTGGATCATCTAATGCTCCTCCAGCAAAGGAAGGCTCAGGCTTGTCTTAGGCTGAAAAATTTCAGTTTATGTAACTCCATCAATCAATCGTTTGCTCAGATCCACACAGGTTACAGGAAAGCTTATTTTGTTTTACTTCTGATTGAAATGAAAGAAATGTCTTATGTAAGTTGCCTTCTTCCTTATATATTCAACAATCATTAAAACCCCATTTCTTATAAGCAATCTATTTAATTTTTTATAAATTTATTCTAATTTATTTCCATATATAATTTTTATAATTGCATTATCTGCAGGCATATTCACATGTACTATGTGCAAAAATTTTTGTTCTTTATCTTGTTTGGCTTCCCACTCTCCCAATTCAGTTATCCCCAGCCTCGCAACCTATGTTAGTAAATGCATGTTTATGTATTTGTGAACTGTATGTACGTACACTATGGTAGTCCTTGTTTAAAACCTAATGCATACTCTTTCATGTTTTTATTCATATTCACACACATATACACACACATACTCGTTGACAGACAGATAGTACAGTTAGAAAGTATCTATGTAGCATCTATCTATCACTGTGTATACATATATTTATGTCTATGCACAAATATACATGGACTTTCCTGGTGGCTTAGATGGTAAAGAATCTTCCTGGAATGCAGGAGACCTGGGTTCAATCTCTGGTTCAGGAAGATATCCTGAAGAAGGAAATGGTTATCCACTCCACTATTCTTTCCTGGAGAATTCCATGAACAGAGGACCCTGGTGGGCCACAGTCCATGGAGTCACAAAGAATCAGACATGACTGAGCAACACACACACACACACACACACAAACACAAACACACAAATCTATGTACATTCACACATAAAGTTGAAATGGTAGTTCTTATTTGGGGAGGAGTTTAGTTAAAAAAATATAAACACTATTCTACACATTCTTTTTGCATTCATAGTTTTTTAAGTTAAAATATATTATGGAAATTCTTTCCAGTCACATCTGTAGCTCTACTTCATTATTTTAATGGCTGCCTAATATTCAATAACACGGTTTCATGCAACTCCTATGATCACTTCAAAATGGTTCAGCACTCACTCTGTTTTTTGAAACAAGTTTTTGCAATAAAATATTCAAGCGTATCCTAGCAAATTCTAAATCTTTTACATCTATGAGTTATATTCCAAGGAATTAAATTGTTAAGTGAAGAATGCATTTTTATAGCAATAAGTACTGTCAGATAGCTTTACAAAAATACTTTAGTATGTTGTATGTCCACTGTATTATGAGAGTATCCTGTTTATCTGTATTGCCATCAAGAGCAGGGATTATTGATTAATTTTTGCAAGACTGATGAGTATAAAGTGATACTTATTTTGCTTTAATTTGCATTTTCCTGACTACTAATGGATTTGAATATGTTTGCAGATTGTTTATATTTGCTCTTCTGTAAGTAGTGTATACATATCCATTGATTACATATTTTCTATCAGATTGCTTTTATTTTAACAGGAGGAGATCTCCTGTTAAGCAGGAAGTCATGGACATTATAGATACTAATCCCTTTGTCATCTATATTAAAATACATCACAGACCAGAACACTTCTGACTCCAACAAAATGGAGTAACCTCATTTTCCCTAGATCTTCCACCCTAACACTTAAAATCCCTGGACATAACTAACCAAATAAGCATAGGTGGCTCTGAAAAGTTGAAAGAAGAAGGCAGTCTGGAAGAATTAACATTGTTAAAGTGTTCATATTATCCAAAGCAATGCAGAGGTTGAATGCAATCCTAATCAAAATCCCAATGACATTTTTCACAGAACTAAAACAAATAATCCTAAAATTTGTATGGAACCATAAAAGATTCAGAATAGCCAAAGCAATATTGAGAAAGAAGAATAAAACTCAATATATGATGCTCCTTGGTTTCAAACTATATTACAAAGCTAAAATAATCAAAACTAGATGATACTAGCTTAAAAACAGATATATAGATCAATGGAACAGAATCTAGAGCCTTCTCAGTGGCTCAATCATAAAGAATCCATATGCATTGCAGGAGACACAGGAGATGTGAGCTCAATCCCTGGGTCAGGAAGATACCCTGGTGGAGGGCATGACTACCCAATCTAGTATTCTTACCTGGAGAATCCCATGGACAGAGGAGCCTGACAGGCTACCGTCTATAGGGTTGCAGAGTTGGACACAACTGAGGCAACTGAGCATGAGCATGAGCAAATAAATTCATTCACATAGGGTCAATTAATTTACAACAAAGTAGCTAAGAATATGCAAGGGGGGAAGAATAGCCTTCTCAATTATTAGTGGTGGGAAAATTGGACAGTACATGAAAAAGAATGAAACTACCCTATTTTACACCACTTACAAAAATCAACGCAAAATGGATTAAAGATTAAATTTAAGACAGGAAACCATAAAACTCCTTAGAATAAGACATAGAAGATAAGCTCCTTGACAGCAGTTTTGGAAGTGATCTGTGGATTTGACACCAAAAGCACAAACAAACAAGTGGACTACAGCAAACTAAAAGGTTTTGCATAGCAAAGGAAAATTTCAAAATAAAAAAATCAAAGTATATAATGGGAGAAAATATTTGCAAATCATATATCTGATGAGGAATTAATATCCAAAATATATAAAGAGCTCATATCTCTCAAGTGCAAAAAAAAAAAAAAAAGATCTGATTTAAAAAGTGTAGAGGAACTGAATATACATTTTTCTGAAGAAGATATACAATTGACCAACAGGTACATGAAAAGGTGTTAAACATAATTAATCATCAAGGAAATGCAAATTAAAACTGTGACCAAAACAGCTGTGACAAAATATCACTTCACACTTGTCAGCATCTTATTATCCAAAACATAAGAGATAACAAATGCTTACAAAGATGTGCAGAAAAGGGAACACTTGTACACTGTTGGTGGGAATTTAAACTGGTGTAGCTACTATGGAAAACACTATGGAGGTTCCTCAAAAAATTAAAAAAATGAGCTACCATATGATCCAACAATTGCACTTCTGGGTAAATATCTGAAGTAAACGAAATCACTACATTGAAGAGATATCTGCACCTCTATGTTCATAGCAGCATTATTCACAACAGCCAAGATATTGAAACAATAAGAAAAGACAAACCAACAAATAAAAAGTCCACAACAAGATCCTATAGTCCTTAGCTAAAAACTAGCAAGAAAAAGTTGGTTGGCCAAACACAAAGAGAAAAACTGCAATGCCCATCTACTCTCCATCACCACCAGCATCCAACCCTTCACTGATCAGGGAGGACTGGAAACTGGATTTCCATTCCCTGTCTAGCTAAAGCTGAGGATGCTCCCATCCCCTACTCCTGGTGACATCAAATCTCAGCAGGGAGCTCGCTTTCCATCCCCTTTCTGGCAGAAGCAGGCAACAGTTACCCTGCAGAGTGGTGCAGAAGAGGTGCTCTGATTCCGTTCCCAGGGTAGTGTCAGCAGGGTCCAGTGGCAAACTGAACCTCTTCCAACAGTGCAAAGACACTGATCTAAGTAATTTGGAGCAACATGCATTGTAACATGGCTTCCACCTGCTCAAAATAAATGAGAAAATACACTATGCTCATGAATGTAAAATGAAGTAGTCCTTATGGAATACAGTAGGATATTTCTGCAAAAAGTTAAATATAGAAGTACCATATGATCCAATAATTTCACTTCTGGGTACTTAACCCCAAAGAGTTGAAGACAGTGACTCAAAAACATATTTGTGCACCAACTGTGTACTAAAGAGCATTATTTCCAAAAGCAAAGAGGTAGAAATGACTCAAATATCCATCAGCAGATACATGGATAAACAAAACATGGTGTGTGTGTGTATTGTGTGCTTAGTCATGTCCAACTCTTTGCAACCCCATGGACTGTAACCCACCAGGCTCCTCTGTCTGTGGAATTTTCCAGGCAAGAATTCTGGAGTAGGTTGTCATTTCCTCCTCCAGGGGATCTTCCCCACACAGGGATGGAACCCAGGTCTCTTGCATCGCAGGCAGATTCTTTATCATCTGTGCTACCTGGAAGCCCCAAATGTGGTATATATACATACCACAGAACATTTATTTATCCTTAAAAAGGAAGGAACTTTGGATGCATGCTAAATATAGAGGAACCTTGAAATTTTTACACTAAATGAAGTAAGTCGATCACAATAGGACAAATAATGTATGACACCTCTTATACGAGGCACCTAATGTAGTCAAATTCATAGACACAGAGAGTAAAAAGGGTGTTTGCAAGGGCTAAGAGTAAAGGGGATGGGAAATTATTGTTTAATGGGTACAGAGTTTCAATTTGGAGTGATGAGAATGTTATGGAGATGGCTGGTGGTGATGGTTGCACAACAATGTGAATGTGCTTAATGTCACAGAAAGTGAAAGTGAAAGTGAAGTCTCTCAGTCGTGTCTGACTCTTTGTGACCCCATGGACTGTAGCCTACCAGTCTTCTCTGTCCATGGGATTTTCCAGGCAAGAATACTGGGGTGGGTTGCCATAAATGTCACAGAACTGTACCTTTAAAAATGGTTTAAATGACATGCATGCATGTAAACTTAGTTCAGTATATTGGGTTGGCCAAAAGGTTCATTCAGGTTTTTCATGCTAGACACAGGAAACCTCAGTCCCACTTTGCTCCTGATGTCAGCCTCCAAAACCTCTTCAGTTTTGTTGTTTCCAGACTTCCATCCTGGGAGCTTGAGGGACAGGACATGAGGCTTTCTCTGCAGGCTGTGGCTTTAGATCAACAGATGGGAGTTCTTAACCAGTAAGATTTTGAGTTGATGACTCCAAGTAAAGCCTAAGGAGACCTCACTACTGATAGAGGAGGCTTCCACTCTGCCCTGCCTCTGCTGTCATCCCTGAGGTCTCAGCAGTCTTCCCCAGGTGTGTTGTATCTTGACTTATGTCTTGGGATCCTAAGGGAGGTGAGGCTTTTTCTGAGGATTCAGCCTCGGTTCAATAGAGGGAAGAGGGCCAGGCCCTGCCACACATCAAGGTAAGGACCTAGAGGAAAGACAGAGGGGACCTCCCCACCATCTGCAGACAGAGCCTCACAGAAAACCTCCCCAGTGTCAGCCCTGAGAGGTCTCATGCATGGACAGCAGGTAAAGATAACCCTCTGCATCTCCTTGACTTTTTATTTTGACATGTCAGGGAGATGGTGGCCTTGACCTGGGAGACCAACCTCAGGTAAATAATTGAAGGGGATGCAGGCCCTGTGAAGAGTAAACATGAGGATCTTGAAGAGGACTTAGGGGACTTCATAGAACCCTGTCTTTCTCTGCTGTCAACCCTGGGAAAGAAACTGTTTTTTTTTAATATTGAGGAAGGCTGATGCCATTTTTTTTGTTGTTGTTGTTTGGGTCATGAATTTAATTGGTATTCCTCTAATAGTTAATGATGTTAATGAATTTTATGTGCTTATTTAACATCATCCATATGTCAACTCTGCTGAGATATACATTGAGGTATTTTGCCAATTAAAAAAAACTAGGTTGTACGTTTTCAATTTTTTTCAGCTTTGAGGATTCTTTTTGTATTCTGGATACAGGTCCTTTGTGGCATATTTGATTTCCAAATACTGTCCTCCAGTCTGTAGCTTTGGTACACATTCGTGAAGACACTCAGCATCATATGTCACTAGGAAATTGCAAGTTAAAGCAATATTATTGTATAAAACACACCTATTCACACAGCTAAAATTCAAACACCAAAGGCTCACGAGGATGTAGAGTGAAAAGAACTCATAGTAATTGCTGGTGGGAAAGCAAATTAGTACAGCTACTTTGAAAGAAAGCTCAGTTTCTTACAAAACTAAGCATAATACAAAATTGGTTTGTGATGTCATTAACATTTATGAAAAATAAGATAAGCATAACTTTAATGACTGAGATGAAAATCTATAACCTAAACAGTAGTTTGAATATGTAAATCCCCACTATCTGTGCACTGTATTTTAACTTGGGGACTAAAATGAGTCTAAAATGATTTTAAAGTTTGTGTGGAAGGAAGATTTCACCTAAGCTTTATGGATCCCAAGTAATTCCACAGAATATTAAGAATGTTGTTGCTTATCTGACTTTCATATGATAGAGGAAAAATAGAGCTGGTGATTTACATGGGTTTTTCCAAACCAATAATGCCATGACAAGAACCTCAAAGCCCCTGGCAATCATTCTTATGAGCAACAACTCCCTGAATAAACAAAACATACATCACACTAGGCCTACATTTGCCTTTTGGGTGACTACAACACTCAAAAAAGTAGAGAACTTCCTGAATTTCAACAATGAGAATGCAAGAAAGAAAAGAACTGAAATTTTTAATAAACTGTAGCTTCAGCAAAAACAAACTTGATAAAATGATGCATTGCTATTTCTGCAGCAGAAATAACTAATAGAGTAGAGACTGCACAGAAGTGCAGTGTTCATCTTACATTAAACATTTTTCAAATAAAAACATATGCAAATCAGTTCTGTGCAGTTTAAAACTACGATTAAATGTATAATTTAGATGCTTAATTGAACTTTTTTTTTTTAATTTTTTAAATTTTTTAATTTTTTTTTTTTTTAAATTTCAGGTATACACGTGCTCCCCATCCCGAACCCTCCTCCCTCCCCCCTCCCCACACCATCCCCCCGGGCCGTCCCAGCGCACCAGTCCCAAGCATCCAGCACCGTGCACCAAACCCGGACTGGCACCCAGCCTCACACATGACACTTCACATGCCTCAATGCCACTCCCCCAAATCCTCCCACCCTCTCCCTCCCCCACAGAGTCCACAAGACCGTTCCATACATCAGTGTCTCCTTCGCTGTCCCGTATACAGGGTTATCGTTACCATCTTTCTAAATTCCATATATATGCGTTAGTATACTGTATTTATGTTTTTCCTTCTGGCTTACTTCACTCTGTATAATAGGCTCCAGTTTCATCCACCTCATTAGAACTGATTCAAATGTATTCTTTTTAATGGCTGAGTAATACTCCATTGTGTATATGTACCACAGCTTTCTTATCCATTCATCTGCTGATGGACATCTAGGTTGCTTCCATGTCCTGGCTATTATAAACAGTGTTGCAATGAACATTGGGGTACACGTGTCTCTTTCCCTTCTGGTTTCCTCAGTGTGTATGCCCAGCAGTGGGATTGCTGGATCATAAGGCAGTTCTATTTCCAGTTTTTTAAGGAATCTCCACACTGTTCTCCATAGTGGCTGTACTAGTTTGCATTCCCACCAACAGTGTAAGAGGGTTCCCTTTTCTCCACACCCTCTCCAGCATTTATTATTTGTAGACTTTTGGATCGCAGCCATTCTGACTGGTGTGAAATGGTACCTCATAGTGGTTTTGATTTGCATTTCTCTGATAATGAGTGATGTTGAGCATCTTTTCATGTGTTTGTTAGCCATCTGTATGTCTTCTTTGGAGAAATGTCTATTTAGATCTTTGGCCCATTTTTTGATTGGGTCATTTATTTTTCTGGAGTTGAGCTGTAGGAGTTGCTTGTATATTTTTGAGATTAGTTGTTTGTCGGTTGCTTCATTTGCTATTATTTTCTCCCATTCTGAAGGCTGTCTTTTCACCTTGCTAATAGTTTCCTTTGATGTGCAGAAGCTTTTAAGTTTAATTAGGTCCCATTTGTTTATTTTTGCTTTTATTTCCAATATTCTGGGAGGTGGGTCATAGAGGATCCTGCTGTGATGTATGTCAGAGAGTGTTTTGCCTATGTTCTCCTCTAGGAGTTTTATAGTTTCTGGTCTTACATTGAGATCTTTAATCCATTTTGAGTTTATTTTTGTATATGGTGTTAGAAAGTGTTCTAGTTTCATTCTTTTACAAGTGGTTGACCAGATTTCCCAGCACCACTTGTTAAAGAGATTGTCTTTAATCCACTGTATATTCTTGCCTCCTTTGTCAAAGATAAGGTGTCCATATGTGCGTGGATTTATCTCTGGGCTTTCTATTTTGTTCCATTGATCTATATTTCTGTCTTTGTGCCAGTACCATACTGTCTTGATAACTGTGGCTTTGTAGTAGAGCCTGAAGTCAGGTAGGTTGATTCCTCCAGTTCCATTTTTCTTTCTCAAGATCGCTTTGGCTATTCGAGGTTTTTTGTATTTCCATACACTAATAATGAGAAAACAGAAAGAGAAATTAAGAAAACAATTCCATTCACCATTGCAATGAAAAGAATAAAATACTTAGGAATATATCTACCTAAAGAAACTAAAGACCTATATATAGAAAACTATAAAACACTGGTGAAAGAAATCAAAGAGGACACTAATAGATGGAGAAATATATCATGTTCCTGGATTGGAAGAATCAATATAGTGAAAATGAGTATACTACCCAAAGCAATTTATAGATTCAACGCAATCCCTATCAAGCTACCAACAGTATTCTTCACAGAGCTAGAACAAATAATTTCACAATTTAATTGAACTTTTTATTGGATTTTTCACAATAATTCTGTCTGATATATATGTATAATTACCTTATTGAAACCATCTTTCCAAAATAAATTTATATATTTTATAAAGATTGTTTATGTTGCTAACAGTGTACTTCATATAGTGGTAATAAAATTATGTTTATTTACACTTTTTAAATGGAAGTTTTGCAAGAGTTGAGTCTTCTGATATTTTTATATGTATATATATATATATATATATATATATATATATATCTTTAGTTCTGTTTCTGGTGATTACAGAGTAGTTTGTTTCAGAATAATCCTTCCACAGATAGCACTTATAAACTGACACAAAAATTTTTAAAATATAGGTATTTGAAGCCACTAGAGTAAGACTGAAAGCAGACAGAAACTGGAGGGTATTGAAACTTTGAAAGAAGGAGCCTGCTCTGGGTGAGAGTTCTGTTTATAAGAATTATCCCCTGTGGAACTCCTCAGTATTCACAGAAGACTGCAGAGCAGTTAAGCAGACATGCAAGCAGTTAGGCAGAAAATCACTATCTTATTGGCTTAAAATGTCAGAAAGGGGAACGTATAATTGTCCCCTAATATGATTAGAAAAAATCAAGTAGGAATATCCCAGAAAGGAATGTGGTGTCCCAAGAATGAAAGAACAGAAAAGAACCAAGGAGGGCCTTGGAATTCAGGAAAGGAAAAAACAAAAAACAGACCTTGATCATCCTTCACTCCCCAGTGTGCCAAAAGCTGACAAATATTTTGCAAGAAACTGTTGATCAATATTGCTGATAAATGTAAACACATCAGTTCAGTTCAGTTCAGTCACTCAATCGTGTCTGACTCTTTGCGACCCCATGGACTGCAGCACGCCAGGGTTCCATGTCTATCACCAACTCCTGGAGCTTACTCAAACTCATGTCCATTGAGTCTGTGATGCAACCCAACCATCTCATCCTCTGTCGTCCCATTCTCCTCCTGCCTTCAATCTTTCCCAGCATCAGGGTCTTTTCAAATGAGTCAGAACTTCATATCAGGTGGCCAAAGTATTGGAGTTTCAGCTTCAACATCAGTCCTTCCAACGGATTCAGAACTGATTTCCTTTAGGATGGACTGGTTGGATCTCCTTGCAGTCCAAGGGACTCTCAAGAGTCTTCTCCAATATCACAGTTCAAAAGCATCAATTCTATGGCGCTCAGCTTTCTTTATAGTCAAACTCTCACATCCATACATGACTATACGAAAAACCATAGACTTGACTAGATGGACCTTTGTTAGCAGAGTAATGTCTCTGCTTTTTAATATGCTGTCTAGATTGGTCATAACTTTTCTTCCAAGGAGTAAGCATCTTTTTGTTTCATGGCTGCAGTCACCATCTGCAGTGATTTTGGAGCTGCAAAAAATAAAGTCTGCCACTGTTTCCACTGTTTTCCCATCTATTTGCCATGAAGTGATGGGACCAGATGCCATGATCTTTGTGTTCTGAATGTTGAGCTAAGTCAACTTTTTCACTCTCCTCTTTCACTTTCATCAAGAGGCTCTTTAGTTCTTCTCTTTCTGCCATAAGGGTGGTGTCATCTGCATATCTGAGGTTATTGATATTTCTCCCAGCAATCTTGATTCCAGCTTATGCTTCATCCAGCCCACTGTTTCTCATGATGTACTCTGCATATAAGTTAAATAAGCAGGGTGACAATATGCGGCCTTGATGTATTCCTTTTCCTATGTGAAACCAGTCTGTTGTTCCATGTCCAGTTCTAACTGTTGCTTCCTGACGTGCATACAGGTTTTTCAAGAGGCAAGTCAGGTGGTCTGGTATTCCCATCTCTTTCAGAATTTTCCACAGTTTATGGTGATCCATACAGTCAAAGGCTTTGGCATAGTCAATAAAATAGAAATATATGTTTTTCTGGAACTCTCTTGCTTTTTCCATGATCCAGTGGATACTGGCAATTTGATCTCTGGTTCCTCTGCCTTTTCTAAAACCAGCTTGAACATCTGGAACTTCACAGTTCATGTATTATTGAAGCCTGGATTGGAGAATTTTAGCATTACTTTACTAGCGTGTGAGATGAGTGCAATGTGCAGTAGTTTGAGCATTCTTTGGCATTGCCTTTCTTTGGGATTCGAATGAAAACTGACCTTTTCCAGTCCTGTGGCCACTGCTGAATTTTCCAAATTTGCTGGTATATTGAGTGTAGCACTTTGACAGCATCATCTTTTAGCATTTGAAATAGCTCAACTGGAATTCCATCACCTCCACTGGCTTTGTTTGTAGCAATGCTTCCTAAGGTCCACTTGACTTCACATTCCAGGATGTCTGGCTCTAGGTGAGTGATCACACCATCATGATTATCTGGGTCGTGAAGATCTTTTTTGTACAGTTCTTCCATGTATTTTTGCCACCTCTTCTTCATATCTTCTGCTTCTGTTAGGTCGATACCATTTCTGCCCTTTATTGAGCCCATCTTTGCATGAAATGTTCCCTTGCTATCTCTAATTTTCTTGAAGAGATCTCTAGTCTTTCTCATTCTATTGTTTTCCTCTATTTCTTTGCACTGATCACTGAGGAAGGCTTTCTTATGTCTCCTTGCTATTCTTTGGAATTCTGCATTCAAATGGGTATATCTTGCCTTTCCTCCTTTGCCTTTCACTTCTCTTCTTTTCACAGCTATTTGTAAGGCCTTCTCAGACAGCCATTTTGCCTTTTTGCATTTCCTTTTCTTGGGGGCAGTCTTGCTCTCTGGATGGAGGTTAGTGACATTGTTTAGGAGACAGGGAGCAAGACCATGTAGACACATAAAACTTTAATAAAATATTAGCAAATCAAAGCTGGCAATATATTTAATAAACACAATCAAATAGGAATGTAAGAAATGAAGTTTGCTTTAAAATTTTAAGGCCTTTTACTATCTTTTGCCACATTAATTGAATATTGATAAAATCATCTCAATAATTGTGTTAAAATATTTGACATATGCCATTATGCATTTATTATTTTTAAAAATGCTTTCTTACTCTGCTAAATGAGCCTCTATCAAAACAATAGCATCTAACATATAATCAACTATGTTAACTTTGCCCCTAAGTTCAGAAACGAGGAAAATATTCCTACTTTTTCCTTTATTCAATAACCAATGGACCAAAGGAAAAATCACAAGAGCAATTAGAAAACACTTTGAGATAAAAGAAAATAAAGCACAACTTAGCAAAACTTATAGGATACAGCAAAAATCATGCTCAAGGGACATTTATGATGATGAATACCTACATTAAAAAAGAATAAAAATCTCAAAAAGTAACCAAGCTGTACACCTTAAGGAACTAAGAAATAAAGATCAAGCTAACCCCAAAGATAGTAAAAGAAAGGGAATGATGAAGTTTAGACAGGAGATAAGTGACATAGAGAATGGAAGGACAAAGAAAAGTGCCACAAAATCTGTGAATTTTTAATTAAACTGACCAGGAAATAAAACAGAGAAAACTCAATAAAATTAAAATAAATGTGAGGAACTCACTATCAATCTTACAGAAATATAAAGAATTGTAAGAAGGGACACAAACAAACGTACATCAACAAGTTAGACAGCGTAGATGAAGGAAAAAATTCCTAGAAACACACAAATTTCCAAAACTAACCAAAGAAAAAGTGGAAAATATGTACAAACAAAACAACAGATATTATCAGTAATCTAAAACCTCCCAATGAAAACAAACTTAGTAACAGATGGTTTCAATGATGATTTTGACCAATATTTAAGGAAGAATTAACCCATATCCTTCTCAAACTCTTACAAAACATAAGCGTGAACTCTCATTGTAACATTGTCCTGATACCAAAGCCAAACAAAGACATCACAAGGAAACAAAGTTACTTACCAGATATCTTTTGTGATTATAATGCAAAAACCCTCAGCAAAATGCTAAGAAACAAAATCTGGGAGCATATTTTAAAGGATTATATACCATGACCAAGTAGAATTTAGCCCAGATGTAAGAATGGTTCCACACAAAAGAATAAATGAATGGAATACATGGCATACATAAAATGAACAATCTACATAATCATCTCAGTGAACTATCTGATTGATTCATGGTTAAAAATAAACTTAACAAGAATAGGAGGGATCTTTTTAAACATAGCAAAGTGTATGTTTTAGTTTGACCACTAAAATGAATAATAGTTGTTTTGCTTTAACAACAAACTTTTACTTCTCACTATTCTGTACACTGGGGAGTCTAAGATCAAGGCACTGGCAGATTCGATGTCTGGTAAAAAATCAGCTTCCTTATTCATGGACAGCCATAGACAGGCATCTTGGTGTAACTTCACATGGTGCCAACAAGCTAGAGAGCTTCTATCTTTTTCAATAATGGCACTAATTTCATGCCATTATTGGTCATTATTTGTCACCATTATGACAAATTATTTCCAAAATGCCCCACTTCCCAACACCATAACTGTGGAGGTTAGGATTCTCTCTTTCACATTTGAGTATGATATTCCCTATGGGTTTTTCATAAATACCTTATCACGGACTGGATATTTGTGGACTGAATTCATATGTTAAGGGCAAAAACTTTCAGTGCATAACAAGGTATTTATGAAAAAACCTATAGGGATTATCATACTCAACTGTGAAAAACTAAAAGCTTTCTTTCTAAAATCAGGAACAAGACAAGGATGCCTATGTTGCTATTTCTTTTCAATACTGTACTGGACAGTTTAACCAGAACAATTAGGCTCCAAACTGGAAAGTACGAAGTAAAAGTATGTCCATTCATAGATGGCATCGTCTAATATAGAGAAATTCTTAAAGAATCCATAAGAAATGCTAATAAAAAATTCAGCAAATTTAAGGGATATAGGTCAACATATATAAATATAAATATTCATTTATATATACTTGAATATATAAAATCTATATGTATTCATAAATTTAAAATTTATAAATACATATAAATCAGTTATCTATCTATACACTAACAATGAGCAATCTCAAATGAATTTTTTTTAAATTTTATTTAAAATAGCATCAAAGAGAATAAAATATTGAGGAATAAATTTAACCAAAGGGGTAAACTCTTGTATAATGAAAACTGTTAACAATACTCAAAGAGACTAAGGAACATATAAATAGAAAAACAAACCATGTTCATGGGATTAGAGTACTTAATGTTATTAGTATAGAAATACTCCACAAAGTCATCTACATAATCAGTGTAATCCCTATCAAAATTGCAACTGCCAAAATTTTATTTTTCCCTTTTTAAAAATAAATTTATTTATTTTAATTGGAGGCTAATTACATTACAATATTGTAGTGGTTTTTGCCATACATTGACATGAATCAGCCACAGATTTACATGTGTTCCCCATCCTGAACACCCCTCCCATCTCCCTCCCCATCCCATCCCTCTGGGTCATCCCAGTGCACCAGCCCCGAGCACCCTGTCTCATGCATCAAACCTGAACTGGCGATCTGTTTCACATATGATAACATACATGGTTCAATGCCATTCTCCCAAATCATCCCATCCTTGCCCTCTCCCACAGAGTCCAAAAGACTGTTCTATACATCTGTGTCTCTTTTGCTGTCTCGTGTATAGGATTATCATTACCATATTTCTAAATTCCATATATATGTGTTGGTATATTGGTGTTTTTCTTTCTGGCTTACTTCACTCTGTATAATAGGCTCCAGTTTCATCCACCTCATTAGAACTGATTCAAGTGTATTCTTTTTAATGGCTGAGTAATATTACATTGTGTATATTTACCACAGCTTTTTTACCCATTTCTCTGCTGACAGACATCTGGGTTGCTTCCATGTCCTCGCTGTGATGTGATGCGATGAACATTGGGGTACACGTGTCTCTTTCAGTTCTGGTTTCCTCGGTGTGTACGCCCAGCAGTGGGATTGCTGGGTCATAGGGCAGTTCTAGTTCCAGTTTTTTAAGGAATCTTAACACTGTTCTCCGTAGTGGCTGTACTAGTTTGCATTCCCACCAACAATGTAAGAGGGTTCCCTTTTCTCCACACCCTCTCCAGCATTTATTGCTTGCAGACTTTTGGATACCAGCCATTCTGACTGGCCTCAAATGGTACCTCATTGTGGTTTTGATTTGAATTTCTCTGATAATGAGTGATGTTGAGCATCTTTTCATTGGTTTGTTAGCCATCTGTATGTCTTCTTTGGAAAAATATCTGTTTAGTTGTTTGGCCCACTTTTTGATTGGGTCGTTTATTTTTCTGGAATTGAGCTGCAGGAGTTGCTTGTATATTTTTGAGATTATTTGTCCATTGTTTCATTTGCTATCATTTTCTCCCATTCTGAAGGCTGTCCTTTCACCTTGCTTATAGTTTCTTTCATTGTGCAAAAGCTTTTAAATTTAATTAGGTCCGATTTGTTTATTTTTGCTTTTATTTCCATTACTCTGGGAGGTGGGTCATAAAGGATCCTGCTGTGATTTATGTCAGAGAGTGTTTTGCTTATGTTTTCCTCTAGGAGTTTTATAGTTTCTGGTCTTACTTTTAGATCTTTAATCAACTTTGAGTTTGTTTTTGTGTATGGTGTTTGAAAGTATTCTAGTTTCATTCTTTTACAAATGGTTGACCAGTTTTCCCAGCAACACTTGTTAAAGAGATTGTCTTTTCTCCATTGTATATTCTTCCTTCCTTCGTCAAAGATAAGGTGTCCGTAGGTGCGTGGATTTACCTCTGGGCTTTCTGTTTTGTTCCACTGATCAATATTTCTGTCTTTGTGCCTATACTATATTTTCTTGATGACTGTAGCTTTGTATTAGAGCCTGAAGTCAGGCAGGTTGATTCCTCTAGTTCCATTCTTCTTTCTCAAGATTGCTTTGGCTATTCAAGGTTTTTTGTATATCCATACAAATTGTAAAATTATTTGTTCTAGTTCTCTGAAAAAAAATTGTTGGTAGCTTGAAAGGGATTGCATTGAATCTATAGATTGCTTTGAGTAGAATACTCATTTTCACTATATTGATTCTTCCAATCCATGAATACGGTATATTTCTCCATCTATTTGTGTCCTCTTTGATTTCTTTCACCAGTAGTTTTTAGTTTCCTGTATATAGGTCTTTTGTTTCCTTAAGTAGATATATTCCTAAGTATTTTATTCTTTTCATTGCAATGGTGAATAGAATTGTTTTCTTAATTTCTCTTTCTGTTTTGTCATTGCTAGTGTATAGAAATGCAAGGGATTTCTGTGTGTTAATTTTATATCCTGAAACTTTACTATATTCATTGATTAACTCTAGTAATTTTCTTGTGAAGTCTTTAGGGTTTTCTACGTAGAGGATCATTTCATCTGCAAACAGTAAGAGTTTTACTTCTTCTCTTCCAATCTGGATTTATTTATTTCTTTTTCTGCTCTGATTGCTGTGGTAAAGACTTCCAAAACTATGTCGAATAGTAGTAGTGAGAGTGGGCATCCTTGTCTTATTCCTGACTTTAGGGGAAATGCTTTCAATTTATCACCATTGATGATAATATTTGCTGTGGGTTTGTCATATATAGCTTTTATTATGTTGAGGTTTATTCCTTCTATTCCTGCTTTCTGGAGAGTTTTTATCATAAATGGATGTTGAATTTTGTCAAAGGCTTTCTCTGTATCTATTGAGATAATCATATGGTTTTTATAATTCAGTTTATTAATGTGGTGTATTACATTGATTGATTTGCAGATATTGAAGAATCCTTGCATCCCTGGGATAAAGCCCACTTGATCATGATGTAAGATCTTTTAAATATGTTTTTGGATTCTGTTTGCTAGAATTTTGTTAAGGATTTTTTCATCTATGTTCATCAGTGATATTGGCCTGCAGTTTTTTTTTTTTTTTTTTTCCCTGTGGCCTCTTTGACTGGTTTTGGTATTAGGGTGATGGTGGTCACATAGGATGAGTTTGGAAGTTTACCTTCCTCTGCAACTTTCTGGAAGAGTTTGAGTAGGATAGCTGTTAGCTCTTCTCTAAATTTTTGGTAGAATTCCGTTGTGAAGCCGTCTGGACCTGGGCTTTTGTCTGCTGGAAGATTTCTGATTACAGTTTCAATTTCTGTGCTTGTGATGGATCTGTTAAGATTTTCTACTTCTTCCTGGTTCAGTTTTGGAAAGTTATACTTTTCTAATAACTTGTCCATTTTTTCCAAGTTGTCCATTTTATTGGCATATAATTGCTGATAATAGTCTCTTATGATCCTTTGTATTTCTGTGTTGTCTGTTGTTATCCCTCCATTTTCATTTCTAATTTTGTTAATATAATTCTTCATTTGTATCTTGATGAGTCTGGCTAATGGTTTGTCAATTTTATTTCTCATCTCAAAGAACCAGCTTTTAGCTTTGTTGATTTTTGCTATGGTCTCTTTTGTTTCTTTTGCATTGATTAATGCCCTAATTTGAAAGATTTCTTTCCTTCTACTAACCCTGGGGTTCTTCATTTCTTCCTCTTCTAGTCGCTTTAGGTGTAGAGTTAGGTTATTTATTTCATTTTTTTTTTCTTGTTTCTTGATGTAAGCTTGTTTTGCTATGAACCTTCCCCTTAGCACTGATTTTACAGTGTCCCATAGGTTTTTGGTTGTTGTGTTTTCATTTTCATTCGTTTCTATGCATATTTTGATTTCTTCTATGATTTGTTGGTTATTCAGCATCATGTTGTTCAGCTTCCATATGTTGGAATTTTTAATAGTTTTTCTCCTGTAATTGAGATCTAATCTTACTGCATTGTGGTCAGAAAAGATGCTTGGAATGACAAATTTTTTGAATTTACCAAAGCTAGATTCATGGCCCAGTATGTGATCTATCCTGGAGAAGCTTCCATGTGCACTTGAGAAAAAGGTGAAATTCATTGTTTTGGGGTAAAATGTCCTATAGATATCAATTAGTTATAACTGGTCTATTGTATCATTTAAAGTTTGCATTTCCTTGTAATTTTCTGTTTAGTTGATCTATACATAGGTGTGCGTGGGGTATTAAAGTCTCCCACTATTATTGTGTTATTATTAATTTCCCCTTTCATACTTGTTAGCATTTGCCTTACATATTGTGGTGCTCCTATGTTGGGTGATATATATTTATAATTGTTATATCTTCTTCTTGTATTGACCCTTTGATCATTATGTAGTATCTTTCTTTGTCTCTTTTCACAGCCTTTATTCTAAAGTCTATTTTATCTGATATGAGTATTGCTACTCCTGCTTTCTTTTGGTCTCTATTTGCATGGAATATCTTTTTCCAGCCCTTCACTTTCAGTCTGTACGTGTCCTTTGTTTTGAGTTGGATCTCTTGTAGACAACATATGTAGGGGTCTTGTTTTTGTATCCATTCAGCCAGTCTTTGTCTTTTGGTTGGGGCATTCAACCCATTTACATTTAAGGTAATTATTGATAAGTATGATCCCGTTGCCATGTACTTTGTTATTTTGGGTTCGAATTTATACACCCTTTCTTTATTTCCTGTCTAGAGAAGATCCTTTAGCATTTGTTGGAGAGCTGGTTTGGTAGTGCTGAATTCTCTCAGCTCTTTATTGTCTGTAAAGCTTTTGATTTCTCCTTCATACTTGAATGAGATCCTTGTTTGGTACAGTAATCTGGGCTGTAGGTTTATCTCTTCCATCACTTTAAGTATGTCCTGAAATTCCCTTCTGGCTTGAAGAGTTTCTATTGAAAGATCAGCTGTTATCCTTATGGGAATCCCCTTGTGTGTTATTTGTTGTTTTTCCCTTGTTTCTTTTAATATTTGTTCTTTGTGTTTGACCTTAATTATTTTGATTAATATGTGTCTTATGGTGCTTCGCCTTGGGTTTATCCTGTTTGGGACTCTCTGGGCTTCTTGGACTTGGGTGACTATTTCCTTCCCCATTTTAAGGAAGTTTTCAAGTATTATCTCCTCAAGTATTTTCTCTTGATCTTTCTTTTTGTCTTCTTCTTCTGGGACTCCTATGATTTGAATGTTGGGGTGTTTAACATTGTCCCAGAGGTCTTTGAAGTTTTCCTCATTTCTTTTAGTTCTTTTTTCTTTTCTCCTCTCTACTTCATTTCTTTCTACCATTCTATCTTATACCTCACTTATCCTATCTTCTGCCTCCGTTATTCTACTTTTGGTTCCCTCCAGAGTGTTTTTGATCTCATTTATTGCATTATTCATTATATATTGACTCTTTTTTAATTTCTTCTGGGTCATTGTTAAACATTTATTGCATCTTCTCAATCCTTGTCTCCAGGCTATTTATCTGTAACTCCATTTTGTTTTCAAGATTTTGGATCATTTTCATTATCATTATTCTGAATTCTTTATCAGGTAGATCCCTTATCTCTTCCTCTTTTGTTTGCTTTGGTGGGCATTTATCCTCTTCCTTTACCTGCTGAGTATTTCTCTGCCTTTTCATCTTGTTTAGATTGGTGTGTTTCGGGTGGCCTTTCTATATGTTGGAAGTTTGTGATCCCTCTTTATTGTATAGGGTTCTCCTTGTGGGTGGGGTTGGATGAGTGGCCTGTCAAGGTTTCCTGGTTAGGGAAACTTGTGTCAGTGTTCTGGTGGGTGGAGCTAGATCTATTCTCTCTGGAGTGCAATGAAGTGCCCAGTAGTGAGTTTTGAGGTGTTTATGGCTTTGGTGTGACTTTGGCCAGCCTGTATATTAATGCTCAGGGCTATGTTCCTGTGTTGCTGGAGAATTAGCATAGTATGTCTTGCTCTGGAACTTGTTGGCTCTTGGGTGGAGCTTGGTTTCAGTGTAGGTATAGAGGCTTTTGTATGAGCTCTTATCAATTAATGTTCCCTGGAGTCAGGAGTTTTCTGGTATTCTCGAGTTTTGTATTTAAGCCTCATGCCTCTGGTTTTCAGTGTTATTCTTACAGTAGCCTCAAAATTTCTCCATCCATACAGCACTGATGATAAAACATCTACGTTAATGGAGATAAGATTCTCCACAGTGAGTGACACCAAGAGAGGTTCGCAGAGTTACATGGAGAAGAGAAGAGAGGGGGAAACAGAGGTGACCAGGAGGAGAAGAGGTGGAATCAAAAGGAGAGAGAGAGCAAGCTAGCCAGTAATCAATTCCCTACGTGCTCTCCACAGTCTGGAACACCTAGAGAGGTTCGCAGAGTTACATGGTGAAGATAAGAGGGAGGAGGAAGATAGAGATGACCAGAAGGAGCAGAAGGGAAGTCAAAATGAGAGAGATAGATCTAGCCAGTAATCTGTTCCTTAAGTCTTCTCCACAGCCCAGAATACCCAAAGAGATTTACAGAGTTGGGTAGAGAAGAGAAGGGGAATGGAGGAGATAGAGGTGATCTGGGGGAGAAAAAGGAGAGTCAAAAGGGGGAGACGGCAATCAAGCCAATAATCACACTCCTAAGTAAAAATGGATACTGAAGATTGGATTCTTAGAGGTACAAAATAGATAACAAATACCAAAAAGCAAAGGTTAAAACTTGAGTAGAGTTTAGACTCTCAAAAATACAATATTTTTTTTAAAATGACAAAAATTATAAAAAATATATATGAAATTTGTTAAAGATAGGGTCTTTTTAATAGTAGGTAATAGTAGGTTATAATGGTGAAAATTAAAGGAGTAATAAAGAACTTAAAATTTTTAAAAATTAAAAATTTAATTGTGATAATAGTAAAATATATTTAGGTATTTCTCTGGAGCTGTTGAGGGAAGTGTGGGGTCAGTTCAGTTTCAGATAGTTCCTTTTTCCAGCTTATACTTCTTCTCAAGGTGTATAGGCCCCTTCCAATGTAGTCAGTGCTAACTACAGGGTTTTAATCTGTTGCACATGTCACTTCCAAAGCAATTCCCTCTTTGTTTACTTTGGCTTCCTCTGTTTGCAAGTCTCTTCACCGTCTAATTTCTGCCCTGACACAAGGGAGTGAAGGTGGTCACTTTTTTAGGCTCACTTGTTCAGTTGTGCTGTGGGGAGGGAGGAACACTGCAAACAAATATCACTGGCGTATGAGGGGAATGCTCACAATGTCTGGGCCACATTGGGTTTGCTCCTACTCATGGCGTGTGTGCTTTCCCAGTCTACACTGCTCAGGCTCCAGGTTGCTCTGCAGGTTGAACTGTCTGAAGTGGGATCTGGGTTGCATGTACTTCTCAGGTCTAAGCTGCTCAGGTTCAGCTTCTCAGGTACTCCACAAAGGCACAGACTCAGTTGGGCCTGCGTTTTGTGCCCTTTCCAGGCCCGAGCAGCTCAGGCAACCAGGTGCTTGGCAAGTGCACTCTCCCCACGTGGGGCAGTGCATCTTATCACCTCCCTCATCCCAGCCGCTTGGTTTCCTGGGTGCACAGCAGGAGTGCTGTCTCAGGTGGGTTGTGTGTCTCCTCTGAGGAGCTGTTCTCTGGATATGACCCCTCCTGGCGGATGTCAACCATCCAGGTTCCCAGGAAAACTTGGTTAGAAACTGGGGGCCTGCTCACAGTTTGGTGGAGGATGCCATCCCTGGGGCCAAAATTGCCCCTCTCCCTTCAGCTCTTGCGAAGAGTTGCCTCAGTGGATAAGACCCTGATGCTGGGAGGGATTGGGGGCAGGAGGAGAAGGGGACAACAGAGGATGAGATGGCTGGATGGGATCACCTACTCAATGGACATGAGTTTGAGTGAACTCCGGGAGTTGGTGATGGACAGGGAGGCCTAGCGTGCTGCGATTCATGGGGTCACAAAGAGTCGGACATGACTGAGGGACTGAACTGAACTGAACTCCAGCTCTGGCTATCGCCTGCCCGCCTCTCTGCCTCTGGTGGGGGATGGGCCGGTCTGTAACCTGCTATCTCTCCTGTGGTATTCGCTCAGTCCTTTGTTCTGTGAGCAGGCCCAGCAATGCCTTAGGTTAGAGCTTTACATGGGAAAGTTCTCTCTCTCTCTCTTTTTTTTCTCTCTCTCTGGCTATCCCACAGTTTGGGTTGTTATCTCATGTTAGCTCCCTCAGATTGTCCCCAGGGCATTCAGGCCTTGTCCTTACCCTAAGCAATGCAGCCTGAGGCTTCCTGTTCAGCCCCCACTTGCTGGCTGCGGACGCGAGCGTCTGGGCTACTTCTCTGCTGGGAGTTGTGGTTAGGCTAGGTGCGTCATCTCTGGGTTTTATTTATTTATTTTTTCCTCCCTGTTATGTTGCTCTCTGAGATTCCAAAACTCCCACAAACCCGCCGGTGTTTCCTTGTGTTTGGAAACTTCTCCTCTTTCACAACTCCCTCCCCAGGACGGGTCTCCATCCCTAACTCTTTTGTCTCTCCTTTTATCTTTTATATTTTGTCCTACCTCATTTTGAATACAATGGGCTGCCTTTCTGGTTACCTGGTGTCCTCCACCAGCGTTCAGAAGTTGTTTTGTGGAATTTGCTCAGTGTTCAAATGATCTTTCAATGAATTTGTGGGGGATAAAGTAGTCTCACCATCCTATTCCTCTGCCATCTTAGGACCACTCTTGGCCAAAAAGTTTATTTGGGGTTTTCCATATGATATTATAGAAAAACCAGAACAAACTTTTTGGCCAACCCAATAAAATTGATAAACTGAATAGTTCACAGCTATTAAATTCATAGTTAAAAACTGTCTTGAAAAAGAAATTTCACAGTCCCCATGATCTCACCAGGGAATTCTAGGAAACACTTAAGAGATATATAATGCTAATTATATAGTTGTAGTTGTTTAGTCACTTAGTCATGTCTTACTCCTTGCAACACCATGGACTGTAGCCTGCCAGGCTCCTCTATCCATGGAAATCTCTAGGAAAGAATACTGATGTGGGTAGTCATTCCCTTCTCCAGGGGATCTTCCCAACCCAAGGATTGAACCCATGTCTCTTGCATTGCAGGTGGAGTCTTTACCATTTAGCCACCACGGAATTTAAATTCTATAGTATCTAGTCAAAAAATAGAAAAGAGAATACTTTCCAACTTACCTGAAGCCAGCATTATTCTGCTACCAAAAGCAAATACAGTAGAAGAAAAGAAATCCAAAATCCAGTACTTTGCTCATGAACTAAGATGCAAAATCCTCAAAAATATTAGCAAATCAATATAATAATTTGTATAAAGAGTTAAACACAAGAAAATCTTAGAACCAGTTAAATGTGTTAAAATGTCTACCCATATTCAAGCATTAAATCTTACTAAAAGTTCAAAAACAAAACTTATGAAACTCGAATCCACCACAAGATCCCAAAGTACCTTGGGGATAGGAAACAAACAAACTCCCAAACTATGATTTGTCAAGCACTGTGTATCTATCTTTCCCTAATTATTCAGCTCATGCTGAATATTATGAACACAAGATCTGTGACTTTAAGAGTCAGAGTTGTAGGTTAAAACATAAGTTATTTTAATAAAACATGTATTTGTGAATATATTTCATAATATTCCCAGTAATGTGGTATCAAGCACTAGTCCATCAGCCTTATGAAAATCATGATTAAACAAGATGTTTTCCAATTCTCACAGTGTTCATGATGTTACAAAATGGCTCAATACAGGTTAGCATATTGTTTGGTAACATACTTTCCAGCAGCATGAAAATTGAACTATAATTTTAAAATATTTCCAAAAAATGATGTGTAATGTATAAATTTTCTGTCTCTGTCTCTGTCTTTAAAGCCCCATTTTTCTCCTTTCTATATACACTATCACTTTTTAAAAAAATTTGTGCTTAACTAATAATGACTTAGAACCTGATTTTCTATATTAACACTATCATATAATTAGTTATGCTTCCCTGGTGGCAGTGAAGACTCTGCCTGCAATGCAGGAGACCTGAGTTTGATCCCTGGGTTGGAAAGATCTCCTGAAGAAGGGAATGGCTACTCACTCCAGTAATCTTGTTTGGGGAATTCCATGGAAGGAGGAGCCTGGCGTGCTACAGTCCCTGGAGTCACAAACAGTAGGGCACAAATGAGTGACTAACATAGCTCACTATACTATTGTTAGTTATATACTTGACCAAGGATCTAATATCCACAATTGTATAGAAATAACCACAAAACCATATTTCATAACCTATTACACAAATGGTATGCTGGAAGAGTGAAATTTTTCTAACAGTGGAATATGGGGAAAAAAGAACTGATAGAGAGGAAGTAACTGTATATATTAATTATTAATATATAAATCACTGTATATATATATAATTTATATAATAATATAAATCACTGTATATATTATTAATAATATAGTTTTTACTTTGATGACTTCTCAATTTCTTCCTTTTTTAAGCAATGCATGTGAAAAATGAAGAAACACCACTATTGAAATCATGGGATCCAGAAGGTTTTCTTTAGAATAGTCTTTGTCAGAAATGTCTGAGACAATTCCAGAAAATAAATATATATATACAAGCACAAGCAATGACTTTTTGAGAACCAGATCAGAAATACTAGCCTTAGGGGTCTTTTTCTATTATTCCACTTTTTGTCTAGAAGCAGGTACAGGCATCCATGTTCTGATTGGTGATCATTCTCTTATTTGTATGTGATACTGTTTTCCTGGGAGTGCTTTCTTTAGAGTTAGTTGTGCAAAACTTAACTTGGTTTGGTTGATGGTGTATTTGGTGCTGAGATAAGGGGATGTCTACATATAAGATTTCAGTAGTAGGCAAGATCTAGATTATGAACTTTGCTATGAAGTTAGAATTCATTTTGTAGGCAGTTGGGGACTGATTTGGACTCTTAAAGCATGGCTTAAACTGGAAAAACAATAGTTCCTATGAAGATTAATAATTCACTATTCATGAGCTATTCAGGAAGCAAAAACAAAAAACCTTGGTGAAAGAAAAATGAAAAAGAAGAGGCACAGTGGATTTCAAGGTTTCTGACCCAAGTATCTTTGGCATTATAGTGACATTCACTGAGGTCAAGTATAGGCAGAGAAACAGGATTTTTGTAGCATGGTGATGACTTTACTTTGGAAATTTTCACAACCATCTGTCTATGGGACATACACAAAGAATCACCTAATAGGAGTTCACATTTCTGGGTTTGTTGCTTCCCAAACTCAGAGAGGCAATATAGAATAAAGAAAGAACAAAAAAGAGGTAAAGAAAAATGCATCTGAACTTAGGAGGAGCAGTGGGTCAGAACACTGTGTTCACAAAGTCCTTCCCCTCCTCTGCAGACCTGTTATATAAATAGTTGACCTATTTGAAAAAGCCTCAAGCCTTAACCACAAATTTCAGTCAAGATTGTTCTGTGTAGTATATTTCTTAAAACCCCAACTTGGCATCAAACATAACAGTGTTCAATATTTTTAAAGCAATATCACTGCTTAAAAATAAGATATGCATTTTAATTAGCTGGATGTGGAACAGAACATGCAGGCTTTTTGGCTCCAGATACCAAAAAAAAAAAAAAAGCAAACCCACCCACCTACATGCCTCATAATCTCTATTCTATCCTCAAAGAAGCTGAAAAATAAGTGTGAACATAACCTAGGGTTCCAAGTGTGTTTTTTTCATGACTAAAGGAAACAGAGACAGTTGCACTACCAGGAACCAGTGCAAACACCTGTCCCACAAGTTAAGGGATTGAACTTGAGCCATCTGCTTCTTTAGTGATGGAAGAATGATTATGAAGCTTGGGATCACATATCTAGAAACGAGCATGGCATTTTCAGTTCAAGGGTCCTGTCCTGCATGAGGCAATCATAAAACTACTGGACACAAAAAGCAGAAGAAAGGATGTATTTCAACCAGAGGGAAGTTGTTGTTTAGTCACTAAGTCATGTCCAATTCTTTGCTACCCCATGGACTGTAGCCCATGGACTGACCCCATTGAACCTTCATTTTCTGCTTGGAAGGCAGATTCTTTACCACTGAGTCAGAAACAGCAATGTGCAAATAAGATAATTAAGTACAAAAATAACAATTACTACTTCTGAGGAACCTGGCAATCTACAGTCCAGGGGATCACAAAGAATCAAACACAACTGAACACACACACACATGTACACACAAAAAAAATATCATAGCTGATTTTTGCGCTAAAACAAAAAAGTTGAACTGAAACCAGACAAAAATATAAGGAAGGTGACTGAGAAGGGGGTGCAGGAATGGAATTCAGTAAGTGGTTAAAGGGTATTGCTTGTCTTATTTTATTCTTTATAATGTGTCTTATAAAGTCACAGTAGACTTTAACAGAAAAAGATATAATCATATATATTCAATATAATGTAGCAAAAGTATTTACAAAAAGATCTTCACAGAAGTGTTTGCTTTTGGAAAATGAGGGAAAGAAATGATAATACAGAGGGGAACATTTAGTTTTATCTATAATGTTTTATTTTCTCTAAGAATGAAGATTTGAAGCTAATATAAAAACAAAAGAACAAAATAAAACACAAAGGAAAAGACAGGCATGGAAAAGAAAGTGAAAGAAAAGAACCAGAAACTAAAAAAAGAAGCCACCAACCACTAAAGTGCCAACAAAATTCCTTAAGACAATCAGAAATGCATATGAAATATAAACCTATCTTCTTTTCCCCAGTATAATAGCAGCCTCACTGCATGGAATAAAGGTAACACAATCTGATTAGTTCTGAATAAAAGTGGAGAACTCTGGGAGATACAGTCATGACCTAACCAACCTAAACTATGTAGAGAGTAACAGACCACAAACCAATGTCTGGAGAAAGGCACCAAGAGATTCCTGTGATTAACCAAAAGTGAGGAAAATCCAAGAGGCGTTTTGAACATTTAAAGACAGCATTAGACTTGACAGTACACAGTTCTAGAAATTTCTTTTAATTTTCCATGGCAAAGAGACAGTGGCACACCAAGGACATTTAACATCTAGAGATCATTTTTGATACTTCCTCTTCTATTAGACAAATTTATTTTTAGTAATAATCATGCATAGGTCAGTAATGCTCATTATTTTCTTGATTTGTCCTTTAGTTAATAAAACAGCTATCAACTTTTAAAAGAAGAAATTTTAATCTTAATGATGCTTTCCTAATCCAGTAAAATAGTAAACAAACAAGCAAAAAAAGTCACCTCTCAGTTCACACTGTGTTTGAAAGCTTCAGTACTAATAAAATCACCAAGAAGTGAAACATAATAATAGTACTGAAGTAAGTCAAGGTCATTTCTTCTCTCCAGAATCTCTGTGCTATCATTATTTACAATCTATTCTTTAAACCTAAGAATATATAGTACCACAGGAGTTGGAAGTGGGAGCTTCATCTGAAAGAGCTTGAACCCTCTTAAATTGTTATTTGTCACAACTTCTGGATATAAAGTGCAGAGGATAAAAAAAAATTCACTTTAAATGCCCTAAGTGAAAAAAAAAAAAAGTGATTTATTGATTGATATAACTGAAATGTCCAAGAGGGTGTTTGGCTGCATACACAGACATGGCTGGATCTAGAGCCTCAGTATCGTCATCAGGACCAGTGCCCCCCAACCAATGACCTTCTCTACCTACCTTTTCCCCTCCATCCCTCCTCCAACTGTTGGCTCAAGTTTCATCTGCATTGCCAATATCTAAGGCATACAATATCTAAGGCATACATATAAACAAAGCTGAGTGCCTAAGAATTGATGCTTTTGAACTGTGGTGTTGGAGATAACTCCTGAGAGTCCCTTGGACTGTAAAGAGATACAACCAGTCCATCCTAAAGGAAATCAGTCCTGAATATTCACTGGAAGGACTGATGCTGAAGTTGAAACTCCAATACTTTGGCCGCCTGAACTGACTCATTGGAAAAGACCCTGATGCTGGGAAAGATTGAAGGTGGGAGGAGACAGGGACTATAGAGGATGAGATGGTTGGATGGCATCACTGACTCAATGGACATGAGTCTGAGCAAGCTCCAGGAGTTGGAGTTGGTGATGGATAGGGAAGCCTGGTGTGCTGCACTCCATGGGGTTGCATAGAGTCAGACATGACTGAGTGACTTTCAAATTTATAGCTCCACATGTATTTGAAAAGTGTAAAGTTTTTCTAGCTTCCTTCTTCATTTGCCCTGGTATTAGCATGGATTAGATAACACTACCACACTTGAATTAGTCATTATGGTTGGGTTCTGTAACAATCGGATTGTCTAGGCTCAGTTGCCACCTCATACCTGGGATTTCCCATGCAAATCACATAGACTAAGCATGGGGTATTAGTTCTACAAAGGAAACTGGAGTCACTTTCCAGAAGTATGTTGAGCAGATAATGAGCTGATAAACCATGGCCCAGTGTGCTAATACTAATGCAAATGGGCTGTGATATAGTTTACTTTTGAATAATTCCCATACTTTAGCAGAGAATGGATTGAAGCCCACGACTGGCACCACTCCATGAAAGTAAAGTGAAAGTGAAAGTTGCTCAGTCATGTCCAACTCTCTTTGTGACCCTAGGCCAGAATACTGAAGTGGGTAGCCTTTCCCTTCTCCAGGGGATCTTCTCAACCCAGGGACTGAAACCAGGTCTCCTGCATTGCAGGTGGATTCTTTACCAACTGAGCTATCAGGGAAACCCTGGCACTACTCCTTATTTTTCACTAAGTGGTGAAGAGAGGTAAGGTTTAGAAGAACAGTATAGTCAAAGTCATGAATATAAGTTACAGTTGATCAGGATCAATAGCTTCAGCTTCTATGGGCTCTATGTACTGTAGTAAAAAATATTGGTTAAAAGCATTTGGCATAAAACAAGTTGTTTAACATTGCAGTTT
This sequence comes from Bos grunniens, assembly GCF_055505025.1. Taxonomy (NCBI): domain Eukaryota; kingdom Metazoa; phylum Chordata; class Mammalia; order Artiodactyla; family Bovidae; genus Bos; species Bos grunniens. The sequence goes on along the minus strand of NC_141194.1, from coordinate 119,616,191 downwards.
GGTAAAAACATTGACTTGATCAGAATTAAGGTCCTGAGAGACTACCATCAGATTATTATAAGCCTTATTAAATAAAAGAGAGACTTTATAAATTTCTGTGAATCTTTAAGTATTTTTTTCTGGTTTTGAGAATTTTTTAAGATTGTTTAAATGTTTCACTTTTAAAATTCTAATTCATATTCATTCAATTATTACTCTAAGTAGTAATATCACAAAGCTAAAATACTTAAATATATAACAGCAAGGGATTAGTTGGAACTAATTAAATTCCCAAAATGTATACATACATAAATATCTTTAAAAATATATTCCAAGTCCAATGTGATTGTGACATTTTTATATTATTTTGCATTTTGTAATTTCCATATTGGGCATGGTTTTTTGGTGATAAAAGAAGAAATGAAGTATATAAAATATAATATTTATGTATAAATCTAAAAATATGTACAAGATCTATATGATGAAAACTATAAAACTGATGAAAGAAATCAAATATTTAAGTAAATGGAGAAATATATCATGTACATGGACAGGAAGACTCAATATTGTCAAGATATCAGTTCTTCCTAACTTGATATATAGATTCAATGTAACCTAACCAAATTTCAAAAAATTATTAGTGGAAATAGAACAGATTTTAAAGTTCATATGGTAGGGTAAAAGGCTCAGAATAACCAACATGATACTGAAGTTAGATTACCAAACTTTTGAGATTTATAATCAAGCTCAACAAGGCTTCCCAGGTGGCTCAGTGGGTAAAGAATCTGCCTGCCAAAGCACAAGACACAAGAGACCCAGATTCAATCTCTGTGTTGGGAATATCCCCTGGAGAAGGAAACAGCAACCCACTCCAGTATTCTTGCCTGGGAAGTCCTATGGGCAGAAGAGCCTGATGGGCTTACAGTTCATGGAGTCATAAAAGAATTGACATGACTTAGCAACTAAACAACAACAACAATAAAGCTCCAATGGTCAAGATAGTATGATCCTGGTGAAATAACAGGCGAATAGACCAAGTTAGTGAGCCCAGAAGTCAACTCAAAAATAGTCAACTGATCTTTGACAAAAGAGCAAAGGCAATTTAATGAAGAATAGATAGTCTTTTAAACAAATGGTGCTGGAGGTACTGGAGCTCCACATCTAAACATAACAAGTCTAGTTACAGAACAAACATCTATCACAAAAGTTAACTTACAATGAATTATTGTTAATATTGCTAAATATTAAATTTAACAATAATAAATAATAATAATAATTTAAATAATAATAAATTTAAATTAAATATTGTTAATTCTTGATGACTACTTAGAAGTGACACTAAAAGCACCATCCATAAAAGAAAACATTTGACAAACTGGACTTACTTAAAACTAAAACTTTCACTCTCTGAAAGATACTGTTAAGAAAATAAAGAGGCAAATCACAGAATGAGAGAAAATCTTTGCAAAGCAAATATCAGAGAAAATACTGGCATCCAAAATATACCAAGAATTCTTAAAATTAAACAAGAAGAAAACAAATAAACTGATTAAAAATGGACATAAGATGTAAATAGACACCTCACCAAAGAAGATACACAGATGGCAAAAAAAAAAAGATATAAAAATATTCAACAAAATGTTCAACATCAAATGCCACTGGGGAAATGCAAATTAAACCGATGAGACTGCTACACATCATAAATGGCCAAAATCCAAAACAAACAAGGCTAAATGCTGGTGAGGATGTGAGGCAACAGAAACTCTCATTCATTGGTGATGGGAATGCCGATGTTACAGCCACTTTGGAAGACCGTTTGATAATTTCTTACAAACCCAAACATATTCCTCACATATGACCCAGCAATTCCATCCCTAGGTATCTACTCAAATGAATTAAAAACTTATTTCCACACAAAAATGTGCGTGCAAATCTTAACAGCATTATTATTCATAATTGGAAGCAACCAAGTTGTCTTTCAATAGATTGATGGATAAACAAACTATTGTGTGTTCATGTGACAGCATATTATTCATCAATGAAAGAAATGAATGCTCAAGGACACAAAGGCATGGAAGCACTTTAAGGCAGATTGCTAAGTGGAAGAAGCTAATCTGAAAAGGCTATGGCGTTTATCATTTCAAGTCCATGATATCCTGGAAAGGTAAAACTTCGAAAATGGTAGAAAGATCAGTAGTTTCTAGGGGTTCAGATGGATGGGGTGGGGCAAAAATGGATGACTTAGTGCAGCACATGGGATATTTTTTTAAGGCAGAGAAACTATTCTGTATGATACTTAATTGTGGATTCATGTAATGATATATTTGTCTAAACCTACTGAATGTCTCTTACAAGGGTGAACCCAGATGTAAACTATGGATTCTATTAAAACTAATGTACAAATATTGGTTAATAAATAGAAGCAAATGTAGCATATAAAAGCATAATGCTTACAATAGGGGGAAAGAGTGGGAAGAGCACTGAGAGGCTGTATAGGAACTCTTTATACTTTCCACTCAATCATTCTGTAAACCTAAAACTACTCCAGAAATATAGCTAATTGAATTTTTAAATAAATTATATAATTAATTTATATGTTCATTCACTAAATAAATACTTCTGAGCAAATACTATGTGCCAGAAACTATACCTAACTTTGGGAGGTTATATAGGAAAAAACATGGTTCCTGCCTTCAAGCAGCTTATATTTTATGTCAGATATAATCAGTAAACATACAGTCACACTGCAATCTGCTAAGCACTACATAGGGATGAATACAGAATGTTATGAGCCCACATAGAGGAGATAGCTGACTTATTGTTTGAGAATAAGAGAAGGCTACCTGGCAAGAGTAACTTCAGAAACCAACTATTTCTAAACTAAATTGATATATTTATTTTCCCATCCACAACCCCTAACAGCTATCATGTTTCTTTTGGGTTCTTGGATATAGTACAATCAAATGTAGGAGGTACATATGAATGCCTATTACCTGCAGCTGCAAGTGAGTAGGTCCAGATATTTTCCACATTATATCTAACAAGCAGTGTTTAGAATCAAAGCTTGTTAAAAATGGAGCCTCACAATAAGTAGTGAGAAAGCCTGGAAGTTAGGTACAAGACAGAAATCAAGGGAAAACAAAAGTGAGGAGTGAGTCTTAACAAGTGTTAATTGCTCAGTTGCATCCTATTCTTCACAACTCCACAGACTGACTGTAGTCCTCCAGGCTCCTCTGTCCATGGAATTCTCCTGGAAAGAATACTGGAGTGGGTTGCCATTCCCTTCTCCAGGGGATCTTCCCAACCGAGGGACTGAACCCAGGCCTTCTGCATTGCAGGCAGATTCTTTACTGTCTGAGTCACCAGGACAATGGATAATCGGGGAGAATACTACTGATATAATATTACTACTGTTTATGGCTGCTTTTTACAGAATTCCTAAAGAGGGACTTGCACTTTTTGGAGGGAGAAGGAGCAATATATTTACAGAGAACAAGAACTCCTTCAATCTTTATATATCCTAGGAGGTGAAAGGGAACTCATAGGTTGTGGGATTTTTCTGCCAACATAGAAGGATTTCCCTCTGTGAAGCTGGAGATAAAATTATGTTAATTGAAGGGAAATAGTGATATTTTGATCCATTCTTACATAGTTACTAAAATTTCTGCAATGATTATGCATTGAGTTATCACCAGAAATAAGCAAGTAGTAGTACTAAACCAAATAAAATACTTCCACACTAATTTCAGATTTCAAACTAGGGTTAGCTCTCTCAATGACCAACCCAAGATCAAGAAACATATTTTATGGAAATCAAAGTTCAAAAGCTCACCACATTAATGATCATATCTGATCATCACAACAGTGTTGACAGAGCTCCTATTATTATCATTATTTTTCAGATGGGAAAATTAAGTATTAAAAAAATTAAGTACCTGTGCATAGTTACAAAAATAGTTACAAAGCCAAGATTCAAACCCAGGTTAAGAGTTTACATTGTGTGGTAGTGAGAAGAGCAAATGATACAGAGTTGAAGAGACTTTGGAGCATATCTTGGTTTCACTATTTCCAGCTGTGTGACTTAATTTCCAGTCTGTACAATGGGGGAAACAGCTCCCCCATAAATGAAATGCAAAGGTAAAATGTGATCATATCCTTAATTCACCTGGCACACATTAAATTAAATTAAATTAATATTAATCATATTGCTTCTTCTATTTCCCAGGTAGTCTAATTCAACGTTCTGACTTGGTTGGGTTTCAGCACTTCTCAAAGCAAGGTTGCAAGCAATCAACTCGAGAACCTTTATGAAATTCTGAGGGCCCTATTTGAGTCTTCCTGAATCAGAATGTCTAAAGGGGAGGCCCTGGAATCTGGATTTTATTATGCTTCTTAAAAGGTTCATATGCAGAGTAAAGCTTGAGGACCACTACAGTTCTCCACAATATTTAATGATAAAAAATACAGCTAGGTTTTATAAGGTTTACTTCACTGAGAAATAACTTCTGTTAAATTCATCTCCTGTGACTATCTTTCTTCCTGTATAGAGACATTTATATGCTATAGCTTATTTTGGTAATTACTCATTTATATTTTATTAAATATTCAGAAAAAATTCTAACAAATGAAATCCCTAACCAAACACTGAAATCCAAGTCTGTCATGCTGGTTCAAGGAAGAATTCTCCTCCACTGGTTTCTCTTTAAAGGTTGACAAGAGACTGAAATATGATACATGTATTTTGTTGAGCACAGAAAGTCCAAAGCTCACTTCCTGGTATTATTGGTCCATAGTTTCATGTAGGTAAGTAAGATAATTTTGGATTTTAACTTCCTCGCAAAGTGAAATGAACAAAGTTAGATCAACACCAAGTACAGTGCTCAAAAGGCTTCCAAAGACTCAAGCAAGTCCTTAGAATCATGAGAAATGGCCCTAAGTATGCGTTCAGCATTAATTATTATCTTAATGACATGAAATCTGTCTCTCTGTAAAAGTGTTTCTTAGGTTTTAACGTGCAAATAATGAACCTAGGGATCTGGTAAAATCTAGATACTGAATAAGAAGATCTGAGATGGGTCCCAGGATGCTGTACAAGTTCCCAACAGTTACAAACGTTGGTCCATAAATCACACTTCGAATAGCAAGAGATTATAGGGTACTGGTGACCCTACATCTTCATTTTCCCACTTTTCTTCAATGTATTTCTTAATTTGTACTCCCAAACCATATCAGTTGCATGATTATTTACATTTTAGTTCATTTTGCCTTAAATGAGAATACTTGTTCATACATATGATGGTACAATCAGTTTGTAGTTTCCCTGTGGACAAAAACCACAACTATGTGGTTTAAATCAATGTTTACTGAGCATCTATTGTATACTGGGAAGTGTAATAAATATTTTCACTTAAATTGTCTCATGTGATTACTAAAACCTGTTTTAAATAGGTAATTTTTATCTCTGTATTGCAGCTAAAAACTGAGGCTCAAAAGAGGGCAAAAGAGAATGAGATGGCTAGATAGCATCACTGACTCAATGGACATGAGTTTGAGCAACCTCCGGGAGACAGTGGAGGACAGAGGAGCCTGGTTCAGTCCATGGGGTCACCAAGAGTCAAACATGATTTATTGACTGAACAAAAACAACAATCTGCTCATGTTCCTCATTGATTGGATGAGACTTTTTGGTTCCACTTTTGTTGCATTTTTTAAACTTCACTTAAAACATCCTAACACTTTAAATGTGTACATAATAGTATATCAAGTGGATGATGCACTTTAGTATTTTAAACGTTTATGTCTTTGTGGGAGTAGGGAGAAAAATCTAAGTTGGTTCAAGTAAGTCACAGTTCAGTTCAATTCAGTTCAGTCGTTCAGTCGTGTCCAACTCTTTGTGACCCCATGAATTGCATCACACCAGGCCTCCCTGTCCATCATCAACTCCCAGAGTTCACTCAGACTCACGTCCATCGAGTCGGTGATGCCATCCAGCCATCTCATCCTCTGTTGTCCCCTTCTCTTCCTGCCCCCAATCCCTCCCAGCATCAGAGTCTTTTCCAATGAGTCAACTCTTCGCATGAGGTGGCCAAAGTATTGGAGTTTCAGCTTCAGCATCATTCCCTCCAAAGAAATCCCAGGGCTGATCTCCTTCAGAATGGACTGGTTGGATCTCCTTGCAGTCCAAGGGACTCTCAAGAGTCTTCTCCAACACCACAGTTCAAAAGTTATATATAATTCTACATTGAGCACCTCAGAGCAAAGTTCCAAACTTTGTCACTAGTGACAATAATTTGCTGTAAGAGGCTGGCCTGTGGACCATTGGATGTTGAACAACATCCCTTGCTTCTACCCACCAGCTGCCAGTAGCATTCTCACAGTTGTGACAAACAAAAATAGCTCTAGACATTGTCAAATATCTCCTAGGGGGCAAGATTGCCTTTGTCTTAGAATATATTTATTTCTTCAGTTGGATTATTTCTTTGTGACAGATTTCTAGAACTAGAATTTATGGGTCAAATAAAAATATTTGTATGGTTCTTGATGTATTGCTAAATTACTTTCCAAATGGGTTCCCTGCCCACCAGTGAAATCAATCTGAGTGACCCAATTCTGAGTTAACTGCTGGAGTCTCAGTTAATATTATTTATTTTTGTTAATTTGCTAATGCAAATGGAATTTTACTATTGTTGTTATTATTATTATTTGAGTTTGTTTTTTCTTGATTACCAGCAAGAATAAAATGCTGTACATGTTTGTCTATTATTAATTTTGTTTTCCTTGGTATGAAATATTATCTGAGTCCTTATTCCCTTTATGTTATAGGGTTTGAGGAGTAACAAAAGTAGTAAAAGAAAAAAAGAAAAGTACCAGAAGACAACTTTAACAAAACTGAGGCAATCTTTTTAAATGAGGGCTAGTTTTAAAAATAATTTAAAAAATGATTTTGACTACATTTTTTCAAGATTTTACTTTTATTTAGGAAGAGGAATATCTAAGGTGACAATTAAGTCTTATTTTATGATTTTCCAGTCACAGATGGGCTTTCTTTGTGGGTGGGGTACATTTCAAATTTTTAGAAATTTCTTATATAGCATGCACCACAGTCTAGTTGATAATGTTTGCTTAGTCACTCAGTCGTGTCCAACTCTTTGCAACCCCATGGACTATAGCCCACCAGGCTCCTCTGTCCATGGGGATTCTACAGGCAAGAATAACAGAGTGGGTTGCCATGCCCTCCTCCAAGGGATCTTCCCAACCCAGAGATCGAACCCAGGTTTCCCACATTGCAGGCAGGTTCTTTACTGTCTGAGCCACCAGGGAAGCCCAAGAATACTGGAGTGGGTAGCCACTCCTTTCTCCAGGGGATCCTCCTGACCCAGGAATCAAACCAGGGTCTGCTGCATTGCAGGTGAATTCTTTACCAGTTGATAATGCTCCATATTTAAACAGATTTTTGTAATTTAGGACCCTTTTGAGCTTCTGAGGTTTCTGTAGTTGTTCCTTGACTGACCTTGTAGGCAACTCACCTACAAAATATTTTTTAAATATCTCTTAATATTGTATTCTTTAAAATAAGGTGTTTATCCTTTGTACATATGTTAATCAGACTTGTCCATTGTGATAATCAGCAATGTCTGTAAAACAAGAAATGTACTACTTTGCCCACTTACTTCTGAAAAATGCTCATCTTCCCCATCCTTGTCTCATCCTGTTACATCACTACCAGATTTTTTTCCCCTACTAATTCATGGAATAAGCTGGACATTAGTCAAAAACACACGCAAAGAAAATACTATTGATCAACTCTGGGTAGGAATAGAGACATAGACATGGAGAACGGACATGTAGACAAAAGGAGGGATGGAGAGGGTGGGATGAATTGAGAGAGTAGCATTGACATATATACAGTCCCATGTGTAAAACAGATAGCTAAGAAGAAGTTGTTGTGCAACACAGAGAGCTCAGCTCAGTGCTCTATGATGACTTGGAGGAGTGGAATGGGGGAATGGGAGGGAGGCTCAAAAGGGAGGGGATAGATGTATACTTACAACTTATTCAAGTTGTCATATGGGAGAAATTAACACAACATTGTAAAGCAATTATATTTCAATAATAAAATGAAAGATTTTTTTAAATTAAACTTTTAAAAAAAAAAAAAGGAAAGACGACTGAAATATTCAGTCTATATAGAGTTGCAGGTAGGGAAAAAGAAGGGCACTGAATTTATCCTCCTCCAAACCTCAATTTCTTCATCTATATTTTGAGAGATAAAAAAAAAAATAGATTTCAGACTCCAGACTCCATTACTCCAGTGAAGCAGCCATAGGCCTTGGACTGACTTGCTGCTCTAGCTTAGTTACAGTTTTAGAGAGAGAAAGTTACTGTAAAGAAACCAAGACAAACATTAACAAAATTCTAAATGACGTGTGTCATCAAGAACAAACACACTTGGATCATTCAGAAATTCATCCTCAAATCAGATATTCACCATGCCAAGAAGCATTTACAAAATTTTGTAGGATGTAATTATTTTCCTTAATAAGGATAAGAGTTAATAGTATATAGAATGGCTACATAATCTGTTTCAAAATTTCCTTTATTTGAGCTTTATTTCATTAGCCACTATTTTTATGCTGTTTCATACCACACCTAACAGAAGCAGAAGATATTAAGAAGAGGTGGAAAGAATACACAGAAGAACTGTACAAAAAAGATCTTCACGAACAAGATAATCATGATGGTATGATCACTCACCTAGAGCCAGACATCCCAGAATGTGAAGTCAAGTGGGCCTTAGGAAGCATTACTACGAGGTGATGGAATTCCAGTTGAGCTATTTCAAATCCTGAAAGATGATGCTGTGAAAGTGCTGCACTCAATATGCCACAAATTTGGATAACTCAGCAGTGGCCACAGAACTGGAAAAGGTCAGTTTTCATTCCAATCCCAAAGAAAGGCAATGCCAAAGAATGCTCAAAGTACTTCACAATTATACTCATCTCACATGCTAGTAAAGTAATGCCCAAAATTCTCCAAGCCAGACTTCAGCAATACGTGAACCGTGAACTTCCTGATGTTCAAGCTGGTTTTAGAAAAAGCAGAGGAACCAGAGATCAAATTGCCAACATCCGCTGGATCATGGAAAAAGCAAGAGAGTTCCAGAAAAACATTTACTTCTGCTTTATTGACTATACCAAAGCCTTTGACTGTGTGGATCACAATAAACTGTGGAATTATTCAAGACATGGGAATACTAGACCACCTGACCTGCCTCTTGAGAAACCTGTATGCAGGTTCGGAAGCAACAGTTAGAACTGGACATGGAACAACAGACTGGTTCCAAATAGGAAAAGGAGTACATCAAGGCTGTATATTGTCACCCTGCTTATTTAACTTATATGCAGAGTACATCATGAGAAATGCTGGGCTGGAAGAAACACAAGCTGGAATCAAGATTGCTGGGAGAAATATCAATAACCTCAGATATGCAGATGACACCACCCTTATGGCAGAAAGTGAAGAGGAACTCAAAAGCCTCTTGATGAAAGTGAAAGAGGGGAGTGAAAACATTGGCTTAAAGCTCAACATTCAGAAAACTAAGATCATGGCATATGGTCCCATCACTTCATAGCAAATAGATGGAAAAACAGTGGAAACAGTGTCAGACTTTATTTTGGGGGGGCTCCAAAGTCACTGCAGATGGTGGTTGCTGCCATGAAATTAAAAGACACTTACTCCTTGAAAGGCAAGTTATGACCAACCTAGATAGCATATTCAAAAGCAGAGACATTACTTTGCCAACAAAGATCCGTCTAGTCAAGGCTATGGTTTTTCCAGTGGTCATGTATGGATGTGAGAGTTGGACTGTGAAGAAAGCTGAGTGTCTAAGAATCGATGCTTTTGAACTGTGGCATTGGAAAATACTCTTTAGAGTCCCTTGGACTGCACAGAGATCCAACCAGCCCATTCTAAAGGAGATCAGTCCTGGGTGTTCTTTGGAAGGACTGATGATGCTAAAGCTGAAACTCCAATACTTTGGCCACCTCATGCGAAGAGTTGACTCATTGGAAAAGACTCTGATGCTGGGAGTGATTGGGGGCAGGAGGAGAAGGGGATGACAGAGGATGAGATGGCTGGATGGCATCACTGACTAGATGGACGTGAGTTTGAGTGAACTCCAGGAGTTGGTGATGGACAGGGAGGCCTGGCGTGCTGCAATTCATGGGGTTGCAAAGAGTCGGACACAACTGAGTGACTGAACTGAACTGATACCACTTTTTGTGGTCTTGAAATTAAAATTCAGTCTCTGAAGACTGACTTAACTTAAATATGGACTATTTCTTTAACACAACTCCCAATTGTCAGTACGTAGTGTTTTAAACTACAGTATTTCATCTTTAGAAGGAAAAAAAACACAATGTAATAACTAGGCAATCTTGTTGAATCTTCTGCTGTGATGTTATTTCTGCCCTGAAATGATCATTTGTCTTCATTTTGCCAGGTTTATTGCCCCAAAAGGATACCATAAAAGCACAAATTGCTACCTGCCACAAATGTCCTGGTAGATTTAATATTTCCACTAAGGCAGCCTCTAACACTAGTTTTAGGGTTGTTCCTTTAAGGACAAGCATTCTTTCATTTTGTTTGTTTATAAATTTTTTTAAGCTGAGTCAAGCAGTTGAAACACACAACCTGTAGTCTTCCACTAATAAACAAATTAGAAGCTGAAACCCTGGGGCCAATGACCTGTATGTATGCCTATTAACAATCTATTGAGGAGGGCAGTCCTAAGATGATGGAGGAATAGAACGGGAAGACCACTCTCTTCCCCACAAAGTCATCAAAAGATCATTTGAACGCTGAGCAAATTCCACAAAACAACTTCTGAATGCTGCTGGAGGACACAAGGCACCCAGAAAGGCAAATCATTCTCTTTGAAAGGAGATAGGACAAAATACAAAAGAGAGGCAAAAGCGTTAGGGACAGACACCCATCTCGGGGAGGGAGTTGTGAAGGAGGAGAAGTTTTCACACACCAGGAAACCCTCTCACCGGCGGATCTGTGGGGAGTTTTGGAATCTCTGGGGGCAACATAACTGGAAGGAAAAATAACAAACAAAAAACCCACAGATTACATGCCTAACCATAACTCCCAACAGAGAAATAGCCCAGATGCACGAGTTCACCAGCAGCGAGTGGGGGGTTAAACTGGGAGGCGTGGGCTGCATGCTTAGGGTGACCGGGCCTGAATGCCATGAGGACAATCTGAGGGAGCTAACGTGAGATAACAACCCAAACTGTGGGATAGCCAGAGAGAAAAAAAGAAAGAAAGAAAGAAAGAGAACTTTCCCGCGAAAAGCTCAAAGGCATAGCCTGGTCTGCTCACATAATAGAGGATTGAGCAAATACCACAGGAGAGCTAGCAGGCTACAGACCAGCCCATCCCCCATCAGAGGCAGAGAGGCAGGCTGGCAACAGCCAGAGCCAGAAGGCAAGGGGCAATCTGGGCCCCAGAGATGGCATCTTCCACCAAACTGTGAGCAGGCTCCTAGTTGTTAACCAAGTCTTCCTGGGATCCTGGATGGTTGACATCCGCCAGGAGGGTCACAGAGATCAGTTCTTGAGAGGAGACACACGGCACACCTGAGACGGTGCTCTGGCTGCGCACTCAGGAAACCGTGCAGCTGGGACTGGGGAGGTGATAAGACGCACTGCCCACCTGCAAGAGTGTGCTCACCAAGCATCTGGTCGCCTGAGGTGCTCAGACCTGGGAAGGGCACAAAACGTAGGCCCAACCGAGTCTGTGCTTTTGTGGAGTACCCAAGAACCTGAACCTGAGTGGCTTAGACCTGAGAAGTGCATGCAACACAGTGCCTGCTTTAGACAGTTCCCCTGCAGAGCAACCTGGAGCCTGAGCAGTGTAGACTGGGAAAGCACACACGCCATGAGTAGGAGCAAACCCAATGTGGCCCAGACATTGCGAGCATTCCCCTCATACGCCAGTGATATTTGTTTGCAGTGTTCCTCCCTTGCCACAGCACAACTGAACAAGTGAGCCTAAAAAAGTGACCACCTTCACCCCCTTGTGTCAGGGCAGAAATTAGACAGTGAAGAGACTTGCAAACAGAGGAAGCCAAAATAAACAAAGAGGGAATTGTTTTGGAAGTGACAGGTGCAACAGATTAAAACCCTGTAGTTAGCACTGACTACATTGGAAGGGGCCTATACACCTTGAGAAGAAATATAAGCTGGAAAAAAGAAGTATCTGAAACTGAACTGACTCCACACTTCCCTCAACAGCTCCAGAGAAATTAAATTTTTAATTTTTTAAAATTTTAAGTTCTTTATTACTCCTTTAACTTTCACTATTATAACCTACTATTACCTTGTCAAAAAAGACCCTATCTTTAACAAATTTCATATATATTTTTTATAATTTTTGTGATTTTGTTTGGTATTTTTAATATTGTATTTTTAAGAGTCTAACCTCTACTCTAGATTTTTAATCTTTACTTTTTTGTATTTGCTCTCAATTTTTTACATTTAAGAATTCAATCTTCAGTACCCATTTTTACTTAGGAGTGTTATTACTGGCTTGATTGCCTTCTCCCCTTTTGACTCTCCTTTTTTTCCCCCAGATCACCTCTATCTCCTCCCTCCCCCTTCTCTTCTGTAACCAACTCTGTGAATCTCTTTGGGTGTTCCAGGCTGTGGAGAACACTTAGGGAAGTGACTACTGGCTAGAACTGACTCTCTCCTTTTGACTCCCCCTCTTCTCCTCCTGGTCACCTCTATCTTCCTCTCCCTCTTCTCTTCTCCCTGTAACTCTATGAACCTCTCTTGGTGTCTCTCACTGTGGAGAATCTTTTTGCCATTAACCTAGATGTTTTATCATTGGTGCTGTATGGATGGAGAAGTCTTTAGGCTACTATGAGAGTAAAACTGAAAGACAGAGGCAGAAGGCTTAAATCCAAAATTTGAGAACACCACAACTCCTAACTCTAGGGAACATTAATCGACAAGAGCTCATTCAAAAGCCTCCATACCTACACTGAAACCAAGCTCCACCCAAGAGCCAACAGTTCCAGAACAAGACATACCAAGCTAATTCTCCAACAACGCAGGAACATAACCCTGAGCATTAAAGTACAGGCAGCCAAAAGTCACACCAAACCCATAGAAACCTTAAAACTCACTACTGGACACTTCATTGCACTCCAGAGAGAAGAGATCCAGCTCCACCCACCAGAACATAGACACAAGCTTCCCTAACCAGGAAAACTTGACAAGCCACTCATCCAACCCCACCCACAGGGAGGAACCTCCACAATAAAGAAGAACCTCCACAATAAAGAGGAACCACAAGTTTCCAGCATACAGAAAGGCCACGCCAAACACAGAAATCTAAGCAAGATGAAAAGGCAGAGAAATATCCAGCAGGTAAAGGAACATGATAAATGCCCACCAAACCAAAACAAAGAGGAGGAGACAGGAAATCTACCTGAAAAAGAATTCAAAATAATGATGGTAAAAAATGATCCAAAATCTTGAAAATAAAATGGAGTTACAGATAAATAGTCTGGAGACAAGGATTGAGAAGATGCAAGAAATGTTTAACAAGGATCTAGAAGAAATAAAAAGAGTCAATCAATGGTGCATAATGCAATAATTGAGATCAAAAGCACTCTGGATGGAACCAATAGTAGAATAACTGAGGCAGAATATAGGATAAGTGAGGTGGAAGAGAGAATGGTGGAAATAAATGAATCACAGAGAAAAAAAGAATTAAAAGAAATGAGGACAACCTCAGAGACCTCTGGGAAAATCTCAAACACTCCAACATTCGAATCATAGGAGTCCCAGAAGAAGAAGACAAAAAGAAAGGCCATGAGAAAATACTTGAGGAGATAATAGTTGAAAACTTCGCTAAAATGGGGAAGGAAGTAGCCACCCAATTCCAAGAAACCCAAAGAGTCCAAAACAGGATAAACCCAAGGTGAAACATCCCAAGACACATATTAATCAAATTAATGAAGATCAAACACAAAGAACAAATATTAAAAGCAGCAAGGGAAAAACAACAAATAACACACAAGGACATTCTCATAAGGATAACAGCTGATCTTTCAATAGAAACTCTTCAGGCCAGAAAGGAATGGCAGGACATACTTAAAGTGATTAAAGAAAATAACCTACAGCCCAGATTACTGCAAGGATCTCATTCAAATATGAAGGAGAAATCAAAAGCTTCACAGACAAGCAAAAGCTGAGAGAATTCAGCACCACCAAACCAGCTCTTCAACAAATGCTAAAGGATATTCTCTAGATAGGAAACACAGAAAAGGTTTATAAACTCAAACCCAAAACAACAAAGTAAATGGCAATGGGATCATACTTATCAAAAATTACCTTAGATGTAAATGTGTTGAATGCCCCAACCAAAAGACAAAGACTGGCTCAATGGATACAAAAACAATGAAAACATAGGCAAAACGCTCTCTGACATAATCACAGTAGGATCCTCTATGACCCACCTCCCAGACTAATGGAAATAAAAGGAAAAATAAACAAATGGGACCTAATTAAACTAAAAGTTTTTGCACAACGAAGGAAACTGTAAGCAAGGTGAAAAGACAGCCTTCAGAATGGGAGAAAATAATAGCAAATGAAGCAATTGAAAAAGAATTAATCTCAAAAATATACAAGCAACTCCTGCAGGTCAATTCCAGGAAAATAAACGATCCAATCAAAAAATGGGCTAAAGAACTAAACAGACATTTATCCAAAGAAGACATACAGAAGGCTAACAAACACATGAAAAAATGTTCAACATCACTCATTATCACAGAAATGCAAATCAAAACCACAATGATGTACCATTTCATGCCAGTCAGAATGGCTGCTATCAAAAAGTCTATGAACATTAAATTCTGAAGAGCATGTGGAGAAAAGGGAACCCTCTTACACTGTTGGTGGGAATGCAAACTAGTACAGCCACTATAGAGAACAGTGTGGAGATTCCTTAAGAAACTGGAAACAGAACTTCCATATGACCCAGCAATCCCACTGCTGGGCAAACACACAGAGGAACCCAGAATTGAAAGAGACACATGTATCCCAATGTTCATCACAGCACTCTTTACAATAGCTAGGACATGGAAGCTGTGTAGATGTCCATCAGCAGATGAATGGATGGGAAAGCAGTGGTACATATACACAATGGAGTATTACTCAGCTATTAAAAAGAATGCATTTGAATCAGATCTAATGAGGTGGGTGAAACTGGGGCCTATTATACAGGGTGAAGTAAGTCAGAAAGAAAAACACCAATACAGTATACTAACGCATATATATGGAATTTAGAAAGATGATGACCCTATATGCAAGACAGCAAAAGAGACACAGATGTAAAGAACAGACTTTTGGACTCTGTGGGAGAAGGCAAGGGTGGGATGATTTGAGAGAATAGCACTGAAACATGTATGTTACCATATGTGAAATAGATTGCCAGTCCAGGTTCAATGTATGAAACAGGGTGCTCAGGGTGCACTGGGATGACCCTGAGGGATGGGATGAGGAGGGAGGTGGGAGGGGGGTCCAGGATGGGGAACACATGTACACTCATGACGGATTCATGTCACTGTATGGCAAGAAACACTGCAATATTGTAAAGTAATTAGCCTCCAATTAAAATAAATAAGTTAATTTATTTTAATAAAACAATTATTTAAAAAAATCTATGGAATGCTCTTGGCTATGTCTTGCATCACACCAACGTATAGCAGAACAGAAAGTAACAGGGCACAGACATTTATGCAAGTGAAAATGTGCATGAGAGACAAGGGGCATATTACCCAGGGAAGTCTCTGTCTCTGGATGATGTTAGGAAAAAGGGAAGACAGATTGTTCTCTAGGGTAGTTTGAATGTTGGCTTGAAGATCGGGAGAAGCATGAGGTCATTTCTTAAGAGCTTTCATAATCTCCGAATTTTATGTAGCACCAGATTCTGGTAGATGAGCAGCATTTCTATCTTGTGGCTCAGCTGGTAAAGAATCTGCCTGCAATGCAGGAGACCTGGGTTCGAACCCTGGGTTGGGAAGATCCCCCAGAGAAGGGCAAAGCTACCCACTCCAGTATTCTGGCCTGGAGAATACAGTGGACTATATAGTCCAAGGGGTCTCAAAGAGTCGGAAATGGCTGAACGACTTTCACTTCACTTCTATCTCCTAGAAGCTGAAAAAATGTGATAAAGGAGGAAAAGGCATGTGATATATGCCTAAGAACCTCTGTTGGAGAAATGATTGGGCAACCTAAAACTGTTAAACCTCAGTTTCTTCTCTGTAAATAAATATCAACTTGGTTGATTTAACATTTCCATACCCTTACTGTTTCTCTCTCTTAAATTTCACATAGAATTTATACATAGGGAAAATTGTGTCTTGGAAAACACAGAATCACCATTTTTAGTATCATTTGACTCTGGGTATTTTTTACCCTGACCTCCCATTTTAAAAATTCATTTTCTTAATATTTGTACTATCCTGACAAGGCAGCCGGCAGCAGGTGCCTTGAATTAGCTCATTTTAGGCATTCTGCATTTTGAAGTTAAACTGCTAGTGGGATCCCATCTGCTTAATAACATTCCATTTAAAATTAAACTGGGAAAAATTTTTAAATGTTTACAACCCTGGGAAAACTTCAACAGAATGTCTTGCTCCTAGTCCATCATTTAGAAGGAGCTCCAGGGGATTAGAAGAGCAACTCTGGGCTTGTTGCTTTCTATAAAGTTTGAGACTTTTACTCTCTATTCAGATTCCCAATTATAGCGTTGCAGGTCCTTAAGATAGAGTCATGTTTCCAAGATTCAGTCGACTATCACAATTCTGGGCATCATTTAACCAGAAAAAGCATGAGCTTTGAAGCAAACAAAAATAGATTTAAGGCCTGCATCTGCCACTTATTTGCCATGTGATATTAAACCTTCACAGTTTCCTTGTGTGTAGAATGGAAATAATGTCCTTTAATAACCTTCTAGAAACCTTGTGAGCACAAACCTAAGATAAAAATGTAAAGCAAAATCAAAATACCTGAGATGTACGGATCCTTCAACTGATGTCAGTTAAGTATACTATGGGATGTAGCTGTGGTAATCCTCACTTTTCAGATAAAGAAACAGGCTCAGAGACATTAAGTTACTTGTCCAAAGTCACACATTTTCTTAGGAATTTAAACAAAGAATTATCCTTGACTTCTCTTTTCCCCTCAATCCTACTCCCACCCCTATCTAATTAACAAATTCTACCTAACAAGTTCTACCTAACAAGTTCTATCTAACAAGTTCTACAAGTTCTAATTAACAAGTTCTCTATTAACAAGTTCTACCTTAAAATTTGATATCTAATTCTGCTATTTTTCATCATCTCCAGCATAGCCATCTTAAACTAATTCTCATTTTATCTCTTGGCTTATTTCAACAGTCTCTTAACTGGTCCCCCAGCTAAAACTCTTATCTGCCCTACTACCTGTTATCAACAAAAGTAAGAATAAAGCATACTTGAGACCATGACACTTCTCTGTTTAAAACTCAATAATAATTTCCACTGTGCATGTGTACTATATCACTTCAGTTATGTCTGACTCTTTGTGACTCTGTAGGCATTAGCCTGCCAGGCTCCTCTGAAATTCTCCAGGCAAGAATACTGGGATAGGTTGCCATTCCCTCCTCTAGGGGATCTTCCCGACCCAGGGATTGAACCGACATCTCTTATGTCTCCTTCATTGGGGTGCAGGTTCTTTACCACTAAGGGCCACCTGGGAAGCCCAGTTCCCACTGTACTTAGAATGAAACACAAAACCTTTAGTAGAGCCTTCAGGAATCTGTGTTCTCTGATCTTTGTCTATGTCTCAAATTTAGTCTTTTACCACTTGTCCTCTTGTTCACTGTTTCAATAACACAAGCCTGATGGTAGCTTCTCTTACAGCTGAACTTCTTTTCTGCCTGGGAACTTTAACACTTGCCAGTCCTCTCGTTTGATCTGGTTCAAACCAGTCAATCCAAAAGGAAATCAGCCGGCGAATATTCATTGGAAGGACTGATGCTGAAGCTGAAACTCCAATACTTTGGCCACCAGATGTGACTCATTGGAAAAGACCCTGATGCTGGGAAAGATCAAACGTGGGAGCAGAAGGGGATGACAGAGGATGAGATGCTTGGATGGCATCACTGACTCAATGGACATGAGTTTGAGTAGGCTCTGGGAGTTGGTGATGGACAGGGAAGCCTGGCGTGCTGCAGTCCATGGGGTCGCAAAGAGTCAAACACGACTGAGTGAATTGAACTGAGTCCTCTGGTTGGAAGGTGTCCCCTCAGAACTTCTACTTCTCATCACTCAGGTTCCTGATCAGATGCCATCTCCTCAAGAGGTCTTTTCTGACTACCTGATCTACAATAACATCATGTTCCCATTCAGTCACTGATTTTTCATCTGGCTTAATCTCCTAGCCCTTACCACTATCTAAAATTACTATATTTATTTATTTATGTTTTCACTTGTTTATTTTCAGTCCCGCATGACTTTTAAAGGCTATGCCTTCTTATGTAAAACATGAAACAAAATAAAACCAAATCCCAATTTTTTTAACTCATTTAAGTGGAAGGGGGAATCAGTTAAATCTATTTAATCTTTTAAACTTATACAGCAAATTTATTTGATCCCAGCCAACTGTTAGATTCCCATTTTAGACCTAGACTAAGGCAGGCATTTGTATAAAGCATTCGAACCCTCAGGATACTATTTAGCAAAGGGAATTTCAGCCAGCCTTCAGCTCACTTGGAAATCAGGTGTAGAAATAGCGTAAATGATTCCCTTTCATTTTAACCATCGTTTGTGAACCCTCCTCCAAGTCTTTGCCAGACCTGCTAATAAAAAGACAAATTGACTAATTAATCTTCACCTTCTCCCTCCATCCCTGAGCAGTACACATTGGAGGTACTAATGAATAACAAAGGGGCTCGATGAACAATAGCAGGCGGCCACAAGAGAAGCAGAGCCGAGTTTCCTGAACTTCTTGACTAATGAAGTTTGTGTTTCTTATCCACTTCTTCACCAGGAATGTGAAGATGTGAGGTCTGGCAGACTCAACCCTTGAATTGAAAAGTGACCAGCCCAATGGGAATCAGCAAGAAATGAGAAAGTGACTCAGGGCTAGTCCAGCCACCTAGACAACAAAAGAAAGCCAACTGTGTAAGTTTAGCATCAACACACTTTACACACAAGTGACTCAGAACTTCACCAATAACTTAGTGAGTGGTGAATGGAAGTTCACATTAATTTCATACTGCAGTAAGATCTGTACATAACCATCCTTGCTGTATAATATAAACTGCTTAGTATATGCTATTATCCATTTTATAATGGTTTTGTTTGCTTACATAATTCTGAATAAGATATACCCAGCCAGTTGTTGAAGCCATTCCCCGAGTGAGGGTATGGCATTGGCAGAATAGTCACTGAGTAGCTTTTTGGATGGACCACCTTCACTTCCTACTAGATATGCCCTCATGATGAAAGCCCTACCAAAGCTCACAGTAGATGGGAAAACCTGGCTTTAGCTTATGAGCCTGGAAATGGAATTCTTTCAGCAGCCAAAATATTTTGAAATGCTGTCTGACATAAACCCGAACAAGCTAGAGCACTATCAGGGGGAACTTTCTCACTGATAAGGGTGGCTTCCCAGATATAAAGGGAAAAAAATGATGTCACTTCTTTATTTCTGAATTGCATAGTGCTTGACTCTTAACTTGGAAGCAGTTCTGAAAAATGGAATGAAAAGTTGGTGATCATCTAATTCATTTGGAGCTCTTGAGTTTTCCAATTCAGTCACGTACAAGGAGCAAAAGAAATTAATAGTAGGTCAGACTCAGTGCTGTGTTGGCAAGACAGCCTCAGAGTCCCAGATTTCTACCAGGGTAAGATTTATGCTGCTCAGAAGACTCTGTAATGCACCTCTTTTTACATTTCTATTTAAACAAGTATTTGGATAAATGCTCTGATGTCACTGCTCAAAATAAAGACTGCTGCAAGACCCGACTGCAAGGATTTGTTTAGCATTCTGTGCATAGATCCCTGCAAAGCCAGCACATTCCCAAGTTATTTCCTAGCACAAAACTTCATCACAAGAGAATCGTTAGGTTCCCCCCACAAAGGGGTCATCTCTGGAGCATTTCTTCTTGGCTCCCAATTTGGCATGTTAGAGGGTTAGATCATCATTTCTTTACTTTTCCTGTTTGTCTGCTCATCTGTTTTGAGTATGTCTGTCTGTCTTATAATCACTGCCTTTCTTTTAAGAGCAAATATCCTTGCCTTTTCCCAAAGAAGCCATGCCTCCTTTACCAAGGATAAAGCTTAGCTTTTCAATAACCTACACATCACAATGCATAGTAATACAAATAACTATTCTTTGGGGCTCCTAGTTGGTACTAGGAGCCAGAACTGGCCACATCGTGTACTAGGCCTGATGCAAAATGAAAATATAGAACCTGTACAAAACTAGGAAGAATCTCAAGATGGTGACAACAGAGCATTAAACTAAATGCAGGACCCTTCAAATGGCAGGGTCCTGGGAAATTGCATAGATCACATGCCCCTGAAACCAATCCTGCTAAGAGCTAATTTATTCTTTCCCTGGTCTTTTGAGGAGAACATAATTATTTCTAGTTTGTAAGAGAAGAAATCAAAACTCAGAGGAGTAAAGAAACATCAAAAATTAGGCTGCTAGCAAGTGGTCAAGCCAGCTCTGAGTCAAAAACCTACTTTCTTTCACTTATAAACTGGGTTGGCAAACCGTGGCTCTCAGGCCAATTCTGGCCCACAAGCTAAAAAGTTTTTTTTTTTTTTTTTTTTACATATTAAATGTTTCAATAAAACCAAAGGAATAATATCTCATGAGAGTTGAGAACTACACCACATTCAAGTTTCAATGTTCATGAAGACAATTTTGTTGGAACACAGTCACCACCACTCACTTGCTGTGTGTGACTACTTCTGTCCTCAAGGGCAGGGTTGAGTCATTGCACCTGAGACCTAGTGACCTTCCAAGCCTGAAACATTAACCCTTTATAGAAAAATTTCTCAACTCCTGCCCTAGAACATGCAGCAGTGAGCACAGAATTGTTTGACAGAAAAATAAATGCACACGCATAGATTGAATGGAATATTTTCTCATCCTTAGGGTATTCATTTCCTAGGGCTGTTGTAACAAAGGACCACTAAGTGGGTGACTTAAAACAACAGGAATGTATTTTTTTCCTACAGTTTTGGAGGCCCCTGAAATCAGGGTGTTGGTTTCTTCTGAGGATTCTGAGGTAGAATATGTTTCAGGCCTTTCTCTTGGCTTCTGCTCACAGCAATCCTTGGTGTTCTTCCTGTGCCTCTTTGTCTTCACATGCCCATCTCCTTATAAGGACAAGAGTCATGTTGGATTAGAAGTCCACTCTGTTCTAGTATGACTTCTTCTTAATTAATGGCATCAGCAAAGGCTGTGTTTCCAAATAAGGTCAGATTCTTGGGTACTGAAGGTTAAGGACTTCAACACATCTTTTGAACAGAGGGCACAATTAAATTGTTTTCTGAGTACAGAAAATAAATAGTAAGCATACACATAAAGAGCAAATAACCTACAATCTCACATCATTCTTCAGTCTGATTTCCCCATCCCTGACCAGACTAAGCTATACAGCAACTATTTATAGGATTTCTCCAGATCAATGTTCTCAGACCTACTTTCGACCTTCATCTTACCTAATCTCTCAGGTCCTGGAAGCATCTTAGATGCCAAGTGGACTCTGCTTGCAAATCCCTTTGTTTTAGTATTTATAACTCAAGATCAAGCAATGCAGTAGAGGATTTTTACCACATACACCTTCTGAACATTGAAATATGCACCATGATGTGGATCCTTACTTCATTCATTCTGTCCAGTTAAATCCCCTTGCTGTCCTGAATATATGTCTTTGTATTTTTTCAGAGGTCATGTCCTTGAAAATAGAATAATACTTTATTGGAAATCCAAGATGATCAAGCACCACATTGTATCACTTGAATTTTCAACAAAGGCATTTTGGCATTATAAACCATTATGGTGTGACTTCAGTTCAGGGAGTCCTGGTACAGACTGGGGTACATGGGCCCCACTTTAATACTTAGTAACTACTTTCATCCTCAAAGTACTGCCTTCTGACTTCATTAGTCTTTCTGATTTTCTATGAAGTCTGCTATCTTTCTTCCTACTTTAAGGGGCAAGAAAGTAAAAAGAAGAAAGTAACAAATTCTTATAAGAAAGAAAAGTAATAATCCATTAGGAAGCATTGCACATCTTTCTTAATGAGTTAAGAACTAGTTAAGGTGGCCTGAGTTTTGACATAACAAGGAGGGTTTTGGTGTCATGGGCAACAGCAGAGACTTTCTAATTTTTCTACATGTATCTTCTACTCATTATACCACAAGCTAGCCAACAGTGCCTGGTTAATAAATACTGAGTAAATGAATGAAAGAAAGGAAATAAGGCACATTTTAATATCTAAGATACATAGAGATCTAAGTGAAGTCTTGTACATTCTCAGTTTAGTTTTTTGTTTTGTTCTACTGAAATGCCCGTTCGCCTGTGCTGCTGCTGCTAAGTCGCTTCAGTTGTGTCTGGCTCTGTGTGACCCTGTAGACAGCAGCCCACCAGGCTCCCCCATCCCTGGGATTCTCCAGGCAAGAACACTGGAGTGGGTTGTGCTAGTACTTTGTAAAATGATATCCTCCCACTGCCCACATCTTCTCTGCTGCTTCACTACTTCAGTCTCTGACACAACCATATTGACATTTCAATAATTGTGTGCTACATCCAAAGTGCCTTCAATGCCTTAAGCATATGAGAGAAACCACTCAATCCAATTTTTACTGAAGTTACAATCCTAGGTAGTCATGACCGTTATCCCTGCCCTGTCCTTCCATGTCTGCCCTCTGGCTACAGTTAATCAGACCAGAAGCTGAAACATAACCAAAGGATAAACTATGATGTGGTCTGCCACAGACAGGGAAAAAAAAAAAAAAGACCACCCAAACAGGGATACGTTGAGCCAATCTATTTCTTGTTCTTAGGAATTTGAGCTGAAAAACAATGCAGGGAATGAGGCCATTAATATGAATTAAATGTGGAAGGCTATACAGAGAACTCACGCACTGGTGAGAGGTGTGAGATTTATGCAAAAGCAGATCTGTAAGTAGAGAGGAGTTACAAAGTAAGTGGAAATACATGAGACCAAATATTTTACCCCTCATTCACTTAATGTTTTAGATTTTAGCACCTGAATCCCTATGTTACTTTCTTGCCCTATTTTTGTCATCAATTTGACAATTTCAAAATTTATGTAGATAATCTTTCTATACCCTGACCTCTTAGTTTCTTGACTTTCTCATTCCTAATGGTCTTGGCTTCCATTTCAGTCTGACCACTCATTGCACAATTCTATCATTAACTCCTCACAAGTCTTCCACTGCAAAGACTGAACTAACACAAAATACCCAGTTTGAGCTATTAAAATAGTTATGGAAAAATATGATGATTGCTCCAACTAGTGAGCTAACAGTAGAAATAGTTACAGGAGGAATGAATTTGGGAGTAGTCTATAAGCTCAGGTAACAGGATCTGCTGATGCAATGGATGGGGATAGTGGTGATAAGAGTAGCCAAGAGTGACAGCACGTCTGTCCTGAGCAATTGGATGAAGGCTGTTTTCGAAGGTGAAAAAGCAGTTCTTGGGGAGAAACTCAGAGCTCATTTTTGGAAAAGAGAAAATGTCATGGAGGTAGTTGCATATTGAATATGAAGTTCAAAAGGGGCATCAAAGCCACAGACGTAAATTTGGGAAACTATACCGTATGGCATATAGAGGATTGTTAAATCTATAAATGTGAAACCACCAAGGTTGTGGATATAAAGAGTAAAAAGAGAATCCAGTACTAAGCTCTAGAGCAATCCAACTTTTATCATTTAGGAAGAGGAGGAAGAACCAGGGAAGGACATTTAGCAGTATCTAATGAACTAGGTAGAACATAAGGCATAGGTCATAAGATATAACTTTATAAACACAAGATGTAAAAGGAAAATAGTGTTACTGTGAAAAGTATTGGATAATTGAATGAGTTCAGATCAGCAGTGCCCTTTGAAACAAACAAACAAAAAATAGATATATACACACTAAACAACAACACGCATTTTTTTAAATTTTATAATTATCTTATTTTCAACCTCTATCCAAAGGAAGATTATTTAAAACTAGATACTTTTTAAGAAAATATAAACTTCTAATATACTTTCATGACCTCACCTATTTAATTTTCCTGGAAACCACGCTCCTTTCTTCCTCCAAATCAAAATTAAGAACTCCTCTTTGCTGTTGAAACATCCTCTCCATGTCTCTCACAAGACCTCACAGAATTCCATTATAATTGTTTGCTTATGTGTCTCTTTCCCCATCATAATGTAAACACTTGAAAAGTAGAAAATATGCTATCTATACTTCCATAATTATAGTTTTTAAGCTCAGGTTCTAAACTAGTATATTTGTGTATAAGACAAACATATCAAACCCTTACTAACTCCATGCTTAAGCAACTCCATTACTCACAAGTTTTCCTTTGTAATAAACTTGGGAGGAAAAAGCCAATTATTTCTCAATAGAATGCTCTACTAGCCATTCCAGATAAAAGAAAGGTAAATTTAAAAGACAGCTGTATCATATGTTAAAAAGGAGGTTAGGAGTCCTGACTTCTATTTCTCCATGTTGCTCTAAAAGTTGTTAAGACTCGTGGCTAAAAAAAATTTAAAAAAAAATCTCTAAATTGAAAAGTTTAGACTCAAACACAATGATTATTTTAGCAATTAACTTATTTTGCCTATAATTGTGACTTCCCATACTTCGTGATTCAAGTAGGGAAAAAAATGAGGAGGGTTTTCATTCTCAGCCAACATTAAAATCTGAGGCAATGGTTGTAGAGCAACCGGGATATGCAGGACGCACATTCAGGCACCGAGTGTCTCTTTTGTGGACTGTGGGAGGCCAAGCACTGGGCAGTGGGCCTTCTGATGTCACAACCACTCATTTATGGGTTAGCTTTTCAGAGAGGCAGGCTCTTTCATTTTAACTTCTCCAGTTGCAATGTATTCCATCAGCACAGTAAGATAAAAAGCAGGAGCAGCAAGCCATTAATTTTAGGGAAATGTCTTGATGATTCCTGCTTTAATGTTCAGATGGAAGTTTTGTATATCTGCTTTCCTCCACACATTTTGCTTCATTTCATACAGTTAATTAGAATAAAATATTTCATACAGAGGCATGTATTAATAAATTATTTAACTGTTTTAATTTTTTAAAAAGCAATTCTTAGATATAGAAGGTAGTAGGTTATATAGCAGAGAAGTTGTTTTTCTTTAAATGAAATAAAACAATGGATAGCTAAAATCCTCATACTTGACATTAGCCAATTATTTCAATCTCTTCTATCTGGGCTAACAAAAGTGTCAACACTGATGGCTTCAAATTTTCCTCTATTTTTTGTAGAAGCATTAGATGGATGAAAAGAGCTGAAGGGGAATTTGTCTTGTGGCATTACCCATTCTGAAACACTGCAAAGGAAAAAGTGAAGGGCTTTTCTTTGGAGAAGAAGCCTTTTTCATCATTTGTGCTGTGCTGTGCTTAGTCGCTTAGATGTTTCTGACTCTTTGTGACTCCATGGACTGTAGCTGGCCAGGCTCCTCTCTCTATGGGGATTCTCCAGGCAAGAATACTGGAGTGGATTGCATGCCCTCTTCCAGGGAATATTCCCAAACCAGGGATCAAACCCAGGTCTCCGAAGGCAGATTCTTTACCAACTGAGCCACCAGAGAGGCCCAAGAATACTGGAGTGGATACCCTATCCTTTCTCCATGGGATCTTCCTGACCCAGGAATCAAACTGGGATCTCCTGCTTTGCAGGCAGATTCTTTACCAGCTGAGCTACCAAGGAAGCCCTTTAAAAAAATCCAAAAACAAAACAAATGGTTTACTCAGGTTCTTTTCCCCATGGACTACTTCTCTGATTTTTATAATGGGAATCAACAAGAAAATCAGATTTCTTTTATAGATCCTATTGCTTTATAGCTGAGTAGTGATTTTATATATATATTATTATATATATATATTTATATATATATATTTATATTTAAATATATATATTTATATATATTTATATATATATATATTTATATTTAAATATATATATTTATATATATTTATATATATATATATATATATATATATATATATATAAAATCACTTTACTGTGTACCTGAAATTAACACAATAAGGTAAATCAACTATTTGGGCTTCCCTGGTGGCTCAGCAGTAAAGAATGTGCCTGCCAGTGAAGGAGACCAGAGTTCAGTCCCTGAGTCAGGAAGATCCCCTGGGGAAGGAAATGGCAATCCACTCCAGTATTCTTGCCTGGAGAAGCCCATGGACAGAGGAGCCTGGTGGGCTACAGTCCATAGAGTCTCTTAGAGTCACATAATCACTTTGCTATATGCCTTAAATTAACACAATAAGGTAAATCAACTATACTTCAATTTAAAAACAAAGTGTATTTCTCAATGTGCAGATATTCTATAGCAAATATCTACAGTCACTATATCTCTTCTACCAGTTCTCAATGCCAAATAAGTTTCTTTCCTGTGTCCATACATAGGTACTCAATTAGATCATTAAAATATATTTTTGGCTTTGAAGTCCTACACACCTTATACTCTATAATAAAGATGGAAAAGGAGGTCCAGATGTTTTCTCTGGATAAAGAGTTTATGACTAAGTTCTATCTACATTTTTTCACCTACAGAAACTGCTAACAACTATGTAATACTGCATCATCTGAAGTTACACATTGCTAGTCATTGTCATTCTACTTGTGTAACCAAGTAAATACATGAATTACACATGCACTAACTTCTTCTGAGTTTGCTCTTAATTGAGTTCTTGTAAAAGTCACTTTAAATTTATAATGATGACTGACCTCCAGGGAATGCAACTGTCAAGACACAAAGAAGGCTATCTAGGGACTTAGAGAAAGACAAGCCTTCATTATGCAAATATTGTGTTTTCTGGATATGGATATTCAGTTATTCCTTTATTGCCCTAAAAATACATAAATATTCTAATTGCAGCTTTTATGCAGAAGACACCCAAGAGCTTGTATCCTGGCTGGTAAAAGGCCCCTGAAGAATATTAAACAGCGAGGCACATGTGAAGAATAATACATGTTTTAAAACCTACTTCAGTAGGCAAGGGCCTTCCAGACTTCTGACTTCTGCTTCAATATTCTAACAGGGGTATTAAGGTAGTGTTAAAGACCCAGAAAACTGAGAATCTTATCTAAAGACTTGAGGAAATTCAGAGCCAGAGCCCATGTCCTATTTTTTCCTGGGGCCTCTTATATCTTTGTACAGTTGGCAATCTGTTCTGAATGTTCTAAGCAGACACAGGTTGCAATTGGAAATGCTCATCAGGACCAATATGAGTTTACCCAAATCCTTGAGGTCATGCTAGAATGGAATGCACATTAAGCTGTGATGGTAAAGTACATGGAAACACACATATCTATTGAAAAACTAAACTAACTCTTAGTAGTGACAAGGAGAATGGGGAACAGGAGGAGAATGTGAGTGGGTGGGCAGGATTATGGTTCCCTCACTAGGCTCCCACCTCAAATTCATTACTCTACCATCTTAAGACTGCAAACAATTATACAAATACACACCAGGCAATTGCTCTGTGACAAATACAGTGCTGTCTTCTTTAGGGGATCCTGATAGGTGAGTAGTACTTAAGAAGAAGGCCTGTAGAGCCAGATCATGTTTGAATCCTAACCTCAATATTTACTAGTTTGAGTAAGTTATTAAACTTCTTTAAGCCCCAGCCAGTGAACATGTTACTTTACATGGCAGAAGATACATGGTATATATGATTAAGTTAAAGATTTTAAGAAATGAGGAGTTTGTCCTGGATTATCTGGGTGGGCTGCATGTAATTCTGTAGGTCTCTCTTTTCTTAAGTATAACTGATATGCAATATCATATTAGTTTCAGAGATGTACATCACAGTGATTCAAGAATCTGTATACATTTTTAAATGGTCATCCTGATAGGTCTCATTACCATCTGTCACCATACAAAGTGGTCACGATATTATTGACTATATTCCCTATAATATACATTATATCCCCATGACTTCTTTCTTTTATAAGTGGAAGTCTGTGCCTCATAATCCCCTTCATCTATTTTACCCCAACACCCTAGCCCCTATTTTCTGGCTACCACCAGTTTTCTGTATCTGTGAGTCTGTTTCAGTTTTACTGTGTTTGTTCCTTTGTTTTGTTTTTCAGATCCATATATAAGTGAGGACACATGATATTTATCTTTCTCTGACTTATTTCACTTAGCTTAACATCCTTTAGATCCACCCACTGTTGAGCAACATCCATTGTGTATACATCTGTATTGTGTATACCACATCTACTTTATCCATTCATCTATTGAAGGATACCTTGATTGCTTTCATGTCTTGGCTAGCATAAAAAAAAAGTGCTGCCTAAGGGTGAAGATGTCTTTTTGAATTAGTGTTTTCATTTTCTTTGGGTAATTACACAGAAGTTGCTGGATCATATGGTAGTTCTATTTTTAACTTTCTGAGAAACTTCCATACTGTTTTTGATGGTGGCTGCACCAATTTACATTCCTACAAAAGTGCACAAGGGTGGTATACTTTTCTCCACATCTTTGCAACACTTATTGTCTTTTTGATAATAGCCATCATAACAAGTGTGAGGTGCTATCTCATTATGGTTTTCATTTATATTTCCTACGTGATTATTATTGTTGAACATGTTTCATGTGTCTGTTGGCCATCTGTATGTCATCGTTGGAATATCGTTGAACATGTTTCATGTGTCTGTTGGCCATCTGTATGTCATCGTTGGAAAAAAGTCTATTACAGTCCTCTGCTCAGTTTTTAATCAGATGGTTTCTTTTTTGGATGAATTGTGTGAGTTCTTTATATACTTTTTATGCTGCTGCTGCTAAGTCACTTCAGTTGTGTCTGAGTCTGTGCAACCCCATAGATGGCAGCCCACCAGGCTCCATCCCTGGGATTCTCCAGGCAAGAACACTGGAGTGGGTTGCCATTTCCTTCTCCAATGCATGAAAGTGAAAAGTGAAAGTGAAGTCGTTCAGTCGTGTGTGACTCCTAGCGACCCCATGGACTGCAGCCTACCAGGCTCCTCCATCCATGGGATTTTTCCAGGCAAGAGTACTGGAGTGGGGTGCCACTGCCTTCTCTGATATACTTTTTATATCCACCCTTTATTTTACTTAACATTTCCAAGTGTCTTATCCCATTGAGTAGTTTACCTTTTCGTTTTGTTGGTGGTTTCCTTCTCTGTGCAGAACTTTTTTAGAATGACACAGTCCCATTTGTTTATTTTTGCTTTTTTTGCCCTTGCTGGAAGAGAGTAATCCCCCCAAATATTGCTAAGGGAAATGTCAAAGATAATGTTTTCATCTATGAATTTTATGATTTCAGGTCTTTAATCAATTTTGAATTTATTTTTTATATGATGTGAAAAAGTGGTCCCGTTTCATTCTTTTGCATGTGGCTGTCCAGTTTTCTCAACACAACTTATTGAAGAGACTGACTTTTCCTCACTGCATATTCTTGCTTCCTTTGTCATAAATTAATTGAACGTGTAATTGTGGGTTCATTTTTGGGTTCTCTGTTGCATTCCATTGATCTACATATCTGTTCTTGTGCCAGTACTGTTCTAGTTTTTAATCCTTGTAGCTTTGTAGTAAAGTCTGAAGTCAAAGAGCATGAATCCTCTAGCCCTGTTCTTCTTTCTCAAAGTTTCCATACAAATTAAAAATTTTTTTTTCTCCTTCTGTGACAAATTCTATTGATATTTTTATCAGCATTGCCTTGAACCTGTAGATTGCTTTCATTGACTTTTTTTGGCCATGGCTGTTTTGGGTGATCTGGTGGGCAAGGCTGGTCCCCACATGACTTGCTATGAGGCCAGTTTCAACTGCTGTGAGGTGCCAGTGCAGGCCAAGGCCTCCTTCCACATAGAGTGTGACAGGAGGCACTTTGGAGGGCCCAACTGGGGTGGGCAGGCTGGGCTGAGTGGATTCTCAGGTGAACAGCAGGGCAAGGTTAGCTAGGCTGATGGAGAGTGACCACATTTTCCAGTGCCAGGCCAGCTAGGTGGAACTAGAGTTTAAAACAAAGCAACCCCCCAAAAAAGGCCTGCCAGTCCTTTCATCCTTGGAGAAAGTTCCAACAGGTCCCCACACTCCAAACACAGGTGCTAAAATTAGTCAATGAATCTCCTTTTCATATGATCCAGGTGCTTTTCAAGCTGTGGCATCTGCACTGAGACTGAGTGTATGTGTAAGCCCTTCCAGAGCAGAGCCTTGGGGTCGCACAGCCCTTGGACTCTCCCAGAAGTAAGCCCCATTGTTTTCCAAATTCAGGTGTTATGTAGGCTTATCTTCCAAGCCCACAGAGTCAAGTAGCCCAGCGTGGACTCAGAATCTTCACTCATCAGGGGCACATCTGTGGTTGTTACCACATTAGAGATGTGGGTTCTGACTAGACCGCGTCTTTGCTCCTTCTGCCTGGCGTTTACTTTATATCCCTAGTTGTGGAAAATCTTTTCTATTAGTGTTCAGGTTGTCCTCAGACATAGTTGTTCTACATGTACTCTAGTTGTAGTTTGGGGTGTCTGTGGAAGGAAGTGGGCTTCCTACTCTGCCAACTTGATGTGGACTCCCATGAATGTGTGCATGCATGCTAAGTCACTTCAGTCGTGTCCAACTCTGCGACCCTATGGACTGTAGCCCGCCAGGCTCCTCTGTCCATGGGATTCTCCAGGCAAGAATACTGGAATGGGTTACCATGCCCTCCTCCAGGGGATCTTCCTGACCCAGGGATCAAACCTGTGTCTCTTACATCTCCTGCATTAGCAGGCGGGTTCTTTAACCACTAGTACCACCTGGGAAGCCCACCTGGAATCACATAAGTTCTTAGAAATGGAGACTCTCCCAACTTTGCTCAGAGAGAAAATTAGAGATCTAGGAAGAACTTGGCCCAGCATTGCTTTGTTAAAAAAATTTTATTGGAGCATTCTTGCTTTAGAAGGTTGTATTCATTTCAGATGTACAGCAACCACCATTGCTCGCTTTAAAGATTAAGAAAGTGTTGCAGGAGGAAGCCAATTCTGTTCGATCTTGGAACTGTTTCTTTGACTAGCTTTTCATTGCTTTTGTTATTATAATCATACAGAATGGTTTGCCTCAGGGAATCCTGCCCCTCTGCCTGACTGTTAAACTAAAGTGCCTTTGTTCAGAACCTTGTCCGCAGGTAGATGACAGGAAGGAAGAAATTAACACATCCTCTGCCAGAGGCTTGCCATTCTAGGAGATGTTTGCAAGAGTAATGGCTTTTTTTACTTTGCTTCCTCAATTCCCCTTATCTCTAATCTTTAAAAGAACCCAGCATCCAGACCCCAATAAGATGATGATTTTGAGGCACTAGCCTGCCATCTTCTTCATCTGCCGGCTCCTGATTAAAGTCATTTTCCTAGCCTCAACACCTCGTCTCTTGGATTCATTGGCCTGTCATGCAGCCAGCAGAGTGAGCTTGGACTTGGTAACAGAAGGAGCCCACAAGCCAAGGAATGTGTGTAATCTTGAAGACAAATCTGGTTTTTGTACCCAGACACTTAATTAAATCTGAGTTTTGGGTGAAGTAGGAAAGAGTAGTCCTATTGCTTTGCCAAGCAAAGGGTGGCCACAGCGGGCTAATGCCCTCAAAACTGTGTGTCTCAGCCCATGGAGTTTTAATTCTTATAGTCTAGAGGGAGGATTGCTGATAAGGATCAGACTGCTTACAGGGCCTGAATTCCTTCAATCCAGAGTTCATCTGGCATCAGGAAAACTGTGACCTTTGGAATGAAGAGTGATTCATCAAGTAGTTAACATCTTCCTTTTGGTGGGGGTTTTTGTCCTGCAAAAGAGCTAAAAGATATTGTTCTGTGTTCCCCTTGAGAGGGATCCAGGACCCTGCCACCAAGGCTGCACTGTTGTTTCTTGAATGTTCCTTTCTCATCTGTGCATCTCCTCCCTTCCCTAATTAGCAACTGTTTGAACCTGCCCTTTGAGGCTTAGGGAAGGGGACAAAGAAAGGTTTTTGTGCCCAGGAGCCCCACAGGGTAGAAGGGGATGACAGAGGATGAGATGGTTGGGTGGCATCACCAATTCGATAGACATGAGTTTGAGCAAGCTCTGGGAACTGGTGATGCACAAGGAAGGCTGGTGTGCTGCAGTCCTTGGGGTCACAAAGAATCAGAGGGCGGACATGACAGAGCGAGAGACTGAACTGAACTGAAATTTGGGACTCAGGGAAAGGGACAAAGAAAGGCTTCTGTGCCCAGAGCCCCACAGGGTCCTGCTAGGTTTCAAACTCTAGAAACTAGAAAAGACAAGGAGGTGGATTTTCCCCGAGATCCTTTAGAAAGGAACATAGCCTTGTCAACACTTTGATTTAAGCCCAGGGAGACCCGTTTCAGACTTTTGACCTCCAGAACTGTAAGCTAATACATTTGTGTTTCATTTTGCAGGTTATTTTTTTCTTTTAATTGTGGTAATTTGTTACAGCAGCAACAGGAAACAGTACTCATGAGGTTGTTTTGAAGATTAAGTGATTATATGTAAAATACCTAGAATGATACTTGACACAGTATGTATAATTTAGGCATCAATTATATGATTATTGGAGAAGGCAATGGCACCCCACTCCAGTACTCTTCCCTGGAAACTCCCATGGACAGAGGAGCCTGGTGGGCTGCAGGCCATGGGGTTGCTGGGAGTCGGGCACGACTGAGCGACTTCACTTTCACTTTTCACTTTCGTGCATTGGAGAAGGAAATGGCAACCCACTCCAGTGTTCTTGCCTGGAGAATCCCAGGGACGGGGGAGCCTGGTGGGCTGCCGTCTATGGGGTCGCACAGAGTCGGACACGACTGAAATGACTTAGCAGCAGCAGCAGCAGCATATGATTATTATCCTAAAAAGAAAAGTAACTACTGGGGAAAGAATGGGAAATGATTATGAGAACAACTAATGATAACATATCAAACGGGATTAAGACTTGCATTAAAATTCTGCAGACAATTGAAAGTAGGAACCACTGAGTTACAAAGACAACACTGAAAGAAAACTTAAGACAACTTAAGACAGAGTGGAACTTGGTCAGATATAGGGTAGAAGACTCAAGCCAAGTAGGCATCAAGTTCAATATGTGAATGCAGAACAGCCAGGAAACTGCTGTGCCTTCCCTCTCATTCCCCACAACTTGGGAATGTTCTGTCACATCCTGTGAAGAATTATGTAGAAATGATAAGATTCTCCACAGGCAGCATCATAGTGCTGAAATTCAGTGCTGTTCCAGGGACATTTGAAAACCTGTGCTTTATTTCTCCCAGACTCTGTCCCTGACACATTTTCCCTTTGCTAATTTAATCTGTGCACTTTCACTGTAATAAACCATAACACTCTTTGACAAGTGGTTCAGTGGGAAAGAATCCATCTGCCAATGCAAGAGACATAAGAGATACAAGTTCAACCCCTGGGTCAGGAATATCCCCTGGAGGAGGGCATGGAAACCCACCCTAGTATTCTTGCCTGTAGAATCCCATGGACAGAGGAGCCTGGCAGGCTACAGTCCATGGGGTCACAGAGAGTCGGACACAACTGAAGTAACCTAGCACGTACATGAGCAAAACAGCCTCTGAGTTCTATGAGTCATTCTAGCGATGGAATTATCATGCCAGAAGATGGTTTGGGGAAATTCCAACAGAATTTTGAGTGTTTGCAAGTTAAAATTATAAGTAGGAAAGAAAAAAGTTGGCCTTGTTATTAACATAGATGCTGAAATGAATCTTATACACTGAAAAACAAATGGTTTTATTCAGGCTAATCTTAGGACCTTGATGGCTCAGAGGTTGAAGCGTCTGCCTGCAAGGCGGGAGACCCGGGTTCAATCCCTGGGTCAGGAAGATTCTCTGGAGAAGGAAATGGCAACCTACTCCAGTATTCTTGCCTGGAGAATCCCATGGATGGTCCTGGAGAAGGAAATGGCAACCCACTCCAGTATTCTTGCCTGGAGAATCCCATGGATGGTGGAGCCTGGTAGGTTACAGTCCACAGGGTCGCAAAGGGTAGGACACGACTGAGTGACTTCACTCACTCAATCTTAGGACATTTCATGAAGTCTGTTGCCCATTGATGAAATGTCTGGATTCAGCAGATGAGGCTCAGAGGGCCTGTGTCCCTTGCCTCCCTCACCACGTACATTTCTGCATTCACAGTGTAACTTTCTAGTGAGTAGGAAGTCATTCTCCAGTTCCTGGTATATGAGGAGGTAGCAAAATTCTTGGTGTTCTATCAGAGAAGTGATGCTTGGAGGTAAACTGACTCCACAGCGGCTAGGACAATGAAGTGTATACTAACAGCAACTTCACTTTTATTGTATTTGTATTATATTTAGCCATGCATGTTACCTGCCTAAATTTCTGCCAGTGTTAGTAGCTATGAACTTAGCTCCTCAGGCTTGATCACTGAGATGGATTGCCGTGACAAGTAGTACTACATGGCTTGAAGTAAACCTCTAATCTCTAAATTTTATATAATGCCTAGGTCATTATTCTCTGTGTTACTGAAATGTACATAAATGCTTTCAAGTATAGCCTTATCCATTTTTAACTAAACTACAATCATGAACAATACTTAAAAGCTTCACATTAAAGAAACAAAATAAAACAATAAATATGTGTATATCACCACTGTGTCAATGAAAATCATTTCATGAGACTTTTCAGAATACATTTAGATCTTAGATCAGTGATCATTCTCTAATAATCCACACTAACCTGAGACTCTTTTCTTTCCATTGCAGGAAGTTTTCATCACATCCCCCTGGTCTGAAATGCTTAATGGTTCCTGTTTCCCATCCTGTCAGACTCAATTACCCATCCACAAATTTCAAGATATACACTAACCAGACCCCATGCTATGCAGGCAATAACGTCTCTCTTCTAACTCTCTCTGCTCTATGTCTTTCACTCGAATCAGCTCAGGTTTCCTACTGTCCATTCAAGAAGTCATATTTATTTTGACTTCTAGACCTTTGCTTGAGCTTCTTTTGTCACCCTTTGCCACCTCTACACACTTTGGTGTTCTAAATCAAATCTGTCATTCAAAGTTTAGTTCATGGCTTATACCATGCAGGAAAACTCTCAATGCTCCAGTCCTTGATGCCTTTCCTTTGCTTAGAAATGACCTCAACACAATTTGTTCATTCCTGCCTCTAGGTTTTTGCACATTCTATTTCCTTTTATTCCACTAATCCCCCATGTCTCCTCTGTCTAGTATTAAAATCAGCAAACTCCTAAACAACTATGCCAATCTTAGGAAACTCTTTACAGTATGACCAATTGGGAGCTTTAGTCAAGAATTTGGACTCTCTTATTATGCTTGTGCAAAGATCAGCTTGCGGTCTTCATACATTGCCTGGAGATAGTCCTGTGATTTCAGATGCTTGTGCCTCCAGGATCTCAGAAAAGCTTTGATTATTGCCAGATCTGAATCTCTCCTCAGGGGATGCTGCATACATGGCTATGCTTCCTCAGGTCACTTTTATTCAGGCAGCTCAGGAGGAGCTGATGTTACCTCACCTAATCACCTCGTAAATTATTTATAATGCGTCTTACTCCTTTTACAAGGTACTATCAACCCTGTGTTTTCACTCCTCCTTAACACAGGACCTGTTCATAAAGACATGACCCCTTAGATGTAAATGTCCTGTGCCCAGCCTCCGACTCTGGCCTACAACACTCTGAAACCACCCAACGTTCCTTCCTCCCTGAATGGGTCCAGCACTTGGCTGGCAAACCAGAGCTTAAAGGATCAATCTCCTCAGATTGAGGACCTAGTTCTGTAACTATTGGAGGTAGGGGGAGAAATGCATACATAAATAAAGTCCTTTAGTTCCTTCCAGCTCAGGAATGGTCCCCCACGGGGTTACTTTCAGAGCTTCCTGAACCAGAGTTCTTGCTTGCTTCCAAGGGTGAGTTAGCTCACCACCTATGCCTGTCAGGCACAGGATCAGACACCATAGCCCATTTGACCTGCCTGAGAGTAAAGATTAGGAAACTCAAGGGACTTTCATAAGCTCACACAGCTTATGAATCTGGGAGTTGAGATTTGCAGGGGACCCCTGGATCCATGCTTTTTACCCCTGTGCAGTGCTCCCAAACAGCAAGGCATCTGTGGGTAAAATGAGGCAATGAGACCAGGCAGAGTATAGGGTCCCATCCACCTCTAATGAGTCATGATTCTGGTCAAAAGACAAATGCTCTGCCACTCTTTTCTAGCTTGTTTCTGAATGACTCAGGTTACTTGCAAGTGGTGTATTTGAATAAAGCAGAAAGGATATTTCTAGGGATGTAGGATTGTAGGCCTACCATCCAAAATACAGACAGACATCAATCAGTTATGTTTATTTGTGTACCTACCAATTCAATATTTTCACCTTTCGCTACATGCTGTATCAATCCTCCTAGCAATGTATTGAACTTTCCAACACAAATCCTCACATTTCCTAAGGCCACTTACTGTCATTGGCTGTCATTCATCCTTCCTAGGCTGTGTATGTCTGTACCCAGGAGCTGGAAGTCCAGCTTCCAAAAAGAAGCCTGGAGTTGTCTGCTTTGCAATTAATCTACCTGATCTACAGCCCTCACAGTAGCAGCTCCTACAAATAACATAACTGGAATGCTCCTTCCAAGTTAATAGATCTGCCTACCACCAAGGAAGCATGAGTTCCTGTTAAAACAACAGGCATTGGCTATCAAGCATCTTCTCCCAGCCCTGTATCTTACTAGACATTTCAGATGTAAGCCTTTGCCCTAGGCAGAAGCCTGGGGTGAGCCAGTTTGTTCCTGGTTTACCCTGTAAACAGCACACCTAACAGTAACCTCACACTACATACACATTTGAAACAACTCATTCCAATGCCTCCAAAATTTCACTCACAGAATGCTTTACATACCACAGAAGCTTCCATCCACTGCTTTTCATTAAGACATATATATGCTCATCTGTCTACCCCACCCCTGCTCCATCATCCTGTGGATATTGGTTTTCTCCCTCTGCTGCATTCTGTACATATGCAGTGATTCAGTTAAGGTCCTGGTTTTCAACTTTCTCTTGGTCCTGACATTGATGTCAGTCATCCTTTCCCCAATATCTGGAGCAAAGCTTCAGACCCAAGCTTGATCTCTTCTCACTTTATACCTCTGCCCTCCAGTGGTCCCAAGCAGCCCTCACCTCTAAGACTGAGGATGCTCCACATTCTCTCCCATAACTCTAAAATATCTCACACAGCAAATGTATCTCAGACCAGCAGCATTTGTAGCACATATCTGCTCAATGATGTGTTAGATCTAGTCAACAACATCTCCCATATGAAATCCCCTCTTCTTTTCCATCTCCCTATACAGTACGACCCAGGAATCGAACCCAGGTCTCCCGCATTGCAGGCAGATGCTTTACCATCTGAGCCACCAGGGAAGCCCAGTACTTAGTCCAGTGAACTTCAAACATCAGGTCATAGTAGTACCCTCTCAATAAATGTTAGCTAGCATCATTTTTATTAAGCCATTCATTGAGTTCAATAACTTAAACTTTGGTGACTATAAGTAGATAACTGATTTTGTTTAATGAGGCACAGAGACATTAGATAATCTTTCTAAGGGCTTTCCAGCTGCAGAGCTGAAATTTGAATCCAAGTCTGAGTGACAAAAAAACTCATGTTCTCTACCACTCTGCTAGTTTCTCGTTGTTAATGTCTAAACACAGAGCAAATAATGAAGTCTCAACCTGAGATATGATCATGTGTTTATGAGATTACACAATGAATCAATATAAAAAAAAACTGGTTGTGTGTCATAGGTATACAATTGAGTTGAAATGGCCACTTTTAGATTGAGTTGTTCACTATTTTATCAAACACATCCTAGAAAGAAAAATCAATATGATTCAGCTATAAAACAGTATAAAGAAATACTGATGCCCGAAATAAATGTCACAGTTTGCATTACAGAACTAGATAGTGCTTCACTTGCCCCCAGAAACTTTATCATTAAAAAATGACAGGAAACATAGTGATAGCTCCTGAAGCCACTCTCCTCTGTCATGGGAACTGTTTTAGTTATTGGAAGAAAATCTCCAAGAGAATAATTGAGAACTAATATTTCTTGAGCTTATACTAGCCATGAGGAGGAATGGGAAGCTGAGCTATGGGAGTAAATTAAAACAAAATTAAAAGATTTTTTTTTTTTAGTAAAACAAAATCTTCTTGCCTTATTGATATTCCATTAAAATACATTATATTAAAATTTTGTAGAATTTCCCTCTCTAGACTTCCCTAGAACTGTACTTGTACTTCTTCCTTTGGCCCTTATCACTATGTTTTTTTGTGTGTCTCATATATAATGAAAGTGAAAGTATTATTTGCTCAGTCATGTCTGACTCTTTGTGATCCCATGGGCTATAGCCCGCCAGGCTCCTCTGTCCATGGAATTCTCCAGGCCAGAATACTGGAGTAGGTAGCCATTCCCTTCTCCGGGGGATCTTCCCAACCCAGAGATCGAACCCAGGTCTCCCACACTGCAGGCAAATTCTTTACCAGCTGAGCCACCACAATGAGCACTCACTCAATGTTTGTTGAAGGAATATAGTCATAAAAAGGGAAATGAATGCATTTTGGGAAATACAAGAAAACATACATTTACACTATAAAAGGTAAAACTGGCAGAAAGTGAATATCTAAGTAGAAAGTATGAAGAGTAATGAGTATCTCACAAACTTAACATAAATTATCTCTTCTGAAAAAAGCTAACACAGTTTCTTTCTACTCAGTCAAGAATCATTTCATGTTTAGTATTAAGGCAGAGGAGCTAATGAATCAAACATTTCAGTCAAATTGTTTTTGAAGAGTTTCATTATATCCCATGTTGATATAATTTGTCCAAGGTCATACAGTTAGTAAGCAATGACCTCTGAATATATAGCCTACTCCTGAGAATCCAAAGCCTCCTCTCTCTCCATTATACTCTGCAAAAGAATTCAGGCAGCTATTATGCAAACACACGAGAGGAAGGGTTTTGTTTTGCTTAGAGAGGTTAAGCAATCTCCAAAGAGAAGGTATCATTTGAGTTCATTTTCAAGGAATGAAGAGACATTCCTCCCAAGGACATAGCAAAGAAGGATATTTAAAATATGTGTATTTTAAATACACACATGCATGCCTTTATGTGTGTAAAAGCAAGGAGGACTGACAATCTGGTGTGTGCATTCAAGGATATGCAAGTAGCTGCTATGAAGTGCATATTGTATATTGTGGAGCAGTTCCTCAGGGAGCTACAGAGATTGGCAAGGGCTAGAACATAAAGGCTCTTATGTGCTAGGCTAAGGAATTTAAATCTCATAGGCAATGGGATTCACTGAAAGGTTCTGGTCAGGGAAATGAAAATATAAGATTCATATTTGGGGGATACCTGGCTTCACTGTAGAAAGTGAAAAGGAGAGGAACAAAATCACCTAGAAAATTATTGGAAAATCTCAGACAAGAGTAGAAGAGGGGTTCATTTCACTTAGCAGTATAATGGGAGTATAATGAAATAATGGGAGTAATGGAGAGAATAAGCAGAATAGGGATTTGGAAAATTTCAGTAGGATTAGCGAAATTTGGTGATTGATTAAATTTGGGGCCCAGATAAAGTGGGATGGAGGAATTGAAGATAAGCGATGTTTAAACTCACTTGGTTGGCAGACTGAATGTTTGCATCAGTTGTCCAGCAAGAGAGTACATGAAGAGGAATAGGTCCAGAGGTAGCGGGAGGGCAATTTTGAGAGCAGAATGGAATCAGACTGAAAACTTGATGGAGTTTGAACCTCCATCTTGCCACTTAAAACTTAGTCAAGTTATTTAACCACCTCAAGCCTTTGTTTGTTTGTTTGTTTTTCATCTACAACATGTCTCATTAGAGCATTCACCTCACAGCATGGTTGCAAAGTTTAAGTCAAAAAATGTCTATCACATGTCTGGCTCATTCACTAGCAGCTAAAAAAGAAATACATTGGACTTATTGAGCGTGTGAGGTTCCAGGACCACATTCAGACAGAGAAATCTGTTAAAATCAGGATCACTCTGCTCCACGCAGAGTATTAATATAGTAGAAGTTCCTCATTTATTATTTCTCAGTTTCAAACCTTTCCTGGCTAGTCTGTTTATTCTAAGAATTTCAACCCTAAAATTTTCGTTGTTATGGAAATTTCACTTAGATATTTCTCTGGAATAATGTTAAAGTTGTAGATCAAAGTTTGAAAAAAGGACATTTTTACACTATTGAGCCATCTAATCTAAGGGGTATGATATATCTCTCTATTAATGAAAGACATTGTATATTTATGTGACCTTGGAATTTTATTTATGTATGATACTTATTGTTTGAAAGATATAAATTAGTCATTTCAAATAATAATGAATTTTTATTTTTTTAATTTTTTTAAAATTTTATTTTATTTCTTTATAATATTGTATTGGTTTTGCCATATATCAAAATGAATCTGTGAATTTTTAAATCACCTTATTCTGTTTAATAAAAAGCTTAATGTCTTTTACTATTTATTGGTATAATTATATTTTCCAATGCCCCAGTTACGTATGATATTATAAAAATAATTTCTAATATTAAACCTACTTTAAATTTCTAGATTATATAAATATAACCATGGCACATAATTTTGTTAATTCACTCCTGCACTTTATTTCCTTGTATTTTGATTAAGGCATTATTATTCCATATTTGAACTTGTTGAAAGATAATGGTTACTAGGATATAATTTTGGGCAAGTTACTCCAGTTCTCAAAGGCTCAGTTTCAGTATCTGTCACATGGGCAAAATAATAACTCCTTCCTAAGAGAGTTGCTGTCTGATTAAATTAATTTTTAAAGAAACATTTATACATGCTTATTATAAGCCAGACAGTTATAATCTTTTCATGTGGATTAACTCCATTGTGTCATTTTAGCTTTTAGCCACGTTCATACCACAGCAGCTATTAAATT
The DNA here is from genome assembly GCF_055505025.1 of Bos grunniens. Taxonomy (NCBI): domain Eukaryota; kingdom Metazoa; phylum Chordata; class Mammalia; order Artiodactyla; family Bovidae; genus Bos; species Bos grunniens. The sequence goes on along the minus strand of NC_141194.1, from coordinate 119,574,891 downwards.
TGAACTCAATAAAAAGAGTTATTATCATCAACATCATTTTGGAAAAAGTGGCAATTTGGGGACTGGGTTTACTGTCTATTAAAAGAAGCAAGTGTTAATCAAATAATCACACACAATACCACTACCACCACTACACAAATTACAATGGACACAACTGCAATAGTGCCAGGAGGGTCTGTAATGGAGTGGTCAGGAAAACTATCCTCAGTAGAAGTAATACAACAGCTGAGAGCTGAAGAATGAATACAATTAAATCTGTGAAGGGGCATCATGAGAGAATTCCAGGCAGAAGGAAGAGCAGGTGCAAAATATTATTGAAGAAGGGTGATCATGAATGAATGAAAGTAAGTTAGAGTGGCTCTAAGAGAAAGATAATGTAGGATCATCTAAGAGGACTCTGGAGAAATAGGCAGAGTCCACATCACCCAGAACCTTGAAGAAAAGAGTTTCTGTATTTATATTTCAGGCAGTGTTTTATAGGAAGGATTATAATGATTAGATCTGTATTCCATAAAGACCCTTCTAGCTGCTGTAGTGAATATAGATTGCTTTTGTATATTTGCATAATCAAAGTCAATTTAGTTCCATCATTTCTTAGCTGTATCACTATGGGTACATTGACTTCTATAGGCTTCTGTTTTCTCATCTATAAATTTGGAATGATATTGACTTCATTCATTCTACAAAAATATACCAATTATCCACTATTTTCTAGACACTGACACTTTATACATTTTTTATAAGGAAGATGTGTAAATTCTCAATGTCTGGCCAAGAGCAAGACACACTCAAAAAATAACATTATTATTTCATTACTTTCTTTTTTCATATCAGTCTTCATCAGTAAAATGAGAATGAAACTGTCTATCTCATAGCTATACCCCAATACAAAATAGTAAATTAAATAAAGAAAGTGCCTATTTCATGACTGTTATGAAAATTAAATAAATAACTGTATATAAAGCACTTAGAACAGTGTCTGGTACAGGCCACATTCTTTAAAAACTATTTTTATAAATTACCTATTGACTTATATAAATGCTATATTTTATTTGTGTGTTTTTTTTTACTTTAAAATGTCTTATGCATATGCACACAATGCAAGGCAAAAATACATACTTCAAATGTACATATATACTTAATTGCTGCATTGAGTAGAGTTCCCTGTGCTGTAGTAGGTTCTCATTATTTATCTATTTTATACATAGTAGTGTATATAGGTCAATCCCAATCTCCCAATTCATCCCACCTCTTTTCCCTCCTTGGTATCCATAAATTTGTTCTCTACATCTGTATCTCTATTTCTGCTTTGCAAATAGATTCATCTGTACCATTTTTCTAGATTCCACATATAAGCAATATTACACAATATTTGTTTTTCTCTTTGTGACTTACTTCAATCTATATGACAGTCTCTGCCAAAGCCTTTGACTGTGTGGATCACAATAAACTGTGGAAAATTCTGAAAGAGATGGGAATACCAGACCACCTGATCTGCCTCTTGAGAAATTTGTATGCAGGTCAGGAAGCAACAGTTAGAACTGGACATGGAACAACAGACTGGTTCCAAATAGGAAAAGAAGTTCGTCAAGGCTGTATATTGTCACCCTGTTTATTTAACTTATATGCAGAGTACATCATGAGAAAAGCTGTACCGGAAGAAACACAAAATGGAATCAAGATTGCCGGGAGAAATATCAATAACCTCAGATATGCAGATGACGCCACCCTTATGGCAGAAAGTGAAGAGGAACTCAAAAGCCTCTTGATGAAAGTGAAAGTGGAGAGTGAAAAAGTTGGCTTAAAGTTCAACATTCAGAAAACGAAGATCATGGCATCCAGTCCCATCACTTCATGGGAAATAGATGGGGAAACAGTGGAAACAGTGTCAGACTTTATTTTTCTGGGCTCCAAAATCACTACAGATGGTGACTGCAGCCATGAAATTAAAAGACGCTTACTCCTTGGAAGGAAAGTTATGACCAACCTAGATAGCATATTCAAAAGCAGAGACATTACTTTGCCAACAAAAGTTTGTCTAGTCAAGGCTATGGTTTTTCCAGTGGTCATGTATGGATGTGAGAGTTGGACTGTGAAGAAGGCTGAGCGCCAAAGAATTGATGCTTTTGATCTGTGGTGTTGGAGAAGACTCTTGAGAGTCTCTTGGACTACAAGGAGATCCAACTAGTCCATTCTGAAGGAGATCAGCCCTGGGATTTCTTTGGAAGGAATGATGCTAAAGCTGTAACTCCAGTACTTTGGCTACCTCATGTGAAGAGTTGACTCATTGGAAAAGACTCTGATGCTGGGAGGGATTGAGGGCAGGAGGAGAAGGGGACGACAGAGGATGAGATGGCTGGATGGCATCACTGACTCGATGGACATAAGTCTCAGTGAACTCTTGGAGTTGTTGATGGACAGGGAGGCCTGGCGTGCTGCGATTCATGGGGTTGCAAAGAGTCGGACACGACTGAGTGACTGATCTGATCTGATCTGATCTAGGTCCATTCACATCTCTACAAATGGCACAATTTCATTTTCTTATGGCTAATATTCCGTTGTATACATGTACCACATCTTCTTTATCCATTAATCTGTTGATGGGCATTGAGGCTGCTTCCAGGTCCTAGCTATTGTAAATGGTGCTACAATGAAAATTGGGGATGCAGGTATCTTTTTGAATTATTGTTTTCTCTGGGTATATGCTCAGGACTGGAAATGCTGTGTCATATGGTATTTCTATTTTTAGCTTTTTGAGGAATCTCCATAACTGTTCTCCATAGTGGCTATACCAATTTACATTCAACATCAACAGTCTAGGAGGCATCCCTTTACTTCACATCCTTTCTTGCATTTATTGCTTGCAGATTTTTTGATAATGGCCATTCTGACTGGTGTAAGGTAATACCTCATTGTGGTTTTTATTTGCATTTCTGGTCTCCTCCATTGCAGGCTGATTCTTTACCAGCTGAGCCACCAAAAAAAGCCCAATAATTAGTGATGTTGAGCATCTTTTCAGGTGTTTGTTGGCCATCCATATGTCTTCTTTGGAGAAATGTTTATTTAGGTCTTCTGCACATTGTTGTTTCACTGGGTTGATTTTTTTTTTTTAATTTGATATTGAACTGCATGAGCTGTTTGTATATTTTGGAGATTAAACCCTTGTCAGTTGCCTCATTCACAAATATTTTCTCCCATTCTGAGAGTTGTCTTTTCATCTTGTTTATGGCTTTCTTCACTGTACAAAAGCTTTTAAGTTTAATTACATTCCATTTGTTTATTTTTGTTTGTATTTTCATTACTCTAGGAGGTGGGTCAAAAAAGATCTTGTTGCGTCATGCCAAAGAGTGCTCTGTCTATGATTTCCTCTAAGAGTTTTATAGTGTCTGGCCTTAAATTTAAGTCTTTAATCCATGTTGAGTTTATTTTTGTGTATGGTGCTAGCGAGTATTCTAATTTCCTTCTTTGACAGCTCATAGTTAAAGCAGTGTGATATTAATACTTAGTGGACATAAATTATCTATCATCAGAAAGTCTAATTAATCTAGTCTTCTTATACCAATGAATATCTTTTGTGGTTGACAGCCTCACTGAACTTAAGTTTAAGAATATTAAGATTGCTCAGAAGAAATTATATGATAATCTATAAGGATGTGCTCATCTGAACCAACCTAAGAAAGATGCAAAAGTTAGAGAAGAGCTGAAATGCAAAGTGAATATACTTCTGATAATTCAGGACTATTGATCTCTTTGTTATTGTTACCAATATTATTGATGTGTTTTGTCATTTTGTTTTTTGTGATGCAGGAATGCTTTGGAGAAAATTCTGCTGTACTTTCAGAGTCATTCAGAAAAATTTCCTTAAATAAATGTGCAGTTTTTTACTCCTATTGTCAGTTAAGAAAAAAATGTGTTAATAATAAAAACATGTAGGACTTCCATGATAGATTAGGAAAAAACAGTATACCTCAGAGGATTTTATTAAAGGACAATGTACCTAATATTTCAGAGAAGCATAATTTAGTTAACAGAAGGTCAACCAAGATCACATTTTTTCCTATTTAAAAAAGCTTCCTTTGTCTATCACCTTCCATTTCTGCCTACTCAGGTAGTCCAATTAGTTTCATTGCGAATTTCCTCAACCTTTCTTTTTTCCTCTTTATTTGACAATTCTCTTTTTAATTACCCATAGAAATTGTATTTTCTCCTAGGAGACTTGTGAATAGTAATAACATAGCATTAGTAGTCTTTGGAGAAAAAGCAAGCACTGATTAAAAATTGATCTTATTTCTGGTCCTCCAAGTTGCCTGTTTCTTCCTCAACTTCCACTTAGGAGTCCAAGATACAATTTTTATATGCATTATAATTTTTTGGGGAAAAAAGCAGCCTATGGGCTGGTAGGAAGAAATAAACTGCTCTTCTATTCTCAAAACACTCTTAGAGAACAGGAATAAACACTTTTTCAACAATCACACACTTTATAGGTGTATTATTCTTTATAATTCATCTAGTGGATCCATACAACAAAATTTTCAGGATGTTAAGTTGGGTGTTGGGATTTCCATTTTTCATTAGGAAAACCCTAATTATATTAGAAGGAATCATTTTACATTAGGAGAAGGGGAGGATAATTCACTTTGATCACCTGTGTACTCAATACATGAGTGATCTGTGACTGGAATTTAGAGTTTGCCATTCCCATCCATATGCTCTCCTTCCCTAAATCTGCTTTCACCTTATTCCTTAAATGGTGAAGATCACCTAAATGTAGCTGGGCATTTTACCATCATACAACTTATTCAGTGTGCATATTCAAGAACATCCTTTCTGTAGTTGAGCATACCATCATGAAGAGACAAGAGAGGCTGAATACTGAAACAGAAAGTACTAGAACATGTGAGAAGAGAATTGTCAACTGAACGACGCTTTGGTTTTGGCTGCTGCCACCACTACTACCTAATTCCAATACTTTGGCCATCTGATGTGAAGAACTGACTCATTGGAGAAGACCCTGATGCTGGGAAAGATTTGAAGGCAGGAGGAAAAGGGGACGACAGAGGATGAGATGGTTGGATGGCATCACCGATTCGATGGACATGAGTTTGAGCAAGCTCCAGGAGTTGGTGATGGATAGGGAAGTCTGGCGTGCTGCAGTCCATGGGGTTGCAAAGAGTCAGACATGACTGAGCAACTGAACTGACTGACCACTAGTATACCACTAGAGATACAATAGCATCACCTGGGATGATGACCGCAGTAGTGAGTGGGATACGGTGTCAGATCCAAATGCAAGTTTATGAGTAGGGGAGGGAAGACACATCTGGGGTGCCACCCATGACTAAAGGACAACAGCTAATAGCCTCAGTGAACTAGGGGAGGAATTCCAAGGATGTGTGCTAAGTCACTTCAATCATGTCTGACTCTTTGCAACCCTCTGGACTGAAGCCCGCTGGGCTCCTCTGTCCATGGGATTCTCCAGGCAAGAATATTGGAGTGGGTTGCTAAGTCATTCTCCAGGGGATCTTCTCAACCCTGGTGTCCTGCATTGGCAGGCAGGTTCTTTACCACTAGAGCCACCTGGGAAGCCTGGCTGAGAGCAGGAAGCAGCAAAGGAAAAGAAAAATCTGACAATATACTTCCTCTCATCTTTAGGTTACTGCTCTCTTCTCTGGATATTACTATCCACTGGTGTTTACATCACAAAAAATATATATTTTTTAAAGCATAATGAGCCTCTGGTATTTCCCTGGTGACTGAGCACGTACATGAGCACTATTTGGATTGACCTCCATGACTGAGCAACTAACACTCTTTCACAGTGAACTGAAAGGACAAGAGAAACAGAAAGCATGGTAGACTGTGTGGAGTTTGAGTCTGAGTGTCAGATACAGTTTCAGAATTGACATATGCTACTTTCAAGGGCTTCCCTGGTGGCTCAGACGGTAAAGCATTTGCCTTCAATGAGGGAGTCCCGGGTTCAATCCCTGGGTCGGGAAGATCCCCTAGAGAAGGAAATGGCAATCCACTCCAGCAGTCTTTTTCTTGCCTGGAAAATCCCATGGATGGAGGAGCCTGATAGGCTACAGTCCATGGGGTCACAAAGAGTCTGACAAGACTGAGCGACTTCACTTTCACTTCATTTTCAAGCTATGTGACTGTCGGCAAACCATACTTACATCTCTGAGCTTTTCTTCAGCTGTCAAAGGGATATTATAATGAGTCAGAAACAATCTTATTTGTTCATATCACATTTGTCACTTTTCCAAACTTCCAGTATTTATGAACATTTTAGAAGAAGCTACTCTAGAGACTAAGCATGGGAGGGTGATAGTGTGTTAGAGGGGGAGGGGTGTTGTTTTTCTTTATAGATCATTTGCCACATTCCAGGCACTGTTCTAAATACCTGCTATGTATTAACTCATGTATTCCTGAAACATCTCTACATAGCCCATTTACAAATGAAAAATTTGGGATAAGAAGTCACAGAGCTATTAAATGGTAGAGGCAAAGTTTCAACTCAGAAGTCTCCTATCTTAACCTCAATGCTAAATATATTGCTTTCCTCCATATCTTACATTTGAAGACAATTTGTTGCCTGTCTGCATGCTATAAACCAGTAGCTTCCTTTAAGTTTTACCAAACATTGACACCAGACATCAATAAATCTCTCTCACATTCTAACTTATTCATTTTATTATTCCAAGTTTATTAGCACATAGAAAATATCCCCTCCTTGAAATTTATAACTCACTCTGAATAATGGGTGTTTGGTTCTTATTGTTTTATCATTTCTTCAAGGGAATACTGCTTAATATTGTTTTAATTTCTACTTTATTATTATTTGATATGAATCCAATTACTGAAGTCTCCATTTATTTTCATTTAGTTCTGTCCTTAGGCATTTGACCTGGCTAAGTTTTTACAATAAACTCAAAAATCTCAATTCTTGAAAAGGCTTTATTTCTCTAATCCACCTTCCTCATCCCCTTTCCTTTCCTTTCCTATGTTAATGCTTCAGAAAGAAAAGCACAATGGCCTCTTTCAAATTTGCTTTTGTTCTCCCCTACTGGTAACATCAAACAATCCTATGTCTTGTTTTTTCCTTGTTTCAAAACAAAGAAACATAGAAAAAAAAATCTACTTCTGTATATGAAATAAGTATTTAGACAATATTGTTTAAAGGTAATGTGGTTTATAATCCACGACAGTACAGGAGAGGCAACCTCAGCTTACTCCACGTTTAGCACACTCAGTGGGCAGTTTAAGTATCCTTACAAATCCAAGTGATATTTAGAGTGGTTTAATTTTGTGATTATTGTAAAATAATATAGAATCATCAAAACATCAATGATATCCCTTGATTGTTTGTGAAACCATTTTAAATCTATATTCCCTCATATGTAGAATTACATTGCCTACAAGATCCCTCTGGACTATATTTTGCAAGCAAAAGTACACATCCATTCAGTAATAATTGAACATAAACTAAGTGCCATGTGAAGGGAAAGGCATGACGTGGTAGACTTCTAAATGCATAATCCAGCATTAATTATAATTAAAATACTTTAAGAGATGGTATTTTCATACTTGGTTAACTATAGTTCAGGAAAAAAAAGTACTTTTTGTCACACATAAAAGAACTTTTATCACACATAAACACACACACTCACACACACCTAACTGTAATTGGCATTGTTGATCAATTATGACTATCTTTTTCAATGAGACTTGACAATGTCTCAGAATCCTGATCAGTCCTCTGCACTAAGAAGCTAATGACAATTGATTGGAATTCACAAAAGAGGTGAAACTTGTTTGCTATTCCTATTACTAAAAAAATGATCCTCTATACAGAACGCCTGATGAACTATGGACGGAGGTTCATGACATTGTACAGGAGACAGGAATCAAGACCATCCCCAAGAAAAAGAAATGCAAAAAAGCAAAATGGCTGTCTGAGGAGGCCTTACAAATAGCTGAAAAGGAGAGAAGCAAAAAGCAAAGGAGAAAAGGAAAGATATACCCATTTGATTGCAGAGTTCCAAAGAATAGCAAGGAGAGATAAGAAAGCCTTCTTCAGCAATCAATGCAAAAAATAGAGGAAAACAACAGAATGGGAGACTAGAGATCTCTTCAAGAAAATTACAGATAGCAAGGGAACATTTCATGCAAAGATGGGCTCAATAAAGGACAGAAATGATATCGACCTAACAGAAGCAGAAGATATTAAGAAGAGGTGGCAAGAATACACAGAAGAACTATACAAGAAAAATCTTCATGACCCAGATAATCACGATGGTGTGATCACTCACCTAGAGCTAGACATCCTGGAATGTGAAGTCAAGTGGGCCTTAGGAAGCATCACTATGAACAAAGCTAGTGGAGGTGATGGAATTCCAGTTGAGCTATTTCAAATCCTAAAAGATGATGCTGTGAAAGTGCTGCACTCAATATGCCAGCAAATTTGGAAAACTCAGCAGTGGCCACAGGACTGGAAAAGGTCCGTTTTCATGCCAATCCCAAAGAAAGGCAATGCCAAAGAATGCTCGAACTACCTCAGAATTGCACTCATCTCACACGCTAGCAAAGTAATGCTCAAAATTCTCCAAGCCAGGCTTCAGCATTATGTGAACTGTGAACATCCAGATGTTCAAGCTCATTTTAAAAAAGGCAGAGGAACCAGAGATCAAATTGCCAACATCAGCTGGATCATAGAAAAAGCAAGAGAGTTCCAGAAAAATATCTATTTCTGCTTTCTTGACTATGCCAAAGCCTTTGACTGTGTGGATCACAATAAACTGCAAAATTCTGAAAGAGATGGGAATACCAGACCATCTGCCCTGCCTCTTGAGAAACCTGTATGCAGGTTCGGAAGCAACAGTTAGAACTGGACATGGAACAATGGACTGGTTCCAAATAGGAAAAGGGGTACGTCAAGGCTGTATATTGTCACCCTGCTTATTTAGCTTATATGCAGAGTACATCATGAGAAATGCTGGCTTGGAAGAAGCACAATCTGGAATCAAGATTGCCAGGAGAAATATTGTAACCTCAGATATGCAGATGACACCACACTTATGGCAGAAAGTGAAGAAGAATTAAAGAGCCTCTTGATGAAAGTGAAAGAGGAGAGTGAAAACTTTGGCTTAAAGCTCAGCATTCAGAAAACAAACTAAGATCATGGTATCCGGTCCCATCATTTCATGGGAAATAGTTGGGGAAACAGTGGAAACAGTCAGAGACTTTATTTTTGGGGGCTCCCAAGTCACAGCAGATGGTGACTGCAGCCATGAAATTAAAAGACGCTTACTCCTTGGACGGAAAGCTATGACCAACCTAGACAGCATATTAAAAAGCAGAAATGTTATTTTGTCAACAAATGTACATCTAGTCAAGGCTATAGTTTTTCCAGTAGTCATGAATGGATGTGAGAGTTGGACTATAAAGAAAGCTGAACGCAGAAGAATTGATGCTTTTGAACTGTGGCATTGGGGAAGACTCTTGAGAGTCTCTTGGCCTGCAAGGAGATCCAACCGGTCCATCCTAAAGGAGATCAGTCCTGGGTGTTCATTGGAAGGACTGATTTGAAGCTGAAACGCTAATATTTTGGCCACCTGATGCAAAGAGCTGACTCATTTGAAAAGACACTGATGCTGGGAAAGATTGAGGGCAGGCGGAGAAGGGGACGACAAAGGATGAGGTGGTTGGATGGTATCACTGACTCAATGGACATGCGTTGGGTGGACTCCAGCAGTTGGTGATGGACAGGGAGGCCTGACATGCTGAGGTTCACGGGGTCACAAAAAGTCAGACATGACTGAGCAACTGAACTATACCAATTTTAAAAACATCAGTCTTTTGTGGTCTATTATGAAAGACCACAATGAGAGGAACCTTCGAATTACAGACCCACTTAGCTGATGATAATGTTTTTTTCTACTTAAATATTGGCTGGCAAGGTCCAGTATATAATATTTTAAAACCATGAAGCAACATAAATGGAATTCAGGATGATAAGGACTTTGATTACACAAAGTCCTCTGTAAGTTTTCCAAAAGCTCAATTAAGATTGATATCCAAAGATCAGTGGCCCCAAAATTCAAGCAGTAATGGAAGTCTGTGCAGAAGCCCCAAATAATTTATATTTGTAAAGGACAAGTGACTATTTTCACCAGTTCCTTGAAATTCAGTAAAGCTTTCTGATAGAATCTTTAAGAATTTGAAAGACTGTAAATAAAGTGGTCAAATCAAACAAGAATATTTGCTCTCTTTAGAAATATATAACACATAGAAAAATAAGGGAAGGGAAAATGATTAATTGTAGCCTAAGTCATGGGTTTTTCAGTGACCTTTTAAATATGAGGATGTTAAGGAACCTACCCCTAGAAAAAATGGCAGTGTAGACCCAGATCTAATAATTATAAAGAAAAAAATTGTAGTTCATTTATAATACAGAAATTTGAGTGAAAACAGCATACAATGTGATTTTCAGTAATAAAAATAGAAAGTATCACTTTGAGGACAATAGTAAGTCCAATTTACATACAAGCTTAAATAACAGATGGAGACTATAAATTTGGAAAATATTTGTGGGACACAGTATGACACTACATATCAAAAATATTTAAAATATCCATACCATTTAATGTAATCTTGCTGCATTTTAGGAGTACTTTCAAGAGAAATAAAAATGAAGAGACTTATGGACAAAGTTGGTTATTACAGTATTATTTTTTAACTTATTATTATTATCATTATTATTATTATTTGGCTATACCACACAGCTTGTGGGATCTTAGTTCCCCAACCAGTGATTGAACCCATGCCCTTAGCAGTGAAAGTGTAGAGTCCTAACCACTGGACCACCAGTCAGAGACTAGATTATATAGGACCCAGTAGAACAAGTTTCTTAACTGGATGTCTGTTTTAGTCTTCTGCATTTTAATAGAGTTCCTCAGTGATTCTTTGCCTTTTGTGATATTGACATTTTTCAAGAATACTGGTCAATTAATTTTTAGACCATTTCTCATTTTGCATTTGTCTAATGTTTCCTCATAATTAGATTTGGTTATGTATTTTTTAACCAGAATATCACAAAATAACATTGTGCCCATGTCAGTGCAAAAATATCAGCAGGTTCATGATGTTGATCTGTTTTCACACTGATTATATTAACCTTGATTACCTGGCTAAAGTGGTAACTACTGGGTTTCTCCATTGTAAAGTTCTTATTTTTCTCTTTGTAATATGATTTACATCCTACAGAGTATTCTGGAACTTACCTGAGGAATAGATTGATGAAAAGCAAGACAAGAGTTAGGCAGAACAGATTAGCGACTATTATATTAGATCATGCAAGAGATTATGTGACTCAGACTAGGGAGATAGTGGTAGAAATTAAAATAAATAAATAAATGTGCTATATATTTTGGGGTAAAAGTCACTAATACCTAATGACAAATTGACTATGGATGGGTGAGAAAGCATCAGGTATAAAGAGAGACTCCAGGATTTCTGACTTGTACAACTTGATGAAGGTGATGACGTTCTTCCAGATTAGAAACATTGGATGAATTGTACCTGTTATTTTTTAAGATGAAATATGGCTAATGAGTTAGAGATGTATAAGAGTGGAAGGAAAGAGACTTGTTAAGAGTCTATTGCGTTAGTCCAGATGAATAATAACTGTTGCTTCAATTAGAGAAGATGATTAACATAGAGAAGTATCTGACTTGGAAAGTAGTTAGGAATCATAGTCTGTAGTTATTATCTCTTAATTGGTTAAGGAGAATTGGTGAGGGAGAGAGAGATAACTGGGAAATCTTCTAGATTTCTTGCTTTCAGTTGGATGAACTGTGATTACATTTATTGGGGAGAGAAAACAGTGGCATAGAACTAGGTTTAGGATAGTAGGCTACTTTCCTTTTTACTAAGAATATCACAGGGAGCAGAGGGCTGGGGGAGACAGAGGGGAAGGTCTTCTCCTGACAGGCCCAGGTTACATATGTTCTCTTGCAATTTGACTTTCCAGCAACATTGTAGCCTGGTAGGAGAACACTTTCTGTCTGGATTTTAAAAGCAAGGGTTAAGGAATCTTGTCTGCTCCTTAAGGAGCAGGATATTGTTCCTGCTCAAACATGTCATTGATTCTTTTAACTTTTAATAGGATTTGTGATGTTGCTTTGGGTACAACCACTGAATCCCTGCTGCCTCTCTTTCCTTGGGAGTGAGAAGTTCTCAAAAAAAAAAAAGTCACATCCCCATGTGGCAATATTTTCAAAATCAATCAACATAATAAGTATCATGCCATCTGCACAGTATCCAGAGGCAAAATTAGGCAAGACAAAATTCCCTAGTGGACAGAATACATTGTGCAACCAACATAATCAGAAAGAATGCTAAAAGTAATAGACATGTATTTATTACTTGAAAGAGAGCAATGTTTATACCTTTCTGATTATTCAGTGATCAACAAAATGTACATCTTAATAAGTTAAAGATGGTAATCACTTTTCAGAAAGTGAACCAGGGAAAGACGATTTAGAGCTCTGAAAATACAATTTATAGGAGACATAAACCATATAAAGAACAAGCTTAATACTTTCTGTTTCTTGGTAATAAAGAACAGAATTCATTTCTTTTTGTCTCTCCTTGTTTTTTTTGTTGTTGTTGTTGTTGTTAATTCAACAAATATATATAGGGCTCCTATATGTGTACTATGTTTTCACTCTCTGTGGCCTGACAGATGGTAAATTTCTGATTTGTCTATCTGAAATTATAGCATATGAATCAGTGAAGAGAATTAGGTCTCTCTGTTATCAATGAGAGATAATATAAAAGGCATTGGCAAATAGAATAGAGACAGTACAAAAATGTACATTTAGCTACTTTGTTAGTTATTTAGAATACAGAATACATTTTGTATTAAATCACTATGAAAAAATGAAATAGTACAATAATTATTAGTGGCATATTGTAGAATTCTAATGGGGAAATATCTTGTTTCAGTCCCATCACACAAAGAGTACAAAACCTTTTAGGAATCCTAGATCTTCACTAAAGCTACTTAAAGACAAAATTAGCAGTCAATTCTGTAAGATTTACCATCACTAATCCTTCCATCAAACATTTGATAGAATGGACTGTTTATTCACAATAGTTGATCCTTTTGCATTGGTTGAAATGTACAGAATGAATGGAAGCCAAAATTGAACTCCTGCTATGCCATCATGTTTGTTTCAAAAGCCAGTGTATCTCAAACATGTATGGCCTGAATTATCTAGATCAATATTTCTTTAACTCCTCATATATAAACACAAATGTGTTCCAAAGATTCTTGAATAAATATAGTTCCCAATATTTACAACTGAAATAATTACATTATAAAATTAAAAACAAATCTTACATTGTTTTTTGAATGTAACTAATGACGTCTTATGTTTTCTAGTTATATTTTTCTCCAGATACCTAACATTTTCCTGAGATGAAATAGACCTATTTCCCAGAGAAACTAATCTCTACCTACCTCATGTTAGCAAAGAATACCAATTATGAAAGATAAGAATGTGCCATAAGTGACAGCTGAAGTGGGTTTATGCCTGTCATGCTAATAAGACCCAAATAATCAAGATTATTTCTCCAGGTAGAGTCACTTGGTCTTTCGTGGCCAATAGGATAAGACCAACAAAATAGCTAATTACCTGCTGGATTTTCAAATTCCATGAGCGCTGAAAGGTCTTCCAGTAGGCTGCTTCTCAAATAAAAGACTTTTCATTTGCAAAACTAAGATAAAGCCTCAAGAAACTCCACAGGATCTAGAAAAATGATTGACATAAGATACATACCCACTGGCGAATGATTTGTAAATACTATATATCAACAAATAATACATTAAAATATCTGCTTTCTGATATGTTCGAATTCTGTTTCACTACAAAATACACTTTAACATGGTAAGTATTTACCTGTCCAAGTGGCGAACATTTTTCTTTTAGCAACTAATCGGCTTGTGCATTTTTCTTGTCTTCTCCACATGAGACCAGTTGCAGGAAAATTACTCTAGGCTATGTGTGTTTTAAAATGACCTGCTTTCAAATGTGTGCTTTTAGTGCATTTGAACTACTCAAAAAATAAAAGGGACAAGCCCTTTTGTGAACAGTGCTTAAGAAGCAGGCAAGTTATTAGCAGATCAGCCTAAGTACTTTAGCACTCTCCACAGGTCTGAGAAAGGGAGCATACGAACTGCCAAAGCAGCACAGCTGTTTGAGAGTCTGTGGACTCATGAATTGGGGGTCCTGCCTCCATTGTTTTTCTCAGTGAATTTTAATTTTAGCTAAATGCAGCCTCAAGAAAGGATAATGGTGAGATTTTCTGCTCCTTAGACTGAGGATATGTTTAGTTGCCCTTGGCAGGAGTTGCAGAGTAGGACAGGAAATGGAGAGAATTTACAGAACAAGAGAAGCAAATTGTTATTATGAGTGTAATATGAGTTGTAACAGCCAAAGGGATATAAATTGAAATTGTAAGAATATATCTTTCATATAAAAATTAGTTAAAAATAAGCACACCATTTTGCCAAAAGAGACATGAGAAGGGCACTATCCTAGATTGCTTAGAGGAATGTCAACTAATCATTTCTGGGGAAAACATGACAAAATGCATTGAAAGCCTTTAAAATGCTCATATTCTTTGATTTTTCCCATTTAGGATTAATAAAAGTTTGAGAAGAGGTAATGACTAAATATGCTAGTCAACTACCACAATTGCCTCCCTGAAGCCAACACGCAGAGTGAAGCCACCGCTCTTGTGGATCACATTGCTGCTGGGTGTTTGAAAGAGTTCAATGCTATTTTTGATTGCACTTGGATCCTAAGGTGTCTTTAGCTTTGAAATATTATTTTAAAATATAAAAATGAAATAGATAAAACCACACACAGATGAATAGTTCTTTAAATCAAAGTCCATAGAAAATGCTTAGATCTGCTGTTTTATCTCATGGAAAGCAAATTCATTTATTTGAAGAAAATCTCCAAAGATCAGATCAGTAAGGAGTGCTTGATAACAAGTCAAAACCCATTTTCCTCACAAATAGCATAGGATATATTAGAATATATTGTGTTCCTTTTCATCAGGAAAGCAGCATTGAAAGAATGGATTCTGGTAGGCAGCCTTAGAAATGTTGATAATGTAAATGCTTAGCAAGAAACACTTCCACATGTTTCCTAACTTAGCATCCGAGGTTGTTGTGTACGCTCTTCATCTTGCTTCACTGCACACCTACAATCGAATTACACTTTTGAGTCCTGAATGGGTTACAATTTGTCCCTTGATAGGAAGTGGAAGTGGAGTCACTCAGTTGTATCTGACTCCTTGTGAACCCATAGACTGCAGCCTACCAGGCTCCTCCGTCCATGGGATTTTCCAGGCAAGAGTACTGGAGTGGGTTGCCATTTCCTTCTCCAGGGGATCTTCCTGACCCAGGGATTGAACCTGGGTGTCCCGCATTGTAGACAGATGCTTTACCATCTGAGCCACCAGGAAAGTCTCCCTCTATAGGAGCTGGGTTCATAAATACAGCTAGAATGGTCATGATAGAGATGACAATAATCTTTGAAAAATGAACGAAATATATTGTTGTAACCATGCGTTCCAGGAAACAAACTCACTCAGAAGGACAATGCGGACAGTGGAGTGCAATTTGTTACACCAGCAGGCCCAAGGCAGAGTCTCCTTTTTGCCAAGGACCCCGACCAGTCTTTGTGAAAACCTTATATACCCTAAGTGTAAAAGGTTCCCTGAAACTAGTCTCAACAAAGGAAAAAGAAAGATACAATCAAAGTTAACCCGTGATTCATATGCTGTAAGCCTAGGTAGTTAACAGTGGACAATTATCAATAAGCTTGTGGTCGTACCGCAATAAGCAAAATAGAGTGTATGATTCTCTTTGCTTACACAGATAATTAGGGTATTCTTTTAGGCTATGGAGAGCTCTGGGGCTCTTCCTTCCAGGGGCCTGGTTTTCCGGTTGGTATGTCGTTTCCATAGATACTGGGCATATAGCTCAAAGTCCACAGTCTGGCCCAAGATGGAGTCCTGCTTTCAACATAGAGTCTGTTCTGTTTCCTCCTTCATTCCCTGCTCTTGATGCTCTTAACTCATAATATGAGCATCATTCATAAAGATATATTACACCCTGGCTCTCCGACCGCCAATCTGGGAGAACGACACCAACCTTTGGGTTACAAAGTTCATAATACATTTTAAAATGCAAGGTCCACAGAACAGAACTATCAAGGCAACTCCATGCCTAAAAGAATACCCTAATTATCTGTGTAACCGAATAGAATCATACATTCTATTATGCTTATTGGGGTATGACCACAAGCCTATTGATAATTATCCACTGTTAACTACCTAGGCTTCAGAGAAGGCAATGGCACCCCACTCCAGTACTCTTGCCTGGAAAATCCCATGGATGGAGAAGGCTGGTAGGCTGCAGTCCATGGGGTGGCTGAGGGTCGGACATGACTGAGTGCCTTCACTTTCACTTTTCACTTTCATGCATTGGAGAAGGAAATGGCAACCCACTCCAGTGTTCTTGCCTGGAGAATCCCAGGGATGGGGGAGCCTAGTGGGCTGCCGTCTATGAGGTCGCACAGAGTAGGACACGACTGAAGCAACTTAGCAGCAGCAAGTACCTAGGCTTAAGGCATATGAATCACAGGTTAACTTTGATTGTATCTTTCTTTTTCCTTTGTTGAGACTAGTTTCAGGGAACCTTATATACTTAGGGTATATAAGGTTTTCACAAAGACTGGTCAAGGTCTTTGGCAAAGAGGAGACTCTGCCTTGGGCCCACTGGTGTAATAAACTGCACTCCACTCTCTGCATTGTCCTTCTGAGTAAGTTTGTTTCCTGGAACACACGGCTACAACAATATCATTGGTCTTACCAATGAACCACATGTGTTTGATTAAAAAAAAGCTGCAAAGCAACAAGGTAAAAACTCTTAAGCCGAGCCCTGCTCTTCACTTCTGCTGCTGCTGCTGCTATGTTGCTTCAGCCGTGTCCGACTCTGTGTGACCCCATGGCCTACCAGACTCCTCCATCCATGAGATTTTCAAGGCAAGAGTACTGGAGTGGGGTGCCATTGCCTTCTCCATCCTCACTTCTGACTGAACACTAAATAATGACTTGGGAAGAATGATATGAGGAAAAAATGTCACCATGAATTGCTACAAGAAAAGATCAAGTAGCCCTGGTAATTATGAGTCTGTCATTTTGACATGAAGAAAAAAAATCACAAGAGGTGCCAAATACCTGGGAGAGACCTGTGCTTGTCATTTCAATTCAGAGGCAAGGGAAAATCAGCTTGATTAGAAGAGGGCACTTTGACAAATAAAAGCATTTTGTGTTTTTGGATTGCTTGTACTCCTGCAAATATTTTTAAAGGAAAAAAAGCAAAAGCTGCCCATTAACAGTTCCTTTAAGTGTATTTAGACAGCAAACAGCATTTAATAAAAGCTGTAACTTAGGTCAATCCACATATTTGTGGTGTGGGCAGTATCTCATGTCTATTATATCTGACAGATGCAACATCACACTTTGATTAAATGTAATGTGGCTTCTAAGAGATGCAGCTACTTTTGATGCCAGAGTGTTATATTTAGAGACTTCCAGGGATAAGGTGACATGAACAGTGCAGACTGTCAGAGAGTTACATGAACCATCTTATCCTGCATTTCCTTTAAAGTTTTAAAAATCTTTTTGTCCAGGTACTTTAGATGCAGTTTCTAATTTCATAGGGTCCACTTTTTGGATATGAAAACTAACCATCAGAGAGGTCAGGTAACTTGCCCAAGGTCACACAGCAAAGAATAGGAGAATAAGCATTTGCCCTAAGGTTTGTCAGATCTTTACAAAGCCTATATCATTTTCCCCACGCTACTGTAACTCTGTAAGAATACTGGTATAAAGTCAGGAAGACAGGCTCTGGTGTGAGTTTTGTTACTGATTCAACAGCCTTTAATGCTTGTCTGCTTGTACTCCTTCCCTCTTGTCATTTCATAGGCCAATTCCTTTTCAGCACAGCTCACAATGTTCACTGGTTCCTGTTTTTCTCGTTTTACCAGTGTAAATAATTTCATAAATACTCTCTGAATCAAGATGAATAGGAGGTTGAGTTTGCTCCTGTAGGCTTCTAGGATAATGACACAAAGGTAGACCCTCAGGGAGTCATATAAAGCAGGGAAAGAGGAAAAGATTAGAATTCATCACCCCAAGTCCTTCCTTCTTGTCAGCTTTGGCTGGATTCCCTGAGTCTGTCATCTTTAGTGAGGTGTCTGGGACTTAGTCAGTCCAACAGAAATGCACAAAGTCTAAACAGATTATTTAATCAATTGTGTTATTTCTGCTAGTAGTCTCTCACATTTGCTGGGATAGTTGATCTAGTTTAGTGTTAGTCACTCAGTCATGTCCAATTCTTTGTGACCCCATGGACTGTAGCCCACTAGGCTCCTCTGTACTTGGAATTCAGCAGGCAAGAGTCCTGGAGTGGGTTGCCATTTCCTCCTCTAGGGGATCTTCCCAACCCAGGGATTGAACCCCAGTCTCCCACATTGCAAGCAGACTCTTTGCCACCTGAGCCACTAGGGAAGATGGGATAATTGATGGGAGACTGCAATAACAATGAGATTACTGCTGGAAACTGGTGGCATCCATCTCACCAAGCAGAATGGGCAGAGTTACTAAAGACAGTCAGTCACTCTTCACCGATTTCTTCCCACAGAAAAGGGGAAAATGCAAGTTACCTTGTAGAATACTAAGAAACAATTATGTTTCTCTCTATTTTTTATTTCTTTTTAACTTTTTTAGATGTTATTTATTTCTGAAACATGTAAGGGTTGGAATCCCCCTGACTTTTCTCTTTAAGAATTTGGATGATATTCAATTGAGAGGGTAACAGGCAGGAAGGCCAGAGGTCTCCAAACGGAGGAAGTAGTCTGCAAGGTTCACATATTTTATCTCTCTCTTAAGCAGCAGGAGGAAACAAATTAGTGTTATATTTTCTTCCTTTCTCTATACAAATCTAAAAAGAGGTTTCTCTTAAAATTTTGTGTTGCCATAATGACACCTAGTTCCACCTGAACTTTTCTCAAACCATGAGCTAACCAATGCATTTTTCTTATGGAAATGTTTGTCTTAAGCTATGTTAATATACTATGTACTTACCCTAGGCTCAGTCTTCAAGTCAGTTCTTCCTAAGGGCTCAAAACAGACTTGACAAACCAGTGTGTTATACTCATACATTGTTCGTCTAATCTATGTTAAGGAAACTATATATATTTGTGTGGAAATATGCCTTTCTTCAGGATTCATGTCAATAGTTTTATGGCCCGGGATGACTCACCTGTTGCCAATGTTATTTCAATGCATGTTGTGGGTGAGGGGCCTGGTGCCATTCTTGGAATTTTGAGACATTTCCTTTCTCTAATTAGCAGACTGCTAGCAGCTATATAACATCCGGCTGAAGACTAGCAGGAGGGTACTCTTTCTGCCCCCTTCTGATGTCTATGTCAGAAGCTTTCTCTATCTCTTTTATACATTAATAAAACTTTATTACACAAAAGCTTTGAGTGATCAAGCCTTGTCTCTGGCCCTGGATTGAATTCCCCTCTGGAGGCCAAGAATCACAGCATCTTTCGTAGTTCAACAACAACCTTTCACAATGATGCTTAATCTCTATTAATATTCATATAACTACCTGACAGGTGGTACTATCAACATATCAATAATCATAATGAGGAAAAGCCCAAAGTGCATTCTTGATAGGGTAGCAGATAACATTAAATCCTGGACAGGGGACAAACATCAATTGTCAGGCATCCTCAGATGCCAGAGGAAACACCACAAGGTTCTTCACAGACTTTATCTCATTTTAATACAGAAACAATCCAAGTATAGTGGGTACTTTTGTCTTCATTTTGCTGATGAAAGGGCTGAGAGCCATAGAGGATAGTGACTTACTCAGAATCCCACAGCTAATCAGGACAGAGCTGCCATGATTTCAGGTGCCTTTGCTGTTTGTACTACATGACGCTAGAGCATCTGGGCTCTCTCAGCTGGTCCTCCTTAGCCTTTGTGATTGAAGACACATTTAACAGATGGGGAAGGGTGCAGTTGTAGCTTTATAGCACAGTGCAGTGTTCCCCTCTGTGCAGACAACTTGTCATGTCCCTCATTATCACTAGGATCTAACCAACTGAACAAACTAACCCAGATTTAGAATCAGAGAAAATAAAAGCTCTGCCTAGATACTGGCACATGCTGGTTCTACATCTAATTAACTCCTTTAACGGCACTTGGAAGGAGAGAGGTGGCATTATCAGCCTCTTGACAGATGAGGAAACTGGGCCAAAGAAAGGTGAAATGAGTTATCCAGCATCATTCAGAAAGTGGTTATGGAGCTTGAAAGAGACACGTAGCCTTTGGACTCTTTTTTCAGCTTATTGACAAGAACATTCTACATCAAACACAAGGCACTATAATATATAACTCCAGCTGTAGAGGCCAATTATTCTTTCAAAATAAAATCGTACATAAACATATATTTAAACGAAAAATGGTAGCTTAATTTCTATCACAGTCACCCAGGTTTGGAGAGCAAACTAACTCATGAATATGGCCCTGAACTTTAACAAATTAATTCTATTTTTCTACAAATGATTTTATCAAGATGTCCCAAACTGGTATGTTTTGCAGCTTGCAAGAGCCATGTTCTTAATCAATACTATGTTTCTATTTGGGTCCCAAATATTAATAGTAAATAAAGTATCATTGCAGAAACCCAACCATGAGACCAATTCCCATTATCTTCCTGTCATTCAAAATAAGAGATTAAAACAGGTAACTCTCATTTATCAGTCCACGTTTGTCCTTTCTTTCAAGAGCTTGACCTTTCTGGTTTTCTAGAAATGCAGTCAGAAAAAATTACAGTGCTGACTATTTGGAGAGCACCCAAAACTACTAGCTGAGTCATGGAAGGATGGATAGTTATGATTTGAGATATGATAATAATAATACAGCTACAGTTTATCTGTGTGGGTCAGTCACTCAGTTGTGTCCGACTCTTTGTGACCCCATGGACTATAGCCCGCCAGGTTTCTCTGTTCATGGAATTCTCCAGGCAAGAATTCTGGAGTGAGTTGACATTTCCTTCTGCAGGAGATCTTTCCAGCCTAGGGATTAAACCCAGGTCTCCCATAGCGCAGGCAGATTCTTTACCGTGTGAGCCACTAGGGAAACCACTGTTTATAACCTGTTATTGTGCTTTGGGTACTGTGATGAATTCTGTTTGATGTACATTGTTTTCTTTAATCCTTACAGGAAACCTCAGTGATAACTTCTCTTATGTATCATCATTCACATTTTAAAGATATGGAAACTGAGGCACAGTGTGTTGACATATTTCACACAGCTATATGAATCTGAGCAGGCATTCAAAGTAGACCAATTTCCATGCCTAAGATCTTAAATAATGTTTGATGTAATTCTTCTGCCAAGAAGCCTGTACAGAGTTACAGAGCCAACATGTCTGCTGAATAAAGTAGTCCTAATTCCCAAGGGAAGATCATACTGGGCTCTTGGCCAGTATACTGTATTATCCCTCATTCTCTGCAATAAAGACCATGAGTCACTGCCTATCAGTCAACAGGCATTTATGCTGAATATACTATGTGGAGAGCTCTAGACGAGGGACTGCAAGGGTAGCAAGGAAAACTGACCAAGGGAACAAACACAGCAACAAGCTCACAGAAATCTACAATTTGGGACTTGCAAAAAGAAAGAATTAACTGCAAATATATATATATATATATATATATATATATATATATATATAACTAAAGTGAAATCGAGATTACTTGCAGAAAGGATAGTTTGGAAAATATGCATTCAGCCAGTCATTTATTCTGAAGATAGGAATTGAATTAAAAACATAGGAACTGTATAGCAGTAGTTTATGATAAGAAGTGATTGTTTCATAAATAGCAATAACTGTCCATGAAACAGAAACAGACTCACAGACATGGAGAACATATTTGTGCTTACCAAGGGGGAGAGGAGGTGGGAAAGGGGTGGAGTGGGAGTTGGGACTGGTAGATGCAAACCAAAAAGAGAAAAAAAGAAGTGACTGCTTGACCAAATTAATCATTTTACCCCAAACCAGTATGTACGTGTGTGTGTGTGTGTGTGTGTGTGTGTGTTTGGATAGACCTGATCAAAACTACACAAAACTGGCTGATCACAAAATACTGTTTATATCTTCACAGTTCACATACTGTTGAAGCCTGGCTTGGAGAATTTGAGCATTACTTTGCTAGTGTGAGAGAGGAGTTCAATTGTGTGGTAGTTTGAGCATTCTTTGGCATTGCTTTTCTTTGGGATTGGAATGAAAACTGACCTTTTTCAGTCCTGTGGCCACTGCTAAGTTTTCAAAATTTTATGGCATGTTGAGTTTAGCACTTTCACAGCCTCATATTTTAGGATTTGAAATAGCACAACTGGAATTCCATGTATCACGTGTACCGTGTACACTGTAAAAATTTAAAATAATTTTGCCTCATTGCCAAGTTTGTGTTCTAGGTTTAAGTAAACCCCAATTTCTCTGTTGGTAGACAACTTCTAAAGAGAGTATTTTCTTATGGAGTAGTCAGTTATGTGGGTGAAAATCAATTGTTCTTCTCATACTGACCTAAAAGTTAATCACTAGTGAGGAAAAAAAAATATAACCTCCAGTAGCAAAGAATTAATCAGCTGAATTTAAAGTCATTCCCTATATATGGCTTTGTATATGCACTCAAATCTAAACTCCTTTCATGTCTCCATTTACAGAAGCTCTGTTGAATTACTCCACCCTCAGCATCATAGATGCCCCTGAATATCGCACTTTCAAAGTGACTTGGATGAAGATTTCAGCCTGTATGAATAGATACCTTAACTGTGGATTTTGACTGGAGTGACATATTGAGTACAGGCTACCACATCATGTACAGGAGCTCAGGGGATAGAGGATTATTGTGACAAAGCAAGGGATTGCGTATCCAAGTTTCTCAGGTGGTTTAAATTTACTATATTCTTTTTTTGTGAATTTCCTGGGGTTTGTTTTATTATTTTTGTTCCTTAAGGTTTGTTTTGTTATTTTTGTTTTGTTTATTAATTCTGATTGGTTTTATATCCTCTTTGGAAAAGTGGGAGAAGTTTAAGCTTCACAGGCACACAGACATCCCTAATTTGAATCTTGGACTTGCTGTTTTCTAGCTGTGAAACCTTGAATAAATTCACCATTTCTTCATCTGTGAAACAGGAGTAACAGTAGACCTTACCTCAATGTTATTATGAGGAGTCTTTGAGATAATGCATGTGAAGTGTGTAGCAAAGTTTGATACAGTAGAAAATCACACATGCTAGCTGCTGTTCCTCCTGCTATTACTACAAACCACCACTACCATCATCACCATCACCATCACCACCACCATCATAACCACCACCATCACCATAAGCATCACCACCATCACCACCATCACCACAATCACCACCACCATCTCCATCACCACCATCACCATAACCATCACCACCACCATCACCATCACTACCACCACCACCACCACCACCATCATCATCACCACCACAACCATCATTACTGTCTTCATCCATTTGGGCTGCTATAACAAAATATCACAAACTGGGTAGCTTATAAACAACACAATTTTTTTCCTCACAGTTCTAGAGGCTAGAAAGTCTAGGGTGAAGCCCCAGCCTGGTCAGGTGAGGGCACTCTTTGTAGTTTGTAGCTGGTGCCTTTTCACTATGACCTCACAGTGAAACAGGTTAGGGATCTCTTCGGAGCCTCTTTCATAAAGCATTAATTCCATTCATTAGGGCTCCACGTGCATGATTTAAGCATCTGTGAAAATACCTGCCTCCAAATGTCATGATCTCTGCAGGTTGAGATTTCAACATATGAACTTAACATGGCATAAACATTCAGACCATAGCAACTACATACTTGACTACTGTGAAGAAAAAATGTGGTGAGAAAGAAAAGACAGCAATTCTACTTCTCAGATTGGTATGAGAGCCTTATCCTTTGTTAACAGAAGCAGACTCAATGAAGCATCTATCAAATCTTATATCATCTTTCAAATTTTTATGCTTCCAGATAAGCTAGCTTTTCAAGCAACTTGTTTGGCTCCAGAGAAAAGAAATGGTTAACTAGCACAATTATTCTACTAGCTGTATCATGCAGATAAAACCAGTTGGTGGGACAGAATTATTTGTTTTCCCACTGAGAAACGGTAAACTTGCCAGAGGATATCTGTGATCAGTTGCAAAGCTTTTAAAATCCTGTGCTCTTTGCCCAGAGCTACTGGATTCCTTTATGTGGCTGCACTGAAGGAGTAATTGTTAGAAATCACTAACATAGTTGTTTAAAAACATGGTTTATGATCACAGTACAGTATATTATGCATGGAATGAGGACCCATTCTAATGTACTTTTTAATCTATCTTTGACAAGGTTCTTGAAAAATGTGGGAGGTGCACAAGAACCAAGCTAGAATTAGTGAAACTGTTCTGTTCCATTATCTTTTTATTACAGCTGGGGAAACAAGTGTGTGAAGATAAAGGTCAAGAAAGTTAGTCAAGGCCGTAGAGACATTGGTGGAACCAAAAAAAGCCCATTTTCTGATGGTAAAGCCAATTTTTGATGGGTAATTAAAAAAAAAAACATTTAAGTCAACTAAACACTACTTCTCTTGTTTTACGAGGTTTTGTATATTAGAGAGAAAGAGAGAGAGAATGAACATCATCACACTGATTAACTTACTACAGTAGAAATAAATATCTTAATAAATTTAGTGGAAAACAAAAAGCAACCTTGATTTTATAGAATAGAATAGAGTTCATTCACTCAAAAACATTGTATTTGAATTTGTGAAAAAATCTTGTTTTTCTTCAAAAAGTGTTCCAGGTTGAAAGCAGCACTTCTGGAATGCTAGAGTAAAAACTTCTGCATAATCTATTTTCCATAAAGGCCATGAGAACACTGGCAAAAATATTCAAAACTGAGTATTTTAAAAACTGAAGAAATCAGCCAAAAGCTTGTAAAAATCCAAAGAATGCTTATTCAAGAAAAAGTACCATATCTTTGTGAAATAGCGATTGTGTGGTATTTAAAACTTGACTTTTTCTTATTCCTATCTCCCCAGTTTTGCAGTAACCTTGAAGTGCAATAGCCTCACAACTGTGGTAGCTGTGAAAAGCAACAACTTAGCAGTCACTGGAGAAGGTAATGTTTGGAGCTGGCCTCAAATCCCCATGTACAAAGAACTGTCACTGTTTGACCTGTCTAGCAGCACCTGCCAAAGCCCTGATTAAACAGCATGTCTTTATTTGACCTGACTTAGGGCATGGCCAGTGTAAATTGAGCATTTGTTAAAAACAATCAGCCACACTTGTATAAAACTCCAGCTGCCTGATGTGGGGACAACAGTTGGAACAAACAGGAGACTGATCAAAAAAACATGAAACAAAAATCTGAGGAACCACATATTCACAGCAGGCTTTGAAAAACTCAAACATGTTCTTGGAAATAAAGAAAGCACATGCAGGTTTATGTGTATACCCAGGAACTACACAAGAAACACCAAACCTCTCATTTCTGGATGAACTTGAGGCTCTGCACAAGCCAGAAGTGATTTTATTTTATTTATTTTATTTTATTTTTTAACTTTACAATATTGTATTGGTTTTGCCATATATCAACATGAATCTGCCACAGGTATACAAGCGACTGCCAGAATGTAGAAAGCATGCCCCAACATATATACAGAGACCCCTCAGCAAAGACTGGGACACATCGATTCAAAACATTTAAGGAAACCTCTATTAAATCATTTGCTGACCACTAATGATTTGAGTGGCTAATGAAATAGGGATTTCATGGCCTCAGATGAGATAGAATACAGACTTTGCAGATTTAGCTTAGAAAAGTCACTGAACAAGCAACAAAAGAAAGAAAAACTAGGAGTAACAACAATAACTCCTTTTGGGAAATGATATCTGACCTCTCGAATTTTGCATTATTTTATTTTAAATGTACAGTTTTTAACAAAAAATTATAAGACACATAG
Source organism: Bos grunniens (assembly GCF_055505025.1). NCBI lineage: Eukaryota > Metazoa > Chordata > Mammalia > Artiodactyla > Bovidae > Bos > Bos grunniens. The sequence goes on along the minus strand of NC_141194.1, from coordinate 119,548,702 downwards.
AGAAATAAAAGCATGTACCATATGCCAGAACACAAGCAATAAATATAAACTTACCCTTAGGAAGTATAGCTGTTGGTATTACCAGACAGACTCTAAATCAGAGCAAATATGTTCAAAGAACTAAAGAAAATAATATCTGAAAAATTAAAGTATGACAGTGGTATCAAACTTAATAGAAAATACCAGTAAAGTGATAAAGATTATAAAGAAAGAAAAACATGAAATTCTGGGCTGAAAAGCCCAATAACTGAAATGAAAAAATTTACCAGACAGGCTCAAGATCAGAAAACAAATGTGACCTAGCAGAAGAAAGAATAATAAACACAGATCAATTGGGAATATTCAGTCTGAAGAATAGACAGTAAAAGAATGAAGAAGAATGAACAGAGCTTCAGAAATTTGTGGGGATGAAATCAAACACATCAAAATAACACATAATGATAGTACAGCATAGAGTTAGAGAAACAATTAGAAAAGAATACTTGGAAAAAAGTAACAGCTGAAAACTTCCCAAATTTGCTGAAAATTATTAATCTACACATCCCAGGAAGTTCAATGAACTCCAAGTAGAAAACTAAATGACATGCACATCTTGCTGCTTCTAAAGTCACTTTAGTCGTGTCCGACTCGGTGTGACCCCATAGACTGCAGCCCACCAGGCTCCCCCATCCCTGGAATTCTCCAGGCAAGAACACTGGAGTAGGTTGCCATTTCCTTCTCCAATGCATGAAAGTGAAAATTGAAAGTGAAGTCGCTCAGTCGTGTCCGACTCTTAGCAACCCCATGGACTGCAGCCTACCAGGCTCCTCCATCCATGGGATTTTCCAGGCAAGAGTACTGGAGTGGGGTGCCATTGCCTTCTCCGATGCACACCTTAAGACATCATACTTAAACTGTCAAATGACAAAATGAAGGCAAGAAAATCATGAAAAAGTGAGAGAAAGTTGACTCGTGAAATACATGGCATATTCAGTAACAGTAACAGCTAACTTCTCACCAGAAAACATGGAAGGTTAATGAAATAAACTATCAACAAAGCTATCCTGCAAAGACAAAGGATAAATTATGAAGTGCATGGGTTCTCAGTTGCTCAGTCATATCTGATTCTTTATGGCACTATGGACTATAGCCCGCCAGGCTCCTCTGTCCATGGAATTCTCCAGGCAAGAATGTTGGAGTGGATTGTCATTTCCTCCTCCAGGGGATCTTCCCAACCCTGGGATCAAACCTGCGAACCAAACTCCTGCATCTCGTACATTGGCAGGCGGATTCTTTTTTACCTCTGAGCCACCTGGGAAGCCCTAAACTATGACATTCATAGATAAACAAAAACTGAGAATTTGTTGCTCACTGACCTGCTATGCTGCTGCTGCTGCTGCTGCTGCTGCTAAGTCGATTCAGTCGTGTCTGACTCTATGCGACCCCATAGACGGCAACCCACCAGGCTTCCGAGTCCCTGGGATTCTCCAGGCAAGAAAACTGGAGTGGGTTGCCATTTCCTTCTCCAATGCATGAAACTGAAAAGTGAAAGTAAAGTCGCTCAGTCGTGTCCAACTCTTAGCGACCTCATGGACTGAAGCCTACCAGGCTCCTCCGTCCATGGGATTTTCCAGGCAATAGTACTGGAGTGGGTTGACATTGCCATTTGGAATACTAAAAGCAACCCTTCAGGTATACATGAAAAGACACTTGAGAAGAACTTGGAATCACATGAAGAAATAAGAAGCACTGATAAATGCAAGTACATGAGTAAATAAAAAATAAAGTGTAAATATATTTTTGTCTGTAAAGCATTTTTCCTCTCCTATCTGATTTAAATGACAATTGCATAACATAATGATTATATGTCTTTGATAATAGGCACAACAGAATGTATGAAGATGTAATTTGCTTAATAAAGAAGGAGAAAGGAAATGGAGCAATATAGCAGCGAAGGTATTTATTATATTGAAATTAAGATGATATTGATCCAATTTAGATTGTTATAAATTAAGGTGTTAATTTTGATTGCCAGAACAACTACTAAGAAAATCAGAAAAACACTAAGGTGCAAAAACAGGTACACTTTATGTTTTGTCAATATTTTTTTATTGCAAAGCACTTAGTATAAAAGCAAGGTAGTCTATCTACTTTGAATTTCCAACTTTCAGTCCACACAAGGAATAAGGTATTTTTTTTTTCATTTTGTTTATTTGTTTTTACAAATCAGTTTTTTAAGTGAAGTATAGTTGATTTACTAGATTATATTAGTTTCCAGTGTACAGCATAATGATTCAATATTTATATATCTTATACTTCATTTAAAGTTATTACAAAATAATGGATATATTTCCCTCTGCTGTACAAATATATCCTTGTTGCATGTATATTTTATACCTAGTAGTTAGTATCTCCTATTTCTATCCCTATCTTGCCCCTCCCTCCCTTCCATCACCCCACTGGTAACCACTAGTGTGTTCTTTATATCTGTCAGTCTAAGTTTTATATTCAGTTATTTTTTACTTTATATAACAGACTCCATATATAACGGAATATTTGCCTTTCTGTGTCTGACTTATTTCACTAAGCATATTACCCTGTAGGTCCATCCACATTGTTGCAAATGGAACGTTTCATTATATATATATATATATATAATACATATATTATATATATATATTATATCTTATTTACCCATTCATCTGTTGATGGACACCTATGTTGCTTCCAAATCTTGGTTATTTAAATAGTGTTCCTGTTGCGATGAACATTAGGGTGCATATATCTTTTTGATTTAGGATTTTCATTTTTATTAGATTTATATCCAGGAATAAAATTTCTGGATCTTGTAATAGTTCTATCTTTAGTTTTCTAAGGACCCTCCATACTGTTTTCTACAATAGCTGTACCAATTTACATTGCCATCAACAATGTACAAGGGTTTACTTTTCTCCACACCCTCGCCAGCATTTGTTTGTTTTTGATGATGGCCATTATGACAGGTGTGAGGAAATATTTCATTGTGGTTTTGATTTCCATTTCTCTGATTTTAAGCAACATGAAGCATCTTTCCGTGTGCCTGTTGGCTATGTATATCTTCTTTGGAAAAATATTTATGAAGATCTTCTGTCCATTTTTTGATTAGTTTGTTCATCTTTTTCAATATTGAGTTGTATGAAACACTTATATGTTTTGGATATTAACCCTTTGTTGATCCCATCATTTGCAAATATTTTCTTCCATTCAGTAGATTGTCTTTTTATTTTGTCAATGGTTTCCTTTGCTGTACAAAAGTTTTAAGTTTAGGGCTTCTCTGGTAGCTCAAATGGTAAAGAATCTGCCTGCAATGCAGGAGACTTGGGTTCAATCCCTGCATCAGGAAGACCCCCTGGAGAAAGGAATAGCTACCCACTCCAGTATTCTTGCCTAGAGAATCCCATGGAGAGAGGAGCCTGGCAGGCTCCAGTCCACTGGGTCACGAATTAGTGACTAACACTCACTTTCACTGAAGTATGGGCACATGAAACCTCCAGCTTTGTTCTTTTCTTCTCAATATTGCTTTGGTAATATTGGGGGTATGTATTGGATCCATATAAATTTTAAGATTATTTGTTCAGTCTTCAATGTATATTATAAAGCTACATTACTGAAGACAATGTGGTATTGACATAAGGATAAATACACTAGAAAACAGAATTGACAATCTATATATAGACCCACACATACACAGTAAATTAATTTCCAACAAAGATTTTAATGAAATTCAATGGAAAGAAGAAAACATTTTCAACAAATGGTACTGGAACAACTGGATATCTATATTAAAACTAATAACTACCTTACACCATACATAAAACAAAACCTACAATGGATCACAGACCTAATTAAGAAGCTGAAACTAGTAGTTTCTAGAAGAAAAGCTCTCTGTTTGCAGAGTTAACAAAACTTTCTTACAAATGGCATTATTTTTAAGAAAATTGAAAATAAATAAATTGCACATCATACTGAAAGAAACTGCTCATCAAGGGACCTCATTAAGAAAATTTAAATAGACATGGAAGACATATTTGCAATGAGTATATCTGATAAAACCTGTATCTTGAAGTTTAAAGAATTCTTGTAAATAAACAACAACAAACACCTAGTGAAAATTGCAAAAATATTTAAACAGATATTTTTAAAAAGATATAGGAAAAGTTTAAGAACAGGTATATAAAATTGTTAAGTAAATTGAGCCAAAATGATATACCGCATTGGATTAATTCCCTACTCTTACATAGTTGCTCTTATCAGACAGTTCTTTTTGCCATCAAATGGTTCTCCCCACCTGCACTTATTTTGAGTTTCATGGTAATTCCTGTCACCTAATATTGCTGTGGATTTTATTTGTGAGTTTTAAAAATCCCTTTCCATGTTACTTTGTCTTGTAGGGGAATTAATTGAACACACACACACACTCACTCCATTATGGCTACCATCTTCCAGAATCATCTCTTCCCTCAAATTTCCTCTTGATGTTGTCCATTTATGTTTTCTAGCTAAAGAAAGAGACAAATTAGGAAATAAACTAAGGTACATCCTCAATGACTAGGGGCACTAGTTTTCAAAAAAAAAAAGCAACTCATCATTCATGTGCATCTACTAGAAACTAAGGGATCTGGGAACTGTAAATGAGATTTTTCATAATTGGATATGCATACCTCATACAGTCACCTCTGCTTTTTCCTTCCCTTAATTTGGTGTATATTTGCATAAAGGGCTTTTAAGTGATGGCTCAACTTGGAGATGATGTTGAAATCTCAGTTAGGCATGCATTTGCAGCTAACTGAGATTTCCCATTGGTAGCTTAATTCATGCCCCAATAGTTTATTTAAGATTTTTTTGTTCTTGAAACACAGTGTCATCTGTTTGAAACTATTGTTTTAGTTGTTCAGTGAGTTCTTGCCTGAATAATTTGACATAATCAGCAGCTCTGTTTAAAGAAAAGACTCTGTTTAAGGTCTTTTCTTCTTTAGAGGCATAATGTGTGTCAGAGGGGAATTAAGAAGGAATTAACTTTGTTTAATGAATACTAGAGTAAAAAAGGATTAAACATCTCTACAAATAGCCAGATCCCATGGGTCTCTTGACTTTAAAGATTGTGGAAGGTAATTATATATTGTAATTAAATTATTTTAATTCAATTTCAAACTTTATTTCATGAATAGAAAATATTTCCTGTTCTGAATAAGAAATGCCTTTCTTTCAGCTAAATCCTCCTTTAGGATAGAAGGGAATTTGTCATTTAAATGTAAGCAACAAGGGACAAAATAAACTAAAACAAACAAACAAAAAAAAACAAAGACAATCCCTGTTTTGATCTCTTCCATTCTGTAATTTTTTTTATTGAATTAGAATTTGTAAGTAATGTTTTTGGCATAAAAACTGAATTAAGCCTTTTAAAACTTGGCTCAGTATAAATATTCAACCACTGTAGACTAGAGAATACAGACTTATTCTTTGTGATTTTCTTAGCAGTTATCAAGAGGCATTTCCATATCAATTTTAAGATATGAATTTATAAAATATAACTGAACCCATTTCTTACCTCCATTTGAATTGTTACTGCAGTATAGAAAGTCATCAAAATATAGTGGAATAATTGAAGAAATGTGTTACTGAATCCTGACCTCATTACTGTACCCACAGGGTAAATTTGTGTAACCTCTCTGAATCTAGGCAAAATAAGATGTAGAGTTAGATGATTTCTAATTTACTCTGCAGGCCCCTGATAATAATAAGTAACCATGAAAGTAATAGGGTAAGTAATCTAAGGGTTGGCTTTCCCTGGTACCTCAGTGGTAAAGAATCTGCCTGCAATGCAAGAGTCACAGGAGACTTGGGTTCAATCCCTGGGTAGGGAAGATCCCCTGGGAGAGGGCCTGGCAACCTACTCCAGTATTCTTGCCTGGAGAATCTCGTGGACAGAGGAGCCTAGTGGGCTATAGTACATAAGGTCGCAAAGAGTGGGACACAACTGAAGCAACTCAGCACATACACACATCCTAAGTGTATTATATGGATAAGAAAAATGTTACAGAATTTAAGTGATTTGCTCAAAATGACAGATGTAGGAAATGGAGAAACTAAGATTCTGACTTAGAACAGTTTGATGCTTAGTCTAGTATTCTTTAGGGTATATAATATTCACTTTTGTGATTAACTTTCTATAGTCATGCACAGAAAAAATAGAATTACTCTTTCATTCTGTAACTGACTTTCTATGTTGTAGCTTTCTGAGTAAAAGTCCAAAGCCAGCGGTAGAGAAAAGAACACTGTGAGCACTTTTAAGACTAGAAACACTGAAAGCAGTGTAAGGGCAACAAAAAGCCCTTTATTGAGTAGACTTAGAATCTATAAATCCAGTTTGTGGACACTTCAAAACAAAATAGAGGATGGTTCATGAGTGTGGCAAGAGAACCACTCCCTTTTTGAAAGATCCTCAAGGGTTAAAGATTACCACCCAGGACTTCCCTGGTAGTCCAGTGGTTAAGACTCCACACTCCCAATGCAGGGGACCTGGGTTCAATCCCTGGTCAGGGAATTAGATCCCACATGCTGCAACTAAAGATCCCACACAGCCAAATAAATAAATATATATATTTTAAAGATTACCATCCTACTCTGGACAGATTTTCTTCTTGGTAAAGGAACCTCTTTGGAATACTGGTTTGCTTACATATCTGTCCCCCTCTACTAGATATAAGCCTTTTGTGATTAGACATTGTTCTGTGCTCAGTTGCTAAGTCACGTCCAACTTTTTGTGGTCCCATGAACTGTAGCCTGCCTGGCTCCTCTATTCATGGAATTCTCCAGGTAAGAATACTGGAGTAGATAGCCATTCCCTTATCCAGGGGATCTTCCTGACCCAGGAACTGAACCCAGGTCTCCTGCATTGCAGGCAAACTTTTTACCATCTGAACTACCAGGGAAGCTGTTACGTAATTAATCCTTCAGTTCAGTTCAGTTCAGTTGCTCAGTCGTTTCCCACTCTTTGCGACCCCATGAGTTGCAGCACACCAGGCTTCCCTGTCCATCACCAACTCCTGGAGTTCACTCAAACTCATGTCCATCCAGTTGGTGATGCCACCCAGCCATCTCATCCTCTGTCATCCCCTTCTCCTCCTGCCCCCAATCCCTCCCAGCATCAGGGTCTTTTCCAATGAGTCAACTCTTCACATGAGGTGGCCAAAGTATTGGAGTTTCAGCTTCAGCATCAGTCCTTCCAATTAATTCTTACTGAATGCCTACTACATGCCAGGCAGCTATCTGGGTAATACAAGAAGGAAACAGACGCATATGTGTATGTTCATAGGACTTACATTCTAGTAGATGAAACAACAATAAACAAAAAAAGAACCCAAATAGATTGTACATAGATGTTGATAATGCAGTGGAAAAAAATAAATAAAAGAGGGAAGGGAGAACAGGAAGTGAGAGGATAGGAAGGCTTCATTGAAAAGGTCACATTTAAACCAATTGAATAGATTTGCCAATAGCGAGCCAGAAATTATACATGCATGTTTGACTTTGTTAGGGCTGTCATCACAGAGTACCATAAATTCAGAGGTTTTAACAACAGAAATATATTGTCTCACAATCTGGATGTTAGAATTCTGGATTAAGGTGACAGCAAGGTTGATTCCTTCTGAGGCAGTGAGGGAAGAATCCATTTCATCTCCTAGGCTTGTGCAAGTTGCTCAGTAGAGTCCGACTCTTTATGAACCCATGGACTATGCAGTCCATGGAATTCTCTAGGCCAGAATACTGGAGTGGGTAACCTTTCCCTTCTCCAGGGGATCTTCCCAACCCAGGGATCAAACCCAGGTCTCCTGCATTGCAGGGCGATTCTTTACCAACAGAGCTATCAGAGAAACACTAGGCTTGTAGATGACCTTTTTCTTCCTGTGTCTCTTCATGTCATCTTCCCTCTATGTGTATCTCTGTGTCCAACTTCTCCTTTTTAAAAGGACACCAGCCATACTGATTTAGGGCCCACCCTAATGACCTCCCTGGTGGTTCAGATGGGAAAGCGTCCACCTATAATGCGGGGGATCTGGGTTCAATCCCTGGGCCGGGAAGATCTCCTGGAGAAAGAAATGGCAACTCACTCCAGTATTCTTGCCTGGAAAATCCCATGGTCAGAGGAACCTGGTAGGCTACAGTCCATGGGGTCACAAAGAGTTGGACATGACTGAGCAACTTCACTTTCTGTCCTTTGTAATGAACTCATTTTAACTTGAATATCTCTGTAAAGATAGTATCTCCAAACACAGTCACATTTTGAGGTACTAAGGGTTAAGACTTCTACATATGAATTTGGAGGGATGAAATTCAATCCATGAAGTTCATTATTTTATTTAATACTCACAATAACTCTATAAAGGAAGTATTGCTAAGCATGATAGATACCAGGATGAATGATGCTTCATCCTTTTCATTCATCAATGAATGAAAAAGATATAAAACAAATACACAAATAAATCTAATGTGGTTGACATAGAAAGACATAATACCTAAGTACTAGTTGAGTAGATCAGAAGTGATGCAGCAAGTTAACTGTAAGAGGGTATAACTCACCTTCATGAGAAGCAGGAGAATTTAGCTAGCAGGAGACATGGAGTAAGGAGTGTTCTGGAAACCATGAATACGAAAAAAATCATTTTAATGGGTATGTCAAGTACTACCATTTAGACAAAAAATTTGGAAATATTGCATTGTGCCAAGATGATTTCCAGTTTGCCTTTAAGTTTTACAAATATGACTGCATTCAAGAAGGACCATGAAGAGCACACAACCTGCCAGCTTAATTAAGTTTCTGAAATGCTTCTGGGCAAAATTAATATGTGTGGCTACCAGCCCAAATCATTGGGACCGAACAGAGTCAGCTTACACAGAAAATTGCAAGAAGTGTAGGGATATTTTAAAAATTGAATATAGCAATATTGATAATTGTGGTTAGAGAATTATTTATCCTTTCCTTGGATACTTTCTCTCATTGGTTATTTCAAAGTCAATATGATTATCAGAACCTTTCAGAGCAAAATTAAAACCTTGGGGTGAGGTGGCCATTTGGCAAAGACTTCTATGTATATTCTACTAAACCCAAGTAGATAGAAACAAAATAAACTTAATTCCAGTGTAAAGTTTACTTATCATTTGAAGAAAGTGATGCTAAATATTAGTACTGAGTAAATTCAAATTCTCCTGCTGATCATTTCAGATATGGGCTAACTAGCAAAATCAAGACTGAATCTTTTCCTGTTTCTGTTTCCAGGATGTATTTTATCAATAAGGTAAAGGGTAGAAGAAATAATGAGGCCCACATGTACACAGTCTTTTATGGTTCGCAAAGCCATTTTACATCTGTCATTTCAATGGCTTCTACATCTACTCTGAGGACAGCAGGAGAGAGTTATGATCCTCATTTGATAAAAGAGAAAAACTGAGACTCTAAGAGTTGATGTTTTCAATATTATAATCAGGAATGGGACCAACACTAGCACTCCAAAATTTGGATGATTACTTCTGTACTTTAACAAACCATAGAATGGATAGCTCCTACAATGATATGCTGTTCAAATTAGTCATGGTGTCCACGCTATCATGGTCTCTACACTAATACTCTGATCTCCTTAAACAGCTCAGGTTTGAGAATCTATGGACTTCTACAAGGCGGAAATGTAATAACTTTATGTTTTATATGCAAAATTGTCAACCAGTATAATATCAATATTTACAAAACTACACTTAAATTACATTTTAAGGGGACTTGAAATTTCCTTGAAATAAGACTTTGTCTGTGTGTGTATTCATTCTGATAATTATCTATAAAACAAATAGCATAAATAAGCTATGTAAGTCTATCCCTTATTACTTGCATGATCACCTTAAACATAAATGCCACACGTGATTCAGGGCCCCTGTGGGGTTGTGACCATGATACCATGGACACCATGGCTAATTTGAACAGCAGAAGTGCAAGGCACAATTGGCCTTTGTTGATATCATCTTGACATGTGAAAGCCAAATGATGTCACTGTATGTCATCTGAGCAAAAGCTTCATAGTATGAACACAGAAAGTGGTGGAAGAATTGGGTCATCATTCTACCTGCTGTAACTTAGATATACAGAACTCCCTGGAGCCTATACCTTAGCTACCAGCATTATACTCACATGGTGAGCTACAGTTTAGTTTCAGTGAGATGTGTTACATCACATTAAATCATGTAGCTACTTTAAATATTATTGTTCTTTTAATTTGGCTTTGTGCTTACTTTCTCAACGTTTTCATGTTAAAGCCATATAAGAACTATGAGCTTAAGAGTCTAAACCTAGTGCTATGTTGGCACACATTTAAGCAGCATACATTAAATGAAGTGAAGTGATGTCTCTCAGTTATGTCCAACTCTTTGTGGAGCATACATTAAAAGAAACATGATTTTGGTCAACATTAGAGATAAGAGATAATTGTTTTTTGCTTTATAAAGGCTCTATACATGATGTAACCTGTAGAAACATTGAACTATGTGGTTTCTGATAGTCTAGAATTCTAAAATTTGAAAGAAGAGTCTGTTCCACTTATTCTTATGTTGTGGCCATGAATGTTCATAGAGTAGCCAATGAATCAATCTAGCATGCATCTCTGAGAGAGTACTACGTGCCTCATCATGGTTGTGTGTTGAAACCTGATAGAGGAAAGGCAAACATAATCTTGGTGCTTAAAAAGTTAAGTGCCTAGAAAACTGTTAGCTTAGTCTACATTCTGCCTGGGTGGACTCTGATTCCCAGCTTTAGAATCTATGAGGACCTTGTCCTGTGGCCAAGAAGCAACTGATTAAAGCTCCATTTCTTGAGGAGTGCTGTGTAGCATTCACTGAAGTCTGCCTGGCTGTGGTACTCTAAAAGTTCCAAGGCTTGATCAAGTCTGGGTGGAACCATTTTCAAGGGAGAATACAATTGTGGAATGAGTAATCCTGACAGAAAATTAGAGCATGTTCAAAGAAAGATTAAAGTGAAGTCAAAAGAGCAAGTATGTCCCTGAGTTGCCTTTGAATACAAATAATAAGGACAGCACATGACGAGGTAGCAAGGGATTGGGGTAGGGAATGGTCAGATGGTGAGTGGTTTTACCCTGGCACAGATTTCTTTTTAGCTCTTCTTTTTTTTTTTTTTTATTTTATTGTCACTTATCTCAATTGGGTGCTAATAAGATGATTGACTGTATATTGTCACCCTGCTTATTTAACTTATATGCAGAGTACATCATGAGAAACGCTCGGCTGGATGAAGCACAAGCTGAAATCAAGATTGCTGGGAGAAACATCAAAAACCTCAGATATGCAGATGACACCACCCTTATGGCAGAAAGCAAAGAGGAACTAAAGAGTCTCTTGATGAAAGTGAAAGAGGAGAGTGAAAAAGTTGGCTTAAAGCTCAACATTCAGAAAACTAAGATCATGGCATCTGGTCCCATCACTTCATGGCAAATAGATGGGGACACGATGGAAACATTGACAGACTTTATTTTGGGGGGGCTCCCAAATCACTGAAGATGGTGATTGCAGCCATGAAATTAAAAGATGCTTACTCCTTGGAAGGAAAGTTATGTCCAACCTAGACAGCATATTAAAAAGCAAAGACATTACTTTGTCAACAAAGGTCTGTCTAGTCAAAGCTATGGTTTTTCAAGTAGTCATGTATGTATGTGAGAGTTGGACTATAAAGAAAGCTGCTGCTGCTGCTAAGTTGCTTCAGTCATGTCTGACTCTGTGCAACCCCAGAGATGGCAGCCCACCAGGCTGCCCCGTCCCTGGGATTCTCCAGGCAAGAACACTGGACTGGGTTGCCATTTCCTTCTCCAATGCATGAAAGTGAAAAGTGAAAGTGAAGTCGCTCAGTCGTGTCCGACTCCTAGCGACCCCATGGACTACAGCCTACCAGGCTCCTCTGTCTATGGGATTTTCCAGGGAAGAGTACTGGAGTGGGGTGCCATTGCCTTCTCCAAAAGAAAGCTGAGTGCCAAAGAATTAATGCTTTTGAACTGTGGTGTTGGAGAAGACTCTTGAGAGTCCCTTGGACTGCAAGGAGATCCAACCATTCCATCCTAAAGGAAATCAGTCCTGAATATCCATTGGAAGTACTGATGCTGAAGCTGAAACTTCAATACTTTGGCCGCCTGATGCAAAGAACTGACTCATTTGTAAAGACCCTGATGCTGGGAAAGATTGAAGATGGGATGAGAAGGGAACGACAGAGGATGAGATGGCTGGATGGCATCACAGACTCAGTGGACGTGAGTTTGAGTAAACTCTGGGAGTTGGTGATGGGCAGGGAAGCCTGGCTTGCTGCAGTCCATGGAGTCGCAAAGAGTCGGACATGACTGAGTGACTGAACTCAACTGAACTGATGATTATTAAAAATAGGATGCAAGGATGTGGTTGGCTTAAGAAATAGCTTCGTGGAGGGCCTCAGGTCTTAAAAGTGTAGCTTATCAGTAATGAGATTTGTAATAATTCCAGAGATATGGAGTGAGTCTCTCCCATTTTATTACAGGGCTCACTGCATCCTCCAGCTTGTAGGAAGTACAGTACAAAGGGACTGAGAGTAGCCACATCATCACCTGACTGCTTGGATCACAGAAGTAGCCTCCTCACTGATCTCCCTGCTTGTCTTCTTGGCCACTGCTCCCACTCTCATACAGCCTATTCTCCACGTGGCAAACAGGGTGACCTTTTAAAAAGAATAATTAGTTCATGACACTTTTATGTCTAAAACCCTCCAATGCCTAATGAATATGCATAGAATATAAACCCTATAAGATCCTGCTTTTTCTTTAAAAAAAATACAGTTCTTAGCTTCTTTGATCTTTCTGTTATTGTTTTAGTGTCTATTTTATTTATTTCTGTTCTGATCTTTGTTATTTCTTTCTCTCTGCTAACTTTTGGCATAGTTTCTTATTTTTGTAGTTCCTTGAGGTATAAAGTTAGTTATCTGAGAAATTTCTTTTTCCTTTATGTAGATGTTTATAAAGTTCTATTTTAAATCTTTTGCAGAATCCCATAAGTTTTTTTACATTCTATTTCCATTTTCATTTGTGTAAAGATTTTTTAAAAATTTCCTTTTTGACCTATTAATTATTCAGGAACATGTCATTTAATTTTCACATATTAGTGAGCTTTCTAGCTTTTCTCCTGTTATTGTCTTTTAATTTCATACTGTTGTGGTCATACATGATATTTGGTATGATTTTAATCATCTTAAATCTGCTAAGACCTGTTTTGTTACTTAACATATCTGGAGAATGTTTTTTGTATGTGCTTGAGAAGAATAATTCTACTGCTGTTGGGTCGAATGTGCTGTAAATGGTAGGTCCATTTGATCTAAAGTTTACCTCAAATCTGATATTTTACTAATGGTTTTCTATCTGGATGATCTATTCATTGTTGAAAATGTGGCACTGAGTTCTACTTCTGTCTTCAGACCTGTTAACATTTTCTTAATATATTTAGGTGTGTTCCAATGTCAGATGCATATATATTGACCATTGATATATCCTCCTGGTGAATTGATATTGTAACAAGAAGTGAAGGAGTTTGCTTCAAGTCACCCCCTTGACTGAGGATAAGTCTGTCCATCTTTCTAATCTTGAGTTGTTTCCACAGCCTTCACTGCAGTATGCCCCAAAGAACCTGTTGTACCCAACTTTCAGTAGCTGTAACTATGAAGACATCATGACCCATGTGAGCTATTGGTGAAATGTACATTGTGCAGCCACTTTGGAAAACAATATAGAGATTCCTCAAAACATTAAAATTAGAACTATCATATAATCCTGAAATTTCATTACTAGATTTATATACAAAGGAAATGAAATCTGTATCTTAAAGAGATATTTTCACTAGCATGTTTATAGTAGCATTATTAAATAGCCAAGACATGGAAATAAAGAATATGTTTTTATTCAGAGATGAAAAGAAGGACATCCTGCCATTTGCAACAGCATGGATGAACCTGGAGGGCATTATACTAAGTGAATATATCAAGGAAGACAAATACTGTATGGTATCTTATGTGGAATCTTTGGGGAAAAAACTCATAGAAACAAAATAGAATGGTGGTTGCTAGACACTGGGATGTGAGGAAAATAAGATGCTGGTCAAAGCATACAAACTTTCAGTTATAAGATGAATACATTCTGATGATCTAAGATAATACCATCTTGTGTACTTGAAATTTGCTACAGAGTAGATCTTGTGTTCACAACCACAACTGCAACAAAAAAGGTAACTATGTGAGGTGGTGGATGTGATTGTAATAATCATTTTATATTGTATTAATCTGTGGGGCTTCCCTGGTGGCTCAGATGGTAAGGAATCTGCCTGCAACGCAGAAGACTTGGGTTTGATCCCTAGATCAGGAGGATCCCCTGGAGAAGGAAATGGCAACCCGCTCCAGTACTCTTGCCTGGAGAATCCCATGGACAGAAGAGCCTGGCAGTCTACAGTCAATGGGATTGCAAAGAGTTGAACATAACTGAATGATTCATACTTTCACTTTTCATTTTCAATATATATGTATATCAAACCATCATGTTATGTACCTGAAATAGATATAATTTTGTTAATTATATCTCAATAAATCTGGAAAAAATGAAGACATTGCAAGTCCTCAGTGAAATAGTTTTGGTTTTATGCTATTTTGGTTTTGTTTAGGAAATGGAAAGACAATGGCATAGTTATAATACATGGCATAGAAAAGTAACCTGAATATTCAATATTCAATATTTTAAAGGACATAAAGGAATATATAGTGTATGTTAAATATAATTCTTTCCTCAATAAATATTTAAATATTCATTCACTTCCTTTTAATTTGCCATGACCTCATTAGCACCACAGTAGAATATTTAGAGAATGAAAGCACATAATTGGCAACTGTTTTTGGATTCTTTATCATGAGCTGTTATTCCAAAGTTGCACACATATAAAACCTGTTAAAACTGTTTTGAGGGTCTTTTTTTTTTTTGGAAAAATATACTGGAAAGATTTCAAAATATCTACATTTACCTGGTAAAAATATTATTAGAATAGAAATAATATCATCATTTTCCTGATCACAAGCTAAACACAGAGCACAAATTACAACATTATGAAATAGTCCTAATTCCATAAATCAGGCACAACAAACCACAATAATAAAATTAGAAGACATTCAAAATATGAAACAGTCAAAACAAACTATCACTCATTCTGAAGACTTCCAACAGCACTCACTCGAAAACAATTTCCTCTTATTTCTGGAAACCATTAAATGATTAATTACTGTGTAATGTACAGATTTCTTGATGTGTACAGAGTTAGAAATTCATAGTAAGTCAGCAAAGAGCTCTCAGTGACAAATCAAGAGAGGAACAGAAACAATGAGAAGGCTAACTTTTACATTAAGGTGAGGAATCATTGCTTTCAGGGTCTGGGATCTCAGCAGCAGTTTGTGTCATTGGACAGCCCTTTCAGGAAGAGAACACTTACTGAGACCGAAGGCACAAAGATGTTCCCCAAAGACAAACATTATAATGATGAGCAAACCAGCTGCCTTCAGCACAGCTGCCTTTCACCTTTGAATGTTTACCCATTATTGATCTGCTACTCACAGCTTGGTACTTATACAGAGGAGCGCTAAAGTGCAGGGATAAGAGCCTGTTGCTAGAGCCAAACCATGGGCTTCAAGTTGTGCTTGCCAGATGAAATTGGATGAGGGATTCACACTCTCTTAGCCTAAATTTCTTCATCTGTTATCTGAGAAGGGGCAACAGTGACATCATCAAAGAGTGGTTAAAATGGTGAATCCAGTTTTTACACGTAAGTTGCTTAGAATTGTGTTAGCCCATGATTAAATTGGCATCTATTACCATAATTTTTGGAGAAGGCAATGGCAACCCACTCCACTACTCTTGCCTGGAAAATTCCATGGACGGAGGAGCCTGGTAGGCTGCAGTCCATGGGGTCACTAAGAGTTGGACTCGCTAAGAGTTACTTCACTTTCACTTTTCACTTTTCACTTTCATGCATTGGAGAAGGAAATGGCAACCCACTCCAGTGTTCTTGCCTGGAGAATCCCAGGGACGGGCGAGCCTGGTGGGCTGCCATCTATGGGGTCACACAGAGTCAGACATGACTGAAGTGACTTAGCAGCAGCAACCATAATTTTTACACAGTTAGTACTTACCAAGACATTGCCTCAAGAGTTTTATAAAAATACTTCCATTTGTGACTATGTATGTACACATATACACACACTTTTCCTTGATAACCTGTCATGTGCCAGGCACTATGATGAGTGTGACAATTTTATTCCTTATTCACAATTTTATAATAAAATGGACTGCATTGGTAATAGCAATGACTGTTAGTAAAATAATGTGTCTCCGCCCCCTTTTTCTTTGAGTTCTTACTGTATACCCAAGCTTCTCTGTATGCTCTACACTGTGTGAATTATCTCATTAATCTTCACAACAACACAGTGTATTATGTATTGTTCATATTCTCTTACTGCATAAGGAAACTGAAGGAGACAGGGTTTAGTGACTTGCTCAAGGTACCATGTCTGGTACCTTGTCTGGGCTTCCCTAGTGGCTGAGACGGTAAAGCGTCTGTCTGCAATGCAGGAGACCCAGGTTTGATCCCAGGTTTGGGAAGATCTCCTGGAGAAGGAAATGGCAGCCCACTCCAGTATTCTTGCCTGGAAAATCCCATGGACCGTGGAGCCTGGTAGGCTACCGTCCATGGGGTCACAAAGAGTCAGACACGACTGAGCGACTTCACTTTCACTTTCACCATGTCTGGTAGTAGTACAAAAAGTGAAAGTGAAGGTGTTGGTTGCTCATTTGTGTCCTACTCTTAGCAATCCCGTGGACTGCAGTCTGCCAGGCTCCTCTGCCCATGGGATTTTCCAGGCAAGAATACTGGAATGAGTAGCCAGCCATTCCCTTCTCCAGCAGATCTTCCTAACCCAGGGATGGAACCTGGGTCTCCCATATGGCAGGCAGAGTCTTTACCATCTGAGCCACCAGGGAAATCCTATACCCTGTATTCAAATAGAAATCTCTCTGACTTCAGAATCTTATGTCTGTTTTTCCACCAACAACTTTTCTCTGCAGCCTGGTCCCCCATCTGAGAGCCTAGAAGCTCTCCCAAGTCATTCACAGTCAAATTCCAGAGTGAAATATTTGCTTCCCCAAATTTGTGTGACACTACACTTACCTGGCTCTCATCCTGCTTCAGCAGTCCCTCCGCAATCTTCTTTGCAGTTTTCCTCATCTCTCTGCACAATAAAGGGTGGAGAGGCCCAGAGTTCAGTTCCTGGACCTCTTTCCTTTTCTACCTACACTTACTTCCTTGGTGATCTTGTCCAGATGCTTGGTTTTAAACACTACCTAGAGGCGGAAGACTGTCACTACTATAATCTAGCCTTTTCCTCTTCTCCTAGTTGCCAGACTGGTATGTCTAACTGCCTACTTGACATCATTCCTTGGATGCCTGATAAGTATCTCAAATTAATCATATTCAAACCAATTTCTTAATTGTCCCCCCATCAGAACTTCCCCCAATCTTCCTCATTTCAGAATATAGCAGTGTTATTCTTTGCATTGCTCAGCACAAAAACCTTACAGTTATCCTGACTCCTCTCTTTTACCACCCTCCTGAGTTTTAACCCATAGGCAAATCTTCTCAGTTCTACATGAGATAGTTCTTGAAGTCATACATTTTTCACTAATTTCACTATCATGCTATGAGTCCAAGCTACTGTCATCGCTTATCTGGAAAACTGCAATTAGCTTTACAACTGGTTTCCCAGCTTCTGTTCTGGCCGCTTAAACAGCATTCTCTGTAGCAGTGTTTTCTAAGCACCAGACACTGTCTTCTAAGGCTTCCCTACATGAGCTCACTTAATTAATTTTGACAACATGCCTACAATATAGGTCTTATCATTCTTTCCATTTAACAGGTTAAAAAAAAAAAAAAAACAACTGTGCTTTAAGAAGTGAAGCAACTTGAGCAAGAATGAATTAAAATAATCTTAGTCATGCTCTTTCCATGGTGCCTTAATGCTTCAGCAATCCAGTAATTGATTCCTAAGGCTTTATGTGAGAAAATAAAGCAACAGAAAATAGATGTCTAAAGGCATTAATTAAAATGTTAACTATAATTGGGAAATGCTATTAACAACGTAAAGGTCTCCTGATGAATGAATAATGAGCTGATGAATTATTAAATAAATCAGTCTATATTAATATAATAAAATATTAAGCCCTCACTAAACATGTATATTAAGGTTACAGAGTATTATAGACAAATACTTGATGTGTGTATGTGGAATAGTGTGTATATGGAATAGTAAAGGTTTGAAGCCACAGTTTGCCCACTGGAGGAATTCAGACATGTCTAAGGAGGTGATAGTGTTAGTTGCTTAGTTGTGTCTGACTCTTTGTGACCCCATGGACTGTAGTTCTCCAGGCTCCTTTGTCCATGGAATTTTCTAGGCAAGAATACTAGAGTGGGTAGCCATTTCCTTCTCTAGATGATCTTCCCAACCCAGGAATTGAACATGGGTTTCCTGCATTGCAATAAGATTCTTTGCTGGCCCAGCCACCGAATGAGTCAGCTGAATTGTGTAGATTGAAAAGAAAAAAAGAGATCTTTTTCTTGAGTTTGCATGGGTACTGAGATGTGTTTCCATGGGCATTTGAGAGAGGGACGATTTCTCCAGGAGGGTAGCATGATAACCTACATTGCTCCCTTAGCTTGGCTCCATGAACTCAGGTCTAAGGTCTGTGAAGAACCTGCAGAAAGAAACTAAAATAAATGTTCCAAGAAGATCTCCCATCTACCAGGCACAAGCATTTCCAATGGGATGTCTAACCACCTCCCCTCACCCTTTACCTAGCAGCTCTTACATGCATTTTTGGTTCTAGTTTACCTGTCACTTCCCCTCAGAAGTCTTGCCTGGCTGCCTATCTAGATTAGAGACCTTTCTCCATGTTTCCTTACCATCCTCTTCTTCCCTTATGATAGCACTAACACACATTACTGTCATCATTTAATTTCTATATATTACTCTACACTGTACATTCCTAGTGGGTAAAGAGAAGTCTTTTCTCTTTTATTTATTTATTACTAATTTATTTATATCTGTGCTGGGTCTTCATTGCTGCATGGGCTTTCTCTAATTGTGGTGAGTGGGGGCTACTCTTCATTATAGTGCATGGACTTCTCATTGTGGTGGCTTCTTTTGTTGCAGAGCACAGGTTCTTGGGTACATGGGCTTCAGTAGTTTTGGCTCCTGGCCTTTAGAAAAGGCTCAGTAATTGTGGCACACAGGCTTAGTTGCTCTGCAGCATGGGGGATCTACATGCACCAAGCATT
The DNA here is from genome assembly GCF_055505025.1 of Bos grunniens. Lineage (NCBI taxonomy): Eukaryota > Metazoa > Chordata > Mammalia > Artiodactyla > Bovidae > Bos > Bos grunniens. The sequence continues at coordinate 119,529,259 of NC_141194.1, read as the reverse complement.
GAACCCATGCCTCCTGCGTTGGCAGGTGGATTCTTTACCACTGAGCCAGCAGGGAAGCCCTGAGAAGCCTTTTCTTGTTATGTAAGCAAGAATGATATCTATTTCATTCAATTTTTAATCTTCAGCTTCTAGCACAATACCTGGATCAAAGTAGGTCTTCAGTAAAACATTGTTAGTGTAGCCAAATCCTTTACTGATTCAAAAGTCACATTATTTTACCGTCCAGAAGAGCACTAAAAAACAATGAAAATATTCACTTAAGACCTAAAAGAAGTGACACAGTGATATGGTATTGCATATCACACAGATATGTAGGCATATGATATTGCATATCACCCAGAATTATGTTCTAAAAACTTTCTTCACACAGCTAGTTTCCCTAAGTATCAGTAATCACCACTCAGCATTCACTGTTCCCTTTTAATTTTGCCCAGGAAAAGAAAATAATTCTAAATAAACCCAAACCAAATAAACTCCAGCCTATTTTTTGTTCCTGCTTTCTCTGCCTCCTTTCCTTTTGGAGACTTTTTCCTCTTAAGAGAATAATTAATGTAAGTCATTTTAGCTTCTATTTCTAGGCACAATTTAGCAGCTCAAACATCACTTACAACAAATGCTTAGACAATGTTAATGTTAAAATAACAAAAGATCCTTCTTCTTTACAAAACTGGAGTGAGTTTAAGGATTCAGTGTTAGTTGCTCAGTTGAATCTGACTCTTGGCCTGTAACCCACCAAGCTCCTGGGTCCATGGGATTTCCCAGCAAGAATATTGGAGTGGGTAGCCATCCCCTTTTCAGGGGATCTTCCTGACCCGGGGTTCGAACCTGGGCCTCCCACATTGCAGGCAGATTCTTTTCCATCTGAGTCACCAGGGAAACCCTATGCTGCACACAAAATAGTCAAAGCAGAGTAAGACAATTTCTACTCTCAAGGCGGAGTTTAAGGGTAGGGAGGGGTTAATTAAGAAAAGATGGGAAATGCTGGATAACAGATATGACCTGCTCTTGGATCAGTCAGTCCAAGCTAGTCAGTTACAAGCTATGAAGTTTTCTAGTAAACAGTTACTTGGGGCCTCAGGCTGCTGCCAATCAGAGGTTTATTTTTGCCCCAGCATCGAATAGTCAGCAGGAGCTTAGGGGCAGTGTGTAGGGAAGACACATCAAATCTTCCCTTTGGCCTGAATGTGACACTCAAGACTTACATATATCATAATGGTCAAAACTAGTCACATGGAAAATCTAATTGCAAAAGAGGCTGGGAAATGGAAAGGGGAAGATAGTTATCAGTTCAGTTCAGTTCAGTCAGTCGTGTCTGACTCTTTGTGACCCCATGAACCGCAGCACACCAGGCCTCCCTGTCCATCACCAACTCCTGGATTCTACCCAAACCCATGTCCATCGAGTCGGTGATGTCATCCAACCATCTCATTCTCTGTCTTCCCCTTCTCCTCCTACCCTCAATCTTTCCCAGCATCAGGGTCTTTTCAAATGAGTCAACTCTTCGTATCAGGTGGCCAAAGTATTGGAGTTTCAGCTTCAACATCAATCCTTCTAATGAACACCCAGGACTGATCTCCTTCAGGATGGACTGGTTGGATCTCCTTGCAGTCCAAGGGACTCTCAAGAGTCTTCTCCAACACCACAGTTCAAAAGCATCAATTCTTCAACACTCAGCTTTCTTTATAGTCCAACTCTGACATCCATTCATGACTACTGGAAAAACCATAGCCTTGACTGGAAGGACCTTTGTTGGCAAAGTAATGTCTCTGCTTTTTAATATGCTGTCTAGGTTGGTCGTAACTTTCCTTCCAAGGAGTAAGAGTCTTTTAATTTCATGGCTGCAATCACCATCTTCAGTGATTTTGGAGCCCAATAAAATAAAGTCTCTCACTGTTTCCATTGTTTTTCCATCTATTTGTCATGAAATGATGGGACCAGGTGCCATGATCTTAGTTTTCTGAATGTTGAGCTTTAAGCCAACTTTTTCACTCTCCTCTTTCACTTTCATCAAGAGGCTTTTTAGTTCCTCTTCACTTTCTGCCATTAAGGGTGGTGTCATCTGCATATCTGAGGTTATTGATATTTCTCCCAGCAATCTTGAATGAGCATTAATAGTCTCTTCTATATGGGGAAGAGGAGAGACCCAGTATATAATTAATAAATGGGTTTGCCCCTGTCATGAAAATAGACAGGAATTGTATTTTTTGTTTCCATCAATATTATTTTGTTATTATTATCATTAAAATGTTATTTTAAAAACACACTGACAGTAAAGAGTCTTAAGTACTATTGGGTCTCTTTAATAATCAAATCTGAGTATAAACCATTGGACCCACTGTCTCTATCTTTGATGCAGAGAAAAATAACAGTTTGAGAAAATGAATAGTAAAATACAATTGACACCCATCTTAGGGATAGAGGTAAGAGTATTAGCTATCTTCTGTTGTCCAAATATTAATTCAAAACATAATAGTCACTTAATGACTTGAGAAAACAAATATTTCAGACTGCCTCTGGTCTAAAAATCTGGGCACGATTTATCTTCTGCCTCTGGCTCAAGGTCTTTCATGAGGTTACAGAGAAGCAATCAACTAGGGTTGCAACTGAAGGTTTGCCTGGGGAAGGAAGGGATTCATTTCCAAGCTCATTCACATGGTTCTTGGTAGACCTTGGTTGTTTGGGACAATGAGCCTCTCTGGTGGGTTACCTCACAACATAGCAGCTGTCTTCCTCCAGAGTGACTGATCCAAGAGTGGGTGAGATAAATCACCTAAGTCAGAAGTCACCATCTTGTAACAACCTAATCTTAAAAGTGACATACTATCACTTCTGTCATATATTCTTTGTTAGAAGTAAATCAATAGGTCCAGGCCACACTCAGGAGGAGAGTACTACACGTGAAAGTGAATGCTAGGAGAGTAGGATCATTAGGAACACATTTTAAAGGCTCTATATATCACAGTGATTTTCAAAAGTAAAATGTTTAATAAATTATTTCTTCAAATTTATATTTGAAATTAAAGTTTTCCTGCCATTTCTTGGGGGACTAGACTCAAACAGTTTAATTATATATTTCAGCCTTGAAATTAAACTAGGCATTGTGGAAGTGGCAATAAAGTAACCAATTTCATCTGAAATAAAATTCATGTTTTGAGAATTTTCAAATATGTAATTTATAGCTCCTATCCTAACTCATAATTGTGCTCTTTGCTTTCTAGATAGAGACCTTAAAAAGAAAACCTTTCCAATATTGCTGCCTTGGGAATATGAAGATAAGAAACAAGTTTTTTACTTGACATTTAGCTGTGAAAAAGCATTCCTCTTGTGAGAGACATTTGAAATTTCCTGTTCAAATACGTTTCCTTTAGGGCACTACTGCAGTGAAAACCCACCATGCTATAAAAATCCCATAAGGGGTTCCCTGACAGTTTGTTTGATTTCTGAATCAGACAACAGAAGAAAAGGCAACTCTGGCCAGAAAAAAATAGTGTTCTCCCTTGCTAAAGAACCTTACTTTTAAAGGGTCACTAGATTAGCTCACATTAAAGCTATTTTTTTCCTAAAGTCACAAAAGTACCATTCTCAGACGTTCAGTACAGTTCAGTCGCTCAGTCATGTTCAACTCTTTGCGACCCCATGAATCACAGTACTCCAGGATTCCCTGTCCATCACCAACTCACAGAGTTCACTCAAACTCATGTCCATTGAGTCGGTGATGCCATCTAGCCATCTCATTCTCTGTTGTCCCCTTCTCCTCTTGCCCCCAATCGCTCCCAGCATCAGAGTCTTTTCCAATGAGTCAACTCTCCGCATAAGGTGGCCAAAGTACTGGAGTTTCAGCTTTAGCATCAGTCAGTCCTTCCAAAGAACACCCAGGATTAATTTCCTTTAGAATGGACTGGTTGGATCTCCTTGCAGTCCAAAGGACTCTCAAGAGTCTTCTCCAACACCACAGTTCAAAAGCATCAATTCTTTGGTGCTCAGCCTTCTTCATAGTCCAACTGTCACATCCATACATGACCACTGGAGAAACCATAGCCTTTACTAGTAAGACCTTTGTTGGCAAGTAATGTCTCTGCTTTTGAATATGCTCTCTAGTTGGTCATAACTTTCCTTCCAAGGAGTAAGTGTCTTTTAATTTCATGGCTGAAATCACCATTTGCAGTGATTTTGGAGCCCCAAAAAATAAAGTCTAACACTGCTTCCACTGTTTCCTAATCTATTTGCCATGAAGTGATGGAATCAGATGCCATGATCTTAGTTTTCTGAATGTTGAGCTTTAAGCCAACTTTTTCACTCTCCTCTTTCACTTTCATCAAGAGGCTTTTTAGTTCCTCTTCACTTTCTGCCATAAGGGTGGTGTCATCTGCATATTGGAGGTTATTGATATTTCTCCCAGCAATCTTGATTCCAGCTTGTGCTTCTTCCAGCCCAGCATTTCTCATGATGTACACTGCATATAAGTTAAATAAGCAGGGCAACAATATACAGCCTTGATGTACTCCTTTTCCTATTTGGAACCAGTGCTTTGTTCCATGTCCAGTTCTAACTGTTGCTTCCTGACCTACATACAGGTTTCTCAACAGGAAGGTCAGGTGGTCTGGTATTCCCATCTCTTTCAGAATTTTCCACAGTTTATTGTGATCCACACAGTCAAAGGCTTTGGCATAGTCAATAAAGCAGAAATAGATGTTTTTCTGGAAGTCTTGCTTTTTCCATGATCCAGCAGATGTTGGTAATTTGATCTCTGGTTCCTCTGCCTTTTCTAAAACCAGCTTGAACATCAGGAAGTTCATGGTACATGTATTGCTGAAGCCTTGCTTGGAGAATGTTGAGCATTACTTTACTAGCATGTAAGATGTGTGCAATTGTGCAGTAGTTTGAGCATTCTTTGGCATTGCCTTTCTTTGGGATTGGAATGAAAACTGACCTTTTCCAGTCCTGTGGCCACTGCTGCGTTTTCCAAATGTGCTGGCATATTGAGTGCAGCGCTTTCACAACATCATCTTTCAGGATTTGAAATAGCTCAACTAGAATTCCATCACCTCCACTAGCTTTGTTCATAGTGATGCTTTCTAAGGCCCACTTGACTTCATATTCCAGGATGTCTGGCTCTAGGTCAGTGATCACACCATCATGACTATCTTGGTCATGAAGATCTTTTTTTGTACAGTTCTCCTGTGTATTCTTGCCACCTCTTCTTAATATCTTCTGCTTCTGTTAGGTCCATACCGTTTCTGTCTTTCATCGAGCCCATCTTTGCATGAAATGTTCCCTTGGTATCTCTAATTTTTTGGAAGAGAGCTCTAGTCTTTCCCATTCTGTTGTTTTCCTCTATTTCTTTGCATTGATTGCTGAGGAAGGGTTTCTTATCTCTCCTTGCTATTCTTTGGAACTCTGCATTCAGATGCTTATATCTTTCCTTTTCTCCTTTGCTTTTCAGTTCTCTTCTTTTCACAGCTATTTGTAAGGCCTCCTCAGACAGCCATTTTGCTTTTTTGCATTTCTTTTCCATGGGGATAATCTTGATCTCTGTCTCCTGTACAATGTCACGAACCTCCGTCCACGGTTCATCAAGCACGCTATCAGATCTAGTCCCTTAAATCTATTTCTCACTTCAACTGTATAATCATAAGGGATTTGATTTAGGTCATACCTGAATGGTCTAGTGGTTTTCCCTACTTTCTTCAATTTCAGTCTGAATTTGGCAATAAGGAGTTCATCATCTGAGCCATAGTCAGCTCCTGGTCTTGTTTTTGCTGCCTGTATAGAGCTTCTCCATCTTTGGCTGCAAAGAATAAAATCATTCTGATTTTGGTGTTGACCATCTGGTGATGTCCATGTGTAGAGTCTTCTCTTGTGTTGTTGGAAGAGGGTGTTTGCTATGACCAGTGCGTTCTCTTGGCAAAACTCTATTAGCCTTTGCTCTGCTTCATTCCGTATTCCAAGGCCAAATTTGCCTGTTACCCCAGGGGTTTCTTGACTTCCTACTTTTGCATTCCAGTCTCCTATAATGAAAATGACATCTTTTTTGGGTGTTAGTTCTAAAAGGTCTTGTAGGTCTTCATAGAGCCGTTCAGTTTCAGCTTCTTCAGCTTTACCTGTTGGGGCATAGCCTTGGATTACCGTGATATTGGATGGTTTGCCTTGGAAACGAACAGAGATCATTCTGTCATTTTTGAGATTGCATTCAAGTACTGCATTTCGGACTCTTTTGTTGACCATGATGGCTACTCCATTTCTTCTAAGGGATTCCTGCCCACAGTACTAGATATAATGAGCATCCCAGTTAAATTCACCCATGCCAGTCCATTTTAGTTCGCTGATTCCTAGAATGTCGACATTCACTCTTGCCATCTCCTGTTTGACCATTTCCAATTTGCCTTGATTCATGGATCTAATATTCCAGGTTCCTATGCAATATTGTTCTTTATAGCATTGGACCTTGCTTCTATCACCAGTCACATCTACAACTGGGTATTGTTTTTGCTTTGGCTCCATTCCTTCATTCTTTCTGGAGTTATTTCTCCACTGATCTCCAGTAGCATATTAGGCACCTACTGACCTGGGGAGTTCCCCTTTCAGTATCCTATCATTTTGCCTTTTCATACTGTTCATGGGGTTTTCAAGGCAAGAATACTGAAGTGGTTTACCATTCCCTTTTTCAGTGGACCATATTCATTGTGGCAGACCTCTCCACCATGACCTGCCCATCTTTGTTGGCCCCACATGGCATGGCTTAGTTTCATTGAGTTAGACAAGGCTGTGGTCTGTGTGATCAGATTGACTAGTTTTATGTGATTATGGTTTCAGTGTGTCTGCCCTCTGATGCCTCTTGCAACACCTACGGTCTTACTTGGGTTTGTCTTACCTTGGATGTGGGGTATCTCTTCACGGCTGTTCCAGCAAAGGGCAGCCGCTGCTCCTTACCTTGGACGAGGGGTATTTCCTCACGGCTACCCCTCCTGACCTTGAACGTGGAGTAGCTTCTCTCGGCCCTCCTGCTCCCTGTGCAGCCGCCCTCCTTGGACGTGAGGTTACTCCTTAGAAGCAATCCCACGGTGGATCTCTCAGAAGAGAGATCTATAATTTTATGGGAAAAGACAGAAGAAAAATGCCCAAAGTCATTTAGTGACTAGATAAAACACTTCAGTTTCCTAGCAAGCTTCATTAAAAAGCAAATGAAAATCTACACAAGGATTTTTAACCTGAAATGTTTTCATTGTTCAGTCATTTTCAATCCTCTACCCTGCTACTGGAATAATCTTCTAAAAGAGTCCTGGCAGTGTCACTCCCTACCTTTAAATTTGTCAAAGGTTTCCTACTGTCAACAAAGCAAAGAGCAAACTCCTTAGCGTGTATAAGCTCCTTCATGAGCTCTCCTCAATTTTTACCCTTTATCAGGCCTTTCTCCTTCAACAGTCTGCTACTCTTCACCCAGCAGCTGTTATGACATGGGCTCTGACTCTTGTCAATTACCTATTTTAGAGAAAGTCACAGTAATAGTGACTCTGTTTTCAGTACCTCTGTTGTAGGGCTAGATTGTCTGTCTCACTACATAATTGAGACAACTTGTGTTTTTTGTTCAGGCTCCATCTACATTTAAAAAAAATACTTTAATCTCATGCAACTGTCTAAACTTTTAAATCATGAGCCCACACACAAGAAGAGATAGATAAATGGAACAGAATAAATCATCCAGACATATATGTAACTTTACTAATTATACATGTGTGAATTTGCATGATTATGACATAAAGTGGCATTTCAAATCAGTGAGGAAAAATAGTTTCTTAAAAAGTGGCATTGATAGAAGATACTAGTCATTTGGGGAAAAAAACTTAAAACTAATCACTACCTCAGTGCTTATACTAAAATATGACTAATAAAATGCTAGAAAACAATGTGTGTGTCTTAAAATAATCTTGCTGGGCTTTCAAACAGGACACAGAATACCAAGAAGCCATAAAAGAAAATATATAGATACATGTAGTTTTATAGATTTGGGATGATAAAACTCATTATAAAAACATAGATTTCATTATCTAATATAATCTCCCTTCCTTGTTCTCCATAGAAATATTGTTATTATTTCTATACCCTCATTCATGTAATTGATCACATCAGTAACCGGGACCAGGGTAAGACCAATGTCTTACACCATGCCACAGGGACATGGCTTGTCCTATGGTGCCATTGTTTCTTTCATCAGAACAACCTGGGCATTGTTATTCACCAATATTTAGTCTACCCAAGCAGCTAGTTTGCTTGTCTCCATCTTAGCTGTGAGACTATGAGAGATGTATTGAAATGACATGATGAAATACAGATGAAGTTTTCTGTATTTCTTTCAAATGTCAAGATCTTTGTGTAGCTAACAACTTCGAATCATTCAGATCTGCTCCCATGTCATCTTCTCATAGATTTTCCAAGATCATTCTATTAAAAATTATAGTCCCTCTCCTAACAGTAACTCTATATTTTCTTACTCTGATTTATTGTTTTTATAGAACTTATCCACTGAGTAGATCCTATTTCTTATTAGTCTCCCTGCTACAATGTAATATGTATGAGGACAGAGACCATATCTCTGTATGGTTTCATTCAACACTCCATCCCCAATTCTAATTATGGTACATAGCAGATGCTCAACAAATATTTGTTAAATAAATGAATAATTAAAATAATTAATAATGAATAATATTCATACAACAGAAATAATGCAGTATATAAAGTGATGACTTTATAAAATAACAATCATATTAATTTCTACTCATCCTCTCTTTTACATTTTGAAAATAAATTTTACCTTTGGTTCCACCACTCTGAACAACATCTTTTAATAACTGCAAACATTGCACAGATATAAAAGAACATGCTCTATTGTGTTTCCAATGTCATAAAGTTTCTTCACTTCTGCATCTCAATTACTTCTGCTTAGAAAGTTCTGGGTAGCAAGATGAGGAAATAACTACAGTTACCAGCCTTAGGAGACTCAGTCAGCTCATTATATAAGTGAAGTATAGTATAATATTCAGAGCACATTAACATCACTTTCTACTGTATTTTAGAGTCATAAATAAATACACTTAAGTAATTGTGCTCAAATGATATGAATAACCAGAGGGAAATCTATGGGGAAAATAGAAGGAAAAATACTTAAATGGTATATTATTAATTTGATGCAAATATCTCTCCTTTAACAATTTGAACCAGACAGGAACAACTGACTGGTTCAAAATGGGAGAAGAGTCCATCAAGGGTGCATATTGTCACCCTGTTATTTAACTTATATACAGAGTACAGCATGCAAAATGTCAGGCAGAATGAAGCACAAACTGGAATTAAGATTTCCAGGAGAAATATCAACAACCTCAGATATGCAGATAATACCACACTAATGGCAGAAACTCGGAGAAGGCAATGGCACCCCACTCCAGTACTCTTGCTTGGAAAATCCCACGGATGGAGGAGCCTGGTAGGCTGCAGTCCATGGGGTTGCTAAGAGTCCGACACGACCGAGTGACTTCACTTTCATTTTTCACTTTCCTGCATTGGAGAAGGAAATGGCAACCCACTCCAGTGTTCTTGCCTGGAGAATCCCAGGGACGGGGGAGCCTGGTGGGCTGCCGTCTATGGGGTCGCACAGAGTTGGACACGACTGAAGTGACTTAGCATAGCAATGGCAGAAACCAAAGAAGAATTAGAGAGCCTATTGATGATGGTGAAAGAAGAGAGTGAAAAAGCTCTCTTACAACTCCACATTCACAACCTGCCTGACTTCAGACTATACTACAAAGCTACAGTCATCAAGACAGTATGGTACTGGAACAAAGACAAAAATATAGATCAGTGGAACAAAATAGAAAGCACAGAGATAAATCCACGCACCTATGGTCACCTTATCTTTGACAAACGAGGTAAGAAGATAAAGTGGAGAAAAGACAATCTCTTTAACAAGTGGTGCTGGGAAAACTGGTCAACCACTTGTAAAAGGATGAAACTAGAACACGTTCTTACACCATATGCAAAATAAACTCTAAATGGATTAAAGATCCAAATGTAAGAGCAGAAATTATAAAAGTCCTAGAGGAAAACATAGGCAAAACACTCTCTGACATAAATCACAGCAGGATACTCTATGACCCACTTCATATAGTAATGGAAATAAAAGCAAAAATAAATAAATGGGACCTAATTAAACTTAAAAGCTTTTGCACAACGAAGGAAATTATAAGCAAGGTGAGAAGACAGCCTTCAGAATGGGAGAAAATAATAGCAAACGAAGCAACTGACAAAGAATTAATCTCAAAAATATACAAGCAACTCCTGCAGCTCAATTCCAGAAAAATAAACAACCCAATCAAAAAATGGACCAAAGAACTAAACAGACATTTCTCCAAAGAAGACATACAGATGGCTAGCACATGAAAAGATGCTCAAAATCACTCATTATCAGAGAAATGCAAGCCAAAACCACAATGAGGTACCATCCCACACTGGTCAGAATGGCTGCTATCCAAAAGTCTACAAACAATTGATGCTAGAGAGGTTATGGAGAAAAGGGAAACCTATTACATTGTTGGTGGGAATGCAAACTAGTACAGCCACTATGGAGAACAGTGTGGAGACTCCTTAAAAAACTGGAAATAGAACTGCCATATGACCCAGAAATCCCACTGCTGGGCATACACACCAAGGAAACCAGAATTGAAAGAGACATGTGTACCCCAATGTTCATCCAAGTACTGTTTACAATAGCCAGAACATGGAAGCAACCTAGATGTCCATCGGCAGATGAATGCATGGGAAAGCTGTGTGTAATGTTCCTGGAATATTCAGGTCAGATCAGTCGCTCAGTCGTGTCCGACTCTTTGTGACCCCATGAATCGCAGCACGCCAGGCCTCCCTGTCCATCACCAACTCCCGGAGTTCACTCAGACTCATGTCCATCGAGTCAGTGATGCCATCCAGCCATCTCATCCTCTGTCATCCCCTTCTCCTCTTGCCCCCAATCCCTCCCAGCATCAGAGTCTTTTCCAATGAGTCAACTCTTCGCATGAGGTGGCCAAAGTACTGGAGTTTCAGCTTTAGCATCATTCCTTCCAAAGAAATTCCAGAGCTGATCTCCTTCAGAATGGACTGGTTGGATCTCCTTGCAGTCCAAGGGACTCTCAAGAGTCTTCTCCAACACCACAGTTCAAAAGCATCAATTCTTTGGTGCTCAGCCTTCTTCACAGTCCAACTCTCACATCCATACATGACCACAGGAAAAACCATAGCCTTGACTAGATGAAACTTTGTTGGCAAAGTAATGTCTCTGCTTTTGAATATGCTATCTAGGTTGGTCATAACTTTCCTTCCAAAGAGTAAGTGTCCTAATTTCATGGCTGCAGTCACCATACGCAGTGATTTTGGAGCCCAGAAAAATAAAGTCTGACACTGTTTCCCCATCTATTTCCCATGAGGTAATGGGACCAGATGCCATAATCTTTGTTTTCTGAATGTTGAGCTTTAAGCCAACTTTTTCACTCTCCACTTTCACTTTCCTCAAGAGGCTTTTCAGTTCCTCTTCACTTTCTGCCATAAGGGTTGTTTCATCTGCATATCTGAGGTTATTGATATTTCTCCTGGCAATCTTGATTCCAGCTTGTGTTTCTTCCAGTCCAGCATTTCTCATGATGTACTCTGCATATAAGTTAAATAAACAGGGTGACAATATACAGCCTTGACTAACTCCTTTTCCTATTTGGAACCAGTCTGTTGTTCAATGGAATATTACTCAGCTATTAAAAAGAATGCATTTGAATCAGATCTAATGAGGTGGATGAAACTGGGGCCTATTATACAGAGTAAAGTCAGAACGAAAAACACCAATACAGTATACTAATGCATATATATGGAATTTAGAAAGATGGCAATGATGACCCTATATGTGAGAAAGCAAAAGAGACACAGATGTATAGAACAGTCTTTTGGACTCCATGCGAGAAGGCAAGGGTAGGATGATTTGAGAGAATAGCATTGAAACATGTATATTATTATATGTGAAACAGATCACCAGTCCAGGTTTGATGCATGAGACTAGGTGCTCAGGGCTGGTGCACTGGGATGACCCTGAGGGATGGCATGGGGAGGGAGGTGGGAGGGGGGGTTCAGGATGGGGAACCCATGGACACCCATGGCTGATTCATGTCAATGTATGGCAAAAACCACTACAATATTGTTACGTAATTAGCCTCAAATAAAAATAAATGAATTTAGAAAAAAGAACTTAAAAAAAGAAAAAAAGAAAGAAAGGACAGCACACCCAGGGGGTCTTTCACTTTGATTGATTTTAAATCACATTCAGTGACTGACTGGGAATCATCAATGGGGTCTCCCAGGAGTTAGAATGCCAGGAAGATTTAATTAGGGAGCTGCAGTCCAGATAAAAGATAACATATCACTGAGTTAAAATTTGAACTCAACTCTTTTGATGCCAGCAGTGAAACTCTGTGTTTTAGTTGTTTCTCAAAAGTTTTTTGAAGACACGCAGGATTCTTATGGTCAGAGACTGCCTTATGTATCTCCATATTTGATTGACTATTCCTTCGACCTTTTAAAAGATTTCAAAATGAAAGTTAACACCAAATTAAATATTTCATACTCTTTCTTTTAAACCATGAGAAACTTGTAGAATTTGGACTAACAAAAGACTTTATTGGGGAAGAATGTTTTTCGACTTTAGTTATTTGGAAATCCTAGGGTATGGTGATAATTACAAGACCAGCTTTTACTCAGTCTTATGTTAGTACTTATGGAAAAATTCTCTGTACAGACTTCCATGACCGTCCAGTGGTTAGGACTCTGTGCTTTCACTAGAAGGGCACGGGTTCAATCGCTGTTCAGGGAACCATGCTTCCACAACCTGCATAGGGCCCCCCGAAAAACAAATTCTCTGTGGGTGGTGATCCTGTTTGTAATTTGCACTGGGATTGGGCCACCACCACTGCTCTTCCTTTGGGAATACACTGCTCCCAAACTTTTCTTAGGAGAAAGGTGTCCTAATCATTATTTGGTTTGTTCCCTCCAAACATTATTTTACTCCCTTGGAGTGCTATTTGTGGGTTTTAGATATATCAGCACTTTGTGCTTTCTGAGCACCTTTAGCTGACAGCATAGGCGAGTGATGCAACAATCCCTTTTATGAGGTAGGTGGCCAGGAGGTGATTTCTGCCCACCTTTCCCAGGGGGAGTTTCACACTCACCACCCCCATGTGACAACCTCTTCCTATCTAGGTCTGGCAATCTAGACCCTAATATCATTCCGCACCCCAAACAAAGGCAGTAACACCATACCACTCCTCCTTGCCCTTGAAATCAAGTGTTAAGTAGGGTTATCCATCTTCAGTGCAGACTCCTGACCCAATCCAGACCTCTACTCTCTGGCTAACTGGGGACCCAAGGGCCTATTCCCCAACCTCTTGGGACCCCATATCCCTCCCATCTCCAGTGCCCACCTCTTCTCTTCGTTCCCTCCCTTCCATCAGAAAATTCACACACACACACAAATATCATCTTTTTACCATTTGATGTTTATTGTAATTGCAGCCATCACTTGATGATGTTAGTGTGAGAGTCTTTTCTTGGTTGGCCATTTCTAACAAAGCAGACCTCTGGAGACACAGTTCTAAACTGTCTGACCTTTTCGATTCAGTTACTGGCTGCCCAGGTTGTACTGCTCCAGGGTCTCTTATTCTGGGGCGGCTGGGCTTATCTTCTCTTTGGATTCTGCCTCCTTCTTTGATTCCGCCTCATACGTTGGGACCTTTTACGGCTTTGATTCAGTTTCTTACGTGCACAGGAACGGAAAAAACAGTTTGGTGTTCTTGTTTTCTTCACCTTTTTCGATTGAGTGGCATATGATCGGATTTTCTTTCTCAAGGTTCCTTGTAGAGGTCTTCTGACCCTCATGGTCATATTTCGTGCCTGGAAAGACAAGACAAGGGTATTAGTTTTTAGGAAAGAAAAAAGCGGCGTTGGAAGGGAGATTTCATGAAAAAGGGATGTGGGCTAATGAGGGCTTTTGTGCCAGCCAAGGGCTGTGTAGAGGTTTTGGGCAGCAAAGTCAATGGAGAACATGGGGAGCTTAGTTGGAATCATCTTACTTTCACACTGCCTCTGTACCTCCGTTGACAAAGGGTCTTCTTTTTTCCGTTCATCCTGGAAGCAAACCGCATTGTAACTCTTCTTGACTGCCGTGGCTTCCTGATTACCTTAGTCATGATGATGCCAAGAAGTGGCCTAACCTAGAATCTCTGCCTCTGATATCGCTATTTATACCCTTTCAGGACAATGAGGAGCCACACCCTTCAATCTGATTGGTCAGTTAGGCACCACCCCAGCCAATAGCATCTTGGGGGGCTTAGACATCACAATGTACCACTGTGCCCATCAACATGGGCTAGTGGATGCTGAGGGAGGCCATTATATAACTTTTCCACTGCTGACACCTCTGTGTGTCTGATTCTGGGGAGTGGTGATTCAGGGGCACGGTGTTTCTCCTCATGACCTTCAAACTTCCTTTCAGTTCCCTTTATCCTTTGACTTATATGTGCCACTTCAACACTCCTGCCTCCTTCATCCCTCTATAAACATCTGCCAAACCCTTTCTGTCCCACTTCAGCCTTTCAGAGTAATCACTTCATCTCTAGACCACCTTCTGCCTGTTGGGGGTTCCTGAGGGGCTTAAGGAACTTAAGAGCAAGCACTTAAGGTGGAAAAAGGTAATTAAGAACAGGTTGGGTGTTTTATCTAGTGTGATGAGCTTTAACGACCCCCAGACTTGGTGAATGCTCAGTCTGTCGCCCAAAGTTTAATACACAGTCTCCATAAGATTACACATCAGAACAAAGACAGTTTTAAATGTCTCCTCCGCTAAATTTTTTTGGGACACTTCAACTCTCATATTGAGCAAGGAAACTCAACTCGCCCCATCTACCAGAAATACATTCCTGATTATTATTATTATTATTTTTAAAGGAAGGTGCTCAAAGTCAAAAGTCAATTCACCATTGTACCACTGAGTCTTGACTAAATCATTTCCCCAGTCATCCCTCCTTGACAGTTATCAGTAGGTAGGGCCCATTGCAGTGCTGACCATTAGCTGAGCAGGACAAGTACCTATAGGTAGCTCAGTGATAGTTGGTTGCTTGTGGGTGGGGCCAGTGAGGCACTGACCAATGGCTGAGCAAGTCCTGTTGCCTAGTAACAGGATGCAGAGTAATAAGGCACAGCAATGGCTACCTGCGAAGGGCTGTGCTGTTACATAAGGACACTTTGGGTCCAGTGTGCTGGAATCTTTTTGATTGACTCATTTCCAACCTCTGGTTTTGATTTCACATAATTATTTAACTTTTGCATATCATACTTTTCATTATATTCCCAGGCATACCTGTCACCAGTGCTGTCATCTCTATGCCCCTCCAACATCTGCCACTTGATCACATGCTCAGCATATAGTATAAATAGTTCAAAGCCAAGAAGAATGTGAAGTCCAGCCCACCCTGAAAACTACTTTGACAAACCTTAAATTCACAGGGATTCTTATTCTCTTTACAGTGTAACAGAGCAGGATGAGCACAGCCCTTAACAGGTAGCCATTGGTGTGCTTCATTTCAACCCACCCTGCCCCTAGGCAACAGGTGTTGCTCAAACATTGCTTGGTGCCTCAGAGGGCCCCATTCACAAGCAGCCAACTGTCAATGAGTGACCCTTAGTTGTCCTGCTTAGCTGATGGTCAGCACCACAGTGGGCCCTGCCCACAGGTTACTTACTATCAATGAGGGGGCCATTGCGAATGTGATTAAGTCCAGGGTGGTGTGCTGGTCATCAGGAGGAGACAGAGATAAGAGGCAGATTCAGGCCTTCTTCTGGAGGCCCTGGAGCTCACGCAGACTTGGGCCAGTGGGTGAGCTGGAGGGCCCAGGGAATACACTGGGGACTAAATGTTGTAGCACTCCATAGCCCTCACTAAGGCCATCAGCTGACTCAAGGATAAGAAAGCCGTTGTACATAGACACAATGGAATATTACTCATCCATTAAAAAGAATCCGTTTGAATCAGTTCTAATGAGGTGGATGAACCTGGAGCCTATTATACAGAGTGAAGGAAGTCAGAAAGAAAAACACCAATACACTACACTAACACGTATACATGGAATTGAGAAAGATGGCAAAGATGACCCTATATGCGAGAAAGCAAAAGAGACACAGATGTATAGAACAGTCTTTTGGACTCCGTGGGAGAAGGCGAGGGCAGGGTGATTTGAGAGAATAGCATTGAAACATGTATATTATTATATGTGAAACAGATCACCAGTGCAGGTTTGATGCATGAGACTAGGTGCTCAGGGCTGGTGCACTGGGATGACCCTGAGGGATGGGATGGGGAGGGAGGTGCGAGGGGAGGTTCAGGATGTGGACCCCATGGACACCCATGGCTGATTCATGTCAATGTATGGCAAAAACCACTACGATATTGTAACGTAATTGGCCTCAAATCAAAATAAATGAATTTAGAAAAAAGAACTGAAAAAAAGCAAAGAATAAAGAAAGGACAGCACAGCCAGGGGGTCTTTCACTTTGATTGATTTTAAATCACATTCAGTGACTGACTGGGAATCATCAATGGGGTCTCCCAGGAGGTAGAGTGCCAGAAAGATTTAATTAGGGAGCTGCAGTCCAGATAAAAGATAACATATCACTGAGTTAAAATTTGAACTCAACTCTTTTGATGCCCACGGCGAAACTCTGTGTTTTAGTTGTTTCTCAAAAGTTTTGTGAAGGCACGCAGGATACTTATGGTCAGAGACTGCCTTATGTATCTCCATATTTGATTGACTATTCCTTGGACCTTTTAAAACATTTCAAAATGAAGGGTAACACCAAATTAAATATTTCATACTCTTTCTTTTAAACCATGAGAAACTTGTAGAATTTGGACTAACAAAAGACTTTATTGGGGAAGAATGTTTTTCGACTGTAGTTATTTGGAAATCCTAGGGTATGGTGATAATTACAAGACCAGCTTTTACTCAGTCTTATGTTAGTACTTATGGAAAAATTATCTGTACAGACTTCCATGACTGTCCAGTGGTTAGGACTCTGTGCTTTCACTAGA
The DNA here is from genome assembly GCF_055505025.1 of Bos grunniens. Classification (NCBI taxonomy): domain Eukaryota; kingdom Metazoa; phylum Chordata; class Mammalia; order Artiodactyla; family Bovidae; genus Bos; species Bos grunniens. The sequence goes on along the minus strand of NC_141194.1, from coordinate 119,512,095 downwards.
AGGGCACGGGTTCAATCGCTGTTCAGGGAACCATGTTTCCACAACCTGCATAGGGCCCCCCGAAAAACAAATTCTCTGTGGGTGGTGATCCTGTTTGTAATTTGCACTGGGATTGGGCCACCACCACTGCTCTTCCTTTGGGAATACACTGCTCCCAAACTTTTCTTAGGAGAAAGGTGTCCTAATCATTATTTGGTTTGTTCCCTCCAAACATTATTTTACTCCCTTGGAGTGCTATTTGTGGGTTTTAGATATATCAGCACTTTGTGCTTTCTGAGCACCTTTAGCTGACAGCATAGGCGAGTGATGCAACAATCCCTTTTATGAGGTAGGTGGCCAGGAGGTGATTTCTGCCCACCTTTCCCAGGGGGAGTTTCACACTCACCACCCTCATGTGACAACCTCTTCCTATCTAGGTCTGGCAATCTAGACCCTAATATCATTCCGCACCCCAAACAAAGGCAGTAACACCATACCACTCCTCCTTGCCCTTGAAATCAAGTGTTAAGTAGGGTTATCCATCTTCAGTGCAGACTCCTGACCCAATCCAGACCTCTACTCTCTGGCTAACTGGGGACCCAAGGGCCTATTCCCCAACCTCTTGGGACCCCATATCCCTCCCATCTCCAGTGCCCACCTCTTCTCTTCGTTCCCTCCCTTCCATCAGAAAATTCACACACACACACAAATATCATCTTTTTACCATTTGATGTTTATTGTAATTGCAGCCATCACTTGATGATGTTAGTGTGAGAGTCTTTTCTTGGTTGGCCATTTCTAACAAAGCAGACCTCTGGAGACACAGTTCTAAACTGTCTGACCTTTTCGATTCAGTTACTGGCTGCCCAGGTTGTACTTCTCCAGGGTCTCTTATTCTGGGGCGGCTGAGCTTATCTTCTCTTTGGATTCTGCCTCCTTCTTTGATTCCGCCTCATACGTTGGGACCTTTTACGGCTTTGATTCAGTTTCTTACGTGCACAGGAACGGAAAAAACAGTTTGGTGTTCTTGTTTTCTTCACCTTTTTCGATTGAGTGGCATATGATCGGATTTTCTTTCTCAAGGTTCCTTGTAGAGGTCTTCTGACCCTCATGGTCATATTTCGTGCCTGGAAAGACAAGACAAGGGTATTAGTTTTTAGGAAAGAAAAAAGCGGCATTGGAAGGGAGATTTCATGAAAAAGGGATGTGGGCTAATGAGGGCTTTTGTGCCAGCCAAGGGCTGTGTAGAGGTTTTGGGCAGCAAAGTCAATGGAGAACATGGGGAGCTTAGTTGGAATCATCTTACTTTCACACTGCCTCTGTACCTCCGTTGACAAAGGGTCTTCTTTTTTCCGTTCATCCTGGAAGCAAACCGCATTGTAACTCTTCTTGACTGCCGTGGCTTCCTGATTACCTTAGTCATGATGATGCCAAGAAGTGGCCTAACCTAGAATCTCTGCCTCTGATATCGCTATTTATACCCTTTCAGGACAATGAGGAGCCACACCCTTCAATCTGATTGGTCAGTTAGGCACCACCCCAGCCAATAGCATCTTGGGGGGCTTAGACATCACAATGTACCACTGTGCCCATCAACATGGGCTAGTGGATGCTGAGGGAGGCCATTATATAACTTTTCCACTGCTGACACCTCTGTGTGTCTGATTCTGGGGAGTGGTGATTCAGGGGCACGGTGTTTCTCCTCATGACCTTCAAACTTCCTTTCAGTTCCCTTTATCCTTTGACTTATATGTGCCACTTCAACACTCCTGCCTCCTTCATCCCTCTATAAACATCTGCCAAACCCTTTCTGTCCCACTTCAGCCTTTCAGAGTAATCACTTCATCTCTAGACCACCTTCTGCCTGTTGGGGGTTCCTGAGGGGCTTAAGGAACTTAAGAGCAAGCACTTAAGGTGGAAAAAGGTAATTAAGAACAGGTTGGGTGTTTTATCTAGTGTGATGAGCTTTAACGACCCCCAGACTTAGTGAATGCTCAGTCTGTTGCCCAAAGTTTAATACACAGTCTCCATAAGATTACACATCAGAACAAAGACAGTTTTAAATGTCTCCTCCGCTAAATTTTTTTGGGACACTTCAACTCTCATATTGAGCAAGGAAACTCAACTCGCCCCATCTACCAGAAATACATTCCTGATTATTATTATTATTATTTTTAAAGGAAGGTGCTCAAAGTCAAAAGTCAATTCACCATTGTACCACTGAGTCTTGACTAAATCATTTCCCCAGTCATCCCTCCTTGACAGTTATCAGTAGGTAGGGCCCATTGCAGTGCTGACCATTAGCTGAGCAGGACAAGTACCTATAGGTAGCTCAGTGATAGTTGGTTGCTTGTGGGTGGGGCCAGTGAGGCACTGACCAATGGCTGAGCAAGTCCTGTTGCCTAGTAACAGGATGCAGAGTAATAAGGCACAGCAATGGCTACCTGCGAAGGGCTGTGCTGTTACATAAGGACACTTTGGGTCCAGTGTGCTGGAATCTTTTTGATTGACTCATTTCCAACCTCTGGTTTTGATTTCACATAATTATTTAACTTTTGCATATCATACTTTTCATTATATTCCCAGGCATACCTGTCACCAGTGCTGTCATCTCTATGCCCCTCCAACATCTGCCACTTGATCACATGCTCAGCATATAGTATAAATAGTTCAAAGCCAAGAAGAATGTGAAGTCCAGCCCACCCTGAAAACTACTTTGACAAACCTTAAATTCACAGGGATTCTTATTCTCTTTACAGTGTAACAGAGCAGGATGAGCACAGCCCTTAACAGGTAGCCATTGGTGTGCTTCATTTCAACCCACCCTGCCCCTAGGCAACAGGTGTTGCTCAAACATTGCTTGGTGCCTCAGAGGGCCCCATTCACAAGCAGCCAACTGTCAATGAGTGACCCTTAGTTGTCCTGCTTAGCTGATGGTCAGCACCACAGTGGGCCCTGCCCACAGGTTACTTACTATCAATGAGGGGGCCATTGCGAATGTGATTAAGTCCAGGGTGGTGTGCTGGTCATCAGGAGGAGACAGAGATAAGAGGCAGATTCAGGCCTTCTTCTGGAGGCCCTGGAGCTCACGCAGACTTGGGCCAGTGGGTGAGCTGGAGGGCCCAGGGAATACACTGGGGACTAAATGTTGTAGCACTCCATAGCCCTCACTAAGGCCATCAGCTGACTCAAGGATAAGAAAGCCGTTGTACATAGACACAATGGAATATTACTCATCCATTAAAAAGAATCCGTTTGAATCAGTTCTAATGAGGTGGATGAACCTGGAGCCTATTATACAGAGTGAAGGAAGTCAGAAAGAAAAACACCAATACACTACACTAACACGTATACATGGAATTGAGAAAGATGGCAATGATGACCCTATATGCGAGAAAGCAAAAGAGACACAGATGTATAGAACAGTCTTTTGGACTCCGTGGGAGAAGGCGAGGGCAGGGTGATTTGAGAGAATAGCATTGAAACATGTATATTATTATATGTGAAACAGATCACCAGTGCAGGTTTGATGCATGAGACTAGGTGCTCAGGGCTGGTGCACTGGGATGACCCTGAGGGATGGGATGGGGAGGGAGGTGCGAGGGGAGGTTCAGGATGTGGACCCCATGGACACCCATGGCTGATTCATGTCAATGTATGGCAAAAACCACTACGATATTGTAACGTAATTGGCCTCAAATCAAAATAAATGAATTTAGAAAAAAGAACTGAAAAAAAGCAAAGAATAAAGAAAGGACAGCACAGCCAGGGGGTCTTTCACTTTGATTGATTTTAAATCACATTCAGTGACTGACTGGGAATCATCAATGGGGTCTCCCAGGAGGTAGAGTGCCAGAAAGATTTAATTAGGGAGCTGCAGTCCAGATAAAAGATAACATATCACTGAGTTAAAATTTGAACTCAACTCTTTTGATGCCCACGGCGAAACTGTGTTTTAGTTGTTTCTCAAAAGTTTTGTGAAGGCACGCAGGATACTTATGGTCAGAGACTGCCTTATGTATCTCCATATTTGATTGACTATTCCTTGGACCTTTTAAAACATTTCAAAATGAAGGGTAACACCAAATTAAATATTTCATACTCTTTCTTTTAAACCATGAGAAACTTGTAGAATATGGACTAACAAAAGACTTTATTGGGGAAGAATGTTTTTCGACTGTAGTTATTTGGAAATCCTAGGGTATGGTGATAATTACAAGACCAGCTTTTACTCAGTCTTATGTTAGTACTTATGGAAAAATTCTCTGTACAGACTTCCATGACTGTCCAGTGGTTAGGATTCCGTGCTTTCACTAGAAGGGCACGGGTTCAATCGCTGTTCAGGGAACCATGCTTCCACAAGCGGCATAGGGCTCCCCGAAAAAAAAAAACAAATTCTCTGTGGGTGGTGATCCTGTTTGTAATTTGCACTGGGATTGGGCCACCACCACTGCTCTTCCTTTGGGAATACACTGCTCCCAAACTTTTCTTAGGAGAAAGGTGTCCTAATCATTATTTGGTTTGTTCCCTCCAAACATTATTTTACTCCCTGGGAGTGGTATTTGTGGGTTTTAGATGTATGAGCACTTTGTGCCTTCTGAGCACCTTTAGCTGACAGCATAGGCGAGTGATGCAACAGTCCCTTTTATGAGGTAGGTGGCCAGGAGGTGATTTCTGCCCACCTTTCTCAGGGGGAGTTTCACACTCACCACCCCCATGTGACAACCTCTTCCTATCTGGGTCTGGCAATCTAGACCCTACTGTCATTCCACACCCCAAACAAAGGCAGTAACACCATACCACTCCTCCTTGCCCTTGAAATCAAGTGTTAAGCAGGGTTATCCATCTTCAGTGCCGACTCCTGACCCAATCCAGACCTCTACTCTCTGGCTAACTGGGGACCCGAGGGTCTGTTCCCCAACCTCTCGGGACCCCATATCCCTCCCATCTCCAGTGCCCACCTCTTCTCTTCGTTCCCTCCCTTCCATCAGAAAATTCTCACACACACACAAATATCATCTTTTTACCATTTGATGTTTATTGTAATTGCAGCCATCACTTGATGATGTTAGTGTGAGAGTCTTTTCTTGGTTGGCCATTTCTAACAAAGCAGACCTCTGGAGACACAGTTCTAAACTGTCTGACCTTTTCGATTCAGTTACTGGCTGCCCAGGTTGTACTGCTCCAGGGTCTCTTATTCTGGGGCGGCTGGGCTTATCTTCTCTTTGGATTCTGCCTCCTTCTTTGATTCCGCCTCATACGTTGGGACCTTTTACGGCTTTGATTCAGTTTCTTACGTGCACAGGAACGGAAAAAACAGTTTGGTGTTCTTGTTTTCTTCACCTTTTTCGATTGAGTGGCATATGATCGGATTTTCTTTCTCAAGGTTCCTTGTAGAGGTCTTCTGACCCTCATGGTCATATTTCGTGCCTGGAAAGACAAGACAAGGGTATTAGTTTTTAGGAAAGAAAAAAGCGGCGTTGGAAGGGAGATTTCATGAAAAAGGGATGTGGGCTAATGAGGGCTTTTGTGCCAGCCAAGGGCTGTGTAGAGGTTTTGGGCAGCAAAGTCAATGGAGAACATGGGGAGCTTAGTTGGAATCATCTTACTTTCACACTGCCTCTGTACCTCCGTTGACAAAGGGTCTTCTTTTTTCCGTTCATCCTGGAAGCAAACCGCATTGTAACTCTTCTTGACTGCCGTGGCTTCCTGATTACCTTAGTCATGATGATGCCAAGAAGTGGCCTAACCTAGAATCTCTGCCTCTGATATCGCTATTTATACCCTTTCAGGACAATGAGGAGCCACACCCTTCAATCTGATTGGTCAGTTAGGCACCACCCCAGCCAATAGCATCTTGGGGGGCTTAGACATCACAATGTACCACTGTGCCCATCAACATGGGCTAGTGGATGCTGAGGGAGGCCATTATATAACTTTTCCACTGCTGACACCTCTGTGTGTCTGATTCTGGGGAGTGGTGATTCAGGGGCACGGTGTTTCTCCTCATGACCTTCAAACTTCCTTTCAGTTCCCTTTATCCTTTGACTTATATGTGCCACTTCAACACTCCTGCCTCCTTCATCCCTCTATAAACATCTGCCAAACCCTTTCTGTCCCACTTCAGCCTTTCAGAGTAATCACTTCATCTCTAGACCACCTTCTGCCTGTTGGGGGTTCCTGAGGGGCTTAAGGAACTTAAGAGCAAGCACTTAAGGTGGAAAAAGGTAATTAAGAACAGGTTGGGTGTTTTATCTAGTGTGATGAGCTTTAACGACCCCCAGACTTAGTGAATGCTCAGTCTGTTGCCCAAAGTTTAATACACAGTCTCCATAAGATTACACATCAGAACAAAGACAGTTTTAAATGTCTCCTCCGCTAAATTTTTTTGGGACACTTCAACTCTCATATTGAGCAAGGAAACTCAACTCGCCCCATCTACCAGAAATACATTCCTGATTATTATTATTATTATTTTTAAAGGAAGGTGCTCAAAGTCAAAAGTCAATTCACCATTGTACCACTGAGTCTTGACTAAATCATTTCCCCAGTCATCCCTCCTTGACAGTTATCAGTAGGTAGGGCCCATTGCAGTGCTGACCATTAGCTGAGCAGGACAAGTACCTATAGGTAGCTCAGTGATAGTTGGTTGCTTGTGGGTGGGGCCAGTGAGGCACTGACCAATGGCTGAGCAAGTCCTGTTGCCTAGTAACAGGATGCAGAGTAATAAGGCACAGCAATGGCTACCTGCGAAGGGCTGTGCTGTTACATAAGGACACTTTGGGTCCAGTGTGCTGGAATCTTTTTGATTGACTCATTTCCAACCTCTGGTTTTGATTTCACATAATTATTTAACTTTTGCATATCATACTTTTCATTATATTCCCAGGCATACCTGTCACCAGTGCTGTCATCTCTATGCCCCTCCAACATCTGCCACTTGATCACATGCTCAGCATATAGTATAAATAGTTCAAAGCCAAGAAGAATGTGAAGTCCAGCCCACCCTGAAAACTACTTTGACAAACCTTAAATTCACAGGGATTCTTATTCTCTTTACAGTGTAACAGAGCAGGATGAGCACAGCCCTTAACAGGTAGCCATTGGTGTGCTTCATTTCAACCCACCCTGCCCCTAGGCAACAGGTGTTGCTCAAACATTGCTTGGTGCCTCAGAGGGCCCCATTCACAAGCAGCCAACTGTCAATGAGTGACCCTTAGTTGTCCTGCTTAGCTGATGGTCAGCACCACAGTGGGCCCTGCCCACAGGTTACTTACTATCAATGAGGGGGCCATTGCGAATGTGATTAAGTCCAGGGTGGTGTGCTGGTCATCAGGAGGAGACAGAGATAAGAGGCAGATTCAGGCCTTCTTCTGGAGGCCCTGGAGCTCACGCAGACTTGGGCCAGTGGGTGAGCTGGAGGGCCCAGGGAATACACTGGGGACTAAATGTTGTAGCACTCCATAGCCCTCACTAAGGCCATCAGCTGACTCAAGGATAAGAAAGCCGTTGTACATAGACACAATGGAATATTACTCATCCATTAAAAAGAATCCGTTTGAATCAGTTCTAATGAGGTGGATGAACCTGGAGCCTATTATACAGAGTGAAGGAAGTCAGAAAGAAAAACACCAATACACTACACTAACACGTATACATGGAATTGAGAAAGATGGCAATGATGACCCTATATGCGAGAAAGCAAAAGAGACACAGATGTATAGAACAGTCTTTTGGACTCCGTGGGAGAAGGCGAGGGCAGGGTGATTTGAGAGAATAGCATTGAAACATGTATATTATTATATGTGAAACAGATCACCAGTGCAGGTTTGATGCATGAGACTAGGTGCTCAGGGCTGGTGCACTGGGATGACCCTGAGGGATGGGATGGGGAGGGAGGTGCGAGGGGAGGTTCAGGATGTGGACCCCATGGACACCCATGGCTGATTCATGTCAATGTATGGCAAAAACCACTACGATATTGTAACGTAATTGGCCTCAAATCAAAATAAATGAATTTAGAAAAAAGAACTGAAAAAAAGCAAAGAATAAAGAAAGGACAGCACAGCCAGGGGGTCTTTCACTTTGATTGATTTTAAATCACATTCAGTGACTGACTGGGAATCATCAATGGGGTCTCCCAGGAGGTAGAGTGCCAGAAAGATTTAATTAGGGAGCTGCAGTCCAGATAAAAGATAACATATCACTGAGTTAAAATTTGAACTCAACTCTTTTGATGCCCACGGCGAAACTGTGTTTTAGTTGTTTCTCAAAAGTTTTGTGAAGGCACGCAGGATACTTATGGTCAGAGACTGCCTTATGTATCTCCATATTTGATTGACTATTCCTTGGACCTTTTAAAACATTTCAAAATGAAGGGTAACACCAAATTAAATATTTCATACTCTTTCTTTTAAACCATGAGAAACTTGTAGAATATGGACTAACAAAAGACTTTATTGGGGAAGAATGTTTTTCGACTGTAGTTATTTGGAAATCCTAGGGTATGGTGATAATTACAAGACCAGCTTTTACTCAGTCTTATGTTAGTACTTATGGAAAAATTCTCTGTACAGACTTCCATGACTGTCCAGTGGTTAGGATTCCGTGCTTTCACTAGAAGGGCACGGGTTCAATCGCTGTTCAGGGAACCATGCTTCCACAAGCGGCATAGGGCTCCCCGAAAAAAAAAACAAATTCTCTGTGGGTGGTGATCCTGTTTGTAATTTGCACTGGGATTGGGCCACCACCACTGCTCTTCCTTTGGGAATACACTGCTCCCAAACTTTTCTTAGGAGAAAGGTGTCCTAATCATTATTTGGTTTGTTCCCTCCAAACATTATTTTACTCCCTGGGAGTGGTATTTGTGGGTTTTAGATGTATGAGCACTTTGTGCCTTCTGAGCACCTTTAGCTGACAGCATAGGCGAGTGATGCAACAGTCCCTTTTATGAGGTAGGTGGCCAGGAGGTGATTTCTGCCCACCTTTCTCAGGGGGAGTTTCACACTCACCACCCCCATGTGACAACCTCTTCCTATCTGGGTCTGGCAATCTAGACCCTACTGTCATTCCACACCCCAAACAAAGGCAGTAACACCATACCACTCCTCCTTGCCCTTGAAATCAAGTGTTAAGCAGGGTTATCCATCTTCAGTGCCGACTCCTGACCCAATCCAGACCTCTACTCTCTGGCTAACTGGGGACCCGAGGGTCTGTTCCCCAACCTCTCGGGACCCCATATCCCTCCCATCTCCAGTGCCCACCTCTTCTCTTCGTTCCCTCCCTTCCATCAGAAAATTCACACACACACACAAATATCATCTTTTTACCATTTGATGTTTATTGTAATTGCAGCCATCACTTGATGATGTTAGTGTGAGAGTCTTTTCTTGGTTGGCCATTTCTAACAAAGCAGACCTCTGGAGACACAGTTCTAAACTGTCTGACCTTTTCGATTCAGTTACTGGCTGCCCAGGTTGTACTGCTCCAGGGTCTCTTATTCTGGGGCGGCTGGGCTTATCTTCTCTTTGGATTCTGCCTCCTTCTTTGATTCCGCCTCATACGTTGGGACCTTTTACGGCTTTGATTCAGTTTCTTACGTGCACAGGAACGGAAAAAACAGTTTGGTGTTCTTGTTTTCTTCACCTTTTTCGATTGAGTGGCATATGATCGGATTTTCTTTCTCAAGGTTCCTTGTAGAGGTCTTCTGACCCTCATGGTCATATTTCGTGCCTGGAAAGACAAGACAAGGGTATTAGTTTTTAGGAAAGAAAAAAGCGGCGTTGGAAGGGAGATTTCATGAAAAAGGGATGTGGGCTAATGAGGGCTTTTGTGCCAGCCAAGGGCTGTGTAGAGGTTTTGGGCAGCAAAGTCAATGGAGAACATGGGGAGCTTAGTTGGAATCATCTTACTTTCACACTGCCTCTGTACCTCCGTTGACAAAGGGTCTTCTTTTTTCCGTTCATCCTGGAAGCAAACCGCATTGTAACTCTTCTTGACTGCCGTGGCTTCCTGATTACCTTAGTCATGATGATGCCAAGAAGTGGCCTAACCTAGAATCTCTGCCTCTGATATCGCTATTTATACCCTTTCAGGACAATGAGGAGCCACACCCTTCAATCTGATTGGTCAGTTAGGCACCACCCCAGCCAATAGCATCTTGGGGGGCTTAGACATCACAATGTACCACTGTGCCCATCAACATGGGCTAGTGGATGCTGAGGGAGGCCATTATATAACTTTTCCACTGCTGACACCTCTGTGTGTCTGATTCTGGGGAGTGGTGATTCAGGGGCACGGTGTTTCTCCTCATGACCTTCAAACTTCCTTTCAGTTCCCTTTATCCTTTGACTTATATGTGCCACTTCAACACTCCTGCCTCCTTCATCCCTCTATAAACATCTGCCAAACCCTTTCTGTCCCACTTCAGCCTTTCAGAGTAATCACTTCATCTCTAGACCACCTTCTGCCTGTTGGGGGTTCCTGAGGGGCTTAAGGAACTTAAGAGCAAGCACTTAAGGTGGAAAAAGGTAATTAAGAACAGGTTGGGTGTTTTATCTAGTGTGATGAGCTTTAACGACCCCCAGACTTGGTGAATGCTCAGTCTGTTGCCCAAAGTTTAATACACAGTCTCCATAAGATTACACATCAGAACAAAGACAGTTTTAAATGTCTCCTCCGCTAAATTTTTTTGGGACACTTCAACTCTCATATTGAGCAAGGAAACTCAACTCGCCCCATCTACCAGAAATACATTCCTGATTATTATTATTATTATTTTTAAAGGAAGGTGCTCAAAGTCAAAAGTCAATTCACCATTGTACCACTGAGTCTTGACTAAATCATTTCTCCAGTCATCCCTCCTTGACAGTTATCAGTAGGTAGGGCCCATTGCAGTGCTGACCATTAGCTGAGCAGGACAAGTACCTATAGGTAGCTCAGTGATAGTTGGTTGCTTGTGGGTGGGGCCAGTGAGGCACTGACCAATGGCTGAGCAAGTCCTGTTGCCTAGTAACAGGATGCAGAGTAATAAGGCACAGCAATGGCTACCTGCGAAGGGCTGTGCTGTTACATAAGGACACTTTGGGTCCAGTGTGCTGGAATCTTTTTGATTGACTCATTTCCAACCTCTGGTTTTGATTTCACATAATTATTTAACTTTTGCATATCATACTTTTCATTATATTCCCAGGCATACCTGTCACCAGTGCTGTCATCTCTATGCCCCTCCAACATCTGCCACTTGATCACATGCTCAGCATATAGTATAAATAGTTCAAAGCCAAGAAGAATGTGAAGTCCAGCCCACCCTGAAAACTACTTTGACAAACCTTAAATTCACAGGGATTCTTATTCTCTTTACAGTGTAACAGAGCAGGATGAGCACAGCCCTTAACAGGTAGCCATTGGTGTGCTTCATTTCAACCCACCCTGCCCCTAGGCAACAGGTGTTGCTCAAACATTGCTTGGTGCCTCAGAGGGCCCCATTCACAAGCAGCCAACTGTCAATGAGTGACCCTTAGTTGTCCTGCTTACCTGTTGGTCAGCACCACAGTAGGCCCTGCCCACAGATTACTTACTATCAATGAGGGGGCCATTGGGAAAGTGATAAGTCAAGGGTGGTGTGGTGGTCATCAGGAGGAGACTGAGATAAGAGGCAGATTCAGGCCTTCTTCTGGAGGCCCTGGAGCTCATGCAGACTTGGGCCAGTGGGTGAGCTGGAGGGCCCAGGGAATACACTGGGCACTAGATGTTGTAGCACTCCATAGCCCTCACTAAGGCCCTCCACTAGCCTTGGCCAAGGCCTTGAGAAGCAGTGTACCTCTCCTGCATCCCTGTTGCTGCGACCTACTAGCAGTGGTTTTCTTCCTGGGTCTCAGTTTGTGAGAACTGGTCTCCCCATTTGGATGCCCTGAGGATGGACACTGAGGACCTATTATGTTGGATGCCTGTCTTCATCAGGTATGACAGCTGGGCAGAGTGTGGGAACCTGGCACTGAAGGACCTGCTGGCTGAGATCTGCTTCCCCTTAACCAGGACTGGGACACTGCAGGGTGAAAGCTGTGCCTTGAGACTGCCCTTTCTTGTCAGGACAGAGATAACATTCATCTAGTAGAGATTTATAGGAACATCATTACCTGACCATGACCTAACCTTAAGCACAAAGGGTATGACACCAAGAAGTCTGCAGCAACTTACCACGACTCTCTCTAACATTTGATTTTAAATGCACTTACTGAAAACTTTAAGTAACTTTGGGTTCTTAGGGCATGAACCACCCATCTCACTGGATGAATCTTTAATAAACCTTTCTCTGTTCCAAACTTTAAGGTTAAGTTTTGATGGGCCTCAGTCTGCGTCAGGCACATGGACTTGCAATTTGAATATCAACGGTATTATCTAAGGACAGACTTTGCCTCTCGTAAACAACGGCAGAGACTGGCCAAGTGCTCACAATTATCCATAAAATACCCGCTGACTAGGCTTGGCTAAACTTTAGCCAAGCTTCTCTCCTCTGAACTTCAGCTTTCCCCCAAGCTTGAGCAAGCGCTAAGATTCAAACATTTCTGTCTCCCTTAACAGCTCATTCTGAGAATCAGCTCACTACAGAGAGAAACATTTCCTGTTAAACTGCTCCATCATGCTGTCTGCTCATCCATCCCCACCACTTGCCCCATCTCACACACACACACACACACACACACACACAGAGTTCCTGTTGGCCCTACTTATCCTCCCATGTTAAAGAAACATCTTTTTCTGTTCTATTTTGAGACGTGAGGATCTGTGCTCAAAACATTTTCCCTATTGCAATCAGTTCCGTTCAATGGCTCAGTCATTTCTGACTCTCTGAAACCCCATTGGCTGCAGCACATCAGGCTTCACTGTCCATCACCAACTCCCAGAGCTTGCTTAAAATTCAAGCCCATCAAGTTGGTGATGCCATCCAACCATCTCATCCTTTGTCGTCCACTTCTCCTCTGGCCTTCAATCTTTCCCTGCATCAGGGTCTTTTCCAATGAGTCAGTTCTTTGCCTCAGATGGCCAAAGTACTGGAGCTTTAGCATTAGTCCTTCCAATGAATATTCAGGACTGATTTCCTCTAGGATTGACTGCATTGATTTCCTTGCAGTCCAAGGGACTCTCGAGAGTCTTCCCCAACACCACAGTTCAAAAGAATCAATTCTTCAGTGCTCAGCTTTCTTTATGGTCCAACTCTCCCATCCATACATGGCTATTGGGAAAACTTAGCTTTGACATATGGACCTTTGTCGGTAAAGTAATGTCTCTTCCGTTTAATACACTGTCTAGGTTGGTCATAGCTTTTCTTCCAAGGAGTAAGCGTCTTTTAATTTCATGGCTGCAGTCACCATCTGCAGTGGTTTTGGAGCCCAAAAAATAAAGTCTGACACTGTTTCCACTGTTTCCCCATCTATTTCCCATGAAGTGATGGGACCAGATGCCATGATCATAGTTTTCTGAATGTTGAGTTTTAAGCCAACTTTTTCACTCTCCTCTTTCACTTTCATCAAGAGGCTTTTTAGTTCCTCTTCACTTTTTGCCATAAGGGTGATGTCATCTGCATATCTGAGGTTATTGATATTTCTCTGGGCAATCTTGATTCCAGCTTGTGCTTCTTCCAGCCCAGCTTTTCTCATGATGTACTCTACATAGAAGTTAAATGAGCTGGGGGACAATATACAGCCTTGACATACTCCTTTTCCTATTTGGAACCAGGCTGTTGTTCCATGTCCACTTCTAACTGTTGCTTCCTGACCTGCATACAAATTTCTCAAGAGGCAGGTCAAGTGGTCTGGTATTCCTGTCTCTTTCAGAATTTTCCACAGTTTATTGTGATCCACACAGTCAAAGGCTTCGGCATAGTCAATAAAGCAGAAATAGATGTTTTTCTGGAACTCTCTTGCTTTTTTGATGATCCAAGAAAAGACCGATACATAGAAAACTGTAAAACACTGATGAAAGAAATCAAAGATCACACAAATAGATGGAGAAATACACCATGTTCATGGATCAGAATAAACAATATAGTGAAAATGAGTACACAACACAAAACAATCTATAGATTCAATGCAATCCCTATCAAGCTACCAATGGTATTTTTCACAGAACTAGAACAAATAGTTTCACAGTTTGTATGGAAATACAGAAAACCTAGAATAGCCAAAGCAACCTTGCGAAAGAAGAATGGAACTGGAGGAATCAACCTGCCTGACTTCAGGCTCTACTACAAAGCTACAGTCATCAAGACAGTATGGTACTGGTACAAAGGCAGAAATATAGATCAATGGAACAAAGTAGAAAGCCCAGAGATAAATCCAACCACCTATGGACACCTTATATTTGACAAAGGAGGCAAGAATATACAATGGAGAAAAGACAATCTCTTTAACAAGAGGTGCTGGGAAAACTGGTCAACCACTTGTAAAAGAATGAAACTATAACACTGTCTAACACCATACACAAAATACATTCAAAATGGATTAAAGATCTAAACATAAGACCAGAAACTATAAAACTCCTAGAGGAAAACATAGGCAAAACCCTCTCTGACATAAATCACAGCAGGATACTCCATGACCCACCTCCCAGAGTAATGGAAATAAATGAATAGGACCAAATTATATAGCAAAATAGCAAAAATAAATGAATAGGACCAAATTAAATTCAAAAGCTTTTGCACAACAAAGGAAAGTATAAGCAAGGTGAAAAGACAACCTTCAGAATGGGAGAAAATAAGAGCAAACAAAGCAGCTGACAAAGTAATAATCTCAAAAATATAAAAGCAGCTCCTACAGCTCAATTCCAGAAAAAGAAATGACCAATTCAAAAAACGGGCCAAAGAACTAAACAGACATTTCTCCAAAGAAGACATACAGATGGCTAACAAACACATGAAAAGATGCTCAACATCACTCATTATCAGAGAAATGCAAATCCAAACCACCGTGAGGTACCATCTCACGCTGGTCAGAATGGCTGTTATCCAAAAGTCTACAAACAATAAATGCTGGAGAGGGTGTGGAGAAAAGGGTTCCCTTTGTTGGTGGGAATGCAAACTAGTACAGCCACTACAGAGAATAGTGTGGAGACTCCTTAAAAAACTGAAAATAGAACTGCCATATGACCCAGGAATCCCAATGCTGGGCATACACACCGAGGAAACCAGAATTGAAAGAAACACGTGTACCCCAATGTTCATCGCAGCACTGTTTATAATAGCCAGGACATGGAAGCAACCTAGAAGTCTGTCAGCTGACTAAAGGATAAGAAAACTGTTATATATATACACAATGGAATATTACTCATCCATTAAAAAGAATACGTTTGAATCAGTTCTAATGAGGTGGATGAAACTGGAGCCTATTATACAGAGTGAAGGAAGTCAGAAAGAAAAACACCAGTACAGTACACTAACACATATATATGGAATTTAGAAAGATGGCAATGATGACCCTATATGCGAGAAAGCAAAAGAGACACAGATGTATAGAACAGTCTTTTGGAATCCATGGGAGAAGGCGAGGGTAGGATGATTTGAGAGAATAGCATTGAAACACGTATATTATCATATGTGATACAGATTGCTACTCCAGGTTTGATGCATGTGACAGGGTGCTCAGGGGAGGTGCATTGGGATGACCCTGAGGGATGGGATGGAAGGGAGGTTGGAGGGGTTTCAGGATGGCATGTATGGCAAAAACCACTACAATATTGTAAAGTAATTAGCCTCCAAGTAAAATAAATAAATTAATTTAAAAAATAAAGATAAAAAAGCCTGCCACCCCCCCCCAAAAAAAAAAAAAACCATGTGGATTCAAAGACTAAGATCATGGTATCTGGTCCCATCACTTCATGGTAAATAGAAGTGGGGGAAAGTGAAAGCAGTGACATATTTTATTTTCTTGGATTCCAAAATCAATGAGGACAGCGACTGAAGCCATGAAATAAGAAGATGCTTGCTCCTTGAAGGAAAGCTATGACAAACCTAGAGAGTCTATTACAAAACAGTGATACAACTTTGCCAACAAAGATCTGTATAGTCAAAGCTGTGATTTTTCCAGTAGTCATGTATGAATGTGAGAGTTGGCCCATAAAGAAGGCTGAGTACCATACTGAGTGGTTTAGAACTGCAGTGCTGGAGAAGACTCTTGCGAGTCCCTTGGACTGCATGTAGATCAAACCAGTCAGATCTAAAGGAAGTCAGCGCTGACTATTCATTGGAAAGACTGATGCTGAAGCTAAAGTTCCAATACTTAGGCCACCTGTGGTGAGAGCTAACTCATTGGAAAAGACCTTGATGCTGGGAAAGACTGAAAGCAAAGTGAGAAGGGGGCAGCAGAGGATGAGATGGTTAGATAGCATCACTGACTCAATGAACATGAATTTGAGTAAATGCTAAGAGGTAGTGGAGGACACAGGAGCCCTGAATGTTACAGTACAAGGGGTCACAAAGAGTCAGACAGGACTTAGGGACTGAACAACAACAATAGCTCTCACTGGAAACACTAAAAATTGGATGATTTTGGTTACAAATTATACATGTAACATATTTATATGATACAAATCATGCATATCATAAAATGGTTTGGCCTTTTGGTTCTAGTATTTTTATACCATCCTTTTGAAGGGGGGTGCAGTTTAACATTAATTTTAATAGGAATAGATTCAGCAATGTAGCCAGTTCAAATGCAAAGATATTAATATTTCAAAAAAGAATTATAATAGTCAATTTGTGTTCAATGAAATTCAAAAATCATTTTAATCATTTTCAAATTAATAAAGATATCTCCAATTTTTCAACCACTTTGACTTATTAATTCATTGCTCATTCCTTTTGGGAAACGCTAATCATCATTCAAATGAAATTATTGCAGCCACATGTGGTCTTCTGAGAAATCATAGGGTATATTGAGAAAAAAGAAAATGTATCTGAGTCAAAATACTTGGTTTCAGTTTTTAGGCATACCACTGGTTTGACATGCAACATTTAGCAGATTGTTCTGTCTTTTGGATTCTGTTTTCTATTTATTTATAAAAAGCGTTTACTGGCGGTCCTAAGATGGCAGAGGAATAGGACGGGGAGATCACTTTCTCCCCCACAAACTCATCAAAAGAACATTTGAACGCTGAGTAAATTCCACAAAACAACTTCTGAATGCTGGCAGAGGACATCAGGCACCCAGAAAAGCAGCCCATTGTCTTCGAAAGGAGGTAGGAAAAAATATAAAAGACAAAAAGAGAGACAAAAGAGGTAGGGATGGAGCTCTGTCCCGGGAAGGGAGTCTTAAAAAGAAAGAAGTTTCCAAATACCAGGAAACACTCTCACTGCCGAGTCTGTGGCAAGCCTTGGAACCACATAGGGCAACGTAACTGGGAGGAAAAATAAATAAATAATTAAAACCCACAGATCACACGCCCAATGGTAACTCCCCCAGCAGAGAAGCAGTGCAGATGACTGCATCTGCCACTAGCAAGCAGGGGCTGGGCAGGGAGGCGCAGGCTGCACTGCTTAGAGTAAGGACTGGGCCTGAATGCCCCAAGGGCAATCTGAAGGAACTAATTTGGGATAGCAAACCAGACTGTGGGATAGCTATCACCTGAAAAGCCCTAACCTAAGACACTGCCAGGCCTGCTCACAGAACAAAGGACTGAGCAGAGCTAGCCTGCTGCAGAGCATCCCCTCCGGTGACAGGCAGCCAGAGCTAGAAGGGGGCGATCGTGGCTCCAGAGAGGCATTATCTACCAAACTGCAAGCAGGCTTCATTGCTAACTAAGACCTCTTGGGATTCTAGATGGTGATCATCCACCTGAGAAGGTGCACCTGTTTGTTGTACACCCAGAAAACCAAGTGGCAAGGATGGGGAAGGCGATAAGTCACAGCAACCACTCTTGCCAAACAGCTGGTCACCTGAGCTGCTCGGACCTGGGAAGGGCACAAAACGCAGGCCCAACCGAGTCTGTGCCTCTGAGGACTACCTGAGTACCTGAACCTGAGTGGCTTAGACCTGGGAAGTGCATACAACCCAGGGCCTCAGACAGTTCCCAGCAAGCAACTTAGAGCCTAAGCAGTGTTGACAGGGAAAGCACAGACTCCGTGAGCAGGGGCAAACCCAGTGTGGCCGAGACACTGTGAACACACGCCAGTGTTATTTGTTTGCAGTGTCTCTCCCTCCCCACAGCACGACTGAACAAGTGTGCCTAAAAAAATGTCCACCACCGCCCCCTTGTGTCAGGGCGGAAATTAGACACTGAAGAGACGAGCAAACAGAAGAAGCTAAGAGGGAACCTCCTTGGAAGTGACAGGTGCAATAGATTAAAACCCTGTAGTTAGTACCGACTACATAGGAAGGGACCTATAGATCTTTAGAAATATAAGCTGGATCAAGGAACTATCCGAAAATGAACTAACCCCACACTGCCCACAACAACATGAGAGAAAGTCCTAGATATTCCACGTGAATAGAGACAAAAAGAAAGCAGGAGTAGCAATATTCATAAGAGATAAAATAGACTTTAAAACAAAGGCTGTGAAAAGAGACAAAGAAGGACATTACATGATTGAAGGATCAATCCAAGAAGAAGATACAACAATTATAAATATATATGCACCCAACATAGGAGCACTGCAATATGTAAGACAAATGTTAACAAGTATGAAAGGGGAAATTAACAATAACACAACAATAGTGGGAGACTGTAATACCCCGTGCACACCTATGGATAGATCAACTAAACAGAAACTTAACAAGGAAACACAAACTTTAAATGATACAACAGACCAGTTAGACCTAATTGATATTTATAGGACATTTCATCCCAAAACAATGAATTTCACCTTTTTCTCAAGCACACATGGAACCTTCTCCAGGATAGATCACATCCTGGGCCATAAATCTAGCCTTAGTAAATTCAAAAAAAATTGAAATCATCCCAAGCATCTTTTCTGACCACAATGCATTAGATCTCAATTACAGGAGAAAAACTATTAAAAATTCCAACATATGCAGGCTGAACAACACGCTGCTGAATAACCAACAAATCAAAGAAGAAATCAAAAAAGGAATCAAAATATGCATAGAAATGAATGAAAATGAAAACACAACAACCCAAAATCTATGGGACACTGTAAAAGCAGTGCTAAGGGGAAGGTTCAAAGCAATACAGGCATACCTCAAGAAACAAGAAAAAAGTCAAATAAATAACCTAACTCTATACCTAAAGCAACTATAAAAGGAGAAATTAAGAACCACAAGGTTAGTAGAAGGAAAGAAATCTTAAAAAGTAGGGCAGAAATAAATGCAAAAAAAAACAAAAGAGACCAAAAATCAACAAAGCCAAAAGCTGGTTCTTTGAGAAGATAAATAAAATTGACAAACCATTAGCCAGACTCATCAAGAAACAAAGGGAGAAAAATGAAATCAATAAAATTAGAAATGAAAATGGAGAGGTCAAATCAGACAACACAGAAATACAAAGGATCATAAGAGACTGCTATCAACAATTATATGCCAATAAAATGGACAACTTGGAAGAAATGGACAAATTCTTAGAAAAGTACAACTTTCCAAAACTGAACCAGGAAGAAATAGAAAATCTTAACAGACCCATCACAAGCACGGAAATTGAAACTGCAATCAGAAATCTTCCAGCAAACAAAAGCCCAGATCCAGACGACTTCACAACTGAATTCTACCAAAAATTTAGAGAAGAACTAATGTCTATCCTACTCAAACTCTTCCATAAAATTGCAGAGGAAGGTAAACTTCCAAACTCATTCTATGAGGCTACCATCATCCTAATACCAAAACCTGACAAAGATGCCACACACACACACACACAAAAGAAAACTACAGCCATTGTCACTGATGAACATAGATGCAAAAATCCTTAACAAAATTCTAGCAATCAGAATCCAACAACACATTAAAAAGATCATACATCATGACCAAGTGGGCTTTATCCCAGGAATGCAAGGATTCTTCAGTATCCACAAATCAATCAATGTAATACACCACATTAACAAATTGAAAAACAGAAACCATATGATTATCTCAATAGATGCAGAGAAAGCCTTTGACAAATTCAACACCCATTTATGATAAAAACTCTCCAGAAAGCAGGAATAGAAGGAACATACCTCAACATAATAAAAGCTATATATGACAAACCCACAGCAAACATTATCCTCAATGGTGAAAAATTGAAAGCACTTCCCCTAAAGTCAGGAACAAGACAAGGATGCCCCCTTTCACCACTACTATTCAACATAGTTTTGGAAGTTTTGGCCACAGCAATCAGAGCAGAAAAAGAAATAAAAGGAATCCAAATTGGAAAAGAAGAAGTAAAACTCTCACTGTTTGCAGATTTCATGATCATCTACATAGGAAACCCTAAAGACTCCACCAGAAAATTACTAGAGCTAATAAATGAATATAGTAAAGTTTCAGGATATAAAATCAACAAACGTAAATCCCTTGCATTCCTATACACTAATAATGAGAAAATAGAGAAATTAAGGACACAATTCCATTCACCATTGCAACAAAAAAAAAAATAAAATATTTAGGAATATATCTACCTAAAGAAACAAAAGACATATATATATATATATATATATATATATATATATATAGAGAGAGAGAGAGAGAGAGAGAGAGAGAGAAACTATAAGACACTGATGAAAGAAATCAAAGAGGACACTAATAGATGGAGAAATATACCGTGTTCATGGATCAGAAGAATCAATGTAGTGAAAATGAGTATTCTATCCAAAGCAATCTATAGATTCAATGCAATCCCTATCAAGCTACCAATGGTATTTTTCACAGGGCTAAAACAAATAATTTCACAATTTGTATGGAAATACAAAAAACCTCGAATAGACAAAGCAATCTTGAGAAAGAAGAATGGAACTGGAGGCATCAACCTGCCTGATTTCAGGCTCTACTACAAAGCTCCAGTCATCAAGACAGTATGGTACTGGCACAAAGACAGAAATATCGATCAATGGAACAAAATAGAAAGCCAAGAGATAAATGCACGCACCTATGGACACCTTATCTTTGACAAAGGAGGCAAGAATATACAATGGAGAAAAGACAATCTCTTTAATAAGTGGTGCTGGGAAAACTGGTCAACCACTTGTAAAAGAATGAAACTAGAACAATTTCTCACACCATACACAAAAATAAACTCAAAATGGATTAAAGATCTAAAAGTAAGACCAGAAACTATAAAACTCCTAGAGGAGAACATAGGCAAAACACTCTCTGACATAAATCACAGCAGGATCCTCTATGAACCACTTCATACAGTAATGGAGATAAAAGCAAAAATAAACAAATGGGACCTAATTAAAATTAAAAGCTTCTGCACAACAAAGGAAACTATAAGCAAGGTGAAAAGACAGCCTTCAGAATGGGAGAAAACAATAGCAATAGCAAATGAAGCAACTGACAAAGAATTAATCTCAAAAATATACAAGCAACTCCCACAGCTCAATTCCAGAAAAATAAATGACCCAATCAAAAAAAGGGCCAAAGAACTAAATAGACATTTCTCCAAAGAAGACATACAGATGGCTAACAAACACATGAAAAGACGCTCAACATCACTCATTATCAGAGAAATGCAAATCAAAACCACAATGAGGTACCATTTTGTGCCAGTCAGAATGGCTGCTATCCAAAAGTCTACAAGCAATAAGTGCTGAGGAGTGTGTGGAGAAAAGGGAACCCTCTTACACTGTTGATGGGAATGCAAACTAGTACAGCCACTATGGACAACAGTGTGGAGATTCCTTAAAAAGCTGGAAATAGACCTGCCATACGATCCAGCAATCCCACTGCTGGGCATACACACCAAGGAAACCAGAATTGAAAGAGACATGTGTACCCCAATGTTCATCTCAGCACTGTTTATTATAGCCAGAACATGGAAGCAACCTAGATGTCCATCAGTAGATGAATGGAATAGAAAACTTAGTACATATACACAATGGAGTATTACTCAGCTGTTAAAAAGAATACATTTGAATCAATCAGTTCTAATGAGTTGGATGAAACTGGAGCCTATTATACAGAGTGAAGTAAGCCAGAAAGAAAAACACCAATACAGCACACTAACACATATATATATAGAAATTAGAAAGATGGTAATGATAACCCTATATGTGAGATAGCAAAAGAGCCACAGATGTATAGAACAGTCTTTTGGACTCTGTGGCAGAGGGCGAAGGTGGTATGATTTGGGAGAATGGCATTGAAACATGTATAATATCATATGTGAAACGAATCGCCAGTCCAGGTTGGATGCATGATACAGGATGCTTGGGGCTGGTGCACTGGGATGACCCAAAGGGATGGTATGGGGAGGGAGGTGGGAGGGGGGTTCAGAACGGGGAACAAGTATACACCCGTGGCAGATTTATGTTGATGTATGATAAAACCAATACACTATTGTTAAGTAATTAGCCTCCAATTAAATAAATTTATATTAAAAAATTACTGATATCTGCCCTTTTTCCTTCATAAGATCTCTATTTGTATAAAACTTAGTAGTAATAAATTTCTTTCATTAATCTTAGTTCAGGGGCAAATGTGTGTGACTCAAAGTTCATGTGTAGGAAGAGCTTACAATTCAACTATGCATATGCGTGTGTGCTGAATTGCTTCAGTCATTTTCGACTGTTTGCAACCCTGTGGACTGTAACCCACCAGGCTCCTCTGTCCATGGGGTTTTCCAGGCAAGAATACTGGACTGAGTTGCCATGCCCTTCTGCAGGGGATCTTCCTGACACAGGGATCAAACCTCAACTACACATGCTGGTTCCCCTGATGTCAGGCCTAGTTTAGTATCTTTCAGTCAATCATTTACTGTTTAAAGACTAGCAACTTGAAATACATGAAGTACAGCATGAACCATGGTCAGCTAACAGCTGTATGTCTTCATAATATTTAATCATTTCACCATTTTTTTGGTTTTCTATTCATTAACTCATGTAATATTTAATAAGTAATTAAAAAAATTATAATGGACAACTCGCTTATTTCTACTCCTTGAAATTTCACTAAAATTACACAGGATTGGAAATGGTATACAGATTCCTAGGTGGCCTAGTGGTAAAGAATCTGCTTGTCAATGCAGGAGACACAAAAGATGTGGGTTCAATCCCTGGGTTGGGAAGATTTCCTGGAGAAGGAAATGACAACACACTCCAGTAATCTTGCCTGGAAAATTCCATGGACGAGAGGATTCTGGTGGGCTAACAGTCCATGGGGTTGCAAATAGTCAGATGCTACTGAGCACAAATGGAAATGGTATAAAGCCAGGAGGACAAAGAGATGGCAGAAGAGAAAACAGCTAACAATATCAACACATTTTTTACAGATGGATAGCAAAGTGTTAAGTGACTTAGCAAAGACCAAGAAGCTGAACTTTAAAGGTCCACAGACTAGAGCCCGTCAAGAAGCTAATAATTTGCCCTGAAGATCCTGGAAAATCTTAGATTTGGAGGCACTAGCTACAGAAGAAGGTCATAGGGAATAGGCTTGAAAGTCAAATAGCTTGAAATTCTGTACACAGGGGAGTTAGATTTGCATTCACACATCTCGTTCCCCTCTTCAACTCCACACAACCTTATCTGGGACAGTGTCACTAAATGTAGATATTTATTTCAGGGGATTACTTTTAAAGAAACCTCAAGGTTCTCACACAATCACCTTAGAATGAAACACATCATTTGACAAGCCTTGTTTGTGCCCACAGAGCTCTCAATTCATGCTGAAGTAAATGTTAACAGTCTTGATCCGAATTCTGCCTAATAGGTCTAGTTCTCAAGTCTTGCTATAGCCTTCTTCTATACTACTCATCCGGGGATTTCCCTCTAGCTCAGATGGTAAAGTATCTGCATGCAATGAAGGAGACCTGGGTTTGATACCTTAGTCAGGAAGATACCCCAGAGAAGGAAATGGCAACCCACTCCAGTATTCTTGCTTGGAGAATTCCATGGAGAGAGGAGCGTGGTGGGCTACAGTCTGTGGGGTCGCAAAGAGTCAGACATGACTGTGACTAACACACACAAACTCCTCATCCAAATGAAACTCGCTGTTTCCCATCACCTCTCTTTACTGGTTAGCTTCTCACTTGTCATTTTTAGCCTATTTTGTCTTGCATTAAGTATCCTGTAACTTCTATTCAATCTTAAGAGACCATTCAATTCCCAGCTATTATATGAAGCTATCTTTTAGCTCTCTGATTTGTACTGATGTATATAAAGAATGCTCAAACTACCACACAATTGCACGCATCTCACACGCTAGTAAAGTAATGCTCAAAATTCTCAAAGCCAGGCTTCAGCAATATGTGAACAGTGAACTTCCTGATGTTTGAGCTGGTTTTAGAAAAGGCAGAGGAACCAGAGATCAAATTGCCAACATCCACTGGATCATGGAAAAAGCAAGAGAGTTCCAGAAAAACATCTATTTCTGCTTTCTTGACTATGCCAAAGCCTTTGACTGTGTGGATCACAATAAACTGTGGAAAATTCTGAAAGAGATGGGAATACCAGATCACCTGATCTGCCTCTTGAGAAATCTGTATGCAGGTCAGGAAGCAACAGTTAGAACTGGACATGGAACAACAGACTGGTTCCAAATAGGAAAAGGAGTTAGTCAAGGCTGTATGTTGTCACCCTGTTTATTTAACTTATATGCAGAGTACATCATGAGAAACGCTGGACTAGAAGAAACACAAGCTGGAATCAAGATTTCCGGGAGAAATATCAATAACCTCAGATATGCAGATGACATCACCCTTATGGCAGAAAGTGAAGAGGAACTCAAAAGCCTCTTGATGAAAGTGAAAGTGGAGAGTGAAAAAGTGGGCTTAAAGTTCAACATTCAGAAAACGAAGATCATGGCATCCGGTCCCATCACTTCATGGGAAATAGATGGGGAAACAGTGGAAACAGTGTCAGACTTTATTTTTCTGGGCTCCAAAATCACTGCAGATGGTGACTGCAGCCATAAAATTAAAAGATGCTTACTCCTTGGAAGGAAAGTTATGACCAACCTAGATAGCATATTCAAAAGCAGAGACATTACTCTGCCAACAAAGGTTTGTCTAGTCAAGGCTATGGCTTTTCCTGTGGTTATGTATGGATGTGAGAGTTGGACTGTGAAGAAGGCTGAGCGCCGAAGAATTGATGCTTTTGAACTGTGGTGTTGGAGAAGACTCTTGAGAGTCCCTTGGACTGCAAGGAGATCCAACCAGTCCATTCTGAAGGAGATGAGCCCTGGGATTTCTTTGGAAGGAATGATGCTAAAACTGAAACTCCAGTACTTTGGCCACCTCATGCGAAGAGTTGACTCATTGGAAAAGACTCTGATGCTGGCAGGGATTGGCGGCAAGAGGAGAAGGGGACGACAGAGGATGAGATGGCTGGATGGCATCACTGACTCGATGGATGTGAGTCTCAGTGAACTCTGGGAGTTGGTGATGGACAGGGAGGCCTGGCGTGCTGCGATTCATGGGGTCGCAAAGAGTCGGAGACGACTGAGCGACTGATCTGATCTGATCTGATATTCATTAAACTTTCATATAACTGTCATTGTTATCTTTATGTTGGCCTTGGCTTACCTTTGCTTAATGCTATTTCCTGATTGTCTCAGGTTGTTGTTGTTCAGTTGCCAAGTCGTGTCTGACTCTGCGACCTCATGGACTGCAGCATGCCAAGGTCTTCTGTCCTCTACTATCTCTTAGAGTTTGCTCAAATTCATGTCCATTGAGTCAGTGATGCCATCCAACCATCTCATCCTCTGTCATCCCCTTCTCCTCCTGTCTTCGATCTTTCCCAGCATCAGGGTCTTTTGCAATGAGTCAGCTCTTTGCACCAAGTGGCCAAAGTATTGGAGCCTCAGTTTCAGTCTCAATCCTTCCAATGAATATTCGGGGTTGATTTCCTTTAGGATTGATCAGTTTGATCTCATATGAGGGCATTTGTCCTCTAAATTGAATTTTAATCTCCTCGAGGGGTAAATCTTTTGGGAAGCATTATTTAGCTTATCACAGTACCATAATTTAAGAATATGTTTTAAAAAACTTCTGGAAATGGGAAAGATGGTCAAGCAATGTAATATGACTAGGATCAGAGCTTGCAACTGCCATACTGAAAAATATGAATAGAAAAGGGGGGAAAGGTTGAACTAGAATTGGATGCCCAAAGTCTCAAGATCTGTACCTCCCCCACTTTCACTGAGCATCTGGCTTCACCCAAACAGGAGTGTAAACCAAGAAAGAAGCAGCGATGTGCCCTGAGGGAGAGATGATCCAATTCAAGTGTGAGATAAGGGATGTCCCAGCTGAAGTCTCAGGCAAAGGGAAAAGTCTCAGGATGGCAGTTGGGTGGCATATCTAGAGAGCAGTGAGTACAAACTGAAGCACAAGAGACAGGAGAGCTTTACAATGTCAGGGAGGATGTCTAAAAATTAAAAGAACTAATAGAGTGCCTGTTTGAACATTTGGAAAATTAGTTAAAGATATGTGGACAGTAAGCTGTTTGAAAAAATCAGGCATGCTCCATGCCAGATGACAAAAATGGTGCAAGAAAAGGAGTCAAATGTACATTACATATAATTCAATGAATTCAATGATATCAATGAATGATATCTACTTAGTAATAATGCAAGCAGTAGTAACTCTTTTCACCAAAAATTACACTGTAAGTATATCACAAAAATAAATGTCAGGAAGTGGAAGTTGTCACATAGGGAGAAATGCAGAGATTGGGTCAATAATCAGTAATTTGATAAGGAGCCAAACCAGCTTATTCTTAAAAAATGTGGAGGTAAATATTAGAAGGAAGATTCAAAAGATTTTCGAGCTGTTGCCTCTGAAGTGTGGGTCAGGAATTGGAGACAGATGTGACAAGGGGCTGCTCTATTTTGTTGTAAATCTTTTAGTACTAGTTCATTATTTTTGGCAATGTGCATGAATTCATTTAAAAAATAAAAGCAAAAACAACTCCATAAGCAAATATGACTTGAAACCATGCTATGGCCTGAGGCCATCATCAGCATGGCAATTTCTCTGAGCACATGGTGTTTTACATTCCACCAAGTGGTCCTGTCCTCAGTGCTGTTGAAGTCTTTGGCTCCAAAAAACTCAGTTTCATAAGATGATATGTGAACAAATATTTTATGGCCTCACATTCAGAAGGTGAAGATTTCTTACTCCAGAAAACAGCTTGCAACTTCCATAATAGTAATCCATGAAATTGTACAAAAATTATTTAAATCCAAAATAATCTACAAATTGTGCTGAAGGCAAAGCTTTGCTTCTATTCTCTCTACTAAAGCACATTTACCAGAGCTTCTGAGAATCAATAAGCTTAACTGATTTAATATTTATAAAATTTTATTGTACATTAAAACAGTTTGGATTGCTATACTAATCTTTGAAGCAGTTTTGCCTCCTCTAGTTACACTTCTCTGAAATTCTTCTTCTAACTTCTAGCCTCATGTTATTAATAATAACAACAGCTTAGTGATTATTGAGCATTTATTCCACACCATACATCATACTAAGAGATATATGCGCATTATCTATGTTCATCCTCACACAGTCCTATAAAGTAAGAATGATTATATTCCAATCCTAAAGACAAAACTGAAGTTTAGAGGAATTAAACAATTTGCAGAGTCACAAAGATAGCAGAGCTGGGATTTGTGGCCTGGCTATGTGACTTAGGAGGAGATGATGAAAACTGTATTTACTATTCTATCTTCCCAAGCATTTCAATATCTCTCCATTGCCTACAACATCAAAATTGAACTCTCCATGACCTATTGGTTTGAAACCTCAGGAGCTCCCTGAGTAAAATTATAAACTGACCCCTGTACATGGAGGGCAAGAGAAATAGAAGAAAAAGGCAGACCACTCCAGATTGATAGGTGGCAGATGTAATAAGAAAGATAATTTACATAAAAAGCTTGTCATGGGCAGCCTCAAGATGAGTAGATCTTTGACTCAGCCCACCAGAATCTTAAAAGTTTATATAGAGGCTTTAACTGGGTTCAGTCACATATTCTGTCCAGATGGTCTCAGCAACAACACTCTGTTCTCTCAAAGCTTCATGCTTGGAACAGCTCCCACTGTGGGAACAGTGGGCAGAATATACATTCTAAGGGCAAAGGTGGAATAAGGAACCTCCAATTGACCCAGGGCCAAACTACCAGTCACATCTTCTCCGTAACCTCTTTCAACAGGCCCAACTGCTCTGGTCTGATCTAAATGCTCAACTTCTTTCCAATGAACCCCATTGATCCAATTTCCCCCACCACACTCATCTTCATCTGCACATAGTTTTAAAAAGTTCTGATCAATAAGAAGCCACTTTCTTTGTCTGTTCAGCTATTACCCTTACTACAAAATTCACTTATTACCTGACTGTTTACTGAGCTATTCCATTCCACCATGATGTCTTCACTTTTTTAAACATGCACTTTTTTTACCATCTGAACCACCAGAAAATGTCGATATAATATGTATTATACTATGTATTCAGTGAGCATTCATTCACTTAAACTGGTCAAAATGAAAAATAAGGACTTAGTAAAGCAGTTGAACTCCACTGCTAAAGTCACTAGATCCAAAATCAGTGAACAGAGTATTTTATGTGTTTTGTTTATTTTGGTCAATATATTTATATAGTCAAAACTATATATATGTATAAAAATATAGATTAGAATGATCTGACAAAGTTTTTTCAATATAACAATGCCTCCCAAGTTATTATAGAAAACATATTTTAAAATTTAGATCTACCAAGAACTTATTTCTTGAGACAGGGTTCAAATATTTAGAATTCACTAGAAGTTTCAAAATAAAAAACACATACCTGAGAATTGAAAGCAGTCTCAGAGTTTACCCAGCCTACCTTCCATACATGAACTGCAATTCCATTTCCAATACCCTGACATCCTGCCTCTGCTGGCAAGATCATTTCTACTTGCCTGGTCTGTTGTCACATGGTTCTAATCACTGATTTTAATTATTAGAAAATGGTCACCATACTTTGTTGTTAGTGACTCTAATGCCTTTGCTCTCACATAGACTATTTCTTGAAAGTCAAGTGCTGTTTTTTTCTCACCTCACTTACTGCAAAGCATTGGCGGCACTGGCTGCATGGTAATTTTGCAGGAGACACTGAACATCACTGGCATTTATTTGGCTCCTTGGTTGACATATTTACTTTAGGAAATGCTTCAGACAATATGATAAAGGTTCCAGACAGAAGGCCCATTGGCTTTCCTTATTGGAAAACAAAGCTTATGTGAGGTCAAAAAAGCAGTCAAGATTTCTCTGCAACTGTACTAATGAGAAATGACAAAGGCTGAAATAAATGATGGAAAATAAATAGCATTGGGGGACTGGTTCAACATCTGATTAAACAGAGTATTTGCTTTACTTTTGGCTGTATATTTCTAGACTACAAATAAAAATACAGTAATTTTATGTAACTGTGAAAAGGTCATCTGGCTAATTTTATTTCAAGCATAAGAAAGTGAGAAGAATACTTAACCTTCATTTGTTGTTAATCATATTGCTTCATAATATGGCTGGAGGGAAAACTTTATCAACCAGGGGAAATACTTAAAAAAAGTGTTCCTAAAATTACTTGGTATATTTTGGCCTTCATCTGTTTTATGTCCCAACATATACCTTTATATTAATAAAAAGGTCATGTTCCAATAATTAGCAGTAACATTTATTTAAAGCATATATTAATGTTCTATAAGATGTATCCAACTCCTGCTAAATGCAGCAGTGAACATTTTAATTGTGCTATAAATACCATATGGAGCAGTAGATTATCCACATGATCAGTTTTGTCTTTCAGCCGGAATTTGCACAATGCTACAAAATGTAAAAACTAAAATTGGCATCATAGCTGTTACAGAGTTATTCAGTCACCTTAATTATACTCACCATGCAACTGGCAAACTATATAATTACAATTACTTGGGAGACTGTTTTGCCAAATAGTCTGTTTAAAAGATTACTTCCCTTTTCTATCATATTTTATCACAAAGCATACTTGTCTGTGTTTTTTCTATGAAGGTTTCAAAACAAGAATGAAAAGTTGGGAAGTCAGAAGGTCTTTTAGAACTCACTGGAGGGTCTCTTTGAGCTGTTTGAGTTGTGGTTGAGTAGTATGAGTTCCTGCCTAGACTAAACACACTTCTTTTCCAGTGAGACAATGTGTGGCACAGCTTATCAGAAATCATTTCAGAACAAATTGTATCACAATAGCTCTCCACTACATCATTGTGTTGCTTTGAAACACACACACACACACACACAGTATAGTATCACTCTCCAATCAAAGGAAGCAGAGATTCTTGGGGAATAGCCATTTCCATGAGTAGTCCAGGAAATATGCAAGATGAGGCTGGATCATCTTGTAGTGAGAGAAAATGAGAAGCTACTAAAATGGTAAAATAAGCACCGTGAAGGAAGGATGATGAAGCGACACTGAAGTCAACTGAAGGAGCCCCCAGTGGCCAAATTTGGAATAAGTTCAACAAGAAAATAAATAAAGTAGTATTGGGATATAACCTAGCATATGAAATGAATACCCATGAATCCATACTGTTAGAAATCATTGATTGAATTAGTAAGTGAAGGAGAACAGACATAACTCATTTGTAGAAGAATTCTAAAACATTCATGCAGACATGACATCCTTAAGGTGGTGGAGCACAATTTATAGCTCTTTAAGTCTGCACTGCCCATACTGACTTCCTTCCAAAGAGTGTAATATGGGAGGGGAGAATAGAAGAGTGACTTTTCAGGGGGAAAACCTGCCAAGAACTATCTCATCCAGGTGGGAAAGATCAAAACTAACAGTGATAAGTCATGTTGATATGATGTAATAAAAATGGTGCTTTACCTCTAGCCATTCCTCTCCAAACCCATCAGTTCAGCTCAGTTACTCAGTCATGTCCGACTCTTTGTGACCCCATGGACTGAAACATGCCAGGCTTCCCTGTCCATCACCAACTACTGGAGCTTACTCAAACTCATGTCCATCAAGTCGGTGATGCCATTCAACCATCTCATCCTCTGTCATCCTCTTCTCATCCCACCATCAATCTTTCCCAGAATCAGGGTCTTTTCCAATGAGTTGACTCTTTGCCTCAGGTGGGCAAAGTATTGGAGTTTCAGCTTCAACATCAGTCCTTCTAACGAATATTCAGGACTGATTTCCTTTAGGATTGACTGGTTTGATCTCCTTGCAGTCCAAGGGACTTTCAAAAGTCTTCTCCAACACCACAGTTCAAAAGTATCAATTCTTTGGGGCTCAGCTTTCTTTATAGTTCAGCTCTCACATCCATACATGACTACTCGAAAAGCCATAGCTTTGAATAGACAGACCTTTGTTGGCAAAGTAACGTCTCTGCTTTTTAATATGCTGTCTAGTTTGGTCATAGCTTTTCTTCCAAGGAGCGAGCATCTTTTAATTTCATGGCTGCAGTAACCATCTGCAGTGATTTGGGAGCCCCCCAAAATAAAGCCTCTTACTTTTCCCAATGTTTCCCCATCTATTTGCCATGAAGTGACAGGACCAGATGCCATGATCTTAGTTTTCTGAATGTTGAGTTTTAAGCAAACGTTTTCACTCTCCTCTTTCACTTTCTTCAAGAGCTTCTAACCCTAGTTTAATCACGGGGAAACATGAGACAAATCCAAAATGAAGGACAGTGTACAGAATACCTGACTAGAATTTTTCAAAACTGCCAAGATTATGAAAAACAGGGAATGTCTGAGGAACTGTCATGGTAGGGGAGCCTGAAGAGACAGGATAACTAAAATGCAATGTGGTATCCTAGAAGGGATCCTTTTTGGACCATCAATTAGAAAACAGCACTTACACAAAAGTTTCCTTAACCATAAGGTTAGATTGTCTCCAATCTGGCAGAAATTCAGAGAGGTTCTCTTTTTCCTGCCTATGAAATTAAAGTAAAGCTACAATGCTTTGAAATTGGAAACTTCATATTCTTCCTCATAGGACTGATAAAAATCCTTTTGGAGGAGGTTCATAATTTTAAGCTCTTGCTTCTTAGAAGGATCTTGATAGATGAAAGCAATTACCATTCAAAGAAAATGCATTGAGCACTGTGAAAGTGAAAAGTGAGTGTTAGTCACCTAGTTGTGTCTGACTCTTTGCAACCCCATGGACTGTAGCCCACCAGGTTCCTCTGTCCATGGAATTCTCCAGACAAGAATACTGGAGGGGGTTGCCATTCCCTTCTGCAGGTGATCTTCCTGATCCAGGGATTGAATCCAGGTCTCCTGCATTGCAGGCAGATTCTTTACCATCTGAGCCACCACAGAAGCCCTGTGCTGCACACTAAATAATCAAAGCAGAGTAAGACAATCTCTACTCTCAAGGTCTTGTAGTCTGACATGGGAGGTGTGGACATAACTATATAAAAACATTTGTTTTAATTAGAACACACTCAAATTTATAAGTGAATATAAATAAAAGAAAAAATTCTACTGGTGGCAAACAGAGGAAAAGCTTTATATTAAAAATGACATTGAAATTGTGCCTTAATGAATGAGTATGAATTTTCCTGGGAGATAAGGAAATTTGTGCATAAATCTATTTGTTGTTAGTAATTAGGGGAGAAAGGAGATTGGAAATTTTAAATGAGAAAAAGTAAAACAGATGATTAGGAGAAGATGCTTTGATAATGCAGGCTTGAAACAGAAAAGATGTGAATTTCTGACTTTTAGGTGGTAAAGGAGCTGAGTTGTACAGAGCGATAGAAACTCACATTTTGTTTCTATAGTTTAAAAGGTCTTTTTTTATTAGGCAGTATGCTGACACAATGGAGGAGAAGTGATCTAGAATTTTTTAGAACTTACAGCCCACGTCTTTTAAAAACTTGTTAGACAAAACTATTTAAAATGTTGCTCTAATCAAGACATTTAATACATATTTTGATAGTTCCATTCCTTGGTGGATAATTCTATCTAACCAAGTCTCACTGTTAAGAAATTATTTATTCTTCATTAATTTTTAATACCTATGCACTTATTATAAACATTACAGCATAAATAATTGAAAAACCATCTATATTGGATAATATAAAGCCTGAGAATCCAATGCAGCCTGCAGGGTAACTTGCTGTTGTTGTTGCTCAGTTGCAAAGTTGTGTCTGACTCTTTGAGACTCCATGGACTGCAGCACACCAGGCTTCCCTGTCCTTCACTATCTCCCAGAACTTGTTCAAACTCATGTCCTTTGAGTCAGTGATACCATCCAACCATCTCATCCTCAGTCACCCCCTTCTTCTCCTGCCCTCATTCTTTCCTAGCATGACAGTCTTCTCCAGTGAGTTGGCTCTTTGCCTCAGGTGGCCAAAGTATTGGAACTTCAGCTTCAGCATCAGTCCTTTCAATGAATATTCAGGACTGGTTTCCTTTAGGATTGACTAGTTTGATCTCCTTGCAGTCCAGGGGACTCTCAAGAGTCTTCTCCAACACGACAATTTGAAAGCATCAATTCTTCAGTGCTCAGCCTTCTTCATGGTCCAACTCTCACATCCATACATGACAGGGTATCTACTAAAGTATTATTAATAATAGGAATAGAGGGGGAAAAAAATCCTAGAATAAGATAATGGAAATCCAAACAGATCAATCTGATTTTTATGAAATAGATCTCTCTCCCAGGGCTTGGGACTCCACACAAAAGACTGAGTTGTCTTGGTCATCTTTGAGTTGGTTTGGTCATCTCTTTTTTAAAATAATTTTATTATTTATTTATGGCTGTGCTGGGCCTTTGTTGCTGCATGGGCTTTTCTCTAGTTACAGTGAACAGGGGCTACTCTTTAGTTGCAGGATGCAGGCTTCTCATTGCTGTGGCTTCTCTTGTTGCAGGACTTGGCCTCTAGGGTGCAGGGCTCAATAGTTGTGGATATGGGCTTGGTTGCCCTGCAACATGTGGGATCCTCCCAGATCAGGGATTGAATCCATGTCTCCTCCTTTGGCAGGTGGATTCTTTACCACTGACCCATCAGGAAAGTCTCTTGGTAATCTGTTGCAGTAGCAAGAAATGTGTTGCATATGACTCAAGGCAGCATTGTACTATCTGAAGCAACAAGACACCACAGAAACAACTGAAATTAAGCATCGGGAGTCCTCATCTGAAAGCCTGGTTTTCAGGACCCATCATGGCTCTGCCCTGGTCTCTGAACTTTCAATTTCTTTAACTATCAAGGAAAGAAGTTAGAAATGATCAGTAATTTCAACTATTTGCTTTTTTTTTTTTTTTTTTTGCAGAACTCTTTCCTAATAGGCTCTTATAGGGCTTTCTGATACTAAAAAATAATGACTATATTGAACTTGTTTCCTTCTGATATTCTCTTTGGATTTCTGTGTGACAACACACTTAACTTTCTCTTGACTCTTAGCTGAAATGTTTAGGTAGGCTCTGGTGATACCTTTTCATAACTTTATGTCTCTTAAAAGGCTGATGGATTTGACACTTCATAGAAGTGACCTTTGAACTGTAGATAACTCTTAAAGAAAATTTCACTTTACAGAATTAAAATATTTGTGCTCAGCTGCTTGAACTTTTTTTCATTTTGTGTATTTAGTTCCATACAGTCTTATCACATGTATGAATTTGTGGGTGGCCTTCCCAGGTGGCTCAGTGCAAAGAATCTGCCTGCCAAGCAGGAGACCTGGGCTTGATCCCTGGGCTGAGAAAATCCCCCGGAGAAGGAAATGGCAACCAACTCCAGTATTCTTGCCATAGACAGAGGAGCCTGTCTGGCTAAAGTCCATGGGGTTGCAAAAAGAGTTGGACGTGACTGAGTGACTGACTAAACAACAGTAAGTTTCCTAGTCAACATATCTCCAACCTGAAAACCAAGCTCTCCTTAGTAACCTAACTGGATTTAGTGCTGTATCACTGCTTCTCTGTCACAGGCATCTTACTATCAAAGACATGAGCTCCCTTCAGTCTATATACTCTAGGGATTCTTTAGAAATCTTTCTTAGACCACTTTAAATTATAGAAAAGAATGACAGATTTTAATGAACCCTAGATTTTATTTTCAATATAGTCATACTAATGTTGCTAAAAGAACTGGAGTGGAAGCCCAGGATGGTGAGCAAGTGGGAGAAAGAAAGAAAACATGGTTCAAACAGATCCTGGGAGAAAACCCAGGACAAATTCTGCCTTTGGCATTATCTAGGGAACTCTTATTTTTTGTTATAGGGAATAATAGTAATAGACTCTAATAATAGTCTTGTTGCAAAACCAGTCCAACTCCTACCAAGTTAAAAAGAAGTCTGTCTTTGACTTATTGGGTTTAGGTGGTAACCCATATCCTTCCACACCAAAGAGATCAGTTCTGGCAAGAACCTGATCTAGGAGACCAGAAGGGGAGAAAACATTGAGATGTTAAGAAACAAACAAAAAAATGCACTTAATTTGAAGAAAAAAAAAAAAAGCTAGAACCATTTAGGGAATAGGCAGTGATTCCAGAATTTCAACAGAAGGATCTTCAGAAAAAACACCTGGTTTGGAAGAGAAGGGCTTCCCTGGTGGTTCAGCTGGTAAGGAGTCTGCCTGCAATGTAGGAGACCTGGATTTGGTCCCTGGGTTGGGAGGATTCCCTGGAGAAGGGAAGGGCTACCCATTCCAGTATTCTGGCCTGGAGAATGCCATGGACTGTATAGTCCATGGAGTCGCAAAGAGTTGGACAGGACTGAGTAACTTTCACTTCTCACTTTTGGAAGAGAATGCAGTCTTAAAGCTGCATTTTCATAAAAGGAAACATGCCATTTATATTTAGATGTTATGCTAGAGGTTAATAAAAATATGAAAAGTTGAAAAAAAAATAATGGTATACATTTGTCCATATTAATTTATAAGTTGAAATGTAGGGTCCTAATTTTATACCATTTCATGAACCAGAGGACAGTATGGATGTTTTATTCATACAAAAGTTGAAGTCATAGATTACAGATTATAGTTATAGTCCTAAGTATCTATAAGATTGTAATTGAAGTCATCTTCACAGAACTAAGGTTGTGTGGGGCACAGTTAGAAAATCCCTAGACTAGATTTACCTTCCAAAGAGTCCCTCTGGTTTTAACATTGCATTGGTAATGAATGCTGCTACAGGAAAAAGATTGTGTAGCTGTCCATATCATGGTATTTAGACTGAGCCTATTTGCATTTGAATAGGCTCCTGCTTCTGCTACTCCCCAGTTATATGGAGGTAGAAAAAAATGCTTAACATCTCTGTGTCTTAGTTTCCTTGCTTGTAGTTAAGGATGATGAAACATCTGCCCTGGAGGAATGTTGTGAATATTAAATGAGTTTCATGCCTGTGGCACACCTGTCCCATAGAAGCACCATATAAATGTCAGTTGTTGATATCAGTTGCCTAAAAGAGTTCTTTTGCCCCTCATAGTGCTAACACACTTAGTTACTCACTTTGTCAGACTCAATACTGAGTGCAAGGACTGCATCACTGCTCTTGGTAGCTTCCCATAAAGCCTCAGCATGTCAAGTTCTGTTTGGCAGAGCAGACATTGTTGAGGACCTACTGAAAGTAAAGCACTCTGAAAGGCATGGTGGGGCCTACAAAGACAAATCCAAGTTATTTTTTGACAATTTGAGCCTTAGTTGATCATGGCCTAGTGTATTCAACACGTACCAAGCACTATGGTGGCATGACAGTTTCTGGACTTGGGAAGACTTTTTAGGGAGCAAAAGGTTAGGGCTGAATTTGAAAAGACAAATGCTCTGTGCATATATATAAATATTCATTGACATTTGTATTAATAAAATCATTCTAATAATAAATAGGGTGAAGAATCTAAGTAGATTTCCAAAGTTGACATAACTAGTAAGTAGTAAAGCTAGGATCTGAAACTACATGCTCAGGCATTAGTTTGGACACGTCACACTTTGGTGAATTGTATGTTTGTTTCTAATATTCGCTCCCCTTGCTAGGAGATGAGCCTACTACATCCCTCACTGTTCAACTCTTTGGCCAATAAAACAGCAAGTAGAGGTGACACACACAATTTCCAAAGAAAAACTTTAAGAACTGCACCTTGGTTCAATCATCAGCTTTTCCCTCTGAAATGAACCCAGAATGTCCCAGATTGGGCCCTTTAGCCTGGCTCCCTCAAAACAAAGAAGGTGCAGAGGAGAATATAGATGATCTATGAAAGATAGGTGCTGTTGATGAGAAATGGCCTGTAACCCACTAAGATTTTGGAGTTGTTTGTGACAGCACCATAAAAACCAGTGAAAACAGGCAAACTAGCTGATATGCCTACTCTAATGTTGTTCAATTTGGTAATGCCATTTTTCTGAATGGTTAGGCTAGATTCCCTGGTGGTTCAGATGGTAAAGCGTCTGTCTACAATGCGGGAGACCCAGGTTCGATCCCTGGGTTGGGAAGATCCCCTGGAGAAGGAAATGGCAATCCACTCCAGGACTATTACCTGGAAAACCCCATGGACAGAGGAGCCTGGTAGGCTACAGTCCATGGGGTTGCAAAGAGTTGGACACAACTGAGCGACTTCACTATATAGGCTAGATGCTAAAACTGAATTGTCTCATGCCTGGCCTCAAAGTGTTTTTTGACCTAAAAAAAAATCAATGTAATAGTCTAAACACCTTCTCTCAGTATTTAAAGCCTTAATTTTCCTCTTTTGAGTCTCATCTACCTTCTACTTTTCACATTTTATCCTCCCTTTACTTTGGTCTTTTCCCCCTCCTTTTACCACCCCCTCCAATACCACACACCTGACACTATAGTCACTCGGCACCTCTGGTCATTTTTAGGTCTTTTCACATTTCTGTAAAAATTTAAATGCTGTTCCAAATTCCTCAGATAATTCCATCTCCCCTCACTCTCTCTTTCCCTGGGAAAATTGCACTGATTCTCTAAGGTCCACTTCCAGTGACATGTCCAGGTGTAAATGTTACATCTTCTCTGGCCTCAGGAAACTGCATTTGGAAGTTTACCAATGTGATTAGCACACAGAAGATAAATAGCTCTCTTCCCTTCTAGACTGAGCTCCTGGAGAACAGGTAGAGTATCTTTGTTCATCCCCATATTCTTAAGACCACATTGAACGCACCAATTAACAGATAAGATGACCGGCATGCTTGTGACCACACTGGCTTGGGAAACAAAATGATCCGGGAAATACTACCACTCACAATTTTTAAATTAATTTGGTTTAGTCACAAATCCATTTACTATCCTTCTGTTAGTGGTGTTGCCTAAAAAGGAATGGATATACAGTTAATGTCAGTAACTAGAGAAGACTTTCTATATGCACTTGAAAAGCGGGGAAAAAAGAAATGCACCATTATGCAGCATTTACATATCTTAATTTGCCATAAGCACTGAGTGCACTAGAGGTTATATTTGTTTCCTCTCATTTCTATGAAGCAGTACCAAAAGTCCCCAGCTATGGGGAGCATGGCTTTTATATGGGCAAGAACTGGTCTGGAACCATGGCTGCCCAAGTATAAATAATACTATAATAGGGCCCACACTCAAAGTCCAGTGACATCTCACAGATGCTTTGAACCTTTCTGCTTCCAAATGTTTCATGCCTTCCTTCACTTAAGTGAATGGAAGTGGGTGAGAAAAAACGGTATTAGTTTTCATTTTCTTCTCTACTAGGAATCAGCATTTTTCCTCCCCTCAAAAGCCAGATAGTACATATTTTAGAAGTTGTATAGTCTATGTCTCTATAACACAACTCTGTCATTCTAGCATGACATGGACACATAAAAGAATGAAGATAGCTGTATTTCAATAAAACTCAAGGAATAATGATGTTTGAATTTCATGTAATTTTCACATGCCACAAAATATTTTTCAACCATTTAAAA
This sequence comes from Bos grunniens, assembly GCF_055505025.1. Classification (NCBI taxonomy): domain Eukaryota; kingdom Metazoa; phylum Chordata; class Mammalia; order Artiodactyla; family Bovidae; genus Bos; species Bos grunniens. The sequence continues at coordinate 119,473,142 of NC_141194.1, read as the reverse complement.
TATGTTAAAAAATATTCTGTGCTGGCAGAGCACAGAAAAACAGCTGGTGGATTCTATTTGACCCATGGGCTACAATGTACTGACCATTGCCCTAAGGCAAAAACACCTTCTGTGGTGTTAAATGAAGAATTCATTTTATTACTTACAAATTTGACTGGGATGCTTCTGATGAAAGACCACATTTTTTTTTTCATCTTTGCTGATCTCAAAACAGAATTATGCAAGCTTAACCAACCTTCAGCCCTCTCAAAAGTCTTGACATTTAGTAACACATTTGTATTGGATTAGAGTCCTCTTTGCATTTCTCAATGGTACAAAATTGAATTTTAATGAAATGTTCCTCTTTTCCCAAGAACATGCAATAGGGCTAGAGCTATACAAGAAGTTCTTCTTTGTATACTGGATATTACTGAAGGAAGTCATAAACTTTGTTCCTCTTGATGACTCTAAAAACAAAATGGATTTGCATGCATCAGGAATAATTAATAATCTGTTTTGCATGGAGGTAGAGGATGGACCCTGGAGAAGGCAAGGGCAACCGACTCCAGTACTCTTGCCTGGAAACGCCTATGGATGGAGAAGCCTGGTAGGCTGCAGTCCATGGGGTCGCGAAGAGTCAGACACGACTGAACGACTTCACTTTCACTTTTCACTTTCATGCATTGGAGAAGGAAATGGCAACCCATTCCAGCGTTCTTGCCTGGAGAATCCCAAGGACGGAGGAGCCTGGTAGGCTGCCGTCTACGGGGTCACGCAGAGTCGGACACGACTGAAGCGACTTAGCAGCAGAGGATGGACCTAATAGTTTCCCTAATCCTGAGATTATGTGATGACAGGATAAAAAATTTAGCATCATTACAGCAAAAGCATGTTATGGTCAGATTACTTTCTTAAAAATTTATTAATTTTTAATTGAAGGATAATTGCTTTACAATATTATGTTGGTTCTGCCATACATCAACATAAATCAGCCATAGGTATACATATGTCCCCTCCCTCTCATCTCCTACCCCTTCCCACCAAATCTCACCCCTCTAAGTTGTCAATGAGCACCAGTATGAGCTCCCTGAGTCATACAGCAAATTCCCACTGGCTATGTATTTTACATATGGTAGTGTTTATGCCTCTATGCTATTCTTTCCATTCATCCCACCCTCTCCTTCCTCCCCACTGCCTGTGCCCATAAGTCTGTTCTCTATGTCTGCATTTCCATTACTGCCTTGCAAATAGTTTCATCAGTACCTTCTTTCTGTGATTCCATATATATGCATTAATAGATTAAATTTATTTTTATCTTTTTTGACTTACTTCATTCTGTGTAATTGGCTCTAGGTTCATCCACCTCATTAGCACTGATTCAAATGCATTCCTGCTTATGGTTGAGTAATATTCCATTGTATTTGTACCACAGCTTCTTTATCCATTCATCTGTTGGTGGATATCTAGCTTGCTTTTTAAAGGTTTCAGGTTGGTTTGTTCTAGAGAAAAGAACACTAACCATATAGTCAGGACACCTGAGATCTGGATGCAGCTCCCTCAGTGTCTAACCTGAGCAAATGCCACCAGGTTCTCTCATCTGCAAAGTGTGGCTAACAATGGGAACTGCCTCATGAGGAGACCCCTGAGTTTATTGTGCTTACGATAGTGCCAGCTTCATTTAAACACTCAATAATGTTTGATCCTTGTGTTATTCTCACTTTCAATAAGGGTAGTAATCACTCAGTGACTACAAGTGCGAACTTGCTTTGTAAATCACAGTGGACGCACCAAATACTATCGTTAAAGGCATATCATGCAAAGACTGTAAAAGCATAGGTGGTTCTCCCAATTTGTTCCTCATTTTCACTTTCTTTTGGAGAAGGCGATGGCACCCCACTCCAGTACGCTTGCCTGGAAAATCCCATGGGCGGAGGAGCCTGGTAGGCTGCAGTCCATGGGGTCGCTAAGAGTTGGACACGACTGAGCAACTTCACTTTCACTTTCATGCATTAGAGAAGGAAATGGCAACCCACTCCAGCGTTCTTGCCTGGAGAATCCCAGGGACGGGGGAGCCTGGTGGGCTGTCGTCTATGGGGTCGCACAGAGTTGGACACGACCGAAGTGACTTAGCAGCAGACTTAGCAGTTCACTTTCTTTTCTTTTTCTTTTTTAACTGTTCTCTATCCTATTCATTTTCTCATAGAGTTTCAGGAGTATTCAATTAGAAATTTACCTTTTTGCCTTTCAAAACTCTTTTAGGAATATCAACCGAATAAATCACCAATTATTTTTTAAAAAGTGTTAGTCACTCCCTCATGTCCAACTCTTTGTGATCCCATGGACTGTTATCTGCCAGGCTCCTCTGTCCATGGAATTCTCCAGGCAAGAATATTGGAGTGGGTTGCCATTTCCTTCTCCAGGGGATCTTCCTGACCCAGGGATTGAACCCAGGTCTCCCGCATTGCAGGCAGACTCTTTACCGAATGAGCCACCATGGAAGACCAGTTATTTTTAAAGCTTCCCCAATATCTTGAAATTTGGAACTCTAGCCACTTAAATAGAAGTTTTAAATGGACAGTCTTCAAGTGAAAGTACGCAACACTTTGCTTATTTCCTTAGAAAGTATGATCTGAAACAAGAGTGCATTTCTCAGTCTTAGGGGAAGTTGAGAACTGAAAAATACACCCTCCTGGTTACCACACCCACCCTTCATCCACAGCATTAGGTTTTTTTGAGGCCTCAGTGGGTAACAAACATATGCTTTCACTTCTGGAGGTCCTATCCTACACCCTATCAAATATATTAAAGACCCTGATATTCTGCATTAAACCTATTTTTGTTATATTGCCTTGTATATTATTTTAATAAAAATGACTTAAGAGTGGCTATGATAATTCTAGGGCTTCCCTGGTTGTGCTAGTTGTTAAAGACTCCACCTGCAATGCAGGAGATGAGCAGGAGATGTGAGTTCGATCCCTGGGTCGGCAAGATCCTCTGGAGTAGGAAATGGCACCCACTCCAGTATATTTGCCTGGAAAATTCCACAGACAGAGGTGCCTGGTGGGCTACAGTCCATGGGGCCACAGAGAGTTGGACATTCAGTTCAGTTCAGTTCAGTCACTCAGTCGTGTCCTACTGTGACCCCATGAATTGCAGCACGCCAGGCTTCCCTGTCCATCACCATTTCCCGGAGTTCACTCAGACTCATGTCCATCGGGTCGGTGATGCCATCCAGCTATCTCATCCTCTGTCATCCCCTTTTCCTCCCGCCCCCAATCCCTCCCAGCATCAGAGTCTTTTCCAATGAGTCAATTCTTTGCATGAGGAGGCCAAAGTACTGGAGTTTCAGCTGCAGCATCATTCCTTCCAAAGCACACCCAGGGCTGATCTCCTCTAGAATGGACTCGTTGGATCTCCTTGCAGTCCAAGAGACTCTCAAGAGGCTTCTCCAACACCACAGTTCAAAAGCATCAGTTCTTCGGTGCTCAGCCTTCTTCACAGTCCAACTCTTGCATCCATACATGACTACTGGAAAAACCATAGCCTTGACTAGACGGACCTTTTTTGGCATTACTAAGCAACTAAGCAGCAGCATGATAATGCTACACTCATAATTCATTATTGAGAATTCCTATAAAGACAATAACTTTGAAAATTGTTTTCCAATGATGAAAATTTAATATAGAAATAACAGGTTACATTTATTGAGCAAACACTATGTGCCATGCACAATTCTCAGCACTTTATATTAATGAATTTTATTTTCAAAACAATTTTTTCAGCTAGCTACTGCTATTATTCCCATTTTATAGATGAAGAAAATCAGCTCTTTTTAAAATTGAATTATAATTGACAAACAGTATTAAAATAGCCTTATGTGTACAACATAGCAACTTGATATTTTTATACATTACATAATGATCACCAAGTCTAGGTACCATGTGTCAGCATACAAAGTTATTACAATATTACTGACTACATTCCTTATGCTGTGTATTATATCCCCATGACTTATTTTATAAATGAATATTTGTAACTCTTAATCCTTATCTTCTATTTTATCTGCCCCTTTCCCCACCCCATTTCTTCTGGCGACTACCAGTTTATCTCTGTATCTATGAGTCTCTTGTTTTGTTTGTCTTTCAGATTTCACATATAAGTGAAAACATATAGTATTTGTCTTTCTCTGTCTGACATCTCACTTAGCATAATCCCTCTAGATCCATACCTGTTCTCACAAAGGCAAGATTCCATTTTTTTATGACTGAGTAATGTTCCACATCTTTATCCATTCCTCTATCAATAGATACTTAGGTTGTACCCACATCTTGGCTATTATAAGTAATGCTGCAGTGAATATAGAGGTACATATATCTTTTCAAAACAATGTTTTTTTTCCTTTAGTTAAATACCCATAAGTGGGATTGCTGGATCATATGGCAACTCTATTCTTTTAAGCGAACTTCATACTGTTTTCTGTAGTGGCTGCATTAAATTACATTTACACCAACAAGGCTTGTGGGTTCTCCACACCCTCAACAATACTTGTTGTTTCTTTTCCTTTTGGTTACAGTCATTCTCACAGGTATGAGGTGGTATCTCATAGTGATTTTGATTTGCATTTCCCTGATGTTAGGGGTGTTGAGCACCTTTACATGTACCTCTTGGCTATTTGTTTGTCTTGTTTGAAAACATATCTACTCAGGATCTCTACCCTTCTAAATTAAGTTGACTTGATATTGAGTTTTTGAGTTATTCAGGTATTTAGGATATCAATCCCTTATCAGATATATGATTTGCAAATATCTTCTTCCATTCAGTAGGTTGTCTTTTCATTGTATTGATGGCTTCTTCACTGTGTGAAAATAAGCTTTTAGTGTCATAGCACATAGCAATCTGATCCCAAAATCCATAGTCTTACAAGGTTACATTTTGTAGATGTTAATTTTGACTTTTCAGTAAGCTTTTCTATATTTCAGAAACTTTTTTAAAACTTCATTTTTCTTAGATTAAAAAAATATTTATTTTAATTGGTGGATAATTACTTTACAATATCGTGATGGTTTTTGCCATGCATCAACATGAATCAGCCACAGGTATACACATGTCCCCCACATCCTGAACACCCTACCCACCTCCCTCCCCACCCTATCCCTCTGGGTTGTCCCAGAGCACTGGTTTTGAGTACCCTGCTTCATGCATTGAAATTGCACTGGCCATCTATTTTGCATATGGTAATGTACATGTTTCAATGCTATTCTCTCAAATCATCAGACCTCAAACATTTTTGTAGACCCTTGCAAAGCTCTTGAGGCCTAGACATCATTCCTGTGGTACTTTTCAAAAAAAAATGGATCTTACCAGCCCCATGAATTCCTGTCTGATGCCTGAAGAGAGGGAAACCTCAGACACAAGCTCAAGAAGATGTTTTGGCAAAGGATTCAGGTACACAAGCACGAAATAGCTCCACATGAAACCTTACATCTGAGGATGAGGTCCAGTTTCTGGAAAGGGAGAACCTTTCCGTTTCTCATAAAAGACAGCATGAGTCCAGTGGAGTAGAAACTTTAGGAATCTAACAGCGCTTGACAATTCAGGGTTTGCAAATCTGGAAGCACCCAGGGATTTATTCTACACACAAATAACCACAGTCTTATGGTTGTAGCAGAAGCAAGATTGAGACGCTGCTGTCATGTGGCTTTTTGAATATTAAATATCAACCAGAGCAACTATCAAGTTGCCATTATCAATTTATCAAGATTCTAAGAGGATTATCTGTAAGGACACATAAGGCATCTTTTGTGGAAGTCCAAGACATATTTGGAGGGACTTTGAATCCCAGCATTATTCAGGCAAAAACAAGTCAGCTAATAATAGGTGATGGTTGCAAATATAAATTTTAAAAATCAAGCTGTGATGAGAATTGGGGGAAATTTTATGGTGAGGAGAGGGGGAATTTTGAGAAATTCACCAAAAGTTATTCACAATTCGCAAAGTGAATTTAAAGTGCTTTTTTTGGATAAATCCTCTGATAAATAATAAGTATTCTCTGTAGAAAGTAAGATAAACTTGTATTTGCATCCAACTGAGATAGCAGCAGATGAATTGCTGACATGAGCAATGTCATATCTGGAGACTCTCTGGCAAAGGAGAGCTGCTAACATCCATCATGAAGAATAACATCCTTAAAAAGAAACAGATTCCCCAGCCCCCAAATATTCACTGGTGTCTAAATCTGACAATTCTTTTCTTTCAGATAAAATTGTTTGTAAAACATATTTTACCCTCAAAAGTGGTTGTTCAGGTAAGGTTTATTTAATGAATGGATTTGCTCTGTAAGTATTATCAGCATTCTTTAAGCACTACTTTACGTCTACACAAATCTTGCCAATTCATTAGATGAATATGTATTAGGCATCTGCAATGTGCAGAGTAGTAGAAAAAACACACAAAGGATGCTGCATCTTCAGGAACTCACAATCTATTGCAGTGATTCTCAAAAGGGCAAGGAATTTATGCCAGTTTCCTCTTTCTCTGTAGCTCTGAACCTCAACAGGGATACATATCACATGTCATGGTGGGGAAGGGGTTCAAATGTATCCCTCTACAAAGATGACTGGTTTAGAATTACTTCTGGGGAATTTCCTGGTAGCCCATAGGTTAAGACTCTTGCCCTCACTGTCGAGGGCACATGTTCAATCCCTGGTTGGGGAACTAAGATCCTGCAAGCCACGGGGGTTGAAATAAAAAAGAGCATGCAATCACTTTTGTAGAAAGTCACAGCTATCTACCAGAGTGACACACATCTTGGTTATGTTGGGACTGGATAAATGGTTGTCCACTCCATGAAGCCTTTCCTCTTCCCTCTGGTTTAGCAGGAAAGATAAAATATATGCACTGAATATTTCAAATGGTGAGCTAACACTCACACATATGCATGCTCGCATGCACACACACACACACACACACACGCATGCATTTGAACCAAACACTTCATGGAGCAATACTAGCCCTTTGTGTGATTCATTCTAGTATTTTCTATTTCAACTGAAAAGCAATACAGATCATACCTCACAAAATTAATTTCTCAAAACACTCATGAGTTTCCATCTAGAGTTTGAAAAATACTTTTTTAAGGTTTGGTAATGGTTGGAAGACAGAGATGAGGAAGAGAACGTGACATGCTGTGTTCCTGCATTATTATCATAAAAATAATGTGCTTGTATACAATTTATCAGGTTGTAGGCAGCAGCAGGCAGCTTTAAGTAAGTTTTTATTTATTCAGTCATTCAATCTTTACTGCCACCCTATGAGATAAAAACAGATATCTGTAGCCATTTTATAAAGGAGGAAATGGATGCAAAGAGAGGATGGAAATTACCCAAGATTTGACGCCAGACTGCCTGACTCCAGAGACCGTGCTCTTAAGCTGCCTCTAACAAGTTCCCAGCCAATCATCTTACATTGCATGCCCCTGTCCACCAAGAACTGAGAAAACAATAAGAATAGGTCTGCTTCACTAGAAAAAATAATGGAAATACATATTCAGCAGTAATGAGCAAAGCCTTCTTAGTATGCAGAAGACAACACTAGAAATTGATTCCAGACCCCAAGAGTCACTTTCTCCTAGACACCCTAGAAGGGCAGCAGTGACACAGAAGAGCAGACAAGACTAGGGCCCACCATTTTCATCCTCTGATTTTCTTCAGGTCAAGTGAATCAAAGAACTGAAGTAAACACAAACTAATTCAAATCCCCTTTCCCAAATCTCCTCATTTCAGATTCTAGGAAAGAGTCAAGACACAGAACAAAGCAAGGCTCAAAATTTAAAATGACAATGAAACACATCACAGACCCACTGATAATGAAGTCATGACATTTTATTAACATCTAGGAATAATGTCCCTAAATACTTTTCCATTTTGTTGTTGTTCCTCACTGATTCTAATTTAGATTGCTTCTGGCTCATAAGCCAGGTAAATATGCAATCATTAACACATCACTCTATAAAACTTAGCCATCATCTGGGTTCCCCTGCATATCCATTCCTATGGAGCACCTTTAATGGTGTACAGGAAAATCACACTAATTACCTAGGACTATTAGTTCTGAATAGAATAGTCTTCACTGTAGTTTCTGAAAACTTGTGTTTAGATAATGATCTTATTAATATTGTCTAAGCATAATCTAAATAAACTCCAATAAACTTTAGCAACATACAGCCTTATATTCATTACATCTAATTGCATTCTTTCATTCAACACGTAAATTTGACACAGGAACTGATTCTATATCTAATCTTGTACCATCTTTATTATATTAAGAATGATCCTTCTCTACCAAAAATGCCATGTACATAAAGTAAGATACTTATTTCTAGGTACATGCAGGTAACTGAAAACTGATTAAAGTATAGGATATAAAGTATTATTTGGAAATACAGGAAAAAACTACTTTAATGTGGAATATAAATTGAAAATCTTTCTCCTTCATTGACTCTTGTATTCCCTATAGTTGCCATAATTTTTGAGGAAATACAATCAACTGTCAATGTGTATTTATTAAACATCTACTATGTGCTATATACTATGGGATTATAAAAGTATGAGACTCAATTCTTATCCTCAAATTTAACATATGATATGAAATGCTATGACATTATAGAGAACACTTCCCATTTAGAGATGAGTGCCTATATGAGAATAGCTAGATAGACTCAAAATCCAGAAGAAGAATATTGTCCTTTCAAAATTACCAGGATTTATTAGACTTCACCAATCAGGATAGGCAAATCCTCTGGCCAAACAGGAACCTTTGCATTTTATAATCAAAGCAAAATCATTATTGTAGTGAATACATTCTAACTGACTCATTGTTAGTATATTCTGTTTATAAAAAGCTGTGAAAACTTTCCAGGCTTTCACTTATGAAAGTCATAAGTGAGCATAGTCGCTTATTTCCCTAGCGGCTATTTAAGATACTGCATTTTCAAAACAGCACATTCATCACCATACTTACACATTGGTTATGAAATCTAGAACATGAGCTAAGAATATAGCAGTATGAGCTATAAATATAGGAGATTTAATTTAAAATTTGTCCTCTTAGCAATTTGCAAGTATACATTTCCCTGTTGTACACAACTCTTTTGAACATTACTCACGAGTAAGTCATTGATGGTAGAGGCTTTTGATCTAGAGTTTATATTTTATAATATAGTAAGGCTTATGAAAATCTAGGAAGTATGATATGACTTTGCTTGTGGAATAAATCATTCAACATTTCAACATCGGTCTCATGAAGCTATTTCATCAATAATACTACATTTCAGCATCCTGAGAGAGACATACCAGATTCATAGCTGTCGTCCAACATGCTGCATTGGTTTCATAGTGAATTCAAAAGACCTCATTGTTCTCCTCACAGCATCAGGTTCTCTTCATCTTCAAAAGTAGTGACTTCAGTAGACTTGACCTCAATAAGTCATCTATAAGAAGAATGCTCTCACCCTGGTTTTGTTGGGAAATTGTGATTATCCACTAACCAAAGATTAAAGAAATGTGAGAGTAAAGCACAGATTTAGCCCACACATTACATTTCACATTTCACTGTCTCAGTTGGAAATGGTGAACAGATTATCATCATTCCATACCCTAAAATTCCAACTTATTAAATAGATTTTGCAAATAAAAAGTCTTATTTCAGTAATTTTAGTCATATAAACCTAACTTTAAAAGTTGTCTATGATAATTACTAGCTTTGTGCTGCTGCTGCTTCTAAGTTGCTTCAGTCGTGTCCAAATCTGTGTGACCCCATAGACGGCAGCCCACCAGGCTCCTCTGTCCTGGGATTCTCCAGGCAATAACAGTGGAGTGGGTTGCCATTTCCTTCTGCACTAGTTTTGTGACTTTGGGCAATTATTTAACTTCTCTAAATTTCATTGTGTCATGTATAAAGCTAATGTTAACAGTACTGAGCACAATGTTATGATACTTAAATGAGATTATGTATGCAACACGCTTATTGCGGTGGCTGACACATACTATGTTTACAAAAATATTATATAATCATTGCCATTATTTGGATTCTATAAGGAAGAACAGGATATGGTCCCTGTTCTTAGAGAGTTTTGCAAGCTACCTTGGGAGAAAACATGTTTAAGTGAAACAATAGTTTTCAGGAGACATCTCAAATAGCTAAATAGTGAAGCTGAAGCAGTACTTTAAGCAAAACACTCTGCTTCTCCAGAACTCATGGTCCACATCTGTACAGTGAAGTGGTTGGATTTTTCTAGAAATAATATTCTAGAAGTCTTTGTTGGAGTTAGAGAAGGATTCAGATTTGAATAAACAATCATCAGACTACAGAAAAGAAACATATTAAATGTGGAAAGTACAAGATATATCAAGGCAAGTATGAGTAGCTACATGGCTGGAGCACACTGTTCAAGTGGGGAAACAGTAGGGGTAGGCTGAATGCAGCTTCTGGAGAAATTAGAATGCCTTGCTAAGAAGTTGGTCTTTATTTTACATGCAGTGGGTAGAGTTCTAAAAAGATTAATCTGTTCTGGCAAATATAAAGGATTTGGGGCTGGGGATAGGCAGAGAGTCTGGTTATGAAGTTATTATCACAGTTTAAGCCTTGACTGGAACTAAAGGAGTAACAGAGAAATATAAACACAGATGAATAAGGTATTAGAAAGTGATTTGCAACTGATTGTTGATTGGATAGGACAGACAAAGCAAAGCTGGCAGCAGATGATTAAAGGTTAGAGGTCAGGAAACTGCTAGTGAGTTAGAGGAGAGCTGGTTTGGCATAAGCAGGGGGGGTTGAAGATTAAGACTTATAAATATTTTATTTGTGTCATCAAAAATTTAATTTAGGTAGACATATTCAAAAGACAAGTAGAAAATGGGAAAAAAGAGAAGGTACGATGGAACAATAAACTTGAGAGTTATTGGCATAGAGGTGAGAGCTAAAATAAATTAATAGGTGAAATCTCAAAAAAAGATTAGCAGTTATGTACACACTGTGTCATCAGCTTTAGTGTTTATTACAATATTTCAAATGAAGGCAGCATGGAATAACTAACCCTCATGAATGTAATAAGATGAAAATATTTGACTTTGAGGATATAGTATAAGAATGTTTTCATTAGTGTTAGCATTCCTTATTTTATTTACTGAAATAAGTGTCTTAATTTCAGTTCAGTTCAGTTCAGTCCAGTCGCTCAGTCGTGTCCGACTCTTTGCGACCCCATGAATCGCAGCATGCCAGGCCTCCCTGTCCATCACCAACACCTGGAGTTCACTCAGACTCATGTCCATTGAGTCGGTGATGCCATCCAGCCATCTCATCCTCTGTCGTCCCCTTCTCTTCCTGCCCCCAATCCCTCCCAGAATCAGAGTCTTTTCCAGTGAGTCAATTCTTCACATGAGATGGCCAAAGTACTGGAGTTTCAGCTTTAGCATCATTCCTTCCAAAGAAATCCCAGGGCTGATCTCCTTCAGAATGGACTGGTTGGATCTCCTTGCAGTCCAAGGGACTCTCAAGAGTCTTCTCCAACACCACAGTTCAAAAGCACCAATTCTTCGGCATTCAGCTTTCTTCACAGTCCAACTCTCAAATCCATACATGACCACTGGAAAAACCATAGCCTTGACTAGATGGACCTTTGTTGGCAAAGTAATATCTCAGCTGTTTCTCCAAAAGCCTACTCTGAGTCAAAGATCTTCCTGCAAGCAGTTTATTTGAGAGGTCATCACAGGAAACACTGTGAGTCCATTGTGAAGGAAGAAAAATAAGTGAAGAAAGTCAGTAAACAGTACATTGAAGAGGAAGTTACCACTGTGAGCAACTGGAACTAAATCCTATTGGTGACTCTCTTAGAGATGGCATGGAACATGTTGGGCTTCCCTAGTGGTGCTAGTGGTGAAGAATCTGCCTGCCAATGCAGAAGACATAAAACATGTGGGTTCGATCCCTGGGTGGGAAAGATCCCCTGGAGGAGGACATTGCAATCCACTCCAGTATTCTTGCCTGGAGAATACCATGGGCAGAGGAGCCTGGTGGGCTACAGTCCATATGATTGCAAAGAGGCAGACACAACTGAAATGACTTAACACACACACACACACACACACACACACACACACACACACACACGCACAGTAAGGAACTTGAGATTCAGTAAATCCTCTCTGTTGAATGTTGAGAGTACTCCTGGAATGTTAATTCCCCAGCACTTATAGCCTTTCCCTGTTTCGTTGGGGGCAGTGGTGGTCAGAAAACCCTCTGAGAGATAAGTAGGAAGTCATTGCTGTCTATTGGAAAGGTCTGCAGGAGACATCAATGTCAGCCAAGATGACATGGATGAAGTGCCAAAAGCATCTACTAGAGGCAATCATTTTGGTTTGTTTGTAGTCCTGTCTACATAAAATTTGTACTGCAATGAGGTGTAATGACATTTTCTAGGCAATAAGAAATCTCATGGCTTGGTTATATAGGATGTGAGAGTTGGACCATATAGAAGGCTGAGCACCAAAGAATTAATGTTTTCAAGCTGTAGGGCTGGTGAAGACTCGTGAGAGTCCCTTGGACAGCAAGGTGATCAAACCAGTCAATTCTAAAGGAAATCAGTCCTGAATATTCATTGGAAGAACTGATGATGAAACTGAAGCTCCAATACTTTGGCCACCTGATATGAAGAGCTGACTCATTAGAAAAGACCCTGATGTTGGGAAAGATTGAGGGCAGGAGGAGAAGGGGGTGACTGAGGATAAGATGGTTGGATGGAATCACTGACCCAATGGGTTTGAGCAAACTCTGGGAGATAGTGAAGGACCGGGAAGCTTGGCATGCTGTAGTCATGGGGTCACAAAGAGTTGAACATGACTTAGCGACTGAACAAAAAGGTTATATTCACAAAAGGTAACGTCTTTGGGGCTTCTTAGATTTTCATGGTCTTATATTTGGTCTTCATGCAGGGAATCAAATGATTAAATTGAAAATTTTTAAAACAAAAGTTTCTGATGGGAGTCTATTTTTTCCTCTGAAAATAAACAACGTTGTATGACTGTGTGTGTGCTGGGGCCGGCGGGAGGCTAGTGTGTGTGTGCAGATAAAAGCATCATGATGTTATGTAGCCACATGTTTCTGTATTCTTAGATAATTTTCTATTAATATCAAAAGAAGCTGTACTTACAGGATATATGAATGTGTAGGGAAAAATAATCCTGATTTTGTGTTGACATTACCTTACTGGATGTGTAGATAGAGGACATTTTGCTCAGCCAAAGAATATACTTGTTTCTTTCTTGATGTCTGGCCATGATATTCTGTTTCTAGCATGCATGTGAATATTAGTTCCAAGGCATAAAATGACCCGGAGATGATGATTTTGACAAACCATCTATTTCTATTTGGCTTCCTTTGTTGCTCAGCTGGTAAAGAATCCACCTGCAGTGTGGGTGACTGGGTTAGATCCCTGGGTTGGGAAGATCCCCTGGAGAAGGGAAAGGCTACCCACTCCAGTATTCTGGCCTGGAGAATTCCATGGACTGTACAGGCCATGTCGCAAAGAGTCAGACACGACTGAGTGACTTTCACCTCTATTAATGTGGCTACAAACATAAATAACCTATCTTTTCTTCCGTTGTTAAGTTGGCAATTGGCTACCCATTCCTAACAAAGTAAAAATAGTTTTCTACAAAGTGTAGAAAATTCTTTCATGTGAATATGCTGCTTCAACCAGTATGATTACTGTGCATATAAGTATGATATCACTCAGCTGAGAATGAACCCCAGCCATAGATCACAAGCAGTTTGTTTTTTCATTAATGTGGACTAGCTGGCAAGATACCCTGCCAAGCCCCTTAGAAAACTGGATGTGGAAATAATTATTTACCAAGGTAATAACTGACAAGGTTGCTATAGTGATGAATTGGTACAAATGGAGCTCATAGATGACAAACTGAAAGAAGTCTTTCAATCTTTTTCGTTCCACTAAAAGATGTCTAATATCCACATAATTTGATTTATGAATTTTTCAGCATTGTGGTTGATCCGATATAATACATTTTGCATAATTTCATTCATGAAAAAGAAAGTTAAAAAAGAGTGTGAAAATAATATGCCATAATGCAATCCAAAAGAATCCTCAAAAGACTACATGGAAATCACACTGAGTGTTCAAAATGCTGTGTTTCTTTATAAGACAGTGATGACCATTGATCTGCCAAACTATCATTGAGAAGTTGGCATAAAAAGCAGATAACAACAGACTTTGTGGGACTGTCCTATATATTCTAAAGTCGTTTCAAATAAATCCTATTGTTGCAGTGAACATTTCTGAACAGGCTTCTGTCAAAAAGCTTCATATTCAGAAGCCAGAATTAACATTCATATGTGAAAACACACCCACAGCAGGTGAATCTTTTCTTATTGTGAAAAAATTATCTGTGCATGTAAAATATGGTATACTAAGAAACATATATACTCAGGTCACCAATGATCTCCTTTTCCATTTATGAAACCTCATGGTTCGTACAACTGGATAAAAACACCACATTTGTATTGATGGTAACCACACAGGGATTGAGGTATTTTTATTTAATTCAAACCAGCTCCTATATTCATTTCTTATAAGGGATCTGCAAGCATGTTGCTGCCAAGTGGGGCTGCTTTGGCCTTTTAATACTGACAATGCTTTGGAGAATTGTAGAAACGTCATTGCTCCTTTAGTCTCTGGCAGTCAATCAACCCTAATTATAATTGACTGGGGAAAAAGAAGGCTTCCTGAAAGAAGTTTTTAAAGCTTAGGTTGTTTAGATGGCATTGTAAGGAAATCAAATAGTTGAGCAATTTAATTTAATTTCTCCAACACTGGCTCATGTTTTCTAGGAGCCACAGTTTATAGGAGCCTAAAAAAGTTTAAGTATTGATTACACTGCATTTACTTTTGAGCAAACTGTGCCCAGGAGATGGTTTTTCATAATTAGCAAGTATAGCAATTTAAAAAATACAGAATGTTTTAAAGAAAAAAATGGAAAAGTTTTTGAAGGAATCATCAAAGTACCAGTTGCTCCATTGTCAAACAAAAATGATTGATAAAATGATGTGGCATTGCAAGAAACCCACAAAGAATAGAAAGTATACAAATTAAGAAAACTATTTTTAAAACTTTCTTCTACCCTCTTTCCTCTACAATTAGAAGCCTTGCTAAGTTCCTCTTCTTCTAGTTTG
This sequence comes from Bos grunniens, assembly GCF_055505025.1. Lineage (NCBI taxonomy): Eukaryota > Metazoa > Chordata > Mammalia > Artiodactyla > Bovidae > Bos > Bos grunniens. Next base: position 119,457,920 of record NC_141194.1, on the reverse strand, counting down.
TATTTCTAAACATTTAATTTAAACATGGAAACAGTGAGAGATTTTATTTTTGGGGGCTCCAAAATCACTGCAGATGGTGACTGCAGCCATGGATTTAAAAGACCCTTGCACCTTGGAAGAAAAGCTATGACCAGCCTAGACATCATATAAAAAGCAGAGACCTTACTTTACCAACAAACGTCCATCTAGTCAAAGCTATGGTTTTTCCAGTAGTCATATGTGGAAGTGAAAGTTGGACTATAAAGAAAGCTGAGCCCTGAAGAATTGATACTTTTGAACTGTGGTGTTGGAGAAGACTCTTGAGAGTCCCTTGGATTGCAAGGAGATCCAACCAGTCCATCCTAAAGGAAATCAGTCCTGAATATTCATTGGAAGGACTGATGCTGAAACTCCAATACTTTGGCCTCCTGATGTGAAGAACAAACTCATTTGAAAAGACCCCGATGCTGGGAAAGATTGAAGATGGGAGGAGAAGGGGATGACAGAGGATGAGATGGTTGGATGGCATCTCCAATGCGATGGACATGAGTTTGAGTAGGGTCCGGGAGTTGATGATGCACAGGGAAGTCTAGCGTGCTGCAGTCCACAGGGTGGCAAAGAGTCAGACATGACTGAGCGACTGAACTGAAATGAAAGGGGTTTTGCTTATGTGGTGGCAGATGACATTTTTTTTCTACTTTTTGATGAACTCTTCCTATGACATATAGACATGATTTTTGTCCGTATTGAAGAAAAAGCCTGTTGTAAGCCCTGGAGAGGCAGGGTTTCAGTCAACAGATATCAGAGCCCTGGGACTGTAACATCATTATGCAGTGTTTAGGCCTCCCACCTTACCCTGCTCCAGATCACAGATAAAGGGAATAAACAAAACTTACATTTACCCCAGTGACTTGCAAAGCATGTTAAATGTAAATCTAATTTTGTAATGTATGATAAATAGATTCTCAACTAAGTCTTTCATATTAGCAAACTGAACAAAATTTGACCCTGTTGCACTCTTTTCTGCTCTTTTGTTTTCTATTCCTTGTTGGTATATGAGTCAAAGGTCCTGCCCTTACGACTACACATATGGAAGGAAATATCTAAGTATCTTAAAAATTTAAGTTCTCCCATGACTGTCACACATTTTCAATTATAAGTCAAATGAACTTTTAAATTAGAAGTAATTGTTTAAAGATTTATTTTAAAAAAGAGAAATGCTCAAGATCAGTCCAGCAAAGTTTAAGAGGATTATCAGGGGTAGAAGGATGACTTGATATGCATCCAGAAAAACAAACCAGATCCTTGCATTAAATCAATCACCCAAATGGGTAATCCAATTTCGCTAATGACCTAGAAGAAACTCTAGGAAACTGTGAATACAATCGAAGGAAGAATGATCTCTTATTAAGAAGACTGCAAAGCCATAATAATGAATGAACAGATACAGGTGACTATTTTAATGTGAAATAAAAGCAAATATCATAACATTTATAAACAAATTATAAAATGGAACATATTCAATTTACTTAATGGTAATATGGTTTAAAACTATAATACAGTGTTACAACTAGGATATTAACATTGATCCAAGATAAAGAATAGTTCCAAAAATCCCTCTTGTTTGCAAATTCTTTACCATATGAGCCACCAGGAAAGCCCCTACACTTTTATAACCACATCCAACTCCTACTTAACTCTCCTCCCTCCTAAAGACCTGGAATCCATTTCTGAAATTTTGTCATTTCAATATGTTATGTAAATAAAATTATATCATATGCAAGGTTTTGAGATCGGCTTTTTCAACTCAGGATAATTATCTGGAGATTATCCAAGTTGTTTTGTGTCTGTATATATATACATTGTTTGTATGTATATTTATAGAGAGATACATAGTTTGTTCATTTTTATTGATAACTAATATTCTATGGTATTGATGTATTACAATTTATTATACTGTTCACCCAATGAAGGGAATCTGTTATTTACAGGTTTTGGTTATTATAAATAAGGCTGTTATGGGCATTCATGTTCATTTTGTATGGTATGAACATAAATCACTGTCTCCCTGGGAAAAATGGCCAGGAGTACAATTTCTGAATCATTTGGCAGTTTCATACTAAGTTATTTATGAAACTCCCACACCTTTTTCAGAGTAGCTGTATATTATCACTAGCAATGTATGACTAATCCAATTTCTCCACATCCTCACCAACACTTGGTATTGCCAATTTTTTTGATAGCCATTTTGATCAATGTCTAGTGATAGACATGGCTTTAATTTGCATTTCCATGATGGCAAATGATATTGAACATCTTTTCATGTGTTTACTTGACATCTGTATATCTTTCTATGTAAAATGTCTGTTCATATCTTTTGCCAATTTTCTAATTGGATTTTTTTTTTTTTACTGTTGAGTTGTTTTTGTAGTGGTTAGACTGTTAAATTTTTGAGAGTTCCTTATGCATTCTAGATACTAGTTCTTTTTCATATACATGGTTTGTAAATATATTCTCTCAGTCTGTACTTTGTATCTTCAATATTTTAACAAGGTCACTTGGAGAGCAAAGATTTTTAATTTTAATTTGATTTTTACTTTTTATAAGGTCCATTTATCAATTTTTCTTTTTAAAGATCATGCTCTTGGTTTCAAGTTTATGAACTCTGTCTAGATTTGTGAAGACTTTCTTCTATGTTTTTTCTAAATGCTTTCTAATTTTACATTTTGTCTTTAAATCTATGAGTAATTTTGAGCTACATTTTGTATAAAGTTTAAAGTAAGCTGCTGCTACTGCTGCTAAGTCGCTTCAGTTGTGTCTGACTCTGCGACCCCAGAGACGCAGCCCACCAGGCTCCCCCGTCCCTGGGATTCTCCAGGCAAGAACACTGGAGTGGGTTGCCATTTCCTTCTCCAGTGCATGAAAGTGAAAAGTGAAAGTGAAGTTGCTCAGTCGTGTCCGACTCTTAGCGACCCCATGGACTGCAGCCCACCAGGCTCCTGCGTCCATGGGATTTTCCAGGCAAGAGTACTGGAGTGGGGTGCCATTGCCTTCTCCTAGGTTTATCTTTTTGCCTGTGAATACCCAATTTCTCCAGCAACATGTTTTGGAAATACTCTTCTTCCTCCATTGAATCACTTCTACACCTTTGCAAAATCAGTCAAGAATATTAGTGTGAGTTTATCTTTGGGTTCTCTATTCTGTTCTGTTAATCTATGCATCTATTCCTCTATCAAGAGCCCATTGTCTTGATTACTGTAACTATATAATAGGCCTTAACAACACATAGAATGATTCTACCAACCTTACTTTCCTTTTCAAAGATTGCTTTTGCTATTTTATATTTTTAAAAAAAAGTTGCAACTTCAAAGCAGGAGAACAATATTTTTAACAGACTTTTAAAAACACATTTATTTTTATTTATTTATTTGGCTGTACTGGGTCTTAGTTGTGGCATGTGGGACCTTTTTAACTGTGGCATGCAAGATCTTTAGTTGTGGCATGCAAACTCTTGTTGCTGCAAGTGGAATCTATTTCCCTGACCAGGAACTGAAGCCAGGCCTCTTGCATTGGGAGCACAGAGTCTTAGTCACTGGATGACCAGGGAAGTCCCCTTTTTAATAGACTTTTAATTGTAATAAGTTAGATTGAAATGACTTAGTGTCCATCTAGAACATCAAAAGCAACTGGAATCCTTCACACTAAATGCAAAAAGCAACTACTGGGAGACTAAAGACCTGCTTTTAAAAGTTTAGGTATGGGGAGGGACGTGGGAGGGGGGTTCAGGATGGGGAACACGTGTACACCCATGGCGGATGCATGTTGATGTATGGCAAAACCAATACAATATTGTAAAGTAAAAAATAAATGATAATAATTAAAAAATTAAAAAATAAAATTAAAAAAATTTCAAGCATACATAAAAATATACAGATAACAAAATGAATCTCCATACAGTCTATCTTTTAGAGAGACATCAGATATATGTCAATTGAGGGAAAGGTAAATTTGGAGGGGTAAGGACTGAAAGATTCTGGAATGAGATGAACTCAGTAACAGAAGGGCTAGAGGGGATAACATTGGATGAGAATGAAAGGAAATGACAGCTCCTTCTACACCCTTGTCTAGGTGTAGATGACCCTGATGGTCTCATGGGCTTTTGTTTCAAAGAGCGAGATCTGGAACTGGAGAATTTAGCTGGATATAGATTTCTAAGACAGTGTTTTTTTTTTTGTTTTTTTGTTTCTTGTTTTTTTTTTTTTTTTCCTTTTTAAAACTTTAAATATTTCATTCTACTCTCTTGCTTGAATTATTATTGACAAAAGTTTACTGTAAATTTCCCCCATGTTTCTTTATTGGTAAATTTTTTTCTTCAGACTTATTCTAAAGTTTTTCAATTGTTTTTGTTTTTTGTTATTTGAATATGATATACATAGGTGTATATGTATGTCTGTGTGTAAGTGTGTGCATGTGTATGTGTGTATAAAATAAATGCATGCACAACTAATTTGTTAACATGAGTTGTAAGAGAGGGGCTATTTGAATGGGGGAAAAGAGAAGCCAAACATTATAAAGGAAGAAGAAAATGACTGTACACAGGAGATGTGAGTATGACCTCAGATAATGCATGTATACAAAATTATACATGTAAATACATCCTAAAGATAAGTTTATTAAAAAGGAAATATAAATGGATTGTTTGTAAAAAATGAGCTTTTAGAAACTGTGTGTTATACAAGAAAGAAGGTGTAACTGAAAGTTGCTCAGTCGTGTCCAAAGCTTTGTGACCCCATGGACTGTAGCCCACCAGGCTCTTCTGTCCATGGGATTCTCCAGGCAGGAATACTGGAGTGGGTTGCCATTTCCTTCTCTGGTGGATCTTCCCAACCCAGGGATCAAACCCAGGTCTCCTGCACTGCAGGTGAATTCTTTACCATCTGAGCCAACAGGGAAGCCCATTATACAAGAAGGCCACCTACATAAGACATTTCTCTCATTTCAATAAGAAGTAAAACAAAATAAGCTTTCTGTGACCTTTAATCATAATCCTGTGTGAATTTGAGCAAATTATCTCTGGAATTCCATAAACTAATGTTTTTCAGCCTGATAAGCTTAAGCCTTCCTTTGCTTAAGAAATAGCAAATTCATCTAAGCTGTGAATATATGTTCTTTAATTCTATAGATAATGAAACTTTATGTATTTGATATTTTCTGGTGATAATAAACTTTAATGCTATTGTTAATTTTTCACCATTACATAATAGTATCAGGAAATATCCAGACTAGCATATGTGCTCCTCTGAGAAAGCTTAAACATTTAAATGCATGAAGTGTAACTATCACTCAACATGGATAATTTGTACTCTTACTAGAATGAATTCTTCTAAATTAATATGCCCTCTTACGGCAGAGAGTGAAGAGGAACTAAAGAGCCTCTTGATGAAAGTGAAAGACGAGAGTGAAAAAGTTGGCTTAAAGCTCAACATTCAGAAAACTAAGATCATGGCATCTGGTCTTATCACTTCACGGAAAATAGAAGGGAAAAAAGTGGAAGCAGTGACAGATTTTATTTTCTTGGGCTCCAAAATCACTGCAGATGCTGACTGCAGCCATGAAATTAAAAGACTCTTGCTTTTAATGACATAGGTTTTAATGAAAAGCTATGACAAGCCTAGACTGCATATGAAAAAGCAGAGACATCACTTTGAAATCAGTCAAAGCTATGGTTTTTTCCAGTAGTCATGTATGATGTGAGAGTTGGACCATAAAGAAGGCTGAGCACCAAAGAATTGATGCTTTTGGATTGTGGTGCTGGTGAAGACTCTTGAGAGTGCCTCGGACTGCAAGGAGGCCAAACCAGTCAGTCCTAAAGGAAATCAAACTTGAATATTCATTGAAGGACTGATGCTGAAGCTGAAGCTCCAATACTCTGGCCACCTGATCCAAAGATCTGACTCACTGGAAAAGACTCTAAGGCTGGGAAAGATTGAAGGCAAAAGGAGAAGGGGGCGGCAGAGGATGAGATGGTTAGATAGCATCACCAACTCAATGGATATAAATTTGAGTAAATTCTAGGAGATAGTGGAGGACAGGGAAGCCTGGCATGCTGCAGTCCATGGAGTTGCAAAGAGTCAGACACTACTTAGCAACTGAACACCAGCAACAGTAGTCACTAAGAATGCATTCGTTCATTTATCATACTTTTTTTTCATGATATATATGCTCAGAATCCAATATGTGCCAGATTCTGTTCTAGGTGCCCAGGACACAGCAGTAAAAAATCCTCTCCCTTTTTGGACTCCATCATACCATTGACAGGAGCCACATAAATTCAGAGAGTTGTAAGTATTGTGAGGAAAATCAAGGTGAGTAAATAGAGGCTGATGGAGTGAGGATGAGGCCTGTTTTAGGTGGGGTGACCTGAGCAGAGAGATAAATGAATGGGGAAAGAGCATCTGAAGCCTGGGAAGAGCATTCTAGGCAGAGGGAACAACAAGGAGGAAAGCCTGAGGGAGGAGCAGGCTTGACAGGTTCAAGGAGCTGCAAAATTGTTGCATGACTAGAGGAGCAAGCATTAGGAAGGGAGAGGAAGGAGTGGTTTCAGGAGGTGAGCAAGAACCAGAACTAGCAGGGACTTGTGGAGTAGGAAGGAGTTTGCATGATATTCCCATGGTGATAGGAAGCCAACAGAGGCCCTTGAAAGGGGAAATAAACTAGAGAGATTCATATTACAAAATGATCTTGTATTACAGGATGTAGAATTTTATGTTGAATTCTGCATTTGGGATTCCATTCAAATCTCGTATCACAATCACAATAATATTTCTAATAGAATAAAATATTTGTACTTTGAGGATTAATTTCATTGAAAAAATATTTTATAATTAAGGCAACTGAATGGACCTTAGGTAAACAGAAGCTGGGTTAGAGGCTGAAGCTTCTTTGTTTTAAGGTAACTACTGGGTTTGAATTCTTTCTTTCTGAGTGTCTATCTTGAGTAGGGATTACTCTTTAACTCCTTGGGTTTGGAAATTTGTCCTGCTTCTTTGTCTTAAGTGAAGTTTTACTTCCTACTTCTGCGCTGGAAAAAAATTTCCTGGTTCTGTTTGAGAACTCTCTATTCTATTTGATCCCTGCTACTCACATGAGAACTTCTCAGTTGACAGAAATCCCTTTTTTCAACTTATGTTGACTATATAAACTTTGTTCACCTCCTTCTCATTGGCATTATTTTACTAAGAATAATATATGATTATTCAATGGTCTCTTTGGGAAACTTGAGATCTTCCCAAATGTGCTGTTCTATCCTTTATCTTCCCATCTCCTCTGTCCTTCTTTCATTCTTTTACCATCTTCAAGTTTCTTTTCAATTAAAAATCAAAGACAAAAGTGTACTAAAATTTTAGAATGGAAAGTTGTATGGGCTCTAGCTGTGTCTGTTTATATGATTATGTATGTCAATGAGTGCACACATACACACACATTAGGTATGTTACACATATGTGCTATTTTCTTACCTCTGGAGAGTATTAACAAATTAATTTATTAAATCACTTAAAGGGCTTCCCTTGTAGTGCAGTGGATAAGAATCTACCTGCCAATGCAAGGAACATGGGTTTGATCCCTAGTCAGGTAAGATTCCACATGCTGCAAAGCAACTAAGCCCATGGGCCACAACTACTAAGCCCACATGTCTAGGGCCTGTGTTCTGTAACAACAGAAGCCAGTGCAAGGAGAAGCCTGTGCACTGCAAAGAAGAGTAGCCCTCACTGGCCAAAACTAGAGAATGCCTACACAAAAGCAATGAAGACTCAGAGCAGCCAAAAATAATAAAATAAAATAAAAATCACTTAAAATTTATAAAATCAGTCTGCTAAAATGATTTAGAAATTAATGAGAGAAGTCCATGGACAGTCCATGGGGTCATAAAGAGTCGGACACAACTGAGTGATTTTCACTTCACTTCACTACATAAATTAAGTACAAGAATAAGCATATCTTGGTGCTTCCCTGGTGGCTCAGACAATAAAGAATTTGCCTGGAATGCAGGAGACCCAGGTTTGATCCCTGGTTGGGAAGATCCCCTGGAGAAAGGAATGGCAACTCACTCCAGTATTCTTGCCTGGAGAGTTCCATGCACAGAGGAGCCTGGTGGGCTACAGTTCATGGGGTGCAAAGAGTCAGACATGACTAAGTGATGAACACACAAGCATACCTCATGCGTATTGCAGTTTCAATTTCAGAACACTGCAGTAAAGCAAAATTTGCAATAAAGCTTCTTTCCCAATGCACATAAAAGTTATTTTTATACTATAATGCAGTCTATTGGGTAAGCAATAGAATTATATCTAAAAAATGTATATACTTGAATTTTAAAAATACCTCATTATTATAAAATGCTAACCACATCTGAGACTTCAGTGAGTCATAATTTTTTGCTGTAAGAAAGTCTTGCCTCAGTGTTGATTGCTGCTGACTGATCAGGGTGGTGGTTGCTGAAGGTTGGGGTGACTGTGACAATTTCTTAAAATAAGACAACAATGAAGTTTGCTGTATCAATTGACTTCCTTTCATGAGCCATTTGTCTGTAGTATGCAATGCTGTCTAATAACATTGACCCACAGTAGAAATTCTTTCAAAATTGATGTCAATCCTCTCAAATCTGGCTTTATCAAATAAATTGATGCCATATTGGAAATTTCCTATCATCATTTCAACAATTTTCACCCAGAAGTAGGGGTAGATCTCATCTCAATAAATCATTTTCCTTGCTCATTCATAAGAAGCAACTCTTCATCCACTAAAGTTTTTTCATGAAATTGCAGCAATTCAGTCAATTCTTCAGGGATCTAATTCTAGTTATATTGCTATTTCTACCACATCTGTAGTTACTTTTTCCATTGAGGTCTTGAACCCTTCAATGTCGTCCATGAGGGTTGGAATGGACTTCTTTCAAACTTCCTTGAATATTTATATTTTGACCTCTTCCCATGAACCATGAATGTTCTTAAGGGCATCTAGAATGGTGAATTCTTTCCAAAAGGTTTTCAACTTACTTTGTACTTATTCATCAGAGGATCTATGGCAGTTATAGTTTATGAAATGTATTCCTTAAATAGTAATGCTTGAATGTTGAAGTTACTCCTTGATCCATGGGCTACAGAATTGATGTTTTGTTAATAGGTATGAAAACAACGTTAATGTCATACATCTCCATCAGAGAGCTTGGGTCACTGGGTACATTGTCAATGAGCAGTGATATTTTGAAAGGCATTTTTTTTTTTTTTCCTGAGCAGTAAGTCTCAACACTGGGCTTAAATAATCAGTAAACTATGTTTAAATAGATGGGCTGTCATCCTGGCTTTGTTGTTGCCTTTACAGAGAACAGGAAAAGTAGATTTATCATAATTCTTAAGCACCTTAAGACTTTTGGATGGTAAATGAGCATTGGCTTCAACTTAAAGGCACCAGCTCCATTCTCTCCTAACAAGGGGGTCAGCCTTGTTTTTAAAGTTTTGAACCTGGCACTGACTTCTCCTCTCTAGTTATGAAAGTCCTAGGTGGTATCTTCTTCCAATAGAAGGCTGGTTGATCTATATAGTTGCTTAGTGTAGCCACCTTCATTAATGATTTTAGCTAGCTCTTCTGGATAATTTGCTGTAACTTCTACATCAGTACTTGTGCTTCACCTTACACTTTTACATATGGAGACAGTTTCTTTTCTAAAACCTCATGAACCAACCTCTGCTAGCTTCACACTTTTCTTCTGCAGTTTCCTCACCTCTCTCAGCCTTCATAGAATTGAAGAGATTTAGTATCTTGCATTGATTATTGGCTTAAGAAAGCATTGTGACTGGGTTTAATCTTCCTTCCAGACCAGTAAAACCTTCGTCATATCAGCAATAAGGCTGCTTTGCTTTCTTATCTTTTTTATGTTCATTGGAGTAGCACTTTTATTTTCCTTCAGAAACTTTTCTTTTGCATTCACAACTTGGCTACCTGTTTGGTGCAAGAGGCCTAGCCTCATACCACTGGACTGAGCAACAATTTCTGGAATTCTAGTTGGTTGAAACTGCTAATCCAAGATCAATAAAAAATACATATTAATTACATGAAGTGAAGTGAAAGTTGCTCAGTTGTGTATGACTCTTTTTGACCTCATGGACTATACAGTCCATGGAATTCTCCAGGCCAGAATACTGGAGTGGGTAGCCGTTCCCTTCTCCAGGGTAACTTCCTAAATCAGAGATTGAACCCATGTCTCCTGCATTGCAGGCAGATTCTTTACCAGCTGAGCCAAAGGGGAAGTCCAAGAATACTGGAGTGTGTAGCCTATCCCTTTTCCAGGATTCCCGACCCAGGAAGTGAACCAGGGTCTCCTGCATTGCAGGTGGATTCTTTACCAGGAAAGCCCATTACATGGGACTGAATGAATTGATAAAGGATGATTATAGGTTTTTGGGGGGAACATTGCTACTTATTTAAAGTTTTATTTCCCAAATTCAAGGAAATTTTTCCTTTTTCTCTTTGGCTATCTATAACTCACAACTATATAGTAAATTATATTTTGGCAAACATAAATGAAACACTTTAAAAAAAATTCTTATCTGATATCTCCAAAATTCAGAGTTTCTCTGGTGTTGAGATTTCTCTCAGGGAAGGTTTTCATCACCAGAAAAAATGAAATTTCATCTCAACTGCTTTTTAGGCATAGCAAACAGAATCAGAAATTCAGCCAGTACCTAAAACGAAGTATAAATTATCTTAGAGCCTTTTTTAAAAAAATTTTTAAATTTAAATTTATTTATTTTAATTAGAGGCTAACTCTTAGAGGAGAACATAGGTAAAACACTCTCTGACATAAATCACAGCAAGATCCTCTATGACCCACCTCCCAGAATATTGGAAATAAAAGCAAAAATAAACAAATGGGATCTTAGAGCCTTTTTAAAGAGAATGGCAGCAAAGACAAAAATATTTTAAGTGGATAGAAAGTAAGAGGAGGAAAATGGAAAGAGAAGAGTGAGTATAATTTTTGCCCCTCTGAGCAGCCACTAGAAACTAGAGGAAGACCCAGCTAAGCAGTATTCCTGCATTGCTATCCCCTTTGTCACTTTCTTTTGAAATGGTAATTAGCAGATTAACCACCTTTCACAGCTCTTTAAGTTCTTTTCTCCTTAATTTGAAGGTCTTTGTTCTGTGAGATCTAAGACTAAACCTTTGACAAACTCAAAATATTCATATTTCCTTCTGCTGTTTTAGTGATACTTTTGTTTGTATGAGAGTTGGGGGCAGATGTGCTCCTAGAGTTTGAATGAGTTGTAGCTACTTCCTATGAGAAGCTCTCTTAATCTCTCAACACTTTACTCACTGTCACTTCTCCAACCCATGCTTGCCTTGTACCTGGTTGTATTCTGTACCTCTTACTATCACTGAAAAATTATCCATTTACTTTTCCGTGTCCCCTACTGCATCATAAAATTTTTTAGGCCTGCGATTGTGTTTGCTTCTAATGCCTATGGCAATGTCTCTCATATAGTATGAGCTCAATAAATGATTGTTAAATCACTCTTTTATTAATTGGTCATTTTAAAGAATAGATTTATGAAAGATATGACTATGACTTTGACATGCTATTGACAAAATTTGCTTCAACTGTCTTTTCAAAATGAGAGTCAGTTGAAATTTATTTGGTAATTGCTGTTTGTTCTTGCTCTTATTTTAAAAAATTGTAAAATTCAGATTCGATATTTGATGCAAAGCAATGGAAATATATACATCACATAGGAAAAAACATAATTAACAACCTAATTTCAGAATAAAACTAAACTGGTTTGTTTGTGGATGAGACAGAGAAGGAAAGAGAGGGAGACAGAAAGAAAGGAGATTATAAATTTAGAAGGAGCAGAAATGGAAGGAGAATCAAATAATTCTTTACTGTAATTCCTTTAATTTTAATAGTTATTGAATTATTCATAATTTTAAGTTTGTTTGATATCTTTAAAAATCCCTTTATTAGCAGTTAAACATAAGTGTGTCAGAATTAGTTAAAATTTCAATGGTTTAGCCACTGGATAAATGCCTTAAAATATGGAAGGATGATGAATAGGATGTAATATTAAGACACCTGAGTACACAAATAATGCTCCCATGTCTCTTAGCTATGTCACATTGAATGTGCGCAGTATAAAAAAAATTCATTTTCTTATACCCTTAATTCATTTTGTACCTAAAGTGGGAATTTTGGACTCTGATGAGACAGAGGAAAAGCTAGTCTGAGTTTTGTTTTGTTTTGTTTTTTTTCCCTTGAGAAAATTCTTCCCTAAGCTTAGTTTTACTGTATTGCTTGTGTGGATTCATAGTCTATATGATTCTGGATGTTGTGTCCCTACAGAAATTTATACAAAAGCTTTTTCATTCTGATAAATTGTTTGGAAAGGAGAAACAACAAATAATTTTGAATGCTGACAAATGTGTTATAAAACACATTTGTCAAACTGAAACGGTATGAATTTAGCAAAGCTCATAATTACTATTAGGATTAATTATTAATTAAGACTACATAATATTTGTAGTAGCTCCCCATGGGTTTACACTTTTGTAGATATTTGTGGAGTGGTGGAGCAGGGTCACTAATCTAGGCACCAAACGGAGCAGAAAGAAATATAATTTAAATACTATGCCTGCCTTCACTTCCCTTACCCTCTTGTACAGAAGGCAAGATAAATACAAAGATGACTAAGCTAGAAGTAGCAGAGTAAATGTATGTCAAGATAAAAGTGGAGCTACAAGGTGTGGCCCATCAGCCCCAGGTGCTCTACTACAGGAACACATCTATTTTTTCTCTTTGGAATCTTTTTTTTTTTCCCCCTAACAAGTTGATGTCAGAAATTGCCCTTTACCCTTCTCCTCAGTTCAGTTCAGTTCAGTCGCTCAGTTGTATCTGACTCTTTGAGACCCCATGAATTGCAGGATGCCAGGCCTCCCTATCCATCACCAACTCCCGGAGTTCAACCAAACTTACGTCCATCGAATCAGTGATGCCATCCAGCCATCTCATCCTCTGTCGTCCCCTTCTCCTCCTGCCCCCAATCCCTCCCAGCATCAGAGTCTATTCCAATGAGTCAACTCTTCGCATGAGGTGGCCAAAGTATTGGAGTTACAGCTTCAGCATCAGTCCTTCCAATGAACACCCAGGACTGATCTCCTTTAGAGTGAACTGGTTGGATCTGCTTGTAGTCCAAGGGACTCTCAAGAGTCTTCTCCAACACAACAGTTCAAAAGCATCAATTCTTCGGCGCTCAGCTTTCTTCACAGTCCAACTTTCACATCCATACATGACCACTGGAAAAACCATAGCCTTGACTAGATGGACCTTTGTTTGCAAAGTAATGTCTCTGCTTTTTAATATGCTATCTAGGTTGGTCATAACTTTCCTTCCAAGGAGTCAGCGTCTTTTAATTTCATGGCTGCAATCACTATCTGCAGTGATTTTGGAGCCCAAAAAGATAAAGTCTGACACTGTTTCCACTGTTTCCCCATCTATTTCCCATGAAGTGATGGGACCAGATGCCATGATCTTCGTTTTCTGAATGTTGAGCTTTAAGCCAACTTTTTCACTCTCCTCTTTCACCTTCATCAAGAGGCTTTTTAGTTCCTCTTCACTTTCTGCCATAAGGGTGGTGTCATATGCATATTGGAGGTTATTGATATTTCTCCCAGCAATCTTAATTCCAGCTGGTGCTTCTTCCAGCCCAGCGTTTTTTCAAGATGGAGAAGCTCTATACAGTCAGCAAAAACAAGACCGGGAGCTGACTGTGGCTCAGATCATGAACTCCTTATTGACAAATTCAGGCCTTAGTTGAAGAAAGTAAGGAAAACCACTAGACCATTCAGGTATGACCTAAATCAAATCCCTTATGATTATACAGTGGAAGTGAGAAATAGATTTAAGAGACTAGATTTCATAGTGTGCTTGATGAACTATAAACAGAGGTTCGTGACATTGTACAGGAGACAGGGATCAAGACCATCCCCATGGAAAAGAAATGAAAAAAAGGAAAATGGCTATCTGAGGAGGCTTTACGAATGGCTGTAAAAAGAAGAGAAGTGAAAAGCAAAGGAGAAAAAGAAAGATATACACATCTGAATGCAGAGTTCCAAAGATACCAAGGAGAGATAAAAAAGACTTCCTCAGCAGTCAATGCAAAGAGATAGAGGAAAACAACAGAATGGGAAAGACTAGAGATCTCTTCAAGAAAATTAGAGATACCAAGGGAACATTTCATGCAATGATGGGCTCGATAAAGGACAAAAATGGTATGGACCTAACAGAAGCAGAAGATATTAAGAAGAGGTGGCAAGAATAAACAGAAGAACTGTACAAAAAAGAGCTTCATGACCAAGATAATCACAATGGTGTGATCACTCACCTAGAGCCAGATGTCCTGGAATGTGAAGTCAAGTGGGCCTTAGGAAGCATCACTACGAGCAGAGCTACAGGAGATGATGTAATTACAGTTGAGCTATTTCAAATCCTGGAAGATGATGCTGTGAAAGTGCTGCACTCAATATGCCAGCAAAATTTGGAAAACTCAGCAGTGGCCACAGGACTGGAAAAGGTCAGTTTTCATTCCAATCCCAAAGAAAGGCAATGCCAAGGAATCCTCAAACTACTGCACAATTGCACCCATCTCACACGCTAGTAAAGTAATGCTCAAAATTCTCCAAGCCAGGCTTCAGCAATATGTGAACCGTGAACTTCCTGATGTTCAAGCTGGTTTTAGAAAAGGCAGAGGAACCAGAGATCAAATTGCCAACATCCACTGGATCATGGAAAAAGCAAGAGAGTTCCAGAAAAACATCTATTTCTGCTTTATTGACTATGCCAAAGCCTTTGACTCTTGGATCACAATAAACTGGAAAATTCTGAAAGTGATGGGAATACCAGACCACCTGACCTGCCTCTTGAGAAACCTATATGCAGGTCAGGAAGCAACAGTTAGAACTGGACATGGAACAACAGACTGGTTCCAAATAAGAAAAGGAGTACATCAAGGCTGTATATTGTCACCCTTCTACTAGTTTTCTGTAAAAATGTTGAGTAAGCTTAGGACTGGCTTTGAGAATATTGTTTGCTGGAGATCAGTGGAGAAATAACTCCAGAAAGAATGAAGGGATGGAGCCAAAGCACAAACAATACCCAGTTGTGGATGCGACTGGTGATAGAAGCAAGGTCCGATGCTGTAAAGAGCAATATTGCATAGGAAACTGGAATGTCAGGTCCATGAATCAAGGCAAATTGGAAGTGGTCAAACAGGAGATGGCAAGAGTGAATGTCGACATTCTAAGAATCAGTGAACTAAAATAGACTGGAATGGGAGAATTTAACTCAGATGACCATTATATCTACTACTGTGGGAAGGAATCCCTTAGAAGAAATGGAGTAGCCATCATGGTTAACAAAAGAGTCCGTAATGCAGTACTTGGATGCAATCTCAAAAAAGACAGAATGATCTCTGTTCGTTTCCAAGGCAAACCGTTCAATATCACAGTAATCCAAGTCTATGCCCCAACCAGTAAGGCTGAAGAAGCTGAAGTTGGACAGTTCTCTGAAGACCTACAAGACCCTTTAGAAGTAACATCCAAAAAAGATGTCCTTTTCATATAGGGGACTGGAATGGAAAAGTAGGAAGTCAAGAAACACCTGGAGTAACAGGCAAATTTGGCCTTGGAATACGGAATGAAGCAGGGCAAAGGCTAACAGAGTTTTGCCAAGAGAACACATTGGTCATAACAAACACTCTCTTCCAACAACACAAGAGAAGACTCTACACATAGACATCACTAGATGGTCAACACCTAAATCAGATTGATTATATTCTTTGCAGCCAAAGATGGGGAAGCTCTATACAGTCAGCAAAAACAAGACCAGGAGCTGACTGTGGCTCAGATCATGAACTCCTTATTGCCAAATTCAGACTTAAATTGAAGAAAGTAGGGAAAACCACTAGACCATTCAGGTATGACCTAAATCAAATCCCTTATGATTATACAGTGGAAGTGAGAAATAAATTTAAGGGACTAGATCTGATAGACAGAGTGCCTGATGAACTATGGACGGAGGTTCGTGACATTGTACAGGAGACAAGGATCAAGACCACCCCCATGGAAAAGTAATGAAGAAAAGCAAATTGCTGTCGAAGAGGCCTTACAAATAGCTGTGAAAAGAAGAGAAGTGAAAAGCAAAGGGAGAAAAGGAAAGATATAAGCATCTGAATGCAGAGTTCCAAAGAATAGCAAGGAGAGATAAGAAAGCCTTCTTCAGCGATCAATGCAAAGAAATAGAAGAAAACAACAGAATGGGAAAGACTAGAGATCTCTTCAAGAAAATTAGAGATACCAAGGGAACATTTCATGCAATGATGGGCTCGATAAAGGACAAAAATGGTATGGACTTAACAGAAGCAGAAGAAATTAAGAGGTGGCAAGAATACACAGAAGTACTGTACAAAAAAATCTTCATGACCAAGATAGTCATGATGGTGTGATCACTCACCTAGAGCAAGACATCCTGGAATGTGAAGTCAAGTGGGCCTTAGAAAGCATCACTACAAACAAGGCTAGTGGAGGTGATGGAATTCCAGTTGAGCTATTTCAAATCCTGGAAGATGATGCTGTGAAAGTGCTGCACTCAATATGCCAGGAAATTTGGAAAACTCAGCAGTGGCCACAGGACTGGAAAAGGTCAGTTTTCATTATAATCCAAAAGAAAGGCAATGCCAAAGAATGCTCAAACTACTGCACAGTTGCACTCATCTCACACGCTAGTAAAGTAATGCTCAAAATTTTCCAAGCCAGGCTTCAGCAATATGTGAACCGTAAACTTCCTGATGTTCAAGCTGGTTTTAGAAGAGGCAGAGGAACCAGAGATCAAATTGCCAACATCCGTTGGATCATGGAAAAAGCAAGAGAGTTCCAGAAAAACATCTATTTCTGCTTTATTGACTCTGCCAAAGCCTTTGACTGTGTGGATCACAATAAACTGTGGAAAATTCTGAAAGAGATGCGAATACCAGGCCACCTAACCTGCCTCTTGAGAAACCTATATGCAGGTCAGGAAGCAACAGTTCGAACTGGACATGAAACAACAGACTGGTTCCAAATAGGAAAAGGAGTACATCAAGGCTGTATATTGTCTCCCTGCTTATTTAACTTATATGCAGTGAACATCATGAGAAACACTGAGCTGGAAGAAGCACAAGCTGGAATCAAGATTGCCGGTAGAAATATCAATAACCTCAGATATGCAGACACCACCCTATCTTGATGAAAGTGAAAGAGGAGAGTGAAAAAGTTGGCTTAAAGTTCAACGTTTAGAAAACTAAGATCATGGCATCTGGTCCCATCACTTCATGGAAAATAGATGGGGAAACAGTGGAAACAGTGTCAGACTTTATTTTTTTGGGCTCCAAAGTCACTGCAAATGGTGACTGCAGCCATGAAATTAAAAGACGCTTACTCCTTGGAAGGAAAGTTATGACCAACCTAGATAGCATATTGAAAAGCAGAGATATTACTTTGCCAACAAAGGTCTGTGTAGTCAAGGCTGTGGTTTTTCCAGTGGTCATGTATGAATGTGAGAGTTGGACTGTGAAGAAAGCTGAGTGCTGAAGAATTGATGCTTTTGAACTGTGGTGTTGGAGAAGGCTCTTGAGAGTCCCTTGGCCTGCAAGGAGATCCAACCAGTCCATTCTAAAGGAGATCAGTCCTGGGTGTTCATTGGAAGGACTGATGCTGAAACTCCAGTACTTTCGCCACCTCATGTGAAGAGTTGACTCATTGGAAAAACACCGTGATGCTGTGAGGAGTTGGGGGCAGGAGGAGAAGGGGACGACAGAGGATGAGATGGCTGGATGGCATCACTGACTCAATGGACATGAGTTTGGCTGAACTCTGGGAGTTGGTGATGGACAGGGAGGCCTGGCGTGCTGTGATTCATGGGGTCGCAAAGAGTCAGACAAGACTGAGAGACTGAACTGAACGGAACTGAATATTTCATGGTTCAATGATCTTATGAATATTTTCTTTTATTATTATTTTCATAAATAATTCTCAATTTATATTAAACTTTTAGATCACATCATCCTTAAATCAGCTATACAAATAAAAGCAAAATCCAGGCTCACCTGACATTTTGCAGAACTTGCCTTGAGGTGATTGGTCCTTTCCTCCAAAGCATAGTGAGTGACACAAGCTGGTTCTCAACAAATGCCTATTAAGAGAATGAATGTTGTTTCTACTATGTTCCTCTACCTCTTCTTCTTCTCTCTTTTTTTTTATTCCAAAGAGCCCTACACAGTAGGAGAACTAAGCAACTTTATCAATATGCTGAAAAGTGGTCTGAGAGCCAATATTTTGAGACTAATATAATGTTATTTTTGTAGATACTTGGGGAAAGGACTGGAGCTAAGGGAGAGTTTTAAGTGCCAGTCTCAGCCTATCAGTAGTGATGGTATTGGCTAGAAATGCCTGGAGGCTCTCACTTAGCCCTGGTGAGCTTCCTACAGACATCTCCCCTTTCCAAACCCATGCTGTAGCTAGTCTGACTCTTTGCGATTAACTACAAGACACCTTTCAGCATAGTTACATCAGGAAGTTATGAAGGAAAAAAGTGTATTATTTACAAACCCTGGAGCACACAAGGCATACCAAGGGACACCCAGAAAGTGTGCAGGAAGAGAGAGCTAGCACTCCCCTGGGGTTTTTGTTTTTTCTTTGGGTCGAAAGTGAGGGTCTAGGGTTTTACCAGCTCACTCTTTATGACTGAATTTAAAACATAGGAGTAATATTTTAAAGCATGGGAAGATAGGGGGAAGAAAATGAAAAATAAAACCCAAGCAAACAAAAAAATCCCACAAGTGGCACAAATGGTCAGTTATTTAAATCAACCAGGATCTCTAAAACAAAATTGTTTCTAGGGTTTTGGACGAGTGGCATCCAGGCCCTTTATCTAGTCCTGTGGCTAGCAATGTGTTTATTGAGATAACTACTTTTGAAGGGGGTGCCTTTGCAATCACAGGTTAAATCAGGCATTCACATTACAAAAAGAAAAATCATAAAGTATCTTTATATAAGTATGTGACTTCGGAACCATTGCTGGATTTTAAATTGTAATATCCCCTGAAAAATAGCTTTGCACAATCTAATGCAACTTATGATAGATAAGGGTTTTTTGAAAAGAAATACATAAGCTGAGATCCTTGTATTCAGGCTGCATTTCTTCCAGTGTTGTATGACACATGCACTATTTTGTTTCTGTGGGGGAGCAAAATTTGCAACCTCAAAATATCTCTTTGGCATGCAGATTATTCCAAGTTGAGGACAGTTAAGGCCCAAAAGACTCAGCAAGAACCTTTGACCTTTCCCCTAACTGCCTAAAGAATGTAGATGGAGGACCTGTTCCAGGAAGGGAGTCAACCCCACAGATAGCAATAATTTGAACAGGGAGGAACCTAGCTAAGAAAATTCCTCTCTGGGTCCCATTGTCACTGCCTGGCCCAGCAAACATTTATTTACCAAACACATGCTTTTCTATCTCCATGTCAATTGCCTTTTTCCCCTTTGAAATCCAAACCACTAACTACATCAAAATCCTTTTTTGTCTTTAGCTGAAGACGGCATTTTAAGGGGAGGGTTTCAACCATTTTGTCAAGTTCTCCTGAGTTTCTCACATGTATACATGTTATTACACTTTTGTTTGATTTTGTCCTGTTAATCTCATGCCAATTTAATTCTTAGACCAGACAGAAAAACTGAATAGGGAAGAGGAATATTTCTTTCTCTCTGACATTGTTAAAGAAACCAGTACTCGAGAAACCAAGCACCACACTCAGAGAGTTGGAGAACTCAGGTTTACTATGCAGGTGGAACCAGAGGAGTTAACATTCCAAGATCTGAGCCCTAAACAAAGGGATTACAGAGTTTTTATAGACAGACTGTAGTGGGCAACACTAGCTGTTAATAGGTTGGTTTAAACTAAGGGATTTTGTGCACACGGGAACAGTGGTCAAGATGGGGTGGGGGATGCCTGACCTTGACAGGCATGATTAAGCAGGTTTTCAGGGGCTGGGCTATTCCAAAGAGCAGGACAAGGGTGAGTGAGATAAACTCCATTTCCTAGTATTTCAAGTCCCCACTTTCTGACACTATGTGACCTATGTGATCTAGGCTTTGCAAGGGGCAAGATGAGTTACAGAGGTAGAAGGAGAAGGAGGTTATGTAAAATTTTAACCTTTCCTCTTCAACACTTCAATTCTGATATATTTGGACTTCTCTGCAGCATTTGACATCATTGACAATCTTTCCTGGTCAGTGACCTTCTCATGGATTCCACAACACTGCTCTAGCCTTCCCCTTACCTCTCTAAGAGTTTCTTATCAGAATCCATCCATGGCTTCTCTAGTTGTGAAAATTTATTATAATCCAAAGTTTTTTCTTTGTATTCTCCTCTTTACTCCCTGGCTTCCCAGGTGGCTCAGTGGAAAGAATCCTCCTGCAATGCAGGAGACGCGAGTTCAATCCCTGAGTTGGGAAGATCTCCTGAAGAAGGAAATGGCAACCCACTCCAGTATTCTTGCCTGGGAAATCTCATCGACAGAGGGGACTGGCAGGTTACATTCCATGGGATTGCAAAGTTGGACACGACTGAGCAACTAAACAACTTTAGTCCCTATGGGCATGTAATTTTTCTCTTTTTTTTTTTCTTCCCTTTATTTACTTATTTTTGGGCCACTCTGTGTGACAATGCAGGATCTTAGTTCCCTGACCAGGGATCAAATCCGTGCTCCCTGAAGAGGAAGAGCAGAATCCTAATCAGTGGACCATCAGAGAAGTCCTGGCTTGTACTCCTTTATCACATGCAGGCAAGTATAGCATTTTTGTCATTATCCCTCACATTCCCCTCCCTAATGTTTTCCATAACAACAACAAAAAAAGTAAGTATAGTTGTAGTGTAGCCCAAAAGTGGGATTTTAAGTTTAAGATTAAAGAAATGAGGCAGTTTGAGTTGTTGACAAGATCTGGAGGTTGATCATGAGAAAAGGACACTGGAGGAGAGTACAGATACTGACTTTGACAAGGAAAATATCAGGGCACTGAGAAATTGTGTTTGCATCATTCTAAAACCATGAAAAAGGAAGACAGGACTTGAGAAGGGGAGAATTGTGAGACTGTGCCAAATACTTCAATATCAACAAACTTCTTCTATACGAGGACAGATAGTAAGTATTCTAGAATTTGAAAGTCATATGGACTCTTTTGCAATTACTTTGTTGTTCTAATGCAAGAGCAGTTAGAGACACTATATAAAGTGAACAAACATGACTGTTTTCCAAAACATCTTTATTTCCAAAATACTACAGAATAAATTTGGCACATGATCTATAGCTTGCTGACCCCTAAATTTAGGGATTAACCAATAAATAAGTAGGTAGAATAACAAAAAGATATAGAAGGTGTTACAGTTAAATGCCATAAGCCTCCAAAAAGCAAAGAATTTTGCATGAGCATGGTGGAGTAAGGATCTAGAAATAGGACAATTATTGCTTTTTGACCTTGAAGTAGGTAGAGAATGGAAAACATGACCATCTATTTTGAGAGGGCTATATGGAAAGTAACGAATGTCCAGTATCAGTAAAAACAAGAGAGAATGTCTAAACAAGAGGGTGGGCATATAGAGTAATTGTAAACCACAGGATGAACACAACTTTGCAGGGCTCTATATATTGACTCACACAAGAAGAATTTGTCATCTATTATTTATATACATATGTATATGCATTAACATACCACATTCCTTGGATACTGGTAAAAATTCAAAATGTTATATATAGGTATAATTATATACCTTATAACTTTATTTTAAAATGGATTACAATTAATCTTCAAGTTCTTTGCTATTCATGATGGTAACCATAGAAAGAGCTGGCATTGAACTTTTCCTAAGTTCCACAATGATTTATTATTCAAAATTATAGCAGAGTAAATTTTAGCTGTAAAACATGACCTTTTTAGTTTCCTATTTTCTGAAATCTAGCCCAAAGTTATTTGACTTCACACAGAGATTCAATATCATAAATTGTTACCATTCTCTTCAAATCAAAATGTATTGAACACCACTTTTTATTTGGTGCGATATGAAAACAGCATTGAATACAAGCACATGCATGTATACAAACACACACCAAGGTATATTTGCATAGCACATGTTCTGGTGGGGGTCGGGGGGCTTCCCTCGTAACTCAGATAATCTGCTTGCAATGCAGGAGACTTGGTTTGATCCCTGGGTCAAGAAGATGCCCTAGAGAAGGGAATGGCAACTCACTCCAGTATTCTTGCCTGGAGAAGTCTATGGACAGAGGAGCCTGGTGGGCTACAGTCCATAGGGTTGCAAAGAGTCGAACATGACAGAGCAACTAACACGCACACATGCATGTTCTGGGGACATATTTTGAGAAGAAAATCTCTGTCAGAACTGTCATTCAACATCACTGTTTTGGGGAATGATTTTGATGGAAATGTGATTTAAGACAATACCTCTATCTTACCCATTCTGACAGGAGACTTCTATGCTATATTGCCATTTTCATTCTGTGAGATTCATCATCTTTCACAGCATTGTGTCCTCCACCTGGTAGATTCTGAAGTATGATTTGAGTACTGAATATTATTAACAATAGTTACCATGTTTCAGTACTTTTAATATGCTAGGCACTGTGCTGTCTGCTTTACAGACACTGTTTAATGTATCCCACCCAACAGTTTCATGAATTATTCTGATTTTATAGATGCAGAAACGAAGACTCAGACAGAGCACATGAACACATGACCAGAAAATACTGGAAACAAAATTTACACTAGAATCTGTATCACCTCAAAACAAATATATTTTCTACTACATGGTCTCCCCTAGTTCATCAAGTTTATTAACTATTTAGTGACACGTCCACCCTTTAGGCTTATGAAAAGGAAGCTGAGTTTAATGAAATTATTTAAACAATTGTTTAGGAAAATATTTTGAATAATGAAAAAATACCAATGAGATAAAAAAGAAAAGAAATATCCTACTTTATTGAAATAGCCATCTTTTGACAATTTAGTGTCTTGTCATTTCAGATGTGTATAATAAGATTTTTAATAAAATGCCATTTTATGATTATAACTTGAGGTTTTTACCATCCTGTTAGTTAGTTGTGAGCATATCATTATGTCATTAAGTTTGTGTATGTCTGATAAGTTTTCAAAAAGGGCACATTATTTCATGGTCTGAATATGGTATTCATTGTTAACCAATCTTTTAAGGTTGGATATATTCATTATGTAAAAGCATTATTTTTCTATTGTTCAAAATGGTGTGATAAGCATCCTAGTACATACATCTCTTGTGCATGTCTATTTCTTTAGGATTGAAAGAATAATCATTTATTATTAATATTTGTTTGGTTTTAACAATTATGAATTGAGGAACTCTGTACTACCTGACATGATGCTAGGCACTAAGAAGGCAGAATGGAGGACCCAGGAAAAAAAAAAAACAACATTTATTTATACAGAGAAATTTTATATATTGCATAAAGGATATTATAAACAAGTGGTGATGGAATTGATTATTCAAACATATTATGTAAATAATTATTTATGTACATAAAAAGATACAATTAAAGCCTCAATTTATACTGTATCACAAAATGTGAAATGTAAAAAATTTTTAAAAACATTGTAAGAACTACAAGCAAATACCTCAAAATTGAGGAGTAAGGAAAAATTCCTTAAATAAAATCCAAAAAGCATAAATCACAATATACCATATTGATAATTATGACTACATTAACACTTAAAACTTTTGTATATCAAAAACCCCTACAAAGATAAATACAAGCCAGAAACTTGGAAAAGATGTTTGAAATATAAGAACTAATATTTGTACATGGAATATTTACATAGCTCTTAAACTAGAATATAAATTCCATGAGGGCAGAAAGTTTTGTCTGTTTTGTTTACTACTAGATATCTAGTACCCAGAACAGAGCTTGGAAAAGAATAGACACTCAATAAATATTGGTTGAATGAATAAATTCCTATACAACAACAGAAAGAGCAAACCACAACAGCTGATTCACAGAGAAGGAATCTTTAGCGAATAAACATACATAAAGATGCATGAACTCGTTACTTACCAAGAAAATACTCATTAAAATAAACATGCAATGTTGAACAGTTTCATTCCATTAGATTAGCAAAAATCAAAATGTCTGATTATACTAATTATTGATAAGGGACTAATGAAACATAATTTCTCATCTATTGTAAGCTGGCATCAAGATTGTCACAAGGATATTAGAGAGAGATTTGACAATGTCCTGTGAAGTTAAAGATACCCATACCCAGACTATGACCTACCATTTCACCTCTATATAGAAATTAATAGGGGACTATGTAAACAAATTGTGGTCAGTTCATATATTGAAATTCTAAGAGCAGGAAAAAAATAACTTTCAAATGAAAATATTTAAAATTAAAATAATAATAAGTGGAAAATGTAAACTACAAATGGATATGCAGTGTAGTTCTACTTACATAAATTTTTAAACACAAAAATGATATTATGTGTTAATCATTGGTATGTACCTTGTGATATAAAAATCCAGCAGTAGACAATAAGTATAAACAATGACTTGAAGATAGTGATTCCATGGGGGATTAGGAAAATGAATTCTGGATCATGGAAACATAAGTGTTTGCTACAATTATTTTGGTATCTTCTTCATGTTAAATGTGGTTCATAAAGAAAATGGATTGAATATGAGGTAAGGCAGCTTGCACAAAAGAGGAAAGAAAACAATGATGTAATATATTGGCTTTCAAAATAGAATGATATCCCTCTTCCTGTCCAATACCTCTTTTTCTCATTTTCTTTTCACCTATACATACCTTCATCTCTTTCCTCATTTCTTTCTCCACTTATTGCCTCTGATGTTCACAGTGTGGGCTTCATTCTCAGGTAATTCTCTCTGGGCTTCCCTGGTGGCTCAGTGGTAAAGAATCCACATGTCAAGTGCAGGAGACAAGGGTTCAATCCCTGGGTCAGGAGGATCCCCTGGAGTAGGAAATAGCAACCCACTCCAATATTCTTGCCTGGGAAATCCCATGGGCAGAAAAGCCTGGCAGGCTATGGTTCATTGGGTCACAAAAAAGTCAGACATGACTTAGTTACTAAGCAATAAACATATTCTACCTTGTGGTCTAGATGCCTCTATTTTCCACGGTCCTATATCACTCTTGGGGAGCTTCCCAGGTGGCTAAGTGGTGAAGAATCCACCTGCTAATGCAGGAGATGCAAGAGACACATGTTCGATGCCTGGGTGGGGAAGATCCCCAGGAGGAGGAATTGGGAACCTACTCTAGTATTCTTGCCTGGAAGATTCCATGGACAGAGGAGCCTGGTGAGCTACAGTTCATTAGGACTGCAAAAGAGTCGGATATGGCTGAGCACACACGTAAGTATCATTCTTAATCTGAGTTCACCAGAACTCTCAGTTGAATTTGTGTCATAGCCTCCTCTCTGTGTACTCTGGACAGGAAGATGAGACACTCTTCTTGTTAGAATTGAGTCATTTTTCCACTTCTGGAAAGATAGCTCTTCCAAAAACAATTAGAATGATATTACCAGCAGACAGCAAGGAGATCAAACCAGTCCGTCCTAAAGGAAATCAACCCTTAGTATTCATTGGAAGGACTGATGCTGAAGCTGAAGCTCCAATACTTTGGCCAAGTGATGTGAAGAGCTGACTCATTGGAAAAGACCCTGATGGGAAAGATTGAGGGCAGGAGCAGAAGGGGGTGGCAGAGGATGAGATAGTTGGATGCCATCATGGAATCAATGGACATGAGTCTGAGCAAACTCTGGGAGACAGTGAAGGACAGGGAAACCTGGCCTGCTGCAGTTGATGAAGTCTCAAAGAGTGGGACACAGCTGAGCAACTGAACAACAACTAGCAGAAGAGTAAAGGAGGTCTTGGCAGGTAAAGTTGCCAGGTCAAGGCTGTATATTGTCACCCTGCTTATTTAACTTATAAGCAGAGTACACCATACAGAATGCCAGCTGGATGAAGCACAAGTTGGAATCAAGATTGCCAGGAGAAATATCAATAACCTTAGATACGCAGATGACACGGCCCTTATGACAGAAAGTGAAGAGGAACAGAAGAGCCTCTTGATGAAAGTGAAAGAGGAGAGTGAAGTTTAAGCTGGCTTAAAACTCAACATTCAAAAAATGAAGATCATGGCATCCGGTCCCGTCACTTCATGGCAAATAGATGGGGAAACAATGGAAACAGTGACAGACTTTATTTTCTTGGGCTCCAGAATCACTGCAGATGTTGACTGCAGCTGTGAAATTAAAAGACCCTTGTTTCTTGGAAGAAAAGCTATAACAAACCAACCTAGGCAGCATGTTAAGCAGAGACATTAATTTGCCAACAATGGTCCATCTAGTTAAAGCTATGGTTTTTCCAGTAGTCATGGATGGATGTGAGAGTTGGACCATAAAGAAAGCTGAGTGCCAAAGAATTGATGCTTTTGAACTGTGGTGTTGGAAAAGATTCTTGAGAGTCCCTTGGACTGCAAGGAGATCAAACCAGTCAATCCTAAAGGAAATTAGTCCTGAATATTCATTTGAAGGACTGATGCTGAAGCTGAAGCTCCAATACTTTGGCCACCTGAGGCAAAGAACCAAGTCATTGGAAAAGACCCTGATGCTGTGAAATATTGAAGGCAGGAGGAGAAGGGGATGACAGAGGATGAGAAAAAAATGGTTGGGTGGCATCACCAACTCAGTGGACATGAGTTTGAGCAAGTTCTGGGTGTTGGTAATGGACAAGGAAGCCTGGCGTGCTGCTGTCCATTGGGTCAAAAAGAGTAGGACATGACTGAGCAACTGAACTGAACTGAAGAAGTGTGTTTTCTTTCATATGGTTAGTAGGCTGTTCAGGGATAAAGGATAGGTACAACAGGGTATTGGGCTTAAACCCCTCAGATTTGCCTGCTGGATCTTTCTTTTCCAATGCTGACTCTCCAGTCTCTGCTTAGCCCTTGGGCAACCTACTTCTCCAAAGTCCTGGCCTCATCTGTCATTTCATCCAGGGTTCCTGGAACACTGGGGTGAGTCTGTTTAGTGATAGTTGCCAACTCCATCCAAAGCACTTTATATATTTGGAGGAATAAAGTTTCACAGTGATTCTGGGTAACTTGTTTGTGAATAAAATGACACTCCTCTTTTTAACTGCTTTCAAATGGTTCTTGTTTTTCTGAAGCTGTTTACCTGCATTCAGCACCACTCAACAATAAGCATTCTGTTACTCCCACAGATCATGTTATCTTTTGCAATTAAAGAAAAATAAGTTTTCAAAGGGTTTATTGTTAGAAGCTGCACACAGAACTGTTGGTGTTTGGGTTTGACAAGATGACACTTAGATTTATTTATCTAAACCCAAGGCATAGAATATTTCTGGTATGATAATTATTCTTGGTTTAATAAGCACTTTTAAACTCTGCACTAGACAAAAATTACTCGTACTTCTAAATGCTTTAAAACTGATTATGATTCTCTCTGTGCTAATAATAACACAAAAAATGATGGGTAGGTTGATAGTCATGAAAGGATAGCAATGTTGTTAAGATCAAAACGTCTGGTTTCATATAAATCTAGATTAAGTCTTAGGTCAACTTCGTCTGCTTATTGTATGTGTGATTTTGACCAAGGTACTTGATCTCACTGAACTTCAGTTACCTTATCAGAACAATGGGAACTAAAAATGATGCCTACTACATGGAGCTGGTATGAAGATACAGGATTCAGTGAGATCATGTATGTGAAATGCCTGACATACAATGACCTCTATATATTATCTGTAGACAAAAATTAGCATTAACCATGAAAATTGTTCTTAATGTGATTTGAGAATTCTGTTTACAAACAAGTATCAGGGGCTGAATTTACCTTCTTTCCACAAAGGATAGACAAATTAGAAACATTTATGAAACAATGTTTCTCAAGACACTGGACATTTAAGTAATGAAGGGCCAGGATCCCTGAGAGATGAGAAATAAACAAGGTGAGCCCTGCAGTTATCCCAACTGCCTACTTAGTAAGAATTCCCAGCCAACAGTGCACAGAGGGAGAACTCAGGCCGAGTCAGATTTTAAACATAAAGTTGAGTGGAGTGTTTTGAGAATCTGGTAAAATCAAGGCAGCTAGTGACCATAGAACAGAATACCAGAGAGGAGAAAGCTGTCAGAGAAAACACTCAGATCTGCCGACAATCTCCTTCAAGTATTTAGGAGATTATGAGTCAGAGCATGCATGTGAGGAAACTAGTCCAGGCTCAGGGGGAAAAAATATAATAAAGGATAAGAGGAATACTTTATGAAGGATGCTACCATGGGGCTAGAAATAGTGCCTGTTTCAATAAGTCAGACTTCAAAATTTCAAAATTTATAGAGCTTTTTGTTAATTACACAGATGGTGTTTGCCTCAGTAGTGGGGAATAATTAACCATAGACAACACAGTGTTAGTCCCACCTAAAAAAATCTTGCAAGCAAGATATGAAACAATTAGCTGTTTCCAAGTACTTCACTGAATCCCAGAGTAAAGCTTAATATTTATAGGAATATAAAAATAACAGCACCCAACAAGATAAAATTCACAACATCTGGTATCTAATATAAAGTTACCAGAAATGCAAAAGAGCAGGATAATATAAACCATTACAAGGAAAAAAGTTCATCAATCAAAATCAGCATAAGATGAATATAATAGAATTAACAGACAAGGACTTTAAGATACTTATTATGCTGTATTCCATATGTTCCAAAAGTTAAGTAGAGACACAGATGATTAAAGATATACTTAAACTTCTATAGATAAAAATTGCAGTGTTTAAGATAAAAATGCATTGCATGAGATTAACACAAATTTAGATGTTGCAAAAGAAAAGATCAATGGACTTGAATTCATAACAAGATAAACTATTCAAAATAACATGAGATAAAAAAATTTAAAAATTGAATGGAAAAGCAGTGAACTGTGCTTCAATTATTTTGAAGCAACCTAATTTATGTATAATTGGAGTCCCTTAGGATTAAGGTAGGAGAGAGGTGGCAAAAAATATCTGAAGAAATACTGGCTTAATTTTTTAAAAATTTGGAGAAAACATTAAATTTGAAGATTCAAGAACTTAATGAACCCTAAGTACACAAAAAGAAGAAAAGTATGGCATGGCACATAACAATGAAATTAGTCAGTATGGTCATAAAAGTAAAATTTTAGAAGCAGGTAGAAAAAAGAAAACCACATGTTACATACAGAAGAACAAAATTAAGGAAGGCAGGAGATTATCATTAGAATCAATACAGGTATGAAGAAAGTGCATCTAATTGACCTAATGAACACATATATGGAACACTTCCATCAGCAACAGCAGAATATACATCCTTTTCAGGTATGCAGAGAAAATTTTCCAAAAAAATTGTAAAATAGACCTTAGTAAATTTTAAATGACTCAAGTCAGACAAAAATTGATATTTAGACCAAAATGTAATTAAATTCAAAATCAGTAGCAGAAAGGTCTCTGGAAAATTTTTGAATATTTGCAAACTAAATAATGCACTTTTAACACAGGGGTCAAAGAAAAACTCAGAGAAATTTGAAAACATTTTGATTGAATACAATTGAAAATACAATCTATCAAAACTTATGTTATGTAACTACTGTTGTGATAATAGGCAAATTTATATTACCAAATACATCTATTAGTAAAGAAAAAAGGTGTCAAATCAATGACATCAGCTTATACTTTAAGAAGTGAAAATAATGAGTAAACAAAACCAAAACAAAGAGAAAAATTAAAATAAGCAAAACCAGAATGCAAATCAATGAAATAGAAAGTAAAATAGAGAAAAGTCATTGAAACCACTGGTTCTTTGAGAAACTTAATAAAATTGGTACACCTGTAGCCAGACTGACCAGAAAAAAAAAAAAAAAAAAAAATATATATATATAGTTTACTAATATCAAGAATGGGGGAGGTGACATCACTACAGATTCTACAGATTTCAAAAGAAAATAAAGGAATTTTATGAACAATATTGGGCCAATAAATTTTACCACTTAGATGAAATGAAAACATTATTTAAAAGACACAAACCACTAAAGTTTACTCAAGAACAAATAGACAATATAAATGGTCATGTTTCTCTTAAGGAGACTGAATTTTTAGCTAAAAACTTTTGACAAAGAAAACTACAAATCCAGATGACTTCCAGGGCAAATTATGCCAAACATTTAAAGAATATTAACATCGATAATATAAATTTTACCAAAACTCTCCATTTAGTTGAGGAGGAAAGAATAATTCCAAGTTCATTCTGATGGCAAAACCAGACAGACACTATATGAAAAGAAAAGCATGGATCAACATTGTTTATTAATATAGACACAAAATTTCTTCACAAAATTTTACTAAATCAGATTAAAATATATTAAAATGAATATATAATCAATATAAAGTCAATCATATATCTAGGTCCGTATCTGAATACATGCAATGGACAATCAGAATTTGAACTAAACAATGCCATTTGTAAGAGTAGATGGATGAGTGAGTGAATGTTCAGTCTTTTCTAACTCTTTGTGACCCCCAAGGACTGTAGTACACGAGGCTCCTCTGGCCATGGTATTTTCCCAGCAAGAATACTGAAGTGGGTTGTCATTTCCTCCTCCAAGTGATATTCCTGACCCAGGGATAAAACTCATGCCTCCTGCATCTCCTTCATTGCAGGCAGATTCTTTACCGCTGAGCCATCAGGGAAGTCCAAGTACGGATATAGCTGACCAAAAATAAGCAAGGTTTCTTCACTGAAAACTACAAAACCCTAATGAAAGAAATTTTAAAAGACCTAAGTAAATGCAGAGACATACTTTGTCTTAGATTTTAAGACTCCTTATTGATCCCCACAAATTGATGTATAGATTCAACACAATATCAATCAAAATTCTGGCAGGCTCTATGGAAGAAATCAAAAGACTTATTCTGAAGTGTATTTAGAAATGCAGAGAACCTAGAATAGTCAAAACATTTTTTTTAACTTGAAGAATTAACACTATATTATTCCATGGGATTATAAAACATCAGTACCAAAGGTAACGTGTACTTGTCTTAAATGTAGGAAAAAAATAGATCATAAAACAGAATAGAGATTCCACAAATAGACTGACAGATAAATTAAAAAGTGATCTTTAACAAATTTGCATAGGTAGTTCAGTGAAGAGAGAATATTATTTTCAATAAACAGTCTTGAGATTTTTTCTTTTTTGATATACAAAAACCTGCAGATAATTAATGTATGGAACTTGATAAGCTTGAAACACACACTTGTGAAGCCATCACTACCTATGCCATAAATCTATCCATCACCCAACAAGTTTCCTTGTATTTATTATAATAATGACAATGATGATGATGATAATAATGACAAGAACACAATATAAGATCTACCTTCTTGGCCTCTTAGCAAATTTTTAAGTATGCAACAATATTGTTAACTATAAACACTATTATTCTGCACAGTTGGTCTCTAAGATTTTAAATTTTAAGTTTAAATTTGGATTTCAAATTTTATCTTGGTAAAACCAAAACTTTGTACCTTTGGTTTTATATCTTCCTATTTTGATTAATATTTTCCTGCTTCTTCCTTCTCCCAAGTCCTGACAACCACCATTCCACTCTTTGCTTTTCTGAGTTTGACAATTTTAGGTTCATTATGTAAGTGGTATCATGTAGTATTTGTTCTTCTATGTCTGGCTTATTTCACTTTGGATAATGTCCTATAAGTTCATACATGTCATTGTAAATGGCAGGATTTTCTGCTTTTTTTCCCCCAAGGTTAAATATATTGTATTGTATGTAAACACTACATTTTATTTATTCAACCATTCATCAATGTGCATTTAAGTTGCTTCCATATCCTGACTGTTGTGAATATATTTCTCTGAACATGGGAGTGCAGATATCTCTTTGAGAACTTGGTGCTAATTCTTCCTTGAAATATTATATGTACCTGGAAGTGGGATTGTTGGATCATATGGCAGTTCTATTTTTAGTTTTTTGAGGAACCTTTACATTGTTTTCCACAGTGGCTATGCCAATTCACATTCCCACCAGTCGTGCACAAGGGTTCACTTTTCTCCATATTCTCACCTGCATTTTTTTCTTTTTGTTCATAATAGCCATCTTTACAGATGTGAGTTGATCATTTGGTGATCACTGTGGTTTTGATTTCCATTTCCCTGATAGTTAGTGATGTTGAGAAACCTTTCATATACCTATTGGCAATTTGTATGTCTTCATTAGAGAAATGTTTATTCAATTTATTTTCCCATTTTTAATCAGGTTATTTGGGTTTTTTTTACTATTGAGTTGTAGGTGTTAGTTATGAATTTTGGATATTAACCATTTTATCATATATGCGGGCTTCCCAGGTGGCTCAGTGGTAAAGAATATGCCTGTTGATGCAGGAGACGAAGGAGACCCAGGTTTGATCTGTGGATTGGGAAGATCCCCTGGAGAAGGAAATGGCAACCCTTTTCAGTATTCTTGCCTGGAAAATCCCATGGACAGAGGAGCCTGGCAGGCTACAGTCCATGGGGTCACAAAGAATCAGACATGACTAAGGATGCATGCACATTATATATATATGCCTTGCAAACTTTGCTTTTAAAACCATTGGATATTCATGTGCAAAAAAATAGCTTTTATAGTTCATTAACAAAAAACCTAAAAAAATGTGTTATAAGCCTCAATGGAAAACTTGAAACTGTAAATTATCTCCAAAAAATTATAGCAGAAAATTTTTGCTAGCTGAGATTGATCAACACAAATTTTTCAATACAAAAAAGGTACGACCCATTAATTAAAAAATTGATAAATTTGAATTCATTGAATTAAGATCTTCTCTTTGAAATGGACTTGAGAGAAAACACAAGCCACAGACTGAGATAAAATATTTGAAAATCATATATGTGATAAAGCACTTTCATTTATAAAAATCTTTCTATATAATAAACACCCAAATAAAAATGGACAAAAGATTTGAGTAAACACTTGCTCACAAAAGACATTCAGATGGAAAACCACAGGAATAGTCACTCAACATAAATAGTTATTGAAAGTGAAAGCAAAAGTTGCTCAGTCATGTCCAAATCTTTGCGACCCATAGACTATACAGTCCATGGAATTCTCCAGGCCAGAATACTGGAGCCTTTCCCTTTTCCAGGGGATCTTCTCAACCCAGGGACTGAACCCAGGTCTCCCGTTTTACAGGCGGATTCTTTATCAGCTAAGCCACACAAATCAAAGCCACAATGACAAACTATTTTATACCTACTGAAATGTCTAACATTTATTATTGATCATAACAAGTCCTGTCAAGGATGTGGAACACTGAAAATTTCATATAAGCTTGGTGAGAATGCAAAGTCTTTCAATTTGGAAAAAAATTTGGCAGTTTATTTTTCAAAAGCTAAACAAACATACAACTTTCTTTTGAATCAGCCATCCTAACCCTAGTTAATTTTTTAAACAGAAATAAATCATTAGTCAATAAAAAGAATTGTAGGCAAATACCAAAAAAACTGGAAACAACTCAAGTATCCATCAGAATGTGTGTAAGCATAGCTGTATCTATACAGTGGAATACTACTCTATCATAAAAACAAATGAACTTTTGATACACACTGTTCACAGATTGATCATCAAATCATTTTGTTGAGACAAATACAAAAGGAGTACATACTAAATGATTCCATTTATATAAAACTTTAAAATATATGAACTAATATATAATGACAGAAAGCAGATTAGATTGGTAGCTGCTTGGAAAATGAGGATGCTGGAAGGGGCACAAAGGAGAGGTTACAAAAGTAAACTTCTACATGTGATGAATATGTTTGCTTTTTGATTGTGGTTATGGCTTCATGGGTCTTGTATATATATGTCAAAACTAAACAAATGCTACCCTTGGTGTAGTTTATTTTATGTCAATTTTACCTCGACATTTCAAAAATAATTTTAATGATATTTTCTGCAGACAATACAAAAACAACTTTGGGAAAAAATTAATCCTTTTTTTGGGGTTGGGGAGGGTATTGTATCAGTGGCTTTATTAAGAAATACTATAGTATGGAGGTGATAGCAAAATTAAGAGCAGCTATCACTCAAGTTGGGCTTACCTCATAGCTCAGTTGGTAAAGAATCCGCCTGCAATGCAGGAGACCCTGGTTCAATTCCTGGGTCAGGAAGATCTGCTGGAGAAGGGATAGGCTACCCACTCCAGTATTCTTAGGCTTCCCTTGTGGCTCAGCTGGTAAGAATCCACCTGCAATGCAGGTTCGATCCCTGGGTTGGGAAGATCTCTTGGAGAAGGGAAAGGCTACCCACTCCAGTGTTCTGGCCTGGAGAATTCCATGGACTGTATAGTCCATGAGGTTGCAAAGAGCTGGACACGATTGAGCAACTTTCACTGATCACTCAGGTTTATTCTTTTATTAGAATTGTCTGTAAACAATGTTCTTCTTTACTGCCTACACCAGAAGTAAACCACTTCCTCTGCCCCATCCTTGGTAGGCCACTGCTCCATCTTCAGGTTTCTTAGACCTAATTAAGTAATTAAGGATTAAGATGTAAGAAATAGATCTAATTAATGTTGAGTTTGTAGCCTCCCTGGGCTTCCTTGGTAGCTTAGTTGTTAAAAAATCGGCCTGCAGTTCAGGAGACCTGGATTTGATCCCTGGTTGGGAAGATTCCTTGGAGAGGGGAATGACAATCTACTCCAGTATTCTTGTTTGGAGAATTCCATAGAGACACCATGGGGTCGCAAAGAGTTGGACACGACTGAGCGATTAACACATTTTGTGGCTTCCAGACACCATTAGTTTAGTACCTGGGCATGCTGTCAGTGGGGCTTCCCTGGTGGCTCAGATGGTAAAGAATCTGCCTGCAATGCAGGAGACCTGGGTTCGGTCCTTGGGTTGGGAAGATCCCTTGGAGGAGAGTACAGCAACTCACTCCAATATTCTTGCTTGGAGAATCCCCATGGACAGAGGAGCCTGGTGGGCCCCAGTTCATGGGTCACAAAGAGTCGGACATGACTAAGGACAGGAGGGCCTGTCAGTAACCTTCAAGAGGTAGAGATTCTGGGTCTTTCTGAGGACTTCATTTGCTTACAATACAAGATGATGTGTAATAAATACCACTATGAGGTATGTGGCCTGGAGGCAATTTCATTTTCTGACTTTGTTGATGGCAGTGCCATGCTAACCACATCACAGCTCTCTATATCTGGGTCCACCCGTCCACACATGGGGAAATGCCAAGCCCTTTTCCCCCCTTTGCTATAGGTTAAAGTTTTAAGCAGGGAAATTTGTCTTCAGTTCTCAGTCCTTACCCAACCCTTATCGCTAATGTCTGCTTGTCTGTGAACCTGTAAATCGGGCTACATTTCCTCCCTTTTCACACACCACCTTTACCCTTCCTTCTCTCCCTTCGCACCATCAGAGAACTTACAGATGCCTGCAACCGCACATGCATGTCCCACTTCTTTTCACATCATTGGTTTTATTTGAATCATTAACATAAATGTGCCTTTATTGGTGCAAGATCTGTTCCCTATGCCATTGACCACTTCTCCACAGCCTCTACCTGATGCAAAGAACTGACTCATTTGAAAAGACCTTGATGATGGGAAAGATTGAAGGCGGGAGGAGAAGGGGGTGACAGAAGATGAGATGGTTGGATGGCATCACCGGCTCAATGGACATGAGTTTAAGTAAACTCTGGGAGTTGGTGATGGACAGGGAGGCCTGGCATGCTGCAGTCCATGGGGTCACAAAGAGTCAGACATGACTGAGAGACTGAACTGGACTGAACTGAGCCTTGCCAGGCATAGGGCATTACAGTGTCCCCTCTTCCTGGTCTGCCAATTTCTATTTCCATGTCTTATTCTACCTGAGGTAATAGATGAAAATGGTAATTGTTTAACTATATTCTTTTCTTAAAGTCCCTTGAGGCAGTACTTTTCCCATTGCATATTCTGTACCAGGTAGGAAAACAGGGTGAGCCCAGAAGGCATTGGTTCAAGGAGGAAGGACAGGGACTGAGTGGGAAGTGGGGCTTCCATGAGGAGTGCTAGCTGAGGAGAGGATTTGGTCCAGGCAAGAACATGTAGGAGTTGTGAGTGGGATCTATTGGGAAGAGGAAGACTTCCAGTGGAATCATGTCATACTGTCACCAACTCTGGACCTGAGTTCACAGATGGTGTTTGTCATTCATTGTTCTTCAACTGTTCTAGCCTCTGGTGGTTTCCTGATCGCCTTAGCTGCACTGAAGCCAACAGTGGCCTACCCCAGGCCTGCTTGCCCTCCCTTTCCATCTTCTCCTCAGGACAATGAGGTGCCATACTCTTCAGCTTTGTTTGTTCAGTAGAGTTCGCCCCTAGTCTAAAATAGCTGTGAGGTGACTAAAGCATATGAAAGCACCGCTTCTGACAACATCATGAGAGAAAGTGGTGCTGTGAGGCCAAGATATTCTGATTGGAGAGAGGAAGCTTTTATTTAGCACCACCTAAAGACATTTTCCCACCTGACCTGCTACCTCTTCTCATTTTCCCAGATTCATTTCTAGTGGTATACATGGCAGACAAAGGTTCCCCTCCAATCCATTTCCCATGGCTATCCCATTCATGAAGTCTCTCACTGTTAACCATTACCTAGTATTTCAGATGTCTTTAAATGATGGCCACATTATCATCCCATTTCATTCCAACAAATTTTCCTTAAGCATCTTTCACTTTTTTGGATATTACCTGGTAAATTTCTCATCCCTCCTCCTTGGCCCAATGTCTATTTAGCTTGCTTTATTTTTCTGTTAGAATAGTTAAAAACTATTGGTAGAATCAACAACATGGATAAATCCCAAAATAATTATGCTGAATGAAATAAGGTATACAATAAAGAATGAATACTGTATGACTATTTATATAAAATCATAGAAAATTCAAACTAATCTATATTGTCTAAAACAGATCGGTGGTTGCCTTGGAACAGAGGTTTTGGGATGGATGGGTTGGGAGGGATTACAAAGATGACTAAAATTTAAGTGGATATGTTTACTTTATTGATTATGGTGATATTTTCACAGGTGTATTCATATATCAAAACACAATTTGCACATTTTAAGTACGTTCATTTTGTTGTGTGTCAATTACTCTTCAATAAAGTTGTCATTAAAAGTCAACAAGGAATGTAATTAGCATCCCTTATACAGAATGACTCTCAGGGACCTTTTAAAATATCATTCTAATCAGTATGCTGGTGAAAATTAATAAACAAAAATTTGAGAAAATGTAGCAATTTTCTTTAAACTCTTTTTTTTTTTTTAGTTTTTTAGGATAGATTTATTTCAATTGTAGCTTGTTTTAAATTTATTTTTTTATTTTTTTAAATTTATTTATTTATTTTAATTGGAGGCTAATTACTTTACAATATTGTGGGGGTTTTGCCATAAATTGACATGAATCAGCCATGGGTGTACATGTTTTCCCCATCCTGAACCCTCCTCCCACCTCCCTCCCCATCCCATCTCTCAGGGTCATCCCAGTGCACCAGCCCTGAGCACCCTGTTTCATGCATAGAACCTGGACTGGCGATCTGTTTCACATATGATAATATACATGTTTCAATGCTATTCTCTCAAATCATCCCACCCTCCCCTTCTCCCACTGAGTCCAAAAGTCTGTTCTTAAAACTCTTTAAATGCCTTTTTCTAAATTCTTCTCAAGTTGGTTGACTAGATTTTTTAAATTACTGTTGTTTTTGCATCTCTGACTTCATTCTCTTAAAAAGGAGACATTTTTCTATGTCAACAAAGTGATTTTTCTTGCAGGACAAGTACACACTGATTTGGGCTTAAATTTCTGTTAATTGCTTACTCTTTGGTCAGACATTATATATTATTGCTTGATTGCAAGAAAGAAAAATCAAGTGAACATCTTAAAAAGTTTAATGGTAATTAAATATAAAATGACTAAAAACCATCCCCACCTTGACACCAAGCACAGTGTTATACTCACCCCAACCTTATTTTGCCCATTGGATTCCTAGGACTACTTGTCTTTAGTTCACTTACTGCATTTATTTATCTCATATTTATTCAATGTCTCCTATGACAAAAGCACACTGGTGAACATCAAACATCCTAACTTCTAATTGTATCTTTACCACTGTGGTAGGAAAACTAAGTTTCCCAAACTGCCTACATCTCAATCCCTAGAACGTAGGAGTATATTATCTAACAAGGGGGAAAAAGAAGACTTTGCAGATGGAATTAAAGAACTTGAGATGGAGAGATTATCTTGGATTATCCAGGTGGATCCAGTCAAATTATATGAACCTTTAAAAATAGAGAACCTTTTCTGTCTGTGGTCAGAGGAAGATGTGTTACAGAATAATGGTGAGAGAAGTGCAATGTTGTTGGCTTTGATGATGGAGAAAGGGTTCCTTGAGTTAAAGAATGTGGACAGCCTTTTGGATAACCTGTCAATATTTGCTTTTAGTCCAGTGAGACCCATTTTGAACTTCTGACCTGCAGAATTGTAAAGATAAGAAATTTATGTTGTTAAAACCATGCTATATGACTCAGGGAACTCAACCAGGCACTCTGTATCAACCTAGAGTGGTGGGATGGGGAAGGAGATGGGAGGGAGGTTCAAGAGGGAGAGGATATATGTATACCTATGGCTGAGTCAGCTTGATGTTTGACAAAAAACAACAAAATTCTGTAAAGCAATTGTTTTTCAATTAAAAAATAAATAAATTTAAAAAAACAGTGTTTGTGATTATTCATTCCTAGCAATAACAATGGAGAAGGCAATGGCGACCCACTCCAGTACTCTTGCCTGGAAAATCCCATGGACAGAGAAGCCTGGTAGGCTGCAGTCTGTGGGGTCACTGAGTCGGACACGACTGAGTGACTTCACTTTCACTTTTCACTTTCATGCACTGGAGAAGGAAATGGCAACCCACTCCAGTGTTCTTGCCTGGAGAATCCCAGGGACGGCGAAGCCTGGTGGGCTGCTGTCTATGGTGTCGCACAGAGCTGGACACGACTGAAGCGACTTATCAGCAGCAGCAGCAATAAGAAGCAAATTCAATCATATTCCACTTACAGATGCTATGACCATGGACAAACCAAGGGAATAATCATGTCTGTGCTACCTGTTTCAAACATCTGTTGAAAGGATTTTGTACTAAATTTACCAAACATTGCCAATAAACTGACCTCTGAAGTCTGTTGTAAAAAAATGTAAGCCTTCCAAGAAGGGAAGCAGGTAACTACTAATTATAATTTGATAAAGAAAGAGAATAGACTGACAAGAGTGGAATGTGTCTTTATTTTTTCTTTCCAGTGAAATATTCTGTTTTTGAATGTCATTCTGAGATTTTGGTATGCAGCTCAGAGATAGATTATAAATCTCTGGAAACAAAAATTCAATGCTAGAACAACCTTAATAATAGCAATATGAGAGCACTTTCATTATTGATTATTTTTTCATATTAATAGTGGCAGGAGTCTATTGCTATTACACTCAATTGTAGCAGTTGTGTTAAAAGTGGTAAATTTGGCAAAATATGATTCAAATAGTGAATCAACATTTCAAAATTTAACTTATGACCAGAAAGCTGAAGGAATGCTTCTTCTCCTGGATTTTCTTTTTTCTTATCAATGAGTGCTCAGGTGACTTCTCTTAAGCTCTGATATTACTTTTCAAATTGCTCTTATTTTGCTGAAATTCTGTGGGGAGATTTTTTTCCCCTAGCTTGTTTGAGCACCAGGCAAAGATGAATAGGATTCAGTTGCAATGAATGAGAATTAGAATAAATATTGCAA
The DNA here is from genome assembly GCF_055505025.1 of Bos grunniens. Lineage (NCBI taxonomy): Eukaryota > Metazoa > Chordata > Mammalia > Artiodactyla > Bovidae > Bos > Bos grunniens. Next base: position 119,417,882 of record NC_141194.1, on the reverse strand, counting down.
AGAACTTTTCAATTTTGGAAAGGATTAGAGTAAAAAATGGAAGATTCTTGGTAGACTTGGAAGATAGAAATGCTTGATTGAAGTTTGGAGAAAGGTGCTATGAAAGACTCAAGCTAGTCTTTTAGATCTATGCTCATGTCATTAAGTATGGCTAAATTAAACTTTGCTATGACATTTGGCTAGTACTAATTGCAGTATTAAGGAACCAGAGATCAAATTGCCAACATCTGCCGGATCATGGAAAAAGGAAGAGAGTTCCAGGAAAACATCTATTTCTGCTTTATTGACTATGCCAAAGCCTTTGACTGTGTGGATCACAATAAACTGTTGAAAAATCTGAAAGAGATGGGAATACCAGACCACCTGACCTGCCTCTTGAGAAACCTATACGCAGGTCAGGAAGCAATGGTTAGAACTGGACATGGAACAACAGACTGGTTCCAAATAGGAAAAGGAGTACGTCAAGGCTGTATATTGTCACCCTGCTTATTTAACTTATATGCAGAGTACATCATGAGAAATGCTGGGCTGGAGAAATACAAGCTGGAATCAAGATTGCCAGGAGAAATATCAATAACCTCAGATATGCATATGACACCACCCTTATGGCAGAAAGTGAAGAGGAACTAAAAAGCCTCTTGATGAAGGTGAAAGAGGAGAGTGAAAAAGTTGGCTTAAAGCTCAACATTCAGAAAACTAAGATTATGGCATCTGGTCCCATTACTTCATGGGAAATAGATGGGGAAACAGTGGAAACAGTGTCAGACTTTATTTTTCTGGGCTCCAAAATCACTACAGATGGTGACTGCAGCCATGAAATTAAAAGACGCTTACTCCTTGGAAGGAAAGTTATGACCAACCTCAATAGCATATTCAAAAGCAGAGACATTACTTTTCCAACAAAGGCCCGTCTAGTCAAGGCTATGGTTTTTCCTGTGGTCATGTATGGATGTGAGAGTTGGACTGTGAAGAAGGCTGAGTGCCGAAGATTTGATGCTTTTGAACTGTTGTGTTGGAGAAGACTCTTGAGAGTCCCTTGGACTGCAAGGAGATCCAACCAGTCCATTCTGAAGGAGATCAGCCCTGGGATTTCTTTGGAAGGAATGATGCTAAAGCTGAAACTCCAGTACTTTGGCCACCTCATGCCAAGAGTTGACTCATTGGAAAAGACTCTGATGTTGGGAAGGGTTGGGGGAAGGAGGAGAAGGGGACAACAGAGGATGAGATGGCTGGATGGCATCACTGACTCGATGGACGTGAGTCTGAGTGAACTCCGGGAGTTGGTGAAGGACAGGGAGGCCTGGCGTGGTGCAATTCATGGGGTCACAAAGAGTTGGACACAACTGCGTGACTGAACTGCACTGAACTGAATTGCAATATTGGTCTTCCCAGGTGGCACTAGTGGTAAAGAACCTGCCTGCCAATGCAAGAGATGCTGGTTCCATCCCTGTGTTGGAAGATCCCCAGGAGAAGGGAATGGCTACCCACTCCAGTATTCTTGCCTGGAGAATCCCATGGACAGAGCGTGCATGCAATCACAATATTTGGGCTTCCCAGGTGCAATTGGTAAAGAACCCACCTGCCAGTGCAGAAGATGTAAGAGACATGGGTTTGATCTCTGGGTTGGAAAGATCCCCTGGAGGAGGGCATGGCAACCAACTCCAGTATACTTGGCAGGAGAATCCCCATGGAAAGAGGAGCCTGGTGGGGTACAATCCATAGGGTTACAACAAGTTGGAGACTACTGAAGCAACTTAGCACAATTGCAATGTTTTATTAAAATAGTGATGCCATGTAATAGCATCAAGGAAACCTGAGAGTACTTTGGCATTGCATGAAATCATTATTCCAATAGGTGTCATAGTATAGTGAAACAAACACTGAGTTTAGGGATAAAATTTCGGTTCAAGCCTCAAAAGCATTCACTAAAAATATCTATAAATCATTTAAACTTTTTGAGCCTCAGTGTCTTCTTCTGTAAATGGCTGTAATTCTACTTCTCCATCAGAAGAAGTTACTATGCAGTTACTAAGAGTTACTATGTAGCTCAAAATAAAGTAATATATGCAAAGTAACATGAGAAAAGGCAGGGGAACCAGAGATCAAATTGCCAACATCCACTGGATCATGGAAAAAGCAAGAGAGTTCCAGAAAATCATCTATTTCTGCTTTATTGACTATGCCAAAGCCTTTGACTGTGTGGATCACAATAAACTGTTGAAAATTCTGAAAGAGATGGGAATACCAGACCACCTGATCTGCCTCTTGAGAAATTTGTATGCAGGTCAGGAAGCAATGGTTAGAACTGGACATGGAACAACAAACTGGTTCCAAATAGGAAAAGGAGTTCATCAAGGCTGTATATTGTCACCCTGTTTATTTAACTTATATGCAGAGTACATCATGAGAAACGCTGGACTGGAAGAAACACAAGCTGGAATCAAGATTGCCAGGAGAAATATCAATAACCTCAGATACGCAGATGACACCACCCTTAATGCAGAAAGTGAAGAGGAACTCAAAAGCCTCTTGATGAAAGTGAAAGTGGAGAGTGAAAAAGTTGGCTTAAAGCTCAACATTCAGAAAACGAAGATCATGGCATCCGGTCCCACCACTTCATGGGAAATAGATGGGGAAACAGTGGAAACAGTGTCAGACTTTATTTTTCTGGGCTCCAAAATCACTACAGATGGTGACTGCAGCCATGAAATTAAAAGACGCTTACTCCTTGGAAGGAAAGTTATGACCAACCTAGATAGTATATTCAAAAGCAGAGACATTACTTTGCCAACAAGGTTCATCTAGTCAAGGCTATGGTTTTCCCTGTGGTCATGTATGGATGTGAGAGTTGGACTGTGAAGAAGGCTGAGCGCTGAAGAATTGATGCTTTTGAACTGTGGTGTTGGAGAAGACTCTTGAGAGTCCCTTGGACTGCAAGGAGATCCAACCAGTCCATTCTGAAGGAGATCAGCCCTGGAATTTCTTTGGAAGGAATGATGCTAAAGCTGAAACTCCAGTACTTTGGCCACCTCATGCGAAGAGTTGACTCATTGGAAAAGATTCTGATGCTGGGAGGGATTGGGGGCAGGAGGAGAAGGGGATGACAGAGGATGAGATGGCTGGATGGCATTACTGACTCGATGGACGTGAGTCTGAGTGAACTCCGGGAGTTGGTGAGCGACAGGGAGGCCTGGCGTGCTGCGATTCATGGGGCTACAAAGAGTCGGACATGACTGAGTGACTGATCTGATCTGATCTGAACATGCAAGTGATATGTCTTTGCTGTATTGAAACCAGTTTTCAGGAATGCAGCAAAATAAGACATATACAAAATACAATAATAGACTTAGTGCTGCTGCTGCTGCGTCGCTTCAGTCGTGTCCGACTCTGTGCGACCCCATAGACGGCAGCCCACCAGGCTCCTCGGTCCCCAGGATTCTCCAGGCAAGAACACTGGCTTAGTACTAGAGCTTAATTTCACTCTCTTAAAATGTAACAGTATTAGGAAGTTTGAACAGTTCCAAATTCAACTAGAATTAATGTCTGTACACGCGGTATTGAAATTTTAGAAAAACTCATGTTCCTATGATTTGCAAATAACTTCACATGAGGTCAATTTTCAGCCATTAATTTCTAACTGAAGTAGTTTGATTTGATATGTCTACCCTCTTAAAAAAATATTTTAAGGAAGCCCTTGAGGCATGATGGAGTGCTTTTAACAATGTGCTTCAACATCACCAGTTGGTCACATATCGATATTAAGGACATTTATAATAGCACAATGTTGCCACATTCTAGAGTCATATACTAGCTTCTAATTACAAGTCTGTTTCAAATAACCTTGGTTTTCAGTGAATTACATTATCTGTTTAATTTCAATTATAGAAAACAGTTTTTAAAAACTTGGTAATGACATTTGCACATTGTTGGTTTTCAGAAGAACCTTAAGCAATTTGACCTTCTCAATGTGCAAATGTAGAGATGAAGAATGATTTGTATATACCTCTGAAACTCTCAAAATTTGAACAGGCTTCCCTTGTTTTCACAACAGTAAATTTAGATTAAGTAAATGGATTAATTAGACTGGTTATGCTTCAAGCCAGATGATATAGAAGTATATAAGTAGCAGATTTAGCTATAGATCTATAGTTTTCCTCACATAAAGTAAATTATAACCGTTCTTATGACTGCTTCCAGTTGACTTTTCTCCTAGTAAAAGAAAAACCAATGGAGCAAAGCCTTTATTTGCCTTAACCCAGTTGCCTAGGAGACTTTATTCTAGACAGAGCCCAAATGAGAAGGTTGTAATTTTTACACTATTCAAATTTGAAACATTTCCAAGTAAAGATGCTTTCTTTTCATTTCAGAAGAACCACCGGGAAGCAAATGGATCATTTTTCTTTTGGACAGGGAAGTGGTAGTTGAGCACTTAAAGAGGAGGAAATTTGAAAGTGTCACAATGTGTTATTATCTGCATAAGAGTCTGCATTAGAATCACCAGGAAGGCATTTTCTTAAAAAAGAAATCATTCCAATAATTAAAATGAAGGGTGATAATAATGAAAATGGATATTTTCTTTCACATCCTCTGCCAAGTTCCCACCATAATAGATTTATATTCCCAGGTGGCACGACTGGTAAAGAATCTGCCTGCAGTGCACAAGATGCAGGAGACGTGGGTTCAGTCCCTGTGTCAGGAAGATACCCCTGAAAGAGGGCATGGCAACCCACTCTAGTATTCTTACTTGGAGAATCTCATGGACAGATTCTGCTGGTGGGCTACAGTCCACAGGGTTGCAAAGAGTTGGGCACTACTGAAGTGACTGAACACACATGCGCACACATACATGTATCTATGGTGGTGGATTATTTAAATTTTAATGAAATCTGATTATGTTCAGATTTTCTAAGGACATTAGCCACTGCCTATAAAATATTATTAATGGTATTTCTCTTAAAGATAACATTTAAGTATCCTGGTAGTAAATACAGCATATATAAAGTAGTCTAAGTATTTCTCTATATTTCCTATTAAAAATATGTTGGTAGGTTACAGCTGGATTACAAAACTTTCCCAAGCAATTTTCTTGCATGGCTAATATATAGTGCTTATCCCACATCCACACACAAAATACAGAGACGAAATGTGGTATTTATTCCTCCATGCTAAGAGCTCAGAAATCATTCTTGTTGGATTTCAGTTCTGTCTGTCCATCAAAATAGTCAGAGTGTGTTGTGTTTTCTTCTCTGTCTCTGTCTCCAGGCATCTTTCTCTCCCTCTGCCTGACCCTCTCTCTCTGTTTCTCCCTCCATTCTGAAACACACATTAGAAATTCATTACATTACATTTTATGTTTGCACAAATAAAATCACATGTTGCTATATAGAATCTAAACATTTTGTGAACAAAGCTCACAAAATACCACAGATTTTGTAGTTAAATCTGCATACTAAGGCAGTACTTAACACTTGCCATGAACTGAAGATGAAATTTTGACATACAGAATTTTCTGTACATAAATTATATATTTTGTTAAATATAAAGCTCTTCAATAAGACTGCTTGCCAGCAGGTGTATGTTTTTATAGCATGGTTCTTTCCCTAAGCCCAAATCTAATAGCTGTTTATCACAATGTGTCCACTTTCAAAGTGCTTGAATAGTTAAACTTCAGCAGTGCTTGCCAGTCCACAAATGAAGCTGATGTATCCCCAGTTTCTTTTCTTTCTATCGGCAGCAGAAATATCTGTGACCTCTTGGGTTCACTTATTATAAAACTCTCCTGCTGCTAGAGAAAGGGACAAATAGGGGTAAAGGGAACAACTCACAGAAATGAATTGTCATGACATGTTTGGTGCAGGGCCCTTCGAGAATCAGGTGACAAAGAGTGGAGTTATCAGTAGGGAGCTTAATTAACTGGAACTCACCAAGATTTCATTTTTTTTTTTTTTTCTCTTTAGACTGATTGGCAGCAGCTAACTGGGTTTAAGGTCTCAGAATCAGAATTTAGAATTATGCCAGGAGCTCCCAAGCTTGGGACAGAAAGTCATAGTCTCTTGTAGAAGAGGAAATCGGAAATACAGACTATAGGGCAATGAATTGTAAGTAAATACATTATTAATAACCCTAAAGAAGGAATTATGTTATTTTATGAATCTCGTTTTGGCCCATATGTGTATCTGCATTATGTAGAGAGCTGATTTTTGTTCTTGTTATGTGGGTACATTTTTTTTGCTGTTTCTTTTTTCCCTTAAGGGGTAATTTTTGTTTTTTTTCCTTAAGGGGTACATTTCAAAGCTTGAGCTAATGAAGCTCTACCACAATACTGAGAACATGCTTATTTCACAAAGCACTATGATCCTGATCAGGTGTCATAATCTATAGACAGAAAAGTGGGCTCAAAGGGAACATACTTGTCCTGGGAGAAATGTGACTTCCCAGTCTGCAGTGCCAGAATTCAAATTAGTATTTTATGTAATATAGAGACAATAACTGAAACCTATTAGGTCAGCAAATCAAAGGCAGGATGCAAAAGTGTATATATATTTTTTATTTATGCTTTTTATTTTTTTTAATTAAAAGGTATGTATTTTTAAGGGATTTTCAATCAACTTTAATCAGTACTCTTAGAACAATTCCAAAATATATCATTGTTGCATGCTAAGTCACTTCAGTCATGCCCCACTATTTGTGATCCCAGGTACTGTAGCCCACCAGGCTCCTCTGTCTATGGAATTCTCCAGGCAAGAATCGTGGAATGGGTTGCCATGCCCTCCTCCAGGGTATTTTCCCAACCCAGGGATTGAACCCATGTCTCCTGCATTGGCAGGATGATTCTTTACCTCTAGCGCCACCTGGGAAGCCCACATCATTATTAAATGCATCCATACAGGTAGCAACTTAATTTCTATATTCCTATAGTCACCTTCCTATGCACTGCATCAATTTCATAAATGCATTTGAGAGTTGAGAGAGTAGAAGGTCAGAGACTGAGTGACCTTGAGTATTGCCCTGAAACAGTTATGTGTTGGGGTTAGAAGTGGAACTTAATGGATGTACAAAAATATAAGTTTGATACAACTTTGTTATTTCTAATAGGACAAGTGAGTGCATGCTGAGTCACTCAGTCGTGTCTGTGTCTTTGCAACTCCATGGACTGTGGCCCTCCAGGCTCCTCTGACAATGGGATTCTCAAGGCAAGAATACTGGAGTGGGTTGCCATTTCCTTCTCCAGGGGATCTTCCTGGCCCAGGGATTGAACCTGCGTCTCCTGCATTGGCAAGCCAATTCTTTACCACTGCACCACTCGTGAAGCCCCAGAATAAGTGAGATACATAGTCTAAAGAGTGATAAAGGTTGTATGAGTTTTTCAAAACTCTAAGTATCATAGCACGACCAATGGATTTGAAATAAAACAAAGAATAAATCCATGTGTGGTTCTACCTCCCCAATGAGTGGTAATTTCTCACTGGTCCAAATCCGCTTTTAATTCTTGTATATTCAATGTGAGACATTTAACAATAATAGCTGGCATTTTTTGGGTATGTACCATATGCACCTTCCATATTTTGACTAATTTAATCTTCATAACACCCCTATGAGATAGTAATTACTACTATTATACCATTTTACAAATGAGGTAAGTTAGTACAGAAATATGTTATATCTACTTCCTTACACAAGGCCATTAAGTATCCAGCCCAAAGTCATAGCAATAAGAAGTAGCAGAGTAAGATTTTAATCAGGCAAATTTACTCGACAGTCTGCATGCTTAATCATTATGCTATTAATATATCATCATTATAGTATAGATACCATTTAACATGAGAGTTGTGGATTGAGTGCCCAGTCATATACAACTCTTTGCAACCCCATGGCCTGTAGCCCACCAGGCTCCTCTGTCCATGGGATTTTCCAAGCAAGAATAGTGGAGTAGGATGCCATTCTCTCCTCCAGGGGATCTTCCCAACACAGGGATTGAGCCCAGGTCTCCCACATTGCAGGTGGAATCTTTACCATTTGAGCCACCAGGGAAGACCAAGCATATTAGAGTGGGTAGCCTATCCCTTCTCCAGAGGATCTTCATGACCCAGGAGTCAAACTGGGGTCTCCTGAATTATAAGCAGATTCTTTACTAGCTGAGCTACCTTGGCATGACATAACATTTATTGAAAGTTTTGTTGGCAAGGTAATGTAGTCACTTTTTTTTTGCAAAGGCCCACTGTGTATAGCATGTACATGGGTGCTATGATAGTATAGTGTCCCAAAGTAAGCTACTTTCAGGCCATGTCTCTGTGAGTTCAATTGACTTTGGAAACAATACTTAATTAAATTTTAGTTTACTGATTATGCTATAGAATTTGCTGTTGTTCAGTTGCTCAGTCATATCACTCTTGGCTACCCCATGGACTACAGCATGCCTGTCTTCACTGTCCTTCACCAACTCCTGGAGCTTGCTCAAACTCATGTCTATTGAGTCGGTGATGCTATCCAACCATCTCATCCTCTGTCATCTCCTTTTCCTCCTGCCTTCAAGCTTTCCCAACATCAGGGTCTTTTCAAATGAGTCAGTTCTTTGCATAAGGTGGCCAAAGTACTGGAGCTTCAGCTTCAGCATCAGTCCTTCCAAAGAATATTCAGGGTTGATTTCCTTTAGGATGGAATGGTTTCATCTCCTTGCAGTCCAAGGGATTCTCAAGAGTCTTCTCCAACACCACAGTTCAAAAGCATCAATTCTTTGGTGCTCAGCCTTTTCTATTGTCCATTTCTCACATCCATACATGACTATTGGAAAAAACATAGCTTTGACTAGATGGACTTTTGTAGGCAAAGTAATGTCTCTGCTTTTTAATATGCTGTCTAAGTTGGTCATTGCTTTTCTTCCAAAGAGCAAGCATCTTTTAATTTCATGGCTGCAGTCACCATCTGCAGTGATTTTGGAGCCCCCCTAAATAAAGTCTGTCACTGTTTCCACTGTTTCCCCATCTATTTGCCATGAAGTGATGGGACTGGATACCATGATCCTACTTTTTTGAATGTTAAGTTTTAAGTCAGCTTTTTCATTCTCCTCTTTCACTTTAATCAAGAGTCTCTTTAATTACTCTTTGCTTTCTGCCATAAGGGTGGTGTCATCTACATATCTGAGGTTATTGATAACTCTCCTGGCAATCTTGATTCCAGCTTGTGCTTCATCCAGCTTGGCATTTCACATGATGTACTCTGCATATGAGTTAAATAAGAAAGGTGACAATATACAGCCTTGATGTACTCCTTTCCCAATTTGGAACCAGTCTGTTGTTTCATGGCCGGTTCTAACTGTTGCTTCTTGACCTGCATACAGATTTCTCAAGAGGCAGGTCGGGTGGTCTGGTATTCCCATCTCTAAGAATTTTCCAAAGTTTGTTGTGGTCTACACAGTCAAAAGCTTTATTGTAGTCAATGAAGCAGAAGTAGATAGTTTCTGGAACTCTCTAGCTTTTTCTATGATCCTACGGATGTTGGCAATTTGATCTCTGGTTCCTCTGCCTTTTCTAAATCCAGCATGTTATAGAACAGTTATCTTTTTAAAAACTATTTTCTTCCCTCACTGCTCCATAAGGTAACTGAGGGCAGGGACCAGGCTATTCTCATCTATGAATCCTCAGTCATAGTCCCTTACAAATGTTAGGAACAAAATAAAGGTTGTTTATGTAAAGTGACAGATGTTTACAAGATGTTTGTTTCTCTGCCTCTAGTGTGGTCCACTCATGGTTCCGAGTCAAATAATAGGATTCTGAATTCAATGGCACTGGAATGTTTCTAAAATCTGCAACATTTTATTAATATAGCTATCCCATGCAGTTTAATTCCACAATTAATTATGTAACATCTACTTGTGCTTAACACTCAGATCAGAGATGAAGACATCTTATACTCAGCAAGGTAATATGCAAATAGAAAGATTAATCGTAAGGCACTGGACCAGGGACTGTATCCTTGCCTTCATTAGTTCTTCACAATTGGATAAAAATGACCTTCCCACTTGTTAACTTAATAAACTCAGTTTCAATGTCAATATGACTAAAATGGGATGTACAGCAGTAGCCTTGTCATTAGAGTTTGTTGGAATAAGGCTGAGCATAAAGTGTTAGTCACTCAGTCATGTCTGACTTTTTGTGACCCCATGGACTGTATAGCCCACCAGGCTTCTCTGTCCATGGAATTCTCCAGCCAAGAATACTGGAGTGGGTTGCTATGCCCTTCTGCAGGGGATTTTCATGACTCAGGGATTGAACCTGGGTCTCCCGCATTGCAGGTAGTTTCTTTACCGTTTGAGACAGGGAAGCCCTAAGGCTGAGTGTAGGTCTTCCTTAAATGTGGGACCAGTGCCTATCAGGTAGACTTGTGATACTTTTGTTACCTTTAGGTTCCAGTGTAACTTCTTCTAGCCCCGCCCCCCAGTACCGAACACTATAGCATGATGGTCCAGGACAGAGGGCTGAGCTTGAATCCAGGGCTGAAGCTCCAATACTTTGGCCACCTGATGTGAAGAGCCAACTCATTGGAAAAGATCCTGACACTGGGAAAGATTGAGGGCAAGAAGAGAAGGGGGAGACAGAGGATGAGATGGATGGTATCATTGAGTCAATGGACATGAGTTTGAGCAAACTCCAGGAGATAGTGAAGGACAGGGAAGCCTGGTGTGCTGCAGTCCATAGGGTGGCAAAGAGTTGAACAAGACTGAGCAACAGAACAGCAACAACAAACTGAACTACATTGCTGGCCTAATTGCTTACGCATCTTCAAATTCCAGTCCTCCTTATGGATGGATTTCAAGGAAAGCCTTGACTTTCCTTCCTTTGTCACAAATTTTCTGAGCATGGATTCATAAGCTTCATTGTTGTTGTTATTGTTCAGTTGCTCAGTCATGTCTGAATCTCTTTCAACCTCAAGGACTGTAGCCAACCAGGCTCCTCTGTCCATTGGATTTCCCAGGCAAGAATACTGGAGTGTGTTGTCTTTTACTTTTACAGGGTATCTTCCTGACCCAGAGATGGAACCCACATCTCTTGCATCTTCTGCATTGGCAGGCAGGTTCTTTACGAGGTGAGCCACTGGGGAAGCCTCCACAAACTCCATGCTGATATCAAATTATCTCATCTTGTGAAGTATTGAACTGATGATTAAAAAACTATTTTACCCACAGGAAGTATACAATCTAGTGAGTAATTAAAATAGTTTATAGAAAATGATTCCTTCATTCACTGATTCCAAAGTATTATTTGTACTCCTTCCACATAGGAGATGTTGACCAAAAGTGCCCAGGAATCATTCCTTTAGAAGATCAGATTGCCATGTGGGTGAAGGGAAGAAGGGAGGTATGCCTGTCCTAAAATGTAATCACAGAGATTTACACACCAACGCCAAACCTTCTGGATAAAGATTATCTATTTTATAGTACATGTATAAATCTGTTCATTTTCAGTGACAAATGAACTGTTTCAGTGACAAAACTGTCTGCAAATAGCCAGATCATCCCAGATTGCCTGTAAAATATTCATTATCAACTCAGGGTCAACAGAGTTTACATTATTAATTGCCACCTGTCCAAGTTCACATTGCATCTGACTTGTGCAAAATTAATATGACTACCTGCAAATGGAAACACCTATTCTTTCCTTAGTTGAAAATAGGATACACATATGCATCATTGCTATACAGGGCCTCAATTCATCAACAACTTCATTAACACAGTAATGAATTAATCATCAAGTCACTTTTAGTATGCCTTTTGTAAATGAATTTGACGCACTACTCGTATTCAAATGTCTGATGACAAGAGTAAAATAATTGCCCTAGAACTTGGCCATTTTTGAAGGTTTTAGTTTTTGAGTTCAGAAATATGGTAAATCCACTTCCTCATGCTGTATGTCAAGATTTCTTGATTTTTGACCCATGATATTTATTTGATATTTTGGCTATGATCTCCCCTGGGTGTACAGTGATGATTGTAAAGAAATGTAGTAAAACCGAGACTAGGTTGTCAGATATTATAACATTCTAGTTCTGAGTGGGTTACCAGTGAGCCTAAGCTACAACACAATTGTATCATATAATTTTGAGGTAAGAATAGATTTGGAAAATTTTGCCATCATCATATAGTTCTCATTTTACCAAGGAGGAAGCTGAGGCCAAGAGATCTCAAGTGCATTGCTCAGGGTCACGGGGCTAGGTAGGAGCAGAATTGAAAGTGGGACTCAGGCTGTCATTTCAAATATAGATATATAGTATATATCACAAAGAGACACAACTGAGCAACTAAAACATTCACTTTCATAGTATAAAGTAGACTTGTATTAGAGCTCACTGGGAAGAAGGAACTCATTATTAAGTGGCTCTTCATGATGTGAACCTGGAAAAAGATTTATGAAATCTCAAAAACTTAGAAGAGGTGTGGGTGTGTTTGTGATGGGACTCACAGGCTCTCACATGTGTGTGCGCATGCATGTGTATGTGATGGGACTACATTCTTGAATAATTATATGTGTGATGATAGAACCAATGCATAATGAGCCTTTCACATGGAGCCACCTACAGATCTTTTTTGGATTTTTTAAATATACAACAGACCTTAGAGCTAAAAGAATCTTGGGTTAGTGGTTCCTAATCTCTCAGGGGTTAAGGGGCAATTTGAGTGTCAGAGAAAAGCTTTCTTCATGAAAATACATATGTTCACAAAACTGTGTATACTACATCCAGGGCTTCCCGCAACCAGTCACTCAGGATAAGCTCCTTTCACTCTTCCTCGTTTGCAAAATGGGTGTGTGTGAGTGGGGTGAGGCCAGACCCTGCTTTATAAGGTACCTACTCCAACTCCTGCACCTGGTACAGAGAAAGTGAAAGTGAAATTGCTCAGTCGTGTCAGACTCTTTGCGACCCCATGGACTGTAACCTATCAGGCTCCTCGGTCCACGGGATTTTCCAGGCAAGAGTGCTGGAGTGGATTGCCAAAGGTCATACACATTGCCCTTTATTTGTGGAGTTTAGGCTACTATTCTTTCCACTTAAATAATTCACTGGTATTTCTTTTTCCTCAGAGTATGATATGTGAGTGAAATACTTTGATATTGTTTACACATCCTAGACCATGCTTTCACTGCAAAGTGGTGAGACACTAGTTTTTATTCATAACTGCTAAGGCATACCTTCCAGAAAAATTCCATATACACAAAGCATCCATAACAGGAGAGTGTATTATTAAGAAAACTGAGTTTAAGGCTTCACACAGATCCTAACTGGAAGATGCAATTGCTTGCATACTCCTTGCTGCTAAGCAAGGAACCAGCTGCTGAGACTGGTACTAAGAGATAGCTTTCTTTTACAGAATATCAATCCCGCCATTATTGTACAAAGGTAATTAGAAGTGGCTTAGTCTTTAAGTCTCTGGTGGTTAGCTTGACAATGATAAAATTAGTGTACTTTTTAGATGGCATACTTAGTTACATAATTGTCACAATTATCCAAATTACTTTCCATAAAAGCAGCAAAGTGCACATGTTCGGAAATTCATCATTTGGCTTATTGATGTCGTGTGCGATTGCCCCTCACATCCTTTTGTCGAACAGCTTTGCAAAAGCTTTCCTTTGACGGAGAAATCAACAAAGTGCCATTAACACCTGCTTGACTGGGGCGCAGAGAGAACTGTTTTGTCTGACACTGAAGAGTTAACCCCTCAAAATGTGTTGTCCTTGAACGTGACCTCATGCCTTGTTAGGCTTCTTGCCAATCCATAGAGAAAAAAAGGACAGGGGAGGGGGCTGAGAATCCTTAGTGGAGAGGCAGCTGTGCTGGGGAACACCAGCAACACTGACAGTATACTCTGCAGAACCCCGAAAGCCAATTAGTAGTCCCGCAAGCATAAGAAACTAAAGATACCTGCCATTCCAATCATTGTTTTCCTTTTGTGATGAAAGCATAAAGTACAAATATTTCTGACTTAAATATTGATATTCACATTCTTTCCTCCTCATAGGCAGAAAAATCCTTTGATATTACTCTAACCAGAAATGAGACCTGTGCAGGCTGATGCTTCTCTGCTCCTCACATCTTACAAAGTTTTCCACTGAAGTGATTTTCCTAATGGTATCTAATCAGTTTTCCCTCTAGCTTACAAACCTCTGTTTGCACCCTCTTGCTACTCTATCACTTGCAAGATTAGGTGCATTTTCCTTAGGTTGGCAAAAACACTCTTTTGCAATCTGACTTCCTTTCCAAATGCATCCTCTCCCACTCCTCTACATATGTAACCTACACTGGAGCTCACTGAGCTATCTGAAGTCACCTGTCATGTCAGGCTCTTGATTCCTTTCTAATTTGCTGTCCTGTGTCCTAGAAGTTCCATCTCCCCTTTGGCCATGTAAAACTTGTTCAACATGACTCTACATATTATTGGAGACTTCCCAACATGTCCCTTCTCCTATGACAGAATTAATCTGCTTTCGGTTCACCAGTACTTAGAGGCCTTTGTTATGGCACACAGCAAGTGGTTGTGCAGCTGATGTGTATTTCTTTCTCTACTAGAACCAAGGTCAGGAAAGAGACCCAAGTTCCAGAAATGTGTTTTGTTGAACTTTCTTAGGCTCAGATGGTAAAGTGTCTGTCTACAATGTGAGAGACCTGAATTCGATCCCTGGGTTGGGAAGATTCCCTGGAGAAGAAAATGGCAAACCACTCCAGTACTCTTGCCTTGAAAATCCCATGGACGGAGGAGCTTGGTGCAGGCTATTATCCATGGGGTCACAAAGAGTTGGGCACGACTGAGCGACTTCACTTTCACTTTTTCACTTTCACCAGACTCATGGTTTTAAAAAGTTTGGTAAATTTTCATTCTTGCCCTTCCCCCTTCCAGATGGAACATAAGCAAACTGGTAACTTTGTGCTCATTAAGATATCTAAAATACTTACTTTCAGCCCTGATGACAACTATATATTTAGCCATTAATTTCTCTGCCATTAAAAAAGTGATTGTAGGATAATTAGTGTTTGATATGTCAGCCAAAATGGTTTGATATTTTTTTTTAATAATTCCACCTGTTCCTTGATCATTTTATTGCTTAAAGTGGTACAACAGAACAATATCCAGTCTTTTAAAAATGTAGATGCCTCAGACTCAGCCCTTATAGATTAGATTTCAATTAGCCTGGGGTAGGGAAACTTTCCCAGAGGCATTGGAAAAGTCCCTGATGCTGAGAAAGATTGAGGGCAGAAGGAGAAGATGATGTCAGGGGATAAGATGGCTGGACGGCATCACCAATGCAATGAACATGAACTTGGGTAAACTCTGGGAGATGGTGAGGGACAGGGAGGCCTGGAATGCTGCAGTCCATGGGGTTGCAAAGGGTTGGACATGACTAGGTGACTGAACAACAACTACAGGGGCCCAGACATCAGTATTTTTTCAAAGCTCTTCAAGATATTGAAATACACAACCAGAATCAAGAATCAATGGTGTAGAAGCTGGAATTGACAGTTGAATCATGTCAACAGTTGCTACTTGTCCTTTATTGGAAATGATTGGGACCATTGTCTCTTAAGAATATTTACTTACATTGAGCACTTTTTGTATCTTACACACACATTATTTACTGTCACATACATTTTACATATTGTGCATTACATATTTTATCATTCTATATATCTATTATGTGCCATTTGGTAGATTAGTTTGCCATGGAAGCAGGCATCTGTAGCAGCAGTTAGAGCTGGCTTTGAACATGTAGCAATATGTTGGGCTACACCACTCAGGCATATAAACCCTGGACTTGACCAGCCTCAAGAATGAAAAGCCCAGAGTCAGTGACAGAGACATCAGTGGTTTAATGGATGAGGTGCTTACACGTCTGAAGCTAGGTCCTGGGGTGACACCGTGCCATGTGTGGCAGATGAGGGGTGAGGAGAAGAACATGGGGGCAGTCTTTGCTGCAGGGAGAAAAGTAGTTTACCAGTTATAGGGGAAATTGACATTAAGTTGGCTCATTTGTTACCAGAAAAATCAGCAGATGAGCACATCCCACAACCACCCTTTTGATAGGCTATCATGGTACAGATGTTCTGGTCTAAAAATTAGAACATCACCTGCTGGAGAAGGAGAAAATATGTAGGAAGGTCAGTCATGTAAATAAGGTATGAGTGAAGGAGGTACTAGTCAAATAGGGGATGTACAGAGAGCAGGAGGACAGCCATCTTGGGTGGCCTGATCATACACAATGGTTTCTAATGATCTGTCTGGATGGGCATGGGTACAGTAAATAGAGTCTAATCCAGGTGAAGTAAGATTCACCTCAGCAGCTGCTTGGAGAATTGAGTTGTGAAGTTCCTTAGAATTCAAGAGGGCTCAGCAGGAAAGATTACAGTGGTACTGGGGTCAACTAGGCATAGTGCCAAGTTCCTGGGTTGGGGCAGTAAATGGATATATGTGTGGGGGTACTTTAAATATTTCTCCATTTGTCTCTTTTTTCAGAAGCCTTTTCACCATCCAGCAAATGGAAACTGATACATTCATCAGCAACCTGGAACAGAACTGATTGAAGGACCTGTGTTGAAATATCGAATAGCTCTTGCAAATTAAAGTTGGGTAGCTCATGGTTGCAAAAGATTTGTCCCTTATTTCCCAGAAAGGCTAAAACTGAAGATTGTATCATGTCTCTTCACGACTCCCACTGAAAGTAGGTTTGGTGGTACTGATGAAGCAGCTGAAGCCACCAGAGCATTGGGATATCTTAGATATAGATAAGAACTTGCAAGCTGGTAAAAATATTGTAAGACCTCTTTGTCTCTAACAGAGAGCACATATTGCCCCTTCTTTCACTGCCTATGAAAAACAAAAACTGATCTATAAAACAAAATTAGATCTGTGCACCTCAGAGATTCATTCCTATCTGATTTATGCCTTCTCTACACACTGGAATATGGGAGTAAGATATAAATTGCTCAGGTAGTCTAATAAATTTTCCTTCTCATCATTTAAGACTAGTCCAACTGCTGCAAGAATACATTCTCTTAAAGGGCATCTAACACTAATCTTTCCCTGCATATTAGAAACTATAATCTTAGAGTTTGTTAGCATTTTTCTGACCTTTGTCATACCTCTCTGAAGGGCAGTATAAGAGATTATATTTATTTCTTTGATTGTGAAATATTATGAGTTGTAACAAGTAACACTAATTTAGTCAAAGATTTGGGGGCAAAAATGAAAACAATGACACAACATGTACACACATAAAGTTTATAGAATAGTTCAATTCAGGAAATATTAAGGTGTAAAAAAGATATATGTACACCTAGAATCGGGAGAAGGCAATGGCACCACACTCCAGTAATCTTGCCTGGAAAATTTCATGGATGGAGGAGCCTGGTAGGCTGCAGTCCATGGGGTCGCTAAGAGTGGGACACAACTGAGTGACTTCACTTTCACTTTTCACTTTCATGCATTGGAGAAGGAAATGGCAGCCCACTTCAGTGTTTTTTCCTGGAGAATCCCAGAGATGGGGGAGCCTGGCAGGCTGCCTTCTATGGGGTTGCACAGAGTTGGACACGACTAAAGTGACTTATCAGCAGCAGCATACCGAGAATCAATGAAATATTGAAGTGCCATCTTCTTGCCTTTATACAGACATTATAGACATTAGAATATACTGTGTATATTTATAGTTTCCATTTCATGAGATCTTTAAATAGAAATGTGGGGAGTTGGGCTTGGTGTGGGGGCGGATATTCTTAGGTCAGTGGGAGTGAAGAGAAGTGGTCAGGAAGCAGAGTCTAGGCAACATGATTGCTGATGTTCTTCTCTCCCTGGATCTCTCCCTGCCATTAGTTCTAAAGCTGCATACTAATTAAGGAAGCCAGAAACACCTGGAAGATTCTCATGAGAATATTTCCAGAGGAACTTATTGTCACATATGTGTGGCACAGTCACTTGTTCTAGTGAAAGTCAGGATGATTAAATGTGGGGATTAGAGGGAGGTGGTCCTAACATGATGGAGGAATAGGATGGGGAGATCAATTTATCCCCCACAACTTCATCAAAAGAATATTTGAATGCTGAGTAAATTCTACAAAACAACTTCCGAATGCTGGCAAAGGACATTAGTTCAGTTCAGTCTCTCAGTCATGTACGACTCTTTGCGACCCCATGAATAGCAGCACGCCAGGCCTCCCTGTCCATCACCAACACCCGGAGTTCACTCAGACTCATGTCCATCGAGTCAGTGATGCCATCCAGCCATCTCATTCTCTGTTGTCCCCTTCTCCTCCTGCCCCCAATCCCTCCCAGCATCAGAGTCTTTTCCAATGAGTCAACTCTTTGCATGAGGTGGCCAAAGTACTGGAGTTTCAGCTTTAGCATCGTTCCTCTCAAAGAACACCCAGGGCTGATCTCCTTCAGAATGGACTGGTTGGATCTCCTTGCAGTCCAAGGGACTCTCAACAGTCTTCTCCAACACCACAGTTTAAAAGCATCAATTCTTCAGTGCTCAGCTTTCTTCACAGTCCAACTCTCACATCCATACATGACCACAGGAAAAACCATAGCCTTGACTAGATGGACCTTTGTTGGCAAAGTAATGTCTCTGCTTTTGAATATGCTATCTAGGTTGGTCATAACTTTTCTTCCAAGGAGTAAGCGTCTTATATTTCATGGCTGCAGTCACCATCTGCAGTGATATTGGAGCCCCAAAAAATAAAGTCTGACACTGTTTCCCCATCTATTTCCCATGAAGTAATGGGACCAGATGCCATGATCTTCGTTTTCTGAATGTTGAGTTTTAAGCCAACTTTTTCACTCTCCTCTTTGACCTTCATCAAGAGGCTTTTTAGTTCCTCTCCACTTTCTGCCATAAGGGTGGTGTCATCTGCATATCTGAGGTTATTGAGATTTCTCCAAGCAATCTTGATTCCAGCTTGTGCTTCTTCTAGCCCAGCATTTCTCATGATGTACTCTGCATATACGTTAAATAAGCAGGGTGACAATATACAGCCTTGACATACTCCTTTTCCTATTTGGAACCAGTGCTTTGTTCCATGTCCAGTTCTAACTGTTGCTTCCTGATCTGCATACAGATTTCTCAAGAGGCAGGTCAGGTGGTCTGGTATTCCCATCTCTTTCAGAATTTTCCACAGTTTATGGTGATCCACACAGTCAAAGGCTTTGGCATAGTCAATAAAGCAGAAATAGATGTTTTTCTGGAACTCTCTTGCTTTTTGGATGATCCAGCAGATGTTGATAATTTGGTTTCTGGTTCCTATGCCTTTTCTAAAACCAGCTTGAACATCTGGAAGTTTACGGTTCACGTTTTGCTAAAGCCTGGCTTGGAGAATTTTGAGCATTACTTTACTAGCTTGTCAGATGAGTGCAATTGTGCAGTAGTTTGAGCATTCTTTGGCATTGCCTTTCTTTGTGATTGGCATGACAACTGACCTTTTCCAGTCCTGTGGCCACTGCTGAGTTTTCCAAATTTCCTGGCTTATTGAGTGCAGCACTTTCATAGCATCATCTTTTAGGATTTGAAATAGCTCAACTGGAATTCCATCACCTCCACTAGCTTTGTTCATAATGATGCTTTCTAAGGCCCACTTGACTTCCCATTCCAGGATGTCTGGCTCTAGATGAGTGATCACACCATTGTGATTATCTAGGTCGTGAAGCTCTTTTTTTGTACAGTTCTT
Organism: Bos grunniens; assembly: GCF_055505025.1. Classification (NCBI taxonomy): domain Eukaryota; kingdom Metazoa; phylum Chordata; class Mammalia; order Artiodactyla; family Bovidae; genus Bos; species Bos grunniens. The sequence goes on along the minus strand of NC_141194.1, from coordinate 119,398,184 downwards.
CTGCGTATTCTTGCCACCATCAGGCACCCAGAAAAGCAGCCCGTTGTCTTTGAAAGGAGGTAGGAAAAAATATAAAAGACAAAAAGAGAGACAAAAGAGGTAGGAATGGAGCTCTGTCCCAGGAAGGGAGTCTTTAAAAAGAGAGAAGTTTCCAAACACCAAGAAACAGTCTCACTGCCGAGTCTGTGGCAAGCCTTGGAACCACAGAGGGCAACATAACCAGGAGGAAAAATAAATAAATAATTAAATCCCATAGATTATGTGTCCAATGGTAACTCCCCCAGCCTGGAAGCAGCTCAGACCTCTGCATCCACCACTAGCAAGTGGGGGCTGCACAGGGAGGCGCGGGCTGCATTCCTTAGAGTAAGGACCGGGCCTGAATGCCCCGAGGGCAACCTGAAGGAACTAATTTGGGCTAGCAAACCAGACTGTAGGATAGCTACCACATGAAAGCCCTAACCTAAGACATCGCCAGGCCTGCTCACAGGACAAAGGACTAACTAGAGCTACGCAAAAAGCCCTATAAGACACCTTCAGGCCCACTCACAGAACAAAGGACTGAGCAGAGCCAGCGGGCTGCAGACCATCTCCCTCCAGTGACAGGCAGCCAGAGCCAGAAGGGGGCATTTGCGGCCCCAGAGAAGCAGTAACTACCAAACTGCAAGCAGGCTTAGTTGCTAACTAAGACTTCTTGGGATTCTGGATGGGCAACATCTGCCTGAGAAGGTGCACCAGTTGTACACCCAGAAAACCGAGTGGCAGGGATGGGGGAGGTGATAAGTTGCAGCAACTGCGCTTGCCAAACACCTGGTTACCTGAGCTGCTCAGACCTGGGAAGGGCACAAAACGCAGGCCCAACTGAGTCTGTGCCTCTGAGGACTACCTGAGTATCTGAACCTGAGTGGCTTAGACCTGGGAAGTGCATACAACCCAGGCCCGGCCTCAGACAGTTCCTGGCAGAGCAACCTAGAGCTTAAGCATTGTTGACAGGGAAAGCACACATGCTGTGAGTAGGGTCAAACCCAGTGTGGTCGAGACACTGTGAACACATGCCAGTGTTATTTGTTTGCAGCATCCCTCCCTCCCCACAGCACGACTGAACAAGTCAGCCTAAAAAAGTGTCCACCACCGCCCTCTTGTGTCAGGGTGGAAATTAGACACTGAAGAGACGAGCAAACAGAAGAAGCTAAAAAAAAGGGAACCTCCTTGGAAGTGACAAGTGCAATAGATTAAAACCCTATAGTTAGCACCGACTACATAGGAAGAGTCCTATAGATCTTGAGAAATATAAGCCGGATCAAGGAACTATCCAAAAATGAACTGACCCCACACTACCCACAACACCAGAAAAAGTCCTAGATATATTTTTACTATCACTCTTTATTTTTAATTTTTTTTAAAATTTTAAGTCCTCTATTACTTCTTTAATTTTCATTTTTGTAACCTACTACTACTTTGCAAAAAAAAGAGACCCTGTTGTTTAAAACAAACTTCATATATAAATATTTTATAATTTTTGTGACTTTTTTTCTTTAATATTGTATTTTTGAAAATCCAACCTCTACTCTAGATTTTTAATCTTTGCTTTTTGGTATTTGTTATCAATTTTGTACCTTTAAGAACCCAATCTTCAGTACCCATTTTTACTTGGGAGCAAGATTACTGGCTTGACTGCTCTCTCCCCCTTTGGATTCTCCTTTTTCTCCACGAGGTCTCTTTTATCTCCTCCCTCCCCCTTCTCTTCTATACCCAATTCTGTGAATCTCTGTGCTCTGGATGGTGGAGAACACTTAGGGAACTGATTACTGGCTGAATCTCGCTTCTTTTGATTCCCCCCTTTATCCTCCTGGCCACCTCTGTCTCCTTCTTCCCTCTTCTCTTCCCTGTATAACTCCGTGAACATCTCTGAGCAGTCCAGACTGTGGAGCACACATAAGGAAGTGATTACTGGCTAGCTTGCTGTCTCCTCTTTTGATTCCACCTCATCTCATTTGGGTCACCTCTATCTCCCTCCTCCCTCTTCTCTTCTCCATGTAACTCTGTGAACCTCTCTGGGTGTCCCTCACTGTGGAGAAACTTTTCATCTTTAACCTAGATGTTTTATCAATAGTGCTGTATAGATGGAGAAGTCTTGAGGCTACTGCAAAAATAAGACTGAAAACCAGAAGCAGGAGGCTTAAGTCCCAGTCCTGAGAACACCAGAGAATTCCTGACTCCAGGGAACATTAATCAACAGGAGCTCATCAAATGCCTCCATACCTACACTGAAACCAAGAACCACCCAGGGGCCAACAAGTTCCAGAGCAAGACATACCACACAAATTCTCAAGCAACACAGGAACACAGCCCAGAGTTTCAATATACAGGCTGCTCAAAGTCACTCCAAACCCATTGACATCTCATAAGTCATCACTGGACACTTCATTCCACTCCAGAAAGAAGAAATCCAGCTCCACCCACCAGAACACCGACACAAGTTTCCCTAACCAGGAAACCTTGACAAGCCACCCGTACAATCACACCCACAGTGAGGAAACTCCACAATAAAGAGAACTCCACAAACTGGAAGAATACAGAAAGGCCACTCCAAACACAGCAATATAAACAAGAGGAAGAGATAGAGAAATACCAAGCAGGTAAAGGAACAGGATAAATGCCCACCAAACCAAACAAAAGAGGAAGAGATAGGGAATCTACCTGATAAAGAATTCCAAATAATGATAGTGAATATGATCTAAAATCTTGAAAACAAAGTGGAATCACAGATAAATAGCCTGGAGACAAGGATTGAGAAGATGCAAGAAAGGCTTAATGAGCACCTAGAAGAAATAAAAAAGAGTCAATATATAATGAATAATGCAATAAATGAGATCAAAAACACTCTGGAGGGAACAAATAGTAGAATAATGGAGGCAGAATCTAGGATTTGTGAGGTAGAAGATAGAATGGTAGAAATAAATGAATCAGAGAGGAAAAAAGAAAAAGAAATTAAAAGAAATGAGGACAATCTCAGAGACCTTTAGGACAATGTTAAACATCCTGACACTGAAATCATAGGCTTCCCAGAAGAAAAAGACAACAAGAAAGACCATGAGAAAATACTTGAGGAGATAATAGTTGAAAACTTCCCTAAAATGGGGAAGGAAATAATCACCCAAGTTCAAGAAACCCAGAGAGTCCCAAACAGGATAAACCCAAGGTGAACCACCCCAAGACACATATTAATAAAATTAACAAAGATCAAACACAAAGAACAAATATTAAAAGCAGCAAGGGAAAAACAACAAATAACACACAAGGGGATTCCTATAAGGATAACAGCTGATTTTTCAATAGAAACTCTTCAGGCCAGGAGGGAGCAGCAGGACATACTTAAATTGATGAAAGAAAATAACCTACAGCCCAGATTACTGTACCAAGCAAGGATCTCATTCAAATATGAAGGAGAAATCAAAAGTTTTACAGACAAGCACAAGCTGAGAGAATTCAGCACCACCAAACCAGCTCTCCAACAAACGCTAAAGGATCTTCTCTAGACAGGAAACACAAAAAGGGAGTATACAATTGAACCCAAAACAATAAAGTAAACAGCAACAGGATCATACTTATCAATAATTACCTTAAACGTAAATAGGTTGAATGCCCCAACCAAAAGACAAAGACTGGCTGAATGGATACAAAAACAAGACCCCTATATATGTTGTCTACAAGAGACCCACCTCAAAACAAGGTACACATACAGACTGCAAGTGAAGGGCTGGAAAAAGATATTCTATGCAAATAGAGACCAAAAGAAAGCAGGAGTAGCAATACTCAAAAGAGATAAAATAGACATTAAAATAAAGTCTGTGAAAAGAGACAAAGAAGGACACTACATAATGATCAAAGGATCAATCCAAGAAGAAGATACAACAATTATAAATATATATGTAACCAACATAGGAGCATCACAATATGTAAGACAAATGCTAACAAGTACAAAAGGGGAAATTAACAATAACACAATAATAGTGGGAGACTTTAATACCCCACTCACATCTGTTAATAGATCAACTAAACAGAAACTTAACAAGGAAACACAAACTTTAAATGATACAATAGACCATTTAGACCTAATTGATATCTATAGGACATTTCACCCCAAAACAATGAATTTCACCTTTTCTCAAGAACACATGGAACCTTCTCCAGGATAGATCACATCCTGGGCCATAAATCTAGCCTTAGTAAATTCAAAAAATGGAAATCATTCCAAGCATCTTTTCTGACCACAATGCAGTAAGATTAGATCTCAATTACAGGAGAAAAACTATTAAAAATTCCAACATATGGAGGCTGAATAGCACGCTGCTGAATAACCAACAAATCACAGAAGAAATCAAAAAAGAAATCAAAAATGCATAGAAACGAATGAAAATGAAAACAATGCAAAACCTGTGAGACACTGTAAAAGCAGTGCTAAGGGGAAGGTTCATAGCAGTAGAGGCATATAAGAATCAAGAAAAAAGTCAAATAAATAACTTAACTCTACATGTAAAGCAACTAGAAAAGGAAGAAATGAAGAACCCCAGGGTTAGTAGAAGGAAAGAAATATTTAAAATTAGGGCAGAAATAAATGCAAAAGAAACAAAGAGACCATAGCAAAAATCAACAAAGCCAAAAGGTGGTTCTTTGAGAGGATAAATAAAATTGACAAACCATTAGCCAGACTCAAGAAACAAAGGGAGAAAAATCAAATCAATAAAATTAGAAATGAAAATGGAGAGGTCAAATCAGACAACACAGAAATACAAAGGATCATAAGAGACTACTATTAGCAATTATATGCCAATAAAATGGACAACTTGGAAGAAATGGACAAATTCTCAGAAAAGTACAACTTTCCGAAATTGAACCAGGAAGAAATAGAAAGTCTTAACAGACTCATGACAAGCACGGAAATTGAAACTGTAATCAAAAATCTTCCAGCAAACAAAAGCCCAGGTCCAGACGGCTTCACAGCTGAATTCTACCAAAAATTTAGAGACGAGCTAACACCTATCCTACTCAAACTCTTCCAGAAAATTGCAGAGGAAGGTAAACTTCCAAACTCAGTCTATCAGGCCGCCATCACCCTAATACCAAAACCTGACAAAGATGCCACAAAAAAGAAAACTACAGCCAATATCACTGATGAACATAGATGCAAAAATCCTTAACAAAATTCTAGCAATCAGAATCCAACCACACATTGAAAAGATCATACATCATGACCAAGTGGGCTTTATCCCAGGGATGAAAGGATTCTTCAATATCTATAAATCAATCAACATAATACACCATCTTAACAAATTGAATAATAAAAGCCATATGATTATCTCAATAGACGCAGAGAAAGCCTTTGACAAAATTCAACATCCATTTATGATAAAAACTCTCCAGAAAGTAGGAATAGAAGGAACATACCTCAACATAATAAAAGCTATATATGACAAACCCACAGCAAACATTATCCTCAATGGTGAAAATTGAAAGCATTTCCCATAAAGTTAGGAACAAGACAAGGGTGTGCACTTTCTCCACTACTATTCAACATAGTTTTGGCCACAGCAATCAGAGCAGAAAAAGAAATAAAAGGAATCCAAATTGGAAAAGAAAAAGTAAATCTCTCACTGCTTGCAGATGACATGATCCTCTACATAGAAAACCCTAAAGACTCCACCAGATAACTACTAGAGCTAATCAATGATATAGTAAAGTGGCAGGATATAAAATCAACACACAGAAATCCCTTGCATTCCTATAATTCCTGTATGCAAATAATGAGAAAATAGAAAGAGAAATTATGGACAAAATTCCATTCACCATTGCAATAAAAATAATAAAATACTTAGGAATATATCTACCTAAACAAACAAAAGACTTATATAGAAAAATATAAAACACTGGTGGAAAAAATCAATGAGGACACTAATAGATGGAGAGATATACCGTGTTCATGGATTGGAAGAATCAACATATGAAAATGAGTATTCTACCCAAAGCAATCTATAGATTCAATGCAATCCCTATCAAGCTACCAACAGTATATTTCACAGAGCTAGAACAAATAATTTCACAGTTTGTATGGAAATACGAAAAAACCTTGAATAGCCAAAGCAATCTTGAGAAAGAAGAATGGAACTGGAGGCATCAACCTGCCTGACTTCAGGCTTTACTACAAAGCCACAGTCATCAAGACAGTATGGTACTGGCACAAAGACAGAAATATCGATCAATGGAACAAAATAGAAAGCTCAGAGATAAATCCACGCACCTATGGACACCTTATCTTTGACAAAGGAGGCAAGAATATACAATGGAGAAAAGACAAACTCTTTAACAAGTGGTGCTGGGAAAACTGGTGAACCACTTGTAAAAGAATGAAACTAGAACACTTTCTAACACCAAATGGATTAAAGATCTAAACGTAAGACCAGAAACTATAAAACTCCTAGAGTAAAACAGGCAAAACACTCTCCGACATAAATCACAGCAGGATCCTCTAGGACCCACCTCCCAGAATATTGGAAATAAAAGCAAAAATAAACAAATGGGACCTAATTAAAATTAAAAGCTTCTACACAACAAAGGAAACTATAAGCAAGGTGAAAAGACAGCCTTCAGAATGGGAGAAAATCATAGCAAATGGAGCAACTGACAAGGAATTAATCTCAAAATATACAAGCTGCTCCTGAAGCTGAACTCCAGATAAATAAATGACCCAATCAAAAAATGGGCCAAAGAACTAAATAGACATTTCTCCAAAGAAGACATACAGATGGCTAACAAACACATGAAAAGATGCTCAACATCACTCATTATCAGAGAAATGCAAATCAAAACCACTATGAGGTACCATTTCATGCCAGTCAGAATGCCTACTATCCAAAAGTCTACAACCAATAAATGCTGGAGAGGGTGCAGAGAAAGGGGAACCCTCTTACACTGTTGGTGGGAATGAAACTAGTACAGCCACTATGGAGAACAGTGTGGAGATTCCTTAAAAAGCTGGAAATAGACCTGCCATATGACCCAGCAATCCCACTGCTGGGCATACACACCGAGGCAACCAGAATTGAAAGAGACATGTGTACCCCAATGTTTATCACAGCACTGTTTATAATAGCCCATCAGCAGACAAATGAATAAGAAAGCTGTGGTACGTATACACAATAGAGTATTACTCAGCCATTAAAAAGAATGCATTTGAATCAGTTCTAATGAGGTGGATGAAACTGGAGCCTATTATACAGAGTGAAGTAAGCCAGAAAGAAAAACACCAATACAGTATACTAACACATATATATGGAATTTAGAAAGATGGTAACGATAACCCTGTATACGAGATAGCAAAAGAGACACAGATGTATAGAACAGTCTTTTGGACTCTGTGGGAGAGGGTGAGGGTGGGATGATTTGGGAGAATGGCATTGAAATATGTATAATATCATATGTGAAGCAAATCACCAGTCTAGGTTCGATGCATGATACAGGATGCTCGGGGCTGGTGCACTGGGGTGACCCAGAGGGATGGTATGAGGAGGGAGGTGAGAGGGGGGTTCAGGATGGGGAACACATGTATACCTGTTGCAGATTCATGTTGATGTATGGCAAAACCAATACAATATGTAAAGTAATTAGCCTCCAATTAAAATATATAAATTTATATTAAAAAAATAAAACAAATAGATGTGGGGATTAAAAATGGCATTTTGTTTTTTAGAAAGTTTATTGCACTGTGATTTTTGCTGTTTTCTTTTTAACTAAATGGAAAAGGCAATCATGATTAGTATATGAGCACATGATGGATATTATCTACAGAGTACAGTAAATTTTCTTCAACATGGTGTATTGCTTTTACCATCAGTTCAATAATGTTGGACAGTAAATTAAATAGAGAAATCATTTAATATCTTACTTTAGACAAAATAATAATGGATGTATTTTTCAATGTAGATTAATGACTTCCAATTTTTGAGTCCTTCTTGCTATAGAAATAGAAATATAAGAAAGATATTCCTTATGACCTTTTTAGATTTAAATATCTAATTCATTTATTTAGGTTTATTGGAAAGGGTACTGATACAACCACATTTTCCTCCAGTGTTTAATCACGAGTAGATTTCTCTTTACTCAATTTCCTTCAGCCTCTTGCTTATTTCAGTTTAACATCTTTCAGTTTCACCCATGTTATTGCATATGTCAGCCTTCTTTTGAAGGCTGTAATATTCCATTGTGTGTGTGTGTGTGTGTGTACATTTGTTTGTATTTATTTATCTGTTGACATGGAGCTAGTAGTAAAGAACCTGCCTGCCAATGCAGGAGACACATAAGAGACACAGTTTGATCCCTAGGTCAGGAAGATCCCCTAGATGAGGACATAGCAACCAACTCCAGTATTCTTGCCTGAGGAATATCATGGACAGAGGAACCTTTGGGGCTACCGTCCATAGTGTTGCAAAGAGTCAGACACAACTGAAGCACTTAACATGCACTCATCTGTTGATGGATGTTTAGTTTGTTTCCATATCTTGGCTAATGTGATTAATGCTGCAGTGAACAGAGAAATGCAGATGTCTCTTCAAGATAATTATTTAAAATTCTTTTGTATGTGTACTGAGGTGTGAGATTGCTGGATCATATTTTAGTTCTATTTTTATTTGAGGAATCTCTATACTGTTTTCCATAGCAGTTGTGTCATTTTGCATGCCTGCCAACAGTGCACAAGGGTTCTCTTTTTGTCCTATCCTCACCAAGACTTGTCAGGTGTGAGAGAATATCTCATTGTGGTTTTGATTTTCATTTCCTTGAGGATTAGTGATGTCATACCATGCTAAGTCGCTTCAGTCATGTCAGACTCTTTGCAACCCCCTGGACTGTAGCATGCCAGGCTCCTCTGTCCATGGGATTCTCCAGGCAAGAATACTGAAGTGGGCTGCTGTGCCCTCCTCCAGGAGATCTTCCAGTCTCCAGGACAGGTGGCAGTCCATGGAGGAGTAGGCGGAATGGAGAAAATGGCCACTGCCCTTCAGGTAACAGCTTCAGTCTCTCCCTTCAAGTTTCCAAACTTGGTCCAGCTTAGATCAATTGTCTACCCCTTTGAGGAAACCAGAGGTCAGGGTTAGTGGGTGGGGCTGTTCTCAAAGAAGGGCTGGGGATTAATCTGATTGGTATTTGCTACAACATGTGTTTCTATTCAGTTCAGTTCAGTCACTCAGTTGTGTCCGACTCTTTGCAACCCCATAGACTGCAGCACGCCAGGCCTTCCTGTCCATCACCAACTCCTGGAGCTTGCTCAAACTTATGTCCATTGAGTCACTGATGCCATCCAACCATCTCATCCTCTGTAGTCCCTTCTCTTCCCGCCTTCAATCTTTCCCAGCATCAGGGTCTTTTCCAGTGAGTCACTTCTTTGCATCAGGTGTTTCTATTGATCCTGTACAAGTGGTTTTCTCCAGGTTAAATGACAAGCCTGAGGGTTGGCTAGGTCCTGGATGCCTGGTTCCCTCAGTGATGACAGCTGGGCAGGATCTGGGGACTTGGCCCTGAAGGTGCTGCCAGCTGATCTCTGCCCCCTCAGCCCAGCTGGCACAGGTGAGAGGACCTAGACTGGGTGCTGGACAAATGCCCTTGGGTTGGATAACTGGCTTGTGCAGGGACTGCCCACCACTCATCTTAGCCAGGCCTGGACCTCAGAGGTGGAGAGTTGAGCCTTGGGATCTTGCCCTTTTTTGTCAGAAAAGAGAATTATATGCTGGGGATTTATAGGAATATAGTCACCTGACCTCAAGAACGAAGGATCTGACGCCAAGGAGTTGCCAAAAATAACCACAGCTCTCCCCTACCTTTCCTATAACAGGGTTTTACTGTACGCTTTCAAGGAGTTTAGGGTTTGGGGTTCATGAGCCATCAGTTTCCTTGCATGGTCATACAGTAAACCTTTCTCTGCTCCAAACTCTGATGTTTTGGTATTGTTTGACCTCATTGTGCATTGGGAAAATGGGTTTTTATTCAATAAGATGGCTTTCATATCCCCATTTCCTAAGAAAAGCATTGAGTCAGAAGCTTTTCTCTGGATTTGCTCATATAGCAAAACTTGGGTTCTCCTAATAAAAACTAGTGATTACTCCATACATGGCTGCAATAAAGGCAAGTCTAAAATTAACAGAAATTGAGTACCCCATTCTTATTTACTGAAGTTTCCTGTCTTAGTTTGTTCAGGCTGCTATAACAAAGTACCATAGATGGAGTGGCTTAAATAACAAGACATTTATTTCTCACAGTACTCAAGTTTCTTGGCTTTCATATGGCCACATCATCTTGCTCTAGTCTCATATGCCAGAAAAAAAGGGCACTTCTGTTTTTCCCTCTTCTTATAAGGTATTAATTCCACCCTTATGACCTCATCTAAACCTAATAATATCCCAAAGCCCCCATCTCCAAATAATATCACATTGGAGGATAAAGCACACGTATGAATTTTCAAAAGGCACACATTACTCCAATAGCAATTCCTAAGTAAACTATCTGCTGGCCAGGAGAATTAGTCCAGTTTTGTAGTATGCAATGTTCTTCAAATCTTCTTTCAATGTTCTTCAAAATTCACCAGGGACTCAAACTAGATTTCTCAGTTTTCTTGATGTCATTTCATGTATTAAACTGAAGTTATGTCCTACTTAAAATGTGGTAGTAGGTAGACAATAAATATAGAAATTATGACTTCTTTTTCTTTCTTTAATTCAGTTCAGTTACTCAGTTGTGTCCGACTTTTTGTGATCCCATGAACTGCAACACGCCAGGCCTCCCTGTCCATCACCAACTCCCAGAGTTCACCCAAACCCATGTCCATCGAGTTGGTGATGCCATCCAGCCATCTCATCCTCTGTTGTCCACTTCTCCTCCTGCCCCCAATCCCTCCCAGTATCAGGGTCTTTTCCAATGAGTCAACTCTTCGCATGAGGTGGCCAAAGTACTGGAGTTTCAGCTTTAGCATCATTCCTTCCAAAGAAATTCCAGGGCTGATCTCCTTTAGAATGGACTGGTTGGATCTCCTTGCAGTCCAAGGGACTCTCAAGAGTTTTCTCCAACACCACAGTTCAAAAGCATCAATTCTTCGGCACTCAGCTTTCTTCACAGTCCAACTCTCACATCCATACATGACCACTGGAAAAACCATACCTTGACTAGATGGGCCTTTGTTGGCAAAGTAATGTCTCTGCTTTTGAATATGCTATCTAGGTTGGTCATAACTTTCCTTCCAAGGAGTAAGCATCTTTTAATTTCATGGCTGCAATCACCATCTGCAATATTTTATAAATTGTCTGTTGGTGAGCTTTTGATTCAATACTTCCTTGAAAAATCTCTTGTCATGGAAAATCAGAAAAAGACTGATCTGCAACAGTTATTGTGTATTATCTATTATTATGAAATAAATTACTTCAAAATTTAGTGGCTTGAAATAAGCTATTATTGCTTGCTTTCTGTGAATAAGGAATCTTGGAGTGACTTATTTCAGTGTCTCTTGTTCAAGGTCTCTCATGAAGTTGCAGACAAGTTTTATACCAGATGCAGTCTCATCTTCAGGCTTTTCGGGAGTGGGGGCAGATAACTTACTTGCAGCTCACTTCTGTGGCTTCAAGGCCCTGGGGGGTCCCAGATCTAGTGCCTGCTGTACGAGGCAGTGTCCTGGGCCCTCTGATGGACAGGACCATGTCCAGGGGTGGCTGTGGACTCAGGATGTCTTAAGGCAGCCTGCCTGCTCGTGGGTGGGGTTAAGTCCCTGTCTAGTTAATTGTTGGATCTGAGGTATTCCAGTGCCTAAAAGCTGACTGGTAAGGACAGGACTGGGTTGTGAGGCCAATAAGCTAGAGGTAGGATTCCAAAATGGCACTTGCCAGCAGTACTGTCCCCATGGTAGAATGAACTCCTCAATGAACTCCATCAGTGTCTATGTCCACAGAGTTAGCTCCAGTTGCCTCTTGCCTGTCTGGTAGATTTTTCAAGATCAACAGGTAACTCCAGGCCTCTTTCAAATTACTGTTTCTGCCCTGGGTCCTGGAGCTTATGAGATTTTGTGTGCTCTTTTTCAGAGTGGATTCTCTCTTTTCCCCAGCCCTCTGGCTCTCTGGAAATTAAGCACTACTGGCCTTCAAAGCCAGATATTCTGGGGGTCATCTTCCCAGTGCAAGACCCTCCTCCCTCCTGGAATGGGGAGCCCAATGTGGGGCTTAGACCCCACACACCTTGGGAAGAGTGTCTGCAATTGTAATTATCTTCCCATATAGATCTTGACTATACTATGCCTCCACCCCTCCTACCTGTGTTGTGATGGTTTCTTCATTATATCTTTTGTTGTTGAAAATTTTTATGGTAAGTTTTGGTCTTTTTCATTGAGAGTTGTTCTGTAAATAGTTGTAATTTTGGTGTGCTTGGGAGAGGATGTGAACTCAGATTCTTTCTACTTTACCATCTTTAGATTAACTTCTAAAAGATTAAATTATTATTCTTAACTTCTTTTTTGAAAAGCTCATGGATAAAACTAGTGGGAACCAGCTCTTCATGTCCTTGCTTCTTCTTGTTGACAGGATGTGTTATTTCTTCTTACTTAATATTCTGGTGTCTGATAAAGATGCAGATTTGAAAGTAGCAAAGGCTTCCACGTCTTAAACTTTAAGTTTCTCAGACAGGTCATTGCTGGTTCTTCTCTGGAATGTTTTTGTGTTTTATCATAAAAGTAAACAAACAACACAAGTCTACTGGTTCTACAGTGCCGGCTATCAGTTGCATGTTTTGCAAACATGACTCTGAAACTTTAAGCTCTCTTCTCTGGAAGACTTGCATGCTGTATCATTGTGGTTTCTACTCATTTACTTAGGGCTTACTGTGCTTCTTTTCTTTTTTTTTTCTAACTTACCTTATTTTAATCAAATATCTTAAGAAAGTAGCACTCTAGTCAGAATGAATGTTGTTTTTTTATGTCATGTAGATGCAATATAGGAAAATATAAACAGGAACTGTGTTTCTATTTCAGAAGATGTGTGATCCAACCTGCAAAAATTTCATTTAATTGATATAAACCCAAGAATCAGTCAGGTGTGTTCAGTATAAACCTTCTCTGGTGTTTAAGAAAATTTCCAGCTGAATAGAATTTGACATTTTAATAAAAGGAAGTGTGGCATTATGCTGCAGTCAGCATGCCTGACTAGAAACAGCCAACCATGCCGAGAAGATTATAAAGGATTTTCCTCATGCCCTTTAACTTGAATCCAGTCATCAAAAGATTGATTTAGTTCTCAAACTTAATTTGCAGCTCTAATTTTATTATTTTTTTAAAACCAGCTAGATCTTTTTAATCTATTGGATCAGCTGCAGCTGTGTCTCTGCTGGCACTGTGGGATATACCTTACTCCTCTGTTATCCCTCACCATAATGAGAGAAGGAAAAAACAAGTTCAGTTCATTGCCCTCCTTAGAGTCAAATCACGTCCATGACTCCAGAAACTGGAATAATCTTTCTCCTTCAGATAGAAGGATGTAGGGTTTAAGGATTAGGGAAATTTCAATAAATAGAAAGTTCTTTTCTTCAGTTTAAGGGAAAAATTATGTAGGGCTGTTCGCCTAATGCACACCAGAGTCCAAAGGCAAAACAAAAAAAGAATATTGAGACTCATAAACAGGTTAATTGACCTGGAGTAAACATCACTTTTGAAAGGACAGCTCTTAACCTTTCTTCTAAACAAAGACAGAGGTGCATCCATTTGCTGTGTACATTGTGGTACACCAAAAAAGTGCATTGCTAAGTTAGTAGCCATTTATCGTAAAGCCAAGTTACCCAGTTTTTCTCAGATGATATAGAAGATTTATTTCACTCCAGTGTTCTTGCCTGGAGAATCCCAGGGACAGGGGAGCCTGGTGGGCTGCCATCTATGGGGTCGCACAGTTGGACATGACTGAAGTGACTTAGCAGCAGTAGCAGCAGCTGTTGGGAAAGAAGTTCAACTGTGCTTGGAGAACCCAGTCTTCCAGTACCTACATTCTTTCTTCCTCTCAACCTACAGGACCAGATCCAGGCTGCAGTAGCCATGTCTCTACAAAGTAAGGAGAACTTGAGAGGGATAAAACCTCTTGAGCATTTCTGTGATATGTTTTCTGGGGACATGGACACTAGAAAGCTGCCAGTTGACCTAATCTCTGTGTATTTTTTTTTTTAATCTTTCTCATGCCACTTTCCTCACTGCTCACTAAGCTCTCTTTTGCTCTTCTTTTATGCTTTGTATTTCTATATTTCCAGTCTATATTAGAGAATTTGGATATTTGGAAAAGGAAATATATGTGTGTGTGTGTGTGTGTGTGTATATATATATATATATATATATATATATATATATATTCTTAGGATTTTACCTCAAACACTGTTAGTGTTTCTCTGTAGTCCCCTTCCTTCCCCAGCCTTTTGTCATATCCATTTTGTAATGTAGCTTCAATTATAGCTATATACATTTACATCCTGTTCTTTCTATTTAACATGTGCGTACAAGCATAACTGCCCCCACTCACCAAGATTCCTCAACTATTCCAAATGTCTAAAATTTTCCTCTGGTCCATCTGTCACTAAGTCAGACTTTAATGGAAGCGAGGCTTGGTGACATGTTTGGCCCAGGTTTTAAGTCTCCCTGTTTTCTGTGCTCTGAGGAAACATTCTATGTGTTTGATAATGTCATCTAATTTCTTTAATGTCATCTAATTTCTCATTCTCTAGAATGATTAAGTATTCAATGTAGAATAAAATTACTTAGTCCCACTCTTAAAAAACTTCCTGAGAATTCAGAAAAATGTTTTAAAAGGTCAGCTCAATCAGTCTCTGTCTCTCTCACACACACAGCACAAAAAAAAAAAAAAAAAACAAGAAACAAACTTTACCTGCCCAACACAGAACGACTTTTAAGAAAGGGTGTTATGTGGTATATTTGGAATCCAGACCCTAATAATTACACCACAGGGCATCATTCACACAGCAAAATGTTAGCCATGGAAATGAGAACAGTATATTACCATTACCTTGCCCATACTCTGTTCCCAAGTCCCACTGAAGCATATATTGCAAAGAGCATCATTTGCTAAATCTCTCCCCCAACAACAACAATGAGAAAGGCAATGTCTGGGATCGAAACTTTGGTTTTTGTTGACATCCCATTGTTTCTCAGCCCCAGTCCCTCATACCATGAATTTCTTTGCCTTACTCGGTCCCATTCTCATCAAACCTGAAATAGCTTCATTTTCTTTGAGAGTTTGGGGATACTGATAAAATTCCTATGTATTCTTGCGGGTGGACTCACCTTCTTCTTCAGGCTATGTCATCCCTCATGGAGCTCCTGCACCTAAGCAGAAGTGAAAGATGAATTCTCAGGGAAAGCCTCTTCTAGCATTCTAATCCTCCAACTTGAGCACAGCGGAGCACCGAGCACCTGTTTTGAATGGCGAATTGCCTGGAGAGCTACCCAAGCCTTTCCCCAGGTGGACTGAATGGAGATCCTGACTTCTGCAGAAGGAAGCTGTGAAGGAGATTGCAAGTTAATGTGGCAGACTCTACTGACTCACAAGTACAGGCTTAAGCCAGGGCACCAGAAGGAGAATATAAGACTATCACGTTTCATGATTAGAAAACAAATACACTTATCAAGGCATTTGATGCTTAGTTTGATTCTAAGTGAAATAAAATGAAAGAATTTTCTACAGCAGAGGTAATACCTGTGCTTCACCCAGTTATTTTTCTAAGGAAATGCAAAGACCTTCTTACCTAACTTCACACCCTGAGGCATCCCTCACTGCTGCTGTCCTTGCTCCTGGCTGGCCTGCATAACCTAGGAGTACCAGCCGTAGACTCAGTCTTTGAATGAAACAGAAGGGGTGGGGTATGAGAGACATTGTCATACTTGTTACCTTTTGCCAAAATATTAATTTTTCGGGATATCTTTTATTGGCACAGATAATAACTATAAGTATGTATTGCTACCTTGGAAGGCACAGAGATTCAGAAGGGAAATATTTTATCAGAAGTTATTTTAGGGAGAAACATGGTATAAGCAAGTGTGGGTAATAACCTTGTCATGATCTAACACCAGAGGACAAAGCCCAGTTTGTGAAACACCTGGAGCCTGTACACAAGTAAAGAGATGAGGGGGTGAGATTGAACTTCATAATAATATATAGGATTATGTCACAAAGACAGAAAAATGAGTCAGACATTGAATTATTGGTGGCAAATGTGTTGTATGTTACTGGATGACTTTCAAAGATGAAAGTAGGAACAAGAGTGAATACAACTTTTGTTCAAAGGGGAAAACAGAGGCAGATTCTAAGTTGCTGAGATGGAATTTCACTTCCTGGGCATGTGATTATTCATTCCTATACATATTTGCTGAGCAATGGCTCCATAGGAGGAGGCAAAATGTAACCCTCAAGGAACTAAGCCAAGCTAGCTAAGGCAAGTTTACGAGTTAGATAGATAGATAGATACACCACTCTTGTGTCCCTGACTGCTTTCTCCCTGGCATTAGAAAGTATTGGCTAACACAGTGGCCTCAGCATCATCAGATTGAGTTTCTAGCACACTGTCAGTTGTGGTGGCTGGAAAGGGATTTCTTCTTTTTTTAGCTAGATCTTGATTTAAGTGTAGCCATAGATAAAGCTGCTGGAAAGGGATCATTCAAATGTTTATTACATCATGATGGAAAAAAAAAAATGTGTCTTCAAGATGCAAATGTATTTCAGCAAAAATTATACTTGAAAATTTGCCCAATTGAAAACCATCTAGACTTCTTCCCTGGTGGCTCAGTGGCAAAGAATCCGCCTGCCAATGGAGGGGACATGGGTTCAATCCCTGGTCCAGGAAGATCTGACATGCTGTAGAACAACTGAGCCCCTGCTCCACAACTATGGAGCCAGCACTCTAGAGCCCATGAGCTGCAATTACTGAAGTCCATGCATGCCTAGAGCCTGTGCTGCACAGTAAGAGAGACCACTACACTGAGAAGCCTATACACTGTAACTAGAGAGCAACCCATGCAAAGACTCGTGTGCAGGCATAAATAAATAAATCTTAAAAAACAAAACCATCTAAATGATTTGGTTTCAAATCAATCATTTTATTCATTGTTTGAATTATTTTAGGAACATGGTTATATGGCAAAGATTTCCTTGTACATTTAAAAATAGTTGGTCATTAACTGCCAGCAAGGGGCTTCCCTGGTGGCTCAGGCAGTAAAGAATCTGCATGCCAAGCAGGAGATCCAGGTTTGATCCCTAGGTAGGGAAGATCCCCTGGAGAAGAAAATGGCAACCCACTCCAGTGTTCTTGCCTGGAGAATTCCATGGACAGAAGAGCCTGGTGGCTATAGTCCATGGGGTTGCAAGGAGTTGGACATGGCTGAGAGACTAACACTTCCACTTTTCAACTGCCAGCAAACTGGTTCCTCCTAGGATGATTTCATTACTGTTCACATCTTGGAAGGTATACTGTTGATATACTGTTCAGCCTTAATTATCTGATGACTGTTGACCTTCAAGGCCAGAAGCAATAAGCTCCAGAATCCTGATAGGAGTGTTGCTTTCCATGCCAGCAGAGGGTAGAAATGCTGCAGAAGTGACGTTGCAGTGTCCTAAAGGATAGTGGCTGGTTGGGTTGCTACTGGACATGTCCTAGGGGGAAGGAAGCTTGATTTGTAATGTGCATCATAAATCCGATAGAAGAACTAGTGTAAGTCAAGTGATTGAAAAGAAAAATAGCCCTGACTTGTTGATATTGAAGTTGGCCTGTCTGTGTTACTGACCTTTGATTTTTTAGACCAAGTTTCTCAGGAACTTAGAAGAATTGACTTCAGGCCAAGTAGTGGTACTTGGTGCAGTAGTGTGGTTAAAGTCTTTTAGAACTGCACATAGGAAAAAATACAAAGAATGAACAAACATACAGCAAAATTCCATCTTTGCATTAAAAAAGAAAGAAAGACACAAACAACCATGGAGGACCATTTTCATTCTTCAAATTAGAGACAACAAATTAAGAGAAAGCTAAAATTCATGAATGGTGAAGTTTCATTGAGAAATCATACACTCATATACTGTTAGAGGTAGAAATTATTTCTGTTTATAGGAAAAGTAGTATAATAATACATTATGGAATCCCGTGGATGGGTTATCAAGTTGAGTATTTTCTGTCAAGTATAACAAAGGCCAAATGTTTAATAGATAATTTTATCCTTTGTGGCATCAACTTCAGAAAATTATTAGTGTCCCTTAAGAAATCCTTAAGCCTGTCACCTGCCATTATGGATTTGTTTCCTTATGACATTTTCAGACCTAGATTCCCAGAAGAGAGGTCTCAGCCTTTCCTATACCTGCACAACAGCTAGCATATGGTTTAAGGTAGCAAACATGTAATGCATATTTTATAATTAAATTTATAGTCTCAATATCACCTCTTAGTGTCAAGAATGTATGTGTGTGTGACTTAAGTCATTTGTCAACAGCTGGGAAATAATAAATAATTGTTCACTCATTCATTCATTCAAAAGAAAATGTAATAAGTGCCAGATACAATGGCAGAGTTTCAATTTTAGTGAAAGGAAAATGTACAATAAACATTTCTATTTTGTTTGAAAAGTGGCATGTGTAATATTATTACCAGGTCATAAGAGATGCATGCAAAACACAAAACAGATTAAGAGAAATTCAATTTGCTGGTGGCAGTTTGAAATCTCAAATAAGGTGATCAGAGTATGGATCACTGGAAAGGTGTCATTTGAATAAAGGCTTAAATGAAATGAAGGGGTGAATTATGTGGACAACTGGGAGAAGAGAGTTCCAGGTAGAGGGATAAAGGACAAAAGTTTTGAGGCCGAGATGTGTCTAGAAGGTTTGAATAACTGTAAGGAGGTCAGTGTGGCTGTAGTGGAGCAAGGGAAGAGTAAATTTAAGTGAAATACAAGATAAAGACGTAATAGAAGGACAGATCAATAGAATATTGTTGATCTTGTTGGACATATACTGTGCTGTGCTCAATTGCTTGTCTGACTCTATAGTCCATGAAATTCTCCAGGCCAGAATACTGGAGAGGGTAAACTTTCCCTTCTCCAAGGGATCATCCCAACCCAGGGATCAAATCCAGGTCTTCTGCATTGTACGCTGATTCCTTACCAGCTGAGCCACAAGGGTAAGCCCAAGATTGGTAGGCAGATTCTTTACCACTGCGCCACCTGGGAAGCCTGTTGTTGGATAGACTACGAGAAAAATGGGGAATCACTGGGGAGGTTTGAACAGATTTGGCTGCTCTGTTGAGACGATACTTCAGAAGAGCAATTGTGGAGACAAGGAGATGAGGATAAGTGGAAGGCAACTGCGATAATCCATGTTATAGGGGATATGGCTTAGACCAAAATGGTGACAGTGAAGGTGATGAAAAGAGAACAGACTCTGGATGCATTTATTGAGGGACTGAATAAATTAATAATATCATGGTGTAGAACTAATAGTAAATCATAAAATACACCATGAATCTGCTATATGCTTATATTGTCAAATGAATACTGGATATCTAAGTCAAACTTATAATATTTCAAATCCTTAATTTTATTAGTATTATTATAGCATACAATTTTAATGGAAATTTTCTATTTTTTTTTTTTTTTTTTTGATGCTGCACAAGAGTACAGAAACCAAGAACAATCTAGCTCGGCTGAGCTGTGGCTACTAGAGGGTCACATAGATTCATTCACTTCTTACAAGCCTATGCAACAGAAGCTTTACAGGGCCAGTGATTATAAACTGTTGACTCTTTAGCAGAACGCTCAGGATTGCTGATGAATAGCTAAATATTGGGAAATCCCTGAATGACAACTCTCTGTATGACCCAAGATTTTGAAATAATTCTGTTCTGACATTTAAAATTTTCTTGATCATTTGTAAAAATTTGTCTGCTTTGGAGCTCCACAGATGTAAAGATTTGGGGAACACGGGGAAGGTTCAGAAGGCTGCCACCAAGATAATTAAATCATTGGAAAATAAGGGCTCTGAAGAAAGGTTAATGGAACTGGGATTGTTCACCCTGGAAACTAGAAGACCAAGAGAGGATTTAATAATGGTCTTTAAGTGTATAAAGAGCTATTACACAGAGAATGATCACCAGCTGGTCTCAATCTTCTCTTAGGACAAAGCAAGGAGAATGGGGTGTAAATTGAACCATGAGGGATTTAGGCAAAATACTAGGAAGGGTTTTTCTGATACAAATTGTTAAACATTGAGACAGGTTACTAGTTCATAGTTCATCTGACTCCTCATCCTGGCAGTCTTTCTGCAATTCCAAGTATTCAATCCATTAATGTAAATTCAAAATACATGAGAGCCTACTGTGCGCAAGGTACTATATGTTATTTTCTGGGGAAGGTCATTGTTGCAATTCATCTATTGATTTAGAAGAAAACATAGTATAATTTGGATTATATAACTAGTGATTCATAAATTTAGAAAACAGAAAGCAGCTACTTAAGGTGACATGACATAAGACCAGTTAACTTCAATATGTGGGTATTGGTGTAAGAAGATAGAAGGAAAAAGAAAGTCTTGAAAGGAAGTGTGAGCCTGAAAGAAGGGGTGCAGGTAGGCTTTGGAAGGTGGCTAAATGGAATTGAATCATGAGGACTCATTCTGCTCAAGGGCAAAGGCAATATGACTGTTCTTGCTCTTTGGAGTAGGGAGGATCAATGGCGGGGTAGGCTTGTCCTGCACCAGCCAGCCCTATAGGTGAGAGGAATGTAAAACAAACAAAAAAGACAAGAGTATGTTCATCAGTACCATCTTTCTAGATTCCATATCAGGACTCTGTGACAACCTAAAGGGGTGGGATGGGGGTGGGAAGTGGGAGGGATGTTCCAGAGGGAGGGGGACATATGTATACCTATGACTGATTTGTGTTGATGTATAGCAGAAACCAGCACAACATTGTAAAGCAATTACCCTCCAATTAAAAATAAATTTAAAAAAGAGAGGAATATAGTAAACCTTTTGTCCTAGTCCAATTTAAGTTCTAACCATAATCTTTACTTCTCCCACTCCACTATAATTTTCTTCCACTTGGAGAGTGGGATGAGGTTTGGCCCAATCATTTTCTTAGGCAAGTTATGATTGCAGTTGGGCTGAGAATCCAAAGGACCTGAGTTCTGTTTGATACTCATCTCATTTTAACTCATCCCCTTTAAGTTTAACTCATCTGATAATCTCTATTATGCTATAGTAGAAGAAATATCTGAGTTTATATCTGGTGTCTTTAACAGCTGTGAGGCATTTAATGTTTATCACCCTGAGCTTTAAATTTCCTCATCTGTAAAGCAGAGATAGTTATTACCTCAGAGTTTCCATGAGAACTAAAATGTTTAACAAAGTGTATTACCTAACAGGTACTCATCATAAGTTAATTCCCTATACATTTTCCATGTAATAAACCATCAATTATGAAATGACATCATTTCACATCCTTTCTCTGCTGAGCACCTGAAATCTTTGCTTCTATCTAAACCCCTCTGTTTAGTGTCCTTAATTCTTGTTCATATGCTAAGGCACCTGAGGTGCTCTCATTAAGTAAGATACTCTCGAAAGTATGACTATCTTCCTTGAGAAATGGGCTGCTCAGAATGGAACATACAATCATAAATATCATCACATCTGTACAGAGTATAAATATGTCTTTATTATGACCTCCTATGATAGAAAATACCATTCTACTAGTACATCCTGAAATTGTATTGCTTTCCTTACAGGCATATTCTGCTTTTGGCAAATATTCTGAAGTTTTAGAACCTAGGTTTTCTTTGGAGATGTTCCAAGTCTTGTTCTGTATGAAGATAATGCACTAGAGCAAATGATCACATGAGACTGTTTTGATCCTACTCTATCTGTGATTCTCAGAGACTGAACAATCCTAAATGAGTAATTTAATCTCCTAAACACCTAACTGACTTTCTAAATCATAACATAAACCAATATGATATAAAACATTCCTATGAGTCTTCCTATCTGTTCAGGTTACTATAATAACTCTGTTACTGTTAATATTCTTGGAAAAGCTGTTTGTATTTGCTAATTTCAGTTCCTAACCCTTCAGTTATTCATCTCAAAGTGATCTGGCTTTCCTTTCAAACTGCTTTCCCAAAGGTCACCCAATATGGAATTGTAAAACCCGTTGGTTTCTTCCCAATTATTTTCCTCTGTAATCACCCTGAAGCATTCGACACTATTGGCCATTTGTATCCGTACAGTTCCAACCCAGAGAAAACAAAACACACATGCATATTTAAAGCAAATGTTTGAATGTGAGGAACTGCTTACATGGGCAATGGAAGAACTCAGAAGTCAGAGTGGACAGTGAGGTTACCCAAAATTAGCAATGCCAGAAATGATGGTAGCCATAGGCTGGAGGACAAAGGGAACAGGTAGGATTACCAAAGATCAGGAGATGAAGTAACTTAACTAAAACTAAAGGGACAAAGAGAACTAAAGTCACAGAGGAGAAGCAATTGCCACTTAAGATACTATTTGAGGTAAAGTAAGAGGAACAAGGGATTCCTTGGTGGTTTGTCCCCTGGTGACTCAGTGGGGGAACCAGTGTTATTTCTTGTGGTCAGGAAACTAACTTTCAAAACTATGCAACTCTAACTCTCCTCCCACAAAGTATAGCACAACTATTCTAACTTCTTAGTTGACATTTCTTAATTACTGAATAGAACTAAATATGACCAGTCACAAAACAAGAAAACTACAGGTCATCCTAGAATCTTCTTTCATTTTCCTCAAAAGTCTATCATGGTTTACTACTTGTTTCACTGTTCTGGCATCTCTGAATATTTCACTAACACATTGATAATTCAGGCTTTCATTATCTCACATTTGGATACCTGAAATAGTCTGTTAATTGGTCTCCTTGCCTCCACATACTATGGATTTTTCCATTTTTAAGTTTTTCCAGTAGTCATGTATGGATGTGAGAGTTGGACTATAAAGAAAGCTGAGCACTGAAGAAGTGATGCCTTTGAACTGTGGTGTTGGAGAAAACTCTTGAGAGTCCCTTGGACTGCAAGGAGATCCAACTAGTCAATCCTAAAGGAAATCAGTCCTGAATATTCATTGGAAGGACTGATGCTGTAGCTGAAACTCCAATACTTTGGCCACGTTATGCGAAGAACTGACTCATTTGAAAAGACCCTGATGAGAAAGGGATGACAGAGGATAAGATGGTTGGATGGCATCACCGACACAATGGACATGAGTTTGAGTAAACTCCAGGAGTTGACGATAGACAGGGAGGACTGAGCAACTGAACTGAACTGAACTGAACTGAACTGAAGTCTTTGTTTTTTCTATTCACTTTACCTGTAAAGCATGCTTTCCTCTTTACCTGTTGGAATTCAATTCATTCTTTAAAGCTTAATTCAAGTATCACCTCTTTTGTGAAAATTTCTTTGATTCTCTGCATTCCTATCCATCATGAGATTTAATCACTACTTCATTTTTTTCCCTTAATGTACTTTGTATATACATTTACTATTATATCTAATATTGCATCCTGTAACTTTCTACATTTTTCTTGGTCTCTACAACAGGAACAACTTTGCTCCAGTCCCTCTCAAACCATAAGAGACAAAGTTGGTGATTAGAATCGCTGGGGTTCAGATGTGAAGTCATGTCCGACTCTTTGCAACCCCAAGGACTGCAGCACGCCAGGTTTCCCTGTCCTTCATTATCTCCCTGAGTTTGCTCAAACTCATGTCCATGGAGTCAGTGAAGCCATCCAGCCATCTCATCCTCTGTTGCCCCCTTCTCCTCTTGCCCTCAGTCTCCACCAGCATTAGGATCTTTTCCAGTGAGTCAGCTCTTCATATCAGGTGGCAAAAATATTAAACTTTCAGCTTCAGCATCAGTCCTTCCAATAAGTATTCAGGGTTAGTTCCTTTAGGATTGACTGGTTTGATCTCCTTGCAGTCCGACAGACTCTCAAGAGTCTCTTCAGCACCACAGTTCCAAAGCATCAATTCTTTGGTGCTCAGCCTTCTTTTTGGCCCAACTCTCACATCCATACATGACTACTGGAAAAACCATAGCTTTGACCATGTGGTCCTTTGTCTGCAAAGTGATATTGCTTTTTAAAATGCTGTCTAGGTTTCTCATAGCTTTTCTTCCAAGGAGCAAGCATCTTTTAATTTTGTGGCTAGTAGTAACCATACAGAGTGATTTTGGAGCCCAAGATCATAAAATCTGTCACTGTTTCTACTTTATCCCCATCTATTTGCCATGAGGTGATGGGACTGTATGCCATGATCTTAGTTTTTTGAATGTTGAGTTTTAAGCTGGCTTTTTCACTCTCTTCTTTAACCCTCATCAAGAGGCTCTTCAGTTCCTCTTTGCTTTCTGCCGTTAGAGTGGTATCATCTGCATATATGAGGCTGTTGATATTTCTCCCAGCAATCTTGATTCCAGATTGTTATTCATCCAGCCTGGCATTTCTCATGATGTATTCTGCATATAAATTAAATAAACAGGGTGACAATACACAGCCTTGATGTATTTCTTTCACAATTTTGAACCAGTCTTTTGTTCTTTGTCCGGTTCTAACTGTTGCTTCTTGTCCTACAAACAGGCTTCTCAGGGGACAGATAAGGTGGTCTGGTATTCCCAAGGTCTTTAAGAATTTTCCACAATTTGTTGTGATCCACACAGTCTAAGGCTTTAGCGTAGTCAGTAAAGCAGAAGTATATGTATATGTATATGTATATGTATATATATATATATATATATATATATATTTGAAATTCCCTTGATTTTTCTATGGTCTACTAAATGTTGGTAATTTGATCTCTGGTTCCTCTGCCTTTTCTAAATCCAGCTTATACCTCTGGAATTTTTTGGTTTACATACTGCTAAAGCCTAACTTGAAGGAATTTGAGCATTATCTTGCTAGCATGTGAAATGAGTGCAATTGTATGGTAGTTTGAACATTGTTTGGCATTACCTTTCTTTGGGAATAGAATGAAAACTGACCTTTTCCAGTCCTGTGGCCATTGCTGAGTCTTCCAAATTGCTGGCATAATGAGTGCAGCACTTCAACAGCATCAATTTTTAGGATTTGAAATAGCTCAAATAGCTGGAATGCCATCACCTCCACTAGCACTGTTCATAGTAATGCTTCCAAAGGCCCACTTGACTTCACACTCCAGGATGTCTGGCTGTAGGTAAGTAACCACACCTTCATGGTTATCTGGGTCATTAAGACCCTTTTTTGTATAGTTGTTTTGTGTATCCTTACCATCTCTTTTTAATCTCTTCCACTTCTTTTAGGTCCTTGCCGTTCTGTCCTTTATTTTGCCCATATTTGCATGAAATATTTCCTTTGTATCTCGAATTTTCTTGAAGAGATCCCTAGTCATTCCCATTCTATTGTTTTCCTCTTTTTCTTCTCGTTCACTTAAGAAGGCTTTCTTATCTTGCTTGCTATTCTCTGAAACTCTACATAGAGTGGGTATATCTTTCCCTTTCTCTGCCTTCCACTTTTCTTCTGTTTTTCAGCTATTTGGAAGGCCTCCTCAGACAACCATTTGCCTTCTTGCATTTCTTTTTCTTTGGGATGGTTTTGGTCACCACCTCCTGTACAATGTTACAAACCTCTGTCCATATTTCTTCAGTCACTTTGTCTACCAGATTTAATCCCTTGAATTATTATTCTCACCTCCACTGTATAATATTAAGGGATTTGATTTAGGTTGTACCTGAATGGCTTAGTGGTTTTCCCTACTTTCTTCAATTTTAGTCTGAATTTGACAATAAGGAGTTCATGATCTGAGCCACAGTCAGCTCCCAGTCTTGTTTTTGCTGACTGTATAGAGCTTCTCCGTCTTTGGCTGAAAAGAATATAATCAGTCTGATTTTGGTGTTGACTATCTGGTGATGTCCATGTGTAGAGTCATCTCTTGTGTTGTTGGAAGAGGGTGTTTGCTATGACCAGAGTGTTCTCTTGCAAAACTCTATTTACCTTTGCCCTGCTTTATTTTGTAGTCCAAAGCCAAACTTCCCTGTTATTCCTGGTATCTCTTGAATTCCTACTATTGCATTCCAGTCTCCTGTAATGAAAAGGACATCTTTTTTTTGGTGTTAGTTCTAGAAGGTCCTGTAGGTCTTCATCAGTTCAGTTCAGTTCAGTTGCTCAGTCATGTCCAACTCTTTGTGACCCCATGGACTGCAGCATGCCAAGTCTTCATAGAACTGTTCAAATTCAGCTTCTTTGGCATTAGTGGTTGGGGCATTGGATTACTC
This sequence comes from Bos grunniens, assembly GCF_055505025.1. Lineage (NCBI taxonomy): Eukaryota > Metazoa > Chordata > Mammalia > Artiodactyla > Bovidae > Bos > Bos grunniens. The sequence goes on along the minus strand of NC_141194.1, from coordinate 119,371,815 downwards.
GGATTACTGTGATGTTGAATGCTTTGCATTGAAACAAACCAAGATCATTCTGTCATTTTTGAGATGGCACCCAATTACTGCATTTCAGACTCTTTTGTTGACTATGAGGGCTACTCCATTTCTTCTAAGAGATTCTTGCCCACATTAGTAGATATAATGGTCATCTGAATTAAATCCACCTATTTCCATCCATTTTAGTTCACTGATTCCTAAAATGTCAATGGTTACTCTTACCATCTCCTGTTTGACCATATCCAATTTGCCTTAATTCATGGACCTAACATTTCAGATTCCTATGTAATATTGTTCTTTACAACATTGTACTCTACTTTCACCACCAGATACATCCACAACTGAGTGATGTTTCTGCTTTGGCCCAGCCTCTTCATTATTTTTGAAGCTGTTTCTTCACTCTTCCCTAGTACCATACTGGACACCTACTCACCTGGGGAGCTTATCTTCTGGTGTCATATCTTTTTGCCTTTTCTTTGTGTTCATGGCGTTCTTGAGGCAAGAATACTGAAGGGGTTTGCCATTCCCACTGTGATTAGACTATATAAGCTGAATAGAAGTCTACCTGAATGAATGTGTGAATTAATCAGACACTTGATAGATGAGGCCAAATATTTTAACATTGGCTTTAGATTTCATTGTGGATATTAATGATTCTGTTTGAGTTAAAATCATGTCTGAAAAGTATATTGTAGTACCTCCTTGAAATCTGGGAGCTCAATTGTCTTGATTGCTTCTTTGGAAAACATGTTAGAATGAACTGTGGTAGAAATTTATGGGTAAGAATAAAAGGCCTAGAGGGTTCATGTTAGGGAGACAATGTGAATGATCAGAAAGAGCACTTGACCTACCTACCATTTGATAAACCTGGATTCATTTCTGGCTCTGCTTCAAGCCTCAGAGATTTGATACAAAACTTAAGAGGAAATACAAGGTAAAATATGTGAAAATTTTGTATAAATGACTAAATACTACTATATAAAAATAAATGTGGTAGTATAATAAAATTGTTAGAAGTGCAGTATTTAGAGTCAGATAATCATGAGTACATGTTTTGTATCTGTTTCTTAAATGTCACGTGAACTTTGTCAAGTCATGTAACTTCTTTGAGCCTCAATTTTCTTCTATGTAGTATGAAAATTGTGTGGTATGTACTTTATAAGATGGAAACTGGGACTAAAGGCTAAAATGAATGCAAATAACGTAACAAAATGCAAAGTAATTATATTAACTCTCAATGACAATTCTAACAATTATTATTTTTACTCTTAAACAGAGCATCAAATTATGACAGTGCACTGATATATCAACACAGAAACTCATCAACGTGCAATGATTTTCAGTTGTCTGAAAAAATTGTCCAAGGTCTATACTTCTTTTTACCTTCATATCATGCTCTGAAATGCCATACACAATGTGTAGTGATTCTAATCTAACACACTGCAACACAGTGGACACTGCTATGCTATGTGCTATTAAAACATTGAAGAATGTCAGCATGGATAACCACTGGCTTGAGGCTGGCATGGTGGGGCATAGGGAAAGCTTTTTCTAATGTAATAATGAAGAGGGGATTTTTCTGATCACATAAGTGTTTGTAAAACTCAACTATGACACACAGAATACAATTCTTAATGCTGCATCTAAAGTTGGAGCTCTGATTCTTTCCAGTTTTATATATTATGAGATCAACTTGAACTGTTTTGATTGAAATTCAGTAATTGACAAAGGAAGACATGAAGTTAACAAGGACTTCCTCATTCTGTGTGCTTTTTAGACATTAAGCTATACTGATCAGCATCTGAATTTCTATTTGCTTTCAGTGATAAGTATATGGTTGACTTGCAGAACTGCCCAGGAGAGGCATCACTTTGGAATTTTATGGTTTGGTATAAGATAAGAATGAGTTCATTTTTAAGTGTCATCAAGCACCCAAACTAATCTATCTCTAATGTGAATAGGAGAGCTTGGTAACAATGTAAAAAGTATTATTTATATCATCTCTCTGAGGATAATTTTAGAGATTATTTTGCTTAATCATAAAGATTTCCTGAAATGAATCTCAGTTTTTATAGCTATTTAACAGGAAAAGTATTTTAAAAATCTGAGCATCAGACAGAGTGAGGAGCAAACTTAAGAGGGTAACATCAAGATTTCTGAACTATGAAGTAGCCTAAATATATTATACTTTTTAAAAAAGAAATAGCAAATACTATGAACAAGAAAACAAAATTCTATTTCCCCCCTGCTACAGAAATTCAGTCCTTTATTTTTGTCAGGTTTCTTGTAGAAAGGGAGTAGACAAATAACATGTTTCTAAAAGAAAAGGTCATCAAAACTCTGGCTAAAATAAACTACTGTTTCTGGTTGTGATGGTATAACTCATATTGGACTAGCTCTCCCAAAATAAACAACAACAACAACAAAACTGGACAAATTATATGAAGAAATACTTTTCAGGCACTGGCAGCTAGAGTGTTATAACTGTTAGAGGGGAGAAAAACATAACTGAGCTCCAAAATATCTTAGTTCCTTGACTGGGGCAGTTTTGAAAATACAATCCATTCAGCTGAATCAGAAGAAAGCATGAGAGTCCTGCTCAGCTGTGGATACAGAGCTCGGACATTTGGGCAGCTGAAGATACTAGATTCTGCAGGTCTTGAAACAAGGGAGGAGGAAGATGTACAAAGGGAGGCCCCGAAAATATGCGTGGGACTGCACTGTGAGTATTTGGCAGTGTGAAATGGAAATTTTCAGAGGGGCAAGTATGAAATATCTGTTATTAAACAAAATGTAAGAAGTATGAAGTAGAAAATGTGAAAAGGAACGTGTAAAATGTAGAATGTGATGTTAATGGTATTGATTAGATTTTGTTAACATATCATTAGCCCTAATACAGGCTCTAAAAAATAATTAAAGGAAGCATATCTAAGAACTCAATTTAAAACATAACATTGGACATAAAATTGGAAGTGAGCAGAACTCTGCAGGGCTCTCCCAAGTACAAAAGCCCCTCTATGTCCCCTGCTCCTTGTTTATAGAAAAGCTGAAGTCTCTCAGACTTCCCAGAGTCATAAAAGAGCAGGCTTGAACATTTAATGATTAGGACAACAGACACAGTCTCAGTGTCTGATGCACACTCCTGAGTTATTTCACAGATACTATAACCGCTACCAGAGGGAAAAGAGTACTGCATGAAGACCAGACCACAGCCATGAAAGAAATTGCTTCATCTGAGCAGTAGTTAGTACAGTTCTAAGGACTGGCCTCAAGAGAAAAGGATTAACATTATTGCTCATAATAATCTATATATTTGTAAGCACCAAAATAATTGTAGCTTGCTCTGCCCATATATGTAGGGTGTCTCTGATAGCTCAGTTGGTAAAGCATCTGCCTGTGATGCAGGAGACCCCGGTTTGATTCCTGGGTCAGGAAGATCCGTTGGAGAAGGGTTAGGCTACCCACTCCAATATTCTTAGGCTTCCCTTGTGGCTCAGCTGGTAAAGAATCTGCCTGCAATGCAAGAGACCTAGGTTTGATTTCAAGCAAAGGAATGCTACAGACCCATGGCAACATCTTCCACTCTGAGAATACAGCATCTTATGTCAGCATGAAGAAGTTACAGAAGACAGGTCTTCACCTGTAATCGCATAGTAATGGAATAATGTTTGACAATGGGGAACTGAAAACAGCTGTTTTGCCCCTTTCTTATTTTCCCATTTCTCTTACCCTATAACCTTAACCTTAACCAATCTAATCACATGGACCACAGCCCTGTCTAACTCAATGAAACTATGAGCCATGCTGTGTAGGGCCACGCAAGACAGACAGGTCATGGTGGATAGTTCTGACAAAATGTGGTCCCCTGGAGAAGGGAATGGCAAACAACTTCAGTATTCTTGCCTTGAGAACCCCATGAACAGTATGAAAAGGCAAAAAGATAGGACACTGAAAGATGAACTCCTCAGGTCGGTAGGTGCCCAATATGCTACTGGAGATCAGTGGAGAAATAACTCCAGAAAGAATAAAGAGATGGAGCCAAAGCAACAAGAACACCAAGTTGTGGATGTGACTGGTGATGGAAGTAAAGTCCAATGCTGTAAAGAGCAATATTGCATAGGAACCTGGAATGTTAGGTCCATGAATCAAAGCAAACTGGAAGTGGTCAAATAGGAGATGGCAAGAGTGAACACCAACATTTTAGGAATCAGCAAACTAAAATGGACTGGAATGGCTGAATTTAACACAAGTGACCATTATATCTACTACTGTGAGCAAAAATCCCTTGGAAAAAATAGAGTAGCCATCATAGTCAACAAAAAGTCTGAAATGCAGTACTTGGATGCAATCTCAAAAACAATTGAGTGATCTCTGTTCATTTCCAAGGCGAACCATTCAATATCACAGTAATCCAAGTCTATGCCCAAACCAGTAATGCTGAAGAAGCTGAAGTTGAATGGTTCTATGAAGACCTACAAGACATTTTAGAACTAACACCCAAAAATGATGTGCTTCTCATTATAGGGGACTGGAATCCAAAACTAGGAAGTCAAGAAACACCTGGAGTAACAGGCAAATTTGGCCTTCTAGTACAGGATGAAGCAGGGCAAAGGCTAATAAAGTTTTGCCAACAGAATACATTGGTTATAGCAAACACCCTCTTCCAACAACAGAAGAGAAGTCTCTATACATGGACATCACCAAATGGTCAACACTGAAATCAAACTAATTATATTCTTTGAAGCGAAAGGTGGAGAAACTCTATACAGACAGCAAAAACAAGACTGGGAGCTGACTGTGGCTCAGATCATGAACACCTTATTGCCAAATTCAGACTTAAATAGAAGAAAGTAAGGAAAACCACTAGACCATTCAGGTATGACTTAAATCAAATCCCTTACAATTATACAGTGGAAGTGACAAATAGATTCAAGGGATTAGATCTGATAGACAGAGTGACTGAAGAACTATGGACAGAAGTTTGTGACATTGTACAGGAGACAGGAATCAAGACTATCCCCAAGAAAAAGAAATGCAAAAAAGCAAAATGGCTGTCTGAGGAGGCCTTACAAATAGCTGTGAAAAGAAGAGAAGCAAAAAGCAAGGGAGAAAAGGAAAGATATACCCACTTGATTGGAGAGTTACAGAGAATAGCAAGGAGAGATAAGAAAGCCTTCCTCAGCAATCAATGCAAAGAAATAGAGGAAAACAATAGAATGGGAAAGACTAGAGATCTCTTCAAGAAAATTAGATACCAAGGGAACATTTCATGCAAAGATGGGCTAAATAAAGGACAGAAATGGTCTGGCTGTGACAGAAGCAGAAGATATTAAGAAGATGTGGCAAGAATACACAGAAGAACTATGCAAGAAAGATCTTCACAACCCATATAATCACATTAGTGTGATCATTCACCTAGAGCCAGACATCCTGGAATGTGAAGTCTAGTGGGCCTTAGGAAGCATCACTACGAACAAAGCTAGTGGAGGTGATGGAATTCCAGTTGAGCTGTTTCAAATCCTAGAAGTTGATGCTTTGAAATTGCTGCACTCAATATGCCAGCAAATTTGGAAAACAGCAGTAACCACAGGACTGGAAAAGGTCAGTTTTCATTCCAATCCCAAAGAAAGACAATGCCAAAGAATGCTCAAGCTACTGCACAATTACACACATCTCACACGCTAGCAAAGTAATGCTCAAAATTCTCCAAGTCAGTGTTCAACAATATGGGAACCATGAACTTCCAGATATTCAAGCTGGTTTTAGAAAAGGCAGAGAAACTAGAGATCAAGTTGCCAACATCTGCTGGATCATCGAAAAAGGAAGAGAGTTCCAGAAAAACATCTATTTCTGCTTTATTGACTATGCCAAAGCTTTTGACTGTGTGGATGACAACAAACTGTGGAAAATTCTTAAAGATATAGGAATACCAGACCACCTGACCTGCCTCTTGAGAAATCTGTATGCAGGTCAGGAAGCAACAGTTAGAACTGGACATGGAACAACAGACTGGTTCCAAACTGGGAAACGAGTATGTCAAAGCAGTATATTATCACCCTGTTTGTTTACCTTGTATGCAGAGTACATCATGAGAAGTGCTGGGCTGGATGAAGCACAAGCTGGAATCAAGATTATTGGGAGAAATACCAATAACCTCAGATATGTGGATGACACCACCCTTAATGCAGAAAGTGAAGAAGAACTAAAGAGCCTCTTGATGAAAGTGAAAGAGGAGAGTGATAAAGTTGGCTTAAAGCTCAACATTCAGAAAACGAAGATCATGGCATCTGGTTCCATAATTTCATGGCAAATAGATGGGGAAACAGGGGAAACAGTGGCTGACTTTATTTTTGGGGCTCCAAATCACTTCAGATGGTGATTGCAGCCATGAAATTAAAAGATGCTTACTCCTTGGAAGTAAAGTTATGAGCAACCTAGATAACATATTCAAAAGCAGAGACATTACTTTGCCAACAAAGGCCCATCTAGTCAAGGCTATGGTTTTTCCAGTGGTCATGTATGGATGTAAGAGTTGGACTATAAAGAAAGCTGAGGGCTGAAGAATTGATGCTTTTGAACTGTGGTGTTGGAGAACACTCTTGAGAATCCCTTCGAATGCAAGGAGATCCAACCAATCAATCCTAAAGGAGATCAGTCCTGAGTGTTCCTTGGAAAGACTGAGGTTGAAGCTGAAACTCCAATACTTTGGCCACCTTAGGTCAAGAACTGGCTCATTTGAACAGACCTTGATGAGGAGGGGACGACAGAGGATGAGATGGTTGGATGGCATCATGAGTTTGGGTAAACTCTGGGTGTTGGTTATGGACAGGGTGGCCTGGCTTGCTGTAGTCCATTGGATTGCAGAGAGTTGGACATGACTGAGCAACTGAACTGAATTGAACTGAACCTTAAAATAATCTAATTATAGCAATGAGGACACTAGACAATTTAACCTAACTCCTGAGTTCACACCATGCCTTACTTAAACTCTTGGTTCTTTTCCTAGATTAAAGAAATAAGAATGAAGAATTAAGTAGCCAAAAAATGACTTACTCTCTTCCTCTAACAGTCCCCTCAGCAATCCCAAAGGCAGATAACCTGGGCAAGATAACATCTGAAGAGAGTCAGCCAGTTTGCATTCCATGAAGGAGGACATAGAACCCAACCTACTGCCTTAATGAGTCTTACCCTTTTTTTCAGTTTAAAAACTGTTATGGCTTAGCAGAATCTTTGGAGTTGGTCTCTCGATTTAAGTCTACCTCCTCCCCAGATTGCTGGCTTTTCTGATGAAAGCATCTTTTCTTTGTACTGACATTTGCCTCTCGATTATTGGCTTTTGAATGGCAAACAATTGAACCTGAGTTCGGTAACAAAATGAAATAAAAAAAATATTTAATTTGACCTAAAGATGAGAAGAAATGAGTAATGAGGAACAAAAGAGAGAGAAGAAACAAGTGGAAATTCATATATAATCAGTTAAAACCAACCATTTCAATAATTGCATCAAAGGTAAATAAATCAAATCCTTTAATTAAAAGAGATTGTCAGATTGGGTGAAAGGATAAAAAAACTCATTAGAAATCATCTACAGGAAACACAAGAGACTTTAAGGATACAAATAGGTTGAGAGTAAAAGGAAAGGAAAATATATACTATGTATACAGTAAGAGTAATAAGGCTGGAGACCCTATGTTAATAACAGACAAATTAAACTTTAAGACAGGGAATATTATAAGAGATGAGGAGGAAATATTTCATGATGAAAATGGGCAGGTCAGCATATAGGCAAAAAAGTCCTAAATATATACGTATATAACAGAATATCAAACTTCATAAATAATAGCTTTATAGAACTGCACACATCAACAGATATTCACAATTATGACTGGAGAGTCTTATACCTCTCATTAACTAATTTGTTGCTTAGTCGCTGAGTTGTACCTGACTCTTTTATGACTCCATGGACTGTAAACTGCCAGGTTCCTCTGTCCATGGGATTTTCCAGACAAGAAAACTGGAGTGGGTTGCCATCTCCTTCTCCAGGGGATCTTTCTGACCCGGGGCTTTCACTCGTGTCTCCTGCATTGGCATTACCACTGAGCCACCAGGGAAGCCCTCAGTATCTAATAGCAGTAGACAAAATCAGTAACGATATGAAAGATACAAAGAACACTGGTGATCATAAGCAATGTCTACCAAATATGTCAGTGTAATAATTTATGAATGTCTATAATGCATTTCTTACATTATTTTTTTAACTTTGTCAACAATAAGCCATAGATAGGCAGAATGACTCAAAACTTCCAACCTACTGTCACCTCCCTACCCATCTTCATTTATCAGCAAGCATCTAAGCCACCACTTGCACAAAATCTTCTTTGAATTTGGACAAATTAGCTCCCTGGTTAAGTTTTTATGTTATTGTAACTCATTCTACATCTAACCAGTATCATAAAGTACTAGACAAAGCCTTCTTTCTGCCACAGGGAAATTTCTAAATATCAGGGGTGGAGAGTGGAGTCATCCTAGTAGATGCAAAACTAGCAACCATCTGGATATCCCTGCCTCTTGGCTAGTTTAGTGAGGACACTTGTGATTATCCACCAAATAAAAAGTTATGGAAATATCTGCACCACAAATAAAATGGATTGGCTTGTTATCAAGCGAGAAATCTGAATACCTCTCCCTAGTTCATGTCCTACAGACTAGAGTGTTTCATAGAACAGGTAGCCAACACTAGTGATTACCAAACAGTGTAATGTCCACTGAAACTATATCCCTGATTCTAAGGCTCACATTCAAATAGTGAGTCCAAATTGCATCTCCTTTGATGTCCACAATTTGCATCATCTCTGTCCATTTGGCTGATGTAATAAACACTGTAACCATCTCTGTTGAGAATGAAATAATTATATGCCACAAAATACAGCCATCTGCATCAGTGTCTGTCTCGGGTTATTGTGGTAGTAGCACCATTCTTAATGTTTTATTTGAAACCTACCTGCTTCTAAATCATTTTAGGATTGCTTTGTATGAATTCATCATAATTTCAAATATTTCCATAAATTTGCATTGCTGATGTTGCTTCCATTTTTGTTAATGGTGCTATCTGAATGTCTTATGTACATATGCTGGTATCATGTATACTAATATGAGGTGAAATAGCTCATCCAAGGCAATGCCAGCTTTCTTGATGAATAGATAATGATGAAAGAATGCTTATGTCAAGCTCCTCAGTTATGAGGTATAAAATGTCATTATGAAACCATCAAGAAGCAAATTTTGCTTAAATGTCAACTGAAGATGAAATTTTGCAGTCGTTTTTGAGGAATGTCTAATACCTAAAAGCACTTTGTTGAAAGAAGGTGGCCGCCAAAGTTTTTAATTCTTGTTATTTCTAAGTTGCCAAAGAACTCTAAAACATATTACCTCAAGAAACAGTAAGGACTGTAATGTCACTTGGATTTAATTTGCTCCAGGAAGCATCTTTCTTTAGGGTAGAGGCTCTGAGGCATTAGCACAAGGTTTGGAGCTCTAAGTTATAAGGAAGTGTGATAAGATAGAGCAGAGATAGGTGCATTCCATCCTTATGACCTCACTGAGCAAAGGAAAGAGTATCCAAAAGACTTGCAATAAACATGCTTTCCTGTCAAACTAAATGGAATTCAGACCTTATTTTCAGAGATACAATATGCTGTACTAATATGCATGGTTACCAGTTCAATTCACTGTGAAGGATTTGTTGCATTACTAGGAAATGTATGTATGTACACACATATACATGTGTACACATACCCTGAGGTTATGTTGTGCTATGTAACACATGAATACAAGAGTTATTAATCCATATGAACAATATAGAACAGCATTTCCACACAAACACTGGAAAGGAGCACTGCAGAGATTATCACCATAAGAGTTTTTGATAAGCACAAGGTAATTTAACAGGATACTGCTTTTAATTCTATTTCTGAAAACTAACCTTGCAACCACATGATCTTGGGGTGACAGTAGCACAGTGAGACATCTAGTCTAAAATACCAGCTGTTTAGTTAAAGATACAGGTAGAGGTGCTTAATTATATGACTTCTTGTGTGAACTCCTTGTTTCCTTTTAAGTAAAACTATCCATGTTCACGTGTACTTTGTACTAAGCATAAAATGGTGACACTTAATCTCTGTTTATTATGTGTTATAGCCAGACATAGACAGTCTCTTCCCCTCTACTCTAGTTTATCAAAAAGTATTAGATCATTTTATTACTTCCTAGACTTTGATGCTGGGAGGGATTGGGGGCAGGAGGAGAAGGGGACGACAGAGGATGAGATGGCTGGATGGCATCACTGACTCGATGGATGTGAGTCTGAGTGAACTCTGGGAGTTGGTGATGGACAGGGAGGCCTGGCATGCTGCAATTCATGGGGTCGCAAGGAGTCGGACATGACTGAGCAACTGAACTGAACAACTTTTCTATTTTTTTTTTCTTTTGAGGAAGCTAAGGCTCAGAGAAGTTAAGTAACTTGAACACATTCACACAGCTAGTAGAACTAGCAGTAGGACTCAGAAACAAATCTTATACCAGAACGATGATTCTTTTTATATTATTCTTTTGTGTAATGACAATCAGTGCAAAGAATGACAATTTCCATTTTTTTATTTTATTTTTAAAGTTTACAATATTGTATTAGCTTTGCCAAATATTGAAATGAATCCGCCACAGGTATATCTGTGTTCCCCATCCTGAACCCTCCGCCCTCCTCCCTCCCCATACCCTCCCTCTGGGTCGTCCCAGTGCACCAGCCCCAAGCATCCAGTATCGTGCATCGAACCTAGACTGGCGACTCGTTTCATACATGATATTTATACATGTTTCAATGCTATTCTCCCAAATCTCCCCACCCTTTCCCTCTCCCACAGAGTCCATAAAACTGATCTATACATCAGTGTCTCTTTTGCTGTCTCGTACACAGGGTTATTGTTACCATCTTTCTAAATTCCATATATATGCGTTAGTATACTGTATTGGTGTTTTTCTTTCTGGCTTACTTCACTCTGTATAATAGGTTCCAGTTTCATCCATCTCATTAGAACTGATTCAAATGGTCCATTTTTAAAAGAACCTCAAAATTTCTCTGGTACAATGCCTGTCCCCTCTCTCTGTCATCGGATGTTTTTATATCTGTTGCAGAACCTCCATTTGTTTACCTAAGATTTGTATCTTTAGATGATAGTGAAACTTCCCTCACAGCTCAGTTGGTAAAGAATCTGCCTGCAATGCAGGAGACCCCTGTTCGATTCCTGGGTCAGGAAGATCCCCTGGAGAAGGGATAGGCTACCCACTCCAGTATTCTTGGGCTTCATTTGTGGCTCAGCCAGTAAAGAATCCACCTGCAATGCGGAAGACCTGGGTTCAGTCCTTCAGTTGGGAAGATCCCCTGGAGAAGGGAAAGGCTACCCACTCCAGAGGCCTAGAGAATTCGGGGTCACAAAGAGTTGGACATGACTGAGTGACTTTCACTTCACTTCATGATAGTGGAAGTGAAAGTGTTAGTCACTCAGTCATGTCCGCCTATTTGCAACCCCATGTACTGTAGCCCGCCAGGCTTCTCTGTCCATGGGATTCTTCAGACAAGAATACTGGAGTGGATTGCCATTCCCTTCTCTGGGTGATCTTCCTGACCCAGGGATCGAACCCAGGTCTCCTGCATTGCAGACAGATTTTTTTATGACCTGAGCCATATAGAAGATACAGAATTCAATCTTTTGTCTGAGCTGAGTGCATATTCGGGGTGGGGGGGCACCTCTTCTGCTGTCATCCAGCAGCTGGGGCTTTCTCCTGAAATGTGTGCTCTGCAGAGGGTCTTGGGCTCCAGCTCTCTATCTCTCCCCATCCTCAAGACTCAGTGAGGGATTAAGTCTAAACCAAAAGGAACGGGTGTTTCTTAAAAAAGAGCCTTTCAGGGGAAGGCATGGGGGAGGTGGGAGAGAGTATTGGGAAGCCAGCTTTGAAGCTAGGTGCTTGGTGAGATTTTGTTTAAGGTGCTTGAGGGAACTGTGGTTAAAGGTTTTCTTTTCTTCTCTTTTTTTTTTTTTTTTTTTTTACTTATTCGAGCATGACAGCACTGGGCCTTGTCCTGCTCATACCTTGAACTTGATAATGCAGCACATCCTCCAATCAGATCTCATTGTAAGGTTTTTCTATGAGTAAAACTTGCAAAAGGGAAGGATTCCTGTAACTTCTATAACATTCCATAGTAGTCTTTCTTGTTTTCTTTCCCTCCCTCTCTCAAATAGTTTATTACTACATTAATAAAATTGTTTGATATTCTGTATAGTAAGAGGACTCTCATTTATTTTATCAGACAGGTCCTGTATTTTAAATAGTATGTTAGGTTTTATGTTGTGTGTGTATATGGTGGAGGGGGAGGAGGATGCTGTATTATATTCCTGGATTCTGAGCTCTCTGTTTACTCCTGAGAGTTTCTTCAATATGTTTTCAATAGGTGTTGCTGCTACTTAATTTCTCCATCCTTTAGCTATGAAGTTGAGATTTTTGGTTCTAAGTTTCTGGCTTTGTCATATCTGATATACTGTTGTTGTGCAGTGGCTAAGTCATGTTCAACTCTTTGTGACCCCATGGACTGAAGCATGCCAGGCTTCCCAGTCTTTCACTATCTATGGGAGTTTGCTCAAACTCATGTCGATTGAGTTGGTGATGCCATCCAACCATCTTATCCTCTGTCACCCGCTTCTCCTTTTGCACTCAATATCTCCCAGCTTCAGGGTCTTTTCCAATGAGTTGGCTCTTCGCAACAGGTGGTCAAAGTATTGGAGCTTCAGCTTCAGCATCAGTACTTCCAATGAATATTCAGGGTTGATTTCCTTTAGGACTAACTGGTTTGATCTCCTTACTGGCCCAGGGACTCTCAAGAATCTTCTCCAGCACCACAATTCAAAAACATCAATTCTTCCACACTCAGCCTTCTTTGAAGTCCAACTTTAACATCTAACATCTGTATATAACTACTGGAAAAAAACATAGATTTGACTATAGGGACCTTTGTTAGCAAAGTGATGTCTCTGCTTTTTAATATGTTGTATAGGTTGGTCATAGCTCTCCATCCAAGGCACAAACGTCTATACCAGCCCCCACGATATTAGATTCATAGGTTTCATCATATTAGATTCAGTCCCTTGTTCCATTCTGCTATTTTTTTTAGTATTCTGTCAATATTTTTCAATTTATATACCAAACATAGATTTGTTAAATATGTCTTCTAGGTTTTCATGCAAATAATCAAGAAAAAAAAAAACATTGAATAAGAAAAGTCTTCCAACATGGTACTGTAGACTTTTCTCCAGATTGTTATCTGTGGTTAAAATACACATCTTAAGTATACTTGTTCATCGAGGGACTGATCTACTTAATCATCCTTACGCTCAGTTCATGTGTTTTCATCTTATCCTCATGGATCTCATGACAAGCCTTAGATGTTTTGATACATCCAAGATCATGCTGATGTCTATAGATTCTGTCTTTGTCTCATTAGGTCAAAGAGTTTCTATATCCTATGAATCTGAAAACCTAGGGATATTCATGATCATGAGTTAGTTCTAGGCATTCCAGAAGGAGTCTGACTTGGTCTGGAAGTAACTAGGAGAGACTCACTGATCTGGAGTGCTCTTGTATAAGAAGATTTAGATGACCTCTGGTTGATAGTGTTGGTGCTTCTTATTTTTAGCTTTTTTATCCTGAAATCTCTTACACTAATTTATGCCATGTTATACCCTTTAGATCACATTTCATTTTGTGCTATGATAAATTATATGGTGGAGATGACACCCTGGAACTAAATAATGCAATATAGTTTGCTAGCTTTTTGAAACCAAAATTTGAATGATTTTTCCTGTATCCAAGGAATAGATTATTATTCAAGAGTTGTAGTCATTCATTTTTAAATTTATTCTGAAGGTTCTCTGGTTTGCTCTGGAAAGAAGCTAAGTAGGCTGATACCACCTTTTATGAATTCTGATGTTAGTTTAAGAGTAGTGATGACTTGAAATGACTGATTATTAGGATTCAAATGGAGAATGTGAGTTCACACTTTAAAGATCTTTCTCTTCTTCATAGCTCAGTCATATAAATATGTTAAAAATGGATTTACGCTAATAATAAAACAATTGTTACAATTCCCTGTTCTAGAGAGTACATGACAACAGTTATACAAATGTAACTTTTAAAAATCTCTTAAACCAGCTGACCGAATGTGTCAGTCTGTCTCTTTTCTAGAAACTTCTGATCCTTGGAACTTCTGCTGTTTCAAAAGAAGTGAGTCCTTAGGGAGACAGGAATTTAACTCATGGTCTTGGTAAGAATTCAGTTTTTGTTGTTAAAGAAATTGATTGAAGTTTCTGCTGTCAATATTTGAAATCATGCTACAGTATAAGAGTGATAGCTTGACTATATGGGAAAAAAGTTAAATGCCTATGTAGTCATATTTCAAATAAATCAAAATTTATGGAGTAAAACATCACATTTTATAGTTTACCATTCCTCAATTTTCATTTAATTAGTTACATACTTTGCCTTATTGCCTGGAATTCACTGTAGCAGTTGTCAGTTTCAGTATAGTCTCTATATGCCATGAGTATCAAGTACAGCTTTGTAAGTTGCTTGCTATTACATTTTTTATGTTACATTGAAAAATTACTTGAGTCAGCTTTGACTTCTTTCTCACTTTGGCTTGCGTGCAGATTGTTGAAAATTCTCTTTCCATCTATAGAACCTAACATTATACTTGCATTTCCTCTTTAACCATTAATGTCCTTCATTTAAATATCAGTGAGTCTGACACATCTGGTCAAGAAAGTCTCTCTCTCCCCTCTCTCTGTGTGTATCTCTATTTATTGCTTTTTTCTTGGATTCTACACTCCTGTGTTCATTTTTCTTCATTGAAATGATAAATACTTCTGTAGTTTTCCAAGCTTTTCAGGTGATTCTTTTGTTCAGACAACATTTATAACCCTTAGACTAACTATTAACCAGGATTATGGCTAGCTAAGCTTATGGAAGAGATATTTCATTAAGTATAGTAAGACATGTCTGACCTTAAAATCACATATTTAATGATTTACATCTCTGAGTCAAACTTGTTGAAGTCTAGCAGCTGTAAGAGTGCTATTCTCTTATATATGATCCATTCATTCAGCTTACTGCGTATCAGATATTTGTTAAACATTATGATGGTATACACCATGCTTCTTTTGAATGTGATTAGCTATGATGTTCTCAATTTCAATTCAGCAACTTTTATTTACTCTTCAATGGATATATGACTGAACTTCTGTGATCTTCTACCTTAAAGACTTTCTGCCATACTATAGAATACATTTTGGAAATCCTGGCTTTTCTAGAGCAGTCAATTTCCTAGAGCTCTGCCCCTCAACTTTAATAAACATGTAAATCCCCTGGGGATCTTCCTAAAATTTAAATTCTGATTCAGGAGGTGTGGATCAGGGCCTGAGATGTGACATTTCTAACAAGCTCCCATATGATGTTTGTGCTACTGGTCTGTGCACCCTGCTTTGAATAGTGAGGCTAGAGTTCTCTGGGTAGTAATGTGATTACAGAACAGTGATTATAGTAAGTATTCTCTCTCCATTCTTTCATTGGTAACTTTTGCTTTGATGACAGAGGAAAAGCTGATGGTGGCATAACTGAACTCTTTGTTTCTCTGGGCTTTCAAAGTGCTTCCACCTTATCAGGAGCAGCTCAGTCCAATATTCTGATTATATGTCCTTGCCTTTCTCCCTTTGAAGAAGAAAGGTCAATCTCTTGCTTTTTATTCCTCTTGCTTTTCTGATTTTGTTTTATACAACCAGTACATAATTAAATCCTCCTAATTCTGTTTTACTTCTGTCCCCCTAAAGCTGGTTGATTTTAAATAAATACACCACTGAGTTTTTATGCTCTGCTGCCGCAGCATGCAAGGTTTCCATTAAGCCAGGGAATGAAGTCTCTACCATGAATCGCTTAGGTAATTACTCAAGGTCAGTGCAAGGTGTCTTGATACTTTTCACCTAAATATGTAATCAGATCTCTTTGAATTTTCCAAGACTAAAAACAAGATTGGTCCCAAGGTTAGAGATAGGACCAAGCATACAAATGGGGTTAAAAAAGCACCAGCTGTGTAGGAAGAGACTCTAGGAGCAGAGTTCTAGGCAGAGTTATCATCCTTTATTGTGCATTGAAATCAACTTCAAAGCTTAAAATGCAGATTCTTGGATATGACTCCACCAAAATCAGAAAACATAGACAAAGGAGGGGACCCAGGAATACGTATTTTTAATAAGAATAAATGATATTCTGATGTATTCTGTAGCACCCACATTATGAGAAATTCTGGTGTTTATGCAATATCCAAAGGCAAAGTATTTGAGCATTTGAAATGAATGCTTGGTCATTATGGAATAGACACATTTAAGAATTATCTTAATTTTAAAATATTCCCCTCCATAAGCAAAAAGTATTTCATTCAGAGTGTTAATGGAAACATTAGTTAAATTTCCAGTGGATAAATTTTCAAAGGAAGGTAACTATCATGGTGTCACATAAATTATTGTATCTATTCACCTGGAGCCTGCTTATTAGAGACTCTTCCACACTAACAAATGTCAAAAGTTTCTAAAGGATGAGCTTATTAGAAGTCTTAGGCAGTAGCAAAGCTTAGTACTTCTCAGGGACACCCAAATGGCCTTCAGAAGCATAAGAACAGGATAAAACTAGAGAATAAAATCTATGACAACAAAATAAAAGTTCAGTAACTTCAAGGAGATCCAACCAGTCCATTCTAAAGGAGATCAGTCCCGGGTGTTCTTTGGAAGGAATGATGCTAAATCTGAAACTCCAGTACTTTGGCCACCTCATGTGAAGAGTTGACTCATTGGAAAATACTCTGATGCTGGGAGGGACTGGGGGCAGGAGAAGAAGGGGACGACAGAGGATGAGATGGCTGGATGGCATCACCGACTCGATGGACATGAGTCTGAGTGAACTCCGGGAGTTGGTAGTGGACAGGGAGGCCTGGCGTGCTGCAATTCATGGGGTCACAAAGAGTTGGACAAGACTGAGCGACTGAACTGAACTGAACTGAACTGAACCGAACCTTTCTCAAGGACTGTAGCACTCCTGTCCACAGGGTCGCAAAGAGTTGGACACAATTTAGTGACTGAACAACAACAGATCTTTCCTGAATATTATGGAAAAGTGCAAGGCAAAGAAAATAAAAAGAGATGAATCATAGGTCTGGAGGACAAAGGAATGAGATTCAATGCAAGGGTTACAAGTAGGTATTCCTTAAGTGAAGAAGGAAAAAAAGCATATAAATAAATTGGGGTGCAGGAGTGACGTCAGGAAGATGGCAGAGTAGGAGGTCCCAGCCTTTATCCTATTAGAAAAACCAACAATCAGACAGCTATTTGTGCACCAAAATAGCTTTGGGAGAGCTCTGGTGTCCAGTTAAGAATCTGGAGTGACACAGTGAAGCAAAGAAATCCAAGTATAACCACACACGAAGGGGAAAAAGAACAGTGTCCTTTTGTCTTCATCACCCTATGCTTCAGGCCAGCATGACAGTGCCAAGAGGGATTGCCTCGATTTGCAAGTGCTTCTCATTGGGGGAAAAGGAGATCAGGGTGAGTGTCCAGCTTCTTCACCCTTTCAAGGCACTGTGGAAGGACCTAAATGAAGTTCATCCCACACGATACCTAAGGAGACTGACATAGTTGAGACGTCTGCAAATAGCTGTGAACAAAATGAAGGGTGGGGCCAACCACACAGTACCAACCATGCAGTGGGTACCCATGGTTCCCAGTGGCCTTCTTTGCAGACAACCCAGGAGCCTCCACCATTGAAGACCTCTACAGCCCTCACAGCCAACACACCCTCCCTGAAAACATCACCTCCAAAGATCCTGCAGTGTTGGTCATTGCAGAACCCAGAGTTCTGCTCTGCAGAAGACCCCATTATCTTTAACCGCTGAGAAACCTATAGCCATTGCAGCAGATGCCCCAAAGTTTTCACTATTGAGGACACCACAGTTTTCCCCTTGATGGACTGCACCAATCTTGTCACTCCACCATGCTTTGGATTTGTTCCCGCCGGCACTGCTGTGGGTGCCTTGGTCCCAGGACCTCTTGATCACTGCCCAACTAGGGCTCACAGCTCAACTCCACCAATCACACAGGCACCAGCCTGCTGCTGGCCCCAGACTCCACTTGCAGGCACCAGTTCACACCGCTGAGGGCAACCTGAAGACCTCCACTGTGGCTGAGTGCGAGTGCATACCGCCAGCCCCCACTCACGTTGATGGCCCTGTTTCCTGAGGCCACATGCACCTAGGGGATAGACAGCCCTAGCCCTGCCACAAGTCCCCACAACCATGAGTTACTGGCCCCAGCCCCACCATCACCAGCCGTGATGCATTTGATGTGCAGGCACATTTGACACGGAGCCCAGAGGCACTTGCCAAGTACCCAGATAGCCCTTGTAGCTACTGCCACCTCCCACAGCTCTGCCACTGAGGACCACTCAGTTGTGGAGGATTGGTACAGTCCAAGAACACGTACCCAATTCTTTATACTTACCCATACGTTTAATTTTTTAAACATCCATTCTTAGGAAACAAAGATTTGCAGAAAGATGTATATAGAGGGATATTTCAAAAATTACATATAATGAACCACTTTACTTTTCCTTTACTTTTTTGCCTTTAATTCTGCTGTCACATGCTATCACCTGTTATAATATTTCCTAACACTCAATAAGCTGCCACTAACGGCACTCAGTTCAGTTCAGTTCAGTCGCTCATATCTGTCTGACTCTTTGTGACTCCACGGACTGCAGCACGCCAGGCCTCCTCGTCCACTGCCAACTCCCAGAGTTCACTCAGACTCATGTCCATTGAATTGGTGATGCCATCCTCCATCTCATCCTCTGTTGTCCCCTTCTCCTCCTGCCTTCAATCTTTCCCAGCATCAGGGTCTTTTCAAATGAGTCAGTTCTTCACATCAGGTGGCCAAAGTATTGGAGCTTCAGCGTCAGTCCTTCTAATGAATATTCAGGACTGATTTCCTTTAGGATGGATAGCATTAACCCTTCCTTACCAAATTATTGTTGCTGCTTCTAAGTCACTTCAGTCATGTCCAACTCTGTGCGACCCCATAGACGGCAGCCCACCAGGCTCCCCTGTCCCTGGGATTCTCCAGGCAAGAACGCTGGAGTGGGTTGCCATTTCCTTCTCCAATGCATGAAAGTGAAAAGTGAAAGTGAAGTCACTCAGTCGTGTCCAACTCTTCGAAACCCCATGGACTGCAGCCCACCAGGCTCCTCCGCCCATGGGATTTTCCAGGCAAGAGTACTGGAGTGGGGTGCCATTGCCTTCTCCAAAATTATTGTTAGGACATCTTCATTTTTTAAGAAGCTTTGTTTGTTTTCTCAGTAGTATCTGGGAAGCTGAACCCTAATTAAAGGAGGTATTGTTGTAGACAGTTCAATTGGATTCTATGGTAAAAGTACCTGATGACGCTTGACAACTATGCCATTTACCACTATAATGGCATGACTACATAGTGTCTGGGATCATATACAATAGGGATGCGTTTTTTCCATGAGAGAATGAGAAAGATATATTAATGAGCTATTAAGAACTAGGAACATCAGTTTTAAAGAAAAAGTTCCTATGCTAATGTTTAGTTGAATAATGCTCAAATTTGGAAGTATTTTGTGGTCTGGGACATCATTTATTTGGAAACTTAAACTTACTTATTTTGGAAGCAGGCCAATCAACTAATACATCATTCATGTTATACCAATATAATAGCAATTCTGTGAAATTGAAGTAGCAATTTTAATTTTCTCTCAAAGTAAATGCCATATCAATGAATTAAATGAATAATTAGTTACTGCCAAATGAAATTCATTTGATTTCTGAAATGCACTCCACATTATACTAATATTTTCCCTATTAGAACACATATTAAACATTTTAAATAATGCAGTTTGGGAATTAAAGACCATATCTCTAAATATTTCCATTCAGCACTGTTTATATAAAATTCCCTGGGGATTCTCAGTCCCTTTGGTGGATCCCCAGGTTGGGAAACCTGTGGTGGGCCTGAGAATTTTCATGACAGTGTGCGAACTTATCACTGCAGACGGTGACTGCAGCCATGAAATTAAAAGATGCTTGCTCCTTGGAAGAAAATCTCTGACAAACCTAGACAAACATATTAAAAAACAGAGATATTACTTTACTGACAAAGGTCCGTATAGTCAAAGCTATGCTTTTTCCAGTAGTCATGTATGAATGTAAGAGTTGAACTATAAAGAAAGCTGAGCACTGAAGAATTGATGCTTTTGAACTGTGGTGTTGGAGAAGACTCTTGAGAGTCCCTTGGACCACAAGGAGATCAAACCAGTTAATCCTAAAGGAAATCAGCCCTGAACATTCATTGGAAGGACTGATGTTGAAGCTGAAGCTCCAAAAGTTTGGTCACTTGATGCGAAGAACTGACTCATTGGAAAAGACCTTGATGCTGTGAACAATTTAAGGCAGGAGGAGAAGGGGATGACAGAGAATGAGATGGTTGGATGGCATCACTGATTGGATGGACATGGGTTTGAGCAAGCTCAGAAAGTTAGTGATGGACAGGGAAGCCTGGCATGCTGCAGTTCATCAGGTCACAAAGAGAGTCGGAGATAACTGAGCAACTGAACCGAACTGAACTGAACTGAATTGTTCATATTTGGACATTCAAATCCAAATTTGATATTTTATATATTCTGAAAGCTGGGTGTATTACTGACTTCTCTTTTTTTCCATTTCTTCCTGTTTCTTTAGCTGACACCAACTCTATATCTTTTACCTTGCCCTTCTTTTATATACCATCTTGAGCTACCTGTCTGACTTAGTTCTTTCTGCTCTATGCCTCTTTCTTAAAATGACTTGACAAAATGTTTTGCCTATGATTGTCACTATGTGAAGGTCTTAAAACTTTTACAGGTTTCATGAGACTGTGTATGTTTCTGAGATTTCTGTAGGTTTTAAAACACAAATTTAAAGAAGATAATATATTGGCATATGAAACCAATGTATTTTTATCCTTAGTAATTTCTACTTTTGGTTTCCCACTAACCCAACCCCCTTAACAAGGGTCAAGCTTGGCTGATTTGAACATCAAGGTTGCTCTTATAAGCCAATAATAGTGAAAACTCAAGATATCCCTTTCTTTCTGGTCCCTGTAGAGTGTTAAGAAATAGAATAAAAGCTCAGGCAGCTTAAAGATGTTGAAAGTATGTGACCTGTGTCCTCTTGTCAATATGGAAACTCAAAGTAGGATGGATTGGGCATCACTGTAGAAATACCCAGATAAGAATAATAAAACTTGATGATACCCAAGTAAGGAGACTGTTGGAGGAAGCTTAAATCCAGGTTTGTTTCTGTGCCATATCCAACACGGTGGGCAAGGAATAATGATGTAGCTTTAGTAGAGAGAGGTGGCTGGATAGATGAGCACGTGTCAGCACACCTGTGTCGGCAGGTGTCACCACAGCATGCTTGTGGTGTACATACAGGGGAACTACATGTTTCCAATGTCTCCAGGAGTACACAATTTCTTTCCCTAGATACCGGTTGGCCAGGAGGAAAAAGAAAATAAATTCTTTTTAAGGGGGTGAACTTTAAATTGATGATTTACCCAAAAAGTGTGTTAAAATACCTTGATTCTGAGACATCAAAACTTGGCAAATTTACCATCATCATCAGTAGTAGTGCTATGAAACTTGGGAACAGGATTGCATAGTCAAAGACCTTGTAGAATAGAGTATGAATTATTGTTTCCAATGTGCTTGTATGTGTGTGTGTGTTATGGAAAGCTCTTTAAAAGAGTACATAAAAGGTTATCACCAAGAGAAATAATTTGAACAAAGAAAAAGCTATGGCTGAAAATGGAAACACTTGGGTAGGAAATGCATTTGTCTTAAAAAATCTATTACAGAAAAATATTTGAAAAATAATGAATATCACTTGTATTTCTTGAAGTATCCTAGTCAGCATTACATTTATAATTTCTTCTCTAAAGAATTATAAAATAATTGGACAAGCTTACACAAAGCAATATAATTTTCCTAAAAGAATGAGAAAGATAAACTGATTACCATTAAATGTAACCTCACTGCATCTCCAAGAAAAAATTAAAAGATTTTTTCATATTTTATAAGTATACTATACAACTGCTGAAGCAGCATTCATCACCTCTTTGTTTCAAGCAAGGAGCTGAATTCAGGCGAAAGGATTGGTCTTGGTCAACAGTTCCCCTTTTAAGGATTCATCCTGGATGTCTCCCCGAGCAACTGGTGCTTATATCTCATTAGACATATCTTAGTCACGTGGTCATAGGAGCTGTAAGAGAAGCTCAAAATATGGTATTTTGTAGTCTGAGTAAAATTAGAATCCTACTACTAAGAAAGAAATGTAAGAAAAGAGATACTGGCTAGGTAATTAGCAGTTTTTGACATCCTGTCTTGGTGTTTTTGTTAAAAAAAATCCTACATGGGATTTTTGTTATTAAAAAAAAAAATGGCTTGGAGCTTTAGTTTCTGAGTGTAGAACAAGTGGCTAAACAGATAAATATACAGAAGTGCTGCATAAACTATAGGAGGCTATCTGCATGAAAGCTATCATTACTAGCAGGTTTCATGTGAATTTTTTAAAGCCAAGAGTAGATATAATCTATGGCCCCTCAGGGGTTTGTAATCTTAGAGAATAATTATATCCATGCTTCACTAATTAGAGCATGCAATAAAAGCAAAACTAAATAAACAAAACATAAAGAATAATTCTAGATTCTAATCCTTTATTTTTAAAAACACTTGTAGAGATAAATGTTCAAAATACCACTTAAGGACCAGATATAGCCCAGCCTTCAGACCAGATTGTTGATTATGTCAGTTAAAGCCTGTTCTGGCCTTTGAATAATTCTCAGAGGGCAAGATTCTTTTTAGCATTTTAGGGAGGCACCTTTCTGCCTCCCTAGGAATAACTTACAGTCAGAATTTATTTATAGTGTGTCTGGGGTTTTATTAATAGATTTTATTTTTAGAGCAGTTCTAGGTTTATAGAAAAACAGAGTAGAAGGTACAGAGAATTCCTATGTATCTAGTCTTCTCCTGTCCTCTGCTTGCCCTATTAATAACATCTTACATTAATCTGGTACATTTGTTAAACTTGATGAATCAGTAGTGATACATTACTGTTAACTAAAATCCGTAGTTTATATTAATTATGGCTCACTCTTTGTGTTGTAGAGTACTGTGGATTTTGGCAAAATGTCATGTATCCACCATTACAGTGCCAAACAGAAGTTTCACTTCCCTAAAAATTTCCTGTTTGCCACCTATTTGTTGTTGTTGAGTTGCTAAGTCGTGTCTGACTCTGTGACCCCAAGAACTGCAGAATGCCAGGTTTTCCTGTCCTTCACTATCTCCCTGAGTTTGCTCAAACTCATGTCTATTGAGTCGATGATGCCATCCAGCCATCTCATCCTCTGTCACCCTCTTCTCCTTTTGCCTTCAATCATTCAAAGCATCAAGGTCTTTTCCAATGAGTTGGCTCTTTGCAACAGGTGGCTAAAGTATTGGAACTTCAACTTCACCATCAGTCCTACCAATGTTGATTTCCTTTAGGATTGACTGGTTTGATCTCTATGTAGTCCAAGGGACTCTCAAGAGTCTTCTCCAGCACCAAAATTCAAAGTCATCAGTTTTTGGCTCTCAACCTTCTTTATGGTCCAACTCTCACATCCATGCATTACTACTTGAAAAACCACAGCTTTCACTATATGGACCTTTGTTGGCAAAGGGATATCTTTGTTTTTTTAATACACTGTCTAGGTTTGTCATAGTTTTACTTCCAAGGAGCAAGTGCCTTTTAATTTCAAGGCTGCAGTTATTGTCTGCAGTGAATTTTGAGCCCAAGAAAATATAATCTGTCACTGTTTCAACTTTTTCCCCATCTATTTGCCATGAAGTGATGGGACTGGATTTCATGATTTTGGTTCTTTGAATGTTGAGTTTTAAGCCAGCTTTTCCACTTTCCTCTTTCACCCTCATCAAGAAGCTCTTTAGTTCCTCTTTACTTTCTGCTATTAGAGTGGTATCATCTATGTATCTGATGTTGATATTTCTCCCAGCAATCTTGATTCCAGCCTGTGACTCAACTAGTCTGGCATTTCACATGATGTACTCTGCAAATAAGTTAAATAAACAGCATGACAGTATGCAGCCTTGTTGTACCCCTTTACCAGTTTTGAGCCAGTCAGTTGTTCCATGTCTGGTTCTAACTATTGCTTCTTAACCATCATACAGGTTTCTCAGGAGACAGGGAAGGTGATATGATATTTCCCACTCCAGGATGTCTTGTTCTTGGTAAGTGATCACACCTTCTTGGTTATCTTGGTCATTAAGACCTTTTCTGTATTATTCTTCTGTGTATTCTTGCCACCTCTTCTTCATTTCTTCTGCTTCTGTTAGGTCCTTTCTGTTTCTGTCCTTTATTGTGCCTTTCTTTGCATGAAATGTTCCCTTGGTATCTCCAATTTTCTTGAAGAGATCTCTAGTCTTTCCCATTCTATTGTTTTCCTGTATTTCTTTATAGTGTTCATTTAAGCAGGCCTTTGTATCTCTCCTTGCTCTTCTCTGGAACTCTGCATTCAGTCGAGTATAGTTTTCCCTTTCTCCTTTGCCTTTCTTTCTGTTCTTTTCTCAGCTACTTGTAAGGCCTCCTCAGGCAACCATTTTGCATTCTTGTGTTTTTTTTTTTATCTTTTTTTCTTAATTTAAATTTATTTATTTTAATTGGAGGCTAATTACTTTACAATATTGTATTGCTTTTGCCATACATCAACATGAATCCACCACGGGTGTACACGTGTTCCCCATCCTGAACCCCCCTCCCACCTCCCTCACCATACCAGCAAAAGAGACACAAATGTATAGAACAGTCTTTTGGACTCTGTGGGAGAGGGAAAGGGTGGGATGATTTGTGTTTCTTTTCCTTTGGGATGGTTTGTTTCAATGCCTCCTATTTAATGTTACAATCCTCTGTCCATAGTTCTTCAGTCCCTCTATCAGATCTAATTCCTTGAATCTATTTGTCACTCCACTGTGTAATCATAAAGGATTTGATTTAGATCATACTTGTATGGCCTAGTGGTTTTCCCTATTTTCTTCAATTTAAACCTAAATTTGCAATAAAATACTGTAAGTTAATTGAAAAATAAATAAATAAATAAACCTAAATTTGCGATAAGGAGCTCATGATCTGGGCCACAGTCAGCTCCAGGTCTTGTTTTTGCTGACTGTGTAGAGCTACTCAATCTTTAGCTGCAAAGAATATAATCAATCTGATTTTGGTATTGACTATCTGGTGATGCCTATGTATAGAGTTGTCTCTTGTGTCGTTGCAAGTGGGTGTTTGCTATGCCCAGTGTGTTCTCTTGGCAAAGCTCTGTTAGCCTGTGCCCTGCTTCATTTTGATCTCCAAGGCCAAACTTGCCTGCTACTCCAGGTATCTTTTGACTTCCTACTTTTGCATTCCAATCCCCTATGTGAATTAAAGTATGTATTATGTTGGAAATAGTTATTGAAAACATGGGGGCATGAAATTAAAGATAGCAACTTTTATCAATCTCAGTCATTCATTGCAGTTGTCAATTTCCTGTTCTGTTCTCTGATCTGGTAGTGAGCCGAACGAAGCTTTCCCTTCATATAACTTATAGTCCATCCTATGTAAATATCTTCTTTTTAAACCTAGCAGGAATATATCTTCTTCTTAAGGCTACCACTTATAGTGCCCTGAGTGCATTTCGAGTGGGCCTATTGTTAACTGCACTTCATGCACTATTTTGTTTTCTACTCAATAATATTTTGTGATAAATACTATTCTTGTCCGCTTACAGATGAGGAAATTTCGGCTCAAAAATTATACACTTACAGAAGGTTACCCAGATAGTAAGTAGCAAACCCAGGCCTCAATAACATGGCTGCTTGGTGCCAGAGCAATGCTTTTTCCACTAAGATGCCTCCATGTGAGAATTTCCTGTTCTCTGCTCATAGAGAGGGATGGTCATCTGCTGATCCTATGATGTTCCACTAAAGTCTCTATCTACTTCTCAAGCCTGTTCTGTGGCTGAAATAATCATTTTGCTTACAATAAAGAATGAGCTGTGCAGCTGGAGAAATTACCATCCAGATGCTGATGTGTCACTTTGAATTGTTATTACAATAAGAAGTTCCTGTTCATATTTGTTTCTATTTGCATATGTACAGGAGCCACCGTTGTTCAGCCAAACCAAGCCATTTAGCAAAAATGCAGCCCAAGATTCACAAAGCAGTTCTGAAAATAGCCCATTTGGGGCCTCTTGCTGAGAAGACTGCATAAAATATGTAGACTCTTAGATTTATCTTTGAACAGTCCCACACCTTTTATCTGCAATCAACTTTCCTTCCCTTGTCCCTGCTTCCTACTCTCCCCTTTTCCTTTCTTGAGGTAGACCCTGAGAATCTGCTCTGTGCCAGGCACTAGAGAGACAAAGAACAAACATAACACTCTTTGCCCAAATGGAGCTCAAATGCTGGGACCAAGAGTTCGTTCAAGAAACAGCATTGTTCCCAGAAATAGAAATGTAGAAAAAAGGAATCTACTTGAAGTTACTATTTCTATTTTCCATCCCCTTCCTTTGTTCATACCTTTATTATCACACTTCTTATACTGAATTAGAGTTTAATTTTTTTCAATCTCTTTTACCTGGCAGTCTGTATTTTAGAACCTAAAATGGAACCTGGCACAGAATAGTTACCCAACTGAATGCCTATATCTAACTGAATTGTCAGCATTGATAACTTATGCTTTTTTTGTTTGGGAGAAAGTGGGCAGTAGAGTTCCTTCCTCAGCCAGAATTTCTTGACGTACTTGCCTTCCCCATCTCCTTTCACAAACGAATTATGTTTATGTATTTCATTATCCTGGGATATTGTTCATGAGTTTTAACACTGGGCCTGTCCAGTCTTAGGCACTGTTATAATTCAGATACTACTAATGTTGTTACACAGCATTTGGTTAGGTCCTATGTTTCACTATATTATCCAGAGGTATTCTGAAAATTACAGTAAAGAGTGGGCAATATGAATGATATTGTCTTCCTCTTGCAAAAGTGAATTGATTTGCCCAACCTCAGGGAGTTAATTAAAAGGAATCAAATTCTGTGCTTCCTACTCCATGTTATTCCTTTCCTCTCTCTCGACCATCATTGCTAGGGCATGCATTTCGTTGTTCTAATCACAGAAGGAGATTTTCAGTAATGCTGATGCAGGTACTGTGCTATGTTCTGTGTATGTGTTATCTCATTAGCCCCAGTAGGTGAGAATTATTATTTCTATTTTATAGATAAATAAAATAAGGCCAAGAGAAGTCAAATAATGCATTCAACGGTATTTGATCCATGACTGATTCCAGAAATTGCACTATTAAAAATTAATCATCAGTGACTTCCCTGGTAGTCCAGTGGTTAAGACTCTGTGCTTCCACTCCCACAGGGGACATGGGTTCAGTCCCTGGTTGTTGAACTAAGATTCCAGGAACACAGGCTGCCCAGCACAGGCAAAAAAAAAAAAAAAAACACCTTAATAATTAGCATTTGGACAGTGCTTTCTATGTACCAGGAAGCATATTAAGTATTTTACATACAGCAGTTTATTTATTTAATCTTAACACAAATCTCAATAGGCACATACCACTATTCTCTTCATTTTACAGAGGAAGAAAATTTGACTTAGAGGGTATATTAGGGTTCTTTAGAGAAATAAAGGAGAAGGCAATGGCACCCCACTCCAGTACTCTTGCCTGGAAAATCCCATGGATGGAGGAGCCTGGTAGGCTGCAGTCCATGGGGTCGCTGAGGGTCAGACATGACTAAGCGACTTCACTTTCACTTTTCACTTTCATGCATTGGAGAAGGAAAGGGCAACCCGCTCCAGTGTTCTTGCCTGGAGAATCCCAGGGACGGGGGAGCCTGGTGGGCTGCCGTCTCTGGGGTCGCACAGAGTCAGACATGACTGAAGCGACTTAGCAGCAGCAGCAGCAGAGAAATAAAATAGAGAGAAGGGAGAAATTTTTTTTTTTTTTTAATAGGAATTGGCTTATGCACTCATGGAGGCTGAAAAGTCCCATCCCACAATCTGCTTTCTGCAAACTAGAGAATTAGAAAAGCTGGTCATGTAATTCAGTCTGGGTCTGAAAGCCTGAGTATTGAAGGACTGGTTTAAGTACAGATATGAGTCACTGGCATCACCAATGCAATGAATATGAACTTGGGTAAACTCCAGAAGATGGTGAGGGACAGGGAGGCCTGGCGTGCTGCAGTCCATGGGTTTCAAAGAGTCAGATATGACCGGGAGACTGAACAACAACAATGAGTCAAAAGCCTGAGAACCAGAAGCACTGCTGTTACTGTTCACTGAGGGCAGGTGAACAGGGCCCTGTCAACTCAAGTAAAAAGAGTAAATTCTTCCTTTCTTCACCATTTTGCTCTATTCAGGCCTTCCATGGACGGGATGATGCCCACCCATATTGATGAAGAGAATCTCCTTTACCCAGTCTACTTACTCAAATGCTCATCGCCTCAAGAAACACTCTCACAGACATCCACGGAGTGTGTTTTACTAGCTATCTGGGCATCCTTTAGCTCAGCTGAGTTGACACATAAGATTAAATGCCACAGAGAAGCTACATGACTCAAGTTCAAACTGCAAGTGTGTATTTCCTCCCTCACATCTACTCATCCATATCCAATTACTATGTTCCCATTACATACGCTTTCTATGAATAATTGACTATGCTTCTGAGGTGACCTCTCCACTTTTGAGCAAAACTCCTTCAGAAGAGCAGTCACTAATCATTGACTAACTCCAATTCTTTTGTCCTTATACTCTCCTAAGGGCTTCCCTACCATCCTTTCCCCAGATGGTAAAGAATCTGTCTGGAATGCAGGAGACCCAGGTCTGATCCCTGGGTTGGGAAGATCCCCTGGAGAAGGGAATGGCAACCCACTCCAGTATTCTTGTCTGGAGAATCCTATGGACAGAGAAGCTTGGCAGGCTATAGTCCATGAGGTCGCAAAGAGTCGGACACGACTGAGCAACTAACACACACACCACATTTAAAAGCCTAGGTGATGAAGAGGGATCTGGTAAAGGAGATTAATATGCATAAGTGGGCAAGTAAGAGTAAAATCAGGAGATCGCAATGTTCTGGAAGTTGGTAAGTTCCTCTTACCAACCCAGGAATCGAACCCAGATCTCCTGCATTGCAGGCAGATTCTTTACTCTCTGAGCCAAATGTGGAATACCCCAGAACTCAGTTATTAACCCTATTTTCATCTGCACTCACTCTTTAGATGATCTCATACAACTTCACAGTTTTAAATACCGTCTATAAACCTCTGATTCCTAACTGCCTGCCTATATCTCACTTGGATGACCAATACATATATGACAGGATCATTCAAAATAGAGTTCTTGGTTTTCTTGTTTTCTTTTCAAAACCTACTCCACTCACAGACTTCCCCAATTAAATTAATGACAACTTCATTCTATTTGATTGGACATAAATCCTCAAAGTTCTTCATTTATCCCTCTTTTCTTTTGTCCAACATTTAGTCTGTTGGAAAAATCTTTTTAGTTCTTTTTACAAAATTTATCTAGAATTTTACCACTTCTTGCCACTTCCATAGCCACCTCTCTTTTCCAAGCCACCATTGTGTTTTCTCTGGATGATTGCATCAGTCTTCTAACTGATATCCTTGTTTCCACTGTGTATCCCTGTGTCTTGGGGATACACAGTGCAAACAAGGATATCAGTTAGAAGACTACTGTAAAGCAGTTTCTCAGAGAAAGCAATGGCAATCCACTTCAGTACTCTTGCCTGGAAAATCCCATGGCGGAGGAGCCTGGTAGGCTGTAGTCCATGGGATCGCTAAGAGTTGGACACTACTGAGCAACTTCACTTCCACTTTTCACTTTTGTGCATTGGAGAAGGAAAGGGTAACCCACTCCAGTATTCTTGCCTGGAGAATCCCAGGGACGAGGAAGCCTGGTGGGCTGCCGTCTATGGGGTCGCACAGAGTCAGACACGACTGAAGTGACTTAGCAGCAGCAGCAGCAGCAAGGCAGTTTCTACCATTCTTTTGTTCAAAATCCTTCAATAACTTGCCACTTTTTTCAGAGTGAAATCCAATATCCTCACAATACCCTACAATTATCTTACATCTGCACCCCATCACAGTATACTCTCCCCTTCCTCCACTTTGCTCCAGGAAAATTGCTCTTCTCGCTATTTCTCAAATATGCCAGCCATTGTCTAACCTCATAGCCTTTCCAACTGATGTTTATTTTGTCTGGAATGTACCTCCTTCTAGTATATGCCAGGGTTATTCCCTTATTGCTTTTAAGTTTTTGTTTAAATGTCAGCTTTTCCATGAAGCATAGCTGATCACCCAATTCAAAAATAAACCTTATTTCTTATAGTCACGCTTAATCTGTTCTGTTTTTCTACAAGTCCTTTATTATCTTCTAGTGAGCTATATGATTTACTTATATGCTGTGTTTATTAGGCATTCACCTATCTTCTCCACTGGAATTGAGGCTCTACACAGGCAGAGTTGTTTTTTTTTTTAAGTCTCTTTTATTCACTAGTATTTCTAGAGTATCTAGACTAATTTTCTGACATTCACATGGCATTCAGTAGTTCCTAAATGAATGGATGGGTGAATAAGTAAGTGAATGAAACAGTGAGACTGGAACTGAACACTAGTTATTGCAGCTTGCTGCTGCTACTGCTGCTAAGTCGCTTCAGTTGTGTCCGACTCTGTGCGACCCCATAGACGGCAGCCCACCAGGCTCCCCTGTCCCTGGGATTCTCCAGGCAAGAACACTGGAGTGGGTTGCCATTTCCTTCTCCAATGCATGAAAGTGAAAAGTTAAAGTGAAGTCGCTCAGTCAAGAGACTCAGAATTCATTTTCTCCAAAACTAACTATACTGCATTTCAGTTAAACACTGCTCTGCTGGTCTGGGATCACCTATCTTAGTATCCAACTCCCAAGCTACTTCTATAGCTCGTATTGCCAACTTGCTGCTTTTAGCAGTTACCCATCACATCATGAAATTCTAATGGGTACCAGTAATGTCAAAGCACTGATTAAGCATATATTCTAATTCTACATTGTATTATTCTAGTATGAAGCTGTTACCTACTTTTCATGTGGCCTAGAGAAGATAATTTTCATCTTCATACTTTGGTTTCCTCATCTATAAAATGAAAGCTTTGACTAAATAGTCTCTAAGAATACTTCTCTCTGGGTTTGGGTATAAGTTACCACAGCATCATTCCCATAATCCACAGTGGAAGCAGCACAAGTTTTGTGATCAGAGGGGTGTGAATTCAAATCTGGGTTCAACACAATGGAATAAATCTATTCAGTTTTCTGTACCCTCTGTAGATAATTTGTCTGTAAAATGTGAATGATCATCTTCTCTATATTATAACTTTTAAGGTTATTCTAAGGATAAAATTAGAGAATATATTTTGAAATGACTAACAGTGTGTGATATATTGTAGTAATTCAATATGTGGTGTTTTGTATGTGAAATATAGTAAATCATATTTACACCTAGATAAGATTATAAAATTATGGATTGGAGGAGGAATACGATATGGGGCCATACAACAGAGCACAGTGGTCAGTGACAGGATACAGACTATCATTAAATTGGCATAGGACCTAAGTAGGTCCTGGTAGGGACAAACTCTGCCCATGTGTCATTCATGCTTTGTATATTCAGCTGCCGCACCACTCTCAGAATTATGTTTCAGATAACACACCATCTTACATGTTGTGAATGTTTGGAAGAAAACAATTCACAGACACAAATATACATCTGCTTGTAGTCTCAGTGTTTCACGCACTCTTTCCTCATTCATAAAGTGAGAACAGTTTCCAGAGGCAGGGGATAAATACCATGCCTTCTTTGCATTACCTACAACTTATACACGAGTGCAGCGGACACAGCAATAGGGAAGATATGCTTAATTTTTTGATATTTATGATTTTAGTTTGTATAATGTTTTAGCCAACAGAAACTTTTATATCTATTTTATCTTTATAACAGTCTCCCGAGGTAGGTTTTGTGATAACCCCCAAATCACAGATGAGTAAATTACAGAAACTGAGATGGAGTGATTGCTTCAACGAAACTCAGCTAACAAGGGCACCAGTGTGATCTAATTCCCTATCTCCTGTCTTTCAAGTCATCTCTGAAAGATGGAGTTAATTTACCTCAAGAAGACAGCAGGCTAATCAAACCCTCTTTCTAAATGCTGCTACTGTTAGCTCTTAGCACAATATCTATTACAAACGTTAATAACCATTGGTAAGTACTTTGGAAATCCTGCCATTAGCTCTGTTATCTGTTGGACTGTCTGGAGCCACTCACTGAGGGTCCTCTTTAGCCAAGGGCTTCTCTGTAAGCAGACTGGATCTGACAGTCATTTGCTTGAATACATGCCATGTGACAGCAAGTAAGGCTCTGTGCTTAGGTAAATGAGGCCGTCAACTTCCCTCATTAGACTTCACATGTTTACACATATGTGTGAAGACTGTTTCAGAACTACCAAGCTGCTTTAAAGCTAGAAAAAGTAGAAAGAGAATGAAGTACAAAATTAGAAAGACATGCAGAAAGAGGATAGAACTTATAAGTAAGAAGGTTGGATTCCTATCTAGGCCTTCACATTAGTGGACCATGCAGTCTTGGACACATCACCTAGTATCTGAAGCTGTTTTCTCATTTTTAGGATGGAGATTGTAAGTTCTCCAGAGAAACAAAAACCATAAGATACACAGACACACATACACACACTAACAAATTTATTTATATCCAAGGAATGGGTGTCTGCGATTGTGGGTACTGGTGTGAAATCCATAAAACAGGTCATCAGTCTGGAAACTCTTGGGCTGTAATCTTGAAAAAGAATTTCTTCTTCTCTCAAGAGACATGTTTTAAGATGTTTCAACTGATTGAATGAGGCCCACCCACATTATCGAGGTAATCTCCTTTACTTAAAGTCAAATGATTATGTGTGATAACCCCATCTAAAAAATACTTTTATAGCAATCCCCAAATAAATGTTTGTGTAACTGGGTTCTATAACCTAGTTAAATTGACACATAAAACTAATAATCACAGGGAAGGTGATAATGATGATGGTGATGGGGGAAATAGCCATCTTTCAAAATCATGAAAAACAGATCTAAATATCCATTTTAGGTGTCTAGTGCAATGTCTAGTATATAGTAGAATCTCAATATTATTTCAATATGAACAAAAGCAAATGTACGGGAGTGAGGACTTATTCATTTATCCTTGGGCCTCTTTTTTTTTCTTTCTTTCTTTCTAAATCCCACTAATGTCTCTAAATTCATTTGATTCTGGCATAATCTCAACTATATTTTCCCAATGGCTCTAAAACTAAACTGACTCAGGATAAAAGTATAATGCTTCAGAAAGAGTTTCAGGTAGATATTTTGTGCTTGAAAGAGAGCTCTGTACTCCCCTATAGAGATAACAATCCTCATTACTTCCAACCTAGCACATAAATTCTAATATATCATTATATTTCCATTATGCTATTTTATTTTTAATTTCCTATAGGCTTTAGCAACTTATTACTGTCAAAAGAAAAAATCCTTTCAGGTTTTTGAGGCTGAATGTGGCTAATCTCATAACTTTGTCAATTTAAAATAAGGACAATTACGTCTGCAGAAAGTACGTATTTTATTGTTACTTCTCATGGTTTACGTATAGACTATTGTGGTTAAGTAGAAATAGCATTGACTTTGGAATCTGGAAAACAGAGCTTTTATAATGGCTCTGTTACATAAATACTAACTATATTACCTTGAACATCTTAACTAACCTCTGCATGCCCATTTTCCTATCTATTATATTTTATAACTAGCTTTGTCCATCCTGCATCTATTCTAAAGAAATAAAACATGAAAACTATCTTGAACAATGTCTAGCTCACTGACAATACCTGATAAATATTGACTGAATCAGAATCTAAACACAGTGTGGCATTAAATCAGAACTTCACCTAGATAATATGAATATCTAAAAAAATAAAAAGTTAGTTAGCTCTGCAACAAACTAAACACAGCATTTTCTATGCTAGAAAACCTTCAGTGTTTCATTGACATTCACATTAGAATTTTAAAGTTCTATTTTGAGCATAGGTCTCTTGTACACATAATAACATATTCCTGATTATTCATTTTTTCCATATGAAGGTATTTGAGCACTTTTTCTGTAGAGCCAGTATGATAAGGTTAATCAAACTTGGATAGAAACCAGAGTATGGAATATTGAATGAACACTATCAAAATAAAGGAGCAATAAATAATCAAGATTAACTTGGCAGGGAAGGACCAGTTGCTGGCAACAGGAAGCAGGGTTAGAAACACTGGAGATTAGATTCAATTGCTAAGTAACATCAATTATGTTCCAAAGGATTGAGATCTAGCTATAAGAGCAAGAAAAAAACATTTTTAAAATGAAGGATCAAGTTGTCAATTTTAGAACAGTAAAAAAAAAAAAAAAAATTCCAAGATGAAGAGAACATCACCCACAGTGATAGCTGCCTCCTCCTTGCCCCAGTTTTGGGCTAACCCCATGCATTCCACTTTATGTTCCTCTTCATGGGTCTTCACAAATATCTTGGCTCTGAATGTGAACAAAGTGTTTTATTTTCTTATTTAATTAAAAGTTGCAAATTTCTAGGGTAGGAAGAATGTTCATATGCTTTAATAAGCATTAATTAGGAAAGACAGGAAATGAGTTTCTGCTTGAGCTTATACACTTCGCTGAAAATTAAAATGACACATTTTCAAGATTTTCATAATATCTACATTTTATATCCCTCATTTACACTGTTATGAGTACAGTGTTGCCATCTCAACATTTACACAAACCCTTTCAGATTTTATTCCATTATTTTCTCTCAATTTTTGTTTGCAGTAGTATTTTTTCACTCCTTTCCTTTTGATACGGAATGTTTCCAGATATTCCTCTTGAAAGCAAAACTTGTGAGATATGAATGTAAAAGGCAATTATTTAAGGAATAGAGACAAGTGGGCAAAGAGGTAACGCACAATAATCCAGGTACCATTATTCCTTATTGACAAATTGGATCCTTTCCAACAAGGATGACATATTGTAACTTAATCCACATTCACTGAGCAGCAAAGCAGGATGAATAATAAACTGTGGACCAAGATTTAATGAAATAATAGACCAGAGAAAAGCACAGGTTTCCTTAGAGGTATTTTTTCCATTACTATTCACAACACATCCCAAGGTAACAAGTGATGAGATGTCATATCTCCAAACTATCTTTCAGGACAAAATAAAATCATCAGATGTTAGACATTGTGCAAAATGACAACCATTGCTCTAATAATTGAACTCCAATTAAGCTGTGTATATACTCATTTACATAACCATTGTACAGTACTTGCAACAAAGATCATATCATCCTATAAACACACACACATTCTAAATGCAAAAACCTTTGTGATATATCCTTTCAATATAATTTTTGGACAGGATTCTTAGGGTAATTGATTTGCTGTGAGGTGGACTGGATTGAACCATAGCTTCTCTATGGTCAGTTACTTACCTTTAAGCCTCAGAATTCATGTCTATAAAATGCTAATAATAATTCATCCTTTTTTTTCTATCTAGGTTCAAATATGAGAATGTATGGGAAAGATAATTGTGATAAGTTTCTGTACAAATATATTATTACATATAGTAATTAATTTATTCATTATAATTCCATCAGTAAATTCTAAAACAATTCTTTGGATAAAAACAAAAATGAAATTATCATCACTTTGCCATCACTTTTATCCATATTCAAATTATAACTATAATATTGTTAAAAATACACTGGAACTTCAGCATCTAAGGGTAAGTCACCCCTTCAAAGTAGATACCTTTGGAATTTGTATTTAAATGGGCATTTATTGAGCAATTAATATTCATAAGATATTTTACTAGGTATATTATGAATATTACTTCAATTAATCCTTAGTTAGTTCTTATATGTAGATATAATTAATCCTTTTTTTCAAAGAAATAATTGAAGGAATAGAGATGTCTCCAAGTAAATGGCATAATTTGTTGGTATAGCTGCTGTTATTACTCAAATTGGGGGGAAATGATTGCATAGGCAAAACCTAAGAAAAAAGTTGTTTATACTATGGCATGTGTGTTAGGACACAAGAAAGAAGGCAGTCTTCTATGTCAGGGAGATAAGAAAGAAAATGGATTGCCAAAATAAGACTCTATATTTTGACTCAAATTTGGAAAACAAATCAGGCAACAAAGATTCAGCAAAGTACTAAGATTGATGGCTTTTAAAGTCAAGCAGAAGAATTTGACCTTAGTTCATGAGCACTGTAAGTTATTGAATAAGATAATGCCTTGATGAAACCAGTAATTTGGGAGGATGGTTTCTGGGATTCTAAAAAATTTGAAAATTTACTCATAGAACTTGAGAATTTATATAATGTTGCAAATATGCACACAGAATTGAAGATTCTTTAAAAATACCAATACAGATTTTTTAATAGAGATATTTATTTTAATATATTTGAGTCATGTACCACTACTCTATGTAAACATTGATATGTTTTGATAAATTGAACCTGTCAGATGCCAACCAACCTTTAGGGCTATTTGTTTATTTATTCATGAGCAATTATGTATTTTCCATTTTGGGTCTCTCTCTTGTTTTTATATTTCATGCCTTTATTTATAGTTACATTTTTTATGTTTGTATTATTCTTTCTTTTTTGGTGTACACCAGAATATAAGTAGTGAAAAATTTGACCATGTGAATGAGAAAAGAATGTTTGGTCTTTGGGGAAAACATTTGGTGTTTTCTTTGCATTAAATATACCAAATAAATTAGGAAAAGGGAAACCATGTGTTAGATAAGTAAGGGACGTACTTATGACTTTGTAGGTGTTTCTATCGTGTGTGTGTGCGTGAAAAGACCCAGAGTCCAAGACAGAGAGACAGAGATTCATTTCATTCTGAGTCCAAGCTTTACAATTTCTCCCTTAAAGTATGAAAATCCAGTTAGAGTAACAGTGCAATTTTTACATTGATAGTATAGTGTTTTGAGAATTGAAAACATTGATTAAATGATATTTTAAGTTGCCTACCTTTTTTGAATTGATTTCAGTTTAAACGGTCCTACTTTTCACTTTCAGGTATGTATCCCTTCTTATATTTTGAATATCTAGTAATTACTGTTAAAATGTGTTTTGTATCTGGAGACAAATGTTTATGTGCAATTCTTTGTAAATAATTTGGAATAACAAAACCAATTATAAAAGGAGTACTTTTACTGGAAGTCTAAATGTCAAGAACTGGGGTTGTATACCTCCTAACTCAATGCTCCAGAGAAATTACTGAAAGTATACATACATTCAGCTTTCCTGGTGGCTTAGCAGTAAAGAATTTGCCTGCATGAAGGAGCTGCAGGAGAAGAGGGTTCTGTCCCTAGGTTGGGAAGATCCCCTGGAGGAGGGTAAGGCAACCCACTCCAGTATTTTTGCTTGGAGAATCCCATGTGCAGAGGAGCCTGGTGGGCTATGGTCCATAGCATTGCAAAGAGTTGGACATGACTGAAGCAAATTAGCATGCATGCACGCACACATACGTACATTCATAGTGGCATGTCTACCTGAAATCTGTAAACA
Organism: Bos grunniens; assembly: GCF_055505025.1. Classification (NCBI taxonomy): domain Eukaryota; kingdom Metazoa; phylum Chordata; class Mammalia; order Artiodactyla; family Bovidae; genus Bos; species Bos grunniens. The sequence continues at coordinate 119,333,862 of NC_141194.1, read as the reverse complement.
AGAAAAGGTCTTTATATCTTGGAAGACAAAAGTGAATGGCTCTAAACAGTGTTAGAATACAGCCATTTTAATTGAAATCAAAGTGCCTATATATATAGGGAGAACATGCTAAAGGAAATATATCAACTAATGATTATTGTTTACTTCTGCGCATGCTGTGGCGCTGGGGCTTGCCAGGTGGTGCTAGTGGTAAAGAAACCATCTGCCAATGCAGGAGATGTAAGAGAAGTGAATCCCATCCCTGGGTTGGGAAGATTCCTTGGAGGAGGGAATGACAACCCACTCCAATATTCTTGCCTGGAGAATCCCATGGACAGAGGAGCCTGGATGGCTACAGTCCATGGGGTCACAAAGAGTCGGACATGTATGAAGCAACTTAGCTTGCATGCATCTGGGGGGCTACTGGGTGAGGAGTGAAGGACAAAGGAAGATGTAAAAAAATAATAAAATGGTGTCCATGACAGGGACTGCATGTATATAATCACACTTAGTTAATATGTTGGTGTTTTCTGTGTGTCTATGTGTGTGCATTTGTACTTGTATGACTGAAGAGATGCATAAAATGGTAGTCTCCTATATATGGTTGGAAAATATACCTGAACGCTCACGAGTTGCCATTAGTCCTGAACTTCTCCCACAGTTATCAAAGGCATACTGTCATGATTCAGACCTGAATCTTGCATCAGGCCAATAGCTAACTTTATTTGACACTAATATTCTAGATTATTTCAATATGGGAAGTTGTGAGAGTTGGAAGAGATGAGAAAAACTGTTAAAATTTTTGAAGGGGAATTTTGGGTGGAGATTCATTTAGAAGTTTTTAGAATAATATGATTAATAATGAGGGCAAAAAAACAACCAATTAATATTAGAAATTATATATATATATATATATATTTAAAAACAAGTCAGGAAGATAATAGTAACAGAATAAAAAAAAAAAAAATTTAACCAAAAATAGCAAAGACAAGATTAAAAAAAAAAAGTAGAATGCCAGATGCAGGGGGGAAAAATGGGGAGTTGCTGTTCACTCTGCATGAAAGTTCCATAATGTAAGATGAAAAAGTTCTAGAAATCTGTTGCTAATATTGTGCTTGTAGTTAAACAATACTGTACTGAATACTTAAAAATTTGTTAAGATAGATCTCATGTAATGTGTTTTTTACCACAGTTTAAAAAAAAGTATTGGACTTCAAATGAAAAAATAGTTTCAACATAACAGAAATCAAAACAAATATGAATGGATTAAAAATTCCATTACAAATACAAAGACATATGACCATATAGGGAGGTTTTAACATGCCACTCTAGAAATCCATTGTGTGAGCAAAAAATAAGTAAAGATTATAAAACTTTCTCCAAAGGATACCATTCTTCCTCATTACTCACAGATATCAAACTTGCAAACTCACTTTGTTAAATTAATTGGCAACCCCAAGATTGATACTTGCAGTGCTTTTGCACTTATTCACAAACATGAATAAACTGGCAGAAAATTTGAGTTGTCTGATATGAACTTTTCTAGCTGAGGTCAATCAAGTTTTGGTTTTCATATTCAAACTATAAACAAATGACTTTTTTGCAGTATAATTAATGATGATTTCAGACACACACAGCAGTAAGTGACAGCTTGCAGCAAGCAGCAGCAAATGGTGGCTAGAAGCAAGGTCTAAATTTCTCAGACCCTGAGTCCTAAACACTGGACCACAGGAGCCAGCAGTTAGGGCTAAGGTCCCTAGTCTTGCCTGCCTAGTCAAGAATAAATTCAGATGAGCAGGCAGAAGGTAAAGAGTAAAGTAAAAAGTTTATTGTAAAGAAAAGTACATGCAGAAAGGCTCATGGGTGAGCTCAGAAAGTCATGCCTTGGGAAGTTTAAACCCTTTATAAAGGGGCAGTTTTCCAGGTCTTGTCTTCCCTCAGGCCAATCACTTTGCTTTCTCCCCACAACTCCCCTCTCCCCAAGTAAATTTGTTTCAGGACCCTCCCCTGGGGTGCTTGGACACACAATAGCCAAGATGGACCTTGAAGTGAAGAATTCTGGGAGGAGCAAGACTCATTATGGCCTGGGATTATCCTCTGACTTTAACTCCAAGGACCATTTCTGCACATGTGTAGTATCTCCCCCATCAGACATTGTTTTCTTCCTTTGTCCTCGCCTTGATGATTCCCTTGAGATAAGAGACTAAGACTGGCTATTTACCCTTTTATTGTTGTCTGAATTCCTCACAATTTCCAACAAACTGTGGAGAATTCTTCAAGAGATGGGAATACCAGACCACCTGACCTGCCTCTGGAGAAATCTGTATGCAGCTCAGGAAGCAAAAGTTAGAATTGGACTTGGAACAACAGACTGATTCCAAATAGGCAAAGGAGTACGTCAAGGCTGTATATTGTCACCCTGCTTATTTACTTATATGCAGAGTACATCATGAGAAACGCTGGGCTGAATGAAGCACAAGCTGGAATCAAGATTGCTGGGAGAAATATTAATAACCTCAGATATGCAGATGACACCACCCTTATGGCAGAAAGTGAAGAAGAACTAATGGAGCTTTCGATGAAAGTGAAAGAGGAGAGTGAAAAAGTTGGCTTAAAGCTCAACATTCAGAAAACGAAGATCATGGCATCGGGTCCCATCACTTCATGGGAAATAAATGGGGAAACAGTGGAAACAGTGACAGACTATTTTGGGGGGCTCCAAAATCACTGCAGATGTTGACTGCAGCCATGAAATTAAAAGACACTTACTTTTTGGAAGAAAAGTTATGACCAACCTAGACAGTAAATTAAAAAGTAGAGACATTATTTTGTCAAAAAAGGTCCATCTAGTCAAAGCTATGGTTTCTCCAGGAGTCATGTATGGATGTGAGAGTTGGACTATAAAGAAAGCTGAGTGCCGAAGAATTGATGCTTTTGAACTGTGATGTTGGAGAAGACTTTTGAGAGTCCTTTGGACTGCAAGGAGATCAAACCAGTCAATCTTAAGGGAAATCAGTCCTGATTATTCATTGGAAGGACTGATGCTAAAGCTGAAACTCCAATACTTTGGCCACCTGATGGGAAGAACTGACTCATTTGAAAAGACCCTGATGTTGGGAAAGATTGAAGGCAGGAGGAAGAAGGGGATGACAGAGGGTGAGATGGTTGGATGGCATCATCAACTTGATGGACATGAGTTTGAGTAAACTCTGGGAATTGGTGATGGACAGGGAGGCCTGACATTCTACAGTCCATGAGGTCACAAAGAGTCGGACACAACTGAGTGACTGAACTGAACTAACTGAACTGAACTGAATTCTTCAATTGGAGACCACCTATCTCTTATCTTAACAAATACAAGCAGAAGGGTGGCTGACTGTAAATTTCCAACCTGGAGCCTATCTATGTCCTATCTCAATACAATTTTTTTGCAGTTTCTATTTTGTTTTGTTTTGGTGGTTTTGCTATTTAAAATGTACCACCAGCACAGTGCTGAAGTGTTGCCTAGCATTCGTAAGCTGAAAAAATGTTAGTCACTCAGGTGTGTCCCACTTTTTGTGACCACATGGACTGTATGTAGCCCACCAGGCTCCTTTGTCCATGTAATTCTCCAGGCAAGAATACTGGAGTGGGTTGCCATTTCCTTCTCCAGGGGATCTTCCCAACTCAGGGATCGAACCCAGCTCTCCCACATTACAGGCAGACTCTTTACCAACTGAGCCACCAGTTCAGGTCAGTTCAGTTGTTCAGTCGTGTCCAACTCTTTGCAACCCCAGGGACTGCAGCATGCCAGGTCTCCCTGTCCATCATCAACACCCAGAGTTTACTCAAACTCATGTCCATTGAGTTGGTGATGACATCCAACCATCTCAGCCTCTGTCACCCCCTTCTCCTCCTGCTTTCAATCTTTCCTAGCATCAGGGTCTTTTCAAATGAGTATTGGAGTTTCAGCTTCAGCATCAATCCTTCCAAAGAATATTCAGGACTTATTTCCTTTAGGATGGACTGGTTGGATCTCCTTGAAGTCCAAGGGACTCTCAAGTCTTCTCCAACACCACAGTTCAAAAGCATCAGTTCTTTGGCACTCAGCTTTCTTTATAGTCCAACTCTCACATCCATACATGACTCCTGGAAGAACCATAGCTTTGACTAAATGAACCTTTGCTGGCAAAGGTATGTCTCTGCTTTTTAATATGCTGTCTAGGTTAGTGATAATTTTTCTTTCAAGGAGCAAACGTTTTTTAATTTCATGGCTGCAAAATCATAAAGTCTGTCACTGTTTCCATTGTTTCCCCATCTATTTGCCATGAAGTGATGGGACCAGATGCCATCATCTTAGTTTTATGAATGTTGAGTTTTAAGCCAACTCTTTACTCTCCTCTTTCACTTTCATCAAGAGGTGTTTTAGTTCTTCGCTTTCTGCCGTAAGGGTGGTGTCACCTGCGTATCTGATGTTATTGATATTTCTCCCAGCAATCTTGATTCCAGCTTGTGCATCATCCAGCCCAGAATTTCTTTTGATATACTCTGCATGTAAATTAAATAAGTAGAGTGACAATTTACAGCCTTGATGTACTCCTTTCCCTATTTGGAAGCAGTCCATTGCTCCATGTCCAGTTCTATCTGTGGTTTTTTGACCTGCATACAGGTTTCTCCGGAGGCAGGTCAGGTGGTCTGCTATTCCCAGCTCTTGAAGAATTTTCCAGAGTTTGTTGTGATCCACACAGTCAAAGGCTTTAGTGTCGTCAATAAAGCAGAAGTACATGTTTTTCTGGAACTTTTTTGCTTTCTCAATGATCCAACAGCTGTTGGCCATTGGATCTCTGGTTCCTCTGCCTTTTCTAAATCCAGGTTGAATATCTGGATGTTCATGGTTCATGTACTGTTGAAGCCAGGCTTGGAGAAATTTGCCATTTTTTTGCTAGTGTGTGAGATGAGTGCTATTGTGTTGTAGTTTGAGCATTCTTCGACATTGCCTTTCTTTGGGATTGGAATGAAAACTGATCTTTTCCATTCAGTGGCCACTGCTGAGTTTTCCAAATTTGCTGGCGTATTGAGTGCAGCACTTTCACAGCATCAACTTTTAGGATTTGAAGTAGCTCAACTGGAATTCCATCACCTCCATTAGCTTTGTTCGTAGTGGTGCTTCCTAAGGCCCACTTGATTTCACATTCCAGAATGTCTGGTGCTAGGTGAGTGATCACACTATCGTGATTATATTGGTCATGAAGATCTTTTTTGTACAGTTCTTCTTTGTATTCTTTCCAGCTCTGCTTAATATCTACTGCTTCTGTTAGGTCCATACCATTTCTGTCCTTTTTTTGTGCCCATCTTTGCATGAAATATTCCCTTGGTATCTCTTATTTTCTTAAAGTGATCTCTAGTCTTTCCCATTCTTTTGTTTTCCTCTATTTCTTTGCATTGATCACTGAGGAAGGCTTTCTTATCTCTCCTTGCTATTCTTTGGGACCCTACATTCAAATGGGTATATCTTTCCTCTTCTCCTTTGCCTTTCACTTCTCTTCTTTTCACAGCTATTTGTAAGTCTTCCTCTGACAACCATTTTGCCTTTTTGCATTTCCTTTTTTGGGGACGTTCTCGATCACTGCCTCCTGTACAATGTCACAAACCTCTGTCCATAATTTTCCCGTCACTCTGTCTACTGAGCCACCAGGGAAGCCCCAACCTCAAAAAGTCTGTGATTCATCTAATGGAGAACATTCCTGCAGTAGGTAAGCTTTATCCTTGTATTCATTTTAAAGCTGTTGGTTGTGAGGTCAGTGTCAATAAATCTACACTATATTTTAAATAAAGTGTCTTTAAGCAGAAACACGTTAAATAAGGTTATATTTTGAATAGTTAATGAAAATACTGTGACCTGATGCCTGTAGGAACCCAATCTGTTAATTCTCTAGGAGCAATGGCTCAGTATTTGCTAATGTGGTGTTCAAAATGACTTTACTAGAACATAGTTACAGTGAATAATGAGAATCGACTATATATGTGCGTATGGAATTTGTGTTAAACAATAAAAAATACATACTATTTTTAGAAACCAATGAAATATTTGCTCATGTAAAAATAATGCCCTATATTGTCAGAAAAATCTCAATTATTCTAAAATTTTACATCATATGTCTCACAATCTGTTGCTACAATGCAAAAAATAGAAGTTAATAATCAAAGGGCATTCCACAAAATTATTTTTTTAATAAATATATTTTTATGATATTGTTAAAATCCACTAGGCAAAATAAATTTTAAAAGATTGACAACACAAAATGTTCACAAGGATGTAGAGTAGTTGAAACTCTCACTCATTTCTGGAAGAGGTGTAAAATGGTACAACACACTGAGAAATGTTTCAGTAATTTTTCAGAAAATTAAACATACCCCTACCTTTGACTGAATAATTGAAATCTTAGATTTATCGAAGATATATAAAAACATCTGTCCACAGAAAGACATTTATAAAAATGTAACAGTACATGAACTGAGAACTTCCAGATGTATAAAGTCGATTTAGAAAAGACAGATGAACCAGAAGTCAAATTTCCAACATTTGTTGAATCATAGCAAAAAGCAAGCAAATTCCGTGAAACATCTACATCTGTTTAATTGACTATGCTAAGGCCTTTGACTCTGTGGATAACAATAAACTGTGGAAAATCCTTACAGTTGAGATTACCAGACCACCTTACCTGTCTCCTGAGAAACCTGTATGCAAGTCAAGAAGCAACAGGTAAAACCATACGTGGAACAACAGACTGGTTCAAAATTGGGAAAGGAGTACTTCAAGGCTGTATATTGTCACCCTGCTTATTTAATTTATATGCAGAGTACATTTTGTGAAATGCCAGGCTGAATGAAGCTCAAGCTGGAGAAATATCAACAACTTCATGTATGCAGATGATACCACTCTAATGGCAGAAAGAAAAGAGAAACTGAAGAGCCTCTTGATGTGGGTGAAAGAGGACAGTGAAAAAGCTGGCTTAATACTCAACATTTAAAAAACTAAGATTATGGCATTCAGTACCATCAATTCATAGCAAGTAGATGGAGAAAAAGTGGAAATAGTGGCAGATTTTCTTTTCTTGGGCTCCAAATTCACTGTAGATGCTGACTGAAGCCACGAAGTTAAAATATGCTTACTCTTTGGAAGAAAAGCTATGACAAACCTGGACAGCATATTAAAAAGCAGAAACATTACTTTGCCGACAAAGGTCCTTATAGTCAAAGCTATGCCTTTTTCCATAATCATGTACATATGTGAGAGGTGGACCATAAAAAAGGCTGAGCACTGAAGAATTGACATTTGTGAATGGTGGTGCTGGAGAAGACTTTTGAGAGTCCCTTGGACTGCAAGGAGATCAAATTAGTCAATTCTAAAGGAAATCAGTCCTGAATGTTCATTGTTGTTGTTCCGTTGCTAAGTCATGTCTGATTTTTTGTGACCACATGGACTGCAGCATGCCAGGCGCCCCTGTCCTTCACTATCTCATGGAGTCTTCTCAAACTCATGTCCATTGACTCAGTGATGCCATCCAACAATCTCATCTTCAGCTGAAGCTGAAGCTTTGGCCACCTGATATGAAAAACTGACTCATTGGAAAAAATACCTTGATGCTGGGAAAGATTGAAGGCAGGAGGAGAAGGGGGTGACAGAGGATGAGATCGTTGAATGGCATCACTGAGTCAATGGACATGAGTTTGAGCAGACTCCACAAGATAGTGAAGGACAGGGAAGCCTGGGATGCTGCAGTCCATGTGGTCACAAAAAATCAGACATGACTTAGCAACTGAACAACAACAAATAACAAATTTATTTGCAACAGGTGTAAACCTATTGTAGAGAGCTGAGGTATTCATAAACAGAATAATTACTAAAAAACTGAATATATTCATACAATGCCTATTCTTCATATTCTACTAAGCAATAAAAAGGAAACAAAATGAAACAAGCAACACCCATATGAATCTCATGAAATATGGCTCTATTTATACGAAGTCTTAAAACAGGCAAAATCAATGTAATGTTTAAAAAATGTGATCTGTGGTAGCTTCTAGTCCGGGTAGGGATTGACTGGGAAGGTATATGCAGAAGCATTCTACTGGAGTTTATTCATCATGATAGGGATGTAGATTTCTTTGGTGTATATGTTCTTCAAATTGTGCAACTAATACTTGTGTATTTTTATATTTGTGAGTATCATCAAATAAAAACTTTTAAAATTATTGTATTATTGATTGAGGAATAAACAGAAAGTGGAAGTTTCTATTATACTGTGTTTTACTTTGGTTATGTGAAATTTTTCGTGAAAACCTAAAATGTAGTTTTCTTAATAATGTTGGCTTAAAGAATATATCACACCTGAAACTACTGAGCAATCACAAATGAACAACTGTCACATTAAAACCCTGGAAGTTATTCTGTTTTCTATATCTCACTTCCCAACATCCAACTGGCCAACAGGGTTTGTCAGTTACATTTCCTTAATAGTTATCAAATTGATCCTCTCCCTTCTATTCCAATCATTACTAATATAGGCCAAGACTTTATCTTTTCTCACCTGCATTGTTGTAATAACTTTCTCACTTAACTCTTGTCTTTACTCTTGCTCCATCTATTCCAGTGTGATCTTTCTATAGTACAGATCTGACATGTTATTTCCTTGTTTAACTTGCAAATATTTCCATTTTTCTACATGATAAAGGCCAAACTCCTTATCCTTTGTAATTGTGCCTATTGCAGTGATAATAAATGGCAATCTGCCCTGGAGAAATGTCATGTGTTCTGCAGATAAATGTAGCAGATGATGTGTAATGGTGACTGCAGGATTTACCATATACCTGAAGTTCCCTAAATTCTGAAAAATGGTGGTTAAAGACACTTAAATACAGTACTATAAAGCACTAAATACCAACAGGTCAGCCAACTTGCTGTCACTTTCTTCTACACTTGAAAAATAATCTGGAGAGTTTTTTTCTTTGTTATTACTGTTGTTTAGTCGCTAAGTTGTGTCTGAGTCTTTTGTGACCACATGGATTATAGCCTGTCAGGCTCCTCTGTCCATGGAATTTCCCAGGCAAGAATACTGGAGTGGGTTGCCATTTCCTTCTCCAGGGAATCTTCCCAACCCAGGTATAGAACCCATGTCTCCTGCATTGCAGGTGGGTTTTACCTCTGAGCCACTAAGAAAGCTTTTTTCCCTTAGCATACACTTAAAATGCAATGTGTATCACTGAATAAAAATTGGCTTTATAACTTTCACTGTTATAATAGGAAAATACATATACCAAATGCTATTACCAGAATCACAGCTATTACTGCAATAAATTCTATGTTGTTTTTGCTTCTTGTAGGATTTGAAGTTCCAGGTAACAGCATTCTCTTGGCTAAGCTTAGATGATGTGCTATACGAGGAATAAGTGATAGTATCCGACCTTCTAAACTTTTCAGTGATTGATTTTCCATCTCAGAAAGAAGTTGCAAATGGTGGGAAACCTAAATGAAACAAAGACCAATTTCAATTCACGCCTTAGCTCTTTGATAATCACTTCAATCATAATAGGAAAGTACTATGGCTGTTGCCATTTTCACATGAAGGAACTGAGGCTTAGAAATGTTAAATCATTGACTTAAATATGCACCTATTATGTGTCTGGCCCTATATTCGAACCAAGGTAATGTTACTCCAGAGAGCAGCCACTAAATATTTTCACAGGCAATGTCTTGTTATGTAGGATGCTTTGAGTATTTTTCTTGATATTCAAATTTATTATGTTCATTTGTTGGAATTAGTGCTTACTTTAAAGAGCGCTTTTATTTTATCTGTGTATAAAGGAAGTATTTAGCATTTTTAAGAATGTACATGAAAGATATAATGAGTTTAAAAAAAATTCCCTTTGGGGTTCAGAAGTTGAGTCCTGGGGATGTATACACATTTAAAATTCAATCATTGGAATAATACAATCTGAAAATATGTAGGGAATTTTGAGTGAAATCAGTATTTTCTTTCCTTATTCAATAATACATTATAAGGAGAGTGATAGTAAAGTGTTTGAAAAAAAAAAAAGCAGCTGTCAATTTGGACAAATAATGTCAAAGGCTATCTTAATTAAAGAGCATGTCTTGAGTTTCATCAGTGTTGAAGAGACAACTTCGAGCTTATTTATCCAAGGTTATAAACATTGAGTCTTAGAAAATCAGAATTTATTTGAATAAAATGTGTAGCCAGATCTATTAAGGCACCGTTAATATGAGTGGAAAATGTAACCAAATTGTAACAAAATTTAAAGATGAACACCCAGAAGCATCATAAACACATTGTCATGAACATTCTTTCTGGATTTAACTGTGGTAAAGTTTTCGTGAGAAAAGAACTCTATTCTTCAGTTGTCCAGTCATGTGCAACTCTTTGCAACTGCATGGACTGCAGTACCCTAGACTTCTCTGTCCATCAGTATCTCCTAGAGAGTGCTCAAATTCATGTCCAGTGAGTCAATGATACCATCCAAGAATCTCATCCTCTGTTTCCCCCTTCTCCTCTTGACCTCAAGAAACTTTCCCAGCATCAGGCTCTTTTCCAATGAATTAGCTCTTTGCATCAGGTGGCCAAAGTATTGGAGCTTTAGCTTCAGCATCAGTCCTTCCAATGAATATTTAGGGTTGATTTCCTTTAAGATTGACTGGTTTGATCTCTTTGCTGTACAAGGGACTCTCAAGAGTCTTAACCAGCCCCACCATTCAAAAACATCAATTTTTCAGCACTCAGCCTTCTTTATGGTCCAACTCTCACATCTGTACATGAGTATTGGAAAACCACAGCTTTGACTATATGGACCTTTATTGGCAAAGTGATGTCTCTGCTTTTTAATACACTGTATGGGTTTGTCATAGCTTTTCTTTTAAGGAGCAAGTGTCTTTTAATTTCATGACTGCAGTCATGGTCCACAGCGATTTTGGAGCCCCCCAAAATAAAAAGTCTTTCAGTTTCCATTTTTCCCCATCTATTTGCCATGAAGTGATTGGACCAATGGTATGATCTTAGTTTTTGAATGTTGAATTTTAAGCCAACTTTTTCACTCTCTTTTTTCACCTTCGTCAAGAGGCTCTTTAGTTCCTCTTAGCTTTCTGGCATTAGGGTGGTGTCATCTGCATATCTGAGGTTATTGATATTTCTCCTGGCAGTTTTGATTCTAGGTTGAGCTTCATCCAGCCTGGCATTTCTCATGATGTACTCTGCATATAAATTAAATAAGCAGGGTGACAATATACAGCCTTGATGTACTCCTTTCCCAGTTTTGAACCAGTCCATTGTTCCATGTCTGGTTCTAATGGTTGCTTCTTGACCTGCATACAGGGTTCTTAGAACTCTGAAAATCTCTCAATTCTATCATTTATTTGTATGTTGCTGTATATTTGTGAATATGTTAGCAATGTTTCAAACATATCGATACAGAGTAAAGCTGCAATACTAGGAAACTATATAATGTGCTAATAACCTGATGAACTTCACTATTGTGAATTATGTTCTGTGATGGAGTTCCTGAGATTATTGACCCTTAGGATCATGAATCAACTACTTTAAAAATGCAGATAACCTATGATTTCAGTGGTTTCCTGTCACTGGGTCTCATTTATGAAATTCTATTTTTAAAAATTATGTGTTCTATGTTACAGGACTCCTTTATATGGAGCCTCATAATAGAATTCATAGGTGATTTCTTTGCCTTTAAAAATAGAAGCAACACTACATTTTTTATCATCTGAAGGAGAAGATATTCATTTTTCAAAACCATTTGTAATAGTGGAAGAATTATGCCAATTAATACTCTCAATCAGCACTATCCTGTAGAACTTTTTCAATGATGGAAATTTTCTGCACCATCCCATACATCAGCCACTAGGCACAAACAGCTACTAAGTACTTGAAATGTGACTAAGGGACTAAATTTTTGATGCTATCATATTTAATATGAAGTAATTTGAATGCAAGTTTAAATAATCACATGTGGCTAAATGGCCTTGATCAATGCTACTTTCTGATTTTCAAATAAGAAAATCTTGCTTTGGAGAGGAAAAGAAACCTTCCCCATTCATCCATAATAACTCATGGTGATTAAGATGTGTGTTTAATCAGATGAATGATATTCAATTGATATTAATATGAAAGATTGGATACAATATTCCCAAATTTATATCTACACTTTTAAAAGGGAATCTTCTAGACTGACAGTGCCTTTAAAAATGCCTTTCTTTCTCACTGCAGTACCCTCAACATTTAACACAATGCTTATTAGGTGGAGTAGACAGAGTAGGCACTTGATAAATATTCATTCAGTGGATGAATGATAAAACAAAATTAAATGAATATCAGAAGCACTATTTAAATGGAGCAAACCATTAAATCAGTGGCCAGAAAATGTCCAACGATACTGTGGATGTAAATGCAAATGTTATTCCAGAACTTTGATTTTACTGGAACTATCCAAAATTCAATCCTGTTCATGAATGTTTCAACTAAATCAATTTTGACTGTTTGTTTATTCTTCAATAATGCTCATCTCATCTCAGAGCTATTGCATATTGCTTTGGCAACTGTGCAATGCTCATTTTCATTCAACAAATATTTGTTGTACGTGTACTATCTTCTAGGCACTGTGTTAGAAAGGCATTATATTTGGTAAGGCTGTGAGCTCTGAGTCTGATCTCCTCAGTTGGAATCCTGCCTTTCTGCTTACTGTGTAAGCTTGGCAAGTCACTCTTGTTATGCCTCTGTTTCTGTAAAATGAAGTGATTATAGGACACATTCATAGGGTTATTTTCAGACTTAAATGATTTACTGCATGTGGAGAATTCATAATACTCCCCAGTATATAGTAGTCATCTAATAGGTTTTAGTTATTAGATGCTGGGCATCTGATAGGTGTTAGCTATTAGATGTGGAGGAATCAGCAATAAAGACAAACAGGGTCTATATCCGTATAGGATTTACTTTGGCTGTCAGTATAACAAGGAAGCATTACTAAGAACAAACCTAGTGGAGGTGATAGAAATCCAGCTGAGCTATTTAAAATCCTAAAAGATGTTGCAGTTGAAATGTTGCATCTAATATGCCAGAAAATTTGGAAAACTCAGCAGTGACCACAGGACTAGAAAAGTTCAGCTTTCATTCCAATCCCAAAGAAGGACAATGCCAAAAATGTTCAAACTACCGCACAATCACAGTTATTTCACATGCTAGCAAGGAAATGCTCAAAATCCTTCAAGCTAGGCTTCAACAGTCCATGGATCAAGAACTTCCAGATGTATAAGCTGGATTTAGAAAAGGTAGAGGAACCAGAGGTCAAATTGCCAGCATTCACTGGATCATAGAAAAAGCAAGGGAGTTCCAGAAAAACATCTTTTTCTGCTTCATTAACTATGCTAAAGCCGTTGTGTGGATCACAATAAACTGGAAAATTCTTCAACAGATGGGAATACCAGACCACCTTACATGCCTCCTGAGAAACCTGTATGCACGTCAAGAAGTAACAATTAGTACTGGACATGGAACAACAGACTGGTTCAAAACTGAGAAAGGAGTACAGCAAGACTGTATATCATCACTCTACTTCTGTGCACTTCTATGCACTCTACTATGCACTCTATGCACTTCTATGCACTCTACTTCTATCACTTCTATGCACAGTACATCATGAGAAATGCCAGGCTGGATGAAACACAAGCTGGAATCAAGATTGCCAGGAGAAATATCAATAACCTCAGATACGCAGATGATACCACGTTTATGGCAGAAAGTGAAGAACTAAAGAGCCTCTTGATGAAGGTAAAAGAAGAGAGTGAAAAAGCTGGCTTAAAATCCCATGCATTAAAAAAAAAAAAAAATCCCATACATTAGCCACTAGGCACAAATGGCTACTAATTACTTGAAATGTGACTAAGGGACTAAATTTTTGATGCTATCATATTTAATATGAAGTAATTTGAATACAAGTTTAAATAATCACATATGGCTAAATGGCATTGATCAATGCTACTTTCTGATTTTCAAATAAGAAAATCTTTCTTTGGAGAGGAAAAGAAACCTTCCCCATTCGTCCATAATAACTCATGGCGATTAAGATGTGATAATCAGATGAATGATATTCAATTAATATGAAAGATTGGATACAATATTCCCAAATTTATATCTACACTTTTAAAAGGAAATCTTCTAGACTGACAGTGCCTTTAAAAATGCTTTTCTTTCTCACTGCAGTACCCTCAACATTTAACACAATGCTTATTATGCAGAGTAGACAGAGTAGGCACTTGATAAATACTCATTCAGTGGATGAATGATAAAACAAAATTAAATCAATATCAGTAGAGGGAAAAAGTTGACTTAAAGCTCAACATTCAGAAAAGTAAGATCATGGCATCCGGTCCCATCACTTCATGGCAAATAGATGGGGAAACAGTGGAAACAGTTGCTGAATTTATTTTGGGGGGCTCTAAAATCACTGCAGATGGTGATTGCAGCCATGAAATTGAAAGACACTTACTCCTTGGAAGGAAAGTTATGACCAACCTAGATAGCATATTCAAAAGCAGAGACATTACTTTGTCAACAAAGGTGCATCTAGTCAAGGCTACGGTTTTTCCAGTGGTCATGTATGAATGTGAGAGTTGGACTATAAAGAAAGCTGAACACAGAAGAATTGATGCTTTTGAACTGTAGTGCTGGAGAAGACTCTTGAGAGTCCTTTGGACTGCAAGAAAATCCAACCTCCAATACTTTGGCCACCTGATGCAAAGAGCTGACTCATTTGAGAAGACCCTAATGCTGGGAAAGATTGAGGGCAGGAGTAGAAGGGGAAAACAGTGGATGAGATGGTTGGATGGCATCACTGACTCAATGGACATGAGTTTGAGAAGACTCCGGGAGTTGGTGATGGACAGGGAGGCCTGGTGTGCTGTGGTTTATGGGGTTGCAAAGAGTCGGACATGACTGAGTGACTGAACTGAACTGAAGCACCTGGGAAGCCCAAGTAAAGGGACAGTGAAAATCAAATTCATTAGAAACTTTAATAAGAATTTAAACATAGTAAATAAATAAATACAAATAAATCTTCATACCAAATAAATCATGTACATTTTGGTATACAAACATCTTGAAATATGAAAGAATGTTGCCCTATATCTATAGTAAATGTTGTGTCAGGCACTTGTATAAAAATATTGAATGGTTAACTTCTTCCTGTTGAAAGACTGGAAGACAATATCACATTTCTTTTTTATCTTTAAAAATAAATTATTTAGTTATGAATTCTTGAATTTGAATAAGTTCAACTTGAATAATTTCATATAGATTCATATAGTCTGAGATTTCTGTTTTCAAATGTTTAGTTTCACTATCACCTTTAGAATCTAAAGTTGCTATTCATTTCTTTGCATTGATCTTCTGATTTGTCTAATAAGCTGAGACTCATCTTCTGTCAATTTTCTTCTCTTTGCTTGTATAGATGAAAAAAAAAACCCAAATTCCTGGTTATGATCAATGAATGGTTAAAAAAAAAACTAAAGCAATGTTAAACCCTATCTCCTTCTAAACTTTATTGAAGGACAGTTCAGTACTTTGGGCAATACATTAAGAAAACTGAAAGGTGAAAATTTATTTCACTATTATATCATTTTCTTGGTAATTCTATTTTTATGTTTTATTCTAGTTTTATTTTTTTTTCTAATTTTATTTTATTTTTAAACTTTACATAATTGTATTGGTTTTGCCAAATATCAAAATGAATCCGGCACAGGTATACATGTGTTCCCCATCCCGAACCCTCCTCCCTCCTCCCTCCCCATACCATCCCTCTGGGCCGTCCCAGTGCACCAGCCCCAAGCATCCAGTATTTTCTTAGTCTTTTTTCTATTTTCCTATTGTCTTGGTCCCTTTGGAAATAGTTCAGAATTATTGAGTAATCATGAATAATGATGAAATAATTTGGGGGATCCAGTGAACCAGTGAAATTGCTCAGTCATGAATTTTTAGGCAAGAGTACTGGAGTTGGTTGCCATTTCCTTCTCCAGGGGATTTTCCTGACCCAGGGATCGAACCCAGGCCTCCTGCATTACAGGCAGATGCTTTACCTTCTGAGCCACTAGGGAAGCCCTATTTGGGGGATGATGAAATAAAAACTCTTTGAAGATATTGAAAAATAAGTTAACCAAGATCCTTTAATGTGGTCTCAGATTTATTAAAGCATCCAAACTATCTACAAGATAATTTCAAAAAGTAAATTTTCTGTGTAATCTTTAAAAGACATCTAAGAATAAATAGAAGGCATGAAATATCAACCATCACAAATCATTGACTGATCAAAAGAGAAGCTCAAAAACAAAAATCAGGTCCAATCGACCACAGTAGTATCTAATGCATAAGATCCAGAGATAGCAACAGATATTAAATAATTACATAAATGAGATAACACAGACAGTTATAAATGTACTAGAGAAAACTTTTAATTACTATGATAGAATAAAACAGATTTCTTAATTTAAATTGATGGGTCAGGGATGTTTCCCTGAAGAAGTGAGACTGAAGTTATGATCTAAAGGATAAGTAGGAATTAACCTGGTGAAAAGTAGATATAGGAGGAAATCAGCATATGCAAAGACTCTGAGGCAAGACAGAACTTGACACACTTGAGGAACTGAAGTAAAAATTATGTGATTGTTAGCAGCGAGAAGGTGTTCAGTGACATGAGGTGAACCTGGAGAAGCAGGCTTCAGTACAACCAAAAGAGGCCCTTGCAGGTCATAATAAACAGGTTGAATTTTACCCTAAGTGTAGTGAGAAACCACTAAAAGGAACAGGGCATGAAGATAATATAATCATATTTGCTTTTAAAAGTTATTAAAGAAGTATATGCTTGTTAAGACAAATTAGACAATGCAGAAATGTTGGAAAACAAATAATTAAAGAGTTCTCCTGCGTCCATGCTATAATACTAAGTTTGGTGTGTGTTGTCCGAGGCTCTTGTAATTGATATGCTGATATGACTACAGAGAGGCACATTACTAATATTAACTGATTATACTCATGAAAATCCTCTGAAACTTGCATTCAACATTGTATTTTGGACATGTTTCCACACCAGTGTCCATATTGACCTGCCTTATTCTGCCAATGGCTACCTAGCATTTCGCTGTAAGAATATGCCTGGGATTGCCAAAATTTTTCTGAATAAAGCCAGGGAGTAAATATTTTAGGCTTTTCAGTTCACAAAACTACATAATCTGCTATTGTAGTATAAAAGCAGACATATACAATGGATAAACAAATGATGGTGGTTGTGTTCACAGGTTGTATATAAAAGGGTGCTATCAGGATTTGGAGTATGGATTATAGTTTGTCAATTCCTGGAATCTAGCAGAATTCATTAAATGATGAAGATGTTGTTTATTTTTTAAAACCCCAACTTAATAAAATTAAATACCCACACTTTTTTTTAATTGCAACTATATAGAATCTAAAATTAAAAGGAATAATTTTTTTCTCACCCTTCATTCCCTTGTCCCATTCAACAAGTATAAACATTTTGCTAGTTTCTATCTTTTAACTCTTCAGGTGGTTATCATATTTTTAAATAATATTCTTATATTGTTATTTCTTGATTTAGGTGCATGTTGATCACATAATGCTAAAAAGGTAAAAGAAAAATGTTTATTTTATAGTGCTAAAAAAGAGGAAGGGTTTACTTCATTGTTACTTCCTATCTCCTCTCTTCCTCTCAACATTATTATGTTATTACTTAATTTCTATTGAGGTTTGTATTATCTAAATTATATTCAGTGACTATAATGAAGTATTCTGTGCTTTGTTCTAGGTTAATTATTTAAAATATTATTTTGCATTAACATTATTATGATAATGTAAGTATATTTATTACAGAACCAAGAATTGACAGATCATACTGGCCATATTCCAAATCTGTCTTCTTGTATGCCTTTGACATTATTTTGAGCTAACTCCCAAATTAACACAGACATAATGCTGATATATGCACAGAGTATGATACATGCATTAAAAGTACATATATCTTCCCACAAGCATTTAATTGAAATCTTTGCCCTCATTCTAGAAGACAAAGTTTAAAATAATTTACCTCCTGACTTTCAAAGACATTATTTCATTACATTCAAGCATTCATTGCCATACCTGGGAAGTCTGAGGTCAGTCTGATGTTCAAAGTAACCTATGGGAGTTTTTAAAATTTTAATTTTGGATACTTTTTTATCCTTAGCAATTTGACAGCTTTTAGAATGCTTTAAGGTGTCATGTCCTGTTTTTTAAATTACTATTATTCATTAGCTCTATTTAAACAAAAGTTAGGGCTTATCAATCTGAAGATTTGTGTCTTTATTCTGTGAATTTTCATTTTAAGATAGACTGAAAATCCATGAAAACATAAATGTACAGCTACAATAAATTGTTAAAAAGAAAATCTCACTTAACCACCACTCAGATTAAGAAATACATTGAAAGCAATGCAGAAGCACCCATATGCAGATTGCATCCATATGCAATCACAAATCCCCTCCCACTCCAATAAAGTAAATCAGTATTATATGTTTTATCATAATTTTAAAAATGTTTTCCCCACTCAATTATTCATGAAAACTACATATTCATTTTTCCTGTTTTTGAACTTTACATGGATGAAGTCATATTTGTATTTTGTGTCTGCATTAAGTTGGTTAATAATATGTTTGTGAAATTCATCCTTTTAATTTCTACACAGTCCTCTGTTATAGTATTTATCACAATTTACTGATTGATTCTATGATTGATGAACATTAAGGTATTTCTAGTTTGGAACCCTTATGAATGATGCTATTATAAATATAATCTTACACATCTTGTGTTGAACATCTGTTCATATGTCCGTTGACTGTCATTCTGCTAGGTCATAGAATACGCAAATGTCCAACTTCTGTAGACAATGTTTTCCAAAGTTTACACTCACACTGGAAATATATGGAAATTATATTATTATTGCTCTATATCATTACCAGCACTTTATATTGTGAGTTTTCTCTTTTTAAATTTTATTTTCTTTTTTGGCTGTTCTGGTGGTTATGTAGCATTTTGTGAGGTAAACAGCTGTGTTTGACTCGGTGGGACCAGTCTAGGACCCTCTGTTGTGTAAAGAAATAAAAATTCTACAGGGTTGCAAAGAAAGAAGAAGCTACTCTTGGATGGGCAGATGAGGAATGGCATCCTGGAGAAGGTCATTTGCCCAGGATTTGGAAGGAGAGGATAGTGATAATCATGGGTATTAAGTAAATTACATCTTTTAAATAGTGTGGAATATTTCAAAGAAATGATTCACTGAAGTATCCCAATGAAAAGTACTACTACTTTTCTGTTTGACAGAAAATCGAGACTCAGACAAGTGACTCTCCCAAAGGCACACAGCAGAGAAGTGACAGAGTCAGTGTTTTAACCCAAGTGTATCTGCCTTCAGAGCTTATATTCTGGAAGGAGAAATAAAGGTAATACTTTTAATTGAAGATTGACCCTATGTGATGACTTCTGTGTATGGTTGATTTCACAACAATCCTACAAAGATTGAGTTAATACCTCAATTTCAGAGCTGAGAAAATTGAAACTCAGACAGTTTAAACTATGTAACTCGTTTCACTGTGCTGTACTTTCACCTAGATAAGTAAAATCACCTGAGCAAGGCAGGTAAAGATGATAATACATTCAACATATTCGCTGGGATTGTGTCATTTGGTGTAAGTTGGATGTTCTGCCAAAGTATAGTGTAAGATAAAAGTACAGGTTGAAACTATGCTAATTTTGGCCTTGACTACCAGATTAAGTAATCCAAGTCTATGCCCCAACCAGTAACGCTGAAGAAGCTGAAGTTGAACGGTTCTATGAAGACCTACAAGACCTTTTAGAACTAACACCCAAAAAAGATGTCCTTTTCATTATAGGGGACTGGAATGCAAAAGTAGGAAGTCAAGAAACACCTGGAGTAACAGGCAAATTTGGACCTGGGATACGGAATGAAGCGGGGCAAATGTTAATAGAGTTTTGCCAAGAGAACGCACTGGTCATAGCAAACACCCTCTTCCAACAACACAAAAGAAGACTCTACACATGGACATCACCAGATGGTCAACACTGAAATCAGATTGATTATATTCTTTGTAGCCAAAGATGAAGAAACTCTATACAGTCAGCAAAAAAAAAAAAAAAAAAAAAAAAGACTGGGAGTTGACAGTGGCTCAGATCATGAACTCCTTATTGCCAAATTCAGACTTAAATTGAAGAAAGTAGGGAAAACCACTAGACCATTCAGATATGACCTAAATCAAACCCCTTATGATTATACAGTGGAAGTGAGAAATAGATTTAAGGGACTAGATCAGATAGATACAGTGCCTGATGAACTATGGACAGAGGTTCATGACACTGTACAGGAGACAGGAATCAAGATCGTCCCCATGGAAAAGAAATGCAAAAAAGCAAAATGCCTGTCTGGGGAGGCCTTACAAGTAGTTGTGAAAAGAAGAAAAGAAGAGGAGTGACAAAGGAGAAAAAGAAAGATATAAGCATCTGAACGCAGAGTTCCAAAGAATAGCAAGAAAAGATAAGAAAGCCTTCTTCAGCGATCAATGCAAAGAAATAGAGGAAAACAACAGAATGGGAAAGACTAGAGATCTCTTCAAGAAAATTAGAGATACAAAGGGAACATTTCATGCATAGATGGGCTCGATAAAGGACAGAAATGATATGGACCTAACAGAAGCAGAAGATATTAAGAATAGGTGGCAAGAATACACAGAAGAACTCTACAAAAAAGATCTTCAGGACCAAGATAATCACAATGGTGTGATCATTCACCTAGAGCCAGACATCCTGGAATGTGAAGTCAAGTGGGCCTTAGACAGCATCACTATGAACAAAGCTAGTGGAGGTGATGGAATTCCAGTTGAGCTATTTCAAATCTTGAAAGATGATGCTGTGAAAGTGCTGCACTCAATATTTGGAAAACTCAGCAGTGGCCACAGGACTAGAAAGGTCAGTTTTCACTCCAATCCCAATTGCACTCATCTCACACGCTAGTAAAGTAATGCTCAAAATTCTCCAAGCCAGGCTTCAGCAATACGTGAATGGTGAACTTCCAGATGTTCAAGCTGGTTTTAGAAAAGGCAGAGCAACCAGAGATCAAATTGCCAACATCCACTGGATTATCGAAAAAGCAAGCGAGTTCCAGAAAAAAAACATCTATTTCTGCTTTATTGACAATGCCAAAGCCTTTGACTGTGTGGATCACCATAAACTGTGGAAAATTCTGAAAGAGATGGTCATACCAGACCACCTGACCTGCCTCTTGAGAAACCTATATGCAGGTCAGGAAGCAACAGTTAGAACTGGACATGGAACAACAGACAGGTTCCAAATAGGAAAAGGAGTATGTCAAGGCTGTATACTGTCACCCTGCTAATTTAACGTATATGCAGAGTACATCATGAGAAATGCTGGGCTGGAGGAAGCACAAGCTGGAATCAAGATTGCGGGGAGAAATATCAATAACCTCAGATATGCAGATGACCCCACCCTTATGGCAGAAAGTGAAGAGGAACTAAAAAGCTTCTTGATGAAAGTGAAAGAGGAGAGTGAAAAAATTTGGCTTAAAGCTCAACGTTCAGAAAACTAAGATCATGGCATCTGGTCCCATCACTTCATGGGAAATAGATGGGGAAACAGTGGAAACAGTGTCAGACTTTATTTTTTGGGGCTCCAAATCACTGCAGATGGTGACTGCAGCTATGAAATTAAAAGACGCTTACTCCTTGGAAGGAAAGTTATGACCAACATAGATAGCATATTAAAAAGCAGAGACATTACCTTGCCAACAAAGGTCCGTCTAGTCAAGGCTATGGTTTTTCCTGTGGTCATGTATGGATGTGAGAGTTGGACTGTGAAGAAAGCTGAGCACTGAAGAATTGATGCTTTTGAACTGTGGTGTTGGAGAAGACTCTTGAGAGTCCCATGGACTGCAAGGAGGTCCAACCAGTCCATTCTAAAGGAGATCAATCCTGGGTGTTCTTTGGAAGGAATGATGCTAAAAATGAAACTCCAGTACTTTGGCCACCTCATGTGAGGAGTTGACTCATTGGAAAAGACTCTGATGCTGGGAGGAATTGGAGGCAGGAGGAAAGGGGGACGACAGAGGATGAAATGGCTGGATGGCATCACCGACTCGATGGACGTGAGTTTGAGTGAAGTCCGGGAGTTGGTGATGGACAGGGAGGCCTGGCATGCTGCAATTCATGGGGTCACAAAGAGTCGATACGACTGAGTGACTGAACTGAACTGAACCAGATTAAGATGTTTTAATACTATTCTGTGGTTCGTTGGGAAACACTGAGTTCCTCAAACTAATAGGATAATTGTTGCTGTTGTTCAGTCACTAAGTTGTTTCCGACTCTTTGTGACCCCATGAACTGCATCATACCAGGCTTCCCTGTTCTTCACTACCTCCCAGAATTTGCTCAAACTCATGTCCACTGAATCAGTGAGGTCATCCAGCCATCTCGTCGTCTGAGGCCCCTTCTTCTCTTGTCCTCAGTCTTTCCCAACATCAGTGTCTTTTCCAAAGAGACAGCTCTTTGCATCGAGTGGCCAAAGTATTGGAGTTTCAGCTTCAGTGTCAGTCCTACTAATGAAAACTCAGGGTTGATTTCCTTTGGGATTGACTGGTTTGATATCCTTGCTGTCCAAGAGATTCTCAAGAGTCTTCTCCAGAACCACAATTTGAAAGAATCGGTTCTTCAGTGCTCAGCCTTTTTTATTGTCTAACTCTCACATCCATTCATGACTCCTGGAAAAACCATAGCTTTGACTATTCGGACCTTTGTTGGCAAAGTGATGTTTCTGCCTTTTGATATGCTGTCTAGATTTGTCATAGCTTTTTTTCCAAGGAGCAAGCATGTTTTAATTTCATGGCTGCAGTCACTGTCCACAGTGATTTTGGAGCCCAAGAAAATAAAATCTGCACTGTTTCTGCTTTTCCACCTTCTATTTGCCATGAAGTAATGGAACTGAATGCCATGATCTTAGTTTTTTGAATATTGAGTTTTAAGCCAACTTTTTCACTCTCCTCTTAGACCCTCATCAAGAGGCTCTTTAGTTCCTCTTCAATTTATGCAATTAGAGTAGATAATAATATTTTGTAAAGGTAAATTTGGTGGTATGTTGAGATTGGCATTTGGAAAACTGGAAGGAAAAATACTGTCTCAACTCCAGAGAAGATATAAAGGGGAGATGGTGAAAAGGAAAATGGGGATCAAGGGTTAGAGAGTAGGCCTGTTGCAGATATAATTCACATCTTTGCTCGCTATTAAATATATCTGATTCATAGTCTATATTTTCTTTTCTTGAATCAAATACAATTTTCAAGAAAAATTATTGAAAAGGAGGAATCTATATAAAGTTATTACTATCTCTAGAAAATTACTATTTCTTCACATGTGTCTAAATGGTTCATTTCCCTTGTAATGTGAAGCCCTTAAGGTAGG
Organism: Bos grunniens; assembly: GCF_055505025.1. Lineage (NCBI taxonomy): Eukaryota > Metazoa > Chordata > Mammalia > Artiodactyla > Bovidae > Bos > Bos grunniens. The sequence goes on along the minus strand of NC_141194.1, from coordinate 119,310,296 downwards.
AGAAAAGCACACCATTAATCAAAGGGAAAAAAAAAATCCTGAAAATGTATATATGTAGGCTCTTTCACACAAGCACAAGATTTGGATATAAAGTTACATACTTAAATGACATCTGAAAGGCCAAGAGTTAAGAGGTTAGTGAAAAGGTACATGAATCATAAGGAAATGGCAAAGAAGAGAATCTTAAGTCTTCAGTGGTCATTCACATTAATAATACTGGACAATTTGCCATCTGTCAAATTCTATGAAGATTTGTAGTGCCCTTTGCTCAGATGAGTTGTCCTTGAAGTACAGTTAGCATTGTAGTGTGAAATATTAACTGGCTTGCCATGACAGAGTGAGTCTAGGCAGCAAGCATCTGATACTGTGAGAGCCATATATTAGTGAAGATCAAATGTGGCTACAGCTATATCCAGGAGGCAGAATCACTGCTTATGGCTGCCAAAACATGATAATGAGAACATCCGATTAGAAGTCCTGTCAATTAATTTTAATGACAACAGTATAGCAACTAATTCACTCCATTAAGTGTCTCCTTCTGATAAAATAATAATTTAATCAGTTTTGGACACATTGGATTTTGCCTTGAAGATACACACACACACACACACACACACACACACACACACACACACACGAGTATAGTGAAGTCGCTCAGTCGTGTCCAGCTCTTTGCGACCCCATGGACTGTATCCCACCAGGCTTCTCCATCCATGGAATTTTCCAAGCATGAGTACTACAGTGGGTTGCCATTTCCTTCTCTGAGTGTAGACACACATATTCCACAAATAAATGTGTATATATGTACACATATACTCATGCATAAATATATTTCTTTATGAACTGTGATCTATTTAATTACATATTATAATTGATTTCCAGCTTCATGACAAGAGATGCTATTTCCTATTTCTTAGGAATGTATCATGAACTCCTTATTGCCAAATTCAAACTTAAATTGAAGAAAGTAGGGAAAACCACTAGAACAACCAGGTATGACTTAATCAAATCCCTTATGATTATACAGTGGAAGTGACAAATAGATTCAAGGGATTATATCTGATAGACAGAGTGCCTGAAGAACTATGGGCAGAGATTCATGACATTGTACAGGAGGCAGGGATAAAGACCACCCCTAAGAAAAAGAAATGCAAAAGGAACAATGGTTGTCAGAGGAGGCCTTACAAATAGCTGAGAAAAGACATGAAAGGCAAAGGAGAAAAGGAAAGATATAAGCATCTGAATGCAGTTATAAAGAATAGCAAGGAGAGATAAGAAAGCCTTCCTCAGTGATCAATGCAAAGAAATAGAGGAAAACAAAAGAATGGGAAATACTAGAGATCTCGTCAAGAAAATTAGAGATACCAAGGGAATATTTCATGCAAAAATGGGCACAAAAAGGATAGAAATGGTACGGACCTAACAGAAGCAGAAGCTATTAAGAAGAAGTGGCAAGAATACAAAGAAGAACTATACAAAAAAGATTTTCACAACCCAGATAACCATGGTGTGATCACTCATCTAGATCATTCATCTTGGAATGTGAAGTCAAGTGGGCCTTAGGAAGCATCACTACGAACAAAGCTAGTGGAGGTGATGGAATTTCAGTTGAGCTATTTCAAGTTCTAAAAGATGATCCTGTGAAAGTGCTGCACTCAATATGCAAGCAAATTTGGAAAACTCAGCAATGGCCATAGGACTGGAAAAGATTAGTTTTCATTCCAATCCAAAAGAAAGGCAATGTCAAAGAATGTTCAAACTGCTGCAAAATTACACTCATCTCATATGCTAGCAAAGTAATGCTCAAAATTCTCCAAGCCAGGCTTCAACAGTACAATAATTGTGAACTTCCAGATGTTCAAGCTGGATCTATAAAAGGCAGAGGAACTAGAGATCAACTTTCCAACATCTGTTGGTTCATCGAAAAAGCAACAGAGTTCCAGAAAAACATCTATTTCTGCTTTATTTACTATGCCAAAGCCTTTGACTGTGTGGATCACAATAAACTGTGGAAAATTCTGAAAGAGCTGGGAATACCAGACCACCTGATCTGCCTCCAGAGAAATCTGTATGCAGGACAAGAAGCAGCAGTTAGAACTGGACATGGAACAACACACTTGTTTCAAATCAGGAAAGAAGTACATCAAGGTTGTATATTGTCACCCTGTTTATTTAACTTATATGCAGAGTACATCATGAGAAATGCTGGGCTGGATGAAGCACAAGCTGGAATCAAGATCGCTGGGAGAAATATCAATAACCTCAGATATGCAGATGACACCACCTTTATGGCAGAAAGCAAAGAAGAACTAAAGAGCCTTTTGATGAAAGTGAAAGAGCAGAGTGAAAACGTTGGCTGAAAGCTCAACATTCAGAAACCTAAGATCATGGCATCTGGTCCCATCACTTCATGGCAAATAGATGAGGAAACAATGGAAACAATGACAAACTCTATTATTTTGGGCTCCAAAACCAATGCAGATGGTGACTGCAGCCATGAAATTAAAAGATGTTTGCTCCTTAGAAGAAAAGTCATGACCAACCTAGACAGCAGATTAAAGAGCAGAGACATTACTTTGCCAACAAAAGTCCGTCTAGTCAAAGCTATGGTTTTTCCTGTAGTCATGAATGGATGTGAGAGTTGGACTATAAAGAAAGCTTAGTGCCAACAAATTGATGTTTTTGAGCTGTGGTGTTGGAGAAAACTTGAGAGTCCGTTGGAAAGCAAGGAGATCCAACCAGTCCATCCTAAAGGAAATCAGTCCTGAATACTCATTGGAAGGACTGATGCTGAAGCTGAAACTCCAATACTTTGGCCACTTGATGTGAAGAACTGACTCTAAAATACCTTGATGCTGGGAAAGATTGAAGGCAGGAAGAGAAGGGGAAAACAGAGGAAGAGATGGTTGGATGGCATCACTGACTCAATGAATGTGAGTTTGAGTAAGCTTCGGGAGTTGGTGATGGACAGGAAAGCCTGGCGTGCTGCAGTCCATGGGGTTACAGAGAGTCAGACACGACTGAGTGACTGAACTGAACTGGAGTGAGAAATGGATTTAAATCTAATTTTTGTTGGATTATTAGAATGATGGAATGAATCAACCTATATGGTTTTCTCAAATGTATATTGCTGAGTGCTTACACTGTTCCAGATATTGTGTTAGGCAGTTGAGCCCAGTGAACCTATAATCCTTTGTAAAGTGTATCATCCTGCTCTTGGACTTTTTATGGACTTCTAAACTGCCCTTGTGTCCAGACTGAGATTAAGTGATAAGTAATGCTGTAACCTTGATTGCTACAGGGGATGGAGGAATTCACGGCTATCATTTGAAATATCAAGATTGTTTTACTTCTTTATTATTATGAAAGAAGGTTACATTTTTATTGGAAGTTAGAAACTATTTTTTCACAGGTTTAGTGAGATATTATTGCCACAAAACATTCTGTAAGTCTAGGGTGTACTTGTTGATTCAGTGATTAGTGATGTTGAGCACCTTTTTATATACTTGTTGGCCATTCATATGTCTTCTTTGGAATATATGTCTATTCAGTTTTCTATGCACATTTTAATCAGGTTGCTGTTTTATTATTGAGCTATATGAGTGTTTTACATATTTTGGATATTTTACTCTTATCAGATGTATGAATTGCAAATATTTTCTCCCTTTCCTTTTCATTTTGTTGATGGCTTCCTTTGCTGTGCAGAAGTATTTAAGTTTGGTGTAATTCCATTGTTTATTTTTACTTTTGTTGCCTTTGCTGTTGGCCGCAAATCCAAGCAGTTTTTCAGGACTGATCTCAGGGCACTTAACCTCTATGTTTTTCTCTAGAGAGGTATGGTATCAGATCTTACATTCAAGTCATAAAGGTATTTTGAGTTGATTTGTGTGTGTGCTATTAAGATAGAGGTCCAATTTCATTTTCTTGCCTAGAAGGCAGATTCTATTTGTTTTTCTGAGAAATACATCAATTGGTATTCAAATTTGAAAACATAACACAAAAAAGTATATTTGTAATGTGATTAAAATGTTTTATGCAAGGGATTGTCATCAATATGAACAAAATGAAACCTGTGTAGATTAAGTTTCTGTTGGGAAACAATTTCTTCATCCTAGGCCGTGGAAGATTAAAAGACTTGATTTGAGCTAGGAAAGACATGTCTCAGGAAGTTTACTTTTGGGAGGCAGCCATGATTGTACTTGGGTCTGTTCATACTGGTTGCTACATTTAAAGGAATTTTGTGAGCTGATTAGTGTCATGTTGGTAGCTTTGAAAAACACCATGGAAATCAACAAATGCTACAGATCAGTTACCTCCCTACCTTGTCCAAGAGAGCCAGCTTTTGTTGTTGCTGTTCCACAAGGTGGAATTTCTCTCTTTTTATTTTCACTAGAGCTTCTGCAATTAGATTTTCCAAATATACATAGTCTTTACTTATGGTTAGGGGTTACAGTACAATCGTAAAGCTTATGGCTCTTTTGAGTTTTATCTTTGGTCCATTCAGTTCAGTTCAGTCGCTCAGTCATGTCTGACTCTCTGTGACCCCATGGACTGCAGCACGCAGGCCTCCCTGTCCATCACCAACACCCGGAGTTTACTCAAACTCATGTCCATCGAGTCAGTGATGCCATCTAACCATTTCATCCTCTATCACCCTTTCTCCTTCTGCCATCAATCTTTCCTAGCATCAGGGTCTTTTCTAATGAGTCAGTTTTTCGCAGCAGGTGGCCAAAGTATTGGAGTTTCAGCTTCAGCAGCAGTCCTTCCAATGAATATTCAGGACTGATCTCCTTTAGGATTGACTGGTTCCGTCTTCTTGCAATCCAACGGACTCTCAACAGTCTTCTCCAACACTACAGTTCAAAAACATCAGTTCTTTGGTGCTCAGCTTTTTTTATAGTCCAACTCTCACATCCATACATGACTATTGGAAAAACATAGTTTTGACTATACAGACCTTTGTTGGCAAAGTAATGTCTCTGCTTTTTTTTGCCACTTTATTTTTTTAACTGAAGGATAATTGCTTTACAGAATTTTGTGGTTTTCTGTGAAACATGAACATGAATCAGCCATAGGTACACCCATGTCCCCTCCCTCCTGAATCTCCCTCCCATCTCCTTTCCCATCCCTACCCTTCTAGATTGTCACAGAGCTTCTGTGTGCAAACTCCCATTGATTATCTTTTTTACATATGGTATTGTAATTCCCCCTGTTATTCTGTCCATACGTCTCACCCTCTCCCTCTTCCCCTTCCCCATGTCCAGAGATGTGTTCTCTATGTCTGTTTCTCCATTGCTGCCCTGAAAATAAATTCATCAGTACCATCTTTCTAGAATCCATACATATGTGTCAGTATATGATATTTATATTTATATTTCTGATTTACTTCACTCTGTATAATAGTCTCTAGGTTCATCCACTTCATTTGAACTGACTCTAATGAGTTCCTTTTTATGGCTGAGTAGTATTCCATTGTTCATATGTACCACAACTTCTTTATTTTAATTTTTTTAAATTTTATTTTATTTTTTAACTTTACAATATTGGATCTGTCAATAGGCATCTTCCATGTTCTAGCTATTGTAAAGACTGCAAGTTTTGAACATTTATCAGCAAACCATAGGAGGTGAGACATCATATGTGCTTAATATTATGGGCTCTACTACTTCCTTGTTTGGCATTACTAAATGTGCTCTGGTTTCCTCACCTGAAAATGGAAATAATGATTTTTTTACTTAACACCTAAGATTACAGTGGATATTAGATTAATCAACAGAAAGCACTTTGAACTATATTTGTTTTAGCTATTGCTTATATATTATATAATGATATTAATAAGTTATTTTTGCTATTGTTAAGAGGCAATTAAGAGGTCTCTGCAACACTGTAGCAGACAAGGACTCAGCAAGGTGTCCAGTGGTTGTATTATGTCTGCAGGGAGCTATATGATGTCCATGTCTAGAGTTTTATATTATAATTCTATTTACAAACTGTTAGTCTGTTCTCAACTTTTATGGTGAAGAATTGAGGGAAAAATTTGTGTCTGAATCATCGCTTTTATTATCTGTTCCTCCCTAACTACAATGAAGCTTCCCAGGTGGTGCTAGCAGTGAAGAATCCACCTGCCAATGCACGAGCATAAGCGTCACAGGTTTGATACTTGGATTGGAAAGATTGCCTAGAAGAGGGCATGGCAACCCACTCCAGTATTCTTGCCTGGAGAATCTCATGGACAGAGGAGCCTGGTGGGCTACAGTCTGGTCCATAGAGTTGCAAAGAGTCAGACACGACTGAAGTGACTTAACATGCAACTATTATGAGTCAGATGAGGGCAGCAATTTTCTATACTGTTTTCTAGTGATTACCCAACACCTTGAAAAGTGGTGCACAATAAGTGTTTAATATATATTGACAGAAAAATAAATGCCTTCAGATGAATCCAATCAGTCCATACCATGCTTCAGCTTCTGCAGACTGTGGGATAGCTTTTGCCAGAAGTTATTTCCTTTGAATCCTTACATTAATATTATATGGTTCTGAATGTATTCAAGGCATCATCTGTATCAGTTCAGAAGTATATGTGGTCCACATTAAAGTGAATTAATTGTTTGTTATTGCAATGTGATTCAACAACATGCTGTTAGATGCTAAAGATTTATTTATATATATTATTTGTATTAAAAATTGAAACATAATGGAAATACAATGTTATATTAGTTTCAGGTGTATTATATAATGGTTTGATATTTGAGGAAATTTTAAAATGTTTTGTATAGAGGCTGAACAACTTTACAATGCCACCATAGTACACAAGAGTTTCCTCTTTTCCCCCGCTCACCAACACTTGTTTGCTGTCTTTTGATAATAGCCATTCTGACAGGTGTAAGGTGGTAATCCATTGTAGGTTTGATTTGCATTTCCCTGATGATGAGGAATATTGAGCATCTTTTCACAAGCCTGTTGGCCATCTGTGTGTTTTTGAAAAAAATATCTATTCATGTCCTGAGCCCAATTTTCAATCAGGTGGTTTGGTTTTTGATGCTGAGTTGCATGAGTTATTTGCATTTCCTAGATATTAGCTCCTTATTATATACATAATTTGTAAATATCTTCTCCAACAAGAACCTGCCTTTACATTTTGTGGATAGTTTCCTTCACAGTGCAAAATCTTTTTAATTTGATGTAGTCCCATTTGTTTATTTTTATTTTGTTTCACTTGCTCAAAGAGACAGATCCAAAAATATGTTGCTAAGACCAATATCAAAGAGTGCACTATGTTTTTCTTCTATGAGTTTTATATTTCCTTGAGTCAAAACAAAACCCCCATCTCCACCTCTATCAGGAATTTAGGCTCTGAAACATCAAAGAGTCACAACAAAAGGAAAAAAGAGAAAGAATTAAAAAGTAAGGAAGAATGTTTTGAAGTCTGGGTGAATTGGTTTTCCCTTGGGCACTGTTCATATTGAGCAATATGCTAAGAAAAAGGTGAAGTGTTCTTGTAACTGAACAAAACTTTATTTTTGGTTTCTATTGTGTAATTCTCTTTAATGATATTCATTGAATGAGAAAGAACAATACAGCTAAACTTTTCCAAAGAGGTCTCTGCACTACCAATGCGTCAGTCAGGTCAGTTCAGTTCAGTTGCTCAGTTGTGTCCGACTCTTTGCGACCCCATGAATCGCAGCACGCCAGGCCTCCCTGTCCATCACCAACTCCCGGAGTTCACTCAGACTCACGTCCATCGAGTCAGTGATGCCATCCAGCCATCTCATCCTCTGTCGTCCCCTTCTCCTCCTGCCCCCAATCCCTCCCAGCATCAGAGCCTTTTCCAATGAGTCAACTCTTCGCATGAGGTGGCCAAAGTACTGGAGTTTCAGCTTCAGCATCATTTCTTCCAAAGAAATCCCAGGGCTGATCTCCTTCAGAATGGGCTGGTTGGATCTCCTTGCAGTCCAAGGGACTCTCAAGAGTTTTCTCCAACACCACAGTTCAAAAGCATCAATTCTTAGGCACTCAGCTTTCTTCACAGTCCAACTCTCACATCCATACATGACCACTGGAAAAACCATAGCCTTGACTAGACGGACCTTTGTTGGCAAAGTAATGTCTCTGTTTTTCAATATGCTATCTAGGTTGGTCATAACTTTTCTTCCAAGGAGTAAGCGTCTTTGCCTAGTCAAGAGCATTTCCTTGAGATGCAAGTTGTGCTGATGGCATTAGTGACGTTTCAGAGCATAGGCAAATGACTCCCACAAATTCATGATGGCATGAGGCAACAGCCTCTGTCATGAAATTTAAGTTTTGTCACACACATATCATTTAGAGTATAGATGATCTGTTGTATGAAGAACTTCACCAGATCGTAAGGATTAGTGTCCAGTTATTGTCCTGTAAGGCATCTTTACAGTGAGGATCGAGAAAGGCCAGACAGTAAAGGTGGGGGATTTTTAGCACAAATTATTTTTTTAATGGTCTGCATTGTCATTTCCTAAGTGCATGAGCATGATTTAACCTGTCTAAAAGTACTTGCATATTATGTACCAGATGAAATTTTGATTGTTGAGTTACAATTTTACAATATTGTTGAAGATCAAAATGTGACTTTACCATGAACTCCTTCAGAAACAGAAATTCAAAGGACAAATTTTAATTTTTACCCGTTTTCAAATCTTTAAATGTGAATCTGTTTGGAAACAAAAGGTCCAAATAGCATTCTTTTCAAACCACTCCATAAAACTCTTTAAGAGTCATAAAATAGATATGCATTGGTTTCTGCCAGTATTGACATCTCTTCAGATTATTTCCAAGGTGTTCTTGAAGCTGACATTACAATCTGTTTTTTTCATATAGGATTTCTATTGGTAATCACTGCCTTTGTCACCTTTACATACAGAAAATCACTTCATACCTATTTAGACAGTATAATTATTTTATAATGATTTGGCAAAAGTGTCCAAAGCTTGATTGTATTTTATTTTCTCATACCTGGGCTAACTTTCATTAAACATTGGAGCTGCTGCTAAGTTTCTTCAGTCGTGTCCGACTCTGTGCGACCCCATAGACAGCAGCCCACTAGGCTCCTCTGTCCCTGGGATTCTCCAGGCAAGAACACTGGAGTGGGTTGCCATTTCCTTCTAACATTGGAGCTAGAGAATCTTAATCAGCCTGGCTGCTAGGACTGATGGGCTGCTACTCTTTAGAATCACTCAAGTGTTTCTGAAAGTGACAATCATGTTCAAAAATGCTTTGGGTCAATTTATATAAAGTTTATTATTACTATAACATTTTGCAGTTTTGCCTTTCCATTTGAGGCAGATGTATTTTGTCTATGTCTGTACTATGCCAAACATCTATTATATATATATATATATATATATATAAAGTTTGGATATCCAGTATACAAAAGTTTGTCAAATGATACCAAACAGCTGGATATTTTCACTTATGTAAGCAATTTCCCATCTTGTAGAGAAAGGTCTCATTTTTGAAAAAAAAATTGATATATAGCTGGTTTACAATGTGGTGTTCATTTCTGGTATATACACAAGGGTGCAGTTATATAATCTTTTAAAGATTTTTTTCCATTAGAGTTTATAACAAGACATTGAACAAAGGGCTTTTTTATGTTTGGTTTCATGTATTTCATTTTTAAGTAGAGCAAATATTCAGTTCAGTTCAATTCAGTCGCCCAGTCTTGTCCAACTCTTTGTGATCCCATGAACTGCCGCACACCAGGCCTCCCTGTCCATCACCAACTCCTGGACTTTACTCAAACTCATGTCCATTGAGTATGTGATGTCATGCAACCATCTCTTCCTCTGTCGTCCCCTTCTCCTCCTACCTTCAATCTTTCCCAGCATCAGGGTCTTTTCAAGTGAGTCAGTTCTTCCAATCAGGTGGCCAAAGTATTGGAGTTTCAGCTTGAGCATCAGTCCTTCCATGAATATTCAGGACTTATTTTCTTTAGGATGGACTGGTTGGATCTCCTTGCAGTCCAAGGGACTCTCAAGAGTCATCTCCAACACCAGAGTTCAAAAGCATAAATTCTTTGGTGCTCAGCTTTCTTTATAGTCCAACTCTCACATTCATCCATGACTACTGGAAAAACGATAGCTTTGACTAGACAAACCTTTATTGATAAAGTAATGTCTCTGCTTTTTAATATGCTGTCTAGGTTGGTCATAACTTTTGTTCCAAGAATCAAGTGTCTTTTAATTTCATGGCTGCAGTCAACCATCTGCATTGATTTTGGAGCTCCCCAAAATAAAGTTAGTCACTGTTTCCATTGCTTCCCCATCTATTTGCCATGAAGTGATGGGACTAGATGCCATCATCTTAGTTTTATGAATGTTGAGTTTTAAGCCAACATTTTCACTCTCTTCTCTCACTTTCATCAAGAGGCTCTTTATTTCTTTGCTTTCTGCCATAAGGGTGGTGTCACCTGCGTATCTGAGGATATTGATATTTCTCCCAGCAATCTTGATTCCAGCTTGTGCTTCATCCCGCCCAGTGTTGCTCATGATGTACTCTGCCTATAAGTTAATAAACAAGGTGACAATATATAGCCTTGACACACTCCTTTCCCAGTTTGGAACCAGTCTGTTTTTCCATGTCCACTTCTAACTGTTGCTTCCTGACCTGCATACAGATTTCTCATGAGGCAGTTCAGGTGGTCTGGTATTCCCATCTCTTGAATTTTCCACCGTTTGTTGTGGTCCAAACAGTTTGTTGTGGTCAAATTCTTTGGAAAGAGTCAATAAAGCAGAAATAGATGTTTTTCTGGAACTCTCTTGCTTTTTTGATGATCCAACTATGTTGGCCATTGGATCTCTGGTTCCTCTGCCTTTTCTAAATCCAGCTTATACATCTGGAAGTTCACTGTTCACATACTGTTAAAGCCTAGCTTGGAGAATTTTGAGCATTACTTTGCTAGCATGTGAGATGAGCGTAATTGTGCAATAACTTGAGCATTCTTTGGCATTGCCTTTCCTTGGGATTTGAATGAAAACTGACCTTTCCAGTCCTGTGGCCACTGCTGAGTTTTCCAAATTTGCTGGCATATTGAGTGCAGCACTTTCACAGCATCATCTTTTAGGATTTGAAATAGCTCAACTGGAATTCCATCACTTCCACTAGCTTTGTTTGTAGTGATGCTCCCTAAGGCCCACTTGATTTTGCATTCCAGGATGTCTGGCTCTAGGTGAGTGATCGCACTGTTGTTATCTGGGTCATGAAGATCTTTTTTGTATAGTTCTTCTGTGTATTCTTGCCACCTCTTCTCAATATCTTCTGCTTCTGTTAGGTCTATACCATTTCTGTCCTTTTTTGTGCCCATCTTTGCATGAAATGTTCCCTTGTTATCCCTGATTTTCTTGAAGAGATCTCTAGTCTTTACCATTCTATGAAAGTGAAAGTGAAGTCGCTCAGTCATGTCCGACTCTTTGCGACCCTGTGGACTGTAGCACACCAGGCTCCACCATCCATGGGATTCTCCAGGTAGGAATACTGGAGTGGGTTGCCATTTCTGAGGATGGCTTTCTTATCTCTCCTTGCAGAGAGATAAGAGATTCTTTTTATCTCTGCATTCAGAGATTTATCTTTCTTTTTCTCCTTTGCCTTTAGCTTCTCTTCTTTTCCAAGCTATTTTAAGGCCTCCTCAGACCACCATTTTGCCATTTCACATTTCTTTTTCTTGGGGATTTTTGATTCCTGCCTCCTGTACAATGTGTTGAACCTCTGTCCATAGTTCTTGAGACACTCTGTCTATAAGATCTAATCCTTTGAATCTATTTGTCACCTCCACTGTATAATCATAAGGGATTTGATTTAGGTCATACCTGAATGGTCTAGTGGTTTTCCCTACTTTCTTCAATTTAAGTCTGAATTTGGCAATAAGGAGTTCATGATCTGAGCCACAGTCAGCTCCCAGTCTTGTTTTTGATGACCGTATAGAGCATCTTTTTCTTTGGCTGCAAAGAATATAATCACTCTGATTTTGGTATTGACCATTTGGTGATGTCCACCATGTGTATAGTGTTCTCTTGTGTTGTTGGAAGAGGGTGTTTGCAATGACCAGTGCAATCTCTTGGCAAAACTCTGTTAGCCTTTGCCCAGCTTCATTCTGTACTCCAAGGCCAAATTTGCCTGTTAGTCAAGGTATTTCTTGACTTCCTACTTTTGCATTCCAGTCCCCTATAATGAAAAGGATATCTTTTTTGGTTTGCATGGTACTGGAGTGGCTGCGAGGAGATATCGCATGTCCATGGAAAGAGAAGCCCAAGCAAAATGGTAGGAGGGGAAAAATCAGGACCCAGAGACCACACATAGACTGAGGCAGAACTATGTTTGAGTGTCTTCTGTGGAGGTACAGGTCAGCTGTGGACTGCCGCAGGGACATGGGCTCTGGGTGTAGTAGACCTGGGTTTGGTATAAGCACTCTTGGAGGAGGTCGCCATTAACCCCACCATAGAGCTTCCAGAACTTACACAGGACTGGGAAACAGACGTTTGCAGGGCACAAACAGAACGTTGTGTGCACCAGGACCCAGGAGAAAGGAGCAGTGACCTCGCAAGAGACTGACCCAGACTTGCCCATGAGTGTTCAGGAGTCTCCAGCAGAGGCGTGATTGATGGTGGCCTGCTGCAGGGTTGGGGGCATTGAGTGTAGCAGTGCATGCATGAGACCTTTTGAAGGAGGTCTCCATTATCTTCATTCAGTTCAGTTCAGTCCCTCAGTCGTGTCCGACTTTGCAACTCCATGAATCGCAACATGCCAGGCCTCCCTGTCCATTGCCATCTCCCGGAGTTCACTCAGACTCACGTCCATCGAGTCAGTGATGCCATCCAGCCATCTCATCCTCTGTTGTCCCCTTTTCCTCCTGCCCCCAATCCCTCCCAGCATCAGAGTCTTTCCCAATGAGTCAACTCTTCACACGAGGTGGCCAAGGTACTGGAGTTTCAGCTTTAGCATCATTCCTTCCAAAGAATACCCAGGGCTGATCTCCTTTAGAATGAACTGGTTGGATCTTCTTGCTGTTCAAGGGACACTCAAGAGTCTTCTTCAACACCACAGTTCAAAAGCATCAATTCTTTGGCGCTCGGCTTTCTTCACAGTCCAACTCTCGCATCCGTACATGACCTCCACCATAATTTAGCCCCAGGTAAATAGCAGGGAGAGAACACAGCCCCACCCATAAACAGAAAATTAGATTAAACATTTACTGAGCATTGCCCTGCCCATCAGAACAAGACCCAGTTTCCCCCTCAGTTAGTCTCACCCATCAGAAACCTTCCAGAAGCCTCTTATCCTTCTCCATCAGAGGGCAAACAGAATGAAAACCACAATCACAGAAAACTAATCAAACTGATTACATGGACCAAACCTTGTCTAACTCAATGAAACTGTGAGCCATGCTGTGTAGGGCCACCCAAGACAGACGGGTCATGGTGGAGAATTCTGACAAAACGTGGTCCACTGGAGAAGGAAACATCAAACCACTTCAGTATTCTTGCCTTGAGAACCCCATGAACAGTATGAAAAGGCAAAAAGATAGGACACTGAAAGAGGAACTCCTCAGGTCAGTAGGTGCCCAATATGCTACTGGAGATCAGTGGAGAAATGACTCCAGAAAGAATGAAGAGATGGAGCCAAAGCAAAAAGAACACTCAGTTGTGGATGTGACTGGTAATGGAAGTAAAGTCTGATGCTGTAAAGAGCAGTGCTGCATAAGAACCTGGAATGTTAGGTCCACGAATCATGGCAAATTGGAAGTGGTCAAACAGGGGATGGCAAGAGTGAACGTCAACATTTTAGGAATCAGCAAACTAAAATGGACTGGAATGGGTGAATTTAAAAGAGGATGCTGTGAAAGTGCTGCATTCAATATGCCAGCAAAATTGGAAACTTCAGCAGTGGCCACAGGACTGGAAAAGGTCAGTTTTTACTCCAATCCCAAAGAAAGGCAATGCCAAAGAATGCTCAAACTACCACATAATTGCAGTCATCTCACACACTAGTAAAGTAATGCTCAAAATTCTCCAAACCAGGCTTCAGCAATACATGAACCGTGAACTTCCTGATGTTCAAGCTGGTTTTAGAAAAGGCAGAGGAACCAGAGACCAAATTGCCAACATCTGCTGGATCATGGAAAAAGCAAGAAAGTTCCAGAAAAGCATCTATTTCTGCTTTATTGACGATGCCAAAGCCTTTGACTGTGTGGATCAGAATAAACTGTGGAAGATTCTGAAAGAGATGGGAATACCAGACCACCTGATCTGCCTCTTGAGAAATTTGTATGCAGATCAGGAAGCAACAGTTAGAACTGGACATGGAACAACAGACTGGTTCCAAATAGGAAAAGGAGTTCGTCAAGGCTGTATATTGTCACCCTGTTTATTTAACTTATATGCAGAGTACATCATGAGAAATGCTGGACTGGAAGAAACAGAAGCTGGATTCAAGATTGCCAGGAGAAATATCAATAACCTCAGATATGCAGATGACACCACCCTTATGGCAGAAAGTGAAGAGGAACTCAAAAGCCTCTTGATGAAAGTGAAAGTGGAGAGTGAAAAAGTTGGCTTAAAGCTCAACATTCAGAAAACGAAGATCATGGCATCCGGTCCCATCAATTCATGGGAAATAGATGGGGAAACAGTGGAAACAGTGTCAGACTTTATTTTTCTGGGCTCCAAAATCACTGCAGATGGTGACTGCAGCCATGAAATTAAAAGACGCTTACTCCTTGGAAGGAAAGTTATGATCAACCTCAATAGCATATTCAAAAGCAGAGACATTACTTTGCCAACAAAGATTCATCTAGTCAAGGCTATGGTTTTTCCTGTGGTCATGTATGGATGTGAGAGTTGGACTGTGAAGAAGGCTGAGCACCGAAGAATTGATGCTTTTGAACTGTGGTGTTGGAGAAGACTCTTGAGAGTCCCTTGGACTGCAAAGAGATCCAACCAGTCCATTCTGAAGGAGATCAGCCCTGGGTGTTCTTTGGAAGGAATAATGCTAAAGCTGAAATTCCAGTACTTTGGCCACCTCATGCAAAGAGTTGACTCTTTGGAAAAGACTGTGATGCTGGGAGGGATTGGGGGCAGGAGGAGAAGGGGACGACAGAGGATGAGATGGCTGGATGGCATCACTGACTCGATGGGCATGAGTTTGGGTGAACTCCAGGAGTTGGTGATGGACAGGGAGGCCTGGCATGCTGCAATTCATGGGGTCACAAAGAGTCGGACACGACTGAGCGACTGAACTGAACTGAACTGAACCATTATATCTATTACTGTGGGCAAGACTCCCTTAGAAGAAATAGAGTAATCATCATAGTAAACAAAAGAGTCCAAAATGCAGTACTTGGATGTACTCTCAAAAATGACAGAATGATCTCTGTTTGTTGCCAAGACAAACCATTAAATATCACAGTAATCCAAGTCTATGTTCTGACCAGTAGTGCTGAAGAAACTGAAGTTGAATGGTTCTACGAAGACCTACAAGACCTCCTAGAACTAACACCCCCAAAAGATGTCCTTTTCATTATAGGGGACTGGAATACAAAAGAGCAAATATTAATAGCAGCTATTTTTATCAGCCCATGCTAGATTAAATGAGGGTTGAAAGAAATTTCCTAGTCTTCTATTTCTATTTGATTCAAGCTGTTACTCAGTGCTTTGAAAAATCCAAATTCCCATTTGTATCAGTGAATATGGTGGTTACTCACTGAAGAGTCAAGTTTTGCATATTTAAGTAGTTGTTTTTTTTTTTTCCATTGCCACATTAATGGCACTAGGTGGTCAAGAAAATCAAGAAGAAAATGATGGGTTTTGATTAAGCTTTAAAACTGGCAGTGGTGAGAATATGAAAGCAAGCAGTTTTAGCATCTATAAAATGAACTCATATTGAAGGTCTCTTTTACACTGCAGGAAGCACGACTTAGAGAAATTTGACCCAGGAGGGACACATTATCTTAACATATGTTGTTGTTGTTTTGTTCAGTTGCTCAGTCGTGTCTGACTCTTTGCGACCTCATGGACTGCAGCACACCTGGCTTCCCTGTCCTTCACTATCTCCCGGATTTTGCTCATACTCATGTTCATTGAGTTGGTGATGCCATCCAACCATCTCATCCTCTGTTGCTTCTTTCTCCTCCTGTCTTCAATCTTTCCCAGCATCAGGGGCTTTTCCAGATGAAGAGTTTCAAACAAGCTAATGGAGGCCATGGACGTTTCTACAATATGTCTCTTATTACCTCTGTCAGCCAGAGATTGGCTGGTCCATGTGACTGACCCAGGAAGTGGTATGTAAAGTATTAGGAGTAATATTTTAGAACATTTGTGAAAGATACACCTAAAGAAGAAGGCATATGCATCTCCTATTCAATAGATATTTGTTGGATATCTCATACACACTGTGCTGAGCACTGTGAGAAGTGAAGCACAAGGAAGTGAATATTGAGTGGTTTTCTGGGCTCCAAAATCACTGCAGATGGTGACTACAGCCATGAAATTAAAAGACACTTACTCCTTGGAAGGAAAGTTATGACCAACTTCGATAGCATATTCAAAAGCGGAAACATTACTTTGCCAACAAAGGTTCATCTAGTCAAGGCTATGGTTTTTCCTGTGGTCATGTATGGATGTGAGAGTTGGACTGTGAAGAAGGCTGAGCGCTGAAGAACTGATGCTTTTGAAGTGTGGTGTTGGAGAAGACTCTTGAGAGTCCCTTGGACTGCAAGGAGATCCAACCAGTCCATTCTGAAGGAGATCAGCCCTGGGATTTCTTTGGAAGGAATAATGCTAAAGCTGAAACTCCAGTACTTTGGCCACCTCATGCGAAGAGTTGACTCATTGGAAAAGGCTCTGATGCTGGGAGGGATTGGGGGCAAGAGGAGAAGGGGACGACAGAGGATGAGATGGCTGGATGGCATCACTGACTCGATGGACGTGAGTCTGAGTGAACTCCGGGAGTTGGTGATGGGCAGGGAGGCCTGGCGTGCTGTGATTCATGGGGTCGCAAAGAGTCGGACACGACTGAGCGACTGATCTGATCTGATCTGATGTGAGTGCATGAAAAGTATAAAAGGACATCATGTGGAATTAGATTGACAAGAATAAAATGTCTGGCCAAAAAGTGTAGAGGTGCTGCAGTGTTGATCATTGACATAATCAGATTGTTCATCAGTCTTTTCTCAGTTTAATGCATTCGCATTTTATAACGTTGTCCCATTTTTTCCTTATTTAGCTTGATAGTCACTTCATTAACCCTCTGGGCCGTGGTTTAGCCAATATACATTCATCATGGCTTTATCATCTCCGATAACAGACTCATGCAAATTCCCCTTGGCAGGAATTAGTAGGTATATAACAATCCCCAAAAGCCACTTAATAAGTGTGAAAAAGTTGATATTACTATAGATTTTCATCATTGGTCATAAAAGATATAGGAGCCTTTATCCTTTGCTCTGAAGATTAGGATGAATGTCAAAATGAGATATTGTTTCTTTTACAAATGAGAAAGTGATTTTATAATAGAATATACAGAAGACTCATTGGAATAGACAGAGGAATCATTGGTATAGAGTATTATAGATATACAATACTGCCTATAAAAGATGGTCTAAATAATTTAGCTTCACTACCTATGGACTGTCAACTGAGAGAGTAAGGAGATAAGACAAAGAGAAGATAAATGTAGAAAATTATGCAACGGATAACATCTACATATATATCTCATTCTTTTCAATAATTTTCAATATATTTTATAAAGTGTTCTGTGATAAATTTTACCATGAAATATATATTCAGATTTCTTTCTTACAAGAAATATTGAGGGAACAATAGCACAAATTGATTTCCTCTCCATTCTGCACTGCCCATGGATAATTCAAAGATATCTGAAGAGAAGATATATCTTCAGTGAATAAAGCAAACACTTATATTCAGTTCACTTCAGTTCAGTTCAGTCACTCAGTCATGTCTGACTCTTTGCGACCCTGTGAATCACAGCATGCCAGACCTCCCTGTCCATCAGCAACTCCTGGAGTTTACTTAAACTCATGTCCATTGAGTCGGTGATGCCATCCAGCCATCTCATCCTCTGTCATCCCCTTCTCCTCCTTCCCCCAATCCCTCCCAGCATCAGGGTCTTTTCCAATGAGCCAACTCTTAGCATGAGGTGGCCAAAGTATTGGAGTTTCAGCTTCAGCATCAGTCCCTCCAATGAACACCCAGGACTGATCTCCTTTAGAATGGACTGGTTGGATCTCCTTGCAGTCAAAGGGGCTCTCAAGAGTCTTCTCTGACACCACAGTTCAATAGCATCAATTCTTCGGTGCTCAGCTTTCTTTACAGTCCAACCCTAACATTCATACATGACTACTAGAAAAACCATAGCCTTCACTAGACAGACTTTTGTTGACAAAGTAATGTCTCTGCTTTTGAATATGCTATCTAGGTTGGTCATAACTTTCCTTCCAAGGAGTAAGCGCCTTTTAATTTCATGGCTGCAGTCACCATCTTCAGTGATTTTGGAGCCCAAAAAAGAAGAGAAGCGAAAAGCAAAGGAGAAAAGGAAAAATATAAGCATCTGAATGCAGAGTTCCAAAGAATAGCAAGGAGAGATAAGAAAGTCTTTCTCTGCGATCAATGCAAAGAAATAGAGGAAAACAACAGAATGGGAAAGACTAGAGATCTCTTCAAGAAAATTAGAGATACCAAGGGAACATTTCATGCGTAGATGGGCTCGATAAAGGACAGAAATGGTATGGACCTAACAGAAGCAGAAGAAATTAAGAAGAGGTGGCAAGAATACACAGAAGAATTGTACAAAAAAGATCTTCACGACCCAGATAATCACGATGGTGTGAACACTTATATTATATCCTGTCAAATCAAATTTTAAATTTTGACTTGATGATGGAGAACTTAGCTCTTTGATTTTGGATCTGTGCTTTAAATATTTATTTTCCCAGCCTGCGGATGTGGCAAGTTAGGAATGAGGTCAGTAGTATGCATAACCAGGGATATCTGCAGACTGCAAGGGATTGTTCCACAACATTCTCTCTGATTGATTCTCAAATGGTGTAAGATCTGCTTCCTGATCCTCTGCAAGCCTTGAAGACCATGGATTCCATCAAAGGATTATAAAGTTTCTGAAACCTCAAAGGTAGATTCTAGGCCAAATGCAAAAAGGGCCAGTGGAATGATTGGTATAACATTAATTTTTCTGTAGGATAGTAAGGTTTACAGACATCTGTCTTAACATTATTAGAATAGTTAAAACATAATCTAGTAAGAATAAACTTAAATAGACCAAAAAGTTGATACAAATGTTAGTTTCCACAATATTTTGAAGTTTACAATATCTGTACTTACATGAGATTAATATATTTTCTTCACACTCCTCCCTGATTACCTCACATAGACTTTTCTCACTGTTGTTATGAAACATTATTGAATTCATTATATGTACATATCCTTCTTATTGATAGAGCTACCCATGCAATCCATCCATTTTCCTAGATTCTCAGTGCTAATAAATTTTATTTCACTAAATCATATAAAAGATAATTATTAATATATAATCTATCTTATACATGAAGAAACTGAGGTTTCAGAATAAAAGATTTGCACAAGGTCATAGAGTGGGGAGAGGCTGAGATTTTGGTTGAGATTTGACTCTAGTATTCATCTATATCTTTGATCTCCATGTTGGTGGTTTAGTCACTCAGTCATGTCCGACTCTTGCGACCTCATGGACTGTAGCCTGCCAAGCTCCTCTGTTCATGGGATTCTCCAGGCAAGAATATTGGAGTGGAGAATTCCCTTCTCCATTTGACTTCCCTTCTCCATTCCCTTCTCCATTTGATCTCCATACAGCCTCACAATCATCTTTCTTATTTGTCCTGTCTATTCATTTTCTAAATCCTTCATTTGGGAAGATCCCCTGGAGAAGGAAATGGCAACCCACTCCAGTATTCTTGCTTGGAAAATCCCATGGACAGAGGAGTCTGGTAGGCTACAGTCCACAGGGTCCCAAAGAGTCGGACATGACTGAGCAACTTCACTTCACTTCATTCATTCTCTAAACAAGAATAGTTTGCTTTAACACACTAACTGGACCAAATCATTTTTGGTCTTAAAAAGTCCTCAAGGGAATTCCCTGGCAGTCTAGTGATTAGGACTCAGTGTTTTCACTGCTGAAGGCATAAGTTTGATTCCCTGGTTAAGGAACTAAGATCTGGATGCCACTCTGCGTGCCCCAAAAAAACAAAATTAAAAGTCCTTGAATGGTTTCCTTTTGAATTTTAAAGCCAAGTTCTTACCCTTCCTCCTCTCATTAAGCCTTTGAAGACTGAGATGAGAGACTGGTATGTCACATCTCATACAGGTAAGGTTACAGCCACACAAACTTCTTGCCATTTTCTGATATGCTGTATTCTCGCTCAATATGCTGCGACTTTGCTGTTCACCATTCTCATTTCTAAAGTGAAAGTGAAGTCGCTCAGTCGTGCCCGACTCTTTACATCCCCATGGATAGTAGCCTGCACCAGGCTCCTTCATCCATGGGATTTTCAAGGCAGGAGTACTGGAGTGGGTTGCCATTTCCTTCTCCAGGGAATCTTCCCAACCCAGGGATTGAACCCAGGTCTCTCACATTGTAGACAGACGCTTTACCGTCTGAGCCATCAGGGAAGTCCTCTCATTTCTAAGGACAACCCCAAACAGCTGTCTTCATTCAATAGATGTGACATGTTCTTTCACACATGCATGTCTTTGAACTCAGTATATTCTTTGCCAGGAATGCCCCTTCTCTAATTCTCTGGGTGACAAATATCTACTACCTTTAAGAATCAACTTATATGCAAACTTCTCATGAAAGTCCTTCTAAGCATTTCCTTTGAATATCTCCAATTTAGTATTCCATAACACATAGATTACAATGTAAATTGTGCCTCCATAACTAATACAGAGAAGCATATCCTTGTTGACCTTCTCTACTGACGTAAGAATACTCCATTCTCTGGGTTTGCATAGAAATTTGGACATAGTTTTTTTTAGGTGTTTTTTTTTTCTCTAATTTTATTTTATTTTTAAACTTTACATAATTGTATTAGTTTTGCCAAATATCAAAATGAATCCGCTTTTTTTTTTGCACTACTATGTGACTACTTGCTTGAAAATTGGTCTGCTTTCCACTGTACATTGAGATTTTTGAAGTAGGCACTGAGGTGTAACATTCTTTTTTTTTATTTTATTGAAGCATAGTTGTTTTACAATGTTGTGTTAATATCTGCTGTATAGCAAAGTAATTCAGTTATATTTTATTTATATATATATATTGTTTTTTGTATTATTTTTCATTATGGTTGTCACAGGATATTGAATATAGTCCCTTGTGCTATACATTAGTGTTTATCAATTATCTATATACTAGTTTGCATCTGCTAATCCCAAACTCCCAATCCATCCCTCCCCTACTGCCTCCCCCTTGGCAACCACAAGTCTGTTCTCTATGTCTGTGACTCTGTTTCTGTTTCCTAGATATGTTCGTTTGTGTCATATTTTAAATTCCACATGACTGATATCATATGGTATTTGTATTTCTTTTTCTGACTTACTTTGTTTAGTATGATAATCTCTAGGTCAATCCATGTAGCTGCAAATGACATCGTTTCATTCTCTCTATGGCCAACCATAAAGAATGCTGAATGCTGAAGAATCGATGTGCCAAAGAACTGTGGTATTGGAGAAGACTCTTAAAAGTGCCTTGGATTGCAAGGAGATCAAACCAGTCAATCCTAGAGGAAACCAATCCTGAATATTCATGGGAAGGACTGATGCTGAAGGTGAAGCTCCAATACTTTGACCACCTGATGCAGAGAGCTGACTCATTAAAAAAGACCCTGATGCTGGGAAAGATTGAAGGCAGAAGAAGGCAACAACAGAGGTTGAGATTGTTGGATGGCATCACCAACTCAATGGACATGAGTTTGAGCAAGCTCCAGGAGTTGGTGATGGACAGGGAAGCCTGGTGTGCTGCAGTCCATGTGGTTGTAAAGAGTCAGACACGACTGATTGGCTGAACGACAACAATGAATATTATATGTGTATATATATATATATATACACATACATATATATACACATACATACATATATATATGAACACTTTATTTTTTATACTGTCTAGCATAAAGGTTGACATATTGTTATGGCATGAATAAATGTACAGAATGAATCTTTAACTTCAAATTCAGATAGTGATGGACGCTCACCTCAAATAGACATAGATTCATTAAAAGATGTTTCAAAAAAGTAAAATGCATTTTGTAAGTTTTTGGAAAATAAAATTACAGAATCTTTTCACAGATTGTCATATATATACAAACACTTGAAGGAATAAGGCAAAATTAAGAGGCATAGATAAACTAATGAATGAATCAACAGAATGTCTCCCTTAGTTATTCTGTAACATTGAGAAATTGGTATCACCTCTTTGTTCATGTATCCATTAAACCATTCAGAAACAGTTTTTTTGTTTTTCCACTGCCTAAGTTTAAGACATCCTTTGGTAAAATGTCAGAGCTAGATTGTTCCTACAGTCTTCATTGGCCACTTGTCCCACTTAATAGCTAAAAATGAACTTCTAGTGAATGGGAAGTTTTCACATGACCAATAGGAGCACAAGGAAGAGGCAAAAGCCAGGAGACAATTTAACTGTCCCTTGAGTCCTTTAGGATGGGTCTGGGTCTAGAACTGCCAACCTATGAAAAAAGAATATTAATTGAAGCCACTTACCTGCTTCTGAGTGCAGTTTTCAGATTTAATGAATATCTTGTGCAGTATTCAAGATCATTTCAAATAACCCTTCTGCAAAATGCTCAGAAGAATATGGCTCTCTAACGTTTGAGTGAAATGTTACACATTTACATTTAAGAGTTAATATGAAGCTATATAATTGGAAAGAAAAACTCTATAGATTATAATCAATTCCCAAGTTTGTTCATTATAATTATATTTAATTCATCAAATTACAAGAAATTTAATAAAGACTAGGACCTGGCACCTCTCCTGAATACAGAAAGAATCTGATCAGTCTAGGTCTTTCATTTTTCTTTTCTCATTTTAAATTTCAAATAGAAAAACTGAAAATTAATAGATCTGACCTGAGATCTGAGATCCACTGTGAAGACAGAGGTTCTGAGATTTTGTGTGTCTTACATGGCTGAACCAGAAAACTGTGGTTCATTTAGATATACTGAAAGTCCATTCAGTCACGTTTCAATGCCCTAATCTTGTTTATTGTTGGGGAAATGAAGTCTGGGCATCTCACAAAGAGTTTTTATTATAGTCAGAGACAAAGATAACCTAAAATATTTTTTCACAATCAGGAAAATTAGGAAAAAATACTGACTATTGATGAGTTCTATTTAATTAAACCTTGTGGTACCTACTTCTACATCTTGGCTTAAGCACTTTCTCTTCCAGGAAATATCCTCATGCTACTTCTTGTCTGGTCAAATCACATTCAAATAGGCCCAGCTCAGCTACCTTAGAATCTTCCTTTATTAAGCTTTCCATAGCCATGATCAGAGCATATACTTTTAGAGTTGGAATGAACTATACATACTATGCATGAGAGCCATAGATTTCATTTTATATATGAAGCAATTAAAACCAAGAAAAGAAAATGGATTTGTAGGTCATACAACTAACTGGCAACAAAACTAGAAATAGAAAATTCCTTCTGACTACTTGACTGGTGCCCTATTCAGTATACCATTCATTCCTCCCAATGACTTTTCCCTGATCTGGAATCCTACAGTCATCTTCTGCCTTGTCACCTCTCTTATAGTTGTGTTTTTAAGCCACTATTTAATCATCACATCATTAATTCCCTTTTCTTTGTGGATGATGACATTTTTTATTGCATACTACTTAGGAACAAGGACTGTATCCTTCCTTGTTTGTGCCCTTTCTTCAGGATGCATCAAGCAGGGTGCATATTACATAGAAATTCACTGTCAGCCTAATTTTGATTTAGTATTTTCAAAGAGGTAGCCAATAACTTTTTAGGATAGTGCATGTGTAGAAGTACTTACATTTAAGGTTACATAAAATATCTTCTTGCAGAAAGAAACATTTTTAAACTGTTATCTGAGATTTTTAGATAAGGAAAATTGATCTATCAAAGTAAATATAATTTTTGGCTTTATGAGTCTCCTTTCTGTGAATAGATATACAAATAAGTAGGTTCCATTAGTTTGATATCTACAAGTCATCTTCCTCCTTTTCCTAATAGTACTGCAATTTTATACAAGATGAATATTTTATTAATTGCTTCAGACTTAGAGATTGCATTCCAGTTGAACGTTGAAGTGCAATGAAATCTGTTTTTTGAGGAAGTATGCTAAAATAGTCATTTTTCATAATTTAGGCTTCCTATTCATTCTCTCCCCTGGAGAAGGAAATGGCAACTCACTCCAGTATTCTTGCCTGGAAAATTTCATGGACAGCGGAGCCTGGTAGGCTATAGTCCATAGAGTGGCAAGAGTCAGACATGACTGAGAGACTGAACAAAACAACAACAACATTCATTTTCTATTGAATGGCTGTTACTTTCCTAAAAGTAAAATACAGGTTCTTGAAATTAGTTATTGCATCTTTTATTTGATCTATATTAATGAAGAGAAATACTTCATTTAGAAAAACCAATAAAATATGTTTCTACAAAACAGCTGTTTGTATTTTAGATTATGAAACCATTTAATTGTTCATGGTAGCTTCATATTTGCTCAAACATTCCTTCTCTAATTTATATGTTTGATAAAATCAGGTCAGGGATAAAGGTGAGGTTATACATTGGTAATTCTCAGAGCTTAAATTCAGCTGAGTAAGTAGTAATGTAGATCTGAGACCTGATTTAAAAAGAACAAAATCAATGAATAATGGTTAATTAAACACAGCGCATACTTCCTCAGCTAGCTTAACCAACTTTCTGAGGTTCAGATCTATAGTTATTGCCAACTAGCTTTCCACTAGAAGAGAAATTATAGTAATGAAAAAAAAATTTCTTATATTCTGTCAAAGGGGGGGGGTAAATGCTGATAGAAAGTAAATAAAAAAGAGAGAATGTGTGTGTCCTTGTATCTGTTTATTAAAATTCAGTCATTCAAAAAGAATTTGTGGTAACATGTTCCATAGCCACACTTGAACGCATATAGCAGAGACTCACTGTGGTGGACATACCCTAAATTGACCCCTAATTAATCATACCCTTAAATAATACCCTTCCGTTGAGTGCACCAGATCCTGTGGCTTGTGCTTAATCAATATAGTATAACAAAGATTGTGGGATGCCTCCCATTATATGAGTCTACATTTTAGTAGACTTCAGCAAGAAATTCTCGTGTTGACCTTGAAGAATCAAATATCCATGTTGTGAATTGCCCATGGAGTAGACCATGCAGCAAAGAAATGTGAGGTTTCTAGGAACTCAGAATGGCCCCTGACCTACAGCCAGCAAAAGCCATAAAAGTTAATTCTATAGCTACAAGGAACTGAATTGTTTCAAAGAGGACTTCTAGCTACAGAATGGAATGCAGCCTGGCCAACACCTTGACTGTTGCCTTTGAGAAGCTGAGGAAAGGTTGTGGTTAAGTTAGACTCAGACTCATGATCTACACAAGCTATAAAATTATGTATGTGTTTTTAAACTGCTAAGTTTGTGACAGTATGTTGTTCAGTAATAGGAAATTAATGCATTCATTTAATTTACTGCAATAATATGATGGTTCTTTGTGGACTAGGATAGGAATTCAAAAGTTGGGAAGGACTGAAGTTTCTGTGGAAATTTGTAACTCTTATCATGAGTTCCCTGTATCTCTTTGGGTGTATCCTCTGTTCTATGATCTACTGAATAGCTCCCATAACAACTTGAGCTTGCAACAGGCCAATTCTAGTTCAGATTTACTCACATGCTTTAAGTGGTGGCTTTCACCAGTAACTGTCTCAATTAACTTTTCCTTTTGTTCTTTTAAATCTCAATTGTAAGTTTCAATTGCAAAGCAAGAAAATCTCCTGAGCTATCTCATCTTTTCATATCAGATTGTACTTTAATTCATCACCTAGTCTACATACTGACAGCCATTGTGTCAGGCATTTCTCTGTGTTCTAATTGGCCAGGAGACAGTGGGTAAGTGGGTGAAAATCCCGTCCATCATGGTTTTGTCTTGAGAGCCTAGGTACTGGGTAGTTTCTTTTAGTAGGTGGTGGTGCTAGTGGTAAAGAACCTGCCTGCCAGGGCAGGAGACATAAGAGATGTGATTCAATCCCTGGGTCAGGAGGATCCCCTGGAGAAGGACATGGCAACCCACTCCAGATTTCTTGCCTGGAGAACCCATGGATAGAGGAGCCTGGTGGGATACAGCCCATAGGGTCACAAAGAGTCAGACATGACAGAAGTGACTTAGCACACACAAACGAGAGTAGACCAGTGGTAAATTTCAAAGCTCTAGTAGAGATGATTGAAAAGGTCACAAAATATTTAGGGAGAATAGATTCTATTGAGTTGGCAGACAGCTCACTTGTCTACACTAAATTTCATATAATGAAATATAAGAAGGCATAATACAGAAAAATATAATGACTCCATATAACAATGCTGGAAGACAAGAGAGCCATTGGGATATCACATATTTGGAAAGAGTCAAAGAGCAAGAGAGACAGCACAAGCAAACAAGATTAGATGTATTAGAATCTATCATATAGATTCTATGTCTGAATAAGTAAATGGATGTTTCTCCTTCCTACTTGTGCTCTGCAGTAAACAAGAGCTTTATTTTCCTTCTCCTTGAATTGTCTGCTCATGGTTCCTTCTTATTTATTTATTTTTTATATTGGGATAATTCTATTTTCTTATTGAGTTATAACAGCTCTTTATGTATTAGATCAGTAACTTTTTGTCATGTTTTAAACATTTTCAAGACCTAAGTTTATTATCTGTCTTTAGTTCTGTATAATGTTTTCAACTATAGCATTAATAACTGCTACTACTTCTAAGAATAAGTAAATGGAATATACACGTTAATATTTTGGGTTTTGTGTAGCTCAACTTATCAACATTTTTACAATTTCTGTTTTGGCTTATATGCTTGGAGATGTTTTTTCTAATTTGAGATCATATAAACAGTAACTATTTTTTCCTATGTAGTTCTTTTGATTTATGCTTTGATTATAAATATATTTAATGAATCTAGAATTTATTTTGGTATGTGGTTCATTTATCAAGTTTATATCATATACTAATACATAAACATATATTTACATATAGTATATAATGATTCTTTAAAATAGTTAATCAATTGGCTCCACAACATCTTAAAAACCACATTCTTTTCTTGTGATTTTAAGTCATTGTTATTATATACATAATTCGTATAGAAATGAAGATTTGGGGGTATTTCTTACTGTGTTCTTTCATTTGGCTATTGTCTTGTATTTTTGCAAATATTCTGGGTTTTTTAAGATCACATAGAATTTTATTCAGGTTATTAAGTTATAATTGATAAAATTCTAATATATTTTAAGTGTGCAATGTGATAGTTTGATATATGATATATTGTAAAAGGATTTCAATCACTGAGTTAATGAGTCAACATTAATTATCTCATACACTGTTTTTAGTTGGAAAAATTTAACATCTATTTTCTTTGCAAATTTCAATTGTACAATACAGTATTATATAGTCATTGTGTCATGCATTAAATCCTCAGACCTCACTCATTTTAAAACTGAAAATGTGTCCCCTTTTACTAGCTTCTCTCTATACCCCACCCCCAGTCCCCAGCACTGCAGCCTCTGGCAATTGCAACCATATTCTCCGTTTCTATAAGTTTGACTTTTTGCTCCCTTTTTTCCCCAAATTCACATGTAAGTGATACCATGCAATATTTGTCTTTCTCTTTCTGGCTTGTTTCACTTAGCATAATACCCTCCAGGTTCATTCCATATTGTTGCAGATGACAATACTTTCTTCTCTTTTAAGGTTGAATGATATTCATTCATAGATCAATTTATCAATCAACAGATAGTTTTATAGATATGTATCACATTTTCTGTATTCATCTGTCAGTAGAAACTTAAATTGTTTCCACACCTTTGCAATTGTGAATAATACTGCAATGAACATGGGTGTACAGATTTCTCTTTGAGATAGTGGTTTCATTTCTTTGGAATAAACGCCCAGAATTGGGATTGCTGGATCATGTTGTAGTTCTACTTTTTTTTTTTTTTTTTTAGCAATCTCCATACTGTTTTCTATAGTGGCTACAGCCATTTCCATTCCCACTAGCAGCATATGGCACCCTTTTATCCAGCATATAGCACCATTTTCTCCATATCCTCAGTAGCATTTCCTATTGCTTGTCTCTTTGATAATAGACTTCATAACATGTATGAGGTGACATTTTGCTGTGGTTTAATTTGCATTTCCCTGATATTGGTATGCACAATCTCCACTGCACTTCACTTGCGTTTGGGAATATAGTTTTCTTTATTTTGCTCATTTGTTGCTTTCTTTCTTTTTTCCTATGTTTCCTTTTTAAATTCAACTGAGAAAAACTTCTGGCTTTTGTATACTTTCATATTATGATAGCACTTAAAGCCCCATAATTGTTCATTTTCATTAGAGATAATATACTTTAGTAGTATATTTTAATCTTTTTATTCCAATTAGCACTGTACCTAGTTTTTTTTTTTTTTTTCTGATTTTGAGTGCCTGAAATATTGCTGCTCATCATTGTGAGTGTGTGTGTGTGTGGCCTTTCTATACCTTATTGCCACTATTTTGTGTGTGTGTGTGAGTAGCTCATCAATGGATTAAACAACTAAGAGCTGAGAATATTTTTTTCTAATAAGAAATTTAATTAATTTTAATTTATCATCACTCATACCATGTTTAATTTTACTTCTTTCACATTATTATAAAGCTCTCTTTTTAATGTTTCTTGTCTTATTCCCACTTATGCTTTTTATAGACTATTTTTGCTTATTATTATTTTCCACAGTGATTTAAAGGACAGATATTCTGCTTTTAATTCCAGAAGTGGTTATCACAAAGCTTTTCAAAGCATTCTCAAATTTATATTGAACTTTCCACAAAGAAAAAAATAAAACATTTTTATTGTCCATTGTAGAAAAACAGTTAATCACTTTTACTCACCACTTTTCTTCATTTCCCCAGTCTTTTATCTATTCTGTGATTATCACTTTTTTTTTTACAGAAAGCATCTCTTTCAAAGATAAAATATTATCAGATTTATAGCCATATTTGAGAAAAAATATTTGTACTCAGTCTCACATATTTGATTGAATCCCTATGCTTAATACATAGTTCCTTCTACAGATAATTTTCTTGGTTGTTAGTTCTTGAATGATTCTTTTTTCATTCTCCATAAAGGCATTCAAGTTATATTTTTCAGGAAGCTTAATTTCTGAAAGTTTGAATGTCTGATTTGCCACTCTCTGCTCCTATCTCTCCAGGTATTTCCCATCTCACTCAGAGTAACAGCCAGTCCTTACATGGACATACATGGCCCTCTATGATCTGCAAGCCCTACCTTTGATCTCATCTCTTACCCCCCTCTCCTTTTCTCACACCATTTCATTTGCACTATCTCCCTTACTACCCCTTAAACATGACAAGCATGGTTCTGCTACATGATTTTTTGTCTCACTATTCCCTATGACTGGGATGCTCTTCCCCAGAGATCTCATCATTTTCTCCCTTACCTAATTCTAATCTCTACTTACATGAGAGCATATCAGAGATATCAGATATTCCATTCTGTATAAAATATTAGTAGCAATTACCCATCCTTCACCTGGTGTAGTCTTATGTTCTTGCACTGCTTTACTTTTCCTTATAGCACCTACACAAACAGATGATGATCTGTTTGTTTACTGTGTCTATCTCCTTACATTGCAAGTAGAGTCTAAGAGATCAAGGACATAGTGTGTCAATTTAATTGAGGCATTATTAAGGCCTAAGACAGTACCTGACATATGGTAGGGTCTCAATAAATATTTGTTGAATAAAATAAATGAACTGCTTTCCATGGACTTCACATAGGAGAGGCAACTTTACTTAAATGTAGAGTTTGAGGCAATCTCTTGGGCAATCCTTGACAGGATGTTTTGATGCTAAACCAACCCATTCAAGTTTCATCATGATGAAACAGAGAGCTTGAAAGGAAGCTACTATTTCAAATTTACATAATTTCTTTGATAAAGAATCAAACATTCACTCTGTAAACAACTAATAAACATAAACTAGGGACTGGGTGGTATTTTATCACTGAAGACAGAAATTAATCTGATACTATCTCTTTCTTCAAAGAATTCAATAATATTAATAAAATAATAAATGAAAAGTTCAGAGGAGTGAAAATACTCAAGTAAAATTCAATTTTCAGTATGAGAGTTTGGAGGAAAATGAGTTCCCCTCTAATATGTGATTAGGAGCTCCAGTGTGAAGTGTGGTGTAAAAAAAACAGAAACTCTTTTTCAATCCTAGTGGAGAGGCTTCGTGAAAGCCACTGAATAGTGTGGTGTATTACTTAACTAATTTATAAAATTGTCATAGAAATAGGTAAGTATCCAATTCCCCCAACATATTTCTCTAAATGTAGTGCACTGTGCTTTATTCACTTTCACATATGTTGTATTTCTGATTAAGGAACTGTATGAGCTACATAATTTTAAATTTTTTCAATTATACTTTAATTTCATGATCATGGCAGTGGTACTATAATCCAATTATCTTAAATTTTACCACTAGTCACTATTAATTATGTAATCTCACTTCTTTTTCACAAACCAAAATATGAATCCCATTGGTTCAATGGTTATATTTTATCCCCTCTCTTGGAATCTCTAAAGGACTGCCTCATATGCTTGCACAAACCAGTCTGTTACCTGTCACCACCACGTGGCTGTGAAATTTGTTGTACACTCACACATTCGTGCCTGACTTTTTGCAACCCCATGGACTGCAGCACGCCAGGCTTGCCTGTCCTTCACCATCCCCTGGAGCTTACTCAAACTCATGTCCATCAAGTGATGCCATCAGTGATGGCATCCAACCATCTTATCCTCTGTTGTTCCCTTCTCCTCCTGCCTTCAATCTTTCTCAGCATCAGGGTCTTTTCCAATGAGTCAGTTCTTCCCATCAGGTGGCCAAAGTATCAGAGCTTCAGTTTCAGTACCAGTCCTTCCAATGACTCTTCAGGATTGATTTTCTTTAGGATTAACTGGTTTGATCTCCTTGCAGTGAAATACACCTGGTTATTTGTCTCTTGCTCTGACACCCATTTGTCCACATTCACAGAATATGTAGAAATCTTACGCAGGCCTTAACCAATTGTGAGAAAAATCAATGATTATACTAAGGATGCTGAATGTAGATGTTTCCAGAATATGTCTCAGTTCTGTGTAGAGTTGGGGAAACATTGTTATAATTTCTTACATGTAATCTGACACTGCTTTGCTTGTACCTGGCTTCTCAGTTTCATTTCAAATTTGTATCCACTCTTTCCCTCAAATCTTAGCAGTTTTCTCATGAAAATATGTACCATAAATATCTAGTCACCCTAATATGAAGAGCTCAAAGCAGCCCATAGATCTGGACAAAAACTGGATGCTTTATCAACCTGAATTTTCTCCTTGTTTTTCTTTCGACATTCTTCCCCATTCAAGCCCTTCCTCCTCTACCCATCATAATCAAATGGTCACAGTTTTTGAGGTACTAAGTGATGGAGTAGAAAAGTATACTGTCTAGCTAACAAAGCCTCAATTCAGTGAGAAAAAAAAATTAAATATCCTTTGTCTGGAAAATCACAATATATAATGATATTTACAAAAGTGTTGAAACATATCCTTCATGGCTCTCAAGGTGCATTTTCAGTTGCTGTTATTCTCAACACTCTCATCATCAGACTCAATTCAACATTAATCCAAATCTCTGAGACTAATTACTACTGCTCTATAATCACTGATTGGAGAAGGCAATGGCACCCCACTGCAGTACTCTTGCCTGGAAAACCCCACGGACGGAGGAGCTTGGTAGGCTGCAGTCCATGGGGTCGCTAAGAGTCAGACATGACTGAGTGACTTCACTTTCACTTTTCACTTTCATGCATTGGAGAAGGAAATGGCAACCCACTCCAATATTCTTGCCTAGAGAATCCCAGGGATGGGGGAGCCTGGTGGGCTGCCATCTATGGGGTCGTACAGAGTCGGACACGACTGAAGTGACTTCGCAGCAGCAGCATAATCACTGATAATCTTTTATCAAGTTGAAACTCAAATTTTCTCAAGGTACTAAGCAAGAGGTATTTAAAGTAACATGAGCTACTGAAGGGGAAGAAAAAAATCACAGTGGATTTGTTAACAAGAATTTCTACCCCATGCTAAGTGCAAACCAAGTATTCCTGATGGACAGGCAGCTTTCTTTATAAGCAGTCATTCGGAGCCCCTGATGTCTTCAGTCTTCAATCTAGAGTATATTCTGATAATATTGCCAAGTATCAGGATTCTGAAGTTCTTCTCAGGTCATGAGGACATGTCTAAAGACACTGTTTCCCTTTTAATCAATGTCCTTTTTTTCCTTTATTTATTGTAAGAAATATTTATTGAGGATGTGCAATGGCTGGGCACTGGGCTAGATGCTGAAAATAAAAGCTTCAAACAGACCCCAAAATCATTGTCCTCATTGAGTTTTATAGTCAGAAAAAGACTGACATCAAAAGAAATAATTTCCAAATTACTTAAAATACATCGTTATTTAATTACTGATGATTGATATGAAAAATAAATACATGTGAATGTATAAAAAAGGACACATGGCCTTCTTTGGAGAAGTGATGTTTGAATTAGAAGGGCAGACAGAGGGTCTCAGACAGGAAAAATGCAGATGTGCAGCATGGGGAGTTGGGAAAATAGTTGTTAAAGGTAGACTCAGCTACAAAATAAGGCTGAAAATAAAGGAGGGAGGTAATGGAGATTTTGTTCTTTACCCTGAATTCACTGAAACATCACTAAAGGGTTTTCAACAAGATGGTGATTTAATGAGATTTATAGAGATCGTTAGGAGAAGGCAATGGCACCTCACTCCAGTACTCTTGCCTGGAAAATCCCATGGACCGAGGAGCCTGGTAGGCTGCAGTCCATGGGGTCGCTAAGAGTCGGACACGACTGAGCGACTTCACTTTCACTTTTCACTTTCATGCATTGGAGGAGGAAATGGCAACCCACTCCAGTGTTCTTGCCTGGAGAATCCCAGGGACGGCGGGGCCTGGTGGGCTGCTGTCTATGGGATCACACAGAGTCAGACATGACTGAAGTGACTTAGCAGTAGTAGCAGCAGCAGAGAGATGGTTCTGACTATTTAGAAGAGGAAACTGATGTGTTAGGGAGAGAATGAAATTTGGAAGCACAGTTAGGAGACAGATACAGTCATTCTGGTGAGACACGTTGGTTGGCTAGACTTGGGTTTTATGACTCAAGGTACATTTAGAATGCGGTTTAGAGCTTTTGGTGGTCATTTGAAAATAAGGATATGTCAGAGAAGAATAATTCAGGTCGAGTGATAGGTTTATGGCTTCTACAACTAGATAGAGAGGAAGGGCAGCAAATTAAATTCAGTTTGGGCCATGCTGAATTTGGAAGAAATCAAACTGTCATTACTGAACCCACAGTTCAACATACAAGTCTTTAGCTCAGAAAAAAAGTGACAAGTTAGAGAAAGATTGGGGAGTCATCAGCATATATATGTGCTATTTAATGCTTCAACACTAAATGAGGCTACCTAAAAAAGAATGATTATATCATTTATGGTTCAATCCCAGACTCTTTTGAGAGTTGGAGAGGATACTATTAAAAATTATACCAGGATGGCAAGCATAAACCAGAATTTTCCTGTGTCAATCATGACTGTCCTTGGCAAAATATTTAAAGGTCAAACGGAGAAAGTAACAAAGTGCAGTCAATAAGAAAGGAGGACAGTCAGGGAAGTACAGTGCCACAGAAGCCAAATGCTGCTGTGAGGTCAAGTGACTCCCCATGATTAAATAAAGTTATTTGTTGTATGATTCCATAGCACCCTGTACATTTTTTTTAATTACATTTATTATGACTGCAAAGATATGATTTAATTGATATCTGTCTTTCTATCTTGGAAGGCAGTACCTGGCATACGATTGTTAATAAATATTTGTTGAATGAATGGAGAATGATGAAACAATAATATCCACTGAATTCAGCCAACAAAAGTCATCAGTGCCCTTTTCATAAACAGTTTGGATAAACTAGTGGGGAACTGAGTCAGTTTGCATTGAGAACTGAATGGAGAAAAGGAAGATGGTAAAAACTGGCAACTCTTTCAGAAAGATGGCTGTGAGCTATTGGCTAAATGGACACCTGTCCTAAGTGGGTTGATTGTTCCTTTGGGTCCTGGGAAAATGTCAGGTTTTTTTTTTTTTTTTGAAAGTGACTTCACTAGATAAGGGCACATATTCCTTGTTTATGAGCTTTTAGATGGCTATGATGTGGTTTCCATATATATTATATATTTTGCTTAGAGTTTGCATTGGTCTTTTAAGAGTATAATATTTTTTTTCCTGTTCCTGTTTTATTAGAAATTTTATTTTTGTGAAATTTGCCCTAATCTTCTGTAGAAACACGTGAAACTAACTACCAGCAATTTACTGAAGAAGTCACATACCAATAACCTGATCTCATATCATTTCTGTTACTACATTCTCCAGCTTGTGTTTCAGATGTATCTGAAACAAAAGAAGAAGAAACATACCACTTCTCAATGGTATACATACAAGAATATAAATTTGTGCCTGTATAATGTAAATTGATTGCCTCTAAATGAGTCAAGCCAGTATCTGGGGAAAAAAAAGAGAGAGAGAGAGATTCCAATAGAACATGAAAGTGTATAGCTATGTAAATAGAGCACATTCCCTTCTTTAGGGATATATCAGCATTTTAGAGATGGTTGCAGTTTAAGTCAATGCAATCACTGCTTTACCTAGCTATCAATGTATTGCAGTTCCAAGGACAATGTGATATTATATTTTATTTCTTTTAAAATATTTATTTCCGTGTTGAAGATTTTAAGCCAACATCAAAAATTGCTTTTCCATCTTTCAGTTTCCTATATCACTATTAATAATAAAGATGTTTTGTTTTTGTTTTTATTTTTAATCACTGTGTAATCAATTAATAGAATATTAATAGAAGCTGTCAGTTTCCTAGCTCTTTATACCACTGTCTATTTAGTCATTCACCAAAGCTCTACATTTAGATATTGTCCTGCTAGATTACCTCTGTTAAGTACTTTGGTATTTTGCAAACAGTTAATTAACCTTTTGAACCTCATTAAGGAATAGTAAGGAGGAAAATAATTACTGAGTCTGGAATTTGGTCAGACCACTGAGGCTAATACATTATTATTAGGAAAGAAAAAACAACAACCTTTAATCTTTTTAATGACTACAGATGATCACAGCATATTGTGTTAAATATTTGTTTAAGAGAACCCATATTGAAATAGAGGGATCCAACAAAGGGCCAGGTCACAGACTCAGCATAACCCAGAGGAAAACAGCCACCTCAAATTCACTAACTCCAATCGTTGCTGCAGTAGGAGTGGCTACAAATGGCATCTTACACCTATATATATAACACTTCACAGTTTGCAGAAGGCTGTCACCTACATTATTTCAGTTTATCCTTGAAACAATTCCTTGAGGTACATGGCTCAATATTATCATCTTTATTTCAGAGACAAATAAAGTGTCAAAGAAATAAATAATGTCTTAAGTATCATGAAAGTATTTAATGTTGAAGCCCAGATTCAAACAGTGAATCCCCCTTTGCAGTTTTTCTGACCACACAACATGATGGTTGTGTATTATTAACCAAGGATTCTTTCTGAACTCAGTGTAATCACTTTTCCTTCATAAGCTTCAGTCTGAATTTAATAAGAAGTGGCATTAGGACAGCTCTGAAGAACATTTCTAGCTCTGATGGCCTGCAGATCTATGCAAAGTACCCACGCTTGGCCTCTCAGGATTCATCAGGTCCTAGAACATAAGATGTGGTTTGCTCTGAGTGACCTCCTAAACTCTTGCTATGTGTTACCTAAACATATCCCCACAAAAAACACTATGAGCACACCTATAAAATTTGACAGTCAAATCTTTACTGAGTATTAACTACCTAAAGAACTATGTGCTCAGAATTGAGGCAAGGAAAAGAAGAATAGAAATTAAGAAGTTTGTTCTCTAGGTAGGGAACTCAATTAAACCGAGAAGTTGTCAGGTTTCTTTTTTCATAAGTTGTAACTTGTTGAGAGATGAGAGAGTGGAAAGGGTCAAGGAAAGAGAGAGTAGGATACAGGCATCAGAGAGATGAGGATGCATATGTGTACGGTACTAAAAAGAGCTGAGATTAAGAGGAAAAAAAATTGTGCTATACTATGTAAAAGGAGATAGAAGATCCATTTAGAAGGGACTAGCAAAACAGAAATAGGAGACAAAAATAGTTACCCACAGCTTAATAGGATAGGAAATGAGTTGACTGTCAGGCCTGTGACAGAGGAAAGGAAAACTGTCTCCCTACTCTGAATTTTGGGAATTTGGGAAATTGGATTTTGTTTAGTTGTCAGATTTAGCAAATAAGTTTACATGGTGCTCAGTTAAATAGGAATTTTGGATAAAAACCTAATATGTTCTTAATGCATCTTCTCTGCAATTTTCGGGACATATTTATATTCAAAAATCATTTGTTGTTTATCTAAAATTCAAGTTTAACTGATTACCCTGTAATTTATTTTTAATATAGCAACCTATTAACAGGAGAAATGTTACCTAAGAGCACTACTGTTGCTGGGAGGCAAAGCAATCCCCCAAATACTGTAGCAGATGGTGGGGCAGGGAGGAGGGTGGTGAGTCACCCTTTCCAGTCTCCAGCTTTAAATTCCACTACATGGAGACGTCGAAGGCATGACTTAATTTACTAGGACTTAGTTTCCTATTTGTAATATTGTATATAGTGACACTAAATCAGCTTCCGTGGGGCATTGTGCACATTAAATGAGTATACACATGTACAGACACTTATAGAAGGGGGATACACAGATTTCATATAGTGATATATATATAATATATGTAAACAGTCTCGGGAATGTAGTAATTGTTCCATAAATTTTAACCCTCATTATCCAAATATCTCATGATAATGAGCTTTCTCCTGGGTAACACCCAGAAACAGCTTATGGAACACATTGAAATTTCCTGAGGATCCCATATATTTGAAGGACAAGCCAGAACTTCCAGCTGTCAAATGGACACAGACTATTTTAATTTGAAAATTAAAAGGAAGTAGGCACTTAAAACTTGATGACATCTGAGTTACTCATTCTTTCTTGGCTAACAATACTGATTAATTTATTCCTCCCTTTATCCATCCATTTAACAGCTTTCATTAAGCAGTTAGTATAGTACCTGGTGCACAACGATTGCTCAGTATATTAGTCCTTATCAAAAGATCATTTAATTATTACAAACTGTGCTAAGATTATTATGAAGGCCTTTTGCTAAGAGAGTAGGTGACAAGGTTTATATCAGACCTGATCAGGAATATCAAGAAAATGATATTTTTGCTAAGCTTTGAAGCATGGATACCAGTAAGCCAGTCAAAGTTTAGTGGGAAGAATATTCCAAGTAGAAATAAAGGTTATTCAAAGACCTGGATGTGGGAAATAAGGTACCCACAATAACCCATCTGGGGAAGTAGGGAAAGCAGATTGTAATTTTCATAGACTGAAAGGAAGAATCAGGTCATGTAAAGTCTTGTAGGTGTGAAGACTTAGGGATTTTTTGCCAAAGATCAGAAGAAAAAAAAATAAAGAGTGACATTGTCTGGTCTTTGTTTCTAAAAGATCCTTCTAGCTGCTGGGATAGTGATTTGGAGTGACATCTGAATTATAAATATTTAGATGTTAAATATTTCTCATTCTACTTTTCTTAGCCTGGCTTTCAAGAACTTATGTGATGCACTTCTAACTTGTTACCTTCAACAAATCCCCTAACCTATCTGGAATGCCTGTCCCCACGCTTGATGTGTGTCTATCTGACCTGTGAATTGGAGCAATGCTCAGAGCCACCTTCTCAATTAGCTTCTTAACTACAAGTATTAGCATGCTCTGAGTTCTCAGAAAACAGGTTTTGTGACTTTCTTTAGGCATTGTTTATTTTTTACATATACATGTATCTATTCTTTTTTAAAATTCTTTTCCCATTTAGGTTATTAGAGAATACTGAGCACAGTTGATCCCTGTTGCTTATCTGTTTTAAATATAGCAATGTGTACATGTCAATCTCAACCCCCCCCCAATCTATCCCTCCCTCCCACTTTTCCTAGCTAGTAAGTTCATTCTTTAAGTCTGTGAGTTTGGTTCTGTTTTGTAAATAAGTTCATTTGTATCATTTTTTAAGACTGTGCACATAAGTGATATTATATGATATTTTTATTTCTCTGTCTGAGTTACTGGGATACCTAGGTGACTCAGTGGTAAAGAATCTGCCTGATGATGAAGGAGACACAGGAGATGTGGGTTATCTCTGGGTCGGGAAGATCCCCTGGAAGAGGGAATGGTAACCCACTCCGGTATTGTTGCCTGAAAAATCCCAAGGACAGAGAAACCTGGTGGGCTACAGTCAATGGGTCACAAAGAGTTGGATACGACTAAGCATGTCTGAGTTACTTCATTTATCATGATAAGCTCCAGGTCCATCCATGTTGGTGCAGTTCAATTCAGTTCAGTTCAGTTCAGTCACTCAGTAACATCTGACTCTTTGTGATCCCACAGACTGCATCATGCCAGGCTCCCCTGTCCATCAGTAACTCCTGGAGCTTACTCAAACTCATGTCCATCAAGTCAGTGATGCCATCC
The DNA here is from genome assembly GCF_055505025.1 of Bos grunniens. Lineage (NCBI taxonomy): Eukaryota > Metazoa > Chordata > Mammalia > Artiodactyla > Bovidae > Bos > Bos grunniens. Next base: position 119,271,263 of record NC_141194.1, on the reverse strand, counting down.
AACCATCTCAACCTCTGTTGTCCCCTTCTCCTCAGGCCGTCAATCTTTTCCAGCATCAGGGTCTTTTCCAGTGAGTCAGTTCTTCACATCAGGTGGCCAAAGTATTGGAGTTTCAGCTTGAGCATCAGTCTTTCCAATGAATATTCAGGACTGATTTCCTTTAGGATTAACTAGTTTGATCTCCTTGCAGTCCAAAGGACTTTCAAGAGTCTTCTCCAACACCACAGTTCAAAAGCAGAAATTCCTTGGTGCCCAGGTTTTTTTGTGGTTCAACTCTTACATTCATATATGACTACTGGAAAAACTATAGCTTTGACTAGACAGACCTTTGTTGGCAAAGTAGTGGCTCTGCTTTTTAATATGCTGTCTAGGTTGGTCATAACTTTTCTTCCAAGGAGCAAGCGCCTTTTAATTTCATGGCTGCAGTCACCATCTGCAGTGATTTTGGAGCCCAGAAAAATTAAGTCTGACACTGTTTCTATTGTTTCCCATCTATTTGCCATGAAGTGATGGGACCAGATGCCATGATCTTAGTTTCCTGAATGTTGAGTTTTAAGTCAGCTTTTTCACTCTCCTTTTCCACTTTCATCAAGAGGCTCTTTAGTTCTTCAATTTCTGCCATAAGGGTGGTGTCATCTGCATATCTGAGGTTATTGATATTTCTCCCGGCAATATTGATTCCAGCTTGTGCTTCATTAAGCCTAGCATTTCTCATGATGTACTCTGAATATACGTTAAATAAGTAGGGTGACAATATACAGACTTGACGTACTCCTTTCCCGATTTGAAACCAGTCTGTTGTTCCATGTCCAGTTCTAACTGTTGCTTCTTGACCTGTATACAGATTTCTCAGGAAACAGGTCAGGTGGTCTGGTATTCCCAGCTCTTTCAGAATTTTTCACAGTTTGTTGTGACCCACGCAGTCAAAGGCTTTGGCATAGTTAATAAAGCAAAAGTAGATGTTTTTCTGGAACTTTCTTGCTTTTTTGATGAGCCAATGGATGTTGGCAATTTAATCTCTGATTCCTCTGCCTTTTGTAAATCCAGCTTGAATATCTGGAAGTTCACAGTTTATGTACTGTTGAAGCCTGGCTTGGAGAATTTTGAGCATTTCTTTGCTAGTATATGAGATCCATGCAATTGTGCAATAGTTTGAACATTCTTTGGCATTGCCTTTTGGGGATTGGAATGAAAAGTGACCTTTTCCAATACTGTGGCCAATGGTGAGTTTTCCAAATTTGCTGGCATATTGTGTTCAGCACTTTCACAGCATCATCTCTTAGGATTTGAAATAGCTCAACTGGAATTCCATCACCTCCACTAGATTTGTTAGTAGTAATGCTTCCTAAGGCCCACTTGACTTCACATTCTAGGATGTCTGGCTCTAGGTGAGTGATCACACTATCGTGGTTATCTGGGTCATTAAGATCTTTTTGTATAGCTCTTCTGTGTATTTTTGCCACCTCTTCTTAATATGGTCTGCTTGTGTTAGGTCCATACCATTTCTGTCTTTCACTGAGCCCATCTTTGCATAAAATGTTCCCTTGGTATCTCTCATTTTCTTGAAGAGATCTCTAGTCTTTGCCATTCTTTTGTTTTCCTCTATTTTTTTACATTGATCACTGAGGAAGGCTTTCTTATCTCTCCTTGCTCTTCTTTGGAACTCTGCATTCAAATGAGTATATCTTTTCTTTTCTCCTTTGCCTTTATCTTCTCTTCTTTTCTCAGCTATTTGTAAGGCCTCCTCAGACAACCATTTTGCCTTTTTGCAAGTGATATTATTTCATTCATTTTAATGGCTGAGTAATATTTTATTGTATATATGTACCACATTTTCTTTATTCATTTTTCTGTAGATGGACATTTAGGTTGCTTCTACATCTTGGATTTGTAAACAGTGCTGCAATGAATATTGAGGTGCATATATCCTTTTGAACTATGGCTTCTCTAAATATATGCCCAGGAAGGGGATTGCTGGATCATATGGTAGCTCTATATTCATTTATTAAGGCACCTCCTTACGGTTCTCCCCATGAACAGCATGAAAATACAAAAAGATACGACACTGAAAGATGAACCCCCCGAGGTCAGTAGATGTCCAATATTCTACCGGATAAGAGCAGAGAAAGAGCTCCAGAAGAAATGAAGAGGCTGATCCAAGGCAGAAACGATGCCCAGTTGTGGAATTGTCTGGTAGTTAAAGTCCAATGCTGTAAAGAACAATATTGCATAGGAACCCCAAATGTTAGATCCATGAATTGAGGGATATAATTGGCAGTGATCAAACAGGAGATGGCAAGAGTGGACATTGATATTTTAGGAATCAGTGGACTAAAATGGACTGAAATGGGTGAATTTAATTCAGATGACAGTTGTATCTACTGCTGTGGACAAGAATCTCTTAGAAGAAATGGAGTAGACATCATAGTCAACAAAAGAGTTTGAAATGCAGTACTTGGGTGCAATCTCAAAAATGACAGATTGATCTCGGTTTGTTTCCAAGGCAAACCATTCAACATCACAGTAATCTAAGTATATTCCTCAACCACTGATGCCAAAGAAGATAAACTTAAATGGCTCTATGATGACCTACAAGATCTTCTAGGGCTAATTCCAAAAAAAAAAAAAAGATGTCCTTTCCATCATAGGGGACTAGAATGCAAAAGTAGGAAGTCAAGAGATACCTGGAATAACAGGCAAGTTTGGCCCTGAGAACAAAATGAAGCAGGGCAAAGGCTAAGAGTTTTGCCAAGAGAACGCACTGATCATAGCAAACACCCTCTTCCAACAACACAAGAGACGACTGTACACAGGGACATCACCAGATATCAATACTGAAATCAGATTGATTATATTCTTTGTAGCCAAAGATGGAGAAGCTCTATACAGTCAGTAAAAACAAGATGTGCAGCTGACTGTGGCTTAGATCATGAACTCCTTATTGCAAAATTCAGACGTAAATTGAAGAAACTAGGGAAAACCCCTAGACAATTTAGGTATGACCTAAATCAAGTCCCTTATGATTATACAGTGAAAGTGACATATAGATTGAAGGAATTATATTTGATAGAGTGCCTGAATAACTATAGACAGAGGTTTGTAACATTCTACAAGAGCTGGTGACCAAAACCATCCCCAAGAAAAAGAAATGAAACAAGGCAAAATGGTTGTCTGAGGAGGGCTTTCACACTGTGGTGCTGGTGAAGACTCCTGAGAGCCCCTGGGACAGGAAGGAGGTCAAACTAGTCAGACCTAAAGGAAATCAACCCTAGGTATTCACCGGAAGGACTGATATTGAAGCTGAAACTCCAATACTTTGGCCACCTGATGCAAAGTGCAAACTCACTGAGAAAGACCCTAATGTTGGGAAAGACTGAGGGCAGGAGAAGGGACTGACAGGGGATGAGATGATTGGATGGCATCATAGACTCAATGGGCATGAGTTTGAGCAAGCTCCAGGAGACAGTGAAGGAGAGGGAAGCCTGGTATGCTACAGTCCATGGATCTCAAAGAGTCAGACACCTTGAGGGACAAAACAGCAACAAGAAAAACTGTTCTCCATAGTGGTTTTACCAATTAATATTCTGACCAACAGTGTAGGAGGGTTCCTTTATCTCCACACCCTCTCCAGAAATTATTGCTTGTAGACTTTTTGGTGATGTCCATTCTAACTGGTGTAAGGTGAAATCTGATTCTAGTTTTGATTTGCATTTCTCTAATAATTAGTGATGTTGGGCATCTTTGTTGAGGTCCTTTAATGGACCAGAACCTGATGGTCTGGAGTCGACTGATAAGAAAGTAAAGGAGAGAGAAAGAGGCTGATATACCTTGGTTTATGCAGAAAGCCAATAAAGTCCCTGGCACGGGGCTTGCTTTGTTCACGGAGGCCTCAGGTGCCCTCTCAATGGGGTGAAGGCACAGAGTACCTTCTCTAGAGGGTCTTAGAAGTCCGGGCAGGAAAGTGAACTGAGAGAGCCTCTGTGCTCCAAAGAAATAGCCTGAGAGAGAGAGGAGAGGAGAGAGAGAGAGAGAAAGCAAGACATGGGGACCAAAGCCCTGATGGAGCAAAGGTGTTTTATTCAACATTGTGTAGGTTTTTATACTGTCTTACAAGATAGCTATTTTCAGCAGAGATAAAATCAAAACTTACAAGGAAACATGATGTCATCCATATGAAAGAGAGAGAGAGGGTTGTAAATAGTCACTACTTATCACCGTATAGAAAAACTAACAAAGGAAATGCCTGGATTCTTCAGCCCCTGGGAGAGGCTTGCCTCTTCTCTTAATTCCGGAATATTCAGGAATTAATAAGGAACAGAGGATTCCTGACAGATCCAAAACATCACACAGGAAGCCTTCTTTTAAATGCTTCCTGACAATTCCCCCTATTTTATTATATTTGCAAAAAAAAAAAAAAAAAAAGCCCTGACCAAATGAGTTTGGTTAGTATTAACCAACCTTACAGAAAGGCAATGGTAAACAACAAATATAATTATGAAGACAATCACCAAAGTTACAGTTCCAGACCCGATACTGTGGGTAATACTTTGAAACCATCGTTGTGGGTCTAGCCCAGATAATTTGTTCAGCTAAAGTTTCCAGATTAGGGGAAGAGGGCAGGTTTTTGGAGGTTTTTTTAATTAACTTTCTTAGGGCAGTCCCTTTTTATTTTTTTGTTTTTTTTTTTAAATTAAATGTATTTATTTTAATTAGAGGCTAATTACTTTACAATATTGTATTGGTTTTGCCATACATCAACATGAATCTTCCATGGGTCTACATTTGTTCCCAATCCTGAACCCTCCTCCCACCTCCCTCCCCATACTATCCCTCTGGGTCATCCCAGTGCACCAGCCCCAAGCTTCCTATATCCTGCATCGAACCTGGACTGGCAATTGTCCCTTTTTAAATGGTTCTTATCTCCACATATAAAGCATCCTTCATTTTCCTTTCTTAAGGCAGCAATCATTGTTTCAGCTAGCATTTTCATCTTTTGAGTTTCTGATCCTAGATTGCGACAAGCCTTCAAATAATCAATAATAGTCCCTGTCTCAAAATTGGAGCTATAGCTTTTTGACATTCCTGATTTGCATTTTCATAAGCAAGTAATTTCTCTTTGCCTTTTTGCTTCTTCTCCAATTACAGTACATGAAATAGCAGTTTGTAATCTACCTAAAAAATCAGCATATGTTACATTGCTGCTAAGTTGCTTCAGTCGTGTCCAACTCTGTGTGACCCCATAGACGGCAGCCCACCAGCCTCCCTCGTCCCTGGGATTCTCCAGGCAAGAACACTGGAGTGGGTTGTCATTGTCTTCTCCAATGCATGGAAGTGAAAAGTGAAAGCGAAGTCGCTCAGCCGTGTCCGACTCTTAGCGACCCCATGGACTGCAGCCTACCAGGCTCTGCCATCCATGGGATTTTCCAGGCAAGAGTGCTGGAGTGGGGTGCCATTGCCTTCTCCATATGTTACATTGGGCCCCTGTAATATTTTAATATAGCTACATGTAGGCTCCCCTTGAGTAATTTGATCCCAAGCTTCAAGGGCCACTGTTTTTAATTGTTCATGAAACAAGGGAGGGCACTGTATCTGAGCTTCTATAGCATCAAATTGTTCTTTTCCAATTAGCATTTCAAAAGTGATTTGATCTTGGGTCGTGCCAGTTTGAGCATTTCTGTCAGTATGTTCTCTGACTATATCATGAAACCACATCATCCACTGAAGATATTCTCCTGGATTAAAGAGAGCTTTTATTAAAGTTCCCCAATCATGGGGAATAAAAATTTAAATAGAGGATGTTATAGAATTTAGAAGTACTTTAGTAAAAGGTGAATGTAGCCTATACATAGTTATAGCTTTTTTAATTTGTTGCATGTGATAGAAGTTAATACCCTCATATTGAAGCATTATGTTCCCTTGAATGTCAGGATTTCTTAAAACTGGAAAGGCAGAGAAACCATCAGCTTCAGAGACCTCTGATTGCAAAGCCAGCAATTCAGAAAGCCTCTGTTGTGAAGGAGAGTGAGTAGGTAAATTATTGTTATTCAGAAAGGTGTTGTTGGTTTTAATATCAAAAGGTGTCTTGGAGTAGTTGCCAGAATCATTCGGTTCTAGCAAGGGAGAGACGTTGGGATTTGTGTCCGCTGGCAGGGGAGGAGCGCTTAGAATAACCAGGCAAGGGCTTGTAGGAAAATTCTGAAATATTTTATGTTGTTCTAATTGGGCCTTTGATAAGGTATCATCATCTAATTCATATTCATGTAATAAGAGTTCTGCCTGTTGCTGAGTATTAGGAGGGTTAGAATTACCTTGTAATTGCAAAATCATGGCTTCAATACGAGACCACAGGGGCCAAAAATCTATCGGGATATTTTTTCCCTGTCTGGTGGCACGTTCAACATTCTCTATGGGCCGGTGCCAAATTTATAAATCAAAACAACCTTCTTCAGGGAACCAAGGGTTGCATTCAACAACTGTCTGAAGGCAAGCCTCTATTCACCGAGGTGAAACTGAAAATCCCTGAACTTTATATAAGTGCTGAAGTAAAGTAGAAAGTGATGGGGCTTTCCAGCCATTTGACCCATGTCTTAGTAATTACTGGCCTCAATAGGCCCTCGAGGTCACTCCTTCCGATCTACTAATTGTACCAGGTCCCTGTTCAGGCGCCACTTTTTGAGGTCCTTTAATGGACCAGAACCTGGTGGTCTGGAGTTGACTGATAGGAAAGTGAAGGAGAGAGAAGGAGGCTGATATTCCTTGGTTTATGCAGAAAGCCAATAAAGTCCCTGACACTGGGCTTGCACTGTTCACGGAGGCCTCAGGAGCCCTCTCGATGGGATGAAGGCACAGAATACCTTCTCTAGAGGGTCTTAGAAGCCTGGGCAGGAAAGTGAACTGAGAGAGCCTCTGTGCTCCAAAGAAATAGCCTGAGAGAGAGAGAGGGAGGGAGAGAAAGAGAGAGAGAAAGAGAGAAAGAGAGCAAGACACGGGGACCAAAGCTCTGATGGAGCAAAGGTGTTTTATTCAACATTGTGTAGGTATTTATACTGTCTTACAAGATAGCTATTTTCAGCAGAGATAAAATCAAAACTTAGAAGGAAACATGAGATCATCCATATGAAAGAGAGAGAGAGGGTTGTAAATAGTCACTTTTACCATATGGTTCATAAAAAGGAAGACGGTACTTATCACCATATAGAAAAACTAACAAAGGAAATGCCTGGATTCCTCAGCCCCCAGGAGAGGCTTGCCTCTCCTTTTAATTCTGGAATATTCAGGATTTAATAAGGAACAGAGAATTCCTGACAGATCCAAAACAGCACACAGGAAGCCTCCTGTTAAATGCTTCCTGACACATTTTTTCACGTGCCTCTTAGCCATCTGTGTGTTTTCTTTGGAGAAATGTTTATTTAGCTCTCTGGCCCAATTTTTGCTTATGCTGTATTTTTTTTTTAACCACCTGGACTGTTTTAAATTTTGGTGATTAATCCCTTCTTTTCACATCATTTGCAAATTTCTTTCTTAAAAAGCATTCTAGATTTAAAATCCATTCTTAACTCTTTCACTGGACTGTCAGTTGCTTGAAGGCTATCACTAATGTTCTCTGTCAACTTCCTGAATATGCTACATGCACAGTACAATTGTGTCAGCAAATAAGTCAGTAAATCTCAGTGCCCTCTATTACTGATCATTTTTTTAAGTAAGGCTAAGTTTTATTACTTTCAATGTAAAATAATTTGTAATATTCTGAGGCTTTGTGAATAAAAGAACAATTCTTTCCTTTTTAAAAAATTCAAATTTTTATAAAATTTTAAATGTTACTTTCCATTTACAGTTATTACAAAATATTGAATATATTCCCCATATTGTATGATACATCCTTGAGCCTATCTTAAATTTTTTTTCTTAAAGATTGTTTTGTTTTTGCTTGAATGGGACCAATTTATATTCAGAGGTCTATCCATGTGCTTGACTGCACAGGACAAGAGAGTTTTTCCAATCTCTTCCACATATACACAGGTATAATATTTAATATATGAATATATATAATGAATATAATATTCATTGGAACGACTGATGTTGAAGGTGAAATTTCAATACTTTGGCCACCTGAAGTGAAGAGCTGACTCATTTGAAAAGACCCTGATGCTGGAAAGATTGAAGGCGGGAGAAGGGAACGATGGAGGATCAGATGGTTGGATGGCATCACTGACTCAATGCGCATGAGCTTGAGTAAACTCCAGGAGTTGGTGATGGACGGGAGGCCTGGTGTGCTGGAGTCCATGGGGTTGCAAAGAGTAGGACACTATTGTGTGACTGCACTGCACTGAACTGAATCTTTAAAGGTGGCATAAGAATGGAATAGTGTAATGTGTAATTATCTATCCTAGGTTCAAGTTCCAGATAACTACCTATTACGTATGCATTAACTTTTATCAAGTCTTTAGTAAACCATGTCTATAATTCTACAAGAATATAGGTTAGTAAACCAGGTCCATAATTCTATAAGACAGACATTTTTGATATTCATGAGGTTATATGCTGTGTGTCCAAACTCATCCTTCTGTCACACGTACATCATCAACATCATCATCATTCATCATCTTTTTCCATAATCCACAGCTCAAGTGAGAGATATTCCCATGCTCAAAACTGTGTAATCCTTTTTGAGTTTATTGTTTTCTTCTGGAGACTACATATTAAAAGATGAAGGAAAGGACATCAGGATATCCATCTGGAAGCCTGCACCTGAGTAGTACATTTCCAACTATAAATGTACGATGCCATGAAGAATTTTTCTATTGAATTTTCTTTAAGATTTTTATGACATGAACCATTTATAAAATCTTAATGAATTTGTTACACTGTTGTTTTGATTTGGGGTTTTGGATGTGCTGCATGTAGAATCTTATCTTCTCAATCAGGGATCAAACCTACACCCCCTGCATTGGAATGCAAAGCCTTAATTTCTGGACCACCAGGGAAGTCCTTAGGAAGAATTTTTAAACAACTGCTATTTTGCCATACCTCCTTAATAGAAACTGATGGAGGGGGGAGTTAGAAAAGATTATGTGTAACTCTTGTTATCCAGCTGGTTAGTATTTAGTCTTCTTAAGATGTATCGATATCAATAATTTTAATCTGTAATTTATGAAACACAGCTGAGACTTTTGTTGTTCATTTTTTCATCTCTTCCCATGCCCTTTAGAGATGATAGTGTATAAGTTCTCACTCCTAAGTTTGGTCCAGCAGATGGAAATTTTGAGATAGTTTCTCCATGAGATTGCCATAACAAAATATGCATTGAGTTCTCTAAACCAATTTATCAAAGATTTAAAAAAATAACTATCCAAATTTATCAACAAAAATGAAAGTCAGATATAGCATGTCACTTTAACTAGGACTAGCAATTCACAACTGATGTTTCTCTGATATGCCAAAACCATTTTAGCATCTTTGTTGTTGTTCAGTTGCTAAGTACTGTTCAACTTTTGTGACCCCATGAACTGCAATGCAACAGCCTTCCCTGTCCTTCACTATCTCCCAGAGTTTGGTAAATTCATGTACATTGAGTCAGTGATGCTATCTAACCATCTCATCCTCTGCTTCCCTCTTCTCCTTTTGCCCTCAATCTTTCCCAGCATAAGGGTCTTTTCTAATAAGTCCACTCTTTGCATCAGGTGGCTAAAAGTATTGGTGCTTCAGCTTCAGCATCAGTCCTTCCAATGAATATTCAGGGTTGATTTCCTTTAGGATTGACTGATTTGATCTCCTTGGTGTCCAAAGGACTCTCAAGAATCTTCTTAAGCACCACAATTCAAAAGCATCAATTCTTCAGCACTCAGCCTTTTTTATGGTCCAATTCTCACATCCATGCATGACTACTGGAAAAACGATAGCTCTGTCTATATGGACCTTTGCCAGCAAAGTGATGTCTCTGGTTTTTAATATGCTGTCTAGGTTTATCATAGGTTTTCTTCCAAGGAGGAAATATCTTTTAATTTCATGGCTGCAGTCAACATCCAAGAAAATAAAATCTGTCACCGCTTATATTTTCCTCTTTCTATTTTCCATGATGTGATGAGACTGGTTGTCATGATCTTAGTTTTTTGAATGTTGAGTTTTAAGGCAGCTTTTTTACTCCTCTTTCACTTTCAAGAGGCTCTTTAGTTCCTCTTCACTTTCTGCATTAGAGTGGTATCATCTGCATGTCTGAGGTTGTTGATATTTCTCCCAGCCATCTTGATTCCAGTTTGTGCTTCATCCAGCCCAGCATTTCACATGATTAAATAAGCAAGGTGACCATATACAGCCTTGATGTACTCCTTTCCCAATTTGGAATCAGTCCGTTGTTCCATGTCTGGTACTAACTATTGGATCTTGGCCCACATACAGGTTGCTCAGGAGACAAGTAAGGTTGTCTGGTACTCCCATCTCTTTAAGAATTTTCCACAGTTTGTTGTGATCCACACAGTCAAAGTCCTTAGATTAGTCAGTGAAGCAGAAGTAGATATTTTTCTGGAATTCCCTGGCTTTCTCTATGATGTAATGAATGTTAGCAATTTGATCTTAGGGTCCTCTGCCTTTTCTAAATTCAGCTTGTACATCTGGAAATTTTCAATTCACATACCACTGAAGCCTATCTTGAAGGATATGGGACATAACCTTACCAGCATGTGAAGTGAGTGCATTGGTAGTTTGAACATTCTTTGGCACTGCGCTTCTTTGGGATTTGAATGAAAAAACTGACCTTTTCCAGTCCTGTGGCCACTGCTGAGTTTTCCAAATTTACTGACATATTGAATGCAGCACATTAACAACACCATCTTTTAGGATTTGAAATAGCTCAGCTGGAATTCCATCACCTCCACTAGCTTTGTTGGTAGGAATGCTTCCTAAGACCCACTTGACTTCACACTCCTGGATGTCTGGCTGTAGGTGAGTGACAACACCACAGTGGTTATCCCAGTCATTAAGAACTTTTCTGTATTGTTCCTCTGCATATTTTTGCCACCTCTTCTTACTCTCTTTTGCTTCTGTTAGTTCCATACCATTTCTGTCCTTTACTGTGCCCATCCTTGCAAGAAATGTTCCCTTGATATCTCCAACTTTATGAAGTGATATTTAGTTTTTTCCCATACTATTGTTTTCTTCTATTTCTCTGCATTGTTCACATAAGAAGGCTTTCTTATCTGTCCTTGCTATTCTCTGGAACTCTTCTTTCAGTTGGGTATATCTTTCCCTCTCTTCCTTGCTTGTCAGTTCTCTTCATTCCTCAGGTATGTGTAAAGCCTTCTCAAAAAACCACTTTGCATTATTTCATTTATTTTTCTTTTCCGTGGTTTGGTCACTGCCTCCTGTAAAATGTTACAAACCTTTGTCCATAGTTCTTTAGATAATCTGTCTACCAGATCTAATCCCTTGAATCTATTCATTACCTCCACTGTACAATCATAAGGGATTTGATTCAGGTCAACCCTGAATGGCCTAGAGCATCTTACACAGATCATAAATAACTTGATGAGTAATATGATATAAAAAGGAAACATAGGGATCATTACTTGGCTGAAAAATTAGCTTCAAGGATAATGTGTCCCAATTTGAAATGAGAATTACTTATTTTCCTCTAAGGTAATATCTGGAGCCTGATTTTATATTTGAATATATAACTCAAAATGACAGCAACAGTTTTCAACCTCTTCTACTGTATGTGAGTTTCATATAGTTGTATAAGATTTAGTAAAATCTACATGTCATATCTAATAGCATTTTTCAAAATGCCTAAATATTTTTCTGATTCAAGTGTAACTCATTTTCAGTGTTGGGGAATCTATCTGCATTCTGTTCATATAATTTGTAGAGGACTCCCCCTCTTCATCCAAGCTGCAATGTGTTTAAAAACAAAAAGCATGCCTGGACATCATGTGTTTTACCATCTAATAGACAGTGGATAATTAGATATGAAACATATGATCATAACATCAATAGGACCAGAAATGTAATGTGAGGGAAACAGGTGGTATTAGGAGATTTTAGCTTAATGTAAAGAGGTTTTCTTCAATTTTAATTTCCCAGATTCTGTTGGGAGAGAGAAGCAGTGAAGGTTTATGATTAGAGGCTCTGCCATATGTAGAATAGGTTACTGGAGAGTTTGGGCAGAGTCATGACTGAGAGCAATGATATAGGATGCCATTTCAAGAACCTACTGGGGGAAAAAGAAAGTAGATCCAACTGCTTGAATATGGCAAGATGAAGTAGGAGGTTCTTAGATATACAAGCAGAAGAAATGCAATAGTCTTACTGGAGACCTTTCAGAATTTCAGCAAATATTGGTATAAACATCTTTTTTTTTTTTTGCCAGTTTACATGGTATTGATTCATATTGACTTATTTAGTGTTCTCAACAACCCCAAGTACTATTATTATAACGATTATATGGGTGGAGAGACCGAGGTGCAGAAAACAGTGTAAGATCATAGCAGGGCTGAAATTCGAACCCAAGCTTATTTTATTCTAATGCTTTCCAGTGCATCATACTGTCTTTCAACACCTATGGTATGTTATTTTGAATATTTTAATAACTATTAATGGTCATGTTTCTTGGTTAAAGGTAATCTGTGATTTGAAAATCAGTTCTAAAAAATAGGATAGATGACAATACAGCTTTTGTTAAACAATAAGAACAAAACAAAGCAAGGTGTCATCAGTAGGTATTAAATACATGTGCATCAAAATATATATTCTTTTTCAGATTCTTTTCCATTACAGGTTATTGCAAGATATTGAACATCGGACAATAAGGACCTAATGTATACTACAGGAAGCTGTAATGAGGTCTGTAATTTCAGAAGTTAAAACACTTTTGAGCAGAGAATGTGCTTGCACTCTGAAAGTAGACATGTATTAGGACAAGTTTGCTAAAAGAGAAGAACCTGACTCTTTTGCATCCCTTAGTGGTTCCTCAAAGTTTCAAATATAACACATAGGACACTGCACTTTATTCTGTGTTTACACATCTACTTCATTTCAATAGAGCCAAAGTTCTTTGAAAATAGGGACTCTTTTGGATTGCACACCTCACAGAATGTCTGTAACTTCAGAAGAAATAAACAGGTTAAGCAGGTTAGGATTAAACTTGATTCCAAATAGTTTATTCTTTCTAATGTTTGTGAAATTATTTCCATTTGTCCTCATTAAACTTTTGGTTCTTTGGAGATAAAAGCCACAGGTAGTAGACACTAGTTTTAGGTTTTCTAGGTGAATGTTTGTCTTTGTTCCCCACCCTATCCTTAATCTAGAAAATTCACAACATTAAAATGGCTTTCCAAATGTTCTTTGATCTCTGAGAACAATGTGGTTTTATAAAAAAAAAAAAAAAATACTCTGCATGTGTGCCATGTGGACTCCCCACAGCTGCCTGAGCAGTTGATATAGTCTCACTTTTGTGCCTTAAGTATGGAATAACAGTTCAGTTCAGTTTAACCACTCAGTCGTGTCCGACTCTTTGTGACCCCATAGACTGCAGCACACCAGGCTTTCCTGTCCATCACCAACTTCCACAGCCTACACAAACTCACGTAGATCAAGTCTGTAATGCCATCCAAGCATCTCATCTTCTTTTGTCCCCTTCTCCTCCTGCCTTCAATCTTTCCCAGCATAAGGGTCTTTTCAAATGAGTCAGTTTTTCGCATCAGATGGCCAAAATATTGGAGTTTCAGCTTCAGCATCAGCCCTTCCAATGAATATTCAGGACTGATTTCCTTTAGGATGGACTGGTTGGATCTCCTTGCAGTCCAAGGGACTCTCAAGAGTTTTCTCCAACATCACAGTTCAAAAGCATCAATTCTTCAGTGCTCAGTTTTCTTTATAGTCCAACTGTCACATCCACACATGATTACTGGAGAAACCATACCTTTGACTAGTCAGACCTGTGTTGGCAAAGTAATGTCTCTGCTTTTTGGCCGGGGTCCAGCCCTGGCTGATCCAGGGAGTTCGAAGGGGAGACGGCGTTGGCGAATTCACTGGATACACTGGCTTTAATTAAATATTAATTAGAGATATAAACAGTAATAGAAAAAGGATAGCTCAGTAGGAAAATTCAGTGGAGAAAAGAGGCTGAGTAGCTTGGTTTATGAGGGAAACCAATAAAACTTCAAGACAAGAAGCTTGCACCACTTAGGTAGGCTGCAGGCGTCCTTCCATTCTCCCGAAGGAGAGGAGACCCTGAGGCCTCCCCGGTCAGATCTTAGAAGCCTAGGCAAAGTTAGTAAGCATGGCGGGCTCCACGCTCCAGATGGAAACTCAGCCAGAGTTTGAGAGAGAGAATGACATAGGGAGACCAGTATTTCGAGGAACTGATCCCAATTCTTTATTTTCCAGGGTCTCTTTTTATACACTGAGGTGTTATACAAAAGTCACGTGGGGACAGCAGTCCTGATTTTTATTAAAGTCAGGTGCTTCATACAAATGTATACAGAGGTCTTAGGGGTGTTACATCATCTTCTGGCCAGGGGGCCTGCTGACAATTTATGACCCTCTCCTTGTGACAGCAGTCAGTCAACCAGAACACTTATTTCTCCAAGGGTGATTATTCTTAAAACAGATGCCACCTTCCGAAGGTACCAGATAAAGTTACATTCCTATAGGGTGAGGGTGTAGTGGGTTTTAATTAAGGAAAGAATTTGCTTAGCCTAAGGTCCAACATGATTAATATCAAAGGTTAATACTTATTTCTTCTATATATTCATTGATGTGTATAAGGGCAGGGGATGTGGAGACTTAGCAGTAAACATTGGCTCAACAAATGAAAAACCCTTCACCAATACAATTTCTAATCAGCCCACTATACTATACTAATAGTTTTCTAACTTCTCTAAAGAACCTGTTTTTAGAAGGTTTAAAGCATCTCGTGCCTCTCACGGTTGGGAGGCTGTGAGCAATCACATGTGGCCGGACAAGCCTGTCAGGCAGGCTAGAGAACCTTCAGAGGAGTTTGTAGGTTGAAACACTCCTATCACACCCAGGAATTATTATTAACTGGAGCTGTTAAGTTAACTCTTTTTCCGAAAGAGGTGGTGGGGGACAGCCCCCTGTAAAGTCAGAGGTGTAGGTGAGAGCACAAAGTAGTAAAGTAGGCAGACTCTGGTTTTGGGGGTAGATGCTCGAGAATTTCCAGGGGGACTCCTGAGGCTCGATCCCGCCTTTGCGTATGTCAAGCCTCCTTCCTCATGACCTTTGTCATGGGCAGAGGTCCTCATGCCAGCTCCCAGCACTTTTTAATATGCTGTCTTGGTTGATCATAGTTTTTCTTCCAAACAACAAACCTTCATTAAATTATAGGCCTACAACTTAAAACATGCAACATATTTTTCAATGATTTCATTTGTGCCACTTGTTTCCCACATGATAATCGCTAATTGAGAAAGCCGAGCAGAATTGAGCCCTGAATTTGATAATTTGGGTCAAATACAGTGTTTTTCTTTACGTTGTTTTATTTATTTTAGTGCTGAAACAAGCATCTTATGGTTTCTAAAGCCTATCCCCAAAGGAATAATTGTTTGGGGGCAGTCATGAATATAGTAAACAAAGCATACTGCTTCTTTTCCACTTCACATTTGTCTCTGATGGTGACACCATATGATTTTTGTTCACAAGCATCTCCCTCTTCGACATGATTAAATAATTCATTACTTAGATAAGTGGTGCAACAGACTGACAAAACATTTATTCTGTTAAAGTATAAAAACACACTTAGAAAAATAATACTTAGTTCCAAATGATGTATCACACTTAATATATTTTCCTTGAACTATTATTTACTAGTTTTCACTAAAAGTAGTTATTTGTGAGTTCTCCACAAATGTTAGACATGTATGGTTTAGTTTGGCTAGCAAAATGGATAAAGAGATGTCAGGTGTTGTATGACCAGGCCACCCAACATGGCTGTTGTCTTGCTGTCTGTTCATCACCCTGCTCCACCAGTGCCTGCTTCACCTACACCTACTCACATGACTGACTTTCCTACCTACTTGCCCCCACCTCAGGTGGTGATTGTTCTTATCAAAGGGGAGGTGAGGTACGTGCCCCTCTGCTGTTTTCCCTGTTTGCCAATGAGCCAATCTGAGGTCATTTCCCTTTATAACTGATTATCCCCCCTTTCCTACCCCCTCCCCAGCAGACTGCCACTATGTTCTGCCCCCCATCCATTGCACACAGGGCAGAGGTACTCTGGGAACCTTGCTTCAAACCTTTAAGATCCCCCACCTATTAACACTGATGTCTCTCTCTTGCTCACTCTGGGCTCTTTCTTAGGTTTTGAAGCTGGGAAAGTACAGGGCCTGTAGGCCTGTGGGTTGCAACCCAACAGGTACCTCTTCAGAAGTGATTATTATGTATTTGCAATCCTGTGAGAACATTTAGCAAACTGAGGCTTGTGATGGTCAATAACACTAATCAATCACTCAGTCACACTTAGGTGACTGCTAATTAGTTACAACAGATAAGCAGGCATAAGCACAAAAGTAGACTCACTTGATTAGCTACAAAGGGGAAACAAAAACAGAAGAAAAACTTCTGAATTCATAGTCCAGACTGATATTGATTAACCACAGAGTAGGAAAAAAGGCTTTCAAAACATAATTGTGAGTACAGATGTGTCTAAGTACATAAGACTGTAGATCCAATATTTAACTAGGATTACACCTGTCCCTGTGCTCTCTCCAAAGATAGCTTTTTTGGATGCCTGGGGAACCTCCATGGGAAAGAGGAACATGATAATCTTTCTGATATTTGCAAGAGGAATGCTTTTTTAAATTATTCAAAATTAAGATAATTTTGGATTTTCTTTTTTTTTTTCCTCTCCCTATGGTTTCTGCATGAAGTAGGTTTAATGTAATATCTCATCATCTTTTCACTTTTTATATCATTCTTGGATTTAAATTTCTGACTAGAAAACAAGCCAAGTCTATTTTCTTTTCTCTGTGCAGTGCTTTGTCTTATATTCTGAGACAGAGGTCAACAAACTATGACCACGGGCCAAACCTGGCCCTGTGGATTTTTTTTTAAATAAAATTTTATTGGAACCAAGTCAGGCCCATTCACTTGTGTATTGTCTATAGCTGCTTTCTTGCTACACCAGCACAGTGGATAAGCTGAGTCAGAGACCACAGGGCCCACAAAGCTGGCAGTATTTAGTGTACGACCCAACTGAAAATAATTGTCAATTTCCTGTTCTAAGAGCAAACAGATAAGCTTAGCTACCAAGAATGAGATTTTTTTTTCTCTGTAACGATACCTAAAGTAATCTTTAGTTATTGAAAAGGAAAAATGGTTTAGAAATCAAATCCAATTAACATTTTAGGGCACTGTAACCGGTCATTTTCTCATTTCACTCCTCATAATAACCCTATGTAGTGGGTGTGACTAATTCTTTTATACAAAATTGGAAACTGAAACTCAAAGATCTGAAGGTATTCATTTGCCCAAAGTTGCACAGTTATGCCGTGAATAAGGCTGATATTTGAAACAAGACCTGTCTTACATAAAGTGTAGTGCTATTTAAACCACATTTGAAAATCTAGGAATATAGATGATGAGCAATGGGGTGAATATGAAGCCAAATTTCCTGATTTCTTTAGCTGGAAGGATTTTCTATTTTCTTATTACTCATCAAGAACAAAGAATGACTGTGTAAGCCCCTGTCAGGAAGGGAGAAAAAAGCAGAGTTGTTGTTAAAGAAGATTTATGGTATCTGATTTATGAATGAAACCTGTAAATGTTGCAATAGGAATAACATGATGGGAACGTTGATCATGAATTCATTAGGAAACCTGTGAAGGAAGGGGTTCCAAAGAGTCTTGATTCCAGGACTGATGCAGGAAAGGGATCAAAGGAAAGAATTTTTGGAAACTCACCTTGGTGAACGTGTAGAGCTCTCACATTCAAGATCAGAGCATGTGGGGGACACTGCTGCAGGAGCTGCTTCTTAGAAATTCCCTAGTGGTCTAGTGATTAGGACCCCACACACTCACTGCCAAGGGCCCGGCTTATGTCTGGCTGAGAAACTAAGATCCCGCAAGCAACACGGCGTGGCCAAAAAAAAAAAAAAAAGAGTGGCTTGTCATTAAGGATGATATCATGTTACTTGTCATCGGTTCAGTCAAGTTACACTAGGTTGCTGCTGCTGCTGCTGCTGCTAAGTCGCTTCAGTCGTGTCCGACTCTGTGCGACCCCATGGACTGCAGCCTACCAGGCTTCTCCGTCCATGGGATTCTCCAGGCAAGAACACTGGAGTGGGTTGCCATTTCCTTCTCCAATGCATGAAAGTGGAAAGTGAAAGTGAAGTCGCTCAGTCGTGTCCAACTCTTAGTGAACCCATGGACTGCAGCCTACCAGGCTCCTCCATCCATGGGATTTTCCAGGCACCAGTACTGGAGTGGGGTGTCATTGCCTTCTCCTACACTAGGTTAGCTCTCCAAATTCCAAGGCTATTTAGGGCTAAAGTGGAGACAGGTGATTCCACTATGCAGCTGATTGAGATCCAGTCTCAAGTAGAAAGCATCATTCTCACGCTTGCATCAATGATTTTGTACAGGCTGTCTTGAACGCACTCTCCTCTTCCTCAGTCTGTCAAAACCCTCTTATCCTCCAAGACCAAGATCAAATGTTGTCCCTGACCTTTCTAGTAGAGTGGATATATTATACATCAGAGTATGTATGGCCTTTTATCTTATTTTATCCAACTGTTGCTCACCCCAGACTGAACTATGAGGGTGGGAACTGATTCTTATTAATCTCTTTTATTTTTTAATGTTAGATTCTAGGATAATGTTATGCTTATAGTAAACATTTTATAAATATTTTTAATGAATTAACACTTTTGAAGTAGAATTACTGTATATGTTTAGGCAGATTAAATATAAAATTCTTTATTAAATTGGAACTTTAGAGTCCCTTGGACTTCAAGGAGATCCAACCAGTCCATCCTAAGTAAATCGGTCCTGAATATTCATTGGAAGAACTGATGCTGAATGTGAAACTCCAATATTTTGGCCACCTGATGTGAAGAACTGACCCATTTGAAAAGACGCTGATGCTGGGAAAGATTGAAGGCAGGAGGAGAAGGGGATGACAGAGGATGAAATGGTTGGATGGCATCACCGACTTGATGGACATGAGTTTGAGCAAACCCCGGGAGTTGGTGATGGACAGGGAAGCCTGGCATGCTGCAGTCCATGGGGTCACAAATAGTCAGACATGCCTGGGTGACTAACTGACTGAATACTTTGAATACCTTGCCCATTCAAATCATGTGAATTTCAGGGGTCCCCCATGCCTAACCCCTCCACATGTGTACAGTGCATAAAGCTTTCTGAAGCTATTAGTTGCTCAGCTGTGTCCAACTCTTTGTGACCCCATGAATTGTAGCCTGTGCAAAAATATTGGAGTGGGTTGCCATTTTCTTCTCCGGGGAATCTTCCCAACCCAGGAATCAAACCTGAGCCTCCTGCATTGTAGGCAGATGTTTTAACATTTGAGCCACCAGGGCCAGATCTATTTGGCCAGGATCAGTTGAGGTTAACTTTTCCTTAAATCTTAACACAGTGCCTGAAAAATACTTCAGGTTAAATAAATATTTCATAAGATGTTCTATGGCATCACTGACTTGATGGACGTGAGTTAGAGTAAGCTCCAGGAGTTGATGACGGACAGGAAAGCCTGGCATGCTGCAGTCCATGGGGTAGCAAAGAGTTGGACATGACTGAGCAACTAAACTGAAGATATTCATTGAATAAATGAATAAACAGAAGTAATTTTAAGATAAAAGGCACATACCACTGTCTTTGATGATACATAAAAGCAGAGTTAGGAACCCAAAGAGTGGTTCTTTACTAATCCTCAACATTCGTGAGCAGACTATCTGAAAGGGAAGAGCTTTGTGGATACAGAGCAGGTTGCTAATCAAAAATCTGGAAGAAGCCAAGTGAAAATAGGTTGCAAAGGTAAATGTTTCTGTCTGGCACAGATGCTAGTAAGGCAGGCAGTGACTATTTGGAGAGTTACTTGACACATTAAGCTTGCATCTCTGGAAAGTGTCTGAGAAATATTTGATTAAAGTTCTAGGAATCGTTTTCAATTGAATAAAGTATAACTTAAATTTCCTCATGAATTCTGCTGCCCAGTAATGCCATGATGACAGTTACTGCTCAGGTAGAATCTATTGGGTCTTACTGGAAAGAAGACAAAGGTATATCTCCTCAGACACTGTTCCAAGAGTAAGAAAGATGTCAACAACATTTATGGAAAATTTGTGTGAGACTCCTTCACCATCAGCCTCATTCAGATAAGGCCATTGATTCTCTATACCTGAAAACATAACCTTTGCACAGTGTCTGAATTAGATTTGAACAGGGCTTATTAAATTGTCACTATACCTGGGATGGGAGTGGTGGTGAATCATTCTGTCCAGTATAAACTGACTACATGGTGGGTCTACAAGCCTGGTTTTAAACGAGAGTTTTGTAGCAGAATGATCTGGAGAACTTTTAAATCAAAACTTATTCTAAAATCTCTCATCTTTAACCACTCCCCCACCATCATCTGCCAAGGGGAAATTCTGATTCACCCTGTTGAAGATGGAAGTGAAATTTTAAAATGGAAACTTTTAAATGCTCCTCAGGCAATTAAGGTGCACTTTCTTAGTCCCTCTATTCCTTGAGAACAATTTGCACAGTATGAGGATTCATTCCTACAGGGCTCCCATAATCTCATCTGTGTCACTCACACCCATACTATTACTCTCATAAGCAGTTTTGTATGGTAGGAAAAAGTATGATCTCCATATTTGAATCCAGGTTGAGGAATCTATTTGTTGAATGACCTTGGGAAATATCTCTCTAATCTTCAATTTCTTCATTTCTCAAATGGAAATAATAACACCAATGTCATAAGCTTAACAGGATGATGCCCAGGAGAGGGTGTATCAGCAAGAATTTAGTTGGGAAAATCACAAGGAAAAGAATGGCTTTTCTTTCTCTTAGTTTAAATCTTACACAAAATCCTCCCATTAGTAGATTCTAAATTAGAACCCTTGTAATAAGAGGATCTGAGAAATGTGTTTTCTAGATTTCCTGCCTCAAAGGTACAGGGAAGAGCATGGAAATGAGTGAAAATAGTATTGAGATGCCAAACATCAATCTAGTATAAAACTCAATAAACTGTGAATAGAAATGATCATTTATACTTATTGGTCTGCCTGTGGATTAGCACTGGGTCCTGTTACTGTAGCCGGGATCCAGACCTATTTGACTGAGGTGTGATCACTTCTCAATAGCCTAGGGTAGGAGAAAGAACACCAACTATGGAGGCAGATATAATGGGGTTGGAACCCTTACTCCAGCACATGCCAGCTGGATGTCCCTGAACAAGACTGGATTTTTGGTGATTTCTCTAGGACCCAGGATTTTAGCTGAGCCTCTCTCTTTCTCTTGACCACTGTCAGACTTCCTTCTACTATTATCTTCCTGTACTTTCTCCAGCAAATCCCATTCAAGTACAATATCTATAATTTCTTTTTTTAGATTTCATCAAGTGAGGCTCTTGGAGAAACAAACAAACAAACAAAGATAGACTGGGAATGAGATATCAGTTGCATCACACAAAATTTATGCAACTTTTGAAGTTTTACTTAATCTTGTACTTCTGTTTCATTATTGGTAAAATGGCCCCAAAAGAAGTTTATTCAAACAATTATGGTATGCTTCATTCACTCTTGTCACTTTGCTAGGGCTATAATTCCCTGCACTATACAGTATATCCTTGTTGTTTATTTATAGTTTGCATCTGTTAATCCTGTACCCCTAATTTGTTTCTCCCACCTTCCTTCTTTCTTTTGGTAATCATAAGTTTGTTTTCCATATCTGTGAGTCTGTTTCTGTTGTATATACACATTCCTGGGTAGCAGAGATCTGCTGGAGAAGGAATAGGCTACCCATTCCAGTATATTTGGGCTTCCCTTGTACCTCAACTGGTAAAGAATCCGTCTGCAATGGAGGAGACCTAGGTTCGATCCCTGAGTTGGGAAGATCCCCTAGAGAAGGGAATGGCTACCCACTCCAGAATTCTGGCCTGGATAATTCCATGGACTCTATAGTCCATGGGATCACAAAGAGTTGGACATGACTTTCACTTTCACTTTTCATAAGTGATATCATACAGTATTTCTCTTTCTCTAATATCACTAACCATAATATTCTCTAGGTCCATCCACATTCCTGCAAATGGCAGTATTTCATTTTTCATGGCAAAAAAATATTCCATTATATATTTGTGTGTGTCAGTTCAGTTCAGTTCAGTTCAGTCATTCAGTTGTGTCTGACTCTTTGAGACCCCATGAACCTTAGCACGCCAGGCTTTCCTGTCCATCACCAATTCCCAGAGTCCACCCAAACCCATATCCATTGTGTCGGTGATTCCATCCAACCATCTCATCCTCCGTCGTCCCCTTCTCCTCCTGCCCTCAATCTTTCCCAGCATCATGGTCTTTTCAAATGAGTCAGCTCTCTGCATCAGGTGGCCAAAGTATTGGAGTTTCAGCTTCAACATCAGTCCTTCCAATGAACACCCAGGACTGACCTCCTTTAGGATGGACTAGTTGGATCTCCTTGCAGTCCTAGGGACTCTCAAGAGTCCTCTCCAACACCACAGTTCAAAAGCATCAATTCTTCTGCGTTCAGCTTTCTTTATAGTCCAACTCTCACATCCATATATGACTACTGGAAAAACCATAGCTTTGACTAGATGGACCTTTGTTGGCAAAGTAATGTCTCTGCTTTTTAATATGCTGTCTAGGTTGGTCATAACTTTCCTTCCATGGAGCAAGTGTCTTTTAATTTCATGGCTGCAGTCAACATATGCAGTGATTTTGGAGCCCAGAAAAATAAAGTCAGCCACTGTTTCCACTGTTTCCCCATCTATTTGCCATGAAGTGATGGGACTGTATCCATGATCTTAGTTTTCTGAATGTCGAGTTTTAAGCCAACTTTTTTGGTCTCCTCTTTCACTTTCATCAAGAGGCTGTTTAGTTCTTCTTCACTTTCTGCCATAAGGGTGGTATCATCTGCATATCTGAGGTTATTGATATTTCTCTTGGCAATCTTGATTCTAGCCTGTGCTTCCTCTAGCCCAGTGCTTCTCATGATGTACTCTGCATATAAGTTAAATAAGCAGGGTGACAATATACAGCCTTGACGAACTCCTTTTCCTATTTGGAACCAGTCTCTTGTTCCATGTCCGATTCTAACTGTTGCTTCCTGACCTGTATACAGGTTTCTCTAGAGCATGCATTTGTGTGTATATATAAATATATGTGTACATAATGTATTCACACATGTATATAATATATATACACATACAGACACACACACAAACACACACATATATATATACACACATATCACACATTCTTTTAATCCAATCATTTGTTATTGGGCACTTGGATTGCTTCTGTGTCTTGACGATTGTAGACAGTGCTGCTATGAAAATTGGGGTGCATGCATTTTTTTGAATTACCGTTTTTAATTTTTCCAGGTATATACCTAAGAACAGAATTGCTGGATCATATGAAAGTCTTATTTTTACTTTTTCAAGGAATTTCCATACTGTTTTCCATAGTAGCTGTGCCAATATGCATTCCCATCAATGGTGTATAAGGGCTCCCTTTTCTCCACACTCTTTCCAACATTTGTTATTTATAGACTTTTTGATGATAGCCATTACAACTGATGTGAGGTGATATCTCATTATAGTGTTGATTTGTACTTCTCTAATAGTGGTGTTGAACATCATTTTTCATGTGCCTGTTAGCTATCTGTATGTATTCTTGAGAAAAATATCAGAGGTATTCTGCCCATTTTCAAATTGGGTTGTTTGTTGATATTGAATTATATGAGCTGTTTGTACATTTTTAATATTAACCCTTTGTCCATTACATCATTTGCACATATTTTCTCCCAGTCAGTAGGTTGTCTTTTTGCTTAGTCAGTAGTTTCCTTTGCTGTGCAGAAGATTTTAAGTTCAATTAGGCCCCATTTGTTTATTTTTCTTTTATTACTTTTGCCTTAGGAGACCGATCCAAAAAAATATTGGTATTATTTATGTCCAGGTGTGTTCTGCCTATATTCTGTTCAAGGAGTCATGGTCATTTATCTTAAAGATGACTACTCTAAGTTTCTTCCCACTCTATATGTATATGACTTTCCTCCATCAATAAATGGAGTTCTTCTGTCCAATTTCTTGAATTTGGATTAGCCTGGATTACTTTGACCAATAGAATATGGCAGAAGTGATGCTCTGTAATTTCTGAGGCTAAATCATAAGTAGCCATGCAGCTACTTCATGTTTTGTTTTGTTTTTCTTTGAACACTCCATTTAGGAAAATCCAATAGCCATGCAATAAGTCTGATATCTATGAGACAATTGTACTGCAAAGAAGGCCATGCTAGCCACATGGGCTGCATTATGAAGAAAGAGATTCCAACTAGCCTCCAGCTGTTCCAATTCTCTCAGTCTAGGCACCAAATGTAAAAATGATGAAGCAACTTTTATGAGACACCTCAATGAGAACGACTTAGTTGATTGCATTAAATCATAGAACTATCAGCAATAAGAATTGATTTTGCATTATGCCGTAGATTTATAAGATAGTTTGTTATGCAATGATAGGTAAATGGAAACAAACTTTTCTTTCCAAGACACATAATTACCCCTAACATACTGATTTAGGAATGATTCAAGTATATCATATACTCTTTTAGGAACTATTTTCCCCTTCCTATGAAAGTAAAAGATATTATATTGGAGGAGTGAAGTATATTAGTTTATATAATAAGTATATAGAATGTGTTTGTTTAATGGTGATGGCAAATTATAATTATGCAATTACACATGCTCAGAAATATTTTGTTTGATTAGTTCAAACAGAATGTATCAAATTGGTGGATTTAGGAAAATTGGCCTTGATCAGGTAGATAAAAGAAAATACATCCAAGATGAAGAATAGTAAAGTGAGGGAAAAGTCTGTTAACATTTCCAAAGGGAATCCAAGAACTAAAATTTTACTGAATAGACCTAGATAATAATAAACTTTCCTCCATACACAGCTGTTTTTGAAACCCCCCTTCATAATAATGTTATTGTAATTAGGGGGAAAAAACACATAAATGAAGTAATTAGTAATCCTCGACAGAAGTATATGTGATTTTGTAAACACTAGCTTTCACAGAATATTACATGAATTGTGAGAGGATTAGAAGAGAACATAGAACTCAAAATCATACATAGGTATCTTGGATGGTAAATAAAGTGATACAATAAGCCGATGACCTCTAGATTCTTTTCACTTTAAATGTGGTCCCTGGACCACCATCATCTGAAAGCTTGTTAGAAATACAGAATCTTGGGTCCCACTCCAGACATATTGACTCAGAAGCTGCATGTAGAAAAAACCCTAGGTCATTCTTATGACACTAGTACTTGAGAAGCACTTAACCTACAGCATTTTAGTATGATATCTACCCACCGTTTTTTTTTTCCTACCTCTGTGGTCACAAGAAGTATAAATAAATGAGGTATGCATGGATTCAAGGTGCCCTACCATCTTGTCTGTTGTCATTACTGAATGGGAGGCATTTTGGACTAGGAGCTAACAGAACTCACTCTTGGTTGTTTTTGTGAGTTGGCTTAGGTTTCAAGCTATTGTGGCAGATTGCTATTTGTGTTGGTTTCCTTGACTCTTCCTGCTGACACAAAGTATAGTTGTCCCCGTCCCCAACCCACCCATGTTTATCTGTGGTTTTGCTTCCTTTGGTTTCAGTTACCTGTGTTCAACAATGGTCCAAAAATATTAAATAGATTGCAGAAATAAACCATTCAAAGTTTTAAACTGCATGGTGTTCTGAGTCGGGTGATGAGATTTCATGCCTTCCTGCACTATCCCACCTGGGATGTGAGTTGAATCAACCCTTTGCCCAGTGGATCCCACCACGTAGTCACTCAGTAGCTGACTCAGGTATCAGATCAACTGCCAAGGTATCATAGGCTTATGTCCAACTAACCCTTATTTTACTTAGTAATAGTTCCAAAACACAAGAGTAGTACAGCTGACAATTTGGATATGCCAAAGAGAAGCCATAAAGTGCTTCCTTTAAGTGAAAAGGTAAAGTTCTTAACTTGATGAACAAAGAAAAAATTGCATCCTAAAGTTACTAACATCTACAGTAAGAATGAATCTTTTATTTGTAAATTTGTGAAGTAAGAAAAAGAAAAATAAATTTGTGCTAGTTTTTGCTGTTGCACCTCAAACTGCAAAGGGCTAAATTCTTAGTTAAGGTAGAAAAGGCATAAAATTTGTACAATAAGATATTCTGAAGACTTCCCTGGGGTACATGGGTTAAAAGTTTGCTTTCCAATGCAGGGGACACGGATTCAATCCCTGGCTGGGGAACAAGGATCCCACATGTTGCAGGGCAACTAAGCCCACATGTCGAAACTAGAGAGCCTGCATCCTGCAACAACTGAGTCTGAGTGCTCAAGAGTCCACATGCCACAACTAGAGAAGGAGCCAGTATACGGCAATACATGTTATGTGAATGTGGTCTGTATCTCTCAAATTGTCTTATAAAAATATTTAATAAATAAACACTGAATTGCAGAATACTCAGAAAAATTCTATTTTGTTATTAGTTATTGCCAGTAATCTCTTACAATGCTTAATTTATACATTAAGCTTTATCATAGGTATACTTGTATAGCCCCAAACAGTATATTTAAGGTTTGATACTATCTGCAGCTTCAGATATCCAATGGGGGGCTTTGGAATGTATCTTCTATGGATAAGGGGGTACTAGTACATTCAGTTCAGTTCAGCCACTTAGTCGTGTCCAACTCTTTGGGACCCCATGAACCACAGCATGCCAGACCTCCCTGTCAACAACTTCCAGAGTTTACCCAAACTCATGTCCATTGAGTCGGTGATGCCATCTAACCATCTCATCCTCTGTCGTCCCCTTCTCCTCCTGCCTTCAGTCTTTCCCAACATCAGGGTCTTTTCAAATGAGTCAGCTCTTCGCATCAGGTGGCCAAAATATTGGAGTTTCAGCTTCAGCATCAGCCCTTTCAATGAACACCCAGGACTGATTTCCTTTAGGATGGACTGGTTGGATCTCCTTGCAGTCCAAGGGACTCTCAAGAGTCTTCTTCAACATCACAGTTCAAAAGCATCAATTCTTTGGTGCTCAGCTTTCTTTACAGTCCAACACTCACATCCATACATGACTATTGGAAAAACCATAGCCTTCACTAGACAGACCTTTGTTGGCAAAGTAATGTCTCTGCTTTTTAATATGCTGTCTAGGTTGGTCATAACTTTCCTTCCAAGGAGTAAACGTCTTTTAATTTCATGGCTGCAATCACCATCTGCAGTGATTTTGTAGTGCAGAAAAATAAAGTCAGCCACTTTTTTCACTGTTTCCCCATCTATTTGCCATGAAGTTATGGAACCAGATCACTTCATGGATTGGATGCCATGATCTTAGTTTTCTGAATGTTGAGCTTTAAGCCAGCTTTTTCACTGTGCTCTTTCACTTTCATCAAGAGGCTCTTTAGTTCTTCACATTCTGCCATATGGGTGGTGTCATCTGCATATCTGAGGTTATTGATATTTCTCTTGGCAATCTTGATTTTAGCTTGTACTTCTTCCAGCCCAGCATTTCTCATGATGTAGTCTGCATATAAGTTAAATAAGCAAGGTGACAATATACAGCCTTGACATACTCCTTTTCCTATTTGGAACGAGTCTGTTGTTCCATGTCCAGTTCTAACTGTTGCTTCCTGACCTGCATACAGATTTCTCAAGAGGCAGGTCAGGTGGTGTGGTATTTCCATCTCTTTCAGAATTTTCCACAGTTTATTGTGATCCACGCAGTCAAAGGCTTTGGCATAGTCCATAAAGCAGAAATAGATGTTTTTCTGGAACTCTCTTGGTTTTTTGATGATCCAGTGAATGTTGGCAATTTGATCTCTGGTTCCTCTGCCTTTTCTAAAACCAGCTTGAACATCTCGAAGTTCACTGTTTACATATTGCTGAATCCTGGCTTGGAGATTTTTGAGCATTACTTTACTAGTGTGTGAGATGAGTGCAATTGTGCAGTAGTTTGAGCATTCTTTAGCATTGGCTTTCTTTGGGCTTGGAATGAAAACGGACCTTTTCCAGTCCTGTGGTCACTGCTGAGTTTTCCAAATTTGCTGGCATATTGAGTGCAGCACTTTCACAGCATCATCTTTGAGGCTTTAAAATAGCTCAACTGGCATTCCATCACCTCCACTAGCTTTGTTCATAATGATACTTTCTATGGCCCACTTGACTTCACATTCCAGGATTTCTAGCTCTAGGTGAATGATCACACCATCGTGATTATCTGGATCATGAAGATCTTTCTTGTATAGTTCTTCTGTGTATTCTTGCCACCTCTTCTTAATACCTTCTGCTTCTGTCATGGTTATATATTTCTGTCCTTTACTTAGCCCATCTTTGCATGAAATATTCCCTTGGTATCTCTAAATTTCTTGAAGAGATCTCTAGTCTTTCCCACTCTTTTGTTTTCCTCTATTCCTTTCATTGATTGCTGAGGAAGGCTTTCTTATCTCTCCTTGCTATTCTTTGGAACTCTCCATTCAAATGGGTATATCTTTCTGTTTTCTCCTTTGCTTTTCGCTTCTCTTCTTTTCACAGCTATTTGTAAGACCACCTCAGACAGACATTTTGCTTTTTTGCCTTTCTTTTTCTTGGGGATGGTCTTGATCCCTGTCTCCTGTACAATGTCACGAACCTGTATCCACAGTTCATCAGGCACTCTATCAGATCTAGTCCCTTAAATCTATTTCTCACTTCTACTGTATAATCATAGGATTTGATTTAGGTCATACCTGAATGGTCTAGTGGTTTTCCCTACTTTCTTCAATTTAAGTCTGAATTTGGCAATAAGGATTTCATGATCTGAGCCACAGTCAGCTCCTGGTCTTGTTTTTGCTGACTGTATAAAGCTTCTCCATCTTCGGCTACAAAGAATATAATCAATCTAATTTCGGTATTGACCATCTGGTGATGTCCCTTTGTAGAGTCTTCTCTTGTGTTGTTGGAAGAGGGTGTTTGCTGTGACCAGTGTGTTCTCTTGGCAAATCTCTATTAGCCTTTGCCCTGCTTCATTCTATACTCCAAGGCCAAATTTGCTGTTACTCCAGGTATTTCTTGACTTCCTACTTTTGCATTCTAGTCTTAATATCACACAAAGGGAGAAAAGGGAAGGGTCTACATCCATGTTACATCCATGTCTTCCTGCTGAGTGTAGATCACTTCCCAGTGTCCTTCCAAGTAAACTACCAGAAACAAAACAGGGATGACAATAATGAGCAGGCACCCCATGGTAATCAGATCAACAGATGCTACCTTATGTACCAAGGTCTTGGACAGTGGTTCTTCAGTCATTATTGTTAAATTGCTCTGTTGTATCTGACTCTTTTCGACCCCATGGACTACAACATGCCGGTCTTCCCTGTCCTTCACCATCTCCTGGAGTTTGCTCAAATTCATGTCCATTGATCAGTGACGCCATCCAACCATCTCATCCTCTGTTGCCCCCTTCTTCTCCTAGGATTCCACAAAATGAAATCAACATATGCCTCACTAAGAAGCTAATTGACTTGTATAAATGGATCTTGTCAACAGAGACCAGACTTGAGCCACCACAACAGAGGGATGCGAGCTCTGGCTTAGCTTTCAAATCTGAGCTATTACGTAAATCCAGTGTCTCACAAATGAAAAAGTAACCTGGCATTACTAAGGAAAGACACAAGTACATTGTGAGTTTTCTCCTCATTGTCTTTCACAAAGAATGCTTATAGGTATTTATTGGGACAACAGTACACTGGGAAAAGGTGACAATCAGAAATTTCAGGCATAACTGAACATTTGAATGAAACTAATTCTAGTTTTTTGGAAGCCAACATAATTATAACACATTTGTAACTGAAATTTATAAAGGTCAGGTGATAAATATAAATCTGGCCAACATCTATATCATGGTAAGTCCAATTAGACTCTGAATGCTCAGTGTGTATCTGTCTATGTGTGTGTACATGTCTGTATGCAAGTGCCCTCTGCCTTTATTAAACTTCACATTTGGGGTTCTAGCTTGCCTAACTGTTATTCTATATTTGATCTGTTTTGACATGATTATCACACTGCTTTATCCACTCTAATGTATTCCAACTGAGCTATTTCAAGTCTTAGAAGATGATGCTCTTAAAGTGCTTCACTCCATATGCCAGCAAATTTGGAAAACTCAGCAGTGGCCATACAACTGGAAAAGGTCAGTTTTCACTCCAGTCCCAAAGAATGCTCAAACTACTGCGCAATTGCAATCATCTCACACTCTAGCAAAGCAATGCTCAAAAGTCTCAAGCCAGGCTTCAACAGTGCATGAACCAAGAACTTCCAGATGTTCAGGTTGGGTTTAGAAAAGGCAGAGGAACCAGAGGTCAAATTCCCAACATCCATTGGATCATAGAAAAAGCAGGAGAGTTCCAAACAAACATCTATCTCTGCTTTATTGACTACTTGAAAGGTTTTGACTGTGTGGATCACAACAAACTGTGGAAAATTCTTAAACAGATGGTAATACCAGAACTCCTTACCTCCCTTCTGAGAAAAGTGTATGCAGGTCAAGGAGCAAAAGTTCGAAGCTGACATGGAACAACAAACTGGTTCCAAATTTGGTAAGGAGTGTGTCCAGGCTGTATGTTGTCACCCTGCTTACTTAACTTATATGCAGAGTATATGATGTGAAAAGCCTGGCTGGATGAAACACAAGTTGGAATCAAGATTTCCAGGAGAAATATCAGTAACCTCAGTATGCAGATGACACTACCCTTAGTGAAAGTGAAAGAAGTAATGAAGAGCTTCTTGATGAAAGTGAAAGAGGAGAGTGAAAAAGCTAGTTTAAAACTCATCATTCAAAAATCAAAGATCGTGGCATCTGGTCCTTCACTTCATGGCAAATAGATGGGGAAACAATGGAAGCAGTGAGAGACTTTATTTTTTTGGGCTCTCAAATCACTGCAAATGGTGACTGCAGCCATGAAACTAAAAGACACTTGCTCCTTGGTAGAAAAGCTATGACCAACCTAGACAGAATATTAAAAAGCAGAGACATTACTTTGCCAGCAAAGGTCTATCTAGTCAAAGCCATGTTTTTTGCAGTAGTCATGTAGGCATGCAAGAGTTGGACCATAAAGAAAGCTGAGCACCAAAGAATTGATGCTTTTGAACTGTGGTGTTGGAGAAGACTCTTGAGAGTCCCTTGGATGGCAAGGAGATCCAACCAGTCCATCCTGGTTGGAAATCAGTCCTAAATATTCATTGGAAGGACTGACGCTGAAACTGAAACTCCAATATTTTGGCCACCTGATACGAAGAACTGACTCATTTGAAAAGACCCTGATGCTGGGAAAGATTGAAGGCAGGAGGGGAAGGGGACAACAGAGGATGAGATGGTTTAATGGCATCACTGACTCAATGGACATGCGTTTGAGCAACCTCCAGGAAGTGATGGATAAGGAAGCCTGATGTTCTGGAGTCCATGGGGGTCACAAAGAGTTTGATATGATTGAGTGAAAACTTAACTGATGCACTCTAACTTAATAATTTTAATACCTACTATGCTTAGCCTTTTATATTCAGTTTTGTTCTCCATCTCCACCTCAGTTGCATGTTCACATTTTAATTTTTCCAAAATCAGTTGCAGTTTTTTTTAAAAAGTCAGATTGTAATTTTGATTAGGTTGAAACTAAATTTATGGCTTAATTTAATAATATTGGCAGTTTTATAATATGGAGTCTTCCTAACAAAATATAAGGTTTTTCTTTCCATTTATTTATCTATAATTTGTGTCCCTCAGAGTTTCAAATTTTTCTTTAAATAAGTTCTGCATATTTCTTGTAAAGTTAATTTCTGGTTATTTTGTTCTCTTACTGCTATTGTAAATGTTATTTCTTTGATTTTCTGAAATTTGAATATGATATGACTAGTTGTATTTTTGTTTGTTTATTTGTTCTTCTTGATTGATGTTCTCCAAGCTTCCTGGATCTATGGTTTGTTGTCTGTATTATTTTTGCAAAGTTTTCTTCCAGATTTAATTCAAGTATTTTATTTGTACTGTTCTCTTTTTATTCTCATTCTGATTTTCCATTTATTCATGTTGTACACCTTTTGGAATTTTCTTACAATTCTTCAGTATTTCAGTTTTTTTTTTTTTTTAATTCTTTATTTCTTCTCTTAATTTCTTGTTTGTAAGTTTCTATTGACCTATCTTTAAACTCACAGATTCTTTCTTTGGACATGTCAAATCTATTGATGAGCCCTTTAGAGGCATTTCTTATTCTTGTTACAGTGTTTTGATTTCTAGCATTTCCTTTTGATTCTTAGAGTTTCCATTTCTCTGCCTCCATCGCCCATCTGTTCTTGTATGTTGTCCCATTTTTCCATTACAGACCTTTGTGTATTAATCATAGTTACTTAAAATTCCCCATCTGATAATAACAAAATCTGTGCCATATCTTGCTCTGGTAATTTTGCTTGCTCAGACTGCATTTTTATTATTATTTTTTCCTTTTGGCATGCATTTCAATTTTTGTTTGAACATCCCATCTGATATACTGGGTTATAGGGGCTGAAGCAAGTAGGTCTTCTGTGTGAGGTTTTATGTTTATCTGGCTAAAAGTTCAACTTGTGTTTAATATTTGCAGTAGATGTAAGGGATAGGGCCTTCAATTTCCCCTAACATAGTCTTTTTTTCTCCCCTCTTGATGTTGGATTTCCCTGACTATTCCTCTGCAGAGAGTCTGTGTCCTGCAGCTCTTTCAGTTACAATCCACAGCTATTACACTGGAGCCCTGATGATGAGGTGGTAAGACGTCAGGGAGAGGGGCATTCCATAATCTGATTATATCTCAACCAATTGGCCAGCCTGTCTCTGGGTGGTGACCTTCACAAGAATTGCTTCAGATTTTTTTCTCTTCATGTCTTCTCCAAACCCTGGCTTCAGCATTTCCAGTTTATTTCCTTGAAACCCTGACCCTTCTTGACTAAATTTTTTCCTCCCTTAGCTGAGGTAGGGATATTGGAAGGGGCTGAAGTGGGGAGAATTATCTTCTGCCTCTAGGATAAAACTCTGGCAAAGTGACTTTTCCTAGAAAGTTATTTTTTTAATGGAAAAGATTATGGACATATTTCATAATGACTATTCTTCTTCTCACCAAGACAGAGCCAAGAGAAGATCTTTCTCAAATCCTCATCTTGAGAATTTGGTAGAATTTCTGTGGTGAAAGCCCATATAAAGATAAGAGAACCCCCTAAGCTTTTGACCCCTAGGAATTTCTCACTCCTATTTTAGTCCATACTCAGTTTATAGCAATTTATCAAAGGAACCATTTAAAGGTTCCTACAGCTTTTGGATTTCAGAAGCTGTTTCTCCATGGAACTAAATCTTGGGTCCTGTCTCTCTCTAGATGTTCTTTGTCTTTCTGGGTATTGCAGTAACATATCTTAAGAACACAGTTCTCTGAAAGCCATTGAGTTCATCTTACATATATTTTATTTTCATCTTACATATATTTTATTATAATATATTGTGTACTTCCAGATGCACAAGCTGGATTTAGAAAAGGCAGAGGAATGAGAGATCAAATTGCCAACATCTGCTGGATCATCAAAAAAGCAAGAGAGTTCCAAAAAATAAACCACCTACTTTTGCTTTATTGACTATGCCAAAGCCTTTGACTGTGTGAATCACAACAGACTGTGGAAAATTCTTCAAGAGATGGGAATAGCAGACCACCTGACCTTCCTCCTGAGAAATCTGTATGCAGGTCAAGAGGCAACAGTTAGAACTGGATATGGGAAAACAGACTGATTTTGAATCAGGAAAGGAGTACATCAAGGTTGTATATTGTCACCCTGCTTATTTAACTTCTAGGCAGAGTGCATCATGAGAAATGCCAGGCTGGATGGAGCACAAGTTGGAATCAAGATTGCTGGGAGAAATATCAATAACCTCAGATACGCAGGTGATATCACCCTTATGGCAGAAAGTGAAGAGGAACTGAATAGCTTCTTGATGAAAGTGAAAGAGGAGAGTGAAAAAGCTGTCTTAAAACTCAGCATTCAGAAAACTAGGATCATGGCATCCTGTCCCATTACTTCATGGCAAATAGATGGGGAAACAATGGAAACAGTGAGAGACTTTATTTTCTTGGCTCCCAAATCACTGCAGATGGTTACTGCAGCCATGAAATTAAAAGTAGCTTGCTCCGTGGAAGAAAAGTTATGACCAACCTAGACAGCATATTAAAAAGCAGAGACATTACTTTACCAACAAAGGTCCATCTAGTCAAAGTTATTATTTTTCAAGCGGTCATGTATGGACGTGAGAGTTGGACTACAAAGAAAGCTGAGCAACAAAGAATTGATGCTTTTGAATTGTGGTGTTGGAGAAGACTCTTGAGAGTCCCTTGGACTGCAAGGAGATCAAACCAGTCAATCCTGTAGGAAATCAACCCTAAATATTCATTGGAAGGACTGGTGCTGAAGCTGAAACTCCAATACTTTGGCCATCTGATGCGAAGAACTGACTCCATTGGAAAAGACCTTGATGCTGGGAAAGACTGAAGGCAGGAGGGTGCGGGGAGCGAGCTCCGCCTCTGGCAAAGGTCATGAGGAAGGAGGCTTGGCATACGCAAAGGCGGGATCAAGCCTCAGGAGTCTCCCTGGAAATTCTCGAGCAATCTACCCCCAAAACCAGAGTCTGCCTACTTTCTGCTTTGTGCTTTCACCTACACTTCTGACTTTACGGGGGGCTGTCCCCCACTACCTCTCTGAAAAAAGTTAGCTTACAGCTCCAGTTAATAATTCCTGGGTGTGACAGTGTTTAACCTACAAACTCCTTTGGAAATCCTCTAGCCTGCCTGAATAGGTTTTCCGGCCACATGTGATTGTTCAGAGCCTCCCAACTGTGAGAGGCAGGAGATGTTCTAAACTGTCTAAACACAGATTCTTTTGAGTAGTTAAAAGATTGATTAGAAATTGTATTGGTGAAGGGATTTTCACTTGTTGGGCCAATGTTTGCTGCTAAGTTTCCATATCCCTTACCTGCTGTGTCCCTGGCAGTGTATTGATTAATATAATTGGTGTAAATAGTAGCTTTAATGTTTGTAACCTGGGACCCTTGAGTTAATTCTTTTTCTTGTTATAGCCCACCACACCTTTGCGCTGTAGGAATGCAACTTTATCTAATGCTTTTGGAGGGTGGCTCCTGACCAATCACCTTTAGAGAAAAATAAGTTTTCTGAAGAAAAGGTCTTAAAATGTTAACAGGCCTCTGGGCCAGAAGATGATGTAAATCACCTAAGCTTTTGCATATGGTAAGTTTGCAGGAAGAAAGCCTGGCTTACTGCATGACTCTACCCCTTCCCCCATTATCCTCTATGCATAACTTAAGGTATAAAAACTACTTTGGAAAATAAAGTGCGGGCCTTGTTCACCGAAACTTGGTCTCACCATGTCGTTCTTTCTCTTACCTTCTGGCTGAATTATTCAGCCTCTTTTCTCCACTGAATTTCCTCACTGAGCTATCCTTATTTCAGCCTCTTTTCTCCACTGAATTTCTTCACTGAGCTATCCTCATTCTATTACTCTTTATATCCTTAATTAACGTTTAATTAAGCAGTTGTTTCCTGATCCTCGCCGACGCCGTCCCCGCTTCGAATACCCTGGATCAGCCGGGGCTGGTCCTCGGCAGGAGGGGAAGGGGATGACAGAGAATGAAATGGTTGGATGGGATCACCGACTCGATGGACATGAGTTTGAGTGAGCTCTGGGTGTTGGTGATGGACCAGGAAGGCTGGCGTGCTGCAGTCCATGGGGTCACAAAGAGTCAGACATGACTGAGTGACTGAACTAAACTGATTGTATCTTATATGCATTGAATGCATTGAATTCTATCTTATATGTATTTTATAGCAATAAAAGCATTACAAAGTTATTATATATGCAACAAGGCAAGAAAATGTGACCATTATCATGGTGGTTGGGATAGCAATCAATTGAAACTTTCCCTGGGGTAGCTTAGAGTTGAATTATAAGATGGAGACTTTAAAATACCTATTATAAATATGTTTAAGTGCTTAAAGGAAAAGATGGGTATAATGAGAGAAGTGCATGTGCAATATCAGCAGAAGAGTGAGAACTATAAAAAAAGAATAAATGAACATTCAAGAACTTAAAAGAAGAATATTTGAAATAAAAATAGAACACTGGATTTATTCAGATTAATAGAAGAATGGAGATGGCAGAAGAAAAGATAAATGGAAAGGAAGATGAATCAATAAATAGATTTTTTTTAAATCTAAAGAAGAGAGAAATAATTGCAAAATAAAACAAAGAGACCCTCAGTGATTTGTGAGATAATGTCATACACATACGTGCACACACACACACATATACACACAATATTTTGCATGCATATACTTCTTCCAATTTAGAAGAGAGAATAGTGAGAAAAAGAAATGGTTAAAGAGAAAAATAATGACTAAAAATTTCCCATATTGGTTGGAAAACATCAAACTACATTGTTAAACTGTATAGCATGAATTGTAAGTAGAACATTTTCAGAATAGTCAGAGAAAAATTGGAAATTGTATACAGGGGAACAATGATATGAATATCAACAGATTTCACATCATAAATAATGGAAGCCTTAAGACAAACTGATAGAGAAGCCTTCCGTTGTAGCAACGAAAAATGTCTCTAGAGATTGTCACATGTCCCCTCAGGGACAAAGGCACCACCCAATTGAAAATCACCACATTAAATGTTGATGCTATAATATGAAAAGGTTTAAAATCATTCATCCAAACTTTTATCTTAAGAAGTTAGAAAAAGAAAAGCAAATCAAAGCAAAATATATAAAAGGAATTAAATTATTAAGCATAAATAAATGAAATAGAAAACCAAAATCAGTAAAATTAATGCACATTGGTTCTTTGAAAAAGTTAACCAAGAAGTTAATTTCCTAGCAATATTGACCAACAACAGTAAAAACAAACACAGATTAAAAATACCAGGAATGAAGGAAGGAAGTTTGCTGTGAGCCCTATACTGATTAAAATGATGATAAAGAGATTTATGCACAACTTCAGGCTTCCCTGGTGGCTCCGATGGTAAAGGATCTGCCTGCAATGTGGAAGACCTGGGTTCAATCCCTGGGTTGGGAAGATACCCTGGAGAAGGAAATGGCAACCCACTCCAGTACTCTTGCCTAGAAAATCCCATGGACAGAGGACCCTGGTAGGCCACAGTCCATGGGGTTGCAAACAGTCTGACACAACTGAGCGACTTCACTTTCTTTTTTCATGCACAACTTTACACTAATAAACGTAGTAAGTTAGATGAAATGCAGATAGTCGTTGGGAAACACAATTTACCAAAACTGACTCAAGATGAAAGAGAAAATTCAAATAACATGAATTCATAATTAAAAACCTTCTCAGAAAAACAAACTCCATGTCCAGATAGTTTTAACAGTGAATACTATGAAACATATAATGTAGAAACAACATCAGTCTTACACAACATTTTTGTGAGGATAGAATAAGTAAAACATCTCAACTTGTTTTCTGACAACATAATCTTGAAATCCAAAACCGATAGATTTGTCATGAAACGAAACAAAACAAACAGAAACATCTCTCCTGAACATAGATGCAAGAATCCTAAATATAATACTATCCAATGCTTCATGTCGAAGTGGAATTAGTCCCAGGAATACAGTTTCAATTCAACATAGGAAGAGCAGTCATTGCTACTCCATACACTAAAAGAAGAAAAATCATATTGTTATCTCAAAAGATGGAGGAAAAAAAAAAAATTGAAAAATTCAACAGCAATCTGTGAGAAAAATACTCAACAAACAATGAATATAAAGGGACTTCTTTCCCCTCATTAAAGGCACTTATGAAATTTCTAGCACTAACTAACTTCATACTTAATGAGTACTAGCAAACACATTTCCCTTGAGATCAAGGACAAGACAAAAGTGCATGCTCTCGCCACTTTTGTTCAATATTATTTTAGATATTCTAGCCAATGCAGTATAGCTAGAAACAAAATGTTAAAGATGATAAATTGAAGAGAAGTAAAATTATCTTTATTTTCAAATTTATTGATTGCATGGAAAACCCTAAGAGATTTACAAAAAAATTAAAGCTAGCAATTAAATATATTGCATTTTCAGGATATGAGGTCAATATAAAAATTTCATATATTTTTATTCCAGTGAGGATGAGATGGTTGGATGGCATCACTGACTCAGTGGACAAATTTGAGCAAACTGCAGGAGATAGTGAAGGACAGGGAAGCCTGGAGTGCTGCACTCCATGGGGTCACAGAGTTGGACACAACTGAGTGACTGAACAACAACAACAAATTCTAACAGAAGATAATTAAAAACTAAAATAACTAGCACTTTTAATAGTATCAAATAATAAAAAGTAAGGTATTTAGAACTAGATCTAGAAGAAGGCACCCAAAACCTTTATGTTGAAAACTGCAAAACATTGCTGAGAAAAAGAAGAATCAAATAAATGGAGAGGCAAATCCTGTACAAGATTTGGAAGATTAAATGTGAATAAGATGCCTGTTGGAGAAGGCAATGGCACCCCACTCCAGTACTCTTCCTGGAAAATCCCATGAATGGAGGAGCCTGGTGGGCTACAGTCCATGGGGTCACTGAGAGTCAGACACGACTGAGCGACTTCACTTTCACTTTTCACTCTTATGCATTGGAGAAGGAAATGGCAACCCACTCCAGTGTTCTTGCCTTGAGAATCCCAGGGACAGGGGAGCCTGGTGGGCTGCCATCTATGGGGTCGCACAGAGTCGGACACGACTGAAGCGACTTAGCAGCAGCAGCAGCAGCAGCAGCAAGATGCCTGTTATTGTCAAGTTAATCTATATATCTCTCACTATCTTAATCAAAATCCCAGCATGGTTTTTGGTACAAATCGGAAAACTGATTTTAACTGTATATGGAAATGTAGTGGATCTTGAGTAATGAAAGCAAGTTTTAAAAGATAATTTGAAAATTCACACTCTCTGGTTTCAATACTTACCATAAAGCTATAACAATTAAGACAGGATCACATTGTCCTAAGGATATAGATATAAAACAAGATTAAAGGAACAGTATAGAGTACAGAAATACACTCATATACATGGTGAATTGATTTTGTTAAAATTTTCTAGGCAATTTGGCTAGAACTGTAAAGTATTTTCAACAAATGGTGCTAGAAAATCTAGATATTCATGCAAGGAAGAAAAAATTTTCAATATTACCTATCATCCTAGACAAAAGTCTTCCCAGGTGGAACAGTGGTAAAGAATTCGTCTACATTGCAGGATATGTGGGTTTGATCCCTGGGTCAGAAAGATACCCTGGAGTAGGATACAGCAACTCACTTCAATATTCTTGCCTGGAGAATCCCACGGACAGAGGAGCCTGGTGGGCTACAGTAGTCCATGGGCTTGCAAAGAGTCAGACATGATGGAGAAACTGAGCACAAGCATTACACAAAAATTAATTTGTGATTAACCATGGACCCAATTATACAAGCTAAAACCATACTTTGTAAAGAAAATGTAGTAAATCATCTTTACAAGTTAAGCAAAGATTTCTTAGGAGAAACACTTTGTATAAAATACAAAGTAATAATAAAATGAACTATATTAAATCAAGAACTTTTCTTTATCAAATGTCATAATTAAGAAAATTAAGAGATAATCCATGGAGTATGTCAAGATATTGCTTGGGCTTCCCAGGTAGTCCTAGTGGTAAAAAGTCCACTTGCCAATGCAGGAGACGTAAGAGACATAGGTTCATTCCCTGGATAGGGAAGATCCCCCGGAAAAGGAAATGGCAAGGCATTCCAGTATTATTGCCTAGAGAATCCCATGGTCAGAGGAGCCTGGTGGGCCACAGTTCATGGGGTCACAAAGAGTCAGGCATGACTGAGCATCTGAGCACATAACTAATAGAATATTCACAATAATAATACATAAAGTATTCCTCCATTAAATAAGAAAATCCAGACAACTTTTCAACAAAATATATGAATATACCCTTCACCAAAAAAAGACATAAATTGGCAATAAGTTCATGAAAAGTTGCTAAAGTCATCAGGGAATGCAAATTCAAAACATAGTGAGATACCACTTCACACCCACTGGAATAGCTAAAATTAAAAAGACTGACAACTCTGAATGTAGGCAAGGATGAGAAGCATCCACCTCTTTAATACACTGATGATGGGAATGCAGAATGTTGTCCTCATTGGGGGAAACAATTTAGCGTTTTCTTATAAAGTTAAGGGCTTCTTCTCTAATGGCTCAGATGGTAAAGAATCTGCCTGCAATGCAGGAGACTTGGGTTCAATTCCTTGGTCAGGAAGACCCCTGAAGAAGGGAATGGGAATCCACTCCAGTATTCTTGCCTAGAGAACTCCATGGACAGAGGTATTCTTACTTGGAGAATTCCATGGGAAGAAGCTGCAGTCCGTGGAGTCACAAAGAGTCAGACATGACTGAGAGACTAACACTGACACTATAAATTTAAAGGGCTTCTCAGGTGGTGCTAAATATGTACTTTATACATGATCCTGAAAATCATCATGATAGTAGCTCTCCTAGAAAAATAAAAGTTATCTGCCCACAAAGAGACTCTTAGAAGTATGATTTGTAGAAGCCTTATTCATCATGCTTGAAAAGTGAAAAAAAAAGTCCATCCATAGGAAAATGGATAAATAACTTGTATATTTGTAAAATGAAATGATATAGAAAGAGTTAACTACTGATATGTACAGATGTGTTAATGAACTGAAAATATCTTGTTAGGTAGAGAAGCTGACAATAGAATATATATATATATATATATATATAAATTTATACATTTTATGGACTTCAAGAACAGAGGATTCTAATCTATAATTATAGAAATCAGAACAGAGATTATTTATAGAGGTAGGAATTGGCTACAATGAGGCATTGGGTAATTTTCTAGGTTGATGAAACTATTTCATAAGTGAATTCATATTAGGTTACATGGATGTACTAAGGGTATGCTGGCATCAGCTCTTAACACCTTGAGAAAGCCAATAGTGCACATCTTTTTCCAAATCTGCTTTCAAGGTTATCACATCAGTAGGTTGAAGTAGGCCATTGCTGGGAGTGTTTTCATCCTAGAAATCAGCAAAAGTTGCATATCATGGCTTTGCTATTCAGACAGCTGTGTTTTTCAGCACATCACTGAATTCTATAAAGTTGCAAGCTGTTTATCAAACTGTTCACTTAAGATTTATGATATTGAACATATAGGGACTCTTCACCAACTGAAACATTTCAATATGTCCTAAATTATTTCCACCCTAGAAGGACAAATGATATCTCTGCCCTCAGTTCTTACATATAGTTTATCTTGAGCCAAACATCAAGTTTGTATTCAAACCAGGATTGTGCTTTGTTCAAGGAAAAGAAGTGTAAGACCATATTTTTAAGTTATTTTTTCCACTCCACATACATAGATGTATGTGTCCTGGAGTTTCTGACTCTTTCCTGTTAATCAGGATGTTGACTAAACTCCTTTCTCCTTCAATTATCTTTATTCTTTTCCTTCATATATTCAAAATAAGTAAGTGTTTCATCTCAAAACCTATAAGCAAACACTTTCTTTGGAACATATTAAATCACTGTAAGGGGTGAATGTGTCTGTGTGCTTGTATGTGTATGTTCTTTTTTTAATTGCACAAAGAAGGATGATTAGGAAACATTTAACCAAAGTAGTGTTGCTATTTATATACCCACACTTTAAGCAAATAACAAGCATAGCTTTGTTTGTTGATTTTTTTAAAGTCAGATCCCCTATTTTCCAAAGAAGAATTAAAGCCTTTTTAAAATAGTGCCTCTAATTGTACATGAGCCTGGAAAATGCTCGTATGATTTTATTGCTTTGCTAAA
Organism: Bos grunniens; assembly: GCF_055505025.1. Classification (NCBI taxonomy): domain Eukaryota; kingdom Metazoa; phylum Chordata; class Mammalia; order Artiodactyla; family Bovidae; genus Bos; species Bos grunniens. Next base: position 119,229,091 of record NC_141194.1, on the reverse strand, counting down.
ATTATGCTTAAAATTAGTTTGAACAGAACATTCTCTGCAAATGAATTCTTTTACTGTTAACTTCAAGTTCAAAATAAGACAGACTGAAACAAGGAGACCTATGGTCCACAAATGAGATGCTTTCAGAAAATAACTATAGATTGAAATGTGCCAAGATATGTTCTCAGCCTTAATAAAAATAAAAGCATTGGGAAAATATTAAGATTGATAATGGTATTATAAAAGAATTTCATCTTTTTATTTCAGATGAAGTGAAAGTGTTAGCCACTCAGTCATGTCTGACTCTTTGCAACCCTACAGACTATAAGCCACCAGGCTCCTCTGTCCATGGGATTCTCCAGGCCAGAATACTGGAGTGAGTAGCCATGCCCTTTCCAGGGGGCTCTTCCTGACCCAGGGATCAAATACGGGTCTACCACATAGCAGGCAGGTTCTTTACCATCTGAGCCACCAAGGAAGCCCCTTACTTCAGGTGGACAGGGTTAATTTACTCATTTGAATCAGATGATACACATAAATTGTATAGAGATCATTTGCTTCTGTTTCATCCTACAGATGATGCATGTTTGAGACTAATGCCTGTAAGGAATGCTGTTTGAGAACTGGAATTGGTAGACAACGTTACCTTTTGTGACTTTGTACAGGAAAAATCAGTAGAGCCCTCTCGTTAAAGATGTTTTCTTCTAGGGATGCAGTAACTATGGACTCAGTATATAACTTAATGTTTCAGTTCAGTTGCTCAGTCGTGTCCGACTCTTTGTGACCCCATGGATTGTAGCACGCCTAGATTGCCTGTCCATCATCAACTCCTGGATCCTGCTCAAACTCATGTCCATTGAATTGGTGATGCCATCCAACCATCTCATCCTCTGTTGTCCCCTTCTCCTGCCTTCAGTCTTTCCCAGCATCAGGGTCTTTTCAAATGAGTCAGTTCTTCACATCAGGTGGTCAAAGTATTGGAGTTTCAGCATCAGTCCTTCCAATGAGTATTCCGGACTGATCTCCTTTAGGATGGACTGTTTGGATCTCCTTGCTGTCCAAGGGACTCTCAAGAGTCTTCTCCAACACCACAGTTTAAAAGTATCAATTCTTTGGTGCTCAGCTTTCTTTATAGGCCAACTCTCACATCCATACATGACCACTGGAAAAAACCATAGCTTTGACTAGACGGACTTTGTTAACAAAGTAATGTCTCTGCTTTCTAATATGCTGTCTAGGTTGGTCATAACTTTTCTTCCAAGGAGTAAGCATCTTTTAATTTAATGGCTGCAGTCACCATCTGGATGATGTAATTGGGAGTTTATAGGACCTCAGCTGGAATCTATGCTCAGTCAGTTTCAAGTTCTATGACATTATTCCAGTCAATGAAGTTCTCTGAGCCTCTGTTAGTCCTGGCACATAATAAGTGATATATAAGTATTTTATAGCTTATTGTTGTTTTAATTAAACCCACTAAGTTATTAACATTCACACTAGTATAGTGGCTTCTTCAGCTTTTCCTTAGTGAACAGAATAGGGTCTGAGGTATTTTCAGTGCTCAATAAATGTCGTGTACTCACATACTATAGACCGTGCTTCATTTAGGTTTTGAAATGGCTTTATATTATAGACAATTTTAAACATAAAACTGTAAAAGGAAGAGTACAGTGACTTTGTGTGTGTTGCTGCTGCTACTCTATGTGTGCTTAGTCATCTCTGACTCTTTGGGACCCCATGGACTGTAGCCCATCAGGCTCCTCTGTCCAAGGGATTCTCCAGGCAAGAATACTGGACTGGGTTACCATTTCCTTCTCCAGGGATGGAACCTGCTTCTGCTGCATCTCCTGCATTGGCAGGTGGATTCTTTACCACTGTGCCACCTGGGAAGCCCCATGTATCAAAAACCCAGCTTTACAATTCTCAACTCACAGTCAGTTTTGTTTCACCAATATCCCTTCCCATCCCATCTTTCTTGAAGCAAATTGAGTTCATTTTGAATCCAATCTGTCATGGACTCCATTGCCTTTCCCCTGCTGGCATGCTCAGGAATACAATGACATTTGAAAAGGTGCATAAACAAAACAAAAAGGTGAACTGATATCTACTGCTATGATCACAGAAAGTGTTTCCCAAGCTTAAGAGAAAATATGGATTTTCTGCTGCTGTTTTTGTCCCTTAAGGCAGATATTCAAGGCTCAATCAGGAAACAAGGGACAGCTGGTTAGAGTTTTGAGTCTTTCTGAAAATGACAGATACAGTACAGTGATTGGTTTTTCTCCCTTGGATTGAAAGGAACTAGCTGCTTTTCTTGTACAAGCACATAGAGAATATGGAATTTGCCCAGCAGTCAAAGGGCTAAATTAATTTATAGGCATTTATAGCAGATAAAGTAGCTATTTACCATACAGCTGTGAGCCAAGAGAAAGGTTAAGGCTGTTCTAGTTGGAACCAGTCATTTAATATAAAATCAATAAAAACATCTCAAATTATCCTTGATGATTATTACCCACCAAGTCCCCTCTTTCTCATGAAATTCAAGTTGCTGTTGTTTATGTGGCTCTATCACTTCTAGCACTGAGGAACAGATTTCATTACTTATATGTAAGAAAGGTGGAGCACAGCAGAAGTCCCAGTAGCAATATTATCCTAATCACAAGCAATATTCTGACTGCTCCATATTTCCTTGCAGAGAGGCAGGCAGCAATGGCAGTAGCAACTATGTAATGGTTTAGGGAGAAATTTGACAATATTTTATTTATCTAATAGCATGTTTTCTTAAAGGTTATTTGAACTTGCCTTGCGTGATACAAGGAAAGGGCAGAGTAATTTTTGTTGTGGCAGGATTCATTGATTTGGGGTGGCTATATTGATTTCACGTGCATCTCAGATTATTACAAATAGAAACCTTGCAAGCATATCTTGGTTGTATTGGCAGGCTGTCTAATACGCCAAAGGTATCTCTGAGCAACACAGAAAACAAGCTTATTTTATAACTGAGAAAGATGTTAAAGTGTCTACCTAGTATTCATTCTTTTACACATTGATATCCATATTACTATTCATTTTATCATTCAATTATTTATCCAATACATAGTTATTACCAATTTATGCTATACTTAGTCTTTTAGTAGGCTGTGGGAATGTACATGAATCAAGCACAGTTTCTTCCCTTAACATCACACAGTCTGCTCAAAGAGGCAGATATCTATACAGAAAGCAGTCATAGTCTGACAAATAGAGGACCAAATGAACCTTACATTGAGCTAATTTGGAAATAATTGTATGGTGTCTAATTATTAGTAGAATATTTAATATCCACATTGATTGATTTTGAGAAGAATTGCCTCATAGAATAAGAAAAATTGAAGATTTTGTTCATTAATTCTTGACATTTAACAAAACGTTTTCAGATTGGAGTCTCACAGTAAGCCTATAAAATAAACCTTAGTATACAGATCTCTATTTCTCTGCTGCCTTTTCCAAACAAAACAAAAACAAAAATTCATTTGGTTATCTACATCCACTGATTTCCACTTCACTTTTTTTTTCTTGATATCATTTCAATCAGGATTTCACCAACACTACTCTGCAAAATATGCTGTTATCATGCCACTGACAACTTCTTTGTCATCCAATACAATGTTCAATTCTTAGTCTTCATCTCACTTTCTCCTCCTTGTTACACTTTCTTTATTTAGCTCTCAGGAACCATTCTTGTGGTCCTCTTCTTACCTCGCTGGTGGTGCCTTCTGTTTCCTTGGCTGGCTTCCCTTCTTTTCTCCAACCTCCTCATAGTGGAGCCTCAGTGTTCAGTCATCAGATTATTTATCTTTTTTATTAACCTTTGATCCCTTCATGACCTAATCCAATTCTATTACTTTAAATGTCATGTATATACTGCTGACAATTCCCTAATAGATATCTATAATAGAGACCTCTCCATTGAAATCCCAATTCATATATTTAACTGTCTACTTGATACTCAATTTAAACTTCTAGTAAATACTTGAAAGTTAACATTATAAGGCAAGAAATGTTAATTTCCAATTCCCCAAGGCATGCAATAACCTTTGTGACCCTCATATTCATAAACGGCAACTTTATTCTTTTGCTTACTCTAGTCAATAACTACAGTTATATTTGACTCTTCACTTTCATATAAAACTCATATTTCATCAATCAGCATGTTAGTTTGGCTCTTCATTCAACTTACATATTTATTGAGTGCTTACTAACTGTCAAGCGCTGTTTGACTCACTGGGGATAAGGCAGTACCAAAAAGGACAAATTTCTCAACTCTCATGGAGTTCACATTCTAGTGGGTAGCTTACAACTGAGTGTCTCTAACTTCAAAATATATTCAGAAACTGAGTATATATATTCTCACCACTTCTACCACTACCTCCTTAGTGTGATTCACTATCAGTTTTTACTGTAATGACTCTCTAACTGATTTGCCTGCTTCTGCTCTTGACCTTCTACCATCTATTCTCAACAAAGCAGTCAGAATGATTCTATAAAAATGCCAGTCAGATAATTTCATTTCTACATTCAAAATAAAAAGCATTCTTAGGGCCTACTGTATAGCACATGGAACTCTGCTCAGTGTTATGTGGCAACCTGGATGGAAGGGGAGTTTGGGGGAGAATGGATACATGAATTAATACATGTATGGCTGAGTCTCTTCCCTGTTCACCTGAAACTATCATAACACTATTAACCTGTTATGTGTGAACATCTGTTCAGTCGCTTCAGTCATGTCAGACTCTGTGGCCTTATGGACTATAACCCACAAGACTCTTCTGTCCACAGGATTATCCAGGCAAGAATACTGGAGTGAGTTGCCATGCCCTCCTCCATGGGATCCTCCTGACCCAGGGATCAAACCTGAGTCTCCTGCCTCTCCTGCATTTCAGCTGGATTCTTTACCTGAGCTAGTGGTAAAGAATGGGCTGAGCCACTGGGGAAGCCCGTTCATTGGTTATACTGCTGCTGCTGCTAAGTCGCTTCAGTCGTGTCCGACTCTGTGTAACCCCATAGACGGCAGCCCACTAGGCTCCTCTGTCCCTGGGATTCTCCAGGCAAGAATACTGGAGTGGATTGCCATTTCCTTCTCCAATGCATGAAAGTGAAAAGTGAAAGTGAAGTCACTCAGTCGTGTCCGACTCCTAGCGACCTCATGGACTGCAGCCTACCAGGCTCCTCCATCCATGGGATTTTCCAGGCAAGAGTACTGGAGTGGGGTGCCATTGGTTATACTACAAAGCAAAATAAAAAGCTTAAACATTAATAATAAAAATATTCTTCCTCCAGATATTCACATGGCTCACCCCTTCACTTCCTTTTATTTTTCCTGCTCAAATGCCATCTTATTGGAAATGTCTACCTTGACTACACTATAAAAGGAACATATGGTTGTATATATACACACATACACACAGACATCAATTACTCATTGTCCCTTTACCTTGTTTTAATTTACCTATCACAGAGCCTTTTATTTAGTTGTCAAGGTTTTTCTTCCCTTCCTGGAATGTAAGCTTCGTGAAAGTAGGGACCTTTTCTGTTTTGTTTAATCAAGTGTCTACCCTCAAGGAGAAATCCATCTAGTGGAAGAGGTAGTCATATATTTTGTAACACAAGGCAGAGTCAAATTATAGAAGCAAGAATTTTTCGTTCTGACTAAGAGGCTCAGTGAAAATGTCATTCACTTACTAGGTGGCATTACATCTTGACTTTGAAGGATACTAATCATTTTGATAGCTGGAGAATGATGGCAGAAGTGGCTGAGGTCAAAGAAATAACAATAGGGTAAGAGAGTATAAGAATTCATTAACACACTGTGCATTCAAGGCTGGTGGATTGGAGAGTCATAAATAAATTTGGAAGAACTTAGGGAAAACAATGCTGAAAGTATAGATGATGTGATAATTAGGAAACACTTTGTGTGATTTTATAAAAATTTGGACATTATTTTGTAGGACACAGAAATCTATTATTGGGCTTTACAGGAAGGGGATAGGCATGGTCTCATTTGTATAATAGGAAGGTTAATCTAACAATAAGACCAAATCTGGATTAAAGAAGCAAGATGCACATATTGAAACTTTGAAATAGTCTAGATGGAAAAAATGAGGATTTCAATTTCTCTGCTCACTGCCAGTGTGACCTTTGCATACAGGTCTTTCTGAACTCAGATGGGGGATGAGGGTTCAGCTTTGTATTTGCATGCTTTACTCCTATTTTGCAATTTTGGGTGGAAAGCAGGTAAAGGGGAGAAAGATGTATTGGGCTTAGAAGAGAGTATATATAATGAAATAATTTAAAAATCCATATGCCAGTGTCAAATACAAATCTAAAACAAAGGAATGATTAGGTAAACTATAGTCACTCCATTTATGGAATTTTATGCAAGTACTAGAAAAAAGATTATGAAGAATTTTTATAGATTGCCAAAATCTGCTGGATCATGGAAAAAGCAAGAGAGTTCCATAAAAACATCTATTTCTGCTTTATTGACTATGCCAAAGCCTTTTACTGTGTGGATCACGATAAACTGTGGAAAATTTTGAAAGAGATGGGCATACCAGACCACCTGACCTGCCTCTTGAGAAACCTGTATGCAGGTCAGGAAGCAACAGTTAGAACTGGACATGAAACAACAGACTGGTTCCAAATGGGAAAAGGAGTATGTCAAGGCTGTATACTGTCACCTTGCTTATTTAACTTATATGCAGAGTGCTATGCTAAGTTGCTTCAGTTGTGTCCGACTCTGTGCGACCCCATAGACGGCAGCCCACCAGGCTCCCCCGTCCCTGGGATTCTCCAGGCAAGAACACCGGAATGGATTGCCATTTCCCTCTCCAATGCATGAAAGTGAAAAGTGAAAGTGAAGTCACTCAGTCGTGTCCGACTCTCCGCAACCCCATGGACTGCAGCCCACCAGGCTCCTCCGTCCATGGGACTCTCCAAGCAAGAGTACTGGAGTGGGGTGCCATTGCCCTCTCCAGAGTACATCATGAGAAATGCTGGGCTGGAAGAAGCACAAGCTGGAATCAAGACTGCTGGGAGAAATATCAATAACCTCAGATATGTAGATGACACCACCTTTATGGCAGAAAGCAAAGAAGAACTGAAGAGTCTCTTGATCAAAGTGGAAAAGGAGAGTGAAAAAGCTGGCTTAAAGCTCAACATTCAGAAAAATAAGATACTGGCATCTGGTCCCATCACTTCATGGCAAATAGATGGGAAACAGTGGAAACAGTGTCAGACTATTTTTATGGGCTCCAAAATCACTGCAGATGTTGACTGCAGCCATGAAGTTAAAAGACGGTTACTCCTTGCAAGGCAAGTTATGACCAACATACACAGCATATTAAAAAGCAGAGACACTACTTTGCCAACAAAAGTCTGTCTGGTCAAAGCTATGGTTTTTCCAGTGGTCATGTATGTATGTGAGAGTTGGCCTGTAAAGAAAGCTGAACACCAAAGAATTGATGCTTTTGAACTGTGGTGTTGGAAAAGACTCTTGAGAGTCTCTTGGACTGCAAGGCGATCCAACCAGCCCATTCTGAAGGAGATCAGTCCTGGATGTTCATTGGAAGGACTGATGTTGAAGCTGAAACTTCAATATTTTGGCCACCTGATGCGAAGAGCTGACTCATTTGAAAAGACCGTAATGCTGGGAAAGATTGAGGGCAGGAGAAGGGAACGATGGAGGATGAGATGGTTGGATGACATCACCGACACAATGGACATGGGTTTGGGTGGACTCTGGGAGTTGGTGATGGACAGGGAGGCCTGGCATGCTGTGGTTCATGGGGTTGCCAAGAGTCAGATACGACTGAGAGACTGAACTGAACTGAAAACATGAATTAACTAAACCATTCATTCAACAAATATATACTTAGATGCTACTATGTCTCTGGCACTATTGCAGATACTGGGGCTGTACTAATGATTAAAACAAAGTCCCTGCTTTTAAGTAACTCACTTCCAGGGGGTAGAAAGCTTATGTTTTGACTCTCTGTGAGAAATACAGAATGCAAACTTGCAAATGCACTTTCTTAAGATAAACTAGGATAGATATAGACTATGTATAGGAAAGACTCAGAGAAATTGTACTAAAATGTTTAAAATAGTAAGTACTTTCTGCATAGCAGAATTATAAATGATTTTAAAATTATTCTTATGTAAACATTTCTAAATTTTCAACAAATGTTGCTTTTATTGACAGGGCATTAGATTTTAATAATTGTGTAACAAACTGTCCCCGAATCAGTGGCTTAAATACATACATTTGTTATATCACAATTTGTGAGGATCAGGAGTTCAGGTCTGGCATAGCTAGCTCTTCTGCTCAGAGTCTTGCAAGGTTGAAATCAATGTGTCAGATGGACTGTGTTCTTATCTAGGGGCTCAAACACTAAAAAACCTGTTTTTTAGGTCATTTACATTGTTGGAAGAATTAATTTCCTTACATTTGTAATACAGGGTGCCCTTCTTCTTATGTACTGTTGGAGGAAGGCCCCTTAACAATTAGAGGCCACTTTCAGCTCCTAGAGGGCTTCCCTGATTGCTGACTTGATAAAGAATCTGCCTACAATGCAGGAGACCATGGTTCGATTCCTGGGCTGGGAAGATCCCCTGGAGAAGGAGATGGCTCCCCACTCCAGTATTCTGGCTTAGAGAATTCCATGGACTGTATAGTCCATGGGGTTGCAAAGAGTTGGACATGACGGAGTGACTTTCTCTTTCACTTTCAGCTCCTAGAAGCTGCTTGCAATGTTTGGAAGTTGTCTACTGTCCTTTCTGCATTGGCTTCCCCAAACTGGTCACTTACTACAGCTAACCAGCAAGGAGGAATCTCTATGGCAAATATTACACAATGGAACCATCATGGGAGAGACCATCTATCACGTTTTCCATATTCTGTTGTTTAAAAGCAGATGACAGATCTTGCCCACAAAGCAGAAGGTATTACATAGGATCAGTGATTATTAGTGGCCATATAATATTTTTTGCCAAAATCAGAAATATTAAGTATTTAAGAAAATTGGATGGCAATTAGAAAATAAGTTTTGTTATTTAGCTTTTTCTATTTTTGCTTAGGTAATCAAAAACTCCAAATCTTAAGGTTTTAAGGAAAGGAATTATTTCTCCTCCTCTTTACATGTTGGGTACAGGTGAAGCTGATTGTTTCATATCTTCCTTTATTCCAGGATCCAGGCTGTAAGAAGCAGGCAGCAACTGAAATATGCCATTCTCCTGCCAAAGGATAAACAAGAGAGCTGTCAGAAACTCAATATGCCTGTTAAAACTTCCGGTCTGAAGTGGCACACATCGTCTTGGCTCACATTTCATTGGCCAAAGCAAGTTTTATGACCAAGTTTGATGGCAAGGGAATGGGAAAGTATACTCCTGCCACAGGTGGACAGTGCCAGTCCTGTGACAAAATGTAAGATGTATAATTGGAAATATCTACTATACTTATTATCTATCTGTTTAACAAGGGTTATCATCGAATGAATAAAATCAGAATCATAACTTTCCAATAATACAATAAAGTGTAAACACACAAAAAAATAGTCCAACATATAAAATCAATTGTTGATTCAAAAAGCTGAAAGTACTTTGAAGCCTTATTTCATTAAGTAAGAATACCTGGTTCCCCTTTTTCATGAGTAAAACTCAATGTCTTCCTTGATGCCTGAGTTTGCTCTAATGTTACTTTGAGGGATAAATAGTGAAATATTCACTTCATAATAAAGTTTGCAATGATATTCTATGAATTTAATCTGTAGGAAAGATATTCCACACTATTTATTGTTTTTCAAAAGAAGGAAAGAAATGGGAAGCAACATGTGTCTACACAATGGAGTGCCAATTGAATAAACAGTAAGAGTTTTATTGTGTCAGAGACATCATCTAAATTGACTTAGAGAAACCCTTTACAAATGCCCCATTGGGTTTTAGTTCAATCAAGTAAGATAATATTGAGCTTTCCTCATGTGCCCAGGAATGTGCTTAGCATGTGATATAGGTAGGGGTAGGGGATGGAGGTTAAAGTTCCTGCTTACAGGTCATAAGTGGCCTTGTGGTAGAAAGAGGGGAATTGGAATGGTAGTTGATCTAAGGATTTGTATGTTATAAGTCAGAGCTGGCCATTGGGATGACACAAGAGACTCCTGTATTAGACCAGAACTTCCTCAACTTTAATGTATGGATAAACTACCTGAGATCTTGCTCAAATGCAGATTTGATTTGGTAGAACCAGGATAGGGCCTGCTACACGACATTTTTAACAAGCTTCCAGATCATACCAATGTTGCTTGTTCAAAGATTAGACTTTGGGAAAGTTTTAGATAGACCCTTGTCCTCTGCTCACTAGGAGACTGGATTAACGGAAAAGGAGAACAAAGGCACCTATAAACCCAAATTCACAGTCTTTCGTCTTTTAGGTGGTCTTTGTAACTTGTGATCATTACTTATCCATTTTGAGAAAACATGTAAATGTTGCTATCAACTACTCCTTAAGTAAGTTTTTCCTAAAGTATGGTTTTGGCCCTGGCTGAGTACTAAATGAGATTAGAAATCTGCAAATACCATGATTCTGCAAGTTTTCTGTTTTAAAAATGGATAAGAAAAGAGATGTTGGAAACTACCAAAGAAAACCAAGTTGAAATAGAAGCAAGGCCAAACAGTCATGACCTGAAAGGGGCAGAGCTCTGTACTGAAGTGGAAAAGCTGTTGTGGAGTGAGGCAAAGACAAATTGAGAAGGAAGTGGGTTAATTAAGGAGATGGGCACAAAGAATCCAAATGTATTCTCATGGTAGTTCTATACTTTTCCTTCAGTCCTTAGAAATGTTCATCAATTTTTGTATTCTTTATATTTTTGTCCTTGCGAATAACAGTACCCTTACATGAAGACTGACTTTCTAAAATGCCCTGACCTCTAGAATTGTTCTCTAAAAGATAATCAAAGTCTAATAGAACATTGTGACAATCATCTAGTGATATATTTGTTTTATAGATGAGGAAACTGAGGCCCATTGGAGAGGCTGGGACCCAGTCATCTGACTCTTTGTTCAGTGCACGTGGCCCAGCACTAATAGAAATGCGTAACTGTTGACCCTAAGGTCCCTGTGATGCTTAGTTTAACTTGTCTATAGAAGTTATAATATTTATAAAAACGCATTAAATATCACGAGACATTTTACTTAAATGCATATTTGTCAGCTCTGAAAATGAAAAATAGTTTGCTGTGACAAGCTAATATGAAAGCTATCATCTTAATATATTCAGTTTGACACATTTCCATAAAAGCAAGCTGTCCATAACTGCAGATTTATTGCTCATGTTTCAATGTTGTGTGTCACTGAAATCTGCAGTTTCAAACTCAAAAATAGGAAAGAAACTGATCATTATTATGTAATGATAATCCAGATCAACTTGGAAATTTTCTTCAGGGACAGGAGGAGAAGGAGGAGATGACTGTATGCTAATTCCAAAACAGCATGTGCCTGTGTTACCAGTGATGTATTGCTTGCTTGCCAAAGGCTCGAGAAAAAGTAGTTCTCCTTACAGCTCAATTGAAAATAATGTATATGTATTTGCAATGAGAATATTCCAAGCTCATAACTTTTTAACTGTGTGAGAAAGGAAGTGTTTTAGTGACTGTCTATACATAATTATGTATCTATGTGCATACATTTTTTTCTTTGCTTTGCCTTTTAAAAATAGAATAAGGAGTATAATCTATCAGACTTGTTATAGAATATATACCTAAGAAAAATTAAGTACTCTTTTCTGGGCATTTATAATAATTGCTCTGATTTTGAATAATCAAATTTTTATAAAGTGAAGTTGTTGTTTGAGGTAATTTTCTGGTTAATTCAGATCAGTTAAAAATAGCATTTGAAGCAAAAAAAAAAGTAAGACTGGGATCAAAATTCCTATGATGGCTTCTCTACATTGATTAAAATCATGAAAGTTGTGTAACTTATTTCATACTTGTTTTTAAGTACGGACTGTATTTGCAGCCATCGGTACCACTGTGCTGTTTTGAAGGCTGGTAAGACTATCAGAGTTCTCAACTCTGTATCCTCTGCTGAAGCATCAAAGACTGTTTATGGGATCTGTGAGCAAACTCTGCTGCGGACAGTTTAGTTCAGAGGTTCTCAGTGGAGGAGCGAGTGCTTTGACAAATACTTGAGACCTAATTTTTTGGTTTTCTTCAAAGTAGTGAGTGTGCTACTAACCTTTTACTAGGCAGTAACCATAAGAAAATATTGACTTCAAATATCCTACTGCACCTTATAATTTCCTCCTAATTATCTGAACCTAGAAGCTAACTCGATTTTTCTTCTAAACACTAAGTATTTTTGCACGGATTTAATATATGTGTGCTGAAGTTTCCAGGAATGTAACTAGTGTATAAATCAAGGAAAGATAATAGTTTGCTAAAAGTTTTGTGTATTCTTTAAGAAAGTGATGTCCCTGATAACAGTACTGTTCATGGTATTAAGTTAGACTCTCCAGGCCAGAATTAAGTTAGACTCTCCAGAATACTGAAGTGGGTAACTGTTCCCTTCTTCAGGGGAGCTGACCAACCCAAGGATTGAACCCAGTTCTCCTGCATTGCAGGTGGATTCTTTACCAGCTGAGCCACCAGGGAAACCCAAGAATACTGGAGTGGGTAGCCTATATCGCTTCTCCAGGGGATCTTCCTGACCCAGGAATCAACCTGGGGTCTCCTGTATTACAGGCAGATTCTTTACCAGCTGAGCTACCAGGAAAGCCCTTAAATTATTACACAGTCCAATACAACTGCATATGTGCCTGAATGCAAGTCACTCAGTTGTGTCCAATTCTATGCAACACCATGGACTGTAGCCGGCCAGGCTCCTCTGTCCATGGGATTCTCTAGGCAGGAACACTGAAGTGGGTTGCCATGCCCTCCTTGTGGGGATCTTCCTGACCCAGGGATCAAACCTGAGTCTCCTGCAGTGCAGGTGGATTCTTTACTGCTGAGCCACTGGGGAAGCCCAATACAACTGCATTAGTCTGCATTTTAAGCTATCACTTTGTCAGTGTTTCTAGATGTGTGTGCAAATTTACAACCATTTCATCTTCATTGATTTTCTCTACTATAGCTGTGTATAAGCACATGTACGAAAGTATAGATATGTGTTTTAAAATATTTTATTTTCATTTTATCTTACAGTTAGAATAATATGTTAAATTAATGTTTATGAAATAATTTATAAATTCAACCAATATTAGTTGAATGGCCACTTTATGCCAGACATTGTCCTACACAGTGGGATATACAATTAAAACCAAAGGTCAGTTTTCATTCCAATCCAAAAGACGAGCAATGCCAAAGAATGATCAAACTACTACACAATTGCACTAATTTTTCATGCTAGTAAAGTAATGCTCAATATCCTTCAAGCTAGTCTTCAAAGTACGTGAACTGAGAAGTTCCAGATCCAAGCTGGATTTAGAAAAGGTAGAGGAACCAGAGATCAACTTTCTAAAATTCGCTGGATCATAGAAAAAGCTAGGGAATTCCAGAAAAATATCTACTTCTGCTTCATTGACTACGCTAAAGCCTTGACTGTGTAGATCACAGCAAACTGTGCAAAATTTGTTAAGAGATGGGAATACCAGATCACTTTACCTGCCTCCTGAGAAACCTGCATGCAGGTCAAGAAGCAAGTATGAAATGAGTCCCAAAGTAATTAGTGGATACAAATAACCGGGATTAGTATTTTCAATATCAGAAGAATTTTTTTTGGCTGGTTGCACACACAAAATTTAAAGAGCTTGTGTCAGGTTTTTGACAGTAAAGATTGTATGCTACACTTAAGTAATCGTCTCTGAAGAGATTCTATCATTGTTCCTTCAATTTGCAACTGTATAACCAAAAATAACAGACTTCTTTTTTTCCCAAAATGCATTTTGATCAAATCAATAAAACCCAAAGGAAAAGAGTAGAATGTTGAATAGTTTATAATAATCGTGAAGCTGTCTGTCCATTCATCCTCCTCTTTAAATTAATGGGAGATATTTTGTAGGAACAGAAACAGTTGCCTGTTCCCTCCAGCAGTTTTGTATGGCTGACAAGCAAATATCAAGACCATCATCATAGCCAGAGTGACAATTTAAAATCCAGCTCACCCTTTTGAGAGACATACATGTTGTACTGAACCAAACCAATTTAGGAGAAAACAACAGAGCTATTGTGCTATGAGTATGGAAACAGGTGGACAAAAGGTAAGACTTAATGTATAAGTCAAATTACTGGTACCCATGGTGGCATTTAATGAGACCCCAGTGGTATCGAAGTGTTGGCTTGCAACACTATGCTCTCTTCTGTTGAAGGGGCTGATCACTGAAACTACTGGTTGCAATGCCTCATTTCCTCATTAACTATTTCAGATGACCTTCGGTAATTTATTTAAATTCTTTGAGTCTCAGTTTCTTTATCTGTAAAATGGGAATCATGATTCATCCAGAGCATAAATCAGGAGTTTTTGAAACAACTGGATGAGATGATATCAGGAAGTACTTTAAAAGCTTTGCATTGCTTCATAATTAAGAAGCACTAAATTTATATGAGATTATTCATTCTTAAACATAGGACAGGTAGGACAGTGTTTGTACTGGGTACATTTATTGTCTTGGAGATATCTTTATTATGACTTGGTTATCAGTTGTCAACATTTATATACATGACTCCAAGCTTATTGTACTCTTTCCCAGGTGTTCTAGCCAATGGCTTTTCATAGAATACTGTCTTTGCCATCATGTACTCCTCCCTCTGTCAAAACTACTAAAATAACCAAACTGTGACACAGGAATTATTGTCATATTTTTGCTATCAGAATAGTTGTTTATTTGACAGGAAATAATGTGAAAAAATCTTAATATTCAGATGGAATTTTATATATCTGCCCCAGGACCCCAATATTGCAGTAAATGGCAGTCAATATACCACAGCTAACAGAGTCAGTGCCTCAAGAGTCAGGTTTCTCAGTTGTCAGATTTACTCTCCATCATTCCAGGATGTCTCTGCTCTCAAGGGCTGTCTTCAACTTTGTACTTGGGACTCTGGCATGTTGTAAGTGCTGTTCACATCTCAGTCTTACATGGGAGAGAAAAAGAGAGTCCCTGCTACCATTCTTCTCACCACTGTGTATTATTGTCTTCCCCTTCTCTTTACTACTTTTCATTAGATGCTGTGATAGGTCCTTCTGGCCTTCCTTGGCAGTGTATATTCCCAATGAATATGTTAACTCCTCTGTTTACTCAAAACCCAACTTGTTTAGTTAACCAATTGTGAATTTGCTTCATTTTGACCACTTATCTTCGAGTTATATACAATTCCACTTGCAGTCACATGCATATTGTAAGCTGTATGGATGGGTACTAAACCAGATAGTTTTCCATTAGTTATTAAGGCTAGCTTTAGAACATGAAACTATCTCAAATCCAGCAAAGAACAGATTTTTGCCTATGGGGCCTGTTAAAATTAACCTTCTTCTGCCATTCAAATGAGGAGAAGCACAGCTATCATTTAATTGGACCAGATGTTCTGAAGCGGCAATAAAGGTTCTAGCTAAACAGAGTGATTTAGATGACAAAAGAAATTTGAGTGTCTCCACTGCAAGCTCAATTAAAAGATGCTAAGTTTCTATTTGAAAAGAGTTTGTCAGCTACACAAAAGGATGATTGCAATTGCTATGACAAATCAAAAGACACTTTTGGCCAGACTTAGATGTGCATGGTACACAGATATATGCTTGTCTGTGTTAGTCTGTAGAGAAACCTCAAACTGTAGGTCATACAAATGACACGGTAAGACTTCAGAGCTTTTCCTGAGCTCATGACTGTGCTCAAAACAGAGAAAGCTTCCTTATTCTCTGGAGTACTTTTATTACCCACCTCAGTCAACATGTCACATGATGGATACTATGCATTTTGAAAAGCTTGAGTACAGCAAATAGTCTTGAGGTTGAAATGAAGGCTCTTAGGCTGGCCACTTTGATCTGAGCCTCACCAAGATAGATAGCGTGAGCTTAGGCTTGGTGAATCGCTGACAACTATTGATTGTCCATTTGAGAGAAGCACAATTAGTGCAATTTGTCAAGCCATGTGTAATCTAAAGTGGAAATCCTAAATAGGAGATGAGGGAGGTGGGAAGGAAGCTAAAGTGAGCCCATTTCCTATTATTTTTTTTTAACTTTAAGTCTAGAAAACACAGGCTTTACAAGGAAAAAACACTCTGTCATCAGTTTCCATCACCAGCTGCAATTATATGGAATGGTGGCTGATCTAGGCAATTTCAGATGTAGTTTATGTTTGTGTTTACCTAGGTTCAGAGTCTCTGCAGTATCTATACCCATTGTGCTTGAGTGCTGCCTGTGTTTTGCTAATGTGGACTAGACAGTATACTTTTTTTATTAATCTTACTAATCAGATATTTTTAAACAAGTTATTAATACAATCTTCACATGTGAGGATATATAACTGTATTTTCTACATGTAGATTTAGTCAGAAAAGTAATTAGCAACTTGTTACAAATAGATATTCAACATGTAATTCTATTAATAATATGGGCATGTATGTCATTTCTTTATATCAAAAGAATTTGGGATTCAAGTGTAGAAATACAAATATTATCTCCTTAAAGGTACTCATACCATAATTAACTGACAAAATATAAATGGCTTGTGTTTCAAATATTTGTTTATGACCCATCACAGCTAACCTTTGAACAACACTTTAGAAAATGTATTTGCAGAGCACTTTAGAAAGCAGTGGTGCACTTGTAGTCTTATTTTCCACTTATAGGACCTCTCTGAATGATAAATGGTGGATATCATCATACTCATTACAAAAAGGCTCTGCATATCTGACGTCCTGCTTTATTTTTCTATCCCATATTATTTCTGTGAATTCAGATACAATAGAATTGGTATTATAAATTATGATTGGAAACCCAAGGCTATAAAAATTTAGAATCCAAAATTTTTGACAAATTACACATGTACTGACATAAAAAGCAACTGTTTAAAGCTGCCTAACACTTTAGCTATACTATTATTGACTCCTCTGTGGCATTGATTAATGAAGTACGTCATCACATTCCCCAAATAGCCATCATAAATAGTTTGAGTCACAATTCTGACATTGGCAATATGAGCAGTAGCCAGCTTCCAAAATGTCAGCTGCCATTTGGTATAATTTTACCAACCCTATTCATTTCATGTTTCTGAAAGCGGCTGGATTACCCTTCTTCCATGACCACATCCTCTCTTCCTCTCGTCCATCTCTTACCAGGCTCTGATAAACTAGTTCTTGTCCCTTTTCCTTTCCTGTTTACAGGTGCTAAGGTCTTCTTGCTTTTGCTAGTCCCTGAGTACTTCCACATTCATTGTCACTTCCTTTAACCCTGACCTCAACTCTGAATAGTCCATGATTAAATTATCTTTGAATCACAGTTGAGTCCACCTTATGTTTCTCACTGATACTCTGACTAATGTTGTTCCAGGCCATTTATTTAAGCTTCTCTTATACCCCATGGTAAGATTCCATGTTTTTAGATAAAAGATTACATGCTTTATTTTAGATTAAATTTTATGTATTTTTATAATATTGTCTTAATTAATGGAATATTTTTTTTTATTTTGTAACTGGTTATACTGATTTATAGTCCTGAATAGATATAATGACATTGAGAAATGTTCACAATATAATGCAAAGCCGGATAAAAGAGAATTAAAAACTATGTAAACATATATAATATAAAATATCATCCCAAGATTTGGGGTGGTTTTTAAATAGAAGTAACTATTATCTAAAAATTGACCATTGAAGACAGCTATAACTCAAATTTGTAGAAAAATATGCAGGGCATATAATGGCCTATATGTGGAAAATTGTTAAGTTGGAACTTCTACTTTCCTGGCCATACCCAACCACTATAATGTTGACACTAAATCAAGTGAGAGATAGACTCATAAATACCTTGATATCCTACATTTTTTGTCAGTTCTTCCCCTTGGCTAAACACAATCAGAAGCCAGAGGGTAAGGCTGCCCAGCTCATAGTCTCCTGGCAGAAAGCACTATGGAAATGGATAGAGTATGGGATGGGATGTGGCACAAACAAGGGTGAAACAAGACAGATTTAATAATTTTTTAAAAGATCCAATTCTCTACCAATTTAAGTTAGAAATTTAACACTATCCTAATCAAACTCCCAATGGGAAAAAATTTGAGGGAGGGAAGACCTTAACAAAAATGTTTCCAAAGTTTTCTACTAAGGAATGGGAATATTCAAGAAAACACCAAGGGTACAAAAAATAAACAGTAATGACAGGGGAATTTTCTCTCTTACCCACTAAAATATGCTAGAGAGTAGGCTTGTTCGAATGCCTAATGAAACAATAGAAAATTCGCTTATGTATTCTGTTTTATTCAATTAATAATAATGAATGCTTATCCTTTGTCACCACAGAGACAAGTGCTCAGTATGCAATTGGTAACAAAAAGGGCAGGGTCCCGGCCCTCATGGTGTATTCAACCTCACGATTCAAGACAATATTAACCCAAGAGAAGAAATGCAAACTGAAGAAACACTTTGAAGCTGACAGATTACAGAGAATGATAAATTCCAGAAATGGAGGGTCCATGAAAGCATATTCACTTGTAGATCTTTACACGCTGGCCACAGAACAAATTCTCATTGTATAATATAATATTTTATTTTAAAATATGCATCTCATTTGGCCCAGGAAATACTCTTCTGATAGTGAATATGTATCAGTTAGGGTACATTGATGAAAACAGAGACAGGGGATTCATTAAAAGCATTTTGGATAGCTGAGAAGATAAATGGGAAAATGAGACAATCTAAGAACTTGCAACAGCAAGAAGCTGCTACCAGCCCTAGGACTGGAGGGACACAGGGCAGAAGTGGTGTTGGTACAGCTCAGGCTGCTGATGGGAACTGCAGTCATAAAGGGAGAGATTGTGCAAGCTGGGGCTGGAAAAGTGGAAATGAACTACTCTGCCAGAGAGACCACCTGAAGCAGGCAGAGAGAGGAAGAAATGCCCTGAATTCTCCCCTCTTTCTAGCTTTCATGTTCTTCTAGTGTCACTCATTAGCTAAAACATACTGGAAGGTAGTTGGCAATGGAACCTGGAAAATGCAGTTTTCATGGATTAGCCTCCTCTTCATTCCCCCATCTCCCCATCCTGTACTGGGCACCATACAGAACTGATGGGACAAGAGGAGAAAAGGATATGAGAGCAAACAAATAAGCGACTAGCAGTACCCCTTATGGAGGTAATTGAAGAACATTGTAAACATGTAAAATTAGAAAAATTGTAGCTTTTTTTAAAAATAATGGGGATGAAATGATGCTATAAAATAATATTTTATCTTATTTTAAATGGCTAGAAAAGTATATATAGTAGAAAGGATATGGTTGTTGTTCAGTTGCTAAGTCATGTCTGAATATTTGCCACACCATGGACTGCAACATGCCAGGCTTCCCTGTCCTTCACTATTTCCCAGAGCTTGCTCAGACTCATGTCTATTGAGTCGGTGATGCCACCCAACCATCTTATCATCTGTCACCCCTTTCTCCTCCTGCCCTCAGTCTTTCCCAAGATCAGGAAAGGTGATCCTGAGTCAGCTCTTTGCATCAAGTGGCCAAAGTATTGGGGTTTCAGCTTTAGCATCAGTCCTCCCAATGAATATTCAGAGTTGATTTCCTTTAGAATTGGCTAGTTTGGTGTCCTTGCTGTCCAAGGAACTCTTAAGAGTCTTCTCCAATACCACAGTTTGAAAGCATCAGTTCTTTGGTGCTCAGCCTTCTTTATGGTCCAACTAGCAGATCCTTACATGACTACTGGAAAAATCATAGCTTTGACTATTGACCTTTGTAGGCAAAGTGATGTCTCTGTTTCTCATTACAAATCTAGACAATGTATTAAAAAGAAAGTAAATAAAATCTGTCACTGATTCCACTTTTCCCCCCATCTATTTGCCATGAAGTGATGGGACCAGATGCCATGATCTTAGTTTTTTGAATGTTGAGTTTTAAGCCAGCTTTTTCACTTACCTCTTTCATACTCCTCAGGAGTCTCTTTGCTTTCTGCCATTAGAGTGATGTGCTGTGTGCTAAATCACTTCAGTTGTGTCTGACTTTTTGTGACCCCATGGACTGTAACTTGCCATGCTTCTCTGTCTGTGGGATTCTCCAGGCAAGAATACTGGAGTGGGTTGCCATTTCCTTCTCCAGGGGATCTTCCTGACCCAGGGATTCAACCCACAACTCTATGTCTCCTGCATTGTCAGGTGGGTTCTTTACCACTAGCACCACCTGGGAAGTCCCATTAGAGTGGTATTGTCTGCATATCTGAGGCTGTTGATATTTCCCCTGGCAAACTTGATTCCAGCTTGTGATTCATCCAGTCCAGCATTTCACATGATATACTCTGAAAAGAAGTTAAATAAACAGGGTGAAAATATACAGTCCTGTTATACTCCATTCCCAATTTAGAAACTGTTCTTTGTTCTATGTCCAGTTCTAAGTGCTTCTTGATCTGCATACAGGTTTCTCAGGAGACAGATGATCTGGTTTTCCCATCTCTTTAAGAATTTTCCATGGTTTATTGTGATCCACACAGTCAAAGGCTTTAACAGAAGTAGATATTTTTTCTGGAATTCCCTTGCTTTTTCTATGATCTAATGGATGTTGGCAATTTGATCTCTAGTTCCTCTATCCTTTCTAAACCCAGGTTATACATCTGGAAGTTCTTGGTTCACATACTATTGAAGCCTGGCTTTAAGGATTTTGAGCATTACCTTGCTAGCATGCGAAATGAAAGCAATTGTCCAGTAGTTTGAGCATTCTTTGGCATTGCCTGTGTTTGGGATGGGAATAAAAACTTACACTTTCTAGTCCTGTGGCCACTGTTGAGTTTTCCAAATTTGTTGGCATACTGAGTGCAGCACTTTCATAGCATCATCTCTTAGGATTTGAAATAGCTCAGCTACAATTCCATCATCTCCACTAGCTTTGTTCGTAGTGATTCTTCCTAAGGCCCACTTGACTTTACACTCCAGAATGTCTGGTTCTAGGTGAGTGACCACACCATCATGGTTATCTGCGTTATTAAGACCTTTTCTTGTATAGTTCTTCTGTGTATTCTTGTCACCTCTTCTTCACCTCTTATGCTTCTGTTAGGTCCTTGATGTTTCTGTCCTTCATTGTGCCTATTTTTGCATGAAATGTTCCCTTGGTATCTCCAAAGGAAAGAAAGGATACACCTTTATTTAATGTTATATAATAATATTTAGATATCATCATCACTGTTACTGTCATCATCAAGTGGAAAAAATGAAGAAATTAGGATGTACTGTCACCAGATTAACATAAACTGTTGCTCGGTGGAATCTGTGTGACTTTCATTTTCTTCTGTGCACTTTTATATGAAAGTGTTAGTCGCTCAGTCATGTCGGACTCTTTGTGACCCCATGGACTATAGCCCACCAGGCTCCTCTGTCCATGGGATTCTCCAGGCAAGAATACTGGATTGGGCTGCCATTCCCTTCTCCAGAGGATCTTTCCAACCCAGGGATCGAACCCAGGTCTCCCACATTGCAGGCAGATTCTTTACCATTTGAGCCCAATATATAGCCTCCAAATGATTTTCAAAAGAATATGTAGTGACTTTACTATGAGGTAAAAAATCTCTTCTTTGTCTTATAAAACATTTTATTAGCTTTATATTATTCATTTTGATATGTATTTAATTATTTAATTGCTCACTTTTTGTTGGACTTTTCAGCTGATTCCAACACTCTTCTTTTATAAACAATTTTCTTTTACAAAGAAAGGTTAAAGTTACATGAAGGCTTGCGGGTAAATTTCTGTCCCCAGCATCTTCCTAATTAAAGGAGTCCTTATAGAATTTATGAGCTATATTTTCTTCTTGTATGACAACACAATCTCATACAATAGTTCTCAACTTTATTTGATTCACCTTGGCAGCTTTTTAAAAGTACAGTTCCTAGGACACACTGCAAACCAATTGAATCATAATCTCCAGGGACTGAATCTGCAAATCAGTATATTTTCAAGGTTACCTAGATAACATCAATATGTAGTTGGGATGAGAATCCCCACTTCAGGTTTCAACTAGAACAGAACTGAATGTCTTCTAAACTGCAGGTAAATAGAAGTGCTGAAAGGAACTTGATGCCCCAACAATGGATGTCATTAGCCAAGTTAAGTAGAAGACATGCATTGAAGCAATGGCAATTATCTATTCATAAAGCAGAACAGAGATTTGAAGAAGTACCTACATGTATCAGAGTAGGTTAAAGATACATATTTTTAAACAATTATGGAAGGTCCAAGAAGACCCATGTGTCAGAAAAATCTTGAATTATACATGATTAAGTACTGATTTAATAAGTCCTTCTCCTCTAAACTAAAGAAGAAAAAAAAATGACCCATGATTTTTGGTCCAAAGAGTTTATTTGAGTAAAAGCTCAACTGTTTTCAGGTTTTTCAGAGCTTACTTCATTAGTAGTTAACTTATGAATTCCTGCTTGTTAGATTACTCAGACAATCAAATAACTAAAAAATATTGAATCTTTGGGAAACAAAAAACTTTGCATTCTACTTAGATGTAAATGTTCTAATTACTATGAGAAACATTTTATAGTCCCCAAAGTGTTTTGAATTGGTCTAACCTTGTATATCCGCCTCCTGGGATCTTTAAATATAGGTAGCTGATATTTGATGGTTATTTGCTTCACAGACAGTTTGAACAATTTCTGAGAATGAATTTGTAATTCCATTAATTTAAATTTACACAGTGGATTCCTTTTTTATGAAAAAAATCATAATTTTTTTGTTTTTTAAAACATCATAAATACAAAATAAAAATAGTGGATCCCAGATCACTCTCTGGGATGTGTACATTTAGGTAAGTTATTTAAACCCTGAGCTTAGCTTTCTCATTTGTGAAATGGAGATGATATTAGTATCAGGCTCTTGGGTAGTCAAGTTAAGAATCCACCTTGCAATGCAAGGGACGTAGATTTGATCCCTGGTCAGAGAACTAAGATCTCCATGTCCCATGGAGCTACTGAGCCCCAGTGCCAAAACTTGAGAGTCCATGAACCACAGTGAAAAGATTCCATGTGCCTCAACATTCAAAAACTAAGATCATGGCATCTGGTCACATCACTTCAAGGCAAAAAGATGGGGGAAAGTAGAAACAGTGTCAAATTTTATTTTCTTGTGCTCCAAAATCTCTGTGGCTAGTGACTGATCAGTGAAGTTCAGTTCAATGGCTCAGTTGTGTCTGACTGTGATACAACTGGACTGACACTCCATGGACTGCAGCACACTAGGCTGCCCTGTCCATCACCAATTCCCAGGAGCTTGCTCAGACTCATACCAATTGAGTCAGTGATGTCATCCAGCCATCTCATCCTCTGTCATCCCCTTCTCCTCCTGCCTTCAACTTTTCCCAAATCAGGGTCGATCCCAATAAGTCAGTTCTTTGTATCAGGTGGCCAAAGTATTGGAGCTTCAGCTTCAGCATCAGTCCTTCCAATGAATATTCAGGACTGATTTCCTTTAGAATTGACTGGTTGGATCTCCTTGTAGTCCAAGGGACTCTCAAGAGTCTTCTCCAATACCTCAGTTCTAAAGCATCAATTCTTTGATGCTCAGCTTTCTTTATAGTCCAACTATCACATCCATACATGACTACTGGAAAAAAGCATAGCTTTGACTAGACAGAACTTTGTTGGCAAAGTAATGTCTCTGCTTTTTAATATGCTGTCTATGCTGGTCATAGCTTTTCTTTCAAGGAGCAAGCATCTTTTAATTTCATGGCTGCAATCACCATCTGCAGTGATTTGAGAGCCCAAGAAAATAAAGTCTCTCACTGTTTCCATTGTTTCCTCATCTATTTGCCATGAAGTGATGGGACTAGATGCCATGGTCTTAGTTTTTTGAATGTTGAGTTTTAAGTCAGCTTTTTCACTCTCCTCTTTCACTTTCATCAAGAGGCTCTTTAGCTCCTCTTCACTTTGTGCCATGAGGGTGGTGTCACCTGTGTATCTGAAGTCATTGATATTTCTCCTGAAAATCTTAATTCCAGCTTGTGCGTCATCCAGCCTAGCATTTCACATGATGTACTCTGCATACAAGTTAAATAAGCGCAGGATATTATACAGTCTTGGCATATTCCTTTCCCAATTTGGAACCAGTCTGTTGTTCCATGCCCAGTTCTAACTGTTGTTTCCTGACCTGCGTACAGATTTCTCAGGAGACAGGTCAGGTGGTCTGGTATTCCCATCTCTTGAAGAATTTTCCACAGTTTGTTATGATCTACACAAAGGCTTTGACATAGTCACTAAAGCGGATGCATATTTTTTTAGAACTTTCTTGTTTTATCTATGATCCAATGGATGTTGGCAATTTGATCTCTGGTTTCTCGGCCTTTTCTAAATCCAGCTTAAACATCTGGAAGTTCAGAGTTCACATACTGTTGAAGCCTGGCTTGGAGAATTTTGAGCATTAATTTGCTAGCATGTGAGATGAGTTGCAATTGTGTGGTAGTTTGAACATTCTTTGGCATTGCCCTTTGGGACTGAAATGAAAACTAACCCTCTCCAGTCCTGTGGCCACTGCTGAGTTTTCCAAATTTGCTGACATATTGATTTCAGCACTTTCACAGCATCATCTCTTAGGATTTGAAATAGCTCAGCTGGAATTCCACATTACCTCCTCTAGTTTTGTTTGTAGTGATGCTTCCTAAGGCCCACTTGACTTCACATTCCAGGATGTCTGGCTCTAGGTAAGTGATCACACCATCGTGGTTATCTGGGTCATGAAGATCTTTTTTGTACAGTTCTGTGTATTCTGGCCACCTCTTGTTAATATCTTCTGCTTCTGTTAGGTCCATACCATTTCTGTCCTTTATCGAGCCCATCTTTGCATGTAATGTTCCCTTGGTATCTCTAATTTTCTTGAAGAGATCTCTAGTCTTTCCCATTCTTTTGTTATCCTCTATTTCTTTGCATTGATCACTGAGGTAGGTTTTCTTATGCTATTCTTTGGAACGCTCCATTCGAATGGGTATATCTTTCTTTTTCTCCTTTGCCTTTAGTTTCTCTTCTTTTCTCAGCTATTTGTAAGGCCTATTCACACAACCATTTTGCCTTTTTGCATTTCTTTTTGGGGGGATGGTCTTGATCACTGCCTCCTGTACAATATCAAGAACCTCCGTCCATTGTTCTTCAGGCACTCTATCAGATCTAATCCCTTGAATTCATTTGTCACTTTCACTGTATACTCATAAAGGATTTGATTTAGGTCATATCTGAATGGTCTAGTGGTTTTCCCTACTTTCTTCAGTTAAAGTCTGAATTTGGCAATAAGGAGTTCATGATCTGAGCCATAGTCAGCTCCTGGTCTTGTTTTTGCTGACTGTAGGGAACTTCTTTTTTCTTTGGCTGCAAAGAATATAATCACGCTGATTTTGGTATTGACTACGTGGTGATGCCTATGTGTAGTGTCATATCTTGTGTTGTTGGATGAGAGTGTTTGCCGTGACCAGTGCATTCTCTTGGCAAAACTCTATTAGCCTTTGCCCTGCTTCATTTTGTACTCCGAGGCCAAATTTGCCTGTTACTCCAGGTATCTCTTGACTTCCTACTTTTGCATTCCAGTCCCTTATGATGAAAAGGATATCTTTTTGGGGGTGTTAATTCTAGAAGGTCTTGTTGGTCTTCACAGAACTATTCAACTTCAGCTTCAGCATTACTGGTTGGAGCATAGACTTGGATTACTGTGGTATTGAATGGTTTGCCTTGGAAATGACAGAGATCATTCTGTCGTTTTTGAGATTGCATCTAAGTGCTGCATTTCAGAATCTCTTGTTGCCTATGTGAGCTATTGCATTTCTTCTAAGGGATTCTTGCCCACAGTAGTGGATATAATGATCATCTGAATTAAGTTCATCCATTCCAGTCCATTTCAGTTCACTGATTCCTAATATGTTGATGTTCACTCTTGCCATCTCCTATCTGACTACTTCTAACTTACCTCAATTCATGGACCTAACATTTCAGGTTCCTTTGCAATATTGTTCTTTACAGCATCACACTTTACTTCCATAACCAGTCATGTCCACAACTGGGCATTGTTTTTGCTTAGGATCCATCTCTTCATTATTTCTGCAGTTATTTCTCCACTTTTCTCCAGTAGCATATTGGCTAGTGACTGTAGCCATGAAATTAAAAGATGCTTGCTCCTTAGAAGAAAAGTTATGACAAACTTAAAAAACGTATTAAAAAGCAGAGACATGACTTTGCTGACAAGATCCACATAGTCAAAGCTATGGTTTTTCCAGTAGTCATGCATGAATTTGAGAGTTGGACCATAAAGAAGGCTGAGCACTGAAGAACTGATGCTTTCAAACTGTGGTGTTGGAGAAGATTCTTGAGAGTTCTTTAAACAGCAAGGACATCAAACCAGTGTATCCTAAAGGAAATCAACCCTGAATATTCATTGGAAGGACTGATGTTGAAGCTGAATTTTCAATACTTTGGCCAACTGATGCAAACAGCTGACTCATTGGGGAAAAAAAAAAAAAAACCTGATGCTGGCAAAGACTGAGGGCAGGAGGAGAAGTGGGCAACTGTGGATGAAGTGGTTGGATAGTATCACCAACTCATGTCAATGGACATGAGTTTGAGCAAACTCCAGAAAGTAGTGAAGGTCAGGGAAGCTCAGCATGCTGAAGTTTATGGGGTGGCAAAGAGGTGGATACAACTTAGTGACTGAACAACAACAACAAAGTCTATGTGGGCCTTGAGATTCTGTATTTCTAACAAATTCTCAGGTTTGAGAAAAGATGAACTAAAATTATTATTGATTCATTTTTTTTCTCTTCTCTTAAATTCAAACTTGATCCAAGAGGGCATTGTATAATCTGTGTTGCTACACTCTACAAAAAATATAACAGTATATGGAACTAATGTTTCCTTGAAAGCATTTTTCTTTTATTCAGAAGAGTGTTAGTGAGCACCTAATCTGTAGTGTGGGCTTCTCCAGTGGCTCAGCAGTAAAGAATCCACTTGCAATTTAGGAGACACAGTAGACATGGGTTTGATCCCTGGGTCAGGAAGATCCCCTAGAGGAAAAAATGGCAACCCACTCCAATATTCTTGCTGGGAAAATCCCATGAACAGAGTGGCCTGGCAGGCTACAGTTCATAGGTCATAAAGAGTCAGACACAACTGAGCGACTGAACATACAACACACAAATCTGCAGTACATGGTGCTATAGAGGATTTTGAGGTACATAAGACCCAATGCTTGTCCTCAAGGTGGCCCTGTGGCTTCATACAGGAGGAAAAGTCCACTTCTGGGATGGGCTAGGAATGAGTTATGGCTTAAGAAGTGGTGGGGTTGAGGAAGCTTCAGTACATCTGTAGATGTGTTCCAGAAGTAGTTATATTGATGAGGTTCTGTTAATTGTCAACCAATTCTAATAACTTTGGGCACATATAAGTAACTTCTGAAATTTTAAATATTATTTTTTAATATGATTTTGTATAGTAATAGAACATCTGGGATTCTTTTCTAATTTATTTTTTATCTGAGCTATTATTAATTACAATGATGCTTGAGGCCTGAGGAGATAATTAACAATCTTTGTAAGTGGGGAAAAGCATTCTGTGTGCTGGAATTTCTGCCAGTTCATTTGGCAGAAGTGGAACTAATTCCAAACATGGGGAATCCAATAACTAATGCATAAGCAAGTTAATGACTTTAGCAAGGATTCTTTTTTGGCTGTCTTTTAGATATTTGTAACTAGGGTCCACGGACCCATGGGGGCTGTATATATGAGCCTTAAGGTCCTGACTCCCATGAAACTGTATGCAAAAATGCTTGGGTACAATATTGCTTTGTTGTTGTTGCTATAGAAGGTCTAGTGGTTTTATTAGATTCTCAAAGGAGTTAACCACTCTCCTATGGAGATACCAGGAAAGAAACAAAATAATTGTAGCCCAAAAACTCTGAATTAACTTTTGTTCTTGTATCACACCTATGGCACATCCCACCTAGGATTTTTCCTCTTATATCTTCACCATATGTCATGAGGAGCCTTGTTCCTTACTATTTTCATGGAAAGAAGGGGTAGAGGAATATTCGCAAATAGAAACCATCCCCAGAAGGCAACCCAGATCTTTTTCACCATCTGCATCCTCATCTGGATTAGTTGCTTGTTGATCTCATATGTTCACTTAATCACTATTCATTTGACTGTCATTTAATATAGATAAATATTAACCACAGCAGCCAGAAAACTCCCTGGTCAAAGTAGATGCAGATTTGTGGTTTTGAATGAATATTCCTGGAACAAGTATCTATGTGTTCTGTTTCCCTCCTCCCTTCTATCTATCTAAATTGTACCATCTGACAAGACCCAACTCAAATCCCTCTTCCCCAATGAAATCTTCCTCAGTAGTTACACCCAGAGCTCTTTTGTACTCTTTCTGATAGTACAGCATTTTTGGGGACTGTATAAGCCATTTTGTTACTCTTTTATACAAGGAGAATGAATGGCTGATATGTGCATACTGTGATTCAAGCACAGTGACCTGAACAGAGCAGGCTCTTAAAAATCATTGTTGAATAAATTAAGGAAATGGTCTCAGTTTGTCAACATTATTCTCCATATTTGAGAAATAAAAACCCTGCCATTCTCAATTTGGTTCCTTCATAGCATTTATCAGTAGTTCTAAGCACATTGATGTCCCATAAATTCATGGAAGTAAAACAGAAAGCAAAAAAACTGGAGTGTGGCACAGAATTTGTGACTTCTAGGGAGAATGAGTCAGCAGCTGACATTGTCAATTTCTTCTGTATCCATTGCAATCCGATAGCTTCTACATTATGGATTCATTCAACAGTTTGAGTGGATAAGAAGCATTTGAATTTTCAGCTTTGCTGCTAGGAGTCATATGGACAGCTTTAATCTCCAAAGAATGTGTTTATGGACATGATATAAGTTAAATGTTGAAGATATTTGCTCTCTGAAATCTCATTAATTCAGAAGCATGTAGTTATCATCCACCATTGAAGATGCAGATTCACAGTAAATGACTTAACAGTTGAAGTACAGCAAATACTTTCACCTGCTTTATCTCATTGATCTTTATAAGAGCCCGATGAGACATATGAGTTGCTCAAGGTCATTCAAGGACTTCATGACCTTTCCACTAAACTAGGCTACCATTCGATTCATATATCCTGGCCTATTATATACGAAGTTCAAAAGGAAACTTCTCTTCTGAAAAATCACTGTTCCTTGGCAGCTATATGATATAACTCTACTACCTTAAAACAACAGAGTGAAGATAAAGCACAGACAAAATTAGATTTGACAACCTAAAGGAGCACCCTTCTTTGTTATTTGAAAATAGCATTATTCAAGCATCATCATTCAACAGTCTTGAGTTTCAGCAAGAAAGGGGCATGTTTATTTGACATTTGAAGGAGAGTTGAAACCACCAATTTACACAGTAGAAGGCAACATGGAATTTCACTTAGATTAGTTTTGTTTCCTGCTGGTCCTTGATTTGAAAGGCCTAAGATCTATTTGCTACTGCTGCTGCTAAGTCTCTTCAGTCATGTCCGACTCTGTGCAACCCCATAGACGGCAGCCCACCAGTCTCCCACATCCCTGGGATTCTCCAGGCAAGAACACTGGAGTGGGTTGCCATTTCCTTCTCCAATGCATGAAAGTGAAAAAATAAAGTGAAGTTGCTCAGTAGTGTCCGACTTCTAGCAACCCCATGGACTGCAGCTCACCAGGCCCCTCCGTCCATGGGATTTTCCTGGCAAGAGTACTGGAGTGGGTTACCATTGCCTTCTCCGAAGATCTAGTAGACAGTACCTTATATATTCTGTTTAATTCTTAGAAACAAAAACTGTCCAACAGTTCAAATTTATTACATTTAATTAACTGTTTATTATACTTTTCCTTATTTTTTGATACTTCTCATTTTACATAGGCTTGCAAAAGAATTTTCTAGTAAATCCCTTGGCTTGGATGATTTAATGTCTTCTGCCTGAAGATAGCTTTTTGAGTCTTCAGTTCAAATCAGTCACTCAGTCATGTCCGACTCTTTGCAAACCCATGAATTACAGCACGCCAGGCCTCCCTGTCCATCACCAACTCCCGGAGTTCACTCAGACTCATGTCCATCGGGTCGGTGATGCCATCCAGCCATCTCATCCTCTGTCGTCCCCTTCTCCTCCTGCCCCCAATCCCTCCCAGTATCAGAGTCTTTTCCAATGAGTCAACTCTTCACATCAGGTGGCCAAAGTACTGGAGTTTCAGCTTTAGCATCAGTCTTTCCAAAGAACACCCAGGACTGATCTCCTTTAGAATGGACTGGTTGGATCTCCTGGCAGTCCAAGGGATTCTCAAGAGTCTTATCCAATACCAGAGTTCAAAAGCATCAATTCTTCAGTGCTCAGCTTTCTTCACAGTCCAACTCTCACATCCATACATGACCACAGGAAAAACCATAGCCTTGACTAGACGGACCTTTGTTGGCAAAGTAATGTCTCTGCTTTTTAATATGCTATCTAGGTTGGTCATAACTTTCCTTCCAAGGAGTCAGCGTCTTTTAATTTCATGGCTGCAGTCACCATCTGCAGTGATTTTGGAACCCCCAAAAATAAAGTCTGACACTGTTTCCACTGTTTCCCCATCTATTTCCCATGAAGTGATGGGACCAGATGCCATGATCTTTGTTTTCTGAATGTTGAGCTTTAAGCCAACTTTTTCACTCTCCTCTTTCACCTTCATCAAGAGGCTTTTTAGTTCCTCTTAACTTTCTGCCATAAGGGTGGTGTCATCTGCATATTTGAGGTTATTGATATTTCTCCCGGCAATCTTGATTCCAGCTTGTGCTTCATCCAGTCCAGCGTTTCTCATGATGTACTCTGCATATAAGTTAAATAAGCAGGGTGACAATGTACAGCCTTGACGTACTCCTTTTCCTGTTTGGAACCAGTCTGTTGTTCCATGTCCAGTTCTGACTGTTGCTTCCTGACCTGCATATAGGTTTCTCAAGAAGTAGGTCAGGTGCTCTGGTATGCCCATCTCTTGAAGAATCTTCCACAGTTTATTGTGATCCACGCAGTCAAAGGCTTTGGCTTCGTCAATAAAGCAGAAATAGATGTTTTTCTGGAACTCTCTTGCTTTTTTGATGATCCAGCGGATGTTGGCAATTTGATCTCTGGTTCCTCTGCCTTTTCTAAAACCAGCTTGCACATCTGGAAGTTCATGGTCACATATAGCTGGAGCCTGGCTTGGAGAATTTTGAGCATTACTTTAGTAGTGTGTGAAATGAGAGCAATTGTGCGGTACTTTGAGCATTCTTTGGCATTGTCTTTCTTTGGGATTGGAATGAAAACTGACCTTTTCCAGTCCTGTGGCCACTGCTGAGTTTTCCAAATTTTGCTGGCATATTGAGTGCAACACTTTCACAGCATCATCTTCCAGGATTTGGAATAGCTCAACTGGAATTCCATCACCTTCCCTTGCTTTGTTCATAGTGATGCTTTCTAAGGCCCACTTGACTTCACATTCCAGAATATTTGAGCCTAAGAGCTCCCAGTGCTTATAGTCTCCTCTGAAGTATAAGATTTTCCTAAAGCTCATGAACAAAGGAAAAACATAACTTTCATAATCCTATCCTTTTTGTACCTGTTATTTCTGCCAGGAATGTCTTTTCTTTTTACCTAATAATGTCTAAATTATCCTCATGACCCATGCTAGGACCTCAATGAAGTTCCTTGATTCCTGCAAGTAAAATGATCCTTTTCCTGCTCTATGTTCCCATATTGTATTCATTTCTTTATCCTATACTTGCTGAATTCTATTGTGGACAAAAAATGTCACCTGCCATATCAGTAAACAGAAGATGTTGCAGCCAGCAAACCATCAGCCTCTACATCTGCCCCCACCCCTGTGATGCACCCTGAGGGGATTAAGGATGGAGAAAAATGGATACTGGCACTACATTGTTAAGGTGCATATTGAAGGAAGGATTTCAGTGAGCCCAGACACTTGCATCCTCCCATACACAGAAAAGTGGTAAATTCATTAACTTGAGATGTCTGCTTTTTCTTTAATTAACAATAATCTTTTGATGTTTCTACTACTCAATTTTTTTTAGTTTTTTTTGTTTTGTTTTGTTTTGTTTTGTTTGCAGAAACTCCTGGCTCCTCTCTTACCTCTTTGGAACAGACCCTCTGAGCTACCTGAGAGGCTATCTTCTGGGCTTAAGTTCTCAGGAAGTCTGCCAAATAAGGCATAATTGTCAAACTTTATGTTACACATTTTTTTTTGTTTTTTGTCCCCAGTGGACACGATCAAAAGTCAATGTTTACTTCTCTGTTACCCCATATTGACCATGAACAACTTGAGGTCAGGGCCCATTTCTGACTTCTTTCTGTTCAACGTATCATCCCTCCTTTCCTCACCCCCGTATAGCATGTAACTATAACCATAGACTTTCAAATATCATGTAAAGGACCTTACGGAAGTTAATCAATGAAACAACAAGTGTTATCCCAATTTATACTGTTAAGGAGGAAGAAATTTTCCTGTATTCTTCTAGGTTCTTCTGGCTGATTTAAGAATGAAATTGACAAGGAACAGACTAACAAGAAAAAAATCAAACAAAGTTAAGAATATGTATACATGAGAGAGACCCAGGAGAACTGAGTAGCTTGCCAAAATGGCTGAAACCCTCACTTTAAACACTATCTTCAGCTAAAGACACAGGAGCATGTTGGGGGTAGTGGTCTGGGTCTTCAAAGCTGAAGAAGGCAATTGATATGGAGATGGAAGAGCAAACATTTGGTAAACAAATATTAGCTGGGCCAGGCAGAGGCAATGGAACACAGAGTAGGTCCTGGTCCTCCCACCACAGCTGGCCTGTGGTGTGCAGATATTTATGGTGATAGCTTTTCCTTTTTGGGGCCTTCATTATTTTCAGTCAAAGTATATGTGTACATGTGCTCAGTCTAGTCTGACTCTTTGCAACTCCTTGGACTGTAGCCCACCAGGCTCCTCTCTCCATAAAATTCTTCAGGCAAGAATATTGGAGCAGGTTGCCATTCCCTTCTCCAGGGGATCTCCCTGATCCAGGGATCAAACCTGCATCTCCTACACTGGCAGGTGGGTTCTTTACCACACAGCCACCTGAGATGACCCTGCCTAAAATAATCCACATGGCAAAGAGGTATTAATATTTAGCAGTGGCAAGTTCTGCTCCTACAATTCTCTGAGAAACTGAAAGGTACAAGGAGGCTCATAAAACTTGTCTAAGATCATGCAACTACATAGTTGAGAAGTCTGGATTTTATGGTGGATTCATGTTAATATATGGAAAAACCAATACAATGTTGTAAAGTAAAAATAAATAAATAAAATAAAAAAGAAAGAAAAAATTGAAAAAAAAATAAAATTGAATACTTTTTTTTTTCTGAAATAAGATTAACTTAGCAATAAAGTTAATCATTTTAACATCAAAATTTCAGAGAAATTTAGTTCATTTTCAATCTTGTGCAACCTTCACATCTATCTAGTTTCAAAACATTTTCATCACCACAAAATGAATGCCCATTCCCCTTTCCCACCACTGGCAACAATTAATCTGCTTTCTGTCTCTTGTTGTTGTTCAGTCACTCAGTCATGTCCAACAATTTGCCACTCCATGGACTGCAACATGCCAGAATTCCCTGTCCTTCAACATCCTTCTTGCCCAAAATCATGTTCATTGAGTCAGTAATGCCATCCAACCATCTCTTCCTCTGTTGCCCCCTTCTCCTCCTGCCTTCAGTCTTCCCCACCATCAGGGTCTTTTTCAATGAATCGGCTCTTCCCATCAGGTGGCCAAAATATAGGAGCTTCAACTTCAGCATCAGTCCTTCCAATGAATATTCAGGGTTTTTACTTCCTTTAGGATCTACTGGTTTGATCTCCTTGCAGTCCAAGGGACTCTCAAAAGTCTTCTCCAACACCACAGTTCAAAAGCATCAGTTCTTCAGTGCTCAACTTTATTTATGGTCCAACTCTCACATTCATACATGACTAATGGAGAAACCATAGCTTTGACTATGTGGACCTTTGTTGGCAAAGTGATGACTCTGCTTTTTATTATGCTGTCTAGGTTTGTCATAGCTTTTCTTCCAAGGAGCAAGAGTCTTTTAGTTTCATGTCTGAAGTCACAGTCCACAGTGATTTTGGAGCCCAAGAAAATAAGGTCTGTCTGTTTTCATTGTTTCCCCATCTATTTGTCATGAAGTGATGGGACCAGATGCCATGATCTTAGTTTTTTGATTATTGAGTTTTAAGCCAGCTTTTTCAATCTCGTCTTTCATCCTCATCACTAGGCTCTTTAGTTACTCTTTGCTTTCTGCCATAAAGGTGGTGTCATCTGCATATCTGAGGTTATTAATATTTCTGCCAGCAACTTTTATTCCAGCTTGTGCTTTATCTATCATGGCATTTCCCGTGATGTACTCTGAATATAAGTTAAATAAGTAAAAACTTACTCCTTCCCCAGTTTCAACAATTCTATCTCTAGTGATGTGCCTATTCTGGACATTCATATAAATGGAAACATGCAAGCTATGACCTTTTGTATCTGAAAAGCCTGGCTCTTATTTCAATTCTCCCTAAATTTAGAGTCCATTCCCTTACTTACTACATTTTGTTTGTTTGTTTGTTTTACACGATTGTGTTAGCACCAGTTTGTGTGCCTGAGGCACAGTGAGGCCGACAAATCAAAATGTTGCCGTTTGGAGCCGAAAAAAAGGTTTATTGCAGGGCCATGCACCAAGATGTGTGGCTCATGCCCTAAAATCCCAAGCTCCCTGAAGATTTTCAGCAAAACATTTTTAAAAGCCAGGTTGGGGGTGGGGAGTGTCACACAGTCTGTGATCAGCTTATGCACAATTCTCTGACTGGCTAATGATGAGAGTACAGAGTGGTGTCACAGAGGTTCTCCAGGAGGCCTGGGGCTGTATGCTTATGGCTATCAAGTAGATAACATCTTTACTATTTTGATCCTGGGTTTTCACACCTGTAAAACAACTCAGGAAATGTGCATCAGTGCATCAGATACTATTACTTTCAGTTCAATTTCAGCTCAGTTGTGTCCAACTTTTTGCAACCCCATGGACTGCAGCACACCAGGCTCCCTGTCCATCACCAACTCCCGGAGCCTACTCAAACTCGTGTCCATCACATTGGTGATCCTATCCAGAGATATAAAGGAAGGCATGTCCCAAGATTGCCCCATAGGGTCCTGCTGGGTTACAATAGATGCCCACTGTATATTGGATAGATGAATAAATAAATGAAGGCTTATAGAGAGGACACTGATCAGGCAACTTATTTTCTACAGAACCCAGTTATTTATGATTTGATTTACCTTCATAAAAGGTCCTTTGAAAGTGTAGTCACTCAGTCCTGACTCTTTGCAGTCCCAGGCACTCTAGCCCATCAGGCTTCTCTGTCCATGGGATTCTGTAGGCAAGAATACTGGAGTGGGTTGCCATTCCCTTCTCCAGGGGATCTTCCCCACCCAGGGACTGGGTGAAGCTCGGAGTGAAGCTTGACAGCTGCATTGTATGTGAGTGGATTGTCATGAATTTGGTTGCCGGGACTAGAGGCTCGGCTTCTACAGGGGAAATGAATAAGGTTTTTCCTCAGTAACTACTTTTCTCCAACATGTGAACTATTGCTTTTGGATAGAAACTGGGCTGGGGAAACTGGTTTCTAAGGGATGCCAAGATTTGAGTAGTGCCTCCTTGCTTGAAGGCAGTCTGATTTGTTAGTGGAGGTGTTAAGAGTTTTTTTTTTTTTGGATTCCCAATGTGGGAGGTGACTTTTGATACTACTTGAAAAGTAATTAAAAAAAAAGAAAGAAAAGTAATTAAGTGCATGACATTTAATCTTTAATAACCAAACTGTCTAGTTATAACTAAGGAAATTCTAAATATTTCTTACTTTTTGATGTTTCTGTCCAAATGCACATTATTTTTATATTTCCTGTATGCTGTGTGTCTCAGGAAGGTTTCTTAATGATGTCTTCATTTTTATTGGAAATTTAATTATACCTTCACAGATATGACAACAAAAAATTAGTACACAACTCTTAGACCATCTGCTCTTTGGGGCACTATTTCAAATTTGGCATTTCTTGTTTTGTGATACCAAGGGAAATTCAGTTTTAGTAACATTTATTTCCAGGAAAAAAAGGAAATAAAACCCAGAGTCATAATTTTAAATGGTTTTCTACTGTTTATATAGGGATTTGGGGAAAGGACAATTATCATCACAGTTTTAGGCATGGCTAGTTGTTTGTATATGACTATCTATAGTACTGTATATATAGGAAGGTCTTCCATTTCACTTAAATTCATATTTTTATTTAGAGATAATTGTAAATTCAGGTGCAATCAGAAGAAATAATACAGAGAAACCCAGTCTACTTTTCACATAATTCCCCCCAATGTCTTGCAAAGCTATCATACAATATCCCAACAAGAACACAGGCATTTACCCAGTCAAAATACAGAACAATTCCATCACCACAGGGATCCCTTGTGTTACCCATCTACAACCACACTCACCTTCACTCAATCTCCATCCCTAATCTCTAGCAACCGTTAATCTGTTCTCTCTTATAATTCTGGAATTTCATCTTTGGTATATAAATGCAATCATATAGTATGCAACCTTTAGAAGTTGGCTTTTTTTTACTGATTATAATTCTTCAGAGATTCATCCAAGTTGTCATGTATGGCATTATCTTTTAATTGGAAACCAAATCACAGATATTTTATAGGCAAAATGAGATAATTGAAAATGTTCAGATCTCAATATTATTGTTTTTGAGAGTTTCTTCACTATAAACCAATTTTTAAAAGGGAAATTAATCATATTCATTATGAACATGTGTCTACTCCTTGTTTCCATTCTATTTTTCTGTGACACTTATTCCAGCAACATAAACTCTTCAAGGGCAGTGACCATGCTGTGCTTACCCATCAGTATTGATTTTCTGTTGTGGATTGCACTTACCACAAAATCAAGAAACTACAAAGATAACCTGAGGGTTTGAAAAGTGGCAAGTTGTGTTTACTGTCCTGGTTGACACTCAGAGAAATCTGTAAAGGGTCATTTATCATGTGTAGTTTTCCACTGAGACTATAAAAAATAAATCTAAAGGTCTTAGTGTGATATATGAATTAAATAAAGCAGGAGATAAAAATGTAAGTTCCATTCCTTTACTATTTTTAAGTCAATCAAAAGGTTTTGTTGAGATTTTGTGGATAAACCAAATGTGATGCAGAGCTTTCACATTCAGCAAATCCAGTAGTTATTTCCTCTGTTTCTGCTGTTTTCTCAGCTCTGTTTAATAAAGGCACTATATGCCTTGATTATCAATGTAACTGGTTGAAAATTTAAGTTTCCTTCCTAAAATACTATAGTGTGGTGTGGAAGTCACTCAGTCATGTCCAACTCTTTGAGACCTCATGGGCTGTAGCCTGCCAAGCTCCTCTGCCTATGGAATTTCCCAGGCAAGAACACTGGAGTGGGTTGCCATTCTTTTCTCCAGGGGATCTTCCCTACCCAGGGATCAAACCCAGGTCTCCTGCATTGAAGGCAGTTTCCTTACCATCTGAGCCACCACGGAAGCCTCCTAGAATACTATGTAAAAAGAAATACTTTTATAGAATTAAAATGGCTTTTGTATGTTGAAGGTTAGTTTTTCAGGCTGAACTGTTCACACATACATTGCACCATAGTGTAGTGGAAAG
Organism: Bos grunniens; assembly: GCF_055505025.1. Taxonomy (NCBI): domain Eukaryota; kingdom Metazoa; phylum Chordata; class Mammalia; order Artiodactyla; family Bovidae; genus Bos; species Bos grunniens. The sequence goes on along the minus strand of NC_141194.1, from coordinate 119,191,135 downwards.
AATGTGATCTGAGATCAGAAAGACCTGGATTTGAGACCCATATCTTATAGTTTGTTAACAGTCTCACATGGGCAAGATTCTCCAAACCTCAGTTCTACACATAAAATATAGGATATTATTATTATTTATCCTATTCTAGCATTATCCCCATTTCTCTGATTCTTTTTGCAACAACATTTCTTGAAAGAGTTGCCTAGAATTTTTCTTCACTTTCTTATATCTGTTTATCAGCCACTCTGGAAGGTTTCCATATCTGCCATTCTGGTGAGATTTATCTTATCAGGATTATTAGTGATCTCAAAGTTTCAGTTTGGTAGTTGTAGCTGGTCTAGAGGACCAGTAGTGCCATGTCTAAAAAAGGTCTATTTACTTGATAAACTGTGTGGCATCTTGGCAAAGAACTCTTCCATTGAAAGGAGAGCTGTGCGTTGCAAATGCTGTCCAATATTAGCTTGGGAGAGGAAAGGAGAAAATGAAGGAAAGACTGTAAGAACATAATAATGTCTATGACTCAGACTGTTCTCAAACCCAGGTCTGAAAGACCTGAGTCCTGGGGTCTAAAAACATCATAATATGTGATTGAAAAAAATAGAAATATAAAAACTGTATCACTTAAGACTTTGTAGGATATAAAGAGCAGAGATCTCTAGTGTTTGGTATTCTGTGTATGTACTGAAATATAGCACCTAAGTGCTAGGATGCAGTACTTAGAGGGACAAGATGGGGCACCTTCCTCATTTGGGGTGACTTTGTAGCACAGTGTTGCAGATACTGGAGCACAGAGCAGATACATCGCTGTGAGTCAGAACCATTTGGAGTGCAAACAGGCCATCACTCTTTAGTGCTTGGAAATAAATTTTGTAACCTCAAGGCAGTCTTGATGTTTGTGACATAGTGGTATTATTGTGGTCATTTATGTTATAGGTGAACCTATAGCAGCTGGAGCAGGAAAAGACAGGAAAAAAAAAAAAAAAAAGGCAGGTGCTACATTGTAGCCAAGAGGGCTAATTGACAAGAGCACAGGAAATGCATACTTTGACATTGCCTAGAGCTCTCTCTAAGGAATTTGAGAAGGAACAAAGATAGCTTTGCTTTCTATTTAATTGAAAATGAAATCTACACTCCTTCTCTAACTTCCCAGGATCTGCAAAACCTCACCTGTACAGCCCTTACTTCTGTAAGTGCATCTCGTACAACCTTCTTTGTCCCTCGAACATTCCATTCACATTGTCCTTCTTTACATTTCTTGAACACTTTAAGCTTGTTTATACCCTGTGGCCTTAAACTCTCAATTTATGTTTCCGGAATGCTCTTCTGACTGTCCTCTTGACATTTATGTCTCATATCAAATGTCATGTCTACAGAAAGGCCTAAACTAGACACCCTATCTAAAGTCCCTCCCTTCTTACTCTCTCACTCTGAAGTTAAACTCTGTTATATTTCCAGGTTTTGTTTTACTACATAAACATTTTTTAAATGTACCTGCTTTCTTCCCCACAATTGCAAGCTTAATGAGGGCAGGGTTCTCACCTAATCTGTTCAAGAGTGAACACCCAGCACTTAGAACAGTGTTTGACAAGGAGCAGGCATTCAGGGAATGCTTAATAAATGATACTTATAGCTAATAGTCATTTTTTAAATATATATTGTATGTCAAATGTGTTTGACATATCAAACTATGTATGATCTGATTACATAGTATAAATATTTAATTATAGACGATCATTTTATGGGTTGTGCTGATAATAATTGTAATTGTTTAATAATTAATTTTTAATGAATGGGGTCAATATTAATGGAATACTATGAATATCATGAATCTCAACATTATGTGCATGCTTTTGATGTCATAGTAACAAAGCACTGCTATCTGGCTTCTGTGTAGCTTTCTGGCCAGACTGAATAATGAGCTCCGCCTTGTGTCTTTCCCATAGGCTGTCCCTCTTCATAGAACACTCTTGCTTCCCTATTCCCACGCCTCCTCTGACTGACTAATTTTAACCAGCTTTCAGCTGAGAGATCACATTTTTTAGGAGACCTGGGTTATACATGCAGAGATAGATTCCCTGCATCCATGTCATACAAATACAGAGCTGACTTGAATATCCAGTCTTCTCAGTGATCCTGCCTAGGGTAAGGTCACTTTTGCATTGCTGTATCTATCCACTCAATGTGTAAAAGGGCAATGTTCTCTTTGCTTCTGACCTAGTTAGCTTTCAGAGTACCATGTGAGCTCCTCTTCTTGTGAGACATCTTAGAATCATTTTTCAGATGTGAGACAAAAAGGACTTTCCCCAAACACAAAAATGACAGATATCAATGCCGTTAATGGCATTACTTTCTCTCTGATGTCGCTGATGTCTTTCATCACTTGTGTTTATGTCTGCACCCTCTTTGTATTGCCAACAGTACTCTTACTGATCAATAGAGATGGCTGTCTCTCCTTTGAATGGAAAAAGGAGAGGTTGTTTATTTACCCTCTAGAGGGATCCCTGTCTTCTTTGGAGGTTGTGCTTCCAGGGGACCCATCTGGAAATTTGAAACAAACATTTTCATGTTTCATTTCTTGGTTTCCTTTCTGTGGGGAAAAGGGGGATCAAAAGGACACTCTGCCCCAGGGACTGCAACTGTGGCTTAGGGTTCGGTGAAGCAGCTACCTTTTAACTCTTTTCTCCCCCAAGCATTATGATTGCACATGAACCTGTCTACTTTATAATTCTTGAAGCTTGACAGATTTAGTATAATAGCCTTTGATACAGTAAGACCCTGATATGCAATTGAGAGTTGATTGGCCATGAACTGAATTATTCACTGAGCCTGATGACCTACCTTGTAACGCTTCCTTGAAGGGCATCCTTATCTTTGTAGACTCTAAAATCTTTGAACAGTTTCTGGACACTCATCCAGATGATGTTCTTGATAATGATAATGATAGCATCAAGGACTATGCTGATAATGAACATTTCTACTCACTTGGATTCAAGCTTCAGGAGAGCAAGGATTTTTGAGGCTTGGGTTAATTATATACCCCAAATGCCTAAAACAGTGTCCAGTACATGGCAAAAAATCAGAAAATATTTTTGAATGAATGAACGTGCATGTACTACATACCAGAACCTGTGCTGAACATCTTAAAAACATTTCCTTTTAAAATCTGCTTAAGAACTTCATGAAGTGCTATTTATGACCTCACTTTACAGATAAGGAAACTAAAGCTTAGACGTGTTAAAGATTGCTTTTCCAAGAACTTAGAGCTAGTAAGTAATGAAAATGCAATTCAAACCCGAGCAATAGAACTTCACACCTCATATCCTTAACCTCTATATTCTATTTGCAGATTGATTGATATATTTTGCATCAATAAAATGCAAATTAAATGGGTAATTCATAAGTAAAGCATTTTGGTTTTAATATAAAATGCTAATATGTGAATATGTATTCTGCAAACCAGGAAAGGTGAGTAACCTTTGGGACAAATGTAGGGAAAATGCTAGAATCTGTTTCCAGGTTAAATTGGCTGCCTCTAAAGAGAATAAAATATCTTCCTCAAGATATTAAAATTCTCTCCGAATGTTGTGTGTACACATTTTCTATGGAAGCAGTTTGAACTGTGTTTCTAGAGCCTAACTAAAATGAACAGATTGCATTAATAATTAGAGTATAAGAGTGCTTAAGGGGCTCTCCTATAGCTAAATACCTATATGTGTTGCAGTTTTGCAGTTAAATATTGCTCACTATGTATGTTTTCCTATACCCTAGACTTTCAGTTATTATGTTTAATCTGTGAATCTTTTAGCTAAATGCTTTAAGTGGAATCTTTACTCTTGAGAAAGGCTCTGTGGTATACTGTTTGAATACATAGATTTGGGGACCAGAATTTGAATTTTGTTTCTGCACCTTACTAGTTGACCTGGGTGAGTCACTGGAGTGGGAAAAACAATAGTATCTACTTGTTAGAGTTATAAGATTAAAATTAAGCAAATAATATGAATCACTTGAAATAGATTTTGATATGTAGTGAGAGTTCAAGAAATTATCCATGTAACTTTTTCTCAACAAATTCCTGTGGAAGACTAATATTTCATACACCATACATTCACATTCATTCTGTTGGACTTAGATCATAAAAGTAAATCAGTAACAACCAAATAGAAAGTGCATTAGCTGAAAGAACAAGATTCAAGTCTTGGCTCCATATCTTTAGATCTCTGTGATCTCATACCTTTGCAAGCTGGGCATGCTTTTCTTAGCAATTACATTTTCCCTGCTATAGGACACATGACCTGTTTGGACATATGCTTTCATTTTTAAGGTCTTCACTTTGTAGGGGAGGAAAAGTTTCTCCTCTACCCTTTTAAGGTCTCTGACTGGACCTAAGAATTAAGCTGACATAAGACAGATAAATAGGAGAAAAGCATAACAAGTTTTAATTATTATTTTATGTATTTATGGGAGTCTATCTTGAGAAATTTATATGCAGGTCAGGAAGCAACAGTTAGAACTGGACATGGAACAACAGACTGGTTCCAAATAGGAAGAGGAGTACGTCAAGGCTGTATATTGTCACCCTGCTTATTTAACTGATATGCAGAGTACATCATGAGAAATGCTGGGCTGGAAGAAGCACAAGCTGGAATCAAGATTGCCAGGAGAAATATCAAAAACCTCAGATATGCAGATGACAACACCCTTATGGCAAAAAGTGAAGAGGAACTAAAAAGCCTCTTGATGAAGGTGAAAGAGGAGAGTGAAAAAGTTGGCTTAAGGCTCAACATCCAGAAAACAAAGATCATGGCATCTGGTCCCATCACTTCATGGGAAATAGATGGGGAAACAGTGGAAACAGTATCAGACTTTATTTTGGGGGGCTTCAAAATCACTACAGATGGTGACTGCAGCCATGAAATTTAAAGACGCTTACTCCTTGGAAGAAAAGTTATGACCAACCTAGATAGCATATTCAAAAGCAGAGACAATACTTTGCCAACAAAGGTCCATCTAGTTAAGGCTATGGTTTTTCCAGTGGTCATGAGAGTTGGACTGTGAAGAAAGCTGAGCGCCGAAGAATCGATGCTTTTGAAGTGTGGTGTTGGAGAAGACTCTTGAGAGTCCCTTGGACTGCAAGGAGATCCAACCAGTCCATTCTGAAGGAGATCAGCCCTGGGATTTCTTTGGAAGGAATGATGCTAAAGCTGAAACTCCAGGACTTTGGCCACCTCATGCAAAGAGTTGACTCATTGGAAAAGACTCTGATGCTGGGAGGGATTGGGGGCAGGAGGAGAAGGGGACGACAGAGGATGAGATGGCTGGATGGCATCACTGACTCGATGGACGTGAGTCTGAGTGAACTCTGGGAGTTGGTGATGGACAGGGAGGCCTGGCATGCTGCGATTCATGGGGTCGCAAAGAGTCGGACATGACTGAGTGACTGAACTGAATTGAAAGTAGAGAAATGAAGACCTGAAGAAGCAGTTAGTGTTGAATGCTATATACTGAGCTGGAAAAGGAGAGTAAATTGTGAAAACCTGACAAGGCAAAATGCCTAGGCTAGGGTAGTTGATTTGGTAGAAAAGTAACTAGGAAGATAAAGGTTAGTTCAACAAGGTATGTCAGAGCAGATTTTTTTTTTTTAACCTCAACTTCTGATCCTTGGTAATAAAAATATTACATTCTTTCTGTTATAGGTAGGACTTCTTTCACATGGGAGTTTCATCCCCTGCTTTTAAGTAGAAAAGTAAATTCAGAGTATTCTTTTTGCATGTGCTGCTTTTCAAGGGCTTTTAACTCAAAACAGTAAATATACCAAGTGGCATATTTTGGGGTGATATGTTCTGAAGTCTTTTAAAATGTTTCGTTATTCTGAATAACCCATGGAGGAGATAAACATTCTAGGGAACTTGAATCCCACATTCTTGGTGAAAGTGTCTGAAGATGCCTTGCTGAGGCAGAGTATGTTTATTGTAAGAAACATCTTTCAAGAGACTTGTATAAACAAGTACTGGACCATTATGTACCATTATACTTATCTATCTTCTCTCCCAAGATTTTGAGTTGAGTCAGGACAAAATATGTATTTCAGAAGTAGTACTTATTAATGAACTGATAAATCTTACAGAATATCAACTCTATGCTCAACTATTGATTATGGCAAATGAGGTAATTAATTGGCAAAATAAAGGAGCTACATACAGAACACATGTCAAGATATATGATCTTAAAATCATTGCTGCCCAATACACACCAGAAAATTGGTTGAGAGGAGCAGGACTTAATGAGAACTGTTTTGAGGATATATATTCCCTCTATGGCCCAAGATATACTAAAGAAGGTGCTGTAATTAAATTAAACCAGCGAGGAGCTAATTACCCGGCTCATTTTGTCAGAGCACACCACAGATCTATTTTCACTGAACCTCCCATTGGGGATTTCATTTTATAGGAGGGGCCCCAAGAAGCAGCCCTTGGAAATTCATGTTTCATGTATTGTGAAGTCGTTTGTTAACTTGCAATGTACGTCCCCATAGGAACTTGGAGTTGCCAGAAAATTTTTATGGTGTTTATGGTGGAAGACTTGAGAGAAATTTTTATCTGATCTCAGTGTCAAATACAGTTGTGGTTCTGAAACAATTGATCTGGGTACTATAAACTTCACTGGCTGAATATTCCTTTTTTACAATGACTTACAGAGAGCTTAGAGTGAAGGTGATGACCTACATAACACAAAATAAGGTCCATTATAACATGCACTTCTTATTATGAACTTTAATCTATTTTACATCTTGATTCTACATACTCTCTCTTCCTTCATTCATGCTTTTAATCTAGGCACTCTTGTTATATTTTATTTTTTATTCCTGGCTTAAATTATTTCCCATTTAAGGTGAGATATAGGTAAATGCATGCCTATATTTTAGCCTTGAACAAAACAGTTAACTCAGAGAGAGTTTATCATAATAGCATGAATCAGAAATATCTGAATTCTGAGCCTGGCTCTTCTACTTACCAGCTGTGTGATCTCTCTGGTTAGTTACTCAACCTCTCTCTGTCTCAGCTTTTACATTTTTATTTATTTATTTATTTATTTTTTACTTTATTGTATTGGTTTTGCCATACATCAACATGAATCTGCCATGGGTGTACACGTGTTCCCCATCCTGAACCCCCCTCCCACCTCCCTCCCCATACCATCCCTCTGGGTCATCCCAGTGTACCAGCCCCAAGCTTCCTGTATCCTGCATCAAACCTGGACTGGCGATTTATTTCTTATATGATATTATACATGTTTTAAAGCCATTCTCCCAAATCATCCTATACATTGAGGAAACCAGAATTGAAAGAGACACGTGTACCTCAATGTTCATCACAGCACTGTCTATAATAGCCAGGATATGGAAGCAACCTAGATGTCCATCTAGCAGATGAATGGATAAGAAATCTGTGGTACATATACACAATGGAGTATTACTCAGCCATTAAAAAGAATACGTTTGAATCAGTTCTAATGAGATGGATGAAACTGGAGCGTATTATACAGAGTGAAGTACGCCAGAAAGAAAAACACCAATACAGTATACTAAGCTTTTACACTTTAAATGGAAATGATAACTGTAGCTACTCCATGAGGTTATTGTGAGGAACAAATTAATTAATACATATAAAGTGCTTAACACAGTGTCTTATACATAGTAAGTGCTCAATGAAAAGTACTATTATGATCTAAGTACCTTTTCTCATCAGTAAAGTGGTGATAATACCTATTCAATTTTCAGAGTTGTTTTGAATAGTTAATGAGTTAATGTGAATACACTTTTAGAATCTTGACAACTGTACAGCACTGTCCTTATGGTTTATACATGCATATATGTGTGTTATATATGCATGTATGCATGCACACAAGTATGCACATATACACACATGTACATATGCACAAACACTATACATGTGCATATATATGTAGACATTTTGGCCAAAAAGTTCGTCTGGGGTTCCATAACATCTTAATGGAAAATTCGAAAGAACTTTTTGGCCAATATACACATAGGTAGTGTTTGTAGCTGCAAACTTCATGAAAGTAGAAACCTTGTCTGACTTTTTCAAGGGAATACACCCAGCCCCTAGCACCTAGAACAGTGTTTGGGATAGAGTAGGCAGGCACTCAATAAATATTTAATGAATAATGAATGATCACTGGTCCCCAAATCCAGAGTTTATGATTCTGTAGGTTCCTGATGGTATTACTGCTTTAAGAGCTAGTGGTTAAGAGGAAACAGTAGAGTTTTTGGAAAGAGACACATCTGGATGCAAATTTGGACTCTGTTGCTTGTCTTTACAAGTTACCTATCCTCTCTGAGATTCAGTTTACACATTTGCAAAATTAAAATGATAGTGATATCTAATTCAAAGGATTCCTGCGAGGTTTGAGTGAGATGGAATATACAAAGTCCCTCATCTAGTGCCTGGGACATATAGAGTACAGTTCAGTTCAGTTCAGTCGCTCAGTCATGTCCAACTATTTGCGACCCCATGAACCTCAGCACATCAGGCCTCCCTGTCCATCACCAATTGCCGGAGTCCATCCAAACCCATGTCCATTGAGTCAGTGATGCCATCCAACCATCTCATCCTCTATTGTCCCCTTCTCCTCCTGCCCTCAATCTGTCCCAGAATCAGGGTCTTTTCAAAGGAGGCAGCTCTTCGCATCAGGTGGCAAAAGCACTGGAGATTCATCTTCAACATCAGTCCTTCCAATGAACACCCAGGACTGATCTGCTTTAGGATGGACATATAGAGTTTCTGCTAAGCCGCTTCAGTCGTGTCTGACTCTGTGTGACCCCATAGACGGCAGCCCACCAGGCTCCCCCGTCCCTGGGATTCTCCAGGCAAGAACACTGGAGTGGGTTGCCATTTCCTTCTTCAATGCATGAAAGTGAAAAGAGGAAGTGAAGTCGTTCAGTCGTGTCCAACTCTTCGCAACCCCATGGACTGCAGCCCACCAGGCTCCTCCGTCCATGGGATTTTCCAGGCAAGAGTACTGGAGTGGGGTGCCATTGCCTTCTCCACATATAGAGTTGGTGCTCAGTAAATATCAGTTTGGGGCATAGACTTGGATTAGTGTGATATTGAATGGTTTGCCTTGGAAACGAACAGAGATCATTCTGTCATTTTTGAGATTGCATCCAAGTACTGCATTTCGGACTCTTTTGTTGACCATGATGGCTACTCCATTTCTACTGAGGGATTCCTGTCTGCAGTAGTAGATAAAATGGTCATCTGAGTTAAATTTACCCATTCCAGTCCATTTCAGTTCGTTGATTCCTAGAATGTCGACATTCACTCTTGCCATCTCTTGTTTGACCACTTCCAGTTTGCCTTGATTCATGGACCTGACATTCCAGGTTCCTATGCAGTATTGGTCTTTACAGCATCGGACCTTGCTTCTATCACCAGTCACATCCACAGCTGGGTATTCTTTGTGCTTTGGCTCAATCCATTCATTCTTTCTGGAGTTATTTCTCCACTGATCTCCAGTAGCATATTGGGCACCTACTGACCTGGGGAGTTTCTCTTTCAGTATCCTATCATTTTGCCTCTTCATACTGTTCATGGGGTTCTCAAGTCAAGAATACTGAAGTGGTTTGCCATTCCCTTCTCCAGTGGACCACATTCTGTCAGATCTCTCCACCATGACCCGCCCATCTTGGGTTGCCCCACGGGCATGGCTTAGTTTCACTGAGTTAGACAAGGCTGTGGTCCTAGTGTGATTAGATTGACTAGTTTTCTGTGAGTATGGTTTCAGTGTGTCTGCCCTCTGATGCCCTCTTGCAACACCTACCGTCTTACTTGGGTTTCTCTTACCTTGGGCATGGGGTATCTCTTTATGGCTGCTCCAGCAAAGAGCAGCCATTGCTCCTTACCTTGGATGAGGGGTATCTCCTCACCTTTTAGAACAAGACCTTTTAGAACTAACACCCAAAAAAGATGTCCTTTTCATTATAGAGGACTGGAATGCAAAAGTAGGAAGTCAAGAAACACCTAGAGTAACAGGCAAATTTGGCCTTGGAATACAGAAAGAAGCAGGCAAAGACTAATAGAGTTTTGCCAAGAAAATGCACTGGTCATAACAAACACCCTCTTCCAACAACACAAGAGAAGACTCTACACATGGACATCACCAGATGGTCAACACCAAAATCAGACTGATTATATTCTTTGCAGCCAAAGATGGAGAGGCTCTATACAGTCAGCAAAAACAAGACCAGGGCTGACTGAGGTTCAGACCATGAACTCCTTATTGCCAAATTCAGACTTAAATTGAAGAAAGTAGGGAAAACCACTAGACCATACAGGTATGACCTAAATCAAATCCCTTATGATTATATAGTGGAAGTGAGAAAAAGATTTAAGGGCCTAGATCTGATAGATAGAGTGCCTGATGAACTATGGACTGAGGTTCATGACATTGTACAGGAGACAGGAATCAAGACCATCCCCATGGAAAAGAAATGCAAAAAAGCAAAATGGCTGTCTGAGGAGGCTTTACAAATAGCTGTGAAAAGAAGAGAAGTGAAAATCAAAGGAGAAAAGGAAAGATATAAGCATCTGAATGCAGAGTTCCAAAGAATAGCAAAAAGAGATAAAAAAGCCTTCTTCAGCGATCAATGCAAAGAAATAGAGGAAAACAACAGAATGGGAAAGACTAGATATCTCTTCAAGAAAATCAGAGAAACCAAAGGAACATTTCATGCAAAGATGGGCTTGATAAAGGACAGAAATGGTATGGACCTAACAGAAGCAGATGATATTAAGAAGAGATGGCAAGAATACACAGAAGAACTGTACAAAAAAGATCCTCACGACCCAGATAATCACGATGGTGTGATCACTGACCTAGAGCCAGACATCCTGGAATGTGAAGTCAAGTGGGCCTTAGAAAGCATCACTACAAACAAAGCTAGTGGAGGTGATGGAATTTTAGTGGAGCTATTCCAAATCCTGAAAGATGATGCTGTGAAAGTGCTGCACTCAATATGCCAGCAAATTTGGACAAATTTGGACAGCAGTGGCCACAGGACTGGAAAAGGTCAGTTTTCATTCCAATCCCAAAGAAAGACAATGCCAAAGAATGCTCAAACTACCGCACAATTGCACTCATCTCACATGCTAGTAAAGTAATGCTCAAAATTCTCAAAGCCAGGATCCAGCTATATGTGAACCGTGAACTTCCTGATGTTCAAGCTGGTTTTAGAAAAGGCAGAGGAACCACAGATTAAATTGCCAACATCCTCTGGATCATCGAAAAAGCAAGAGAGTTCCAGAAAAATCATCTATTTCTGCTTTATTGACTATGCCAAAGCCTTTGTCTGTGTGCATAACAATAAACTGTGGAAAATTCTGAAAGAGATGGGAATACCAGACCATCTGATCTGCCTCTTGAGAAATTTGTGTGAAGGTCAGGAAGCAACAGTTTGAACTGGACATGAAACAACAGACTGGTTCCAAATAGGAAAAGGAGTACGTCAAGGCTGTATATTGTCACCCTGTTTATTTAACTTATATGCAGAATACATCATGAGAAATGCTGGACTGGAAGAAACACAAGCTGGAATCAAGATTGCCGGGAGAAATGTCAATAACCTCAGATGTCCACATGACACCACCCTTATGGCAGAAAGTGAAGAGGAACTAAAAAGCCTCTGGATGAAAGTGAAAGTGGAGAGTGAAAAAGTTGGCTTAAAGCTCAACATTCAGAAAACGAAGATCATGGCATCTGGTCCCATCACTTCATGGGAAATAGATGGGGAAACAGTGGAAACAGTGTCAGACTTTATTTTTCTGGGCTCCAAAATCACTGCAGATGTTGACTGCAGCCATGAAATTAAAAGACTCTGACTCCTTGGAAGGAAAGTTATGACCAACCTAGATAGCATATTCAAAAGCAAAGACATTACTTTGCAAACAAAGGTTCGTCTAGTCAAGGCTATGGTTTTTCCTGTGGTCATGTATGGATGTGAGAGTTGGACTGTGAAGAAGGCTGAGCACTGAAGAACTGATGCTTTTGAACTGTGGTGTTGGAGAAGACTCTTGAGAGTCCCTTGGACTGCAAGGAGATCCAACCAGTCCATTCTGAAGGAGATGATCCCTGGGATTTCTTTGGAAGGAATGATGCTAAAGCTGAAACTCCAGTACTTTGGCCACCTCATGCAAAGAGTTGACTCATTGGAAAAGACTCTGATGCTGGGAGGGACTGGGGGCAAGAGGAGAAGGGGACGACATAGGATGAGATGGCTGTTTGGCATCACTGACTCCATGGACGTGAGTCTGAATGAACTCCAGGAGTTGGTGATGGACAGGGAGGCCTGGCGTGCTGAGATTCATGGGGTCGCAAAGAGTCGGACATGACTGAGCAACTGATCTGATCTGAAATATTAGTTTATTCTTATTTTATTTAATAGATGATAATTTTCCATTTTTATCTTCTTTTGTGTGTTAAAAATATGCCAGGTGGGTTTTTCTCTATAAGCGGGTTAATTGATTTGAGGGTAGAGTGAAAGTAATTGTATTGAAGTTTTCATTAAGCAGTGTTTGTTCACATTTAATGTCTGAGAGTAGATTGCAAATGTATGTGAATAGGTTTTGATAGATAAGAATAAAATATCTTAAAAATACCTCTAGAGAGCTCTTCCAGATGTTGTCTAAGTAATGGCAAAGTGGGGTTACATTAACCACAGTATCCTCAAGCTGTTTATAGATTGAATTGGTGGATTAACTGTGATGGAGTCAGGAGCTCTGTGTCACCTTGGTGAAAGATTTTTAGATTTACTTAAAATACTTTTAAAATTGAAACTGGGTGATTTTCTATTCATAAACTATCTAAGATTTCTGCCTCATGGGAACAAATCTGTGATGGAATTTGGGCTCCAGAATTTCTCCATAGTGTCAGATGAGCCAGTTTCTAGCTGAAACTGCATTCTTGCTGAACTTTCCTTCCTGTTTATAATTCTGCTTCCCTCAAATCCCTTCTTGTGAGAACACCTCAGCCCACAGTAAGTCAGCTAAGCAAGAACAGCCATCTCAAACTCTGCTTCTTGGAAACTTGAGACATACAAAGCTTAAAACAAAATTTGACAGTATCATTTAAAATTTTTTAAATACATTGACAAAAATTGTATATATTTAAAGTGTACAACATAGTGTTTTAATATAAGTGTACCATGGGTAATAATTATTACTATCAAGGTAATGAACATATCCATCACCTCACATAGTTAGCATCCAGTGTGTGTGTGTTGAGAACACTTAAGGTCTACTCTTTTAGCAAATTTCAAGTATACAGTACATAATTATTAACTACAGTTACCAGGGTTTCCCAGGTGGCTCAGTGGTAAAGAATCCACTTGCCAATGCAGGTGATGCAGGTTTGATTCCTGGGTGAGAAAGATCCCCTGGAGTAGGAAGCATCAACCCACTCCAGTATTCTTGCCTGGTAAACCCACAGACGAGGGGAGCCTGGTGGGCTACAGTCCATGAAGTCAAAAAAGTCAGACAGGACTTCACAAGTAAACAACAACTATGGTTACCATGTTGTGTATTAGATCTCTGCTGCTGCTGCTGCTAAGTCGCTTCAGTCGTGTCTGACTCTGTGTGACCCCACAGATGGCAGCCCACCAGGCTCCACCGTCCCTGGGATTCTCCAGGCAAGAACACTGGAGTGGGTTGCCATTTCCTTCTCCAATGCATTAAAGTGAAAGTGAAGTCACTCAGTAAGTGTCCGACTCTTCGTGACCCCATGGACTACAGCCTACCAGGCTCCTCCGTCCATGGGATTTTCCAGGCAAGAATACTGGAGTGGGTTGCCATTGCCTTCTCCGATTAGATCTCTAGAATTTATTTATTTATTTTCTAACTAAAATTTTCTACCCTGTAACCACCATCTCCCCATTTCTTCCACCCCGCCCCCTAGTAACTGGCAACCAGCATTCTACTGTTTTTCTAAATTTGATTTTCTTAAATTTCACATATAAGTAATACCATGAAATAGTTCTCTTTCTGTGTGTCTGGCATACATACGTAGGTAAAGAAATTGTAAATATTGATCTTTCTATCTATATATTTATCTAGATCTGTGTGTGTATATATATAAAATACTTTCTTTATCCATTATCTGTCCACTGACACTTAGATTGTTTCCATATCTTGGCTATTGTAACTAACATTGCAATGAATATGGGACTGCAAATATCTTGAGATACAGATTCCACTTCTTTTGGGTGTGTTCTAATAAGTGATATTTCTAGATCATACCCTAGTTCTATTCTTAAATTTTTAAAGAACCTCAATACTGTTTTCCATAGTGGCTATACCGATTTACATTCCAACCAACAGTGCACAGCAGTTCCCTTTTATCCACATCCTCCCAACACTTGTTATCTCTTGTCATTTTGATAACAGCCATTCTAAAAGATGTGAGATGATATCCCATTGTGGTTTGATTTGCATTTCCCTGATGATCAGTGATATGGAGCACCTTTTCATATGCGTTTTGGCCATTTGTTGATCTCTCTTAGGTAAATGTCTATGCTCTTTCTTTGCTCATTTTATAATTTTGTTTTTTTGTTATTGAGTTGTATGAGTTCCTTACATATTTTGAATAGTAACTCTTTATCAGGTAGATAGTTTGCTGCCATGCTTGTGGTGGCAGTGGCACTGGTGTTTGAGGTGTAGGCATTCATAGTCCCAGGTGAGCCAAGATCTTGGGGCCAGGACTACATGGAACTACCTCAGCACCTGGGGCCTGGGGGACTGGTGCCCCTGCTCTGGCAGTGGCACCAATGTCTGAAGTGTGGGCATGTGCAGATCAGTCATGGAGCCAGGGCCTGAGTAACTCAGGCCCCATGGAAGGTAAGACACAGCAGTAGCACAGAACTAGGGCTACCAAGTTGCAGCAGTGTCTGAGGCTCTACGGTCAGAGTGGTGAAATTGTCCCAGGAAGAGTATCAAGTGCATCTCAGGCCCCAGGGGTGGAACACAGTCAATAGCAGTTCAGGTCTGGGAAATGGCAAGGCACCCTGGTTACTAGTTCTCAAGAGAGTTGTGTGCAGAAGCAACTCAGTTGCAGCTTTTATACCAAACATTTCTGACATTTGCAAATGGTCTTGGCCATCATTACCAGATTTCTAGGCTGTTATGTTTTGTGGGCTAGTTTTACTTTGGATAACACCCAACTACTTAGAGCCAAATATGGAGAATATGATGTGCATGAAAACTGAGTGTTACTCTTGCTCTAGTGTTAGTAGGAAAATACATTGTCTATGTCTGATTTGGGGAATGGATTTTAAACTGGGAATTGTAGCTTACTCACTGATACTTAAATGCCAGAAATCTGATATATGTTGAAAACCAAGTTCTATTGCTTGCTAAGATTTCATGTCTCTGCTGTTTCATGATTATTAACTTGCCAGTTCTAAAAGTATGTTCTAAATGGTTATAAAATGATATTAGCCTAGTAGGACATTAAAGTTGCATTTCCTTCCATATTAGGGGGGAATGCATTATGTAGAAAGATGAATGAGAGCCCATTTCTTTACCTATCGATAGGGAATCAAGCTTGTCACTTTGCTTTACACACTTTCAAAGTTCTTCCAATCCTTAAATTTCAAAACATTCCCCAAATAAGAAATTACCATGTTTAAAGACTGTTGATCATTTTTAAATAAATTTCAATTTTTGACAACAGACAAGAAACACTATTTTTTAAAATTAATTTACTTATTTTAGTTGGAGGCTAATTACTTTACAATATTGTGGTGGTTTTTGCCATACATTGACATGAATCAGTCATGGGTTTACCTGTGTCCCCCCATCCCAAAACCCCCTCCCACCTCCTTCCCCGTCCCATCCTTCTGGGTTGTCCCAGTGCACTGGCTTTGAGCGCCCTCTTTCATGCATTGAACCTGGACTGGTCATCTAGCTTACACATGGTAATATACATGTTTCAATACTATTCTCTCAAATCATCCCACCTTCGGCTTTTCCCACAGAGTCCAAAAGTCTATTCTATACATCTGTCTCTTTTGCTGTCTTGCGTGTAGGGTCATTGTTACCATCTTTCTAAATTCCATATATATGCATTAATATATTCTGTTGGTGTTTTTCAAGAAGCACTATTTTTAACATGTTTAAAGGTACTTTAAATTTTTTCACGCTGTACTTGTATTTGTATAATTCTTTAAATTGTTGCTAATATATGATGATCACTTGAGTACACATGTGGTACAAAAATTTCCTAGTCAACAAACCATCATCTTCTTTAGAAATACCACCTGATTCAGTGGAATGGGTCCCCATCCACCAGGTCTGCAGCAAAAGACCCTAACCTCCAGCCATTGCTGCTTATACCAGGAAGAGCCATCTGACTGGTAGACCATCTGAGCCAGCTGGACTAGTCAGATTAAACTAATTTTGAAATTTGATAGAGAAATTCTAATTTGGTCTGGTCTAAAATGGGAAAGATTGAGGGCAGGAGGAGAAGGGGACGACAGAGAATGAGATGATTGGATGGCATCACCGACTCAATGGACATGGGTTTGGGTGAACTCTGGGAGTTGGTGATGGACAGGGAGGCCTGGAGTGCTGCAATTCATGGGGTCACAAATAGTCGGACACTACTGAGCAACTGAACTGAACTGAACTGAACTGAATAAGAGAAAGGTTTGTAAACAACTTGACACTCTGCAATGACCATCTCTGCCACGCAGACCAAGTCCCAGTTCTCCCCAGGTCCTCACTGCATTTTGCTAATAGTTTCCATGAAATTGTTCTAATTCCGTATGAACCAGAATACAGCTGTTCTTAATTTTTTTTTGTCTTTGGGAGGATGAAAAAGAGGATCGTAAGTACATAGACTTGTAGTTGAGAGTAAAAATTTGAACTGCACACATCAGAGCATCCTAATCTTGAAAAATGAGAAGTGACTAATGTTCCATTTATATTAGAGTGTTCCCCTCACATTTTCCTTTATTTAATTGCTTTGGAATTTGCTTTTTGGAACCTAAAATTTATAGTTAATATTCAATGGTTCTTGGAATGAAAATTTATTTCAACAACAAAAAGTTGCAGCCAGTGTAGTAAAAACTACAAAATATATTAATATTTTCTTTTTAGTTCACCAACTTTTTTATTTTTTACCTCCCTATTGAAATATAATTGACATTTAACATTGATTAATAATTTTAAAAAGCACAAAACATCAATTGAAGCAGAGCATCAATATCAACACATTATATAGCATTCCTGATCATTAACCAAACTGTCTTTTTGCTTGACCATTACTGATAGAGGAGGGATTGCTTACGAGGCAGCCTATTCTATTTTCAGACAGCTCTAATTGGCAGCAGGTTCTTTGACATTTCCTCTTGCTGAATTTTGCTTTGATGTCTGGAACAACACCTTTTCAGCCTGTTCTGCTCTCAAGATCTAATAGAATTAATATACTTATTGTTGTCTTGAACACTTTTTCAGATATTAGAAGCCAACTGTGGGTACCTGCCAAGTCTTTCCTCTTCTGGTCTGTACATCCCATCTTACTACCACTACTACTCACAGCAGAGCATTTCTGGACTTTTCACTCTCCTCTGTATATAGCCTTCTATCTATACTTACATACCCGTAAATGTGGTTTTGCTTTAATTTTTTTACCAGTTTTTGGAGGAATTCTGAAACAAAGTGAAAATCCTACACACGTTTACAAGTTAATATATAATATCTCAGCTTTATCTTTTAATAACGGTGTTACTTTGAAATGGAAAAGTCAGTACATTTTTCAAATGATTAACGGAAATGTATAAGATTTTGCTAAATTCTCTAGTAGCTTTTTTTTTTTGGGGGGGGGCTTCTTTCCCTTTTTTAAAATTTTATTTTATTTTTTAACTTTACAATATTGTATTGGTTTTGTCATATATCAA
The DNA here is from genome assembly GCF_055505025.1 of Bos grunniens. Taxonomy (NCBI): domain Eukaryota; kingdom Metazoa; phylum Chordata; class Mammalia; order Artiodactyla; family Bovidae; genus Bos; species Bos grunniens. Next base: position 119,173,176 of record NC_141194.1, on the reverse strand, counting down.
CATGAATCCGCCACAGGTATACACTTGTTCCCCATCCTGAACCCTCCTCCCTCCTCCCTCTCCATACCATCCCTCTGGGTCGCCCCAGTGCACCAGCCCCAAGCATCCAGTATCGTGCATTGAACCTGGACTGGCTACTCATTTCATATATGATATTATACATGTTTCAATGCCATTCTCCCAAATCATCCCACCCTTGCCCTCTCCCACAGAGTCCAAAAGACTGTTCTATATATCAGTGTCTCTTTTGCTGTCTCGTATACAGGGTTATTGTTACCATCTTTCTAAATTCCATATATATGCGTTAGTATACTGTATTGGTGTTTTTCTTTCTGGCTTACTTCACTCTGTATAATAGGCTCCAGTTTCATCCACCTCATTAGAACTGATTCAAATGTATTCTTTTTAATGGCTGAGTAATACTCCATTGTGTATATGTACCACAGCTTTCTTATCCATTCATCTGCTGACGGGCATCTAGGTTGCTTCCATGTCCTGGCTATTATAAAGAGCGCTGCGATGAACATTGGGGTACATGTGTCTCTTTCAATTCTGGTTTCCTCAGTGTGTATGCCCAGCAGTGGGATTGCTGGATCATAAGGCAGTTCTATTTCCAGTTTTTTAAGGAATCTCCACACTGTTCTCCATAGTGGCTGTACTAGTTTGCATTCCCACCAACAGTGTAAGAGGGTTCCCTTTTCGCCACACCCTCTCCAGCATTTATTGCTTGTAGACTTTTGGATCACAGCCATTCTGACTGGCGTGAAATGGTACCTCATAGTGGTTTTGATTTGCATTTCTCTGATGATGAATGATGTTGAGCATCTTTTTATGTGTTTGTTAGCCATCTGTATGTCTTCTTTGGAGAAATGTCTATTTAGTTCTTTGGCCCATTTTTTGATTGGGTCATTTATTTTTCTGGAATTGAGCTGTAGGAGTTGCGTGTATATTTTTGAGACTAGTTGTTTGTCAGTTGCTTCATTTGCTATTATTTTCTCCCATTCTGAAGGCTGTCTTTTCACCCTGCTTATAGTTTCCTTTGTTGTGCAGAAGCTTTTAAGTTTAATTAGGTCCCATTTGTTTATTTTTGCTTTCTACTATTTATCTTAAATCCACACCACAAATATGTATCTCCATTTTCCTACACATTTCAAAATGCATTCAATCACTGCACTCATTTCAAACACAAAAATTGATAAGTCTCTAAATTGACTAGAGCTATTTGAAAATATGATCCTTCATGTTTACTCTCCTGACAAGGATAAATAATATACTGGATCATCTCTTTATTAGAAGACAAGAACATCTAGATGACATTTCAGTTCCCCTTAAATTATTTCCCTAACCACAGGTATTCATTAAGAAGAATGGTCAGGATGAGGTAGTTTGTGTAGCTTGTTTTTTCCTCCAAAGGGGAGATGAACAAATCAATATATCTATGTGACGGACTGTTGTCTTAACAATTGCCTTTAAAAAAAAAAATGAATGATGCCATTGTCAGTTCTCATACTAAAACATCCAAGGACTTTTATTTATAGAAACCACACTATTTTTAATGAGGTCATGTCGTAAAATAATGCTCTTCAATTCAAAGAGCAATTATATTGTCACGTAACACTTTTGATCCTAGAGAACTAAATAAAGGGTCCATTGTTAACTCTCTTTCAAAACAAGGAGGTGAAAAACTTTTAAAGATGTGGCACTTTTTCCATTTATTTATTTTTGTTACAAATATTATTTTTCTCTTTGTCAGCCTACATGGTGAACACTTTGAAGATAGGTTAGACATTGTTTCTCTTTCTAGTAACTGGCACTGTCCATGGTACAGGACAAGTACACAGTCAATATTCTCTGACAGGTACATGGACAAATAAGTACTAGGTTGTTGTCTTTGATGGTAAGAGTAGATAATGCCCTGGATGTTATAGAGGTTGGTGGATGTGAGACTGAGAGTTAAGGTGCCACACAGAAACATTTCCTGTGAGAGTCAATCCAATGCCTGGCATCTGTTAAAAACAAATGCTGTGGAAGTTGTCACCAGTAAAAGTTTACTGGGGTTATTAAAAAGTCTGCTAAAAACAAGTGTTTGCTGTCCTTAAAAGAATAAAAATCAGAAGGGTAGAACCAGCACAGAGCAAAAAGACCATAATGGGTGGGGAGAGTATACTCCCCACCCATATAGACAAAAGTATAGACAAAAGTCATAGATTCTAATATTTGCTAAACAGTAAACTGTGGAAAATTCTGAAAGAGATGGGAATACCAGACCACCTGACCTGCCTCTTGAGAAACCTATATGCAGGTCAAGAAACAACAGTTGGAACTGGACATGGAACAACAGACTGGTTCCAAATAGGAAAAGGTGTATGTCAAGGCTGTATATTGTCACCTTGCTTATTTAACTTCTATGCAGAGTACATCACAAGAAATGCTGGACTGGAAGAAGCACAAACTAGAATCAAGACTGTCGGGAGAAATATCAATAACCTCAGATATGCAGATGACACCACCCTTATGGCAGAAAGTGAAGAGGAACTAAAAAGCCTCTTGATGAAAGTGAAAGAAGAGAGTGAAAAAGTTGACTTAAGGCTCAACATTCAGAAAACTAAGATCCTGGCATCTGGTCCCATCACTTCATGGCAAATAGATGGGGAAACAGTAAAAACAGTGTCAGATTATTTTTCTGGGCTCCAAAGTCACTGCAGATGATTACAGCCATGAAATTAAGACACTTACTCCTTGGAAGGAAAATTATGACCAACCTAGATGGCATATTCAAAAGCAGAGACATTACTTTGCCAACAAAGGTCCGTCTAGTCAAGGCTATGGTTTTTCCAGTGGTCATGTATGGATGTGAGAGTTGGACTGTGAGGAAAGCTGAGCACCGAAGAATTGATGCTTTTGAACTGTGGCGTTGGAGAAGACTCTTGAGAGTCCCTTGGACCACAAGGAGATCCAACCAGTCCATTCTAAAGATCAGTCCTGGGTGTTCTTTGGAAGGACTGATGCTAAAGCTGAAACTCCAGTACTTTGGCCACCTCATGCAAAGAGTTGACTCATTGGAAAAGACTCTGATGCTGGTAGGGATAGGGATTGGGGGCAGGAGGAGAAGGGGATGACAGAGGATGAGATGGCTGGGTAGTATCACTGACTCTATGGACGTGAGTTTGAGTGAACTCCAGGAGTTGGTGATGGACAGGGAGGCCTGGCATGCTGCAATTCATGGAGTTGCAAAGAGTTGGACACGACTGAGCGACTGAACTGTACTGAACTGAAATCTTGTCCACATGATGCAATCGTTGCTCAGTTAAATCAATTCTAGAAAATATTTTGAGCTTTAGTTCAAATAGAACATAAAAAGTAAGGAAAAATTCTAATCAAATCCACAGGGGAAGAAATGTAAAGTCTGGGAATTAAAAAGTCCTGATTTTGATCCTGTATCTTGTATTGTATAATTGCTGAAGTATTACTTTTCCTACCATTGGCCTTTGTTTCCTCATCTCTAATGGAGTAAATGGGATTAGTTGATTTTCAGACACCTTGCTGGGTCAGAAATGCTCTGATTTTATATTGACAATTGGCTGGACATGGTTAACTAATCAATTAAATTGTTCCTGAATGAAGGTGCAGCCTAAGAGAGAGAGAGCCACCCGAGAAGCCCAAAGAGAAAGGGCAGGACAGCTGAGAATCCAGTACTAAAGAAAACACAAAATATGACCCTGCATTTCATTAAGAAACATTCTAAGAGAGTAAAAAATGTCCTAATGTGAGTAGACTTAAGATGAAGTTTGGGGCTTACTTATAGCTCAGTTGGTAAAGAATCCACCTGCAATGCAGGAGACCCCAGTTTGACTCCTGGGTCTGGAAGATGTGCTGGAGAAGAGTTAGGCTACCCACTCCCGTATTCTTGGGCTTCCTTGGTGGCTCAGCTGGTAAAGAATCTGCCTGCAATGCGGGTGACCTGGGTTCGATCCCTGGGTCCAGAAGATCCCCCGGAAAAGGGAAAGGCCACCCGCTCCAGTATTCTGGCCTAGAGAATTCCATGGACTGTATAGTCCATGAGGTCGCAAAGAGTCGGACACCATTGAGTGACTTTCACTTTCAAGATGAAGCTTGCATGCCTCCACACTTTCTCCCTGTCTATATACATGGTTCAATATCATTTTCCAAAGAGCAGTGAAAGTTGGATATGGCTCTGGACTTTTTAAAATTTATTTTAATTAATTTATTTACTTGGCTACACTGAATCTTAGTTTTGGTACTCGGGATCTTTAGTTGCAGCAGGCAAGCTTCTAGTTGTGGCCTGTGGGATCTAATTCCCCAACCAGGGATCAAACGGGCCCCCTGCAATGGGAACACAGAGTCTTAGCCACTGGACCACCAGGGAAGTCCTAGATTTTTATTTGATATATTGAACAATTGAAAAATATAATAGTAACTTCTGATTTCCTATATTAGAGATTAATAAAAAGAATTGAAATTAAACAAAAAACAAACACATTTTTATTTTATAACTATTCTAAATAAATTTATATATTTTCTGCTATTCTGAATTGAGTTTTATTTTTTATTTTCTATTAATTTGATTTTTTTTCAGTTTTGTAAATATGGCCTCTAATAAAGTTGATATTTAGCATAAGCTATTAACCTTTCCCTTCCAAATATTTTAACTAATCATGATTGTTCAGTAGCAATTAACTGTTCTTTCCTATTGAATGGATTGATCTAAGTCGTGATTGTAGATAAAGCTTCCAGTAGATTTCTAGTCAAGTCAAAACTTTCCTGTGCTACATTTTATTTAACATAGCTACTAGGATTTTAAGAGAGATTTTTGTTAACCATTGCAGGTCTAGTTATACCCACTAAAGTATCTTAATTAATCATGCAATTAGAGAATAAATAAGCACTGTGTTCTACCTTCAGAAGATGAAATTATTCAGGGAATCTTGAAGTTATTTCAGAAAAGGTAACATAGAGGACTTGTAGGTGAAAATAGTTAAATGATACTGCCTCACAGAAACTTCCTCATTAAAAAACAAAGTAATAAAAATAATTATTATAAATACCTGTGGAAAAACATTGTCAACTGAACACAGAATGTCTACAACCTTAGCCATAAATTTTAAAAGCCATTTGCCAAATAAAGAAACTGAAGATTTATAGTTCAATGTGGGAGGGCATAGCTTCCAACATGCCATCACTCACCACTCCCGATTTCTTGATTAGTTGGCAACGTTCTAAAACTTCTCTTCAACGTTTCAAAACTTGGAGGAAAGATTACTGGTAAGATATCCTTATCAATTCACTTCATTGACTAGGATATATTGAGAATAGCTTCTGGAAAGAAACAGGCAAATGTGAAAAGAGAACAACAGCAGACTGATAGGAAAACAAATCTCGGGAAGTGTGGCTTGAACTGAACATATGATTGGAACACCAACTAGCTCTCTGTGAGAATACAATACACCTCACAATGATGTAGAACAAATTCTGTACTAAATGTTGTTGCTTAATTGCTAAGTCATGTTTCACTCTTTTGTCACCTCATGGACTATAGCCTGACAGGCTCCTCTGTCCATGGGATTTCCCAGGCAAGAATCCTGGAGTGGGTTGCCATTTCCTTCTCCAGGTGATCTTCCCAACCCAGGGATTGAACCCGTGTCTCCTGCATTGGCAGGCAGATTCTTTATCACTGAGCCACCAGGGAATATTACACAACAAAAATTGAAAGGAGTGAAAAGCCCAGGGATCGCATGAAGGAGCATAGTAATTTTGATTCAGCTGTGTTTCTAACTCTCCTCATGGTCTCATTGTATAGAAAGATAGGTAAAACACCAAAATTCATCCCTCAAACTGGAACTTAAATAGACAATGCAAGCCCAGAAACTGCAGGAAAGCAATCAAAAAGTCTAACCTTAATACTACATGAGAATCAAGCTACAATCCTATATGGAACCACCTATCAATAAACAAGGTGAAAAGAAATCACAGGGCAGCTGTGTCAAGAACCATACTAGGAATTCCTCAAAAAAAGTGGACCTAGCATGTGGAAAACAACCTTCACTCTACATGCAAGCAGTGTAAGGGATGGGAGAAAATTTCCCACAAGCATTTCACATTTTAGAACAATTTAATAAGAACATGGATTCAGTAAGAGAACAGTTCAAATATTAGATCAGAGTAGACATGGGTGAAGTAACAGTACTGTCATAGAAGAAAAGCTTGAGATAACTTAGTGACTGCAGATGACAAAGACAAAGTGATCAGACTGCTAAGAAAGGAGCCAGTGGATGTGGAGGGCAGAGAAAATATATCAAAATTATATAGAAATATACTACAAAGAGTTAAATATGAGAGAAAATAGCCAGTTTAACAGAATAAAAAAGGGAGTTCAGAAACTGACCCAAATACAAATGAGGATTGCTGATATTGCAATAGGCTGATATTATAAACATAAATGGGAGAAGGAATAATTACATAATAAACGGCTCTGGATTCAATGACTAGCTATTTGCAAAAAATGCAAATGTGGATCTCTGTTTCACTCTTTATTTCTAATACGTTCTAGATGATGAAAACCTTTAAAAAGTGAAACCAAAAAACATTTGTCTAGAGATCATTAAGTCATAACTGTTCTTATAAATGAATAGCAAACTGGAAATTAAAATTAAGGGGGAAAAGACACATACTTCAAAGAAAGTTATCTGAAATAAGAAAATCATTCATTCAACAAGCATTCAATAAATACATATTGGTTATCTACAATATGCCAGACCTTATTTTAGAGGCTGAGGAATCAAATTTATGACTAGGTCAACACCTACTGACCTGGGGAGTTCCTCTTTCAGTGTCATATCTTTTTGTCTTTTGATACTATACATGAGGTTTTCAAGGCAAGAATACTGAAGTGGTTTGCCTTTCCCTTTTCCAGTGGACCATGCTTTTCTAGAACTCTCTACCATAATCTGTCTGTCTTGAGTGGCTCTAAACAGCATGGTTCATAGTTTCATTGAGTAACACAAGGCTGTAATTCATGTGATCATTTTGGTTAGTTTTTTATGATTGTGGTTTTCATTCTGTCTGTCCTCTGATGGATGAGGACAAGAGGTTTGTGCAAACTTTATAATGGTGAAGTAGAGAGACATGCTCTCTTCTCCTGTAAGGGTTTAGGAGTCTCCAGCAGAGGCATGGGTTAACAGTGTATATGCCACTGGTAGCGGCAGTCCTGGAAGGCATAGTGTGCTGGCATAAGTCCAATATGCTACTGGAGAAGAGCAGAGAAATAGCTCCAGAAAGGATGAAGAAGCTGAGTCAAAGCAAAAATGACACCCAGCCTTGGATGTGTCTGGTGTTGAAAATAACTCTAGTGTTGTAAAGAACAATACTGCATTGCATAGGAACCTGGAATGTTAGATCTAAAAATCAAGGTAAATTGGAAGTGGTAAAACAGGAAACAGCAAAAGTGAACATTGACTCTTTTGAAAACAATGAACTAAAATGGACCAGAATGGGCAAATTTAATTCAAATGACAATTGTATCTACTACTGAGGGCAAGAATTCCTTAGAAGAAATGGAGTACCTCTCATAGTCAACAAAAGTCTGAAATGCAGTACTTGGATGCAATCTCAAAAATGATGGAATCATCTCAGTTCGTTTCTAAGGCAAACCATTCAGCATCACAGTAATCCAAGTCTATATTCCAACCAAATAAGATGAACAGTTCTGTAAAGACTTACAAGACCTTCGAGAACTAGAATCAAAAAAAAAAAAATGTTCTTGTCATCATAGGAGGCTGGAATGCAAAAGTAGGAAGTCAAGAGATACCTGGAGTAATGGGCAAGTTTGGTCTTGGAAAACAAAAAGAAGCAGGGCAAAGGCTAACATAATTTTACCAAGAGAATGCACTGGTCATAGCAAATACCCTCTTCCAATAACACAAAAGATGACTCACATAACCAGATGGTCAATAACAATATCAGATTGATTATATTTTTTACAATCAAAGATGGAAGAAGCTCTATATAGTCAGCAAAAACAAGACCAGGCTATTGCAAAATTCTGACTTAAATTGAAGAAAGTAGGGAAAACCACTAGACCATTCAGTATGACCTAAATCAAATCCCTTTTGATTATACAGTGGAAGTAACAAATAAATTCAAAGGATTAAATCTGATAGAGTGCCTGAAGAACTATGGATGGAGGTTTGTAACACTGTACAGGAGGCAGTGACCAAAACCATCACCAAGAAAAAGAAATGGAACAAGGCAAAATGGTTGTCTGAGGAGGCCTTACAAATAGCTGAGAAAAGAAGACAAGTGAAAGGCAAAGAAGAAAAGGAAAAATATACTCATCTGAATATAGAGGTCCAAAGAATAGCAAGGAGAGATAAGAAAGCCTTCATAAGTGTACAATGCAAAGAATTATAGGAAAACAATAGAATAGGGAAAGCTAGAGATTTCCTCAAGAAAATTGGAGATAACAAGGGAACATTTCATGCCAAGATGAGCAAAAGAAAGGAAAGAAATGGTATGGACCTAACAGAAGCAAAGGAGATTAAGAAGAGGTGGCATGAATACATATAAGGACTGTACAAAAAAGTTCTTAATGACCTGGATAAGCACGATGTTGTGATCACTCACCTAGAGCCAGACATTTTGGACTGTGAGGTCAAGAGGCCTTAGGAAGCATTACTACGAACAGAGCTAGTGGAGGTGATAAAATTCCAAATGAGCTTTTTCAAATCCTAAAAGATGATGCTGTTAAAGTGCTGGATTCAATATGGCAGCAAACTTGGAAAAGTCAGCAGTGGACACAGGACTGGAAAAGGTTAGTTTTCATTCCAATCCCAAAGAAAGGCAATGCCAAAATATGTTTAAACTATCTCACAATGTGCTCATTTCAAATGTTAGCAAAGTAATGGGAAAATCCTTCAAGCTAGACGTTAACAGTACGTGAACTGAGAACAACCAGATATACAAGCTGGATTTTGAAAAGGCAGCAGAACCAGAGATCAAATTGCCAACATCCATTGAATCATAGAATAACAAATAGAATTCCAGAAAAAAAAAAAAAAACATCTACCACTCATTCATTGACTTTGCTAAAGCGTTTGACAGTGTGAATCACAACAAACTGTGGAAAATTCTTAAAGAGGTGTGAATGCCAGACTGCCTTACCTGCCTCTTGAGAAACCTATATGCAGGTCAAGAAACAACAGTTAGAACGTGGGCATAGAATAATGGACTGGTTCCAAATTGGGAAGGAGTATGTCAACGTTGTATACTGTCACCCTACTTATTTAACTTATATGTAGAGTACATCATGTGAAATGCCAAGCTGTATGAAGCACAAGCTGGAATCAAGATTGCTGGGAGAAATATCAACAACCTCAAATATGCAGATAACACCACCCTAATGGCAGTAAGGGAAGAGGCACTAAAAACCTCTTCATGAAAGTGAAAGAGGAGAGTAAAATAACTCGCTTAAAACTGAACATTCAGAAAACTAAGATCATGGCATTTGGTCCTATCACTTCATGGCAAATAGAAAGGGAAACAATGGAAACAGTGACAAACTATTTTCTTGGGCTCCAAAATCACTGTGGACAGTGACTACAGCCACAAAATTAAAAGATACTTGCTCCTTGGAAGAAAAGCTATGGCAAACCTTGACAGCATATTAAAAAGTAGAGACATCACTTTGCTGACAAAGATCCATATAGTCAAAGCTATGGTTTTTGCAGTAGTCATGTATGAATGTGAGAGCTGGACCAGGAAGAAGACTGAGCACCAAAGAATTGATGCTCTCGAACTGTGGTGTTGGAGAAGACTCTTGAGAGTCCCTTGAACTGCAAGGAGATCAAACCAGTCAATCTTAAAGGAAAATAATCCTGAATATTCATTGGAAGGACTGGTGCTGAAGTTGATGCTCTAAAACTTTGGCCACCTGATGTGAAGAGCCAACTCATTGGAAAAGACCTTGATGCTGGGAAAGACTGAAGGCAAAAGGAGAAGAAGGCAGCAAGGGATGAGGTGGTTGGATGGCATCACCAACTCAATGGACATGAGTTTGAGCAAGCTTTGGGAGATGGTGGTGGACTGGAGAAGCCTGGCATGCTGTAGTCCATGGGACTGCAAAGAGTGGGACTTGAATGAGTGAGCAAACAAAAAAGATCAATATCTTTTGATTCAGGAAGCTTACTTTCTCTCTTGTAAGCAAACACACAAAAAATATAATTTCAGATTTTTAGCCTGAACCATGGACTGTTGCATACAATTTTCATACAGGATGTTTGAAGATTTAGCTTAGTTCAGTTATTGAATTTCTAGAATGAAAAAAGTACTTTTCTAAGTATCCGGGCTAGAAAAGCAAATAACCTATGAGACAAATGCATCTGTGTTTTCCAAAATCATTTTAAAGACAAACGGTCTTGAAAATATACCTCTAAATTCCAAAAGGAAAGGAGATGTAATTCAAGAATATTATTTATATATCCAAAAATATATCATTCAAATAGAAGATAAGTAGGCAGATGTTCTTAAAACTTGAAAGAACTCGCAGAATACAGGATCCAAACCCTTCTTTAAAACAAGCAAGCAAGTAAAAACTCTGTTTCACAATGAAATCTGTGGCTAATTAAGAGATAATTCAAAATAAAGACCTTAGAAACAGAAAAGCTATGTGGTGTATGGAGGGTGATGGCACAGGTCAGTTAGATTTGAATCCACTGAAGCATAGAACTAATAATAGAGGAAAATGTGGAAATTATAGTTATGAAACAAGATGTATATGTTAGAAACCTTGACATTATAAAATTAGTGACCTAATTCACAATAATTGGGAGCTGCAGATCTAGGGAAGATGGGAAAAATGTGATAGAGCTAATGCCCTCATCTTTCACAGTGAGCAATCAGTTAATACTGTTCAAAAAGGAAATATTTAATTAAAGCTAATAATGACTTCAATTTCTTCATATTGTTATGATCTACCTTATTACTGTTGGAGGGATATTTTGAGAAATACTATCTATTATCGTAAAGAAGCATGTATCTGAAGTGAAACATTTACTTTCTTCAGTTTATGTTTCTTTTCTTAAATTCAAGAAAAATTATATTTATAAACTAAAACAAAATTTAATTTTATATATACTGTAAAATTTTCTTAGTCCTTGTATCGATATTTCTATCTATATACAGATCCATGGAAAGACATTTGGATAATGTGTTCCTAATTGCTGATGCTAATCACTTTGTTTGGTGAGATTTGGAGGAATTTAATTGTTTGCTAGTAAATAAAAGAATCTGTGCTTTTCATTCTTGATGATGCTACTCTGTTGTTTTTACAGAAACACTAAAGTGATTTTTCTTAAAAACAGTAGTGTGAAATAAGCATAGGTAGAGTCTTCTAGTTGAAGGGCATTGAATGGAAATCGAGAGACCCAGTTCAAGTTTCAGATCTTTCTCTACTGAACGGTGTGGCCTTATACGATGCAACTGAACTCAATATAGTTTTCACATTAGTAAAGTGGTTCATTCTAGCTCTAAGATTACTATAACTTCATAGAATTCACCACTAAATTTTTAGCCTGAGTATTCCCAGAAAAAAAATAAAAAAAGGGGGAGTAAAACAAGACAAAATTTTTATGCAGGCTGCTTATTTGGGGATCTAATCCCAGGGAACAAGAATGGGGATTCAGTGAGGGTGAATTGGGAAAGGAGGGAAAGTAGTACAGGCATATGCCATTGAGCTAGTTGTGGTTGTTGGCAATTGGAGCTTCATCCTACCAGGATCTTCCAAGTTGCTGTGCAGAACATGTCTCAGAATTTTTCACCCATAATGCAGAAAAAAGAATATTGATTCAACATCAGTTTCTGCACTGGGCAGGTGTTAATTCACAGCTAAGATTGGAATATAGCACACTACTATATATAAAATAAGTAAGCAACAAGAATCTATTGTATAGCATAGGAAAATATATTCAATATCTTCTGATAACCTATATTGAAAAAGAATCTAATATGTGTGTGTGTGTGTGTGTGTGTGTGTATGTATAACTGAGTCACTTTGCTGTCCACTCAAAACTAACACAGCACTGAGATTAACTCTACTTATTTTTTTTTAATTGGTGTATAAAATGCAGGTTTGTGTATACTTAGTCACTTAACTTATGTCTGACTCTTTGTGACCCTATGGACCCACCAGGCTCCCCTGTCCATGGACAGGAATACTGGCAAGAATACAAATACAAGGCAAGAATACAAATACAAGGCAAGAATACTGACATGGGTTGCCATTCCCTTCTCCAGGGGATCTTCCCAACCCTGGGATAGAATCTGAGTCTTCTGTGTCTCCTGAATTGACAGGCAGATTCTTTACCATTGAGCCACTGAGAAAGCCAGACAATGCAGGATATCAAGTTAAATTTGAATTTCAGGTAAAGAACATTGTTTTTAGTATAAATGTGTCCTAAATATTGCATGGAGCCTATGCTAAGTAACTTCAGTCATGTCTGACTCTTTGTGACACTATGGACTGTATCCCACCAGGCTCCTCTGTCCATGGGGATTCTCCAGGCAAGAATACTGGAGTGGGTTGCCATGCCGTCCTCCAGGGTATCTTCCCAACATAGGAATCATGGATCAAACCTAGGTCTCCGGTATTGCAGGCAGAGTCTTTACCATCTGAGCCACTGGGGAAATTATATGGAGCATCAGTTCAGTTCAGTGGCTCAGTCCTGTCTGACTCTTTGTGACCCCATGAATCGCAGGAGGCCAGGCCTCCCTGTCCATCACCAACTCCCGGAGTTTATCCAAACTCATGTCCATCGAGTCCGTGATGCCATCCAGCCATCTCATCCTCTGTCATCCCCTTTTCCTCCTGCCCCCAATCCCTCCCAGCATTAGGGTCTTTTCCAATGAGTCAACTCTTCACATGAGGTGGCCAAAGTATTGGGAGTTTCAGCTTCAGCATCAGTCCTTCCAATGAACACCCAGAACTGATCTCCTTTAGGATGGACTGGTTGGATCTCCTTTCAGTCCAAGGGACTCTCAAGAGTCTTTTTCAACACCACAGTTCAAAAGCATCAATTCTTCAGCACTCAGCTTTCTTCACAGTCCAACTCTCACATCCATACATGATCACCGGAAAAACCATAGCCTTGACTAGATGGACCTTTGTTGGCAAAGTCATGTCTCTGCTTTTGAATATGTTATCTAGGTTGGTCATAACTTTCCTTCCAAGGAGTAAGTGTCTTTTAATTTCATGGCTGCAATCACCATCTGCAGTGATTTTGGAGCCCCCCAAAATAAAGTCTGACACCGTTTCCACTGTTTCCCCATCTATTTGCCATGAAGTGATGGGACCGGATCCATGATCTTAGTTTTCTGAATGTTGAGCTTTAAGCCAACTTTTTCACTCTCCTCTTTCACTTTCATCAAGAGTCTTTTTAGTTCCTCTTCACTTTCTGCCATAAGGGTGGTGTCATCTGTATATCTGAGGTTATTGAAATTTCTCCCAGCAATTTTGATTCCAGCTTGTGCTTCTTCCAGCTCAGTGTTTCTCATGATGTACTTATACTAAATATTTATTCCTGGTTTATCTGAAATTCAAATTCACCTGGGCCTCATATAGTTTTATTTGTGAAATCTAGCAATTTCACCCATGAGATGTGAACACTCTCACATTTCTAATTGTGCATGTGTGACTGCAGATGTCTTATATTACAGCATCAGAGAAGCCCCACTACAGAAAGCAAGAAGTAAACAGTACATATTCAGGTGCTGCTGAGGTTAGATGTAGTCAGTTTATATATGTGTGTGTGTGTGTGTGTGTGTACTTGTACAAATTGATTCCCTCAGAAACCTTGGGGGGGGGGGCGGCAGTGCATCAAGAAGTGACACAGGACACAAAGACATATTGTGAAGATTAGACAAAATAGTCAATATGAATATATTCTGTAATCTACATCATGGAATAAAATATGAGGTTATATCATCATCACATTCTTTATCATCATCATTGCCTTGTAAAATCTGATTGTCTTGTTTAGTTAGGTTGCTCAGTCCTGTCTGACTTTTTGCAACACCATGGACTGCAGCACATCAGCCTTCCCTGTCCATCATCAACTCCTGGAGTTTACCCAAACTCATACCCATTGAGTTGGTGATGCCATCCAACCATCTCATTCTCTATCGCCCCTTTCTCCTCTGGCCTTCAATCTGTCCCAGCATCAGGGTCTTTTCAAATGAGTCAGCTCTTCACATCAGGTGGCCAAAGTATTGGAGTTTCAGCTTCAGCATCAGTCCTTCCAATGAATATTCAGGACTGATTTTTTTTATAATTAACTGGTTGGATCTCCTTGCAGTCCAAGGGACTCTCAAGAGTCTTCTCCAAGGCCACAGTTCAAAAGCATCAATTCTTTGGTGCTCAGCTTTCTTTATAGTCCAACTCTCACATCCATACATGACTACTGGAAAAACCATACCTTTGACTAGACATACTCTGCTTTTTAATATGCTGTCTAGGTTGGTCATAACTTTCCTTCCAAGGAGTAAGTGTTTTTTAATTTCATGGCTGCAGTCACCATCTACAGTGATTTAGGATGAGCAAAGTTCCATCTAGTCAAAGGTATGGTTTTTCCAGTAGCCATGTATGGATGTGAGAGTTGGACTATAAAGAAAGCTGAGCACTGAAGAATTGATGCTTTTGTACTGTGGTATTGGAGAAGACTCTTGAGAGTCCCTTGGACTGCAAGGAGATCCAACCAGTCCATCCTAAAGGAGATTAGTTCTCAGTGTTCAATTGTTAGGGATCAGATTACTCAAATTGCAGGTTGTCTCTAGATAATCACTGGTTAATTATATTAATAAAGATTAAGAATCAGTTCAGTTAAGTCGCTCAGTCATGTCCAACTCTTTGCAATCCCATGGACTGCAGCACACCAGGCCTACCTGTCCATCACAGACTCCCAGAGATTGCTCAAACCCATGTCCATCGAGTCAATAATACCATCCATCTATCTCATCCTCTGTCATCCCCTTCTCCTCCAGCCTTCAATCTTTCCCAGCATCAGGGCCTTTTCCAATGAGTCAGCTCTTCACATCAGGTGGCCAAAGTATTGGAGTTTCAGCTTCAGCATCAGTCCTTCCAATGAACACCCAGGACTGATCTCCTTTATAATTAACTGGCTGGATCTCCTTGCAGTCCATGGGACTCTCAAGAGTCTTCTCCAAGACCACAGTTCAAAAGCATCAATTCTTTGGTGCTCAGCTTTCTTTATTGTCCAACTCTCACATCCATACATGACTACTGGAAAAATCATACCTTTGACTAGACAGACCTTTGTCAGCAAAGTAATGTCTCTGCTTTTGAATATGTTGTCTAGGTTGGTCATAGCTTTTCTTCCAAGGAGCGAACGCCTTTTAATTTCATGGGTGCAGTCACCATCTGCAGTGATTTTGGAGCCCAAGAAAATAAAGTCTGTCACAGTTTCCATTGTTTCCCAACCTATTTGCCCTGAAGTGATAGGACCAAGTGCTATGATCTTAGTTTTTTTAATGTGGAGTTCTAAGCCAACTTTTTCACTCTCCTTTTTCACTTTCTTTAGTTCTACTCTTTCTGCCATGAGGGTGGTATCATCTGCCTATCTGAGGTTATTGATATCTCTCCTGGGAATCTTGATTCCATCTTGTGTTTCATCCAGCCTGGCATTTCACATGATGTACTCTGCATAGAAGTTAAATAAGCATGGTGACAGTATCCAGCCTTAACATACTCCTTTCCCAATTTGGAACCATTCCTTTGTTCCATGTATGGTTCTAACTGTTGCTTCTTGACCTGCATCCAGATTTCTCAGAAGACAGATAAGGTAGTCTGGTATTCCCATCTCTTGAATAATTTCACTAGTTTACTAGTTTAATACTAGTTTTACTAGTTTACTAGTTTAATGGTAAAAGTTTCACTAGTTTACATCTATACCAAAAGTCTTTGGAATTGTGCTTGTATAATCCCATCAATGAAAATCATGTTTTAAAAAGTCAGGAACTTTAGAATAAAACCAGTCTTTTACACAAGACTAAGGCATTACACAAGGCATTTCACTTATTCTAAAAACATTTCCAAGGGTTATCATTGTAATCATCTTAGCTCTGGCTTTCAGGCCCAGATCTGCTAGTGAACCTGTGAAATTCTGTTTAGCATATCTGAACAATCACAGCAAATGCTATCCTAAAGATATTCCCTGATAGGAAAAGAAGATGTTCTCTGTGGTCTTTCCCTTGTTCTATCACCTTAACCTGATGCACCTGAGTAGGGAGACTGCTAGAGCTGTGCTGGGAATTTCCATACCATGAAAAGTTTGAAAAATATTAATTTGTTGATCTTAGAAACATCGACTGACTTTTCATCTTGTTTACAGTTTCCTTTTCAAAAGTTTTTAAGTTTAATTAGGTCTCATTTTTTAATTTTTCTTTTTCTTTTCATTACTCAAGGAGGTGGGTTAAAAAAGACCTTCCTGTGATTCATGTCAAAGAATGTTCTGCCTATGTTTTCCTCTAAGAGCTTTTTCTGGCCTTACATTTCAGTCTTTAATCCAGTCTGAGTTTATTTTTCTGTATAGTGTTAGGAGATGTTCTAGTTTCATTCTTTTACACATAGCTGTCCAGTTTTCCAAGCACCACTTACTGAAGAGATTGTCTTTTCTCCATTGTACATTCTTGCCTCCTTTGTTATAGATTAGGTTCCCATAGGTGCAGAGGTTTATGTCCGAGGTTTCTATCCTGGTCTGTTTACCTATATTTCTGTTTTTGTGCTAGTACCACATTGTCTTTGTAGTATAGTCTGAAGTCAGGAAAGTTGATTCCTCCAGCTCCATTTTTCTTCCTCAAGATTGCTTTGATTCTTCGGGGTCTTTTGCATTTCTGTACAAATTGTGAATCTTTCTGTTCCAGTTCATTGCTAACTTGACAGAGACCGCATTGATTCTATAGATTGCTTTGGGTAGTATAGTCATTTTCACAGTATTGATTCTTCCAGTCCAAGAACTTGATATGTATCTCTATCAGTTTGTGCTCTTTTTTTTAATTAGTATCCTTTAATTTTGTGAGTACAGGTCTTTTGTCTTCATAGGTAGGTTTATTCCTAGGTATTTTGTTCTTTTTGTTGCATTGATAATGGAATTGTTTCCTTAATTTCTCTTTGAACTTATTTGCAAAGCAGAAATATAGACACAGACGTAGAGAACAAATTTATGAATACAAAGAAGGAAAGCAAGTGTGGGATGAACTAGAAGATTGAGATTGACATATATACACTACTATTTATAAAATAAATAACTAATGAAAACTTGGGCTTCCCTTGTGGCTCAGCTGATGTAGAATCTGCCTGCAATGCTGGAGACCTGGGTTTGATCCCTTGCTTGGGAAGATCTGCAGGAGAAGGGAAAGACTACCCACCCCAGTATTCTGGCCTAAAGAATTCCATGGACTGTATAGTCCATGGGGTTGCAAAGAGTTGGACATGACTGAGTGACTTTCACTTTCAATTTCAATGAAAACTTACTGTATAGTACTGAGAACTCTACTCAATGCTCTGTGGTGACCTAGGTACAAGTCAATATGCTTAATTGCTCAGTCATGTCTGACTCTTTGCAACCACAGTACTTTGGACTGTAGCCCACCAGACTCCTCTGTCCATGGGGTTTTTCAGGCAGGAATACTGGAGTGGGTTGCCGTTTCCTTCTCCAGGGGATCTTCCCATCTCAGGGATCAAACCCACGGCTCCTGTGTTTCCTGCATTGTAGGTAGATTTTTTTTACTGCTGAGCCATCCGGGAAGCCCCTGTGGTGACCTAAATGGGAAGAAAATCTAAAAAAGAGTGATTATATGTATATGTATAACTGATTCACTTTGCTGTACAGCAGAAACTAACACTACATTGCAAAGCAACTATGGTCTAATAAAAATTAATTTAAAAATTTAAAGATGAAAAAAGATAAAGAAACATTGACTGAACATCTACTCTGTAATAGGAGATAGAGATACATAAATAGGTTACAGTTGCCACACATAGTTATCCTTAAGGAACTCATGGCCCAGTGAAGAGCACAACCATGCAAATGGGTCATAGGAAGTAGCTAAGAGAATGCGTGTGTGCTAAGTTGCTTCAGTCATGTCCAAATCTGTGTGACCCTATGGACTGTAGATGGACTGTAGCCCACCTCTGCCCATGGGATTCTCCAAGCAAGAATACTGGAGTCGGTTGCCATGCCTTCCTCCAGGGGATCTTCCTGAACCCAGGAATCGAACCCATCAATTCTTTGCATCTCCTACATTGGCAGGTATGTTCTTTACCAGTAGTGCCATCTGGGAAGCGTGGCTAAGAGAACCTGTACTTAAACGATCTGGTGGTGCCAGGAGAGGAGTTGAGGAGACTCATTCCTGGCATTCAATTCCCATGTTGCTCGTTTGTGTCTAAACTCCCTTTACATGGAAAATCAGGCATTTACTGTAACCAGCAGTTTATTTGGAATTTTTTCTAGCCTGGCTTATCTTCCTTTTTCAAGTATATCAAATCATAAATGAACCCACCATGACAAGTTTGTCTTCCCCAAAAGCCACTGACAAGAGGGTCACCACCCTAGTCTGTGCCAAACTACCCATTTATTGTTAAGCGTTGCCATTAATATTGTACATCATCTACCCTAATGAAAAATTCATGCCAGGATTTAGTGTTCATTTTAAAGGTAAGGAGTTTATTCCACTGGGAACTAATCAGTGTGCTTTAGTTATATCATATCGATAACATCAATAAATTCAGCATTCATACTGGCCAAAGAGAAAGTTCTATATTTATGTGTTTTCATTTTGCTTTTAGTTTTCAGGAGCAACAAATATACAGGCAGACTGTATATTTTATTTTACTTGTTGTATTGTACTTCAATGAAATGAAGTTTGTATTTTGTTTTATTGTACTTCACTTTATCATACTTGGCAGATTTTGTGGTTTTTACAAATTGAAAATTTGTGGCAACTTCTTGTGGAATAGTCTATTGGTGACATTTTTCCAACAGCAATTGCTCTCTTCATGTTTCTGTGTCACATTTTGTTAATTCTTGCAATATTTCAAGCTTTTTCATTGCTATAATACTTGTTATGGTAATCTGTGATCAGTGATCTTTGATGTTACCATTGTGATTGTATTTTGTTTTGTAGTTTTTAACTAAGCTATGTGCATTGTTATTTTAGACATAATTCTATTTTGCAATTAATAAACTATAGTGTAATACAAACAGAGCTTTTATATGCACTGGGAAACCAAAAAATTCAAATGACTCACTTTGTTGCAATATTCACTGTATTGCCATTGTTTGAAACTGATCCTGAGATATAACCAAGGTCTGCCTGTACAGTATTAAATAATTTGAGCACTCAGTTAACCTTTCAATCATTCATTTATCAAATATGTACTGAATGACTACTGTGTGCCAGGCAGTGTTTTAGTCACTAGGGAGGCTTTATTAAACAAGATAGATAAGGGCCTTGTTTTCCTGAAGTTTAAATTCCATTTGGAGATATATATGACCTGTGGTGTTGGAGAAGACTTGAGAGTCCCTTGGACTGCAAGGAGATCCAACCTGTCCATTCTGAAGGAGATCAGCCCTGGGATTTCTTTGGAGGGAATGATGCTAAAGCTGAAACTCCAGTACTTTGGCCACCTCATGCAAAGAGTTGACTCATTGGAAAAGGCTCTGATGCTGGGAGGGATTGGGGGCAGGAGGAGAAGGGGACGACAGAGGATGAGATGGCTGGATGGCATCACCGACTCGATGGAGGTGAGTTTGAGTGAACTCTAGGAGTTGGTGATGGACAGGGAGGCCTGGCGTGCTGCGATTCATGGGGTCGCAAAGAGTCGGACATGACTGAGCGACTGAACTGAACTGAACTGATGATCAGGAAACTGATAAACTGACTATACAGAGAGACAATTGCCAAACTATATGCAAAAGAAGAATTTTGACCGATATCATGCAACAACTTCTGTAGGAAACTAGTTCCTTTCCTATAATAAACACCCCAGGAAGCCAGCTTGCTATGTAAGTCTGACTAGGGGTAAGTCAGGCTGCTATCTCTGGTAACTGGCCCAAAATGTCCAAGACATGACAAATTAACTGATAACTTTCCTATTTTGTCCCTACTTCCAACTTAGGACCAACCAGAGAAAACCAAATAAAAACCCATCATCAATCATATCATCATCAATCATCATGATGCCCAGATTCAAGTTATCATCCAGCAACTTTCCCATGCTAACAGCTTCCAATCAGGTCATACCAGAAGCCAGTTATTTTTTCCACTACAAAGCTTTCCCACTCCTATCTCTGTCTTTCAGTCTCTGACAAAACATGAGTGATGGTGACTGACTCCCTTGCTTAGAGTAAGTTCTGAATAAATAGCCTCTGCTTTTCTCATGTGGGTGGTCTTCATCTATTTCCATGAAACAAATAAGTGAGCAATATGGTTTCTAACAATAATAACTGCTTTGGAGAAAACACATTTAGATGATATCACAGAAGGTAATGGAATGGGGACAGGAGATAACTTAGAATGAATGGTATAGAATGGTTCATTAAGGTAGAGTTTGAGCTGATTGGGGCTTCCCAGTGGCTTAGCAGTAAAAATTTCACCTGCAATGCAGGAGCCTCAGGAGATGTGGGTTCAATCCCTAGGTCAGGAAGATCCCCTGGAGGAGGGCATGGCAACCCACTCCAGTATTCTTGCCTGGAGAATCCCATGGAGAGAGAAGCCTGGCAGGCTATAGTCTATAGGGTTGCAAAGAGTCGGACATGACTGAAGCAACTTAGCAAACATGCATACACGTTGAGCTTATCTGAATGACAGTCATGAAAGAACTTTGAAAAGATCTTGTTCAGAGACAGCCTGGTACTGGTAACAGCATGTTCAAAGGCAGGAGCAAGTTGGCAGGTTTAAGAAAACAAAAGAAAGCCAGTGTTACTATAACTTGGTTAACGAGGAGAGTAGTTGCAGGTAAGGCCAGATGTACATAGGAGCCAGGCCCTGGAGGGCCTGGTTTGTCCCTTAATGACTGTGTTTTATTGTGAGAACCATGGAAAATCATGCAAGGATTATATTCATAAGATTATTAAAACATTTAAACTGTATGTAGGGACAAGATTAGGATCAGGGAAATCATTTGAGAGGATTTTGTAATAATTCAGGAGGGAGATGAAGATGCTAGCTCAGACAAGTGTGCTAGAACTGGACATGAAGGGAAAACGGTAGGCTTTAGGACTTACTGTGGAGGAAAAGCTGACAGACATGAATAGCTGACAAGTTGGATGTGCTAGGTGAGAGACATGAGAAAAGACAGTTCTAGCTTTTTTGATGCATTTTGTTTGTTCGGCTTGATCCACCAGATGGATGATGATATCGTTTATAGAGATACATAAAACTGGGTCTAAAGTAGGTTTTAGCAACAGAGAGAAGAGTGGCAGGATTAGAAGTTATTTTGGTCATATTAAGTTTAAGACGACTTTAGATATCCAAGTATAGAGAATGCTCAATACAATAGTTTAGAACTCAGTAATGTCTCAAGGTTGAAAAAGGTGGGTTCTGCCATCTAGTGGCTGTGTGACTTTGGGCAAGTTATTTCACCTCTCTGAGCCTCTGTGTACTTTTTAGCAAAAAGGGGATGATCAGACCATCAGTTTATTGGGAGATCGTGGGGTTACCTCATAAGTTTCACAATTATTTTCTTCAGTTTAGTTTATAAATTACTAGAAACATTAGTCCCTTGGACTGCAAGGAGATTCAACCAGTCCATCCTAAAGGAAATCAGTCCTGGGTGTTCATTGGAAGGACTGATATTGAAGCTGAAACTCCAATACTTTGGCCACCTGATGTGAAGAGCTGACTCATTTGAAAATACCCTGATGTTGGGAAAGATTGAAGGCAGGAGGAGAGGGGAATGACAGAGGATGAGATGGTTAGATGGCATCACCAACTCAATGGACATGAGTTTGGGTAAACTCCAGGAGTTGGTGATGGACAGGGAGGCCTGGTGTGCTGCAGTTCATGGGGTCTCAAAGAGTCAGACATGACTGAGAGACTGAACTGAACTGAGAAACATTTACTGGACTTTCTCCATATGTTACTGTAATTCCTAGTTTTTAATGATACTGTGAGATTTCATCTTTCATCTATGTCTTTTTTTGTGAGATATTAGAAAAGTTGCATCAAAGGCTGCTGAACAGTTACCATTTTATACCTGAATCCTTCAATATTTCTTTCTAAATCAGGAAAATATCAACCTCTCTCCAAGGGCAGGGTTGCTCTAGGTAAACTGATCAATCAGGTAGCAGAACTGATCTAAGATTTCTTACTAACCCTGACAATTTTATGGTGAGACCTATATCATTTTGACCCTTTAACTCTAAGTTTATGAATTCTGGTATCACTTGAGACCATCAAGGTCCAGAGACGTTCAAGGGTAAAATGCTTATCAAATGTCAGGAGATATGTTATTTAGATAACTGTGCTAAAGCTGGTGTATCAAAAGATTGTCATGGAGTACCAAAAGATTGATTTCCCTAGGGACTAGTTGAAAGAAGACAAGAATTTTTGCAGACAATTTGTGCCAAATTGGGAAGATTTGCTATAGTTATTTCCTTTTGAATATAGTAAAATTCTTATTAAAATATTCCCATTAATATTAATAGAGTATAACAAGACCTAGGGGCTTCCCTGGTGGCTCAGCAGTAAAGAATCGCCTGCCAATACAGGTAGACCTAAAAGACAAGGTTTTGATCCCTGGGCTGGGAAGATCTCCTGGAGAAGGGAATGGCTACCCACTCTAGTATTCTTGCCTGGAGAATCCCATGCACAGAGGAGCCTGATGGGCCACAGTCCATAGGGTTGCAAAGAGTCGGACACAACTGAAGCAACTTAGTACACACACATGCACTACATTGGTATTGGTCATACATAACTGCCAGCCTCCTTTCTTTTTCTCCCGTACCTCCCTATTCCAGCCAGTCACCATCCTTACTAACGCTTTCTAAGTTCATTTTAGGTCTTGACCACTGTCAACTGAAAAAAAGAGCACAACCTAAAAGTTGAAAACTGCTCCAAAGAGGTAAGGTAAGGGAGGAATCAGGATACAGAGGAATTTTCCCACAAAGCCAGATAGTCAGACCAACATAAGATTACTGTTAATTAAAGAAAACCAGACATCTTAAGTCAATGAATTTAGCACTTGGGCTCATTAAAGTCATTCCTTGGATGTGCACCTTAGCTATCTGGGGCCAATATCCTGTACTTTCCCATCCTGAGTCCTTCAGTATGCTTTCTCCCTGGGGGTGGCTTCAGTGATAAGACTCAGCCCATTTGTCTCCTTCCTGAGTTCCCTCAGGGCTCACCATAAGGGTGGGGATAGTGACTACAGTTTGATGGCCATAGCATTCCTTTTCGCTCACATGGCAGGTGAGGTTTTTCATCTACATCAGATTTACACACTAAGATCATGGCATCTGGTGCCATCATTTCATGGCAAATAGGTGGGGAGACAATGGAAACAGTGACAGACTTTATTTTCTTGGGCTCCAAAATCACTGCAGATGGTGACAACAGCTATGAAATTAAAAGACACTTACTCCTTGGAAGAAAAGCTTTGACCAACCTAGACAGCATATTAAAAAGCCAAGACATTGCTTTGCCAACAAAGGTCCATCTAGTCAAAGCTATGGTTTTTGCAGTAGTTATATGGATGTGAGAGTTGGACTGTAAAGAAAGCTGAGCACCGAAGAATTGATGCTTTTGAACTCTGGTGTTGGAGGAGACTCTTGAGAGTCCCTTGGACTGCAAGGAGATCCAGTCAGTCCATTCTAAAGGAAATCAGTCCAGAATCTTCATTGGAAGGCCTGATGCTGAAGCTGAACTCCAATACTTTGGCCACCTGATGTGAAGAACTGATTCATTTGAAAAGACCTTGATACTGGGAAAGATTGAAGGTGGGAGGAGAAGGGGACGATGGAGGATGAGATGGTTGGATGACATCACCGACTCAACAGACATGAGTTTGAGTAAATTCTGGGAGTTGGTGATGGACAGGGAGGCCTGGCATGCTGCAGTCCATGGGGTGGCAAAGAGACATGACTGAGCGACTGAACTGAACTGAGATTTACACACAGTTTACAACATATTTACAAACAGTGGAAGAGAAAACAGGGATTGTTCAATTTCCTGGACTCTTTTTCAAATAAAGAAATTGGTATTCACCAGTGTTGTAAAGATTCAGGATCTGAATCCTAGTTTTCTGATTTCAAATGCAATGTCCTTTCCAATATGACATCTCACCTTCAAGAAGTTTACAAATTATAGCCTTTTTCATTCATTTAAAAGATTGTATTTGCTTTTGTTGTCTTACTTGGGAAACTACCCTTCATACAGAATGTTCTTTCCATGGTAGTTTACATTTTGCATCCCCCAAAACCTATTCCATAAACCTACTTTGAGAGAACAGTGGAATGCTATCTGTACGATGAAGCAGCATCTGTCTCATACATACATATGTACGCATGCTTGGGCACATATATGTGCAAAGGTTTTAACCCTTCGGCTTTGTAGATGGCAGTCACTATTCTAAAAAAAATGGATTGTTTTCTATTTAATTCATTTTCAAAGCATAAATTTGAGAAATAAGAATCATGAAATTAAGAGGAATAAAGAATAAGGTTTGCAGCTGGCCTATATGTATATTTTTCTTTCTACAAAACTGTTCCCTATTCTCCATGCCAGTGAAGTCAGTGTAATGTTCATTGCTTCAGGTATTTTGATCAAGATCCTCCTCTGTTGCAAACAGCTCAAGATTATTTGTTTGTAATTCTCCTTTTAAATGAATGTGATTCTATTCACACGGTTGCTTTGATCATTTCCTAAAGGTTTTTTATATGTTTCCAGCTGAGGCCCTTTCACTGAAGGGATGGAGGCCTCACTGAATGTCTTCTGGATATTTTACCTCTGCCCTGACAAGCTGTCAGTTCTTATGTTGATATCTCTATTTTATATCTTTCTGTTACCCCAAGAAACCTTGACACATTTTAATTTCCTCTTATGAAAGATTTTAAGACAGAGGTGTGGCAGATGTCACTTTAGACTTCAAGGTGGAAAAAATAAAGTTGTTTAGAAAACAGTAACTGAATTTTGGTATTGTGTCAATGACCTTAAAGTAAATGAAAAGTATGAAAGAATTTCTCCACGAAGGCAGTGAAAGAAATCTCAGCAGGGTAGTGGTCACAATTATGGGTTTTAAGATTCAACAATGAACTTTTGTATCTACACCTTTTTTTATGCTTTCATGCTTCTCTGTGTGCATTTGTATGTGATCAGTCATGTCTGATTCTTTGAGACCCCATGGACTATAGCCCACCAGACTCCTCTGTCCATGGGATTTCCCAGGCAAGAATACTGGGGTACATTGTTATTTCCTCTTCCAGAGGATTTTCCTGACCCAGGGAATGAACCCACATTTCTTGTGTCTCTTAGATTGGCAGGCAGATTCTTTAACAATAGCACCACCTCAGGCTTCTCTACCCCTCCTTAAACTGAGACTAGCCCCTATCATGACAGTTAGCACTTAGTAATGTAGTTTCATCTTTGCTTAATTGTTTGAAATTGTGACTAACAGACCCTTAGTTTGACTATAAATTGTTTTTCATGCTTTCCCCTTTTGTGTATTATGAAATATTTCAAACATATTAAACACAGTAATGGCTTCCTAGGTAGCACTAGTGGTAAAGAATCCACCTGCCAAGCAGAAGACTCAGGTTTGATCCCAGTATATTCCTGAGTTGAACTAATACCATCATTTAAAGGGAACAAATTAGATCTACATCTATTTATTTGGGTAAATCTAGAAAAAAGTATTGACTGTGGAGGGGACTGCAGTAGGATATGTACAATGTGAAAGAATGTGTATAAATTTTGAAAATACATTGTATATTGTTTGTGTGTGTCTGTGTTAGTCACTCAGTTGTGTCCAAATTTTTGTGGCCCCATGGGCTGTAGCCAGCCAGGCCCCTCTGTCCACGGGAGTCTCCAGGCAAGAATACTGGAGTGGGTTTCCATTCCTTTCTCCAGGGGATCTTCCTAACCCAGGGATCAAATCTGGGTCTCCCACATAATAGGCAGATTCTTTACCATGAGCCACCAGGGAAGCCCTGTATGTTGTTTATGAGCAAATAAATATTTGGAAAAATTGGAAAATTATTTATGCTGAGAAGTACACATCAGCTTCTGAACAGTATTTACCTCTAATAAGAGAAGAAAGATACTTGGATAGGAAAGGCATAGAGGGGAGACACCAACTGCTTTGCCAATATTTTGTTATTTTAAGAAAGATTTGGAGCAGATATGGTTTGATGTTACACTGTCTAAAATCTAGGTCTTTATATTTATACTTCTTAAGCAATATAGCATAGAGGTTAAAATCATGGGCTTTGGGACTAGACTGTCAAGAGATTGAATCTGACAGTGGCACCACTTATTATCTGTGTGGTCTTGGGCATATTATTTACTTTCTTATGCCTACTTGTCTCATCTGAACATAGACCTCGTAAGTTTGTTCTGAGAGTTAGACATATGGGTGTAAAATACTAAGAACCTTGCCCAACACAGAGTAAGTAATATATAAATATTGGCTATTATTACTGTGTTTGGCCTGGTGTACTGCTGTCCATGGGCTTGCAAAGAGTTAGACATGACTGAACGACTGAACTGTCTGTGTCTGGTGCTGGTACTCTGTCTAGCTATACCCATGTTGCTTTTGACTTTTCTCTCTTGAAATGAATTACAACAAAAAACCAACTGCATGTCTCCTTGGTCATATATGCAACAATTTGTGCATGTTTTTCTACAGTGGAATTGCTGAGTCATATTCTATGCTAGAAACTGAAAATTATTTTCAAAGGTGATTAAACCAACTTATAGTAATGCTGGCACTCAAAGAAAGTTATTAATCCTCCACAAAATTGGGCATAATTTTTTAATAGCAAATTGTATTTGCCAATTCTCTTCCCAGATAGCCCAGTGGTAAAGAATCCACTTGCCAATGCAGGAGAGGCAAGAGACATGGATTTAATCCCAGAGTCAGGGAGATTCCTCTGGAAGAGGAAATGGCAACCCAATCCAGTATTCTTGCCTGGAAAATCCCATGGACAGAGGAGCTTGGCAGGCTACAGTCTGTGTGTTTCCAAAGTGTCAGACAAGACTGAGAGACTGAGCACACACACACGTGCATGTGTGCACTCTCGCACACACTTGTTTACACATAGGCATTAGAATCCTAACCCTGGCACCTAATACTTAGAGCTTGCATTTGGGACAGAAACTGCTGTGAACATAGCGTCTTTTCCTTAGTGCATACCACCATGGCTTTAATCTCTCTTTGATGTGCAATTTTTACTTGCATTTTGTCAAAATGATCATTCTTCTCCTTTATAGTTTGTATTTTTTGTATCTTATCTAATAAATCATTCTTTATCTTGATGTCCTAGGGATATCATAATATATTCTCTTCTAAGAGTTTCAAAGATTTTTCTTTTCTCTTTACTTCCTTAACACATGTGGAATTTGATTCTTATGTATAGTGTGAATTTAATTTTGTATTTTTCTCATTTGAATAATCAATTTTCCCAGTGAGATTTTTGATGCCCATTTTTTCCCTGCTGGTGTTTAATGTGACCCTTCTCTTAAATCAAGCGTTAATATACGTATTCCTAGGACTTCATATCGGAGAAGGCAATGGCACCCCACTCCAGTACTCTTGCCTGGAAAATCCCATGGAAGGAAGAGCCTGGTAGGCTGCAGTCCATGGGGTCGCTTAGAGTCGGACACCACTGAGTGACTTCACTTTCACTTTTCACTTTCATGCTTGGAGAAGGAAATGGCAACCCACTCCAGTGTTTTTGCCTGGAGAATCCCAGGGACAAGGGAGCTTGGTGGGCTGCCATCTATGGGGTTGCACAGAGTCGGACACGGCTGAAGCAACGCAGCAGCAGCAGCAGGACTTCATTTTTTTTTTTTTTCATTTGTTCATTCACCAAATATAAAAGAAAAACAAAACTACTATATGACAGGACAATTCTTATTTGGGATATGGCACTGAACAAAATAGGCAAAAATCTTTATCTTCTTATAGCTTAAATTCATGGACTGAGAGTGGGACAAGCTATACATATTATATAAGAAAAAAGTATATCACATAGTGTATATTTATTTTTTCAGTCCTTTTTTGTATTTTTAGATACTTTACTTTCCCATATGAATTTTATAAAGAGTTACTTAGTTTCTACAAAATATCTGCTAGAATTTTTATTGTAAATCTATATTGAAATCTATAGGCATTGTAACAATTTAGGAGAATTGACATCCTAACAAAATTGAGTCATGATACAATATCTGAGATAAAGTAGGCAATATATATGTATTATACATATAATATAATTATACTTATAAATACTAGAAATGCATCAGATAATATTGTGATAGCTTAAAAACATGAGAGATTTTGACCCTTTGCTTTTCCAATCAATACATTTCTAATATACAATTAATAAATTCTTATCAAAGAATGTTCAGCTTGAAGTATATAGTACTGAATTTTTGAAACCTCTTGGAGACATGTATAATAATTTAACTATTTTAAAAAGTTATATTTAACCAATCAAAATCTTTTTTATTTTGATGATCATCTGACTATAGTTTATTTGCCAAGTCTAAACTTTTGCCTTAATTTTTGCTGCTCTTTGCCACATTTTAAGAAACAACTTCTACAAACCTTCTTGAAGTTATAACATGAAAAAACTAATTAAAATGCAATAGTAAATTTTTCCAGACTGCATTTTTCTTACCATTTATGGAACATACCATGCACATACACATCAAAAATCCATATTATGAGAAAACATGCATTTGCTGTAGTGATTACTTTTTCAAAAGACAGTTTCTGGCAGCTGCGGGCACTCACACTTTTTACAACATCTTCACAGCAATTTTCCTCTTGTCAGAAATACAAAACTTGTCTGAAAAAAAATGAGATTGGTTATTCAAAGAGCCTACAAGAAATTATGCATATAAAAGACTGTTTCCCCTCAAAGTAGTGTTAATTGTAAAGGCAAGTTTTATTTATTTTCAAGCTTTGTCTTAAAAGCCAATCATGTACCTAACAGAAAACAGCCCATGTTATTCTTTCATTCAATATATTTTAACTCAGTTTTACTAGCACTGTGCTAAATGCCAGGGGTATCTTGGTATATAAATCACAATCCATACCTGCTTTCATGAGACTTAGTGCAGTCTAGGAGTGGGAGTCAGATGAGTAAGTAATAAGAGATGAGTCAACCTGATAAGTGATTCAATATAGGAAGCACTGGAAACCAGTGAAGGAGAGAGAAGAGAAAAACCATCTCAAATTTAAGGAATCAGGGCAGATTTCCTATAGAAGATGACAACTGATCTGAGATCTGAACAGTGAGAAGGTGTTATAAGCCAAAGAATATTAGAAACAGGAAGTGAAAATGTTTCAGGCATAGTGAAGAGCATGTTCAATGTCACAGAAGTGTAGAACATCAAACAGGCTTGGAGAAATGCAAATAGCACTCTGTAGAAGAGGTGTGTATATTGTGATTGAAATATGATGGAGCATGAAGCTGAAAAATGTCAGTGTCCAAATCATGGCTGATTCCTTATACCACATGAAGGAGTTTGGGGTTTTTGTATAGATAATAGGAAGTTCTATGATTTTTAGAAGAAAGTGTATTGTTGAGAATCATACTTTAGACAGATCATGTCAGAAGCTTTATAAGGCGGATAGATTGTAGTGGGACATGAATGGCATCACTTTTTTTAAGGGCTGAATAGAAATTATAAGGGCTGAATAGAAAAAAAAATGTTAAGAGTGGAGAACATAAGATATATTCAAGATATATTCAGTTAAAGTAATATTATTATATACGTGTGTGTGTGTGTGTGTATGTATATGTATGTATAGAAAATGAAAGTGAAAGTTGCTGAGTCATGTCCGACTCTTTGGGACCCCATGGATTGTATGGTTCATGGAATTCTCCAGGCCAGCATACTGGAGTAGGTAGCCTTTCCTTCTCCAGGGTATCTTCCCAACCCAGGGATGGAACTCAGGTCTCCCACATTGCAGGCAGAATCTTTACCAGCTGAGCCACAAGGGAAGCCCAAGAATACTGGAGTGGGTAGCCTATCCCTTCTCCAGAGGATCTTCCTGACCCAGGAATGAAACCAGGGTCTGCTACATTGTAGGTGGATTCTTTACCAACTGAGCTATCAGGGATATGTATACACACACAAATCATGTTGGAAGTGAGAAGAAAAGAGTATCTACCAGGTTCTTTACATGGGTTACTGGATACATAACCTTGCCACTCATCAATTTTAAGAACACAGGAACAGAATTATATTTATGATAAAGAGATGATGAGCTAGGTTTTAGTCACTTTGAGCTTAAGGTATGCCTTAGACACTCGTATGGAGAAGGCAATGGCCTCCCACTCCAGTACTCTTGCCTGGAAAACCCCATAGACAGAGGAGCCTGGTAGGCTGGAGTTCATGCGGTTGCAAAGAATTGGATACGACTGAATGACTTCACTTTCACTTTTCACTTTCATTCATTGGAGAAGGAAATGGCAACCCATTCCAATATCCTTGCCTGGAGAATCCCATGGACAGAGGAGCCTGGCAGCCTACAGTCCATGGGGTCACAAGAATAGCACATGATTTAACAACTAAACCACCACCACTGAAAATTATTTTCTAAAAGGTACAAGTTTATATTCCCAAGATTATCATTTGAAACATTTTCTAACACGTTTCAAAAATTACTGAAGTCCAGTTTTAAAGTTAGCTGAGTGTGAAAGTTTCTCATTTTATATTTTACTTTACATTTACCTAATTATTAGAAGATGGATAATCTTTTGTGTATTAAATGATTTATATTTTCCTCCTGTTTATATATGTTGTAAGTCTATGTTGTTTGTCCCTTTTACAATTCATATGTAATTTTTATGTGTTTCAAATGCTAATAATTTTGTTATATATATTACAAATATCTTTTCCAAGTCTGTGGTCACATTGTTTGTAATGTATTTTGACAGGAATGGTCTTGTTTGAGAACTTGTTTATTGTTTCAAGTACATAAACATGTACTACATGTTTCCTTTATTAAAAAAAAATTTACTACTTTCTTATGTAGCCTTTCATTTCCCTAGAATATATTCTTTTCATAAGGAGTGGTATTCTTTTTTTCTTTTTAAAAAATTAATTAATTTATTTTAATTGGAGGCTAATTACTTTACAATATTATAGTGGTTTTTGTCATACATTAACATGAATTAGCTATGGGTGTACATGTGTTCCCCATCCTGAATCCCCCTCCCACCTCCCTTCCCATCCCATCCCTCAGGGTCATCCCAGTGCTCCGGCCCTGAGCACCCTGTCTCATGCATCAGACCTGGACTGACGATCTATTTCACAGATGGTAATATACATGTTTCAATGCTATTCTCTCAAATCATACCACCTTTGCCTTCTCCCACAGAGTCCAAGAGTCTGTTCTTTACATCTGTGTCTCTTTTGCTATCTTGCATATAGGGTAATCATTACCATCTTTCTAAGTTTCATATATATGTGTTAATATACTCTATTGGTGTTTTTTCCTTCTGATTTACTTCACTCTGTATAATAGGCTCTGGTTTCATCCACCTCATTAGAACTGATTCAAATGCATTCTTTTTAATGGCTGAGTAATATTCTATTATGTATATGTACCAGAGCTTTCCCATCCATTCATCTGCCAATGGACATCTAGGGTGCTTCCATGTCCTAGCTATTGTAAAGACTGCTGCGATGAACATTGGGGTACATGTGTCTCTTTCAATTCTGGCTTTCTAGGTGTGTATGCCCAGCAGTGGGATTGCTGGGTCATATGGCAGTTCTATTTCCAGTTTTTTAAGGAATCTCCACACTGTTCTCCACAGTGGCTATACTAGTTTGCATCCCCACCAACAATGTAAAAGGGTTCCCTTTTCTCCTCACACTCTCCAGATTTTATTGTTCGTAGATTTTTTGATAGCAGCCATTCTGACTGGCATGAGATGGAACCTCATTGTGGTTTTGATTTGCATTTCTCTGGTAATGAGTGATGTTGAGCATGTTTTGATGTGCTTGTTAGCCATCTGTATATCTTCTTTGGAGAAATGTCTGTTTAGTTCTTTAGACCCATTTTTTGATTGGGTCGTTTATTTTTCTGGAATTGAGCTGCATGAGCTGCTTGTATATTTCTCAGATTAATTCTTTGTCACTTGCTTCGTTTGCTATTATTTTCTCCCATTCTGAAGGCTGTCTTTTCACCTTGCTTATAGTTTCCTTCGTTGTGCAAAGGATTTTAAGCTTAATTAGGTCCCATTTGTTTATTTTTGCTTTTACTTCCATTACTCTGGGAGGTGGGTCATAGAGGATCCTGCTGTGATTTATGTCAGAGAGTGTTTCGCCTACGTTTTCCTCTAGGAGTTTTATATTTTCTGGCCTTACATTTATATCTTAATCCATTTTGAGTTTATTTTTTGTATGGTGTTAGAAAGTGTTCTAGTTTCATTCTTTTACAAGTGGTTGACCAGTTTTCCCAGCACCACTTGATAAAGAGATTGCTTTTTCTCCACTGTACATTCTTGCCTCCTTTGTCTAAAATAAGGTGTCCATAAGGGCATGGATTTATCTCTGGGGATAAGAATGCAAGGGATTTCTGTGTGTTGATTTTATATCCTGCAACATTACTATATTCATTAATTAGATCTAGTAATTTTCTGGTGGAGTCTTTAGGGTTTTCTATGTAGAGGATCATGTCATCTGCAAGCAGTGAGAGTTTTACTTCTTCTTTTCCACCCTGGATTCCTTTTATTCCTTTTTCTTCTCAGACTGCTGTGGCTAAAACTTCCAAAACTATGTTGAACAGTAGTGGTGAGAGTGGGCATCCTTGTCTTGTTCCCAAACTTTAGGGGAAATGCTTTCAATTTTTCACCATTGAGGATAATGTTTGCTGTGGGTTTGTCATATATAGCTTTTATTATGTTGAGGTATGTTCCTTCTATGCCAGCTTTCTGGAGGGTTTTTTTTTTTATCATAAATTGATGTTGAATTTTGTCAAAGGCTTTCTCTGCATCAATTGAGATAATCATAGGTTTTTATCTTTCAATTTGTTAATTGATTGATTTGTAGATATTGAGGAATCATTGCATCCCTGGGATAAAGCCCACTTGGTCATGATGTATGATCTTTTTAATATGTTGTTGGATTTTGTTAGCTAGAATTTTGTTAAGGATTTTTGCATCTATGTTCATAAGTGATATTGGCCTGTAGTTTTCTTTTTTTGTGACATCTTTACCTGGTATTAGGGTGATGATGGCCTCATAGAATGAGTTTGGCAGTTAACCTTCCTCTGCAATTTTCTGGAAGAGTTTAAGTAGGATAGGTGTTAGCACTTCTCTATTTTTTTTGGTAGAATTTACCTGTGAAGCCATCTGGTCCTGGGCTTTTGTTTATTGGAAAGCTTTTTATTACAGTTTTGATTTCCATGCTTGTGATGGGTCTGTTAAGATTTTCTATTTCTTCCTGTTCGGTTTTGGAAGGTTATACTTTTCAAATAATTCATCTATTTCTTCCAAGTTGTCCATTTTATTGGCATATAGTTGCTGATAGTAGTCTCTTATGATCCTTTGTATTTCTGTGTTGTCTGTTGTAATTTCTCCATTTTCATTTCTAATTTTGTTGATTCGATTCTTCCTTTTTTTCCTTCATGAGTCTGGTTAATGGTTTGTCTATTTTATTTATCTTCTCAAAGAACCAGCTTTTAGCTTTGTTGATTTTTGCCATAGTCTCCTTTGTCTTTCATATATTTCTGCCCTAATTTTATTATTTCTTTCCTTCTACTAACCCTGGGTTTCTTCATTTCTTCTTTTTCTAGTTGCTTTAGGTGTACAGTTACGTTATTTCTTTGATTTTTCTCTTGTTTCTTGAGGTAAGCTTGTCTTGCCATGAAACTTCCCCTTAGCACTGCTTTTACTGAATCCCATAGGTTTTGGGTTGTCGTGTTTTCATTGTCATTCGTTTCTCTGCATATTTTTATTTCTTTCTTGATTTCTTCTGTGATTTGTTGGTTATTCAGAAGCGTGTTGTTTAGTCTCCATATGTTTATATTTTTAATATTTTGTTTTTCCTGTAGTTGACATCTCATCTTACTGCATTGTGATCAGAAAAGATGCTTGAAGTGATTTCAATTTTTTTGAATTTACCAAGGCTAGATTTGTGGCCCAGGATGTGATCTATCCTGGAGAAGGTTCCATGTGCACTTGAGAAAAAGGTGAAATTCATTGTTTTGGGGTGAAATGTCCTATAGATATCAATTAGGTCTAACTGGTCCATTGCATCATTTAAAGTTTGTGTTTCCTTGAAAATTTTCTGTTTAGTTGATCTATCCATAGGTGTGAGTGGGGTATTAAAGTCTCCCACTATTATTGTGTTACAGTTAATTTCCCCATTCATACTTGTTAGCATTTGCCTTACATACTGTGGTGCTCCTATGCTGGGTGCATATATATTTATAATTGTTATATCTTTTTCTTGCATTGATTTTTTTATCATTCTGTAGTGTCCTTCTTTGTCTCTTTTCATAGCCTTTATTTTAAAGTCTATTTTATCTGATATGAGTACTGCTACTCCTGCTTTCTTTTAGTCTCCATTTGTGTGAAATATCTTTTTCCAGCCCTTCACTTTCAGTCTGTATGGGTCCCTTGTTTTGAGGTGGGTCTCTTGTAGACATCATATATAGGGGTCTTGTTTTTGTATCCATTCAGATAGTCTTTGTCTTTTGGTTGGGGCTTTCAACCCATCTACATTTAAGGTAATTATTGATAAGTATGATCCCATTGCCATTTACTTTGCTGTTTTGGGTTAGAGTTTATAAACCTTTTCTGTGTTTCCCGTTTAGAGAAGTTCCTTTAGCATTTGTTGAAGAGCTAGTTTGGGTGCTGAAGTCTCTCAGCTTTGTCTTGTCTGTAAAGCTTTTGATTTCTCCTTCATACTTGAATGAGATCCTTGCTGTGTATAGTAATCTAGTTTGTAGGCTTTTCTCTTTCATCACTTTAAGTATGTCCTGCAATTCCCTTCTAGCTTGAAGAGTTTCTATTGAAAGATCAGCTGTTATCCTTATGGGGATCCCCCTGTGGGTTATTTGTTGTTTTTCCCTTTCTGCTTTTAATATTTGCTCTTTGTGTTTGATCTTTTTAATTTGTTTAATATGTGTCTTGTGTTGTTTTGCCTTGGGTTTATCCTGTTTGGGATTTTCTGGATTTCTTGACTTGGGTGGCTATTTCCTTCCCCATTTTAGGGAAATTTTCAACTATTATCTCCTCAAGTATTTTCTCATGGCCTTTTTTTTTTGTCTTCTTCTTCTGGTCCTCCTGTGATTTGAATGCTGGGGAGTTTAACTTTGTGCCAGAGGTCTCTGAGCTTTCCTCATTTTTTTTAAAATTCCTTTTTTCTTTTTTTCCTCTCTGCTTCATTTATTTCCACCATTCTATCTTCCACCTCACTTATCCTATCTTCTGCCTCAGGTATTATACTGTTGGTTCCCTACAAAGTGCTTCTGATCTCAGTTATTGCATTATTTAATATTTTTTGACTGTTTTTTTTTTACTTCTTCTATGTCCTTGTTAAAGATTTCTTGCATCTTCTCATTCCTTGTCTCCAGTCTATTTATCTCTCAGTTCAGTTCAGTTCAGTTGCTCAGTAGTGTCCGACTCTTTGTGACCCCATGAATTGTAGCATGCCAAGCCTCCCTGTCCATCACCAACTCCTGGAGTTCACTCAAACTCACGTCCATCGAGTGGATGATGCCATCCAGCCATCTCATCCTCTGTCATCCCCTTTTCCTCCTGCCCCCAATGCCTTCCAGCATCAGAGTCTTTTCCAGTGAGTCAACTCTTCACATGAGGTGGCCAAAGTATTGGAGTTTCAGCCTTAGCATCATTCCTTCCAAAGAACACCCAGAGCTGATCTCCTTTAGAATGGACCAGTTGGATGTCCTTGCAGTCCAAGGGACTCTCAGTAGTCTTCTCCAACAGGACTGGAAAAGGTCAGTCTTCATTCCAATCTCAAAGAAAGGCAATGCCAAAGACTGTTTATTCTTACAGTAGCCTCAAGACTTCTCCATCCACACCACACTGATGAGAAAACATCTAGGTTAACAGAGAAAAGATTCTCCACAGTGAGGGACACCCAGAGAGATTCACAGAGTTACATGGAGAAGAGGAGAGGAAGGAGGGAAACAGGTGACCAGGAGGAGAAGAGGCGGAATCAAAAGGGGCAAGAGCAATCTAGCCAGTAATCAATTCCCAATGTGCTCTCCACAGTTTGGAATACCCAGAGAGGTTCACGGAGTTACATAGAGAAGAAATTTGGGTGGGCATGACTTTTGTACCCTTCTTATATCCGAGCAGCTTGGGCGACCAGATGCTTGGTGAGTGCACTGTCCCAGGTGGTCTGTGTGTCTTAATCACCTTCCTGGTCCCAGCCACTAGGTTTCCTGAGTGTGCTGTGAAAGCACCGTCTCAGGTGTGCCATTTGTCTCCTCTGGGGAGCTGATCTTTGGCTGGGACCCTCCTGGTGGATGTCAACCATCCAGGATCCCAGGAAGACTTGGTTAGCAACTGGGAGCCTGCTCACAATTTGGTGGAGGATGCAGTCTCTGGGGTGGAGATTGCCCCTTGCCTTCCAGCTCTGGCTGTTGCCTGCCTCCAGCGGTGGCCAGGGGGTGGGGTGAGGGTGTGGGCTGGTCCGCTGCTGTCTAGCTCTTCTCTGGTATTCACTCAATCCTTTGTTCTGTGAGTAGGCCAGTCTGTGCCTTAGGTTAGAGCTATCAATGGGAAAGTTCTCTCTCTCTCTCTCTCTTTTTTCTCTCTCTGGCTATCCTAAGTTTGGGTTGCTATATCGTGTTTACTCCCTCAGATTGTCCTCAGGGCATTCAGTCCAAGTCCTTCTTTTTTTTTTCCTTCTGATTATGTTGCCTTCTGAGATTCCAAAACTCCCCACAGACCCCCCAGTGAGAGGGTTTCCTGGTGTTTGGAATCTTCTCCTCCTTCATGACTCCCTGCTCAGGATGGGTCTCCATCCCTGACTCTTTAGTCTCTATTTTGGTCTTTTATGTTTTGTCCTACCTCCTTTCAAAGAGAATAGGCTGCCTTTCTGGGTGGCTGGTGTTTTCCGACGGTGTTCAGAAGTTGTTTTGTGGAAGTTGCTCAGCATTCAAATGATCTTTTGATGAATTGGTGGGGGAGAAAGTGGTGTCTCTGTCCTATTCTTCTGCCATCTTAGGATTGCCTCCACTATTCTTTTTTCAATGTGGAAATTTAATTTTTTTTCCCACCAAGTTTACATATATGTCTGAATCTGACTCTGGTCTTTCTACTGTGTTCTGTTTATGTTTTGTCTATCTTTGCTTTGGTTTCACATTGTCTAATTAATGTATGATTAGTCTGCATATATAGTGGGACAAGTCATCTGTTTTTCCTTTCCCATCTCAGAAATGTCTTTGATGACCTTTATATTATGTGTGACATATGTCGTTCATTCCTAAAACTCACAGGTTATTTCCCAGGTTTTTCATCGATAAGTTAAATAATCCATTTAATAGATAAAATGGCACTTTTCAAAGGAATATCAGGTTCAGAAAGGCAAACCTTGCTCACTTGAGATTGATAATGACAGGTAATATCAAGGAGACACTTACTAGGTTCCAGACACTTTGATAAAATCCTTATATACACTAAATCCTTTAACCCACATAATAATCCTGTTTGATGTTATTCTACTTTACAGATTTTTTGAGTCAATTCTAGTCATTTCTGGTCAGTGATACAGCTGTTTATCTGATACATTTTACAGCCTTTAAAGTTATTGTACATACATTACTGCATTTGTAAAATCCCAGCAGATCGTGAGCTGCCCAACTGCTGGTTTTTCATTGTTAGTCTGGAGGTCTTTGTCCCCACTTAGAAAAAACCTTCTCTTTCATCTTTGCCACCTGGTGCCAATTACATTTCCTCAAACCATGTCATTTGTCACTGAAAAGCATAATTACGAATCTACTATGGGTAGTTCAGCATATGGGATAGGTTTACAGCCTCAAAAGAACACTACTTTCAGAAAGTATGACCTCTTCATTTTGATGGAGATGAAGCAGTTTACTCCACTGTATCAGTTTATTCCACAGGACTGGAAAAGGTCAGTTTTCATTCCAATCACTAAGAAAGGCAATACCAAAAAATGCTCAAACTACTGCACAATTGCACTCATCTCACATGCTAGCAAAGGAATGCTCAAAATTCTCCAAGCCAGGCTTCAACAAAATGTGAACAATGAACTTCCAGATGTTCAAGCTGGTTTTAGAAAAGGCAGAGGAACCAGAGACCAAATAGACAACACCCACTGGATCATCAAAAAAGCAAGAGAGTTCCAGAAAAACATCTATTTCTGCTTTACTATGCCAAAGCCTTTGACTGTGTGGATCACAATAAACTGTGGAAAATTCTGAAAGAGATGGAAATACCAGACCATCTGACCTGCCTCTTGAGAAATCTGTATGCAGGCCAGGAAGCAACAGTTAGAACTGGACATGGAACAACAGACTGGTTCCAAATAGGTAAAAAAAAAGGCTGTATATTGTCACCCTGCTTATTTAACTTATATGCAGAGTACATCATGAGAAACGCTGGGCTGGATGAAGCACAAGCCAGAATCAAGATTGCTGGGAGAAATATCAATAACCTCAGATATGCAGATGACACCACATTTATGGCAGAAATTGAAGAAGAACTAAAAAGCCTCTTGATGAAAGTCAAAGAGGAGAGTGAAAAATTTGGCTTAAAGCCTAACACTCTGAAAACAAAGATCATGGCATCTGGTCTCATTGGTTTGGTTCAGTCGCTCAGTCATGGCTGACTCTTTGTGACCCCATGAATCGCACGCAGCACGCCACGCCTCCCTGTCCATCACAAACTCCCGGAGTTCACCCAAACTCACGTCCATCGAGTCAGTGATGCCATCCAGCCATCTCATCCTCTGTCGTCCCCTTCTCCTCCTGCCCCCATTCCCTCCCAGCATCAGAGTCTTTTCCAATGACTCAGCTCTTCGCATGAAGTGGCCAAACTACTGGAGTTTCAGCTTTAGCATCATTCCTTCCAAAGAAATCCCAGGCCTGATCTCCTTCAAAAAGGACTGGTTGGATTTCCCTGCAGTCCAAGGGACTCTCAAGAGTCTTCTCCAAAACCACAGTTCAAAAACATCAATTCTTTGGCACTCAGCTTTCTTCACAGTCCAACTCTCACATCTATACATGACCACTGGGAAAAAAATAGCCTTGACTAGACAGACCTTTGTTGGCAAAGTAATGTCTCTGCTTTTCAATATGCTATCTAGGTTGGTCATAACTTTCCTTCCAAGGAGTAAGCGTCTTTTAATTTCATGGCTGCAGTCACCATCTGCAGTGATTTTGGAGCCCCAAAACATAAAGTCTGACACTGTTTCCATTGTTTCCCCATCTATTTCCCATGAAGTGATGGCACCAGATACCATGATCTTCGTTTTCTGAATGTTGAGCTTTAAGCCAACTTTTTCACTCTCCACTTTCACTTTCATCAAGAGGTTTTTTAGTTCTTCTTCACTTTCTGCCATAAGGGTGGGGTCATCTGCATATCTGAGGTTATTGATATTTCTCCTGGCAATCTTGATTCCAGCTTGTGCTTCTTCAGAGAAACAGTGGAAACAGTGTCAGACTTTATTTTTTGGGGCTCCAAAATCACTGCAGATGGTGATTGCAGACATGAAATTAAAAGACACTTACTCCTTGGAAGGAAAGTTATGACCAAACTAGACAACATATTAAAAAGCAGAGACATGACTTTTCCAGCAAAGGTCCAGCTAGTCAAAGCTATTGTTTTTCCAGTAATCATGTATGGATCTAAGAGTTGGACTATAAAGTAAGCTGAGCACCAAAGAACTGTTGCTTTTGAGCTGTGGTGTTGGAGAAGACTCTTGAGAGTCCCTTGGACTACAAGGGGATCCAATCACTCCATCCTAAAGGAAATAATCCTGAATATTCATTGGAAGGACTGATATTGAAGCTGAAACTCCAATACTTTGACCACCTGATGCAAAGAGCTGACTCATTTGAGAAGACACTGATGCTGGGAAAGATTGGGGGCAGGAGGAGAAGGGGGTGACAGAGGGTGAGATGGTTGGATGGCATCACCGACTCAATGGACATGAGTTTGGGTAAACTCCAGGAGTTGGTGATAGACAGGGAGGCCTGGCGTGCTGCAGTCCATGGGATCACAAAGAGTCGGACATGACTGAGCAACTGAACTGAACTGAACTGTTTCCATTGTAGGCAGACCAGATAGAATCTACAATAGTGATCAAATTTCATTGGCAAATGCATATAAGCATAAACATATACTACCCAGTACATCTCTTTCTGAACAACATCTCTTTCCTTGGCAGTGGTTGTAACCAAAAGCATTTGGAGCATATTGTGTATTTTTTCTTTAATTTCCATTCATATTGCATTTTCCCTGAAAATATAGAAGAATTTGTGATATTGCTTTGAGTTATTTTGTGTGCTTAGTTGCTCAGTTGCTTCTGACTCTCTATGACTCCATGGGCTGTAGCCCTCCAGCTTCCTTTGCCCATGGAGATTTCCAGGCAAGAATACTGCAGTGGGTTTCCATGCTCTCCTCCAAGGGATCTTCCCAACCCAGGGATTGAGCCCAGGTCTTCCACATTGAAGACAGATTCTTTGCCATTTGAGCCACCAGGGAAGCCCTTATTTTGAGGTCTAATGACTCTTTGCAACCCCATGGACTGTCACACACCAGGCTTCCCTGTCGTTCACTATCTCCCAGAGTTTGCTCAAAGTCATGTCCATTGAGTCAGTGATGCCATCCAACCATTCGGGTATATAGCCAATTAACAAACAATATTGTGATATTTTCAGGTGAACAGCAAAGTGATTCAGCCATACATACACGTGGACCCATTATCCCCAAGACTCCCCTCCCATCCAGGCTGCCACATAATGTTGAGCAGAGTTCTCTGTGTTATATATACAGTAGGTCCTTATTGGTTATACATTTTAAATATAGCAGTGTTGTACCTACATTTCTACTGAAACAATGTAATGTCTAAATTTTGAAAAATAGTCAAAGAATTTTTTCTAAATATCAAATGCCTAAGCCGACAGATATATCAGATCAAATTCACATTCTTGGCAATTGCCAATATATCCTCTATTCCGTGAATCTTCCATGAGACTAAGACTATAACCTTTGGCAAAGCAGGTCTTAATAAGTTTTGCTTTTACTTATTTTCATTGTTATCATTTTATCCTCCTCCACTATAATAAGTGCTTAATGGATGATTTTGATTGGTCTCTTAAAACCTTAGTTTGTTATTGGCAATTTATTTTCAGTATCTGAAAGACTAAGAGCAAGAAAGGGATCAGCACTGACAAAGACAAATCCTCTGTGATAGACACTTTATACATATACACGTACCCTTCACAGCAGTCTAGTTAGGTGGTTTTTACAAAAGGTTAGGTATTTTCCTCAGAGAAGGCATTGGCACCCCACTCCAGTACTCTTGCCTGGAAAATCCCATGGATGGAGGAGCCTGGTAGGCTGCAGTCCATGGGGTCGCTAAGAGTCGGACACGACTGAGCGACTTCACTTTCACTTTTCACTTCCATGCATTGGAGAAGGAAATGGCAACCCACTCCAGTGTTCTTGCCTGGAGAATCCCAGGGATGGGGGAGCCTGGTGGGCTGCCATCTATGGGGTCGCACAGAGTCGGATATGACTGAAGCAACAGCAGCAGCAGCAGGTATTTTCCTATTATAGCAGGATTGAAGCAAAAATTAGTTATTTTCCTGTTATAGAAGGACTGAAGCAAAAACAAGAAAATCTTCTTAATTAACGTGAGAAAGAGTTTCCTAAGATTGAATATGGGGACAGTGTGTGTGTATGTTGGGGGGGGGGGTGTATGGGTGCACACCTGCATTTATATGAATCTGTATGCTGCATTCAATTGGGTTTTTAATCACTGGCCTCAGTCTGATAGGTCTCAAATATTGCAGATTGTATGATGTACAAAGCATGGGAAAGTCATGTTTAAAGGTATTAGGGAACTCTAGAGGCAAGAACCAGATGTACCACTATTGTGATTGACTATGTTGTTGTTGTTCAGTTGCTAAGTTGTGTCTGAGTCTTTGCAACTACATGGACTGCAACATGTGAGCCCCCTCTGTCCTCCACTATTTCCCGGAGTTTGCTCAGATTCATGTCCGTTAAGTTGGTGATGCTATGTAATCATCTCATCCTTTGCTGCCCTCTTGTCCTCCTGCCTTCAATCTTGCCCTACATCAGGATCTTTTCCAATGACTTGGCTCTTCACATCAGGTGGCCAAAGTATTGGAGTTTCAGCTTCAGCATCAGTCTTTCTAATGAATATTCAGGGTTGATTTCCTTTAGGGTTGACTAGTTAGATCTCCTTGGTGTCAAAGGGGCATGAGTCTTCTCCAGCACCACAATTCAAAGGCATCAATTCCTAGGGGCTCAGCCTTCTTTATGATCCAGC
Source organism: Bos grunniens (assembly GCF_055505025.1). Classification (NCBI taxonomy): domain Eukaryota; kingdom Metazoa; phylum Chordata; class Mammalia; order Artiodactyla; family Bovidae; genus Bos; species Bos grunniens. The sequence goes on along the minus strand of NC_141194.1, from coordinate 119,130,396 downwards.
TCTCACGTCCATCCATGACTACTGGGAAAACCATAGCTTTGACTAGATGGACCTTTGTCAGCAAAGTGATGTCTTTGCTTTTTAATATGCTGTCTAATTTTATCATAGCTTTCCTTCCAAGAATCAAGCATCTTTTAATTTCATGGCTGCATCTGCAGTGATTTTGGAGCCCATGAAAATAATATCTGTGACTGCTTATTTATCATCAATTGTCCAAAAACAGCATCCTATGGTAAACATGTGGAAAATCTGAGGACACCATGAACTTATTACTCTGCAGTTGGTGTCACTCAAGCACTACCTTCTTGCTCATCTAATTTTATTCATTTTACTTTATTTTTCTTCTACCCAGCTGTACCTATGGCCCTAGATACCAGTTATTAGTACTACTGCACTAGTGATCAATCTGGTGAGCTGTTTTTCAACTGATCACAAGAAGCCACCAACCAAATATTTCCTAACTTTTCCCTAGATGAACAGATCACCTTGTATCAGTGTCCCCAACTATCAAAAATGCTACATATAACCTTCAATGTTGAAAGTTTCACTTCAGTTTTTATGATGCTGGATTTTCTAGAGTAGTTGGTAGATCTCAGCTGAAACATATAACACCACTCAAATCTATTTCTTCAACTTAAATTGACCTCAGGTGAGAGCATTTTATGGATGCAAAAAGAGACTTGGTATCAGTTTAGTGTCCAGCAACATGATATTATAAATAATTCAGGGCCTTTCCTTAGTCTATCTTTTTAACCTCATCTCTTCTGCTCTTAGCCAAGCAGGTCATATTCAACCTGGCTGGAATTAGGCTGTGTGAGTGCACTGCTCACCCAGGGCTCCTAATTAGAAATCTCCAGAACAAGGGTTTTCCATAGGTAAAAGAAGGCCAAAGAGGATAGAGATCAAAGTAGGAGGTGAGTGCTGAAAGAGAAAAGACTAACAGATAGAATCTAAGGACTTGAGGCTGAGAAAGTGATGAGGGTGAGGTATAGTCTAGGTCATATGGGTCTTGAACAAATGCTGAGAGCTAGACATGAAACTCCACATCCCTGCAACTCAGGCCTCACCAAACTGTATTCAATTCCTGCAAGTAATTATACATTTTGATTCTTAAGATCATACACCTCAGTCTATATGGAGTTCCCTTTCTCATTTCTTTTTTATAATTTGAGAACACTTTCATCCTTCAGAGTCCAACTCAAATACTATCTGCTCACCAAAGATTTCCCTGATGTTGCCATGTAGTTATTCATTGTCTGCTTTGTGTTCTCTGAGAGTTTCCATTTAAAGCTATTTTAACTAAACTGTCAGCTGACTCTATGTTGAGAGCAACTCCAGACATGCCTAGGACCATATGCACCACTTAAATGAGCTATCCTGAATCCAGACTTAGGGTCTTCCTTTAAGTTTTACCTTCTACCACTTCCCTAAAACCAAGCTGTAGCCTCTTTCATTCCTATCTCCCAGCCTTAGTGACCTGCTTGGTTTCTAGTTTTAAATCTCCATCCTCCTATTTCCATATAGAGATTTGGTAGTCCTCTGCCATGCTGTTTACTTTGACTTGACCTAGAAACACAATGGGATGAAATTCTTCCTAAGCTCCACATCCCACAGTAGTAGAGAAAAGTCGTTATACTTTTTTTCAGGCTTAAGCTCCTAGAATCCAGTGAGCTGAGTCTCATGGGTTGTCCATGAATAAGAAAGGGAGATTAGACATATCATATACTAATTCTCCATAAATATTCACAGGCTGAGTGGAAAATGAATTAAGTTCCAGTTAATTTTTTCTCAAAATCTTCCTCTTTCATAAACATCACAAATGAAAATAATAATAAATTAATACATGTTATAAGATATATTAAGCTAATATATGTGACCATAATCAAATGAATTTTGAACTGTTGTTAAAAACTAAACAAAAATGCAAAGATCTAAATATATGTATATTTAAGTGCATTTTTATTCTAAAACTGCAGCTATAATTGAGTGGCCTTTTGATTTAGCAGCCACAATAGAACAGCTGGTCAGTTGGAGTATTTTCCTGAAGAGTTGTGATCTGAAAAAACCTAAAGAATGACTAAGTGAAGCAGGTGTAATATGTTTTATGAATTTTTATTCTACTCATTAAATATTCATGGAGTCAAAGTCAACATGCCAGCCAAAGTCCTTATTTGTTTCTTTTACATAGCCTCTTCTAACTGTGGGATAGTTTCACTACCTTGGAAACAAATTGCTCTCCTTCTCTGACAAACCCTAAGAGAATTCAGCAAGTGTAAAATACACCTAATACTTTGACAAGAAGGTGTGATGCCTCTCTTGATTAACAAGGTTAAGAAGGTTATGAGTTTATAGACCTTTGCTCAAGAAAAAAAGCAAAAACAAAAACAACTGCAAAATCTTTCTCCGTTATACTGTGACTAGACCAGCGAGGAGATGCAGATCCAGCTTCCTAGCAATTAGAAGTCACACTAAAGCAACACCATATAAAGCACATATGAAAATATCACCCTACCTAATTCAGCTATTGAATTAGTAAGAGAAGAAATTACTTTTCATAAATGTTGATTGCTGAAATTGCTATATGACTTTCTGGGAAAAGGCAAGTTGTAATTTTCTGTTGCTTAGAAGACTCAAAAGTATATTTTTCCAAGGTCATTTGACATTGTCATTGTATTAATATGTTTCTTCCCCTCAGCAAAGTGAATAAATCAAATATATACTTTTAGATCCATAGCTACTTTAAAACAAAACAAACAAACAAAAAATACTGCTCTGATTCTGGTCTTTAGATTCTCTTCACTCTTTTCATTTTGCAATGCTTTGACAAACCAACAACTGTGCTGTCAAGTTTAGAATTTAAATAGACTTTCATAAAAAGCTTTCACGAACACCAGCTGTAATGTCAGCAACCAACTCCATCTTTATTTTCTGTCTTCGAACAGAAAGCAGACTCAAGATGGCTCTTGCCAGCCACAGCTTGGGAGGCAGGCTGTAAGGGTGGTTCTTGCCATCTGTGAGAAGCCAAACAGAATCACAGGACAAAATGCGTGGTGGACAAAGTGTCTACATTCCTGTGAAGTTGGATTGATACTACTTCTGGAAAGATAATGTTATTGTTTTAAAATTATCCTTGTTATATAATGCAACTTAAGCTAGATATGACACAAAATTCTGCCAGAGCACAGATGTATATTGCCAATAAGGCCTTACTGATATATCATTTTTTGGAATTTGGAACATTTGTGGAAATTCCAAAAGATAGTGCTACTTCATAGGCCTGGATAAGGCAGAAAAGAAGACAGGAAGCTGAGAAAAGATTGTGAGAGTGACAAGTCAACAATCCTTTGCTGGGTGAAGTTTGCCAGAGGAATGGATACAAAAAGACAAGACTGAAGACAGAATTAAGGGAGGGAAGGAGCTACAACACGGAGAGGAAAGTCAGATTTGGCAGGAGAGGCAAAAGGGTTTTGGAACTATGTAAATAGTTTAAAACATACAGTCAGAGCTGATGGAGAAACTCATCTAGGAGAAAAGAAGAAATGAACAAACTTATGGCACCTCACTCCAGTACTCTTGTCTGGCAAATCCCATGGGCAGAGGAGCCTGGTAGGCTGCAGTCCATGGGGTCGCTAAGAGTCGGACACGACTGAGCGACTTCACTTTCACTTTTCACTTCCATGCATTGGAGAAGGAAATGGCAACCCACTCCAGTGTTCTTGCCTGGAGAATCCCAGGGACAGGGGAACCTGGTGGGCTGCCGTCTATGGGGTCGCGCAGAGTCAGACACGACTGAAGTGACTTAGCAGCAGCAGCAGCATACTTTGTGAGAAGTAAACAAATACTGTGAAATAAAGCATTGAGCAAAATGAAAATGATATAGACTTTTGTACTGAGGGAAGAGAGAGACCAGAAAACATTTAAATGTGTGGAGCATCACCATTTATAGCTATAGAAATATTTTTTAATTGGTGCATTGTACATAACTCTTTGTAAGAATAAAGAAACTGTTTTATTCTCTTAAGATTGTATTTCTGTGTTATTGATTTGAGATTTCTGATTTTTTTCTTATTTTGTTTGTGTCCTATCTTTTTAATGAACTTGGCTAAAAGCTTGTCAATTTTGTTTATCTTTTCAAAAAACAACAACATGTTCCACATGCACTTGAAAAGAATGCATATTCTGTTGTTTTGGGATGGAATGTCCTGTAGATATCGAGTCTAACTTAACTAATATGTCATTTAAGGTCACTGTTTCATTATTGCTTTTCTGTCAGGATGATCTGTTCGTTGATGTAAGTGGAATGTTAAAGTCCACAATTTTACTTTATTGTTGTCAATTTCTCCCTTTATGTCTGCTAATATTTGCTTTATATATTTAGGTGTTCCTGTATTAGGTACATGTATATTTATAAATGTTATATATTGTTCTTGTATTGATCCTTTTATCTTTGTATAATGTTTCTTTGTCTTTTTTACAGTCTTTGTTTTAAAGTTTCCTTTGTGTGACATGAGTATTACTAGCCCAGCTTTCTTTTTGTTTCCATTTACATGGAATATCTTTTTCATCCCCTCACTTTTGGTCTGTGTGTGTTTTTAGCTCTGATGTAAGTCTCTTTATGTGCTGTCCTAAGTCATGGTAAGTCGCTTCAATCCTGTCCAACTCTTTGTGACCCCATGGAGCCTAGCCTGCCAGGCTCTTCTGTCCAGGGGATTCTCCAACAAGACTACTAGAGTGGGTTGTCATTTCCTACTCCAGGGGATCTTCCCAACTCAGGGATTGAACCCAAGTCTCTTACATCTCCTGCACTGGCAGGCTGGTTCTTTACCACTAGCACCACCTGGGAAGCATTATAGACAATGTATGAGACAGTCTTGTTTTTTTAATCCAGTCAGCCACCCTATGTCTTTTGATTGCAGCATTTAGCCCATTAACATTTAAAGTGATTATTAATGGGTATTTACTTATTGACATTTTGCTATTTGTTTCCTGGTTGTTTGTGTAGTTATCTCTGTTTTCTTCTTTTATTCTCTTCCCTTGTGATCTGGTGATTTTCTTTAGTGGTATGCATGTGTTCTTTTCTCTCTAGTTTAAATATTTTAGGTTTTTCAATTGTGGTTACCATGGAGTTTATATATGTTGCTGCTGCTGCTGCTGCTAAGTTGCTTCAGTCATGTCCGACTCTATGCAACCCCATAGACGGCAGCCCATCAGGTTCCACCGGCCCTGGGATTCTCCAGGCAAGAACACTGGAGCAGGCTGCCATTTCCTTCTCCAATGCATGAAAGTGAAAGGTGAAAGTGAAGTTACTCAGGCAAGAGTACTGGAGTGGGGTGCCATGTTACCCTATAACTATTGCTTTAAACTGGTAGTCATTTAAGTTCAAACATATTTTAAGAGTATTTTACTCCCCTACCACATTTTATGTTTTTGATATAACATTTTACATCTTCATGTTTATCCTTTCACTGTTTATCATAGTTATAGTTGATTTTACAATTTTTTCCCTTTTAACCTTCATACTAGCTTTGTTGAGTGGCTGAACCATAGCCTTTACTAAATATTTGCCTTTACTGGTGGACTTCCAATTCCTATAATTTCTTGTTTCTTGTTGTTCTTTTTCACTTAAAGTAGCCCCTTAAACATTTCTTGTAAAGTTCATTTAGTATTGATATTGAGAACCTCTTTTTGTCTCATTCAATTCTAAATGTAAACTATGAGAGGTAGAGTATCCTAAGTTGTAGGATTTTTCCCTTTCAACACTTTAAGTATACAATGTCATTCTTTTCTGGCCTGCAATGTTTCTGCTAAAAATTGGCTGATAGCCTTATGAGGAAGGGTTTTATGTGACTCTGTTTTTCTCTTGTTGCTTTTAAATTTCACTCTTTAACTTTTGCCATTTTAGTTATGATGTTGGTGTTGATCTTTGAGTTCATCTTGTTTGGTACTATCTATAGTTTCCCTGGTGGCTCAGCAGTAAAAATCCACCTGCAATGCAGGAGAACACAGTTTTGATCACTGAGTTGGGAAGATCCACTGGAGAAGGAAATGGCAACCCACTCCAGTATTCTTGCTTAGGAAATCCCATGGACAGAGGAGCCTGGAGGGCTACAGTCCATGGGGTTGCAAAAGAGTTAGTCATGACTTAGCTACTAAACCACAACACCAACAACATGTTTCTTGTACCTTGATATCTGTTTTCTTTTTCAGATTCAGAGAGCTTCCCTTGTAGCTCATCTGCTAAAGAACCCACCTGCAATGAAGGGTTGGGAAGATCCGCTAGAGAAGGGATAGGCTGCCCAGTCCAGTATTCTTGGGCTTCCCTTGTGGCTCAGCTGGTAAAGAATCCACCTGCATCGTGGGAGACCTGGGTTTAATCCCTGAGTTGGAAAGATCCCCTGGAGAAAGGAACAGCTACCAACTCCAGTATTCTGGCCTGAAGAATTCCATAGACTATATAGTCCATGGGGTTGTAAAGAGTCAGACACAACTGAGCAACTTTCACTTTCAGATTCAGAAAGTTTTTAACCATAATTTTATCAAACATATTTTTTAACCCTTTTCTCTTCCCTCTCATACTTCTGGACACCTATAATGCAAATGTTAGTACACTTGATGTTGTCACAGGTTCCTCATTATTTAATTTCTTTTTCTTTTTGCTGTTCATATTCAGTGATTTCCATTATTGTATATTCCAGATTGCTTAGGCATTCTTCTGTATCACCTAATCTTCTGTTAATTCCTTCTAGTGTATTTTTCATTTCAGTTATTTTATTCTTCAACTCTGACATATTTTTAATATTTTCTAATTTTTTGTTAAAATTCTCATTGTGTTCATATTTTTCTCAATCAGCATTTTATTATATTACTTTGAACTCTTTATAAGAAACGTTATCTCCATTTCATTAGGGTGTTTTCCAATTTTTTATTGTTCTTTCATTTGAAATATATTCCTATGTTTCCTTATTTTGTTTAACTTACTCTGCCTCTGTGAAATTAGGTAAAATAGTTCCCTATCCCCATTTTGAAGGCATTTCTTTGTGTGTGAGTGTCCCTATGCAGGCTGCATGTACTTGGAAGCTTTGGTGGGAGAGCTGGATCTGAAGTGAACAAAAGCAGTGTCTTTCCCCAGAGTATGATGATAGCAACAGCCTTGGTATAAGGTACTGCTGGAGTTGGAAGGACTAGAGCTACAATCAAGTGTGAGCTGGAGCTTCTTTTATGCTCTGCGGTATTCACGACCCTATCAGGGTTAAGGTTGAGGCCTTAGGGGCTGGAGCAGGAGTCCTGAGGGAGTTGGGTTTCTCCCACATGTGATGACAGACTCCCCATTGTTTGGGGCTTGGCCAAGGCATGAGGATTTGTCTGGACTTCTAGGCTGGTTTCACTTTTTCCCTGGTATGTACCTTGGTTAGGGGCTGGGTTGGACCTGAGAAGTTATAGCCACACTACTGAGCTGGTTTTACTTCCTCCCAAGTGTGTGCACAGACATGTGTCTTCAATTGTCTCCACTCTGAAGCTGATTTCATTCCCTCTGAAATATGTGTACCTACCCTGGAAATGGTTGCCTCCACATTGGTCAGAGGCAGGACTGGGACCAAGAGGGACTCCATTTCCTCTAAGTATGCACACTTTCATTGGCAATGGCAGCCTCTGCCTTAGTTGGGGGCAGCACCAGAGCTACAGGTGGTAGAGCAGAAGCCTGGGGGACATTCTGTGATAGTCCTAGCAAGCTGCCCAGAGCAGCAGGAAAATTTCAATCTGCTGCCTTCACACTGTGACTGGGAGTAAGCAAGTCTGTGTGTGTGCTCTTCAGGATGGAGGCTCAGTTTCTTAACAACGTTCTGGTAAGCCCCACTGTTTTTCAAACCAACTGAAGGGGCTCATCTTACCTGTGTTAAATCGCAAGGCTGCAGTCCCTAATATGTGATTTAAACCCCTTACTCCTCACAGACGATCCCAAACACTGTGATATCCCTTCATTGTCTGTGTACCCCACTAGGGGTACAGGACCTAACTAGGTTGCTTCTCCTCCCTTCCTGCCAGACTATGAGTGAATCTTTCTTTATAGTTTTCTTATAGGAGTTGAATCAAATCTCTTACAATTGTACAGCAGAAGTGACAAAGAGATTCAAGGGATTAGATCTGATAGGGTGCTTAAAGAATGATGGATGGAGGTTTGTAACATTGTACAGGGGGCAGTGATCAGAACCATCCTCAAGAAAAAGAGATGCAACAAGACAAAATGGTTGTCTAAGGAGGCCTTACAAATAGCTGAGAAAAGAAGAGCAGTGAAAGGCAAAGAAGAAAAGGAAAGATAAACCCATCTGAATGTATAATTCCAAAGAATAGCAAGGAGAGATAAGAAAGCCTTTCTAAGTGAATAATGAAAAGAGAATGGGAAAGACTAGAGATGTCTTCAAGAAAATTAGAGATACCAAGGGGACATTTCATGCAAAGATGGGCATCATAAAGGACAGAAATTATATGGACCTAACAAAAGTAGAAGATATTAAGAAGAGGGGGCAAGAATGCACAAAAAAACTGAACAAAAAAGATCGTCATGACCCAGATAACCATGATGGTGTGATCACTCACCTAGAGACAGATATTCCTGGAATGCAAAGTCAAGTGGGCCTTAGGAAACATCACTATGAACACAGCTAGTGGAGGTGATGGAATTCCAGGTGAGCTATTTCGAGTCCTAAAAGATGATGCTGTTAAAGTGCTGCACTCAATATGTCTACAAATTTGGAAAACTCAGCAGTGGCCACAAGACTGGAAAAGGTCAGTTTTCATTCCAGTCCCAAAGAAAGGCAATGCCAAAGAATGTTCCAACTACCACAGAATTGTGATTATTTTACAGGCTATCAAGGTAATGCTCAAAATCCTTCAAGCTAGAGTTCAATAGTATGTGAACTGAGAACTTCCAGATGCTCAAGTTGGGTTTAGAAAAGGCAGAGGAACCAGAGATCAAATGCCAACACCTGCTGGATCACAGAAAAAGCAAGAGAATTCTAGAAAAACATCTACTTCTGCTTCATTGACTACATGAAATCCTTTACTGGATCACAACAAGTTGTGGAAAATTATTCACGACATGCAAATACCAGACCACTTTATCTGCCAACAGGTCAAGAATCATCAGTTAGAACCAGACATGGAACAATGAACTGGTTCAAATTTGGAAAAGGAGTACATGAAGGCTGTATATCGTCACCTTGCTTATTTAACTTATATGCAGTGTACATCATGCAAAATGCTGGTGTGGATAAAGCACAAGCTATAATCAAGATTGCCAGGAGAAATATCAAAAACCTCAGATATGCAGATGACACCACCTTTATGGCAGAAAGTGAAAAGAAACTAAAGAGCCTCTTGATGAAAGTGGAAGAGGAGAGTGAAAAAGCTGGCTTAAAGCTCAACATTCAAAAAACAAAGTCATGGCATCCAGTCCCATCACTTCATGAAAATAGATGGGGAAACAGTGGAAACAGTGACAGACTTTCTTTTCTTTGGCTCCAAAATCACTGCAGATGGTGACTGCAGCCATGAAATTAAAAGACGCTTGCTCCTTGGAAGAGAAGCTATGATCAACCTAGACAGTGTATTAAAAAGCAGAGAAATTACTTTACTTACAAAGGTCCATCTTGTTAAAGCTATGGTTTTTCCAGTAGTCATGGATGGATGTGAGAGTTGGACCATAAAGAAGGCTCAGCTCCAAAGATTGATGCTTTTGAACTGTGGTGTTGGAGAAGACTCTTGAGAGTCCCTTGGTCATCAAGGAGATCAAACCATTCAGTCCTAAAGGAAACTAACTCTGAATATCTTTGGAAGGACTGATGCTCAAGCTGAAGCTCCAATACTTAGGCCACCTGATGCAAACAGCCAACTCATTGGAAAAAACCCTGATGCTGGGAAAGATTGAAGGCAGGAGGAGAAGGAGACTACAGAGGACAAGATGGCTGGATGGCATCACCGACTCAATGGACATGAGTTTGAGCAAACTCTAAGAGATAGTGAAGGACAGGGAAGCCTGATGTGCTGCAGTCCATGGCATTACTAAGAGTCGGACGCTACTGAGTGACTGAACAACAACAACAACAACATAGAGGAGTTGTCTTTGTAGTCTTCAGGTTGATTTCAGCAAGAATTGTTCTATATGTAGTTGTAGTTGTGACGTTTTCATGAAGGTGGGGGATCTTAGAGTCCTCCTACCTTCCATCTTAATCATACCTCTTAGAGAGTTGAAAATTGTACCAGTGGCTCACATTTGTGGCATGCATGATGGTAATTTTTTTAAAAAACAATGTTGGATTAGAAGGTAAGGTAAGGAAGAAAATGCTACCTCTCTCTATACCATGAATCCTATTCCCATGCAGATGTTATACTATAAGTGTAAAATATAGCATGCTCTATATTGACATGGATTTACTGAGGGATATGTACATTAGAAAGTGGTCTTTTTGTGAAGTTAATGGCAGTCATTTTTGTAGAGAGAAGACCTTGTATTTAAGGAAGTTTCATGATTCAAGGGTATGTTATAAGTGAATCAAAGAGACAGGAGCTAAAAATAAAGCATTTCATTTGATTATTCAGTAACAGGTTTATCTTGACATCTTCATTGTGAATTTGGCCTTTCAATTTAATCTTTTATTTTTTCTTTCTAGCTGCCAATATCTGCTGAATGGGGCATAGCAATAATCATCAAGCTTGAATTAAAATGTGGGACTGAATGCACAAGGAACTTTGCATTTTAAAGCCATCCCAGTTTTCCCTAAATAATACAGCCAAAAAGGTCTGAAGGGTTTGTTGAAAAATCTGTTCAGGAATTGGTTTATAGGCATTATCTTACTTTAGCTGTGTGCATCTGTATTCATTGATAGGATTCCCGAGTGTTGCCAGGATAAAACTGGAAGAATAACATTACCTTTATAGTGATACCCTAGTGTATCATGTACTTTTTAAGTTATAATGAACCAAGAACTATGCTTGGTCTCAATGATATGGAAAACCCAGAGCTTTTTTAGTTTGCACATGCAAGAAAATTATTTCCTTTTAAAGCTGACAATACTTATTAAAATGCCTTTGCATTCAAAGTGAGATCTTCTAATGCACAATGCATCTTCTAACTATATATAAATTTTCATTATAATAGAGACTTGCAGACACAAAAGTAAATAAATACATAAAATGTTTTTATCCAACTAATATTTAATTTGACTTCACTATTTGAGGGTCCATTGTGGGACCACAAGAAAGTAAATCTTCATGAAGATTATAATCTAATTGGAGAGATCTACTTCCTACTAAAGCAAAGCTAACTATTAGTATAATTATAAATTCGCAGGGGGAAATGGGCAGTTCAGATGAGAAGCATTGCTAGGGTTCACAGGAAGGACAATTCTCTAACAAGAGGTGTAGTAGTTAAAAAGAATGAAGAATTTTGAGTCTAGAGATCTGGAGTTAAGTTAGGACTCTATTACTTCAAAATCTGAATAGATGGCCTGATGTCCCTGAACCTAGGTGCCTAGGGTTGTTGGTCTTTGGGGTTCCCACTCCAGTATTCTTACCTGGAGAATTCCATGGACAGAGGGGTTGCAAGAGTTGAAGACAACTGAGTGACTAACACAATGCTACTGTAGTAGACAGTATTCAGATTCTTTTACTTTTTCAGATATCACTAAGTAACAGCTATGTGCATGGCAGAATTTATTTAAACTTGGGACAGTAAAAAGAATATAAGTGCCAGAGGAAAATGATATAATATATGCAATTTTAAATTAGCATCTTCTACTCATAGAAGTCTTCTGATCATTTCCTTCAATGGAGAATTTCCAAAGGTTCTTTGTATTTATTTTTAGAATACAGCCTCTGATCATATTATCAGCCTTTCCTCTATCTTATCCTCAACCTTTTCCTTCCCTCCCCTACATGGTTTCCCATTCCCAAAGTCTTCTTCATTCCTATCTTGGGCAAAGCAATTTAGTTCTAATTTTGACTCATCCTTAGATCAGTAAACATTTAGACAGAGCATTGAAAGGCCTCCTACCTACTCACACTTAGAGATGGCAAATTCTTGTGTAATTCTGCCATACAGATTTCTAATTAAAACTCCATCCTGGAACACTCACCAAATGTGCAAAATGGTGTTGCCCATGTCCCATCCTACCTATCTGTATTGCTTTGTTGTGAGTGTCAGAAGTTAGATCTCAAAATTTCCTTCTCTAGTCAATTTGAATACTGAATGTAGTATATATTTAGAGTACATTTACCAAATATTTATACCTTTCTGAAGTAATGCATTTAATTCTCACAACAATCCTATAAGACAGGATCCTCAGTTAGTCACATATTACTAATAAAGAAATTGAGGATCAGAGTAGTTGTCATCTGTTTCAGTGTCACACAATGGGCAGGTAGCAGGGCCAGAATTCAAAATTAGGTGTGTCTGAGTGCAAAGCCCGTTCTCATTATTCAATTCTACCTCTCACTGGATGGGCTGCAAGAGGCTACATATAGAAGATGACATTTGAGCTGGGTTTTGAATAATAATCAGCAAGATTCATGCAGGTGGATTCTTTACTGTCTGAGCCACCAAGGAAGCCCAAGATTTCAGTAGATGGAGACATGCATACAAAGATGGAAGCTCAGAGAGAATATTCCAAATTGAGAGGACCACAGGAAAAAAAGTATCTTCAGGATTTGATGCATCATATGAGTTTGTGGTAACACTTTCAGGAAATTAGTTAGCAACAAGATATTTTTCAGTCATGAACCTAAGATTATTGGCAAACTATATTTAACTAGCCCCTGTCAATCCCAGGCTACACTTCAGATATTGTCATACCAAATAACTTCAAGACAGCATATGAGGTTTATAGCTATTTCTTTCTTCATAAAAGATAACACTTTGAGTCATGAAGTGAAATTTAAAAGTAGGATCAGGTAAAATCAGAGAAATCTAGAGAACACTAAAATTTTAAAAAAATTGAATTTTACCTTTTACAATAGAGAACAGGCTAAGAATGCTAACACTTTTCATGAACATCAACAAATTTCCTTATATTAATGTAAACGTGTGTTTTATATGAGATTTCTTTTTTCACATCATCATCAACTCCAAGTTCTAATTAGCTGTCATTGTTGGTGGAAATGTATTGACTTGTTGAACAAAATTGATAGAACTCAAACATTTTATTAATGACTGTGGATTATCATTATAAACTTCTATCACTTTTCTAGGTTATTATAAAATGATGCTTTATCTCTGCACTAAGTAGCCTCAGAAAATATTTTCACTTCTTTTGCATGACATATTTATGGTTTTCCTGTATTATTAATTCTAGTCAGACTGTCAGAATCCTCTTTTTTAAACCCCCTTCTACTTTCGATCTGCTGCAACTTATTAGGGCTTATTATAATTCTGTCTAAAGTTAAACTACCTCTGAGTGAGAGCCTGGAATGTTTCCTCATGAATAAACTTGTGATATCTATTTTGGCTGCTGAAGACATTTGTTTATGTTTTAATTTTTATATATTTTGTGATTACATAAGGAAGCTATGGACATGAGAGTTGGGTAAGGAATGATGGATATAGACATTTAAAAGTAGAATCATTAAAGGTACATTTTAGAAGAGCTAAAGCAGAGAATCCTTTCAAAGCACAGAAAATGAAGAGAATTCATATTTTATTTATGTGTGTTCCATATTAAATCAACTTTGAAGAATCATAAAGTTACATTTTAAAATTGTAAATTTTAAAAGTTTAAAAAGCATAAAATAAATATGTAAAATACATTGTATGAAAATAGGAAAACATTTCATCATGTTTCTGAGGTAGTCTAGAACAGTCACTCAAATCTCTATGCTTTAGTTTCCACATCTGTAAAATGTAGATAATTTAATACCACCTTACACTTAGGGTTGTTAAGAAGATAAAATGAGTTAACATGCATAAAAAAGAAGTAGAATATCATTTGGTCTATAATAAATGCAATTTAAACGAGTCCTTTTTTATCACTTGTCAGCCTTTTGGCTAAGATCACTTGTAAACTAGTCATTTTATTAACACAAGGATTGTTTTACATTTTCCTTTGTTTTTATTTTTAATGTTCAAAAGACTCCATTCTATCTATTATGAATACTGAATGTAGTATATACTTAGAGTACTTTTACCAAATATTTGTACGTTTGAAGTAATGTCATTAAATCTCACAACAATCCTATAAGGTAGAATCTTCAATTAGTCACATATTACCAATAAGGAAATTGAGGATCAGAGTAGTTGTCATTTGTTTAAGTGTCACACAATGGATAGGTAGCAGAGTCAGAATTCAATACAATTACAGAATTGTAAAACACTGTAAGATGTGTAAGACTTTGCCTTTCTTATTTGATTCAGTGCCTAGGATTATTGCTGAATGACAGGATGGGTCATGGTGGAGAAATTATGACTTTAGATGTATTATAGGCAATGTTGCTATACATTGTGGACTGAAATTATGTCTGTTTTATCAAAGACTTAAATGTCAGTATTGGCAAGGCTAGATTAAATTATGATGAGTTTTGTGATAAATACCTTGTTCTTTAGAAGACTATTCCTCAGTACTTAACTTAACATGATGATGTGCTAATGCCAAGAATGATGAGCTAGCAGCCATGTTACAATTAGATTGTTCATTTTATCATTAGAAAAATGTAATAAATAGATGGCAATACAAATATATCATCTAGGTGCTTTTTTGACTTATACTATACAGAGAAGTGAAAAGCAAAGGAGAAAAGGAAAGATATAAGCATCTGAATGCAGAATTCCAAAGAATAGCAAGGAGAGATAAGAAAACCTTCCTCAGAGACCAATGCAAAGAAATAGAGGAAAACAACAGAATGGGAAAGACTAGAGATCTCTGCAAGAAAATTAGAGATACCAAGGGAACATTTCGTGCAAAGACGGGCTCGATAAAGGACAGAAATGGTATGGACCTAACAGAAGCAGAAGATATTAAGAAGAGGTGGCAAGAATACACAGAAGAACTGTACAAAAAAGATCTGCATGACCCAGATAATCACGATGGTGTGATCACTCACCTAGAGCCAGACATCCTGGAAAGTGAAGTCAAGTGGGCCTTAGAAAGCATCACTACGAACAAAGCTAGTGGAGGTGAGGGAATTCCAGTTGAGCTATTTCAAATCCTGAAAGATGATGCTGTGAAAGTGCTGCACTCAATATGCCAGCAAATTTGGAAAACTCAGCAGTGACCACAGGACTGGAAAAGGTCAGTTTTCATGCCAATCCCAAAGAAAGACAATGCCAAAGAATGCTCAAACTACCGCACAATTGTACTCATCTCACACACTAGTAAAGTAATGCTCAAAATTCTCAAAGCCAGGTTTCAGCAATATGTGAACCGTGAAATTCCAGATGTTCAAGCTGGTTTTAGAAAAGGCAGAGGAACCAGAGACCAAATTGCCAACATCTGCTGGATCATCGAAAAAGCAAGAGAGTTCCAGAAAAACATCTAGTTCTGCTTTATTGACTATGCCAAAGCCTTTGACTGTGTGGATCACAATAAACTGTGGAAAATTCTGAAAGAGATGGGAATACCAGACCACCTGATCTGCCTCTTGAGAAACCTATATGCAGGTCAGGAAGAAACAGTTAGAACTGGACATGGAACAACAGACTAGTTCCAAATAGGAAAAGGAGTACGTCAAGGCTGTATAGTGTCACCCTGCTTACTTAACTTATATGCAGAGTACATCATGAGAAACGCTGGACTAGAAGAAGCACAAACTGGAATCAAGATTGCCGGGAGAAATATCAGTGACCTCAGATATGCAGATGACACCACCCTTATGGCAGAAAGTGAAGAGGAACTAAAAAGCCTCTTGATGAAAATGAAAGAGGAGAGTGAAAAAGTTGGCTTAAAACTCAACATCCAGAAAATGAAGATCATGGCATCAGTGTCAGACTTTATATTTTGGGGTTCAAAAATCACTGCAGATGGTGACTGCAGCCATGAAATTAAAAGATGCTTACTCCTTGGAAGGAAAGTTATGACCAACCTAGATAGCATATTCAAAAGCAGAGACATCACTTTGCCAACAAAGGTCCGTCTAGACAAGGCTATGGTTTTTCCTGTGGTCATGTATGGATGTGAGAGTTGGACTGTGAAGAAAGCTGAGCACCAAAGAACTGATGCTTTTGAACTGTGGTGTTGGAGAAGACTCTTGAGAGTCCTTGGACTGCAAGGAGATCCAACCAGTCCATTCTGAAGGAGATCAGCCCTGGGATTTCTTTGGAAGGAATGATACTAAAGCTGAAACTCCAGTACTTTGGCCACCTCATGCGAAGAGTTGACTCACTGGAAAAGACTCTGATGCTGGGAGGGATTGGGGGCAGGAGGAGAAGGGGATGACAGAGGATGAGATGGCTGGATGGCATCATGGACTTGATGGACATGAGTCTGAGTGAACTCCGGGAGTTGGGGGATGGACAGGGAGGCCTGGCATGCTGCGATTCATGGGGTCACAAAGAGTCGGACAGAACTGAGTGACTGAACTGACTGAACTGATTCCCAGTATAGAGAGGAAAATTTTGTAGGCAATATTGAAAATTACAGTAAATAGAAATCCTTAGACCATTTCTTTCTGATATCAATACAATTATCTGAAGAGTTTTTAAAATTCACACAATTGTATTAATATATCTGTCCATGAAAAATGCCACCATAACAAGTAAAACGGCAAGTTTAGAGAAAGTTTGTAATATGTTTAAAATTTACAGTATATTTAATGTCAAAGACATGCAACCTTAATACACAGAAGACATGTGTAGGGGAGAAAAAGCACATATAAAGAGAAAAATGAGCAAAAATCTATCTGGTAGATACAAAACGAAAAACACAAATGGTTAATAAATCTCTTTAGCAATAAAAATGCAAATTAAAATGAGATAAATTAGCCCCCAGTGGAATTGGCAGGGTTTTTAAATGACAAGTGTTCAGTGCTGACAACATCATGGGAAATAAGCACTCTCACACCCTGCTGGTGGTAGTGTAAATTGCTTGGCCCAGTCTGCAGAGCAATTTAGCAAACAGAATGTCTTGAAAATGTTCATACCCTTTGACTCAGCAAGTTTGCTTCTAATAATATATCTTACAAAAATAATTGGACAAATGGGCACCTATAAATGAGCAAGGACATTCATCATATAATTTTCTTCTAATATTGAGAAAATAAAGTCATTTAATGTTGGTTTGGTTGGCTTTGCACTAGTTATGTAAGTTAAGATATGTTATATACAGAGAAGGCAATGGCACCCCACTGCAGTACTCTTGCCTGGAAAATCCCATGGACAGAGGAGCCTGATAGGCTGCAGTCCATGGGGTCGCAAAGAGTCGGACACGTCGGAGCAACTTCACTTTCACTTTTCACTTTCATGCTTTGGAGAAGGAGATGGCAACCTACTCCAGTATTCTTGCCTGGAGAATCCCAGGGACGGGGGAGCCTGGTGGGCTGCCGTCTATGAGGTCGCACAGAGTCGGACACGACTGAAGCAACTTAGCAGCAGCAGCATACCAAGAAATACTGCCAAATTTGCTGATTACTTATTATTTGCTACTTGTCTTATTTGCATTATTTCATTTCCCCCTTACCACAACACTAGGGACTAATTATTTCCCCATGTTGTACATGAGAATATTGGTCATCAGACTAAATAACTTATCCAAAAACTGAAAACTAGGTCCATCAAATGCCAAGACTCAGTCTCTCAACAATATGCCATATTGTAGTATTTGGTAACTTGGAAAGAAATGAAAAAACAGAATGCCAAATAATACCTAAGTATGGCTCCATTTTTCATGTAGTTTTAGGTGGTAGTGTTGCAGGGGATTTTACGACCTACTTTTGCACATATGTTTTCAATAGGTATATTTGTTCATGTAATATTTAAAGTTATATTTTCAAATGAATTGACTTCAACTTAATTGCTAAGTCACTAGAGTCATATTCAGGAACTCAACTAAAATCAAAGATATTCTACACAAGAGAGAAGTGCTTGTGTGTGTACTTGCATTTGTGTCTACTTCAAGCCCTGGGAATGGAAAAGAATGGAAACTTGTTAACTGACTTTACTATTTATTCTCTGTCTCTTTTGATGCTAAGTTGTGTCTGACTCTTGCAACCTCATGGACTGTAGCCTACCAGGCTCTTCCATCCACGGAATTTTTCAGGCAAGAGTACTGGAGCAGGTTGCCATTTCCTTCTCCAGGGGATCTTCCTTACCCAAGAATCGAACCCAGGTCTCCTGCATTGCAGGCAGATTATTTACCAACTGAGATATGAGGGATAGTACCTAATATGTTCCACTAAGTTTATTTCAATAGTTAAAACAATTCACTTCTTACATAGAACATGACTCATAAAGTTCCATCCAAAGTGAATACAGTTAATTGCAGCATGATTTTACATAGCGAACTCTGTACTCAATATCAAATTTTCCTTTTGTGTATTACCATAACCAGAATGAAAGATTTCATAATGATAATAGTGAAATCACTGTCTCTTTTGTTATCATTTCATACCAAAGAGATAAACATAATATTTAATTCATAAATTTAATTCAGTTCATATTTACAAAGTGTATGGTCTATGCCAGTTAAGAGGGAAATAAAGACATGGTCCTTGCTTCTGTGAAGCACACTGTCTGGTTATGGAAAGAGTTATGCCATGCAAATTGATCATGTAGTAAAAAATATATTTTTTGGAAACCTGAAAAGTGGTCAAACAAATGACATTCATTCTTTTATGCAGTTCCACTTACTGGGTGCCAGAAAGTGTCCTACATACGGCAGATACAACAACAAATAAACATAGTTCTTGGTCCCAAGTGGCTCACAGTCTGGCAGGGTACTCACAAAATCATTAACAAAATCAAATAATTTTTATGAAAAGTGTAGTGGAGCCTTAACTAATTGAGATTATAGGAGAAGAGCTCAAAAACTGTTTCATCTATGGCAAGCAGAATGTAATGGAGTGAGGAAACCATCCTCTTCAAAATGTTTGAATGAGCCAGTACATCTAATATTATGACTTGACATATTTCTGCACAATTTTTATGCATTATTACTTAGATCTGGTCGACATTCTCCTTTTCACAGGCCAAGGCTGCCAACTAAGCATATCATAACATCACAGTTCTGTATTCCAAAATGTTTTCTTCTGTCTTGAAATTATGTATCGTGTTTCCTTGGTGTCAGAAAGTGAAACACAAAAGATCCATGTCAGTGTAAGTCAGAAAGCAACCATGAAAATGTGTTTGCCTTAGTGATGAAACATCCAGACTTTTAAACCAGAGCTTGCAGACTCTCCAAGAAACTCTTTGAGAAAAACTTTAGCCTTGATACTGCCATTCTGGGGCCTGAAAATCAATCTTATTGAAGACTGAATCATCACAATTAAATAAAAGATTATCTAAATAAAGCAAAACTCAACATGGTCCCCATTACTGACTATTCTGGCCTTGCAGGACTCGTGTATCATTTCTAAAGAATGAAATAGTCCTAACAATAGATGAGAAATAGATAAAAAGGATCATTTATGTCAGCAACACCTATGCCTGACTATTGCAAGAGCAACAACCTCATTCCCTCTAGTCTTGCTCTACCTCCTCCATCTCATCTGATGATGAACTTTCTTGCTTTCAAATCTGTTTATCAGACTGGTAAAATTTTCAGACAACTTAATCCATTTTTTTCTGGGCTAAAACATCAAAATTCATTATTATGGCACACAAATTCTTTATGTCAACCTCTCTAGTCATAACTCTCACCATCTCTTTCCTTGAACCATAGGCTCCACCTCATTCTGTCCTCTTCGGACAATTTATCTATCTTTCATTACAAGCAGGTCTTAGAGGTAATGTGGGTTTGTTTCCAGATCGCTGCAATAAAGTTAAGGTTGCAA
Source organism: Bos grunniens (assembly GCF_055505025.1). Classification (NCBI taxonomy): domain Eukaryota; kingdom Metazoa; phylum Chordata; class Mammalia; order Artiodactyla; family Bovidae; genus Bos; species Bos grunniens. The sequence continues at coordinate 119,110,428 of NC_141194.1, read as the reverse complement.
CAAAGCAAGTCACACAAATTTTGTGATTTTGAAGTGCATATAAAAGCTATGTTTTTGTAAAGCAATTTTCCCCCAATTAAAAATAAATTTTAAAAATTTATGTTTACATGATACTGTAGTCTATTGTGTGTCATAACTTTAAGTCTAAAAATCAATGTACATACTTTATTTTTAAAAATGCTTTGTTGCTAAAAATGCTAACAATCATCTGACAGTGCAGGGTTGCTATGAATACTCAACCTGTAAAAAATGCAGTATCTTTGAAGTACAATAAAATGAAGTGCAATAAAACAAGATCTGCCTGTACTTAGTTTGATAGTTAGCTGATGCAGCTCCCAAAATAAAGGTAATCTTTTACTCCTTTATAACTCTACCGTCTGCCTACATTTATTGATAAAATGTTTGACTCTATATGTTGAACTAATAGCTCCATAAAAGGATGGTTTTTTCCTTAAATGTCTAAAAAATTGTTCCTAGCTTTATACCTACAACATAGTTGGTACTCAGTAGATTTTTTTTATTGAATGAATTAATGAAAACCCTGAGCAGGTATTGATTGAATCTAAAGATTTGATATAAAAAGATGTCCAAGCAGGGAAAGAAGAAAAAGAACTCTGGACCTGTCTGTGTAAGCAAATTTCTCACAGAAAATATATAAAGGTCATACCAGAATACCCTAAGGCAAAATGTGGATCTTTGAGAAAAATTTAAAAATGTAGTATGATAACCAGAGAAGAAAAATCATAATAGGCCTATTTTTTATTTTTGTATGTGAATCTTCACATGTGGAAAGAACAGATAAAATTAAAGGGATAATGTTTTGGGAGAATAGTAAAAATGATTGCTTCTTATTACTAAGATAGTAGCAAGAAATGATCATCTGGCAACTGGAACACAGCTCCAGGCTTATTACTTCACACAATGCAAGTATTTCCGATGCAATTATAGCAGAACTCCTGTAATTGATGCTCTTTCCAGTAAAGACCCTATATGTATAACATAGAAATCCAAATCACTTCATAAATACTTCAGTGTAATGGGACTGGCTGTGGCTTCCCTGGTGGGTCAGACAGTAAAGAATCCACCTGCAATGCAGGAGACTCGGGTTTGATCTCTGGGTTGGTAAGATCCCCTGGAGGAGGGCATGGCAACCCACTCCAATATTCTTTCCAGGAAAATCCCCATGCACAGAGGAGCCTGACTGTCTACAGTCCACGGGGTTGCAAAGAGTTGGACATGACTGAGCAACTAAGCACAAGCACATTGCATGCAGGAGGTAATTCCTTGTGAATAGAAAGAAAACAGGTATGTGGAACTCAAATCTTGGTGAATAGAGCCCTGGTGGCATGTGCTATATAAGTTTCAACAAAATAAGCTCCCTGCTTCTGTGGCCCCTGATTCTAAAACTGAAAGGAATGGTCGAGTTTAAAAGTTGAGACCTTAAAATTTTTATTGTGCACTTTTTTTTTACTGTTGTTGGTACTATTTGTGCATCCACAATTGACTGTAAATTAAACTGGAGTATCTAATGGAGAGGGCTTCCCAGGTGGCTTAGTGGTAAAGAATCCACCTGCCAATGGAGGGGACACAGGAAACATGGGCTTGATCTCTGGGTTGAGAAGATCCCCTGGAAAAGGAAATGACAACTTGCTTTAGTATTCTTGCCTGGGAAATCCCATGGACCGAGGAGCCTGGTAGGCTACAGTCCATGGGGTCACAAAAGTCAGACATGACTGAGCGAGTAAACAACAAAAACAATTTAATGGAAAGTGTGTGTTAGTCGCTCAGTCATGTCTGACTCCTTGCAGTCCCATGGACTGTAGCCCACCAGGCTCCTCTATCTGTGAAATTCTCCAGGCAAGAATACTGGAGTGGGTTGCTATTCCTTTCTCCAGGGGGTTTTCCCAACCCAGGGATCAAACCTGAGTCTCGCATTGCAGGCAGATTCTTTACCATCTGAGCCACCAGAGAAGCAGAATTTAATGGAGGACATAGGCTGAAAAACCTTGCCCTCATCTAGTGGACAGAGCTAAGCAGATAAATGAGTAAAATACATAATGTATTTCACCAACACATCACTTGGTGACATAGGAGCGAAATAAAGTGGGGAGGAGCCGAGGTGAGGGCAGGGGGAGGGTTTCCTCAGTATTCCACAGCCATACATACATTACAGTCCTAAGAAGCCTGGGTAATTATTGTAAGTCAAGAAAATGGACATAATATCATTGGTCTTGAGATCTCAAGGTAAATAAGAGATATGAGGCTATGAATGCTGAGGAGGAATGGAGAGGTGAGGAGGTTTAAGACTCCAAGGTCTTAATCAGATTTAGGGCATCTTCTGGACTTCTGCTATGGAGCCAGGAAGACCCTTGGGAGGAATGTTCTTATTCAAATCCCACTGAGATCAGGGCCTCTCCTTTGATCAAGTTCAAAAAGTCTAGAATATAAAGTATGGGAAGAAAAGATACTGCTAAAACTTTGCAAATGCTCATGATATTATTCAATTCCAAATTTTCAAACTTCAAACAAAGGTCTTTCAATTCAAAAATGGTCTTTAATGGAGACAAAAGCTGAGTCACAGAAATAAGAAATCAACTTGGGGAGCAGAGCCTGGGGGCAGGCTATATTTCTTTTTCTGTTAGAGAAGTCTATTACTAAAGTTGTATCAACAAAACCCATATGTATGCTTTTGATCTAGTCTCTGTACACTCTAAGCCCATAATTTTGGAAATAAGCCTCAGGAATTAGGTAGGAAAAAGAAGAAATTGTATTCTCTATCAAAGCTCACCTAGAGTCGACAGTTTAGGAAATGAAATGAGACATGTAGCCAAATAACTAAAAAGCCAGCTGTTGCCAGCGTCAGAATACCTTTTTGAACAGCTATAGCTCTTTGGGGCTCTTGAGAAGCTTCAAGACGGTCAAATACCAGTGTGGTTTTCTTTAACTTGGGAGATTTTATTATTCTCATGAAGCTGTATGTGAAATGAAGCTGTCATTCATGAAGCTGTCACAAGGAAGATAAAGCAGGCAACAACTCATGACTGCTCAACGATGTAGATTTTTGACCAAGATTTATGAAGTTCCAAGAAATCATTTTTCCTACATTTGATAATCCTTTCCCACTTTCAGCTTCCATATCACACACCACTGTAATCCCTCCCATCGTCAGGAGAGATTGGGTGAAATTATGTACCACTGCAACATCAAAAGCCCTTGAGGAATGTTTGTTGTTGGCTCATGGCACCTGACCTCTGGCTGTCCTCTATGAATCAGCACTGCAGCTTTCTGCACCTTTCTAGACGTCTTGACACTCACATCTCTCTTGCATATACAGAATGAAATCAGAGATACCATACATATAAATTCAGAAAACGTGAAAACCATTGTAAGCAAAAGGAAGGTAGGTTATCAGGAAAAGGCTTGTTTTATTCTATAAGGAAGTACAGGCTAGACGGCTATGGTATTGCCTTATCCAAGAGCAAATGATTTCACAGCTATGCTTAGTGAAGCATTCAGACTTCTCTTCCTGTTAAGATTGAAATGAAACTAACATTAGTCAGTTTTGTCTCCTGTGAAATGAAAGACTCACGTCTCCTTTCCAGGGAGGATATGGCAGTAACAACCCCTTTGAGGAGCTTTAGGCTTTTATCTCGTAGAAGCCAATGGCACCCCACTCTAGTACTCTTGCCTGGAAAATCCCATGGGCGGAGGAGCCTGGTGGGCTGCAGTCCACAGGGCTGCGAAGAGTTGGACACGACTGAGAGACTTCACTTTCACTTTTCATTTTCATGCATTGGAGAAGGAAATGGCAACCCACTCCAGTGTTCTTGCCTGGAGAGTCCCAGGGAGAGCAGAGCCTGGTTGGCTGCCGTCTATGGGGTCGCACAGAGTCGGACACAACTGAAGTGACTTAGCAGCAGCAGCAGCAGGTTTTTATCTGGAAAAAGCAGGAGGGCCAGAGTGGAAGTAGGGGCAAGATTTGGGGTGCAGGGGTCACAAGGACATGCCAGAAAGGAGTGTTCTGAACAGAGGTATAGTGTTGGAAATGTATAGATCGTGTCAGGAGACAGTGATTTGATCACTATGTCTAGAGTGAAAGTTTCAAACAGGGTAACAGTTAAAAAGAAAACTGGAAAAGTAAATGAGGGATAGATTGTATGAGTCTTTGAATGCCAGAGGTAGTAAACTAGATTTACGATTTTTCAGTTATAAGTGATCAATGACAGACCTGATTCTTGTGCCTTATTTATCATTACACAATGAATAGCACATTTTTTCCTAAGCAAAAGCTACCTCTAAAAATCACTTTGGATAGTAGAAAGCACTGATGTTAGAAAGTCCTAGGCCTTTTCTAATGTGTTTAAATACTTTCAGGTATAGCATATATTGTCTATATTAGCCAACTATGCTATATCTTTCTATGTGTCATTACTACTGGAGATTTCAGAATATTTTCCATCATTTGAATGTCCTCCTACTTCAAGCCTATAAGAATGTCCATCAAAACTACACCTATAGATGTATTAGAGTGAGACAACGAAAACTAACTTCTTATTTCAAAAGAGTAACAAGGCCATTCCACCATTAATTCTTCCCCTGAAAACTGAAATAATTTAACTCTCAGCAGTACCATTAATTGACAAGCACACAGTGACAGAATGCATTATCTGCTCTTTCAGTTGATTTGTATTGATCCCCCCCAAATGTCATTGGAAACTGCTGTTGCAACATCATCTCCCTCAAACTGCTGATGAATTTTCTGTCAAGATATCTGAAGATGATAATCTGAAGAATGAAACATGAAATCTGGCAAATTTTAAACGGAAAGTTTCTCTTGTGATACCTCATGGGTATCAGAATGGCTTTAAATGATCCAAGTATGTATTCATACTTCATAAACTTTAAGTCAGAAAAAGAGGAACTCTGGTTTGTTTGTGTGTATTAGAGAAGGACTGTAAATGTTTTATATGAAAAACTATTCTAGGCTAGGATTTGAACTTCTAGGTTTTGCACAAGTGGCAAACTCCAAGGACTTCTTCCCTATAAAAAGAAATTGGGGATAATAATTGATAGTGGACCTGTATATGTCACAAGACTTAAAAATAATATGTATATCATTATTTTGTAACTATTAAAGTGTTACATATATAATATTATTATGAATTGCCATATCCACAAATCTATCCAAATTGCAATATATAATGATTAATTATGGAACTTGCTTATTTTTTGATGAACAATGTTGATTGCTTGTCTCTTTTTCATGAATGTTCATTAGGAGAGGGGTCTAAGTCTGTTTTTAAACTATGTATCCTAAGTATCAAAAACATTTGCCTTTTATATAAGTGCTCAAATAATAAATATTCATTGAACAAAATAAAACATTATAATTTACCATCTTGTGATGATATTCTTATACACCTACCTGATTTCTTAAACACAAGATATATTATATACTTTAGGGTTCCTCCCCTTTAAAAATCCCATTAATGCTTTTATATACATTTATCCTACTGTTGGTATTTACTGACTTATCTAGCCACATACCACATTGTGTCCTTCCTCAACCCTGTAAAAATTTTAACAACTTTCAAATACACAATATAGGATTATTAACTATAGTCACCATGCTCTACATTATATCCCATGGCTTATTAAATTTTGATCCCCTTCACCATTTGCTTACTTCCTACTCCCGCATCTGGCAATCACCAGCTCGTGCTCTGTTTCTATAATCTCAGATTTTTAGATTCCATATATAGGTAAGATCATAAGGTATTTATCTTTGTTTGGTTTATTGCATTCAGAATAATTCCTTCAAGGTCCATCCACATTGTCAAAAATTGGCAGGATTTCTTTAGTTTTTATGACTAACATTCCATTTTTTAAGTTTATATACCATATCTTCTTTATCCTTTCATCCACTGATAGTCACTTAGGTTGAGCCCATGTCTTACCTGTTGTAAACAATGCTGCAATGAACATTGGAGTGCATATAATCGTTTCACTTTAGTATTTTCATTTCCTTTGGATAAATGCCAAAAGTAGAATTGCTGGATTATATGGCAGTTCTATTTTTAATTTTTAATCTTTTTTTCCTTAGGCGCTGCATCAATTTACATTAAGAATGCACTCAAGTGTTCCCTTTTTTCCATATTCTTGCCAACACTTGTTATTTCTTATCTTTTTGATAATAGCCATTCTTACAGGTATGAGATATATCACATTGTCATTTTGATTTGTAAATCAGTGCTTCTTTTTGGCTTAAAATATTCAGTTGGGCTTCCCTTGTGGCTCAGCTGGTAAATAATCTATCTGCCTGCAATGCGGGAGACCTGGGTTCTATCCCTGGGTTGGGAAGATCCCCTGGAGGTGGGAAAGGCTACCCACTCCAGTATTCTGGCCTGGAGAATTCCATAGACTGTATAATCCATGGGGTTGCAAAGAGTTGGACACAATTGAGTGACTTTCACTCACTCATTTATTTTTTTAATTATGAGATACTTCATACAAAGAAAGTTGAAAATACAAAAGACACTATAGGGTTACAATAATAATAAAGAAAATGCTGCCATAGCCATCAGTCTCTCTAAAAATCAATGATATTCTCTTATGAAGTTTATAATTATTAGTATTGAAACCCCACTGTGTGCCCCTCTACAATCACCACCCTCTGCCCTCACCCCTCTGTTAAGGTTAACCATTTTGCACTTCTCCTCAGCTTGCTTATTATATTTTGACTGTAGATATATATATATATATATATATATACATATATACACACACACACACATTCATTTCTAAAGCACTTTAAAACTATATATAAATATTATACTATACTACATACATTCTCTTGTTATGCTTTTATCTACTCATTCTCTTGTGAAATATATACATGCATATAGATATATATGTATTTACTATCTATATAGCAATATTTGTCTATCGATCTACAAATGGATGGATGGAATCTATATATGCCTGTAACCTCAGCGTTTTCATTTTTACTTTTTTTAAATATATATATTTTATTGAAGTATAGTTGACTTCAATGTTTCAAGTGCATGGCAAGGTGATCCAGTTATACATATACACATATATTATTTTTCAGATTATTTCCATTATAGGTTATTACAAGATATTGATGATAGTTCCCTGTACGAAAACCTTTGCTGCTTGTTGCATATCTTTTTTAAAATTAGAAATCTAGCATTCTATTTATGCTAAGTAAATTAAGTGGAATCAAAATGTCATAAATTTTTTAGTTCAGCAAAAATTCATAAGTTTTCTAAAATATATATATTATGCACACTATTTATATATATGTATATAAGAGCTTTTTTACTACACTTGATAAAGGCTTGAAAAAATACCAGAAAAAAAGAAGAGATGGAGAAATTGTAAAACATAAACTAAATGAAATGGGACCACTGAATATGAAATAGAGAAAGAGAAACAAACTAGTTAAAAGTAAAAGATCATTATATAGTCCAGTTGTTTTTAAACATGGCTGCTTATTACAAACATATCTGGAGCTTTGGAGGAAAAAAGTATTTGTATTTTTCAAAATATTCCAACATAATTCTGATATGCCTCTGGATTTTAAAAAATGATTAAGGTATAAAAAACAGAGAAATGTTGTGATATGCAATATGAATTCAGATAGTCAATTCTTTACTACAAAATGAATTCCAGAGAGAATATGAAGGGAAAGAGGGAGAGCAAAGAACACCTCACAAAGTTAAATAAAAATTCAAGTCTTCAGAATGAAATGGCCCACCCAGGGTCAAGTAGAATGAATAAAGACCCACATTTTAGTGAAACCTCTGAATTCGGAAGATTGAGAAAGTTCTGAAAGCTTAAAAAAACAAAAGTAACACTAACTGTTTATAAAGGGACTAGAAATCAGATTGGTATCAGATACATTATTTGTTAGCATTTGGTCCTAGAGGAAAGTGCAGATATACCTACAAAGTCTGAGCAAAATGACATTAAACCAAAATATGTATCAGTCAAAGTACCATACAAAAGCAAGTTTAAATAAAAATATATTTGCACAAACAAGAATTTAAAAGATCTACTAGCTACAGACTCTTTCTGAAATAATTAGTGCAGCAAAATAAAAAATATTTCCAAGAGGAAAATGTAGGATACAAAAAAACAACTACCACTCAACAATAAGGAGAAACAAATCACTAATATGCATGACATATGCATTAATCTAAAATCATTATTCTAAATGAAAGAAGCTAGACCCAAAGGCTACATATTGTATGGTCCCACTTATATGACCTTATAAAAGGTACATACTATAGATACAGAAAAGAAATCAGTGGTTGCCAGTGACTGCAGTAGGAGAAAGGGTTAACGACACCAGGGGACAAGAGGAATATCTGGATAATGGAACTATTCTATATGTTGATTGTGGCACTGATTATACAACCATATTCTTTTGTCAAAATTCAAAGGACTGTACACCAAAAGGGGGAAAAATAGAGAGCTATGTAAATTATGCCTCATAAATAAATAAATACATGCATATAAAAATGATTATAGGCTTTCCTATTAAATGGTAGTTTTAGTGATATAGAATTCCTATTATTTTTCTGTTGACCAATCATGGAACAATGGTATTAAGTGAGTAGTAGTTACATAATCACAATAATAAAAGATGCTTAACAGTTTTCACAATCAATAGCCAGACAACAAAATAAAAGACATTTATAATTGCAAGCCATTATGGGAACATGATTAACCTAAAAATATAAAATAATTACATACAATTTGGGGGAGTCAAGCAGAGTGATGCAAGTGGAAGTGCGTACATGCACCTGCTTTCATCTGCCCAGCCAGTCTATGTCTTTTGGTTGGTGCATTTAATCCATTTACATTTAAGGTAATTATAGATATGTATGATCCTATTACCATTGTCTTAATTGTCTTGGGTTTATCAGGAAGATCCCCTGGAGAAGGAAATGGTAACCCACTCCAGCATTCTTGCCTAGAGAATCCCATGGATGGAGAAGCCTGGTAGGCTACAGTCCACAGGGTCGCAAAGAGTCAGACACGACTAAGCGATTTCACTTCACTATCTTCTGTAGGTCTTTTCCTTCTCTTGTGTTTCCTGCTTTGAGAAGTTCCTTTAGCATTTGTTGTAAAGCTGGTTTAGTGATGCTGAATTCTCTTGACTTTTGTTTTTCTGGAAAGCTTTTGATTTCTCCATCAAATCTGAATGAGAGTTTATTCTTGGTTGTAGGTTCTTTTTCATTACTTTAAATATATTGTGCCATTCCCTTCTGTCTTGTAGAGTTTCTGTTGAGAAATCAGCTGGTAATCGGATGAGAGTTCCCTTGTATATATTTGTCATTCCCCCCTTGTTGCTTTTAATATTTTATCTTTGTTTTTATTTTTTGTCAGTTTGATTACTATGTGTCTTGTGTCTTGGTGTATTCCTCCTTGGGTTTATACTGCCTGGGACTCTGTGCTTCCTGGACATGATTGACTATTCTCTTTCCCATGTTAGGGAAATTTTCAGCTATTATCTCTTCAAATATTTTCTTAGGTCTTTTCTCTCTTTCTTCTCCTTCTGGGACCTCTATAATGAGAATGTTGGTGCATTTAATGTAGCCCCAGAGATCTCCTAGTCTGTATTAATTTTTTTTCATTCTTTCTTCTATATTAAGTTCTGTGGCAGTGATTTCCACCATTCTGTCATCCAAGTCATTTATCTGCTCTGCCTCAGTTATTCTAGCTCAGTTGGTAAAGAATCCACCTACAATGCAGGAGACCCCAGTTTGATTCCTGGGTCAGGAAGATTCACTGGAGAAGGGATTGGCTACCCACTCCAGTATTCTTGGGCTTCCCTTGTGGTTCATCTGGTAAATAATCCACCTGCAATGCAAGAGACCTGGGTTTTATCCCTGGGTTGGGAAGATCCCCTGGGGAAGGGAAGGACTACCCACTCTAGTATTCTGGACTAGATAATTCCATGGACTGTATAGTCCATGGGTTCACAAAGAGTCAGATGTGGCTGAGCAACTTTCAGTGTATTATTCATCTCTGTTTTTTTAGTTTTTCTAGGTCTTTGGTTAGAGAAGGCTATGGCATCCCATTCCAGTAGTCTTGCCTGGAAAATCCCATGGACGGAGGAGCCTGGTGGGCTGCCATCTATGGGGTTGCACAGAGTCGGACACAACTGAAGTGACTTAGCAGCAGCAGCAGCAGCAGCAGGTCTTTGGTAAACATTTCTTGCATCTTCTCCATTGTTTTCCAGAGATCCTGGATCATCTTCACTATCATTAATCTGATTTCTTTTTCTGGAAGGTTGTGTATCTGCACTTTATTTAGTTGTTTTTCTGGGATTTTATCTTGTCCCTTCATCTGGGACATAACTTTCTGTTTTTTTCATCCTGATTACCTTTCTGTGATGTGATTTTTGTTCTAGCTGCTGTGGGAATTGTAGTTTTCTTGCTTATTTTCTTTGCCCTCTGATAGAGGAGGCTAAGAGGCTTGTGTAATTTTCCTGATGGGAGGGACTGGCACTGAGAAAAACCATGTCTTGCTCTGGTGGGCAGGGCTTTGCTCAGTAAAGCTTTAATCCAATTATCTGCTGATGGGTGGGGTTTCACTCCCTCCCTGTTAGTTGTTTGCCCTGAGGCAACCCAGCCCTGGGGCCTAGGGACCCTATGTTAGGATTAATGGCAACCTCCAAGAGGGTTTATGCCAAGGGAAACATTTCAAATCACTGCTGCCAGTGCTCCCATCCCTGTCGTGAGCCTATGCTGACCCACGCCTCCACAGGAGGCCCTCCAACACCAGCAAGTAGTTTTGGTTCAGTTTCCTGTGGGGGTCACTGCTCCTTTCCTTTGGGTCTTGGTGCACACAAGATTTTGTTTATGCCCTCCAAAACTAGAGTCTCTGTTACCCCCAATTCTGGGGAAGTCCTACACTCAAATCCCACTGGCCTTCAGGATCTGATTTCCTGGGGATTCCCAGTCACTTTGTCAAATCCCCAGGCTGGGAAGCCTGACATGGGGTTCAGAATCTTCACAATGGTGGGAAAATTCTTTTGTATTATTGTTCCCCAGTTTGTAGGTCACCCACCTGGAAGGTATGGGATTTGATTTTATCTGGATTGTGCCCCTCCTACCATCTCACTGCAGCTTCTTCTTTGTCTTTGGACATGGAACATCTTTTTTTTTTGGTGGGTTCCAGATCCAACCCGTCTATTCTAAAGGAAATCAGTCCTGAATATTCATTGGAAAGACTAATGCTGAAGTTGAAGCTCCAATACTTTGGCTGCCTCATGCGAAGAACTGACTGATTAGAAAAGACCCTGATTCTGGGAAAGATTGTAGGCAGGAGGAAAAGAGAACAACAGAGGATGAGATGGTTGGATGGCAAAATTGACTAGATGGACATGAGTTTGAGCAAGCTCCAGGAGTTGATGATGGACAGGGAAGCCTGGCATGCTGCAGTCCATGGGATCCCAAAGAGTCCTACATGACTGAGTGACTGAACTGAACTGAGCATCCTCCTGTCAATGGTTGTTCAACGTTTAGTTGTGTTTTTGGTGCTCTCACAGGAGGAGATGAATGCACATCCTTTTACTTTGCCTTATTTTTACTTTTATACAGAAATTCAGTGATGAAGATAGTTATTTCATTTTTTTAAAATTGCCACCGCAAATGATGCTACTATAAACGTTATTCTCCATGTGCAATAGTATTTCTAATGCAGTATTTCTTAAATGGGGGTGATTTTTTCCTTAACGGTGCATTTCACTATATTTGAAGACCATTTTGGTTAACATGAGTGGAGGTGGGTTACTACTATGCTGCTGGTATCTATTAAGCAGATATCCAGTGTATTCTATAATGCACAAGAGAACCCACACAACATAGGCTTTTCTGCTCAAAAACATCAGCAATGCACAGGTTGAGAAACTCTGCTCTAGGTTAAATACCAGTGAGTGGAAATTTTGGGTTTTAAGGTATATGTATATTAAACTTTACAATATAATGCCAAATTGTATCCTAAATCAATTATCCCAATATGCACAATGTATAAGCGTTCATTCTTCTGAGACAATTTTGCTTATAATTATTACAAAATTTTATTTATATGGCAGTTGTAAAGTGGTATATCATTGTGATTTAAATTTACATTTCCTAATTACAGATGACATTGTTATAATTTTACATGCTTATTGGACATTTGGATTTTTTGCTCGTGCAATTCCTATTCCTTTTTTAACCATTTCCCACTACATATATGTATATTTTTTCTTATTAATATGTAATGAACTCAATGTATTATGTGTACTTATGTTCTAATGTCAATAAATTGTAATTTATTAATCTCTTTCATGGTTTGTCCTTTGGGTGCCCTGCTTAAGAAATCCTTGATATTGTACTTAGTATTAAAAAGTATTCTTCTATATTTTATTCTAGAACTATTAAAATTCTGCTTTTAATATGTAGCTTTTTAGTATGTCTGGAATTGATTTTTGAGTGTGGTGTTAGAGATTCAATTTCAGCTATTTTTTGTAAGTGGTAGCCAATAGTCTGAGGATTATTTACTGAATAGTCAATGTTTTTCCCATTGATGAACAATGCTAGTTCTATCATAAATCATATGCCTTTGTAAACATGACCTGATTTCTGGGCTCTTTATTTAGTTATCTTAGTCTGCTATCCATGTACCAAATTGCAATTGCAAATGTCTTCATTACTCTACTGTATAATAATTCTTGATGTCAGATTGGGCAACCCTTCTCCCTTGTTTTTTTTTTTTTTAATGATCATCTCTGTTATTATGCTAATTTGTTCATCTATATGTACCTGAAATCCAGCTTGTCTAACTCTTTGAAAAACTTTGTTGGGATTTTGGTCAGCTTGAGAACTGAAGTCCTGAAAAAAAGTAATCTCCAGTAGAGATACTATCAATATATCAGCAGATAGACTATATATCTCTGTTTATCTAAGTCTTGTTTTGTATCTTTAATAAAAGTAATTTTTCCAACATATTTTACAAATCTTTATTAAATTTATTTTACTTTTTTTTTTACTTTATTTACTTTTCCTTTACATTTATTTTGTTGTTATTTTTATAATGCCTTAAGAAATACATTTAGCTCATTGAATTTAAGGTTTCATCTTTTCTAATTTAAAGATAAAGATTTCTTTTTTTCCTTGTATATTTTATCAAATTTTTATTTGAAAATTGTTAATTAGTATCTAATATAACTCTTGCCTGGAGAATCCCATGGAGGGAGAAGCCTAGTAGGCTACAGTCCATGGGGTCGCAAAGAGTTGGACACGACTGAGTGACTTCACTTTAATTACACAAACTTCAAAAATTGTTCATTAATTTCAAAATACATTGTATTTTTCAGATATATTTTGTCATTAATTTATAGTGGTTGAGTTTTAGGAAATTTTATCTGTATAATACTGATTTTTTAAAAAAAATTATTAGATTTAGTTTATGGATTAGCATACAGCCTATTTTGGTAAAACCTGTATGTGTTTTCGAGAAAAATGTGTTTTCTTTCATTGCTAGGTGCAGAGTTCTATACACATTCAGAACTTCCTGTTTGCAAATTGTGCTGTTCACAAAATTCTAAGTATTCTAGCTAGGTTGTTCTTTTGTTTGCTTTCTGCTTAACATTTGAAATATTGAGGGAAATGCAGTAGAACTCCCCAAATCATGATGTGTTTTCCAATTTCTCCTTGGAATTCTGTCAGTTTCTTCTGTATTTGGAATCTACATTTAACTTGCATTTACTTGCCTCTGATTTATGTCTTTTATATCTATGTAGTTAACACTTTTTGAGACCTTATCATATTCAGGACTCTATTCTAAAATATGTGTACAGATTTAGTCTTTAAGACAGCCCCATGAAGCAAGTACTACTTGCACTGCAATTTTACTGATGAAGAAATAATCAGAACAAGCAACTTGTCCACAGTCACAGAGCTGATATGGGCCTGAACAGTATGACATAAATAGTCCATGTTCATAATAGATTATATTTTCTCTGCTTATATTGATGCTTTATGCTTAATATTTGCCCTAAATTTCTATCTACAGTAATATAATTACCTCAATTGTTTCTTAGTATATCCCTGATATACTTTTTTACTATCAATTTATCTGTTCAATTATGTTTTCAGTATCTCTATTATAAACAACACACTGTTATGTTTTGTTCCACTACCCAATTTTAAAGTATTTCTGCCTTACAGTGAGTAAATATGAAGGGTTTCTTTGTGTATATGTGTGTGTCAGTGTGAGTTTGTATGTGTTGTGTGTGTGTGTGTGTGTGTGTGAGTACAGGGAATATAGATGATATAGAGATGAGGTAACTAAGAACTATTTTAATTTCTTGTAAGTGGTGGCAAAGTAGGTGATGATATGGCATTTTTCAATATAGATTTATATAATTTATTTATTAAAAAATTCTTATCATGAGCTTACTATGTTCCAAGTGCTAACTTACAGGCCAGTGCCATGTAGATGAATTATGTGGTCTTGGAGCCCAAAGAATTACTGTGTAAGGGAGAAATAGCTAAAGTGTTGACCTCCAATGCACAAAGAGCTATAATAAAGTGATACTTGATTTAATATATTTAATCCTCACAACAACCATAAGGAGAAGGTGTAATTATTACTCCTGTTTTCCAGATGGGGAAACTGAGGGTCAAGAAAGCTGAGTAAATCTATCAAGCTCATAATGCTAGTAAATCATAAAACCAGGTTGTGAATATCAGTCTTTTTAAAAGCAAAGTTTCAATTTTATTTTTTTTAAATTATTATGCCTCAGTGTCATCTACTTTTGAGAAAAGTCAAGCCATAAAATTTCATGTGGTCACATAGTACTAGCACTGAAAGTATGGCTTAAACCCCTGTATTTGTATCTTGGCTCTAGGTGCTTTGCCACAGTGATGAATAAAATGGATGTTTTTGTAGCTATAAGACCTTTCCTGTCTCATCTATTGGAGCATAAGACCTGGAGTGGTTATGAAAACTGGGAGTGTCATATTTCATACTTTTCCTTACACATCACCAAAACTTCCTTCAAATGACCTATTCTTGATCCATACACAAAACCAAAAGAAGACACCTAAGTAGATTATAACAATTATGTCTGAGTGCAAATCAAGCAAAGATTTATTATTCACTTTAGGGTTTCTGTTGCTTCTAGGATGAAATCCTAATTTCCTATTTGATTTCTAAGGCTCATCATTTATGTGGTCCTTGACAGTCTCTCTGGTCTCAATTACCATCAGGCTCCTAGTTGTACTTCATTCTCTAACATAACATTCCCAAATCTACATGATTATATAGACATATATTTTCACATGTGCGAGATTTTATACACTCCAGCACCCTGCCTGTGTTATCTCCCTTGGCTTTTCCTGTGAAATTTCCTTTCTCAAGCTCAGCCTAAACAACATGGTGTCCTCAAGAGAAATGCAGTGTACCTGTCTCTATGGTCCCACAGCCCATGGTCCATTTCTTGAGGCATATTTTATTGCAAAGAAGACAAGCTATGACATTTTCAATGCCAAGTGAAAAATGACACTATGAAGTCCCTTTTTAAAAAATTATTAAGGATTTGAAGACAGCAGCAGCAGAGCATTCAATTAAATGCAAGATCCTTCAAAGCCTGAGCTCCAGGCCCATGAGATTGACACTGATTGTAAATTGGTTTGTTTCTTCCTTTTTCTCTTAGATGTGTGGGGCTTAAGACTTTATTAATCCTTGCATTTCACCCCAAACATGTAGCAAGTTCTCAATAAATATTTGCTAAAACTCATGGAATAGGTTAAGTTTGGCTCTTTCAAGTGGGTGAGCATTTATACTATCATGTTTTTAGCACATTTTCCTTGTGCTAGCATTTTTTATTAGATATACAAATTGGCATAATTTTCAGCACTTGGATAGGCTGCAGAGAAAAAATATAGTTTGCTCCTTTTGTTAAACAAAATATGGTGCTGTCGGAGCCATTGTAGCCTCCAAGATAAAATGCAAGCTTTTTGTTTTATTTTGACTTATTTTTTTCTTTCATCAATCTGTGTCTAGGAATCTCATAGAGAGCAACCCTTTGCTATGTCATGATACCCAAGAAACTTGAATTTAATACCTGTAATATGGAAAGCTAAAGTCATTGTTTATAAGGCCTGTGAAGTACAGCAATAGCTATATAAAAACAATCCAACAAGGGAAAAATCATGAAGGATATTGTAGTGGCTTAAGGATTTTAGAAACATGAAAAATATAATGGTATTAGAACTAAGCTATAGCAACTGTTTTATTATGGTAAGGCTATCTAGAGAAAGTAGAGGAAAGCACACTATTAATTGGGAAAGGATATAGACATGTAACAGGAAGTGATGCTGTTTACATGCCAAGTGCATACTGTTGGCTCATTGATGAGCTATATGATGCAGAAAACAATGAGATTCACGATGACTAGATAGCTGAGGTTTATTTCAATTCTGCCATGGTATGAAAAGTTACCTCAGAGGCATATATGGGAGAAGGATGCTCAAACATGGGAATTTTTTTCCATTATCAGAAACAAACTCTTCAGTTCTTTTAACAAAATATATCACCAAATGGGCACAATAAAAGCCAGAAACAGTAAAGATTTAACACAAGAAGAAAAGATTAAGAAGAGTTGGCAATAATACACAGATTAACTTAAAAAAATGGTCTTTGTGACCAAGATAACCACTTTGGTATGGTCACTCACCTAGAGCCAGACATTCTGGAGAATGAAGTCAAGTGAGCCTTAGGGTGCATTACTAGCCACGTGGCAGAAGCGTGGCCGAGAGGAGCTACCCAACGTCCGAGGTCAGAGGCGGCAGCAGAGAGTGCCAGGCTGCGACAGCGCAGGAGTGGCCGAGAGGAGCTACCCCATATCCAAGGAGCGGGGGATGCACCGGTGCAGGAGGGTCGAGAGGAGCTACTCCATGTTCAAGGTCAGAAGGGGCGGCCCTGAGGAGATACCCCTCATCCAAGGTAAGGAGCAGTGGCTGAGCTTTGCTGGAGCAGCCATGAAGACATACCCAAGGTCCAAGGTAAGAGAAACCCAAGTATGACAGTAGGTGCTGCAAGAAGACATCAGAGAGCAGACACACTGAAACCATATTCACAGAAAACTAGACAATCTAACAACATGGACACAGTTCAGTTCAGTTCAGTTCAGTCGCTCAGTCATGTCTGACTCTTTGCAACCCCATAAATCGCAGCACACCAGGCCTCCCTGTCCATCACCAACTCCCAGAGTTCACTCAGACTCACGCCCATCGAGTCGGTGATGCCATCCAGCCATCTCATCCTCTGCCGTCCCCTTCTCCTCCTGCCCCCAATCCCTCCCAGCATCAGAGTCTTTTCCAATGAGTCAACTCTTTGCATGAGGTGGCCAAAGTACTGCAGTTTCAGCTTTAACATCATTCCTTCCAAAGAAATCCCAGGGCTGATCTCCTTCAGAATGGACTGGTTGGATCTCCTTGCAGTCCAAGGGACTCTCAAGAGTCTTCTCCAACACCACAGTTCAAAAGCATCAATTCTTCGGTGCTCAGTCTTCCTCACAGTCCAACTCTCACATCCACACATGACCACAGGAAAAACCATAGTCTTGACTAGACGGACCTTTGTTGGCAAAGTGATGTCTCTGCTTTTGAATATGCTATCTAGGTTGGTCATAACTTTCCTTCCAAGGAGTAAGCATCTTTTAATTTCATGGCTGCAGTCACCATCTGCAGTGATTTTGGAGCCCAAAAAATAAAGTCTGACACTGTTTCCCCATCTATTTCCCATGAAGTGATGGGACCAGATGCCATGATCTTCGTTTTCTGGATGTTGAGCTTTAAGTCAACTTTTTCACTCTCCTCTTTCACTTTCATCAAGAGGCTTTTTAGTTCCTCTTCACTTTCTGCCATAAAGGTGGTGTCATATGCATATCTGAGGTTATTGATATTTCTCCCGGAAATCTTGATTCCAGCTTGTGTTTCTTCCAGTCTAGCGTTTCTCATGATGTACTCTGCATATAAGTTAAATAAGCAGGGTGACAATATACAGCCTTGACGTACTCCTTTTCCTATTTGGAACCAGTCTGTTGTTCCATGTTCAGTTCTAACTGTTGCTTCCTGACCTGCATACAAATTTCTCAAGAGGCAGATCAGGTGGTCTGGTATTCCCATCTCTTTCAGAATTTTCCACAGTTTATTATGATCCATACAGTCAAAGGCTTTGGCATAGTCAATAAAGCAGAAATAGATGTTTTTCTGGAACTCTCTTGATTTTTCCATGATCCAGCGGATGTTGGCAATTTGATCTCTGGTTGTTCTGCCTTTTCTAAAACAAGCTTGAACATCAGGAAGTTCACAGTTCACATATTGCTGAAGCGTGGCTTGGAGAATTTTGAGCATTACTTTACTAGCGTGTGAGATGAGTGAAATTGTGTGGTAGTTTGAGCATTCTTTGGCATTGCATTTCTTTGGGATTAGAATGAAAACTGACCTTTTCCAGTCCTGTGGCCACTGCTGTTTTTCAAATTTGCTAGCATATTGAGTGCAGCACTTTCACAGCATCATCTTTCAGGATTTGAAATAGCTCAACTGGAATTCCATCACCTCCACTAGCTTTGTTCGTAGTGATGCTATGTAAGGCCCACTTGACTTCACATCAGGATGTCTGGCTCTAGCTGAGTGATCACACCATCGTGATTATCTGGGTCATGAAGATCTTTTTTGTACAGTTCTTCTGTGTATTCTTGCCACCTCTTCTTAATATCTTCTGCTTCTGTTAGGTCCATACCATTTCTGTCCTTTATCAAGCCCATCTTTGCATGAAATGTTCCGCTGGTATCTCTAATTTTCTTGCAGAGATCTCTAGTCTTTCCCATTCTGTTGTTTTCCTCTATTTCTTTGCAATGATTGCTGAAGAAGGCTTTCTTATCTCTTCTTGCTATTCTTTGGAACTCTGCATTCAGATGCTTATATCTTTCCTTTTCTCCTTTGCTTTTTGCTTCTCTTCTTTTCACAGCTATTTGTAAGGCCTCCCCAGACAGCCATTTTGCTTTTTTGCATTTCTTTTCCATGGGGATGGTCTTAATCCCTGTCTCCTGTACAATGTCACGAACCTCCATCCATAGTTCATCAGGCACTCTATCTATCAGATCTAGGCCCTTAAATCTATTTCTCACTTCAACTGTTTAATCATAAGGGATTTCATTTAGGTCATACCTGAATGGTCTAGTGGTTTTCCCTACTTTCTTCAATTTAAGTCTGAATTTGGCAATAAGGAGTTCATGGTCTGAGCCCCAGTCAGCTCCTGGTCTTGTTTTTGCTAACTGTATAGAGCTTCTCCATCTTTTGCTGCAAAGAATATAATCAATCTGATTTCGGTGTTGACCATCTGGTAATGTCCATGTATAGAGTCTTCTCTTGTGTTGTTGGAAGAGGGTGTTTGCTATGACCAGTGTGTTCTCTTGGCAAAACTCTATTCATCTTTGCCCTGCTTCATTCCATATTCCAAGGCAAAATTTGCCTGTTACTCCAGGTGTTTCTTGACTTTCTACTTTTGCATTCCAGTCCCCTATAATGAAAAGGACATATTTTTTTGGGTGTTAGTTCTAAAAGGTCTTGTAGGTCTTCATAGAACTGTTCAACTTCAGCTTCTTCATTGTTACTTGTTGTGGCGTAGACTTGGATTACTGTGATATTGAGTGGTTTGCCTTGGAAACGAATAGAGATCATTCTGTCGTTTTTGAGATTGCATCCAAGTCCTGCATTTCAGACTCTTTTGTTGACCATGATGCTACTCCATTTCTTCTGAGGGATTCCTGTCCGCAGTAGTAGATATAATGGTCATCTGAGTTAAATTCACCCATTCCAGTCCGTTTTAGTTCGCTGATTCCTAGAATGTTGATGTTCACTCTTGCCATCTCCTGTTTGACCACTTCCAATTTGCCTTGATTCATGGACCTGATATTCCAGGTTCCTATGCAATATTGCTCTTTACAGCATCGGACCTTGCTTCTATCACCAGTCACATCCACAGCTGGGTATTCTTTTTGCTTTGGCTCCATCCCTTCATTCTTTCTGGAGTTATTTCTCCACTGATCTCCAGTAGCATATTGGGCACCTACTGACCTGGGGAATTCCTCTTTCAGTATCCTATCATTTTGCCTTTTCATACTGTTCGTGGGGTTCTCAAGGCAAGAATACTGAAGTGGTTTGCCATTCCCTTCTCCAGTGGACCACATTCTGTCAGATCTCCACCATGACCCGCCCGTCTTGGGTTGCCCCATGGGCATGGCTTAGTTTCATTGAGTTAGAAAAGCCTGTGGTCGCCCGAGGCCAGGGGCAGCAGCCAGGAAGACCAACCCCATGTCCAAGGAGCCTTGGCTGCACGGGCGCAGGAGGGCCTAGAGGAGGTATCCCACGTTGAAGGTCAGGTAGGGCAGCGGTGAGGAGATACCCCTCAACCAAGGTAAGGAGCAGTGGCTGCGCTTTGCTGGAGCAGCCCGGAAGAGATACCCCATGCCCAAGGTAAGAGTAAGCCAAGTAAGACAGTAGGTGTTGCAAGAGGGCATCAGAGAGCAGGCACACTGAAACCATACTCACAGAAAACTAGTCAGTCTAATCACATGGACACAGCCTTGTCTAACTCAATGAAACAAATCCATGCCATGTGGGGCCACCCAAGATGGGCGGGTCATGGTGTAGAGGTCTCACAGAATGTAGTCCACTGGAGAAGGGAATGGCAAACCACTTCAATATTCTTGCCTTGAAAACCCCATGAACAGTATGAAGAGGCAAAATGATAGGATACTGAAAGAGAAACTCCCCAGGTCAGTAGGTGCCCAATATGCTACTGGAGATCAATGGAGAAATAACTCCAGAAAGAATGAAGGGATGGAGCCAAAACAAAAAGAATACCCAGCTGTGGATGTGACTGGTGATAGAAGCAAGGTCTGATGCTGTAAAGAGTAACATTGCATAGGAACCTGGAATGTCAGGTCCATGAATCAAGGCAAACTGGAAGTGGTCAAACAGGAAATGGCAAGAGTGAATGTCGACATTCTAGGAATCGTGAACTAAAATGGACTAGAATGGGTGAATTTAACTCAGATGACCATTATATCTACTACTGTGG
Source organism: Bos grunniens (assembly GCF_055505025.1). Lineage (NCBI taxonomy): Eukaryota > Metazoa > Chordata > Mammalia > Artiodactyla > Bovidae > Bos > Bos grunniens. The sequence goes on along the minus strand of NC_141194.1, from coordinate 119,089,254 downwards.
GAAGGAATCCCTTATGAGAAATGGAGTAACCATCATGGTCAACAAGAGTCTGAAATGCAGTACTTGGATGCAATCTCAAAAACGACGGAATGATCTCTATTCGTTTCCAAGGCAAACCATTCAATATCACAGTAATCCAAATCTATGCCCCAACTAGTAATGCTGAAGAAGCTGAAGTTGAAGGGTTCTATGAAGACCTACAAGACCTTTTAGAACTAACACCCAAAAAAGATGTCCTTTTCATTATAGGGGACTGGAATGCAAAAGAAGGAAGTCAAGAAACACCTGGAGTAACAGGCAAATTTGGCCTTGGAGTACAGAATGAAGCAGGGCAAGGCTCATAGAGTTTTGCCAAGAAAATGCACTGGTCATAGCAAACACCCTCTTCCAACAACACAAGAGAAGACTCTACACACAGACATCACTAGATGGTCAACACCTAAATCAGATTGATTATATTCTTTGCAGCCAAAGATGAGGAAGCTCTACACAGTCAACAAAAACAAGACCAGGAGCTGACTGGGGCTCAGACCACGAACTCCTTATTGCCAAATTCAGATTTAAATTGAAGAAAGTAGGGAAAACCACTAGACCATTCAGGTATGACCTAAATGAAATCCCTTATGATTAAACAGTTGAAGTGAGAAATAGATTTAAGGGCCTAGATCTGATAGATAGAGTGCCTGATGAACTATGGATGGAGGTCCATGACATTGTACAGGAGACAGGGATTAAGACCATCCCCATGGAAAAGAAATGCAAAAAAGCAAAATGGCTGTCTGGGGAAGCTTTACAAATAGCTGTGAAAAGCAGAGAAGTGAAAAGCAAATGAGAAAAGGAAAGATATAAGAATCTGAAAGCAGACTTCCAAAGAATAGCAAGGAGAGATAAGAAACCCTTCCTCAGCGATCAATGCAAAGAAATAGAGGAAAACAACAGAATGGGAAAGACTAGAGATCTCTGCAAGAAAATTCTCTAATTCTTTAATGTACCAAGGGAACATTTCATGCAAAGATGGGCTCGATAAAGGACAGAAATTGTATGGACCTAACAGAACCAGACGATATTAAGAAGAGGTGGCAAGAATACACAGGAGAACTATACAAAAAAGATCTTCATGACCAAGATAATCACGATAGTGTAATCACTCACCTAGAGCCAGACATCCGGGAATGTGAAGTCAAGTGGGCCTTAGAAAGCATCACTATGAACAAAGCTAGTGGAGATGATGGAATTTCAGTTGAGCTATTTCAAATCCTGAAAAATGATGCTGTGAGAGTGCTGTACTCAATATGCCAGCAAATTTGGAAAACTCATCAGTGGCCACAGGACTGGAAAAAGTCCGTTTTCATTCCAATCCCAAAGAAAGGCATTGCCAAAGAATGCTCAAAGTACAGCACAATTGCACTCATTTCACGTGCTAGTAAAGTAGTGCTCAAAATTCTCCAAACCAGGCTTCAGCAATACCTGAACTGTGAACTTCCAAATGTTCAAGCTGGTTTTAGAAAAGACAGAGGAACCAGAGACCAAATTGCCAACATCTGCTGGATCATCAAAAATGCAAGAGAGTTCCAGAAAAACAACTGTTTCTGCTTTACTGACTATGCCAAAGCCTTTGGCTATGTGTATCACAATAAACTGTGGAAGATTCTTTAAGAGATGGGAATACCAGACCAGCTGACCTGCCTCATGAGAAACCTATATGCAGGTCAGGAAGCAACAGTTAGAACTGAACATGGAACAACAGACTGGTTCCAAATAGGAAAAGGAGTACGTCAAGGCTGTATATTGTCACCCTGCTTATTTAACTTATATGCAGAGTACATCATGAGAATCGCTGGGCTGGAAGAAGAACAAGCTGGAATCAAAATTGCCAGGAGAAATATCAATAACCTCAGATATGCATATGACACCACCCTTATGGCAGAAAGTGAAGAAGAACTAAAAAGCCTCTTGATGAAAGTGAAAGAGGAGAGTGAAAAAGTTGGCTTAAAGCTCAACATCCAGAAAACGAAGATCATGGCATCTGGTCCCATCACTTCATGGGAAATAGATGGGGAAACAGTGGAAACAGTGTCAGACTTTATTTTTGGGGCTCCAAAATCACTGCAGATGTTGACTGCAGCCATGAAATTAAAAGACACTTACTCCTTGGAAGGAAAGTTGTGACCAACCTAGACAGCATATTAAAAAACAGAGACATCACTTTGCCAACAAAGGTCCATGTAGTCAAGGCTATGGTTTTTCCAGTAGTCATGTATGGATTTGAGAGTTAGACTGTGAAGAAAACTGAGCGCTGAAGAATTGATGTTTTTGAACTGTGGTGTTGGAGAAGACTCTTGAGAGTCCCTTGGACTGCAGGGAGATCACACCAGTCCATTCTAAAGGAGATCAGCCCTGGGTGTTCTTTTGAAGGAAGGATGCTAAAGCTGAAACTCCAATACTTTGGCCACCTCTTGCAAAGAGTTGAACCATGGAAAAGACTTTGATTCTGGGAGGTATTTGGGGCAGGAGGAGAAGGGGACAACAGAGGATGAGATGACTGGATGGCCTCACCGACTTGATGGACGTAAGTTTGTGTAAACTCCGGGAGTTGGCCATGGAGAGGGAGGCCTAGCATGCTGCAATTCATGGGGTCACAAAGACTCAGACGCAATGAATGACTGATCTGAACATCTGATCTGAACTAGGAACAAAATTAGTGGAGGTGATGGAATTACAGCTGATATATTTCAAATCCTAAAACATGATGCTGTTAAAGTGCTGGACTCAATATGCCATCAAATTTGGAAATCTCAGCAATGGCCATAGGACAAGAAAAGGTCAGTTTTCATTTCAATCCCAAAGATAGGCAATGCCAAAGAATGTTCAAACTACCATACTATTGCACTTATTTCACATGCTAGTAAATTTATGCTCAAAGTCCTTCAAGCTAGGCTTCAGGATTACATGAGCTAAGAAATTCCAGATGTACAAGCTGGATTTAGAAAAGGCAGAGGAACCAGAGGTCAAATTGCCAACATCCATTGGATCACAGAAAAAGGAAGGGAATTCCAGAAATATATCTAGTTCTGCTTAACTGACTGTGGTAAAGCCTTTGACTGTGTGGATCACAACAAACTCTGGAAAATTCTTCAAGAGATGGGAATACCAAACCACCTGACCTGCCTCCTGAGAAACCACTATGCAGGTCAAAAAGCAACAGTTAGAACTGGACATTGGACAACAGACTGGTTCAATATTGGGAAAGGAGTACGTCAAGGCTGTATATTGTCACCCTGCTTATTTATCTTATATGCAGAGTATATCATGTAAAATGCCAGGCTAGATAAATCATAAGCTGGAATCAAGATTGTTGGGAGAAATATCAACAGTCTCATGTATGCAGATGACACCACCTTCATGGCCAATAGCGAAGAGAAACTGAAGAACCTCTTGATGTTGGTGAAACAGGAGAGTGAAAAAGCTGGCTTAAAATTCAGCATTCAAAAAACTAAAATCATGGCAACTAGTCTCATCATTTCATGCAAGTAGAAAGGGAATAAAGTGAAAACTGTGACAGGTTTTATTTTCTTGGGCTCCAAAATCGCTGCAGACAATGACTGCAGACATGAAATTAAAAGGCATTTGCTCCTTGGAAGAAAAGCTATGACAAAACTAGACAGTGTATTAAAGAGTGGAGATATCACTTTGCTGATGAAGGTCCATATAGTCAACATTCCAGTAGTCATTCATATACTATTGAATATGAGAGTTGAACCACAAAGAAGGCTGAGCATTGAAGAATTGATGCTTTCAAATCGTGGTGCTGGAGAAGACTCTTAAGAGTCCCTTGGACTGCAAGGAGATCTAACGAGTCAATTTTAAAAGAAATCAACCCTGAATATACATTCGAAGGACTAATGCTGAAGTTGAAGCTCCAATACTTTGGCCACCTGATGGGAAGAGCTGACTCATTGGAAAATACCTTGATGCTGGGAAAGATTGAAGTCAGAAGGGGACTAGAGAGGATGAGATGATTGGATGGCATCACCAGCTCAATAGACATGAGTTTGAGTAATCCCGGGAAATAGTGAAGGACAGGGAATCCTGGCTTGCTGCACTTCATGGAGTCACAAAGAGTCCAACACGACTGAATGACTGAACAACAACAAAATATACTGAGGTAAAATTCGTATGATTGACAACTCAGACTTTTAACTGTTTTAAAGTGTAAAATTCATTGCACTCTGTACTTTTACATGTTACACAACCATAGCAACTATCTAGTTCCAAAACAGTTTTGCCACCCCCAAATGGAACTCTTTACTCATGGAGCACTGTTCTCTCATTCTCTTAGGCCATGGAAACCATCAATCTTCTTTCTGTCTCTATAATTTTTTTTTTATTTTCTTGAATTTTGTTATTCAAATTTTTTTTTAATTTTCTTATTTTCAGAATTTATTTATTTATTTTGGCCTCACTGCACCGCTTGTGGGATCTATGGATTTTCTTATTTTAGGTATTTCACATAAATGAAATCAACCAATGTGTCTTCCAACTTTGTTCCTTTTCAAGATCTGCCTTCTTGCCCTTTAGAATTTCATAAAAATATTCAGATCAACTTTTCAATTACTGCAACAAAGATCAAGATATTGATAAGGATGGCATTGAATCTGTAGATCAGTTTGGAGAATATTACCATTTTAACTCTGTTAAGTCTTCCAATTCACATAAAAATCAATGTCTTTCCATATATTTAGTTATTTTATTTAGTTTGTCAATTGCAGTTTTCATTGTGTAAGTTTTGTACCTCTTAAATATATTTTTTTAATTTTATTTTTATTTATTTTTTTTAATTTTATTTTATTTTTAAACTTTACATAATTGTATTAGTTTTGCCAAATATCAAAATGAATCCGCCACAGGTATACATGTGTTCCCCATCCTGAACCCTCCTCCCTCCTCCCTCCCCATACTATCCCTCTGGGTCGTCCCAGTGCACTAGCCCCAAGCATCCAGTATGGTGCATCGAACCTGGACTGGCATCTCATTTCATACATGATATTTTATATGTTTCAGTGCCATTCTCCCAAATCTTCCCACCCTCTCCCTCTCCCACAGAGTCCATAAAACTGTTCTATACATCAGTGTCTCTTAAATTTATTTTAAGTATATTATTCTTTTTGATGATACTGTAAATGAGTTAATTTCTTTTTAGAGTGTTCATCTGCAGTGTATAAAAATAAAACTAAATTTTAAATGCTGATTTATATCCTGCAACTTTGCTGAATTTATTAGCTGTGATGTTTTTTAGTTTATGCATATATGTGGATTCTTTATGGTATTCTGCAAATAGAGATAGTTTTACTTCTTCCTTTCCAATTTGGATGATTTTTATTTATTTTTTCTTGTCTATATTCTTACCGCAATATTAAATAACAGTGGTCAAAGAAGCAGGCATCCATCATGGTCTTTTTTCTAATCTTGAGTATTTTTATGAATACTTTTATTTATACTGACAAAATATTCCTATTTTGTTGAATATTTTTATGATTAAAAGATTGAATTTTGTCCAATGCTTTTATGCATCAGTTGAAGTTATTTTCCTCTTAATTCCATTAATTTGCTATGTTACATAGATTAATTTTTGTATATGGAACTACCCTTGCATTCTTGAGATAAACTCCAATTGATTACGGTAGATAACCTTTTTAATATTCCACAAGATTCTGTTTGCTTGTACTTTTATTGAGGATTTGCAAAATGATATTCATAAGGGATATTGTTTTGTAGTTTACTCATTTTGTGATGTCTTTGGTTTTGATATGAAACCTCATAGAATGAGTTAAGAATAATTTCACTTCTAATATTTGGAAGAGTTTGAGAAGGATTTGTGCTAAATCTTCTTTAAATATTCAGTAGAATTCACCAGTGAGGCCATCTGGCCCTGGGATTTTTTTTGGTAGGGAGTTTTTTTTTATTACTGACTCAAATCTCTTTACTCATTGTTGATCTGTTCAAATTTTCTATTTCTTCATGGATCAGTTTTAGTAGTTTGTGTGATTCTAGAATTTTCTTGTATTTTATGTAAGTTATCTAATTTGTGTATAGTTGTTTGTAGTATTCTTTTATGCTGCCCTGTCACTTCAATTGTTATGTCTGATGTTTTGCAACCTCATGGACAGTAGCCCACCAGATTTCTCTGTCCATGAGATTTTCCCAGCAAGAATACTGGAGTGGGTTGCCATGCCCTGTTCCAGGGATCTTCTCAACCCAGGGATTGAACCTGCATCTCTCGCATCACAGGCAGATTCTTTAACACTGAGCCACTCAGGAAGCCCAGTATTGTCTTATAATACCTATTGTTTTTGTTAGGTTGATAATAATGTCCCCATTTTCATTTCTGATTTTAATAATAATTTTAATACTTTCTCCTTATAAGTCTAGGTAAATGTTAGTCAATTTTGATGATCATTAAAAGCACCAACTTCTGATTCTTTTCTGTAACTTTTAATCTCTCAAAGTTTTATTTTTCCCTACTTTTGCTAGCTTTAGGTTTAATTTGCTCTTATTTTTCTAGTTTCTTCAGGTGTAAAGTTGGGCTATTAATTAGGAATCTTTCTTCTTTTTAATGTAGATGCTTATGGCTATAAATTTCTGACTGCTTTTTTTTTTCTTTTGTATCCTATAATTTTGTTATGTTATATTTTCATTTTCACTTGTCTCAAATTATTTTCTAAATTCTCCTGTAATTTATTCTTTATTCCATTGATTGGTTAAGAATGTATTGTGTACTTATCCACATATTTGTGAATTTTCAAAATTTCCTTTCATTATTCACAAATCTCTGCCTTAGCCTTCACTTCTTGGTTGCACAGAGCCTGAAGGTCAGCCAGTGGTGAGAACTTAGAGTCTGCTCAGGTCATTTTGTGGATATATTCTTCCCTTGTCATTTGTTCAGATTTCTAGAGTCTCCAGAATTTGTGGGAGCTTTGCAAAGTCTTTATTTTCCAAGTATTTCCTTCCCAAGTCTCTTCTTTCCTAGGCTTTTTGTTATATTTCTTACCCCAACTTTTTGTGCCAAGCAGAAACATCTAATATATTTGCTATAAAAATTTTTTTGACAGACAATGTCCTAGGAGCTACAGCAGTCCTAGGGAAGTTATGAGACAGGCAAAACAAAAGCAAACACTTAAGCCAATCCTTCAGGGAGCCATAAGTAAGGTTAAAACATACAATGACAATTCTTTGAGAAGAAAATCCACATTGCTTCCTCTAGTATCAGCAAACCTGCACTTGGAAGTTGTCCAGCCGTTTAAAGCACAGTCACCCTGGTGTGTGGAAGATGGTATCAGGGTAAATTAAAATGTCACAGAGCTCTTCCAACAAAATGCAGCAGTCCATTTTTTTCACTAGGCAGTTCCTTGGTTATTGTAAGTTTAGATTAGATTCCTGAGTTCCAGAAAAGTTGAATCTGACAGTTTTTGTCAGTTTTTCTATTGCTCTTGTGAAGGGTTGGCATTTTAGCCTTCCTTTCTTCAGATATCACTTTTATTACTTTCAATATTTGTCTCTGTACATTGGAAAACAACATAGACAGCTATGATCTGAAACTGTTTCAAATTCTGAATATTTACTGATTATCTTCTCTTCTGTGTTTCAGTCTCTGGTAAAAGGAATGGAGATACACTAATGAGGTTATCCAATCTTTATTGAGGGCTTACTACAGGTCAGGCATTGTTGTGTGTCTTCACCCAGTCAATATACACAACAATCTTGGAAAATGGCTGCTTTATGCAAATTTCAAAGATTATAAAAATGAAGTGCAGTGGTGTTGAGTGATTTGCTGCTAGTAAAGATGTGGCATCAAGATATTAATTCAAAAACACTGGCTCCAGAGCTTGCACTCTGGACTACTACACTCTACTACCAAAGCTATAGAGAAATGGTTATCAGTGAAGAATAATAATGAGAGTAATAACAATAAGCAATTTATTTTCTGTGTCATAGACATTCAGTAGAATAAATAGTTCAAGTCTCAAGGAAGAGAATTTATTTATCTGAATCCTCCTTCTTTGTCAGTCTTCATATATTATCTTGGTGACGTTTAATTACTTTTTGCTTTGCTTTTTCCCTTGTCAATACTTTTGAGATGTACCTAAGGCTAGCACATATTTTTATCTATATTAACTTATTTTGATACATTTCCATTTGGTGGCCAATAATTGCTTTGTTTAGGTGGCCTTTTGAAATCACATTTCTTCCTAATTGGCCCATAATTCTAGGTTATGACATTTGTGAGTATTGATTTAGTTTTTTTTTCCTTGTGCTAATGTCTGGGATAACTTTTACAAAATTAAATAATAATTCCCCCAATTAAAGCAAATTTGTTGCCACTCTACTGCCATATTTAAGAGTAGATTTGAAATTTCTTTGACAGCAGCTGAAATGAACCCTTAAACTCAGCTGCATTAATGTCACAAGTCTGGAGAAGAACATTAAAACTGCTAAGTGGAAGATTAACTAAAGAATATAACAAATGTCACAGAAAATGAAAGAGGATTTGTGGATTTGGAGAGTTTGATACCATAAGCACAACATTAGAAAATGACATGGTGCTTGAATTGCAAGGCTCTGGGACACAACTGATTTTTTTTTTTTTTTTATCCCTTGAAATGAATTGAAGTTGATAGACAAGTTCATGAAAAAAATAACATTCATGAAATACACATGCCAAGTTTCCTTCTGAGATAATAGCACTGCCATGGGGTTTTTTCCCTGATAAGCAATTTGCTACAGATCATTTGGACAACCCTCTAAAATATTTTGTAATGTAAACCTTAATTGGGTAAGTCTGAGATATTGTTATTGTTGTTGTTGTTGTTGTTGTTTTTTACTACAGTTATGTCTCCAAATTCTACTGAAAAAATGTTAGGCTAGGTAAATGCTTAATTGCTAAACAAAATTTAAATTCCAACCAAAATAACTCTGCATTAAATTACTGTACAAATGAGGAAAGTCTAAACCCTGTTTTCTCAAGACCTGACATGAGATAAGAGGAAGGTCATTAGCACCTATAAGCCAAGAGTACATTTGTCTTACTCCATTTGGCCTACTGTAAAAAAAAAAAAAAAAAAAAAAGAATTCCAGAGACTGGATAACTTATAAACAAAATAAATTATTTCTCAGAGTTCTACAGTCTAGGAAATCCAAGATTCAGTTCAGTTCAGTTCAGTCGCTCAGTCATGTCCGACTTTTATGACCCCATCAATCACAGCATGCCAGGCCTCTCTGTCCATCACAAACCACTGGAGTTCACCCAAACTCATGTGCATCGAGTCTGTGATGCCATCCAACCATCTCATCCTCTGTCATCCCCATCTCCTCCTGCCCCCAATTCCTCCCAGCATCAGGGTCTTTTCCAATGAGTCAACTCTTTGCATGAGGTGGCCAAAGTATTGGAGTTTCAGCTTTAGCATCAGTCCTTCCAATGAACACCCAGGACTGATCTCCTTTAGGATGGATTGGTGTGATCTCCTTGCAGTCCAAGGGACTCTCAAGAGTCTTCTCCAACACCACAGTTCGAAAGCATCAATTCTTCGGTGATCAGCTTCCTTCACAGTCCAACTCTCACATCCATACCTGACTACTGTAAAAACCATAGCCTTGACTAGACAGGCCTTTGTTGGCAATGTAATGTCTCTGCTTTTGAATATGCTATCAAGGTTGGTCATAACTTTCCATTCAAGGAGTAAGCGTCTTTTAATTTCATGGCTGCAATCACAATCTGCAGTGATCTTGGAACCCCAAAAAATAAAATCTGACACTGTTTCCACTGTTTCCCCATCTATTTCCCATGAAGTGATGGGACCAGATGCCATGATCTTAGTTTCCTGAATGTTGAGCTTTAAGCCCACTTTTTCACTCTCCTCTTTCACTTTCATCAAGAGGCTTTTGAGTTCCTCTTCACTTTCTGCCATAAGGGTGGTGTCATCTGCATATCTGAGGTTATTGATAATTCTCCTGGCAATCTTGATTCCAGCTTGTGTTTCTTCCAGCCCAGCATTTCTCATGATGTACTCTGCATATAAGTTAAGTAAGCAGGGTGAAAATATACAGCCTTGCTATACTCCTTTTCCTATTTGGAACCAGTCTGTTGTTCCATGTCCAGTTCTAACTGTTGCTTCCTGACCTGCCTACAGGTTTCTCAAGAGTCAGGTCAGGTGGTCTGGTATTCCCATCTCTTGAAGAATCTTCCACAATTTATTGTGATCCACACAGTCAAAGGCTTTGGCATAGTCAATAAAGCAGAAATAGATGTTTTTCTGGAACTCTCTTGCTTGTTCCATGGTCCAGTGGATGTTGGCAATTTGATCTCTGCCTTTTCTAAAACCAGCTTGAACATCTGGAAGTTCACGGTTCACGTATTGCTGAAGCCTGGCTAGGAGAATATTGAGCATTACTTTACTAGCGTGTGAGATGAGTGCAATTCTGTGGTAGTTTGAGCATTCTTTGGTATTGCTTTTCTTTGAGATTGGAATGAAAATGGACCTTTTCCAGTCCTGTGGCCACAGATGAGTTTTTCAAATTTGCTGGTATATTAAGTGCAGCACTTTCACAGCATCATATTTCAGAATTTGAAAGAGCTCAACTGGAATTCCATCCCCTCCACTAGCTTTGTTCTTAGTGATGCTTTCTAAGGCCCACTTAACTTCATATTCCAGGATGTCTGGTTCTAGGTGAGTGATCACACCATCGTGATTATCTGGGTCATGAAGCTCGTTTTTGTACAGTTCTCTTGTGTATTCTTGCCACCTCTTCTTAATATCTTCTGCTTCTGTTAGGTCCATACCACTTCTGTCCTTTATCGAGCCCATCTTTGCATGAAATGTTCCCTTGGTATCTCTAATTTTCTTGAAGAGATCTCTAGTCTTTCCCATTCTGTTGTTTTTCTCTATTTCTTTGCATTGATTGCTGAGGAAGGCTTTCTTATCTCTCCTTGCTATTCTTTGGAATTCTGCATTCAGATGCTTATATCTTTCCTTTTCTCCTCTGCTTTTTGCTTCTCTTTTTTTCACAGCTATTTGTAAGGCAGTCTGGGAAGTCCAAGATTAGGATCTTGCAAATTTGTGTGGTGTCTCTTGAGGGCCACCTTCATGACTCACAACTGGTGCCTTCTTACAGTACACTCAGATGGTGAAAGAAACTGAGGAGCACTGTGAGATCTATTTTATAAGGCCATTAATTCTATTCATGAAGACATTCCCCACAATGTAATTATTCCCTAAAGGCCCCAGCTCTTAGTACAACATCTTTGGGAGTTAGGATTTCAACAAGTGAAATTTGAGAAAACAGAGACATCCAGAACATGGTAATATCTATGAAGATCATGGCATCCGGTCACATCACTTCATGGGAAATAGATGGGGAAACAGTGTCAGACTTTATTTTTTTGGGCTCCAAAATCACTGCAGATGGTGACTGCAGCCATGAAATTAAAAGATGCTTACTCCTTGGAAGGAAAGTTATGACCAACTTAGATAGCATATTCAGAAGCAGAGACATTACTTTGCCAAAAAAGGTCCATCTAGTCAAGGCTATGGTTTTTCCTGTGGTCATGTATGGATGTGAGTTGGACTGTGAAGAAGGCTGAGAGTCGAAGAATTGATGCCGTTGAACTGTGGTGTTGGAGAAGACTCTTGAGAGTCCTTTGGACTGCAAGGAGATCCAGCCAGTCCATTCTGAAGGAGATCAGCCCTGGGATTTCTTTGGAAGGAATGATGCTAAAGCTGAAACTCCAGTACTTTGGTTACCTCATGCGAAGAGTTGACTCATTGGAAAAGACTCTGATGCTGGGAGGGATTGGGGGCAGGAGGAGAAGGGGACGACAGAGGATGAGATGGCTGGATGGCATCACTGACTCTATGGACATGAGTTTGGGTGAACTCCGGGAGTTGGTGATGGACAGGGAGGCCTGGCGTGCTGCGATTCATGGGGTCGCAAAGAGTCGGACACAACTGAGCGACTGAACTGAACTAATGAAGTCTTTTAAATATTTTTTCTCATCCCAGGTCTTCCTACAAAGCCCTATCCTAAGGCACAGTCATGGGAGCACTCAAACATATACATACATATTTCCCAAGCCCATTTGCCCTCAAGGGGCTAACTGATAAAATCAGTCTGTGAGTTAGTAAGAGATTGTCAAGGCATTAGATATCAATTTAAAAGAATATGTTCTCTGATTTTATGTTCCCAGTGTTTGCATTTTATTTGGATATGTCAAATAAACATCAGATGCTTATTTAAAGAATAATTGTAATAAGATTAGGTTTACTCTTATAATAAGGGGAGGTGGGCTATTGCAAATGTCTCAGAGATCAGGCAGAAGTTTTCATTTATAGAGAGGGATAAACATGGTTAGACAAATATAGTATGGTAGAATGAGAGAAGAGGGTGGCACAGTAATAGAATTAAGCAGGAAATGTCTTTCTTTTGGTTTAAGGTTAGCTTATGCTTGGGTGGGGCACATAAGGAAGTGTTGTCTTGAATTCCACTGCTGGTTGAGGGTAAATAAAAATTCATGGGCCTGGGAGAAATCTGATCTAGTCAAGTTATCAGGTATTTTGTCCAGATTTGTCAGTGGCTGCAAAGAGTTCAGCTAATCATTTATAAGACAACAAATGGAAATTTGGTAGGTCTGTGAATGGCCTGGCCCTATGTAAAACAAATGGGTCATATGTGACTCTTATTAAGTCATGGAAGGAAAGCTGGTTCTTTTCAGTAACTTCTGGGAACACAAAAGGATCACTCGATTTCTTAATCTTGATGTTTTCCAGGAGAAAAATAAACTTTACTGGGCTCAACTAGAGTTCAACATTGTCAGCTATAAGTGAAAAGATAACAAACCTAGCAGTGTGTTGGATAATCAGCCAGTGGGAATACCCCTTGTACCTTATGTACACAGATTCTATATCAAGTCTTCTGATCCCACTACCACTTTCACAGTTTCCCCTTGAGTTAAGTCACTTAACTTCAGAGGTCACTGCCTTGGGACTCCCTGTTTCACTAAAAGCAAGTTGTGTTTATCCTCCCATTTCACTTTTCGACCACTGTAATAATCAAGATTGATACCTGGATCCAACTCATGTTTGATAAATAGCTTTCACATACATTTCTCCTTAGAGACCTAATATTAAGGGAAGAGTGAGAAACCATTTGGTAAGACAATTCAGCAATCAGTAAAACTTAACAAATGTTCATGCTGTGAAGAGCAAGTTATTAACTGAGACCATCTGGGGGTCAGATGTTCAGCCTTCAGTCAGGATTCAAAACTGACAAATTTGTTTAGTGCCTTTGACCACTCAGGCATTATCTTTATATTCTTTAAGCAATACCCCACAACTCCACTTCCCCTTCTTACATCAATTCTATTAAAATTAACCCCCAGTGACTCAAAGCCCCCCAGAACATATCTTCAGGAAATGTTCTGACAAAGTATATAAAATAACTGGCAGAGCTTAATATGTGAGCCTCCTGAGACAGTTTTTTGTCTCCTGTTTTTGTTATTTTGTTTGTTCCTCACCACTTCCCACTTCAAGGGACAGGATAACATGTTTTATGTTACTTAATGGAAAAAATGTAAATCTTTAGCTGGTCTGACCATTTTTGGTGTTCCACACACTACTGAAAGACACCACGCTGATGAAGACCCATTCTGAAAACTTAAAGTGTTTATATCAAAGCAATTCTATGAACTTCTGTCCAGGCAGAAGTCCTTCAACTAGATCATGCCAGGGTGTACAAAGGGCAAACTTTTCAGTAGGCTGTCTGTGTTTGAGTTTGGTGGTTACCAGAAGTCAGTGCCCTGGGAAGTCCTTCCTTCCCATTTTCCTGCAGCTTCCTGTTATTCTGACTTCAATTTTTAATGTTCTCTCACTCAGTAGACATGAGTTTGAGCAGACTCTGGGGGATAGTGAAGGACAGGAAAGCCTGCATGCTGCAGTCCATGAGGTTGCAAAATAGTCGGACACAACTTAGCGACTAAACAACAACAATACTCATACATTTCACTCTGCATCCCTGAGTATTCGAAACATTCTCCTGTCATAAGGTATTTTATTAGTGCTATCCTCTGTCTTGCATGTTCCTTCATCAGATAGACACTCAACTATTCCATCATCTCCTTGATGTCTTTGTTCAAATGTCTTTTTCTTGGTTAGAACTACCCTGAACACCTTAATTAAAATTGCAACCTGTATCTCTCTGCTCCTACTGCTACCTTTCCAATGTTGTCCAAAAACTGGGTTTACTTATTGGTGGGTGTTCAGCCAAAAGACCTAACCAAGCCAATGAGCTGGAGAAGGAAGAAGGTATTGCTTGCAGCCAGTAAGGAGAACACCGGGGTTTTTTCCCAAAGCAGTGTCGCGTCCACCAGAACAGTAAAATGCAGTGCAGACATGTACATGAAGGGGCTTGAGTAAAGAACTCAGCATAGAATTGGAGCAAAGGTTGACAGTCCAGGTTCCAGTTGACTGAAGTCTTAAGGGTCAGAAAAGGTCAGAATAAACATTTCTTAGGTTCAAGTTAATCTGATGATTGAGTGATCCTGGAGTGTTGACTTTTCAAAACACCTCAAGAACTTGCTTCAAGCTAATCTCTACCTTTGAAGTGGAACTGGGAGTCTTTGCAAATGGTATACCATTTCAGATATGGTGAAGTTATCTCACTGGCTTGGTAATAGCTGTTTGTTTTTATAATTTCTTTTGTTCCTTTAAACTCATTAACTGCCAAGACCTATTGTGACTAGGATTAGATCACAAAATGGCCTAGGCCAAGCATGTATTCTTTTATGTCAAGAAAGCCATGCCTGGCTCTTTTTCAAGGGGCCTCCTTACCCTGTATGCTTGCACTCATCTTCCTTACCCTGTTCTACTTGCTGTTGTACAGCAGTTATCATATTCAAACATCCCATCCCAAATAAGCATTTTATTAAGTTCGCTGTCTTTCTCCACTGGAAAAAGTGGGATTTTGACAATTTTTCTATTGGTATATCTTGGCACCTGAAATCTTGCTCTGCACATATAGTAGGTAATCAATAAATGTGTGCTAAATTGGCTCTATATTAATTTAAAAAGATTTTTGCCTATGTAGGCAAAACACTCTCTGACATAGGCAAAACACTCTCTGACATACATCACAGCAGGATCCTCTATGACCCACATCCCAGAATATTGGAAATAAAAGCAAAAATAAACAAATGGGACCTAATTAAAATTAAAATCTTCTGCACATCAAAGGAAACTATTAGCAAGGTGAAAAGACAGCCTTCAGAATGGGAGAAAATAATAGCAAATGAAGCAACTGACAAACAACTAATCTCAAAAATATACAAGCAACTCCTACAGCTCAACTCCAGAAAAATAAATGACCCAATCAAAAAATGGGCCAAAGAACTAAGTAGACATTTCTCCAAAGAAGACATACAGATGGCTAACAAACACATGAAAAGATGCTCAACATCACTCATTATCAGAGAAATGCAAATCAAAACCACTATGAGGTACCATTTCACACCAGTCAGAATGGCTGCGATCCAAAAGTCTACAAATAATAAATGCTGGAGAGGGTGTGGAGAAAAGGGAACCCTCTTACACTGTTGGTGGGAATGCAAACTAGTACAGCCACTATGGAGAACAGTGTGGAGATTCCTTAAAAAACTGGAAATAGAACTGCCTTATGATCCAGCAATCCCACTGCTGGGCATACACACTGAGGAAACCAGAAGGGAAAGAGACACGTGTACCCCAATGTTCATCGCAGCACTGTTTATAATAGCCAGGACATGGAAGCAACCTAGATGTCCATCAGCAGATGAATGGATAAGAAAGCTGTGGTACATATACACAATGGAGTATTACTCAGCCATTAAAAAGAATACATTTGAATCAGTTCTAATGAGGTGGATGAAACTGGAGCCTATTATACAGAGTGAAGTAAGCCAGAAGGAAAAACATCAATACAGTATACTAATGCATATATATGGAATTTAGAAAGATGGTAACAATAACCCTGTGTACGAGACAGCAAAAGAGACACTGATGTATAGAACAGTCTTATGGACTCTGTGGGAGAGGGAGAGGGTGGGAAGATTTGGGAGAATGACATTGAAACACGTAAAATATCATGTAAGAAACGAGATGCCAGTCCAGGTTCGATGCACGATACTGGATGCTTGGGGCTAGTGCACTGGGACGACCCAGAGGGATGGTATGGGGAGGGAGGAGGGAGGAGGGTTTAGGATGGGGAACACATGTATACCTGTGGCGGATTCATTTTGATATTTGGCAAAACTAATACAATTATATAAATTTTAAAAATAAAAAAAATAAAAAAATAAAAAGATTTTTATCGGTAGATAATAAAATGGCATGTAATATAATTAAACAGTGTTTTGTGATATAAAACTATTCCTAATATATATGTTCACCCTGAGTATGATCTATTTTCAAATTAACAGGCAATATTACTGTTGTTCTTTTGGTATGAAATAATAATTGAATGTGGTCAGATGAAGAACCTTGCCAGGATTTTGTTTATCCTGAAGGTGGAAACATTTCCTCATGTATTACAAATCATTATTCCATCATTACCAGTTGTCACAAATATTATGTAATTTTCTATTTTAGATGTCTTTCCTGATGATAGGAAAGGTTAAAACACAGATTTTAATAAAATCTCCAATATCCTTATAAACAAAAAAATGAAAAATGTTTTCTCCCCTTCCACTAGTCAGATATACTTAGTCATGACTCTTATCCCATAAATATATTTTTCTCTTCTTGCTCAAGGCAGTCCTTTCTTATAATATCTTGCTATCATTGAAAACAGCCGACCTAAGTCAGAGGACAAACTGTGACGGAGAGGAGACTTGCAACTGTAGAGTTAAGTGGCATGCAAACTCCCACTTTGTTTTCACTACCTTGTAGAGAAGACTGATTATATTTGAAGAAAGGTAGTAAATGATTGCCAGAAGGAAAAGGAAAAAAAAAAATCAATTCCAACCGTCTCTAAGGAGCTGAGTAAATCTGAAAAACAAATGTTTATTCAGGGTTCCCATTCTCAAGACAGCACATGAGGAGAGTCACAGTCTGTTAATCCCAGAGATACCAATCCTACAGAGTGAAAGATTCAGGAGAACTGTATTTTTAAGAACCTAAAGAAATAACATTCAGAGCAAACAGTAAAAATGGATGCTGGCTGTGAACTGTTCATTTGAAAGGAGACTTGGAAGTGTAAATGCTACAAATCCAAGGAAGCCCAAAGATGAGGCTAAAAGGAGCAGGGCCTGCACCCACACAGACTGATAGTAACTACACTGTGTCCTTGCTCCCTCATTCCAAAGTCCCAACATAAAAATCAATAGAGAAGCCACCACAATGATTACAGAATTACTCAAAATGAAATGTAAGAAAGAAGAGTTAGTGGAACTCATTCAGGCTCGAGGGGAAAACAGTCAGTTTTCCGCAATGGATAGGAACTATTTCATGGACAATTAAAAGAAAGATGGTGACTTACTGTTCTTCACTGAACAGAAACAGAAGTAAGCTGAAGGATAAAGTGAAAACGTTAGCAAGAAGGATATTTTGTCTTTTAGAGATTAGTAAATCCTCAGGTTTTCTGATTTAGCAACCATTGTGTACCTCTTTCCTTGGAAAGTAACTTGAACAGTTCCCCCCATGTCCCTGGAATTGAGTGTGAAACCATGAAAATACTCTTTGTATAACAGAGGCATTTGTGTTACACAGCACTCCCATCTCCTCCTGCTCTGTTTCTTTCATTGCTTCTAGTAAATGCTGCTGTCTGGCAGCAAGAAATTTCCCTCTACCCTTCTAGCTTTTTCTGCCTGGCCTAAGAATTAAATTGACATGAGACAGATTAATAGGAGAAAACCACACAAAAGTTTAATAACATAAATACATGGGAGAGACCCAAGAGAACAGAGCAACTTGAAAAAATGGTTGAAATACTCACCTTGAATACTAACTTCAGCTAAAGACAAAAGAAGATATTGGGAGTATTAGTTTTGAAATCAAGAAAGATCCAGTGGGGCCCTCTGGTATAGAAATTCTTTCCTGTTTGTAGAAAAAGGCTTCATTCAGCCTCCTTGCGGAGAAGGCAATGGCACCCCACTCCAGTACTCTTGCCTGGAAAATCGCATGGATGGAGGAGCCTGGTAGGCTGCAGTCCATGGCGTTGCTAAGAGTCAGACATGACTGAGCGACTTCACTTTCACTTTTCATTTTCACACATTGGAGAAGGAAATGGCAACCCACTCCAGTGTTCTTGCCTGGAGAATCCCAGGGACGGGGGAGCCTGGTGGGCCGCCGTCTATGGGGTCGCACAGAGTCGGACACGACTGAAGCGACGCAGCAGCAGCAGCAGCAGCCTCCTTGACATTCCCTGAGTTCCAAAGGGCAGATTCAAATAGTTGGTAATCAGAAAAATGAGGGAATGCATAAGAAAAGGAAGGGCAATCAAGAAACAATAGGGCAATCATAGGCCAGAGTCCTGGTTCCTCCTCAAGGGATATACAAAGCAATATCTTTGAGTTCTTCTGAAGGAACTAAGGCCTAGCTACCCCTGTTACCTCACCACCAACCAATCAGAAAAAGTGTGCACACAGTGAAAGATAACAATAATGGAGATTCTGACATCCTCCCCAAAAGATTAATTGTGATTACTTCCTTTTTCCCTTTAAGAGAGTTCATGGTCAGTAGAATCTTCATAGTTTGTAGTTGAATATGAGTCTACCTTCTTGCCAATTTGCTGGCCTCATGAATAAAGCAATCTTACGTTTCAACCAAAATTTCTCTCTCAGGAAATTGGCTTTTGACTGGCAAGCAGCCCAACCTGATTGGAAGGCAATTCACCTGTGAATGGAAAAGCAAAGGTTTGCTGGGCCAGGCATAACAATGGAGCTCAGACTGGACTCTGATCTCTAAGACTTGTCCGAACCACACCTAGCCTGTATTCTTTGCCCATGTCTCTACTGATAGTTCTCTTCCTATAATAGTCCCTCTATCTAAATTCTTCAGGCAATTAGTTGGAAAGTCAAAACTTTTTTTCTGAATCTTTTGGGTCTTGATTCTCTTCAGCTTGAAATAATACACTTTCAAAGAGACATTTTGGGATGGCAAATGTTGCTCCCCTGCCTTGCTTTAATTTTTTAATTAATTTTTTTCTGTGCTGGGTCTTCATTGCTGCATGTGGGATTTCTCTAGTTGTGGTGAGCAGTGTGTAGGCTTCTCACTGTGGTGGTTTCTCTTGTTGCAGAGCACAGGGTCTCAGGCACGTAGGCTTCTGTAGTTGTGGCGCATGGGCTTGGTTGCCCCACAGCATATGGAATCCTCCTGGACCAGGGATGATCAAACCCATGTCCTCTGCATTGGTGGGAAGATTCCTATCCACTGGATCACCAAGGCAGTCCCAGCATTACTTTGTGATATGCTACTCTCTAGTTATTTTATTCTATTTTTAAAAAACCTGTTTCCTGAGTACCATTCATGTGCCTAGATGGATAGTGAATATATAGAAGTGAGTAAAAACAAACAGAACTCTGTCATCATGAGGTTTATACAAGGAGAAGAGGGAATAGAAAAGGAAATAAACATGATTTCTTCTAGTAAGCAGTGCTATGAAGAAGACCAGGGTACTGATTTAGCCAGTGATTTTGTGTGTGTGTGTGTGTGTGTGTGTGTGTGTGTGAAATAGGGACTTAGGAAAGGCCTCTCTGAGGAAGTCACTGGTGAGCTGAGACCTGAAGGACAGAACAAACAGGAATAAACTTTATAAAGATATAAAGGACAGAGGAAACTGCATACTCAAAGGCCTGGATGTGACACATTGGCCTGCGATACTGGGCCTCTTCAACACCAGTGCCTGTTGGCTTACTCTTAAAAAAAAAAAAAAAAAAAAACGACATTAATCTTCCAATAAGGAGCATATAAGGCTTTGACATTTTCTCAAATGGCAACCAGTCACCCCAAAGAAAAGTTCAGATTAGGTGGTATAAATAAATATTTTATCAAGTCAAACATTCAGAGGTCTTTGCTAATCGTATCACACCAGGCCTCACTGGTAGGAAGAGCTGGGGCAGAGATTTGAAGATTTCACTTTTTCATTCTGATTTGAACATAGGATGATAGTTGAATACAATATCAGATGTGTCTAACAGTGGTTAAGAGTCAGCAGTCTGGAGCCAGATTGCCTGAATTTGGATCCTGGCTCTTTCATTTACCATCTCTGTGACTCTGAGTGGATTACTTAAAACCACTCTGAGTTTTAATGCCCTCATCTGTAAATTATAGATAATGAGTACTCACTTCAGAGAATAGTTATAATGATTAATTGCATTCACATTTGTAAAGCACATAGAACAATACCTGACACCTATTAAATAAATGTTGGCTAAATAAAATTAAATAATTACTATGGATAACCTGAGCTAAATGCTGACCTAAACTGTAAGAATTTTTTCGTAATACTTACTGAAGAAGAATCATTCTATACATTGTGGATATGCATCAATACAAATTTACAATTCCTTATGAGTTGAATGAAAATTTCATTTTTGGATTATCCAAAAAGAGTGCATGCATGCTAAGTCGCTCAGTGGTGTCTGACTCTTTGGGACACTATGGGCTATAGCCCATCAGGCTCCACTGTCCATGGAATTTTCCAGACAAGAACACAAGAGTAGGTTGCCATTTCCTCCTCCAGAGAATCTTTCCAACCTATGGATTGAATCCGAGTCTCCTGCATCTCCTACATTGCAGGTGGATTCTTTACCTGCTGAGCCATTGGGGAATCTCATCCAAGAAGGGTATGCTAAGTAAATTGTTAATATAAAAAACTTTGTCATGCATGTTTAAGTTTCTTAGGGATTACATTTTTCCTTCAAGCATTTTAGCAGTATCTCTTTGTAAATGAACATTTAAAGTACTAATCATTACTCTCAATTTTTCATTTAATAATTTCATTTAATTAGATAATAATCTATAAAATGTTACTTTATAATAATTCATACCTGGAAATATGGCAAATATACTTAAAACATGCATATAATTTAATAAGTCAGTCTACTTGATTTCCTCCAGTGTTTATTCCCTTCTCTTTTCTTGTCTTACATGTAATAAAATGGTAGGCAAGATATACCTCAGGTAGGCAATTTCAAAAATGGTATGTTTTCTAAATAAAAATTAGACCTTCAAATTCTCTTTTTCCTTCCAACCCAACCCTACACAAAACATAAGGATTATAGAATAAGCAAGTACTGAGAAGTACTGTACCTAACCTATGCTTCATGCAACTCTCAAACTTTGTGTTCTTGTCCAACATTCATGCTCTGGTATCAGTGCCATGTATTAGAGTACATCCAAATATCTTGCCATGTGTTGTATCCCATATCCCACCTAGTTGCTTCAGTCATGTTGAACTCTTTGTGACCCCATAGACTGTAGCCGGCCAGGCTCCTCTATCCATGGGATTCTCCAGGCAAGAATACTAGAGTGCATTGCCATTTCCTTCTCCAGGGGATCTTCCCAACCCAGGGGTTGAACCTGGGTCTCCTGCATTTGTAGGTGGGTTCTTTACCACTAGTGCCACTTGGAAGTCCTTTTTTTTTTTTTTTCCTCCAGAAATAAGAAGCTGATACCTAGCAGCACTGGTATGCAGAGTGGCCACACTTCCTTGGGCTTCCCCAGTGGTTCCGATGGTAAAGAATCTGTGTGCAGTGCAGGAGACCTGGGTTCAGTCCCTGGGTTGGGAAGATCCCTTGGAGAAGAGATAGGCTACCCACTCTAGTATGCTTGCCTGGAGAATCCCACAGACAGAGGAGCCTGGTGAGGAGGGGCTACAGTCCATGGGGTTGCAAGAGTTGGACATGACTTAGTGACTAAACCACCACTACTCTGTTCTTTATCTAGTATCATTAACAAATGATTTGCAGATATTTGTGCAATTACTTTTCTTTCTGTTTCTCAAATGATATCTCTATAAAGCAATACCATGGGAATTCAGCAGGTCTCAAATTATAATCCCTAATATTTGCTTTTGTAAGCAATCCATTGTATATCACTTACTATGAAGTCAGTACCAAACTGTGCATGTAAATTTTGCTCATGTGCCCTATGTAGTAATATGCTGACACCTTTGTTCCTGTTTATTCACTCTATTATGGTTGCAATCTATCCTGCATCTTATATCAAATCCCCCACCATGTGTGGGCCTCCAGGGCTGGTGACATGTGTCACCACTTAAGTGTTTGCAACCCCTCAAAGAAGCGTCTTCACACTGAGTCATCTGCCTACTTCAAACCCTCAAAATACATCCAGATTTTCCCCCCAATTCTTGTTAAATTAAAACAAAACAAAAAACTGCTTGTCAATACATTTTAATGACATACACCTAAAGACACTACCTTGGGAGTGTCTTTAGGGAACCATGGATATAGACACTGTGATCTGAGTAATTTCTCATGCAGAATAATTCCCACTGGCATTATCTATAGGGAACTAATGCTTCAGCTCTTGACTCTCATCTGTGAAGTTCCCTACACACCCATTTTGGCTGGCAGACCTGGAACCAGATTGGTGCATAGCTGAAAAACCTGTCTAGTCCATGTTGTAATTTTTGCACAGGTTTGTTTTCAGTGCCAGTCAATTCATACTAACACCATTTAACTTCAAACATATTTATTGGGTCTCTGTTACATTTCAAGCATTTAGCTGTGCATAATGAGCAAGTCATGGTACCTGCATTCCACAAGTTCCATGGATAGCAGAGATGATAAGTGGGTAGATAGTCATTCACAGTACAGAGCAGCATTTGCTAAGTTATGGAAGCTTAGAAAGCAAATAACTTCCTCAAGGCAAAGTCAGAGAGGGTGGGGGAGGAGATAGGAGGGGTCACAATGGCATTTCCTCAAAACATGAGGCTAAATTAGTCTAAAAGTTTCTTCCCAGTTCGGTTTCTGTGATGTTTCTCACTCCAGATGTGAACTGTAATCACTGTTGACTCCCCAGTCAACAGTTTTCATATATTAATACTGGAAGTCTAGTATTCAAGCCCTAGGAGAATAGTAGTGGTTAACAGTAATTGAGAAGTGGGATGAGCGTGAGACTTCAGAACAAGTGTGCAACAGTTAGCCTCTGTCCCATTAAACCTCAGCTACATTGGAAAGAAGAGAAAAGAGAAAGGTAATTAAGAAATTCCAACTTGATAAGCTTTGGGGAGGTCAGAATAAAGGAGATCATTTGGAAGCCAAAGAGGTATGAGATAACGAGATGTAGATTAGAAGACAGTTATGCTGTTCAGTAATGGAAGAATGACAAGGGAAGGGGAAAGGAATGCAGCATGAGGAATCATCATAAGAAAGAGGAGAGTGGAGCAATGCATCTCCAAAGCAGCTGATAAGCCACCATTTATGTGAATCCTTAGGAAGCACACTTACTATTCTGCCACATTATACCGAGGCATTTTTCCCAGGTTGTTTCTAAAACAGACTCCATAATATTTTAAACATACCAGATGGCATGTGTTTCAGCATCCCCAAATTATTGATAATTATAGAAGGCAATGGCACCCCACTCCAGTACTCTTGCCTGGAAAATCCCATGGATGGAGGAGCTTGGTGGGCTGCAGTCCAAGGGGTCGAGAAGAGTTGGACACGACTGAATGACTTCCCTTTCACTTTTCACTTTCATGCATTGGAGAAGGAAATGGCAGTCCACTCCAGTGTTCTTGCCTGGAGAATCCCAGGGACAGGGGAGCCTGGTGGGCTGCCGTCTATGGGGTTGCACAGAGTCGGACATGACTGAAGCGACTTAGCAGCAGCAGCATAATCCACAGGTATGTTCTTATTAATTTGATAAAACTCTTTCAATGTGATGAAAAATAAAGTGTCCCTCAGTAATTTACTTCAGATGCAATATTTACTCATGCATAGGACTGATGTATTCTGCTATCCCACATTAGAGACATCCCCAATTAGGTGTTCCTTTCTGCCTCATAACTTGCCTCAGTCCTCTGGGCCTGCATTAACACCACCCTTCCACTGTATTATGCAGCCCTAACTCATAGTCACTTCTTAGGTTCTAAATCGAATGCCATTTCCTCTGATAGGCCTTCTCTGGCCCTAAAATGTAGGTCAGACACTCCTCTAATAGGCTATCCTAACACTATAATTTTCTTTTATAACACTACAAGTGTAATTATAAAATCATTTGTTATTGTTTAATGTCTGTTCCTTCCACCCCTTTCCTAATTAGAAGGTAGCATCTATAAAAGTGGGAGTCACCTTATTCCTAGGCATTGTCAGAAATTATAACACATAGTATGTAGTTATTAAATCTTTGCTAAGTGAATAGGTATTCAATTTAAATGAAATGATTAGGCTCGGGGGAAGATGGAATATCTTGCATTTGGCATCTTGGAGACTTCAGACAGCCAGGTAGGCTGGGCCTTACAAACATAGGAGGAGTGGGAAAGCCAGGAATCAGATTGTCTATGCTTCCACCGCGAGAAGGCATGATGCCTCTGGGAAGCAGTGTCTCGGGCGCAACAGTTGAAGGGTTGGATTATGATCTACAAGACATTCTAGAACTAACACCTGAAAAAAATGTCCTTTTTATCATAGGGAACTGGAATGCTAAAGTAGGAAGTCAAGAGATACCTGGAGTAACAGGCAAGTTTGGCCTGTTTGGAGTACAAAATGAAACAGGCAAAGGCTAATAGAGTTTTGCCAAGTGAATGAACTGGTCATAGCAAACACCCTCTTCCAACAACACAAGAGAAGGCTCTACACATGGACATCACCAGATAGTCAATACCAAAATCAGATTGATTATTTCCTTTGCAGCCAAAGATGGAAAAAAGTTCTATATAGTCAGCAAAAACAAGACCTGGAGCTGACTGTGGTATAGATCATGAACTCCTTGTTGCCAACTTCAGACTTAAATTGAAGAAAGAAGGGAAAAACCACTTGAACATTCAGGTATGACCTTAATCAAATCCCTTATGATTATACAGGGGAAGTGACAAATAGATTCATAGGATTAGATCTGATAGAGAGAGTCTGAAGAGCTATGGACAAAGGTTCATAAAAATGTACAGGAGGCAGTGATCAAAACCATCCCCAAGAAAAAGAAATGCAAAAAAGCAAAATGGTTGCCTGAGGAGTCCTTACAAATAGCTTGGAAATGAAGAGAAGAAAAAGGAAAAGGAAAAAAGGAAAGATATATCCATCTGAATGCAGAGTTCCAAAGAATAGCAAGGAGAGGTAAGACAGCCTTCCTAAATGATCAATGCAAAAAAATAGAGGAAAATAGCAGAATGGGAAAAACTAGAGATCTCTTCAAGAAAATCAGAGATACCAAGGGAACATTCCATGCAAAGATGGACACAATAAAGGACATAAATGGTTTGGACCTAACAAAAGCAGAAGATATTAAGAAGAGGTGGCAAGAATACACAGAAGAACTGTACAAAAAAAAATCTTAATGAAAACCATAATGGTGTGATCACTCACCTAGAGCCAGATGTCCTGGAGTGTGACGTCAAGTGGGCCTCAGGAAATATCACTATGAGCAAAGCATAGAATTCCAGCTGAGATATTTCAAATCATAAAAATTGATGCTGTTAAAATGCTACACTCAATACGCCAGAAAATTTAGAAAACTCAAGAGTAGCCACAGGACTGGAAAAAGTCAGTTTTCATTCCAATCCAAAGGAAAGGTAATGTCAAAGAATGTTCAAATTACCACACAATTGCACTCATCTCACACATTAGCAAAGTAATGCTCAAAGTTCCCCAAGCTATGCTTCAACAGTAGGTAAGCTAAGAAATTCCAGATGTTCAAGCTGGATATAGAAAAGGCAGAGGAACCAGAGACCAAATTGCCAACATCTGTTGGATCAAAGTAAAAGTAAGAGAATTCCAGAAAAACATCTGTTTTATTGACTACACTAAAGCCTTTGACTCTGTGGATATCAACAAACTGTGGAAAATTCTTAAAGAGATATGAATATCAGACCACCTTACCTGCCTCCTAAGGAATCTGTATGCAGGTCAAGAAGCAGTAGTTAGAACTGGACATGGAACAATGGAGTGGTTCCAAATTGAGAAAGGAGTACATCAAAGTTGTATACTGTCATCCTGCTATTTAACTTATATTCAGAGTACATCATGTGAAATGCCAGGCTGGATGAAGCACAAGGTGGAATGAAGATTTCTGGGAAAAATATCAATAACCTCAGATATTCAAATGATACCCATCTCTATAGAAGAACTTGATAAAGTGAAAGATGATAGTGAAAAAGCTGGCTTAAAGCTCAACATTCAAAAGACAAAGATCATGGCTTCCGGTTCCATCACTTCATGGCAAATAGATGGGGGAAACAATGGAAAGAGTGACAGCCTTTATTTTCTTGGGCTCCAAATCACTGCGGGTGGTGACTGCAGTCATGAAATTAGAAAACACTTGCTCCTTGGAAGAAAAGCTATGACAAACCTAGACAGCACATTAAAAAGCAGAGACATCACTTTGCCGACAAAGGTCTGTCTAGTCAAAGTTATGGTTTTTCCATTAGTTATGTATGGATGTGAGAGTTGGACTATAAAGAAAGCTGAGCACCAAAGAATTGATGCTTTTGAACTGGGGTGTTGGAGAAAACTCTTGAGAGTCCCTCTGACTGCGAGGAGATCCAACCAGTCAATCCTAAAGGAAATTAGTCCCGAACACCAATTGGAAGGACTGATGCTGAAGTTGAAGCTCCAATACTTTGGCCACCTCATGCGAAGAACTGACTTATTAGAAAAGACCCTGATGCTGGGAAAGATTGAAGGCGGGAGGAGAAGAGGACAACAGAGGATGAGATGGTTGGATGGCAAAACCGACTAGATGGACATGAGTTTGAGCAAGCTCCAGGAATTGATGATGGACAGGGAAGGCTGGTGTGCTGCAGTCTATGGTGTTGCAAAGAGTCAGACATGACTGAGCGACTGAACTGAACTGATACATGGAGTTACCCAAAGATCCTGATACACAGTTGCTTGATGATATATACTTTCATTTAGGACAAACTCCTTTTTGATATTGCCAAGATTCACTTCTGATTATTTATTTGTTTATTCCACACTGCACAACCTGCAGGACCTCAATTCCCCAACCAATAATTAAACCCATGCCATAGCAGTGAGAATACCAAATCCTAACCACTAGACCACTGGTCAAATGCCACTCATACCAATACTTGGCATTTCCCTTTTGCTTCAGTGAAGATGAAATCAAATTTCCTAACACATTTTGTGCATATTTGGTGTAACTGATACTATTACATTGAACATAATATGCATTGGCTCATTAAATTTTCTATCTACTAAGAGTTAAACTGAAAATTACTTTTGTCTCACTCCCTTTACATTTTTTAAAAAATGTTATATGATATCAGAAAACTTAGATCCCCAATTCAGACTGTAAATCAACATGGATTTCATATAAAGTAAAAAGTTAAAATTAAGAAAAGAATAAGTAATGGAATATACTAGTTAAAGATGACTTTCTAAGTATGAAAATTCATTATGCACAAAACATCATGACAGTATAAATTTCAAATCATTTCAAAAGTAAGAATGTATTTTCTATCAAAAGGAGATAAATAGTTACATATGATTGGAAATAGTTGATTATTTATTATAGAAAAATTCTTAAAAACAATAATTAACACTAACATAAGAGGAAGAAGTGACAGACGATGGAATTAATTTACAATGAATGTAAATAAATGACTTGAACATGAAATCATGTGTAACTCACTTGAATGCATCATGTGTAATCAAATGAATGCAAATTAAGGCAACAGAGTAATATTTTTGCTGTAAAATTATTGTTAAAATAAATTCTATTATAAACATCTACTATTTAAGGGTGATCAGGGAAACAATAATTCTATTACCTACTGATGTGGTAGATTCATACCAATACAACTCTTTTATTCAGAAAAATTAAGTATTCCATGTAAGAACTACTAGACTAAAATCTCACATACTGCTGGTGGGAACATAAAATGTGCAGTTACCTTGAAAAGCAGTATGGCAGTTCCTCAAAAGGTTAAATGTAAAATGTTACCATATAACCAGGTAAGTCCAATCCTAATTTTATACCTAAGAGAAATGGAAAAATCATGTCCATTCCAAATCTTGTTACATGAATGTTCATAGCAATATTAGTCATAGTAACCAAAAAGTGGAAGCAACTTAAATGTCCATAAATTGATTAATGGATAAATAAGAAATGGTATATTCCTACAATGGAATGTATGTCTAATTGTGGCATATCATTGATCCAAGGTCAAGACTCTCAGTTTTTAACCTAAAAGGTTAATGCTATTTTAGCTTCTTAATGACTTTATAATAAAATATATCAATAAAAGCAAATGAAGTACTGAAACATACACAAGGATGATCCTTGAAACATGCTTAAGAAAGAAGCCAGTCACAAAAGACCATATATTGTATGACCATTTATATTAAATGTTCACTTTGTGTGTGTTCTCAGTCGCTTCAGTCTGGTCTGACTCTTTGTGACCCCATGAACTGCAGCCCACCAGGTTCTTCTGTGCATGGAATTCTTCAGGCAAGAATACTGGAGTGAGTTGCCATGCCCTCCTCCAGGGGATCTTCCTGACCTACCACTAGGGTTTGTTCTCCTGCATCGCAGGTGGATTCTTTTATCTACTGAGCCACCTGGGAAGGCCTTTAGGCAAATGTATAGAGACACAAAATACTGGCTTCCCAGTACTGACCTAGGACTTCCCTGCTGGCTCAGTGGTAAAGAATCTGCCTGCCATTGCAGATGTGCGTTCAATCCCTGGGTCAGGAAGATCTCCTGGAGTAGGATATGGCAACCCACCCCAGTATTCTTGCCTGGAGAATTCCATGAACAGAGGAGCCTGGTGGGCTACAGTCCATGGGGTCGCAAAAGAGTCAGACATAACTTAGTGATTAAACAGCAACAACAGTACTGGGATGGTGGGTAGTGTTGAAAGGAATTGTGGGGAGGGTGACTATTAAAAGGTATGTGCTTTATTTGGGGGACAATGGACATTTTCTAAAGTTGATTATGGTTTTCAATGCACAACTCTGAGTACTAAACTATTAAATTATATAATTTAAACGGTAGAGTTTTATTGTACTTTAGTTCAGTCACTCAGTCATGTCCGACTTTTTGCAATTGCATAGACTGCAGCATGGCAGGCTTCCCTGTCCATCACCAACTCTCAGAGCTTGCTCAAACTCATTTCTATCAAGCAAGTGATGAAATCCAATCATCTCATCCTCTGCCGTTCCCTTTACCTCCTGCCTTCAGTCTTTCCCAGCATCAGGGTCTTTTCTAATGATTCAGTTCCTCGCATAAGTTGGCAAAAGTATCGGAGCTTCAACTTCAACAGCAGTCCTTCCAATGAATATTCAGGACTGATTTCCTTTAGGATTGACTGGTTGGATCTCTTTGCAGTCCAAGAGACTCTCAAGAGTCTTCTCCAACAACACAGTTCAAAAACATCAATTCTTCGGTGCTCAGCTTTATGGTCCAACTCTCACATCCATACATGACTACTGGAAAAACCATAGCTTTGACTAGATGGACTTTTGTTGGCAAAGTACTGTCTCTGCTTTTTAATATGCTATCTAGGTTTATCATAGCTTTTCTTCCAAGGAAAAAGTGTCTTTTAATTTCATGTCTGCTCTGCAGTGATTTTGGAGCCCAAGATAATAAGTCTGTCACTGTTTTCATTGTTTCCCCATCTATTTGCCATGAAGTGATGGGACTTGATGCCATGATCTTAGTTTTTTGAATGTTGAGTTTTAAGGCAACTTTTTCACTCTCCTCTTTCATTTTCATCAAGGAGGTTCTGCCATACGGGTGGGTGTCATATACGTATCTGAGGTTACTGATATTTTTCCTGGCAATCTTGATTCCAGCTTGTGCCTGGCATTTCACATGATGTAACAAATGTCTGTCTAGTCAAGGCCATGGTTTTTCCAGTAGTCATGTATGGATGTGAGAGTTGGACTATAAAGAAAGCTGAGCACCAAAAAATTGATACTTTTGAACTGTGATGTTGGAGAAGACTTTTGAGAGTCCCTTGGACTGCAAAGAGATCCAACCAGTCCATCCTAAAGGAGATCAATCCTGAGTGTTCATTGGAAGGACTGATGTTGAAGCTGAAACTCCAATACTTTGGCCACCTGATGTGAAGAACTGACTCATTTGAAAAGACCCCGATGCTGGGAAAGATTGAAGGCCAGAGGAGAAGGGGACAACAGAGGATGAGATAGTTGCATGGCATCACTGACTCAATGGACATGAGTTTAAGTAAACTCTGGGATTTCATGATGGATAGGGAGGCCTGGTGTGCTGCAGTTCATGGGGTTGCAAAGAGTCAGACACAACTGACTGACTGAACTGAATTCTACATATAAATTAAATAATCAGGGTGACAATATATATTGTATGTTAATCATATATAAATATGTTATAAAATAAATAATACAAAATTATAATGATAACTATAAATCCTCAAATTTAAAAAGCTAAACAAACCCCAAGCAGAATGAACATAAGAAAAAACACATTAATTTACCTCATGATCAAAATCAATGCAAGAAACAGGAGAAAGGGAAAAAAGGAAGAGATTCATGGATTGAATAATAAAGCAAGATTCACCTATATGATATCTATAAGAAACTAAAGTTAAATAAAATAAACAACATTAACTCCTCCCCTTAAAAATTAATAATGCAAAATTAAAAAAAAAAAAAAAAACTCTCCCAAGGCAGGAAGGAAAAAAAGCTGCTAGACCAAAGGTGTCAGTTTGAATGAAGCTTAAAGCCAGTATATTTTATAATATAGAAATATTTGCTCATTCACTCAACAAATATATGTTGAAGGGCTACACAGAGCCCATATTTTATCAAGGAAGCTAGACATTCACTATATGTGTAAAACGATTGAAGACTGTAAATGTGATATTTATTTATATAAAGTAAGCATGATATTATTTGAACATGATCATTTAATATTGGTGCTGGGCATATAACAGTGATCAAAATAAACAATCTATGCCATCATGAAATTACAGGCTAGTGGAAAAAAAATAATACAATAAATAAATTAGTAAAATGTATAGTATATGTCATTGCATACTTCTATTTTGAAAAACAAAGTGGGATAAGAAATACTGATCTTTGTTTAAAATACAAAGGGGCTTTCCTGAGGTGCAAAACTTTAAGGAAAGTGAAGCAGCTAGCCATAAAGATATCTAGTGACAGCGTTCCAGGTAGTATTCCAATAGAAGAAAGTGCTAGTGCAAAGGTCCTGAGAAAGAAGTATGGCAGATCAATTAGGAAAATCCCAAGAACGTCAGTGGAGCTGGACCAGAAAGTATGAGGGGAGATTGTATTAGAATTTTGAGGTCAGAGAGCTAACAAGTAAAGAGGGAGCAGATTTTGCAGTGTCTAGACCACTACAATAATTTAATTTTACCCTAATTGAGGTGGGAAGCTATTGGTTCACTGGATTGTTTTCAGCAGAGGGACATGAACTGTATTACAATAATTCTGGTTACCCTGTTGAGAACAGAGTTTTTGGGGGGAGTGCAGGGAACAACGAGGAAGATCTGTTAGGAGACTGTTGCAGCAACTCAGTAGGGAGATGGTGGTGGCTTGTATTATAGTAGCAATTTATGTGGATTAAGTATATAGTTTGAAGATGGAGCCAACATCATGTACTAGGTTGTGATAAAAAAAAAAAAGGCAAGAATTAATCTAAATTTGGGCTGAGGCAACTAGAAAAATGAAGTTGACAATTACTGATATAGAGAAATCTGTGGCAGTCGTGTGTTTTATTGGAAGGGCAGGAGTTTGGTTTGGGACATGTTGATTTTCAATTGCTTGTGAGACTTATAAGTGATAAGGTGTAGCAGGAAGCAGTGAAGAATATAATTCTGGAGGACGCTGGGAGTTCTGAGCTGAGTATATGTGTCTGGGAATTATCAGTGTATAATGCCCTGTGCTTAGTTGCTCAGTTATGTCCGACTCTTTGTGACCCCATGGACTGCAGCCCACCAGGCTCCTTTGTTGATGGGGATTCTCCAGGCAAGAATACTGGAGTGGGTTGCCATGCCCTCCTCCAGGGGATCTTCCCAACCCAGGGATCCAACCCAGGTCTCCCACATTGCAGGCGGATTCTTTACTGTCTGAGCCACCAGGGATTCCCAAGAATACTGGAGTGGGTAGAAATGATACTTAAATCCATACAATCCAATGATTTTTCACCAAGGGAAACAAAAAGTTTTGAGGACTATGCTGCTTGGCTAACAGATTAGAAAAATCAGGAGGAACAGCTGAAAAAAATAAGAAAGAATCATAGAACATTCAGAAGAGTGTTTGGACTAATTAGGGCAGATTTAATTATATAATTTAATTTATTTGCTTTGTTATAGTCAAGAAAACTTTGAAGCAATCAAGATGTCCAACAACAGCAAATTCTGGTGGATCGATATACTAGAATACAATGCAATTATAAAATGCTAATGGTGACATGTTTTGCTAACATGTGTAAAGGCTTATTGCATACTATTGAAAGGGGGAAAATTATTTAGGGTAATTAGATTATGAGCTATGTGGAGTGATGTAGTTCTGAGGAAATGATGGACCACCTTGAATATTAGGTTGAGGAGTTTAGGTAAGATAACATTTAATACAACAGCCATTCAAGGTAAATACTATTATCATTTTTTATGATAACCCACTTGAGGTTTGGAGATCTCCTAAAGTATCCTCACTAATTCTTTAGCCTTGTTGACAAGTTCAGAGGTGTTCAGAGTGTTAAAAGTAAGAATGTGACATCAGGTTGAACTTATGGCTGATAGATCACCTCTCAAGCCCTATATCATAGTTCTTGGCAAATATCACATACACAGATTATTTTATCACAGCCCCCATCCAAGTTAAGACTGCCACCAGCAAGACAGGGTCAATCATTACACCACTTGACCCTGACTCAATTCTTGAACTCTTGGAGAATAGTAAGTGGGAAGGAGTTTCATCCTTGGGGATTCTAGCTCATATCAAGGTTCAGAAGAAGTAGCTGATGACTGAGGGAGCATGAAGAGAATTCTCATTTTCTCCTGGATAGCTCAAGGAGCTCTGAGATAACTGACACTGGACTGGTTTTACTATCTTCCACCAGACCTAAAATAGAACAAAAGATCCTTACTAGAGTTTAAGCTCCATGATGGTAGTAGGTTTGTTATTTTGCCCATAATTCTATCCCCTTATCTAAAACAGTATCTATAACCCAGAAAACTCTTAGTAACTATTTGGTGAATGCATTCATATCTGTGGGAATCTGAAACAAGACCAAGGACCACACAGTGTTGGTTCTTCTAGGTCAGTAGTTCTCAGTTCTAGCTGAACAATAAAATTGGAGACCATTTTAAAAACACAGCTGCCTTGGGAACATCCTCCAGAGACTCCAATGTAGTTACAAAAGGGTAGGCTCCATGCCTCAGGAAGACTTCAATATATATTCAGAATTGAGAACAAATGCTTTAAGCAGCCATAGTGCACTCGGGTTGTTCAAAGGACTGAGATGCCAATTTTAGTCCTTAGGACTTGGGTGGCCTTTTTATGGAATTGGAGTCTGTCACCTCCTCTTCAAGGTTCTGGTCTGGGGCAGCTGTTAGGGTTTTTGTCTCAGAAGTCTAGGT
Source organism: Bos grunniens (assembly GCF_055505025.1). Taxonomy (NCBI): domain Eukaryota; kingdom Metazoa; phylum Chordata; class Mammalia; order Artiodactyla; family Bovidae; genus Bos; species Bos grunniens. Next base: position 119,055,444 of record NC_141194.1, on the reverse strand, counting down.
AAGGCTCATCCCAAAGGCCTAAAAGAAAACAATAATTCCAGTTGGGAATTTAGGTACTTGAGCAGATTTGAGGGGCTTTGAGAGTACAGTGATGTGAACTTGAGACTGGCATCGCCACAATAGGGTCAATCAAAACACTAGTTGACCCCAATTCAGTGAAGATCAGCATGACAACCAATGAAGACCAGCATGATAATGTAATCTGCCTCCCTCGTGGGGAGAGAAGGGATTCAGAAAAAGAGAGGCAACAGGGTCTGATATCTCTGTTGTTTAAGCATTGACATTTCCTTTGCTGAAAATAGGAAAAGTATGCATTCTTTTCATACCACACAATTTATTATGATTATAGGATTCAGTAATAGTACATATAATCACAAATCTCTTCTGATTTAAAAATGCTCCAGAATGTTACACACATAAATTATGTTACAATTTAAAGGGATGTAAGTCACATTCCTACTTATACATTTCAGAGAAGATATATTATCTGACAAAATTAAGATCAATTCTGAAAGGAAATCTTGCAAAAATCATTGCTAAAAATGACTGATTTTCCCCCTTTAATTCCTCAAAAAAATATCATAGACTCAGTCTGCCCATAAACAATATAGCAGTTTATTTTGCTTTTTCCAACTTTAGGAATTAGAAAGAAAATGCCTCTGGGTTCTTTGATTATGGATTATTCCTTTAGAATGCCCTCTCTAGAAGTATTCATGACAAGAAGGTTATTGTGAAGTCACATTTTTTGTCCTTTGAAGTAAGGCTATAACAGTGAAAATAACTTATGAAACCTTATGGGAATCTTACTCATGGTGACAACAGATGAGTATATTCAGAGGTAGAAAAACAATTGAGCTATCCTTTTTAAACAAACAAACAAGATAAAACAAACTTCTATGTTGAGGTAAGACAGACATATGCTATTTGTTTGTTTTGCTCAATTGGGCATCTCTAACTACAGTTTTTAAAAATGAGATCTTCAGGCACTTCTATATATATGCAACTTGAAGTCAATAGGCCTGCTTTTTCTAAATACAATTTGAGACAGTTTTAGCCAATATCAGCTAATTAAATTTGCCCAATAACATTGACCTGAAAGACTTCAGGTTAAAGATGATTATTTAATCCAAAGATGCAGCAGGAAGATGCCATTTATTTGAATTTCACTTGTGGTCTGCAATACATTATATAAAATGAGAACAACTGTTCTTAATGATATTAATTAGACCAGCAAAGATCAAAATATTACTTGAATAAATATAGAAGAGATCTATGCATCTGTCTCATGCTGTATCTGCATGAAAAATTACATAAGAAGTTGGGTAATTTGTATCAGAAAGCATTGGTGACTTTCATTCTTGGCTACTTAAGGAACTGGCAGATATCCTAGGCAAATGACAAGGTGTTATTTTTAGGAAACTGTGACTTCCCAGAGCATTAGTATGAGGCAAATTTAGAGCTTTCATATGCCTAAGGAAAAAAATAAGTCCCATGTAATAAAAACTGATCAGGTTCATATTATCACATGGAAAGATGTGATCTGTATTGATTTCAGTAGGGCTCTCAATTATATTTCACATAGCATTGTAACTAACAAAAATTATGGCAATGATTACATTACTTTGAGTAAAAACAAGAAACATGTTATTGTGGATGTTGGATCCAATTTTGGTGATTATGCAGTATAGTAATCCCTGAAGAACAGTCTTGATAGCATTCAGCGTCCTATTGACCCTTACAATAAAGAACTTGAAGTTATATCCAGCAGACAAAATTAAGGTATTTATAATTTCCAACATTCTATAAGATATAAATGCAATTTTGAGTAATCATGATGAGTTGGAAAAAGTTGGTCCAAATAAGAAAAAAAGTTTGGTTAAGATATGTACCAAATGGCCTACAACTGAGGTAGAAGAAATTTCAAGCTTGAACTGAATGCCTCCAAACAAAATTTCTACTCTGAACCAAAAGTCATTGTGACACTGAGTATAGCAAAAGGTAAATACAATAAATGAGAAAGAATGTTTTGTTGTAGTTTGAAGAGTAGCAGAATATTAGATTAGTTTGAGCCTTGACCTTTGTACAGGAGATAGGATGTTAGAGTGGATCCAGAGAAGAATGATAAGGTTGATTTAAAAATACGTAAACTAGGTCTGATGACTAATGGTAAAAGATATGTGATTTTCAAGAAAAGTTTAAGGGAGGATTTAATGGTTTTTAATATATGAAAAATATATTATGATAAAGATAGTAATTACTCAATTTCCATGTTCTCTAAATTATTTTATATGATGTATGTTCAAACTTAGTCAATACCTATATTTTTATTTCTAGCATACATTGCTAGTTGATGATTAATAACGCTAACAAGCTGTTATCTGTTTGGTATTAAAAATAGAAAAATGCACATTCTTATGCAAAATCAATGTCCACACCCCTTGACATTTCCCTTGTGCCCTCAAACTTATTTGGGGTTTCCTATCTTGATAAAAAAAAGAGAGAGAGAGAGTGAGAGAGAAGCTTTTACATAGTTCTCATTATGAATTATTTCCTTTTCAAATTCCTTTAGTGACCACTACCTAAATTTCAAATTAATACATTATATTTTGTTTTGTTTTTCTGCCTGACATTGATAATTTAATGGTTATTTTTATATCATCTTGTAGCACTATTGTTCACAAAAACTTTCTTATTTACTTCCTCATCCACCAAGATTTTATCCAGCTCTTATTATGTGCAGAGTACCGTGCTGGCACTGGGGATACAGACAAGAACAAGAAAGACACAGCCCCTATATAATCTTGGACAGAGAGACACAGACATTTACAGAGGAGTGGAGTAAATAGCCAGTACTCAAAGGATATAAAACATATACAAATAGACAGATTCAAAGTACTATGAGATTCTGTTGTTGTTTAGTCACTAATTCCTGTCTGACTCTTTGCAAAACTATGAACTGCAGCATTCAGGGCTTCCCTGTCCTTCACTATCTCCTGGAGTTTGCTCAAACTCATGTCCACTCAGTCAGTGATGCCATTCCAAACATCTCATCCTCTGTTGCCCCCTTCTCTTCTTGCCCTCAATCTTTCCCAGGATCAGGATATTTTCTAATGAGCCGGCTCTTCATGTCAGGTGGTCAAAGTATAGGAGAGCTTCAGCTTCAGCATCAGTCCTTTCAATGAATATTCAGGGTTGATTTCCTTTAGGATTGACTGGTTTGACCTCTTTGCAGTCCAAGGGACTCTCAAGAGTCTTCTCCAGCACCAGAGTTTGAAAGCATAGGTTCTTCAGCGCTCAACTTTCTTTATAGTCCAACTCTCACATCCGTACATGACTACTGGAAAAACCATAGTTTTGACTATATGGACTTTTGTTTGCAAAATGATGTCTGTGCTTTTTAATACATGTCTAGGTTTGTCATAGCTTTTCTTCCAAGGAGCAAGGGTCTTTTAATTTCATGGCTGCAGTCATTGTTTGCAGTGAATTTGGAGCCCAAGGAAGTATAATCTGTCACAGTTTCAACTTCTTTCCCATCTATTTTCCATGAAGTGATGGAACCAGATATCATGATCTTAGTTCTCTGAATGCTGAATTTTAAGCCAGGGTTTTAGTCTCCTCTTTCACTTTCATCGAAATGCTCTTTAGTCTCTCTTCACTTTCTGCCATAAGGGTGGTGTCATCTGCATATCTGAGGTTATTGATATTTTTCCTGGAAATCTTGATTCGAGCTTGTGCTTCATCTAGCCCAGCATTTCACATGATGTACTCTGCATATAAGTTAAATAAGCAGGGTGACAATATATAGCCTTGACATACTTCTTTCCTAATTCTGAACCAACCACTTGTTCCATGACTGGTTCTAACTGTTGCTTCTTGACCTGCATATACACTTCTCAGGAGGCAGGTAAGGTGGTCTGGTATTCCCATTTTTATAAGAATTTACTGCAGTTTGTTGTGATCCACACATTTAAATGCTTTACTATAGTCAATGAAGCAGAAGTAGATGTTTTTCTGGAATTTTTGTGTTGTTTCTGTAATTCAATGGATGTAGGCAAATTGATCTCTGGTTCCTCTGCCTTCCTAAATCCAACTTGTTCATCTGAAAGCTCCAGGTTCAAGTACTGTTGAAGCCTAGCTTGAAGGATTTTGAGCACCTTGCTAGTGTGTGAAATGAGTACAATTATGCAGTAGTTTTGAACATTCTTTGGCATTGCCCTTCTTTGAGATTGGAATGAAAACTGACCTATTCCAGTCCTGTGCCCACTGCTGAGTTTTCCAAATTTGCTGGAATATTGAGTGCAGCACTTGAACAGCACCCTCATTTAGGATTTGAGGTAGCTCAGCTGAAAGTCTGTCACATCCACTAGCTTTGTTCGTAGTGATGCTTCCTAAGGCCCACTCTATTCCAGGATGTCTGGCTCTAGGTCAGTGATCACACCATCGTGGTTATCTGGCTCATGAAGATCATTTTTGTTCAGTTCTTCTGTGTATTCTTGCCACCTCTTCTTATTATCTTCTGCCTCTGCTAGGTCCATACCACTAATGTGCTTTATTGTGCTCATGTTTGTATGAAATGTTCCGTTGGTATATCTAATTTTCTTGAAGAGATCTCTAGTCTTTCCCATTCTATTGTTTTCCTCTATCTCTTTGCATTGTTCACTTAAGAAGGCTTTGTTATCTCTCCTTGTTATTCTTTGGAACTCTACATTCAGATGGTTATGTCTTTTCTCCTTTTCTCTTTCCTTTTTTTTTTTTTTCTTTTCTTTTCACAGCTATTTGTACGACTTTCTCAGGCAACCATTTTGCCTTGTTTCATTTCTTTTTCTTCGGGATGATTTTGGTCACTGCTTCCTATACAATGTTAGGAACCACTGTTCAAAGTTCTTCAGACCTAATCCCTTGAATCTATTTGGCACGTTCACTGTATCAGTCAGTGATGTCATCTAATCATCTCATCCTCTGTCGTCCCCTTCTCCTCCTGCCTTCAATCTTTCTCAGAATCAGGATCATTTCCAGTGAGTCAGTTCTTTGCATGAGGCGGCCAAAGAATTGGAGCTTCAGCTTCAGCATTAGTTCTTCCAGTGAATATTCAGGATTTATTTCTTTTAGGATTGAAAGGTTTGATCTTGCAGTCCAAGGGACTCTCAAGAGTCTTCTCCAACACCACAGTTCAAAAGCATCAAATTCTTCTATGCTCAGCTTTCTTATATCCATCCATACATGACTACTGGAAAAACCATAGCTTTGACTAGACGGGCTATTGTCAGCAAAGTAATGTGTCTGCTTTCTAATGTTCTGTATACATTGGTCATAGCTTTTCTTCCAAGGAGCAAACGTCTTAATTTCATGACTGCAGTCACCATCTGCAGTGATTTTGGAGCGGTATTTGATTCAAGACATACCTGAATAACCTAGTAGTTTTCCCTACTTTCTTCAATTTAAATCTGAATTTTTGAATAATCAGCTCATGATCTGAGCCACAGTCAGCTCCTGGTCTTACTTTTGCTGAGTGTATAGAGCTTCTCCATTTTCACCTGCAAAGAATATAATCAATCTGATTTAAGTATTGACCCTCTGGTGATGTCCATGTGTACAGACATCTCTTGTGTTGTTGGAAGACGGTGTTTGATATGACCAATGCATCATCTTGGACAAACTTTTTTAGCCTTTTCCCTGCTTCATTTTGTACTCCATGGGCAAAATTGTCTGATACTTCATGCATCTCTTGACTTCCTACTTTAGCATTCCAGTCTCCTATGATGAAAGGATATTTCTTTTGGTGTTAGTTCTAAAAGGCCTTGTAGGTTTTCATAGAGCCGTTCAACTTCATCTGCTTCAGCATTAGTGGTTGGGGCATAGATTTGGATTACTATGATATTGAATGGTTTGCCTTGGAAATGAACAGAGATCATTCTGTTGTTTTTGAAATTGCACCCAAGTACTGCATTTTGGACTCTTCTGTTGACTATGGTGGATACTCGATTTCTTATAAGGGATTCTTGACCACATAGTAGATATAATGATCAACTGGATTATATTTAAGGGCTTCCTTGATAGCTTAGTTGGTAAAGAGTCCGTCTGCAATGCAGGAGACCCCGGTTTGATTCCTGAGTCAGGAAGATCCGCTGGAGAAGGGATAAGCTATCCACTCCAGTATGCTTGGGTTTCCCTTGTGGCTCAGCTGGTTAAGAATCTCCCTATAATGTGGGATACCTGGGTTTGATCCCTGGGTTGGGAAGATCCCCTGGATTAGGGAGAGGCTACCCACTCCAGTTTTCTGGTCCATGGGCTTTTTACAGTCCATGGGGTTGCAAAGAGTTAAATTTACCCACTCCCATCCATTTTAGTTCTCTGATTCCTAAAATGTTGATGTTCACTTTTCCCATCTCCTGTTTGACCACTTCTAATTTACCTTGATTCATGGACCCATCATTCCAGTTTCATATGCAGTACTGTTCTTTACAGCACTGGACTTCACTTTCACCACCAGGGAATTCCACAACTGGGCCTCCTTTCCACTGTGACCCAGCCTCTTCATTCTTTCTGGAGCTTTTTCTCAGCTCTTCCCCAGTAGCATATAAGACACCTATCAACCTGGGGAGGCTCATTTTCTGGTGTCATATCTTTTTGCCTTTTCAGACTGCTCATGGGGTTTTCAAGGCAAGAATGCTGAAGTGGTTTGTCATTCCCTTCTCCAGTGGACCACGTTTTGTTAGAACTCTTCATGACATGTCTGTCTTGGGTGGCCCTACATAGTATTGCTCATAGTTTCATTGTTTTGCACATGGCTGTGATCCATGTGATCATTTTGGTTAACTTTCTGTGATTGTGATTTCATTCTGGAGGCTGTGAGATTGTAGTTCTTGCTTCTTTTGTCTGCACTCTGATGGATGAGGGATGGGAGGGACTGGCTGTGGGCAAACCTGGATCTTGCTCTGGTGTGCACAGCCATGCTCAGTAAATCTTTAATCCAAATTTTTGCTGATGCATGGGACTTTGCCCCCTACCTGAGATTCTGTAGACTTATCCAACTAATGACCTAACCTTTTGAGAGGGTAAACTTAATATTTTCTGTATGTAGCAAGTCTATATCAACAAAATAGATAAGTTTGTAGGAGAAAAAAAATCCAAGCTTGTTTTAGGGAAGTTATATTAATAGTAAGCCCAGTTATAAATATATAGTTATATGATAAATACTGATTTACAAAACTAATCAAATACTGGTCATGAGACATCAAAATGAAAATCACATGGGACATCCAGGTTCTGGTCCAGCAGGTAAGAAATTCTGAATTTGCCTCTCTATACTAAAATGTAAAAAGCTGAGGGAACTGAAAAGTGAAAAATCCTTATTATTAATACATCCAAATAAGAAATGAGGTCATAGTACCACTTGCTGGCCCTCAAATTGGAGAGACTGCTAAGTAAAAACACAGAATTACAATTTACCACAGCAGAAACCAACAAGAAAAAACTGAGGAAATAAGTGCTATAAATGTCAAATCCAGCTACTAATATAAAATTATGACAAGCATTAAAAGGCAAAAGACATTTTGAAGAGAGACAGTAAGCATTAGAATCCCACTCAGATATGACAGATATGTTAGAATTGTCAGACAAGGAATATGAAGTTATGATTATTATCTAAGGGCTCTAATGGGTAAAGTTGACAGCATACAAAAACTGGGCAATGAAGCAAAGAGATGGAAATTCTAAGAAAGAGCCAAAGAGAAATGCTAGAAATCATCAACACTGTAAACAAAGGATAAATGTGATTGGCTTATTAGTAGACTTAACATGATTAAGGGAAAAAATCTTTGAGCTTGAGGATATCTCAATAGAAACTTCAAAAAACTGAAAAGCAAGACAACAAAGACTGAAAAAATGTCCAAGATCATAGGACTACTACAAAAATGTAACAAGAGTAATGGGAATACCAGAAGAAAAAAGAGAGAATGGACAAAAAGAAAAACAATTGAAACAATGTCAAACTAATGTTTGACACTGAACCACAGATTCAGAAATCTCAGACAAGAGGAAGCAGGCTAACTTCCCCAAAATCCTCAGAACCAGGCATATCATTTCTGAATTATATAAAATTAAAGAAAAATTGTCCTGAAAGAAGTAAGAGAGGGTGAGGTGGGAAACCTTACCTACAGAGAAGCAATGATAAAGAATTACATCCTATTTCTCCTTAGAAATCACATGAAATGAAGCAGGACACTATGTGGCACTCCCAGGTACAAAAGCCTTTTTGTGTTCCTGTTTCTTCTTTGTATGAAAAAGGCTTCAGCCTCCTATATTTTCCCTCAATTCCAAAGGACAGATTCAAACAGTTGCTATGCCAGCAAATTTGGAAAATTTGGCAATGGCCACAGGACTGGAAAAAAGTCAGTTTTTATTCCAATCCCAAAGAATGGCAATGCCAAAGAATGTTCAAACTGCCATACAATTGCACTGATTTCACATGCTAGCTAGGTAATGCTCAAAATCCTTCAAGCTAAGCTTCAGCAGTATGTGAACTGAGAACCTCCTGATGTATAACCTGGATTTAGAAAGGTAGAGGAACCAGACATCAAGTTGCCAATATCCTTTAGATAACAGAAAGAGTAAGTAAATTCCAGAAAACATCTAGCTTTGCTTCATTGACTATGGTAAATCCTTTCACTGTGGATCACAACAAACTGTGGAAAATTCTTAAAGAGATGAGAATACCAGACCACCCTACTCACCTCCTGAGAAACCTGTATAGAGGTAAAGAAGCAACAGTTAGAACTGGACATGGAACAATAAACTGGTTCAAAATTGGGAAAGGAGTACATCAAGGCTGTATATCATCACCCTGCTTATTTAGCTTATATGCAGAGTACGCCATGTGAAATGCTGGGCTAGATGAGTCACAAGATGGAATCAGGATTACTGGGACAAATATCAATAACTTCAGATATACAGATGGTACCACCCTAATAGCAGAAAGTGAAAAGGAACTAAAGAGCCTCTTGTAAAGTTGAAATCGGAGAGTGAAAAAGCTATCCTAAAGCTCAACATTCAAAACACTAAGATCATGGCATATAGTCCCATTACTTCATGGCAAATAGATGGGGAAAAAGAGGAAACAGTGGCAGATTTTATTTCCTTGGGCTCCAAAATCTCTGCAGATGGTGACTATAGCCATGAAATTAAAAGATGCTTGTTCCTTGGAAGAAAAGCTCTGACAAACCTAGACAGTATATTAAAAAGGAGAGCCAACACTTTTCTGACAAAGGTCTGTATAGTCAAATGACTATACAAATGACTATGTTTTTTCCAGTAGTCATGTATGGATGTAAGAGTTGGACTATAAAGAAGGCTGAGTGCTGAATAATTGATGCTTTCAAATAGTGATGCTGGAAAAGACTCTTGAGAGTCCCCTGGACTGCAAGGAGAACAAAACCAGTGAATCTGAAAGGAAATCAACCCTGAATAGTCATTGGAAGGATTGATGCTGAAGCTGAAGCTCTCTTATACTTTCGGCACCTGATGTGAAGAGCCAACTCATTGGAAAAGACACTGATACTGGCAAAGACTGAGGGCAGGAGGAGAAGGGGAAGACAGAAGATGAGATGGTTGGATGGCATCACTGACTAATAGACATAAGTTTGAACAAACTCTGTGAGATAGTGATGGACAGGGAGTGCTGCATTCCATGGTTAGAACAAGGAGGCTGATGATTGAGATTCCTGGATGGCCACCTTGTTATCAATCCACCAACTAATCAAAGGAGAGTCACACACTCTGCAGATCTCCGCATGCAAATTTTGCCTCTAAAAATTCTTCCCGAAAAACTATTGGGGTATTCAGTTTTTTAACATGGGCAAACTCATTGCATTACACTAGCAATAAAATTTTCTCTGCTCCTAAGAGTTCTCATCACAAAGAAAAATACTATTTTCTATTTCTTGTATCTATTTGCAGTGATGGATGTTCACAAAAACAACTGTAGTAGTTTAATGATGCATGTGTGTCAAATCATTATATGCTACATCTTAATTTTATATAGTCCTGTATGAAATTATATCTCAATAAAACTGGAAGTAAATAATCCAAACTAAGTAGGAAAAAAGATATAATAAAAATTAGAGCAGAAATAAATGAAAATTAAAAATGGGAAATCAATGGAAATTGACATCAAAACCAAAGAATGATTGTTTTAAAACATCTGTAAACTCAGTAAATCTCTAGTTGCACTAAGAAATAAGGGGTTGTTCGTCAGTTGCTAAGTCGTGTCTGACTCTGTGAACCCATGAACTGCAGCACACCATATTTCCCTATCCTTCACTGTCTCCTGGAGTTTGCTCAAACTCATGTCCATTGAGTCAGTGATCCCATTCAACCATCTCATCCTCTGTTGCCCCCTTCTCCTCTTGCTCTTCATCACTCCCCTCATCAGGGTCTTTTCCAATGAGTCTGTTCTTCACATCAGGTGGCCAAATATAGGAGAACTTCAGTTTCAGCATCAATCCTTCCAATGAATATTCCAGGTTGATTTCCTTTAGGATTCACTGGTTTGATCTCCTTGCTGTCCAAAGGACTCTCAAGAGTCTTCTCCAGTACCACAATTTGAAAGCATAAATCCTTCAGCAGTCAACCTTCTTTATGGTCCAACTCTCACATCCATACATGATGACTGGGAAAACCATAGGTTTGATTATATAGACCTTTGTCAGCAAAGTGATGTCTCTGCTTTTTAACATGCTGTCTAGGTTTGTGATAGTTTTTCTTCCAAGGAGAAAGTGCCATTTAATTTCATGGCTACAGTCAATGCCCACTGTGATTTTGGAGCCCAAGAAAATAAAATCTGTCACTGTTTCCACTTTTCTCCAATCTACTTGCCATGAAGTGATACCATGAAGAAAAAAAGGAGAGAACACAAATTATGAGAAAGTAAAGACAACACTAAAGATCTAATGGACATTAAAATAATATTCCAGGAATATTAAGAACATTAATATTGATGTCTTCAAACTGATGCTAGAGAAGACTACTGAGAGTCCCTTGGACACCAAGGAGATCAAATCAGTCAGTTTTGAGGAAAATCAATCCTCAATACTTGTTGGAAGGACTGACACTGAAGCTGATGTGAAAGTGAAAGTCGTTTAGTCATGTCCGACCCTTTGCAACCCCATGGACTATACATTCCATGGAATTCTCCAGGCCAGAATACTGGAGTGGGTAGCTGTTCCATTTTCCAGGGGATCTTTCCAACCCAGGGATAGAACCCAAGTCTCCCACACTGCAGGCTGATTCTTTACCAGCTGAGCCACCAGGAAAACCCGGTATTTTGGCAATCTGATGTGAACAGCTGACTCATTGGAAAGTACCTGATGCTGGGAAAGACTGTGGGCAGAAGGAGAAGAGGGCATCAGAGAATGAGATGGATGGATCACTGATGCCATCTACATGAACTTGGGCAAACTTCAAGAGATAGTGAGAGGCAGGGAGGTCTGGTGTGCTGCAGTCCATAGGGTCGCAAAGAGGCAGACTCGACTGGGCAACTGAACAACCATTTTATGAACAATACTACCACTGAATTTGATAACCTAGATGAAATTGATAAATTTCTTGAAAGATGCCTTATTTAAAACTCACAAAAGGAGAAATAGGCAATCTATATAGACCTATATCTAGTAAATAAATTAAAAGAAGAATTGAATAGAAAGCATCAGGTCCAGATGGCATTACTAGTGAATTCTACCAAGCACTTAAGAAAGAAATTATACTAATTATTGCAAAACTACTTTGTGTGTACTGCATGCTAAGTTGCTTTAGTCGTGTCTGACTCTGTGCAACCCTAGGGATGGTAACCTGCCAGCCTCCTTGTCAATGGGATTCGACAGAGAAGTACACCAGAGTGAGTTTCCATCCCCTCCTCCAAGGGATCTTCCCAACCCTGGGATGGAATCTGCTTCTCTCATATCTCCTGCATTGGCAGGCAGGTTCTTTACCACTAGTGCCACCTGGGAAGCCCCCCAAAAACTATATGATACTGTAAAGAAGGATATATGACATTATACATTTGCTCAAACCTGTAGAATGGAAAACACCAAAACAGAATCCTTATGTAAATTGTGACCATTGAGTTGATAATAATGTGTCAATATATGTCCATCGATTCTAACAAATTTACCACTCTGGTGGGGGATGGTGATAATGGTACAGGCTATGCATATAGTGGGATAGGAGGTATCTGGGAAATATCTGTACCTTCTGTTCAATTGCTGTGAACCTACAACTGCTCTATAAATAGTCTATAAATAAATAAAAATGAAAAAATATATGTGTTAGATCCTTAATATCCATGGATACCACATTTATGATTTTGACTATGTATTAGCACCTTGTTAATCTTTGGGGTTTCATATTTACTGTGGGTAATGTATGCAAGAGCCAATCTCTTAATAAACAAGCTTAGTGGCCAGTTAAGATATATATTCCCAAGTAGTGTTACTATTCTCTTCTCATTATCCATATGATTAATCATTCTCATCAAGTAGTCTAAAGTAAAACTTACCATTATTTGTGTAAATCAAATGGCTGCCATACCTTTGGTAAGATCAATGCCACATTAAATTTTCTCACAAATTCCTATGGCTGGTTCTAATTTCATAGTACTTTGACTGTGATTTCCCTGCTTCTATGTGTGTGCTGTGTGTGTTATGTGTGCTTAGTTGCTCAGTTGTGTCCAATTCTTTGAAACCCCATGGACTGTAGCCTGCCAGGTTCCTCTGTCCAAGGCAATTCTCCAGGCAGGAATACTGGAGTGGGTTGCCATGCCCTACTCTAGGGGAATCTTCCCAACCCCGGGATCAAACCCAAGTCTCCCACATAGCAGGCAAATTCTTTACCATCTGAGCCACCAGGGAAGCCCAAGAACACTGGAGTGGGTTGCCTATCCCTTCTCCAAGGGATCTTCCATACCCAGGAATGGAACCAGGATCTCTTGCATTGCAGGCAGATTCTTTGATAGCTGAGCTACCAGGGAAGCCCTCCCTGCTTCTACCTATTTCTTATTTTCTTCACTGAATCTTTCAGCCTTTATCTTCAAACTAGTATTGGTTCAAACATGAGTTTTAAGCTATTCTCTTTGCTCACCCCTTTCAAATGAGCAAGGGGCTTCCCTGGTAGCTCAGACAGTGAAGAATCTGCCTGCAATGTTGGACACACTGTTTTGATTCCTGGGTTGGGTAGATCCTCTGGAGAAGGAAATGGCAACACACTCCAGTATTCTTGACTGGAGAATTCCATGGTCAGAGGAGCCTGGTGGGCAAAGTCCATGGGGTCACAAAGAGTCAAACATGACTGAGTGACTAACACTTTAGCTTTTCACTTTTTTAAAAGCAAACTCTAACACAAGATGCTTCTGTGTATAGAACAATTAATGACTATTCATATGTAATAAATTGTTACATTGTTTGATTAAATTACAAACAACTTGGTATTTCACATTAGCAATTATCATCAGACATTTAGCTATTGAGTATTCCTCACAGACCATACTACCTTCTGTGGCATTCTGACCTCTCACCAGTTTATTGATCCCACTCTGCGTCTCTCATCCCTTAATTTTATTCTCCGCAAGGCTGAACAATTATTTTCTCTTAATTCTAAAACCAAACTGTTCTTGGCTACATTCATATATACAAATCTATCAATGTGCTTAACAAAGGGCCATCCTTAGTTTAGAGACATTACGTTAACAAGACCTAGTGTCTTTAAAAAGTAGCTGTGATTTTTAAATAGTGAATTTTTCTCCTTTATATTTATGTGGAGGAGGGATTAAAGAGTTTTGAAGAGAAAGCCAAATAGCAGTACTAGAGAATAAAGTAGAAGCTAGGCAAAGAGATCTCACATTATTGTGATTCTTAACCTGAACATAGAATAATTTAAATTATGGAATAAAATGTCCATATTTTTAGTCATTGAGATCTGTCACATTGTGTCCATCATGCACACTAGACAGAATAAAGAAAAACATTCATGAAACCATTACACTGAATGTTCAGTTCAGTGCAAAAATAGACTTTAGTCTTACAAATATTAAATCTTTCATGGTCTGAAGTGATCATATACAGTTTTCTTTCATATACTATCACATTTTTATGAATATTACATTATATTGGAATTTATAAGTTTTGTGAATCAAAAATATATATCCCTGAGGGGGCAGTCTTAAGATGGCAGAGGAATAGGACAGGGAGGCCACTTTCTCCCCCACAAATTCATTGAAAGATCATTTGAACACTGAGCAAATTCCATAAAACAACTTCTGAACACTGGCAGAGGACACCAGGCACCCAGAAAGGCAGCCCATTGTCTTTAAAAGGAGGTAGGACAAAATATAAAAGATAAAACGAGAGACAAAGAGTTAGGGATGGAGACCCTTCCACCGGGGAGAGAGTCCTGAAGGAGGAGAAGTTTGCAAACACCAGGAAACCCTCTCACTGGCAGGTCTGTGGGGAATTTTGGAATCTCAGAAGGCAACATAACAGGGAGGAAAAAACAAAAAAACACAGATTACATGCCTAACCACAACTCCTGGTGGAGAAGTAGCCCAGACGCTCGCATCCGCCACCAGCAAGCGGAGGTTGAACAGGGAGGCACGGGCTGCATTACTTAGGGTAAAGACCGGACCTGAATGCCCTGAGGATAATCTGAGGGAGCTAACGTGACATAGAAACCCGAACTGTGGGATAGCCAGAGAGAGAGGAAAAAAAAGAGAAAGCGAGAGAGAGAACTTTCCTCTGAGAAGCTCTAACCTAAGGAACTGCCAGACCTGCTCACAGAACAAAGGACTCAGTGAATACCAGAGAAGAGCTAGATGGCTGCTGACCTTCCCATTCCCCACCAGAGGCAGAGAGGCAGGCGGGCGACAGCCAGAGTCAGAAGGCGAGGGACAATCTGGGCCCCAGAGACTGCATCCTCTACCAAACTGCGAGCAGGCTCCCAGTTGCTAACCAAGTCTTCCTTGGATGCTGGACATTTGACATCTGCCAGGAGGGTTGCAGCTAGACATCAGCACCCCAGAGGAGACACATGCCACACCTGAGACAGCGCTCCTGCTGCACACCTAGGAAACCAAGCGGCTGGGACCGGAGAGGAGATAAGATGCACTACACACCTGGGGAGAGTGTGCTTGCAAAGCACCTGGTCACCTGAGCTGCTCAGACCTGCGAAGGGCACAAAACTCAGGCCCAGCTGAGTCTGTGCCTTTGTGGAGTACCCAAGAACCTGAACCTCAGTGGCTTAGACCTGGGAAGTGTACACACCCCAGGGCCTGCTTTAGACAGTTCCCCTGCAGAGCCACCTGGAGCCTGAGCAGTGTAGACCGGGAAAGCACACAGTCTGTGAGTGGGGGCAAACTCACTGTGGCCCAGACACAGCGTGCACTCCCCACACACGCCAGTGATATTTGTTTGCAGTGTTCCTCCCTCCCCACAGCACAATTAAACAAGTGAGCCTAAATAAGAGACCAGCTTTGCCCCCTTGTGTCAGGGCGGAAATTAGACACTGAAGAAACCAGCAAACAGAAGAAGCCAAAATAAACAGAGGGAACCACTTTGGAAGTGACTGGTGCAACAGATTAAAACCCTGTAGTTAGCACTGACTACATTGGAAGGGGGCTATAGACCTTGAGAAGAAGTATAATCTGGAACAAGGAACTATCTGAAACTGAACAGACCCCACACCCCTACACTACCCACAACAGCTCCAGAGAAATTCCTAGATATATTTTACTATTATCATTTTTTAATTTTAATTTTTTAAGTCCTTTATGACTCCTTTAATTTTCATTTTTATAAGCTACTATTCCAAAATCACTGCAGATGGTGACTGCAGCTATGAAATTAAAAGATGCTTACTCCTTGGAAGGAAAGTTATGACCAACCTAGATAGCATATTCAAAAGCAGAGACATTATTTTGCCAACAAAGGTCCATCTAGTCAAGGCTATGGTTTTTCCTGTGGTCATGTATGGATGTGAGAATTGGACTCTGAAGAAGGCTGAGCACTGAAGAATTTATGCTTTTGAACTGTGGTATTGGAGAAGACTCTTGAGAGTCCCTTGGACTGCAAGGAGATCCAAACAGTCCATTCTGAAAGAGATCAGCCCTGGGATTTCTTTGGAGGGAATGATGCTAAAGCTGAAACTCCAGGACTTTGGCCACCTCATGTGAAGAGTTGACTCATTGGAAAAGACTCTGATGCTGGGAGGGATTGGGGGCAGGAGGAGAAGGGGACGACAGAGGATGAGATGGCTGGATGGCATCACTGACTTGATGGACGTGAGTCTCAGTGAACTCTGGGAGTTGGTGATGGACAGGGGAGGCCTGGCGTGTTGCTATTCATTGGCTTGCAAAGAGTCGGACACGACTGAGCAACTCAACTGAACTGATTACCTTGCAAAAAACAAGACCCTATTTTTAAAGCAAATTTCGTATATATTTTTTATAATTTTTCTGACTTTTTTTAATATTGTATTTTTGAGAGTCTAACATCTGCTCTAGACTTTTAACATTTGCTTTTTGGTATTTGTTATCAATTTTTTACCTTTAAGAATCCAATCTTGAATACTCCTTTTTACTTAGGAGTGTGATTACTGGCTTGATTCCTGTCTCCCCCTTTTGACTCTCCTTTTTCTCCCCCAAGTCACCTCTATCTATTCCCTCCCCCTTCTCTGTTCTACCCAACTCTATGAATCTCTTTGGGTACTGCAGGCCATGCATAACACTTAGGGAAATGATTACTGGCTAGATCTGTTTCAATCCTTTTGATTCCCCCTCTTCTCCTCCTGGTCACCTCTATCTCCTTCCTCCCTCTTCTCTTCTCTATGTAACTCTGTGAATCAATCACATGATCTCTATGTAACTCTGGGTCAATCAATAATGGATAATGCAATAACTAAGATCAAAAACACTCTGGAGAAAACCAACAGTAGAATAACTGAGGCAGAAGATAGGATGAGTGATGTGGAAGATAGAATGGTGAAAATAAATTAATCAGAGAGGAAAAAAGAAAAAAAGAATTAAAAGAAATGAGGACAACCTCAGAGACCTCTGGGGCAATGTCAAAGGCCCCAACAATTGAGTCATAGGAGTCCCAGAAGAATAAGACAAAAAGAAAAGGCATGAGAAAATACTTGAGGAGATAATAGTTGAAAACTTCCCTAAAATGGGGAAGGAAATAGCCACCCAAGCCCAAGAAACCAAGAGTCTCAAACAGGATAAACTGAAGGTGATACACCTCAAGACACATATTAATCAAATTAATGAAGATCAAATATAAAAAACAAATATTAAAAGCAGCAATTGAAAAGTGACAAATAATACACAAGGAGATTCCCATAAGGATAACAGCTGATCTTGCAATAGAAACTCTTCAGGCCAGAAGGGAATGGCAGGACATACTTAAAGTGATGAAAGATAAAAACCTAAACCCAGATTACTGTACCCAGCAAGGATCTCATTCAAATATGAAAGAGAAATCAAGCAAAAGCTGAGAGAATTCAGCACCACCAAACCAGCTCTTCAACATATGCTAAAAGCTCTTCTCTAGACAGGAAATGGAAAAAGTGTATAAACTTGAACCCAAAACAAAAAGTAAATGGCAACAGGATCATACTTATCAATAATTACCTCAAATGTAAATGGGTTGAATGCCCCAAGCAAAGGACAAACACTGGCTGAATGGATACCAAAAAAGACCCCTATATATGCTGTCTTCAAGAGACCACCTCAAAACAAGGGACACATACAGACTGAAGGTGAAGGGCTGGAAAAAGATATTTCATGCAAATGTAGACCAAAACAAATCAGGAGTAGCAATACTCATATCAGATAAAATAGACTGAAATAAAGGCTGTGAAAAGAGACAAAGAACGATACTACATAATGACCAAATGATCAATCCAAGAAGAAGCTATAACAATTATAAATATATATGCACCAATATAGGGGCACTGGAGAAGGCAATGGCACCCCACTCCAGTACTCTTGCCTGGAAAATCCCATGGATGGAGGGCCTGGTGGGCTGTAGTCCATGGGGTCGCTAAGAGTTGGACACGACTGAGCGACTTCACTTTCACTTTTCACTTTCATGCATTGGAGGAGGAAATGGCAACCCACTCCAGTGTTCTTGCCTGGAGAATCCCAGGGATGGTGGAGCCTCATGGGCTGCCGTCTATGGGGTTGCACAGAGTCAGACATGACTGAAGCGACTTAGCAGCAACATAGGGGCACTACAATATGTAAGGCAAATGCTAACAACTATGAAAGGGGAAAATAACAGTAACACAATAATAGTGGGTGACTTTAAAACCTCATTCAAACCTATGGATAGATCAGCCAAACAAAAAGTTAGCAAGGAAACATAAACTTTAAATGATATAATGGACCAGTTAGACTTTATTTATATCTATAGGACAATTCACCCCAAAACAATGAATTTCACCTTTTTCTCAAGTGCACACGGAACCTTCTCCAAGATAAATCATATCCTGGGCCATAAATGTAGCCTTGTTAAATTAAAAAAAAAAATTGAAATCATTCCAAGAATCTTTTCCCATCACAATGTGGTAAGATTAGATGTCAACTACAGCAAAAAAATATTAAAAATACAAACATATGGAGCCTAAACAACACACTTCTGAATAGCCAACAGATCACAGAAGAAATCAAGAAAGAAATCAAAATATGCATAGAAACGAATGACAATGAAAATACAACAAACCAATACCTATGGGATTCAGTAAAACCAGTGCTAAGGGAAAGGCTCATAGCAATACAAGCTTACCTCAAGAAACAAGAGAAAAAACAAATAAATAACCTAACTCTACACCTAAAGCAACTAGAAAAAGAAGAAATGAAGAACCTCAGAGTTAGTAGAAGGAAAGAAATCATAAAAATTAGGGCAGAAATAAATGAAAAATAAACAAAGGACACCATATCAAAAATCAACAAGGCTAAAAGCTAGTTCTTTGAGAACATAAATAAAATAGACAAACCATTAGCCAGACTCATCAAGAAAAATAAGGGAGAAAAATGAAATCAACAAACTTAGAAATGAAAATGGAGAGATCACAATAGACAACACAGAAATACAAAGGATCATAAAAGACTACTATCAGCAACTATATGCCAATAAAACGGACAATTTGGATGGAATGGACAAATTCTTAGAAAGGTATAACTTTCCAAAACTGAACCAGGAAGAAACAGACACATCACAAGCATGGTAATCAAAACTGTAATCAGAAATCTTCCAGCAAACAAAAGTCCAGTACCAGACGGCTTCACAGCTGAATTCTACCAAAAATTTAGAGAAGAGCTAACACGTATTCTACTTAAACTCTTCCAGAAAATTGCAGAGGAATGTAAACTTCCAAACTCATTCTATGAGGCCACCATCACCCTAATACCAAAACCAGACAAAGATGCCACAAAAAAGAGAAAACAGATAGGCCAATATCACTGATGAACATAAATACAAAAATCCTTAACAAAATTCTAGCAAACAGAATCCAACAACACATGAAAAAGATTATACATCATGACCAAGTGGGCTTGATACCAGGGATGCAAGGATTCTTCAATATTCACAAATCAGTCAATGTGATACACCACAGTAACAAATTGAAAGATAAAAACACATGATTATCTCAATAGATGCAGAGAAAGCCTTTGACAAAATTCACATCCATTTATGATAAAAAAAAAAACCTCCAGAAAGCAGGCATAGAAGGAACATACCTCAACATAATAAATGCCATATATGATAAACCCACAGCAAACATTATCCTCAGTGGTGAAAAATTGAAAGCATTTCCCCTGACATCAGGAACAAGACAAGGATGCCCACTGTCACCACTACTATTCAACATAGTTTTGGAAGTTTTGGCCACAGCAATCAGAGCAGAAAAAGAAATAAAAGGAATCCAAATTGGAAAAGAAGATGTAAAAACTCTCACTGTTTGCAGATGACGTGATCCTCTACACAGAAAACCCTAAAGACTTCACCAGATAATTACTAGAGCTAATCAATGAATATAGTAAAGTTGCAGGATATAAAATTAACACACAGAAATCCCTTGCATTCTTATACACTAACAATGAGAAAACAGAAAGAGAAATTAAGAAAACAATTCCATTCACCATTGCAACAAAAAGAATAAAATACTTAGGAATATATCTACCTAAAGAAACAAAAGACCTATATATAGAAAACTATAAAACACTGATGAAAGAAATCAAAGAGGACACAAATAGATGGAGAAATATACCATGTTCATGGATTGGAAGAATCAATATAGTGAAAACAAATATACTACCCAAAGGAATCTATAAATTCAATGCAATCCCTATCTAGCTACCAATGGTATTTTTCAGAGAACTAGAAGAAATAATGTCACAATTTGTATGGAAATACAGAAAACCTCGAATAGCCAAAGTAATCTTGAGAAAGAAGAATGGAATTGCCTGACTTCAGGCTCTACTACAAAGCTACAGTCATCAAGATAGTATGGTACTGGCACAAAGACAGAAATATAGATCAATGGAACAAAATAGAAAGCCCAGAGAAAAGTCCACACACCTATGGACACCTTATGTTTGACAAAGGAGGCAAGAATATACAGTGGAGAAAAGACAATCTCTTTAACAAGTAGTGCTGGGAAAACTGGTCAACCACTTGTAAAAGAATGAAACTGGAACATTTTCTAACACCATACACAAAAATAAACTCAAAATGAATTAAAGACCTAAATGCAAGGTCAGAAAGTATAAAACTCCTAGAAGAAATAGGTAAAACACTCTCTAACATAAATCACAGCAGGATCCTCTATGAACCACCTCCTAATGTAAGTAAAAGCAAAAATAAACAAATGGGACCTAATTAAACTTAAAAGCTTTTGCACAATGAAGGAAACTATAAGCAAGGTGAAAAGACAGCCTTCAGAATGGGAGAAAATAATAGCAAACAAAGAAACTGACAAAGAATTAACCTCAAAAATATAAAGCATGTATCCTTTATGTGTGACAAAGGTTTATTGCAACATATTTTTTATCTTCAAACACCTGAGGTTTAATTCATTAAAAAACCTTTATTGGATGTTTGCTATTTGCCAAGTACCTTGATATAGTTAACAGTTTTTACTAGAATCAGAAAAATATGTGTTGTAGTCCTATATTTACTAATTGCTTACTATGCGACCTTTATAGAATTATGTAATTCTTCTGGGTCCCAGTTTTCTCACTTCCAAAGCTTTAGTAGTTATGATCACTGTGCCTGATTTTAAAAAATAAATAATTTTACAAAAATGAAAGTATTTTAAGCAGAGTTAATTACCACCACTTATATAACTATACAAGCCAAAGGAATTTTGCTTGAATGAAAAAGAAAGAACTAATAGGCCGAATATCACTAATTTTTACAAAATGTAAGTTTCATAATATAAGCTCTTTAAATGTTTAAGTATTAATGAATTTTATCAGTGATATTTGAAAGCATCTGGAACTTCTAGTTCTACTTTATGAGCTTTAAGTGATAAACAGTATCATTTTTTTTCTCTTTCAACTATTTGACCCCATTATATATATAGCAACATCATGTAGTGAAAAGTACGTGAACTTTAGAGACTAAGAATCTTATAGGGGTTGCGATTCAAATTTCTAACCCGAGGATAGAAATGTAAACTTCCTTTTTTTTTTTTAGTTCTTTCATCTGTGAAATGATGACAATGTCTATGTTACAGTGTTGCTGAGATGATTAAGTTTCTTTGTTATTGATTGCATTCTAATCTGGCCCAATGTCAATTTTCTGGTTTCTATAAACGTAAAATGTGTAAACATTATGAGAAACTGGGTGAAGGGTATATGGGAACTCTCTGTACAATTATTTTCTGTCTAAAGGTATTTCAAAAGTTAAAAGGAAATGATAAGATACTTGGAGAAAAAATTAATAGATCAGAATATAGAATAGGCATTAAATGATATTAAAGAAGTAGCATTAATTTTGTTTTTAGAAAATGTCATATTTTGTGATGTAGGAGTATATATTACATTTAGAATTTGTGTGCTGAAATAAGTGGGGCTTAAGTATCAAAAATACATCTGCAATTCATTTTGATGCATCAGTAAAATATATAGTACATGTGTATACATGTAATGTACACACATATAATGTTCAGCAAACTAACAATAATCATGGAATTTAAGTGATGGGAATATGAATACTCATTGTATAAATCTTATTACATTTTAATGTGTTTGAAAAATTTAAAAACTAAATGTTTAAAAGTCTATGTGCTTCTCTGAAACACTAATTCTATATTTATTTAGATACTCATTATATCTTACTGCCAGAATATCCAAGTTCTCTGGCTTGACTACAATGACCAGACTATGATTGATTTCTTTATTTTACCCTCTTATTCTGAATTTTGTCTGCCATTTTGACTGATTCCTTAATGATCAATTTACCAGGACTTAATCAAGTCAACCATGTGGAATTGGCTCAGTTTAGAGCAATTCCATGACAGAGCATATTGATTATTTCTATTATGCTCATATTCCCAGTTGGTAATTTTTCTTGGATTCTGGCTCTGCATGGCTGGATTTATTCAGATTAATTACCTTGAGGAATTTCATAATGGAATTCCCTAGAAGATAGGTAGAAAAAATTTAAATAATTTTCAATTCATTGTTAAAAATAGTGAAGGAATCGCTCATGTCGAGTCTGTTCCATTCAGAAAGTTCATCATTCTTTTAAGTCTCTCTTATCTCTTTTCATTTTACCTTTGTTGTAATACAGAAAAAAAGATTTTTTTCTTCTTGATAATAATTCAGAATATATGGAAGGACCATTATGAAATCTTCCCTTCTATTATCATTTTTGCTTAAGAATCCCACTTCTTTACTCTTCGATGGAAGCTATTATTTTCCAGATCTTTAATACATTTTATCATAAATCTTTCTAGCTCCAGCATGCTTTTCTGCTATTTGCAAAATATATTAATAGACTTGATTTTTTTTTTGTATGTGTCAAAATAATCTTAAAATCTGATACTTTAGAGGAAAGCCACATAAGGTTAAAACTTTGAATCAAACTCTAGGCCGTCAACCCCTCCAACAATCAAATGCAGTTACTTGTGCTAAACTCATACAAAAGTCAGAGATTTGCTCTAAGTCTTCCACCTTGTTTCAATGTTCTCACTTCAAATTATGGCTAAATAATATAATAAATAAAGAACTGCCTTAGAAGTAAGAAATCAGAGGGTTGAGTTATATCATTGAGTTTTATGCCTATTACCACATGCAAATTTGTGCACCCAACACACTGTGAGACCAAACAAACTGAAACATTGCCGTTTGGAACAGGTAAAAGTTTATTGCAGGGCTGTGCAAAGAGACAGGTGGCTTGTGCCCTAAAACCCCAAACTCCTTGAAAGGTTTCAGAAAAACACCTTTAAAGATGAGGTGAGGGAGGGGTGTGGTTAGTTTTTGCAGACTTCTTGATGTTAGACTCCTTTGTTCTTGTACCTGTCTACATAGGTCAGGTCATGATCTTCTTGTAAACCTCCAAAAAAACAAATGTTACTCTCTCTTCTGCAACTTCTTATCTTTATATGAATGGACTTTTAAAGATCAGAGCTCTGAGAATATGCTATCTTGTATATTTCAGGCTATAGGCACTATTCTTTTACAAAAGGTGCAGAACCACCGTGACTCAGCACAGGAAAAGAAAGAGAGCTGATACGGAGTTAGATTTGCTTTCCCCTATTACATGCCTAGAAATTGTAGCTTTTTACCCAACTTCTCTTCCTCAGTTTCTGCATTTGTGAAATAGGGTTCTTGACACTTTCTAAGCAGACCTCACAATATTATCTTGAGGATCAAATTCTAGGATCAGTGAAATAGTGTTTTAAATTTAAATATGATTACTCTGTAACAAAACAATGAAACGTGATTTATGAACGTCTGCCTAATATATGGATTAACCTGCCTATTTACGTTTTAATGCTTTATTGTGCAGTTAATTTGCTAGGTATTAAAGCTCCAATGGTCATATGCTTATTTCTCTTTAACTTTTGTAGTCTAATGTAAGTGATTTTTTTTTGTTGGTTATTGTTCTTTTTTTTTTTTTTTTTGAAGGACCATGCTAATGATATCTTTAAAGGATGAGAGCAAAATGATCAATATCCAGTTCAGTTCAGTTGCTCATTCGTGTTCAACTCATTTGTGTCCATTGCCACACCATGAACTGTTGCACGCCAGGCTTCCCTGTCCTTCACCAACTCCCAGAGCTTGCTCAAACTCATGTCCATCAAGTCGGTGATACCATCTAACTGTTTCATCCTCTGTCGTCCCCTTATCCTCCCACCTTCAATATTTCTCAGCATCGGGGTCTTTTCCAAAGAGTCTGTTCTTCACATCAGGTGGACAAAGTATTGGAGTTTCAGCTTCAGCATCAGTCCTTCCAATGAATATTCAGGACCTACTTCTTTTAGAAATTAAGACTGGTTTGATCTCCTCTCAGTCCAACAGACTCTCAAGAGTCTTCTCCCACACCACTGTCCAAAAACATCAATTCTTCAGTACTCAGCTTTCTTTATAGTCCAACTCTCACATGCATACATGACTACTGCAAAAACCATAGCTCTGACTAGACGGACCTCTGTTGGCAAAGTAATGTCTCTGCTTTTTAATATGCTATCTAGGTTGGTCATAACTTTTCTTCCAAGGAGTAAGCATCTTTTAATTTCATGACTGCAGTCAAAATCTGCAGTGATTTTGGAACACCCCAAAATAAAGTCTATCACTGTTTCCATTGTGTCGCCATTTATTTGCCATGAAGTGATGTGACTGGATGCCATGATCTTAGTTTTCTGAATGTTGAGTTTTAAGCCAACTTTTTCCCTCTCCTCTTTCAGTTTCATCAAGAGGCTCTTTAGTTCTCCACTTTATGCCATGAGGCTGGTGTCATCTGTGTATCTGAGGTTATTGATATTTGAACCAGCAATCTTGATTCCAGCTTGTGCTTCATCCAGCTCGACATTTCCATGATGTATTCTCATATAAGTTAAATAATCAGAGTGACAATATACAGCCTTGACGTACTCCTTTATAGATTTGGAGCCAGTCTGTTGTTCCATGTCCAGTTCTAACTGTTGCTTCTTGACCTGCATATAGATTTCACAGGAGGCAGGTAAGGTGGTCTGGTATTCCCATTGCTTTCAGAATTTTCCACAGTTTATTGTGATCCACACAGTCAAAGGGTTTGGCATAATCAGTAAAGCAGAAGAAGATGTTTTTCTGGATCTCTCTTGTTCTCTTAATGATCCAAGGGATGATTGGCAATTGGATCTCTGGTTCCTCTGCCTTTTCTAAATCCAACTTAAATATCTGGAAGTTCACTCATTCTCTTTACACCAGGTTCTTTGCCTTTTTAATTCACTGTGCATGTCTGTGTATGTGTAAACATAAACATATTCAATCTAAATCTGGCTATCTCTGAGGAGTAGTGCTGCAGGTAAATATTTCATGCTATGTTCTTTTACATATTTTTCAATCATGGATGTCACCTTAAAAACGAATTTCTAAATAACCTGCCAGTTTGCCTGTGTTACTTTTAAAATCAGAGCAAAATACAAAAAGTATACTTTAAATAAAAAGAAGCTTATAGTGTAATTGAAAAAAAAAAAGACACGTAGAGTACAATCATTTAAAAATTAAATACTAAGTGCCATCATGTTGTTCACAAGGGGTGAGCAAGAGACAGTTTGGGGAGAACTTTTCAGGGGAGATGATTGGTGAACTTACCTAAAAGAAAGTAGAGAAAATGCTTAGCCAAACTCCATGCATCGAGCATATCATGTACAATGCACAGAATTCTGAAATCATGTCATGAGGACTATGTGTAACTTATTGGGACTAGAGGGTATACTATGTGGTAGATAAAGAACATCATGGGAAATGCAGATGGGAAGATACAACCTCATGAAGTTTTACTTTACCCTGCAAAGAAATGGAAGCCACACAATATTCATAAACAGGAACTCAGATGACCAGATCAGGGTTTGAAAACGGTAACTCTGACAGGAGTGTGGAGATTGGCATGGCTCTAGGAGAGAAGGAAATTGCAGAACTAGGTACATGTTTCCTTGCCATCTGCTTCTGACTTCATCCTTTGACAGCCCATATTGCTATTGAGCTCAGGACCCCCCGGGAACCCCAGTCCTGGGAGTGCTTACTGGGCTGTGAATGTGCAGGTGCGCTCCGTGCCTGGAGCCAGCCTCAGGTAGGTGGAGCTTCTGTCACTCAGAGCCAGATATAATTGGCCCCTGTGGGACCTTGATGGCAGCCACTTGGGGGCAGATGTGGAAGGGGGGAAAGAACTAAGAGTAGAAAACCCAAGGGATGGATGATTACTTTATGCATATTTATTCTACATGACAAAAGGAACAAAGTTCAGAAAGCAGCACACTGAACACACTTACTACAGTTCCTCATGTCTTTTGCTTCCTACCATCAGGGAAAAACCCTGAATTATCTGTCAGGCCTCATAAGTGCACCTTCATCTGGGAACCAAGTCAGTTTTTCTAGCACATCAACCACTGACAAACTTTGCTTCTTTCTCCCCTGGGATAAGAATGCCCAACTCAAAGAATGGATAGGTACATTTAATAAGATAACTGCTGTTCAATTCCTAGGGCAATAGTTAGGTCACAATAAATGGTACTGATAATAATGTGAATGCCAATAGTAATACTATCTCCTTAAACTAACTTGTATTGATACATATCTTCAGGCATTACAATAGCTGCTTTACATAAAATTATTCATTTAGTATTCACATTTTGAAGGAAAGAATTTGAACAGATTCATTTGCCTGAAGTCATAAATCTAAGCTCAGAGCCCTGAGCCCCAAACTATGTGGTGCCAGAGTCTGTAAGTTTAACCATTCTCTGACACTGCCACAATAACAGACAGGAACCTTTAAAAAAAAATGTCATATTTTGTTCTTTTCTCTCTCCTCAGGAGATAGAAGTGATGCTTACCATTTTGCAGCTTTGATTAGTGCTTTTACTAAAACTTAGCTTCCTGGATTTGTACAATCATGGATGTCACCTTAAAAATGAATTTCTAAATAACCTGCCAGTATCTCTGTTTTGGAAAAAAAAAATAGATTACACTTACAGTCACTGACAGAAATGAAAATTTGCAGGAATATTTAACTTTCTATTACTCTTCAGCAGCAGTTACTAAAGCCTGATCACACTGTTTCATAACTAATATATTATTGGAAAGCGGGGGGGAAAGATTAAGTCTTTTTTTGCCAGTTGGAAAATAATTTTTATTTTAATAGCACAGGTATTGTGCTATGGAAAAGAAGTGTTCTACTAGTTTTCTGAGATTTTCTTTTTTCCTTCTGACTCACGGCCTGTCAGTCTCCTGCTCTGACACTTGAAGCACTGCTGGCCAAAACTATCCCTTGAGGGTTCTTTACCCAAGTGAGACTTTTATGATCCTAAGTTACTTTGAAAACCATTTATTAAGAATCCACTGAGTACCCAGTACTGTGTTATGTTGTTCTGATATCATATGTATTAAACCATGTCAGAGACACTCCCAGCGCTAGCTAGACTGCATGCAGACTCAAGGCAAAGTTTTGTAGTGGAGAAAGCTTCTAATTTGGAGGTGAATGTAGAAGACACTTGCAGTCATTTCTCACTCAGCTTAGAAGCCTTTCTTTAATGGCAGGAGTTTATAACTCTTCCTTATCCCTTCTCAGGGCTTCCCTGGTAGCTCAGCTGGTAAATAATCTTTTCTACAATGCGGGAGACCTGGGTTCAATCCCTAGGTTGGGAAGATCCCCTGGAAGAGGACATGGCAATCCACTCCAGTATTCTTGCCTGGAGAATCCCCATGAACAGAGGAGACTGGTGGGCTACAGTCCATGGGGTCCCACAGAGTCGGACACGACTGAGACTCAGCATAAAACAGCATCTTCCTCCTCAACAGGAGAGAAGGTAGCTTCTTGTTAATGTATCCCTGTTAGAAGAAGACCAATACCACTGCAGTTTCTGCCTTCCAAAAGTTTATTCAGTCCCAATTAGCCATATTATCTTTAATTTTTCAAACAAAGTTTTTAAGTTTGAGTGTCCCCATCAGAATGAAGGAAAACAAGTGACATAGATGTGACAGTAAAAGATGATCATACATTATATGGCTAGTCAACAAAGTCCATGGTTCAGAGAGTACATTAATAATCCCTTACATTGGCTTTTGGAAAGGTTTTATAAACATCTTGCCCTTGCACTGCCCTGTGAGTTGTATAAGACAGTGTATTCCCATTGGACAGATGCAGAAATTGAAGCTTGCAGAGGTTGAGGAACTTGGGGAAGGTTACATAGCTAGTATTAGTGGAGTGGGGACTAATATCTGGGTGTTGATTCACATTGCCTTTGGTGGGGGAAGGTCCCTCCATCTAATGATCCAACCTAGAACAATGGAAGTCATTCGCATCTCCATCTGTCCCTCCTATTCTTTCTGAACACCTTTGCCAGCTGTTTCCTTGGTTAATCCACTGCCAGCCTGGTCTAGATGATCCTAAATTCATAAAGCAGCTTCCAACTATTGGTCTCTCTGCTTCCAGTCTTCCTCTCTAATCTATTATTTGTAAACACTTAAATTAGACTTCATCACTCATTTGTTTGAAACCCTTAAATGGCTCTTAACTTCATGTCTTGGTACCCAAGGCCCCTGGTAACCTCACTATTTTCCATTCTACTCCTCCCTTGTAATTTTCTACCATTGCATCCACAAGATGAAACTAAATGCAGTACCTCTCTTATTTCTAGACCATTTTGTATGATGTCTACCTGGCTTTATAGAAATCCTATTTTTTTCCTTCTACAGGCTAATTTCCATCTGGTTTGCATCTATTTGTTCTTTAGGTCTCTAAGCACTTACTATCTCTTCCTAGAAGACTTCCCTGATGCTCCAAGCTCAGCATAGGTGTCCTTTATCTATGGTGCAATAGCCTTTTATGCCCATTCTTCTAGCATTTATCACACAGCAGTGTGAGTATCATATGGTATTTCCTATTAGATTGTAACTGTATTCAGATCAGCAGGACGAGAAAGCATGGTTCTTTTAGGCTCTTTGGGAAACTGGAAGGTGTATGGCTAGAGCACAGCTAAGAGAGGTTTTGGAAAGACATTAGCATCTGGGCTGCTGAAGGATAAGCAATGCTATGGACCTGACCACTAGTCTAGCCAGGACATGCTTGACTTACATCTGTAGTAAATGAAATTTTGACTCTTGAGTAACAACTAGACAAGAACTCCTTCTTTAAAATGTTCACTCTAAATTGGAATAAAATTAACTAATGGAAAAAGAGGACTGGCTTTATTTAACAAAAATTTCATCCTGTCCCCTAACCATAAACTTTCTGAAATACTACATCAATTATATAAAAAATTTACTATTTCAGTGTTTTTTTTTCAGAATTCAGAATTACTCATAAACAGTCATGACCATTGAGACAGTACAGACATGCAATTATTTGATACAATTTGTTAAACTGGCATCATGCTCTGTAGTTTTTTAATAGGCATTGTAGGCTGCTCTTGGGTAAGAACCACTATTTCATGCATGATATCTAGTACAGAGTGTAACATACACCATTAGTCTAGTCAATCTTTAGATGTGTTAGGTAATGCTTTTATATATATATATATATATATATATAAAGTTGTTTGATTCTAAGCACAGCTCTGGCTGTCAGGATTGATATTTTCCAGATCCAATGCAAGAAAACAAACAAAAATGACAAACAAAAAACTCTCAACACTTAGAGATGTCACAAACTGGATAAAATTTCACTTTTCAGAGCACCTCTCAGCAGTAACACTCCTTTTTGGACTCCCTGGGAGTATGCATTTCCTTCAAAGGTTGGGCCTTATTATATTTAAGATTCTTGTTTGTTGGTATACAGATTTGAGCACACAGTTGAATTCCTCAGAAAGATAGTGAAGAGGAAGATGGTGGAGGGGTGCAGAGACTGAGTGCTACATAACGAAAAAGTAGAAGCAGTGCTCCCAGTTAGGCAAAATGAGTGCAGAGACTGTGGAGAAAGGAAGTCAAATGGCAACACACTCTTTTTCTCTCCTATGAATTCTTCAGTAAAATCTACATCTTTCCTCAATACTTTTATTATAAATTCGTTCTTTCTGTAGAATATGATGAAGTGCTGAGTGTTTCAGACATCCAACTTGAATTTTCAGACACTTCCACTACCTAGATATTAAGTAAAATTTTCAGTCATTTGGACAATGGGTGGTGTTGGAAATGAGTTTATTTATTATGTGATTATTTACTGAGTATCTTCTAAATGGAAAGCACAAGGAATATAGTCACGAACCAGATTCTTAAGGATTCTTTACTTGTGGAACTCACCCTCTAGTAAGAGAGCCAAAAAAATTGGTACAGATACAATAAAGCCTGTGATAAGTACTTTGAAGGGAAAAAAATTTTATATGATAACAAAATACAATTGGGGGGAGTTTCAATAAGATGGTTAGAGAAGATCTATCTGAGGGGTGATGTTGTAAGTGAGATCTTAAAAAGAGAAGACCAACCTTGGTTAAAAGAGGGAGTAAGAGAATTCCAGGTCTACCAAAATGTATTGAGGCAAGAAAGATACTTGTGTGTTCAAGAAATTGTCAGAGGACCACTGTGATTGGAAAAGTAGTAAGGTGGCAAGAGATGAGACAAAAATAGTATTTACAATAGATAAAATTCCCAGTTTAACATTTGTGTTATTCTATTTGGGCTGCTATATAAAAATACTGAGTGGCTTGTAAACAACAGACATTTATTTCTCACAGTTCTGGAGGCTAGTAAGTCCAAGATCAAGGTGGTGGCAGATTCTATGTCTGGTGAGGTCCTGCTTCCTGCTTCATACACAGTTGTTTTCTCACTGTTATTTCACATGGCATAAAGTGGGAAGGAATTCTCTGGGTCTCTTTTGTAAAAGCACTAATCTCTTTCAAGAAGGCTCCACCCTCAGGACCTAATCATCTCCCAAAGGCCTCATCTCTGAATACTATTATGTATGGGGCTAACTTTCAATGCAAACATTTCATTTATAGCAACATTTTACTTTACTTTTATATCTCACAATGATGATAAGATGATAATATTATTTATATTGGACTGTCCACTTGGAGTGGTAGTAAGCAATGTTGATTCTGAAATGCTACATATTTTAGTGCAAAATTTTAATAAGAAAGCTTTCTCTTTCTCACTGTTGAAGGAATTATCTTTATCTAGTGACGCTGGCTGATGCCTTATCTCTCTACCAATGTCAATTTTATCTTGTTGCCTTTTCCAAGAGGATGGAAAAAGTTTTATGTCTTAACTATAAATGACAGTAGAGCATTAACATGATGAATAGCTTTAATTTCAATAAGTGTGTTCAAACCTGAAGAAGGCCAGGACTGAAGCATTCTGCTGATACATTCCAAAAGCAATGTCATTATCTATCAATAGTTATTTAATCAATCTATCTGAAAACCCCCAAAGCAAAATTGGAAATGCAGAAATAAATGGATTTATAAAAAAGAAAGCAAGTTTTTTTATAAGAGTCTTTGCTTTGCATATGACAAAGAAATAAAAGATATTGTTCCACCTATGAACTAAGCCAGGAGAGAAGGTTAGTTACTGACAGCATCTGGCAATTTTCATAATGTTGAAAAGGAGTAAATCTACCACCACCTTGAAGCAGATTTCTCACTTTCAGGAGCTTAAGGCAATTATGAAGCCCTTAGGGCTCCTTATTTTTGGTTTTTAACCATTATTAATAATGGAAGTGCTTAGAAAGTTGTAAACATGGGGAGAAATTAAATGCCCCAATGACATGGACTTGCACTGGAGTCAACTAAAGAATAATATTTCTCCTATATAACTCTTAACCTGGCACATTTCCATAAGAACTTCCAAAATTAGTCTTTATAAACATTAATGAGAATAGCATGCTGCTGCTTCTGCTAGTCTTTATAAACATTAATGAGAATAGCATAGTCATTGTTAATAGTATAGGTTCTGGATTTAAATCCTAGTTCTACCCTTTATTAGCCTTGTGACTTTGAGCAAGCTGCTTAACCACAGAATGCCTTGGTTTCCTCATGGGTCAAATAATGATAACAATATCTTATAAGGTTGTGAAGATTGAGTTAATACATATAAAGGGCATAGAACAGCTTGTTGGGGTTGAATAAGCCCCCAGTAAATGTTAGCAATTTTTGTTATTATACTTCACTGTTTTATATTTTATGATATTCACTTACACGGTACAAGGAATCTCCTTGCAAGAAAGAGCCTCCTTGCAAATTATAGCATAATACTGTATGCTATGTCTCCATTAAAGCCATATTACTAATAATTGAACAGAAAACACATACAGACAGAGCATTAAAATAGCTGACTATATAATCCTGAAAAAATATCTTGTAGGCATCTTCAGATGACTTAGAAATGTAGAAAACAATTTTTTGAAAAAGTATACTTTTTTAAAGTGGTCTCAGAATATTAAGATTCTCAAAAAATTAAAACCTTTGAAAATATGGTGATGACTTCTTATTTCACATGACGATTGCTTACTCATGTTATCAATTACTTTCTCTAGAAAAGTAAAGCATGTTTGTGTAACAAGGAAATTATAAATCAGTTCAGTGAGGATTTATCCTTTCTCAGTCTGTTTGAAAGTATGAGATTATTTTAATTTGTGAAGACTAAGACATAAATAAAAATATAGAAATGCAAGAGCAGAGAAAGAGTGGATGCTAAGAGAATGTAAGTAGGATAACAAAATAGCTTGAGAAGGAAAAATAGATTTAGAAGCAGGTCAGCTCTTAGGATAATACTGTAGGGAATTTCTGAACCAAATCAGGTGAAGAAGAGATTGTCAGTCAATGGATAAGTGTAAGAGAAGGCCCAGCAAAACTTTTCAGATTTGCTTTACCTGAGAACCTGGTTGGTCATATTGGTGGACCAGTTGCATTTCACATACTTCATCCACGTTTTACATGGATACAACTGTGCCTTATTGCAGAGAGAAATTTTGGAAGCTGGAACCAATATTCTCTGTTCAATCATAGTGCTTCCAATAATCTTAAAAGTGCCATCCTTGATGCCAAGCATTTGGCAAGCTGCATTATGTGTTAATGATTCACTGATCCTTGTGGAGACAGAGTGTACAAAGGGGAGCAGTGAACGTGCATACATAATTAGCTTTTCTAATACTCATTCTAATATTCCCCAAAGCACCAGTAGAAAAGATTCATTTAATTTTTATAAAATAATCTGTGATTCCAACTGAGATGTGATTCTTTATCATTCAGAAATGCGACATTGATACATCACATTCTCCAAATACTCATTCAAACTATTAGAATGATACAATTCAGTCTTTGCCTTTGCAAATATGAAATGCATTTTGTAATCAACAAGAGTGGGTACATCCTTGCATATGATCCAGCTTTCATCACTTTGGTTCCCTTTCTCTTGGAGACAATGATTACAGAGAATAAAGTAACTGAAAATCATGTAAGTAGTCTATTTTTCTAGATAGAGAGATATTCTATACCTAGCCTTTGATTTTACTTGAATATTTATATAGTTTATACTTTGTAAAACACACAAAAGTAATCTTAGAACACATGGAAAATGTTTAAAAGTCTTAAAAATTATATAATAATCCTAAGAAAACATGACTTTGGAGGAGGTAACCTTGGTTTACAACATTATGTGCTTCAGGCACACAAGATTGTATTTTGATTTCTGTATACACTAGTGTGCCTAATATCCAAAATGTATAAACACGACTTTTTAAAACTGAGTATCATATAAAATGTGCTCACTTTGGCAGCACATATGCTAAAATCGGAATGATACAGAGAAGATTAGCCTGGCCCCTGCGCAAAGATGACATGGAAATTCTTGAAGTATCCCATATTTTGGGGGGTCTTCCCAGGTGACACAGTGTTAAAGAATCTGTCTGCCAATGCAAGAGATGCAGGCTCAATCCCTGGGTTGGGAAGATACCCTAGAGAAGGCAATGCCAACCCACTCCAGTATTTTTGACTGGGAAATCCCATGGACAGAAGAGTCTGTCAGTCTACAGTGTATGGGGTCTCAAAGAGTTGGACATGACTGAATGGCTTAGTACTTTGCCAACGAGTGTCCTTACAGTCAAAGCTATCGTTTTTCCAGTAATCATGTATGGATGTGAGAGTTGGACCATGAAGAAGGCTGAGAACCAAAGAATTGATGCTTTTGAATTGTGGGGCTGGAGAAGACTCTTGAGAGTCCCTTGGACTGCAAGGAGATCAAACCAGTCAATCCTAAGGAAAATCAACCCTGAATATTCATTGGAAGGACAGATGTTGAGGCTGAAGCTCCAATATTTTGGCCACCTGATGTGAAGAATTGACTCATTGAAAAAGACCCTGATGCTGGGGAAGATTGAAGGCATGAGGAGAAGGGGACAACAGAGGACAAGATGGTTGGAGGGCATCATCAACTCAAGGGAAATGAGTTTGAGCAAGCTCCAGGAGTTGGTGATGGACAGGAAGCCTGGCACACTGCTTTCCATGGAGTCACAAAGACTCTGACATGAGTGAAGAACAACATTCTTAATACACATCATGATATACTGCTGTTGCTGCTGCTGCTAAGTCACTTCAGTCGTGTCTGACTCTGTGTGATCCCATGGATGGCAGCCTACCAGGCTCCTCCATCCATGGGATTTTCCAGGCAAGAATACTGGAGTGGGTTGCCATTGCCTTCTCCATATGATATACTACTTCCAAATAATTTATTACCTAATAGAAAAAGAGAAGCCAGTGGCCTGAACTATGTGACTCAATAATTTTGCCTGCCTATAAAAGACTTCTTGGCATTTTCTAAATCTGTATCTTCAGATTTTGATAAATCTTTCAAAAAAATGTTTGTATTTGTTTTATGTTTTGCTTCTATTGAAGTAGAGTTGACTTACAATATTATATAAGTTTCAGGGGTACAACATAGTGATTCAATATTTTTATACATTACAGAGTGATCACCGGAATGTGTATAGTTACCATCTGTCATCATATAAGGTTTTTATAATATTGACCATATTCCCTAAACTGTACATTATATCCCTGTGACTTACATATTTTATAACTGAAAGTTTGTACCTCTTAATTATCTTCACCTATTTCGCTCATGCCCAGGGCTGGAATGCCCAAGGTGGGGCTTGAACCCCTCACTCCTTAGGGGAGAACCTAAAAGTTTGTGATATCCCTCCCACTTGTGGGTCACCACACTAGGGTGTACATGCTGCCCCTCCTACCTGCTTTGATGTGGTTTTATTTCCTTTCTTTTCATAATTGTCAAAGAGCTTTTCTGCTAGTCTTCAGAGACTCAGAGAATATAGCTGTAATTTTGGTGTGCTAGTGCAGGGGGAAGCTCAGGATCTTCCTATGCCCCCATCTTGATCCCACATACCAGATTTTGAGAAAACTTATGCAAAGCCATTTGTGGGACATGTGATTCTGTATAAATTCATCTTTGTATTTCAGTATTGTAATCAATGCCATTTTCATTTTAATAAATTTCTCATGATGCTCTTTCCATATGAATACATTTTCCATGGTGCTAAAATTTTACCATCAAGGCATTCACATTTTCAATGGGGTCTTTTGATGAATAATTCAATAAATATACAAATAAATAATATATTTGTATTATAGTAATGTGGTTTTCAAATTTAGGCCAAGTCCATATTCCAGACCTATTGAGTTGTGAAGGAAATCTTTTTTTTTTTTTTTAATTGGTTCACCATCTCTAACTAGACAGTGAAAGACAGTAGAGTTGCTGAAAATGGTTATTTCTTGCATTGGACCTAAAAATACACTATATTAAAATATTCATGCATTGAAAATTTGTATGTATAAGTAAAAAATACCTTGTAATACTTGAAAGTCTGACAGAAAGTAATTTAAAATTAATTGTCAGTTCCCTCGAAGTGACACAGATGGCGTGATCACCCTCCCACCTTTATTTTTTGAGAGATCACATTTTGCAGCAGATGTCACTTTGCAAAATCACATCATGGTACCATATTACTTGGCCATAGCATCCTGGTTTTGTAAAAATATATACTGGTTTGTAGTTAAGGTTAGGGTCAGTTGCTGCTGCTGCTGCTAAGTCACTTCAGTCATGCCCGACTCTGTGCGACCCCATAGATGGCAGCCCACCAGGCTCCCCTGTCCCTGGGATTCTCCAGTCAAGGACACTGGAGTGGGTGTTAGGGTAGTAATAGAGACCAAATGTAGAAATAAAAGGGTGAGCAACTTTTTTTTTTATAATCACCTCTGCAGAGTCAGTCTTTATATCTTTCAGAACCATGTACTCTATGGAACAAACAGTGTATAAATTAATCACTTTAAATTCTGTCTCTTCATTTTATTCTTTTCCAGATTATTTTTATTCCTGCTTAGTTTGGGACTATGCCTATATATCCCAACGTGGTAAATGATTAAAAAAGCCAATACATAGTTTTTCCTTTTTTTCAAAGGCAAACTTGAAATAATACCCATATATTCAGGCTCAGCTTCAAGTACTCATTTTTATTCTATTATCACCAGTAATGATCCTACCTTTAGACATAGCCGTGCTTATTAGTGTATGATTGAACTCACACATGTCTCTATTCAGACATGCATACACACCTTCATACAAGGAATAAAAGTCCTGTCTCTTTATTAATTATCATGCCTTAAAGCATACTGAGAGTTGTGTGCAACAAATAGCCATGGCCATATTCAATTCCAAAATCCATATATATCCCCCTAGACTCACTCATTGGAGAAGGCAATGGCACCCCACTCCAGTACTCTTGCCTGGCAAATCCCATGGATGGAGGGGCCTGGTGGGCTGCAGTCCATGGGGTCGCTAGGAGTCGGACACGACTGAGCAACTTCACTTTCACTTTTCACTTTCATGCATTGGAGAAGGAAATGGAAACCCACTCCAGTGTTCTTGCCTGGAGAATCCCAGGGACAGGGGAGCCTGGTGGGCTGCCGTCTATGGGGTCGCACAGAGTCGGACATGACTGAAGCGACTTAGCAGCAGCAGCAGCAGACTCACTCATTCATATCCCTATATCCTATAGTCTAATTTATGGTCAAAATATAGGACCACACAGAAATGTACTCCCTTTTCTGATATAATGCTAGCACATACTGTGGTAGGTGAAGCTTGCAGACAATGAGTGATTGAGTTAGAGGTCCTTGTGTAATTTCTTCACCTTGAATGCAGTTACAATTTGTGACTTGGTTCTAATCAATAGAATATGTCAAAGAGATGGCATAGATTCCTGTTATTGCATTATGGTATATATGAATCTGTTTTAGCAGACTGAATAAGAGATTTTCCTGCTGGCTTTGAAGAAGCAAGCTGCGTGTTGTATGAAGTTCACATGACTAGGACCTGAATGCAGTTTCTATGAGTTGACAGTGATCCCCAACCAATAGCCAGTAGGAAAGTGGGTACTCATTTCTAAATCTCAAAAAAACGAATTCTGCCACAACCACATGAGATTTGAGGAGGACCTGGAGTTCCAGAAACAAATGCAGCCTCATTGACACCTAGAAGGTTAGTGTATAAGTGAGTTGGAGATGTTTACTGTGCTTGTCTAGGTGGTTGTGTCCAGACACATGTTGGACATTGCCAACATATATCTCGTATATGGTACTAGGTTTGAACATGGGCACATCTAAGCTTTTATGTGGATTAAGGCATGGATAAAGTAAAAAGCAGAGATATTACTTTGCCAACAAAGGTCCGTCTAGTCAAGGCTATGGTTTTTCCAGTGGTCATGTATGGATGTGAGAGTTGGACTGTGAAGGAAGCTGAGCACCGAAGAATTGATGCTTTTGAACTGTGGTGTTGAAGAAGACTCTTGAGAGTCCCTTGGACTGCAAGGAGATCCAACCAGTCCAGTCTAAAGGAGACCACTCCTGGGTGTTCATTGGAAGGACTGATGTTGAAGCTGAAACTCCAATACTTTGGCCACCTGATGAGAATAGCTGACTCATTTGAAAAGACCCTGATGCTGGGAAAGATTGAGAGCAGGAGGAGACGGGGATGACAGAGGATAAGGTGGTTGCATGGCATCACCGACTCAATGGACATGGGTTTGGGTGGACTCCAGGAGCTGATGATGGACAGGGAGGCCTGGTGTGCTGCAATTCATGGGGTTGCAAAGAGTAGGACACGACTGAGCGACTGAACTGAACTGAACTGAACTGAAAGTAAAGTTGTGTGCCTTTTTCTTACAGTTTTATTGAGATAATAATTGACATATAACTGTATAAATGTAAAGTGTATACCATATTGATTTGATATATGTATATATTATGAAATGATTATCACAATAAATTTAGTTAACATCCAATGTATATGTCTTGATATATGTCTTTTAAGATGTTTTATATTATACTCAAATTTCATGTTTTTTAAAACCACTGACTAGACAGTATTATTGCATTATTATTATTTTTATACTGCAACTAGTAGCTTTTGTTTATTGAATACCTTTTAAGATCTAGGAACTCTGACACTTTAGATAGTCATCATCTTTGATTTTTGAAACCAACTTGATGAGTTACTATTATGGTCTTGATTATATGATGAGCAATCTCACATATTGCAAGATTAAGTAGTTTTTCGTAGATGACATGGGTGTGATCATGGTGGTAGAGGTGGAGTTTAAAATCTTTGACTCTGGGTGGTGGAGTCAAGCTTCTTATTCCACTTCCATACTGTTTCTCTCATATCTGCCAAACTTCCTCTCCTCCTCAAACCCACCTCTGTCCTTCAAATGAGTTTTCAGTCTTCATTATATTGCTATGCTCAGGGTCAAGCTCAGTATCTGGCACATACTAGATATTTTATACATATTTTAGTGTAAAGTAATTGTTTCATTTTTATTTATAAATCATGAAATATTGCAGATTGTATCTTTTCTTTTTATTTTGAGATAATTTCAAGCAGAGAGTTGATCGAACAGTATAAAAAATCCAGAGTCCCTATTCAGGTTTCACCAACCCTACCAGTAATGCCCTCTGTAGCGAAACAATCCAATAAAAGCTCATGCATTGCACCCAGTTGTCATATCTCTTCAGTCTCTTTCAATCCAGAACAGTTCTCAAGTTCTTCCTTGACCTTAAGACCATAAGACTTGTAGATTATCTGCCAGCTATTTTTTAAACTGTCTCTCAATTGACATTTGCATGATGTTTTCTCACAATTAGATTCATGTGTTTGGCAGGAACATCACAGAAGCAATACTGAAGTGCACAATATATGTTTATCTCATCTTGTACATTTATTCCATCATTGATGATAATTTGGATCACATGAATAAGGTGTTGTCTGCAGGATTCTTGGTATAAAGTACCTTTATCTTGTCATTAGTATGCAATTTATAGGAAGATACTTTGAGACTGCTTAAATATTATTTTTCTGTCCCTACTTTCACCCACTGATTTTCACATGTATTTGCTCCTGACTGAACTATTTACTACCATGATGATTACCAAGTGGTGATTTTCTAATTCCATCATTGCTTCAATATTTGTTTGTTTTCTACTCTAAGGAAGAACTTTCCCATCTCTCCTATTTATTCATTTATTTATTACAGTGGGGACTCATGGATTTCTACTTTATACCACAAGATAAACTTTTGCAATCTGTCACTAACATTATTTTTTTAAGTTTAAATTTTCTAAGATTTGACCAGTAGGAGTACCTCTGATATTCTAAGAACATGTTCTTTTGACATTTTTCTATTAAAGCAATCCCTTTCTTCCTGGCACAATGGGATATTGTTGTTTAGTCGCTGTCATACCTGACTCTTTTTGTAACCCCATGGACTGTAGCCTGTCAGGCTCCTCTGTCCATGGGATTCTCCAGGCAAGAATACTGGAGTAGGTTGCCATTTCGTTCTCCATGGGATCTTCCCAACCCAGGGATTTACGTGCTTATTTACCTTCCTCAGCTCAACTCTGGAATCAGCTATTTCTTCAAGAAGCCCTGGTTCCTTTTAGTGATGAGAGGGGTAATTAGAAGCAAAGATTTGGATGCTAAGTGTACTTTATGCATTTACAATCTTAGAGAGATATGTATTTCTAATTCTTTCTATATATTAAAAACCATAACTTCACACCTCTGATTCTAGTCTAATACTATACCACAGAGTTCATTCTAATTTTTCTCCCTGACCATAAAGTTAAATCCTTTCAGTGAAAAGCATGGATCCCATTAGGTTAATATATTTACTTCTTTACTTAATCCCCTTGAATGTGACTAATCCCCAGAACCTCTCATTCTGCTATCCCACTTGCCACCTTCTTTCCTATGGCATGCCTAAAGGCTTTTTGAGTGAAATATTCAGCAAGGAAAGAATGAGAGCAGGAATAAAGGAAGAAAGAAATATATATATATATATATATATATATATATATATATATATCCTTTTCTAGAAGATTTCTTCATTTTAGGCAACAGGGCCACATTTTAAAAGATCTTTCTTCAGGACTAATGCAGTATATTTTGTATTAACTCATGTACTCAAATACCTTAAGACTGTGGAAACACATGACAAGGATGAAATGAAAACCTTTATCTTCATACTCCTTTTTTTGGTATAGTCCTATGGGTCCCCACACTTAGATCCCCTAGAGCCCCTTAGGTACTTTAAAGTTGTATTCCATACCAAGGCTTTGCAAAGAACAAAATATTTCTCCAAAACTTAAGTGTCCAAAGAGCCAATTGTAATTTTATTTTTGTTCTACCCAATAATATTCAGGAGAGAGCATCCAATGGGTTAAATCAGTTAGAGTTTTGACATTCTATCTTCTTTGACACACAGGTGCTATAATAAGAATGTGACTAGTTGATCAATAAGAAAATAATGTCAATATTGTTTTGTACTAAAGCTCTACTTTGTTCCATTTGATTTTGTTTTCTTTTAAGTTCAAGTCATTTAACAGTTTAACCTTATACTTCAGTGAGAGAATGTACACAGCAAACAATGATTCTGATTAGAATTGTGTCTTGTAAATTTTATGGTGGTTGACATTTGTTGTTTCAAAAAGCGAGATGTTTTAGTTGCAGATAGGACTATGGGACAGAACAAGCCTGGGTAATAACTTGGAACTCACAGGGCATATTCTGTTCTCTTGGGCCACCTGAGGAACAATATATGTTTTTGTTAGTTTAATAAAAAGGATCCTGGAGAAGGAAATGGTGACCCACTCCCGTATACTTGCCTGAGGAATTCCATGGACAGAGTAGCCTGGTGGGCTACAGTCCATGGAGTTGCAAAGAGTCAGACACAACTGAGCAACTTTCACTCACTCAGTCACTCACTAATAGAAAGGATAACCCCTGTTTTCCCACAAGACCTCTACCAGTTGACAATGCATGTTTCAAATGTACATACATGTCTGATAAAGCTTCTCCATATAGTGAAGTGATTAGCTTGCTAACATTTCAATCCTGATTATACAACATATTGTGAGTGACCATATACAAGTGAGTAACCATATACAAGTTCCCCCCTTCATGGATCACAACCTTGTCATGGAGAAGGAGCTTTTGTAACTCACTGAAGCTATGAGCCATGCCATGCAGGGCCACCCAAGGCAGATGGGTCATAGTGGAGAGTTCTGATAAAACTTGGTCCACTGAAGGAGTGTTAAATCAGCCCAGTATTCCTGGCATGATAACCCCATGAACAGGATGAAAAGGCCAAAGATAAGACACTAGAAGATGAGCCCGCCCCGCCCCACCCCATGTTGGGAAGTGTCCAATAGGCTACTGAAGAAGTGCAGAGAATGAAGTGGCTGGGCCAAAGCAGAAACAATGCTCAATTGTGTATATGTCTGGTAGTGAAAGTAAAACTTGATTCTGTAAAGAACAATACTGTATAGGATCCTAGAATGTTAGGTCCATGAATCAAGGTAAATTGGACATGGTCAAGCAGGAGATGGCTAGACTAACCATTGACATCTTCAGAATCAGTGAACTAAAATGGACAGGAATGGGTGAATTTCATTCATATGACCATTATATCTACTACTCTGGGCAAGAATCCATTAGCATAAATGGAGTAGCCCTCATAGTCAACAAAAAAGTCTGAAATGTGGTATTTTGGTGCAATCTAAGAAATGATAGAATGATCTCAGTTTGTTTCCAGGACAAACCATTCAACATCCCAGTAATCCAAGTATATGCCCCAACCACTAATGCCAAAGAAAATGAAGTTGAATGATTCTATGAATACCTATAAGATCTTCTAGAACTAACACCAAAAAATATGTCCTTTTCATCATAGGAGATTATAATGCAAAATTAGGAAGTCAAGAGATACCTGGAGTAACAGGCAAGTTTGGCCTTGGAATACAAAATGAAGTAGGTCAAAAGCTAACAGAGTTTTGCCAAGAGAACTCACTGGTCATAGCAAACACCTGTTTCCAATAACACAAGAGTTGTCTCTACACATGGACATCACCAATTGGTCAATACCAAAATCAGACTGATTATATTTTTTGCAGTCAAAGATGGAGAAGCTCTATACAGTCAGCAAAAACAAGACCTGGAGCTGACTGCAGCTCAGATCATGAACTCATTGCAAACTTCAGGCTTAAATTGAAGAAAGTAGGGAAAACCACTAAGCCATTCAGGTATGACCGAAATCAAATTCTTTATGATTATACAGTGGAAATTACTAAAAGATTAGATTGGTAGACAGAGTGCCTGAAGAACTATGGGCAGAGGTTCATAACATTGTACAAGAGGTAGTGATCAAAACCATCCCAAAGGAAAAGAAATGCAAGAAGGCAAAGTGGTTTTCTGAGGAGGATTTACACATAGCGGAAGAAAGAGAGAAGTGAAAAGCAAGGGAGAAAGGGAAAGATATACTCAAGTGAATGCAGAGATTCAAAGACTAGCAAGGAGAGAGAAGAAAGCCTTCTTAAGTGAACAATGCAGAGAATT
Source organism: Bos grunniens (assembly GCF_055505025.1). Classification (NCBI taxonomy): domain Eukaryota; kingdom Metazoa; phylum Chordata; class Mammalia; order Artiodactyla; family Bovidae; genus Bos; species Bos grunniens. Next base: position 119,012,300 of record NC_141194.1, on the reverse strand, counting down.
AGAGGAAAACAATAGAATTGGAAAGACTAGAGATCTCCTCAAGAAAATTGAAAATATCAAGGAAACATTTCATGCAAAAATGGAAATGATAAAGGACAAAAAGAGTAAGGACCTAACAGAGGCAGACGAGTTTAAGAAGAGGTGCCTTAGTATACTGTATTGATGTTTTTCCTTCTGGCTTACTTCACTCTGTATAATAGGTTCCAGTTTCATCCATATGGAATTTAGAAAGATGGTAACAATAACCCGGTGTACGAGACAGCAAAAGAGACGCTGATGTATAGAACAGTCTTATGGACTCTATGGGAGAGGGAGAGGGTGGGAAGATTTGGGAGAATGACATTGAAACATGTAAAATATCATGTAAGAAATGAGATGCCAGTCCAGGTTCGATGCACGATACTGGATGCTTGGGGCTAGTGCACTGGGATGACCCAGAGGGATGGTATGGGGAGGGAGGAAGGAGGAGGGTTCAGGATGGGGAACACATGTATACCTGTGGCGGATTCATTTTGATATTTGGCAAAACTAATACAATTATGTAAAGTTTAAAAATAAAATTAAATTAAAAAAAAAAAAGAAGAGGTGCCAAGAATACACAGAAGAAATATACACAAAGATCTTAATGACTAGGATAGCCACAATGGTGTGGTCACTCACTAAGAGTCAGACATCCTGGAGTGTGAAGGCAAGTGGGCCTTAGGAAGCATCACTAAAAACAAAGCTAGTGGAGGTGATGGAATTCCGGTTGAGCTATTTCAAATCCTAAAGGATGATGCTGTGAAACTCAATATTCCAACAAATTTGGAAAACTCAGCAGTGGCCACAGGACTGGAAATGGTCATTTTTCATTTCAATCCCAAAGAAGGGCAATGCCAAAGAATATTCAAATTACCATACAATTGCACTCATTTCACATGCTAACAAGGTAATGCTCAAAATCCTTCAAGCCAGGCTTCAGCTGTACTCGAACTGAGAACTTCCTGATGTATGAGGTGGGTTTAGAAAACGCATAGGAACCAGAGACCAAATTGCCAACATTCATTGGATCACAAGAATTCAAGAAAAATATCTACTTCTGCTTCATTGACTATGGTAAAGCCTTTGACTGTGTGGATCACAACAAACTGTGGAAAATTCTTAAAGAGATGGAAATACCAGACCAATTTACCTGTCTCTTGAGAAACCTGTATGTGGGTCAGGAAGCAATTGTTAGAACCTTATATGGAATAACTGACTGGTTCAAAAATTGAAAAGGAGTATGTCAAGTCTGTATACTGTCATCCTGCTTATTTAACATATGCAGAATAAATTATGTGAAATTCCAGGCTGGATGAAGCACAAGTTGGAATCATTGATGGGAGAAATATCAATAACTTCAGATATGCAGATGATGCCACTCTAATGGCAGAAAGTGAAGAGGAACTTAAGAACCTCTTGATAAAGGTGAAAGAGGAATGGAAAAGCTGGCCTAAAACTCAACATTCAAAAAAGTAAGATTGTGGGATCCAGTCCCATCACTTTATGGTAAATAGAAGGGAAAAAAGTGCAAGAGTGACCGACTTTGTTTCTTGGGCTCCAAAACCACTGCAGACAGTAACTGCAGCCATGAAATTAAAAGATACTTGGTCCTTGGAAGAAAAGCTATGACAAACCTAGAAGGTGTATTAAAAAGCAGAGGCGTCACTGCAGGCAAAGGTCCACACAGTCAAAGCTATGGTTTTTCCAGTAGTCATGTATGGATGTGAAAATTGGACCATAAAGAAGGCTGAACGCTGAAGAATTTAAGTTTTCTAATTGTAGTACTAGAGTAGACTCTTGAGAGTCCTTTTGGCAGCAAGGAGATCAAACCAGTCAATCCTAAAGGAAATCAACCCTGAATATTCATCGGAAGGACTGATGTTGATGCTGAAGCACCAATACTTTGGCACACCTGATGCAAAGAGCTGACTCATTGGAAAAGACCCTGATGCTGGGAAAGATTGGAGGCAGGAGGAGAAGGGGATGACAGATGATGAGATGGTTAGATAATATCACCGATTCAATGGACATAAATTTGAGCAAGCTCCGGGAAATGGTGATGGACAAGAAGTCTGGCGTGCTGTAGTCCATGGGATTGCAAAGAGTTGGACACAGCTGAGTGACTGAACAACAACAATATTTGAGTTCAATAAATTATCTGAGCCTCAGTTTCCTCATCTGTAAAACAGAGGCAATATTAATACCTTGTTCACAGAGTGAGCAAGATGATTAATTGAGTTAAAAGACAGAAAGTACTTTAGAAACAGCATGCAACAATTATAATCCCTTTGGAAGCACACGGGAAGGAAACACTAACTGGGTGTATTTTTGTGCATATATGTGTGCACATACACATGTGGTGAGAAGTAGGGATAAGATTGGGTGGGAGTAGTCAGAGGTGGTTTGTGAGTATAAATGATTCTTGAGAAATCTTGAAAAATAAGCAGTTTTGTAGGCAGACAAGATGAGAAGGATAACGAGCATCTCAAGCAGGGGCCACTGTGTGTAAAAGTATGCTGCTCTCTGTGAACTACGAGTAATTCCGTAGAGCTGGAGGCAATGTGTTTGGAGAGAAGCAGGAGGTGTCTGTTTGGCTAAGGCATTTAATGAGTAGGAGGTTGAGAATGAATCTAAGTTATGCCTAATTTCCCATGCACGTTTGGGGAAGCCTAGAGACTGGAGGCTTGAGCTCAATAGCATTATTTTGGTGGTGGGGTCTGAGTGGGGAGTTTCTTAAAACAGAATTTATTATAAGAGAAGAATAATCTAGGCATAGTGAGTTTTATATATCTAGCTGGGTCTTAATTAAAGGGAGGCAGTAATTTGAAGGTCAGCGTGATGATCTATGGGATCTAATTAGTGACCTTGATTCTCTGGGCCCCTTGTCTGGCCATAATGCCAAAGCCATGAGTTTTCTGCCTGGTTGCAAAGGTGTGAATAAAGAGCTGCACACCTCTTTAGTGAGGCCTCTATCAGGTGATCATGGTTTTCAGAGGGAATCATTTATGACCTGACATTACAGATCGATGAAGGAATTCCATGCAGACCATTTGGCTGGCCACCTTCCATGCACAGCATAGAGGGCTTTTGCCATCAATGCCAAGGTTTCCGATTGGCATTTTCATAAAAACATGCAAAGCAGTCCATTATCTAATTGATGTCCATAAATTATGGTGGCTGAAGGAGTCGATGTCAGAACACATGGTGTAAAGCTGTTTTTTGGAAGGCACTCAATTCTAGGCTTAGAATTTTCTTGTACAAAGAGAGGGCTAGATTCTTTTACAAAAAAAAAAAAAAAAAGAACTGGAACTTTGTCCTTTGAACAGCTTTCACATACACAATCTCTAGAAGCAAACATTAGGACTCTTTACCAAGTTCTTTATGCAATCTATTGTAAGTGAAGGAAATGTATCATGGCCTTTTATGATGAATTACAGGTGACACAAAATATAGCTGTACATGTCTCTTAGCACAAACAAGCTTTCTGCCTAACTAGAGTTGTTTCTGTTTGTTTGGGTTTAATTACTCAAGTAAGTGATCAGTCAGCTTCATCTTAAGCTCCTCACACTTCAATAATGCCAACTATCGTTGACTGTTACCAGAAGAGACTTAGCATCACAACCATTGCACATGGTGTGCCACTTAGAGGAGCAGAAGTGAGGACTGAGACAAATTTTTAAACTGGAGATTGTGTTTTCACCAGCCAAAGCAGGACTATTAGGGAGTAAAAGGAATCAAATGAAATTAAAGTGAAAGTCACTCAGTCATGTCCAACTCTGTGTGAGGCCCCTATGGATTATTTAGTCCAGTGAATTCTCCAGGCCAGAATACTGGAGTGGGTAGCCTTCCCCTTCTCCAGGGGATCTTCCCAACTCAGGGATCGAACCCAGGTGTCCCACATTGCAGGTGGATTCTTTACAAGCTGAGCCACAAGGGAAGCCCTTCAAATGAAATAGAAGCATATGATTCAGCCTTCTGAGCCCTGTCCAACTGAGATTGCTTGAGCTGGCCCTGGAGGGTGGCTCAGGCAAGTTCAGAGCTCTGCCTCTGTGTCCAGATTTCCTCAAATCATGTAATATATTCAACTTCTCCCATGCAGCCTCTAAAACAAATATGAAATGTATCTTGAAATTGAAAGTCGCTCAGTTGTGTCTGACTCTTTACAACCTCATAGACTATACAGTTCATGGAATTCTCCAGGCCAGAATACTGGAGTGGGTAGCCATTCCCTTCTCCAGAGGATCGTCCCAACCCAGGGATTGAAGCCATGTCTCCCACATTACAGGAGGATTCTTTACTGTCTGAGCCACCAGGGAATCCCTGGTAGATATGTATCCTACTCACATCAAATTTCACTGAGTGCCTGCCATGTGCCAAATACTGTGCTAGCTATTGGGAATAAGAGCTAATATGTATGGATTGTTGACATGTGCCAGGTACCAGTCCAACAACTTTCTGTGGATTAACTTGTAAATCTTAACCACCACCCTGGGAATTATGGACTATCATTATCTCCATTTGCGGGAGGCATGGATGATAATTTGCTGATAGTCACATAGATAAGAAATGGAAGAATACAAATTTGAAACCATAAAAATGTATCATTATGCTCAACACTTTCTATGATGGCTCAGGATAGGTCATTCTACCATGAAGGAATTCAGAGTCTAGGTAGAAAATTAGATATTAAAATTGGATGAGTTATCATACCATGTCATATAAATTCAAGCCAACCTTGAAAGTACAGAAGCCAGAGTATAAACATGTTCAGTTGTCAAGTATTGTATTGACATTATTTTATTTAGTTTCTATACTACTAGTATTCTCTCTCTAAGCATTTGAGGTAACCTTAGGCTCATTGGAATGATATAGACAATGTAGCCTTTCAAAAGTATACCTTAGTTTTCATCATTTAGTATGAGTAGGAAATGACTTATTTTTGTAATAATTTTATTGGGTATAAGTCATATAAAATTAAATTCACTCTTTTAAAGTGTGTAATCCAGTAGTTTGTAGTATATGCACAGAGTTTTGCAGCCATCACCACAGTCTAACTCGAGAACATTGTCATCATCCTAAAAGAAATCCTTTGCATCCTTAGCTGTCACTCTCCAGTTCCCATTCATAGAGATGCTGGGAAACAGTGCTTCCTTTTTTAAAATAACACTTTTAAACAGATATAATTCACATACTATACAACTGACACATTTAAAGTGTACAATGCATTGTTTGTTAATATATTTATAGTACTGTGCAATCATCACTGCCATCAAATTCCAGAATTTCAGGGAACCACAGAGCTGAGAGGGAAATGAAGAGTGCAAGTAATATATAGTCACAAAGCCCTGTTTTTATAAAGAATCAGGCATTTTTATTGAATAAAAGCTCCTTCAATTGCTACAAGAACTTGGTTAATTTTCAGAGTTGTGAAAAGTTAATTTTGACAATCATGCCCACATTCCTATTATTTTAATGGAGGAGTGGATTTTCCAATTTCCTTACTCTTATTTCTTTGGAAATAGTATCTTTTACACAATTAAATATACGATAGCTCTCAGATGCTTTCAGATCAGATCAGATCAGTCACTCAGTTGTGTCTGACTCTTTGCGACTCCATGAATCACAGCACACCAGGCCTCCCTGCCTATCACTAACTCCCGGAGTTCACCCAGACTCATGTCCATCGAGTCAGTGATGCCATCCAGCCATCTCATCCTCTGTCGTCCCCTTCTCCTCCTGCCCCCAATCCCTCCCAGCATCAGACTCTTTTCCAATGAGTCAACTCTTCACATGAGGTGGCCAAAGTACTGGAGTTTCAGCTTTAGCATCATTCCTTCCAAAGAAATCCCAGGGCTGATCTCCTTCAGAATGGACTGTCTGGATCTCCTTGCAGTCCAAGGGACTCTGAAGAGTCTTCTCCAACACCACAGTTCCAAAGCGTCAATTCTTCGGTGCTCAGCCTTCTTCGCAGTCCAACTCTCACATCCATACATGACCACAGGAAAAACCATAGCCTTGACTAGACGGACCTTTGTTGGCAAAGTAATGTCTCTGCTTTTCAATATGCTATCTAGGTTGGTCATAACTTTGCTTCCAAGGAGTAAGCGTCTTTTAATTTCATGGCTGCAGTCACCATCTACAGTGATTTTGGAGCTCAGAAAAATAAAGTCTGACAGATGCTTTAGGTCAATTTATTTTTTGTTTTGAAGATATTTACATTTATTTTATTTTATTTTAAACTTTACATAATTGTATTAGTTTTGCCAAATATGTCAATTTAAAAACTACAAACTTAATCTTTCTTTGTTATTCTCCCTGGAAATGGCTAAGATTTTTAAAATTAATTAATTAATTTTTGTCAATGTATAGTTGATTTACAGTATTGCATTAGTTTCAGATATACAGAATTGTGATTCAATATTTTATAGAATATATATCATTAAAAGCTATTACAAGATAATGGATATAATTTTCTGTGCTGGGGAATTATAGCAGGATATATTATATCCTGTTGCTTAATTATTTTGTAAATAGTAGTGTGTGTCTCTTAATAATATACCTCTACCTTGCCCCTACTATGTTCCTTCTCCTCTCTGGTAACCATTAGTTTGTTTTCTGTAACTGTAAGACTGTTTCTATTTTGCTATATACACTTATTTGTATTATTTTTTAGATTCTACATATAACTCCTATCATACCGTATCTGTCTTTCTCTTATTTCACTAAGCTTAATATTCTTTAGGTCTATCCATGTTGATGCAAATGGCACTATTTTATTCTTTTTTATGACTAATATTCCACTGTATTTGTAAATACTGCATTTTCTTTAACCATTCTTCTGTTCATGAGCACTTAGGTTGCTTCCATATTTTGGTTATTAGAAATAGTGCTGCTACAGACATTTAGGTGCATGTATCTTTTTTAATTAGTGTTTCTAATAGCTGAATTACTAGATCATATGACAGTTCTATTTTAAGTTTTTTGAGGAATCTCTGTACTGTTTTCCATAGTGGTTGTACCAATTCATATTCTCACCAATAGTATAGGAGGGTTACCTTCCCTCCACATCCTCTCCATCATTAGTTATTTGTAGACTTTTTGATGATAGCCATTCTGCCAGATGTGAGGTAGTATCTCATTGTCGTTTTGATAGCATTTATCTAATTGGACTTCCCAGGTGGCACTAATGTAAAGAATCCACCAGCCAATGCAGGACATGTAAGAGACGTGGGTTTGATCCCTGGGTTGGGAAGATCCCATGGAGGAGGAAATGGCAACCCACTCCAGTACTCTTACCTGGGAAATTCTATGGAAAGAGGAGCCTGGCAGGCTACAGTCCATGGGGCCACAAAGAGTTGGAGACAACTGAACACACACATATATACACACACAGCTAATACTTAGTGATGCTGAGCTTCTTTTCAAGTGCTTGTTGACCATCTGTATATCTTCTTTGGAAAAACATCTATTCAGGTGTTTTACCTATTTTTTTTTAAACTGGGTTGTTTGCTTTTTGATATTGAATTGTATGACCTGTTTACGTATTTTGGATAATAACTCCTTGTAAGTCATAGATTTACAAGTATTTTCTCCCATTCTACAGGTTGTCTTTTCATTATATAAATGATTTCCTTTGCTGTGTAAAACGTTTTAAGTTTAATTAGGTACATTCTTTAATTTTTACTTTTATTTCCTTTACTTTAGGAGATGGATCCAAAAAAAAAAATTTGCTGATTTTTACCCTCAAATCACAAAATTTGTGATTTATGTCAAAGAGTGTTCTGCCTGTGTATTCCTCTAAGAGTTTTATAATGCTTGGTCTTACATTTAGGTCTTTAATCCAATTTGAGTTTATTTTTCTATATGGTGTTAGAGAATGTTCTAATTTCATTCTTTTACACGTAGCTGTCCATTTGTCCCCAAACCACTTGTTGAAGAGACTATCTTTTTTTTTTTTCCATTGTATATTCTTGCCTCCTTTGTCATAGATTAATTGACCATAGGTGTGTGGGTTTATTTCTGGGCACTCTATACTGTTACATTGATCCATATGTCTGTTTTTTTGCCAATATCAAGCTGTTTTGACTATAGTAGCTTTGTAGTAGAGTCTGAAGTCTGGGATCATGATGCCACCATTTCCATTCTTCTTTCTGAAGATTGCTTTTGCTATCTGGGTTCTTTTGTGGCTCCATATGAATTTTAGGAGTATTCATTCTAGTTCTGTGAAAAATGTCATTATTATTTTGATAGGAATTGCATTGTATCTATAGATTGTTTTGGGTAGTATCAAACTTTATCTTTCTTAGTGTAACCAGGTTTCCCTTGACTTACCTCCATGAACTTAATACCATTTGCATCATATAGTTATATATTTAAAAGGTGTTTTACTTACTTATACATTTCTTCTTTCCATAAATATTTACTGAGCATCTACTATGTTTTAGGATCAGAACTAGATGCTGACGGTAAAAAGCTAAATAAAATAGAGTTTATGTATTCATAGATTTTAGTATTGTGGTACAGACAGACAATAAACATATCCAAGGATACCTAGGGCAGATATTAAGTATATGTATATATTTTGTTTACTTAGAATCAGTGTTCACAGGGCAGGGGGAACTGGTGCCTATTATTATCTCCTTACACTGAAGCTTTGGTGAAGAACAGAATTCTATAATTCATTCATTCAACAATCTATCATGTGTCATGCACTGGGCAGAATGCTTAGAATGTGTCAGTGAACAAATGAGACATGGTCACTGACTTCCTGGAGCTTGTAGTCAAAGGGGCAATTTATGGAAGTCCACAGTTCACCTGATTCTAGGCACTGTATCCATTCACTATGGAGTTTAGAAAAGTTTACAGTAGTTCCCATATGTCTAATAATCCAAAAACAAAATAAAGGCTGGGAACACATGGGAATCATAGAAAGAGACTTGTTATTGAACGTGAATTCTGACTAAGCCTTGTTACAGAGTGACCAGCCATTCCAGTTTGCCTGAAATTTTCCTGGATTTAGTGCTGGAAGTCTCACCTCTTGTTTTATCCAGGACGGTTGAACAATTGATCATACTACTTGTTAATTATTATAGTATTGGTATTGGTAATAGCAGGCCAATTTTACATATATAATAGGATTAAGTTATATATATATGTATATACATATATATGTATGTATGTATGTGTGTGTGTGTATATATATATATATATATATATATATATATATATATATAAAATATTGAGGCTTCCCAGGTGGCTCTAGTGGAAAGGAACCTACTTGCCAATGCAGGAGGTATAAGAGATATGGGTTTGATTCCTGGGTGAGGAAGATCTCCTGGAGGAGGGAACGGCAACCCACTCCAATATTTTTGGCTGGAGAATCCCCATGGACAGAGGAGCCTAGAAGACTACAGTCCATAGGGTCACAAGGAGTCAGACACTAGTGTCTTAGCACACAAGCATAATGTTATATGTATTATATATATAACAGTATTAAAAACACCTTTTATTAAGGAAGACCACCAAAGTGTATGTGTGATTATATTGAGGCAGACAATGTACATAGAATCAGTATTACAAGTTATAACCCATTATCCTAACAACAACAGGTGAAAATACTAACCTAGAAACTGTGCTGAACTGTTATTTTCAAATTTGTTACAGTAGGAGCTGTATTTCTCAGAACCCCCTTCCTTATATGACTCAAGGTTAGAATTAGCCAAAAGTGCAGTTGTGAGAGATTTGAGATGCAGAAGTGAAGTGACAGCTATTGTGGAGCTGCAGTAAGACACAGACTCAGAGGTGCTGGCAGCTCTTGGTTTGCTTTCTACCCTCCCCACGCTATTACCAGCTCTCTTTTCAGATGACCAGTCCTGCTGGCAGAGGTGACCCAGGCCCACCACCAGAGCATCCCTGAGAATGTGTAGAGCTGTTTAGACAAAGAATCAACATTATTGAACAGACTTCTATAATAGCTTCTTTCATGAGATCAATCCAGATTTCTCTGTAAGCTCTGATTGTTCTGTGCCAGGGTAGGTGAGCAACTTTTGTCTGATCCAACTCACCTTTCCAAACTTTTACATCCCAAGCTCCTTCACATGATCTGTTTCCTATGATTAAATCCTTATTCTAACATAGACTGATATATGGAATTGCAAAAAAAATTCTCATCTAAATTTTCTTTCTTGTGGGAAAAGATGTTTGGATTAAACCAAAAAATGTAGTTCCTTCTATCTTGAGTAACTGTCAGTAGTTAAATGTTAACAGTGTACTTTGTGAATTTTGCTTTATGATGTCATAATTCAATCCTTTGACATAAGCAGCTCCACTCCTGACTCACGTATTTTTTTGGCTTCTAACTAATAATCATAATAATGATTATACAATTTCCAAGAACACTGCTAAGCACTTTACATTCATGACTATTTTCTTCTTTTTTTATTGGAATATAATTGCTTTACAATGTTGTGTTAATTTCTTCTGTACAGCAACATGAATCAGCCATATGTATACATATATCCCCTCCCTCTTGAGCCTCCCTCCCACCCACCACTCTATGTCATCACAGAGCACTGAGCTGAGCTCTGTGTGCTGTATAGCAGCTTCCCACTTGCTATCTGTTTTACAGATGGCAGTGTACATATTAACACGTCAATGCTACTCTCTCAATTCATCCCACCCTCCTCTTCTGCTGCTGCATCCACATGTCCATCCTCTACATCTGCATTTCTATTCCTGCAAATAGGCTCCTCAATACCATTTTTCTACATATACAATGGAATGATAGACATAAAAAGGAACGACGTTGAATCATTTGTAATGACATGCACGTATAACTTTTTAATTCTTTACAACAACCTAATATGATAGGTTCATTTAACAGCCCAGTTTTACAGAGGAGGTAATTTAAACTTTCAGAAACATTTGATAACTGGAAAAAGTCACCAAATTCATAAGTGGTAGGACAATAATTAAGATTGATTTAGCTCTGCAGTTTCCAAAAGCTAATTGTGGGGATTTCTGTGGTGGTCCAGTAATTAATATTCCATATTTCCAGTGCAGGGGGTGTGGGTTCAATCTCTGGTCAAGTAACTAAGATCCCCACATGCTGAATGGCATCCCATAAAGTAAAAAATAGAAGCTAATTGTGAAAGTATGCTTATGTTTTCAAGAGGCTTTTTCTTTCTCCAATATAAATACAATGCAAGTATTTTTGAGGGCTGTGGATTACATTTGAGTTACACAACTAACTGTATCTATCTGTCCATACTTGATAATTCCTTCAGGTTATTATGAGTTAGGTGTTATTATTCCTGTTTTGGGCTTCCTTGATGGCTCAGATGGTAAAGAATCTGTCTGCAGTACAGGAGACCCATGTTTCATCCTCTGGGGAAAGGAATGGCAACCCTCTCCTATTCATATTTTATAGATGAGGAAACAGAGGCTCAGAGAGGTTCAAACGTCCGCCAATAACAAAAGAGTCAGAAAGAAGCAGCAACTGCATTCACACTCAATTCTTAAAGGAAAGACAATTCTTGATCTGAGATACATGTGTAAAGAGCATGTTTGAAAGGAAAATATGGAATGCAGCTGTGAGGAGAAGAGACTGTGGCTGTGGCGAGGCTGACTTCCAGACTGGGGAGTGGTCAAGTAAGTTGGAGTAGAAGAGACTCGAAATGTAGGCTGGGGGCAAACCATGAAGGGCCCAGCATGATCTGTTAAGGAATTAGGACTTTGCCTTGACAGCAATGACTTGTCTGCTGCTGAGGCTAAGTCGCTTCAGTCGTGTCCGACTCTCTGCGACCCCATAGATGGCAGCCAACCAGGCTCCCCGTCCCTGGGATTCTCCAGGCAAGAACACTGGAGGGGGTTGCTAGTTCCTTCTCCAATGCATGAAAATGAAAAGTGAAAGTGAAGTCACTCAGTCGTGTCCGACTCCTAGCGACCCCATTATTTCTTTCAATCCTCACATTCAACCCTATAAATGTTACTTTTAACTCGATTTAAATGTAAATAAATTTATACTTGCTAATAATACTTATATAAATCTACAGATATGCAGTTAGAATGTGGCAGATCCCACAATGAATCCCCAGGAATCTCACACAAATCGTCATGCTTTTTCACATCCAATTTCCTACTGGATAATTTGTAAATCATTCCTTTAAACACAAAATGCAAACACATCATTTTCTCACCAAGGCCTACTTCTCCTGTCATCTACTTATGGGTAAATGCACTGCTCTCTAGCAAATTATTCAAGCCAAAAATCCTGAAGATATCTCAAAAAAAAACTGAACATCTGAAGAATTCCACCTTCATCAGCATTTAAAAATAACATCTATAGATTAAGTCACAAAAATGTCTATCAAAGGCCTTATTTTTTTAATCTGTAATATACCATGTTCATAACTTGATTACTTCCCCTCTGGTTCCCTGTAGTGATTACTAACAAAAGCTTGCTAACTGATAGAGCCTTGGAGGTGGAGTATGATAAGGCCTATTCAGGCCATGGAACTCTATTCTACAATCTTAATGAAAGGCTGGATAGCAATATTGCTAACAACATTATTGAGGCATGATTGACATGCAATAAACTGCATATCTTTCAAAGGTACAAGTTGGTAACTTTTGACATTATATACACACACCACACACACACACACACAGACACCCATGATCACAGTCAAGATAGAGAACATAGCCATTATACTTCCCAAATTCTTTCCTATCCTTTCCTAGTTCCTCCATACATCCTCCCACACACTCAATGAGCAACTAACCTGCCTCTGCTTAGAACTTCTATACATTTTTGTAAGTGAAATCCTGTTTCCAACCAAGAATCCCATACCGTCCAAACTTTCAGTCAGGTATGACAATAACATACAGACATTTTAAGACAGTACAAGTTCTCAAAAAATTATTTCCCATTCATTCTTTCTCAACCAGTTGCTAAAAGATACTTTTAACCAAAAAATTGAAGGCAAAAACTAAGAAAAAATATAATAATAAATAAATAGGACTCAGTACAAGAAAGAGGTGAAGTAAATTTATAGAATGATTATAAAAAGGCATTTTATAATGACAGCTGTGTGCCAGTACCAGAGATTAACCCAGTCCATTGGAGCCAGAGGACAGATAACCATTTGAGAAATGACTTAGAAAAGAAATTTAACTGGTTTGTACAGAGAAGGATATATCTATATCTCTATATCTATATCCATTGCTCTAGGAGTATCAGGGGCATTCCTGATACTTTGATGACTAAGCAAAGAAACACACAAGAAATATAAGAATTAACTCCCTGAAGAAAAAGGAAATTGTGTATGAGAAAAAAAATATAATCAAAGCGGTACAGGTGCAAAAATATTTATATATTAGTCATAATAAAATGAAAACTGAATATCTAACCAAAAATGGTTGTATACCTTTATCCAAATGATGGTGATTAAAAGAATGTTGGGTGGGTGATGGGTAAGTGTAGTGATAAAAGACTGATAGACTTTCTGTGCATAGTAGGGAGTCAAAAGAATATGTTTATTTATATCTATAAAAACTCAAAAATGTATGATTACTATTTTAAATATGGATAAATATACTGGAAGATTTTTTTTTAACTTATTAGGTGATAGAAGTTAGCTGTAGATGGTGGGAGTCAGGGGTGGGCAAGAATATGCCTGGGTACTGGGATTGCTGTTTCAGTTAAAATAGTTTGACTTTAAAATTAAGCACCTATATTAATTTAGGGTTGACTTTAAAATTAAGCACCTATATTAATTTAGGGCTTCCCTGATAGCTCAGATGGTAAAGAATGTGCATTCAATGAAGGAGACCCCGGTTTGACTTCTGAGTCAGAAAGTTCCCCTGGAGAAGGGATAGGCTACCCACTCCAGTATTCTTGGGCTTTCCTGGTAGCTCAGATCGTAAAGAATCCACCTGCAATGCAGGAGATGTGGGTTCAATCCGGGGTTGGGAATATCCCTTAGAGGAGGGCATGGCAACCCACTCCAGTATTCTTACCTGGAGAAACCCCATGGACATAGGAGCCTTGCGGACTTACAGTCCATGGGGTCGCAGAGTCAAACACAACTGAGTGATTAAGCACAGCACAGCACATATTAATTTAATAATAATACAATTAAATAGAACATATGAAAAACACTAATAATTTAGTGTAAGTATTTAACCATCAGTCCTTACAAAATATCAGCTCAGTTCAGTATTCCTAGTATGATATGTTAGCACAAACTGTCAATAAGTGTTGGAGTTATTATAATTGCTTTACTATCTGTTTTTGGCTTGAATAATTTGGACAATCTTCTGGCTGAATAAGAGCCATTTTAGTAGTTGAGTCTGAGAATGCTAATCTCAAACCAATAGTGGTTCCTCAGTGTTTTGATTTTTAAAAAACATTTTCTCACCTTAGTCACCATGACTTTTACAAGTTTACTCTTAGAAACCATGAGGGAATGAGTCCATGAAAGTCACTGCTGACAATATTATAATAGAATCTATGGCATAAAACTGATGTCAATTATCAATAGCACATAGAGTTCACTGAGTTTCTGCAGCTGTTGGCTCGATATGAGAATATTACAGTGGCAGTGTTATTCTTCATTTTTAATATTCATTTATTTCCCTTTCTAAGCATTTTACACCCATTTTCTCTATGGCAACCACATCATCTTAACCTTTAAAATTTACATAGATCTTGCATAAAAGTACTGTGTATTCAATTCTACACAGTATAAACATGAGGGCCAACTCTAATAGAAGATGCCCCTCTTGGAAATGGTCTGCTTCATTCATAAGAGACTTGGTTGGATTACAGACATTTAGAGTAAAGACACTATTCATATGGCTAAGTCTCTGAATTTTCTGAAGTAGCTAACTCTCTTGGGTAGCAAAGATATACAGAAGGACTTCAAGATGTCAAGAAAATCAAATCTGTTTATCGGAGTTGATACAATTGGGAAATGTGAACTTAGTACCATTAAAACCATGGGTATCTCATAAAAGAAAACATGGCTATTTAATATTATTCCAACCATGTATATTTAACAACTAGTACTTGAAGTACAAGGTGCTAATTGCCACTGGAATGCAAAAGTGATCAAGTGTGTTCCCACTTCGCTGGAACTTGACATGGAGTTGGTAAAATAGCTGTGCATGTGCATGTGGGTATGCTCAGTCGTGTCTGACTCTTTTGCAGGTCCATGGACTGTAGCTCGCAGGGCTCCTCTGTCCGTGGGGTTTCCCAGGCAAGAATACTGGATTGGGTTGCTGTTTCCTACTCCAGGGGATCTTCCCCACCCAGAGATCGAACCTGTGTCTCCTGCATTGGCAGGTGAATTCTTTAGCACTTAGCTACCTGAGAAGTCTAAAATAGCTTTACTAAGATATAAATATGATGTAAGCCCAAAGTGCTATAATTTATATAATAAACACAAAAAGTGCTTTAAGGGTGCAGATTAGGGGAGTATTCTAAGTTACAGAGGGTATTTAGAGAGGTGGTCACAGAGAAATTAGTATGTGATTTGAAAATTGAAGGGAGAAGGCAGAAAAATTGGAAGATGTTAGAACAGTCCCAGTGATGACACAGAATTAGTACAGTTCAGGAACTGAAGAAGTCTATGATGTGGTAGACCACACCAAACATACTGTGGTTGATATGTGTATGTGTGTGTGTGTGTGTGTGTGTGTGTGTGTGTTTGATAGGACACATGAAGAAAATATACTTGAAATATTGAAAAAAAGTATCTTTTTTCCCCCCACAAAAGGACAAGCTGAGATTCCATTTGTACTGGATTGGTTAAAAAAATAACAATAACTAAAAAAGAAAAACTTATATTTTGATACTTCTAGGTGTTAGATGCTATCATGTTTATCCTCAGCTATTGCCAATAAGACTACACAAGAATGAAGAATAGAATCAGATTTTAGTTACTCCTGTCCAGCACACTTGAGTCCAAGTGTCTTGATTGCATCTGAATGAAACTCTTTCAGATGATAAAGAAGCACTTGATATTTATCCTTGTAATAAAAGGGCTTATTTCTTGTTTTTCATTCAGCTCAGTGGATGGGTGTTACACAATTTGTGTGCCTCAGCTCAAAATCATGGGGACCCGGTATAGGTCTTAGGTATCCTAATCATCACATGCTAAAATTAGCTAGACCAGGAAACTTTCACCTTACTTTCCATTTTTTATCCTTGTTAACTTTTAGGTTAACCTAATGTTAGTTCCTCATTTGACTGGTTAGCCCAGGAATTAGATAAGCATAATGGAGTGGAAACCTTCAATAAGTTGTAAAACAAGAGCCTTGAGCGGGGTACGAGCAATGAGAAGAAATGAAAGCAACTACAATTGATTTTTAGTTCTCACACTTCCTCCAACCCCAAGATATCTTAGGATGCCTCAAACTTCATTTAGGGTACATTTATAAAATTTTATTTAAATTAATGTAGCAGTTCACCACTGTTGTGTGGAGAAGTATTAGCATCCTTTAGATAACTTATTAGGACCCTATGTTTTACTTTATTGAACATGACTCAATAATACTTTTTTCAGCATCTATTATGTGCCAAACACTAGGAATATACAGATGAGCTGATATTATGATATATAGACATTATAAGATAATAGCAAGAACTATAATACTGGTCAGATGTTGGCAAATGCAGTTAGAGGCACAGCATGTTATGGGAGCACCTGGGTATGAATTAGAGACAGAGAATGATTGAAGTGTCATGTCATAGATTGGAGGATGACTTGTCATCTCTGTTGCTTTATTTCTCAGAGGTCTTATGTAATGAAAAAAATAATGAGGTAAGTGGCAAGATATGGCTCTCATTTACTCTAGCAAAGTCTGAGCAGAATTAAAAGATCTATTTCATAGAAAGAAGCCTTCAAAAAAAAAGAAAAAAGACTTACCACCATCTTGATTCCCACCAAGGGGTCACAACCACTGATGGGTGCAGTTTGTAAGGCAGCACCTGTAAGAAGACATCTGTATGAAAGGAACTTTCACTCTTCAATTCCCTGCGAACCTAGAGGTAGGTTAGATATTTTTGGAACATGCTACAGGCAGCCAGACAGGTTGGGGATTTCATTTCAGCCCATCTATGTTCTGAAATAATGAAAGAAGCTCCAAGAAATTGTACCTGTCAAATCTGTCAGGGACTAAAAGCAAGAGGAGATCATTTTGACAGTTTTTAGCAGCCATTCTGCTGATCACCATGTTACTATCGCACTGTGTTCCTGGGGAAGTGATGTGTGTTTCAGAATTAACTCAAAAGATCTCTCAAATGTATTGTTGCATTTCAACAAGTTTGGAAAAGCTGATTTTATATCCTAGCAAGGCGTGTATTTAGAGATAGAGCGAGAGAGAGACTGACTTAATATATGTTGGATATGTATGCTGCTGCTGCTTCTGCTGCTGCTAAGTTGCTTCAGTTATGTCCGACTCTGTGCGACCCCATAGACGGCCTCCTACCAGACTCCTCTGTCCCTGGGATTCTCCAGGCAAGAACACTGGAGTGGGTTGCCATGTCGTACTCCAGTGTATGAAAGTGAAAAGTGAAAGTGAAGTTGCTCAGTCGTGTCCGACATTTAGCGACCCTATGGACTGCAGCCTACCAGGCTCCTCCGTCCATGGGATTTTCCAGGCAAGAGTACTGGAGTGGGGTGCCATTGCCTTCTCCGTGGATATCTATAGAGCAGACAATATGATCATATTCTCGTCTCGTTTCTCAGTTCTTGTTTTCTTGCTGTGGTTTTGACTCCTAAATAGAAATGAGCTTCCAGACACCCATGTGCAGCTGGGATGCATTGCATCTCTCATTTCCAACTTCACTGCAGGAAAAACAAACAAGGAAATAAAATGAAGCACATATCACTGGTTAAAAAAAAAAAAAAAAAAAAAAAAACAAGACTCTGTCCAGATGAGGGAGGTAGTATTGGCAATAAAAGAAGATGTTGGCTATGTTTCAAAATTGGTTTACTGGGGAATTTACTGGATTATTCTGAGTGTTAAATCATACATTCATTAGGCAGAAAGTTGTCTATTATCTAATCCAGCTCTTTTTCTTGCGATAGGATTGACTCATTATACTCTTCCAAATATTTTTTTGAAAAGGAGAAATTTTAATAATTTTTCACCAATATGTAATTGTTCACAGTTAGAACCAAGATAATGACTTGAATTTGCACAATGAATATGAATAGATTTCTATAGAATTTAAACAATTTAAGAACTTAATCTAGTAGAAGTATCACAAAGGTTATTGTTGTTATTTAGTGGCTCAGTCATGTCCCACTGTTTTGTGAGCCCAGCCAGGTTCCTCTGCCCATGGGATTTCCCAGGCAAGAATACAGAGTGGGTTGCCATTTCCTTCTCCAGGGGATCTTCCCAACCCAGGGATTGAACCTGTGTCTCCTGCATTGGCAGGAGGATTCTTTTTTTTTTTTTTTCTTTTTTCCAGTTCGTATTTATTTTATGCCTTTCTTATTGAAATAATTAGCACCTCTAAAACAATGTTGAATAGAATTTATAAGAGCAAATATTTTTGCCTTGATCCTGATTCTTGGGAGAGATAACTTTGGCATTGGCTGTGGGTTTTTGGAGATGCCCCTTATACCTTCTTTTTGTAGTTGGATAAGAGTTTTCAATCATGAATAGTTGTTCACTTTTACCAAATGCTTTTTATTCATCCTATTTTTTTTCTTTTTTTATTTTTTTCAGTTTATTTCTTTTTTTAATTTTATTTTATTTTTAAACTTTACATAATTGTATTAGTTTTGTCAAATATCAAAATGAATCCGCCACAGGTATACATGTGTTCCCCATCCTGAACCCTCCTCCCTCCTCCCTCCCCATACCATCCCTCTGGGTCGTCCCAGTGCACTAGCCCCAAGCATCCAGTATCGTGCATCGAACCTGGACTGGCAACTCGTTTCTTACATGATATTTTACATGTTTCAATGCCATTCTCCCAAATCTTCCCACCCTCTCCATCTCCCACAGAGTCCATAAGACTGTTCTATACATCAGTGTCTCTTTTGCTGTCTCGTACACCGGGCAGGAGGATTCTTTACCACTGAGTCACCAGGGAAGACCCATTATAAAATATATACATATTATAGAATATAGCTACAGGTTTATCTTTAAATAAAAATTATTGCTGAAGTGTGCTTACCAACAGCTGGCCTTCAGTGAGCTGCAATCTTTTGATATATATATTTATATATATGCTTATACATAATAAATTTATATATAATTTTATATACAAAAATATACAAAATTTTATATATATATATATATATATATATATATATAGAGAGAGAGAGAGAGAGAGAGAGAGAGTAATACCAAAGACACCATAAGAAGTGTCATCATGATGAAAACCTTAAAACATTGTGGGGATTCCCAATATGTGACCCAGAAACATGAATTTAGCAAATGCTATTGGAAAAGGTGCCAGTAGACTTGCTCAATGTAGGGGTGCCAGAAACAGTCATTTTGTAAAAACCACAGTGTCTGTGAAGCCCCATAAAGAAAGATACCATAAAACAAGGTGTGCCTGTAATTAAGGGCCCTACGTGTTTTGGGGGGTTTTGTGTCTTACACTTGTGTTCATAGTTAAAAACAAAATTCTTTCTCAATGTTCTTGTGCAACAGATCCCATTAGACTGCCAAGCTATGTTTCTTAAGTTTGTTTATCCCCTTTGGGAAGACCTCTTCACAAGCAAGGGTACCAAATGGCAGTACTTTTTGGTGAGTTTCTCCAAAATATTATACATCTTGAGAGAATTTTCAAACATATATTCTGAGTTGCACTCATGATGTTTCTCATTATCAGCATCAAACATCATTGTCCTACACATGATTCCTCAACATTGATAAAACTCTACCATGGAATATCATTGCCTGCTTTGTTGATCACTGAGCATTTTTATTTATTACTATTATACATAATCTCTACTGGGTTTTCTTCTTACTATAAATAGGCTTTGTTCTTGACTAGCTCTTTGAAAGAACCATTAATTATCAAGGTCGCTGATAATGACTGTCCTTTGCCACAGCTGGCCTTGTCTCTCCACCATACTCCCCATAGACTCTACTGCAGTGAGCCTGCATCAGGATCACCTGGAGGGCTTCTAGAAACACAGGCTGCAGGTGTCTCCGCACAGCTTGATTGGTAGGTTTGGAGCGAATGGGGCTGAGAATTTTGGAGAAGGCAATGACACCCCACTCCAGTACCCTTGCCTGGAAAATCCCATGGATGGAGGAGCCTGGTAGGCTGCAGTCCATGGGGTCGCTAAAAGTCCGACACGACTGAGCGACTTCACTTTCACTTTTCACTTTCATGCATTGGAGAAGGAAATGGCAACCCACTCCAGTGTTCTTGCCTGGAGAATCCCAGGGACGGGGGAGCCTGGTGGGCTGCCGTCTATGGGGTCGCACAGAGTCAGACACGACTGAAGTGACTTAGCAGTAGCAGTAACAGGACACGACTGAGCGACTTCACTTTCACTTTTCACTTTCATGCATTGGAGAAGGAAATGGCAACCCACTCCAGAGTTCTTGCCTGGAGAATCCCAGAGATGGGGGAGCCAGGGGCTGCCGTCTATGGGGTCGCACAGAGTCGGACACGACTGAAGCGACTTAGCAGCAGCAGCAGCAACAGGATCCCTGGAGAAGGCAATGGCACCCCCACTCCAGTACTCTTGCCTGGAAAATCCCATGGATGGAAGAGCCTGGTAGGCTACAGTCCATGAGGTCGCTAAGAGTCTGACACGACTGAGTGCCTTCACTTTCACTTTTCACTTTCATGCATTGGAGAAGGACATGGCAACCCAGTCCAGTGTTCTTGCCTGGAGAATCCCAGGGACAAAGGAGCCTGGTAGGAGGCCGTCTGTGGGGTGGCACAGAATCGGACACAACTGAAGTGACTTAGCAGCAGCAGCAGCAGCAACAGGATCCCAGGTGATGCTGGTACTGCTGATCTGGGTCCTCACTTGGAGATTTGGGCCTTTACCAGCAGGCTTCATGCCAGTTGTCACAGCTGGAGCCACTCAATTCACACCTGTTGATTCTGTGCCACGCCCATTGGGAGGAATACAGGCCTTTCATTGATTCAGTAGGGTGGCATAACTTTACAGCAGATTTGATGTGGGTAGCAGAGCTGAGCCCTTGATGAGTTTTCCAGCTCCCATAGGTCCCTCATCCCTTCCTGGATTCCTTGCTGGACATGCTGTTTCCTCTGGGAGTAGGACACTTGGATTTTCCCTCCTCGGATCTTTCTGGAAGCTGAAGACGAGCAGGTAAGTTCACTTTCCACATCTGGGAATCCATCTGTTTATCTTCTGGACGTGTGTGACCCTGTGCTCACTCTGGCATTTTTGGTTTGCCTGTGCTCATTTCATTCCATGGCTTGTTAAGACTTGCAGTTTGTGTTTTCTGTGCCAATGAGTCTAGTGTCCTGAGACAGGCATTCCAGAGCCAGTCCTCAGATACCCCAGGCTACCTTCTCTGCTTTTCAAACATGGGTTATTTACTCAGCTGAACAACATTGTTGCTGTTTCTATGACTGCTGGCCACTCTCTCTTTCTTGACTTCTATACAAGTTTCCAGACCCCTCAACCCCAACTCTGTCTCCATCAGCACTCTAAGAGTCTGTGCTACTTGGTGTTTTTCATCTATAAATGAATAATTTTCTGATAAGATTGTGCATCTCAGCTGGAAGGTTCTAATGCCACCTACATGCATGACTTGGGTCCAGGTAAGTCAACTATATATTTCCTGTTTAAACCTGTGTCAGAAAGTCTACGGACTTGCTATGCAAGTGTAGCCAGAGGACCAGTGCCTTCAGCATGTTGGGGGAGCTTGTCAGAAATGTAGAGCCTCAGCCCCACATCAGAGGCACTGAGTTAGAATCCTTGTTGTAATAAGAGCTCTGTTAGATGGTGAGTAGGAGGGGCTTGAGCTCATCTCCTCTCCCAGGAGAACACCAAAATCACGACTAACTGTTGAACAACCATTGATTAAAAAAAAAAAAAAAAAAAAGACTGGAACCTACCAAAATGGATATTATATTTAAAAGGATATTGTACATGTCAAGGACAAAAAGGAGCAACCACCTCAAGATGATAGAAGGGTGCATACTTACAATATGATCAAATCCCATACCACAAAAGATATCACAAGAAACAACCAATGTGAGTGAACACAGAGGTTCTGGGATCCTGCAGAATTGTGGGTTGTTGGCCATAGTTTACATTGTTAGCTGAAAATTCACCCAACACAGTTCTATAAAATTACATCAATGGCAATAAGAAAACTGAAAAAAATAGTGATTGATAAGGTTGAGTCACCATTATTCTCAGATAGAAGCAACTCATCCTGTAAGTGTTAAGCTATATATCAGTTCTTTACAATGTACATGAAAAACACCTGGGGCTCTTCTTACAAATTTGGGAAACTAATTCTTCTGGGGCCTCTGCAAAGGGCTTAAATTGGAAATACACAAAGTGTCCTTCAACATACAACAACCTGGTAGAATCTCAATGCAAACACACAGAGTGAAAGATGCAAACAAAGTGCCATTCAGTTTATTTATAGAATTACTGAAAATGGAAACTAGTTGGCAAACTCAGATCAGTGATTGCCCGGAAATAGGGGGAAAGAAAGGGGGAGATGACATTTACAGAGGGGTGTGAGGGAACTTTTGGCGGTGATGGTTCTGTTCATTATCTTGGTTCTAATGATGGTTCACATGTATACATATCTTAAAACCATCAAATGATACAACTCCCGGAGTTCACTCAGACTCACGTCCATCGAGTCAGTGATGCCATCCAGCCATCTCATCCTCTGTCGTCCCCTTCTCCTCCTGCCCCCAATCCCTCCCAGCATCAGACTCTTTTCCAATGAGTCAACTCTTTGCATGAGGTGGCCAAAGTCCTGGAGTTTCAGCTTTAGCATCATTCCTTCCAAAGAAATCCCAGGCCTGATCTTCAGAATGGACTGGTTGGATCTCCTTACAGTCCAAGGGACTCCCAGGAGTCTTCTCCAACACCACAGTTCAAAAGCATCAGTTCTTCGGTGCTCAGCCTTCTTCACAGTCCAACTCTCAAATCCATACATGACCACTGGAAAAACCATAGCCTTGACTAGACGGACCTTTGTTGGCAAAGTAATGTCTCTGTTTTTGAATATGCTATCTAGGTTGGTCATAACTTTCCTTCCAAGGAGTAAGCGTCTTTTAATTTCATGGCTGCAGTCACCACCTGCAGTGATTTTGGAGCCCCCCAAAATAAAGTTTGACACTGTTTCCACTGTTTCCCCATCTATTTCCCATGAAGTGATGGGACCAGATGCCATGATCTTCGTTTTCTGAATGTTGAGCTTTAAGCCAACTTTTTCACTCTCCACTTTCACTTCCATCAAGAGGCTTTTTAGTTCCTCTTCACTTTCTGCCATAAAGGTGGTGTCATCTACATATCTGAGGTTATTGATATTTCTCCCAGCAATCTTGATTCTAGCTTGTGTTTCTTCCAGACCAGCGTTTCTCATGATGTACTCTGCATATAAGTTAAATAAGCAGGGCGACAATATACAGCCTTGCCATACTCCTTTTCCTATTTGGAACCAGTCTGTTGTTCCATGTTCAGTTCTAACTGTTGCTTCCTGACCTGCATACAGATTTCTCAAGAGGCAGATCAGGTGGTCTGGTATTCCCATCTCTTGAAGAATTTTCCACAGTTTATTGTGATCCACACAGTCAAAGGCTTTGGCATAGTCAATAAAGCAGATATAAATGTTTTTTTCTGGAACTCTCTTGCTTTTTCCATGATCCAGCAGATGTTGGCAATTTGATCTCTGGTTCCTCTGCCTTTTCTAAAACCAGCTTGAACATCAGGAAGTTCACGGTTCATGTATTGCTGAAGCGTGGCTTGTAGAATTTTGAGCATTACTTTACTAGCATGTGAGATGAGTGCAATTGTGTGGTAGTTTGAGCATTCTTTGGCATTGCCTTTCTTTGGGATTGGAATGAAAAGTGACCTTTTCCAGTCCTGTGGCCACTGCTGTCCAAATTTGTCCAAATTTGCTGGCATATTGAGTGCAGCAGTTTCACAGCATCATCTTTCAGGATTTGAAATAGCTCAACTGGAATTTCATCACCTCCACTAGCTTTGTTCATAGTGATTCTTTCTAAGGCCCACTTGACTTCACATTCCAGGATGTCTGGCTCTAGGTGAGTGATCACACCATCGTGATTATCTGGGTCATGCAGATCTTTTTTGTACAGTTCTTCTGTGTATTCTTGCCACCTCTTCTTAATATCTTCTGCTTCTGTTAGGTCCATACCATTTCTGTCCTTTATTGAGCCCATCTTTGCATGAAATGTTCCCTTGGTATCTCTAATTTTCTTGAAGAGATCTCTAGTCTTTCCCATTCTGTTATTTTCCTCTATTTCTTTGCATTGATCGCTGAGGAACATGTGAAGTTTATTGTATCTCAATTATAACTCCATAAATCTGTGAGAATTAAATTAAAAATATCACTTCTATTTTATGAGCTTCCAAATTACCTAGTAAATACGCTTTCATTGTTCTGCTTAAGTGATTAATAATTGCAGTTGACACTGAAAATGCCAATGAACTAATGTAGTTGGGCTTGAACTTTTGTAGACATGTTACAAAGTGAGTTTATATCCCAGAGAAGAATAAGCCATCGCCTTTAAAAATGGCCTATTCTTAATTTTGCCAAAGGATAACAGTGACATACATAAAAGCACTGTCCTTATTCTGCAAACTAAATGTAAAATTTTACCTTCTTCCCTGAATTCTGTATCCAATTTTTAAAAGGTAATGCAAGATAGCCTTCTAAGTTCTGATTACTGCAATTACAACAGCCTAACTAATTACATGCTACCCTACTTTTTACCACCATGCCCTTGGGAGGACGCTAGCTGAAATTGGTTTCCGATTGCTCAAGCTACAACTCAGGAAATGAAAGGTTTTCATATTTATCATTAGAAATCAGCTTTTTGGGGCCTAAGGTAGCAATGATTTAATCTTTGTTTCACTCCTTTTGGCAGTCAGCAGGTACACAAACCATGTTTCTTGGAAATGAGCTTTCTCTTTTATTCAAATCAATGAACCAGGTTGGCCCCATGAGTAGAACTACATTTGGCACCTTAACCTAAGAAAGTCATAAAAACATGTCAAATGCCATCAAAGAGGGCTAGCACCTATAAATGAAAGCCTATATGTAGAATAAAAGTAAATGTGAAGTTGGTGTCCCAAAGAACATTGCTCCTGCTCCTTTTGGTCAGTTTTCATTGAAAGTGATCAGCCCTGATTTCCTATCAATCAAGGCAGATTTTCATTGAGAATTTTTCTTTAGTGTTTTGATTTAAATATGCATAAGTGCTATAATGATGTTCTGAGAAAGGTAATATGGTAGCACAGAGGAGAAAGCAAAAAGTATTTCATGGGAAATATGATGAGCATTGTTATGCTTAATGGCAGCTGAATTCCTTGAAGAAATGTCATTTGATCTCTATATTAAAATGTGGGTAGATTTCAACAAGTAGAAATGGGAAGATTATGGGAGTGATGATGAGAAGACAGGATGGAGAGGACATTCAATCATCATATAAGTGTGTTTTTAAAGTTATTTTGGACTCAGGCATTCATAAAACTCCAAAAAGTTTAGTTGTGTTGCTTGTGAGGAAGGGTTGAGAGAGAAAGAATCTTTACTTCTTAGCTAGGTATAAGACTTATACATGTCCTTTTCCTGGAATACCTGTCTTTTCTTCTGTCTCTCTGACACTTGTGAATACATCATGCCTATAGGATACAGACAAAAAATAGGTATTATAAGCATTGCATAATAGACATTTTGTTTCCATATACTATTTATGCAAATCTGAAATCTATCATGATGACTGTTTTCAGAATGACATATCCCTATACATTTTGTCATATTCAATCCACCTTATTAAAATTCCATAGTATCTGCACATATGAATATATATTTGAGAATGTGTATTTAAAGAAGCAA
The DNA here is from genome assembly GCF_055505025.1 of Bos grunniens. NCBI lineage: Eukaryota > Metazoa > Chordata > Mammalia > Artiodactyla > Bovidae > Bos > Bos grunniens. Next base: position 118,986,209 of record NC_141194.1, on the reverse strand, counting down.
TGAGAACATTGTTAAACCATGGTTTCACTAATCTTCAAGCATAAGTCTCATTGCTGATTAATATAAATAATACTCTCAGATTTAAAATCATGTGTTAGACAATGAGTGAAAGAATAACAAAATCAGACCTCAGGGGACTTTTTCACAAAAGCCGCACTTTTCCCAGTAGAGACCACCTGGAAAAGTAACTTTCTTCAATTATTGAGAGAATAGTTTACAGTATATCTGGGGGCTTAGAGATTTTGTGATGAACTTCCATGTACATGGCCTTTAAGCATATTAGAGGTCTCTTCCCTTCTGTGGTCCTGCCCTGGGGCAGACAAACCTCTGTGTTTTGGGAGTCCCTGGTATTGGTCCATAGGTTAGTAGGGATGTTTGAGTTCTAATATTGGAATTATTTTTGTCTCATCCTATAGCTTGAGTGAGTCGTTTATGATTTCTTTCATTTCCATATGAAAGAAAACTGAGAAGGTTAGGGTTAGTATGATGGCACTTTGAGTGTCAATGTATATTTACACCCACTCTTCAACAAGAAACCAAATAAAGGTAATGACACTTAGACGTTCATCCATAATTGATCACTCGAAGATACTTTTGATTAAAATATCAGTTACTTTTAAGATTCAAGTTGGAAACTACAAAGACAAAACAGTAAAGGAGTTATGTGTTACAGACTACATCCAGGATGCTTGAATTCAAATCTCTGTTCCATCACTTGCTAGCTATGTGACTTCACAAAAGGCAGTACATCCTCCTTAGTTCAGATTCCTCAGCTGTCCAAAGTGCTAATAACAGAATTTCTTTCACAGTGTTTTGCTGAGGAGTATATATGAATATGTATGTATTTACCTCTCTCTGGGTCTGTGTGTCTTCATCTACAAAATGGATGAAGGTGTGAACCAGATATTTCCTTATTTTATTTTCATAGGTTACTTATATTGTCTATGAGATATAAAAGTTGTCATTAGTTCATATGCTCCTTAATATTTCATATACCAAGCTATTTTTAAATCCCAGAGCTCCAGTTTACACTATTTTTTTTTAACTAAAAGGATAAATCATAGAAAAATGTTATTTTCTGGAAACTCACTTCTCTTCTGTGGTTTAACATTGAAAAAGATGCCTGTGTCTGCTGAGATAGGAGTTATCAAAGATCACCGAGTATGATTGACCTAGTTCTCATTTAACACTGTGGTGAATTCATAAAGTAAATTTACAGCTCATGGCCTTCCACCATCCTTGTATGATGGCTTTTTCTTAGGCTCACCTTACATTCATGAACATTTCAACTTAGTACTTCTTTCAGGCATTTTTTAAACCATCAGTGGAAATCGGGTTGTTTTGTTCTTTTTTCGCCTTCAACTTCCATCATTTTCTGAATTCCATCTTCAATTTATTTATGAGAACCACAGTACCAATGAAAGAAAAGAAACTTGAATTGGATGGAAATTATGTAGTTGTCCAAAAGACATCTTCTAGTCTTACTACTTTGTGTTTTTTGTGATTTTAAAGGCTTCTTGGACATCGTGTTCAGTTCAGTCAGTCGTGTCCAACTCTTTACAACACCAGAGACTGCAGCACACCAGGCTTCCCTGTCCATCACCAACTCCCAGAGCTTACTCAAACTCATGTCCATTGAGTTGCAGATGTCATCCAACTATCTCATCATCTGTTGCCCCCTTCTCCTTCTGCCTTCAACCTTTCCCATCATCAGGGTATTTTCCAATGAGTCAGTACTTCACATAGGTAGCCAAAGTATTGGAGTTTCAGCTTCAGCATCAGTCCTTCCAATGAATATTCAGGACTGATTTCCTTTAGGATGGACTGGTTGGATCTCCTTGCAGTCCAAGGGACTCTCAAGAGTCTTCTCCAACACCACAATTCAAAAGCATCAATTCTTTGGCACTCAGCTTTCTTTATGGTTCAACTCTCACATCTATACGTGACTACAGGAAAAACCATAGCTTTAACTACATGGACCTTTGTTGGCAAAGTAATGCCTCTGCTTTTTAATTTGCTGTCTAGGTTACTCATATCTTTTATTCCACGGAGCAAGTGTCTTTTAATTTCATGGCTGCAGTCACCATCTACAGTGACTTTGGAGCCCAAGAAAATAAAGTCTGTCACTGTTTCCATTGTGTCCCCATCTATTTGCCATTAAGTGATGGTACCAGATGCCATGATCTTAGTTTTTTGAATGTTGAGTTTTAAGCCAGCTTTTTCACTTTCCTCTTTCACTTTCATCAAGAGGTTCTTTAGTTCCTCTTTGCTTTCTGCCATAAGGGTGGTGTCATCTACATATCTGAGATTATTGATATTTTTTCCCAAAAATCTTGATTCCAGCTTATTCATCCAGCCCAGCATTTCTCATGTACTCTACATAGAAGTTAAATAAGGTGACAATATACAGCCTTCACATAATCCTTTCCCAATTTGGAACCATTCCGTTGTTCCATGTCCGGTTCTAACTGTTGCTTCTTAACCAGCATACAGATTTCTCAGGAGGCAGGTAAGGTCATCTGGTATTCCCATCTCTTTAAGAATTTTCCACAGTTTGTTGTGATCCACACAATCAAAGACTTTGGCATAGTCAATAAAGCAGAAACAGATGTTTTTCTGGAATTCCCTTGCTTTTTTGATGAGCCATCGGATGTTGGCGATTTGATCTCTGGTTCCTCTGCCTTTTCTAAAACCAGCTTGAACATCTTGAAGCTCATGGTTCACATACTGTTGGAGCCTCACTTGGAGAATTTTGAGCATTACTTTACTAGCATGTGAGATGAGTGCAATTGTGCGGTAGTTTGAACATTCTTTGGCATTGCCTTTCTTTGCGATTGGAATGAAAAGTGACCTTTTCCAGTCCTGTGGCCACTGCTGAGTTTTCCAAATTTGCTGGCATATTGAGTGCAGCACTTTCACAGCATCATCTATTAGAATTTGAAATAGCTCAGCTGGAATTCCATCATCTCCACTAGCTTTGTTTGTTGTGATGCTTCCTAAGGCCTGCTTGACTTCACATTCCAGGATATCTGACACTAGGTGAGTGATAACACCATCTGGGTCATGAAGACCTTTTTTGTATAGTTCTTCTGTGTATTCTTGCCACCTCTTCTTAATATCTTCTGCTTCTGTTAGGTCCATGCCGTTTCTATCCTTTATTGAGCCCGTCTTTGCATGAATTGTTTCCTTGGTATCTCTAATTTTCTTGAAGAGATCTCTAGTCTTTCCCATTCTATTTTTTTCTTCTATTTCTTTTCATTGATCACTGAGGAAGGCTTTTTTTTTTCTCTCTCCTTACTATTCTTTGGAACACTGCATTCAAACAGGTATATCTTCCCTTTCTCCTTTGCTTTTTAACTTCTCTTCTTTCCTTAGCTATTCATATTACATAACAAGAAAACAAGTAAAGTGGCAGAGGCTTTTTTTTCCATCAGTGTAAAAGAATGTTTATTACCAATAGTGTTATTTCCGAGTTAATTGGGTTCTCTTATGAGGTACAGTTTTTGAATAGAGAAGTAAAGAGATGGAACCAAAATTTACTATTTTAGGAAGAGACCTTGTATTATATAACCAAGACTATATACTCAGTGTGGCTAGTAAAACCAGTATTTAGAGCATAGGCTTTGGTAAAAGAGAAACCTGAGTTCAAATTGTAGCTCCAATAGAGCCTATATTGCTTTGGGTAAGGCAAAGTGTCAACTACCTCCATTTAATGGAGATTAAATTAATAGATATCCCATACATCCTTGTAAAGATTAGGTAAGGTAATTTTTATTATTATATGGTATTTAGTAAGATAAATTTTTTTTTGCTGATTTTTAAAATTTTAGTTTTGGTGTTTAAAAATATTCACAAAGTTGACATTATGCTATATATCTTTTTTTGCACAAATATTAAAACACTTAGGTATAAAATATGTTGGTCTCTCTATTCTTTAAATCACTGGTCTTTGATAAAAGTAGCAGAAGACTGTAAGTGATATTGAGAATTCAACAATTTGCCCTAAAACCTGTAGAGTTGAGCCCAGATTCTGACAAACTAGGATGAGTTATTGCACCTTGGCTTTAAAATTCATTATTGTTTCTGTGAAGGGGGAAAAAAAACCTGGTGATTTTGCAAAGGCTGCCCTGAATTGAGACTTTTTAAAGTTTGAATGCATGTCCTCAATTGTTTTCATGTCAGTATCTCTCACAACTTAAACTTTAAGATACTGACATGAAAACAGTTGAGGATATGCATTCAAAGGTTAAAATAGATTTAACAATCATTAAATCAAGCTAATAAAGTTTTGGAAAAAGAGATTGAAATTATTCACATTTAGAGGAGAAAAAGATGCAATCATTTATATGGTGTTTAATATGTGTTTGTTAAAATAAGTTCAGAAAAATATTTTATTCTTAATGGAATAACTAGCTTAGTCTATCACTGCAATAAATCACATTTTAGAAGACAAGAAAATTAAGGCTTGGAAATTAAGACAAGGAAATTTGGAAATTAATAATTGCCAAATCGATGATGATACTGATGAAGATAAGGATAGTGGTGGTGATGATGACAGCAGTGGTCTTTTAAAGAATAACAAAGTGCTTTTCCATGATTTTCTGTTAGTGTGTCTTGGATCCTTCATATTTTTCACAGGGTTATATGTTTTTAAAGCCTTGTTATTTTCAAATGCATAATAACCTGACAGGTATCTTACAAATACTTCCTGACTGGGAAATCTGAGGTGATTTTCCAGTCAGTATATATACATAGCATGAGATCTGAAACCAGACAGAATTTAGTTACAATACTGGCCCTACCACGTTGTGGGCCTGTGTGCTTGGTCAAATTACTTTCAAAACTTCAATTTCCTCATCTGTAAAATGGTGATAAAAAATAATCTACTAGGGTTGTTGTTAGAATTAAATGAAATTTTATATGCAAAATAATAAGCATAATTTCTGGCACATTGTAACTGCTTAGTTAATATTGAGTTTCATTTCTTTCATCATTTTATATTTCCTCTCCTATACTTGGAGGCAGTATAATATAAAAGAAAACATGCTCTGCAACCACAATGCATGGGTTCAAATTTTACCTTTGCAATTACCACAACTTACATGTCCTGTGACCTTGGGCGAGTTTTCTAAGTATTTTGTGCTCTAGTTTATTCAACTATAAAATGGTGAAGAGCATAGAAGGATTCTGTGAAAAGGAAATGTGATAATGTATGTAAGACACTTGAAACAGTGCCTGGAGCATGCCAAGTTCTCCATAAATTATGTTTCTATAAATTCTAACATTCACTCAGGTTTGTAGTGAATGAATGCATACACTTTTTTGAATGTGAAATTATGGTCCATTTAATAGTGACTATGAGATCGAGTGGAAGAAGCACAAGCTGGAATCAAGATTGCCAGGAGAAATATCAATAACCTCAGATATGCAGATGACACCACCCCTATGGCAGAAAGTGAAGAGGAACTAAAAAGCCTCTTGATTACAGTGAAAGTGGAGAGTGAAAAAGTTGGCTTAAAGCTCAACATTCAGAAAACGAAGATCATGGCATCCAGTCCCATCACTTCATGGGAAATAGATGGAGAAACAGTGGAAACAGCGTCAGACTTTATTTTTTGGGGCTCCAAAATCACTGCAGGTGGTGACTGCAGCCATGAAATTAAAAGACACTTACTCCTTGGAAGGAAAGTTATGACCAACCTAGATAGCATATTCAAAAACAGAGACATTACTTTGCCAACAAAGGTCCGTCTAGTCAAGGCTATGGTTTTTCCTGTGGTCATGTATGGATGTGAGAGTTGGACTGTGAAGAAGGCTGAGTGCCAAAGAATTGATGCTTTTGAACTGTGGTGTTGGAGAAGACTCTTGAGAGTCCCTTGGACTGTAAGGAGATCCAACCAGTCCATTCTGAAGGAGATCAGCCCTGGGATTTCTTTGGAAGGAATGATGCTAAAGCTGAAACTCCAGGACTTTGGCCACCTCATGCGAAGAGTTGACTCATTGGAAAAGAGTCTGATGCTGGGAGGGATTGGGGGCAGGAGGAGAAGGGGACGACAGAGGATGAGATGGCTGGATGGCATCACTGACTTGATGGAGGTGAGTCTGAGTGAACTCTGGGAGCTGGTGATGGACAGGGAGGCCTGGCGTGCTGCGATTCATGGGGTCGCAAAGAGTCGGACACGACTGAGTGACTGAACTGAACTGATGAGATCGAGTGGTGCATTTTATTGAAGGCAGTACTTGTGTTATCTAAGCATCAATTAGTATATACTTCAGGCTTTCTTAAAAATCATGTGTACATTCATTCAAAATAATAACAATAACAATGTGTTGGATGAGTAAAGCTTATGAATAAGTAAAATGAATGACAGCAATCTTATAAGGGACAGGAGGGAGAACTAGAGAATGTTATGTTCTAAGTTACCTCTGAAGCAGTATAGTAGTATTTGAAAGCAGGCTAAGATTAATTATAAATGTATATTTCAAACTCTAGGAAAATCATCAAAACATGTAACAGAAGAAGTAAAAATTATGTTCTATGAAGGACAGAAAATGGAATTATATTAAGTATCTAAAACCTGAGAAAGCAGAAAAATAAGAAAAGACAGAACAATGGCAACAAATAGAAAGCAATTACAGGTATGGTAGACATTAATTCAACCGTATCAATAATCATTTTAAGTGTAAATGATTAAATACACTGATTAAAAGAAACTTTAAGAGCGGATCAAAAACAAGACCATACTATATACTGCTACAAGAAACTCACTATATATGTAAAAACACAACTACATTAAAAGTAAAGAGATAGAAAAAGTTATTCCAAGATCAAGAGAAATTGGGAATAATTATATTAATTTCCAATAAATCATATTTTATAATAAGGACAAGTATCATGGATAAAGAAGGGAATTATATAATGAGAAGGGTGTGAATTCTTTAAGAAGACATAACATAATGAAGATTTAACTCTAAGAAGACGTAAAAACCCTTAACCTACATGACTTAACATAGCAATAGAGCATCAAAATATTTGTAGCAAAATCTGATAGAGGTACAAGGAGAAATTGACACATTCAGTATCATATTTGGAGACTTTAACACTGTTCTATCAAGGTTTAGTATATCCAGCAGGCAGAAAATCAGTAAGGATGTAGTTGAACTGAATAGCACTGGATTTAATTGACATTTATACAGTTATTCAACAATAGCATAATACATATTCTTCACAAGCTCACATAAAACATTCACTGTAATAGACCAAATTCTGGGCCATAAAAATACCTTAACAAATTTAAAAAATATAGAAATAATGCAAAGCATGTTCTCAGACCAGAAATTAGTTATAATTATATGACATCCTAGAAAAAAATAAAGCTATAGATGCTAAACAAATCATTGGTTGCTAAGGTTCCTGAAGAAGGGAGCAAGGAATAGATTTGTTGGCACACAGGGCATTTTTCAAACCCTGTAATGGAGGATAATATGACACTATACCTTTGTCAAACCTCATAGAAATGTACAACACAAACAATTAACATTAATATAAACTATGGACTTTGGTTAAAAAAATAATGTATCAATATTGGTTAGTCAGGGCTTCTCTGGTGGCTCAGACTGTAAAGAATCCACCTGCAATGAGGGAGACCTGGGTTCAATCCTTGGGTTGGGAAGATTCCCTAGAGAAGGGAACATCTACCCACTCCAGTATTCTAGCCTGGAGAATTCCAATGACAGAGGACCCTGGCAGGCTCCAGTCCATGCGGTCACAAAATTTAGACATGACTCAGTGACTTTCACTTTTACTTTCATTGGTTAGTCAATTGTAACCAATGTACCACACTACAGAAGATGTTATTAAGTTGGTGAAAACATACTTGCAGTTTTAGACAGTGAATTTTGTAACTAGGTTATAACTATTATAACATTATAACTAGGTTCTAACACATCTTTATTAATCAAAATAGAAACTGTTACAATCAACACATTTTTGTCAACAAGAAATAATTTTGTTTATTCCTGTACCATAAGAATCCATGCTTTGGGATTTGTTGAACATTTGGAAAGTGTTTTCCGTACAAAAAGTTGTCAAGATGCTTGAAGAAGTGGTCGTAGGTTGACATGAGGTCGGGTAAATACGATGGATGAGGCAAAACTTCATAGCCCAATTCATTCAACTTTTAAGAGTTGGTTGTATGACATGTGGTCAGGCATTGTCATGGAGAAGAATTGGGCCCATTCTGTTGACCAGTGTTGGCTGCAGGCATTGTAGTTTTTGGTGTATCTCATCGATTTGCTGAGCATACTTCTCAGATGCAGTGGTTTTACCAGGATTCAAAAAGCTGTGGTGGATCAGACCAGCAACAGACCACCAAACAGTGACGATGACCTTTTTTGGGAAGAACTTTGGAGCTTCTTCTTGGTCCAAGCACTGAGCTGCTTGTTGTTGTTTTCACGTAAAATCCACTTTTCCTTACATGTCACAATCTGATCAAGAAATGGTTTGTTGTTGCATACAATAAAAGAAGAACAGCACTTCAAAACAGTGATTTTTTGTTTTTGTTTTTGATTTGTGGTCAGCTTGTGAGTCACCCAATCATCAAGCTCTTTCACCTTTCCAATTTGCTTCAAATGCCAGATGACCATAGAATGGTTGATGTTGAGTTCTTCAGCAATTCCTCATGTAGTTGTAAGAGGATTGGCTTCAATGATCCTTTCAGTTGGTCATTGTCAACTTCTGATGACCGGCCACTGTGCTTATCTTCAAGGCTCTTGTCTTCTTTGAAAACTTTCCTGAATCACAACTGCACTATATGTTCCTTAGCAGTTCCTGGGCCAAATGTGTTGATGTTGTGAGTTGTCTGTTCTGCTTTACGACCGTTTTGAACTCGAATAAGAAAACCACTCGCATTTGCTTTTTGTTTAACATTATTTCCCTAGTCTAACATAAATATAAAATAAACAAGTAGCAAGTCATTAACAAAAAATATAAAGTGATAAATGTACATTATGATGTATAACATAACCATATTTAAGAATGTATTCCAATATCAAATGACAAAGTTCAACAGTGCAAAACTGCAATTACTTTTGCACCAAACTAATAGGGGAAAGTGCCAGGGGAAGGAGTTATATGGGAACTCCCTGTACTATGTCTTCAGTTTTTTCTGAACTTAACACTGCTTTAGAAAAAGTCTCCTAATTAAAAGAAAAATCACTTTGCTTTCTTTATAAATGATTTCCTAAGAGATGTCAGTGGGAATTTAATGAAAACCAGGCATGAATATTATTCATCATCTTTCTGTGCCTGGAAATATTTTCTGTAGTGCTTTACCAAAATCCCAATGATTTTTGAATAGAAATGGCTAGACTTTTCATTTCAATACATGTTTATACAGCATTTATTGCCTTAACCCTTAAGGACTAAAGAAAAAATGCTAACATAATATACAACCAAACAAAATAAAGGTAGAGTTATTATCTTGGAGGGTATACGGAGCATGAGTAAAAGAATGGGTGGGAGTCTGACCATGGTATATAAACTAAAATAAGTGTACCAGCTTTGAGAAGATGACTACACACACACACATATATGGATACAAGAAAAGTCCACATGCTATTTTATTTCCTGACATTTGGGAAAAAATGAAATTATAATATGTGTTCATGTATAATTTTTTTAACCCATGAAACATTTTATAAAAATAGAAAAATTGTGCCAATATCAGAATGAAAACAGGCACCTATTAATAAGAGGACTAGAAAAGCAGAAAACCACAGTCACATTTTTAAAATATCAGCTTTAGGGGATATAATTCATATTCTATACAACTCACAGATTTAAAGTACATGATTCAATGGCTTGTAACATATCTCCTCTTCTCCACAACATGGAACTGTAGGAAAGGCTTTCTTGTTGATGAATAGAGCTAACATTTGCAAACTGGTTTAGGATGATTACAGGGAAGCTCAAAGTATTCACTTGCTTTAAGGAATCCCGGGATGGGTATCACTTCCAGGCACCTGATAGATGCAAACGCAAAGGTTCTCTGGAGGAAGGTGCTATTTTACCCTGAAATCTCAAGGAATTTCTGTATTACATTTCTATGGCCACTTTAACAAGTTACCACAAACTTAGAGGCCTAAAACAACACAAATTTATCTAAATTTCTATATATTAGATGAGACTAGAATAAACTATAGCTATGTGCTGTGCTTAGTCTCTCAGTCATGTCCAACTCTTTCTGGCCCTGTGGACTGCAACCTGCCAGGCACCTCTGTCCATGGCGATTTTCCAGGGAAGAATACTGGAGTGGGTTGCCATGCCCTCCTTGAGGGTATCTTCCCAATCCAGGAATTGAACCTGCCTCTCTTATATCTCCTGCATTGGCATTTGGGTTCTTTTCCACTAGCACCACCTGGGAAGCCTAACTATAGCTATAGAGTCTATGTATTAGAAGTCCAACAGTAGTCTTCCTATGCAAAAGCCATTCCCTTACCCTTTCCTTGTGCTATACAGTACCTATGTTCCTTGACTCATGAACCTTTGCAGCCAGCAATATTGCACCTCTTTGACCATTTTGTTCTAACTTCTTTCTGACAGTTGTATCTTCTTGATATTTTCTTTTGCAACAGACTTCCAGCTTTAGACATCTGTGTGATTACACTAGGCCCACCTCATTAAATCATAGTACTATCTCTATTTTCAGTTCCAATTATTATCAATCTTAATTCTATTTTCAGTCTTAATTGTCCATTGCCAAAATCTTAACATATTCATAGGTTCCAAATATTAGGATACCAACATCATTGTGGATGGGACATCATTTTGTTCTACAAAAATTCTCAATATTGACATTTTTTCAGTGCCAATAAGCATTACACAATCAATAACCTCAGATATGCAGATGACTCCACGCTTATGGAAGAAAGTGAAGAGGAACTAAAAAGCCTCTTGATTACAGTGAAAGAGGAGAGTGAAAAAGTTGGCTTAAAGCTCAACATTCAGAAAACGAAGATTATGGCATCTGGTCCCATCACTTCATGGGAAATAGATGGAGAAACAGTGGAAATAGTGTCAGACTTTACTTTTTTGGGCTCCAAAATCACTGCAGATGGTGATTGCAGCCATGAAATTAAAAGACACTTACTCCTTGGGAGGAAAGTTATGACCAACCTAGATAGCATATTCAAAAGCAGAGACATTACTTTGCCAACAAAGGTCCGTCTAGTCAAGGCTATGGTTTTTCCAGTGGTCATGTATGGATGTGAGGGTTGGACTGTGAAGAAAGCTGAATGCTGAAGAATTGAAGCTTTTGAACTGTGGTGTTGGAGAAGACTCTTGAGAGTCCCTTGGACTGTAAGGAGATCCAACCAGTCCATTCTGAAGGAGATCAGCCCTGGGATTTCTTTGGAAGGAATGATGCTAAAGCTGAAACTCCAGGACTTTGGCCACCTCATGCAAAGAGTTGACTCATTGGAAAAGAGTCTGATGCTGGGAGGGATTGGGGGCAGGAGGAGAAGGGGACGACAGAGGATGAGATGGCTGGATGGCATCACTGACTCGATGGAGGTGAGTTTGAGTGAACTCCGGGAGTTGGTGATGGACAGGGAGGCCTGGTGTGGTGCAATTCATGGGGTAGCAAAGAGTCGGAAACGACTGAGTGACTGAACTGAACTGAATCAAGGATAACCTAACATGTAAGTTGTCGTGAAGAGGAATAAACAAAATAAACTTCTATGTTGGAATAATCAGATATTATAAGACAACTATTGTTATTATACAATATAACACATAAGTTTGTAGTTGTCAGGAAATAAGAAATCATAAATAGATCAAGCAAATTTACAAAAGGAAAGGGCTTCTAGAATTGAAATATACAATAAGCAAATACAAAAGGAAAAACGTCTATTTCTCCTTTTAATAAAGCAGAGCAGGTAGTTAAGACCAGCAATAATGCTGGGAACAGCTAAAAGGTCTGGATAACATTTTTTTTTTAATTTCTTTAGGTCATTGCAGTACTAATGGGGCAGTGAAGAATTTTGGAGCCAATACTCAGGAGAAAAAACAAACCCAGAAAGGAGACTATAAAAATTAAGGTCCACCCAAGGGCATTTACCTACGATGGAAGATGCTGCTGCTGCTGCTGCTAAGTCACTTCAGTTGTGTCTGACTCTGTGCGACCCCATAGATGGCAGCCCACCGGGATCCCCCATCCCTGGGATTCTCCAGGCAAGAACACTGGAGTGGGTTGCCATTTCCTTCTCCAATGCATGAAAGTGAAAAGTGAAAGTGAAGTCACTCAGTTGTGTCCGACTCTTTGCGACCCCATGGACTGCAGCCCACCAGGCTCCTCCATCCATGGGATTTTCCAGGCAAGAGTACTAGAGTGGGGTGCCATTGCTTTCTCTGATGGAAGATGCTACTGAGAGGCTAAAAAGCCTGGCATTCAAGGTCTTTACAGTGTGATCTTGACTGAAAACTTAAAGTTATCTCCCTTTGCTTTCACAGTACAGTGCCAAGCATTTATGTGCTCTTGGGAAATGTATTAAATTGAATGGTAGTTATATTTTTGCCTCAGGTTTTACCTGTTATTAGTTTCATGTCCAAGCACATTGACCAATTACACTAAAACTTACTTGAAATAAGCAGAGCTCTGGTTGTATAACTGTAAGGAAGATAATTAATTCAATTTCTAACATTCTGATAATGCTTGTGATCTAGATCTTTATTAAAATTGTAACACTGAATTCAGTATTATACTAACCAAACCATCAGCCATTTTATCCAATTTGTCTGATGAGCTGGTATCTCCATGGGTCTTCTTATCTACTAAGACCATCATGCTTGGAAGACAAATGCAGTCATTTTCTCTGTTCAGGATATATTAGTCATCTGCATCAGTGAAGGGCAAATCATGGTTATGAGAAAAATCAGGCCCTTGAGGAGTCTATAGTCAAGCTCCAGGATGAGTAAAATCTCTAAAAAAATCAGCAAACAACTCTATTTGATTAGGATGCTGAGACACTGTTGATAAAATTTTGATTATTGTTTTGTGAAACTAAATACTGCATAGGAGAACATCATAGTTGATTGTTTTCACTGTATTCATTTGAACATGACTATTATCTTGATATTGCAATTTAGAAAAAATATTTTAACAGCACATTGCAAATTAATCCTTTTTGATACTAAACTGAACTCAACTGAACTGAACTGATACTAATTATTAGATAAATGAAGTGCTAAAAAATTCAACATTATATTACCAAATTGAAAACAAAGTACAATTTTTCCCCCTCTTGGTTTGAGCATTAATTAAATTTCAGTTAGACAGTCTTTAATAAGTCCTAAACTTGGTTAATAATTAAGCTTTTTGTCTTTTTTGAAGATAGTGGAATATTTGTTTATCGCATTTAGTTTAAAACAATTTGAAATTTAAGGGTTTTGCTGCAAAACAGATTTTAAAAAGGAAATGCAGCTGTCTTCATAAATAATTAAAGATTATTATGACTGGTCTTTTCCTGGAGTGAATGCATTTTAAATTTCTTACTTTCTTAACAGATTTACTTAGTGCTGAATGGTTTCCAGTTATGATCAGCTGGATATATTTTTATAAACTTGAATGATGGTTGCACATTTGAATATATTTTATATTCTAATTATTAATAAGGAGTAGCATAGTATCTCCTATTTTCCAAAGATTGTCTTTCTCGAGCCAATGTTTTGTTTTTGGAAAGAAAAATGAAGAACATCTCAGTTAATACAAAGAAAGAATCTCTGGATGACTACTGAAGTCTATACAGTTGGCCTGCATTCTTTACAGAAAAATCAAAATACCCTACTCTTTTTAGCATGATTGGTCTCCTCTTCCCCACCCCATGCCCATTTTCAAGTTCCCCCCCCTTTTCAAGTTTCCTTCTGTACAAAATTCAGAACCTACAAAGCTAGTTATGTCATGATCTCCATTCTCAAGAAGTTCATGTACAAGGTAAGTATTCAATCTTGGTGACACAGTAAAATCATCTGGAGTATATTATAAAAATCCCAATGTCAAGATCATACTCTAGGACCATTAAATCAGACTGCTTATGAGGCAATACCAGGCATTAGTACTTCTTAAAACATCCCAGGTGCTGCCAGTATATTGTCAAAGTTGAATAACCCTTGCTACATCAGCGGTTCTCAAAATTTAGAGGTATATCTGTATTAATTATGGAGATGGTCAGAACATAGATTACTGGGTAACACTCTGAAATTTCTTTTTTTTTTTTTGAATATTCTTTTTTTTATTTATTTTTTTTAAATTTTATTTTATTTTTAAACTTTACATAATTGTATTAGTTTTACCAAATATCAAAATGAACCCGCCATAAGTATACATGTGTTCCCCATCCTGAACCCTCCTCCCTCCTCCCTCCCCATACCATCCCTCTGGGTCGTCCCAGTGCACTAGCCCCAAGCATCCAGTATCGTGCATCGAACCTGGACTGGCATCTCGTTTCATACATGATATTTTACGTGTTTCAATGCCATTCTCCCAAATCTTCTCACCCTCTCCCTCTCCCATAGAGTCCATAAGACTGTTCTATACATCAGTGTCTCTTTTGCTGTCTCGTACACAGGGTTATTGTTACCATCTTTCTAAATTCCATATATATGCATTATTATACTGTATTGGTGTTTTTCCTTCTGGCTTACTTCACTCTGTATAATAGGCTCTGATTCAGTTGCCTGTGGTGGGCTTCAGAAATTTGTTTTATTAACAGTTTACTAAATGATAGATCACTGCTTCTCAGTCCTAAATGAACATTACAATGACCTGAGATGCTTAAAAGAAAAAAAAAAAAAAAAAAAAAAAAACAGAAACAACAACAAAATAGGACAGTGCCTATCCCCTACCCATAGAGATTCTGGTTTAATTGGTCTGAGACAGACTCCAAACATCAATTTTTCCAAGTTCCCTAGGCAATTCTCATGACCCTTCAGGTTAGAGAACTAGTGCTCTTTCAGAACCAAAGATCTCAAGCTCTGATGGCAAATTTAAATCACTTTAGAAAATTTTAAAAATTCTGATGCCTCAGTTACACACACCTCAGATAAATAAAATTAAGTTCTTTTGTGGTGGGACTTAGCTATTATTTTTTTAATGGCTCCCATGTGATTTCAATACATAGCTGAGGTTAAAAATGTATTGAAATCGAGCATGAAGACATATGCCTCAGTTAAATTCAGTCACTCAAAAAAAAAAAAAAAGTTCAGTCACTCAGTCATGTCTGACTCTGCGATCCCATGAACACGCCAGGCCTCCCTATCCATCACCAACTCCCGGAGTTCACTCAAACTCATGTCCACTGAGTCGGTGATGCCATCCAGCCATCTCATCCTCTGTTGTCCCCTTCTCCTCCTGCCTTCAATCTTTCCCAGCATCAGGGTCTTTTCAAATGAGTCAGTTCTTCACATCAGGTGGCCAAAGTATTGGAGTTTCAGCTTCAGCATCAGTCCTTCCAATGAATATTCAGGACTGATTTCCTTTAGAATGGACTGGTTGGATCTTCTCACAGCCCAAGTGATTCTCAAGAGTCTTCTTCAACACCACAGTTCATACTGTGCATATGCATATATAGTAAAAAAAAAAAAATGTAATGGTGTATAATGAGTTAAATGGCAATGTGCATTAAGAAAGCACACCAACTCATCATGGTCACATTAGAAAATCTCCCTCAAAAAGAGATGCTTCAAATTAATCTTGATGAAGTTAGCTAGATGGATGGGTGCTCTAGATCCATTTGTCAATACACCAAAAAACATTTAGCTCAATAACTTTATGTATCCTGTTAGCTATTCTAAATTAAAATTTTATCTAGGGTCTTATTTTCCTATTTATACTAGTTATTAATCTGTCTTAAATCATTGTATAGATGTACATATTTATATCCCATTAGAGTCTTTTTTTCCTAGATTTTTTTACATTTAATAAATATATGTGTGGGAAAAATAACTGCCTAAATGCATGTCTCTACTGTCCTTTTCTCTGAACGTTGATCTGATTCTCTCTCCTGAGTGGAGTAGCCCACCTGAATTAAGCATGCAAGCAGCCAAGATGGTGCAAACAGGCCCTTGGATTCTTCTGGTTCCAAATGGAGAAGGATTGTGAAGAATTTTGTTCACTTCATTTATAGTAATTTTTATAAAATGCAAAACTATAGTGATATAAAGCAAGTTGGCTGTTGCCTGGACCCAACATAAGGGGCAGGGGGATTAACTGCAAAGGTGTAGGAGGAAGCTTTGGGGACAACTGAAGTATTCTAAAACTAGGTTATTGTAATGGTGTAAATCTGCATACACTTAACAAAACTCATCTAACTGTAAATTCAAAATGATTTAATGATATTGTTAACATATAATGCCTCAGAAAAGGCATAAAAGTGATAAAGAATTCATGAAAACTGACAAGTTGATTGTTAATTTCATGGGAAAATGTTCAAGAATAGCTAGTGCAATTATGAAGGAAAAAAAAATAATAATAAAAAATGAAAGGACTTACCCGATCAGACATTGTCCTCTGAAAATACTAAAAAAATTAATATAGGATGGTGTTGGTATAACAATAGGAAAATAGAACAATGAAACAGTATAGAGAGTACAGAAACATAAACATATAAAATCAACTGATTTATGAGAAAGGCATCACTGCTATATAATGGGATAAGGATCTTTCAAGAAGTGGTACTGGGAAAATTGGAAACATACACACAAACACACACTCTTACTTCAAACCATATGCAATAATCAATTTTGATGAATTGCAGAACTAAATGTGAAAAAAGCATAAGTAATCTGTGATATTACAAATCCAGGCAGCTTTCCTTGAGGGGAAGGCATCTGGGGTGCTGACAATTTATCATTTTATTTCTTCATGTAGGTTCTGGTTAAACAGATGTGTTCAATTTGTGAATATTCATTGAGCTGTATACTTAGGAATTTTGCACTTGTGTATGTATGCAAATTTTAATAATAAAATAGAACAAAGAAAAATATAGATGTTAAAATGAGATGAATAAAAGTATTAATGAATATGAAAAATATCAAAGTATAATTTTAGCTATAATAAACAATGAAAGCCACATCAAGCAATGAAAAATATGTAGTTTACATGGAAGTTCTGACAATCAAGTGTTAGTCGCTCAGTCGTGTCTGACTCTTTGTGACCCCATTGCCTGTAGCCCATTAAGCTCTTCTGTCCATGGGATTTCCCAGGCAAGAATACTGGAGCAGGTAACCATTCCCTTCTCCAGGGGATCTTCCTGACCCAAGGATCAAACCCAGGTATCCTGCATTGCAGGTAGAGTCTTTACTGGCTGAGCCATCTGGGGATTCTCTGACAATCAATATATGTATCAAATCACATAGAAGTTAGAGCAAAAATCATTACAGATGTCAGGAGAATTGAAAACAATGTCATTTTGCTTGAACATTGGAATATGCTTTTTTCATAATTAAATAGATCTATCAGATGAAAAATAAGAAATAATATAGTGATCTCATTATTGTATAATACATTAATATATATTATATCTATGCACACATATGTAATGGGTATGTATATGTATTGTATGTATATGTATTATACATATATAATATACATATACATATGTAATATATAATATATGTAATATGTATGTGTGTGTATTATACATATATTAAATGTATTATAATCACATAACTTGCTTCATAAAATAATACATACTTGTGTATGTCCATGAATATTGCAAAAATAATCACTTAGCAACAAAATAAACCTTAAGGATTGTAAAATCCTTTTCATGTCACATTCTCTGATGATAATCTGTTGAGGTCCTTTAATGTACCGGAACCTGGTGGTCCAGAGTTGACCAATAAGAAAGTAAAGGAGAGAGAAAGAGGCTGATATTCCTTGGTTTATGCAGAAAGCCAATAAAATCCCTGACACAGGGCTTGCTCTGTTCACGGAGGCCTTAGGCTCCCTCTCGTTGGGGTGAAGGTGAAGAGCGCCTTCTCAAGAGGGTCTTAGAAGCCCAGGTAGGAAAGTGAACTCAGAGAGCCTCTGTGCTCCAGGGGATGAGCCTGAAAAAGAGAGAGAGGGAAAGAGAGAGAAAGAAAGACACAGGGACCAAAGCTCTGATGGAGCAAAAGTGTTTTAATCAACATGGTGTGGGCATGTATACTGTAGTTATTCTCAGCAAAGATAAAGATTAAAATTCCAAACTTACAAAATACAGGCGATCCATATTAAAGAGAGAGAGAGTTGTAAATAATCACTTTTACCGTATGGTTCACAAGAAGGAAGAGGGTACTTATCACTGTATAGAAAAAATAATGAAGGAAATGCCTGGATTCCTCAGCCCCGGGGAGAGGCTTGCCTCTCCTCTTAATTCCTGAGTATTCTGGAATTAATAAGAAACAGAATTCCTGACAGATCCAAACAGCACACAGGAAGCCTCCTGTTAAATGCTTCCTGACAATAATCCACTACCATTCAAAATAAACAATAAAATGTAAAGTAGAAAAATACTTAATATTGAGGAAAGTGCATACTAAGAATGCCTTAGATCAAAAAAGATGTCAGTATTTAATATATTAAATATCATTAATTAGTTACAATTATTTTCATAATATTATGTGATTCAGCTAAATCTATGCTAACTGGAAAAATCACCTTAATTATTAAAGAAGAAATTCAAGATTAATGAAAGGATTGTCAGAGACATCACTTTGCTGACAAAGGTCTGTGTAGTCAAAGCTATTTTTTTTCCAGTAGTCATGTAGAGATGTGAGAATTGGACCATAAAGAACACTGAGCACCGAAGAATAGATGCTTTTGAACTGTGGTGTTGAAGAAGACTCTTGAGAGTCCCTTGGACTGCAAGGAGACCCAACCAGTCAATCCTAAAGGAAATCAGTCTTGAATATTCATTGGAAGGACTGATGCTGAAATTGAGGTTCCAATACTTTGGTTACCTGATGGCAAAGAGCCAACTCATTGGAAAAGACTCTGATCCTGAGAAAGATTGAAGGCAGGAGGAGAAGTGGAGTGGCAGAGGATGAGATGGTTGGATGGCATCACTGACTCAATGGACATGAATTTGAGCACAGTCTGGGAGATGGTGAAGGACAGGGAAGCCTGGTGTGCTGCAGCCCATGGGGTCACAAAGAGTTGGACACAACTTAGCAGAAAATCTAAATACACTTATTATCCTTTTTAAAACTTTTGTCTTGTTTATAAAACACTCCCAAAGCTATACTGGTCTTGAATATTTTTATATTTATCTTTATTTTTAATCCTTATATCCATTTCAAGTAATTTTTTGGTGAGGTATGAGGTAGGAATTCTGCCTACTTTTTATCTAAGTTGATACACATTTCAGACAGTCTCATTTTAAATAGAAACAAATTTTTCCTCCTGAATTAACATACTATTTAGATTACACATTAAATTCTCAATTCACACTGGGATATTTCTGTACTCCATAGTTAAAGGGACTTGAAAGATGCAGAGCTGGTGATTCCTATCACAACTCCACTTAACTCCCTAGCTGCCCTGTGTGGAATACAAATGGATCTTGGAGAATGACAGTGGATTTTCACAAGCTTAACTAAATGGTAACTCCAATTATAGCCCCTATCCCAGATGTGATTTCATTGCTTGTGTGAATTAACACATCCCCTGGTACTTGGTATGCAGTTATTGATCTAGCAATTGCCCTTTTCTCTATCTCCATCAATAAGGAACCCCAGAAGCAATATGCTAGCAACACACTTTTACTGTCCTACCTTAGGAATATAGCAGCTCTCCAGGACTAGGCTGTAATTTAGTTTGCAGGAATCTTGATCACCTTTTTTCTTCACCATGGTCCATTATACTGATGACATGCTGATTGGACCTAGTAACCAAGAAATATAACCTACACTGTATTTATTGGTAAGACTTGTGTGTGTCAGAGAATGGAAAATACATTCATTCAGTAAAAGTTCAGAGACCTTTTATCTCAGTGAAATTTCTAGGAGTCCCTTGATTTGGGGCATGTTGAGATAGCTCTTCTAAGGTGAACAATAAGTTGTTGCATCTGACCCCTCCTAAAACCAAAAAAAAAAAAGAAAAAGGCACAGTGCATAGTGAATTTTGGAGGCAATATATTCCTCATTCAGGCTTCTTCAGTTCAGTTCAGTCACTCACTCCTGTCCGACTCTTTGTGACCCCCATGGACTGCAGCATGCCAGGCCTCCCTGTCCATCACCAACTTCTGGGGTTTATTCAAACTCATCTCTATTGAGTTGGCGATGCCATCCAACCATCTCATCCTCTGTCATGCCCTTCTCCTCCTGTGTTGCTGCTGCTGCTGCTGCTGCTAAGTCGCATCAGTCGTGTCTGACTCTGTGCGACCCCATAGACGGCAGCCCACCAGGCTACCCCATCCCTGGGATTCTCCAGGTAAGAATACTGGAGTGGGTTGCCATTTCCTGTGTTACTCCAGCCCATTTACCAAGTGATCCAAAAAGGTACTAGGAATGGGACTAGAACAACAAAGGCTCAGCAACAGGTCCAGGTTACTGTGCAGAACTACTCTGCTGCTTGGTTCATGTGATCTCACAGACACAGTACCAGACAAGGGTGCTTTTTGGAGCCTCTGGTAGGCCCCTTTAGGTGAATCTCAATTCAGCCCCTTTGGAATTTAAGGAAAGCCCTACCACTCTCTGTAGGAAAGGACTTCACTTTTGTGAAACAGATCTTGGCCTGCTGTAGGCACTAGTAGAAAATGAATGCTTAACTATTGGCCACCAACTTTCCATGAAGCCTGAGTTGCCCACCATGCCATAGAGTCAGGCATGAGCAGCAGCACTCCATCATTAAATGCAAGTGATACGTGTTACATGATTGGGCTCGAGTAACCACTGAAGGCACAAGTAAGTTACATGAAGGAGTGGATCCTACTCCTATTATACTACATTCTTTCTCCCAGCCTACACCTATGCCCTCACAGGATGTTTCCTGCAGTCTGTTGACAGAGAAAGGGAAACCTTGAACCTAGTTTATGGTTCATTCTGTATATGCAAGCAACACGTGCATGTGGATAGATGTAGCTCTATAGCCTGTTTTTGGACATCCCTGAAGGAAGTAGTGACAGGAAGTCCACCTGTGGGCAGAACTCTGAGCAGTGTACCTGAATGGTCATGTTTCCTAGAAAGAGAAATGGTCAGACTTATGATCTGTGGCAAACAGATCACACACACAAACACCCGTACATATATATGTATATGTATACATGCTCCTTATTGGTAATGTTTCTCTGGAGAACACTGGCTGATACTATCAAGAAATAACATAATTCACTAAACTGATAACATAAATCAATCCAAAATATGAGAAATTTCAGCATAGTCTTATAAAATATCCAAAAAATATAAATAAACCTATCAAAAGAGTAAAAACAAGTCATCCCTAAGAAAATGCTGTCATCATAAAAGGTAAAATGCAAAATTCAGTTTCCATTAAAATAGAAAACATGACAGGAATCCCTGCCAAGAATATTGTAATTTGACATTATTTTGGAGATCCTAGAGGGTATGCAATAATAGCTCAAATAAGAAAGGATTGTTATAAACATTGATAACTGAGAAATGAAATTATCTCTTTTTTCTCCCTCTCTTTTCTTCTTTGTCTCTCTTTCTTCCTTGCTTATGAAAGAATTATATATCTAGAACTACCAGTCATCTAAAACACTTTAATTGCCTAATTTAGATTTTTAAAGAAGTTTTTCCATTTAGAGGAAATTATGGATATGTGCCAGAGAAGGCAATGGCTCCCCACTCCAGTACTCTGGCCTGGAAAATCCCATGGATGGAGGAGCCTGGTAGACTGCACTCCATGGGGTCGCTAGGAGTTGGACACGACTGAGAGACTTCACTTTCACTTTTCACTTTCATGCATTGGAGAAGGAAATGGCAACCCACTCCAGTGTTCTTGCCTGGAGAATCCCAGGGACGGGGAAGCCTGTAGGGCTGCTGTCTATGGGGTCGCACAGAGTCGGACACGACTGACCCGACTTAGCAGCAGCAGCAGCATGGATATGTGTTTGTGTCTAACATGTTAGGTACTACTACAATGCTAATACATTTCTCAGGGTGGTAAAATTTCAGGTAACTTTTATTTTCTTAATTGCATTTTTGATGATATTTGGCTTAATAAGTAAAATCATCATTAATATAGTCAAAATGATAAAGGTATCCTCATTGGGGAGAAATGCAAGTTTTGTGTGATTACTAGAATAATCATGTGAGCATATAAACTCATAGGTCTGTTCTTTCTGTTGTATGTTATGTGTTTATTTTATAAAGATCCTATATAAACTATCCCTCATTTTAAAAAAATTAATGTATTATGGCTGTCCCTACATGTGTACATGTGTCATCCATGTGTCAATATATCTAGCACTCATGTGTTTTCTTTTTTATAAGTGCTCAACATAAGGAGATGCAAGTGTATATATATATATATACCACATTTTCTTTATCCATTCATCCATTGGTCGATTTTTGTCATTTCTATTTACTGGCTATTGTAAATTATGCTGCAATGAACATGGTGGTACAGATATCATTTTGAGTCAGTGTTTTAACTTCCTTTGGATAAATACACAGAAGATTTGTTGGCTCATATGGCAGTTCTATTTTTAATTTTTCAAGGCAAATCCATAGTCTTCCATAACAGCTGTTCCAGTTTATATTCCCACTGACAGTACACAAGTATTCTCTTTTCTCTACATTCTAAGCTATACTTTATGTCTTGTCCTTTTGCTATTCGTCATTTTAACAGGTGTAAGGTAATATTTTACTATGGTGTGATTTGCATTTCCCTAATGATTAGTGATATTGAACACCTTTTTATGTACCTGTTGGCTACCTGTATGTGTTCTTTGTAAAAACTGTATTCAAATGCTCTGCCCACTTTTTATTTAATTTTTATTGGAATATGGTTGATTTACAGTATTGTGTAGTTTCTGCTGTACTTCAAAGTGAATCAGATATAGTAATACATATACATATATCCCCTCTTTTTTAGATTCTACTCCCATATAGGTCATTACAGAGTATTGAGTAGAGTTCCCTGTGCTATACAGTAGGTCCTTATTAGTTATCTATTTTATAATTTAGTAGTGTGTATATATCAATCCCAACCTCCTAACTTATCCTTTTCCCACATCTTCTTGATAATCATGTTTATTTTTCTACATCTGTGACTCTATTTCTGTTTGTAAATAGGTTCATTTGTACCATTTATTTGGATGCCACATATAAGCAATGTCATATGATATATATATTTCTGTCTGACTTCACTCCATATGACTATCTCTAGGTCCATCTGTCTCACTGCAAGTGGCATTTTTGTTCTTTTTATGGCTGAGTAAAATTCTATTGATACATATACATATACCCCATCTTCTTTATCCATTCCTCCACTGATGGACATTTAGGTTGCTTCCATGTCCACAGAATGGGAGAAAATATTTGCAAATGAAGCGACCGGCAAGAGCTTGATTTCCAAAGTATACAAACAACTCATACAACTCAATAACAGCAACAATAACAAAAAACCCAACCCAATTGAAAAATAGGCAGAAAATCTAAATAGACATTTCTCCAAAGAGGAAATACAGATGGCCAACAAACACATGAAAAGATGCTCACCATCACTAATTATTAGAGAAATACAAATCAAAATTGCAATGAGGTGCCACCTCACATCTGTCAAAATGGCCATCATCAAAAAGTCTACGCACAGTAAATGCTGGAGAGGGTGTGGAAAAAGGGAACCCTTCAACACTGTTTGTGGGAATATGAATTTATTCAAGAGTTATCATATAATCCAGCATTTCCACTACTGGGTATATGGAGAAAACTATAATTCTAAAAGATACGTGGCAGTCCAGTGTTCATAGCAGCACTATTTATAAGAGCCAGGACATGGAAGCAACCTAAACGTCCATTGATGGAGGAATGGATAAAGAAAGTTGCCCATTTCTTAATCAGGTTGTTTTTTTCCTACTGGATTGTATGAGCTCTTTATATGTTTTATGGATTAACCCCTTATCATAAACATGATTTGCAAATATTTTCTCCCATTCTCCCATTTGTATTTTGGGATGTTTTCCTTTTCTGTGTAGAATATTTTTAGTTCCATGTAGTTTGGAATTTTTAAACGTGGTTATAAACACAAAGGAATAGAGGTGATTGATGCTAAGTTACTATGTGCAATACTCTCAGTCAGTTCTTGTGAAAAAAAAAAAAAAAACACGAAACTGTAAGTCATATTCAATATTTGCTAATTCAGAATCACTGGGGGAAGTTCTTAGGAAATATTTCAAGATGATTTATGAATTCCTGTTACTGACATCTTTCAGAGCTGCTCTGGATTTTGTCTATCCTGGGGGTTGTTTGTTCTATCCCACTTCTAAGTATTTGAATTACTCTTGTTTTCCAATAAATTTCTTCTGTTCCTTTTAAATTATCCTAAATTAATGTTTATAGCTTAATATCATATCTCCAGGAAACAGACCCCCAAGAAAATATATCTACAATAGTTTACTGTGCTGTGATTAAATGTAAATCAGTAAAATGCTCATTCAAATTCAAGAATGGTAAACTAGAATAGAAGACTATGTCATGGAGTATAGCTGAACCTAATGAAGTATGGCACCCCATTCCAGTACTCTTGCCTGGAAACTCCCATGGATGGAGGAGCCTGGTAGACTGCAGTCCATGGGGTCGCTAAGAGTTGGACACGACTAAGCAACTTCACTTTCACTTTTCACTTTCATGCATTGGAGAAGGAAATGCCAACCCACTCCAGTGTTCTTGCCTGGAGAATCCCAGGGATGGGGGAGCCTGGTGGGCTTCTGACTATGGGGCCGCACAGAGTCAGACACGACTGAAGTGACTTAGCAGCAGCAGCAGCAATGAAGTATACTTGAGGTATCCTGGGGATGGAGACCACTAAAAGTGAAGCTCTGGAAAGTCAGGCAATTGGTGCTAGAAACTACTTTATTTATTTTTTTAAATTTTATTTTATTTTTAAACTTTACAATACTGTATTGGTTTTGCCAAATATCTAAATGAATCCACCACAGCTATACATGTGTTCCCCATCCTGAACCCTCCTCTCTCCCCATACCATCCCTCTGGGTCGTCCCAGTGCACCAGCCCCAAGCATCCAGTATCGTGCATCTAACCTGGACTGGTGACTCGTTCCATATATGATATTATACGTATTTCAATGACATTCTCCCATATCAACCCACTCTCTCCCTCTCCCACAGAGTCCAAAAGACTGTTCTATACATCAGTGTCTCTTTTGCTGTCACGTATACAGGGTTATCGTTACCATCTTTCTAAATTCCATATATATGTGTTAGTATACTGTATTGGTGTTTTTCCTTCTGGCTTACTTCACTCTGTATAATCAGCTCCAGTTTCATCCACCTCATTAGAACTGATTCAAATGTATTCTTTTTAATGGCTGAGTAATACTCCATTGTGTATATGTACCACTGTTTTCTTATCCATTCATCTGTTGATGGACATCTAGGTTGCTTCCATGTCCTGGCTATTATAAACAGTGCTGCGATGAACACTGGGGTACACGTGTCTCTTTCAATTCTGGTTTCCTCAGTGTGTATGCCCAGCAGTGGGGTTGCTGGGTCATATGGCAGTTCTATTTCCAGTTTTTTAAGGAATCTCCACACTGTTCTCCATAGTGGCTGTACTAGTTTTCATTCCCACCAACAGTGTAAGAGGGTTCCCTTTTCTCCACACCCTCTCCAGCATTTACTGCTTGTAGACTTTTGGATCACAGCCATTCTGACTGGCGTGAAATGGTACCTCATAGTGGTTTTGATTTGCATTTCTCTGATACTGAGTGATGTTGAGCATTTTTTCATGTGTTTGTTAGCCATCTGTATGTCTTCTTTGGAGAAATGTCTGTTTAGTTCTTTGGCCCATTTTTTGATTGGGTCATTTATTTTTCTGGAGTTGAGCTGTAGGAGTTGCTTGTATATTTTTGAGGTTAGTTGTTTGTCAGTTGCTTCATTTGCTATTATTTTCTCCCATTCTGAGGGCTGTCTTTTCACCTTGCTTATAGTTTCCTTTGTTGTGCAGAAGCTTTTAAGTTTAATTAGGTCCCATTTGTTTATTTTTGCTTTTATTTCCAGTATTCTGGGAGGTGGATCATAGAGGATCCTGCTGTGATGTATGTCAGAGAGTGTTTGCCTATGTTCTCCTCTAGGAGTTTTATAGTTTCTGGTCTTAGGTTTAGATCTTTAATCCATTTTGACTTTATTTTTGTGTATGGTGTTAGAAAGTGTTCTAGTTTCATTCTTTTACAAGTGGTTGACCAGATTTCCCAGCACCACTTGTTAAAGAGATTGTCTTTAATCCATTGTATATTCTTGCCTCCTTTGTCAAAGATAAGGTGTCCATATGTGCGTGGATTTATCTCTGGGCTTTCTATTTTGTTCTATTGATCTATATTTCTGTCTTTGTGCCAGTACCATACTGTCTTGATGACTGTGGCTTTGTAGTAGAGCCTGAAGTCAGGTAGGTTGATTCCTCCAGTTCCATTCTTCTTTTTCAAGATAGCTTTGGCTATTGGAGGTTTTTTGTATTTCCATACAAATTGTGAAATTATTTGTTCTAGCTCTGTGAAGAATACCGTTGGTAGCTTGATAGGGATTGCATTGAATCTATAAATTGCTTTGGGTAGTATACTCATTTTCACTATATTGATTCTTCCAATCCATGAATATGGAATATTTCTCCATCTATTAGTGTCCTTTGATTTCTTTCACCAGTGTTTTATAGTTTTCTATATATAGGTCTTTAGTTTCTTTAGGTAGATATATTCCTAAGTATTTTATTCTTTCCATTGCAATGGTGAATGGAATTGTTTCCTTAATTTCTCTTTCTGTTTCCTCATTATTAGTGTATAGGAATGCAAGGGATTTCTGTGTGTTGATTTTATATCCTGCAACTTTACTATAATCATTGATTAGTTCTAGTAATTTTCTGGTGGAGTCTTTAGGGTTTTCTATATAGAGGATCATGTCATCTGCAAACAGTGAGAGTTTTACTTCTTCTTTTCCAGTTTGGATTCCTTTTATTTCTTTTTGTGCTCTGATTGCTGTGGCCAAAACTTCCAAAACTATGTTGAATAGTAATGGTGAAAGTGGGCACCCTTGTCTTGTAGAAACTACTTTAAATGGGATGAGCTAAGATGATTATTTCTGACAGAATCAGATAAATCTCACATCGCAAAGTCTTCCCTCAGACATGTAATACAACTCAGAACTGTTATTGGATTCCTAGGTCAGACTTCTTTTTATTTTAATATATTAGAGCTAAGATTGCTATAAACCAAACACAAAGATGGATGCAGTCTTTGTTGGGACCACTTAATTGACAAAGCTATCACAGTGATTAGGAAAGTGTTGGAAGAAAAGTTATGACCAACCTAGATAGCATATTGAAAAGCAGAGACATTACTTTGCAAACAAAGGTCCGTCTAGTCAAGGCTATGGTTTTTCCAATGGTCATGTATGGATGTGAGAGTTGGACTGTGAAGCAAGGTGAGCGCTGAAGAATTGATGCTTTTGAACT
The DNA here is from genome assembly GCF_055505025.1 of Bos grunniens. Lineage (NCBI taxonomy): Eukaryota > Metazoa > Chordata > Mammalia > Artiodactyla > Bovidae > Bos > Bos grunniens. The sequence goes on along the minus strand of NC_141194.1, from coordinate 118,958,521 downwards.
GTGGTGTTGGAGAAGACTCTTGAGAGTCCCTTGGACTGCAAGGAGATCCAACCAGTCCATTCTAAAGGAGATCAGCCCTGGGTGTTCTTTGGAAGGAATGATGCTAAAGCTGAAACTCCAGTACTTTGGCCACCTCATGCGCAGAGTTGACTCATTGGAAAAGACTCTGATGCTGGGAGGGATTGGGGGCAGGAGCAAAAGGGGACGACAGAGGATGAGATGGCTGGATGGTATCACTGACTCGATGCACGTGAGTTTGAGTGAACTGTGGGAGATGGTGACAGACAGGGAGGCCTGGCGTGCTGCGATTCATGCGGTCGCAAAGAGTTGGACACGACTGAGCGACTGAACTGATCTGAACTGAATATCCTAATAGAATGGTGATACATGGTTGGATACAGAAAATAGAGATAACTCCAAAAATGCTCAGAATTTCTTAGAAGTATAGTTTACATGCCTGAAAAGTCATTTTATCCCTTGCAAGAAAAACTTACTATTTTCCCTAAATGCCCTTCCCTTCACAATTGTTAGGCAATTATTGGACATTGGGTTCTACAAAAGCCAACTTGGAGATGGATATACACAATGGTTTTTATGGTGACTTTTGGATCAATACTTGCAAACTAGAGAAGAAGGAAGCAAAACTGGTCTTGCAAAGATGCAGCCCAATCTTAGGCAACTCCATGAGAAGTTCTAGTCTTAGAATAGCCATTCAGATTGACTCAAGTTGTGCCAAGATGACAAGACTAGCATACTTCTGCTTTAATCACTCATTGAATATGGGCTGTCCTGGGAAGGGACATGACCCTAGGTGAGGCAGATCTCTGCAGCTTAGGGGTATCAGAAGGGCTGGACAACTGAAGAATGTTTGTATAGTAGTTGGATCAACAAGTCCTTCCTCAAAGAAGGGTCTACAAGTATCCCAGTCATAACCATCATAGTCTACCCCTCGTGCTGCTTAGGCTCACTTCACACAGGTTTCACAAGCAGCTCCTCCAGGATTCTGGTGGTCTTCTCTTTCTGGAGGAAGCTTTAAAGAAGGTTGGTGGGATAAACAACTACCAATGCCCCAGATGGTCTCAAAATCACAGCTGATACTTATTGTTTCCTCTTCCACCCTCCATTCTAGAATCCTCTCTCTCTGAAACTCTACTAGTATTGATGATCTACCTGGCAGCCCGATACAAACTGTGATTTGTGATGAGTTTCAGCTATTTGTCACCATTCTCTTTACAGGTCTAGATTACTGCATTTAATATTACAATGTGGTAAAGAAGTACCAAGTACTCCTGCTGTGGCCTCAAGCAGAAATGTTCATAACTTAGAACTGAGGGCCTCAAAATGTGCAAAACCCAGAGTTGCAAGGACCAGGTTGTACATATTTTTACAACTGAGTCTCTAGGACTGATGGTAAGAACTCCTTGGTTTCCAGACCCATGTATTCTTCATACAGATGACTAGTATTATATAAATATATTTGATTCAAGATATAAACTGTCTTGAGGATGGCACCTTATTCTTATATAGGGGAGTCACTTGTGTATTGGCATTTAAGTTGTGTCTTTAAGAAGTTGTTCCGAGAGAAGTTTCCAAACACCAGGAAACCTTCTCACTGCCGAATCCATGCCGAGCTTTGGAAGCACAGAGGACAACAAAACAGGGAGAAAAAATAAATAAACAATTAAAACTCGCAGATTGCGAGCCCTACGGTAACTCCTCCAGCGGAGAAGCAGCGCAGATGCCTGCATCCGCCATTAGCAAGCGGGGGCTGGGCAGGGAGGCGCGGCGCGGGCTGCATCGCTGAGAGTAAGAATCTGGCCTGAATACCCTGAGCACTATCTGAGTGAAATAATTTGGGCTAGCAAACCAAACTGTGGGATATCTACCATGCGAAAAGCCAGCCCTAACTTAAGACACCGCCAGCCCGCGCACGGAACAAAGGACTAAACAGAGGTAGCCGGCTGCAAACCTTCCCCCTCCGGTGACAGACAGCCAGAGCCGGAAGGGGGCAATCGCAGCCCCAGAGAGACATTATCTATAAAACTGGCTTCTTTGCTAACTAAAACTTATTGGGGGTCTGGACGGTCAACATCTGCCTGAGAAGGTGAGCCGGTTTTACACCCAGATAACCAAGTGGCGGGGAGGTGATAAGTCGCAGCATTGGCGCTTGCCAAACACCTCATCACCTGAGCTGCTCGGACCTGGGAAGAGCACAAAACGCAGCCCCAACTGAGTCTGCGCCTCTGAGGACTACCTGAGTGCCTGAACCTGAGCGGCTTGGACCTGGGAGGTGCATGCAACCCAGGGCCAGCCTCGGATTGTTCCCGGCGGAACAACCTAGAGCCTGAGCAGTGTGGGCAGGGAGGCTACACGCGCCGTGAGCGGGGGCAGACCCAGTGTGGCTGAGGCACTGCGAGCGCACGCCAGTGTTATTTGTTTGCAGCATCCCTCCCTCCCTCCCCATAGCGCGACTGAACAAAGAGAAGAAATACAGCTCCACCCACCAGAACACCGACACAAGCTTCCCTAACCAGGAAACCTTGACAAGCCACCTCTACATACCCACACACAGCGAGGAAACGCCACAATAAAGAGAACTCCACAAACTGCCAGAATACAGAAAGGACTCCCAAACTCAGCAATTTAAACAAGATGAAGAGACAGAGGAATACCCAGCAGATAAAGGAACAGGATAAATGCCCACCAAACCAAACACAAGAGGAAGAGATAGGGAATCTACCTGATAAAGAATTCCAAATAATGATAGTGAAATTGATCCAAAATCTTGAAATTAAAATGGAATCACAGATAAATAGCCTGGAGACAAGGATTGAGAAGATGCAAGAAAGGTTTAACAAGGGCCTAGAAGAAATAAAAAAGAGTCAATATATAATGAATAATGCAATAAATGAAATTTAAAACACTCTGGAGGCAACAAATAGTAGAATAACAGAGGCAGAAGATAGGATTAGTGAATTAGAAGATAGAATGGTAGAAATAAATGAATCAGAGAGGATAAAAGAAAAACGAATTAAAAGAAATGAGGACAATCTCAGAGACCTCCAGGACAATATTAAACGCTACAACATTCGAATCATAGGGGTCCCAGAAGAAGAAGACAAAAAGAAAGACCATGAGAAAATACTTGAGGAGATAATAGTTGAAAACTTCCCTAAAATGGGGAAGGAAATAATCACCCAAGTCCAAGAAACCCAGAGAGTCCCAAACAGGATAAACCCAAGGAGAAACACCCCAAGACACATATTAATCAAATTAACAAAGATCAAACACAAAGAACAAATATTAAAAGCAGCAAGGGAAAAACAACAAATAACACACAAGGGAATTCCCATAAGGATAACAGCTGATCTTTCAATAGAAACTCTTCAAGCCAGGAGGGAATGGCAAGACATACTTAAAATGATGAAAGAAAATAACCTACAGCCCAGATTATTGTATCCAGCAAGGATCTCATTCAAGTATGAAGGAGAAATCAAAAGCTTTTCAGACAAGCAAAAGCTGAGAGAATTCTGCACCACCAAACCAGCTCTCCAACAAATACTAAAGGATATTCTCTAGACAGGAAACACAAAAATGGTGTATAAACTCGAACCCAAAACAATAAAGTAAATGGCAACGGGATCATACTTATTAGTAATTACCTTAAACGTAAATGGATTGAATGCCCCAACCAAAAGACAAAGACTGGCTGAATGGATACAAAAACAAGACCCCTACATATGTTGTCTACAAGAGACCCACCTCAAAACAGGGGACACATACAGACTGAAAGTGAAGGGCTGGAAAAAGATTTTCCATGCAAATTGGGACCAAAAGAAAGCAGGAGTCACAATACTCGTATCAGATAAATTAGACTTTAAAACAAAGGCTGTGAAAAGAGACAAAGAAGGTCACTACATAATGATCAAAGGATCAATCCAAGAAGAAGATATAACAATTATAAATATATATCCACCCAACATGGGAGCACCGCAGTATGTAAGACAAATGCTAACAAGTATGAAAGGAGAAATTAACAATAACACAATAATAGTGGGAGACTTTAATACCCCACTCACACTTATGGATAGATCAACTAAACAGAAAATTAACAAGGAAAAAAAAAAAAAAACATGTATGTATCTATAAAGTTCACTAAAGCAAAGCACGGTAAAATGAGGTATGGCAATAAAAGGCGTTAAATTTATCAAATAAAAAAAAATAAATAAAGTGCTGAAAAATTAAAGCTGTCAATTCTGTAATAGATATTCATTGAAAGTATCTTTTTAAATGGGGGTGAAAACACCTTCAGAGAAATGAAAGCTAAGGAAGCATGCACGAGCTATAAAAAATGATAAAGTCCTTTATGAATGATGATAATATCAAAACAAAACTTGGAAATACAGGAAGGAGTAAAGAGCACTACGAACAGTCAATACATGGATAAACATTAGAAACTATTCTCTTTTCTTAATTTCTTCATGGTAAACTATCAACATTATATTGTGAAATTTTTCAGAAAAAAAAAATATGGTATGACATAGTTCTGTCTTAGATATTATGCAAGTGGGATGAATACTGAAAATAACTAAAGTACCTCATGGTACATATTTTCACTTATAAATTGATTTCATTTAATTGGCTACTTGATAGTGTTATATTAAGCTTCAAGCTGAGTCAAAAAAAAGAAAAAGAAAAAAAAAAAAAGAAGTTGTTCCACTGTTTAGGAAACCTGCAGCTTTTGGAGGGTGACCACTCCTAGTCCTTTGCTATAAAGTAAGTCTTCTGATTGGACACAATTTTGTATGGAATCTCATGCAACTAAATTCTGATCCTGTTCCAGAATATCTGAGCCGATTTTGTGACTCTTACACTGGGTCTTTGAGCAGTTCCACATGGCATCTTTTTGCCACCACTAATGTCCCCAACAGCATATGTCCACCAAATCATAAGGCCCAAGTGGCAGATGCACCTGCATCACAGCTTGGACCTGATGCAGACGCCTTACCTGTTCTGGGTCCAGCTCAAAGCTCGCTGACTTCAGGGTTACCCGGCACATGGGTTGGAACAGTTTTCCCAGGTATAGAACATGCTACTAAGAGAACATGAAAAGGCCTATCAGGCATTATATTTCCTTGTTTGTGGAGGGTGCAAGTGGCAATAATTTATCCTTGAATTTGGATAGAGTATTTGCTTGCTTGGGCTGCTGTAAGCCAATACCACAGGCTGAATGGCATAAACAATAGAAATTTATTTTCTCACAGTTCTGGAGGTTAAAAGGCATATGTATCAGAAGGTTAGTTAGTTTGTTTTTCTCTAAGACCCCTCTCCTTGACCCAGAGATGGGTGCCTTCTTGCTGTGTTTTCACTTGGTCTTTCTTTTGTGTGTTCACACCCCTGCTGCTTCTCTGTGTATCTGTGTCCAGATTTCCTCCTAGGATACCTGCCAGATTGGCTTTGGGCCCACCCTAATGGCCCCATTTTAACTTAATTATGCCTTCTAAGAGTCTAACACCAAATACACTCATATTCTGAAGGCCTGGGGTTTATAGTTCCAATATATGGATTGGTGTGGGGGACACAATTCAGCCCATAGCAGATGAAATATATTGAAATGCTCCTGACCACTGGGCCTCTAAATTTTTACTGATAGGTCCAGCTCCTTAAAATTCTTGGATGTATCTCCCCCTTTTTAAAGAGTGTGATAAAAATCAAGATTTCCAATTGGCTAGGTACTTCTTGTTCATGCGGTTCAATTAGTATGACATCATAGTTATAATGAGTACATTTCTTGAATTATATATAGACAGTGAGGACCTACTGCACAGTTTTATGAGTCAGGATGAGACCATACAGGTCCAATGATAACTGGAATTCTCAGTTGAATATGTACATATTTGACCATGTAACAACAAATGCATATTGTAGTTTCTTTTGTTTCTGAGTTTATTTAGGCTATATGTCTTCAACAAATGGTAGAACTCCATTTTGGCTTCCTGACTATTGAGCCAGTGTTCTTGCCTGGAGAATCCCAGGGATGGCAGAGCCTGGTGGGCTGCCATCTATGGGGTCGCACAGAGTCAGACACGACTGAAGCGACTTAGCAGCAGCAGCAGCAAGGGCTACCTATTAAACTGTGTATTCCCTTAGGGAAACTGCAAAGATATTTGCCATTATGAGTGACTTGAAAGATTTAAGCCTATTGATGCATATAATAACACTATATAATTCTCTTATTTCACCAATAAGTTGTCCAATAGGTCTTGGAGAATAGCACTGGATGTTGGCAAACTTAATCAAATAGAGGTTTTGAAGTAGCAGTTCAAGATGTGATCTCCTTACTAAAGCAAATCAAAACTTCAAATCGAACATTTTCCTCTTTATGCCTAGTTCAGAAGAATCTTAACTGCCTTTTCCATCCTGTAGGACACCCATGTTGGCCACTTACATTGTTAATATCTTACTGAAAAGACAGAGGAAAACAGACACTAGCAGCCTCCCTGAATGCCTTGGGGAAAATGTGCAAATATTTGGAAAATGAATCTCAAGAAAACAGAGAAAAATTCCCAGGAACCCACTAATCTGAAGGTATGTCAAGACAATCTCCTTCCTGGTAAAGAAGGACCTTATGACCCTAAGAAATGTGTATACCAATGCATAAGCCTCTTCATTCTTTGTAGGTAACACTGCATTTTTATGCTGTCAAATTCTGGGGAGGTGGGAACCAGAGAAGGAGTTTCCCAGGTGGCACTAGTGGTAAAGAACCTGCCTACCAATGCAGGAGACATAACAGACACAGGTTCAATCCCTAGGTCAGGAAGATCCCCTAGAGTAGGAAATGGCAACCCATTCCAGTATTCTTGCCTGGAGAACCCCATGGACAGAGGAGCCTGGTGGGCTACAATCTGTAGTGTCACAAAGAGCCAGACACAACTGAAGCAGCTTAGCGTGAATTCTGGATATAGAACCAGAAAAGAGAAAGTTTCTTCCAGTTGCCGTTATGACTTGCCATATCCTAATGTGATGAAAATGTCACTAGCATATTTGCATACTCTTTGGAACCTATGGTAAACTCAATTATAGCATATAATATTGCAAACAATTAAGATTTTAGAACAAAGCCATACTACCTCTTTTTTTTTTCTACCTCTTAAAAACAACTTTTGAGAAGCAATGGACGAGTCCCTGTTCAGTTCGGTTCAGTTGCTCAGTCTAGTCCAACTCTTTGCAACCCCATGGACTGCAGCATACCAGGCTTCCTTGTCCATCACCAACCCCTGGAGCTTGCTCAAATTCATGTCCACTGAGTCAGTGATGCCGTCCAACCATCTTATCCTCTGTCAACCCCTTCTCCTCCTGCCTTCAGTCTTTCCCAGCATCAGGGTCTTTTCCAGTGAGTGAGTTATTTGCATCAGGTGGACAAAGTATTGAAGTTTCAGCTTCAGCATTAGTCCTTTCAATGAATATTCAAGACTGATTTAATTTAGGATTGACTGGTTGGATCTCCTTGCAGTCCAAGGGACTCTCAAGAGTCTTCTTCAACACCACAGTTCAAAAGCATCTATTCTTCAGCGCTCAGCCTTCTTTATGGTCCAACTGTCACATCTCTACATGACTACTGGAAAAACCACAGCTTTGACTAGACGGACCTTTGTTGGCAAAGTATTGTCTCTGCTTTTTAATATGCTATCTATGTTGGTCAGAACTTTTCTTCCAAGGAGCAAGCGTCTTTTAATTTCCTGGCTGTAGTCACCATATACAGTGACTTCGGAGCCCAAGAAAATAAAGTCTGTCACTGTTTCCACTATCTCCCCACCTATTTGCCATAAAGTGATGGGACCAGATGCCATGATCTTAGTTTTCTGAATGTTGAGCCTCAAGCCCACTTTTTCACTCTCCTCCTTCACTTTCATCAAGAGGCTCTTTAGTTCTTCTTCACTTTCTGCCATAAGGGTGGTGTCATCTGCATATCTGAGGTTATTAATATTTGTCCTGGCAATCTTAATTCCAGCTTGTGCTTCATCCAGCCCAGCATTCTCATGATGTACTCTGCATATAAGTTAAATAAGCAGAGTGACAATGTACAGCCTTAACATACTCCTTTCCCAATTTGGAACCAGTCTGATGTTCCATGTCCAGTTCTAACTGTTGCTTCCTGGTCTGCATACAGGTTTCTTGAAAGGCAGGTCAGGTGATCTGGTATTCCCATATCTTTCAGAATCTTCCACAGTTTATTGTGATCCACACAGTCAAAGGCTTTGGCATAGTCAATAAAGCAGAAATAGATGTTTTTATGCAACTCTCTTGCTTTTTCAATGATCCAGTGGATGTTGGCAATTTGATATCTGGTTCCTAACCTTACTTACACTGTAATTATGTCTCTCCCCTAACTGACATTTGTGGTTTCATGAAGATTTTCATATTACCAGTTATTACTGGTAATTACCAATGAGAATTAAAAATAAGCATTTGAGCCTGGTTCACAGATATGTTTGTGCAATATTCCAGCATCATTCAAAACTGAACTTTAGGAAGTTATAGCCCCACCTTGAAATTATCCTGAAGGACAATAGAGCATGGAAATCCCAGGGAGTAGAAAGGAGAGCAGTCTAACCAGCAGAACATTCATATTAGAAAAGAATTTTCTCAGGCTCTGGACATATTGCTTGATGTTCATTTGCATATCTGTTTCTCAGCATTTTTTTTATCTTTAATCCACCCATTTGTTCCTTCCAAGTCCCTAATTATCCAACAAGAACAATGTCTGCTACTTTGCAATCAATATAGAATCTTAGAAGAGACCATCTTTCCTTCTAGGAAAATAAAATACTGATAATTCCTTTGGGATAGTCATGATTTTTGTTAATGTTTCATGTGTTTTCCTTATCTAATTCAGTGGTCTCACATGAAAAGTATCAATACTGGTTAGATTAAAGGATAAATATAATCTTAACAACAGGCGATATCTTTCACCTAAGCAGACATAGTACATACCACCATAGCTTAACCAATATTCCAGCAGGAACAACCAGTCTTGGTTACCTGATTAGGAGTTAACAAACTACCTGGTCATGGGTCAAAAGTTGATGTATTGTACTTCTTCTATTGTGGAGGGGACAAGACTTTGTCCATAAATATAGATTTTAATTTGGATTTACCATCCACACTCATTCTTCCTCTTATAGCTTACATTGGTTTGCTAGAGCTGTCATAACAAAAGACTGGATGGCTTTAACAACAGAATTGTATTTTCTCACAGTTCTGGAAGCTAGAAGTCCATGATCAAGGTGTTGTCATGTTTGATTTCACCTTCAGAGATGACTAGGCTTTGTGACTTCAACAAATCCATTTTTGGGAGACACAATTTAACCCATAGTATGGAACATATGAGGCGCCTTACACAATAATAGCTCATACAATTTGCCTTCAACCAAATAAATCACTTCACAGACAAAACAGCAAGACACGGACCAACTACCCTTTTATTTCCATGGAAGTGAAAAAATCCACAATGACTGAGGGAGGTCTTAACATCTCTCAGAAACTGACAAATCAGAAAGGTACAAAATTACTGGGGATATTGAAGATGAATCACAGAATTAGCAAATTTGTTGTAAGCATCATATATAGAATGCATTCTTTTCAAGCACATATGAAATGCATCATATATAGAATGCATTCTTTTCAAGCACATATGAAATATTAACAAATATTTATTGTCTACTGTGTCCCAAAGGAATTTTTAATGAATAGTAAAGAATCTAAAATATGCAGACCACAATCCCTGAGTACAGTGCAATAAAATAAGAAAGTAATAATGGATACATCTATGTACAATAAAAACATAAATACGTTGGGAACATTAATATACAAATGAGTCAGAAAGAAACTACTATGGAAATTATATAATACTTAGAAATAAAAGGCAAGGAATATATTACATATCAAAAATTACTGGTAGGCAACCAAACTAGTACTGTGTAAAAAAGTATGGGTAAAAAAATGCATATATTAGAAAACGAAAAAAAAAAGATTAAAAATTTATGGGCTAGTTGTTTCACTCTAGATGTTACAACAAGAATAACAGAGGAAACCCACAAAACTAGAGAAATGTTAAGAGGAAAGTATAACAAATATATATTAGAAAACTTCAACACACCTTGAAAATTAGACAAACTACTTGCACAAATATTCAGTAGAAAATAATCATATGAACGAGAATCATAATTAAACACAGTTTTTTACAATAATAAAAATAATATGGATAGTTTTATCATCATAAATTTGGCAAAATTTGAAATGGACCATGTCAACTATCAAAAATGGCTTAAGAAGATTTAGAAAATATGAACTAAGGAATAGAAAAATCCATCTTTATCAAAGTTGTTTCAGTTAAAATTAAAGAAATTCTTATTTCACTAAAATGGAGGAAAATCTTATTGTATTAATCTGGAAGGCTTTGAAATATCATGAGTTTTATTTTAGGAGGAAGAAGAAATGTTGCAGACTTACAAGCAATGACACAAAAACCTAAAATAAGATACTAACAGACTGAATCCAGTAGTACATAATACATGTCATGGCTAAGTAGTTTTTATCAGGAATGAAAAGATGCTGTAAGATAAAGCAGATCAACTGATTCACCTTTAAGAGATTAAATAAGGAAAGCTACATGATCATATAAATGAAGGCAGAAAAAATTTCAATAAATCAAACATGTTTGTAACAAAAACTCTTAGCAATCTAGATGTTCCACAAATTTATAAAATGTATCTACCAAAAATCTGTAACAAGCATTCATAAAGTGACAGACTTTAGCTTTCATGTCAGAACAAAATGTGAGCATTCACCATTGTGGCTTCTTTCCTCCTCACACCAAAATTCCTAGCTAAAAATAACTGAAGCAAAATAAATAAAAATAAATTAGAGGAGGTGGTCCTAAGATGGCAGAGGAATAGTATGGGGAGACCACTTTCTCCCCCACAAATTCATCAAAAGAACATTTGAACGCTGAGTAAATTCCACAAAAAAACTTCTGAATGCTGGCAGAGGACATCAGGCACCCAGAAAAGCAGCCCATTGTCTTCAAAAGGAGGTAGGAAAAAATATAAAAGACAAAAAGAGACACAAAAGAGGTAGGTGTGGAGCTCCATCCTGGAAAGGGAGTCTTTAAAAAGAGAGAGGTTTCCAGACACCAGGAAACACTCTCACTGCCAATTCTGTGGTGAGCCTTGGAATCACAGAGGGCAACATAATCAGGAGGAAAAATAAATAAATAATTAAACCTCACAGATTACATGTCCAACAGTAACTCCCCCAGCAGAGAAGCAGCACAGAGGCCTGCATCTGCCACTAGCAAGAGGGGGCTGGGCAGGGAGGCATGCAGGCTGCATTGCTTAGATAAGGACCCGGCCTGAATGCCCCGAAGGCAATCTGAAGGAACTAACTTGGGCTAGCAAACCAGACTGTGGGATAGCTCCCACGTAAAAAGCCCTAACCTAAGACACCATCAGGCCCGCTCACAGAACAAAGGACTGAGCAGAGATAGCCGGCTACAGACCAGCCTATCCCCCTCTGGTGATGGGCAGGTGAGGGCAGCCAGAGCCAGAAGGGGGCAATCGAGGTCCCAGAGAGGCATTATCTACCAAACTGCAAGCAGGCTTTGTGGCTAACCAAGACTTATTGGGATTCTGGACGGTCAACATCCACCTGAGAAGGTGCGCCGGCTGTACATTGAGAAAACTGAGTGGCAGGGACAGGGGAGGCGATAAGTTGCAGCGACCACACTCGCCAAACACCTGATCACCTGAGCTGCTCTGACCTGGGAAGGGCACAAAACGCAGGCCCAACTGAGTCTGCACCTCTGAGGACTACCTGAGTAACTGAATGAGAGCGGCTTAGACCTGGGAAGTGCATACAACCCAGGGCCGGCCTCAGACAGTTCCCAGCAGAGCGACCTAGAGCCTAAGCAGTGTAGACAGGGAAAACACACATGCCGTGAGCACGTGCAAACCCAGTGTGGCTGAGACATTGCAAACACATGCCAGTGTTATTTATTTGCAGTGTCCCTCCCTCCCCACAGCACGACTGAACAAGTGAGCCTACAAAAAATGTCCACCACCATCCCCTTGTGTCAGGGTGGAAATTAGACACTGAAGAGACCAGCAAATAGAAGAAGCTAAACCAGAGGGAACCTCCTTGGAAGTGACAGGTGCAATAGATTAAAACCCTGTAGTTAGTACTGACTACATAGGAAGGGGCCTATAGATCTTGAGAAATACAAGCTGGATTAAGGAACTATCCAAAAATGAACTGACCCCCACACTGCCTACAACACCAGAGAAAGTCCTAGATATATTTTTACTACTTTTACTATCATTCTTTAATTTTTGTTTTAATTTTAAGTCCTCTATTACTCCTTTATTTTTTATTTTTATAACCTACTATTACTTTTCAAAAAGAGAGACCCTATTTTTTAAAGCAAACTTTATATATATATTTTTAATTTTTGTGACTTTTTTTCATTAATATTGTATTTTTGAAAATCCAACTTCAACTCTAGACTTTTAATCTTTGCTTTTTGGTATTTGTTATCAATTTTATACCTTTAAGAACCCAATCTTCAGTACCCATTTTTACTTGGGAGTGAGAATACTGGCTTGACTGCTCTCTCCCCCTTTGGACTCTCCTTTTTCTCCACCAGGTCGCCTCTATCTCCTCCCTCCCCCTTCTCTTCTCTACCCAACTCTGTGAATCTCTTTGTGTGTTCTGGATGGTGGAGAACACTTAGGGAACTGATTACTGGCTGGATTTTTCTCTCTCCTTTTGATTCCCCCTTTTATTCTCCTGGCCACCTCTGTCTCCTTCCTCCCTCTTCTCTTCTCTGTATAACTCTTTGAACATCTCTGAGTGGTCCAGACTGTGGAGCACACATAAGGAAGTGATTACTGGCTATCTTGCTCTCTCCTCTTTTGATTCCACCTCATCTCATCCTGGTCATCTCTATCTCCCTCCTCCCTCTTCTCTTCTCCATGTAATTCTGTAAGCCTCTCTGGGTGTCCCTCACTGTGGAAAAACTTTTTATCTTTAACCTAGATGTTTTATCAATAGTGCTCTATAGATGGAGAAGTCTTGAGGCTACTGTAAAAATAAGACTGAAAACCAGAAGCAGGAGGCTTAAGTCCAAATCCTGAGAACACCAGAGAACTCCCGACTCCAGGGAACATTAATTGACAGGAGCTCATCAAACGCCTCCATGCCTACACTAAAACCAAGCAACACCCAAGGGCCAACAAATTCTAGAGCAAAACATACGACGCAAATTCTCCAGCAACACAAGAACACAGCCCTCAGCTTCAATATACAGACTCCGCAAAGTCACTCCAAACACACTGACATCTCATAACTCATTACTGGACACTTCATTGCACTCCAGAGAGAAGAAATCTAGCTCCACCCACCACAACACTGACACAAGCTTCACTAACCAGGAAACCTTGACAAGCCACCCATACAACACCACCCACAGCAAGAAAACTCCACAATAAAGAGAACTCTACAAACTTCCAGAATACAGAAAGGCCATCCCAAACACAGCAATATAAACACGATAAAGAGACAGAGGAATACCCAGCAGGTAAAGGAACAGGATAAATGCTCACGAAACAAAACAAAAGAGGAAGAGATAGGGAATCTACTTGATAAAGAATTCTAAATAATGATAGTGAAAATGATCCAAAATCTTTAAATCAAAATGGAATCAAAGATAAATAGCCTGGAGACAAGGATTGAGAAGATGCAGGAAAGGTTTTACAAGGACCTAGAAGAAATTAAAAAAGAGTCAACATATAATGAATAATGCAATAAATGAGATCAAAAACACTCTGGAGGGAACAAATAGTAGAATAACGGAGGCAGAAGATAGGATTAGTGAAGTGAAAGATAGAAGGGTAGAAATAAATGAATCAGAGAGGCAAAAAGAAAAACAAATTAAAAGAAATGAGGAAAATCTCAAAGACCTCTGGGACAATGTTATGGCCCAACATTCAAATTATAGGAGTCCCAGAAGAAGAAGACAAAAAGAAAGACCATGAGGAAATACTTGAGATAATAGTTGAGAACTCCCCTAAAATGGGGAAGGAAATAATCACCCAAGTCCAAGAAACCCAGAGAGTCCCAAATAAGACAAAACCCAAGGTGAAACACTCCAAGACACATATAAATCAAATTAACAAAGATCAAACACAAAAAACAAATATTAAAAGCAGCAAGGGAAAAACAACAAATAACACACAAAGGGATTCCCATAAGGATAACAGATGATCTTTCAATAGAAACTCTTCAGGCAAGGAGGGAATGGCAGGACATACTTAAAATAATGAAAGGAAATAACCTACAGCCCAGATTACTGTACCCAGCAAGGATTTCATTCTAATATCAAGGAGAAATCAAAAGCTTTACAGACAAGCACAAGCTGAGAGAATTCACACCACCAAACCAGCTCTCCAACAAATGCTAAAGGATCTTCTCTGGACAGGAAACACAAAAAGGGTGTATAAACTCAAACTCAAAACAGTAAAGTAAATGGCAATGGGATTATATTTATCAATAATTAACTTAAATGTAAATGGGTTGAATGCCCCAACCAAAAGACAAAGCCTGGCTGAATGGATACAAAAACAAGACCCCTATATATGTTGTCTACAAGAAACCCACCTCAAAACAAGGGACACATACAGACTCAAAGTGAAGGGCTGGAAATAGTTATTCCACGCAAATAGAGACCAAAAGAAAGCAGGAGTAGCAATACTCATATCAGATAAAATAGACTTTAAAACAAAGGCTGTGAAAAGAGGCAAAAAAGGACACTACATAATGATCAAAGGATCAATCCAAGAAGATATAACAATTATGTATGTACCCAACATAGGAGCACTGCGATATGTAAGACAAATGGTAACAAGTATGAAAGGGGACATTAACAATAACACAATAATAGTGGGAGACTTTAATACCCCACTCACACCTATGGATACATAAACTAAACAGAAAATTAAAAACACAAACTTTAAATGATACAATAGACCAGTTAGACCTAATTGATATCTATAGGACATTTCACCCCAAAACAATGAATTTCACCTTTTTCTCAAGTGCACACGGAACCTTCTCCAGGATAGATCACATCCTGGGCCATAAATCTAGCCTTGGTAAATTCAGAAAAATTGAAATGATTCCAAGCATCTTTTCTGACCACAATTCAGTAAGATTAGATGTCCATTACAGGAGGAAAACTATTAAAAATTCCAAAGTATGGAGGCTGAACAACATGCTACTGAAAAACCAACAAATAACAGAACAAAAAAAAAAAAAAAAAAGAAATCTAAATATGCATCAAAACAAATGAAAATAAAAACACAACAACCCAAAACCTATGGGACACTGTAAAAGTGTCCTAAGGGGACAGTGCTAAGGGGAAAGTTCATAGCAATACAGGCATACCTCAAAAAACAAGTCAAATAAATAACCTAACTCTACACCAAAAGCAACTAGAAAAGGAAGAAATGAAGAACCCCAGGGTTAGTAGAAGGAAAGAAATCTTAAAAATTAGGGCAGATATAAATGCAAAAGAAACAAAAGAGACCATAGCAAAAATCAACAAAGCCAAAAGCTGGTTCCTTGAGAGTATAAATAAAATTGACAAACCATTAGCCAGACTCATCAAGAAACAAAGGGAGGAAAATTAAATCAATAAAATTAGAAATGAAAATGGAGACATCACAACAGACAACATAGAAATATGAAGGATCATAAGAGACTACTATCAGCAATTATATGGCAATAAAATGGACAATTTGGAAGAAATGGACAAATTCTTAGAAAAGTACAACTTTCCAAAACTGAACCAGGAAGAAATAGAAAATTTTAACAGACTCATCACAAGCACAGAAATTGAAACTGTAATCAGAAATATTTCAGCAAACAAAAGCCCAGGTCCAGATGGCTTCACAGCTGAATTCTACCAAAAATTGAGAGAAGAGCTAACACCTATCCTACTCAAACTCTTCCAGAAAATTGCAGAGGAAGGTAAACTTTCAAACTCATTCTATGAGGCCACCATCACCCTAATACCAAAACCTGACAAAGATGCCACAAAAAAAGAAAACCACAGGCCAATATCACTGATGAACATAGATGCAAAAATCCTAAACAAAATTATAGCAATCAGAATCCAGCAACACATTAAAAAGATCATACATCATGACCAAGTGGGCTTTATCCCAGGGATGCAAGGATTCTTCAATATCCACAAATCAATCAATGTAATACACCACATTAACAAATTGAAAAATAAAAGCCATATGATTATCTCAATAGATGCAGAGAAAGCCTTTGACAAATTCAACATCCATTTATGATAAAAAAAAAAAAAACTCTCCAGAAAGCAGGAATAGAAGGAACATACCTCAACATAATAAAAGCTATATATGACAAACCCACAGCAAACATTATCCTCAATGGTGAAAACTTGAAAGCATTTCCCCTAAAGTCAGAAACAAGACAAGGGTGCCCACTTTCACCATTACTATTCAACATAGTTTTGGAAGTTTTGGCCACAGCAATCAGAGCCGAAAAAGAAAGGAAAGGAATCCAAATTAGAAAAGAAAAAGTAAAACGTTCACTGTTTGCAGATGACATGATCCTCTGCATAGAAAACCCTAAAGACTCCACCAGAAAATTACTAGACCTAATCAATGAATATAGTAAAGTTGCAGGGTATAAAATCAACACACAGAAATCCCTTGCATTCCTATACACTAATAATGAGAAAATAGAGAAATTAAGGAAACAATTCCATTCACCATTGCAATGAAAAAAAGAAAATACTTAGGAATATATCTAACTAAAGAAACTAAAGACCTATATATAGAAAACTATAAAACACTGGTGAAAGAAATCAAAGAGGACACTAATAAATGGAGACCTATACCATGTTCATGGATTGGAAGAATCAATATAGTGAAAATGAGTATACTACCCGAAGCAATCTATAGATTCAATGCAATCCTTATCAAGCAACCAACAGCATTTTTTTACAGAGCTAGAACAAATAATTTCACAATTTGTATAGAAATACAAAAAGCCTTGAATATCCAAAGCAATCTTGAGAAAGAAGAATGGAACTGGAGGAATCAACCTGCCTGACTTCAGGCTCTACTACAAAGCCACAGTCATCAAGACAGTACGGTACTGGCACAAAGACAGAAATATAGATCAATGGAACAAAATAGAAAGCCCAGAGATAAATCCATGCACCTATGGACACCTGATCTTTGATAAAGGAGGCAAGAATATACAATGGAGAAAAGACAATCTCTGTAACAAGTGGTGCTGGGAAAACTTGTCAACCACTTGTAAAAGAATGAAACTGGAACACTTTCTAACACCATACACAAAAATAAAGTCAAAATGGATTAAAGATCTAAAGGTAAGACCAGAAAGTATAAAACTCCTAGAGGAGAACATAGGCAAAACACTCTCCGACATAAATCACAGCAGGGTCCTCTATGACCCACCTCCCAGAATATTGGAAATAAAAGCAAAAATAAACAAATGGCACCTAATTTAAATTAAAAGCTTCTGCACAACAAAGGAAACTATAAGCAAGGTGAAAAGACAGCCTTCAGAGTGGGAGAAAATAATCGAAAATGAAGCAACTGACAAAGAATTAATCTTAAAAATATATAAGCAACTCCTGCAGCTCAATTCCAGAAAAATAAACGACCCAATCAAAAAAATGGGCCAAAAACCTCAGCAGACATTTCTCCAAAGAAGACATACAGATGGCTAACAAACACATGAAAAGATGCTCAACATCACTCATTATCAGTGAAATGCAAATCAAAAGCACAATGAGGTACCATTTCACACCAGTCAGAATGGCAGCTATCCAAACATCTACAAGCAATAAATGCTGGAGAGGGTGTGGAGAAAAGGGAACCCTCTTACACTGTTGGTGGGAATGCAAACTAGTACAGCCACTATGGAGAACAGTGTGGAGATTCCTTAAAAAGCTGGAAATAGAACTGCCATATGACCCAGCAATCCCACTGCTGGGCATACACACCAAGGAAACCAGAATTGAAAGAGGCATGTGTACCCCAATGTTCATCGCAGCCCTGTTTATAATAGCCAGGACATGGAAGCAACCTAGATGTCCATCAGCAGATGAATGGATAAGAAAACAGTGGTACATATACACAATGGAGTATTACTCAGCCATTAAAAAGAATACATTTGAATCAGTTCTAATGAGGTGGATGAAACTGGAGCCTATTATACAGAGTAAAGTAAGCCAGAAAGAAAAACACCAATACAGTATACTAACGCATATATATGGAATTTAGAAAGATGGTAATGATAAGCCTGTATGCGAGACAGCAAAAGAGACACAGATGTATAGAACAGTCTTTTGGACTCTGTGGGAAAGGGCGAGGGTGGGATAATTTGAAAGAATGGCATTGAAACATGTATAATATCATATGTGAAACGAATTGCCAGTCCAGGTTTGATGCATGATACAGGGTGCTTGGGGCTGGTGCACTGGGATGACCCAGAGGGATGGTTTGGGGAGGGAGGTGGGAAGGGGGGTTCAGGATGGGCAACACGTGTACACCCATGGTGGATTCATGTTGATGTATGGCAAAACCAATACAATATTGTAAAGTAATTAGCCTCCAATTAAAAAAAATAAATTTATACTAAAAAAAAAGGAGAGAGACAGGTCCAACCAGTAATCAGTTCCCTAAGTGTTCTCCATAGCCCAGAACACACAAAAAGATTCACAGAGTTGAGTAGAGAAGAGAAGAGGGAAGGAGGAAATAGAGGCAACCAGGTGGACAAAAAGGAGAGTTCAAAACAGGAGAGAGCAATCAAGCCAGTAATCACACTCCCAAGTAAAAATGGGTACTGAAGATTGGGTTCTTAAAGGGACAAAATTGATAACAAATAACAAAAAGCAAAGATTAAAAATCTAGAGTGGAGGTTAGATTCTCAAAATTACAGTATTAAAAAAAAAAAAAAAACAAAGTCACAAAAATTATAAAATATATATATGAAGTTTGCTTTAAAAATATGGTCTTTTTTTGCATGGTAATAGGTTATAAAAATGAAAATTAAAGGAGTAATAGAGGACTTAAAAATAAAAAAAAATTTTTTTTAATTAAAAAAAAATTATAATAGTAAAACTATCTAGGAATTTCTCTGGAGCTATTGAGGAAAGTGTCATGTCAGTTCAGTTTCAGATAGTTCCTTGATCCAGCTTATAGTTTTCAAGATCTATTGCCCCATTCCAATGTAGTTGGTGGTAACTACAGGGTTTTAATCTGTTGTACCTGTCACTTCCAAAGCGGTTCCCTCTGTTTATTGTAGCTTCTTCTGTTTGCTGGTTTCTTCAGTGTCTAATTTCCGCCCTGACACAAGTGGGTGAAGGTGGTCACTTATTTAAGCTCACTTGTTCATTCGTACTGTGGGGAGGGAAGAACACTGCAAACAAATATCACTGGCTTGTGTGGGGAGTGCTCGCAGTGTCTTAGCAGTACTGGGTTTGCCCGCGCTCACGGCTCATGCGCTTTCCCTGTCTACACTTCTCAGGCTCTAGTTTGCTCTGCTGGGGAACTGTCTGAAGCGGGCCCTGGGTTGTCTGACTTCCCAGATCTAAGCCTCTCAGATTCAGGTTCTTGGGTACTCCACAAAGGCGCAGACTTGGTTGGGCCTGCGTTTTGTGCGCTTCCCAGGTCCAAGCAGCTCAGGTGACCAGGTGCTTGGTGAGTGCAGTCTCCCCAGGTGGGGAGTGCATCTTATCACCTCCCCCATCCCAGCCATTCAGTTTTCTGGGTGGCACCGTCGTGCCCATCTCAGGTGTGCCATGTGTCTCTTCTGGGGACCTGATCTCTGGCTGCGACCCTCCCAGCAGATGTCAACCGTCCAGAATCCCAAGAAGTCTTGGTTAGCAACTGGGAGCCTGCTTGCAGTTTGGTAGAGGATGCCTCTCTGGGGCCAAGATTGCCCCTTTCCAACTCTGGCTGCCCTCCACCTGCCTTCCTGTCTCTGGTGGGGAATGGGCTGGTCTACAGCAAGCTCTCTCTCCTCTGGTATTTGCTCAGTCCTTTGTTTTGTGAGCGGGCCTGGCAGTGCCTTAGTTAGGGCTTTTCTCGAGATAGTTTTCTCTCTCTCTCTTTTTTCTCTCTCTCTGGCTATCCCACAGTTTGGGTTGCTATCTCACTTTGGTTCCCTCAGATTGCCATCAGGGCATTCAGGCCCTTACCCTAAGCAATGCAGCCTGCACCTCCCTGTTCAGCCCCTGCTTCCTGGTAGCAAATGCTAGCACTGGGCATTGCCATTAGGCACATAATCTGTGGGTTTTATTTATTTATTTTTCCTCCTGCTTATGTTGCCCTCTGAGATTCCAAGACTCCCCACAGACCCACCGGTGAGAGTGTTTCCTGGTGTTTGGAAACTTCTCCTCTTTTAAGACTCCCTTCCCGGGATGGATCTCCATCCCTACCTCTTTTGTCTCTCTTTTTATCTTTTATATTTTGTTCTACCTCCTTTCAAAGACAATGGGCTGCCTTTCTGGATACCTGATGTCCTCTGCCAGCATTCAGAAGTTGTTTTGTGGAATTTGCTCGGCATTCATATATTCTTTCGATGAATTTGTGCGGGAGAAAGTGGTCTCCCTGTCCTATTCCTCTGCCATCTTAGGACCACCTCTCTGTTTTGCATTTCTAATATCTCTCTTTCATCTTTTCAAAATATTATTTTCTCATTTCATAATCTCTCATTCTTTTTACAGTTAGTTTCTTTAAAATGTGTTAATATACCTATTTTAACTCCCTTTCATAGTGTTCTATTATCTCTTAATACTTGGGTATGAATTTTCTTTTTGCTTTACCAACTCTAAATCAACTGTTTATTTCATAATTCTTTTTTCCTTAGTGTACCTTGTAATACTTTTCTTTAAATCAGCTCATGTGTGTAAGTGTGTGCTTACTTGCTTAGTCATGTCTGACTTTTTGCAACCCCATGGGCTGTAGCCTGCCAGGCTCCTCTGTTCATGGGGATTCTCTAGGCAAGAATACTGGAGTGGGTTGCCATGCCTTGCTCCAGGGGATCTTCCCAACTCAGGGATTGAACCTAGGTTTCCCACATTGCAGGCAATTCTTTACATTCCGAGCCATCAGTGAAGCCCAAGAATATTGGAGTGGTTAGTCTATCCTTTCTCCAGGGGAACTTCCTGACCCAGGAATTGAACTGGGGTCTCCTGCATTGTAGGCATATTCTTTACCAGCTGAGCTACCAGGGAAGCCCTAAATCAGCTTATGTTCAATTATAATTCTAGATTTTTTTTTTTTAATTTTAGGTGTTCACTTTGGAGTCTGCATGTAGCAGACTCCTAGCTTCTGTAGGACCAAGTGTCTGTTTTCTTCAGGGTGCCACTGTTCTCATTTCTTACCTGGGACTGGCGATTTATTTCTATAACTGCTCCAAGGATGTCAGGGCTCCAATCATCTTTATTTCTGCCTATAATAGGACTTCCCCCAATGCATCTAGCAAAATGATGGTTATTATCCTTTCTCTCACTTTTTAAGTCTTATATCTATATACCTAATCCTGACCAGAAGTTAAGGTAGGTATATTCTTTACTTCCCATTGCCATTACCTATAGACAATTGCTATGAATTCTTACTTCTTTATTTTGTGAATACTTTCGTTAAAACCTCCACCTCTTTTAAAGAACATGACCTCAGACGATAAAACCTGATACTCTTCCTTATAGTCATCTTCTGAATTCATTGATAATTTTGGTGTGGTGCACACTGTTCTCTTCAAACGTCTTCTCTTGGTACAGATCTACAGATATTAATATCTGCATATTAATGATATACTCAATAAGTTTTTTTTCAGTTCTTTGAACACTTCATTTCTTATGATGTTTTCTCTGTGTGTGTACACATGAAAACTGTGTGCATGGATCTTCAATAGGCATATCTAATTCCATAAATTCAAAATAAATTATTCAATCTTACTCCCAATCTGCCTCCCTCTCAGTCTTTCCTCATTTCAGTAAATGCCATCACCATTTACCCAGGTGGTTAAGAAAAGTACAAGGAGTTACTCTTGAGGTCTCTCTCCATCCACCTAATATTCAGTTCAACACTGTCAGCTGTGTCTTGGAAATATCTCAAATATTTTGACTACTCTCTCCCTCTGCTACTATCCAAGCAACTCTTCTCCCTAGCTTTGACTATTACAATAACCTCTAAATTGGTCCCAGTGCTCCTGTTTTGTGTCTCCACACCCCTTTTTCCATATGGCACTCAAAATAATATTTTATTAACATAAATATAGCCATGTCTTTCCCCTTACTAAATTCTCCAAAGGCATTTATTTGCACATAAATGAAAATCCAAATTCTTAACATGCCCAAATCTCTTTTGTCTCTCATTAAAATTCCTTACAATGTTTTCTTTTCTAACCTACCCCCAACCACACCAGCCTTCTTCCTATTCCTTAATTAGCCAATCTCATCCTCACTTTGTGAGCTTGTAAATTGCTATTCTTTTGGACTTAACATGTTCATCCCAAAGTTTTCTGGATTGATGGCTTTGTCTTGGCAGGCATGTCCCAGTTCAAGAGTTAGCTTCTTTGAATTATTCTCTCACCACACTTTTTTTTTTTTTAATTTTATTTTATTTTTAAACTTTACATAATTGTATTAGTTTTGCCAGATATTAAAATGAATCCACCACAGGTATACATGTGTTCCCCATCCTGAACCCTCCTCCCTCCTCCCTCCCCATACCATCCCTCAGGTTTGTCCCAGTGCACTAGCCCCAAGCATCCAGTATCGTGCATCGAACCTGGACTGGCAACTCGTTTCATACATGATATTTTACATGTTTCAATGCCAGTCTCCCAAATCTCCCCACCCTCTCCCTCTCCCACAGAGTCCATAAGACTGTTCTATACATCAGTGTCTCTTTTGCTGTCTTGTACACAGGGTTATTGTTACAATCTTTCTAAATTCCATATATATGCATTAGTATACTGTATTGGTGTTTTTCTTTCTGGCTTACTTTACTCTGTATAATAGGCTCCAGTTTCATCCACCTCATTAGAACTGATTCAAATGTATTCTTTTTAATGGCTGAGTGATACTCCATTGTGTATATGTACCACAGCTTTCTTATCCATTCATCTGTTGATGGACATCTAGGTTGCTTCCATGTCCTGGCTATTATAAACAGTGCTGCGATGAACATTGGGGTACAAGTGTCTCTTTCCCTTCTGGTTTCCTCAGTGTGTATGCCCAGCAGTGGGATTGCTGGATCATAAGGCAGTTCTATTTCCAGTTTTTTAAGGAATCTCCACACTGTTCTCCATAGTGGCTGTACTAGTTTGCATTCCCACCAACAGTGTAAGAGGGTTCCCTTTTCTCCACACCCTCTCCAGCATTTATTATTTGTAGACTTTTGGATTGCAGCCATTCTGACTGGTGTGAAATGGTACCTCATAGTGGTTTTGATTTGCATTTCTCTGATAATGAGTGATGTTGAGCATCTTTTCATGTGTTTGTTAGCCCTCTGTATGTCTTCTTTGGAGAAATGTCTATTTAGTTCTTTGGCCCATTTTTTGATTGGGTCATTTATTTTTCTGGAGTTGAGCTGTAGGAGTTGCTTGTATATTTTTGAGATTAGTTGTTTGTCAGTTGCTTCATTTGCTATTATTTTCTCCCATTCTGAAGGCTGTCTTTTCACCTTGCTAATAGTTTCCTTTGATGTGCAGAAGCTTTTAAGGTTAATTAGGTCCCATTTGTTTATTTTTGTTTTTATTTCCAATATTCTGGGAGGTGGGTCATAGAGGATCCTGCTGTGATGTATGTCAGAGAGTGTTTTGCCTATGTTCTCCTCTAGGAGTTTGAATAGAAATCATTCCAAGCATCTTTTCTGACCACAATGCAGTAAGATTAGACCTCAATTACAGGAGAAAAACTATTAAAAATTCCAACATATGGAGGCTGAACAACACGCTGCTGAATAACCAACAAATCACAGAAGAAATCAAAAAAGAAATCAAAATTTGCATAGAAACGAATGAAAATGAAAACACAACAACCCAAAACCTGTGGGACATGGTAAAAGCAGTCCTAAGGGGAAAGTTCATAGCAATACAGGCACATCTCAAGAAACAAGAAAAAAGTCAAATAAATAACCTAACTCTACACCTAAAGCAACTAGAAAAGGAAGAAGTGAAGAACCCCAGGGTTAGTAGAAGGAAAGAAATCTTAAAAATTAGAGCAGAAATAAATGCAAAAGAAACAAAAGAGACCATAGCAAAAATCAACAAAACCAAAAGCTGGTTCTTTGAAAGGATAAATAAAATTGACAAACCATTAGCCAGACTCATCAAGAAACAAAGGGAGAAAAATAAAATCAATAAAATTAGAAATGAAAATGGAGAGATCACAACAGACAACACAGAAATACGAAGGATCATAAGAGACTACTATCAACAATTATATGCCAATAAAATGGACAACGTGGAAGAAATGGACAAATTCTTAGAAAAGTACAACTTTCCAAAACTGGACCAGGAAGAAATAGAAAATCTTAACAGACCCATCACAAGTACGGAAATTGAAACTGTAATCAAAAATCTTCCAGCAAACAAAAGCCCAGGTCCAGACGGCTTCACAGCTGAATTCTACCAAAAATTTAGAGAAGAGCTAACACCTATCCTGCTCAAACTCTTCCAGAAAATTGCAGAGGAAGGTAAACTTCCAAACTCATTCTATGAGGCCACCATCACCCTAATACCAAAACCTGACAAAGATCCCACAAAAAAAGAAAACTACGGGCCAATATCACTGATGAACATAGATGCAAAAATCCTTAACAAAATTCTAGCAATCAGAATCCAACAACACATTAAAAAGATCATACACCATGACCAAGTGGGCTTTATCCCAGGGATGCAAGGATTCTTCAATATCCGCAAATCAATCAATGTAATACACCACATTAACAAATTGAAAAATAAAAACCATATGATTACCTCACCACACTTTTTAAATGACCTCCGCCAATCATACACACACATACATGTGCACATGCACACACATACAGATACTGACTGTGACTTCAACTCCGTTCTATTTTCTTCATAGCATTTACCTTAAACTAGCATTTTTATTTATTAACTATTCTGCTGCTGCCGCTGCTGCTGCTAAGTTGCTTCAGTCGTGTCTGACTCTGTGCGACCCCATAGACGGCAGCCCACCAGGCTCCCCCGTCCCTGGAATTATCCAGGCAAGAACACTGGAGTGGGTTGCCATTTCCTTCTCCAATGCATGAAAGTGAAAAGTGAAAGTGAAGTCGCTCAGTCGTGTCCGACTCCTAGCGACCCCATGGGCTGCAGCCTACCAGGCTCCTCTGTCCATGGGATTTTCCAGGCAAGAGTACTGGAGTGGGGTGCCATTGCCTTCTCCTATTAACTATTCTATAAATTGATAAAAACTAGGAGTGGTGGAACTTATTTTTCTTATTTTCTTTTCTGTCTGCATCACCTAAAATAATGTCCCACACATGGTCGTGGCTGACTGCCTATCACAGGAGAATGTCTATTTGGGCTCTAGTTTAAGTACGTCTTTGCTAAGTAAAAGAGGAGAAGAGGGCATTTTAAGCAGATGCCCATGGATATCTGTGCAAATAATTGATTGCATCATTTTCTAAATGGCATTCTTTTTTTCTGAGACTAAGACTGAAGTCTGAATGGTAATAAATGGGAAAACAGCATTTCTTGCTAAATATTATTGGCATTGTTGAAGCTATTGATTGTACTCTGAAGCACTAATTATATTCTAAATCATTTATCCTCAAATAAATTCTAAAAGCTTCAATATTTTAGATTAAAATAAATAGTCAAGTATTTCAAAATAGTTGAGATAGATGAAATCTAAAGAGACTACATTAGTGCTGGGATGTTACAGGATATTGCAATCATTCCTAATGGTTACTGGATTAAACTAAAATAAAACTGATTACCCAGATTAAAAATTTTTTCTTCACTATGGACTAAGCTGACTTTTAAAAAATTTGATACTATAACCAGAGTACCATTTGCCACAGATTTAACCCAATATATATATATATATATATATATATATATATATATATCTGTGTGTGTGTGTGTGAGAGAGAGAGAGAGAGAGAGAGAATATAATTTAATTGTGCACATCTCCAGAGAATCCATCACAAAATTATTTTACTCAAACTCGATATTTGGAAGAAAAAGTGTAGACTGAAGACTTTTCTTCAGACAATTGAATTAGAATTTAGGACAGCAAGGAATTGGCTCACTCTTGTGTTTGATAAGTAGCAAAGAAAACTACTTGAATTATCCACATAATAAACAGAAGAACAAAATTAAATAAAATTAATATGTCACAACTGTGGTTGCCAACAGAGTTAAATATAAAGAAATATTGAGTGGTCATAATTTTCAGGTTCTACTGAGAGTTTTACTGAATAGAGAGCTTGATTAAAGATGCTGGCTCTTCCATGGAAGCTGTGATACCTCATTGAATTACTCCTTTGAGCTCCAATATTTCATCATTAAAAGCAGATAAAATAGCACTTCTTAGAATTATTTTATTATTTAGATTAAATAATATATGTGATGTTTTACATGTGGCACTACTCGGCTTTGTTTCAATTAATATTTGCTATGTAAAAGATTACCCTGAAAATTAATTGCTTAAAATAACCATTTATGAAATCATAGTTCTGAGGGTCAGTAATTTGGGCTGTGCTCAGCTGTATGATTCTTCTTCTGGTCTTGCTTAGGTTCACTCATTTGGAATCAGATCATTTGGGAGACCAGCAAGGGACTGGTTTGTATAAGACAGTCTCACTCACACACTTTGTGGTTGTCAGGCTGTTGGCCAGGATGCCTTGGTTCTCTTCTGTGTGGCTTTTCCATCAAGTTAGCTCAGCCTTATTCATACTGCTGCGGCATTCAAAAAGTTCTGGAAAGAGAGCTGCAAAATCTCTTGAGGTAGCATGGCATTTCTGCAGCATTTTATTGATCAAAGAAAATCATATTACCAACACAGGTCAAAGAGGTGAAAAAAAGTCACCTTTTAATAGAATCTGAAAAGAAACTATGGCCATTGAGTCTACCACAATGACCTTAGTAAAATATTTTCAATAGAATGATGAAGCAAAGGTGTTAGGTTTCAATGATTTGGAGAGTGAAATAGATGTAAAGAAGTGAAAACCACATTTATGGATACTTTTAAGGAATATGTATGTGAAGATAAAGAAAAACAAATGTGTATGAGCTAAAATATATCAGGGTCAAAGCAATTTTCATTAAGTGTTTCAATTAGAAAGATACAATAATGTTCATATGTTTAAGGGAAATTTAGAAGCATGTAGGAGGTTGACAATAAAAGATTGAAAATGAGCTATGGAATAAATTCCTAGGACTGGTTCCAGCACTACAACAGAGGAAGAGGAACCTTATTTGAGACCAAAAGGAAGGAGTCAAATATGATTTCTACTTGCATGAAAATATTTTTAGGAACCATTGGATATATGAACATTACCGGGGGATATTACTAATTGGCTTTTCTTGGTGAAATAGGAGCTGTGCCGACGTTAAAGATGATTTTGAAGATCATGAGTTTGTAGTGATATAAGTGTTCATTGAAGTGTAACTTTCACCAGCGTTGCTTAGTAGTAATTTCAGTGAAATCAGAGATTTTTTTTTTTTTCTACATGATTGTGGACGAAAGGCAAGAGGACAAAAGAGTTCAGTGGTTAAAAAAAAATCCTTTAATGGACAGATCATGAAATATAGTTTTGATTAGTAAGTTTAAATGAAGATTATTTGAAGGAGTTGAATAGATTTGGATAAATCAGTAAGGTTTATGAATTGCAGTGGTAAGATCTAAGAAAATGACAAAGCTGAAAGCATAGAAAAGGACTTTGAAAATAAATGATAATGTGACTATAGAGTGTGCCTGGAACAGTTCTAGTGTAATTCCCAACAGACTCCTCTTTCCTTTCATTCTCAAAAGCATTCTGCCTTGGACAATGAACTATATGGTTACTCATCTTCTTAGATTTTAAGATTTAGAAGTGCTGGCTATTTCTGGGTGTGGCAGTGATGAGAATGTTCCTCTTAGCTTCATTTTAAGTTAGGAAATGTAATTGGTTAAAGGCTGCTTTGCCCTGAAACCCATCTAAAGATTGGGCTGAAGCCACTCCTCCCATACTGCTCTCCTCTAAGGTAGATATATTTCTAGGAGACAAAGGACTCCTTTATTGGTCTACTTTGGTTCAAGGACTACCTAATGGCTTGGCCTACAGCCTAGGTTGAATCAGCCCAACCATCTCTCATTCTCTTCATCTCAGGCTGTTCCCTCTGTATTCCTCTTCACAGGCATTTCCACTAATAAGATCCTTGTACATTTAATCTTCTCTTAGTGTGTCCTTCTAGAATACGCAGGCTAAAATCAGCAGTATCCAGAATGTTCCAAAACACTAGTCAGTAAGATAAAATTTTCTAACTGGTCCACATAACCATTACATCTCCATCCCAGCCCACACTTAAGGTGAAGAGAACACAATCGTGATGGGTCCTTGGCTCAAAGTAGTTATTCAAAGAATAACAAGAAGAGATAAGAAAGCCTTCTTAAGTGAACAATGCAAAGAAACAGAGGAAAACAATAGAATGGGAAAGACTAGAGATCTCTTCGAGAAAATTAGAGATAACAGGGGAAGATTTCATGCAAAGATGGGCTCGATAAAGGACAGAAATGGTATGGACCTAACAGAAGCAGAAGATATTAAGAAGAGATGGCAAGAATACACAGAAGAACTGCACAAAAAAGATCTTCACGACCCAGATAATCATGATGGTGTGATCACTCATCTAGAGTCAGACATCCTGGAATGTGAAGTCAAGCAGGCCTTAGAAAGTATCACTATGAACAAAGCTAGTGGAGGTGATGGAATTCCAGCTGAGCTATTTCAAATCCTAAAAGATGCTGTGAAACTGCTGCACTCAATATGCCAGCAAATTTGGAAAACTTAGCAGTGGCCACAGAACTGGAAAAGGTCAGTTTTCATTCCAAACCCAAATAAGGGGAATGCCAAAGAATTTTCCAAATATTCAAAACCACACAATTGCACTGATTTCACATGCTAGCAAAGTAATGCTCAAAATTCTTCAAGTAAGGCTTCAAGAATATGTGAACTGAGAACTTCCAGATGTACAAGCTGGATTTAGAAAAGGCAGAGGAGACAGAGATCAAATTGCCAACATCTGTTCAACCACAGAAAAAGCAAGAGAATTCCAGAAGAACATCTACTTCTGCTTCATTGACTATGCTAAAGCCTTTGGCTGTGTGGATCATAACAAACTGTGGAAAATACTTAAAGAGATGGGAGTATAAAACCAACTTACATGCCTCCTGAGAAACTTGTATATAGGTCAAGAAGCAACAGTTAGAACCAGACATGGAACAACAAACTGGTTCAAAATTGGGAAACCAGTACCTCAAGGCTGTATATTGTCACCCTCCTTATTTAACTTCTATGCAAAATGCCAACCTGGATGAAGCACAAGCTAGAATCAAAATTGCTGGGAGAAGTATCAATAACCTCAGATATGCACCACCCTTATGGCAGAAAGTGAAGAGGAACTAAAGAGCCTCTTGATGAAGGTAAAGGAGGAGAGTGAAAAAGCTGGCTTAAAACTCAACATTCAAAAAACTAAGATCCTGGTATCTGGTCCCATCACCTCATGGCAAATAGATGGGGAAACGATGGAAACAGTGACAGACTTTATTTTCTTGGGCTCCAAAATCACTGCAGATGGTGAATGCAGCCATGAAATTAAAAGATGCTTGCTCCTTGGAAGAAAAGCTATAACCAACCTACATAGCATATTAAAAAGCAGAGACATTACTTTGCTGACAAATTCCATGTAAAGCTATGGTTTTTCCAGCAGTCATGTATGGTTGTGAGAGTTGAACTATAAAGAAAGCTGAGTGCCAAAGTATTGATGCTTTTGAACTATGATGTTGAAGAAGACTCTTGAGAATCCCTTTGATAGCAAGAAGATAAAACCAATAAAGTCAAAAGGAAATCAATCCTGAATATTCACTGGAAGGGCTGAAGCTGAAGCTCCAATACTTTGACCACCTGATGCAAAGAACCTACTCATTAGAAAACCCTGATGCTGGGAAAGATTGAAGGAAGGAGAAGGGGATCACAGTGGTCAGGGTGGTTGGATGGCATCACCGACTCAATGGGCATAAGTTTGAGGAAACTCTGGGAGATGAAGGACAGGGAATCCTGACATGCTCCAGTTCATGGGGTCGTAAAGAGTTGAACACAACTGAATGACTGAACAACAAGAAGAAGCAATTTTATACCATGGTAACCTTGGAAATGACTCAGTAGAGAGAAATGTTGCAGTGAGTGCAGAGAAGCAGGCATCTGGAATATATGAGAAGAGCACCTACAAAAATAGCACAGCTGTCTGGTTAATGTTAAGTGATCTTGACATACTGCGTGAAGACAATGAGAGATTTAGACTTGTTAACAAGCAATTAATAGCCAAATGCAAGGACCAGAGGGACTTAGTAGTGGCACATAAAAGGCTCTCATCACTGAGCAGAAGGCCAGACACAATCAGACAGCAGGCTGAAGAACTAACTGTGAGAGTTGTAGAGCTCCAGAAATACTGAAGCAGGTCCATTGTGTGTAGGTCAGGGCCCTGGTAAGGAAAACCTTGTATCTTGAAAACTTGAAGGGGCACATTTGCCTGGATGTTCTGAGTATATTGACTTTACAGCCCCACCTCATTCCACATGCGCAGACCCACTAGGGAGGTGTAGGTGGTCTAACCTTCTCATGTAACAGTTATCACTTCTGTAATTCAGGAGGGTCCAGAAGCTTCTATCCCTCAAGGAAATCTGTGCCCCTTGAGGAGTTTCTCCCATCTACTCTCCTGGCCACCAAGCTTATAGCTAGTATTAAATTCCAGTATAATCTGGCTGTGGACAAGCTGGGGCTGCTAAAGGAAGTAGATGATATATACTTAAAAATGGAAAGAACTATCCATCATATCATAATACCAACTATACCGACAAGAACCAGGAAAGGGCTCCAGGGATTGGTTTCTGAAAGTTTCTGAGGGGATCAGAAGCAAGGCTAGATAAAGAAGAATTCACTGACTTGGGTGTATTTCTTGGGGCATGAGACTGAACATCATAGCAAGGACTCCATGGAACAGACCGAAATTGCTGTTAGGATGGCTCTTAGAAGCCTTAAAAATATGATGGTCAGTATTCCATAGAGGAGACATGCATATGTTTCCCTGGAAGATGGCAAGAGAGAATACAAAGGGGCTTAGCCCCAAACTCCACAACTGATTTATATTCCCTGAGAGGAGCCAGAGTATGGAACATTCATCAAGATTGTACTGGTGACAGGGGCACACACATCATTAAAAATTCCTCTTGAAGTTGGGGTTAATATTAAAAAAGGCACTTGCACAGCTGGACTCATGAGAGGCTATGCTGATGATGGGGCCATGATATGATAGAGGCTAGGTGGTAGTGTTTGACTACCAGAAGTCAAAAGGCCACATTTACCCCCATCCTAAGAGGACCAGTAATTCCTGCTCACAGGGATAGATACTTATCCAGGCAAGACTTTATCTTTCCTGTCTTGCAAAGCCTCAGCCAGCATCACCCTCTGTGGACTTAAGGAATTCGGAATTCCTGATCCATAGGCCTAATAACTCACATAGCATAGCATCTGCCCAGGAGCAGGCATCACCAGTGACCATGGGGTCCACTGGTCATAGGACATATCACCATAGGCAGAGGCAAGGTAATAAGACGCAACCAATCTCAGAGAACACTGAAACAATCTTTTAAAGGCACAACAAAAGTGTCAGCTTGGAAGAAACTCTCTGAACACAGAGCGCAAACCTTGAAGATACAGTATAGTTGTTAAATCACCGCCCTCTATATGATTCCATACCCCAACATTCAAGATACATGAGTCTGGGAACCATGGGATAGAAGCAGGAATAGCCTCCAAATATATTTACTCCTAAGAACACTCTGGGGACTTATGCTTTCTGTCTCCTCATCTCTGGGCTCTGCATGGTTAGAGGTCCTATATCTCAAAGGGGGGAACACACTTTCCAGGGGGCACAACAAGGGTCCCAATGAACTATAAGTCAGAGCTGATACCAGGGCATTGTAGATTCCTTGTGCCCAAGGACCAGAATGTGAGAGGAGGAGTCCCTGTCCAGCATGGGTCATGGATCCCAGTGTTCTGGAGGAGGCAGGGTGGCTTTACAGTGGCAGTCAGGGGATCATGTGTGGATCCCTGGTGACTCACATGGGGCTTCCTGGTGTTCCCTTGCTCTATTCTGCATGTGAGAAGAGAAGAACAGCAATTCCTGACAGGAAAGGTCTTACATCGCTTAAGAATGAAGATTTGGGTCATACTACCAGGTAAGGAAGATTCTAAAAGATATGGGAATACCAGACCACCTGACCTGCCTCTTGAGAAACCTGTATGCAGGTCAGGAAGCAACAGTTAAAACTGGACATGGAACAACAGACTGGTTCCACATAGCAAAAGGAGTACGTCAAGGCTGTATATTGTCACCCTGCTAATTTAACTTATATGCAGAGTACATCATGAGAAATGCTAGGCTGGAAGAAGCACAAGCTGGAATCAAGATTGCTGGGAGAAATATCAATAACCTCAGATATGCAGATGACACCACCCTTATGGCAGAAAGTGAAGAGGAACTAAAAAGCCTCTGGATGAAAGTGAAAGTGGAGAGTGAAAAAGTTGGCTTAAAGCTCAACATTCAGAAAACTAAGATCATGGCATCTGGCCCCATGACTTCATGGGAAATAGATGCAGAAACAGTGGAAACAGTGGCTGACTTTATTTTGGGGGGCTCCAAAATCACTGTAGATGGTGACTGCAGCCATGAAATTAAATGACGCTCACTCCTTGGAAGAAAAGTTATGACCAACCTAGATAGCATATTGAAAAGCAGAGACATGACTTTGCCAACAAAGGTGTGTCTAGTCAAGGCTCTGGTTTTTCCAGCAGCCATGTATGGATGTGAGCATTAGACTGTGAAGAAAGCTGAGCACCGAAGAATTGATGCTTTTGAACTGTGATGTTGGAGAAGACTCTTGAGAGTCCCTTGGACTGCAAGGAAATCACACCAGTCCATTCTAAAGGAGATCATCCCTGGGTGTTCTTTGGAAGGAATGATGCTAAAGCTGAAACTCCAGTACTTTGACCACCTCATGCGAAGAGTTGACTCATTGGAAAAGACTCTGATGCTGAGAGGGATTGGGGGCAGGAGGAGAAGGAGACGACAGAGGATGAGGTGGCTGGATGGTATCACTGACTCGATGGACGTGAGTCTGAGTGAATTCTGGGAGTTGGTGATGGACAGGGAGGCCTGGCATGCTGCAATTCATGGGGTCGCAAAGAGTCGGACACGACTGAGCAACTGAACTGAATTGAACTGAACCAGGTAGGGACCAGGACCTGCTGAGGAGATAGATGAGGGTGAAGTGAATCTGGAAGGCATAGTGGAGGAGGCAGAGGACGAGTGGCAGTTGTGGCCACAAGATGGACTGCAGTGACTGGGGTCATAATCCATCCCACTGACCACTCTCTCCTGAGCTTTCCTTCAGAGAGAAATGTCCGTGGGAACAACACAGGGACTTCTCCACAAACGTGTGGAAAACTCGAGCTGCGTAACCCAAGGGGTAGATGGTGGCAACAATAAGAATGTACCTCACAGACCTCCTGTTACAGGGAGGAGAAGTGACCAAGAGCCCCAGCTGCTGTGCCCTGAAATCCATCCTTGTGTTTGTACCAAGGCCACTCCCAGTGGACTTCTCTGCCTGTTTGAATACTAAGGAAAATACTAAGACAGAGCTGTTCCCAGAAGTTATGCGGATCTTATATTATTAATGGGATTCCCTTGTAGCCCAGTCAGTAAAGAAACTGCCTGCAATGCAGGAGACCTGGGTTCAATTCCTGGGTGGGAAAGATTCCCCTGGAAAAGAAAATGTCAACCCACTCCAGTATTCTTGCCTGGAGAATCCCATGAACAGAGGCACTTTGCAGGCTACAGTCCATGGGGTTGCAAGAGTTGGACATGAATTACCTTGCTTCAAGGAGTAGTCTATGGCTCTGCCAAGCCTTTCTTAGAATGTCTAAGTCATCTTCACCAACCTCCTTCCCATCTATCCTTCAAGTGAGGCCAAATTTGACATGGCAGCTTGACATGGATTCCCCATTTCCTCCATATTCATTTTCATATGGGCATTTCCTCTAATACAGCTCTGGTACATTTATTTCATATTAGCATCTGCTGTTATGAGAATCCATACTAACACAATGGGTGACTAAAAAGAAATAAATGTACGTTATGAACTTGGGAGTGGACAGCTGAATAGAATGAGGTCATTGGAGTTTAGGACATGAAGGGAATGAAGTACTCTGTTTTGGTGTGGGTCATCCAAGTTTGATATTAACAACTTTGTAAATGATGGAACTAGAGAGAGTTGTAAAGTATGTAATAAAGATTTCAATGAATATAAAAAGGATGTCCTAGAGAATATCTGCAAATAACTAAATCACAGACACTAAACTGTAGTATGGCAAAGAAAATGAACTCCAATGAAAAGGTTTCACACAAAAAAAGAGAATATTTGGCCTATTATTAGCAATGGGAAGTGAAAATATTGCTGACTCTTATAGCTGCAGGACTTTGTAAAATGACTTACCTCTGAAGAACTGCAGCGAATTTTCAGTTCCCAAGGGAGAGCCAGATGTCTGTTATTATAAAGAGATAAAGGAAGCGATCTGTCTGTGTATGTGTAGAGGTGTGCATGTGTATGCTTAGATGCACACATACATACAGAATATACATGGTATGTATATACATGATATATATGTTATTAATATATACATAATTATGAACAATACATAATTTATACTATATGCATAATATATATTTAAATATCATATTGTTATTGTAAAGTCACTAAGTCGTGTCTGACTCTCTGTGATCCCATGGACTTGAGCATGCCAGGCTTCCCTATCCTTCACTATACTGGAGTATCCTCAAACTCATGTCCACTGAGTTGATGATGCCACCCAACCGTCTCATCCTCTGTCACCAGCTTCGCCTCTTGCCCTCAATCTTTCCCAGCATCACAGTCTTTTCTAAGAGTTGATTCTTTGCCTTAGATGGCCAAAGTACTGGAGTTTCAGCATCAGTCCTTCCAATGAATATTCAGGACTCATTTCCTTTATAATTGACTGGCTTGATCTCCTTGCCATCCAAGCAACTGTCAAGAGTCTTCTAAAACACCAAAGTTCAAAAGCATCAATTTTTGGGGCACAGCCTACTTTCTGGTACAACACTCACATCCATACATGACTACTGGAAAAACCATAGCTTTGACTATACAGACATTTGATGGCAAAGTAATGTCTCTGCTTTTTAATATGCTGTCTAGGTTTGTAAGAGTTTTTCTTCCAAGGAACAAGTGTGTTTTAATTTCATGGGCTGCAATCACCATCTTCAGTGATTTTAGAGCTCAAGAAAATAAAATCTACCACTGTTTTCATTGTTTTCCCATCTATTTTCCATGAGGTGATGGGGTCTGATGCCATGATCTTAGTTTTTGGAGTGTTAAGTTTTAAGCCAACTTTTTCATTCTCCTCTTTCACCTTCATTAAGAGACTCTTTAGTTCTTTGCTTTCTTCCATAAAGTGATGTCATCTGCATATCTGAGGTTGTTGATATTTCTCCCAGCAATCTTGATTCCAGCCTGGCATTTTGCTTGATGTATTCTGCATAGAAGTTAAATAAGCAGGGTGATAATATACAGCCTTGACATACTCCTTTCCCAATTTGGAACCAGTCCATTGTTCCATGTCCAGTTCTAACTGTTGCTTCTTGACCTGCGTACATGTTTCTCAGGAGGCAGGTAAGGTGGTTTGTTACTCCCATCTCTTTAAGTATATTCTATAATTTGTTGTGATCAACACAGTCGAAGACTTTAGCATAGTCGATGAAGCAGAAGTAGGTTTTTCTGGAATTCCCTTTTTCCATGATCCAACAGATGTTAACAATTTGGTCTCTGGTTCCTCTGCCTTTTATAAATCCAGCTTGTACATCTGGAAGTTCTTGGTCCACGTACTGTTGAAGCCTAGCTTGAAGGATTTTGAGCATTACTTGCTGGCATGTGAAATGTGTGAAGTTTTCCAGTAGTTTGAACAATCTTTGGCATTGCCCTTCTTTGAGATTGGAATAAAAAGTTACTTTTTCCAGTCCTGTGGCCACTGATGAGTTTTCCAAATTTGCTGGCATACTGAGTGCATCACTTTCACAGCATCATCTTTTAGGATTTGAAATAGCTCAGCTAGAATTTCATCAGCTCCACTAGCTTGGTCTGTAGTAATGCTTCCTAAGGCCATCTTGATTTCACATTCCAGGATGTCTGGCTCTAGGTGAGTCACCACACCATCATGGTAATATGGGTCATTAAGACCTTTTTTGTAAAGTTCTTCCGAGTATTCTTGCCACCTCTTCTTAATCTCTTCTGCTACCTTTAAGTCCCTGCCATTTCTGTTCTTTATTGTGTGTATCTTTGTGTGAAATGTCCCTTGGTATCTCCAATTTTCTTGAAGAGATCACTAGTCTTTACCATTCTATTGTTTTCCTCTATTTCTTTGCATTGTTCACTTAAGGCTTTCTTATCTCTCCTTGCTATTCTCTGGATCTCTGCCTTCAGTTGGGTATATCTTTCCCTTTCACTTTGCTTCACTTCTCTTCTAGTAAATATAGTATATGTATAAAATATCTGTACAGAATATATATTTATATACTATATATACAAATTATATATTGCATATACATACATTATTATAGACTATCTCTACAGAATATTAGAGTATACATTTACA
Organism: Bos grunniens; assembly: GCF_055505025.1. Lineage (NCBI taxonomy): Eukaryota > Metazoa > Chordata > Mammalia > Artiodactyla > Bovidae > Bos > Bos grunniens. The sequence goes on along the minus strand of NC_141194.1, from coordinate 118,921,406 downwards.
GATGTATAAGTAAATGCATATATATATATATATATAATATGTGTACATCTATATCTAATTCAACATCTTTCTGCATCAGTTCAGTTTAGTTCAGTTCAGTCCCTCAGTCGTGTCCAACTATTTGCAACCCCATGAATCGCAGCACGCCAGGCCTCCCTGTCCATCACTAACTCCCGGAGTTCACTCAGACTCACATCCATCGAGTCAGTGATGCCATCCAGCCATCTCATCCTCTGTCATCCCCTTCTCCTCCTGCCCCCAATCCCTCCCAGCATCAGAGTCTTTTCCAATAAGTCAATTCTTTGCATGAGGTGGCCAGAGTACTGGAGTTTCAGCTTTAGCATCATTCCCTCCAAAGAAATGCCAGGGCTGATCTCCTTCAGAATGGACTGGTTGGAGCTCCTTGCAGTCCAAGGGACTCTCAAGAATCTTCTCCAACACCACAGTTCAAAAGCATCAATTCTTCGGCGCTCAGCCTTCTTCACAGTCCAACTCTCACATCCATACATGACCACAGGAAAACCATAGCCTTGACTAGATGAACCTTTGTTGGCAAAGTAATGTCTCTGCTTTTCAATATGCTATATAGGTTGGTCATAAAGCAGTAAGCGTCTTTTAATTTCATGATTGCAGTCACCATCTGCAGTGATTTTGGAGCCCCCAAAAATAAAGTCTGACACTGTTTCCACTGTTTCCCCATCTATTTCCCATGAAGTGACGGGACCGGGTGCCATGATCTTAGTTTCCTGAATGTTGAGTTTTAAGCCAACATTTTCACTCTCCTCTTTCACTTTCATCAAGAGGATTTTTAGTTCCTGTTCACTTTCTGCCATAAAGGTGGTGTCATCTACATATCTGAGGTTATTGATATTTCTCCTGGCAATCTTGAATCCAGCTTGTGCTTCTTCCAGCCCAGCGTTTCTCATGATGTACTCTGCATATAAGTCAAATAAGCAGGGTGACAATATACAGCCTTGACGTACTCCTTTTCCTATTTAGAACCAGTCTGTTGTTCCATGTCCAGTTCTAACTGTTGCTTCCTGACCTCCATACAGGTTTCTCAAGAGGCAGGTCAGGTGATCTGGTATTCTCATCTCTTTCAGAATTTTCCACAGTTTATTGTGATCCACAAGTCAAAGGCTTTGGCATAGTCAATAAAGCAGAAATAAATGTTTTTCTGGAACTCTCTTGCTTTTTTGATGATCCAGCGGATGTTGGCAATTTGATCTCTGGTTCCTCTGCCTTTTCTAAAATCAGCTTGAACATCTGGAAATTCACAGTTCACATATTTCTGAAGCCTGGCTTGGAGAATTTTGAACATTACTTTACTAGCATGTGAGATGAGTGCAATTATGTGGTAGTTTGAGCATTCTTTGGCATTGCCTTTCTTTGGGATTGGAATGAAAACTGACCTTTTCCAGTCCTGTGGCCCCTGCTGAGTTTTCCAAATTTGTTGGCATATTGAGTGCAACACTTTCACAGCATCATCTTTCAGGATTTGAAATAGCTCAACTGGAATTCCATCACCTCCACTAGCTTTGTTAATAGTGATGCTTTCTAAGGCCTGCTTGACTTCACATTCCAGGATGTCTGGCTCTAGATGAGTGATCACACCATTGTGATTATCTGGGTCGTGAAGATCTTTTTGTGCAGTTCTTCTGTGTATTCTTGCCATCTCTTCTTAATATCTTCTGCTTCTGTTAGGTCCATACCATTTCTGTCCTTTATCGAGCCCATCTTTGCATGAAATCTTCCCCTGTTATCTCTAATTTTCTTGAAGAGATCTTTAGTCTTTCCCATTCTGTTGTTTTCCTCTATTTCTTTGCATTGATCGCTGAGGAAGGCTTTCTTATCTCTTCTTGCTAGTCTTTGGAACTCTGCATTCAGATGCTTATATCTTTCATTTTCTCCTTTGCTTTTCACTTCACTTCTTTTCACAGCTATTTGTAAGGCCTCCCCAGACAGCCATTTTGCTTTTTTGCATTTCTTTTCCATGGGGATGGTCTTGATCCCTGTCTCCTGTACAATGTCACGAACCTCAGTCCATAGTTCATCAGGCACTCTATCTATCAGATCTAGGCCCTTAAATCTATTTCTCACTTCCACTGTATAATCATAAGGGAATTGATTTACATCATACCTGAATGGTCTAGTGGTTTTCCCTACTTTCTTCAATTTCAGTCTGAATTTGGCAATAAGGAGTTCATGATCTGAGCCACAGTCAGCTACTGGTCTTGTTTTTGTTGACTGTATAGAGCTTCTCCATCTTTGGCTGCAAAGAATATAATCAATCTGATTTCAGTGTTGACCATCTGGTGCTGTCCGTGTGTAGAGTCTTCTCTTGTGTTGTTAGAAGAGGGTGTTTGCTATGACCAGTGCATTTTCTTGGCAAAACTCTGTTAGTCTTTGCCCTGCTTCATTCTGTATTCCAAGGCCAAATTTGCCTGTTACTCCAGGTGTTTGTTGACTTCCTACTTTTGCATTCCAGTCCCCTATAATGAAAAGGACATCTTTTTTGTGTGTTAGTTCTAAAAGGTCTTGTAGGTCCTCATAGAAGCATTCAACTTCAGCTTCTTCAGCATTACTGGTTGGGGCATAGACTTGGTTTACTGTGATATTGAATGGTTTGCCTTGGAAACAAACAGAGATCATTCTGTCGTTTTTGAGATTGCATCCAAGTACTGCATTTCAGACTCTTGTTGACCATGATGGCTACTCCATTTCTTCTGAGGGATTCCTTCCCACAGTAGTAGATATAATGGTCATCTGAGTTAAATTCACCTATTCCAGTCCATTTTAGTTCGCTGATTCCTAGAATTTCGACATTCACTCTTGCCATCTCCACTTTGACCACTTCCAATTTGCCTTGATTCATGGACCTGACATTCCAGGTTCCTATGCAATATTGCTCTTTACAGCACTGGACCTTGCTTCTATCACCAGTCACATACACACCTGGGTATTGTTTTTGCTTTGGCTCCATCCCTTCATTCTTTCTGGAGTTATTTCTCCACTGATCTCCAGTAGCATATTGGGCACCTACTGACCTGGGGAGTTCCTCTTTCAGTATCCTGTCATTTTGCCTTTTCATACTGTTCATGGGGTTCTAAGGCAAGAATACTGAAGTAGTTTTCTGTTCCTTTCTCCAGTGTACCACATTCTGTATATATATATATACACATACATATACATACACAGCTAGATATATGATATATTTACTAGTGTATATACATACTAGTGTAGTCCAGTGTAGTGTAATGTAAAAGGTAATTTTCTTACTAAGGAACATGTGTTCCAGTGATCTAGTTAGAAAAATTTGTCAGTGATGTTGGCCATGAGCATAAGTCAACTCAAGAATGATATAATGCATATAAAGATATGGAAAACTTAAGGGGAAAGTTAGGTGAGCAGAGAGACGTAAGTGATTTATGTAGCTCTGTGGTTCCAAAGGGCTTCCCAGATGTCTCATCTGGTAAAGAATCCACCTGCAATGCAGGATACCCTGGTTTGATTCCTGGGTCAGGAAGATCTGCTGGAGAAGAGATAGGCTACCCCCTCCAGTATTCCTGGGCTTCCCTTGTGGCTCAGCTGGTAAAGAATCCTCCTGCAATGTGGGAGACCTGGGTTCAGTCACTGGGTTGGGAAGATCCCCTGGATAGGGGAAAGGCTACTCACTCCAGTATTCTCGCCAGAAGAATTCCATGGACTGTATAGTCCATGGGGTCGCAGAGTCCAACACAACTGAGTGACTTTCACTTTCGCTTCATTGTTCAAGAAATTATAGTGTTGTTCCCAGGTTAGCAGAATTGATATTTTAGGATTGGTAAATATTCCTATTTGCTGTCTAGTTAGACATCCTTGGCCTTTACTTGGGACTTAAAATTGAAACGTACTGCCTTATGATCCAGCAATCCCACTGCTGGGCATACACACTGAGGAAACCAGAAGGGAAAGAGACACGTGTACCCCAATGTTCATCGCAGCACTGTTTATAATAGCCAGGACATGGAAGCAACCTAGATGTCCATCAGCAGATGAATGGATAAGAAAGCTGTGGTACATATACACAATGGAGTATTACTCAGCCATTAAAAAGAATACATTTGAATCAGTTCTAATGAGGTGGATGAAACTGGAGCCTATTATACAGAGTGAAGTAAGCCAGAAGGAAAAACACCAATACAGTATACTAATGCATATATATGGAATTTAGAAAGATGATAACAATAACCCTGTGTACGAGACAGCAAAAGTGACGCTGATGTATGGAACAGTCTTATGGACTCTGTGGGAGAGGGAGAGGGTGGGAAGATTTGGGAGAATGGCATTGAAACATGTAAAATATCACGTATGAAACGAGATGCCAGTCCAGGTTCAATGCACAATACTGGATGCTTGGGGCTAGTGCACTGGGACGACCCAGAGGGATGGTATGGGGAGGAAGGAGGGAGGAGGGTTCAGGATGGGGAGCACATGTATACCTGTGATGGATTCATTTTGATGTTTGGCAGAACTAATACAATTGTGTGGAGTTTGAAAATAAAATAAAATTAAAAAAAAATAAAATTGAAACGTAAAAAACCTTATTTTACACTATGAAATATCTATGATGTCTTTATTTCAGTTAAAATTAATTCTATTATTTTGAATTTCTTCACACTCAACATTTTGTATGCCTTGTTTTCTAACTCATGGGACACACATTTATCAATTATGCCTTACATCTCTGCAGTTCTTTGAAAAACATTCACATTCAGTTATCTTGTGTGCTCACAACAAATTGAAAGGATTAGTTTCTGATTATAAAAAAGAGTGAACTAAGAGAGTTAGAAGACAGTGGAATTTCTGACTAGAAGTCTCCTGGCATTTTCAACAGTATACAAGCATCGAATTCACTTTCTTAAGTAAGCTAATGTGTACAAGGATAGAAGATAGAACCTCTGCTAATATTTCACGAATTATATGATTTTGAATAATATTAGAGATTCTTTGAAAATAAGAATTCATAAATATTTACATGAAATAAGACATTTAAAGCCACAAGTTTATGCTTCTGGCAGAGTTGCTTTTATGGCACTAATTCTCAAAAAGTCAATAATTATAAACAATGTAAAATATTGTTTAAAGTATTAGGGGACGTTTTTCTAATACATTTGGAAGTCAGAAGTATGAACTAGATCTCACTGGGGTAAAATAAAGTTCTTGAAGGGCTGTGTTCCTTCCAGGCTCTTGGGGGAATCAATTTCCTTACCTTTTTCAGCTGCTAGAAGTTGCCCCATTTTTGACTTGTGACTTTGTTGTATCTTCAAATCCAGTAGCATCTACTTAAGTGTTTCTAAAGATGCTATCCCTATGGTTATGATTCCTCCCCCTTCTTCTTCCACTTAAAAGGACTTTTGTACATACACTGGGCCTATCAGGAAAATCTTCCCATCTCAATAATCTCAACTGATTAGTAACTTTAATCCCATATGTATCCTTAAATTGTCTTTCCTATATTTCAGGTTCCAGTAATTAGAACATGGACATTTTAGGGGGACTATTCTGCCAACCACACAAGGCCCAGGAAGGTGAAGGAGAACAGGAAGAAAATGGAGAGGGTTCAACGTTTAATGGAAGGAAATAAAGGAAGCGAAATTCACATTCCCATGGCTTTCAGTCTAAAAGCAAATCCCTGGAGTTGAGCTGTAGGAGTTGCTTGTATATTTTTGGGATTAGTTGTTTGTCAGTTGCTTCATTTGCTATTATTTTCTCCCATTCTGAAGGCTGTCTTTTCACCTTGCTAATAGTTTCCTTTGATGTGCAGAAGCTTTTAAGGTTAATTAGGTCCCATTTGTTTATTTTTGCTTTTATTTCCAATATTCTGGGAGGTGGGTCATAGAAGTTCCTGCTGTAATGTATGTCAGAGAGTGTTTTGCCTATGTTCTCCTCTAGGAGTTTTATAGTTTCTGGTCTTATGTTTAGATCTTTAATCCATTTTGAGTTTATTTTTGTGTATAGTGTTAGAAAGTGTTCTAGTTTCATTCTTTTACAAGTGGTTGACCAGATTTCCCAGCACCACTTGTTAAAGAGATTGTCTTTAATCCATTGTATATTCTTGCCTCCTTTGTCAAAGATAAGGTGTCCATATGTGCATGGATTTATCTCTGGGCTTTCTATTTTGTTCCATTGATCTCTATTTCTGTCTTTGTGCCAGTACCATACTGTCTTGATAACTATGGCTTTGTAGTAGAGCCTGAAGTCAGGTAGGTTGACTCCTCCAGCTCCATTTTTCTTTCTCAAGATCGCTTTGGCTATTCGAGGTTTTTTCTATTTCCATACAAATTGTGAAATTATTTGTTCTAGCTCTGTGAAGAATACCGTTGGTAGCTTGATAGGGATTGCAATGAATCTATAAATTGCTTTGGGTAGTATACTCATTTTCACTATATTGATTCTTCCAATCCATGAACATGGTATATTTCTCCATCTGTTAGTGTCCTCTTCGATTTCTTTCACCAGTGTTTTATAGTTTTCTATATATAGGTCTTTAGTTTCTTTAGGTAGATATATTCCTAAGTATTTTATCCTTTCCATTGCAATGGTGAATGGAATTGTTTCCTTAATTTCTCTTTCTGTTTTCTCATTATTAGTGTATAGGAATGCAAGGGATTTCTGTGTGTTGATCTTATATCCTGCAACTTTACTATAGTCATTGATTATTTCTCCAGAAAAATAAATGACCCAATCAAAAAATGGGCCAAATAACTAAATAGACATTTCTCCAAAGAAGACATGCAGATGGCTAACAAACACATGAAAAGATGCTCAACATCACTCATTATCAGAGAAATACAAATCAAAACCACTATGAGGTACCATTTCACACCAGTCAGAATGGCTGCAATCCAAAAGTCTACAAATAATAAATGCTGGAGAGGGTGTGGAGAAAAGGGAACCCTCTTACACTGTTGGTGGGAATGCAAATTAGTACAGCCACTATGGAGAACAGTGTGGAGATTCCTTAAAAAACTGGAAATAGAACTGCCTTATGATCCAGCAATCCCACTGCTGGGCATACACACTGAGGAAACCAGAAGGGAAAGAGACACTTGTACCCCAATGTTCATCGCAGCACTGTTTATAATAGCCAGGACATGGAAGCAACCTAGATGTCCATCAGCAGATGAATGGATAAGAAAGCTGTGGTACATATACACAATGGAGTATTACTCAGCCATTAAAAAGAATACATTTGAATCAGTTCTAATGAGGTGGATGAAACTGGAACCTATTATACAGAGTGAAGTAAGCCAGAAGGAAAAACATCAATACAGTATACTAACGCATATATATGGAATTTAGAAATATGGTAACAATAACCCGGTGTACGAGACAGCAAAAGAGACACTGATGTATAGAACAGTCTTATGGACTCTGTAGGAGAGGGAGAGGGTGGGAAGATTTGGGAGAATGACATTGAAACACATAAAATATCATGTAAGAAACGAGATGCCAGTCTAGGTTCGATGCATGATACTGGATGCTTGGGGCTAGTGCACTGGGACAACCCAGAGGGATGGTATGGGGAGGGAGGAGGGAGGAGGGTCCAGGATGGGGAGCACATGTATACCTGTGATGGATTCATTTTGATATTTGGCAAAACTAATACAATTATATAAAGTTTAAAAATAAAATAAAATTAAAAAAAAAAAAAAGCAAATCCCAGTCTTTGCTGCATAGGAGGGCAATATGTAAAGCATAAAGCTGCAGTGATATTGGTCTGCTCAAATAGAGGACAGAAGTTAGGGCTGTTAAAGTAGCAACAAATCTAGTGGGGAAATCACAGGGGAGGCAGCCACAGATCTTCATATAAACTTTACTCTAGTCTCTCCAATACCTGAACTGCATTTCTGTGAAGGAGACTACAAAATAACAGACAAAAGTCTGAAATAGGTAATCATAGATTTTAGGTACTTTCCACTATAGGGGAGAGGGGGCAGAATTTGGACTTCTATGGTTTTTCCAGTAGTCATGTATGGATATGAGAGTTGGAATGTGAAGAAAGCTGAGTGCTGAAGAATTGATGCTTTTGAACTGTGGTGTTGGAGAAGACTCTTGAGAGTCCCTTGGACTGCAAGGAGATCCAACCAGTCCATTCTAAAGGAGATTAGTCCTGGGTGTTCTTTGGAAGGAATGATGCTAAAACTGAAACTCCAGGACTTTGGCCACCTCATGCGAAGAGTTGACTCATTGGAAAAGACTCTGATGCTGGGAGGGATTGGGGGCAGGAGGAGAAGGGGACGACAGAGGATGAGATGGCTGGATGGCATCACCGACTTGATGGATGTGAGTCTGAGTGAACTCCGGGAGTTGGTGATGGACAGGGAGGCCTGGTGTGCTGCAATTCATGGGGTTGCAAAGAGTTGGACACAACTGAGTGACTGAACTGATCTCTTAAAATAAACAAGAGTATTCTTCAAAAAATAAAGAAAACAGAATCAATATTTTCTACAATATATCAACCACAATACCCAGTTACTAACTCAAATTTATTCCACATGTGAGGAAATAGGAAAATAGTAAAGAAAAAGGTACTTATAAGTCAATACTAAGATGCCTGAGATGACAGAATTAGGATATAAGGGCTTTAAATCAAATTAATATAGATATATGTCCAAGGTGTTAAAATACTAGCATTACATGTGAAGAGAAAGGAAATACTAATGACAAAGTTAAAACTATAAAAGGTAAGGAAAAAAATACTCAAACATAAGTCATCAGAAATTAGTTTACTGAGTTAGCTTAATAGAAAACTGCACATAGAAAAACAGAGGGTCAATTACTTGAAAGTAAAATAGTAGAACCTATACAATTTGCAGAATACAGAGCAATTCATGACTGAAAGAGATAAACACAGCTGCAGTGACCTGTGGGAAAACATCAAATCACAAACATATGTAATTCAAGTCCCAGAAGGAAAACAAGGAGAGACAGAGGTTATAAAAATTAAGTAAACAATGATTCCCTAATTCGTTTAAAAAATATCAACTTACAAACTCGAAAAACTAAGCAAACACTAAGCCGGATAAATTTAAATGCTTATAAAAGCAAAATAATTAAACTGACATCTGGCTTCTCAAAAACATCGTAAGTAAGGCAACAATGTAGAAACATTTGCAAAAATCTCAATGAAGAAAGTGTGACCAACGATTTTACATTCATTCATGCTGTCCTTCAATTATCAGGGTTTTAAAAAACAAAACCAGCTTTACACATGAAGGTATTTTTTTTTTAAACCATAAGTACTTCTTGAGAGTGATCACTAGGAAAACTAAAGGAAAAAGGCCTGATGATATGAGTCAGAAGAAAAGAGGGTAGAATCTTCTATGCTATGACAAAGTTTAGCAGTCATAGATTGGCCAGACACAGGCTCCACACCAGAAACTGGGAGAAGGATTAGATCTGCAGATTTCATGGACCACCTGAAGATCCCCAGTGTGTCTTGTGATCTGGGGTTTAGGTTGCCTGACCCCAAGATTGGCACATCAGAGCGTTGGGAAGTAGGAAACACCTTCAGGAGTTCATCTGGTCCAGGCCTCTTGCCTCTGGCTCACTCTTGGTATTGTACATCCTATGGATTTAGACAAATGTATAATGACATGTATCCATCATCATGGTATCATATGAAATAATTTCATTGCCTAAAAATCCCCAGTACTCTGCTTATTCATCCTCCCTTCCCCCTAAACCCTGGAAACCACTGGTCTTTTAATTGTCTCTATAATGTTGCCTTTTAAAAAATACAATAGATGGAATTATGCAGTTTGTAGACTTTTCACATTGTCATCTTTTACTCAGTAATTTTCATTTACTCCGTGTCTTTTAATGGCTTGATAGCTGATATTTTTTTTAACATTGAATAATATTCCATTGTATGGATTTGCCACATTTTATTTATCCATTCACCTAATAAAGGATGTCTTGTTTGCCTCCATGTTTTGGCAATTATGAATGAAACTGCTGTAAATACTGTGTGCAGATTTTTGTGCGGGTTTAACCCATTCAGGGACCATGATTGCTGGATCATGTGGTAAGAGTACGTTTATTTTGTAAGAAACTACCAAGCTGTCTTCCAAAGAGGCTGTACCACGTTTCATTCCTACCAGCAGTGAATGATAATTCTTTTGCTCTACATCCTTATCAATGTTTGGTGTTGCCAGTGTTTTGGATTTTGACCATTCTAAATAGGTGTTCAGTAGCATCTCAGTGTTGTTTTAATTTGCATTTGCCTGAGACATATGATGTGGAACATCTTTTCCTATGCCTGTTTGTATCTGTATTTCTTCTTTGGTGTGGTGTCTGTTGAGATTCTTCATCACTATTTAACATTGTACCAAAGGCATTAGTCAATGAAACTAGACAAGGGAGAAAGAAATCAATTTGAGGCATAATAATGGGTAAAGAAGTGAAGCTAAAAAATAAAATAAAATGCTATAATGGTATATCTAACAATCTCTAAGGAGTCAGTGATAAAACTAATTGAAACAATAAAAGCATTCAGTAAGATAGCAGGATGTAAAATTAATGTACAGAAATTATTAGTTTTCATATATAAATACAATTGCTGGTTAGGAGAAATAATAATAGAAAAAGCACCATTTACAATAGCATCAGAAAAAAATACTTTCTTGGGAATAAAACAAATCTGAGAAGTATAAAACTTATATGAAGAAAATGGTAAAACACTCTCGAAAGAAACAAGTAGACCTGGACACATTGAAATATATGCCCTGTTCTTGCATATGAGGAATAGACATCATAAAGATGTCTGTTAGCTCTGCTGATTTTTAAATGTAATGTGATCCTCATAAAACACTTATTTATACTTACATAGAGCTTGGTAGGGCTTCCCAGGTAGTGCTATTAGTAAAGAATCCACCTGCCAATGAAGGAAACACAGATTTGATCCCTGGGTCAGGAAGATCCTCTGGAGAAGCAAATAGCATCCTACTCCAGTCTTCTTGCCAAGAGAAATCCATGGACAGAGGTGTCTGGTGAGCTAGGCTGGCAAGTCCATGGAGTTGCAAAGAGTCAGACACGACTGAATGTCTGAGAACAGCAGAGTTTGGTGAGTTGATACTAAAGACAAGTCATAATCAAATTTTATAGAAAACAGTTATGCAAGTTGAGCTAGGATAACACATAGAAAGGAAAACTACTGGAATGGATTAACCCCATTAGACGTTAAAACATACAGTAAAGTGCCATTTAATAAAACAGAATAGTGCTGATATAAAAAATAGTGTGATGCAATAATTGCCAGAAGGTGACCCAAACACACATGCAGAGTCAATATATATGATTAATATGGCATCTTAAAACACTAGAGGAAAGGTGGATTTAAAAAAAACATAGTGTTGGCAACCTGTGACCCAACACATGCCAAGTACTTACATCAGCACCATTTGCTTCAGCACTGTTCCATTCTAGAACAAGAGTTCTGGTGCTGGGAGGGAGGAGCACACACTCTAAGGGAAGACAGTCAGCTTGGACTTAAACTCGGGGTTTCTGTCCAGCAACATGGGACTTGCCCCTACTCCCCAATAAGGCAGTGACAGCCACTGAACAGAAGGGAAGCACTGGAGCCCAGTTGGTTCTAGCTCCTCCCCTCCATATCCAGCTCAACCTTCTACCAAGGTGAAAGCTGCCAGCAAACCCTGAGGAAAGATGCGACTTGTATTCATATCAAATCCAGCTCTCCCACCAAAGCCACTGGACAAGTATGGACTGTATAGGGATGTGCCCACACAAGGACACCCTTTCAAGATGCAGTAGACTACTGTTTCTCGTAAATTTCATAGAGAAAGTTAAGATAAAGGAGGAGAAGGATGAGTTTGTGTCAATTGAAAAAACAAGATGAAAACCCCTGGGGGAAAAGGTAATAAAACAGAAATAAGCAATTTACCAGATAAAGAATTCAAAACATTAGTAATGTTAACTGAATTAGGAAAAAGACTAGATGAACACAGTGAAAATTTTAACAAGGAACTAGAAAATATTTTTTTTTAAAAAACTGTCAGAAATGAAGAAAAAAATAACTGAAATGAAAACACAATAGAAGGAATTAATAGCAGACTAGGTAATACAGAAGAACACATAAGTAATCTGAAAGATAGAATAATTAAAATCACCCAAATAAGAGCAAAAAACACAAACTTTAAAAAATGAGAATAGTTTAAGGGACATCAGAGACAACATCAAGCATTTGCATTTTAGGGGTCCCAGAAGCAGAAGAGAGAAAAGGGTTGAAAATGTATCTGACAAAATTATGGCTAGAAACTTCCCAAGCCTGCAGCAGGAAACAGATATGAAAGTCAAAGAAGGTCCCAGACAACATGAACCCAAACAGACCCACACGATACATATCATAATTAACATGGCAAAAGTTAAAGAGAGAATTCCAAAGGAAGCAAGAGATAAGCAAAGAATCATAAACAAGTGAAAAGCCATAAGGCTATCAACTGATTTTTCTGCAGAATTTTGCAGGTCAGAGGGAGTGGCATGATAAATTCAAAGTGCTGACAGGGAAAGAACCTGCAACTAATAAAAATCTAACCAGTCCATATAGAATTGAAAGACAAAAAATAATTTCTCAGGCAAGCAGAAACTAAAAGCATTCATCAATAATAAATCAATCCTAAAAGAAATGTTAAAGATTCTTCCTTAAGTGGAAAGGAAAAGGCTATAGCAAGAAGTGAGAATCTACAAACTATAAACGTTGGAGAGGATGTGATGAAAAGGGAACCCTCCTACATTGTTGGTGGGAATGTAAATTGATACAGCCACTATGGAGAACTGTATGGAGGTTCCAAAAAACCTAGGACTAGAACTACCATATGACCCAACAATCTCACTACTGGGCATATACCCTGAGAAAATCATAAATGAAAGAGATGCATGTACCCTTACACAATTGTTGTTTGTGAATTTTTTTGTGATAGTCACTTTGACTAGTGTGAGATGATACCTCATTGTAGTCCTGATTTGCATTTCTCTAATTAGTAATGTTGAACATCTTTTCATGTGCTTCTTGGCCATCTTTATGTCTTTTTTGGAGAAATGTCTATTTAGATCTTCCGTCCATTTTTTGACTGAGTTGTTTGTTTTCATGATATTAAGCTGCATAAGCTGTTTGTAAATTTCATAGGCTAATCCCTTTTGGTTACATCATTTGCTAGTATTCTCTCCCATTCTGTGGGTTTTATTTTCATTTTGTTTATGGTTTCCTTTGCTGTGAAAAAGTGTTTGAATTTAATTAGTTCCCATTTGTTTATTTTTGTTTTTATTTCCATTACTCTAGGAGAGAGATCAAAAAAGGTATTGCTGCAATTTATGTCAGAGTGTTCTGTCTATGTTTTCCTTGAAGAGTTTTATAGTATCTTGTCTCACATTTAGGTCTTTAATAATTTTAAATTTATTTTTGTATGTGGTGTTAAAGAATGTTCTAATTTCACTATTTACATGTAGCTGTCCAGTTTTCCCAATACCATTTATTGAAGAGACTCATTCAATGTCAATGGACTAAATCAAAGTACATAGAGTGGCTGAATATATGCCAACATAAGACCTGTATATATGTTGCTTATAAGAGACTCACTTCAGAGCTGAAGCACATACAGAAAGAAAGTGAGGGGATAGAAAAGGATATTTCAAACAAGTGGAAATAACAAGGAATATGGGGGTCGCCATACTGATATCAGAGAAAACAGACTTTAAAACAAAGTTTCTAACAGAAGACAATGAAGATCATGATGTAATAATATAGGAATCAATACAAAAAGAAGATATTGTACTCGTTAACATGCTGCTACTGCTAAGTCGCTTCAGTCGTGTCCTACTCTGTGTGACCCCATAGACAGCAGCCCTCCAGGCTCCCCCGTCCCTGGGATTCTCCAGGCAAGAACACTGGAGTGGGCTGCCATTAAACTGAAAGACATTCATCTAAAATCAGGAACAAGACAAGGATGCCCATAAGAATGAAATTAGAACATTTTCTCACACCATATGTAAAATAAAATAGATTAAAGATATAAAACTGCTAGGAGAGAACATAGAAAACTCTTTGACATAAATTTGTAACAATATTTTTTTGGATCTTTCTTCCTAAGGCGAAAGAAATGAGTGAAAATAAATGAACAAGACCTAATTAAACTTAAAAGCTTCTGCACAGCATAAGAAACTGTTGACAAAACAAAAAGACAACATACTGAATGGGAGAAAATATTTGGAAATGATGTGACTGATAAGGGGTTAATATCCAAAAAATAGGAAGACAATACTGATATGTACAGCTACATTGATGAATCTCCAAAAATGCTGTGTGAAAGAAGCCAGACACAAAAGAGTATGTACTTTATCGTCACATTTGTGTGACATTCTAGAAGAGACAAAACCAGGCTATAGCACAATAAAGCAGATTTGTGCTTGCCCGGAGATTGAATTCAATGGGGCATAAGGGAACTTTCTGGGGTGAAGGGAATTTTCTATACTTTGATAATGCTATCATTTTATAGGTGTCTACAGTTGACAAACGGAGAAGGCGATGGCACCCCACTCCAGTACTCTTGCCTGGAAAATCCCACGGACAGAGGAGCCTGGTGGGCTGCAGTCCATGGGGTCACTAAGAGTCGGACACGACTGAGCGACTTCACTTTCACTTTTCACTTTCATACATTGGAGAAGGAAATGGCAACCCACTCCAGTGTTCTTGCCTGGAGAATCCCAGGGACAGAGGAGCCTAGTGGGCTGCCGTCTATGGGGTCACACAGAGTTGGACATGACTGAAGTGACTTAGCAGCAGCACAGTTGACAAAACATTGAAATGCACAGTTTCAGTGGGCTTATTATTGGAGATAAATTATTTTACACAAATTAAGAGTGACACATAAGAGTCAGGAAAAAAGTCTTTTCATTTAATTGATCTTATATTACCTAAAAGAAATTTACAGCTTTTGAAGGGAAGCTGTTCAGCCTCTCCTCACCTATCTTTTCTAAAAGCTGGTTCATTTTTAAAAAACACTGAAGCAGTTATGCCCTTAGAGATTTTTTTTTTAATGTGCGGATGCTTTGTTATAATATCAAATTAGATTTCATTGAGAAATAAAGCACTGGAGTCATATGTGACTCAAAGGCTATTTCCTAACACCAAAGGCTACTTCCTAACACCAGAGGTAGTTTTCAATGGTCCGCATGGTGAATTAGTTCCATAGCCCCTATTCATAATGGGAGTTTAACTTCTGTTCTATAGCTGATGAAGCTGAAAATAGGCCTTGTGCTTTGGGGGTTAGTTTCTCATTTGGACTTCATATAAGAAAGCATATTTCACCATTTTTAAATTAAAAAATAATTAAAAAAACAAAGATATTGCAAGTTCTTGCTTAGTGGAATGCCCAGAACATGCCACTTTTCTTTGAAACTATCTCTGCAGACTCTTTTGATTATTTAAAGAATATATGCTTGGAGAGACTCCTAGAAACACTTTTGTAAGAGATGCACAATACTTATAAAGCATAGGTATTAGCACCAAGGATACAAGCATCCTACTTCTCTCTTCAGACTCACTAATAATCTTTTTTTTTTTTTTTCTTATTGGGTGTAAATATTCCAGCAAGAAAATTACAGTGAGCATGCTTGCTTTGGTTACCAGGATTCTAGCTATAAAATTATTTTCGTTCTATCTACTGTTTATGTCTCTTGACGCTGAAAGAATGACAGTGAATGTCAATCAGCCTCATTCATTGCTTTCTACAGGTGTCCTCCTCGTTCAGATATTCAGAAATCTTACTGAAGGAAATAAAATACATGCTGGATTATAAGTAACTCTACCAGAAAAAAATGATGAGAACATGTCTTGTGAATAACCTTCACAGGACAACCCTGTGTATTGGATACATTTTCCATTTGAACCTTAGATTTTCCTCTAAGACTACCAGAAATCTATTATCATAAAGCAAGGGCATACTTAATAGGATCTAGTACCCTTTCTACTTGTTATAAGGTTTTTCATATCTGTTACATAGTCTTGCCCTTCTATAGATATGTGCATGTGTGTGTGTGCCCAGACATGTGCATGCATGCATTATTACAGATGCAGGTTGCACAAATAATATTCAATCTAAGTTTCTTTGTCCTTTTAGAATTCTTATTACTTAGTGCAGTTCAGGTTTCTGTAGTTAGAGATTATTGAAAATAAGGAGTTTGTACCAATTTTTGTTGAAATAATGCAGTTTGGTGGCACTAATTCATCTGTGATTAGCTTGTGCTACCTAAAACATAGTAAAGATGCTCTTAAAAGAGTAAACATTACACTATGATACAGTAGGTGGTCTACAAATTTAATCATCACTTATTAAGCATCTGTTACTGTCAAGTAAAGAGAAACGTGACATGATACATGCTTTCCAAGGGCTAATCAATGAGAGATTTGTTTGAGAATGTATACAATTCAGAGTTTCCAAATATATATATAATAATAATAGTAATACTGATAATACTTTTTTAGTTTGTCAGATTAAGTGGGGGTCTGCAGGGTGCTCTTCTGTAATGGCCTGAAGAAGCATTTGCACAGGCACTTTTTGAATATCTGTAGTGACTGAGAATTTGCTAAATCTTAAAATGGGGCTTCCCTGATGGCTCAGCAGCTAAAAAATCCACCAGCAATGTAAGAGACACAAGAGATGTGGGTTTGATCCCTGCATCGTGAAGATCCTGTGGAAGAGGAAATGGTAACCACTCCAGTATTCTTGCCTGGAGAATTCCATGGACGGAGGAGCCTGGTGGGCTATAGTCCACGGGGTCGCAAAGAGTCGGACACAACTGAGCGACTTCACTGGGCATTGGAAGCCATGCTAACTACATATCTTATTTTGTGTTGACAAACAGTGCTGTAAGGGGATATTTTATTCCTTTTCTTTTTTATAATTTTCATTTTAAATTTCTTTAAAATATGTAATAAGTCATAAGATTAAATATTTTAGATTTATAATGGCCTGGAGAAATAGAAATTCTTGAATGGAAAAAAATTAAGTTTTATAAATTAAAAAACAATTTTGGAATGGAGTTAATGTCAAAATGGGCCTGATGATTTGCTTTTTGAAATAACTCCCCAATCTGTTTCTTTAATTTTTTTTTTTCTCAATTAAATATATTTTGTCCTAAGTGCTGGTTGAAGTACTATGCAGGTGAGAATGTGGTATAAAGTTCTAATAGCATTAATATTTTCTAATGTCAGCAAGCTATTTATTTTGTTGTTTTTTGCCACTTATCACATGCTATTTTTTTTAACCTTATCAACTGTCTGAAAATAAAATCTGTTGCTTTCAAGACAATGTTCTTATTTGCTTTTGGTTTTATTGCAATAGCTTTCATATTGAGTTTGCTTAAGCCATGTATTTTGTATTCAGGCAGATGTTTACAAAATAAATATTCATATTGAGTTTATGTGGCTCATAATTCCATGCATTACAAATTGTTACAGGTGACTCTACAGACCTCATTTTCTTCTCACTTAAAAAATGCACTTGCCTAATAAAGATATACAGTGATTTAAATAACTTTGCACTGTCAATCATTGATAGGAAAGTATAACCTGACCTGCTCTGGATTGATCTCTGGTGGGAAATGCATTTAAAATTGCTATACATGCAACTATTGGTTAGCACAGTCTTTTCCTGGGATGTCATCTGTCATCAGTGTGCATTTTTGCCATTGTTTGTTTGTCTGTTTCTTTGAGAGACTCTCCTGCCCCTTGTCAGGTAAAAACACAATGCAAATTTATGTCTTTTTGCTCTTAGCAGTCTGGTGGGGCCCATCATTTGGAACTGGTAGTTTTAAATCCAAATTAATTATAGGATGATTTGCAAACTTGTGTTATGAGTATTATACAAATTCACAAGATTAAAATTTAATATAGACTAAGAAATATATTGCTTTTATGGGCTGAAATACAGCCTGTTGGGGTAACATCACATCCATTTTTTAGAAGACTGTTTTTTAGAGTAGTTTTATATTAATTTGAGAGGAAGATATAAAGATTCTCTATATACCTCTGGCCATGACACATGCATAACTTCTCTCAACATCCCCCTGTAGTGGTACATTTGTTACAATCAATGAACCTACACAGACACACCACAGTCATTCAAAGTTCACTGTTTACATTAGGGTTCATTCTTGTGCATTCTAGGGGTTTGGAGAAATGTATAATGACATATAACCTTCATTACAGTATCATATGCGGCCTTCAAAATCCTGTGTGCTCTGCCTACTTATCCCTTCCTACCCCATAACCCTTGGCAACCACCGATCTTTTCCTGGCCTCATAATCTTGCCTTTTCAAGAATGTCATAGTTGGATTCATACATTAGCTTTTGCAGATTGCTTCTTTCTTTTTTTGAGTTAATATTTACTTTATTGCTGAAAAATGCTCACCAACAGCGGGCTGTCAGCGAGTTGCAATCTTTTTGCAATAGTCACATCAAAGACCATTGATAACCATGAAAAAAGTCATCAAAATGAAAAACTTAAAGTATTGTCAGAATTCCCAAAATGTGACCCAGAGACACAAAGTTAGCAAATGCTGTTAGAAAATGGTGCCAGTAGAGTTGCTCGATGTAGGGGTGCCACAAATGTTCAATTTGTTAAAAAAACACAGTGTCTGTGAAGCACCATAAAGCAAGGTGGCCTGTAATTAATGCTACTATGTGTTGTGGGGGGTTTTGTGTCTTACACTTGTTTTCATAGCTAAAAAGCAAAATTCTTTCTCAATGCTCTTGTCAAACAGATCTCATTAGACTGACATGGTTGTGTTTCTTAAGTTTGTTTTTTCCTTCTGATATCTCTTCACAAGCATGGACCCAAAAAGTCACTCATTTTTGGTGAGTCTCTTCAAAAACTTGTACATCTTGAGATGATTTTCAAACATATATTCTGACTTGACCCCGCTTGGCACTCATGATGTCTCTCATTATCAGCATCAAACACCATTGTCCTACACATGATTCCTCAACATTGATAAAAACTCTACCATGGAATATAATTGCCCACTTTGTTGATCACTAAGCATTTTTTATTTATTCCTACTTTACATCATCTCTACTGGGTTTTCTTCTCTCTATAAATAGGTTTTGTTCTTCACTAGCTCTTTAAAACGGAGAAGGCAATGGCACCCCACTCCAGTACTCTTGCCTGGAAAATCCCATGGATGGAGGAGCCTGGTAGGCTGTAGTCCATGGGGTCACCAAGAGTCGGGCATGACTGAGCGACTTCACTTTCACTTTTCACTTTCATGCATTGGAGAAGGAAATGGCAACCCACTCCAGTATTCTTGCCTAGAGAATCCCAGGGACAGAGGAGCCTGGTGGGCTGCTGTCTATGGGGTCACACAGAGTCAGACACGACTGAAGCGACTTAGCAGCAGCAGCAGCAACAGGATGCCAGGTGATGCTGGTACTACTGCTGATCTGGGACCTCACTTGGAGACTCAGGCCTTTACCAGCAGGCCTGATGCAGTGCGCTGCTGGCCAGTTGTCTCAACTCAGTTCAGTTCAGTCTCTCAGTCGTGTCCGACTCTCTACGACTCCATGGACTGCAGCACACCAGGCTTCCCTGTCCATCACCCACTCCTGGAGCTTACTCAAACTCATGTCCGTTGAGTCGGTGATGCCATCCAACCATCTCATCCTCTGTCGTTCCCTTCTTCTCCCGCCTTCAATCTTTCCTAGCATCAGGGTGTTTTCAGTGAGTCAGTTTTTCACATCAAGTGGCAAAGCATGGAGTTTCAGCTTCAGCATCAGTCCTTCCAATGAATATTCAGGACTGATTTCCTTTATGATGGACTGATTTGATTTCTTTGCAGTCCAAGGGACTCTCAAGAGTCTTCTCCAACAGCACAGTTCAAAAGCATCAATTTTTTGGAGCTCAGTTTTCTTTATAGTCCAACCCACAGCTGGAGAAACTTAATTCATGCCTATTTATTCTGCACCACACACATAGGGAGGAATGCAGGCCTTTCATTGGTTCAGTAGGGCAGTGTAACTTTACAACAAATTTGATGTGGGTAGCAGAGCTGAGGCCTTGATGAGTTTTCCAGCTCCCATAGATTCCTCATCCCTTCCTGGATTCCTTGCTGGACACACTGTTTCCTCTGGGACTAGGACACTTGGATTTTCCCTGCTTGGATCCTTCTGGAAGCTAAAGATGAACACGTCTGGGAATCCATCTGGTTGTCTTCTGGACATGCGTGACCCTGTGCTCACTCTGGCATTTTTTGTTTGCCTGTGCTCATTTCATTCCATAGCTTGTTGTTAAGACTTTGCAGTTTGCGTTTTCTGTGCCAGTGAGTCTAGCGCCCTTGGTCAGACATTCCAGGGCCAGACTTGAAGTCCACCAGGCTACCTTCTCTGCTTTTCAAACATGGATTATTTATTCAGTCGAACAATGTTGTTGCTATGACTGCTACCCACTCTTCCCCTCTCTTGTTTACTATACAAGTTTCCAGACCCCTCAACCCCAGCTCTATCTCCCTCATGCTCTGAGACTCATTGCTGCCTTGGTGTTTTTCCTCTCTGAATGATTACTTTTCTGGTAAGATCATGCATCTCAGCTGGAAGTTTCTAACGCCACCTACATGTATGACTTGGATCCAGGTAAGTCAGCTATATTTTTTTCCTGTTTAAACCTGTGTTGATGAGGTCTATGAGCTTGTTATGTCAAGTGTAGCCTGAAGACCACTGGCTTTCAGTGTGTTAGGGGAGCTTGTTGGAAATGCAGAGCCTCAGCCCCACCTCAGATGGACTGAGTTACAATCCGCGTGTCACAAGACTGCAGCTGACTTTCATGCACATTTTAAAGAACTGATGTATGGTGTAGTGCCTATAGGCTGAACCACCGGAGACTAATTGTGACTCAGCATTACCAATCACTACTGTCCCTACCCCTTTATCACCACTGATGTAATTTTACAAAACTGTGCTGGGTAAGTTTTCTGCTGATAATGTGACTTTTGACCAACAACCCATGATTCTGCAGGAACCTGAAATCGGTCTGTGTGTTTCCACTGGTTGTTTCTTAAAATATCTTTTGCAGGCTGCTGCTGCTGCTAAGTCGCTTCAGTTGTGTCCGAAACTGTGCGACCCCATAGACGGCAGCCCACCAGGCTCCGCCGTCCCTGGGATTCTGCAGGCAAGAACACTGGAGTGGGTTGCCATTTCCTTCTCCAATGCATGAAAGTGAAAAGTGAAAGTGAAGTTGCTCAGTCATTTCTGACTCTTAGCGATCCCATGGTCTGCAGCCTACCAAGCTCCTCCATCCATGGGATTTTCCAGGCAAGAGTACTGGAGTGGGGTGCCACTGCCTTCTCTGTCTTGCATGCTAAGTTGCTTCAATTGTGTCGAACTCTTTTGATCCTACAGACTGTAGTGTGCCAGGGTCCTCTGTCCATGGGATTTCCTAGGTAAGAATACTGGAGTGGATTGTCATACCTTCCTCCAGAGGATCTTCCTGATGTAGGAACTGAACCTGCATCTTTTATGTCTCCTGCATTGGCAGGTGGGTTTTTTACTGTCTCAGGCCCCTGGGAAGGATATCACTTACACAAGGCCTTTTCAATTATGTCAGCATACTAAAGGAATATTTCTCCACGCTTTTAGCCATAATCTGATGTGGGCTTGGGTGACAAGTAGCCTGTGGGTCCAGGGTGGATGAGTTGAACCATTTAGGTTCTACAATAAATTTTAGGTGCTTAATGTAATGCTGGTCCACAAGACATGGCTATCCAAACATCTCTCGTTAGCCTTTTCTATGGAGAAGGTGTAGAAATTAGATCAGCCTGGGCGAAACCCCGGAGCTTCTGAGGTGAGTGGAGTCAAAACCTGAGTAGCTACAGAAACTCCTGCCTCTATTCTGTTTTTAAAAAATTGATATATAATTGCCTGATAACATTGTGTAAATTTAAGGTATACAATGTATTGATTTCATACATTTATATATTGCCATGTGATTACCACTGCAGCATTGGCTAATACCTGTCACATTACATAGTTATAATTTCATTTTTGTGGTGAGAACATTAACATCTAATCTCAGCAGTTTTGAAGCATGTAACACAGTACTGTTGACTATGATCACAGTGCTGTATGTTAGATCTCCAGAACTTATGCATCTTCTAGTTGCAAGTTTGTTCCCTGTGACCAACATCTCCACTTCATTGTGATGCCTGGATTTTCAGGGTAATATAACAGTTGAGTAGTATTCTACTTGTGTGCATTCCATGTGAATAATCTACTAATTTAGACACGTCCTGTTAGAAATAAATTGATTAAATAGGTCAGATAACTGTTTTTTTTTTTTTTTTTTAGAAGCAATTTGGCTGGAAATAAATTGAATAATCACAAACCAGGGCATGTAACTTATGTATACATATAATGCAACTCATTTTGGCTTTCAAACTTCCACATCTGCATAGAGCAAATGGACAGAGCTATTCATTTCTAGAATATTCAGTATAATTCAGTAATTTGAAAGCCAAACTCAAGTTATATAATATTGCCACTGTCTATTTCATAGCTTAATTATTTGAGGTAAACCCTCAGCCCTTAGTGGTTTACTTTCCCTCCCTTTATCTGACTTTCTCCCTCCTGTGATCCACGTTGCTAAGTAGTGGTGGTAGGAGGTGCTTATGCATTATTCTGACGTTGTAGCAGTAGTGTTTGGTCAGTAATGACTACAGCTTTTTTTCTCATGCCTCTCAATCTTTGGGCAGCAGCAGCTCCTCAAGGACAATGCCCGATGCATACTAAGAGTTTATTGAGAGTCCACTGGTTAAATCAAAAGCAAGATTTTTAAAATCACACTGTTAAATCCAAAACTTGTTCACATGAATTTCTTACAGACTAGGCAATTTCAGAATCATCCTATAGCTTCTTTCTAGAACAGGGTCTTATAAACAATATTGTTTGTGGTGGATAGATTTTAATTATTCTCTAAAATGCCCATAAAGTATTGTGCAGGTATTGCTTCATTTGTTTGGAAATTAGGATGTAAATATTAGGGGTAGAGAGGTTTAAATCAACACAGTTTATCCATGTACATTCACCAGATTTGTTTTATGTCTGCAATTTGTATATCTAAGCTTCACTAGGCTGTGACTATAAAAAGAGGTCACACTGGCTTTCTTTTCTTATTAAAATTTAATGCTTAATTTACAAGAGCTCAATCCTCTACTGACTCCAAGGGGAAGAATCCCCCAAAGAAAGGACAGCTCATTGTTTATGTGAACTACAAAGAAATATCATGCATATGTTCACAACTTATCTGCAGTGTTCTTCCTTTCATGTTCTCATGCCTCTTAGCCAGTGGCTACTATTTTAGGACATCATCTCAAGAAACTCAGTACTGCCAGAATCATAGTGTCTTTCTAGAGACGTCAACTATACCGAAAGTGTTTTATCTCAGAGTTCACAAGAAGTCTGAGTGGTGCTTGATTCTCTGCACAGCTGGGAAGAATTGCCCTTACCATGTCATTTTGTCACCTGGGTCCTGAAATGACACTGTTTAAGTCCAGAATTTCACAGATAAACTCAGGAATGTTGTCCCTTTAATTCCTTCAAACTTGCTTATCACAATGCTATGTAATCAAACAAGAACAGTTAACATTTTCATTTCTGATCTCCATCAATATTCATCTATTTGAGTAAAAACCATAAAGGATATACTTGCCATAGGCATTCACAGAATGAATGCCTACTGTCTCTAGATATATTAATGAGAAGTATGATGGGCTTTATTTCCAGAATTCAAGTTGTATTCAACCTAAGTTGAATACAGTTAATTTTGGTTAAAATTCCTTTTTTTTTTTATTGAATGACTTAAATAACCATTTCAACTTCTCACTAAACTGTTCAGAAAGAGTATGTTTTTTAAAATAATAATAATAAATATATCATAAACATGTAATAAATAACAGCACACCAGTATGTAAGCCAAAGAAGAAAAAGATCTGTTTTTTATTTAGTGGTATTTATACTTTTTAAAGGAAGTCAAACATAAAAGAGAACAATAATGCAGTTCCATTTACTAACTGCCAAGTGGAAAATAAACAGAATATTAAAGACATGGGGGAGGTACTGAATAATTAACAATATTCATAATTCTTCTTTCTCAAAGTTATAATTATTTTTCATTCATAAAACACTATGGAAAAATATCACAATATAATATGCAATCAGTTTCTTCATCAGAAGAATATACATTTACTGAAATACTGAGATAAGCAAAAAAGAAACACTTTCCCTCATTAACAATTAGAACTTCTGTACAATAACATTAGTGTCATTAATATCTAGTTCCTAATTTGTGTGCTTAGCTTGCCTTAACCATTTTGTATTTTGTAAATTTATTTCTAGAGCATGAATTTTTAAACTTGATGGCACATTGGAATCACATGGGAAAGCAGTAAAGAAATAACTGCTGTCCTGGTCTCACACCTAAAGTTTCTCATTGGATTGTAATGTGATGTGATGGATTGTATATGATGTGGCCTGGGAGATTCCAGTGCATAACCAAGTTTGAGAACCTGTGTTCTAGAGTTAGAGGATGTCTTGAATCATGCCATATTGAGCCTTGTTCACTATATTACTGTTTAGTCACTCAGTCATGTCCAACTCTTTGTGAAACCATGGACTGTAGCCTACTAGGCTATGCTGTCTGTGAAATTCTCCAGGCAAGATCACTGAGTGGGTTCCCATTTCCTCCTCCAGGGGATCTTCCCCACCTATAGATGGATGTAGCACTTTATAAGGTTTAAGTGTACATGTTCTGAATTTTAACTGTCGAAGTTGGAGCTTCAGTCTACCAATTATATGTATGTCACTTTATACAAATTACTTAGCCTTACTAAGTTTCAGTTTCCTTATCCTTAAAACAAGGAGGGCAAACTTACCTATCTCAGGATTCTAATGAAGATCAAATTAATTAGGTTGGAAAGTAATCTGAATCTGACACATAGAGTAACTTATTACAAATTAACAACTCATAATTTTTATTATTAATAAGTTAATCCATGTAAATCATTTATCAAAGCACCTGGCACACTAAATGTTGATACTATTCTTAAGCTGCAGAGGTCATGACTGCTTTCTATGGTCATACTACCAAGTAGAAGCCCTCTGCAGGAGCCAATTTTTAGAGAGCTTGATTAAGAGAGAAATCTACTGGTGCATTCAAAATGCAGACTTCAGTTCAGTTCAATCGCTCAGTCATGTCTGACTCTTTGCTACCCCATGGACTGCAGCACGCCAGCCCTCCCTGTCCATCACCAACTCCCGAAGTTTACTCAAACTCATGTCCATTGAATCAGTGGTGCCATCCAACCATCTCATTCTCTGTAATCCCCTTCTACTCCTGCCTTCAATCTTTCCCAACAACAGGGTCTTTTCAAATGAGTCAGCTCTTTGCATCAGGTGGCCAACATATTGGAGTTTCAGCTTCAACATCCGTTCTTTCAATGAACACTCAGGACTGATCTCCTTTAGGATGGACTGGTGGATCTCCTTGCAGTCTAAGGGACTCTCAAGAGTCTTCTCCAACACCACAGTTCAAAAGCATCAATTCTTTGGCGCTCAGCTTTCTTCATAGTCCAAGTCTCATATCCATACATGACTACTGGAAAAACCATAGCCTTGACTAGATGGACCTTTTTTGGCAAAATAATGTCTCTGCTTTTTAACATGCTGTCTAGGTTGGTCATAACTTTTCTTCCAAGGAGTATGCATCTTTTAATTTCATGGCTGCAGTCACCATCTGCAGTGATTTTGGAGCCCAAAATAATAGTCTGTCACTCTTTCCATTGTTTCCCTATCTATCTCCCATGAAATGATGGGACCAGATGCCATGATCTTAGTTTTCTGAATGTTGAGTTTTATTTTTTAATATACATTTATTTATTTTAATTGGAGGCTAATTACTTTATTGTATTGGTTTTGCTATACATTGACATGAATCCGCCACAGGTGTACAAGTGTTCCCCATCCTGAACCCCTCTCCCACATCCCTCCCTATACCATCCCTCTGGGTCATCCCAGTGCACTAGTCCCGAGTATCCTGTATCATGCATCTGTCCTGGACTTTTTCACTCTCCTCTTTCACTTTCATCAAGAGGCTCTTTAGTTCTTTGCTTTCTGCCATAAGCATGGTATCATCTGCATATCTGAATTTCTCCTGACAATCTTGATTCCAGCTTGTGCTTTAACCAGTCCAGCATTTCTCATGATGTACTCTGCATATAGGTTAAATAAGCAGGCTGACAATATACAGCCTTGACGTACTCCTCTCCGGGTTTGGAACCAGTCTCTCGTTTCATGTCCAGTTCTACTTGTTGTTTCTTGACCTGCATACAGATTTCTCAAGAGGCAGGTCAGGTGGTCTTGTATTCCCATCTCTATAGAATTTTCCACAGTTTGTTGTGATCCACATAGTCAAAGGCTTTGGCATAGTCAATAAAGCAGAAATTGATGTGTTGCTGGAATTATCTTGCTTTTTCGATGATCCAGCGGATGTTGGCAATTTGATCTCTGGTTCCTCTGCCTTTTCTAAAACCAGCTTGAACATCTGGAAGTTCACGGTTCACGTATTGTTGAAGCCTGGCCTGGAGAATTTTGAGCATTACTTAACTAGCTTGTGAGATAAGTCCAATTGTGTGGTAGTTTGAACATTCTTTGGCATCGCCTTTCTTTGGGATTGGAATGAAAACGGAACTTTTCCAGTCCTCTGGCCACTGCTGAGTTTTCCAAATTTGCTGACATATTGAGTACAGCACTTTCAAAGCATCAACTTCTAAGATTTGAAATAGCTCAACCGGAATTCCATCATCTCCTCTAGCTTTGCTTGTAGTGGTGCTTCCTAAGGTCCACTGGACTTTGCATTGCAGGATGTCTGGCTCTAGGTGAGTGACCACACCATTGTGATTATCTGGGTCTTGAAGATCTTTTTTGTACAGTTCTTCTGTGTATTCTTGCCACCTCTTCTTAATATCATCTGCTTCTGTTAGGTCCATACCATTTCTGTCCTTTATCGAGCCCATCTTTGCATGAAATATACCCTTGGTGTCGCTAATTTTCTTGAAGAGATCTCTAGTTTCCCATTTTAATGTTTTCCTCTATTTCTTTGCACTGATCACTGAGGAAGGCTTTCTTATTTCTCCTTGCTATTCTTTGGAACTCTGCATTCAAATGGGTATATCTTTCCTTTTCTCCTTTGCTTTTCGCATCTCTTCTTTTCACAGCTATTTGTAAGGCCTCCTCAGACAGCCATTTTGCTTTTTTGCATTTCTTTTTCTTGGGGATGGTCTTTCTCTCTGTCTCCTGTACAATTTCATGAACCTCTGTCCATAGTTCATCAGGCACTCTGTTTATCAGATCTAGTCCCTTAAATCTATTTCTCACTTCCACTGTATAATCATAAGGGATTTGATTTGGGTCATACCTGAATGGTCTAGTGGTTTTCCCTACTTTCTTCAGTTTAAGTCTGAATTTGGCAATAAGGAGTTCATGATCTGAGCCACAGTCAGCTCCCGGTCTTGTTTTTGCTGACTGTATAGAACGTCTCCATCTTTGGCTGCAAAGAATATAATCAATCTGATTTTGATGTTAACCATCTGATGGTGGCCATGTGTAGAGTCTTCTCTTGTGTTGTGAAGTGGGTGTTTGTTATTACCAGTGAGTTCTCTTGGCAAAACTCTATTAGTCTTTGCCTTATTTCATTCTGTACTCCAAAGCCAAATTTGCCTGTTACTCCAGGTGTTTCTTGATTTTGTTTGCATTCCAGTCCCCTATAATGAAAAAGACATCTTTTTTGGGTGTTAGTTCTAAAAGGTCTTGTAGGTCTTCATAGAACCATTCAACTTTAGCTCTTCAGAATTACTGGTTGGGGCATAGACTTGAATTACCATGTATTGAATGGTTTACCTAGGAAACAAACAGAGATCATTCTAGATTATAGCATCTCATCTTTTTAAAGATGAATTTGGATACCAGTTCAGGTTACCTGTTTCACTTCCAAACTCTATCTTTGGTAATCAAGCTAGGAATTATGTAATTCTGAGATATTATATTATTATATATTTAGAAGTGTTAAACTTTTCTTTTAGAAAAGCAAATTGCCTCTTGCCTACAATGGGAGACCCGGGTTCAATCCCTGGGTCGGGAGGATCTCCTGGAAAAGGAAATACCAATCCACTCCAGTACTCTTGCCTGGAAAATCCCATGGACAGAGGAGCCTGGTAGGCTAACGTCCATGGTGTCGCAAAGAGTCGGACACGACTGAGCGGCTTCACTTTCACTTTCTACAATGTTAAAAGAGTAAGATTTTTTTCATATATACTTGAAAAGTGATGCACAAAACAAGTGGTAGCTAAGAGAAAGGAAGAGAAATAATACAAACAATGAAATGAAGAAGACTATCAAATTCTCATTTGGAAAATACGAGGCTCCAACTGATGTGATGTTGGACCCAATTTGTATGTTTACTTTTATATTTTTTTTTGTTTTAAGATAAATTTAGAATTATAGAAAAGTTGCAAAAATAGCACAAAGCACCCCCTATACTGGTGCTAAACTTAGTTTCCTTTAATGTTAAGATCTTATATAACCATAGTACAGTTCTCAAAATCAGTCTTAACATTACAACATTGCTATTAACTAATTTACAGAATTAATTTGTATTTCATCAGTTTTTCACTTAATGTCCCTTTTCTGTTCCAGGATGCATTGCAGGATACCATATTTTATTTAGTTGTTCATGTTTCCTTACTCTCCTCCAACCTGTGACAATTCCTAAGTCCTTCTTTTTCTTTTTGTTTATTTTTTATTGAAGTATAGTCGATTTACAATGCCGTGTTAGTTTATGCTGTAAAGCAAAGTGATTCAGTTATACATATGTATACATTCTTTTTGTATTCTTTTCCATTATGGTTTTGTCATAGGATATTGAATATACTTCCCTATACTATACAGTAGGACCTTGTTGTTTAAACATTCTATATGTTAATAGTTTGCATCTTATAACCCCGAAGTCGCAATCCATCCCTCCTCCTCTCCTCTCCCTGAGCAACCACAAGTCTGTTCTGTTTCTGTTTTTTAGATCGGTTTATTTGTGTCATATTTTATATTCCACATATGTGATATCATGTGGTATTTATTTCTCTTTCTGACTTCACTTAGTATGATAATCTCCAAGTCCATCCATGTTGTTGCAAATAGCATTACTTTATTCTTATCGGTGAGTAGTACTCCATTGTATACATGTAACATCTTCTTTATCCATTCATAAGTCGATGGATGGTTAGGTTGTTTCCATGTCTCAGTTACTGTGAATAGTGCTGCTATGAATATAGGGGTGCATGTATCTTTTTGAATTATATTTTTGTCCAGTTGTATGCTGAGGAGTGGAATTGCAAGATCATATGGTAACTCTATTTTTAGATTTTTTTAGAAACCTCCATACTGCTGTCTGTAGCAGCTGCATCAATTTACATTCCCACCAACAGTGTAGGAGAGTTGCCTTTTCTCTACACCCTCCCCAGTACTTGTTATATGTAGACATTTTAATGACAGCCATTCTGACCACTGTGAAGTGGTACCTTATTATAGTTTTTACTTGCATTTCTCCAATAATTAGAGATGTTGAGCATCTTTTCAAGTGACTATTGGCCATGTGAATGTTTGGAAAAATGTCTATTTAGGTATTCTGCTCATTTTTAACTGGGTTATTTGAGTTTTTTGTTGTTGTTCTTGAGTTGTCTAAGCTGTTTGTGTATTTTGGAAATTAAGCCCTTGTCTGTCACATCATTCACAAATATTTTCTCCCAGTCCATAAGTTGTCTTTTTATTTGTGTATGATTTCTTCTGCTGTACAGAAACTTGTACATTTGATTAGATCCCATTTGTTTATTTTTGCTTTTGGTTCCTATTGTCTTGGAAGAATGACCTAAAAAAAAAATTGGTATGATTCATGTCAGAGAATGTTTTGCCTATGTTTTCCCCTAGGAGATTTATGATGTCATGTCTTACATATAAGTCTTTAAGCTATTTTGAGTTTATTTTTGTGCATGATGTGAGAATGTGTTCTACCTTCATTGATTTACATGCAGTTGTCCAATTTTTCCAACATCACTAATTGAAGAGACTTTATTTTTTTCCATTGTATATTCTTGATTCCTTTTCGAAGATTAGTTGACCACAGATGTGTATTTCTGGGCTTTCTATTCTGTTCCATTGATTCATATCTCTGTTTCTGTGCAACTACGATGCTGTTTTGATTATTGTAGCTTTGTAGTATTGTCTGAAGTCTGTGAGGATTATGCTTCCTGCTTCATTCTTTTTCTTCAGGATTGCTTTTGTAATTCTGGGTATTTTATGGTTTTATATATATATATATATATATATATGGATTATTCTAGTTTTGTGACCAATGTCATGGGTAATTTGATAGGGATTACATTAAATCTATAGATTGTTTTGGGTAGCATGGGAATTTTAATATTGGATCTTCCAATCCAAGAAAATGGAGTATCTTTCCATTTTTCTGAATCATCTTCAGTTTCCTTTATTAATGTTTTATACTTTACAGCATATAAGACTTTTACCACCTTGGTCAGGTTTATTCCTAAGTGTTTTATTATTATTTTTTTGGATGTGATTTTTTTTTCTTATTCAAATTCAAAATGGGTTGTATTTTTTATTTTATTTTATTTATTTATTTATTTTACTTTACAATATTGTATTGGTTTTGCCATACATCAATATGCATCCACCATGGGTGTACATGTGTTCCCCATCCTGAACCCCTCTCCCACCTCCCTCCCCATACCATCCCTCTGGGTCATCCCAGTGAACCAGCCCCAAGCTTCCTGTATCCTGCATCGAACCTGGACTGGCGATTCATTTCTTATATATTATACATGTTTTAATGCCATTCTCCCAAATCATCCCCCTTCCCTCTCCCACAGAGCCCAAAAGACTGTTCTATACATCTGTGTCTCTTTTGCTGTCTCGCATACAGGGTTGTCATTACCATCTTTCTAAATTCCATATATATGCGTTAGTATACTGTATTGGTGCTTTTCTTTCCGGCTTACTTCACTCTGTATAATAGGCTCCAGTTTCATCCACCTCATTAGAACTGATTCAAATGTTTTCTTTTTAATGGCTGAGTAATACTCCATTGTGTATATGTACCACAGCTTTCTTATCCATTCATCTGCTGATGGACATCTAGGTTGCTAACCAGAATTGAAAGAGACACGTGTACCCCAATGTTCATGGATGTGATTTTAAAGTGATTTTCATACATTTCCTTTATGATATTTCATTGTTAGTGTAAGGAAATGCAACCAACTTCTGTATATTAATCCTGTATCCTGCTACTTTGCTGAATTCACTTATCAGTTCTAGTAGTTTTTGTTTGAACTCTTTAGGGTTTTCTGTATGCAGTAATGTGTCATCTGAATATTATGACAATTTTACTTCTTCCCTTCTAATTTGAGTACCTTTTATTTCTTTTTCTTGTCTGATTGCTGTGGCTAGTACTTCCAATATTATGTGGAACAGAAGTGGTAAGAATGGGCATTCTTGTCTTGTTCCATGTTTTAAGTGGGAAGTCCTTCAGCTTTTTACCATTGAGTATTATATTGGTTGTGGGCTTGTCATAAATAGTTTTTATTATGTTAAAATATGTTTCCTCTATATCCACTTTGAGACCTTTTATCATAAATGGATGTTGAATTACATCAAATGTTTTTTCTGCATCTTTTCAGATTTTCATGTGATTTATCTTTTCTTTGTTGATCTGGTGTTTCACATTGATTTGTGTGTGTGGAACCATCCTTGTGACCCTAGGATGAATCCAAATTGGTCATAGTGTATGATCTTTTTAATGTATGTTGGATTTGGTTTCTTAATATTTTGCTGAGAAATTTTGCATGTATATATATCAGAGATACTGGCCTTTAATTTTATTTTTTGGTAGTGTCTTTGGTTTTGGTATTGGGGTGATTTTGGCTCCATAGAATGTCTTTAGGAGTATTCCCTTCTCTTCAGTGTTTTGGAAGAGTTTGAGAAGGATCAGTATAAGTTCTTTATATATTCGGTTGAATTTGGCTATGAAGCCATCTGGTCTTGGACTTCCATTTTCAGGGACTTTTAAAATTACAGATTGTATTTCACTTATAGTAATTGGTGTGTTTATATATCTCTTCTTGATTCAATTTTGTTGAATTGTGTGTTTCTAGAAACCTGTCCATCTCTTCCAGGTCATCCAGGTTGTTGGCATTTTTCATATTATTTCCATACGGCCTGTTGTATTTTGTGGTATCAGGTTGTTGTTTTTTTTTTTTTTTTTTTTTCTCCTCTTTCAATTCTTATCTTGTTTATTTGGATCCTCTTTTCTTGTTGGTGTACCTGACCAGAAGCTGGTCAATTTTGTTTACCCTTTCATAGAATCAGCTCTTGGTTTTTATTGACTTTTTCTTTCTTTTTTTTAATCTTTATTTATTTCTTCTCTGACTTGTATTTCCATCCTTCCTCTGACTTTAGGTTTCATTTGCTCTTTTTTTCTAATTATTTTAGGTGGTAGGTTAGGTTACTTGAGATTTTTCTTGTTTTTTTTTTTTTTTTTTTTTTTGCGGAATGTCTGTGTCACTATGCACTTCCCTCTAATAACTGCTTTTGCTGAATCACATAGATGTTGTATGGTTTTGTTTTCATTGTCATTCGTCTCAATATATTTTTAACTTCTTTGATTTCATTGTTGACTCATTAATTTTTAGTAGCATGTTGTTTAGTCTCCATGTAATTATTTTCCCCTCTTTTTTTTTTTTTTTTTCCTGTGTTTGATTTCTGGTTTCATGCCACTGTGGCCAGAAAGGATGCTTGAAATAACTTTTGTCCTCTTAAATTTGTTGAGGCTTGTATTGTGCCCTAATATGTGATGAGTTCTAGAGAATCATCTATGTATACTTGAAAATAATATGTATTATGGGTTTTTTTTTTTTTTAATTTAATGCCCGGAAAATATAAATTAAGTCTGTTCTAATGTATCATTTAGGATTTCTGTTGCTTTTATTGATTTTCTGTCTAGGAGATCTGTGCATTGATGTATTGTATTACCATCAATTTCTCCCTTCATGTCTGTTATTTGTTTTATGTGTTTGGTGCTTCTATGTTGGGTATATATATGTTGACAAGCATAATATTTTCTTCTCATATTGATCCTTTTATTTTCGTGTCCTTCTTTATCCTTCTTTATGGCCTTTGTTTTAACGTCTATCTGATGTGAGTACTGTTATCCCCATTTGCTTGTCATTTCCATTTGCATGAAATGGCTTATTCCATCCTCTCACTTTCAAAAATTTATTTATTTATTTATTTATCTTTGGCTGTCCTGGGTTATGCAGGCTTTTCTCTAGTTGCAGAGGCTATTTTCTAGTTGTGGTGCATGGGCTTCTCTTATTGCAGAACATTGTCTCTAGGCACACAGGCTTCAGTAGTTGTGGCACACGGGCTCAGTAGTTGTGGCTCCTAGGCTCTAAAGCACAAGCTCAATAGTTGTGGTTCATGGACTTAGTTTCTCCATGGCATGTGGAATTTTCTTTATCTTCTTTTTGAACTTGGTATCTATTGGGCTGAAGAGGTGTGTTTCTTGTTTGTTTGTTTTACCACCCCCATGGGAGTTCCCTTGATGTTTTTAACTGGAAGTGGTTTCTCTGCTTCCTAATTTTACTTATATTTCTCTTATTCTGTTAGTTTAGGAGAAACAGTTATCTACTGTGATCTTGGAGGGCTGTTTTTATATGAGAGTGTCCCTGTTTAGCCTGCATAATTTTAATATTTTTGGTGTGACAGCTGTTTTTAGTATGGATGCCTGCTACCTGTTTTCCTCAGTGGTCCTGGCTCTTCTTACTTTGAGAGTGGGTATGACTGATGTTGTGGTGATAAGAGCCTGCACTGGATGTTGAGCAAGGCCTCCTCTTTGCTCTGTGGTTGTCACAGCCCTATTGGGGGCAGGACAACTATCCCCAGTTGTTGGAGTAGAAGTTCTCTTCTTTGTCCTTTTGACCTCAACAATTTTGAAAAGTAATTATCAGTTATTTTGTAGAACATCCCTCAATTTGAATGTATCTGATATTTTCTTGCTATTGGACTGTGGTTATGAGTTTTTAGAAAAAATCAACAGAGGTGAAGCACCCTTCTCACTGTGACAAATCAGAGGATACAGGAGATATCTTGTCTTATTTCTGTCCATGTTAACCTTGATTGTTTAATGGATTTCTCCAATCTAACATTACAATCATTCCCTTTGTAATTAAAAAATATCTCAGGGGTGGTACTTTGAGACTACCCCTAATATCCTGCTTCCTCTCAAACTTTTGCTCACTAACTTTAGCATTCATTGGTGAATTTTGTATGCAATAATGATAGTTAGTGTTACAATGGCATTTTTCTAATTCCTTCCACACTTATTAATTGGAATTCTTCACTAAGAAAGAGATATTCTTTCTCCTGTGTTTATTTATTTATTCAGCTATTTATCTAAGTATGGACTCTTCATAGATGTATATTCTATTTTAAAGGTTTCAAATTATTTCTGCCTTATCCTTTTGGAACTCTCATGTTGATGTCTCTACCCTTTTAATTATCCTCCTTTTGCTTTGGGCACTTCCTTAATTTTTGGCACTGCTAAATGTTCCAGAAACATATTGTATTTTTTCACTTCTACAGTCAACCACTTTTCTAAGCAGCTCTGGTTCCTTCCATTAGAGAATATATTTAGAAACCCATATCTGTATATAATATGTGCTCACAGTTACTAGGGTATCACTACTTCTAGGCCTTCTCAGTGAGCAGAGCTTGGAAATGTGTGTCTTATTTATATGTATGTATTATATATATATATATATATATATATATGCATGTATGTATATGTATATATATATATATAATTCCATGCTTACGCACACACTTATATTTCTCTCTATGTCTGTTTTTAGCTATCCATATACCATATGTCTGGATAAGGCAGTGGCACCCTACTCCAGTACTCTTGCCTGGAAAATCCCATGGGCGGAGGAGCCTGTTAGGCTGCAGTCCATGGGGTCGCAAAGAGTCGGACACGACTGAGCGACTTCACTTTGACTTTCCAGTTTTGACTTTGCATTGGAGAAGGAAATGGCAACCCACTCCAGTGTTCTTGCCTGGAGAATCCCAGGGACAGGGGAGCCTGGTGGGCTGCCATCTATGGGGTCGCACAGAGTCAGACACAACTGAAGCAACTTAGCAGCAGCAACATACCATATGTCTCTGTTAACTATGTATATGTTAACATATGTATATATATGTTATATATAACATATATATGTGTTATATATGTATATATATGTTATATGTATATAACACAAGCTCATAATGATGTTTCCAGTTTCAATCCAATAGTGTGCTCTTTGTTGTAGAATTTGCCATTTCCTTGTTTGTAGCTTCTTTTTCTGACAGAACTTGCTTCTGATTTTTCTACAATATATTTGCTTATTGATTCAACTCTGGTAATGGCATACAGTAGTTTCAGAAATGCTATCCCATACCTCTGTGTTATTGTTAACCAGTATACCCCAGTTATTAACTGGAGTTATTTTTCTCTTCACTTACATACTATTTAATTAGAATAGTATTCCAATGTCCCTTTAACTCCAAAATATTTATCCAAATATTTTGCTGATGCTTGAACCTCTTTAGCAGGTTGAAGCATTTCTCTTTCCATACTCAAGATGAGATTTATCTAATATTCTGTGTCTTCATTGCATCCAATTGTATATTATGAGGTAATGTGATACCTTGAGGAAGGTCATCATATTGAATAGTTTTGACCATTAAACATTTCTTAAATTGAAGCCAAAACTTCTCTCTCCAGCATCTACACATTGGATTACATATTTATAAATTCCATATATAATGTCACAGAATTTGGACTTATAAAAGAGTCAACTAGTTATTATTTGTCCATCTCTGGTGGTTCAGACAATACAGAATCTGCCTGTAATGCAGGAGACCCAGGTTCAATCCCTGGGTTGGGAAGATCCCCTGGAGAAGGAAATGGCTACCCACTCCAGTATTCTTGCCTGAGGAATTCCATGGACAGAGGGGCCTGGCGGGCTACAGTCTATGCAGTCACAAAGAGTTGGACATGACTGAACAACTAACACAGTTTTTATTAAATTCCTTATGTATATATACTGGGACCATTACACATGTTTATTGGTACATATCAGGAATCTAGCAGGAATAAAAACAGAATGCATGCTCTGTGACATCCCTTTTGCAGAATAATTCTAGATGGTTTACCTGTCTTATAAAAAAGTTCTCTGGTATTACTTGGATTCCACCCCCCCACCACCCTGGCAAGAACAGACAATAATAAAGTGAAAGACATGTACCTTGTGTGGATAACTGAAGGCTATAACCCATAATCTGTTCAGTGTTACAAAAGAAAGAAAACCAATCTTTAAAACAAAATTATTGTATGAATCAGAGGTAAAAGAACATTTATCATTATAAGTACCACTGTCTCCATTGTAGATTTTCTCAGCTGCATGAGAACTAGTTCATATTTATAGATTTTGCTTTCTGCATGATGGCATGGGGCCAAGACACAAGGCAAATGAAGAAGAAAACATGCACAAAGCCAGAAATGCCTCTGATTCTGGCCTAGCAGTGATAGGGTGATATGTAGACTTAGGAAGGCTGCCAAAATTCTTAGGCCTTGGTATTCACTGATCCCCTCCTTAGACCTTGGTATTTTACTGATCCCCAGTATGCAGTGGGTATGGCTTGAATTAGGATGAGTACTGTCTTCCTTAGTGTTCATTCTTTCTTTCTTTCTTTTTTTCTGATTAGATTCCCTGTTGTTTAACTCATAGTGCATGCTCAAAAGACATTTATTGAATGAATGAATGTTTGGCTGGCTGGCTTGTTTGTTGAATATTAGCTGTTAAGGGCCAAGGGAAACAGAACCACAACCTGCAACTCAACAGTGAATGACAGCCACACCTCTGATTTCCAAGTTGCTTTCAGGGTCAAACTTAGTAGTGATCGGGGCAGAGATTTCTGAAGAATCTTTTATCCACATTCTGGGCAAAGGCCTCATGAGCTCAAAGAGGATAATGAAGCTGAAACTCTTGATGAGTTTCCTCAGGATTCTGTCTTCAGTAATTGATCATTCTTTCAACCGATTGATTTTTCCTTTAAAGAAAAATTACTTTCTTTCTCTTTTCTAGTTACTATGAATGAACAGCAGCATTAATCACTGTGAACAATTCTTACTCCAATTTAATTTAGCTGTCATCCATAAAATATCCCAATCTTAGGAATAAAGTAGGATTATTGTTTAAAATCATTTTCTTATTTTTTTTCTGTCCCTTGATTTGATCAAAGCCAACATAAACTAAATGATTTCAGAGTTTCAGATGGGAAAGCTACATTCTTCTCATAGGGATATAAACTTGCTACTTAACAATAAGTAATCCTTTGACAGTAAATGACACATTGGAATTAAAAGAGAAAAGGAAAACAAATATCTACACATGCATATCTCTTTATCAGCAGCATCTATATGCCTTGAAGTTGAAGGTAAACTATCTTAGAGCAGTCTATTTTAAGTTGATAATGTAATTTCAATTGCATATAAAAATTCTACACTTTTTCTTACCCTCCAACACACATTTTGTATCACAATGTCCATATTTTTGTATTGTGTATCAACATATTGTTGTAGCTGTATTTATTTTAATAATTTTCTCTTTTCACATTTATACTAAAGTTCAAGTGATTTGCCACCTCCATCATAGTATTTGGGTTTTCTTCATTTGACTTCTGACCTTTACCAGTGCTGGTTTCCTGGATGGGACTGTCTCCCGGATCTTAGTCCAGTGGAGCTGGAGCTGAGTTACATGGCTATTGTCAAGTCTGTGTCCAGCCAGCCTGTCACCAGGGGCACAATCATGTATGGTTCTTGCCCCATCCCCAGGTGGATGTGACGGCTCCAGGACCACACTGGAGCAGAGCAGGAGGCAGTTCATGGGGCCTTTTCCAGGTCTGCTGTTAAGTCCACAGACTGCGGCCCTGTTACCAGGTACACAGACAGGTTTGAGTACCCCTAAGTCTCTGAGAAAGTCCCTGGATGGTTCCTGAGGGGGTCCCTAGATGGACAGAACTGCCTCTAGGACCATGGTAGAGTTGGGCTGATTCAGGTCACAGGACTGCTTTTCCGGTTCATACTCAGGAATGAAATCAGCAGGCCTGTCATGGCGGGCTTGGACAATTGTGTCTCCTGTTACTTTCCTGGGTGGTTAGATAACCTTGGTGGTTAGCTTTTCCAGTTCCATTTGTTGAAAAGACTGCCTTCCCCCCATTTGAATGGTATTGGTACCCTTGTTGAAAATTATTTTTTAATTAATATTGAATCTTTTTTTAGCAGATAAAAATTATTGGTCCGTATATGAATTGATACAGCCACTATGGAAGACTGTATGGAGATTCTTTTAAAAACTAGGAATAAAACTGCCATATGACCCAGCAATCCCATTACTAGGCATATGCCCTGAGAAAACAATAATTGAAAAAGACACATGTACCCCAATGTTCATTTCAGCACTATTTACAATAGCTAGGACATGGAAGCAACCTAGATGTCCACTGACAGATAAATGGTAAAGAAGATGTGGTATATATATACAATGGAATATTACTCAGCCATACAAATGAATACATTTGAGTCAGTTCTAATGAGGTAGATGAACCTAGAGCCTGTTATACAGAGTGAAGTAAGTCAGAAAGAGAAAAACAAATATCATATATTAACACATATATATGGAATCTAGAAAAATGGGACTGATGAACCTATTTGCAGGGCAGCGATGGAGATGCAGACATAGAGAACAGACTTAGGGAAACAGTGCAGGAAGGAGAGGGTGGGACGAATGAAGAGAGTAGCATGGAAACATAAACACTACCATATGTAAAATAAATAGCCAGTGAGAATTTGCTGTTATGACTCAGAGAACTCAAATCTGGTGCTCTGTGACAACATAGAGGAGTGGGATGGGGTGGAAGGGAGGTTCAAGAGGGAGGGAACATATGTATACCTATGGCTGATTCATGTTGATGTATTGCAGAAACCAACACAATATTGTAAAGCAATCATCCTTCAATTAAAAATAAAAAGAAAAAAAAGTTGGTCCTTATCAGACATCAAATATGAATGTTTAATCTACCATCCCATAGATCTAATATATGTTATGCCTTCAGCTGACAAATTCATTTTAATAAATATTCAGTATTTTGAAGACAGTAAAATGAAAGTGAAGTGAAGTGAAAGTCGCTCAGTCATGTCTGACTCTTTGCTACCCCATTCTCCAGGCCAGAATTCTCCAGGCCAGAATACTGCAGTGGGTAGCCTGCCCTTCTCCAGGGGATCTTCCCAACTCGGGGACTGAACCCAGGTCTCCCACATGCAGGTGGATTCTTTACCAGCTGAGCCACAAGGGAAACCCAAGAATACTGGAGTGGGTAGTCTATCCCTTCTCCAGTGGATCTTCCTGACCCAGGAATCGAATTGGGGTCTCCTGCAATGCAAGCAGATTCTTAACCAATTGAGCTATGAGGGGATGTCACAGCATATACTAGACTGGTTCATATATAGGCCACTTTTCCCAATGTTAAAAATAATTCAAACTTTTGCAGCCTGGCTAGATCAGGAAGAAACAAAGTAGAATTATATATATATATATATATATATATATATATATATATAGTGCTTGATCTTAGTCAACAAACTCAAACGAATATTAATGAACACTTTTAATTGATTTTTCATTAAGAACCAAAGATCATCTTCCCAAATTTACAAATGCTTTATATCATCAGCTATTTGTGTCTGCAGTCCCATGTTGCCGGCATACATATTGTACTATGAAACACATTGTCAGTACCACTGACAACAGTGATGAAACAAGAGAAAACAAATCACATTAACCTTTCCATTGAGCCATTATGAATGGTCTGTTAAAGAGAAAAAAAAAAAAAAAACAGGTACTTTTTGAACATTTACAAAAGAACAAGTCTCAGGGAAAAGTATGTCTCTGTCTGCAGCCTCACCACAGGAAAATCTAATTCATGTTTGTTTAAATTTCTGTAAGAAAAGACCTTGAAAATGAGACAGTCTTTGTTTTAATATTCTCATTTAATCCATACATGAATGAACTGTGAAAAGAACTGCACCTATGTGATTTGTAGAAGTCCTTTCTAATTCTTTTTCCTTTTAAAGGGAATTTGTTCTCTATAGTGGGAATATTCATGTGAATAATAAATGAGAACATGAAAAGTCACACTTTGGGAAACATGGAAAACCCCATAGGATTTTCTTTCCAAAATTGTTATCTAGGCGTATTTATTATAGTGTAATTGTTTATTTAAAAATACATAATTTAAACCTTGGAAACTTTACCATCTCCAAAAACAATATATTTAGCAACTTTAACAAGTGTGGATTTTTGAATATAATTCTAAATTGAAGAGGAAGAAAATAAGTTGGAGGGCATCTTCTCCAGAACTGTGGTGAGTGATCCAAAGAAACAAATGCAAGTAAGGCCAGTTTTCTAAACCATGTTGAAACTATTTGGAAATGGATAAAGTTTCCAAATTTTTGAGACTTGAAAGAAATCCAATTCTTTTTTTTTTTCTTTTTTTGAAAACAAAAAGCTAACAAATTGAGGCTAAAGATAGGAAGAGCTTTAATGACTGTTGAGAGCATCTCAATGCTTTTTAGGAGAATAACTTCTAAATGCTTGAAAACAATTTTATAGTTATACTAATTTATTTTTATTGATAAATGTGTGAAATGTGGACTAAACATCAGCTGGCCCAGAGTTCAGTTTTTAAATTAAGTCCTAGTTAAGGTAGATTCTACTATCCATCTGAATATGAGACCAAGAAATTTCATCCATATTCAAGCTTACAACAAAATTTTCATTATTTGGGGGTCACATTCCTTAAATATTTCCATGTTTGGTAGATATTTAAGAGTCTGTACATAAATTTTGCCAATTTAGCTTAGGTTAGTTTTATTGACTTTGTGGTTTTACATGCTTAGTTTGAAGAAGAAGAAAGAAGAAAAGGAAAAAGGGAGAGGAAAGGAGAAGGAATAATACTAGCAGTGACAAGAAACCAGGTGTTTCCATAAATGCCCTTTTCTTAACTTGAGTTTGAGTTTAAACAGAAAATGCACTGCTCATGTAAGTATTTTTAAAACATTTTTTGAAGCAAACAGAAATATCCACAGTTGTGACTTTAGAAAAAACATCTGGAAATAGAGGTAAGGTTAGGTAGCAAAAGAGAAACACAAATACCTTAAAAGGGAAAGTAAGAGAATATTTTCTCTTTTTTTGTTCTTTGATGAAGAAAGTATTGGAATTTTTCAGAACATAATATTTTTGAGCTGTAGGCCCAATCTTCAAACTTTCCAAGGTAATAATTTGACCCAGTTGGTTGTTTTGACTTTTTCCATTTCAATTTCCTGGGTAGTCATAAAGTACTTTGCCTCCAGCACAGAATGCGCTAGTCTGTTATTCTAAAATCCAAGAAGGATGTGAAATCTAATCTAGGACTTGATGTGCATTTGACCTTCTTGTAAGACTTAGTTCTTTCTGGTTCCTCTACACAAAATATATATTTTTGGATAATGCATACTAAGCAAGTATACTATTTAGGTCTTGGTTAAATATGGGGGGCATCCACTCTTACAAAACTCACCAGGTGACAAATAATAATCTCAAATAATCAACCAGTATCCATTATCAATTCAATTCAGCAAAATTATGGAGAACTTCTAGTTTGCCAAGCATAGTGTGCAGGGAGCTAAGGACAGAATGATGAGCAAAACATAAATTAAGGCTGATACAGGTTAATGTACTTTCCTGAGGTTATAATCAATGGGTCGTAGTCAAGACT
Source organism: Bos grunniens (assembly GCF_055505025.1). NCBI lineage: Eukaryota > Metazoa > Chordata > Mammalia > Artiodactyla > Bovidae > Bos > Bos grunniens. The sequence continues at coordinate 118,879,320 of NC_141194.1, read as the reverse complement.
CAAGTTAATATCTTCTGACAATAAAGAAATATTTTTGTCCATTCTATCCACATGTAAATATTATACATATATGCTTTCTTCCTTTAAGAGAGTTCATCGTTGGGACTTTTCAATAGCAATGGCCACATAGGCATGATATATGCATAAAATATGTGGATATCAAATAAGTATGTATTGTTATCAATATACTACTAAAGGAATTCATGGTTTTTCTCAAATATCTTTAAAATGATTCATTTTCTGTATACGGCACAATGTAGTGGTTGAGGGCATGGGTCTTCTAAACAAAAGGCCAAATCTTGAAATCTGTCTTTGCTGCTTAGTACCTGTCCAACCTTGAGCAATTTATTTAACATCTATGTGGCTTGATTTCAGGAAGATCTCTTGAAGTAAGGGAATGGTTACCCACTCCAGTATTCTTATCTGGAGAATTCCATGGACAGTGGAGCCCAGTGGACTACAGTCCATGGTGTCACAAAGAGTCAGACACAACTGAGTAACTAACACACTCTTCTTCCGTTTTACAAATAATATAGAGTACTTACCTTACCTGGTTACCATCAAAATTAAATGAGTTACTATTACCAAAATTTTTGGAAAAGCATCAAGTATGAAGAAAATATAATATTTGTTTGTTAAATAAGTATATTAAAGCAATGTTTTAAAAGCCTTTGAGGGCCTCTTATTATAGAAAACTCAGAAGCATCTAACTGTGCTCCACTTCGCTTCCTACCTCTGTATATAATGAAAGAGCTTTCATGAGTTAAATATCTTAGAGCAGTTTGGATTCTTCAGGCTGTAGTGAAGAAAGTTGATTAAATGAAATCAGTTGATGAAACTTTCCTCATAGCTCGGTTGGTAAGTCATCTGCCTGCAATGAAGGAGACCCAGGTTCAATTCCTGTGTTGGGAAAATCCCCTGGATAAGGAAATGGCAACCCACTCCAGTATCCCTACCTGGAGAATTCCATGGACAGAGGAGCCTGACAGGCTACAGTTTACGGGATCACAAGAGCCAGACACAATATAGTGACTAAACCACCACCACCACCATTAAACTTTCCACATGATGAGATGATAAGGAAAACAAACAGTCTGTGTGTAATACAGAAAAAGTGTGTGTTTGTGTACAGAGCACACTAATTTTTGTTGCATTGCCAAGATAGTCATAGATCCAGTACATCAGTGTGGATAAAAGAGGATATATTTTCTTGGCTTTGATTTCAGTTTTGTAGGCTCAATGAAGAGAGGTGCCATCATAAATACCCATTATATATGAGAAGAAAAATGTGACTAGAACCAAATGTTATGAATGGTTTCATAGGTGAATGCAATATTAAATCATGTCTTTCCAAAAGACTATGTAGGCTAGAAATTGAATAAGTGTGACAACTTAAGGTAAAAATGTTGGTCTAGTATTTGATATTTTCCTCTGTACTTCATCATAATTCACAGAAATTACTGCAGTCCATGTTAGCTCTTTGTAACAAAGTGGAATCAAGTCCAAAGTCAAAATGTACTGTCAATCCGTCGTTAACCTGTTACTTCATATTACACTAAATTAACCTTATTCATTCAGTATACATCTCCTCAAATGTAGAAATTTGCATGCCAGATTTAAATAGCAACGTTGATTTTTTTTTTTAATATTGGCTCAAACATTTTCCTAGTGCTGGTGAAATGCAATAAAAATAAATGAAGGTTGATAATTCATACCTGACTGAATAGCAAGGAGAGATAAGAAAGCCTTCCTCAGTGATCAGTGCAAAGAAATAAAGAACAACAGAATGGGAAAGACGAGAGATCACATCAAGAAAATTAGAGATACCAAGGGAACATTTCATGCAAAGATGGGCTCAATAAAGGACAGAAATGGTATGGATCTAACAGAAGCAGAAGATATTAAGAAGAGGTGGCAAGAACTGCACAAAAAAGATTTTCACAACCCAGATAATCACGATGGTGTGATCACTCACCTAGAGCCAGATATCCTGGAATGTGAAGTCAAATGGGCCTTAGAAAGCATCACTATGAACAGAGCTAGTAGAGGTGATGGAATTCCAGTTGAGCTATTTCAAATCCTAACAGATTGCCGTGAAAGTGCTGCACTCAGTATGCCAGCAAATTTGAAAAACTCAGCAGTGGCCACAGGACTGGAAAAGGTCAGTTTGCATTCCAATCCCAAAGAAAGGCAATGCCAAAGAATGCTCAAGCTACCGCACAATTGCACTCATCTCATACACTAGTAAAATAATGCTCAAAATTCTCCAAGCCAGGCTTCTGCAATATGTGAACCGTGAACTTGCAGATGTTCAAGCTGGTTTTAGAAAAGGCAGAGGAACCAGAGATCAAATTGTGAACATCTTCTGGTTCATTGAAAAAGCAAGAGAAGTCCAGAAAAACATCAATTTCTGCTTTATTGACTATTCCAAAGCCTTTGACTGTGTGGATCACAATAAACTGAAAAATTCAAGAAATGGGAATACCAGACCACCTGACCTGCTTCTTGAGAAATCTGTATGCAGGTCAGGTCAGGAAGCAACAGTTAGAACTGGACATGGAACAACAGACTGGTTCCAAATAGGAAAAGGAATACATCAAGGCTGTATATTGTCACCCTGCTTATTTAACTTATATACAGAGTATAATGAGAAAAGCTAGACTGGATTATGCACAAGCTGGAATCAAGACTGCCGGGAGAAAGATCAATAACCTCAGATATGCAGATGACACCAACCTTATGGCAAAAAGTGAAGAAGAACGAAAGAGCCTCTTAATGAAAGTGGAAGAGGAGAGTGAAAAAGTTGGCTTAAGGCTCAACATTCATAAAACTAAGATCATGGCATCGGGTCCCATCACTTCATGGCAAATAGATGGGGAAACAGTGGAAGACTTTATTTTGGGGGATTCAAAATCACTGCAGATGGTGTCTGCAGCCATGAAATTATTTGGCAAAACTAATACAATTATGTAAAGTTTAAAAATAAAATAAAATTAAAAAAATAATAAAATAAAATAAAATTGAAAAGAGAATTTAAAAAAAAAATAAAGATCATATCAATTCCATTTGCTCCATCAAAAAAAAAAAAAAAAAGATGCTTACTCCTTGGAAGGGAAGTTATGACCAACCTAGACAGCATATTAAGAAGCAGAGACATTACTTTGCCAACAAAGGTCCATCTAGTCAAGGCTATGGTTTTTCCAGTAGTCATGTATGGATGTGAGAGTTGGAGAAAGGTGCATGCCAAAGAATTGATGTTTTTGAACTGTGGTGTTGGAGAAGACTATTCAGAGTCACTTGGGCTGCGAGAAGATCCAACCAGTCCATTCTAAAGGAAATCAGCTCTGAATATTCATTGGAAGGACTGATGCTGAAGCTGAAACTCCAATACTTTGGCCACCTGATGCAAAGAACTGACTCATTTGAAAAGACCCTGATGCTGGGAAAGATTGAGGGCAGGAGGAGAAGGGGATGACAGAGGATGAGATGGTTGGATGGCATCAGTGACTCAATGGACATGAGTTTGACCAAACTCTGAATGTTGGTGATAGACAGGGAGGGCTGGCGTGCTGCGGTCCGTGGGGTCACAAAGAGTCAAATAGAACTCAGCAACTGAATTGAACTGTGTGATCTTTTGAAAGTTACTTAACATCTCTAAAACTTCATTTTTTTCTCTTACAAAATAGGAATAATAATTGCCTCCCAGAAGAGTAGTATAAGATGAAATCTTTGAAATACTAACCATTTTTTCCCTCATAATTTATAAGCTCCCATGCTTCTTACCTTCACCTCAAGAACTGTGCTATACTTTGCCTTAGTAGAAGGATGTGACGGGATAGAAATCACTTCATAAAAGGAAAGGAAATCATTTCGTATTTTATAAAGGAATAATTCCTGTATTTGGTTGCCAATTAAAGGCTTTAGGTAAAGACATAGAAATGTTGAAAGGACAAACAAATTTTAATGTATTTCTATTGTGTTTATTATCTATTGATGCATAACAAGTTATTCTCCAAATTTAGCATTTAAAACAACAAATTTTATTTCACAACATCTGTGAGTCTGTAATCTGCTGGAACCTTTGTTTCAGGGTTTCTCATGAGGCTGTCATCATGATGTCAGTTGTGGTCTAGGACATCTCAGAGCTCAAGGAAGGGAAAAGGTGGTAAGACATTAAGGGTATCTTGGATTCACAGAAGGAATGGTTCTCTGTTCTGTCTCAGTAGATGGAACATAATCAGGCCAGCTGTGATCACAGAGTCCCAGCATGGAATGATAACCAGGGTTCCCATATCCTTCAGTGTGGTGCAGAAGTAGTGACAGAGTCACTTAAGCAGTTAGTGAGGAAACAATGAGGGTTACATCAGTGGTTTCTTGCAAGAGTCAGATTGTCTGAGTAGACTGATGGCACATGGAAACAGATTGCCCAGTACTCTCACGCTACATGACTTCCCTGGTGGCTCAGCCAGTAAAGCATCTGCCTACAATGCGGGAGACCCAGGTTTGATTCCTGGGTCAGGAAGGTACCCTGGAGAAGGAAATGGCAACCTACTCTAGTATTCTTGCCTGGAAAATCCCATGGATGGAGGAGCCTGTAGGCTACAGTCCATGGGGTCGCAAAGAGTCAGACACAACTGAGCGACTTCACTTTCACTTTTCCACATGCCTACCCATTTGCATTTGACATTTTGGACTCCTTGGTGCATTATAAGCTCTGAAAAACTCAGGCACAAGGCTGTGGAAATAGGCAGGAGAAATTCCTTCCGTGAGAGTGAGTCCATTTCTACTCCCCTAGTAGTTGTGGACCACTAAGTCATGGAAAATCATGGACCACTAAGTGGTCAAGTCGTGGAAAGACAAAGAAATTTCTATTTGTTTCACATTTGGGTTTGCAGATTATCTTTATATCTCATGTATGATAAAGGGCCTTGTTCATACCTTGAAGAATTGTAGAGGCTTATTAAATGGTAGCTCTTACTATTTTGATTATTTCCCAAGCTAACTGATAATTGAGAACACCTCATTGAAATTAATTATTGCTATTTAGAGAATATAAGCTCTACTACAACCAAGGGTCTGCATTATGTTGTGGGCATGAGTGAGTGATTGATCGATGTGGTTTCAGAATTATCTGTCTAGTAAGTACTAGTGCTCCTATAATGAGACTGAAGTATGGTCTATCAGTTTGTTGTTATTGTTCAGTTGCTAAGTCCTGTCTGATTCTGTGTAACCCCATGAACTGCAGCACACCAGGCTCCTCTGTCCTTCACTGTCTCCGGGAGTTTGCTCAAACTCATGTCCATTGAGTTGGTGGTACTGTCTAACCATCTCATCCTCTGTCTTCTCCTTCCCCTCTTGTCCTCAATCTTTCCAAGCATCAGGGTCTTTTCTGGTCCTGCCCACCAGAGCAAGACCCAGTTTTCCCCATAGCCAGTCCCTCACATCAGGAAGCTTATACAAGCCTCTTCTCATCCATCACAGGGAAGACAGAAAAAAACAAGAACTATAATTCCACAGCCTCCAGAACAAAAACCGCAATCACAGAAATCTAACCAAAAAGATCTCATGGCTCACAGCCTTGTGTAACTCAATGAAACTATGAGTCATTCCATGTAGGGCCACCCAAGATGGATGGGTCATGGTGGAAAGTTTTGACAACCATGGCCCACTGGAGAAGGAAATGGCAAACAACATCAGTATTCTTGCCTTGAGAACCCTATGAATAATATGAAAAGGCCCACCAATCGTCATCTTCAAATACCTATTTTTAGAATGACATAAAATCTGTGGGTATTTCATTCTCCCCACTCATGAAGTGGTTATCTTAATCCACTGATCAATCCTTTTAATAAAGTATTTAGAATTTTTAGTTATTTTTCCATTAATCTCAGAATAAAGTATACTGAAAGAGGACTGAGTTGCAATTTTAAGCAATTATATAGGAGATGCCTAACCATCTGCATCAGAAAATAAGTTACTGAGTGATTGCTAAGTCACTCCAGTCGTGTCCGACTCTGTGTGACCCCATAGACGGCAGCCAATCAGGCTCCCTTATCCCTGGGATTCTCCAGGAAAGAACACCGGAGTGGGTTGCCATTTCCTTCTCCAATGCATGAAAGTGAAAAATGAAAGTGAAGTCGCTCAGTCGTGCCCAACTCTTAGCAACCCCATAGACTGCAGCCTACCAGGCTCCTCCACCCATGGGATTTTCCAGGCAAGAGTACTGGAGTGGGGTGCCATTGCCTTCTCCGACTGAGTGATTAATGTGTCCCAATACTCTTCCAATTGCTTTGTATATATTATCTCATTTAATCCTCATCCTATCCCTATGATGTATATTATAAGCTCCATTCTAAAGATGGGGGAAAACAGAATTTGGACTCATGCACTCTGGTTCCATATGGTTAACTATTTTCTGAAGAATAAACTTATCACATGATCAAAGTTGGGAAAGTGCCACAATTGAGCTTCAGAAATAAAGTGCATGTGATTCAGAGTTCTGCTACAGACTAGCTGAATGAATACCTTTGAACAAGTTGCTTAATATTTGTCAACTTCATTTTCTCATCTGTATACTAGTACCTAGCTGTCAAGTTCTTAGTTAGAATTTAAAAAAGCAATACAGAGCCTGGGTCATATTATTAATTTTCTTAGAAGATCAAATTTGCTATTTTTAAGTCTTATGTCCAGACTTCTTAGATGATCAATTATGATAATTTCAGTGAAAACACTTTGAAAATTGTAAGTCACAAGATTAAATGAAAGAAGCTCCCTCTATTAATTAACATTATTAATATAAATAACAATTTTAATGTACCAGGCACTGAGTCAAAAACTTTTATATGTTAGCTAAAAACAATAACAGCAGTAGCAACAACAAAACTCTAAAGACATTTTTAAAAAACTGTAAAACTGGCAAGCAAGTACTATTCCACACATGAGAAAACTGAGTCCCAGAAGAGCTAAGTAGCATGTTCATGGTTACAGCCCAGAAGTGCTGAAGTTTAGAGTTTTCCTCAAACATAATTAACTCTAAAACTGCATGCTTTATAAAACACTATTGAAAACATATGGCTTCAAGCACTTTAGAAACAGTCACTGTGAACAAAAGAGTTATTGTAACCAGACATAGTTACTTTAGCTGATGAAATGATCTTTAAGAGTAGCAATGTCTATTATATTGGTTGATACATTTTAGGCAGGACCTGATGTATTTGGGGAAGGGGAAGAGAGTTTCAGGAAAACCCTAAAAGCAATAAAATTTTGTATTTTAAAAGATATTATAGAATGCTCAGTTTATTCTTCTATTCTTACGTTGATACATGCATTCCTCCTTCCTTTCCTCGCTCCCTACCTCCCTTCATCTGTATATCAGGCTAGTCTTTACCCTGATAGTTGTGTTACACAACATCGGAACAAAATAGATCTGAGTTCCCAATGCAGCCTCAAAACTTCCCATTTGTGTGGTCTGTAAAAGTTACATAATCTCAAAATAGAAAACATAATAGTATCCATCTATATAGTTGTTAGTATTAAATATGACGATGTATCCAATACAGCACAGTGTCTGGTATATGGTAAGCACTCAGTAATGGTTGGTTATCAACATCATCTTTTTCTTCTTACCACAAACTTTGAGCAATTTATGAAACACTATTTTAAAAGTTCACTGTGTGAACTTAATTCGTTCTCTGGACATAAAAGATCTATTTCTCTGGACATAATTGGTTCTCTGGAAACAGAAGCACTATTTCCCTAGAAGCAATATTATCAACATTTCTTGGATTCCTGGGTTACCCTGTTCAATTCTGTTAATAACATCATGTAATTTTCTAAATGTTATTTATCAAATTTCAGTAAGAGAAAGTCCAGAGATTTTCAGAGCCCTAGTTGAAAGGCTAGGAAATACAGTGATGGAGATAGGTGTCAAAAGGAAGGACTGTAGCTATGTCAAAATGAGCTAGCTATGAAGGGGAATGAGATCACTAAAAGGTAAAGGTTCTAGTTGTGAATAAATGGATTGATTTAATATTAAGATGTTAACTGATGAGGCAGAGACAAAGAGAGGCCAAAATTTAGGTTGGGTAGAAAGTATAAGGTCAGTGCAGATACAAGACACTGGGTTCCAGGAGTAGGGCTAGAAAGAAAAATATACAAGATGTTGAGTTGGGAGAGGTACCAAGGAGAGGACAAGACAACCAGCCCTTCTCTGAAATGAAACACAAGTGGGGTCTTGGATCTACCTGAACTTTTTAACCTACTTTTGTGTTTCAAGGTTTGACAGCTAAGAAATCATTAGATGAAGGAGGGTTGTATATTTCTTGCTAAGACATGTGAACAATATGCTGAAGGTCATGAAGAGTCATTAAAGAGATGTAATTCAGGGAGTGAAAGCTTTCTACTAAAATACTTGCCTCGACTTCTGCAGGCTATTTTCTTTGTGGACTTAATATTATATCCTACATCCAGGTACCTAGACAAAATACCATAACCCTGAATTTTTGCTTGGGATTATTTAGTATTTTTCAATTCTAATGAAACAGTCACAAAGAAAGATAAACTTACAGTACATTAACATAAAAATCTTTTGGATGATTTATGTTTACTATAAAACTGAGTATTATTAAGAACACAACTACATTATTTTCAACAAGCTGGGATATAACATTCATTTGCTCCTATTGCCATTTTCAGAGGTCACCAGATACGAAGGGCCCTGGCAGCAATACTAGAGGGCTAAATACTTCAATATATAATGTAAAAGCTTTTTATAGAGAAGTATCAGTTTAGTTAGAGTGTCCACTCAGCACTAAGGTATGTGAATGTTTTCCCTATATTAAATCAAATTTGTTGACATGTTACTCCATAGAGTCCTTATAGCCTGACATCTCCCCAGATTTATTGTACACTCTGTGCAGAGGATTCTGAATCCCACAGAGCACTATTTGCTATGGTACTCTGTCTCCTAAAGTAGATGCTGAATAACTTCCTCTGCCTGAAAGAAGCTGGCACTCTGGAAATTAGACTACTTCCTTTGGCCAATTATAGAGCAATGGAAAGATGTTTAGACAGTCTAAAATGCATCGATCAATTGTGTCAACATTTTCTTTTCCTGGCTCTCAGGAGAATCTAAATGTTAGAGGCAAGGGAAAAGTAGTTCTCTAGTGCACAGTGCTGGCCATCTACTGATAGGTATGCCTTTCCTCTCAGAAAATCGAAGGAGGTAAATTTTTCTGAATATTTGAATTTTCCAAAGTTGATTTTTTTTTCCCATAAAGTTAAGCTATATTTCAGTTTTGGTATCCTAAACATTCCTGCCTTCTGAAAAAAAGAAAATCTGTGTTCAAATTTTTCTGATGCCTCGGAGTCATTATCAATGGCACTAAATACTGCCTGTGCCAGTTTTCTATTGCTATTGCAGCAAATGACCACAGACTTGGAGGTTTCATCAATACAAACTTATTAGCTTTCAGTTATGTAGATCAGAAGTCCCACAGCAGTTTCACTGGGTTAAAATCATGACACCTGCAGGACCACCTTCCTTTCTAGAGCAATTAGGGGATGTTCTGTTTCCTTCCCTCCTCCAGCTTTAGAAGTTTCTCACGCTCCTTAGCTCATGCCTCTCTTCCTACATCCTCAAGTCCAGCAACACAGACCCTTCAAATGTCCCTCTTTGCTGATCTCTGCTTCCATCACTTCTCTTTCTCAGAATGACGCTTCTTGCTTCCCTCTTATAAGGAGAGGGCCCTCATGGATATGCAAGACCATCTCTATATCTCAAGATTCTTCACTGTATCTATTCTCAATAGCTGGTTTGAACTTTTCTTTCTGTAACAAGTTGTGGTGGGCCCAGGTTTCTCCCAACTAGTTTTCTCCTAAGTTACTATGAAGAGTAAGAAGATGATTAAAGTTGATAGATATAAGAAGAGCAAAAAAAAAGTGATTGAAGACAGACTGTGAGTAAAGTTTGAGGTGGTCTTTGGTTACTGAAGCTCAGGATATCCATGCTGTCCATTTAAAGGATGTTATTGCCTGCCTCTGAGTTTTCTATATGTTCAGGAGAGCTTAGTCTGCTATTTTAAGTTCGCTCAGCAATTCAAAATCTCTCCCAATATTGTAAAGCACTAAGACTGGGGTAAGAGTAGAGTGGCAACTTTATTTTTAATTAAAGTATAGCTTATTTACAGTGTTGTATTAATTTATGCTATAAAGCAAAGTGATGCAGTTATACATATGTATACATTCTTTTTTTATATTCTTTTCCATTATGGTTTATCTCAGGGTATTGACTATATTTCCCTGTGCTATACAGTAGGACCTTCTTCTTCATCCATCCTGTATATAATACTTTGCATCTGCTAATCCCAAACTCCCAGTCCTCCCCTCCTCCTTGGCAACTACAAGTCTGTTCTCTATGTCTGTGGGTCTGTTTCTGTTTTGTAGATAGGTTCATTTGTGTCATATTTTAGATTCTACATATAAGTGATATCATATGTCTCTTTCTGACTTACTTCAGTTAGTATGATAATCTCTATGTCCATCCATGTTCCTGAAAATGGCATTATTTCATTCTTTTTATGGCTGAGTAATATTCCACTATACATGTATACATTACATCTTCTTTATCTGTTCATCTATGGATGGGCATTTAGGTTGTTTCCATGTCATGACTATTGTGAATGGTGCTGTTATGAACATAGGGGTGAATGTATCTTTTCAAATTATAATTCTGTCTTGTCTGGATATATGCTTAGGAGTGGGATTACTAGATCACACAGCAACTCTATTTTTTAGATTTTTCAGCTACTTCAGTTACTGTTTTCCCTAGTGACTGCAACAATTTCTATTTCCACCAAGAGTGTAGGAGGTTTCACTTCATAAATTCTTCTTGAAGACTTTCTTACCCTGTCTCTCAAAATTAATCATGCCCTCCTTTGTGCTCTTTTTGAATTATTTTCCTGTTAAAGCAGTTCTCTACCAGGTGTAGTTCTTCATATATATGTCTTGCCTTGATAATCTGTGAGTTCCTCAATGATGAGGTGGCATACTCCTCAGTTTTGCATTCCAGCACATATCACAGTCCATGGTACAGAGTTAATTGGTGAGGAGATGAACACATAGTTAGCTGAATGTGTAGCCAATACAGAGGTCAAGAGGCTGTGCTGGTTAGTGGAAAGGACACTTGCTGGTTCTGGGCTCTGGTTACCACACCTTCACTTCTTTTCATTTGTTAAAATATATGAGAATTATCTGATGAATGGCTGAATAAATGAAGGTAAAGTAGTGATTGTATATTATCACTTTAGTGCAGATTTTCCTTGTCCTCCAAAAAGAGAATCTCAGGAATATTAACAGCCACTTCTTAGTATACTCTGTATTAAACCACTTAATGCTTATTTAAACTGGGCTTATCTTATTTACAATTCCAAATAGTTCTAGAAAATAGTCATTTGTATCCACTTTTGACAGGAAACCAATGCTGAAAGTCTTTTGCCTAAGATCACACTAATATTAAATGTCAGAATTAGAAATATTAACCCAGATCTAAGTGTTCTGTTAACTTCTATGGTGTACAACGCCTCGTGTTTACTGTTTATGCTGCCAATGTGGTGTGCAGAACCTTGCCCCATTTATGAGCTGGAAGGGATAGAGTAACGTGATGTTTCATCACACAGGCTCTGGGGTCTGTAAACAGCTAGTTTAAAATATTTGACTTCTCCAGTTAGAATCTGAAGTCCTTGCAAAACTTACTAAACTTTCCTGAACCTCAGATTCTTTATTCCTAAGAATGGAATAATAATATTTCCTACCTTGAAGGGTCATTGTGACAAATGAGTAAGATGAAATATATAATGATGAAATAAGGCTGCATTCTTCCTAGTGTTGCTGTGGAAGAGTAAATTAGGTAATATATCTAGAAAATAGTAAAAATTAAAAATAGCAGTTGATATTAAATAATAATATATAATATTTAATGTTATATTTATTACATATGTAATGTATGCATATGCAACATACATAATTTATAATATTTGTAATAGTATAATATAATATATGATGTTTCACAGTGATAAATGTGGTCTTTCCCATTTGTTGAAATCTATTTACTTAACAGACTTACTTTCCCCAAGAGGGAAGCTTCCACTAAGTTTAAACATCAGAAATTCTGAAGCAGAATAATCTGTAAGATCAGTATTTTATGGTTGAAAAGCAGCTTTGTTTTTGCCTTCAGAAGAACATGAACATAAGACTCAAGTTCTTACTTAACTCAAGACCTTCAAACTGTCTCAGTCTAGACAAATCACATACATGATAGGCAAACAAGACCCTCATAGACTAGTGTAAACCTGCAGAGGAGATGAAACCAGTTAATGTAGCATACCTGCAGGATATTTGTTATCAAGAGCAGCTTGTATGAGAAATTAAAATACTGGCTCCAGTATATGGAGTGGCTGATAAATGTTATAGAGAATCAGCTTCATTTTGTCTATGCTAAGATTTCTTTATACCAGGATATGGTGGAGCATAATTTAATAGATTTAAGAATTTGAGCCAGTTAATTAATGTGCATAAACTTACAAAATTAGAAGATAGATCAGGACAAAGGGATAATAAGAGTATCAAAGAATACTTTTGCTATTTGTAGGTCCAATTTGTTTTTATTTTTATTTCCATTGTTCTGAGATGTATCCAAAAAGACATTGCTGTGATTTATGTCAAAGAATGTTCCTACTATGTTGTCCTCTAAGAGTTTTATAGTGTCCAGCCTTACATTTAGGGGTTTAATCCATGATTTCATTTATTTTTGTGTATAGTATTAGAGAATGTTCTAATTTCTATGGAACTGTCTAGTAACTGTTTAGTTGTCCCAGCACCACTTATTGAAGAGACTATCTTCTCTCCATTGTATATTCTTTCCTCCTTTGTTGTAGATTAATTGACCATAGTACATGGGTTTATTTTTGGACTCTCTATTCCATTCCGTTGATTTATATGTCTCTTTTTGTGCTGGCACCATACTATTTTGATTACTCTAGCTTTGTAGTATAGTCTAAAGTCAGCATAATTCCTCCTCCAGTGTTTCTCAGAATTTCTTTGGCTATTCAGAATCTTTTGTGTTTACACTCTAATTGTAAAATTATTTTTTACTCTATTTCTGTGAAAAATGCCATTTGATAGGGGCTGCATTGAATCTGTAGATAGCCTTGGGTAGTATAGTCATTTTAACAATACGGGTTCTTCCAGTCCAAGAACACAGTATATCAACTTTCCATCTGTTTGTGCCCTTTTTGCTTTCAAAATTTTATCAGTTCTTATAATTTTCAGAGTACAGAAGACATCCTATCCATGAATGGTGAAGAAAACAGTATAAAATATCTTCGTATTTCTTATGCAATAAGGCAAATGGAATTCATTTATTTAAACTTCATAGGAAAAGGTATAGCTGAGTCTTAGAAACAAGTGGTGATAAATGGAAAATTTTTTGGTTCTATTATTACTTTGTTACGTAAATATGTTTTATGCTCTCTTTTGTTAATATCTTTATTGAACAAAATGATAACATTTCATGGTAAGAGTAATGACCATGGTCCCTTTGGCTGAATATTTTCTACACAATCTGAAGTTCTTTAGCCTTAATGTTCCTGCATTGGATGTGTTCAGGAAACTAAGCCTTACTGTTGGAGAGGAATTACTGTGTTTGGAAAGTACAGTGTTGTTTAATGGGGAGAATAGTATTCAATAGGTGAAATTTATTTGTAGAATTTATAAGAGTAGGGCATATGAATCCCATGTGATTAATGTAAGAGAAGATAACAAGATGGTTTTGACTTCTTGTCCAGGGTTTTCTGTCATAAAATAATCCAGAATTTTATGATGAATCAGTAATTGTGTATGAATTATTTTATAGAGAATAAAATTTCTTATATATGGACAAAGCTGTGAATCATACATTGGGTTTCTAATTTTTTATTCTTTTTGGCACAATTTTGTGATTAAAAAGCTACCTGTCTTACCTCAGTTGACCATATTTAAAATGTGGCTAATTCTGGTTCCAACTTTACTGAGGTCCTTGTTAGTGAATAGAAAGAATGAGATGAGATAAATGAAAGCATTTAAGGTACTTGAGATGTTGCATTAAGAACCTTTTGCTTCACTCTGTATGACAGTCTCTCAGTCCATTCATGTCTCTACAAATGACTCAATTTTGTTCCTTTTAATGGTTGAATAATATTCCATTATATAAATGTACCACATCTTCTTTACCCATTCATCTGTCAGTGGACATCTAGGTTACATCCACATCCTAGCTATTGTAAATAATGCTGCAATGAACATTAGGGTACATGTGTCTTTTAGAATTGTGTTTTTATCAGGGTATATGCCCAGTAGTGGGATTGCTGGTTTGTATGGTAGTAAGTCAGAGAAAAACAAATATTGTATATTAATGCATGTATGTGGAATCTAGAAAAACGCTACAGGTGAATCTATTTGCAGGGCAAAAATAGAGACACAGATGTAGAGAATGGATGTTTAGACATAGAGCTGGGGAAGGTGGGGGAGGATGGGATGAATAATGAGAGTAGCATTGACATACATATGCTGCCATGTGTTAAATAGAGGGCTAGTGGGAAGCTGCTGTATAGTGCAGGGAGCTCAGCTCAATGCTCTGTGATGACCTTGAGGGGTGGGATTGGCGAGTGAGATTGGGAGTTGGGAGGGAGGCTCAAGGAGGGGATATATGTATACGTATAGCTAATTCACCTTGTTGTAAAGCAGAAACTAATATAATTTTGTTAAGCAACTATTTGTTATTGTTGTTTGTGGTTACTAAGTCATATCTGATTGTTTGCAGCCCCATGGACTGTAGCCTGCCAGGCTCCTCTGTCCATGGGATTCTCTACACAAGAATACTGAAGTGGGTTGCCATGACCTCCTCCAGAGGATCTTCCCAACCCAGGGATCAAACCCAGGTCTCCCACATTGCAGGTGGGTTCTTTACCATGGAGCCACCTAGAAGCCCAGAAAGCAACTATACACCAATCGAGAAAAAAGAAAAATAATCTTATCCTTAATTCACAGTTGTCCAAAACAACTTGGACACATTTCTGGCTTCTGAAGATGTTTGGTAGGCTGTGCCTCTGTGACAAAATGAATGTTAAAGTGGCTTAAAGACTAGAAATGTTTATTTCTCTCTTAGTAAGCAGTCTGGTAGCTCAGCTGGTAAAGAATCTACCCACAATGTTCAATTCCTGGGTCAGGAAGATGCCATGGAGAAGGGATAGGCTACCCACTCCAGTATTCTTGAGCTTCCCTTGTGGCTCAGCTGGTAAAGAATCCACGTGCAATGCAGGAAACGTGGGTTTGATTCATGGGTTGGGAAGATCCTCTGGAGAAGGGAACAGCTACCACTCCAGTATTCTGGCCAGGAGAATTCCATGGACTGTATAGTCTGCTGCTGCTGCTGTTAAGTCACTTCAGTCGTGTCCAGCTCTGTGCGACCCCATAGAGAGCAGCCCACCAAGCTCCCTCATCCCTGGGATCCTCCAGGCAAGAACACTGGGAGTGGGTTGCCATTGCCTTCTCCAATGCATGAAAGTGAAAAGTGAAAGTGAAAGTGAAGTTGTGTCCGACTCTTAGCGACCCCATGGACTGCAGCCTACCAGGCTCCTCCATCCATGGGATTTTCCAGGCAAGACTGCTGGAGTGGAGTGCCACTGCCTTCTCCTGTGGGATCACAAAAAGTCGGACACGGCTGAATGACTTTCACTTTCAAGCAGTCTGGAATGTATAGGCAGGCTACTCTGCTCCATTTGGTCCCTTCAACACTTTGGCTACTTTCTTCCTATTTCTCTACTATTGTCCCTGATCATTGTCCTCATTGGCATAGTTGAAACTGGATGCAGGCATGTCTGTGTTCTGGATCATAGGAAGAGGAAGAGCATAGAGAAATTCACATGCAGTGTTTTAATGTTCAGACCTAGAAGTGACATGCTTTTCACTTCCACTCACATGCAAATCCACTCACATGCAAATCAACCCAACTCTACAAAAGAAGGGCAGAATGGCTGAAGTGGTATAAGGTGGGCAAGAGTAGATGAGTGCAGATAAGAAAAAAAAAAGGGAGGAGAGAGAGCAATTTTGCACTTGTTCACAAAACTGCTTAGGGCCTAGTTTAGTCATTCTGCTGTGCCATGGATACTGTCTTCCTTCTCTGAAGTGATCATAAGTGTGTGTTAGTTGCTCAGTCATGTCCTACTCTTTGTGACCCCATGGACTGTAGCCTGCCAGACCCTTCTGTTCATGAAATTCTCCAGGCAAGAATACAGTAGTGGGTTGCATTTCCTTCTCTGGGATTCCTGTAGGGGAAATTAAAATCAGAGGCTTCAAGTCCAAGGAAGCTCCCCAGGCATGTTCATTATCAGAGTTCCTCTCCTTTGTAAAGCTCTTCTGTCAGATTGCTTAACTGTGAGCCATTCAGGGCCACTGCTCTTCTGATCTTAACATATCTGATATGCTAATCATAGATTATTTTTTCTCAAGTACAGGTATTCTGAATTTTCTTCTCAGAGCTTTAAAAACATCTTTCAATATACCTGCAATATATTTTTAAAATCTGGAGGGAAAATGTGTTTTTCTTTTCTCATGAAATGAGTCTTTTTCTCACTCTGGTTCTTGCGAGTTTGCTCAGTCCCCCTGTACATTTCCCGAGCGAATATATTTACAAAATGTTCAAGGTTCTCACTGCTTCAGTTGGTTATCCTATGATGAAGTCAGGCAATGGAAGCTATTGTTTAATTAATGTTCCCAATTTGGGGTTATAAATTTTATTTTTCTCAACTATCATCCTGGTGGCTTTTACCATAAATATATTACAATATTTACATAAATTTAAGTTTTAAATTTGTGGGATTGCTGAAAATTTTGGAAGCCTATATATTTTAATTGAAGTATAGTTGATTTACAGTGTTTCAGGTATACAGCAAACTGATTCAGTTATGTATATATATATACACACATATATATGTATGTAAATATATGTATTTCAGTTTCTTTTCCATTATAGGTTATTATAAGATATGGAATATAGTTCCCTGTGCTATATAGTCGGAGAAGGCAATGGCACCCCACTCCAGTACTCTTGCCTGGAAAATCCCATGGATGGAGGAGCCTGGTGGGCCTGCAGTCCATGGGGTCGCTAAGAATCGGACACGACTGAGTGACTTCACTTTCACTTTTTCACTTTCATGCATTGGAGAAGAAAATGGCAACCCACTCCAGTGTTCTTGCCTGGAGAACCCCAGGGACGAGGGAGCCTGGTGGGCTGCCGTCTATGGAGTCGCACAGAGTCGGACACGACTGAAGTGACTTAGCGGTAGTGGTGCTATATAGTAGGACCTTGTTGTTTATCCATTCTATATATAGTAGTATATATCTGTTAATTCCATACTCCTAGTTTATCCCCTCCACTTTCCCCTTTGGGGAGTGTTTGTTTTCTATGTCTATGGGTCAGCTTCTGTCTTATAAATAAGTTCATTTGTATTGTTTTTTAAGATACCATATATAAGTGATATCATATGGTATTTGAGAAGAAACTTCATTTTTAAAATGCTTATGCTCTTTTTTTTAAATTTTTATTTTATTTATTTTTTTTAATTTTATTTTATTTTTAAACTTTACAATATTGTATTACTTTTGCCAAATATTGAAATGAATCCGCCACAGGTATACATGTGTTCCCCATCCTCTTAAAAATGGCTGATTTACAATAATAACAGCTTGAATTTTTCGGGTACATCAATTTAAATGCTATCCCATGTTGTAATGTTAGTTCAGCTTGACACTGTCATGTGAAATCAATAATAATGTGTTGCTGATCTAGCAATATGGTGTAATGTGTGAGAGAGCATTGACAGTTTTCCAAAACCTTCCAGATCATACTTTTATTTTTTAAATATGCCTCTACTGTCTGAGTTTGAAAGGGTTCTTTTGGCAGTTTGGCCATTAGTTTTCAAAATTTTTCCATGGACTATTTCTTCCTGCATTTCTTCCAATGCCTTGGTTCACAGCAGGAGTTAGTATAATTTACCCTAATGTGTTTTTAGCATTTGCATGTTCATGAATTTTATCTTATCAACTAGATTGTAAGGTCTTAGAAGTCAAAGGTTTATTTTTGTCTTTTTTTCTTCCTGTAGCATCTAATATATTCCTGAACATAGATCATTAAGTGAACATATTTTATGTACCTGGGAATAATTGAATGAGTTAATAACCATAACCCAGGATTATGCCTGGATATAGTAGACTGAGTTTATGAGGTCAGGCTTCCCTCTGCTTCTAAAAATATAGTCAAAATGAAGTTCAAATATACAGCTGAACATCAAAGGGAAATACATAAGTGCGAACGAGAGGAAGAATAAAACCACAACAGAGTAGGGGAAAGGGATACTGTAGTGACTCTTGTGACCTCCAGACCTGCTGAAGGCTTTAGACCTAAGAAGATGGGACCAGAGACTCAAATGACCCTGTACTGGCAAGGAAAATGTCAGCATGCCTCTGTGAGAATAAATGGTTCTTGTCTGTTATAATTTGGTCAGAGGATTTTCCCTTCTGTGTTCATTTCTACACAAGGTGTCACAGAACTCCACTTTCTATTTGTGGGGTTTGCATGCATGGAGAAGTATTAGGTGGATGTCTCTTCATGTGGTGGCCTGGTGGAGTACCCTCGCTTAAGGTTAGGTTAATGCAGAGTCCTTCATATGGTACAAAATCACATATTCCATGAGGGTATGAGATTATTTTGTGCCTTTCCCAGTGGCGCAGTGGTAAAGAATCCACCTGCAATGCAGGAGATGTACCTTCGATCCCTGGGTTAGGAAGATCCCCTGGAGGAGGGCATGGCAACTCACTCTGATATTCTTGCCTGGAGAATTCCATGGACAGTGGAACATGGCGGGCTATAGTCCATGGGGTCACAAGTAGTCAGACACAACTGAGTGACTAAACAACAACATGGGATTATTTATTGATCGTCTCCATTACTGCAATGTGAGATTCTTGAGATCATCTATATAAAAATTTGCGTATAATTAAAGGGTACAACGGAGAAGGCAATGGCACCCCACTCCAGTACTCTTCCCTGGAAAATTCCATGGACGGAGGAGCCTGCTAGGCTGCAGTCCATGGGGTCGCGAAGAGTTGGACACGACTGAGCGACTTCACTTTCACATTTCACTTTCATGCATTGGAGAAGGAAATCGCAACCCACTCCAGTGTTCTTGCCTGGAGAATCCCAGGGACGGGGGAGCCTGGTGGGCTGCCGTCTATGGGGTCGCACAGAGTCAGACACGACTAAAGTGACTTAGCAGCAGCAGCAGCAACAGGGTACAAACACTCTCCCAAGGCCATCCATTCATTGAAGAACTATCAAGTAACCAGGCACTATGTGGCAAGCACTCCATTGGGCAATGGGGTATAGAAATCAACAAGTCAAGCCTATTTCCTATCCTTTTGTCATTTCCCTTATTCTTATCTTATTAGATATAATTTACACACCATTATATGTCCACCTGTGATACGAAGAGCTGCTTGAGGGTTTTAATCTAGACCTGACAGTTTCCCTTGTGGTTTGAAGGAAGGGGAAAATTGAACTTTATTATTTTAAAATTAGATTTAGTAGACTAATAAAATACTGGCATTTCAAGTATATTAGCTATTTTTCATTTCCTGTGTGACATAAACTCCTCATCACACCCAGATGAGAAATGGGTGGTGTAATTTACTGCCCAAATAATTTAGGAAATCAGTGATAATGAACCATCCCTCTAAGAAGGTAGAAACCTATTTACATATCAACCTAGAAAAGAGAGACCCAATAACCACACAATCTCACAGTGGTTGTCAGGGTGATAAAAACAAGGAAAGTTTCAGGATTGTACTTCACTGCAAAATTAGAAATTATAAGAAAGGTAAGGACGAAAAATCTGTAAAATAGCAGGAGAAAATGAATTTTTATGAATTAGTAAACAGTCTTGCCATTTAACCAATACATTGATAACAAAGGAGCAAGCAAGAGAAAGTGAGAAGGAGAAATCTGTCCTTAAATAGAGAATGCACATTCTTGTCAAGCACATCTGGGCACTGGCGCAAACAGAGTATATACCAGGCCACCTGGGATGGGCAGTTATTTCCAGAAAACTGACATCAGACCAGAGCATAATTTTTTGTTTTTATTGCAATGCAATAATATTAGATGTGAATAGTAGAAATACAGCAGGAATAAAATAGGGATTATAAAATTCTTAAGAGTGATGATGAAATCATTCCATACAGAAATGTGTGAGATGCAGTACAAGTTGCACTTAGTGGGGATTTTTATGTTAACAACAAAAAAAATTGAATACTAAGAAAAGGGCTTCTCTAAAAAAGGTTAGAAAAATGACCACAGATTAATATAAATAAAGTACAAGGGAGGAATAAATGTACATAACAAGAATAAATGAATAAATATATAGAGAACATCACCAAAATTCAAAGCCTACTATTTATTTAAAAGAAAAAAAAATTCTGATTTTTTTCTATGAAAAAATAAAAATAAACATTAGGAAATAAATAGAAACAAATACAGTTATGCTAGGAATATTGTGTCATGATAATACTGCAAAAATTTGAAAAGTTACATACTAAAGATGTATTTCTAGAAAACATACATAACCAAGTATAAGAAAAATAGAAAATCTAAATAAATCAATAAATTATATATATTTAATCTGTAGTTAGAAATACTCCACCAACTAGTACCACAACTCCTTGTAAAATAAGTGCAAAAAACAAGGAGTTTTAAAGTTTTGTTTTTACAGATGTTTGAGGAACAGAGAATTCTTCTCTAACACAACTCTTTCAGAGAAGAAAAAGAGAAGAAAAGCTGCTCTATTCTTTATGAGAATGGAATAACCTTGACATCAACACTTGATAGGAACAGTGCTATAAATAAAAATTATAGGCCTATCTCATTAATTAGAATACATAAAATTAACCTCTACAAAATATTGATAAATCAATCAATGCATAAAATATATCATGCAGTATAATAAAGTCTTGTTTAACCAAGCATCATGAAGATGATTTCATATTAGAAAATCAATGATCATAATTCAAAATTCAATGCCCATTCCTGACGAGGCTATTAGAGAACTAAGAATGTAAGAGTTTCTTTGATTCATAATGCATGTATTTTGCAAACCTGTAAGAAATATCATATTTAGTGTTATCACTTTCAAAGCTATCATATAGAAGTCAGGATCAAGTCAAAAATGCCTTTTATTATTGGTACGGTTTATTGTAGTATCAGACATCCTAGTCCTAAAGTAGAACACAAAAAACAATGATACAATGATTGTAAAAGAGATAAGAAAATGGTAGGAATTTATAGATGATTCGATTGTCTAGATAAGAAAATTTAAGAATATGTCTATGCAAATAATTAGAATTAATAACAAATCCATTACATGTGTTCTTTGTATAAAGATAATCATGTACTTTTACTTTATCATTTCCATATACTTCAACTACAATTTAGAAATTATCATTAAAAATTGTCCATTCACAGTAGTAGCAGCAGCAACAACAGAAACAGACTACTTAGGATTAAATATAGAAAAATATGTACAATACCTTGAGGGAGAAAGTTGCACAACTTGTTTCTGAAGGACATAAAATTTGACCTTTCAAACTCCATAGAACGTAAAGCACTAAAAGTGAACCCTAAGGTAAATTATAGACTTTAAGTGATTTTGATTAGGTTCATCCTTGGTTTAAAAAAGAAGAGTACTATTCTAGCAGAGGCTAAGCAGGTGTAGGGGGGCAGGGAATAGATGAGAAAGAGGTACCTCTCTCTCAGTTGTGTTGTAAACTAAAACTGCTCTAAAAAAATAGTCTTAGGAAAAAAAGGCACCATGAAAATTAAAATTGACCTTAAAAATAAGGATCTTAGCATGTTTGTGTGAAAGTCTCAATATCATACTGATGTTAGTTCCTTCAAAAATGATCTTCAATATAATGCTCTTATAAGAAAATTCCAGACAGAATTTAATGGAATTTATGAAGCTGAGTTTGAATACAGCAAAAGTGGTAAGAATGACTGATATAATTGTGAAGAAAATATATGATTGGGAAAGCTTGCTCTACTATAATGAAGATATTAAAGAGGAAAAACCACTAAAAGCGTGTGATATAGCACATGCATAATTAAGTGAACCAGTGGGAAAAATATAAACTCCAGAAACAATTTTGTATATACATATATAAGAAGTATCATTGAAGAGTGGTAATCAAACATGCAAAGCACTTTGCATACTGCCTAATATCTCATAAACCCAAAGTAAATGTTATTAGTAGTAAAATATTAATATGAATAAAATATACTACTTTCTACATAAAGATCACAATGAGTACAATTAGCCTTAAATTTTCTGCAATGTTTTATTACAAAAATTCTCACTCACATTGCAGAATTTTTACATTTGGGTGACAGTTAAATGGGTGTGCAATATTACCATTTGGATATTTCTTCATGGTTAATATATAACTATAGAAAAAAAAAGACAAAGTCAGTTCAAACATTTAGAATGTCTAACAGGTAATAGGGTTATATCAAAATGGTAAAACAACCACAATTATCAAATATCCAGATTTTAATGTGGAGCTTAGCTCACTTCTGCAAAGGTCTACTCAGAGTCACAGAAACCATTTGATGTGTTTGAACAACAGTCTTTTGGACTCTGTGGGAGAGGGAGAGGGTGGGATGATTTGGGAGAATGGCATTGAAATACGTATAATATCATATATGGAAAGAGTCGCCAGTCCAAGTTCGATGCACGATGATACTGGATGCTTGGGGCTGGTGCACTGGGATGACCCAGAGGGATGGTATGGGGAGGGAGGAGGGAGGAGGGTTCAGGATGGGGAACACATGTATACCTGTGGCAGATTCATTTTGATATTTGGCAAAACCAATACAATATTGCAAAGTTTAAAAATAAAATTAAATTAAAAGAAAAGAAAAGAAAAAGTTGGCTTAAAGCTCAACATTCAGAAAACGAAAATAAATAAATAAAGGAGCAAAGCATTATGTATTTGGCCAAAAGTTGACAATGGATTCCAAGTTTATAAACCCAGTAGTTTAATCTCTATGAGGGAAAAGAAAAAAAAAAAAAAGCATTTCATCTCCTTAAAGAGACCTGAAGTGAAATTTACTTAAATTCTCAGTGAACAGTAAGAATTGGAACATG
The DNA here is from genome assembly GCF_055505025.1 of Bos grunniens. Taxonomy (NCBI): domain Eukaryota; kingdom Metazoa; phylum Chordata; class Mammalia; order Artiodactyla; family Bovidae; genus Bos; species Bos grunniens. The sequence goes on along the minus strand of NC_141194.1, from coordinate 118,856,032 downwards.
TCTCTCTGTAGAGCAGATGAGGGTTGGGGGAAACAGCAAAATGCAAATGTATACATGTGGTGTTTGTGTGATAAAACTGAGGAGAAAAGATACTCCTCTGGTAAAAGTGACTTGAGGGGAAAGAAAGTATATATGTGGTCCAGGCAGGTAGTTGGCTATGTTTGTTTCATCTTCCAATTCAATTTTCCTATCTCAGCACTTTTTTGCATTACCCATTTTAAAAACAATGTGCATTATTTTGAGTATCACTGTCATAATATTCTTCTTGTGTCTGAAATTCATGGCCTCAATTATGTAATCACTGTGACAAAAGACAGTGCATTTTATCACCATTATTAAATATTTTATATTTCATGCACTTCTATAGACACTTGAAGCCAATAGTTTAACTAGTGCTTATTGATAGAATATATTATAAAGAAAGATCATGAATTTATAAAGGAACGTGCACATCCCATTTCAGCCATTAGGAAAAACCAGAAGGAAGGATGGGGAAAACAAATGAATCATGTTATGTTCACAATGAAGGAACCATGTGGATCAAGCTCTTTGATGTTGGCAAGGTGTTGGGGCCAAATGAATTTCATTCTTCAAAGAAATAGTTATGTCAACCATAAAATCCCTTTTAGTGCTCTCAAGATTAGAACAAGGGGGAAACATAAAACTCATACTTTAGCACTGATGCTCAGAGATACAATTATATAATCTTCATTCTTAAATGTGTTTGAAGGCACATAGTGGCATCAGCATTTGATGTTTGGAAAATTTATACATTTTTCCACAGTCTGAGACTGACTCGATGCACATGCACATGAATTTGGGTGAACTCCGGGAGTTGGTGCTGGACAGGGAGGCCTGGCATGCTGCGATTCATGGGGTCACAAAGAGTCGGACACGACTGAGTGACTGAACTGAACTGAACTGAAGACAGAAAAATCTGGTTGATCGTTCCCTTTGCTCTGACCTCAGTTCCTGGCAAATATGGAGACCCTCTTTCCCAGAAAATGAACTAATGACTGTAGGAACAGAGGTCTTTGCTGATTCTACTTAACTGGTTTTGCTCTCCTGAGTGCCTCAACCTAGAATCAAAGGAGAACAGAAATATCTTCAGAAAATTTCCTCTCCAGGAAAACACACAGAATTGTTGCCACTGAGATGATATTTGGGTTTTATAGATGGAATTCATGTTGATTTTATTCTTTTTTATTTTGCATTGGGGTATAGCCAATTAACAGTGTTGTGATAGTTTCAAGTGGACAGCAAAGGGACCCAGCCATACATATACATGTATCCATTCTCCCCGAAACTCCCTTCCCATCCAGGCTGCCATGTAACATTGAGCAGAGTTCCCTGTGCTATACAGTAGGTACTTGTTGGTTATCCATTTTAAATATAGCAGTGTGTACACATCTATCCCCAACTCCCTGACTATCCCTTCCTCCCACAATAGACTTCAGTTTATTCTTTAAGTCTCTGAGTCTCTTGATGTTTTGTAAGATTATGTGTATCATTTCTTTTTAGATTTCATTTATAACGGATGACATATGATATTTGTCCTTCTCTGTTTGACTCCCTTCATTCATCCTGATAATCTCTACGTCCCTCTGCTGCTAAGTTGCTTCAGTCGTGTCCGACTCTGTGTGACCCCATAGACAGCAGCCCACTAGGCTTCCCCGTCCCTGGGATTCTCCAGGCAAAAACACTGGAGTGGGTTGCCATTTCCTTCTCCCTCTATGATACTGCAAATGGCATTATTTCATTCTTTTTAATGGCTGAGTAGTATGCCAAGGCCTTTGACTGTGTGGATCACAATGAACTGTGGAAAATTCTGAAAGAGATGGGAATACCAGACCATCTGACCTGCCTCTTGAGAAATCTGTATGCAGGTCAGGAAGCAACAGTTAGAACTGGGCATGGAACAACAGATTGGTTCCAAATAGGAAAAGGAGTACATCAAGGCTGTAAATTGTCACCCTGCTTATTTAACTTATATGCAGAGTACATCATGAAAAACGCTGGTCTGGAAGAAACACAAGCTGAAATCAAGATTGCAAGGAGAAATATCAATAACCTCACATATTCAGATAGCACCACCCTAATGGCAGAAAGTAAAGAATGAAAGAGCCTCTTGATGAAAGTGAAAGATGAGAGTGAAAAAGTTGGCTTAAAACTCAAGAACAGTCTTATGGACTCTGTGGGAGAGGGAGAGGGTGGGAAGATTTGGGAGAATGGCATTGAAACATGTAAAATATCATGTAAGAAATGAGTTGCCAGTCCAGGTTCGATACACGATACTGGATGCTTGGGGCTAGTGCACTGGGACGACCCAGAGGGATGGTATGGGGAAGGAGGAGGGAGGAGGGTTCAGGATGGGGAACACATGTATACTTGTGGCGGATTCATTTTTATATTTGGCAAAACTAATACAATTATGTAAAGTTTAAAAATAAAATAAAATTAAAAAAAATAATAAAAAACTAAAAAAAAAAAAAAAAAAAACTCAACATTCAGAAAACTAAGATCATGGCACCCGGTCCCATCAGTTCATGGCAAATAGATGGGGAAACAATGGAAACAGTGGCTGACTTAATTTTGGGGGGCTCCAAAATCACTGCAGATGGTGACTGTGACTATGAAATTAAAAGACACTTACTCCTTGGAAGGAAAGTTATGACCAACCTAAACAGCATATTAAAAAGCAGAGACATCACTTTGCCAACAAAGGTCCATCTACTCAAGGCTATTGTTTTTCCAGTAGTCATGTATGGATGTGAGAGTTGGACTATAAAGGAAGCTGAGTGCCAAAGAATTGATGCTTTTGAACTGTGGTGTTGGAGAAGACTCTTGAGAGTCCCTTGGACTGCAAGGAGATCCAACGAGTCCATCCTAAAGGAGATCAGTTCTGAGTGTTCATTGGAAGGACAGATGTTCTTTTTTTTGTTTTTTGTTTTTGTTGTTGTTGTTTGTTTTGTTTTTGTTTTTTTTTCTTAATTTTATTTTATTTAACTTTACAATATTGTATTGGTTTTGCCATATATCAAAATGAATCTGCCACAGGTATACATGTGTTCCCCATCCTGAACCCACCTCCCTCTTCCCTCCCCATACCATCCCTCTGGGTCGTCCCAGTGCACCAGCCCCAAGCATCCAGTATCGTGCATCAAACCTGGACTGGTGACAGATGTTCTTGAAGCTGAAATTCCAATACTTTGGTCACTTGTGGTGAAGAATTGACTCATTTGAAAAGACCCTGATGCTGAGAAAGATTTAAGGCAGAAGGAGAAGGGGACAACAGAGGATGAGATGGTTGGATGGCATCACCGACTCAATGGACATGAGTTTGGGTAAACTCCAAGAGTTGGTGATGGACAGGGAGGCCTGGCGTGCTGCAGTCTATGGGGTTGCAAAGAGTTGGACCTGACTGAGCGACTGAACTGAATATTTCATTGTATATAAGTACCACATCTTCTTTACCCACTTCTCTATCAATGGGCATTTTAGGTTGCTTCTATGTCTTGGCTATTGTAAACAGTGATGCAGATTAGAGTAGAATTAAATGAAATAGAGACAAAGCGAAACTCAATCACATTGATTTTTCTGAGCAAAATTTGAATCAGTAACTGCAGACATTTTTGCACAATGCTTCTTCTATCTGAAACATCCTTTGCTACAAAGATCATATCTTCAAATTCTACACATTTTTAATAGACCACTTCCTTGGAAAGGTTATGCCTGATCCCTCCTTATTTCCCATTCTCTTGCTTCCCTGGTTTTCCTCTGCTACAGGAGAAGGATGGGGAGGAAGAAGAAGAGGAGAACAACAACAATATCAAATAGCTCTATTTACTGAGCATTTATTGTGTGGGAGAGTTGTGCTTCATAACTATGATTTAGGTTAATTTTTACCATCACTTGGAGGAGGGAAATATTATTTATGTTCTACAGATGGACAGACAAGCTCACCCTAGATGTTAACTATCCAAGGTCAGTCATCTAACGAGTAATGTGATCTAAGTTCAAGCTCCAGGTCTGTTTGAATTCACTGCTCTAGGCTGCTTTACTATACTTTTCCTGAAGGTAGGGCCTATGTCTTATTAATCTGTTTTATCTGCAATGCTTTGCAAAGGATGAGTGTTAAACCCTTTTGGGGGGATAACTATATGCATGCATGTCAGGGAACAAAAGGAAATAAGATATCATTTTTAGGATTAAAAAAATATCAAGCTGAAAGAAGGCTATATTACATATAAATATTCTTTGGTTAACAAAAATAATAGTTTTCATAAGTCCCATCTTTGCAATCCTTTCCAATTCCCCAAAAAACTTCCAATGGGATAAAAGATATTAAAAGCTCAAAAGGTAGGCCATTAGTTTAATTTTAATAATTAGTATACCAATAGCTAGAAATTAAGCACCCTCTACTTTAAAATAATTTGTTAAAATAGTTTGCCTTGAAATAGAAGAAATAAGCTTTATATGTTAGGCTTCCAGATGCTCAAATTGATATTAAGAACTATCTAAAATTCTCAAAGCCTTTATGCTCTGGAAGTAACTCAGATCAAAAGGGTACCTACATTGATAATATCTGCAATTATATCATCATTACTAAATATTAAGAAAGTATGCCAAGACAGAAATGAAACATGTCACATAGAAAACAATCATTTTCTTCTCATTTGGTTCTTGTATTTCTTTCATCCAGTTTTTGCCTTTGAAGAGAAAACCAGCTATTCAGTATACACTGCTGCTGCTGCTGCTGCTGCTGCTAAGTGGCTTCAGTCGTGTCTGACTCTGTGCAACCCCATAGACGGCAGCCCATCAGGCCCCACCATTCCTGGGATTCTCCAGGCAAGAACACTGGAGTGGGTTGCCATTTCCTTCTCCAATGCATGAAAGTGAAAAGTGAAAGTGAAGTTGCTCAGTCGTGTCCGACTCTTAGCGACCCCATGGACTGCAGCCTACCAGGCTCCTCCATCCATGGGATTTTCCAGGCAAGAGTACTGGAGTGGGGTGCCATTGCCTTGTCTACTAGAGAAAAACAAAAAGTACTATTGCTGCAACAGCTGCTGTTGCTGTTTTCATAACCCAGCATCTCCTTGGCAGATACACAGCTGATCAGATTTGCTGATAAAATGTGAGGCATCATAAGTTGTTACTTTATTGAACACTGTTCTTTAGTTCTTAGTAGTTTAATCTTTAGTACTGAACACTGTTCAATACTATCTTTAGTATTGAAAATGGAAGACTTACTCATACAAATAATATGCAGATTTTTAAAATAATCAAAAATGGATGAATAACATTCAATGTTAAAGAACACCAATATTTTAATTGCTAACCTGATATTATCAGTTCTGATGCAAAGAGTTGCACTTTTTAAACTGAATAAAGAAACTGACACAAATGAAATGAAAAAAAAATCACTTGGCACTTAAAATCACCATTTAAGACAATAATATCAGCAAAGACAATTTAGATAAGAGCCACTGAAATTGGATAAAATACAAGGAACATTCTTCAGAGCTACATAAAGACTTTTTCTGGGGGTTTTAGAACAGGGAAACAGATGGGGGAAGTAATTGTCTGATGTTTATGTTAATGTACCATAAAACCCCAATTATCTAGGCTGCTTGGGGAAATCAGGTGTTTGACTTATTTTTTTTTCCTTTGGTTAGCTGAATGTTACTCTAAAACCCAACTGTATCTCAGCCACCATTGTTGAAAATTGTTCCAAAGTAGCTGAATAATGTCTAGGGACTATAACTGTGTTTTTCTTTGTGGATCGTGAAATGCTTCAAGGGCATTATTCTTTGTGGATCTTACAATATTCTTCAATGTCATAAGTTCCAGTTGTACACCACTATGATAAGACATATTGACTAACAAGTGAACCTAGGATACTCTGGGAATAACTTTTAAAAATAAATATATAATGTTAATTTATTTTACATTGATTTCCCTCTTTTAAAGCACTGCCCTCCTGTGCCAGCAGTAAAGGCAGTTGTCTTCTGGGCAAGGTGTGGGGGTTCTTAGGGAGTCTTCTGACTTCCGAAATGCTCCTAGCCATATCTATCATGATTGGAGATATATAAATTTGAAAGTATACATAACCATTTTAAAATACAATTATCTCTGGAAGGGCTGACAATTGATTTATTTACACCACAGTTTAATTTGATGAAATTGCTTTCTATCAAATTTTATCCCTGAGTTCTCTAAACATATGGAATGGAACTTTTAATTTGGAAACAAATTATAGAATATATAGGATTTCCAGGGAATCACACAGTGCCTACATATTAATTAATGAAAGAAAAAATATTGGGAAGTATTTTTAAACCTCTCATCTTTAAAGTAGATAATGCTAACTTATTACACTATTGGGTGACTGCCCTTTCTACTCAACATCATCCTTTATTTGTTTTTAATGGTTATTTATTTATTTTTATTTTATTTTTAACTTTACAATATTGTATTGGTTTTGCCATATATCAACATGAATCCGCCACAGGTATACACTTGTTCCCCATCCTGAACCCTCCTCCCTCCTCCCTCCCCGTACCATCCCTCTGGGTCATCCCAGTGCACCAACTCCAAGCATCCAGTATTGTGCATTGAACCTGGACTGGTGACTCATTTCATATATGCTATTATACATGTTTCAGTGCCATTCTCCCAAATCATCCCACCCTCTCCCTCTCCCACAGAGTCCAAAAGACTGTTCTATACATCAGTGTCTCTTTTGCTGTCTCGTATACAAAGGATCATAAGAGACTACTATCAGCAACTATATGCCAATAAAGTGGACAACTTGGGAAAAAATGGACAAATTCTTAGAAAAGTACAACTTTCCAAAACTGGAACAGGAAGAAATAGAAAATCTTAAGACCAATCACAAGCACAGAAATTGAAACTGTAATCAGAAATCTTCCAGCAAACAAAAGCCCAGGTCCAGACGGCTTCACAGCTGAATTCTACCAAAAATTTAGAGAAGAGCTAATACCTATCCCACTCAAACTCTTCCAGAAAACTGTAGAGGAAGGTAAACTTCCAAACTCATTCTATGAGGCCACCATCACCCTAATACCAAAACCTGACAAAGATGCCACAAAAAAAGAAATCTACAGGCCAATATCACTGATGAACATAGATGCAAAAATCCTTAACAAAATTCTAGCAATCAGAATCCAACGACACATTAAAAAGATCATACACCATGACCAAGTGGGCTTTATCCCAGGGATGCAAAGATTCTTCAATATCCACAAATCAATCAATGTAATATACCACATTAACAAATTGAAAAATAAAAACCATATGATTATCTCAATAGATGCAGAGAAAGCCTTTGACAAAATTCAACATCCATTTATGATATAAACTCTCCAGAAAGCAGGAATAGAAGGAACATACCTTAACATAATAAAAGCTATATATGACAAACCCACAGCAAATATTATCCTCAGTGGTGAAAAATTGAAAGCATTTCCCCTAAAGTCAGGAACAAGACAAGGGTGCCCACTTTCACCATTCCTATTCAACATAGTTTTGGAAGTTTTGGCCACAGCAATCAGAGCAGAAAAAAAATAAAAGGAATCCAAATTGGAAAAGAAGTAAAACTCTCACTGTTTGCAGATGACATGATCCTCTACATCAGATCAGATCACATCAGTCGCTCAGTCGTGTCCAACTCTGTGCGACCCCATAGTCGGAAGCCCACCAGGCTCCCCCGCCCCTGGGATTCTCCAGGCAAGAACACTGGAGTGGGTTGCCATTTCCTTCTCCAATGCATGAAAGTGAAAAGTGAAAGTGAAGTCGCTCAGTCGTGTCTGACTCTTCAGGACCCTATGGACTGCGGCCTACCAGGCTCCTCCATCCATGGGATTTTCCAGGCAAGAGTACTGGAGTGGGTTGCCATTGCCTTCTCCTACTTACCCTGTAGGTCTCATTTAAATATTACTTCAAGTTTTCATGACTTCTCGGTCTAGATTTGGTCTTCTTATTGTATTTTTCTTTGACTTCCTTGTAGTTTTCCTTATGTGACATAGTGTCATCTGTTTACTACCTGTAGGAAGCACTATAAAGACAGGGCCCTTGCTGATTTTATTTATCACTTTATCTCCAGTAACCTGAAAGTATTCAGTATATGCTCAATAATTCTTGACTGAATGAATGACTTAATGAAGGGACATAAGTAGTATATGGAGACAGAGACCAGGGTTGGACATGTGTGTCCCTTTGATTTTAAGTATGTGAAGTATGTTTCATACTGAAGATAAAGGAGAAATGTAGAAAAGGAATTTAAAATGCAATAGAGGGGATAAACAGTAGAATAAGGTCCTTGAGAAGGGGGATGGGATTCAGAGAGATTAAACAGCTATTAGGCCTGTATAGCCAGCTACAGACTGGACATTTCCACTTGGATGGCCCAGAAGGTTCTAAAGCTCAAGACATCTAAAATACAGTTTATTTCTTTCCCTTGCCAGACTAGAACACTAAAGCGACAAGTAAAAGATCTATACTTCCTCTAGTACAACTTCTCTCAGTGAATAGCAGCACCACCCACCCATTTGCCCAAGTCAGAAGTCTGAGTCCCACATAACTCCTTACTATTCATTAGTTCCCACATCCAATGCATCAGCAAGGCCTTTTAGGTGCCTCTTCCATCAAACTTTGTTCTCAGTGAGGGAAAGAATCGTGTTGGTCTTTTAATTACTGGGTCCACAGAACATAGGACAATGCTTAGTATATAGTAAGCATTGAATAAATATTTGTTAAATGAATGAATAAAAATATACCTACATTAAGTAAGGAGGAGATAATTAGAGGAGGCAGAACACAGCTAGCTTCTACAAATAACAAGGTGTAACATAGCCTACAGTTAAATCAGTAAATGGTATCAACAAAACTGGGCCTTTGTATACTCAGTCTGGTCATCTGAATGGTCAGTGTATATTGATTGCATTGATATATTACAAAACTCTCAAATATTTCTGTATAAACCATGTTATTACAGATCCAGTGATACCATTTAGAAGCGGCCCTTCTTGTTGCCAACCTAATCCATTTATATTTAATCTAAATCCAACTACGGGATTACTGACATCATGACCTTTGGTTATTGAATTTAGTCACATTGAATAGGGAAATGTGTTTCATGTTACCTTTCTACGCAAGTAGGTCTCATGTCACTAAATATCAATACTAGCTTACCTCTGTGACTAGGTTAGCTCACCTCTCTGCAGGCTCAATTTCTTCTTCCAAAAACTGGAAATGGATACAATAAAAACAACCACCATAACAGTATTCTGCTTGGACCACTCAGACAATTATTGAAAATATATGCTAAAGCATGTATTAGCCTAAACTGATGTGAATTATCTTCACATGGAAAAAGCATACTATATTAAAAGCAGATACTCCTATTTCTAACATTCTACCCAGAGAAATACATTGTTTTTCCCCAGTGGTTTAGTAGCAATATAGAGGTCAATTCAAGGTTCCACCACACCATGGGTATATTCTTCTTATATTTTGTTTGGAGAAATATAAATCTTTTTTTTTCTTACATTTTTCTTAAAAATAAAAAGTCTATAAAACTTAGAAATATTGCTAGCTTTAGTCAATAGGCCTAATTTTTTTTAAGACAAAGTGCCTAAGACTTGAACTTCTAGCAGTCTGATTTCTAGGGTACATTTCAGTATACTTTCCATAGAATTTCAAATGGTTCAATTTCTCCTCCTTCAAAAGGCTGCACATGGAACCACTCAGTTCTCTTAAAAAGGCATGTGTGTTCATATACCACTAGAATGAGGAGACTACCCTCCCACACACCTAACCCCACTCCTGTTCCCAGGAGCTCTAGGTTTTCAGAAGTATTATTACACTATTCAAGGCATACTCACCAAACCATTGTCGATCTTTGCAGGCTTGGTTTCTGACAGTCATCTTCCAGACTCAACTCACCACATGTCTACTTACCATTTTATAGATGCAAAGGACTTTCTGAAGCCTTGCACAGGATTTAAGGCCTCAAGAAGTTGAAACTCTAGTACCATTCATGAAAACTCTAAGTTATTCTCTCAATTATGAGATTAGGGTAATGGTCACAACTTAAATTAGTAGCTAAGAGAAGTAATGATACCGCATTGATTCCATGGGGTTGCTGTGAGGATTCAATGAGCTGATTCATGTAAACTTCCTGGAACAGCATCTGGCATGTTGTCAGTCCTAAATGTGAGCCAGTGATTATCTATCATCCTATTTTACACAGAGAAATCTGAGAATCTTACAGCTTAAGGATGTTCCTCTGAGTCACATAGCTTTTAAGTAGCATATTTAGGATATCAATTCTGACTTATCATACTCAAAACCTGTGTTATCCTTATTACCACACAACTCTGCACCCTGACCAATTGGGACATTTCTTAAAGATCCTTTTAGTAAAGATTAATTGAAGGAAACTTGACCTGTACTGTTACATCCATAAATCTTTAGTAAGGAAGATTGTACTCACACTAGATCATTTACTTTTCATGACATCCTGATGCTTTAGGAACTCTTATTATGCTCTTTGCACAAATGAGACAACTGAGGCACACAAAAGTTAAATATCTTGCCCAAGGTCTCATAGCCAGTAAGTGATGAAGCTGGGGTGCCAATTCATTTGTGTCTACTTCTGAGAACCACATTTTGGACTGAAGATTCTATGGCCTTTGACTATAATTCCAGGGGATAGTTGTATCTTGTGCCTCTCTCAAGAAAGCAAGAACTGGTGCATGCTCCCAGTAACATGATAGCCCATCCTTCTTTGGCTCTTTACACTTTTACACTGTACTCTCACACATTCTAGTTGTAATCCTGTGTGTGTATGTGTGTGTGTGTGTGTGTATACATATACTATACATATGTGTATGTATAGTATGTATATGTGTATATATATATACATATACTATACATGTGTATATATGTATACATATTTGTACATATAGATACATATACACATATTATATACTCACATATATATGTATATATACACATATACACACAAGATATGAGTTAGAAAAATCTTGGAGTGCATTCTATTATGAATGATTCTACTCATTTTTATCTATATGCTCTACTAGGTTTCTTTTAAAATATATATGTTTTTCTTCCTGCTTTCCTTCTGTTTTTTTTCCTTTCTACAAATACTCATCAAACCTTCCTAAAACATTTACTAAGACCCAAGAACATTAAGCAGTCATTCAGCCTGAGTGCTTTATGCCTCTAAACCTCCAAGTCTGACAACAGAAGTCTACTACCACGTTTCATGGTGATGTTATTGTATATTTACATGGACAGTGAAAGACTCTTTGTGCTGCTCAACACATCCAGGAAGGACCAATCAGTGTGCCACCCTGTGTTGATGGGTTAAGTAATCCCCATCATTATAGTTCTGTTGTTGTTGTTGTTAAATTGAATTTAAGTTAGTTGATTTATAATATTGTGTTAATTTTGAGTGTACAGCAAAGTGATTCAGTTCAGTTCAGTTGCTCAGTCGTGTCTAACTCTTTGCAACCCCATGAATTGCAGCATGCCAGGCCTCCCTGTCCATCACCAACTCACGGAGTTCACTCAGACTCATGTCCATCGAGTCAGTGATGCCATCCAGCCATCTCATCCTCTGTTGTCCCCTTTTCCTCCTGCCCTCAAACCCTCCCAGCATCAGAGACTTTTTCAGTGAGTCAACTCTTCACATGAGGTGGCCAAAGTACTGGAGTTTCAGCTTTAGCATCATTTCTTCCAAAGAATACCCAGGGCTGATATCCTTTAGAATGGACTGATTGGATCTCTTTGCAGTCCAAGGGACTCTCAAGAGTCTTCTCCAACACCACAGTTCCAAAGCATCAATTCTTCGGCTCTCAGCTTTCTTCACAGTCCAAATCTCACATCCATACATGACCACTGGAAAAACCATAGCCTTGACTAGACGGACCTTTGTTGGCAAAGTAATGTCTCTGCTTTTCAATGTGCTATCTAGGTTGGTCATAACTTTCCTTCCAAGGAGTAAGCGTCTTTTAATTTCATGGCTGCAATCACCATCTGCAGTGATTTTGGAGCCCCCAAAAATAAAGTCTGACACTGTTTCCACTGTTTCCCCATCTATTTCCCATGAGGTGATGGGACCAGATGCCATGATCTTAGTTTTCTGAATGTTGAGCTTTAAGCCACTTTTTCAGTCTCGTCTTTCACTTTCATCAAGAGGCTTTTTAGTTCCTCTTCACTTTCTGCCATAAGGGTGGTATCATCTGCATATCTGAGGTTATTGATATTTCTCCTGGCAATCTTGATTCCAGCTTGTGCTTCTTCCAGTCCAGTGCTTCTCATGATGTACTCTGCATATAAGTTAAATAAGCAGGTTGACACTATATAGCCTTGACGTACTCCTTTTCCTATTTGGAACTGGTCTGATTCAGTTATACATTTATATTTTTTTCATACTTATTTCCATTATGGTTTATCCCAGGTTATTGAATATAGTTCCCTGTGCTATAGAGTAAGATCTTGTTCTTATCCGTTCTATATATAATAGTTTGCATCTGCTAACCCCAAACTCCCAATCCAAACCTCCCCCTATCTACCACCCCAGCAATCACAAGTCTGTTCTCTATGTCTGAGAGTCTGTTTCTGTCTGGTAGATAAGTTCATTTGACCATTACCATAGTCTTGATTTGAGGAAGCCCAATTTCTGGAGCCCTCAGGTGATAACTGTATGTTCCTCTTCTTTGAAAATGGTGTGTGGCTGCTGGAGTTAATTACCTAAAGAGGTTTGCATTGAATCCATGTAGCTGTGTCATGCTTCTCTTCTAAACTAGAACAATATAATTGTAACACGTAAAAATAAGTCTTTGTATTTACTCTAATAAGCTTGCTTCTCAGTTTTGCTAGTGACATGAAAAAAACTAATAGCAGGGTCGATATAATGTCTCTATGGTAATTATCATGCCACTTCTCTCTTCCTATATTCTTCTCATGTTACATTTTAATGTGTTTCTGCTCAAGTCAATTCAATTTTATCAGTAGGCAAGAGGCATGAAACAGGGCTTATTTGCTCTGTATCTACTTACAAGTAAACTGTAAAACTCAATTTTCAAGTTTGTTTTTCAATCAGATACACATGAGAAGAACAGTAACTGATTTGGGGGGGACCATTATTTAGAGGTTTAATCTGATATAAATACAAAAGAAAAAATACGAAAGGGTGAGGCATATTTTCATTTGTGAAATCTCTGTGTTTCCTTCTTTCTTCCCCATTACAAAAGGATTTTAGGTTTCTAATGCATAATATGATAACCTACAAGTGATCACAGAATGATAAAATGTGAAGAGACCCAAGAGATCCTCCAGGGCAGTGATTTTTTAAACTAGGGCATGCATGCATGTGTATAGATGTCCATGAAGGCTTTTTAAAGGATACTTGGATGTGGTTAGTTCTAAGAGAAAGTGTTTTCAGTTCCCTAACTTCTACATGTAATCTTTTGGAAACTGATCTGCCTGGAAGCACCTTGAGTGCAGGCTCCAAGCAGGTCATCCAGCCCTTTGGCCTATCTCTCACCATATCCTCTTGCTTCCACTTTACAAAAGCATGTCAGTGCTCTCAACTTGTCCCTAACACCGCAGCACCAGGTATTTCCCTGGGAGAGAAACCCCCAAGGCACCAGACACAGGCTCAACTTAAAACACTGTTGTAATTGTCGACGACATGAATCAAACTACTACTTGGTGATGCGTTCCTTGCCATTCATGTGGCTTCCAGTTCTTTCCTTCAAGCACATTGAAGGAAGACCTAAACTAGTTAACAGCTGATAAATGTTTGCATATCAGTTCAAATGAGCGTGAAACATTACTAAAATGAAACTAGTTTCCCATCTCATAATGGTCACAAATAAGTTTCCAGACTGAACATATATGCAAACCCACACATGGAACAAAAGTCTCTTCATGAATGAACTTCATTCAACCACAAAGTAATATTTATCAAGGGGCAAAAAAAAAAAAAAAAAAAAAAAACTCAACTGCAAAAATTATTCTTGTCCAATTCATTTAAGAAATAGATGTCTAAGAAATTAACTTTATGTTCTTAATATTCAAATATGTAATGTATTTTATTTTGATAAATTAGATACTACTAAATAAGTGTAATGATAACTCAGTCCTGGATTTTTTTAATCTGCAGAAATGTATGGTCACAGGAAATGTTTAAGTGAACATTTTTATGTATATAAATATTTTTGTGCCCAAGAGGTACTATGATTCATAAAAGATTTAAACATAAAATATATTACACTAGTATAAAATACTGTGGAAATGGCTATATGAGTGACAAGACAAAAAGGAACAAGGTTACATTTCTGACAGTTATAATACAGATTGTTCAAGTCCATTTTCATGAATAATGGTATGTATCTCATTGTTTAATAGATACTACTAGATGAACATAAAAGAATGATGAAGTATTTTTATTTTTAAAATTATATTTTAAAATTTAATATTTGTAATATGCTCTAAAAGTACACTCTTTGTGATCATTTAAACCTATAGTGAAAAGTTTTAGCTTTCAATGTATAACTTTGAGGGAGTAAGTATAAAGAAAGTTTTTTTTATAGTCTAAGAAAGCAAAAATGTTTGAAGACTGTTCCAACACAGTGAAAGTCGCTCAGTCATGTCTGACTCTTTGAGACCCCATACAGTCCATGCAATTCTCAAGGCCAGAATACTGAAGTGGGTGGCCTATCCCTTCTCCTGTGGATCTTCTCAACCCAGGAATCAAACCGGGATCTCCTGCATTGTAGGTGGATTCTTTACCAGCTGAACTACCAGGGAGGCCTTTTTTTATAGTCTAAGAGAGCAAAAACTGTTTGAATACTGTTCCAATACAACAACTGTTAAATAATTCTTATACTGGAAATCTTTCTTCCAGTGAAATCTTGCAAAGTATCTCAATATATACAACAGATGTGCTTGGAACAGCCCTGTTCATCCCACCCCAACCCTAACCCCAGTGGCAGTCCCTCCCTGAAGTATCTTCTTTGTGCCTCCTAGAAGATTTTCAAATAATTGTATGAGTATAACCTCTTATTCCACAGTTGCGAAGTAGTGGCTCAGAGCAAGTGAATAACTGAACTGAAACAAAACCAAGCTATCTGACTTCAAGGCAAAAACATCACATACAGGATCACAAGACACTATTCTGCTCCCATGGGTCAACCCAGCCATTATAAATCATTGAGAAACAGATACTTAATATATAAATTTTTGTTCAGTGTTTTTAAACACAGTGCTTTACCTCACTGTGAAAGCCTGTATCACAGTTCTCTTTTCATTAAGAGATTTAGGCAAGCAAAGGATAGAAGCAAACTTGAATACTATGTATTGCAAATGAAAGGCAAGGTTAAGTGAATGTGCTAATGTTATAAAATGATTAAACAAATGAAGTTTTACTACTATTTAATGAGATTTGATATAAGTTAGAGCAAAATTAGTAAATTAAGTGTAAACAGAATCTGGTCTATTTTCAGTGTTCTGTAGCCTAAGCCTAGATCTTTCTTTCTTTTTTTTTTTTTTTTAGATCTTTCTTAGTGTAGAAGAATGAACTCCTAGACCAGAAGTAATAGGGAAGATGAATATGGCTCTAATTTATCTTGCCATTGATATTTACAAAGCTTGATTTTCTACTAATATATCTACATAGATATATTTGCTTAACACAGCTCATTTCAAATAATTGAATTTCAAGATATGTATATTTCATTTGTATAAGATGTGATGTTTTGACATAGATTCATTTCTTTGTTGTTCAACAAGTCATTTTGATATCTTACTGAAAATACTTTTCTTGGTGGGAATTACAGAAAACATAGACACCCCTCTTTAATACAATGTCATCCTAAGCTTAACTCTGCAAACAGAAAGTTATACCATGTATTTCTGCCTTATTATACCAGTACTAACTTGAAATCTTCAACTCTATAGAACAAAACATTAAATAACAGGCTACTCTGCTCAATAATAACAGTCAAATGAGCTAATCCCATTGCCTGCACAAATTGTCCAGTTAATTGGATGAACCCATATTGTGGAGGCACTTACCCCTCTGACCTCTTCTACTGCTTTCCTCCTTGCTCACTCCTAGGCTCACTGGCCCCACTGCACTTCAATGCTACCAACCTACCTGCTTTGTGAAGCAAGCACACTCCTGTTTCATAGCCTTTGCACAGATGTCCACTTTGCCTTGAATACCTTTGCCCTAGATAAGTGCATTAGTCATTCTCTCACTTGCTTCAAGTCTATTTTCCAAAAGTCCCTTTACCCATGAGGTCCACTGTTACTGTTATCTTGTTTTGTCCTTTTGGACTTATTACCATCAAACATACTGTATAATTTCTTTGTTTTATATTGTGGTTCCCTCTGCCCTCCAAATATAGCTTCCACAAAGACAGTAATATTCTTTTGTCTGAAAGAATACATGAATCTTGATTTCAAGTATGACAGAATGTAAAAAAAATCAATTTCAATATTTAAAGTTACAATATTAGATGGCTATGGGACCTCCTGCTTATGCAGGACACTAGTTTAGGAAATTATAATCTAGGAAGATGATAATAGTAACTGTATACAGAGGAATACTTTATAATGATTACTTCATATTAACAAGGAGAACGAGAGAAAAGAAGTGGAATGAGTGCGGGCAATTCAGTACAGCTGGATCCAACGTTATTTTGTAGAATACAACTCAAAACACAATGCTGCCTGCATGATCCTTTACTGTGACAAACTGAATTTTATCATCTGTGGTGCTTACTGGTCCTCAGAACCGGAAATAAATCTAATGCTAATAGAAATACTCTATCTTCCTTACAAGTAAAACTGGAATGTTACAGACAATGGAGAACTCGTGTTTTAAAATGTATTGTGTATTATCAGCCTAGTAGCAGTATTTAAATTCAATTCACAAAACCACTTTAGATTAAGGCAGCATAAAAAGGGAACCTATCAATGGCAATGCTGAGGAGCAACCCAAATTAAATTTTACTGTGAGCTCCAAATTTTAAGGTGGCTTCATGCAGTTTAGTAAGATAACTATATTGGTTTGTTACATAAATTCTTGTGCTAAGTGTACTTAGTTGCTCAGTTGTGTCCAACTCTTTGCGACCCTCATGGACTGTAGCCCACTAGGCTCCTCTGTTCATGGGATTTTCCAGGCAAGAATACTGCAGTGGGTTGCCCTGCCCTCCTCCAGGGGATCTTCCCAACCCAGGGGTCAAACCCAGGTCTCCTGCATTGCAGGCAGATTCTTTACCATCTCACCCACTAGGGAAGCCCAATAAAACTGGAGTGGGTAGCCTATCCCTTCTCCAGGGGATTTGCCCTACCCAGTAATTGAACCAGGGTCTCCTGCATTGCATGTGGATTCTTTATCAACTGAGCTATCAGGGAAGCCCATACATTCTGATATGGTGTTAATTATTTGTAAATATTCTATATCTTCTCCATTAGAATGCTCTCTCATCACATTTTCACTTCCTAATCCTGACCTATATTTTGGGACACTGATGATACACATGAGTAACAGAAAAATGGCAAACTACATTTACCCTTCAATTTAGGCTCACATATTCTTTCCCTTTCACAAGGGCTTCCCTTGTAGCTCAGATGGTAAAGAATCTGCCTGCAATGCGGGAGACCTGGGTCCAATCCCTGGGTTGGGAAGATCTCCTGGAAAAGGGAAAGGCTATCCACTCCAGTATTCTGGCCTGGAAAATTCCATGGACTGTATAGTGCATGGGGTCGCAAAGAGTTGAACACAACTGAGTGACTTTCAGTTTAATTCTTTCCCTACAGTACACTCTGAAAAGTGCACTGAAGTAAATGTAACTTGCTTTGAAAATGTTAGTCTGCTTTTAATACGATCCTGCAAAAATTCAAAAGAGTGCTTCCAAACAACGATAAGGTCATCAGCAGCAGATAGAGAATGAAAACCCAGAGTCAGGTAGGAAAACTGTAAAATTCAAATAAAGTAATTTCTTTCAGTGAAGACAAGCAGCTGCTCTCAGGAACAGATCGTATTTCCAATTGGCAGAAGGGCTACCATTCTAATAATGCTAACTAACACATGGCAAACAGATCCTTGGATAAAAACTACTTTCTCAGAGAAGGAGCTGTCAAATTAAAGAACCAAACTTTACCTGTTTAAAAAGACCATTCACAGAACGTGCATTAATGAATCCAGATCCAAGCAGCTTAGCCCCAGCTGGCAAGAGTACGAAAAAGTGAGAATGAAGCCAAAAGTCAGATTCACAGCAACAGTCACTCACTACTCCTCTGTGTGCCTAGTGTTGCACTCACTTGTAAACAGCTATACTTCCTGCCCTGACATGCTCACACTTTTCCTTCCTATCTGCTATTTTCTATATTTTTTTTATTAGTTTACAACTTTCCAGAATTGGATTCCAATTCTCCCTGCCTCCAATTTCCCCTCTTTTAATCTATTTTTTTTAAACTGACATATAATTGATTTAGCATGTTGTGTCAGTTTCAGGTGTACAGCAAGGTGAATCAGTTATACATATATTCATTCTCTTTTAGGTTCTTTTCCCATATAGGTTATTACAGAGTATTGAGCAGAGTTTCCAGTGCTGTACAGTAGGTCCTTACTAGCTGTTTTATGTATAATAGTGTGTATGTGTCAATCCTAATCTCCCAGTTTATCCCAAGACAGAGGCATATGATGTGACATTATCATAGGAGTGACATCCATCACTTTTGTCATGTTCTTTTGGTTAGAAGCAAGTCACTGATCCTGCCATACTCAAAGAGAGGGAATTACAAAAAGGCACGAATATGAAGAAGAGTCTTTACAATGGTGGCATTGTAGCTGAGGGAATGGTGATTCTCTTAACTAAGATTAGGAACCAATGAGGACAGACCAAGTTTATAGTGGGGCTGAGAAAGATGGGTGAAGCTTATGAGTTCGCTAATGGAAATCTTGAATTTGAAGAGCCCCTGAGGCATCCATTTTCAGATATAGAGAGTAGGATATACAGATCTGAAATTTGGAGTAGGATTTCAGACTGGAGAAATAGAGATTGTCAGCATATATTGGCAGCTGAAGTATGGGAGTAGAAGAGATCACAGAGGGAGAAGAGGTCAGTGTCCAGAAGAACTATGGTATTTAAGGCCTTTGAACAAGAGAAGTACTCATAAAACAAATATTCAGTGTCTATTATGAATCAGGCACTAAGTGTTGTCTAGTATATGTCCTGTGCTCAGAAAAGATGTTTCCGCTGGGACAATAAACAGACAGTGAATTGTTTTTGAAGCAGGACCATATCTTAGTCATCACTGTATCAAAAAACATAGAATAATTGTTTGCATGTCAGTTCAGTTCAGTTGCTCAGTCATGTCCGACTCTTCACGACCCCATGAACCACAGCATGCCAGGCCTCCCTGTCCATCATCAACTCCCAGAGTCCACCCAAACCCATGTCCATTGAGTCGGTGATGCCATCCAACCATCTCATCCTCTGTTGTCCCCTTCTCATCCTGCCCTCAATCTATCCCACCATCAGGGTCTTTTCAAATGAGTCAGTTCTCCACATCAGGTGGCCAAAGTATTGGAGTTTCAGCTTCAACATCAGTCCCTCCAATGAACACCCAGGACTGATCTCCTTTAGGATGGACTGGCTGGATATCCTTGCAGTCCAAGGGCCTCTCAAGAATCTTCTCCAACACCACAGTTCAAAAGCATCAATTCTTTGGCACTCAGCTTTCTTTATAGTCCAACTCTCACATCCATGCATGACCACTGGAAAAACCATAGCCTTGACTAAACAGACCTTTGTTGTCAAAGTAATGTCTCTGCTTTTTAATATGCTGTTTAGGTTGGTCATAACTTTCTTTCCAAGGAGCAAGCGTCTTTTAATTTCATGGCTGCAATCACCATCCACAGTGATTTTGGAGCCCAGAGAAATAAAGTCAGCCATTGTTTCCACTGTTTCCCCATCTATTTGCCATAAAGTGATGGGACCAGATGCCATGATCTTAGTTTTCTAGATGTTGAGCCTTAAGCCAACTTTTTCACTCTCTTCTTTCACTTTCATCAAGAGGCTCTTTAGTTCTTCACTTTCTGCCATAAGGGTGGTGTCATCTGCATATCTGAGGTTATTGATATTTCTCCTGGCAATCTTGATTCCAGCTTGTGCTTCATCCAGCCCAGCATTTCTCATGATGTACTCTGCATATAAGTTAAATAAGCAGGGTGACAATATACAGGCTTGATGTACTCCTTTTCCTATTTGGAACCAGTCTGCTGTTTAATGTCCACTTCTAACTGTTGACTACTGACCTGCATACAGGTTTCTCAGGAGGCAGGTCAGGTGGTCTGGTATTCCCATCTCTTGAAGAATTTTCCACAGTTTATTGTGATCCACATAGTCAACGGCACTGGAATAGTCAATAAAGCAGAAATAGATGTTTTTTTTTTTTTTTTTAACTCTCTTCCTTTTTCAATGATCCAGTGGATGTTGGCAATTTGATCTCTGGTTCCTCTGCCTTTTCTAAAACCAGCTTGAAAATCTGGATGTTCACAGTTCATGGGTTGCTGAAGCCTGGCTTGGAGAATTTTGAGCATTACTTTGCTAGCGTGTGAAATGAATGCAATTGTGTGGTAGTTTGAGCATTCTTTGGCATTGCCTTTCTTTGGGATTGGAATGAAAACTGACCTTTTCCAGTCCTGTGGCCACTGCTGAATTTCTAAATTTGCTGACATATTGAGTGCAGCACTTTCACAGCATCATGTTTTAGGAATTGAAATAGCTCAACTGGAATTCTATCTTCTCCACTAGCTTTGTTTGTAGTGATGCTTCCTAAGGCCCACCTGACTTCAGATTCCAGGATGTCCAGCTCTAGGTGAGTGTGAGTGATCACACCTTCGTGATTATCTGGGTCATGAAGATCTTTTATGTACATAGTAGAGCTTAAATCTACTATAAACTAAGGAATTAACTTCACTTACCTGTTATAAACACACATACAGACACACATTCATAAACTAGTCCTAGGAATACGAAGCTGTGGTGTTCTAAATTGTGGCTCTTTCTCATCCCCTTTAAGATATTTAAACAGACTGGTTCCAGATTACAGAGTTAACTTTTTAGATTTAACCAAATCATAGACTTTATATTTATAAGGAATAAAACAAACAGTGCTGTAAAATCAATAACTCACCATGGCAAACATAAAATATAACTTTCAATACAAACTTTGTACAAACATAATTCTTTCTGGTTTTTTGTGTCTTGTATGGTAGCAAAGGAGAAGGCAATGGCACCCCACTCCAGTGCTCTTGCCTGGAAAATCCCATGGATGGAGAAGCCTGGTAGGCTGCAGTCCATGGGATTGTGAAGAGTCAGACACAACTGAGTGACTTCACTTTCACTTTTCACTTTCCTGCATTGGAGAAGGCAATGGCAACCCACTCCAGTGTTCTTGCCTGGAGAATCCCAGGGACGGGGGAGTCTGGTAGGCTGCAGTCCATGGGGTCGCACAGAGTCGGACACGACCGAAGCGACTTAGCAGCAGCAGCAGCAGCAGCATGGTGGCAACATTCAATACATAATTAGAAATCAACAGTTTTTCTCAAAGTTATACATTCCAGAGGACATTTTTGTTACTTAACAGGAAAATGAATGTAGGTTACTGGGCTGCTGCTGCTCCTGCTAAGTCGCTTCAGTCATGTCCGACTCTGTGTGACCCCATGGACTGCAGCCTACCAGGCTCCTCCGTCCATGGGATTTTCCAGGCAAGAGTACTGGAGTGGGGTGCCATTGCCTTCTCCGAGGTTAGTGGGCAGTGACTGCCAAAAGTTAAAGAGTGAAGAACTTAAAAAGATACTTGGTTAGGTGTCTCACTGAAAATATGTCTGAAGGGAATACATATGCTCCAAAAAATGCACTTAAAAATAATTCTAAGTGGGTCAAAAATAACAGAAAGACAGCTAAGCTAGAATAGTGCTTTAAATTCATTGTTTTCTTTACATAGTTGAAAAAGATACATTCAATAGTAGGAATATCTCAGCAAATTGTGAATGAAAAATGATCACAACATAATAAATATTAATTCCTCATGTCTAAAGAATTCAGTTCAGTTAGTTGCTCAGTCCTGTCTGACTCTTTGCGACCCCATGGATTGCAGCATACCATGCCTCCCTGTCCATCATCAACTCCCAGAGTTTACACAAACTCATATCCATTGAGTCAGTGATGCCATTCAACCATTTCATCCTCTGTCGTCCCCTTCTCCTCCCACCTTCAATCTTTCCCAGCATCAGGATCTTTTCAAATGAGTCAGTTCTTCACATCAGGTGGCCAAAGTATTGGAGTTTCAGCTTCAACATCAGTCCTTCCAGTGAATATTCACCACTGATTTCCTTTAGGATGAAGGAAGCCAGGCTAAAGAATTAGAGGAGGCAAATAAAACTTGCAGATCAGTAACTCAAAGGTAAGAGAAAGAATAAGCCTCAAATGTCAAAATAAGCTGAACTTTTTCTGCATTGAAATATTGAGATTTCATGGAATCCAGACCTTGTCACTTTACCCTTCTTATATGTAGTTTGATGATACATAAATAGATTTGTCATAATAATGAAAGATTATGTCTGACAACTTTTTGGGAGTAAGAGATAAGTCTTAAGAGCTTCATGAAACAGTTGACACCGGTATATGTTTCTCTCTAAGAAATGCAATATATGTTTAAAAAGTAGATAAATCTTTCAGACTCATAATGTTTTATCTAGCACTTCATGAGCAGTGTTTTCATCAAATTACATAGAGAAATTATATTTTTCTTTTTTCTATATAGAGCATATGGCTGGTTGGCTTGTCGATGCCAGAAATGTGAGCTACCATGAAATTTATTCTTCATCTCTTTAGTCACAATTTTATTGCTTTTTTTTTCTTCTTTCTTTCTAAGGACTGTCACTTTCTTAAACTCTACTATTTGCTCCCTCCCTCCTTTTATCTAGAGAAATATCAGCCAAATTTCTTTTGGAGTCATTTTTCCCAGGAAGAAATCACTGTTTCACTAGTTTATGGGAATTGTAGCATAGGTGTGAAAACAAGGAGAGTAAAGCCTTGCAGAGAGTAAAGAAATGCAGATACTGAGACTGGCTGCCCATGTTTACAAGCCATCATTTAAGTGTGAATCCTGACCTACTGTGGACTTTGTAGATATCTCCAAATAGCTGAACTTTAGTATATACATGCTCCCAAAAGACACAGCTGACTAAGATTCTAGGAAAGAAGTTGATGACCTGATAGGTACAATTACATGTAGTGAGAGAATTTTTGTTGACTTTAGAATACGACTCTCTAGGAAAGAATATATCCTATGATAAATATAAAACAGATTATAATATTTTAGTTTAAAAATTAAACTCTCATGTTAGGCACTAGAAATGAGTGCACGATTACCAGTCACTAGGAGAGTTTTCCTTTAAAGAGAAAATGCATGCTAATGTGTGATGTATGTTTAACGCACTAACAGAAGTAAGTATTTCTATCGAAGGCTGGTTGGTTGGGAGCTATTGAAGCCTAATTGGTTGGGAGCTACTGAAGGCTGATTGGTTGGGAAGCTAAGAGATGGACACAGATAACATATATAAGGCAGAATATGATAAGGCATGATGAGAAAGCATCACAAAATGCCATAAAAGGACAGAAAAATGGGACAGTTCTATGACTGAGGATGTTGAAAAAAATCTTCAAGAAAGACAGCTATTTGGGTGGGACCTCATATGATGTGTTGTAATGGGAGTAACAGCATCCCAGAAGAGAGAACTTTGTGAGTAAAGGTAGCAAGGTAGAAACATGTACACCTCAAACTCTTCAGTGTGGTTAGAGCATAAAGGGTAGAGAATGTGAAGTAATGAAAGATAAAGGCTACACAGGTAATATGAAATTGAAATACAATTTAAATCATTTCTACGCCTTATCAATTCAGTGAACTTGGATAATTAATTTGAGCCTCTGTTTCCCTATCTTTATAACAGGGATAATAGATTTTTTTACATACAGTTGATTTAAATATTATGCTAGTTTCAGGTATACAGAATAGTAAGTTACTTTTTTAGTTCTTTTGCATATTATATTCCATTATAGGTTATTACAAGATATTGGGTATGATTCCCTGTGCTGTACAGTATATCCTTGTTGCTTATCTGTTCTACATATACTACTTTGTTAATCTGATAGGCCTATTTTGTTCCTCTCTCCCCACTACCCTTTGGTAGAATTTCTTTAATATTAACACAAAGAATACATATGATATGCCTAGCATTATTTCTTGCACAGGAGAGTGAGTAAAGGTACTTATCCACTTCTTTAGTTTTCTGTCCTGAAGCAATACTGTATCCAATTATCATTTATATAGATACAACCTACACTGCATAGTCAAGGCTATGGTTTTTCCAGTAGTCATGTATGGATGTGAGAGTTGGACTGTGAAGAAAGCTGAGTGCTGAAGAATTGATGCTTTTGAACTGTGGTGTTGGAGAAGACTCTTGAGAGTCCCTTGGACTGCAAGGAGATCCAACCAGTCCATTCTAAAGGAGATCAGTCCTGGGTGTTCTTTGGAAGGAGTGATGCTAAAGCTGAAACTCCAGGACTTTGGCCACCTCATGCGAAGAGCTGACTCATTAGAAAGGACTCTGATGCTGGGAGGGATTGGGGGCAGGAGGAGAAGGGGATGACAGAGGATGAGATCGCTGGATGGCACCACTGACTCGATGGACGTGAGTCTGAGTGAACTCCGGGAGTTGGTGATGGACAGGGAGGCCTGGCGTGCTGCGATTCATGGGGATCACAAAGAGTCGGACACGACTGAGCGACTGAACTGAACTCTGCATAATATAGGTAATTCTGAAATTTTCTATGTATACACTCACGTTTTATAACTAATATTTCATTTAAAATATGCTACTGTGGGTCAGTATTTAAAGAAATAGTATAGATAAAACTTCAGAAAAGAGAATAACTTCACCCCACTTCCTCAATTTTCCCCATTCTATAAATTCAGATTTTCAAACATCATGTTTTCTTTAACAAGGAGTATAGCTATATGAACTTGCCCTTGAAATGAACTTTGACCTCAGAAAGATGTATGCAAATTCAGTCCCACAGCCTAGAATTTTGCTTCCTTATCAGAGATGTGTGATAAAAGGTTCAATTTGTATCCACCACCAGGATACTTCACTGACTATAGGCAAGAGATAAAAAATATGGGACAGTGTGAATTTCTAAATATTCATATCACTGGCAGGAGAAAGAACAGGTTAGCAGGCATGCAACAGTATGTATTGTTTTTTTTTTTTTTTCTTGTAATGGAAAAGTGAATATCGACATTTTCACACTTATAACTCAAGCAGAAGAACCTAGTAACCTGCCTGGAATTCAACTTGGAAAGTCATTTTGAAAACACATCTAATGTGTCCCTTAGACTCACTGTGGAAAGAAGGCTTAAGAAAATATCCAAAATGAAGTTACTGAAACTTGGTAAGATTAAAACCTAGAGGCAGTGCAGCCCAGGCTATCTTAAAGACACCAATTAGCTCTGAGGATTAAACATGGTGGGAGTACACTGACCTCATTTGCAACTTCAATTTCTTGACCCAAAAAGTATTGGAAGAAGGAAGGGTAAAGAAATGTGACATGTGACTTAGAAAACAACAAAATTCTGTAAAGCAATTATTCTTCAATTTAAAAAATAAATTAAAAAAAAAAAAGAAATGTGACTAACTTGGTATTCAACTTGCTGAGAGGATGAAAGAGAAATATGAGCTTGAGGAAAATAGGGGCTAAGATGACACCTCTAATGGTACTTTGTTAGAAACAAAGGAGATTTCAGTGCTCAATCCATGTGACTCAGAGAAACAAGAAGAACTTGAATTACGAATATAATAGTGTATTTGTTCAGAAGAAGGAGTTCACAACATGTAGCCACCAATGAAGACTGAGGTTGTACATCAGACAACACAGTACATGCCTTAAAACCATCTGACGATCTCCATGTAATGGAGAAGATTATCATAGTTTTACTGTTAGAAACACCAGACTGACTTTTGCATTAGATAAACAGATACAGATAATGCTTTACCATTATGTTAGAATGCTCTCCCACAGCTATTATCCTCTATGCTCTCTTTGGTATTTTATGTTGGTTGGGAAGGACCTATATTGGTATTTTACAAATAAGAATAAAGTTCAGAGGAAGTGGGTAACTTTTCAACAGTTACATATCTATTAAGTTGTATATCTATCTCAGTTACTACTACTGTGAAGCTAAGTACCTTAAAACTGAGTGGCTTAAAACCACAACTGTTTTATTACATTTTACATATACTGTAGTACTCTTGCCTGGAAAATCCCATGGACGGAGGAGCCTGGTAGGCTGCAGTCCAAGGGGTCGCCAGAGTCGGACACGACTGAGCGATTTCACTTTCACTTTTCACTTTCATGCATTGGAGAAGGAAATGGCAACCCACTCCAGTTTTCTTGCATGGAGAATCCTAGGCACGGGGGAGCCTGGTGGGCTGCCATCTATGGGGTTGCACAGAGTCAGACACGACTGAAGTGACTTAGCAGCAGCAGCAGCAGTTAAGGAATTTAGGTAGATCTCAGCTGAATGATTCTTTTGCTCTTCGTGGCGTTGCCTGAGGTTAAATAGTGGTATTCAGCTGGTGGAAGCCATTGTCTGTAGGGTCCAGGACTGCTTTACTCACATTCTTGACACCTTAGAAGGGATGACTGGAAGAAACCTGGGATCAGCTCAGACTTTTGACGAAGTGTCTACATGTAACCCTCCCCCTCCACCCCTACCCCCAATATGTTGGTCTCAGGAAAATTACATGTCTTTTACTGTGGTTGACTTCCCCTAGAGAGAGGATTCAAATAGAACCAGACAGATGTCTGACCTTTTCTGATCTAGGCTAAGAATTCACAGAGCATCCATTCTGCTACAATTTAGCAATTATAGCCAAGTTCTATCCAGTCTGAAAGGGAGGGAAATTACACTGCCTTTTGATTCAGTTCAGTTCAGTTCAGTTGCTCAGTCGTGTCCGACTCTTTGTGATCCCCATGAATTGCAGCATGCCAGGCCTCCCTGTCCATCACCATCTCCAGGAGTTCACTCAAACTCATGTCCGTAAAGTCAGTGATGCCATCCAGCCATCTCATCCTCTGTCGTCCCCTTCTCCTCCTGCCCCCAATCCCTCCCAGCATCAGAGTCTTTTCCAATAAGTCAGCTCTTCACATCAGGTGGCCAAAGTATTGGAGTTTCAGCTTCAGCATCAGTCCTTCCAATGAACACCCAGGACTGATCTCCTTTAGAACGGACTGATTGGATCTCTTTGCAGTCCAAGGGACTCTCAAGTGTCTTCTCCAACACCACAGTTCTAAAGCAATAATTCTTCAGCACTCATTTTTCTTCACAGTCCAACTCTCACATCCATACATGACAATTGGAAAAACCATGGCCTTGACTAGATGGACCTTTGTTGGCACAGTAATGTCTCTGCTTTTGAGTATGCTATCTAGGTTGCTCACTTTCCTTCCAAGGAGTAAGTGTCTTTTAATTTCATGGCTGCAACCACCATCTGCAGTGATTTTGGAGCCCAAGAAAATAAAGTCTGACACTGTTTCCACTGTTTCCCCATCTATTTCCCATGAAGTGATGGGACCAGATGCCATGATCTTAGTTTTCTGAATGTTGAGTTTTAAGCCAACTTTTTCACTCTCCTCTTTCACTTTCATCAAGAGGCTTTTCAGTTCCTCTTCACTTTCTGCCATAAGGGTGGTGTCATCTGCATATCTGAGGTTATTGATATTTCTCCCGGCAATCTTGATTCCAGCTTGTGCTCCTTCCAGCCCAGCATTTCTCATGATGTACTCTGCATATAAGTTAAATAAGCAGGGTGACATATACAGCCTTGACATACTCCTTTTCCTATTTGGAACCAGTCTGTTGTTCCATGTCCAGTTCTAACTGTTGCTTCCTGACCTGCATATAGGTCTCTCAGGAGGCAGGTCAGGTGGTCTGGTATTCCCATCTCTTGAAGAATTTTCCACAGTTTATTGTGATCCACACAGTCAAAGGCTTTGGCATAGTCAATAAAGCAGAGACAGATGTTTTTCTGGAAC
Organism: Bos grunniens; assembly: GCF_055505025.1. Classification (NCBI taxonomy): domain Eukaryota; kingdom Metazoa; phylum Chordata; class Mammalia; order Artiodactyla; family Bovidae; genus Bos; species Bos grunniens. The sequence goes on along the minus strand of NC_141194.1, from coordinate 118,827,800 downwards.
TCTCTTGCTTTTTCGATGATTCAGCGGATGTTGGCAACTTGGTTTCTGGTTCCTCTGTCTTTTCTAAAACCAGCTTGAACATCTGGGAAGTTCATGGTTCACGTATTGCTGAAGCCTGGCTTGGAGAATTTTGAGCATTACTTTACTAGCCTTTTGAGTGGAGTATGTAAAATTGTAAGAGAGAAATTTAATGGGCCTTCCTTAGGAAATACAATGTATTAAGTGTTAAGATTAAAACTAGTGTTTCATGTCTCTTAGAGTGTCCTAGTTCTTAAATTTCTATGTTTTCTGTAAGTGTAAGTGTGTAACCACAAACATATGCACAGACATAAACAGTGGCAAACACAGTGTCCGCATTTCACTGGATTTGTAATATGAGTAGATGAGCCAGTGTGAGAATATTGAATGTGGGGAAAGTATATCTAGAACATAATTCATTTTCTATATAAAAGATGATCATTTAAATTTGTATTCTAATTAGTTTAATTATAGCTACTTTTAGTTGCATTTTAGAAATTAGTTTGGCTATTCTTGATTGATATTGCCATACAATAATAAACAGAAATAAATTATAATTCTAGAAAGTGGAAAATGATTGAGTACTTCTGCATACAAATAGTTTAGGCATTAAATCTAGGTTAGGGTTCATTTACAAGGTAAAGATTTTGATGAATAATCTCTATGACCTTGTATATGTGGTTTTATCAATTTTCCTCAAAGATACATGTGTCCATGTGTATAGTACTGTAAAGTTGTTTATGGATTTTCCTAGAATTGCCACCACCCACTTTTTCCTTTATCATTTGTTGTGTGTTATGATTTCACAACACATAGTAATTCTCTTTGTATAGGTTTTAAAGTTGTCTCCTAAACTAAATGAGAAATACCTGGAAGATAGCTCAGCTTCATTCATGATGAGAAGGGAAATATATATCCTGTCTTTTCTTCTATTTTTCCCTTGACTAAAAATATTCCATTTTGAAACTATAAGTAAATAATGGACTGAGGGCAATACTGAAATAATTGACAATAAGCAGGTATGCGAATACAATGATTTCTTTTAGGGAAGAATTTTTCATTTGTGGTGAAAGGCATGTTTTCTAGGAGGAATAATTAAACCTGGCCTACATCCAAAAAGCATTTTCTTATACCAAGAACACATATGTCAGTTTCACAAATGAGCGATGGTCACCTTTCAAATGCACAAGAAACAGCTTCAAAAAGGCATACATAGACAATGAATATGCATCTTGATTAATTTACTACAATTAGGTTCTTTGAGGCTTGAGTCAAACTTTTGTTCACAACTCATTCTGGCGCTTGATATACAGTACAGTAGTCAGCTTGTTTGCAAGAGGCATGAAAACTTTAGCTTATGAAACTTTGATGACACTGAAAACTGAAGATTCCATGATCTCAAATTTCTAAGACCTGAATTTCTAATACCCAAGGGGAACATGGCATGGGGAGAGTGATTTAGCATTTATGGTCCCCAACCCATATTTTTTCAGATAGGGAAACCAGCTCAAACAGAAATGACAGTCTAGGAAAATATAGCTAATCGGAACCACAAATGGAGCTCATGTTTCCAGATTCATACTGGGCTTATCTCGAGTCTGTCCAAACTAAAACAAGCTTTGAAACCTGTTAAATTTTTCATTTTAATAGAGTGATCTCACTTACAGTAACATGGATGTCAATAATAATGTTTGAAATAAGAAAACACTGCATTGTGAAGTATGACATATTTTGTCAGTGTTTTGTTTGAGGTTTTGGTTAAAACAGTGACCCAGGCTTGTAGTTTTTTTTTTTTTTTCTGCTTATGCTGTACCATTAGAAGCATGAATGTCAGTGACCTAGGCAGCATGAGGGAGATGAGCAGCTGGCAAATAGGACACATGACAAGAATTATTGAACTGCACCAGACCAGGAAGGACTGATCAGGAGGAGAATTATTATTTATGAGCCAGCTTCCAAGTGCTCCAACTCTTTACCTACTAGCAGTAGAGTGTGGATTTGCTTGAATAGTTATTCAACAAAATGTATTCTAAGTTTGTATCCCACAGACACTTTTAAAGGAGATTATAGGAGAGCTTCCTAAGAAGACTGTTATAAATAATTTTGTGCTTTTGTTTAAAAAGGTAACAGCTACTTATTATAAACTTAAAAATATACATATACTCACAATAAGTAAGATTTAGTTATTAAGCTTAATCATATTTTGGAGTGTTTATTTCCAGGCTTTTTTATAATTTATACATACAGATATGCATGAACACTCATGTGCTCATAAACACACAACATTTATATATCATTAAAATTTCATAGCCTGCTATAATATCTAATATCATTACATATAAGTATTTTCCAGGTCACTGAAAATTCTTTCTAAATAATATTGTGATGACTATGTAAGAGAGTGTACTGTGGATGCCACAGATTCTTTAACCATTCTTCTGTTGAATATCTAAGTAATTTCCAAGTTTGCTATTATGAATAATGTAGTGAAAAATTTGATAGATTGTTTCTGATTATTTAGGTAGCTTCTTAGTGAATTATTGGATCAAACGACATCAATAATTTGAAGCTTTTCACACACTTTATTTTCACAAAAGCAAACACTGGTCAGTTTGCTTTTCCCAAATTGCTGTTGTAAACATGGCACCTGATCAAACATTCTTTTACCTTTTCCTTAAATTATGATATTCACCATAGCCCAGCTCATACTGTAGCAACAACAACAACAACAAAAAGCAAGGGTTCTCTTTAAATAAATTAAATGACCCCAGAGCAAACTTTTCTTTGTTCTGGTAATAGCGTATCATATAGTTTAGTAAACTACTATTCATAAGTGCTTAGTTGTTCAGTCATGTCCGACTCTTTGCAGCCCCATGGACTGTAGCCTGCCAGGCTCCTCTGTCCATGGGGATTCTCCAGGCAAGAATACAGGAGTAGGTTGCCATGCTCTCTTCCATGGGATCTCCCCAACCCAGGGATTGAACCCACGTCTCCTGCATTGCAAGCAGATTCTTTACCATCTGAGCCACTAGGGAAGCCCAAGAATACAAGATTGGGTACTCTATTCCTTCTCCAGGGGAACTTCCCAGCTGAGGAATTGAACCGGGGATTCCTGCATTGCAGGATTCTTTACCAGCAGAGCCACCAGGGAAGCACAAATGAGAGCCTGACCCCTCTCCAACTCAAATGGAGTTGTTAAGTTGCCTATGGCTTATGCAGGTGGCTATTGGCATTCCAGAAGCCAAATATGTGAGCAATATTGAGACCAATTTTTCAACTCCTGCCCAATTGCAGAAAGAAAGAGGGATAGGACTAATATCAGTGAGACTAAAACAAAGTCTGCATAAGAAAAAGTTGGTCCCTTAATATTGTTCACATATTTGGCTCCCAGAATGCTAACAGCCAACTGTATAAGCCATAGGTAACTAAACAACTCTGTGACTTGGGCATGCCACTAAACCTCCCCAAGCCTTATTTTTCTGATATTTAATGAACAAGTGGCTTTTGTATTATTTTTCCAGTTTACAGTAACTTGATTACATTCAGTATGATAAATGTTTATTGAGAATGTATCATATGCTGCTGTAATATCAAAAATGGGGGCAGGAAGACAAGGATACATACATTCTCCATCTCTGAACATTAGAAATCGAATACAATATTTCAGGAAAGTGATGTTATACATATCAGAATACAGCATAGGAGCAATTCAGAACAAACATGTTTTCTAACAGTCAGAGGTGATTTTATCTAAACTAGGATTTGAGCTCAGCCTTGATGCTTGGTGTAGGATTTAGTGTAGATGACACAGAGGTATAAATATGCCAAGTGAACCTAGAAATTAGCACTAAGGTGTGAATGAAGCAGAGGCTTAAGAAGTAAGAAAATCATTGGGAATCAGTTTTAAAAGGTAGGTTAGCAAACAAGAGTCCATTATGTATCAAACTCAGACCCAAACAAAAATTTTTGCCCAGAGTACCTAGAAGATTGATGGCAGGAGAGTAGGATTTCACATGACGAGGAACCTTTTAATAAGTAGGTTTGAGTAAACTTTGAAGATTGGATGGGTTAATCCATAACAATAACCATACCCTCCTCCAGGGGATCTTCCCAACCCAGGGTTGGAAACTGCATCTCTTAAGTATCCTGCATTTGCAGGCAGATTCTTTACCACTAGCGTCATCTGGGAAGCCCATCAATAAACTAACTGAAAGTGGTGAAAGTGAAAGTCACTCAGTCGTGTCAGACTCTGAAACCCCATGGACTGTAGCCCGCCAGGCTCCTCTGTCCATGGGGATTCTCCAGGCAAGAATACTGGAGTGGGTTGCCATGCCCTCCTCCAGGGGATCTTCCCAACCCAAGGATCAAATCCAGGTCTCCCACATTGCAGGTGGATTCTTTACCGTCTGAGCCACCAGGGAAGCCCAGCAATAAACTAGTCCCTTATATTTGAGCTAACTCTGCTATGTAAAGTGTCTATCCATTTGTATCAATGTGAATAAACATTTTCACAATGTTTTTTTTAATTTTATTTTATTTTTAAACTTTACAATATTGTATTAGTTTTGCCAAATATTGAAATGAATCTGCCACAAATTAATAATAGCTAGCATTTATTGAGTATGTCAACAAACTTGGCCCTCAAAACAGTTTTTCCCCCTCCACTGCTTTGGCACAGAAACCCTGTGAAATGCTCCCTTCTACCATGGGTACCACCAATCTGCAGTCTCACAAGCTCCAACTTCTTGTTTATTCAAACTGTGCATTCTGTCTTGTCTGTCCCCTTTTGCAGGATCACCACTGAGATAGCTTTTCTAGTCTCTTTCCTCTTTGGTTTAATGCTCTGATCTAGTCCCTGGGTCTCCCATGTGGCTTCACTTGAGGGTATTACAGTATTTTTTCCCCTTTGTCCTATGCTCAGTTCCTAGCTCAGTTTCTACTCTCAGCCCAAGAAAAGCCCCCCTTAATCCCTTTGCTTATGACATTCAGACTCTGCCTACTTTTTTAAGTTAACCCTAGGCCTTCTGCTAGGTGCTTTATGTAAATGATTGGTATTCATCTTCACAAGAGTCGTTAATTTTATCACTTCCATTTGCCAGATGAGGAAATGAAGGTACAGAGAGATGAGTTAATCATTTGCCCAATCACACAGAAACAGGTTCCAAGTGAAGGTTGTCACACTCCAAAGCTGGACTCTTTCTTTAAAATTATTTTTAATTGAAGGATAGTTGCTTTACAATATTGTGTTGGTGTCTCTATATGTCAACATGACTCAGCCATGGCTACATATATGTCCCCTCTCTCGTGAACCTCCCTTCCACCCCATCGCACCCCTCTAGGGTGTCACAGAGCACCAGATTTGAGCTCCCTGCATCATACATCAAGTTTCCATTGGTTATCTAGTTTTACATCTGGTAATATATATGTTTCAATGCTACAAAGCTGGACTCTTCCAATACATCACATTGCTTTTACTTGTGGGGTTTTCTTAACCATGTAATCTCTTCCAACTTTAAAAATACTCATCTGAATTGTCTCCCTGGCCCAGTAGGCAGCATGTCAGTCTCCTAAAGATGCTGATCATGTTGTCTTGTCCTCAGCTTAAGCCACTGGAGTCACTTCAACTACCTATCTTGGAATATGATTCCCTAGAGGCTCTTTATTTAGTTGCTCTCCTCTGGCCATGATCCACTGTGACTATTTTATCTCTACACAGAGATAGATATATTTGGCTCTACATATTGTGATTTCTGGGGAACTTAATATTGACTTTGCTAAAGTAACAGTGCTAGCCAATTGTAATCAGTAACAACAGTATGGCTTATCTAAGGTACACAATGGTAATTTGGGACTATGAGTAAATAGAGAATATTTTAATGTAAGCATAATTCCCTCTAATATTACTTTTGTTGCTGTGCTTTGGAATCAATGTGAAGGGAAGCAAACGAAAAACATATAGGGTGCTACATGGCGAAAAAAAGACAAAATGTGCTATCAGTAAAGATTGCATATTTTAAAGCAGGGTGAAGGAGGCAATTTTCTTTAAAAGCTAATAATTTGCTACTAACTACTAAGGGAAGAAGCTGTTCCTTTGTTGGCCCGTCTTCATTGCCGATCTATTTATCTAAAATTGCAAGTACTTAAATAAAATTAAATACAAAAGAGTTCAAGAACATTTTTGGGTTTCAAATCCAAAAGATAGCTTCCAATTTATATAATGATTTTTGTCCTGCAAGGTCACCCTGTAATTTTTTATTTTATTTTTAAAATTTTAATTGAAAAGAAGCAGTCAGACTATTGAAGGGCCTCAACTAGGCAAAGTCGTTTGGAAATTTGGCCATAACTCACATCATGCAGCACAGCCTGTTTCAGACTGTCAAGAAAAGAGACCAATTAAAAAAATGCAGATCAGATGCATGTTACGGAATACTCCTAATATAGAGGGGGGAAAATAAGAAAGAAATATAGAAGGAAAAGGAAGTCAAATCGTCTAACCACCTACAGTCTAAAAGCTAGACTTTCTCTTGCTTATAAACCAAGAACAAGGGTTTTGTACTTTATTTTGCTTGATATTATTTTATGAGAGAAATAAAAATCAACACAGCTGATGATGTAGTTAAGAAAAAGAAAATAGCATTGCAGTTCATCTTGTTTATTATAGGCAAAATGAAACAAGGTTCCTCTCTGAAGAAGGCATTTTATGAGGAGCATAGTTATTTAAAAAGTACCCTTGATAGTGAAGGCTGGCTATATCGAGTATTGTTTGAAGACCAGAGCACTGGATTGAAATCGAGTTTAAAACCACCAGATTTGGTTTGACATTATTAAAGGTTACAGATGCAATATATAAATATTTCATATGATTCATGTCCTTAAGTAGTGGTTAATTTATTTTTACTACTTTTTAACAATACAGTGTATTGTGTCTGAACTTATATTTTTCCTCAAATGCTATAAAATAAATTTTGCATAATTGTTTATGAAATCTCCTCAGGGGAAAATATATCTTTTCCCAACATGTTAAAGATCACTCCCACAAAGTCCAGTATACCAATTACTGCCATGGTGTGTTTTGGTTTTTCATTATTTATCTTTAAAATTTAAACATTCAGCAATATAGTTCCCTTCATAATATAAACTTCTCTGACCTAAACACAGATTTAATTTGAATGTCATCCATTTCCAATATGAAACCTATTAATATAAATATATGCTGAATGAAGTTTATTGAAAATGAATGTTTAGAGTACTTGATTTTTTTTTTTTTTCATTTCCATTGCTTTAATTGGAAGTAAGTCTTACTGGAATGCAATGCACTTGTAATTCACTGAAATCTTGGGATCTTAAGTGATGAAACTTACTAACTTGCTGTGTGACCTTGCATAAGTCACTTACACTCTCTGGGTTTTCATAGAAAATGTTTAATACGTAAACCTTGATGACCCTTGCAGCTCTACTAGTCTGTCTCTTCAGTCTTGAGCACAAAATATGAGCTTAGAACTTCCTTCAGTTCAGTTCAGTTCAGTCACTCAGTTGTGTCCAATTCTTTGTGATCCCATGGACTGCAGTATGCCAGGCCTCCCTGTTCATCACCAACTCCCAGAGTTTACTCAAACTCATGTCCAATGAGTCAGTGATGCCATCCAACCATCTCATCCTCTGTCGTCCCCTTCTCCTCCCACCTTCAATCTTTCCCAGCATCAGGGTCTTTTCCAGTGAGTCAATTCTTCACATCAGGTGGCCAAAGTATTGGAGTTTCAGCTTCAGCATCAGTCCTTCCAATGAATATTCAGGACTGATTTCCTTTAGGATGGACTGGTTGGATCTCCTTGCAGTCCAAGGGACTCTCAAGAGTCTCCTCCAAAACCACAGCTCAAAAGCATCAATTCTTTGGTACTCAGCTTTCTTTATAGTTCAACTCTCACATCCATACATGACTTCTGGAAAAACCATAGCTTTGACTAGATGGACCTCTGTTGGCAAAGTAATGTCTCTGCTTTTTAATATGCTGTCTAGGTTGGTCATAGCTTTTCTTCCAAGGAGCAAGCATCTTTTAAGAACTTCCTTAGATATTGGTAAATAAAATGGGAGCTGTTCATTTTTAATTCTAGTACATTTATGTTTCTACCCTCAGTTAAAACGTCCTCTAGAAAGAAAAAGAAAATGTTTATACAGTCAACCACAAAACAAGGAGCACGTGTGTTAACAGTACTGATAAAGAGCCATAAGAAGGTAGAATACAGAAACATCATACTGCCAAGGATGAGGATGTTAAGATTACATGGAGGAAGTTGCACTTAGTGCTCAGTCTTTAAGAACAAAAAGCTTCAATATGAGGAACCAATAAAGGTAATTGTGGTGGTTCATTTTAGGTGTCAACTGGGCTAAGAGATATCCAGAAAGTTGGTAAAAACATTACTTCTGGGTATGTGTGTGAGAGGGTTTTTGGAAGAAATAGCATTTGAATAAGCAGACTGAGTAAAAAAGATCCCCTCAATCAATGTCTGTGAGTATCATCAAATCCACTGAAGCCAAAAGGCAGAGAAAATGTGACTTTGCTTTCTGCTTGAACTGCACTTAGACATCAGTGTTCCTGGTTTTCAGGCTTACCAACTGGGACTTATACTAGTGGATTCCCTGGCTCTTAGGCCTTTGGAATTGCACTGGATGTACACCACTGGCTCTGCTGGGCCTCTAGTTTGCAGATGGCAGGACTATCTCAGACTCAATAATAGCATGATCTAATTCCTCATAATACATCTCCCATTTATTGATCTATCTATCCTATTATGTTTCTTCAGTTGAACCCTGATAATACAGCAGTGACATAGGCGATAATGCTGCCAACAAATAAAATGCTGCTAACATGTTTGTAGAAGGAGAGGATAAAGACAGGCATTTATTAAGAAGGCAATTCCAGTAATCAACACAAAAATTAGAAGGGGTACTGGAGTAGAAAAGCAAAGAACATGGATGGTGCCATGGATATTTGGAAGGGAAGAAAAGATGAGTTTTGGTAGAAGACTGGAAAAAAGATCACTGAGAGAAGAATCAAGGATGTGTCTTAATTTTAAAATGCATGTGATTTGGAAGCTGGTATTGGCATTAATGAGCATAGGAAATCAAGAAGAGGAGCAAAACGGACAAAGCAAAAAATGAAATGTGCTTGTATGCCATAATACAAGGAGATATTATCAGGATTTACAATTAGAAATGTCTAGTAAGCAATTAGAAATGAGAGACAAATAGACACATGAGAAGAACTAGATCAGATCTTTGGAATCTGATACATAGAAATTTTTACAGAAGGCATGGGAATAAATGGTATTCATAAGGGATAGGATGGCAGGAGAAAATACTAGAGGCTTGAGGCCATTGGCAGGTATGCCTTGAAGTGATGCAATACATGACAATACTGGCTATGCATATGCATTCTCCTTCATGCTGCTGCTGCTGCTGCTAAGTCGCTTCAGTCATGTCCGACTCTGTGCGACCCCATAGACGGCAGCCCACCAGGCTCCCCCATCCCTGGGATTCTGCAGGCAAGAACACTGGAGTGGGTTGCCATTTCCTTCTCCAATGCATGGAAGTGAAAAGTGAAAGTGAAGTTCCTCAGTCGCGTCCCACCCTCAGCAACACCATGGACTGCAGCCTTCCAGGCTCCTCCGTCTATGGGGTTTTCTAGGCAAGAGTACTGGAGTGGGGTGCCATTGCCTTCTCCGTCTCCTTCGTGACTGATGGTAAATTAGCCAGCAGTTAATTTGTTCTTTTGACAATCTGGTTAACACAGTTAGGTAGATAGCAAATTAAATACACATGTGATAAAAGGAATTTGATCTTATCATACTCTTTGTAATGTTCTTTTTTAAAATTGAGATATAGGTGAGGTATGATATATAATGTTGCAGGTGTACAACATAGTGATTAATTTTTAAAGGTTATACTCCATTTATTGTTACTATGAAATACTGGCTATATTGCTTGCATTGTACAATATATCCTTGTAGCTTATTTTATACAAAGTAGATTGTACCTCTCTCCCTCTTTCCTTCTCCCTCCTGGTAACAACTAGTTTCTATATCTGTGAGTCTGTTTCCTTTTTGTTATATTCACTAGTTTGTTGTATTTTTTAGATTCCACATATAAGTAATATATTAAATATAAAGCCTCAATAACAACAATATGATTAATTACTTTATACCTTTAACATTTACTCAGTGAAATCCCGTCTGTGCTAGGCCAAGCCCTAAGGAATACCAGGTAAATCATGGTTGTTGCAATCAAGGAGCTTATCTTCTAACAAAAGGCAAAGGGATCTCTCTGCAGAACTAAAACCAAAATATCTTTTTCTTCTGAATCCCTTACTAGATATTTGATAGTCATAATTTTAGCATGTTTAAAGTAAAAGTAAAACCTTGCACCAGGAATCATGTCTTCAGCTATTTTGAATGTAACTAGATATGAATATAATAAAAATGTTCAGAATAAAAGGGTCAAGAGGATTGGATTTTGCTTTGTTGACTTTTGAAGTTAAAATTTGGGTAAAAAGATTCATTTGTATTATTTTTTAGACTCCACATATAAATTATATCATTTAGTGTAAAATAGATAAGCAAAAAGATTTACTGTATAGCACAGGGAATTATAACCCAATATCTTATAATAACCTATAATTGAATATAATCTGCAAAAGGACTTCCCTGGTGGCTCAGTGGTAAAGACTCCACCGGCCAATGCAAGAGACCTGGGAAGATCCCCTGGAGAAAGAATTGGCAACCCACTCCAGTACTGTTGCCTGGGAAATTCCATGGACAGAGGAGCCTGGTGGGCTACAGTCTATGGGATCACTGGAGTCAGACATGACTTATCAACTAAACAACAACAAATCTACAAAATACCCAAATCACTATGCTGTACACCTGAAACTAACACAATACTGTAAATCAACTACTTCAGTAAAACACACACATATACACCAAATTCTAAAAAAAAAAAAAAAAAAATAGAAGAGTCCATTTTAGTGGGTCTTAACATTATCCTAAGAAAATGTATAATTCAAACTACAAACATTAAGCATCCCATGATAATTCTCACAATTTTCTAAGCAGTATCTGTATTGATACTATTTTATTGTATAAAATGTTCTCACAAATTCCATATTGCATTGTTATTAGAAACATAGCAAAAGTAGCTTAAAAAGTATTATCTTGGTTGAGAAAGCAAAAAATAATTAAACATTAGAGATTTGAGCCAATGAATCAGGTGGGTGCATAAAAATATCCCCAGGAAATTAATGTTTCTTTCAAAGAATACTAAAATATTAAATCCACTCCAATCTCTGAAAGAGAAATTCTCTTTATGCATTTTTTAAAATAAAGACTTACACTATATTTCTGTCTGCAGAGGAAGTAAAGAATTTGATGGAATTCTCCTGCCCCCAAAGCAAATAAGACAAATCATTTCCTGCAATTTTTCTCATTTTGGCAATAAAACAACATACTTTTCCTTAAAAAATACAGTCTTATTAAATCCACACTTAGGACTTGAACTGTGTGAATACAAAACTGTTACTTTATATTCAAATCTAGTCCAATTATAAGACTGTGCAATCTTGCTATAAATCTTGCTCCCTTGTCTTCAAGATAAATGTTGATTTAAAGATTACAGTAGAGAATTAGACAAGAAACGATCCATGCAAATTGCCCATAACTTTTATTTTTATTTAAGGACAGCTGTAAAAGAAGTCACTTTCAGTTATCCCCAACTCTCCATAATTATTTAAACTCCCTCCTGTGTTTTGATGACTATGTGTCAAAAAGTTTGCTAAATAAGAATAAAAGAAAAAGGTGGAATTTGACTTCAGTATTTGAAGTTTCCTAATTGTGTTATATTTGTTGTTTATAACTTTTTGGCTAATTAACTATTAGAATGTGCTACGGACTGAAATGGCAACCCACTCCAGTATTCTTGCCTAGAGAATCCTATGGACAGAGGAGCCTGGTGGGCTGCTGTCCATAGGGTCGCATAGAGTCAGACAACACTGAAGCGACTTAGCATGCATGCATGCATAGACTGAATATGTGTGTCCCCCTTGCATTGTTGATATTAGCATCTTTCCTCAAGTCAACCTTTCTTTTTTATTTATTTGCTGCTCATTTCTACATGTACTGAGCTCACCTCATAGTATTTAGTGGGAAAGAGGCCTAGGAGTCCCTCACCTAAGAACTTCAATGTATCCTGAAGACAGTTTCACACAGAATTAGGTATTTTGCAGGTGCAGGGACCTTCAGAGAACATTTTCTCCTATACCTGAAGTGAAAGACTACTGATTCTATATAATTTTCATTGATGTATATATAGTTGATTTTCTTGATGTATATATAGTTGGCCTTGTATTATTTTTTTCAGTACTATATATATTTTCTCCCTCAATAATTTTTTATCATATTTCAAACAGAAAACTTGTAGTCTACTTCAATTTTATTCCCATAGCACCTGTGATACACTAGGTTTTTAGTAAATATCTGTTTAATATATACAAGAATCCATGCTCTTTCATTCTTATGAATAGTTTATATGATGAAGACTAAGAGTGAACTGTTAGATGCTCTGAAAAGTAAAGGAATCCACAGATGTGAACTTATAAAGATGGAAAGTTAATCTTCCCCTTTTGTGAAATTCTGAGTTTCTATCATTTTATGTCTTTTCCTCCCTATATTTCTTCGCCTTTGCCATCAGATCGCTGGACAGCAAGAAGATCAAAAGCATCAATACTATCCTATGACATACCCTGCAAAATACAACAGGTAAAAAGATGAAATACTAACTTCTTTTAAATATGGCATATAAAAGGCTATGATATCTTTAGTGAAACAGTATCATATTTACTAATAATGACATCATATATAATGGGACCTTAAAGGGGGATAAAGAACAATTCTACTGTAATGATTATTTGGTGATACAGAACAATAGAATTATAAGAAATAAAGTTCTGAAGTAAAAGTGGTAATTAGAAGAGCAGAGAAAAATGTATAATCAAAGCTTAATTATCTCAAGACCAGTAATTCAGATTGTGTGCTTCCTCGTTCTCCATGGCTACCTTTTGGGTACTTGCAGGAATCTTTGTTGTCTTCACTAGTAGGTGAGAAGAGAAAATTACAGAGCAGAGTATACTCTACCCATGCCGAGAAATTTTAACCATTCTGATAAAGAATAGAGGGAGAAGAAACTGAACCTTTTGTTTCAAAGGAAGCCTGTACATTATGTATGCTGTTTTTTTCTGTTCATCAAAATTACTACAGCAAAAGAGACAATGATGTACAGAACAGTCTTTTGGACTCTGTGGGAGAGGGAGAGGGTGGGATGATTTGGGAGAATGGCATTGAAATATGTATAATATCATATATGAAACGAGTTGCCAGTCCAGGTTCGATGCACGATACTGGATGCTTGGGGCTGGTGCACTGGGACGACCCAGAGGGATGGTACGGGGAGGGAGGAGGGAGGAGGGTTCAGGATGGGGAACACGTGTATACCTGTGGCAGATTCATTTTGATATATGGCAAAACCAATACAATATTGTAAAGTTAAATAAAATAAAATTAAAAAAAAATAATAATCAAAATTACTAGGAGATACAGTACTGACACTTGTGTTGATCCTTATATGTTAGAGTCAGAACTGGAGGAGTAAAGACTCTGGCCGGTGGTTCACATTGTTCACCCATCCTGGCCAAAACCCTGAAATGAATCTTCATTTTCAAACTGTAAATTCAAACATTGCCTAAATAGTTCTGAACTGCCAGCAGGGCCCTGTCCAAAGAACAAAAAAAGATTGGCAGTAATATAAAGGATATCATTTGTGAGTTCTTCCCAAAATCTTCCTCACATTAGCTTTCCACAGCAAGTGAAATTGGTAAAATCATGCTTGAAAAACGACAGCTTTTATCCAGTAGGATATGAGTACCATTGACCCAAACAAAGCTAGTAGTCTGTTAGATTACTTAGCTGTCATGTTAGAAAGGAGAAAGCAAAGGGATAGCTAAGGCTTTTATGGAAGCAGATACAGTGAATATGTAGACTCTCAAACCTACAAGAATCTAGATGTGCTTAGTTCAGTTGGACATATTTACAAAGATTTACTTCCCCTATTTTAGTTTCTCATAGTCTATCAGTGTGCTGTAAACAATGACTTCCTAACATTGCAGCACCAGGCACCAGTCGAATGAGTTGTACAGTGATTAAAATTCCTTAACATTAAATTATTAATATTTAGAATATGTAAAGAATTAACTAATATATTCATTTAAAAATACTACTATATTTACTTTCATACTCATTACTGGTGAAGAAAGTTGCTGCTGTGCTCTTCCTACTACCACTTAAATTCTGCCGATGCTTTGATTTCAGCAGTCCTGAACACATGATTGAGGCAAGGCAAATAACAATGTACTCAGGCTACTGAAATATGGTTCAGTATATATTTAAGAGCATGGGCTTAGAAGTTAGATGAACTTGGTGTTGAATCCTAGAAGTGTCCTTTGTGTGTGTGCTTTGCTAAATCATGTCTGACTCTTTGTGACCCCATGGACTGCAGCTGGCCAGGCTCCTCTGTCCATGGGATTCTCCAGGCAAGAATACTGGCTCAGGTTGCCATTTCCTCCTTCAGGAGATCTTCCCAACCCAGGGCTCAAACCTGAATCTCCTGCATTTGCAGGCAGATTCTTTACCACTTAGCCACCTGGGAAGCCCCTCTGTCAGTTTCTTTAATTTGGGGTGGGATAATAATAGTACTTACATCATAGAGTTCATAATTAATTAAAATAATCCATGTAAAACATTTTTCACAGTACCTTAACATTTATTATAGTTATGGTTAAGATCCCAGTGGGGCAGGAAAAACTGCACCTGGGAATTTGTTATCTGGTCCTCTAATATAAGATATCACTATATTCAAGATGTCATGATTAGGCTACCTCCAGGACCACCTGTCATGAAAAGTCAAAGCCCCCCATTATCTTGTTCCATCCTGGTCAACATAATTGTATATTTCTGTAGAATTTGTTCCTTGTCACTCACAAAAATCAGACACGTTTTCTATAGTTTACCAAGTAGACCATACTTGTCAATCTGAATTGAGGTACACTTTTAAGTATATGATCAACATCTTTCGAGTTTAAGGCATGTTAATGTGTCACGTTGATCGAATTCTCATTCTGAATTAAGTTAAACACCAAAGTGTAACAGAGAAAAATGAAAGATCCTGGTGCTAAAAACAACAGGTATAATAGTGAGCATATGTTGAAACTGACATAGCAACTGTGGAAGAATATGTAGCTGCTGAAGACTCGTGGCAATCTGAGCCTGCAGAATCCTTTTACTAGCTGCCGTAGCAGTATCCAGAAGGGCAATTAGGGATTTGAGAGGCATCACACAGGGTAATAGAGGGGGTTAGGAAAAACCGCAGCATAGCACAATAGCATGTGCCAGTCAGAGAAAGGCTGTGCATTCAGTCTGAAAAATCAATGAAAGGAAGAAAATGCTATTAGTGCCTGTGATTGTTGAAGGGCTGACTTCAAGGTGATGGGTGAAGCTGAATCGAGTTGCTGTGAACCAAGAAGAGGCTCACAAATCTTTACTTCCAAAAATACCATTTCAGGTCTGCCCTGATTTGCAGATCTACAAAATTTCAAAGGGACTTTGAATTGCATAGACATCCAGTTTGAAAATAAGCACTACTTTCCCTTCTGAGTCCCCGCAGGTACCCTGGTAATAGCCTCTTAAACCACATATTAGTATCGGGCTATGGGTAAGCTATAAAAGTAAAGGAAAGGTTTACCAATAATCCAGAATAAAATGAATAAAATATTTAATAAAATTAACCACAAATAATAAAGGTATAAGAATCCATTCTCATCTTTTTCAGCAGGTATTTATTAAACACTTAATACATGCATTGGCTTCCCTAGTGGCTCAGTGGTAAAGAATCTGCCTGCCAATGCAGGAAACCCAGGTTCGATCCCTGGGCTGGGAAGATCCCTTAGAGGGGGAAATGGCAACCCACTCCAGTATTCTTGACTGAGAAATCCTATGGACAGAGTAGGCTGGTGGGCTACAGTCCATGGGGTCGCAAAGAGTCAGACACGACTGAGCAACTGAGCACAGCACAGCACTAAGCAATGTATGAGATACCAGGAAATCTGATAGTCTTAATATGAAAGAAACTCATGAAAAATAAATGACATTGTAGAAGATCATAAAACAAACAAGAATGATAGCTATCTTGCCAAAGAATGTATGTAAATGTCAATGATTCAAAAATTGAAACAAACACTTAAATGCTCTGAGTGTAAGTTTTCAGACTTAAAACATTGTCATGTGAATTGTTAACTTGAAGTGGTTATCAAAATTTAATTTTAAAAATGTATATGAAAGTCACTCCTTCCTCTAGAAGATAGAATAGATATAGTTTTGCCTCTTTATTCTGCTAAATACAATTAAAAGTTGTATATTATATATAAAACAAACATAAGAACATTTTGAAAGGTTGGAAAAATCAGACTAGCTAGGGAGTTCAAGACACAAGAAACAATATGGTGGGGTGTTCCCCAGGTTTAATTGTTTTTATTCATCATGCATCCTAGACTTGCAGCTGAAGAATCCAGCAACTTGGAAATGACAATAGACAGACAATAAGAGCTCAAACAAATTCTGCTTTTTGTAATAAATGGACCAGGAAAGAGGTAGCCTAGGAAGACAGCTTTTATAAAATAACCACTCTACTGCAACAAACCGTCACTGCCCTCAGAACAAACACACATACCTGTTCTTACACCCACCCATGTCACCCAAGTCTGAGTATGGATCCTAGGCTTCTACCCTGACCAGACTGTAACAAGGTGCCCCAAAATGTGGGTAGATGTGGTTTCAGAAAAGGTCAAGGAGCCAGTAAGGATTTCCATTCTTGCCAGGTGGTACTGACCTCCAGCCCCTGCATTATCAATATTACATTGCAAGTATGGTCTCATATTCCCACTTGGCAGTAACAAGGCTCCTTTCAGGGATGTTTACAGAAGATGCCTACTGCAGTGTGGGGACTTTTACCATTACTAAAAGTAATGAACCACATCCCTTCAGTGTTTTTAGTAGAGGTAACATAAGGAGCAGTAATAAGGCACTCTAAGTCCTAAGCCAAGGAAATATTAGTAGAGCATAGTGAAAAATTTAAACTCCAAACTCCACTCTTATCCCAAAATACCTTCCCTCCTCAGTTGGCAATGGAGGCTGAGTAAACCACCTGTATATCTGTGCACACCTGGCGATAAGGAGGCAGTGCCAGCACCTTTTCCTGCCAGAGTAGTGTCAGAGAAAGTCCATTTAATCAAAAGGTTTAAATAAGGTTTAGAGTCTCACAACACAATATATAAGATACCAGTACTTCAATCAAAAGTCATTCATCATATGAAGAACTATGAGACACTCAAGTTAAATGAAAAAATACAATGAATATCATCACTATGAGGACAGAAATGCTAGAATTGTCTGACAAATGTTTTAAAGCAGCTGTTATAAAAATGCTTCAACAAAAGTTTACACCCTTGAAACAAATGGAAAAAAAAAAGTCTTATTAAAGAAATAGAGAATATAAAAAAGGACCAAACCGAAATTTTAGAACTAAAAATATAATAAATGAAAAAGCAGTATTAGTGTTCAACAGATGAACAGATAAAGAAAATGTAAATAATACATATAAATACTATGGAATACTACTCAGTTATAAGAAAGAATGTATAATATCATATAAGAAACGAATCGCCAGTCCAGGTTCGATGCAGGATACAGGATGCTTGGGGCTGGTGCACTGGGATGACCCAGAGGGATGGTATAGGGAGGGAGGTGGGGAGGGGGTTCAGGATTGGGAACATGTGTACACCCGTGGCGGATTCATGTTGATGTATGGCAAAACCAATACAATATTGTAAAATAATTAGCCTCCAATTAAAATAAATAAATTTAAATTTTTTAAAAAAGAAAGAATGAAAATTTGATCTTTGCAGCAAAATAGCTGGATGGACATGGAAGGGATTATGGTAAGTGAAATAAATCAGAAAAAGACAAATGTATGATTTCACTTATATGTGGAATCTAAAAATACAACAAATTAGCAAATATAACAAAAAAGAACCAGACTCACAGATATAGAGAACAAACTAATGGTTACCATTGGGGAGGGATGGGGCAGTAAAGGGGTGGGGGAGTGGAAGGTACAAACTTTTAGCTGTAAGATAGGATACAAAGATGTAGTGTACAACATGGGGAATATAGGCAATATTTTGAATAACTGTAAATGGAGTGTAACCTTTAAAATTATGTTAAAAAAGAATGAATGGGCTCAACAGCAGAATGGAGGGAACAGATAAAACACTCTGTTCATATTAATATGAATTAATATGAACAGACAAAATAGACTAAAAAATGAAATAAAGCCTCAAAAACCACAATAAAAGACAAGGGCAGGGAAAGAAGTTCCTAAATTTGACAAAAGGCATAAATAAGCCTATAGAACCAAAACGATAAGCAAATCCCAAACAGGATAAATCCAGATAAATTCACATTATAGTCAAACTTCTAAAAATGTAAGACAAAGAATGAAATTTCATAGCAGCCAGAGAAACATAACACCGTGAGTATACAGAAAAAAAAAAAAATTAAATGACAATGGACTTCTCGTCAGAAACCAGGTAGACTGGAAAGATGCAGCATAGAGTGTTTCAAGTGCTGAGCAGAAAAGAACTGTCAACCCAAAAACCTGTGCCCAGTGAAAATATTCAGACACAAATTACAATCATAAGGAAGGAAACAAGCGATATCATTATAGAATGGAAAACACCAAAGATAGAGTAAAAGAATATGAAAACATAAATTTGACAACATATATGAAATGGATTAATTCTACAAAAAAGTAAAAACTACTACCACAACTCATGAAAATGAAGTATTCTGAATAGCTCTCTAAACATAATGTATACTGAATTCATAATTTAAAACTACTCAAAAAAGAGACCTTCAGACCCAGATAGTTACACTGGAGAATTCTACAAAGTATTTAAAGATGATTTAACACAATAAAAAGAAAACAAAAAGTGGAAACTAACCAAATGTGCATCACATCGTAAATAGAAAACAAAATGGTATATCCATATTGGAATACTATTCAGTCATAAAAAGCTATAAAATACCAGTATATGCTACAATATAGATGAATATGAAAACACTATGTCAAGTAAATAAAGAGAGAAAGAAAGAGAAGTTTCTCAGTCCTGTCCATCTCTGTGACCCCATGGACTGTAGCTGACCAGGCTCCTCTGTCCATGGGATTTTTCCAGACAAGAATACTGGAGTGGGTTACCATTTCCTTCTCCAGGGGATCTTCCCAATCCAGGGACTGAACTGCGTCTCCTGCATTGCAGGCAGACTCTTTACCATTTGAGCCACCAGGGTAGCCCTGTCAGGTAAATCAAGTTAGGCACAAATTTCCAAGTATTATATAATTACATTTATATGAAATTTTTAGAATACACAAATGCAAAAAGAAAGTAGATTACTGGTTTCCAGGGTTTTAAAGGAGGGCAGAATTAACAGTGACTACAAATGAGCACAAAATTTCATTTTAGAGTAGTGAAATAGTCTAGAATTATATAGATGTTATGATTGTACAACCCTGTTATTAAATTATGTTACACATTAGATGAGTGAATTTTATGGTGTATGAATTATATTGCATTTTTAAAATCCTAAGCTAACATCAAGATTAATGTTGAAATTGATTTTTTTAACCCCTACAACTGGGAACAGGGCAAGGATATCCACTCTCCCCAATGTTATTCAAAATACTATT
The DNA here is from genome assembly GCF_055505025.1 of Bos grunniens. Classification (NCBI taxonomy): domain Eukaryota; kingdom Metazoa; phylum Chordata; class Mammalia; order Artiodactyla; family Bovidae; genus Bos; species Bos grunniens. Next base: position 118,807,883 of record NC_141194.1, on the reverse strand, counting down.
GGATATTCTAGCCAATACAATATGAAAAGGTAATGAATGGCATATAGGTTGGACAGGAAGATATAAAATTGCCCCTATGTGCAAAACAAACAACAAAATAAATTAGAACAGCAAGTATGGTCAGCAAGGTAACAGGATATAAATATATATATATATTTATAAACATCATATTATATATATAAAAACATTAAAAATACAAATATAGAAAACATGCAAAAATATTTATCTATTCTACAAAAGGCCATGGATAATGAAATTTAAAATGCAATATCATTCTCACGTATAATTACTCAAAAAAAAACCCACTTAGGTAATATTTGTAAGTCTAAAAAATAACCTGTGATGATTAAATTTATATCAACTTGGTAAGGCTATAGTTCCAAGATGTTTGACCAACTAGAAACAGTAGTCTAGAGAATTACTGTGAAGGTTTTATTTTTAGATGTGTTAGTATTTAAGTCAGTACACTTGGAGTAAAGTAGATTGCTGTCCATAATGTGGGTGGGCCTCAAGTGCTCAGTTTAAGGCCTTAAGGGAAAAGACTGAAGTCCCTTGAAAAAGCAGTAATTCTGCCTCCCTACTGCCTTTAGTCTCAAAACTGCAACATCCATTCCTTCCAGACTTGCCAGCCTGTCCTGCATATTTCAGACTTGCCAGTCTCCAGTTTCTTCTTCCTTCCCTCTAGTCCCACATCTACCCTATCACCAAGTCCTGTCAATTATGCTTCTTAAATGCCTCTGAATCCTGTCATTTGCCTCAATTTCCCATGCCTGCACCCTAACAGCAAGATACCAATGTAAGTATTGAATAGCAAGTAATTTGCGAGATATAACTCTATGAGGCATATCACACAGAAGAGACTTTAAATTGAGTTTAAAATAATATAGTAAAATAAGTTTTCTGGCAAACCAACCTCTACCCTAAATATGGGTTTTGTGAAGGTATTTGAAGCCTATGGTGCAATAAACATAGGCATAGCAACAATATATCCCAAACTTGTATTTATGTTAACTCAAATTCCCATAATTAAGACCTAGTAGAAGAAAATGAATCCTCCTTTTCAGACATAAAATGTTGTTACCTCAGTCTTTACTGTGTTATACAAGTTAGCTGGCTTAAAAAAAAAAAAAAAACAAGAAACAGAAACACAACCAAAAAATGTAAAACACACTCCCAAGAGATAAAGAAATCATCAGGACCAGACACTAATACCTCACAGATGATTTTGGAAGCATCAGAAATGGAATTTAAAATAACCATTATTGATATGCTAAAATTTCTAAAGAAAAAGTTGGACAATATGTAAGGTCAGATGGGTAGCTTCATGAGAGAAAATGGAAATGATAAGCAAAATGAACTGTCAAAGCTAGAACTTAAGAGAACAGTAACATCACTATATATAACACAATCAAGGTAAGAAGCAGTAAAATTGAAGATAGAGCTATAGAAATTACAGAAACTGAAACATGAGGAGACTATGGAACAAAGGAAACAGATCATCCAAGGGCTGTGGGACATATGCATATTTAGGAATAAAAATTATTTGAAAAAACACTGTCTAAGTATTCTATAAACCTAATGACATGCACAAAAGCCCATGTCTAAGAAACTTAGAAAAAAACAAATATAACACACAGACATTCATACACCTGGTTCATTTAAAAATTGCTAAAAAAAATAAACAAGAGGAAAATATTAAAGGCAGTCAGTTTATAAAGAAATACTACATACAGAAGAACAGGAATTAAACAATACCCTTTAGAAATTAAGCAAGTTAGAATAAATAATGAAACTAAAATAAGAGTATATTTTTTCATATTTTAATTGGTCTAAAAGATAGTTGGATATTTAAAGCCAAAAATAGCAGCAAAATGCACGATGTTCATAGCATGTGTAAAAATGATATGTTTGAAAACATGAACATGAAGGATAGAAAATAGAAGTTAAGTTTATAGTGTAATAGGTTCCTCTCATTTCATATGAAATAGTATAATATCATATGAAAATTAACCTTGATATTATAAATGATGTATACTGCAAACTCTGAGTGAACCACTAAATTTTTAAAAGAGATATGACGATCCAAAAGTCTACAAGCAATAAATGCTGGAGAGGGTGTGGAGAAAAGGGAACCCTCTTACACTGTTGGTAGGAATGCAAACTAGTACAGCCACTATGGAGAACAGTGTGGAGATTCCTTAAAAAACTGGAAATAGAACTGCCTTATGATCCAGCAATCCCACTGCTGGGCATACACAATGAGGAAACCAGAAGGGAAAGAGACACGTGTACCCCAATGTTCATCGCAGCACTGTTTATAATAGCCAGGACATGGAAGCAACCTAGATGCCCATCAGCAGATGAATGGATAAGAAAGCTGTGGTACATATACACAATGGAGTATTACTCAGCCATTAAAAAGAATACATTTGAATCAGTTCTAATGAGATGGATGAAACTGGAACCTATTATACAGAGTGAAGTAAGCCAGAAAGAAAAACACCAATACAGTATACTAATGCATATATATGGAATTTAGAAAGATGGTAACAATAACCCTGTGTACGAGACAGCAAAAGAGACACCGATGTATAGATCAGTCTTATGGACTCTGTGGGAGAGGGAGAAGGTGGGGAGATTTGGGAGAATAGCATTGAAACATGTATAATATCATGTATGAAACGAGTCGCCAGTCCAGGTTCGATGCACAGTACTGGATGCTTGGGGCTGGTGCACTGGGACGACCCAGAGGGAGGGCAGGGGAGGGAGGTGGGAGGAGGGTTCACGATGGGGAACGTGGGTATACCTGTGGCGGATTCATTTTGATATTTCGCAAAACTAATACAATATTGTAAAGTTTAAAAATAAAATTAAAAAAAAAAAGAGATATGAATAAGTCAATAGGGATTGAAAAGTAATGAACATGTCTTTTTAGTACACATTTTTAAAAACAATAGTACAAATCAAAACAGCTAGCAAGATGGTAAGTTCTAATCCAATCACATCAATAATCACATTCAATGTAAATGGCTTCATCTTGACAATGAAAAAAACAGAGGTATAAGATTAGGTAAGAAATTAAGCTGCCAACAAGCAACCCACTTGAATCATAAAGATATACATAGATTAAAAATAAAAGGATGGAAAAAAGATATACTTAAAACACTATCCAAAAGAAAGCTAGAACAGCTATATTGATAACATACAAATTAGGCCTTAATTTAAAAAACATTTAATAGAGAAAAACAGATCACATAGTGATACAGAGGTCAATTCTCCAAGAATTATCCAATAATTCTTTATCTGTATTCACTTACTAGAGCTTCAATTTATACAAAGCAACCTGATAGAAAGGAAAGTAATAGATATATTCAAAGTTATCATTGGAAGCTTCCACAGTCCATTCACATTAACTGATATAATAAGTAGGATGAAATCAGTAAGGATATAGACAATCTGAACATGATCAACCAAATTGGCTTAATTAATATTTACAGAACATTCTACCTAATGACAACACAGTGCATAGTTCAAATGCTTATCTCAAATTTGCAAGATATACCATATTCTAGACTACAAAATAATAGACTTAAAAGAATAAAGATAATATTAACTATGCTCTCAGACCATAACAAAATTAAACTAGAAGTCATAACAAAAGAGGAAGTCTTAATGGAAGTCTAAAGTAAATAAAGGAAAATACAACATATGAAAATCTCTTGATACAATCAATGTGGTTCTTAAACTTATAGCATTGAATGTACATATGACAAAAGAAATAAAATGCAAAAAATTCAGTGATTTAAGTTTCTACTTCAAGAAACTAGAAGAAGAAAAACAAAAGAAAATAATAGAAGGAAGGATATAATAGAAGATGAGAGCAAGTAGGGCCTTCCCAGGTGGCACTAGTGGTAAAGAACCTGCCTGCCAATATAGGAGACGTAAGAGACACAGGTTTGATCCCTAGGTCGGGAAGACCCCCTGGAGAAGGAAATGGCAACCGACTCCAGTATACTTGCCTGGGGAGTCACGTGGAGAGAGGGGCCTGGCAGGCTTCAGTCCATGGCGTCACAGACTCAGACATGACTAAGGGACTGAGTACTCACATGCACTCTGCCCTACAGAAAGAGAAGAATGCAATGCAGGAGACATGGGTGCAATCCCTGGGTTGTGAAGATCCCCTGGAGAAGGAAATGGCAACCCACTCCAGTATTCTTGCCTGGAGAACCCCATGGACAAAGGAGTCTGTCAGGCTACAGTCCATAGTATTGCAGAGTCAGACACGACTGAAGCAACTTAGCACGCACACAAGCACAAAGAGCAAGTATTAATTAAATTGATATATAAAACCACAAAAAAATCAATAAAAAGCAAAAAAAGGTCCTTGGAGAAAACAAAACAAAACAAAACAAAAAAATTGGTGCCGTTAGTCAGATTGTCAAAAACAATAGGGAAAGACACAAATTATTAATATTACAGATTAAAGGGGCCATTACTATTGACATTCTAGATATTAAAAGAATAATAAGGAAATACTAGGGACAATTCTATGTCCACAAATTTGACAACTTGGATGAAATAGTCTAATTACTTGAAAAGACAAGAACTACCAAAACTTAGTAGAAAATAGGTAAGCTGAATAGTCCTACATTTATAAATTCATCAATAGTTAAAACTTTCCAATAAAGGAAATCTCAAGGATGTATAATTTCCCTGGCAAACTTTAACAAACCTTTAAGGAAGACATAAAACCGATTCTACACAATCTCCTCCAAAGAGTAGAATAGGAGGGAAAACTTCTAAACTCATACTGTGAGGCCGGGATTCTACTAGTAAACCCAAAGACATTTAAAGGAAAGAAAATTGTAGAACACTATCCCTTATGACAGTAGTTGCACACATCTTCCACAAAAAATTAGCTATTAAATTCTACAATATAGTAAAAGGATAACACATCAAGATTAAATATGATTTATCCCAGGAATACAAATTTGATTCAATGTTGGAGAATGCAGCCAATATAATTAATCATATTAACAGACTCATGAAGAAAAGCCCTATGACCATATCAATAGGTTATCAAAGTAAAGATACTCAGGCAACTAGGAGTAAAGGGGAAAATCTTCAAACTGATGAAGGGCATGTAAATAATCCTGGTATAAACATATAACTTAATGCTTAAAAAAAAACAATGCTTCTCACTAAATTCATGAATAATGCAATGATGCTCTCTTTCACTACTCTTATTCCAGAATTTACTAGAAGTCTTAGATAGTGCAGTATGGTAATCAAGAAATAAAGTGAAGGGAATAAAGCTTGGAAAGGAAGACATAAAACTGTTCCTCTTTGCAGATGACATGCTTGTATAAATAGAAACTTAAACAATTTACCAAAAAAACTTCTAGAAGTAGTAAAGTAACCTTTGCAAGGGCATATAATACAAAATCAATATACAAAAATCAACTATGTTTCTACTTACCAGCAATGAACAATTGGAACTTGATATTAAAAACAAGCAAAAATGCCATGACAATAACACCCCCCAAATTACTCTGTTTGTATCTTACAAAACAAGAGCAGACTCTGTGTTCTGAAAACAACTAAATATCAATGAAAAAAGAAATCGAAGATTATCAGTTCTCCCCACTAAGATCTGTTTAAAACAACCCCAATAAAATCTCAGCCAGCTTTTAAAAATAGGTATCAACAAAATGATTCTAAAATTTTTATGGAAGGGCAAAGAAATTTAGAAAGGCCAAAACTATTTCAAAAAAGAACAAAGTTGGGAGACTTAGAATACATAAGTTCAGAATTTACAGTGAAGCTACAGAAAGTAAGACAGCATGGGTTTGGTGAAAGGATAAATCAATGTAATAAAACAGAAATCTAAGAACAGATCCATAAAATTACAGTAAAGTTTATAGACTACTTATCTTCTATATGGAGATATGATACAAGCATTTTTTAATTGAAGTATAATTGACATATTTTATTTGTATATCAGCATTATATGTACAACACAGTGATTCAACACTTGTATATATTGTGAAGGGATCCCCACAATAAGTCTAGTTACTATCAAAATATTTGTTTCTCACAGTAGGAACAAGACTCTAAAATTGCAGTTTTTTACCTACCTTGGGGTGCACATCCTTTTGAAGGCAAGAACTGCTTCTTGTTCATTACTATTCTCCTTTGTACTCAGGATAAAATTAATTCATCAGATTCCAGTTTTGCTACCTACTAATGCTATGAACTTGAGGAAAGAAATTTCTAATTCTCAGTTCCCTCACCTGTAAAATGAAGGTAATATTACATACCCCATAAGATTGTTCTCCAGGGTAAATAACATCATGCATAGAATGCAATCAGGAACCCAAATGGCATGTCAATAACTTCCTTAATTGTTAGCTGGTCCCCCTTAGGCTGGGTGTCCTAAAGGTCATGACTGTTGAGGAAATGTTCTCAGAAAAAAACAGGGCATGGGGGGGGTAATAAGAGAAGCAGGATAGGGCAGAGGAGGTTGCTAAACAAGAATACGGTCTAACATTTAGAACAAATTCACATGATCTGAAGGAGAGCTCAGGAACACAAGCTGCACTGTAGAAACTGCTGCTGCTACTAAGTCGCTTCAGTTGTATCCGACTCTGTGCGACCCCATAGATGGCAGCCCACCAGGCCCCTCCATCCATGGGATTTTCCAGGCAAGAGTACTGGAGTGGATTGCCATTGCCTTCTCCACATTCAGCTCTGCTGCTGCTGCTGCTAAGTCGCTTCAGTCATGTCCGACTCTGTGCGACCCCATAGATGGCAGCCTACCAGGCTCCCCCGTCCCTGGGATTCTCCAGGCAAGAACACTGGAGTGGGTTGCCATTTCCTTCTCCAATGCATGAAAGTGAAAAGTGAAAGTGAAGTCGCTCGGTCGTGTCTGACCCTCAGCGACCCCATGGACTGCAGCCTACCAGGCTCCTCTGTCCATGGGATTTTCCAGGCAAGAGTACTGGAGTAGGGTGCCATTGCTTTCTCCGGCACTGTAGAAACAGCCACACCATAAGTGAGTTTCTTATACGCAGAGAGTCCATCCTTAGCTGTGGGTTTCTTGGGAGTGTAATTTGAGGTGACTTATGCATTGGAGACATGAATTCACTGGAGAAAGGGGTCAGCTCTGAGCAGTAAGCATTTACAGAAGCTGGAGGAAAACACGTGCCTGCCAACTAGAGGGATCTGGGCAGGGCACTGACAACATCCTCTAAATGTTGTCATGATCATCTGATTATTACACCAAGATATTAAATGTAAACTAAGGCTTTAAAAGTAATACAATGTAATTCAGCCAACTATAGAATCTCTCTCCTGCAACTGTAACAAAAAGACCACATTATCAGCAATGAAGGAGCATAATATTAAGTATTTCAAACACTTTCGGCAAAAGCAACACAGATTTAAGGAATTGGCCTAGCCTATAAAATACTCCCTGTTCACCTTCTATACTCTCAGATTTCAAAGTGCTATTACGAAAAATAAAAGTGAAACCACTGTTTTAAACAAAAGACACTCAGTGATGCCTTCCACTGTAGAGAAAATTTAACTGTGAGGTGTTTGGTCAGATGCAGAAAAGAAAGCAATGGCAAGGTTTATCATTTTTCCCCAGCTAGGAGGAAACCTTGAGAGGGAAGGTTGAACGATAAACACTAGTACTGTGCTTCAATAAACATCGGTTAAGTAATCGAGATGAAAAATTAAAAAAAAAAGATCTCTCAAAGATCCAGTAAGTGTGGGAAAATAAAGGGCTTCCCTGGTGGCTCAGCTGGTAAAGAATCTGCCCACAATGCGGGAGACCTGGGTTCAATCCCTGGGTTGGGAAGATCTCCTGGAGAAGGGAATGGCTACTTACTCCAGTATTCTGGCCTGGAGAATTCCGTGGACTGTGGGGTCACAAAGAGTTGGACCAACTGAGCGACTTTCACTTTCTAGTGAAGGCTGGTTGGAGTTCTATTCTTCCTACCACCCACTACAGAATACTAAAATGGTTGCCAAACCTGCATGTTTTGCTTTTCACTGTCAGCAAGTGGGGTAGGATTGTCACTAGGGATTTGCAAGTGAACAGTGGGGAGTAAAACATTAGAGTTTGGGCCTGATTCTCTTAATTCAGAACTGCCTTAAAAATCAAAGTATAATTATGGACTCTACTTCTACCAAAAGCTAAACTAGTTTTAAAAGTTATTTCTATCTCCTCAGTTATCAATCATTCTTGAATTTGCCATATCTTCATTACCTTCATGCCAGTGAAGCTGCTCTTTTTAAGGGCAATATTAACTTCCCAATCCCTAAAGCCGATCTTTGACTTCAGATTACTTGTCCTCAAAGTAGCAGTGGACACTGGTGACAACACCCTCCTCTTTACAAGCCTCTCTTCCAGTGTTTTCCATTTTAACATTCTCTCTTGATATTCCTCCAGTCTCTCAGGTGCTACATGCCAGGTACTTTAAGTGTTTTTTCTTCCTTTCCCAGAACCTTAGATCCTGGGAATTTCTCTATGTTCCATCCTAAGCTCCTTCTTTTCTCACTGTCATATCAGGCATTCCCAAGGCCTCCATGTGCAGCTGAGATATAAAATGTGGGTAACATTAGGTAGGTTAAGAGCAGAAGGAAAGCACATTCTAGGAAGAAACAGCATGTGAAGACAGCAAGGCATATTTGAAGAAATTAATTTATCATAACAATCATTAACATTTATTGAATACTTAGTATGTACTAGGCATTATTCGAAACCTTCCCAATATATTAAATTGCTTATTTCTAACAATGATATAAGTATTACTTCATTATTTCCATTTACATATGAATAAACTCAGGCACAGAGAAGTTATGTAATTTGCCAAAATTATGCTTCTAGTGAGTGAGGAAAATAGGATCTTAACCTAGGTAGTCAGGTTCCCAAACTCTATGATTCCCTGTAGCTCCACCACTGAGGATGAGGGAAGAGTGGTTGGAAAGGAGTCTGGATAGGTCAGTAAGGACCACAAATGCCATCTCAAGAGTATGGATCATATGTCTCTTCTTCTTCCTCACAGTTCCTCCAGTTCCCCCTTCAGGTCTAGGTTCACATTTGATTCATTTAAGGAAGCACTCCCTGATTACCTCAGGCTTGATTAATTTTTCACTGTTATTCATTCCTAAAGTTGTCTTTTTTTTTTAAATTTTATTTTATTTTTAAACTTTACATAATTGTATTAGTTTTGCCAAATATCAAAATGAATCCATCACAGGTATAAATGTTTGTCTTTTTAAATCTTCCTAGCTAACTACTTATCGTCTATAAAAATGTCATCTCTGGGATGCTTTCCCTGATCCTCTCCCAAATAGATTAGATCTCACAGCAACAACCTTCATCCCATCCACACTCAGTTAGTATCTGTTCCCCACTCAGTTCTATTCTTGAATCAGGGATTTACTCTGGCTAGCTCACCACGTTATCATCAGCACCTAAATCATGACTTGGAGCAGATACTCAATAACTTCTTCTCAAATGAATAAAGATCATCTAAGACACTAGTAGTAAAACAGGCTGGTTGCTATCATTAATAAGTACCTAATATGTACCAGCATAAAGCAGAGTATTTTCATAAGGCATTACTAAATTTCTTATCTATCCAACAAGGGAGTGTCATGAATACAATATTAAAAGATAATAAAATGATACTCAGAGAATGTAAATGCTTGCATAGATTAATAATAAAGATAATAGTTTCCAGCCATTTAGTGCTTATGTGCCATGCTCCAGACTAAATGTAATTGTCATTTCTTACCTATGACAAATATATTGCTATTGTCATATTACAGATAAAGGAACTGAGGATCAGAAGTAAGGCACCTGCCTAAGATCACACATTTGTGTATGTATCTATAGGAACAAGGAAATGAATCCAGGATTCTCTGATCCTAAAACCTCGGCACTTTCCACTGCACAACTATTGTTACTTTTCTGTCAGTGAAGGAAGCTTAACAAGCTACTTTATGCTGATCAGTGTATATGGGCAGTTAGCTAGGTCTTTGATCAATTTGCTTTCCCTTTTTCTCCTAATCAAGGCATAATGGATTAACGTGATATTTTTGTAAAGTATTTCATGATGTGGCTACATCAGGCAAAAGTAACATAATTGGTATTAATTAATGCTGGAAAGGGTGTGGAGAAAATGGAACCCTCTTACACTGTTGGTGGGAATGCAAACTAGTACAGCCACTATGGAGAATAGTGTGGAGATTCCTTAAAAAACTGGAAATAGAACTGCCTTATGACCCAGCAATCCCACTGCTGGGCATATACACCGAGGAAATCAAAATTGAAAGAGACACGTGTACCCCATTGTTCATCGCAGCACTGTTTATAATAGCCAGGACATGGAAGCAACCTAGATGTCCATCAGCAGATGAATGGATAAGAAAGCTGTGGTACATATACACAATGGAGTATTACTCAGGCATTAAAAAGAATACATTTGAATCAGTTCTAATGAGGTGGATGAAACTGGAGCCTATTATACAGAGTTAAGTAAGGCAGAAAGAAAAACACCAGTACAGTATACTAACGCATATATATGGAATTTAGAAAGATGGTAATGATAACCCTGTATGCGAGACAGCAAAATAGACACAGATGCATAGAACAGTCTTTTGGACTCTGTGGGAGAGGGAGAGGGTGGGATGATTTGGGACAATGGCATTGAAACGTGTACTATCATATAAGAAACGAATCACCAGTCCAGGTTTGATGCAGGATACAGGATGCTTGGGGCTGGTGCACTGGGATGACCCAGAGGGATGATATGGGGAGGGAGGTGGGAGGAGGGTCCAGGATTGGGAACACGTGTACACCTGTGGCGGATTCATGTTGATGTATGGCAAAACCAATACAATATTGTAAAGTAGCCTCCAATTAAAATAAATAAATTTAAAAAAAAAGACTTGGTAATCAATGGAGTAGGGGACCACTTTTCTACTGGGGAACTCAAATTTGTAATGTGAAATCTTCCTGAAGAGTCCACATCTCCCAACCAGTTGATCTTTAACAATGATATTTAATAGGAATCATTTGTCACATATACTGTCCAGCTACATAATTTATTTGTGAATGTTATTTGCAGATAATTATGTAGTAAAAATAAATGTCAAAGAGTATAGTATTAGAATATGTTGTTCATAACATACCTAGCAAAAGTTTTGATGAAAATGTTATGATTAAAATTTTTAATCACATCTTACATAGATGATTACCTATTTATCATTCTCAAAATCTTTGCAACTTTTAATTTAGCCTTATGCATTTTTAAAGCAACAGCTAAAAGAAATCACCTGCCCCGGATACTGATAATGAAAGAAGAATATCAACTATCTTAAATAAAATGAAAATGAGAAAATAATTTTACATTTTAGTATATTGTAAATGAGTGACAGAAAATTGATACGAATGCATGCTTTGTGATTTTATCTTCAAACCCATAAAATATGTTTTCATTCAGTCAGGAATGACAAAAATGAAGTTGCCAATTAATAAGTATAGTTGTTAAACTAGTAATGGTGTGTATGTCAAACTGTAGAGGAGAAAATAATGATTAATTAAGGTAGAAACAGTTCTCACCAGGGAATAGGGACAAACATGCATTTCCTTATCTATCAAGCACTGGTGTGTGTGTGAATATTAAAGAGGAAAGTATTTTAATGTGATGCTCTGAATCTTACTAAAAGAGTCTCCAAATATAATGAACTATACTGATAGTTGGCAAGGTACACCTTGAACCACAATAAACTCTCTCCGTTGACACCCACAATATCACCAGTAATTAAGTGCATGGTATACAGTTAGCTGTCTCCTAGCAGCTCTTAGTTATTTAATTAACTCTTCTATAGGTTGATCAATGAGAGTGTAAGATTCCAGGGCAGAGTGGGTAGTGGCCATGCCTTAGGCACACAGCCAGAAAATTAGCTCAGTATTCGATAGTTAAGAGAAGGGGGGAGAAATTCTTGTTGAAATTAAATATTTTAAATATCTATTGACATTTGGAACTAGTTTCCTTCTAACCTTTCATGAAAGAATGAATCCAAGGAGCGAACAGGAATGACACACTCCACTCATGTAACTGAATGAAGCTAACCAAATGGAGAAGCAAGAATGTACCCTAAGCAGTACCTGTAGTGGCACAAATTCCTTACATAAACTGAGATTCCTCAAAGAGGTAGCTACCAAGTGAGTGGATAAGGTCTCAGGCAAGTTTCTGACTTCCATGTGTATTAGAAGAATGATTCCACTGAAGATATCTGGTGTTAACAAACAAAATGTAGGAATCTTGAAGCTTGTATCTTATCAAACCCTCTTGAACCCCCCAACATACATGTGTGTGTGCACGCGTGCATACACACACACACACACACACATTCTTTCTGTTACTCCTGCTAATTAACATTTTTCCCTTCTCTCTCTGAATGTCCTCTTCATTAGACATAAGTAATAATGGTGTCCTTATTAGGATAGATAGAACATGCAGCTCAGTTCAACACATACTTCCTGATCAACTTTGGTGTTGCACAGGTGTTAGACACACATAAATAAAGTGTGGGGTGGGGGGAGTCCAATGGTCAAAGTCCTCTGATCTTTCTGCTACAATGGGTGTCAAAGCAAAGCACTTCTGCCACAGTTCTTTAGGAAAATGCAATTTACTACCATCATGCTCATTCATGGAGCCTTTCTGTCTTCATTTAGAAGTCTGTATCATCCCCAAGTGACCTGCATCAGACTCACCCAAGAACTTGTTAGACATGCCTATTTTGGACCCTAGCCAGACTGACTAAGAAGGTAGAGTTCATCAATCTGGAGTTAATCATGCCCTCCTGGTGATTCTGAGGCATACTCAAGTTTGAGAACTGCCATCTTGTTTCACAATCTTAGGCATATTTGGTTACATCTTTTCTCTTTTAGTTTTCATGTACAACCAAGGAGGTCTGGTGCTGAAGCAATTCCAGGTCCAGCTTCCTTAAGGATGAAAGACCACAAGGGATAAGGTCAAGCGATACTAGCCTTTGTAGCTGAGACCAGCCTCAAGTTGATCCAGCAGCTAAATGTAGCCATAGGAATAAGGCCAGGTTAGACTAAAAGAATTGCCCAAGCAACCCACAAAATCATAAGATAACCTATGTGCCTTTAAGCCACTGGTTTGAGGGTTCTTTTCAATGCAGTTACTAAACTGCATTTAGTTAACTAAACCAGGGCACCTGGACTATATACTGAAAAATTATGAGGGAGCCATTGAAGAGTTTTAAAGATAGAAATAGGATCAGATTAACTGGTGGCTCAGATGGTAAAGAATATGCCTGCAATCTGGGATACCTGGGCTTGATCCCTGGATTGGAAAAAACCTCTGGAGAAGGGAATAGTGACCAACTCCAGTATTCTTGCCTGGAGAATTCCATGAACAGAGGAGCCTGGTGGGCTATGGTCCATGGAATCGCAAAGTGTCAGACACAACTGAGAGACTTTCACTTTACAATGTTAAAATATTACTCTAGCTACAGTATATAATAAAGCTTAGAGAGAAAAAAATAAATAGACGACAGAACAAATATATACAAAGATATCAGGCCCTGAATCAGAGCTATATATGCCATTTACTTTTGGTTGTATTACATAAGATCAAGGTGTTTTTATAACTCAAAATAACTGAAAAACGATGGGATGGGTCCATAAAGTTTGATGAGGCAGGAAAGAGATTGTTCATCCCATTTAAGGAACTGATTGCATCTTCCCTCCTGTTAGGCCACTTAGGAAACTACATGGATATTACCATGATGTAATATCTTTTACTTATCCATCCAGTTTTTTAAAGAACAGGTGTCAGTACTTTTGTTGGCAGAACTATCTATCTCAAAACCAAAGAAGGAGAATTGGTTGATTTTTTTCAACACAGCCTATAGATTTGTGTTACTTCCATCACATACTCTATGTGAATTTTTTGAGTTAAGTGTGTAAACCCAGATAGTTATTGTGTTTCTCATAATTCAACGAGTAAAATAAATCAGTGGTGACATGGGGGGAGAGCATTGTTGTTGTTGTTCAGTTGCCAAGTCGTATCTGACTCTTTGCGACCTCATGGACAGTAGCATGCCAGACCTCCCTATGCCTCACCATCTCCCAGAGTTTGCCCAAGTTCATGTCCATTGAATCAGTGATGCCATCCAACCAACTCATCCTCTGCTGCCCTCTTCTCCTTTTGCCATCAATGTTTCCCAGTATCAGGGTCTTTTCCAATGAGTCGGCTATTTACATCAGTTGGCCCAGGTATTGGAGCTTCAGCATCAGTTCTTCCAATAAGTATTCAGGGTTGATTTCCCTTAGCATCGACTGGTTTGATCTCTTTGTTGTCCAAGGGACTCTCAAGAGTCTTCTTCAGAACCGCAGTTCGAAAGTATCAATTCTTTGGCATTCAGCCTTCTTTACGGTCCAACTCTCACATCCGTGCATGACTACTGGAAAGACCATAACTTTGACTATACAGGCCTTTGTTGATAAAGGGGAGAGTATAGTCAAGGAAATAATAGTAGTCTGGTCTGGGCAAGAGATATATCATAATGACCCTAGCAGAGGCCCTGAAATAAGACAAACCCAAGTTTGAATCATAGGTCTGCATCTTTAAAAACTGTTACCTTGGGCAAGGCAAGCCTCTTTTAAGTCTTCATTCCCTGTGTGTGATGGAGTTAACAATAAGATAAAATACTTTAAAGTATCTTGGCACAGTGCCTGGAAAACAGTCAGGATATAGTCAACAGCATATGCTATTGAGAACTGTCTCTGGTAATACACAATATTGTACAAATCATTTTTCCTCTTTGGCCCATAATTAACTTACCTGTACCTTGAGGATTTACGGACCAATATTGTTTTAAGGATTTAAGAATATATCTACTTTGGGTCATTTTCTAAATTTTAATTGTTTAAGAATAAAGCACAATACTTCGCCTCTCACAGTGAATTGCCATGTGAATAACAAGGGAAAGACAGAAACAAGTAAAATTGCCACATTTCTTTGAAAGATTTTTAAAATACAATTGAAAAAGTTATATAATGTTTTACAGAAAACTTACTGACTGTTTCTTTGGACTGTAGTTTAATTTTGCTTTGTTTCAAGAGTTTTTCTGGGCTAGACGTGATTTACTCTAGTGGAAAAGGTAGTGACGGGTCCTAAAATTTATACTCAACAAGGTGCTTTTTAGAGATTTTCCTTATCTACTTTTACTAATACCAAAGACAGATGCCTAATCTACAATTCCCAGATTCAGTCCAACTTACTTTTTAAAAAAGTATCAGTAGTCAGCAAACATCCAAGCCAATGCCTGAGTTGCTGTTGTAATAATATGTTGCATCTTTCTGTTAGGAGTCCAGCTGGGTCCCTCTACAGAACTTCACAATGAAGGCCATCTGATGCTCACACTCTCCTTGAAATTTAATTTCTTAAAATTGTCATCATTCATTTTCAATAGACTTGCTGTAAGAAATATCAGTTCTCTACAACAAAACAGTCACATGTGGGCAGTTACTGTTAAACTCTTATGCATGTAACTTCTAAATGCCTGTGATATCTGTCAATGCCATGAATGACCATAAAATTCCAAGACTTGGACCCCATATACAGGGTATTATATAGCAAGAATGAAGATTAATCAAAGAGGATAGTGCCTTAATCTATAGAAAATTCTTCAGGGAAACAGGTCTTGAATTCTCTCTCTTTGGAAGACATTTTGGATTTATCACTTTGGTAACAGGGGACGTGTCTTATTTATCGTGGTGTCTCCAACACCACAGGTAACCCCAAAAAGAAGTAACAAAAAGACCCCACATAAATTAGAGCAATTCATGAATATAATAACAAGCTAGGGCTTATGAGAGTATACAGGGATAAGTACTAGGGAGGAATCAATCACAGAAATAAATGAAATAGAATAATTGTAGATGGAAAATAAAGACTATATGGAAACTAGAGCAGCAGATGTGGTTAAAAGGCTGAAGTTGGAACAACGATTAGTACACTAAACCCATACATTAAACAGACAGACAAACCTTACATCCTTAACATGAATTTACTCAACATGGATCATAGGCTTAAATTCAAATCTCTTAGAAGATAATATAGGAGAACACCTACATGAACTTGAATACAGCAGTGACTTTGAAGATACAACAAAGATAGGATCCATAAAACAAACAACTGATAAGCTAGACTTCATTAAAATTAAAAATCTGATCTGTGAAATGAAAATTAGAGGGGTGGTCCTAAGATGGCAGAGGAATAGGACAGGGAGACCACTTTCTCCCCCCACAAATTCATCGAAAGAACATTTGGATGCTGAGCAAATTCCACAAAACAACTTCTGAATGCTGGCAGAGGACATCAGGCATCCAGAAAGGCAGCCCATTGTTTTCAAAAGGAGGTAGGACAAAATATAAAAGATAAAAAGAGAGACAAAGAGGGAGGGATGAAGATCTGTCTCGGGAAGGGAGTCTTAAAAGAGAAGTTTCCAAACACCAGGAAACACTCTCACTGGCGGGTCTGTGGGAAGTTTTGGAATCTCAGAGGGCAACATAACCAGGAGGCAAAACAAATAAATAAAACCTACAGATTGCCTGCCTAACAGCAACTCCCATTGCTCACATCTGCCACCAGCCAGTGGGGGCTGAACAGGGAGGCGCAGGCTGCATTGCTTAGGGTAAGGACCAGGCCTGAATGCCCTGAGGGCAATCTGAGGGACCTAATGTGAGAAAGCAACCCAAACTGTGGAATAGCCAGAGAGACAGGGAAAAAAAAAATTAAAGTGAGAGAGAGAGAAATATCCCACGAAAAGCCCTAACCTAAGGCACTGCCAGGCCCGCTCACAGAAAAAAAGGAATGAGCAAATACCAGAGGAGAGCTAGCTGGCTGTGGACTGGCCCATCCCCCACCAGAGAGAGGGAGGCAAGTGGGGAGGTGGGGGGAGACAGAACAGGAAAGGGGCAATCTCTGCCCCAGAGGGACATCCTCTACCAAACTGCAAGCAGGCTCCCAGTTGCTAACCAAGACTTCTTCGGATTCTGGACGGTTGACATCCGTCAGGAGAGTCGCAGCCAGAGATCAGCTCCCCAGAAGAGACACACAGCACACCTGAGATGGGCCCTCCGGCTGCAACCCAGGAAACCTAGTGGATGGGACCCGGGAGGTGATCAGATGCACTCCCCACCTGGGGAGACTGCGTTCCCCAAGCATCTGGTCGCCTGAGCTGCTCGGACTTGGGAAGGGCACAAAACGCAGGCCCAACCAAGTCTGAACCTGTGTGGAGTACCCGAGAACCTGAACCTGAGTAGCTTAGACCTGGGAAGTACACGCAACCCAGGGCCAGCATCAGACAGTTCCCCGGCAAAGCAGTCTAGAGCCTGAGAATTGTAAACTGGGAAAGCGCACACACCGTGAGCAGGGGCAAACCCAGTGTGGCCGAGACACTGCGAGCACTTCCCACACATGCCAGTGATATTTGTTTGTGGTGTTTCTCCCTCCACACAGCACGACTAAACAAGTGAGCCTGAATAAGTGATTACCTTCGCCCTCTTGTGTCAGGGCAGAAATCAGACACTGAAGAGATCAGCAAACAGAAGAAGCTAAAGTAAACAGAGGGAACTGCTTTGGAAGTGACAGGGGTGCAACAGATTAAAACTACAGTCAGTAGTTAGCACTGACTTCGTTGGAAGGAGCCTATAGATCTTGAGAAGTATAAACTAGCTCAGGAACTATCTGAAACTGAACTGACCCCACACTGCCTGCAACAGCTCCAGAGAAATTCCTAGATATATTTTTACTATTATCATTTTTTAAACTTTAATTTTTTTATTTTTAAGTCCTCTATTACTAGTTTTTCATTTTTATAACCTACTATTACCATGCAAAAAAATTCCCTATTTTTAAAGCAAATTTCATATATATATATATATATTATAATTTTTGTGATTATATTTTTTTAAATATTGTATTTTTGAGAGTCTAACTTCCACTCTAGATTTTTAATCTTTGCTTTTTGGTATTTGTTATTAGTTTTGTACCTTTAAGAACCCAATCTTCAGTACCCATTTTTACTTGGGAGTGTGATTACTGGCTTAATTGCTCTCTCCCCCTTTTGACTCTCCTTTTTCTCCACCAGATCGCCTCTATCTCCTCTCTCCCTCTTCTCTTCTCTACACAACTCTGTAAATCTCTTTGTGTGTTCTGGGCTGTGGAGAACACTTCAGGAACTGATTACTGGCTGGATCTGTCTCTCTACTTTTGATTCCCCCTTTTCTCCTCCTGGTAACCTGTCTCCTTCCTCCCTTGTCTCTTCTCTGTAACTCCATGAATCCTCTCTGAGAGGTCCAGACTGTGGAGAGCACATAAGGAATTGATTACTGGCTAACTTACTCTCTCCCCTTTTTATTCCCCCTCTTCTCCTCCTGGTCATGTGTATCTCCCTCCTCCCTCTTCTCTTCTCCATGTAACTCTGTGAACCTCTCTGAGTGTCCCTTACTATGGAGAAACTTTTCATCATTAACCTGGATGTTTTATCATCGGTGCTGTAGAGATAGAGAAGTCCTGAGGCTACTGTAAAAATAAGATGGAAAACCAGAGGCAGGAGGCTTAAGTCCAAAGCCTGAGAACACCAGAGAACTCCTGACTCCAGGGAACATTAATTGATAAGAGCTCATCCAAAAGCCTCCATACCTGCACTGAAACCAAGCACCACCCAAGAGCCAACAAGTTCCAGAGCAAGACATACCATGCAAATTCTCCAGCAATGCAGGAACATAGCCCTGAGCTTCAAAATACAGGCTGCCCAAAGTCACACCAATCCCATAGACATCTCAAAACTCATGACTGGACACTTCATTGCACTCTAGAGAGAAGAAATCCAGCTCCACCCACCAAAACACTGACACAAGCTTCCCTAACCAGGAAACCTTGACAAGCCACCTGTCAAACCCCACCCACAGCAAGGAACCTCCACAATAAAGATGAAACACAAACTGCCAGAATACAGAAAGGCCACCCCAAACACAGCAATCTAAACAAGATGAAAAGGCAGAGAAATACTCAGCAGGTAAAGGAACATGATAAAGGCCCAAAAAAACAAACAAAAGAGGAGGAGATAGGGAGTCTACCTGAAAAAGAATTCAGAATAATGATAATAAAAACAATCCCTAATCTTGAAAACAAAATGGAGTTACAGATAAATAGCCTGGAGACAAGAATTGAAAAGATGCAAAAAATGTTTAACAAGGACCTAGAAGAAATAAAAAAAGGAGTCAGTCAATAATGAATAATGCAATAAATGAGATCAAAAACACTCTAGCGGGAACAAACAGAATAACGGAGACAGAAGATAGGATACATGAGGTAGAATATAGAATGGTGTAAATAAATTAAGCAGAGAGGAAAAAAGGAAAAGAATTAAAAGAAATGAGGACAACCTCAGAGACCTCTGGGACAATGTCAAACACCCCAACATTCAAATCATAGGAGTCCCAGATTAAGAAGACAAAAAGAAAGGCCATGAAAAAATACTCGAGAGGATAATAGTTGAAAACTTCCCTAAAATGGGGAGGGAAATAGTCACCCAAGCCCATGAAACCCAGAGAGTCCCAAACAGGATAAACCCAAGGCAAAACACCCCAAGACACATATTACTCAAATTAACAAAAACCAAAAACAAAGAACAAATATTAAAAGCAGCAAGGGAAAAACAAAAAATAAGACACAAGTGGATTCCCATAATGATAAAGGCTGATCTTTCAATAGAAACACTTCAGGCCAGAAGGGAATGGCAGGACATACTTAAAGTGATGAAAGAGAAGAACCTACAACCCAGATTACTGTACCCAGCAAGGGTCTCATGAAGGAGAAATCAAAAGCTTTACAGACAAGCAAAAGCTGAGAGAATTCAGCACCACCAAACCAGCTCCTCAACATATGCTAAAGGATCTTCTTTAAACAGGAAACACAGGGTTTATAAACTTGAACCCCGCCACCCCCCAAAAAAGGTAAATGGCAACGGGATCATACTTACTAATAATTACCTTAAATATAAATGGGTTGAATGCCCCAAACAAAAGACAAAGAGTGGCTGAATGGATACAAAAACAAGACCCCTATATATGTTGTCTACAAGAGACCCACCTCAAAACAAGGGACACATACAGACTGAAAGTGAAGGGCTGGAAAAAGATATTCCATACCATAGGCCACCATCACTGTAATACCAAAACCAGACAATAATGCCACAAAAAAAGAAAACTACAGGCCAAATATCACTGATCAACATAAATGCAAAAATCCTTAACAAAATTCTAGCAAACAGAATCCAACAACATATTAAAAAGATCATACATCATGACCAAGCAGGCTTTATCCCGGGGATGCAAGGATTCTTCAATATCCACAAATCAATCATGTAATACACCATGTTAACAAATTGAAAGATAAAAACCATATGGTTATCTCAATAGATGCAGAGAAAGCCTTTGACAAAATTCAACATCCATTTATGATAAAAACCCTCCAGAAAGCAGGAATAGAAGGAACATACCTCAACATAATAAAAGCTATATATGACAAAGCCACAGCAAACATTATCCTCAATGGTGAAAAATTGAAAGCATTTCCCTTAAAGTCAAGAACAAGACAAGGGTGTACAGTCTCATCACTACTGTTCAACGTAGTTTTGGAAGTTTTGGCCACAGCAATCAGAGCAGAAAAAAAATAAAAGGAATCCAGATTGGAAAAGAAGAAATAAAACTCTCACTCTTTACCGATGACATGCTCCTCTATGTAGAAAGCCCTCCACCAGAAGATTACTAATCGATGAATGTAGTAAAGTTGCAGGAAATACAATTAACACACAGAAACCCCTTACACTCCTATACAATAACAGTGAGAAAACAGAAAGAGAAATTAAGGAAACAATTCCATTCATGATTGCAAAGAAAAGAATAAAATGCTTAGGAATATACCTACCTAAAGAAACAAAAGACCTATATATAGAAAGCTATAAAACACTGATGAAAGAAATCAAAGAGGACACAAATAGATGGAGAAATATACCATGTTCCTGTATTGGAAGAATCAATATAGTGAAAATGAGTATACTACCCAAAGCAATCTATTCAATGCAATCCCTATCAAGCTACAAAAGGTTTTTTTTTTTTTTTTTTTTCAGAGAACTAGAACAAATAATGTCACAATTTGCATGGAAATATGAAAAAAACCTCGAATAGCCAAAGCAATCTTGAGAAAGATGAATGAAATTGGAGGAATCAACCTGCCTGATTTCAGGCTATACTACATAGCTACAGTCATCAAGACAGTATGGTACTGGTACAAAGACAGAAATATAGATCAATGGAACAAAATAGAAAGCCCAGAGATAAATCTATGCATCTATGGACACCTTATCTTTGACAAAGAAGGCAAGAATATACAATAGAGAAAAGACAATCTCTTTAACAAGTGGTGCTGGGAAAATTGGTCAACCACTTGTAAAAGAATGAAACTAGAACACTTTCTAACACCATACACAAAAATAAACTCAAAATGGATTAAAGTTCTAAATGTAAGACCAGAAACTCCTAGAGGAAAACATAGGTAAAACACCCTCTGACATAAATTACAGCAGGATCCTCAATGACCCACCTCCCAGAGTAATGGAAATAAAAGCAAAAATAGACAAATGTGACCTAACTAAACTTAAAAGCTTTTGCATAACGAAGTCAATTATAAGCAAGGTGAAAAGACAGCCTTCAGAATGGGAGAAAATAATAGCAAATGAAGCAACTGACAAAGAATTAATCTCAAAAATATACAAGCAGCTCCTGCAGTTAAATTCCAGAAAAATAAATGACCCAATCAAAAAATGGGCCAAAGAACTAAATAGACATTTCTCCAAAGAAGACATACAGATGGCTAACAAACATATGAAAAGATACACTCATTATTAGAGAAATGCAAATCAAAACCACAATGAGGTACCATCTCACGCTGGTCAGAATGGCTGCTATCCAAAAGTCTACAAACAATAAGTGCTGGAGAGTGTGTGGAGAAAAGGGAACCCTCTTACACTATTGGTGGGAATGCAAACTAGTACAGCCACTATGGAGAACAGTGTGGAGATTCCTTAAAAAACTGGAAATAGAGCTGCCATATGACCCAGCAATCCCACTGCTGGGCATACACACCGAGGAATCCAGAATTGAAGGAGACAGGTGTCACATGTACCCCAATGTTCATCATAGCACTGTTTATAATAGCGAGGACTTGGAAGCAACTAGATGTCCATCAGCAGACAAAAGCTGTGGTACATATACACAATGGAATATTACTCAGCCATTACAAAGAATACATTTGAATCAGTTCTAATGAGGTGGATGAAACTGGAGCCTATTATATAGAAGTAAGCCAGAAAGAAAAACACCAATACAGTATACTAATGCATATATATGGAATTTAGAAAGATGGTAATTATAACCCTATATGTGTGACAGCAAAAGAAACACAGATGTATAGAACAGTCTTTTGGACTCTGTGGAAGAAGGCGAGGGTGGGATGATCTAAGAGAATAGCATTGAAACATGTATATTATCATATGTGAAACAGATCACCAATCCAGGTTCGATGCATGAGACAGGGTGCTCAGGGCTGGTGCACTGGTATGACCCAAAGGGATGGGATCGGGAGGGAGGTAGGAAGGAAGATCAGGATGGGGAACACATGTATATCCATGGCTGATTCTTATCAATGTATGGCAAAACCAGTACAATATTATAAAGTAATTAGCCTCCAATTAAAAGAAAAGAAAAAAAAGGTCAGACTGTCAGGCTTCCTTCCTGAAGGAAGTATAACAATGCCTGTAACAGAAAATAAAATTATTTCTAAATAAAAAAAAAAGAGAGAGAGAGAGCTTACAAATCCTGGTGAAGATGTGGATAAAAAGGAGCACTTGGTGCATTATTGGGAATGCACAAATTGGAATATACATTGGTGCAGCCACTGTGAAAAACAACATGGAACTTCCTCAAAAATTAAAAGGAGAATTACCATATGATCCAGTGATTCCACTTCTGATTATATATACAAATGAAGTAAAATCACTGTCCTGAAGAGATATCTGCATGTTCCTTGTGGCATTATTTACAATAGCGAAAACATGGAGGAAATGAGTGAAATTGGTGAAAAGGTACAAATTTTTAGTATAAGATGAATAAGTCTTGGAGATGTAATGTAGAGCATGATGACTATAGTTAACAGTGTACAGTATGTATATATATGCTGCTGCTAAGTCACTTCAGTCCTGTCCGACTCTGTGCGACCCCATAGACGGCAGCCCCCCAGGCTCCCCTGTCCCTGGGATTCTCCAGGCGAGAACACTGGAGTGGGTTGCCATTTCCTTCTCCAATGCAAGAAAGTGAAAAGTGAAAGTGAAGTCGCTCAGTCATGTCCAACTCTTCACGACCCCATGAACTGCACCCCACCAGGCTCCTCCATCCATGGGATTTTCCAGGCAAGAGTACTGGAGTGGGGTGCCATCGCCTTCCCCGATGTATGTATATATATATATATATATATATATATATATATATATATATATATATATATATATTCTATGATTCTAGTTATATAAAAATATAGAAAATACAAACCAGTCTCTTGTGACAGAGAAAAGGTGGAGCAAGAGTGAGGAAGGAGACAGAAAGGATAAGGAGGGAGAGATTGCAAAAGAACATGAGGATAATAATAGTAATAAAGAGAGGACATGAGGAAATGACTAGTGGGAAGATGAGGTAAGCTCCATTCAGTGCTCTGTGGTAACCTAGAAGGGTGGGATTGGGCAGGGAGAAGTAGAAAGAAGATCCAATTGTTGCAGGAAAGGGGACCCTTTCCAGGGCCCAAAACTGGGCTCTTGTCTAACACTCAGAAATGAATTTTCCGAGGAGACACATCTGCTGACAAAGCAAGAGATTTTATTGGGAAAGGGCACCCGGGTAGAGAGCAGTAGGGTAAGGGAACCCAGGAGAACAGCTCTGTCTCATGGCTTGCAGTCTTGGGTTTTATGGTGACCGGATTAGTTTCTGGGTCATCCTTAGCCAATCATTCTGACTCAGAGTTCTTCCTGGTGGTGCACACCTTGTTCAGCCAAGATGGATGCCAGAGAGAAGGATTCTTGGAGGTGGGCAGATAGATGGTGTCTCCTTTTGACCTTTCCCAAACTCTTCTGGTTGGTGGAGGCCTGTTCCTTACCAGGACCTCCTGTCATAAAACAATTCATGCAAATGGTTACTATGGTGCCTGGCCAGGGTGGGTGGTTTCAATCAGTGTGCTTCCCCTAAAACAATAGGGAGGGGATATATGTATAAATATAGTTGATTCACTTCATTGTACAGCAGAAAGTAACACAATATTGTAAAGCATATATACCTCAATAAAAATAAATAAATATTTTTTAAAGAAAAAAGAACATGAGGAAACTTTGGGGGCTGATCAATATGTTAACTGTCTTGATTGTAGTAATGATTTCTCAGGTATGATATGTCAGAAGCTATTAAATTGTATGCCTTTGAAAAAGTATAGTATAGTTTATTGTATGCCAGTTATATGTTTTTAGGTGTGGAGAAAAGATAAAGGAAAACAGTGAGCCACAGATCACAGTCACTATTGACTGAGTCAAAAGCTGATCTGATACTATCCAGAAGACTCACAAATTTCTGCTGCCTAGGACCTGCTCACCAGAGAAGGCAATGGCACCCCACTCCAGTACTCTTGCCTGGAAAATCCCATGGATGGAGGAGCCTGATGGGCTGCAGTCCATGGGGTCGCAAAGAGTAGGACACAACTGAGCGACTTCACTTTCACGTTTCACTTTCATGAATTGGAGAAGGAAATGGCAACCTACTCCAGTGTTCTTGCCTGAAGAATCCCAGGGACGGGGGAGCCTGGTGGGCTGCCGTCTACGGTGGTGCACAGAGTCGGACACGACTGGAGTGACTTAGCAGCAGGACCTGCTCACAGACACCACTCTCCCTAAAATCCTCTTTTCTGTTCTTATGAGCCTGCTTTGTTCCTCACAGCTACATATAATCTTATAATAAGATTATTCATAATCTAGAAAAAAAAACAATGAAAATTAAAAAGAAAACAATGAGAATTAGAAGACAAGCTACAGATTGGGATACAATATGTATCTGTGCAAAAGAGACATCTGATCAAGGACTGGCATCCAAAGTATACAAAGAACACTTACTACTCAACAATAAGAAAATAACTCAATTAAAACATGGGCTAAAGGCCTTAACAGACACCAACACACCTAATAGGATGGCCAACACCCATAACACTGATAAAACTGAATGCTTGCAAGGATGTAGAGTGACAGGAGTTCTCATTCATTGCTGGTGGAAATGCAAAATAGTACAGCCAAGAAAGTTTAGTGGTTTCTTATAAATTAAACATACTCTTTAGTATATGTCCTGCCAAAAAGAGCACTGAATTAAGCATACTCTTAACATATGATCTAGCAATCATGCACCATGGTATCTGCCCAAAGGAGTTGAGAGCTTCTGTGTGTGTGTGAGTCATTTAGTCATGTCCAACTCTTTGAGAGTCCATGGGCTGTAGCCCACCAGGCTCCTCTGTCCATGGGGATTCTCCAGGCAAGAATACTGGAGTAGGTTGCCATTCCTTTGTTCAGGGGATCGTCTTTTGCATTGCAGGTGGATCCTTTACCATCTGAGCCACCGGAGAAGCCCCATCGAGAGCTTATGTCCACACAAAAATATGCACACAGATGTTTATAGCAGCTTTATTCATAATTGCCAAAGCTTGGAAGAAGCCAGTATGTCCTTCGGTAGGTAAATAGATAAAGAAGCTGTGATATATCCAGGCAATAGAATATTAATTCATCCCTAACAAAAAATGACCTATCAAATCCTGACAAAAACATGGAAGGACCTCCTTAAATGAATATTACTATACTAAGTGAAAGAAGCCAATCTGGAAAAGGCTACATACTATGTTTCCAAATATATGACATTCTGGAAAAGGCAAAAGTATGGAGATAGTAAAAAGATCACTGTTTGCCAGGGGTTAAAAGCACAGGAAAAGATGATCGACTAGGTGAGGACACACAGAGGATATGTAGGGCAGTGAAAGGATTCTGTACGATTGTATAATGGTGGATACATGTCATTATACATTTGTCCAAACCCACTGAATGTACAACAGCAAGACTTAACCCTGATGTAAACTATGGAAATTAGGTGAGAATAAAGGGTCAATGTAGGTAAATCAGTTGTAACAAGTATACCACTCTGGTGGGGGAGACTAATAAAGGGGGAAGCTATGCAGAACTAAGATCATGGGATCCAGTCCCATCACTTCATTGCGAATAGATGGGGAAAGAGTGGAAACAGTGGCAGACTTTATTTTGGGGGCCTCCGAAATCACTGCAGATGGTGACTGCAGCCATAAAATTAAAAGACGCTTACTCTTTGGAAGAAAAATTATGACCAACCTAGACAGCATATTAAAAAGCAGAGACATTACTTTGCCAACAAAGGTCTGTCTAGTCAAGGCTATGGTTTTTCCAGTAGTCATGTATGGATGTGAGAGTTGGACTATAAAGAAAGCTGAGTGCCAAAGAATTGATGCTTTTGAACTGTGGTGTTGGAGAAGACTCTTGAGAGTCCCTTGGACTGCAAGGAGATCCAACCAGTCCATCCTAAAGGAGATGTGTCCTGAATATTCATTGGAAGGACTGATGTTGAAGCTGAAGCTCCAATACTTTGGCCACCTGATGCAAAGAAATGACTCATTTGAAAATACCCTGATGCTGGGAAAGATTGAAGGTGGGAGGAGAAGGAGATGACATAGGATGAGACGGTTGGATGGATAACTCAATGGACAAGAGTTTGAGTAAACTCTGGGAGTTGGAGATGGACACGGAAGCCTGGCATGCTGCAGTCCATGGGGTCATAAAGAGTCAGACACGACTGAGTGACTGAACTGAACTGATGGGGTGACAAGGTCTACATGAAAAATCTCTGTAATTTTCTGTCAATTTTGTGGTGAACCTAAAGCTGCTTCAAAAATATAAAGCCCTTAACAAAAGACAACAACAAAAAAACATTAGTTGTATTTCAAAAATTAATCGTAGCATATATTTCAATTTGGGACATGATAAAGGTAGAAACATCCAATCTATAGGAGACAGATTAGTCAATAAACACTAAAACAAAGGGAAATTTTAAGTAGGAAATCCAGTTTTATTATATTTTTAATAGTTTCTATGCAAATCATATATAACTCCTATAAACAAAAAAAGAAGTATTTTAAATGTTTTGTTTAATCATTGAGTTCTTTTCTTTCTGATTCCGTCCTATTATCACCATGTTTCAATGGAACCCTACATGTCCATACTCAAGCTTGTTGAGTACTCTGATAATTTCTTGTAAAAATTAAGAGGATATGTGTTTCAATTTTCAGTAACCATTTTTTATTCTAGTGAATTAAATATTCTCTCCCTCAAATATTAAGATTTAACAATCATTGTATTTTGTATTTATGGAATTTAAAAACTTTTTCTAATGATAGTTCTTTTATTTTTTTTAATTTTATTTTATTTTTAAACTTCACATAATTGTATTAGTTTTGCCAAATATCAAAATGAATCTGCCACAGGTGTACATGTGTTCCCCATCCTGAACCCTCCTCCCTCCCCCCTCCCCATACCATCCCTCTGGGTCATCCCAGTGCACTAGCCCAAGCATCCAGTATTGTGCATCGAACCTGGACTGGCATCTCGTTTCATACATGATATTTTACATGTTTCAATGCCATTCTCCCAAATCTTCCCACCCTCTCCCTCTCCCATAGAGTCCATAAGACTGTTCTATACATCAGTGTCTCTTTTGCTGTCTCGTACACAGGGTTATTGTTACCATCTTTCTAAATTCCATATATATGCGTTAGTGTACTGTATTGGTGTTTTTCCTTCTGGCTTACTTCACTCTGTATAATAGGCTCCAGTTTCATCCACCTCATTAGAACTGATTCGAATGTTTTCTTTTTAATGGCTGAGTAATACTCCATTATGTATATGTACTATAGCTTTCTTATCCATTCATCTTTTCAAAATCTTTTGTGCAAGAATTTCAGAGACTCTAATATGTAGTACCATGAAATGTACTAGAGGAATAGAAAAATAATATATGTTCTCATGCCAAATTCTAGTGAAGAAAACAGCTATATTCACAAATACCTATAATATAGCACTGATATAGAAATGACTACTGGACCCCAGGATTTGACCATTTTAGAGATTTTTGGTAGTATAAAATACTGATTTAGTAACGTGTAACAGTCAAAAATGAGCTACATGTAAAAGCTGCCATATTTCTATTAGTTCCCTTGCACGTCACTAAAGGAATCCTTTCTTCTTTTTGTTTGCTATTACCTATTTGTCTTATATAATGTGATCAGAAAATGAAATGTGTCTCTGCTACATGTGACATTATCAAAGCTACTTCCCTTAGTGCGGTCCTGATCTGAGAACAGAGCAGTATTCCAGAGACTCAGTTCAATCGCTCCCTGCTCTCAGAAGACTCCGATTATACATTGAGGGATAATTAATCACCCTAAGGACTCTATACTAACTTTTATAAAAGTCCTAAAAATGTGCACATCCTTACCATCTGTGGCTTTGCTATCTTGGAAACTGCTGTCCACTTCTATGCATCCTTTCTTCCCTGAGAAAGGTGGTCTTCTCACATACCATGGACTTTGATGCTCTGTTCTCCAGAGGATCCTCATGCGTATTGTCTTAGTTTCTGGAGTTCAACAAGGACTCTTCCTTTTAGAAGGTATATAGTGTTCTCCTTTGTTTAAGACATGGTTGATATTGTGGCTGGTTGCAAAATAAGGGAACGTGGTGTGGTGTGAGACACTTCATGTGTTTGAAATCATAGGGGAACACTAACTCACTCAGGCAAGTACAGTAAAGCCTGAGCCAAACTCTGTCTGCTCTACCTGGCTTCAAAGTGTCTTGTCGGGGCTGTCAACTGTCACCAGGGCAGCCGACCTGGCCGCTTTGCCACATGACCTGTCCTTCCATCTCCTTTCCAAAAAGTGGAAGGGAATGGACATTCTGTGAAACTGGATGATGCCTGAGCCTTAACACACACAGGTACATGTGTGTGCATGCATATAATTCTCACTGACAGCTCTGTGTTGTAAAGGTAATTGCTGCTGTACAAAATAAGGAAACTGAGGCACAGAAAAAGGTGTGATGTAACAAGTCATGTGCCCTAGTTCTTATAGCGAGAAAGTGGTAGAATTACCTGTGTTAACTGGGTCTTTCTGATTCCAAAACCCTGCTTCTTTCAAGGACAACTCACTCACCACTAGTTCATGTGAGGTGTCACAGAACAAGTGCAACAGCGAGTGCACAGGTTGGGGGGAAGGCAGGGCTAAATAGCTTCCTGTCTCTTTGAGCATCTTCTTGTGAATTTGTGGATGAATTTGCTTTAGCTCTCATGGTTTTCTCTCACACATCTGAACTATTTATTTTCCTATGTAAATTACTTCAAAAACTGAGGTGAATTCTGTGAGGGGTTAGCTTTTGTGGCTTCCTTTTCGAGTTTCAAAGGACTCCACAACCATTAATTACTCACCTACATCTGGAAGGCAAGGCAAGAATTATTGCCTTCATGGAACCAAAGGAAACCGAGAGGTCAAGCAGTTCCCTGCAGCCCCCATAGCAAGCAAATGATGGAGTGAGTCAAGAAATGGAAAGCATACTTCCTAATTTCAACTCTATATTTAGATATTAGCTTTAAAAAAATTTTCTGGTATAAAGAAGGGCAGCGCTGCAAACGATGCTGAGCTGTTATTCTACCCATCACTCAGAGGAAGATATGTTTATTAGAGACAGGAAAGACAAGGAGTGAGAAAAAGAGACAGACAACACAGATGGGGCTGGAGAGATAACTTTTGAATAAAAAGAATGAACTGCCATATTCATCATGGGAGAGCTTTGTCAGGAAGAAGGGAGAGCTCAAGGTAAACAGGGAGAATACCAGCGGCAGTCCAGAATTTTCTTCATACTAGAGGTGCTCCTCTCCAGCAGACTTAAGCATAAAAAAGGGATGACTGAGTAGGGTTCCCTGAGCTACACAGTAGGTTCTCATTAGTTATTTATTTTATGTGTAGTACCAATAGGTGTCCTAAATGGGAAGGAAATCCAAAAAAAGAAGGGATATATGTATACGTATAGCTGATTCACTTAACTGTACAGCGGAAACTAACACCATATTGTAAAACAACTGTGTCTGTCAGTCATTCAGTCATGTCCAACTCTTTGTGACCTCATGGACTGTAGCCCACCAGGCTCCTCTGTCCATGGAATTTTCCAGGCAAGGATACTGGAGGGGTTGCCCTTTCCTTCTCTAGGGGAACTTCCTGACCCAGGAATTGAACTTGAGTCTCCCATATTGCAGGCAGTCTTTACCATCTGAGCCAGCAGGGAAGCCCAAAGCAACTATACTCCAATAAAAATTAATTTTTAAAAGAAAGGGTAACTATGTAAAAAAGGCACTGATATAAGATTTCAGAATTCTCAGTCAAGTACATCTTTGCTCATCATACCAGAGTATTCTTTGAAAGTCTTCAGGATCTTTCAATAAACAACAATGAAAAAGATTCAACATTTAAGAAGGGAACAAATGATTCTGAGGGTCTATTCAGCAGGAAACAACCTGGCCACAATTAGGTAAAACTTAATTAGCAAACATGCAGAAAGATTATTATCTCCTTTTAGAGCTTATTTCAATGCTGTCTCATAGTCTTTGCATTCTTTCAGACATAAAGTGATTATTTCACATTCTGGAGCTAACTCTTGTCTAAGTGGTACAGGTACATAGTATGTACTCATTAAACAGATTTATAACATGAAAGAATGTTTGAAATATTGAATAAATGAATTATTTTTTTATATTTGAAATTTTTTTTTCTTGTATTTATTATTATTTTTTTACTTTACAATATTGTATTGGTTTTGCCATACATTAACATGAATCTGCCACATCCCCACATAAACTATCCCATAGTTGCATTCTCATTTTTTTTCCATCTTCCCTGACTCCAGAAAATGGTTATAGAGATAAATTTTGGAATGGTTTCATTGCAGCCATACTACAGAATACAATGCAGCTACTAAATGAATGTAGTAAATCTTTATATAATGTCTCGGGAAAAATGCCTGAAATATGCTGAGTTTTTAAAAAAGTAAATTGTAAAGTGTACGTTTAGTATGAGCCTGTTTGTAATTTTAAAGAATCTATATTCATTTTATGGATAGAATATGGTGGACGGTCTATGTATGTAACTCAAATGGACATCCCACACTGGCTGAGGATCCTACTGTACTTGCCTTATGGATTTGTTTATTAATATTGATCTTCAAATCAAGTTTTTGACACTGAATCTCCTCAAGTATCTTGTAATGTCTCACTGAGCTAATGACTTGACTTCATATTTTACTGAGAAAATAAAAGCGATTGATGAAATCTTACCCACAGTCTTAGCTCACAGTCAAACCTATCATGTTGCCTCTCTGCACCCATTTTGCCAATCTTCCCTCTGTCTATTACAAAGGGGGCAGTGTCCCTCTCACTATCAAGCCCATCTTTAGCACTTGTGTACTAGAGTCCATATCCTCTTGTTTCCCAAAAATCTTATTTTTATTGTCATTCATGTATATCCTTTCCCTCTCCCACCCTTCCTACCTCCCTCACTCACTGTCAGTCTTTCTATCTCTCAACAGTGAGATAAACCCTATATCTGTGCTGATCTACCCAATCCTCAGTCCAGCAGAGAATTCCATGGGGAAAAATGGAACATGGGAAAGTTTAGCTTCTTGCTTAAACTATGACAGCTGGTGACTAAAGATTTAGACTGTTACTTCTGTTGTGGATGTTGTTTTAATCACTTACTCCGTACCTGATAGTTCATCACTCTCTAGTTACCACACATAGAGTGATGTTCATAGCCATTATCAGGTGTATGTGCTCAGTTGTATCCAACTCTTTGCGACCCCATGGACTGTAGCCTTCCAGGCTCCTCTGTCCATGGGATTTCCCAGGCAAGAATACTTAAAATGTCCTCCTTCAGAGGATCTTCCTGACCCAGGGATCCAACCTGCATCTCCTGCGTCTCCTGCAGTGGCAGGCGGATTCTTTACCACTTGAATCACCTGGACCCCCTAGTTCAGCTGAATTCCTAACAAAAACATTAGATGGAATACAAGGGAAATAGAAGAACCAAAATACTTCTTAAATGAAGAATAAAGTTGGAGGGTGTAAGACTTGACACAAAACTACAGTAACCCATACAGCATGATATTGGTTACAGGAAAGACACATAGATCAAAGGAGCAGAAAGAAGAGTTTAGTAACCACAGAGAGTCTCTCTCCTTGACCAAGGTCTAGTCAGGCTCCTCTGAGCAATTCTCCATTAGGCTTCGACCTGGATCTATAAAACTTGAAGAAATACTAACATAGTTTCTAATAGCTCAAGGCTACATCCCTAGGAATACTGTAGACCCCTTAAAATGCCTGCCTGCATGAGAAACTCAAGATAGCCCCCAAATTTGCTAGTTATTTTAGCCATCACCTGAAGATAGAGCCTCTGTCTCCCAGCCTCTGTGGGAGGGTAGGAGTCTAACTTCAGTAAGCACCAGTCAGCAAACCCAGATGAGTATCACATATACCAATCCCTCCCTGTGCCCTCTACTGAGGGCCTACTCACACATTTCCTGGTCTCTCACTCTTGCAAATGCCTAGTCACCTCTATATAAATCAAGCTGAGTTTGTACTGGGCTCTTTTCCCTATTGCAGCAGTGTATTACTGAATAAAATCTGTCCTTACCATTTTAAGTCTGGCTTTGTTTATTTTTGACAATATAGATCTACCGAGATATGACAAATGATTTTTCTACAAATACACAAAACATTTCAATAGAGAAAGTGTTGAAAAATGGCATTGGAAATATGAGACACCCATATACAATCATGAACCTTACACTTTATATAAAAATTAACTCATAGGTTGAAATATAAAATGTTAAACTGTAAAATCTCTAAAAGAAAGCATAATAGAAAATTTTTATGACTTGTTGTTATGCAAAAAGTCTTTAGAGATGACAATATAAGTAAGATCCTTAGAAGAAAAAAAAATGCTAAATTGGACATACTAAAATTAAGAACTTTTGCTCTGAGAAAAACACTTAAGAAAATTAAAAGGCAAGCTACAGAAAAGTGTTTCATATATATATATGACAAAGGACTTGTATCCAAAATACATAAAGAACTCAGTATACTCAAAAGTAAGAAAAAAACATTAACAGGCAAAACACTTGAAAGGAAAAGTCACCAAAGAGAAAAGCTGAAACATAAGCAAGTGAAAATATGTTCAACTAGTCATTCAGTTCAGTTATGTTCAGTCGCTCAGTCGTGTCCGACTCTTTGTGACCCCATGAATTGCAGCACACCAGGCCTCCCTGTCCATCACCAACTCCAAGAGTTCACTCAAACTCATATTCATCGAGTCAGTGATGCCATCCAGCCATCTCGTCCTCTGTCGTCCCCTTCTCTTCCTGCCCCCAATCCCTCCCAGCATCAGAGTCTTTTCCAATGAGTCAACTCTTGGCATGAGGTGGCCAAAGTACTGGAGTTTCAGCTTTAGCATCATTTCTTCCAAAGAACACCCAGGACTGATCTTTAGAATGGACTGGTTGGATCTCCTTGCAGTCCAAGGGACTCTCAAGAGTCTTCTCCAACACCACAGTTCAAAAGCGTCAGTTCTAGTCATTAAGGACATGCAAATTAAAACCATGATGAGACGGTCTTACACACATATTAAGATACCTACAATTAAAAATTATGACAAATTCTGGTGAGGGTATGGAGAAGCTGGACTTCTCATTTATAGCTAGTGGGAATGCAAAATGATACAGCCACTAAGGAAAACAGTCTGGCAGCTTATAAAAAATTGAACATGAATTTATCATATAACCCAGATATTTCATTACAAGATATTTACCCTAAAGAAAAAAAAAATATGTTCACATGAATTCCTGCACTCAAATATTTATAGAAGTCTACTTATAATTTACAAACACTGGAAATATTTCAAATGACTTTTATGGGGTAAATTGGTAAACCAATCACAGTATATACAACAAAATACTACACAGAAGCAAATAAATAAATAAACTATTGATACACTCACACAGACCATATACAACAATTTAGATAAATGTCAAAGGAATCACGCTGAGTGAACAAAGCCAAGCTCAAAATAAAACACATGTGATTTCAGCTATATAGAATTCTTGACTACACAAAGCTACAGTGATCTAGCACAGATCAATGATTGCCAGAGGGTAGGAGTAAGAGGGGGATGTAACTGCAAAGAAGGAGGAAGAGGAAATTTGGAGGTGAGAGCACTGTTCTTTATCCTGATTATCCTGGTGGGTACACAAATCTATACGTACTTTAAAACCTATTGAAGTGTATATCAAAAATATTTTTATTTTATATTAGTTTAAAAACAAAATGTTAAAAGTTAGTTTTAAAAATGGTCTTCCTCATTCAACCAATATCAGTTAGATTTTTTAATTTCTTTATAATGTTGTGTTAGTTTCTGCTGTATGACAGTGTGAATCAACCATATGTATACATTTATCCCCCACCTCTAGAGCCTCCCTCCAACCATCCTCATCCCCCTGCAGGATGTCTCAGTATCATATTTAAACACCGATTATTATAGAACTCATTTTTTTCCATAAATTCAGCTAAAATGAGCCAAACTCATGCCAGATTCATTCAGATCATTATTATATTCATTCTAATGGGTTTTTAAAGAATATATTCAACTAATCACATGAGCTTCCTTTTGAAAACTAGAGTCATTTCAACAACTCCACACACAGTTACCACACAGCTCAAGCCAGAGTTGTAGGTCAGAAAATATTAGTTATAAGGTCTCTTCTAAGAGTGTTGCATAGATATTTCACCGTATAAGCATTTTTAAATCAATTTTCACCAGTAGTTCTTTGGCCTTCTCCATTGTGCTATAAGCCCACACAGGCACTTGAGAGAACACAGTTTTTGTTTTTTTCATAAATTTGAAGTTAACAGCCTCACAACTTTCTCTTCTATACTACTGACTAGATGGTATTCTAAACTAAGGCTCACATTTTAAATTACACAATTTCTTCCCTTTGCATGAAGTTCATGTACCTAATGAGTGGTTTAAAGCTAATAATTAATTCAATGAACATTTACCAAGAACCTACCAGCTGTCAGTTATTGTGTTAGGTGATCAGGATATAAAGATGAACAAGACATGGATCCTGGCCATAGGGATATAAAAATCTAATAGAGGGCATGAAAAATAGTGATATTAACAGAAACCACCAGTGAGTAAGCTATTCTTCAGGTATAATTTTGTCACTAATGGAAGAAATATTACCTTCTTTGAGCCTGAAAGGTCACTGGTGAGTATACTTATTAAATGGTTCTTGATGGAGTGTCTGTCAAATTCAAATAAGTTGTTCACATGCTAGTTTTCACCAGGTTGATGATTCTTTAAATCGAACTGTTCTGAAACTTATTACAACAGGACAGAACATCCCCAAAGCCCAGTAGGATGAACAAGTGAGAACAAAATGTCAATATTGTGTGTGACATATTGTCCCTTTAGTTTTAGACTCTTCCTTTCACCCATTTTGTTTTGTAGGCATTAGAAAATGCATAAATAATAGTGCTATTTATTTTTTCTTTAGAAAATCATGTCCCAGAGTCAATTTAGTCTATTGACATAAAGTGAACATAATTCATTTTTTTCAACCAGCTCTTTATTACATACAGAGAAATAAAATGAGAGATTATCCTTCAGATGGCTCAAAATCTAGTGAAGGAAGTTAGACACACGTGGTTTATGAGGAAGGAGTAAGTGTATGTATTACATGTTCTTGCTGTTTAGTCGCTAAGTCATGCCCAACTCTTTTTGTGACCCCACTGACCATAACCTGCCAGGCTCCTTTGTCCATGGGGATTCTCCAGGCAAGAATACTGGAGTGGGTTGCCAGTTCCTCTTCCAGGGGGTCTTCCCAACCCAGGGATCTAACCCATGTCTCCTGCATTGACAGGCAGATTCTTTACCACTGAGCCACCAGGGAAGCTCTATGTAAGATATGTAGATATAACATAGAGGAGGTTGGGACCAAATTTGTTGGGTGAGAGGGATGAAAAATATGGCTCAAAAATTTATAGTCTAACATATTTAAAAAGGTTGTAGCACTTGACATCATGGATCTCTTTATCACTGAAACTTTCTTTTAGTTTCTAGGTATCACAATCACCTGGTTTTTATGATTTTTATTGATACTCTCAATATTCTTTTTTCTCACTCTCTCTGATTCATAAATGCTACTGTCTTGTACTGTATGGACTGACAGCTTGTGTTTCCCCAAAATTAGTATGTTGAAATTATACACACACCCCCCACACACTACCAATGTGATGATATTAGGAGGTGAAGCTCTGTGGAATATGACTAGGGCATGAGGGTGGAACACTTGTGAATGGGATTAGTGCCCTTAGAGACCCCAGAGAGCTCTCTTGATCTCTCTGTCACATGAAGATAATGTGAAGTCAGCAATCTGCAACCTGGAAGAGGATCCTCACCAGAACCTGACCATCAGTTCAGTTCAGTTCAGTTCAGTCGCTAAGTTGTGTCCAACTCTTTGCGACCCCATGAATCACAGCACGCCAGGCCTCCCTGTCCATCATCAACTCCCTGAGTTCACTCAGGCTCACGTCCATCCAGTCAGTGATGCCATCCAGCCATCTCATCCTCTGTCGTCCCCTTCTCCTCCTGCCCCCCCCAGTCCCTCCCAGCATCAGAGTCTTTGACCATACTGGTGCCCAAAAGTCAGATGTTAGCTTCCAGAACTGTGAGAAATAAATGTCTGCTGTTTATCTGTCAGTTCATCTATGGTGCTTTGTTATAGCAGCTTGAAATAAGAGACGCAGGGTTCCATCCTTTGTCTTGTGCTTTCCTCACTCTACAGCAATTTCCTTGGAAGTCTCAGCCAGTTCCATAGCCCACATTAGCACATCTATTACCTCCATCTCTAGATCCTCCATGAGTTTCAGGTGTATATCTAATTGCCTGTTATATATCTTATATGTTCATTCATTTATCCATTTGTCTGACATTATATGTCTTAAGTGCCTACTATGAATCAAGCACTTTTCTAGGTATGGAGGGATATGTTGCCTTAGGAAGTTGTGTCCAATTCTTTGTAACCACATGGACTGTAGTAGCCCATCAGGCTCCTCTGTCCATGGGGTTCTCCAGGAAAGAACACTGGAGTGGGTTACCATTTCCTTCTCCAGGAGGTCCTCCCAACCCAGGGATCAACCTGTGCCTCCTGCTTGACAGGCAGATTCTTTACTGCTGAGCCATCAGGGAAGCCCATGGAGGGAATACAGTGATGAACAAAAACAGATCTTGTCACCGTTACATGGCAACCCCACAGACATCTAAATCTCAGCATAGTCAAACCTGAACAAACACATCTTCTTTCCTAAAGGAATAATAACAGTTAATATTTATATAGTTCTTATAGAGAGCCACAGTTATGAGAATTTTATCTTCATAACTTATTTGATCTCAATAGCAAACCTATGAGATTGGTACTATTACCTCCCTTTTAGAGTCAAGGAAACTGAGGCAAAGGTACATTAAATGTCTTACCCAAGTTCACACAGAAAATAATTGGTACAGCTGAACTGTAAATAAGATGATCTCTTTTCAAAACCTGAGCTTATATCTGCTACATTATATCTTTTCTGGAACTTCATCCAGTGTTCTTTCTCAGGGACACCATTAGCCATCCTGTTGTTGTTGAATTTTCCCTCCTACTTTCCCTTACCCTTTCCCTCTTCCTTTCCTTCTTCCTGTCTCCCCTCCCCCCTGCTTTCTCCTCTCTCTCTCTCCCCTATGTCATCCAAGCAATCAATCACAAAATCCTATACATGTGATCTCTCTCAGTAGTTTGTATCATCATATTGCACAAATTCTATATTTCTACTACACCTGCCACTTAACAGTCCTCATGATTTTTGTTTGGGACACTGCAACTGCTTCTTCACAGAATTTACAACATTAAGCATTTCTTACTTTAAATTCAATGTTCATGAAGTTGGTATCATAATTTATCTAAATCATCAAAATTACAGACCATACCATTCATTTGTTTTAAAGCCTCTATAATTTCCTCTTTCTCTGTAGACCCTCAGGATACAGAGGGAACTCCCCTTGCTCCCCCTCCTGCCCCACCCCGCCACTCAATCTGCTTTCTGACTTTCTCTCTAGCAGCATCTTCTCCCAACTCCATCCTTCCAGGTCATCCACTCACAACTCTGAAATGATAGCAACTCCCCCCACAAGTCATGTGATCTCTGAGCTCAACCTTTTGGCCCATGCTCTCCTCTCTGCCTGACATTCTTTCTCCAACTCCATGTAGTTCATTTCTGCTCATATTTTGCAAAGTTAGCTAAAACATTCCTTTCTCTGATAGCCTTCCCTGGCCACCAGAGTGTTTGGTGGCTTCCCTCTGGGACCTGGCAGCACCCTGTGCTTTCCTCAGCCCTCAACTTATCACTGTGTCTCATGATTATCCTTTGACCTGCCTTAGATTAGAAGCTCCTGAAGGTCAGAGACATATTATCTTCTGGCCTTAACATCCCTACTTCATAACCCTTTCACACTGTAGTTTTTTTTTTTTTTCTAATTTTATTTTATTTTTAAACTTTACATAATTGTATTAGTTTTGCCAAATATCAAAATGAATCCGCCACAGGTATATATGTGTTTTAAATTCATCTGTGATTATTTAGTTAATGCCCATCTCCCAACTGGGATGTAAGGACGATCTGTGACAGCAAGAATTGTGCCTATATCTGCATCACATCATGTTCTTAGCACCTAATACAATGTCTGACCTAGAACAGATGAAAGACATAATGGAAGCTTCACTTGAATGTCAACTTTCTGCCAAATACAGAGTCAAGCACTGGGAACCCAGACAGAGCAGAAGTCATGGTCCCTGTCTTGTGGGAACATATTATTGGGGATATGAAACCAGAAGTACATGAAACTAGAGCAAATATCTAAGTGATAAATACTCACACATCCAATACTGTGGTACAGTTCATATACTCATAGGTGAGAGGAGCAGAGAATACAAAATAAAGGTAATACTTAGGTGATGTTAGGGAGGAAATACTGAAGGAGCGGAGTCCTTGTATGGCATTCATTAGTATATGCTGAACACTTAAGACCAGAGAAAACAGTGAAAGATTTTAAAGATTATGTGAGATAACATGGTCCTTGCACTTCTACAGCCTGTTATGTCAAGCATAGGAGGAAGAAACTACTATTTATCTTCTTTTCTCTCCCCACTCTCTCTGGTATCCATTGTAGGCAAGAGGTGTCAGCTCTCCAAATTGGCCCTAGGTCACATGGCATTCCAAGACAGGCATGCATTTACATGTTGTAATGTTGTACTAAATGGTATATCTACAACATTTGTACAACATTTCAACAGTTTTTCTAGTGTTAGTATATTTCCCTGTGTATTTTTTGTTCAGATAGTTAATATGGTTTGTAAGTCCCTGAAAACAACATTGCAAAGAGATGACTTGTTTTTCTCCAGCCTCTTTACCCGGATTTCTACAGTGTGGAGACTGGCTGACTCCATAGGATTCCATTCAGAAACAGCAGTCCAGATTCCATTGACCATGGTCACAAATGTAGTAAGTAGCAGAGCTGTGATTCAAAAGGTTTGAGGATTGGAAAGATATTATGTGGGAAATGCCTGGCACACAGTAGGCACTAGATACATGCTAGGTATTACTCTAATTAATCCTGCCTGGAGATAAAAGGCTGAACAATACAACCCTTTCAGGTCCCCTTCTGTGCTTTGAAATGTGATCTTTTCACAAATAACAGAGGTTATTATAAGGATCATGGTTTATCTCTCTAAATAGAGCCTATTGTAAAGGATGAGCCATCCATGTGTGGAACTCTTTTTCTCAATTTTAGTGGAATAGATTTACCACAACATAATGAGTCTCTGCATAATTTTTACTTTTCTTTATGATTTAATTAGCCTCAGTCTTTTCTGTTCTTTGTTTTGACTGGGGGCCTCTCAATCTCTACAGCTATTTATTATGAACACTTAGTAATAGACAATACATACTCATATGGCTGCCAAGCTTTGACCTGGGATATTAGAGCTTATTTTCCCTTCCTCATGGATCATAAATAAGAGATTAAAATTTTATGATACTTAGTTGGGGGCTTGAATTTCATATGCCAGAGTGAGAATTGTACAGATTTGTAAAACTACTTCTTTTATACTCATGATACTGGAATATAATCATTAATGATTTTTTTTTTTTTACTCCTGTTATTTTTATTGAATTCTACCTTCTCCTGGGTCTGGGTACTATAAGTTTGGGTTTCCACTCATATGGTTTAGTCCAGGGGTTGGCACATTATGCTACATGGGCCAAGCCTGGCCGTTCACCTGTTTTACTAATTACAGTTTTATTGAACCACAGCCACAGCCACCATTTTCATATTTACCATGGCTGTTTTGTGCTGCACTGACAGATTTAAATAGTTGCGACAGAGACCTTATAGCTCACAAAGCTGGACAGGTTTGTCATCTAGACCTTTACAGAAAAAGTTGGTTGACCCTTAGTCGAATCCATACCACTTTTCCTATCAGTCAATAGCATATAGTCTTGTGTGAAATTGGAGAATTGAAACATTTTCCATTCTTATGACTGAGACCAATATTCTTACCACTTCAAGTGATCCATGTGCAAATTGACACAACATTCCATACTGGAAATCTCCTGAAGTTCTATTTTCCAGACATTATACTGAGGAAACTGCCCAGTGCCTGTCTGGAAAATCCCACTGCTGGACATTCCTGGAATAACTGACTGTTATTAACTGTTTTGCATTATGTCACCACATTTCTAAAGTCACAGAATTATCTTGAAAGAAACAAGGTTTCTTGACCTTCACTGAATTATAGAAAACCGGACTTCACTACTTCTTTATACTTTGCTGTTTCTGCTAGTTTGACTTTACTTTGAAATGTTATACATATTTCAACAAAAAGATTCAGAAAGCAGTTGCAGATGAATTTAATGAACCCATGAGGGAACATTTCAAACTTGTATTGCATGTGATAAATAAAGTCCAATACTGACTTTGAAAAGAATTCTAAAATTCCTAGATTAATCAGAAGACTTTTGGAAAATGTAAAGAATAACTAGATAATAATTGTTTTAGTAGAAGTGAAAGGTTACAAGCATGTTGACATGTCATATCTATCATCAACCTGTATTTTTTTAAGTTCACATTTCCTATTATATCAAGCACTGCCTCTTGCTTCAAGTCTAGGAAAATATTTCCTTTATGCTGAGTCATACAAAGGTATAAATCTATAATGCATTTCCCTTCTAAAAAGAGCCTTAGATAAGAGATACTCCTTTCTCTTAGTGCAGGTATATAATTCATGGTAATACTACATATACAGGATAATACACCTTACGGTTAGGTATTCTGAGTGAGATAATTACACCCAAACTTATCTAAATTTCCTTCTGTTGCCTTAAATTGGTAGGTTCTCCTATCTAGTTACATGAAAACTCACAATTCCTTAAGGTTAAACATTTTAAATAAAAAGCCAGAAACAGGTTTTATTTGTTATTTTTTTGGTCTGGTTAAGAGAGATGGAATCTCAGGAGTCAGCCTGTATAGCTTTCTCTTTTTCATTTGTTACCTTTATTGGGGTTTTAAGGAATGATCCAGTATAGCAGAGTGATTCTAAGTTTAAAATACATTATACACTTGATGCCAGCATATACAGCTGATCTGCTTTAGGTACTAAAGCATTTAGGTACATTTCCTCTTCACAAAGCATGACTTCCTGTTTCTGCAAAATAACAGGCTAGGCTACTCTTTGGCACATACACCATGTTGCCTTTAAAATAGCAAGCTTGTCTATTTTGACCTAATATGCATCAATACCTACTGATTCCCTCTTGTGCTAGTTGGATCTTTGGGAGTATAAAAAGTCTAAATCTAATAACTTGAAAGTTATAACCTTCTTATGATTTGATACGTAACCCATCTTATTTTGGTGTTTTGTGTGAGGTAAAGATATTATTTGGTTTTGTTTCAATACACAGCAAATATCCCAAAACTACTTTTTATTTATTTATTTATTTTTCTGAAACTACTTTTTAAAATGAGTCAGATATTTGCTATGTTTTTGGATCCATTATTGAATATTTTCATTTTATTTATGAATATATCAAAGACATAAAAGGTACATATAGCACATGTACAGTTTAAAAATAACTTGAATATATGGACAGTTATGTACCCACCCTTCAGCCTAAGAAATAGCACATTAGCAGCAGTACATTTGAAAACCTTTGGTGTCCCTTTTCAATAGCACAGTTTTTCCTCTCAATCCAGAAGTAACTGCTGTCCTGAGTTTGTTAAGCACTTGCTTGCTAACTTTATGGTCTGAATGTATTTGTATTACCTACTCCAAAAAGATATATGTTGATTGGTTTTGTCTGATTTGTTAAAAAATATTTAAATAAAAATTGTATACACTTTTCTGGACCTTATTTTTCCACAAAACATTATTTTATATATGTGTGTGTGTATGTGTGTGTGTGTGTGTGTGTGTCACACAGTTGTATCCAACTCTTTGCGACCCCATGGAATGTAGCCCACTAGGCTCCTCTGTCCATGAGGATTCTCCAGGCAAGAATTTTCTGTTACTTTCACTACTGTATCAACAAGATAGACTCCACTCTTCAAATTCAATGAATATTAAATATAAATATGAATTAAATTCCTCCTGATATAAATTTTTAGATGTACTTAAGAAATAGGTATTTCACAGAAGATTTCAGTAAATATCTTTTTATAAACTGTTCAAATCAACAACATTAGCCATTGCAAAATGCAATTAAAAACCACAATAAAATACCTTTCCAAACCTAAAATTAAAAATGACAAGACGTGACGCAAGGCAAACTCACATACTACTGATAGGAATTTAGATTAGTACAATAATAACATTGGAAAACATTTTGAAATTATCTAGCAAATGGGCAGATAAACATAATATACCCCCACGATTTCACTTCTAGTTATGGGCTCTAGTTAAACACATGCCAAGTAACAAGTATAAAGAAGCTCATATCACACTGTTCTTTTTCAATTAAAAAAAAAATCCTTACAATAGGAATAACACATATTTTATTCATTTATTCAACAAGTATTTCTGATCACCTACTAAATATTTGCTGCTGCTGCTGCTGCTGCTGCTAAGTTGCGTCAGTCGTGTTCAACTCTGTGCGACCCCATAGACAGCAGTCCACCAGG
The DNA here is from genome assembly GCF_055505025.1 of Bos grunniens. NCBI lineage: Eukaryota > Metazoa > Chordata > Mammalia > Artiodactyla > Bovidae > Bos > Bos grunniens. Next base: position 118,764,240 of record NC_141194.1, on the reverse strand, counting down.
CTCCCCCATTCCTGGGATTCTCCAGGCAAGAACACTGGAGTGGGTTGCCATTTCTTTCTCCAATGCACGAAAGTGAAAAGTGAAAGTGAAGTTGCTCAGTTGTGTCCGACTCTTAGCGACCCCATGGACTACAGCTTACCAGGCTCCTCCGTCCACAAGATTCTCCAGGCAAGAGTACTGGAGTGGGGTGCCATCGCACTAAATATTTACTAAGCACTCCAAATATATTAACTCATTCAGCCCTCACAACAATCCTGTAAGATAGATATAATTAATATCCCTAGTTTAAAGGTGGATAAAGTGAAATTTAGAGAAGTTACATACGTTGCACAAAGTCACAGCTACTAAGTGGAATAGCTATGACTCCAATCCAGGAAGCCTTAACTCTAGAGTCCAAGCTCTGAAAGATAATTTCTGAGCTTGACAACTCCCAACAGTGTTTGTGAGAGAATTCCAAAAATAGCCAAGATGGCCTGAACTGTGATGCTTGAGTATTGAGTGAATCACTTTCAGTATATTTCTCTACTATCTCACTGATATATTTTGATTTATCACACAGTTATATGTAACATGCTTTTTCAATGGCCCAGACCATCTGATTGTTCTTTGTTTAGGCACAATCTGAACTGAAATTCTCCTGCCAAGTAGGGTAAAGTGCTGAATTGTCTCTAGAGGGCTATTCCAGCCTGAAGGTTTTGTGATTGAAGTTTTATATCAAGCAGATTCTTTATTCCATCAAAAATGAAGAAAGTGTATCTATTAACACCCTGCAATATCCCTCAGGCTATCTCAGTTTAAAAAATCATGAAATCAACTATAGCTTCTAGCAGAGTCCTCATCAGTTTAGGTTTAGCAACTGAAACATAGGTGTGTCTCAGGACACATCAAAAGAACAATTTCCCTAAAAGGAAAACAAAATTCCTTTAACTTTTTTGACAATCATTCATCTTTGCCTGGTTATACGTGGATATGTAATGACTACAAACACATTTCACTATTATTGATTATTTCCATTTACATTTAAAGTGGATTACAAAGTTTTCACAGTAATTTCTACTGCATTAGCCTTTGAACCTCACAAAAACTCTACTAGCTTTTGAAAGGTTGCTGCTATGAGCCGTGAATGACTCCAGGATTCTTGGCCTCTGGAGGAAAAGAATTCAATCCAGGGCCAGGGATAAGGCTTGATTGCTCAGAGCTTTTGTGTAATGAAGTTTTATTAAAGTATAAAAGAGATAGAGAAAGCTTCTGACATAGACATCAGAAGAGGGCAAAAAGACTGCACTCTTGCTGGTTTTTAGCAAGAAGTCACATACCTATTAGCAAGCTGCAGTCCCTTGGACTGCAAGGAGATCAAACCAGTCAATCGTAAAGGAAATCAGTCCTGAATATTCATTGGAAGGACTGATGCTGAAGCTGAAACTCCAAAACTTTGGCCACCTGATGCAAAGAATTGACTCCTTAGGAAAAAACCTGATACTGGGAGAGACTGAAGGCAGGAGGAGAAGGGACAGCAGAGGATGAGATGGTTGGATGGCATCACCAACTCGATGGACATGAGTCTGAGCAAGCTCCGGGAGTTGGTGATGGACAGGGAAGCCTGGCTTGCTGCAGTCCATGGGGTTGCAAAACGTCGGACACGACTGAGGGACTGAACTGAACTGAACAGAAGCTGCTAATTAGAGAAAGAAAATGTCTCAAAACTCAGAGAGTGGCACCAGGCCCCTCACCCACATCATGAATTTTGAGATAGCATTGGCACAAGGTGAGTCATCCTGGGCCATAAAACAATTGACAGGAATCTTAAAGAAAGGCAGATTTCCAAGCAAATACATGGTTCATTAACATAGCTTAAGAAAAATATTTCCATAAGAAAAACTCATTGGTTAGCTCAAGGTTTGAGAAAAGTTAAGTTCAGGTGGAACCAGGTGGCAACACAGAATTTTAAAAGAAACCTCCTTTTAATTTTGTATAGAAAAGGGGTAAAAAAAAGTCTGACACTTATAGTTTGTTTCCTCCTCCCAATTAAGAGAGAGAACAAAACTCTGACTCTTGCAGTCTATTTCCTCCGCTTGGGGACCCCCAGACTTGTCTGTTACTCTCTCACTTTTCAGGGCAGGAGTTTTATATTTTGCTGTGTTTCTCACATAAGTATACCTAAATCCTTCATCTCATACTATGGACATCAGGAAGACTCTTATTATGATTTAATTATTACTAAATTGCAAAAAGAGTTCTAGGATCTTTCCAAGACAAAGGAGCTGAAAAAATATCTCCCCGTTGGGCTGACAATCTAAGATAAGGCAATTAAAATCTAAATCACCAGGTGATGTTAGGTGACTGGCACTAGGGAGATATATTTGCAACTGGTGTTATTTTAATTACCCACATCCTACAGAGCACACACTATTCATTCAGAGGGCAGAGAAATTGATGGTCTGAGAGGATGCGATGAAAGATTGTGTTTGAAGCAGGGATTTTCACTTTGGTGATAATGGAACAAGTGGGCAGGGGTCAATCATGAAACCATGGAAGAGAGCAAAAACAGGGTGTGGGAGAGGGTCCAAAAATGGTTGAAAGGGGGTTCATTTGTGTAAAGATATGTTTTTTTTTTTTATGTTTTGAGACTAATAATGGCACATAAATTTACACACTGCTGTTGAAATTGGCAAAACTTTATAGCATCTCTTATTTGCTCCTCACAAAAGCCTATGTGGACAGGAAAGGTTCTATGGTCAGATTACCAATGAAGTTACAGAGACTATAAAAGGTCAATTTCACTTGGCAAGTGTCACAGAGGTCCTGATTGATGGGGTAGAGACTAGCATTCATGCCATCTGAATGCTTTTTCTGGGCAGTATCCATTCAACTACATTATTCAGTGTTCATTTTTCTCTTGGGTTTTCACTTCTATAAAATGGCAATAACATCATCACCTTCATAGGGTTCTCATTAGATTTAAATAAGTTTAAAAACAACTATGTTTCACTCTCACACACACAAATGCATAGTACATTTGACTTTGTGTTCACTTAGCAAACACTTGTTGAGTATATACCAATGAGTTGGGCATGAATCCAAAGTTCTAGGAAAACAGTACCGAATAACAAAATTCTTTAAATGTAGAGAAAATATTGTGATGGGGGAAGGGAGTGAATGTAAATAAATAAGAAAAACATATGTTAAAATGCTCCAGAGAAAACTAAGCACAGTAAAGGGAATCAAGGGAGCACTGGGGAGGGGACGAGGAGCTATTATTTTCTATATGATTGCCACTGAAACAAAAATCAATGTACAGAGACTTAAAACCAAGAATTTTCCATCTAGAGAAATAAAAGCATATACAAAAGCTCTGAAGAAAGACCATTCCTGGGGTGTTCAAAGAACATCAACCAGGTCTACGTGGTGAGACAGAGGGATGAAGGAGAAGTATCATGGGAGATGAAATCAGGGAGGCAGATGAGAACTAGCAGCTTGTAGATCCTGCAGGACCTTGTTCTTTACAGGTAGGACTGTGTCTGTTTCTGTCAGCGAAGTGTGGAGCCATTGGACAGTTTTGAACAGAGCTGTGACAGGATATGCCCTAACTTTCTAAATGGTCACTGTTTTGTGTGTGTTGAAAAGAGACTACACGGGTCAAAGGTTTGAAAGCAGTGGCAAAGCTGAGATGAGAGATGATGGTGACTGGGACAATTTGCCATCAGTGGAGGTAATGCAAAGGTGTTGAATGTTGGAGGCATTTAGAAGGAAATGCTAACGTTTTGCTGGCAGTTTGCGTGTGGGCTGTGAAAGAATGTGGGATCAAGAGTGACTCCACTGGTGTTTCCTGAGTGTCTAGAAGGATTGGGTTACCACTAAGATGGGGATGTTTATGGAAAGCCAGGTGTGGGGGATAGAAGGTAAAATAGGAATTTAGCTTGATACAAATTAGGTTTGAGCTGCTGAAGACCCATTTGTTTCAATTATCTGCTTTTAGGCAACAAACCACTACACCTTGTTGGGCCTTAGAACAACAATAACAGCATTTGTTTTGCTTAAAAGTCTGCTGTTTGTTATGATTTGATGGGGACAGCCAATCTCTGTTCCACTGCATTCAATGGGTGATTAAAAAGGGGGGCTGGAATGATCTAAGACTTCACTTAGTCACGTGTCTGGTGCTTCTTACTGTCAACAAGAATCTTGCCTGTGAGGGTTGCCTAGAGCTCTAGCAAGTGTCCTCTTCATGGGGCAGAGGCTTCCTCACAATGTATTTGCTGGGTTTCATGGAAAAGCATAATGAAGAGACAGAAGGGCAAATCTCAGATTGCCTTTTATGACCCAGCCTTGACAGCTACATAGTGTCAATTAGGCCACATTCTACCACAGAAGGTATCACAAAGGCCTATTTAGGTTTAAGTAGGCAAGAAACAGACGCCACCTCAAGATGAGGGAATGGCAAGATTCTAGCAGAGTGTGTGAGATTGCAAATATTACTTATTACCATTTCTGTCACAACGTTCAAGTGGAGATTTTGAATAGGCATATGAACTTGGGAGCCTGGAATTCAGGGAAATAATGTTGCCAGAGATATAAAATAGGAATTCTCCAACAAAAATATATTTAAAAAAGAAGGATGAAATTAGATCATCTGGGGAATTACTGTGGATAGAAAAGAAAAACAGTGTAAGGACTGAGCTCTGGAGAATCCAATAAACACGCATCAGAGAGATAGAGGTGAGGCATCAAAGTATGAACAAAAAGAGTGAGAAAGAAAAAAAAAAAAAAAGGAAGGGGTGATATCCTGGAAGTCAAGAAAGTAGTTTGAGCAGGAGTCGAGTAAAATGAACCTGAACATGTGGTGTTGGTTTTAGAAAGGTTTGCTCTTGTTGTTCAGAGCAAGTCTGGTGGAATGATGGGAAGTAAAGTCAGACGGATGATCCCTGCATGTGACATGTGAGAGAGAATGAGGAGGATGCTTGGTGTGATGTGTGTCACATGCAGAGGCAGCCTCAGTGTTTTGTGGGATTCAAGCATGAATGCTCTACAGGTGAGAATAAGAGTCAGAGAAGTTCAAAATGGAGAATAAAGATAATTTTTTTGGAGCAATAACTTACTCTTATTGTCTAGAGAAGCTAAATTGAATTTTACCAAACTGTTTCTAAACCAAAGTGCAAGTTGATATAAAAAGTTGTATTAGTTTCAGGTGTAGCATAGTGATTCAGTTATATATATATATACACACACATGTACACATATGCATATAATATATATGTATTTTTCAGAATATTTTCCTTTATAGCTTATTATAAGATATGAATATAGTTCCTTGTGCTATACAATAGGTCCTTTTTATTAGTAGGTAGTAGTGTGCATCTATTAATCTCAAGCTCCTAATTACAAATCTTTTTTCTGCAGATACATTTTAATCATTTCCTTTATTTTTACATTTTGTATTCCTTTCCTTGAGATATTGCCTTACAATGGGAGTTTCCTATTGCCATTGTAACAAATGTCCAGGCTTTTAGTTACTTAACATGATAGTGGTTCATTCTCTGGCAGTTCCTAAGGTCATCAGTGTGAAGTGAGACCTCCAGACTCCATTTCCTTCTGGGGGCTTTAGGAGGGAACATTGTTTCCTTGTATGTTCCAGCCTCCAGATTCTGTGATGCAGCCATAAAACAAGGAATGCCAATGCCTGCTTTCATCATTACATTACATTCTCTGTCTGGCCATCCTGACTTCCTCTTATAAGGTCAATGCTGATTTAATGGGGCCCATATATGCAGAGTACATCATGAGAAATGCTGGGCTGGAAGAAACACAAGCTGGAATCAAGATTGCCGGGAGAAATATCCATAACCTCAGATATGCAGATGACACCACCGTTATGGCACAAAGTGAAGAGGAACTAAAAAGCCTCTTGATGAAAGTGAGAGAGAAGAGTGAAAAAGTTGGCTTAAAGCTCAACACTCAGAAAACGAAGATCATGGCATCTGGTCCCATCACTTCATGGGAAATAGATGGGGAAACAGTGGAAACAGTGGCAAACTTTATTTTGGGGGGCTCCAAAAATCACTGCAGATGGTGATTGCAGGCATGAAATTAAAAGATGCTTACTCCTTGGAAGGAAAGTTATTTGAGCAACCTAGATAGCATATTGAAAAGCAGAGACATTACTTTGCCAACAAAGGTCCGTCTAGTCAAGGCTATGGTTTTCCAGTGGTCATGTATGGATGTGAGAGTTGGGCTGTGAAGAAGGCTGAGTGCCAAAGAATTGATGCTTTTGAACTGTGGTGTTGGAAAAGACTCTTGAGAGTCCCTTGGACTGCAAGGAGATCCAACCAGTCCATTCTAAAGGAGATCAGTCCTGGGTGTTCATTGGAAGGACTGATGCTAAAGCTGAAACTCCAATACTTTGGCCATCTCATGTGAAGAGTTGACTCATTGGAAAAGACTCTGATGCTGGGAGGGATTGGGGGCAGGAGGAGAAGGGGATGACAGAGGATGAGATGGCTGGGTGGCATCACTGACTCGATGGACATGAGTTTGGGTAAACTTCGGGAGTTGGTGATGGACAGGGAGGCCTGGAGTGCTGCGGTTCATGAGGTTGCAAAGAGTCTTTGCAACATGACTGAGTGACTGAACTGAACTGAAATGAACTGAACCTGTATAATCCAGGATACCCTGAACATCACAAGAGTCTTAACCAATTATGTCAACAAAGAACAGTTTGGCATGTAAGGTAACAGTTACAGCTTCCAGAAACTAGGAGATGAACATTATTGGAGAAACATCATTCAACCAAACACATTTATAAATTTTAAGTCATTTGCCTGCAGAATAAAAATGTCCTTTCTCAATTGGAAATTGTTTCTTCTTTGAATTGTGAAATTTCCAAATATATACCCTTTTCTCTGGACTTGGGACAACAGACTGGTTCAAAATTGGGAAAGGAGTACGTCAAGGCTGTATCTTGTCACCCTGCTTAATTAACTATATGCAGAGTACATCATATGAAATGCGGGGCTTGATGAAACACAAGGTGGAATCAAGATTGCCTGGAGAAATCTTGATATTTATTGAGGTTATTCATAACCTCGGATATGTAGATGACACCACCCTTATGGCAGAAAGTGAAGAGAAACTAAAGAGCTTCTTGATGAAAGTGCTTCCACTTTCATGAAAGAGAGTGAAAAAGCTGGCTTAAAATTCAACATTCAAAAAATGAAGATCATGGCATCTGGTCCCATCTGCTGCTGCTGCTGCTGCTGCTAAGTCGCTTCAGTCCTGTTCAATTCTGTGCAACCCCATAGACGGCAGCCCACCAGGTTCCCCCGTCCCTGGGATTCTCCAGGCAAGAACACTGGAGTGGGTTGCCATTTCCTTTTCCAATGCATGAAAGTGAAAAGTGAAAGTGAAGTCTCTCAGTCATGTCCAACTCCAGCGACCCCATGGACTGCAGCCTACCAGGCTCCTCTGTCCATGGGATTTGCCAGGCAAGAGTACTGGAGTGGGTTGCCATTGCCTTCTCCCATATTTAACCATATCATGTTCCAAAATTCAATTAACCTTACATGGATTGAAGGGCATCTAGTTTTAAAGAATCCAAACAAGCAAAACAGGTCTTTCAGACTGTACAAGTATCTTTGGATAAAAAATCTGTTGGTAATCTGCTACGTGCAAGAAGTATGGAACACAGAACAGCAAAGTTAAATTTACTTTGCTGGTCCCATCACTTCATGGCAAATAGATGAGGAAACAATGGAAACAGTGAGAAACTTTATTTTCTTGGGCTCTAAAATCACTGCAGATAGTGACTGCAGCCATGAAATTAAAAGACACTTGCTCCTTGAAGAAAAGCTATGACCAACCCAGACAGCGTATTAAAGAGCAGAGACATTACTTTGCCAACAAAGGTCTGTGTAGTCAAAGCTATGGTTTTCCCAGTAGTCATATATGCTTGAGAAAGTTGGATCATAAAGAAAGCTAGGTGCCAGGGAATTGATGCTTTTGAACTGTGGTGTTGGAGAAGACTCTTGAGAGTCCCTTGGACAGCAAGGAGATCAAACCAGTCAGTCCTAAAGGAAATCAGTCCTGAATATTCATTGGAAGGACTGACGCTAAAGCTGAAACTCCAATACTTTGGCCACCTGATGCAAAGAACTGACTCCGTAGAAAAAAACCTGATACTGGGAAAGACTGAAGGCAGGAGGAGAAGGGGACGACAGAGGATGAGATGGCTGGATGGCGTCACCAGCTCTATGGACATGAGTTTGAGCAAGCATCAGAAGTTGGTGATGGACAAGGAAGCCTGGCATGCTGCAGTCCATGGGGTTGCAAAGAGTCAGACACAACTGAGAGACTGAACTGAAATGACCTTTTTCTCTAGTTACTTTCCTCTTGCTAGAAATATAAATCACTTTCACCGTCTTCAATTTTTTCCATATTAACAGAAAAGAAAAAGTCATCATTATAGGGCTGTTTAAAAGAACACATGTAGTGACATGTGTATATTTATGACATCTTTGCCTTCATGAAGGCTTAGATGCCTGCATGTGATGCAAAGAGAGACAAGGCAGACCAGGCTGTGCCAGCTGCAAAGGCAGCAGGAGTGCATGTCTCATTTGACTGGAACATGGCCGCGCTGCAGGTGACCGCAGGTGTTGACACTGGAAAGCAGGGCTTTCCTTCTATGCACTTCAGGTCAGTGTTAATGACAGCAATATTACAGGGTATTGCAGCCATCCTTCAGAATCTCTTTGCAATGTGAAAATATCTCAATTGCTTAGGATACATTTTAGAGGTCAATGAAAATTATGGCATGCATGACTGGAAGGTCTCTATTGTGCCTCCTCCTATAACGTTGATGAAAATTAAACAGTAAGGTAATGAGCAGCTCCTCATGTTAAAATTGGTACAGCAAGTAACAATCGGTGCAGCAACTTACATTTGGTAAAGCATATTTGCACCTAGCCATATGGAAGGCCATTTTAGTTCAGAATTTGGAGGATAGATGGAGAAGAGTAAATCCTACCCAAATATAACATATGCTATGAAGTTCTATGATATATGTTTAATGCACGCTTGAAGATATTCTCAACACTTGACCCATTTCAACAAAGTTAATCTTCACAACAACCCTATAAGATAAGGACCACTGTATGAACTTCAAATAGAAGGAAACTGGCACTCAGGTAAAATAACCTAACATCACACAGGAAATACCAAGCGAAACTAGAGAGTAAACCAAAGCATTCTGAAATCAGATTCTGTGTTTTTAGTCACAATATCCTACAGTTTCCTTATTTTGTGCTAAATTTATTTGATTGCTTTTGGATATTTGATTCTAGGTTGATTTGTGCAAATTTCTATGAACAGAATGGGGTGATTCATTATCTGAGTTGGTCTCTACACCAGACATAGGATTAAAACTACTTATGACCATGGATCTAAATAAATAAACATTTTTTAAAAAAAATTTAGATCCACAAGGGCAACTACTGGTTAATAATTAAAATATTTTGTATTTATACGGAGATTTAAAATTTTCTATCACCGTATGCAATACCTCATTTATCCCTTATAACCACATGTGAAACGAACAGTATACTCATTTTAAAAATGAGTAACTGAGGCTTAGATAATTTAAGAAATTTGTTCAAGGTCATACAATAGATGGAAGTGGACTCACTGCAAACTGAGTAGATGCCAGTTATGAATCTCAGTATCTTAACGGACGTTATCTTCTACTATTTCTTAGTCTTATTCCTGAACTTGGCCTTACAGTGGCAGTTATAGCCCCTAATCAAGATGTGTGTGCTTTGAGGTGCGATAAATGACTAGGTGACTATAAATGTTCATGCCTGGAGTTCTATGATTTTCTGTTCTCTGAGGATGTGACCTGATTGAACACATGAATAGATGATATGAACTGTATTTTCTAGAAGCTCAATTAACCTTGGATTTTCTATGGGGAAAACATTATTAGCGATGCATCCATCTGAGTTTTTATCAAGGATAGGACTCCAACAATATAGCATAGACTATGAAGTTTGAGCATTTATATTCATCAGAGTAATAAACAGTATTTGGTGTAACAATCTAAAAATGTGTCTTAACCTAACAAATATTCTCTTTCCCTCAACACAGATTAAAGGATGTTCCTTGTGGGCAGCTCTTCTGAGTGGTAACTCATAACTCTGTCATGTCAGACCCTCTACTTCTAGTCACAAGGAGATAGAGATGGTGGAGAATGAAAGCACAGGAGGTTACACAGAAGGTTTTAGAAGCCAGAAATGGAAGTGGTGCACATCACTGCCATACATATTTTATTACCCAGAGTTCAGTCACATGGTCCCTTTTTAGAGCAAGGGAGGAGGGGGATGGCATTCTAGATACCATTGTCTTCCTGTGTTGTAAGGAATAAAAGAAGAATATGATGAAGCCCATAGCATTCTCTATGCCACCAGAGAGGAACATCAAGGGTTCTACCAGCCCCACACATACCTTATACCAGCCCTTCCCACATGAAGGCAAATTCCCATGTTTAGAGTCAAACGTCGTTGAACAAGAGCGTATATTTGTGTGATGGGCCTGGTAGAAATCATCTTGGCTACCTCTGCCACCACTTTGGCTTGCTAGAGAAAACTAGCCATAGGACATTTATAACATTTATTGAAAGTGACCCTATATCATCACTGTTGCTGTGGTCCTCTTCCATCATCTTCAACAGTAATGCCTGAGGGCCAATACTAAGATATGGTATCTTACAATCCACAAAGAACTTGACTAACTTGATATCATTCAAATTTCACCATCTTCTGAAATGGTCAGGCAGGAAGCAGGTTATATAAACCATATTCGATGCAGGATACAGGAAGCTTGGGGCTGGTGCACTGGGGAAGGAGGTGGGAGGGAGGTTCAGGATGGGTAACACGTGTACACCCATGGCAGATGCATGTTGATGTATGGCAAAACCAATACAATATTGTAAAGTAAAAAAAAAAAAAAATCATTAGAAACCAGAGTTCAGAGAAGTCAGAAATTTTGCCTTATTGTTTCCCTGGTGGCTCAGATGGTAAAGAATCTGCCTGCAATGCGGGAGACCTAGGTTCAATCCCTGGGTCAAGAAGATTCCCTAGGCAGGCTCTCTGCAAGGCGGCAGGTGTGCCCTCCAGGTGAGCGCACGCCCGGGCTCCCGCCGTGTTTGGTTCGCTGTGAGAAGATTGGCTGATCTCAGGAGAATTTAAAAAAAAAAAAAAAAAGAAGATTCCCTGGAGGAGGGAATGGCAACCTACTCCAGTATTCTTGCATGGAGAATTCCGTGGACAGAGGAGCCTGGAGGGCTGTGGTTCATGGGGTCACAAAGAGTCAGACATGACTGAACAAGTAACACTTTCACTTTCAGAAGGCAGCCAAGCAGAAACTAGAACCTTGATCTCAGATCACTTGCCTGTAGTAGGGTCCTTTCCATTCTGCTGATTCTCCTGTCACACTTCTAACATCTGTAGACAGATTCCTACGTGAGGTCTAGCCAAGAAGGAACTCTGAAGCAAAGATACTGAAATAGATTTTCCTTTTTTTTTTTTTTCAGTATGGGTTTCCTCACAGAGTCAAAATTTCTGTCAGTCAATAAGTGTTTACTGAGTACCTACACAAGGGAATGACACTGTTATGCAATGCCTTTGAAAGGAATTTATACTGTCTTAAGTGTTTGAAAATTGACTTTCACAGGGTGAAAAACTTTTGCCTTACATTTGAGCAGAATATTGATTTGAGAGCAACAGCTCTTTGGACAAATTCAACACAGCAAGATTTTATGCTGTTGATAAATCAGGCCAGGTTTTCTTTGAGCCTAACCTGGAGACAATGACAAAAGGGAAAAAAAATCAATTAGTGTGTTGGGAGTAAACTTCTACTGTCCACACAAATAATCTTATCCTAGACTGTGATAAAAATAAGAATTCAAGCACATATGTTAGAAACAAGCAGATGAAAACAACTAGAGATGGTCAGCCTTGCATGACTATGATGCTTCTGGACTAGCAAATGTTGGCAGTGCCATTCCAATGGAAGATCTCCCTGCACACGTGGCTTGAAGATGAGTATGAATTGCCTACTCTCTGTCTCTGTATCCAGGTCTTATATATGAGATGATCTTCTGTGAGTTAAGCTGTGTAACTCCAAACAACCTGCAAAGATTAGCAGTCTACAGAGTCACCTAAAGAAATAGAATAGATAAGTAATACAAGGCTTGCAAGTGTTTTACTGTCAGATGGAAGATGTGTCAGCTATATTATCAGGTGACAGCTACATCATTTGTACACCTACAATGTGCCAGGAATATGCTAACCATGTTCCATACATAGGTTTAGTCAGTCTTAGTGTGAGAATCAATGACTGAAGTATCATCCTCATTTCACAGATTAGGCAACCAAGGCTTAGTGTCATCAAGTGATGCTTCCAAGGTCATGCAGCTAGTGAATTATGGAGTCAAAAATCAGGATTCAGATACATGTAGGTCAGATTTCAGAACCAGAACAGAAGCTCAAGTGGCCTGCCACCTACCTGTTCATCAGAATCACCTCTGGGGCCTGAAAAGAGTAATGGCTCTATTCTGCCTTATATATGGCATCTGAATTCTGAGCATCAGCTTTGATCGGGCGCCACTTGCCAGGGTCCAGCCCTGGTGGGTCCAGGGAATTCGAAGCGGGGATGGCGTCGGTGAGGATCAGGAAACAATTGCTTAATTAAATGTTAATTAAGGATATAAAAAGTGGTGAAATAAGGACAGCTCAGCGAAGAAATTCAGTGAAGAAAAGAGGCTGAATAATTCAGCCAGAAGATGAGAGAAAGAACGACATGGGGAGACCAAGCTTTGGTGAACAAGACCCACACTTTATTTTCCAAAGTAGTTTTTATACCTTAAGTTATGCATAGAGGATAATGGGGGAAGGGGTAGAGTCATGCAGTAAGCCAGGCTTTCTTCCTGCAAACTTATCATATGCAAAAGTTTAGGTGATTTGCATCATCTTCTGGCCCAGAGGCCTGTTAACATTTTAAGACCCTTTCTTCAGAAAATTTATTTTTCTCTAAAGGTGATTAGTCAGGTGCCACCCTACAAAAGCATTAGATAAAGTTGCATTCCTATAGGGCAAAGGTGTGGTGGGCTATAACAAGAAAAAGAATTAACTCAAGGGTCCAAGGTTACAAACATTAAAGCTACTACTTACACCAATTATATTAATCAATACACTGCCAGGGACACAGTAGGTAAGGGATATGGAAACTTAGCAGCAAACATTGGCCCAACAAGTGAAAAACCCTTTACCAATACAATTTCTAATCAATCTTTTAACTGCTCAAAGGAATCTGTATTTAGACAGTTTAGAACATCTCATGCCTTTCACGGTTGGGTGGCTCTGAACAATCATATGTGGCCAGAAGAACCTATTCAGGAGAGAGATGGTGGTGGGGGACAGCCCCTGTAAAGTCAGAGGTGTAGGTGAGAGCACAAAGCAGTAAAGTAGGCAGACTCTGGTTTTGGGGGGTAGATGCTCGAGAATTTCCAGGGGGACTCCTGAGGCTCGATCCCGCCTTTGCATATGCCGAGCCTCCTTCCTCATGACCTTTGCCACAGGCAGAGTTCCTCACGCTGGCTCCCGGCAGTTTGAGAATCTGTACTTGGAAAAATCTTTAAGATGAGTTTATTCTGCAGTGGAGAAAGAACCACTCCACTAAGATATGCTGCCCAGAGAATGGAGAACTACTATGGTTGGAAGAACACTAAGCTGGCCCACATATTATACCTTATCATATCATATTATACCTTATCATATCATATTATACCTTATCATATCATATTATACCTTAATGTACACACACCATCTAATCTCCTCCTTTGTGTATGAATGGAGCCTGTGAATATCATCAGAAGTGTACAGCTTGATGAACTGACATGTCAGAGATGATGGAATAGTCACCTCTGCATTTGTTATTTTATACAGACCCTTAGATTGGATGAGAGATTCTGCTGTTGCCTTGTAAAAGCAAAACAGTCATGTTGTGAGAGTAGTTGCTGAGAATGGTCCTTGGCCAACAACCACTAAGAAAAAGGAAACTTACTCTAACCTGAAGCAACTGATTTTGCTACCATGATGAAAAGGACCTTGAGTTCCATAAAGGAACCCAGATGATCCAACTTGTGGTTTTCAGCTTTGTAAGACCCTGATTTGAGGACCTAGTTAAGCTGTGCCCAGACTCCTGATTCATACAAACTCTAAAATAATAATTGTGTGTTGTCTTAAGCTACTAAGTTTGTATAGTTTATTATACCTCCATAGATAACTAGTATAATTGTAAAGGAACAATTATGTGTCATTCAAGCATAGTTCAGGAGAAGAGGCTGCACTGGTCCAAGAAGGCCAGCAGTGGTCGCTGTATTTGCAGTGAGAAGCTCATTGCTGATGAGCTCTCTAGCTATACCTCTTCTTCAGATTCTATGCTAGCCACGTATACTTCTGAATTGTATTTGAGTTTTCCCATAGGTGTACATAAGATGTATGTTAACTAAGGGGTGGGAGAGCTTTGGTCCCTTGACAATGCCATGTAACATGACAAAGGAATTAACTGGCATTCTGGTTTACACCTCACTGTCTGTGACCTTAGTTAGTATGGATCACCTGGTGAGAGAGCAACCATTTTGGATACAAGTCCAGCTTCTAAAGCAGCTTCCCCTGGAAAGACCCCTGTGCATCATAGCTTCTCACCTGAATAAAAATCAGTGACATGCCTGCTATGTCCTAGACTCTATCAGCTCCCATTGTGGGTGCTCTGATTGAAACATCTTCATCAAGAAGCTTCTTATTTGATATAAGCAGCCAAGCAACTAAACAAGCAAACATACCAAGTAGAGCGGTATATGGAAGCAGAGAGATGAAAAACGTTTTGGGGGTGTATTGCCCCAAATGTAAAGCACCTATTTTCTTTCATGACAGAAATCTGTGCAGCATGGCATTCACAGGTTTGACATTTACTGTCTTTAAATATCTAGGATTTCCTCGCTGGTAAAATCATCTCAGCGAACATTGTGCACTGGAATTCTTTCTCCATTTGTTTTAATAGCCAGTGTAATAGCAGAATGCTGGTGCCAACATCCTCTATTTGTCCTTTACTGCAATCTTACCTGACGAGCCACAGGAAGCGGTACAATAGCTAATTTCTAGATAAGTATATCTTAGGACACCACACAAAAATCAGCTGCAGGTTTGGACTGCCAGATTGAATTTTCTAAACATAATAGCTTAGCTGTAGCAGCAATAGAGTAGATATTTCTTCTCTGATGCATTTCTATCCACTGATACTGAAGATGGGCAGTTAAAGGAATGGAGCCTATTATTACCATCTTTTTGCAAGCACAGATTTATCACAGATTCACACATTTTCCTGCCTATCTCACGCTCAGTTGCTGGGATGTTTATGAAATGTCCCCAGAGGAAAAGGGAGGTGGTTGAGTAAGGAGGAACTGGGGCTGTATTTTCTCAAGCTTTGGTTGATATCAAGTTCTACAGATATGAGTTCTAAGATCACGCTGCTTGCTATGAAAATACTGTTGCTCTCCTTGACAGTTATAGTTAAATTTCATAGGGAGCATGAGACCCAGATAAGTTCCATGGTAGATGGTGGGCAGACAGTGATGAGCTCAAGTTAACACAGCTTATGTCCTCATGGTAGCTAGAGTTACTTGAAGAGACAGAGAAATAAAAAATCAGGTAAATACCATTTACCCTAAAAAATGATAAAATTATTGGAAAAGACAAATAATAATGAAAGACAAAATTTTGTAATTGCTCACATTTATATGATTCTTTTTAGTTTATCTTTATAACTCTAGAAGAAGTTGTGATTAACTTCCATATTAGCTCTGAGGTAAGATTCAGAGAGGTTAACTGACATGCTGAAGACCACTTATAGGGGCTTCCCTGGAAGTCCAGTGGTTAGGACACACTCTTCCAATGCAGGGGGCACAGGTTCCATCCCTGGTTGGGGAACTTAGATCCTGATGCTGTGTGGTATAGGTAAAAACAAATAAAAATCACACACATTTTTAATGCACTAACTCAAAGTTGCTCTCTTAAACTTTGAATCCAAGGCAACTTCATCAGTTCTGAAAGCAGAAGCTTTCTATAGAGACAACGAATTATCATGTGGAAGAGGTCTCATGTGAATGAATGTAATGAGGGGAAATGAATGATCAAAAGGACAACAAGGTGAAAACCTCATAATTAGAGACCTCCTGCTGTTGAAATGGAAGCCAAAGAATGAGTTAACTTGAAAGCAGGATACGGAGCCAAGTCAGCAACAAAGAGGCCCTAACAAAGTCTAACATACCCTCTGTTTTCACTGCATAGCCCTGTGTATAACTACAGACCCACCTTCTTCAGTTATTTGAACACAGAACGCAATGCAGGAGACCCAGGTTTGACCCCTGGGTTGGGAAAATCCCCTGGAGAAAGGCATGACAATCTACTCCAGTATTCTTGCCTGGAGAATCCCATGGACAGAGGAGCCTGGTGGGCTGCTGTCCATGGGGTTGCAAAGAGTCGGACATGACTGAGTAATGCTTTCATTGCATACCCTTCAAGTAAAAATAAGGTTTATGGAGTTTTACAAGTGACAAGTATCCCTCACTCAGGTCCTTTTGTCAAAGAGATGGTGTTTACAAAAGAGAGAGAATGTGTATTTCTCTTCAGTGGTACTATTATCTCTACGCCACTCACACTGCCATCTGGCTTCCACAGAGGCCCAAATGTACTGAGGAATTGAGTCTGTGCCACATGTGCTAGCCTATTAGCAACCCTAGTGTGGGAAAATATTAAGGGTCAAAGAACAGGAGGACCACTCCTCTGTTTCTATACCCCATCTCCTTCCTGGCTGGGCCTCCTTATGGAGGGGATGGGTAGAAGAAAGTATCACAGAGATAGTCTGAGGACATAGACTTCACCTATTCACATGGGACTTGAAGGTGATGCTTATCTCTTATCTGGCTCTAGCTCAGGAACAAGCAAGCATATGCTGCTAATGGGCCTCCATAAAACTCATCTTCTGGATCAAGGGTAATGCAGGAGAAAAGAAGGAATATGTAGTCAGCCTTCCTTTGTACTTCCCAACTACGGGGAGGGATGCCAAGTCCCAACAATACACAGACATTTATGAAATTGTTTTTAAAATATGGTAACTCATGTATTGAGGGAGCTATTTTTTTAGCATCAGCTTCTCATGCTGGACATTGCTCAAGGCATCCCCATGGTCCATAAAGTCATTGGCGATACATTGGCTACACTGGTTTGGCATCTACCTTAAAGAAAAACATCAAAAATAGCTCTGAAATAAATATGAGAAGAAAAGTAAAAGATTACAGTTTCCTTAAAAGTAAGTGTATAGCCTATGTCACAGGAAGATGTAAAGGTAAAGAGTAGTAGGAAGTTGTACTAGATGGGGTCCCAAGAGAGAAAAGAGAGTATACTCAAAATGAGGTAATTAATCTCACCCCATAGGGACACTTCACTAATTTGTGGGTATAGGGGAACCTCAAGAGAGGATACAGTAGTAAGGGGAGTTACCAGTTGTAAGCAGTTACCAGAACTTAAAAACAGAAACTGTTATATATTTGCCTTAGGAGGCATAGTGACCTCTGGATTCAGATACACTTATTCAAGGTGACTCCCTAAGGGGAAGACAGGTATTGAGGAGAATTAAACTCTTCCTAGCAGAAGCATTTTTGAAATTTTGTTTTTCCAAATAGTATTGTTAGCCTCAGGAAGCTTTTAAGAATATATTACTTTTAATCATTAAAAACATGAACTTTGAAATATCAATAACCTCAGATATGCAGATGACACCACCTTAATGGCAGAAATCAAAGAGGAACTAAAGAGCCTCTTGATGAAGGTGAAAGAGGAGAGTGAAAAAGTTGTCTTAAAACTCAACATTAAAAAAACGAAGATTATGGCATCTGGTCCCATCAATTCATGGCAAATAGATGGGGAAAACATGGAAACAGTGAGAGACTTTATTTTCTTGGGCTCCAAAATCACTGCAGATGGTGACTGTAGCCATGAAATTAAAAGACACTTTCTCCTTGGAAGAAAAACTGTGGCAAATCTAGACAACATATTAAAAAGCAGAGACATCACTTTGCCGACAAAGGTCCATATAGTCAAAGCTATGGTTTTTCCAGTAGTCATGTATGGATGTGAGACTTGAACCATAAAAAGGCTGAGGGCTGAAGAATTCATGCTTTCGAATTGTGGTGCTGGAGAAGACTCCTGACAGTCCCTTGGACAGCAAGGAGATCAAAGCAGTCAATCCTAAAGGAAATCAACCTTGAATATTCATTGGAAGGACTGATGCTGAAGCTTCAATACTTTGGCCACCTGATCCAAAGAACCAACTCATTAGAAAAAAGACTGTGATGCTGGGAAAGATTGTGGGCAGGAGGAGAAGGGGATGACAGCCCGTGGGATGATTGGATGGTATCACTGACTCAATGGACACGACTTTGAGCAAGCTCCGGGAGATGGTGAATGACAGGGAAGCCTGGCATGCTGCAGTCCATGGGGTCACAGAGTCGGACATGACTGAACCACTGAACGTCAGCAATTTATTGGTAAAGTACAGTATTTTGAGAGTATTGAAACTCACAGGTAAATATTTGTAAGATTTCATAGTTTACTGAGGTGCTATGGTTTGAATGTGCCCTGTTCCTAATTCATATGCTGAAACCCTAAAGCAAAATGTGATGGCACTCTGTATAGGGCATTTAAGAGGAACTTATGTCATGAGGATGGAGCTTTCACAAATGGGATTAGTGCTTTTTTAAAAGAGAACCTCCAGAACTCCCTAGCCTGCTTCTAACATATACAGACACCGGTTTTGAACTAGGAAGAGGGTTCTCATCAAAACCATGCTGGAGTCTTGAACTTGAACTTTCCAACCTATAGAACTGTGAAAAGAAATTTCTGTTTTCATAAGTTACCAAGTCTGTGGTATTTTGTGATAGCAGCCTGAACAGATGAAGACACAGGCTTAGGAAACACTTTTAAAACGTCTACAACCCAACAGTATTAGTTTTGCACTTTGGGATTTTGAACAAGATGGATTTGTTGCACAAAAGGGCACCACTGGTAGACATTTAGAATTGACAATGGCCAGAAACAGCCTGGAATCTTCACATTAGGTTGTACAGTATCTCCAAATATTTCTTTCTTAAAAATTCCAAGGATGAAAAGAGAGTTCAAGTTAAATGACTGTTCAGTCCCAGCTGCTCTACAGAGAATGCCAATTAAGCCCAAATCACATCATGGAGGTGCAGCATGTGGGCCTCTAATCATTTATCTATCCCTAATGATGACCAGCTCTTACCAAGGAGCAATTTCTCCTTACAGTCCAATGTGATTGATTGAAATCAAACCCTAATTTGAATGTGATTATGCCAATGAATTGCACACTTCCTGTTGGTTATAAATCACAGTAATGCTAGAAGTTTTGTTTTTGGTACAGTCTTAATTTGAAGCTTTTGACTTCCTGGATATGGGAAATTAGGCCATTTCAGTGAAAATTTAGGACCTACCATGCCTTTGAGAGTCAAAAGCAACAATGTACCTCAGATTTCCTCTTTGTCTGCCAGTCTCCCATGGGCAAATTTCTGTGGCACCGGCTCTTGTGATTCAGCCCATCATAGAACCAACCTAGTCTCCTTCCTGCAGAGACCCTTCCTACAAGTTTGTACATGGTGATCAAAGTTACATTCTTTGAGAAAAGCTGCTCTGAATCTCCAAGGGCAAGTTCAAAACATGGAACCTCTACTTGGAAAGATTTGGATTCCTTGTTGAGGAATCATTCGCTCTGAAACACCTTTACAGGGCTCAAAAGCTCAGGAAGTACCAAATGTGCTGGTGGTAGTTTGTTTTAATTTATGCTATATTCCAGAACCTGTGTCCTTCATAAAATGAGAGTTCTGTTATGAAAACATAATATCGACCCAAAACCGTCTGAGCCCCACTCCTGATTGGTTCAGGTATGGCTCATCAGGATACAACCAATGATGAGAACCTGGCCATTGGGCTGGTCTTTCTTTTACTTAGAAGAATGTGTGTAATAGATAAACATTATCCCTTCAGTTCCATTTCTGCTCCTCAGTTGGACAAAGCTTCAGCTGGGTTCTATGGTGATTCTACATGATTTCCTCTGCCTCTATGTACCTCTGTTTAAGAACATGCAGTCTATGACTCTAGTAGCTGCAAACCCTAGGAAGTGTACAGTATCGTATGATCCATGGCAAGATAAAGCAACAGACTAAGAAACACAATGCTTTTCTTCAGTTACTGTCTATTCCACAATGATTGTGAACCAATGTTTGGGATATCATTTCCTTAATTCTTACGTGGTATTAACTTCTTAGTTTTGAAGACAAGCAGAATTTATTATAAATGAGGCATCTAAAACTACGTGCACTATAGATATGACTTATACTCCAACCCACATTTGTAATATCATTGTGAAATGAATCGACCTGTCTTGCCATTCCTGATTGCCTAAGAGAAGGAAACTGTTATCAGCACTGAATATTCATCTCAGAAAAAAACAACCATCAGAAACTAACTAGCCACATCCTACATCACTCTTCAGGGCTTTATAAATAGTATATTTTTCCCAGGGAATCCTTCATTATCCAGATGTTACTCCACATACAACTCTGTCTGTCTCTAAGTCTACCTTACTTTCACATTTCTCTGCAACTACCAGGGATTCACTGTTTCCATTGCATCATTCAGATTTTATCTCCAAAGGCGGCTTGTCTCCAAATTGACCAACACATGCACACAGACCAAACAGATCCCAGTTGGCATTTTTGTAGAACATGACAAGCTGATTATAAAATTAACATTGAAATGAAAAAGATCTAGAATAACTAAAATGATCTGCAAATAAATAAGTTTGGAGAATATACATTGTCTGATTTCACAACCTACTTTAAAAACTATAGTAATCCAAATAATGCAGTACTGGCAGTGAAGTAGACGTGTAAACCCATGGAACAAAAGGGAGGTCCCAGACACAGAGCCACACATATATGGTCAGTTTATTTTCAATACGTGCTTAGATAATTAATTTGGAAAGGGATTTTTTTAAGCAGCCAAAATTATGTATCTATATACAAATATTTATACATATAATTGTATATACAGATAGATACACATATGTGTGTATATATATATGTGTGTGTGTGTATATATGTATATATATATATAATGTGTATATATACCCCAAGCCATACAGAAAAATCAAATTGAATTATGTCACTGACATAAATACAAGAATTAAAACTATACACATACACAATGGAGTATTACTTAGCCATTAAAAAGAATACATTTGAATCAGTTCTAATGAGGTGGATGAAACTGGAGCCTATTATACAGAGTGAAGTAAGCCAGAAAGAAAAACACCAATACAGTATACTAATACATATATATGGAATACAGAAATATGGTATCAATAACCCTGTATACAAGTCAGCAAAAGAGACACAGATGTATAGAACAGTCTTTTGGACTCTGTGGGAGAGGGAGAGAGTGGGATGATTTGGGAGAATGGCATTGAAACATGTATAATATCATACATGAAACGAGTCGCCAGTCCAGGTTCGATGCATGATACTGGATGCTTGGGGCTAGTGCACTGGTATGACCCAGAGGGATGGTATGGGGAGGGAGGAGGGAGGAGGGTTCAGGATGGGGAACATGTGTATACCTGTGGCGGATTCATGTTGATATATGGCAAAAAAAATACAATATTGTAAAATTAAAAAATTAAATTAAATTAAAAAAAAAAACTATAAAACTTGTAGGGAAAATATGGGAGAAAAATATTTGTGACCTTGGATGGGTAACATTTCTATATGAAGTAAGAAACATTTAAAAATGGCATGCTGGATTTCATCCAAAATAAAAACTTTTTATATAAACTGTCAAAAAACCGAATCGCCAGTCCAGGTTCGATGCAGGATACAGGATGCTTGCGGCTGGTGCACTGGGATGACCCAGAGGGATGGTACGGGGAGGGAGGTGGGAGGGGGGTTCAGGATGGGGAACATGTGTACACCCATGGCGGATTCATGTTGATGCATGGCAAAACCAATACAATATTGTAAAGTTAAAAATTAAAGTAAAATTAAAAAAAAAAGAGTAGAACTTAAAAAAAAATAAATAAGGTAATTAACCTCCAATTAAAATAAATAAATTTAAATTTAAAAAAAATGAACATGCAAGCCAGAGACTAGGAAAAGCCCAAATATTCACCAACTAATGAATAGATAAAAGTTGTGTGTTCTATACAATGGAATGCAATTCAGAAATGGAAAGGAATAAACTACTGATATATGTAGCCATATTGCTGAATCTCAAAAGCAACATAAGTGAAAGAAGCCAAACACAAAACTCTAACCACTGTATGACTGCATTTATATAAAATAGTAGAAAAGACAAAATTATAGTTGTAGAAGGCAGATCTATAGTTTCCAGGGCCTGGAATTGGGAAAAGGAGAATGGCTGCAAAAAGTTTAGAGGGAACTTCAGGAGACAATGCAAATATATCTCTGTTATGGTTATGGTCAAAAGAGACTATACATTTGTCAAAACTCAGTGAATTGTATAGATAAAATTGGTGGATTCATTTTATGGAAATTATATCTCAATGAAACTGATTAAAATATACTTGATGAAAAAGATGCCTATGTATATTTTCACATATTTGATATATACATATATATTTTTATATGTGTTTATACTTGATATTTAATAAAGATGAGTAGCAGCTTTTTAGCCCCTTTTCTTATGTATCAGTGGGTATAATAGCTAATAATTCAGCTATACAATAAATACCACTGGAATGAGCAAGTCAAAGTACTGTTAATTAAAATATTAATTTTTAAAATTAAAAGTACATATTTACAAAAGAACATATGATTTGCATGAGTGCTTTTTATTTTGACTAGTAGAGGCACACCCCTCAGCTCTCCTTTCATAAGAACAATCATCAGCTGGGGCTTCAGAGAAGCCCTGTAGGAAGGGCAGTCATGTGTGTAAGATATAGGTGAAGCAGGCACTGGTTGGGCGGGGAATGTACTGAGAACCCGAGGACAGCTATGTTGAGTGGCCTGACCACACACCCCACCTCTATATACCCTGCATGACCCTTACAATCTTGGTCCACCCCTCTTTCACAATATCCCTGGGGTCAGGTATGTAGGGGGCACTGCAATCAGATACAACAAATATAATACAGACAGTAGCAGCCAAAAAACATCGAGGGTAAGAGATCTAGTGTGCTCAGATAAATCATTTATTTGCCAGGATGTGTGGGCCAATTTTTGAACCAAGCACTTACTGGGTCAATGGAGAGGTGGTCAACAGCAGCAGTGCCCTGTCCAGTTATGAGGGAGGTAAGGCCACACCTGGTTTTCACCAAACGAGGGGAAAGGAAGGCTTCAAAAGAAACATTCTCATGGCCTAGCCAGGAGTCAGCAGACATAGTACAGATATATCACCCCATGTTGTGCTGAGTGCCATTAGGGGTGGAATCATTAGGTCTTTCTAAACAAAAACCAAACTAGACAGCATATTAAAAAGCAGAGACATTACTTTGCCAAAAAAGGTCCATCTAGTCAAAGCTATGGTTTTTCCAGTAGTCATGTATGTATATGAGAGTTGGACTATAAAGAAAGCTGAGTGCCAAAGAACTGATGCTTTTGAACTGTGGTATTGGAGAAGACTCTTGAGAGACCCTTGGACTGCAAGGAGATCCAACCAGTCCATCCTAAAGGAAATCAGTCCTGAGTATTCATTGGAAGGACTGCTGCTAAAGCTGAAACTCTAATACTTTGGCCACCTGATGCAAAAAGCGGACTCATTGGAAAAGACACTGATGCTGGGAAAGATTAAAGGCGGGAGGAGAAGGGGCTGACAGAGGATGAGATAGTTGGATGGCATCACCGACTCAACGGACATGAGTTTGAGTGAACTCTGGGAGTTGGCATGGACAGGGAGGCCTGGTGTGCTACAGTCTATGGATTCGCAAGGAATCAGACACAACTGAGTGACTTAACTGAAACTGAAACATAAAAACAGTCACTCCCACTAGTTGGACTTGGGTGTCCAGAAGCCAGCCTATCCCACTCCACTGGGCATAGCCCAGTAGGGCTCATGGGCAGTCAGTTGTAATGTTTACCAACAGGCTCTTTCTGAAGTATTGGCACGTGAGACAGGAAGATGGTGAGAGTCTTCCTCCCCTATTACCAGTAGTCCCCATATAGTCACAGTAGCCAGGTTAATTTTGCCTGAGTGCATTTGTCGATTGATCGATTACCAGTGTGCCTGAGTGATTACCTTGAAAACAGATCTAGTTGTCTGAAGGTCACACCATATGCAGGAGTTCCATGCTTACAAAATGGACAATTAAAAATATCAATTAACTCAAACTCACATTCTACATGAAATCAACTACGAATGAGCAGAAGCGACAGAAACAGAAGTTCAATCAATAGTTGCCAGAGCTTGAAATACAGCCAAAAGAAAATAATTAAAAAACCATAGAAGACCCAGGCAGTAAATATGTTCAAATGTCAGGGAAGAAAAATAACATTAAAACTGTCTGAAGCACCCACACATGTGCACAACCTTATTTTACTTTACTTCAGTGACCCCTGACCAACCAGTTATATTAATTATAATCACTAAGCAAGGATCTCAGCAGTGCATACCTGTGTTATAATGAAGCGTCTGCTTCTTCTTAGTCCCAAAAGATCTGCAGCTTGCAAAGACTCTGCCATATGGAAAATTGTGAAGCCAGCTGCCTTAAGGACTCCAAGGAATATGTCAGACTAAAAAATATAAATGATAAAACAAACAAATCAATGGTTATCCTAACTCATACGGCATGAGAAAGAGTTTATCAAGCCATATATTGTGGATGAAGAATATCATGAATTAATCTGCAATCTCTTACTATTCATCTATCAATAGCTCCTTTTACCATCTGTGTCCCTCTTTGCCACATTAGGTAAACATTTCACATAAGGAGCAGTGCATCTGACTATTTATAAAATCACTTTCTAGATGATCTAACCAGACTTAACACCTTATAATTCCCTAAATTGAACTCTCCAAACCACCGTTTTCACAGTATTTTCTCTTATATAATTCTTACCACACCCCTGCCATGTAGTATGAGGTATCATCTTCTTGGTCTTAATGTTGTTTCTTCTCTAGGATGTTCTATATCCTACACCCCAGTGCTGCAATTTAGGGGAAGCACAGGTAAGGTTATACTCAACCTAACTACTTAGGACCAAGGCACACAATTAGAGCAATTGTCTTTGTAGCTCAATCAGCTCCTAAAATGGGCATGAATTACCATGGTATAAAGCCCCCTGTTTATACTCCTCATAATGTAGTAGCCCAGGCTTAGAAGTAATAACTGTTTGACAGTCTAACAAGTGTCTTCATCTAGTAAGCAGTGAAGTGGTTCAGCAGTATTAATTCTTCGTAAAAGAAAAGCATGATATCATTGCGCAAAGAGGATTTGAAATTCTTCTTTCATTTGAAAAGCAGATACAGCTTTATGTAACCTATGTAGCTGTCATGTTGAACAAACACAGTATAAACATAAAGCACATTTATTACTGTTATTTTTAGTTTCATTGAACTCATATTTATTTAGTTTGGCTATTTCTTTCTATAGCTCTGAAAAAAATAAAGATGCTGTAGAACTCATAGATCTTTAAAGTCATTTTTATGTAATACAGGTCCTCTGAGAACAAATTAAAATATTAAGCACCATGTAATAATTAAAACTGCATATTTGTTAGGAAGTGAGAGTCCCTCTCCTCCCCCCTGAAGTCAGTGAAAGGAATGTATTCTTTTCACACCTTGTCTCTCAATTCCTCTTCCCTCAATCTAGTAATTCAGGTTTATATTACAACTAAGGGAAGGAGGATAGGCTATGGAGTAGGAATCTCTTTGTATGACCAAGACTGACCTGGGAATCTAAGTCTGCCTTTCTGGTAGGGTGATTCATGGATTCTGAAGCATGTCCAGAAAAGTGGCATGCTTCATCTGCAGTGTCCTTGATGAAGGCTGTACCCATCAGAGTCCCACAGGATACATACAGATGGCATCCTCAGATCCAGATCACTTGAAGAAGGTTTATGTTAAAAGGGACTATTTACAAAACTGGAGGTGGAGCATAGGCAGATGACAAGGGAAAGTGAAACTGGCTGGGGTTATTGACAGTGGGAGTTAACACCTCTAGGCCTGAGTGGATTAGGGGAGGGAGTGATCATCAGAATCCGGAAGGAGAAAACCAGAGACCTCTGGTAAAGGGTTATGGCATGTTGAGGGACCTCAGAGAAAAAGAGCCAGGAAACAAATATCTGATATGGTCTCCTCCTTCCCTCAGATGTTCTTATGTGGATCCCCATGGGGAAACCCAACTGCAAGCCAAAGGGCAAGGCAGCATCAAGATTAGCCTTCCAGAGCAAAGAGTAGATGTAAAAGGGAAGAGAGAGGATGCAGAAGAGCAGATGGATGGCAGCTAAAATAAGTGCCAATTAATCTTTCTTCTGGCTCCTCTCTAACACTGTCTTCAGCCCCTAGCATTTTGTAAGATCGACAGTTTCCCTCCGCTAAGGTCTGTCACTACTCTAGGTGTCCCCTCTTGCTCAAAACCAAAGATAATATGGACATAACCTTTAGGTCTACAGGAAACTCTCATGGATTTTCACAACAAACTCAAGAAGTATCAGCAGCCATATAAAATGCCTTCAGTTTGGTTTACCGATGAGTAACCAACTTGTTTCATGCCTTTCAGATTGTTCTGGCATGAAAGAGAATTAGACCAAACTATAAGGGGCAAAAATTAAGACATCCATGTGCTCCTCTTAAACTCTTTTCCATACACTTGAGGTGAGGGACAAAAGCACTCCTCACTCTATTCCAGCTTGAATATCAAGAACATCATGGATAACCCTAGACTCACACTTCCAAAGTTTAGTATCTTCAGCTGAGAAAGACCATATATTTGGTTTTTTTTCTGAAAGAAAAAAAAAAATGTTGTATACACTAATTGTCCCAGTTTAGGATATACACTTGTAGCTTAGCAATAACCAGGGATAGAAGTCCTATGACTGGTCCAACTTGTGGGATGCTCTCCTCTGTGGCTGGAGTTGAGGATTCATATAATTGAAAGACCTACAAGTACCACTGAAGAGTCTCAAAGAAACCAGTCATATAATGATGGTAGAACCTTCTCATTAGACAAAAGTGTAGTTATTATTTCTTCCATTGTATGAACACAGAATCTTATAAATGAACTTGAGAACATTCCAAGATCAATAAAAATTGTAAACAGAATCCTGAATGGATGACACGTAATACATAATGCTACTTGACGTGGGAGGATACAAGGGCATGCATAACTGAAATGTATGGTCAAGGACAAGTATAGTGCAGATCAAAAACTACAGGAGATGATTTACTGAAGGTGCTAGACAAAGACATTGCTTTAACACCTTGATCACAAAACCCCTGTGGATCTCACAAGTACACTTTACAATAGACTTTGACACTTGGAGAACTGACTCATAAGACTAAACCCCCCTGTCCACTTTATTACAGAGCAGTATTTTTCAAATTTTAGTCCTCCTAACCATCACCTGAGGGACAGGTTACAAAAATCTCTGGCCTTCCTTACAGAAATTCTGACAGAGTAAATATAGGATGAAACCCAGTAGTCAACATGTTAAATAAGCATGAGGTGATATTGAAAGATGGCCCATTAACTGATAAAAGTAAAAAATAATCACATCAAAAACACTTTTAAATTATTTGCCTTTGAAGCAAGACACATTTCTAGCTTTCTAGAAATAAGTGCAGCTTATTTCTACTGCACTTCCTTTAATTTTCTATCTGTATAACCCAGTTTAGAAATCTCTTTATTTGCAGTTTCCATCAAAAGCCATCTAGCAACTTCTAGAACACCAGTAATGGTAAACTTGTTGTTCGTAGTCACAAAGTAATGTCTGACTCTTTCGAGGCCCCACGGATTGTAGCAGGCTCCTCTGTCCATGGAATTCTCCAGGCAAGAACACTGGACTGGGTTGTCATGCCCTCCTCCAGGGGATCTTCCCAACCCAGCGGTTGAACCCACATATCCTGCATCTCTTGCATTGCAGGCAGATTCTTTACCATCTGAGCCACCTAAGAAGCCCCTCTACTCTGACTCTTTGTTGTTGTTTGTTTAGTCACTAAGTCGTGTCCAACTCTTTGCAACCACATGGACTGTAGCCCAGCAGGCTCCTCTGTCCGTGGGATTTCCCAAGCAAGAATACTGAAGTGGGTTGCCCTTTCCTTCTCAAATGGGAAACTTACTGCATATAAAAGCAGTTTATTGCAGAGTTCATATTAATTTATGCAATCTTGAGTCTGCAGTGCTTTTTAGCATTTTCTTTTCTAGTTTCCATATAAGATAAAGCACTGAGTTTGTGAGGAGATGCATATTTGGCCAGATTATTCTGTTCTGGGTAATACTGCCATGCTGATACAGAGTGTACCCAATACATTCTGGGGGGTCTAACCATTTATTTGCATGCGGCTATCAAGTTATGCCTGTGTGCTCTGCGTGTGTTTGTGTATGCTCAGCTGCATCTAACTCTTTCCAACTCCATGGACTGTAGTTCACCAGGCAGGAAAACTGGAGCATGTTGCCATTTCCTACTCCAGGGTATCTTCCCAACCAGGGATCAAACCTACTTCTCTTATGTCTCCTGTACTGGGAGGAGGATTCTTTACCACTGTCCTTTGACTGACCTTGACATAATTATCTAAATTCAATTGATCACAGATGAGGCAGTTTTTTTCTTGACTCTAAATTCTATTTCATTAACTGATATTTTTTAATCTCATGCTAGTACCATACTGTCTTGGAAACTGTAGCTTTGTACTAAATTTTCAAATAGGAAAGTGTGAGTAATTCAACTCTGTTCTTTTTCAGGATGACTTTGGCTATTCTAGGCTTGTCAGTATCTGCAAAAAAGGCAGCTGGATTATTGATTGGGACTGCATTGATTCTGTAGATCAATATGTGGAGGATTTCCATATTAACAGTACTGCCTTCTGATCCATGAACATGGGATGACTGTTTGTTCAGGTATTCTTTAATTTCTTTCACCAATATTCTGTGATTTTTTTAGAGTACAAGTTTGGGGCTTCTTTTGTTTAACTTATCCCTAAGCATTTTATTAATTTTGATACTTTTGTAAATTGGACTAACATTAATTTTACTTTTGAATTGTTCATTGCTAGTATATAAAAATACCATTGCTCTCTGTATATTGATTTGTATCCTGCAGTGTTAATGAACTTGTTTACTAGTTATAATAGCTTTTTGTTAATTCTAAGTATTTTCTACATGCAAAATCATGTCATATACACACTCTAATAGTTGTACTTTATCCTTTTTGTGATATAATAAAAACATATTTAGAGTTTGTCCCAGTTCCTGGCATAGTGCTTTTAAAACTTTTAGAATCTCTGGAGTGACAAGGAGTCTTTTATATGCTAATGAGATGACTAGTTGCTGAGGGATCTTAAATAGCTTCAGGTGGGGTCTGGTTACCAGAAAAATCAAGTAGTGAATAGAGGGTTGGAATTTCAGTCCCACTCCCTGATCTCCAAGGAGTATAGAGGGGCTGGAGATTGAGTCAATCACCAAAGGCCAATGATTTAATTATAAATATAATGAAACTTTTAACAACCCCTAAATCATGGGGTTCTGGAGCTTCTGAGTTGTTAAATGCTACAAGGTGCTGAGAGAGTGGCACACCTAGAGTGTGTCCCTTTTCCCACAATTTGCCTGATGCATCTTTTCCATTTGACTCTTTGAGTTGTATCTTTCATAATGAACAGTAATAGTAAGTAAAGCATTTTCCATGCATATACACACACATGCATGCTCAGTCATGTCCTACTCTTTTTGACCCCTGTGGACTGCAGCCCACCAGGCTCCTCTGTCCATGGAATTCTCCAGGCAATAATACTGGATTGGGTTGTCATTCCCCACTCCAGGGGATCTTCCTGCCCCAGGGATCGAACCTGCATCTTTTACATCTCCTGCATTGGAAAACGGGTTCTTTACCATTAGGGCCACCTGGGAAGCCCTTAAGTTCTGTGCTATGTGCTTAGTCGCTCAGTAGTGTCTGACTCTCTGCAATCCCATGGACTGTAGCCCACCAGGCTCCTTTGTCCATGGGGATTCTCCAGGCAAGAATACTGGAGTGGGTTGCCATGCCCTCCTCCAGGGGATCTTCCCAACCCAGGTATCGAACCCAGGTCTCCCACATTGCAGGTGGATTCTATACTGTCTAAGACACCAGGTAAGTTCTATAAGTTGTTCTAATAAATTAGCAAATCCAGGGAGGGGGTCATGGGAACCCCTGATTTATATCTGGTCAGTCAGAATCACAGGAAGTAACCTAGGACTTAAGGGAGTCTGAAGTGGGAGTAGTCTTGTGGGACTGAGCTCTTAACATATCCGTGCTAACTCTGGCTAATCTGAATCAGAATTAAATTGAACTATAGAACATCCAATTTGGGTCTGGAGAATTAGACAATAGGTTGGTATGGAAGAAAATATCATAAATTTGGTGTTAGAAGTTTTGCAGGTTAAAACAGCTCAGACTTTCCAATCTTGATGTCTTTTATCACTTTTTCTTGCCTGAATGCCCTGAATAGAACTACCAGTCGTGAGAATATACCTCTTTGTCTTGTTCCTAAGTCATACTGTTCACTGTTTCTTCTTCCTCAAAACACATTTCTCCTCCAGGTGTTTGTAGCACCAGCTTCTTCATACCTTTCAGATGTCAGCTCAAATGTTCTTAATTGGAGAGGACCCATCCATTTCTAGGAGAAGGCAATGGCACCCCACTCCAGTACTCTTGCCTGGAAACTCCCATGGACGGAGTAGCCTGGTAGGCTGCAGTCCATGGGGTCACTAAGAGTTGGACACGACTAAGCGATTTCACTTTCACTTTTCATTTTCATGCATTGGAGAAGGAAATGGCAATCCACTCCAGTGTTCTTGCCTGGAGAATCCCAGGGACGGCGGAGCCTGGTGGGCTGCCGTCTATGGCGTCGCACAGAGTTGGACACGACTAAAGCGACTTAGCAGCAGCAGCAGCATCCATTTCTAAAATAATTTTCAGTCTCTGTTCAAATTCCAATCATTCTCTATTCCATGCTCTTTTATAAATATGTGAAATTACTGTACTCAAATTGTCCAATCCCCTTTCCACACTCTGTTGCTAGAATCTTAGATCAATGAGAGCTGATTCCTTCTCTAACTTGTTCAGTGTTGTGTCCTTCATGCTTATAACAGTATCTGACACATGGTAAGCATTAAATATTTGTTGAATAAATGAACAGGTAAATAAATGAATTAATCAATATGTTTGTATGTACTTGAAGCAGAGCTTCTCAACCAGAATGACACAGACTATCAGATGGTCTAAAAAAGGCATAGCTTAGATACTGATGCTCTTGGCAATGACCCTCCCCATCCTAAAGGCCAGCCTTATCCATTTTTTTTCTAGGTAAATTGTACAAATAATATCTATGCATGCCATGTTAAAAAAAATTTTTGGGAAAATTGGTAGAGATGAATTCTTTTACTCTGTTTTTTTTTTCCCTCTTTAAAAAAATAAATAGATGCCTTCATCTACCCAGGTGGAAACGACAGAGAGGCTTACTACTGACTACAAGAAAGGAGCCCAAATAGCCATTTCAAGGCAAGAATTAAATTTAATGCAACAAATGTTCCATGCCTGTAAAGAAAAGAAAGTATGTGTGGGCAGGTGCTGTGGTGGTGGTGGTGGTGGTGGTGGTGGCGGAGGGGGTGGGGGTGACTGACTGTGTACATGTACTCAGTGAGCTGGTGTTCCAAAACACCCTGGCCTAAAACATGTGGACTTTGTACATGTGTATTCACTCCTGAATGACTCTTTGTGATCCCAAGGACCACAGCCTGTCAGGGTCCTCTGTCCATGGGATTTCCCAGGTAAGAATGCTGGAGTGAGTTGCCATTTCCTTCTCCAGGGGATCTTCTGACCCTGGGATTGAACCCATGTCTCTTTTGTCTCCTGTACTGGCAGGTGGATTCTTTACCAGTGTGCCATCTGGGAAGTCTGGAAACCCACCTACTCACCATTTAAAACTCAGCTAAAGCATCTCTTTGCTCAAAAGGTTTTCTCTGAACTTCTGAACCACATTAGGTCAAACAAATCCCACTACATTTTTAGTGCCCCTGCTCCCCAGTGCTCTGTAGTTTCTCCATCATTGTAATTATGGCTTTTATAAAAATTACCTGTTTACATATCTATTTGTCCAACTAAACAGATAGTTCTATGAAAATGGAGGCTTTGTGTTTGTTCTCTTTGTTTCTGCAGGGGAACTAGCCCATTGTTTTCTTCTTAGTACATTGATAGTCAATATTTATTGCTCTTTCTTAATGTTATGTTGGTATATAATCTGACTCTGGACTTTCTCAGAATTACTGAGGAAAATTAGATCATGTTCTTAATGACCATGGGAAAGTTTGGCCTTGGCAGATAAAAGCAGCCAGGAAGTAGCATGTGCATCTTATCCTCAGTGGTATATCCAGCAAAGCTAAAACCATGGGGAACTAATAAGCTGACCTTTGGAGAGATGCCAAGATTTGGGGGTGGAGTAGGGTATTTTTGCACAAGCTAAAGAAAAATGTGTAAATGAGGCTATTCAGACCTATGGATTAAAGTAGAATAGAGGCAGCAGATGACAGAAGGAGAAGTGATTTAATATGCCTGGCAAGGGCCTAGGAAAAAGTTTTCAAATCCAGGAAAAAACCTATGGGGTAACATTGATGTAAGTACATGTATAACAGCATGAAAGAACGTAGATGGGCATTTATTTTGCCACTTTTGGGGACTAGCCACTAAGACTTCTTGGGCATTGTTTTCTCTTACTATACCTACAATTTCTCTCTGTCTAGCTATCTCTCTCTTTTTTGTCCCCCACCCTGTCCCTCTGATCTCGGCTGCTTTGGGACTCTAGCCAAATACATTACTCTTTCTCAGAAAGAACTCTCTTTTCTCTGTTTAATGTTGTGGTAACAGTGCCTTTGTGTTCGTGGATCTCAACATGATATGTATCACATAAGTAGTGGTCACCACTCACTGGGCTTAGTGGGTGAGGGGAACTGACCCACTAGATGGGATAGAAAGTGGAATAAAATGGGAGAGTGATAAGAAAAAAAGTTAAAAAGACTAGATAACTCAATAGGCTGATTTAGGGGCAGCAATTTTATACCAGAACCCTGTATTCTTATAGCAAATGGCTTGGTGATGTGAACATGATAGGTTTGGTTATGCCTTCCAGTTTAGTCACTCAGTTGTGTCTGACTCTTTGTGACCCCATGGACTGCAGCATGCCAGGCTTCCTTGTATATCACCAACTCCCGGAGCTTGCTCAAATTCATGTCCATTGAGTCAGTGATGCCATCCAACAGTCTCATCCTCTGTCAGCCCTTCTCCGCCAACCTTAAATCTTTCCCAGCATCAGGGTCTTTTCAAATGAGTCAGTTCTTCACATCAGGTGACCAAAGTATTGGAGTTTCAGTTTCAGCATCAGTTCTTCCAATGAATATTCAGGACTGATTTCCTTTAGGATGAACTGGTTGGATCTCCTTGCAGTCCAAGGGACACTCAAGAGTCTTCTCCAACACCACAGTTCAAAAGCATCAATCCTTCGGTGCTCAGGTTTCTTTATAGTCCAACTCTCACATCTATACTTGACTAATGGAAAAACCATAGCTTTGATTAGACAGACCTTTGTTGGCAACAAAAGTTATTCCCTTAGATCATTTATTACGAGGTTTTTTGCATAGCACCTTGCAAAGTGCAAAGCAGATTTTAGAGACAGTCTCCTATATTTCCTAAGGCATTGGTTCTGCAAGCCTTTGGCTCCTCATCCATGACTACCCATGACCCAAGTCCAACTTTCCTCTATTGCCTTTTCATTGCAGAAGTAGGCCTTCAGAAAGTAAGCATCTTCACGTGTTCCTTCTGGCCCAAAACTATTCAGGATGGCCATTTCCCATTTCCCTAATCATGACAAAGAGGTTATTATAGGTACAGGAAATCACAAAATTGCCCAAGTAGACAAAAAATTGTAGCTTCTCTATAGCTTGTGACTTTCTAAGGAGTAACACCCTCTTAAACACACACACACCCCTCCCTACTACATAACACGGAAATATCTCTTTAAGTTACAAGTATCTACCCAAATGGCTCAGATCAGTTTTGATTTTATTCCTCCACCCCCTCCCTGCTCTTCTCCAAGTTGAATTTAAGATGTATGGGGAAAGCAAACTTACCTGACTTGGGGACTGCAAAGAAGAGATAAGCCCCATATTCTCATGGATAATGCCCTCCATTGTCCAAGAGCTTAGGTTTACCCTTAAGTATATTTTTCATTTCCCTGAACATGTAGTATCATGCTATTCCCGAATTCTAAAATGTTTGGCTCATGCCCTCACATCCTGGCATTTTGGTTCTCAGTGACCATTTCTAAATTAGTAATTGGTCTCCCCCTCTGTTTGCACAGGTGACTCAGACCCTTGAGTTAGAGATGGCACTCTGACAAGTCGATCTTCCCTGTAAGCACTTAGTTTCAGGGCCACATTACCCCTACTCTGTAGCCTTTTATTGCAAATTCTCTAGGAAGTATCCTTCCTTACTTTGTTGATACTCTATAAGGAAATTGCAAAGTTTTACATGCTTTCTGCACCATGTGGGGACTGCAATTCCTGACCATATTGTACTGCAACCTTTTTTCTGTCACAGCCTCCCTCCAGACTGGGGTGTTACCAGTATGCAATGTATTGTCAGAGAAAATCATGGGGCTAAGCTTATCTGAATTTGGTGTTCCTTTAAAATGATCTATGTACTTCAGAATTACATTCTCTATCCCCAGATGTGGTACTGAAGATGTGAGGCAAAGACCCGATGAATCATCTCTTTGTTCAAATTCTTTTCTCCTTTTCTCCTACAATTCTACAGGACTAGAAGGGAATAGACTTTTTTCCTTAACAAACACTGCTTTTCAAGCTGATTGGCTTCATATTTTCGTAATTAGAATATGAATATCCCAACTCTTTGTTACTATTTTTGCCACAATTCTAACTGCCTCCCCCAAACTTAAGAACAAATGTATATTTGAATGACTAGGAAGAAGGTTCTATAAATTGACAGACTTAAGAAATATGATCTCTATACTATGTGTGAGTTGCTAACTTTATAAATGTTTTGACTGAAGACAAAGATAACATGTTGGAATGAGCACATACTGGTTGTATATATCTCTTCCCAACTCTGTTAAGTCAAGTTGTTAATTGGATATCAGCCATGTCTATTGTATTTACACAATGGAAATTAACAAATGCCACAGATCAGGGTTTTTTGTTTTTTTTTTTTTAAAGAGCATCATTCAACATTTACCAGCATACCACTGTATTGGGTATACTACAAAAACAAGTTTATATCCAGCCTTACCTTATGTGGACTAGTTACCAATCAGAATGCTAAGGTCAGGCAGCCTAGAGAGTCCCAGATGTACCCTCCCCATCTCCTAAAGTCAAAGAATACTATATGCAAGCCTTCACTGCCAATGCCAGTTTGACACAGGTAATGGCAAAGTCCACAGGTACACCAGGCTCCTGGTATAATAACATTGTGGAATTAGCAGTACCACCTCAGAAATGCAATAGTTTCTCCAAATTTGTCCCAACGCTGGTATCAGGGGCCTTATGTCTTCACCAAACCTTCAAACAAATTCTGTTTTTTATCATTTAAAAGAGAAAGCCAGAATCAGAAAGAGAGCTACAGTTTGACATTGAAAAATAATGGCTACAGTGTATTTTTCCCAGCTATATCAGGCCATAGTTTACATGATATTTTAAGGTCACTCCTGATACATGGCTAACAGCAAACAGTTTAAAGAGAGTTTTTAAAGGGTTGTTGGGGTTTTGTAGAATACATAAAAAGCCCTAAATTTATACTTCATTTTTAATCTTATGTTTTTCCTCTGTTAAAAACTAAAATATCTTATTGGTCATAGCCATGGGAGTGCTATGATATTAACAGCAGATTCTTCCTAAGTTTTCCAATTTTGTTAGACTGTGTACTTAAGAAAGGACAGTAGCAACAACAGGAAACAACATTGATCCAAGACCAAAATTAAAGACAGGATCATCTCAGAAGAAGATAAATGTTTCAGAGTCTATTATATCTCCCTTATTTGATCAGTAAAGGTAAGGAAAAGATTTATCCTGGAACATTGCTTTTATTTTATCTTGGTTTGAGCATCTAAATTATTTCCAATGTGTTTCTTTTGGACATAGAGTATGAAATTGTAAAACCAGTTAGTTAGAATAAAAATAAAAAAGAACAAACAAGCAAAGATTACTTGAACATGTATTGTTCAACTTATTATCCATGCGGATGGGGGAAGATAGTATAGAGCACGCAGTAGTGATGTGATAAAGGAGACTCATGATATGGTTTCAGAGGGATACATCTGAACTCAAAAGCTATCATCCTACGTAACCCCACATGATCCCATGTGTATGTGTGTGTATGCATGTTTTCAACATTTCATAGAAAAATATGTATTTCCTAAAATAAACAAATAGGAGCTATTCACAGTAGATCATAAAGGGCCAACAGTCAAAATGCTGAATTCTCGTTTTAGCCAATTAATGTAACTGGAAATCTGTCATCCACTTCAGCAAAGGACTGAGGTGCTTTGTCCAAAATCCAGTCATTTTTCTTCAATGGCATCTCTTTAGGACAGGGTTTCTCACCCTCATCACTGTTGACATTTCACATTGGATAATTCTTTGTTGTGTGAGGCTATGCTGTGTATTGTGGGATGTCTAGCAACATTCTTGGCCCCCACCCACTAGATTCTATTATCATGCC
This sequence comes from Bos grunniens, assembly GCF_055505025.1. Classification (NCBI taxonomy): domain Eukaryota; kingdom Metazoa; phylum Chordata; class Mammalia; order Artiodactyla; family Bovidae; genus Bos; species Bos grunniens. Next base: position 118,727,135 of record NC_141194.1, on the reverse strand, counting down.
CTCTTCTAGTTGTCACAACCAAAAATGTCTTTAGACGCTGCCACCTGTCCCTCAGGGGCAAAATCTGCCCCAGTTGAGAATCACTGATTTAGTGGAAAAGAAAATAAATTCTTATATCACATCAAGGAGATAAAATAATTCCAAGTGGATTAAATATCTCATATGCTCAAAAAATCATAACTACTAGAAAATATTTATTTTCACAATGTTGTTTAAAATGTAGCCTTTGGGAGTTAACTAATTGAAGATGTTGTTCTTAAGCAGGACATGACCTGCAAAACCTCTATGGGATTGGACTGTATGCAAATTTAAAACTTCTATAGGGTAACAGATGCTAGAAGTAAAGCTAGGGTACAAATCACAGGGTAGGTGAAAGTATTCATAACATATTGTATATTCCCAAATATTAGATGAGGCCTGTTTTGTTCACAGAAGCAATTACTGCTGAGAAAAGGAGAATCCATGTATGTGAGACCAAATATAGCTTTCTTCTATTATGAGTGTTTCTCAATACTTTATTTAAAAAAAAATGTCATTTTGAGAAGGTACCAGAATGACCCTTATTCAGAGCTAATTTAAAATAATTATAGAGATCACCTGATATAATTTTCCAAAAGGAAAAAGGAAAAAAAAATAACATGAATGTATTAATTACTGTGACTTAACTACCAAAACTGTTAAACACAAATTTTAAAAAAACTCTTAAAAATTATATTGCAAAGCAAATATATGCTCTTGCTCTCTTTTACATTTCTTTTTCCTTTCCCCTTATTTTATTTATTTACTCATTCATTTTTTTTCTCTTTTTATGCTTTATTTTACTTATTTTTCTAATATAAATTTATTCATTTTAATTGGAGGCTAATTACTTTACAATATTGTATTGGTTTTGCCATACATTGACATGGATCCACCGCAGGTTTACATGTGTTCCCCATCCTGAACCGCCCATCCACCTCCCACCCCATTGCATCCCTCTGGGTCATCCCAGTGCACCAGTCCAGAGCACCCTGTCTCATGCATTGAACCTGGACTGGTGATCCATTTCACATATGATAATATACATGTTTCAATGCCATTCTCCCAAAACATCCCACCCTCACACTCTCCCACAGAGTCCAAAAGACTGTTCTATATATCTGTGTCTCTTTTGCTGCCTCACATATAGGGTTATCATTACCATCTTTCTAAATTCCATATATATGTGTTAGTATACTGTATTGCTATTTTTCTTTTTGGCTTTCCTCGCTCTGTATAATAAGCTCCAGTTTCATCCACCTTGTTAGAACTGATTCAAATGTATTCTTTTTAATGGCTGAGTAATACTCCCTTGTGTATATGTACCACAGCTTTCTTATCCATTCATCTGCTGATGGACATCTAGGTTGCTTCCGTGTCCTGGCTATTAAAACAGTGCTGCTGTTAACATTGGGGTACACGTGTCTCTTTCAGTTCTGGTTTCCTCGGTGTGTATGTCCAGCAGTGGGATCGCTCAGTCATATGGCAGTTCTATTTCCAGGTTTTTAAGGAATCTCCACACTGTTCTCCATAGTGGCTGTACTAGTTTTCATTCCCACCAACAGTGTAAGAGGGTTCCCTTTTCTCCACACCTTCTCCAGCATTTATTGCTTGTAGACTTTTGGATAGCAGCAATTCTGACTGGCATGAAATGGTACCTCATTGTGGTTTTGACTTGCATTTCTCTGATAATGAGTGATGTTGAGCATCTTTTCATATGTTTGTTAGCTATCTGTATGTCTTCCTGAGAAATGTCTGTTTAGTTCTTTGGCCCATTTCTTGATTGGGTCGTTTATTTTTCTGGAATTGAGCTGCAGGAGTTGTATATTTTTGAGATTTATTCTTTGTCAGTTGCTTCAATTGCTATTATTTTCTCCCATTCTGAAGGCTGTCTTTTCACCTTGCTTATAGTTTTCTTCGTTGTGCAAAAGCTTTTAAGTTTAATTAGGTCCCTTTTGTTTATTTTTGCTTTTATTTCCAATATTCTGGGAGGTGGGTCATAGAGGATCCTGCTGTGATGTATGTCAGAGAGTGTTTTGCCTATGTTCTCCTCTAGGAGTTTTATAGTTTCTGGTCTTACATTTAGATCTTTAATCCATTTTGAGTTTATTTTTGTGTATGGTGTTAGAAAGTGTTCTAGTTTCATTCTTTTACAAGTGGTTGACCAGTTTTCCCAGCACCACTTGTTAAAGAGATTGTCTTTAATCCATTGTATATTCTTGCCTCCTTTGTCAAAGATAAGGTGTCCATATGTGCGTGGATTTATCTCTGGGCTTTCTATTTTGTTCCATTGATCTATATTTCTGTCTTTGTGCCAGTACCATACTGTCTTGATGACTGTAGCTTTATAGTACAGCCTGTACTAATTTGCTTTAAATTTGAAGCATAATTGACATGTATACAGCCACGATGGAAGACGGTATGGAGATTCCTTAAAAAACTAGGAATAAAATCACCATATGACCCAGCAATCCCACCCCTAGGCATATACCCTGAAGAAACCACATTTGAAAAAGATACATGTATCCCATTGTTCATTGCAGCACTATTTACAATAGCTAGAACATGGAAGCAACCTAGATGTCCTTCGATGAATGAATTGATAAAGAAGTTATGATACATATGCACACTGGAATATTACTCAGCTATAAAAAGGAACACATTTGAGTCAGTTCTAATGAGGTGGATGAACCTAGAACCTATTATACTGAGGGAAGTAAGTCAGAAAGAGAAAGATAAATATATTCTAATGCATATATATGGAATCTAGAAAAATAGTACTGAAAATTTTATTTACAGAACAGCAGTGGAGAAACAGACATAGAGAATAGACTTATGGACATGGGGAGAGGGGAGGAGAGGGTGAGATGTATAGAAAGAGTTACACGGGAACTTACATTACCATGTGTAAAATAAATAGCCAATGGGAATTTGCTGTATGGCTCAGGAAACTCAAATAGAGGCTCTGTATCAGCCTAGAGGGGTGGGATGGGGAGGGAGATGGGAGGGAGGTTAAGAAGGGAGGGGTTACATATATACATATGGCTGATTCATGTTGAGGTTTAACAGAAAATGACAAAATTCTGTAAAGCAATTATTCTTTAATTAAAAAATAAATAATTTTTAATGCAAAGAAAAAATGATGTTATCCTAATGTACATAAAATGCTTGTGTACAAAAATACTAGTTTTAAGTGTAAAATACAGTGATTTGAAATTTATCTCATCAACATGATATAATTACCATCTGTCACCATTTAAAGTTATCACTGTATTATTGACTATATACCCTTTTCCATGTATTAGATCTCCCTGATTATTTTATGAGTAGAAATTTGTACCACTTAATCCCCTTCACCTATTTCACTCACCCTTCTTACCCATCTCACCTCTGGCAACCACCAGTGTGTTCTTTGTATGTATGAATCTATTTCTATTTGATTATGTTTATTTGTTTTGATTTTTAGGTTCCATATAGAAGTGAAATCATATGGTATTTGTCTTTCTCCGTCTGACATTTCATTTAGCACAATAGCCTCTAGGTCCATCCATGTTGTTGCAAATGTCAAGATTTCATTCTTTTTTAGTTAATTCATGTTTCATGAATATAGGTTCCATGTTTTCTTTATCCATTCATCTACTGATAAGCACTTATGTTGCTTTTACATCTTCAGTTCAGTTCAGTCACTCAGTTGTGTCCAACTCTTTGTGACCCCATGGACTGCAGCATGCCAGGCCTCCCTGTCCATCACCAACTCCCAAAGTTTACTCAAACTCTTGTCCATTGAGTCGACGATGTCATCCAACCATCTCATTTTCTGTCCTCCCCTTCTGCTCCTGCCTTCAATATTTCCCAGCATCAGGGTCTTTTCAAATAAGTCAGTTCTTCACATCAGGTGGCCAAAGTATTGGAGTTTCAGCTTCAGCATCAGTCCTTCAAATGAATATTCAGGACTGATTTCCTTAGGATGGACACGTTGGATCTTCTTGCAGTCCAAGGGACTCTCAAGAGTCTTCTCCAACACCACAGTTCAAAAGCATCAATTCTTCAGTTCTCAGCTTTCTTTGTAGTCCAACTCTCACATATATACATGACTACTGGAAAAACCATAGCTTTGACTAGAGGGACCTTTTTTATATCTTAGCTATCATAAATAATTCTGTCATTAATGAAGGGTTGCATATATCTTTTTGATTTAGTGTTTTAATTTTCTTTGAATATACACCCAGGAGTGGAATTTCTGAACTGCATAGTGGTTCTATTTTTAATTTTTGGAGTATCCTCCATACCATTTTTCATAATGGCTACTCAATTTTACATTCCCAGCAACAGTGTACAAACATTCCCTTTTCTCCACATCCTTGCCAAAATTTGCTATTTGTAGACATTTTGATGATAGCCATTATGACAGATGTGAGGTGATAGCTCACTGTGGTTTTTATTTGCATTTCTATAATAATTAGTGATATTGAACATCTTTTCATGTGCTTGTTTTCTAGTTTTCCCAACACCATTTATTGAAGAGGCTGTCTTTTCCACATTGTATATTCTTGTTTTTGTTTTAGATCAATTGGCTACATAAGTGTGGGTTAATTTGGGGGATCTCTACTCTGTTCAACTGATCTGCTTTTGTGCCCATACCATACTGTTTTGATTACTGTAGCTTTGTAGTATATCCTGCAATCAGGGAGCATAATACCTCCTAGCTTTATTCTTTCTCAAAATTGTTTTTGCTATCGGGGTCTTCTCTATTTCTGTACAAATTGTGGGATTATTTCTTCTAGATCTGTGAAAAATATGATTCATATTTTGATAGTACAGTCATTTTAACAATATGAATTCTTCCAATCCATGTGCACAAGCTATCTTTCCATTTTTTGTATTGTCTTCAGTTTCTTTAATTAGCATCTTATAGTTTTCTGAGTACATGTCTTCTACCTCCTCACATTTCTTCCCAGACATTTCATTCTTTTTGAGGAAATTATAAATGGGATTGTTTTCTTAACTTCTCTTTGTGATTGTTGTTAGTATATAGAAATTCAATATTTCTGTATATTAATTTTATATCCTGCAACTTTACTGGATTCATTGATGAGTTCTAATAGTTCTTTAGTGAGGACTTTAGGTTTTTCTATATATAGTATAATGTCATCTGCAAATGATGACATTTTTACTTCTTCCCTTATGATTTGGGTGCCTTTCATTTCTTTTTCTTGTCTTATTTCTGTGGCTCGGACTTCCAATACTATGTTAAATAGAAATAGCAACAGTGGACATCCTTGTCTTAGTCCTGATATTAGAGAAACTAGTTTTAGCTTTTCACCTTTGAGTAGCCAAGTATTACATTAGCTCTGGGCTTATGTGGAGGCTGCCCATTGCTGTTGAATCATCTGTATGGCCCAGGACACCCTGGGTCTGATGCCAGCCTGTGGATGAATAAGGCTGGGTCTCAGGGTGGCTGGCTGCAGGTTCAGGAGCTGATGTGGCTCTGCTGGTGAGTAGGACCTAAATCCAGATTTACTGCTAGCCCATTGGTGGTTGGGGGTGGATTCAGGGCAGCTGTATGAGGGGTCCAAGGTGACCCAGAGCTAGTCCCCATGCACAGATGGTAGAGGCTATGTCTGGGGCTAGTGCTAGCCTACTGGTGAGTGAGGCTGGATCCCAGGGTTTCTGACCATAGGACCCTGGGTGTCCTGGAGCTGGTGTCACCCTGCTAGTGGGTGTGGCCAAGTCTCCATGCCAATGGCTGCAGGGGCCATGAGGGTGTGTTCCAGGGCTAGCACCGGCCCACAGGTGGATGGGGTCAGGTTCTGGGCCCTCTGGTTGCCAGATCTGGGTTCAGGGGTATGCAGGGGTCTCAGGTGGACATATGGAAACTTGCCTACTAATAGGTGGAGATTTGTGCTGATCAACTGGTAGGTGGGGCCAGGTCCTAGTGCTAATTCAAAATGGCATTGGCCAGCACCAGTATCCTTGTAGTAGAATGTGCTCCCAAAAATAGATGCCACCAAAGTCTGTGTCTCCAGGACATCAAAGTCTGCCTCCTACTTCTTTGGTCTGTCTCTTCCCTATGTCTCTGAACATCCTCTTTCCTTTTTGTGTGGCACCGTGACCAAGTGTCCCCCTTTTATAAGGATACCAATTATATTGGATTAGGACCCACCCTAATAACCTCAGTTTAACTTGATTAACTCTATGAAGACCCTATCTGCAAATAGGGTCACATTCTAAGCTACTGGATCTTAAGACTATCACTTATGAATTTGGGGGGTGGAGGCACAATTGAACTTTAAGAGTACCCATCAATTTTTCCCTTTCTTTTGTTAATATAAAGTACATATCTTTCCTGCTATCTAAAAGTGATCATCTTATGATGTTCTGGACAAATACCATCCTGCCATTTTAGTAGAATTTATCGTGTCTTTTCTTTTTTTGTATTTTTATGTATTCCTTCCCAACTGGATTGTTTCCATTTTTATTTAAATATAGTCAATCTCCAGTGGCTAGGAAGATAAGAAAGAAGGCCCCTATTTAATTTTTTTTTAAAAACTGAATTACTTTTTTTACTCCTTTGCCACCATTCAGGTCCAAGCTACTGTTAGTCTGTCACCTGCACCATTGAAATCCCCCCAACTGATCTCTGATCCACAGTGTCCTATACATCCTAAAATAAGTTCTCCATGAGACATCTAGAGTGATTTTTCCAGAACATAGTTTTGATCAACTCTCTGCCCTGCTTTAAGCCCTAAAATAATTTCCCAGTGCCTTTACAATGAAATTGCAACCCCTTAACATGACATATAAAGCTCCCTGCCCCCTTCTGCCATGATCTAGCTCTTGCAAACCCCTTCAGTTTCATTTCTCACCACTTCATTTACTTTACATTCTATATGCCAGGCAAATTAAGCTCTTTCAGCTGTTGACTGTATCCATTTTTCTGTCTCCTCTTAAGGCCCCTGAACAAGCTGTTCTATCTGTTTGGAATAGAAATCGAATATAAATCCTCCTCTTTTCACCTAACACCTATTCATCTCTTGGATCTCAATTTCATTATTATATCCTCTGAGAAACATTTCCTCACTCCACAGACTTAATTTGGTTTCCTTGGTTATATGCTTTCCTATCACTCTATATGAGGACTTATCACACAGTTGTAAGTAACTATGTATTGGTGACACACTCAGTGTCTGTCTCATCCACTTATCTCTAAGCCATATGAGCTTAAGGAATGTGTCTGGCCTCATCACTATGTGCTCCAGTTCTTAAGTCTAGTATCTAGCCCAGAAATTAAACTCAATGAATTGTTGTTGTTTAACCAGTGAGTTGTATCCAACTCTTTTGCAACCCCATGGTCTATAGCCTGCCAGGCTCCTCTGTCCATGGGATTTCCCAGGCAAGAATACTGGAATGGGTTATCATTTCCTTCTCTAAATAAGTCAATGAATACTCACTCAATAAATATCACAACTGTAATTGCATAATATTAGATTCTACATTAAGCAGTTAGCAAAGTACAATACCTGATATAGACGTTTAATAAATAGCTCTTGAATGAATAATCAAATAAATATTACTCATAATAGTGATATTAAAAGGGAGGTATAATAAACACAGAAATCTGGACAGCATATTTTAGGATAAAGAAACAGAGGAAAAAGATTCCTGATGTTCAAAAATGCACTCTGTCATATGAGTTTCAAATATTAGCCCCTGGGTTACTTTTGCTTTTCTGAGTTTGTTCATGGGAGCTTTAGAACTCAGAAATGTCTAAATTTTGAGTAATCATATTTATAAATATTTTTCTGCATAAGTTCAGGAACTGAATATTAATCAATTTAAAATTCTGCTTCCACAGAGAAATCTATATTCCAAACTTGGTAAGAAACTAAGACATTCCTTAAGAAAGAAAATTTCTGTACTCTGATATTCCACTTGACACGGGCTCCAGTTTCTATCAAACAGATAATTAAGAGGTCAGAAAATCAAGAGGATGTCTATCATTATCATTATTTTGTCCTCAGGCCATTCTCATATCACTGGTACTCTGTTGTCTTCAAGCATTGTGCATATTGCCAAGCAGTAATCCCTTCAAAGCAGAGAGCAGTGGAAGAAATCATGATGTTTTGTATCCCTTTCAGAAGTCAGAGCAGTGCTATGGATTAAGGCCAAATATGAAGAAAACCTAGAATCAATCCGTGGGATACCTGACCAATTGCAAAACATGCTCACAAAGAAGCAGCAGCTTTCACTAAATAATGATTTCTAGCATTCCTGAGTAAGCTATTGTTTTAATTAACACAGATATATAAAGAAAATGAACAAGGCCAATATCTCCTTTTAAAATCTGCAAGTCTGCTGCCAGCATAAAATTAAACTGCAGAACAAATTTAAATTTACATGCTGCAATTCCTTAGTATTGGGACACATTTAATTCACTTCTTTATCTATGTATCATGTCAACCCACTCCAGTATTCTTCCCTGAAGAATGCCATGGACAGAGGAACCTGGAAGGATACAGTCCCTAGGGTCACAAGGAGTCAGACACAACTGAAGTGACTTAGTATGCATGCAGTCTATTTTTTATTTATAAATGATCTCATTTAAATTCATTAAATTCACCTATCTACACACACACACACACACACACATACACACACACACACACATACTGGGAATAAAATCATGTTACCCTAGTATCCTAGGCCTTCTATCCCTTCATTACTGCAAGTCAAGGCCAAGTTGGGGCTTCAATTCAGTTCAGTTCAGTTCAGTAGCTCAGTCGTGTCTGACTCTTTGTGACCCCATGAATCACAGCACACCAGGCCTCCCTGTCCATCACCAACTCCCAGAGTTTACTCAAACTCATGTCCATCGAGTTGGTGATGCCATCCAGCCATCTCATCCTCTGTTGTTCCCTTCTCCTCCTGCCCCCAAACCCTCCCAGCATCAGGGACTTTTCCAATGAGTCAACTCTTCGCATGAAGTGGCCAAAGTATTGGAGTTTCAGCTTTAGCATCAGTCCTTCCAATGAACACCCAAGACTGATCTCCTTTAGAATGGACTGGTTGGATCTCCTTGCATTCCAAGGGACTCTGAAGAGTCTTCTCCAACACCACAGTTCAAAAGCATCAATTCTTCGGCTCTCAGATTTCTTCACAGTCCAACTCTCACGTCCATACATGACCACTGGAAAAACCATAGCCTTGACTAGATGGACCTTTGTTGGCAAAGCAATGTCTCTGCTTTTGAATATGCTATCTAGGTTGGTCATAACTTTCCTTCCAAGGAGTAAGAGTCTTTTAATTTCATGGCTGCAATCACCATCTGCAGTGATATTGGAGCCCCAAAAAATAAAGTCTGACACTGTTTCCACTGTTTCCCCATCTATTACATAACCAGAATAATATTTGACCTCCCTAGATAACCTTAATTCCACCAATAGGTGTCAAAAAGAGAGACACACAGACTTGGAATAAATCTGCTTTTACTCTGATGAAAGTGTTAGTCACTAAGTCACGTCTGATTCTTTGTGACCCCATGGACTGTAGCCTGTCAGGCTCCTCCATCCATGGGATTCTCCAGGCAAGAATACTGCAGTAGGTTGCTGTTCCCTTCACCAGGGGATTTTCTTGAGTCAGGGATCAAACTCAGGTCTCCTGCATTGCATGCAGATTCTTTACTGTCTGAGGGGAAAACCTTCTCTCTGATAGGGATACATTATGAGCTTTGCACAACATGACTTTCTTACTTTCACTTGTAGGGGTCCAAAGACAGCCCCAGATACCCCTGCCTTGGTACCCACACTCTCACCTGCCTTGAATCCACTCAGTCTCACTGAGTCCCTTATCTGTGTTTATGTCAGTTGCTGGAAGACCCTAGCCTAACATCACCCCTGATCAGTGAGAGTTGGACCATAAAGAGTGCTGAGCGCCAGAGAATTGATGCTTTTGAACTGTAGTATTGGAGAAGACTCTTGAGAATCCCTTGGACTACAAGGACACCAAACCAGTCAATCCTAAAGGAATTAGTCCTGAATATTCATTGGAAGGACTGATGCTGAAGCTGAAACTCCAATATTTTGGCCATCTGATGTGAAGAACTGGCTCATTAGAAAAGACCCTGATCCTGGGAAAGATTGAAGGCAGGAAGAGAAGGGGATGACAGAGGCTGAGATGGCTGGATGGCATCACTGACTCAATGGACAGGAGTTTGAGCAAGCTCTGTGAATTAGTGATGGACAGGGAAGTCTGGAGTGCTGCAGTCCATGGGGTCCCAAAGAGTTGAACATGACTGAGTGACTGAACTAAATTGAATCTGCACTAAATCTTTGCATATCTCTTATTTTATCTTTCTTAACTCCTCCTTTCTTACTGAAAAACATCCACTGGGCTTCCTGCAGGGCATGGTCTGTCAGGCCCAAAATGTCTGACACGCTCAGTTTCTCTGACTTTTTCCATCCTCGAGGGAAACTGCAGCGGCCTTTTCAAGAAGTGGCTGGTTCCTCTTCTATACCTATCCTACTGCTGGGGTTGGAAGTGGAATAGGTGTCCTCCTTGTTCCACATCTCTGGTTCCTAAGAGATCATTCTGTTGTTTAGCTCTATTAGCCCAGCTTTGAATTTGATGTTATACTATTGTGTTGCCTACAGCATCTTCTTGCTGCTGTCATCCAGTCTCTTACTCATTTTAGATGGTGATTCCCTGATATGCTCTCTAGCACTACTCCTGCCTTAATTAGGGCAACTTAAATATGCACGTAGAGAATTCTTTCAGACCCTTAGCTTTTAACTTCCTTTTATCCAACAATGTTACCCACCAACCTACCACAACACCCTCCTCTATGATCATACCTGTGACCTGTGCTGTTGCATATGTTGGTCACTAGACACATGTGTACAGCATTGATAAAGTGGCTAGTTTGAATTGAGATGTTTTCAAAGTATAAAACACACACTGGATTTCAAAAATTTAGTATAAAAATGTAAAATCTCTCAATATTTTTATATTAATGTTTAAATAATAATACTGGGATATTTGCACTAAATAAATATTTCTTTAAATGCAGGTAGAAAATTGACAATTATGTATCTGACTCATATTTCTAATGAGTAGTTCTGTTGTAGATATCCCCATGACCAATAACTGCAAATCTACGGTCTCAGTTTAACACTTGATCCTCTCTGACAACCACCCACTACCTTTCCAGCTTTGTCCCTGTAATATACTACCAGGACCTCTGATCCAGTGATCTTATTCCTTTCCCACTTTTTTGTTTTTTTGTGTTTTTTTTTTTTTTTGGCTGCACTGGGTCTTAGTTGCAGCAAGTGTAATTCTAGTTCTCCAGTCAGGCATCGAACTCTGGCCCCCTCCATTAGGTCTGCTGTACCATGTGCTTTTCCTCTAGTCTATGTTTAGAGATGAATTTTCCTTTCTCCTACCTAAAACCAGTTCTTTTTCATGTGAAACAACTCCTATTTCTTCTCATTCCTTAATATATGGTTTCAGCCATTCCTCCATCCTTTTTTTTATATCAACAAGTCTCCTTTCTTTTCCCAAGAGTATACAAATGTACCAGTTCTCACATACTACAAAAAATACCTCTCTTTATCCCATTTTTTCACCAGCTTCCGCTCCAGTTCTCTGTTTCCATTTATAGAAAAATCTCAAAAATGATTGCTTATATCCATTGTCTCTATTTTTTTTCCTCTAACTACTCTTAAGCTTACTTCAATAAAACGTTCCCCACTTCATATACAACAACTATTTTGTCAATATCATCAATAACCACCAATATTCACTTTTGAGTACTTATGTTACTTGATCTATCACCATCATTTGACTCTGTCATTCATTTCCCGGTGACCTGATACAAATTCTGCACTTCTCTTTCAGGACTCTACCCCTTCTTGGTTTTCTTCCCATCTTACTCATTGCTCCTTTTTAGTCAGGTTGTCAACATGAAGTACCAGAAGGGTCACTTCTTGGTCTTCTTTTCCTTTCTATCTATACTTAATTCCTTTGTGACCTTATCAGTTTCCATGATTTAAATGCCATCTAAATGTTTGTGACACCCAAATTCATAACAAATCTTCAGCCTAAATATCTTTTCTGAATTTCATAAACATTTCTCTAACTGCCAAACTGACATTTCCTCTTGAATGTCTAAGAAGTATCTCAAACTGAACATGTCCAGAGCTGAATTTGTTATCTTTCTTCAGCTAAAACCTATTCCAACTACTGTCTTATTATGAGTCAATGATGACTTCATCCTTTAGATTTCATCCTTTAGATTTCTCAGAACAATAATGTTGGTGTCATCGCCGAATCTTTTTTTAAATCTTCCATCCCACGTTCTACCTTACTGGAAATCTTATTGCCTCCACTTTCAAAATGTGCAGAGAAGCACTACTTCTCAACACCTCCAACTGTCCCCACACTGGTTTAAGCATCATCGTTATTTGCTTGATTTACTACCCTATCCTAGTAACTAGCTCCCCTGCCTCCACACATATCCCCATGTAGTCCATTCTTTATAGAGAAATCAGACTGAGACTTTTTAAAATACCTAGTATGTATTATGGAGAAGGCAATGGCACCCCACTCCAGTGTTCTTGCCTGGAAAATCCCATGGGCAGAGGAGCCTGGTGGGCTGCAGTCCATGGGGTCGTGAAGAGTCAGACACGACTAAGCGACTTCACTTTCACTTTTCACTATCATGCATTGGAGAAGGAAATGGCACCACACTCCAGTGTTCTTGCCTGCAGAATCCCAGGGACTGGAGCCTGGTGGGCTGCCGTCTATGGGGTCGCACAGAGTCAGACATGACTGAAGCGACGCAGCAGCAGCAGCAGTATGTATCATACAACTTTTCTACCCCAAATCCTTCAATGACTCCCCTGTTGATGCAGAGTGAAAACCAGCATTCTTCTAATGACCTAATGAGAACCTACATGTCAGAGTGCTTCCCTAACTCCATTACTTATTTCTCTGACTACATTTCCTACTCCTTGTCCCCCCTTTACTCTGTTCCAGCCACACTGACCTCCTATTTGTTCCTTAAAAAATCCAGGCATTCACTATTCCAACAACTTTGTTCAAGCATATCTCAATCAGCTATAATACCAGATGCACAATAAACACAATAAATATCATTGTGAGATATATATAAATGAAGAGCTGAGTTAAAAGAAACAGCATTCTGAAAGTTTTTAAAGCCAGGAAAGAGCTTGGCTTTTCTAAAAGGGCATGTAGAAAGAGATGAAATTGTAGTAACAGATCCCTAATTTAAAGATTCTCTTAATTGGTTCTCATTGATTAATAGAGATTTTGAAGTGACTTGGATGAAATTATTCCTTTCCCAATGAACCATTTTTTAATCATTCAATTTCTACTGTATTAGTTAACTACAGAACAAGGACTGTACTGCTTTTCCAAAGTAAATGAAGTCTAATATATAGTTTTATTTTGAAATTATTCTGGGAAATGCTTTAAAACTTTCACCTGTTTAAGACTGGTGGGAACTTTCTTTAAATCTGCCCTTCTTCATTATACAGAATCTCCATGTCACTGAAAGCTTTGGAATAAAATAGGAGTGATTTCCTCCTTCTGTATAGTAATAGCTACCACTTATTTAGCACTACGTACCAGGCACTGTGTGCTCTTCTCTTTTATTATAACATCTACTTTTCTACCACAGCTTTATTACATAGGTGTTATCACTATCAACATGTAATGGACAAAGAATCTAAAGCTCAGAGAGAATAAGTAACTTAAACAATCTAGATGGTGGAGTTGTGATTTGAATCCAACTCTAACTAGGACTGTTTTGTTCTTACAATGGACATTTTCATAAACTATTACAATTCAAAACCTTTCCTGAAGTATACTTTCATGTATATGGGAAACAGAATTTATTTACATTAGAAGGAATCATCATATTTTGTAGCTTCCCTCTGTAGATCTTTCCTGGGCGGATAGCCACCTATCCTAATATTTGAAAATATTATCCAATGCATTTTTCTCTCTTGATAATGCCTTACTCCCCTGTGGTTCTTTCATCATTAAATTTAGACTTTGAGACCAAGGGTGATTTTTCTATGGAAGGAAGAACAAGAATGAACTCAAATAGAATAGAGTCAAAATCTTTCTGCCCTTTGAAGATTTTACAGTTATTCAAATCCAACAGAATGAAAGATGCCTTCCTTTGATAATCTTAAGTCATGTAATATATGATAGATACCTATAGCTTCCTTGCCAATTATATAGTAAGAAATAGCAATTGTATTAAGCTAAATTCTACTATCAATTTTCAACATAATATCCTCCACTAGTGGTAGAATGAAATTTATGATGGTATCTGAAAAACAGAAGGAAATACTTGTGAGCCTGGATAAGGTCATAAAGTCAAACCAAACCCTACCAAATTAACAGCCTCTGAGGGTGTGTGAAAATCCAAATCAGATATAAATTATACAGTATATTTATTTTACTCAACTGATTAGCAAAAAAGGATAACCATTACATTGTGATATAACTATTAGTTTCAGTTTTGAGGTAATTTTGTAATACAGTGATAAAAATATGAATGGAAATTGATAACCTAGAGTTCTATCTGGAGTTCTAACACAGGATATCAAGTCAATCAAAACTTCCCTGAATTTTACTATTTCTAATTGATGGTGTAAAATCCCTGGTGGGAGAAATGACAATGGTCTTGAAACTTTTTGAAGGAAATATGCCTTATAAAAATATTGTCTTATATCATTATTACTTTTTAAAAATATTTGGTAATACAGAATAATGTTAGATTTCATGCTGTTAAATTTCAGAGAACTTTCTGAGAACTATAATCCATCAATACTTCTTTTCAGGAAGAGTATTCATTAGTTACTAATCAGTTAAAATGACATAATCTTCCAAAGTTTAAAAAAGCACATATACCAAGAGTTCTTTAGTTTTCTCTTTTTACTGGTGGCATTACATGTAACATGTAAGAATGTTGGGTAAAGAATTTTTTTCAGATGATGTCCTGTTAATCATAAACTGAATTCTAGTTCACTTTATAAACTCTATTCCTAAACCGAATTCTAGTTCGCTTTATAAACTCTATTTACAAAAATCTATTATTTTGAACAGCATGCTGCAGAATTAAGCATAATGGGATTAACTACTTTTCTGGGTGGCTATTATAATTATTTCTCTTATATTCACTAGCTTGATACACCAGTGTTTTATTCCTCACCATTGCTGTCTCTTCAATGTATATTGGACATAAATTGGAGATCCAAGGATATGGGGACCCATGATCTGTACTGTCACTGGCCATATTGCTGAAATTTTATACCTGCTCTTCTATCTTTGCACCAGAAGCGAGACATGGCAGTTCTTACAGTCAATTGCCCAGAACTAGTTGTATGACCCTGCCTAAACTGTTGAATGTTGAAAAGTATGTTGGATGTTGAAAAGTATAGTATTGCATATGTCACAAAGAAAACAGGAGCTGAACATTAGTGAACTCTGTGATGTCTATCACAGGCACCTTCGACATATTACAAAATCAAAGTAATTTCTCCAACATTTAGCGTGTACATAACCTAAAGTATAGCCCCTACTACTGCTGAAACCACAAATGCTCCAACATCTCACACTCACTCATTCAACAAATTCTTATTATTCAACAGTTACTATGTGCCAAGAGTTGTGCTGTGTGATAGGGATACAGCAGTGGAAAAACACAATCCTTATCCTCATGGAACTTAAAGTATGGGATGTGAGAAACTGAAAAACCGTTACATGGGCCTGTGAAAATTCTGAAGCAAAAAGGATGGGTATTTTGTGTTTAAATTTCAGAGTGCAAATTTATTGAGGAGAAAATTTTAGATGGCATCCACTAGATAAATTGACATTTCAGTAAACCATGTAAATGAAAGATGAGGTTAAAAGAAAAGAATTGAAAGTGGAATTAGATGAGGCAGGCAAGATTCAAAGAGAGCTGAGGAACTTCTGGTTTAAAATGGTACCTGCCTAGCAGATTTGAGGCAGCCTCTCAAATCTCTTTACTCAGATGCATATGAAAAGGCTCTAAAAATCCATAAAAACCTCAAAACAATACTCAAGCATAAGATTAATGGGCAAAGAACCATTACACTTATAGGAATTTTCACCAACTATAAGGCAGATGGACTCATCTTAGAACAAAAACAATAAAACCTAACCAAGTTTTACCTCATAAAATAGTGTCTGCTTAATGTGCTTAATAAAACATAGAAAGCTCTTCTTCCCTCCATGAATGACTGACACTTGTTGAGAATCATGGTGTCTGTATAACCAGCATCTTAAGCCACAAACACTTTATTACACAGAAAAAAATGTTAGGCAATAAAGAACATAATGAATCGATCACAGAAACCTAGCAGCCATGTAAAATGCAGGATCAAGATACACAAGTCTGAGTACAGAAGCTAGGATGGAGGAAACATTATGGAGAACATAATAGACATGTGGAGTAGATGACAGAAATATATCCTACAGTTACTGTTTGTTACTAAAGAAGCAAACAAAAACCCAGGTACCAGGTAAAATGGGAAGGAATTAACAAACAATAAATAAACACAATCCAAGAACACTTTCTGAAGTCACAAAAATGAGCAATAAAAACAATAAAAGCAGAATATAGAGATTGGAATGTTTAATCAAGTTTCTGGCAAAATCAATGTAAAGGTTCTGCACATAAACAGAGCATGACATGAAGCTGAAATTGAAATGCTTCAGGAAAAATATAGGTTGCCCACAATTGGACATAAAGCACACACGTTGCACCTAAACAAGCTAGGGATATTTCTGAATAGTGTGAAGATAAAGCTTTGTGATCTAAGAATTAATATATGATTAGGTTTTGTTCCATGACTGAGGGAGAAAATGTTTGGATAAATAAATGCTCAGAAATCATGTTCCTCATATACACACTGGAGAAAAGAAAAAAGAAAAACTCAAAGATGTGCTACACCTGACCTAAATGTGAAACAACATTAAGAGCGCGAAAACTAAAAAAAAATTAGGGTTTACAAGGGGCTGATTGTGAGCTCCAAAGCCAGAAAATAAGGAGGAAAGTCTAAATTGATGTAAATCTTTTTTAAAAAGTTAGGTATAAATGTTAAACATTATCCTCGATAATATAGATGGTCCCCAACTTATGGCGGTTTGACATGATTTTTCTAGTTTATGATGGTGTGAAAGTAAGATAAATTCGGTAGAAACCATACTTTGAATTCTGAATTTGGTATTTTCCTGGACTAGTTATATGCAGTCAGATACTCTGTTATGCTGGACAGCGGTCCCACCTCAGCTGTCAGTCATTCATGAGATCATGAGCATGAACCACTCATATGCTTATAGCCATTCTGCACCACACAACCGTTCTGTTGTTCAGAATTCTACCTGATAACCATATTGCCATATTCCAATATGCCTTTCTCTGTTTTTAAGTGATTCAGACCTATCACTAGCACTTTACTCAGATGATCACTACATTCCTAAACCGCCTTTCTTTTCTGGCTGTGAGACAACACATATGTCTGGTTTTTTATCTACCATATGGACATTGATTTGTTTTCTAGAGCTGCCATGTAAAATATCACAGCCTAGGTGGTTTAAACAATGAAAATTTATTTTCTCACAGTCTGGAACCTAGAAGCCTAAGATCAAAATATCATGGGGTTTGTTTTTTTCTGAGGTCCTTCTCCCTGGCTTACAAATTGGCATTTTCTCACTGTATCCTTACATAGTTTTCCTTATATTGGATTAGAGCCCATCCTAATGGCCTCATTTTAAAGTTGTTGTTCCATTGCTGGGTGGTGTCCAACTATTTGCAACCCCATGGACCACAGCACACGAGGCTCCTCTGTCTTCCACTATCTCCAAGAGTTTGCTCAAATTCATGTCCATTGAGTTGGTGATACTATCTAACCATTTCATCCTCTGTAGCCCCCTTCTTCTCCTGCCCTCAATCTTTCCTAGCATCAGGGTCTTTTCCAATGAGTCAACTTTTCATATCACGTGGCCAAAGTACTGGAGCTTCAGCATTAGTCCTTCCACTTCTTAAAATGCCCTATCTCCAAACAGAGTCACATTCTGAGGTACTCAAAGTTAGGGCTTCAACATTCACATATTGGAGGGACACGAATCAGTCCACTACAGAGAAGGTTCTGCTCTCAAACTTTTTTGCTACTTTTCATTCATCTTTCATGCCTATAGGTGCTAAAGAGCTTTAGAGTTCTTATTAATCTGCATTCATTTCTTAGATGACTTCATCTAGTCCAATTACTTTAAAAAGCATCTGTATGCACATGATAACCCAAATGATATCTCTACCATGTGCCTCTCTCTGAAAGCCCAACTGCCTAATTTTTGTCTACATCTGGATATTTAATAAAGAGTTCAAAATTAATACAGCCAATGATAATTGAAGAAAAAACACTAATATTGTGCTTGTGTGCCTGCTAAATTGCCTCAGTTGTGTCCAACTCTGCAACCCTGTGGACTACAGCCTGCCAGGCTCCTCTGACCATGGGAATACTGGAGTGGGTTGCCATTTCCTTCTCCAGGGGATCTTTCTGACCCAGAGATCGAACCCATGTCTCTTATGTCTCCTGCATTGGCAGGCAGGTTCTTTACCACTAGTATCACCTGGGAAGCCAATATTGTGCTTACCACATGCCAATCACTTCAAAGACTATACATAAACTTATGAAGCAGTTAGCATTTTTCTCACTTTACATTTGAAAATACTGAAGCAACAGCTGGATATATAAACAACCAAATTCACACAGAAAATAATTAGCATCCCAGATTTGAACCAAGGGATATTGGTTCCAGAACCCACATACTTCACAGTACATCAAATCACCTCTTCTAATCAGCTGATGTTTTCATTATCTGGGTACATATAGACTCCCTTTTATTAGAAGAGAAATGTCTTGAAGGCGTATTTACCCCCAATCCATCTCTAGAACAATATAAATTGTAGAGAGAAAAGAACATCAGAATGAACACCTCCATTTTCTTTGCCCCCTGCCCCCCACCAAGCCCTCTACTAGGTTCTTAAACCATATTGTTGAATTACCTTAAGAGGAAGTTTATATAATATTTGGAAGTTCATGTTTATCAGTAGAAACTGATGTTTATCAATTTCTACCTTTCTCCTGAATGCCCACTTTCTACAGAAACCTATAAAATTTTAAAATAGAAGAGTATAATAATCAATCTTTTTTGGATACAATTTAAACATACTAAGTGCTAGAACTCAGGATCTATTTGATATCAGTGATCCATTTTCTTTGTTGAAAGCACTGAAATTCGAGACATTTGAGGCCCTTTCTCTATCACTCTTCCTTTTTAAGAATCATGGCATCATATAACTGCAGGCTTTCAAAATGTCATTAAATTCTTAATATACGCCAAGATCTCTCCCACCTATAAGTTGTTTCCCAACTTCTCTGTTGCCTAGAATTCTCTTCTTCTTACTCACAGGGCCAACTCTACTTAAACTGTTTTTATAATTATTGGCTATATTAATCAGTAACTTCAGGTGTTATTCAAAGTTTACCTTCCCAGATGACCTTATCTAAAGTTTCAATCCTACTCCTCATCATGCTCTCAACACCAATATTTCTGATGTCCCCTTCTGGTTTAATTTTTATTTCTTAGTAATTATTATACTCAAACACATTAAATTGTTCTTTCTTGTTTGTGGTTTGCTCCCCACACTTTGAAGTAAACCCCATGATAGCAATGCTTTCTATTTCCTCTGTTTCTACTGTATCAAGTGTCTAGTCCACAGTTAGTTAGTTAGTTCAGCTGCTCAGTCTTGTCTGACTCTTTACAACCCCATGAACTGCAGCACACCAGGCCGCCCTGTCCATCACTAACTCCCGGAGTTCACTCAGACTCACATCCATCGAGTCAGTGATGCCATCAAGCCATCTCATCCTCTGTCGTCCCCTTCTCCTCCTGCCCCCAATCCCTCCCAGGATCAGGGTCTTTTCCAATGAGTCAACTCTTCGCATGAGGGGGCCAAAGTACTGGAGTTTCAGCTTTAGCATCATTCCTTCCAAAGAACACCCAGGACTGATCTCGTTTAGGATGGACTGTTTGAACCTCCTTGCAGTCCAAGGCACTCTCAAGAGTCTTCTCCAACACCATAGTTCAAAAGCATTAATTCTTCAGCACTCAACTTTCTTCACAGTCCTACTGTCACATCCATACATGACCACTGGAAAAACCATAGCATTTACTAGATGGACCTTTGTTGGCAAAGTACTGTCTCTGCTTTTTAATATGCTATCTAGGCTGGTCATAACTTTCCTTCCAAGGAGTAAGCATCTTTTAATTCTATGGCTGCAATCACCATCTGCAGTGACTTTGGAGCCCCCCAAAATAAAGTCTGACACTGTTTCCACTGTTTCCCCATCTATTTCCCATGAAGTGATAGGACTAGATGCCATGATCTTAGTTTTCTGAATGCTGAGCTTTAAGTCAACTTTTTCACTCTCCTCTTTCACTTCCATCAAGAGGCTTTTTAGTTCCTCTATACTTTCTGCCATAAGGATGGTGTCATCAGCATATCTGAGGTTATTGATACTTCTCCCGGCAATCTTGATTCCAGCTTGTGCTTCTTCCAGCCCAGCATTTCTCATGATGTACTCTGCATATAAGTTAAATAAACAGGGTGACAATATACAGCCTTGACATACTCCTTTTCCTATGTGGAACCAGTCTTTTGTTCCGTGTCCAGTTCTAACTATTGCTTCCTGACCTGCATACAGGTTTCTCAAGAGGCAGGTCATGTAGTCTGGTATTCCCATCTCTTTCAGAATTTTCCACAGTTTATTGTGATCCACACAGTCAAAGGCTTTGGCATAGTCAATAAAGCAGAAATAGATGTTTTTCTGGAACTCTCTTGCTTTTTCCATGATCCAGCAGATGTTGGCAATTTGATCTCTGGTTCCTCTGCATTTTCTAAAACCAGCTTGAACATCTGGAAGTTCATGGTTCATGTATTGCTGAAACCTGGCTTGGAGAATTTTGAGCATTACTTTACTAGTGTGTGAGATGAGTGCAATTGTGCGATAGTTTGAGCATTCTTTGGCATTGCCTTTCTTTGGGATTGGAATGCAAACTGACCTTTTCCAGTTCTGTGGCCACTGCTGAGTTTTCCAAATTTGCTGGCATATTGAGTGCAGCACTTTCACAGAATCATCTTTCAGGATTTGAAATAGCTCAACTGGAATCCCATCACTTCCACTAGCTTTGTTAGCAGTGATGCTTTCTAAGGCCCACTTGACTTTACATTCCAGGATGTCTGGCTCTAGGTGAGTGATCACACCATCGTGATTATCTGGGTCATGAAAAATTTTTTGTACAGTTATTCTGTGTATTCTTGCCACCTTTTCTTAATATCTTTTGCTTCTGTTAGGTCCATACCATTTCTGTCCTTTATCGTGCCTATTTTTGCATGAAATTTTCCCTTGGTATCTCTAATTTTCTTGAAAATATCTCTAGTCTTTCCCATTCTGTTGTTTTCCTCTATTTCTTTGCATTGGTCGCTGAGGAAGACTTTCTTATCTCTCCTTGTTATTCTTTGGAACTCTGCATTCAGATGCTTATATCTTTCCCTTTCTCCTTTGCTTTTTGTTTCTCTTCTTTTAGAGCTATATGTAAGGCATCCACAGGCAGCCATTTTGCTTTTTTGCATTTCTTTTCCATGGGGATGGTCTTGATCCCTGTCTCCTGTACAATGTCATGAACCTCCATCCATAGTTCATCAGGCAGTCTGTCTATCAGATCTAGTCCCTTAAATCTATTTCTCACTTCCACTGTATAATCATAAGCGATTTGATTTAGGTCATACCTGAATGGTCTAGTGGTTTTCCCTACTTTCTTCAATTTAAGTCTGAATTTTGCAATAAGGAGTTCATGATCTGAGGCACAGTCAGCTCCTGGTCTTGTTTTTGCTGACTGTATAGAGCTTCTCCATCTTTGGCTGCAAAGAATATAATCAATCTGATTTTGATGTTAACCATCTGTTTATGTCCATGTGTAGAGTCTTCTCTTGTGTTGTTGGAAGAGGGTATTTGCTATGACCAATGCGTTCTTTTGGCAAAACTCTATTAGCCTTTACCCTGCTTTATTCCATATTCCAAGGCCAAATTTGCCTGTTACTCCAGGTGTTTCTTGACTTCCTACTTTTCATTCCTGTCCCCTATAAAGAAAAGAACATCTTTTTTTGGGTGTTAGTTCTAAAAGGTCTTATAGGTATTCATAGAACCATTCAACTTCAGCTTCTTCAGTGTTACTGGTTGGGGTATAGGCTTGGATTACCGTGGTATTGAATGGTTTGCCTTGGAAACGAACAGAGATCAATCTGTCATTTTTGAGATTGCATCCAAGTACTGCATTTCAGACTCTTTTGTTGACCATGATGGCTACTCCATTTCTTCTAAGGGATTCCTGGTGACAGTAGTAGATATAAGGTCATCTGAGTTAAATTCACCCATTCCAGTCCGTTTTAGTTTGCTGATTCCTAGAAGGTCACTGTTCACTCTTACCATCTCCTGTTTGACCACTTCCAATTTGCCTTGATTCACAGACCTGACATTCCAGGTTCCTATGCAATATTGCTCTTTACAGCATCGGACCTTGCTTCTATCACCAGTCACATGCACAACTGGGTATTGTTTTTGCTTTGGCTCCATCCCTTCATTCTTTCTGGAGTTATTTCTCCATTGATCTCCAGTAGCATATTGGGCACCTACTGACCCGTGGAGTTCCTCTTTCAGTATCCTATCATTTTGCCTTTTCATACTGTTCATGGGGTTCTCAAGGCAAGAATACTGAAGTGGTTTGCCATTCCCTTCTCCAGTGTGCAGGAGGGCCAAGAGGAGCTACTCCACATTCAAGGTCAAGAGGGACGGCCATGAGGAGATACCCCTTGTCCAGGGTGAGAAGCAGCGGCTGCACTTTGCTGGAGCAGCCGTGAAGAGGTACCCCACGTCCAAGTTAAGAGAAACCCAAGTAAGATGGTAGGTGTTGCGAGAGGGCATCAGATGAAAGACACACTGAAACCATAATCACAGAAAATTAGCCAATCTGATCACACGGACCACAGCCTTGTCTAATTCAATGAAACTAAGCCATGCCATGCAGGGTCCCCCAAGATGGGTATGTCATGATGGAGAGGTCTAGTACATAAAAAGTATGTAATTTGTTGAACTGAATATTGAATACATTTCTAGTTCATTCATTTATTCAACAAATATTTAGTAGGCATCTATTATATTCCAGACAATATTCTAGGTATTGAGGATACAATGGAGAACAAGACTGATATTACTTTACTCAAACCACTTGTATTTACCTGTGCAAATAAGTCAGGTAAACAGACATTTACAGGATAATGCAATATAAGAACATGATAGGTAGCAGTAGACAGAAGTAACTGTGGAGGTGCATTAGGGGAGAATTTGATACAGTCTATGGGATCAAGGGACACTTCCAATAGCTGAAGTTAGTTAGTAAAGAAGTTATCACATGAATTTCTAACGTAGATCATATGAATTAGAGGTCAGTCAACTTTTATCTGTGAAGAGCCAGAGAGTAAATATCTTAAGCTGGTGAGTCACATATGGTCCCTCTCACAACTATTCAAATTTGCCTCCTAGCAAAAGCAGTCATAGACAGTGCAGGGCCAAATGGGCAGGGCTCTTTGCCAATAAAACTATAATTACAAAAACAGGTGGAAAGAAAAGCTGAATTTTGCTGACTTCTAATCTGAAACCCATGGATTCAAACTATTTTCTACTCAGTAGAAACCTTTTTAAAATACAAAATTTATGTGGAATACCAATAACTAATGAAACACAATTGGAGTGGTTTTGATTGAAACTAGTGTCAGAATATAAAGACCTTTATCTTCCTTTCCAGGTGAATAGAGAAATAAGAGTAACTCCCAGCTACAGGATAAGAATTCTCCACTTCATCTTTTTCCTTGCTTGACTTCCTCCCCATCTATTACATAAACAGTTGGGGCCAGTAAGGTTGCCCTCTATGAATAATCAAACCTATTGAATTTGATGTTCAAAAAGAGTAACCTGGATCAATTTACCAGGATATTAAAGATGATGCTATGGATTGAGTTGTGCCCCCTAAAATTCATGTGTTGAAGATCAAACCCCAAATATGACAGTATTTGGAATACAGCCTGTGAAGAGATAATTAAGATTAAATGAGGCCATGAGGGTTGGGCCCTGATTAGTGTCCTTATAAGAAAAGACACATGTCCTTAAGAGACACATGAAAGAAAGGCACATTAGTGTCCTTATAAAAAGAAGACACA
This sequence comes from Bos grunniens, assembly GCF_055505025.1. Taxonomy (NCBI): domain Eukaryota; kingdom Metazoa; phylum Chordata; class Mammalia; order Artiodactyla; family Bovidae; genus Bos; species Bos grunniens. The sequence continues at coordinate 118,702,726 of NC_141194.1, read as the reverse complement.
CTTCTTTTAAGTTTCCTTATAAGAAGAGACACATATAGAAGAGACTCTCTCTCTACCTGTGCATTCCCCACCCCACCCCACCCCCCCCCCCCCAAAAAAAAGGCCATGTAAGCACACAGCAAACTAGGATGAGTGGTCTCACAAGAAATCAACCATGCTGGCACCATGATCTCAGATCTTCCATCATCTAGCACTTTGAGAAATAAATTTCCATTGTTTAAGTCAACCAGTCTATAGTCTGGAGTTACATGAACCTAAGTAGACTAAGACAGACACTTCTCAAAGAAACACTGAGCTGGAGTTCTCTGTCATATTTCAATATCAAAGTCCATCTTTGAGTTTTCACAAGTCTTTTTTGTCCAGCTGCTCCCTGAATAACAGAAATTCTTTTCAAGGCAGCACTTTAACTGTTTTTATTTTCTTGCTGAGTCATTCAATTAATCCAAATGGTTTCTGACTACTTACTGCTGCCCTAGCTTTGGAGGGGAGCCTGTGTAAAAATAAGCAGATGTTACTTTAGGGATCACCATTACTCATTCTGATGTCATAGGAGTTACTCTTAGTCAAGGAAGTCACCCGTAAACTACTGCCTGTCCAACATGTCTCTCTTCCCTGGGCCCATGCTATTATTCTCTGGGGAAGGTGATATAATGAACAAGCAAGGCACATGCGTGACTGTTGGCTCTGACTGTGAAACTAGCAGAGCTGAAATCTAAGTAGAAGAATTTAGCAGAAGAGCTTGTTAATAGCCCCAAAGTCACACAGAGGATGCTGTGAGGACTGTCTGGGAGTTGTCAAAGTCAGCTTGGTAAGTATGCACAGCCTCTTGCTTGTCTTGACATTAGGGCTGCTATGAATGGTCCACTTAATAATACTCTTGGGGAGTCTTTGATAAGCAGCCTGGGCTCTCTAAGAGTTACCTCCATTAAAGCTACAAAAACATTCTCACCCAGATCTGAATGAGCGGGAGATGTCTTTTCTCTGTGATCTGAAAAGTGCTTATTAGAAAGTGATTCATCCAAGGTCCTCATGACACATAATTTCTTCACAAGAGGCATGGGATATGGGTAGCAACTTTTATGACAACATAGAAATCCAGCTTTCCGATCACTGCTTGTCCTGTTCAGGGTAGGAATTGGAGACCCGTTGTCCTGGCTGATGTTGAGGAGTGACTACAGGAAGATGCTTGGAAGGCATAAATGTGACCACCAACTCTTTTTCTCCTCAAACTGCTGAGGAATTCAAAAGTTGAAGGTGGCATAGAATACCTGGTGGTAAGGTTATAACACAGACTGCTTACCAAAAATGATGAGAAATCACATGCCCAAGTAAGGTATTTCCTTTTCAAGAAGCATCCTCCTTGAAGTTCAGACTTCTGACACCAGTGTTGGAAGTGCACAGATAATTTTCTGGAATCCCTTTTGGAAATAACTTATATTCTATTGAATATTCTCCATATCAGACATATGTCCTTCTTAACTTTCAATTAGATTATTTGTAGCAGCCAACATATAATTGGAGCCTTTTTTCCAATGAATTTATCAGCTAAGCTAATTAATAATACTTTAGAACTCAAAACCATATGAGACTGTAAAGTAATGAAACATTTACTACAGGGTCAGAAAATTCACTTTGATGGGACTTTCCAAAGAGACATCCAAGAAAGTTTGGGACAAAAGGAGTATAACCAAGATGTATTTGACCTTGAGGTCTTGTCCAAGTAGTAGATCATGTTGGGGAGATTAGAAAGAGCCAAATCTAATGACTATTGAGGTCACAGTAGGGAATTTAAATTTTTTCTGAATATAATGGAAGCTCTTGGTATGATTTAAGCAGAGGACTGGCCTACCATAGATTACTGTTATGCACTGGTCAAAATGGATGAGAAGGGAGCTGAGTGATTCTGAGTCACACAGCTGTTGACATCGCCCAGGTAAAATGTGGACGATAGTTGGGTTAGTGACAAAAGACTGAGAAAAGTGACCAGAATTAAGAGCTATGTAGGACATAAAACAGGAGAATTAAGAGCTATGTAGGACATAAAACCGGAGAAGGCAATGGCACCCCACTCCAGTACTCTTGCCTAGAAAATCCCATGGGTGGAGGAGCCTGGTAGGCTGCAGTCCATGGGGTCGCTAGAGTCAGACACGACTGAGCGACTTCACTTTCACTTTTCACTTTCATACATTGGAGAAGGAAATGGCAACCCACTCCAGTGTTCTTGCCTGGAGAATCCCAAAATGGCGGAGTCTGGTGGGCTGCCATCTATGGGGTCGCACAGAGTCAGACACAACTGAAGCGACTTAGCAGCAGCAGCAGCAGCAGGACATAAAACTAAGAGGTAACACAGGTTAGCACTTACAGCACTCTGGTTTATATGTCCCTCAGTATATACTTGTTTTTATTCCAATCCCAAAGAAAGGCAATGCCAAAGAATGCTCAAACTACTGCACAATTGCACTCATCTCACACACTAGTAAAGTAATGCTCAAAATTCTCCAAGCCAGGTTTCAGCAATACGTGAACCGTGAACTTCCAGTTGTTCAAGCTGGCTTTAGAAAAGGCAGAAGAACCAGAGACCAAATTGCCAGCATCTGCTGGATCATTGAAAAAGCAAGAGAGTTCCAGAAAAACATCTATTTCTGCTTTATTGACTATACCAAAGCCTTGGACTGTGTGGATCACAATAAACTATGGAAAATTCTGAAAGAGATGGGAATACCTGACCTGCGTCTTGAGAAACCTATATGCAGGTCAGGAAGCAACAGTTAGAACTGGACATGGAACAACAGACTGGTTCCAAATAGGAAAAGGAATACGTCAAGGCTGTATATTGTCACCCCGTTTATTTAACTTATATGCAGAGTACATCATGAGAAATGCTGGGCTGGAAGAAACACAAGCTGGAATCAAGATTGCCGAGAGAAATATCAATAACCTCAGATATGCAGATGACACCACCCTTATGGCAGAAAGTGAAGAGGAACTAAAAAGCTTCTTGATGAAGGTGAAAGAGGAGAATGAAAAAGTTGACTTAAAGCTCAACATTCAGAAAACGAAGATCATGGCATCTAGTCCCATCACTTCATGGGAAATAGATGGGGAAACAGTGGAAACAGTGTCAGACTTTATTTTGGGGGGCTCCAAAATCACTGCAGATGGTGATTGCAGCCATGAAATTAAAAGACACTTATTCCTTGGAAGAAAGGTTATGACCAACCTAGATAGCGTATTGAAAAGCAGAGACATTACTTTGCCAACAAAGGTCCGTCTAGTCAAGGCTATGGTTTTTCCAGTGGTCATGTATGGATGTGAGAGTTGGACTGTGAAGAAAGCTGAGCGCCACAGAATTGATGCTTTTGAACTATGTGTTGGAGAAGACTCTTGAGAGTCCCTTGGACTGAAACGAAATCCAACCAGTCCATTCTGAAGGAGATCAGCCCTGGGATTTCTTTGGAAGGAATGATGCTAAAGCTGAAACTCCAATACTTTGGCCACCTCATGCGAAGATTTGACTCATTGGAAAAGTCTCTGATGCTGGGAGGTATTGGGGGCAGGAGGAGAAGGGGACGACAGAGGATGAGATGGTTGGATGGCATCACTGACTTGATGGACGTGAGTCAGAGTGAACTCCGGGAGTTGGTGACAGACAGGGAGATCTGGCGTGCTGTGATTCATGGGGTCGCAAAGAGTCGGACACGACTGAGTGACTGAACTGAACTGAACTGATATACTTGTTGCATTTTGCCAAAATGCAGATGCATTTGCTGATTAGCTGGCTTTACAAGGGCTTCCCCTGTGGCTCAGATGGTAAAGAATATGCACACAATGCAGGAGACCTGGGTTCGATCCCTGGGTTGGGAAGATTCCCTGGAGAAGGGCAAGGCTACCCACTCCAGTATTCTGGCCTGGACAATTCCATGGACTGTATAGTCCATAGGGTCCCAAAGAGTTGGATACAACTGAGCAACTGTCACTTTCACTTTGGCTTAACAGAAGGGTAAACCCAAGAGAATGGTTGAACTGCATAAACTGTATATTTATAGGATTAATGTACTTGTTTATACCCAGTGGTGAGCAACTAGTGATTTTAAAACAGTGATTCCTAAAAGAATATGACTTAAGATATTCTTATCTGAGCATTGTAGTTATATCTGAATAGATGGAGCCCATCATTCCTGATCATTTATGTGTGCAATCAGATTCAAAGTGAGTTTCAGCTTCAATCTGAGCAGAGTGCTTTTTATAGTGATTGCTAATTTGGCAGGACTCACTTTTTGGTGGGAGTGCTTGATAAATTGTTTCTTTGAATGGAAATGGTCCTAATTAATTTCTCTGTGAATTATTCTTCCCTGGTATCAGCTGTTGTTGTGGCACTGATTCCTTCTCATTACGACACACTGACCTGTTATTAATTATTTCTAGTTAGAAATGCTAACGCTATCTGTTGGAACTTTGTTCTGGAAGAGGGAGGCCTGGTTGGAACACAAACCAGCCCAGATGAACATGTCATCTGCACTGGAAGACATTTTGGAGAGGCCCCAGCAGCACGGGTCTCATTGTCTATGGGGCAGACACATATGCCTCTGTACTATGTCCACACTGGCCAGCTGCAGTGCCGGAATGAATCCTGTCTCTTCATAAAGCCTTGCACAGCCAGGCTGAGTTGCTGATTGAAAGGATATTCTTAGAGATATCCTCCACAGCAAGGTCATTTCATATTAAGACAAAAATCAATTCCAAGGTTGAAAGGACTTTCATAGGGAAACCCACTTGTGAGATTTCAGCTGAGTGCTACCTCAAAGATGACAAAACTCTTGTTTGAGTCCATGGGGAAAGGAAATGAGGTGAGATAGTCACTTGGAATCGGATAACAGAGCAAGTGATTATTATTGCTGTTGTATAGATATCTATTTGATTATCAATATAAAGAAACTATCTGTGGCAGGAAAAAAAAAAGTATATTTTGAGCCCACCCTTGCCTCTTTCTTGACATGCAAGAAGAATACATTTCCCCAGTTTCCAAGGAGTTTGTGGGGACCATTTGACTGAGTTCTGGTTAGTGGGAATAGGTACAGAAGTGATGAGATGTTTCTACTGTCATGCAGATAAGAGTGAAGGCGTCCTTCTCTAGGCTGTCTCTCTCTCACAACTTTAGGCAAAAATGGAAACAAAGCACTCAGTGATGACGGTAGTGCAAAATGGTCATGCAAAGGTGTCTCAGTCACAAATTACAAGTGAACCATTGAACGATGGTGTGAGAAAAATCTCTTTGAACCACCGATATTTGGAGGGGGCTGTTTTTTATCTTAGCATATCCTGGATAAAACAGTACCTTTAAATAATCATAATGCTATTAGTAGCAGCACCATTTGTAGACCACACAATTCTGTGTACACATTGTGCTGAGCACTTGACAAACGATATCTCATACTATCTTCACACACAGAATTTTCCAGGTCAGTATTACACTCTGCATTCCATAAATTAAAAAACAGACAAATTTTAAAAAAAGTATTGATTCAAGGTCTAACACCTAGTAAGCATGTCACAATCTACCTGCCTGGTTCTAAATATCATTTTCATTATACTACATTTGGCCCTGAGTGCTCACATTTCAACTGGTTGCTACCACATTTTACAGGCATTTTTGCACTGTTGGAACTTCCTAATGGTAAGGATTCTCATAGCTTTAGGAAAATGATGGGAATAATTTGAAATAAATTAATGGATTAAAAAATACTGATCAAAATATAAAGGAACATAAAACCATATATCTTTCCAATATAAATGCCACTAAAATCCATTTCAGAAACCTATGATCAAGATCAAAATTCTGGATGGTTCCCTCAGCTATTTTCATCTTAAAAACCACAGCAGCCCAAAGCAGCTGTTCTCAACAGACTGAAGACCCAGCAGACCACTTAATTTCTAGGAAGCCATCATAAAGGCACATGGTTGCCAAATTAGCTTTCTGGTGTTCTTGTCACATAGATGAGATGTGTACAAGCAGTACACTAAGTTGAAATGGATTTTTTAAAAGTCACATTTTTAAGAAAAGGCTATTTTTTAATTTAGATAATATTTATTATTCACAATGGTCATCACCTATATAAGATATTAATTTTTCAGCCTATTTTAAAAGAAAGCTCATGGAGGGGGGTTGAGTAATTAATAAAGTGTATCTAACTAGAATATTACCTTAAATTGTGTAGGTGACGTCTAAAGAGATTTGTTTTTATACAAAGTGTGAATATAAACTAATAAAATAGAATTTCTTGTATGGTTTTTCCAATCTGTTTTAGAAATCACTTCCCATACAAGAGTTCCTAAGGCACTTTGAGCAATGGCACCGTCAATGGAGTATACGTGTATTCTCCCAGGGGGGACTACCTAGAAGGATAGCACTCATTTAAATGTATAAATTCTAGTTTGTTTGCTTTTAAATGTCCAATTATTTTTATTCATGCCTCATCTATGCTTTTATATATCTTTGTAATGCCTATCTGCAGATTTTTCTTAAAATAAATGTAGTGTTGGAAAAATGCCTTTGAAAGATCAGTTTGGAGATAGTCTTTTCCAATTAATGGAATGCAGAGTATTAAAAGTTCCTGCTTATTAGAAGTGTACAAGTAGGATTCATGCTGAGTGCTGGCAGGCTGATATAATGGAAAAAAGTTTATTTTAGGACTCAGCCACCTTGGTTCTAGAATTGGTTTGGCCATGTAATATTAAGAAAATATGAATATACCACTTAATAATGTCATTCATTCATCCATTCTTCATTCACTCATTCATTCATTCATTCATTCACTTACCACCCTTTTTATTTAACAACATGAAATCCTCACTAGGCTCCAGTCATCTTGGAAGTTATAAAAATTGGTAAAATGTAGTTCCTTCCTCAAAAAGTGTTTTCAATTAAGTAGATAAAACTCCCAACTTTTTAAACTTAAAAAAAAACCTGGCCTATTTACCTCACCAGTGTACTGTTGAGAATTTCATGAAGGGGCTTGTTTAAAACTTTAATGAATTTGCTAAGCTGTTATAGACATATACAGATATTAAAATGAGATCCTCTATAAAAACATGTATGGCATTGAAATGGCTACATTGATATAAATTTTTTTTTCTTTAAATTGGCATTTTGTTAATTTCATTCAAATTACTTGGCAGCATTGAGGTGGGACAATAGGAAGGCAGAAATCAAGATTTGAAACAGAGGCTGTGGGTGAAAAGATAGGATTGGGGTTGAGAGGGAGTCACATTGAAGTCTAGAAGAGGAGTGCTGTGACCATCAGGAGGCTCTGAATTCATGAAGGTGGTCTCTAAGCAGGAATATGAGAGAACTGGGAGTGAAAGGAAAGGAGGATGGAGTGGATTTCAAGAGTGTGAGTGGTATAGTTTTTACTCTCTGTCTTTTCTCAAAGACATCTAGAAATTATCCTTAACGTGAAGGAGCAAACTTTAGTTCCTGTCTGTCTTAAGGATTACTCAGTTGCAAAAAACTAGGAACAGAAATCTACCCCAAGGAGATCTAAGGAAAAAAAAAAAAAAAAGACAGATTTATTATAAGGATATAGGTAATCTCATAGACATCAATGCAGGAAATAAAGTTGGAATTCACAGAAAATAGAAAATGATCAAGCTATTTCTTTCCAGCATTTTTCCTTCCCATACCCTGTCCTTTTCTCTTCCTCCATCTCCCTACAACATCCCCCCGTCCTCTACTTATACTGAGGCTGCTGCTGCTGCTGCTAAGTCGCTTCAGTCGTGTCTGACTCTGTGCGACCCCATAGATGGCAGCCCACCAGGCTCCCCCGTCCTTGGGATTCTCCAGGCAAGAACACTGGAGTGGGCTGCCATTTCCTTCTCCAATGCATGAAAGTGAAAAGTGAAAGTGAAGTCGCTCAGTCGTGTCTGACTCCTAGCTACCCCATGGACTGCAGCCTACCAGGCTCCTCCATCCATGGGACTTGCCAGGCAAGAGTACTGGAGTGGGGTGCCATTGCCTTCTCCCTATACTGAGGCTACATGGTGTCTATTTCTGCTCCTCTCCCCATATCAGCCTTGTCCTTTCCTCTCTGTAGACTGCAAACTGTTTGCTCATGCCTGCTCCCAAGTCTGTGAGTTTTCCTCCATTGTTAAGAGCCTGGTCTAGAGCCAAGATGCTTGGTTGAAATCTTGAATCTGTTGTTTCAATCTGTGTCACTTTTACTGAAGGGACTTAATCTCTATGTACTTCCATTTCCTCATTTATAAAATGGAGGTGATGAATAATATCTCCCTTCTACTGAGTTGAGGTAAAGATGAATTCCAGTTGACCCTTGAACAACATGGATTTGAACTGTGCAGGTCCACTTATATGGCAGATATTTTTCAATAGTAAAACTACTAACATGAACTGTAGCATGCTGCTGCTGCTGCTGCTGCTGCTGCTAAGTCACTTCAGTCGTGTCCGACTCTGTGCAACCCCATAGATGTCTGGTAGCCCACCAGGTTCCCCCCGTCCCTGGGATTCTCCAGGCAAGAACACTGGAGTGGGTTGCCATTTCCTTCTCCAGTGCATGAAAGTGAAAAGTGAAAGTGAAGTCACTCAGTCGTGTCTGACTCTCAGCCACCCCATGGACTGCAGCCTACCAGGCTCCTCCATCCATGGGATTTTCCAGGCAAGAGTACTGGAGTGGGGTGCCATTGGCATATACTTGGTTAAATCCAAGGATGCAGAACTGCACCAAATACAGAGGAAGGGAGGATAATGAGAGCAGACTGTGAAGTTATAGGCAGATTTTCAATCGCAAGGGAGTGGACACCCTAACCCCCAATGTTGTTTAAGAGTTAACTATATACTGATGTATTTAAAAATACTTAAAAGACTGCCAGACTCCTAATAAGCACTTTAGACAATCACCTAGTCAGTCAGCCTCCCCACAGATAACTCACTCAGGGTCTTTGGCCAATTCCAGCTTTCTGAAGGAGAGACAATTTCTTCAGTTCTGACACAACCTTGGTTTTTGAGCTTGACCAACTCCTTTCCATGTTAGGCATTTTTGTTTCCCTTTAGAAGGCTGGATTGGATACATTCCAAAAATCCCTGATAGTCTCAAGATTTTGTGACTCTATAAAATGGTTATCATTTATTTGATGAGCATAGACATGCATTATATCTCATTTACTGTGTAGTTCCTTTATAAACATTATGCAGCAAACAGCTAAGTTCCAAGAGTAAAGGTAAATCTAAATCACAACAGATACAGATATATTCTTAAGGTCCCCCACTCCCTGCTATGTTTCGGTAAGGCTCTAAAACATAAGGCATTAATTTGGCACACCAAATACACCCTATAATACATATGCATTTGCTTAGAAACTGAAACAGTTTAAATAGGAACTGGTTGGAAGTACTAAAATGGAAAGGGAAATTAACAAGAATAAGTGAGAGAGGAAAAAAACATTGACAATCTGCATGGCTTTCCATAGGCTCCATTAGGAGAGCAGAATCTGGCCATGTGATGATATTATTCAATGAGGTGATGACAGTAGTAGAGAGGGGAATAAGTGTAAATAAACAGGACTGTGTTTTTCACTTTGCACTGTTTTGTTTCCAAAAGAGAAACATTCCTTCTGAGTAACACCCTTTCTTGCTATACATGTAATACTAAAGCATATTACCTTGGCAAGCTGGGAAGCAGCATATTAATTAATAAACTGATTAGAGCAAGACCCCACAGTGGTGGGAATTTCTGAGCTTCCAGACTGAAAGCTTTGCCAGTTAATCAAAGGAGATGCTTTACTAGCTAAAACTAACAGAAGATCCTTTCTCCAAATAAAGCTTCTAGCTCCACAGAGAAATGAAAGCTACACATACAGATGTGTATGTCTGTGCATGCGTGCGTGCGTGTGTGCGCGCGTGTGTGTGCGCGCATGTGTGTGTGTGTGTAGGGGTAGTTGTGTATTCTGAGTGCTTTCAAAAGTGCTATGAACTAGAAAGCTTAAAAAGTATTTGAATTTTCTATAATGCTCTCATTGTAAGAAACTGATGCTTAACTGTGCTATTTTTTTTTTTGCATTTAGTTACTCTGTGATTAGTTGTTATCTTTTCTACATGAAACAGAACTCTAAACACATGTATAAAAGAGTTTGTTAAAAGGTCATGGTTAATGGCTATATTAAAAGGGAATTTGTTGCAACCATTTCAAAAATCTCAGTCCAGTTGTGTCTCCTCCTAAATATGTACATAGTATAATTACTGATCACTTATTAAGTTTACTGTGTTAAAGTATGTGTGAAGAGCGACTGCCTTGTGGATACAGGGTTTCCTCTTGGAGGGATAAAAATGGTTGGGACTAGATAAAATGGCAGCTGCACACCATTGTGAATATGCGAAATGCTACTGAATTGTAAACTGTAAAATGGTTACTTTCTGTTACACCTTAGTAAAAGCAAAAGTGTAAATGGACAGTTTTAAGACGTCAACAGTTTCTGTTTTGAGTATAATGAATCTAAAGTTTGCAGTTCTTAATGAAATATAAAACTATCACTCTTTTGGTCCCTCTGAAAACTATATCTGGTCCTTGATGAACATCTGTCTACAAAGCACACTTTAAAATGTGCTCTCCATAATGTTGCTAATGTCATGGAGCAACTTCCTTTGAAACTCGCATCCAAATACATGCAGGATATCTTGTTTCAAACCTGATCTCTTAATGATTTGTTTGGTGATGGATGCTAGCTTAATCCAGCAGTGCTGAAGCAATTCTAGACAGTATATTAGACTCCAAGTACTAATTCTGTGACTAGTAATAAAAGCCCAGAGCAAGTCCTCTTTTGTTCAGTCACTAAGTTGTGTCCAACTTTTTAAGACCCCATGGACTGCCACATGCTAGGCTTCCTTGTGTCCTTCACAGAACAAGTCCTATTCCTTTCCTAATACCCAGTTGCCTTATTTGTGTGATAAGGAAGTACACTAGATGATTTCAAGAGCTTTCCTTTTTCTAAAATGAGGGGATTCTGTGGTATCTATGAACAGCTTTTTAATAACAAGTATTAGAGTACACTTACTATAAATATTGACTAGATGTTTGATACAGGGCTTTGAGTCCTAATTAATCAAAAGGCATGGTTCCTACTCTTGTTGATTCCAGACTGCTTTTGCAGAACTAAAGCAAACTTCTGGGTTGTTTTAGAAACTACAGTGTTGTGCATGGTTGTAAGAGATAAAGATGAATGCTGACTACAGGCATGGATCCTAGAGGGTCTGGAACTTGAGCCAGAATTGGGATGAAACAGAATTAAGTGATGGAGGCAAGACTTTATCCTTGGTCGATATAATGCAACAGGCTGCCCACTTAAGATGTTCTCTCTTGTGTTCTTTCAGGCAATCATTCAGTTTAGAAATATATTTAGAATTCACTATGTGTCAGATATCAAGATAACCTCTGAGACAGATCAATATGTAGGACATAAGTGATCCTGCCCTGATGGAGCACACAGTCTACTGGAGGGGATTGAAAGTAATAAATAACTATAAAAATGAAAAATGAAAAGTAGAGAGATGTGTTGTGAAGAAACGCTAGAGGGTGTCATGAGACAGTAACAGTGCTTATTTCATTTACATCTGGAGTTCTTGAGGACTTTCTTGAACAAAGTATATTTATGTGGAGATATGAAGAATAGATGTGAGATAGAAGGCAGCCAAGGAAGAAAATAGTGGGGAAAATGTTCCAGGAAGAAAGAACAGCATGGATAAAAGCATTGGAATAGATTATTCACTCCTTTGAGAAAAAGAAAAACAGTGTAGCTCAAGTGCAAACACCTAGGGAACTAGTAAATAAGAATAAATATGGAGTGGTTCACATCAACATTGTGAGGCTACTTTTCATTCTGATATGCTGATAGATACAAAATAAACAGAAGTATATACCATATTCATGGATTAAAAATTCCAATGCCTAAATTCTCACAAACTTCAATAAAATTTCAATAAGAATCCTAGCAAAGTGTGTGTGTGAGGAAAACAACGCTGTTCATTTTAGAACTGTTTATCATAGTTAAAAATTGGAAATAGATTGAATGCTTATCAATATGGAACTAGGTTAATAATTTGCTGCATATAATAGAATACTATACAGCTGTGAAAATAGAAGAATTGCAATGTATTTCAACACAGGTGAATATCATAAACATACTGAGCTTTATACTAATAAAGCAAGATGGCAGAATAGAAGGACATGTGCTCATCTTCTATGAGAACACCAGAATCACAAAGAGCTGCTGAACAACCATAGACAGGAGAATGTTGGAACCCACCAAAAAAAGAAACCCCGTGTCCAAGGGCAAAGGGGAAGCCCCAACAAGACGGTAGAAGCAGTACACTCATGTTTAAAATCAAACCTCATACCTGCCAGAGGTGCTCAGAGGGCACAAACAAAACCTTGTGTGCACCAGGACCCAGGAAAAGGAGCAGTGACCCTCACAAGAGACTGAGCCAGACCTGCCTTTGAGTGTCTGATCTCCTGTGGAGGCACAGGTCAGTAATGGCCTGCCACAGGGACAGAGGCTCTGGCAGCAGCAGACCTGGGAGGCACTATATATGGCATAAGTCCTCTTGGAGGAAGTCGCCATTAACGAGCTGCCAAGCAGACAACCCACAAACTGTAGAACAATTATATCAAAGAGGTTCTCACACTACTGCAAAAGTTGTAGGCCCCATAACAGATTTCCCAACCTGGGGATCTGGCAAATGGACTGAGAACCCCCAAGGAATTTACTTTGAAGGCCAGTGGAATTTGATTACAGAACTTACACAGGACTGGGAAACAGAGACGCTTGGAGGGCACAAACAAAACCTTATGTGCACCAGGACCCAGAAGAAAGGAGCAGTGTACCCACAAGAGAAGGAGCCAGACTTGCCTATGAGTGTTCAGGAGTTTCCAGCAGAGGCGTTGGTCGACGGTAGCCTGCCGCAGGGTCAGGGGCTCTGACAGCAACAGTCCTGGGAGCCCCAGTGGGCTGGCAAAAGTCCTTTTGAAGGATGTCCCCATTAACCTTGCCATAGTTTGGCATTAAGTCAAACTAGAGGGAGGGAGAAGGGTTCAATCCCTGGGCTGGGAAGAGCCCCTGGAGAAGGAAATGGCAACCCACTCCAGTACTCTTGCCTGGAAAATCCCATAGATGGAGGAGCCTGGTAGGTTACAGTCCACTGGGTCGCAAAGAGTCGGACAAGACTCAGCCACTTTCACTTTTCACAGAGGGAGGAAACACAGCCCCAACCATTAGCAGAAAATTGGATTAAAGATTAACTGAGCATGGAGGAGGAAATGGCAACCCACTCCAGTATTCTTGCCTGCAGAATCCCAGGGACAGAGGAGCCTGGTAGGCTGCTGTCAATGTGGTCACACAGAGTCGGACATGACTGAAGTGACATAGCAGCAGCAGCAGCAGAGCATGACCATGTCCACCAGAGTAAGACCCAGTTTTCCCCACAGCCAGTCCCTCCCATTAGGAACCTTCCGCAAGCCTCTTATCCTCATCCATCAGAGGGCAGACAGAATGAAAACCACAATCACAGAAAACTAACAAAACTGATAACATGGATCACAGCCTTGTCTAACTCAATGAAACTATGAGCTATATTGTGTAGGGCAACCCAAGTCAGATGGGTCATGGTGGAGAGTTCTGACAAAACGTGGTCCCCTGGAGAAGGGAATGGCAAACCACTTCAGTATTCTTGCCTTGAGAATCCCATAAACAGTATGAAAAGGCAAAAATATATGACATTGAAAGATGAACTCCCCAGGTCAATAGGTGTCCAATACACTACTCAAGAAGAGCAGGGAAATAGCTCCAGAAGGAATGAAGAGATGGAGCCAGAACAGAAACAATGTGCAGTTATAGATGTGTCTGGTGGTGAAAGTAAAGTCCGATACTGTAAGAACAATAGGGCATAGGAACCTGGAATGTTAGTTCCATGAATCAGGTAAATTGGAAGTGGTCAAACAGAAGATGACAAGAGTGAAAATCGACATTTTAGGAATCAGTGAACTAAAATGGACTGGAATGGGCGAATTTAATTCAGATGACCATTGTATCTACTACTGTGGGCAAGAATCCCTTAGAAGACATGGAGTAGCCCTCATAGTCAACAGAAGAGTCCAAACTGCAGTACTTGGATGTAGTCTCAAAAATGGCAGAATGATCTGTTTGTTTCCAAGGCAAATCATTCAGTATTACAGTAATCCAAGTCTGTGCCCCAAACACTAATGCTGGAAAAGTTGAAGGTGAATGGTTCTATGAAGACCTACAAGAACTTCTAGAACTAACACCCCCCCAAAAAAAAGATGTCATTTTCATCATAGGGGACTTGAATGCAAAAGTAGGAAGTCAAGAGATACCTGAAATAACAGACAAGTTTGGCCTTGGAGTACAAAATGAAGCAGGGCAAAGCCTAACAGAGTTTTGCCAAGAGAATACACTGGTCATAGCAAACACCCTCTTCCAATAACACAAGAGATGACTCTACACATGGACATCACCAGATGGTCAATACTGAAATCAGATTGATTATATTCTTTGCATCTGAAGATGTAGAAGCTCCATAAAGTCAGCAGAAGCAAGACCAAGAGCTGACTGTGACTGAGATCATGAACTCCTTACTGCAAAATTCAGACTTAAATTGAAGAAAGTAGGGAAAACCACTATACCATTCCAGTATGATCTAAATCAAATGCCTTACAGTTATACACAGGGAGTGAAAAATACATTCAAGGGCTTAGATTTGATAGATAGAGTGCCTGAAGAACTATGGACAGAGGTTTGTAACATTGTACAAGAGGAAGTGATCAAGAAAATCGCCAAGAAAAAGACATGCAAAAAGGAAAAATGCTTGTCTGAGGTCTTACAAGTATCTTAGAAAAGAAGAGAAGCGAAAGGCAAAGGAAAAAAGGAAATATATACCCATCTGATTGCACAGGTCCAAAAAATAGCAGGAGAAAAAAAGTCTTCCTAAATGAACAATACAAAGAAATAGAGGAAAACAATAGAATGGAAAAAGACTAGACATCTTCAAGAAAATGAGAGATACCAAGGGAACATTTTATGCAAAGATGGGCACAAGAAAGGACAGAAATGTTATGAACCTAATAGAAGCAGAAGATAATAAGAGAAGGTGACAAGAAAACACAGAATAACTATACAAAAAGGATCTTAATGACCCAGATAACCACGATGGTGTGATCACTCACCTAGAGCCAGACATCATGGAGTGCGAAGTCAAGTGGGCCTTAGGAAGCACCACTATGAATAAAGCTAGTGGGTGATGGAATTCCAGGTGAGCTATTTCAAATCCTGAAAGATGATGCTGTGAAAGTGCTGCACTCAATATGCCAGCAAATTTGGAAAACTCAGCAGTGGCCACAGGACTGGAAAAAGTCACTTTTCATTCCAATCCCAAAGAATGACTATACCAAAAAATGTTCAAACTACTGCACTATTGCACTCATTTCACATGCCAGCCAAGATTATGCTCAAAATCCTCCAAGCTACACTTCAGCAGTACATAAACTGAGAACTTCCAGGTGTACAAGCTGGATTTAGAAAAGGCAGAGGAACAAGAGATCAAATTGCCAACATTTTTGTATCATAGAACAGGCAAGGCAATTCCAGAGAAACATCTACTTCTGCTTCACTGACTACACTAAAGCCTTTGACTGTGTGGATCGCAGCAAACTGTGGAAAATTCTTAAACAGATGGGAATACCATACCACCTTACCTGCCTCCTGAGAAATCTGTAGGCAGGTTAAGAAACAACAGTCAGAACTGGACATGGAACAATGGGCTGTTTCAAAATTGGAAAGGAGTACGTCAAGACTGTATATTTTCACCCTGTTTATTTAACTTATATGCAGAGTACATCATAAAAAATGCTGGGCTGGATGAAGCACAAGTTGGAATCAAGATTTCTGGGAGAAATATCAACAACCTCATGTGTGCAGATGACCCCACACTTATGGCAGAAAACGGAAAGGAACTAAAGAGCCTCTTGATGAAAGTCAAAGAGGAGAGTGAAAAAGGTGGCTTAAAACTCAACATTCGAAAAACTAAGATCATGGCATCTGGTCCCATCACTTTTTGGCAAGTAGATGGGGAAACAATGGAAACAGTTACAGAGTTTATTTTTTTGTGGCTCCAAAATCACTGCAGATGTTGACCATGGCCATGAAATTAAAAGACACTTGTTCCTTGGGGGAAAAAAAACCTATGACACACCTAGACAGCATATTAAAAAGTAGAGACATTACTTTGCCATCAAAGATATGTACAGTCAAAGCTACGGTTTTTCCAGTAGTCATGTATGCATGTGCGAGTTGGACCATAAAGTAATTAGCTTCCAATTAAAATAAATAAATTTAAATAAAAAAGAAAAAAGAAAGCTGAACCCCGAAGAACTGATGTTTTTAAACTGTAGTGCTGCAGAAGACTCTTGAGAGTCCCTCCTTGGGCAGCAAGGAGATTAAACCCATCAATCCTAAAGGAAATCAACCCTAAATATTCATTGAAGGACTGATGCTGAAGTTGCAGTAGTTTGACGACCTAATGCAAAGAATGGACTCATTGGAAAAGACCCTGATGCTGGGAAAAATTGAAGGCAGGAGGAGAAGTGGATAACAGAGGATGAGATTGTTGGATGGAATCATTGACTCAATGGACATGAGTTTGAGCAAACTCCAGGAGATGGCGAAGGACAGAGAAGCCTGAATGCTGCAGTCCAGTGGTTCACAAAGTGTCAGATATGACTGAGCGACTGAATGATGCCTGAGTTTTAAAAAGGCAAATTGAAGGATTTATAAAACTTGGTATTTATGTGATATTCTAAAAAGAAAAAAAAGTACAGTATATTTTCTATGGCTGTTTATGTAAAAACAAAAACTGAAAAATACCTTTCTAATGCATAGCAGTGCTTATCTGTATGGTGAGTGGGAGAAAAAGAAAATCAGGACATGGATGGAAGTTAAACAGGATATGGTTTTTATCTGTAATATTTTAACAGATAAAATATAGTCTCTCTATATATAGTTTAATATAGTCATATTTCTTTTGCAACTTCCAAATACAAACGATAGAGATAGAGGCTGGGAGGGAGGAAGGGAAAACAAACAATATTCATGTGCTTTTTTCCTGGATTGTAGATGTATCATTGGTTATTTTATGATATATATTGTTATGTTTGTTGTTTTATTCTTTTAGAGAAGGAGGAAAAAAAGGAGACATTAATGATTAATAAAACTATTCTTCCTTCTAGTAGCTCTTTATCCTATTAATTACTCACATATACTCACATATGATTTTTTTTGTAGGTGGAGCAGTATTTCAACTACTGTGGCTGATAAATCATCAATTGCTGGAACTAAAACAATCCATGTGATCGTCATTTTGTACCTATTAATAGAAATATTCTGGGTGGTTTCCCATAATGAGGGGCATAGGCAACTTCCTATTAAATACTAAGCATAGTTGTCAACCAAGGACAAATTATTTGTGCTACCTTATACATCATAATATATAATATTTTGTTGTTCAGTTGCTAAATCATGTCCAATTCTTTGCAACCCCATGGACTGCAGAATGCCAGGCTTTGTATCCTTCACTGTCTCCTGGAGTTTGTTCAAACTCATGTCCATTCAGTCAGTGATGCTATCTAACCATCTCATTCTATGTCATCCCATTCTCCTCCTGCTCTCAATCTTTCCCAGCATCAGGGTCTTTTCCAATGAGTCGACTCTTCACATCTGGTAGCCAAAGAACTGGAGCTTCAGCATCAGTCCCTCCAATGAATATTCAAGGTCAATTTCCTTTAGGATTGATTGCTTTAATCTCTTTGCTGTCCAAAGGAGTCTTAAAAGTCTTCTCTAGCACCACAATTCGAAAACATCAAATTTTTGGTCTTCAGCCTATTTATGGTCCAACTCTCATATCCATACATGACTACTGGAAAAACTGTAGCTTTGACTATACGTATCTTTGTCGGCAATGTTATGTCTCTGCTTTTTAATACTAGGTTTGTCACAGCTTTCATTCCAAGGAGTGTGTGTGCTGCGTGCGTGCAAAGACGCTTCAGTCCTGTCTGACTCTTTGCAACCCTATGGATTGTAGCTCACCAGGCTCCTCTGTTCATGGGGTTCTCCTGACAAGAATACTGGAATGAGTTGCCAGTAGGATCTTCCCAACCAGGGGATCTTCCCGATCAGGGATCGAACTCACATTTCTTATGTCTCCTGCATTGGCAGGCAGCTTCTTTACCGCTAGTGCCACCTGGGAAGCAAGGAGCAAGCGTCTTTTAATTTAGTGGCTGCAGTCACCATCTGTACTGATTTTTGAGCCCCCCAAAATAAACTCTGTCACTGTTGCCATTGTTTCCCAATCTATTTGCCATGACTGATGGGACCAGATGTCATAATCTTAGTTTTTTGAATGTTGAATTTTAAGCCACCTTTTTCACTCTCCTCTTTCACCCTTATCAAGAGGCTCTTTAGTTCCTCTTCACTTTCTTCCATTAGAGTGGTATCATCTTCATATCTGAGGTTGTTGACATTTCTCTCAGAAATCTCGATATGTATGTTTACATATACGACTATATATATGTATATATATGTAAATATATCTGAAATCAAGAGTCCATCACAGTGATTACATTTGGACTGGAATAAAACTACGAATATAACTATGACTACAAAGAAGAATTAAACTATCACCTAAAAAGCAGATGGAATGCTGGAATGCTGCCATAGGTTAATTGCATTTTAATCCAAATGGCCTGAACATTTTAACTCATCATTAATCACTGATGATGTGGTCATGTCATCTCAAACTATACTGATAGAATATTTTGTGCTTTTGTGCAAATGCAAATTATGAGCATTTTGATGGTTTTTAAGAAATAAAAAGCCAAGATTGTGTATTACAAAATAAAAGTTGCATGGTGAATGACAGCAGAAAGAAACAATAATTAGAAAATGAGGGAGGCTGGAGGGGGGTTTCAGGATGGGAAACACGCGTATGTCCATGGTGGATTCATGTTGATGTATGGCAGAACCAATGCAATATTGTAAAGTAAAAAAATAAATAAATAAAGCAGTGAAGTGATTAAAACAAACAAACAAATGAACCTATCCTGTATGTTTCTAAGTAAGGGTTTCTGCCTTGCTTAGGATTACTATAACATGGAAATATTCTAGCTCAGATGGCTTCCCTGATGTGGATTGCTTATGGAACATGAATCCATTTCTCCCATGAAAATCACTTAGGTCACATCATAGATTATCAAGTATATAATCAAGGTATAACTACTTGCTTATAATGTCTATAGTCTGTTAAAACTCATTCCTAAGTATTATACTTTAACAAATCACAACAATTGAATAGATTATCAGACCTGTTTTATACTATGTAGTGTTAATATGTATTTAATTAAATAATTATTCTCAACAATGAATTCTCTGAGCTTAATGTGATTTTCAAAATTTCAATGTAAATGTTATTCAATCTAGGACATTTCATGCTTTTTGCAAATGCTGTTATGACTCCTGTGATCTTTTAAGAAAAGTGAGTGATTTGAAAATGTAATATCTTTTGATCTTTTCTGATTAAATGACTTCTTTCTTTAAATGACTGACCTTTAAAAGGTCTGCTACCATGATGCCATTTTCCATAATACTTGCTTGACCCCATTCTAGTTGTTTTAAAAATGTTAAATACTTAGAATTTTGTAAGCACAGCATTTGCGGAATTTGTAATTTAATACTGTAAATTGAGGTCAGCAGGAGAGATGCTGATACTTGAATAGTAGTGCACTTTTGTGTATACCTTTATCTTGAATATCCAGATGTTTTTGAATGTCACATAATAGTGAGATATATCTCTGAAAAATTCTAACAAATATCTGATGCTGAATCAGTCTTGTGAAGGTTATATTTTTATAGAGAGGAATCAATCACCTCAAGATCAGTAAACTGAGATTAAAATGTGGATTTTAAAAATTTACATGAAGTAGCATTCAAGTCTTTGTAGAACACAAAGGCCAATTTTGTTACATTAATTGATATTATTACATGTTTCAATTTATTTTATTTTTTTTAATTCCAACTTATTTGGGATGAATTTGTATTCAAAATATACTGAATAATTGGACTTCTATTTCTTATTACATAATTTAAATATGTATATGAATAAATATTATTTATTTTAAATAATTTAAATATTAATTTATATGCCAAAATGAAATTGAAAGTAAAATTTTTGAAGGACTTAATTATTAGAAATAGAGCTCAAATTTTTAAAACACATATGTTTGTCTTCTAGTTAATATCTTTGCATCCTCAAATTCAACATTATTCTTTTTTTTTCAATGTTATAAGATTAAACATCAATTACAGGAGGGGAAAAAAACTATAAAAAACACAAACACTGCAGGCTGACCAATATGCTTCTAAATAGCCAAGAAATCACTAAAAAAATCAAAGAGGAAATAAAAAATACCTAGAAACAAATGACAATGAAAACATGACAACTCAACACCTATGGGATGCAGTAAAGGCAGTGCTAAAATGGAAGTTTATAGCAATACAAGTCTACTTCAAGAAACAAGAGCAATATCAAATAAACAACCTAACCTTACACCTAAAGCAACTAGAAAAAGAACCAAAAAAAAAAAAAATTAGTAGAAGGAAAAACGTCTTAACATCAGAGCAGTAATAAACGAAAAAAAAAAAAAAAATGAAGGAAACAATATCAAAGATCAGTAAAACTAAAAGCTGGTTCTTTGAGAAGTTAAACAAATTTGACAAGCCACTAGCCAGACTCATCAAGAAAAAAAGAACATTATTCTTCTTGGTTTTAAAAAAATGATTATCTATTGGAAGAAACTTTGGAGAACATTGAGCAAAGGTATCACAGAGCTTGTACTATGATTTGAAAAAATATCTCCCAAAATTTTATTTCCTGACTAAATTACATAGTTTGGTAAAATGTATGAATGCTCTAAATTGACAAGCAAAACAACAAAGAATGCAGTGTGATGTTATGAGTTGGTAGAACATGTCATTAAAGCACAAATTTAAATACTTCCAGGAGGAAATAGTTTATTGTAGAATGCAGTGTTTTCTGTCAACACTGTAAATACATTCAAGTATCCTAATTCAGATAAATTAAGTCAAGCTCCCCAAAGGAGCTTTCACAAGAGGAACACGAATCTTCATCATTGATACTTAAAGATGTGTGTTGAATCAGAGGAGTGCAAGAAGGCTGGATACAATTTTTAAGAGACCCTAAGAACCAATGAGATCATTATGTCCACTGCTCCTATTTATAATGAAAAACAAAATAGGCACACTGGATGACAAAGTAATTACTAAGGAAATACAAATGGTACGGGGAGGGAGGGGGGAGGGAGGTTCAGGATGGGGAACACGTGTATACCTGTGGTGGATTCATGTTGATGTATGGCAAAACCAATACAATGTTGCAAAGTAATTAACCTCCAATTAAAATAAATAAATTTATATTAAAAATATTGAGGATTTCCTTGGTAAATGTTCTGATGCTCTTCTATCTTCTGAAATAGAGATTTTTTTTTCCTAAGGTTTTTTTTTTTTTTTTTTTCCTATCTCTGTTTTGCTCGTGGCCTCTATCTGAGATCTGTGCAATAGATAAATCTTCATACACTGACAGAAGACTAAAGATAGGCATTATTTTATCTCTTCTATCCCCAAAATGTTGAAACCCAGAAATTCCAAACCTATAATCTTAATATCAACACACAGAAAAATCCCAGACAGACTGCCAAACAGGTGACTTCATAGCACTAATAGAGATTCAGTTCAGTTCAGTTCAGCTGCTCAGTCGGGTCCAACTCTTTGCGACCCCATGAATCACAGCACACCAGGCTTCCCTGTCCATCACCAACTCCCAGAGTTCACTCAGACTCACGTCCATCGAGTCAGTGATGCTATCCAACCATCTCATCCTCTGTCATCCTCTTCTCCTCCTGCCCCCAATCCCTCCCAGCATCAGAGTCTTTTCCAAATGAGTCAACTCTTCACATGAGGTGGCCAAAGTACTGGAGTTTCAGCTTTAGCATCATTCCTTCCAAAGAAATCCCAGGGCTGATCTCCTTCAGAATGGACTGGTTGGATCTCCTTGCAGTCCAAGGGACTCTCAAGAGTCTCCTCCAACACCACAGTTTAAAAGCATCAATTCTTCTTCAGTGCTCAGCTTTCTTCACAGTCCAACTCTCACATCCATACATGACCACAGGAAAAACC
This sequence comes from Bos grunniens, assembly GCF_055505025.1. Lineage (NCBI taxonomy): Eukaryota > Metazoa > Chordata > Mammalia > Artiodactyla > Bovidae > Bos > Bos grunniens. The sequence goes on along the minus strand of NC_141194.1, from coordinate 118,680,409 downwards.
ATAGCCTTGACTAGATGAACCTTTGTTGGCAAAGTAATGTCTCTGCTTTTGAATATGCTATCTAGCTTGGTCATAACTTTCCTTCCAAGGAGTAAGTGTCTTTTAATAGAAATTAGCAGCACCCAAAATAGGTTGAATGATACTAAATCATGTTAATAATATTACTAGATTAGTTAATGTGTTAGAAAAGTGTGTGTGTGCTTGGCCTGAGTAAGTGATTTGATAGTTTGTTTTCATATATATATTTAAATAAGAAAAGAAGCCAAACTAAATGACATTAAAATCAAATGGATTTTTAACTGCTTGAATGAGCTAATAAACACTCATTTTCTCATTTACTCATTCATTCAAGGACTAATTATTTAGAGCCCTGACACTATATCAAGCACTGAAATTCAGAGGTTAATAAAATGAAGTCTTTTGTCTTACAGAGCTTACTTTTGAGTGTGTGTGTGTGTGTTGTGTGTGGGGTGTGTGTGTGTGTGTGTAGTAGTAGTAGCAGTAGTAGTGGTAATAGTGATGTGTATGGACTTTGCAGTTAGCAAAAGCTGGACTGGATTGCTAGGTCAAACATTTAGTATACATACAGTTTGGACTTGTTCCCTAACTTCTCTATACCTTAGCTCCTCATGTGTAATGAAACAATAATACTAGTACTGAATCATAAGGTTGTGTGTGGATTTGAGATCACACGCCACAGTAGCTACTAGCTGTCCATCAAAATCCAATGAACTTATCTTCATTTAATCACTTATATCCAATATCAGTAACATTCTGAGGTGCTGGGGACTGGACTTTAATGTATAAATTTGGGAGACACAATCCATCCCATAACAGTGAGTGGCCTCAAATCACCAAATAAAGAACTTTCCAATAATTAGAGATGTGAAAAGCTGGCATGGACTGTCTTGATAGCTCTCTGTTATTAGAAATGATCGAGCAAGCTATAATTGATGTTTAAAATGGATTTTTTTTAATTGGGGAGAGAGGTTTGGCTAAATTATATTCCTATTTTATATAATGATAAATGAGTAGTTTAAAACTATCTACATACATTATATGCTCTGTTCATAGTTATAGTTCCTTAAGCAACCAATTGGTAACCAATATATTAGTCAAATAAAGCTGTCTGGATAAACTGATCAGTACATGAGTACATCTGAATATTTTTGTAGTACTGTATAATTTCCAAACTCTTTTTATAACATTTTTAAATTTCACAATAACACAATTGGTATGATAGAGGAATTATTTGTATCTCATATTTACAGATGTTGACAGAGACAAAGAGATCGGGAAATTTGCCACAGAAATTTTGCCACACAAAATTTGCCACACAAAAAAGCTCAGACCCACAGAAATTTTCTTTTCCTTCCTACCATTCAACCCTGGTTCTATGCATTCTACACCAGAGCATCCTGAGCCACAGGACAAGAGTAATGCATATTTTTGAAAGAAAGAAAGAAAGTGAAGTCACTCAGTCGTGTCTGACTCTTTGTGACCCCATGGACTGTAGCCTACCAGGCTCTTCTGTCTATGGGATTTTCCAGGCAAGAATAGTGGAGTGGGTTTCCATTTCCTTCTCCAGATCTTCCCGACCCAGGGATTGAACCTGGGTCTCCCACATTGTAGGCAGACGTTTTACCAACTGAGCCACCAGGGAAGTATCTTTCTGAAGCAAACTTTTTTTTTTGTTTTATGGTAGCAAAATAAATAATTTTGTTCAAATCAAAATGGCTTCCCCAGTGGCTCAGAAGGTAAAGAATCTGCCTGTAACGCAGGAGACCGGAGTTAGATCCCCAGATCAGAAAGATCCCTTGGAGAAGGAAATGGCAACCCACTCCAGCATTCTTGTCCAGAGATTCCATGGACAGAGGAGCTTGGCAGGCTACAGTCCATGGCATCACAAATAGTCAGACACGACTGAACGACTTACACTTTCATATCAAAATAAACATCATTATGTTATGCAGTGAAATTCTTTATTTAAATTTTTGAAACAAAACAGATTTACTGAAGTTTTTGTTAATGGAAGACTGTTGTGGACAAACTCCATTTGTGGTACTCATATACCCTTCTACACCTTTAGGAAGTTTCAGTAGAAAAGTTTATAAAATTCTGCCACACATAATGCTGTCACCTTGCTGTGAAGCAACACTGGTCCTACCTGAAGAAGTGATTTCTGTATGCAAGTGATCATCCATCTAATAAAAACTGCTTATAAAATACAGTTTACTGCAAGCATTTGCTTCATTCACAGCTAATTAATCCATCAGAGAGAGCCTCCGGTATTAATTACTTTCACTCCTCTCCAATCAACCTGCACCAGATTTACACCCCTGACCCTGAGAGAAGAATCTAAACTTATAACTCTGGGTGTGATTTTTATAATATCTCCTGGCATGTTAAAAATAGGGATAACCAATTACTGAAGGATATTCTCTTATTTTTAATCTAGCACTAGAAAACACAAATTTGGGTTATGTTGCCAAAGGGGCTTCATTTAATTATGTTGAAAACTCTCTTACTTTTAATTCTCACAATGAACAAATGTCATCCTTCTGAAGTGAATATTATTTATTTGTTGAATTCTGAGATCCTGTTTCTGAAATAGGATGGTTTCAAATGGCCAGTTCTGGACTTGTGGACACAGTGGGGGAGGGAGTAAGTGGAACGAATGGAGAAAGTAGCATCAACATATATACACTATCATGTGCAAGATGGATAGCAGGTAAGAAGTCGCTGTATAGCACAGGGAGCCCAGTCTGGTGCCTTGCGGTGACCTGGAGGGATGGGATGGGGAGGGGAGGGAGGCTCCGGAGAGAGACGATGTATGTATAATTATGGCTAATTCATGTTGTTGTATGGCAGAAACCAACACAACACTGTAAAAATAAAAAAAAATAAAAAAAGGCCAATTCTACATGAAAGTTTTGATTCTGGGGATATTTTGATATGACTGAGTGTAAATAGCTATAGTAAATTACAAAAACATTTTTTCTAATTATCAAGGGCTACGAACACTGCACATCCTTGGCTTTCATCTCAAACCTCAGATTTGTGACATTTTTGAGGGTTATGGATGAGTTAAGAATGCAAGTGATGAGTATAAATTGCTTGTGTTGTGCTGTGCTTAGTAGCTCAGTCATGTCCATCTCTTTATGACCCCATGGACTCCAGCCTGCCAGGCTCCTCTGTTCATGCAGTTTCTCCAGGCAAGAATACTGGAGTGGGTTGCAATGCCCTTCTCCAGGAAAAATTGCTTGTATGTAAAAAAAAGGAAAAAGAGAGAGAGACATTTGATGGGGCTCTTTTTACCCAAAGGCACTAAAATTTTCCCAATATCTAATACTCTTTTTGCAAAATGTGGATTCAGCCCGGCTGGGCCATAGGTCTCTTAGCTGCCTCCCATAGCTGCCTCCCTCTCAGCAGCTTCCCCTCCATCTCTTGAAACTCCAAGAATTTTGGATTCACTAGGTCTTCCAGGAGAGTGGGACAATAATTCACATTTCTCACAAGTTTCTGAATGATCCTAATGCTGCACACTGACATATCAAGGACAATGATCTTCAAACTAGACATTGCCTCCAACCTCAGTCCGCGTGCTCTAGGAAGTCCTTAGAAAGATGTAAGATCTCATTGTTGATGGTATAGAAACATCTTACAGTGGGAATTATATTGAGCTTCTCTTTGTTAGTTCATCAAAAGCCTCTGTCAGTACTTGACTATGCACTATTAAGGAGTGTTCTAAACAATTCTGTCCCTGGATCTCTGCATAGAAGGTGGTGTATATCAGTCTTGCCTAGAAGGCAAGACCTTACTGTACAGATCTGCCTTGTGGTTTTCCTTAGAAATCCTCACTCAATTCTTCTGCTCCAGATGTGACACCAGCCTAGTGGCCATTCCACTGTAAAAATGCCCCTTCCCCACAAGCCACTCTGGGATTAAAAGATGCATGTACCTGTTGTAAATTCTCATCCACATATAATCCTGCTTCTTTTGAAGTGTTACTGACACTCCTGTTTCCTCTCTGTATAGTATTCCCAATGTCAGACCCCCTTCTCTATCATCCTTGTAGCTCATCTTAACAGTATTGAGAGGCAGTGATGTAAGGTGGTTAAGATCCTACTTAAAATGCTTAAAGTGTGTGCATGCTCAGTCACTTCAGTCCTGTCTAACTCTTTGTGACCCTATGGACTGTAGCTCGGCAGTCTCCTCTGTCCATGGAATGGAATTCTCTAGGCAAGAATACTGGAATGGGCTGCCATGCCCTTCTCCAGGGGATCTTCCTGACCCAGAGATCAAACCAGGGTCTCCTGCATTGGCAGGTGGATTCTTTACCAGTGAGCCACCTGGGGAACCCACAATGCTTAAAGTGCCTAGTTTCAAACCTTATTTTATCATTCACTAATTGAGTTAGGTTGGGCATGTTATTGAACCTCTGTGTCTCAGTTTGTTACATGTAAAATATGAATAAGAATAACACCTTATCTCATACAGTTGTTAAGAGGTGTGAGGATTAAATTAGTTATCATTTGCAAATGGTTTTGTACAATGCCTGCCAAATGTACAGCAAGTACAGTGTTTGTTGGATAAACTATAACTTACTATTTATTTCCTCCTAGACCTAAATACTTATCCATCAATATTTCAGAAAATACAATTTTATCCTCAATGCTCCTTAGGAATTAATTAGTTCATATTTTATCGATTTTTTTAAGCAGGCTAGCTTCTTCTACTAAGCTATCCACCTTCTCAAGGTTGCCTTCAATCTTTTACCCTCAAATCTAAAGGCTTCTTCTGGGTACTCACTTTCCATCTGTGAATTTCAACACTATGGAACAATCCATTTTTATGAATTTTGCCATGATTTGGATTTATCTTTTATTTTTAAAATGTACAATATTTCCTTTGTTTAAATCATATTTTCTTCCTCATTACAAAGGTAGCCTGTGCCAAACACCAAAGAAACAAATCTCAAAAGCAGAAATAAAGATCAAACTCGCATCTCTTATGTCTCCTGCTTTGGCAGGTGGGTTCTTTTCTTTACCACTAGTGCCACCTGGTAAGCCCCAAAGCCCTATGGGGAAATGAAATCAGCAAATTAAAAGTCATACAATTAACTGGGCATACTCAAAAGAAAATTTCATTACCATGTTTTAGTGCTGGAGTATGGGCTCACCCCTCCAGACCCACTGTAATGGCCACACTGAAGTATCTATTCTCTCTAAAGATTGCTCTTCTGAAAAGATGCTCTGAGAAATATGCTTTTCTCAGTCTTATTATTTTCCCAGATATACTGACATCTATGGAGCTTCCTGGCTACTTTGCCTGTTTGTTTGGCTCAGACGTATTTTAGTCATTTCATAAAGTGGTAACTTGTTGGAGCATTTTCAACACATATTGTCTTAACAGAAGAATTTTTAATGGATGAGCAGTAGTCTGTGGGACCAAAGTGTCACAATTTATTTAAAGAATCTCATCATGTTGGCATTTCTATTTTTTCCATATCTTGATAGTATTCACAAATATATTGTGTTACTTATATACCTCTGCCTGGAAATACTTACATTTAGAATGGGTTATTTCCTTGGGAGGAATTCTTAGAAGGAAACTTGAAAGTTCAGATAATATTTTAGGCATTGCATGCACAGTTCCTTCCAAAAAACACTGTCAATTAGTGTATCTTGCACATATGAACTTTAAAACAAGAAAATATTTGATAGAAAAATGTTCCTAAGAAAAGGACCTGAGATCATCAAGAAAGTACATGTTTGGTTTATTCCAGGAGGGATAAGGTAGGCAGTGTGTCTAGAAATGAATAAAAGGGAAGTGGTAGGAAATAAAGTCATAGAGGTAGCAAGGGACTAAATGGGGTGGTGGTCTCACAGGACATTGTAAGAACCTTGGCTTTGTCTCTGAACAATATGGAGAGTCAATGGAATGTTTTGAGAAGAAAATAGATACGATGCAACTGATTTAACAATTACTCATCTCACTTGCTAGTAAAGTAATGCTCAAAAATCTCCAAGCCAGGCTTCAGCAATACATGAACCATGAACTTCCAGTTGTTCAAGCTGGTTTTAGAAAAGGCAGAGGAACCAGAGACCAAATTGCCAACATCTGCTGGATCATGGAAAAAGCAAGAGAGTTCCAGAAAAACATCTATTTCTGCTTTATTGACTATGCCAAAGCCTTTGACTGTGTGGATCACAATAAACTGTGGAAAATTCTGAAAGAGATGGGAATACCAGACTACATGACCTGCCTCTTGAGAAACCTGTATGCAGGTCAGGAAGCAATAGTTAGAACTGGACACGGAACAAAAGACTGGTTCCACATAGGAAAAGGAGTATGTCAAGGCTGTATATTGTCACCCTGTTTATTTAACTTATATGCAGAGTACATCATGAGAAATGCTGGGCTGGAAGAAGCACAAGCTGGAATCAAGATTGCCGGGAGAAATATCAATAACCTCAGATATGAAGATGACACCACCCTTATGGCAGAAAGTGAAGAGGAACTAAAAAGCCTCTTGATGAAAGTGAAAAAGGAGAGTGAAAAAGTTGGCTTAAAGCTCAACATTCAGAAAACGAAGATCATGGCATCTGGTCCCATCATTTCATGGGAAATAGATGGGGAAACAGTGGAAACAGTGTCAAACTTTATTTTTGGGGGGCTCCAAAATCACAGTAGATGGTGATTGCAGCCATGAAATTAAAAGACGCTTACTCCTTGGAAGGAAAGTTATGACCAACGTAGATAGCATATTGAAAAGCAGAGACATTACTTTGCCAACAAAGGTCCATCTAGTCAAGGCTATGGTTTTTCCAGTGGTCATGTATGGACGTGAGAGTTGGACTGTGAAGAAAGCTGAGAGCCGAAGAATTGATGCTTTTGAACTGTGATGTTGGAGAAGACTCCTGACAGTCCCTTGTACTGCAAGGTGATCCAACTAGTCAATTCTAAAGGAGATCAGTCCTGGGTTTTTTTGGAAGGACTGATGTTAAAGCTGAAACTCCAATACTCATGCGTGTATACTCATGGCCACCTCATGCGAAAAGTTGACTCATTGGAAAAAGTCTGATGCTGGGAGGGATTGGGTGCAGGAGGAGAAGGCAACGACAGAGGATGAGATGGCTGGATGGCATCACCGACTCAATGGACATGAGTTTGAGTGAACTCCGGGAGTTGGTGATGGACAGGGAGGCCTGGCTGCTGCAATTCATGGGGTAGCAAATAATTGGTCACAACTGACCAACTGAACTGAACTGAACCGGCTGCCATGTTGAGAAGAGACTGATGGGGCCTAAGGACAGAAGCAGTTAGACCTCTTAGGAGACAAGTACACTAACAGAGAAAGGAAACAAGAGACGGCACTGACTTGGAACTCAGTGATGGCAGTAGGTAAGAGATCCTATATTTTAAATACATTTTACGGGTCGAACTGACATGAGTTGTTAATTGACTGAATATGTCATGCTGAAGAAAGAGAAGAATTAGGAATGACTAAGCATTGTAACGGAGAAGACAATGGCACCCCACTCCAGTACTCTTGCCTGGCAAATCCCATGGACGGAGAAGCCTGGTAGGGTGCAGCCCATGGGGTCGCTAGGAGTCGGACATGACTGAGTGACTTCACTTTTACTTTTCACTTTCATACATGGAGAAGGAAATGGCAACCCACTCCAGTGTTCTTGCCTGGAGAATCCCAGGGATAGGGGAGCCTGGTGGGCTGCCGTCTATGGGGTCGCACAGAGTTGGACATGACTGAAGCGATGCAGCAGCAGCAGCAGCAGCAAGCACTGTAATTTGATCAGCTGGAAGGATAGAGTTCCTGTTTGTCAAGATCTGGATAATCTCTGAAGAGTAGGCTTTTTTGAGATGCAGGTAGAAACCATCCTAGGTCCCAGAGAAAAAGGGCAGGAAAATCCACACTTTAATGGGCTATGTAATGGGTCACTGACCTGAATAACTATTTTAAAGGGGATAGAACATGTAACAATCTGTTTTATTTATTTTCTCATTATCTCTGTCACATCATTCCTTATGTCATAATTATCTGCATGCTATCTCAGCTGGATCACATACTAACTTTGGGCAAGCCATTTAATTTTTCTGAGCTTTAGTTTCCTCAGCAATGAGATAAGGCAATGAAGACAACATTATTTAAGTGCAAGAATTCAGTGAGAAGATGCATGAAGGGCGCCCAGCACAATGCTTGCCACACAGTTACGTTTCAACAAATCTCAATTTCTCTCTTTTCCTCCACAAATTATAAATGCCTTCAGAAAAGAAATGTTGCCTCTGTAGCATTCACAGCAGGCCATACATTACCTTACATTATATAGAGAGAGTGTGCCGTATTTATTTAAATCCACTGAAATGGAGTAAGTGTTTAATAAGCATTTTTTTTTTAGCCACTACTATCAGTGATCCCCGGAGAAGGCAATGGCACCCCACTCCAGTACTCTTGCCTGGAAAATCCCATGGATGGAGGAGCCTGGTAGCCTGCAGTCCATGGGGTCACTAAGAGTCGGGCACGACTGAGCAACTTCACTTTCACTTTTCACTTTCATGCATTGGAGAAGGAAATGGCAACCCACTCCAGTGTTCTTGCCTGGAGAATCCCAGGGGCGGGGAAGTCTGGTGGGCTGCCGTCTATGGGGTCGCACAGAGTCGGATATGACTGAAGCAACTTAGCAGCAGCAGCAGCAGCAGTGATCCCAAATCATTTGTATAAATTGCAGGTAAGGTTACATACATAATTCTTTGCACTCATCATTCATATCATGTCCCTCTAGCCTCCAGTTATTTTTTGATAAAGTCTATTTTACTAAAAACTACTTTCACTGCTTGCATGTTTTATTTTGAATTTCAAGTAAAAGTGGTTCGTGCATATCTTCTGCCTCCCACTTTCAGTTCCTCTATCAGAAGTGAAGGGCTCACTGTCTTCTCTTCACCAGGCCTGGGAAGAATGAGCTCCATGTTGTTTTCTCTCAGGAAGAGGGATGACAAGGTAGCTGTGTCTAGGAAGTCTACTCCAAGATCAGAGAGCAGTGACGGGATGTAAATGTCTTCCTGCTCTGCCACCTGTGATACCAGAAGCTCTGCTCTATGTCATATCTCTTAGGAACAACCGCTTGGGCTCCATTTTCAAGTTCAACATTGACACAGTCATGTGGGTGCCAGGAGGGCTGGCTGTGAACACACAGACTCTGCTCCTTCTCTTCTACTTTCAGCTTTGGTTACCCATGGAGGAGAAGCAGCTTGGGGTTCTTCATGAGCACTCCAAAACCCTTGGGATAATTGGCCGCCTCTTACTTTATACTGCCTTCAAGAGTCAGAAGAAAGAGTTTTCTTCGGATTGTGTGCACTCCATATGTTAATACTAGGGTTCAAGTTCTTCACATCATAAGTCTAAATTACCAGGATACTCAGTCTTCAGGCCACTCTGAGAAGATAAACCATGCTCCATGCTCAAACTCCTTGATTGAAGCCAAAACATCCCCTGCAATAGCATTTTTTTCTCATTTACCATTGCAGGAATTGTACCAAATCACAGGGAGACATCTAATCAGCTAATTGAACAAATTCAGACAGGATACCATAGAATTATTCCCAGATAGATTAGTATTTATCTTCTTTTTTAATGTCTACAGGGCAGGTAATTCCCAAACCTTAAGTTTATGGTAGAATTGAGTGAACTTCACCATCAAGAAATGCTTCTTTATTTCAAAACGATCTCCCTCAGTCTGTGCTTGTTCTTTTCTGTTCTCTCCTTTTTTGACCATAGAAATGGCTATTTTGCAAAGCCTTTTAAAATCCATTCTACATTAATTCCAATGGAAACTTAGGTGACAGTTGTGCTTCAAAAAAATAAAAATAAAAAGCTTAGTGTTTTCTATGCAAATCACTTCCTATTTATGTTTATGAAATATATCGGGTAAAAACTTCAAAATGATGACCTTTGTACATTCTTAAGCCAGTTACAGACCTCAATTTAAATTGCAACCACTTATAATGAGAAGCACAAGCACCACAACTCGAGAGTAGCCCCCGTTGGCTGCAACCAGAGAAAATCCCTCCCAGGAACAAAGACCTAGCGCAGCCAAAAATAAATAAATAACACTACAAATTGCAAAAGCTGCTATTTTTTTAATTAACAAAGAGATAATGAAATGTATTTATATATTTACTTCCTTAGATATTTAGATCTTCCATCATAAAAAAGCTGTGAGGTGGCTAGAAATTTAGGGTATTACTACTCAGTGTTAAATAAAAGTCAGAGAGCAGTATAACTATATGTTGAATAAATTAAACAAAATGAATAAAGTGCAAAAAAGTTAGTATAACCTAAAAAATAAAACATCAAGAAAATAAACAATTAGAGAAGCTAAATATTACAGATGGGTTCAGTCATGAAACACTGATAGAACAACTAGAGAAACCTAAATGAAAAAGGTCATGATGAAAGTAGAGAATGAAATAGATCCTAGGATTCTCATGTTTGTCTCAGTTTTGGTTCATATTTATATAATTATAAGTGACTAAAGTTTAAGACATTTGCAATCTCATGTTAAACAAGTGTTGCTGTTGTTTTTCTTAAATATATGATTTTGGTCAACCTTTAAGTCAGGCTGTGTGGCCAAATGATGGAAATCTAAAATGCCTAGCTTCAAATGATCACCTAGGGATGAGAAGTTCATGGAAATGAGCAGGGTGCCATTCGTTAGCATGTCAAGGATGCTTCTTCAACAGGATGCCATTAAATTATTGTGGTGATAATTGAGACACTAAAAAGAGACAGATGCTGGGCCTGTAGTTCCTAAGATCTTATAACCCATTAACAATTAAATTTGAATGAGCTAACATAACTTTACTCTCACTAAATTAACAACTGGGAATATTCTTTTTGAAGCTGTCTTTTTTTCAGGCATGTTTTTGCCTGATTTTAAAGGCAAATTGCAACTCTGTTATGGTACAGGATTCAGGAGACAGAGCAACCAGGTATTAGGGATGTTCCCATATTCTCTGAATTGGAACCCGGGTGGAAGCCAACCAAGGCAGGGCTGGAACTGGCAGTCCAATTAGATCAGAGTGATCTGATGGATATTGTTGACGTACAGAGCAAAAATGTGTGGGTAGGTCAGTTCTTTCAGGGAAGGCATGTGAAAGCTCCCAGTGAGGAAAGCAACCTCAAGCGCTAGGTGCATGTGAGACTGAAGAGAATACAGGAAGGTAACACAATTCCAATCTGACTGGCCTGAATTAGCCAGGATAGATGAGTATATGCTGTGGTTACAAATTCATCCAGAATTTCACTGGCTTAACACCATGGCTGTACTTCTTGCTCCCAAAATTCCCAATGCAGGTACTCTGATCCAGGCAGATTTGATCTCATAATATTGTTATTTCAATGTACAGCAGGGGAAGAGGGAGTAGAGTGGAAGCTTGCAATAAAGATGAATAATAGGTGCAGAGTGAGGACACACCATTTCCATGGATAAACCACAGCCTAGAACCAAAAACATGGCCCCACATAACTGCAAGACAGCGGGCAAATACAGTTAAGTACATGCAAATGTGTAAGCAGTAAGTACATCTGAACCAAGGTCTGAGCTGAAATAGAGGAAGATTATTACAAGCAAAGCAAAACTGGTAAAACAAACAACAACAACAAAACCTTAAAGCTATAATCAGATAGACAAAGTCAGAAAATTAAGAAGCAGGTCTAGAGAACACTGGGCTAAAACTACTCTATTAAAAAGGAAGTGGCAGGGGATAAGGAGCAAGATCCAGTTTAGGTAGTTTTGTAATAGATCTTGGAAAGGCAGTGCTATTGTGTAGAAAGAATATGAATTTAAGATTTCTACAGATGTTAGATTATAACAGAGTCTATACCATTCTTACTAAGAAACATTTCAGGTTATATGACTTCTCTAATGCTAAACTTCCTTGTTAGATGTTATGGACTGAACTTTGTCTCTCCAAAATTCCTATGTTTAAATCCAACTTCCAAGACCTCAGAATGTGACTGTATTGGGAGACAGGGTATCTCAAGAAGTAATTAAATGATAAATAGGTGAGCAAACCCTCATCCAATATAACTGGTGTCCTTATAAAAAAGACACAGAAAGAAGAGCATATAAACATAGCGGGGGCAGAAAGCCATCCACTAGCCAAGGAGGGTGAGGCCTTAGAAGAAACCAACCCTGCTGACATCTTGATCTCAAGAATTCTACCCTCCAGAACTGTGACAAGATAAATTTCTGTTATCCAACTCACTTTGTCTGTGGTAATCTGCAGACACCCCTAGCAAACTAATATTAATGCATGTGCCAAAGTGAAATAACATCAAGATGAAAGGTTGTTGTTGAATCACGCGAATACACGGGGATTCTTGGCCCCCGGAGGAGAAGAAATCAATCCGGGGCCAGAGACGAGGCTTGATCGCTCAGAGCTTTTGTGTAATAAAGTTTTATTAAAGTATAAAGGAGATAGAGAAAGCTTCTGACATAGGCATCAGAAGGGGGTAGAAAGAGTACCCGCTTGCTAGTGTTAACAATGAAGTTATATAATCCAAAGAATATCTGGAGGTTGTAAAGACCTCATCAGACCTACTCCCATAATTTACATTTTAAGATAACACTGTCCTCAGGCAAGATACATCCTTGTAAAGACCAGGTCTACTCCCATAATTAACGTTTTAAGATAACAGAAGGTTGAATCCAAAGACTGTCCTTAGGCAGGATACATTATTGTTATATAATCCTAAGGAATGTGGAGAAAGAAAAAAAGTTTGTCCTTTCTTCCTCCTTGAGAATTCTAGACCCCTCTCTCTTTGGGGACCCCTAGACTCCCTATCAACCTGCCTAGGAACTGACTCTCTCAAATAGTTGCCCAACATATACTCCTTCCTGTGAAAGCACTTTGCTGCTGCTGCTGCTGCTAAGTCGCTTCAGTCGTGTCCGACTCTGTGCGACCCCATAGACAGAAGCCCACCAGGCTCCCCCGTCCCTGGGATTCTCCAGGCAAGAACACTGGAGTGGGTTGCCATTTCCTTCTCCAATGCATGAAAGTGAAAAGTGAAAGTGAAGTCGCTCAGTTGTGTCCGACTCTTAGTGACCCCATGGACTCTACAGCCTACCAGGCTCCTCCATCCATGGGATTTTCCAGGCAAGAGTACTGGAGTGGGGTGCCATTGCCTTCTCCATGAAAGCACTTTAATAAATAGTAAAATGTTATAACACAGCTGATTGTTTTTGTGCTATGCTTTTTTAAAAAGAATTATTGCTCCTCAAATATGGCACTGACACTTATTATTGAATTCCCGGTGTTTCACACAAATCCTGGGCACATATGGGTGTTATAAAAAAGTTTGTGGGAGGAAGGAAGGATGGAAAGAAGGCCAGCCTATGGGATATTATTATCAGGGATTCAGAGAGAAGAAGTAATAAAAGTTATAACCTAGGTAAAAAAGACTGGGGGGAAAACTTAAAACATCAGTAAGAATGGCCATGGTCATTGAGCCAATTTTTACTAAAGCAAGTATTCCTAATATGTCTCATGCTCATGGCAGGAATCAAGATTCATGTAGGAGATGGCTTATCTTTTGATAATAGATGTGTACAGTTATGAGGATCCAGGCATGTGCTAAAAACAAACAATATTGACTTTACCATCTAATGACACTGTGAAATACTTAAGAACCTCACCATGAAGTTTTACTGTGTTTCAAATGACAGTAGTGCATTTAGGACCTTAGTGGAAGGGTTTCAATGGGAAGAGAGCATCTTCATCTAGGACATCTCAGGTGTAAAGAATGATTCAGTGTGACATACATTTACTGAGCACCTTCTCACACATGGTGTCTGCTCAGTTACCAGGGAATAGAAAGGTGACTAAGACCAAATTCCTGGTCCCAAGAGCATGTAAAACTCTGCTATTTTGGAAATGATTCCTATTTTCTCATCCAAATAAGCAAAAATCAGCAAAAACACACCTGTGTTTGTATAGTTAACATAAAAATAAATAGCAGCACCTCCAGGCTTGAAAATAACAATTACCTCTCAAATAATCTCCCTGAAGCCTAAAATAATTTATTTGCATTTTCAGAAAAGGAAATTGAAGTTAAAAATGCACACAGATGCTCAGTAAATAGCTATTGAATGGAACAGAATTCTTGTTACAGTCAATAGAAAATAACTGTGGGTCAGCTAGCAGAGGTAGGTCAAGGATGTAGCTTGTGGTTAAAAAGATTTTTAAAAAAGCAAAAAATACAGAAGACTCTGTCATGGACTGTCAAGGTGTCAAAGGTCAGAGCATGACCAGAGCATCTGTGATTGTCTCTTATGGAAGGGATTAAATATGTAATTCCAAACCTTCTCAAGGGAGCTTTCAAGATATTTGAAAATGCACCTCTCTGGCATATTTGAAGTGTCTTATCTGTTACTGTTCCCCATTGTATCTTTCTCTTGTGAGAACTTGTATGTATGTACTGGTATATGTGTGGCAGGAACATGGTAACATTTTGAAGTAGGAACCAATCCAATGAAGTTTATCATCCTGAAGTTAATTTAATTCCCACCTTTACCCTTCATTCTATACTTCTAACTACAGTTCTGGAGAAGACTCTTGAGAGTCCCTTGGATAGCAAGAGATCAAACCAGTCAATCCTAAAGGAAAACAACCCTGAATATTCATTGGAAGGACTGATGCTATAGCTGAAACACCAATACTTTGGCCACCTGATGATTCATTGGAAAAGACCCTGATGCTGGGAAAGATTGAAGGCAGGAAGAGAAAGGGGTTGGAGGGGATGAGATGGTTAGATAGTATCACTGACTCAGTGGACATTAGTTTGAGCAAACTCTGGAAGATAATGAAGGACAGAGGAGCCTGGAATGCTGCAGTCCATAGGGTCACAAAAAGTTGGACATGATTTATTGACTGAACAACAACAACTATACTGCAAGGGAGCAGAATGTCTTCTAGATGATCTGAGAGCAGTTATACATGGTCTTCTGAGTTAGTGATCCTAGAGAGGCCCTACAGTCAGAATAAGGATGGTATACAGTGAATTGTATGGACAGATTCGGGAAGGTGGACTGCTGCTGTTGATAAGTTGCTTCAGTCATGTCCGACTCTGTGTGACCCCATAGACAGCAGCCCACCAGGCTCCTCTGTCCACAGAATTCTCTAGGCAAGAGTACTGGAGTGAGTTGCCATTTCCTTCTCTGCAGGAAGGTGGGAGAAATAGTCAAAACATTTCAGCAGAGACCTAGTTATTCATTCCAGCTTAGGCTTGAGCTAACATCATTGCTTCTATATACTATGCATTTAAGCACCTACAATGTGCCAGCAGTATGTAACATAACTTACAGAAGCCATCCACAACAGCCATACAGGTCTCCCAGGAATTCATGTTGTTATGCACATTTTTTATTGTCAAATTGAATCTTAAAATAAATTCTGAAACATCATGAAGCTAGGCAGTTAAAACAGCACAATTTGTTTCAAGGTCAGGGGGATTCTTGAGCTGCTACAGTACTTGGTGGAAAAAACAAAAGCACAGATTAAAGCAACCATTCTCAATGTCAGTGTTGTAACACATCATCACATCACAATCAATTTTTATAATTGTAGTTGACTTATAATGTTATATTAATTTTATCTGTTATATTAACTTGCTTATTTCTGTGATGTAGATACTGGATAATTTTATCTGTTATATTAACTTGCTTATTTCTGTGATGTAGATACTGGAGGCATATCGAGGTATTTATGCAAAAAGTGCTGAATCTGCCTTGGGAAGAGATGTTCTCGGCCAGCTTTCCAGAGATGCATGGGCCAATTTCAGCATCATGGCTGCTGCACTAAAGTTTGAAAAATGGTTTCCATTTTTATATATGCTAGAGTGGATTCAGGACTATCCCTAAAATACCATCATGCTTATTCACTTGCAATCAAATACATTTCCTTTATTAGGAGAATATGCCATACATGTCATTATTATGCATATTAAAATAAAAAACAAAAAGCCAAGGACTGTATTTTGTATTGAACATTAGCAAGTCTGGCATTCTTATGTAGCAGTTTGTTGAAAACTATGTTTTCACATGCTGGTCAGTAATCTAACCACATCTGAGTTAGGTGAGATTCTGTTAAATTATAGATTCCTGTTCCATCCATAAGAAAAGGAAAATGGTCTGAAAATGGGACCATGAGACTGCAACATGACAGCATGCTTCAAACATGCATGAGTCATGTTGAATGTGAGGTTTCATCAAACTATTATCCCCTTTTCAAGAGCTATGTCAGTCAACTATTAGCCAGTAACATGAATGGGAACTTGACTCCAAAAGGACTTGGTGTCCTCAACAGCCAGTTGCCTAGTTACAGGGAAGCTGGGCTTGTTCCAGGACTCTTGGCTTAGCTCATATCCCTATGAAGATTTCTCAAGAAATGGATCCCTGCAAGTCAAAAGGGAACTATTGGGTATTTAGAAAAAAAAAATGAGATGGGGCTCCCACATCTATATATATATATCAATATGCTTATGGCTTGAACTAAGCTTATTAGAGGAACCTGAAGTAGAGTGCTGGGAATGTATCTACCAGTCACACACACATGGTATGCCAGTAGATGTTAATGTATAAACACAAAAGGCCCATGAAAAACCTAGCATTTGGAGATGTTGTATTAATTAGTCAAAAATAAATTATTGAAGGACTTCTCAGAGTATTTATTATTCAAATATGTTCTGAATTTCCAAAAAGGGGTTATGGTATGTGGTGCTTCTGATTCACCATGGAATCTTTTCTTGTGTGTGCATCTAAGATTAAGGTTCTATGGTTTGGGATATGCAAAAATAAGGAGATCTTGAGATATTTATTTTAGTCATCATTAAATTAAGTGGAAAAATTAAAGGTCTAGCATCCCATGATGCTCAATCTTCTACCTGGGAAGAAAAACAATTCTTGATCCATGCACATATTTCCTTCCAGACAATGTAGCAGAGTTAAAACTTCTACTTTTTATTAGACATTTTATAGATATTTGGATGATCTTTAATAGGATTTGCAATTTTTTAAAGGGCCACTTACTAAATATTTTAGACTCTGCAGGATACATATGGTCTCTGCCTCATACTTTATATATCTGCCAACCATCTATCTATATACATACTTATTTTATACTATTTTCAAATTGTAAAAAATCACTCAGCTTACTTACATATAAAAATATGCTTCAGACCAAATTTGACCCACAAGCCACAGTTTGCTGACCCCTGATCTACAGTGACAGTTTCAAAGCTCATTGAAGGATTCAACATCAAACTGAATGACAAGCTTTCAAGGTTCTCAAAGAGGCTTTCCACTCCTCTTCACCCAAGCCCTCCTGATATGACTGTTAAGGTCTCTAAGATCAGACCTATTTTCTCTATGCTTCTGGGAATATGCAGCCCCTTGTGTCAGCCAAAACCAATCATTTTTCCTCCCCTTGGATTGATAGATTTGTGTTGTCCGCTCCCAGACTATTATGCATCATCAAGAGAATGTGACAAACGTATGTAATATCTGAGGTTAAATTATAAACGACATTGTGCTGCCTGCCTCAGTTTCACTTTCCTTCTTGACCACTTGTTCTGTGGGAAGGCAGCTGTCATACTGTGAAGACACTCAAATGGCCCTATGGAGTGGTGCACTTCGTAAGGAACTAAGACTTCCTCCCAGTAACCAGCAAGGAACTGAGGAGTTTTGCCAACAGCCACGAGAGTTAGTCATCTTGGAAGTAAATCCTCCAGCCTCAGTCAAGCCCATGGATGACTCTGCATCCCAAACGACAGCTTGATGGCAACCTCACGTCACACTCTGTGTCAAGACCACTCACCTAAGTGATGCCCATATTCCTCACCCACAGAAACTATGAGGTAATAAATATTTGTTGTATTTAGATTGCTAACTTTGGGGATAATTGTTTACACAGCAATACATAATACCCTCCTTTAGCTAACCATTGTGAACAACTAACTTGATGGCAAAATTATGGTTTTTTCAATTTCCCATAGTCATTTTTTGTAGGGATATTTTGATGTATATTTTGTTAGAAATAATGGATTACACAAATTCAACCTCTGTTTCTAGCTGTCATCTAAATGGTTAGAGACAGGTGAGATAAGGGATAGGGTGAAACTTAGAATTGAGGTGAAGCTCAGGAATAAACTAAAAGTAGAGTAAGACTTCCGTATGGGCCAAGGATGGGGTATAGATCAGATATGGGTTAAAAACAACAAAATTAGGGTAAGTCTACTTACATCCTTTAATATTTTTTTCATAGCAATTGATTATTTTTTATTCACATATTATGTTAGTTTCAGGTGTACAACATAGTGATACAATACTTTTATAAATCATATTCCATTTAAAGTTATTATGGACCTGGACTTCCCTGGTGGCTCAGAGGGTAAAGCATCTGCCCGCAATGCAGGAGACCTGGGTTCAATCCCTGGGTCGGGAAGATCCCCTGGAGAAGGCAACCCACTCCAGTACTCTTGCCTGGAAAATCCCATGGACGGAGAAGCCTGGTAGGGTACAGTCCATAGGGTTGCAAAGAGTCGGACATAATGAACAACTTCACTTTCACTTCCACTTTTATAAATCATATTCTATTAAAGTTATTATGGACCGAGACTTCCCTGGTGGCTCAAATGGTAAAGAGTCTGCCTGCAATGCTGGAGACCATGGTTCGATCCCTGGGTCAGGAAAATCCCCTGGAGAAGGAAATGGCAACCCACTCCAGTGTTTTTGCCTGGAGAATTCCATGGACAGGGGAGCCTGGTGGGCTATAGTCCATGGGGTCTCAAGGAGTTGCATACTACTGAGCAATTTCACTTTCATTTTCACAGACCTAGAAATTATCATACTATGTTAAGTAAGTCACACAGAGACAAATACCATATGATATCACTTACACGTGGAATCTAAAATAAAAGATACAAATGAACTTATAATTTTAAAATGACTGTTATTTTTGGCTAAGCCTGTCTTGATTCCTTCTGCTTCATTTTTTGAATAACCAAATTATTACTGTACACTGACAGAACAACAGACTTTACATATGTCAATTATAGTTAACTTAGTAATTTTTCTATACCCCTACCATCCCTTTATACCCATAATTACTTATTTATATGTTCATGAATGTTTATCAAGTGAAATAAATATTGAGTTGGCCAAAAAGTTCATTTGAGTTTTTTTATAAAATGCCATGGAAAAACCCAAAGGAACTTTTTGGCCAACCCAATAAAAGCTACTTGAGGGCAAGTGTCCTTAGTTCTCAATCTTACTATCCTTCCCAATGCTTAATGAAGCTAGGCAGAACAAAGTACACATAATATAGGACTGAGCATTGCAAAGTATCACTTCTAGTCCCATTTGGTAGCTTACAAGAGTCGTTTTGATTCTTTGAGTCTCAATGACCTAATAGGAAAACCAGGATAATAACTTTCTCACAGGGATACTTTGAGGTTAAAATGGAATGATGAATGTGAAAGAGCTTTGGTAACTTGGAATCTATGGAAATGTTAGGTGTTATTAAAACAGAGATCCAAATACACACTAAGTTAATTTATTCAAATGCTTTAGAGATTCTGTTTTTGTTTTTTTTTTTTCTAATAATGAGTCGTTTCTTTAAATGTATCAGTTAACAACTGTGTTTTCCTATTAAAGTCTTGTCTACATTTTAAAGAAGAAATAAAGCATATGGAAATCCTGATATAATCCATCTATATTACCATAAATATATAAGGAGGAAATATCAACATCTTATGTATGCTTTGTTTTTGTTGTTTTTAAAAGTTTTACTCTATAGAAATTAGGACATATCCCCACCTGTGATTAAAATGCATGACTGAAATTTAAAAACCTATTTCAGTCTCTTCAAGAATGTGATGTTAAATATGTTATCTCTCCCAATTATATGGTGAGATGCCTGAGATGGTGCATTTTCTTTCATTACAATTCAGTGCTCTTGCTCCAAATTCCTCTTTGTTTCCATTTCTTAAATTATAAAATCAGTGCATGCTGCTTCGTAATGGATTTGCTATTTGTTATTTTCTGTCACAGTAGTAGCTTAACTAAACCATTCACAGTTCATCAGTCTAAAAGAAATCCCACTCCAGCATTGCCATAGGGTGCAAGGAGGTGATTAATTAAGAAAACTTACAGATTTCTTATATGTGATCCCATGTGTTTCAAATCCAATGAGAATGAGAGAGTTTTTTGATACTGAAAAGAAAATTTGATCTTACAGAAAAACTTTGCCAGTAGTTCCATTCTCAGACTAGACAGACTACATTTCACACAATTGAACAGATTTTGGCATCAATGCATGTAAAAAAGAACCCTTTATGTTTTCAAATAGAGTTGAAATGTTACATGTTATCTGAAAAATGCAATAAACATTTCTGTGTTCATTTGATGTAGTCATGTTCCTGTGTACTGTGTGAGTATAGATGTGATCTTTGGAAAGGCGGTCCTAAGATGGCGGAGAAATAGGATGGGGAGACCACTTTATCCCCCACAAATTCATCAAAAGAACATTTGAACGCTGAACAAATTCCATAAAACAACATCTGAATGATGGCAGAGGACATCAGGCACACAGAAAGAGCCCATCGTCTTCGAAACAAGATAGGACAAAATATAAAAGATAAAAAGAGAGACAAAAGAGGTAAGGATGGAGATCCATCCTGGGAAGGGAGTCTTAAAAGAGGAGAAGTTTCCAAACACCAGGAAACACTCTCACCAGTGTGTCTGTGGGGAGTTTTGAAATCTCAGAAGGCAACATAACTGGGGGGGGGGGGGGGAATAAATAAAACCCACAGATTACATGCCTAAGGCAACTCTCAGCACCCCTAGCCACCACCAGCAAGCAGGGGCTGAACAGGGAGGTGCAGGCTGCATTGCTTAGGATAAGGACCAGGCCTGAATGCCCTGAGGGAAATCTAAGGGAACTAACGTAAGATAGCAATCCAAACTGTGGAATAGCCAGAGAGACAGGGAAAAAAAGAGAGAGAGAGACACAAGTGTGCTTAGAAAAGCCCTAACCTAAGGCACTGCCAGGCCCACTCACAGAACAAGGGACTGAACGAATACCAGAGGAGGGCTAGCAGGCTGTGGACCAGCCTATCCCCCAGCAGAGACAGGCAAGCGGGGGGTAGCCAGAGTCAGAAAGGGGCAATCTCAGCCCCACAGAGGCATCCTCTACCAAACTGCAAGCAGGCTCCATTGCTAACCAAAACTTCTTGGGGATTCTGGAAGGTTGACATCCTTCAGGAGGGTCCCAGCCAGAGATCAGCTCCCCAGAAGAGACACACGGCACACCTGACAAGAGCACGCCTGCAATCACCCAGAAAACAGAGCGACTGGAATGCGGGAGGTGATTAGACGCACCCCCCACCTGGGGGAGACTGCGCTTGCCAAGTACCTAGTCACCTGAGCTGCTCAGACCTGGGAAGGGCACAAAACGCAGGCCCAATCGAGTCTGTGTCATTGTGGAGTACCCAAGAACCTGAACCTGAGTGGCTTAGACCTGGGAAGTGCACCCAACCCAGGGGCCACCTCAGACAGTTCCCTGGCAGAGTGACCTAGAGCTTGAGAAGTGTAGACCATGAAAGCACACATGCTGTGATAGGGGGCAAACCCAGTGTGGCCAAGACACTGCGAGCACTCCCCACACATGCCAGTGATATTTGTTTGCAGCGTTTCTCCCTCCCCACAGTGCCACTGAACAAGTGAGACTAAATAAGTGACCACCTTCACCCCCTTGTGTCAGGGCGAAAACTAGACAATGAAGAGACCAGCAAACAGAAGAAGCTAAAATAAAATAAAGAAAACAGAGGAAGTGACAGGTGCAACAGATTAAAACCCTGTATTTAGCACCGACTACATTGGAAGGGGCCTACAGATCTTGAGAAGTATAAGCCGGATCAAGGAACTATCTGAAACTGAACTGACACCACAATGTCTGCAACAGCTCCAGAGAACTTCCTAGATCTATTTTTACTATTATCATTTTAAAATTTTTTTCTTATTTTTAAGTCTTCTATTACTCCTTTAATTTTCATTTTTATAACCTATTACCTTGCAAAAAAAGACCTTATTTTTAAAGCAAACTTCATATATATATATATGAATATATATATATATATGAAAATATATATATATATTATAATTTTTGTGACTTTGTATTTTTTTTTAATATCATATTTTTGAGAGTCTAACCACTACTCTAGATTTTTAATCTTTGCTTTATGGTATTTGTTATCAAATTTTGTACCTTTAAGAACCCAATCTTCAGTACTCATTTTTACTTGGGAGTGTGATCACTGGTTTGATTGCTCTCTCCACCTTTTGGATCTCCTTTTTCTCCACAAGGTCGCCTCCATCTCTTCCCCCCTCCCCTTCTCTTCTCTACCCAACTCTGTGAATCTCTTCATGTGTTCCAGGCTGTGGAGAACACTTAGGGAACTGATTACTGGCTGGATCTGTCTCTCTCCTTTTGACTCCCCCTTTTCTCCTCCTGGTCACTTCTGTCTCCTTCCTCCCTCTTCTCTTCTCTGTGTAACTCCATGAACATTTCTGAGGGGTCCAGACTGTGGAGAGCACATAAGGAACTGATTACTGGCTAGCATGCTCTCTCCCCTTTTTATTCCCCCTGTTCTCCTCCTAGTCACCTCTATCTCCCTCTTCCCTCTTCCCTCTTCTTTTATCCAGGTAACTCTGTGAATCTCTCCAGGTGTCCCTCACTGTGGAGAAACTTTTCATCATTAACCTAGATGTTTTATCATCTGTGCTGTAGAGATGGAGAGGTCTTGAGGCTATTGTAAGAAAAAGATGGAAAACCAGAGGCAGGAGGCTTAAGTCCAAAAGCTGAGAAAACCAGAGAACTCCTGACTCCAGGGAACATTAATCAATAAGAGCTCATCCAAAAGCCTCCATACTTGCACTGAAAACAAGCACCACCCAAGAGCCAACAAGTTCCAGAGCAAGACATACCACGCAAATTCTCCAGCAATGCAGGAACATACTAGCCCTGAGCTTCAATATACAGGCTACCCAAAGTCACATCAAAACCATAGACATGTCAATCTCACTACTGGAAACTTCATTCTACTCCAGAGAGAAGAAATCCAGCTCCACCCACCAGAACACTGATGCAAGCTTCCCTAACCAAGAAACCTTGACAAGCCACCTGTGCAATCCCACCCATAGCAAGGAACCTCCACAATATATGAACCACAAACTGCCAGAATACAGAAAGGCCACCCCAAACACAGCAATCTAAACAAGATGAAAATGTAGAGAAATACTCAGCAGGTAAAGGAACAAGATAAATGCCCACTAAACCAAACAAAAGAGGAGGAGATAGGGAGCCTACCTGAAAAAGAATTCAGAATAATGATAGTAAAATTGATCCCAAATCTTGAAAACAAAATGGAGTTACAGATAAATAGCCTGGAGACAAGGATTGAGAAGATGCAAGAAATGTTTAACAACGGCCTAGAAGAAATAAAAAAGAGTCAATCAATAATAAATAATGTAATAAATGAGATAAAAAACACTCTGGAGGGAACCAACGGTAGAATAATGGAGGCAGAAGATAGAGTAAGTGAGGTAGAAATTAGAACGATAGAAATAAATGAAGCAGAGAGGAGAAAAGAAAAAAGAATTAAAAGAAATGAGGACAACCTCAGAGACTTCTGGGACAATGTCAAACGCCCCAACACTTGAATCATAGGAGTCCCAGAAGAAGAACACAAAAAGAAAGACCATGAGAAAATATTTGATGAGATAACAGTTGAAAACTTCCCTAAAATGGGGAAGGAAATAGTAACCCAAGTCCAAGAAACCCAGAGAGTTCCAAACAGGATAAACTCAAGATGAAACACCCCAAGACACATATTAATCAAATTAACAATATCAAACACAAAGAACAAATATTAAAACCAGCAAGGGAAAAACAACAAATAACACACAAGAGGATTCCCATAAGGATAACAGCTGATTTTTCAGTAGATACTCTTCAGGCCAGAAGGGAATGGCAGAGCATATTAAAAGTGATGAAAGAGAAAAACCTACAACTCAGATGAGTGTACCCAGCAAGGATCCCATTCTAATATGAAGGAGAAGTCAAAAGCTTTACAGACAAGCAAAAGCTGAGAGAATTCAGCACCACAAAACCAGCTCTTCAACAAATGCTAAAGGATCTTCTCTAAACAGGAAACACAGAAAGGGTATATAAACGTGAATCCAAAATAACAAAGTAAATGGCAAAGGGATCATACTTATCAATAATTACCTTAAATGTAAATGGATTGAATGCCCCAACCAAAGGACAAAACTGGCTGAATGGATACAAAAACAAGACCCATGTATACGTTGTCTACAAGAGCCCCACCTCAAAACAAAGTACACATACAGGCTGAAAATGAAGGGCTGGAAAAAGATATTCCATGCAAATAGAGACCAAAAGAAAGCAGGAGTAGCAATACTCATATCAGATAAAATAGACTTTAAAATAAAGGCTGTGAAAAGAGACAAAGAAGGACACTACATAATGATCAAAGGATCAATTCAAGAAGAAGATATAACAGTTATAAATACATTAGCATGCAACATAGGAGCACCGCAATATGTAAGGCAGTTGCTAACAAGTATGAAAGGGGAAATTAACAATAACACAATAATAGTGGGGGATTTTAATACCCCACTCACACCTATGGATAGATCAACTAAGCGGAAAATTAACAAGGAAACATAAAATTTAAATGATACAATCTATAGGACATTTCACCCGAAAACAATGAATTTCACCTTTTTCTCAAGTGCACATGGAACATTCTCCAGGATACATCACATCCTGGGCCATAAATCTAGCCTTGGTAAATTAAAAAAAAATGAAATCACTCAAAGCATCATTTCTGATCACAATGCAGTAAGATGAGACATCAATTACAGGAGAAAAACTATTAAAAGACCCAGAGGGATGGTATGGGGAGGGAGGAGGGAGGAGGGTTCAGGATGGGGAACACATGTATGCCTGTGGCGGATTCATTTTGATATTTGGCAAAACTAATACAATTATGTAAAGTTTAAAAATAAAATAAAATTTAAAAAAAAATTCCAACATATGGAGGCTGAACAACACACTGCTGAATAACCAACAAATCACAGAAGAAATCAAAAAAGAAATCAAAATATGCATAGAAGTGAATGAAAATGAAAACACAACAACCCAAAACCTATGGGACACTGTAAAAGCAGTGCTAAGGGGAAGGTTCATAGCAATATAGGCTTACATCAAGAAACAAGAAAAAAGTCAAATATGTAATGTAACTTTACACTTAAAGCAACAAGAAAAGGAAGAAATGAAGATCCCCAGGATTAGTAGAAGGAAGGAAATCTTAAAAATTGGGGCAGAAATAAAAGCAAAAGAAGCAAAAGAGACCATAGCAAAAATCAACAAAGCCAAAAGCTGTTTTTTTGTGAAGATAAATAAAATATACAAACCATTAGTCTGACTCATCAAGAAACAAAGGGAAAATAATCAAATCAGCAAAATTAGAAATGAAAATGGAGAAATCAAAACAGACAACATAGAAATACAAAGGATCATAAGAGACTATCAGCAACTATATGCCAATAAAATGGACAAGTTGGAAGAAATGGACAAATTCTTAAAAAAGTACAACTTTCCAAAACTGAACCAGGAAGAATTAGAAAATCTTAACAGACCCATCACAGGCACAGAAATCGAAACTATAATCAGAAATCTTCCAGCAAACAAAAGCCCAGGTCCAGACGGATTCACAGCTGAATTCTACCAAAAATTTATAGAAGAGCTAACGCTTATCCTACTCAAACTCTTCCAGAAAATTGCAGCTGAAGGAAAACTTCCAAAATCATTCTATGAGGCCACCATCACCCTGATATCAAAACCAGAAAAAGATGCCACAAACAAAAAGAAAAATACAGGCCAATATCACTGACTAACATACATACAAAATTCCTTAACAAAATTCTAGCAAACAGAATCCAACAACATATTTAAAAGATCATATATCATGACCAAGTGGGCTTTATCCCAGGTATGCAAGGATTCTTCAATATCTGCAAATCAATCAATGTAATATACCACCTTAACAAATTGAAAGATAAAAACCATATGATTATCTCAATAGATGCAGAGAAAGCCTTTGAAAATATTCAACATCCATTTATGATGAAAAAAAAAAAAAATCCCTCCAGAAAGCAGGCATAGAAGGAACATACCTCAACATAATAAAGGCATATATAATAAACCCACAGCAAACATTATCCTCAATGGTGAAAAAATGAAAGCATTTCCCCTAAAGTCAGGAACAGGACAAGGGTGCCCACTCTCACTACTACTATTCAACATAGTTTTGGAAGTTATGGCCACAGGAGAAAAAGAAAAAAAAAAAGGAATCCAGATTGGAAAAGAAGAAGTAAAACTCTCACTCTTTGCAGATGACATGATCCTCTACATAGAAAACCCTAAAGGCTCCACCAGAAAATTACTACAGCTAATCAATGAATATAGTGAAGTTGTAGGATATAAAATTAACACACAGAAGTCCTTTGCATTCCTAAACACTAACAATGAGAAAAAAGAAAGAGAAATTAAGGAAACAATCCCATTCACCATTGCAACGAAAAAATAAAATACTTAGGAATATATCTACCTAAAGAATCAAAAGACCTATAGATAGAAAACTGTAAACCATTGGTGAAGGAAAGCAAAGAGGACACAAATAGATGGAGAAATATACCATGTTCCTGGATTGGAAGAATCAATATAGTGAAAATGAGTATACTACCCAAAGCAATCCATAGATTCAATGAAATCCCTATCAACCTATCAACAGTATTTTTCAGAGAACTAGAACTAATATTTTCATAATTTATATGGAAATACAAAAAACCTCGAATAGCCAAAGCAATCTTGAGGAAAAAGAATGGAACTGGAGGAATCAACCTGCCTGACTTCAGGCTATACTACAAAGCTACAGTCATCAAGACAGTATGGTACTGGCACAAAGACAGAAATATAGATCAATGAAACAAAACAGAAAGCCCAGAGATAAAGTCATGCACCTATAGACACCTTATCTTTGACAAAGGAGGCAGGAATATACAATGAAGAAAAGACAATCTCTCTAACAAGCAATGCTGGGAAAACTGGTCAACCACTTGTAAAAGAATGAAACTGGAACATTTGCTACTATACACAAAAATAAACTCAAAATGGATTAAAGATCTAAACATAAGACCAGAAACTATAAAACTCCTAGAGGAGAACACAGGCAAAACAGTCTTCGACATAAATCACAGCAGGATCCTCTATGACTCACCTCCCAGAGTAATGGAAATAAAAGTGAAAATAAATAAATGGGACCTAATTAAACTTAAAAGCTTTTGCACAACAAAAGAAACTATAAGCAAGGTGAAAAGACAGCCTTCAGAATGGGAGAAAATAATAACAAACGAAGCAACTGACAATTAATCTCAAAAATACACAAGTAGCTCCTGCAGCTCAATTCCAGAAAAATAAATGACCCAATCAAAAAATGAGCCAAAGAACTAAACAGACATTTCTCCAAAGAAGACATACAGATGGCTAACAAACACATGAAAAGATGCTCAACATCGCTCATTATCAGAGAAATGCAAATCAAAACCACAATGAGGTACCATTTTGTGCCAGTCAGAATGGCTGCTGTCAAAAAGTCTACAAGCAATAAATGCTGGAGAGGGTGTGGAGAAAAGGGAACCTTCTTACACTGTTGGTGAGAATACAAACTAGTACAGCCACTATGGAGAACAATGTAGAGATTCCTTAAAAACCTGGAAATAGAACTGTCATATGATCCAGCAATCCCACTGCTGGGCATACACATCGAGGAAATCAGAATTGAAAAAGAGACATGTACCCCAATGTTCATCACAGCACTGTTGATAATAGCCAGGACATGGAAGCAACCTAGATGTCCATCAGCAGAGAAATGGTTAAGAAGGCTGTTGTATAGATACACAATGGAATTTTACTCAGCCATTAAAAAGAATACATTTGAATCAGTTCTAATGAGGTGGATGAAACTGGAGCCTATTATACAGAGTGAAGTAAACCAGAAAGAAAAACACCAAAACACTATCAGTTCAGTTCAGTTCATTTCAGGGGCTCAGTCGTGTCCGACTCTTTGCGACCCTATGAATCGTAGCACGCCAGGCCTCCCTATCCATCACCAACTCCTGGAGTTCACTGAGACTCACGTCTATCGAGTCAATGATGTCATCCAGCCATCTCATCCTCTGTCACCCCCTTCTCCTACTGCCCCCAATCCCTCCCAGCATCAGGGTCTTTTCCAATGAGTCAACTCTTCGCATGAGGTGGCCAAAGTATTGGAGTTTCAGCCTCAGCATCAGTCCTTCCAATGAATACCCAGGACTGATCTCCTT
Organism: Bos grunniens; assembly: GCF_055505025.1. NCBI lineage: Eukaryota > Metazoa > Chordata > Mammalia > Artiodactyla > Bovidae > Bos > Bos grunniens. Next base: position 118,651,862 of record NC_141194.1, on the reverse strand, counting down.
TAGGATGGACTGGTTGGATCTCTTTGCAGTCCAATTGACTCGAAAGAGTCTTCTCCAGCACCACAATTCAAAAGCATCAATTCTTCGATGATCAGCTTTCTTCACAGTCCAACTCTCACATACATACATGACCACTGGAAATACCATAGCCTTGACTAGATGGACCTTTGTATACTAACGCATATATATGGAATTTAGACAGATGGTAATGATAACCCTTTATGTGAGACAGCAAAAGAGAAAAAGATATATAGAACAGTCTTTTGGACTCTATGGGAGAAGTCGAGGGTGGGATGATTTGAGAGAATAGCATTGAAACATGTATATTATCATACGTGAAACACATCACCAGTCCAGGTTCAATGCATGAGACAGGGTGCTCAGGGCTGGTGCACTAGGATGACCCTGAGGGATGCAATGGGAAGGGAGGTGGGAGGGGGCCTCAGGATGGGAATACATGTACACCCATGGCTGATTCATGTCAATGTATGGCAAAAACCACTACAATATTGTAAAGTAATTAGCCTTCCATTAAAATAAATAAATTTAAAAAAATAGATGTGATCATTGCCCTTTAGGGGCTTGTATATTAGAAGATATATAAATACTTTGTTTTATATGAGACATAGTAAATGTTAAATCCAGGTATAAGTTTGTTTTCTGGATGCAGAAGGACAAATGATTGATTATGAATAGAGAGACCAGGGCACTGAATATGTGCATGACGGAAGAGAGAATCTATTAACAGAAACCAAAGGGGGCATATAGCCATATAGACAGAAGAACTGTCTAAAAAAAATGCTGAAGCACAAAAGTGTTTAGAGTCCATAGAGAGTTAAGTCCTTTATTAAGGATTGAGTTTCATATTCAAGGGAGAGTAAATTCAGAAGTGGAACTGAAAAACTGGTTTGGAGGTCCAATTGGGGAATACCATGCTAAGAAATTTGGAGTTTATTTTGAAGGAAATTGGGAGTCACTGACAGATTTTGACAAACAGAATTTAAGATGTCACCTTTGCTTTATAAAGACAATCCTGAAATGAGTATAAGGATTGGTCTAAGGAGATAAGAGATTGAAAAAAGAGGTGCTAATAAGCCCAGAAAAAAGAAGTGTGTCTGAACGGACATAGTGGCAATCTGAATAGAAAGGACTGGGACTGATATGGGAAACACTGTAGAGACAGGATCACCAGGATTTAACTGACTGGGTAGGTAGGAAAGTACAGATATGAAGTCATTTAAAATGAATCTGAAGTGTCCACCACGGGTAACTAGGGATTGTGATATCCTGATGATGTGGAAACTGAACAATCCAGTTACAGCAATGGTGTTGTCAGAGGTGTTTACATACACAAGAATCTACTTGTGGATTGGAAAAAAAAGAAAGAAAGAAACACCAATACAGTATACTAACGCATATATATGGGATTTAAAAAGATGAAAATGATAACCCTGTATGCGAGACAGCAAAAGAGACACAGATGTATAGAACAGTCTTTTGGACTCTGTGGGAGAGGGAGAGGGTGGGATGATTTGGGAGAATGGCATTGAAACATGTTTAATATCATATATGAAACGAATCACCAACCCAGGTTCGATGCATGATAACAGGATGCTCAGGGCTGGTGCACTGGGATGACCCAGAGGGATGGTATGGGGAGGGAGGTGGGAGGGGGGTTCAGGATTGGGAACACGTGTATACCCATGGCGGATTCATGTTGATGTATGGCAAACCAATACAATAAAAAAAGAAAGAAAGAAAAAAGAAAGAAAGAAAGGAAGGCTGGAAGTGATTGATCTTCCTTATAGAAAAGGAAAAGAGCAAGACACATCCAAAAGTCAGGTGTACATAAGTTAAACATGGTGACTTTTAGTAAAAAGACATTTGTTCACTTTCACATGGAGAAATGAGGAAGAAGTCAGCACTTAGCACATAAATCATGGTTTCTGCTTAGGTGAATCAGGCTTACAGTCAAAATGGTGGCCAGGCTTCCACATGGTCTACCCAGAAGAGTGGAATATACCCAGAAGAGGAGAATATAGAATCATCCTGAAGGAATGGACAGTTAAAATTACAGGAGGGATTTTAGAGACTTGGAAACAACCCAGATAGAATGACTTCTTAGGTATTCAGCAAAATAACAAAAGCTACAGTTAACCTTGATTATCTATTATGTGCCACATACTGAGCTGGGTAGTTCACATCTATCATTTCATTTGACCCTCACAACAATCATATTAGGTGATGATTGTTACTCCAAAATCTTAGATAAGGAAATGGAATGTGAATTTAAGACATTTTCTCAGAGTCACAAAATGTAATTGTTGCTGACAGAAATTGAACACGTATTTCTTTTATCTCAAAGCTCATTTTCTGCTTTGACTCCAGGTTACTATTCAGGAAACTTCTATATAAAACTGAAGAAGGAAAGTTAGGGAATTACAGATATTAGTCAGAAAATCTCTGGGAAGAGGCAGACTGTGATTGTGGAAGCAGGCAAGAAACTTGAACTGGCACAAGTTTTTCCATGTGGATGTGTGTGAGGGGGAGAAAAGCACAAGGAAGGGAAAGGGGAGCAGAAAACATCAGCCAAAGCCATACTGAAAGGTACACAGGGCTTCTCCTTTTTAGAACAGTGACCAACTTCAATCAATGAACCTCTGGGATCCTTAGCTGAGATGTAGCAAGATCCCGTGGGTGATTTGTTCCTTCCACCTCCACCTCAGCCCAAGTGTTTAATTAGCTGAATGCTCCTAGAAATCTGTGCAAGTGTAAACAAACTGGAGCATAATATATGTGGAAGCAACTTCTAGCTGTGAAAAGCTTACCCAGTGGGCAAGTAGTTCTCAGGTTGCTGCTAAGAACAGTGCAGCAGTTTCAGTTCTGAAGCCCTGCTGGAAGGCTGCAGCTACAGATATGTGTGTCAGCAAACAACTGTCACCTAGCCCAGCGGAGGTTACCTGAATGGCAATGTCCACTGAAGTAGCAATGTCCTGGGGCTGAGCTTCAGGTGGATCTGACTGTAGTCTAAGATTGTTATCTCATATCCTTTATTGTATCCTTTGATGAATGCCTTAATGAGTCCATTCAGGACCAAAATTATGGGAGAAACCTGTTACTAAAAGCAATGGGCCCTGGCGTGCTGCAGTTCATGGGGTCGCAAAGAGTCAGACCCAACTGAGCAACTGAACTGAAGTGAAAATCAATGGGTTCCCAACAATTTGTCTGACCCAATCTCTATGCTTTATGTTAAGGAAACAGAGACTATGACATTCATTCATTCATTCATTAAAACTTTTAACTCTCCATTTCAAAAACTATGGTAATCAGTGAGAGCAGGATACAAAAATTAATATGCTGGTCTATGCTTATTATAAATTAAAGTATAGAAAGAAAGATTGCATATCTTGATATAATATATTGTCTTGCTTCTCAAAAGAGGGCCTGGGGACATATTCTTAGGGTTCAGAGATGAATCTATCAGATTGTGCATGTGCAGATAGATGTGTGACAGAAACTTACTGAGTAATACAATCCTATTTGGGTATCTGGAAGCCTACTTTATTATAACATGTTATATATGGTATAATATGCTATGCTATGTTGAACTACACCATATGTTATAATAATGTAACTTGAAATTTCAGAGCCCAGATTTGTGTTTTTGTTCCAAAGAAGGTCAGTGCCATATTTGTGCTCATTTTTTAATCAGGTTGCTGCCAATTAGTACCCTTTTTGCTGTCATAGAAATGAAAGGAACAGTTTTTATAGTACAGATAATGAGTTCAGGCCCTGCAAAGGTCAAATCATAGCATTATGTGACATGCAAACAAAAGTAAGATAGGAGATTACAGGAGCATTGAGTCATTACAAAGTTCAAACAATTGGACAAGGTACTTTATAAAACTGTAGATTAGTTCTAAGATGTACTTTGATTTCCATATGATAACATCATTGCATTAAATTATTTGAATTGTGTATTTATGTGTTTAAATACTTTTTTGGTCATAACATATACATAATTTTAGGTTTGGAAGTATTTGAGTAACAGGATAAAAATAATTTGTTATATGCTGATTTTTCCTTTAAAAATTGTCCATATATTACCTAAGATTAGAAAACATTGTTATACTGTTCAGTATTATCTATCCTGCCTGCCTCCATCCCCAAGTGCACTGATAACGATCACGAGATATTGATTTCCTAATAATCCACTTTTATGGCCTCTCACTAGTCCTCATCTTTATTGACTCTTCAGATGTATTTGGTAGTGTTTTTTTCATTTCCTTCTCTTTGAACTCCTTTTTACTCTGACTACTGAGAAATTACTCTTTTCTTCTGTTCCCCTGGCCACTCTTTTTTAGTCTCCTTCTGGAATTATTATTCTTGTCAGCCTAATGGATATTGACATGTCTAAGAGTTTTTCCATAGTTTATCACCTCTTACACTTGTGTTCCTAATGTTTCAATTACTATCTATTCAATAATAACAAAATTGAAATATTAATAATGTAGCTAAATCTCTCTCTGAAGCACCATACTTGTACAACTGTCTGCTGGAAATCTTCACCTAAATGGTACACAGCCTTCTCAAATTCAAGATGGACAAAACGGAACTCATCAGCTACACACACACACATACACACACACACACACATTCTCTCTCTCTCTCTCTCACACACAACCACTCACTTCTTACTTTAGTGTCCTCCATCTTGTGAATGGCAGCCATTTTGCATTCCTTATCTCTTTCTACCATGTATCTGAGTCAGAAATCTTCAAGTAAACTTAAGAAGCTATGTTACATTGTAAAGCAACTATATTCCAATAATTGAAAAAAAAAAAAAAAAAGAAGCAGCAGCAACAGCTATGGTTCATCAGATGCAAGCAGACAGCAACTTCATTCTTTTCTTTTTCTGTTTCAACTTTACGCTTATAACTTGTTTTAATACAGATAAATTAGGCAGTTCAAATTGCTTTTTCATTTACTTTCAAATTCTAGTGAGAACAGGGTCATTTTGTGGTTTTTGTTTATTTTGTTCACTGCTAACTCCTAGATGCTGGGGAAGAAAATGGCCGCCCACTCCAGAGTTCTTGCTTGGAGAATCCCATGGACAGAGGACCCTGGTGGGGTTCAGTCCATGTCATTGCAAAGAGTTGTACACAACTGAGTGACTGAGCACAAAAAATCTTTCTGCTGTCTAGTGGTTTACACTTTTTCTGGGATCACCTAGTTCTCCAATCATCCTTTTGGACAGAGTCCCTATCCAATAGGACTCAGCCTGCCTCTCTTCCTTGTTGTTGTTGTCCAGTTTCCAAGACTTGTCTGACTCTGCAACCCCATGGATTACAGGATGCCAGGCTTCCCTGTCTATCACCAACTTCCGGAGCTTGCTCAAACTCATGTCCATAGAGTCAGTGATGCCATCCAACCATCTCATCCTCTGTTGTTCCCTTCTCCTCCTTCCTTCAATCTTTCCCAGCATCAGGGTCTTTTCCAATAAGTCTCTTCTTCATATTAGGTGACCAAAGTATTGGAGCTTCAGCTTCAGCATCAGTCCTTCTAATGAATATTCAGGGTTGATTTCCTTTAGGATTGACTACTTTGATCTCCTTGCTGTCCAAGGAACTCTCAAGAGTCTTCTTCAGCACCACAGTTCTAAAGTATCAATTCTTCAGAGCTCAGCCTTCTTTATGGTCAAACTCTCACATCTGTACGTGACTACTGGAAAAACCATATAGCTTTGACTATATATATATAGCTTTGTCGACCTCTCTTCCTATGGACTCCACATCTGGCCCACAGGAAAACAAAATTCTATATTTTTCACCACAAACTCTAGAAGTACACACCAATCATCATGCAGCCCTATGTCTACATTCTGCATAAATAAGATTAACTTAAACCATAGCTTTTTTAGTTGCAACTCTTCAGATATGAGTCAGATGACAAAACCTGAATCCCTTAAAACTCCAAGGAATTCATGTCAAATTCTTCCTGAAGCATCCCTGACTTGATTTAAGGTAGGTGGAAGCTTGCTCCTCTCCTCACCCAGGGGAAGCAAAATACATCTACAACTCTGCCCAAATAAACCTGAATCCCTTTTTCAACGTTGCATAAATTCATAGCCATTTTCTAAGAAAATGGTTGGTGGGCTATTGCTGGCAGAATCAGTTTGTGGCTATTCCTTTACAAGTGCTATAAAAATGTCTACTTCAGTTCAGTTCAGTCGCTCAGTCGTGTCCAACTCTTTGCAACCCCATGAATCACAGCACACCAGGCTGCCCTGTCCATCACCATCTCCCAGAGTTCATCACGTCCATCAAGTCAGTGATGCCATCCAGCCATCTCATCCTCTGTCATCCCCTTCTCCTACTGCCCCCAATCCCTCCTAGCATCAGAATCTTTTCCAATGAGTCAACTGTTCACATGAGGTGGCCAAAGTATTGGAGTTTCAGCTTTAGCATCATTCCTTCCAAAGAACACCCAGGGCTGATCTCCTCTAGAATGGACTGGTTGGATATCCTTGCAGTCCAAGAGACTCTCAAGAGTCTTCTCCAACATCACAGTTCAAAAGCATCAATTCTTTGGTATTCAGCTTTCTTCACAGTCCAACTCTCACACCCATACATGACAACTGGAAAAACCATAGCCTTGACTAGATGGACCTTTGTTGGCAAAGTAACGTCTCTGCTTTTGAATATGCTATCTAGGTTGGTCATAACTTTCCTTCCAAGGAGTAAGCGTCTTTTAATTTCATGGCTGCAATCACCATCTTCAGTGATTTTGGAGCCCCCCCAAAATCATGTCTGACACTCTAAACAAATAAATTATTATATTAAATCTAAATAAAGACTTCAAATAAAAATCAGAGATTGTTAGACTGACTAAAAAAGCAACTGTATGTTGATTATAAGAAACACATTAAATACAGAGAAACATACAGGTTAAAAATAAAAGGATAGGAAGATACGTATCATGGAAATACTAAGCATAAGAAAGCTGGTATGGCTATGTTTATGACAGACACAAGAGTTCAAGATGAAGATTTACCAATATCAAACAAAAGTATTCTGCAATGCTAAAAGGATCAATTCATTAAGAAGAGAGTGATCTTACCATATTCACCTAACAATAAATCTGTAAGACACTTCAAGCAAAAATGACAAAAGTAAAAAAAAAAAAAAATAAATCCATGATTATAGTTGGAAATATTGATCATCTTCTTTTAGTAATTGATAGATCAATTACACAGCAAACTAGCAAAGATATAGAAGACACAAATAACACTATCAACAAAAAATTGACATAATTTATATTTATAAAATGGACATGAATTTGAGTAAACTCCAGGAAACAGGGGAGGATAGATATAGAGGAACCTGGTGTGCTGCAACCCATAAAGTATCAAAGAATTGGACAGGATTTAGCAACTGAACAACAACAACAATGAAATACTACGCCTGAAAAGTGCTAAATACAATTGCTAAGATACACACAGACAAATCAAAACAATAGAATATATATAGGCCATTAATCAAGTCTAAATAAATTTAAGTGACTTTTGAATCTTATTATTATTTTTCCTCTTTAAAGCTACAAAGCAAAAGAAGCCAGACAGAAAGAGTACAAGATGTATAATTCTACTTATATGAAGTTGAAAAAAGGCAAATCTTATCTATGGTGACCCATCAGACTAGTTGTTGCATTGAGGTGGCAAGGCAGGTGGTGATGGGCTACAAAGGATCATAAAGGAACATTCTGTGGCAATATGAGTTCCTCAGCCATATACATTTGTCCCAATTTATTTAACTAATTACACATTTTAAAAGGTTTCATTTTATTATATATAAATTATGCCTTAAAAAAGAAAAAAAAATCATGTCTCTCATGTATAATAGGTGCCAGAGTAAATACTGGGGAAGGAGTTTTACCATGTGAAGGAGTAGGTAGTTGCCTGAAATCATCCTATGCATTGTGATTAAGACAATCTGGAAGGCTGTGTCAGAAGAGAGTAATAAGGGATGTTCTCTGGTCTCACCTTCCTTCTAAAGTGTCTCCTAAATTCACTAGTGATGCCCATTTAGGTTGATTCTGGTTGTGAATGCTGAGTAAATATGTTCCTGTAATCACACACTTCTTTCAGGTTTTATCACCTATCTTCTCCTAGAAACCTGTTAGAATATGTGCTCAGTCGCTTCAGTCGAGTCCAATTCTTTGCGATGCTATGGATTGTAGCCTGCCAGGCTCCTCTGTCTAAGGGATTCTCCTGGCAAGAAAACTGGAATAGGTTGCCATGCCCTCCTCCAGCAAATCTTCCCAATCCAGGGATCAAACCCATATCTCTTGCGACTCCTGCATTGGCAGGATTCTTTACCATTGTGCCACATGGGAAGCCCCTGCTAGGATATGCATCCACCAAATTTCCATAATCCTTTACCATTTTACTCTCCCTAAATTTAGACCAGATCACTTTCTCATTTCCTAATATTAACCTTCCTCATGATACTCCAGTATCTCAGGATATATCCCACTTTTACTTCTATTCCTTAGGGACTGTTTTATTTACTATATAGTAATTTGGGTACATTTGCATCTCCCTTTTTTATATTTCCAACAGAACCACTGCTACTTATGTTATTTCTACATTTGGCATTGAAGTTGCTGAAACAGAGTGTCTCATTACAGAAGTCATATTTGATTTAGAACGTAAAGGATAAAGAGCTTATTTCATATGTTGATGAGGAATTAAAAAAACATTTTAGGTGGAGGGAAAGGCATATGTCAAAAGACAGAGATGAAAAATCTCAGGTTGTTTATGTAGTATAATGAATCTTTTTTATTTTCATGAAAGCTTAAGGACAAGTGATGATGTTGCAAAGATAGTTTGGGGCAGTGTTATGCTGGTAAACGCATAGTAATTGACACTAGGAGTCAGAGCTGGGACAGGAATTCCTCATTTATAGCATTTGCCAGTTTCCATCATGATCAATTTTAAACTATCAGTGTGCCATCACTGAATACAGAGTTGCAAAGAGATATGAACAACCAGCTCGTACAAGCTGGTAAGAGCTACTTCAACCATGTTGCTGGCTGGCGTCACTTCTAGAAGATCATCTTATGAGAACAAGTAACAATCTCAGTATCTAAAATAAGGGGTCCTTGGGGACTTGCCTGGTGGTCCAGTGGTTAAGAATCCATGCTTCCCGGATCAAGGAACTAAGATCCCCATGACACACGGCGTGGCCAAATAAATAAATAAAATAAGTGATTCTCGTTTCCTAACACATACAACCTCACTCTTGTTCTCAATGGATGCTTCAAGAGATGCAATTAGTTTCAAAATTTTTTGAAAGTCTCATTCAATTTATTCTGATAAATGAATGCCTGTATTCATTATGGAGAATGTCAAAACCCAGCAGTTTCTTCTGAACCTTCTTTTTAGACAAGCATTCCATCGAACGCTAAATCATTGAAAAAAATGAAGAAAAAAAGCAAATGTTTTTTGCTTATTTTGATAAAAAGATTTAGGAACCACTTTGATGAAAAAAACTAATTACTTGAGTCAAGAAGGAAGATTTTCTACAATTATTGAAAGCAACTCAGTATTTATATTATTACTAGACTTTAATGATTTTCAATAGTTGTTCTACTCAGTAATGATCATTTCTTAATATTGTTTGGCACAAGGTCATTTCATATAGAATTGTATTATAGGAATGCTGATAAATTGGTACTTATTTAACCTTTTCCAGTGGGGCCTATGATATCACTTGAAACTGCTGCTAAGGCTTTAGGAGCTATCTCTCAGAAATAACACTCACTCTCACTCCATAGCAACTGAACTTGCTGATACTAAAATCTGGTCCAGCAAGCAGAGTATATATGAAAGAGATCTTATTAGGACTACTTTCAAATCTTAGCTCAGACCACTCATACTGTGGTCCCATAATTTGCTGTACTGTTTGGAACCAAAAGCAGATTCCCGCCCCCCTCCCCGAAATCATATCGTTATGGGGACTTCTAAAGGAAGGATGGTGTTATGGGTTGAATTCTGTCCCCCAGAAAGATAGTTTAAAAGTCATAACCCCTTAAATATGTGAGTGTGCCCTCATTTTCAAATAGACTGTTTACTGTGATAACCAAGTTAAGCTGAGGTCAGAGGCTGGCCATAATCCAGTATGCCTAGTGTTGTTATAAGAGGAGAAAAAAGAGATAGACACTGAGACACAGGAAAAATGTGACAATGGAGTTCTGTTGCTGCAAGCCAAGAAGCACCTGGAGCTATCAGAAGCTAGAAGAAGCAAGGCAGGTTTTTCCCCTAGAGACTTCAAAGGGAGCTTGGCCCAGATAACACCTTCATTTTGAATTTCTAGCCTACAGCTGTGACAGAATAAATCTCTGTTGGTTTAAGCCACTAAACTTGCAGTACTTTGTTACAGCAGCCTTAGGAAACTAAGACACATAGCAAAGCCTATTGTACTTTAATGGAGTTCAGTTTTAGAGCTCCAGTTAATACATTATGTAACTCTCCCTTACCATGCCCAAAAGTGTATTTATTGAAAGATGTCTCTTAAGGTTTTACTTCTTCAGGTTGCAATGGGATATCAGGGTTCTTCCCCTGAACGCAAAACTACTGACCAGTGGGTACAAAGATAGTGACTGCAGAACGAGGAATCTGAAAGAGATAGACACTCCAATATTTAGAGTGAATAAGCCATGGAGTAGGGTTTCCTGGCATTTTAAACTCCTGGGAACATTACTCAATCCTGGCTCACTCTTTTTAACTGATTTATTGTCTACTGAGTGCACCTAGGCCTGGAATGACTCTATACTTTACATAGTTTGTAACTTCTAATTAATGGAATGGGAAATGTAATTAGAATCATTGATGTCGACACAGTGGCCATAATTAAATAGGATTCAAAGATGGTAACGTTACTTCCTCATAAAACATCTGGAACACAGGGTCTTTTCGTTTGTTTTCTGGAATTAATTAGAACTGTTGTGATGGTTTAAGGTCTACAGTTTACAACTGTCCTAATAGTTGCTTTTAGATGGATTCCCACTGTTCGATTTGCTATCTTTTTTCTTTTTCTTGGCCAGAGCCCAAACTTTTCCTTGACCTCATTTCTTTCTTCTTACTTCCTTTCTGTGCACATCTATGTTCTTAAGTTATTTTGGTATGCTTCCTTCCATAAATCAAGACAAAGAACACACTAAATGACTCAACCTCTGATGGTGACCCCTCTCCACCTCCTTTACCCTGCAAGTGCATCTGTATTCACCACCCTAATCATTTCCATTGTGTTGGTTTTCTTCTAAGAAAACTGACAATACTCACAGTAATTTCTAAGTAAGATCCAGAAAATTGTATTCAACAGAGAAAATTGGAAATGCATACTATTACTGTATAGTTATAGGACAACAAAATAATCAGGCTGTTTCGACATTCTTATAATAATGATGACCATATAGTTGTTCCATTTATTTCTGTGTGAGAGCTGGCTACACTTGACAGTCTTATTCTTTATGGATATTAATTTTTCATGTGAATTTCTTTTTTTACTACTAGAAATACAGAAAATATTAATAAAATGAAATCAGAGAATTTGACATGACTACATATTTTGTAACTTTCTTAAAATAAAGGAAAGAAATGTTGGATTTATTTTTACAAAATGCCTCTGCATTTGGTAGGCACTTCTGTATTTTGTACAGTCTATTAGTAGCCTCCCTTAATTCAAGCTAATTTTTTTAAATTAATGTTGCCCCAATGTAGTCAAAATACTATTGAGGTTTAAGCTCTTATTTTTGAAAGTGGAAGTCAAGGATTCATAACAGATTAGCATGTTTTCATGAGATGTTACATAAATCACATATTATCAAAATAGTGGTGTGAGTATGATCATATTCTAGCAAAGGCCTTCTTCTGGGTTTCAGCCTGCCTATTTGTTGCTGTGTCCTCATATGGTGGAAGGGGTCCAGGGAAACTCTGTGGAGTCTCCTTTATAAGAAGAGTCCTCATGTTCATGAGGGCTCCACCTTCATGACCTTCAGTTCAGTTCAGTCGCTCAGTTGTGTCCAACTCTTTGTGATCTCACAGACTGCAGCACACCAGGCTTCCCTGTCCATCACCAACTCCTAGAGCTTGCTCAGACTCATGTCCATCGAATTAGTGATGCCATCCAACCATCTCATCCCTCTGTCATCCCCTCTTTGTGACCCCATGGACTATACAGTTCATGGAATTCTCCAGGCCATAATACTGGAGTGGATAGCCTTTCCCTTCTCCAAGGGATCTTCCCAACCCAGGGATCGAACCCAGATTTCCCACATTGCAGGCAGCTTCTTTACCAGCTGAGCCACAAGGGAAGCACAAGAATACTGGAGTGGGTAGCCTATACCTTCTCCAGCGGATCTTCCTGACCCAGGAATCGAACCGGGGTCTCCTGAATTGCAGGCGGATTCTTTACAACTGAGCCATCAGGGTATTCATGATCTTAGCATGTTCCTAAGACGCCACCTTCCAATACCATTATCTTTAGGGGTTAGGCATTCAACATATGAATTTTAGGTGGCCACAAACATTCAGATCATAGCAACATGACACCACTCTCCTGTACATATCCCCAAAGAATTTATCCTCAAGGATCATGCACGCCATTTGACAGCTGATCCTTGCTAACCAAGCCTTCATTCTGGAATACCTTTTCCCATCTATACAGATAATATTACTCCTTAAAGGCTTCTGCATATTCGTACTGTCATCTTCAGTAAGGAAGAACAGAGACTTCAACCATTATACTAGACATGCTTATAATAAATAATTTCGTGGGTTCTAACAAAAACTCTGTAAGCTATTATTTCTGCACTTTACATAAGAAACTGAGTCTCAACAGGTTAAGTATGTTGCTCAAAGGTACACAGCTAATTCATGTAGGAATCAGCAGCTACCATGTCCAATTCTAACTACAAAGCTTGCCTGCTTTCTATTGTATAGTGTTCTCTCTAAAGCATCATACTCATAATATAAAAAAAGACGTTTTCTCCCCCCTGTAATGTGAAGTGGATTCAAGAAACTAGTTCAAGAGTGTCCACTCCTGTGCTAAGCAATGGCAAGAGAATGTCAAAACAAACTGTGTTTATCACTGTTCTCCACAAGATAAGTAAAGCCAGTTATTTATCTAGTAGACCTTGACTCCATAGCTAGGTTGACCAACTGCCCCAGTGTCAGTGAGACAGTCGAGTTTTAGACCTTAAGATGCCCCATGTCGTGAAACAGGTCAGTCTTGAGCAAACTAGAAGAGTTGGGTTGTCATAACTCCACCTTCAGAGTAGAAACACCATGGGTTGTTTTTAACACTCATAATATGACCAATTAAATAAGATGGGGTATCAAAGGTCAGATTTTTTTTTTAAGTTGATGGAATTCAGAAACACCATTCAAAAGCAGTAGTTCTTTTTGAACCAACAGCATACACATCATCTGGACACTTGCTAGAAAGTATACTCTGACTCCACCCCAGACCTACAAAATCAGTTTCTGGGGGTGTGGCCCTGAAATCTATGTTTTAACAAGCCCTCTGAGTGATACTGAAGATTCATCATTCAGCCTCAAAATTCATGTGGACTTTGCTGTCTACTTCTAACTATATTCATGTCTGTTTTATTGTAAAAATTATTTCCTCCCATTTTCAAGTAAAAGTGACTCTGCAATAGGACCTCTCTCCAGTTTGTTATCCTTTAGCTTTATGCCCATGGAGTGCATGTATTTCTGGCTGCAAAACACAAGAGAGGTGACTCCATTTCATTCTAACAATGACCTAGAAGTGTTAAATCTCACCATTACTAGAGAGGATATGAGGGCTCTGAAAGGTGAAGCCTTGGCCACAGTGTGGGAAAATGTCTGAATCACACATGTATGACTAAAGGTCTGTTTCTCTCATAGGTTACATATTTATCTGACATTTTATTTTATTGTTTGTTTTTTTTATTTAATTTATTATTTATTTATTTTATTATTTGTTTTTAATTTTTTTGGCAATACTGCATGGCATTCAGGATCCTAGTTCCCCGATCAGAAATTGAATCTGGGCCCCCTGAGTGGAAGCGTGGGGTATCAACCACTGGACCACCAGGGAAGTCCCTCTAGTCTATAGTCTAGTCCCTTTAGACTATAAATCACTGAATAATAAGGACTATTTTATATTCTATACCTAATATAATACTTTGTACAATATCATATATATATAATATTGTATGAATGATTTAAGGGAAAAGGGAAAATGAAAGTCACTCAGTTGTGTCCAACTCTGTGTGACCCCATGGACTGCAGCCCACCAGGCTCCTCTGTCCCTGGGATTTGCCAGAGAAGAATACTGGAGTGGGTTGCCATTTCCTTCCCCAGGGGATCTTCCCAACCCAGGGATTGAACCTGTGTCTCTTACGTCTAACCTCCATTGGCAGGCAGATTTTTTCCCATCTGAGTCACCAAGGAAGTAAGTGTATTAGTAATTTAAGAAGCTGACTATTTTTTTTTCTTTTTATTCCCTAACATTTCCTTTTTATTCCCTGCAAACTATGGAAATATTTGGAAGGACAATTTAAACTCCATAGATATAAGTTAAAATGGAAAATAAAGTCATGAAAAAGATTATGGGTTTTGACTACTAGATTAAGGACCCATGAGTATTAGAATTCAATATCTCACCATGGCCACCCTCTCCCACAGGGTCCCTGAAACATAGATGTATGAGGTGCACTGGCAAAGGACACTCAATTTACCAGTGTAATGTGAGCCTGGCTTATATATGCAAATTCAGGGAATGTGGGCACATTGTTTAGGTCCAAACTCACATACTAGGATCTTACCAAACTCTACCACAGCCAAAAGAGAACAGAGCATGAGACAGCCAGGGTGGTCCAGGAAAGAAGGCTCTACTTCATTGTACCACTGTAGAGGAAGGACGATTTGGAAGACAACAGGGGAAATATGTGCATGACCTTTGCATCCCTGCTAATGGGTCAAGAATCCATTCATGGAGGAAGGAATTTGGAAATGAGAGATACTGAACTTTCTCCATCACCTACCCCCAATTCCCATTTGGAATATTGGAGTTAAAAATAACTACCCATTTGGAATACTGGAGTTAAAAATAAATATTAGTTCTATATTTAGGCAGGCAGTCTAGCATAAAGTAGCATTTTTCAAAATGTTTTCTTTGGAATAAAGGTTTATTTTGTCAATTAAGTTTGGGAAACCCTGGGCTGTATGGTTTCTTTACTGAAAGTTTTATTCAGAGCCCTGAAAATACTACGAGCATCACGAATCTTTAAAAAGGGTTATAATATGCAACTTCTTTGAAACCTATTTGTACATTTTCCCCATTGAAACACCCATTTTATTGAATACATTGTAGGGATGCCAATCTAGAGGAAAGATTATGGGATTTGGCATTTCACTTCATGCTACAGCACTTCCTAGTTGCATTAACATGATCTGATCTTGCAATGCTTCAGAGTTTCTGTTTTCTCACACATTATTCTGCCACAGAAAATAACCTGCATGAACAGGGAGAATACTACACTAAATGAAATAAGCCAGACTCAGATGAATAAATATTGCATGATCATACTTACACCTGGAATCTACAACAGTCAAACTCATAGAAGCAAGGTACAATGGTGATCACTAGGGGTAGGTGGTAGGAGAAATGGGGAGATGTTGATCAAAGGATACACACTTTCAGTTATAAGATTGAAAAGTTCTCAGGATCTAACATACAGCATGGTGTCTAAAGTTAATAATACTATATTATACAATTGAAATTTGCAAAGTTAGTAGATATTAAGTGTTCTCGCCACAGGATAAAAAATGGTAATGATGTGAAGTGATGGATATGTAAATTAGCTTGACTACAATAAGCATTTCACAATATATAGGTAAATATTTTGTATTATCACTTTGTACATCTTAAATAAATACAAGTTTTATTTGCCAAATACTGCTCAACAAAGCTGGAAAAAAAACAAATAAGGTTCCTGCTCAAAGAGCTCTCTATCCTCTATCCATGTAATTCTCCAGGCAAGAATACTGGAGTGGGTAACCATTCTCTTCTCCAGAGGATCTTCCCAACCCAGGGATAGAATCCGGGTCTCCTGCATTGTGGGAGGACTCTTTACTCTCTGAGCCACCAGGGAAGTCCCTATTTATAGCAAGGCTGACATATCTGTGTAACCAGTTATAG
Source organism: Bos grunniens (assembly GCF_055505025.1). Lineage (NCBI taxonomy): Eukaryota > Metazoa > Chordata > Mammalia > Artiodactyla > Bovidae > Bos > Bos grunniens. The sequence goes on along the minus strand of NC_141194.1, from coordinate 118,635,612 downwards.
TACAAGGCAGAGTTGAACAAATTCTAAAAGTTGCTATATACATATTCTCAATTCTGACCAAGAGTGTTAGGGAATGTTCCTTTAAAGGAAGTGGTATTAAAGCTAAGTCCTGAAGTCTGGTTACAAGTTTGATACTCAAATAATGCTAGGAAAAAATGTAGTTTAGGACCCTGCATATTATGAACTTTAGTATAGGCTGACTTAGGGGTTTAGATTTGTCTAGAATAACTTCATGATGATGGACAAGTTCCATATCAGTGCTGTCCAACATGGCAGCTGCATCCTGATGTGCCTGCTGAGATCCTGAAATGGGGCTGGTGAGACAGAGGGAAAAAATTATTCTATTTAAATTTAAATAGCCATATGTTTCTACTGGCTACCATATTGGAGAGCCAGTTTTAGGAATTATTGACAGTTCTCTATACCTTCTCTTCCCCCAAAGACAACCTCAAGACTTTTCTAAATCTCTAATCACACAGCTGCATTTGTGCAGGACATTCTTGGACTCCTTGCTTTTACTTGCAACTCTTAGAGAAAATTATTTCCATGGATAAAAACTCCCTTGAATTTTTTCAAGTTCCAGAATGTCTTGATATGGCACTGTCTTGAAAACAATACATTTTTGGAGCCAGCCTAGGCTGAGAAATTCAGAATGACAGCATGATTTAAATACCATGGTGTTTGTAGCCCTTCAGGTCAGAAGACCAGTTTTTGCCTTAATGAGCAAGTATATCTGTTAGAAGGTACTTCTTTTTACATCATCCCTGTGAATGTAATACCAAAGGCCAAGTAAAGGAGATAATTAAATAGAGCCAGAATCTGTGTTTTGACTGTTTCCTTGAACTTCCTAAGATTCCGTTTTAGGATTTGTGGGATTTGGGGAAACTGATTGGGGATGGGGCCAGAGACCTGCATTGTTACCTGTCTCTACAGCAAGACAGGTATGACTTGTACAGGTAGATTCTTCCCTTAGTGGAAAAACTATGCACTGAGCACTGGTTCCTCTCAGGCCTGCCATCCCTGAGTGGAAGGAGTGGCTTCAAAGCAAGTTATGAATAGATGATGCTTGAACACATAGACATCTCAGATAGATTCAACAACCAGGTGATTCTAACCCCACTCTTTCACAAATGTTGATGAGCTATGTTAATAGAAATTAGAAACTGTGTTCACAATGATGTTAATATCTTAAGTATTTTGTCCAACATTCTTTCTCAAAAACTTGGCTTAAAAAAAATGAGATGATCAAGATCACAGTGGTGGAAATGACAAGGCAGACAGATTTTGAGCTCAAACTTGTATGTGCCTGACTTTAAGCCAATTGCATATGACTATATAATGCAGGTGTATACATTGATCCTTGAAGCAAAACCCTGCTGGATTTAGTTCCCAAATCTCAGAAAGGTAACTTGTGTAACTGTGCCCTAACATCATATCTGTTGATTAGATATTTGCAACCCCCTTTTTTTCCCTCTGTATCTACATATCACATCTGATCCTTATACACTCCTAGAGCTGCATGATACCAGGATAAACTCATTCTCTCTCATCCAATCCCCCAAGCAGTAAACATATTTTTGTGTAGGTAATGATGGTTGACATGGACATGACAGGCAATCTTTTTTTTTTTATTTTAATTGGAGGGTAATTATTTTACAATACTGTGGTGGTTTTTGCCATACATTCACATGAATCAGCCATGGGTGTACATGTGTTCCCCTTCCTGACCCTCTCTCCCACTTCCCTCCCCATCCCATCCGTCAGGGTCATCCCAGTGCACCAGCCCTGAACACCCTACCTCATGCATCGAACCTGGACTGGCAATCTATTTCACAGATGGTAATATATATGTTTCAATGCTATTCTCTCAAATCATCCTACCCTCGCCTTTTCCCAAAGAGTGCAACAGTCTGTTCTTTACATCTGTGTCTCTTTTGCTGTCTCACATATAGGGTTATCATTACCATCTTTCTAAATTCCATATATATGTATTAATATACTATATTGGTGTTTTTGAAGGAACAATATATCACCAGTACATGGAGACAAGCAGGACAGTGGGAGTATGGAGGAAACATTCTAGGCAACTGGCCTTAATTTATCAGCAATAGCACTTAAGCAAGATCCCTTTACACATTTCTAACTTTTAACACACTCCACATGAACCTTCAGTTTATGTTATAAATGTACTCATCCTTTGTAATCCATTAGCAGTTAGCCATTTGATATTTATAAAACACTTACTAAGCAACAAGTACCTGTTAGATGTTAATGCATTTCATAAATCTGACCAATGAATATGATTTTAGGACCAAAAGGGTGAGAAAAAAAAAAAAAAAACAGCGTAGTATTAATAGATGTTACCTTTGATGCAGGAGAGTGTTTCTGGCTAAGGAGAGACTGAACTGGGATCAATTCAAATTTCTTCTGCTATAAGGGTTGCTGGGAAAGAGATGGAACTAGACCTACTGTGAGTTGGAAACTGACAAACTCTTGAAAAATACTGTGTCCTGTAAGCTTCTAACAGCCTTATGAGGTAAACATCATTATGGTCTTTATTTTATGGATGAAGAAACTTAGGCTCAGAAAAATGGTCACTTATCCAGCATCACAGTTAGTGAAGGGATGAACCTGATTCTGATGCTTGTGCTCTCTACCACTGTGATCCACTGTCTACTTCTCTACTTAGGGGCTCCTGTAAACTCTTTTCCTTGTCAAATTCTCTGCCTTGGAAAATTTAGAGGAGTTGTGTTCAGAATTGGTAGGAATGCTTTTGACCTGACAAAGACTGGGGATATTTTTTTTCCAGATCTAATAAAACATAGAACATGTTTTATTATTGGGAGAAAAGCTATGACCAACCTAGACAGCATATGAAAAAGCAGAGACATTACTTTGGCAACAAAGTTCCATCTAGTCAAAGCTATGTTTTTTCTAGTAGTCATGTATGGATGTGAGAGTTGGGCTATAAAGAAAGCTGAGCACTGAAAAATTGATGCTTTTTAACTATGGTGTTGAAGAATACTCTTGAGAGTCCCTTGGACTGCAAGGGGATCCAACCAGTCCATCCTAAAGGAAATCATTCCTGAATATTCATTGGAAGGACTTATGCTGAAGCTGAAACTCCAACACTTTGGCCACCTGAAGCGAAGAACTGACTCACTGGAAAAGTCTCTGATGCTGGGAAAGATTGAAGGAGGGAGGAGAAGGGGACAACAGAGGATGAAATGGTGGTTGGATGGCATCACTGACTCAATGGACACGAGTTTGAGCAAGCTCTGGGAATTGGTAATGGACAGGGAAGCCTGGTGTGCTGCAGTCCATGGGGTCACAAAGAATTGGACATGACTGAGCAACTGAACTGAACCGAAAACATGTTCTTCATAGCAAAAAGAGTACCTACTCAGGTTGGTTTGAACACAAGTCCAGAGATGAGGCTCTGGGAGATGACTGACCATGACTGATATAAGAATAATAAACATTATCGCTTACTGAACACTACTGTTTTTCAGAACCATTTCATATATTTTCTCTTGAACTCCTCATAATGAACCTGTGAAATATGGATTATTTGTGGACCCATTTGATAGATGAGGACAAAGAGGCATGGGGGTGTGGGGGGAGACTAGCTAGCTAATTTAACATTGACTGTGATCTGCTCTTTAGTTTTCTGTCTCCTGCATTAATTGTATCAATTTGACTGCATCATAGGGTGCCCAGGTATCTGGTTAGGCTTTATTCAGGATCTGTATGTTTCTGGAAGAGATAACATCTGAATCTGTAGAATGAGAGGACTGCCCTCCCCAGGCTGGGTGGGCATTAAGCAATCCACTGAAAGCCTGAATAGAACAAAAACCTGAAGAAAACAGGATCCTTCCTTCCGGCCTGCCTCAGCTTGGACACTGGTCTTCTTCTGCCCTTGGACTGGAATTTACACTGTAGATTCACACAGTTCTTAGGCCTTCAGACTCCAGCTGGAATTACACCACTGGCCTTCCTGTGTTTCCAAATTTCAGAAGGAAGATCATGGGACTTAGCTTCCATAATTGCAATTCCTTATAATAAATATTGTTATTTATGTGTATATATACATGCATGCGTCCATGTGTGCTCAGTTGTGTCTGACTCTTTGCAACCCCACAGACTGTAGCCCAGCAGGCTCCACTGTCCATGGTATTTCCCAGTCAAGAATACTGGAGTGGATTGCCATTTCTTCCTCCAGGGATCGAACCCAGATCTCCTACACTGGCAGGCAGATTCTTTACCATCTGAGCCACCTGAGAAGCCTTTACATATGCATTCACATGTACATATCTGAACATATACACTTGTGTGTGTTTCCATTTGGTTATATTTCTCTGGAGAACCCTGACTAATATATCCATCCCTAAATGATTATACCCTTTCCCTACTCTAACACCTTGCTACAACTAGTTTGCTTCCCATCTTTTTAACTATACCATTTTAAAATGCTGTGTAAATGGTGGGGTAATACAGTATTATAACATTTAGGATGGGCTTTTTTCCCTCACCATAATGCCCTTGAGAACCATTCAAGGTGTTGCTTGCACCAATAATTTGTTCTTTTTCATAGCAGAACAGAATTTCATTGTACAGATGTGTCATTTGTTTATGCATTCACCAGTTGAAGGACATTTGGATTGTTTCCAGTTTGGGGTTATAACAATTAGGGCTGTTATGAACAAAAGTACACAGGATTTTTTGCAGACATTAGTTTTTATTTCTATGTGATAAATACCCAGGAGTATAATTACTGGATTGTATTTTAGTTGCAAGTTTAGTTTTTCTTAAAAATATATATATTATTTTTCTGCATGGTTTTACCATTTTACACTCCCACCAGTAATACACAAGACCTAGTTTCTCACATCATTGCCACCACTTTGTATGGTCACTATTTTTTTTATTCTAGCTGTTTTGCTAAGTGTATAGTCACATCACATTGTGGTTTAATTTGCATTTCTGTAATAGCTAATGGTATTAAACATCTTATTTTTCATCCATATATTTCCTGCAGTGAAATGTCTCTTCATGCCTTTGCCCATTTTCTAATTGGATTGTTCATTTTCTTTTGTTGAGTTTAGAGGTTTTAACAATACATACTGTAGATACAAGTCCTCTCTCAGATTTGCAGTTTGCAAATATTTCCTTCCAGTTTATAGCTTGCATTTTATCTTTGCAACAGGGTCATCTGTGAAGCCGATTTTTTGGAGGTCTACCATATTTGTTGTTTTTGCCTTGCTGGACTGTGCCTTTGTTGTTATATGTACGAACAACTCTAACCATAGGTCATGAAGGTTTTCTCCTATGTGGTCTTCTAAATTTTTGTTTTTTGTAGATCTATGTTTCACATTTAGATCTATAATCTATCTTGAGTTAACTTCTGTATAAGTTTGGGGTTTGGGTAGTAGTTAATTTATATGCCTATGGATTTCTTTTAATTTATTTATTTTAATTAGAGGCTAATTACTTTACAATATTGTATTGGTTTTGCCATACATCAACATGAATCCGCCATGGGTGTACACGTGTTCCCAATCCTGAACCCCCCTCCCACTTCCCTCCCCATACCATCCCTCTGGATTTCTTAGATCTAGGAGTTTGAATATGCTTAGTACATACCAAGTTTTGAATAATGCAAAAATGACAGAAAAAAAAAGGTATAGGAGAATAACTAGGGAAGCAGGAATAAAAGGAAAGGGTTCTTTAAAACATAATTTACCTAGAAGAGTTTTGGTGTGTGAGCAACGGCTAATAGTTTGCTGCTAATGTCCATGAGATTTAGCAAAATTGCATATTGTGCCTTTACTGAAAATGTCTTTGCAAATCCAGGGCTGACTCCATGTATCAGCAGAAGAGTCACAGAGGACATCCCTCATGCTGAGAAGGGACCTCTCACTGCAGTCAATTTTCTGAAACTCTTACTAATTTGATCTTTGAGTTTATATTCCATAACTGAAGTCTGATGGCACAAGGAATATGTTGCTCAGGTTGAAGTCTCAGCCCATGTCTGGTTCTGTCACCCTAACCACACAGGATAGCTTTACCATTGCTGGCTCGCCTGCCCTATATGGCAACTGCTGTCACTCTTTGCACTTGAGAGCAGCCTAGGCATGAGAGGGTTAAGTTTGGGTGCATGTACTCTGCTCATTAAGACACAAGGCACCTGGAAGAGTTTGTGCTCATCTCTTGAGAGTCACAGTATTCAAGGCGCCACACTATTAAATGCCAATAAAAATCATGTGTGGCAGAACCAATACAATATTGTAAAGTAAAAAAAATAAAATAAAATAAAAATAAAAATCACCAGGACAGGTTGAAAGAGACAACATACAAAAATGTTTTTCCTGTTTTTTAAGGAAGGGACCCTACGTTTTTACATCAGACTCCACAAAATATGCATTTAGCCTAACACCAAAATTGCAACTTATTTAATTTATGTGCATAGGAATTCTTAGAATATCAGAATTACAGTCAATAAAAAAGAAGTAATATACATCTATAAGAAGCTCATAGACATACATAATTCCCAGTTGAGACACTTACAGATTTAATACAGTAGAGAAAATTTCAGTGCCTCTACCTGCTTATTTCAAAAGTTACCCAAAAGCTAAGATAAAAAAATGAAAAGAACAATATAAAGCATATGTTCAAAAAAACAAAAAAGAGACATTTTTGAAGCCTCAACAGACAAAATAGAAGGAAAAACTGCCAAGAGTAATGAAGGTCAAACATATGAAGGAAGTTGCAGACAGAATAAGCCCATGAATGCAGATCCCCCCCAAAAAATATGCAGAGCACACTATTCCATGGAGTGTGGTACACCTAGTGGTATAAAACCTACCCACATTCCTGTTTGCAAAACTCGACTAAAGTGAAAAACTGGCAAAGGATAGTTTCTCTAGACTTTATTTGGTTCTTCACAGTAGAAATAGGGATGAATGAGAAATCAAACAGGCAAAGTGATATTAACAAAAAGCAGTGAGGTAGTAAGATAATGAATGAAGGAGATTATGCTGCCAGCTGCCCTTCAGTGCAAATTGTGAGTAGAAACTTAAAGAACTCACTCACACACACACACACAAACTGTGAGAAGGTAAAACCTTCTTAATATGAAAAGAATATTACCTCTTCTTTGGTACAAATTGCCTGCATTTAGTTTGCCCAAAATGTAACCATGTATCTGGACAAACATAAGATATAAAAGGAGGAACAGAAGATTTAAAAGAAAAACAACCAACCAACGAACAAAAAAAAAAAACAAATATTAGGCAAAGAACATTCAAGAAAAGAATGTTGCAATAGAGCTGATAAAAATTGTAAACAAGCATGCTGTCAAGAATTTTTTTAAAAACCAGTAGTCCAATTATCTCTATTAAAAAAATCTCAAAGAAGAAATATAATAATCCAAAAAATTTGGTTAGGCAACAATGCCAATAATAAAATAAAACAAAGTGCAGAATTCAGGGAGGAAATTAAAGAAAAATAGCAAATGTTAAAATTAATATTCAAAGGAAAACATGGAAATTTTTGCATTTTGTGGTGAAATGTGTGAGGGTAATCAAAAGTTACAAATTTAAACTTCAAAGATAAATAAGTCTTGGGGAGGTCAGGTACAACATGATGACTATATGTAATAATACTGCACTGCATATTTGAAAGTTGCTAAGAGACATGGATCTTAAAAGTTTTTTGCAATAAAAAGAACCACAACTATATGTGGTGATAGATTTTAATGAGATATTATAATGATTTTTCAATATACATATGTATCAATTATGTGTACGTCTAAAACTACTACAATGTCCTATGTCTATTATATGTGTATGTCCATTACATATTAATACAAAAGTAACATGTGAAATTAGAACCAACACAAAGAATAATAGATATTACTGAAAATAATGCAAGAGATATGTAAAACCAAGTTAGCAAAAGTTTGCAAAATAATAGAAAAAACAGATTTAAAAAGGTAGAGAAGTATAAATATGCAATATATTATATTATCACATATATCTAGCACATATTATACATATATGCAAATACTGAAGAGATCTAACATGTGTGTTTTAGCTTGTTCTTGTAGTGTAACACACTTCCTCAAATCATAGTAGCTATAGGAGCAATAGACATTTATTTTCCTGTTTTTGTATGCTGAATTCAGAAGCATCTGAATTCTAAGAAATTTGCCATTAAGATGTCATCTGAAGGCTTGCAATGGGCTAGAATATCCACTTCCAAATTAACTCACACAGTGTGCAAAACTCTGAGAGAGAGGGCCACACTTTTGTGCATTTTACCTCCAGGAGCCCTAGCAGGTTTTTACAGTGAAGATGCAGGAAGGGCTAAAAGTAGCTGTTTTGAAAGATGCCCAGAGCATTCTGTTCTTCCTAACAAGTCCTTCCTCAAGAGAAACAAATTTACCAGAGTCTCACCTAGAGCCAGTTATCCTGGAAAAATCAAGTGGGCCTTAGAAAGCATCACTATGAACAAAGCTAGTGGAGGTGATGGAATTCCAGTTGAGATATTTCAAATCCTGAAAGAAGATGCTGTGAAAGTGCTGCACTCAATATGCCAGCAAATTTGGAAAACTCAGCAGTGGCCACAGAACTGGAAAAGGTCACTTTTCATTCCAATTCCAAAGAAAGGCAATGCCAAAGAATGCTCAAACTACTGCACAACTGCACTCATCTCACATACTAGTAAAGTAATGCTCAAAATTCTCCAAGCCAGGCTTCAGCATTATGTGAACCGTGAACTTCCAGATGTTCAAGCTGGTTTTAGAAAAGGCAGAGGAACCAGAGACCAAATGGCCAACATCCGCTGGATCATCGAAAAAGCATGAGAGTCCACGAAAAACATCTATTTCTGCTTTCTTTTTTTTTTCTTTCTAATTTTATTTTATTTTTAAACTTTACTTAATTGTATTAGTTTTGCCAAATATCAAAATGAATCCGCCACAGGTATACATGTGTTCCCCATCCCGAACCCTCCTCCCTCCTCCCTCCCCATACCATCCCTCTGGGCCGTCCCAGTGCACCAGCCCCAAGCATCCAGCATTGTGCATTGAACCTGGACTGGCAACTCGTTTCCTACATGATATTTTACATGTTTCAATGCCACTCTCCCAAATCTTCCCACCCTCTCCCTCTCCCACAGAGTCCATAAGACTGTTCTATACATCAGTGTCTCTTTTGCTGTCTCGTACACCGGGTTATTGTTACCATCTTTCTAAATTCCATATATATGCGTTAGTATACTGTATTTATGTTTTTCCTTCTGGCTTACTTCACTCTGTATAATAGGCTCCAGTTTCATCCACCTCATTAGAACTGATTCAAATGTATTCTTTTTAATGGCTGAGTAATACTCCATTGTGTATATGTACCACAGCTTTCTTATCCATTCATCTGCTGATGGACATCTAGGTTGCTTCCATGTCCTGGCTATTACAAACAGTGCTGCGATGAACATTGGGGTACACGTGTCTCTTTCCCTTCTGGTTTCCTCAGTGTGTATGCCCAGCAGTGGGGTTGCTGGATCATAAGGCAGTTCTATTTCCAGTTTTTTAAGGAATCTCCACACTGTTCTCCATAGTGGCTGTACTAGTTTGCATTCCCACCAACAGTGTAAGAGGGTTCCCTTTTCTCCACACCCTCTCCAGCATTTATTATTTGTAGACTTTTGGATCGCAGCCATTCTGACTGGTGTGAAATGGTACCTCATAGTGGTTTTGATTTGCATTTCTCTGATAATGAGTGATGTTGAGCATCTTTTCATGTGTTTGTTAGCCATCTGTATGTCTTCTTTGGAGAAATGTCTATTTAGTTCTTTGGCCCATTTTTTGATTGGGTCGTTTATTTTTCTGGAGTTGAGCTGTAGGAGTTGCTTGCATATTTTTGAGATTAGTTGTTTGTCGGTTGCTTCATTTGCTATTATTTTCTCCCATTCTGAAGGCTGTCTTTTCACCTTGCTAATAGTTTCCTTTGATGTGCAGAAGCTTTTAAGTTTAATTAGATCCCATTTGTTTATTTTTGCTTTTATTTCCAATATTCTGGGAGGTGGGTCATAGAGGATCCTGCTGTGATGTATGTAGGAGAGTGTTTTGCCTATGTTCTCCTCTAGGAGTTTTATAGTTTCTGGTCTTACCTTTAGATCTTTAATCCATTTTGAGTTTATTTTTGTGTATGGTGTTAGAAAGTGTTCTAGTTTCATTCTTTCACAAGTGGTTGACCAGATTTCCCAGCACCACTTGTTAAAGAGATTGTCTTTAATCCATTGTATATTCTTGCCTCCTTTGTCAAAGATAAGGTGTCCATATGTGCGTGGATTTATCTCTGGGCTCTCTATTTTATTCCATTGATCAATATTTCTGTCTTTGTGCCAGTACCATACTGTCTTGATGACTGTGGCTTTGTAGTAGAGCCTGAAGTCAGGTAGGTTGATTCCTCCAGTTCCATTCTTCTTTCTCAAGATCGCTTTGGCTATTCGAGGTTTTTTGTATTTCCATACAAATTGTGAAATTATTTGTTCTAGCTCTGTGAAGAATACTGTTGGTAGCTTGATAGGGATTGCGTTGAATCTATAAATTGCTTTGGGTAGTATACTCATTTTCACTATATTGATTCTTCCAATCCATGAACATGGTATATTTCTCCATCTATTAGTGTCCTCTTTGATTTCTTTCACCAGTGTTTTATAGTTTTCTATATATAGGTCTTTAGTTTCTTTAGGTAGATATATTCCTAAGTATTTTATTCTTTCTGTTGCAATGGTGAATGGAATTGTTTCCTTAATTTCTCTTTCTGTTTTCTCATTATTAGTGTATAGGAATGCAAGGGATTTCTGTGTGTTGATTTTATATCCTGCAAATTTACTATAGTCATTGATTATTTCTAGTAATTTTCTGGTGGAGTCTTTAGGGTTTTCTATGTAGAGGATCATGTCATCTGCAAATAGTGAGAGTTTTACTTCTTCTTTTCCAATTTGGATTACTTTTATTTCTTTTTCTGCTCTGATTGCTGTGGCCAAAACTTCCAAAACTATGTTGAATAGTAATGGTGAAAGTGGGCACCCTTGTCTTGTTCCTGACTTTAGAGGAAATGCTTTCAATTTTTCACCATTGAGGATAATGTTTGCTGTGGGTTTGTCATATATAGCTCTTATTATGTTGAGGTATGTTCCTTCTATTCCTGCTTTCTGGAGAGTTTTTATCATAAATGGGTGTTGAATTTTGTCAAAGGCTTTCTCCTCATCTATTGAGATAATCATATGGTTTTTATTTTTCAATTTGTTAATGTGGTGTATTACATTGATTGATTTGCAGATATTGAAGAATCCTTGCATCCCTGGGATAAAGCCCACTTGATCATGGTGTATGATCTTTTTAATGTGCTGTTGGATTCTGTTTGCTAGAATTTTGTTAAGGATTTTTGCATTCATGTTCATCAGTGATATTGGCCTGTAGTTTTCTTTTTTTGTGGGATCTTTGTCAGGTTTTGGTATTAGGGTGATGGTGGCCTCATAGAATGAGTTTGGAAGTTTACCTTCCTCTGCAATTTTCTGGAAGAGTTTGAGTAGGATAGGTGTTAGCTCTTCTCTAAATTTTTGGTAGAATTCAGCTGTGAAGCCATCTGGACCTGGGCTTTTGTTTGCTGGAAGATTTTTGATTACAGTTTCAATTTCCATGCTTGTGATGGGTCTGTTAAGATTTTCTATTTCTTCCTGGTCCAGTTTTGGAAAGTTGTACTTTTCTAAGAATTTGTCCATTTCTTCCACGTTGTCCATTTTATTGGCATATAATTGTTGATAGTAGTCTCTTATGATCCTTTGTATTTCTGTGTTGTCTGTTGTGATCTCTCCATTTTCATTTCTAATTTTGTTGATTTGATTTTTCTCCTTTTGTTTCTTGATGAGTCTGGCTAATGGTTTGTCAATTTTATTTATCCTTTCAAAGAACCAGCTTTTGGTTTTGTTGATTTTTGCTATGGTCTCTTTTGTTTCTTTTGCATTTATTTCTGCTCTAATTTTTAAGATTTCTTTCCTTCTACTAACCCTGGGGTTCTTCACTTCTTCCTTTTCTAGTTGCTTTAGGTGTAGAGTTAGGTTATTTATTTGACTTTTTTCTTGTTTCTTGAGGTGTGCCTGTATTGCTATGAACTTTCCCCTTAGGACTGCTTTTACCGTGTCCCACAGGTTTTGGGTTGTTGTGTTTTCATTTTCATTCGTTTCTATGCAAATTTTGATTTCTTTTTTGATTTCTTCTGTGATTTGTTGGTTATTCAGCAGCGTGTTGTTCAGCCTCCATATGTTGGAATTTTTAATAGTTTTTCTCCTGTAATTGAGATCTAATCTTACTGCATTGTGGTCAGAAAAAATGCTTGGAATGATTTCTATTTTTTTGAATTTACCAAGGCTGGCTTTATGGCCCAGGATGTGATCTATCCTGGAGAAGGTTCCATGTGCGCTTGAGAAAAAGGTGAAATTCATTGTTTTGGGATGAAATGTCCTATAGATATCAATTAGGTCTAACTGGTCTATTGTATCATTTAAAGTTTGTGTTTCCTTGTTAATTTTCTGTTTAGTTGATCTATCCATAGATGTAAGTGGGATATTAAAGTCTCCCACTATTATTGTGTTATTGTTAATTTCTCCTTTCATACTTGTTAGCATTTGTCTTACGTACTGTGGTGCTCCTGTGTTGGGTGCATATATATTTATAATTGTTATATCTTCTTCTTGGATTGATCCTTTGATCACTATGTAGTGACCTTCTTTGTCTCTTTTCACAGCCTTTGTTTTAAAGTCTATTTCATCTGATATGACTATTGCTACTCCTGCTTTCTTTTGGTCCCTATTTGCATGGAAAATCTTTTTCCAGCCCTTCACTTTCAGTCTGTATGTGTCCCCTGTTTTGAGGTGGGTCTCTTGTAGACAACATATGTACGGGTCTTGTTTTTGTATCCATTCAGCCAGTCTTTGTCTTTTGTTTGGGGCATTCAACCCATTTACGTTTAAGGTAATTACTGATAAGTATTATCCCATTGCCATTTACTTTATTGTTTTGGGTTCGAGTTTATACACCATTTTTGTATTTCCTGTCTAGAGAATATCCTTTAGTATTTGTTGGAGAGCTGGTTTGGTGGTGCAGAATTCTCTCAGCTTTTGCTTGTCTGAAAAGCTTTTGATTTCTCCTTCATACTTGAATGAGATCCTTGCTGGGTACAATAATCTGGGCTGTAGGTTATTTTCTTTCATCATTTTAAGTATGTTTTGCCATTCCCTCCTGGCTTGAAGAGTTTCTATTGAAAGGTCAGCTGTTATCCTTATGGGGATTCCCTTGTGTGTTATTTGTTGTTTTTCCCTTGCTGCTTTTAATATTTGTTCTTTGTGTTTGATCTTTGTTAATTTGATTAATATGTGTCTTGGGGTGTTTCTCCTTGGGTTTATCCTGTTTGGGACTCTCTGGGTTTCTTGGACTTGGGTGATTATTTCCTTCCCCATTTTAGGGAAGTTTTCCACTATTATCTCCTCAAGTGTTTTTTCATGGTCTTTCTTTTTGTCTTCTTCTTCTGGAACCCCTATGATTCGAATGTTGTAGCGTTTAATATTGTCCTGGAGGTCTCTGAGATTGTCCTCATTTCTTTTAATTCGTTTTTCTTTTATCCTCTCTGATTCATTTATTTCTACCATTCTATCTTCTATTTCACTAATCCTATCTTCTGCCTCTGTTAATCTACTATTTGTTGCCTCCAGAGTGTTTTTAATTTCATTTATTGCATTATTCATTATATATTGACTCTTTTTTATTTCTTCTAGGTCCTTGTTAAACCTTTCTTGCATCTTCTCAATCCTTGTCTCCAGGCTATTTATCTGTGATTCCATTTTAGTTTCAAGATTTTGGATCAATTTCACTGTCATTATTCGGAATTCTTTATCTGGTAGATTCCCTATCTCTTCCTCTTTTGTTTGGTTTGGTGGGCATTTATCCTGTTCCTTTATCTGCTGAGTATTCCTCTGTCTCTTCATCTTGTTTAAATTGCTGAGTTTGGGGTGTCCTTTCTGTATTCTGGCAGTTTGTGGAGTTCTCTTTATTGTGGCGTTTCCTCACTGTGTGTGGGTTTGTACAGGTGGCTTGTCAAGGTTTCCTGGTTAGGGAAGCTTGTGTCGGTGTTCTGGTGGGTGGAGCTGTATTTCTTCTCTCTGGAGTGCAATGAAATGTCCAGTAATGAGTTATGAGATGTCTATAGTTTTGGGGTGACTTTGGGCAGCCTGTATCTTGAAGCTCAGGGCTGTGTTCCTTTGTTGCTGGAGAATTTCCTTGGTATGTCTTGCCCTGGAACTTATTGGCCCTTGTGTGGTGCTTGGTTTCAGTGTCGGTATGGAGGCATTTGATGAGCTCCTGTCAATTAATGTTCCTTGGAGTCAGGAGTTCCCTGGAGTCAGGGTTTGGACTTAAGTCTCCTGCTTCCGGTTATCGGTCTTATTTTTACAGTAGTTTCAAAACTTCTCCTTCTATACAGCACCATTGATAAAACATCTACATTAAAGATGAAAAGTTTCTCTACAGTGAGGGTCACTCAGAGAGGTTCACAGTGTTACATGGAGAAGAGAAGAGGGAGGAGGGAGTTAGTGACCCAAATGAGATGAGGTGAATCAATAGTGGAGAGAGTGGGCTAGCCAGTAGTCACTTCCTTATGTGCACTCCACAACTGGACCACTCAGAGATGTTCACGGGGTTATACAGAGAAGAGAAGAAGGAGGAAGGTAACAGAGGTGGCCAGAAGGATAAAAGGGGGGAATGAAAAGGAGGGAGACAGATCCAGCCAGTAATCAGTTCCCTAAGTGTTCTCCACCATCTGGAACACACAGAAATTCACAGAGTTGGGTAGAGTAGAGAGGGGTTAGGGAGGAGACACAGGCGACCTGGTGGAGAAAAAGGAGGGTCCAAAGGGAGAGAGAGCAGTCAAGCCAGTAATCTCACTCCCTAGTGAAAAATGGGTCCTGAAGATTGGGTCCTTAAAGGTACAAAATTGGTAACAAATACATAAAAGCAAAAATTAAAAATCTAGAGTAGAGTTTGGAATTTCAAAAATACGATGTTAAAGAAAAGAAGGAGGAAAAGAAAGAGAGAAAAAACGAACAAACAAAAACAAACAAGGTCGCGAAAATTATAAAGAAAGTACAGGTACAAAATTGATAACTAATACCAGAAAGCAAAAATTAAAAATCTAGAGTAGAGTTTGGAATTTCAAAAATACAATGTTAAAAAAAAAAAAAAGAAGAAGAAGAAAAATAAAGAGAGAAAACAAACAAACAAATACAAATAATGTCACAAAAATTATAAAGAAAATACAGGTACAAAATTGATATCAAATACCAAAAAGCATAAATTAAAAATCTAGAGTAAAGTTTGGAATTTCAGATATACAATGTTATATAAAAGAAGAAGAGAAAGAAACAGAGAAGAAGAAGAAAAAAAAAAGTCACAGAAATTATATATAAAAAAACATATAGGTACAAAATTGATAACATATACCAAAAAGCAAAAATTAAAAATCTAGAGTAGAGTTTGGAATTTCAAAAATACAATGTTAAAGAAAAGAAGAAAAAAACAAAAACAAAAAAAAAAACAAGGTCAAAAAATTATAAAATATATATATATGAAGTTTGCTGAAGAAGAAAAAAAATAGGGTCTTTTTTTTTTTGCAAAGTAATAGGTTATAAAAGTGAAAATTAAAGGAACAATAGAGGACTTAAAAAATTTTTTTTAATTAAAAAAAAAAAAAAGAATGATCGTAAAAATAATAAAAATATATCTAGGACTTTTTTTTTTTTTTTTTTTTGTGGGTGTTGTGGGTTCAGTTCATTTTTGGCTAGTTCCTTGGTCAGATTTATATTTCTCAAGATCTGTAGGCCCCTTCCTATGTAGTCCGTAGTAACCACAGGGTTTTGATCTATTGCCTGTAGCTTCCAAGGCGTTTCCCTCTGTTATATCTTCTTCTGTTTGCTAGTCTCTTCAGTGTCTGGTTTCCACCCTGACACAAAGGGCACGGTGGAGGACACTTTTTTTTTTTTTTTTAAGGCTTACTTGTTCAGTCGCGCTGTGGGGAGGGAGGGAGGGATGCTGCAAACAAATAACACTGGCGTGGGCTCGCAGTGCCTCAGCCACCCTGGGTCTGCCCCTGCTCACGGCACGTGTAGCCTCCCTGTCCACACTGCTCGGACTCTAGGTTGTTCCGCCGGGAACAATCCGAGGCTGGCCCTGGGCTGCATGCACCTCCCAGGTCCAAGCCGCTCAGGTTCAGGCACTCGGGTAGTCCTCAGAGGCGCAGACTCAGTTGGGCCTGCATTTTGTGCTCTTCCCAGGTCCGAGCAGCTCAGGTGATGAGGAGTTTGGCGAGCGCCAATGCTGCGACTTATCGCCTCCCCGCCACTCGGTTATCTGGGTGTAAAACCGGCGCACCTTCTCAGGCAGATGTTGACCGTCCAGACCCCCAAGAAGTTTTAGTTAGCAAAGAAGCCTGCTTACAGTTTTATAGATAATGTCTTTCTGAGGCTGCGATTGCCCCCTTCTGGCTCTGGCTGCCTGTCACCGGAGGGGGAAGGTCTGCAGCCGGCTATCTCTGTTCAGTCCTTTGTTCCGTGCGCGGGCCTGGCGGTCTTAGGTTGGGGCTGGCTTTTCGCGTGGTAGATATCCCACAGTCTGGTTTGCTAGCCCAAATTATTTCGCTCAGATAGCGCTCAGGGTATTCAGGCCAGATTCTTACTCTCAGCGATGCAGCCCACGCCGCGCCTCCCTGCCCAGCCCCCGCTTGCTAATGGCAGATGCAGGCGTCTGCGCTGCTTCTCCGCTGGGGGAGTTACCGTAGGGCTCGCAATCTGCGAGTTTTAATTATTTATTTATTTTTTCTCCCTGTTATGTTACCCTCTGTGCTTCCAAAGCTCGGCACAGATTCGGCAGTGAGAAGGTTTTCTGGTGTTTGGAAACTTCTCTCTTTTTAAGATTCCCTTCCTGGGACAGAACTCCGTCCCTCCCTCTTTTGTCTCTTTTTTTTGTCTTTAATATTTTTTCCTACCTCCTTTCGAAGAGTTGGGTTGTGTTTCTGGGTGCCTGATGTCCTCTGCCGGCATTCAGAAGTTGTTTTGTGGAATTTACTCGACGTTTAAATGCTCTTTTGATGAATTTGTGGGGGAGAAAGTGTTCTCCCCGTCCTACTCCTCCGCCATCTTGGCTCCTCCCCTATTTCTGCTTTCTTGACTATGCCAAAGCCTTTGACTGTGTGGATCACAATAAACTGTGGAAAATTCTGAAAGAGATGGAAATACCAGACCACCTGACCTGCCTCTTGAGAAATTTGTATGCAGGTCAGGAAGCAACAGTTAGAACTGGACATGGAACAACAGACTGGTTCCAAATAGGAAAAGGAGTACGTCAAGGCTGTATATTGTCACCCTGCTTCTTTAACTTATACGCAGAGTACATCATTAGAAATGCTGGGCTGGAAGAAACACAAGCTGGAATCAAGATTGCCTGGAGAAATATCAATAACCTCAGATATGCAGATGACACCACCCTTATGGCAGAAAGTGAAGAGGAACTAAAAAGCTTCTTGATGAAGGTGAAAGAGGAGAATGATAAAGTTGGCTTAAAGCTCAACATTCAGAAAACGAAGATCATGGCATCTGGTCCCACCACTTCATGGGAAATAGATGGGGAAACAGTGGAAACAGTGTCAGACTTTATTTTTGGGGGCTCCAAAATCACTGCAGATGGCGACTGCAGCCATGAAATTAAAAGACGCTTACTCCTTGAAAGAAAAGTTATGACCAACGTAGATAGCATATTGAAAAGCAGAGACATTACTTTGTCAACAAAGGTGTGTCTAGTCCAGGCTATGGTTTTTCCAATGGTCATGTATGGATATGAGAGTTGGACTGTGAAGAAAGCTGAGCACCGAAGAATTGATGCTTTTGAACTGTGGTGTTGGAGGAGCCTCTTCAGAGTCCCTTGGACTGCAAGGAGATCCAACCATTCCTTTCTGAAGGAGATCAGCCCTGGGATTTCTTTGGAAGGAATGATGCTAAAGCTGAATCTCCAGTACTTTGGCCACCTCATGCGAAGAGTTGACTCATTGGAAAAAACTCTGATGCTTGCAGGGATTGGGGGCAGGAGGAGAAGGGGATGACAGAGGATGAGATGGCTGGATGGCATCACTGACTCGATGGACATGAGTCTGAGTGAACTCCTGGAGTTGGTGATGGACAGGGAGGCCTGGCATGCTGCGATTCATGGAGTCGCAAAGAGTCAGACACGACTGAGCGACTGAACTGAACTGAACTGAAACTACTGAGATTTTCTTTTTACCAGAGCCTAATTGATATGGGGGACAGGAAATATCCAACTCCTGTAGTATTCTCCAGCCTTCATGTGAGGAAGAGGAATTCCCAATTTAAGCCCCACAGAGCTTTCCTTTCTTACCTACGTGGGAAAAGGAACTGAGAAGTATCTCAGTATACTCAGTATAACGATGGACATAGCCCAGCAGCACAGGCTTACTAAAATACTAATACTTCATAGGACTATAGAAAATATCCCCTCCACACATGCCTTACCACCACATCAATGGGGCTCCTGTATAATAACCAAGGAATACAACTGAAGGAACCGAATGTCTCAGATTTTATTAAAACTTAATACTCTATTTATTATAGAGTATTTATTAAAACTTAATACTCTATTTATTATAGAGTATTTATTAATACTTAATACAAAACTTAAGTTTCTAGGGAAACCTAAAGAAAACAGAGTAGATGAAAACAAGTATCTGATAATGTTAGCAGATAACATCTGATAACATCCTATAGCATTAGCAAATAGAAGAAACATAGCCAAACTCCTAGTCAGATAAACACAAATCCTCACTCTAAATCCTTTTTTACCACAGTTCGTTTTGCACAATACTTCATATTTGCCTTTCAAAAATTTACAAAGTATATTACAGTGCAAAAAATATAGTATGAAAAGGCAGAGAAGGCATGAAAACCAAACTGAGATAAAGCAGAGATGTTGGAATTATGAGATCAAGAATTAAAAAAAAAAAAAAAAACCTGATTCACATGCTAAGGGCTTAATGGACAATGGGGATAATGAGGAAGAACAGATGGATAATGTAAACTTAGAGGTGAAAATTCTAAGAAAGAATCAAGTTGAAATGCTAGAAATAAAAAGCAGTTATAATAGAAATAAAGAATGCCTTTGATGGGCTTGTTAATAGACTGGATATGGCCAGGGAAAGAATTAGTGAGCTTGAATAAAAGTCATTAGACATTTCAAAAACTTAAATACACAGAGGAAAGATAGAGAAGAATGTTTATGACCTGTGGGACAAATACAAAAGATGTAAAGTA
The DNA here is from genome assembly GCF_055505025.1 of Bos grunniens. Classification (NCBI taxonomy): domain Eukaryota; kingdom Metazoa; phylum Chordata; class Mammalia; order Artiodactyla; family Bovidae; genus Bos; species Bos grunniens. Next base: position 118,616,181 of record NC_141194.1, on the reverse strand, counting down.
AAATCAAAGAAATAAGGGATAAAGCAAAATATATAATGTACTATAGAAGGGGCTTCCCAGATTAACAGAAAATGGAAAAGCAATTGAAGCAATGATACACACGAGACTTGTTCTCAAAAATTTCAGTAAAACAATAGAGTAACTGACTGACAATAAAGCCAGTTGCTTTATTATCAACAATAACAAATATACAAAATGAGGATTAATAATTGGAAAACAAATATCATATGAAATAAATTAAAAGAAACTTAAATGAATACTTTTGTAAATCACATGCAAACGCACATGAACACAAGTTTAAAACATATATCCAAAGAGGCAGAATATCTGAACACATCAAATATCACAGAAGAAACAAAACTGTCAAACAGCAAATCTCCCTAAACCACATGAGGTAGAGATGATTTCACAAGTGACTCTCACACAAAATTTTAAGGGAGAGATAACTATAGCACTACATAAATTGTTCCAGAGCTTAGAAAAAGAAGAAATTTCCAAGGAATTTTTATAAACTATTCTTTACTTTGATGTAAAAGAAAAAGTCCTAACAGGTATTGCATAGACAGAAAAATATGGACCAATGTTACTTATCAACATCAAGGTAAAAAATTAGTGCTCAAGTATTAGCAGTTGAATCCAGCAACACATATGTGATGACCAAGTTGAGTTCATTACCAAAATGCAAGCACTGTTTGGTATTAAGAAATTTTGTTATCAGTTTAATAGATTAAACCACACAGCTGGTGTGTGGTGTCAACTGAAAATTGGCACATCACCTGGCATGTCCGAGGTCAGGGGCGGCGGCCAAGAGTGCCAGGCTGCGGTGGCGCAGGAGTGGCCAAGAGGAGCTACCCCACGTCTGAGGTCAGGGGTGGCGGCTGAGAGGAGCAACCCCACGTCCAAGGAGCAGTGGCTGTGCCTGCACAGGAGGGCAGAGAGGAGCTACTCCACGTTCAAGGTCAGGAGGGGCAGCGGTGAGGAGATACCCTTTGTCCAAGGTAAGGAGCAGTGGCTGCGCTTTGCTGGAGCAGCCATGAAGAGATACCCCACGTCCAAGGTAAGAGAAACCCAAGGAAGACGGTAGGTGCTGCGAGAGGGCATCAGAGGGCAGACACACCGAAACCATAATCAAAGAAACATAGTCAATCTAATCACATGGACCACAGCCTTGTCTAACTCAATGAAACCAAGCCATGCCATGTGGGGCCAACCAAAAAGGGCGGGTCATGGTGGACAGGTCTGAAAGAATGTGGTCCACTGGAGAAGGGAATGGCAAACCACTTCAGTATTTTTGCCTTGAGAACCCCATGAACAGTATGAAAAGGCAAAATGATAGGATATTGAAAGAGGAACTCCCCTGGTCGGTAGGTGCCCAGTATGCTACTGGAGATCAGTGGAGAAATAACTCCAGAAAGAATGAAAGGATGGAGCCAAAACAAAAGCAATACCCAGTTGTGGATGTGACTGGTGATAGAAGCAAGGTCCGATGCTGTAAAGAGCAATATTGCATAGGAACCTGGAATGTCAGGTCCATGAATCAAGGCAAATTGGAAGTGGTCAAACAGGAGATGGCAAGAGTGAACATCAACATTCTAGGAATCAGCGAACTAAAACGGACTGGAATGGGTGAATTTAACTCAGATGACCTTATATCTACTACTGTCACCAGGAATCCCTTAGAAGAAATGGAGTAGCCATCATGGTCAACAAAAGAGTCTGAAATGCAGTACTTGGATGCAATCTCAAAAATGACAGATTGATCTCTGTTCGTTTCCAAGGCAAATCATTCAGTATCACACTAATCCAAGTCTATGCCCCAACCAGTAATGCTGAAGAAGCTGAAGTTGAACGGTTCTATGAAGACCTACAAGACCTTTTAGAACTAACACACAAAAAAGATGTCCTTTTCATTATGGGGAACTAGAATGCAAAAGTAGGAAGTCAAGAAACACCTGGAGTAACAGGTAAATTTGGCCTTGGAAGATGGAATGAAGCAGAGCAAAGAGGTTTGCCAAGAGAACGCACTGGTCATAACAAACACCCTCTTCCAACAACACAAAAGAAGACTACACATGGACATCACCAGATGGTCAACACCAAAATCAGATTGATTATGTTCTTTGCAGCCAAAGCTGACTGTGGCTCAGATCACGAACTCCTTATTGCCAAATTCAGACTTAAATTGAAGAAAGTAGGGGAAAACCACTAGGCCATTCAGGTATGACCTAAATCAAACCCCTTATGATTATACATTGGAGGTGAGAAATAGATTTAAGGGACTAGATCTGATAGAGTGCCTGATGAACTATGGACTGAAGTTCGGGACATTGTACAGGAGACAGGAATCAAGACCATCCCCATGGAAAAGAAATGCAAAAAAGCAAAATTTCTGTCTGAGGAAGCCTTAAAAATAGCTGTGAAAAGAAGAGAAGCAAAAAGCAAAAGAGAAAAGGAAAGATATAAGCATTTGAAGGCAGAGTTCCAAAGAATAGCAAGAAGAGATAAGAAAGACTTTCTCAGTGATCAATGCCAAGAAATACAGGAAAACAACAGAATGGGAATGACTGGAGATCTCTTCAAGAAAATTAGAGATACAAAGGGAACATTTCATGCAAAGATGGGCTCGATAAAGGACAGAAATGGTATGGACCTAACAGAAGCAGAAGATATTTAAGAAGAAGTGACAAGAATACACAGAAGAACTGTACAAAAAAGATCTTCACGACCCAGATAATCATGATGGTGTGATCACTCACTTAGAGCCAGACATCCTGGAATGTGAAGTCAAGTGGGCCTTAGAAAGCACTACTACGAACAAAGCTAGTGGAGGTGATGGAATTCTGATTGAGCTATTTCAAATCCTGAAAGATGATGCTGTGAAAGTGCTGCACTCAATATGCCAGCTAATTTGGAAAATGCAGCAGCGGCCACAAGACTGGAAAAGGTCAGTTTTCATTCCAATCCCAAAGAAATGCAATGCCAAAGAACACTCAAACTACTGCACAATTGCACTCATCTCACACACTAGTAAAATAATGCTCAAAATTCTCCAAGCCAGGCTTTAGCAATACATGAACCGTGAACTTCCAAATGTTCAAGCTGGTTTTGGAAAAGGCAGAGGAACCAGAGACCAAATTGCCAACATCCGCTGGATCATCAAAAAAGCATGAGAGTTCCAGAAAAACATCTATTTCTGCTTTATTGACTATGCCAAAGCCTTTGACTGTGTGGATCACAATAAACTATAGAAAATCCTGAAAGAGATGGAAATACCAGACCACCTGACCTGCCCCTTGAGAAACCTGTATGCAGGTCAGGAAGCAACAGTTAGAACTCACATGGAACAACAGACTGGTTCCAAATAGGAAAAGCAGTACATCAAGGCTGTATATTGTCACCCTGCTTATTTAACTCATATGCAGTGTACATCATGAGAAACCTTGGGCTGGAAGAAGCACAAGCTGGAATCAAGATTGCTGGGTTATTGCAATGTCAATAACCTCAGGTATGCAGATGACACCACCCATATGGCACAAAGTGAAGAGGAACTAAAAAGCCTCTTGATGAAAGTGAAAGTGGAGAGTGAAAAAGTTGGCTTAAAGCTCAACATTCAGAAAATGAAGATCATGGCATCTGGTCCCATCATTTCATGGGAAATAGATGGGGAAACAGTGGAAACAGTGTCAGACTTTATTTTTGGGGGCTCCAAAATCACTGCAGATGGTGATTGCATCCATGAAATTAAAAGACGCTTACTCCTTGGAAGAAAAGTTATGACCAATCTAGATAGCATATTGAAAAGCAGAGACATTACTTTGCCAACAAAGGTCCATCTTGTCAAGGCTATGGTTTTTCCAGTGGTCATGTATGGATGTGAGAGTTGGACTGTGAAGAAAGCTGAATGCGGAAGAATTGATGCTTTTGAACTGTGGTGTTGGAGGAGCCTCTTCAGAGTCCCTTGGACTGCAAGGAGATCCAACCAGTCCATTCTAAAGGAGATCAGTCCTGGTGTTCTTTGGAAGGACTGATGCTAAAACTGAAACTCCAATACTTTGGCCACCTCATGCGAAGTGTTGACTCATTGGAAAAGACTCTGATGCTGGGAGGGATTAGGGGCAGGAGGAGAAGGGGATGACAGAGGATGAGATGGCTGGATGGCATCACTGACTCGATGGATGTGAGTTTGAGTGAACTCCGGGAGTTGGTGATGGACAAGGAGGCCTGGCATGCTGCAATTCATGGGGTCAAAAAGAATCAGACACCACTGAGTGACTGAACTGAACTAATAGATGAAAATTAAAAAATCTTGTGTGCACATTTTAAAGTGCTGAAAAGACATTTCAGTTCAGTTTAGTCAGTCAGTCATGTCCGACTCTTTGTGACCCGATGGACTGCAGCACGCCAGGCTTCTCTGTCCATCATCAACTCCTGGAGCTTGCTCAAATTCTTGTCCACTGAGTCGGTGTTGCCATCCAACAATCTCATCTTCTGTAGTCCCCTTTCCCTCCTGCCTTCAATCTTTCCCAGCATCAGAGTCTTTTCAAACGAGTCAGCTCTTCGCATCAGGTGGCGAAAGTATTGGAGTTTCAAGTTCAACATCAGTCCTTCCATGAAAACCCAGAACTGATCTCCGTTAGGATGGACTGATTGGATATCCTTGCAGTCCAAGGAATTCTCAAGTCTTCTCCAACACCGCAGTTCAAACGCATCAATTCTTTGGTGCTCAGCTTTTTTTATAGTCCAACTCTCACATCCATACATGACTATAGGAAAAACCATAGCTTTGACTGCTGCTGTTAAGTTACTTCAGTCATGTCCGACTCTGTTCAACCCCGTAGACGGCAGCCCACCAGGCTCCACTGTCCCTGGGATTCTCCAGGCAAGAATACTGGAGTGGGTTGCCATTTCCTTCTCCAGCGCATGAAAGTGAAAATAAAACTGAAGTCGCTCAGTGGTGTCCGACCCTCAGCGACCCCATGGACTGCAGCCTTCCAGGCTCCTCTGTCCATGGGATTTTCCAGGCAAGAGTACTGGAGTGGGGTGCCATTGCCTTCTCCGATAGCTTTGACTAGATGGACCTTTGTTGACAAATTAATATCTCTCCTTTTTAATATGCTGTCTAGGTTGATGATAACCTTTCTTCCAAGGAGCAAGCATCTTTTAATTTCATGGCTGCAGTAACCACCTAAAATGGTTTTGGAGCCCCCAAAAATAAAGTCTCCCACTGTTTCCATTTTTTCCCAATCTATTTGCCATGAAGTGATGGGACCAGATGCCATGATCTTAGTTTTCTGAATGTTGAGTTTTAAGCCAGCTTTTTCACTCTCTTCTTTCACTTTCATCAAGTGGTTCTTCAGTTCCTCTTCTCTTTCTGCCATAAGGGTGGTGTCATCTGCATATCTGAGGTTCTTGATATTTCTCCTGGCAATCTTGATTCCAGTTTGTGCTTCATCCAGCCCAGCATTTTCCATTTATGAAATTTATAAAAAATACATTTAATAAAATTCAATTTCCATTCTTGATGTAAAATCTAATAAAATATGTAACCTCTATAGAAAAAAATGACTCAAAGGTTACCACTAATGATACTCACTTCATAGTGTTGCTTCTCGGAGAAGGCAATGGCACCCCACTCCAGTACTCTTGCCTGGAAAATCCCTTGGATGGAGGAGCTTGGCAGTCTACAGTCCATGGGGTCGCTAGAGTCAGACACGACTGAAGTGACTTAGCAGCAGTAGCAGCAGTGTTGCTTCTAAAGACCATTATGTCAAAAGTGAAGGGATGCCTTGCCTGTGATTAGTCTAAGTTGTATAAGACCTCCTGGAAGACTCTTGAATGACTCTCCTTTCTGGCTAGATGAAGTAAGTAGCCACAGTGGGAAAGCCCATGTGGCAACGAAATGTGGACAATCTCCAAGTCATAATCAACATATCCCAGGGCCCACTAACCCTATTATGACAAGGGAATGACTTTTGACAAAAACCTAAGTGAGCCTGAAAACAGATTTCCCAATTGAGCCTCCAAATGAGTAAACAACCTGGTCAACAACTTGATTTCAAACTCATGAGACATTAAACACAGGACCTAGTTAAGTCATATTGAGAATCATAATCTATATAAACTGTAAGTTAATAAATGTGAGTTTTAAGTCAATGAATTATGTTTTACATAACATTTCATAACTAGTACAACTCCAAAGCCAGAATCTGATGAAACACTGAATGGTTTTCCATTAGAGAAAGGAAAAAGAGAAGACTGTCTCATATTGCCACTTTTATCAAACATTGGTCTGAAAGCACAATCCAATGAATTTATGTAAAATAAAGTAAAAACACATAAAATTTGGAAAGGAGCATTGGGAATGGTAAGTAGCTGAGTAAATATTTTTTTAAAGATTACTTACTTCTCTTGCTGCTGCTACTGCTGCTAAGTCACTTCAGTCATGTCCGACTCTGTGCAACCTCATAGACAACAGCCCACAAGGCTCCTCTGTCCCTGGGATTCTCCAGGCAAGAACACTGGAGTGGGTTGCCATTTACTTCTCCAATGCATGAAAGGAAAAGGGAAAGTGAAGTCGCTCAGTCAAGTCCAACTCTTAGCGACCCCACAGACTGCAGCCTACCAGGTTCATCCGCCCATGGGATTTTCCAGGCAAGAGTACTGGAGTAGGTTGCCATTACTTCTCTTAATTTCTTGCAAATACAGAGTACTGTTTAATATAAAATTTATAACATTTTTTCATGGAGTTTCTTATGTGTGTGTATGTAATACCTATGACAACAATAACATAAAGTCACAAAGCAAGGGTAGAAATATTCCTATACAGTTGTTAGTTTTCCACATTTTAGTTGACATGCTCAAATATGAACTCTGCAAGACATTTGCAAAGAATTAAATATGAATATTTGAAAATAGAGCAAATACTAAAAAAAACTGACATATAGTTATAAGGTTTTGTAATTTGCTTTACAGTAGAAACTAACACAACATTGTACAGCAACTATACTTCAATTAAAATTAATTTTAAAAGACCACTGAATAAAAATATAATAAATATTTAAATAAAGACAAGGTGAGAATAACAAATGACATTTAAGAGCACTATTAATTAAACTGTTATCAATAATTACATTAAAAAGCAATTATTTTAGGCAGGGTTTGGCTAAATTAATTTAAAAATCACAATATTTAACTATATCCTGCCTACAAGAGCAGAATATAAAGACACAATTAAATATAAAGACACAAACTGAAAGTAAATGGTTGCCCATTGTTATGACATGCCAAAAAAAGTGCACGTTGGATGGCTGGGGTAGTTATGATGTCAAGAACAAAATTATTACCAAGTATCAAGAAGAAGAGGGATTTGCATAACTCAGTGGATCTATGAGCCATGCTGTGCAGGGCTAACCATGATGGATGGGTTGTAGTGGAGAGTTCTGACAAAACGTGGTCCACTGGAGGAGGGAATGGCAAACCACTCCAGTGCCATAATAATCCCATGAATGGTTAGGTCCATGAATCAAGGTAAATTGGACATGGTCAAACAGGAGATGACAAGAGTGAACATTGACATCTTAGGAATCAGTGAACTAAAATTGACAGGAATGGGTGAATTTAATTCAAATGACCATTATATCTACTGCTGTGAGCAAGGATCCCTTACAAGAAATGGAGTAGCCCTCATAGTAAACAAAAGAATCCAAAATACAGTACTTGTGTGCAGTCTCAAAAATGACAAATGATCTTAGTTTGTTTCAAAGGCAAACCACCAAGTCTATGCCCCAACCACTAATACCAAAGAAGCTGAAGTTGAAAAGTTCTATGAAGGCCTGATACTTGGAGTAACTCACAAGTTTGGCCTTGGAGTACAAAAATGAAGCAGGGCAAAGGCTCACAGAGTTTTGTCAAAAGAACATACTCGTCATAGCAAATATCCTTTACCAAGAACACAAGAGACGACTCTATATGTGGACATCATCTGATGGTCAATATCGAAAGCAGATTGATTATATTGTTTGCAGCCAAAGATGAAGAAGCTCTATACAGTCAGTAAAAACAAGACCTGGAGCTGACTTTGGCTCTGATCATGAACTCCTTCATTGCAAAAATCAGGCTGAAATTGAAGAAAGTAGGAAAAACCAGTAGACCATTTAGGGATGATCTACATCAAATCACTTGATTACACAGTGGAGGTGACCAATAGATTCAAGGATTAGATCTATTCAGGTACAGGCACAGAGTGCCTGAAGAACTATAGATGGAGGTTCCTAACACTGTACAGGATTCAGTGACCAAAACCATTCCCAAGAAAAGAAATGTAAGAAGGCAAAGTGGTTGTCTGAGGAGGCTTTATATATAGCCGAGGAAAGAAGAGAATCAAAAGCAAGGGAGAAAGGGAAAGATATATCCAACTGAATGCAGAGTTCCAGAGAATAGTAAGGAGAAATAAAGCCTTCTTAAATGAACAGTGCAAAGAAGTAGAGAAGAATAGTAGAATGGGAAAGATTAGAGATCTCTTTAAGAAAACTGGAGACATCAAAGGAACATTTCATGTAAAGTGGGCATGAAAAAGGATAGACACGGTAAGGCCCTAACAGAAGCAGAAGAGATTAAAAAGAGGTGGCAAGAATTCACAGAAGAACTATACAAAAAAGATCTTAATGACCTTGATAACCACAATGGTCTGGTCACTCACCTAGAGCCTGACATCATGGAGTCTGATGTCAAGTGGGCCTTAAGAAGCACCACTACAAACAAGGGTAGTAGAGGGATGCAATTTCAGCTGAGCTATTTCAAATCCTAAATGATGATTCTTTTAAAGTGCTGCACTAAATACGCCAGCAAATTTGGAAAACTCAGCATTGGCCACAAGATTAGAAAAGGTCAGTTTTCACTTCAATCCCAATGAAGGGCAGTGGTAGAGAATGTACAAACTACCAGATAATCGCACACATTTTGTATGCTAATAAGGCTATGCTCAAATCCTTCAAGCTATGCTTCAGTAGGATGTGAACTGAGAATGTCCAGGTAGACAAGCTGGGTTTAGGAAAGGCAGAGGAACCAGAAATCAAATTACCAACATCCACTGGATCATGGAGAAAGCAAAGAAATTCCAGAGAAAAACACCTATTTCACTGACGACACTAAAGCCTTTAACTATGTGGATCACAAGAATGTGTGCAAAATTCTTTTTTTTTTTTTTTTCCGCTTTATTTTTTTTTTAAATTTTATTATATTTAACTTTACAATATTGTATTGGTTTTGCCATATATCAAAATGAATCTGCCAAAGGTATACATGTGTTCCCCATCCTGAACCCTCCTCCCTCCTCCCTCCCGCCTCCCCATACCATCCCTCTGGGTCGTTCCAGTGCACCAGCCCCAAACATCAAGTATCGTGCATCAAACCTGGACTGGCAACTCGTTTCATATATGATATTTTACATATTTCAATGCCATTCTCCCAAATCATCCCACCTTTGCCCTCTACCACAGAGTCCAAAAGACTGTTCTATATATCAGTGTCTCTTTTGCTGTCTCGTATACAGGGTTATTGTTACCATCTTTCTAAATTCCATATATATGCGTTAGTATACTGTATTGGTGTTTTTCTTTCTGGCTTACTTCACTCTGTATAATAGGCTCCAGTTTCATCCACCTCATTAGAACTGATTCAAATGTATTCTTTTTAATGGCTGAGTAATACTCCATTGTGTATAAGTACCACTGCTTTCTTATCCATTCATCTGCTGATGGACATCTAGGTTGATTCCATGTCCTGGCTATTATAAACAGTGCTGCGATGAACATTGGGGTACACATGTCTCTTTCCCTTCTGGTTTCCTCAGTGTGTATGCCCAGCAGTGGGATTGCTGGATCATAAGGCAGTTCTATTTCCAGTTTTTTAAGGAATCTCCACACTGTTCTCCATAGTGGCTGTACTAGTTTCAATTCCCACCAACAGTGTAAGAGGGTCCCCTTTTCTCCACACCCTCTCCAGCATTTATTGCTTGTAGACTTTTGGGTCGCAGCCATTCTGATTGGCATGAAATGGTACCTCATAGTGGTTTTGATTTGCATTTCTCTGATAATGAGTGATGTTGAACATCTTCTCATGTGTTTGTTAGCCATCTGTATGTCTTCTTTGGAGAAATGTCTATTTAGTTCCTTAGCTCATTTTTTGATTGGATCACTTATTTTTCTGGAATTGAGCTATAGGAGTTGCTTGCATATTTTCGAGATTAGTTGTTTGTTGCTTCATTTGCTATTATTTTCTCCCATTCTGAAGGCTGTCTTTTCACCTTGCTTATAGTTTCCTTTGTTGTGCAGAAGCTTTTAAGTTTAATTAGGTCCCATTTGTTTATTTTTGCTTTTATTTCCAATATTCTGGGAGGTGGGTCATAGAGGATCCTGCTGTGATGTATGTAGGAGAGTGTTTTGCCTATGTTCTCCTCTAGGAGTTTTATAGTTTCTGGTCTTACATTTAGATCTTTAATCCATTTTGAGTTTATTTTTGTGTATGGTGTTAGAAAGTGCTCTAGTTTCATTCTTTTACAAGTGGTTGACCAGTTTTCCCAGCACCACTTGTTAAAGAGATTGGCTTTAATCCATTGTATATTCTTGTCTCCTTTGTCAAAGATAATGTGTCTATATGTGCCTGGATTTATCTCTGGGCTTTCTATTTTGTTCCATTGATCTGTATTTCTGTATTTGTGCCAGTACCTTACTGTCTTGATGACTGTGGCTTTGTAGTAGAGCCTGAAGTCAAGCAGGTTGATTCCTCCAGTTCCATTCTTCTTTCTCAAGATCGCTTTGTCTATTCGAGGTTTTTTGTATTTCCATACAAATTGTGAAGTTATTTGTTCTAGCTCTGTGAAGAATACCGTTGGTAGCTTGATAGGGATTGCATTGAATCTATAAATTGCTTTGGGTAGTATATTCATTTTCACTATATTGATTCTTCCAATCCATGAACATGGTATATTTCTCCATCTATTAGTGTCCTCTTTGATTTCTTTCACCAGTGTTTTTTATAGTTTTCTATATATAGGTCTTTAGTTTCTTTAGGTAGATATATTCCTAAGTATTGTATTCTTTTCGTTGCAATGGTGAATGGAATTTTTTCCTTAGTTTCTCTTTCTGTTTTCTCATTATTAGTGTATAGGAATGCAAGGGATTTCTGTGTGTTGATTTTATATCCTGCAACTTTACTATAGTCTTTGATTAGTTCTAGTAATTTTCTGGTGGAGTCTTTAGGGTTTTCTATGTAGAGGATCATGTCATCTGCAAACAGTGAGAGTTTTACTTCTTTTCCAATTTGGATTCCTTTTATTTCTTTTTCTGCTCTGATTGCTGTGGCCAAAACTTCCAAAACTATGTTGAATAGTAATGGTGAAAGTGGGCACCCTTGTCTTGTTCCTGACTTTAGAGGAAATGCTTTCAATTTTTCACCATTGAGGATAATGTTTGCTGTGGGTTTGTCATATATAGCTTTTATTATGTTGAGGTATGTTCCTTCTATTCCTGCTTTCTGGAGCGTTTTTATCATAAATGGATGTTGAATTTTGTCAAGGGCTTTCTCGGCATCTATTGAGATAATCATATGGTTTTTATTTTTCAATTTGTTAATGTGGTGTATTACATTGATTGATTTGCAGATATTGAAGAATCCTTGCATCCCTGGGATTAAGCCCACTTGGTCATGGTGTATGATCTTTTTAATGTGTTGCTGGATTCTGTTTGCTAGAATTTTGTTAAGGATTTTTGCATCTATGTTCATCAGTGATATTGGCCTGTAGTTTTCTTTTTTTGTGGGATCTTTGTCAGGTTTTGGTATTAGGGTGATGGTGGCCTCATAGAATGAGTTTGGAGGTTCACCTTCCTCTGTAATTTTCTGGAATAGTTTGAGTGGGATAGGTGTTAGCTCTTCTCTAAATTTTTGGTAGAATTCAGCTGTGAAGCCATCTGGACCTGGGCTTTTGTTTGCTGGAAGATTTCTGATTACAGCTTCAATTTCCGTGCCTGTGATGGGTCTGTTAAGATTTTCTATTTCTTCCTGGTCCAGTTTTGGAAAGTTGTACTTTTCTAAGAATTTGTCCGTTTCTTCCACATTGTCTATTTAACTGCCATATAATTGCTGATAGTAGTCTCTTATGATTCTTTGTATTTCTGTGTTGTCTGTTGTGATCTCTCCATTTTCATTTCTAATTTTATTGATTTGATTTTTCTCACTTTGTTTCTTGATGAGTCTGGCTAATGGTTTGTCAATTTTATTTATCCTTTCAAAGAACCAGCTTTTGGCTTTGTTGATTTTTGCTATGGTCTCTTTTGTTTCTTTTGCATTTATTTCTGCCCTAATTTTTAAGATTTCTTTCCTTCTACTAACCCTGGGGTTCTTCATTTTTTCCTTTTCTAGTTGCTTTAGGTGCAGAGTTAGATTATTTATTTGACTTTTTTCTTGTTTCTTGAGGTATGCCTGTACTGCTATAAACTTTCCCCTTCGGACTGCTTTTACAGTGTCCCACAGGTTTTGGGTTGTTGTGTTTTCATTTTCATTCGTTTCTATGCAAATTTTGATTTCTTTTTTGATTTCTTCTGTGATTTGTTGGTTATTCAGCAGCATGTTGTTCAGCCTCCATATGTTGGAATTTTTAATAGTTTTTCTCCTGTAATTGAGATCTAATCTTACTGCATTGTGGTCAGAAAAGATGCTTGGAATGATTTCAATTTTTCTGAATTTACCAAGGCTAGATTTATGGCCCAGGATGTGATCTATCCTGGAGAAAGGTTCCGTGTGCGCTTTAGAAAAAGGTGAAATTCATTGTTCTGGGATGAAATGTCCTATAGGTATCAATTAGGTCTAACTGGTCTATTGCATCATTTAAAGTTTGTGTTTCATTGTTAATTTTCTGTTTAATTGATCTATCCATAGGTGTGAGTGGGGTATTAAAGTCTCCCACTATTATTGTGTTATTGTAAATTTCTCCTTTCATACTTGTTAGCATTTGTCTTACATATTGTGGTGCTCCTATGTTGGGTGCATATATATTTATAATTGTTATATCTTCTTCTTGGATTGATCCTTTGATCATTATGTAGTGACCTTCTTTGTCTCTTTTCACAGCCTTTGTTTTAAAGTCTATTTTATCTGATATGAGTATTGCTACTCCTGCTTTCTTTTGGTTCCTATTTGCATGGAAAATCTTTTTCCAGCCCTTCACTTTCAGTCCGTATGTGTCCCCTGTTTTGAGGTGGGCCTCTTGTAGACAACATATGTAGGGGTCTTGTTTTTGTATCCATTCAACCAGTCTTTGTCTTTTGGTTGGGGCATTCAACCCATTTATGTTTAAGGTAATTATTGATAAGTATGATCCCATTGCCATTTACTTTATTGTTTGGGGTTCGAATGTATACACCCTTTTTGTGTTTCCTGTCTAGAGAATATCCTTTAGAATTTGTTGGAGAACTGGTTTGGTGGTGCTGAATTCTCTCAGCTTTTGCTTGTCTGTAAAGCTTTTGATTTCTCCTTCATATTTGAATGAGATCCTTGCTGGGTACAATAATCTGGGCTGTAGGTTATTTTCTTTCATCACTTTAAGTATGTCTTGCCATTCCCTCCTGGCTTGGAGAGTTTCTATTGAAAGATCAGTTATTATCCTTATGGGAATTCCCTTGTGTGTTATTTGTTGTTTTTCCCTTGCTGCTTTTAATATTTGTTCATTGTGTTTGATCTTTGTTAATTTGATTAATATGTGTCTTGGGGTGTTTCGCCTTGGGTTTATCCTGTTTGGGACTCTCTAGGTTTCTTGGACTTGAGTGATTATTTCCTTCCCCATTTTAGGGAAGTTTTCAACTATTATCTCCTCAAGTATTTTTTCATGGTCTTTCTTTTTGTCTTCTTCTTCTGGGACCCCTATGATTTGAATGTTGTAGTGTTTAATATTGTCCTGGAGGTCTCTGAGATTGTCCTCATTTCTTTTAATTCATTTTTATTTTTTCCTCTCTGATTCATTTATTTCTACCATTCTATCTTCTAATTCACTAATCCTATCTTCTGCCTCTGTTATTCTACTATTTGTTGCCTCCAGAGTGTTTTTTATCTCACTTATTGCATTATTCATTAAAAATTGACTCTTTTTTATTTCTTCTAGGTCCTTGTTAAACCTTTCTTGCATCTTCTCAATCCTTGTCTCCAAGCTATTTATCTGTGATTCCATTTTGATTTCAAGATTTTGGGTCAATTTCACTATCATTATTCGGAATTCTTTATCAGGTAGATTCCCTATCTCTTCCTCTTTTGTTTGGTTTGGTGGGCATTTATCCTGTTCCTTTACCTGCTGGGTATTCCTCTGTCTCTTCATCTTGTTTAAATTGCTGAGTTTGGGGTGTCCTTTCTGTATTCTGGCAGTTTGTGGAGTTCTCTTTATTGTGGCATTTCCTCACTGTGTGTGGGTTTGTACAGGTGGCTTGTCAAGGTTTCTTGGTTAGGGAATCTTGTATCTGTGTTCTGGTGGGTGGAGCTGGATTTCTTCTCTCTGGAGTGCAATGAAGTGTCCAGTAATGAGTTATGAGATGTCTATAGTTTTGGGGTGACTTTGGGCAGCCTGTATCTTGGAGCTCAGGGCTGTGTTCCTGTGTTGCTGGAGAATTTGCTTGGTATGTCTTGCCCTGGAACTTGTTGGCCCTTGTGTGGTGCTTGGTTTCAGTGTAGGTATGGAGGCATTTGATGAGCTCCTGTCAATTAATGTTCCCTGGAGTCAGGGTTTGGACTTAAGCCTCCTGCTTCCAGTTATCGGTCTTATTTTTACAGTAGTCTCAAAACTTCTCCTTCTATATAGCACCACTGATAAAACATCTAGGTGAAAGATGAAAAGTTTCTCCACCGGGAGGGTTACCCAGAGAGGGTCACAGCGTTACATGGAGAAGAGAAGAGGGAGGAGGGAGTTAGATGTGACCCAAATGAGATGAGGTGGAATCAGTAGAGGAGAGAGCAGGCTAACCAGTAATCACTTCCTTATGTGCACTCCACAACTGGACCGCTCAGAGATGTTCACAGAGTTAGACAGGGAAGAGGGAGGAAGGAGACAGAGGTGGCCAGGAGGATAAAAGGAGGGAATGAAAAGGAGAGAGACAGATCCAGCCAGTAATCAGTTCCCTAAGTGTTCTCCACCGTCTGGAACACACAGAAATTCACAGAGTTGGGTAGAGTAGAGAAGGGTTAGGGAGGAGACACAGGCGACCTGGTGGAAAAAAAGGAGAGTCCGAAGGGGGAGAGAGCAGTCAAGCCAGTAATCTCGCTCCCTAGTAGAAAACAGGTACTGAAGTTTGGGTTCTTAAAGGTACAAAATTGGTAACAAATACCTAAAAGCAACAATTAAAAATCTAGAGTAGAGTTTGGAATTTCAAAAATACAGTGTTAAATAAAAGAAGAAGGAAAAGAAAGAGAGAAAAAGGAAAAAAAAGTCACAAAAATTATAAAGAAAATATAGGTACAAAGTTGATAACAAATACCAAAAAGCAAAAATTAAAAAATCTAGAGTAGAGTTTGGAATTTCAAAAATACAGTGTTAAAGAAAAGAAGAAGAAAAAGAAAGAGGGGAAAAAAAAAAACAAAAACAAACAAAGTCACAGAAATTATAAAGAAGATATAGGTACAAAATTGATAACAAATACCAAAAAGTGTAAATTAAAAATCTAGAGTAGAGTTTGGAATTTCAGGAATACAATGTTAAAGAAAAGGTGAAGAGAAAGAAAGAGAGAAAAAAAAGTCACAAAAGTTATAAAAAAAAAATATATAGGTACACAATTGATAACAAATACCAAAAAGCTATAATTAAAAATCTAGAGCAGAGTTTGGAATTTCAAAAATACAATGTTAAAGAAAAGAAGAAAAAAAAACAGGGTCACAAAAGTTATTAAAATATATATATATGAAGTTTGCTTTTTTTTAAAAAAAGGGTCTTTTTTTTTTGCAAAGTTATAGTATATTATAAAAGTGAAAATTAAAGGTGTAATAGAGGACTTAAAATTTTTTTAAAAATTTAAAAAAGAAAGAAAGAAAGAATGATCATAAAAATAGTAAAAATATATATGGGACTTTCTCTGATGTTGTTGTGGGTATTGTGGGTTCAGTTCATTTTCGGCTAGTTCCTTGTTCCGGCTTATATTTCTCAAGATCTATAGGCCCCTTCCTATGTAGTCGGTACTAATCACGGGGTTTTAATCTATTGCCTGTCGCTTCCAAGGCAGTTCTCTCTGTTATAGATTCTTCTGTTTGTTGGTCTCTTCAGTGTCTGATTTCCGCCCTGATACAAAGGGGGCGGTGGTGGACACCTTTTTTTTTTTTTTTTAAGGCTCACTTGTTCAGTCGTGCTGTGGGGAGGGAGGGATGCTGCAAATAAATAAGACTGGCATGTGCTCGCAGTGCCTCAGCCACACTGGGCCTGCCCCCCACTCACGGCGCGTGTACCCTCCCTGCCCACACTGCTCAGGCTCTAGATTGCTCCTCCGGGAACCATCCGCGGCCAGCCCTGGGCTGCTTGCACCTCCCAGGTCTAAGCCACTCAGGTTCAGGCACTCGGGTGGTCCTCAGAGACACAGACTCGGTTGGGCCTGCGTTTTGTGCCCTTCCCAGGTCCGAGTAGCTCAGAAAAGAAAGACAAGACATATACTTGTCTTTCAATGATGAAGTGTTTGGCGAACACGGTTGCTGCAACTTATCGCCTCCCTGCCGCTTGGTTATCTGGGTTTACAACCGGCACACTTTCTCAGGCAGATGTTGACTGTCCAAAACCCCAGGAAGTTTTAGTTAGCAAAGAAGCCTGCTTACAGTTTTGTAGATAATGTCTTTCTGGGGCTGCGATTGCCCCCTTCCGGCTCTGGCTGCCTGTCACCGGAGGGGGGGACAGTCTGCAGCCGGCTATCTCTGTACAGTCCTTTGTTCCGTGTGTGGGCCTGGCGGTGTCTTAGGTTAGGGCTGGCTTTTCGCGTGGTAGATGTCCCACAGTCTGGTTTGCTAGCCCAAATTATTTCGCTTAGGTAGCGCTCAGGGTATTCAGGCCAGATCATTACTCTAAGTGATGCAGCCTGCGCTGCGCCTCCCTGCCCAGCCCCAGCTTGTTAATGGCGGATGCAGGCATCTGCGCTGCTTCTCCGCTGGGGGAGTTACCGTAGGGCTCGTAATCTGTGGGTTTTAATTATTTATTTATTTTTCCTCCCTGTTATGTTGCCCTCTGTGCTTCCAAGGCTTGGCACAGATTAGGCAGTGAGAATGTTTCCTGGTGTTTGGAAACTTCTCTCTTTTTAAGACTCCCTTCCCGGGACGGAGCTCCATCCCTCCCTCTTTTGTCTCTTTTATTGTCTTTTATATTTTTTCCTACCTCCTTTAGAAGACAATGGGTTGCTTTCCTGGGTGCCTGATGTCCTCCGCCAGCATTCAGAAGTTGTTTTGTGGAATTTACTCGGCGTTTAAATGTTCTTTTGATGAATTTGTGGGGGAGAAAGTGTTCTCCCCATCCTATTCCTCCGCCATCTTAGCTGCTCCCCAAAATTCTTAAAGAGATGAGAATACCAGACCACCCTACCTGTCTCTTGAGAATCCTGTATGTGGGTCAAGAAGCAACAGTTAGAACTTTACATGGAAAAATAGACTGGTTCAAAATCAAAAAAGGAGTATGACAAGGCTGTATGCGGTCACCCTGTTTTTTTTTTTTTTTTAACTTCCATGTAGAGTATATCATGAGCTGTACTGGATAAATCACAAGCTGGAATCAATATTGCTGGGAGAAATATCAACAACCTCAGATATGCAGATGATACCACTCTAATGGCAGAAAGTGAAGAGGAACTAAAGAACCTCTTGATGAGGGTGAAAAAGGAGAGTGAAAAAGCTGGCTTAAAACTCAACAGTCAAAAATCTAAGATCAAGACATCCAGTGCCATCATTTCATGGCAAGTAGATGCAGTGACAGTTTATTTTCTTTGGCTCAAAAATCACTGCAGATGGTGATTTTAATTTCAGCAGAAATTAAAAGACACTTGCTCCTTGGAAGGAATGCTATGGAAAATCTAGACAACATATTAGAAAACAGAGACATCACTTTGCTGACAAAGCTACAAATAGTCAAAGCTATGGTTTTTCTAGTAATCGTGTATGGATATAAGTGTTGGACCATAAAGAAGGCTGAGCACCAAGGTTGGATTCTTTGGAATTGTGGTCCTGGAGAAGACTCTTGAGAGTCCCTTGGACTACAAGGAGATCAAACCAGTTAATCCTAAACTAAATCAAGCCTGACAAGTCAATGGAATGACTGATGCTGAAGCTGAAGGTCCAATACTTTGGCCACCCGATACAAAGTGCCAACTCATTGGAAGGATTGGATGCCAATTCACTGGATGCTGGGAAGGATTGAAAGTGAAAGGAGAAGAGGGCAGAAGAGGATGAGATGGTTGGATGGCATCACCGACACAATGGACATGAATCTGAGCAAACTCTGGGAGATAGTGAAGGACAGGGAAGTCTGGTGTGTTGCAATCCATGGGGTTGCAATGAGTTCAGACACGACTGAGTGATTGAACACCAACAATCAAGAAGAAGAATTCATATGGATGGAAATATCAATTAGTCAAGAAGGAATATAGTCCATAATACCTATATCATGTACCTAATAACAGAGCTTCAAAATACCTGAAGTAATACTAACACAATGAAAAGAATAATTCTAGAATCATGCTTAGATTGTTCACACCAATTTTCAAAAATTTATGGAATAATTAACAAAAGAAAAAAATGAAGATCAGTGGAACCATAAATGATCTGTAAAACAGTATCAACTTTTCTGACTTATGTCATATTTGTAGAACAGTATGTACAACATCTGTAGAATATCCTTATTTCCAAGTATACATGGTACCCTCCCAAAGATAGACCTTATGTTTTGCCATAAAATAAGTCACAATACATGTGAAAGGATCCACATCACATACAGTAAGTTCTCTAACTAAAAACTAATTAAATTAGAAATAAAGTTAAGATATCTAGAACAACTCTAAATATTTGGAAATCTAAGAACAGACTTCTAAATAAGCCATAGTTCATAGAAAAAATCATGAAGGAAGTTAGAAAATATTTCCAACTATATGATAATAAAAATGCACATTAAAATGTGCAGGACACAGAAAATGCAGCATTAGGGGAAAACATAATTACGATGCTTATATCAGAATATAATAGCCTAAATTCAAAGACCTAAAAGTCATCTTAAGAAGCTAGAAAAAGAAGAATGAAAAGCCAAAGTAAGTGGATGGGAGGAAATAATAAAGATAATAGTAGATATAAATGAAATTGAAAACAACCAACAGAGAAAATAGTACCTATTCCAAAATTAGATAGTGCTTATTGTTGCACACTCCTACAATGTCCTGAAAACATGAATTCTACATTTTAAATAGGTAAAATTATGGTATGTGGATTATATCTCAATAAAGCTTTTTTAAAAAGTTGGTTATAGTTATTTGGAAAGATCAAAAAAGTTTGACAAACCCATAGATTGACTAACCAAGGAAAGGAGAGAAACAAATTATTAACATCAGCAATGAAAAGGATTATAAATACAGATCCTATAGACATATAAAATAATGCTAATGGATTTGACAAATAGATCAAATAGACAAGTTCCTTCAAAAATGCAACTTGGCAAAAGTGACATGATGGAACAGAAAATCTGAATAGCCCTCCACCTATGAAACCAACAATTTCATTATTATAAAAATTTTCACAAAAAAATCTAAAGCCAAAATTATTTCAAAAGTGAACCCTATCAAACATTTAATGAGGAAATAAAACTCATTTTGCTCCAACCCCTTATAAAAATGAGAAAAGAATGCTTCCAGACATGTTGAGACCAGAATAACACCAATATCAAAAGCAGACAAAGATGTTACAATAAAAGTATTGACTAATACTCTTTTGAACACATCAGAAAAATTCTTAATATTAGCAAAACAAATCTAATAATTATAAAATTTATTAAAATATACATATTGACCATTTAGTGTTTAGCTCATAAAAACAAGATAAGTATAATTTTTGAAAAAAATCAAAGCTATTTATAATATTCTATATCTTGCTATTTTTGCATTTGTTGAACAGTTAGGATGTACGTATTTCCTATTATGTATGTTTTATCTCCCAATTTTAAAAATCCCATAAATAAATACTGAAGACTAGTTACTGCTACACATACTGAATACTTCAAAGTTTATTATGTCTGTAACTTATTTTGAAATGCATTAAATAGTTTTAGATTGCTAGAGAGAGATATAAATAGCCATTTGATAAAGCAAATATAGTGAAATGTACATGGTAGAATGTATGTGACTTACCTATGGGAGTTTACTGTATAATTCTTCCAGATTATAGGTATGTTTGAAAATGTTATTAACTATATTGGGGGAAAGAATGACATAAATGTTTTAAAAACACTGTTGAGAAATATAAAATAATACACGAGTGATTCAAATAGCATACCATGTTTTTGACTAGGAAAACACACTGCATAAACACATCAGTTCTCTTGAAGTAAGGGGTAGTAACTGAAAAGGCTGATTTGAAAATCCATGGAGAAAAACAAAATAAAAGGAGGAGGAGGGGGAAGAGGAGTACAACTAGCTTTAATAAGTATTCAAACACATTATAAGCCTTTAATAATTTAAAGAGTATGACTCTGGCTCATGAATAGATAGATCAATAGCACAGAGTACAAAACTGAGGTATGTATGCAAGTATATACATGAGAATTTTTAATGATGCAATACCCTGTTTGTGGGTAAAATCAATTATTCAATAAATGGCTTGGTATCTGGAAAAAACTAAGTTGAATCTCTCACCTCACACTTTAAACAAAAATAAATTCCACACGGAGCAACTATTTACATGTAAATAATCAAACCATAAACATTCCAGAAGGACCTATGGAATCATTTTTCCCCTAGTAATTACAGGCTAGAAAAGGCTTAAAAGAGTAACAATAACTGAAGTCATCAAAGAAAAGACCATAAAATACTATATTTTTAAAATTACATGAAAAAGGACACAGTGAAACTCAAGAAATTTTAAAACAGTAAGAAAACACATTTTTAAAAATTTGTAATTCACACTATAGAATGCTCATTTCCTTACTGTATGCAAAGCTCATGTAAATAAAGGAAAGCTTAAAAACTCTAGAAAATTGGGCAAAGGAGTTTAACAGACAAGATAGAATTTTAAAAAGAAATGGAATTGAATGATTTCAAGGTGTTCTCAGAGCCTGTTTTGCAATCTTTTCTGGATTTACTGCTGATGCCCTGTATCACCTGGATAGGTATGTCCATCTTAGCAAGGTTCTCTTCTTTGTGCTTCTATCTGAAACTGTGTAAATCCAAATATTGGCCAATGCCTAGGATCGTGCTGTCCTATAGGGCAACCACTAACCATATGTAACTTTCAATTGAAATTAAATTTGTAATTCAATTCTTTGTCACACTTTGTTTCACTCAAGAATTTAGCTAGGAGCTTCTGCATTGGATAATGCAGATATAAAACCTTTCCATTATCACAGAAAATTCTGTAGTGCAACTCTGATATAGAGTCCAGACTGCAAATTTTTTCCCTAAACCTAAAATACGTCAGATTTGCCAGAGAAACTTATTAAAATATGTACCATCTCTCTCATATGTAAATTGCACATGCATGCATACATGCTAAGTCGCTTCAATCGTGACTGACTCTGTGCAACCCCATGGACAGCAGCCCACCAGGCTCCTCTGCCCATGGTATTCTCCAGGCAAGAATACTGGAGTGGGTTGCCATTTCCTTCTCCAATTTAATCGCTAAGTTACGTCTAACTCTTTTGAAATCCATGGACCATAGCCCACTGGGCCCCGCTGTCCATGGGATTTCCCAAGCAAGAATACCAGAGTGGATTGCCATTTCCTTCTCCCATAAATAACACACTACTGCTTAAAAACCTGCTGCTGATGGTTCCTTATCACTAATATCAAGGATGGGCAGACTATGGACCTTAGGTCAAATCTAGCTCACTACCTTTTTTGTCAAAAAGATTCTACTGGAACACAGCTCTCATCACTCATTTACATATTATTTACCACTGCTTTTGCCAACAAAAGCAAAACTGAGGTAGAAATGAATAGTTGCAACAGAGAAAGCGTGGCTAGCAAAGCCATCTTTACTATATGGCAAAAAAAAAAAAATTGCTAATCCCTGACTTATGGGACAAAGTCTAAGCTTTGGCTTGGCCTACATAAGTGATACCTATGGTCCTCAAAAATCTAGCTTTTGTTTAACTCTCCAGCATCATCTTTCCATGTCATGAGACAGCAATAACTAACCTGTTTTGTCTTCTCGAGCATGGCATCCTAATTCTTTCCATTGTGCTTCATCCATACCATGTCTTATGCCCAGGACGTCTCCCCTGATTCTCTGTTTCTTTTGCCTCCTTTCCAGTACATCTCAACTCGGTTCTCACTTCCTTTGTGAAACTTTCCTAACCCCAGTCAGAGAAGGCAATGATACCCCACTCCAGTACTCTTGCCTGGAAAATCCCATGGATGGAGGAGCCTGGTGGTAGGCTGCAGTTCATGGGGTTGCTAAGAGTCGGACACGACTGAGCAACTTCACTTTCACTTTTCACTTTCATGCATTGGAGAAGGAAATGGCAACCCACTCCAGTGTTCTTGCCTGGAGAATCCCAGGGACGGGGGAGCCTGGTGAGCTGCCGTCTATGGGGTTGCGTGGAGTCAGACACGACTGAAGTGACTTAGCAGCAGCCTAACCCCAGTGCTAAGTGACCAGTACCTCCTATGTTACTATCCAACGCCCTGACTCTCCTTCTGTCCTACACCACAGTGTAAGATAATACACAGGAAAATCACATTCTTTAGTTTTCATTCTCTGCCAAGGGCCTACCAACATTTTAACGGCCCCAATCAGTTGTTAAGGAAAAAGAAAAAAGATTCCTTACTAGTACAGATTCAGAATATAATTTGTTTTAAGCATCCCCACTTTTCTCCATGTATGATGGCACATATTTTGCCTATCATTCCCATACATATTTTGGTCACTTCTTTACCATAATATTGCAGTTGCCTGTTGACTTGTCTACTTCCTTCAATAGATTGGGAGTTCCAAAAGGAAGGAAGCCTCACATTAATCTCTGTGACTCCAATACCCAGGACAAGACCAGCACTGAGTCAGTGTTCTGAGAACACCAGTGAGATAAATTTCCCTCACACACAAGAATTCATCTTATGGAATGAGGCAGAGGGAATGAGGGAAGAGGCAGAGGGGCTAGATGTTGATCATTTTTCCTATGTCCTGTGAAGCTAAAATCCAATTTCTGGTGCCCTCAAGGCAGTAAAAAGTATTTTGGAATTAGCATATTATTGACTTTCTTTTATTATGTTTGTTTTATCTAGTTTAATGTATTTTAATTATTTGTTGTAAAATTCATACCTTGAGGTAACTTCATATAGCAAATGCAAGTTTCAAAGTCTAATATATGAAAAAGATAAAAGTGTTTATATCTCTAATGTGTCACCCATGGAATAAAAACAACTGATGTGATTCCAGATATTAATACATTTGGAATTTAATTTGGATCAGATGTAGCTGGTAAATGGGGCTTTGTATGAAGCTCATTTATTAGAGGTTTCTATGTAATACCAATACCTGTATTTTTACAGGATTTTCAAGGCTTAATTTTGTTCTAAGTATTCGGGACACCAAAGCAGAATAATCTGATAGCCATCTCTTGCTGTGTAAGCAAAAGGAAGATAGGATTTGAGACAGGCTGGAACCTGGGACATTTGGTTGCAGTGCTTGCACTCTGAACAAATATCTCCTCTAGCAAGAAAATGCAAAGGAAACTATAAGGTACTAAAAATAACTGTGTGCATAGGCAGTTGGGAACAAATTATGGACAAGATACAAAAAGACCAAAAAAAAAAAAAATCCAACTTGAACTTCTAATGAACTGGGAGGAAAAACAGGGTGTCAGGAACAAAAGCATCATACTGTTTATGCACCACCCACCCTGCACTCAACAGCACCTAAGAGTGGATAATCCACCTAAACTACCCCTCTGGCCTGACTCCTGGACACACCACACCCTCACTCCATATAAAGAACCAGCTCGCCTCCCACCCAGCCCAGTGACTAAGGGAACATATGTTACTTGTTTTTACTCCCCTTTGCTGCAGCAGGGTCCCCAATAAAGCCTTGCTTGAATTTGTCTAGACTCTTATCAACTTCTATTGATGAGGAAGAACCAGCCCAAGAACGCTGATTTATATCAGGTTGATTGGTGGCTGGTAGGGGAGGTTTTCAGGTTTCCAATACTGGAATCCTTAAGACCTACAAAAATTCAGATTGCTCAAAGCTTTTACAGATTTCATTTCAAGATATGTTTTTCACATGAATTGTAGAACTATGAATTTGCCCTAAATCTATACTATTAGATCCATATTATTGAATTCAACCATCTAGAATCAATGGCTCTTCAATGTTGCCATATCTACCTACATAATTGAGTTCAGTTCAGTTGCTCAGTCATGTCTGACTCTTTGTGACCCCATGGGCTGCAGCACACCAGGCTTCCCTGTCCATCCCCAACTCCTGGAGCTTATTCAAATTCATGTCCATTGAGTCAGTGACTCCATCCAACCATCTCATCTTCTGTCATCTCCTTCTTCCACCTTCAACCTTTCCCAGCATCAGGGTCTTTTCCAATGAATCAGTTCTTCACATCAGGTGACCAAAGTACTGGGGTTTCAGCTTCAGCATCAGTCCTTCCAATGAATATTCAGGACTGATTTCCTTTATTATGGACGTAACTGAGAGCACATCTTCAATCCAAGAGAAAGCATCTCCTCCCCCAAGAAATTTGAAATAAGATGCTCTGTGTCAGAAAAGCTTTGTCTTGAGACCCTGCTTTCACACACAAGGGCAAAATTGCCACACTTTATATCATGGCTTTGATTTTGAATTCTCTTGAATTTCTTCCTTTGCTCAAGTCAAAACATGTTTTAAATACAAAGTTCATATACAACATGATTAAAATGAAGTAGAAAAAAAAATAGTAGCTTTCTGGCAACTTTGATCCATTCCCAAGAGAACTCAATTAAAAAAAAAATACTTAGTATTAATGAACCATGCCTCCACTTAACACTCAGAAAGGGTCTACTGCTCCTTCAGTGCTCAGCTCAGACTGACTCACCAGTATTGTTGCGAGGGTCTGCTCAGTTTCATGGCTCATCCTATATTTGCACACATTATGTTGACTTTTCTTCTATTTGTTGTTTGATTATATAATCTAGGAGAGATAAAAACTATATTCTTAAATCTTATCAGCTGGCATCCTCTTAGGAGAGTATGGTTTTTTAATTTTATGGTTACTGAATGTGTCAAAGTAAAACCTTCCTCCCCAGCCCTTGGCCACCTTAGAGCACTTTGGAAATGGACTAGGAGGAAAAAAAAATTTAAGAGCCAAAACATCCTATTTAATAAAATTGTAGAGGTTGTTCTTGTTCTGGAACAGTCTAAAAATGACATGAAAAAAGTGCTAATAATCAAAAGGGAAAAGGGACAGAGAGGGTTTAGCAACAGATGGACAGGAATCCTGAGGAGCTGAGTCAAGTAGCACAAGGGTCCATGTGATAAGAATGACCATGGGATTTAAAATCTATAATCATACCTTCCTATGTAAGTCAACATCTTTGCTTTTTCTAATTTTGCTTCCATTACCAATGAATCTATATCCATCTACACGTGACTCTGAGTGGGAGGTGTTAGTTAAGGGTAAATTAAGAGAAAGATGGTAAGGTCGGAGTCACCAGATCACATACAGGATGATAATTTAAATTTGACTTTATGAAATTCTAATTTAACTGGATGTCTTTTTTAATTTGCTAAATCTTACAAATCTAATGAGGTTACATGTCTAGATCAATATAGGGTGTATAAAAGGGAACAGGCACGAGAAAACAAGACATGGAGAAGATAGAGAATTCAGTTCGTGTAAGCCCTCTGAGGTGTTGGACTGGGATGGGGCCTCTGTTTTCCTCCACAGTGAGTACAACGATTTTAAATTAAATATTTAATGGAAAGGTAACTGCATGGGGCCGGAGAACTTGGGGATACCTAGTCAGCAGAAAGTCCAGTTAAAATTCCTTCAATTTTGTGTATATGTTACTACTTTCAAAAGCATACTTCTCACATTAGAGGGAATTCCAGAGGGCTGAGTTCCACACAACTGAGAGGGACATTGTATGTGGTTGTGACATCAACAGACTTAGGGTAGGTAATTCAGATAACTCCAGTTTCCCTTATATTTTATTTTTTTTGGCTGTGCGGGGTCTTCATCACTGCACAGGCTTTTCTCTAGTCGTGGTGACCAGGGGCTTCTCTCCAGCTGTGGTGTGCCAGCTTCTCATTGTGATGGCTTCTCTTGTTATGGAGCACAGGCTCTAGGACGCACAGACATGGTTGCAGCACATGGGCTCAGTAGTTGCAACTCCTGAGCTCTAGAGCACAGACTAAACAGTTGTGTCCACAGGTCGAGTTGCTCCGCAACATGTGGGATCTTCCCGAACAGGGATGAAATCTGTCTCCTGCATTGACAGGTGGACTCTTTACTACTGAGTCACCAGGGAGGCCCTCCCCTATACTTACTATTCTGAACAAAGCCAGAGTCCTGAAGCCAGAACAGAGATATCCCTGGTCCCTCAGTGAATGTGATCTTGTGGAAATCAGAGAGAATCAAAACCGTTTCTGGAAAGGACATCCATAACTGACAACAGCAGTGTTTCGACTAGAAGTTCCTGAGCACAAGGACATACCCCTCATGGGGTACCAAGAGTAGTTTCCTTCATTTTATTTACATAATTATTTATAAATAGATGTGCATGTGTGTACTGCTGGTTTCAACACCTGGCTGTAGGATAGATTCTTTTTTTTTTTTCCTATTAAGGTTGGTTTTACTTGTTTTCTCTCCACATCCTTTGTTATCTTGTTTATTCCTTTTGCCCTGTTCCAAATGGAGAGATTATGTCAATAACATAAGCTCAAAATTATGTAGTTTCTCAACCAAAAAGCTTTATTACTATCTTTCCTCGTATTTATTATATGTATGATTTTGCTGAGGCCAGGATTTGACTTAATACATTGCCAAGCTTATGTAAAGGGACACATTGCTTAGCTAGTAAGTCAGTCCAGCCATCTGCCCAGTATAGCCTTCTTGATTTAGCTCTCTCCTCATGTCAGAGAGTGCATATTTTTGTGGTGGAATGATAAAGTCCTAGTATACTTTCCTTGTGAATGCAAAGATTTAGTATGCGATACAATGATTGAGACAGACAGATGTCCTCATTCCTATGAATGAGAGGCACACCAAACTCAGGCTGAACCAGGTAGTGTCCAGGAATTTCCCCAGAGGAGAGGATGCTTGTGTCAAATCATGAAGCTACCTTTAGGGGAAGTAGCTAGAGAAGGAGGGGAGAGGGGAATGGAGGGGCAGGGGAGAGAAGGAGGGGGGAGAAAAGAAGGTGGGAGGGGGAGGAGAAAAGGGGATAAACTTTCAGGCAGAGTGAACAGCATAAACAGAGAAGCAGAATGAAGGAACATGGTTTATTTTGAGAACTGGTAATTGCTATGACTGTGGTCGAGAATGTGAAGGGGAAGATGAGTGAAGGCATGGCAGATGTGGGTGATATCTAGAGATAGTACAGATGGAAGAAGTCAGGGATAGAAAAACTGACAAAGTATAAACATCTGCACCAAGAAATTAGAGCCCACCTTTCTTTTACTTCAATTGCTTTATATATAGGTAGCTATTGGGACAATGAAGCTAGAACAATAAAACTATACCAGGCCAAAGTGGAGCTGAGGGTGGGTGCAGAAGTATCCTTTCCCTCTCAGCAGCAGGTTTAGTTTAGTCTTCAAAGATCTTAACTTTCATAACATTTTTTTAATGTTCTATGCTTTTTGACTGACCATATCAAAGTTATATTTCACACACTGAAATGAAAAGTGTCTGCATTGAATCTACAAGGAGGAACCCCTCCCCATAACAGTCCTGCTGGTATCATACATGACCAGCAATGGTTGACATGGATCAGAGGTCATGACACTCAAAGAGATTAAGTAAATGTCTCTTGTCTCTTATACATTTCAAGCACAAATGATCTAATCTGTGACCTAATAATCAGTACTCAAAGATTCATCAATTAAATTAACGATATCAAAAGTAAAAGCTTCTTTGAACCATTTCAACTTGTGTTCATCTGAAAGTGGGTGATGTATGATGTTGATTAAGAGGATATCAACTTAATAAGTCTTGCCACATACAAAGTTCTCTATTGCATGAAAATCTTTGAGCCACAACATACTAGAGACTAATTATGAAAATTGACTTTTCAATTTGCTTCTCACTATAATTATCCAACTATCATACATTATTTGCTTGGAGAAATTTCTCCTTTGTAAAATGGTCTTTTTATTATCACCAGAAAAAGAGTCAGGTGTGACTAGTTGAAGAATCTATGTCTTTTTAATATTTACTCCAGTATAGAGATGTCTGGGTGAAAAGAGAGAAGGTTACATAAATAATAGACTCAAAAAAAGGTTTCTAAATAACTTATTGAAAGAAAGTGTTAGTTGTTCAGTCATGTCCGACTCTGCGACTCCATGGACTGCAGCCCGCTAGGCTCCTCTGTCCATTGGATTCTCCAGGCAAGAATACTGGAGTGGGCTGCCATTTCCTTTTCCAGGGGATCCTCCCTACCCAGGGATCGAACCCAGGTCTCCTGAATTCCAGGTGGATTTTTTACCCTCTGAGCCACCAGGTACTAGTAATAATATACATGATGATACATATCTTTCAAAGTCAAGTCATTCAATATGAATTATGTACCAAAAAGCTTGAAATCAAAAGCAATCACTTTCCCCACACTCCCATTTGCTGCAGCATCCATAAACATTAAACCCATACAACTGTCCAGCAAGGTAGATAGGATTTTCTTCACTGTACTCAGGATGCAGTTGAATGTTGAAGAATTTATATAATTTATTCAATATTTTACTGAGAAGTTACAGATTCAGGCTTTGAATCTAACTCTACCTGACTCAGATACCCATGTTCTTCCTGTTTCATTGGATTGCTGGCCACCTCCATATACACTTATTCTAACCTTGGTCCAGGCCTTAGGATGAAATGAAGAATTTGGTCAAATGTGCTATGAATTAGCATTCCCCTCTTTAACTAACTCATAATGCTATTAAAATCAAAGGGCAGCTAGTTTGTGTGAACTGTTCTTAGTTAGCCCAGACCTATTTTTAGTGAACATTACTTTTCTGCTAGTACTTTCTAAATGTATATATATATATATAAGTACATAGCACTTTCTACATAAAAGGCACTGTTTTAAGCATTTTATATTCATTCATTTTATCTTCACAACAACTTTACAAGACAGGTAATATTATCATCTTCATTTTAGAGTGAGGATTCAAATCCAGCAAGATCGATGCTCTTAACTGTCGTGGTAGACCAGCTACACTTACCCATACATTTGTTGAATAATTAATTTTGAAATCTTACCACCAATTGCTCTCACGCTTACTGATCTCTGTTTTCCAAACTCAACATTTTCCCTTTTAATAAATCAGGCAATGTGTGTTTATCCCCATTCTGCTGGTTTTTCTTTAATTTTCCACAGCTTCTCAAGGGTAAATTAGTTATTGCTTTTGACCTTGATAATTTATCTGCATAAAGAGCCTTCAACACCTTTAAAGAGTTTAGATAGTCAGAAATGTCTGACTTGGATCTCAATTCTCTTTTATCCATGTTTCCTCATTCTATTCAGTTTTAGGATTATCCTCTTTGATGTAAAAAAAAAAAAAAAAAAAAACTGAGGACTTGAGCAGTTCTGCTTTTTTAATTCTATCACCATATGCCTTTATTACATACAAGGAGGGTATCACTCCTTCACTATTTGCCTGAGTATTGCAAAGTTAGATCAGGATTTTGTGATTATGAGATACAAAAGCTTGGGTTTCTACGGAATTCAGTCAGTACTATGGTCAGGGATCCAGGAATGTCTGAATCACATGTTGCCAGGCACCCTTCTTCCCTATGGGGAAACACACACTCACACACGATATTAAATGAATAACAATGTGCTGCCTTATCAGTAGCTTTACAAGTGTCTGACTCTCCTCTACACAACTCCTTAAAAAAGTTTTGTTGGAGTAGATGACCTTGCCCAAACATCCATAAGGGCCTCTTGTGCATCTAAGTTTAAGATTCAAATCTGTGCCCTTATCTCTTTCTAATTGCCACCTAGGAAAAGAAATTATATTGATTCAGCAGATTACAAAAATGTTTCTTGAATAATGACTATATTAGTGAACAAGGAAGGAAACAAAGCATGTGTAGAGAATAGAGAAAAAATTCCCTTCACCATGGAAGGATTTTCTGCAAGAGCTAGTTAAACCATTCTCTAAGTGGTCTCTAGGAGTCCTAAATCCATTCTTCATCACATATCAGAAGTTTTTAATTCCAAATTACATCAGAGTTTGTAAGTCTTCTTCACTAGAAACTTCCAGGGTTCTCTATCTGGTCACCAGTCTTATGGATAGGAGAGAACATAGTTACAGAAGCAGTGGTGACAGGAGTGACAGCCCCTTGACCTCTTGATTGCAGTTATGATGCTGTAACCCTGAAATCTATCTCATCACAGACCCTCAACTTCCATTCTTCATGCTCTTACAATAATTTGTAAGCATGTAGCTTCCTGTATCAAATGTATTCCTGCTTTAAGTAGCTAGAATGTTTTGTCTGTACTGACTTACACACATGTATTAATAGAAATAATGAACTAAGATAAAAGAAATTATAATGGAAACCAAATGTTCCCACCCAAAACCTCTCTATCCTTAGACCTATACCAGAAGCAATCTGTGATGGACATTTGTGTTTAGTTCTCATGCTTACCTCCACTGTGTTATATAAAGGCTCTGTGTTAACAGTTTCTCAATTTATGAACTTAAGACAGAGAGGACTACAATCCTTTACACCACTTGAACTTTTTCTTTAAATCCTACCCCAAAACATGAATAAACTATCCACATTTTAGTTTTGTTATTATAACCGTAACCTTCCTAACCTTACATCAAATGCACAAGTCTCTCTGTCTCGTCATTCTATCACCTTTAACAGTAGCTCTGGCTGTTCCATCATGCAAAACTGTGATATGACTGCCCTCCACTCTTTTTCTCCTGGCCCCATTTCTGTCAGCTAGCCTTTGCAGTGCTGTAGAATCAACGCCCCCATCTCTCTAGAGAAGAGCATTCCTAGCATTTGTTTAAAAGTGCATTCAGGATTGCCTGTTCTTCTGTCACTCATCAATCTGCAGGAGTAGGCAAGTTGACACTGAAGGCACTTGTCCAACTTATTCTGTAAACAGTATAAAAGAAACCCCCTGTTTTCAGCACCACTAATAAACCCTGTTACCTGTAACTGCCAACTCCAAGACCAGACCTAGAAAATCTATTGGCATTCGCCACAGTCTTCCCCTGGGCTGTTTCGTCTTCCATTTGACTTCATTTGCCAATGTTTCTATCTTCAGTCTTCCAGAAATATGTTGAAATACCTTCATCACTATAGATGCCCTTCCCAATCTCCTTCCTGATATTGATTCATTCCTGTTTCAATTATCTATCAACTCAATAACAATGCATGACAACAAAGCACAAGCCCTCAGTGGCAAACAACCATACACATTTGTTTAGGTTATTTTTCCCTGATGTTCAGCTAATCTGAGCTGGGCTGACACATGCATCTGCAGTCAGCCTCAGAAGCACTAGGTGCTAGTCGTAGCTAGGCTCCCTCAGGTGTCAGCTGGGGCAATTCTGTTCTGCTTTATGTGTCTCTCACATCTCTCCAACAGGCCAGCCCAGACACATTCTCATGGCAAAGGCAGAGAGATTAAGAGCAAGCAAACTCAATTCTGCAAGCACTTTTCAAGTCTCTGCTTGTGTCACATTTGCCAACATCCTGTCAAAAAAATCATACTCTGGCTGACTTGAGTCTGAACAGGTAGGTTTCCAAAAGTTGCATGGCAAGAGGTGTGGGTAGGTAAAGAATTAATACCATGAATGGAATCCATTGACCGCATATTATTTTGCCTTCTTTATTCTTATATTCATAGTGTTTCTGGAGAGAAGGCAGACATATGAGAATGATGAGTGCACCAAATACAATGGGAAACCTTTATGCTCTTTTAGTCCGCATACTTGACCCATATCATTTCCTAAATCTAGAATGACTCTTTCACTCCTTTCATCTATTAATATTCTAACCATCTTTCAAAGACCAGATCAAGTGCCATCACTTCTTGGAAGCCTTCTGTAGATGATATCAATTTTTTCTTCCTACTTATCAGCTATTCTCTAGCGTTCTAATAATAGAACTTCAGTTTCACTTTGGAGAATTGACATTTCATGTCAGTTTTTAGGATTTCCCGCATCAGTTTTTAGGGTTTCCCATGAGACAGAACTCATTATTCAACTTAAGCAGTGGGTGTATGATTTGGCCAGTCAGCATATGACACACTGTGGTGGTAGTGGTTGGTTCGGTATAAGCATATGGATCAAACTGGTCCAAATCAAATAATAGTACTGTGATTTAAGCTAAAACAACAGGATCATAGGCTGATGCATTTCACTGGAATTGCCAAGTTATTGGCATAGAACCCTAAACCTTCCAGTGATCACCTTTCTGACAATAAGGACAGAGCAGATAGTGAGTAAAGGCAACACTACAAAAAAACAGAGCCAGAAACCAAGAGATAAACATCTAGATCTAGGTTTAGCTGATATATATATATATATATATATATATTCTTTTCATTTACTTTTAATACTTTTTAAAATCCCTGGATGTTTCAGTTACTTGAATCAATAAATTTCATTTTAACTTGGACCCATCACTTACAGTCCAACACATTCTGATGAATAAGATTTTACAAAATCTAACCCCTGCATATACTTTATTATGACTATCAAGTGCATGGATCTTGAGCCTTATTCCATCCCCTACTTTCTACTTTGGAGTTTCTTAGTGGAGGAACATATCCAATGGAGACATACAGAATCACCAGAGGAGAGAGCATTTTCTAACTACAACCCCTGATCTGAAGATTCAGATATGCCTTCCAGTTGCCAGTTAATTCTAGAGTGAACTACTATGAAAGTGAGCTTGTTGAGTACCTAAGCTGTCTTGTTGATAGAAGTAGGTAGGTTGTATCATAGTGTGCTCTTTGCAAATTACTACTTATTTCTATGCTTGATAAATATCTTTTACACTACATTGTATGCTTTATAATGGCAGTACCCAGATATGTTTGGCTCATCTGTACTCTACACTGTACAGTAGAGTACATGTTAGGGACTCTGGAGATATTTGTTGCATTAATAAATGTTGAAAATAAATTCTGTTTCTTATTTATCTCTATACCACAACAGCAATGAACTCAGTAAGTGCTTGCTAAAATAAAATGAAAATAAATGACACAATCTGTTTCAAGTCATTGATTTATTTTACAGTTCACAACCATCATTTCACCCTCCTCTCCATCCTCATCTTCTCTCCACAAAGTCCTTTCTGTTCATACTTAGCACTTAAATAGATTTAGAGATTCTCAAAGTTAGCCTTCCTAGAGATTTTCCATGTTCGTCCTTGGTTATGTGCTTCTCCTTATATTTTTTACATGACTTTTTAAATTAGAGATCTTTCTTCCTGTGAAACTTACATCATTTTCTTTAATGTCTTCCCTTTTGCTTTTACAATGGTTATAATGTAGGTAGCCCAAATTGCATTTTTCCAGCTTCCTTCCTGCACTATAGCATTCTTTATACATTTTTCCAGTTTCAGTCCACTGAATTATAACTACCTTTCCTATGACCTTTTGGATCTAAAAGTCAAAGTTAAACACTACCTCCACCCTGTTTCTAGACCACCATCATTAGGAGAATAGAGAGAACCCCAGAGCTAGTCACCTCAGGATTAAAACATCTTGCACCTGATTTCCTCATATCATTTATTGAAGAAGAAACCGTAAACCCCTGTGTGCTCCAGAGGAGACTGTTCCTCTTCTAGTCTCCAAATTTCCATTGAATGGAGTTAAATAAATGAGCACCTTCCTCTTGTATGTTTCTAGTAAGACGCTCATTCATCCCCTCACCCCCATCATTTTACATTTAGACAACCAGAAGTCGTCTTACTATACTCTTCATTTGCTGCTGCTGCTGCTAAGTCATTTCAGTCATGTCCAACTCTGTGTGACCCCATAGATGGTGGTCCACCAGGCTCTCCCGTCCCTGGGATTCTCCAGGCAAGAACACTGGAGTGGATTGCCATTTCCTTCTCCAATGCAGGAAAGTGAAAAGTGAAAATTGAAAGTGAAGTCGCTCAGTCATGTCTGACTCTTAGCAACCCCGTGGACTGCAGCCTTCCACCAGGCTCCTCCGTCCATGGGATTTTCCAGGCAAGAGTACTAGAGTGGGGTGCCATTGCCTTCTCCAATACTCTTCATTTACTTACATCAAATTATGATAAGCAGCTAGATCTGCCAGGGCATTCTTTATCCTCTAGATTATAATATTTATATTCTTCAGAATAAAATCCTTTTCTGACCCCATTGCTTCTCCCTTTGAACTTCTGAAGACATACTACTGTGCTTCCTGAACCTCGTGGTACATATTCAGTGAAAAACCCCTATGTTTTTAATCTCTTGTCTGGAAGTTTCCTTGAGCTTCTTGCTCTAAGGAAAGTCTGGCTCTCCCCTTAGGACCACATCCTCTACAGTATTTCTTCTGATGACTGTTCTATACTCCTTATACATTTTATTCAGAAAGTGAGTTCCTTGTTGTCATTTTCAGAATATGAAATTCATCCCTCCATATACATGTGCTCTGCACTCACAATTAGACCAACCATGACTAAAATTATTTGGGGGGATAATGTAGAAAGTCCTCCCCCCAAAAAACTTGAATTTTCCACATACTGGTAATTATTTACATAGAATTTACTTTGTATTAGTTATTACAGGTAATCTAGAGATGACTTAAAGTAAGTGGGAGGGTGTGTGTAGGTTATATGCAAAGACTGTGCCATTTTATATGAAGGACTTGAGAAACCGCTAATCTCAACATCCACGAGGGGTGGGTCCTGTAACCAACTCCCTGCAGATACTTAGGGGAAACTATATTCATTTCATTTTCCTAAAACCCCTGAATTTTTTATCTCAACTTACCAGACTATACCACCTCTGCCCTTTCTTGTAAAAGACATGTGTTGATAGTCTAGGTCTTTATCTTAGAACTGAGTTTAGCTCTTGCCTCTTTCAAGTTTTCTCCAACACTACTATTGTCACAATTTTTGGTGATTTCAATATCCACATAAGTGATAATCCTCAGAAAAATGTGCACAATTTATTGACTTTTCCTCATCTCCTCAACCCTGTTTTAGCCACTTACTTCCATGGTTGTGCTCTGTATCTTCTCATTATTAATCAATCCAACTCCCTGATTTCAATAATCCTTTGATTCACCAATATCTTCAATCCACTGATACAAACACCTTCTCACTGCCTTCATTCCTTTGATATCTTCACTTCCCTTTTTTCCCACCTTTAAATTCTACAGTCCATCATTACGATCACTTTTTCATTCAGTCTTACAAGTTACAGTCCTGTAACTTTCTTAGTTTTCTCTTGATTCATTGTATTCTCATGGCAGAATCACAAGCTTAGCAAGCCAGATCACTACCTACTCTATGTCTAAACATGTACAGCAGAATGTAGCTGTGGAAAAAACACAACCATGCTGACTTGTCTCACTTTAAATTTGTGATAATTCACCTCAATGGAGTACTTAATTTGTACCTTTTCTCATATTCATATTCCTGTTCTCTTGGAGTGAGACACTCATTGGAGTGTCCCAGAGATCAAAGCTTGAAATATTTTTATCTACTTTGACTTCCATTTAATGATTTTATAAAATTTCATGACCATAAATTAAGATTTCTACACAAACCAAATGCATATTGCAAGAAAGTCTCTTTGCCTAAAATCTAGACTCTTATATCCTACTAGATACTTGTCATCTATAGTATCTGTGACCATAAACTTAACATTTCTAAAGCAATTTCCTCATATTTGCTCCAAACCTACTCCTGATGTTCTCTCCCATCTCAGTTGATGGCAACTTCATCTTTACATCTGAACAAACCAAATCCTTGGAGACATCTTCTTTTACATTCCTTTATTGAGTCCATGACCAAAAAACCATTGGTTTTAAATATATTCAGAATTGAACCAGTTCTCAATCCACTCACCACTCTCATTCTTAACCACAATATGATGATATTTTATTTTTGTATTTTTGATAGCTACCTAAATGATATTCACTCCATCCTTGCCTCATCCAATATATTTTCAGTGTATCAGCCAGCATAATCCTATTTGAAAATATAAGTCAAACCATGTCATCCCTCTGCTCTAAATCTTCCATGACTCCCCATCCCATTCAGAATAAAAACCAAGTCTTTAAAATAGACTCAAGATTCAATGTGATCTAATCCACCATTTCCTCTGTAACTTCATCATCTACTAGTTTTCTCCTGCTCATCACACCGCTCACCTGCTTTCTATTCCTCAAGTATCCCGCAAATACTTCCACCACAAGACCTTTTAACATATTCTTACTCTTCCTGAAATGCTCTTCTCCAAGGTATTACCATTACTTGCTCTTTTACATCTTCCATTAGCTCTTTGCTCAAATATTACTTTTAAGGCTTTTCTTTATTGCCATTTTAATAATTATAGTTTCCAATCTAGCATTCCTTATTCCTCTTTTACAATCTTATTTTCCATCCATGGCACTTGCCATCATTTTATCAGCTAAATAATTTAATTATTTGTGCTTTTCTTGACCCTCAACTCAATCTAAGGGCCAAGAGGGTAGCGTTTTATACGCTAATATGGCCCCATCACCTAGAACACTGCATATCATAGAGTAATCGCTCAATAAAAATTTCTAAAATGTATGAGTAAATACAGCTATATATGGGTTCCCTCCTTCATTTAATGCCATAAAATATAATAAAATAGCACTTTATTTTTGTTGTTCCCAAACATATAAGCTTTACTTCTTTATTGGTCAGAATTCAGAATTGGGTGGTGGAATTCTCTTTTTATTATCTTTTGAACAGGCCAAGTCAGTAATTCATTATCTGACCCTCTCCTAGCTGATAAATGCTTCAGTACATATTTCCTATCATTGGCATATTATATTTCACAGAATACTTTTAACATCTATGAACATCAAGAAAATTTCATTTTTGTCTCCTCAAACACCAAAATGAGTCCTGCTTTGTATTTTATTCTTATTGAAACTATCCCAGGGGTGGGGAGGTCCTAAGATGGCAGAGGAACAGGATGGGGAGACCACTTTCTTCCCCACAAATTCTTCAAAAGAATATTTTAACGCTGAGCAAACTGCACAAAACAACTTCTGAACATTGGCAGAGGACACCGGGCACCCAGAAAGGCAACCCATTCTTTTCTAAAGGAGGTAGGACAAAATATAAAACATAAAAAGAGAGACAAAAGAGTTAGGGACAAAGACTCGTCCTGGGAGGGAGTCAAAAAGAGGAGAAGTTTCCAAACACCAGGAAACCCTCTCACCAGTGGGTCTGCGGGGAGTTTTGGAATCTTAGAGGGCAACATAACTGGGAAGAAAAATAAATAAATAAATAAATAAATAAAACCCACAGATTACATGCCTAACAGCAATTCCCAGCGGAGAAGTAGCCCAGACGCTCCCATCCATCACCAGCAAGCTGGGGCTGAACAGGGAGGCACTGGCTGCATTGCCTAAGGTAAGGACCAGGCCTGAATGCCCTGAGGGCAATCTGAGGGAGCTAACCTGAGATAGCAACCCAAACTGTGGGATAGCAGGAGAGAGAAAAAGAGAGAGAGAGAGAGAGACAGAAAAATTTCCCACAAAAAGCCCTAACCTAAGGCACTGCCAGGCCTGCTCACAGAACAAAGGAATGAGTGAATACCAGAGGAAAGCTAGCCAGCAACAGACTGGCCCATCCCGCACCAGAGGCAGGGAGGCAGGCGGGCAACAGCCAGAGCCAGAAAGGGGCAATCTTGGCCCCAGAGACAGCATCTTCTACCAAACTGTGAGCAGGCTCACGGTTGCTAACCAAGTCTTCCTGGGATCCTGGAGGGTTGACACCCGCTGGGAGGGTTGCACCCAGAGATTAGCTCCCCAGAAGAGATACACAGCACACCTGAGACGGTGCTCCCACTATGCACCCAGGAAACCAAGAGGCTAGAACAGGAGAGGCAATAAGATGCACCACACCTGGGGAGTGTGCGCTTGCCAAGCACCTGGTTGCATGAGCTGCTCGGACCTGGGAAGGGCACAAAATGTAAGCCCAACTGAGTCGGTGTCTTTGTAGAATACACAAGAACCTGAACATGAGTGGCTTAGACCTGGGAAGTGTGCGCAACCCAGGGCCCACTTTCGACAGCTTCCCTGCAGAGCAACCTGGAGCCTGAGCAGTGTAGACTGGGAAAGCACACATGCCATGAGCAGGGGCAAACCCAGTGTGGCCGAGACACTGTGAGCACTCTCCACACACGCCAGAGATATTTGTAGTGTTCCTCCCTCCCCACAGCATGACTGAACAAGTGAGCCTAAATAAGTGACCACCTTTGCTTTCTTTTTGTCAGGGCAGAAATTAGACACTGAAGAGACCAGCAAACAGAAGAAGCTAAAATAAATAGAGGGAACCACTATAGTAGTGACAGGTGTGACAGATTAAAACCCTGTAGTTACTACTGACTACATTGGAAGGGGTCTATCGATCTTGAGAAGTATAAGCTAGAACAAGGAACTATCTGAAACTAAACTGACCCCGCACTGCCTGCAACAGCTCCAGAGAAATTCCTAGATATATATTTTACTATTATCATTTTTTACATTTTTAAATTTTTTTATTTTATTTTTAAATCCTCTTACTCCTTTAATTTTCATTTTTATAATCAACTATTACCTTGCAAAAAAAGACCCTATTTTTAAAGCAAACTTCATATATATATATATATTTTATATTTTTTGTGATTTTTTTTTTTAATATTGTATGTTTGAGAGTCTAACCTCTACTCTAGATTTTTAATTTTTGCTTTTTGGTATTTGTTATCAATTTTGTACCTTTAAGAACCCAGTCTTCAGTACCCATTTTTACTTAGGAGTGTGATTAGTGGCTTGATTACCTTTTATCCCTTTTGACCCTCCTTTTTCTCCCCTATGGCACCTCTATCTCCTCCCTCCTCCTTCACTTCTCTACCCAAATCTGTGAATCTCTTTGGGTATTCTGGGCTGTGGAGAACACTTAGGGAACTGATTACTGGCTAGATCTGTCTCTCTCCTTTTGACGCCCCTCCCCTCTTCTCCTCCTGGTCACTTCTATCTCTTTCCTCCCTCTTCTCTTCTATATGTAAATCTGTGAACCTTTCTGGGTGTTCCAGGCTGTGGAGCACACATAGGGATTTAATTACTGGTTAAATTGCTCTCTCCCCTTTTGATCCTCCCTCCTCTCCTCCTGGTCACCTCTATCTTCCTCCTCATCCTTCTCCTCTCCATGTAGCTCAGTGAACTTTTCTAGGTGTCCCTCATGTGGAGAATCTTTTCTCCAGTAATCTAGATGTTTTATCAACGGTGCTCTCTATATGGAGAAGTCTTGAGGTTACTGTAAGAATAAGACTGAAAACCAGATGCAGGACGCTTATGTCCAAAATTTGAGAACACCAGAACACTCCTGACTCCAGGGAACATTAATCAATAAGAGCTCATCCAAAAGCCTCCCTATCTACACTGAAACCAAGTTCCACCCAAGAGCCAACAAGTTCCAAAGCAAGACATACCACAGAAATTCTCCAGCAATGCAGGAACATAGCCCTGAGCTTTAATACACAGGCTGCCCAAAGTCACACCAAACCCATAGGCATCTCAAAACACACTACTGGACTCCACTCCAGAAAGAAGAAATCCAGCTCCACCAACCAGAACACCAACACAAGCTTCTCTAACTAGGAAAATTTGACAAACCACTCATCCAACCACACCCACAGGGAGAAACCTCCACAATAAAGAGGAACCACAAACTGTCAGAATACAGAAAGGCCACCCCAAACACAGCAATCTAAAGAAGATGAAAAGGCAGAGAAATACTCATCAGGTAAAGGAACATGACAAATGCCTATCAAACCAAAAAAAAAGAGGAGGAGATAGGGAGTCTACCTGAAAAAGAATTCAGAATAATGATAGTAAAAATGATCCAAAATCTTGAAAACAAAATGAAGTTACAGATAAATAGCCTGGTGACAAGGATTGAGAAGATGCAAGAAAAGTTTAACAGGACCTAGAAGAAATAAAAAAAGAGTCAATCAATAACGAATAATGCAATAAATGATATCAAAAACACTCTGGAGGGAACAAACAATAGAATAATGGAAGCAGAAGATAGGATAACTGAGGCAGAAGATAGAATGGTAGTAATAAATGAAGCTGAAAGGAAAAAATAATTTAAAAAACGAGGACAATGTCAGAGATCTCTGTGACAATGTCAAATGCCCCAACACTCGAATCATAGGAGTCCCAGAAGAAGACAAAAAGAAAGACCATGAGAAAATACTTGAGGAAATAATAGTTGAAAACTTCCCTAAAATGGGAAAGGAAATGGTCACCAAAGTCCAAGAAACCTAGACAGCCCCAAGCAGGATAAACCCAAGGCAAAACACCCCAAGACACATATTAATCAAGTTAACAAAATCAAACACAAATAACAAATATTAAAAACAGCAAGGGAAAAACAACAAATAACACACAAGGGGATTCCCATAAGAATAAAAGCTGATCTTTCAATAGAAACTCTTCAGGCCATAAAGGAATGACAGGACATAGTTAAAGTGATGAAAGAGAAAAACCTACAACCCATATTACTGAACCCAGCAAGGATCTCATTCTAATATCAAGGAGAAATCAGAAGCTTTACAGATGAGCAAAAGCTGAGAGAATTCAGCACCACCAAACCAGCTCCCCAACAAATGCTAAAGGATATTCTCTAGACAGGAAACACAGAAAAGTTTTATAAACTTGAACCTAAAACAACAAAGTAAATGGCAACAGGATCATATTTATTAATAATTACCTTAAATGTAAATGGGTTGAATGCCCCAACCAAAAGACAAAAACTGGCTGAATGAATACAAAAAGAAGACCTCTATATATGTTGTCTACAAGAGACCCACCTCAAAACAAGGGACACATACAGACTAAAAGTGAAGGGCTGGAAAAAGATATTTCATGCAAATAGAGACCAAAAGAAAGCAGGAGTAGCAATACTCATATCAGATAAAGTAGACTTTAAAATAAACACTGTGAAAAGAGACAAAGAAGGACACTATGTAATGATCAAAGGATCAATCCAAGAAGAAGATGTAACATTTATAAATATATATGCACCCAACACGGGATCACCACAATATATAAGGCAAATGTTAGTAAATATGAAAGCGGAAATTTGCAATAACACAATAATAGTGGGAGACTTTAATACCCTACTCACACCTACGGATAGATCAACTAAACAGAAAATTAGCAAGGAAACACAAACTTTAAATGATAAAAAGGATCAGTTAGACCTAACTGATATCTACAGGACAATTCACCCCAAAACAATGAATTTCACCTTTTTCTCAAGTGCACATGGAACCTTCTCCAGGATAGATCAGATCCTGGGCCATAAAACTAGCCTTGGTAAATTCAAAAAAATGAAATCATTCCAAATATCTTTTCTGATCACAATGCAGTAAGATTAGATGTCAACCACAGGAAAAAAAAAAAAAAAAAAACTAATAAAAAGTTCAACGTATGGAAGCTAAACAACATACTGCTGAATAACAAATCGCAAAAGAAACAAAAAAAAAAATATGCATAGAAACGAATGAAAATGAAAACACAACAACCCAAATCCTATGGGACACTGTAAAAGCAGTGCTAAGAGGAAGATTCATAGCAATACTGGTTTACCTCAAGAAACAAGAAAAAAGTCAAATAAATAAACTAACTCTACACCTAAAGCAACTAGAAAGGGAAGAAATGAAGAACATCAGGATTCATAGAAGGAAATAAATCATAAAAATTAGGGCAGAAATAAATGCAAAAGAAACAAAAGAGACCATAGCAAAAATCAACAAAGATAAAAGCTGGTTCTTTGATAAGATAAGTAAAATAAAAATTATTATTTAACAAATAATAATAATAAATAAATAAAAATTCATTTAAAAAATTATTATTTAACAAACTGTTAGCCAGACTCATCAAGAAAAAAAGGGAGAAGAATCAAATCAACAAAATTAAAAATGAAAATGGGGAAATCACAACAGACAACACAGAAATACAAAGGACCATAAAAGACTGCTATCAGTAACTATATGAAAATAAAATGGACAACTTGGAAGAAATGGACAAATTCCTATAAAAGTCTAACTTTCCAAAACTGAGCCAGGAAGAAATAGAAAGCCTTAACAGACCCACAACAAGCACAGAAATCAAAACTGTAATCAGAAATCTTCCAGCAAACAAAAGCCCATGACCAGATGGCTTCACAGGTGAATTCTACCAAAAATTTAGAGAAAAGCTAACACCTATCCTACTCAAACTCTTCCAGAAAATTGCAGAGGAAGGAAAACTTCCAAACTCATTCTGAGGCCACTGATACACTAATACCAAAACGAGACAAAGATGCCACAAAAAAAGAAAACTACAGGCCAATATCACTGATGAACATAGATGCAAAAATTCTTAATAAAATTCTAGTAAACAGAATCCAACAACATATTTAAAAGATCATACATCATCACCAAGTGGGCTTTATCCCAAGATGCAAGGATTCTTCAATATTTGCAAATCAATCAACGTAATACACCACATTCGCAAAATGAAAGATAAAAACCATATGATTATCTCAATAGATGCAGAGAAAGTCTTTGAAAATATTCAACATCCATTTATGGTAAAAAAAAAAAAAAAAAAAACCTCCAGAAACCAGGAATAGAAGGAACATACCTCAACATAATAAAAGCTATATATGACAAACCCACAGCAAACATTATCCTCAATGGTGAATAATTGAAAGCATTTCCCCTAAAATCAGGAACAAGACAAGGGTGCCCACTCTTACCACTACTATTCAACATAGTTTTGGAAGTTCTGGCCACAGAAATCAGAGCAGAAAAAGAAATAAAAGGAATTCAGATTGGAAAAGAAGTAAAATTCCCACTGTTTGCAGATGACATGGTTCTCTACATAGAAGGCCCTAAAGACTCTACCAGAAAATTACTAGACCTAATCAATGAATATAGTAAAGTTGCAGGATATAAAATTAACACACAGAAATCTCTTGCAGTCCTATACACTAACAATGAGAAAAACAGAAAGAGAAATTAGGGAACAATTCCATTCACCATTGCAACGAAAAGAACAAAATACTTAGGAATAAATCTACCAGAGAAGAAAAGGACCTATATATAGAAAACTATAAAACACTAATGAAAAAATCAAAGAGGACACAAATAGATGGAGAAATATATCATGCTCATGGATTAGAAAAATCAATATATTCAATCCCTATCAAGCTACCAATGGTATTTTTCACAGAACTAGAATGAAGAATTTCACAATTTGTATGGAAATACAAAAAAAAACCTCGAATAGGCAAGGCAGTCTTGAGAAAGAAGAATGGAATTGGAGGAATCAACCTGCCTGACTTCAGGATATACTACAAAGCTACAGTCATCAAGACAGTATGGTACTGACACAAAGACAGAAATACAGATCAATGGAACAAAATAGAAAGCCCAGAGATAAGTAGATACACCTATGGACACCTTATCTTTGAAAAAGAGGTCAAGAATATACAATGGAGAAAAGACAATCTCTTTAAAAAGTGGTGCTGGGAAAACTGGTCAGCCACTTGTACAAGAATGAAACTAGAACACTTTCTAACACCATACTCAAAAATAAACTCAAAATGGATTAAAGATCTAAATGTAAGGCCAGAAACTATAAAACTCCTAGAGGAAAACATAGGCAAAACACTCTCCGACATAAGCCACAGCAGGATCCTCAATGATCCACCTTCCAGAGTAATGGAAATAAAAGCAAAATAATCAAATGGGACCTAATTAAACTTAAAAGTTTTTGCACAACGAAGGAAACTATAAGCAAGGTGAAGAGGCAGCCATCAGAATGGG
This sequence comes from Bos grunniens, assembly GCF_055505025.1. Taxonomy (NCBI): domain Eukaryota; kingdom Metazoa; phylum Chordata; class Mammalia; order Artiodactyla; family Bovidae; genus Bos; species Bos grunniens. The sequence goes on along the minus strand of NC_141194.1, from coordinate 118,571,734 downwards.
AGAAAATGATAGGAAACAAAGCAACTGACAAAGAATTAATCTCAAAAATATATAAGCAACTCCTGCAGCTCAATTCCAGAAAAATAAATGATCCAATCAAAATATGGGCCAAAGAACTAAACAGACATTTCTCCAAAGAAGACATACAGATGGCTAACAAACACATGAAAACATGTTCAACATCACTCCTTATCAGAGAAATGCAAATCAAAACCACAGTGAGGCACCGTCTCATGATGGTCATAATGGCTGCTATCCAAAAGTCTACAAACAATAAATGCTGGAGAGGGTGTGGAAAAAAGGGAACCTTCTTACACTGTTGGTGTGAATGCAAACTAATACAGCCACTATGGAGAACAGTGTGTAGATTCCTTAAAAAACTGGAAACAGAAGCTCCATATGACTGAGCAATCCCACTGCTGGGCATGCACACTGAGGAAACCAGAATTGAAAGAGACATATGTACCCCAATGTGCATCGCAGCACTGTTTATAATAGACAGGACATGGAAGCAACCTAGATGTCCATCAGCAGATGAATGGATAAGAAAAAAGTGGTTATATACACAATGGAATATTATTCAGCCATTAAAAAGAATACATTTGAATCAGTTCTAATGAGGTGGATGAAACTGGAACCTATTATACAGAGTGAAGTAAGTCAGAAAAGAAAAAACCAATACAGTTAGAACTGGAAATGGAACAACAGACTTGTTCCAAATAGGAAAAGGAGTACTTCAAGGCTGTATACTGTCACTCTGCTTATATGCAGAGTACATCATGAGAAACGCTGGGTTGGAAGAAGCACAAGTTGGAATCAAGATTGTGGGGAGAAATATCAATAACTTTAGATATGAAGATGACACCACCCATATGGCACAAAGTGAAGAGGAACTAAAAAGCCTCTTGATGAAAGTGAAAGAGGAGAGTGAAAAAGTTGGCTTAAAGCTCAACATTCAGAAAATGAAGATCATGGCATCTGGTCCCATCACTTCATGAGAAATAGATGGGGAAACAGTGGAAAGAGTGTCAGACTTTATTTTGGGGGGGGGGGCTCCAAAATCACTACAGATGGTGAATGCAGCCATGAAATTAAAACACTTACTCCTTGGAAGAAAAGTTATGACCAACCTAGATAGCATATTGAAAAAGCAGAGACATTACTTTGCCAACGAAGGTCCGTCTAGTCAAGGCTGTGGTTTTTCCAGTGGTCATGTATGGATGTGAGAGTTGGACTGTGAAGAAAGCTGAGCACCGAAGAATTGATTGTTTTGAACTGTGGTGTTGGAGAAGACTCTTGAGAGTCCCTTGGACTGCAAAGAGATTCAGTCAGTCCATCCTAAAGGAGATCAGTCCTGGGTGTTCATTGCAGGGACTGATGCTAAAACTGAAACTCCAATACTTTGGCCACCTCATGCAAAGAGTTGACTCATTGGAAAAGACCCTGATGCTGGGAGGGATTGGGGGCAGGAGGAGAAGGGGACGACAGAGGATGAGATGGCTGGATGGCATCACTGACTCGATGGACCTGAGTTTGAGTGAACTCTGGGAGTTGGTGATGGACAGGGAGGCCTGGTGTGCTGGGATTCATGGGGTCGCAAAGAGTCGGACACAACTGAGTGACTGAAATGAACCGAACTGAATGTATATATATATGGAATTTAGAAAGATGGTAACAATAACCCTATATGTGAGACAGCAAAAGAGACAAAGATGTATAGACCAGTCTTTTGGACTCTGTGGATGAAGGCGAGGGTGTGATGATTTGAGAGAATAGCATCATCAGTTCAATTCAGTTGCTCAGTCATGTCCGACTCTTTGCAAACCCATGAACCATAGCACACCAGGCCTCTGTGTCCATCACCAACTCCCGGAGTTCACTCAAACCCATGTCCATTGAGTCAGTGATGCCATCCAACTATCTCATCCTCTGTCATCCCCTTCTCCTTTTGCCCTCAATCTTTCCCAGCATCAGGGGCTTTTCAAATGGGTCATCTCTTTGCATCAGGTGACCAAAGTATTTAAGTTTCAGCTTCAACATCAGTCCTTCCAATGAACGCCCAAGACTGATCTCCTTTAGGATGGACTGGTTGGATCTCCTTGCAGTCCAAGGGACTCTCAAGAGTCTTCTCCAACACCACAGTTCAAAAGCATCAATTCTTCAGTGCTCAGTTTTCTTTATAGTCCAACTCTCACATCCATACATGACCACTGGAAAAACCATAGCCTTGACTAGATGGACCTTTGTTGGCAAAGTAATGTCTCTACTTTTCAATATGCTGTCTAGGTTGGTCATAACTTTCATCCCAAGGAGTAAGCATCTTTTAATTTCATGGCTACAGTTACCAACTGCAGTGATTTTGGAGCCTAGAAAAATAAAGTCTGACACTGTTTCCCCTGTTTCCCCATCTATTTGTCATGAAGTGATGGGACCGGACGCCATGACCTTAGTTTTCTGAATGCTGAGTTTTAAGCCAACTTTTTCACTCTCCTCTTTCACTTTCATCAAGAGGCTCTTTCATTCTTCTTCACTTTCTGCCATAAGGGTGGTGTCATCTGCATATCTGAGGTTATTGATATTTCTCCCAGCAATCTTGACTCCAGCTTGTGCTTCTTCCAGCCCAATATTTCTCATGACGTACTCTGCATATAAATGAAATAAGCAGGGTGATAATATACGGCTTTGACATACTCCTTTTCCTATTTGGAACCAGTCTGGTGTTCCATGTCCAGTTCTAACAGTTGCTTCCTGACCTGCATACAGGTTTCTCAAGAGGCAGGTCAGGTGGTCTGGTATTTCCATCTCTTTCAGAATTTTCCAGTTTATTGTGATCCAAACATTCAAAGGCTTTTGCATTGTCAATAAAGCAGAAATAGATGTTCATATGTGAAACAGATCGCCAGTCCAGGTTCTATGCATGAGACGGGGTGCTCAGGGCTGGTACACTGGGATGACCCTGAGGGATGGCATGGGAAAGGAAGTGGGAGGGGGGTTCAGGATGGGGAACACATGCATACCCATGGCTGATTCATGTCAATGTATGGCAAAAACCACTACAATATTGTAAAGTAATTAGCCTCCAATTAAAATTTTTTAAAAAAGAAAATATCCCCACCAAGATTCCCTCTCACATGTGTAGAATTCTATATATGAATCAATATTTTCAAAACTCTTTTGGAAAAATTTTTTACTCCAACCACAATTTATATCAAACAATTTTGACATCTATCAAATGATATTTACCTTCTTATGATAAAAATAGCATGTTTGCCTGGATTTTTATTACTTTGATTTTCTGGAATCATGGAAAACAATTAGATATTTTACTATGCAAGATATTTTCATATTTTATATACATACGGATTTAATGCTTCTGTAAGATTGAGTTAAACAAAGGAAGGAAAATGTCACAATCCCCAAAAGTATCAGAAAATTGTGGTATCATTATAGTTTCACATATCCATCTGACATGCTCTGAGTCTAATTATAGTATCATTACACTTGTTCTGACTGTTATAGTAGTACTGGATTCCCTGTCCTGATCCAGTTCCAATACATTGCTACTGCTACTGCTAAGTCACTTCAGTTGTGTCCGACTCTGAGTGACCCCATAGATGGCAGCCCACCAGGCTCCCCCATCCCTGGGATTCTCCAGGCAAGAACAGTGGAGTGGGTTGCCATTTCCTTCTCCAATGCATGAATGTGAAAAGTGAAAGTGAAGTCACTCAGTCATATCCAACTCCAATACATTAGTAAAGAGCAAAAGAGAAAGACTTATGGTTAAAAGTGGTTGATTGAGCTCACACTTTTACCTCTAGTAAGTCCCACGGAAGCAACAAAACTGATAAAAGAAAAATCTATAAGACAACCCTTCTTCTCTCACACATCCCTCTATCCCAGCACCTAGAACAGTGCCTGTCACAATGCAGTGGATCAATATATATTTATTGAATAAGTGAATATATAATAAAAATAAATTTTTCCACAATAAATCTAAACAATAGGGAAGAGGTTAACAATTCATACTTTGTATAATGTATGGATAAATGAAAGCATATATCAACAAAGAAACAGAATGGAGTAAACTAAAATGGGAAATATTCTAGAAAAACTTTCTGGAGTATGCTTTTTTAAATTTTCAATAAAAAAATCAGAAAAACACTAAGTTTGGGGGCAATATGCAGGTCAGGAAGCAACAGTTAGAACTGGACATGGAACAACAGACTGGTTCCAAATAGGAAAAGGAGTACATCAAGGCTGTATATTGTCACCCTGCTTATTTAACTTATATGCAGAGTACATCATGAGAAACGTTGGACTGGAAGAAACACAAGCTGGAATCAAGATTGCCGGGAGAAATATCAATAACCTCAGGTATGCAGATGACACCACCCTTATGGCAGAAAGTGAAGAGGAACTAAAAAGCCTCTTGATGAAAGTGAAAGAGGAGAGTGAAAAAGTTGGCTTAAAGCTCAACATTCAGAAAATGAAGATCATGGCATCCGGTCCCATCACTTCATGAGAAATAGATGGGGAAACAGTGGAAACAGTGTCAGACTTTTTTGGGGGGGGCTCCCAAATCACTGCAGATGGTGACTGCAGCAATGAAATTAAAAGACGCTTACTCCTTGGAAGGAAAATTATGACCAACCTAGATAGCATATTCAAAAGCAGAGACATTACTTTGCCAACAAAGGTTCGTCTAGTCAAGGCTATGGTTTTTCCTGTGGTCATGTATGGATGTGAGAGTTGGACTGTGAAGAAGGCTGAGCGCTGAAGAACTGATGCTTTTGAACTGTGGTGTTCGAGAAGACTCTTGAGAGTCCCTTGGACTGCAAGGAGATCCAACCAGTCCATTCTGAAGGTCAGCCCTGGGGTTTCTTTGGAAGGAATGATGCTAAAGCTGAAACTCCAGGACTTTGGCCACCTCATGTGAAGAGTTGACTCATTGGAAAAGACTCTGATGCTGGGAGGGATTGGGGGCAAGAGGAGAAGGGGACGACAGAGGATGAGATGGCTGGATGGCATCAGTGACTCGACAAACATGAGTCTGGGTGAACTCCAGGAGTTGGTGATGGACAGGGAGGCCTGGTGTGCTGGGATTCATGGGGTCGCAAAGAGTCGGACATGACTGAGCAACTGACCTGATCTGAAGCATCAAAAGCTGATTGTCTTTTGGAGTTAAAATAGGAGAACTAAAGTAAAATAACTCCATGAGCAAAAATTCTAACATTTATTAGTAATATTACTGCATGAGAACAGTCAAAGGATTATAAAAATTAAATTTAAAGAGGAAAGAATGGGCCTACCATATAGAAAACATACAATAAAACTATAATAAGTAAAACAGCACAGAATCCACAAATTATCCAACTTTCTTATGTACTCAACTTCTTCCCCAAATATCCTTCAATCTTCTTAACTAAAATCTAGCTTTCCTCTCAGAACATTATTTTGTTAAGCCCTTTCATAATCCATGCACTCTATAAAATCACTAATTAAGAAAATTAAGATGTACCTTCCTTGTTGCCCTTTCCTACTTACAGATGGTTCCTTTAAAATCTCATTAAAACCCCCCAAATATTAGAATCTAAGCAATTTGACTTATATCTCCTTCTCCATGTCACTAGTATTATTGTTTATGAACCTGTCAGGTATTTTCCTAACTATTCAAAGACCTTTTCTCTCAATCATGCTGCTGCTGCTAAGTCACCTCAGTTATGTCTGACTCTGTGCAAACCCATAGATATCAGCCCACCAGGCTCCTCTGTCCATGGGATTCTCTAGGCAAGAATAGTGGAGTGGGTTGCCATTTCCATCTCCCTCTCTCAATCATAACTTCTGACAAGTGGACAGCTTTCCTTAATAACCATGAATACAAACTTCTAAGATTCAGGCTTCTAGGCTCTTTGACCTCAGTGGAAATTTTAGTCTGTCATAACATCTTCTCTTTATTCATTCTATATTTGCTTTCAATTCTGTGGTTCTTCATGTCAATAATATATTCATTAATACTCTAAATTAAAAGGTCACTCTGCCCTTTAAATTCATGTTAAAAACCAATCCCTGAAATAACTAAATTATCTACATTCTCTGTGACCTCACCCACAAAGAACAATACTACTAAATAAAGTCCAACAACATGGCAGACCCATTCCACTCTAAGAACAAAACCACAGACAGTGAATGGGCTCATAGCACTAATATCAATCCTATTTCATTCTGTAAGTTCAAGCTCCCTTTACCCACAACAAATGTAACAAAACTTTACTCATCAAGCATTCAATGTTGTACCTCCCCTCTGACTGCCAAGATAGGATCTTGCTTCTAACTTACAAAGAGACAGAAAAGAAGAACAGAAATACTTTGTCCTCTTTGCTTATTTGCAGCCAGACTCTCAATCTAAACAGTGTATCTAATCCTTATACCATTTCTTAGGAAACTGACATTATTGATAATCCCCTCTTTTATCTGTATTAAACCATTCCCTCTCTGTCAATTATTTTTCTTATATCACTATTGAGACAAGTTGAAAGCTGTAGAAACTGTGTTAAGGTGTGATCATGTTTTTTAATACAAAAAAAGTATATGTGTGTGAAAGCATGTACACAGAGATGTATGTAAAGATACACTTCAAATTTTAATGGGAAACTTGAACTTTTTGCTTCATAATTTTGTTTTCACTCTCTAAAAACTATCTTATTACTAGTTTTTTTTTTTAATATAAACTTGAAGAAGAAAACGTAAATCAGATATATCTTCACATTTAGTGAATCAGTCCCCAGGAATGAGACTGATCAAGTGTGTTTTTTAAAGCTCAAGAGGTGATTCTGATGCACAGTAAGAACTGAGACTGTAGAAAACAGTCTGGTGCACTTTATAACATTAAAGACTGAATTACCATATGACTGATCCAAGCATTCTACCCCTGAGTATATACCCCAAGAATTGAAAGTAGGCATTCAAACAGGTACTTAATATACCCATGTTCATAACAGTATCACTCACAATAGCCTAAGGGTAGAAAAAAACCCATGTGTCCACTGATGGATGAATGGATAAACAAAATACAGTATAAGATACAATGAAATATTATTAAGCCTTAAAAAGAATGAACTTCTGACATCTGCAACAATGGGGATAAACAATGAAGACATTATACTAAGTGAAACAAGTTAGACACAAAGGGACACGTATTGTATGACTCTTCTTATATGAAGTACCTGGCGCAGTCAAATGACACAGAAAGCAGAATGGTTTTTGCCACTGATTTGTGGAGGGATAAATGGGTAGTAGTTGTTAAATGGGTACAGAGTTTCAGTTTGGGAAGTTTCCCAAATAATTTGACCTCATAAGTTTAGAGTAAAAATACAGAATCTGAAATTTTGAATACACATATATAAAAATCTGAGCACCTTATTCAATGATGCCTATGTCAAACATTCTTTAGAACTTTCCTTGTTCAATTACACATTGCCTGGTTTGTGAGTTGGTGACTTTAAGGTACAACGAACTAATGAACAAAAACAAGTAATAGGTTAATGTGGTCAGTTCAATCACAGAAATCCACAGTTTGGGAGATGGGAATGGAATCAGCCCAAATTCTCCTGTTACCCAAATACCCTGAGTAATTTGTACTAAGGCAAGGTGCTTTTATTTAGCTTGCTGAATAATTTTTACTCTGATGACTAAGCTTGAAGAATCTACTATATGTTGTTATCATCAACTGGTCTCTCAATATTGCTTTGGAGTAGAAGTTATATAACTTAATAGACTAGACTTTCCAGCATCTGAAAACATCCCAAATATAAATACTCCTCCACTTCTGAAATTTCAGGGTTTTACATTTTAACCTATTTCAGGAATAGTCAACCTCAAATCTTAGCATACAGTCAATTAAAATGCCTTCTTAGGCATTTTAATGTAAAATGAAGAGATTTAGATGGAAGTTTTTTTCATGGTTTCCTATAATTCTTCTCTATTTGCTCAGAAACCAAATGCAAATCAACATTAGCTAGAATATTATATATATAGTTCCTAAACACAAATTACAACTACATTTTGATTAAAACAGGAATTCACGCAGTATTAAAAGCTCCTTCTACCCATGGCATAGAGTGCCAATTTCCTTCTGTCCATAAAATACAGCTGATTTACTGTGGCATATATGAAATATTCAGTTTTCCTGATTTATCTTATGTTGTATCTTCTGAGTGACACCTAATAAGTAGAAAGGAAGTAGGGATGTGGATGTCTTGCTGTGCTCTAAGTGTAGCTACTGGATAAAGGGTGAAGGTCCAGTGGTATTCATGCAGGGATGATAATTTTTTCTTGGACTCATCCTCGGCAGGAGGTGGGCCAGAAGCAAGCTAATGTTCTCATAAAAGTAACGTTGACTGACACCAAGGTCCATTAGAGACCGGTTCTCCAAGGTGTTTTACATAAAAGGCAACGTACTCAGGGTCGGGTACCTAAGTAAAGTGAATGCTGGGCACCTAACCTTACAACAGGCATGAAAAGAGCCACAGTGATGCCTAGCCTGCGTAGAGAAGTCTAGGCCTGAGATTGTTAGGCTCAGTTGGTTGAAAGTTATATCAGTACCATTATCTTCTGTCATTAGAGCTTTTCAGTCATTGGCATCAGCACTACTGGATGATTACATATCATATCAGAGTAGGTGCCCCATTTTCTTTGTGGGAGAACTGTTAATTAACATTTTGTAGAGGTTAATGGATTTGCAGCTAAGTAGGATAAGAGCAATACTGTTGATCCTTAGTAACTACCAGAGTCTTATCTCTCACTTCTCTGCTACACATATCTTAGGTTCAAATCAATTTAACTTTTCCCTGAATACGCCCCCATAATGTCATAAAATCACATCTTCCTTCATGATAAATCTACCTAGAACCCATGACTGCCCTCAATCCCCACTGAAAATTGTCAATAATATACTCATTCTTCAGACCTTCTACCAGATAGGATTCCAATCATGGTTCTTATTTAATTCAACACTTTAAAATAGTTACCAGGTGTCTTCCTATGTGATGAAGATCCTTTCTTTGTGTCCACATTTACCACATTTATCATGAATTGCCTCACATGACAAACACAATTGATGTAAAATCTTCAGCTATACTTTTCTAACTCTTATTTAACACTAACTACCCGGGGGCAAGGACAAACCCACACTTTAGCCAACAAGAACTAAAGGCAGTGTTTAGCATTAGCATTCAATAAATGCTTATTGACTGGAATAGCACAAAAAGATGACTGTTAAAATCATAAAAGTATTTTTATTCAAAGTTATATCCACAATGTACTTCCCACTTTTTAAAGGATACTTTATGAGATTTCTAAAATAGTGCATAGTAGAAGTATTTATAGCATCTCCTACATGAAACAGACTAATGGGGAAAAGAATAAGGCTGAAAAAATAAAAGTCCATCGTCAATTAAACTAGGAAGTAGTCTTTCTCTCAGAGAAGGCAATGGCACCCCACTCCAGTACTCTTGTCTGGAAAATCCCATGGACTGAGGAGCCTGGTAGGCTGCAGTCCATGGGGTCGCTGGGAGTCGGACATGACTGAACGACTTCACTTTCACTTTTCGCTTTCATGCATTGGAGAAGGAAATGGCAACCCACTCCAGTGTTCTTGCCTGGAGAATCCCAGGGATGGGGGAGCCTGGTGGGCTGCCGTCTATGGGGTCGCACAGAGTCAGACACGACTGAAGCAACTTAGCAGCAGCAGCAGTCTTTCTCTCAAACCTAAATTATGAAGAATACATGTCAAGAAAAGAAATGAAAAGGACTTCTGTTTTCCAGTTCCACATGTAAGGAGCTTGGAAATCATAACTCTATCCTAACAAGTAAAAAGCTAAACAGACTGAAAGATTGGTAACTCTTCTAAGATCCATAAGAAAAGGGGAGGACTGCACAAACCACTCCCTATTTGCAAGATTTCAGAAAGACAGGTGAATACAGGGAGTCCTGGCTTAAACAGAATAAAGACACATGAGTAGAAACCATGAGTAGATGAACCAGAGCAGGGACAGAAAACCCTGAACTGTAACTGTCAAATCATTGCAGGCTTAGTGTGGAAACTGACAGCTAAAGACTTCAGGGGACAACTCCATCAAAAGGGCATCCCCACAATTTTGTGAGATTTACCTCCATTGATTTGACCAGATTCCCACAGTAAATGTCAGGAAAAAATTCTCTCATGCTTCCATCGGGGGCAGAAGAAAAGGAACCATTCTGAAAAATAGATTCCGAGGCCATCCCTCAGGGGAAACTAGTTAACCAGAGCCTAACCTGCTAGCATATTATAAGAACCTGCTAGAATATTATATGGTGGAAAGGAGATATTCAACTCAAGTCTCCTCTATCTGTCCTCTGCCATCTAAGGATAGAGGAAAAGACTCAGAAAAATTTGAGAAGTTCACAATTCAGAGGCAAACATCCAAAATACAGGAGAGAGGGGGAAAGTCATGTTCATGTACTAATGATTGGAGCTTAAATTGACACTTTTTTTTTTTTTTTTTGCAAGGGAGTAGAGACAGAAAGAGAGAAGGCAATGGCACCCTACTCCAGTACTCTTGCCTGGAAAATCCCATGGATGGAGGAGCCTGGTAGGCTGCAGTCCATGGGGTCGCTAAAAGTCAGACATGACTGAGCAACTTCACTTTCACTTTTCACTTTCCTGCATTGGAGAAGGAAATGGCAACCCACTCCAGTGTTCTTGCCTGGAGAATCCCAGGGATGGGGGAGCCTGGTGGGCTGCCGTCTATAGGGTCACACAGAGTCCGACACGACTGACGTGACTTAGCAGTAGCAGAGACAGAAATAGAAGATTGGGATTAATGTATACACATTACTATATATAAAACAGATAATCAACAAGGACCTACTGCATAGCACAGGGAACCATACTAAATATTTTGTAGTAACAGATAAGGGAAAAGAATCTGAAGAAAACATATATATATATATATGACTGAAAAGCGAAAGTCTTTCAGTTGTGTCCCATTCTTTGCAACCCCATGAACTATACAGTCCAAGGAATTCTCCAGGCTGGAGTAGGTAGCCTTTCCCTTCTCCATGGGATCTTCCCAACCCAGGAATCGAACCGTGGTCTCCTGAAAGGAAGCCTGTGTGACTTCAATATAAGTGAATCACAGTGATAAATAACTGAAACTAACACAACATCACTGATATGATGCACATGAGTTTGAGTAGGCTCCGGGAGTTGGTGATGGACAGGGAAACCTGACATGCTGCAGTCCATGAGTTCCATGGGGTTGCAGAGTTGGACAAGACTGAGATACTGAACTGAACTGAACACAACATTGTAAATCAACTATACTTCAAAAAAATTGTTTATAAAAATTGATGTGAATGGAAATAAAAAAATATTCAAAATAAATTAAGGTAATCATGTATGTTGTAGAAACCATAAGTTATGATCTCATTTATTTTTTTAAAAATACAAAAAAAAGTACATGCCTCTGTGTAGACACATGTATGTAAAGATAAGCTTCAAATGTTAATGAGAGATTTTTACTTTTTGCTTCGTATCCTTTTATTTTCACTCTTTAAAAACTACCTCTTAATAACTTGTCACTAGTGGTTTTTTAAAAATATGAATTATAAAAAGAAACAGCAGTCAGATGTATCCTCACATCAACTGAATTAGAGTCTCCAGGGGTAGAGACTGAGCAAGTGTGTTTTTTAAAGCTTAAGAGGTGATTCTGATGCACAGCAAGAACCAAGACTGTAGAAAACAGTCTGGCAGCACTTCATAACATTAAAGATAGAATTACCATATTATCCAGCAATTCTACCTCTAGGTATATGCCCCAAAGAATTGAAAGCAGACACTCAAACAGATATTTGTACACCCATGTTCATAATAGTGTTGTTCACAATTGCCAAAGAGTAGAAAAAACCCAGGTGTCTACTGATGGATGAACAGATAAACAAAATACAGTAAAAGATACAATGAAGTATTATTCAGCCTTAAAATGAATGAAATTCTGACATCTGCTACAATGTGAATAAATCTTACAGACATTACACTGAGTGAAACAAGCCAGACACAAAAGAACAAGTATTGTATGATTCCTCTTAGTACTTGGAATAGTCAAATTTAGACAGGGAAAGTAGAATGCTTTTGCCACTGCCTTGTGGAGGGAGAAATGGAGAGTTATTGTTAAATGGGTACAGAGTTTCAGTTTGGGAAAATGAAAATGTTCTGAAGATGAATGGTAGTAATTGTGGTGCAACAATGTGTGAATGTACTCACTGCCACTAAACTGTACACCTAAAATGGTTAAAATCTGGTATTATATCAATATACTTATTTTTACCACAATAAACAATTTTAATGGAATTACACCAACTCAATAAAGAAAACAAGGACAGATAAGTATCTTTACAACCTCTAGTAGATAGGAAATTCTCTAAAACCAAAATAACTTGGTTGCTGAAAATTCTAATCAACAATTATTCATTTATAATAATGATATCCAGAGGCTTAGACAGACTCAATAAGAAACTGAGTCTCTCTAGTGAGTGTCCTTTCTAAATCCAACACTGCAAGGGGAAATTTAGTGAGAAAAGAGACTGCATGGGAATTCTTGCTTTATTTTTTGGCATTTTGTCCTGAAATATGTAGAAAAGTCATAGCAGCAATACAGTTTGGAGGACATAGTGGAAGGTGGAATCAGATTTGTAACTGTTGACCAAGGTTTATTGAGCAAAAAAAGTGAACAGGAAATCACACCAAAAAAAAAAAAACAGTGAGATACAGGGAAAGGGACCATGACATTCACCCGAGTTTATTTGCTGATTTCAAGAAGACAAATAATGGAAAAAAAAAGAGAAATATATTCCTAGGTAAACAAAGACCTTTATAGACAAAGTCCTCTGAGAATATATCAACAAACCCCAAGTCATTCTGCTCAGTTCTTCCCACAGTGATTTAAGTTATCAGGAAAACTGACAACAAGAGGAATAGCAAAGAGGGTCACTGTACCTATGAATAGATACTTTCTCCGAAAGGAACAAATTCTGATCAAAACCCATAAATAATATAAAACAGAGGAAAGACGTAATTTCCTCTAAAAAGCTGTCTCTTGACTCCACACCATTTTTTAAATTCAAATTTCTAAAAGAAATTGTCCAGGTTCACTGTCACCAAAATCTTGGATCCTTTCTTGAACCTGAGCCGATCAGACTTATCTTCTACTACAGCTCTGGAAGTGTTCAAGTGATCAAGGTTACCAAGGAAACTTTGGTTGCCATATATACTGATCATTTCTCTTATTATCTGACAATCAGAGCATCTGACACAGTTGACTAGTCTCTCTTCACTGACCTTCATTTTTCACTTGACCTTAAGGATACCCATTTTTACCTAGTAGCAAATTTGGTCTATTCATTCTTTGCTCTTTTCCTAGACTGTAAAAGGCTGTAAAATCCCAGGCCTCAGTCATTTTACCTATTCTCTCTTATATTGTACTCACTATTTTGGTTGATTCATCCTTAATACCATCTATACATTGATGACTCACAAATGTCTATCTTCAGCACAAGCCTCTCTTTGGAAATCTAGCTTTCTATAGCACATTTTTAACTTAACATCTTCATTCACTTGGCTGACGGGAATGCTAAACCCATAAGGTCCAAAACTGAGCTACTAAACTTTGACTTTAAATCTGTTCTTACTTAAATATTCTCCATCTTAGTTGATTTCTTTGAGTTACTCAGACCAAATACCTGGGTATCCCTGCTTGTTGCCCCTCTCTTTATCATTCTACACCCGATATATATAATAGGATTTATAAGATACAAACCCTATCAGTGCCACCTTCAAAATATACTATATCCAGAAATGAACCACTTCTCCCCATATCCACCACAACTCCCCTGGTCTTCACCATCATATGATCTTACTTGGATTATTGCAAAGGCTCATTGCTTGTTGTACTGCTTTTACACTTGCCTCATTTCATCCAATTTCCATACAGCAGTCAGAATGACCCCGTGTCATTAGAGAATAAACTCTTTTTTAAATAATCATGTGCCCTGTATTACGATATGAATAAAACCTTGAAAATGCTCCCAAAGTAGAAAATGTGCAGATAAGACTAATCAAGCATAGAGCTATAAAACCAGAGGTTTAATTAAATAAAAACAGACCAAATATACTGATGTAGAAATTACAAGAAGCACACTAATTCTTATGTCTCATAGGAAACTAAAGGGAAATGGCAGATATCTGGAAAATGCAGAGAGTGAAAAGTTTATATATCACAGGTTTTGACCAAAGCCACGTCAGCAGTCATTAACATTGTTACACAAAATTATACTTTTAAGTATGGAAGGATAAAAATTAAAACAATTCAATAACTAAAACCAAAAGATGAAGTTAAGGTAAAGCAGAAATAAATGATTAATAATGAGAAATAAGATATTAGTGATTAAAAGTGGCAGAGCAATTAAACACTCTCAAGAATTTATGTGAAAAATCAAGAAGATACACAAATCATTGGCTAACATAATCAGCAAAGAATTGAGAAATCACAAAAATAGAAAATTGCAAATTACATGGGGAAAATAATTTTAGATACAAAAAGTATTTTAAGTAAAATATAACAACTGGCATAAATTTTATGCAAATAAACATTAAAATAAAGATTAAATGACTTTCTGAAAAAATATAAATTACCTAAATTGATTCATGTTGATAAGACCTAAGCAATCCACTAACCACTATCCATGGAAGAAACCGAAAATATTTTATAAAGAGCAAATCTTCCCAAACATTTCCCACCCATATACTTTCACAGATGAGCTCTGGGAAACAGAGAACAAACATAATTCCAAGGCTATTTAATCAGGTACGGAATACAAAAGAATAATTCAAATTTCAATATATTTAAAAGGTCAGCACTATATAGACAGCAAAATTTGACAACACAATGAAAACTGTAGAGAACTGACCTAATCTCATGTATTATTGATTTAAAAAACTTACATAAAATATTGGGTAGATCTTCCTGTAGCATATTAAGAGAGTAGTATCAAACAGTCCTTGTGGTCACAGAAGACTAGGACAGAACTTAGCAACTAAACAACAACAATCAACCATATTACACGTCAGTGTCCTCACTTAGACAAACGGTTCAGTTCAGTCACTCAGTCGTGTCTGACTTTTTGCAACCCCATGGACTGCAGCACGCCAGGTCTCCCTATCCATCACCAACTCCCAGAGAGCTTACTCAAACTCATGTCAATTGAGTCAGTGATGCCATCCAACCATCTCATCCTCTGTTGTCCCCTTCTCCTTTCACTTTCAAACTTTTCCAGCATCAGGGTCTTTTCCAAGGAGTCAGTTCTTTGCATCAGGTGGCCAAAGTATTGGAGTTTCAGCTTCAACATTTGTCCTTCCAACAAATATTCAAGACTGATCTCTTTTTTTTTTTTTTAATTTAATTTAATTTTTTTTTCTGGACTGATCTCTTTTAGGATGGAATGGTTTGATCTCCTTGCAGTCCAAGGGACTCTCAAGAGTCTTCTCCAACACCACAGTTCAAAAACATCGATTCTTTGGCACTCAGCTTTCTTTATAGTTCAACTCTTACATCCATACATGACTACTTGTAAAACCATAGCTTTGACTAGACAGATGTTTGTTGGCAAAGTAATGTCTCTGCTTTTTACTATGCTGTCTAGGATGGTCATAGCTTTTCTTCCAAGGAGCAACCCTCTTTTAATTTCATGGCTACAGTCACCACCTGCAGTGATTTTGGAGTCTCCAGAAATAAAGTCTGTCACCATTTTGTTTCCCCATCTATTTCCCATGAAGAGCATATTTCTAGCTAGACCAGTTGCCATGATCTTAGTTTTCTGAATGTTGAGTTTTAAGCCAACTTTTTCACTCTCTTCTTTCACTTTCATCAAGAGGCTCTTTATTTCTTCACTTTCTGCCATAAGGGTGGTGTCATCTGCATATCTGTGGTTATTGATATTTCTCCTGGAAATCTTGATTCCAGCTTGTGGTTCATCCAGCCAGCATTTTGCATGATGTACTCTGCATGTAAGTTAAATAAGCAGGGTGACAATATACAGCCTGATGTACTCCTTTCCTGATTTGGAACCAGTCTGTTGTTCCATGTCCAGTTCTAACTGTTGCTTCTTGACCTGCATGCAGATTTCTCAGGAGGCAGGTAAAGTGATGGTCTGGTATTCCCATCTCTTGAAGAACTTTTCACAGTTTGTTGTGATCCACACAAAGGCTTTGGCATAGTCAATAAAGCAGAAGTAGATGTTTTTCTGGAACTCTCTTGCTTTTTCGATGATCCAGTGGATGTTGGCAATTTGATCTCTGGTTCCTCTGCCTTTTCTAAAACCAGCTTGAACATCAGGAAGTTCACGGTTCATGTATTGCTGAAGCGTGGCTTGGAGAATTTTGAGCATTACTTTGCTAGCATGTGAGATGAGTGCAATTGTGCAGTAGTTTGAGCATTCTTTGGCATTGCCTTTCTTTGGGATTGGAATGAAGACTGACCTTTTCCAGTCCTGTGGCCACTGCTGAGTTTTCCAAATTTGCTGGCATACTGAGTGCAGTGCTCTGACAGCACCATCGTTTAGAATTTGAAATTGCTCAGTGAATTCATATGTTGCTATACACTTAGACAATGAGGAGATTAAATAACCTTAGAGAGACTTTATGGGGGTCAAATGAGTCAATCGGTGTAACAGACTTGAAAAATAGCCCCTGGTTCATAATATGTGGATGGATGGATGGATGCACAGAAAGATAAAGGTAGAAAGATACAGATAAATATTTATTTACATTTATATTTGATTTATAATTAAAGTATTTACACACCCACATCTCATACCATATTGCAAGTCCCCTGTATTCATATATCTCCATCTCCAAAAGATGTTACTATCAGAAGAACATAGATCTGCAGTCAAAAATCAATTTAATGAAAGCCAATATTTAATTTATTCGGAGAAGGCAATGGCACCCCACTCCAATACTCTTGCCTGGAAAATCCTGTGGATGGAGGAGCCTGGTGGGCTGCAGTCCATGGGGTTGCTAAGAGTCAGACAGGACCGAGCGTCTTCACTTTCACTTTTTACTTCCATGCATTGGAGAAGGAAATGGCAACCCACTCCAGTGTTCTTGCCTGGAGAATCCCAGGGACTGGGGAGCCTGGTAGGCTGCCCTCTATGCGGTCGCAAAGAGTCGGACACAACTGAAGCGACTTAGCAGCAGCATTTAATTTATTTCTTTAACATTGTGCTAAGGACAGAGGTCCAAGAAATACTTTTTCAAATCATCTTTCTTTCCTTCTCTTATCCATTTCCATCATATTTGAAAACTATTTCCATGCCTATGTCCTCAGAAAACCCTGAAAAGTGAACAAAGTTCATCAGTCTTTAAATTCTTCCCACCTCATCAAGACCCACCCCTCAACACTACAGTACTGGCTTAATCAATTGTACTTAACCCTCTTCCCTCCTCCTTTAGCCTTTCCAACCATGTTTTTCTCTTCACATACTTAAATTTAAAGCACAAAAGCTAGAAATATGCTCTTGTCAGACAGACCCTCTTTCACAGGTCCAGGAAAAGTAAGAGTAGACTTCCTTAGAACCCAGATTTTCTTAATTCAAGAGAAGCACCACAAATGCTGAGAAAACTCAAACAATGGTAACTTTTATCTTGTTTCCCTATTATGGACTTTATGCATGTGTACATGTACACACACACAGAATCCATACACATTCTGATAGAACTAGGCATCATTCCATAGCAGTGTAAATAGAATTACTATCTTCTTTTAAAAGGATAGACAATATTTCATTGTTTGGCTGAAACATTATTTGATTCCTCTCCTATTAGTAGATATTAGTTGCTTATAGTTTATTTTTGCTTAAATATACTACACTAAACATCCTTATAAGTACCTCCAGATACCTTTTTAATTTGTGAAAATGTTTATGTGCTTGTGTGTGTGAATATGAGTGTATATGTTTGTGTGTGTGTGTGTGTGTGTGTATATATATATATATATATATATATATATATATAGGATAAATCACTGAAGTAGAACTGCAGGGTCAAACAATATATGATTTTAACATATTGATAATGCTGAACTGATTTACTTTACATGGCAAGTGCTCAAGAACCCCCATTTCTGCCTATCCTCACCCATTTAAACTACTTTCCAATTTTATACTGAATAGATGATTTTTCATAGTTATTTTAGTTCATAGTAGCTCAATCATGATTGAGATTAATCACATATGTTTATTAGTCATTTGTATGTCTCTTTTCTGTGACCTGCTTATTCACATTCACTGGGCATTTTCCTATTGTGTTATTTTTATTGTTATTAATGCATTAAATCACTTTATCCATCAAAAATATAGTAATTTGTCCTAAATGTAAATGTTTTCCAGTTTGTCATTTTCTTTTTGTGAATATAAATTTGAAATTTTTACAACATAGTTGATCTTTAATGTTTTAGATTTTCTATCATTCTGAGAAAACTCATACCCACACAATTTGTTTTCAAAAGTCTTATTTTGGTCTTGATTTTCTCTCCTCCTTTTTAAACTTCTTAGGCAATACTTTCCTAGACAATTGTCCCAAGGCACTCACTTAAAAAAAAAAAAAAAAACCACCTCCATATTTTCCCACAGACTTGACATGTAAAATTTATGTTGCTGCTGCTGCTAAGTCACTTCAGTCATGTCTGACTCTGTGCGACCCCATAGACAGCAGCCCACTAGGTTCTCCGGTTCTTGGGATTCTCCAGGCAAGAATACTGGAGTGGGTTGCCATTTCCTTCTCCAATGCATGAAAGTGAAAAGTGAAAGTGAAGTCACTCAGCCATGTCTGATTCTTAGCGACCCCATGGACTGCAGACTATCAGGCTCCTCCGTCCATGGGATTTTCCAGGGAAGAGTACTGGAGTGGGGTGCCATTGCCTTCTCCGAAAATTTATGCTATGACCCCACAGATGTTTGGGCCTATTTCTTGATCCTCCATTCCGTTGCTATTTCCTGCTCTATTACAAAACTCTTATTGTTGTTCAGCTACTGAGTCATGTCTGTCTCTTTGTGACCCCATGGACTCCAGCATGCCAAGCCTCCTTGTCCCTCACTATCTCCTTAAGTTTGTATTATAACTAAAATTTTGTAAGATATAGATCCAGATACTCTTCATTAATCTTTTTTGCATAGTTTTCTAGTTGTACCCCTCTAGCTCCTGCCCCTTTCTTTCCTCTACTTCCTCACAAACTCCTCATCAAATATGCCTATAGTCAGATTTCCTCTCGTCCAATGCATTCTTGAGCTCAATGGCTTTTTATAACTCTAAAATTCATTTCACATGCCCAAATCTCTTCTCCAAGTTCCAGCACAGTGTGTATAGCATGATTCTGTGTGTGTGTGTGTGTGTGTGTGTTATGCATGGAGTAGCATAAAAGTGATTAATGTATGAATGCAGACCAACTATTGTTTCCTCGGTACCCAGTTGTAATATGTATTTCTTTATTTACATATTGTCTGTCTTACTTTCTATACCACAAGATCCATATACCAAGGACTCTGTCTTGTACCATGCTTCATCTTTGTTCCTAGAAGATATTTTCACTGGGTATGGGATGGCATTATATCTTACACTTATAAAATTACTGACTTCCAGTGAATTCTGTAAACCAACTGGTAGAGAAACAAACTTTGTTCTTGCTGCCAGCTCCAGCAGATCTGAACATGACAACTTTCTGCTTCCCTGTGAACCTGTGGATCACTTTAGCTTAAGAAGGATTGCTTACATGAAAACTACCTCTTGGAGAGGGCAGTTAGCTTATTTTGGCAGGTGTGACATCATTTCCCTAGAATGCAAATAAGACTACTTGAGGATGGGGGGGGGGTGGAATGTATTTTCCAGGCTCTCCTCAACCCAAGCCCTTCAACTGAGTACTACAGGGTACTAGAGTACTATTTTCTCACCTGACAGGATCTAACCCACTTTCTCAGAGCCAGAGTTGCTGGGTTAGTAAGTCTCCTCCTGGGTATGTATGTGCTTCATTGAAATCCATTGGAGCCACTCATCAGAGAACTTAATTGTGTGTCCCTATGAGGCTGTCAGCCATAAGAACCATGTCATTGATTCTAAAGGCAAAAAGTGATGGTCTGAAGCTGTTCCATTCTTAATGGATGGGGTGGCTGTCATCAGTGACATTACTAAAACTCATGCCTGTTTAGGGAGAATAGAGTGTCCTATTTATAATTATAGGACTTCATTAGGGCATCCACTCCTTGGTAATTGACTTTTCAAAAAGCTTTCTGCAGTTTGTCATAACCAGGCCTATAGGTCTGATTTTGACAAGCCTAAGTTATCTGAAGGGCAGATTAAGCTTCAAAAGCAAAGTCAATCTAGACAACATCACAGTTAAAAGATACCTTTAAGATCACCTACTCCACTTCCAACATTTTACATTTAAAAAAAAGAATGAGAGCCGGATTCATTTTGATATTTGGCAAAACTAATACAATTATGTAAAGTTTAAAAATAAAATAAAATTGGAAGAATTAAAAAAAAAAAAAAGAATGAGAGCCTGGAAAGGCAATGCATTTTCTCCAGCATACCAGCACACTTCCATGCCCATCTTCAATAAATGCATATGATTGATAACCATAAAATGAAGATGTACTTAATAATCAGTTCCAGCTGAGTGATACCAAATAAGCAGCCACATTTATGAAGGATGTGCCACATTTAGAACATCAGGAGAAATTCTGATCTGAAACGGCATATAAAATATAGTAGTCACTTCTGGAATGGCAGAGGAAGGAATTTCAAAAATCTATTCTCCCAGAAAAACAAGAGAAATACCAGCAAAAATTGTCAAAATCAACCCTTTCAGGATTATGGAAATTCACAAAAGGCTTAAAACGATTCAAGAAATGTTTATTGGAGAAAGACAGCTGAATTTCAGTAAGAACAGTAAGTTCTATTGCATTTTAGTTGTTCTATCTCCACCCAGCCATGCTCCATACACTTAAATACTCAACAACCTCACAACCACAACACTTCTTAAAGTCATCAACCTAAAAGCCACACAAGGCAGAATGTGTTTGGAACTCCCCATTTCACCTAACCACTAAAGAACTGTTATTATTTGACGTGTTTGGCAATTCCCTTGAAAAGCCTCATCCACAATGCTTCTCTTCATTTGTGTGAGTCAGAGTTTCCTCAGGTGGAAAAGCCCATCCCCATGGTGTTTGCCAAAAACAACCAAAAACTGTTTAATACTGCAGCTATAAGAAGAAGTAGTGATACCACTTAGATCAAAGGAGAGACTGACCAAAAGGTAAAACAAATACTTGGTAAAACGATACTATTTATTGAGCACTTTGAAAAGCAGGATGTTTTCTGAAAATCTAGGAGTCAATTCACACATGCAGGGTTGTGTGAGTACCCAACAGATACCTGAAAAGACTCAAAACGTTCACCACAGATTGATCTTAGGGTCCTACACAGGTAGGAAGTGAAAGCTAAGACAGAATTGTCAAATGTCTGCCTGAGAGTTGAAGGCATGCCTAAGCACACATATAGGGACCCCTGGAGAAAAAATCACGGAGAAATACTAATTCAGACATTTACATAAACCTCTATTCAGTCACCCTATTTGCTTGGATTGTCAGAGAACCAAACTGTGAAGGCAGCATAAAAATAGTAAATCAGTATAGCAGATAGGCACTCAATGAAAGATGCTGGAGAAAAGGAATCAGGTGATCTATGGGTGGGGATCATATTTTGACAGGGCATTTCATTTGCAAAATCACTAAAGGTGGCTTATATTGCTATTGGATGTAGTTCTTCTCAATCATCTGGACGCCATGGGTCAGTATAGGATAGGAATGTAAATACAGCCCTAGAGAGCAATCTACACAATGGCCAACACCAAAGGAGCTCTAACTGCCCTTTCTGCTGCCTCAGATTTCTCTGGAGTTCCACAGGACTCACCTGGGAATCTAAAGGCTCTATCACCAAACTGAAAGCAGTAGGTGAGGCTCATGTTTGGTCCAATTTCCTCCAAATAAAATGTTTACTGCATCTCTAATCTATACAAATGTATCTAATTCTTTCCCAGCAGATTTCAAGCATATATGTAAAAAACAAGATTACATGACTTCATCAGCATGTGAAACCCAAGCACTTATTTAGATTAACTGATGTTTTAAAATTTTATCTTATTTTTAAACTTTACAATATTGTATTAGTTTTGCCAAATATCAAAATGGATCTGCCACAGGTATACATGTGTTCCCCATCCTGAACCCTCCTCCCTCCTCCCTCCCCACACCATCCCTCTGGGTCGTCCCAGTGTACCAGCCCCAAGCATCCAGGATCGTGCATCGAACCTGGACTGGCAACTCGTTTCATACATGATATTATACATGTTTCAATGCCATTCTCCCAAATCTTCCCACCCTCTCCCTCTCCCACAGAGTCCAAAAGACTGTTCTATACATCAGTGTCTCTTTTGCTGTCTTGTACACAGAGTTATTGTTACCATCTTTCTAAATTCCATATATATGCGTTAGTATACTGTATTGGTGTTTTTCTTTCTGGTTTACTTCACTCTGTATAATAGGCTCCAGTTTCATCCACCTCATTAGAACTGATTCAAATGTATTCTTTTTAATGGCTGAGTAATACTCCACTGTGTATATGTACTACAGCTTTCTTATTCATTCATCTGCTGATGGACATCTAGGTTGCTTCCATGTCCTGGCTATTATAAACAGTGCTGCGATGAACACTGGGGTACACGTGTCTCTTTTAATTCTGGTTTATTCACTGTGTATGCCCAGCAGTGGGATTGCTGGATCATAAGGCAGTTCTATTTCCAGATTTTTAAGGAATCTCCACACTCTTCTCCATAGTGGCTGTACTAGTTTGCATTCCCACCAACAGTGTAAGACGGTTCCCTTTTCTCCACACCCTCTCCAGCATTTATTGCTTGTAGACTTTTGGATCGCAGCCATTCTGACTGGAGTGAAATGGTACCTCATAGTGGTTTTGATTTGCATTTCTCTGATAACGAGTGATGTTGAGCATCTTTTCATGTGTTTGTTAGCCATCTGTATGTCTTCTTTGGAGAAATGTCTATTTAGTTCTTTGGCCCATTTTTTGATTGGGTCATTTATTTTTCTGGAGTTGAGCTGTAGGAGTTGCTTGTATATTTTTGAGATCAGTTCAACATCCATTTATAATAAAAACTCTCCAGAAAGCAGGAATAGAAGGAACATACCTCAACATAATAAAAGCTATATATGACAAACCCACAGCAAACATTATCCTCAATGGTGAAAAATTGAAAGCATTTCCTCTAAAGTCAGGAACAAGACAAGGGTGCCCACTTTCACCATTACTATTCAACATAGTTTTGGAAGTTTGGGCCACAGCAATCAGAGCAGAAAAAGAAATAAAAGGAATCCAAATTGGAAAAGAAGTAAAACTCTCACTGTTTGCAGATGACATGATCCTCTACATAGAAAACCCTAAAGACTTCACCAGAAAATTACTAGAACTAATCAAAGACTATAGTAAAGTTGCAGGATATAAAATCAACACACAGAAATCCCTTGCATTCCTATACACTAATAATGAGAAAACTGAAAGAGAAATTAAGGAAACAATTCCATTCACCATTGCAACGGAAAGAAAAAAATATTTAAGAATATATCTACCTAAAGAAACTAAAGACCTATATATAGAAAACTATAAAAAACACTGGTGAAAGAAATCAAAGAGGACACTAATAGATGGAGAAATATACCATGTTCATGAATTGGAAGAATCAATATAGTGAAAATGAGTATAGTACCCAAAGCAATTTATAGATTCAATGCAATCCCTGTCAAGCTACCAATGATATTCTTCACAGAGCTAGAACAAATAATTTCACAATTTGTATGTAAATACAAAAAACCTCGAATAGCCAAAGCTATCTTGAGAAAGAAGAATGGAACTGGAGGAATCGACCTACCTGACTTCAGGCTCTACTACAAATCCACAGTTATCAGGACAGTATGGTACTCGCACAAAGACAGAAATATAGATCAATGGAACAAAATAGAAAGCCCAGAGATAAATCCATGCATATATGGACATCTTATCTTTGACAAAGGAGGCAAGAACATACAATGGATTAAAGACAATCTCTTTAACAAGTGGTGCTGGGAAATCTGGTCAACCACTTGTAAAAGAATGAAACTAGAACACTTTCTAACACCACACACAAAAATAAACTCAAAATGGATTACAGATCTAAACGTAAGACCAGAAACTATAAAACTCCTAGAGGAGAACATAGGCAAAACACTCTCCTACATACATCACAGCAGGATCCTCTATGACCCACCTCCCAGAATATTGGAAATAAAAGCAAAAATAAACAAATGGGACCTAATTAAACTTAAAAGCTTCGGCACATCAAAGGAAACTATTAGAAAGGTGAAAAGGCAGCCTTCAGAATGGGAGAAAATAATAGCAAATGAAGCAACTAACTGATCTTTTATATCTCCCCAGAGAACAGTGATAGGTACACAATTAATGACCTGAGTATTTCATGTTTTCCAGGACAAAAGGGAGTTTCGGTTCAGTTCAATTACTCAGTCGTGTCTGATACTTTGCAACCCCATGGACTGCAGCACACCAGGCCTCCCTGTCCATCACCAACTCTCAGAGAGCTTACTCAAACTCATGTTCATTGAGTCGGCGATGCCATCCAACTATCTCATCCTCTGTCGTCACCTTCTTCTCCTGCCTTCAATCTTTCCCAGCATCAGGGTCTTACCAGTGAGTCAGTTCTTCGCATCAGGTGGCCAAAGTATTGGAGTTTCAGCTCCAGCATCAGTCCTTCCAATGAATATTCAAGACTGATTTCCTTTAGGATGGACTGCTTGGATCTCCTTGCAGTCCAAGGGACTCTCAAGAGTCTTCTCCAACACCACAGTTCAAAAGCATCAATTTTTGGCTCCCAGTTTTCTTTATAGTCTAACTCTCACCATCCATACATGACTCCTGGAAAAACCATGGCTTTGACTAGATGAACTTTTGTTGGCAAAGTAATGTCTCTGCTTTCTCCATGAGCGAAAACAGAATTCGTAGAAACTTTTAGAAGACAGATCACCACTTTAAAACCAAAGACATAATTTTAAATGAAGAAAAGAAATAACGCCTGTGTTTCATTAATGCACTCACAACATTTCTCTCCCTCCTCTCTTTCTCTCACACTGTTACCTAACTTTTAAGAAATATATAAGAAGATTAGTAGAAAGCTAGTTTGTATGCAAGGACTCTTACCTTTAATTTATGGAAAATTCTCCAAATCCCATGTGCTTCCATTTAAAGCAGGAGGTTCTATGTTCTAGTGAAACCTTCTATGTTTTCATATCACTTTCTACTCAGTCATGGTTGATTGGTTTTGCATGGATGACCAAAGTAGGGGAAATTTTAATACCTGACTGCACAACTACATGTTAATTGATCCAGAGTTAGGAACATAATTGGAGCTTAGTCAAACAATTCCAGCTTGATTTTTTTTTTAATTATTTTTTATTGGAGGATAATTGCTTTACAGAATTTTGTTGTTTTCTGTCAAACCTCAACATGAATCAGCCATAGGTATACATATATCTCCTCCCTTTTGAATCTCCCTCCCATCTCCCTCCCCATCCCACCTCTCTAGGTTGATACAGAGCCCTGTTTGAGTTTCCTGAGGCATACAGCAAATTCCTGTTGGCTATCTATTTTACATATGGTAGTGTAAGTTTCCATGTTACTCTTTCCATACATATCACCCTCTCCTCCCCTCTTCCCACGTCCATAAGTCTTGATCTTTTTATTTTTAAAATGTGGTGGAGGAAAAGAAATGGAGTCCCCTCCTGAGTATGATGCAGAATTGTGAAGCATGAGAAGTGCTAGTGGATATATTTTCTATAGTGTGGGGAAAAAATCAGGTAGGGTGAATAAAATCAGCACAGAAAGAGTAGATACGTGTGCTTCTGTGTTTGTATGAGATAGAGAGAAAGAATGAATGAATCCAACAGATATTGGAGTTTATTGCTCTAGGTATCTTTGATGTCATGGGAATTACTGTCATTTGTGTGGTTACATGAGCCTTGGAATAAATCTACCTGCTTACTTCAGCTGTTTAGAAATCTGTTTCTGTCAGTAGCCACCAAAAAAGCCCTGGCTAATATGCAAAGAAATTTAAGTATAGCCAAACAAGGAAAGCATTAGGTGAAGAGGACTTTAGAAAGATGTGCTATGTAGATTTTGAGGATAAGTAGATCATCACCTGTCAGAGAAGGAAAATAATATTGTAGTCAGAATGACATCAGTAGCCAAGACAGATGAGAGGAGGAAAAGTTTTTCTCAGTTTTGTGGGACATGGAGACAGAGAAGTTCAAAATAATCTTCAAGTATAATAACTCAGGAGAGAAAACTGGCCTACAGATATGACTCCAGTAGTTAAAACACCCAGTTGTTATTTGAATCCATGAGAGAGAAGGGACCACCTAAGGAGAGAGTGGAATATGAAAAGGAGAGACTTTAGACAGAACACTGAGGAGTGCCACATTAATTGATGAGGAGACTGAGGGGAGCCAGCAAAGGAGCTAAAAAGAAAAAATCAAAGATGGTAGGCTAACCAAAAGAAATCAATATCTCAAAATTCAAGAGAGGAAAAGCACTCAGTATGTTACAGGATAGAGAATTAACATAAGAAATAAATGATGAAGGCAGGGAGATGTTAGACTATTGTGCTGGTCTTGGCAAGAAAAAATAAGGGAGCAATTGTATGTATGTAGTGAAAGTGTTACTCACTCAGTCGTGTCCAACTCTGTGACCCTATGGACTGTAGCCCACCAGGCTCCTCTGTCCATGAAATTATCCAGGCAAAAATACTAGAGTGTGTGGCCATTCCTTTCTGCAGGGGATCTATCCAAGCCAGGGGTTGAACTCACATCTCCTGCATTGGCAGGTAGATTCTTTACTATCTGAGCTTCCAGGGTAGTGGGAAGGATTTATTAGGTAAATATTTAGGAGCTGATATTGTCAAGACTCAGAATTACCTGTATTCAAAAGGTCAGAAAGGAGAAGTCATGGATCTTGCCCAGATTTTCAACTAGGTCTATTGAGTACATAATTAGTGCCAATCACTGAGACAAGAAACATAGAAAAGCTGTTTGGTAGAGATACTGATAAGTTCAGTTTGGGATATTTTGATTTTTAAGTGCCTATTCAACTGTGTGTGTGTGTGTGTGTGTGTATTTATTTATCAAGTATACAGCTGAATACGGTCAACCCTCTGTATTTACAAGTTACACACTCAAGGATTCAACTAATTGTGGATCAAATTGCCATTGGTTGAATCCTTGGAGATGGGACCTGTGGATACCAAGAGGCAATGGTACTACACCATTTCATGTAAGGGACTTGAGCATTCATGAATTGTGGTATCCACAGGGGATCCTGGAACCAATTTCCTGTGGAAACAGGGATGACTGTATACAGTTGTGGAGTTCAGAGAAAAGATCTGCACTGGATATACAATATTGTGAGTCTTGTTGTTCAGTGGCTAAGTCGTGTCCAACTCTCTACGACTCCATGGAATGCAGCACACCAGGTTCCTCTTTCCTCCACTATCTCCCAGAATTTGCTCAAATGCATGTCCATTGAGGATATTTTGAGTCATCTGCTTCTAACTGAATTCAGGAACTTTATGAGATTGCCCAAGGCCAAATTGACAAGAGGGACAAGGAAAGGTCCCTCAGGAATGCCAACATTTAAGGGTCTGCTAAAAGATAATGAGTCTGCAAAGGAGAATTTTTCAAAAGCAGCTAGAGAGGCAGCAGGAGATCCAGACATATGTGGTTTCTCAGAATCCAAAAGAGCGCTCATGAGAGAATAGTCAATTCTGTCATATGTAATAGAACTGTTGGTGGATCAGGGCTTCCCTGGTGTCTCAGTGGTAAAAGAATCCCCCTGCAATGAAGGAAATACGGGTTTGATCCCTGGATAGGGAAGATGCCTTGAAGAAGGAAACAGCAACCCACTCCAGTATTCTTGCCTGTGAAATTCTGTGGACAGAGGAACCTTGCAGGCTACAGTCCATGGGGTTGCAAAGAGTCTGACACAAGTGAGCTATTGAGCATACTGTGAAAAGAAGACTACAGCTATGAACTGGACAAACATGGAGGTCATCAGTTACCACAGAGACATTCTGTGGGAAGATTAATGGTGGAGAAACAGGAGCACGCTGGAGGGCTTTAAGAAGTTAATACATCATCATAATCAAGAGAACAAATACAGGCAACTCAGGAAGTTTGCCTCTAAAAGAAAAGAGAAACAAAGAATTAGTTGAAGGGGGAAACTTTAAGTGCAATCCTGAAAGCATCTATAATTTTTTTTTTCATATGCCTTCTTATTGATAGTAGTGTGAGGCTGGGGTCAGACTACCAAGTGTCTTAAATGGCATTCTAAGACATTGAAGGCTTTTTTTTTCCCCTCTAGCCAATGTGGGACCATTGGGAATGACACAAAAAAGTCTAGATTTTCCAGAGAGTAAGAGGGTTTTTAAGGATAAGATTAACAAAAAGAGACAAACTAGGTATCTTTTGTAACAGTCCAGGTGAGAGAGATTGTCTTGAATAAGGCAGTGTTAGTTTATTTAGGACTATTAATGAAATGTAACAGGGTGTGGATATAAAAATGAAGAAAATACAAGGATGACTTATAAATATTAATCCTGAGTAAATGGCTCAATGGTGTTGTCACATACAGATGTGGGAACCCAGGAGGGACAAGCTTATGGGTAAAGTAATGGTGGGATTTGAAAATATTGGACTTGTGAAATGGCCAAGTGGAAATGTGTAGTAAATATATGGGAGACGGAGAGAGAACAAGAGGTGAAGGAATAACTACATTTAAGGTATTTTACCACATAGAAGCCTAGTGTAAATTCTTAATTTAAACTAAACACTTTTTATATAACTTGAACCTATATTTATATAGTTTGAAGCTTTATTGATATAGTTTGAAGCTATTTTTATATAGTTTGAAGCTATATTTATATTTCCATTTGCCTCAGTTGAATATATATAATCATAAAATGTACAATTTCATTAACTTAAAAGATGTTTGATCTCTAGGAAACTCTGTATATCAAGAGCTCTATAAAATAGTTGTGTAACTCAGTAACATCCCAAAGGATACTTAGGGGGAGAAATGGCTACCAAAAAACCCAAGACTTTTGGACAACTTTAAATAATATACTTTTGTTTTCACTGAAAACTAAAAAACTCTTTTGATTAGTTTATTATTAATAAGGTCTCTCTCATATATGCTTGAAAATTACCATTATGATTGTTATTTATTCTGTCTGATTATATAGCTAAAGCCATACCATGAATAATGAATTTGCTTTCTGATGTAAAATCTATGAAGTATATAAGTGATGGGAAGAAAGGGTCAAAGTCTTCCAGCCTCTAGACAATAAGAAACTCACTCAAAGCCAATCTTAGTGTAGAGAATTTAGCAACTGAAGGATGATTTTATATAAAAATAAGTATAGATGTATTTAAATCAAAGAAAAAGTGGGAAAACTTCATGCCTTAGAGCAGTTTTGCAGGCGTAAATACAGGCTATTGATGTAGCAAGCTGAAATGGGAAAAAGATTAATTATTCAAATTAATTTTAAGTTAATAATTCAACAAGAATATATTGTACATATGGCATAATCCTTGATACTCTGCTGGCAGTGCAAAGCTATAACTGATTCAGTACCTAACCTCACAACGCTGGTTACCTAGGGAAATGAAGACATAAATTCAGGTCATTACAATACCAAACAGACTATAATGGATGCTAGAGCAGACGTTCAAAAACAGTTTAGGAACATAGGGCAGGAGAAATTCATTTGACCAAGGATTCACAAAGAAAGGAACATTTAAATTAGATATTTCCTGGAAGGACAGATACTATTTTGACAGAAAAACATGAGGAGGATGGTAGAAGAAATGGCTCAAAAGTGGAAAGAAACACATTAGAAAATTGCAAGCAGCTGATGTAAGCAAGGCTAAAGCACAGGGTACAGGATGTAGCTGGTGTTTACTGTTTGGGCTTGCCAGCATCTCTTTTTCTTCTAGTAATGGCACCCCCAACACTGTTTGGAGTCAATATTATATATTCTGTTCCTTTTGTTCAATTGGAAATGAAAGGAGTCCGATGATGGAGCAGAAGACCCAGGTCTGGGCAATTGAGTCACAGAATCCCTTTTGCCACATTGTTTACTCAACGAGTACACATGTGACCTCAGCGAGTCCAATTAGACTGAAGCCTTGAACTTTTACACACTTTACCAGGAAAATATATACTCTCTTTTCCAGTGTACATGAATTTGTGAAGTCAAAAGTCTGAAGATTCCGCAGGTTGCCATGTGGAGCCTGATAATGAAGCAACACAGGTGAGAGAAGAGTTAACAAGTGGAGATGAATCCAGCCAGGATAACACTGTTTCAGCTCCTAGCTTGGTGTCATTCAAGATTTTTTTTTTAACATACACTAACAAAATCTCCTTTTACAAAGCCTGTTTGTGTTACGTTTTCTGTCACTTGTATCCAAGGGTTACTGTCTAGCAGTTGCAGGATCAGAGGATGAAGAAGAGAAGAAATGTCTAGAAAATTAGGGTATAACCTACATCAGATACTTGCCAGGTTGGCCTCTTTTGGCTCCTCTCCTACCCTCCTAAGGGCTTCCCTGGTGGCTCAGAGGTTAAAGTGTCTGCCTCCAATGCAGGAGGCCTGGGTTCGATCCCTGGGTGGGGAAGATCCCCTGGAGAAGGAAATGGTAACCCACTCCATTATTCTTGCCTGCAGAATCCCATAGATGGAGAAGCCTGGTAGGCTACAGTCCACGGGGTCACAAAGAGTCGGACACGACTGAGCGACTTCACTTTCACTTTCTACCCTCCTAAACACAAAGGCTGGTTTCTCAAAGATTTGAACACTGCCAATGGGCCAGTAAACGAAGTATGAAACATCCATGCAGGGGCCTCAGCAGCTCATTGGTCTAACGATGGGGTTCTTAATTTTTCCCATCTTTGTAATAACCACTTAACAAGCAGCCATTCACAGAGATCCCAAGTGCCTCACTACTGCTGCTGCTGCTCCTGCTGCTAAGTCGCTTCAGTCGTGTCTGACCCTGTACGACCCCATACACAGCAGCGCATCAGGCTCCCCCGTCCCTGGGATTCTCCAGGCAAGAACACTGGAGTGGGTTGCCGTTTCCTTCTCCAATGCATGAAAGTGAAAATTGAAAGTGAAGTTGCTCAGTCGTGTGCCTCACTACTTTCCTTCAAAAAAGAAAAATGGAGACTCTGACAAGGAGTTTATTTTTTAAGCTTTTTTTAATGTTTTTGTACCATGGAAACTTATTTTTATTAGCATTATTTTTATTGGAGTATTTTACTGCTTTACAATGTTGTGTTAGTTTCTGCTGTACAGCAATGTGAATCATCCACACACATACATACATCCCCTCTCCCTTGGACGTCCTTCCCGTTAGTACTCAGCCATGAAAAGGAACAGAATTGTGCCATTTGCAGAGATGTGGATGGACTCAGAGGCTGTCATACAGACTGAAGTAAGACAGAAAAACAAATATTGTACATTTACACATATGTGAGGAATCTAGAAAAAAGGTACAGATGAACTTATTTTCTAGACTTTTTTTGAAATAAAGGTCCAGAGAAAGAAGCAAAGATAGTATAGACAGGTCTCTTGTATCCTTCCCCCAACTACCCTCAATAGCTACCACTTATATATCAACACTGTCAAAACCAGAAAGCTGATACTGATACAATGTAGGGCTACCATTCTATGTCTTTTGATTACACATGTAAGTTGGTGAAATGACCACCTTCCCCATTACCATAAAGATCTGCTTTGGATAAACCTTTTATAGTCACAGTCACTGCTCTCCCTACCTCCCCTCCTGTCCACTATCTCTAACTTCTTGCAATCACTAATATGTTTTCCATCTCTGTGGTTTCTATCCAAGACATTTATAAATCTTCCTGACCTTCAAAATTCAGTCATGAATCCATGTTTCAGCAAAACTGTTAGAAACCAGAGTTCTCCAGGCGAATACACTGCCACCAATTTCTGAATCATGAAGGAAGGTAGCAGAGCACATGTTTCCAGGGTGTAGTTACTATGCAACTTAAAAACAGAAACAACAAAGAGGACGCCAGTGGAGTCTGGATATCTTGTGCTGGCAGTGTTATTT
The DNA here is from genome assembly GCF_055505025.1 of Bos grunniens. Taxonomy (NCBI): domain Eukaryota; kingdom Metazoa; phylum Chordata; class Mammalia; order Artiodactyla; family Bovidae; genus Bos; species Bos grunniens. Next base: position 118,539,343 of record NC_141194.1, on the reverse strand, counting down.
TAACATGTGAGTTTTGGATCATCATTCAATATAGCTTAAGATATTGGTAAGAAGTTTTAATACAGAGGCTTTTTTCTTTTTACAAAGATGCAGAATCATCATCTCTGTATCCATCATTAATTAGTATCCAGAAAGAAGTTACTTAATCCTCAGTGTTGGGACCAAGTAAGAAAACATTTAGTGACAAAATCGGTGAACAGTAGACAAAAGAAGGTAGAGATATAATAAGAAGTATAGAAAGAGCAGATATACTGGTTCAACTTACTTAAAGACATTATATCTTTCATATAATGAGGCATCATTTGGGGAATACCATCAATGGATGTTTGTTTTTTCCACAGTTTTCTATGTGGTTAGTGAACTGGGTCACACTGTGTGCATTATCCATGCAGGATCCTCACAGGGTTTTTAGTGAGTCAGAACAATTTTCTGGCCAATTCTCAAGGCAAATGGTCTAATCTTCAGGATACAGTTCTCCTGCGGAAACCATTGTCTTGGACATCTGCTGAGCATAGAGGACATCTTTCTAGGCCAGAAAAAGCACATGTTAAACAGAAAAGAAATCATTATGAACTGGATTAATAGATGTGTAGAGAAAGAGGTTGAGAATCTGCCATTGGTAAGATTTGGCAACATGTGCAGGATATTCAAACCCTAATTTCTCATGAATGAGGAATGAACATCTGCTCAGAATAGCAATGGAAGAGAATATTCAGCTCTCTACCAAATACATTTGCAAAAACAGGAGCCATGGGACCATAACCAAGCTATTTTTTCTGTACCCATTTATGTGCTAGTTAATATGTCACTAACTCTACCCTGAGAAATATTCTACAACAAAAGTTCCAGTTCTGGTTCTACATTCTGATTCCCATTGGAGTTTATTTAAAATGACTACACCTGTCTTGCACCAACAGTGTACTGAATCAGAAAATCCAGGAGTGATGTTCTAGAATATGTATTGTTGCAAAGCTCTCCCACTGATTCCAATGTGCAGCCAAGTTTGGCAACAATTGCTCTAAACATTATTCAGTAGAACATGTCTAGAACTAAATTTTCCATTGCCCAACTTGATTCTTAGTCAATGAGCCGGCCGACCCATTTCAACTTGTATGTTTGTATTTCTTAATTCTATTTCCTCCTCTCGGGGCTTACTGCTACTGCCTTGGTTTCAGGCACATGAACTTGGTGCATTGCAATAGTGAGATAACTTGTCTCTCTAGCTTCAGTCTTGCACATCTCCATTCTATCCTCCACAACTAGAGAGTGCGTCAACACACGACATCTCTAGAAGAACCCATCCACCAATGGATAGGCTTCACAAGAGCCTTGCTTGGATGCAACACAGGTATACCCTGCTGTTCAAAAGTTTGCTTTATACCCCTTTTGCTTTTACAAAAGATCTACACTACTACCTGTTTTCACTTACCAAAGGAAATCTGAAGAGGATTTTTTGCTTTCAGGGAAAAAAAAAGGCAAAAAGTGAAAATAGTCTTTAGCAAGTCATTATAATGGCAGTGCAGACCCCAAGCAGTGAGAGGGTCACGGCAAAGCTCCTTCCCCGGGAACTACACTCAGCACCGTAGCATCCATAGCTTTGAACTGTGCCTCCGAGTGTCTGTGCTTTGTCTCCACTTATTTTTTGTGAATCCCTTAGAAAGATATGTTCTAAGGTAATTGCTTCTTGGTTTTATGCCACTTAGGATAAGGAAGTTTCATAGGATCACTCTAGTTTTGGATAGTGGGCGAAACCTGTATATAGCATCTGTTCTACTCCTGATGAGAGACATTATTTTAGAAATCCTAAAGGGGAGAAAAAAATGGGTGTAATGAGACAGCTGGTAGACAAGAAGCAGTGTGCTGTGGAAGAACATTCAAGAGTAAAGAATTTGTTATGCTGGGTATCTGATTTTGTCTTTCCCCCAAGAAATACTTATTTCCTTGCAATGCATGAAGATGTGAGGATTATATTTAACTCTGACCATGCCCCTACTAAAAACGTTTCACCAGCTCCCCCCACCACTGACCTAGTTATAAATTCTAGTTCTTTGTATGACACTTAATGAATTGTGCACTAGCTATCTCCCTTTCCTCATCTTCATCTGTTTTTATACTTAGTGCTTCAGTGATATGAGTTTTCTAAACTTTCGTCAATATACCAAGATGTTCTAAACCTTGGCACGTGATGTTTCTTCTGTTTCAACCTTTCCTAGTCTTCCTTCGAAGGTTCAATTCAGATGCTTTCTCCTTTGAGAGACTGCCCCTAAAACCACTCTAACCCTAAACATATTTAAGCATTTACTCTTCGGTTTATATACTTTGTACATAAATGCATCTACTCTGAGCTTAATTATTAACTTTTAATTATTTGTTTATGTGCCTATATCCCTACTATATGAATAGTTCCTTATGACAGGCTTTATTTTTCTCATAATCTTAAATATTTTTGGAACAGTTAAAACTTAATTGCTGCCAAATATTTTTTAGTTTATATAACTATTCCCCCATTTCTGGGATTTTAATATTATTCCCACATTTTCTTTTATAAATAACACCACAAAGACATCTTTATCTATAAATATTTGAGTGTTAGAGTGTATATTTATTTTGGAAATATTTCTTTTTTAAATTTATTTATTTTAATTAGAGGCTTATTACTTTACAATATTGTATTGGAAAAATTTCTAGAATTTGGATTAATATTTCAAACAATATGGACCATAAGACTTTTTGATTCAGATTTGTCAAATAGCACTACAGAAAAATTGTAAATTTTGAACTCCCATCATCAAGCAGTATGTCATGTCTCCTCACATTCAATAGTATTTGTAGATCCTCTCTTTTCTACTGACAAACATTAATTTTGGTAAAATAATGTAGTGTCATATCTCTACATGTAAAATATATAATAAATGTAAATGTAAGATATATAAAATATAAATATATATAGACACACACACATTTATATATTTACTCATAAGTCTGAATCTCTGACAGGCCCTACATTTTCTCTAGAACTTCAAACATATATATTCAAATGCCTATTTGACATCTCCAGAAGGCTCATAAAAAGGTATATGAAATTTAACAAAGTAAATAAGAACTGTTTATTTCCCCCATCAATCAACTTTTCCTTTCCCAGTCTTCTCCATTTCAGTAAATGACATCTCCCCACACCACATATTGCAAAATTGAGGAGTTATGCTTAGTTTTCCTCGTTTCCTTAGATTTCCATAGTCAATTCTTACCACATGCTATGGATGTTACCTCCAAAACCTATCGCAAATTTGTGAATGGATCTCCATCTTCCCTGCAGCCACTGTGGTCTCAATCATCATCTTTTCTCATCTGGACTGTTGCAAAGCTTTCTAACAGATCTCTTTGCTTCTAACCTTGATCCTTCCTGCAAACAATTCTCCAAAAAGCAGCCGGAATAGTTTTTTGGCAAACTCAACACATATGATATTATGCCCCTGTTTAAAACTCTAAAAGGGAATCTCAAATGTACTTTAAATAAAATCTACTTCTTACCCTATTATTACCTTACCTTATCAACATTTCAGCTAACTTTCCCTCTTACTGTAGTCCTCTTCAATCTTTACATGATTGACTTGTTATTCAGAGCCACAATTAAATACCTTCTCTTCAGGAATCTTCCACAACCACCTGTTAAGAAGTCATCCAGTTATATTGATTATCCTTTAACTATACTTTATCTATCCTTTAACTATCCTTTAGTTATATTTTAACTCTTTGCATAGCATTTATCCACATCTAATACTTACTTCCTTGTTTAGTCTAAGCTCTTCCCACTGAAAATAATTTCCATGGAGGCATGGCTTCTACATGCTTTGTTCTATAATACATTCCAAAAATTTCAAAATATACCTGACACATAGTTTTTCATTGTATTTTAGTTAAATAAATATTTTGGAAATTTTACCCAACTGGATGAAAGTATCTTATTGCTTTCATTTGCATTACTTTGTTTTCTGACAGGATTGAATATTTTTCATATATGTAACAGTTATTTATGTTCTGTCAGTATTCTGTTTCTAAAGCAAAATAAGTTTTGTAAGTCATTTAGTTTTTCTTAGAAGTTACCAGTGCTCTTACTCATAAGGCTTCTTAAATATTAAAGATACTTAGTACTTGTCACGGAGAAGGCAATGGCAACCCACTCCAGTACTCTTGCCTGGAAAATTCCATGGGCGGAGGAGCCTAGTGGGCTGCAGTCCATGGGGTCGCTAAGAGTCAGACATGACTGAGCGACTTCACTTTCACTTTTCACTTTCATGCATTGGAGAAGGAAATGGCAACCCATTCCAGTGTTCTTGCCTGGAGAATCCCAGGGATGGGGGAGCCTGGTGGGCTGCCATCTATGGGTTCGCACAGAGTCGGACACGACTGAAGTGACTTAGCAGCAGCAGCAGCAGTACTTGTCAATTACGTTGCACATATTTTACTAGTTTGCCATTTACCTTTAATTTTACTGATTTTTGGCACATGAAATATTTAATCCTGATGTAGTCAAATATACCAGTCTTTTCCTTTGCCACTAACTGTATAAAGTTATAGTTCATATTACATTGAAAAATTAGAGTGCTGATGAATTACTAATATGTTCTTTAAGTTTAAATGATTTTACTTTCTATACTAATTAATCTGCCAAACTTGTTATAAAATATTTAAAAAATGATCTGTATTTATGTTTTCAAATAGTGCATTTGATTAATAGCGACTAATTCTCCAGGGTTTTTAATATATTTCTCATAAATTTAATCCATGCACACCTGTGTATGTGTATAGTAATAGTAGGGGTGGCAGTAGTCACACTAGTGCTTATAGTACTAGTGATGTACACGGACTCTGGAGTTAATAAACTGGATTGGATTACTAGGTCAAGCAGTATCTATGTGACCGTGGACTTGTCCCCTATATTCTTTGTGTCATAGCTCCTTGTATATAATATGTGAATACTAATAGTACTGGATCATAATATATGTGGATTAAAAGTGATAATGTGTAGCAGAAGCTGCTAGTTGCCCAACAAAATCCATCTTCCCCTTCTTCAAGCCCACAGTTAGATTATCTTTTTTCCCAGCTACCATCCAGTTAGGTATAGCCACAGAACTAAGTGATACATGAAACTTCAAGATCTGGCCTACATAAACCTCCTCCATACTCTTTCTGCCTCTGGCTGATTGTGTTGGTGGTAACCATGGGAACCTTGGAAGCCACTTATGACATTGAAAAAGACAGAAACTCTGACAAGCTGGGCCCCTAAATGATTTACACAGACTACAGTAACCACTAATTTGGAATCTCTACTCAAGACTATTACATAAACAAGATACAAACTATTCTTTCAAGCTATCATATGCCTGGTTCAATTTGTTACCACAACCTAACCAACTGTAATATCACATATAAATTGATAAATAAATAACTTAATTAGCACATGATAAGAGCCTAATGGCTTCCTAGGTGGCACTAGTGGTAAAGGGCCTGTCTGCCAGCACAGGAGACTTTAGAGATGCAGGTTTGATCCCTGGGTCAGGAAGATCCCCTGGAGTGGCAACCCACTCCAGTATTCTTGCCTGGAAAATCCCATTGACAGACAACCCTGGTGGGGTATGGTCCATAGGGTAGCAGAGTCAGACATGACTGAAACAACTTAGCACAGCACACAAAAGAGCCTACACCATATACATACATAGCCAGATAAGAAATATACAAATACAGGTAGATATTAGGTACCAAATATGTGTTGCTTGTCTGTCTGTTCTGCTTCGTGACCCTTCCAATTCTTATAACATCAAAATATTTTGAATACTGTAAATTATACTGTATTCCTTAATATTTTCTAGGCTGAGTGCCACTTTGTTACTTTTCTATAAATATGTTGAGTTGTTTGTCCAAATGGATTTTTGAATCATTTCGTCAAATTGAAAGAATTACAAGGGATTTCTTTTATTGAATTGTTATTAAAGTAATGAATTACATTGGGGATACTTAATACATTTACTTTATTCATTTTTAGTGTATTGTTTATATCCACTTAATATGATTCTTTAAAATAAAGAAATACACATATGCTTTTATTAACTTCATTCTAATGTTTTTATAATTTTCAAATGTTTTGTAATTATTTTAAGATTTTCTTATATTGCATGCTCTAAAAGATTACTGCCCATTTAGAATTACCAATCATAAATATATAAAAGCACATATGGAGCAAAAGCTGCTAGCTATCCATCAAAATCCCTAGCTGCTCATTCAGTCAGACATGGCCGTGAGACTAAGTTGTCTCCAAAGGACTAGAAGTGGATGTTTTATATATACATACACACACACACACATATACATACACACATAAATATGTATACACACACACATACACACGTGATGTGCTTAGCTGCTCGGTTGTGTCCAATTCTTTGCGATCCATGGACTGCAGTCTGCCAGGCTCCTCTGTCCATCAAGATTCTCCAGGCAAGAATACTGGAGTGGGTTGCCATGCCCTCCTCCAAGGGATCTTTCCCTACCTAGGGGTTGAATCCAGGTCTTCTGCATTTCAGGCAGATTCTTTACCATCTGAGCCATATGTATGTCCAAAAGAGATATAGAAATACAGCTATAGATATATCCATGTCAAGGATGTGTATGCATGTGTATGACATTACCACTTTAGTGCACTTTCACTCTTTCTATTAATTTATATATTACTATAGTTCTTAATTGATTATCTTTGCTTCACTAAATTGTGATATGATTTTTCAATAAATCATCTCTTCCTATAATGCTATGCTCTTTTTGAAATGGCTATAATTTATAGAATACTAAGTATTAAAATTAAAACATGATACTGTTATATAGGTCCAGATTTTATGTAATCACCTCTATGGTTTCAGCATTTTGCTGGCTTTATGAGTCATATGTTTTTAACCTTACTAGGAACTGATGTATGTTTCCTATTTAGGATCCTACTTTAAGAGTTGTCTAATTTTTTGTGCTTCTTTTTAAAAGAATTTGATGCCAAGCTTATAATTTTAAAACAGATAAATTGTATATATTTTCTATCATTTGAAGCATTTTATAGAGCAAAGCAAAGGTGAATCACTCAGAAAAGTGTCTATTCTAAAGTTTTTTGGTTTCAGCTTTGTGATTACTTTCTTTGAATTGCCTTCACTAGATAATGATGTATTACTATTTTCTACCTTTTGAGAATTTCAGTCCTTTATATTTTCAGAGAAAATTATTGATTTCAGTTAGATTTTATAATTCATAAGTATACAATTGAACACAACATTTTCTCCCATTCCCTCCCACTAGTAGCCCTTTTCCTCCCCTCCCTCTTTTTCTCTCCCTATTTTCATGTCTGTGACTATATGCCATCCAAACGACTTTCCAGATATTTTATGTTTTTTTTCTTCATCATACTTTTCAGAGTTTTTTCTTAATTTATTGCCTTCCACCCCAAACTATCTTAATTATTCATTCATTAAATTTGTAATTATCTCTTTCTGTTTCTGGATGATTTACTTCCTCAACTTGTTTGAGGAAATGATTTGAGGAACACTAGCTTCTTTTCCTCGGAAAAGGTTCCAGTACTCTTGCCTGGAAAATCCCATGGACGGAGGAGCCTGGTAGGCTGCAGTCCCTGGGGTCGCCAAGAGTCGGATACAACTGAGTGACTTCACTTTCACTTTTTCACTTTCACGCATTGGAGAAGGAAATGGCAACCCACTCCAGTGTTCTTGCCTGGAGAATCACAGGGGCAGGAGAGCCTGGTGGACTGCCGTCTATGGGGTCACACAGAGTCGGACACAACTGAAGTGGCTTAGTAGTAACAGCAGCAGCAGCTTCTTTTCCTCATCTCTACAGGTTGTAAGCAACTGAGAAACATTGAGAGAATGCAAATATGGATGGAGTCACAATATGGGAACCCGAATGCAGCTAGCAGTGTATCAGTGTATCCAAGTCTCTTATCCTTTTCCTGATGTGAGCTTCAGGGACAGTCATATGCATGCATAAAGGGTAAGGGTATGAACCAGCTCCTGTAGTAGACTTTCATCATCACATGGTAGACAGGAAGCATAGAACATACTTTCCAGGGCATACCTGTGTAGGGTGAAAGAGAACAAAGGGAAGACGTGCCCATGATGCCTGACTTTTCCCCAGTGACCATCACTGAGTAACAACCACCTGGGCATTTGGACCTACGTGTTTTCACTAATCAGACATATACATCTTCCTCTGGTGGTGAGGCCTGTTGTAGGATTTAAGAGAGGAACCTGAAAGGATAACTCCAATACTTTGTCCTCCTGGGAAGTGGTATGGGCTCGGGAATCTGTGTGTGCAGTGTTGACAGCTGACAGCTTAGAGCTGAGTGCCTCCTGGAAATTCAATTAAGTGTAAAAGAGCTTCCATTCCCAAAGTCACACTCATTCCCCAAAGGTAGCCCACATATAGAGCTGTATGGATGTAAGGGTACAAAGATGTCCAGCTACCTTTCCTCAATGTGGGGTATCTACGCAGGGCTGTCCCAGCTCCAGACCTCCCTGTGGCAGAGATCTCTGCTGTGACTGCTGAAGTTCAACGTTGCCCAATCCGCTTTCTTCACAGGGGTTACTACTGAGAGCTTTTACCAAGAAACATTCTCTATTCAAATCTGTGTCACAGAGTGTTTCCTGGGGAACTCAACCCAAGACAAATGCACACTGGATATACTCGGGAGCTTTTTAATAACACTAGACCCCAACCCCAGACATTCTGATTTAATTGGTCTAGGGGAAAGCTTAAGTATTTTAAACACTCCCCAGATAATTCTAATGTGCACAATCTTAACCCATTGAGCTTAGTAATGAAGCATATGGTGTGGCCATACCCCTTGGGAAAGTAAACTAGTAATATTTCAGAGAAGTACTGTTCCAATTCTGTTGAGATACTCATCTCTACATTACTAGTATCAACCACTTCTACTTTATATATCCCCTTGGGACCAGCTATGAAGACAGTTCAAATTTTTGCCCTCAGAAGACTATAAGTTAGGTCAAAATGAGACATTAATAAAATTACTTCTATTGTGCATTATTCCCCAAGCAAAATAGTTTCTCTTTATTCTATTTTCCATTCAAATTAGGCCCATCTGCATTGTTTAACATAGCTCACCAGAGATTATGCAATTAGCCCAAATAATTACAACATGAACGATGTCCCAAATTTGAACACTCTGAATCCCCTTCAATTCTTTCTTTCTCAAGGAGAAATTAAAGAACAAAAATGAAATCCCATCAAATTAAAAGTCCAAAGAAATTAGTTAGAAATGTTTGCCTTGCCAAATTTGATATTCCTCTAGGTCTCAGAGGACTCTGGTGCAAGGGCATGTGTACATGTGTGTATTGTGTATATGGCTTTCCTTCTTCATCCGTAGCTAATCCACTGGAAATGTGCAAGTCCTTTAGTTCCATCTCAGAAGGTAAAATAATCCAGCTTTCTATTTCTCAATGTGTCTCTCTTTTCCAATGCAGTGCAGCACCAGGCTAATATTGAGAAGATTTGGGAATCAGGAATATTGATGGAGCTGCCCATAAATTCTCTTCAGCAACATTATATTCCTATAATCTGGCATTTTGTGTGTTACAAGTGCCTGTTTTTGTTAGCAGCCAGACACAGTTTGGTGTAAAACAAGTAGACAGAAAAAGCATGAGAGAAAAAATGGGTAATGGAATTGTTGTTTCAATTTTTATGCCTTTCTATTTGATAACTGATGATATTGAATATTTTTCATGCATTAATTATCTGAAATATTTATTATATAACAGCCTGCCCAAGACTTGAAGGACTTAATTTACACATGGAGTATACTTAGGTTCCTTGTAAGTGTGGGGCAATGAGAAAATCATAATAACCTTGGAAGTGGCTGGTTGTTGATTAAAAAAAAATAGTTCTAGTTTTCAATATGAAATTAGCCTGATTTAAGAACTTTCTGCTCAAGAAATAGATAGTGGGATCCTAATTATAATTGCATTAAACTTATATATGAACCCCAGAAATACTTTTGGATTCCAATTATAATGGCATTAAATTTATGCATTAATTTAAGAAATTAATATTTACTGGTTTTAAATGTTCTACATGGAAACATTGACATAAGGGGTATCTATTCATAAAGTTGATTGCAGTTTAAAGTATGAACTAGATCTATATCTAGCTATCTAGTTGTTTAGTTATACTTTAACCTAAATAAATCCAAAAAATTAAAAAAAAACAGGAATACGTAACATACAACAATTTTGTCTATTTAAAAACATGAAACAATGTATACTTATAAATACACACACACACACACACACACACACATATATATATATATATATATACAGTAAAATATTTTTAAAAATAAGTAGAAAAGATGCATATCAACTCAGGGAGTCCTCAATTCCACAAAGGGAAAGAAGAGAAGTAGGATGGTTGAGAGGAGTTTTAGTTATGTGGAATTTGTATTTTAGTTTAAAAAATATTTGAAGCATATACAAAAATACTAATATTTATTCAACATAGATGTTGGGTACACAGGTTATGAAATTTTCTCTAAGTTTGAAATACAATTTACTCATTATTTGTTAAGTATTTTTTCTTAATTTTTGAAGTTCAAAAATCTCACTGGTGTATGGCTAAATGTTTTCTGGTTTTCTTTCACTCTGCTGGTCCTTACTGTGCCCTACTGAACCAAAAACACAAGATTCTATTGTAGCCTAGGGGCCCTTCTCTTCCATGATTTCTCCTCCATTTGTTTTTTCCTCTCTTGTCATTTCTATAATTATAGATTATCCAGTTCTGTCATTTATTTATCTTCTCACTTGTTATTCCCATTTTAACATTTAAAAAAAAAATTGCTCTGGATTGTAGAATACGTCTTCCAGTTTATTAGGTTGGTGTAAACATAATTGTGGTTTGTGATCTGAATTTTAAATCATTCTAACTAGGCTCAAACACAGTTTCATGAATCAAAATAGGAATCATTACTGTCAAGACATTTTTGCCAATGAGAAATAAGTTTGTTTATTCCTGTGGCATAAAAATACATGCTTCAGGGTTCGATAAACTCTTGGAAAGTATTTTCTGTGTCCTGCTGGTTGTGGAAGCATTTTCCATGCAAAAAGTTGTCGAGAAGCTAGAAAAAGTGGTAGTCGGTTGGGGAGAGGTCAGGTGAATAAGGCAGATGAGGCAAAACTTTGTAGCCCAATTCATTTAACTTTTGAAGCGCTGGTTGTACCATGTGCAGTTGAGTGTTGTCATGGAGAAAAACTGGGCCCTTTTTGTTGACCAATGCCTGCTGCAGGTGTTAAAGTTTTTGGTACATCTCATCAATTTGCTGTTACTCTCAGATGTAATAGTTTTGCTGAGATTCAGAAGCTGTAGTGGATCAGTCCAGCAGAAGACCACCAAATAGTGACCATGATTTTTTTTGGGGGGGGGGTACAAATTTGGCTTTGGGAAGTGCTTTGGAGCTTCTTCTGTGTCCAACCACTGAGCTGGTCATTGCCAGTTGTCATATAAAATCCACTTTTCATCTCACATCACAACCTTATTGAGAAACGGTCCATTGTTGTTGTGGAGATTAAGAGAAGACCGCATTTCTAAACAAAGATTTTTTTGATTTCTGGTCAGTTCATGAGGCACTCAGTTATCCAGTTTTTTCACATTTCCAATTTGCTTCAAATGCTGAATGATTGTAGAATGGTTGACATTGAGTTCTTTAGCAACTTATTGTGTGTTCAATTCAGTTCAGTCACTCAGTTGTGTCCAACCCTATGGACTGCAGCATGTCAAGCTTCCCTGTCCATCACCAACTCCTGGAGCTTGTTCAAACTCATGTGCATCAAGTTAGTGATGCCATCCAACCATCTCATCCTCTGTCATCCCCTTCTACTCCCTGCCTTCAATCTTTCCCAGCATTGGGGTATTTTCCAATGATTTAGTTCTTTGCATCAGGTGGCCAAAGTATTGGGGCTTCAGCACCAGTCCTTCCAATGAATATTCTCATGTATTAGGTTGTTGCAAAATTGCAGTTTGAATTTGTAACAACTTTTTGCAGAGAAAACACTTCTACAACCAGCAGGAGGCAGAAAATGCTTTCCAAGAGGTTGTTGAATCCTGAAGCATGGATTTTTATGCTACAAGAATAAAACTTATTTCTTATTGGCAAAAATGTGTTGGTTGTAATGAATCCTATTTTGATTCATAAAGATGTGTTTGAGCCTAGATAGAATGACTTAAAATTCATCATCTAAAACTGCAATTACTTTTGTACCAACCTATTAATAGTAATAGACTTACAAGATAGGTCACAGAGATTAAACAAGTTACTACAAGAGGTACTTGGAACATTTTTTGGTACACAGAAAGCACTTGATAAGTGTTAGTTATTATTACCATGCTAACTAACTACCTATTGCCTTAATAGTCTACCTGTATATGAACAGTGATGTCAGTCCTCCCACTCACGGTGCACCTTGGATATTTCTGGAAGTTCTCAAATAAAGATGTCTCACATGTAATCACGACCAAGTCTGACTGTCTGGCATCTGTAGTCACTACAGAGAATCCTCCTTGATCTTGTTTTCTTGTTTTGTTTCCTTCATACTCACTGATAGTAAAAACCTCCTGGAGAAAACTCACTGATTCCACTACTTTCCATGGGCATATGAGTATCCATATCAAGAGTTGTTATCTCAGGAGACTCCCATAGAAAGAAATCCACCAGGTGCCCAAGTGTTGCTGGGTTCTATTTTGGGTACTCTGGGGAGGGAGACCAACTCAGAGATACATTTTTTAAACCTGGTCCCTGGAGGAGCTCTTCTTATGCTCAGCTTCTCACAAATTACTTCTTGAGTTAGTGTCATTATTAGCCTATGTCTTTACCTCTCTCCATTAAGGATGATCTAAGAATCTGCATGTTAAATGACCACTTTTTAATCATGCAGACACAGTTCAATAAAGTTTGATCTACCTGCTGTGCTTCTTCTCTGTATTTTTATAGACATGATCCTTCAAAGGGTAGGTTCTATTTCACTCTTTATTATAGTGGAGGGGTGGAACAAGAATGGGAAATGTGTTGTTTGAGAGGATACCTATCTTGGAGAGTCTGAAGAAACCCTGAAGTTTCTAGGTGGGGATCAGCATATGGCCAGATTGTGCCTGTTCAACACACAGATGGTGGGTGAAAATTGACCTTGACCACCGTCAGCCTCCAGCCCTAAAAAAAGCCATGTTGACCTTGACCACCATTAGCCTCCAGCCCTAGAAGAAGCCATGTTGATGCAAGCTGGTCTTGAGGGGGCTTGCTAGATCAATTGAACTAATCCATTATATTACCATATGGAAAGGTATTCCGCTTGTACTCACAGTACCTCAACAGCTACTGACTCACCACAGCCTATGAGACTCCAACAGTCTGACATGTAGAGACACTAGGAAACTCATTCCAGTGATTAATGAGTAGGCAGGGCTGTTTATGCCCACAACTGGGTAAGCAATGTAATTGCTTCACCTTTAAGGGGAATCAATAGCTTGGAGGAGGGGGGATCAAACTGAAACTTCAGTACAGAATTGAAACACATGCAATGGATAACAAATGAAACACACTAAGGTAAATTCTAGATTAGAATTGAAAAGTTACCACAAAAGTATAAATACAAAGATTTCTTTGATAAATGTTTGTTGAAATACAAAATTTGTTAGCATCAGGATAAAAGAATGATTTAGAAGATAATAATATCATACCCTATTTTACAGGTGAGGAAACAGCTGTAAAACATAACATGACTAGGCTAATAAAAATCTTCAAGACCTGTGAACTCTTTAATCTCTGTATTCTATATTATATATATTAGAACTATACACTTTACATTGGGAAAATATTGATGCTCATAACAATATCTGGTTGTAAACTAATAGGCACAAAGAAGAGTTTAAGGGCACATAAACTTCTAAGAGAGATAAGCCATCTAAGTAAGGCATAAGTTGTCAACATGTTGAACAAAGGGTGCTACAGCCAGAAGCCTATCACAGAAGGCCTCAGGATCAGATTTAAGTGACATCTGTTAAATACACTACAAACATTATTGAAGACACACCTGTGAAGATTTACTGAAGGCTCTTTTGGCTCAAGATGGTGAACTGACCCAAGAATTAAACTCAGATTTCATCAGGCAAGTATTTTAACATGTGCCTCAGATTCAATTGAAAATAAACTTATGAATTAACACAAGAAGTATAGAATGACTGGACTGAAGCAGAGGTAAATTGTACAAAATACGTGAAACAATACATTTTCAATTTTTTTCATTGTGGGAATAAAAGGACAACTTCATAGGAAATGGATCTAGCCCCTTGAAAACTTTGTAAGGAGGTTCTTAATGAAAATTTAGAAATGATACTTTGAATTAGCTAAACTACACAAGTTCCAGGATTCAGGATCTTGAACTCGTCTGAATTCTCTAAACTGTCAGAGTCAGATAACTAATTTCTCTTTGTAATTATATGAAGCTTCTTATATATAAAAAAGTAAATTTCAGATCTCAACACACCACCAACCTTATTAACTGTAAGGCTTGTCAAACAGAATGAATGGGAATCAGTCCATTTACATTTTTAGAGTTTACAGTAAAAATGGGTGACCAAAAATAGACCCAGATGTCTTTCTTCATGATTAGAAATACAAGTCGAATGTTTCAGAAAAGTTACTTTTTACCAAAAACACAAACAAGGAAAATGGATACCTAATCTGACCTGGCCTTTGTTACAAGCAAGTTAGTATTTAATATGTGATATAGCAAAGGGTTGTATATAAAATATTGTTAATATATGTTTGGCTGCTTAGTTTGTGATCAATTGTATGGTCTTCCCATGATAGTTATACAATCATTAGAGCTATAGAAATAGGTTCTTACCATTTCTGTCATTTATCATACCCATCTTTGCATGAAATGTTCCTTTGATATCTCCAATTTTCTTGAAGAGATCGCTAATCCTTCTCATTCTATGGGCATGAATCTGAGCAAACTACAGGAATAGTGAAGAACAGTGAAGCCTGGTATGCTGCAGTCCCTGGGGTCACAAAGAGTCAGACATAACTTAGCACCTGAACAACAACAACACAGAAACAAGACTGTAATGTAGGCTTCTTGTAGTTAATTTCGCTAATAATTAAAGATTTTGAACTATAATTCATCCATGTATTCACCATGTATTCATTCACTTAAGCATTTCTTGATCTCCTACTATGAGATGAAGATTATTGTTGTTGTTTAGTTGCTAAGTTGTGTCCGACTCTTTGCAGCCCCGTGGACTTTAAGCACTACAGACTCCTCTGTCACAGGATTTTTGAGGCAAGAATACTGGAGTGGGTGGACTTTTCCTTCCCAAGGGCATCTTCCCGACCCAGGGATTGAATCTGTTTCTGCTGCTTAGCAGGCAGATTCTTTTCCACTGAGCCACCTCAGTTGATGGAGATAAAGCACTAAAAAAAAAACAAAAAAAAATTCTTTCTAGCTAATACTGCAAGAATTGTATTTGAGTAAAACAATTTCTCTTTTCCTTATTAGTGCATGGTAGTTCCATGGCAGCTTCCTGAGAGTATCATTATGAATATGTACAAAGCAAATTCCAGTAGTATTGGTCAGGAGTTAGTAAACTTTCTCTGAAAATGTCCTGATAATAAATATTTTTATCTTTTCAGATTATATATTCTCTGTTGCAAATATTTGACTTTGCACTTCTATTAGCAAAGCTGCCAAATATTCCAATATAGCTTTAAAAAAATTAGATGTTTGCCTGAATTTGGCCCATGGGTCTAGGTTTTTGAGCCCTTATCTTGACCATTTTCAAGTTAAAATAATATATATATATATTAGAAATGGATTTTCATGCAAAAATGAGTTCATTTTATAGGTAAATTGAATGTACAATCCTAAAAGATGATGCTGTGAAAGTGCTACACTCAACATGTCAGCAAATTTGCAAAACTCAGCAGTGGCCACAGGACTGGAAAATGTCAGTTTTCATTCCAATCCCAAAGAAAGGCAATGCCAAAGATTGCTCAAACTACCACACAATTGCACTCATCTCACACACTAGCAAAGTAATTCTCAAAATTCTCCAAGCCAGGCTTCAGCAGTATGTGAACTGTGAACTTCCAGATGTTCAAGCTGGCTTTAAAAAAGGCAGAGGAACCAGAGATCAAATTGCCAACATCTGCTGGATCATCAAAAAAACAAGACAGTTCCAGAAAAACATCTACTTCTGCTTTATTGACTATGCCAACGCCTTTGACTGTGTGAATCACCATAAACTGTGGAAAATTCTAAAAGAGATGGGAATACCAGGCCACCTGACCTGCCTCTTGAGAAACCTGTATGCAGGTCAGGAAGCAACAGTTAGAACTGGACATGGAACAACAGACTGGTTCCAAATAAGAAAAGGAGTACGTCAAGGCTGTATATTGTCACCCTGCTTATTTAACTTATATACAGAGTACATCATGAGAAATGCTGGGCTGGAAGAAGCACAAGCTGGAATCAAGATTGCCGGGAGAAATATCAATAACCTCAGATATGCAGATGACACCACCTTTGTGGCAGAAAGTGAAGAGGTATTAAAGAGCCTCTTGATGAAAGTGAAAGAGGAGAGTGAAAAAGTTGGCTTAAACCTCAACATTGAGAAAACTAAGATTGTGGCATTCGGTCTCATCACTTCATGGCAAATAGATGGGGAAACAGTGGAAACAGTGTCAGACTTTAGTTTTTCGTCTCCAAAATCAGTGCAGATGGTGATTGAAGCCATGAAATTAAAAGACGCTTACTCCTTGGAAGGAAATTTATGACCAACCTAGACAGTATATTAAAAAGCAGAGACATTACTTTGCCAACAAAGGTCCATCTAGTCAAGGCTATGGTTTTCCCAGTACTCATGTATGGATGTGAGAGTTGGACTATAAAGAAAGCTGAGCACTGAAGAATTGATGCTTTTGAACTGTAGTGTTGGAGAAGACTCTTGAGAGTCCCCTGGACTGCAAGGAGATCCAGTCAATCCATCCTAAAGGAGATTAGTCCTGGGTGTTCATTGGAAGGACTGGTGTTGAAGCTGAAACTCCAATACTTCGGCCACCTGATGCGAAGAGCTGACTCTTTTGAAAAGACCTTGATGCTGGGAAAGATTCAGGGCAGGAGGAGAAGGGGACAATAGAGGATGAGATGGTTGGATGGTGTCACCGACTCAATGGACATGAGCTTAGGTAAACTCCAGGAATTGGTGATGGACAGGGAGGTCTGGCATGCTGTGGTTCATTGGGTTGCAAAGAGTTGGACACAACTGAGCGACTGAACTGAACTAAACTGAGGTAGCCTATGTAAATTAAGATACAAGGTTATGTAATGTTACAATCTACATGTTCATGCATTATAAATGGATTAAAGTAATGACAAAAATTATAGCAGAAAGCTGTTGAATGTACTGCCAAAGCCTATAGAAAATCTGTCTTTAGATCAAGCTCATATTTCAAGTTATTTTTCCCACCAAGAAGATATAAGAATCACCTTTAATAGCAAAAAAACAAAGAATTTTGTTCACATAGAGCAACTGAGCCATCAAAATATTCAGGTATGGTTATATAATATTCTGATTTGAAAGTTGCAAATCAGAGTTTTCATAGTATAGTTCCACAGAAGGAATTAATCCTTTTACTAGTAAAAAGTCAGACTACAAGAACTCTACTCTGAGCTAGTACATAAGCAAAAACTCAGTCTTAGCAATAATATTCTTGAAACTTCATTACTAAGTATGAGTGGGACAAAAGCATTAGGACACACAAAATAGAGCTCATATGAAACCATATCCCTTCCTTAGACCATACTGATTAAGGGTTATTAGAAATTTCTTTCTGAAGAAGAAAACAGGGAATGAGAATGAGAATCCCCTCTACCTTCCTGTATTTATCATTCCAGAGCCTGGCATAGTCGTTCTCAACTTATGCTTTTGTAATTTTTATTAAGTCTTGAGTAAAAAATCCACCTTGAGTGCAATTAAATATTGATATCTATATTTTTCAGGCCTACCTGATTATTAAAGTTAAGCCCCTGTTGCCCACAAAAGCCAATTCTATTGTGCTTCTGCTGATTCAGGATGGTACAGCTTGACTATCAAGAAGGATAATTAGTGCACTGGATTGATACATAGCAAATACACAAACATCTTTGAGTTCATAATAATACTAAGCAACTATTCATTGGACAACACTGGAGGTTGTAGACACCCACAAACTCATTACTATAAAAAATGATAAAGGGAAAGCAGCAAACATTTACTTTATTTTTTTATACCACCTCAGTTGAGTTCAGTTCAGTTCAGTCGCTTAAGTCCAGCTCTTTGCGACCCCATGAATTGCAGCACGCCAGGCCTCCCTGTCCATCACCAACTCCAGGAGTTCACTCAAACTCACATGTATCAAATCAGTGATGCCATCCAGCCATCTCATCCTCTGTCATCCCCTTCTCCTCCTGCCCCCAATCCCTCCCAGGAAATAAGATATTAGGAAAAACATTTTTGCAACCCTGAATACAGTAATAGGACAAAGCCATTATCATCCTGGTTGTTAAAATAATCAGAAGAAATATTGATGGGAACTCAAACAAGTTGGAGGAATCAGGTTGATGTACCTGAAGGCACTGACCAATCTTGACATCACTAAAAATGAAGCCACGTATTATATGTCTTATGATTTCTTGCAAGATAATACATAAAACCACATATGAAGTACTCATATAAAATTCAATTTAACTTAAATCTAATTGTGGCCCCAGATTTAACTCATAGCTTACAGGAAACACAACCTGAACATAATACAAAATATCAGCTAAAGCTAGAATGTGAACCATTCTATAGGACAAAGAACCTATGTTTTCTAACAAATCAAATGTATGATAAAGAGGGACTTGGGGATTATTACAGAACAGTGGGTTTAGTTGCTAAGTCGTGTCCGACTCTTGTGACCCATGTTTAAATTGTTGATACATGGGAGTTCACTACAGTAATATCATTTGTTCTAATTTTGTGTCTATGAAAATTTGGGGGAAAAAGAGTTTA
This sequence comes from Bos grunniens, assembly GCF_055505025.1. NCBI lineage: Eukaryota > Metazoa > Chordata > Mammalia > Artiodactyla > Bovidae > Bos > Bos grunniens. The sequence goes on along the minus strand of NC_141194.1, from coordinate 118,520,194 downwards.
AAAATGGTGTTACCCAGACTGGCAAAACCAAGTAAACCACTCTCAAGAAAGTTAAGTGGGATTGGTTTTGAACTGGATGAGCGTGTATGCTATGTTCACATACAATCAAGTAGGCTATTTTTAATTTGAAATTACCCAGTATTTTGGCTCAACTTACTAGTCATTAATTACTAAATATTCAAGAAGCTAGCCTTACATTCAGTAAAGTAATTTCCTGTTTTCCCATTATAAATAAAAGGATCTGTGTTTCATTCTGTGTTTGGACATTCACGTTAATCAAATTATCAATATCTGTTCAAATCTCAAATACTCAACATCATACAAAGACAAAGAGCTGTTGATTATCAAGAAGTCAGAGACAGGTCAATGCATTAAAGAGTGTGTTTGTGCAGACATAGAGTCAATCAAGCTTTCATTACCAAAACCTAAATATGTAAGTAATGTCAATGGCATTTTTAAACAGAGGCATGACAGATACAGGGCAGTGGTAATATGGAGTCCAATCTCGAGGCAATTTAAAAGATGAGAAAATATACTAAATGTCAAATTTAGTATTCTCTTCATTGAATAGTATGTCTTTATACTGAGACAATAGATACATTTCTTCTTGAATGTCCTTTCATTTCAAATTTTCTTCAAAGATATATCATCTATGAAATCCAAGTTAATTATAAGAAAATAAATGTAAAAACAGGAAGATGTATGATACCTAGGTGATCTCATGAATGTGAGTTTAGTCTATGTATATAAAACACAAAGAAAAGGTGATCAAGAAAAAAAGTCCACCAGGTTTGCAAAGATTCCATTCTTTAAATATCTTAAGAAATAAGATTGTTTAGCTACAGACAATTTTTCTAGATGGGAATAAAGCTTTCCTTGTTGAAATTGTATTATGGACCAAGATATATGCAAAGAACATGAAGTCAGGGACTTTTGCCTGTTTTTCTTTTTTTTTTTAATTTAAACTTATTTATTTTAATTGGAGGCTAATTACTTTACAATATTGTATTCTTCATCACATCATCTCTGTTACTTAGAGGAGTACCTGGTGCATAGCTGGCATTTAAATATTTGAAGAGTGAAGGAATAATTGAATGTATTTTCTCAGTCTTCCAAATAATCCTTTGAAACAGATGATGATAGAAGGAGGGTTGAGGGTCAGATAATTTGCACAAGATCACATGGGCAATATAAACTGGACCCAGAAGTCTCTGACTCCAAAAATGCTTGTACTATCCACATAAATTCACTGAAATTGTGTGTCTTGTCTTATAATATTATTTTATAATATTAAATTAAGATCATGGCATCTGGTCCCATCACTTCTTGGCAAATAGATGGGGAAACAGTGGAAACAGTGTCAGACTTTATTTTGGGGGGCTCCAAAATCACTGCAGATGGTGATTGCAGCCATGAAATTAAAAGACGCTTACTCCTTGGAAGGAAAGTTATGACCAACCTAGATAGCATATTGAAAAGCAGAGATATTACTTTGCCAACAAAGATCCGTCTAGTCCAGGCTATGGTTTTTCCAGTGGTCATTTTTGGATGTGAGAGTTGGACTATAAAGAAAGATGAGCGCAGAAGAATTGATGTTTTTGAACTGTGGTCTTGGAGAAGACTCTTGAGAGTCCCTTGGACTGCAAGGAGATCCAACCAGTCCATCCTAAAGGAGATCAGTCCTGGGTGTTCATTGGAGGGACTGATATTGAAGCTGAAACTCCAATACTTTGGCCACCTCATGCAAAGAGTTGACTCATTGGAAAAGACCCTGATGCTGGGAGGGATTAAGGGCAGGAGGAGAAGGGGACGACAGAGGATGAGATGGCTGGAGGGCATCACCGACTCGATGGACATGAGTTTGAGTGAACTCCGGGAGTTGGTGATGGACAGGGAGGCCTGGTGTGCTGTGATTCATGGGGTCGCAAAGAGGTGGACACGACTGAGAAACTGAACTGAACTGAACTGAGTAGGATTAAAGTGCACTAGTAGGTATCATTTGGAATCTTCAACCTACAATGAACTCAATAAACACTATAAAAGTCAGTCTTACTGTTCCAAGTTGTAGCATATTACAAGATTATGTGGAAATAGAGAAGGTTAAAGTCATGATAGTGAAAGAGAGTCACTCGGTTGTGTCCAACTTGTTGCAACCCTATAGACTGCAGCCTGCCAGGATCCTCTGTCCATGGAATTCTCCAGGCAAGAATACTGTGTGGGTTGTCATTCCTTTGTCCAGAGTATCTTCCTGACCCAGGGATCGAACCTGGGACATGCATCGCACAGATTTTTTTTTACCATCTGACCCAACAGGGAAACCCGAGAACAGTCAACAAAAGATCTAGAAAATAAGTCTATATAATATGACTGTAGTTGTGTTAAAATTGGGTGATATGAATTTTAAGGCTTGTAGAACTGCAGAGAAGGGAAAGAGGATCCCATGACGTTGAAGGGACTGACCTTGAAAGTCATAGTGAAGAATAAAAAAGAAATTTCAGGTGAAGGAAAGAAAATGAGTAAATACAGGCAGGCAAGCTAAGAAGAGACCACTCAGCTCCACTCTATAATCTTAGTGAATTCTTGTCCTTCTCTAGATCCCAATTTCCTTGCATTGAAAGAGGTGGCTATATTAGTACAATAGAGACATATTTGTTGGCTGACCCATTTTGCAAATCTATTTTCTTAAAATTTCCCCTTCTCCCTGCCCCTCACTCCATTTTCTAGCATACAGGATTACAGAGGGAGTTGCGATGTTAACACAAGTTTACCCCATCTTCTTTTACCACAATTTTTATCCCAGAATTGGGGGGTGCATGAACCAAAAATGAGAATCTTTCTCTCATCAACTTGAACTAGAATTCTGAAATTCCAGTCTGACAGGTCTTCAGAAGAAAGGGGATGTAAAACCCAAGAGATGTGTAAAATGAAAGTTAGTCTGTATCAAGATTGATGAATCAGGCAGACAAGCAATGCAAAAAAAAAGACAAGACAATGAAAAAGACAGTGGCTGTTTCTATAAGATGTTCCACTATCCTTACAATAAATCTTTCTCACTTTTCTTAAGCTATCTAAAGCAGAACTTAGTTATCTACTGAAAAATTTCAGTCCCATACAACTAGAAACATAAAGTCACTTTTGGCTTTCCTATTCTCAAACTGCACAGGTTATGACAGTATTTCTCAGTCGTGTCTGAGTCCTTGTGACCCCATGGACTATACAGTCCATGGAATTCTCCAGGCGAGAATATTGGAGTGGGCAGCCTTTCCCTTCTCTAGGGGATCTTCCCAACCCAGGGATCAAACCCAGGTCTCCCACATTGCAGGCAAATTCTTTACCAGCTGAGCCAAACGGGAAACCCAAGAATATTGGAGTGGGTAGCCTATCCCTTCTCCAGCAGATCTTCCTGACCCAGGAATAGAACTGGGGTCTCCTGCATTGCAGGTGGATTCTTTACCAACTGAGTTATCAGGGAAGCCCATACTGTGCTGCAGTACACACATAAGACTGACTCAAGTGTGGTTAGAATGCAAGCCCTATGGTAACAGAGACCTTTGGTGCTCTCGCTGAGGTACCCTAAGTGCCCAGAACAGTCCATGGCACACAGTGGGTGCTCAATATACCCTGAATTAAAACAAAACTATATAGGAGATTAGTGAGCCATCTGTTTCCACTTTTCAGTGGAGCCAGATTATAGATAATTGTAAAGGGAGCCCTAAGAATAAATGTTATCTAGAAAGACTTAGCGGAGAAGGAAATGGCAACCCACTCCAATACTCTTGCCTGGAAAATCCCATGGACGGAGGAGCCTCGTGGGCTGCAGTCCATGGGGTCGTGAGGAGTCAGACACGACTGAGCAACTTCACTTTCACTTTTCACTTTCAAGCATTGGAGAAGGAAATGGCAACCCACTCTAGTGTTCTTGCCTGGAGAATCCCAGGGATGGGGGAGCCTGGTGGGCTGCTGTCTATGGGGTCGCACAGAGTCGGACACGACTGAAGCGACTTAGCAGCAGCAGCAGCAGCAGCAGCAGAAAGACTTAGGGAGTGTATACTGAACCACCAATATAACAAGTCAGGTTTCAGAAAAATATTTCAAAGAATTCCCACTGGTCTTAAAACAAATTTTAAAAATCCCTGTAATTGACTTTAAAAGCATATGTGGACTGGCCCCTAAAAGTATCATCCACAAAATGCTCAGCAAGCTTCTTTTCAAGTCAATGCTTAAGCCACACAGCTTTCCTTAATTTTTTTTTTTTTAAATGCCAGGTGCACTTATACCACAGAGAATTGTATAAATTATTCCACCTACCTGGAAAAGTATTCCCTCCTCAGCCTCCACAATTTTCCTGAATTCCATCCTTACTCATCCTTCATATTTTACCTCAATTATCACTCCCTCAGAAATGTTTCCCTTGTCATCATTAAGGTTGAAACTGAATATCTATGTGATTTGAAAAAACTAGCCACCATTTTTCTTACTGGTGTGTATCAGAAAGATAATCAATCTTTGTTTACTTACCAGAGGACCCTCTGCTTCTAGGATATACCCAATATATACTGTTCCTCAATAACATTTTAATTAACCAGTGGATGAGGAAACAATTCCTGCAATTGTATTCAAGAGTAATTAGAAAAAGCAAACTAAGATGAAGGTGCCAGATGAGAGAAAGTGTTAATACCTGAGGTATGAGGACATTAACTTCTAGACTAGGGTTATGACACTGGTAATATAAAGAAATATAATTGTGGTGTTAATTTTCTTTTTTTTTTTTTTTCTCTTCTTTTAATAGAGAAGCATGGATGGTGGTGGTTTAGTTGCTCAGTCGTGTTCAACTCTTTGCGACCCCAAGAACTGGAGTCCACCAGGCTCCTCTGTCCATGGGATTTCTTTGGCAAGAATACTGGAGTGTGTTGCCAATTCCTCCTCCAGAGGACCTTCCCAACCCAGGGATTGAACCCATATCTCCTGTATTATGGACATATTCTTTACCAATTGAGGCACCAGGGAAGTCCAAAGAAGCAATACAATTAAGCTGCTCAGTCATGTCTGATTCTTTGAGACCCCATGGACTGCAGCACACCAGGGTTCCCTGTCCATCACTAACTCCCAGAGCTTGCTTAAACTCAGGTCCATCGAGTTGGCAATGCCATCCAACCATCTCATCCTCTGTTGTCCCCTTGTCTACCTGTCTTTGATCTTTCCCAGCATCAAGGTCCTTTCTAGTGATTCAGTTCTTCAATGCTCAGCTTTCTTTATAGTCCAACTCTGACATTCATACATGACTACTGGAAAAACTATAGTGTTGACTAGACAGACCTTTGTCACCAAAGTAATGTTTCTGCTTTGTGATATACTGTCTAGGATGGTCATAGCTTTTCTTTGAAGGAGGAAATTCAGTTCAGTTCTTCAGTCGTGTCCTCTTTGGGACTCTTTGCGACCCTATGGACTGCAGCATGCCCCATCTCCCTGTCTATCAGCAACTCCCAGAGCTTGCTCAAAATCATTTCCATAGAGTTGCTGATGCCATCCAATCATCTCATCCTCCATTGTCCCCTTCTCCTTCTGCCTTCAATCTTTCCCAGGATCAGGGTCCTTTCTGGTGATTCAGTTCTTCACAACAGGTGGCCAAAGTATTGGAGTTTCAGCTTCAGCATCAGCCCTTCCAGTGAATATTCAGGGCCGATTTTTTTTAGGATTGACTGGTTGGATCTCCTTGCAGTCCAAGGGACTCTCAAGAGTCTTCTCCAACACCACAGTTCAAAAGGATCAAAGCATCCAAGAAGCAAGCATTTTTTAATTTCAAGGCTTCAGTCACCATCCTCAGTGATTTGAAGCCCCCAAAAATAAAGTTTCTCACTGTTTCCTCATCTGTGTGCCATGATGTGATGGGATTGGTTGCCATGATCTTAGTTTTCTGAATGCTGGGTTTTAAGCCAGCTTTTTCACTCTCCTCGTCCACTTCATCAAGAGGCTCCTTAGTCCCTCTTTGCTTTCTACCATAAGGGTGGTGTCATCTGCATATCTGAGGTTATTGATATTTCTCCTGGCAATCTTGATTCCAGCTTGTGTTTCATCCAGCCCAGCATTTCCCATGATGTAATCTGCATAGAAATTAAATAAACAGGGAGGCAATATACAGCCTTGACATACTCCTTTCCCAATTTGGAACCTGTCCATTGTTCCACGTCTGGTTCTAACTGTTGCTTTTTGACCTGCATACTGGTTTTTCAGGAGGCATGTAAGGTGGTCTGATATTTCCAATCCTTTAAGAATTTTCCACAGTTTGTTGTGATCCCAGATAACCATGATGGTGTGATCACTCATCTAGAGCCAGACATTTTGGAAGGCAAAGTCAAGTGGGTCTTAGAAGCTAGTGGAGGTAATGGGATTCCAGGTGTGCCATTTAAAAACCAAAAAGATGATGCTCTGAAAGTGCTGCACTCAATATGGCAGGAAATTTGGAAAACTCAGCAGTGGCCACAGGACTGGTAAAGGTCAGTCTTCATTCCAATCCCGAAGAAACGCATTGCCAAAGAATGTTCAAACTACCACACAATTGCACTCATCTCACATGCTAGAAAAGTAATGCTCAAAATTCTCCAAGCCAGGCTTCAACAGTACATGAAACATGAATTTCCAGATGTTCAAGCTGGATTTAGGAAAGGCAGAGGAACCAGAGATCAAATTGCAAACATATGTTTGATCATCAAAAAAGCAAGAGAGTTCCAGAAAAACATCTACGTCTGTTTTATTGACTACACCAAAGCCTTTGACTGTGTGGATCACAACAAACTGTGGAAAATTCTTCTAGAGATGGGAATATCAGAATACCTTATCTGCCTCCTGAGAAATCTGTATGCAGCTCAATAAGCAACATTTAGAACTGTACATGGAACAACAGACTGGTTCCAAATCAGGAAACAAGTACGTCAAGGCTGTATAATGCCATCCTGCTTATTTAACTTATATATGGAGTACATCTTGGAAGTGCTGGGCTGGAATCAAGATTGCTGGGTAAATATCAATAACCTCACATATGGAGATGATACCACCCTTATGCCAGAAAATGAAGAAGAACTAAAGAGCCTCTTGATTAAAGTGAAAGAGGGGACTGAAAAAGTTGGCTTAAAACCCAACATCAGAAAACTAAGTTCATGGCATCCGGTCCCATCACTTCATGGCAAATAGATGGGGAAACAATGGAAACAGTGAGAGACTTTATTTTTTGGACTCCAAAATCACTGCAAATGGTGATTGCAGCCATGAAATTCAAAGACTCTTGCTCCCTGGAAGAAGAGCTATTACCAACCTAGACAGCATATTAAAAAGCAGAGACATTACTTTGCCAACAAAGGTCCATCTAGTCAAAGCTATGGTTTTTCTAGTAGTCATGTATGGCTGTGAGAGTTGGACCATAAAAAATGTTGAGCATCAAAGAACTGATGCCTTTGAACCGTGGTGTTGAAGAAGACTCTTGCGAGCCACTTGCACTGCAAGGAGACGAATCCAGTCAATCCTAAAGAAAATCAGTCCTGAATCTTCATTGGAAGGACTGATGCTGAATCTGAAACTCCAATCCATTGGTCACCTGATGCAAAGAACGGACTCATTGGAAAGGACCTGGATGCTGGGAAAACTTGAAGGCAGGAGGAGAAGGGGACAACAGAGGATGAGATGGTTGGAAGGCATCACCACCTCAATGGACATGAGTTTAAGCAAGCTCCAGGAGTTGGTCATGGACAGGGAAGCCTGTCATGCTGCAGTCCATGGGGTCACAAGGAGTCAGACACAACTGAGAGACTGAACTGGACTGAACTGTTGTGATCCACACAAAGTCTTTAGTGTAATCAATGCCTCTATGAAGTAGATATTTTTTCTGAAATTCTCTTGCTTTTTCTATGATGTAATGGATGTTGGCAGTTTGATCTCTGTTTCCTCTGCCTTCTCTAAATCCCAATTGAACATGTGGAAATTCTCAGTTCATGTACTGTTGAAGCCTGGCTTGGAGAATTTTGAGCATTAGTTTGTTAGCATGTGAGAAGAGTGCTATTGTGAAGTAGTTTGAATATTCTTTGTCATTGCAAGACAGTTATTATAAAATATAGAAGCCATAGTTATTATTAAAAAAATTCACACAGACTAGAAGTTTAATATATAAAAAGTAAAAGTTCCCAATCCTAATCATCTGAATCCCATGTTTCCTGTATAGTCATGTTAAGCTTTCTTGGTTTCCTTCCAGAACAAAAATGTAAGTAGGTATGTACACAAACATTCATGTTTTCCTTTCATTATATACATAACATGTACATATTGCCTCATATGTGCCTTTTGCCCTAATATATTCATTTTCTTTTTCTCTTCCACCCTGTTCTTTTCCTGAGACTGAAATGCATGGATTACATCACACTTGGTCTCTTGCCCTCTGGCTTTCAACTGGGTTCTGCCAATGGGAGGCTCTGGCAGTAGGTTAGGAAGGAGGAAGGCAAGTTATGTAGAATAGGTATCTTTCTGCTCCCACCTCACAGGGGTGCTTCATGCTTGCTGTGTCTTTCCACTGAAGAAAATTCTCCTCTCAAAACAATGTGCTTCACATGGTTCACTCTCCTCCCCATTTCTGCTAAATTTTTCCTTTTCTCATCACTGTGGCCCTGGGAGTGGAACCAGCTCTACTGCCAGGAGATGCAGGCTCCTACACTACTCCTTATGGCTACCCTATGACCCACCCACATCTTTGTAATTAACTGCTTTATAAATAAACCTTCTTCACATTACCCTAATTTTGGTGGATCATCAATTTCCTGCTGGGATCTGATTGATATAGGTACCATGCTCTATATAGTGTAGTGTCCTTGATTTTTCCACTTGCTTCATTTTACTGATTCTGTGATGCACATTTTTCACATTTTAACATCCTTGTAATTGGGATGCATTTTACAATTAATGTTGCATCACAGCTTAACTGGGTGTTTTTACTTCCTTAGTGGTACATAAACTAGCAGTGCCTCTCAGAATTGATGAAACACAGTAACATATCTTGGAACTGTGCATATAAATAAAAAGAGGTACAATACAGAACATTTGGAGAAGAAAAATAGTTGTGGGGGGCTTTTGAGAGATGAGGCAAACATAACGGCATATTCAAGCTCAGACACCTGGAAGAATAGTGGTGTAATTGACACAGCCCTGTCAATTCTTTAAAGCCCAGAGCAGGGATACCTCGTGCATAGAAGGTAATACTGAGTTTATAAAAGTCTACAGGGTACTTGGAGGGAAAGCATGAAGGCTTAGATTAGAGGACATCACCAGGGAGCTAGATGAACTTTTGAGAAAAAGCCAGAGTCTTTAGTGTGAACTTGTCTTAATCAGTTCAAGCTGCCACAACAAATACAACAGACTTTAAAAACAGACATTTATTTTCTCCCACTTCTGGAGGCCGGAAGTCTAATAAGATCAGGTGCTAGCAAGAGCTGGTCTTGGTGAGGGATGTCTTCCTGGGTTACAGATGGCTACCTTCTCGCTATGCTCCCACGGCCTTTCCTTGGTGTGTGCACATGGAGAGAGGGAGAGAGACAGAGATCTACAGAGCCACCCTTTCTATCAGGTTAGACCCCCATCCTTATGATCTCATCTAAACCGAATCACCTCTCAAAGATCCGTCTCCAAATACCATTACTTGGGGGGCTAGGACCTCAAATATATGAAATTTAGGGGGACATAGTTCTGTCCATACATTCTGTCCCTGTCCCCAGAAATTCATTTTCTTCTCACATCCAGCAGCCTAAAGAGTCTTAGTTCATTCTAGCATCAACTCTAACATCTGAAATTCAAAGTCTCATCTAAACATCATCTAAATTGGGTACAAGTGACATTCAAGGTAAAATTCATCCTGAGACAAAATCCCTCCTATTTGTGTACCTGTGAAATAAGACAAGTTATGTGCTTGCAAAATACAGTATTAGGACAGGTATGCAATACACATTCGCATTATGAAAATGAAGAAACTGAAGGAAAAATGTGTCAGGTCTAAAACCTAGGGAGACAAATACCATGACATCCAAAATCTTGAGAATAATCTTCTTGGCTCAGTGTCCCATCTTCCAATCCCACTGTGGTGGCAGCATTGCCCCCATAGCTCTAAGTGGGAATCTCTGCCCTGACAGTTCTGCTGCACTGGAGTCCTATTGAGTGTTCCAGCCCCTAGGCTTGCTCCAGATCTTTTAAGTGAAAACATTTTGCCACAGCTGCAATATGTATAGCTTTCTCAATTACCAAATAATCTGGAAAGTAGATAACATCAGTCAATTTATAATTCTTATACTATTTCCTATCTTCACACTGGTAGGCAGAAACAAGAATATATGGAATCAGAAATTAAGAAAAGGAAAAAAAAAAGGTGGATCAAGAGTCAGCAATGAGGAAGAGCCAGTGATCTGCTGATCACTTTGCCTAGTACTTCAGAGGTGATTTTATATGTTGACATTTGGTGTCTTACCAACATGATTGTGAAAAATCAGCATAAGTAATTGTTGTTATTCAATCCTGGCCAACCACTTTATTCTCTGTTATCCTTTTATCCATATAATTTTCAGTTCAACAAGGATATTCTGACCAGGAGTTTTTGTGCCAAGTAAGTCTAAACTTTTTCAATACAGTGAAGAGTAAGACAGGGGCTATCCTCATGAAGCTCAGACACAAGCCGAGGGTAAGGACACATAAACAAGGCAATTATAATAAAGTGTCATTTTTACAAGATGGGAAATGACTTGGGTGCTATGGGAACATTGAGAGGCAGCCACCCCAGAGTGAAAGTACTGGAATGCCAGATGTTGGGGTGACTCAATCAAGGAAGGAGTGGAGTGTTCTAGAAGAGGAAACTGTGTGTGCACAGGTTTTGAGTTAACAAAAAGAACGTGGCATGCTTGAGAAAATTAGATACTTGACTTCTAAATCAATTAATCAATGTTAACCTTGGTATAGAACAGTGATTGTCAACTGGGAGTAATCTCCCCCTTTTCTTCTCCAGGGACACTGGACACCATCTGTAGACATCTTTGATTATTACAAATGGGTGACAGGTGCTCCAGGCGTCTAGTGAGTAGAGGCTACGGATGCTGTTGAACACCCTACAATGTGCTGGACTGTCCCCAAAACAAAGAATTATCTGACCCAAAACGCCAACAGTACAAGACTGAGAAACCCTGAGCTAGATTCTACTGTACTCCAATAGTTTTTTTTTACAAGTTTAAGTAATTATGTTATTAATACTAGAATACTTTTATGGCTATCTGCTCTGATACACTGAAACTCCATGAGGTCCCAGACTGTGTCCTGTTCATTCATTCACATCCTGAATACGTAACATAATTTTTAGCACATAGTATGTATTCAATAGGCATCGATTGACTAGTTTAAAACGTGACTGATAACTGAGCAGGGATATGTGTGCTCATTCATTCAGTTGTGTCTGACTCTTTGCAGACCCATGTAGCCCACCAGGCTCCTTTGTCCATGGGATTCTCCAGGCAAGAAAACTAGAGAGGGTTGCCTTTTCCTCCTCCAGGGGATCTTCCTGACCCAGGGATTGCACCCACATCATTTGCATCTCCTGCATTGGCAGGCAGATTCTTTACTACTATAACACCTGGGAAGCCCAGAGATGAGTGTGTTGAAGTGAAATGAATTTTAAGGAGGTGCCAATCATGTTGGGTCATGCCTTAACCAATATATCCAAAGGGTGGCTTGGAAGAGGGGCAACCTTTTCAGCAATATATTGTTAGGCATCTTCCCAGTCTTTGGTATGGAAAGTTGACATTTTCTCAAAGTTTCAAAATGTGAAAGTCACTCAATCGTGTCTGACTCTTTGTGACCCCATGGACTATACAGTCCTTGGAATTCTCCAGGCTTGAATGCTGGAGTGGGTAGCTGTTCCCTTCTCCAGGGAATCTTCCTAAACCAGGGATTGAAGCCAGGTCTCCCACATTGCAAGTGGATTCTTTACGAGCTGAGCCACAAGGGAAGCCCAAGAATACTGGAGTGGGTAGCCTATCCCTTCTCTAGCAGATCTTCCCAACCCAGGAATTGAACCAGGGTCTCCTGCATTACAGGTGGATTCCTTACCAACTGAGATATCAGGGAGGCCCAAGTGTTGCAAAGTCTTCTTAAAACTGATTTTGTAAGTGTTGCAAAGAACAATACAAAATCAGATTTGAGATGAGTTCACTAACTCCTGATTCTGAGCATATTTATCACCATAATCCCCTCCTATAACTGTAAAAGCATTTGTTTTCTGTATATGATTTCTGGACATGCCACTGCTGTTGTATCAAGGGGCTTAGAGTTTTTCATGGGGAGAATGGGCAGTAACATGATCTAACATTCATTTTAGAACATTACCTCTTGCAATAATGTTAAAATGGTTTGATGGAGTAAAGATTGAATACAAGAAGGACAGTTAGCAGATGGCACTAATTCAACAAGAGATTGCAGAAGCTAAGACAAAAAGAGCTGAGGAGCGATGGATATAAATTTAGATCTATTTAAAAGGATTAGGAGGAGGCAAAAAAAAGAAGTAAAAAATGATCCCAGATTTTTGCCCTGGGAAACTGGGGGGATGTGACAGGAGAGAAAAATGAAAAGGAACAGATTTGAAGGTGAATATGATTTCTATTTTAAACATGTTGAGATTAGGTGTACATAAAACAGCGAAGAGTGGGACATGACATGGTGACTGAACAACAACAAAATATCTGAGTAGTGATGCCTGGTATCCTGTTGCCCCTGTTACTATGGAGTTCAGAGGCTGATCTGAGCTGGAAATACAACTTTGTAATTCATGAGAACATTGGTAATTTGAGCACTGGGAGTGTCTAAGACCACCCAGGAAGTACTGTGTATACTGGGACAAGAAGAGAGCATACAGGAAAACCCTGAAGTTCTGATATATAAATATTAAAGCAGTTGTTGTTGTTCAGTCCCTCAGTCATGTCCAACTCTGTGACCCCATGAATTGCAGCACGCCAGACTTCCCTGTCCTTCACCAACTCCCAAACATTGTTCAAATTCATGTCCATTGAGTCAGTGAAGCTATCTAACCATCTCATCCTCTGCTGCCTATTTCTTCTTTTGCCTTCAATCTTTCCCAGCATCAGAGTCTTTTCCAATGAGTCAGCTTTTTGCAAAAGAGACCAAAAAAGACTTGGACCAGTCTGCAATGCACAAGGAAAACCAAGAGAGCATGCTGTCACAAAATCCAAGCAAAGAAATTTTCAACACTAAGCCCACAGTCAAGTGTGCAAAGTAAGTATGGGCTGAGAAAAGAGTTGGGAATTCGCTGGTTACTGAAGAACAATTGAGAATATTTTCAGACAAATGATGAACCAGGCAGGAGTGGGTTGAGATATGAATAAGAAAAGGAAGTTGGAAAGGTACTCAAACTTTAAGAAGTTTCACTTTAATAAGTGAGGAGTAAGATAGGGCTAAGTTTGGAAAGAATCTGATGTTGAGAGGGGATTTTTTTTTAAGATGAAAAATACTTTTTAAAAGAGTGTCTAAATGGTAATAAAAGAAGCCAGGAGAGTCAGTGGAGCCAAAGCATTCAATGGAAGCCGATGGAAATGGGACTCTTCAAGCCAGAACTGGCAGAGACTGGGAAGCACAGTTTCATGCGAGAGTATCCGCAGCTGCCATTTCAAATGTCCTCCACATTCCTTCAACCTCTCTCTTTTATTACCTGCCCTTTCACTCTAGACAGATGGTGTTCTTTCCTATTTTACATGGGGGGAAATGGCTTTTCTAAACGTAACAGCTGGACCAGAAACCAGAAAGGAAAAGACCTGGCTACAAAATAATTTCAATGTTTGTGTAGAGGTGGTTGGTGTCATAGTTAAGTGCAAGGCAAACAGATTTGGTTAAGTGCAAGGCAAACAGACATCATGTGTCTGCCACTTACCAACTACAAGAGCTTGAGCAAATGACACAGCCTCATATTTGTCATCTACAAAACTGAATTGTAGCACTGCCTACTTACCCCCTGGTGTCTTTTAAAGTCTTAAATTAGATAGCAAAGCATTTTGCACAGTGTCTGCTATGTAGTAAGCATGCAATCAAATGTTTGACAAATAAAAGATAAATGTGCTGTAGAAAAATGGGCAAAGTCCAATTTGCAGCAAATGGATGGACCTAGAGATTATTATACTGACCGAAGTAAGACAACTATCATATGATATCATTTTTATGTGGAATCTAAAATATGCTACAAATTAACTTACTTACCAAATAGATACAGATTCACATACATACAAAACATACGGCTACCAAAGGGGAAAGTGAGTGGATGAGGGATAAATTAGGAGTTTGCAATTTGCAGAAATATACCACTATATATAAAACTGATAAATAAGAACCTACTGTATAGCACAGGAAATGGTATTCAATATCCTATTATAAACCATAATGAAAAAGAATATAGGTGTATGTATAACTGGCTTCCCTGGTGGCTCAGTTGATAAAAAATCTGCCTGCAATGCAAGAGACTGCCTGCAGGGCATGAGATCCAGGTTCAATCCCTCGGAGGTGAAGATCCCCTGGAGAAGGGAATAGCTAACCACTCCAGTATTCCTGCATGGGAATTCCCATGGACAGAGGAGCCTGGTGGGTACAATCCATGGAGTCATGAGAGTTGGACACAACTTAACAACTAAACAACCACTAAATCACCACCACCACCACCACCAAGGGGAAGGGGTGAGGGAGCTCTCTGGGGTCACTTTGATGAGGGCACTAATCCCATTCATTTTGGGGCTTCCCTGGTGGCTCAGATGGTAAAGAATCTGCCTGCAATGCAGGAGGCCTGGATTCAAGCCCTGGGTTGGGAAGATCCCCTGGAGAAGGGAATAGAAACCCAGTCCAGTATTCTTGCCTGAGAACCCCATGGAAAGAGGAGCCTGGAGGGCTACAGTCCATGGGGTTGCAAAGAGTCAAACATGACTGAGCAACTAACACACACACATAACTGAATCATTCTCCTGTATAGAAGAAATTAATGCAACATTGATGCAAATATTAACTATGCTTAATTTTTAAAAAATGAGCAAAGCCTAAAGAGAAATTGCAATGGCCAATGTGTTTAGGAAAATTTGTCTAACTGATAATCTGAGCGACTTTCACTTCAACTGATAATCAAATAAATGCTTAGGAAAATATCCATGAGAGGTTTTCCCCCTGAGATGGAAAGTTTCAAAAATAATGCTAATAGCTAGCAAGGGTATGAGAAATAAATACAGTCATATACTCACTTTTCACTGGAACAAAAACAGAACATACCTAAATTGATATGACATTATCTGAAGGTCAAACTAATATAATTCCAAAGTCCTTAATTGAGGCCCTTTGACCCACAAACTCCTCTTCAAGGACTTTATCCTAAGAAAAAGCATCTCGTAACCACATAATTGCATACAGATTCATGAAAATTCTATTTATCATGTTGTCCATGATACTGGAAAAAATCCAACCAATTTAATATCCTTCAATGGCAGACTGTTTAAATAAACCATCGTATATCCTTCTATGGAATACTGTAGAACCATTATAAATGATGATGCAATGCAAGCATTGAAATGTATTTGGTATATTGAAATTTTTAAAAAGCAGGTTACTAAAGTATATGTGTATATTATATGAGAATTTCCTATGAAAGTAAAAACACATTAGTGAGTGTATTTAAATATTTTGTTAAAGGTCTGCAAGAACCCAAAAGTTAATAGAGGATGGCTCTGGGTGATGAGATTAGGAATTCTATTTATTTTTATGACTTTTCTGACTCTTCTTCACTGAAAATACATTAATTTTATAACTGAAAAATAAGACATTTTAAAAAGTGAGCTATATTCTTCATTATCTTGTTATTTCTCTGTATGGTGACAGAAGAAGATTGAGGTGTTTTTTTTTTTTTTTTTGCATTATGAAAGTATAACACATTTATAGGAGACTTGAAAAACACAGAGCAAGGTTACATACAGTGAAGTAGTCATTCAGTCATGTCTGACTCTTTGCGATCCAATGGACTGTAGCCCACCAGGCTTCTCTGTCCATGGGATTTTCCAGGCAAGAGTACTGGAGTGGGTTGCCATTTATTTCCCCAGGGGGTCTTCCTGATCCAGGGATCAAACCCAGGCCTCCAGCATTGCAGGCAGATGCTTTACCCTCTGAGCCACCAGATCAGATCAGATCAGTCGATCAGTCGTGTCCTACTCTTTGCGACCCCATGAATCGAAGCACGCCAGGCCTCCCTGTCCATCACCATCTCCCGGAGTTCACTCAGACTCACGTCCATTGAGTCAATGATGCCATCCATCCATCTCATCCTCTGTCGTCCCCTCCTCCTCCTGCCCCCAATCCCTCCCAGCATCAGAGTCTTTTCCATGAGTCAACTCTTCGCATGAGGTGGCCAAAGTACTGGAGTTTCAGCTTTAGCATCATTCCTTCCAAAGAAATCCCAGGGCTGATCTCCTTCAGAATGGACTGGTTGGATCTCCTTGCAGTCCAAGGGACTCTCAAGAGTCTTCTCCAACACCACAGTTCAAAAGCATCAATTCTTCGGCGCTCAGCCTTCTTCACAGTCCAACTCTCACATCCATACATGACCACTAGAAAAACCATAGCCTTGACTAGATGAACGTTTGTTGGCGTTGGCAAAGTAATGTCTCTGCTTTTGAATATGCTATCTAGGTTGGTCATAACTTTCCTTCCAAGGAGTAAGCATCTTTTAATTTCATGGCTGCAATCACCATCTGTAGTGATTTTGGAGCCCAGAGAAATAAAGTCTGACACTATTTCCACTGTTTCCCCATCTATTTCCCATGAAGTGATGGGACCGGATGCCATGATCTTCATTTTCTGAATGTTGAGCTTTAAGCCAACTTTTTCACTCTCCACTTTCACTTTCATCAAGAGGCTTTTGAGTTCCTCTTCACTTTCTGCCATAAGGGTGGTGTCATCTGCGTATCTGAGGTTATTGATATTTCTCCCAGCAATCTTGATTCCAGCTTGTGTTTCTTCCAGTCTAGCGTTTCTCATGATGTACTCTGCATATAAGTTAAATAAACAGGGTGACAATATACAGCCTTGACCAACTCCTTTTCCTATTTGGAACCAGTCTGTTGTTCCATGTCCAGTTCTAACTGTTGCTTCCTGACCTGCATACAAATTTCTCAAGAGGCAGGTCAGGTGTTCTGGTATTCCCATCTCTTTCAGAATTTTCCACAGTTTATTGTGATCCACACAGTCAAAGGCTTTGGCATAGTCAATAAAGCAGAAATAGATGTTTTTCTGGAACTGTCTTGCTTTTTCCATGATCCAGCAGATGTTGGCAATTTGATCTCTGGTTCCTCTGCCTTTTCTAAAACCAGCTTGAACATCAGGAATTCACGGTTCACATATTGCTGAGGTTACATATAGTTCTACTAAATATTACAATTTTTTCTAATAAATAAAGATTTTTAGCTGGAGTTTTGATATCAAACTCTCAGAAACTAATAAAGAAGTAGAAGGATACAGTAGACCTGAAAAGCCAATTCAACATAATTAAGATTTATACAATTTTCAGACAAAAGTAGAATACAAATTCAAGTTCCCATAGTCTATAAACTAGGAGACACTGACACATACCCACGGACATAAAACAAGGGGCAAAAATGTCATGTTCTAAAAGTACTGAATTCATAGTCTGTCCTCTTATCATTGTGGAATTAAGTTAGAAATCACTATCAAAAGGTATTTGAAAATAACCCATATATTTTCAAGTGCAATGTGACATTTACAAAGAGAGATCTTTGACTTAGGCATTGAAGGCCTCAATAAAGTTAGAAGACTGAAAAACCATGGAAGGTGATTGCAGAGAAGAAAGCATTTAAATGAGAAGTTAATATCAAAATGAGAAATAAATAACAAAGATACTTTAAAAAACCCATGTATTTGGAAATTAAATGTTCACTTTTAAATGATTGGTATATATAAGAAACCATAACAAGGAAAATTAGAAAGTATTTGTAATGGGATAAAAATGAAAAGAGAATTTACCAGAACTTATTATATGCAGCTGAAGCTGCCCAATGCAACAAACACAGTATAGATTCTTGAATAAGGTATGAATACAAATAATGGATACTAGCATACAATTTTGTGAAATTTGAACAAAATCTGTACTTTAGTTAATAATACTGTATCATATGTTAACTTTATTATCTTAGTAATTTTAAAAAATTGAATGAGGCTTGAAAATTCTTTTTTTTTTCCTTTTAAATTTTATTTTATTTTTAAACTTTACATAATTGTATTAGTTTTGCCAAATATCAAAATGAATCCGCCACAGGCATACATGTGTTCCCCATCCTGAACCCTCCTCCCTCCTCCCTCCCCACACCATCCCTCTGGGTCGTCCCAGTGCACCAGCCCCAAGCATCCAGTATCGCGCATCGAACCTGGACTGGCAACTCATTTCTTACATGATATTCTACATGTTTCAATGTCACTCTCCCAAATCTTCCCACCCTCTCCCTTTCCCACAGAGTCCATAAGACTGTTCTATACATCAGTGTCTCTTTTGCTGTCTCGTACACAGGGTTATTGTTACCATCTTTCTAAATTCCATATATATGCGTTAGTATACTGTATTTATGTTTTTCCTTCTGGCTTACTTCACTCTGTATAATAGGCTCCAGTTTCATCCACCTCATTAGAACTGATTCAAATGTATTCTTTTTAATGGCTGAGTAATACTCCATTGTGTATATGTACCACTGCTTTCTTATCCATTCATCTGCTGATGGACATCTAGGTTGCTTCCATGTCCTGGCTATTATAAACAGTGCTGCGATGAACATTGGGGTACACGTGTCTCTTTCCCTTCTGGTTTCCTCAGTGTGTATGCCCAGCAGTGGGATTGCTGGATCATAAGGCAGTTCTATTTCCAGTTTTTTAAGGAATCTCCACACTGTTCTCCATAGTGGCTGTACTAGTTTGCATTCCCACCAACAGTGTAAGAGGGTTCCCTTTTCTCCACACCCTCTCCAGCATTTATTATTTGTAGACTTTTGGGTCACAGCCATTCTGACTGGTGTGAAATGGTACCTCAAAGTGGTTTTGATTTGCATTTCTCTGATAATGAGTGATGTTGAGCATCTTTTCATGTGTTTGTTAGCCATCTGTATGTCTTCTTTGGAGAAATGTCTGTTTAGTTCTTTGGCCCATTTTTTGATTGGGTCATTTATTTTTCTGGAGTTGAGCTGTAGGAGTTGCTTGTATATTTTTGAGATTAGTTGTTTGTCAGTTGCTTCATTTGCTATTATTTTCTCCCATTCTGAAGGCTGTCTTTTCACCTTGCTAATAGTTTCCTTTGATGTGCAGAAGCTTTTAAGGTTAATTAGGTCCCATTTGTTTATTTTTGCTTTTAATTCTAATCCAATTCTGAGAATATAAAGAAATATTATGCTGTTAAAAAAAGTAGATTGTTTTTTAATCAAAGTGACATATATTTTTATAAAATTCTACATATGGACTCAATTAATTGGAACAGTATAGACTGACAGAGACAAATTGTTTTTAGAATTTAACTGTCTCTAGATTTTAATACCAACTAAAACTAGTTTTATGTAATATGAATTCCTTATTTCTCTCCCTCCCCTTCCCTCTCTCTCACATTAATAATACTCCTGAATCTCTACAGTATTATAGACTCACACACTGTAATAGAGATTTGGGGATGTCTTTAATGTATAATGGAGAAAGCAATGGCACCCCACTCCAGTACTCCTGCCTGGAAAATGCCATGGACAGAGGAGCCTGGTAGGCTGCAGTCCATGGGGTCGCTACGAGTCGGATACAACTAAGCGACTTCACTTTCACTTTTCACTTTCATGTATTGGAGAAGGAAATGGCAACCCACTCCAGTGTTCTTGTCTGGAGAATCCCAGGGACGGGGGAGCCTGGTGGGCTGCCGTCTATGAGGTCGCACAGAGTCAGACACGACTGAAGTGACTTAGCAGTAGCAGCAGTTAATGTATAAATAATTGATTCTAAGGAATGATGGTTAAGCTCCTTCCTGGTTTTTATAGTGTATCTCGTCCTAAAATGCCTTTGCTGAATTTGGAGTCTACCACATATCCTGGGTTGACCGAAACTGCTTTCAAAGAGCTACATACCATCAATGAATTACTTTATTTACCTTTAACCAGAAAGTTCATCTGAAGTTTCCACAAATGAGTGGGACAGCAAGGACATCTTGAGGATACCAACTTTGCCTACTTGGACAGAACTAGGCCAGTTCTACATGGAGATCTATTCCATGGACACCTATTAACTCTGAACACCTCATTCTTTTATTTTGGTTACAACTGCATGGTTTGTGGGATCTTAGTTCCCTGACCAGGGATTAAATCCTTGGCAATGAAAGCACAGAGTTCTAACCACTGGACAGCCAGGCAATCCCCTGGAGATCTCATTCTAATTCACTGTGTGGCTGAGGGTAAGTTTCATCCTTTCCTAGGGCTTCAGCTTCCTTATCTGTCAAATAAGATAGGTGAATGAGATGATCTAAGGTTTCTTACACCCCTTACACAGGCATATCTTGTTTTACTGTGCTTCACAGCCACTACATTTGTTTTAGAACAAACTGAAGGTTTGTGGCAACCCTGCATGGAACAAGTCTATTGGTGCTGTTTTTTCAACAGCAATTCCTTGCTTTGTGCCTGTATCACATTTTGGTAATTCTCACAATATTTCAAACCTTCCACCAGTGAAAAAAAAATTACAGCCTGCTGAAGGCTCAGATGATGGTTATCATTTTTAGCAATGAAGTATTTTTTAATTAAAGTGTGTACATTGCTTTTTTAAACATGCTATTGCATACTTAGTAAAGTACAGTCTAATGTAAACATAACTTTTATATGCAGTGAAAAAACAAAAAAAAATTGTGTGACCTGCTTTGTGATATTTACTTTATTGCACTGATCTGGAACTGAATCCACAATATCTCTGAAAGATGCCTATACACTCAATTCTTGCTAAACTAATTTGCACCAAAATACAAATGTGTGATGGACTACTAAGTCTAACTTGGGGATACAGGGATTTGTGAAGTCTTAAAGCAGCTACAATTTCTCCAGGAGTCCTGAATGATGAGCTTGGCAAAGCCAAGGCCATCTTTTAATACAACAAACACTTCCAGCCCCTGGTGTGCAAGAGTCTTTGTTCAGATTTATACTACTTGACTTGCATTGTCTCCTTTTCAAAATTAGCACTAACTTTCTTGAATGTTAAAAATTTGGGACACAGTTACTTAAATATTTGCAGTAGCTATCAATAGTTAAATCCATCCATTCATATGCATGTGTGTGTGTGTGTGTGTGTGTGTGTGTGTGTGTGTGTGTAAGACTGTAGCATATGCTACCTAGAGTCAGTGCTTGGAAATTCAGAGGCAAACAGACTTGGCTCAGTACATGTCTGTTTAGGTGTTCTTTCTTTTCCTATGATGGAGTGTGGAAGTGCCTCACTTTACAAAAACCTGTGATATGAAAATCCAAACACATGGAACATGCAAACTAGCAAGTGATTATAGACGTGGTCACAAGATTTTTTTCCAATTCCTGCAAACATATACTCAAGAGTGTTGGTTCCATCAAGACTGCATCTTCACAGCACCACTGGACACTCAGAGATGAGGAGGACTCTCACATGCATAGATATATGGTTTCCTTTCTCCCCACATATTTATGTGTGTGTGTCCATGTGTGTGGAGGGAGTGTTTTAGCTTTTTTGTTCTTTTCTGAGCCACATTTTGCCTGTCGAGAAACAAGAAGAAACTTTAAAAGACTATCACCTAGAAATTAGTCACTACTGATGACCCCCGCACCCCCCAAAAAAAACACTCTTAGCAAGACAAAGCTGAGCCTTCTACTTCTGACTCATCTAATATGCCTTATGACTCCCTCCTGACAGTGTTCCCCCCAAAACAGAGAAGTAACATGTTCAGCATCACTGAACTGAGCAGTGCTGTGCCTGATTGCTCCTTCTCACCCGGGTAGTGAACTCACAAGGGCAAATCACCAAGCCATGATGTAGGATCACCCTTCCAGTCATTTATGAAGAAAAATAGGGTCAGGAGACGAAAGCCACTGTTTTTCTATCTCAAATCCAGTAAAGTAAATAGGTTAGCTTTGTCTTTCAGCTAGGTGTCCAATTCACCTGATGTCCTATAGATATGGAGAGAAATTAATCATCTATTATCCCAGCTCAAAATTTGAAAGAATCACCCATATCCTTTCTGACTAATCAGGCCCAATAACTGCCTCAAGCTCAATCATTTTTTTCCAGAAAGTGTTAGTTGCAACACAATAATTGTTCAACAGATAAATCTCATTCCAATGTAATTAAGTCAAATATGAAAAAGCCACGTGAATGATTACACTAATTCATTATCATTTTAACAAATGTTTAGTTTTTTCATTGGTATTATCAAGATATTAAGTTTAATTTCAACTAAAAATCTAAAATATCACTTGGCAAGCAATTAAGACTTTTGCTATTTGATTAAGTCAGTAAAAATATTTTGTGTAAAATTACAAGTCTAAGTATCTTTCTGAAGTTTATACAGTAAAAAAAAAAAATTCTCAAATATTCAATTTCAAGATAAGAAACAGAGTAGATGGAATTTAGGAAAATGGTAATGATGACCCTATATGCGAGACAGCAAAAGAGACACAGATGTAAAGAACAGACTTTGGGACTCTGTGGGAGAAGGCAAGGCTGGGATGATTTGAGAGAATAGCATTGAAACATGTATATTATCATATGTGAAATAGATCACCAGTCCAGGTTCAATGCATGAGACAGGGTGCTCAGGGCTGGTGCACTGGGATGACCCTAAGGGATGGGATGGGGAGGGAAGTGGGATGGAGGGTCAGGATGGGGGACACATGTGCACCCATGGCTGACTCATGTCAATGTATGGCAAAAACCACTACAATATTGTAAAGTAATTAGCTTCCAATTAAAACAAATTAATTAATTAAAAAATAATAGGAAAAAAAAGAAACAGAGTAGACATAGAAACATGGGTAGGTCTTAAAAATACTTCTGAGTGAAATAGTAAGAAACAGGGTATACAACAGATAAACTTAAAATGCATGCCCATAAACCATAGTGTGCATTTTATTAACACTCAAGCAAGAGGGAGGGTGTGCATAAAATTGATTAGAATGACTAACTGCAAGGAAAGGTAGAATGAAGCTGGGGAGTGGAAACAAAGGAGAATAAATGAGTAACTAAACAGCAGAGTCCTGAACAATTAACTCAAGGAGTACAATTAATTCAGTCCTCTATACTTCACGTCAAAACCTCGAATACCACACCAAGAAAGATTTTTGGAGACAGTTGAATATTTAATAACTGGCATTATTTAGAAATGTTGGCATACAGAAGAGATAATAAAAACAGGACTAGGTTTAAATTGATTTTATTTTCTTTTAAAAATTCTTGTAAGGATAAACAAGATCTGAATATATAGCACAGGGAAGTATATTTAATATCCTGTTGTAAACCATAATGGAAAAGAATATGAAAACAAATGTATATATGTGCAGAACTGAGTCACTATGCTATACAGCAGAAATTAACACATTATAAATCATCTAGATGTCAATAAAATACTAGATTAATTAAAATTTTTTAAATAATCAAAATTCTCAGTAGACAAGTCTTCTCATTATCACCTGCACCCTCCGACTGCTCCACCCTCCACTGGCCACTGCTCTTCCCCAAGGTTCTAGGCAAGAAAGTACCCTAATTCGTGTAGGGATTATGGCCTACAAATACCATCATTTTAGTGTTTATGGATGCTGCTGGTGACATTCAATAGGAGGAAGTTTTGGGGGTTTTAATTTTTCTGAGGGCCTTTAGTGGGTTATAGCATAGGATAACATGCAACACACACCTCTATGAAGTATGTGGCCTGGAGGTAATTTGTCTGCTTTTATGGAGGGTGTTCTATTGTCTCCCGTATACATCATATCTCAACTCATCTAGAGGCCCTCCACCACACACACACACACACACACACACACACGCACACAAAAGCAGATACTCCAAATCCTTTTCTTCCTGCAAATGGGATTAAGCATTTAGGAATCTGTCTTTAGCTCTGTGTTCTCACCTCATCCTTATCCTCGGTATCTGGCTAACTATGGCCCTGCAGGTCTGGCCCCTGACCCCACAGGACCCTTCTCCCACCCCTCTGTCACACCTGCCCCGCCCTTCCCTCCCTCTCACCCCAACAAACCAGAGAACTGGCAGGTACACACACAAATACAGCACAGTCTCTCCTTCAGATCTTGTTGATTTTGACCATCAGCTCCTGTGTACCCTCTCAGCACACCCCTTGATCTCTGCAAGGGTGGCCCTTTCTCCATGGGCTCCTCTGGGGATGCGGCAGATGGCTGCTGGTGTCCAAGCCTCTGTATACACAGGACATTACTGTGACGGGATGGGTTCCCTGGGGTGTCTTGGTTCTGCTCCGGCTGGAGCTGTGCTCTCTTATTTTGATTCCCTCTTCTCATCAGCTGGAGGGAACAGTCGGATGTCACAGGCTTTGTTTCCCTCGTGTTTCTTCAATAGGTGATACATGATTCAGGGATCTTGGGGCTGCACACTCTTGCAGGGACATTTCTCCTCACTGGGGTACAGGGAGCACATTAGTTTGGGGGAAGAAGATGGAGACTGAGTGGGGAGGTTCTTCACCTCCAGTGCTGGCTGAGTGGGGCAGCAGTGGGGGGCAGGGGTGTTGGTGTCAGACATGAACAGCATAAGCATCTGGGGTGGGGGAACCATGAGCAAGAATTGGATGGAGCAAGCGTAGGGTCATCTGACATTGGCACTGTCTCTGCACTTGGATTGACAGGGGTACATCCTCTCCTTCATGTCTTGAGTGGTTGTTTTGCACTTGTGGTTGGTTGTTTCATGCTAGGAGATGATTGTTCTTTGCCATAGTTGGCTGTTCAATATGTGTGCTAGTCTCCTCTCATTTGCAAGGCATCTCATCCATGTTGAAGCCAAGCACTGATCTCTCCCAGGTCTCCTATCCTTCCTATGTATACACCTCCCAAGTCAAGGAAGATCCCCTGGAGAAGGGAATGGCAACCTAACTCCAGTATTCTTGCCTGGGAAATCCCATGGACAGAGGAGCCTGGCAGGCTACAGTCTACGGGGTCGCAAAGAGTCAGACATGACTGAGCAACTAATACACACACACCCAAATTAAAGAGAATCCATTACCCTTTGTTTGGTCATAATGTTACTGCTCCAGCCAGTGGTAGCCCTCCTACCACTCATCTAGAAGCACTGCTCCCAACTCCTCCATGCTTCTGGTGGTAGATGGACTGACGTGAAGGGGAGGTGCTTGGATGAAGGGGGATTCTTTAGCACCCTTTAAAGATGCATCCCAAAGTGACGGCCCATCTCTTACCTCCCTTGGCTTGATTTTGGTGGCACACATGGCAGGGAGAGAGTGTCTCCTCCGTGCCTTTCCCCATGGCCATCTATACTAGTGGTTGATTCTGTTCCCTCCCATCTGTCACCATTATCTACTAACTTAGGTGTCTTATCTAAAATCCCTCCAAGGTAAAGTGGCCATATTTAAGTGGAAATTTGAATCACCCTACTTACCTTTTACAACTTTTTTTGTGTACCATGATGAACTTCTCGGCTCCTAACAGGGAACTTTTCTATGCCAACTCCCTTTCCACCTGTCCTTATAGCTCTCCCCAGTTTTCTATTTCCAGATTGAAATCTCCTCAGGCTATCAAAGTTTCTAGTGAATACACTTGTTCAACTAGGTACTCTCATCTTGTTTCAAGTCTAGGAGATTGAGTTCATTTAATGTGTAATACTCAGACTTGAATTTTACCACTATAGGTGAGTAGAGCGAAATATCCCCATGCTGGAAGTTGGACAAGGTGTTTTCTTAAAGGAAACTACTACCCGAGACTTGAGAATGAACCCAGGGAAGGGCTTGCCTTAAACATAGTCATGAGAACCTTATGTGAAAACCACTTCTCAGTATGGTTCCTCAGTCACCAGACACTTTTCCCACCTCATGTTACAGCTGGTACTGTGAATATCCTACCTCCTTTTCATTTCCTGGAGAAATGGCACTTATCTCACTCCTATGAGGAGGGACACTAGGAGGGGGTCACATTCATGAAAAGCTATATAATAAGCTTCCAGCTTCTTAGAAGAGCATTTGTGAGTATGTCTTGTCTGTTTAAGCTCACTAGCAAAGGCCTCTACTAATTGCAGGTCTTGGCCTTGGAGGAAATGGGTGGTAGCTTTAGCATAGGTCATAGGTTCCTAGGTTTCCCTGGTGGCTCAGTGGTCTACTTGGGTAGACCTGAGTTCTAATCCTGTGTCAGGAAGATCCCCTGGAGAAGGGAATGGCTACCCATTCTGATATTCTTGCCTGGGAAATCCCATGGACAGAAGGAGCCTGGAAGGGATCTCAAAAGAGTCCATGGGATCTCAAAAGAGTGGGACATGACTTAGCAACTAAAACAATATATATCAATAATATATAACTTTAAAAAACAATGAGACAAAGGATCCCAAAACTGATAGAAAGATGTGAAAAACACATGGACTGAAAATTTATAAGACAGGCATAGAACTGACTCTTAACCACCTGAAATAATGCTTAATCTCACTAAATAGAAATTCACATTAAAACAATGCTGAGATATGGATATGAACTCAGAACTGACACAAGAATTTGAGTTAATGGCCAGGACATTTAAACAGTTACTCTAACTATATTCCATATGTTCAAAATGTTAAGTACAAACATTGAAAACATAAAAGGGTCATAAAGAAGTTTAAGAGAAGGAAACCACAGTACTTGAGATGATATAGTCACTGGATGGGATTAATGGCAGATGAGACATTACAGTAAGCAAGGTTTCTGTGTTTGAAGACATATCAAATGAAGCCATCCAGAGTAAGACAGGGAGAATGACCTACTATGTAAAATGGATAATATACTATGGCCAGGTAGGGTTTCCCCAAGGAATGTACCACTACTACTACTACTACTAAGTCGCTTCAGTTGTGTCCGACTCTGTGCGACCCCACAGACAGCAATCCACCAGGCTTCCCCATCCCTGGGATTCTCCAGGCAAGAACACTGGAGTGGGTTGCCATTTCCTTCTCCAATGCATGAAAGTGAAAAGTGAAAGTGAAGTTGCTCAGTCGTGTCCGACTCTAGCGACCCCATGGACTGCAGCCTACCAGTCTCCTCCATCCATGGGATTTTCCAGGCAAGAGTACTAAAGTGGGGTGCCATTGCCTTCTCCGCCAAGGAATGTAGTCTTGATTAAATATTCAAATATCATCTACACTTGAAACTAACATGATATTGTAAATCAACTATACATCAATAAAAACAAATATAGGACATATTAACAAATTTTAAAAAACATAATTTTATGTTCAATCATATTCAGTAAACACAGAAAATGTATTTGACCAAATCCAACAATTTTTCTTGATAAAAACACATAGAAAATTAGCAACAGAAGGCAACTTCCTCAACGTGATAAAGGGCATCCATGAAAAACTGGTAGTTAGCAGTATAAATTATAAGACTGAATTTTTGCCCTCTTGACATTAAGATAAGGATTTCTACTTTCTTCACTTCTGGTCAACATTGTACTGGCAAGTCTATCCAGTGGAAAAAGTCAATAAAAAGAAATAATTAATATTTACTTTGGAAAAGAAACAAAACTGTCTTTATTCACAGATGACATGATTATCTATGTAGAAAGTCCAATGGAATCACCAAAAAGATACCAGAACTAATAAGTTAGTTGAGCAAGGTTGCAGAATATAATGTGAATATGAGAAAATCAGTTATATTTCTGTATGCCACTGAAGAATAATTGGAAACTAAATATACAATACCATTTATACCAGAGCATCAAAATTATGAAAATATCTAATGAGAAATCTGACAAAGATGTGAAATCCTGTACACCGAACTATTCTGCTGGGTTTATTAAAGAAGGCCAAAATAAATGGGGAGGCATATCATATTCATGGATGGGATGATTCAACACTGCTAACATGTCAGTTATCCCCACACTGATCTATAGACTCAGTGCAATCACCTTCCAAATACCAGAGGTCTTTACTGTAGAAATTAACAAACTGATTCTAG
Organism: Bos grunniens; assembly: GCF_055505025.1. Classification (NCBI taxonomy): domain Eukaryota; kingdom Metazoa; phylum Chordata; class Mammalia; order Artiodactyla; family Bovidae; genus Bos; species Bos grunniens. The sequence goes on along the minus strand of NC_141194.1, from coordinate 118,491,939 downwards.
AATTTATGTGGAAGTTTAAAGAACCAGAGCAACTTTGAAAAAGAGGAATGAAGAAGAAAGATTGCCATTACCTGGCTTCAAATTTTATTATAAAGGTGCAGTATTCAAGAAAGTGTGGTGCTGGTGTAAATAATAGAAAAATAGATCAATGAAACAATATAGTTTCCAGAAATAGACCCACACATATGGCCACATAATTTTTGACAAAGTGACAAAAGAAATTCAGTACAGATATGACGGAGGACAGCAGTAAGAAAGAAGGATTCAAAAAGGACACAGACTTTGGTGGGTGATGGGTATGTCACTCTCATGACTGTGGTGATATTTTTATATATGTCAACTTACAAAATTATGTAACTTTAATACATGTGGTATGTTGTGTATAAATTATACTTCAATGAAACTTTTCATTTCATTTTAATACATAGTTTTTAAGAGACATTTCTTTACTCAAATCTTGTTTTTGTCTTAACTATCTCTGGTGAAGTGAGTATCTCTAATCCTTTATCTTCATTTCTAAAATGGGAGTGATTACATTACCTACTCACAAAGCTCATTAAATTATTAACTGAAATAATACATGCAAATCACATAGCAAATGCTCAACAAATGGCAAATAATTGCAGTGTCTACATCATCTTGTTAAATGTTGCATAAAATCACAATTTAAATGTGTATCAAAATGTCTTTAACTCACCCTGATTATTAGCTTCTAATTCTTTAGCATTAAATACTACAATGACCATCCTTACATCTCCTTTGCCCACATGCATGATTATCCACTTACAATAAATATCTGCAAGGGAAATCTTTATTTCAAACCAAAAAGCATGCACATTTTAAATGTCTGATACATGTTGCCAAGTTTACTTCCAGAAAGCTTTGTGTTAATTTGCATTCCCAGAAGCTCTATATAAGAGTGTTGCTTTCTTTTCCCCTCTTCATATCCTAGCTGGAACTAAGTATTCATTTTTTTTATCTTTAATCTTATCTGATACATAAAAAAAAGAACGTATTTTTAAAATCTTTTACAAAGTTCTTTAAACTTTTAAGAGAAGACTGAAGATATTATTACATAAATGCAGGTGCCACTGAGAGGCAATGGAGATCATTTCATAAAAGGATAGGGGCCAGTTAGCTTCAGATTTTGCTAGGCACTGTTGATCATCTACCCCATCCTATTCATCATCTCTTCTTCTTACTGATAGAACTTACTTTGCTTCAGCTAACCCCATCCACCATGCAGCTCCTTGACCTAAGGGGCAATCAAACAAAGGTGGAAGATGAGAACAGCCAAAATAAATATGAAAGTTTATAAGAATCTGCCCCACATAGCTTATTGAGGATCCACAGAGCTCAATTTCTTCCTCCAAAGAAACCTCCCAGTGAGAGATGAGTAAACCTGACCTGGAAATTTCACAAATTAACCCCCAAATTCAGAGTTTGGCTGAAGGGAAGAACTCATAAGCAAATCTGTTCAAAGATGCAGACAGTACTATTACTGAAAAACCCAAATCCCGAACCTCTCTTCCTCTAACCATGATCCGGAAAAGCTGCTAGAATTTGCTATGATTCTCAATTCCTTGCTGAGAGGAGAGCTGAAGGGGAAAACAGAAGGATCATAAAAACTCAGAACTCATTAGCATCAGCAATGAACAGGAAGTTAGTCAAACAGAAGACCAAGAAGAAAAGAAACAAAACCTGGAGGAGTGGGAGATGTGAGAAATGACATCTGAAAACACTGACTATCTCCTCCCAATGCAATGAGTCCTTAACACACAGCTGCCTTCTACTTGGCCTCTTATCTTCTTAAGAGAGTGAAGTACTGCTTGAGAAGGGCAAAAATGCTCCTTATGAGAAAAACAGCAAAAGGGAAACTAAACCTGGCTGACTCACTTTGCCACAGTTAAGACTTAATGTTCCACTACTGACAGGGTAGCCTATCTGATGTGCTAAGGTCTCTCTCTCTGGAAAATCTCAGGAAAAGTTCCAGGACATTTACCGAGATCTTAGAAGACAAGACAAAGCCCAAGTGTGGCAACCAGTTCTGCTTACAGACCCAACTGATGCTTTTTTTTTTTTTTTTCTCCATATTCACTCCTGTAGTCTGGAGGAAACTCAGCTCTCAAATTATGCTTAAGAAGAAAAATACTTTCCCAACAAGGTGAAATGAGAGTCAAGAGAAATCCATTCAAAATATACCAAAAGAAACAAATGTACTGGTTAGAACTGTATATTTTTAGTATAATTAAGATTATTTTTCAAATTTTTGGCCATGCCACCCAGTATGTGCGATCTTATTCCCCTGATCAGGAATCAAACTCATGCCCCCTGCAATGAAAGAGTGAAGCCTTCCCCACTGGACCACCATGGAAGTTCCAATAATTAAAGATTTTTTAAAAAATATTAAAAAAAAAGAGCCAAGAACATACAATGGAAAAAGACAGTCTTTTTGATAAGCAATACTGGGAAAAGTTGACAGCTACATGTAAAAGAATGAAATTAGAACATTCTCTAGCACCATATGCAAAAATAAACTCAAAATGGATTAAAGATCTAAATGTAAGGCCACACACGATAAAACTCTTAGAAGAAAACACAGACAGAACACTCTTTGATATAAATTGCAGCAATAATGACACCTAATTAAACTTAAAAGCTTTTGTAAAGGAAACCATAAAGAAAACAAACAAACAAACAAACAAAAATATCAACCCTCAGAATGGGAGAAAATGTTTGCAAATGAAGTGACCAAAGAGAAATTAATCTGCAAAATATACAAAGAGCTCACACATATTAGTATTGAATAAAAAAAATCAAAATACAGGCAGGAGAATTAATTAGACATTTCTCAAAGAAGACATACAAATGGCCAAAAAGCACATGAAAAGATGTTCAACATCAGTAATTATTAGAGAAATGCAAATAAAAACTGTAGTGAGGTATCACCTCACACTAATTAGAAGGGCCATCATAAAAAATCTACAAATAATAAATGCTGGAGATGGTGTAGAACCCTCCTACACTGTTAGTGGGAATTTAAATTGGTACAACCATTATGGAGAATATGGAGGTTTCTTAAAAAACTAAAAATAGAATTACCATATGATCCATTAATCCCATTTCTTCTGAGCTGTTCCTGCCCGCAGTAGTAGATATAATGGTCATCTGAGTTAAATTCACCCATTCCAGTCCATTTCAGTTCGCTGATTCCTAGAATGTCAACATTCACTCTTGCCATCTCTTGTTTGACCACTTCCAATTTGCCTTGATTCATGGACCTGACGTTCCAGGTTCCTATGCAATATTGGTCTTTACAGCATCAGACCTTGCTTCTATCACCAGTCACATCCACAGCTGGATATTGTTTTTGCTTTGGCTCCATCCCTTCATTCTTTCTGGAGTTATTTCTCCACTGATCTCCAGTAGCCTGGGCATATATTAGGAGAAAAAAACTATAATTCAAAAAGGTACATGCACCCCAATGTATATTGCAGCACTGTTTACAATATGCAGAACATGGAAGCAACATAAATGTCCATCTACAGAGGAATAGATAAAGATGTTATACATATTTACAATGGAATATTACTCAGCAATAAAAAGAACAAAATAACACCATTTGCAGCAATTGGATGGACATAGAGATTGTCATGAATGAAGTCAGTCAGTCAGAAAAAGACAAATATCATATCACATATGTGGAATCTAAAAATATGGTACAAATGAACTTTTAAGACAGAAGTAGAGTCACAGATGTAGAAAAAAAACAGTTAACAAGATGGAAAGGAGGGGGATAGATAAATTGGGAGATTGGCATTGACATATACACACTATATGTATAAAATAGAGAACTAATATGGACCTACTCTACAGCACAGGGAACCCTACTGTACTCCGTAATGACCTACATGGGAAAAGAGTCTAAAAAAGAGTGGATAGACGTATAGAACTGATTCACCTTGCTGTATACCTGACAACATTGTAACTCAACTATACTCCAATAAAAGTTATAAAAGACAAAACAAAACAAAAAATGTTAAGGTATCTTTGTAAAGAGTCCACAGAAGGCGATGGAGGAAGACGGACAAATAGCAAGCAAAACAGATAAAGGTTTTATTCAAAAGGAAATATAAAGGACAATCTCTTCAGAAAATACTGCTTAAATAGGAGGTAACTTAGTAAGAGCTCAAAATGAGATGATAAAACATCAAAATGAAACTTAAAAGGAATGGTAAAAAGCCAAGAAAATTGAGGACTAAAACATCATTATTGAAATAATATACAGTGTAGAAATAGCAAGTAGTTGACTAGTCACTGATGAAAACCAAATATAACCAGTATCCTTGAGGCAAAATTTCTAACTAGAATGGAAGTATAATCAAAGACATAATTAAAATAAAATCAGAACCTGAAGATCAAAATGTCATGCTTCACTTAAAAGATGGGTACAATATTATCACCATTCCATTATTACGGTTATACTATTTACTTTCAAGGGCTAAAAGATAATTTTTTAGTCTTCTAGGCAGAAACAGTAAGGAAAGGAAGATAAGAAGACCTCAAAGTTCTCCACAGCAACATTTGTCTGATAAAAAAGCAATATCTACAAAACGTCAAAACATAAAAAAGTATAACCCTGAAACATGAGGTTGATGCAAAAGTAACTGCAGTTTTTGCAGTGTTGGCATTTGCCTTTTATATTGGCATACATTTGCAAATGTGGTTATGTTAAACATCATTTTAATGCACACTTCTTGCTTTAATTTTTTTGGCAATGACATTACTTGTATGTATTTTATGTGTATTTTAGACTATGGAATTATTGTTAGACAAAAAACAAATTCAAGCGATTTTCTTATTAAAGTTCAAAATGGGTCACAAAGCAGCAGAGACAACTTGGAACATCAACAACACATTTGGCCTAGGAACTGCTAAGGAACATGTAGTGCAGTGGTGGTTCAAGAAGTTTTGCAAAGGAAATGAGAGCCTTGAAGATGAGGAGTGCAGTAGCCGGCCATTCAAAGTTGACAACAATCAATTGAGAGCACTCAATGAGGCTGATTCTCTTACAACTACATGCTGCTGCTGCTAAGTCACTTCAGTTGTGTCCGACTCTGTACGACCCCATAGATGGCAGCCGACTAGGCTTCTCTGTCCCTGGGATTCTCCAGGCAAGAATACTGGAGTGGGTTGCCATTTCCTTCTCCAATGCATGAAAGTGAAAAGTGAAAGTGAAGTCGCTCCGTCGTTCCCGACTCTTAGTGACCCTACTGCAGCCCACCAGGCTCCTCGGTCCATGGGATTTTCCAGGCAAGAGTACTGGAGTGGGTTGCCATTGCCTTCTCCGTACAACTACATGAGAAGTTGCCAAAGAACTCACCGTCAATCTTTCTATGATCATTTGGAATTTGAAGCAAATTGGAAAGGTGACAAAGCTCAATAAGTGGGTGCCTCGTGAGCTGACTGCAAATTTTTAAAAAAGTCATTTTGAAGTGTCGTCTTCTTATTCTATGCAACCACAATGAGCAATGTTTTGTTTGGATTTGATGTGCAATGAAAAGTCGATTTTATATGACAACCTTCAATGACCATCTCAGTGGTTGGACCGAAAAGAAGCTCCAAAGCATTTCCCAAAGCCAAACTTGCACCCAAAAAAGGTCATAGTCACTGTTTGGTGGTCTTCTGCCCATATGATCCACTTCAGTTTTCTGAATCCCAGCGAAACCATTACATCTCAAAAGTATGCTCAGCAAATCAATGAGATACACTGAAAACTGCAATGCCTGCAGCCTGCACTGATCAACAGAAAGGGTCCAATTCTTCTCCACAACAATAACCAACTGCATGTCGCACAACCAATGATTCAAAATTCAAACAAATTGGGTTACAAAGTTTTGCCTCATCCACCATATTTACCTGACCTCTCACCAACTGACTGTCACTTCTTCAAGCATCTCGACAACTTTTTGCAGGGAAATACTTCCAGAACTAACAGGAGGCAGAAAATGCTTTCCAAAAATTTGTTGAAACCCAAGGCTCGGATTTTTATGCTACAGAAATAAACGTATTTCTCATTGGCAAAACTGTCTTGATTACAATGGTTACTATTTGGATTAATACAGATGTGTTTGAGCCTAGTTACAGTGATTTAAAATTCATAATCTGAAACCACAATTACATTTGCACCAACCTAATATTTATTTAACTTGATATAAAGATGGCTAGTTTTCCATGAATACATTTTCTCCCCCTCTTCTAACTGAATTTTGAGTTGAGCATATGGGCATAAAACTAAACAATAGCATTTCAACCTTCTCTTTTACAGATGAGTGTGACTTTAAAACTAAGATTAAATAGTAGCCAAATGGATGTAACCAAAGTATAATGTTTCATTCTATATTATGTTCTTCAAGGCACTGAACATGCCCTATATAATTTTTCCCAATGTGTGGCTCAGATGTGGTCATGATGTTGAAATCACATTTTGGGTTCAATTGTGACACTCCAAAATGTACATCTTTAGAAGGAAACAGACAAATCATTATGGCATTGGATATGGCCATGGTTTCTTATATGTGACACAAAAACCATGAGCAATACAAGGAAAATATATAAATTGGATGTCATCAAAATGAAAAACTTTTGTACAAAGGACATTATCAAGAAAGTGAAAATACAATCTACAAAATGAAAGAAAATTATTTGTAAAGTATATCTGATAAGTTTAAGTATCCACATTATACAAAGAACTTCTATCTAAATAACAAAAGGACAAACAACTAAATATTTTCAATGGGCAAAGTATAAACAGATATTTATCCATGGAAGATACACAAAATGCCAAGTAGATATTTGTAAAGATGCTCAATATGATGACAAAGTAATTATGGAAATGCAAATCAAAATGATGAAGTACTACTTCACACCCATTCACTTCAGTTCAGTCTCTGTCGTGTCTGACTCTTTGCGACCCCATGGACTGCAGCGTGCCAGGCCTCCCTGTCCACCACCAACTACTGGAGCTTACTCAAACTCATGTCCATTGAGTCTATGATGCCATCCAACCATCTCATCCTCTGTCATCCCCTTCTCATCCTGCCTTCAATCATTCCCAGCATCAGGGTCCTTTCAAATGAGTCAGCTCTTCTGATCAGCTGGCCAAAGTACTGGAGTTTCAGCTTCAGTGAATATTCAGGACTGATTTCTTTTCGGAGGGATTGGTTGGATCTCCTTGCAGTCCAAGGGACTCTCAAGTGTATTCTCCAACACCACAGTTCAAAAGCATCAATTCTTTGTTGCTCAGCTTTCTTTATAGTCCAACTATCACATCCATACATGACTACTGGAAAAAACATAATTTTGACTAGATAGACCTTTGGGGGCAAAGTAATGTCTCTGCTTTTTAATATGCTGTTTAGGTTGGTCATAACTTTTCTCCCAGGGAGCAAGTGTCTTTTCATTTCATGGTTGCATTCACCATCTGCAGTGATTTTGGAGTCCCGCAAAAATAATCTCTCACTGTTCTCACTGTTTCCCCATCTATTTGCAATGAAGTGATGGGACCAGATGCCATGATCTTAGTTTTCTGAATGCTGAGTTTTAAGCCAACATTTTTTCTCTCACTTTCATCAAGAGGCTCTTTATTTCTTCACTTTCTGCCATAAGGATGGTGTCATCTGCATATTTGAGTTTATTGATATTTCTCCTGGAAATCTTGATTCCAGCTTGTGTTTCATCAATCCCAGCATTTCACATGTTGTACTCTGCATATAAGTTAAATAAGCAGGGTGACAGTACATAGCTTTGAGGTATTCCTTTCCCTATTTGGAACCAGTCTGTTCCATGTCCAATTCTAACTGTTGCTTCCTGACCTGCATTCAGATTTCTCAGGAGGCAAGTCAGGAGGTCTGGTATTCCCATCTCTTTCAGATTTTCCAGTTTGTTGTGATCCACACAGTCAAAGGCTTTGGCATAGTCAGTAAAGCAGAAATAGATGTTTTTTCTGGAATTCTCTTGCTTTTTCGATGATCCAACATATGTTGGCAATTTGATCTGTGGTTCCTCTGTCTTTTCTAAAACCAGCTTGAACATCTGGAAGTTCATGGTTCACTTATTGCTGATGCCTGGCTTGCAGAATTTGGGGCATTACTTTACTAGTGTGTGTGATGAGTGCAATTGTGTGGCAGTTTGAGCATTCTTTGGCATTGCCTTTCTTTGGGATTGGAATGAAAACTGACCTTTTCCAGTCCTGTGGCCACTGCTGAGTTTTCCAAATTTGTTGGCATATTGAGTGCAGCACTTTCAGAGCATCATCTTTCAGGATTTGAAATAGCTCAACTGGAATTCCATCACCTCCACTAGCTTTGTTCATAGTGATGATTCCTAAGGCCCACTGGACTTCACATTCCAGGATATCTGGCTCTAGGTGAGTGATCACACCATTATGATAATCTGGGTCATGAAGATTTTTTTGTATAGTTCTTCTGTGTATTCTGGCCACTTCTTAATATCTTCTGCTTTTGTTAGGTCCATACCATTTCTGTCCTTTATCGAGCCCATTTTTGCATGAAACATTCCCTTGGTATCTCTAATTTTCTTGATGAGATCTCTAGTCTTTCCCATTGTATTGTTTTCCTCTATTTCTTTGCATTGATCATTGAGGAAGGCTTTCTTATCTCTCTTTGCTATTTTTTCGAACTCTGCATTCAAATGGGTATATCTTTCTTTTTCTCCTTTGCCTTTCACTTCGCTTTTCACAGCTATTTGTAAGGCCTCCTCAGACAACCATTTTGCCTTTTTGCATTTCTTTTCCATGGGGATGGTCTTGATCCCTGCCTCATGGACAATGTCATGAGCTTCCATCCATAGTTCTCCAGGATGGCTGTAAAAAAAGGAAAAAGAGAACAGAATACAAGTGTTGAGAAGACTACATATAGATAAATGGAAACCCTAATTCACTGGTGGCGAGAATGTAAAATGGTTCAGCTGCTTTGGAAAACATTTTGACAGTTTCTCAAAAAGTTAAACAAAGAATATACCATGTGACTCTGAATTCCACTCAAAAGAACTGAAAACACCAACTCAATTATATATGCGTGTATATATATGTGTGTGTGTGTGTATTTGTGTGTGTGTTCAAAGGAGCACTGTTCTTAATTTAGAAAGCATCCAAATATCCATTAACAGATGGATAAACTAGAGTAAGTCCCCTACATACAAACGAGAACCATTCCAAGAGTGAATTCGTAAGTCCAATTTGCTCTTAAGTCCAACAACGTTAGCCTAGGTACCCAGCTAATATTTTGTCCTATACTTTAATAGGTTTATAACACTTTTCACAAATACATAAAAAACAAATACAAAAAATAAACATATTAAAACTTACAGTATAGTACATGGATGTGACTGGTGATAGAAGCAATGTCCGATGCTGTAAAGAGCAATATTGCATAGGAACCTGGAATGTCAGGTCCATGAATCAAGGCAAATTGGAAGTAGTCAAACAAGATATGGCAAGAGTGAATGTCGACATTCTAGGAATCAGCGAACTGAAATGGACTGGAATGGGTGAATTTAACTCAGATAACCATTATATCTACTACTGCGGGCAGGAATCCCTCAGAAGAAATGGAGTAGCCATCATGGTCAACAAAAGAGTCCATAATGCAGTACTTGGATGCAATCTCAAAAACGACAGAATGATCTCTGTTCGTTTCCAAGGCAAACCATTCAATATCACAGTAATCCAAGTCTATGCCCCAACCAGTAACACTGAAGAAGCTGAAGTTGAATGGTTCTATGAAGACCTACAAGACCTTTTAGAACTAACACCCAAAAAAGATGTCCTTTTCATTACAGGGGACTGGAAAGCAAAAGTAGGAAGTCAAGAAACACCTGGAGTAACAGGCAAATTAGGCCTTGGAATACAGAATGAAGCAGGGCAAAGACTAATACAGTTTTGCCAAGAAAATGCACTGGTCATAGCAAACACCCTCTTCCAACAACACAAGAGAAGACTCTACACATGGACATCACCAGATGGTCAACACCGAAATCAGATTGATTATGTTCTTTGCAGCCAAAGATGGAGAAGCTCCATACAGTCAACAAAACCAACTGGGAGGTGACTGTGGCTCAGATCATGAACTCCTTATTACCAAATTCAGACTTTAACTGAAGAAAGTAGGGGAAACCACTAGACCATTCAGGTATGACCTAAATCAAATCCCTTATGATTACACAGTGGAAGTGAGAAATAGATTTAAGGGCCTAGATCTGATAGATAGAGTGCCTGATGAACTATGGAATGAGGTTCATGACATTGTACAGGAGACAGGGATCAAGACCATCCCCATGGAAAAGAAATGCAAAAAAGCAAAATGGCTGTCTGGGGAGGCCTTACAAATAGCTGTGAAAAGAAGAGAAATGAAAAGCAAAGGAGAAAAGGAAAGATATAAGCAGCTGAATGCAGAGTTCCAAAGAATAGCAAGAAGAGATAAGAAAGCCTTCCTCAAAGATCAATGCAAAGAAATAGAGGACAACAACAGAATGGGAAAGACTAGAGATCTCTTCAAGAAAATTAGAGATACCAAGGGAACATTTCACGCAAAGATGGGCTTGATAAAGGACAGAAATGGTATGGACCTAACAGAAGCAGAAGATACTAAGAAGAGATGGCAAGAATACACAGAAGAACTGTACAAAAAAGATCTTCATGACCCAGACAATCACGATGGTGTGATCAGTGACCTAGAGCCAGACATCCTGGAATGTGAAGTCAAGTGGGCCTTAGAAAGCATCACTACAAACAAAGCTATTGGAGGTGATGGAATTCCAGTTGAGCTATTTCAAATCCTGAAAGATGATGCTGTGAAAGTGCTGCACTCAATATGCCAGCACATTTGGAAAACTCAGCAGTGGCCACAGGACTGGAAAAGCTCAGTTTTCATTCCAATCCCAAGGAAAGGCAATGCCAAAGAATGCTCAAACTACTGCACAACTGCACTCATCTCACATGCTAGTAAAGTAATGCTCAAAATTCTCCAAGCCAGGCTTCAGCAACTTCCTGATGTTCAAGCTGGTTTTAGAAAAGGCAAGGGACCAGAGATCAAATTGCCAACATCCGCTGGATCATGGAAAAAGCAAGAGAGTTCCAGAAAAACATCTATTTCTGCTTTATTGACTATGCCAAAGCCTTTGACTGTGTGGATCACAATAAACTGTGGAAAATTCTGAAAGAGATGGGAATATCAGACTACCTGACATGCCTCTTGAGAAACCTGTATACAGGTCAGGAAGCAACAGTTAGAACTGGACATGGAACAACAGACTGGTTCCAAATAGGAAAAGGAGTACATCAAGGCTGGATATTGTCACCCTGCTTATTTAACTTATATGCAAAATACATCATGAGAAACGCTGGACTGGAAGAAACACAAGCTGGAATCAAGATTGCCGGGAGAAATATCAATAACCTCATATATGCAGATGACACCACCCTTATAGCAGAAAGTAAAGAGGAACTCAAAAGCCTCTTGATGAAAGTGAAAGTGGAGAGTGAAAAAGTTGGCTTAAAGCTCAACATTCAGAAAACGAAGATCATGGCATCTGGTCCCATCACTTCATGGGAAATAGATGGGGAAACAGTGGAAACAGTGTCAGACTTTATTTTGGGGGAATCCAAAATCACTGCAGATGGTGACTGCAGCCACGAAATTAAAAGACGCTTACTCCTTGGAAGGAAAGTTATGTCCAACCTAGATAGCATATTCAAAAGCAGAGATATTACTTTGCCAACAAAGGTCCATCTAGTCAAGGCTATGGTTTTTCCTGTGGTCATGTATGGATGTGAGAGTTGGACTGTGAAGAAGGCTGAGCGCCGAAGAATTGGTGCTTTGGAACTGTGGAGTTGGAGAAGACTCTTGAGAGTCCTTTGGACTGCAAGGAGATCCAACCAGTCCATTCTGAAGATCAGCCCTGGGATTTCTTTGGAAGGAATGATGCTAAAGCTGAAACTCCAGTACTTTGGCCACCTCATGCAACGAGTTGACTCATTGGAAAAGACTCTGATGCTGGGAGGGATTGGGGGCAGGAGGAGAAGGGGACGACAGAGGATGAGATGGCTGGATGGCATCACTGACTCGATGGACGTGAGTCTGAGTGAACTCCGGGAGTTGGTGAGGGACAGGGAGGCCTGGTGTGCTGCAATTCACGGGGTCACAAAGAGTCGGACACGACTGAGCGACTGAACTGAACTGAACTGATAGTACATTGAAAATTACAATTGTACAGTAGTTTAATAAAACATCTGGCATCAAGTGAACAGGGAGGAAGAGTTACTGACTGGAAGAGGGAAAGAGGCAGGAGATGGCAGAGCCAAAATTGTTGTTCAGTCACTAAGTCATGTCTGACTGTTTTCAACCCCAGGGACTGCAGCACACCAGGCTTCCCTGTACTTCACCACTCCCAGAGTTTGCTCAAGCTCATGTCCATTATGTTGGTGACGCCATCCAACCATCTCATCCTCTGTTCACCCCTTCTCCTCCTGCCCTCAATCATTCTCAGCTAAGGGTCTTTTCTAATGGCTCTACTCTTCATATCAGGTGGCCAAAGTATTGGAGCTTCAGCGTCAGTCCTTGCAATGAATATTGAGGGTTAATTTCCTTTAGGATTGATTAGTTTGATCTCCTTGCTGTCCAAGAGACTCTCAAGAGTCTTCCCAACACCACACTTCAAAAACATCAATTCTTCAGCGCTCAGCTTTTTTTATGGTCCAACTGTCACATCCATACACGACTATTGGAAAAACCATTAGCTTTGACTAGATGGACCTTTGTTGAAAAAGTGATGTCTCTGCCTTTTAATATGCTGTCTAATTTTGTGACAGCTTTTCCTTCAAGGAGCAGGCATCTTTTAATTTCATGGCTCGTTGAATCTCAACATTAAAAAAACTAAGATCATGGCATCTGGTCCCATCATTTCATGGCAAATAGATGGGGCAAAAGAACTGAAGGATTATCAACAATAGGAGCTAGAAGGCAAGCTGCAATTTTACTCACGCCTGATGTTAATGACACAGATTCCCGTTCCTTGGTGGGTTCAGTTCTATCTTGCAGTAGTCATGCATGGATGTGAGAGTTGGACTATAAAGAAAGCTGAGCACCAAAGAATTGATGCTTTTGTACTGTGGTGTTGGATAAGAATCTTGAGAGTCCCTTGGACAGCAAAGTGATCCAACCAGTCCTAAAGGAAATCAGTCGTGAATATTCATTGCAAGGGCTGATGCTAAAGCTAAAACTCTAATACTTTGGCCATCTGATGCAAAGAACGGACTCATTGGAAAAGACTCTGACACTGGGAAAGACTGAGGGCGGGAGGAGAAGGGGGCCACAGAGGATGAGATGGTTGGATGGCATCACCTACTCGATGGACATGAGTTTGAGCAAGGTCCGGGAGTTAGTGATGGTCCGGGAGTTAGTGATGGACAGGGAAGCCTGGCACGCTGCAGTCCATGGGGTTGCAAAGAGTAGGACATGACTGAGTAACTGAACTGAACTGATCCCCTTAAAAAAAAAAAAAAAACATGATCGAGTGATGTCTGGGTAGTAGCTTTTTTTTTTTTTCCCCCCTCATCATAGATAAGACGGTAACACTGTATTGCATTCTGAACAGTTGCTGAAAGCTTTGTATCCTGTTCTATGTTCAGGTCGTGTGCATCAAAAACTAACTGTGCCTTCCCAAATAGACCTAAGCTATGTGACTGGACAAGTGAATTGACGTTCACCTCTTTAAAAGTTTGCCACTTGAAGGCTCGTATATAGGGGACTTACTGTACACCTGTACAATGGATATTATCCAGCCATCAAAAGTATTGGCATATGCTTTAATGTAGATGAACCTTGAGAACATGCTAAGTGAAAGAAGCCAAATGCAGAAGATCATGTGTTTTGTGATTTCACTTACATGAAATATTCAAAATGTCCATAGAAACAGAATACAGATTGGTGGTTGCCAGGGGATAGGAGAAATTGGGAGAAACTGCTGAATGGTAAGGGGCTTTACTTTGGAGTGACAGAATTGTTTTTGAACTAGAGAGAGATGGTGGCTGTCCACTGTGAATATACTAAATGTCACTGCATTGTTCATTTCAAGTGGTTAATTTTACGTTATGTGAAATACACCTCAGTAAACTATTTAAGTTTCAAAAGAAATATTTAAGTTCTAACCCCTGGTGCCTGCTAATGTGACTTTATTTGGAAATAGGGTCGAGACCTAACTAAGTAAAATGAGGTCATGGCAGCCTGTGTGAACTGAAACCAATGGCTAGTGTCCTTATAAAAGGAGAAAAATTTGGACACAGACCCAAGAATAAGGTCATGTTACAACTGGAGCAGAAATCAGAGTAGCTGAAGTAGCAAGCCAAGAATGCCAAGAATTTCTTGGTAACCACCAGAAGCTGGGAAGAGGGTAAAAAAGGATTCTTCCCTAGAGCCTTCAGAAGAAGGGTGGTGATGCAACAACCTGTATTTCAGGTTTCTAGCCTCTGGAACTGTGAAAGGATACATTTCCATTGTGTAAGCCACCTAGTAGTCCTAAGAGATGAATATAGATGGGCAGCAATGATCATGGCCCACAAGGTATAAGCCTCATGATGAGAACTACAGAATAATAAGCTATAGGGAGCCTGGGCATAAGCATTTTCTATGCAAATAAAGCAAATCTGTGTCCAAAAAATATAACTTAAGACGTCTTCAGGAAACAAACCATTGTAAGACACAAGACTGGTGTATGGAAAAGATGCGTGATGGAAGACTTAGTGAACTGGAAAAAGGGACTGTAACTTTTTTTTTAATGCAACTGAAATAAGTAACACCACTGTGAAAGGCTGTTAAGTGAAAAAATAAAATCACAGGCATCAAAATATACAGATGGCAAGTTTACAAAGGAGTGCCTATCAAGCATAGCAGAAATTATGTGTCTTCAACAAAAATAAGCTATTGCAAATTTCAGTTTCACCAGTAACACTGCTGCTCAGCATGTTAAGTAACATGACTGAGAGCTTATAGGAAAGGTATATGAAATGTTAAATGATGTGTGAAGTTTTCCAGTTTCATACATAAATGTGGATGTGAAGAAAAATGCTTTTAATTCTTTAATTTCAAACTCCATGAAGATAAATATATATTATTCAGTTTTATATTTTAAGTTCATATTAATAATATGAACCAGGTACACATAAGTTGTTGAAATACATTATAATACTATCCTATAAATTTAAAAGATTCCCTGGTGGCTCAGATGGTAAAGAGTCTGCCTGCAATGCAGGAGTCCCAGGTTTGATCCCTGGGTCAGGAAGATCCCCTGGAGGAAGGCATGGCAACCCACTGCAGTATTCTTGCCTAGAGAATTCCATGGACAGAGGAGCCTGATGGGCTATAGTCCATGGGTAACAAAGAGTTGAACATGACTGAGTGACTTCTGCTGCTGCTGCTAAGTTGCTTCAGTCGTGTCCGACTCTGTGCGACCCCATAGACGGCAGCCCACCAGGCTTCCCGTCCCTGGGATTCTCCAGGCAAGAACACTGGAGCGGGTTGCCATTTCCTTCTCCAATGCATAAAAGTGAAAAGTGAAAGTGAAGTCGCTCAGTCGTGTCCAACTCTAGCGACCCCATGGACTGCAGCCTACCAGGCTCCTTCATCCATGGGATTTTCCAGGCAAAAGTACTGGAATGGGGTGCCATTGCCTTCTCCGGACTGAGTGACTAATACTTCACAAATTAAAAAGATAATTAGAATAGACAAAATCTACAAATATCTCAACTAGTAACCCTAAGTATAAAAAATACTATTCTATTTTACAGAATCAAATGCAGATTCTATCCACATTTGGAAGAACTTATGCATTTGTAAATGGATGAGCTCAACGTCATCAACTTGAGTCTGTGACTTCCTCTGAGGTAAAACTCCCCAGCCTCTAGGCCACCATTAATGGGCTCCACAATTTGTCTTCTTTCCAATTCTTCTTTTATATCACCTCAATGCAAGGACTTCTGCTAGAGCAGAGTTTCTTTACCTGCTACTTTTGAATTTAGATAGGAACCATTTCATATTTCCTTTCATTAAACTTTAACTGAAATTCCACCTTCCCTTACATTATGAATGGAGACCAACAGTAATAGGAGTAGCTGTGACTCTGTCACTAATAGGAACCACAGATATTTAAGATCACATTACTGTTGTTGAAAATTGCTTCAAAAAAAAAAAAAAAAAGAAAGAAAATTGCTTCAAATGTTTCCCAGATTTAGACAAGCTGCTGCTGCTGCTGCTGCTAAGTCACTTCAGTCGTGTCCGACTCTGTGCGACCCCATAGACAGCAGCCCACCAGGCTCCCCCATCCCTGGGATTCTCCAGGCAAGAACACTGGAGTGGGTTGCCATTTCCTTCTCCAGTGCATGAAAGCGAAAAGTGAAAGTGAAGTCGTTCAGTCGTGTCTGACTCTTTACGACCCCATGGACTGCAGCCTACCAGGCTCCTCCATCCATGGGATTTTCCAGGCAAGAGTACTGGAGTGGGCTGCCATTGCCTTCTCTGCCAAGCTGCTAGACCTTGTTATATAATTCACAGGGAGGGGAAATACATTTATAGTACTCTATCAAGCATTTGTTTTCTCTTAGGTAGTTCAGGGCTGAGGACTCCACAGATTTCCTCAGCAGCTATTTCACTCACCATGAGAAGGAGAAAAAAAGTCTCTTTATATCCAAATAGCATCTTTACATATGTCTCATAAAATTTGACATTACCTTGAATTTAGTAGAACAATATCAATAATATGGTCATTACATGAAAGATAATACAGAATAAAAAAACTTCTACAGTGAAAAATGACACTGCATGAACAAATTTTCCTTCAGAGCTACACAATCAGTAACACTGGGATGTCTTACAGGCTAGCTGTTATAATGAAATGGGATAACATACACCCAGGATGTTATTTGGCATACAAGACAATTCAGCACCTCTTAATAGAGGATTTTTAAATCATACAAGTGGTACAAATTAACAGTAGTTCCTAACTTCTTCTCCTTAAATGTATCTATTTTTTTAATTTGCCAGTTCAAAATGAATTTCTAAAACATGAAAGGCCACATCTCTCATATCTCAATTTAGTTCATAATTAAATTACTAATACTTTGAAAGCCAAAGTACAAAATGATTTAATAAGGACAATATTCAAGACCCAGATAACTATGATGATGTGATCACTCACCTAGAGCCAGATATCCTGGAAGTGGGCCTTCGGCAGCATCACTACAAACAGAGTTAATGGAGGTGATGAAATTCCAGTTGAGTTATTTCAAATCCTAAAAGATGATGCTCTGAAAGTGTTGCACTCAATATGCCAGCACATTTGGAAAACTCAGCAGTGGCCACAGGACTGGAAAAGGTCAGTTTTCATTCCAATCCCAAAGAAAGGCAATGCCAAAGAATGCTCAAACTACCACACAATTGCACTCATCTCACACACTAGTAAAGTAATGCCCAAAATTCGCCAAGCCAAGCTTCGACAGTATGTGAATTGTGAACTTCCAGATGTTCAAGCTGGATTTAGAAAAGCCAGAAGAACCAGAGATCAAATTGCCAACATCCTTCAGATCATCAAAAAAGCAAGAGAGTTCCAGAAAAACATCTACTTCTGCTTTATTGACCACACCAAAGCCTTTGACTGCATGGATCACAAGAAACTGTGAAAAATTCTTAAAGAGATGGCAATACCAGACCACCTTACCTGCCTCCTCAGAAATCTGAATGCAGGTCAGGAAGGTTAGAACTGGGCATGGAACAACAGACTGGTTCTAAATCAGGAAAGGAGTATGTCAAAGCTGTATATTGTCACCTGCTTATATAACTTATATGCAGAGTACATCATGAGAAATGCTGGGCTGGATGAAGTGCAAACTGGAATCAATATTGCCAAGAGAAATATCAATAACCTCAGATTTGGAGATGACACCACCCTTATGGCAGAAAGTGAAGAAGAACTAAAAAGCCTCTTGATGAAAGTGAAAGAGGAAAGTGAAAAAATTGGCTTAAAACTGAACATTCAGAAAACTAAGATCATGGCATCCGGTCCCATCACTTCATGGCAAATAGATGGGGAAACCATGGAAACAATGAGAGACTTTATTTTTTTGGGCTCCCAAATCACTGCAGATGGTGATTGCAGCCATGAAATTAAAAGACGCTTACTCCTTGGAAGGAAAGTTATGACCAACCTAGACAGCAAATTAAAAAGCAAAGACATTACTTTGTCAACAAAAGTCTGTCTAGTCAAGACTATGGTTTTCCCAGTAGTCCTATACGGATGTGAGAGTTGGACTATAAAGAAAGCTCAGCACCGAAGAATTGATGCTTTTGAACTGTGGTGTTGGAGAAGACTCTTGAGAGTTTCTTGGACTGCCAGGAGATCCAACCTGTCTATCCTAAAGGAGACAAGCCTTGAGTGTTCATTGGAAGGACTGATGTTGAAGCTGAAACTCCAATACTTTGGCCACCTAGTGTGAAGAGCTGACTCATTTGAAAAGATCCTGATACTGGGAAAGACTGGGGGCAGGAGGAGAAGGGGACGACAGAGGATGAGATGGCTGGATGGCATCACTGACTCAATGTACATGGGTTTGGGTGAACTCCAGGAGTTGGTGATGGACAGGGAGGCCTGGCATGCTGCAGTTCATGGGGTCACAAAGAGTTGGACACGACTGAGTGACTGAACTGAACTGAACTGAATGTAAATAAATTTTGCACGTCCTTCACTCCTTCAACAAAGTTGGATTTTTTCTGCTTCAGCTTCTGTGTCACTATCTTTTTCCGATACATGCCCTGAAACAGTAGGGGTCACTTTATTGTGGAAAAGAAAATTAGAATTCAATGTTAAAGCAGTGAATGAGCAAATCTGTTAATCAAAAGATACAAATCATGAATCTTTACACAGTTGAATTTTATTGCACTGAAATATATAAAATTATGTCAAAAACATGAAAAATTGGCAACACTTTAACTATGATATAAGACTTTAACATATTTAATTCATTTTCTGACCAATTAGGCAAAAATAAAATTACAGAAGATGCAAGCAATAAAGCTAATAAGGTTAATTTAATAGCTGCATAGAATACTATATGCATAGTAAATAGAAAATATAGCTTCTTTTCCAAACCCTCATGGATCATTCATGAAAATAGATCAGTATTAAGCTAGAAAAATATCTCACTTCAACAAATACCTAAGTTCAGAAACTTCCTGAGTTTTAAAGGTACTATTGAAAATATGTCAGTCAATGAAAGCTACAGTTGAGAAATACGTGAAAATATATTAAATTTGGTGAAATGTAATGCTTTATTTAATAACAGAGACTGAATGAAAATAAGTAAACATGTAACTAAGGTGAGAAAAAAGGAGTCTATATCTAAGATGAGAGTGAGTAAATAAGACAAAAAAGTGAAAATTACAAGCTATGAAAATAGAAAATTGAATAATAAGTGCAAGAGCTATTTCTTGAAAACCACAACAATAGAACAGAAAAAGTTTAGTAAGTCTTAAATGTTATCTTCATGAACTATTTATTTGCTCTGCTTCAGTTTTAACATATTATGTTTTTCTATACACACCCACATATAAATATAGATAATACATACAATACCTTATGAAAAGGTTACATCCTTGAGAAAGAAATGCAATCTAAAAACATGTATGTCAAGCCATTTTCCCTTATGAAATAACTGTAAAAGGTATTATCACATCCTTCCCAGAAAGCTAGCAGTTGTGTGCAATTATGAATTGCTTGCTCTGGCGTTCCCACAGGGAGCTGCTGAGGCCTGTCTTGCTCTGCCACACTGATGAAGAGTAAGAGTAACTGCTATTTAACTCGTGGGGAAGAAACCAAATGTCCCTATTTGTCGCCCTTCTCTGGCTTATGCAAAAGTCAATTAAAAAAATCACTTACATTATAATCCCAAAATAGAGTGGCCAAAGGAGGTTTAAGAACAGTAATGCTTAAATACGCCTTGTTAGGTTGTTTGCTTTGTTATAATATAAACATTTTGTGACATTCCCCAGATGTCCAGGAAAATCTACTGAACACACAAATGGTTTGTGTGGCAATTATAGGGCTAAATTCTACATTTGGGATGTCCCAGTGCAGATCAGAAACATAACAAGGGATGTGGTAAGATGGCCTTGAAGCAGAACCAAATCAGTAATGAGAGATACAAAGTCAGGGGAGAACCATGTAAAAGGAAGCCACAGACATAGTCAGGAAACCATGGGTCTTTTCGCTAGGTATAGATTGTGGTTCAAGCCTAGCCTGAGATGCCTGTAAGGGTCAGTGATAACCAACTAATCCTTGGGCTATCTTTCAAAGTAACTGCGATTATTTTTCATTCTATATCCTAAGCTGTTTATCATGGATGGAAGTACTACAGGGAAATTAATCTCTTTAGTATTCTATTTACTCACCAGACTTATATTCTATAGACAGTATCCCAGCTATCTATCCTGAAAGTTATTAATATTGGATAAAGAGAGTTCCTTAGTTCTACTACAAATTAAGTCAAGGGTGCCCGAACTGTTCATATCTATGTATTAAAACCTAGTGGCTCAGATGGGAAAGAATCTGCCTGCAATGTTTGAGACCTGGGTTTGATCCCTGGGTTGGGAAGTTCCCCCGCAGAAGAGAACGGCTACCCACTCCAGTATTCTTGTCTGGAGAATTCCATGGACAGAGGAGTCTGGTGGGCTACGGTCCATGGGGTTGCAAAGAGTAGGACACAACTGAGCAACTTTCACTCATTCATGTATTAAAACCTAAGCCTACAGCTTCATTTAACTAAAACTGAAAGTATATATTTCCCCTCTGTGCCACATGGCTCATCATATAGAGGATATTTTACAACTATTTTGAACAATGATGGAGGTTTCTTAAAAAACTGGAAATAGAGCTACCATATGATCCAGCAAACAAAACCCACTCCTGGATATATATCTGGAGAAAACCATGATTTGAAGGGATACATGTGCCCCAATATTCAATGCAGTGCTGTTTAAATACAATAGCCAAGACATGGAAGCAACCTAAATGTTCATCAATGGATGAATGGATAAAGGAGATGTGGTACATATGTATTAACACAAGGAACATTATTCATCGATAAAAAGAATGAAAGAATGCCATTTCCAGCAACATGGATGGACCTAGAGATTATCATACTAAGTAAGGCACAGAAAGATAAAAATCATATCCTATTACTTATACGTAAGGCCTTAAAAAATTATACAAGTGAACTTATTTACAAATTGAACAAACTCACAGACTTAGAAAACAAACTTATGGTTATCAAAGGGGAAAGGTGAGAGGCAGGGATAAATTAGGAGGTTGGGATTAATGGATAAAAACTACTATGATAAAATAGATAATCAACTGTATAGCACAGGGAACTGTATTTAATATTCTGTAATAATGTATATAGGAAAATAATCTGAAAAAAATAGGTATATGCATAATTGAATTAGTTGGCTGTATACCTGAAACTAACATTATAAATCAACTCTGTGCATGTACTTAGTCACTCCAGTTGTGTCCAACTCTTTGCGACCCCATCGACTGCAGCCCGCCAGGCTCCTACTACAATATAAAATTAAAATTAAAAAAAAGATTGATCATACATCTGCCATTTCCCACAAGTTTCTCCATCCATTTTCTTTCTGTTAAGGCATTTCCATAACATTCAAAGTGCCAGAGATTACTTATTTATGTTAGAATTTTATTTAAAAATTCCAATCATAGCTACCTTAATGTTTTTCAGAAAATGAAATGACCTACCTTCTTATGCAGCACTTTCAAGGTAACATTAATTTTTCCCATTAAATTTACCCACTCAAAAATGGACAATGCAAGACTCCTGTAAGCATAATCTTTCCTAAATTGTCACATTATCTTAGAGCCTAGGGTATAGACATCGCTATAGTGAGAGTGGTTGTTTGCTAGTGGCTGAAATTCTAAATGATACTTAATTGCTTGACATAACCTTGAATATCTAGGCACTATGGGCTTAAATAGTCTCTAAATTATTTTGCTTCTTAAAATGAAGAAAATTAGGCAGTCTTCTACACTCTGTCTCACATGGTTTTCTTTGACAATAATGCTTCACATGGAGACAAGTTGCAAAAGATGAAAACACAATTGTTCTTTGGTTAGAGCTAGTTCAAAATTCATATCAGCATTAGCATACATGATATATTTCAGTGAATTATTCATGCTTAAACATATTCAGCATCCAGTATTTCCATGACATAGGTTACAGTGATTTATCAAAATCTGTTGGATGATCGGTATGTAACAACTGAAAATGCTATCTCTGTTTGCCTACTGCTGTGATACTAAATCACTTCACACATGAAGTAGGAAGGCCATGTGAAATAAAGTTCAGAGAACCTTTTCCTTCCACACAAATGTGAATTACCAGCTCAAGGGTCATAGGTAAAGAAAGTGGATTCCTATTTGGATTTGCTTCTCCAAGTCCCTTTCCTTGTTGCTGACTTTAGACAACCAAAGTGTGGACTTGATTCTAGCAGCACCATTCATCCTTGTTTCTTACAGGTATTTACACTCATCAGTATCTACTAGAGCACAAAGTAGCCTGCTCCAAGGGAAATGCATCACATTTGCCATTTTCCAGGGGAAATTATAAATATATTGAGTGAGAAAATAAAATAAATTTTCCAGGATAATAAGGATAAAGGTAAAGTTTCACTTAAAAAAATAGTGAACACTTAATATGCACTTTTATTTTCATTTGGGAGATAGTCATTTAAAGTCACAATAGTTGATTGAATGCCAATTCTGGCTGTGTCAAAGGGCTGGTTTTCAAACATACAGATGTGTTTGGCTTGGCTGTTGGCCTCTATTAGGTCCCAAACTCTATCGAAGTACATCGCCCTCACAGATTTGACTGAGAACCTTGGGATAAATGCTCCAAGAGGTATTTATACAAATTAAAATAGAAAGAAGATTAATTTTGATAGGGAGAACTGCAAGGATTATTAGAGCAAGTATGATCAAAGTTCATGTGGAAAGGATGGATAGATTTCAATAAGTGGAAGTGAGGAGGGTGGTAGTAACCAAGGATCACAGAGTAAAGGACACATTCAGGGAAGTAAGGAAAACTAAGATGGGGGTGACAGAGTATCCTGTATATGTATATGTGTGTTTTGGAAGGAAGTATATTGTACAGATATAGGAAAGAAAAATGCAAATGGCAAGGTTTTTGAGAATGGTAAGGGCATTATCAGAGCAAACCAAGAACTATCTACCTAAGTCACATCATCCTAGGCCTATGGATAGATGTTCTCTCTAACCAAGTTTTAGCTCTCTCCTCCATAGTCATTACTGGATGGAAAAGAATCAAATATCCATGATCTCTAAAGCACATACCTCTCCAGTGCCCCAAATGGTTGATAGAGACTACTAAAACTTGCTATACCACAGTCAGATGATAATTCTCTGGGGATTACAGCAAACAAGGATCAGTGATTGGCTATCTGTGAGCAGTGAGGAAATGGCAGAGATCAAAGAAAACTAACAGAGAGAACAAGAAGAAGTGATAATACTAATATGTTGTAGCCAATTCCTACTACTGTGATTCCCATCTTACTAAATTCACTAACATCAACCTAGTTCCCAAGCCAGAATCTAATAGCTATATTTGATTTCCCTCTTTTCTTCTCCTTTACATCTAAGTCACCAATGAATCTCATCCATTTTCCCTTTAAAGTATTTCTCATTCCATCCATTTTGCTCAATCTCAATCACCACTACTCTAGTCCCATCCACCATCGACTCTCAGTTTGGGCTACTTCAACAGGTTCCCCTGTTAACACCACTACCCCATTCCAAGACACCCTCTGCACTATAGATGTATTTTTCTAAAATGAAAATCTTTATCAAGTTACTTCCCTGCTTAAAATCTCGATTTCATTTTCCATTTCTGTAAAGATGAAAGCAAAACTCTGCAACATGGTTTTTAAAGCCCTTCTTGAACTAGTACCTACCTTTCAAACTTTGTCTCCACCGCTCCTTCAATGTGCATTCTGCAGTTTCAATACAACCCACCATTCGCTGTTGTATGGACAGGCCTTGATTTTCGTCACTGCAGCCTTTTTGTTCCCTGTGTCTTGATTCCCTTCCTACCATGTGTTGCCATAAGGACCTTATAAGGTGAAATTGAAGCCTCTGCCTCTGTTTCTGTTACTGTGTCTTCCATCTGTGAAGGACACCATTATCCAAAGTTCTGAGAACTCAGAAGTCAATAATGATTTATCTTAAAATGTTCCCTGTTCCTCACCTCACATTTTCAAAAGATTTTTACATCCTGTGGATTTTTAATAATGTAGAATCTAACATACCCCCCCCTTATTTTCATGTGCATTTCCCCACCCTAGTTCAAGCTCTCATCAAATGTCACACCTGGATTCTAGAAACAGCCACTTAACTGGTCCCATGAAATCCCCATGCCCTTCTAGTACTTTCCATATCCTATAAACACAGAATTGTAGATTTCTTTACATCAAAGCAGCCTGGCAGGATCAGCTACAGAGCAGCTGGGATCAAAGCAGTTGGACTTCAAAGGTCTTAAGCCTCATCAATTGCAACTGCAACCAAGGAACCAAACAAGACTTTTTCAGACCTTCATTACGATGAGTTCTGCCCTACTCACTGCAGGTAGGTTGCAAGGCTACACATCTTGCAATTGCTATGATTCCATTCCTTAGCAATTGGGATTGACATGAAAGAATGAGAGATCAGCAAAGTGTAATCCATTATTAGGACAATAGAGAAAGGCTTCCTGATGTGTGGGAGACTAAAAGGAAATGGATGACAAGAGAACATAGTAAAAGACAGTGGATCAGCAAAAATTCAATCTGTTAAGTGTGCCAGGGTCGGAATGGAACTGTTACTCTTGCTTTGTTTTTCCTGCTGTCTCTGTCACTGAAGAGCTGTATGTCCTTAGGAAAGTAACACAACCTCTCTGAGCCTATTTCCTTACTCATGAAGTTGGGATAATTCTAAAATCTACCTCACAGGGTTTCTGTGAGTCTAAAATGAGGTAACATGAGTGACACACTTAATTTGGCACATAATCAGCATTCAGTAACCATTTCCTTGGCATTCATAAGTCCCTTGCCGCCACTCTTCCCAGGTTTGGTTTTTGTTTTGTTCCTTCTTCTCGGGCAATTAGAGTCAATAGTGAGAGATGACCAGGCCTTCAGACACAATATGCTTCTAATTTGTGCTTTGCTTAAACAGTGGCAATGCATCAATCTATCAGCTGGAAAACTAGTTTAATTAATTGGCTTCCCTGAGCTGTGCCTGCTGAAGTAGATTAAGATTTCTTAGAACACCAATATCCATGGGTAAGCAATCAAGCACTTTGTCCAGAACAGGCAAAGAGCAGCTTTTGCAGTAACGAGGGACTGGCGTGCTTTAGTCAGGCCCAAGGGATTCCAGGAGCCCTCCACAGAGTTCTTTAAGGCTCCACACATGCCTGGAAATTCTTAACAAAACCCTGGTTCCCTAAAAATTGTTCAGATGATAGAAGATCTGTGGTGCAAATAATATGTGGTGCAAAGAGCTTGGTGTAAGGCTCTTATTCTGGCTTTCCCTGAGCTGTATCTCATGGCCCTGAGGGTCCTCCCAGCCTGATTTGCAAAATGATTTCCATGATTAATGAGTGGTCATGACAAGATAGCCACAAGGAGAAATAGGAAAGAAAAGAGAGTGTTAGTGGAGTGGATACTCCCAGGAGGTGTGTGGAAATGAGTGGTAAATTTGAAGTGAAAGGCTGTAGGCAATAGCCAATTGACTGGAAAAGGAGAATGAAGGGCTAGTTTCCAAAAAGAAAACAAAAACACAAGCAAGTCAGCCAATTGTCCTCGAGAGCTGCTCATCTCCATTTAGTCAGATGAAATGTCAAAAGTCGAGGAGATTCTCAACAGAATTTCTAAAATAACCAAGGAAGATCTAATTTTTTCTAGGATCCCATTTTGTGTAAGAAACAAGGTCTATCAGTAAGGATACTCTAGAGAAAGAGAACCAAAATGAGACACTACACAGTTGACCCCAGAACAACAGAGGGATTAGAGACATCAGTCTTCCACCCAGTCAAACATCAGAAATCCCCACATAACTTACAATTGGCCTTCCACATCCACAGATTAAACCAACCACAGATTTTGTAGAATTTACTATTGAAAAAAATGTGCACATAAATGGACATGTGTAGCTGAAGCTGGTGGTGTTCAAGGGTCAAATCTGTTGATGTTATTTAGTCACTCAGTCATGTCCAACTCTTTGAAACCCCATGGACTATAGCCTGCCAGGCTCCTCTGTCCATGGGATTTCCCAGGCAAGAATACTGGAGTGGGTTGCCATTTCCTTCTCCAGAGAATCTTCCTGACCTAGGGACTGAATCCACATCTTCTGCATTGGGGAGTGGATTCTTTTGCCACTGAGCCACCAGCAAAGCCCAAAAAGGTCATCTTATATTATATTATATGTATTTAGAGATTTTTATTAAGGAATTGACTCATGCGTTTGTGGGGTGGGGGCTGGCAAGTCCAAAATCTCTAGGGCAGGCTGGTAGATTGGAAACTCATGCAAGACTTGACATT
The DNA here is from genome assembly GCF_055505025.1 of Bos grunniens. Classification (NCBI taxonomy): domain Eukaryota; kingdom Metazoa; phylum Chordata; class Mammalia; order Artiodactyla; family Bovidae; genus Bos; species Bos grunniens. Next base: position 118,465,216 of record NC_141194.1, on the reverse strand, counting down.
GCAGACTTAAGTTTGAATCCCATATGGTAGGCCAGCAGGTTGCAAACTCAGGCAGAATTTGTATGTTACTGTATTTTTTTTTTCTATGTTACAGTCTTAAGGAAGAATTCCCTCTATCTTCAAGAAGCCTCAGTTTTTGCTCTTAAGGCCTTCAGCCAATTGGACAAGGTCTACCTACAACGTTGATGAAATCTCCTTTAAGTGATTAACATTTGCTATCAATCAGACATTAACAAAACAGTCCAAAATACAGTACTTGGGTGCAATCTCAAAAATGTTATAATGATCTCGGTTTGTTTCCAAGGCAAACCATTCAACATCACAGTAATCCAAGTCTATGCCTCAACCACTAATGCTGAAGAAGCTGAAGTTGAATGGTTCTATGAAGACCTACACGACCTCCTAGAACTAACACACAAAAAAGATGGCCTTTTCATCATAGGGGATTGGAAAGTAAAAGTAGAAAGTCAAGAGATACTAGGAGTAACAGGCAAGTTTGGTCTTAAGAGTACAAAATGAAGCAGGGCAAAGGCTAACACAGCTTCATCAAGAGAACACACTGGTCAGAGCAAAAACTCTCTTCCAACAACACAAGAAACGACTTTACACATGGACATCACCAGATGGTCAATACTGAAATCAGACTGATTACATTCTTTGAAGCTGAAGATGGAGAAACTCTATACAGTCAGCAAAAATAAGATGTGGAGCTGACTGTGGCTCAGATGATGAGCTCCTTATTGCAAAATTCAGGCTTAAATGGAAGAAAGTAGGGGAAACCACTAGACCATTCAGGTATGACTTAAATCAAATCCCTTATAATTATACAGTGGAGGTGATGAATACATTCAAAGGATTAGATCTGGTAGACAGAGTGCCTGAAGAACTATGGACAGAGATTCATAACACTGTGCAGGAGGTAGTGACCAAAACCATGCCCAGGAAAAAGAAATGCAACAAGACAAAGTGGTTATCTGAGGAGGCCTTACAAGTAGCTGAGAAAGGTCTAAGGCAAAGGAGAAAGGGAAGATATACCCAACTGAATGCAGAGTCCCAGGCTCCTCTGTCCATGGAATTCTCCAGGCAAGAATACTGGAGTGGATTGCCATTTCCTTCTCTGATCTTCTTGACCCAGGGATCAAACCCAGGTCTCCTGCATTGCAGGCAGATTCTTTACTACCTGAGCTACAGGGAATCCTATTATTATATTAATATTATATATATATATATATATAAAACATTAACATATATGTAACAATATAATACTATATATGTATAACATTGACTTGTTAGATCCTATTAATAGTTCTATGACATAGGCACTCACATTATGTCTGCTTTGCACATCAAGATTCAGGCTTAACTTTGTCTACACAGCAAGTAACAGCAACATTCAGAAGAGAATGACAAACTGTGAAGACATTTCTTTTGTTACCCAAGCTCTCACGTCTGCCCCTCATGCCTAGTACTTTTGGAGAGAGCGTTAGCCTGTGGCAAACCCCAGCCTTGTCTGTCCTATATGGCCCTAATGGTAAGAGGACAAGGCTGAACGTCAAAAATCCTCCATGCAAGCCTCTGTTCCACCACTAAATAACCCCTCTCTAAGCCCCAGTTTCCCAGTCTTTAAATCATAGATGCTGACTGCTTATTATCCTGGGTTCCAAGCACTTTGTCCCTGAGGAGCTGACAGCTAAGACCAAGGACAGGATGGTAACTATTACAAATAAACAAGATGAAAGACAGTATGCGCAGGGTTTTGTCTCTAGAGATCTCACCAGAAAATGTGCTAAGTAAGTTTCTGGAGGTTTGAATCTTAATGTATCAGTTAGAATTGGGTTTATTGTGTATAACAGAAACCAAAGTACAATGACTTAAACAAAAAGTGATTTTCTTTAATTTAACCAAGTCTGGAAATTCATCCTCCATGGCTGGTACTGCTTCTCACAAGGTTCATTCCAGCTTTCACCTCCGACTTCTACCATATTTAGCATGTGTGTTTGTTTTTTCTTTCTAGTATCAAGATGGTTACAAAGATGGCTATTTCCCTTTTAGGCAGTATTTCTACAGCTAAGTCTAAAGGAGGGTGTATTTCAGCAGAGACTGGCCCTTTTTTATCAGGTTAACAGCTTTATTGGAAACCCTACCCAGTATATTTATGATTATATTAAATTGCACAGAACTGTGTCACATACATAACCAAAGCTCCAGGAAATTCAAGAAGTTGAATTTTCAGCCAACCACATTTCTGGACTCAGTCATTTCTGACTCTTTGCAACCCCATGGACTGTAGCCCACCAGGCTCCTCTGTCCATGGGATTTCCCTGGCAAAAATACTGGAGGGGGTTGCCATTTCCTCCTCCAGGGGATCTTCCTGATCCAGGGACTGAGCCCACATCTCCTGTGTTTTTTGTATTTACAAGTGGATTCTTTACCACTATGCCACCCAGAAAGCCCCCATAATACATTTGAGCTTAGCCAAAATGCCAAGAACACAGTTGTACTCTGGGGGAAGAAAATCATTCTTTGGTAAGGGAGTCAAGGAGAACATATCTTAAGTAGCTGAGGGGCAGCATCTGACACAGCCAATTTCATTGCCAAATAGGCTTGCAATCTTAGATCACTTGTGTGAACACAGGCATGAAGTCAGCCAGCCCTCCCTCAATCATGTCTAGTTTTGTGGTGGTTTAGTCACTAAGTCGTGTCCACTCTTGTGACCCCATGTACTATAGCCCGCCAGGCTCCTCTGTCCATGGGATTCTCCAGGCAAGAATACTGGAGTGGGTAGCCACTTCCTTCTCCAGGGGATCTTCCTGACCCAGGAATCAAACCTGTGTCTCCTGCACTGCAGGCAGATTCTTTACCAACTGAAAGCCCCTGTCTTTACAATGGAAGCCCCTGTCTAGTTTTGTAAACCCAGACAAATTGCTAATCTTCTCTTGTATAATAATTACAGATGCAGAACCTATCAATATCCTCATTTTACAGTAGAGGAAACTGAGCCTCAGAAGGCTTAGCAAATTTGTTCAGGGCTGTGCAGTTCATTAATGGTGCAGCCAGAACTCAAACCAAGTTCTATGTTACTTCAAAGCCTTTGATTGAAAGCACCACCTATATTGCACCAATCTCAGATCAAATCACACAGGAAGGGTGCTGAGGGAGTATATTGCTACCTTTTCCCTATTACCCATATCCTTTGCAAAGCCCAGTTGACCAGGTGAACCCAAGTACCTACAAAAACACATGATTTCTCAATTGCACAGTCAGTGGGAAAGAGATAGGTCTCAAATAATGCTGAAGTTCTCATAGGCAGTTATGTAATAACTTTCTTGTATTTTTTCCTTATCTTTGGACTGCAGGTAGGTTCCAGGCAGTTAGTTCTATATTCAGGACAGTCCCACAAAACAAAATTAGGCCTATACAGACTCGCCATAAGATTAATACTGTGGGTTGTGGCTGGGCATTCTAAAGTCACCTTGTTTGGGAGTTCACTGCCGTCCTTCCTGAGTGATCACCCTCACGTTAGTTGGCTTTCTTCCAAGGGCATGCTGCAAACCATATTTTGCTTTCTGTGATCAAAACTATGCAAATGACCAGATGTTTGTTTTTCTTTATAGCTTATAGACACCAGTGGAGATTAAATTGACTTACCTTTTCATGGCCACTGTATTTGTGGTTTTGCTTTTTGCTGCAAGCCTGTATTTTCTTGGATTTTATTTCAAATGCACTATGTGACCTTGTGCACAATGTATTTTATCATTTTTTTCCTATCATTTTTCTCTCCAACACAGGCAAGTAAAGTGACTCACTCAAGCTAATACAGCTTATTAGTGGCATTGTGGGAACTGGAAAGCATTCCTCATATTCCTAGGGTTCTTCGCACTGTTTTACACAGCATTCTTAGTGTAAAAGCCAATTAATCCTTACAGTTAGTTTACTGATCATTTACAGATGTCTTAATGTAAGACGTCTCATACCAATTCCTTAAGATTTCTGCAATGCCCTCTGTGTTTTAATGCTACTCTATTAGAAAATTAGTGAGAGACCACAAATATATTTAGTATTGTTAATATCACCCATCTTTGAAATCTTCCATAAACAACATAGTTTTCTGGGTTCTTTGGCCATAGAGAAACACAGCCTTTGACTGTGCAACACAAAATAAGTTATCAAATAAGAAAGGTGAATGAAGTCATATGCACTAAGGCTTCTTTAAGTGCCATAAAGTGGACTGAACTGGATGAAATGGCCACTTTCAGTGTGTTTACATAAAAGGATGCAGAGAGGATGGAGAACTTGACCTTCTTGATTTGGTCTCGTGACTCTCACTTAGTAATTTGTTTTCATTAGCAGAAGAGGCTAATGAAAGAGTTTTTTCTCCTTCAGCAATAGACCCAAAAGACTAGGGAAATCACATAAGATTTCAGTGGAGCATCCACATGGATGCAATGTTGACAATTTTTAATGCAATCACCTTTTTTGTCAAAGTATCCCCATGTATATTTAATACATAGTGAATAAATGTCAGTGCTAAGACTCGTTTGTGCTATTACTATACTCTAATTTACCTGTTGAGGATATATTCAGCAACTTATGACTGAATTGAAAATGAAAATGAGATACTTATCGTGATGATAAGTGGAATTCACTCAAATTCAAGTCCAGAAGAAAAATGGCACTGCACCACAGCCAGAAACTTTCACAGAAAAACAATTTCCAACAATATGACTTACGCTCATTTACCGTCCTAGAACTCTGTCTTTTCCAACAAAGCTTTGCAATCATTTGAGGGTGGCAAACCTGGAAAGCACATTATTCTCTAAACATGGCATTGCCCACTTGCATGTCACTGTAAATAAAGGAACCTTTGCAGAGTCTGACATGTGGGGCACCAGAGGGCAAGTTACCTCAAAATTAACTTCTGTCTAATATGATTAACAGTCAGCAGCTGCAGGTGACTCAATGCCTCTGACACTCCAGGAATACCTAATTGCTTTTCTTCAAGAATAATATGCAGAGACTTTGAGCATGAAGTTATTTTTTAGACTCTTCTCAAGATTTGACTCTCCCAGTTCTTTTAAAGGAAAATAATTTAACAAAAATAACCTCATTACAGTAAATTGGCCATAGGGGAACAGATATATCCTACAATGTTGAGTGGAAAAAGAAGCATAATATTAAATTGCATGTAAATATGATCTCAAATAGCTAAGATACACACACATACTCAAAGCAGAGAGGATAATAAATCAAGATGCTAATAAATCAAGATGCTAGCCATAGCTTGTCTTCAGGCAGTGAAATTATAGGAAATTGTCGTTTTCTTCTTTGCAACTTTTTAGGTTTTTATCTTTCTTTTTAGTTTTAGCATGTGCTACATTTTTTTAGCAGAAAGAAAAAAGGTCACCACATTAAAATGATCAATTGGGAACATTTCTCCATAACTGTTGCCCGGTATGTCCAGTCGTTGGTTAAAGATCAATTTCTTTAGCCTAACTAAATAAAAAGAGAGAAATTCTTTCCTTTTAGTTTTCTGGCTTGAATATGGCACATGCATTCCTGAGAAATTCTTTTGTCCTTTGTTGGCTAGATGCAGGATAGCCCACAGAACCACCTGGCTCCTACCTCTGATCTGCTGAATCAGAATCTCTAGAGGCTACACCCAAGAATACACAACTAAACAAGTGTCCCAGGTTATTTTAAAATATGCCAAAGCTGAAGTGCTATCACAATAGTTGTCAGAGAAATTATAGCTACTTTTATCACTACAGCTACTATAGGTGAGGTCTCCCTTCAGAATCACATACAAAACTAAGAAGACACAAAGGCTCACTTGGGAGCTATCACTTACTGTTCCCTTTTCTCTATATTTATGGTCACAGCTCACTGGGCCAAGATATATAGATAGTTTATGCTCATTAGTTCAGGGTAGAGGATGAGGAGAGAGCCTTTTCCTTCCCCATACCCTAGTTTACTGACTCTTTCTCCATACTGTTCAGATCATGAAGTTATTTTCTATAATTTTCATTTTTCCACATAAACAATTTCTTAGTACCTGTTATGAGCATGCTTGGTACTTTGCTAGTTATAAGAAACAACAGTGACTGAGATAGTACCTACCTGTTAGTTTGTGATTATTTCTGTTAACAGATTACCATAAGCTTAGTAACTTTAAACAACACACATTTCTTAAGTTGTGGAAATGAATAGTCTAAAATGAGTCTCGCTAGGCTAAACTCAAGGCACCGTGCTGAGAGAGCTGTGTTTTCTTCTAGTGTCTCTAGGGGGAAAAAAAAATCTGTGTCCATATTTTTTCCAGCTTCTAGAGGCACACATTTCTTGGCTCATAGCCCACTTTATCCATATTCAAGGCCCACAAAGTTAAATCTCTCTGACCCTTCTTCCTTCACCCTCACTGGCCTCTAACCACAGCCATGAAGGATTCTTTGATTTCAAGGGTGCATGTGAATAGATTGGGCCCATCAGGATAAGTGAGAAGCACTTTTTTATCGTAAGGTCTTTACCCTTAATCACATCTACAAAGTCCCTTCAGCTATGTGAGGTAACATATTCAAAGTTCCCAGTGATTAGGATGTAAACATCTTTTATGGGGGCATTATTCTGCCTACCACACTACTCAAAGAAATTCAGTTCTGGCAAAGAAAATATAAAATAAAAAAAAAAAAAATCACAGAGCAATGTGCTGCATCCTATAATAATGACATGTGCAAACACCCATGGAAGCTTTAAAAAAACAAAAAAAAGAACAACAAATTCACTTTTGGGAAAAGTCTGTGTAGGTTTACCCAAGAAGGTGATGCTTGAGTTGGTTTCGGATGATGATCAGGGAGAGAAAACAAGACAAGGAGTGATACACTCAGATTTCAATCCAGCTGTACCACTCATGAGCTCTATGATCACGGGCAAATTTCTTAACTCTTTTGAGCCCAGTGTCCTCAGTTATGGAGTGACTAATTTATTTCTCATAGTTTGCTACATGTATTAGCTAAGTTACAGGTGGTGAAAGTGCTATGCAAGCTGCAATGTTCAGTAAATGGAATGGGTTACATTCATTAATATGGCTTCTAAAGAAATAGAGTTTCTAGATATTACAAATGAAATACAGGCAGCCAGTAAAATTTGAATTTCAAATAAACAAATAAATTTTTGGAATAAGTATGCTCCATGCAATATTTGGGAAATACTTATAACTAAAAAGATATTTGCTCTATATCTGAAATTCAAATTGAACTAGGCATTCCATATTTTATCTGGCAACTCTTTAAATGGGGTTGTAATCACTTTCTGCTACTAAGAGAGCAATTGCTACATGCTCTTGGTCTTTTGTGAAAAAAAAAAAATCTAGGAATGTCTTTTTATTCTACAAGAGAAGCTATTGAAATTGATGCTGTGCAAGATTCAGGGGCACTGGCTTTAAAGTCAAAAGGTCATGAATGTATCCCACAGCTCCCTAAAATGCCAGCAGAGCAATTCTTCCACTTCTGAGCTGGAGACAGTGGAGTGGAGAATGGATCATAGACTTTGGAGTAAGACACACCTGGATTTCAAACACGGCTTATCCATTTATAACCTTTGTGACCTTGGAAAACAACTTCATCTCTGAGTCTTAATGTCCCCACCTATAAAGCCAAGATAATCATAAAATAGCTCTATGAAGTAGATTCTAAGGATTCAATGAAGTCTTTCTCTTAGAGACTTCCCTTAACACACTGCCATGCACAGACATTGTGAAATCAATATAACAGAAATGCTAGAGAGCTTTATATTCTTAGGACAGAATCTACACTGTAATTAACTTTCATTTTATAAACAATAATGTTCCTAGTAAATCTAATGGCCTCATTATTGTGTGAGATATAATAGCCTCATTACTTTTTCACTACATCAGGATTCACTGGGCCAGGCACTTGGATGGGTCTTGAGGGGAAATAAGACAGAAACACATAGAACTTACTCTCACAGTGCTTAGTTTTGCTAGGGTATCAAGTAAAAAAGAAAATGGTCACAGAGCATATTAGAAATTGGTACAATTTTCACCCCATTCTTTATTCCAAATTACTCCTTTGAATCGTGGGGACTGAAAGACTGGGAACTACATTTCCCAGATTTCCTCGCCAGAAGGCTTCAAGATAGTTTTGCCAGTCTGAACCACAACTTGACATTTGTATGGCAGAAGAGAAGCAGAAGCCAAGCTACCCTTTCTCTGAAGCCACAGGCAGACACCTGGGCCTCAAACATATTGAAGATTGGATAGCTGCCTGTAGGCATTTCCACAGGGGCTGGAGGAAGCACAAGCTGGAATCAAGATTGTCGGGAGAAATATCAATAATCTCAGATATGCAGATGACACCACCCTTATGGCAGAAAGCGAAGAAGAACTAAAGAGCCTCTTGATGAAAGTGAAAGAGGAGAGTGAAAAAGTTGGCTTAAAGCTCAACATTCAGAAAACTAAGATCATGATATCCGGTCCCATCACTTCATGGCAAATAGAGGGGGAAAGAGTGAAAACAGTGGCTGTCTTTATTTTTCTGGGCTCCAAAATCACTGTAGATGGTGATTGCAGTCATGAAATTAAAAGACGCTTGCTCCTTGGAAAGAAAGTTATGACCAACCTAGACAGCATATTAAAAAAAAGAGACGTTACTTTGCCAACAAAGGTCCATCTAGTCAAGGCTATGGTTTTTCCAGTAGCATGTATGGATGTGAGAGTTGGACTATAAAGAAAGCTGAGCACCAAAGAATTGATGCTTTTGAACTGTGGTGTTGGAGAAGACTCTTGAGAGTCCCTTGGAATGCAAGGAAATCCAACCAGTCCATCCTAAAGGAGATCAGTCCTGGGTGTTCATTGGAAGGACTGATGTTGAAGCTGAAACTCCAATACTTTGGCCACCTAATGTGGAGAGCTCACTCATTTGAAAAGCCCCTGATGCTGGGAAAGATTGAGGGCAGGAGGAGAAGGGGATGACAGAGGATGAGATGGTTGGATGGCATCACCGACACAACGGACATGGGTTTGGGTGGACTCCGGGAGTTGGTGATGGACAGGGAGGCCTGGCGTGCTGCAGTTCATAGGGTCACAAAGAGTCGGACACGACTGAGCAACTGAACTGAACTGAACCTCCCTAAATGCCACATAGCAATTGTGACCATATGCACCAGTGCCTTGCTATTTCCTGATCTAGGAGAAGTGTTCAAAGGGACCAGAGGGAGAAAGCAGCAACTTCTAGATTCCTGAGAGTAGACCTGAACCTGAAATCTAGTAGTGGCTTCCTTGACATTCTTTCATCTAGTTCTTCCAATTGTTTTGTGAGCACTTTATTTTCCATGGTGAATCTCTTTCTTGAAATGTCTGTAAAGGTGTCCATTTTCCTGACCAACCCTGATTAATAACAAGCAACTGCAGTACCATACCACAAACACAAAGTGATCTGGATATACATAATATGGACACCTAATAGAACCTTTAATGGAAATGGGGAAGTTTCTTTCAAATCAAAATGTAGCTCATAAGAGGGACATTAACTATTACTGCATGGCTGAACTCAGAGACAAAGGAGAAGAGTGGTGAACCCTATGGCTAGAGAAGTAAGGGAGGAAGGTGCTGGTTAGATTGCAAAGGGTCTTGTAAAATTATGCTACTGGATGATGGTAGGGCAAGTGGGATTAAAGGAATTTATGCAGAGGAATGATACAATGGCATCTGAGAAAAATTCTTCTACTTCTACTGTATGGAGATTGGTCTGCATAGTCTAACAACAGAAACAACACCAGTTAAGATAGCATTGTGACAGACCAGATGAGAGAACACAGGGACTTGGACCACAGACACAGAAATACAGATGTGGGAAGTGGTTAATTTCAAGATTTCATTTTCCTTTAGATTTGACAAGATTTGGTGATGGATTAAAATGTGGTTGGTGAGGGAGATAAAAGAAGTCTAGGATATGACAAGTTTCTAGCTTTGGGAACCAGATAGAGGTGTCATATACTGAAATGTACAAGTTTAATGAAATGCTCAGTTTGGGGAGAAAAACAGACTTTTGACTATTAAGCATGATGAAGAGAAACACTTTTTAAGTGTCCAATTAGAGATAGCCAGCCAGCAGTTGGATAGAGGCCTAGAATTCTAACAGAGGCATTTAAAGAGGTATTTTCACTGTAAATGAGATGCACTGGCATATATGAGAGTTTAACCTAGAGAAGATGTGTAAAGTAAGAATAAAAAGATGACTTAGTACAGATGTCTAAGGAATTTCAAATTTAGAGATTTCAAAAAAGTATGGTAAGCTGAACTTAAAAGCTCTATAGGTATCCAGTAGAAGTTCTCAAAAGAGATCCACTGGATTTATCCACATGCATGCCAGTCATCATCTTAATACAAACCTTTCCTGGTAAAGTGATGAAAGTAGAAGACAGACTACAGCAAACTGAAGAAAATATCAGAAGGAAGGGAAAAGAGTCAGCAAGTGCAGAAAATTCTGAAAAAGTCTAAGAAGAGTCATAAATCAAAAGGGCCATAACTAGTGAATGAAGTAGTAATGCAGTGAAGGGTGATTTTTACAAATTGAGCTTCGATGCTATTGTGTTGGGGCCATTAGTGAGGTTTCGGATAGAGGAGAGAGAAAGGATGATTGAATAACAATCCCAATAAATGAGGAGGGAGTGGAATCTAGAACTGTGGTGCAAGATCAACCTCAGACTGGATAAGAGCTTTAAGAAGGATACATGAAAATGTAGATATCTATTGGCCAGGTGACAGAATATTGGGAAAATTACCTCTGAAGAGCATCTATCTTTACTGAGAAGTAGCAGGCCACTGAAATCTGTTGAGAGTAAGGAGAAAGATGGCAGCATTTTGAGAAGACTAGAATCAGTTTGAATCAGCCACACTTTAAAATTCATCTAAAAGGATAAATACCTTATCAGAAAAGAAAAGGACTAATAGGAAATGTTGCAGGCCCAGCATCCATAGCATCTGAGAGTCCAGAAGCTAAATCCCAGCAATTGTTCTTCTGATCATATGACCACTAGCATGCGAGCTAACTTGTATAAGTCAGTTTCCTTGTCTGTAAAGTTAATAAAAAATACCCATCACACACAGCTGTCATACATATTAGATTGATAACTGATGCAATGGATATCTGCACTTGTGCCCTCCCAACATCCCCCTTTCCCCTTCTTATATCAGAACACTTCTTTACCACTGGGTATACATTCCATGAAATTTGAGAGGGACTTAACCTGTCCCCCCTGTGGATATGTGATCCACACATGGCCAATAAGAATACTGACACCCCCCCAAGCCCAAGACCACCGTGATCAATTCATACATCTATGTCTATCTTTAATACAAGCAGAGCCAACCATTTTTCTTTGAGATTCCTGTTTAAAAGGAGGCATACTGCAATATACACCCAGTTTCTAGAGGCCACCTTTGCCACCATATTTGCCAAGAAAGGGGCTTCCCTCATGGCTCAGACAGTAAAGAATCTACCTGCAATGCAGGAGACATGAGTTTGATCCCTGGGTTGGGAAGATCCCCTGGAGAAAGAAATGGCAACCCACTCCATTGTTCTTGCCTAGAGAATTCCATGGACAGAAGAACCTGGCAGGGCTACAGTCCATGGGGTCACAAAGAGGCAGACACAATTGGGCAACTAACAGTTGTCAAGAAAAGGCTCAACCTTCCCTGATACTAAAAGTAATAGAGTAGAAGACTTAGCTGTGAAATGGAAAAAGGAACAAAACTTTTTTTTTTCATTTGAACATGCAGATGAAGTCATGTCTATAGAAAAAATCAACTTCTGGGCTTTAACTTCATGATCCAAGTAAATTTTTTTCTTACTGTAGTTAAGGTTATTTTTCTGTCACAAACTAAAGAACTCCAACTACATGACAATATAAAGTGTTTAGATGCTGTGTCTGGGACAAGGGTTTGATTAAAAATAGGTATTATTATTACTGGAGTAGTCATGCTTCCCACCTTGGTATCCATAATTTGTTCTCTTTTTCTGCTTTGCAAATAAGCTCATCTGGATCTTTTAAAAAACCATTGCTGCCATTTTTTTTTTAATGTCGCCACAGAAAAAAGTGACAAAGTTGCTAGAAACTTCCTTGGTGTTGTGGGACAGTGCAACGAAGGTACGGAGAAGGGGTTGAAGATGTGTCCCTGATGTCCTGTCTAGATTTCAATCACCACTGGAAGATGTGATCCATTCTGTTGGTGGAAAGGATATAAAGTTATATGGTTTATGGAAAAAGAAATCCATTTCAGCCTATAGTGACTCATAAATGAACCAATATAATGAGTATAAAATAAATCGAGTACATTTGATAAGATCAGACAAATTTCAAGGTTAAAAAAGGATAACTGAAACAGACAACATCCTAAGAGTAAATAGGAAACTCAACCAGTGCTGGTAAAGGCTGATTGGCACAATACAAATTATCCCAGAGAAAGGTTAAATACAATAGTAAAGTGGCACAGCAGGGTGCCAAGTGCTCTGAATAGGAAGAAAACAGGTACATCAGAAAGACAGTATCAAAGAGAAATGACTGAGGGAGCAGTGGGTCCATGTGTGCTCACGATTTATCAGCACTGGACTTGGCAGGATCTAGATGCAAGCTGAGTCAGGTAATAAAAGTCTAGTAGTTGTCTGAAGCTCCCTCAAAACATTATAGAGCTCACACTGTTAGCTTCTTCCCATTGGATGGTTGTCATTACAATGATTTTTATATAGTCTGTCTGTTCCCAATTCACCTAAGGAGCCCATGAAGAATGAGAACACTTTTTCACTATTACAGCAACTAAATGGAGTCACCATGAATGCTAATTAGTAGGATACTGGAATTTCTTCTCTACATTCACCACATTATTTTTTCTGATCAAATCTTCCTCTTTTGCATGCTGGGCTCCTATTGATTCCATTTCAGCAATGTGTAATCCTCAAGAAACTTATTTTGTCCTTATTTGGTAATTTTTCAGATTGTTCTAGATCTGTTTTGAGCTAAAAATCAAGAGATGTTGAACCACAAATTTCTAAGAATATCCAGGCACAACTGTGTGCATGTTCCAATGCAGGACAGAAACCAGGAACTCAGTGCTAAAAACAGTCACTCCATTTTATCTCAATTAACAGGAGATCCTGAGTTTTACAATAATACTGTAAAAGCACTGCTGGGTCAAGCAGAATCCCTGCACCTCAACTTCCCCTTGTGTGATGCTGATCCCTTCTGAACACTTCTGATGACTTGTCAAAAATTCATCTGTTTTTCAATATGAGATGCAGGGAAGATACAGATTGACTTATGTTTTTGAAAAACAGTAATAAAGAGAAAAACAAGTACACTTTCCAAATCTCTAAAGAAAAATCTCAAAGACAGACAATCATTACAAGAAAAGCCAGGGAATCACGATTAAGGTAAGCATACAAACACGAATACAAGCAGAATACCTAAAGTCATAGAATTCAAGTGGCAGTGATGACAGAGAGACAGTTTGTGGTGGGCAGTTTTACCAAAATTGTATTCTCTGTTCTTCAAAGCCACCCCAAACTCATAACAACTGCAACAATAAGCCCTATTTACTTGATTTTAACTTACTTCACATAAAGTGTCAAAAATCTTTAGAAAGATTTGACTTTTATTGATTTCTAAATTAAGTAAAAACCATGTCTTACATGGCTTTCCAGGTAGCACAATGGGTAAAAATCCTGCCGGCCAATGCAGGAGACAAAAGAGATGTGGGTTCGATTCCTATGTTGGGAAGATCCCCTAGATAGGAAATGGTAACCAATTCCAATATTCTTGCCTGGAGAATTCCATGGACAGAGGAGCCTGGTGGGCTATGGCCCACAGGGTCTCAAAGAGTCAGACATTACTGGAGCAACTTAGCACACATGCACATGTCTTACTACACAGACACTACTTCAGGACAAGCCTCCCAACCTTTCTTACAACCAGATACTGCCTTTGGGGCTTAGAACCTACCCATATTGGAATTCTGGAACAGAAAATATATTAAGTCAATTATTAAAATTCAAAGACTCATATTTAGGTAAAATATAGAATTAGATACCATATCATTAAAGAATACAAACCTAATGTCACTTGCCATACAACTTTTATTGGAAAAGGAAAGTGGAGCTAACAATATTTACTTCTCATAATTATTGTGATACTGGTATAAGAAAATTTATGTAAAAATAATACTTCCTTGCATAGTAGTTGACCAACATATGGAAGGTGCTTACCTTTATGTCTGAAAGCCTTGGTTTCAATAGCTGCTTTCTTCTGAGGTATCTTTTTTCCTGAAAGATCTGGGAAGCTCTTGAGTAGTCATAGAGCACTCAGGGGCAAACACAACAGAAGTTACTCTATTTTACTATAAATAGAAGTTAATGGTTTATCTACACCTTGCTCAAGGTTGATCTCAAGGAATTAATAATGACAATCAGAGAATTTTATTCCCACTGATATTTAATCTTATTCATCTTGCCTGGGGAGGCCGTCAGACATATATAGGCTTATTTTAGAGCCATACCTATTGAGAGTTCAGTTCAAACCAATGTAAAAGTATTTTTTGTCAACTGTCACTTGATTTCACCCATATTCTTTATTGTTTAACAATTATTTTATAACTTTTTTTCTGTGCTACTCTTTCAACAGGCTGGCAAAACAAGCAAGAAATCTATTATTGTATTATTCAAATATATACCAGACAGGATGGGTTAGGTTCTGCAGCAGTAACAAAGAATCTATAATCCTTAGAGGTTAAAAGAATAAAGGCCTATTCCTGGTTTGTACTCCATGTTCTCCTTGGATTGGCCAGGGGTAGGATGCAGGGGCAATCTGCTCTACATTATGTTCACATAGCAACACAGACTGAAAAAGGCTTCATCTCTTTGCTTCTGCCATGAAAAAAGCAAATGTAATGAAACCTGAATTAGCTTATGGAGATTCTGCAAAGAAGCTCTTATTTCCTGAACTAAAACAGGTCATTTGACTATGTGCTTAGTCATCCTGTCACATCCAACATTTTCCAATCCCATGGACTGTAGCCTGCCAGGCTCCTCTGTCCATGGGGATTCTCCAGGCAAGCATACTGGAGTGGGTAGCCATGCTCTCCTCCAGGGGATCTTCCCAACCCAGGGATCGAATCCAGGTCTCCTGCATTGCAGGCAGAGTCTTTACTGTCTGAGCCACCAGGAAAGCCTAAGTTTTGGGTGGAATGCCATTTCCTACTCCAAGGGATCTTCCTGACCCAGGAATCAAACCTGAGTCTCCTGTATTGACAGGCAGATTCTTTTAACCACTGAGCCACCTGGGAAGCTCCATTTGACAATGCCTATCTTCAAAAGGAATGGAGAAGTATAGACTGATCATGAACCTAGAAGGAAGAGAAACGAAATCTTTATGGAATAGCTTTAATGACTATTAGGGCTTCCCTGGTGGCTCAGATGGTAAAGAAACTGTCTGCGGTGTGGGAGATCCAGGTTTGGTCTCTGGGTCGGGAAGATCCCTTGGAGAAGGAAATGGCAACCCCCTCCAGTATTCTTGTCTGGAGAATTCCATGTACACAGGAGTCTAGTGGGCTACAGTCCATGGGGCCACAAAGAGTCAGACACTACTGAGTGACTAGCACTTTAATGACTATTATAGAGACAAATTTTGTTCTGCATCACTTATATATATATTAATTTCTAACTTACCTAATTATATTTTAAGATCAAACATACATAACTGCCATGACATTGGAGATCTTCTCCCCTGACAGTTAAGTAAGCATTCAATATTTCTCTCATGGTTTAAGATCACATTGGAATCAACAAGACAAAACCTGTCAGGTCAGGTGGGCCATATAATGTAACAATTACAGCCAAACCACTGGTGAATTTTAGATCTCATATTTCCCTGTAGACAAAGAAAATTATGTCTAATTAAAACTCTGAAAAATTTATCAAATTCTTACTATGTGCCAAGATTTACACTGAAAATAAAATAGCTGACAATTCTAACTGGTATATTCTTTAACACTCTTAGCCAATGTTATGCGGCAATGTATTCATAAAACATTTGCAAATTTCAAGATAAAAATGTCTTCCTCTAATTTACAAATGAGGGCTTTAAATTTGATTCAGAATGAGCTTGAAATTTAACATAGAAAAAAAATGACTCCATTGTAATTACATATCAATCTCTACCTTTTCATTTAAGTAGCAGAATAATTTTATACATGTACACATATGTTTTCCCCCTGGGTAAATGATACTGACTCTTGGAAGTGGAATCATGAATCAATACAATGCCATGTAGAATCAGAGGAAGTATTTGGACTTACCATTTTCAACTGTGCTATTTTATATTTTCATATTCGTGTGACTAATTGTTTTTGCATTCTAAAGTATAGCAAAGTAGAAATTTCACAGGATGAAAGCCAGCCATCTCTGCTTATATGACATGGCCATCTGATATTCCTTTGTGAGCTATTGTAGCTTAAAAAACATCAAGAATTCAAATGCAAGGAGCTGCTAGAATGATAATAAAGATCAAGAATTCATATGCAAGGAGCTGCTAGAATGATAATAAAGATAAGAACTGAAGAGTGCCACTAAATATCAAGGATGAACTTAAGGAAATAACTTAATAGTTGCAGAATAAGTTTTGGAAGATAATTTAAAGGTCTTGTAACTATAGAGAATATATCCTAGAATGTTATACTTATCAGATTTTTTTTTGAAAGCGTATGTTTTACTTACAAACATTTCTAGAGCAATAGCTGTGTACCAGCTACTTGCAAGAGGTTGGGAATATCGTAGACCTCCACCTCAATGGACAGGGAAGCCTGGCGTTCTGCAGTCCATGGGGTCGCAAAGAGTCGGACATGACTGAGTGACTGAACTCAACTGAAGCACCTCAAAAAGTTCATCTTTTTGTCAGAAAGGAACAAAAGAAAAGAGTAAGATGGTTATAAATTATATTCTAATTGAAGTGTTTATAAATATGTTTGGGGAAAACATAATTGATTGGTGGTCTGCAGGTATGGGAGATGCTGGATAACAAGTTCTTCTTGAAGAACAAGAAGGAGTTTGCTCAGGGGAGAAGAGGGGACAGGGAACAGAGAAGCCAACTCAAATTATGGGATCCCCAAAGAGCATGGTATGAAAAGAAAATGGCAAGAAGCTTGGTGTAACTGCAGCACAGTAAGGGGGATAGGAGGGGCAGAAAGAATGGCTCAAATAAAAACTGGAGCCAGTTCTTAGATGGAATTACATTTTTTTTTTTTTTGAGGCTATGATGTTTCAATGGTAGCTCATAGAAGGTATGATCTTATTTATATTTTGGAAAGCACCCAACTACGTAGGAAGCCCTTGTATTAACCATATGGTCAAAGAGAAATCACCATCCTCCTGACTTTTTTTCTGAAGTTGAATTTTTTTCCTGATTAATCCAAATAAATAGATCACCCTCAATAATGCAGATGCATCATATCAGCTGACGGTAAGAACAAAAACTGGGGTTCTCAAAGAATAAATTCTACCTCAAGACTGTACCATTAACTCCTACAGCAATTTCTAGCCCACTGCCTGCCCCGTGGATTTCAGAACTGCCAAAACTGCCATAATCACATGAAATAATTACTTAAATACACACAAACACACATACTTCACACGCTTGACTTGTTCTGGTTAGCTGATATTTTTCTTCAAATTATGTAAGTTTTCAACTTTTCTAATCATTTTAGTTATAATACAATCAAAACCAAAATTGATATTTTTTACACATAAGCCCCCTTTCTATTATCCTATTACAATAGGAATTGCTCTCTATCTGTAGGAGAGCAGGAAAATTCATAGACTTCCAGATTCAGAGTGATTGCTTGGAGCTTGGTAAAAGACTTGGTTGATCCATGTCAATGTATGGCAAAAACCACTACAATATTGTAAAGTAATTAGCCTCCTATTAAAATAAATTACTTAAAAAAAAAAAGACTGTCTTTGCTAATTAGGACTAGTCCAACTTTCCAGGAGGAAAATTATTCTTCCATTACTGAGAATGTCTTGGAATATAGATCATTTTCCTTAATCATGGGCTAGAATATGACACAACAGCAAATAGTTCAAAGACTTTTTGGCTTATTAGAAAATGTGCACACACAATTTCTTCATCTTGCTATCTGACCATTGCAGGTTGGCAGGGGGCACTCTTCATTATAGTCATTTATGGAGCCATTCTGATGGAGCAGCCAGCACCTAAAAAGTTATAGACACCTGGCCATAGGGAAGAAAGATCTGAAGGGACCACTTCCCCTGGCTCCAACAGTTAAACTCAGCAAGTTTCACTTATCTACCCAACTGCATGAGGGCCAGGAAGTACAATCCCAGCATGCCCACAGAAGATGGATAATTGGTGAACAGTACTAATAGCAACCACACTTGCTAAAATGTTCTTCCTTCCTCCAACTACCTCACCCAGGAACCAGAGTAATCCAGAGACCCTGAAACTGGGGCAGGGCAATAATTTTGTATCACTGATGGTTGACCATGTAGATAGAGGTAAAAGCTGGAAAAATTGGTTTCTGGTCTGGGTCATTATTCTTCTTCCAACTTTTGTGTATAATAACAAAAAGATGGTCCATCTATATTTCACAACACATTCTAAAGTACCAAGAGTGTTACTGATTTGAGACAATCTATCTCCATTATAAACAAGTTGTTCATTACCTATGTTTATCGAACTGGATTCCCAGTATTAGATTGTTGGTTTGACTTTTTTTTTTTGGCCCATTTTCGGTTATTGTTCTTTTTTTTTTTTTTTTCCAAATCCCACTGCCATGATCTTTAAAAAGCGCAGAGATAAATCCATGCACCTATGGACACCCTAACTTTGACAAAGGAGGCTAGAATATACAATGGAGAAAAGACAAAGTCTTTAACAAATGGTGCTGGTAAAACTGGTCAACCACATGTAAAAGAATGAAACTAGAACACTTTTTAACACCACACACAAAAATAAACTCAAAATGGATTAAAGATCTAAATGTAAAACCAGAAACTATAAAACACCTAGAGGAAAACATAGGCAAAACACTCTCTGACATAAATCACAGCAGGATCCTCTATGACCCACCTCCCAGAGTAATGGAAATAAAAGCAAAAATAAACAAATGGGACCCAATTAAAGTTAGAAGCTTTTGTACAACAAAGGAAACTATAAGCAAGGTGAAAAGACAGCCTTCAGAATAGGAGGAAATAATAGCAAATGAAGCAACTGACAAGCAGCTCCTGCAGCTCAATTCCAGAAAAATAAACAACCCAATGAAAAAAATGGGCCAAAGAACTAAACAGACATTTCTCCAAAGAAGACATACAGAGGGCTAACAAACACATGAAAAGATGCTCAACATCACTCATTATCAGAGAAATGCAAATCAAAACCACAATGAGGTATCATTTCACGCCAGTCAGAATGGTTGCTATCCAAAAGTCTACAAACAATAAATGCTGGAGAGGATGCAGAGAAAAGGGAACCCTCTTACACTGTTGGTGAGAATGCAAACTAGTACAGCCACTATGGAGAACAGTGTGGAGAGTCCTTAAAAAACTAAAAATAGAACTGCCATACGACCCAACAATCCCACTGCTGAACATACACACCAAGGAAACCAGAATTGAAAGAGACACATGTACCCCAGTGTTCATCACAGGACTATTTACCACAGCCAGGACATAGAAGCAACCTCAGAGAAGGTGATGGCACCCCACTTCAGTACTCTTGCCTGCAAATCCCATGGATGGAGGAGCCTGGTAGGCTGCAGTCCATGGGGTCCTGAAGAGTCGGACATGACTGAGCGAGTTCCCTTTCACTTTTCACTTTCATGCATTGTAGAAGGAAATGGCAACCCACTCCAGTGTTCTTGCCTGGAGAATCCCAGGGACGGGGGAGCCTGGTGGGCTGCCATCTATGGGGTCAAACAGAGTCAGACACGACTGAAGTAACTTAGCAGCAGCAGCAGAGGCAACCTAGATGTCCATCAGCAGACGAATGGATAAGAAAGCTGTGGTACATATACACAATGGAATATTACTCAGCTATTAAAAAGAATGCATTCAAGTCAGTTCTAATGAGGTGGATGAAACTGGAGCCTATTATACAGAGTGAAGTAAGTCAGAAAGAAAAACACCAATAGAGTATATTAATGCATATATATGGAATTTAGAAATATGGTAACGATGATCCTTTATGCAAGACACAAAAGAGACACAGATGTAAAGAACAGACTTTTGGACTCTGTGGGAAAAGGCGAGGGTGGATGATTTGAGTGAATAGCATTGAAACATGAATATTATCATATGTGAAATAGATTGCCAGTCCAGGTTCAATGCATGAGACAGGGTGCTCAGGGCTGGTGCACTGGGATGACCCTGAGGGATGGGATGGGGAGGGAGGTGGGAGGTGGGTTCAGGATGGGGAACACATGTACACCCATGGCTGATTCATGTCAATTTATGACAAAAACCACTACAATACTGTAAAGCAATTAGCCTCCAATTAAAGTAAATACATTAATTAAAAAATGTTTTTATTGTGCCAAGTTACCAGGCTAACTGTATTCTAATGTGTGAAAGGCTTGATGTTACACCCTTGTGATACAGTATTGATTTCCCAAACAGATCAGACATGGCTGTAGTGATGTGTGGTATTGAATTTTGAAGGATTATTCATTTGTACATTTTGAGCCATTTAGTTTGTGAGGCTGCATAATCATAAATGCCAGGGAATACCTATCCATCTAGGTTCTTATATGATTTTGGGATTAGACTTGAGATTGCCCATGACGCCATGCAGAATTTTTACCTCTGCAGTCTAATTTTCCAATGGCATTCTCCCCAACCACAGAGAAGCAGCAGAGAGGAACCAATGGCAACACTGCTGACCTTATAAAGGAGTTGGAGACAGAACAAGCCCCCAACATGGAAGCAGACAGACTTTCTCTAAGCGTGGTGTCTGCTTAGTGTCAGAACTCTCTATTTCAGTGCTTCTCAAACTCTAGTATGTATATGAATATCCTGGGGATCTAGTTACTTATATAGATTCAGACTCATTAAGTCTGGGTTGGAACCTGACAGCCTGTATTACTGCAAGCTCCCAGGTGATGCTGATGTTACTGGTCAATGCATCACACCTAGGATTGTAAAGATCTCACTCCCCTAATATCTTATAGTTTACAATCTATTCCTGAACTCTGTATGGGCCTCCAAATTTCTGTGGCAGATCAAGTTTTCATTCTTAACACCTTTCTTCCTGAGTATGGGCTGCACGATGACTAACAGCCACCTTAAGTGTTTTATAAATGACCACTTTAAAAAAAAAAAAAAGAGTTACTTTTATTGAGCACTTAGGTTGTGGCAGTGGTAAATGTGTTGATACAATTTCTTATTTAGTGTTTCAGTATGTACTACTCTGAGATAAACAGTCTTATTTTCCACATTTTATAGGAAAAGAGAGGAAGGTTCTGGGAGATAAAATGACTTGCCTAGGTTTCAACAATTACCTGTGCCACTGGGCTTAAAACTTTACCCTACAATAATCCAGAGCCTAGGTTATGACCCTTGTAAGTGGGAATTTCATTTTTCTATTTATAGAAAGACCCCAACAAACCTTCTTTTCAAGTCTGCAAATGTACTGTGGAAGAAAAGCAAGGATGCCATTAGCTTAATAGAAAAAGTTACTCTTTTCTCAAGCAAAATATTCAAGTTTTTTTTTCTTATTTATTGCTCTAATGTCTCATTTTTAAAAGTCATGGTCACTACTGTGATTTATGTTTCTTATGATGTTATAATACTTAAATCAGTTTTAGGAAATTTAAGTTTTGAGAGACTATCTTCTTTTCTGTCTACTAATATTGGCTTAGTTAAATATACCCACAGTGATAAGTGTTTGGAAATATACCTGGTAAATTATTGCTGCAAAAATGTTGTGATACATTAATCGGAGCAACACTGAGTTTTAGGAAAGTTTTCATTTACACATACATCAATGCCCAATCAATATTCTATTATCATTATGCACAGTCTATTTTAATTGTAAACTTTTATATAGTTGCAGAAGTTAGGTTATTATGACTTTTCAAATTATATATGTAATTTAGAGCACTGAAAAGGCTACGTTAAAATTTTGTGAAGTGAAATTTTGTGAAATTTTTAAAGTAAAATTTAACTACGTTAAGATTAAGTGAAGTAAACTTCACTTAAAGATTACATTGCTATATCTTCAATAATCTATAAGGAAAAGAATCTGGAAAGGATGATACGTGTGTGTGTATTTATATAATGTATAACTGAATCACTTTGCTGTACACCTGAAACTAATGCAACATTGTAAACCAACTAAACTTCAATTAAAGATTTTTAGTCATAAAAAATGAAGATTATATTGCTATACCCAAAATGAAAAAATAAATATTAAAATCAGCTTAAGAACATATAGGGGCCAATTGTGATGTTTAGAATCAAATTGACTTCCTTCATTTTCTAGAATTTTCAACAATGAAAAAGTTAGGGTCGATTATTAAGAGACTCTAAATTCTTAGCATCAATAATGTATTTTCATGAATACCATACACTATCTTTTCTTCAAATAACTTTAAAAACCCTTTGGTGCATTTCATAAAATTATGTATGTGGATTTTTCCTTGTATTTGTTCTTATGACATTAATTTTTAAAAAGAATGTAACAAATCAATACTGAATAAATAAATTTAAAATTAGATACTCTTAAAAGGATACTTTTGGTTTGCAATCTGCAATGTATATCACTATGAGTAGAAACAAAAGTGTCTAAAAAACCACTACATATAGCCTCTAGTTGAAACTTTAGTGACATGAATATCTGACCATTGCGTATTTGACAAAAGCTTCAGATTTGAGATTAAATGTTTTTCAATATATTCCCAAATCTCATTGAAACTAAGAAGATATCATCTGGCTTTTGTTCTATATTCTAAAAATCAGTGGTGTCAAAAAGTATTTTATGTATTATTTACTCTAAATAGAAAGTACATAACAGGGAATATAGAAAACTTTAAAATCTAAATTTTGTCCAGAGTATAGTATATTGCAACCCCTTGCTTCCTATATACAGTTGAAAAATTGTTGAATGCTACCTCCCCACAATAGAGTGTATCTAGATTTAGTCTTTGTAAGTAGTCCTAAAACATGTGCATTATCTTTCTACAGATGTGTCATTCCCTGGGTCAAAAAGAATTCCAAATCTACAGATATAGAAATATGTGCTGTTGGGAAATTCACAAAATTAACAAAAATGTTATCTGCTCAATATGAATTGCAATAATGCATTACATACAAAAATAATGAAATAATGTCTAAAATTTATTATATTATTCAAAGTTATTTCATTAATCTCCTCTTACACTCCTGCTTACTATTTCGTTTTTACCTAAGCTTCTAAATAAAACATATTATATGTTATTTATGTTTGTACTGTGTATTTTGCCATACTGTTATAAAATGAGTCTACAGTTTCTTCCAATAAAGAAGAAAACTTCATATGACACGTGAGCATTGTCTGAATGTTAGAGTTTTTTATAAAAGTTGAACCATCAACCAAGAACAAAAACAAACCCCTGAGTGTAAAGAATCACTATCCAGAATTGCTATATTACTTAAGATGCCCAGGTTTTGAAAACTCAAAGACCTAGAAAGAAAGCATAACTCCCACACAGTAAAACAAAACAAGGCAACAGAAAATACCCTTTGGGAAGGTCCTGAAGTCAAATTTAACAAAGACTAAAAAGCATTCATTATAATTATGTTTAAAGAACCAAAGTAAAACATGTTTAAAGAAGGAAAAAGAGCGACATCAGCACTATGATTGTGTACAATACTCATTCTTTTATCTCTCATTTTTAACAACAAATTAGACCTCCATTCACAAACAAGAGTGCCTCTGGTGGAGTTGGGGGTTTCAACACCATATGCCAAAGGGCCCAGGAAATGGACAGACCTAGGATGGGCTGCAGAATCAGCACAGCCAGCTAACTTGCCACAACCTCTTTTGCCATGGTTAGGAAAAATCGTGGAGTGTGCTGACCTGGGAAGATACCACAGAAGAGAGAATTTTCACAATTCCAGACTTCTCAAGGGGAAAGTCTATTGGAATCCATGTCACTGAAGCAAAATATATGTAATTTATATATATATATATAATATATATATTATATATATACATATATATACACACATATATATACACACACACATATATATATATACACATATATATATATATATACATATATACTTACATATATATGTGTGTGTATATATATATATACACACATACATATATATATATATATATAATTTGAATGATTTTGGATGCAAAACATACAGAAAAAGAACTTTGCCAAAACCACCCCTCCACAACTCCACTGTGCGTGGGACTGAACTACCCAGCAATGGCACCTCTCCCACTGGGGAAAAGGAGAGCAAGGAGTGAGTGTCAGGCTATCCCAGGAGCATGGAACATGCCAGGAGAAAACCATTTCTCTCCAGAAGTATTAACTCCACAGTATTAATACTACCAGTATTAACTCCACCCACAGTATTAATGTGAGGACCTCCATGACTGGGGGGGCTTCCCTTGTGGCTCAGCTGGTAAAGAATCTGCCTGCAATGCAGGAGACCTGGGTTTGATCCCTTGGTTGGGAGGATCCTCTGAAGAAGGGAAAGGCTACCCACTCTGGTATTCTGGCCTGGAGAACTCCATGGACCATATATATAGTCCATGGGGTCGCAAAGAGTTGGACACGACTAAGTGACTTTCACTTTCACTTTCTATGACTGGGAAAAAGGCCATCAGGAAAGAGGTAAAATAAATATCAAAGGGGATTAAAAGAACATCATTCCTGATGATTGTGCTCACGACTTCAGCAAGAAGCCTGCTCATAAGCCTCTGCAAAGACCTCACTGTACGGTTTCTAGAACAAGGTCCACAGGAAATGCCCTAGAACAAGGTCTATGGGAAACCCCAATGCCACCAGTACTAAATTCATATCTCCTCCCACTCTGCAGCCTATTTATAATAACTAAGATGCAGAAACATGAGTTTTGTCAATAGATGTATGTATTAAAAAAAAGTTGTGGTGTACATACACACACACATATTAGATTATCATTTAGCCATGAGAAAGAAGGAAATCCTGCCATTTGTGAGAACAAAGATAGAAGTGGAGAGGGCATTATGCTAATAGAGATAAGTCATACAGAGAAAGACAAACACAGTATGATGTCACTTAATACGTGGAAACTAAAAAGCTTAACTTATATACACAAAGAGTTGAATGATGGTTATGAGGGGCTGAGGGATAGAGAAAAGGGGAACTGCTCATCAAAGGATACAAACTTCTAATGAGAAGATGATTAAGTTCTTGGGATATAATGCTCAGCATGGCGATCAGAGTTAACACTATACTGTATACATGAAAGTCACTAAGAGAATAGATCCTAAATGTTCCCCCCTAAGAAAAACAGATGATAATTATGTGATAGAGGTGTTAGCTAATACTGTGGTGGGAATCATACTGCAATATATTAATATATATATACCAAATCAACACATGGTACCTCTTAAACTTACACAGTGTTATTATATGTCAATTGTAACTCAATAAGATTTTAAGACCTCTTTAGCTTTTTAAATACTATAGCAGTATTTTCATGTATAATAATAATTCCTTAGATGCTATTAAAGAGTAGAGTATTGTTTTGTGTGCCATTAAGTTGCCCATTACTATTTCTGAGGTTTAATTTTTAAAGACTGTTCATTGCTTCCTCAAGATCTACTGTCACTTTTTGATCCTATTTTAATTTCTTGCCTCAGATTTTCTTCTTTACATTAGACACAGCTGGCTATAGTAGGTCCACTAATGTGTGATAGTCTTTGCGACACTTACATTCTTATGGATTCATTATAGTTGTATATATGCTGAGAATGTCAAAATCCATACTCTGTATTTCTAATGTGATATAGATAGTACTCTATGCATTTATCTATTCTCAAGCTATTCAACTATTCATCTTTTAAAATGTATTTGTTTAATTGTAGTTACATTAAATGTATATATTTATTAATTGCCTTGTTTTTTATATATTTTCAATTATATGAAACACGTTACTGAGTAAAACTGACTATAAAATATTTGTAAAAAAGTAAAGGAAGTTATGATGAGAAGGACTCATTCAATAGAGAATAAATTGACAAATTATGAAAACGAGCTAAATGAATTTCTGGACTTTAATTAAAACAACTAAAATGAAAAAATTCAGTAGAGAGTTCAACGGATTTGAACTGGCAGAAGAAAGACTCAAAGCCATAGATTAATCAAAAGAAGGTATATAATTTGAAAATCATACACACAAAAATAAAGACAATATAATAGAGCCTGAGAAAAATGTGCAACACTATTAAGTGGAAACCGTGGCAGATTTTACTTTCTTGGGCTCCAAAATCACTGCAGATGGTGACTGCAGCCATGAAATTAAAAGACGCTTGTTCCTGAGGAGAAAAGCTGTGACAAACCTAGATAGCGTATTAAAAAGCAGAGACATCACTTTGCTGATAAAGGTCTACATAGTCAAAGCTATGGTTTTTCCAGTAGTCATGTACAGAAGTGAGAGTCGGACCATAAAGAAGGTCAAGTGCCTAAGAATTGATGCTTTCAAATTGTGTTGTTGGAGAAGACTATTGAGAGTCCCTTGGACTGCAAGGAGATCAAACCAGTCAATCCTAAAGGAAATAAAGTTTGAATACTCATTGGAAGGACTGATGCTGAAACTCCTATACTTTGGCCACGTGATGTGAAGAGCTGACTCACTGGATGTCATAAATATCCTGATGCTGGGAAAGATTGGGAGAAGAGGGAGACAGAGGATGAGATGGTTGGATGGCATCACTGACTCAATGGACAGGAGTTTGAGCACACTCAGGGAGATAGTGAAGGACCGGGAAACCTGGTGTGCTGCACTCCGTCGGGTGGCAAAGTGCTTGACATGACTTATCGACTGAACAATACTAATCTTCACAACATACCAGTGGCAGTACCATGATGAAAAGGGAAAATATGAAGCAGAAACTAGTATTTGAAAAAATAGCTGAAAACAAATTCACAAATTTGACTTTATAAGATTAATTTAATATATCTACAATACAAAAAGCTCAAAAAAATCCAACTAGAACAAACATAAAATAAAGAAATTCACACAGATACATCACAGTAAAAAAAAAATCTAAAAGCTTAAAAAGAATAGCCTCTTGAAAACAGCAAGAAAATTACTTAACATGTAAAAAGGAACACCAATTAGATTAACAGCTAGCTTCTTATCAGAAATAGTGTAGGTTGGAAGACAATGAGATGGTGTTTATTTATTTATTTTTTTGTACTTTCTCTTTAAAATTTATTTATTTTAATTGGAGGAAATGATGAAAGAAAATAAACAGACACAGAATCTTATATCCAGAAAAACTATTTTTCAAAAATGAAGGTGAAAGAAACACATTCCCATATTAAGAAAAAAAAATGTGTTATTAGCTGATTCACCTTACAAAAGAAGAGCCTACTGAAAGAAGTTCTTCAGGCTTTATGTGATTCCAGATTATAAACCAAATCTATAGGAAAAACAAAAGATATCAGTAAATATAATTATAAAACACAGTATAAATGTATCTTTTTTCTCTCTCTTCCCTTAACTGATTTTAAAAATAGATACAAGCATACATATATACTCATATATTCACATGTATATATGATTGCATATGTATATGTTTCCATTCTTAGACTAATAACATAGAGATATAATATACTTCACAAAAGCATAAAAGAGACCTTTGGGAGCAAAGTAAGGAAGTAATACCAAGATAACATGAATTCACAAAAACAAATGGAGAATCAATAATGGTAGAAGATTACTTATAGTAAGAGGATTACTATAAAAATTCTATAAATATAGATGTTCTTTCTTTGTACAACTTTATGCCAAAGCTGATAAAATAATTATAACAATGTGTTTTCTGTAATATATATATATATATATATAATAGGTATAATAGTAAAAAAGAGGATAAGTGAATACAACTATAGAGAAACAATGTTTAATACATCACTGGAATTAGTTAATATAAATCTGAAATAGATTCTGAAACATTATATAGTAAGAACTAGAATGACAAGAATAGGGACTAAAAATACATAGTCAAAAAGATTTAAAAGAATTATTACACTAGAAAATATTCATCTAATGTATTCTTTTTAATGGCTGAGTGGATTCATTTCTATATTTGGCAAAACTAATAAAATATTGTAAAGTTTAAAAATAAAATAAAATTAAAAAAAAAAGAAAATATTCATCTAATACAAAAGAAAGTAGTAAACAGAAATAGAGGGGGAAATGCATGAGACAAAGCACAAAAGTAAAATGGTAGACATATAGCCAACCATCAAAGACATACAGCCACAGAGTATATCAATAATAATATAGTATTAATGTAAATAAGCAATCCGATCAAAAGGCAGAGATTGTCAGATAGGATGAAACACACACACACACACAACAACAACCAGATGCAACTATGTGCTATCCACAAGAGACACATTTTTGTTTCAAAGACACAGAGAGGTTGAAATGAAAAGAATGTAAAAATATACATCATGTAAATAGCAACATTAAGAAGACTGGAGCAACTATATTAATATCAGATGAAATAGGCTTTAATAATTTGTTACAGAGGTATGAAGAGTGTGTTACAGTAATAAATGTATAAACCCATCATTATGGTAAAGTAATTTAAAATAGATGTTTATCTAACAGCAGAGGCCAAGAATATCAAGTAAACCTGACAGAACAAAATGAGAAATAAACATTTCACCAATAACATTTGAAGTCTTCAACATGTGAAATTCAGGAATGGATAGAATAACTAGGTAGAAAATCAATCAGGAAATACAAGTCTTAACCAACATCATAAATCAACTAGACTTAGCAGGCATTTCAAGAACACTCCACTCCCCAAAACAGCAGAATACACACTTTTGTAGTGCACATGGATCATTCGCCAGACTAAATCATACATTAGTCCATAAAAGAAGCCTTAGTAAATTCAAAAGGATTCAAACTGTACAAAGTATTTTCCCCAATCACAATGGATTTGAATTAGAGGTTAACAACAGAAAAAAAGTCGGGTTAATTTGCAAGTATGTAGAAATTGAAGGACAGTTTTTAATAGTCAATGAGTCAAATAAGAAATCAAAAATTAGTCAATATATTGAGATAAATGAAACTACAGACACAAAATAACAAAACTTATAGGATACAGCTAGATTAGTGCTTAAGGAATCTTAGAGCTGTATATGTTCACATTATAGAAGATGAAGTAAACAGTCCAATATTTACCTTAACACACTGAAAAAAGACATTAAACCTAAAAGCAAGGAAAAGGAATAAAGGAAGAACTAGTGTAGAAATAAATTAAATAGAAAAAGCAATGTGTTAAATAAAAAGCTGCAAAAGCAATTCAAAAATATTTTGAGATGAATAGAAATGAAGATGCAAACTCATGCAACTAAGCCAGTGCTTAGAGAAATTTATAGTTACAAATGCTTACATTAAAATTTATACCTCAAATTGAACACCTAGCTTTTACCTTAAGACAGTATAAAAAATAACTAAATCTAAAGCAAGCACAAGGAAAGAAATAATAATTAGATCAAAACTAATAAAATAGATGATAGAAAAAACAGAAAAATTAAAAATGGTTCTTTGAAAGATCAGTAAAATTGACAAACTTTAGGGAAACTAAGTAAAACATGATTCTAATTACTAAATTAGAAATAAAGGAGGACATTACAATATGATTTACAGAAATAAAAGGATTGAGTGAATACTAACAATACATAGAAACAAATTAGAAACATTTGATGAAAATAGCAAATATCTAGAAAGATACAAAATACTGAAACTGATCCAAGGAGGAATATAAAACTAAATAGGCATAGGAAAACTAGAGATTGAATTAGTAATTAAAAGATTATCCACAACAAAAGCTCAGACCCAGATAGCTTCACAACTGAATTTGATCAAATATTTAAAGAAGTAGTACCTATTTTCACAACAATTCCACAAAGTATATACATAGTGGATGTTCATCAGTTACTATAAACATGGATCATTTAATCCTGACAACAGTCTAGGATTGGGAAGATCTTGCTCCAATTTTTAAATAAATGGCAAAAATAATTAGAGCTGACACTGGTCTGAATGCACTAAACACTGATCTATGTTCTATTCATATTGTCTCATCTAACCTTCATCCAATGGTCTAAAGTAGGTATTGCTATCATCTCATTCCCATTTTAGAGAGGGCAATTGAGGCACACAGCACTATCACAGCTCGACAAAGTAGTAATTTATTAAGCCAGCATGTGAACTTTAAGGTGTCGGTTCCAGATCCTTCTCTTAGTTATCACACTACTATACCCTTTGTTTCAGAGCAAGTCAGTATACGGATTATAGATTTAATCCAAAACTTCGAATTCCATATCCAGTGCATTTTCTACTGTGAAAACCTAGTGCCTTGCACATAGCAGACAGTTTAAGTATTTGCTGCTACTAAAACCCCTCCTTAGTTCCTGGCACCTACAGCTAGGTTTCCTGGTTTCACAGGCCAGCCATTCTTCCTCTTCCCTGGCCCACTGTTAACCACTCTAAATTTACCCAATCAACGAGCTAGAAGATAAAATAACTCTGAAGTATAAAGGTAATGTTTGGGGACTAAAATAAAATGCCTGGTGTCTGTGCCTCGGAAACTGAGAACTTCATAGGCTACCCAATTCTTAATTTTCATTTTGTAAATTCCTAAAGCTCCAGAGCAGAAAGGATGATTTAGCATCACCAACCTTGTTGAATGGTAGGTGACCCTGGCTACATATCACAATGGCCTGCAAAGTGTGTTAAATACAAATTCCCGGACTTTGATTGTATTTAATCAGATTTTGACTTACATTCCAGTTCCTCTCACTGCCCAATTACTTACTGCACCAGATATTCCCATACTTTCAATTTAAATAAAAAAGTAAATTCATTATGATATACATGCTGGCTTACAATTTTGTATATACAATCTGGCGGGCATCATACAAGATACAGTATTGCTCTAAAAGATAATGCAGAAACAGCCTCAAGAAGCATACAATCTGGTATGGGATATGAGTATACAAAATAAATGAAAACTGTACATAGAAAGTGACCATGTTCTAAAACAGGTGCAGATGACATACTTCAAGAGGTCGGGGAAAGAAATGATCACTTCTCACTAGAGCCATGAATAGGAGTTGGATAGATGTGCTAACACTTACTTCAGGGCCTAAAGGGAAACTAGGACTTGAAGGTGAAAGATCTAGAGGAAATACAAAGCCATTCTTGATGAGCAGGCAGTATGAGATGAAGAATTTAAGACTAGCAGTGTACATAAAACCGTCATCAACAGCAAAGTGTTCATCACTGCATTTTAAGTCTTGAATCTCCTGGCTCTCACAGAAAGACATTCATATACATGACTGCTTTCTAAGACAAATAGTGAACCAGGGAATCTTGCACAATGACTTTTGCAAGACAGCTTAGGCTTGTTCATGAACTGTACTCAAATAAAAGCAGTATGCCGTCAACCCAGACCTAACCCAGTTTGCCTTTGTTAACTGGGCCAGTTCCCACAGTACAGGATGGGGTGAGAATCTGCTGATCTGCGTGCTAGCCATCACCCACTCTGGCACATGAAAGGACGGGCATTCGTTTTCAGTATTCCTAGCTGAGCTGCAGTTCATGTTAGAGATGAGAGGAAAACTGCAGCCACTGTATTTCTTGGCAAGCTGCTTGAATAAAAATAGAGATCTGCTGACTAAGTATTCACTAAATCTGCAGACATTCCCCAGCTGGGAAAATAGGCTTTTTCCCCTAATTTTTTCCCTTTTGAATGTTCACTTAAATTAGCCCTTCCACCATACCTCCTCCATAAAAAAGATAAATTATTTTTCTGAACCAGTAGTTTTTTTAAATTAGTTATATTTTTAAAATTCGGTATCTGTTTCAACCATTCTTTTATGTTTTCATTTTTATTGGAGTATAGTTGCTTTACAACGTTGTGTTAGTTTCTGAGCTACAGCAAAGTGAGTCAGCTGAGTGTACACATAGATCCTCTCTTTTTTCATAATTTATTTTTATTTATTTTTGGCTGTGCTGGGTCTTCATTGCTACAGGAGCTTTTCTCTAGTAGTGGCGAGAGCGGGGCTACTCTCTAGTTCTGGGGCCAGGGCTTCTCATTGCAGTGGCTTCTCCTGTTGTGGAGCATGGGCTCTAGGTGCACAGGTTTCGGTAGTTGCAGCTCACAGGCTCTAGAGCTCAGGCTCAGCAGCTGTGGCACACAAGCTTTAGTTGCTCCCAGGCATGCAGAATGGGAGCTTCCCTTGTAGCTCAGTTGGTAAAGCGTCTGCCTGCAATGCAGGAGACCCAGGTTTGATTCCTAGGTCGGGAAGATCCCCTGAAAAAGGAAATGGCAACCCACTCCGGTATTCTTGCCTGGAGAATCCCATGGACAGAGGATCATGACAGGCTACACATAAATGCTGAATACTCCCAAACCAAGGATCAAGCCTCAGCAAGGGCAGGAGGATTCTCATATACTTTCCCACCAAGGAAGTCCCTAGGATTCACTCTTTTGGGGATTTCCTTCCCATTTAGGTAATCACAGAACACTGAGCTCCCTGTACTATAGAGTAGGTTCTCATTAATCTATTTATACATCATAGTGTATATATGTCAATACCAATTTCCCAATTCATCCCACCCTCCCTTCCTCCCTAGACAGACATAGAGACTATGATACAGATTGAAGTAAGTCAGAAAGAAAATCAAATGTCATATAATATCGCTTGTATATGGAATCTAGAAAAATTATACAGGTGAACTTGTTTCAACTGTTCTTAACTGTTAATTCTAAATCATGTTTTCCTTTTGGAGATAATAGGCCTCCACGTGTGAGCCTTTGAATCTACATATCAAATTAGCTTCTTTTTTATTTTTAAAAGGAAACAAATTTGAGCCCATGATGTCATTATTGAATAAATGTATGCTGGAACCATTGAATTTATAACTACCTAGGGATATTTTAGAAAGTATGGTATTTTATTCATTCAAACACTGTTAGGCTCTGTTATAAACACTGTGCATGTATTAAATTCCTTAATCCTTAAAGCAACCCTGTGAGATTAGTACTATTATTACGAGTGATTTTCCATTAAGGGAAATTGAAGCACAGTGAGACTGCACAATTTGTCCAAGGTCAGTCACTCGGTCAGACTGGAAAGCCAATGTAGGAGTCATACCCAGGCAGGCAGTCTGTGTGCAGGGCCATCTTCTCAAACATCATAGTATACTACTTCTCTGTGTAAATAATGATTTCCAGAACTGATATATTTTCACATCTAAAAAAAAAACCCAATTCCAAGTGGAACTATAATTTTAGGCTTTCTAAATTTTTTCTCTAGTCCTAATTAATGACAAGACCATTCATCTTTCTGTTTAGTGATAATATCAGGCCCCATAAGAGAGGTGTGAAGTGGTCTTGCCTCCATGTGAAGCTACTATTAAACACACTCTAGAGCAATACCCTTGGGGAAGGCAATGGCACCCGACTCCAGTACTCTTGCCTGGAAAATCCCATGGACGGAGGAGCCTGGTGGGCTGCCATCTATTGGGTCACACAGAGTTGGATACGACTGAAGCGACTTAGCAGCAGCAGCAGCAACAGGGCAATACCCTAGTGGAGGCGATGGAATTCCAGCTGACCTATTTAAAATCCTAAAAGGCAATGTTGTTAAAGTACTACATTCAATATGCCAGCAAATTTGGGAAACTCAGCAGTGGCCACAGGACTGGAAAAGGTCAGTCTTCGTTCCAATCCCAAAGAAAGGCAATGCCAAAGCATGCTCAAACTGCTGTACAGTTGTGTTCATTTTACATGCAAGCAAGGTTATGCTCAAAATCCTTCAAGCTAGGCTTCAACAATATGCGAACCAAGAACTTCAAGATGTACAAGCTGGATTTAGAAAAGGCAGAGGAACCAGAGATCAAGATGCCAACATCTGCTTTGTCACAGAAAAAGCAAGGGAATTCCAGAAAACATCTACTTATACTTCACTGACCACATTAAAGCCTTTGACTGTGTGGATCACAAAATATTGTGGAAAAGTCTTAAAGAGTTGGGAATACCAGACCAACTTACCTGCCTCCTGAGAAACCTGTATGCAGAACAAGAAGCAACAATTAGAATCAGACACGTAAAAACGAACTCAATCAAAATTGAGAAAGGAGTACATCAAAGATGTATATTATCACCCGGCTTATTTAACTTATATGCAGAGTACATCATGTGAAATGCAGGACTGGATGACTTAAAAGCCGGAATCATGAGTGCCAGGGGAAATGTCAACAACCTCAGATATGCAAAAGATACCACCCTAATGACAGAAAGTGAAGAGGAACTAAAGAGCCTCTTGATGAAGGTGAAAGAGGATAGTGAAAAAGCTGGCTTAAAACTTAACATTAAAAAACTAAGATCATGGCATCTGGTCCCATCACTTCATGGCAAATAGATGGGGAAAAAGGCATAAACAATGACAAATTTTCTTTTCTTGGCCTCCAAAACCACTGGGGATGGTGACTGCAACCATA
Organism: Bos grunniens; assembly: GCF_055505025.1. Lineage (NCBI taxonomy): Eukaryota > Metazoa > Chordata > Mammalia > Artiodactyla > Bovidae > Bos > Bos grunniens. The sequence continues at coordinate 118,430,399 of NC_141194.1, read as the reverse complement.
AGATTAAAAGACACTTGCTCCTTGAAAGAAAAGCTATGACCAACCTAGACAGCATATTAAAAATCAGGGACATCACTTCACTTTGCCAACAAAGGTCTGTATAGTCAAAGCTATGGTTTTTCCAGTAGTCGTGTACGGATGTAAGAGTTGGACCATGAATAAGGCGAGTGTCAAAGACTTGATGCTTTCCAATTGTGGTGAGGGAGAAAGGACTGATACTGAAGCTGAAGCTCCAATACTGTGGCCACATGATGTGAAGAGCTGATTCACTGGAAAAGACCCTGATGCTGGGGAAGATTGAGGGCAGGAGGAGAAGGGGGTGACTGAGGATGAGATGGTTGGATGGCATCATTGACTCAATGGACATGAGTTTGAGCAAACTCCAAAAGAGAGTGAAGGACAGGGAAGCTTGGTTTGTTGCAGTTCATGGGGTCACAAATAGCTGTACACAACTTAGTGACTGAACAACAATAACAAGGGTAATTGCAACCCCTAAATGGATAACAACACTGTAGCTCAGAATAGAGTTGTTGCACAGATTCAACGAGATAACACATGGGAACTTTCTTGTCATAAAGAAGGTAATTCATTCACATTAACTGAATCAAAAGGGACAATAGGGGCTTCCTTGGTGGTTCAGTGGTTGGGAGTTTGCCTTGCAGTGCAGGGGATGTGGACTAGACCCCTGGTTGGGGAACTGGGCTCTCCTATGCTGCTGACCAGCTAAGCCTGCACATTGCAACTGCTGTGCGTGCATGCCGCATCTAGAAGGCCCATGGGCCACAGTGAAAGCTCTCACATGATGCCACGAGGACCCTACATGCCACAGCTAAGGCCTAACACAGCCAAAATAAATACTTTAAAACCAGGAGGAGGGTAGTAATGCATGGTTTTCTTAGTCTCTTCCATCAAAAATATATTTTATATGTATTTATTTATTTGGCTGCAACAGGTCTTAGTTGCAGCACGTGGGATCTTCTTAGTTGCAGCATGTGGGATCTAGTTCCCTGACCAGGGATAGAACCTGGGCCCCCTACATTGGGAGGACAAAGTCTTAGCCACTGGACCACCAGGGAAGTCCCCCCAAATATTCTTAAGTTGTCTCCAAAAACACCTTCATTTACACAAACATTTACATTTGGATGCAATATATTTAAAGTATCTTTTATTCAGAATGAAGGATCCTGTACATGCTGCTGCTGCTGCTAAGTCTCTTCAGTCGTGTCCCACTCTGCACGACCCCATAGACGGAAGCCCACCAGGCTCCCCCGCCCCTAGGATTCTCCAGGCAAGAACACTGGAGTGGGTTGCCATTTCCTTCTCCAATGCATGAAAGTGAAAAGTGAAAAGGAAGTTGCTCAGTCATGTCCAACTCTTAGCAACCCCATGGACTACAGCCTACCAGGCTCCTCCATCCATGGGATTTTCCAGGCAAGAGTACTGGAGTGGGGTGCCATTGCCTTCTCCGACCCTGTACATACTAACCTCATAAAATTAGAAACATTTCATTTTGTTGATTCGTGAACATGCTTATGACTATGGCATTAAAGAAACCTTAATCTAGTTCTTAAGAGTATGGACTCCAAAACTCAATGGCCTGAATTCAAATCCAAGCTGTATATACTGAGCAGTTTAACCCAAGTTATCTGACTGCCTCAGTTGCCTTGTCTATGAAATGCAGCTGATAACAGGACCACCTCCATGGGTTTATCATGAAAATTAAATGTAGTGATTCATGTGGAATGTTTGGACCATTGCCTGGTAAATACTAACTACTATAAATGTTTTCTATTACTCTAAATAAACACACAATGCATGGATCTATAAACCATCTGCACATATACCACCTATTCAAAGAAGAAAACTTGTCGATGAGCTCTGTGCCCGGCATGGTGTTAAGTACACACACTTCAAGAACAATGCAATAAAAGTTCTGTTCTTTGATAGTATACAACCTTTGAGGGAGGGACATGAACATGTACAACGGAGGAGCAGAAAAGCTACAGTTACTTTTAAGGAGGCAGCTCCTCTTAAAATGGAGGCCCTTCTACTGAAGGTTATTAATGGGATATATTCAAAAGCAGAGACATTACTTTGCCAACAAAGGTCCATCTAGTCAAGGCTATGGTTTTTCCTGTGGTCATGTATGGATGTGAGAGTTGGACTGTGAAGAAGGCTGAGCGCTGAAGAATTGATGCTTTTGAACTGTAGTGTTGGAGAAGACTCTTGAGAGTCCCTTGGACTGCAAGGAGATCCAACCAGTCCATTCTGAAGATCAGCCCTGGGATTTCTTTGGAAGGAATGATGCTAAAGCTGAAACTCCAGTACTTTGGCCACCTCATGCAACGAGTTGACTCATTGGAAAAGACTCTGATGCTGGGAGGGATTGGGGGCAGGAGGAGAAGGGGACGACAGAGGATGAGATGGCTGGATGGCATCACTGACTCGATGGACGTGAGTCTGAGTGAACTCTGGGAGTTGGTGATGGACAGGGAGGCCTGGCGTGCTGTGATTCATGGGGTCGCAAAGAGCCGGACATGACTGAGTGACTGAACTGAACTGAACTGATTGGGACATACAATGGTGGGCTGGTAGAATGCATAGCTGAGAATGTAAAAAAAAAAAAAAAAAATATCCTTGTGCTGTGTTCTAGAGCAAAACGAACATGTGAATCCAAGGAATATAAAAAGAGAGGTGACAGAACAAGTTGCACAAATGGTCATTTTTATAAGAGCATGGATAACTTGACCTGTACCTCCTGCAACATTTGGTAAAGCCTGCCACACACACACAATTGGCATTTGTGTATGTGCTTTCTTGGTTCATTTTGAAGAAGTTATGGGAAGGGCTGAATCCCACCATCTAGGAAGATTTGTCACAGAACAGGGACAACACATATAGGATAATGACACAATCCCAAGCTTGAATTAATTCAGTGGGAATATTATTTCAGAGCCACAGTTGGCCAAGAAAGGTCCCATGAGTTTGTAAGTCTATCAGCAGAGTATTTTGGACTTCATATAATCAGTGGAAGTATACTGTTTACTCTTCACAACAACCCTTGGAGTTGGTTATATATTAGTTTTATTTTATAGATGAGGACACTGATGAAAAAAAGAAGTTAAACAACTTGCCAAATTTTATCTAAATTATTATTCAACCTCCACATCTTATAGTTGTGGAAAATTACAGTCAGTGAAATTAAAACAGCTAGAGCGTGCCAGTTGAGTTAGTAAACCAACGAGAATTTTGTCTGATCTTCAGTTCCAAACACTTGCCACTGCACTATGCTTCATCCTCTTGAAGAAAAGACTCGTAATTTACTGACTCCCCCAAAAACAAAAGTTGGGGGAGTCAATATGAACACTATGAAATGCATGAGATTGTAGAAGGTGGTTTAAACGATTCAAGAGAAAAAAGGAAGAAGAGGGAAACAATCTTCATTTCTAGCCCAGACGACTTTCCCAAATACATAGCTGGCTAAACTCGAAGCTCAAAAGCATGTAAAATATATGTTTCTTCACTTTTTTTTGCCAAGAATGAAAATCCAGACAACCAGAAGTGTCCAAGATAACCAACCAGTCAGACAACCCCACTTTTATTTTTATTGTTGGCCTGACATACATGCATGTGAGCATTTACAAAGCATCTCTTAAAATTCAAGTAGGTGATAGGCTATTGGTTATAACAAAACCTAAAATTGCCTGCTGGTTTTGTATATGAGAAACTGTGCCTGATTAGTTCACTTCAGAGAGTCCTTCATGAATTAAAAGGACCATGTCCTCCTTATAGTATTAGAGCAATAAAGCCACTGCTTCCAGATGAACAATACAGTACACAGTGTGGACTGGTCAATTTCCCATCTCATGATATTCTTTAATATAAGTATTTGGTCAGAAAGAACGAGAATCTTGACCATCAAAGTAGGCCCTGAGCATATTTTTATTGCTTCACTGAATGAATGAGTCAACGAATCATATACCTTTTGCATATAGATTCTTAAAGGAAATATTGTCTATTATTTAGAAATGTATATATTTAAAGCCCTTGATTCATAAATATGACATAAGAACTGACATGCATGTGAACTCTGCAAGAGCTTCAAGAAACAAAAACATCTCTTCAGTTTCTATTTTAGTAGTTAAAAATGTTTCCAAGTAATTTATAGAGTCCAACAGTCCATTAGGAATTGATACAAAACAAAGCAATGAAGACAAATCATATTTTATCTAGTCATCATTTTGGAGTTATCTATCCTTGAATCATTCATTCCATGCTGCCAGAGAACAGTGAATTACTTAGGTCAGGCCCCACAGTCAAAATTTAGCAGGAGGCTAAAATGGGAGTTTGGGACTTTTGACTAGTATAGACAACCAATTTGGATAAGGCTAGAGCTGAATGTGGAGAAGGCAATGGCAACCCACTCCAGTACTCTTGCCTGGAAAATCCCATGGGCAGAGGAACCTGGTGGGCTGCAGTCCATAGGATCGCTAGGAGTCGGACACGACTGAGCGAGTTCACTTTCACTTTTCACTTCCATGCATTGGAGAAGGAAATGGCAACCCACTCCAGTGTTCTTGCCTGGAGAATCCCAGGGACAGGGGAGCCTGGTGGGCTGCCGTCTATGGGATCACACAGAGTCGGACATGACTGAAGCGACTTAGCAGCAGCAGCAGCAGAGCTAAATGTGGAGAAGGCAACGGCAACCCACTCCAGTACTCTTGCCTGGAAAATCCCATGGATGGAGGGGCCTGGTGGGCTGCAGTCCATGGGATCGCTAGGAGTCGGACATGACTGAGCGACTTCACTTTCACTTTTTACTTCCATGCATTGGAGAAGGAAATGGCAACCCACTCCAGTGTTCTTGCCTGGAGAATCCCAGGGACGGGGGAGCCTGGTGGGCTGCCGTCTATGGGATCACACAGAGTCGGACACGACTGAAGCGACTTAGCAGCAGTAGCAGCAGCAAAGCTGAATGTGGCTTTTGCTCTGAATTTATGAAAGTAGGCTAAGTCAATACAAATTCCAAACTGGTAAATTAATTGAATAGTAAATCATGCAAATAGCATGTTTTATTGATCTACTAAAATCTGTCCAAATATGAGTTCTATGGAGACATGGGCCACTGTAACTGAAGTAGTCAAATCAGAGCTAAGGTCCTGATTTTGCCATCTACTAGCTGCAGGACCTCAGATGAGCTGAACCACTTTTGTCTCATTATTCTCATGGGGAAAACTAAGACTATTTCACAAATACATCCCAGGCTTGTTATCATCCTCCTATCATGCTCGGCTTTACCATTTGACAGTATGAAGAAAAGACTAAGAAGTACTGTATTTGGAATCTTTCAGAAACTGGGTTTGTAACCCTGGTTCAAAGCATGATGACTATCACTGCAAAAAAAAAATGCAAATATGATTTGAGAATGAGGTCAGTGGACTGCTACAGGAAACAAGCCTTTAATATCTGTTTGTTTTGGGTTTTTATTTTATTTTTTGGCTGCACTGTGTGGCATGTGGGATCTTAGTTTCCCAACCAGGGATTGAACCCATGCCTCCTGCAGTAGAAGCAGAGTTTTAACCACTGGACCACCAGGGAAGTCCTGAGCCTTTAATATGTGTGTGAATATATTTTTTAAAATCTGTATTAATTATCTACTACACAGAAGTAGTAAAACAATGTTGATTCTGGGCCCACACGAGGCATCCAGCATACTGTCAATTGATCCCACTAACGACTAATGAAAGACAGACATTAACCAAAGTTTACTTTTAGCCACCTAAGGCAAAATTTATAAACACTAAAGAAAACTGCTGAAATGTTTAGCTATAATTTATAGTGTACCATTTTCCAAACTGTGATTTGTTCATCTCTTTCCCAAGCTTTATTTTTTTTTTGTTATCCCAATAACCAAAATAACTTCCTACATGCTACAGTCAGAAACAATTATAAATCCATCCCAGGGAACAGTATGTAAATTCATATATTCATTTCTTATATATTCATTGTTGTTGTTTAGTATAAATATTTGGGACCACTATGCAAAACGTTTTTAATGCTTTTACTTTGGATGATTTTCTATCCATATTCTAATTAATCAAATACCACAATGCAAAACAATACAATAATTATATAATTAGGCAGCATATAAGTTGTGGAACTTATATGTGGATGTATCTAACTTGAGGTCTCTGATTTGTAATAAGGACACCAGATGCTTTAACTCTCCTGGCCATCTGGCTTTATAAGAAAATCATCCATTTTCCTACTTCTTCCCTCAGAATACAACTCATAACTAAAACCATTCTCATTATATGTGTATGTGTGTGTGTGTGTGCACATGCGTGCATGCTCAGTTGTGTCCGACTCTTTGCCACCCCATGGACTATAGCCTGACAGGAAATCTGTCCATGGGATTATTCTTCAGGCAAGAATACTAGAGTGGGTTGCCATGCTCTCCTCCTCCAGGGGATCTTCTTGACCCAAGTATCAAACCCACATCTCTTGTGGCTCCTGCATGGGCAGACAGATCCTTTACCACCCTGGGAAGCCCCCAGGAACTATGAAGACTGACACATCATAGCTTTGGTAATTAATACCAGATACCACCTTGGAAAGTTATAAAGTAAAAAGGCTAATGTAATATTTTATATATACTTAAGCATAGTATACAGAATATACCAAGATTCCTTCTTTTATTATAATTCACAGTGAAAGCTTGTCCATACTCAAATATTCCATTACAATGGTCATAGAGAAGGATAGAACCTGAGAGATCTATTTCAACCCCTTCATTTTACCGGTCAATAAACTATGACCTGGAGCTACAACTGGCCTTCTATTTTTCAGTGTACCCTCCATTGCTCCTTGCCACAATGATTTATAGAGAAAATGCTCAAAGATTTGACACAGTTAGAGTTTTTCAATGAAACACTGAACTTTCAAATATAAGAAAAAAGGGAATGCTCACTAAAATGAGAAGTTCCCTGAATTTTTATAACTTACTGTTTGAGAGCCTTCTCCTGTTCTACCAGGAACACTGGTTCAGAAGAACAAGCAGAAAGATCTGGGAACAAATTAGTTCTTCCAATGAAATGCAAAGGACGTGAGAAGTAGATTTTACACCATGCAAGTATTTTACAAGTGTGATATCCAAAAGTCAAAGCCATGCTTTTCTGAAAAGAGTATTCAAGCAATGCCTCCACATTCTCCTGTCTCAGATAGTCAACCTCAGCTGTAGTTACACTCCACACTAGCATCCAATAGCCCCATTCCTAGAATGAGAGCAAAGCTGTGGCTGACTGTGGCTCAGGGTAAATAAGCAAAAGAGGAAATCGACCTAGAATATACAAGCAACTCCTGCAGCCCAATTCCAGAAAAATAAACGACCCAATCAAAAAGTGGGCCAAAGAACTAAACAGACATTTCTCCAAAGAAGACATACATTGCCATTGCCAAGTCACTTCAGTCATGTCCAACTCTGTGCGACCCCATAGACGGCAGCCCACCAGGCTTCCCCGTCCCTGGGATTCTCCAGGCAAGAACACTGGAATGGGTTGCCGTTTCCTTCTCCAATGCATGAAAGTGAAAAGTGAAAGTGAAGTCGCTTAGTCATGTCCAACTCTCAGCGACCCCATGGACTCCAGCCTACCAGGCTCCTCTGCCCATGGGATTTTCCAGGCAAGAGTACTGGATTGGGGTGCCATTGCCTTCTCCAAAAGACATACAGATGGCTAACAAACACATGAAAAGATGCTCAACATCACTCATTATCAGATAAATGCAAATCAAAACCACAATGAGGTACTATTTCACGCCAGTCAGAACAGCTGCTGTCAAAAAGTCTACAAGCAATAAATGCTTGAAAGGGTGTAGAGAAAAGGGAACCCTCTTACACTGTTGGTGGGAATGCAAACTAGTACAGCCACTATGAAGAACAGTGTGGAGATTCCTTAAAAACTGGAAATAGAATTGCCTTATGACACAGCAATCCCACTGCTGGGCATACACATCGAGGAAACCAGAATTGAAAGAGACACGTGTACCCCAATGTTCATTGCAGCACTGTTTATAATAGCCAGAACATGGAAGCAACCTAGATGTCCATCAGCAGATGAATGGATAAGAAAGCTGTGGTACATATACACAATGGAGTATTACTCAGCCATTAAAAAGAATACATTTGAATCAGTTCTAATGAGGTGGATGAAACTGGAGCCTATTACACAGGGTGAAGTAAGCCAGAAAGAAAAACACCAATACAGTCAACTAATGCATATATGTGGAATTTAGAAAGATGGTAATGGTAACCCTGTATGTGAGACAGCAAAAGAGACACAGATGTATAGAACAGTCTTTTGGACTCTGTAGGAGAGGGTGAGGGTGGGATGATATGGGAGAATGGCATTGAAACATGTATATTATCATATGTGAAATGAATTGCCAGTCCAGGTTAGATGCATGATACAGGGTGCTCGGGGCTGGTGCACTGGGATGACCCAGAGGGATGGGATGGGGAGGGAGGTGGGACGGGGATTCAGGATGGGGAACCCATGGCAGATTCATGTCATTGTATGGCAAAACCAATACAATATTGTAAAGTAAAAGTAAATAAATAAATAAAAAGAAATTTATAGGTTGACACCTTATTATGCAGCAGGAAGAAGGCAACTTCTCTCCACCCTGACTGCCCTCCAATCTGAGCCTGCAGCAGCAGCAGCTCAATCAGCAAGAAGCCTCCAGCTTCCTTCAGGGCACTCTGGCAATTACAGCCCCTCCCAACTCCCTTCTTTTCCCTATAAAAGTCAGCTCCCTTTCTTTGTTCTCTAGATTTGTCTACGGTTTACAATAGTTTGCATATCCCGAATTGTAATTCTTCTAGCTATTCCCAAATAAATTTGCTTTTGGTGGTGAAAAAAAAAAAAAGAAATTTAGGGGTTGAGAAAAATTCCACTGAAGGAATATCAGGTCTAAAACTAATTATACTCTAAGTTGTTGGCAGCACTTTCTTTTTCCTTTTTTTGGCCACAGTGCATAGCATATGGGGTCTTAGTTCAAGTCCCCCAACCAAGGATCAAACCCACACTCCCCGCACTGGAAGCTTGGCATTTTAACCCCTGGACCACCAGGGAAGTCCCAGCAGCTCTTTGTAGTTCTGTTAATTTCCCTACATTTTATCTGCATTTAGCATCATCACTGTTGTTACCCAGTGGACGGTGATAAGCTGCTGTGGGTGATGTTAGCCCATTGCCACCCTAACAGCTGCTCAGCTGCCTGAGTATGCTGTCATCTTATTGAAAACAAATATCTCATTACAAAGCAAGGAAGCAAACAGATTTTGCTTTATTCAGCTTCTGGTACTGAAAGACTAACCCTCCCCAGAGTGTTAACAGAACAGCCAACGAGGAGGCCACTGCAGTCCCTCTGTGCAGGAGTATTACCATCCATCAGGAGTATTACCATCCATAGGAAGTTGAGGGAGTGATGATCCACCAAGCTTGGGACATACAGGTAATGGCTGAAGAAAATGTACATCAGTTTTTAATCAAAATAATTGTTGACCCTACGTAGGAGTTTGGGGTTCACTGATAAATCATTAACAGCATGGATCAGTGCAAGGTATTCCAGTTTATCCATTTGAGGTTTTTTGTTTTTGTGGTTTTTTGCCCTTGGCAATGTTGAGATCTAGTAAAATAAATACATACAAAAAAGTAATAGAAATGAAGTTTCCAGTGAGGCAAACAATACCTGTTGCAGATTCATTTTGACATATGGCAAAACCAATACAATATTGTAAAGTTAAATAATAAAAAAAATTAAAAAAAATAAAAAGGAATGAGAAAAAAAAAAGAGAGAGAATAGTTTCAAAAGGCTAGGTTCATCAGGAAAACCCTCCTAGAGGAGCAGCTATCAAGCATAACTAGGATTTCCAGGAGGCTAAGCCAAACAGGGAAGAAGTCAAGGCAGGAAAAGTAGCATAAGTAAAGACAGTGAAGGTGAGAGGACAATGAGATACAGTGTATAGGCTTGTTATCAGGAGTGGATAATTCCTGGAGGGAAGCAGTGGGAGCCAGGTGGGAGTTCAGCATGCAGCAGTGAGTTTCATGCTGGATTGTGGAAGGCTGGGACTGCCAGGTTGGGTTTGGAATAAGGAATTATCCAGACATATTTTAAGCCTGGGGACTCTGTAAGCCTGTTTAGGTAAATTTGGTAGTTGCCAAAGGATGGATTAGAACTGAAGACAAACAGAACACCTATAAATACAAAGCTTATATTTATAGAGAAAGGTTTTTTAATAACTTTGAAATGTGATTTCTCCTGATGACGATACTTAGAATTATAAACATATGTGTGTTTGCATATATATACACATGTGTGTGCATGCTAAGTCGTTTCAGTCATCTCTGACTCTTTGCAACCCCATGAACTGTAGCCTGCCAGGCTCCTCTGTCCATGGGATTTCCCAGGCAAGAACACTGGAGTGAGTTGCCATTCCCTCCTCCTTAGGATCTTACTAGCCCAGGGATGGAACCTGTGTCTCTTATGTGCCCTGCACTGGCAGGCAGGTTCTTTACCACTAGTGCCACCTGGGAAGCTCCCGTACACAGGTGTACTTGTTATATATATTTATATAACATACATGTGCTTGTTAATTCATCTAAATCATGTAAAATGCTTTCTTCTTCAGATACTTTAATGAAATACTATTTTCATAAACCAGCTGATTTATATGCATTGGTTAGTATTCTAAGTAAAACCATCTTAAATCTTTAATTTTTTTAAGGCCTATCTAATAATAAGACAATCAGAGAGTGGAAAATTAGTCATTTAAACTATGTTTCAGAGAAGGCAATGCCACCCCACTTCAGTACTTTTGCCTAGAAAATCCCATGGACAGAGGAGCCTGGTAGGCTGCAGTCCATGGGGTTTCGAAGAATCGGACACGACTGAGCGACTTCACTTTCACTTTTCACTTTCATGCATTGGAGAAGGAAATGGCAACCCACTCCAGTGTTCTTGCCTGGAGAATCCCAGGGACGGGGAAGCATGGTGGGCTGCTGTCTATGGGGTCACACAGAGTCGGACATGACTGAAGCGACTTAGAAGCAGCAGCAAACTATGTTTGAGTAATTATTTGGCAAAAATATAAATGTTTATGATATAAATTTAAATGAAAATTCAACAGAGCATGACACATATGCACCTATGTTAAACACTGACAGACAAGTATTAGCAAGGAATGTGCACATTTACCGTTATGGAATTATGGAAGATCATTATATTTAAATATGTAGGTAAATTGTAATTCTTTCTATAAATTCAAATGATAAATCCAGACAAATATGTTAACAATTTCAATCATGTTGGAAATGGACAAAAGCCCTAGACTAGCCTCGAGTCTAGATACTAGTTTAACAGAGTTGACATGACAGTCCTCTGGCCTACATACCACTTCTCCATGCCATCTACAGCCAACAAACAGCTTTCTATAGCAGATACTCAATGGAGAAAACCTTCCATAAAATAATTAATGGATTGATGAATGAATAAATGCAACAGATAACCAAAACCCTATTTCTCTCTGGACCCTCAGCTTCATTTCCTTTAAGCCAAGATGTGTCCCAAACAAAGTTGCCAAATTCCTATCTGGGCATAATGAAACTGAGCAAGATTTTAGCAAATTCAAGTCTATTTGCCTTTTAAGCATTTTGGAGAAAATTTAAAGAAAATATTAAAACAACATACTAAGGGCTACTTGATTAATTCTCTGTATTTGCTTTGTCCATGCAGCTTCCAATACTTCAGCGAACAGTTCATTCACATAAAATATGCATTTGGAGGGACCACTAGCAGAATATTTAAGGAACATCTCAAAATTGCTTCCAATGTGGAAACATCTGCTAATGCACTTTCCCCCAATGTTAGGCTAGAGAAAACTTCTCTTTGTTCTTTTTTTTTTTAACTTTAAAAACAGCTGTGGTACATTGAATGTTTTCTTTTGTTTAAGTTTCTTGAGTTGCTTCAGCTATCCCTGAGCTGAAAACCTCAACTAGAATGATAAGAAGAAAAGTTTATCATGACCAGGAGACACCTTTGTGAGAAAAACACCTAATCACTGTCACCTCCACCTCCACCTCACTGCTCCCAAAGTGTCCTCTCTGGCATGTTCTAGCAACATACATGGATGTTCTAACAGAAAGGTAAGGTCCACATACAGCTCAGTGAGAAGTAAGGGCAATACGCCTTTGCTGCATTAAACCTCTTTTCTCACTGTAAGGGAAGAAACACCAATTTGGCTCCAAGGACCAAACACAGCTAGCACTGAAGAACAACAACTGTTTGAAATGTATCTGTGTATATGCTCTTTGAAATGCCCCTGTTGACTGGTCACTCTGAGTGTCAGATCAATACCTACTCATCTTCCTTGACTCAGCATACCTGCTATCTCCTCTATGCCACATTCCCGGAGAAGGCAATGGCACCCCACTCCAGTACTCTTGCCTGGAGAATCCCATGGACAGAGGAGCCTCGTAGGCTTCAGTCCATGGGGTCGCTAGGAGTCGGACATGACTGAGCGACTTCACTTTCACTTTTCACTTTCATGCATTGGAGAAGGAAATGGCAACCCACTCCAGTGTTCTTGCCTGGAGAATCCCAGGGATGGGGGAGCCTGGTGGACTGCCGTCTATGGGGTCGCACAGAGTCGGACATGACTGAAGTGACTTAGCAGCAGCAGTAGCAGCAGCTACGCTACATTCCAGGAACTCTAAACACAGTTAATTCTTCTCTTGAAAGCCTTTACCTCTTGGTGTTTGCTTCTGATAGAGCTCTTATCTCAGTTCATTAATCTCTAGCCTGTGAACACCTTGAAGGTAGGGCATCAGTTTCAGTAACAGTTTCCATAACCCCAGCAATGTGCATAATGCTAAGCGCACGGTAGACACTCACATTTTTTGCATACTAAGCAAATATATGTCTGTGCCATATATAAAGTTAGGGAGGGGGTCCTCTAATGAGATATCAAGCACCCAGGATACACCATGCAGTGTTCATCAAATGTTTGTACTCAGATGAAATCAGAACTGTGAAAGAATATCTAGGGCAACCCCTTGAATAGCACATAGTATATTAAAAAAAAGAAAAGTGTTCAAATAAATATTTGGCTAGCTGGAGTTGTGGGATAGAGGATAAAGTGATAACCTCTGTCTGTAATGGGCTGAGGTCATGTCAGAATTACATTAAATGAGCTACCCACTTTTCCACCACATGCTACCTCCCTGATTGTCTGGTTCCTACAGGCACACGTGCTTAAGTATGCATGCACAATTGCCTATAAGATTCAGGACAAAGGGGGAACTTGGATATCAGCCTAAGGAATTTGGACTTAATTACATGGGCAGTGAAGAGGTTGTGAAAATTCCTGAGCTGGAGAATAATAAACTCAGACCACACTTTAGATCATCGGTTCTTTAAACAGGGATGATTTTGCCTCCCCTCACTCCAAGGACATTTGGTAATGTCTGGAGACACTTTTGGTTGTCAAACATGGGGGTGCTGGTGTTCCTGGGATCTAGTAGGTAGAAACCAACAGGCTGTTAAATATCTAGCAATGCACAGGATAGGCCCCCCTGCCACAAAGAATCATCAGGCCAAATTTCATTAGTGCCAAAGCTGAGAAACTCTACTTTAGAGCCATGTTTCAGATAAAATATTTCATAGACATTGTTCCCCTGAGATGTTACTTGATTAAAATGTTTTTATATTTACATTAAAGTGGAAAATTGTGTTTACGATAGACTCATCTTTCATTCTTTTATTCTCTCAAATTATATTGAGCCATATACTATTTGATGGGCACCACGAGAGTATTCTGGAAGTATATCAATGAAAAAAGCAAATAAATCCTTTCTCTGATGGGATTAAATGTTATATTGAAGATTCATAAAATAAATTAACAAGCTAGAGTCTCTGAAGAGTCCTGTAACAAACATATTTTATTTTGTTTAGCTTAGCATTTCCAACAACATTTGACAACTCCCTTCTCAAGAAAAGCATACTCCTGATTGATATTCCTCAGAATTATCATTATTTGAAACAGTGTGAGAAAGACAGCTTTAATCTGATGAAGTGAGTACCAGTAGACAGGATTACTGGACAGCTTGAAGTCTGGATTCAGAATGGCCACATTGATTATTGTTATCATCAAAATAATAATGGCAATAGAATGAAGCAGAGCATCATTGGTGAAAATGGAGAGGAGAAGATGGTTCAAAAAGATATTTCAGAAGTAGAAGCAACAGAATTGAATGGGGTGGGTGGCAAGTTAGGGCGATGAATACAAGATAATTCTTTTTCTTTCAGAAGATGAGTTCTGATTTCAACATTTTGATATCAAAAATACACAGGCAGTAAAAAAATAAAATAAAATATGGGCTTGGATGTTAGAACTAGAGATTTTGAGAATACACATAAATCGGCTTTAAATTTGATTTCAAGGGTAACTGTGTAGAGGGCTAGAGAAAAGGAAAGCACGGGCAGAAATTTTAGAGACATCCACACTGAGGAGTGAGTCAACAAAAAGAAAAGTTATTGAAGAGGTAAAGAAATGGAAACAAAGGAAGAGGTCCAAGAAATCCTATAGGAGTCAAAGGAGCCTCTCAGTGGATTCCCATCCTTGACCTCTATGATGACGACATGACCAGAGGAAGGCTGCTATGTCTGATATGGTCTCCACTGTATAAGGCAGGAGCCCTTGGGCCCTGCTGTTGTGGCTACTGTTCTTAGAGTGTACCCTTCAGTCCTCCACAGTTCCTCACCATGGTGTTTGTCTTAGTCTTTGGACCTCAGTATACTCTGTCCCACATCTTTCTCAGGACCAGAATGCATACGTACCCAGGAGGTCAGAGCAGTTTTCCCAACTGTGCTACTCTTTTCTTCAACATTCCTGTGTCATGCCTGTTTTCACTTTCTATAATTTTGAATCTTCAATTTTCCCTTAGTCAATTGAGCTCTAAAAGGACTATCTCAGGCTTATCAACTTGATGCCTATTCTATCTTCACAGCCTACACCTAAGGGGAAAAAAATTAAGCATGACTGGTAGCTTTGGCCTCTGTTGAAAAGGTCATAATTATGTAGGGCATGCTGGAACTCTCACAGCTATTGTTTTTGTTATGCTTTTGGCAATTATCTTCACTGCCTAGAACATCTACTCTTTTAAGTTAGGTTCGTCTTGTTACTATTTTTTAAACTATCAAGTCTAAATTTGTATTTGATCATCAATGAACTCCAGTGATCTCATCTATAAAACAGAAATTGGGGATTGATGCTAGTACCTACTTCCAAGGTTTGTAGAGAGGATCAAATGAAATGACATATTAAAATGCTCTACAAACAAACAAACAAAAAAAAACATTGTAAAGCATTACTTATTAACATCCCTATCATTATTATCACCATCATTCTCTATCTTGCTGTGGTTATAGTCACATAATCTTCCCAGTGGAAAGAACTTAAACTTCACCCAGTACTTAGTGTAGACCCAAAATCCAGCAAACTCAATTCTTGGGTTCACTCTCACTTTATCTTTTTGTCCCTAAACTTCTCTACATTAAAAAAAAAAAAAAAAATCACTGTGTTGTAGGTAAAGACTTGGTCCTCTATAGACAGAAACTGCCAGGTCTCTACAAACTAGTCCTGGCTTCCTTGGAAACTTGGAAGGGATGTTTTGTTTCCTCTCAACCCATGAATTTGTGATCTTCTCAAATGCAAAAGGTCGCTTGCTCTTTACTCCTGCCCCACTGAGAAGCACAGGTTTGGGAGACTAGAGATCAGGACTAGAAGTGAAAAATAAATCAGAATACTCCATAACATACTAGCTGAGTGACCCTAAACAAGTAACTCAACCTCTCTGTCAATTTCTTCATGTACCGTAAGCATGATGACAATACCTACCTCATTGGGTCGCTGGGGTTGTCCAACATACTTTCTGTCAGGTATGTAGCACAATTTCTCCACAATGCAAATGATTTCTATTTTGAAATAGTGAAGATTATTTTTTTTAAATATTTGACTGCAGAATCTTTCATTACCTGCTCAAACAAAATACTAAAATAGAAGTTTTATACCTGCCACATTACCCTTTCCCTCCTTCCTCTCTCTGTGCATGTGCTCAGTCATGTCTGATTCTTTGCAACCCCATGTGCTGTAGCCTTCCAGCCTCCTCTGTCCATGGAATTTCCCAGGCAAGAATACTAGAGTGGGTTGCCATTTCCTTCTCCATCCCTCCTTCCTACCACTTAGCAATTCCTCCAAGATTTAATGTCTATTATACACTAGACCTGACTTTACATATAAATATACCTATACTTAACCCATGTCTGGCCCAAAGCATTTCTTTCTACCTTGTGAATAAGTAGGGCCCAATTCTTGGGTAATGGAGTCTCTAGTCTACTAGCAACTTTCCCAAATAGCTTGCTTCTCTCACACATAGTTCAATTTATCTCTTTTCTCTGTACTTTCAGCAATGTATTGGTGACCATCATGAAAAAGGCATATTTTACAAAAGGACATATGTCAAAGGCAACTTTAGTATTGAAAGGGGGATCTATGTATTTGCCTACTAGCTTTGTAAGTATTATCACATGAGACCAGTTAGCAACCATTTTATTTAGGAACTGTCGCTGAAAGAACTAGAAGCACATTTTAAACCTCCAGAACTATTTGCCCCTGGGAACTGCAGGAGGTGTTTCCAAGAACAGAATTTCTCTGTGTTTTAAAAGTTCTCTTAAAGCTGAAGAGAAAGATTCCTTTTGGATTTAGCTTTTAAACAAAGAGATATACACCCAAAGACACTGAATGAACCTTCCAGAAATGTTAAATGTTAAAAAAGTTACAGGGGATAAAATACTGAAGCACATCATTGCAAGACACTCAACCATGCAATTCTGATGTGTTTTTCCAAAGTAAGAAAAAAGGATTTGAGCCTATAAAATATCATTTCTGTATTCTATGGGCATCTTCTGAATTATCAGTGGTACGCTTGGTACTAAAATCAAGTTTATTTTTCTATTTAATGAATCAGTCACCTGTTACATATTGATGTCATTTTATAACTCAGTGATAATGGTTTTTAAGCTTTGCATACTTGAATGGTTAGACCAGTTATGATATAATGCAATGCCCATTTTAAAGGATATGACAGTGGATAATAGACTATATGGATATTTATATGTGAATTAATGTCCAGTTATGGAAATAAAACATAATGCACAAATACTGCAGACACAGCCTAAAATATATTCATATTACTAAAGAATGGAAGATGATACAGGAAAAGTTTTGCATTTGACTCTCATAATTCTTTTTATATAGACCACTGCTTAGCTACACAAGTTATAAGTGAAAAACAATTTGTAATTTCTGCATAAAATTGAAAAATCATACAGTTTAAAAGGCAACTTCAAGGCCATCTGGTCAAATATCCTCTTATGCACCTGAAAGAGAAGTCGCTCAGTTGTGTCCAACTCTTTGCAACCCCAGGGACTACAGCCCACCAGGCTCCCCTGTCCATGGAATTTTCCAGGCAAGAATACTGGAATGGATTGCCATTTCCTTCTCCAGGGGATCTTCCTGACCCAGGGATCGAACCTGGGTCTCCTGCATTGCAGCAGTTGCTTTACCGTTCCATGTGGAGTCACTAACAATTTTAATACCTTAAATGATATAGGCAATACGTGCACATGAGCACTGAGACAAAATATACCAAAAAATAAGAAGAATAATGTCAGACCCCATGACAGAAGAAAGAAACTTTATGTTTTGCTCTTAGGAAGAAATAGATACAGATCCATTTGAGGGAAAATGCAAAAGAAAAAAAGAAAAATGAATCCCTAAAACCATGGATATTGAGTGGCTGTAGGAATTCACTTAAGAGAAAAGATCAAAGAAATAATAGGTGAATTTGACTAAATAATGTCTAAGGAGTTGCTGTCTACAGGTATTTGAAAATCCTAATAAGATGGAAATTATAGGGATGATTTGAAGAGTATAATTAAAAATAATGGGATTAAATTGAGAAAAGGAAAATGTACCTAAATGGAAAAGAAGCCCCTAATTTTCAATGGATGGAATGTATTAGAGCAGGGAGTAACCTTCAAAAGGAAGCAGCAAAATCTTTCAATATTCAGCACATGGCAGCATAATACAGGTCAAAGCCCCCAAAACAGAAGCATTTCCCAAGTCCAAGGGTGGATAAAATGGCCTGAGGTGTGTGTGATCTCCGTTTTCTGATTCTTTCTCTTTAGTAACCTTATTTGACCCAAGGGATGATGGCTGTCTTTTCACCTCATCTTTTTGTTTCTCAGCCTATCTGGCAAAGGGTAATATCTGTGAACAAACAAGAGAAAACAGGAGTTCAGTTCAGTCGCTCAGTTGTGTCCAACTCTTTGCAACCATGAACCGCAGCACGCCAGGCCTCCCTGTCCATCACCAACTCCCAGAGTTTACCCAAACTCATGTCCATTGAATCGGTGATGCCATCCAACCATCTCATCCTCTGCCATTCCCTTCTCCTCCTGACCTCAATCTTTCCCAGCATCAGGGTCTTTTCAAATGAGTCAGCTCTTTGCATCAGGTGGCCAAAGTACTGGAGTTTTAGCTTCAACATCAGTGCTTCCAATGAACACCCAGGAGTGATCTCCTTTAGGATGGACTAGTTGGATCTCCTTGCTGTCCAAGGGACTCTCAAGAGTCTTCTCCAACGACACAGTTCAAAAGCATAAATTCTGCAGCACTCAGCTTTCTTTATAGTCCAAGTCTCACATCCATACATGGCTACTGGAAAAACCATAGCCTTGACTAGATGGACTTTTGTTGGCAAAACAGGTGTAGAGAACCCATAAAAATTAAAAAGTAATTTAAGTTTTTGCTTTTAATAAGTCTGATTTTCTTTACTCTGCTATGGTGGTCCTTTCTGCCTCTGCCATCTAAAAGAAGGATATATATTTGTCATATAAACTACATTTACATATTTTTATTATTGCATCATTATTAAAAGTACATGGAAATAATAATCCAGCAAGTACAAAATGGTACAAAATTAAAAGGTATGGTTTTTATATCTGCCCCACTAAAGCCTGTATTTCCCAGTTTTTCTTGCAGATAGGTGCAGTCATACGACTAGTTCTGTGACTAAAATGATGTGAGAAGAAGGGATGTAAGTGTTTCCATGTCATGCCCTTAAAGTAAAGGCATGTGTCTTCCCCTTCGAGTTTTGCTTATTCCATAGCCTGAAATGAAGTTATGATGGTTGAGCTAAAGCATTCCAGTGGAGATTTATATATATATATATATATATATATATATATATATAAAACAGGTGAAGACACCACAGCAACATAATCAAAGGAAGCTAAATCTGAGACCCCATCAAACCAACATATCAGCCAGGACCAACCACTTAAACTAATACATGAAAGAGGAAAAAACATTTTGGTATTTCTTTACTCTGGCAGCCTAACTTGTATTGTAAACAAACAAAAAAGTACTTATTTGGTATCCCCCACAAAAGATGATTTAACTCATCCCACTACTACATAACACTTTCTCTTTCAATTTTTGTAAATTACATGTTTTGAGTTGTTCTCCTTCCAGACATTATAACAATATATTTAATGATTGTTTCTTTTTTTTTAATTTTATTTTATTTTCAAACTTTACATAATTGTATTAGTTTTGCCAAATATCAAAATGAATCCATCACAGGTATACATGTGCTCCCCATCCTGAACCCTCCTCCCTCCTCCCTCCCCATACCATCCCTCTGGGTCGTCCCAGTGCACTAGCCCCAAGCATCCAGTATCGTGCATTGAACCTGGACTGGCATCTCGTTTCATACATGATATTTTACATGTTTCAATGCCATTCTCCCAAATCTTCCCACCCTCTCCCTCTCCCACAGAGTCCATAAGACTGTTCCATACCTCAGCGTCACTTTTGCTGTCTCGTACACAGGGTTATTGTTATCATCTTTCTAAATTCCATATATATGCGTTAGTATACTGTATTGATGTTTTTCCTTCTGGCTTACTTCACTCTGTATAATAGGCTCCAGTTTCATCCACCTCATTAGAACTGATTCAAATGTATTCTTTTTAATGGCTGAGTAATACTCTATTGTGTATATGTACCACAGCTTTCTTATCCATTCATCTGCTGATGGACATCTAGGTTGCTTCCATGTCCTGGCTATTATAAACAGTGCTGCGATGAACATTGGGGTACACGTGTCTCTTTCCCTTCTGGTTTCCTCAGTGTGTATGCCCAGCAGTGGGATTGCTGGATCATAAGGCAGTTCTATTTCCAGTTTTTGAAGGAATCTCCACACTGTTCTCCATAGTGGCTGTACTAGTTTGCATTCCCACCAACAGTGTAAGAGGGTTCCCTTTCCTCCACACCCTCTCCAACATTTATTATTTGTAGACTTTTGGATGGCAGCCATCCTGACTGGTGTGAAATGGTACCTTATAGTGGTCTTGATTTGCATTTCTCTGATAATGAGTGATGTTGAGCATCTTTTCATGTGTTTGTTAGCCATCTGTATGTCTTCTTTGGAGAAATGTGTATTTAGTTCTTTGGCCCATTTTTTGATTGGGTCATTTATTTTTCTGGAGTTGAGCTGTAGGAGTTGCTTGTATATTTTTGAGATTAGTTGTTTGTCGGTTGCTTCATTTGCTATTATTTTCTCCCATTCTGAAGGCTGTCTTTTCACCTTGCTGATAGTTTCCTTTGATGTGCAGAAGCTTTTAAGGTTAATTAGGTCCAATTTGTTTATTTTTGCTTTTATTTCCAATATTCTGGGATGTGGGTCATAGAGGATCCCACTGTGATGTATGTCAGAGAGTGTTTTGCCTATGTTCTCCTCTAGGAGTTTTATAGTTTCTGGTCTTATGTTTAGATCTTTAATCCATTTTGAGTTTATTTTTGTGTATGGTGTTAGAAAGTGTTCTAGTTTCATTCTTTTACAAGTGGTTGACCAGTTTTCCCAGCACCACTTGTTAAAGAGATTGTCTTTAATCCATTGTATATTCTTGCCTCCTTTGTCAAAGATAAGGTGTCCATATGTGCATGGATTTATCTCTGGGCTTTCTATTTTGTTCCATTGATCTATATTTCTGTCTTTGTGCCAGTACCATACTGTCTTGATAACTGTGGCTTTGTAGTAGAGCCTGAAGTCAGGTAGGTTGATTCCTCCAGTTCCATTCTTCTTTCTCAAGATCGCTTTGGCCATTCGAGGTTTTTTGTATTTCCATACCAATTGTGAAATTATTTGTTCTAGCTCTGTGAAGAATAATGATTGTTTCTTGATCCATCAACTCCAGAAAGTTATCTCTCAACTTTATACTCTCATTTTATACTCCCTGCTATACTACTTCTACTGCTAAGTTGCATTATATTACAGTCTGTTTTCACTTATGGTTTTCTATACCTTGTTTACAGATTTATTGATTTTCAATTAAAAAAAATCAAACTGCTAATCAATATCTCTTATCAAAATGATGCAAATAACCTCAACACACCATTAGCAAACTGAATCCAACAATGTGTTTAAAAACCATATGCACTGCAACAAACTGAGATTTATCCAAGATATGCTAGGCTGATTCAACATTCAAAAATCAATGTATTTCATCACATCAACAAGCTAAAAGACTCAGATGATCATGTCAATAAATGATGAAAACCCTTTTGACAAATTCCAACACCTATTCATGATAAAAAAAAAAAAAACCTCTCAGCAAAATAGGAATACGATGTAACTTCCTCACCTTGATAAATGATGTCTACAAAATACCTACAGCTAACATGGTACTTAATGGTGAGAAACTCTAACTTTCCCACAAATATCTTGTAAAAGCAAGGATGTCCCCTCTCACCACTCCTTTTCAACACTATACTCAAGTTCTAGCTAATCCTCCAGGTTCAAAGTCAAAGAAGTTCTCTTTTCACTGACTCTGCATATTTCCTAAAATCGTGGCTCTTTTTAAGTTATTTCATTTTGTTTGTGGGCGACGACTGTTATGTATAACCTCATTCTTCCTGAAATTGCTAAAAGCCTTTCTATGTCTAATTTATAAATATGCCTTCTTTATCATGAAATATCATAGGGTATCATAGTTATGCCATTTGTTAAATACAACAAAATGCTTCCAAGTCATGTCAGAGATTGCTAGTTGCCCATCCCAAAATCTGTTTCCTTCCAGGTCCTATTTGAACACAATCTCCCTTGCAACTAGGTTTGGCCAATGACATTTAAGTCGAAGTTGTACAGTGAGACTTGCAAGAATTGACTTTACAGGTAGGTACTTTTTTGTCCCTTTTCCCCTACTGTTTCATCCTAGAATGCCAATGTAGTAGCTGCAACTGCAAAAGCCATTTGGAAACTTTGAAGTTATACTGTTGACACAATGCCAGCAACCTACTACCTCAACATTGTTCATAATATGAGAAAGATACTTGTATATTTTAATCATCACAGTCAGAACTGTCACCATCAGCCAAATACAACTAGAAACTATTATTCTAGGACTACTACACAGTTATAATCCTGGAAATTATTCCTATTGTACTCCTTAGTTCCATGTTTTACTTAGATCCTATTTCTACTCTTTTAATTTTGATTGGTGTGTAACCACAAAAACTTTTAATCTTTTTTTTTGAGAAAATAATTTATGACAAACTCTTTGCATTTTTTTTAAACTGCTCACTCTTATTTGGCTGCGTATTGACTTTTAAATGCAAAATCATCATCTCTTGAACTGTAAGGTATTGCTCAGTGTCTTCCAGAGGCACATCTTATAAAATCTCTCTGAAAGAAAAAACTAGATGTTTTTAGTTCTTTTCTCTTCCATAAACAATACATACTTCTTCTTGAATCAGATGTTGTTTGCTGATCTTGGTCCCTTTCTTCTGTTAATTTTCCTAGAATTTTTGAAAATTCAGGTTTTTCTAGTTTTTTTTTTTTTTTTAAGAATAGTTGATTAAACTAGATAGTTCATAATTCCCTCCACTGTTAGCAGTCCTTATTATGAATAAGTTGACCAAACTTCTCATCTTTCTGCAAGCATATTTTTCAAAGCCCTTGACTTAGTAAAATTATCATTATATGCAGATGACATTATACTCTATATACATAACTCTAAAGGCTCCACACAAAAATTATTACAACTGAGAAATGAATTAAGCAAAGTAGCAGGGTACAAGATTCATATACAGAAATCTTTTCATTTCTTTACACGAACAATGAAATATCAGAAAGTAACAAATGCTACCATTTAAAATGGCATAAAAATACACATAGGAACAAATGAGGTGAAAGATTTATACACTGAGAACTGTAAGACACTAATAAGAAAACCAAAAATGATTCAAGGAAATAGAAAGATATCCCATGATCTCAGATTGGAAAGAATTAACATAGTCAAAATGGCCATACTACCCAAAGCAATCTATAGATTTGATGTGATCCCTATCAAATTATCTACGAAATTTTTCACAAAACTATTTCAGTTCAGTCGCTCAGTTGTGTCTGACTCTTTGTGACCCCATGAACCACAGCACGCCAGGCCTCCCTGTCCATCACCAACTCCCAGAGTTTACCCAAACTCATGTCCATTGAATCGGTGATGCCATCCAACTATCTCATCCTCTGCCATTCCCTTCTCCTCCTGACCTCAATCTTTCCCAGCATCAGGGTCTCTTGAAATGAGTTAGCTCTTTGCATCAAGTGACCAAAGTATTGAAGTTTCAGCTTCAACATCAGTCCTACCAATGAACACCCAGGGCTGATCTCCTTAAGGATGGACTGGTTGGATCTCCTTGCAGTCCAAGGGACTCTGAAGAGTCTTCTCCAATACCACAGTTCAAAAGCATCAATTCTTTTTTTTTTTTTTTTTAATTTTATTTTATTTTTAAACTTTACATAATTGTATTAGTTTTGCCAAATATCAAAATGAATCTGCCACAGGTATACATGTGTTCCGCATCCTGAACCCTCCTCCCTCCTCCCTCCCCATACCATCCCTCTGGGTCATCCCAGTGCACTAGCCCCAAGCATCCAGTATCGTGCATCAAACCTGGACTGGCATCTCGTTTCATACATGCTATTTTACATGTTTCAATGCCATTCTCCCAAATCTTCCCACCCTCTCCCTCTGCCATAGAGTCCATAAGACTGTTATATACATTAGTGTCACTTTTGCTGTCTCATAACACAGGGTTATTATTACCATCTTTTTAAATTCCATATATATGCGTTATTATACTGTATTGGTGTTTTTCCTTCTGGCTTACTTCACTCTGTATAATAGGCTCCAGTTTCATCCACCTCATTAGAACTGATTCAAATTTTTTTTCAATGGCTGAGTAATACTCCATTATGTATATGTACCATAGGTTTCTTATCCATTCATCTGCTGATGGACATCTAGGTTGCTTCCATGTCCTGGCTATTATAAACAGTGCTGCGATGAACATTGGGGTACACGTGTCTCTTTCCCTTCTGGTTTCCTCAGTGTGTATGCCCAGCAGTGGGATTGCTGGATCATAAGGCAGTTCTATTTCCAGTTTTTTAAGGAATCTCCACACTTTTCTCAAAAGCATCAATTCTTCAGTGCTTAGCTTTCTTTATAGTTCAACTCTCACATCCATTCATGACTACTGGAAATATCATAGCCTTGACTAGATAGACCTTTGTTGGCAAAGTAATGTCTGCTTTTTAATATGTTGTCTAGGTTGGTCATAACTTGTCCTTCCAAGGAATAAACGTATTTTAATTTTATGGCTGCAATCACAATCTGCAATGATTTTGCAGCCTCAAAAAATAAAGTATGACACTGTTTCCACTGTTTCCTCATCTATTTGCCATGAAGTGACGGGGCCAGACCCATGATCTTAGTTTTCTGAATGTTGAGCTTTAAGCCAACTTTTTCACTCTCCTCTTTCACCTTCATCAAGAGGCTCTTTAGTTCCTCTTCACTTTCTGCCATAAGGGTGGTGTCATCTGCATATCTGAGGTTTTTGATATTTCTCCCAGCAATCTTGATTCCAGCTTGTGTTTCTTCCAGTCCAGCATTTCTCATGATGTACTCTGCGTATAAGTTAAATAAGCAGGGTGACAATATACAGCCTTGACATACTCCTTTTCCTATTTGGAACCAGTCTGTTGTTCCATGTCCAGTTCTAGCTGTTGCTTCCTGACCTGCATACAGGTTTCTCAAGAGGCAGGTCAGGTGGTCTGGTATTCCCATCTCTTGAAGAATTTTCCACAGTGTATTGTGATCCACACAAAGGCTTTGGCATAATCAATAAAGCAGAAATAGATGTTTTTCTGGAACTTTCTTGCTTTATTGATGATCCAGTGGATGTTAGCAATTTGATCTCTGGTTCCTCTGCCTTTTCTAAAACCAACTTGAACATCTGGAAGTTCATGGTTCATGTATTGCTGAAGCCTGGCTTGGAAAATTTTGAGCATTACTTTACTAGCATGTGAGATGAGTGCAATTGTGCCGTAATTTGAGCATTCTTTGGCATTGCCTTTCTTTGGGATTGGAATGAAAACTGACCTTTTCCAGTCCTGTGGCCACTGCTGAGTTGTCAAAATTTGCTGGCATATTGAGTGCAGCACTTTCACAGCATCCTCTTTCAGGATTTGAAATAGCTCAACTGGAATTCCATCACCTCCACTAGCTATGTTCATAGTGATGCTTCCTAAGGCCCATTTGACTTCACATTCCAGGATGTCTGGCTCTAGGTGAGTGAATACACCATCGTGATTATCTGGGTCGTGAAAATAGTTTTTGTACAGTTCTTCTGTGTATTCTTGCCACCTCTTCTTAATATCTTCTGCTTCTGTTAGGTTCATATCATTTCTGTCCTTTGTTGAGCCCATCTTTGCATGAAATCTTCCCTTGGTGTCTCTAATTTTCTTGAAGAGATCTCTAGTCTTTCCCATTCTGTTGTTTTCCTCTATTTCTTTGCATTGATTGCTGAGGAAGGCTTTCTTATCTCTGCTCTTACAGATTTGATGTGGTCCCTATCAAATTATCTACAACATTGTTCACAGAACTAGAATAATCCTAAAACATATGCCGAGCCATAAAAAACTCAGAATTGCCAAATAAATCCTGAGGAAGAAGAACAAAGCTAGAGGTATAACCCTCCTAGACTTCAAACAATACTAGAAAAGCACAGTAATCAAAACAGCATGGTACTAGCACAAAAACAGATATGCAGTTCAATGGAACAGAACAGACAGTCCAGAAATAAACCCACACATTTGTGGTCAATAAATTTTTTGACGAAGGGGCAAGAATTTACACTGGAGAAAAGACCAGGTTTAGCAAGTGGTGTTGGGGAAGCTGGATAGGTGCATGTGAATCAATGAAGTTTGAACACTCCCACACCCCATACACAAAAATAAACTCAAAATGGCTTAAAATTTAAAAATAAGACATGACAGCATAAAACTGCTCGAAGAGAACATAGGCAAAACATTCTGACATAAATCATACCAATGTTTTCTGAGCTCAATCTCTCAAGGCAAAGGAAACAAAAGCAAAAATAAATAGTCAAACTTATAAGCTTTTGCACCACAAAGGATACCATAAACAAAAAGACTGCCTACAGATTGGGAGAAAACATTTGTGAATGATGTGACCAGTGGAGGGCTTAATTTCCAAAATACAAAAACAGCTCACACCATTCAATTAAAAAAAATAAGAAAAAAAGGACAGAATATCTAAATAGACATTTCTCCAAAGAAAGACATACAGATGGCCAACAGGCACATGAAAAGATGCTCAACATCGCTAATTATCGGGGAAATACAAACCAAAACTACAGTGAGGTACGACCTCACTCTGGGCAGGTGGCCGTCATCAAAAATTCTACAAGTAATAAATGCTAAAAAGGATGTGGAGAAAAGGGAACCCTCCTACAGTGTTGGTGGGAATGTAAATTGGTGCAGTCACTATGGAAAACAGTATGGTGGTTCTTTAAAGGCTAACAATAGAATCGCCATATGCTCCAACAAACACTCCTGGGAATGTATCCAGAGAAAACTAATTCAAAAAGATATATGCACCCAAATGCTCATAGCAGCACTATTTACAACAGCCAGGACATGGAAGCAACCTCACTATCCATATCAACAGAGGAATGGATAAAGATGTGGTACATACATGCAATGGAATATAGTCATAAGAAATGAAATAATGCTATTTCCAGCAATGGGGATTGACCTAGAGATTACCATACTAAGTGAAGTCAGAGAAAAACAAATATCATATGTTTCCCAGCACTTATATATGGAATCTAGAAAATACAAATGAACTGATTTACAAAAATAGACTCACAGACAAAAAAAAATACACTTATGGTTACCAAAAGGGAATGGAGGGAGAGATAAATTAGGAGTTTGGAATTAACAGGAAAACACTACCATATATAAAATAGGTAAACAACAAGGATTTACTGCATAGCACAGGGAGCTATAGTCAATATCTTGTAATAACCTATAATGGAAAATAATCAAATTTATATATATTATATATACACACATTATAAACACTTCACAGTACCTCTGAAACACAATACTGTAAAATAACTATACTTCAATTTTTTAAAAAAAGGTAAACAACCTTTAAACAAACCAATCAAACAACAACAAAAAAACTTATATTCTTCTCACTTTCACTCTACATACCTGCTGAGTCTGGAAAATTGCACTGGGAAGAGTTTTCTTTACTTGAACCTCCATGTGCGGGTGCTCTGAGCTTTGTTTCACTCTGAGCAGGATCATCTGTGAATGACTTCCTGACCTTTCTATTCTCCCAGAATTCAACACAATCTTCATCCACTGATTCCTGATCTCAATCAGATTATTCACCATATTTTTCTTACTTTCTCCTCTATACTTTTGTTTTTAAAATGTCATTTCAATGGGTTCAGGGAGGGAGAGAGTAGGTGAAACTGTCTTCCATCTCAAATCAGAAATCACATATCTCTACTTTTAAGAAATTTTCTTAGCATAAGCATACTTTTGTATCCAGTTACTTGTGTCTTCAAATGTATCAGAAAACATATCCAAGAATGAACTTACTAATTCTATTAAAGAAAATCAGTTATCTGAAGCTCTTACTATATTAAAGATTATATTTACTAAAACATTTATATAATCTTTGTATTGTACAACATATTTTAATGCTTTGTACCATTTTAAATATTTCATTCTCACATCTTTTGAAATAGGTTTCCAAGAGCAAACAACAAATCCTCTATACAGCAGCCTACACAAAGTTTCCAAAATAGCAGTCAGTACAAGCTCAAAATCAGACCAAACACTAAAATTGACAAAGGCATTTTCCCTAACATTTACCTCATTAACTCTAAACTTCATTGAGGAATAAATCAATCTGGAAACCTCAGTGAATAGCTATTAATGCTGTTTCTCTAGACACAGTAATTGGCAAGGTTAGACCTCTGAACTGAAATGTCACAGAAAAAAAAGGAATTTTTAAAAGCTAACTACCATATATTTGGTGAGAGAGGGAAGAGGAAATTTGTTTTCTCTGTTTCTTAGACTTCAGTAAGACAAAGGAGTAAAACTAGCCCATTCCTCCACACTTGAAGAATTCTTTCAAGTGACAGGTGATTTTTAAAGCCCCTGGTTGAATTCAGACAAATGCCCACATGTGTCTTTATGATACCATATATCTCCACCATTACCATGAGTGATGATTATAATATCATGAATAGGTTAAGTTTAGTTCCCAGCCTAAAAGCCAATTGTCTAGAGAATGAGGCTTTAACACCATGCATATTAAGGAAGGAAGCAAGACACAAAAATCACATAAATCACCAAAAATTACTGAAATGTAACTTTTACCTTAATGTTTTTAGTGGAGGAAGGAAGATGGATCTTTGAAAATGTCATAGTTCAGGGGAACATAGTTAAATTCTAAGAATAATAAGTGACACTGAACCACTTGAAAGTACAAAGAGCTGAAATATGAACATCTCAAGGAGTCATTTTAAGAACATCTTGGGTGTGCTGCAAGCATTCTATTCTTATCTAATAACTGGGGATAGAATCTAAAGATTAACCACATTAACCTTTGCTGCAAGCAAACTTAATTGCTTTGATTTGTATCTCATTGTGATGTTTCCTGGCTCTGGGTAAAGGTTTTAAACTTTTAACATATCAGCATACCTACAGGAAGAGGATATTGTTTTTAGTCATCTTATTTCTCATAACTGTGTAGCAATTACCAGAAAGTGAATCAATTCATCACACTCTTACATTGAATTAATTAGACACTATAGAAAGGCTACAGATTCATTTCTATTATTGAAAGAAAAATCTAGTTTTATCTGATATATTCCAATCATTTTCTCTTTGGGGGTCTACTAAGTAATACCTAGTGAGATAGCAATTATCTTTGATGTTAATGGCCAAAGAAATTCCAACAGGCACTCAAGATAGTAAATGCATCAGCATATATGGTACAGAGAAAATTTCCTGCAAAAGCTTATTATAGCTCCATTAATCACCAACTATGTAAATAAAGTTGATGAGAAAAAGCAAAGGGGGACTTATTTTGCCAAGACAAACACAGCTCTGTGAAAGAAGGCAATAAGCATTAAATAGCAATTCTCAGGTAGAGGAAAGAAATTTCATTTGTAGAATCACATACTCCTGTTATTGTAGATGAAACAAAATGCATGTTCAAAACATATGAAAAAATTAAATGAGATGTAATTCAATTTCATTGGTATTTAGTAAGGTCATATAGGAGACAGAGGATAAACTACAAAGCACCCTGACAATAGGGTTAAGTGTAGAACAGAACAAGGCACCATTGATACAGGTAAAAACAAAAGAAGAGTGTTTATTTCCTAAGGAGTTGCCAGAAGACTGCACAGTTAGCTGGGCATAGAGAATAAACAGAATTTGTATTAGTGAAGAGGAGGAGCATGAACAATCCAGGAAGAATGAACAGAACTATGAGATAAAGGATAGATACCAATCTAAATGGGATACTTAGGATGTAATGGAAGACACGAGATTCTCCTATAAAACCTCCTATAATTTCTAAGTATCTCTATTGTGTATGAAAATATATTCATATATATAATCCCATGTTACCTTACTACTAGAATTTTACCCACTTGGCAAATGAGGAAAAGACATTTCAAAGAAGAGAAATTATTTAGCTGAGGCCTCATTGTTAGCATGAGCGGAAATAAGACTCAAATTTTTTCTTCTCTAACACAACATGACCCTATTATGGAAGTTTTGAAAATCTGTGAGAGGAATTTGATCCTACAACTGTGGATGCCTTGTCAAAAATATAAGATAGTTACGTTGGAAAATGAAGATTTTACTCATGTCAGTAATTATCTCTCATCTGCTTCCCTAAAAATACTTAACCATTAACCAACTTTTATATGCAGTAAGTTTCCCATTTGGAGAAGGAAATGGCAACCCACTCCAGTATTCTTACCTGGAGAATTCTAGAGAGAGAGGAGCCTGGCGGGCTATAGTCCATGGAGTCACAAAAGAGTCAGACATGACTGAGTGACTAACACTTTCATACTTTCATACTGTCGTTTACTATCTCAATGATCTTAGTAAAGTTATTTAACCTCTCTAAAATGCATCTTCACTATTAATGAAATTAAAGTATTAATATTTTACAATCTGGACTGCTGGGTGGATTAACTGAGATAATGAAGTAGAGCACCTACCCTGCTATGATTCTACTAAGTTTATAAAGGACACAGAATCTAATATGACCCTTCACAAAACTATGATATAGGCTGTTTCAGTTCAGTTCAGTCACTCAGTCATATCCGACTCTTTGCAACCCCATGAACCACAGGATGCAGGCCTCCCTGTTCATCGCCAACTCCAGGAGTTTACCCAAACTCATGTCCTTTGAATCGGTGATGCCATCCAACCATCTCATCCTTTATCGTTCCCTTCTCCTCCTGCCCTCAGTCTTTCTCAGCATCAGCGTCTTTTCAAATGAGTCAGCTCTTTGCATTAGGTGGCCAAAGTATTGGAGTTTCAGCTTCAACATCTGTCTTTCCAATGAACACTCAGGACTGATCTCCTTTAGGATGGACTGGTTTGATCTCCTTGCAGTCCAAGGGACTCTCAAGAGTCTTTTCCAACACCACAGTTGAAAAGCATCAATTCTTTGGCGCTCAGCTTTCTTTATAGTCCAACTCTCACATCCATTCATGACTATTGGAAAAGTCATAGCCTTGACTAGAAGGAACTTTGGTGGCAAAGTAATGTCTCTGCTTTTTAATATACTGTCTAGGTTGGTCATAAATTTCCTTCCAAGGAGTGTCTTTTAATTTTATGGCTGCAATCACCATCTGCAGTTATTTTTTGAACCCCCAAAAATAAAGTCAGCTATTGTTTCCCCATCTATTTGCCATAAAATGATGGGACCAGATGCCATGATCTTAGTTTTCTGAATGTTGAGGTTTAAGCCAACTTTTTCACTCTCCTCTTTCACTTTCATCAAGAGGCTCCTTAGTTCCTCTTCACTTTTTGCCATAGGGGTGGTGTCCTCTGCATATCTGAGGTTATTGATATTTCTCCCGGCAATCTTGATTCCAGCCTGTGCTTCCTCCAGCCCAGCATTTCTCATGATGTACTCTGCACATAAGTTAAATAGCCTTGAAGTACTCCTTTTCCTGTTTGGAACCAGTCTGTTGTTCCATGTCCAGTTCTAACTGTTGCTTCCTAACCTGCATACAGGTTTCTCAAGAGGCAGGTCAGGTGGTCTGGTATTCCCATCTGTTGAAGAATTTTTCACAGTTTATTGTGATCCACACAGTCAAAGGCTTTGGCACAGTCAATAAAGCAGAAATAGATGTTTTTCTGGAACTTTCTTGCTTTTTTGATGATCCAGCAGATGTTTGCAATTGGATCTCTGGTTCCTCTGCCTTTTCTAAATCCAGCTTGAACATCTGAAAGTTCACGTTCACATATTGCTGAAGCCTGGCTTGGAGAATTTAGGCTGCTTGCTATCATCATATTAGCTTGACAAGTGAACTAGAAATACAGAGATGCTAAGTGTCTTACCAAGTCACTTTGAAAGCCTGCAATAACAGGGTTGGACCAAAAAAGTAGCCTTGTGTGAAAACCCTAAAGATGATGGTGTGGTGTTAGCTGCTCAGTCATGTCCGACTCTTTGCAATTCCATGGACTGAGTCCACTAGGCTCCTCTCTCCGTGGAATTCTTCAGGCCTACATGCCCTTCTCCAGGGGATCTTCTGAACCAGGGATTGAATCCTGGTCTCCTGCATTGCAGTCAGATTCTTTACTGTTTGAGCTACTCGGGAAGCTAAATATGGTGAATAAACAGTAAAAGACTGCATACAAAGAAAGGTTTGTACAAAGTGGAAAATCTCACTGAGCACTTACTATATGCCAGGAATTTGTCTTCATATATCATTCAGTTCTCTCAACAACTCTAGGTTTGGGACTATGGGTTTCTCCATTTAATGGATGAAAAACTGAGGTTCAGAAACACTGAATAATTTTGGCCAATGGCACACAATTATTGTTTGTCAGAGAGGAGACTTTAACCTGGCTCTATCTTAGCTATTAGAAGGAAGTGTTTTTACACTATATGTAAAACAAATCTTACATACAAAATTGTTTCTTCAATATTGCCTCTAATTGCTGAGACAAATAATTCAAAGTAAGAACATACTAATAAACTGTAGTTATGAACGTCTATGAAGAAACCCCTGGAAGAAGCTAGTTTTATCCAAAGTGCCATTATACAAAAGGGCAAAGATCCACAGATCAAGAATTCTTTAATTCTTTAATTCATCAATCGTTCATGAGCACACAGACTATAGACAAACTAATAAGTCAAATATTGGCCACAAACCATCCTTACATGCTTAGCAAATTTAAATAAATAATCATTTGTTCAAATGATGTTGCTTCACCCAAGGGCAAAAATACCAAGTAAGGAGTCATTTGTCATTCTCCAGAATCCCCCTAATATGTGAGTAAAAAGCTCCACAGAGTCCCCCACCCCCATGCTACTGCTTTCATCTCAGAGTCCCACACAAAGAGGTGCAACCCTTAATTATCCTCAAATGTCTTTACTTATTATGAAAAATAAAATTAAGATGGTACTCCATTTAACTGTCCTTTCACACCTGGAAATTAAACATGGGATAAGTAATTTATTCATTAAATATCTGAGCATGTATGATTTTTTTAAATACTAACTGTTCCTATATTCTTGGCTAAAACATCCAGAAAGAAGGTATTATTTGCCACCAAAAGTCTCTGATGACTTGGATAAATAACCCCATCTTAAGTGGTGCTTATCCCCACAATATCACCATGAAAAATTATAAGAATGGAGCAGGGGGCAATTTGTCCCCAAACTATACCCAATCACATGATGTGACTTGAAACCCTAAATGAGGACTTGTCTCAGACTCATTGTGTACCTTAATAAAGCAACCGCAAATATAACCCTATATGTCCTCATGTTAGCTCAGTCTTTGGAACACCACTTGAAATCTGGAGTTGTGGCCATAGTCTGCCATAGACACTACCAAAAGCCCACATCCCTGCCCCCTACCTCAGAACATCCCTGTTTAAATGGAGAAACACTCAGTAAGGGTGTATGTATACCAGTAAATCCTCAGCCAGTTAATCCCAAGCAAGGAGTTCTGTCCCCAGTCAGTATCATACATGAAACAAAGATAAATTGTCCTCAAAACATCACCATACACAAGGCCAGGAAACCCTGCATGAGAAATAGCTCCTCAATTTGCTTTCATATACAGGCAAAGAGGCTAAGGAGTTGTCCTCTAGCTTTTCAATGAATGCTGCATCAGCAAAACCCCAATTTGGATTTACTCATTCTCAATCTGCCCCTGAATACATAGGAAAAATACTACTTATAAGGGCTGTTTTGAGTGAAGGAGGTGTTCAAATTATCATTACATTCTCAAGCAATGAGTCCTATGGGAAAAGCTATTTGTCGCCAAAAAAATCCCTGTATTCAATAAACTGCAAAACAGTTCATTTGTCATGAAGAAAGACAATAAGGTTCAAAATAGCACACACATATACATACAATATATCCAAATTCACCTTGTATTGGTTGACAAACATCCACTCGTTTGTTTTCCCTGTCAAATATAAGTATTTGTTTTTCTGAACAAATATAAAGGTTTGGTTTTTCTTCAGGCCCCAAAATACCACTTTTATTCATAGCTGAAAAGTATCTATAGACCCTATTTAAACTCTCTGAAGTCAAATGTTTGCTTCTGATGCCAGGGGTAAAGGATCAAGATCCTCCCTCAAAATTTTAAAGACACAAATCTGCCTTTAATAGATTACCATTAGTAAATCCTCTTTGCTTGATTGATTTCTCCAAGTCTTTTGAGGAACAAGAGCCTACCCTTCTGGCTCCCAAAATTAACGTTACATATAATCTACTTACATAATATGTGATGAAGAAGAAAGTCCTCTCTCTAAACCTGAATCAGTTGACCAGATTACTGTAACACCTGATATCAACTAACTTAAATTGCCTCCCTCCAAAAGTCCCACTACAATGAGCAAAGACAACATACCAAAACTAAGTGAAACAGGTATCCTCGCTGCAAAATTTTGTCCAGGTGCAAACAGATTGCATAAAAGCCTGCATTCAAATCCTGCATAAAATCCTGCATGTCTGGGGAATAAGTGGAAGAAAACCCTAGAAAAAGCCCACCAACACTTCCAAATTCTCATGGCAGGTACTAGAGTCAAATGTAAGATGAGGGATAGTTGTTTCAGAATAAATCTTAAACCTATAAGTATATCAAAATATGTATATGGAACCGTGTTGATAAAACAACCACAGAATTCACTCACATCTTAGAATCTGTGTAAGTGGTGCCATAATTAAAAGTGAGCACACTTTCGCCTGGCCTATAAACATGACTGTGTTTCGAGGATATAAAGGAGTGAAAAAAAGCTGAAAGCAAATTAAATACAAAGGAAAATTTATTGCAACTTTCCTTTCCCAGACCAAAAGGGAGAAGAAGGTACAGCATAATGAGAAGTCATGATTGTGGAATGTATGAGTTCCATGTTTCTGTGTAACAAATTGCCTAGAGGTATAAAAAAATCAATTTATCAACTCACAGTTTCCATGGGTTGTGAGTCCAGAACTCGTTAGCTGGGTTCTCTGCACAGAGCTTCATAAGTCTGAAATCAAGCATTAGCCAGCTGTGATTTCTTCTGGATGCTTAACTGGGGAAAGTTCTGCTCCCAAACTCCTTCAAGTTGTTGGTAAAATCACTTCTAGTGTGGTTGTGAGACTGAGGTCCTGGGTTTGTTGCTGGCTGTAGGCTGGGGACTGCCCATAGGTCCTAGGACATGCTCAGGCCCTTGTTACTTGGCTCGTTTCACAAGGCCCCTCAGTCTTCAAACCCCTCTCACCAGGAAGAGCCCAGAAATTTTTATAAAGCCTTGTGATTAGATCAGGTCCACTTGGGTAACCTCCTTAGTTAAAGTCAAGAAACTTAAGACAAATTATATCTGCAAATCTCTTCACAGCCGTACCTGTAGAT
Organism: Bos grunniens; assembly: GCF_055505025.1. NCBI lineage: Eukaryota > Metazoa > Chordata > Mammalia > Artiodactyla > Bovidae > Bos > Bos grunniens. The sequence continues at coordinate 118,394,725 of NC_141194.1, read as the reverse complement.
TAAATAAATGGCCGAAGGTGGGTTTACAAGACATGAGAATCTTGGGGACCATCTCAGAATTCTTCAGACCACAATGAATTAACTGAAAAGCATGATCCTCCTGCTAATGAGTGGCTCAAACTAAGGTACCTCTCCTTTCATTAGTAGTTGAGCACTCCTCATTTCACCTTAAATATGCATTCTCTGTGGAGGCAATATCGCCCAAAAAGGGATGAAAATTAGTTTGGGTAAAGGGGTGAAATCTTAGATAGTATAATGGTTTGGGAGCCTCTGAAGTGCTATCTGATAAGCTTTTATTTGTCAGTATTTAATTTCTCTCATTAAGGAGAAATTAAGTGAAAATTATTTTAAATCATTCATTAGATGGAATGAATTAAATTCATTAATTTATATTGAATTTAAATTCATTTTTTCTTTTAGGAGACCAATAACAAAAGAAAGGTTGAGTAGCTCAGCTTCCAGGGATCCCCCTGAGTCTACATCTTAGACAATGTTCTATTCTAATTTCTGAAACTGTCACAGTTGCCTCTGTAACTTTCCTTCTTTTACAAAGGGAGAAAATTTACTTGCTGCCATCAATATGAAGTGTAGATGTCATGATAACTTAAACTTACTTAAACATTGGTCAATTACCTTCAGCTGAAATCCTCAATTATCTCCTCAGTAAAAGAGTCCAAGAAGCCAAATGAGTCTAATCTCTCTCTCAATAGTCCATAAAGCAAAAAGAAATATCACCTTAACCTTTAAATAATAATAATTTTTTGGCCAGGAATATTAAAATTTAGGTGCCCTTTACAAATGTGTCATGAGATTTAAAATTGGTCATAACTTTGACAAAGAAATCTATTCTAAGGAAGGAAATTGTCAAAGGTATGGACAAAAATTTATGTAAAAGTATCATTATTTCATATTGCTTATGTTAAGAAAATATATACATAAATAGTACAATGGTTCAATATCTTACATGATATCCATAGGATGACATATTAATCTAAATTGATATTTACAAATGATAGTGACAAAGATATATGAACATGTCCTAAAATGTGTAAGATATAATGCTAAGGGAAAACTGAAGATTGTAAAAACGTAAGGACTGTTTTATCATAATATTTCATATGTATGTACATGGAAATAAAAACAAAATGTCAATAGCAATGTGATTGTGGGTAATTTTTTTTTTCTTTCAAATTTCCTATAATGCAAATGTCTTACTTTTATATTTATAAAAAGAAAACTTAAAGCAGTGAGAAGGCCTAAGTTGAGAAACAATATAACGTCGGCATGCTTATTGAGTACAGAGACTCATATTATCCTATTACACACCTTCTGCTCTTCATTGCTGGCATCTACCAATCCCTATTTGTTCATGAAAATAGTGTAGTTCCTGGACCACTGTCCTCTTCTTCAACACTTATTAGCATGTCAAGGACATTTAATATCCAAGATGGTGACCCATGCAACAGCTTAGACTGTCAACTTCTTTACCTCCCAAATAACTTTACCTCCAACCTACTGAAGATGTGCGTGCATGCTAAGTTGCTTCAGTCACGTCCAACTTTGCGATCCCATGGATTGTAGCCCACCAGGCTCCTCTGTCCATGGAATTCTCCAGGCAAGAATACTGGGGTGGGTTGTCATTTCCTTCTCCAGGACATCTTCCCAATCCAAGGACCAAACACAAGTCCCCTATGTCTTCTGCATTGGCAGGCAGATTCCTTACCACTAGAACCATCTGGGAAGCCCCTACTGAAGACACCCACTTGAATTATTACATTCAGTCAGACATAATTGGCTACTGAACAGTACAGTCTTGCTTGTCTCTGGTAACTGTGCCACTTTTGAAACTGTAATTTTAAGCATCCCTCTTTCTAATCCCCTATATTTTCAGCACACATTCTAGTAACTCAACGTGACAACACTTTAACATCATTGAAACCTTCACATTATTGAGACACACACTTTTGCCCAAATTGCATTGATAGATGAAACCAAAAAGACATACAGATGGCTAAGAAGTACATGAAAAGGAGTTCAGCTTTACTAATAATCAGTGAAATACAAATCAAAACCACAATGAGGGATCGCTTCACCCCTGTCAGAGTGGCTATTATAAAAAAGACAAGGGAAAATAAATGCTGCCTAGGATGTGGAGGAAAAGGGAACTCTTGTACACTGTGAGTGGGAATGTAAACTGGTACAAACATTATGGAAAATAGTACAGAAATATGTCTCAAAAAAATTAAAAATGAACAACCATATGACTGTGCAATTCCACTTCTGAGTCTACAGCTAAAGGAAATGAAATCAGTATCTCTTTAAGAGCTATCTGCACTCTCACATTCATTGCAACATTATTTGCAATAGCCGAGATATGGAATCAAGCTAAGCATCTACTGATATTATATATATATATATATATATATATATATATATATATATATATAAAACTGACTTTATGTATTTGTATGAAGAAGAGATTAAGAAGAGTTGGCAAGAATACACAGAAGAACTGCACAAAAAAGATCTTAATGACCCAGATAACCACAATGATCACTTATCTAGAGCAAGATAACCTGGAGTGTAAAGTCAAGTGGGCCTTAGAAAGCATCATGACAAACATAGCTAGTGAAGTTGACAGGATTCCAGCTAAGCTTTTTCAAATCCTAAAAGATGATGATGTTGAAGTGCTGTACTCAATTTGCCAGCAAATTTGGAAAACTCAGAAGTGCTCACAGGACTGTAAAAGGTCAGTCTTCATTCCAATCCCAAAGAAGGGGAATGTCAATAATTGTTCAAACTACCATAAAAGTGCACTCATTTCACATGCTAGAAAGGTAATGCTCAAAATCCTTCAAACTAGGCCTCAGCAGTACGCGAACCAAGAAATTTCAGATGTACAAGGTGGATTTAGAAAAGGGAGAGGAATCAGAGATCAAGTTGCTAACATTTGTTGGATCATAGAGAAAGAAAAGGAATTCCAGAAAAACATCTACTTCTTCAATGTCTACATGAAAGCCTTTGACTGTGTGGATTACAACAAACTGTGGAAAATTCTTAAACACATGGGAACACCAGGCCACTTATCTGTCTCCTGAGAAACCTGTCTTTGGATCAAGAATCAACACTTAAAACTGGACATGGAACAACAAACAGGTTCAAATTTGGGGAAGGAGTACATCAAGGCTGTATATTGTCACCCTGCTTATTTAACTTATATGCAGAAATGCCAGTCTGGATGAATCACAGACTGGAATCAGGATTGCTGGGAGAAATACCAACAACCTCAGATATACAGATAATACCACTCTAATGGCAGAAAGTGAAAAGTAACTAAAGAGGCTCTTGATGAGGGTGAAAGAAGAGACTAGAAAAGCTGACTTGAGATTCAGCATTCAAAAAACTAAGATCATGGCATCCAGTCCCACCACTTCATGGCAAATAAAAGTGAAAAAAGTGGAAACACTGATAGATTTTATTTTCTTGGGCTTCAAAATCCTGCAGATTGTAACTGCTGCCATGAATTTAAGACATTCACCCCTTGAAAGAAAAGTTATGACAAACCTAAATGATATATTAAAAAGCAGATACTTAACTTTGATTATAAACATCTGCCTTATAAACATCTGTCTAGTCAAAACTATGGCTTTTGCAGTAGTCATGTACAGATGTGAGAGTTGGACCATAAAGAAGGCAGAAAACCAAAGAATTGATTATTTCAATCAGTGATTCTGGAGAAGACTCTTAAGAGTTCCTTGGACAGCAAGGAGATCAGACCAGTCAATCCCAAAGGAATATTCATTGAATATTCATTGGAAGGACTGATGCTGAAGCTGAGGCTTCAATACTTTGGCCACCTGATGTGAAGAGCCGACTCACTGGACAAGACCCTGATTCTGGGAAAGACTGAGGACAAGAGAAGGGGGTGACAGAGGATGAGATGGTTGGATGGCATCATTGACTCAGTGGAAATGAGTTTGAGCAAACTCCGAGAGACAGTGAAGGACAGGGAAGCCTGGTGTGCTGCAGTCCATGGGGTGGCAAAGAGTTGGACATGACTGAGTGACTGAACAACAATTTGCCATGAAGTGATGGGACCAGATGCTATGATCTTAGTTTTTTTAATGTTGAGTTTTAAACCAGCCTTTCACTTTCCTCTTTCACATTCATCAAGAGGCTCCTTAGTTCCTCTTTGCTTTCTTCCATTAGGGTAGTATCACCTGAGGTTATTGACATTTCTCCCAGCAATCTTGATTCCAGCTTGAACTTCATCCAGACTGCCATTTTGCATGATGTGCTCTGCATATAAGTTGAATAAGTAAGGTGACAATATACGGCCTTGATGTAACCCTTTCCTAATTTTGAACCAGTCCATTGTTCTACGTCCAGTTCTAAGTGGCGCTTCTTTGTAGGCATACAGGTTTCTCAGGAGGCAGGTAAGGTGGCCTGGTATTCCCATCTCTTTAAGAACTTTCCAAAGTTTGTTGTGATCCACAGAGTCAAAGGCTTTAGCATAGTGAAGCAGAAGTAGATGTTCTTCTGGAATTCCCTTGCTTTTCTATGATCCAATGGATGTTGGCAACTTGATCTCTGATTCCTCTGTGAAGACTGAAAGTCACTCGGTTGTGTCCAATTCTGCGACCCCATGGACTACACAGTCCATGGAATTCTCCAGATCAGAATACTGGAGTGGGTGGTCATGCCCTCCTCCAGAGGATCTTCCCAACCCAGGGATCGAACCCAGGTCTCCCGCATTGCAGGCAGATTCTTTACCAGCTGAGCCACCAGGGAAGCCCAAGAACACTGGAGTGGGTAGCCTATCCCTTCAGTGGATCTTCCTGACCCAGGAATCAAACTGGGGTCTCCTGCATTGAAGGCAGATTCTTTACCAGCTGAACTACCAAGGAAGCCTATTCTAAATCCAGCTTGTACATCTGAAAGTTCTCGGTTCACATACTGTTGGAGCCTAGCTCAAAGGATTTTGAGCATAACCTTGCTAGTATATGAAGTGAGTGCAAGTGTGTGGTAGTCTGGACATTCTTTGGCATTGTTCCTTTTTGGGGTTGAAATGAAAACTGAGGTTTTCTAGTCTTGTGGCATACATACCTAAAATATCATAATTCCAGATATGCACTGAAGGAAAGCTAAGAATTAACCTGGAGGTATGAAATATTAGTGTCAGATATAAGTAAAGTTTCATGGAGTAAATGAGTTATAACTTGTCATTTCTTTTAAACGGTAAATAATCTGACAAAATGTTAAATATAAATCTTTTAGGAATAAAATGTGATATTAGCTTTGTCTTAGAACTGGTGCATTGAATCAATAGATATTTTGTAAATAAACAGTATTTAGAATAAGTGTGTGAATATTAGAAGAAAATAAAGTAACTGTTTTTCTCAATAAGTCAGTATCTCAATACATAAAGATCTGATTATTGAAAACTAAAGAAGACTGACACTCTGAACTTCTGAGCTAATCTGTTAGTGAAAGATGTTTCTCTGTATCTGTATCAACTGACTTTATAGATTTTAGTCTAACACTAGTTTTTTGGTTCTATATATGTCTATAACTTTTCATTCCTTTATCTTTACAAGTATAATGAAGAAAGTATAAGTAAAAATACATTAAAAACACTGGACCTTAAAAAATCAAAAAGAAACATAGCATTATAGGTATTGAGAATGCTAATGATTTCTATTCTTATCTATTACTCCTTGTTTCTATTGATTTCATGCCATAATTTTGTCCTTTATGGAAAAGACTATGATCGTTAAATCACAATTCTGCACCTTGGGCAACCTCTTACTTTTAAAGTCTCAATATTTTCATCTGAAAAAATGTGATGATGATAGCATTGCTTGTATTCAAAATGGGCTTTATAAAAAATTTGAAGAGACAATATACATAAAACTTTGAGCACAAGGCATCTACAATGCCTTACATGTAGAAAGTATACAAAGAAGTTAACTGTTATCATCAGTGGTGGTGGTGATAGTAGTAGTATCAACAGCAACTGTAGTAATAGACAATTGCCAGCTACACAGTCAGAGTGTACCTCTTTTCTGCGTGAGCTGAGCATAGTTCTGTGTGTCCAGGTACGGAAAGGCAGGTAAGAATAACCTGCTTGTGTCCTGTTCATTGATAGAGTAGGTATTTGCATTCAACAAAAAGTTTGTTTGGATTTTTCCATAAAATGTTATGAAAAAACCCAAATGAACCTTTTGGCCAACCCAGTAGAAGGCAGGAGATGATCAGATTCTTACTCTTCCAGGTCAAGTTGAAAGCAAATCTTCTCTTCCTTTTCTTTATAACAAATCAATAAAACTAAATTCATTAAAAACTATTAAGTGGTAACAGGATACTAGCTTCTCCTAATTCATTCTCACTTCATCATTTATCTGGAAGGTTTAAGCTAAAATTATTTTCTGAGTCTAGTATCTCGGCAAAGGTAATGTTGAGTGAGCATAGTATATGGCCCTCTGCCAGATTTCCAGGGTAGATATCAAATTAGGAGAAAATCACCTCCTTTCTGTGACCAATGAAAAATTCTTTTTAAAAGGATGAGAAAATTTTTAAAAGAAATCTTTCTAAAGGTGAGAAATTCTCAAAGCTACTGCTGTGTCTCAAGTTTTTGATGCTGAGAGCCTTGAATTAATACAGGGAGGCACAGAATGTAAACACCTTTATTGAGCATATCCTATTGAGCTAAATGTCTATGTAAGTCAAACTCTCCCTTAAGTCTTTTTTTCAGGTAAGAAAGTATTTTGTTGTTGTTTAGTCATGTCTGATTCTTTTGTGACCCCCATGGACTATAGTCCACCAGGCTCCATGGAATTTTCCAGGCAAGAATAGAATACTGGAGCGGGTTGCCATTTCCTCCCCCAGGAGATCCTCCCAACCCAGAGATCGAACCTGTGTCTCTGGCACTGCAAGTGGAGCCACCAAGGAAGCCCTAAGAAAGTATTTGAGAGTGTATGCTCAGTCATGAGGCTCTTTGCCATCCCATGGACTGTGGCCCACCAGGTTTCTCTGTCCATGGAATTTTCCAGGCAAGAATAGAACACTGGAGGGGAGGAGCCAAGATGGCGGAGGAGTAGGACGGGGAGAACACTTTCTCCCCCACAAATTCATCAAAAGAGCATTTAAACGTCGAGTAAATTCCACAAAACAACTTCTGAATGCCGGCAGAGGACATCAGGCACCCAGAAAAGCAACCCAACTCTTCGAAAGGAGGTAGGAAAAAATATTAAAAACAAACAAACAAAAAAAGAGACAAAAGAGGGAGGGACGGAGTTCCGTCCCGGGAAGGGAATCTTAAAAAGAGAGAAGTTTCCAAACATCAGGAAACCTTCTCACTGCCGAATCTGTGCCGAGCTTTGGAAGCACAGAGGGCAACATAACAGGGAGAAAAAATAAATAAACAATTTAAAACTCGCAGATTGCGAGCCCTACGGTAACTCCCCCAGCAGAGAAGCAGTGCAGACGCCTGCATCCGCCATTAGCAAACCGGGGCTGGGCCGGGAGGCGCGGCGTGGGCTGCATCGCTGAGAGTAAGAATCTGGCCTGAATACCCTGAGCGCTATCTGAGCGAAATAATTTGGGCTAGCAAACCAGACTGTGGGATACCTACCACGCAAAAAGCCAGCCCTAACCTAAGACCGCCAGGCCCGCACACAGAACAAAGGACTGAACAGAGATAGCCGGCTGCAGACCTTCCCCCTCCGGTGACAGGCAGCCAGAGCTGGAAGGGGGCAATCGCAGCCCCAGAGAGACATTATCTATAAAATTGTAAGCAGGCTTCTTTGCTAACTAAAACTTCTTGGGGGTCTGGATGGTCAACATCTGCCTGAGAAGGTGCGCCGGTTTTACATCCAGATAACCGAGTGGCGGGGAGGCGATAAGTCGCAGCATTGGCGCTCGCCTGGGAAGAGCAAATTGGCGCTCGGACCTGGGAAGAGCACAAAACGCAGGCCCAACTGAGTCTGCGCCTCTGAGGACTACCCGAGTGCCTGAACCTGAGCGGCTTGGACCTGGGAGGTGCATGCAGCCCAGGGCCAGCCTCGGATTGTTCCCGGCAGAACAACCTAGAGTCCGAGCAGTGTGGACAGGGAGGCTACACGCGCCGTGAGCGGGGGCAGACCCAGGGTGGCTGAGGCACTGCGAGCCCACGCCAGTGTTATTTGTTTGCAGCATCCCTCCCTCCATCCCCACAGCGCGACTGAACAAGTAAGCCTAAAAAAAAAAAAAAAAAAAGTGTCCTCCACCGTGCCCTTTGAGTCAGGGCGGAAACCAGATACTGAAGAGACTAGCAAACAGAAGAAGATATAACAGAGGGAAACGCCTTGGAAGCTACAGGCAATAGATCAAAACCCTGTGGTTACTACGGACTATATAGGAAGGGGCCTATAGATCTTGAGAAATATAAATCTGACCAAGGAACTAGCCAAAAATGAACTGAACCCACAACACCCACAAAAAAAAACCAAAAAAGTCCTAGATATATTTTTATTATTTTTACGATCATTCTTTCTTTTTCTTTTTTTTAACTAAAAAAAAAAAAAAAAAAAAATTTTAAGTCCTCTATTGTTCCTTTAATTTTCACTTTTATAACCTATTACTTTGCAAAAAAAAAAAAAAAAAGACCCTATTTTTTTCTTCTTCAGCAAACTTCATATATATATATTTTATAATTTTTTGACCTTTTTTTTTTTTGTTTGTTTGTTTTTGTTTTTGTTTTTTTCTTCTTTTCTTTAACATTGTATTTTTGAAATTCCAAACTCTACTCTAGATTTTTAATTTTCGCTTTTTGGTATATGTTATCAATTTTGTACCTATAGTTTTTTTTTATATAATTTCTGTGACTTTTTTTTTTTCTCTTTTTTTTTTTTCTTCTCTGTTTCTTTCTCTTCTTCTTTTATATAACATTGTATATCTGAAATTCCAAACTTTACTCTAGATTTTTAATTTATGCTTTTTGGTATTTGATATCAATTTTGTACCTGTATTTTCTTTATAATTTTTGTGACATTGTTCGTATTTGTTTGTTTGTTTTCTCTCTTTATTTTTCTTCTTCTTCTATTTTTTTTTTTTTTAACATTGTATTTTTGAAATTCCAAACTCTACTCTAGATTTTTAATTTTTGCTTTCTGGTATTAGTTATCAATTTTGTACCTGTACTTTCTTTATAATTTTCGCGACCTTGTTTGTTTTTGTTTGTTCGTTTTTTCTCTCTTTCTTTTCCTTCTTCTTTTCTTTAACATCGTATCTTTGAAATTCCAAACTCTACTCTAGATTTTTAATTTTCACTTTCTGGTATTAGTTATCAATTTTGTACCTGTACTTTCTTTATAATTTTCGCGACCTTGTTTGTTTTTGTTTGTTCGTTCTTTCTCTCTTTCTTTTCCTTCTTCTTTTCTTTAACATCGTATTTTTGAAATTCCAAACTCTACTCTAGATTTTTGATTTTTGCTTTTATGTATTTGTTACCAATTTTGTACCTTTAAGGACCCAATCTTCAGGACCCATTTTTCACTAGGGAGTGAGATTACTGGCTTGACTGCTCTCTCTCCCTTTGGACCCTCCTTTTTCTCCACCAGGTCGCCTGTGTCTCCTCCCTAACCCCTCTCTACTCTACCCAACTCTGTGAATTTCTGTGTGTTCCAGATGGTGGAGAACACTTAGGGAACTGATTACTGGCTGGATCTGTCTCCCTCCTTTTCATTCCCCCCTTTTATCCTTCTGGCCACCTCTGTTACCTTCCTCCTTCTTCTCTTCTCTGTATAACCCCGTGAACATCTCTGAGTGGTCCAGTTGTGGAGTGCACATAAGGAAGTGACTACTGGCTAGCCCACTCTCCCCACTATTGATTCACCTCATCTCATTTGGGTCACCTCTAACTCCCTCCTCCGTCTTCTCTTCTCCATGTAACCCTGTGAACCTCTCTGAGCGACCCTCACTGTAGAGAAACTTATCATCTTTAATGTAGATGTTTTATCAATGGTGCTGTATAGAAGGAGAAGTTTTGAAACTACTGTAAAAATAAGACCGATAATCGGAAGCAGGAGACTTAAGTCCAAACCCTGACTCCAGGGAACTCCTGACTCCAAGGAACATTCATTGACAGGAGCTCACCAAATGCCTCCATACCGACACTGAAACCAAGCACCACACAAGGGCCAATAAGTTCAGGGCAAGACATACCAAGCAAATTCTCCAGCAACAAAGGAACACAGCCCTGAGCTTCAAGATACAGGCTGCCCAAAGTCACCCCAAAACTATAGACATCTCATAACTCATTACTGGACATTTCATTGCACTCCAGAGAGAAGAAATACAGCTCCACCCACCAGAACACCGACACAAGCTTCCCTAACCAGGAAACCTTGACAAGCCACCTGTACAAACCCACACACAGTGAGGAAACGCCATAATAAAGAGAACTCCACAAACTGCCAGAATACAGAAAGGACACCCCAAACTCAGCAATTTAAACAAGATGAAGAGACAGAGGAATACTCAGCAGATAAAGGAACAGGATAAATGCCCACCAAACCAAACAAAAGAGGAAGAGATAGGGAATTTACCTGATAAAGAATTCCGAATAATGATAGTGAAATTGATCCAAAATCTTGAAACTAAAATGGAATCACAGATAAATAGCCTGGAGACAAGGATTGAGAAGATGCAAGAAAGGTTTAACAAGGACCTAGAAGAAATAAAAAAGAGTCAATATATAATGAATAATGCAATAAGTGAAATTAAAAACACTCTGGAGGCAACAAATAGTAGAATAACAGAGGCAGAAGACAGGATTAGTGAATTAGAAGATAGAATGGTAGAAATAAATGAATCAGAGAGGATAAAAGAAAAACGAATTAAAAGAAATGAGGACAATCTCAGAGACCTCCAGGACAATATTAAACGCTACAACATTTGAATCATAGGGGTTCCAGAAGAAGAAGACAAAAAGAAAGACCATGAGAAAATACTTGAGGAGATAATAGTGGAAAACTTCCCTAAAATGGGGAAGGAAATAATCACCCAAGTCCAAGAAACCCAGAGAGTACCAAACAGGATAAACCCAAGGAGAAACACCCCAAGACACATATTAATCAAATTAACAAAGATCAAACACAAAGAACAAATATTAAAAGCAGCAAGGGAAAAACAACAAATAACACACAAGGGAATTCCCATAAGGATAACAGCTGATCTTTCAATAGAAACTCTTCAAGCCAGGAGGGAATGGCAAGACATACTTAAAATGATGAAAGAAAAAACCTACAGCCCAGATTATTGTACCCAGCAAGGATCTCATTCAAGTATGAAGGAGAAATCAAAAGCTTTTCAGACAAGCAAAAGCTGAGAGAATTCTGCACCACCAAACCAGCTCTCCAACAAATACTAAAGGATATTCTCTAGACAGGAAACACAAAAACAGTGTATAAACTCGAACCCAAAACAATAAAGTAAATGGCAACGGGAACATACTTATCAGTAATTACCTTAAATGTAAATGGGTTGAATGCCCCAACCAAAAGACAAAGACTGGCTGAATGGATACAAAAACAAGACCCCTACATATGTTGTCTACAAGAGACCCACCTCAAAACAGGGGACACATACAGACTGAAAGTGAAGGGCTGGAAAAAGATTTTCCATGCAAATAGGGACCAAAAGAAAGCAGGAGTAGCAATACTCATATCAGATAAAATAGACTTTAAAACAAAGGCTGTGAAAAGAGACAAAGAAGGTCACTACATAATGATCAAAGGATCAATCCAAGAAGAAGATATAACAATTATAAATATATATGCACCCAACACGGGAGCACCGCAGTATGTAAGACAAATGCTAACAAGTATGAAAGGAGAAATTAACAATAACGCAATAATAGTGGGAGACTTTAATACCCCACTCACACCTATGGATAGATCAACTAAACAGAAAATTAACAAGGAAACACAAACTTTAAACGATACAATAGACCAGTTAGACCTAATTGATATCTATAGGTCATTTCATCCCAAAACAATGAATTTCACCTTTTTCTCAAGCGCACATGGAACCTTCTCCAGGATAGATCACATCCTGGGCCATAAAGCTACCCTTGGTAAATTCAAAAAAATAGAAATCATTCCAAGCATTTTTTCTGACCACAATGCAGTAAGATTAGATCTCAATTACAGGAGAAAAACTATTAAAAATTCCAACATATGGAGGCTGAACAACACGCTGCTGAATAACCAACAAATCACAGAAGAAATCAAAAAAGAAATCAAAATTTGCATAGAAACGAATGAAAATGAAAACACAACAACCCAAAACCTGTGGGACACGGTAAAAGCAGTCCTAAGGGGAAAGTTCATAGCAATACAGGCACACCTCAAGAAACAAGAAAAAAGTCAAATAAATAACCTAACTCTACACCTAAAGCAACTAGAAAAGGAAGAAATGAAGAACCCCAGGATTAGTAGAAGGAAAGAAATCTTAAAAATTAGAGCAGAAATAAATGCAAAAGAAACAAAAGAGACCATAGCAAAAATCAACAAAACCAAAAGCTGGTTCTTTGAAAGGATAAATAAAATTGACAAACCATTAGCCAGACTCATCAAGAAACAAAGGGAGAAAAATCAAATCAACAAAATTAGAAACGAAAATGGAGAGATCACAACAGACAACACAGAAATACAAAGGATCATAAGAGACTATCAACAATTATATGCCAATAAAATGGACAACGTGGAAGAAATGGACAAATTCTTAGAAAAGTACAACTTTCCAAAACTGGACCAGGAAGAAATAGAAAATCTTAACAGACCCATCACAAGCATGGAAATTGAAACTGTAATCAAAAATCTTCCAGCAAACAAAAGCCCCGGTCCAGACGGCTTCACAGCTGAATTCTACCAAAAATTTAGAGAAGAGCTAACACCTATCCTGCTCAAACTCTTCCAGAAAATTGCAGAGGAAGGTAAACTTCCAAACTCATTCTATGAGGCCACCATCACCCTAATACCAAAACCTGACAAAGATCCCACAAAAAAAGAAAACTACAGGCCAATATCACTGATGAACATAGATGCAAAAATACTTAACAAAATTCTAGCAAACAGAATCCAACAACACATTAAAAAGATCATACACCATGATCAAGTGGGCTTTATCCCAGGGATGCAAGGATTCTTCAATATCCGCAAATCAATCAATGTAATACACCACATTAACAAATTGAAAAATAAAAACCATATGATTATCTCAATAGATGCAGAGAAAGCCTTTGACAAAATTCAACATCCATTTATGATAAAAACTCTCCAGAAAGCAGGAATAGAAGGAACATACCTCAACATAATAAAAGCTATATATGACAAACCCACTGCAAACATTATCCTCAATGGTGAAAAATTGAAAGCATTTCCTCTAAAGTCAGGAACAAGACAAGGGTGCCCACTTTCACCATTACTATTCAACATAGTTTTGGAAGTTTTGGCCACAGCAATCAGAGCAGAAAAAGAAATAAAAGGAATCCAAATTGGAAAAGAAGAAGTAAAACTCTCACTATTTGCAGATGACATGATCCTCTACATAGAAAACCCTAAAGAGTCCACCAGAAAATTACTAGAAATAATCAATGACTACAGTAAATTTGCAGGATATAAAATCAACACACAGAAATCCCTGGCATTCCTATACACTAATAATGAGAAAACAGAAAGAGAAATTAAGGAAACAATTCCATTCACCATTGCAACGGAAAGAATAAAATACTTAGGAATATATCTACCTAAAGAAACTAAAGACCTATATATAGAAAACTATAAAACACTGGTGAAAGAAATCAAAGAGGACACTAATAGATGGAGAAATATACCATGTTCATGGATTGGAAGAATCAATATAGTGAAAATGAGTATACTACCCAAAGCAATTTATAGATTCAACGCAATCCCTATCAAGCTACCAACAGTATTCTTCACAGAGCTAGAACAAATAATTTCACAATTTGTATGGAAATACAAAAAACCTCGAATAGCCAAAGCGATCTTGAGAAAGAAGAATGGAACTGGAGGAATCAACCTACCTGACTTCAGGCTCTACTACAAAGCCACAGTTATCAAGACAGTATGGTACTGGCACAAAGACAGAAATATTGATCAATGGAATAAAATAGAAAGCCCAGAGATAAATCCACGCACATATGGACACCTTATCTTCGACAAAGGAGGCAAGAATATACAATGGATTAAAGACAATCTCTTTAACAAGTGGTGCTGGGAAATCTGGTCAACCACTTGTAAAAGAATGAAACTGGACCACTTTCTAACACCATACACAAAAATAAACTCAAAATGGATTAAAGATCTAAACGTAAGACCAGAAACTATAAAACTCCTAGAGGAGAACATAGGCAAAACACTCTCCGACATACATCACAGCAGGATCCTCTATGACCCACCTCCCAGAATATTGGAAATAAAAGCAAAAATAAACAAATGGGACCTAATTAACCTTAAAAGCTTCTGCACATCAAAGGAAACTATTAGCAAGGTGAAAAGACAGCCTTCAGAATGGGAGAAAATAATAGCAAATGAAGCAACCGACAAACAACTAATCTCAAAAATATACAAGCAACTCCTACAGCTCAACTCCAGAAAAATAAACGACCCAATCAAAAAATGGGCCAAAGAACTAAATAGACATTTCTCCAAAAAAGACATACAGATGGCTAACAAACACATGAAAAGATGCTCAACATCACTCATTATCAGAGAAATGCAAATCAAAACCACTATGAGGTACCATTTCACACCAGTCAGAATGGCTGCGATCCAAAAGTCTACAAATAATAAATGCTGGAGAGGGTGTGGAGAAAAGGGAACCCTCTTACACTGTTGGTGGGAATGCAAACTAGTACAGCCACTATGGAGAACAGTGTGGAGATTCCTTAAAAAACTGGAAATAGAACTGCCTTATGATCCAGCAATCCCACTGCTGGGCATACACACTGAGGAAACCAGAATTGAAAGAGACATGTGTACCCCAATGTTCATCGCAGCACTGTTTATAATAGCCAAGACATGGAAGCAACCTAGATGTCCATCAGCAGATGAATGGATAAGAAAGCTGTGGTACATATACACAATGGAGTATTACTCAGCCATTAAAAAGAATACATTTGAATCAGTTCTAATGAGGTGGATGAAACTGGAGCCTATTATACAGAGTGAAGTAAGCCAGAAGGAAAAACATAAATACAGTATACTAATGCACATATATGGAATTTAGAAAGATGGTAACAATAACCCGGTGTACGAGACAGCAAAAGAGACACTGATGTATAGAACAGTCTTATGGACTCTGTGGGAGAGGGAGAGGGTGGGAAGATTTGGGAGAATGGCAATGAAACATGTAAAATATCATGTAGGAAACGAGTTGCCAGTCCAGGTTCAATGCATGATGCTGGATGCTTGGGGCTGGTGCACTGGGATGGCCCAGAGGGATGGTATGGGGAGGGAGGAGGGAGGAGGTTTCGGGATGGGGAACACATGTATACCTGTGGCGGATTCATTTTGATATTTGGCAAAACTAATACAATTATGTAAAGTTTAAAAATAAAATAAAATTGGAAGAATTAAAAAAAAAAAAAAAAAGAATAGAACACTGGAGTGGGTTGCCATTTTCTCCTCCAGAGGATCTTCCCAACTCATGGATCAAACCCATGCCTCCTGCATCTCCTGGATTGGTGGAAGCCCAAGAAAAATTAGGTGTGTGCAAAGTGTGGTGTAGCATCCAGATGACGTCTTATCCTTGGGTGCGAGTTCTTGGTAGAAGAGAAGGGAGAAGAAGCTGGCTTGGAGACTATGCTGAAGACACAAGAGGAAAGTGTTGCAAGTGGACAGCCAGGGTGTTGGGGGCTGGCAGGGAAGGGGGGAAGATTATGAAGACACTGAAGGAAAATGGATGAAAGGCCTAAGAGAGTGATTTTTTCTCATTCCAGGATTAAAAAAAAAAAAAATACTGGAAGAAAATGTCTCTTGACAGCACTTCCCACAAATATCCAACAATGAATTTATCAAATCTGTGAGTACAGCCGCTCCAATAAGAGGCAAATTGGAGGAGGGTGGGGAAGGATGATCCTAACCAGGAAATATGGATACTGCTGAAGGGGTTCTGCTCAGCCAACAATTTTGCCTCTCCAATATTCTTGATTCTGGAAAAAGAGACAGTCTGGACCCTGCTTTGGACTTTGAGGGATCTGAATAAGACAGGGGTGCTTGTTTTCCAGGGCTTCCCTGGTGGCTCAAACAGTAAAGAATCTGCCTGCAATGCGGGAGTCCCAGATTCCATCACTGGGTCAGGAAGATCCCCCAGAGAAGGGAATGGCAACCCCCTCCAGTATCCTTGCCTGGAGAATCCCATGGACTGAGGAACCTGGCAGGCTACAGTCCAGGGGGTCACAAAGAGTCAGACATGACTGCAGCAATTTAGCATACACACACATATGTTTCCCAGGAGGAAAATTGTTCAAACACTTTTTTAAAGGGAAATCAGTTCAATCAGCATCTTGATACCATATAGGACTCCAAAAGCTATTTTCTTTCCTGAATTACTTCATTGAAAATTAACTAAACCACTTTGTTGGAAGGTAGACCTTATCCCAAGAGAGGTCTATATCAATTCCATTATGTGGAAGTTGCTCAGTCGTGTTCAACTCTTTGTGATCCCATGGTCTATAGAGTCCATGGAATTCTCTAGGCCAGAATACTGCAGTGGGTAGCTGTTCCCTTTTCCAGGGGATCTCCCAACCCAGAGATCCAACCCAGGTCTCCCACATTGCAGGCAGAGTCTTCACCATCTTAGCCACAAGGGAAACCCAAGAATACTGGAGTGGATAGCCTATCCTTTCTCCAGCAGATCTTCCTGACCCAGGAATCAAACTGGAGGTCTCCTGCATTGCAGGTGGATTCTTTACCAACTGAGCTATCAGGGAAGCCCCAGTTCCATTATAAATATTGTAAACATGCAGACTAACAAAGGAAAAAAAGAGCATTTCTTTGGCATTATATTTCTTTCAGTGGCTTTCCATATGATTCATTAAAGATATTTTTAACTTTTTCCCCTCAGTTGAAAAATTACATATATAAATCCTGACTGTGGAATTGCACAAATGTGCACAGCTGCTGGTTTAAGCTTATAAAAACACCAAACAAAACAAAACACAATTTGGAATAGAGCCATGGTTAAACCTTTTGCAACTAAATGTGAGGGGAATGGAGGTAGAAATCCATTTTATATACAGAAGAAATCATTTTATTCTAGTTATATAGAAAGGACTCCATAATGATATAAATGATTTTCCATGTCATACTGCAAGAGTACATTATTCTTAATCTGATACAATAGGAAGGAAGTTTGCTGAATTTTTGATAGCACATTGCCTTGATGGAGATATTTACTACTCACAATAAATGACAGCCATCTCATTGTTTAGTGATATTTTGGGAGGCCCTTTGTTGTTTTGCTTTCTGGAACATCTCCAAATTTATTTCTATTTAATTGACTTTTTGCTAATTTCTGCAATAATCAGGAAACAGCCAGTCCTCTCATAAAAAGGCTACAGGCTAGGTTGAATTTTGGAAGAACAAAAAAAAGATTTGCCTAAGGTCCTAGGTGGAAAGAAGTGGGACAATCCAGTTTCTATATTATAACTTGGTGATAGGCTACAGCATTTCACATTCATTCATTATGGCTGAGGCACCAATATCTGGTTTTCTTTTCAATTAGATTTGCTGAAGCAATCCAGCTTCTTGTGCCCATCTATCATGTTACAAGGTCTATGGTCCAAATGTCCCAAATGTATGTGAATAAAGAGGGTCAGGGTCTGCTTTTCTGTGGGGTGGGGATGAACAGGGAAGTGTCAGGAAGACAAGACTGAGAGAAAAACATCACCCATATAATCATGGACAAATTCTCCTGCATTTATTTTAGACTTCATAATAAGGCAGCCATCCTTTTTCATAATTCTAGTAGGTATCATCCACTCTCATAAAGAAATATATTAATATAAAAGATATGAAGGTTAAAGCATTTTATGCACTTCCAAACCCTTGCTCCCAAAATAAATTTGGTTTTGAAATAACAAATACACATGGCAAACCTGAAGCCCATCAATTATTAGGTTCAATTATTTAATCTCACCTAAACACCTCAGTGGGGCTTCCCCAGTGGCTCAGCAGTAATGAATTCACCTGCAATGGAGGAGACTCAGGAGACATCAGTTCAATATCTGGGTCAGGAAGATTCCCCTAGATGAGGAAATGGCAACCCACTCCAGTATTCTTCCCTGGGAAATCCTATAGACAGAGGATCCTAGCGAAGTATAGTCCATGGGGTCTCTGAGTATGAGACAAAAGACATATGGTTTGCATCATTGATCTCAAGAGACTAAGTGCCAGTAGCTCCTCCCAGGCATTTTGACAACTACATGTCCCAAAACACTTCTAAACACCCACTAGGATGGACAGTATATTGTCAATTTGAGAAACACTAGGCCATGTGGTCCAGTGTTTCCTTCTGAGAAGCTTCTTGATTGTATAATTTCTCTTGCCTTGACTGTGTTCTTCTGCATTCTCTCTCCTAGTCTTGGTTTCTACATAAGGTTCATAAGGTTATTCTCCTTTCTGTCATTAAACTCCCAGAAGCTGGTTCACAGTGATCCACCATCAGTCCCATCATCCCTGCTGCTGGTGCTAAGTTGCTTCAGTCATGTCCGACTCTGTGCAACCCCAAAGACAGCAGCCCACCAGGCTCCCCCGTCCCTGGGATTCTCCAGGCAAGAACACTGGAGTGGGTTGCCATTTCCTTCTCCAATGCATGAAAGTGAAAAGTGAAAGTGAAGTCACTCAGTCGTGTCCGACTCTTTGTGGCCCCATGGACTGCAGCCTACCAGGCTCCTCCGTCCATGGGATTTTCCAGGCAAGAGTACTGGAGTGGGGTGCCATTGCCTTCTCCACCCATCATCCCTAAATTCTTCTATTTACTACTGGTTTGGCACTTAGTGTGTACCACTGTGTGACGTTTCTCTTGCATGTGAATATCCTACATTCTCTATGAGACCGAGAGTCAGCTGAGTCAGCTGAGGGCAGGGGTCTTCCTTGACTCTGAAGAGCATGCATGTTTTAGCTTCCTTCGTGAGGTTGGACTCTCAACCTTTGCTTAAGCTATCACGCTGTTCTGGAAACTTGCCTATCGTTTTCTACTATGAAATGCTTACAAATAAGGCAAACCTTTATCACTCCCCTATGAAAATTTTTTAGGAGTAGAAGATTGTAAGGTGCTGAATAAAACTAAGTCTCGTGATCATCTACATGAACCAAGCATTACCATATACTTTTACAGATCATAGCAACACACACACAGACATATGCAGCTAACAACAAAAAACAATGATAAAAGGCAACACAACTTATTACCCCTCTAAAGAGAAAGTGAGGCAGAGACAGAGAGCTTTTAAGGAATTGGCTGACACAATTTTGGAGGCTGGCAAGTCTGCAATCTGCAGAGCAGAGTAGCCAACTAGAGAACCAGAGAAGAGTAAATGTTGCAACTCAAATACAAAGACAGTCTGGAGGCAGAATTCCTTTCATTTCAGAGGGACCTCAGTCCTTTTCTCTTAGGGCCTTCAACTGATCCGATGAGGCTTACTCATATTATGGAGAGTAATTTGCTTTAAGGATTTAAATGTTAATCTTATTAAAAAAAGATGACCTCACAGTAACATCTTAGAATGGTGTTTCAGCAAAGATCTGGGCAGCATGACCTAGCCAAATAGACATATACAAATTAATCTTCATACTGGATAATATCAAAGAGCAAATCCTAGCAACCTCATTGTTTTATAGGACCTCTTCTTCTAGAAACCACCTGTATTGTTTGACCTTAAAAAATAGAGATTGTAAAATGAGTCCACAGATTCTGGACTTTCTCTTGGTATGAGATAAGGAGTTTTTCACTCAGGTGAGAGAGACACACACACACACAAGATAGGACCCCTGTGAGTTGGAGGTGAATACAGAATGGGAGAATTCGCTTTCATCCCAAAACACACACACGAATTCTTAGAAATCCCAAATTTGTGGGCCTCCTCTTCCATTTCCTCTCCATGCCCAATGGTCATCTGGTATTTCCCAGCTCATTAGGGTATATTTTGAATATCAGTATCAGTTCATTTGCTCAGTCATGTCCGACTCTTTACAACCCCATGAACCGCACCGTACAGGCCTTCCTGTCCATCACCAACTCCCAGAGTCCACCCAAACCCATGTCCATTCAGTCGGTGATGCCATCCAACCATCTTATCCTCTGTCATCCCCTTCTCTGCCTGCCCTCAATCTTTCCCAGCATCAAGGTCTTTCCAAATGGGTCAACTCTTTGCATCAGGTGACCAAAGTATTGGAGGTTCAGCTTCAACATCAGTCCGTCCAATGAACAACCAGGACTGATATCCTTTAGGATGGACAGGTTGGATCTCCTAGCAGTCCAAAGGACTCTCAAGAGTCATTTCCAAAACCACAGTTCAAAAGCTTCAATTCTTCAGTGCTCAGCTTTCTTTATAGATCAACTCCAACATCCATATATGACCACTGGAAAAACCATAGCCTTGACTAGATGGACCTTGTTGACGAAGTAACATCTCTGTTTTTTAATATGCTATCTAGGGTGGTCATAACTTTCCTTCCAAGGAGTAAGTGTCTTTCAATTTCATGGCTACAATCACCATCTGCACTGATTTTGGAGCCCTGAAAAATAAAGTCAGCCACTGTTTCCACTGTTTCCCCATCTATTTCCCACGAAGTGATGGGACTGGATGCCATGATCTTAGTTTTCTGAATGTTGAACTTTAAGCCAACTTTTTCACTCTCCTCTTTCACTTTCATCAAGAGGCTCTTTAGTTCTTCACTTTCTGCCATAAGGGTGGTGTCATCTGCGTATCTGAAGTTATTGATATTTCTCCCAGCAATCTTGATTCCAGCTAGTGCTTCTTCCAGCCCAGCGTTTCTCATGATGTATTCTGCATATAGGTTAAATAAGCAGGGTGACAATATACAGCCTTGACGTACTCCTTTTCCTATTTGGAACCAGTCTGTTGTTCCATGTCCAGTTCTAACTGTTGCTTCCTGACCTGCATATAGGTTTCTCAAGAGGCAGGTCAGGTGGTCTGGTATTCCCATCTCTTGAAGAATTTTCCACAGTGTATTGTGATCCATACAGTATAAGGCTTTGGCATAGTCAATAAAGCAGAAATAGATGTTTTTTCTGGAACTCTCTTGCTTTTTTGATGATCCAGCAGATGTTGGCAGTTTGATCTCTGGTTCCTCTGCCTTGTCTAAAACCAGCTTGAACAACTGGAAGTTCATGGTTCACGTATTGCTGAAGCCTGGCTTGGAGAATTTTAAGCATCACTTTACTAGGGTGTAAGGTCCAATACTTTGGCCACCTCATGCGAAGAGTTAACTCATTGGAATAGACTCTGATGCTGGGAGGGATTGGGGGCAGGAGGAGAAGGGGACGACAGAGGATGAGATGGCTGGATGGCATCACCGACTTGATGGACGTGAGTCTGAGTGAACTCCAGGAGTTGGTGATGGACAGGGAGGCCTGGCACACTGCGGTTCATGGGGTTGCAAAGAGTTGGACATGACTGAGTGACTGAATTGAACTGAACTGAGGTGAATGCAATTGTGCAGTAGTTTGAGCATTCTTTGGCATCGCCTTTCTTTGGGATTGGAATGAAAACTCACCTTTTCCAGTCCTGTGGCCACTGCTGAGTTGTCAAAATTTTCTGGCCTATTGAGTGCAGCACTTTCACAGCATCATCTTTCAGGATTTGAAATTGCTCCACTGGAATTCCATCACCTCCACTAGCTTTGTTCGTAGTGATTCTTCCTAAGGTGCACTTGACTTAACATTCCAGGATGTCTGGCTCTAGGTGAGTGATCACACCATCATGATTATCTGGGTCGTGAAGATCTTTTTTGTACGGTTCTTCTGTGTATTCTTGCCACCTCTTCTTAATATCTTCTGCTTCTGTTAGGTCCCTACAGTTTCTGTCCTTTATTGAGCCCATCTTTGCATGAAATGTTCCCTTGATGTCTCTAATTTTCTTGAAGAGATCTCTAGTCTTTCCCATTCTATTGTTTTCCTCTATTTCTTCTCATTGATCACTGAGGAAGGCTTTCTTATGTCTCCTTGCTAGTCTTTGGAACTCTGCATTCAAATGGGTAAAACATTCCTTTTCTCCTTTGCTTTTCACTTCCCTTCTTTTCACAGTTATTTGTAAGGCTTCCTCATTCAGCCATTTTGCTTTTTTGCATTTCTTTTTCTTGGGGATGGTCTTGATTCCTGTCTCCTGTACAATGTCACAAACCCCCGTCCATTTTGAATATGCCTAAAACCATTTGTGAGTTGTCTAACAGTCACATAACCTCTCCTAGCCATCTCCAAACCTTTAAACTTTGGAAATGTTTTCTCTTCTTCATCAGAATCTTTTTCTTCTGTTCCTTTCAGAATTTAGTCTCACAGAAAGAAAGAATGTGTCTAAGGAACATAAAGAGTCCCCTACCTGCCTTCTCTACTTCCACTATAAACAATGATTATGATAATATGTAGCATAGTTTACAATTTGTGATTCCCAGGTGGCTCAGATGGTAAAGAATCTCCCTGAAATGCAAGAGACCCAGATTCAATCCCTAAGTCAGGAAGATGCTCCAGAGAAGGGAATGGTAACCCATTCCAGTATTCTTGCCTGGAGAATTCCATAGAGAGAGGAGACTGGAGGGCTCCATAGGGTTGCAAAGAGTCAGACACAACTGAGCGACTAACACACAATTTATGTAGATACAGTGCACTTTGTCATCTTACATAACTCTCAAAATTTAGGTTGACAGGATAAAAGTTATTGTTGTCATTTTGTTTGGACTTTATATATAAAGTTTTAAATAGCAATTGAGTGAATACATTATATACTTTTAAGAAGAAAATATATAGTATTTTTAAATCAAATTATTCATATTTTTTACTACCTGAATCATAGGCCTAGAATCAAGACAAATTTGGATGACTTCTCAGGTCACAGAAAATTTCCCAGTGTTTATACCTTTGCTGCACCCATGTCCTTCTTTGGAGGAACCATTTCTCCCCTCTGGTCCCGACTTAAGTGCTTGCAGGCTAAGTCATTTCAATCGTGTCTGACTATTTGTGACCCTATGAACTATAGGCCGCCAGGCTCCTCTGTCCATGGGATTCTCTAGGCAAGAATACTGTAGTGGGTTGCCATGCCCTCCTCCAGGAGATCTTCCCAACCCAGGGATTGAACCTGCATCTCTTACATCTCTTGCACTGACAGGCAGGTTCTTTACCACTAGGCACCACCTGAGAAGCCTGGTCCCAACTTATAGTTGACCCAAATGGGAGCTATGTGACTCAGTCTCCAGACCTCCAAGGATGGGGCTAATGCATGGGTGTCTTACCACACTCTTAACCCAGTGATTAGAATAAAAAACAGACATAAGCCCCAACATTTAGTCACTGAAAATTTTCAAATTGAAGATTAGTGTTTCATCTTTACCCAGTTTCATTTCTGCCACAAACATGTAAGAGTATAAACCTAGAAGCTAATATGCACAAGGTTTCAACCATAAAGTGACAGCCAAACTGAATGAACAAAGCTATCACTCAGAGATGAACAAAGGCATGAGATGGCCAGAGAAGATAAGAATATCATGAGTGAGTGAATCTCTGGTTTATTTCAGTCTCATCGACTCACTTATTGAGCCTTAATTCCTTGGTTACTTTTGACCTAAACAAGAAATCAAAGCAGAGAGTTCTTTGAGAAAAAACAAAGCATCTCGTCAATTATCTGCATATTATTCTAAGTAATTGAAGATGTTTCCTTTAAAGTTTTTAACTATTAACTGACTGAAATTGCATATATGCAGTCAGAGGATTTGCCTTCAAAAACTGTTTTAGAAGAGCTATATTATTTTACCCTTTCCTATCTAACGTGTATATGTCCATAAAAATGCCAATTTCTTCATAGGAAAATGTTCTAGCTATATGAAAAATTTCATAATAAAATCTAAGTTTATTTTATAAAGCAACAAAGCAGTCAATGTAATACTGTATCTGTAAATAGGGAAGACATGTTGTTCTAAGGGGAGACAAGTTCCAGATGTTCAAGCTGGATTTAGCAAAGGCATAGGAACCAGAGATCAAATTACCAACATCCTTTAGATCATAGAAAAAGCAAGAGAATTCCAGAAAAACATCTACTGCTTCATTGACTACACTAAACCCTTTGACTGTGTGGATCACAACAAACTATGGAAAATTCTTAAAGAGGTGGGAATACCAGACCACCTGACCTGCCTCTTGAGAAATCTGTATGTGAGTCAAGAAGCAATAGTTAGAACCAGACATGAGACAACAGACTGGTTCCAAACTGGGAAAGGAGTACGTCAAGGTTGTATATTGTCACCCTTCTTATTTAACTTATATGCAGAGTGCATCATGTGAAATGTTGGGCTGGATGAAGCACAAACTGGAATCAAGATTTCCAGGAGAAATATCAATAACCTCAGATACGTAGACAACACCACCCTTATGGCAGAAAGCGAAGAGGAACTAAAGAGACTCTTAATGAAGGTGAAAGAGGAGAGTGAAAAAGCTGGTTTAAAACCCAACATTCACAATTATGTAAAGTTTAAAAATAAAATAAAATTAGAAAAAAAAAAAACCAACATTCAAAAAACGAAGATCATGGCATCCAGTCCCATCTGCTGCTAAACTGCTGCTGCTAAGTCGCTTCAGTCATGTCCGACTCTGTGCGACCCCATAGACCGCAACCCACCAGGCTCCCCCGTCCCTGGGATTCTCCAGGCAAGAATACTGGAGTGGGTTGCCATTTCCTTCTCCAATGCATGAAAGTGAAAAGTGAAAGTGAACTCGTTCAGTCGTGTCCGACTCTTAGCGACCCCATGGACTGCAGCCCACCAGGTTCCTCCGTCCATGGGATTTTCCAGGCAAGAGTACTGGAGTGGGGTGCCATTGCCTTCTCTGTCCAGTCCCATCACTTCATGGCAAATAGATGGGGAAACAATGGAAACAGTGACAGACTTTATTTTCTTGGGCTCCAAAATCACTGCAGATGGTGACTACAGCCATGAAATTAAAAGAAGCTTGCTCCTTGAAAGAAAAGCTATTACCAACCTAGAAGCATATTAAAAAGCAGAGACATTACTTTGGCAAAAAAGGTCTGAATAGTCAAAGCTATGGTTTTTTCAGTAGTCAGATATGGATGTGAGAGTTGGACCATAAAGAAGGCTGAGGGTCAAAGAATTGATGTTTTTGAACTATGGTGTTGGAGAAGACTCTTGAGAGTCCCTTGGAAACCGAGATCAAACCAGTCCATCCTAAAGGAAACCAGTCCATCCTAAAGGAAATCAGTCCTGAGTATTCATTGGAAAGACTGATGCTGAAGCTGAAACTCCAATACTTTGGCCACCTGATACGAAGCACTGACTCATTGGAAAAGACCCTGATGCTGGGAAAGATTGAAGGCAAGAGGAGAAGGGCATGACAGAGGAAGAGATGGTTGGGTGGCATCACCGATTTGACAGATGTGAGTTTGATCAAGCTCCGGGAGTTGGTGATGGACAGGGAAGCCTGGCATGCTGCAGTCCATGGGGTTGCAGAGTTGGAAATGACTGAGTGACTGAACTGAACTGAACTTCAGGGTAGATATCTAAATGACAGTCTTTCATAGGAGAGACTTAATAGATAATTTTATTTTTTAAATAAATTGCTTTGGTATTATTAATTTTAACGCTATGTTTGTGTGTAGTAGTAGATCCCAAGGTTGTTGGAGAATTGGTGCTTGGAGGGAAAGATTAATGGTGTGCTATCAGAAGTGACTATCAGTGACATGAAATATGGAAGAAATATTTCAGGTGGTTTTCTAACTGTGCAATTGCTTTCATTCTAACAAATTGTCAACAAAAGCAGTAATACCTCCCACCACCACCACCACCATCTTTATATGATCTGATAGGTATAGTAAAGAGAAAAATCAAACAAGAATAAAAAAAGAAGCCACTGTGAGATGCTTTAGACTTCCACAGGAAGTGCAGGGAGTGCATTTGCAAAGAGTATATCCCCTTTGGGAACAGCATTTTACATATGGTAGAAGTAGTAGATAAATTTATAGAAAAAGTTGAACAGTTGTACAAAGAGAGAAAGAATATTCTGCAAAATCAATTCTGATACATCGATTTCCATGACAATGACAACCAGCATGGGACATGGAATAGCAGGCAACCAGGAAGAGCATAAGCATACAATACAAATATAAGTGAACTCTATATACTTTATATAATTCTCATTCCAAAATTATACTCTAGAAATAGCTTTATGGTTTGTATAAAATTGCAATTTAAATAAATTCTCCAGGGAATGTTAAAGATAGGAGTATGGACTGGGTGGATACTAACTAAAAATAAGAGTTAAGGTTTTGATGTTCAAAGAGGGCAGACCAGGTACCCAGCTAAGTAGTACTGATTACTGATACCTAGACTCAACAAAATCCTATCTTCAGGATCTGTATGTTACTACTGATAACGCAGTAAAATAATGCTTTAGTTTAAGGTTAAAATTAAATCTTCATTGATGAAATTATTGTGTTCACCTGCTTTCCAATAAATTCCAAAATATGATTTACTAGCTATTCATGGGAGAAGGCACTGGCACCCCACTCCAGTACTCTTGCCCAGAAAATCCCATGGATAGAGGAGCCTGGTGGGCTGCAGTCCATGGGGTCGCCAAGAGTCAGACACGACTGAGCGACATCATTTTCACTTTTCACTTTCATGCATTGGAGGAGGAAATGGCAACCCACTCCAGTGTTCTTGCCTGGAGAATCCCAGGGACAGTGGGGCCTAGTGGGCTGCCGTCTGTGGGGTCTCACCGAGTCAGACATGACTGAAGCGACTTAGCAGCAGCAGAAGCAGCAGCTATTCATGAGGACTTCCCACAGAAAAGGGCCTATGTACAAGCAATATATTTTTTTGTATTGTTTTGCTAGACTCATGAGAATGAAGAGAAATACCCAAAGAGCCAGGAAGAGTAAACAGAAAAAAATGAGCTGAAACCTAACCAAAAAGCCATGAGCAAATACAAAAAATCTTGGGTTATCAACAAGAGAAGTAGAAAAGGATAAATGAAACTGATTAAATTGGGGAACTTAGTAGAGGCCTAGACTGGTGCTAGTTTTAGAGTGGCGTGGCCCTTGGTGATGGTAGAAACAAGAAAACAAAGACTTAAATAAAGACATACCATGTTCATATACTGGATGAATCAAAATAGTAAAGATGTTGATTCTTACAAAATTGATACAGTATGGCTAAATTTTTCCAAAATTAATGACAGACACAAAAGCACAATTCCAGGAGGCTCACATAACACTAAGCAGGATAAATACAAAAAACTTAAGGCTACACTTAGACATCTCATATTCAAACTAGAGAAAATCAAAGATAAAAGAAAATCTCAAAAGAAACTGAATGGCAGGGAGTCAAGACACCTTGCCTGTAGACAAACAAAGGATAAGAATTACATAGGATTTCCCTTCAAAATCATGCAGGCAAGAAGAGAGTGTTATGAAATATTTAATGTGTTGAAAAAACTACCAACTTAAAATTATGTGTTCAGTGAAATTATCAATTGGAAGTGAAGAAATGACTTCTTATACAAACAAAAACTAAAGGCAATTATCACCAGGGGGCCGGCCTTACAAGGCATGTTAAAAGCAGCTCTTCAGTGAAAAAGAAAATGATAAAGTCAGAAGCTCAGGTCTACATAAAGAAAAGAGGACCAGTAGAGAAGGAATAAATTAAAGTAAAATGCAATAGTTGATCTAATAATTGTTGGTTCAAAATAATGATACTAGCAATGTATTGGTTGATTACAGCTTATGTATAAGTGAAGTGAACAGCAATATTTAAAGGGACAAAAGGGAGGGGCCAGGAATATTTTATTATAAAATGCCTGTATTACTCATGAAGAGGTACAGTACTATTTGAATATAGACCTACATTAGCTGCAAATGTGTACTGCAAACTCTAAAAATAATTTTAAAGTACAATTGATAAACAAAAGAGAACAGAATATTAAATCATAAAATTTTCAAAACCAGACAAGACAGAAAAATAGGGGTAAAAATAAAAACAAAGAACAAATACAGATAGAAAACAGATACAGATATAATAGCTAATAATCCAACATTATCAATAATCACTTTCAATGTAAATGGTCTAAGTAAACAATTTTAAAGAGATAGAGGCTTACCGTGGACTAAATAATTAAAAACTAAGACTCAACTGTAATTGTCTACAAGAAACCCATTTTAAGTTAATGACACACATAATTAAAAGTAAAGGGATGCATAAAGATACCATGCTAACACTAAACAAAAGAAAACTGGAGTACCTATATTAATTCCAGACAAAGCATACTGAAGTACAAGGAATATTATTAGGGATAAAGAGTGATATTATATAATAATAAATTCTCCGAGAAGATATGACAATTCTTAATGAGTATGTGTATGTGACTAACAAAAAAGCATTAAAATATGTGGGATACAAATTAATAGAAGTGCAAAGAGAAACAGACAAATCATTATTTTAATTGAACATTTTAATACCCCTCTATCAGTAATTCACAGATCCAGCAAGCATAAAATCAGAAAGGATATACTCAGAGTACCATAAATCAACAGTTTCTAATTTACATTTATAGACTACTTCATCCAACAACAACAGAACACCAAACTGACATGGGACACTCATCCCAGATATACCACATTTTAGGCCCCAAAACACACCTTGGCAAATTTAAAAGAATAGAAATCATATAAAGTATGCTCTCAGACAACAGTGAAATTTAAACTAGAAATCAGTAACAGAAAGATAGCTGGGAAATGTCAGGATATTTGCAGGTTAAACAACCCACTTCTAAATAATACATAGGTCAAAAAAAAGTTGCAGGGGAAAATTTTTAAATGTATTGAACTAAATGAAAATACAACTCTTTACAATTTGGGGATGCAGAAAAGCAATATTTAGTTGTACCAAACTATTGGGTCATTGAAGGCACTGTATAGCACTGAATTCATACATTAGAAAAGGAAATATATATAAAATTATCAACCTAAACTTCCACCACAGGAAACTAGAGAAAGAAGAGCAATCTAAACCAACAGCAGGCAGAAGAGAAGAAATCAGTGAAATTGAAAATGAGAAAACAGTAGAGAAAATGCAACCAAACCAAAAGCTGGTTCTTTGAAAACATCAGTGAAATTCATAAACCTCCAGCCAGGCTAACCAAGTCAAAAAGAGAAGACACAGGCTACTATTATCAGAATTGAAAGAAATATTATAATAACTGATCCCATTGATGTTAGAGGAACAGGAGTGGAATATTATGAACAACTCTATACTCACAAATTTGGTAATTTAGATGAAATAGGCCAATTCCTTGAAATACACACTTTAACAAAACTCACAAAAGGGGAATTAGAAGTCTGTATTTAGTAAATAAATTGAATTAATAACTAATAACCTTGAAGAAAAGGAAAGCATCACTCCCGTATGATTTCACTGGTGAATTCTATCATTTAAGCAAAAATTACACCAGTTCTCTACAAAAATCTTCCAGAAAATAGAACTCTGAAGGAACTTGTTCCAACTCATTCTATGATGCCAGTATTACAGTTATACCAGAAACAGATAAAAACATTATAATAAAGGAAAACTACAGACAAATATCTTTCCTAAACATAAATGCAAAAATGTTCAAAGTATTAAGAAATTAAATCCAACAATGTATAAAAAGAATTAAACATCCTAAGTGAATCTTTTCCTAGTATGCAAGGCTAATTTAACATTCAAAAATCAAATAATGAAATCCATCAAATTAACAGGCTAAAGAAGAAAATTCATATGATCATATCAGTAGTTTCATAAAAAGAACTAGACAAAATTCAACATCTATACTTGATTAAAAGCTCAAAGCAAAGTAGGAATGAAGGGGAACATTCTCAACTTAAGAAAAGAACATCTCCCAAAAAGAAAAAAGAAAAAACCTACAGCTAACAACATAGTTAACTGTGAGAAACTATTTAATTTCTCCCTAAGATTAGAACCAAGGTAACTATTTCTCCTGCCATTACTCCTATTCAGTGTTGCACTGCAACTCCTAGCTAATCCAATAAGATAAGAAAATGAAATTAAATGTATATGGATTGGGAAGGAAGAAGGAAAAACTGCTTACCAATGACATGGTTGCTTATATAGGAAAATCTCAAACAAACAGAAAGTTTAAAAAAAAACTCCTGAAACTAATAAACAATTACAGAAAAGTTGCAGAATACAGAATTAATAAATAAAACTCAACTGCTTTGTCAGTTATCAACAGTAAAAAAAAAGTTGAAATTTTAAGTTAAAAACTCAACACCATTTGTATTAGCAAGAACAAAGAAGAAATACTTACGTCTAATAAGATATTACAATTTCATATGAAGAAAGCTACAAACTATGGAAAAAATCAAAATAAATGACAAAAGTCCATGGTCCTGGATAGGAAGACTTAATATTGTTAAGATGTAAGTTTTGTCCAAACTCATCTGTAAATTCAGTGCAATCTCATTCAAAATCCCACCAAGAAATTTTGTGGATGTTAACAAACTAATTCTAAAGTTTATTCCAAAAGTCAAAAGAATTCAGAATAGCCAAGTGAATACTCAGGAAAAATAGACTCAATAGATTGACACCGCTCAACCTCAAGCCTTCCTACAAAGCTACAATAATCAAGAAACTATGGTACTGGCAAAAGAATACACACAGAGATCAATAAAATTAAAAAAAAAAAAAAAGAATGCCCCCAAAGAGATGCACAAAATACAGTCCACTGATCTTTGACAGAGAAGCAAAGGTAATTCAATGAGGAAAGGATAAACTTTTCAACAAATGGTTGTAGAACTGGATACCCACATCCCAAAAATAATGACTCTAAATATGATTTTATGCCTTTCACAAAATAACTCAAAATGGGTCATAGAACTAAGTATGAAATTTATAATTATAAATTTTCTAAAAAATAACATAGAAAAATCTGGGTGACCTTTAGCTTGATAATGGCTTTTTAGATACAATACTAAAACATGATCCAAAAGCTAAAAAATGTATAAGCTACCCTACATTAATATTAAAAGCATCTGCTTTACAAAAGACACTGTTAAGAGAATGAAAGTTAAGTCACTGACTTGGAGAAAATATTTGCAAAACACATACCTGATAAAGGACTTGTATTCAAAAATACACAAAGCCCTCTCATAATTCCACAGTTCAAAAGCATCAAAACCATGGTTCAAAAACGTCAATTCTTTGGCACTCGGGTTTCTTTATAGTCCAACTCTCACATTCATACATGACTACTGGGAAAACCATAGCTTTGAGTAGACAGACCTTTGTTGGAAAAGTAATGTCTCTGCTTCTTAATATGCTATCTAGGTTGGTCATAGCTTTTCTTCCAAGGAGTGAGCAAAGCGAAGTGTGATGTTGGAGAAGACTCTTGAGAGTCCCTTGGACTGCAAGGAGATCCAACCAGTCAATCTTAAAGGAAATCAGTCCTGAATATTCTTTGGAAAGACTGATGCTGAAGCTGAAACTCCAGTATTTTGGCCACCTGATGTGAAGAACTGACTCATTTGAAAAGATCCTCATGCTGGAAAAGATTGAAGGTGGGAGGAGAAGGGGACGACAGAGGATGAGACGGTTGGATGGATAACTCAATGGACATGAGTTTGGGTAACCTCCGGGAGTTGCTGATGGACAGGGAAGCCTGGCGTGCTGCAGTCCATGGGGTCGCAAAGAGTCAGACATGACTGAGTGACTGAACTGACTGACTCGTAATTCCAAAGCAAGTAAAAAACAAACCAATTTTAGAAGTTTAGTTAAAATATGTGTAATTGTCAAACTCAAAAACTGAGACTAGTTAGATAGCAGATTAGACACAGTCCAGAACTAAAATACTTCTCTGGAAATGAAGCTGAAGAAATTCTTGAGAATGAAGCATGGAAAGAGAAGTAGATGAAAAACAATGATGAGATAGTACATAAACAGAATAAGAAAGGCTAGTATATGTCTATTTATACTGATTGGGGGGAAAATAGATATGAAGCAATATATATTAAAATAAAGCCACAGATTTTGAAACTATAGTAAAACCTCAAAAACTATAAGACAAAGGGAGGATCTTAAAAGTAATTGTTTAATTTTAAAGTCTAAGACTATAAAGGAAGCAGTGGGATTGAATATGGAAGAAACAGGTAAGTACTTGCCAACAAATTGCTGATGACCTAGTTTTGAGTTGGATGGTGGTTTCATGATTATGCTTCATCATTTTATATATTTTCAGTACTCTACACTATCAAAAAGTACAAAATAAAGATAAGTTTAAACACTTTCCCAAACATAATTTACTTTGACTATTATATTTCTCTGAGGCAAGTTTTTCCCTCTTTTCTGTGGGAAAATTGGGACACATTGACGTTGCTAAGATTATATATTGGGTAAATAGGGAGGTGGGTCTGGAACCAAGTATTCAGACTTCACCATACATGTTTTGTTGTTTTTTGTTGTTTGTTTTTTACATTAAGTGGCATTGCCTCCCAGAGAGATATGATCTGAAAGAGATAATTCTTTGCCTTTTACATTCATACTTTAATTTCCCAAAAACATAACTTGTGCTTAGTCACTCAATCGTGTCCAACTCTTTGCGACCCCATGGACTGAAGCCCGCCAAGCTCCTGTGTCCATGGGGATTCTCCAGGCAAGAATACTGGAGTGGGTAGCCCTTGCCTTCTCCAGAAACACATCTTGCTGCTGCTGCTGCTGCTAAGTCGCTTCAGTCGTGTCTGACTCTGTGTGACCCCATAGACAGCAGCCCACCAGGCTCCTCTGTCCATGGGATTCTCCAGGCAAGAACAGTGGAGTGGATTGCCATTTCCTCCTCCAATGCATGAAAGTGAAAAGTCAAAGTGAAGTTGCTCAGTTGTGTCCGACTCCTAGCGACCCCATGGACTGCAGCCCACCAGGCTCCTCCGCCCGTGGGATTTTCCAGGCAAGAGTACTAGAGTGAGGTGCCATTGCCTTCTCCAGAAACACATCTTAAAACTGACTAAAAGGAAAGACAGTCATTCTGGCTAAAACTTGACACTCAAATTCTCAATGCAGAAGCTGTATTATAGCAAAGAAAGAGACCCTATTAAAGTAAATTATGTTAAATGTGCTGACACATCCATGCTATATCAACTGTATCTCTGCTTTTAATGCTATTCTACTTTGACTAAAAATTAATGGGTTGTGGTGAATCAATTACAATCTAATAAAGATACCATTGGAAAGTCTGAATAAAAAATGCAGAATCATTGTTATAAAAAACAAGGGAAAAATTTGATTTACAAAGAACTTAATACCCACTCTTATACATTTTTTTCATTCTTAATTCACTTACGTTTTTACCTGCACACTTTCTATTTGCAATCACACATCTATCGAATGACAGAGTTCGATTCAATGCAACATTATGAAATCTTGGCAGGCTAGCTCCTACTTAGGTAACTTTC
This sequence comes from Bos grunniens, assembly GCF_055505025.1. Taxonomy (NCBI): domain Eukaryota; kingdom Metazoa; phylum Chordata; class Mammalia; order Artiodactyla; family Bovidae; genus Bos; species Bos grunniens. Next base: position 118,360,980 of record NC_141194.1, on the reverse strand, counting down.
TTTTGTGCTTCTCTACTCAGAAGCACTTCAGGTTTTTTGTTTGTTTGTTTGTTTATTAGTGGTAGTGTTTAGCAGTGATTTTTAATTATAATTAGCTTTGAAAACAACATTCCTGCTCCTCCACCTGATAAATCAAAGGCATTTTGAGATGTCAGAGATAAAGCAAGTTTCCTAAATTTGGGAATATTCTTAAATCACCTCCAGAATCTTGATTTTAAAAGAAGTTGAGATTATATCTATCAACACAAAAGAGTCTGGTTTAAAAATAAAAGAATTCAAGTACAGCCACTATGGAGAACAGTGTGGAGATTCCTTAAAAAACTGGAAATAGAACTGCCTTATGGCCCAGCAATCCCACTGCTGGGCATACACACCAAGGAAACCAGAATTGAAAGAGACATGTGTACCCCAATGTTCATCGCAGCACTGTTTATAATAGCCAGGGCATGGAAGCAACCTAGATGTCCATCAGCAGATGAATGGATAAGAAAGCTGTGGTACATATACACAATGGAGTATTACTCAGCCATGAAAAAGAATACATTTGAATCAGTTCTAATGAGGTGGATGAAACTGGAGCCTATTATACAGAGTGAAGTAAGCCAGAAAGAAAAACACCAATACAGTATACTAACGCATATATATGGAATTTAGAAAGATGGTAACAATAACCCTGTATACAAGACAGCAAAAGAGATACTGATGTATAGAACAGTCTTTTGGACTCTGTGGGAGAGGGAGAGGGTGGGATGATTTGGAAGAATGGCATTGGAACATGTATAATATCTTATATGAAATGAGTCGTCAGTCCAGGTTCGATGCATGATACTGGATGCTTGGGGCTGGTGCACTGGGACAACCCAGAGGGATGGTGTGGGGAGGGAGGAGGGAGGAGGGTTCAGGATGGGGAACAAGTGTATACCTGTGGCGGATTCATGTTGATATATGGCAAAACCAATACAATATTGTAAAGTTTAAAAAGAAAATTAAAAAAGAAAAAATAAATAAAATAAATAAAAAATAAAAATAAAAGAATTCAAACTATAATTCTGAAAACAATTCATTGAACTGCATTAATCAATCAATAGTCACTTGTTCAAAAAGCCTACATTTTACTTAAAACTACATAGAGAGTGTAGACACACATAAGGAAATATGACATTATTAACTATTCCTCAAGATTAATCTCAGAAGAGAGAATGAAGTGGATATCAAGGTATTCAACAGGCTGATTGAATGAAACACAAGAATACACACACACATACACACATACAACTCTGATATCACAGATTGTATCTCTTAAAAATAGCCTGTTACAAGAAAAATATGCTTAAATTTTCAAAATATTCAAATCATAATTCATTTCATTTCATCTTGAAGCTTGAAAATTTCAAACATCATTTAAAGGATTATTACTGATTCTAGTTAGAAAACAGTTCATTTCTTTAGATAGTTGTGTTCTATTCTCAGGCTTTAAAACAAAGTAAGTTAGAGAGAGTTTATAAATTAAAAGACGACTCTGAAGCAACATTAATCCAGAAACTGTACTGCCTCATAAATAGTTTTATCTTATAGAAATTGCTAAATAAAAAGGAAAATACTAATATGTAATAAGTTAATTTACATTCCATTGAGTTACATATTTAGAGTTCAATATATACAGATTTCTTGAGCTGTTTCTTATTTAAGGTGTTGTGTTAGATTTTAGAATCTGCTTTTGGAGAAGCTGTTAATATGGTATTATGGCATCTATAGTTAGTAAATAACTCCATTTGCACAATAGCATGAATAGACGGTAGACAATTATCACTCATATTTCTTAACCAATATATCTTTAGCACTTTGCATTTGACTTAAGATAGATAAGGTGGAGACATGAGAATTTCAAGTTAGAAGATCTATATCAGGTTCTGAATGTGTTTATTCCTTGCTTTGCATGGCTTGCAAAATGTCAAATAAAATGTGTATCTCAATTTACTCATCCGTAAAATTAGAGCAATAGTACCCCAGTAGTCACCAGAGTTTACATATAAAGTCATGAATGTGAAAACACTTTGATGAATGAAAAATTCTGTTCAAACATATCATGGTTTTCAGCTGTGGTATCAGATTGAGCTACATTAACTTTACCAGGGGTATTTATATAATTTGGAGACAACATGGAGATTATTAGGTGTCATGCATAGTGGATTATTTGGGGGAAAAAATGACCACTACTACTACCTTTCCTGTAACCACATCCCTTGCAATGTGATCAGCTCTTCTAATCAAGAGGTGAGGTCTCTCTCTCCACTTCCTCAATCTAGGCTGGCCTTGTGATTTGCTTTGGCTAATACATATGTGCTGATAAGAGGTTAATAATACACTCTACTGGGAAAAAAGAAGCTCTAATTTGTAGCATTTGTGATTTCTGAAGTGTAAATATCGCCCTACGATCAATTTCAAGGTATCCATGTGTCCTCACTCTTTCTGCATCAGTTGATACAGTCATATGATTTTTTTTTCTTTTAGCTTGTTAATATGAAAGATTGGGTTTCCCTGGTGGCTCAGTGGTAAAGAACTCACCTGCCAACTCAGGAGACCCAGGTTCAATCCTGGGTCAGGAAGATCCCCTGGAGAGGGAAATGGCAACCCACTCCAGTATTCTTGCCTGGGAAATCCCATGAACAGGGGAGCCCGGCAGACTATACTCCACGGGGTTGGACAACAACAACGTGGCACATCTCAGCCCTCAGGAGTCAGTGTAAGTTGGATTCAGTCTGCCAATGCAAATAGAACATGGTAGAGGGGATACCACTCCACTCTGACTCTGGGCCTACAGAGGTCCTGCCTGCAACAGCTTGGTGTGTTTGAACTCTGCTCACCTGTCATATGAATAAGCCTGGGAAAACTTCCTAGAGGAGAAGAGATAGCTGACCCTACATTTTCCAAAGGTCTGCTTAACACCATTTCACTTTTATGAAAGACTCATATTAGTACATGTTTTCGCTAACCAAAGGAAATCCCAAGAAGATTCCAGCTTTTACTAGATAAAGTGAAAACAGCATTTAGTGTTTGTTCTGCAGAGAGCAGTTACAGAGCCTGCACATCCCAAGCAGTGTGTCAGGGCCAAACTCCTTCCACAGGAACCACACTCAGCATCTTGGCATCCAGACGTCACAGCTTTGAATTACATCTGTGAGCATCTGTGCTTTATCTTGATTGTTTTGTGCATCCTTTAGAAAGAAGCCCTGGCTTCTTCACTTTATGCCATCTCTGCTGACAAAAGGTTTCCTAGGAACCCCCTACTTTCAGATAGCCGGGGAGACCTGTAATCCCATTGCCCCAACCAACAGCTCATCAGTCTCTAGAGCAGAGACATCTCTCTACTTGACAGCAGACTGCAGATTTATGAGGGAGCTTAGATAAGAACAGAACCACTGACCCGAACAGAACCACAGAATCAAATACTATGAACCCACAGAACACTGTTCCAAATAAATGCCTATTGTCCTAACCCACTAAATTTTGGTTTGATTTATTATAAATCGGTTGACCCACACTTATTTAATATTATTTCACAGCAATGGGGGTCAGCTTCTTATACTCTTTGATTGCTGAGATAATCTAAAGTGTATATGTATGTGAGCTGAGATGAATGTTGAGTATTGTACTGACATACACTTTTAAACCAGAAGTCCATCTTTCACCTAGAACATATGGCTTCTAGTGTATTTGCTATTACTTACTTCTGTTGACTACTTTGCTATAAAATATAAATACCTATAAAACACTAAAGATCAAATAAAATACACTAGCCAAGGTGTCACTTAGAGAGCAGCTCTCCTAATTTTCTGTATCCTCTTTCCAGCTATAAGAGTTGACCACTGGACATGAGAACCACTCTACTTAAATAGTCATAAAGAACTTTAGAAAATAAATAACTGAAAATGAACACTGTGACCAAACTAAGCATATGTCTCCATAGGGTTTTCCAAAAGCAAAAGTGCTTTAAAAAGAAAATATTCACTCCATCTCTGTAGAGTATAAATTTAAAAATGGATAAAAATCGAATTTTGCTTTTAATTACTGGGAGTACATGATTTAAAAAAAATGCTTAGAAAGATTTTAAATTGTGTTGGCAAGTCAGTTTCAGAGATTCAAAGTTTGGGGGACTTTGGTTCCAAAAGAGACAAAAAAAAATGACCTGATATGCAACTTTAATTTCTATTGACTTGATTCTCATCTTTAAGATAGAGACCTTCTGAGAGAAATCTTTCTTTGAAAATTACTAGGATATTTTCTTTCACTTTCCTTTCCTTTCCCTTTCTTCCCTGTACACCAGAAATGTTAAATGATATTATCACTTAAAAACAAGTGATTCAATAAGAGTAATCAAAGTGGATGTTTTTACCTTGTTCCAAAACTTAGGAGGAAAGTCACCAGCAGGTATAATGGAAGCTAGCTATAGGTTTTTGTAGATGATTTTTTTCAAATCAATGAAGTTCCCTCTATTCCTATTTTTAAGAATGTTTTTATTATGAATGGGTATTGAATTTTGTCAAATGCCTGAATCAGTTGGTATGACCAGAAGATTGTTTTCCTTTAGTTTCTTAATATGGTAGATTAAACTGATTGCCTCTCAAATATTGAACCAGACTTGCATCTCTGGAAGGAACTTCAGTTGGTTACAGTATATAGTTGGTTTTATGTATTGCTGAATTCTATTTGTTAATATTTTTAAGGATTTTTAAATCTAATTCATGAGGTATATTCATCTGTAGTTTGATTACTTTGTTTTGGAACTATTTTTGTCTGGTTTTTATGCATCACAATACAAGCTTCATAAAGTGATTTGGGAAATGTTTCTTCTATTTTCTAGAAGAGATTGTGTAGAACTGATGTTAATTCTTCTTCAAATAGCTGGTAGAACTGTCCAGGGAAACCATCTGGGCCTGGAGATTGTTACTTTTTAAATTAAGATAGTAATTTCTGTTATAGTTACAAGGATATGCAAATTATGCATTTCTTATTGGGTGAGCCATGTTAGATGTATTTTTTAGGGAATTGGTTCATTCATCAAAGAAGATATACAGATGGAAAATAAGCATGTCAAAGATGTTCAACATCATTAGCCATGAATAAAATGTAAATTAAAACCACAATGAGATATCACTTCACACCTATCACGTAGAAGAATGATTAAACTGTTTTTAAAATGACAAAACCAAATCTTAGGATGCAGAGAAACTGGCTCACTCATATCTTGCTGATAGGAACATAAAATAGTACAGTCACTCTGAAAAACAATTTGTCAGATTCTTAGAAAACTAAACATGCAACTACCTTATGACACAACAATTGCATTCCTGAGTATTCCCAAGGTATAGTCACACAAGATCCTGAACACAAATATCTACAGCAGCTTTACTCATAATAATCCAAAACTGGAAACATCTCGGAAATCCTTCCTTGAGTGAGTGGTTAAACAAACTGGTACAACCATACCATAGAATACTTCTTAGCAACCTAAATTAGCTACAGGTACATGAAATGACCTGGATGAATCTCTAGAGAATTATGAGGAATGAAAAAAGACAATCCCAAAAAGTGACATACTGTATGATCCCATTTATAAAGCATACTTGAAATGACAAAATTACAGGAACGGGGAATATGTTAGGGTTATCAGAATTAAAAAAGGGATGGGACCAGGAAGGAACTTGGTGTGGGTATGACAGGGCAACATGAGGGATCCTTGTGGTGATAATGTTTTGTGTCTTGACTATATCAATGCCAATATCCTGATTGTGATTCTGTACTATAGTTATGCACAGCTACCATTGGATAAGGTTACACAGTGTCTGTATCATTTCTTAAACAGCTGTATATAAATCTACTATTATATTAAAATAGAAAGTGTTTTTTTAAACAATAAAACAACTGATTCAAACAAGCTTATTTATACACATCCAACAAATTGTTAGCTACTCTGATGGAACCACATGAAATGAATAGTCCAATAAAGGCAAGATCTTGGCACTGAATAAGCTATCTGAATTGCATCACTTATAATTACTTAATTATTCATTCATAAAAATCTGCATTAATTGAATGACAACTGAGTAATAACTATAAGCAATGCATTATAATAAAATATGCAATAATATTATGACTTGGATTAGTGATACTAGATATTATCATTTATAACACCAGGTAAGTTTGTCTGGACATTTAGGGAACTTAGGATATGCAAGAACAACAGTATTGTCATGTAATGAATGGTGCGATCCAGCCAACACACTTCAATATGGCTTCCCATGTACCAGAGAAGCTCACATACTAGGTAGCAGTGGTTCCCAGAAAAGTTTTTAATGAGATATGGTGAATATAAGTGAGATGATCAGTCAGAGACATCTAGAAACAACCAGAGTGATATTTAAATGTATTCTTAGTACCATTTTTGAGTACCTACTTTGTGCCTTCACTATCCGGGAGATAGTACAGGGCAGGGAAGCCTGGCACACTGCAAACAGTCCATGGGGTCGCAATCAGACATGACTTAGAAACTGAACAACAACAACATACAAACTGTCTTTACATATTCAATATCATGTCAACTCTATGTTTCATGTTACAGATGAGAGAACTAAGTGTCCTTAATTAAGTGTCCTCCACCTAACTGCAGACACACTTATGGATCCCAGAGTCTAACCGAATCCCTTTCAGCAGCTTTCTTCCACTTATGAACTTTTGAGGGGATCCTAATGAAAATAAACATATATAGAGATACTAATTTTCAAGCTAGAAAACAAATGGAGCTAAGAAACAATACATGCTTGGCAAATAATATAGAAAAGCTTTCTCCACTACAGAAACCCATGACTCTCGTGTAGTTATTTATATATCTTAAATGAATACATTCCCCTATTCCATTTGTTCACCATTAAGAAGGCACTGAAGCAGAGGAAAAAATTAGACTGACATTGATAGCTGCCTGCAGAACAGATTTTTATGGAAAATTACGTCTTTTCTTTTTGAAGACAGCATCTGGGAATTATGAAAGATTGATAGCCTTGATGGCTAAAAATTTTAGCATATTCACCAAAAATGCGAAAGAGGTTATATATTTCTTGGAGTTCTCCCTAAAAGCAGTTTATTTTCTTCTTCTGTCATCATGTTTCATTAAGTGGTTGACTAATTGTTCAATAAGCATGGCATTAATACCACCAATTGTTCCTCAAACTAGATCTATATGTTCAAAATAACCATAAAATGGTTATATGTTCAAAATAATCATAAGATGGTGAAGCCAAGCAGAGTCTTCCCCTCTGAGGGATCAGCCAGCTTCACTGCTGGGTTAACATGACAATAGATACTGACAGAGAACAGCTGCAAAGGCTTAGGAGATCTGCTTGCCTGGTTACCAGCAGGCTATGTCTATGCTGTGATACCAAAATCTGAATAAAAGTTGAAAATTTTGAGGAGTATTCTGATACTGTCTATACAGTACCTGGAGAAGGCAATGGCAACCCACTCCAGTACTCTTGCCTGGAAAATCCCATGGATGGAGGAGCCTGGTAGGCTACAGTCCATGGGGTCGTGAAGAGTCGGACACGACTGAGCGACTTCAGTTTCACTTTTCACTTTCATGCATTGGAGAAGGAAATGGCAACCCACTCCCGTGTTCTTGCCAGGAGAATCCCAGGGACGGGGGAGCCTGGTGGGCTGCTGTCTATGGGGTCGCACAGAGTCGGACACGACTGACGCGACTTAGCAGCAGCAGCATACAGTACCAGCATCTCAAAATTTGGAAGAAAGTTTACTGCTTATATTACCAGTCCAGCTTAATTCAGTGATCCATATTCATATAAGGGAAGGGCAGTGTTTGGTTGCCAAGAACCCCTTAAACATGCCATTCTATCACTGAAATACACAGAATTCCTTCAGGAAGATTAGCAGTTAAACAACACTCAGTAAAGAAAGGCAGCAATTTATCTCCATATAGGGGTCAACACGTGATAGAGAAGCAGTACAGTCTTTTTCTCTCAGGTGGAAAACCTACTTACATAGTAAACATCAAACTGTTTTAGCCAGTAGCAGCCTTAGTTTTGAACTCAGCACCTTTGCCACAGAGGTTCCACTCTGAGATGCTGGCTGAAGTAAAATGATTAGGACAACAGAATTTGAAGATACGGTGAGAAATAGAAGGTGTTAGGCAGTTCCTTCCTCTGGGTGATTTTTTTTTTTTTTTTTTGGTAAGTCATCTAACACGTTTAGGAACAGCTTTATTGATTCTAAATAGATGTCAGGGAATTACAGCTGAATTGGTCCAACAAAAGAATGGTTGGGTCCACTTTACTTAGGTGTAGCCAGGAACCAAGAAATATCTGCTCTTACCAATCATATACCTCTCTTCTTCATCAAACCAGTCAGTCTTAAAGGAAATCAACCCTGAATACACTTTGGAAGGACTGATGTTGAAGCTGAAGCTCCAATAACTTGGCCACCTGATGGCAAAGAGCTGACTCATTTGAAAAGACCCTGATGCTGGGAAAGATTGAGGGCAGGAGGAGAAGGGGACGACAGAGGATGAGATGGTTAGATGGCATCACCGACTCAATAGACATGAGTTTGAGCAAACTCCAGGAGATAGTGAAGGACAGGAAGCCTGGTGTGCTGCAGCCCCTGGTGTCACAAAGAGTCAGGAACATTTGGTGACTGAACAACAGCTCTCTTCTTAAGGGTAGAATGACAGACACAAAACATTTTAAGGGTTAAGTATTCTTACAAGATAAATATCTGGCTTTCCATTGATCTTTTTATAAAACCCAAACTCTTTCCCATGACTCAGGGGCCCTACCGGCCTCTGCCCAACTCTGAAGCCTCATTTTCAAAGTCATCCACTCTGCCCCGCCATCCACTTATTTCCACAGAAAAGCCTTCTTAGAATCTTCGGAATTCTGACTTGTATAATTAAAATCTCCGATATAATTTTATCTTCCACTTTGGTAATGTTAGCATATTTGTTTAATGTTCATCTCTGCTAAATGGTAACTTCTGTAAGGACAGAAATGCTATTTTAATTACCACTGTGTCTTTAGCAACTAGCACAGAGATTGGCACTTCAGAACCTCTTTGTGAATAAATATTAAAACTGTGAATAAATGAAAGAATCTGTGAGGAAGTGAGGTCCTGCTTTATTTTGAAAGCAAGCAAAAATGAAGGATGACAAACCATCCTGGTTTGCCTAAAATTGAAGGGGATTTAAGAATGTGGATTTTTCAGCTTTAAAATTGGAATAGTTTCAGGTAACCTGGGGTGGGTTGCTCACTCTAGACATAACTGTTCCTTAGTGAGTGTAGAAATGTTAAACAGGAAGTCAGAGTTTTGTAGACACATTGTCACGGATGATCCTGATTGCTTGCCCATATAAAACAAAGCTAACCAACCAGACAACCAAAAAGGCTGTGTTTTCCTTCAACAACAGATATTCTGAGGCCTTATTTTTCCAAGTAATTGCATATCAAGCAACTGTACCTTCTGAATCTCAGCTGAAAAACAATAGCAATAAATATTTGTGACTGTTTCCTAGTTGATTGATCTCTATGCTCTGATACTATGAAAATCTGGGGCCAGACACACATTCTTATTTTGTCTCCACACTCAAGTAGCTCCTGAAACACTGGAAACTCCAGAAGTCATCTACTAACAAATGGGTTAAATGGATAATAGCTTTTGATCCCAGAAAGATAAGCTATGTAGATTGATAACATAAAATTATTTCTTAAAACCATCTATTTGCAAAAAGAAGGCAAAATAAATGGTAATCTTGATTTCAAAGACTATTTTCTAACTCTACAAGTTCTCACAAAATGACAATAATTACCTTAAGGTATATTTTCTGAAATTCTCAATCCATAATATTAATTCATTTTAAAACACCCTTATTTTACCAGGAAGATTATTATTTGGAGCTATTGAAAAGATTTTAAATATACTCCAATAAATAGTGTATGATATGTTTCAATAGCCACTTGGTTTAGGTTGAAGAATTAGATTAGTTCCATTAAAGAAGGGCAAAGTAATTCTGGAGCACTTTGAAAATTTGGCCTGTAGAGAAGCATGTGGTACATTTATACATTGAAAAGACATAAAAGACCTCATTCTTAGCCTTCAATTAAGCCATCAAAGATTAAATAATAATATGCTCCATTTTGCATAGTAATTCTTTTAAAAATCATAATTTATAATTTTAAAAAATTAATGATAATATGATCTAGTAAACTTCTAAGGAGAGTTATATTTATACTCTCTTTATTCACTATTTTAAAGTCCAAAGTCCCCACTTTATGAGGAAAATACAATTTTTCTAGTTGTCTTTTTCAGGGGCATATTTCTAATGATTTAAACCTGCAATGGTTTAAATAATATATCACTAGACTTAAAAAAAAAAAAAAACTAAAGTATGAAACATGCAGGTAATAAAGCATATTTTTCAAATAAAAAGACAGCGACCAAACAATTATTTTTATAGTACATCTTAGAAAGAACTGTGAACAGCTTCTAATTCTCCAACAGTTAATTCAAGCATCTGGTACAAAATAGTATTATGTGGAGAACTTGGAAACTCATAGGCCTGACTTCACTCTAGAAACCCTGAATCAAAATCCTTGGAGCTGCTACTTATGTGCCCTCCAGGTTAAGTTACACTGTTCAGTATTACAAAGTCTTGGCCTCTTGAGTAAGGAAAAGAAACCCTGAAAAAACCAAAAGAAAAAAAAATCAAAAAAGCAGGTTAGTAATGCATTTAAACAACCGAGTTACTAGCCAATTCTTCTCTGCTCAGTGGTCTTTGTTGATCACTCTGAGCAAAGAAGTCTAGGATGACAAGAATTAAGAAACCTTTGTTAGATGCATAATTAAGAAGTCTTATGTGACCTTGAAGAGAATAGCTTTAGAAATTTATGAAGGTTGACTTTCAGTTGCACACTATGAGGGATTTAAGGGGGAGGGAAGAGATAGGAGCAATTAGAATAAATACCTAAGAAAAAATGGAAAATAAAGAAATAAACTCAGGAGTGTAGCAGAGGCAAGAGAGTTGCTCCTTTAGGACGATGGCAACCAACAACAAATATATTTGTAGAATAAATAAGGAAGGGAGAGAGGGAGGAGGGTGGGAAAGAGGGAGGGGATCTTTGAAATTCTGAAATGCACTTTGGAGTCCAGTCCTATCACCAACTAGCACTAAGAAGTAACTTTCAATAAATTACTTAATCTCTAATCCTCAATTTCCTCATCAACAAAATGAGAATTAAGACATTTATGACACATGGTTGACATGAGGATTAAATAAAGTAATGGATCCAAAATGTTTAGTCTAGTGACTGGCACATAGTAATGATTCTACAAATATGTTCTACTCTTATCATGATTATGTTGCTGTTGTTCTATTCTCAGCAATTAGCACAGATCCTCAACTACCTCTGAACAAATGCAAGTTGAATAAATGATGTGAAAAGCTCCATAAAAGTGACTTCTTCTCCTTTGGTAACAAATGGATAATATGAGCCAATAAGTCAAAGGAATGTAGTGAGAATAGAGTACGATGATACTTATAAAGCCCTCAGCCCAGTTCAGAATAGAATTCACTCAGTATTATGCAATATTGCTACTATAAACCCAATGGCTCCAATGCCATTATCACAAATATTAACTAAAGGGCTGTTCAGAAGCCTCCTATTGGTATTATATTTGTGTCTGCTCTTCTTCTCAATAAGACCAAAATACTCAGTGGTATTACCAGGTTGATAATTGTCAGAATCATTAAAATAACATATGTATATCTGCACACATAGAACTCTATATAGAAGTAGATAAATGAATGCATAATAAATATCTCAAGGTTGATGGCTCTCAAACACACATAGAAACATCTGAAGAATTTAAGTGGAAAAGACCTTGATGCTGGGCTTCACTGGTGTCTCAGAGAGTAAAGAATCTGCCTGCAATGCAGGACACCTGGATTCAATCCCTGGGTCAGGAAGATCCTCTGAAGAAGAGAATGGCAACCCACTCCAGCATTCCATGGACAGAGGAGCCTGGAGGGCTACAGTCCATGGAGTCACAAAGAGTCAGACACAACTGAGCAACTAACACTTTGACTTTCACTTTCTTTGATGCTGGGAGAGATTGAAGGCAAAAGGAGAAAAGGGTGGCAGAGGATGAGATGGTTAGAGAGCATCACTGAGTCAGTGGACATGAATTTGAGCAAACTCCGGGAGATTATGAAGGCCACTGGAGCCTGGCGTGCTGCAGTCCATGGAGTTGCAAAGAGTTGCACATGACTTAGCGACTGAATAACAGCAGAAGGTCTGAAACACGTTTTGAGAAACAATGTGTTTCTCACATTGCTTTAAAAACTCCAAAGAAATTCAGGAAAAGAAACATTTAGTGGATTGAATTTTAAAATGCCTATATTCTCAGTTTGCTCAAATTCCTTTTTGCTGTTTTATTTCCCCAAGAAAAGCTATGTTTACCATGCTGTTTGTCCAGGATATCCACTGATTGCAAATAACCTAGAAAATGTTTGAAAACATGGCCAGACTACTCTCTGCTGAATGTGTTACCAGAGGCTTTAAAAACAAAACTGGGATGCCCAGATATTTAAGACTCTGTACCATCCTAGCTTTGTTTACTAGGGTGCTCTTCTATGACAACTAATTCATAATTTGAGTGTTAATGAATTTTGGCATAAATTTCTGAACTTGGATAATAGATGTCAGGTTTTCTTATTTCTACATTCTCGTGAAAATGCATTCTTGCTGCTTCTGCTCAAAGTGTAGTAAGAAATATGCCTTAAAGCATTCAGAAATACATCACAACTGAACTCACTTGACAGTTGAATCATAAAATAATAAGAAAGTCGATGTTTCACCAAATGATCTCGTTGGTGGAGATTTTTTATTAATACAAAATATATTTTGATACATCTACTTAGTTACCTGGGCTTCCCTGGTGGCTCAGTGGTCAAGAATCCGCCTGCAGTGCAGGAGTCACAAGAGACACAGGTTCGATCCCTGGGTTGGGAAGATCCCCTGGAGGAGGAAACAGCAACCCACTCTGGTATTTTTGCCTGGAGAATCCCATGGACAGAAGAGCCTGGTGGGCTACGTTCCATAGGGTTGCAAAGAGTTGGACATGACTGAAGCAACTTAGGACACACACACACATTTAGCTACCTTGGTTAAGCACAAAGACTTCTCAAAATACCTCCTCATTTAGACCAATTCTCCTTCTTGCAATGTACAGCCTCAAAAGCAAATTAAGCAGAAAAAAAAAAAAGATTTTGAAATGTTAACTGCTTTGTAACCTTTGCATCCTGCAGTATTTCCTGTTACCCTCTGATGGGTCTCCCTCCACCCAACACCTACAAATGTAGGCAACCTGAACTAGAAGAGTGTTTACTCCAGGACACAAGGAACAAAGGAAGCAGTTCTTAGCTTCTGAGTTTAAAAAGCAAGACAATGGCCTAAACAAAAGATTTGATAAGACATCTCTTGACATGTCTGTCCACCTACCCACCTTGTGAGTGTGTTAAAAGGTAAAGTTTGTATTAATAGAAAGCTTAGACCAGAAAGCAGGAGGCGAATAGGAAAGTTCTCAAAACCCAAAGAAGTAGGAGGACAGAAGAGGCCATGAAGCCAGAAGAAGGGAGGAACAGAGAGGGGGATGAGGCTGTGACAGTGCATGCTTCGGTAACAAAAGCTTAGACTTTCGGAGAATAAGAGGCTTCTGATTTCAAAATCCTTTCTTTCCTGTCTTTTTGCTTTTCCATTAATATCTGTTACATTTATTATTTTTATTACATGTCAAGGAATGGTTTGTGACTAACAAATTATTTTGCAGTAAATATTTGTTTAAAGGATAGTTAACACAAACCCAGTCAGACACAAATAATTAAATGTTCCTTCTTGTAATCATCACTTCCATAAGTCACTTTCCCTGTGCCCTGACTTAATAGGGCTCAGTGGAACTCCTGCGGCTGTGTACAACACATCTAAAAGAAGAGTCCTCTAAACTGGATTTTTAAAAAAGAGGAGAATGTTATTTTGGGTGCATCAGATCAGATCAGATCAGTCGCTCAGTCGTGTCCGACTCTTTGCAACCCCATGAATCGCAGCACCTCCAGGCCTCCCTGTCCATCACCAACTCCCAGAGTTCACTCAGACTCATGTCCATTGAGTCAGTGATGCCATCCAGCCATCTCATCCTCTGTCGTCCCCTTCTCCTCTTGCCCCCAATCCCTCCCAGCATCAGAGTCTTTTCCAATGAGTCAACTCTTCGCATGAGGTGGCCAAAGTACTGGAGTTTCAGCTTTAGCATCATTCCTTCCAAAGAAATCCCAGGGCTGATCTCCTTCAGAATGGACTGGTTGGATCTCCTTGCAGTCCAAGGGACTCTCAAGAGTCTTCTCCAACACCACAGTTCAAAAGCATCAATTCTTCAGCGCTCAGCCTTCTTCACAGTCCAACTCTCACATCCATACATGATCACAGGAAAAACCATAGCCTTGACTAGACGAACCTTTGTTGGCAAAGTAATGTCTCTGCTTTTGAATATGCTATCTAGGTTGGCCATAACTTTCCTTCCAAGGAGTAAGCGTCTTTTAATTTCATGGCTGCAGTCACCATCTGTAGTGATTTTGGAGCCCAGAAAAATAAAGTCTGACACTGTTTCCACTGTTTCCCCATCTATTTCCCATGAAGTGATGGGATCATAATTCAAATTAGGAAAACAAAGTGTTGTTTTGTTTAAGTCCCTTGGTGAGTATGTAGTGTTTTATGTAATATATTCTTTAGGTGGAAGACTTTATGTAAAGAGCTACTCTGAGAGTGGCCAAGGATACTGGGGACAATCTGGTCACAGTCTAATCACCACCTCTCATTGAGATTAGCATAGCCACACTACTATATGTAAAAAAGATAACCAACAGGGACCCATTGTATAGCACAGGGAACTACATTATTTTCTAATAACCTATAAGGGGAAAAAGGATCTTCATGACCAAGATAATCACAGTGGTGTGATCAGTCACCTAGAGCCAGACATCCTGGAACATGAAGTCAAGTGGGCCTTAGAAAGCATCACTACGAACAAAGCTAGTGGAGGTGATAGAATCTCAGTTGAGCTATTTCAAATCCTGAAAAATGATGCTGTGAAAGTGCTACACTCAATATGCCAGCAAATTTGGAAAACTCAGCAGTGACCACAGGACTGGAAAAGGTCAGTTTTCATTCCAATCCCAAAGAAAGGCAATGCCAAAGAATGCTCAAACTACCGCACAACTGCACTCATCTCACACGCTAGTAAAGTAATGCTCAAAATTCCCCAAGCCAGGCTTCAGCAATACATGAACTGTGAACTTCCAGATGTTCAAGCTGGTTTTCGAAAAGGCAGAGGAACCAGAGATCAAATTGCCAACATCTGCTGGATCATCAAAAAAGCAAGAGAGTTCCAGAAAAACATCTATTTCTGCTTTATTGACTATGCCAAAGCCTTTGTATGGATCACAATAAACTGTGGAAAATTCTGAAAGAGATGGGAATACCAGACCACCTGACCTGCCTCTTGAGAAACCTATATGCAGGTCAGGAAGCAACAGTTAGAACTGGACATGGAACAACAGACTGGTTCCAAATAGGGAAAGGAGTATGTCAAGGCTGTATATTGTCACCCTGCTTATTTAACCTATTTGCAAGTACATCATGAGAATCACTGGGCTGGAAGAAGCACACCTGTAATCAAGATTGCTGGGAGAAATATCAATAACCTCAGATATGCAGATGACACCACCCTTATGGCAGAAAATGAAGAGGAACTAAAAAGCCTCTTGATGAAAGTGAAAGTGGAGAGTGAAAAAGTTGGCTTAAAGCTCAACATTCAGAAAACAAAGATCATGGCATCTAGTCCCATCACTTCATGGGAAATAGATGGGGAAACAGTGGAAACAGTGTCAGACTTTATTTTTGGGGCTCCAAAATCACTGCAGATGGTGACTGCAGCCACGAAATTAAAAGACGCTTACTCCTTGGAAGGAAAGTTATGACCAACCTAGACAGCATATTCAAAAGCAGAGACATTACTTTGCCAACAAAGGTTCGTCTAGTCAAGGCTATGGTTTTTCCTGTGGTCATGTATGGATGTGAGAGTTGGACTGTGAAGAAAGCTGAGCACCGAAGAACTGATGCTTTTGAACTGTGGTGTTGGAGAAGACTCTTGAGAGTCCCTTGGACTGCAAGGAGATTCAACCAGTCCATTCTGAAGGAGATCAGCCCTGGGATTTCTTTGGAAGGAATGATGCTAAAGCTGAAACTCCAGTACTTTGGCCACCTCATGCGAAGAGTTGACTCATTGGAAAAGACTCTGATGCTGGGAGGGATTGCGGGCAAGAGGAGAAGGGGACGACAGAGGATGAGATGGCTGGATGGCATCACTGACTCAATGGACATGAGTCTGAGTGAACTCTGGGAGTTGGTGATGGACAGGGAGGCCTGGCGTGCTATGATTCATGGGGTCGCAAAGAGTCAGACATGACTGAGTGACTGAACTGAACTGATAAGGGAAAAAATCTGATAAAGAATATGTATAATTGAATTTTTGTGATACACACCTAAAAATAACATGATCTTCTAAATCAACTATTACTTCAATTTGAAAAATAAATTAAAAATAAGTTAGTAGATACCACCTCTCACCCCTAATTTCTAAACCAACATATCCTCTTAGCTAAACTCTACCATTTTCCAAGGGTAGCACTAGTGGTAAAGAACTCACCTGCCAATGAAGGAGATGAAGGAGATGCAGCTTCAGCCCTTGATTTGGGAAGATCTCCTGGAGGAGAGCATGGCAATCCACTCTAGTATTCTTCCCTGGAGAATCCCAAAGACAGAGGAGCCTGGCGGGCTACAGTCTATGAGCTAACACAGAGTCAGACACAACTGAAGTGACGCAGCACGCATACATGCAAACATTTTCCAAAATGTTTCCTCTGCTTTCACAACCCAAAGAAGTAGTTTTCTCCTCTTGTATTTAGAGCAGGGCTTGCATTTAAAATTAAGCTGCGTTATTAACTTAAAATTCGGACCCTACTTGGTATCTGAACAACAATTCAGCTTACATTGTCTCTCTTTTAAGTGCTATCAATTAATACTTAACTGTTAGGTTAGTATCCCTATAGTCTAATAATTAGGCTCTATTTAGAACTCACTGATTATTTCTATAGGCAAAAACAACAAAAGCAAAAATATGCCTGATTCATAAGTTACTAGTTTGCTTGACAAAGTTACCCATAGGAATTGCCCGGTTCTCCTTTGGGCAGAAAGGTTTCAGAAACTTCGCTAGAGGTCAGCCATTTGAACAAGGAAGTAGCTACGGTGTGGCTAACTAGGATTACTTCATGAAGAAAATCCATTGACTAGTGGTTGCCAGTAGCTGGGGAATTCGACGAAAAAGGAAGTTGTTGTTCAATAGGTATAGAAATACAGGGTGAAAAAATTTTAGAGCTCTGCAAGAAATTAAAAGATGCTTACTCCTTGGAAGGAAAGTTATGACCAACCTAGACAGCATATTCAAAAGCAGAGACATTACTTTGCCAACAAAGGTCCATCTAGTCAAAGCTATGGTTTTTCCAATAGTTATGTATGGATGTGAGAGTTGGACTGTGAAGAAAGCTGAGAGCCGAAGAATTGATGCTTTTGAACTGTGGTGTTGGAGAAGACTCTTTAGAGTCCCTTGGACTGCAAAGAAATCGAACCAGTCAATCCTAAAGGAAATCAGTCCTGATTGTCCATTGGAAGGACTAATGCTGAAGCTGAAGCTCCAATACTTTGGCCACCTGATGCAAAGAACTGACTCATTGGAAAAGACCCTGTTGCTGGGAGAGACTGAAGGCAGGAGGAGAGGAGATGACAGAGGATTAGATGGTTGGATGGCATCACCGACTCGATGGCCATGAGTTTGAGTAAGCTCCGGGAGCTGGTGATGGACAGTGAAGCCTGGCGTGCTGCAGTCCATGGGGTCACCTAGAGTTGGACACGACTGAGCAACTGAACTGAACTGAACATATAACTATCACAGAAAATGTGTTGAAAAAATATGCATTCTTATATGAGACAGCAAAAAAGACACAGATGTATAGAACAGTCTTTTGGACTCTGTGGGAGAGGGAGAGGGTGGGATGATTTGGGAGAATGGCATTGAAACATGTATATCATATATGAAACAAGTCGCCAGTCCAGGCTCGATGCACGATACTGAATGCTTGGGGCTGGTGCACTGGGACGACCCAGAGGGATGGTACGGGGAGGGAGGAGGGTTCAGGATGGGGAACACGTGTATACCTGTGGCGGATTCATGTTGATGTATGGCAAAACCAATACAATATTGTAAAGTTAAAAAATTAAATTAAATTAAATTTAAAAAATATGCATTCTATTATTTTTGGATGGAATATTCTGTATTTGTCTGGAAGGTCCATTTGGTTTATAGTGTTGTTCAAATTGCATGTTAATTATTATTACAATAAAATAAAAACAAGGACACAAGAAAATTCTAGGAGATGTTGCCTCTGTCTCCTACTTTGATTGTAGTGATGGTATCAGTGGTGTCTGCATATACCCTAACTCATTAAGTTATACACATTAAATATGTATTTTCTATATCAATTATACCTCTATAAAGCTGTTAAAAGATAGTTACTATTCCTAATTCATTGAGGACTGTCAGCACAATGCAGTGTATCATCCATTCTTTGATTCAAAATTGAGAAAATGTCACCTCTGTACTCCACTCCCCTTGGCATAAGACTATAATAATACAAGCTGAGTTCTAATGTCATGATGGCCACATTTTCCTTCCCTTTTCTATTCTCACTCTGCCTTTTCCAACACTGCCATTTCCTGATATTTTTCTCTCAGAAAAGACAACTTTGATTCATGGTTACCTATAGCTCCTCTACAGCAAAGTGTGCATTCTTATTGTTGCTTTTAGTTAAACCAATCTCTCTGCTTTTGTTAAAGATCACTAGCAATTTATAACTCAATTCGCAGTCAGAGCCATACTGCTACTCTCAGGAACTCTGCCCTTTTTCCCCTTCTAAACTTTCAAAGCATAATTTGACTATACAAAACAAAGCATATCCTTTTTGAAATAGATAAAAAGAACAGTGGCATCTCAAGTTCATAAATCATGACAAACTCCAAATTAATGGAGTGAGACCTAGAAGGATATAACGTTTGTAAAGGAAGTGAAGGACGTTCGCTGAGTCCAGAGTCAGCCAGTGCAGCCCAGGGTCCAGCAGTCCTGTGGGCATTTTATCCCTAAAGCAGGAAAAGAAGTTCAAGAGCACCTGTAAGAAGAGCTCTTACCCCTTCCAGAGAGCTTGAAAGGCAGAAGGTGTTAAGTAACTCCTGATTAATGCAGAACAGAGTTGTTCTTTTTGTAGGACCTCAATGAAAGTATTCTTCAGTTATCTCCCATTTGTTTCTGTCTCTCCTTTGAGTACCAGACAATGTCATAACTGTGCAGTAACTAAGGCAAAGTGTTATCTTACGATAATATGTACAATTTCACATACCATCCTATCCAATTTCTTCATGGTTTTTTAATGCTTTAGAGTTTAAGGAAAATACACTTTCTGATATTAATAAAGATTAACTTAATATAAGCATGGGTTCATCAGTGAGTGCCAATAATTCACAGGTCTTAGAACCTTAGTTATTTCAAACTATATGGTTTTCTGGATAGCTGAAGTTTTATTGCTTTAAGTTCAAATATTTGGTTTTAATTATTTACTGTGTAGGTAATTCTGAAATAGATTGTACTGGTCTCTGCCTTTGTAAAATGAGAAATCTGAGTGAAAATTAACTATGTTTCACTGTCTGAGGGTACTGACAATAATACCTGTTATTATATTTCATTGTAATATAATTTGAGTTCCTTTAGGTTATTGATACATATAGAGAGTTATTTGCCCTAGAGAATTTCAGGTGTGTTTTAATAGTTTTTCTACATTCTATTCCCTAACAACTATCAGGACTTACTTTAGTCAACATCCCAACTTTAGAAATTTTCTCACTTCTAATTTCCTATAGAATGGATTTAGAAACAAGATAACCCGCATGTATTACCAATGTATTTAAAATAAGATAAAGAGGTACTGAATACAGACAAGAGAAACTGTGCTATTGGTGAAATTCATCAACTTTACTGGACATCAGAACCTCGCTTTTGGCCACTTCTAGAAAGTCCTTTTACTTAATTATCAGCTTCTGACTATACTCTGCATATGCAAAAGTTCTAGTTTAGTGAAGTATTACATTTTCATTAATTTTGGTATATTTCAAAGATTTTTATTGTTGCTTTTGTCATTCCAACTAACTCCTCTGATATGGTAAGGAAAAATATCAAGAAATTTGATTTTTGTCTACACTAGCATAATTGCTTATACTTCAAAACAAAGTAGATAAATTTTGCATGAGTGTTAAGTCCTTTCAGTCATATTCAACTCTGCAACCCCAAGGACTGAAGTCCACTAGGCTCCTCTGTCCATGGGGTTCTCCAGGCAAGAATACTGGAGTGAGTTGCCGTGTCCTCCTCCACGGGATCTTACAACCCAGGGATCAAACCCAGGTCTCTTACTTCTCCTGCATTGGCAAGCAGGTTCTTTACCACAAGTGGTACCTGGGAAGCCCTTAGATAATTCTTATGGGATATTAATGTTTAAGAAATGACATGCACAGACTTTCTTTCCACCAATAAACTTGATCTAATCAAAAGTCGTTGCTCTCAATTAAAAAAGGGCATTTTGCTTTTTTATCTGCATTTTTCCTTTAGTCATTTTACTCTCAATGGAATCTACTATACAAATCTAGTGTTTTTATATTTCCCTTATATTTTTATATCCATAATATAATCTTAAAATTGGATTAAATGTAGACTTGTTATATCAGTATTTTTACATGATTTCTCTCACACTATAATACCCTGTGCACCTAAGTGATGTAAAACAGAATTAACATTTTATGTCATGCTTTCTTTCTTAAGGACATAAATATAGCTTTTAAATGAAAAGATATTAAAATAAAGATGCAATGTATTTTTATATATTTAACTGTCAAACAGCTAGAATGATGATATTGCTCTTTATTCCATCATATTCTTATAATGGTCTCTACTCTTACATCTTTGTGTGCATGTGTGCACACAAGCACACATAAATTTCTGTTGGATTGGGGGAGTGAAGTTACAGTTGGGATGGGATTTCTGCTAATAAAAAGCTTCTTGTTGAGAGTCAAACAGGAGAGTGAAAAAGCTGGCTTAAAATTCAACATTCAAAAAACTAAGATCATGGCATCTAGTCCCATTACTCCATGGCAAATAGATGTGGAAAAAAGTGGAAACAATGACAGATGTTATTTTCTTAGGCTTCAAAATCACTGTGGACTGTGACTGAAGCCATGAAATTAAAAGTCGCCTGCTCCTTGGAAGAAAAGCTATGACAAATCTAGACAGCATATTAAAAACCAGAGGCATCACTTTGCCAACAAAAGTCTGTATAGTCAAAGCTATGTTTTTTCCAGTAGTCATGTGCAGATGTGGGAGTTAGAACACAAAGAAGACTGAGCACCAAAGCTTTTAAACTGTGGTGTTGGAGAAGACTCTTGAGAGTCCCTTGGACAGCATGGAGATCAAACCAGTCAACCCTAAAGGAGATAGTCTGAATATTCATTGGACTGATGCTGAAGCTGAAGCTCCAATCCTTTGGCCACCTGATACAAAGAGACCGACCACTGGAAAATATCCTGATGCTGGGAAAGACTGAAAGCAGAAGGAGAAGGGGCGACAGAGGATGAAATGGTTAGATGCCATCACTGACTCAATGGACATGAGTTTGAGCAAACTCTGGGAGATAGTGAAGGACAGGGAAGCCTGGAGAACTGCAGTCCATGGGTTCGCAAAGAGTTCTGGACATGACTTAGCTACTGAACAACAACAACAAGAGGTAGAGCGTTGTGTGAGAAATGGCAGGTTTTGGAGACAGACGAGTTTGGGTTCATACATCCACTATCCAGTGTATCAGCTGTGTGCCCGTGGACACGTTAAGTGACCTCTGTAAGCCTCACTTGTGGATCACCTGTGAAATGAAGATAATAATACAAACTTTGAAGGATTTGGGGGAAGATTAGAATGGAAAACTCACTCAGAAAGCACTAGATAAAGAGTCATTATTATGGTCCTCAACACCATTGTAGATAACTGGGAAACCATACGAACCCTAATTCAAACCTCAGCTGTTCTGCTTACCAGCTGTGTAATCTGGGTCATGTTAAACTGAACATTGATGAGCCTCAGTTTCACCTCCTAAAGAAGATGAGACTTACCCGTTAGTGTCATTATAAAGATAAAATGAGGTAATGTATGTAAAGTTCCCATTACAGTGCCTGGCTCTGCTTCAGCTCTCTCAGAGACTGTTTCTTTTCTACTCTGAAGATCAGATGAAGAAGGGCTTAAGAATTTGGATCTAATCGCAGCTTTATTACCATTGCATGTCTTGCAGTGAACATTCATGGAACCTCTTTTTCCTGTCTTAATAAGAAAATGAAGAAGTATGGAGTTTTAGGATGAGGATGGAAAAATATTGTGGGTAGAGACACTAAGGAGTTTATTTATTTACTCCAACACCCAGAAACATTTGATGACATCTACATGCAAAGCACTTCGCATGTTTTTTAAGCTGCAATGTTTAATTCAAAAATTGTCTTCAAATTGTGATGGGTTGTAAGAACATGTGCAGACCATGTTTCTGTTGTCATATCCTCAACCCTAGGCAGCTTTTTTGTTTGATATACAGAAGAATTTGGTGACAAACCAGAAGATAGAACAGAGCCCAGCATGGGTTTAAATTTTTAAGTTCAAATAGTCATGTCTTTCAGAGAAGTGTTATATCTCATAAAGTTTAATTTTATGGTATTAAGTTATGATGTATAAATAGGGCATCCATTAAACAATTAAAAATTCAATGAGTACAAAAAGACATAGCATGAAAACTCTCCCCTCTCATCCCTTCTCACTTCCCCCTACAAATAATATTGCATTTTTCTGTATGGCCTTGGATTCTCGTGCTCACTGAGTTGTGTCCAACACTTTGTGACCCCAGGGACTATAGTCCATCAGGCTCCCCATTCATGGGATTTCCCAGGCAAGAATACTGGAGTCGGGTGCCATTCCTTCTCCAGAGGATCTTTCCAACCCAGGGATAGAACCTGTGTCTCTTTTGCCTGCTGCACCTCCTGCTTTGCAAGCAGATTCATTACCACTGTGCCACCTGGGAAGCTCCATATAGCCTTGGAGGGAACTTAAGAAGTTGATCTACATTCCTCCGGTTTCTCTCTCTTCTCTATTATTTCCTGAAATGCATATGTGACAGTCAGAAATTCTTGTGCATAGTGCTCAACATGAAGGAGCCAGGGAACTAGTAGAAGCTATTCCGTTCAGTTCAGTTGCTCAGTTGTGTCCGACTCTTTGCGACTGCAGCATGCCAAGCCTCCCTGCTCATCACCAACTCCTGGAGCTTGCTTACACTCATGTCCATCAAGATGTAGATGCTATTGATGTAGATGCTATTACATCAATGTTTTTTTTAACCATCATTACATTTATATCAAATGATAAAAACCAACTAAGAACCTTTTTAGTGCTGCAGTCCTTGAATGCATCAGAAATTTCCCCAGTGAGAGGTCTCAGGAAATTAAAATGAACTCTGTAGCTGTGTTCTATGGCATTCCATGACACCTCAAAATAAGTCACAGTAGCAAATATGCCCTAGAAAAATGGCAGTCTCCCAGGAAATAGTCATGTTGACCTCTCAAACACTCTTGTGTTCATTAGTTTAAAGAGAGTTCCATCTTCTCTCCATAAATTCATTTAAAGATACCTGTTAACTGCTGTTTGCCCTCCAAAACTTAGTATTATTCATACTTTTTCAAAATTAGACATCGTCCAAGAAATTAGTAGGAAATCAGTTTTTCTTTGCAACCACTTTTCTGATCTAAGACTATGTCATTACTGTCAACTGTGTAGCATAATTAAGATTTGGATGGCTTAAGGAGTTGAAGCTGATAAGCTTTCAAGCCATATAAAACTAAAAGTTTAGGTTTATGCTCCTTCACTTGTCTTCTGAACCCCACTAAGCCTCAATTTTCTATGCCTAAAATCACAATAATAATATCTATGTGCAGTGCTGTGGTGAGACGTTAAAAGAACCAGATCACACTAGAGGGCACTTAAAAAATCAATACAGAAAGCATGCAAATGAGAGTATTATTATTATAGGTGTTGTAATCATAATTACAAGATGAAACAAATGAGCTTTGCTTTGAGCACATTTTAGGAAGTCAAATTGAGGGCATGCTATATTTATGATAATGCATTATTGTTTTTCTAAATCACTTGGAACAAACTGGTGAAAGTCAGCCACAAATTGAATAACTTATAGACTGCAGTTTCCACATGGACAGGGTAGGAGGAGGATAGTCAATAATATGGATGATCTCTCTATGCTGAGCATGATCTTAACAAAGGGAATATTGGATGAGGTGGAAGGAGCACTAGACTTTAAGAGAAATATTTTTACCCATGACTGGCCATATCACCTTATGTGTGATTTCAGCACAATTAGATTCTCTGAACAATTATGATCATCTCCAAGAATCCCTCTATTCCTGCCATTTTGTGAATATCTAACAGTGGAATTTTCAAGAAATTGGTGAGACACAACTTCTAAAGAAGACTGCTCGTGGAAAAAAAGAAAACCTGTTTGCTATCTCAGCGCAACTGGTCAGCAC
Source organism: Bos grunniens (assembly GCF_055505025.1). Lineage (NCBI taxonomy): Eukaryota > Metazoa > Chordata > Mammalia > Artiodactyla > Bovidae > Bos > Bos grunniens. The sequence continues at coordinate 118,336,096 of NC_141194.1, read as the reverse complement.
TTACTGTGAAAGTGAGTAGAAACCATGATGATCAGGGAGCTCCTATTCAACAAACTCAACCTATTTTCTCCATGCTACATTTCCCCTGAGTAGTCTGGAGATTCTTAGGATGATGTATACAAAAAGAACATAAGTTTTATAACATATATAAGCTTCAAACTGTGTATCTTCTTCATTCGCTTAACACAATGTCTTTAGCAGATTGAAAGTCCAAGGCCAGTGTTTTGGTTTGACGTGACATTTGAACTCATTGTTTATGAAGCCCATCTTAGCACACTCTTTGCTTTGCCTTGTCTCCACTGAAGGACTCAGTCAAAATGAGTTCATTTTCCTGCTGACCTTTTCTCATTTTGAAAAAGCAACATCTGGCTTGTGACCAAAATAGCAGTGTGTTAATTAGTCTGTGAGGTGGCTTTTCCACAAATTGCATGTTTAAAAAAAAGTACTCTGTATTCCTGGGCCATAAGAAAGAATGAACTATTGCAACATAGTTCTTAGAGTTCATAGGACTTAGAGAGATTATCATATTAAGTGAAGTAAGTCAGACAAAGACAAATATCATATGATATCACTTACATGTAGAATTTCAAAAAATGATACAAATGGACTTATATACAAAACAAAAACAGACACTCAGACATGGAAAACAAACTTAGGTTACTAGAGGGGAAAAGGAATGAGGGATAAATTAGGAGTTTGGGACTAATATATACACACTACTATATATAAAATAGATAACTAACAAAGTCCTACTGTATGGCACAGAGAACTATATTCAATATATTGTAATAACTTATAATGGAAAAGAGTCTAAATTTTATATATGTATGAATATATGTATAACTGAAGCACTTTACCATCCACCTGAAACTAACACTATTAATATTGTATATAAACTATTATTGTTGCTGCTGTTCATTCTCTGAGTCAACAACTTTAATAAAAAAGAAGTATTTTCCATTGTTTCATTCATGAGGAAGATTTTGAATTGAGAACTGGGTAATATAACAGGTTATGAAATGAAGTGAAAGTGTTAGTTGCTCAGTTATGTCCAACTCTTTGCAACCCCATGGACTGTAGCCTGCCAGTCTCCTCTGTTCATGGAATTCTCCAAGCAAGAATACTGGAGTGGATAGCCATTCCCTTCTCCAGGGGATCTTCCCAACCCAGGGATCAGACCCGCATGTCCTGCATTGGCAGGTGGATTCTTTACCATCTGAGTCATCAGGAAAGCCCATATTAGGCCATATTTGCCTTCAAATATAAGAACTTTAATTAAACTGTAACTTTTATATTGACTATAGAAGTTATCTTTGCTAATTGCATGTTGTGTGATGTTTGTGGTTTCTGAAAATGGAATGGTTTAATCATATATGCTCTGATGTGCTAGAACCAGTTCTTACTATTTCACGAGACCTGACTGTTAGTATTTTTTCCAAATGTACATCCAATGTCATACTGGTAGCTTGAAACTGGCCGTGTTGGAAATCTCTGTTGCTACTGTTCAGTTGCTCAGTCTTGTCTGATTCTTTGAGACCTCATGAACTGCAGCACACCAGGCTTCCTTGTCCTTCACTATCTGCCAGAGTTTGCTCAAACTCATGCCCATTGAGTCAGTGATGCCATCCAACCATCTCATCTTCTGTCGCCCTCTTCTCCTACTGCCCTCAATCTTTCCCAGCATCAGGGTCTTTCCAATGAATCAGCTGTTTGCATCAGGTCACCAAATTATTGGAGCTTCAACTTCAGTTCAGCATCAGCTCTTCCAGTAATATTCAGGACTGATTTTGTTTAGGATGGACTGGTTGGATCTCCTTGCAGTCCAAGGGACTCTCAAGAGCCTCTCCAACACCACAGTTCAAAAGCATCAATTCTTTGATGCTCAGCCTTCTTTATGATCCAACTCTCATATCCGTACGTGACTAATAGAAAAACCATAGCTTTGAGTATATGGAACTTTCTTGGCAAAGTGATGTCTCTGCTTTTTAATATGCTGTCTAGGTTTATTATGGCTTTTCTTCCAAGGAGCAAGCGTCTTTTAATTTCATGGTTGCAGTCACTGTCTGCAGTGATTCTGAAGCCCAAGAAAATAAAATCTGCCACTGTTTCCACTTTTTCCACATCCATTTGCCATGAAGTGATGGGACCTGGTGCCATGATCTTTGTTTTTTTGAATGTTGAGTTTTAAGCCAACTTTTTCACTTTCCTCTTTCACCTTCATCAAGAGGCACTTTAGTTCCTCTACGTTTTCTGTCATTAAGATGGGAATCTTTATGCCATGGAAATCAGCAAATGCTACAAATCAGGACTTTCACACCCAACTTCAGGCCAGTTGTTATACATTGACCAGCACCTCATTCATCAGCACCTTTACAAATGTTTGGTAAAATGGCATATTGAAATCCACTAGATATTGGATATTTACCAATTTTATTTGAGTCTTGAAATATATCTCTTAGGGATGTCTAATGCCCAGACCCAAGAGGTACATGTCTGTGTACAGAAGGAAGTTAATCTCCTGTCTTCTGCAAGCAAGCTGCTATTTTCATCTTCAACATAATACACTCTGATATCAGAATTGTGAAAATATTAGGCTGATGTAGATGTGATCTGAGTGGTAAAATTCTTTATTTGGTATTGCCCAGAGCATAACATATCACAATAATAAATAATGTGCATGTTACCATATTATTTCTGTTCAAATTTCATAACTGTATCTAGCCAAGTTGCAGCAAACAAACTTCTCAAATATTAGTAACAGTTTAGAGAAAGATTAAGGAAGTACAGGAGTCTCTGAGCAGGAGGAAAGGAACCGAAAGAACAGAGAAGAAATGCTTGGCCTCAGTCAATATTTTCTAAACTGCTAATTAGTTGTCTGAGATTGAGAGATGGGTGGGAGCTCAGGCAGGAGATGGAGAAATATCAAACAAGAACACTTTAGCCTTTAGAAAACTCTGAACTCTTGAGTCATGGAAATATTAAAGGAATTTACCAGTCAAAGCTAGTGATGATTTAAATGTTTTAAGCATGGAATAATAATTTCTAAAACTTCTAGTCAATTATTATTTGGCATAGATGATTAAGGCCCATGAAGTGATTTTCAACATAACAAAGATTAAAAGGTTGCTCAAATCTGAGGATAAAAACTCAGGAAGGAAAGAAAAAAACAATAAAGAAAGTCTGCACAGGGTACAAAAGTTCTTAAGTCTTGTGAATGCTTAGAATTGTATCTGAAGTGATTTTCTCCCAGAAAATCAAAACCAAACATCACTGCTTGCTTTTGTGTTTTGGCAGTTCGTTGGCACTGACTGTTAGCGAGGTAAGTCTGCCATAATTCTACATGATGCTTGTACTCCTCAGCTTTACTTAAGCCCATAGAAAATTAATTTAAGGTAAGAAAACATTATACTAAAAGTTAGGTAAAGTGAAAAAATTCAGTCAATAAGTTCTATGGTCAGGCTGAATAAAATAGTCACATTTTAAAAATTTAGCTTCACAAAACCTGAAATAATGTTCATTTCTGAATTTGTGTGTGCAAAGTTACTGACTTAACATTTACCATATGGGGACAAGTACTATCATTTTTTAAGCTGTACACCAAGTACCATGTACTTAGCACAAATTCATTTTATCATGTAGTCCTCATGGTAAATGCAGCACAGAAGGCATTTTTCTGATTTTACAAGTAGAGAAATTGAGGACCAGAGAGATTAAGGAATTTATTCAGTATCACACAGCTGGCAAAGGTATATGAACTTAGTTTTGTCCAACGGCTAACTATAGCTCTTTCAAATTTCTCAACTTCTGAGCTCTTCTAAATGTATCCCATTTTTCATGAAGGCATTCATATAAACAGAAAATAAATCACAAATTAACATAGTTTTTTTTTTTAGAGCTCAAAAACCTGCAGTTAAATCAAAATATGACTTGTTTCTGGAAGAACTGAGTCACAGTTTTATGTAAGACTAAAATGGCATTGATTACTACTCATGAACTTGTATGAAGTGAATATTAGATCTCTTCTTATGCATCCAGCCCCCTTCCTTTCAGAGGCAAATCCTCCAATATATGCAGCGCTTATGTGATGCTGTGTTTTTCTTGCTCCTTAATTTGGGAACCAAAGTAGGGCAGTGTTGCTCTTTTGATTTTCTGGCAGTGGCTTTGGGTACATGGTAAGGGAGAGCCAAGAGGACACTTCTGCCTGAGACTTTGAATCTGGACTAAGCAAGACAAAGAAGACAGCTCAATTCAGATCCTTTCATGATGGAGTAGCAATAATGAGCAAGGGTACAGAAAGTTACCTAAGAGTGAGGGGAAGACAATGGATGCGCTTTCTGCTTATTGTCTCTTTCATAAATGCCTCGCTGCTTCCATTTTCCAAATTTAGTCTTCCATAATAATTTTTCTGAATTTTATGAACCCTAATATGTGTACCCCTAATACACATCCAGTAGTCATGTATGGATGAGAGAGTTGGACTATAAAGAAAGCTGAGTGCCAAAGAATTGATGCTTTTGAACTGTGGTGTTGGAGAAGACTCTTGAGAGTCCCTTGGACTGCAAGGAGATCCAACCAGTCCATCCTAAAGGAAGTCAGTCCTGAATATTCATTGGAAGGACTGATGCTAAAGCTGAAACTCCAAAATTTTGGCCACCTGATGCGAAGAGCTGACTCATTTGAAAAGACTCTGTTGCTGGAAAAGATTGAAGGCAGGAGGAGAATGGGATGACAAAGGATGAGATGGTTGGATGGCATCATCAACTCAATGGACATGAGTTTGAGTAAACTCTGGGAGTTGGTGATGGACAGGGAGGCGTGAATGTGCTGCAGTCCATGGGATCGCAAAGAGTCGGACATGACTGAGTAAACTGAACTGAACTGAACTAATGTCTTTCCAATGGCTTTCTTTTCTTACTTAGCAAGAGTTGGCTTCTGTTGCTTGCAATCAAGAAAACTGTCAGATATATTATTCCTGAAGTACAACAGCAAAAAAAAAAATTCAGTGATACTTCTTCTGGTTTCTAATTTGGTTTACATGGAAACAGCATGTTATTAGTGTAGTTTAAAAGTCCATAAATGAGGCTTCTAATTTTGCAAAGTATAAATGACTCTCTTTCAGAGACTGTAGCCCAAATACCATCAGTGCTGACAAAAAAACACAAATTAATGCAAATGAGTTGCAAAACAAAAACCTTTGTGGGGAAGATACTTTGAAACTCAGTCTACCATATAAGCCAGCAATCCATGCCTGGGTAGATATCAGATGGAACTGAAATCAAGATTTCATTAGACATTTGCATCTCCATGTTCACTGCAGCATTGTTCACAATAACCAAGATATGAAAACAACCTAAATGTCCACTGACAGATGAATGGATAAAGAAAAAGTGAGATATATGTTTATTTTTTTTTTTTTGATATATGTTTATACACAAGGAAATCCTGCCATTTGTGAAAACATGGAAGAACCTGGAAGACATGGGTATTATGCTAATTGAAATAAGTTAGACAGAGAGATATAATACTATATAGTATCATTTCTATATGGAATCTAAAAAAAAAAGTCTGTTTCATAGACTAGAGCAGGGGTCCCCAACCCCCGGGCCACAAACAGGTACAAGTCTGTTGCCCAACAGGAACTGGGCTGCACAATATGACGTGAGAAAGGGCAAGTAAGCAAAACTTCATCTGTTTTTAAAATTGCTCCCCGTTGCTCTCCCATCACCCCCAGATGGGACCATCGAGTCCCAGAATAACAAGCTCAGGGCTCCCAGTGATATTGCATTATGGTGAGTTGTATAATTCAGTTCAGTTCAGTCGCTCAGTCATGTCCGACTCTTTGTGACCCCATGAACCTCAGCATGCCAGGCCTCCCTGTCCATCACCAACTCCCGAAGTCCACCCAAACCCATGTCCATTCAGTCAGTGATGCCATCCAACCATCGCATCCTCTGTTGTCCCCTTCTCCTTCTGCCCTCAATCTTTCCCAGCATCAGGGTCTTTTAAAATGAGTCAGCTCTTCACATCAGGTGGCCAAAGTTTTGGAGTTTCAGCTTTAGCATCAGTCCTTCCAATGAACACCCAGGACTGATCTCCTTTAGGATGGACTGGATGGATCTCCTTGCAGTCCAAGGGACTCTCAAGAGTCTTCTCCAACACCACAGTTCAAAATCATCAATTCATTGGCACTCAGCTTTCTTTATAGCCCAACTCTCACATCCATACATGACCACTGGAAAAACCATAGCCTAGACTAGTTGCATAATTACTTCATTATATATACCAATGTAACAATAATAGCAAGAAAGAGCACAATAAATGTAATGCACTTGAATCATCCCCAAACCATCACCCCCTCAAGTCCGTGGAAAAATTGTCTTCCATGAAACCAGTCCCTGGTGCCAAAAAAGGTTGGGAAATGATGGACTACAGAAGAGAATGGTGGTTGCCAGGGACACTGTGGAGGGGGAAATGAGGAAAAGAAGAACAAAAGATGGGCTTCCCTAGTAGCTTAGCTGGTAAAGAATCTACCTGCAATGCAGGAGATTCACAATGCAGGAGATTCCAGTTGAATTCCTGGGTTAGGAAGATCCCCTGGAGGAGGGCAAGGCAACCCACTCCACTATTTTTGCCTGGAGAATCCCCATGGACAGAGGAGCCTGGAGGGCTACAGTCCATGGGATTGCAAAGAGTCAGACACAACTGAGCAACTAAGAACACAACACACACATAGATCAAAGGATACAAATGTTCAAGTTATAAGAAGAATAAGTTCTGAAGATCTATTGTACAGCAGAGTAACTAGAGTTAATCAGACAATATTGTGTACTTGAAAGTTATTAACATTAGATCTTAAGCATTCTCACCACACACAGACAAAAAGAGGTAACTTTTCGAGGTGATAGATTTGTTAGTTATCTTGATCTTGGTAATCATTCCACAATGCATATGAATATCAAATAAACACATTGTAAACTTTAAATATATACTATTATATTTGCCAATTATTCATCAATAAAGCTTTCAGTCATAGAACTTTTGAAAAATATAATCTGTGATCAATAGCTAGATAACTTGGATTATTTGAGGATGGCATGCTATAAATTTTTTTAAAAATAAAAATCTATTAACCAGTTTTTAAGAAACACATGTTAAAAAAATAAAGTACTCTCAACATATTCTATATCTGAGTTACTAAATTACCTGACTTCATAATCAAGAAATTTTGAATCTTGGTATAGTAACAAGGAAGTTCCATTCAAGTGTTCAATGTCATTCATATAATAACTACAATTAAAAATAGTGCATACTTTATAAAATGACAATACTTCTCCAAGTCAGGCTTCAGCAATATGTGAACCGTGAACTTCCTGATGTTCAAGCTGGTTTTAGAAAAGGCAGAGGAACCAGAGATCAAATTGCCAACATCCACTGGATCATGGAAAAAGCAAGAGAGTTGCATAAAAACATCTATTTCTGCTTTATTGACTATGCCAAAGCCTTTGACTGTGTGGATCACAATCAACTGTGGAAAATTCTGAAAGAGATGGGAATACCAGACCACCTGACCTGCCTCTTGAGAAACCTATATGCAGGTCAGGAAGCAACAGTTAGAACTGGACATGGAACAACAGACTGGTTCCAAATAGGAAAAGGAGTACGTCAAGGCTGTATATTGTCACCCTGTTTATTTAACTTATATGCAGAGTACATCATGAGAAACGCTGGACTGGAAGAAACACAAGCTGGAATCAAGATTGCCGGGAGAAATATCAATAACCTCAGATATGCAGATGACACCACCCTTATGGCAGAAAGTGAAGAGGAACTCAAAAGCCTCTTGATGAAAGTGAAAGTGGAGAGTGAAAAAGTTGGCTTAAAGCTCAACATTCAGAAAACGAAGATCATGGCATCCGGTCCCATCACTTCATGGGAAATAGATGGGGAAACAGTGGAAACAGTGTCAGACTTTATTTTTCTGGGCTCCAAAATCACTACAGATGGTGACTGCAGCCATGAAATTAAAGGACGCTTACTCCTTGGAAGGAAAGTTATGACCAACCTAGATAGCATATTCAAAAGCAGAGACATTACTTTGCCAACAAAGGTCCATCTAGTCAAGGCTATGGCTTTTCCTGTGGTCATGTATGGATGTGAGAGTTGGACTGTGAAGAAGGCTGAGCACTGAAGAATTGATGCTTTTGAACTGTGGTGTTGGAGAAGACTCTTGAGAGTCCCTTGGACTGCAAGGAGATCCAACCAGTCCATTCTGAAGGAGATCAGCCCTGGGATTTCTTTGGAATGAATGATGCTAAAGCTGAAACTCCAGTACTTTGGCCACCTCATGCGAAGAGTTGACTCATTGAAAAAGACTCTGATGCTGGAAGGCATTGGGGCAGGAGGAGAAGGGGACGACAGAGGATGAGATGGCTTGATGGCATCACTGACTCGATGGATGTGAGTCTCAGTGAACTCCAGGAGTTGGTGTTGGACAGGGAGGCCTGGTGTGCTGCGATTCATGGGGTCGCAAAGTGTCAGACACGACTAAGTGACTGATCTGATCTGATCTGATCTGACTGAAGGGAAAAACCCATGGCTGACAGCCAACAGATGGTCTGTCAGAATGAAACTGATGAAAAGTCCCCAAATGCATGACTTGAAAACAACTTTGTCTGAGAAACCAGCTTCTTCATATCAGAAGGCACATATACTAATTGATCTAACTCTGGATCACATTTCACAATCTTTGTTTTAAAAAATTGATTTCATAATTTTTCTAAGTCTTTTCTATTTTTAGGAAAGATCACTCAATTAAAAATTTAACATTTATCAAATGTACATAAAACAGGTATGTGGTATGCAGCTTCTAAGACTAAGGCAAACACATCCAGGCAAAGTGAGAAAAAGGTCAAGTTTCACCCACCCCAAATACAAGGAAATGTCTGAATCCTCTCCTAGTCCTCTTTCTGGATCTTACTACCAACTGAGGGAGGCAGCCTGGGAAAGCAAGAACCCTTTTCTCAAAGGCCTACAAGAGAACTGCTATAGGCTACCATTCAAGGGCTCTTTGCTCTGAGGCCCCCACCTGTCCTACTAGGTTATCCCAGGACATGGGATATGTGGTAGAAAATAATAAGTATTAAGAGGGCCCAGAGACAAATCCCATGCACATTGACATAAAGAGACAGATAAGCCAACAGTGCTAAGCAATACAGACAAAATAAGGGATTGCAATAAAAGACAAAAAATTGAAGCTAAACTACTAGATAATATAGAGATTAAGAGTGTAAGCTCTCAAATCAATAGGCGGAGATTTCCATAGTCTTCCCACCTAAAAAATGGAGATAACAGCATCTCATAGATTTGTTATTAAGATTAAATTAAATAAACAAACTAGTGAATATAAGAAAAATAATCAGACTCACAGATATAGAGAACAAACTAGTGGTTACCAGTGGGGATATGGAACGGGGAGGGGTAATAGAGGAGTAGAGGATTAAGAGATACAGAATATTATGTATAAAATAAGCTATAAGGATATATTGTACAACATGGGGAATAGAGCCAATATTTTATAATAACTATAAATGGAGTAGGAGAAGGCAATGGCACCCCACTCCAGCACTCTTGCCTGGAAAATCCCATGGACGGAGGAGCCTGGTGGACCGCAGTCCATGGGGTCGCTAAGAGTCGGACAAGACTCTGTGACTTCACTTTCACTTTTCACTTTCATGCATTGGAGAAGGAAATGGCAACCCACTCCAGTGTTCTTGCCTGGAGAATCCCAGGGATGGGGGAGCCTCATGGGCTGCCGTCTATGGGGTCTCACAGAGTCAGACAGGATTGAAGCGACTTAGCAGCAGCAGCAGCAGTAGCAGCAGCATAAATGGAGTATAATCGTTAAAATTGTGAATCACTGTGTTGTACAACTATAACTTATATAATATTGCACAGCAACTATTCTTCAATAAAAATGACAGTTAAAAAGATTAAATAATAGATTTAAATCACTTAGAACAGTGTTTGGTGCATGTAAAAACTCAATGCGTATAAGCTCTCAGTTTCCCTATCTTTAAAGTAGTATGAATTAATGACACCTACCTCTTAGGGACTTCCCTGGTGGCTCAGACAGTAAAGTGTCTGCCTACAATGTGGGAGACCCGGGTTCAATCCCTGGGTCGGGAAGATCCTCTGGCGAAGTCAATGGCAACCCACTCCAGTACTCTTGCCTAGAAAATCCCATGGACGGAGGAGCCTGGTAGTCTACCATCCATGGCGTCGCAAAGAGTCAGACACAACTGAGTGACTAAACTTTCACCTCTTAGGGCTGTTATTAGTATTAAAGGAGATAATGCAGGTAAAACACTGAGAATTCTGCCTGGCAGATAGTAAATGTTCAGTAAGTGTTTATTATTATTATTGATATTTATAATCCTTTTTCTTCTTCCACTAGATGTCCTGCCAAGCACACTTCCTGTTCTTCCTAAACCTGTTAGAATTTTTTCCTTTCACTGACCCATTATTAGTAGAGGCTGATGAAGAGAAAAATCTTGAGGTTTCCCTAGGGATTAGGATGCATAGCCAACTGTAGGCTAAGATGTTCTTTAGCTCTCATTTCCTGGTTAATTCTCAAATATGAGAATAAATGAACTTGATCATAGAGACAGGGGAACAAGCCAGGCAGGCTATAAATAAGGGATCAAGCTTCTTATTAATGCAAATATGCATCCATACCCTCAAAAGCTTCCATTCAAGAACCTCACATTTGAGACTTTCCTATGCTTTAAAAAACAAACCCTTTATATCTGAAAGTCATTCATTTGCACTCTACAGATGGCAGAGTTGCTATCATTGCATTAAGGAGAAAATATTTTGCAGACTAACAGATTAAAAAAAAACTGTGTAATGCTGACATATTTAATGTTTGCAAGTAAAAGATTGAGTTCTGAGGTTGTATCTGTGAGAGAGAGAGAGAGAGAGAGAGATAAAATTGACATTTGTCTGAGAGGTAAAATTAATTAGCTTCTCCTAACATTTAAGAGTAGCTTCATCTATATCTTCTAAAATTTTACTTCCAAGTGGAGGAAGCATAAAAGGCCAGAAAATACAGGACGTATCTGTGAAACATAAATCAATCCTATTTGTCTGGAGTAAAAAGTACAGAGTAGGACTTAGTTTTTTAAAAAAGAAGGAAGGAAAAAACAGTTGGCATTAGATTGTAAGAGCTTTGAACACTGTGCTACAGAGGTTGAGTTTTCAAGTATTTTGAGCTGGCATGTTAAGTAAAGCTTATGTTAAATGTATGTTTTGATTATGTTTTGAGTTGTATAAGTTTGTAAATGTGTCTAAAGAAAGAGAAAAGTAGATACAGAACATTGTCGAGCTTCATTGCATAGGCTGATGGACATTATAAAGTAGTATAGGGCTCTAAATTTTTCCAATAACTCAAGCATTTCCTTACACATTATATCTTAAAAATGGTAGATGCTTCATCTGAGAAAGGTGTCACATAGGTATATCCCTAACTGATTCTCCCATTTTATCCAAACACTTCTCACATTTTCCCTTAGGCATGATGTGTATTCTACCTCTTGGAATTCTATATTCTAGATCTGTTTTGTGCATTGTTTTCAGTATATTATTTCAAATCCAAACACATTGTCAAACTATTCCCTAAAATTCTCTCAGAAACATTTTAGCAATCTAAAACTGATATTTAGAATGAAAGCTTGCAATACTTAAAGTTTACATAAATCTTTGACTATATGGACTTTTGCTAAACTTAAAAACAGTTCTTAATGTTTAGAATTCTTAACCATAAGACGACATAAGTGCCCATTTCTAATAGCCCAAGAAACTAATTAGTTTGGAAAACAAATGTTTTAAAATCCCTCTTTCCATTCTCACCCCAACCGTGGGTCATTCTTATTTACCAAGTTTTAATCGGAAGGGAATATATAAGGCTAAATTGGAAAAGTCTAAAACTAGTCTTTAAAAATATGGACAGACTCTTAATTACAGCAGTAGTATAAATAGAAAAGTGCCCTTAGACTATGCGTTACTTTTACAAATGCTTATAATGAACTCCTTTATAGAACCATGCCAGTGTAGAGCTAATTTAACTCAGTTTTCAATTAAAACTAAGAGAACTGTAATTTATTGCCTATAATCCTCTTCTCAAGTATAATACAACCAACTTTCACTTTAATTATCCAGTAGTTTATTCAGAAGAATAGTGCTAACTTTAGGAAAGAATTAAATAATCTGCAGCTGCACGTTATCAGTAATTTCACATAAGATTCAGCATGAAATAGCTATTAAAGATAGCATCCCAGTAATGATTCACTTTCATTAAAAAAAAAGATGGTGAACATTTATATGCGTTTATGTATATGTGTGATATATGTGAATGACCACCCTATTAGATCATGACATAAAGCAAAGTTTGGCCAACTATGGCCCTTTGCCCAAATCTAGATTACCATCTGTATTTACAACTCAAGTTTATTAGAACACACTCATGCCCATTCATTTATGTGTTGTCTCTGACTGATTTTGCAATACAACAGCAAAACTGAGTAGTTGCAACAGAGACCATATGGCCCTGAAACCCTAAGGTATTTACTATCTGGCCCTTTACAAAGAAGTCTGAAGACCCCTGACAAAGAAGCAGATTCGGATATCACTTACTGAAAAATCTATTCATTCTCAAAATATATACATGCAAGCAAAATGAAGACATTAGGTAAGTAATCTCTCTGGAAAGGGATTACAGTTATCATAATCCCCAGCACTTCCTAAAGCTTCACAAGCACATCAGTGAGAGATAATATGCACAAACTTAGCATGCTTTGTGTCTCTTTTAGCTACACAGGCTAGGAGAATTAATGAATCATCTTCACAGGGTTCTCTGGCCCTATACACACATGAGCTGCAACTGTACAATGTATAAATATTTTTTAAAGAAAATTCAACCAACTGATTATTTTTCATAGAAATCAGGTGAACCTAATACTTATTTCATTTTTAGAATAGTTTGGCACGTTTTGACACACTACACTGTGTCCTTGAACAAAAGGTCAGTGGTCAGTCAATTCAAGCTTTACAGACAGTTTGAATGACTCAGTCAGTCTTATGTAGTAGATATAACTCATAGATTTACTCAGAAACCAATTAACTCCTGATTATGTTTCTTAGCTGTGTAACTTTGAGAAAGTGGTTTGTCCTCTCTGAAATTTTTTTTCTGATATCTACTTCAGAAGCTGAGGTAAGGATTAGACGAGACACTGTGTATACAGCCTCTAATACCTGGCACTAGGCCAACAATCATTAAAACCTAATATCTTTCCCTTTACAAATAATGTATCTGTTTTTGATTGATTATTTGGATACAAAAAGAACTACTGAAACTTGAGTGAATGCATTCTGACAAACATGATGACTCCAAAATATAGACCAAATTGGTGGGATCAACTGAAATAAGTCTAGGTCCAGGGAAGGGAGGGCAGGAGACAAACAGTGCTGCTAGAAAGACATATTAAAAAAGAACTTTCACATTACCAACTGCTTGCTTTATCAATGATACATCATAGCTTTTTTTTTTTTTTTTTTTTGCCACACCATGCACTTGCAGGATCTTAGTTCCCCTAAGAGGGACTGAACCTATGACCCCTGAAGTGGAAGCATGAAGTCCTGACCACTGCACAACCAGAGAAGTCCCTATAGTTTTCTTTTATCTTCCTCTTTTTATTTCTTTCTCCTCCTACATTCCCTCTCCTCCTTCTTTCCCTCCTTCTCCTCCTCTTCTTCCTCCTTTGTCCATATACGTTATTGAAACTACTAACTTGCTCTGTGATTGGCAGAAACCCAATTGAAACTACTTTTTCAGCAAAGTCCTGTTTAAATAGAAAGAAGGGCTATTCAGAATAATGGAGGTAATTCAAGGAGTAATTTTGTTAATGGTGGATTTTTAAAAATTTGACATATACTTTAACAATGTACAAGAGCAGAATTGTAGAATTTAAAAATACTGCATGGAGTCAAAAAGAACACAATAGCACTCATGTCATTATTTTGAGCTTTAAAAATACCACCCTAGGACTAAAATTATTTTAAATGAATAGAAATAAAAAATCATAAAGAGAAAAGAATCTCCAATGGCTACCCTGATGGCAACATCACTTGAGAGAATTCTTTCCATTTTCACTAGAAGATAGAGATTGATGTACTCTGGTGAATTAGAAATGCAAGAGAAGGGGAGTTTTCATTCACTCCATTCAATTATTTGAGGGTAACAAAAATAACATTTTTGGGGACTGAATAATTTGATGATTATCAAGGTAATTTCAATTGCTGTTCACAATCCATATTCATTTCATATCCATTAAGGACAAATTATACCACCCTATTTAGGAGAAAAATTAAAAAATGAGGATACTTTCAGAAAAATTATAGCTCTTATGTGTGGCCCCTTTCATTCAAGTACAATCAAATGCATCTGTTTGTGGAAGAAACAGCAAATACATGAATTAATTTTAAAAAAGACAAGAACAATGAAAGTTAAGATACAAAACACTCTTTTCTGTTTGACATGGGCATCTAACTCTCCATTACCAAAGGAATATTTCACCTGTTGCATTGTTTCTATTTAGAAAAAAAATTTAAATGTGACTATATAATTATGTTTTTGCAAATTAGATACTTGGAGCCATAACTCTATATCAGTATGAGAAAGACAAAATATCTGTCCTAAATTAAAATCTTCCTTCTGATTCTATTTCTGAACGTTTAGAGTGCTTTCCTTTCCTTTGTTTCTTGTTTAAAACATCCCTAAGCAGGACCTTTTGGAGAAGGCAATGGCACCCCACTCCAGTACTCTTGCTTGGAAAATCCCATGGACAGAGGAGCTTGGTGGGCTGCAGTCCATGGGTCGCACAGAGTCGGACACGACTGAGTGACTTCATTTTCACTTTTCACTTTCATGCATTGGAGAAGGAAATGGCAACCCACTCCAGTGTCCTTGCCTGGAGAATCCCAGGGATGGGGAAGCCTGGTGGGCTGCCGTCTATGGGGTCACACAGAGTCAGACACGACTGAAGTGACTTAGCAGCAGCAAGCAGGACCTTTTAGTGAAACAACTGACTTATTCTTCTGACTTAACACTGCATAAAGAGGCAGGCAAAGCACAGTGATTAGAAAAAATGTTGCAGCCAGATAAGCCTAGATATAGATCCTCATTTACCTCTTGTAGGCTGTGTGACCTTAATTAGGTTACTTTACCTCTCTGAATCATGATTTCTTCTTCTGTAAAATAGGGGTAATAACAGAATTTATGTCATAGGCAGTGGTGAATTTTAAAAGAACTTATGTTATATTATTTACAATAGCCAAGACATGGAAGTAACTGAAATGTCCATCAACAGATGAATGGATAAAGATGTGGTAAATTTATACAATGGAATATTATTCAGCCATGGAAAAGAAGGAAATATTGTCATTTGCAGCAATGTGGACCTAGAGATTATCTTACTAAGTGAAGTAAGCCAGACAGAGAAAAACAAATATCATTTGATATCACTTATATGTAGAATCTAAAACAAGTTATAGAGATGAACTTATATAAAAAACAGAAAAAGACTCACAAACTTAGAAATCAAACTTATGATTACCAAAGGGGAAAGAAGGGTGCAAATAAATTTGAAGGATGAAATTAACATATACACACTGCTATATATAAAATAGATAATCATGAACCTACTGTGTAACACAAGGAATGGTACTCAATATTTTATAATAACCTATATGTTAAAAGAATCTGAGAAAGTATATATGTATGTTTATATGTATGTATAACTAAGTCACTTTGCTGTCCACCAGAAACTAACACATTGTAAATCAACTATACTTCAATGAAATAAAATTTTAAAAAAGAAGTTGTACATATAAAGCAGTAACAATAAATGTATATAAATTCATTTAAAATTCTATTTCCAAATATATTATATTCTTATAACAGTTGATACATTACTTACAGATGCAAACTCTGTAAAAAAAAGTAAAATTAACATTTGATGTTTATGTCTGTACAAATAAACATATAATGACATAATACATAGAGACATATGGAGTACGTGTGTGCTGATTAGGGCACACATGATGCTTGACTAGGTTTTAGCAAACCCTATATTTTACATGTCAAAAAATATCAGGATTCTCAGATAAAATTAAGTAGCAGCAAACATGGAACTATTTAGCAACTGGAACCAGGATTCTTCATTGAGCCAGAGGGCTTTCAAACGTCCCCACAGGTAATAGTTATCAATCAGTTTACTTCATTTTGTAAACTAAATTAAGGTAACAGTCAATTAATTGAATGGCCTGGAATACTCCCATTCCAACTCTGATCAGTGCTTTTCCACCTCTTAGTGACATCTCTTTCTGATTCCATAGCTCTCTGGTCACTTACGTTGTTGTTCAGTGGCTAAGTCATGTCCAGCTCTCTGCAACACCATGGACTGTAGCACTCCAGGCTCCTCTGTCCTCCACTATTTCCCAGAGTTTGTTTAAATTAATGTCCATTGAGTCACTTATAAGACTTGTCTAAATCAAACCAGTATTGTAAAGCAATCATCAATCAATTAAAAATAAATATTAAAGAAAAGAGCTAATTTTCAGATACTGTTCTGTTTAAGATGGCACAAATCTAAGTACATTTAAAGCATCCACCTGGCCCAAGTATAACTCACACATCAGTGCCACATCTTGATATTGAATAAGTTAGCTGCCCCATTGTCTTTATGGGATACCCAACTGTCCTTATGGGATGCACCATGTTTAAAACTTGCACCTGAGTATTCACGCAAGCACATCAAAATCTAGGAAGTACTGGGTCATGCTCTTCCAAATTTTTTTTACCATTCACCACCTGGGGAACACTGTCCAGAGCCTAGACAGTTTCTGATTCTCAGACGGCCTTCAGTAGAGGGAGACAGTGACCTGACTTTCCTACAGGCATCCCCAATCTCAGGAATCATCTTAGTTTGGGGAAAGGAGGAGAAAACTCAAAGTTTGATCTATTCTACAAATTCCTTTCCAATAATTTCTCTTTGAATTTCTTATCTCTGAAATAAGCTAGAGGCAGATGGTAATGGTCAGACTTACTCTTTCTTTTAGCAAATCCTACATGGATGTGTCTAGCACCTTTCTTTAGACTTCATGCTTCCTCTTCAGGGGTCACAGGTTCAGTCCCTCATAGGGGAACAAAGAGCCCGCAAGTGCATGGTGTGGCAAAAAAAAAAAAAAGCTATGATGTATCATTGGTAAAGCAAGCAGTATGGTCATTACTGTACATTGTTCTCAGCTTTGGACATTCAGCTAAAATCTGAGACATTAGGGAAAATCACATATAACATCCTGATACATTATTTAATTCACACTGACTAATAGAACTAAATTAGCTACAAAATGCCAGAATTTTTCAACTTCATTAGTAAGCATCATGCATGATATTTATTGACAAAAAAACATAAAAAGTGTATTCAAGATAAATGTAGACTTTAAACATTTGATCTCAGTGAAACCATCATTTAAAAACAATCCTATGGGTTTTGACAATGCATGATCTATGATCCTTATTATCTGGAACTCTGCAGGACAACTTCTAATCACTCTGGGATTGATATATTATTCCCATTCTTGGCATTTACTTAATCTCTACCTTCCTTCTCTGGAAAACCCTTAATTTAGAGTTAAAACAGAACTTATCTTAGTGTCTTTCCAGGTGGCTCAGTCAGTAAAGAGTCTGCCTGCAGTGACGGAGACCCAAGTTCAGTTCCTGGATCAGGAAGATCCCCTGAAGAAGGGAAAGGCTACCCACTCCAGTATTCTGGCCTGGAGAATTCCATGGGCTTGTGTAGTCCATGGGGTCACAAAGAGTCGGATACTACAGAGCAAGTTTCACTTTTAGTTTATAAAGAATTTGAAAATAAAGGAAAATTTATTTTGTATTAAGTGAAAAATAAATATAAATCTATGTGTTTTTGAGCATTGTATGCAAAACACATAAAATAATGATAATAATAGACCATATGAAATAAACCATGTAAGCCAAGGATGACTCTGGGTGGTAGACTATGGATGATATATTTTTTCTTCTCAACATTCTAACTTTCTTCTGTTCTCAATTTTTCTATAATGAGTATATATTCTTATAGAATAGGAAAAAACTTTATTTAAAAATCACTGTCAAATAAACTTTTGGAAAACTGCTTTCTCTTCTAACAAATCAAAGAAATGAAGCAAGTTCCTCCTCATCCTTCTCCTCCTCCTCCTCTTCTTCCTCCTTCTTTCCCAAGTACTTTTCTGCCTTCCTTAAGTTTGATATTAAATTCAGTTTGACTTCAATTAAAAGCCACAAATGGTTGAACAAATGTATTCAAATAGCTGAACAAATGTATTCTATTATGTTATTTTTTTTAACTGATGACTAAAATTTAAACTTTCCACCAGCTATTTTACAGCCATGCAGACAAAACTCTAATGTACCCAAAGAGAAGGGAGCTGCTCTGTACCATCAGATACTCTCCATTCTAACAAAAAATAATTCTTCATCTTTTCTATAGCATTTGTAATTTGCCTCTCTTCCTTTATAAAAGGTAATTAACTGTAGCCAATATATGATAACCATCTATGATTACTGTGGAAAAGTAGCCAGCATTTACTGCCAACCATCACCATCTTCACCATCTACCACTTAAGCAGACTCTCAACTAAACTACTGAAATGACTTTCCAACTGCCCTCCTTGCTTTTACCCTTGCCACATAACGGTCTATTCTCCATGAGTATCCAGGGTGTGATTCTGTGACCTGTTTTAAAACATGTCAGACAATGTCATCCCTCTCCACCAAAACACCTCAGTGACTGCCAATCTCACAGTAAAACTCAAAGTTTGCACAGGGACTACAAGGCCTTTAATGACCAGATCTCATAACCTCTCTGACCTCACCACCAACCTCCTCCCCCCTGTCAAGGTCAGTCAGTTTCAGCCAAGGTGAACTCTTGAACTTCCAGAAACTTTAAACATGCTCTTGCCTCAGGGTGTTTACGCTCACCCTTTCCTCTGCCTGGTCTGAGTTCCCTGGTACACATGGCTTGCCCCTTCATTTCTCTAAGATCTTTGTCCAACTGTCAGAGCATACAAAATAGGACCTCCCCTCACCACCAGGATCCAGTACTTTTGATCTATACCTCTTCCCTGATTTACTGGTCTAAATAGAATTCATCACAGTGTGACACAATACACACGTTACTATCTTCTCCACTAGAATGTAAGCTTCATAGGGGTAGAGATTTTGCTTTGTTCACTACTGTATCCCCAGTACCTAGAACAGTATCAGGCATAGAGGTAGGTATGTCTGTAAAGGAGAAAAATTTTCTGTAAAAGAAGGAAGGGGGAAGAAAAGAAGAGACAGAGGGAGGGTGGGAGGAAAAGAAAAGAAGAAAGGGAATAAAGGAATAAAATGTTTACCTAGATTATCTTATGTAAATCACCCAACACCTCTGTAAGGTGGTAGTATTGTTCTTTACCACACAAGAGAAAACTGAGTTATAAAGAGTTACCAACTCAGTCAAGATCTTACAACTTGCAAGTGACAGAGCTGAGACTAAAACCCAAGTGTGTCTGTCAAGATAGTCCATTCTGTTAACCACCATGCTTCACAGATTACATTAACAAACATAAAGGATGCCAGTACTTTATATTAGCCTCAGCCAGAATTGTGCTATTGAACGGAAATACCTCTCACAGTAGTCTTAAGAAAATTGCAACAATGCCAGATACAGAAGGAACACTATCTGGCTGGCTTTGAAAACGTGTTTGAGCCCCCGCCTCCTTATCTGTAAAACGCGGTGTCTGGAAATCAATGTATGAGCTGCCTTGTCCCTCGAGCCCTTTCTGGACCCTGTTAGTCTATACGGGATAATGCTGTTGTCTTCTTCACTCACGAAACGTCAAAAGGGAAAGTCATCCACTGGTCTGTGGACTATAGGGTAGTTAAACCATGGTACTCAACCCAGCTTAAAATAACATAACAAAACAACAACAAATGACAATTGTGTATAATCTAAACAGGACCCTCCAGCTTTAAAAAGGAAGCTGTTTCAATCTTTTGGAGTTTTCAAGACGAAAGTAGCAAATTAAACTCTGTAAGTATACAGATGACACGAAAGCAGTGTTTACATGATGGAATTTTTCCTGCAGGAAACAGCTGTCACACACTCTCTGTGTGACAGCTTGAGAAAGTAAATCAAAGACGACCTGATCCTTGCCCTTGAATCATTCATGATCTGGTAAGGTGGTAGCATCTCATGTGTGTGGCCAGCTTCTGTTAATGTGTGTAGCTGTGGGTAGTATGTTTGCATACTACACACACACACACATACATACACACACAAATAGTATATAGATGTATATACTACTGCATATCTATATACATAATATACATGCATGTACATATACTGTATGCATATATATAATGGTATATGTCTGTATATATACGCACATCATTTATATTACTAAAACTAAGAGTAAATGATAAAGCCTATCTAAGGAATTTAAGTTAAATGCCTATATACTAAAATTTAAGTTAAATGCTTATATACTGTATATACCAAAATGTCACTCCCAACTTTGTTCTCGAGAACAATATTCTCTTGTGTCCTTAATTCTGCAAGAATCTACTCGTCTCGATACTTTATTTATCCCATAGAATTTACTTGTCTTTGGCCTTCGAGGAAAATTACCCCTACTGGCTCTCAGAGATGCTCAGCATAAAGATCTTCTGCCCAACATCAGGTAGCAACAGAATTTATCTTTACTTTTTCTTCCTTCAAATTCAATCTGAATAGAAGCCCAGCCTTTACCAAGCTGCTGCAGTTTCTCCTCACTCCCTCATCTCTTCTTTAAAGCCTACATAAAGACGCCTGGGCCTGCCTGTTGCTGTTACCATGACAACCCTCCCCTACAGTTCATCTGTGAGAATATCTCCAGGTTCCCGTTAAGTCTACAATAGCGCTACCTGGGTCAGTTAGCTCTGTGGAATCCACAATTAGACAAGCTCATTAATAGTAAACTATTAGCTTTGAACGATCAACTGCCTAATTATTTCCCAAAGATAAACCACATTACTCATTGTTCAGACTGAGTAAATAAATGCCAATGTTGACAAAGTTAATTTAACTTTTTGAAATTGCAGAGCAAAAAGTTGTAAGTTTGCAGTATTTATAAACTGGTTTAAAACTGTGCTTGGTAAATAGACAGTTACATTTAGTAGTATTCTGAACTATGGTGTTGGAGAAGACTCTTGAGAGTCCGTTGGACTGCAAGGAGATCCAACCAGTCCATTCTAAAGGAGATCAGTCCTGGGTGTTCTTTGGAAGGAATGATGCTAAAGCTGAAACTCCACTACTTCCAGCCACCTCATGTGAAGTTGACTCATTGGAAAAGACCCTGATGATGGGAGGGATTAGGGACAGGAGGAGAAGGGGATGACAGAGGATGAGATGGCTGGATGGCATCACTGACTCAATGGACGTGAGTTTGAGTGAACTCCAGGAGTTGGTGATAGGGAGGCTTGGCATGCTGTGATTCATGGGGTCGCAAAGAATCGGACACAACTGAGCAACTAAACTGAACTGAACTGAGACTGTAAGAAAATATTTAGAGCCTAAACACATTGGCTGTTTCCTAAGAGGATAGCTGATAGCTGAAAGAAACAAACATCTAGTTAAATAGCTTAATTTTCCTACTTTTTTTTTTTCCTGATGTGGGTCAGTGTATAAACTGATAATCGGAATAGATGCTCACCAGTTCCGGAACTTCCCAATCAAGTTCCAACAAGTGTACTTTTACTTCTTCCTTTAAACATACTGACTTGGCTGTCCTAATAACCAGTTAAATAAAGTTCAGTGAATCACTGCTAGTTCACACTTAGTTAAAATGCTCAAATGCTAATGAAACCTTTCTTTGTTATTTATTGTTGACATGTTTATACTAAAACACTTCCAATTTTATAATAATGGTAAACTACAACAATTGGTTGAATTGAACATAATGGAAAAGATATTTTGTTTATGCTGTCACAGTAGCAAAACAGATGAAATGGTCATTTTAAAGTTGTGTCTTCACAAATAAGTAAATTAGTCATTTCCACTATGACCAGTTAAGTCCGTGAGTATGATGCGTCTTAGTCACTGTCATCTTAATTTTCAATAATGTCTGAAATCCTTAGGAAAAGAGAGCTTCCCTTGGCATTTGATCACTGTAGTGTGATATTACATTTTAGTCAAGACATTAAGAATCGGCTTCAGAATGGTTACATTGCAAGAAAGTTTTCATGAACATTTCATGTTTTCACGCGAGTCCAGTGCCATGTAGTACCATACTGAAGCCTGAGGCAAAATGAAAAATCAATAACACTGATCCTGTCTTTGTTTAACATTCTGATGTTTTGTTCACAGTAGATTTTTTACATTAACTTTAATTTTTTAAAACATTGGATTAAAATGTTATTTTGTCTTGATTCTTAAGGTTTTTGGCACTCCCTTAAATTTGCACCAGAAGCAGCTGCTTCATGAACTTCACCCTATTGCCAGCAGTATACATTTGAGTCCCTAACCTCAGGCACCTTTGGGGTATAGGAATGCAGTTTGATTTGTAACCACTAGATGGAGATCTTCTCATTAGGTAACACAGACCCCCTCACTTGAATTAGAGAATGGCAGTTGTCAAGAGAACATTTAGATTAAACAGAACTAAATTCTTAATTTAAACGTGTTAGGAAACAAAAATTGGTCAACAGTAAAGAAAGTTGGTATTGTCATCACCAGAGTCTGAATTTAAGAGTCTTGAGTTTGACTCCCAAATCTGCTGCTCTGAATAACAGTTGTGTTGAATTTCTGAGCCTAAGTTTCCTCATCTATAAAATGCAGAGTGCTGACCCCTTAGGGTTGCTTTGCATGCACATATACATGTGAAACCTCTTAATGAAATGACTGATCATTAATAAATATGTTTCCTCACTCCCTTGCTTCTTTTACAGAAGATTTTAAACAAAAACAACAGTCTAGTAGCACCAAAGGAACTGCATTCACCAGTATGCCTCTTCCCAGCTACTGCTTTTTTAAGCCAGGTTTAGAAGGACAAAGTTTCAGAAATCCCATGATAGTTTACGTGCTAGCTAAAGTTCAGTCCAGAGGCCAGCTCCTGCTCTTTGTCTAAGTCAGCCTACTTGCTGTGGAAATTGACAAATTGACTCAATTCAACAAATGCTTGTTGAGCACCAACGCTATACCCAGGATTCTTCCAGGTGTAAAGGCTCTGGAAATAAGATCAACACTAGTAATAGGAGCTCAGGGTATCTACATTATGTGTGAGGTTAAATAATGTACACTTTTCAACTTATGATTCAAATTTACCAATTTATGTTGAGATTCTATAATATGTAAGGCACTTCATTGGACACTGACTAGCATAAAAATACCTAGTACAGTCAGAAAAACACAACCCTGGTAGAGACAGAGAGATTACCATTCAAACCTGCTTCTTACTGGTTAGGTGACCATTTGCAAGTTCCAGAAAAACATCTACTTCTGCTTTATTGACTAAGCCAAAGTCTTTAGCTGCATGGATCACAACAAACTGGAGAATTCTTTAAAAGATGGAAATACCAGACCACCTTATCTGCCTCTCAATAAACCTGTATGCAGGTCAGGAAGCAACAGTTAGAACCGGACATGGAACAACAGACTGGTTACAAATCAGGAGAGGAGTACATCATGGCTGTATATTGTCACCCTACTCATTTAACTTATATGCAGAGTACATCATACAAAATGCTGTGCTGGATGAAGCACAATCTGGAATCAAGGTTGTGGGGAGAAATATCAATAACCTCAGATATACAGATGACACCATTCTTATGGCAGAAAGTGAAGAACTAAAGAGCCTCTTGATGAAAGTGAAAGAGGAGAGTGCAAAAACTGGCTTAAACTCTACATTCAAAAAATGAAGATCATGGCATCCGGTCCCATCACTTCTTGGCAAATAGATGGGAAAAAATGGAAACAGTGACAGACTTTATTCTCTTGGACTCCAAAATCACTGCAGATGGTGACTGCATCCTTGAAGTTAAAAGACACTGGCTCCTTGGAAGAAAAGCTACGACCAACCTAGACACTATATTAAAAAGCAGGAACATTACTTTGCCAACAAAGGTCTGTCTAGTCAAAGCTATGGTTTTTCCACTAGTCATGTATGGATGTGAGAGTTGGACTATAAAAAAAGCTGAGTTCTGAAGAATTGATGCTTTTGAACTGTGGTGTTGGAGAAGACTCTTGAGAGTCCCTTGGACAGCAAGGAGATGCAACCAGTCCATCCGAAAGGAAATTAGTCCTGAATATTCATTGGACAGACTGATGCTGAAGCTGAAACTCCAAAACTTTGGCCACCTGATGTGAAGAACTGACTCCTTGGAAAAGACCCTGTTGCTGGGAAAGATTGAAGGCAGGAGGAGAAGGGGACAACAGATGGTTGGCTGGATGGCATCACAGACTCATGGACATGAATTTGAGTAAGCTATGGGAGTTGGTGATGGACAGGGAAGACTGGAGTGCTGCAGTCCATGGAGTCGCAAAGAGTTGGACATGACTGAGTGACTGAACTGAACTGAACTTTTATGAGCCTCATTTACTTTTACCTATAAATAGAGATAATAATAATTATCTCCTGTAATTGTTGTGAGAATAACATAATGAAAGGTTGCTGCTACTAGCTGTGAAAGACACTGGGATTCTTGGCCTCCAGAGGAGAGGAATTCAATCTGGGTCCAGTTATGAGGCTTGATTGCTCAGAGCTTTTGTGTAATAAAGTTTTATTAAAGTATAAAAGAGACAGAGAAAGTTTCTGACATAGACATCAGAAGAGGGCAGAAAGAGTGCCCCCTTGTTAGTTTTTACCAAGGTGTTATATACCTATTAGCTACTTAGAGAAAGGAAATGTCTCAAAACTGAGAGAGTGGCACCAGGTCCCTCACCCACAACATGAATTTTGACATAGCTTTGGCACAAGGTGAGTCATCCTGGGCCATAAAACAATTGACATGAATCTTGAAGAAAGGCAGGTTTCCAAGCAAATACATAGCTTAGGAGAATATTTGAATGAGTAAAACATACTGGTTTGTTGAGCCATTATCAATTCTGAGTCTTAGGCAGAACCAATTTGAAAGGCAGATTCTAAGGTAAATACATGGTTCATTAACATAGCTTAAGTAAAACATTTCCATAAGAAAAATGCATTGGTTAGCTCAAGGTTTGAGAACAGTTATGTTCAGGTGGAACCAGGTGTCCTAGTGGAAACACAGAATTTTGAAAGAAGCGTCCTTTTAATTTTGTATTAAAAAAAAAAAAGTCTGACACTTGTAGTTTGTTTCTTCCTGCCCCTTAAGAGAGAGAAAAAAAAAATGCCTGATACTTACTATCTATTTCCTCTGTTTGGGGACTCCTAGTCTTCCTGCCTGTTACCCTCTCAATGACATATTGGGTACAGCTTAGAAGAAGACCTGGCATATTGTAAGAATGCAAAAAAAAAAAAAAAGGTCATTCATTATTATTAATACTAACAGAAATGTAGGAATGTACCAAGAAGCTGTGTGCTCTGAGGCTTCCTGACTAGAGGAATTACATTTTTTTTTTTTGGTATTATTTCATTTGTTAAGGTTCTATAAAATGTAAACTAATGTTTTAACTAAAGAATAATTGACTTATAATATTACATTAGTTTCAGGTGTGAAAACTTAGTGATTTGATACTTTCATACAATTAGAAAATGATCACTACAATAAGTCTAGTTACCATCTATCACCATACAAAGTTGTTATGATATTAGTGAAACTATATTCCATATGCATTACATCCCCATAACTTAATCATTTTTAAATTAATGTTTGTATCTCTACATCCCCTTTACCTATTTCTTTCATCTCTTCATCCCGCTCTGGCAACCACCAGTTTGTTCTCTGTATCTGAGTCTGTTTTTTTATATTTGTTCTTTTTTTTTTTTCAGATTCTATATATAACTGAAATAATATTGTATTTGTCTTTCTCTGACTTATTTCATTTAGCATAATACCCTCTAAGTCCATCCATGCTGTTGCAAATGGCAAGATTTTATTGTTTTATTTTATGGCAAGTAATATTATACACATACACATACATACATTTTCCTTATCCATTCAAACCTAGATGAAGTACTTTTATCTCATTTCCTCTATTCCTGGCACATTTTCCTCCCCAGCTGGGAGAATGAGATGAGATTGTTTTCTCTGATAAGCTTATAGAAGATCCTCAAATGAGGAAGACTTCCAGGACAATTTTCTTCACAACTGAGTATGCAGAAAGAAGCAGCATATCAGTAAAGAGACGGGGGTGGGAGAGGGACTCTTGTAGCCTGCGTGATTTCCTTGGTGAATGTAAATACTGCCACCAGAGCAGATTTTAAGCTACCAAAGCTTTCACAATTGGCTTGCAAAATTGCTGAAAATTCAACCAGCAGTTCTCCTGCGATCATTTGAATGAGTTCCAACACACCCCTGACACAAAGCTACAGAGACCAATTGACCTATTAAAGGCATTGAGGAATTTTTAAGAAATGTAAGCCAGAGCTGTTTTCAAATTCTTTTGAATTTTTTTATTACAGTACACTTGCTTTACAATATTGGGTTATTTTCAGGTTTACAGCTAAGTGATTCAGAGAGAGAGATATATATATATATATATATAGAGAGAGAGAGAGAGAGAGAGAGCCATATTTTTTTATTCTTTTCTATTACAGATTGTTACAAGATATTGAATATAATTCCCTGTGCTATACAGACAATCCTTGTTTATATATTTTGATTTTTTGAATTCAGTATTCTGATCTTCACCTTTACAATACAATGGCCTGAGTCTTTTGTATTTTAATACTGTCATGAACACTTTGGCGCTTTTCTCAGCTAACCAATTGTGTTTCAAATAACTGATCCTGAACCCTTTGCTCTGAATAGTGTTTGCCTCCTCTCTATCTAGCTTGTCTGTGTGGGGAAAGCAGTCTACACGCTTACTGACCCACCAGCAGTACAGAAGGGCGGGGATGGCACCAGGCTGCTCTCCAGACTTCCCTGATCTCTCCATTTCACAAGCAGACTCAAGTCTGGGTGGTCTTTGCACTCACCACCTGGGCGGGCAAATGCAGCACCTGAATTTCTCAAGCTGCCTCCCATATGCAAAAAGGACCTGGAATCAAATGTCTTACAAAATGGTTGAACAACTCACCACAAGTGAACTATGAATTGATGAGAAATAAAACTGACGACAGTTTCTCTGTTATATTTACCATCAGGTTGACTTTTGCCAATAAAGACTTAAAGGGAAATACCTGTTCACTGGGGACCTAATGAATGCTACCATTTAGTCACCACCATTTACTAACTGATTACAACTTATCAGGTGCTATACATGTATTTTTATATTTACATTTATTCATTTCATTTAACCCTGACAAAACTCTGCCTGCTTTATAGGAATTCGTATCACCATTTTCCACATAAGGAAATGAAAATGCAGAGAAACAAGATTACCCATAAAGGTCACACAGCTAAGAAAGAGAAACCTGGATTCAAATCCAGGTCTGTGGGATTTCAAAGTCCGTGTTCTCAGAACTCTGTGCACTTTGCACAGGTTTGAGTATATAAAGATGAATAAGAAATAAACCTGGCTTTGAGAAGTTTACAGTCCAGCAGATTTTATAAAATGTTTTATGTGCCTAGGACTACCAGGCATCAGTCAGCCCATTCCTTAGCAACACAGGCCCATCTGTACATCGTGTGTGCCTGCCTTCCTCACAGCCTTGAAGGCTTCAAGTCCCTTAGGCTCAGGTGAGGTGGTGGATGGGACAAGAGGATGGAGGTTGCTACTGCTAAGTCACTTCAGTCGTGTCTGACTCTGTGCGACCCCATAGACGGCAGCCCACCAGGCTCCCCCGTCCCTGGGATTCTCCAGACAAGAACACTGGAGTGGGTTGCCATTTCCTTCTCCAATGCAGGCAAGTGAAAAGTGAAAGTGAAGTCCCTCAGTCATGTCCGACTCTTAGCGACTCCATGGACTGCGGCCTACCAGGCTCCTCCGTCCATGGGATTTTCCAGACAAGAGTACTGGAGTGGGTTGTCATTGCAGGAAAACAATTAAACACTTTGGAGAATAGCCCTTATAAATTGAGCCATTCAAATATATAGTATTTTCAAATACATGAGAAACAAAATAAAAAATGTATACTGCAGGACTCTCAACCCAAAGGTCTCGAAGCATAAGTGAATCAGACTTCCTCCAGTTGAGTTGTCAGATAAAATACAGTATGCCTCATAAAATCTGAAATTCTAATAAACAATATTTTCAGTATAAATATATCTCAAATATTGCATGAGCTAAACTTGAACTAAAATGCATATATTTATGCTGAAGTATTTTTACTAAAATTAATTCATTTATCGGAAATTCAAGTTCAACTGGGCATTCTTTACTTTAATTTGCTAAATCTAGCAACCCTAGACTCCAGGGGAAATGGGCTGATAATTAATTAATTCTATATTGCTCCCATCTTCATCTTTGCCCTTTGAATAGCCTGACCTACTGGATATTAAGCTGCTGAGACACATGTAAAAGCAAGCCACTGGCATCCCCTAGGCAAAAAGAAATGAACATTTTCCCAGGATACCCTTCACTTACCACTAAGTTTTCTCTTACCCCTTTTAACAAAGCCACTTTAAGACCTGGTATGCTCTAGGCATGTTTACTTTCAAAAGTTTCATCGCATGTCATACCCCAAACAATAAAATATATCCATATTAATATCTTTGTCTCTATTTATAGGAGCTGAGTTCAATTGTAGGTCACTAGGTTGACCCAGTGTTAAGCAGTCATTCAAGTATACATTTATTCACTTCAATGTTTTGATTTTTTTCCTACTGTGGAACCAGTATTTTTTCCAAGTCTCAACCATTTTCACAGCCAGATGCAAAACACATAGGTCCCAGGTTCTGTACCTTGCATAACAAACAGATAAAATGATGTTCCTTGTCTCTTTCCATTCTGTGAGGGCTGGCAGGACCCAGGCAGTTCACGGACACTTGATTTTATGCCTGGAAGGACTGTTGGAAAAGCCAACAGGCTTTACATTTTTTCAACTGAATCCTTGCCAAACACAGTGGCCAAAGAAGCATGACCCTTAACTAGGGCTCCCCTTGTCCCGGCTTAGCCATTTATGAAACCAATAACCCCGTGTGCTACCTGAGCCTCATGCACAGTAAAAAAAGATCATACATCCTATCCAACTTCCTCCTTAGAAGGATCAAATGAGATCTGATCAAAGTGCTTTAGAAATTCTAAAGTGCTTAAAGATAATTAGTAACCACCCTCTGTATCTTATCAACAGACTTCCAGAGTGAATTTATGCAAGGTACTTTTGTAATTAAAAAAATATACTCAAAATATCAGCACTGCTTTTCTGAACAATAAATCTGAATGTTTACACTACATCTCCTTAAAGCAAGATTTCTCTACTTCAACTCAACTAACACAGAAAGGCAGGCTCTCTTAATCAGCAAAACTGTCAATGTCACCATGTAGGCATCCGAGTCAATTAGTTGGGCATTTTGATAGCTTAGACTCATTTTCAAAGTTGTTTGTGAAACGTATTTAATTGGTTTGTCTGTTTTGATTTTGAGTGTAAGTCGCTGTAGCTGTCCATGTAATTATGGCAGTTCTGCAACAAACCACAGGAAAAAAACAGTTGTTCAGTCTGAAGGCCAGACAGAGATTCTGTGTGTACCTTGTATATAAAGCCTTCTGGCTGTGAGTATTAAACTCTGGTATAATGAAGACCTTGTATTTCTTGTATACGAGGCCAGAACTCTTCTTATACTGCCAGAGATCCAGCAGCCTCTAAAGACTGGGAGTAGCTGCTGCCAAAAATGACTGTCATGAAAACACTTCTACTGTACTGTATGATCGTGGCAGGGTCCATGGGAAAGACTTGAATTTGCAAATTAAGCATTTATAGTCTATCTGAGTTAATTTAGTGGTTCCTAACAGCTGGGTGTGTGTGTAGCGGGGGGGAGGTCCCTGTATGTGTGCACATGCTTATTTTAATACTGTTTAGATTCCAAATGTAAATCCAAATGCAGTAGTTGTGCAACTTACACTAATCAATTCCATAGGAGAACTGGGACAAGTAAAAGCTTTAAAGGCCTTGCTGACAGTCACTAAAGGATACTGTTCATTAAGGATACAGTTTTATCTCAAATACATGACATTTGTCCATTCATCTTCCTTTTCTGCTCTATTGCATCTTTAGGTTTTTAGGTTAAACTACTTAGAAAATGTTCATAGATTTAAATTTTCACCATCACTGAACATGATTTTTATTTGTTTTTTTTTTCCTCCCAAAGATGCATTTGCCATCTTGATTTTGCCAAAGGAGATGTCAAGAAAGGTATATTGACATTGATTGTGTTCTTATCATGTTATAAAGAAGTACATGCTAAATGCTTTTTATGTACATTATTTAAATCCATTGAGCAGCCAGTGGGGGCTGCCCTGGTGGCTCAGACAATAAAGAATCTGCCTGCAATGCAGGAGCCCCAGGTTCAATCCCTGGGTTGGGCAGATCTCCTGGAGTGGGGCATGGCAACCCACTCCAGTATTCTTGCCTGGAGAATTCCATGGACAGAGGAGCCTGGCAGGCTACAATTCATGAGGTCACAAAGAACTGGACACAACTGAGCGACTAAGAACAGTGCAGCAGACCCTGGAGCCAGTACACTCAGTACCCTCAGTTTATGGGTGAAAAACGGAGGCTTCAGTTTCAAAACAGGTGATTAGACATTCCCCATGACTAATAGTAAATTTATTTTCATTTTTGCTTTTTTATAGAAAAGTTGCTCTTTTCCTCTCTCCTTTATACCAGATTCTGTTTCTAACCTTAAAAGCCATTATATTTTTGAAGGCATTATTAAAGGAAATGATGAAAAATATCTTCTCTTGCAGTCTCCCGAATAAGCATAGATTCTCCTCATTTGGTAAACACAGAAGCAGAGCCCCAACTAAAGACCAGAAAATAGATGAAACGTCCTCCTTGGCAGACTTACAGTCCCCTTCTCCAGACCACTGAGCTGCCTGCATCCTCTCAGCTCTGGCAGACCCAATTCCCTCACTCAGCACTAAGTATTTGCTGAGCTTGTTGTCAGTGGCGAGAATGTAAAAAGCAGGGACAGACCTGCTTTCCTCATCTATAAATGAGGCTACTGATGCCCACCTCACCACAGGGCGGCTGTAACATTGAAATTAGAGAACATGTCTGAAATTCATTTGTCTTCTAAGTGTTGGAAAAAACAAGAAAGGAAAGTTATTCATGTCAACAAGGCAGCCATGAATTCATCCAAAATGCCTCATTGAAATGAGTGTTTCTATTGTTACAAAATTATTTTTCAGTGTTCACTTTGGAAAGCAATACAATATTGAGTCTATTAAATCTAATGATCTTTGATTTGTTTGATAAATTTGATAATCTTGTTAGAGAAAAGTTGCAGTACAAATTATCCTTTCTTTCCCCTATATGTCTTAGGATAATAGTCTTTATTATAATTATTTCTGTTAATAAAGTACTTGCTAAGTGCCAGGTACCTAAGACAGTAAACAACTTGCTAGGCATGGACATTACCGAGACAGCCACTTTGCTGAGATAAAAAGCAGGAGGTTTAGAGTAAGATACTTTGGCCAAAAGGCACTCTACCAGCAAGTGGCAAATAGACCTAAAGCTATTCTAGAAGATTTCAGAACCCACCAATGAACTACTACACTATACTATATCAGGCTCACTTAGAATTTATGAGTGAGCTTGCCCATAATCTACAGTACTTTTCCTCATGTCTCGAGTAGGTTTTTTAGTTTGTCTATAAGTTGAGCTAAATTTACTAAAGATCAAATAGAATGATACCTGCTTCCCAGGCACTTGGGAAGGAAAGACACTGAAGAGGCCTGAAGCCTTAATCCAGTCCCATGTCCATGTCCAACAGTCCACTGCGATCATGAAAAATTTCCCACAGACTCTTGACTTAACTTCAAAATCCTTCTAAACCTAGTGCCCCAAGTAAGAGCTGCTGTTCATTTATTTAGATATTATGTACAGGAGTACCAAGTATAGCACTCTCTGCTCAGAGTTAAGCAGGTGAGATGAAACTAATTCCTGTGTCTCACAAAAAAAAAAAAAAAAACTGAAAGTGGACATAAGCAAGGTACCTGTTTCTAAGTTACAACATTTTATTCCAGAGTTTTTAAGGTAACTTGTCCTTATTTATGGAGCTAGAACTGAAATAACACCTCAAGAAGAAAGAAAATTTGATTTGTTCTTTTAAGCAAAGCTTGTTCTTAAGTCCTTGTCTTCTTGCACAAAGCATGTGAGTACTTTGTGTTTGGTTAGTTTGGCCTCTTCCTAGGTTTTGTCCATTTTGGACACTGAACAACCACTCGTCTCCAAGAAGCATATGCCCTTACTTTTATACAAGAATTTGTGAGGTTGAAAAGATAATTTTGTGGATGAAAGATAAGCCCACAGTGTGTCTATACATTATTTTGGAGATAGAGTCCAGAAACATTGCAAAACTAAAGTAAAATTTCTAAATTTCTAAGGAGAGAGCCTTTGCTTCCCCAAGAGCCAGATAAGGTTTGGGGCTCAATCCTACATGAAGCCCAAATGCATTTCCTGAGTAGATATTGAACCCCAGGCACCATACCCGAATCTAGGTACAGAAGTGATTACAAAGCAGTTGTCAGCCTAGCGCAGTTCACAGATGTCCATCCCTCTGCTTAGCATCAGTGGCTCCCTGCTAGCCACCCACTGCTGTAGCCCTCAAGGTAAGAGTGTCGTGGAGTCCTCCGGAGTCCTCTAGCTCAGCTTTCCAGCCGGGCCAGCAGAGAGCTTCTGCCGACAGCCACTCTATCGTATTTCTCTTCATAACGCACAGCCCTATCTGCTTTTCCTGACAAACGGAAAAATGCCTTTCGTCTCTTCCTAATGAGTTGCAGAAGAGGAAAACAAAGCACTAGGTAATTTCTCAACAGGTCAGCGTGCTACATGAAATTCTTGGTAAATTACACTGCTACATTTATAAAAATCACAGTTTGAAAAATGGTTTGGAACAAGGAGAGGTTTGGAATGGAGAGACCAGTTAAGGGGCTATTGTAGTAATCCATGGGAGACATTTTGATGGCCTGAAATCGGGGAGTGGCACTGGGTAAGGAGAGAAATAGAAGGATTTTGAGAGCAATTTTCGAAGCTGGAAGTGACAAGAGCTGTGAAAATTGAGGCTCAAGATGTAGGCCTGAGAGAGCTCGTAAAAGACTTTGTATCCCACATTAGGCTTCACTGGTGGCTCAGTGGTAAAGAATCTGCCTGCAATGCAGGAGACATGGGTTAGATTCCCTAGGTTAGGAAGATCCCCTGAAGGAGGAAATGGCAACCCAATCCAGCATTCTTGCCTAGAGAATCCCATGGACAGAGGAGCCTTGCAGACTGCAGTCCATGGGGTCATAAAAGAGTCGGACACGACTGAGCAACTAAGCACAGCACAGCACAGGGTATATGATGGGCTTCCCAGGTGGCCCCAGTGGTAAGGAACCCGCCTGCCAGTGTAAGAGATGTGGGTTCAATCCCTAGGTCAGGAAGACCTCTGGAGCAGGAGGCACAGCAACACACCCTAGTATTCCTGTCTGGAGAATCCCATGGACAGAGGAGCCTGGCAGGCTACAGTCAATAGGATCACACAGAGTTGCACACGACTGAAGTAACTGAGTGAGCAAGTAAGAAGATCAAAGAAAGAGAGATCAGTTCAGAGATCATGGCAGTCTTCCATCTGCACAAGAAGGAAGCCCAAGCTAAGATTTCTGTTGTTGTTCAGTCACTAAGTCTTGTCTGACTCTTTGTGACCCATGGACTGCAGTACACCAGACTTCCCTGTCCATCACCAACTCCCGGAGCTTGCTCAAACTCATGTCCATTGAGACAGTGATGCCATCCAACCATCTCATCCTCTGTTGCCCCTTCTCCTCTTGCCCTCAATCTTTCTGGTCCCAATGGAAAGGAGAGGGCAGCTTCCAGAGGTATTTAAGAAGCTGAACCAATAAAGCTTAGCGATTGGTTGGGAGTGGGATAAGGATGTAGAGGGCAGGATAAAACAGAGTCAAGGATGACTGACTCTCAGACTTTCTTGCCCTGAGCATCTGGGTTTAGATTAAAAATACAGAAGAAGAAGCTGTTTGAAAAATACAAATTCCTAAAAAAAAAAAAATGAAAAATACAAATTCCTGCCTGAATTTCAATGTATTCATTATCTTCTGAGCAAAAATTAAGCACTGCATAGTGAGTCATGGAGTACATAGAAAAATAACTCAAGAAACTCCAGGAAATAAACTTCAGAAGACAAAACCTGACTTCCAGCACAATTAGATACATAACAATTGTTTCTGCTATATGACCACAAAACCTGCCACATTGTGACCAATATGAACACATAGATTTCAAAAGCAAAGTGAATGAGAATGAGATGATCAAGGATAAAGTGAGAAGACAAATGCATTCTATTACCTCTGTTATTCGTAGTATAAAGCAGCAGCTTTATACTAACTATAAGATGCCTGTAGACATTTATTAAAAGATGACTATGAAGAGCTGACACATAAACTTAATCCCATTTTCCTCTGTTAGCTAAGTCTGCCAGAGGTAATGAATGTTATCCTGCAGGGAAGATGAAAAATTAAGGCAAATGAAATTACTATTAAGTCATTTCTTCTTTCCATACACATAATAATATATAGTTCACTAAAGATAAGGGTTCACAGTAATTAGAGAAGTGTAAATAAATATTTACCAAGATTGTCATTTAAATGTCCTTAAATTAGATGCAAATAAAAAGCCTCAATTCTTGGTCAAAGGAAGATGAATCCTGATTTGCATTTTCATCATTATTTACTATCAATTGTAAAGCCACTGTCAAGGGAAAAAATGTCTATCTGAAACTAGAAGATTTTGCAAAGCTGACTTAAAATGAAATAAAATACCCTCTTTATCTTGACCTATTTTCCCCTTTTATTCACCTCTCAGAGGAGGTGATGAATGAAGGTAGACTTGAAAGAAATTAAACAGATGAAGCCAACTTGTAGGCAAGTTGCAGACATCAACCCTTAATCATTTATATTAAAAACTAACACTTATCAAATTCTCTTTCCAAGTCAAATAAGCAACCAGAAAGAGGCACTGCTAATTTGTCAAGGATACTTTAGACCGAATTACTGTACATAGCATGAACTGAGAATCTTATTATGGTACATTTGCAACTGATGTCTCCAAATCAAATTTTCCTCTTTTCTACTAGAAATGATGTATTTTTATCTAATACAGTTCTTTTTCCATATTATCTACATCTAGATGCTATTTTTCCATTTATATATTGCATTGCATGTCAACAGTTTACATTCCCAGAAATTTAGGCCTTAATATCACCACCATGATCAACATGATTATACTAATTATATTGCTGTTAGACTCCGTGGCATCAGACTGAGGTGATGTAACTATGGCTTCCAAGAAATTACTTTTATACTTTCTTTCTTCCTATATGTGGTGTGGAAGTCACTCAGTCGTGTCCAACCCTTTGTGACCCCATGGACTGTAGTCTGCCAGGCTCCTCTGTCCATGAAATTTTCCAGGCAAGAATACTGGAGTGTGTTGCCATTCCCTTCTCCAGGAGCTCTTCCCTACCCAGGGATTGAATGAATATGCTCAAGAAAATTTTACCATTCTACTAACCCAAATTCTTAACCCTAATTTTACATAAGGTTATTTAACTCCAACCAAAGTTAAAATTTCCTGTGAATGTGTCATATTATTTCCATCCAAGCTAACCCACTTTGATCCACTTTGATATGCTTGGAAACCTCATACTTCCCCTCAGTTCTCTTCACTAGAGTATCATCAAATAGTCCCACTTTGAATGCAGTTTTACCTTGTCAAAGCCACAGGCATATCTGCTAAAATCTTTGGAGTAGAAACTATAGACCATTGATGCCTTCATAGTTTTCCTGAATTTCAAGTGAACGACAACCACACATAAGATCTAATCAGTGCACGAGGCTTTGTGAACACAAAGATACATGAAAGATGTGTTAATTTTTTCTCTTTTATTTTATACCACCAATCAAGCCATCACTAAAGTGTAAACAAATGTGATTTGAGACATTTTGGGAAAACATTCTCTTGATGATTTCCATCTTATCTAAAACCAATGTATTTATCTTCTCTCAGGATGAGAGGAACCTGCTATGTGTCATTTAAAAAGTTCAGCAACTTGGATGATTTCTGTCTGACCAACACTTGTCCCTTGTTTCTAATTTATGAAGAACATTCCAAGAAGTTTTTCTCCATAAAGAGAACAGTTATATATAGATAGACTCAATGGAAGTTTTTTCTTTTTAGTGTTCGTTCCATTTACTAAGAACAACAGATGGACATTCTAAGCTGTTAATAAATGCAGACGAAAGAGGATATTCTGGCTGGCTGGCTGGTACGTTAGCAGAGTTTTCCCAAAATGAAACAATGACTTAAGCTAAGATGAATGCTCACCAGTTGTTTAAATCGGTGGGTCAGCACTTTTTTTTTTTTTAACCAGGTAGTAAACACATGCAGTGTTGATTGGCAATTTATCAGCATTTAATAATCATATAAATGTATGATATATTGATTTGAACATTGGGCACTTCATTGTTATCCTCAATAAAGGGCTTTGGAAGCAGAACACATAATTATTTTGTGATTCCATTTAAAAGGGTAGAGAGCTAATCAAGCATGCTGCTAATAAGAAACAATCAAATGAAGAGACCACACAGCTGTTAATTTCCATAATCTATACAGCATATTTCAGCTCGAATCCTAGACCACAGCTCTATTCCAAAATCCTATATTGTGGTGGTTTCACACAATATTCCATTTCTGTCTCCACTTTCCAGAAATATGGTTAAGGCAAAAATGGAATATACACAGATACACCATTGGACCAATATGGATCAAAAAAGAATGATTGTCTAATCAAAATCTATTCAAGGTTAACAAATGTTACCTACAGTAACTGGGTACTTGAATGCCAACTTAACCATTTTCAAACAAACTTGAGAATTAGGATCTGAAGTGTTTCACACTGCCTAATGAGCCATCATCATCAACAATACAGTGCAAAAATGGAAAAAGAAAAATACTATTTGAAATGCAGTCTTCATGACTATTTTTAGATTTTCCACATTATTTCCCTAATGCAAATGGCATGTGAATGACTACTTTTTCCTAGTTTAGATCTGAAACTGATAGCCTATGACCAAATAACCCGACACCAGTTTTTATTCAGATTCCTTGATCCTTGATACACATAAGAATAGTATTAACTGTTTATATTAAATGGGACTGACCATCTGGCATGCATAAAGGCCATTCCAAGAATCTCTGTGGCGCTGTTATTTCACACATGTAGGCAAATATTGAAAGTTAGGTGAAAGAGGCCTTTTCATGGAAGCTGATGACAGTTATGAAGAATTTAAGTATTATTTTTGTTCTAACTTGAATTATTCAAAACAATCCAGAAGAGTCTTTGCAGTCAAAAGAATGGAATCTGGGGCTTCCCTGGTGGTTCAGTGGTAAAGAAGCAGCCTGCCAGTGCAGGAGACATGGGTTCAATCCCTCATCTGGGAAGATCCCACATTGCACCGAGCAACTAAGCCCATGCACCACAACTATTGAGCCTGTGCTCTGGACCCTGAGAGCTGCAACTACTGAGCACGTGAGCCACAAGTACTGAAATCCACGTGCCCTGGGGCCTGTGCTCCACAACGAGAGAAGCCACTGCAATGAGAAGCTCATGCATCGCAACTAGAGAGCAGCTTCTGCTCTCCACAACTAGAGAGAAGCCCATGTGCAGCAATGAAGACCCAGCACAGCCAAAAATAAATAAATAAAATTATTTTTTTAAAAAAGAATGGAATCTGGGAGGGTGCTCAGTCTGTTGTACAGGGCTGCTTCAGTGGGAATTCAAACCTGCAGCAAATGCCAAGAGCCCCACCCCAGAGCCATAGTGCTTGATTTGCATTCCTGCTGAAGAGGCCATTTCAGGGACCCCAAGAAAATCAGAAGCTTAGACCGTTTTAGCGCACCTGGCATAGTGCAGGCTGTCCACAGTGAGGCAGGGCTGGGTCTCCATTTGGTTTCAGTGTTTTCTACAATAAGCTATGTACTCTTGGTCTCCCTTTTGCTCCCTGTCCCTAGAAATAGTCACTTCTTTGCAAGACTGGCTTTCATGATACTTTTTGCTTTTCTTTTTCGTTTATTTAAGTCATTGTCTTAGTTCCTAAAGACCGTGTGTGTGAAATACTCTGAAAGAGATGCCCCAACATGAACTAAACAAGGGCCAATGCTGCCCGATTCCAGGGCCTCAGACTTCAGACTTCTGCTGTTCAAATGTCTCCCCATCACACTTTTGATTTTCCTCTTCCCCAGGATGGACAGAGTTTATTTTTCATCGGAATTCATTTTCTCTTGCATGTTCTTTCCTTGGATAAAACCCAACACCTCCCACAATTTTGATAATATTCACTTGATTATTTTGTTTTATCCTAGATCCCCCGAAACATCTGCTTTAGCTCCAAATCACAATGGACTGGTTAGCAGGGCATTCTAAACCAAACATGCTTTACTTAGGTCAATATCCCATAGATAAACAAAATATATGTTCCGTGTTAATCCTTTTAGAATACAATCAGAGAGCATTTTGCACAAGCATGTCAATCAACCAGAAGGGCAAATATCAGGTAACTGCAGAATTTCAGAACTGGAAAGGACACTTGGAAGTCATCTAAAACCACCCCTTCACTTTTTTATATGAGGAAACCAAGACTCAGTGATGATGAGTTGCCAAAAGTTTCATCAAGTTAAGAATAGAGCTATATGCAAAATACTTAAGAAATGTAATGTCTGTAACTTAGTTTAAAGGTATACCAAAATAAGATGGATTAAGAGATGGATGGAGGGATTGCTGTGATAAATCAAGTATTGATAGGATGTAGGTAGCAGGTTCATGGGTTCATGACTGTTGACTGTAAACACTTAACTTGGGTGAATGCTTGAAAACTTTCACTATAAAATGTTGGGCACTTGAGATATGCAACAAATTTATGAAGCTAGAAATTCAATGAGACTGGGGATAGATACCTCGTAATAGGTTCAGTATACTCACAGATGAATGCTGGTATCCACTTTCATGGTAGACTACCTAATGTGGAGTCTTACTCAGAGAACACAGTTCTTTAAGGTACATTGGAGGGACTCAAAAAAGTAAAATAGTTTTGATCTAGTGAGAATTCTTGCAATTCTGAGTGAAAGAAAATCACTCAGACTGACTTAAGCAAATAAAGGGACAATACGGGTTTCCATAAATGAAAAGTCTAGGGGTAAACCTGGCTTGATTATGGTGATTATCCGCACCAAAATTTCCCATCTCCTGCCTCCACTTTCTTTTGCATTGGCTCTGTTCTCATTCAGGCTTCCCCTTCCTAGTTGCTAGGCTCTCTATACTTCCCTGTTTGTATCACCATAGGCCCAAACTCAGGAGAAGGGACAGCATACTTCTATCAACTGTAGAAGCAAAAGTCTAACGAGTACAATTTGCTTGCTCAGGTTGAATTATGTGTCCATCCCTAAAACAAATACCACTTGCCAAAAGACTGCAATACTCTGACTGGACATGTTTAGGCCGGCATGTGCACATGGACTCTTAGAAGCAGAGACTAATAATCCAAAGGAAATTCCAGTTTGGGTTGCCCCAAATCTAGGAGCAGATGCTGAGCCGTTAAAATGAAATGCCATGCCACGGGTTTGCTGTCAGAATATCTCTTAGATTGCTGAAGAAATTGTCTTAAGATTGGAGATGCGAACAAGGAGTAGACATCGGAGATGCAACCCATCCTCCAGTAAATTCTGTAGTATATTTCTGATCTTAGGAATCACTCCCCAAAGGATCACAAGTGAAATGGACAAAAGTGGCCCATTTCAAGAAGAGGTGCACAAGCTGGATCTGTGATGCAAGCTCCCTAGAGAATGATCTAGGACTTGGTGAAAGAGGATCTTGAGATATTGGTACACATGGATTCCAGGCACATAGGAGAAATGAAAAATTGAGAGTACTGAATAGGACCCTAAAGCCAGAGACACTCTTGGAGCCACTCTTAGAAATCTTAGCTACTTTTGCAAGTCAAACTGGAAGGACATTTGGTGGCAGTTCTTATCTTTAGCTAACTTAAGTCAATTTCCAAATAAATTGTAGGTGTGAACTATTTCATTAATCATTACATTGACTGGGCTACTCATTCTGATTTGGCGATCATATCATCAGATGCACTGTTCAATCAAGACCAACTTTATTTTCATAATCATGAGTTCAGTTCAGTGGAGCTGTGAAGGCTATAACGTTACGAGAGCCATCTATCCATCTCCCTTCCCAGGGTAGAACAGCTGGGGCCTGTAGAGCTAGTCCACAGGGTAGAGTGTTGCCCACAGCGGTCATGTGTAGAGCCAGAAGGCAGTAGCCAAACAGCCTCCAGGAAAGTCTTCCCAGGCAACCAAGAGGAGTATGTCTCTAATGGCTCCTGAAGACAAGGAAGCCTGGAAGCCAAAGTCAGAACCACAGAATGGAGCCAAAGGTTTCAGACAGACCACGAAGATTAGAACAAGAGATAGGGAGTCATGACTGGCAAAGGAAGGTGCCCTGGACAAATCCTAGAGATAAGGCTGCTGGCAATAGACTGTGTACATGGGCTAAGTTATCTAGGGTGGGGAAAACGACTGACCAGTTTTCAATATCTGGCAGCATGCTTACAAATCTAATTTGAACCGTGTATAAAAATACCCTTCCAGATACCTAAGCTTAGATGATCTAAGCTTAGCACATATTTCCAAAGGTGGAATAGAGTGCTACCTAGAAAATGTCTTGAAGAAATATTTAATGGACAAAATTGGGATTTTTAAAGGTGTCTTGATCCAGATACTTGTACATGCATTATACCTTCCTGCAAATCTTTCAATTAGTTCTTTTCTGTATTTTTCTCAGCTGTCAGGAAGGCAGTGACCAGCGTGACCACCAGGTTGACAGACATGGTGATGCATACACTATAAAGGGAAAAAAAGTATTTTCATTCACTCCAGAACTACTGACAGACTGTCTGTTATGTGATGAGCCTTGCACTTGGCAGAAGGAATGCAGGGTGAGTGGAAGTAGAGTCAGGCAAAACTAAGTGAAAATCTTGGTTCTGCAATGGTGTGGGGGTGTGACCTTGAGCACATTCGGTCTGCAAGTATTTTTTGTTGTTTAAAATCCAGTAAGAAATAATTGAGGCACAGATTAT
The DNA here is from genome assembly GCF_055505025.1 of Bos grunniens. Classification (NCBI taxonomy): domain Eukaryota; kingdom Metazoa; phylum Chordata; class Mammalia; order Artiodactyla; family Bovidae; genus Bos; species Bos grunniens. The sequence goes on along the minus strand of NC_141194.1, from coordinate 118,294,514 downwards.
GTTAAGGATTCAATTAGATAACAAACATAAAAATTAACACAATATTGTAAAACAGTTACACTTCAATTTTTAATTTTAATTGATAATGCCATAACATAAAAATATTATATCCTGAATATTCATTGAAAGGACTGATGCTGAAACTCCAATACTTTGGCCACCTGATGCGAAGAGCTGACTCATTGGAAAAGACCCTGATGCTGGGAAAAATTGAAGGAAGGAGGAGAAGGGGACGACAGAGGATGAGATGGTTGGATGGCATCACCAATTCAATGGACATGAGTTTGAGTAAACTCCGGGAGTTGGTGATGGACAGGGAGGCCTGGTGTGCTGCAGTCCATGGGGTCACAAAGAGTTGGACACGACTGAGTGACTGAACTGAACTGAACATAAAAATAATTGTTTTCATTACTGTGGATCATCTTAATGCCATGATATAGAATCATAGAATCTGAAATTCACCCTCTTTCAAATGGTACCTAAGAGAGGTCATCTCAGATTATCCTATATACATGAGTATCCCTTCCTTCATCCAATGCAGGAAACTAAGTCCACCACCATAGCTTTCTTCAACCCCTGTATATCACCAACATCTGACATGCTGGGCAATTACTTGTTGACCTGTATATATTCTATCTTTCACCATTAGAAAGAAAATTCAAGGAGAGTAGAATTGGTTTGTTGTGTGTGTGTTTTAATTGAAATATAATTGAGGTTTCATCATGTTTTGTTCAGTGACTTATCCTTGACACCAGAACTATACCTGGCACATAGTGGACACCAATAACCATATATTTTAAATGAACAAAAATATCTGTGTACACTTACCAAATAGATGTATGGCTAGTTCTACTATGAATTAATAATAACAAAGCTTTCATGCAATCTATGTGCACTTTTACAGTTTAACCATTTTCAGCTCACAGCTCCTATAACAAGGCTAGAGAAAGTGAAAACTCTACTTCACGGTCAAGTAAATTGAAACTCAGACAAGTTATGTGTGTCAACTGATATCACACAGCTCATGCGTGATTCCCTCATTGAAACCCGATTCTAGAAGAAGCAACTACAGTTGCAATATCATAAGTGCAGAAGTCACTTGAATATGTAAAATAGCAGTGTTCCATTTGGATCTGTCATTAAATGAATTGCTTACTTTCTACTTGAATCTCAAGTTTCTTGTATTAATGACAGTATGCAAATGCTGACTTTTTCTCACCCTGCATTACAAAGGTTAAGGGCAAAGAATGAACACCTGCTGTATGATATTGCTTTTGTACAGATAAAGCAAAAAGATCTGGAGCTTGATTTATAAACACTTGCATAGTAAGTATCTATAATGCATGGTAAACAATGAAAAAAAGCCTGACTTCCATCCGACAGAAAATAACAGCAACATACTATGTCCAATCGAAAACTGCATTTTTCCCCTTCACCACAGAAAATTTATTTTGTTAATACAGTGATTTAAGGTGAGTTTTGGTAGTCAGCATCTTATTAAGTCCCATTCTGGAAAACTTGAGGAGTAGGCAGACCTTGGCTTTTGTGTGTTGCCTGGCCTTCCACGCCACACCATTCTCAGATAACAACAAGTATCTTAAGAAGTTCCTTTGACCTCCTTATGACCCTTCCCCTGCCAAATGCCCAAAGTGGACCCATCCCTCTACTCTAAACAGAAACATAACTTGAAATGTTCATTTATGCTATGTTGTTAAGATCTTAATGATTCCATAATAATTTTAGATTCAGATCTCAGTGCAAAGTCAGGCTCCACCACGTACCAGATCTCTGGCTTTGGACAAGTTACATAATTTTTCTTTGATCCTCTTTCTCGTGTATAGAATGGAATTATTAATAGTGCTTACTTCACAGTTTTGAGTAAACATTGTATGTGTGTGTGTGAGAGAGGGAGAGAGGGCCTGGAACTTAGTGTTATTTCAGCATTTGCTATTAAAGAGAGAGGTCATGAAAAAGAAGTGACAAATTCAAATTTTATTTTTGTGACCTGAGCAAGTTTGCTAATTTCTCTGAATCTTAGTTCAGTTCAGTTCAGTCGCTCAGTCGTATCCAACTCTTTGCGACCTCATGAACTACAGCATGCCAGGCCTCCCTGTCCAACACCAACTCCTGGAGCCTACCCAAACCCATGTCCATTGAGTTGGTGATGCCATCCAACATCTCATCCTCTGTCATCCCCTTCTCCTACTGCCCTCAATCTTTCCCAGCATCAGGGTCTTTTCAAATGAGTCAGCTCTTCACATTAGGTGGCCAAAGTATTGGAGTTTCAGCTTCAACATATGTTCTTCCAATGCACTCCCAGGACTGATCTCCCAGGATGGACTGGTTGGATCTCCTTGCAGTCCAAGGGACTCTCAAGAGTCTTCTCCAACACCACAGTTCAAAAGCATCCTACACTCTTCAGTAAATGGGAATAGTCTCTACATTACCAAGTTAGATAAGGATTACTAATATCATACATAAAGCATCTACAATACAATGCATCCAGAACAGATGCATCATGTATTAAATATTACTCTTTGCAATATTATTCTTTGCAAATTAAAAGGGGATTGAGAGAGGTATCAATGTTATTCTCAACTAATCAATAGGGTGGTTCTCTTGAGGGAGTGGCATTATTGAAAAATGAGACCTTCTTTTAAATGAGGCCAGCATTAATGATAGAACATTTTGGTTTTAATACTATATGTGCAGATTGTACTTTTCCAGGATGATCACAGCAATATCCCTATGCCATATGCTTGTTTTACTCTAAGACTTTGACATATTTTGAATGTAGAGCTGGATATATGTCTCCTTCCCTTGAACTTGGACCTTTATAACTACCTTGATTACTAGAGATGCTATATGACTTCCAAAGCTAAGTCATAAAAATGCCATGCACTTCTGCATCATTTGTGGGGGACAGTCCTTCTGCAGGATGCCAGCCACCACGTAAACAGTGGAACTGCCCTGATGCTGCCACGCTGGGAAGAAGCCCCAACTAGCCCATGTGAAGAGAACATACGGACAGGCCCTAAGACTACATGATAAACCCCAAGCCAGAGTGGCCTAGCAAACCCTTTCCCAAATTCCAGAGGCTCAGAACAATGAGAAATAGTAAAATGGTTATTATTTTCAGTCACTAAGTTTAGCAGTGGTTTGTTAAACAGTTTTACGTAATAGATTCACTACACCATGGTTTTATTTTGCTTTACCGGGCAGAAAGATCTTTTATTATATCTTATTATTATATCTTATTATTATATCTTATTTGACACAAATGTCTCATGAAAATAGATATTCCCATTTCTTTTATGGTTGAGGAAATGGAAGATCTGAGAAGTTAAGTGATTTTCCCAGAGGCCACACAGCCAAGAGTAATGGCAAAGCAGGTATACAAACACAGATCCTCCAATTTCAAGCCAAAAATTTGGTCAATCTATATATCTCACCTAATAGTAAAGGATTGTGAGAAGAATGATAGATAAACTGCTGATGGGGTAGCTCTTCCTTGAGCTCCAAAAACCTTTGTAAACTGAGCTTGTATAAGCAGATGTGATTTACTTCAAATTTAGCCTGGTGTTGGGTGATGGATTTCCATAGTTTGCACCATAATTAAGAGTTAGTGTGGTTTGTAACTACTTGAAATGAAAAACAGAAGTGAGTTCAATATTTACATTTCATTTTAGAAGATCTTAGTCATTTTATTGTTATTCAATTTCACATTGTAGTTTTATGATTTCTGACTTGCATGAATATTAATTGAAATGGGAAATACACTCAGTGATTTAAACGCATGTGTTTTTTAGTATTGGGGGAAAATTTAATTAGGGTGATGTGTCCTGAAAAAAACAATCATTCTACAAAAGTGAAAATCCCTGCTATGCCACTGTGTTCTCTGAAAATACAGAATGAACAAAGATAGTACATTACATGATATCTGCTCTCTTGAAATTCCTACAGGTAATTTAAAATGTCATGCTTTTATTTCACCCTGTATATTTTCAACATACAAAATGCTTGTTTTTCCCTCTGATGATTCTGACTGCTGTTTGTTTCTGATTGGCCATAGAAATTGAAGGTTGTCTACAGAGCACTGTAAAGTCAGCATCAAGAATCCTGAAACATGTATAATATCATATATGAAACGAATCGCCAGTCCAGATTCGATGCAGGATACAGGATGCTTGGGGCTGGTGCACTGGGATGACCCAGAGGGATGGTACAGGGAGGGAGGTGGGAGGGGGGCTCAGGATGGAGAACACGTGTATACCCATGGCGGATTCATGCTGATGTATGGCAAAACCAATACAATATTGTAAAGTAATCAGCCTCTAATTAAAATAAATAAATTTATAATTAAAAAATGGGCCTCCTTGAAAAGGGAACCCTCCTACACTGCTGGTGGAAATATAAACTGGTGCAGCCACTATGGAGAACAGTATGGAGATGCCTCAAAAAAACTAAGAATAGAATGGCCATATGCTCCAGCAATCCCATTTTGGGGCATATTAGCCTCCAATTAAAATAAATAAATTTATATTAAAAAATAAATAAACATAATAAAAGAATCATTTATCTTCCAAACCATAATTTGAAAAGATAGATGCACCCCAATGTCCATAGCAGCACTATTCACAATAGTCATGACATGAAAGAACCTAAGTGTCCATCAACAGATGAACAGGTAAAGAAGATGTGGTACATGTATACAACGGAACACTACTCAGCCATTAAAAAGAATGAAGTAATGCCACTTGCAGCAACATGGATGGACCCAGACATTATCATACCAAGTGAAGGAAGTCAGACAAAGACAAATATCATATGATATCACTTGTATTTGGAATCTAAAAAAAAAAAAAAAAAAGAATGCAAAAGAACTTATTTACAAAACAAAAACGGACTCAACTGAATCACTTTGCTGTAGACCTGAAACTAACACAACATAGTAAATCAACTATACTCCAATATAAAATAAAAACTTTTTAAAAAGAACCATCTCTCTTCCCTATGTTGTCCCAAGACACAAGCATTCTCTAGGTTATATCCTGGAGTGCTTCAAGATTGATGGAGCATGGAACCAAGGCTTTTATCTGGTTTCTCCTCCTAAAAGTTCCCTAATTTAAAGTTCTATTACCTTGGTACCATGGATTTCTTTCCCTACAGCTGTTGTTAAAAAAGAACTATTTTAAAGGATAATATCAGTTGAGATTTTAGTTTTAGGGCTATTTTTAGGAACCTCTGACATATCACTTTCTGAAATTCAGATTGACATTGCAAGCTTGCCTAGAATTATAAAATATCAGAGTCAGTAGAGCCCTTTGAGTTCATTTAGTCCAAACTGTTTAACAAATAGGCCAACTGAGCCTCCAAGAGAGAAAAGACCTAGTCCATAGTCACACAGTAAGCTTAGCTGGCTTCCTCTGTGTCTAGAACCCTCTTCCATTAGAATTCCTTTGCTCAGTGAGCCTCCTTCATCAACTTCTGCCACTAGGAGAGCTTTGCCTCTGTAGTTCCTCATGAATATGTAGGAAACACTTCAAAAGCCATACTGCCCCTAAGCGTTACAGGGCAGGCAGTCAGAAAACTTTGTGGAGCTTACTGAGTGAACCCCTGGGTGACTGAACTCAAAGATGTTCTAATCCTATCTCATGTAAACACCTTCTCTGCCTCTAAAAACTCCCTGACTACTTATGGCCAAGGCTGTGGCTTCCCTGGTGGCTCAGATGATAAAGAATCCATCTGCAATGCAGGAGACCCAAGTTCAATCCTTGCTTCAGGAAGATCCCCTGTAGAAGGAAATGGCAACCCACTCCAGTATTCTTGCCTGGGAAATTCCATGGACAGAGTCGGACATGACGGAGTGACTAACACCACCACCAGTGGGTACCATAATAAGCTCTTCTAAGATTGAATGCATAAGCATGTCTCCAGGCTCTGCCCTACCCCAGACAGACACACCATTCCTGTTTGTTTTCAGTTGAAGATGAGGGAGTAAACTTCTACCCAGGTTCTGCCGCTCTTTCTGGCCTAACATTTCCTTTGATCTTTCTCTTTGATTCCTGACTCATGTCTTTTGGTTCTGGAATGTCTAATGAATGAATTTCCTTGCCTCAACACACAGTTGTGATTCAGTCCACACCCAGTGCCAAGATCCCACTTGCTAGGGAAGGAGGTGAGGACCTTTCGAAGCTTAAAAAAAAAATCAGTATTTTAATTACAGCTATTAGTTTGATTATTTTAAATAATTTAACATGAAAATATATAACTGAGTAATTATCAGCCAAGTTAGCCCAGTCTTTGGTATGATCTATCTGGACAAATGAAAATTCTGACTCATCAAATTAACTGGGTCATTCAGGAAATAAATATTTGATCTGGGAAGAGCTGAGATTTTGGGGAGGCCTGAATTAGTCATCCAACCCTCCCCCCAATCTAAACCAAGAGTAGTCAATAGGTTCCTCCTTTCTTCAATGTGCTTCAGAGTTATTCTCCTAGGCCAAATGAAATTTGCTCAGTTCAGCAGTGCCATTAATACAGCTCCAACTGAGGTGTCAAGTTTCCCGCCAAGAACTCCAACACTGAGATAAACTATCACAGCTGTAAGGGGAAGCGATGGTCCCAGGCCAATCATCATGTATAGACATGGCTACAGTGTGGGTATAAAGTGCTCTTGTAAAATGGAAAACACTTAATTAAGCAAACAAAGAACCCTAGAGCTTTTCCCACATTACAGAGAAGTCCTTCAAGGCCAAAACAAACCCATAAGATTTCTCCATATGCACACCACATCATAGACACAATGTATACATTGTGTGGAAAGGGAGGAGAAAAGAAGAAATAATCATCTCAAATTTGGCAATTAATCTACATCACTTTTAGTGAATATTGTTTAAAAGTTGCACAATAGTCCTATCAGCCAGTGCTCTTCAAACTTTACGTTATACAAGAATCATCTGGGAAGCTTATAAAAATGCATCTTCAGATCCAATGGGCCAGAGATTCTTCATCAGAAAACAAGCTCCCAGTTGAGGCCCAGGCTTCTCATCCACACACCATACTTTTAAGTCGTGAGGCTCTAGGCCAGAATTTCCCAACCTGTGTGTCACAGTATTGCACTCACAGTCGACGTCCACATACCTTGGGGCAGCAACTGAACCCAAACCTCTGGCAGTGAAGCTTGTCTTAGACTGTTGTGCAAATGTTACCATTTTCTGTGTGTGCCCATGATCGGGAAAAGGTTGGGGAGCACAGCTGTAAGGAATAATGCAGGTTTACCAAAATTCCCGTTAGTAATAGATTATTCTTAATAATAATCATAACACGACATCATTTATTACATGCATATTATATGCTGGGAAAGGTGCCAAGTAATTTACTTGGTTTTTTCATATAATCCTCATAATAGTCTTAAAAGATCCATGCTACTATTATTAGGCCCTAGGTAACTACAACTCTGAGAAGGCAATGGCACCCCACTCCAGTACTCTTGCCTGGAAAATCCCACGGATGGAGGAGCCTGGTAGGCTGCAGTCCATGGGGTCCTGAAGAGTCAGACACGATTGAGTGACTTCACTTTCACTTTTCAGTTCCATGCATTGGAGAAGGAAATGGCAACCCACTCCAGTGTTCTTGCCTGGAGAATCCCAGGGACGGTGGAGCCTGGTGGGCTGCTGTCTATGTGGTAGCACAGAGTCGGACACAACTGAAGCAACTTAGCAGCAGCAGCAGCAACCACAGCTACTCTTGCTGCTGCTGCTGCTAAGTCGCTTCAGTCGTGTCCGACTCTATGCAACCCCATAGTGGGCAGCCCACCAGGCTCCTCCATCCCTGGGATTCTCCAGGCAAGAATACTGGAGTGGGTTGCCATTTCCTTCTCCAATGCATGAAAGTGAAAGTGAAGTCGCTCAGTCCTGTCCGACTCCTAGGGACCCCATGGACTGCAGCCTACCAGGCTCCTCCGTCCATGGGATTTTCCAGACAAGAGTACTGGAGTGGGTTGCCATTGCCTTCTCTAACAGGGGTTTGCATTTTAAATATTATCTCTATACAGATGATTCTCAAATTAATATCTGCAGCTCTGACTTCTCCCCCTGAATTCCAGGTGCATTGTCCAGCTGCCTATTTGACATTTCCACTTGGAGGTGTTCAAAGTCCATAACATTTTTTAAGCAGGATACCTGCTCCTCTCCCAAGCTGTTTCTCTCCAATGGCTCTAGTTAAAAAAAATTAGGAGTCCTTTTTTTAAAAAAGAATTTTATTAAAGTATAGTTGATTAACAATGTTGTGTTAATTTCTTCTGTACAGCAAAGTGTAAAAGTCTTTTTTTTTTTTTTTTACTTTTCTTTCCCTGAACTTCCATACATGTGTAATCTATTAGGAATACTGTCAGCTCAAGTTTCAAACTAGATAATCTGAGTCAGTCTAGTTCTATCTCCTCTGGCACCCTCAGCTCTGGTTTGGATCACTGTAAAAGCCTCTTGGCTGTTTTTTCTCTGCTCTCCTCTTGGAGCAGCTCTGGTTGTCTGGAGGGAGGTGGCATGTCTGTGAGTGGCAGCTGATGAGGTCAGATCAGCAGAGTTGAGCCAGGTGATAAGAGCAAACATTTATATTGCAATGGGGCTTCCTTTGTGGCTCAGCTGGTAAAGACTCTGCCTGCAGTGCAGGAGACCTGGGTTCGATCCCTGGGTTGGGAACATCCCCTGGAGAAGGGAAAGGTAACCCATTCCAGTATCCTGGCCTGGAGAATTCCATGAACTGTATAGTCCATGGGGTGACAAAGAGTTGGACACAACTGAATGACTTTCACTTCACTTCACACCGCAATGACTATGCTGTAGACCACTTTCTATGTCCCTTGAATAGAATATTCAATACAATAACCCTCTGAGTTACATACTCTTATTACCCCCACTTTACAGGTGAGGACACTAATGACCAGAGAAGCCAAATAACTTGCCCAAAGTTACCCAGCTAGTGAACAGCAGATCCAGGATTCAAACCCAGGCAGACTGACGCTGAAGTAAGTGACCTGAACTCTTCTGTTCTACATTCTCTATGAAGGTTTTTGTGTGTCACATGGAGGAGTACGCACTGCAACCTGAAGTTCAGGAAGGGGGGCGTTAAAGTGAACAAATCCACGAAGTCAATGATGCGGTCATTTTTGTCTACAGAAGAGTAAGCCAAGTCAAGCAAATGGTTATTTTTAAGTGAATTGATAATTTGCATGAACTGAATCAAAATGGTCAAGTTGCTTGAGGAAACAGGCAGCTGCCCCTGGAAGCTGTGTACATTGCTAATTTTGCTGATCCACTCCCCTAATCCTTGAGAAAGTGTCCTTAAGGAACCCCAATTGTTTTAGATAAAGAACATTTGTCTGCTGCTTCCATGTATTTAGACCAGTATATATTTTTACACTTTTTCACAATGTATAATTCGAGTCTGAATAAGAAGTAGAAGAGTATGAATACCAATCTTTTTCATGACTGTAACAATACCTTGCCTATTCCGAAAAATACCTCCCAAGAGAACTGGCTTATACTTAACTCACCTCTTAGCAAATAAAACCTGAAATGTTATTCACTATATTTCTGGTAGCAATCACTCAATGTACTATGCTAATAAAAAATATCTATTCACACCTATCACTTGCCTCTAAGGGTCTGAGAGGAAAGTCACATGATAGGGAAGGCACACATTTCTGTGGTACCCTGTGCATGACTCTTTTGGCACTGATCACTCTATATCACCGTGGTCTGCTTACTTGGCCATCTCCTCCACTGGACTGTGAGCTCCTCTAAGGCAAGAATCCTATTTTGTCCAGCTTTGCCTCCCAAGCACCTAGCACAGTGCTTAGAAAAAGTGAGCCCTCCATACAAAATTAATGGATAAATTAAGTAACATTTGATATACTTGATCACTCCTTCTTACCTGAGTTGCTTTTTCACTTTGCATCTAAGATGCTACTCTCTCCTGGTTTCTCTCCTACACTTACTGGCTATTCTTTTCCAGTCTCCAATGGTTCTGCCCTCACTCGTTCACTGACTTTCTGGTCTTTTGACTTTAAATACCACCCAGAAGTTGACAATTCTAAAATCTTTATCTTGAGCCCAGATTATTCACCTCTACTCCAGGTTCATATAGTCAACTGCTTACTCTGCATTTCCAATGAGACATGTAAACACAAACCTAATATATCCAACGTCTAGCTCTTGACTTTTGTTTCTTAATTTTTTATCCTTATGGTCTTTCCTATCCTGCTGCTACTGCTGCTGCTAAGTCGCTTCAGTCATGTCCGACTCTGTGCAACCCCATAGACAGCAGCCCACGAGGCTCCCCTGTCCCTGGGATTCTCCAGGCAAGAACACTGAAGTGGGTTGCCATTTCCTTCTCCAATGCATGAAAGAGAAAAGTGAAAGTGAAGTCGCTCAGCCATGTCCGACTCTTCGAGACCCCATGGATTGCAGCCTACCAGGCTCCTCTGTCCATGGGATTTTCCAGGCAAGAGTACTGGAGTGGGGTGCCACTGCCTTCTCCCCTTTCCTATCCTAGTAAGTGGCAACTTCATTTTTTTTCCCAATAGCTCAAAGCAAAAAAGGTGTTTTATAACTCCTACTGTCTCTGCTTTCAGATTCTTTCCCTAATTCAACCATTTTTCATCATTTCTATCCAAGTTGAAGCCTGCAACACAAGCACCATGAAAGCAGGGACTACATGTACTTCAGTACCTGGCACATGCCTGGAACAGAGTGGACACCCGATGAGTATTTCTTGAAAAAATGGATTAATAAAATGAGAGAGTGTAGAAAGCAAATGATAAATTTTAACTTATAGTTACAGCTGGTGAAATCAATCACAAACCCCCAGAATCTATGAGTTCAAACTGCACTCCTCTTCTAACTTTGCAACCAGATAGACCCCTGACTCTGCCTTGCACATCTTTGTATTGTTAATGCCTCCCATAGGATGTGGGACACATCAGGTACTCAAAAAACACCAAACGAAAGGACATATTTTGCTATTAGAAAGAAATCCTATCTATTTCAGCTTGTGCCCCCTGGGTTGATGTGAGACAGGCTTGTTAAAAGTGCTTGTAAAACACTTTACAATTGTCGGGCACCAGGGCCATTCATGGTAGCGGTTGGATTTTTATTTGAATGGAGAAGCCATTAGCACTAGTGGTGAAATCACTGATCTGATTTGTCCACAAGGGCTCCTTCATGTGGCTCTAACAGCCCCTCTCTTATGACAGAATTAACCTGCTTGCCTTTGCAGAACAGGAAGATGAACTTACAGCACTGCTTAAGAGTTAAGGGCTATAAAGCCTTACATTTGCACCAAAACAGAATCATTTGGGAATTACCCAGAATCATAAAAACATATCCTAAAACAAAATGAAATTAGGCCTGAGTATCAGGGAAATTTACTTAACATACACAAATGCTTTTTTGTAAAAACTTTTTCATCAACATTGAAAAGCACACACTTTTAAAGAGCACATTTTTAAAAAGTGAAAGTTCAAATGTACATTAATAAACTCACATGTAGATAAATTTGGCCTAAAAATCCAGATATTTGGTTGTCTGGCTTACACATACATTATTTTAAAAACATAGATAGTCAAAACAATTAACTTAGTAACCTGTATCATATATTGATGTTTCTTTTTTCACATCATTTACAAGTCACACTTGATTATTATTTTTGACAGAGGAGGAAACTGAGGTTATGTAACCAGCCCAAGGCTCCCACTGATTGGTCAAGAGAACTAGGATTCAAACCCAAGTGTCTCAACTCCCAGAGTTGAGATTAAAATACAGATATGTCTCACTTTAGAGCACATGATCTTTTAACACCTGACAGCAATTTTTACTATTAATAATACTTTCTGAGTAGGAGGGATGTAGAAAAAATGTCCAGCTGATGAATATCAAAGCTGGACAATGGGTAGGTAAAGGTTCAATTCACTATTCTATGTGATTTTTGCTTTTGTTTGTCATTTTCCATAATAAAAATAATAAAAAGAGCTTATGCAAAGAGCTGACTCATTGGAAAAGACCCTGATGCTGGGAAAGATTGAGGGCAAGAGAAGGGGGTGACAGAGGATGAGATGGTTGGATGGCATCACTGACTCAATGGACATGAGTTTGAGCAAATTGTGGGAGATAGTTAAGAACAGGGAAGCCTGGCGTGCTGCAGTTCATGGGGGAGAAAAGAGTCAGACACGACTTAGTGACTGAACCACAACAATAATAAAAAGAAAGTTTTAAATCTTCTTTCTTCTTTCTACTCCAACTTTTCTTGAATGCTAGGTCTAAGTAATAGAGTACATGCATTGCTATTTCTTTCTTTAAATTTTATGCTAGCAAAATTAATACATGCTCATTTAAAAGATTCGTCAAGTATAAGCATAAAAGTAGAAAATGAAAATTCTTTATAATCCACTCACCCCCAAATAAATATTTTCATATATTGATACCTCACTTTCTAGCAATTTTTCTTGCTACTGTGGTATAAAATACACACAATACACACAAATATCTGTACTACTTTCAAGTGGACAGTTCAGTGGCATTAAGTATTATTCACATTTGTGCAATCACCACTACCATGTGGTTCCAGAATCTGTTCATGACTACAAAAGGAAATTTCAAACTCATTAAGTGTCATTCCCCCAACTCCTTGGCAACCACTAATCCTTCTGTCTCTATGGATATGCCTATTCTGGATATTTCACAAAATGCACAGTCATACAATATTTGGTCTTTTGTCTGGCTTCCTTCACTTAGCACAATGTTTTCAAGATTCATCCATGTCATAGCACGTAGAGGTTCTTCATTACATTTTATGACTGAATAATATTCCATTTTATGAACATACAATATTGGGTTTATCCAATCATTGCTTGATGGGAGTTTAAGTTGCTTCCAACTTTTGCCAATTGTGAATAATACTGTTACATACTATGTTTTTAATTAAATGTTTTATTTTGAGCTAATATTCTACTCAGAGGCAATTACAATAAATAATACAATGAAATTCCTTTAAATCCTATGCCCAGCTTCTCTGGTGGTAACATCTTGCAAATCTATTTTACAATACCACAAACAGGACATTGAGAATGATACAGTCAAAATACTAAACAGTTCATCACCACAAGAATATCTCATATTGCCCTTAAATAGCCACACTAACCTTTCTCCTATTACAACCCTTTCATTAATTCCTTGAAATCACTAATCTTTTCTCCTTTCCTAGAATTTTGCCATTTCAAAATTTTGTATAATAATATTATTTGTAACCTTTGAGAATGGCTTTTTACACTCTGGTGATTGATTCAGGTTGCTTCATCTATCAACTTATTATTCCTTTTCTGTTGCTGAGTAGTATTGCAAATGGAGAAGGAAATGGCAACCCACTCTAGTATTCTTGCCTGGAGAATCCCGGGGGCAGAGGAGCCTGGTGGGCTGCCTTCTATGGGATCGCACAGAGTCAGACATGACTGAAGCGACTTAGCAGCAGCAGCAGTATTCCAAAGTATGAACACAGCACAGTTTCTTAACTACAGTTGCTTAACTACTGACACACTGAAGGACACTTAGGGTGTTTCCAGTTTGGGGCCATTATGAAGAAAGCTTCTATATACATTTGTGCATAGGTTTTGGTGTAAAAATACATTTCCATTTTTTGATAATAAATCCAGAAACGTCACTGCTGGATCTTATGATTATTTTGCATGTTTAGTTAGTAATTTTTTTAAGTAACTATCAAATTGTTTCCTATAGCAACTTTACCATTATACAGTTCCACCAGCTCTGTATGAGTGGTTTACTCTATTCACATCATCATCAATATTTGTTGTCACAATTTTTTTAATTTCAACCATTCCATTCTGAAATCTCATTGTGGTTTTTAATTTTTATTTTCCTAATGGCTAAAGCTGTGCATTTTTCACATGCTTACAGGTTATTAGTATATCCTGTTTGGTGGAACATCTGTTTGTGCATTTGCCTATTATCTAATTAGATTGTTTGTGCTTCTTTAATTTAATGTACTTTATTTTTTAGAGAAGTTTAAGGTTCAGAGCTAAATACACCCTGTACACACATTACTTTCCCCACTATCAGCATCTGCCACCACAATGGCACACTTACTAAACTCAATGAACCCATACTGACACATCATTATCACTAAAGTCATAGTTTAGAGTTCACTCTTGTTTTATGCATTTTATGGGTTTGAACAAGCGCGTAATGACTTGTATCCACCATTGTAGTATCATGTAGAATAGTTTCACTGCCTTAAAATTTCTCTGTGCTCTGTTTATTCATCCCCCTCACCCAATCCCTGGCAAACACTGATCTTTTTACAGTCTCCATAGCTTTGCCATTTCCAGAATGTCATGAAGTTGAAATTACATAGTCCATAGCCTTGCCAGATTGAGTTCTTTCACTAATGTACATTCAAGTTTCATTCATGTTTCTTCATAACCTAATAGTTCATTTCTTTTTACCACTGGATAATATTGCATATTATCTGAGGTTATCAATAACCTCAGATACGCAGATGACACTACCCTTATGGCAGAAAGCGAAGAAGAATTAAAGAGACTCTTTTTTTTAATTTAAATTTATTTATTTAAATTGGAGGCTAATTACTTTACAATATTGTATTGGTTTTACCATACATCAACATGAATCCGCCATGGGTGTACACGTGTTCCCCGTCCTGAAACCCCAAAGTGAAAGTGAAAGAGGAGAGTAAAAAGTTTGGCTTAACACTCAACATTCAGAAAACTAAGATCATGGCATCTGGTCCCATAACTTCATGGCAAGTAGATGGGGAAACAATGGAAACAGTGACAGACTTTATTTTCTTGGGCTCCAAAATCACTGCAGATGGTGACTGCAGCCATATAAAAGATGCTTGCTCCTTGGAAGAAAAGCTATGACCAACCTAGACAGCATGTTAAAAAGCTGAGACATTACTTTGCCAACAAAGGTCCATCTAGTCAAAGCTTTGGTTTTTTCAGTAATCATGTATGGATGTGAGAGTTGGACTATAAAGAAAGCCGAGCACCGAAGAATTGATGCTTTTGAATTGTGGTGTTGGAGAAAACTCTTGAGAGTCCCTTGGACTGCAAGGAGATCCAACCAGTCCATCCTGAAGGATATCAGTCCTGGATGTTCATTGGAAAGATTGATGTTGAAACTGAAACTGCAATAATTTGGCCACCTGATGCGAAGAGCTGACTCATTGGAAAAGACCCTGATGCTGGGAAAGACTGAAGGCTGGAGAAAACGGGGATGACAGAGGATGAGATGGTTGGATGGCATCACTGACTCAATGGACATGAGTTTGAGCAAGCTCCGGGAGTTGGTGATGGACAGGGAAGCCTAGCATGCTGCAGTCCATGGGGTCACGAAGAGTCGGACATGACTGAGTGATTGAACTGAACTGAATACTTCGTTATCTGGATGCATCACAGTTTATCTAATCACCTACCGAAGAATCTCAGTTGCTTCCAAGTTTTGGAAATTATGAATAAAGTTGCTGTAAACGTCCATGTGTAAGTTTAAGTGTAGACCTAGGTTTTCAGCTCCTTTGGTTAATTATCAAGGAGTGTGATTGCTGGATCATGTGGTAAGAATATGCTTAGTTTTGTAAGAAACCACCAAACTGTCTTCCAATGTGTCTGTACCATTTTGCACTCCCAGCAAAGAATAAGAGGTCATTCCACATCCTTACCAGCACTTGGCATTGTCAGTGTCTGGGATTTTGGCCATTCTAATAGATGTGTAGTGGTGTTTCACTGTTCTTTAAATTTGAAATTCCCTAATGTCATATAAAGTTCTGGTGGGCCTTAGGACAAGGATTGGAGAAAAAGCATTTGCCAGATCAGTAGCTGCATACTATGTATCAGGGGATGTGTTAATTTGCTCAAGCAATGAGGCAACATCTGGTACAGCAGCTGCAGTTCGAGTCATCCCCTAGTTAAGCTTATGACAATCCACTGTCATTCAGCAAGATCTATATGTCTTCTGCACAGGCCAAGTAGGAGAGTCGAATTGGGATGTGGTGAGAATCACTACCCCTACATCTTTCAAGTGCTTAATGATGGCACTAATCCCTGCAATCCCTCCAGGGATGCAGTATTGCTTTTGATTTAGCATCTTCCTAGATAGAGCCACTGTAATTGCTTTCACTTGGCCTTTCATTTCATAATAGTCCTCACTCCACTAGGTCAGGGAACAATGTAGGGATTCTGCCAAATGTTAAGTATGTCTATTCCAATTATGCCATTTTGGAGCTAGAAAAGAACCACAGAGCAGGTTCAAGGACCCACTGGACCTGCTGTGAGATAACGCCAGCTAAAACTCCATTGATCAGTTGACCTCCAAAAGCCCCTTCTGTGGCTGGCTACCCAGAGTGATGATTTGGACCTCCTGAAATCAATGTTAGCTCAGAGCCTGTGTACAGTGGACCCTGAAAGGCTTGATTTTTTCCCCCCAATGTACTGTGACCTTAGCAAAAGCTGTATGACCTTTTAGGGAAGCGTGGAAGAGCTACTAACAGTATACCACAGTCCCTACCTCCTAACAGCATGATTGTGGATTTGGATTTCAACATATGAATGTGTATAGATCATAAAAATTCAGTCTTACAGCACGCTTCAAACACCTCTTCTATTCCTTTCTTCTTCTGATCTTCCTATTATGCATTTTTGCCTCTTTTGTAGTTGTCTCACAGATCTTGAATAGTCTGTTTTGTTTGTTTGTTTGTTTTCTCTTTGCTTTTCAGTTTTAGAAATGTTTACTGTCATATCCTTAAGCACAGATATTCTTTCCTTGGCCATGTCCCATCTATTAATAAGGCCATCAAAAGCATTCTTTATCTCTGTTAAAGTATTTTTCACCTCTAGCATTTTTGATTCTTTTCAGAATTTCCATCTGTCTGCTTATGTTATCCATCTGTTCTTAAATGTTGTCTTTTTCCATTGAATCATGTATTTTTTTTTTAATTCCTGGTCTGGTAATTTCAACATTACAGCCATATCTGATTCTGGTCCTGATGCTTTTTAAGTCTCTTCAAACTTTGTTTTTGCCTTTTCAGGTGCCTTGTGATTTTTGGTTGAAAGGCAGGCAGAATGTACTGGGTAGAAAGGTCAGTAAAAAGGCTTTTAGAATGTGGTGAAAAGGTGTTGGGGGAGGGAATGGGTTCCACAGTCCTATAATTAGGTCTCTAAGTCTTGGTGAGCCTAGGCCTCTGGACTGTGAACTTCACAGTGCATCTCAGTTTCCCTTACCCCTTAGATGGGTCATGGTGGCTAGAGAGGGCTGGAGTTGAGCATTTCCCTTCCCCCACGTGAAAGGCTAGAGCTGACTAGAATTAGGTATTTATTTCTCTTCCCACAGATAGGTTAGTCTCTGATAAAATTCTACTAGATTCATTTCTGGTAAATAGTTTCTTTTGAGGGCAGTGTTGTTAAGGAGAACAGAATGTTCTGGATTTTTCTCTGACATTTACTGTGAAAACCTGGTAGAGCTCCTGGAGGTAAAACTGACAAAAGCTTAGGTGCTCCCCCTGGAATTTTTAACTCTCAAACTTGTCCACACTGAGTCTTCCAACAATTTAGTTGCAGTTCAGGTTTTCCTACCTCTGTACTGTTCCTGCAGAGGTTGCTGCTTCTGTACTATATGATTGCCTGTGTCTTCCAGTTTGTCTTTACAGCTTTGGATGCTGCAATTTGCCCTGTGACTTCACTCTCTGATGGATTTAAGAGATGTTGATTTTTCAGTTTGTTCATCTTTTCATTTGTCAAGATGAAAGGGTGATTTCTAAGCTCCTTAAGTGCTGGGGCAGAACCAGAAGTGAGATTATTTACTTTTTACTACTGAGTTTTGAGATTTCATTATTTTCTAGATAATAATCATTTGTCTAATATATTTGCAAATATCTCTCAGTCTCTAGCTTGTCTTGTTAAAGTCACATGAGTGATATATATATATATATATATATATATATATATATATATATTTGTACAGCAAAAGTTCTAATTTTGATGTCTAGATTATAACTTTTTTTCATTTATGGACCATGCTTGTGTTGTTACATCTAAGATCTCTTTGGGTAAAGTTCCGAATATCATCCCTTCCATTTTCTAAAAATTTTATGGTTCTGAATTTTGTATTTATCATTTAAGTCCATTATTCATTCTGAGTTAGTTTTTAGTAAAGTGTGAGGTTGGGTTGATTTTTTTTTTCTTTCCTTTTTGGCATATGGATGGCACATTACCCTAGCACCATGTGTGGAAAAGACTCTCCTATCTCCACAGAATTGCTTTTGTATGTTTGTCAAAAATCATTTGAGGGCATTTTTCTATTTAGAGGTTCTCCATTTTGTTATATCCATCTTTGTGCCTATCTTTCAGCTAACACCACACTGTCTTTATCATTGTAGCTATGAAGTCAGCCTTTATATTGACTAGAGTAATGCCTCCAGATTTATCCTTGTCAAGACTGTTTCAGTTATTCTGAGGTCTGTGCCTTTCCATATAAGTTTTATGTAGGTCTTTGATTTCTTTTATCATCATTTTTTAATTTTCAGTGCCAGATCCTCTACAAGTTTCATTCAGTTAAACTACATACTTTGATTTCTTTGGACCTCTGATAAATTGTGTGTTTTTAATTTTTTTCTACATGTTCATTGTTGGTATGTGGAAATATGTGTACTTTGTGTTGATATTTTGTGTGTATCCAGTGACCTTTTGGAATTCATTAATTAATTCCAGCAATTTTTGTGTATATAACTTGGGATTCTGTAGGAGGACAATCATATGATCTGCACATAAGGTCAGACTTTTTTCCATATTTCCATCTTAATGCCTTTATCTAGTTCCTTCCTTCCTTCCTTCCTTCCCTTCTTTTTCCTTATTGCTCTGGTAAGAACTTTCAGTGCTACAGTAGAATTTTCCAGTGAGACCATCTGGGCCTGGAGATTCCTTTTTTGGAGGTCTCAATAAATTCTATTTAATAATAAATAGAAGAAGAGATGGTTGGATGGCATCACCAACTCAATGGACATTAGTTTGAGCAAACTCCAGGAGATGGTGAAGGACAGAGAAACCTGGTGTGCTGCATGCAGTCCATGGGGGCCACAAAGAGTCGGACATGACTTAGCAACTGAACAACAATAATCAATTCATTTTCTTTAGGGGCCATAGCACTACTCATGATATGTTTCATGTTGGTTGAGTTTTAATAATCTTTGATTTTTGAGGATGTGATCCATTTCTTATAAGTCTTTGCATTTATCTGTGTACAGCTTTCATAGTACTCCCTTATTATTTTCTAATGGCCCCAAGATCTGTAGTGATATCCTCTATTTCATCCTTGATATTGGTGATGTGTATTGCCTCTTTTTAATTTTGTCAGTCTTGCTATAGGTTTATCATTTTATGGATTTTTTCAAAAGATTGTTATTGATTTATTAATTGTCTCTATGGCTTCCTGCTTGCAATTTCATTGTTTTTGATCTTTATTATTTCCATGTTTCTGATTGCTTTTTAGATGTAAGTTCAGTTTCCCTTTCAACAGATCTGACACCTTCTCAAAAGAAAGTGTAGAGCAAATTTACACAATCTCATTGCTTTTTAGTGGGGATGTAAGTTTAAGTAAATGTAGGTGAAAGTCACTCAGTCATGTCTGACTCTTTGAGACCCCATGGACTATACAGTCCATGGAATTCTCTAGGCCAGAATACTGGAGTGGGTAGCCTTTCCCCTCTCCATAGGATCTTCCTAACCCAGGGAACCTGACAAAGGATGAGTCACATAGTTTTGCTGACTTCAGGGTAGAAACTGAAGCTCAGCTTTCACTGATCCCCACTGATGCCACAGAAGGTTGAGAGAAGGAAACAGAATAACAATCAGTCTCACCTCCTACCACATCATTCAACCCCATTAATGCTGGGTGTGGAGATTCAGTTTCTAACTGGGCTAAAATGACATCAGAAGTGGCCGAAAAGTGGAGAGTTGACTAGCCCTGACTTGCCTCACCTTGTTCAGTCTCACTGATGCCAGGTATCTCCCACTGAGCCTTACTGACACCAGTGGGAATGAAGCCTAGTGTTAACCGGTTCCACTTCAGACTGCCTCATTAAGTCTTTCTAATGCTGGTGAGGCTGGAGGCTCAGCTAGCTACTAAACCCTACTAATGTTCTCTGGCAGGAGAATCAGTGCTCCAACTGCCTCTGCTGGGTGGGGTACAGAAAATTAGCTCCTTGATAAGTACTGCAGACACTACTCTGCAGAGGAATCAAAGCAAGGCCATCTATATCTGCTGTGTGAGAAATGAAGGATCAGCATCCTGTTTGTCCCAGCTGACAGTGCGCAGTAGAGGAATGGGAATTCTCCACCCACTTCAGGGGAGAGGGCAGTTGAGGAGAATATCAGCTCCCTACTCAGCTTCATTGAAACCACAGGGGAAAGGTTTTTCCACTAGTGCTTGACTAGACTAAGACAGGTATTGTCCAAGTTTTCCACTGTGTTAGACCACTGTTTTTACAGCGCTTTCACTAGGCAAATGGGATTTCATGGAGCTTTTTTTAAAAATTGTGTCTATTGTCTGTTCTGGATTACGGTTCTCTGTACCACTCTCTCCAAGAAATGCAGGAGACAATAAAGAAATCCAGGGTACTCACCACCATGTTATTCCTTAAGTCCCCATATCCCCATGCAACCTGCCTTCTTTCTTCCACCTTTCAGAGTCTTCCTATGCTTGTTCATTGTGTTATGTCAGGGATTTTTAGTTGTAAGGGGCAAGACCAGGAGGAACAGGACTACTCTATCTTGGTGGAACTGGAAATAGGCATTCAGAATTTAATTTTATCATATGAACAAATATATTTTGCTTATTTGGGCCCCATCTAGAGTAAATTTATTTTTCAAAGTAAGAATTTTAAAAGAAAAATAAAAGAATCTTAAAAGAAACACTTAAGCTCTGAAGTCATTATAGGTTTGCTTAGTTGTTTGATTTTTAATTCATAAAGTGAGAAAACTAAACAGGACGACCTCTAATATTTTTCCAGCTCTGGCAATCTAAGATTCTAAGTGCATTATAGAAATAGAATAAGTGATGATTCCAAGGCACTTAGTACACATTTCAGTCTCCATCTTCACATTAAATCTTCAGAGACAGAATTTGACCTTTTAACTTCAAGATCTAAGATTTTCTATTTGACAGACAACTATTTAGTGCATTTGGTTCCTACATGCAAATCTATATCCTCAGTACAAATAGAGCGTGATTGAGTGCCAATATTATTATTATAATTTTTATAAGAGTTTATGAGAAGCACATAAGTTTAGATTAAAGCTTCAGCTCTGGGCGGTGTCTCAGAGAAAAGGTCACCTTACTTAAGGCAGCACGAGCTCTGGAGCAAGTAGACCTCCACCTATGCACTTGGACTAAATCCCACTTCACCCACATCTTATCTGTGTCAACTGGAAAGGTCAATTAACTCAGATTTCTCACCTCTAAAGTGAAAATATTTATCTGTCTCACAGAGTTTATATTACACAAGAAAAATAAATATAGGTAAATCTTTGAGTATTGTGTCTGGAAAAGATAAGTACTTAACAGTAACAGCTAATGATAAAAAGGTTCATGACAAAAATTCACCTCCTCTTCCTCACCTTCCTCCTCCTCACCTTCTTCCTCCTTCTCGTCATTACCCCTATTTTTCATCCAGATGGTAGAAAGTGGTTTCTAAGAACAAAACTCCTGATTCCTACTGTCTAAATTCCAATGCCTGTCCTCCACTAGCTGTGTCACCTTTAACAGATTACTTATGCTCAGTGTGTCTCATTTTCTCTAAAATGAGAATGATAATTGTGCCCACCTCATAAGGCTACTGTGACAATTAAATAAGCTTAATGGATACAAAGTGCTTAGAATCATGCTTGATGTATATTGAGTACTCAGTATACAAAAACTATTGTTTACACCTAAAATATATTGCTGTCTCTGACCACTTGATATTGGAATATGAAGTCAGTTCAATCAACACTGAAGAAAACATCATTTCTAACTGAGCTGATTGGATATTCTCACATCAGTCAGTCATTCTCTCGCTTTGTCAGCTAGGCGAATACTTTAAATGTCCTAAATGACTCTAGTGAATACAAGGCATCTGCTTTAAAATGGAAAACACTTGAAACAGTTTGCTTTTGCTAAGCCCCCTAACCATTTTAGGTACCTAAAACCTGGAGACCCTTCTTTGCATTTTCTTATTTGTATAAGCTTGTAGAGTTCAGAATCTCAGTCTTAGGGCCTCTTCCTCAACCCCAATCACTCTGTCATGAAAAAGATTGATAATTTTTTTTTTTTACTTTACTATATTGTATTGGTTTTGCCATACATCAACATGAATCCACCACGGGTGTACACGTGTTCCCAATCCTGAATCCCCTCTCCCACCTCCCTCCCCTACCATCCCTGTGGGTCATCCCAGTGCACCAGCCTCAAGCTTCCTGTATCCTGCATCAAACCTGGACTGGTGATTCGTTTCTTATGTGATACTATACATGTTTCAATGCCATTCTCCCAAATCATCCCACCCTCTCCCTCTCCCACAGAGTCCAAAAGACTGTTCTATACATCTGTGTCTCTTTTGCTGTCTCGCATACAGGGTTATACAGAGTGAAGTAAGCCAGAAAGAAAAACACCAATACAATATACTAAAGCATATATATGGAATTTAGAAAGATGGTAAAGATTGAGAATTTTAATTGAGTTCCACAAAATAGTGGTAAAGTCCCAAACTGTTCTGAAAATATCCAAAACAAAGCTCCAGGCAGTGTCTTTTGAAAACAGTATTCCACCAACCATATTTAAAATATAATGATCATTTTAAAAAATGGTAACATAATACATCCATACTCCAGTGATGGCAGTAAATATACAACTGTACGACAATTGTTAAGAAAATAATCTTCAGGTTTTCTAAGAACCATGAAAAATGGTTTTATTAAATGAAATTTGACTGACCACTCTATTCTTTTACCTCTCACTAGTATGTACAACTTCTGATTTCTAAAAATATTTATTACTGACTGACTTAGACAATTATCTTCTTTGCTCACCAACATAAAAACAGTTAAAGAATTTATCTATTTAAGGAAATATTTTTTTAAAAAAGCGATATTTATGGAGACTTTACCAGCATGGAAAAATAATTATGGCATAATGTTAGGTGGCAAAAATGATGTGCAAAGTATCTAACCAATGTTTTAACTACATACAATATACATACATATTTTTAGCAAATGGTGGTGAACTCAGAAGATGGAAATACTGAGCTGGGTGATGGGAATATAGATATAGTCATCCCCACTGATCCTCAAGAACTTCTGTGAATCACAAGCTGGAATCAAGATTGGCAGGAGAAATATCAACAAACTCAGATATGCAGATGATACCACTCTAATGGTAGAAAGTGAAGAACTATAAAGCCTCTTGATGAGAGTGAAAGAGGAAAATGAAAAAGCTGGCTTAAAAATCAGCATTCAAAAAACTAAGATCATGGCATCCAGTCCCATCACTTCATGGCAAATTGAAGGGGAAAAAGTGAAAACAGTGACATTTTATTTTCTTGGGCTCCAAAATCACTGCTGATTGTGACTGCAGCCATGAAATTCAAAGACACTTGCTCCTGAGAAGAAAAACTATGACCAACCTAGAGAGCATATTAAAAAGCAGAGACATCACTTTGCTGACCAAGGTCTGTGTAGTCAAAGTTTTGGTTTTCCCAGTAGTCATGTATGGATGTGAGAGTTGGACCATAAAGAAGGCTGAGCACCAAATAATGGATGCTTTAGAATTGTGGTGCTGGAGAAGACTGTTGAGTCTCTTGGACTGCAAGGGAATCAAATCAGTCAATCATAAAGGAAATCAGTCCTGAATATTCATTGGAAGGACTGATGCTGAAACTGAAGCTCCAGTACTTTGGCCACCTGATGCAAGAGCTGACTCATTGGAAAACACCCAGATCCTGGGAAAGATTGAGGGCAGGAGGAGAAGAGGGCAACAGAGGATGAGATAGTTGGATGACATAACCAACTCAATGGACATGAATTTGAGCAAATTCCAGGAGATAGTAACGGACAGGAGAGCCTGGCATGCTGCAGTCCATGGGTCACAAAGAGCTGGAGACAACTTGGCCACTGAAAACAGCAATAACAATAGCTGTGACAAGGAAGTAGAATCCTGTGAGGCAAATGAGTTTTATTAATCAGTTATTTCTTCAAATCATATTTTTGTTTCCTACTTCTAGTCTACAGTGTCACCACTGGGCTTTAGAGATACTGAGTAAAATGAAAAGTACCCTAGAAAGACCTGGCTCCTCTGCCCTCCATTAGCAGAGTCCTGCCCATTCTATGCACACACGGATACCCAGCTATGATTCTCCTCTCTGGCCCACTGGGTCATTACTACATAGCTTCTCTAACCCAGCCCAGCATGACTTCCTGCATATTAAAGGACAGAACAGTCCATAACCTTCTTTCTTGGCCTACAAGCCTCTCTACATGCGTCTCTACACTCCTTTCAGCCTCCAACAGATGGAAGAACACAGTCTCTCTGCTAAGGTATCCATTTTTCTTGACTTCTTTTCTGTCTCTCACAGCTGTTTTTCAAAAGCCCTTCCTGTGCTCTGCCTTCCATTTACACTCTTTGCTCTGCCAAATGCCCAGCTCTCTACTTCAGATTCCTTCCACACAACCTTGTCAGCCACTGTACATCTGGAAGAAATTCTGAGAGAGGTGTTTCTCAGGGAATGTGATACAACCTGCACAGCCATCCCAGCACTCCACCAATGCCAAGCAGCCCTGCGCCTTGGTTGTGTGGAAAAACTCAACATTATTGTCAACTGATGAGTCAGCTGCTCCAGAAGTGCATCTGATAAGATGCACAATTACAAGTTTTCATGTAATGACTGTTTTGAGAACAATATTATTCCTTGTCTTGCTCATGGGGGTGGGGGGAAACTAGAACTTTTATACAAAAGCCCTTAGATTTTTTTTTCCAATTAATGCAATTTCCTTGAAACAACTGCAGAAGGCTAACAAACATGTCCAAATAAAAGCCATGATAGACTCATGCCTCTTATAATTAAGATATGCATCAAGATGACACGGCAGTGCCATTCCCCCTCATCCCCCTCTCTGCCATGCACACGCACAAGGGCTTTTCACATAACTAACAGAATCTCTTTGGCCATGAAAAAAGTTCAAAACCAATTTTTTTTATTCATTCTATTGTACACTGGTAAAAAGGGAAAGCTCTGGATTCAACCTGAGTTTAAACAGCTTCACCAGGACAAGTTACTTCCCTTTTATCGACCTCAGTATTCTTACAAAGAGTAATAGTGCAGAACTCAGGGTTGTTGTCGGAGAAGGCAATGGCACCCCACTCCAGTACTCTTGCCTGGAGAATCCCATGGACAGAGGAGCCTGGTGGGCTGCGGTCCATGGGGTCGCTGAGAGTCGGACACGACTGAGCGACTTCACTTTCACTTTTCACTTTCATGCATTGGAGACGGAAATGGCAACCCACTCCAGTGTTCTTGCCTGGAGAATCCCAGGGACGGGGCAGCCTAGCAGGCTGCTGTCTATGGGGTCACACAGAGTCGGACACGACTGACGCGACTTAGCAGCAGCAGCAGCAGCAGGGTTGTTGTGAAGATTAAGTGAGATAATGTGAAGTATTTAGCATAATACCTCAACTAGAGTACATTTCCAGTAAGTGCTAGTGTTACTGATATGATTCCACACGTTTGCTGAAATGCATCAAGGAAACTATGCCATCATCATGACTGATACCATGACTTCATTCTAAATGGATAGAATATCACTTTCAAGATTCAATATATTGAATACAGGACAATTAAAGATCAATTTTTTTAAAAAAGAATAGAATATAATCTTATGAAAGATGAAAGGATTGATGGATACAATGTGCCTGAAACAAGATAATTTCAAGTAAATACTTATGTTAGCTCTAGTTTTTCTGCCAAGGAAGGTATAAATATCATCACCTTGGTTTTCATAGTCTGTACTGTCCAATGAAACAACACAGACACTCCTACCTTCAGAAGTTAAATTTTTTTCCAAAAGCTGAATTTAACAGAATTAACCTCAAAAATGAATGTACTCTATTGACTATTACTTAATGAATGTCTTCAGTGTGGCACTTGCAAGAGACATGTGTTAGGTAGCCTGTCCAAACAGAAAAGTGCTGTACACAGGCCATCTGGAATCATAACCAATAGTGCGGTGAAGGCGCTTTACACAGTCACCTACCTGGTGAATGTCGCAGCTTTCTGTGTGATCACAAGATCAGCAATTTTCAAAGTCAAAATAAATATGAAAGGGAAATAATTTTTCTAGTAGAATCTAGGATTTTCATTTCCAGGGCAGCTATAAAAAATGAAAAGATATATGAGAGTCACCAGAATAAGGTTCTAGGTTACACAAATAAGTGTGTTATCCCCCTATCATCCCAGGAGCTCCAATCTCAAATCACATTTCTCTCACAGTGAGTATTGACCAGGTGTCTTCCTCTATTGAAACTGAGAGAACGAGTCTATAGGAAAAAGGGAGAGTGACAGACTGTTTTCCAAAGATGGCCACATCAATATATGTTTTTTAAGGCAAACTTTTTATTATGAGGACTAACTTCTTTGTTAAACTTTTTATTTTGTATTGGGGTATGGCCAGTTAACAACATTGTAATAGTTTCAGGTGAACAGGGAAGGGACTCAGCCATACATATATCCATGTATCCATTCTGACCCAAACTCCCCTCCTATCCGGGCTGCCATATAACACTGAGCAGAGTTCCTGTGCTATATGCTAGGGCCTTGTTGGTTATCTAGTTTAAATACAGCAGAGCCACACCAATATATTTATTTCATCCACATTTTACAAAGGGAATGACGTTCCTCCCACTGAGGTGGGGTCTGTACTCCGTCCCCTTGTATCAGAACAGGAGCTGGTGACTGCCCAAGTTCCCACATGGCAGAAGTGAGGCCAGAACTTTGGCACTAGATATAATATGTAAGAAGCTTCTACTTGTCTTTCTCTCTTTGAACTTGCACCTTTGGAAACCAGCCACAATGTTATGAATACTTTCTGGGCTACATGAAGAGAGCACATGTAGGTGTTCCAGCAACAAGTTCTACAAAGGTCTAAACCTACACACAGCATCAATTGCCAGACATGAGAGGGAGCAAGCTTTTAGACGGTTCCAGTCTTGATCTGTTGGAACTTTCCAGCTGAGCGGAGCTCCAAACATCACACAGCAGAGACAAGCTGTACCCACTGGGCCCTGTCTGCATACCCAAACCACAGACACTGTGAACATAATAAATGGTTGTTTTACACCACTGAGTTTGTTATACAATCACATTAACTGCAACAGGAAGTTAAATTAGGTTGCAGGGGAAAAGTATTCAATTCCTGCTCTCTCCTCCTTTAAGTACACACTGCCTGCTTGGAGGCACTTGTTTTATCAGTGCACGAGTTAGCTATAGATTGGCTGCTAAAACGGGTAATTTACCTTCTTGACTCTTGGGAAGACGTTTTTCCAGAGGGGCAAACTTTTGAAGCTGACAGGCAAGTGAAGCCCACAAATAAAACATTAGATTCAGATTCTCCTACAGATAACAATCTCAAAGTTCAAGCTCATGATCAATCTCAAAGCAGTACAGCTAGTTTTCATTGGGATAAAAGAGTTGAAAACACATTTGGAGAACATTGCTACCAAGTGTCAGAGAAATGCTCATCTTCTCTTCCACCTCCTTAGTTTCTTTCTGAAACCCTCCAGCCCACTCCAGGGCCCTTGGCATGCCCACTTGCTTTCCCTGACTCCATAATGAGGTTAAATTCATTCACACTAATGTAGAAATCTGGCTGATAGCTATAATGCATCTCTGTGATAGCTTGCCACCCAGATCTTCCTTTCAGAACCAATACATTTATTTCCCCAACTGCCAGCTCAGCACAGTCCATCCGTGTGAATTACCTATCCAAGTTCAAGGTCACAATTCTTGCCAAGAGGCAACACAGTGCCTCCAGTGACTGTTTCATGGAGAATACCAGGTCTCTGCCTCATTAGAGGGTACCTTCAAGGAAGTATCATCCCAGCTCCAGAGCACTCTGTGGCCTCAGCTGCAGCCTCCATTGCAAGTACATCATAGGTTAGCTTCTCCCTCTGTCCAATCCTGCTTCTTCTCCCTTTCAGGCCATTCCCATTAGACCACTTGCACCCAGATCTTTGTCACAGAGCTTTATTTCTGGACACCCAACCCATAACACATCTCCAGTGGAATATTTACAAAGGTGAAAGACCAAAAAGAGTGAAGCCTTGATGGTGGAATGTCAAGTATTAGCTAGCAGATTAACTGGGATTGAGACAGGAAAGGTCATCCTGGCTCAGAGTCAGAATTTGGTTTTTATTTTTTTGATAGTGACTTTCTGGAGTATGTACTAAGAAAGATTCTGAGGCAAAACCAGTGCTTGAGGGAAGAAATATCCTATGATCAACCGGTTATTGTGTACCTTGGACAACAGAAGGGCTAAGCGAGAACAATAACCACCAGGCAGTTATTGTTTTAGTAATAATTCACAAATACTATTTAGAAAATACATAATTTTGTTACATCTTTATTTTTTTATTATTGAGGTAAAATAAAATGAAATGCTAACCTTTTTAAAGTATACAATTCAATATAATTAAGTACATTTGCAACGTTCAACTACCACCTAGTTCCAAGACATTTCACAACCCCAAAAGGAGACTTCAAAGGCAACTATTCATCTGCTTTCTGTTTCTACAGATTTATCTATTCGGAACTATTATGTCGTCTTGGATAATTGACTCTGCTATCATTACATAATACCCCTCTTTATCCATGATAATTACCCTTGTCCTGAAGTCAGCTTTGTCTGAAATTAATATAACTACTCTAGTTTTCTTTTAACTAGTGTTAGCATGGTATATGTTTCTTCAGCTCTTTCATTTTAATTTATATGTGTTTCCATATTTAAAGTGGATTTCTGGTTGACAACATATAATTGGGTCTTGTTTTTTGATCCACTCTGACAGTCTGTCTTTTAATTGGTGTCATTAGACAAGTGGTTATTGACTTAGTTAATGTCTACTGTATTTATTATGATCTTCTATTCACTGAACTTGTTTTTTGTTTCTGTTTTTGTCTTCTGTATTTATTCTTTCTGTGGTTTTAGTTGAACATTTTATGTGATGCTGTTTAACCTATCAATTACACTTTTTTATTAACTTTTTCAGTGGTTGTCCTAGACTTCGCAATCCACACTCACAAACCCAATGCAAACCCATTTTCAAGTAACTCTATACTTCTTCATGAGTAGAGCTTAAACAAACTGTTCCTAATTCATACTTCCTATCCCTTGTAACATAGCTGTCAATTATTTCACTTACTCATAAGCTACAACCATTGAATTTACTGCTGCTACTATTATTTTCAAGCTGGTTTTAAAAAAGGCAGAGGAACCAGAGATCAAATTGCCAACATCTGCTGGATCATCGAAAAAGCAAGAGTTCCAGAAAAACATCTATTTCTACTTTACTGACTGTGCCAAAGCCTTTGACTGTGTGGACCACAATAAGCTGTGGAAAATTCTGAAAGAGATGGGAATACCAGACCACCTGATCTGCCTCTTGAGAAACCTGTATGCAGGTCAGGAAGCAACAGTTAGAACTGGACATGGAACAACAGGCTGGTTCCAAATTGGAAAAGGAGTACGTCAAGGCTGTATATCGTCACCCTGCTTGTTTAACTTATATGCAGAGTACATCCTGAGAAACGCTGGGGTGGATGAAGTACAAGCTGGAAACAAGATTGCCAGGAGAAATATTGATAACATCAGATATGCAGATGACACTACCTTTATGGCAGAAAGTGAAGAACTAAAGAGCCTCCTGATGAAAGTGAAAGAGGAGAGTGAAAACGTTGGCTTAAAGCTCAACATTCAGAAAACTAGGATCGTGTCATCCGGTCCCATCACTTCATGGCAAATATGGGGAAACAGTGGAAACAGTGGCTGACTTGATTTTTTGGGCTCCAAAATTACTGCAGATGGTGATTGCAGCCATGAAATTAAAAGACGATTACTTCTTGGAAGGAAAGTTATGACCAACCTAAATAGCTTATTAAGAAGCAGAGACATTACTTTGCCAACAAAGGTCCATCTAGTCAAGCCTATGGTTTTTCCAGTAGTCATGTATGGATGTGAGAGTTGGACTATAAAGAAAACTGAGCGCTGAAGAATTGATGCTTTTGAACTGTGGTGTTGGAGAAGACTCTTGAAAGTCCCTTGGACTGCAAGGAGATCCAACCAGCCCATCCTAAAGGAGATCAGTCCTGGGTGTTCATTGGAAGGACTGATGTTGAAGCTGAAACTCCAATACTTTGGCCACCTGATGAGAAGAGCTGACTCATTGGAAAAGATCCTGATGATGGGAAAGATTGAGGGCAGGAGGAGAAGGGGATGACAGAGGATGAGATGGTTGGATGGCATCACCGACTCAATGGACATGAGTTTGGGTAAACTCCAGGAGTTGGTGATGGACAGGGAGGCCTGGCGTGCCACAGTTCATGGGGTCACAAAGAGTCAGATACGACTGAGCAACTGAACTGAACTGAACTATTATTTTAAACTTCTGAACTGAACTGAACTATTATTTTAAACAAACTCTTACCTGTTAGATCAACTATCATGAAAATCGCTGTCATGTCCGATTCTTTGCAACCCCATTCATCATACAGTCCATGGAATTCTCCAGGCCAGAATACTGGAGTGAGTAGCAATTCCCTTCTCCAGGGGATCTTCCCAACCCAGGGATTGAACCCAGATCTCCCAAATTGCTAGATTCTTTACCAGCTGAGCCACCAGGGAAGCCTTAGATCAACTAAGACTAATACAAATAAAAGTTATTTCACCTTCACTTATTCCTTTTTCTAATGCTCTTCCTATCTTCATGTGGGTACAAGTTTCTGACATATCATTTTCCTTCTCTCTGAAGAACTTCTTTCAACATTTCTTGCAAGATAGGTCTTAACAGCAAATCCTCTCAATTTTTATTTGTCTAAGTCTTCTTCCATCCCGTTTGAAGGATAATTTCAATGGCTAGAAGAGTCTAGACTAGTGGGGTTTTTTTGCAATCAACACTAAATATTTCACTTCACTCTCTTATTTCTATGGCTTCTGGGGAAAAATGAAATGTAATTCTTATCTTTGCTCCTCTACAGGTAAGCTGTTTTTGTCTTTAGCTTCTTTCAAAAGTTTTTCTTTATCTTTGATTTTGTGCAGTTTTAATTTGATATGGCTAGTATAGCTTTTGGAGAAGGCAATGGCACCCCACTCCAGTCCTCTTGCATGGAAAACACCATGGACGGAGGAGCCTGGTGGGCTGCAGTCCATGGGGTCGCTAAGAATCGGACATAACTGAGCGACTTCCCTTTCACTTTTCACTTTAACACATTGGAGAAGGAAATGGCAACCCACTCCAATGTTCTTGCCTTGAGAATCCCAGGGACGGCAGAGCCTGGTGGGCTGCCATCTATGGGGTCGCACAGAGTCGGACATGACTGAAGAGACTTAAGCAGCAGCAGTATAGCTTTTGTTTCTTCATTTGTTTTAAAGCATGTATCTTCTGTTTTTTTTTTTTTTTTTTTAATTGAAGTAGAGTTGATTTAAAATCTTGTTAGTTTCAGGTGTACAGCAAATTGAATGCACTATACATATACATACACACTCTCTTTTAAGATTCTTTTAGAGTTCTTCGAGCTTTTTATATCTCTGATTTGGTGTGTCTGACATTAATTTGTAGAAATTCTCATTATTGCTTCAAGTATTTCTTCTGTTCCTTTCTCTCTTTCACCAGCTTCTGGCATTCCCATTATCTGTAAGGTATACCTTTTGTAGTTGCCCCACAATTCTTAAATATTCCATTTAGTGTTTTTGCACTCTTTCTTCTCTTTGTTTTTTTCTTTTGGAAACACTTGCTGTTGATATACTTTCAAGCTCACTGATTCTTTCCTCAAGGCATGTCCAGGTTACTAAGGAGCCCATCAAAGGCATTCTTCATTTACATTACAGTGTTTCTAATTTCTAGCATTTCTTTATTCTTTCTTAGAATTTCTACCTCCCCAATTACATTACCCATCTTTTCTTGCATGTTGTCTACTTTTCCACTAGAACTCTTAGCATATTAATCATAGTTTTAAATTCCTAGTGTAATAATTCCAGCATTGCCATCATGAGTCTGGTTCTGATGTTTGCTCTATCCCTGCAAACTGTTTTGTTAATTTCTCTTTTGTATGCCTTGTCTTTTTTTTTTTTTTTTTTGGTGAAAGCTGGACATAATATATGGGGTCAAAAGAACTGTGGCACAAAAACTTCTGGTGAGGAGGAGGGAAGCAAGCATTCTATACTTCTATGATTAGGTCTCAGTCTTTAAATAAGCGTACCCCTAGACTGTGACCTCTTGCCTGGAAAATCCCATGGACAGAGGAGCCTGGTAGGCTGCAGTCCACAGGGTCGCTAAGAGTCGGACATGACTGAGAGACTTCACTTTCACCTTTCATTTTCATGCATTGGAGAAGGAAATGGCAACACACTCCGGTATTCTTGCCTGGAGAATCCCAGGGACGGGGGAGCCTGGTGGTCTGCTGTCTATGGGGGTCACACAGAGTCGGACATGACTGAAGTGACTTAGCAGCAGCAGCAGCAGACTGTGACCTTTACAAATGTTTCTCCATCCCACATTCTCTAGCAGAGACCAGAAAAGGCTGGAGAAGTACATTTCCCACCCCCCAGGTCAACTGTGCTCTCACAACACTTGAGTATATTAGATTCAGGTAAAATCACCTCTTTCAAGAAGACCTTATTAAGAATGGAATGCTCTGGGAATATTTCAGAATAACTACTTCTCGCCTTTCCTGTCCAAAGCAGGAGATTTTTTCCAGTCTTCACTGGGAGGACCTGGTGGGGCTCCTAGAGGTAAAACTTTCAAAAGAGAGGCCCTTCAAGACTATGTACCACTGGAGTAATTTTTTACTCTCATACTTGTTCACACTGAGCCTCGAGAAATCCATCAACTACAGTTTAGGTTT
Organism: Bos grunniens; assembly: GCF_055505025.1. Lineage (NCBI taxonomy): Eukaryota > Metazoa > Chordata > Mammalia > Artiodactyla > Bovidae > Bos > Bos grunniens. Next base: position 118,261,295 of record NC_141194.1, on the reverse strand, counting down.
TCCTACTCTGGAGAAGGAATGACTATTTTCATGGCCATTTCTTCCTGCCCTTTTGGTTTTGTGGATGGGTAACTCGGGCTGGTCTGTAAATTTTTATTATGTCAGAAAAGTTGACTATGTAGAGGTGGCTGCCCTCTCAAACCACAACTCATTTGAGGGTCTTTAAATCTCTAGCACTCATAGAGCTACTCTGAAGGTGCCCCTGATCTCTCAGTTACAACTTCCTGAAGGAGCCCTTGCTTACTGTAATTTGTAATTGCACCCCAAACAACTTTCATTCTTCTCTGCAAAACTGACATGCAGATAAAGAACCTTCTAGCTATCCCTGGCACACCAACTGTCAGGCGTTAATCTAAGAGACTGACAGGCATTTTCTCATTGAATTCTCAGGGGTGGGGATAGGGGACGATAAGATGTAGTAGCCCCATTTTACAGAAAAGAACACGAAGTCTCACAGAGGTGAAATTATTTGCCCAAAGCCATGACCCCAGATGTTTGTGTGCAGGCATGTTTAGTCACTCAGCTGTACCTGACTCTTTCCAACCCCATGGACTACAGCCCACCAGGCTCCTCTGTCCGTGGGATGTGCCAGGCAATAATACTGGAGTAGGTAGCCATTGCCTTTTCCAGGGGAAACTTCCCAGTCCAAGAATCAAACCCACACCTGCTGCATTGCGGGTGGATTCTTCACCCACTGAGTCATCAAGGAAATCCCAAGGTATGCAGGCTTGAAAACTTGACATAGTATGTACTGTACTATACTATATGTAATATACTATTCAAAAAAATACTTGTACTTACTAAGGAATATTGCAAGACCAAAGAACCTAAAAGGAGAAGAAATGTTCTATGATTTCTCAGTACCCTTTCCTCTGTATAGGTCTGAGATCCAAAGACTAGATAGCTAGCCTACTGTATCGAATTTGGTCTGTCTTGTGTTTTCTATTAAATTTATTTATTAACTTATTAAATTTATGCAGAGGTAATACACACCATTCAAGTATGACCTAAATCAAATCCCTTACGATTATACAGAGGAAGTGACAGATTCAAGGGATTAGATCTGATGGAGTACCTGAAGAACTATGGACAAAAGTTTGTGACATTGTACAGGATCAAGACCTGTACAATGTCAGAATAACTGACAAGTGATCAAGACAATCCCCAAGAAAAACAAATGAAAAAAGAGAAAATGGTTGTCTGAGGAAGCCTTAAAAATAGCTGAGAAAAAAAAAAAAGTGAAAGGCAAAGGATAAAAGGAAAGATATACCCATCTGTATGCAGAGTTCCAAAGAATAGCAAGGAGAGATAAGAAACCCTTCCTCAGTGATCAATGCAAAGAAGTAAAGGAAAACAATAGAATGGGAAAGGCTAGAGATTTCTCCAAGAAAATTAGAAATACCAAGGGAACATTTCATGCAAAGACAGGCACAAAAAAGGACAGAAAAAGTATGGACCTAACAGAAGCAGAAGAGATTAAGAAGAGGAGGCAAGAATACACAGAACTATACAAAAAAAACTTCATGACCCAGATAACCATGATGGTGTGATCACTCACCTAGAACCAGGCATCCTGGAGTCCAAAGTCAAGTGGGCCTTAGGAAGCACCACTACAAAGCTAGTGGAGGTGATGGAATTCCAGCTGAGCTATTTCAAATCTTAAAGGATGTTGCTGTTAAACTGCTGCAATCAATATGCTGGCAAGAGGAACTAAAGAGCCTCTTGATGAAAGTGAAAGAGGAGAGTGAAAAAGCTGGCTTAAAGTTCAACATTCAAAGAACTTAGATCATGGCATTTGGTCCCATCACTTCATGGCAAATAGATGGGGAAACAATGGAAACAGTGACAGACTTTATTTTCTTCGGCTCCAAAATCAATGCAGATGGTGACTGCAGCTATGAAATTAAAAGATGCTTGCTCCTTGGAAGAAAAGCTATGAGAAACCTAGACAGCATATTAAAAAGCAGAGATATTACTTTGCTGACAAAGGTCCGTCTAGTCAAACCCATGGTTTTTCCAGTCATGTCATGCTAAGTCACTTCGGTGGTGTCCAGCTCTTTGTGACCCCATGGACCATAATCCAGCCAGCTCCTCAGTCCATTGGATTTTCCCAGCAAGAATACTGGAGTGGGTTGCCATTCCCTTCTTTTCCAGTAGTCATGGATGAATGTGAGTTGGACCATAAAGAAAGCTGAGCACCGAAGAATTGACGCTTTTCAACTGTGGTGTTGGAGAAAACTCTTGAGAGTCCCTTGGACTGCAAGGAGATCAAGCCAGTCAAGCCTAAAGGAAATCAGTTCTGAATATTCATTAGAGGGACTGATGCTGAAGCTGAAACTCCAATCCTTTGGCCACCTGATACGAAGAACTGACTCACTGGAAAAGACCCTGATGCTGGGAAAGATTGAAGGCAGGAAGAGAAGGGGACAACAGAGGATGAGATGGTTGCATCACATCACCAACTCTATGGACATGAGTTTGAGCAAGCTCCAGGAGTTGGTGATGGACAGGGAAACCTGGTATGCTGCAGTCCATGGGGTCCCAAAGAGTTGGACAAGACTGAGTGATTGAACTGAACTGAACTGAATACATTTGGCCCCTAAAATTTTATCACAGGTTATAAAAAATAGATCATGAAAATCTACTACTACAATTATTACTATAAATTAAGAAAAATTTGACTTAATGCTAGTCCTTCAAATGTTAAGAGTGCACTGAACTCACTACTTTGTTATCCTTCAGCTAGCTGATTAGAAGGACTATGAAAAGCAAAACCAAAGTAATATGAAACAGAACAAAGGCCTCACTGAAAGTGGGTCCTCCAAAACTCCAAAATTTCAAAATGTGTAGGAAAACTATGAGATTTTTTAAACAAAGAAAAAAAAATATCCCTTCTTTAGCGAAACAGTTAGGAGGAGATGAGTCCTGTGTGTGAAGTCACACAGACAGGAAGGCAGACAACCCCTGTGATGAATGATGCTCCATGCAGGACGTCATAGATTAGAGAGCAGGCGGCACATTCACGCAGGTGCCACACTGTGAGCTGACAGATCTGAGGTTTGGTGCTGAAGTTGTCTAAGGTCATCTCCATTGCTTCGTGGTAATTGTTCTCAATTACCCCAGCTGCTGAATTCCACAAAGACATTTTCCAAATGTGTACATAATTTTCTAAGCAATATCTGAAATGCAGGAACTCAAGTATGTTTAGGCATCAGTGCCACCAAAGGGGAAATTCCAGAAGGCAGCCTGTAAAACTAAGTATGCTATCATAACATCTTTGAGTTTCTATACAGCAAATATGCATATTTGCCCTTATCAGTCTGATGAAATGTCAAGAGATGATAACATTAAAATAAGTCGATAAGAGTTCATACTCTTTACGTTAGACTGCCTGAATTTGAATCCCCACTACATCACTTTTTATGTGGCCTTCATTTCTCATTCCCTAAGGATGATGATAACAAAAATATTAGGCTCATTAATTAGTTGTGAGAGTTAAATGACATTATGCATGTGAGGTGCTTGATATTTAACAAGTGCTAAGCAAATGCTGGATACATAGACATAATTATTTTAAAATGTTAGACAATATTAGTATTAGTGGCATTCACTGTTAGTGAAGCATTTCAATCCAAAGAAATTATTCTTAGCTTAAATGTGCATTGCTTTATAGTTTATTCAAATATTAATAACATAATTATTCAGGGTCCTTTAAATATTATGCTGTTTTAATACAAAAAAATAATTATTTAAGTAAAGTAAGTATATCTACTGTTTTTACCCATCACTTTATGACAAATGTACTGTACAATGTGACTGATCGGGTCCTTCTCTACCCCGTCGATGATGTTTATACTGGAATGTGCCTTCAAAACTCGGCCTTGCTCCACAGAGACACAAAGGCTTCAGGACATTTGACATAGAAGAGAAAAGCAGCAGTAACATTTGTTCCTATGTAGATTTGATGTTGGTACATAGTAGAAAACCTCATGAGATGATTGATATTTGGTCTCGGTTGCAGAGTGCTCATTTAAAATGCTGAATTATGTGCAAACTACATTTTACATAGAAATGTATCTCAAATAGTTCCCATTTGTGTTCTCTTCCATTAGAGGTCATTTCTATGTAAAACCATCAAAATTGCCTTTATAGGTCATGTCCATTTGACGGCCTCTAAACCCTTCAGTTCAGACGGTAAAGCATCTGCCTGCAATGCGGGAGACCTGGGTCCGATCCCTGGGTCGGGAAGATCCCCTGGAGAAGGAAATGGCAACCCACTCCAGTATTCTTGCCTGGAGAATCCCGTGGACGGAGGAGCCTGGGGGGCTACAGTCCACGGGGTCGCAAAGAGTCAGACACGACTGAGCGACTTCACTCATTCACTCACTCTTATGACAAATAGATGGGGAAACAATGGAAACAGGGAAGGACTTTATTTTGGGGGGCTCGAAAATCACTGCAGATGGTGACTACGGTCATGAAATTAAAAGACTAAAAGATGCTTGCTGCTTGGAAGACAAGATATGACCAACCTAGATAGCGTATTAAAAAGCAGAGACATTACTTTGCTGACAAAGGTCAGTCTAGTCAAAGCTATGAGTTTTCCAGCAGTCAAGTACGGATGTGAGAGTTGGACTACAAAGAAAGCTGCGTGCCAAAGAATTGATGCTTTTGAACTGTGGTGCTGGAGAAGACTCTTGAGGAGTCCCTTGGACTGCAAGGAGATCCAACCAGTCCATCCTAAAGGAAAGCAGTCCTGAATATCCATTGGAAGGACTGATGCGGAAGCTAAAGCTCCAATAATTTGGCCACCTGATGCGAAGAACTGACTCGTTGGAAAAGACCCTGATGCTGGGAAAGATTAAAGGTAGGAGGAAAAGGGGACGACAGAGAATGAGATGGTTGGATGGCCTCACCAAGTCCTTGGACATGAGTTTGAGCAAGCTCCGGGATTTGGTGATGGACAGGGAAGCTTGGCGTGCTGCAGTCCATGGGGTCACAAAGAGTCGGACAGGACTGAATGACCGAACTGAACTGAAATGTATCTCCTGTCTACCCTTTTTTTTGGGTAAATATCAGCCTCTGTGTTCTACTGAAACCTCAACTGAAGAAAGTCATTCCATTATCTTGACTATCTTGGATATTTCTGATCCCAGATCAACATGCTGTATAGTAGGAGCTGAAATTCAACCTTTTAATGATTAAATCTAGACTCAAAGAATTAGATAATCATCTTCAAAGGCATTTATACAACTACCCAAAGATACAATATTTAGTTATAGCCAGAGGTGGGACTACAGCCATATGTAACATGAGTCACTACATCTTTTTCTCCTGATTGCCTACTGTGTGTCAGGCTCCATTTTAAGTTCTGATGATGACGCAGTAAACAAGACAGAGTCCTGACCTATTGAGAATTAGTGGTCAGGCCACTCCCACATCATTGCCACTGTTCAGATTTCTACATTTTGCAACTGTTTTCTTTTTTAAGTGCTATCAAGCTTATAAAACCAAAACTTTCTGCTTTTTTGCCAGGGGAAATATAGTTGCAAGTGTTGGACATTTTGATATAGAGAGTGATAGGCTTAGTGAGACAGTCATGCCCACAGGAAAAAGCAAAACGTCCTTAAATGACAATGGAACACTTTGTAAATAGCTTTCTAGGGTGAACTCCTCCGGATCAACTGCCTGATGGAGTTTATGTGACTTTCCCGCAAATTTCTCACTGTGATACTACTAATCAGAAGTATGACACTCAGCAAGGCCAAGCCCAATTCATTTCCACATCACCACACGTCAGAGAGCTGAGGAAACATACTGTGACTGCTCCTGAGATGTTGGCTTCTCTGAGTTCAATGTTAGTATATCCTACGTCTGCATCACCAGATTCATTTTCCACTCTTTTCCACTCTACCCTGAGCTCTGACCCATGTGAACCAAGGACTGTATCACATTCTCTTTTGTCCTCTGACCTCTGTTTCTTTTTGATCATGAGAATGAAGTCAGAGTACTTATTCCCCTAGCTCCTTCTTTGAAAGTCTTTTTGTGTGCTCTTGTTTTATTCTTTTTCCTAGATCATTGCATTTTTTTTTTTCTGACAGTTCTTTCCAGGTTCCAGTAACTATCTCTTCCTTTTTTCTGTCCAGCTTAGGGTTCAGAGTGATTGCCTTCCTGTTTCCAGTCCCAGTTTTCATCACTATTTCTTATGGTTTCCCTATATATCCCCATTCCTTCGTCATTGATGTGTATTAACTGGTTTGAGTGTATAATCTGTTTGCCATCAGGACCCTGCCTGACACAGTTCCTTTATCATTTGTCCTATAACACAGTTTCAAGTTCCATCATCACCTTGGTTTCTTTGCTCTAGCTACTAGTTAATTTGCCCTTGGGCTTCCCTGGTGGCTCAGTAGCAAATAATTCAACTGCCAACACAGGAGACACAGGTTTGTCCCTGCTCCGGGAAGATCCCACATGCCATGAAGCAATGAAGCCCATGCACCACAAGTACTAAACCTGTGCTCTAGAACCCAGGAGCTGCAACTACTGATCCCACATGCCGCAACTACTGAAGCTCCAATGCCCTAGAGTCCATGCTCTGCAACAAGAGAAACCACCACGGTGAGAAGCCCACACACTCCAACTAGAAAGCAGCCTCTGCTTGCCAAAACTAGAGAAAAACCCAAGCACCAAAGAAGACCCAGCACAGTCAAAAATAAATAAATAAATAAAACTATTTTTTTTTTAATTGTCCTATTTCTCTTCAAGCATATGGTCCCTAACTGGAAACAGTTCTCAGAGCATAATCTTAATCAATACAGGACAGAAGGAGAAGGCTACCTCTTGCCTTAGATACTACATTTCTGTGGAACTTAGTCAAAAGTACCGGAAACGTTTTGGCAGCCTTTTTACACCCTAGGCTCCAACTGTATTTACTGTCAATTGAAATCTCTAGGTTGACTTTTTATATTACTGTTAAACCAAACATCCCTTGTCCTAGTCACAAGATATTGTATTTGGGACACCAAGATAGGTACATGCCATTTTTCCCCAATGGACTTCTTCTCGTTTGATTAAAACTGTCATTCTAGTGGTCCAGAGTATAGCCTATTGAAATGCTTATTGCATTTAGATTCTGTTATCAAACACATCTTTCAGTCCTTCAACGTGTTCAACCTTCATACACATATTGTAAATATCCTGGCTCTACACCATTATCAAGCACCTGTCAAAAAAGAGAGGGCTGAGAATATACTGATGACAAAAATACACATAATAAGATGTTTAGCATCAGAAAAATGCACATTAGACCACAATAAGATATTCCTGCACACCTACAAGGACAGCTAAAATAAAAAATAGTGATGAAACCAAATACTAGCAAGGATGTAGAGAAACTAGATTACTTGCACACTGCTGGTGGGAATGTGAAATAATACAGCCGTACTGGGGATAGTGTGGCATTTTCTTCTAAAACTAAACATGCAACGACCATACTACTCAGCAATTACACTCTTGGCTATCTATGCCAAAGATATTAAATCTCATGTTCACATGTGAATGGTTACAGCAGCTATATTCTTAATAGTCAAAAATTTAAAGCAGCCCAGATGCCCTTCAATAAGTAGAATAATTAAACAAATTGTGGTGCATCTTATCCACACCATGGAATACTGGATTTAGGAATAAAAAGGAAAAAATGATTCATACATGCAACAATCTGGATGACTTCCCAGAGAATTATACTGAGTTTAAAAAAGCTAATCCCAAAAGGTTACATACTAAATGATTCTATTTGCATAACATTCTTGAAATGACAAAATTATCCAGGTAGAGAGTAGTAGTTGCTAGGAGTTGTATACATGGTGGAAGGGATGAAGGCATGGCTACTGAAGGGCAATAAGAGAGATTCTTCCTTGTTGATGAAACTCTTATACGTCTTTACTGTGGTGGTCCTCACGGAATCTCCACATATGATAAACCTTCATACACACACACACACATACACACACACACAAATGAGCAGGTATAAAACTGCTGAAATCTAAATAAGGTAGATGGATTGCATCAATGTCAATTTCCTTGTCATGATATCATGTAATTATCTCAAAATGAAAAGTTCAGTTTTAAAAATCAATCATACCTATACATTAACACAGAATATGTGGAAACCAAAATTAGACATGATACTATTTACTATCTCATCAAAGTAAAGGAAACTTTGAAGGACCAGGGGGGTAGGTGTAAGTATTAATAGTCCAAATATCTTTCTAAAATTTACAATGAAGAAATAAGGTATCTGACATATCCATTTAAAGGGAACAACAGACTAGACATACTCATAGGAACATGGATGAATCTTAAAAACAGTGCTCAGTGACACATCAAGAAACAACATGTGTAATATTAGCAACAGATACAGAAATTAGAAACAAATGCCCACAAACAATAATACACATTTTAGTAACACTCATGAAAAGAAAAGTATATGCATCAAATATATTAGAATGATTGCTTGTGAGAAGGGGAATCAGATTGGGGAGGGGTAGAAAGAAGGGGAGTTAAGTTCAGTCCCTCAGTCATGTCTGACTCTTTGCGACCCCATGGACTGCAGCACACCAGGGTTCCTTGACCGTCATCAACTCTCGGACTTTACTCAAACTCCTGTCCATTGAGTCAGTGATGCCATCCAACCATCTCATCCTCTGTCATCCCCTTTTCCTCTCGCCTTCAGTCTTTCCCAGCGTTCTTCACATCAGGTGGCCAAAGTATTGGACTTTCAGCTTCAACATCAGTCCTTCCAGGGAACATTCAGGACTGATTTCCTTTAGGACAACTTGGTTGGATCTCCTTGTAGTTCAAGGGACTCTCAAGAGTCTTCTCCAACACCACAGTTCAAAAGCATCAGTGCTTCAAAAGCATCCCTTCTTCCCTGGAGAAGGGAATGGCAAAATACTTCAGTATTCTTGCCTTAAGAACCCCACGGACAGTATTAAAGGCCATTCAGATATGACCTAAATCAAATACCTTATGATTATACAGTGGAAGTGACAGATTCAAGGAATTAGATCTGATAGAGAGAGTCCCTGAAGAACTATGGATGAAGGTTCATAACATTGTACAGGAGGCAGTGATCAAAACCATCTCCAAGAAATGCAAAAAGGCAAAATGGTTGCCTGAGGAGGCCTTATAAATAGCTGAGAATAGAAGAGAAATGAAAGGCAAAGTAGAAAAGGAAAGATATACCCATCTGAATGCAGAGTTCCAAAGAATAGCAAGGAGGGGTAAGAAAGCCTTCCTCAGTGATCAGTAGAAGAAATAGAGGAAAACAATAGAATGGGAAGGGAATCCCAGCTGGCTCAGAGTGTAAAGAGTCAGCCTGCAATGCAGGAGACCCAGGTTTGATCCCTGGGTCAGGAAGATCCCCTGGAGAAGGAAATGACAACCCACTCCAGTATTCTTGCCTGGAAAATGCCATGGCCAGAGGACCCTGGCGGGCTACAGTCCATGGGGTAACAAAGAGTCAGACACGACTGAGCACCTTTAATTCCAATAGAATGGAAAAGACTAGAGATCTCTTCAAGAAAATTAAGGATACCAAGGGACTATTTCACCCAAAGATGGGCACAATAATGGACAGAAACGGTATGGACCTAACAGAAGCAGAAGAGATTAAGAAGAGGAAGCAAGAATATACAGAAGAGCTATACAAAAAAGATCTTCATGACCCAGATAACCACAATGGTGTAATCATTCACCTAGAGCCAGATATCTTGGAGTGGGAAGTCAAGTGGGCCTTAGGAAGCACCACAATGAACAAAGCTAGTGGAGGTGATGGAATTCTGGTTGAGCTATTTCAAATCCTAAAAGATGATGCTGTGAAAGTGCTGCACTCAATATGCCAGCAAATATGGAAAACTCAGCAGTGGCCACAGGACTGGAAAAAGTCAGTTTTCATCCCAATCCCAAAGAAAGGCAATGCCAAAGAATGTTCAAACTACTGCACGATTACATCCATTTCACATGCCAGCAAAGTAATGCTCACAATTCTCCAAGCCACGCTTCAATAGTCCATGAACTGAGAACTTCCAGATGTTCAAGCTGGATTTAGAAAAGGCAGAGGAACAAGAAATCAAATTGCCAACGCCCATTGGATCATAGAAAAAGTGAAAGAAGTCCAGAAAAACATCTACTTCTGCTTCACTGACTATGCAAAATCCTCTCACTGTGTGGATCACAACAAACTATGGAAAATTCTTAAAAAATGGGAATACCAGACCACCTTACCTGCCTCCTGAGAAATCCATATGCATGTCAGGAAGCAACAGCAAGAACCAGACATGGAACAACAGACTGGTTCCAAGTTGGGAAAGGAGTATGTCAAGGCTGTATATTGTCACCCTGCTTATTTAACTTATATGCAGAATACATCATGAGGAATGCCAACCTGGATGAGGCACAAGCTGGAATCAAAATTGCCAGGAAAAATACTAATAACCTCAGATCTGCAGATGACACCACCCTTATGGCAGTTATTGAAGCAGAACTGAAGAGCCTCTTGATGAAGGTAAAAGAGGAGAGTGTAAAAGCTGGCTTAAAACTCAACATTCAGAAAACTAAGATCATGGCATATGGTCCCATCACTTCATGGCAAATAGGCATGGAAACAATGGAAACAGTGACAGACTTTATTTTCTCGGGCTCCAAAATCACTGCAGATGGTGACTGCAGCCATGAAATTAAGGCACTTGCTCCTTGGAAGAAAAGCTATGACCAACCTAGACAGCATATTAAAAAGCAGAGACATTACTTTGCCAAAAAAGGTCTGTCTAGTCAAAGCTATGTTTTTTCCAGTAGTCATGTATGGATATGAAAGTTGGACCATAAAGAAGGCTGAACACTGAAAAATTGATGCTTTTAACTGTGGTGTTGGAGAAGACTCTTGAGAGTCCCTTGGACAGCAAAGAGATCCAACCAGTCCATCTTAAAGGAAATTAGTCCTGAATATTCATTGGAAGGATTGATGCTGAAGCTGAAACTCCAATACTTTGGCCACCTGAGGCAAAGAACTGACTCATTAGAAAAGACCATGATGCTGGGAAAGACTGAAGGCAGAAGAAGGGGACAACAAAGGATGAGATGGTTGGATGATCTTACTGCCTCATTGGACATGAGTTTGAGAAAGCTCCGGGGGATGGTGATATACAGAGAAGGCTGGCATGCCTCAGTCCATGGGGTCACAAAGAGTTGGACATGACTGAGAGACTGAATAACAACAAGTCTACATCTGATGTCAAAAATCACTCTACCATCCGCCATCCAGGCACCCACCCACACACCCAGTCATACACACACAGAGATTTTGTTACAGGAGAATACTTAATCACTAATTTGCTTAGACACACAGAAATATGGAGGTGATAATATGAAGACCAGCTTTTAGTCGATTTTATTCTTGTATTTAAATTATCTGTAAACAATGCTCCCCTTTATTGCCTGTGGTTTGGAGTGAGGGTAGACCAGTTGCATTGCCCCACCTTTTTCAGGCCGCTGTTAACAAGAAAGTGCGCTAATTAATGTTGAACTTGTGGTTTCCAAACACCATTATTTTATTGGTGACTTTGAGTAGAGTGAGTTTTTGGTCCTGCTGAGGGTCAGTTGCTTATAGCCTACGGTGGGTTACAACATATATCACTGGAGGTAGGTGGCCTGAAGGCAATTCTGTTGTAATTGTTGCCTTTTTGTTGAAAGTGTGTCATTGCCACCCCACACACATTCCAACTCTCCCCATTCACCCCACTTCTGCCCCACACACCCTCCAAGAAATACCAAGTCCTTTTACTCTATGACCCTGAGATACATTGTTAAGGAAGGAAACAAACCTTTGGGGCTTAGTTCTGAACCAGTCTTTATTCCTAATGTCTGGCTAACTGTGGACCTTCCTGTCTGTCTCCCAACCCTCCAGTGCCTCCTCTCCTCCCTTCTCAAACACATGCCATTTCCCTTCCTGTCCTCTCTACCATCAGAAAATTCACATACATGTCTTTTTAATAACTTGATTTTATCATTATCATCACTATGACTGGAGTTCACGATTCCTCCACTGCATCCTTAGTAGACACAGGGCACTGCTTGAATCAGTGGAGCTCTCATTGATCCAAGAGCTCTCATTGATCCAATGGTAGGTCTCTTCCTTACACTCCCACTGATTTTGATGTGTTCCATATTTTCTCATTTGACCTACTACTACTGTTGGCTTTTTTGCTTTCTTCATTTTTTAAAAATTCTGTTGAAAAGCCAACTTTACCTTCATGATGAACTCCTGCTCCTGGTAAGGAAATCAGATGAGTCCAGAAGGGCATTAGTCTTCTGGAGGAAGAGGATGGAGACTGAAATACAATGGGGCTTTATGAGAAGAGGTACAGGTTGGAGGAAGGGTTTTTGCTAGACAAGAACTGAGCAGGGGCTGTGGGGTGGGAATCTATGGGGAACAAGAGGAAGAACATAGGTAAGGGCCACCTTATCATTTTCTTTGTTGCTAGATCAACAAATCTTCTGCTTCTTCCCTTTGATGTTTCAGGTTGGCCGTTCAACCATTCTTATGCCTGGGTTGTTCCACATTTATGCTAGGTTCTTCTCCCTTGCGGATTTCCTCAACAATACTTAAGAATCCTAGTGGTCTGCCATCTTTGAGGTAATGAGGAGCTCCACCCTTCAGCACTTTTTGGTCATCAAGGCACTGCTCCAGTCAGTGGTAGGCCTGAGGTCCAAAGGATCCCTGTGCATAACCTTGAAATTTCTTTTTAATCTGTAATTATTTCAAAATAAAAGTTAAAAATTTAAAGTAAATAAGTGGGGCAAGGGTAGAAGCAGTATGCCTCTAGAGTCCTCCAACAGGAATCCCCACAATTTAGTAATGAGACAAAAGCTACATTAGAGCTCTGGTTCTTGGTTCAGCATTTGTCCAGCTCGCACATCTTCAACTCATACACCAGAACATCAAGAAAGGCCTATCACAATGCCTTGCTGACTTCCAGATGCAACAAGTTTACAGCATTTCCATGACTACAGTCTAAACGCTACTAAACAGAGAGAATGCTGTTACTAAAGTACATATAATGAACTCCAGATAGTTTCTTGTGATCATTACTTTCATTTATTAAATGCTCATAAGCTGCTAATTTCTAAGGGCTTTTGACTCATCTGCAATGAATAATGAGAATATCATCCTTTCATGTGATAATATTAGGAAAAAAGACATCAGCAGACTATATCAAACAGGACAAGTCAAAAACAAAATGATTAAAGTTGTTGGATACAGCAAACTTCCCTTTCCTTATATGATTGTTTTTTAAATTCGTTTATGTGGACTTTTGTTTGTTGAGAGTTTTTAAGTTACTAATTCAATTTCATTTCTAATAATTGCTCTGTTCAGATTTTCTATTTCTTCCTGATATCTTAACCTCACACTTGTCAAAATGGTTACCATCAAAAAAGAAGGCAAAACAACAAATGTTATAGAGGATGTAGTGAAGAGGGAACTCTGATACACTGTTGGTAGGAACGCAAATTGGTGCAGCCACTGAGGAAGAGTGTGGCAGTCTCACATCAAACTAAAAATAGAACTACCTATGACCCAGCAATTCCACTTCTGGGTACATGTTTGAAAAAAACAAAAACACAAATGCTAAAACATACATGCACCCCGATGTTCATAGCAGCATTATTTACAACTGCCAAGATAGGGAAGCAACCTGAGTATCCATCAACAGATGAATGGATAAAGAAGATGTGATATATATATATACATACACACACACACACACACACACAAAATGGAATACTTTCTCAGCCATAAAAAAAAATGAAATTCTGCCATTTGCAGACACATGGATGGACCTGGAGGACATTATGCTAAGTGGAATAAGACAGACAAATAAAGACAAATAGTATATGACATTACTTATATGTGAAATCTAAAAAATATAACAAATTGTAAATGTAAGAATAAAGAAGTAGACTCAGTGATATAGAGAACAAAATACTAGTTATCAGTGGAAGACAGAAGGGGCAGGGGTTAGATGGGGGCAGGTGAGTAAGGGGTACCAGCTATTAGGTATAAAATAAGCTACAAGGATATATTTTTCAACATAGGGAACATAGCCAATATTTTACAACAACTATAAATGGACCATAACCTTTGAAAATTATTAATCACTATATTGTATACATGTAACTTACATAATCTTGTACAGCCACTACACTTCAGTTAAATAAACAAATGTATTTGTTTACCAAAAAGGTCTTGAAGGGTCTACTGCTACCCAATAAAAATGTGTTATTTATTATTAGGAACACATTTAGTGCCTATTTTATATTAGAATGTGGCAACTCACTTTATAAAGTAACTCATTGGTATGTTTTGTGGTTCTCTTTTACATTTTCAACCAAAATAATTGGGAAAATTTAAAGATCCTCAGAACGCACTGAGCTCGCTTTTATTGAAATGTTCCATTACTGACTCGTTCAGTTTTCAAGAATATTCTTCCTCCTGCCAGGTTGAGGAGCCTACTCAAGGTGACTCTCCTGTGTCACATTGTACATAAGAACCAGAGGTGCCTAATTCCTTGTTCAGTTCTTGTTTTCTGGGTCTCTGCGCATGTGGTGATGTAAAGTGACATTGATATCATTACAATAATAACCCTCCACTACATTTGCAATGATTTCCTAAACTGTCTTGTGAGTTTAAACAATCCACAGAGCACCAGATACAGGATGGAATCAGCCTGAGCATTTGCTTCACTCTGGCCACAAAGAGTCGATGCACAATAGACAGGGAAGAGCTGCTGAGGACGAGGGAAGGGGTATTTCCCCCACACTCTGCTGGAATTCACCATGTGACTGGAAAAGACCAGTGCCTTCACCTTCCCCACAGGCTCCCTGCCATTTCCATGCCTACTGCTGGGAGCAGATTCAGTCATTTGTAGGCTCTGTCCAAGAGTCCAGTATCAGTCAGAGCCCAGGAAACGGGCCACACAGGCACAAGGATGTGGGCACAGGGAAAGCAACAGAAGCAGGACAAGAGCGCAGAGCTTGCAGCAGCTGAGCCGCTGTCACCTCAGACCTAAAAACACAGGAAGAGGGAGTGGTGACATGAACCTGGAGAGATCACTTAGCAGGAGAACAAGGCCCTCTTGGGAAGAGCAGTGACCTCTACCAAACCTCTACCAAGAGACTGAGCCAGTCCACGGTGACCAGCAAGGAGGCAGCTGGAAAAGGAAGCAGCCTGCCCTCCCCACAACTCTCCTTGGGGCTCTCCACCTGTCATCCCAGCAGGGGTCTTGGGAGCCCCTTGACATAATCCCCAGGAAACCACCTCCCTGGACAGAGCACAGGGTGGAGAAGGGTGGAGAAGGGACCTGGTGGGGCAAAGGGAAGATGCCCAGCAGAGACACAAGACACACAGCAGTCCTGCGAAGGTGGGGACCATTTACAGTTCCCACTGACAGGCCAGGGAAGCCAAATAACTTGTGCTAGAATACATCGTGATGGAGGACCTACATCTGGTGTTCTCTCTGGTCATCTGGATAAACCGCAGGCCCTCTCTAGGCTTCAGTTCCCCATTCATGGGATGAGGGAATTGGGATAACTGATGCTAACTTTAGAAAATGTGTGCTATGATTTGACAATTCTTGCTTTTAATAGTAAGAGGAGTCCATCACATTATGGTTCTAGCCAAGCTGTCTTACAATCCAGAGTATAAAATCACAAGTGAGGGGCCATCCAGGCCACAGTTGCCTTCTTATTCTTTCTGATTCAGTCATTCCTGGACGGACACTAGACCCTGTCAGTCCCATAGAACAAGGCCTATGGTTGAATCTGGGGCATGATCCTGGAGAGAGGCACCACCTGGGAAGCCCTCTTTAGGCAGAGGTAAGCCAAGAAAATAGATCGTTAAGCCACTCAACAACCCTCGAAGAAGCACGTATTCTGTGTCAAGCACCAAGATAAGATGTCATCCTTGTCATGCCCTTTTTGAAGAAAATGTCTCCGCTCCATGCCTTCCTGAATGGGTACTTCCACATATGGCATCCTGAAAAGATGCCCCAAAGTCATTTCCATGCTAAGAGAAAATAAACCTGAACTCTTAAAATCCAGCATTCTGAATATTCAGACAATTTCTACAATGCTCAACATTTTAAGGTTTTTTTTTTTCCCTCTGAAATGCCTAAGGCTGTGAAGTGTGATCCTTTATCACTAAGCCTAATGTGAAAATGCTTTAATGCCACATGATGGATGGAATATTAGTTTGCAATAAGAAATACCTTCAATTGTACATATCAAAGACAGAGAAAAAAGCACTGAGATTTCTCTTTACCCCACGGCCTGACAACTTGAAAGAATATCCCTTCATTGCAAAGAGGCTATTTGGGGGAACTTTTCTGGAAATCAGTGCCAGGTATTTAGGTATTTTGAGGGTGAATATAAAATTGTGCTTTTAAAAGCTTTTGTTTATCAATATTGAGAATATTCCATTTCTCTTAATTTTGTCATGTTATGAGTGACAATGTAGATAAAAACCTAGGCTAGTACAATGACAAACACTCAGAACATTTTTTTACCCCCACATTTTTCTTTACCCCAACGTGTACCATGGTGAGAAGACTTCCTTGTTTTACTCATATTTGAGATTCAATCACCTTTCCAAGGTCTTCTGAAATCCAAACAGAAAAGCACCACCTAAAGGTCAGTTCCAAAGTAGTGGTGCTGAGGCCTGCTGTCCACATGAGGTCTCCTATCCCTCCAACTTCTGTGTATCCACCAAAAAGGGCTTCTATTACTATCAAGATTAAACTGTTTGATATTTAACAGATTATTTTATCAATTTGCATAGCCTTAATTAAATTATAAATTTCAAGAAGTTACAGCATCAAGCAGAAATGTCATAAAGCCAATAATAGCCTTGCTGGCATAAAAGACATTCCCACAGTTCTGTGCATAACTCCCCTCACTGCTGTGCAGCCCAGGTTCAGCTCGGAAGTCAGCTCTTCACACTCACCCTGGCTCACTCTCCCCTCCAGCCGATGGCTGTTTTGAATAGGTGCGCTTGGCAGACATTGACATGTTTGCCAGCATACATACCTCGGTTAGAGACTACTGAGTTCACTACCCCAGCAACATAAACATTTAAGATGCATTAGAAATTTTGTTTTAGAATTGCCTTTCCAATCATTACATAATAAGCAACCTTTTCCCACTATTTACTTACAGATAAGTATATTTTCTGATGAGTAGCACTTTATATTTAATAGAACATTTGCCCTTTACAAAGCATATATTTCTAACACAGGAACACAGAATTACAGGAAGAAGGGAATGGTGGTTCCTTCTCATTTACATTCACCAGAACAGCAGGCTGCAATGGGCTGCTAGATGAACATACACAGACCTCCATTCCTAACAGACCCATTCTGTTCCTTCCAAGCAGAAACAATCCGTCTTTCACCTGGGATTCACACAGTCCCTCTGAAGTCCTTTCAGTACAATAGAAACCAAGAGCTGTCATTTGCAAAGCTGCCAGGATGTCATAAAGGGGAATGTGGATTCCACATGTTCTGCCAGGGGAACTCCAGGACGAGGAGGAAAGTAAGAACAGAGAGATACCCAGTGTTCCAAAAACTGGGCATAGAATTAGCAAAGTTCTCACCTGCAATGAGCTTGTCTCTGGGATCAATGACAATCATCCACTGGCAATGATAGAGGAAAACACGATTTTCATTAATAATGATTTGTTTCAACAAAAGTCTGCAGTTAAATTTATCTTATCCTTACATGGGAAGATGCTTACATTTTGCCAGGATCAATCTAATCATTAGAAAAAATGTGGATGTACCTGCTGACAGATAACAAGGATTATAAAGGGCGATAGAATCCCACGAGGTCACCTGAAGAAACAGCCAGTCTAAGTCATGAAGACATCTGTGTCATATCTTTGGATACCAGACGCACTTGCAGCAAGAATACCTTCTGCTCCTAGGGGCCTAGTACTGGATGCCCACACCAGAGAAGCTCATGGGGACAGCAGGGCCCACTTCTCAGCATGTTCCTTGTTGGAATCCCTGATCATCTCCTTAGCCCCTTCCCTGGACCAGGCACTGAGCTTTGAGGACACCTCGATGAATTGAACATGCACCCTCCACAGGAAATAGTGTGTGATACAGCATAAGTGAGACAGCACAGTTACAGAGGCATAGAGGACATTGTTCAGGCTCAAACAGAGACAGATCATATACTCACAATGGCCAAGATGCAAAAACAACCTAAGTGTCCAACAATAAATGATTGAATAAAGTAAACGTCATACACAATGAGTCAATCACAACAAACTGTGGAAAATTCTTAAAGAGATGGGAGTGCCAGACCACCTTAACTGTGTCCTAAGAAACCCATATGCAAGATGAGAAACAACAGTTAGAACCAGACATGGCACAACAGACTGGAGTATATCAAAGCTGTATACTGTCACCTTGCTTATTTAACTTTTATGCAGAGTACATCATGCAAAATGCCAGGCTGGACGAATCACAAGCTGGAATCAAGATTTCTTGGAGAAATTCCAACAACCTCAGATGTGCAGATGATATCACTCTAATGGCAGAAAGCAAAGAGGAACTAAAGAGCCTCTTGATGAGGGTGAAAGAGGAGAGTGAAAAAGCTGGCTTAAACCTCAGCATTCAAAAACTAAGACCATGGCATCCAGTCCCATCACTTCATGGCAAATAGAAGGAGAAAAAGTGGAAACACTGACAGATTTGATTTTCTTGGGCTCCAAAATCACTGTGGACAGTGACTGCAGCCATGAAATGAAAAGATGCTTGCTCCTTTGAAGGAAAGCTATGAAAAACCTAGATAGCATATTAAAAAGCACAGACATCACTTTACCAACAAAGGTCTGTATAGTCAAAGCTATGGTTTTTTCAGTAGTCATGTACAGATGTGAGAGTTGCACCATAAAGAAGGCTGAGCACCAAAGAATGGATGCTTTCAAACTGTGGTGCTAGAGAAGACTCTTAAGAGTCCATTGGACAGCAAGCAGACCAAACTAGTCAATCCTAAAGGAAATCAATCCTGAATATTCACTGGAAGGACTGATGCTGAAGCTGAAGCTCTGATATTTTGGCTACGTGATGCAAATACTTTGGCTACCTGATGCAAGGAACTGACTCACTGGAAAAGACCCTGATGCTGGGAAAGATTGAAGGGAAAAGGAGAAGAGGGCAGCAGAGGATAAGGTGGTTAAACAGCATTACCAAGTCAAAGGACATGCATTTGAGCAAAATCTGGGAGATAGTGGAGGACGGAGAAGCCTGGCATGCTACAGTCCATGGGGTCGCAGAGTCGGACACAACTTAACAAATGAACAACAATAAGAACATACACAATGGAGTATGATACTATTCAGACATAAGAAAGAAAAAAACTCCTGCTATTGGCAACAAGAAAAATGAGTCTTGAGAGCGTTAGGCAAGTGAAATAAGTCAAACAGAGAAAGACTAATATGTATGATCTCACTTATATGTGAAATCTAAAAAAACCAAACCTTTAGAAACAGAGAGTAGCTTGGTAGTTACTAAGGGCTGCCAACTGTCACAACAGAAAGAAGCGCAGATCAGTGATGGTCAGGTTTTCTGGCTGGGATAGAGTTTGACAGTAAAGGAGCAACATGAACAAACTTTAGGAGGTGATGGAACCATTCTGCATCCTGATTGTATTGGTAGTTGCATGAATCTATGCATGTGTTAAAATTCATAGAACTGTATACACCATAAAAGTTAATTTTATAGTATGTTAATTAAAAGCAATCACAAAGGCAAGACTGGAGTTGGGGAGAGCTAAGAAGTTTGTGAAAAAATGGCTAGTGGTATCAGCCAGAATTCTCCAGAGAATGAAACCAATAGAATGGAAGGGTAGATGAAGAGAGAGAGATTTATTATTATAAAGAACTGGCTCATGTGGTCATGGAGAATGAGACATCCCAAGACCTGCAGCCAGTAAGCTGGAGATGTGGGAGGTCTGATGTGGAGTTCCAGTCCGAGTCCAAAAGCCTGAGAACCGGGAGAGTCAATGGTGTAAATTCCAGTCTTAAAGTTGGCAGTCTCAAGATCCAAAAGGAATAACAGTTCCAGTCTAAGTCCAAAGTCTACAAAAGACCAAAGTGCCAACTCGATGAGTTAGTCAGGAAGAGTTCTGTTCACAGAAGGACCAGGCTTTTTGCTTCATTCAGATCTTCAGTGATTTAGATGAGGGCCATCCACAATAGAGGGTAACCTGCTTTACTCAATCTATCCATTCAACTGCTGGGTAACTTCCGCACAGACACGCCCAGAAGGTTTGTACAAATGTCTGGACACCCTGTGGCACAGTCAAGTTGACACATAAAATTAATCATCACACTAACTGGGGAAAATCTACACAAGATGCCATACTGTGAGCTCTGTGAGGATCGGGTTGACCTGAGTCACGCACCCATGATGACGACTGTCATCCTTGGCACAAAATGGGGCTCTGTATGAGTTTTTTGACTGACTGAATAAATACTTAAGTCTACTATGGATGCTTTTATTCCTTTTCTGCCTATTATGAGACTTGTTCAGTCTTATTGTAAAATCTACCCCTAATACGGGGGCCAGAAACCACATTAAAATGACATGAATCACTTTAACGTCTCAGACAGCAACATTTGACATGAATTCTCCAATGCTAGTGCTGTGGACTGAATGTGTGTGTCCTCCCAAATTCATATGTTGAAATCCTAATGCCCAGTTTAATGGTATTAGGAGCTGGAGCCTTTGGGAGATGATTAGGTCATAAGGGTGGGGCCCTCAGGATGGGATTCCTATTCTATAGGAGAACTGAGAAAGCTGGTTCCCTCTCTCTCCCCTAAGATGGGAGATGGCCTTCTGAAAGCCAGCAAGAGGACTCTCACCACACACTAGACCTGCTGGCACCTTGATCCTGGACTTCCTACCTCCAGAACTTTGAGAAATAAGTGGCTGGTGTTTACAAGGCACCTAGTCTGTAGTATCTTTGTTTCAGCAGCTCACATTCGTGAAGACCCCAGGAAGTGATGTGAGTGCCTCAGGGAACAAAGATAGCTGACTCGGTTAGGGTTTGACAGGATGAGGTTCTGGGAGCTCTGGGGGAGCCAAGTGGAGACACCAAGGAGGCAGTTGGGTTTCTAGAAGAGAGGAATGTATAGCAGATGCGGGTGTGAGGGTGCCAGCAGTGAGGAGTTGAGGGGCCCTAGGGAAGTCAGAAGAGCAGGAAGGCCCAGCACACCCAGGGCAGAGGTCTGGGAAAGAAACATCTAGACCATGGATGGAGAAAGAAGCCCATCTGGCAGAGTCCAAAGAAGGACTGCACTCAGACAGAAAGAGAAAACCAGGAGGTCTGGGAAAGCATGGTTTCACATAAGAAAGTGTATCAAGAAGAGGGTGGTCACAGTGCCAACAACTGCAAGCATTTCTACAGGAAGAAAAAAATGGGGAAAAAAAAGGTGTCTTGTTCACAGATCATTTGAAAAAGGCCAGACCACCAATTTTCTATTGTGCACCCGTTTTATCCAGGAAAGATAACGTTCTTCTGATTCGAAAGGACATAGCAGACAGTTGAAGCAGGAAATTGAAGCTGCAGGTGAATCAAGCGATGGCAGGAGATTATTTAACCATTTACAACGCATACAGACCTTCTGGTCAGCCTAACGACTGACATTCCTCCTGCTGAAGGACTGCTGAGGGATCACCTCAGTCACTGTCAGTAAATTCTGGCATCAGTTATTGAACAGGAGACAGATGCCAGGAGACTGGAGATAGACAAAGGTTGCTGAGAATCTCAAGACAAGAGAACAAATGAGGATTTAGAGAAGAATACCATCAGTGTGGCCCTCCGAGTGAGGTGTGTGAAAGCAGGAGGCAGAGGTGACTCCCGGCCTTTGGACCAGGTCACTAATTGATGGTGGGGATATCCAAAAAAAAAAAAAAAAAAACACACAGAACCCTGGGCAATACTTTCGCAGAAAGGATGGAAAATGCAACTTGGCTATCTTGGGCCCGAACAGATGCTGGGCTGTGCACATGTAAACACTGCAGACAAGATGACACTCCAGAGAAAAGGACCCATTCCAGGTGCAGATTCACATGTGGGAGCCTGTGCACAGGTGAGGTTTCCTATAATGGTATGAAAATAACCGTTCTCAGAAAGTGATAGGAAGAGAAAGGCCCTGGCCAAGGACTGGACCTCGAGTTCTTAGTGCTGTCGGCAGTGAGAGGTAAGGGATGCTCAGAAAGGTCGGAGGAGAAGGAGGAACAGATAGCATCAGGAGTCCTGTGAGCATACCAGCCTTTTGCTCACCCGCTCACAACAGTTCATGACTGTCAACCTAGGATGCCCTTCCCCTACACCCCAGCCCATCACCAGGGAAACTTGTCTTCACCCTTACAACTGCGCCTCACATGGTACCATCTCCAGAGAACCTTCCCCGACCCTCCTCTCTACCACCCCCTTGAAATCACACCCACACACACCCACACACAGCCCACCTCACCCCGCTCCTCTCCTGTGCCCATGTTCTTTCAGGCACACACAGCATACGAGTGTCAACTGTCTGGTAGGGAAGGATCGGTTCCAAGCCTCCCTCCTTGGCTTGTGGACGGCCATCATCTCTCCCGTCTCTTATATCATCTCCCCTCTATCTGTGCCTCTGTGTCCATACTTTCCCTTTTCATAAGGACACCAGTCAGACAGGATCTCATGGTATTTACTTGGTTACCTCCATAAAGGCCCCTTTTCCAAATACAGTCACATCCTGAGGGCCTGGGAGTTAGGATTCAACATGTGGATTTTGTCGGATACCATTCAACCCTTAACATTGTCAAAACTGAACCCATTTTCTAAGGGCTGGTCTTCTCCTTCTTACCCATGAATGGAAAAACAACAACAAAAAATAGTGAATGATGGAAGATAAGCTACATAGAAGGATCCTGTCCTCAAATCCTTTCCATTTCATGTGAAAGAAAAAGAGAAATAGTGGTATAGACCCATTTGTACACATGTGCCAACACACAACCAAAGGAGTTGTGGAACTGCAGAATCACTTACAACTGCATCCCCAGACTTATGTCCCTGACTTGGCTGCTGAGCTGAATGAGAGTTACTTGTTTCCCAATATGAGAGTCATAGCGATCTGAGAAGAAGCGAAGACGTTCACCACTGCCTAACAGAACGGGTCACAGGCAGCCCACGGCTGGGTAGAGCAAGATGAGAAGGAGTCAGGCTGAATCTGGGAAAGTTTCCTCCCCTTTCTCAGCCCCAGTATCTCACCAGCAAAATGGAGATGAGAATAATAGTACAACCCACTGGTTCATTCTAAAGATTCAGTAAGATATGAAGCAAAAATGTACATCACAACACATAGGAAGTGGTCCATAAATGTTAGCTTAAAAGCATGTAAACTGTAGCCAGGTGTGAGATAAATTCTCTTTCTTCCTAGTTTACTGGATTTAGAAGTGATAACCAGGTGGTTCCTTCTTACTTCACTTAGCATCCTCTAGAGGCAGAAATGCCAGCCCAAACCCATTACTGCTGTTTAATGTGTTAAGATAGTTTCACTCTGATGATTCTTCATTTCATAGAAGGCTTGCTTTGAGATCCATAATACAAAAAATGGTTCTCCTAAACACAAAAAGACAGTGCAGACCAAGGTGATTGTTTCCATGGCAACAAGAAACCTAAGAAAGTGACAGATAAACTTCTGCCACATCCATGCCTCATCCCACTCTTCTCATAGGTCAGTCTTGTGCTTCATGCTTTTGAGACACTGAAAAATCCAACAGCCTTCCTTAGAACATGGGCCACAGAAAAGACACCTAAAGGCAAGTCCAGTTTGCCTAAGGTCTGGAGTGGACATTCATCATTCCTTTAGATTAATATAGATGTCAGACCAAGGGTAAAAGAATGTATGTATACGGTGGGGGCATTCATAGTTTGCCATTATGTGTTGAAAAAATTCTTGATTTAATTGAGGATAAGAAACAAGAAAATATTCTGGTCAACAAAGTCTGGTCAGGTGAGCTGTGGAGCGCTTGATTCATTAAAGCAGAGGTTTAGCCACTGGAGGAAGGACATCACCTAACGCTAACTAGGAGCCAGAGCATGAGGAATGTCTTGGCACAAGCAAACCAGCCTCCCTGTGCTCTGGAGCCGCAGCACAGCCGCTCTCAGGAGATGCTGGGAGAGCTGAACAAAGCTCTCCCCAACCAGCACCCAGCATCATTTCACTGCCTTCCTCTCCCTGCACTGCATCCACCGGTCATAAACATCAGCAAATTTCACCATGAAACTATCTTTGGAATCTGGTCATTTTCATGTTCGTTGCCTCGGTCTTGTGTCAGGCTCTTATCACCCACATTCTTCCCTTGCCCCCTTTGGCATCACAGATAACAAGGAAATCTGAAATCCCTGGCACGCCATTCAAAGGTGCTCTACATTGGGTTCTGCATCCTGGTGGTTTCTCACCCCTCCCCACCCAAACTCTGCTAGACCCACAACGGGCATCCACATCCCTTTATTGAAACCTCAGACACACTCCTTGCTCCTTGCTTTTGCTCTCAATGCTTTTTCAACCCCTAACAGCCTTTTTACCTCCTCAGTTACATTTTATCACCTATCAAAGCTTCCTCAACCATCAGAGACCTTCGCTTCCTCAGTGAAAGAACTATCTTGAAACTTCTGTAATTCTTTCATTTTATTTTTTTCCTTATGACACTAGGAGGTAGTATATTTTACAAGAAAAGGTAGAGTCAAATAAGTTTTGCCTAAAATCCCGTATTTACAGCTTTTTAGAAGTCTGACTTTGGGCATGTTATCTAACCTCTCTCTACCTAAATTTCCATAGAACAGAAGTTATTGGTATGATATAGGCACTTAAATATGAGTTCCCTTGTTCTTATCCAGCATGCTATGTGCATATATACATATAATATATGCATATATTATACATCTATAGGCACAAGAGAGGTACTCATTAACTAGCTGTTGAATAAATGAGAAATCAGTATATATATTCTTATTGAACACTTCTGAGTCGAGCTGATTCATTCCATTAAACATTTGTATTCTGATCACAGGAGGAAGCTAAGCTAGAAAAAGGGGGGGGGGTGGATGTCATTACCCCTCACTTCCAGTCTAGCATTCACCACCTTGATCACTGTCACCACTGCCATCATTTCTTTCCTCTTACTGCACTCTCCTTCCTTTGGAATTTTTATTCCAAAGAGATCAAAGCACCTAATTACCCTTACAATTGTTCGATCTTATAAAGAATCAAAACCAGCTAAGAAAGCAAGTGGAAAATTTCCATTTTTTTCAGTCCAGTTCCCTTCCTAAAATTATCTGTGCAATGACTTCAGAAGAGGATTCATCACAGTGAGGGTGCAGATCCCTCCCTTTAGAAATCAGAGTTGCTTGACGATAGAGCTGATGGCCACGGACACTCAAGGACAAGGCCCTCATTCAGTGGGTGCTCAATATTATAAAGAAGAGTCAACCACACAAGAGGAAGTGCTCACAGCTGATCAATTCTGATGTTCATCATCCAACAGAACTTCCAGCGTTAAATAATTAGTAAGTACAGCCGAAGGCATCTTTACCTTTACAAAGTGATTGCATATGTTTCTTAGTTAATGCAAAGATTTCCTGAAATAAAACCCAGAGCAATGCATACAGAGTCACTGAAAAGCTCAGACATTTTGCCTAAATAATGCACATTCTCAGAATTTATCCTCACAAAATCATTTGCAAAGGAAAAAAAAATAAATAACCCAATATGCACAGAAATATTTCCTGGTGGCTCAGACGGTAAACAATGTGCCTGCAATGCAGGAGACCAGGGTTCGATCCCTGGGTAGGGAAGATCCCCAGAGAAGGAAATGGCAACCCACTCTAGTATTCTTGCCTGGGAAATCCCATGGAAACAGAAGCCTGGTGGGCTACAGCCCAGAGGTTGCAGAGAGTCAGACATGAAACTTTTTAAATGTCCAAGAATAGGGAAATAATTCTTTTTTTTCCAGAGGCACCCTAAGATATTTAATGTGATCACTTTGACAACCCCAGAGGGTTGTGAGGGTAAGGGTAAACTTCTAAGTATCTAATTGGCCCTTCAGAACTGTTAGCTATAATATTTCGTCCTAAACCCTCAGCATTCATAAAAATTTGGCCTCTCTGCAGTCTCATTTTTTCCTATTTCCGACACACTGGCCCTCCCTGGGGACCAGGGTCACCACTATCAGATCTGCTCTTCTTTTTCGACTTCTGTGTTTACACCCACCACCATCCAATGCTAGAATCTAGGCTCTGTAGTAAGAAAGCACCATAAATTCTCTCATCAAAGCCACCAAGGGCATTCTTATGGCTGATTCATATTGATATGTGGCAGAAACTAACACAATAGTGTAAAGTAATCATACTCCAATTAGAAATAAATAAATTAAAAATAAAAAAACACCAATCCCTGGTGGTTCAGTGGCCAAGACTCTCCTGGTCAGGCAATTATGATCCCATTGCCACAACTAAGACCCAGCTGCGGCCAAATAAATAAATAAATACTTGTAAAAAACAGAAACAAGCCCAAAATCCCTTCAGTTCAGTCGCTCAGTCGTGTCCGACTCTTTGCAACCCCATGAATCGCAGCACGCCAGGCCTCCCTGTCCATCACCAACTCCCGGAGTTCACTCAGACTCACGTCCATCGAGTCAGTGATGCCATCCAGCCATCTCATCCTCTGTCGTCCCCTAGGAGGTCGTTTCTATCATGGTTGCCATTGTAGAGAGCAGAACACAGGCCCTGAGGGTTTGAGTGACTTCTGGAGGTCACTGAACCCAGTCAGGCCTTTTCACACAGCTGCCACGCCCATTTAACTCGGCCCAGCCCCCCACTTCCTGCCGCTAAATTCTGGTACCCCCTGGGGTCTCTGTTTCCTTATCTGTAAATTGGAGCTATTGTTTTAGGGGATCAAGTTAATTAATACAGATAAAGAAGACATGTTTGAAATTGGGTTCCAGGAGATTGCTGGTATTTAAACCACCTTTTCACTTGAGCTCTTTTGAAAGGTTTGTGTTTATTGCTCCTTGCAATCCAGTGATCTTGGATTCAAATGGGGAAGGTGGGGCAGATAGAGACATGCAGAGAAACTTGGTCCTCTCTTCACTCTACAGCATGTGTCTGAAAAAAGGCAGTAAGTATTTAGTTATGGGTGATGTAAATTACCCGTGGGTGTGTACATGCTAAGTTGCTTCAGCTGTGTCCGACTCTTTGTGACCTCATGGACTCTAGCCTGCCAGGCTCCTCTGTGCATGGGATTCTCCAGGCAAGAATACTGGAGTGGGTTGCCATGCCCTCCTCCAGGGGATCTTATGACCCTGGGATCAAACCCACGTCTGGTTTGTCTCCTGGATTGGCGGGCAGGTTCTTTACCACTAGCGCCACCTGGGAAGCCCCAAATTACCCTATATAACACCTATAAAAATTTCATTCCTGGACTTTCCTGGTAGTCCAATGGCTAAGATTCTATGTTCCCAATGCGGGGCACTGGGTTCGTTCCTTGGTCAGGGAACTCTTAAGACCCAGTGCAGCCAAACAAATAAATAAAAATATTTTTTAAAAAATCATTCCAATACTACTTTTCCATAGAGACACATGCTGACAATGGGCCACCCACTGCTCAGCATCATACATGCAAGATCTCATTAAACACTTATTTCTTCCATCTTAGAAATGATGAAGCAAAGGCTCAGAAAAGTTATATATGGTAAGTAGAGATGATCAAATATCTAAATGGAAGAGTTCAGGACTGCAATCTCTTGCATGAGTATGTGAGAGTGTGTGTGTGTGTGTGTGTGTGTGTGTGTGTGTAAGAGAGAGAAAACACAGAAGTGAACAAGCCAGGAGTGGGAGTTTGCTAAAGGACTGACTTGTTCAGAAGTTAAATTTGCCTAGAAGACAATTATTTTACATAGTGGATTTTTTATTTTTCTGTTTGGGTTTAATTTATTTTTTCTTTTTAATTTTTTGATTGGTTTCTGTAAGTTACCCAAGATTAGGGTACTTGTCTTGAAGCTTCTTTTGTATCTGTCTTTATCAGTGCTTAGGTATATGTTGTTTGGGGGTGGATTGTGGAGCACAGGGCTGTTGAACTATCCCATGTGAAAGGCTGAAGTCATGACAACAAATCACTCTTCTCTCTTGCTCCCCCATTGATTAAAATCTAGTCCAGAGTCGCACAGATTGGCTGACTCTAAAACCAAAGTTCTTAACCACAAAGGTGACCTCCCAGTAGCCTTTGAGGACAAGAATATCTGTTTTTAAATCTCACGTTACAAAAGTACTGTCTGATTTTCAAAGAAATTTTTGATCTGTGGTCTTATTTAAATGTGACCCAACTTGCTGAGAAACAAAATCTTTATTTTAATGAGACCAACTGAAAAATACCTTCAAATAACCCAGATATCCCAGACCTCACCAGCCTGAAAGATCACATTTATTATTTTTCACAACCAAAGCATGAAGTCCAAGCCTCCACCAACCTGATTGCTGGAAATCAGATCTTTCTCTCCAAAGTGTCCCTGTGGTGTATCTTGGGGGACTTTCAGTTGCAGGCATCACACAGGGTCCACTCTGTTCTTTGTTTTATTCTCCCCCAGGTTGCTGCACTCCAAGTAAGAAGAGGCTTCAGCATTTTCATTGCCCATCTTGCAAGGCCCAAGGTCAACACCAAGAATGCTATATCTAGATGCTATCTCAGGTTCCCATCTTCAGGGTAATAGGGCATTGCTGGGAGACAAACCTCCAAGAACTCCAATTCATAATCTCAGCTTAGCCCTGAAGCACCTTTCGGTTCCTCTCATGGCACCTGGAGAGTTTTGGAGACTTTGGGCTGAAATCTCACCCATTACTTGCTTAGAATCTCATCAATTATCTCATATAAAGATGATTCTCTAGATTCCTAGAGCCCAGGCTTCTAACCAGAGGAGATCAACTTCAGGCCAAAAGACTGATGTGATGGCTGGTTGTCTCGTGGTGGTCTCTGGAAACAGATTTTGAGATGGAGAATTTCTTACCAGAGGTAAGCTGGGGATAGCTCCAGAGAATGACAGCACTGAACTTAACTTGAGCCCTGAAAGGCAGTAGCAGTTAAGAACACATCAAGCATCATCACTCTTTTTTGTTCTGGAAATAGCTAACCACAAAGGACCACCTCATCCTGGCATATTTGCATATGCCCAGATAAGATCCGGAGAAGGCAATGGCAGCCCACTCCAGTACTCTTGCCTGGAAAATCCCATGGGCAGAGGAGCCTGGTAGGCTGCAGTCCACGGGGTCGTGAAGAGTCAGACACGACTGAGCGACTTCACTTTCACTTTTCACTTTCCTGCATTGGAGAAGGCAATGGCAACCCACTCCAGTGTCCTTGCCTGGAGAATCCCAGGGATGGGAGAGCCTGGTGGGCTGCCGTCTAGGGGGTCGCACAGAGTCAGAAACGACTGAAGCGACTTAGCAGCAGCAGCAGCAGCAAACTGTCTTGAACTCATGCATTGGCAGGCAGGTTCTTTACCACTAGCACCACCTGGGAAGCCCTATGAAATTCTAGACTTCTTTTTCTTTGAGAAGTTTCTCAGTAATGAATATTCTACCTATAGCATCTCCTGAATTGCTTTGTGCCAATTATTCTTTGACAAGAGACAGGCCTGTGAGGAGATTGGGGAGGCAGAGTTGAGCAGTGGAAGATGCGAAAGTACAATGTGGCTGTAAATGGTGCCTCAGCTGATCGCCTAGGGGCTCCAAAGCTGAAGCAGTCCTTCAGAGTTGTCCCAAATTCAGGCAAGGTCCACCCCCACTAGATTTTGTATCCTTGAATTAGTCAGTTATGCAGCCCTAGGAAGGAGATGTAACCCAGGTCAAAACAGTTCTCTGAGGCATCTGGTGATTCCCAGAGAGAAGAAGCAACTTTCAGCAGCCAAATTCCCAGGAGCCGAGGATAGGGCCTGCCCAGGGATCTGAAAAACATATCCACTCCACTGATGGGAAACTGGCATGAATCATCCACATCTCTGCCTTTCTTCTCTCCCAACCCCCAAGGAAAGTGACTCCTTCCTTCTGAACCTATAAATCAAAAGCTGCCATGAATATCAGCAAGGGAAAAGGATGCAGACAAACCTGGGATGGAGCTAAGACAGAGAAGACAGTGAGGAGCAACTAGGGAAAAAGAATGGACATCCCATCTCTGCAGCATACAGTCCATGGGGTTGCAAAGAGTCGGACACGACTGAGCAAGTGAACTGAACTGAACTGCCTGCCATCTCTAATACATACCAGGAGTGTTTATCCAACTGTGGTTCACAGACTTTCCTGTGCTGGTCTCTTAATGCATTAAATTTGATAACATGCCACTCTATACTTTTGTTTCTGAAATTAATTGGCAATTTACTCATGAATATTTAATGAAAATTAAATTAAAAAGCCAACTGACACCATTTGTTGTGACTTAATCAAAGTTAATCGAAATAGCTTCCTTCTTTCTGAGGAGAAGTTTTGCTGACTGAATTCTCCATGCATTTATATCAGTTTGAGCTCAAGACAAGCTTGTCACTCTTTTGTCATAATGAGCCTAATTCTTGTCTATCTTCTTTCCTTCTTCCCAGAAGCAGTCCCTGATCTCCTATCCTATGTGAGGTATGATACTACACACTGTGAAGTAGACAAACCTTTTTCTATATCTTTTCCCCCTTGATTACTGCCACGATAAGGCACAGATGACTTTGCTAGGATGATGTCAGTAGAAAGAGAGAGGCAAGATGCAGAGTACAGGTAACTGAGGAGCTCGGATTAATGAGCATGTGAAGACAAAATTGTGTCAACTGCTTTTACTAGATTCTAGAAATCTAGAATCTAGAAGTATTACTGCTCTAAGTGGGTAGTTACATGAAGACATGGCAGTAGAAGCTTGTGTTTTGTTTTCTTGTGCTTCATTCTTTAGTGGGAGAAACTGAACATGTTTAGGTGCTGATGAGAAGAAAGGAAGCCAGGAGATAAGACTGGAGATAGAGGAGATACTCCTGCATCTGCAGCTGGATGAGAAATGGGATTGGCTGTGGACTGAAGGAAGAGGATGTCTTTAACTGTGGTTGAGAAGAGGTTAGAGCTGAAAGCCAGAAATGGAAAGACAGATGGATTGATCCAGGGTTATGGCTTTTCCAGACCATATACAGGACAGTGAGGGGCTTCCTTGGTGGCTCAGCTGGTAAAAACGATCCGCCTGCAATGCGGGAGTCCTGAGTTCAGTCCCTGGGTTGGGAAGATCACTGGTAGATCTCTGGAGAAGGGAATAGCTACCCACTCCCGTATTCTGGCCTGGAAAATTCCATGGAATGTGTAGTCCATGGGGTCACAAAGACTTGGACATGACTGAGTGACTTTCACAAGACAGTGAAGACTCAGTGGAGGTGAAGGGGTCAGCCAGTGACAGAAGAAATAGATCTAGCATTCAGATTAAAGTAGAAGAGGGGAGACAACAGATGTTTGGGAGAAAATAGGAGAGTCTGAAGCTGAGGGATTGAAAATGGGTTTTAAAAAGCCTGTGTTGAAGGGGAGAGAGAAAAGAAGAATGGCAGCAAGAGCGAGCACTTATGAAATGCCAGTCATTGTTCTAAGCCACCAAGTCAAAATAACCCAAAGAGAAAATAGGCTAGTATTTTCCACGTTTTATGAAAGAGGAAACTGAGGCACTAAGTGGTTAAGTAACGCATGTAAGATCACACAACTAAGAAGTGGTACCCCTTTGGCAAGTCTGGTTTTGGTCTCTGCTTTTCTCTACTTGGAGCAGGCCAGAGAGGAGAGTTTGACTTGGTTATTTCAGGTTGGCAGTTGGGTGTGGGTGTGACCTAGGGTGGGGCTTAGTGGTGTGTTGATGAAGTGGGACAGATGCTGTGCCTCGTCCACCACAGCTCTTCTGCCCCCTCCTTTTGCTGTGCAGACAGGACAGCACCATCCCAAGGACCTTCTGGTCTCTGTCATTGGCCTCATGGTACCTCTGTGACCAGCCGGGCTTTGACTGGGTACCCAGTAGAGAAGGCAACTGGGAAACCAACCCTAGAGGAGCTGTATAAGGAAGTTCAGTCCACCTTCAGAAGACAAGCAAGCTTCCCAAAATACATGAATG
Source organism: Bos grunniens (assembly GCF_055505025.1). NCBI lineage: Eukaryota > Metazoa > Chordata > Mammalia > Artiodactyla > Bovidae > Bos > Bos grunniens. The sequence goes on along the minus strand of NC_141194.1, from coordinate 118,229,029 downwards.
AAACCTAGCTCTTTCCCCACCCAGGCCACATTTTTCAAAAATCGTCACTGACTGCTCCTTTGCTGGGCGTTCTCTGTGATTCCTACCAAATGTTTGGCATGGCCCTAGCAATGTCAATTTAGGGCACCGCAGCTGAAGCAGCCCTGCCTCGTAGTCGCATCATTAGTAGAAATCTGAAACGTCTTAGTTTCCCTAGCAAACGTGAGGTTCCCTGGGTTCAAAGCCCCAGGCTTGAAATAGTTATTTGAGCAAGAAGGTTACTTTATGATGTGTTTTGTCTTCAGAATCCTCGTGCTAAGAAAACAAAGCACACAGGAGCGCCTCATGAGCAGAAACTGTGAAATAAATGCCTTAGAGCTTTCTAACATGTCACTATGCTAACATGAGAATGTGAAAAGAAATTGTGTTTGTGTTGCAGTTCTGCCACCTAACTGTCACCTTGCCCACATTACTTAAGCCTCCTGAGCCTCTGTTTTCTCATTGGTAAGTGGAGCTACTAATCATGTGAATGAGATCATTCTTGAAGAGAGTTTCCTAGAGCCTGGCTCACAGTGAGACCTCATTCGTGGCTGGGGTCGGGGAGAGGGGGAGGAGGAGTAATATAAGTAGGTGTGGTTGTTATATTTATTACTTGTACTTCTGCACTGCCCATTCACTCATTCTCCCTCCAGTACCTTCCTCTCCCCTGAAAAACTTCTCACCTAAGTCATCAATATCATCCTTGATGCTAAAGCTAATAAATACTTGGTAGTTCATGTCCACCAGGGCCTCTTGCCCAAGGTCACAGAGCTACTGAGTGATAGAGCTGAGATTTGGATTCAGGCTTGGTGTTCTTCAAGTTGCTGTCCTAGACCCTCTTCTTATCTCACTCTACACACTTGGCTTGTGTAATCTAATCCATTCCCCTGACTTCAAAGGCCATTTCTGAGTGTTTGTGGGGTGCTTAGTACTATGTGAAACCTATATGTATGTTATAGATGGATGGACAAATGGCTAGAAAGATATTAATAGATTCATTTAATCTCATCAACAACCTTATGAGATAGATATTATGATTCTATCATAATCTACTTTGATATAGAGAAACTAAGGCTCTAAGAAGCTACATGAATTGTTTAAGGTTCTCCTGCTAGTAAGTGGCAGAGTCATGATGGGAATCCAAGCCTACTAATTCTAAAACAATTGTTCTTGACACTTGTTCTTGACAATTTTTATTGTCACCTTGCATGTTTAACTTATATGCAGAGGACATCATACGAAGTGCCAGGCTGAATGAAGTACAAGCTAGAATCAAGATTTCTGGGAGAAATATCAATAACCTCAGATACGCAGATGGCACCACCCTTATGGCAGAAAGCAAAGAAGAACTAAAGAGCCTCTTGATGAAAGTGGAACAGGAGAGTGAAAAGGTTGGCTTAAAATTCAACATTCAGAAAGCTAAGTTCATGGCATCCAGTCCCATCACTTCATGGCAAATAGATGGGGAAGCAATGGAAACTGACAGACTTTATTTTCTTGGGCTCAAAAATCACTGCAGATGGTCACTGCAGCCATGAAATTAACCGACACTTGCTCCTTGGAAGAAAAGCTATGACTAACCTAGATAACATATTAAAAAGCAACAACATTACTTCACCAACAAAGGTCTGTCTAGTCAAAGCTATGGGTTTTTTCCAGTAGTCATGTATGGATGTGAGAGTTGGACTATAAAGAAAGCTGAGTACCGAAGAATTGATGCTTTTGAATTGTGGTGTTGGAAAAGACTCTTGAGAATCCCTTGGACTGCAAGGAGATCCAGCCAGTCCCTCCTAAAGGAAATCAGTCCTGGGTGCTCATTGGAAGGACTGATGCTAAAGCTGAAACTTCAATACTTTGGCTACCTGATGTGAAGAACTGACTCACTGGAAAAGACCTTGATGTTGGGAAAGATTGAAGGCAGGAGGAGAAGGGGATGACAGAGGATGACATGGTTGGATGGCATCACTGACTCGGTGGACATGAGTTTGAGCAAACTTTGGGAGTTGGTGATGGACAGGGAAGCCTGGCATGCTGCAGTCCATGGGATTGCAAGGAGTCAGACACAATTGAGCAACTGAACCAAACTGAACTGAATGGAACAGAGTTATCAATTTACTGAAATATCACTGTTTGTATTCAAGTATAACTTGTAAGAGTAGAGCTGAATACTGAGAACTACTAGCCTCAAATTTAGCTCAGAAATACTGAAGGTCATCCCCAGGCATTCTTCAGAACCATCATCCCATTAGACCCTGGTCCGAACAAAATGACTTCATCTGTGAGAGGCAGAGGTCGGCATAAAGCTAGGGGTTTAGCTTTCAAGCTGCAAATCAAGTGAACTCCAGCCTCAGTCCTCTGAAAATCACCTACTTTTCAGAGGACTGGTGGCGGGTGGTGAATGGGCCTTCCACACTCTCTGGGTGGCCATAATGGTACCAGCAACCCACCCCTATCTACTAAAACAAAAGATGAAGGCCATTCGAAAGAACTGGGCCATGATTGTTGCTGCCATAAGTAATAGCCACCATTTTATGATTCAGCATTTCTCTATGCATAATTCTTCTAACGAGTATAAATAATTCACACTGAAGTATACTTACTTGAAGGATATTTTAAGCTTAAAGTTGAAATTAGTACAATTAGCGTCTAAAACCACCTTGAAGGGAGAAAAGCAAACATTTTGACTATCTAAATAACACTTCATAAGGCTTTTAGGTAGCTTATTTCACATTCTTTAAATTAATAGTGATTTCTACATGAAAGTGAAATGTTATGGATAATTTTTACTTTAAAATGAAATATTATAAAATATAACTAAGAGGCTCGTCAGCATCCTCATGTTGGGATGAAGGGTGGAACGCAAAGATATGAATTCAGAAGCTTATGAAACTGGATGAGTGATTGTTATATCTGTCTTGTGATTGTGAAATATTTATACCCCTGATGTCCTAGACCATGCAGTATTTATGCCAGATGTGCAGTGAAATCTATATTCAATATTTGGGCAACATGACAAGGGAAAGAATCTATCCCCTAAATTGATTCTAAAATTTTCTTCAATTTAAAGCATTATCTCAGAATTGCACATAAAGCTCTAAATTCAAGAGAAAGGAAGATTATTTTTACTTGAATTGCCATAGAATTTTGCTTCAGGTCTTTAGTCCCTTTGCCAGTAGAGATAGCCAGAGTTTTATTAAGCACTTCTGCAACCGAGTGATAATTTTGTGAGAGACCCTGGCCCACCCCTACCCCCACTTGCCTATTTTTAGAAAGAAATCAATTTGTCTTTAAACATTAAAATGCAACTGAATCTTTCATCGCCAACATCAGGTTTGGAGGTTTTCCAGCAGAATGCAGATTATAAACTAGTAAAAGTCAGCTTCATATAAGGATCTTTATTTTGTTTTCTTTTAAGCAAAGAGATGAAAATTGAGTGGTTAGGCAGAGAGTTCTCATACTGTATCCTGCATAGAAGACTCATTGACTAATTCTTCAACTCACCCTCTACAGACTAAATCAGTGAGTAGGTGTAGCTACGGACCAAGGAATCTGCATTTTAATGAATTCCTTCATATATACCTAATGTACGGTGCCCCTAGATTTTGCTTTGATATAATTTGCCCTAAGGATTCTTTCTGTGACACTCAGAGATTATATTTAGTAAAACCTGCAGGTCAGATTGTATCAAGGAAGAAATTTGAGTACTGGAGCAGACAGCCTGGGTTTGATGGCAGATTCTGCCATTTACCAGCACAATGGCTTTGGGCAAATCATTTCATCTCTAAGATCCTGTTCCCTCATCTGTAAACAGAGGATATTAATCCTTGTTGTGTACCTCCCAGAATTCATAGAAAGATCAAATGAGATAATGGCCATGCATGGCAGAGACGCTATTACGTGTTCACTAAATTCTTTTCACTTTCCCTTTGAGCACACAGCTAGACTGCTTGTCCTAGCCGCCCGGCTGCAATGAGGGGACCATGTGGCTGTGTTCTGGCCATTGGAACAGGATGCGTATATTACTTTCCTCCAGACTCCACCCTTGTCTCCCACTGTTTTTCCTTTTCGCCATCTAGATGCCAGTTCTCAAAGCAACCTTGAGAGCCACGTGTGGAACAAGATCAACCTTGGACTGGAAGGACCACTCAGAGCTGAGCTTCTGCTCTTGTCTACCTACACTGGACTGAAAACTGCACAAGAAATGTAACTGATTGGATTAACCCACCATGATTGGCGAGTCATTTGTTATCCCAGTTAGTCTGCACTGTGAAACAAAGTTGTATACAGTTATAAGAGAGTGAATCAAAGGACAATATTGGGGGCAGTGAAAAAGCAGAACTGATAGACAAGGCTGGCTTTGTCAGAGTAAGCATTAGAGCTGAGACAGACCTACGGCTCACAAATATCTCTTCACTGCCTGTTCACTGGGGCTTCCCGGGTGGTACTCATGGTAAAGAACCCAGCTACCAATGCAGGAGACATAAAGAGACACAGGTTGTATCCCTGGGTCAGGAAGATCCCCTGCAGGAAGAAATGCCAACCCACTCCAGTATTCTTGCCTAGAGAATCCCAAGGACAGAGCATCCTGGCGGGCTACCACCCATAGGGTCTCAAAGAGTCAGACACAACTGAAGCGACTAAACGTGCACTCACACCTGTTCAGTGGTTCCACTGGGCCTTTTGTGGGGTGGGAGAACAAAGGCATTGGCAGCCATGAAAAGTAGGAACCATGTCTGGGCCCTGGGGGCCTGGATGAAGGCACAGAAGCCTGAGGTCCTTACGGGGCACTTAGATACAGAAACCAGCCAAGCATCCAGGAGTCCGGGAGCACACAGGCGATATGTGTCAAGAAAGGCAGCAAAGCTAAAACTGGAAGCTTTTTTCTGGGCCAACAAATATGCAGAAGCAAGTGGTCAGTATGTGCCATGAGACTGGAAATGATGCGTTCAAAGTCCAAGAAGACTGTTTTTCCTCACAGTTTGAAATGCCAGCCATTCTTCAAAACTTATCTCAAGTGCCAAAGCCTCCAACTAAATCAGATTTTTTAAAATCTGGAATCCATTCACCCTAGGAGTATAAGAATGAACTTCCACAGTGTTCTTGAATCCTCTGAACCTGAAAGCTGGGGACAGAGTCCTTACTTTGATCAGTCTCTTCAGTGGTCTATGGAGCAAAAATATTTAAGAATCACTTCACTGGTTTTGCTTGTAGCTCAGCTGGTAAAGAATCTGCCTACAGTGCAGGAGACCTGGGTTCGATCCCTGGGTTGGGAGGATCTCCTGGAGAAGGAAAAGGCTACTCACTCCAGGATTCTGGCCTAGAGAATTCCACTGTATAGTCCATGGGGTCGCAAAAAGTCAGACACGACTGAGGGGCTTTCACTTTCACTTTTCACTTTCACTGGTTTTCTGGACTGCAGGCGTTGTTCTTATCCCTCCTTACCCTCAGGCTCTCTCAGCACAAAGTAGGTACACTGAAGGGACACACGTGTCCTCCTCTGATTCTCCAAGTTGCAAGTGCTCTCATGGTCTCTGATTCTCAAGTCACTTTGTTTGTCATTCCTTTCAGGCATGTGTGACAGACTGCATTTCATCTACGTTGGTTGTTTTCTTGGAGTTTTACCCAGCCTATAATCACTTATGGGTAATCAGGATAAGTTTTATATTCTCAAACATTGTCTACGGCAACAAAAGTCAGAATTCAAGACCCCCGTTGTTGTCAGTAAGCTGTGATAGACTCTTTGTGACCCCATGGACTGTAGCCTCCCAGGCTCCATTCCTCCTCCAGGCAAGAATACTCAAGTAGATTGCCATTACCTTCTCCAGGGGATCTTCCCAACCCAGAGATGGAACCCACATCTCCTGCATTGACAGGCTCATTCTTTACCACTGAGCCACCGTAAAATACCATTAGCTAATTTTATTTTGACAAAAGTTATGAAAGATATGTAGTGTCATCATCCCCATTTTACAGAGAGAAAACTAAGTGTCAGAAAGAGAAACTGGTTTCTCTAAAGTCATATAGACAGTAAGTTGAGAGCCTAGAGTTGAATTCTTATCTGATTCTTTTTTTTTTTTTTTTTTGCTCTAGGTCTTTGTTGCTGCTCGCCGGCTTTCTCTAGTTTCAGCAAGCAGGGGCTACTCTCTAATTGTGGCATACAGGTTTAGTTGCCCTGCAGCATGTAAGCTCTTCCCAGGCCAGGGATGGAACCTGTGTCCCTGCATTGGCAGGCAGATTCTCAACCAGTGGACCACAAGAGAAGTCCCTATCTATCTGATTCCAAAGTCATATACTATATAATACTTTATAACATCATAATATGTTGTGGTAGTTGTCCCTTGAGACTCTTGAGTTTTTTGCACATGGATGAGGCATGGACGATGAGGCAATCAGAAACACCCATCTAGTTCTACCATCTCATTATACAGGTGGAAAAACCGAAATTTAGAACAGGAGAGTGACTTGCCAAAAGTCGTACAGCAAATGAGTGATGAAGCTGAGTATCTTGCCTTCTTCATTAGTGCTCTTTCTTCCATTCTGCTCTGTTCCTCCCTTGTTTCCTTGGTTCATGCTGCACTGCAGTGAGATCAAAGGGTCAAATCCAGGTGAATTTCTATAAAAAGGTATGACATGTCTTTACAGCTTAATTTAGCTCATTAAATATTTTAAGATATCTTTTGACGGCTGGTAATGATCATGGTTCTTGATTAGACAATGTATTTTCATGCATCTAATTTTCTACATTTTTTTTCTTTCAGATATTCTTTTTAAAATGGAAGTAGAAAGGTACCAGATCTTATGATAAATGTAGTCTACTTAATTCACAGCAATTGCAGTCCCTCATTAGTAATAAATTAAATATTGAAGAGACCAGATAATTTCAATGTGTCAAAAAAGAAAGCCTTGTAACTTGGCATAATTTAAGAGGTCAAAGTGTGCATTTTATAAGGATCATCTATCCATAGCCAGTATTTCTGATCCCGCTCACTCTCAGCTTCTATGACTCATGGGACTTACCCAAGACACTTGCTGAGTTACAACAAACCTAAATATGAGGAAAGTGAAAGTCGCTCAGTCATGTCCAACTCTTTGCAACCCCATGGACTATACAGTCCATGGAATTCTCCAGGCCAGAATACTGGAATGGGTAGCCGTTCTCTTCTCCAGGGGATCTTCCTAACCCAGGGATCAAACCCAGGTAGCCTGCAATGCAGGTAGATTCTTTACCAGCTGAGCCACTAAGGAAGCCCAAATATGAGCAGCAAGATAAAATTGTAACCTGTGTCCAGGAATTGCAGGAAAGATAGATTCTAAGAACTGATGCATATCCTTGGGCAAGGAGTATACCAAGAGAAGCTGCATCTGGTTGTTTCTATATGACTCCAAAATAGCTCTTCCAATAAGGCAACTAAAACAATCAAATTATTTTGGTACCAGTTTTATCAAACAGTTTCATTGTAAAGCAGATAAATAAATATCCTCAAGTCTCAAAATGCCAATTCAAAATATTAGTTTACTTTTCCTTTATTTTTGACCTAGATGCTTAATAACAGTACCATTTTTGTCTCCCTTAAGAGACTAAGGCCAACTGCTGAGCTAGTTCAACATGTAGTGAAATCAGTTACAAAAAATGAGTGTTGATGAAGAGAAACAGACAAAAAAAAATAGCAAATTAGGGATCAAACCTACACTGAGTTGGTTTAAACACAACAAATCAAGTCCCCCACATAATAAGAGAATCTGACTTTCTATGAGATGTTTACCAAATGCTTTTTTCATAATTTTGTTACCAAATTTTGGAAAGCAGGGAGTACCACACAGTTCTTTAGCAGAAAAGCTAATAGATTTAGATATTACAATAGCACCTTCTGAATGATGAAACCATTTAATCAAAAAGAAAAAGTGTGGGTCTTCTCTGGTGGCTCAGTGGAAAAGAATCTGCCTGACAATGCAGGAGAGGGGTTCAATCCCTGATCCAGGAGGGTCCGGTATGCTGTGGAGTGACTAAGCCTGTGTACCACAACTACTGATCTTGTGCTCTAGAGTCTGGGAGCCACAACTACTGAAGCCCTCACACACTAGAGCCCTACTCCACAACAAGAGAAGCCTTTGCAATGAGAAGGCCACGCACCACAACTAAAGAGAAGCCCCTGCTCATTGAAACTAGAGAAAAGTCCACACAGCGATGATGATCCAGCACAGCCTTAAATAAATAAATAAATCTTTTTTTGAAAAAAAAAAAAAAAACAGAAAGAAAAGGTGTGATGGAAAAGCAGTATAAGAGAAAATGTCCGTAAGTAAAATTCCTTTATTCAACAAGCATTGATTGAATGTCTTGAAACTGATTACAAGCCAACAGGCCCAGTGGTGTGTAGGGTGGAGAGCTGGCTAAAGCAAGAGGAGCCCAGTCCTTCCCTCTGGGGATTCTCAGCCTAATAGTGGCAAGAGCAGTGCAGAACTAACTGTAATACAAGGTGTCTAAGGAGTGAGACAGATGAAACACAGTGGGAGCTCAGGGAAGGAAGAGAGCAATTCCAGCAGGGGAGATATTTGAAATCACATAGTGAGTATCCAGAGTTGACACACCATGAAAAGGCAGCCAATCTCCTGGAGATGCTACTCTCTCTGATGCAGGATGATCAGGTTATGCTTGTGGTCTAAATGGAGAATTTCCAAGAGCACCAGGTCTGAGAAAGATCTCCAAGGTCATATGTGAGCTAGGTTTAAACATTAACAGGACATAAAGCTGAAGAGGTCAGGAGGGCTTTGCTCATTTAAGGTCCTAAAGACCACGTGAATGTATTGATATTGGAATTTGACCCTGTGGGGTTTAAGCGTTGGAGTGACCTGGTCCTATTTGCACTTGAGAAAAATGACTCTGGCTACAGTGTAGAAAAAGGATTGGAGGGGAAGGGAGCAGGAGAAAAGGCAGGGAAATTCACTTAATTCGTTTTTCAGTTAAAGATGATGAGGGTAGTGGTACTGAAGCTGGAGAAAGTGAAATTTATTTGACAGTAGAAGTGGAACAATAATGATAGATCTTAGAGATATTATCAGATAGAACTGACTGAAAATGGCAAATGATTGGGTTTGGGGCTGTAGGAAAAAAGAAGTCAGAATTACCCCTCAGGTTTTAGCTTGGCTGACCATGTAAGTAGCAGCATTTTATTAAAATATAAAACACAAAAGGGATGAATTTCAGTGGAAGTGGTGACAGGCATTGGAAAATGGGAAAAAGAAAGTAGGAAAGTGGTCAAGTTGCAGGAGAACAGAAATCACTTTACTTTTCATCACTGTAGCCCCAGCACCTGGCTCAACAAATACTGGGATGAATAAATGAAATGAATTCTTGTATTTGAAGTACCACTGAAGGTATTTGAATCTGTGAACTCTACTGCAGAGTATAAAAGAAAATCCATTTCACACATTGACTTAATACTTACTGAGTACCTTCTATTTGCCAGATAGAATTATTGGTACTGGGGATATATCAGTGAGCAAAACCATAGTGGACCTGTATTTATGAATTTATATTCTATTATAGTCAGACATGACAGACAATACTATATATTTTCAGTTTGTGGTAAATACTCTGAACTAAAATAAATCAGCATAATCAAGTGGCCTGGGGGAGTTTCTCTTAGAAGGTGTTATTTGAACAGGGAACTGCTTGAAGTGGAGTGAGAAATGTGTCCTGGGGGGCAAGGGTCTTGAGAGTATTGCAGGCAGAGGGAATAAATAACAGGTGAAAGAATACTAAGGCAGGAGCATGACTATCACGTTCACATTCAGAGACTAGCAAGGAGTCACCTCTGGCTTAAGGAGAGTGAGCAAGAGGGGAAAGGGTAGGAGATGAGGTTGGGGAAACCAAGGACTGGATTATGAAGAACTTTAAAAGCTCATGTAAGGATTTTGGCTTTTTTCTGAGTAGTAGGACCTTCATTGGATAGCTTTTAGCAGAGAAGTGATGTGGTCCGACACGTTTTTAGAGGGTAACTCTCCTGCATAGAGAATAGTCTGTAGCAAGGCAGAGGGAGGAAGCCAGCTGACTGGCTAGGAGACTCTTGAAGTCATCTAAGCAAGAGAGTGTGATCACTAGCTCCAAAGTGAATGCAATGTAGATGGTATGGTGAGAATGATGTGGCTGGGTTTGGCCTTTGTTCCATTTTAATGTGATTTCTGTTTATTTTTTGAAGGCAAAATTGGTAGGATTTACTTTAATATTGGTTATAAGGTGTTGGATTTTTTAAAAAAAGGCAAAGCTGACTCCAAAGCATTTGTTTAAACAACTCAACAATGACAATAGCAACATTAACATTTACTGAAATGGTTAAGCCTGTAGGAGGAACAGGTTTTGGGCTGGGGTATCAGTAGTTTGGGTTTCCCTGGTGGCTCAGATTGGTAAAGAATCTGTCTGCAATGCGGAAAATCCAGGTTTGATCCCTGGGTTGGGAAGATCCCCTAGAGGAGGGCATGGCAACACACTCCAGTATTCTTGCCTAGAGAATCCTCATAAACAGAGGAGCTTGGCGGGCTACAGTCCATGGGGTTGCAGAGTCGGACATGACTGAGCCACTAAACAAACCACACATCAGTAGTATTGGATGTGTTATGTTTGATTGAAATACATATTAGTGCAGATGTAAAGTTGGCTGTTAAGTATACAAATCTACAGCTCAGGTAAGAATTCTAGGCAGCAGATAAAAATCTGGGAGTTATCAGTTTATACATGATATTTATAGCCTTGGGACAAGATAGGACCACCTAGGAAATGAGTATAAATGGAAAAAAATCGATCTGAGACTAATCCTTGGGACATTCCAATGTTTAGTTGTCAGCACAAGGGGGACAATCTAAGCAAAGAGCCAGAGATGTCAGTAAGGTAGGCAAAGAAACGAGAAATAGTGGTATTCCAGAATCAATTGACCCACTATTTTACAAAGGAAGATAACTTTTCAGATGTTGTGGACAGGTCAGGTAAGGAAAAGACTGAACATTGATCTTTATATTTGGCAACTAGGAAGTCACTTGTGATCTTGACATCGACTATTTAGTGGAGCAGAGTTGGATGAAAACAGGATTATAGTGAGTTCAAGAGCAAATGGGAAGACAGAAAGTGGAGACAGTAAGTGGTAATGAATATTTCAAAGAGTATTGATGGAAAGCAGAGGATAGAAATGGGGATGCTTGGTCAGAAAGGTACTGGGGTGGGGATTGCAAATCCTGTAGGGTCTTACCTGCCAGAAGTAGTACTTTGGGTTTTACTCTTGCAGAGATGGGGGGCATCATCCTAGAACCTAAATATTTACAGATCTTTGAGTAAAAGGAGAATCAACATAGGAGACTGAGAAGCCATTAATGAGGTATGAAGGAAAACCAAGAGAGTATGCAGAAGCCAAACAGGAGAGGATGGTGGTCAACTATATCAAATGCTACTTTGAAGTCAAGTAGAATGAAGTCAGTCCATTGGGCTTGGAAAAATGTAGAATGTTGTTTTCCTTGCTAGAGATGTTTCCCTTCCTTCAGTAGGGTAGAGGCGATAATATGGTGTTACAGTGGGTTCAGGAAAGTCGAGACAATCCAAGAGTAACAGTCATCATACCCATTGATCTAGGAACCAGGAGATGGGTTCCAGTAATATACAAAAGGAGGAAATGTGTGTGTGTGTATGTGTGTGTGTATCAACCATAAAATGCATAATAGTACCTTTAAAAATTGCCAGCAGGGATTGAAGATTTGAAGATTTAAACACTGGGCTCTGAGAAACTAAGAATGCTCACCACTGAAAAAAAATCTGAAAAAAAAAAAAAGACCTGAACGAATGGTGAGCTTGATTCTAACTTTATAAAGGTGTACGATTGGTTATTAAAACCTGGAATGGAGTGACTGAGTTTAAAAAGTAAGTGGAATTCAGATCTTAATGGTTTCAGAGCTAAAAATAGTGCACAATTGCAATGATTAAATCTTCTCTTTTCCCTGGTACAATTATCTCCCCATTTTTCTTTGGTTTTGGAACCCTCCTTGATATTTGTTGAAGCCACCGTTTGTAAATGTACTTTACTATGAGTTTTTTCCTTTTAATCTCTTTTGAAATCTGCTATTACAAGTAAGATTTAAACACACCTTAGAAACCAGTGTGTGTGCTATGTGCGCTCAGCCATGTCTGACTCTTTGAGACCCCATGGACTGTAGCCCACCAGGCTCCTCTGTCCATGGGATGTGCCAGGAAAGAATACTGGAGTGGATTGCCATTTTCTCCTCCAAGAATCTTCCTGACCCAGATGTCGAACTGGTGTCCCCTGAGTTTCCTGCATTGATGGGCGGATTCTTTACCCTTGAGACACCTTGGAAGCCTAGTACTGATGTAGAAATATTGAAGAGGAAGTAATCCTAGGATTATGATAAGAATGTTTCTAGGCAAGTCTTAAAGAGAATTGTTCGGTTAATGTGGAGCTCCCCAGAAGGTAAATTAGAGCTGGAGGATTTTAACAGTATACTTCAACTGTGACAGACTAATATGCTTGGGGCTGGCTTGTCAGGAGGAAGAGAATTTTTGAGAACACTGATCAAAGCAACCATCTACAAAGTGACTGGATAAATATGGAATATTTCTGCTTTCGAGTCTCTCCCAATTTTCCACCCCGCCCCCACTCCCACCCCCCTCCCCGATAAATTCCAGACTCCAGCCCTTCTCTTAACACGTTTACTTCTGATTAAAATTTAACTACCATTTGTTGAACACATTACACTGATTCAGGTATTTGGTAAAGCTAAAATAATAGCTTATGTTGAGTGGAATGCACACTTGAAGTAATTTATCACCATCGAATGCCCACAGCAAACCTCTGTGGTAGGTGCTGTTCTCCCATTTTACAAATGAGTAAATAGAGGAAAAATAAGTGGAAATAACTTGCCCAACATCATACATGTAGGTAACAGTGGAGGTGGTTCCAGAATCTATGCCCTTAACCACTAAGGTCTACTGCTCTCCTGGGTCTAGCATACCTTATTTGACTTAATATTTTTATCTCCATTTTATTGAAGAAGAAACTGAGGTTCAGAGCAAAGGATCATTAAGTTGTTCAAGGTCACACATGTGGAAAATGGAAACAATTTCCCTGCCAAGCATATCACTCTTTTCACATTTATAAAATACTTGATACATTTAGAGCTTACTTTTTCCTTAACTCACTAACTGTCAAAATGTGCTCCTTGGTCTATTTCAAAAGGCATTGTTAAAATAAAAGTTCCATTAGCAAACACATTTGGGGAATGCTGGGTTAAACAAAGCTACTGAAGCATCCTTTCTACAGCTTTTTTCAATGCCTTTGATATGCTAATATGCCTTTTGAAGCTTTGGGGGATGGGTATTTAGCAACTTAACCACATACTTTGTTTTTCTGGGAGCAACTTACCAGCAAGAGCATAGAACACACTTAGATTAACCGCGTAACTACATTCCTGAGCACATATATACTCCGAATACCTTAATTAAATGGAAAGACAATCAGGTTTTATAGTCAGATGTGGTCCACTGGAGAAAGGAATGGCAAACTACTTCAGTATTCTTGCCTTGAGAACCCTGTGAACAGTGTGAAAAGGCAAAAAGATAGGACACTGAACGATGAACTCCCCAGGTCGGTAGGTGCCCCATATGCTACTGGAGATCAGTGGAGAAGTAACTCCAGAAAGATTGAAGGGATGGAACCAAAGCAAAAACAACACCCAGTTGTGGATGTGACTGGTGATAGAAGCAAGATCCGATGCTGTAAAGAGCAAGATTGCATAGGAACCTGGAATGTTAGGTTCACGAATCAAGGCAAATTGGAAGTGGTCTAACAGGAGATGGCAAGAGTGAACATCGACATTCTAGGAATCAGCGAACTAAAATGGACTGGAATGGGCGAATTTAACACAGATGACCATTATATCTACTACTGTGGGCAGGAATCCCTTAGAAGAAATGGAGTAGCCATCATGGTCAACAAAAGAGTCCAAAATGCAGTACTCGGATGCAACCCTCAAAAATGACAGAATGATCTCCGTTCATTTCCAAGCAAACCATTCAAAATCAGGGTAATCCAAGTCTGTGCCCCAACCAGTAACAATGAAGAAACTGAATGGTTCTATGAAGACCTATAAGACCTTTTAGAACTAACACCCAAAAAAGATGTCCTTTTCATTATAGGGGACTTGAAAGCAAAGGTAGGAAGTCAAGAAACACCTGGAGTAACAGGCAAATTTGGCCTTGGAGTACAAAATGAAGCAGGACAAAGGCTAATAGAGTTTGCCAAGAGAAAACAATGGTCATAGCACACACCCTCTTCCAACAACACAAGAGAAGACTCTACACAGGGACATCACCAGATGGTCAACACTGAAATCAGATTGATTATATTCTTTGCTGCCAAATATGGAAAAGCTCTATACAGTCAGCAAAAACAAGACTGGGAGCTGACTGTGGCTCAGATCATGCACTCCTTATTGCCAAATTCAGACTTAAATTGAAGAAAGTGGGGAAAACCACTAGACCATTCAGGTATGCTGCTGCTGCTAAGTCGCTTCAGTCATGTGAGACTCTCTGTGACCCCATAGACGGCAGCCCACTAGGCTCCCCCATCCTTGGGATTCTCCAGGCAAGAACACTGGAGTGGATTGCCATTTCCTTCTCCAATGCATGAAAGTGAAAAGTGAAAGTGAAGTCGCTCTGTCATGTCCAATTCTTGGCGACCCCATGGACTGCAGCTTACCAGGCTCCTCTGTCCATGGGATTTTCCAGGCAAGAGTACTGAAGTGGGTGGCCATTGCCTTCTCAAATTCAGGTATGACCTAATCAAATCCCTTATGATTATACAGTGGAAGTGAGAAGTAGATTTAAGGGACTAGATCTGATAGACAGATTGCCTGATGAACTATGGATGGAGGTTCATGACATTGTACAGAAGACAGGGATTAAGACCATCTCCAAGAAAAAGAAATGCTAAAAAGCAAAATGGCTGTCTGAGGAAGTCTTAGAAACAGCTGTGAAAAGAGAAGTGAAAGGCAAAGGAGAAAAGGAAAGATATACCCATTTGAACACAGAGTTCCAAAGAATAGCAAGGAGAGATAGGAAAGCCTTCCTCAGTGATCAATGCAAAGAAATAGAGGAAAACAATAGAATGGGAAAGACTAGAGATCTCTTCAAGAAAATTAGAGATACCAAGGGAACATTTCATGCAAAGATGGGCACAATAAAGAACAGAAATGGTATGGACCTAACAGAAGCAGAAGATATTAAGAAGAGGTAGCAAGAATACTCAAAAGAACTGTACAAAAAAGATCTTCATGACCCAGATAATCACGATGGTGTGATCACTCACCTACAGCCAGACATCCTGGAATGTGAAGTCAAGTGGGCCTTAGAAAGCATCACTACCAACAAAACTAGTGGAGGTGATGGGATTCCAGGTGAGCTATTTCAAATCCTGAAAGATGATGCAGTGAAAGTGCTGCACTCAATATGCCAGCAAATTTGGAAAACTCAGCAGTGGCCACAGGCCTGGAGAAGATCAGTTTTCATTCGAATCCCAAAGAAAGGCAATGCCAAAGAATGCTCAAACTACTACCACACAATTGTACTCATCTCACACACTAGTAAAATAATTCTCAAAATTCTCCAAGCAAGGCTGCAGCAATATGTGAACCATGAATTTCCTGATGTTCAAGCTGGTTTTAGAAAAGGGAGAGGAACCAGAGATTAAATTGCCAACATCCACTGGATCATTGAAAAAGCAAGATAGTTCCAAAAAAACATCTTTTTCTGCTTTATTGACTATGCCAAAGCCTTTGACTGTGTGGATCACAATAAACTGTGGAAAATTCTGAAAGAGATGGGAATACCAGACCACCTGACTTGCCTCTTGAGAAAATGCAGGCCAGGAAGCAACAGTTAGAACTTTACATGGAATAACAGACTGGTTCCAAATAGGAAAAGGAGTACATCAAGGCTGTATATTGTCACCCTGCTTATTTAATATGCAGAATACATCATGAGAAACACTGGGCTGGAGGAAGCACAATCTGGCATCAAGACTGCCAGGAGAAATATCAAGAACCTCAGATATGCATATGACAACTACCCTTATGGCAGAAAGTGAAGAAGAACTAAAGAGCCTCCTGATGAAAGTGAAAGAGGAGAGTGAAAAAGTTGGCTTAAAGCTCAACATTCAGAAAACTGAGATCATGGCATCCGGTCCCATCACTTCATGGCAAATAGATGGGTAAACATTGGAAACAGTGGCTGAATTATTTTGGGGGGCTCCAAAATCACTGCAGATGGTGACTGCAGCCATGAAATTAAAAGACGCTTACTCCTTGGAAGGAAAGTTTATGACCAACCTAGATGACATATTAAAAAACAGAGACATTACTTTGTCAACAAAGGTCTGTCTAGTCAAGGCTATGGTTTTTCCAGTCTTCACGTATGGGTGTGAGAGTTGGACTATAAAGAAAGCTGAGTGCTGAAGAATTGATGCTTTTAAATTGTGGTGTTTGAGAAGACTCTTTAGAGTCCCTTGGACTGCAAGGAGATCCAACTGGTTCATCCTACAGGAGATCAGTCCTGGGTGTTCATTGGAAGGACTGACGTTGAAGCTGAAACTCCAATACTTTGGCCACCTAATGCAAAGAGCTGACTCATTTGAAAAGACCCTGATGCTGGGAATGATTGAGGGCAGGAGGAGAAGGAGATGACAGAGGATGAGATGGTTGGATGGCATCACCAACTCAATGGATATGTTTGGGTATACTGTGGGAGTTGCTGATGGAGACAGGGCGGCCTGGTGTGCTGCAGTTCATGGGGTCGCAAAGAGTCAGACACCACTGAGTGAAATGAACTGAACTGAAGAGACATTCTCCTCCTCATGGTCAAAATGCAGGATATAGCCTTTTTGCCATAATACCAGCTTTACATTCCATTTCTTATATGTTATTTCAAAGAGGTCCAGTCATATCCAATAGATTGTTTTTCTTCCATTTTGCAGTGATGTTTTTCAGATTTGGTCCCAAAGTTCTAAGTCTTTCTTTGCAGGCATTCCATGCCTTACACACTAATAGCCATTTTCAAGGGTGCTGCGAGTAATTTGTGATATCATTTTGTGGTTTCTGTTCTTGTAAAGCTGAGTGAGTATACTTTCTTCCGAAGTGTCTCCGAAGTTGGATGAATTACATTAATAGTAACCAAGATAAGAAATAGAAATATTTAAAGCATAGGAGGATCGGAATCTGGTAACTGTTTATTGATTTTCATCACATCTTAGCTCCAGTGAGATCACATGTAAAATGTTATCTGCTTCAGTGATGACATGAAAATGATTATAATGATGTGCTTAGTCACTCAGTCATGTCCAACTCCTTGCAGCCCCATAGACTAGCCCACTAGGCTCCTCTGTCCATGGATTTTCCAGACAAGAATACTAGAATGGGTTGCCATTTCCTCCTGCAGGGAATATTCCTGTCCCAGGGATTGAACCCATGTCTCCTGTGTCTCCTGCATTGGCAGGCTGATTCTTTACTACTATGCCACCTGGGAAGACCACGAGAAATGATTCCATGTCCCCATTATGACATAAAATGTAGAAATGATATTTTGGAATAGCACTAACCTTGGAGAACCTACAGGAAGGTGCAACCTCCCCCCAAATTATAAATGCATGTAAGAATGTATTATGTGCCAGGAAAGTATGAGCTGAAATGCAAATGCTTTTTTTCCCCCCTCAGGGAAGTCATTAAGAATAAAAGCCAATAGTCAGGTTATTGTGACTTGGTGCCAAATTTTATGGTTGTTAGGGAAAAAAGCAGAACCTCTTTTTTCTTAAAAAGACCAGTTGAGATACCCCGAGCAAGGTCCAGATAGAGTGGATATGCCTTAGATCTAGAAAAGAGGAAAAGGAAAAATACACATGTACACACACACACTGATCTTATACCTAGGTTCCCTAGCTTGTCATAGAATCAGGAAATCATAGAACATAAGAACTGGAAGAGATCATTCAGCTATCTGAGTTATCAACCCCATCTATAATAGTTTACACAAGAGTTATCAAATGTTTGCATGACAGAGCTAATGAGATATTCTGTTTCATTGCTATAGAACTTATTCTGGTCATCTGGGAGGCCTTGTATTATGATGAAAAGAAAGATTTTGGAAGCAGAATAGACTAAGTTCAACTCTGACTCCTCTACTCATAGCTGTTTCAGCCAGTATGGGCTGAGTTACACCACAGGAAGAAATAAACCAAAGTCCCAGTGATAAATAGATTTTATACAACAGAACACTTATAGCTTAGACCAAAAATGTAGAATAAAGATGTGTGTGTGCTAAGTTGCTTCAGTAGTGTCTGACTTTTTGTGATGCTATGGACTATAGTTGACCAGGCTCCTCTGTCGTGGGATTCTCCAGGCAAGAATACTGGAGTGGGTTGCCATGCCCTCCTCCAGGGGATCTTCCCAACTCAGGGATCGAACCCATATCTCGTATGTCTCCTGCATTGACAAGCAGGTTCTTGACCAGTAGTGCCACCTGGGAAGCCCATAGAATAAGGAGATCTATATCTAGATATCTCAGCCCACTCTTGGGTCTTCATGGCCAGTGAGAAAGATGTATTTCTTACTCATTTTCAGGGAACTTTTGCTTCATCTTGACATGTTTTCATTATCACCAATACAGGGGGAAGAGGATATGGTAAATCATACAGAGACTTTTAAAAATTCCACCCAGTAGTTACACAACCATCCTTTAGCTTCAAATAAGATTGGGAAGTGCAATCATACCCTTTGTCTAGAAGGAGGAGAAATGGAATATTTGCAAATGGCCTTAATCACTACCAGTGGCATCCCTGGTAGCTCAGCTACACCATCCATAGCTCCTTGGGAAGATTTACCCCTTCTGATCCTTTTTCTTCATCTGTAAAATGGGTCAACAATACCTATTTTTGCAGATTTGCTGTGAATATTAAATTACATAACATACATAAAATGCCTAGGACATCTCTAGCCTAATAGGTGCTCAAGCATAATACTTTCCTTTGTGTTCATTAGATGCTTCTTCATTTTTCAAGCACGGTAAACAACAAGCTTAATATGTCCTCCACAGACAGGCTTTTGAATATTTAAAGATAATATTCTTACCTGCACACTATTCTTCTCCTCTCCAAGCTAAACACTCCCAGTTCCTTCAATAATTCCTCATATGGCATATGTTTCAGTACTTCACTATCTTGACTCCTCCCCTCTGAGCTTCTTCCAGTTTGTCTCTCATGTTTTGTCTGACTCTTTCTGACCCCATGGACTGTAGCCTATCAGGCTCCTCTGTCCATGGGATTTTCCAGGCAAGAGTACTAGAGTGGATTGCCATTTCCTTCTCCAGGAGATCTTCCTGACCCAGGGATTGAACCCAGGTCTCCTGCATTGCAAGCAGATACTTTACTGTCTGAGCCACCAGGGAAGCCCATTCCTCTTAAAGTGACAGTCAAATCTGAGCACAGTGTCTCTATAACTAACCTATTTCTGGATACATGCTTCCCTTCATGTAGTAAGGACATTTTGAGGTCACATCACACTTGAAAAATCAAAGGATTTTAGGCTAGAAAGGATTAGAAAACAAGTAAACCAGTGGCCCCTAAGTATATACCTGGGACCCAGCAATATCTGAGTCACCTCTAGGGTTTTTCATAAAGATACAGTCACAAGCCTTACTCCCCTGGTTTCCAAGGTCTTGGGTAGAACTTTCAAAACTGATGTGTGGAGAAGTTTGAGAACTCTTCTGCAGCAACCCCACAGGCTTTCTCAACTTTATATCTTAGGAACGTCCAAATGTTTACATATCGACCAAACAGAGACTTCAGAACACCTGGAACACTTGTTTAAAACTGTTTCTAGAGCCTTCTTCTAAAATTTAGAATCATAATTTCTGGTAGTTGGGCCCAGAAGTTTTTGTTTATAACAAATACCTTAGTTGAGTCTGATGTGAAGCTAGTTCTCGGAACCTGTGGTCCAGTTCAACCTTCCAACCAATGCTTGAATAACCAATTATCCTGCCAAGAAATTTCATAGAAAATGTCACCTTGAGCTCAATTAAAAACTTTCACAGTGTAGAACACTTATAGATTAATTAGGCCAAAAACATAAGATAAGGATGTATATACATAGCATCCTTCTCTTGGGTCTTCATGGCCAGTAACAGAATTGTGGTATCATAAATACTTAGAGTTAAAAATAACTTGAAGTTCCAATTAGTCAGGATTTCCCAAGGTGTGTTCCATGGCACATGAGACCTTTAGAAAAGGAAACTTTAAGTTAAATTAGATTGGGAAACACAGAACACTCTATCACATGCTTTGGAGTGTTAAAATGCACTTTAGCACAATCAACACTCTGAGAAGTACCTAGTTAATAAACTCATTTACCTTTAATAAAATCAAACATTTTCCAAAACTGTTCATGCACAGAAACTTAAAAAAATATTACCCATTAGCCTTAAGAATCAGTATTCTATGGAACAATTTTGGAAAAAAGTGGTCTAGGACTTTGTTCATCTAATATATGAATGCCCTAACATTCAAACAAGAACTCACTAAAATTTGTTGTTCAGTCGCTCAGTTGTGTCTGACTCTTTATGACCACATGGACTGCAGCACACCAGACTTCCCTGTCGTTCACCATCTCCTGGAGCTTGTTCAAACTCATGTCCACCCAGCTGGTGATGCTATCCAATCATCTCATCCTCTGTCATCCACTTCTCCTTCTGCCTTCAATCTTCCCCAGCATCAGGACTTTTCCAATGAGTTAGCTCTTCCCATCAGGTGGCCAATGTATTGGAGCTTCTGCTTCAGCATCAGTCCTTCCAATGAATATTCAGGACTGAATTCCTTTAGGATTAACTGCTTTAATCTCCTTGCAGTCTAAGGGACTCTCAAGAATCTTCTCCAACACCACAGTTCAAAAGCATCCATTCTTTGGTCAGCTTTCTTTATAGTCCAACTCTCACATCCATACATGACTACTGGAAAAACCATAGCTTTGACTAATATGGACTTTTGTTGGCAAATTAGTGTCTCTGCTTTTTAATATGCTGTTTAAGTTTGTCATAGTTTTTCTTCCAAGGAGCAAGCATCTTTTAATTTCATGGCTGCAGTCACCATCTGCAGTGACTTTGGAGCCCCCTGGAAATAAAGTCTGTCACTGTTTCCATTGTTTCCCCATCCACTTGCCATGAAGTGATGGGACCGGATGCCATGATCTTCATTTTTTGAATGTTGGGTTTTAAGCTAGCTTTCTCATTCTCCTCTTTCACCTTCATCAAGAGGATCTTTAATTCCTCTTCATTTTCTGCAATAAGGGTGGTATCATCTGTATATCTGAAGTTATTGATATTTCTCCCTGCAATCTTTATTCCAGCTTGTGCTTCATCCAGCCCAGCATTTTGCATGATGTACTTTGCATATAAATAAAACAAACCTCACTAAAATTAGAGGTTAATAAGTCCATTTCTGACAGTTTTAATTGTTCACACATGGATCGATATATTCTTTTCTGTTTCTTCTATAACCTGTGTTCAGATCATAGGCTTTAAATCTATAGAGAATATAAGATAGTGAAGTGCACATGAACTTTACTGGCAGATGTCCTAGTTTTGAATCTTGACTCTATAAACAGCTAATTATTTGACCCTGGGCACTATTTACATTTCCTGAACATCATTTTTCTCATATACAAAATAATACTCATCTTACAAATTGCTGTGAGAAATAAATTAGATAATGCATGTAAAAAGCTTAGTACAGTGCCTCAAACAGAGTAAGCACTCAAATAATAGCAGTATTTATTTCACTCACAGATGAGAATGCAAAAGGCTTGGTTTCAATAAAGAAGGCAGGAAATTCTGTCTTGTTCTCACCCCTAGTCACTCCACCCCATATACAAATCATTCCTCAGTGCTTTCCTTCATGATTTGTCTGACATCTATAGATTAATATCAGTCTGAAATTAACATCCTGATAAATTTTATTTTAGTAAAAAATGATTCTCTTGACCTCATTATTCCCTAACATGTTATTTTCAGAATACCAAATGGAATACAATGACAGCATATTAATCTCCCAAGGATACCTGATAGATAAAGAAACAACAAAGCAAAATAAACTTTGTGGAACTAGTTGGGTGGTGCTGAAGATGTTATTATAAGAACTAAAGGACCTCTGTGAAAAAGACTTTTTTTGGAAATATTTAGTAGTGACTCCAGTGGGATTACCTACTCCTTAACACTCTACATATTTATAGGAAAGTCAAGTTAATAGGACACTCCACATGCTAAAACATATGGCTGCTTTATGGTGAAGCAATGAGTGTGGTAGGGAGACAATTACGGTTGTAAAAGCAAAGATGAAAAGTGGTATTGTTTAAAAAGCAGTGCAGCTGCTTCCATTAAAAAAAAAAAAAGTGTTAAATTCCAGCTCTGTCATTACCTAGCTCTAACATTTTGTTAGAGTCATTTGAATTCTTTGAGACTTTGGTTTCTTCCTCTGTAAAATGGGTAACACACAATGGTTGGCTTGGTTGTTTTTTCATTTTGTTTTAATTTGAAGTCAAAATTCTGGCAACTTCCAAACAATGGAATTGATGTAAGATTATTTTTTAAAATGATAATCAGTTTTAAGTCATTCAATTGTCAGCAACATGAACAGGCAGTTAATACAAATAGAAGTATAAATAGCTTATGAAGACAGGAAAAGATGTTTAGCTTTAATCATATTTAAAGATATGCAAATTAAAACAGTAATGAGATACTATTTTTCCCATATTGGAGTGGTAAATACATAAAACAAAATTAATAGTTCGCAAAGTTTTTGTGGGTGTCAGTAACTGGCACTCTATAACATTGATGGAGAATGAATTGTTATAACTTACTGGAAATCAAGTAAGCATTACAGAGCAACATTTTAAGGGCATATCCCCTTTAACCCAGCAATTTCTCTTCTCAGAAAGTATCCTAACAGTATGTTCACATGTGTGTGCAAATGTAGTGTGTGCAAGGATTTTCCTTGCAGTGATGATTATAAGAGCAAAAACCTGGAAATAACCTCAATATTCATTAGTAGGAGTCTGGTTATATAAAATTTGGTTCAAAGTAATAAGGCCATTAAAAAGAATGCCAATAGATAGGGAAGTTGCCCATGGGTCAAGATCCTCTATATACTTTATATGTGAAGATATAAACTAACTCCCATGGAAAGATCACTTACTGAGCAACAGGTGTTGAATCTTTATTTACCTAGTCTTAATTCACCTAGTCTTTACATCAAACCATATGAAATATGCTCTGTTATCATCCCAGTGTAATAGATTAGGAACTGGAGATAAACAGAAGATTAAGGGATATAGCCAAGTTAAAAAAAAAAAAAAAGAAACAAAACCTGATGTGTGACAGAGCCCAGATGTAAACCCAGGTTGTCTGTCTTTCAAGACTGCACTATATCAACCACTATGTTTTTTTCTGCCTTTTCCTATGTAGAGGCCTCTGTATTCTTCCATTGGAAGAAGACACAAAATAAAATATGTACGTATACCTGGATATGGGGCTTCCCTAGTGGCTCAGTGGTAAACAATCTGCCTGTAATGCGGGAGCCGAAGGAGATGCCTTTGAGATCCCTGGTTGGGGAAGATCCCCTGGAGGAAGAAATGGCAACTTAATCCAGTATTCTTGCCTGGTACATCCAATGGACAGAGGAGCTTGGCAGGCTATAGTCCATGGGGTCACAAAGAGTCAGACACAACTGAAGCGACTTAGCCCACAGCACACGCAGCATGCCTGGAAATGACTTTAATAAAAAGTCCTGGAAAGATACCAAGAAAGTGTCAGCAGCAGTTGACTATAGGAGATGGGACTGAGGCTCCAGATGGGAGGAAGGTTTGCTCTAGGGCATATGTATCCCTTTTTTGGTGCCTGAGTTTGTTAGTTTCTATTTTGTCTTTACCTTTTGCCTGAGTCCCACCTCATTCGAAGAGTTGACTCATTGGAAAAGACTCTGATGCTGGGAGGGATTGTGGGCAGGAGGAGAAGGGGACGACAGAGGATGAGATGGCTGGATGGCATCACTGACTTGATGGACGTGAGTCTGAGTGAACTCCGGGAGTTGGTGATGGACAGGGAGGCCTGGCGTGCTGCAATTCATGGGGTCGCAAAGAGTCGGACGCGACTGAGCGACTGAACTGAACTGAACTGAGTTACTTTATACTGAGTGATAATTACAAAAGCAATTAGCTTTTTAGGGTAAAAATAAAAGAAACGAATACAGTAAAGGTGGATGAGTAGATTCAAGGGATTAGATCTGGTAGACAGAGTGCCTGAAGAATTATGGACAGAAGTTTGTAACATTGTACAGGAGTTAGTGACCAAAACCATCCCCAAGAAAAAGAAATGCAAAAAGGCAAAGTGGTTGTCTGAGGAGGCTTTACACATAGCTGAGGATAAAAGAGAAGCAAAAGGCAAGGGAGAATGCAACTGAATACAGAGTTCCAGAGGACAGTAAGGAGAGATAAGAAGGCCTTAGTGAACAATGCAAAGAAAGGAAAACAATAGAACTGGGGAAGACGAGAGATCTTTTCAAGAAAATTAGAGATACCAAGGTAACATTTCATGCAAAGATAGACACAATAAAGGACAGAAATGGCAGGAACCTAGTCAAAGCTATGATTCTTCCAGTAGTCATGTACAGATGTGAGAGTTGGACCATACAGAAGGCAGGTAATTTAGTTGCTAAGTTGTGTCTGACTTTTGCGACCCCATGGACTCTAGCCTGCCAGGCTCCTCTGTCCGTGGGATTCTCCAGGCAAGAATACTGGAGTGGGTTGCCATTTCCTTCTCCACAGAAGGCAGAGCACCAAAGAATTGATGCTTTTGAACTTTGGTGCTGGAGAAGACTCTTGAGAGTCCCTTGGACTACAAGGAGATCAAACCAATCAATTCTAAAGGAAATCAACCCTGAATATTTATTGGAAGGACTGATGCTGAAGCTCAGCTTGATGCAAAGAACTGACTCATTGGCAAAGACCCTGATGCTGGGAAAGATTGAGGGCAAGAGAAGAAGGGGGTGACAGAGGATGAGATGGTTGGATAACATCACTGACTCAAAGGGTAGGAGTTTGAGCAAACTCAGGGAGACAGTGAAGGACAGGGAAGTTTGGTGTGCTGTAGTCCATGGGACTGCAAAGGGTCAGACACAACTTAGCAAATGAATAAAACCAACCTTCATTCAACAGACTGGGAAACTGAGACAGCCAGAGGGGAAGGGAACCACTGATTTCAAGGATCTAATTAATAGATAAGTAAGACCAACAATTCCTTGTCTGCTTGCTTGAATTTTCTTTCAGCTTTCTCATCCCTTTTATCCCTTACCCTCAGAGACTCGGTCCATCAGAGATATAAAAGAGACTTCAGTTTCACTGTCAATCTTTTAGAAAAAAATTTAAACATTGCATATTTTTGAATTTAAGAAAACACTCCGTTCAAAATTTCATCATAATACTAGCAAACAGAATTCAACAGCATATTAAAAGAATCATCTACACCATGATCAAGAGGGAGGAATTAAAAAATGGTTCACCATATGAAAATCAATTAATGTGATACACCACATTAACCAAATGAAGGATAAAAATTACATAATTATCTCAATAGATGCAGAAAAATATTTTGATAAAATTAAACACATTTTCAGGGTAAACCTGTCAATAAACTAGGAGTAGAAAGGAATCACCTCAACATAATGAGGCCATATACAACAAGCATACCCCTAACATCATACTGAACAATGAGAAGCTGAAAAGTTTTCTTCTGAGATCAGGAACAAGGTAAGGATGCCCACTCTTGCCACTGCCACTCCTATTCAACACAGTACTGAAAGTCCTGCTGCTGCTGCTGCTGCTAAGTCGCTTCAGTCGTGTCTGACTCTGTGCAACCCCATAGACGGCAGCCCACTAGGCTCCCCCGTCCCTGGGATTCTCCAGGCAAGAACACTGGAGTGGGTTGCCATTTCCTTCTCCAATGCATGAAAGTGAAAAGTGAAAGTAAAGTCGCTCAGTCCTGTCCGACTCTAGCGACCTAGTCAGAGCAATTAGGCACTCCAAAGACATAAAAGGCATTGAGTTAAGAAAAGAAAGAAGGAAAATTCTCCTGTTTGCACATGACATGATTTTATATATGAGAACCTCTGAAGACTCCACCAAAAATAAAACTTTTAGAACTAATAAACAAATTCAGTAAAGTTTCAGGACTCAAAATCAACAAAAATGGGTAGTGTTTCCGTACAAGGACAATGAATTCTCTGAAGAGGAAATTAGGAAAACAATCCCATTTGCAATACCATCAAAAAGAATAAAATACTTAGGAATAAATTTAACTTAGAAGGTAAAAGTCTTGTACATTGAACATTACAAAACACTGATGAAAGAAACTAAAGACACTAACAATGGAAAGACCTCCCTTATTCATGCATTGGAAGACTTAATATGGTTAAAATGCCCATATCATCCAAAGTGATCTATGGATTCAATGCCATCCCTATAAAAATACCAATGACATTTTTTTTTTACAGAAATACGAAATACAATTCTAAAATTCATATGGCACCCACAAAAGACCCCAGATAGCTGAAATAATCTTGAGAAAGACAAAGCTGGAAGCATCACATTTCCTTACTTCAAAAATATGTTAGAAACCTACAATAATTAAGACAATATAGTGTTGGCATAAAGACAAAGGGACTGATGGAGTTGCCTAGAGAACTCAGAAATAAATCTATGCATATGGGATCAACTGATCTTTGACAAGGGCACCAAGACTAGTGTTGGAAAAACCAGACATTCACTTGCAAAGGAATGAAACTGAGCCCTTATCTTAAATCATAAACAAAAAATCAACTCAAAATAGATTAAACACTTAAAGCTAAGATCGGAAGCTATAAAACTCCTAGAAGTAAACGTAGGGAAAAACCTCATGACTTTGGTGTTGACAATGATTTCATGACTATGAAGCCACAAGCACAGGCAATGAAAGCAAAACTAAACAAATGGGACTGTATCAAACTAAAAAGTCTTTGCAAAGCAAAAGTTGCTATCAATTAAAATGCAACCTACTAAATGAGAGAAAATATGTGCAAACCATATATCTGATAAGAGGTTAATTTCCAAAATATACAAGAAACTCTTGCAATTCAATAGCAATAATAATAATAACACAATTTAAAAGAGACTAGAATAGACATTTCTCCAAAGACATACAAATGTCCAATAAGTATACAAAAGGATTCTCAGTGTCACTAATCATGAGGGAAATACAAATCACAGCTATAGTGAGATAAAACCTCACACTTATTAGGATGGTTATTACTTAAAAAACCTAAAACAGTATGTGTTGGTGAACTTGTAGAGAAATTGGAACCTTTGTTCACAGTTGGTAAGAATGCGTAATGCTGTAATTGCTGTGGAAAACAGCATGGAGTTTCCCCCCAAAATTAAAACTGGAGCTACTATGTGATCCAGTAGTCCTACTTCTGAGTATTTATCCAAAATAATTTCAATCAGGATCTCAAAGAGATATTTACACTCCCATATTCATTAGAGCATTATTCGCAAGAGCGAAGAAGTGGATAAAACCTCAATGTCTGTGAAAGAATAAATGGATAAAGAAATTGTGGTGTATACATACGATGGAATAGTATTCAATCTTAACAAAAGAAAGAAATCTGGTCACATGCTGTAACATGGATGAACCTTGAGGACATTATGCTGAGTGAAATAAGCCAGTCACAGAAAGATGAATATTGCTTGATTCCTCTCTTAAGTTGTATCTAAAATAGTGAAACTCAAAGAAGCAGAGAGGAGAATGGAGGTTGTCAAGGGCTGGGGGGAAATAGGGAGCTGCTATTCAACAGGTACAAAGTTTCAGTTATGCAAGATGAGTGACTTCTAGAAATCTGCTGGGCAACATAGAGACCATAGTTTAAAATACTGTATTGTATGCTGAAAATATGTTAAGAGAGTAAATCTCTGATTACAATAAACATTTTAAAAATTCATCATCATAATTTAAAAATAATTTGTTCTGGGAGCAAGAGGGTGTTGTGACCAGCCAAGTTGCAAATATCATAGGAGGGCCAGTCTGTACAGTTGAGATCTAATGTGGAATATTGAAACCAGGAGTCCCCGTGGTAATCACGGTGGTTTTAATCATAACACATGAGCTTTAATAGTGCTTAGTGATATTAAGCTTCACAACTTAATAATCACAGTGAAGCAAATGTTTGGTATTTATCATATTCATAATATTAAGATGTAAATTGATTCTGAAAAATAAGACACAAAGTTTTCTAACTATAACACCCACCTCCCCAAATGTAAGAATATTGAGAGAGATCATACAAAGGAATTTATTTGTTCATAATAGGGCTATGGATGGGCTTCCCAGGTGGCGCTAGTGGTAAAGAATCTGCCTGCCAATGCAGGAGACACAGGAGACACAAGTTCAATCCCTGGGTCAGGAAGATCCCCTGGAGGAGGAAATGGCAACCCACTCCAGCATTCTTGCCTGGGAATTCCCATGAACAGAAGAGCCAGGTGGGCTACGGTCCATGAGATCATGAAGAGTCAGACACGACTGAGAATGCATGCTTGAAACAATAATCTAGAAACTGGTGGCTCAGACGGTAAAGAATCTGCTTGCCAATTCAGGAGACACAGGAGAGCAGGGTTCGATCCCTGGGTCGGGAAGATCCCCTGGAGAAGGGAATGACTACTCACTCCAGTATTCTTGCCTGGAGAATCCCATGGACAGAGGAGCCTGGTGGTTAACAGTCCACGGGGTCACAAAGAGTAGGACTAAACTGAGTGAGTTAACGTGAGGGCTATAGCTAGCTTTTAGTAGTGCTCAATAAGTGCTAACCTGTGCCCTTATTTGATGACATTTATCTGGTAGGCCAGGAAGGAGACTAGCTAAGTCAACGAATTAATTGCTTTGTCTGCAGGAAAGCAAGCAACCAACTTGGCTTCTAGTGTCACTCTGTTTATAGGATCCTTGGTACCAGAACCATGTAGCCTCTGCAAAGTATCCCAATATACCAGATTTCTCTGAAATTGCTGATATTTTTTTTCCCTTCTCAAACTACCAGTGCTAATAAAATAGTTTATTTTGTGCAGGTATGGAAATTTGCCAAGAAGTTATTAGCTTCTTTGCTATGCTGGGGTTTCCTCTAGTTGGGCAGTTTAGTATATTTAATCACCTTTGTTTTTTAGCAGCATTACTATCGAGAGACAGCAAGAAGTGGGTGGGGGATGGGGGGAGGTACACCATCAGATGAAGAAGAAGGTCATTAGCCACACTTGACTTTTGAAGTGTTATGTGATTGTCTTCTAGACACGTAGAGGATATCTCCATTGGTAGACATCAGCCGCTCCAGGGATAGACAGACTGCATGTGTCCAATGAAAGTGACAGTGAAAGTCACTCAGTCATGTCTGACTCTTTGTGACCCCATGGACTATACAGTCCATAGAATTCTTCAGGCCAGAATGCTGGAGTGGGTAGCCTTGCCTTCTCCAGGGAATCTTCCCAACCCAGGGATCGAATCCAGGTCTCCCGCATTGCAGGAGGATTCTTTACCAGCTGTGCCACAAGGGAAGCCCCAAATCATGTGTCCAATAGTGAAAGCTAAAAGAGAACCCAAACAGGCAATAGGCACTGAATGTAGTAGGTCACAAAGAAGAGTCGGAAGTGTTTTATTTATTTTTTTAGTGAATTTATATGGAAGTTGAGGACAGAAGTAGGAAAAGTGAGAGGAGAAAAAAAATCCAGTTTCACTTTGCAAATAAAAACATAACATAGGAGAGGTCCTCTTTTAAAATTTTTATTCAACTTTTCTATAATGATGAGTCCTTTGACTTTGTTTAATTCAGCTCATTTATAGTCAATCACTTTCCAAGTTAATTTTGCCCCCTTTTTCTGTCCTTTCCCGTGCTAGGAAAAACTGAATTCAGTGCCCTGTGAAATGTCTCAATTTTTGCTGCATTAAGTGAATAATAATATTTAATGCTGGAAAATGCTCTTAGGTTTCTGATTTCTATCTGATCCAAAAAGTTTGCAGCCCTCTCCTGGGCTGCTATGTAGGAGTTCTTCATGACAACAAAATAATTTTGGTTAGCAAACCTAACCATACGAAGAAATAAGAAGGAAGGACAATCATGGCTGACCATGACATGACAAATGGTGGAAAGCAGTTAAAATCTTTTCATTGAAAATTTCATGACTCTTTTTAAATTTGATTTTCATTTTTTTAAAATGGGAGTTTAGTATTAGTTCCAGGTGTACAGCATTGTGATTCAGTGTTCTCACAGATTATACTCTAATAAAAAGTATTACAAGATAATGGCTATAATCCTGTGCTACATGACATATCCTTGTTGCTTATCTATTTTATACATAGTAGTTTGGATCTCTTAATTCCAAACCCCTAATTTGCCCCTCCTCTCTTTCTTCTCCCCTTTGGTAACCACTAGTTTGTTTTCTATCTGTGAAAACACAGAAAAAAAACCCTGAAACTCATCATTTTGTATCTGTGAGTGTTTCTGTTTTCTATACACATTCATTTGGATTATATTTTAGATTCCACATGTAACTGATCTCATATAGTATTTGTCTCTCTCTCTCTGATTTATTTCACTAAGCATGCTATTCATTAAGTCCATCCATTTGATGCAAATGGCAGAATTTCATTCATTTTTTTATGGCTGAGTAATATGCCATCATTTATATATACCATATCTTCTTTAGCAATTCATTTTTGATGGACACTTTGGTTGCTTCCCTATCTTGGCTATTGTAAACAGGGCTGCTATGAACATTGGGATTCATGTATCTTTTCAAATTAGTGTTTCTGTTTTGGATACATACACAGGAGTGGATTTGCTGAGTCATACAGTAGTTCTATTTTTAGTTTTTTGAGGAAACTCAGTGCTGTTTTCCATAGTGGCTGCACCAATTTATGTTCCCAACCACAGTGTATAAGGGTTCCCGTTTCTCCACATCTTCACCAACATTTGTTATTTGTAGTCTTTTTGATAATAGCCATTCTGACAGGTGTAAGTGATATCTCAATGTTGTTTTGATTTGCATTTCTGTGATAATTGGCAATGCTGAACATCTTTTCATGTTCCTATTAGCCATTTTTATGTCTTCTTTGAAAAAATATCTGTTGATGTCTTCTGCCCATTTTTGATTGGATTGTTTTGTTTTTGATATTGAGTTGCATGAGCTGTTTATATATTTTGGATATTAACCCCTTATTAATCATATCATTTGCAAGTATTTTCCCATTTCATAGGCTGTCTTTTCATTTCATGGATGGTTTTGTTTGCTGTGGGAAAACTTTTAAGTTCAATTAGGTCCTATTTGTTTATTTTTTATTTTATTTATTTTGCCTTAGGAAAATGTGGAACCACAAAAGATCCCAGATTGTCAAAGCAATCTTGAGGAAAAAAAGCAAAGCCAAGGGCATCACGCTTCTAGACATCAGAATAGTAATCAAATTAGCAATCTTTGCAAGTTTAGTTGACAAAGGGCATAGCAATTATTTTCCCACCCTCCATTCAAAAATATGGGGAAAAAAAGTAAATACAGGGTTTCAAAGGAGCGACAGCATGGAGCTACAACAAATGTATCAAAATCCCTCCCCTTGCTTGTTATTAGGGTCTGAGATCCTAAAGCAGGCTGCCTCCTTAACCTCTCTTTGCTCAAGACAGGGATTGCTGCCTTTCTCTTCTACATCTTCTTTGTACAGTAGGGAATCTATACATTCCCCTCCTCCCCAAATCTACTTCCCAAGAGACACGATCACCTTCATCTCTATGAATGGAAGCACCATGGGAGGAAGGATGGGATAGACAGTGAATCTTCCATAATGAGTGTTTTTTTTGTTTGTTTTTTGCCAGTTTTATTTTAGTACAAATGGAGGCTGAAATGGAAATTCAGCTCCAAATTAGAAGAGGATGCTTCTTCTCTTCACTCTGTTGATATTTGATCCATGGTGTTCTCATTATTGAGACCCAAGGGCAACTGAGTAGACCACCCAGGCTGCTGCTTTATTTACAAGATGCATAGGGCTGCGGTCCAAATATGAGCTCTGTTCACAGAAAGGTGACAGCTCACCAAGACCCTCCTTCCTCTTACAGATGAGCAGGCTCCCACACAAAAGAAAATGAAAAGTGGCTCTTTCTTACAGAGAAAGAGGAGAAATAGGAAAGGGAAGCAAAGAAAGAAATGAAATGACATCCTCCCTATCACCTGAAACCAGGGGCTTGGGCAAACTGGAAAACATAAAGACCCCATGTAGAAATTGCTAGGTGGGTGCAGAGTGCCTTGAATGGAATAGTTGAGAGCTGTTTCTTTTTCTTTTTTCTTTTTAAACTGCAATGCTCAATTCTTTCATCCCTGAGATGCCTGAAAAGAATTAGAACACATATTCTGGCAACAAAAGCTTCATCTGAGTTTAGCAGAGTACACCCAATAAGAGAAGGAGCAGTGATGCACTGTGAGCCTAGCTTTCAAGGTTTAAAGAACAATAACCCCAAACTCCCTCAAGGGCTTTGCTGAGCTGGAAGGAAGTAGGAGCTCTTGCACTTGATTGAGAAATCACCATGCCTTCAGTTCTTTCTAATTCAGATTGGAGATAAATAGCCAGAAATACAGACCTATGCATGATTGAGTCTAATTCTGTGATTTAACTACAAAGTGAGATTTTGTCTTAAACAATGTCAAACTTCTGGGTTAAGAGAAACGTTGCTGGAACGAACTATCTGAGCTGCAGGATCTTTGAAAGGAGTAGGTCTTATTCTCCTTTGTCTTTCTAAGCCTATACCTCAGTGCCTAGCCTATCGTACTAATATTTGTTCAATCTTGTGTTCATTCAGCTAATATCTAACAATGCCTTTACTGATGAGGCTGGTGCTAGGTCTAGGGACAGAAAGCTGACTCATACATGGCCATAGCCTTAAGAAAAGCAAAATCTAGTGGAGTATGTCAATTTTTTTTTTTTTTAAAGAACATCATTAGGGAGAGAATTTATTGAAAATAAGTATTGCTTGTAGAGGGAAACAGATAACTTCAATAAAGAGAGAAGGCTTTGATCATAAGATCAGCAAATGTCTCGACGGTCAGGCACGAATAAACAAGGCTAGAAAGAACTGCATGTCAGGAAGTGGGATGGATGATCAAGGGTGGCCAAGTGGGATGGAAGGTCAGAGAATGATTTACTCTCAAGAGGATGTTTGAAAGAGGCGTTGTGTTCTGGCTCGGTAGGTAGGTAGACTGATGGTAGGTCAAAGTTCAGGGGCGTGGGGAAAAGAAGAGAAGCTGGATTGTGTAAGACTTTAGAGCCCAATATAAGCCCATTAGTTTTGGGGCAGTTTGTTTTGTTTTTTCATTCTGAGAGAAAAGGGGAACCATAAGGGTTTTGAAAATAGGACTGACATGATCTGGCTCACATTGTTTTAAAGGCTCAGAGGTCAGATTTTTTTATTTATATGTGGTTACCCTACCCCTAAAATTTTGTTTCAAATTCCAAGGCAGGGAATACCTCCTTAACCCTCATGGATCTAGACTATAACAGTTGTGTCCATGGTAGATTAGATTCTTGTTCAGTAAATAGTCACTTGCTGTCCTTTAGCCCCCATGGGAGGGGTGTTTTCCCTGCCCCTTTGATGTTGGACTTGCCTGTGTACTTGCTTGGGTCAATGGCATGATACAAATAGGGCTTTGGTATGTACTTGTGTGGTTGGGCTTGTTTTTTCCTCTTGTGCTTCTGAATTTGTTTTGAGAAGAGCTTTCACTGGATGAGCAGCTAGTCCCAGAAGAATGAAAGACATATGAAAAAGACAGAAATGAACCCACACATTGGAGCCAAACCAGCCTAGATCACTCAACCCCCACACCTGCAGTCTGCAGAAGGGCCTTCACAGCTGATCTACAGACCTGTAGCCTGAAGCAAAGCCATTGCAGTCAACTCGAGATGTATGCTGCTGAGTATCTGGGTAATTCTTCCATGGAGCAGAAACTGACCGATTGGTTACTTTTCTAAGTATCTTTATAACACTCTAATCATCTTCTTGCCCTCAAAATTCTCTTTCCAATACCCAGAGTATTGAACACTTCTTCTTAAAATAAAATTATCAGATTCTATACCCTCCTCCTCAAAAATCATCAATAGCTCCCCATTGGCTGTAGAATAAAAAACCAATATCATAGTATGAAATCCAAAGCCCTTCATAATTTGACTTTCAACTCCCTCTCTCAGACTTCATCTTGTCATACCGGTGACTAAACTTATGGAATCAATAAATATCTGAAAATCGCCTACTAGGTACCAGGTACTGTGCTCGGCACTGGGGATATAAGATGGACAGAATATGGATTTTTATTGGAGAGGCAGATAAGAGAACTTGCAGTGTTGAAACAAGGTACGAGTGTTGGTACAGGAGTCAGCACAGGGTACTGTAGGGAGGTCTAGGAGAGGCTTCCTGGGGGAGGTGGGGTGTAAGATGAGATCTAAGATGAGAATAGAAGTCAACCCAGCAAAGAGAGGAGACAAAGGAAGGTTTAGGCAGAAGGAAGCTGCTGCATGCTCAAAGGCCTGAGGATAGGAGAGCATAGCACATTCACATAACTGCAGCCATTTCGTTCAACTTCCCAGGTGGCACTAGTGGTAAAGAACACACCAGCCAATGCAGGAGACAGAAGAGACGTGGGTTCAATCCCTGGGTTGGGAGGATCCCCTGGAGGAGGGCATGGCAACCCACTCTAGTATTCTTGCCTGGAGAGTCCCATGGACAGAGGAGCCTGGTGGGCTTCAGTCCATAGTGTCACAAAGAGTCAGACACGACTGAAGTGACTGAGCATGCACACATACCACAAAGAATATCAAGGGAGAGAGGGTAACAATAGTGGGAGGTTAGAGAACAAAGCACAGGCCCTGCCCTGCTGGGTGTGTAGACTGTGCGCCATAAAGAATATCCACTTTGGATGAACCAGGTAGCAGAGTCAAATCTGGGGTCTATCACTATAATTCCTGGGTCTGTTTTCCAGCCCTGGTATTGACTCATGCGTAAACTTAGGCAAGTTTTTAAAATCTCCCTTTGTCTCCATGTCTCCATATGTGAACTTGGGACCATAGTATTGCCTACAACATAAGCTTGTTATAAGAATTCATTTAGACGGCACATGCTAAATGCTTAGCACAGTGACTGGCATGTAATAAGCACTCAGTACATAAATATGACTTTCAGCTATTTGTATCTTATCCTAAAGGCAATGGGAAGTCATTGAAGGGATTTGTGTGACTGAAACATTAAGATGATGGAGGCTGATTTTGTGTGGAAAATGGATGTGAGGCCATGGAGGCAGCTGGGGGTAGGCAATCAGCAACGGGGCTTCGGCAGAGATGCAGGGAAGTGGTAATGGCTGGAGGCCTGGACCAATATAGTGGCCATGTTATGAAGGACAGAACTTGGGGAGAAGCCCCAAATTTTGCTGGCGTAGGGTGAAGGACAGGTTGGGACTCACAATGACACCTGGGTTTCTGGCTGCAGTAACCAGGTAGCTGAAAGCCTGGCCATCAGGATGGCAAAGGCAAGAACAACATTCTGTGCAGGGAGGATGATGAAATTAGTCTGATGCATACAGAGCTCCAGGGAGCTGCGATTCTTCTAGACGGAGATGTGGGTAAGCAGGGAGAGAGATCCTAGCACGTGTTCTAGCCACACTGAACCACCCAGTGTCCTGGAAACGGCGAGCTCTCCCAACCCTCTCTTCCTTCACACAAACTGTTCTCTCAGCCAGAACTTCACTCTCCACTGATCAAAATCCCACCCAGCCTTCAAAGGTAAGAGCAATGTGAGCATTGGTTTAGAGTGCACACTGTCTTAACATGAGAACACTGAAGACCTGAGAGTCTGCTCATTTGATCACTTTCACACCCACCTCCTCTGCTAGTTTGCGATCTCCATGGTGGCTGGGACTTGGTCCAAGGCTTCTGCATCCTCCAGCCCCCAACCCAGGGAAGACACAGAGCAGACATTCAGTGGATGTACATTACCTACAATTTAAAAAATCCACTTTATTAAGGACGTGTGGCTGCGGTGGGGAGTGGTGGGCATAGTGTGGTCCTGCAGAATTTGCTCCAGGTCAAAGCCCACAGCCAACGAGTGAATCTCCAAGATTTCCTTAGTTGTTCCTCATCCCTGATGGGCTGACACCACTGGCATGAGGCCTCTCAACAAGCAGTGGAGCTAACCTCCCATCACAGCTTACCTTGCCCTCTGAAACTGACTCTAGGTGCTCACTTTGACCTCCTGCCCTGGATACCACCCTGCCACCGGCTTTGCTAGTTCCATGCCTTTCATCTGGAATCCCAAGTTCTTCTCGCACTCATCTTTTGCTTCCACTGCACCCAGGGCTCCAGTCCTAATTCTTGTCTCATTTCTCAGACCATCTCCATCTGTAGTGTCTTCTATCAGTGCACGGAGTCCCCCATGCAGCCAGATGTTCTGACATCTGGCTTGAATGCAATTCAAGTGGGCCAGGTACCAAAAAAGTCTGGTGAGATAGAACTCACGTCTCTCAGCTGCCTGGGGCATGGCCAGCCGCTCCTTGCCTCTCTTATAGATGCTCATCTCTGTGTTCCCAGGACCCCACAGCCTCCTGGCTTTCTCCCTAGTTGTCTACTTCTGATTTCTCTCTCTCTCTTTTTTTTTTCTTTCCACAGGAGCTTTCTCTTCCAAATGATATCAACAGTAGAGATTATTACAATGTTGTATAAATAAGAATAGCCTGGGAAGCTTTAAAAGGCACATTCTGGGGCCCTGCCCACAGATCCTCAGGTGTGAAAGAAGCCCAAGTGTGTGGAGTGTAGCAGGTTCCTCGGGTGATTCTGAAACAGATGGTGCTTAGAGCCTGCTCTCCTTGCAGGGCCTTGTCTTCTTGTTCTGTGACCTTCCATGTCAGTAATGACGGGTCTCAATCCTGCTCTTGGCCTAAGGCTCCCTTGCGCTCCTGCTGGACCCAGGCAGCCACCTAGCTGACGAGTTGAAGACTTGGAGCCATTTCAAATTTAACATGTTCAAGGTGGAACTCTTACCCTCCACAGCCCCTCTCCCTAAAAGTCCTCAGCTCAGTGAACTGCCTCTTCCTCAGCCCCTCACCTTGGACTTGCATGTCTGTCGGGAAGGCCTGCAGTCTACATGGAAATCATTGCTCACAACCATCTACTTCCTTCATTTGGAACAGCTAAGAGCTCCTTCATTTTCTGTCAGTACTACTGCAAGTTCTTCCATGTTGTTTCCTCTGTCATACTCTGCCCCTCCCTAAAACAGTTCAGTTCAGCCTCAATAAAACAGTTCAGTTCAGTCGCTCAGTTGTGTCAGACTCTTTGTGACCCCATGGACTGCAGCATGCCAGGTCTCCCTGTCCATCACCAACTCCTGGAGTTTACTCAAACTCATGTCCATTGAGTCGGTGATGCCACCCAATCATCTCATCCTCTGTCATCCCCTTCTCCTCTTGCCCTCAATCTTTCCCAGCATCACGGTCTTTTCAAATGAGTCAGTTCTTCGCATCAGGTGGCCAAAGTATTGGAGTTTCAGCTTCAACATCAGTCCTTCCAATGAACATTCAGGACTGATTTCCTTTAGGATGAAATGGTTGGATCTCTTTGCAGTCCAAGGGACTCTCAAGGGTCTTCAACACCACAATTCAAAAGCTTCAATTCTTCAGTGCTCAGCTTTCTTTATAGTCCAACTCTCACATTCATACATGCTACTGGAAAAACCATAGCCTTGACTAGATGGACCTTTGCTGGCAAAGTAATGGAGCAGCCATGAAGAGACACCGCACATCCAAGGTCAGGAGCAGCAGCTGCGCTTTGCTGGACCAGCCATGTTGAGATACCCTATGTCCAAGGTCAGAAAAACCCTAGTAAGATGGTAGGCACTGTAGCAGCTGTGAGGAGATACCCCATGTCCAAGGGCAAAGGAGAAGCCCGAGCAAGATGGTAGGAGGTGTGAATTCATGTTTAGAATCAAACCCTGTTCCTGCCAGAAACACTCAGAGGGCTCAAGCAAACCTTGTGCACACCAGGACCCAGGAACCCCACAGAGACTGAGACAGAACTGTGTTTGAGAGTCTCCTGTGGAGGTACAGGTCAGCAGTGGTCTGCTATAGGGACAGGGGCTCTGGGTGTGGGTATGGCATGAGTCCTCTTGGAGGAGTTCACGATTAACCCTACTATAGAGCTGCCAGAACTTAACATAGGACTGGGAAATAGACTCTTGGAGGGCACAACAGAATCTTGTGCACCAGGACCCAGGAGAAAGGAACAGTGACCCCACAGGAGACTTGCCTGTGAGTGTCCAGGAGTTTCCAATGAATACTTGGGTCGGTGGTGGCCTGCTCCAGGTTTGGGGGCATGGACTATAGCAGTACATGCCTGGGATCTTTTGAGGGAGATCACCATTATCTTCATTACCTCCACCATAGTTTGGCCCCAGGTAAATAGCAGGGAGGGAACACAGCTCCACCCATCAACAGAAAATCGGATTTAAGGTTTACTGAGCATGGCCCCACCCATCAGAACAAGACCCAGTATCCCCCTCAGTCAGTTTATCCCATCAGGAAGCTTTCATTAGCCTCTTCAGTTCAGTTCAGTTGCTCAATAGTGTCAGACTCTTTGCGACCCCATGAACTGCAGCACGCCAGGCCTCTCTGTCCATCACCAACTCCCGGAGTTTACCCAAACTCATGTCCATTGAGTCAGTGATGCCATCCAACCATCTCATCCTCTGTCATCCCCTTCTCCTCCTGCCCCCAATCCCTCTCAACATCAGGGTCTTTTCAAATGAGTCAGCTCTTTGCAGCAGGTGGTCAAAATATTGGAGTTTCAGCTTCAATATCAGTCCTTCCAATGAACACTCAGGACTGATTTCCTTTCAGATGGACTGGTTGGATCTCCTTGCTGTCCAAGTGACTCTCAAGAGTCTTCTCCAACACCACAGTTCAAAAGCATCAATGCTTCAGTGCTCAGCTTTCTTTATAGTCCAACTCTCACATCCATACATGACTACTGGAAAAACCACAGCCTTGACTAAGATGGACTTTTGTTGACAAAGTAATGTTTCTGCTTTTTAATATGCTGTCTATGTTGGTCATAACTTTCCTTCCAAGGAGTAAGCGTCTTTTAATTTCATGGTTGCAGTCACCATCTACAGTGATTTTGGAGCTCCCTAAAAATAAAGTCAGCCACTGTTTCTACTGTTTTCCCATCATATTTGCCATGAAGTGATGGGACCAGATGCCTTGATCTTAGTTTTGTGAGTGTTGAGCTTTAAGCTAACTTTTTCACTCTTCTCTTTCACTTTCATCAAGAGGCTCTTTAGTTCTTCTTCACTTTCTGCCATAAGGGTGGTGTCATCTGCATATCTGAGGTTAGAGGCCAGACAGACTGAAAACCACCATCACAGAAAACTAACCAATCTAATCACATGGACCACAGCCTTGTCTAACTCAATGAAACTATGAGCCATGCCATGTAGGGCCACCCAAGATGGACATGTCATGGTGGAGAGTTCTGACAAAATGTGGTCCACTGGAGAAGGGAATGGCAAACCATTTCAGTATTCGTGCCTTGAGAACCCCATGAACAGTATGAAAACAGTCAGTAATTTTGTCCAAAATCAACCTAGTCATGTTACCTGAAAAGAAAGTGAAAGTGAAATCACTCAGTCTTGTTCCCATGTGACCCGACGGACTATAGCCTACCAGGCTTCTCTATCCATGGGGTTTTCCAGGCAAGAATACTGGAGTGGGTTGCCATTTCCTTCTCCATGTTACCTGAATGCTTTTTCAAACCTTCGTCTACTCCCCAAAGCACCATGTAGTCAGAATCCTAACTGGTCCTTCATAATTTAGCCTGGGGTAGGTTAGGTTAACCCTAACCTCTGGCCTCTGGACAAATCCATCCTACCACTTGTTTTGTTAATAAAGTTTGATTGGAACCCAGCCACACCCATTTGTCTACCTACTGCCTGTGGCTACTTTGAAGCTATGATGGACGGTCCCCAGGCCAATATGAATGTCGTCTGAGTGAATGCCACTGAGGGGACCTTAAGCGGGTCTTCAGGAGAGTAGGTTTAAGTCAGTCTCCCAGTTTGGATGGATGTGAGTTGCACCAGCTTTACAAATGCTGTGACTGAAGGAAAGCAATGGTGGCCTCCCAGTCCACTGCTTGTCACAGGTCTGACATGCTACCCTGTGTCCTAAAGGAGTCTCTTTCTCTACCCTTCAACAATGTCTCTTAGAAATACAAGCACTAGGACTTCCCTAGTGGTCCAGTGCTTAACACTCAGCACTTCCACTGCAGGGTCCATGAGTTTGACACCTGCTCCAGGGAAGATCCTTCATGCCGACAGTGTGGCCAAAAAAAAAAAAAAATTACATAGGCCAGAAGGCAGTGAAATGATATGATGTGTCTCTAATGTGAAAAAAAAAAAAAAAAGATTACCCCCCGGCCCCCTCTCCAAATGCAAGTACCTCTGAGAATTCTGATGTAGTCATGTGCATGTGAATCAGCTGCACTGGGAATTTGGTGTCAAGTAGAAGGAATAAACTGAAAGAGCATCAGTTTGACTCAGGGTGGAGAGGTTACTCTTAGAGCTCGTGGCCCTTGTTGCAGAAGATGCCTTCTGACTGAGAAGCTGCTAGGCTGGGCAGGCGCCGGGCAGGGTGAAGCGGGGGCGTGCATAGGCACCAAGAGAAGAGAGAGACGAGGCCAGAGGGTCAGTTTGCCTTCCTCTAATAGACATCTTCACATGTCAGCAACAAATCAAATTAAATATTTTTATTCCTTTCCAGTCTTCTTTCTGGGTTTCCTGTAGCTCAGCTGGTAATGCAGACTAGCCTTCTCTACTTACACCCAAAAAATAATTAGGCAGAGGTTATTTATACATTAGAAGTCAAGTATGATTCCCAAGTATAAAACTGCTCATTTTGAATGAGTTATTAACTAGCACCTGAAGGAATACTCTTTGTGATTAAAGATGTCAGCGAATGCCCAGTAGCCACTTTTAAGGGGGGAGGGCACTTTTAAGGAGGCTTAATGACAAATTCAGAATGACTGAGTGGTCTTGGATGTACTCAGAATCTTTAAAAACTAACAGTACCGAAAATAAACAAACGGAAGCCCTTGAGTCTGGAGGAGTCCCCCCCACCTTTTTCTTTTCTTTTGTTAACAAAACTTTCTCTATAGAATGAAATTCCAAGGAGAATTTCTGAGAGTATTTTTTTTTATAGTTCAGATAATTTAAAGTTGCTATTCTGAATAGAGTCTGTTGAGCTATAACCTGAATTTAAATTCTTTGGAATTATTTTCAATTCTATCTAATTGAGGGTAAATAATAAAAAATAGACCCAACTCCAATTAGAGAAGATGATATTACAATCAACTAACCTTTGTGCTCCATTTGCCAAGCTCAAGAAATAACCTCAAAATTGAAACCTAAGATTGAAATAATAAATATAAGCAGGTCTTACCATTTCTGGTATGAGGTTGTTACTATAGTGCCATCTTCAGTGCAATGTACAAAGGAAGCTGTTTTTTTTCCTTTGTTAAAAAAAAAATCAAGCATAAGAAACTATTCTTTTGAGGATCTCACAACATGAAAATGCTAAAAATGACAGAGAAATTTATGTCTCTTCTAAAGTGATGCTTACTGTCTAACTGGTATTTAGCATTGTGGATTTGTATCTGGCAGGTATCATGCATTAGTAATTAAACTACTATAGATAAAGTATTTGAATGTTTGGAGCCAAATACATATTTAACTTGCTTTATTAAATGACTTAAGTGTATAAACCAGAGAATCTTTGGATCTGAGAGTTAAGAGTGTTTTCAAAGATCATCTGCTCTAAACTTGCATTCAAATACATTTTCTTGAATGACATCCATCCTCCTTGTCAGAACCATTCAGACTATGGACACCTCCCTGGACAAAGAATTCTGTATTTTGGAATCTAGCTCATTCCAGTTATAGGCTGCTATGAATCCTTATGGAAAATGTCCTTCTGCCACATTGGAATGTTTCCCTGAAGCATCACCCACAGATCCTCACTCTCCTCTCTGGAACTTACAAATAGAACAGTGTAATGGAAATAGCATTATCCTGTGAGTCAGGAGAATCAGGATGTAGACCAGATTGGCCTTCATGTGTTGCTTGACATTGGGCAAGTCACCTTCCTGCTCCAGCCCTAGTTGCTTTTCCAAAAGGAAAGGAATTGGGAAGAAACAATCTGATTTCAATGGGTATGTATGCTCCCATCCTTTTATGGTGGTTCTTAAACACTGAAGATGACTATTCCCCAATAGGCTCTTGGATTAATCCCTTTCTGATGACATTTAAAATGGAATAAAGACTGTTTCAACCCTGTCCTATAGTAAAGACACTATTTAGAAACTAGCTTTCTCCAATGTGTTTGTAGTCAAATGAGTAGGTGAAATCAGATATGCATTTGGGATTAAATACCCAAATTACTGCTCACACATCCTACACTGCAGTACAGTCTAGGCAACCAAGAGTACTGTGCAGTCTGTACAGAGTCCTACTTCTCTCCAAATGGACATATCAAAGTCTACAAAAAGTCAACAAGTTCCAAGGAAGGTGATCTCACTGGATGGAATTTTAATGAAACGCCTGTATTTGGGTTCTTTTAAAATCCCTCTTTTCCTAAGGGCATGCTAGTTGTCTTCTTAGTCCTGATGGTTTGATCCAGTTTACAATACACATTTCTGTGGAACTGCTTAGTTACATCTAGGGAAAAAAAATGCTTTGTGAATTTTCATGGTGAGAACGGATACAGCAGCATTTAAGCAGCTGTGCCAAATCTGAGCAAATGAATATTTTCTGAAAGAGGGTGCAAGGAGAAAATAACAGCCATGCTTACGGCAACACATGGCAAACCTGCCTACATGTCAGCAATAATAGACTTCTCGAGTTACTGCAGGGACCCCAGAGTGCAAACTGATTTCTTTGAATCCAGCTCAGGACTAAAAGCCTTGCAGTCCAATTCCGATGCAAGGAAATCTAAATTGCGAGAAATCCGAACGTTGTCCTGTTTCCTGATAACTCACTCTCTCTTCTTATAATTACTTTTGTGTCAGCAAGACTACCTTTGAAATCAATCACTTACTGTACTACATTTTCCATATTTCTTGAAGTTATAAGAAGGAAATGAACAGATAGAAGTGTGATGATTCTTTCTATAAATAGCTTGAGTTTCCAGGGTGGAGATTACCCTCCACTTTGACAGGGAGAGCTATGAATAAAACAGCCAGCCAGTAGCTACTGTGGGCTGGAAGATAACTGGTAAATAAAAACAAATATAGCAATGTGGGAAATACACACAGCAGCGTGTCTCTACTTGTGATAATATTCCACACTTGAACATGGAATCCTAGGTTTTGTGTGTGTACTGCCACTAACAAGTAAACGACAGTGAAAAAAAAAATCTCCTGAAAGTAGCCCATGCCATAGACGATGCTGGCTTTTTATAACAGCAGAAGAGAAGAATTTCCAGCAGGGAGGACTTGGCAAATGTGACACATCCTGCGACGGAGCAAGGGGACCCATGGCAGAGACATGGCTTCCTGGGGGTTCTGGCAGAAAATGGCTTCTGAAATATGCACTTGGTAATTTGTACTGAAATACAATTTCTAATAACAAACCAAAGGCCTAACATCTTTTTACCAGAAGATTAGGTACCCAAACATTTGTATCGATTTATTTTGTCCCCTATCAAAATTCATTATATGTAATACACCTGTTTCACTTCCTACTCTCATTAAACACATTTGCTAATTATTATTATTTTTTAACAGCTAGAACTCACCAGGAGGCCCTGACAATCAGTCAGTTCATGATAACAGTAATCC
This sequence comes from Bos grunniens, assembly GCF_055505025.1. NCBI lineage: Eukaryota > Metazoa > Chordata > Mammalia > Artiodactyla > Bovidae > Bos > Bos grunniens. The sequence goes on along the minus strand of NC_141194.1, from coordinate 118,184,958 downwards.
CAGGAAAAAATTTCATGGAGGCTGTAAAGGTAACTAAGTTGTTTTCATTGACCAGCGAATCCTGTAAAAACATGAGTTGTGTTGATACAACCTGGATTTCCTACATATTTAAAAAGAAATAAAGCAGAGAGGGAGAAAGGAGTCTAAGATTTGACATATTTTACCATGAGTCTTGTTCAGTAATCAGAGTCTGAGTTCTATCTGATAAGCAATGTTTTCCTTTTGATACTCATTTGCCCTTATCCTTCTCAACCTTCACTTGGGTAGACAGCTTTTTAGTCAGTCATTTTCAATCTGCTTTTTCTTCTTTTTTTTAAACCTCTGTATCCTAATAATTTTGAGTCAAACCCTCACCCTGGGGTTCTTTATTTTGGATCTAGGGGCCCTTATCTGGCTCTCTGGATAATATTTATGAAATGTAGTAACAGATTTGTACCATGGTTAGCTACTTTGCCATTCCTTACTGCACTGTACTGCAAGGAAGCTTATAGATTGCAGATGATAATGATGATAAAGTTAACAAATAAGGAAAATCAAAACCAAATCTCAAGACAGTAGACATTACTGAAATCCAAGGAAGTCCTGGGAGATAAACAGGGACTAATTTTTACTACCTATGACACAGTGGTCAGGTTGCAATTTAAAGTGAAGCAAAAATCTGAAAAATTATAATTTGGGGTCTAATACCTACTTTGATCTGAGAAATCTACACATTCAGGGAAGAAACTTTGTATTTGTTTACATCAACTAAATAATGCATAATTCACTCTTTGTGTGTATTCCTCTGTGTGAGTGTGTGCGTGTGTTTGCATGTGTAGGTAGGTAGACCTGGCCTATTGTATAAACTAATGGAACAATGGCATAATCTAAAAACCAGATCATTTGCATTTCTTTTTGATGTTGAGCTTTACTAATGTCACACTAATAAACACACTGAATGGTTACAAACATGACCTATAAGAAAAGACTTTTATTAGTGAAAACAGCATTAAAATTATCGAATATCAACTCCAGAATTTTACCACAATGGTTCAGTTTACATGGAACAATGATGAAAACATACATTGTAAAACTCAGTGAGAGAACAGACCTCACTATCACTTTCGAAGGCTGTCATGAGCAGTTAGCAGTGTATGACACAAGCTAGTATAGAAATAGATTGTTCATGAACTTCAGATGACTATTTCCTTCCTATAGTTAATTTGAAAGTGATATTATATATTTCTTATTACATATTTAGACCATCTCTCTGAAGGCCAAATTCATGAGCTTTTTAAGTTCAACAAGGAATTTCTGATATTTGATGTATTATTGAATCACCAGAGTTTCTATTTAGCCAGCGTATACAAAAGCAAACTAAGGTGGAAGCCTGAGTAATTCTTTCTTGGTTCTGGGTACTATAGTCAGCAGATCTAGTAATTATGATTTAATGAAACATTTGAATCTTTTTATTCTCAGTGGCAATTATTTGGCTCAAAGTATTCAAGTGGTTGTCTCAGAGCCTTCCCTCATTTTCCCTCTGAAAACATAGGCAACAACAGGCTAAAAATAATCTTTAAAGAACTAAAAAGTCATAGAGTTTCATATAAGATGGACAATACAGTTTTCCTTCCTTGAGTAACCTCTCTAAAATGCAATCTTGTCAACCAGTGGGAAGTAAAACAAATGCAATTCAAAATTAGACTACGATCAGTTTTGTACAGAATAAACTATTAAAATGTATTTAGCTTCCCATTTGCTTTTAACAAAGGACAGAGTCCCTGGAAAATCTGAAATTGAGGGTTAACAATTGAACTTGAGATCTGTTGCCAGTGATTCCCTATAAATGAAGCCACAAACAGGATATTTTAGTTCAGCCCATCCGATCATAGTGACTAATAGACTGAGCATTTGAAATGAGGCTAAACCTTTGACACCCCTTGTCTACATAACTGAGTGGGTTGGACCCAAACCACTGCGCTCACTATGAAAAAAAGAACTAAAACAGGTCTCTCCATCACGTGATGCATTTCCCGTGACACACAAAACATTTTGTCCAAAAGTACTCATAACATGCTATCTATATTGCTCAGGTCTTAGCTGGTTATAAAGCCAGGCCACAGCAACGTTAATGTTCTCTGTATCCCTCTGTCTTTCTATCTCTTCCTGAAAGAAAACACTTTATTGGCCAGTTTATAATCTTTGCGGCCTTCAAATAATGCAATTGGTTCATTTTTCTCAACCAAATGATGGACTGATGATTTTGGTCATCTTTGAAAGAATCAAATAAAAGTCAAAACCAATCCCAGAAATGGGTAACTAACCAATCAAGCTGGCCATATATGATAGAGGACCCTATATTTTCTAAAAGTATTGAAACAGATAAAGATTGAACGTTAATATTTGCTTATCTGCAATTATGTCCGATTTCAAGTGATTCAAGGCAATGGGGAAGAATCAAATCATGTTGACCTTGGCCCTGTCTGGCTCTTCTCCAAAGAGGATGCCAGTGGAAAGGAACTCAAATTGCAAAGATGTTAGAAAGGAAAAGCATTTCTTAACAGATTTAGCAATTAAGTTAAATACAAATAGCATTTGAAAGCTCTGTGTCTTAACCTCAAATCTGGGTGAAAAGATCAATTTGATTACTGCTTTATTTCTTCTGAAAAATAATGGAAAGATAAATATATTTAACAAAGTGTGGCTTCAGAAATACCATTGTAGCAAACAATTTTATTAAGACTTTCATAAAAATGGCATTTAATAAAGTCTTCTAATACCTTGATGCTATTAAAAGCAAACAAAAGATTAAAACAGTTCCTTTCTGTGATTTACATTAGCTTTTATAGCATTATTTGATTTTTGTCTTAGAAACTAATGTAAATAATAATAATCAAATCAGGGTAAATACAATACAATGCATTTTCTTTACTTTATTTCAAAATAGTGATTATAAATACATTCTTCATATATTTTCTCCCCAGCTCTTTGGATGCGACAATAACACAAAAAAATAATAACTCACTGTGCTCATTTCATACAATGTCAATGTACAAATCATGCAAAGGATATAGATTAATATTACTGCCATACATTTCTAGATGTCTTATTATTTCTTCAATACCTGTTGATGTTACTCATGAGGCCATGCCCTGTATAATGTATGCATCCTTGTGGCTTAAAGAAATTAACTGTTTTTCTAAAAGCAATGAAAGAAAGCTGGTCTTGAAATGATTTTCTAATTAATATATTTATTCAGTTTATTTTTCAGAATGGAAAACTAAATACAGAATACAAATTGCCTTATAGACTGGAATCACTGTATTCTAATAGCTGCTTTCTCATAAAATTACACAAAGATTTCCTTTTAAAGAATTGAATCATCTTTATTGATTTCATAAAAAAATAATTAAAACTTGGTTTATATTCCACAGACATATTATCCCCACCCCTTTACTGATTTCATATGATCTAATTTCCTCTGCCACCATTCTAACAGAGTCCAAGTACATGATACAATGCCAAGAAGCCCATGATGTGTCAGACCACATTAGAAATGAGCACTTCTTGGATTTTTTAGATTTGAATTAAATTCTACTAAAAACGCTGTACCAACATATAGATCTTTCCTTAAGGAGTTAAACTAACATCAAGGTTATAGTTGAAACCAACACATTGTAGATAACAGTATTTTAACTGCTCTGGTACTCAACTCAAAACTTATGCCTAACTATATTATCATAAAATGTACAAGTAGAACTAATGAGAGACAGGTGTAAAATTGTATACATTGCATAATGTAGGCACAAAGACTTTAGTTCAGGGAAAGAGATCAGCCTTAACCAAGGATTTGTTACTGTCATTCACTTATAAGTAGAACTTCCAAATAACCACATACATTAAAATTACTTTTTTTTTTTTTTTGAAAAGGTGAACATTTATTCCTTTCAGCAGAAGAGTATGAGATAGCCAATATGCTACAGCAAGCTTCAAGATGGAGGCAGGTACTCTTGCCATTGACAACTGCAAAAACCTTGAAACCTCTTCAAACTATCAACACACTGAATAAAAGGCATCATCCCAATGACCTCTTATCCCCAGCTCATAAATAGAGCTTTCCGGTTCCTCCTATGAGCATCTACTTAAGATTCCTCAAGTCATACTTTATTGACAGGATAAACTAAAACACTTTCTTTGCAGCCTTTTCGTCTTTATCCTGTCAGTACACATTAGGAGCCCTTTAATCCATGGATGCATGCAAGCATGGTAATGGCATATTAAAAGTTCTTATGAAATTGTAGATGCAAACAGGCTGTTGGGCACACATCTTCATGTCTTTTCTTTCAAGATCAGAAAGCAAGTATTTGTTTATATATTTTTAATATTCATATAAAGTATTCACAGACATTGTCATGAAAATTAAAATTACACATTAAAGTTTTAAGAGCACCAGCACATACATATGGAGACAATTTTTTTTGCTATTTAAAAAAAAATCTCCAAATAATCTATATGTATGCATGTACACCCAAACACACACATACACACAAACACCTCCAAGAATGCCAAGTTGTTTGTTTGTTTGCTTTTTTTTTTAATCTTACAACAAACACATAAAGCCCTGGAATTAGTCATTAATAAAGAGACTGCTGTTACAACTTTAATCATAATATCATTTTAGAAGCTGCACCAAAATACCTGCCACTTGAAATTCATTAAGAATGCCTATATTTTACCTTCTTGGTCATCTTACTGATCAATACAGTAATTATAAGAGATGGAACATGAATAATATACATATGCAGGTAGGCCAAGAAGGCAATGTGTTTCAGGACGTCCCTTTGCTAATTGGGAGAACCTAAAAATATTAAAATATCTCCCATGATCAAGTGCTCCCTTCCTTTGACCAATTTTGACTTAGAAGTTAACAGCACAAGCAAACACAGTGGCATATCATTTGTATTTGCAGACTGTGAACTCATCTGAGACCAATGAAAGCATTTTACAGTGTGGCTTTCATAGCCGCAGATTACCATGATGTTTACTGTTCTACTTGATTATCTGATAGTAGTCAGAATGATGAAAGAACAGGATATGATGCATACAAGATATAACTATTAACCTTATTCATTATTTTTTAAATATTCGTAGTGAAAACTATTTGAATTCAGCTCATAGAATCCTGAAAAGCAAGACAAGTGATGGCAAATAATTGCCTCAGACACAGTCTATAAAACTAAGGAACCTATTTTAAAATGCACGGTTGGTAACAAATCTGAAGATAATATGCTAAATTCTCAATGATAGCACAGAACTATTTTTTTATTTTTGTTTATTTTTGTGTTTTTTTTTTTGTTTTTAAATGATACCTGATCACAATGTCCAAAATATTTCTGTACACATAAGCTTCAGTTTCAGTTTGGTATATTTTTGCTGTCTAAATGTATACTATTGATAAATTCCCTGTGATCAGGAAAACAAGTCAGGCATATTAAATACAGATTAAGGAGTACATATTTTCCTATTTAGTATACAAAGTACTTCATAAATATGAATTATGTTACAAAAATAGCTTTGGGTGCGCTCACACGGTAAGCACTTTGCTAATTTTGGACAACCTTTAAGGATTGTGGGTATTTCACATAACTGAGAACAAACTCTAATATTAGTTGAATTTGAGCCATGTTTAATTCTGATAAACATCACGTATTTCTTCAGATCACCACAAACGCTAGGTAACTCACGTTTATTTTTTTTTTTTTTCTCTTTTAGGTTTTATGTCTAGACAGGTAATGCTTAAAGTGTTCAAATTTATTTTATAGTTATGTAATGCATGGTATATTTTAAACAAATATTTGCACAATTTAACATTATAAATCCAGCGGTTTCAAGATGCAGGCCATAAAGTTTACCGATTTACAAATACTGTCAAATGTTCTCTCTTGGCATGCTTTTTTTTTTTTTTTTTTTTTTTTACTTTTCAGAGAATCTTTACACAAAGTTGTTACAATGCCACAAATCAAAAGGAGTATTCCAGTTCCACCAACTGAATCTACGTGCAAGATGAAGGACCCAGCTGAGGTACAAACACTGGTACCAGTTTTCTTGAGTTTGTTTTACAGAGCACAAAGAGACGAAGGTTTTGCATTGGGGTACAAAACAGATTTGCCTCTTGAGGTTAAATTCAGTGAATTATGTATATAAAGCATCCCTTTGGCAATAGAGTTTGCAGTATCCCCACAGGACTCCACAGTATAGGTTTTATGTAGTAAAATCTATTAAGGAAATTCTCTTCTACGGGACACATCTTTGCAGCTACAGTTAATGAGACACCCTTGGAAACACCTGTCTCTATGCCTATTGATAATATAGTATTTGGAAGTGAGAAGTCAACAAAAGGCACTTTCATCATTAAATAAATGTCCTCTGTAGGAAGTAAGATTGCATGACCTAGATCTTGTTCAAAGCTGTCTGCTCTTCAAGGACCTGTAGGTAGTCGGGGGAACTCTGGAGTTTTGCCTTCAGTTCAAAGTACTCGCTGCTCTTCCTTTGCTCCACAACAATTTTACTGTGGTTGCCGCCTATCAGTGACTTCTTGGTTTTTTTGTCTTGTTTCTCTGGATAGCGGATCTCGAAGCCACTGACGCCTATGCTATTGTACTCCTTTTTGCTTTCAAGAAAATTCTGAATAAACACATTGGAATCCCTGCTCGGGAATAATTCATCCAGCTCATCGATGGTGCTTAGTCTCTTCCTGGTATCCACGTGCAATACATCTTTTTCCTTGTCAGTGACATTTCTCATCATGACTTTCTGGCCTGGAGGATCAGAAAACATGAACCCAGTTTCAGAGTCTTTCAGGCTGCAGGTGTGGCTCTTGCTCATCTGTTCTATGGTTTGTGGAATGAATGCTTCTGTGCCCAGGCCATCTTTTTTGTTGGTTTTGTGGTCATGTTTTCTCAGCTGCAACTGCATGGAACCGCACTCGGGGTTCCCCAGGCCTTCGTGCTTCACTGTGGGTTTCTTGTTTCGTCTCAGCACAAAAACAAGAAGGCAAAAAGCTACAAACACAGTTAAGATGAGGACCACTAAGATACTTAGGATCAAAATGGACAGAGGCACTGGACCACCAGGAGGACTTCGAATGGGCCCCAGCGGGGTAGTGAAAGTAATGGCGGGTGCAGGGCTCGTGAATGGCGCCGATGGCTTGTTTAAGAGCTTGGGACACAAGATTTCGTTTTTGAGGGACTTCAGTTCGATGTTGGCAAACTGCACAGGTGTCTCGCACTTCAGTTCTTTCATGACAATCCCATCGTTCAGCTTCTCTAGCCACAGCTTTAATGCCACCAAGTCACAAGTGCAGTCCCATGGGTTGCCCTCCAGGTCGATCTGAGTAAGAGCCTGCAGCTGATCCAGGACACCACTGACAGGCAGATACATAAACTTGTTGTTCCTCAGGTTCAGTCTAGCGAGGGGTGCTCCCGAGAAAATGTACACGGGCAGGCTCTTTAAGAGATTATTGTTTAAGTACAGCAGCTGCAAGTTTGGCATTGAGTCAAAGGTGCCCGCTAAGATTTCCTTAATTAAGTTGTATTCCAAATATAAATACTGCAGGTTATGAAGGCCTGAAAAGATCTCGGGATAGAGTCTCTCGATCTGATTGCCATTGAGATAAAGCCGGCGTAAATTCGTGAGGTTTCGGAATACATCCCCCTTGATTGCGGTAATCTGATTGCTGCCTAAATGGAGTAGATCCAGTCCCTCGAACTCGGTGAAATCGGAGATGTCCACGTCTTTGATGCTGTTGCCATTGACGTGCAACTTCTTGGCATTTAACGGTTTTGGTATCAGCTCTGACATGGACTGGATGTTTTTCTCTTGGCAGTTGACACTCAGTCCCAGATCGGAAGGATGGGTTTTGCAGAAGCAAGGTGCTGGACAAGGTGTAAGAGGAGGCACCCTGGTTTGGTAAGACACGATCTGGCTGAGATTGCGGTTAGAGAGGGCTTTGCCGGCCACGATTCCAGAGATCTTGGAGGGATTTGTTGTTTTCGGTGCTTTGGTCACTAACCTGTGTAAAGATGTTTGGGTGGTGTGACCGTTCGGGGTGGTGTAGCCATTTTCCAGCTGAGACGGAGGCAGGATTCGTACGTCAAAATCACTGCCTGTGCCCATGGGGCATAATTCCTGCTTGTTGGTTTCTTTTAAAAGTCTTCCATATAAGTCACTGGGCGTTTCACAGATAGCTTCACCTATGTAAATGTTATATGGCATATTCTCCAGCCAAGCTTTTAAAGGCAATAGATCACAGCTACAGTTCCAAGGGTTATCTTCCAGTTGCAATTCGACCACACGGCCTATGTGTTCCAGAACTCCGATATAGGGGAGCTTCTGGATTCTGTTCCCTCGGATATCCAGATGAGTCAAAGATGCGAATCGGAAAATATTATCAGGAAGAAAGGAAATCAGATTGTCATTAAGAATGAGAACTTTTAGTTTGTGGAGCTTATTGAAGGCTCCCCGTTCAATATACTTGATTAAATTGTAGTCAGCCTGGAGATACTCCAAGTTCTCAATGCCAAGGAAAGTGTCAGCCCGGAGAATCTTTAATTCATTGTTGTTCAAGTGCAACTGCTTTAATGCACTGAGCCCAAGGAAGGCTCCTCCCTCAATGTTCTGCAGTTTATTATTTCCCAGCTGCAGGGACACTGCGTGTGAAAAATTCAAGAATGTGTTTGGGTAGAGGATATTTAAAAAATTGTTTTGGAAATTGAGGTGATAAAAATTGGACCAAGGGGGTTTCAGCTGATTTGGCCTGTAGACTGAAACCTTCTCACAGTTGACATACAGCACATTCTCAACTGACACGCAGGAACACACATTGCAAATTTCCACCGATATGTCAGAATCTGCATTTGTCGAAGAAATCAGGGCTGACAAAATCAGAAAGAGCCAAAGAAACATCTTCTTGCAATCAGCAAACAACTTTATGCTTCTGAATAAAGAGAAATAATCTAAAAAATAAAAAGAAAACATTTTTTTCAATGATTGTTACTTGAAAAAGAATTTGTGCTTAAATCCTACCACAGTGAACACATGGCTATAATCATTCGCTTTGTATTTTTAAGACACCCAAAACTTCAAGTATTCTCACTCAGTCCAACAAGAACCACCAAAAATACCATACATTTTATTTCTGTGCCTGTAGTTGATACAAAGTTTACATGTGCAGAACACACAACAAACAACAGTAAAAAAAAAAAAAAAAAAAGATTGCTCATCATGGTTTAACCTGAACAATCTGAAAATAGCATTTTTTTTTAAAAAGACTTGGACCACCAAATTCCACCCTTGAACTCAGACCTCAAGCTTGTATTGGTAACTCTAATGACTGACTCCAGAACATCAACTATACCACATAGTGTTAGCACCAGGAAAGGAATTTCTATCTGTAAATGTCTACTCTCAACGCTTCAGCTTGGTAAGAAGCCAGGCAGAGGAGATATTAGGGCCTTGGGTTCCATGAAGGATGGCGATAGGAGTACTGAGTGGCTGCAGAGGGAATGGTCAAAAGATCAAGGTGGAAGAAACCCTGGAAAGATACGTTCCTGAGCTTCAGTCCAGAGGTAAGCACATTGCCATGAATCAGTTCACTCCTGTACACTGCTCTACACTGTGTTTAACACACACACACACACATGACCCTGAGAGGGTTCAGCAAAATAACCAAGTAGGAAATGGCCTAATTTGAGTATCAGGTAAATAAACAGTATCCAGTTTCCTGTCAGTCATCTCCCAAACAGGGGAGGAAAAAAGGCTTTTTTGTCTTTGGGTTCCAGAAAGCAGGAAAGAAAACTGCTTGCCCTGTACTGATTACCTGATGTCCAGACAGCCTCCCCACTCCACCAGAACTGGCTTTCCTGCCTCCCTGACACTCTCCCATTCTTCTGGGTGCCATCTGAACCCAGGGCCGACTGACACTTGGCTCAGATACCGATCTCCTTCACTTGGACCACAGACTGCCACTGCTGAGGAAGAGGGGTTCACACACTACAGTCCCTGGGAGGCTTTATCTGCAGCGCCAGATACATTTAGCACAGCCAATGTCTGCCCTCAAAGTCATCAGTTCCCAAATACCTCACTCCAAATATTACCACCCCCTGTCCCTGTCTACAAACAAACCAAGAATCACTTAGTCGAGTTTCATGCTTGGCAAATTAACCCGTGGCTGCCAATTCCGTCCACACTGTATGCATGTACAAATATATGTGATGCTTCATGGAAAAGATTAAAAGGAACAGCAAGCACTGTGCATTTTACCAATGCAGTTTTACTCATGTGAGCCTCCTCCATCTCAAATGGGAAGCTGTCCGGAATTTCAATATGGTTACCATCAAATATTAATTAAATAAATCAATTACTCAGGAACACACAAGGAGAAGAATGATACAAAGAGAGAAGTGACACACAAAAACTCCTTTGTTTATTTTGCCCGGGAGGAATCAGCTAGTGGCAAAACCGAACGTGCCTCAAGGTAGACAGTTCCTTAGCCAGTGACCCACGAAGATTTGCATTTTGAGTAGTTTGGTTCAGAATACAGCCAGCACTGCCCAGATGCTCCTTGGCTGCCATATAGATGAGCATTTCCTCAGTTCACGGCGATAGCTTAATTGGCAGTGCAAAAGGAAGTCATAATTTCAAAGTATGACATCATCCAAACTAACTTTCATTGTAAAATCAAAATCTCACATGCTTTCTTGGCCTTCCTACAGATCTGGTTTTCAACAGCTACTCTGTTTCCTTAGAGTCATTGCTTGTTACTACCCTCCACCCGGAACCGCCCCCAACCCCAAAGAAATGCTAAAGCAACCAAACCAAGCCAAAAACCTGAACACCTGAATTCAGTACAAAACAAAAGAACAAGGAGCACGAACAGACCTGAAATTGCATAAGGAGCTGTCCCCCTTGCAATTTCTACTTTAAGTAGCAATGGGGAGTGCGGGGCGGGTGGGGGGGGGGTGGAGAGCGCAAGGACAAGCTAGAAGTTCCCAAACGCAGCTCCAGTGAAACAGAAGCTGCAGGCGGCTGGAGGATCAAGCAAGGGAGAAGGGGAGTAGAGCAGCCAAGGAGAGAAGGGAAGAGGGACCGAAAGGGAAAGAGACCATGGAGAAGTGGAGAGATTAAGAAAAAAAGCTAGGGGAAAGGATCTCCCCCCTCCAAAAAAAGGGGGCGCGCTGAAGGGGCAATGAATGTAAGCGAAAGAAACCTCATATTCACATGGTACCACTAAAACCTGTACATTTTGCAATGGGGGTGGCGGGGAGGCAAAAAGGAAAAAGCAAATCCACAAAGTGTGAGCTGAGTACCAAAAGCCATCTCTCAGGGTTACAAGGGCGGCCCGTATCCTTATCCACCACTCCGTCTCTCGCTCTCGCTCTCCCTGCCCCGCAAGACACCCGGCTCCCACGGCCGGCCAGAACTGCACAAACCTAGCCTTACCACAAATCCGGCATCCACCAGAGCGCCACGCCTGGCGCTCCGCTTTGCGCGGAGGGACCGGGCCTGCAGGGGGCCGACGACCGGGGAGGGTGGGCCGAGGTGGCTCCCCGGGAACTGGCCCGGGAAACCTCCGCCTGCCTGCCTGGGGCGCGCGCGAGGGGGCGGGGGGCTCCGCGGAGAGACGCTGTCCACACCGCCCCCGGTGCGCTACCTCGGGCCGGCAGCGACGCGGCTGGAGGGGCCGCCGGCGATGGCGCGTACCGCAATGTTTTGCCGCATCTCGGTGCCCAGGGCAGGCATGCAGCCCCCTCCCGGGTCCCGGGCCCGAGCGGCGGCCTCGTGGGCCGTGCAGCAGAGGCGGGGACCGCTCGGGATGTCGCGGGGGCCTTCAGCCCCGCTGCGCACACATCTCTCCGCGCGCTCCCGTCCCACCGGGGGCAGCTGCCGGAGTTTCCGTTGGCCTCTAATAGACCCAGGCGTGCGGTGGTTGAGGGGGAAGAGGTGGCCAGCTCGGGCCACGAGGGTGATAGCTACCGGGGCGTCACTGGCCTGCTAGCCATAGGCACAGTGACCCCGTGGCTCCTTGGCCGAGAGCGGCGGCCCAGGCTCCCCCTTGCGCCCCCACCCCTACCCCACCCCCCCACGCCGGCCAGCCCCAGAATGCTGCTGTCACCAAGCCAGAAATCAGCTCAACATTTGAGCATCTTGCAAACTCGCGCTGCCAGCGCTTGCCCGGCTTTGCAGGGTTTTTGGAGTTACCCACCGGCTTCTCTCGTATTCCCTGTCTTGCGGGATGCCAGAAATCTCCAATTAGCTTGCGGGCCACTGCCCGGAGCCCTAGATCCAGGTCCGCCTAGAGTGCCTGCGAGCGGGTCGGAAAAAAGCCCAGCCCGGCTCAGCGGCCCCGACAGCCCACATCACCGTAGACCAGGACACTTTCCTAGTCGCCCCAGCCTCCCGGGGGCGGAGAGGCGGGGGCAACGATGCTAAGGACACCGGACTCTTTCGGTCCTCGGGGACTTGCGACCGCGCGTTGGGCAGGCAAGCCGGGAGCGCGCGGCAGCGGGGAGGTAGCCACTACGGCCTCTTTGGCCACTCAGCTCGCTCCAAACCAACACGACCCAAACTAAAAATAAGAAGCTACCTGCCCCCCTCCACATGCACGCGCGCGCACACACACACATAGACACACACTCACACGCGCGCGCGCGCTGCCGAGCCGAGCTGGGGAAAGAGGCAGCGCGTGTCTGTGCAGCCCCAAGCTGGAAATTCACCCACCTCCGGACCCCGGCGGCTCTCGCCGGACCCGCCGCGCCGCGATCCGCGCTGCAGTTTCCGCGATGGTCTCTACGTGATTCGGGCTGGAGCTCCTCGGCGCCCGCTCGCCCGTCAAACACAGCGAGCAACCCTCGCAAGCGAGCAGGCGGGCACCGGCGCGCACGCGCGCACCCAGACAGACACCGCGCGCGCACCCAGCACCTCGCACACCGGCTGCACCTTCACATACAAGCGCCGAATCCTCGCCCCCGCCCCCCGCACCACCCCCAATCCCCGGGCACTCACGCAGCCCTCCCTTCCGACACTGAAGCACCTCGACCCCCGCACATTCCCGAGGCCTCCCCCAAACCCCCACCCAGACACCCACCCTTGATTCCTCTTCTACCCCCACGCCGGGAAAGACAGCGCACTTTCCTCCCCGCATGCCCCCTTTTTTTCCCTAAAACACCCCCTAGGGAGGAGCGACCCCTATCCTCACGCATAGAGACCCCAGTCGCCTAACGCGGGCGCGCTAGCCTCCATCTCCCCACCACATACACGCACACTCCAGTCCTTTCTCCTCCCCCAGTCCCCTAAGAACCAAGGCACACACGCACGCACACACACATACACAACCGGGGCGTTCCTTTGAGCGAGCCACCAACAATCCCGGCAAAGCCCAAGAAACAGCGGAGAGCCTGGGGGAAGGCAGGGGGTCAAGGGAGGTAGATAGGGGCGTCGAGTCTACGCGGAATTGAATCATTCCAGGATCGAGGTGTGTGTGTGTGGGGCGGTGAGTCAACAACAATGACATTCAAAGGCAACAATCGCACTTGGGCTTTGTATCCCGGGTACGGTACCTTTTGCTAATTGTCACCCTGCAGAACAGAGGGCTCCGGGAATACTTCTTCGGTCGCGGGCGATCCTGGATGGAGCCTTCTCTGGACCAGTTTCCTGGGAGCCAGTAGTGTTCTCACTCCTCCTACCTGTCTGCGCGTAAGGGGCTGGGGGCTTTAAGGCAAAAGTGTGAAGCTTTAGCCCAAAGTGAGACTGTTTGGTGGATTTAGGAGACGCGTTAGTTCTCCGCACCTCAGAACCCTGCGAACCTTCGGTGTGGAACGGGTTACGAGGGGTTGATTAAGGGGTGGGAAGAGGGGATAGGGGAGAGGAAAGAGGTGTGGGACTGAGAGAGATGCAGCACTTGCGACCAAAAGAAGAAGAAGAAGAAGAAGAAGAAGAAGGAAAAAAAAACTGCTTTGGCTACTGAGCATGCCCAGTTCCCAGCTCAAGCCCTATAAGGGAGGCATTGTGTGCAATCCACTTCTCCGGGCTTTGGTGGTGACCGGGAGGGGAATTTGGTTAGGGGAGGGTGGCGGTGAATGGGAGACTTTAGGGAAGGGGAACAAGGTTTGGAGTTTGGGGGCTGCGCGGAAGGGTCTGGTAAGAAAAAAAGGAAAGAGACCTCTGGGATACCTCGGGGAGACAGGAAAGGAGATAAAATGGACTAAGAAAAGTCACTTCAGTAGCCCCGTCACTGGCGTGTCTATACCAGAGAGGCTTTAGGATTGAATCTCAGCTATCCGGAGGTTGCAAACAGAGCGTGTGGACAGGCCAGGCCCCATTTGTTGGTGCTGCCACAGGAGGTTAGGGCTGTCTTGAGGCCGGGCGAACGTGTAAACCAGTTTCATGCAGATTGATAATTCAGTTAATAAGCTTAGAAAGCAAGCACTGGAACTTGTGGGGCGGGGGCGGGAGTAGGGGGAGAGACGGTATTTCAAATACCTGGCTTTCCTAACCAGTAAAGGCTAAAATGGTAGTTTTTCTCCCCTTCCCCCAACCTTGCAGTTTTTGTAGATGCTCCTCGGCTAAGAAAAACAATTCTCTCTCTCTCTCTCTTTACTTTGTGTCGGTGGAAATAAACTGGTTTTAGGTAAATACAGCTAAGTTATAAATGGGAACTATCTCCCCAGGACCTTTCAGGTAATACTGCAGGGGCGATGTCTTCAGGACCCAGGTTCTGCCTAGTCCACTTATTCACATTGCAGTAGCTCCACCCACAAGACGATATAACCAGTACCCAGAAATGCTTTTGCTTAAAAATGAGAAACTCTTTAAAACTAGCAATAGCTTTGAAACCAGAATTTGGCCGTCTGCCTGAACTCCTACAGTTAAACATTTACCATAATTGGTTGATGTTTAAAGGCCTCAAATCTAGACCAAAAAACCCGATGAGCAAAGAATTTATTACATTATTTGTGGATACTCTCCTACCTTCTGTATTATCAGTAAGATCTATTCATATATATTTCAATTTTTCATTTTTGTCATTTCTTGGAGACTGCCTTAGTGATATAGTCATGCAAATGTTTGCTGGACATGGCCTGTATATACAGATGCACATACACTGTTTAAGTGAATATTTAAACAGATATGGATATAAAGGCATATTTCTTTATGACCTTGATAAATGTTGTATCTTTCATGAAGAACCCTTTCTCCACCCCCACTCTCCATTGCCCTTAAACTTTTCATCTTCTTCTCTTTTAAAAACAACCTGGAAGTAGAAATTGAGTGGGCAGCAAAGGTAAAATGTACTATATTCAATAGTAAAATCTATTATGAAATAGCCTGGCTTAAGAAAACAATAAAGGATCCATCCAGAACAATATATGCACTTGTACAGCTCTTCTTAGTAAGGTGAAATTTGTTTCCTCCATAGGTAACAGCTGCAGTACATTGAAAAATCCCTCTACTGTTGTACATTTGAACAAAATAGATCCTGCTAATTAAGAATTCACATTTACGTTATATTGTATAATGCAATTTGAAAGTGGTAATGTATACCAAAACAGGTTGGCATTTATTCTAGATGCAAAGGATTCAGGAAGCTACAGTATATTTTATCAGGATGGGGGAATTGTTTATCCTTTACTATAAATGTTAACAAGATTCAATAGAATGAGCAAAAAATTTTACCTGAAAATATGCACATTCCAAGTCCTGTGATAGCTGAAAGGCCAGATTTGGACAGTAAATATCAGATGACTTAAATGTCTATCTTTAACTTTAGAAACTGTTCTGAGAGTCAACTATATTTGACTGCAATAACTGTGGAATGTTCTTTTTCATATATGTATGGAGACTGAAGTCTGAAAACAAGTACAACTAGAACATCAATAAATTACAGTTAATAATAGTACTAGGAACTTATGGGTGACTAATATCCAGCTTATTAAAATGAATGCTTTAATATAAAATAGTTGGCTGTTTAAAAATGACAAAGGGGATACTCATAAGAATAATATAGAAGTAACAGCTTCCATGCCTTCTGCTTTTTTTTGCTTTTAGAATAGTTAAAACACCCAGTCGTTTAGCCCTGCAGTCTCTTTTCTGTCTCCTAGAACTACATATGATAGACATATAGGACAATGGCAAACTAAAGGGAATTTCTAGCTTCTAGGAAGTAAATATATAAATAAATAAACAAACGTGTTAAGAAAACTCCAGTACTATTTATGGCAATTGGAATGAAAAACAAAATTGATGTTCTTCCCAAAATATATGAATGCAAATATTGTGAGACAGATTTGTAATCGCCTCATAGTTTTCCCAAATGTTGCACCATACTTAATCTTGGCTTTGCAAAGATATAACTGGAACCATAGAACTATGCTGACATATTGTGTCTCCCTCCTTCAAGGCAAATAAACAACTGCAGCAGAAATTTCATCAAGCTCCTGGATATCCTTAATTTCAAAGGCATTTTAGTCAAATACTTCTAACCAAAAATGATTAGAACACCAATAAAACTGGGCCCTAGTTAGTAGTCTTTCAATATCATTGTTTTCCTCATTTATTCTGCCTTGTCTTACTGCTATTTAAAATCAAACAAACCTTCATTTTGGTATCCAGGTATCAGTAGATCATTTGGTGTGTTTTCATTTCAAAAGTGTGTTTATATTCTGGCAGTTGGAAAAAATGGTGAATTTAGCATTTCTCTGAGTGGAATCTAAGAAAGTTCTTGCTGTTTAGTCACTAGGTCCTTTCTGACTATTTGCAACCCCATGGACTGCAGCACCCCAGGCTCCTCTGTCCTCCACTATCTCCCCAAGTTTACTCAAATTCATGTCCCTTGAATCAGTGATACTATCTAACCATTTCATCCTCTGCCACCCACTTCTCCTTTTGCCTTCAATCTTTCCAAGCATCAGGGTCTTTTCCAATGAATCAGCTCTTCATATCAGGTGGCCAAAGTATTAGAGCTTCAGCTTCAGCATCAGTCTTTCCAATGAATATTCAGGGTTGATTTCCTTTAGGGTTGACTGGTTTGATCTTCTTGCTGTCCAAGGGACTCTCAGTAGTCCTCTCCAGCACCACAATTAAAAAGCATCAATTCTTCGGTGCTCCGCCTTCTTTATAATCCAACTCTTACTGTATGTGACTACTGGAAAACCATAGCTTTGACTATAAGGACTTTGGTTGACAAAGTGATGTCTCTGCTTTTTAATAGGCTGTCTAGGTTTGTCGTAGCTTTCCTTCCAAGGAGCCAGAGTCTTTTAATTTCATGGATTCAGTCACCATCTGCAGTGATTTTGGAGCCCCCAAAATAAAGTCTATCACTGTTTCCATTATGTCCCCATCTATTTGCCATGAAGGAGTGGGACTAGATGCCATGGTCTTAATTTTTTGAATGTTGAGTTTTAAGCCAGCTTTTTCACTCTCCTCTTTTACTTTCATCAGGAGGCTCTTTAGTTCCTCTTTGCTTTCTCCCATTAGAGTGGTATCATCTGCATATCTGAAGTTGTTGCTGTTTCTCCTGGTTATCCTGAGTCCAGCTTGTGATTCATCCAGCCTGGCATTTCGCATGATATACTCTGTATGTAAGTTAAATAAGCAGGGTGAAAATATACAGCCTTGTGGTACTCCTTTCCCAGTTTTGAGCCAGTCAGTTTTCCATGTCCAGTTCTAGAAAGTTCTATTAAAGGATGTTAATAATCTGAGAAGAGATTTTTGTAATCAACTAAGTTCAGAAGACCCTTGATTCTATAAAGCTAAACATTTTTTTAACTTTAGAGTTTCTCAGCAAATTCCATGTGAAAAATTAATTCTGACTTACAAGAGAAAAGGGATAGAGCATGTAGCATTTCTTGAACTTATTTGACGGTGAAAACTTTTTTTTTTTTCCTTTTGGATCACATACACTTCGAGAAGTCTTGTACTACTTGTGTAACTTTTCAAATTTTATAGAATTTTGGAGCTGAAAGGAAGCTTTCAAATCATAATCTAATCCATACCACAGTAGCTGCTACTGAGTCCCTCTTCTAAGCCATGTTGCCTACAAACATTATTTCATTTTGTTCTCTGAATGGTACTACAGAGATTATTCTTCTTTAAAAAATGAGGTTCATGGAAGTTAATTTGCCCTAGGTCACACATTAGTAAGTGACAGTCAAGATTTGACTCCAGGTCTTTGAGATCTTCCTTAGACTTCACACTCCTTTGTCCATAGAGGGATGAAAGCACTTTTAATTTTGAAAGCTTAATTATTTTTCCCCAGAGATAAACACTTGGGTAAATGTTTGCAAGTATCAAATTATTAATACTTGACACTAGAATAAACCAATAAATGACATGAGAAACAGTTGACATCAGTTACACATGAAGGGGTCTCTTAAATCAGCTGATTTTACCATTTGCCAAACATGGGCTTGTTTCATCATTTTGCTCTTTCAGCTTTCATACATGAGTTGATTCTGAACCTATCATGGTGTCTAAATGGTTCCTTACTAGAGACAGTTGCCTTTGCTGCTGTCCAGTGGAGCCAGGGAAAGCAGTAGTGTTCATCCCTGGGCTTCTTCCACCATTAAAGATAAAAGAACTCTTACCTGACAGGGCACAGAGTTATTTGGAAGAGGTGTTATTATTCAGTCACTAAGTTGTGTCCAGCTCTTTGCAATCCCATGGACTGCAGCACGCCAGGCCCCCCATCTTTCACTATCTCCTTGAGATTGCTCAAACTCTTGTCCATTGAGTAAGTGATGCCATCCAACCATCTCATCCTCTGTCATCCCTTCTCCCCCGGCCTTCAATCTTTCCAGCATCAAGGGCTTTTCCAATGAGTCAGCTCTTCACACCAGGTGGCCATAGAATTGGAGCTTCAGCTTTATCATCAATCCTTCCAATGAATATTCAAGGTTGCTTTCCTTTAGGGTTGACTGGTCTGATCTCCTCGCTGTCCAAAGAACTCTCATCAGTCTTCTCCAGCAACGCACTTTGAAAGCATCAATTCTTAGGTGCTCAACCTTCTCTATGGTCCAACTTTCACATTTGTACATGACTGGAAAACCATAGCTTTGACTATATGGATCTTTGTCAGCAAAGCAATTTCTCTGCTTTTTAATATGCTGTCTAGGTTGGTCATAATTTCCTAGGAGCCAGAGTCTTTTAATTTCATGGCTGCAGTAACAATCAGCAGTGATTTTGGAACCCAAGAAAATAAAATCAGCCACACTTTCCACTTTTCCCCCATCTATTTGCCATGAAGTGACAGGACCCGATGTCATGATCTTAGTTTTTTGAATGTTGAGTTTAAGCCAGCTTTTTCACTCTCCTCTTTCATCCTCATCAAGAGGCTCTTTAGTTCTTCTTCACTTTCTGCCATTAGAGTGGAATTATCTGCGTATCTGAGGTTGTTGATATTTCCTCTGGCAATCTTTATTTTAAATCTTCATTTTCTAATTAATTAATTAATTTTAATTGAAGGATAATTACTTTACAACACTGTGATGGTTTTTGCCATACATTGATATGAATCAGCCACTGATGCACATGTGTACCCCAATTCTGAATCCCGGCGATCTTGATTCCAGCTTCTGCTTCATCCAGTCCAAAATTTCACATGATGTACTCTGCATATAAGTTAAATAAGCAAGGTGACAATATACAGCCTTGATGCACTCCCTTCCTAATTTTGAATCAGTGCATTGTTCTATGTCCAGTTCTAATTGTTGCTTCTTGACCTGCATACAGATTTCTCTGGAGACAGGTAAGGTAGTCTGTTATTCCCATCTCTTGAAGAATTTTCCACAGTTTGTTGTGATCCACACAGTTGAAGGCTTTAGCATAGTCAGTGAAGCAAAAATAGATGCTTTTCTGGAATTCTTTTGCTTTTTCTATGGTCCATTGGATATTGGCAGTTGATCTCTGGTTCCTCTGCCTTTTCTAAATCCAGTTTGAACATCTGTAAATTCTTGGTTCACATCCTGTTGAAGCCGAGCTTGAACGATTTTGAGCATTACCTTGCTACCATGTGAAATGAGTGCAACTGTATTACCAAAGAAGTTCTTGTACTGTTGTGAAGGTTCTAGTCTCCATGTCAGACTTCCCAACCTGGGGATCTGATAAAGGGACTTAAATCCCCAGGCAATCTGACTTTGAAGGACGGTGGGATTTGATTACAGAACTTCCACAGGACTGGCAGAAACAGAGACACTTGGAGGGCACAAACAAAGCCTTGTGTGCACCAGGACCCAGGGGAAAGGAGTAATGACCCCACAACAGACTGAGCCAGACCTGCCTGTGAATATCTGTGGGTCTCTGCAGAGGAGTGGGCTGGCAGTGGCCTCCATGGGGACAGGGGCACTGGCAGCAACAGTCTTGAGAGTTTAAGTCTTTTTGTACCAGGCCACCTCAGTCAGGTCAAACAACTAACAAAGAGGGAGTACAGCCCCACCCATAAGAAGAAAATTGGATTAAAGATTTACTGAGCATGGCCCTGCTCACCAGAGCAAGACTCAGTTTTCTCCACAGCCAGTCCTTCTCATCAGGAAGCTTACAGAAGCCTCTTATCCTCATCCATCATGGGCAGACAGAAGAAGCAAGAACTATAATCCCACAGCCTCCAGAATGAAAACCACAATCACAGAAAGCTAACCAAAATGGTCTCATGGATCACAGCCTTGCATAAGTCAATGAAACTATGAGCCATGATGTGTAGGGCCACCCAAGATGGTCGTGTCATGGTAGAGAGTTCTGACAAAATGTGGTCCACTGGAGAAGGGAATGGCAAACCGCTTCAGTATTCTTGCCCTAAGAACCCCATGAACAGTAGGAAAAGGCAAAACAGTATGATATTGGATGATGAGCCCCCCAGGTCAGTAGGTGTCCAATATGCTACTGGGGAAGAGCAGAGAAATAGCTCCGGAAAGAATGAAGAGGCTGGGCCAAAGTGGAAATGATACTTTGTTGTGGATTTGTCTGGTGGTGAAAATAAAGTCTCATGCTGTAAAGAACAATACTGTGTAGGAACCTAGAATGTTAGGTCCATTAATCAAGGTAAATTGGACATGGTCAAACAGGAGATGGCAAGAGTGAACATAGACATTTTAGGAAATCAGTGAACTAAAATGTATGGGAATGGGTGAACTGAATTCAGATGACCAATAATATATCTACTACTGTAGGCTACTGTTTTTTGAAAACCTGGAGTGTCCACTGTTAATGTATTCATGTCTGAGTACTCTAGGCACTGGCTGATCTTTCATATGATGTCACAGATTTTTTTTTTTTTTTCTGGAGTAGTAACAAAAAAGAGTATGCTATTTTGAAGGGTTTTTATAATATGGATTTCTAATGCATACCTGTTCATTTGGCTCCCTAGGACTGCATATATTCTCTAGAATATAATTTTTCTAAGTCACATATGCTGATATATGAGCAGCTGTTCTGTTTATTCTCTAACTTAAAGATGTCTCATCTTTCTCACTCACTGGCAAAGACGAGGGTCCAGAAACAAGCTCTACTGCCCTCAGACAACTAGAGATAATAAAGACCATGAAACAAAAAATAGAAAGTTAATAGCCAAACAATCTTCTGTGAGAATTACTCCCATGGGCTGTACAAGTTCCATAACACCAAACAAAATTTTGTCAGAAAGACAGAAAGTTGATGAGAATCCTTCCATTTTTACATGCTCAATTCTATCTGGGAAACTAGAATACTGTCCCTAGCTAGCAAAACATTTGTTTTTTTTTTTAAATTTTGCAAAAATGTTTACAATTTTCCCACAATACATTTATAAGTATTCTTTTTCTTTAGAAATGTAAATTTAAAACCTTCCTTCAAAATTGATCTTGTTTCAGTGCCTCCTCTTATTTTCAAGATTCCTTTTGGATAATTACAAATGTGGGTTGCACTCAGGGGCATAAAACAAGGGAGAAAAGACATAATAGGAAGAGATGAGTGATGGTGTGACTGTACCCCAATTACTACATCAAAAATAAAATGTATCCTTTTCTGAGGCTCAAAGGGTGAGTCAGAGGAAAGCAGAACATCTGCATAAGCCAGTGTCATGTATCTCTGATTGACTACCTTTTTTCGGTTCAAGATTGGAGCTTCTGTTTCCCCAATCTGACTCAAATTGAGTAATGTCTACCCACGGAAGGTCTACATGAGAAAACTGTCCTCAGTCACATGCCAGGGATCATGGTATAGGAAAATTTGTCATCACAGAGAATTTCTGCTTTATCTCTTACGTGCATAGGATTGTTGTTAAGTACAGGGTCTCATGGTTTAAAGGGACCTTAAAATCCTTACAGTTCGACCACTCCCAGTCAAAGCTTAAATCTTCATCAGATGAACACTCATTGCTTGAATACACCCAGTGATGAGGTGTATTCAACCCACCCCATGGGTAGAAGCTTTAGTGAATCACCTAAGAAATTAATTACAGAATTTTTGAAATCTTTACTGTTCTGTCACTGTGAAAGAAACATAAAATGAAACCTATCAGGATTTTAAAGAACGTGAAATTTGGAACCTGTTGGGCTTGGGTTGAAATTCTTGCTTCATTAAATAGTAGTTCTATGATTTAGGGAAGTTAACTTTTCTGAGAATTCATTGTCTTCTATGTAAAATGGTTATGGCAAACTCCATCTCTCTGGGTTTTATGAGGATTAACTATGATAATGTTACAAAACACCTAAAATGGTAACTTTCTGACACAGAGAATCCTTATTCCCTTCTATTCATAAGTAGCAAAAACTTCTGCATATATAAAAAGCAAAGACTGAAAACTGTATATTCATTTCCTACTCATCTAAGGATGATGAATAGAAGGGTAATATTATTTGTCTGTTTTGCTTTTCAAAAATTATTTCATAAGCTAGAAACCAATATTTTAAAATAAATCCATGAGTGCTTATACCTCCTGGTATCCTTTAGTTACTATTCTTTTCTAATCTCATTTATTATTAGTTTTTAAACATCAATTTCAACAACTTCTGTAGAGTGGTGTGTTATAAACACCATCTTTATTTTATGAGTCTTGCTTGCTTAGTCTAGAATCTCGTCTTCTGCACTCTAGACCCACAAAAAGTGGAAAATATTATTTCAACAAAGTTCCTCATTATGACCCTGGAGAGAATACTAAAAATATTTTAATCCTGAAGCCTGAATATTTATTTGGGAATAAATATTTATTCACTGAATATTTATTTGAGAAAATCAGAAAGAAAAGGGGGAAAAGGAGCCAAAGTTTATACAGTTGCTATTTGTACCGTGTTATTTGTAGCATTCTTTGAAACACGTGCAAAAAAAACAGTTAAAGTGCACTAATTTTATCATTTTATCTATAGAAAACATGTATTTTTAGAAACTTAATGACTTGAAGAACCAGCATTCTTCTATCCATACGATTATTTTGTCATAAGAGTGGCATATGTTGTTTTTAGAGAAAAGAAAGTCAGATCTGACAAGATGTGATGCAATTATATCTAAGATCATCTTAGTGTGATAAATTATGTAATTAATTCAATCTCAGTCATCCAGTAACTATTCCAACAGATACAGTGTTTAATACACTAGCTCAGCTGAGCTACTATTAATTGACTTTTCTCAGAAAATTCATTGCTAGAAATGAACTCTATCTGGACTTTATTTGTAGCTTCCTATGTAAAAATATTCTAATGTGAAAAATGTTCAAGATATGACATCTAACCAATGTATTTTTCAGAGAGTAGAATTTGTTGGGCATTTTACTTCTAGTTATAGTTGGAGCTATTCTATAAAGTTTCATTTTTATTATCTTTATGGATGAAAGAATATCCAGAAAACCAAAACTGTAGGATCCAAGCACTCAGGGCAATGTGAAAAAATTACAAATGGACCATAGAATGATGATTCCTCTCATTTCTCTGCCTGTGTTTCAGGAGATGTGAGTTTCCTGAGCCTTGATGGGAGAAGGGTCTCATTGATAGCCACCCTGATTTTCTCCTTGAGAATCTGTCCTATGTGACAAATGGTAGGGCATCCCTGTGTGGGACCTTGATCATCTGTTCTTACCCTTCCATGTACACTTAAAGAGAACTTCTGGTCAAAGTAGAGAAAATGCCATTTTTCAGTTTAAAATTTGGTGAATGATTGGACTTATGTTGATCAGTTGGCCAGTTACGTCTTGGAAACCCAAAGACCTGTGACATAGGTTGAATATCTCTAAGGTAGCACTAACACTTAAACTTTAAATATATTGACAAGAGATTCTATTATGTTAATAAGTGTAAAAAGTAGGATTTTATAAAAGAAATTTCTAACAGAGTTTGGCTCTTTTGCTATAAAAGAAGTAGAACTTGGTAAGCACTGAAAATTATAAGAACTGGGTGATTAAATGGATGTTAACTCAAAAGGTAAACATTTTGGAATCTGTTTTCAGCTCATTATTAAATATTATTATGTAAAGTATTTCTAATTCATTAGAGAGTCTGCTTTTGTCGTTTATTAAGAGTAGTGGCAAGAACAGAGTGGCCTAGAGGGGAGGAATGTATTAAAAAGAAACAAATGGCATTTTAGCATAGGTTGCATACGATACATAAATTACACATAACTCTCAAGTAGATTTTTCTCTCGTTCAAATCATTACCTACTTCAAGTAATTACTTTTCCTAACCAAGCACTTTCCCTTCTTGTCCACTGACTATAAATTCTGTATTAAGCACATTTGCACTCAGAGGTTTTTTTCTGGAAAAAAACAAGCTTAATCCTCAGCCTTCCTCGAGAGAAGCATTGCATCTTATACCACATGGACATAAACTCTCCCAAATTTAAACCAACCTGGATCACTCCCACATCCTGTCTCCATCCCAACTGTTGATTTGGATACTGAAAACAAATTAGCATGCTTGTCTCTAGCTGTCCTAGGAATAAAAAACTGCCTTTCCTTTCAGACTCCAAGAACTATAAATTCAAGAAAATATGAATTTTAGTCAAGATAGCCAGGCTGCACATAATCTGCTTGACCATCAAGTTCAGTTCTTTTTAAGCCTTTATTGAATATCTATTATACATGAGGCTTTGAATAGCAAGGTTAAAGGTGTCCTCCAGGTTCTTTTAGTTTAGTAATAAGGCAGATGAGACTATGTTATAATAAATAGTATTCTAAGATGTATTGAATGGAAATGCCCTTGAACCACTGAAGGCATATTTTTAAACTTTACCAAATTTCTTGTTTTTATTAAACATTGTGAAATACTATAGTTCAAGGCAGTCATGATAGGCTTCCATGGCACATATTCAAGGAAATTAAGAAAATCAGAACATTGTCTTCCACCAAATGGCAAGGTCAACAACTTGTATGTCCTTCTGGAGATGACACAGTCCAAAACTTTGGTATTCCTCCAGAATACAGAGTCAAAATTTGCCATGTGCCAGGCATATTTGGAAAGGATATTAACAGGAAATGTTGTATAAAATAAGAAATTAAATCATTTGGAAGGGTCGGAAATTGAAATAACCAATATAACCAAAAGAAACAAAATGGAAGAGGACATCAAAATAGAATTTTTTCAGTGATGTCCAGAACATGAAAACCTCAAGCAGGGTGACAGAAAAAGGAAGACAAGCTCATGTTAGTTTCAGCAATGTGAACATTATATAGATGGGGTAGGGAGTTGACTTCTCAAGTGGAACCGAGTGAAATGTAATGACAACTGTCTTTTCTACCTAGTATATATATGATTATCTAGTGATCAAGAAGCAACAACTCAACCCCCCCAACTTCTCAGAATGCAAGAGCTGCTGCCAATAGTACCCTGGATATAAGCGGGACTGGTTTTACATTATCACTTTTCCTTTTTTACTTATGTACACAAATGTACTACAATATTTAAATGGGTCATTTGAAAAATATTTCAAAAGAGGATTCTCACTGAAATTACCAAGACTGAAAAGTGGATTCCTTTATATTTTTTGACCACTTAGTAAGTCAAAGCAGACTGTAGATTTCCTTCTTAGAGCCATTTCGCCTTGGGATTCCGACCTTGGCCCGACAGTGCTGCCTTCTAATTGCTGTTTATGGATGTCAAGAGACTTCACACTTCTTTTTGGTTTGCTTGGATTCTGTCTTCTAACATAATATTTAATTTGTACTTTTGCTCAGCCCATCACCCAAATACAATTCTTGAGGGTATATTGAAACTGAATTTGAACAGAGATTCTGTGAGAACTTGGGTACTCAGGATTTTGCCTCGGTTCCATTGCTTTACTGCATGAACAAAACTCACCCCACGCCCACTGGCTCCCTCTCCCACAAAAGAAGAAAGATAAAGGGAAAGCCTGAAGAGCAGCCGTCCCCAAGCATTTGGTGTTCAGCATCTTACACTGAAATCCTCCTTGGCTATTCAATTTACATGAGGTTTAATTTGTTTTTTGTTTTTTTGGCTTTAAAAAATTATTTGGGAAGAAAAAAACACATTTCCCTGCTGTTGCTGCTGTATTATTATTTGACTGATTTTCAATTTATTAGTCATTTATCTGGATTGGTGCCTGTCTATTTTCCCAAAGATTTAAAATGGAAAATGATTTCTTTTACCCACATTGCATCTTAGCTCAAAATTCTTTTTCCATATCTAAGAAGGTTCACAGATATTTTCTAGTTAATGCTTACAACATTCTTGTATGTTATAAAAAATACATTATAATTACATCATTTATAGTATAAGAAACAGATTAGAGCTCAATTGATTAAGGTTCTATTACTTGATAAGTTAAGAACAAGGAAAGAACAAAAATTAAAAAAAAAAATTAAAATCCTGTATCTCAGTCTGGGGTGCTAAAATGTTCTCCATTAAGGGCTTCCGAGGTGGCTCAGTTGTAAAAAACCTGCTTGCCAATGCAGGAAACACAGGAGACACAGGTTCGATCCCTGGGTTGGGAAGATCCCTTGGAGAAGGAAATGGCAACCCACTCCAGTATCCTTGCCTAGAAAATTCCATTGACCTAGGAGCCTGGCGGGCTACAGTCCATGGGTTTGTAAAGAGTTGGACATGACTGAGTGACTGAGCGTGCAAGCATGTGCGTGCGCACACACACACACACACACGACTGTCTAAGGCAGTAACATAATATAGTCATCATGGGTGAATAGAAAAAGAATGGTTTTGGAAATGCTGAAAGAAACTGGAAACTGGAACAAACTGCTACTGTCAGGGTAAAGAGCAGTTGTTAGGGTCACTGCCTATGGGATTAGCAAGTAAAAAGGAAGGACCACGTCCCTTGTCTCTCCTACAGATTTATAGACTCTATCTAGATCCCCATCAGCAAAATCTCACAGGGATCCAGCTAGCAAAGGAGAAATGTGCTTTGCAGAGTCACAGAGAGTGTATAGAAGCTGTAGAAGGGTGTATTTTAACTTGAGAGCCCACTCTTTGGCTACTTAATATCCATATTCATCCTTCTACACATATTTAACATTTTATACAACAAAGCTCTATGCTTTCCATCCTTCCTCCAAATGAAGATTCACCTCCCTTTCCCCCACTGCAAAGCCCTGATGTCCAAAGGTATAATGCCCATCTCCAGCTATTAAATTTTAATTTAATTTAAATTTTACCTAAATAGTACATAATTTAAAGACTAATTTGTGAACTTACCTGCTAGAAACAATCCTTATAGAAAATAACAAGGAGAGAACAGGAAAGATGAAAAAAAGAAATTGTGAATGTGAAATTATATATATATATATATATATATATATATATATATTTAGGGAGAGAGTAAAGGCATGGCAATTAACACTCCAATTTAGCCCTAAAACATACAGATATTGATGATAGTAGAAAATGATTAAAAATATTTTGTAAAACATTTTAAAAAGAAAAGGTTTATTTCTATTACGTCACAGCAGGTGAGGGATTTAACTGCTGTGCTGGTTGGATTACAGAGGGATAAATGTATCCTTATTGAATATACACACACAAACATATATATATATATATATACACATATATATACATGCATAAAATACATCTATAGCTATTGGGTTGGCCAAAAAGTTCATTTGGGTTTTCCCATAAGGCATTACAAAAATCCAAATCAACTTCTTGACTGACTCAGTACTACATATAACTACATATACACATATGTATGTAAACGTGTGTGTGTGTGTGTGTGTGTGTACACACACAAAGAAGGAAATAGACATAGCTGCTCAAGTATTTTTTCTTTCATGAGAGTATAAATAATAGTATAACTACCTTCTTCCACTACCCCTTTCATATTTGCTTTAAGTCAGAACTCAGCTAGGCTTTGCTCTTAGGCTAATATGCTGTGCTGTTCTTAGTTGCTCAGTTGTGTCCAACTCTGTGCAACACTATGGACTTCAGCCAACCAGGCTCCTCTGTCCATGGGGATTCTCCAGGAAAGAATACTGGAGTGGGTTGCCATGCACTTCTCCAGGGGATCTTCCCAACTCAGGAACTGAACCGGGTCTACTGCATTGTAGGCACATTGTTTACGAGCTGAGCTACCAAGGAAGCCTTCTTAGGCTAATACAGTGACCCAAACCCCAAACTTTTATCTTTGAAGTCCTTGAATTTTTAGTCCTCCCCCACCACCCCCCTTTGCATTAGTTTTCCCTTAAGCTTTTCTATTGGTTATAAAAGTATTGGGGCAACATGGAAGGATTTAAGAAGGCAGTTCCAAACCTAATCCTTTCTACTTATAATGTATAATAGCAACCCAAACTATCCTTGGTAATCAGGGTTACTTTTCTGAGATGGGAAAACAATAGGTGGCAGGCAGCTTTCATTGGCATTTTGTTTAAAATTGTCATAGTTTATTAAACTACAACTGTTACTGATGCCAACCCTCCAGATCTCTTGGCCTGTTATGGCCACATGAGGCATTCTGGGCTTTATCGTGAAGAAGGGCAGAATGGAAAAGACCAGTAGGTAAATTAACTTACATGTTGTCCTGGGCAGCCTAGTGGAAAATGTGGATAAATCAACCGACTGATTTTGTTTAGACTTTTAAACTTAAAATTCCAAGTAATTGTAGCAATTTCCCAGCTTGCATTCAGCTTTCATTTGTGACAGTAAGAAACCAAGGCTATTGATTATAGGACAACAGGTAGATTTGACAATTCAATAATGGATCAATTTAGGGGAAGTACACCGATCTTCCACAAGTTAAATACCTTTGGCCCAGGCAAGCTCTCCGAACTCTCTTCTGTTTCCTTTTACAAGGGCTTCACACTTTACCTTGTGTTTCTCTTATCTTGTTTATTTCTGCTATACCTCATAACCCCTGGGTGTACTCTTCACTATTAGACTGGATGCAGAATGCAATTTAGCAGGTTCTGTTTTTTGTCCCCTTAAATATCCTTTTTCATTAAAGTGTTTTCCTGTTAATCATTATATGGGAAAAGACTGAGGCAAACAGAAATACCATTGCTTTATTCATTCAAGAAATTATTTTTGAACACCTATTTTGTGCTAGGAACTATGCAATTCACTAAGATGTTTTTAAAGGTATTGATTTAAAAAAAAAATTATTGAAGTATAGTTGATTTACAATGTTGTGTTAATTTCTGCTGTACAGCAAAGTGACTCAGTTATACACATAGCACTAAGATTTTAGCAGTGGAACTAAACAATTTCCGCCATCCTGGAGATTAGTTTTAGGAAGTCATCTGATGGTGACTTTATAGATTTCAGGCATTTTCAGTAATTGCAGTCATTGTCTTCTTAATTTCTTGCTAGATTTCTCTGTTTTCTTTAAAAAAAATTGTTTCCCATTCAATCTGACATTAAGAGAAAGTTTGAAATCAGAACCTCTTGCAAAACAACCTCTTGCAAAACTGCAAAATGCAGTTTATGTGGCATTGGATGCCAGACTTAGCTGCTTAGACTCTGGTCCAAAATAAATTCAGGCTCACATCATCATGATACTTGGTGATTATTTTCATAATCTCTGAGGATGTCCCTCTCTGCCACCTAAAGTTTACACTTATTATGTCCTTGCTTAAGAAAAGTGGCTTCCTCTCTGCCTTCATTTCTTGCATTTCTCTTAGTCACTCAGTCATGTCCGAATTTTTGTGACCCCATGGACTCACCAGACTCCTTTGTCCATGAAATTTCCCAGGCAAGAATATTGGAGTAAGTAGCCATTCTCTTCTTCAGGGGATCTTCCTGACACAGAAATGGAACCCAGATTTCCTGCACTGCAGGCAGATTCTTTGCCATCTGAGCCACCAGGGAAGCCCCTTTGGGAAGTCTCTAAATCCAAGAAGTCTTATTCTCTTATCTGTTTCTGGTCTCTGCCTTAAGTGAATGATTTTACTAAAAAATATTAACAACCATATTTTAAGATTGGTTCTGTATTCAAGGAAATTGTGAATATTTTTCACCTATTGTCGATTAATGAAACTTCATCCATGAATCTTATCCCTTATTGTCGTCATTCATTAATAATCACTGAACTTGTTTTCTATCACGTATGATTTTAGATGGTTTTTATATATAATCCTCATAACAACCTTAGGAAAAAAGGCAGTATTATTTCTATTTCATAGAAAAGGGAATTGAAATCCAGAAAAGGTGAGTGGCTCAAGGCCACATGGAATCTGTGTGATCCTGGTGGATGGTGTATTTTTTCTCCAAGGTCGTGCTTCTAGCATCTCATAAGATAACTGGTAGCTGTAATAAACAGGTACCTTGTAAGATTTAATTGAGTATAAGAACAGTGTAAGTCAATAATACATGTGGTGGCCACAGAGGCAAATAGGCTTGATTAATGAAATTCAGTGTTTGTAATAAGCAAGGTGGACATTTGGTTTTGTTCTCTGTTGCATGTGCTGTATCTGGAGTACTGCATGCAATTCTTAGTCCATATTTCATGAAGAATATTAAAGCTATAAATTATTCTGGAGGAAACCTTTAGATTTTGGAAACCATGTCAGATGAGAAACTACTGAAGGGACTGATTGTGTTTCACCTATAAAACTGGAAGTTTAGCTGTTTTGAGTCATTTTTAGGGATATCTTATAGAAAAGAGATTAAACTTCTCTACATTTACAGAGTGTAGAGCTATGTAGAGGAATATTTGAACTCACATGGATTTAGAATCTGATGATTAGAATTGTCCAAAAGAGAAATGGGCTACTGCAGCAGACTGGAAGTTGCCTGTTTCTTGCAGGATTCAACTGGTCGAGAAAACACTTTTGAGGAATGTTGAAGAAGAGAGCCGGTATACAATTAGTCACATCCAAAGGAATGCATTCATATATGACAAAATAAGGAAATGGCAACCCACTCCAGTATTCTTGCCTGGGAAATCCCATGGATAGAGGAGCCTGGATGGCTACAGTCCATTGGGTTGCAAAGAGTCAGACACAACTTAATGACTTAACAGCAAGAACAAGCTAGTATATAGGTATGCAACAAATGTCACTGTTCAAGTCCACTATTTCTGAAAAGCAGATTCCATACCTTACCACTTATCATCTTTACTCATTACCTAAACCTTTCCTTAATGTTTGGCCAAACCTAGCCACTTCCTATGATCTTTTGTTGTTAATGTTCATCTCTAGGTACTTGCCTCTATAGCTCCCTTTTGCCTGGCAGCCTTTCCTGGTGCAATTGATGCCTATGGAAGTCTTGGGAAGATATTCAAGTTGAACCCAAATGCCATCCCTTCAACCAAGTCTTTAATTGAGCTTTTCAATCAACTGTGCTTCCTCAAAGCAGTGTAAGTACCACATTATCTTTTGTAGTTAATTTTTATTGGAGTATAGCTTCTTTATAAAGCAGAAATAGAGACACAGATGTAGAGAATGAATGTATGGATACCAAGGGGGAAACAGGAGTGGGAAGAATTAGGAGACTGGGATTGACTACTGCATATATATATATATATATATATATATATACACACACACATACATACACACATACACACACACACATATATGCTAAGTATAAAATAGATAACTAACGAGAGCCTATTCTATAGCTCAGGGAACTTCATTCAATGCTGTTTAGCGATCACATTATCTTTTCAAGTCAGTCATCCATCCCATCAAATTGTCGTCTTCTCATGGAACCATTTTCAGTTTCCCTGGTGGCTGACAGTAAATAATCTGCCTGCAGTGCAGGAGACCTAGGTTCGATCCCTGGATCAGGAAGATCCCTTGGAGAAGGGCGTGGCAACCCACTTCAGTATTCTTGCCTGGAGAATTTCTTGGACAGATGAGCCTGGTAGGTACATTCCATGGAGTTGCCAAGAGTTGGACACTACTAAGCAATGAACACTTTCACTTTCATGGAACTATTATCTTAACCCATTTTTGTATTTGCCTTCTCCTGTTCCCATCTAGTAGCATATGGGTCATATATCCCCATACCAGGCAAAATCTACATGCTTCATATATGTCAAATGAATTGAATGAAATGGAATTATAGGTATTTGTGTTAAAATGTTAAAGATAAGACAATATATAGACCTGACTCAGTGGTAACTAATCGGAAGTTCTTAGACTCTGAGCCTTATTTGGAATGAGTAGCAGATAGATATTTGGGGACTTTTCTTTAGAAAACCCATCTCAAGGTACATACATAAAGTTCCAGTAAAAGAACTGGAAAGTAAAGAGAAACAAGCTGGAGGTTGTTTTCATAGGTTTTCATATCTAAAGTGCCCACATCTACAGACAAGGGCTTACTTCTTTTCACTTGGATTTATTTGCCAGTGACATGCATTTTTTTTTTCTTGTTCATTTTGCCAGTTGGTGAATAATTACTGCTTCCATGCCCCATGCTAAATGAAAGTACCTCACAAAACAGGCTAAACTACTGTCTCCTAGATAACCACTAGTATTTATCAGTGAATTATGTTGGTGACAACTTCAGAATTTTAAGTGATTTATGTTTCCCCTCAAAATAAATCCCATTGTAATTCCAGGTAAATTACTGTAGAAGGTTTCAGTGGTAAATTCAAAATACTTTAATCATCTTTTCTTTAAATAATTTTTAATCAGTCAACATTATACAATCTTGCATGCTAATGAAAATGTCATAGATAGTAGTTGAGGAATCTTTATTTATCTGCATTTGATAAATATTTTTTAACTTACAGTTTTTGTTTGATATCAATGCTTTTGTTGTATCATCTATTTTTTATATAAACTTACTTATTTTAATTGGAGGCTAATTACTTTACAATATTGTATTGGTTTTGCTATACATTGACATGAATCTGCCACAGGTTAACCATCCTGAATCCCCCTCCCACCTCCCACCCCATACCATCACTCTGGGTCATCCCAGTGCACCAGCCCCGAGCATCCTGTATCACGCATTGAACTGGGACTGGCGATTCGTTTCACATGTGATAATATACATGTTTCAATGCCATTCTCCCAAATCATCCCACCCTTGCCCTCTCCCACAGAGTCCAAAAGACTGTTCTATACATCAGTGTCTCTTTTGCTGTCTCACATACAGGGTTATCATTATCATCTTTCTAAATTCCATATATATGCGTTAGTATACTGTATTGGTGTTTTTCTTTCTGGCTTACAGTCTTTTGGACTCTGTGGGAGAGGGGGGGATGATTTGGGAGAATGGCATTAAAACATGTATAATATCATATAAGAAGTGAATTGGCAGTCCAGGTTCGATGCAGGATACAGGAAGCTTGGGGCTGGTGCACTGGGATGACCCAGAGGGATGGTATGGGGAGGGAGGTGGGAGGGGGGTTCAGGATGGGGAACACGTGTACACCCGTGGCAGATGCATGTTGATGTATGGCAAAACCAAAAAAAATAAAATGGTTTTGATGACCCTAGTCCATTAAACGCCCCTGAAATGCAACACTTTCTGCAATTTTCCCAGGATGCTTAGAGAAGAGCCAAACTTTTACACTTCCAGCCCCATTTGGTCATAGAGTTTCTTCCTAAATTTCACAATCTATCTAATAATTTACTTTCTAAAATGCTATTGGATGATGTTTTCTTTTCACTTTGTGCATGCTTTTGGTTTGATGGTTTGATTCCATTTTTTGTGTTCTTTTTATCTGATATAGGTTTCTAGGTTCCAAGAAACAATCCGTGCAATTCACTTTGTGTAAGGCCATGCAAAATTAGGCTCCCAATACTTTTAATGATGAATGCACTCTTTTAAAAGACTAACTCTGCTTCTTTCAATTTAATATCTGTTGGTGTATACAGGACGTTTGGTTCATTGCACCATAATGAATTTGACTGAATTAGTAACTGTTCTGTTATGACTTGATACTGTGTGTTTTCAAATATTAAGAAAGAAAAGAAAAGAAAAATGTCTCCAGAGACTTCTTGCATTGTTTGCTCTATGGCTGATTTAGTATTAAGAAGCTTGCACTTTGGTAGTATAGATGTCACAGGAATGCTATAATATACTTAGTATTTGCCTTACAGGTTTTTTTTTGTTTTTTTGTTTTTTTTTGCAGTAAAAAATAGATTCTGGACAAAAGATATATATATATATATATATATATATATATAATCAATCACTTATTTTTTTTAGCATCTTATCTTTGAATCACTACGCTCAGATGTTACATAAAACTACTTTCAAAGTACACCCTAATATGTACACTACTGTCATGGTCTCTCACACAAGGAGTGTCTGTACAGGTGCATGGGTATTTACAGTGAGTATTATCAGACAGTTGTGTACTTAGCAAAGAATGCAGCATAAAACTTTGAAATATATGCAGGTGCTTAAAATAAACCTAACACCTCAATCTTGGTGTGTTGTGATAATCCTGTCAAGAAGGAAAACAAATTTTATAAAAAGTTCCTTTTCACGTGTTCTGTTTGAAATCTGCTGGCACCTTCAATTTTGACTAACTATTTAAATACAGCTTCCTCCATCACAGCTGGTTGCCTGTGAATGAGAAATATTTAAATACACTGCTAAATTTTCTAAATGGAATTTTTAGAAATTCCACATTATGCATCTGCACATGCAATTTCAGCTAAGTCGTAATACCGTGTAGTACTAATACATTTCTCACTTTGCTAATTATTTTATTAGCTAATTGGTATTAAAACAGATTGCCAGAATATCTAACATGATTTCTTAACTGCTGCTTAGTGTTGAAGAGTAAAATTGCTACCACTGGTGATTCACAGAGAGATTTTAAAAAGTGCTTGTCATAGCAATAAAAATCATAAATGAGCTGAAGTTAGATTCCTATGTTTACAGCATGGCAGTGGTATGGGCCTCACAGCCTTTATGAGAACGAATGAACATAGTATTTAACCTCTCTAACAAGTTACCTGTGATGAATTTGATGAGCCTAAGGCAACTAAGAAGTTCTCAAGTAAGATCAGAGGTTAGATCGTGTAAATTCAAGAGGCTGTGGTTTTTTCAAAAAATTTTTTGCTTCATCTTTTTGTTTGTTTGTTTGTTTTATTATTTTTACCTTCATATACATCCTACTGCATTTAGCACAGCTATTTGCACATAACAGGTAGTCTAACATTCAGTTTGCTGAATAAGTGAACAAATCTATGTATCCATTATTTATCCAGAGCGGGGTAGGGTACATAGACACTAAGTGCTGACCTTCTTCCTTCTCCCATTATGAAACATGAGCTTTTGGGTGGCTTCCATATATTTCAACATAAACCAGAAACCAAGTCAGTTGTCTATCAAGCATGGACCCTATCCTTAAAAAGCTATATTTAGCTAGAGTGACAAAATATATAGTGATTTTAAAAATGTAGAATTGCTTAACAGACCTATATATATATCTTCATGCTATAAATTTTATATACCCATTTATTTATAATAAAATATTCATGTTAGAAATCTTTAGCTTCAAAGAACAAATACTGATAATGGTCAACATCAACTTTGTTTTTGACTTCAACATATTGAGGTCCGCAGTCATCTTTCAGCTATATGAATATCACAGTGTCTTTTTCCCTCAAAGCTATCACATATTCCTTGGTATAGTGGAAAATAAACTGATTTTGGAGTCTTATGAACGGGGTTTTGATCTTGGCCCTTCCTGTGTGGCCTTGGACACATGACTACAGATAACTACACCATTCTGGGGTTCAATAACTTTTTTTTTCTTTTTAATTAATTTATTTTAATTAGAGGCTAATTGCATTACAATATTGTAGTGGTTTTGCCATACATTCACATGAATCAGCCATGGGTGTATCTGTGTTCCCCATCTTGAACCCCCCTCCCTCCTCCCACCCCATACCATCCCTCTGGGACATCGCAGTGCACCAGCCCCGAGCATCCTGTATCATGCATTGAACCTGGGCTGGCGATCTGTTTCACATATGTTAATACACATGTTTCAATGCTATTCTCTCAAATCATCCCACCCTCGCCTTCTCCCACAGAGCCCAAAAGACTGTTCTATACATCTCTGTCTCTATTGCTGTCTCATATATAGGGTTATAGTTACCATCTTTCTAAATTCCATATATATGCATTAGTATACTGTATTGGTGTTTTTCTTTCTGGCTTACTTCACTCTGTATAATACGCTCCAGTTTCATTCACCTCCTTAGAACTGATTCAAATGTATTCTTTTTAATGGCTGAGTAATATTCCATTGTGTATATGTACCAAAGCTTTCTTATCCATTCATCTGCTGATGGACATCTAGGTTGCTTCCATGTCCTGGCTATTATAAACAGTGCTGCAACAAATTACGGGGTACGTAAGTCTCTCTCAATTCTGGTTTCCTCAGTGTGTATGCCCAGCAGTGGGATTGCTGGGTCATATGGCAGTTCTATTTCCAGGTTTTTAAGAAATCTCCACACTGTTCTCCATAGTGGCTGTACTAGCTTGCATTCCCACCAATAGTGCAAGAGGGTTCCCTTTTCGCCACACTCTCTCCAGCATTTATTGTTTGTAGACTTTTGGATAGCAGCCATTCTGACCAGCATGAGATGGTACCTCATTGTGGTTTTGATTTGCATTTCTCTGATAATGAGTGATGTTGGGCATCTTTTCATGTGTGTGTTAGCCATCTGTATGTCTTCTTTGGAGAAATATCTGTTTAGCTCTT
Organism: Bos grunniens; assembly: GCF_055505025.1. Lineage (NCBI taxonomy): Eukaryota > Metazoa > Chordata > Mammalia > Artiodactyla > Bovidae > Bos > Bos grunniens. The sequence goes on along the minus strand of NC_141194.1, from coordinate 118,147,878 downwards.
GGGCACATTTTTTGATTGGGTCATTTATTTTTCTGGAATTGAGCTGCAGTAGTTGCTTGTATATTTTTGAGACTAATTCTTTGTCAGTTGCTTCATTTGCTATTATTTTCTATCATTCTGAAGGTGTCTTTTCACCTTGCTTATAGTTTCCTTCATTGTACATAAGCTTTTAAGTTTAATTGGGTCCTATTTGTTTATTTTTGTTTTTATTTCCATTACTCTGGGAGGTGGATCATAGAGGATCCTACTGTGATTTATTTCGGAGAGTGTTTTGCCTATGTTTTCTTCTAGGAGTTTTACAGTTTCTGGTCCTACATTTAGATCTTTAATCCATTTTGAGTTTATTTTTGTGTATGGTGTTAGAAAGTGTTCTAGTTTCATTCTTTTACAAGTGGTTGACCAGTTTTCCCAGCACCACTTGTTAAAGAGATTGTCTTTTCTCTATTGTATATTCTTGCCTCCTTTGTCAAAGATAAGGTGTCCATAGGTGCATGGATTTATCTCTAGGCTTTCTATTTTGTTTCTTTGATCTATATTTCTGTCTTTGTGCCAGTACTATACTGTCTTGATGACTGTAGCTTTGTAGTATAGCCTGAAGTCAGGCAGGTTGATTCCTCCAGTTCCATTCTTCTTTCTCAAGACTGCTTTGGCTATTCGAGGTTTTTGTATTTCCATATAAATTGTGAAATTATTTGTTCTACTTCTGTGGAAAATTCCATTGGTAGCTTGACAGGGATTGCATTCAATCTATAGATTGCTTTGGGTAGTATACTCATTTTCACTATGTTGATTCTTCCAATCCATGATCATGGACTATTTCTCCATCTATTTGTGTCCTCTTTGATTTCTTTCATCAGTGTTTTATACTTTTCTATATATAGGTCTTTTGTTTCTTTAGTTAGATATATTTATAAGTATTTTATTCTTTTCGTTGCAATGGTGAATGGAATTGTTTCCTTAATTTCTCTTTCTGTTTTCTCATTGTTAGTGTATAGGAATGCAAGATATTTCTGTGTGTTAATTTTATATCCTGCAACTTTACTGTATTCATTGATTAACTCTAGTAATTTTCTGGTGGAGTCTTTAGGGTTTTCTATGTAGAGGATCGTGTCATCTGCAAACAATTAGGGTTTTACTTCTTCTTTTCCAACTGGGATACCTTTTATTTCTTTTTCTGCTCTGATTGCTGTGGCCAAAACTTCCAAAACTATGTTGAATAGTAGTGGTGGGAGTGAGCACCCTTGTCTTGTTCCTGACTTTAGGGGGAATGCTTTCAATTGTTCACCATTGAGGATAATGTTTGTTGTGGGTTTGTCATATATAGCTTTTATTATGTTGAGGTATGTTCCTTCTATTCTTAATATCTGGACAGTTTTTATCATAAATGAATGTTGAATTTTGTCAAAGGCTTTCTCTGCATCTGTTGAGATAATCATATGGCTTTTATATTTCAATTTGTTAATATGGTGTATTCCATTGATTGATTTGTGGATATTAAAGAATCCTTGCATTCCTGGGATAAAGTCCACTTGTTCAAGATGTATGATCTTTTAAATATATTGTTGGATTCTGTTTGCTAGAATTTTGTTAAGGATTTTTGCATCTATGTTCATCAGTGATATTGGCCTGTAGTTTTCTTTTTTTGTGGCATCTTTGTCAGGTTTTGGTATTAGGGTGATGGTGGCCTCATAGAATGAGTTTGGAAGTTAACCTTCCTCTGCAATATTCTGGAAGAGTTTGAGTAGGATAGATGTTGGCTCTTCTCTAAATTTTTGGTAGAATTCAGCTGTGAAGCCATGCTGGGCTTTTGTTTGCTGGAAGATTTCTGATTACAGTTTCGATTTCCCTGCTTGTGATAGGTCTGTTAAGATTTTCTATTTCTTCTTGGTTCAGTTTTTGAAAGTTATACATTTATAGGAATTTGTCCATTTCTTCCAAGTTGTCCATTTTATTGGCATATAGTTGCTGATAGTACCTATGATCCTTTGTATTTTTGTGTTGTCTGTTGTGATTTCTCCATTTTCATTTCTAATTTTGTTGATTTGATTCTTCTCCCTTTTTTTTTTGATGAGTCTGACTAATGGTTTGTCAATTTTATTTATTTTCTCAAAGAACCAGCTTTTAGCTTTGTTGATTTTTGCTATGGTCGCTTTTTTTTTTTTTTGCATTATTTCTGCCCTAGTGTTTAAGATTTCTTTCCTTCTACTAACCTTGGGGTTCTTCATTTCTTCCTTTTCTAGTTGCTTTAGGTGTAGAGTTAGGTTATTTATTTGACTTTTTTCTTGTTTCTTAAGGTAAGCCTGTATTGCTATAACCCTTCCCCTTAGTACTGCTTTTACAGTGCCTCATACGTTTTGTGTTGTTGTGTTTTCATTTTCATTTGTTTCTATGCATATTTTGATTTTTTTAAAATTTCTTCTGTAATTTGTTGGTTATCAGCAGCATGTTGTTCAGCCTTCATATGTTGGGATTCTTAATAGTTTTTCTCCTGCAATTGACATCTAATCTCCTGCATTGTGGTCAGAAAAGACGCTTGGAATGATTTCAATTTTTTTGAATTTACCAAGGCTAGATTTATGGCCCAGGATCTATCCTGGAGAAGGTTCCATGTGCACTTGAGAAAAAGGTGAAATTCATTAGTTTTCAGTGAAATGTCCTGTAGATATCAATTAGGTCTAACTGGTCTATTGTATCATTTAAAGTTTGTGTTTCCTTGTTAATTTTCTGTTTAGTTGATCTATGATCTATCCATAGGTGTGAGTGGGGTATTAAAGTCTCCCACTATTACTGTGTTATTGTAAATTTCCCCTTTCATACTTGTTAGTATTTGTCTTACATATTGCAGTGCTCCTATGTTGGGTGCATATATAGTTATAATTGTTATATCTTCTTTTTGGATTGATCTGTTGATCATTATGTAATATCCTTCTTTGTCTCTTTTCACAGTCTTTATATTAACGTCTATTTTTTCTGATATGAGTATTGCTACTCCTGCTTTCTTTTGGTCTCTATTTGCATGGAATATCTTTTTCCAGCCCTTTACTTTCTGTCTGTGTGTGTCCCTTGTTTTGAGGTGGTTCTCTTGTAGACAACATACATAGGGATATTTTTTTGTATCCATTGAGCCAGTCTTTGTCTTTTGGTTGGGGTATTCAATCTATTTACATTTAAGGTAATTATTGATAAGTATGGTCCCATTGCCATTAACTTTGTTGTTTTGGGTTCGTGTTTATACACCCTTTCTGTGTTTCCTGTTTAGAGAAGATCCTTTAGCATTTGTTGAAGAGCTGGTTTCGTGGTGATGAATTCTCTCAGCTTTTGCTTATCTGTAAAGCTTTTGAATTCTCTTTAATATTAGACTGAGATTCTTGCTGGGTACAGTAATCTCGGTTGTATGTTTTTCTCTTTCATCACTTTAAGTATGCCCTGCCATTCCTTTCTGGCCTTAACTGTTTCTATTGAAAGATCAGCTGTTATACCTTATGGGAATCCTGTTGTGTGTTATTTGTTGTTTTTCCCTTGCTGCTTTTAATATTTGTTCTTTGTGTTTGATCTTTGTTAATTTGATTCATATGTGTCTTCGGGTGTTTTGCCTTGGGTTTATCCTGTTTTGGACTCTCTGGGTTTCTTGAATTTGGGTGACTATTTCCTTCCCCATTTTAGGGAAGTTTTCAACTATTATCTCCTCAAGTATTTTCTCATGGCCTTTCTTTTTGTCTTCTTCTTCTGGGACTCCTATGATTCGAATGTTGGGGCATTTGACATTGTCCCAGAGGTCTCTGAGATTGTCCTCATTTCTTTTAATTCTTTTTCCTCTATGCTTCATTTATTTCTACCATTCTATCTTCTACCTCATTTATCCTGTCTTCTGCCTCCGTTATTCTACTGCTGTTTCCCTCCAGAGTGTTTTTGATTTCATTTATTGCATTATTCTGTAAATATTGACTCTTTTTTATTTCTTCTAGGTCCTTGTTAAACATTTCTTACATCTTCTCAATCCTTGTCTCCAGGCTATTTATCTGTAACTCCATTTTATTTTCAAGATTTTGGATAATTTTTACTATTATTATTCTGAATTCTTTTTAGGTAGACTCATGGGATCGCAAAGAGTCAGACAGGACTGAGCGATTTCACTTCACTTCACTTGTTCTGTGAGTGGGCCTGGCAGTGCCTTAGGTTAGGGCTTTTCTCAGGATAGTTCTCTCTCTCTCTCTTTTTTTTTCTCTCTCTCTCTTTTCTTTCTCTCTCTCTCTGGCGATCTCATGTTAGTTCCCTCGGATTGCCTTCAGGGCATTCAGGCCCGGTCCTTACCCTAAGCAATGCAGTCCTCGCCTCCCTGTTCAGTCTCCGCTTGCTGGTGGCAGATGGAAGCTCTGGGAGTTGCCGTTAGGCATGTAATCTGTGGGTTTTATTTATTTATTTTTCCTCCCAGTTATGTTGCCCTCTGAGGTTCCAAAACTCCCCACAGATCCGCAGGTGAGAGTGTTTCCTGGTGTTTGGAAACTTCTCCTCTTTTAAGACTCCCTTCCTGGGATGGATCTCCGTATCTCTGTCCCTACCTCTGTCGTCTCTCTTTTTGTCTATTTTGTCCTACCTCTGTCCTACCTCCTTTCAAAGACAATGAGATGCCTTTATGGGTGCCTGGTGTCCTCTGCTAGCATTCAGAAGTCGTTTTGCGGAATTTGGTCAGTGTTCAAATGTTCTTTTGATGAATTTGTGCGGGAAAAAGTGGTCTCCCCGTCCCATTCTTCCTCCATCTTAGGACTGTCCCCCTCAATAGCTTTGTGAAATAGGATAATAATACCATAGGTTTAAGGTGATAATTAAGTCATATACATAGAGTACCACCACATTATAGTTTTTTTGATGCATGCTAGTTTCCTTGAACCTGCTTACCACAAAGTGTCTACCTATGCAGCTGGGAGAGTTTCTTATCCAAACCCAGGAATCTTTATCTTAGTAGCACCTTTGTTGGTTTTCCAAAATCACTTTAAAGTCTATTTACACTTTTAAACACCTGATGCAATTCTACTGCAAAATAATCTATTTTTTTTAATTAAATTAAATTTGAAAAATAAAAATTTTGTATATAGCATGTGCAACATGATGGTATAAGGTACATATACATAGTGAACTGACTACTGGAGTTAAGCTAATTAACATATCACCTTCTCACAGAGTTACAATTATTTTGTGTGTGCGTGATGAGTGTACCAGAAATTTACTGTCTTAGTAAATTTCCAGTATGCAACACAGTGTCATTAAATAGTAATTGTGTTGTTTATGGAGTCTCTAGACTGGTTTGTCCTAAACAATATGACTTTGTATCCTTTGACCAGCATCTCCACATTTCTCCCACCTCCCCATCCCTGGTAACCACCATTCTACTCTCTGCTTCTATGTATTTGATCTTTTTCTAGAGAATCTCTTTATTGTTAATCAGTACATTATTTGTCATCTAGGCATTATTACAATTTATATACATTTGTAAAAACATTATCATGTTTAAATCATGCATCTAATTTACTAAGCTACTCAAACAAAATAATCAAAGCTAAGCTAAAATTTCAGATAATGTGGGCAGAGATGCCATTTTCACTACTCACAGGTACTTCCACTCACTCACTACTTTCACTACTCTCATAAGCCACAACAAACTGAATTTTCGAAGTCTCTTGATCACATTTGGAAGCCATTACATTGTTGCGTTTGGTCAATGCATCCTCTTAGGTTACCTCAAATCATTCACCATTGAACACAATAGAAGAGGAAAACAATAGGCCTTTTAATGCTGCTGCAGGCAGACATAACACAGACTTGACTAAGTTCTGATAAAGGGGCCAAGGTTTACTCAGTTCAGCTGACCATACATTTGAGTGTTGCACTGTGTAGTAAGAGACTCTCTCAGACATTATGTTTGGTAGAGGCCTACTTTGTGACACTCTCAGGGAAAGACTGTGTCTGGTGTCCTAGAGCCAAAGCCAGGGTGATGAGGTATAATTTCCATCAAACAAGCTTCAGCATGTTAGTGACTGGGTGGTTTGTGAAACATTAGTAATTGTCTGCTACTGCTAAGTCACTTCAGTCATGTCTGACTCTGTGTGACCCCATACACGGCAGCCCACCAGGCTCCCCCGTCCCTGGGATTCTCCAGGCAAGAACACTGGAGTGGGTTGTCATTTCCTTCTCCAATGCATGAAAGTGAAAAGTGAATGTGAAGTTGCTCAGTCGTGTCCGACTCCTAGCGACCCCATGGACTGCAGCCTACCAGGCTCCTCCGCCCATAGGATTTTCCAGGCAAGAGTACTGGAGTGGGGTGCCATTGCCTTCTCCGTAGTAATTGTCTAGAAGCATTCAATATAACACCCAAGGCCAGAAGGAGAAACAAACAGCTGTCTAATCAGAATAAAGGGTACAAACAGAAAGCAAAATGGGACAGTTCTTCTAGGGTGTAAACCACTGCAGGGAAATTGCATGGCTACAAATGGTGGATTAAGTTGCTATACTAGGCCCACTTTGGTGTGAATGATGAATGCTGGTGATCTTTTAAAACGAGAGGTGACTCTGCTCTGATGAGTTGAGGTGGAAGTGAGGAATGTGAGTAAAGGCAGTTGAGTCGCTGCAAAAAGTAACCAGATTTCTTTGCTAGGATAAACCAGGAGGTTAAGAAAACACTCATCACTACACATCAACACTTGGATTTTTATGTTATATTGCTCTGAGTCCCTTCAAGAATAAAAGAAAAAATCCTAAAATGCATATGAAAACTTCAGGGACCCCAAATTGACAAAGTAATATTGAAAAAGAAGAATGAAGTTGGAGGTCTCATATTTCCTGACTTCAAAACATATTATAAAGTTGTGTGTGTGTGCCAAGTTGCTTCAGTTGTGTCCAACTCTTTGCAACCCTGTGGACTGTAGCCCACCAGGCTCCTCTGTCCAGGGGATTCTCCAGGCAAGAATACTGGAGTGGGTTGCCATTTCCTTCTCCAATTATAAAGTTACAATAATCAAAAGAGTATGAAACTAGCATAAAGGCAGACACATAGACCAGTGGAACAGAATAGAAAACCTAGAAGTAAACTCTCACATATATATGATGATAAGTGGTTAATATTCAGAACATACAAAGAACTCCTACAACAATAAATAAACAAATAACCGGATTTAAAAATAGGGCAAAAGAGCAGAGTAGGCATTTAATTAAAGAAGATATACAAATGGTCAACAAGCATATGAAAAGATGTTCAACATCATAAGCATTAGAGAAATGAAAATGAAAACAACAGTGAGTTATTACATCATAGTCATTAGGATTTATGCTATCAAAAAAAAAAAAAAAACCAGAAAACAACTATTGGCAAACACTTGGAGAAAACGAAACCATTATTCTCTGTCGGTGGGAAGGTAAAATGGTGCAGACCTTTTGGAAAATACTATGGAAGTTCCTCAGAAAACTAAAAAGAGAATTATCATCAGATCAGATCATATCAGATCAGTTGCTCAGCCGTGTCCAATTCTTTGCGACCCCATGAATCGCAGCACACCAGGCCTCCCTGTCCATCACCAACTCCCGGAGTTCACTGAGACTCACGTCCATCGAGTCAGTGATGCCATCCAGCCATCTCATCCTCTGTCGTCCCCTTCTCCTCCTGCCCCCAATCCCTCCCAGCATCAGGGTCTTTTCCAATGAGTCAACTCTTCACATGAGGTGGCCAAAGTACTGGAGTTTCAGCTTTAGCATCATTCCTTCCAAAGAAATCCCAGGGCTGATCTCCTTCAGAATGGACTGGTTGGATCTCCTTGCAGTCCAAGGGATTCTCAAGAGTCTTCTCCAACACCACAGTTCAAAAGCATCAATTCTTCAGCGCTCAGCCTTCTTCACAGTCCAATTTTCACATCCATACATGACCACAGGGAAAACCATAGCCTTGACTAGATGAACCTTGTTGGCAAAGTAATGTCTCTGCTTTTGAATATGCTATCTAGGTTGGTCATAACTTTCTTTCCAAGGAGTAAGCGTCTTTTAATTTTGTGGCTGCAGTCACCATCTGTAGTGATTTTGGAGCCCAGAAAAATAAAGTCTGACACTGTTTCCACTATTTCCCCATCTATTTCCCATGAAGTGGTGGGACCAGATGCCATGGTCTTCGTTTTCTGAATGTTGAGCTTTAAGCCAACTTTTTCACTCTCCTCTTTGACTTTCATCAAGAGGCTTTTTAGTTCCTCTTCACTTTCTGCCATAAGGGTGGTGTCATCTGCATATATGAGGTTATTGATATTTCTCCCGGCAATCTTGATTCCAGCTTGTGTTTCTTCCAGTCCAGCGTTTCTCATGATGTACTCTGCATATAAGTTAAATAAGCAGGGTGATAATATACCGCCTTGACGAACTCCTTTTCCTATTTGGAACCAGTCTGTTGTTCCATGTCCAGTTCTAACTGTTGCTTCCTGACCTGCATACAAATTTCTCAAGAGGCAGATCAGGTGGTCTGGTATTCCCATCTCTTTCAGAATTTTCCACAGTTGATTGTGATCCACACAGTCAAAGGCTTTGGCATAGTCAATAAAGCAGAAATAGATGTTTTTCTGGAACTCTCTTGCTTTTTCCATGATCCAGCAGATGTTGGCAATTTGATCTCTGGTTCCTCTGCCTTTTCTAAAACCAGTTTGAACATCAGGAAGTTCACGGTTCACATATTGCTGAAGCCTGGCTTGGAGAATTTTGAGCATTACTTTACTAGCGTGTGAGATGAGTGCAATTGTGTGGTAGTTTGAGCATTCTTTGGCATTGCCTTTCTTTGGGATTGGAATGAAAACTGACCTTTTCTAGTCCTGTGGCCACTGCTGAATTGTCCAAATTTGCTGGCATATTGAGTGCAGCACTTTCACAGCATCATCTTTCTGGATTTGAAAGAGCTCAACTGGGATTCCATCACCTCCACTAGCTTTGTTCGTAGTGATGCTTTCTAAGGCCCACTTGACTTCACATTCCAGGGTGTCTGGCTCTAGGTCAGTGATCACGCCATCGTGATTATCTGGGTTGTGAAGATCTTTTTTGTACAGTTCCTCTGTGTATTCCTGCCATCTCTTATTAATATCTTCTGCTTCTGTTAGGTCCATACCATTTCTGTCCTTTATCTAGCTCATCTTTGCATGAAATGTTCCTTTGGTATCTATGATCCAGCAATCTCTCACTTCGATGTATATCCAAAAAATTTAAGTTAAGATCTCAGATATTTGCACACCATGTACATTAAAAAATTCAAGAGGTAGAAGTAGCTTACATGTGCATTTTTCTGATGAATAAAGATAATGTGGTATATACATACAATGGAATATTATACAGCCTTAAAAAAAGAAAGGACATCTTGTCCCATGGTACAATGTGGATTAACCTTGAACACACTATGATGAGAAATAAAGCAGTTGAAAAAGACTAATACTGAGCATTTACACTTATATGAGGTATATAGAGTAGTCAAAATCATGGAAACAGAATGTAGAATGATTGTCAGGGGCTGAAGGGAAAGGGGAATGGCAGTTGTTGTTTGATGGGATTCATTTTTGCAAGATTAAAAGGTTTTAGGGGTCTGTTACACAACACCGTGAATAGACTTAACACTACTGAACTTTATGGTTAAAATTGCTAAGAGAGTAAAGTTTATATTATGTGTTTTTCACTACAATTAAATTTTTTTTAAAATAGAAATATTAAAAAAAATTATTCCAAACTTTTGTGGCCACAGTTATGACAATAGCAAAAAAGAATCAGTTCCCCTAAAATCTTAAAAAGAAGGTTTTGCAGGTATGATATATCTGTGAATCAGGTGGCTTAAGACTTTCCAAAGGTCATCCAGACAGTTGTGAGCTGAAAACTAGATCTGCTAATCAGTGCAAAGGGGTTTTCTCTGGACTTTCCTCTTTACCACCATACCCTCTGATAGCATGGCATCTGGCACACAGAGAATACTCAAGTAAAAATTCTGAAAAGAGGTGAATGCTTCCCACATCACCTAATCACTTCCCTCCTCTGTTAGTTAAGGGAAAAGAAAATATATTCTTCAGGTGTGGACCAGCCCAAGGCATCCTGCATGTAAATAATCTGACTCCAGTTTAATAAAATGTATATGACACAGGAGTTCCAAAATATTCTGAAACACAGAACAGTTTGGCTAAAACAGAGTATTATGATTGATTGTCTCTATTTGACACAGCCTCCACTGAGTGTTGAGTTTTACACCTATAGGATTTCCCACTGTGGTGTGCCTTGCCCCCAAACACAAGTTTGCTACTGACTGATTTAGAAACACATTCAAAGTGCTATTTTGGAACCTTTGGTTTTCCACAAAGTACTTTTGAAATCTATTATGTTATATATTTCTTTCAGCCACCAGGTGGCATGAGCTTTGCTCCTGAAATATGCAATAAAAATGTATAATAAAATGTATCCTAAAGAGAGAAATTATATCAAGTCTTACATATCTAACAAAAAGATAATGATAGTGAATTTTACCATGAATTCAATCAATAAAAATCTACATGCTAATAGATTTGATAGTTATGAAGAAAGACCTTAGGAGCTTTAGGGTAGACATTTATCCTACTAAGAGCTCCCAAATAAAATTTATAATTGATTCAAGATAGTTGAGCATAATTACTAGAATTATACTTTCTTAAGGCATTAATTTCATTAGTGACCTGCTCTTGTAAGATAAAGGTAAAAAATCTATTTTTTCAATTCTGTTATAATTTGTAACCCTTTTGAGCAATGATATATCCACACACTAAGTATCAGACCAAATGTAAAGACATGCTTCATTTTTAAGAAAACTGTCAAATATTAAGAAAAATTAGAAGGTAATTATTCATTTTCTTTTAAAAAGTCATTCGACAAGAGTTTGCAGCAGCATTGCTTAAAGGAGTGAATTTCTCAAGAGACTTTAACTTTTCATCAGACATCACAGGAATGGGAGGAAAGGGCAATCAGGAGTTTATGAAGTTGCACCGGACATTTGGGGCTGGAGGAGTCTTTGGAAATGTTGCAAGATGGTATCAACCATTTCCCCTCTCAGTAGTTTATTTGTCTCTCTGCCTCCATCCCACATTCAAGTTGTCATGCCCTTTGGTGTTCACCATTCAGGAGAGCCATCTGACAAGGCACAAAGCAGAGAAAATAGAATTTTCTTAGCTTTGGGTTTCCCAAAACATGTACTGTTATGGAATGGCTGTGACTACTGATATAGATAAAGAGATACATGAGCAGGGGTTTGAGGAACAGGTTTTTCCCAAAGGCTAAAATAAATCTCCAAGGGTCAAAAGGAATGAGGCATCTGCTGATCCCAGCACAAGACTACTTGCTAAGGAGAGCCAAATCCAAGAGGTTGAATGGCTGTGGAGTAAGTGTACACACCCTCAGAGAGTCTCAAAGACATTCATCTACCTTGAAGTAGCAAGGAGGCTGCAGAGAAAGTTGCATGTGCTAACTGGGAAAGATATATAACACCCCAGTGTTCATGACAGCACTATGTGCAATGTTAAAGACAAGCATCTGTGTGCTCAGTCATGTCTGACTCTGTGTGACTCTATGGACTATAGCCCACCAGGCTCCTCTGTCCATGGGATTTCCCAGACAAGAATACTAGAGTTATTAGCCATTGACTTCTTCAGGGGATCTTCCCGACCCAGGCATGGAACCTGGGTTGCCTGCATTGCAGGCAGATTTATTTACTGTCTGAGCCACCAGGGAAACCCCAAAGAAGGTATGATATGTATATACAGTGGAATACTACTCAGTCATAAAAGGGGCCATGTGCTTTAACCACTAATCTCAGGAGGTTAACCTTTGCTTACCAACATCAGGGATGATCATACCTAATGCCACGTCTCCAACCTGAGTCCTTCAAGACTGGTGACCCTTTTCTCTGAAAGTCACACTAGTAGAAAGGGTTGCCTAACATTTGTTGATTGGGGATCACTTATGGCTCAGATGTTAAGGAATTTGCCTGCAATGCTAAAGACCCAGGTTCGATCCCTGGGTCAGGAAGCCCCTGGAGAAGGGAATGGCAATCCACTCCCATGTTCTTGCCTTATTCCATGGCTAGAGGAGCCGGGTGGGCTACAGTCTATGAGGTCACAAAGGTTCGGACACAACTGAGTGGCTTTCAATATTTTTTCAACATTTGTTGAGTATGTACTGTGTATGAGACCCTTTTCTAGGCATTATACACGTATGAATTCTACTAGTACTCATCACACACCACATGTGGTTCTCTTACATTAGGAGTTTCCTTTAACTTCAGTTGAAAATGAAAATGGATCCCTAGATCTGCTCTGTCCTGACATTTCATTCACTGTTAACACTATTAAAAACTCCGAAAAGCAAGCATAGTTCAGGATTTTACTGTGAACTCACTTTACATTCAATATCAGGGAGATAATACCAGGGTTAGTCATTCCTAGAGATGTCAGAGAAAGTCATGCTCCGTGTTCAGTCGTGTGCGACTCTGCGACCCCATGGACTGGAGCCCACCACGGGATTTTATCAGCAAGAATACTGGAGTGGGTTGCTAGTTCCTTCTCCAGGGGATCTTGCCAGCTCAGGGATGGAACCCAGGTCTTCTGCATCTCCTATATTGCAGGCGGATGCTTTACTGCTGAACCACCGGGGAAGCTACCTAGAGAAAGTCATACTTGACCTTTGACTTAAAAGGTGACTAGTAATTTGATGTAAAGGGTGGGGGTGAGACTAGCCCAGCAGAAGGAGTGGTGTGTTTAAAGAAAGGTTCTAGAACAGCAGTGCTGGCTCATTTTAGGAATATCTGACATCTTTGTCCAGGGCTTGTATTGAACTAGAGGGGAGGGAGTGGTGTTTGTGACAAAGGCATGCACTGGACCCATGGACACTCTGAGTGTGAGAAACCAAAGCAAGTCACTTAGCCAGAGTGAGTCTGGCTGGCTGCTCCACCATGTGGTTTCCTGCTCATTGTTACTCTCAAAAAGTGGGGAAAATAAAGTTAATCTGTATGGAGATTCCTTAAAAAACTGGAAATATGACTGCCTTATGACCCAACAACCCCACTGTTGGGCATACACACTGAGGAAACCAGAATTGAAAGAGACACATGTACCCCAATGTTCATCACAGCACTGTTTATAATAGCCAGGACATGGAAGCAACCTAGATATCCATCAGCAGATGAATGGATAAGAAAGCTGTGGTACATATACACAATGGAGTATTACTCAGTCATTAAAAAGAATACATTTGAATCAGTTCTAATGAGGTGGATGAAACTGGAGCCTATTATACAGAATGAAGTAAGCCAGAAAGAAAAACACCAATACAGTATACTAACGCATATATATGGAATTTAGAAAGATGGTAATGATAACCCTGCATGCGAGACAGCAAAAGAGACACAGATGTATAGAACAGTCTTTTTGGACTCTGTGGGAGGGGGAGGGGGGATGATTTGGGGGAATGGTGTGGAAAAATATATAATATGATATAAGAAACGAATCACCAGTCCAGGTTCGATACAGGATCCTTGAGGCTGGTGCACTGGGATGACCCGGAGGGATGGTATGGGGAGGGAAGTGGGAGGGGGGTTCAGGATGGGGAACACATGTAAGCCCGTGGCAGATTCATGTTGATGTGTGGCAGAACCAATACAATATTGTAAAGTAATTAGCCTCAAATTAAAATAAATAAATTTAAATTAAAAAATTATAAATAAAAACAAAAAAATAAAAAAAATGAAGTTAATCTGTGGAAACAAACAAACAAAAAGGTTATAAAAGAAAGCCAAGTGCTAGAGCTGTGATGGAAATATGGAGTCCTTAGTCCAAAATTAGAAATTTTGAGGAAAATAAGTGATGGTGTGTTGAATTCAGTAGCAATTGGAACTTATGGTATATATAGGTCCACTAAATGCTCAGTGAGGGAATAAGAAAAAGCAATTCAAGAAACTCCTTGTCAAGTGCTGTGTTAACAATTTGATGAAAGTGGAAAAAATGGTATTTAATTTCTGGTTAAATGTTTTAGGTATTCTTTACTGCATTTTCAGGGAGAAATTATTTACTGCAATGTCTTGCAAATTTGGGATATTTTCTTAGACCTGACTCCTTGAAAATGTAAAGGATTTCTACTATTATCCAATTTTGTGTTCCAGTGTGTCTCACAAAATATTCAAATTATTTACAAAGCTTTTGTATCTTCCTCCAATATATTCTTTATGATAGCTGCTTAATATTGTTATATCAATACAATTCTTGTAATATACTGAATAATTCTTTGAATATTTAAATTATTTATGTTTTTTTTAATATATAATAAATAAAGTGACCAAAAATGTTTTAATAAAGTAAACATAAAACTTTGTTTTGATTAGTCACTTAAAGCAAATTTCTGGGTGTGGAATTGTTGGTCAAAAGGGTATGTTTATTTAACATCTTATCACTTGCATCACTAAAGCAGTCACTGAAAGGGCTGTATTAACATATAATGGTGCTAGCCATAAATAAGCATATCTCTTTTCAAAATTTCTCCAGCATAGGGATTTATTATTCTGTTTATTTTTACTTCTTTACTATACAAAAATTTGTGTCTCATTTTGTTAAATTTGGCATTCCTTTAACCAACTTAAACTTATTTTTTTTTTGAACTTATTTTTTATGAATATTTACTGCAAGAACTGTGTGAGTCCACTTATAGACAGATATTTTCCAACAGTAAATACTACAGTTTTACCAGGCCCTTGACTGATTGAATCCATGGATGCAGAGGCATCACAGATGGGGGTGCCAGCTATAAATTATATGGGGATTAATCCCTGCATTGTTCAAGGGTCAAATGTATTTGTATTTCTTCTGAGAACTGACACAAAAGATCAATTGATAATTTCTTACTTGGAATTTTGGTGTCATCACCTACTTTTTTCATTCTTGTGGCTCTCATATAGGTAGCTACCATAATTATCCATTACTTTTTGCATTCACAGACACAATGTTAATGCATAACTCTTCCCCACTGTCTAATTCACTCATTAAGTCAGTCATCCCTGAATTGGAAAATGAAGTAGAAGGGTGGGGACAAAATGTCACTATGAAGGAACTTAATAAGTGATAAACAGTAATCTCCAACCTTTTATGATTCAAGAAAATAAGAGAATATTATGGCAACAGTATAAATAATTATGATATTACTATAGCAACTGCTATGGGCTTCTGTAAAATTGAATATTCAGATTCAGTTACCATAAATATTCAAATATTCAATTACTTATTTGAAGCTTAGTTCAAATGAAGATTTCTATGACAATTTCAAAGCATACTCTATCTATAAGTGGTTTTAGAATCAAGTAGTTTCATTGAACAGGCTTTCCAGGCTATTTTGGCAATTGTGGTTGAAGGGATCAGTTAAAATTTCAAATAATGTTAATATTCATGAATTTTGCAGACCAACTTCAGCTTACTTTTTAAAATGTGTGAGAATTGGAGGTTCTTTTATATTGAATATCCTGTACTGTTACTAATAGTAATAATATGTCAGAGACATTTGGTCATGAGTATGTTAACTAAAATATTTTAATTAGATAGCAAATGTGTGTTATAAGTAACCAAGATGTTTAAAGATAATGTTCAGTCTGTTGAGCACTATTTGCCTAACATTTACTATGCGAGAGAATATTTTTTTAGGCATTATCATGTATTAGTTCTTTTAATACTTGTCACAACACTGCAAGGAGTACAGAGGCGGACAAATAATGTTTCTTTTACCATTTTGGGTTATTGGCTGAGATTCCCTGTAATAAAAGACAAAGAACAGACGTTTAATAACATGTACATCTCATGTATACATGGCAGAGACCCAGGAGAAATGAGATGAGGAATTCAAAGAGATGACTTTCAAATTCAGGAGTATCACCATTTTTATAGGCAAGGAACAAGGGGGATATAGGATTTTCAGGGCAGAAAAAATGATTTTTAGGAAAGATGGGAGGTAGGAGAGTTTGTGACAAAGCTTTTCTTGGGGTAGTAAATGGAGCTCAGAGTCTCTCCCTGCCATTGCTGTTTTTCAAGTACCTAGAGCCCCATATGGGTTTCCCAGGTGATGCTAATGGTAAAGAACCTGCCTGTCATTGCAGGAGATATAAGAGACAGGGGTTCAATCTCTGGGTTGGGAAGATCCCCTGGAGAAGGAAATGGCAACCCACTTCAGTATTCTTGCCTGGGAAGTCCCATGGACAGAGGAGTTTGGCGGGCTATAGTCCATGATGTCACAAAGAGTTGGACATGATTTAGCAACTAAACAACAACAAATATGGTAGGAATATTCTATTTTCCATTTTTACAATAATTTCAAATTTTCTATGATAAACATGTATCCCTTCTATACTGGTAAAAATAGAATATGCTTTTAAGAGTGTTTGCATCTTTCGTACTGACTGGGACAGACATTCAGCTTCGTGCCTGCTCAGATAGAAGACACATGTCAGCTTCAGCCATCCAGATGGGCATTTGAGTAGTCACTATCTGGGCATTCGGTTTTACCCACAGGGTAGGAAGAACAGCCAACATGAGAAAAAGCTGTTCCTTTGCTTTATGAAATAATAAAGACTAAAAAAATAGATCTAAGACATGATCAATCTCACAAGAGGGGTATACAAAAAAACAGCCTCCTGGTGAAATTAAGAAGAAATTTGTGGTTAGGTAGAGCTTTTCCCTTGGAGAAAAGGAAAACATAGTTTGCTGCAAACCACAGCTGAAAATATAGGAAGTCACAAAGATTTTTTTTTTAGACCTTATGATGATGTCAACTGCAGTGAAAATACGCCCACTTCCATTCTCAAATGTGAAGGCTTTGAATTCAGTCTTTCTTACAACACAGTTAAATCTAGCAAAAGGAAAAATGGTCACCTAAAAAGGCACCCAAATAATGTGATAAAAAGCAGTTCGATTCCATTCATCCTCACAAGCATTTGTTGAGTACATAACATGTACTAGGGGCAGGTAGGGCTCGGCACTAAGAAAATAAATAAAACATGCTCATGGATCATGAGAGGTTTTCACCTATTGGGTATGCAGACATGAAAGCAGTTTTTTTTTTTTTTGGTATAACAGGATAAGTATAAGTGATGCTGTCAAAGAGTTGCTGTATTTGTTACATGCAGGTTAAATGGGATAAACATACACCCTCAAGGGACTAGAGTTGCTACTAGGCACAAGGACCTCCTTTATGCACTAGGCATGTGCCTAGTCTGTGAACTCTGCAAAGGTAAGGACCATGACTATTTTGTCCTCCATTGCATAACCTGAGCTTTAGCCAACTACCTGACTTCGACTAATTGGACAAGCAACTTTGCTGCCCAACCCCCATCCACAGATATTTCTGCTAGAACAGGGGTTGGAAAATTATGGACCAAATCCTGCCCCATTTTTGTAGGGCTCACTTGATAAGAATGGTTTTTATTTTTGGAACAGGTAGATAACACCTATGTTTTACCTCCTAGTCCACGAAATATCTGTGCCTAGTTTAGAAGGCAGAAAATGGTAAAGGGGTTGTGAACAACTCAGGTTCACAGTGCCAGTCCTTGCTACATAAAGGGAGTTCCATCTGTGGTCTACTTAGGGTAGGGGTCACCAACCTCTAGGATCTAATGCCTGATGATCTAATGTGGAGCTGATGTAATAATAACAGAAATAAAGTGCACCATAAATGTAATGCCTTTGAATTATCCAGAAACCTTACCCTCCCCCACCAGCCTGTGGAAAAATTGTCTTCCACTAGCTCAACATTCAGAAAACTAAGATCATGGTATCTGGTCCCATCACTTCATGGGAATTAGATGGGGAAACAGTGGAAACAGTGTCAGACTTAATTTTTTGGGGGGCTCCCAAATCACTGCAGATGGTGACTGCAACCATGAAATTAAAAGACGCTTACTCCTTGGAAGGAAAGTTATGACCAATCTAGATAGCATATTCAAAAGCAGACACATTACTTTGCCAACAAAGGTCCATCTAGTCAAGGCTATGGTTTTTCCAGTGGTCATGTATAGATGTGAGAGTTGGGCTGTGAAGAAAGCTGAGTGCTGAAGAACTGATGCTTTTGAACTGTGATGTTAGAGAAGACTCCTGAGAGTCCCTTGGACTGCAAGGAGATCCAACCAGTCCATCCTAAAGGAGATCAGTCCTGGGTGTTCATTGGAAGGACTGATGCTAAAGCTGAAACTCCAGTACTTTGGCCAGCTCATGCGAAGAGTTGACTCATTGGAAAAGACTCTGATGCTGGGAGGGATTGGGGGCAGAAGGAGAAGGGGACAACAGAGGGTGAGATGGCTGGATGGCATCACCAACTCAATGGACTTGAGTATGAGTGAACTCCGGGAGTTGGTGATGGACAGGGAGGCCTGGTGTGCTGCAATTCATGGGGTTGCAAAGAGTCGGACACGACTGAGTGACTGAACTGAACTTAAACCCGTCCCTGGTGCCTAATGTTGGGGACCACTGACTTATGGAATTTCTATCAAACTGTTAGAGGTATTCACAGAACTGGTATGGTCCCAAGTAGCAAGGACTCCCTTAGATGTTATTGGCTCAACATAAGGCTGTGTCTAGATGCTGAGCTTTGTAAGTGGAAGAAAGGGCATGGGTATTTCTTCTCTTTGACCTTCCATACCCAGGGCAGGGCCTGGTACACTGTTCAGTTCAGTCACTCAGTCATGTCCAACTCTTTGCAACCCCATGGACTACAGCACGCCAGGCTTCTCTGTCCATCACGAACTCCCAGAGCTTGCTCAGACTCATGTGTATTGAGTCAGGGATGCCATCCAACCATCTCATCCTCTGGATCCCCTTTTCCTCCTGCCTTCAATCTTTCCCAGCATCAGGATCTTTTCAAATGAGTCAGTTCTTCACATCAGGTGGCCAAAGTATTGGAGCTTCAGTTTCAACATCAGTCCTTTCAATGAATATTCAGGACTGATTTCCTTTAGGATGGACTGGTTGGATCTCCTTGCAGTCCAAGGGATTGTCAAGAGTCTTCTCCAACATCACAGTTCAAAAGCATCAGTTCTTCAGCCCTCAGCATTCTTTATAGTCCAACTCTCACATGCATACACGACTACTGGAAAAACCATAGCTTTGACTAGACAGACCTTTGTCAGCAAAGTAATGTCTCTGCTTTTTAATATGCTATCTAGGTTGGTCATAGCCTTTCTTCCAAGGAGCAAGTGTCTTTTAATTTCATGGCTGCAGTCACTATCTGCAGTGATTTTGGAGCTCAAAGAAATGAAGTCTGTCACTATTTCCACTGTTGCCCATCTATTTGCCATGAAGTGATGGGACCAGATGCCATGATCTTAGTTTTTTGAATGTTGGGTTTTAAGCCAACTTTTTCACTCTCCTCTTTCACTTTCATCAAGAGATCTCTGATGAGTGCATGAAACAATGAATTAATGTATCACAGAGGAGGAAATCACTTTACACTTCAATGGAAGCTGTGAAAGTGTTAGTTGCTCAGTCCCATCTGACTCTTTGCAATCCCATGAACTGTAGCCTGCCCGACTTGTCTATCCATGGGATTTCCCAGGCAAGAGTACCTGAGTGGGTTGCATTCCTTTCTCCAGGGGATCTTCCAGACCCAGGGATCAGACCCTGCATTGCCAGCAGATTCTTTACCATCTGAGCCACAAGGGAAGCCCTCAGTGGAGGCTACACTGAAGTTAACCATAGAGCTAAATTAATTTTAAAGGTGAAAATTATGTTAGTTTGGCAGATTCATTCTAATCTAATATCCTTCGTTGTAAGAATTCATAAACCCTCCCTCCCTCCCTTTTTTTCTTTTTTGCTCAATCTTCATGTCTAGTGCTTCCCAGGTGGCGCTAGTGGTAAAGAACCCACCTGCCAATACAGGAGACATAAGAGACACAGGTTTGATCCCTGGGTTGGGAAGATCCCCTGGAGGAGGATATGGCAACCCACTCCAGTATTCTTGCCAGGAGAATCCCATGGATAGAGGAGCCTGGTGGGCTATGGTCCATAGGGTCGCAAAGAGTCAGACGTGACTGAAGTGACCTAGCATACATGCACATATGTCTAGTGCTTCCATGGTCACCTGCCTTTTAACTCCTATCTATCTCATGCAACTTGATCAGAAACTGCTTTAGTTTGTCTGGGTTTAATTCTGATTTTCTCATCTTGTCTTTGAGATCTAGAATTCCCATTCCAGCATGTATGATTTTCTTTCATTTTATGTATTATATATATATATATATATATATAATTATATATGTTTTATATATAGTTTAAGAAGGATAATTTTTAAGTTAATTAGGTTAGAATATATCACCTACATTTCTAGATCCTGTTGCAGGATCCTGTTTGCAGGATTTGAATGGTTATTTGAATGAATATTTTACTGGTTTTAATTAAACTTGTCAAAAAAGCAAAATGTGTCTATTAATTTCAAAAACTCAAGCAATCCACAAGTAGAGTTAACAGTTATAGTGCCCTTTGACATCCATGGATTCCCAGCTCCCCAACTCTGCTCTCCCATACAATCCCCTCCCCTCCTCACAGAGGAAACTGTTTTTGCTAAGCAGTTATACTCTGCACATTTTAAAGATACTTTTATACACACAAACATACACACAAAGGATATTTTGCATTTTATTTTGAGTAAATGACATAAAAGTCATAGTGTATATAAATATTAGCATGAACCTTTTTCCATATTAATATCTCATTATATTGAACTCTCCATAGAATTCAGTAGTATGCACATACTATAATTTATTTAATTAGTTAATTGTTCTTTAAGAATGAATAATTGTGTCATTTAGAGCACTGTTGACACTCATGTGGGTTTTTTCATTCCCCCCAATTGACTAGTCTTTTATCTTTGTCCGTTTCCTCTTTTATCCCTTAAATCATATAGAAATTTTGGGTAGGAGACTTCCTGAAATAGTATCAATTTGGAATGGAGTGCCTCATATATCCTTCAAATGAAGGCTTATTCTGTCCCAAGAAAATCTTTCAGTTATCTTTGCATGTACTGTTTCGATTATTTCTCAAACAATTTTCTGGGTCCAGATCATATTCTTGTCAGTTTCCTGACAGTACTTTCAATGTGGGAAAGTTGGTCCATCTTCCCTGTTTTCCTGAATTAAGTAAAGAGTAAATAGAAGCAGAAGTAAATTCAAACATGGAACTGTTTTAAGGCTGTCTGCATTATAAATAGCCAGAAGGAGATGAAAAAACATTTCAGTCCCCAACTGAGAGTGGTGGCCCAGACAGCAATGTATTAAGTGCAATAGGAGAACACATAACTATGCTGAGTGTGCAGAGGAGGAAAGCTTAACTCTGCTTGGAGGAGTCAGGGAGTGCTTCTGAGAGGAGGTGACAATTTACCTGAACCTTCAAGGAAGAGTATTCCATGTGGGCAGGAGGAAAGGGGTATTCAAGAAGTGATTATAAAGGTGCAGAGGAATGACAGTGTGCATTCAAAAATGAATGGTGCATTCAGAAAGGTTCAGGGCTCCTTGAATGGAGGGTGCATGTGGAGGTCAAGTTGATAAGAGCCAAGTGACAGGCAGGGCCAAATAAGGAGTGAAGATTTGATTGTGAGAGCCATGAGAAAGTCTCTTGTTCTTTCACCTGGAATATATTCCTTTGCCCCCTGCTTTTGTTTCAGTTGCTATTTGTATTTTTATGTCTGTGGCAGTTAGTTACATTTCTCGACCTTGGAGCAGTGGCCCTCTGTAAGAGATGTCCTATGCATCCCGGCAATACACTCCCCTCTCATCACCCAAGCTGGAGGCTCTCAGGGTTCCCCCTCCCAGGGCTGCAGCGGGGGCCCCTCAATTGTGGCAGGCTGTGTATGCTGGTGGTCTGGCAGGCTTGGTCAACCCTTTGTCTGCTGGTTGCCAGGCCCTCCCTCATGTGGATGCTGCTGGTGGCAGGTCAGCGGGGCCTGGTCACAAGGTGGTGGGTTGCAGAATCTTGCCCCATTCCTCCTTGGGGCTAGTGTTGACTCACTGGTGGGCGGAGTCAGGGTCCCAAAGCCTCTGGGGCTCTTGCGTGGGAAGCCACATCCTGGGTTAGTCCCTGTCCACGGGCTGGCAGAGCTGGCTCCTGGAGTCTGGCTGCAGGGCCAGGAATCTCGGAGCTCCTTTCAGGTTGTTGGATGGTGGGGGGCCGGAATGGGGGGCAGTTCCTGACACAGTTGGGTTTGGGGTCTGAGGTGCCACCACCGTTAGCCTCTGGTGGTTAGGGCCAGGGCCCAGCTGGGCTCAGGGTAGGGTCTGGCTGGCATTTGAGGGGGTCATAGTATTCTTGCCCCCCCGGAGGTGTCTGCCCCCCACCTCCACCCCTGGCCCCCGCCTGGTAGGCAGAGCCTGGTCCTCACCTCAGGTGTGCAGGGCTCATCTAGGGGGCATATCCAGAGGCAGCTGTGGGCTCCCCAGTCTTCAGCCTGGGTGCCTTAGCTGGAATGCGTGTCCCCCCTCTCCCCCACTCTCCCCACCCCCGAGTTAGTTGTTTGGCCTGAGGCCTCCCAGCACTGTCCCTGCAGGCTGTTGGAGATGGGCAGGTCTTAGCACTGATAAGCAGAGGGAGGGTCCCATGGTGGGGCCCAATCACATTAGCAAAGGATGCTCCCAAATACGGCTGCCACCAGTGTCCCCAGGGTGCATCTCGGCCACCCCTGCCTCTCCAGGAGACCCTCCAAGACCAAAAGGTAGGTCCGGCCCAGGCTCCTATCCAATGACTACTTTTGTGCCCTGTCCTGGGTTTGTGTGGCCCTTTAAGCATGGAGTCTCTGTCTCCCCAAGTCCCATGGGGCTCCTTCAGTTAAGCCCTCAGTTCAGTTCAGTCACTCAGTCGTGTCCGACTCTTTTCGACCCCATGAATTGCAGCACACCAGGCCTCCCTGTCCATCACCAACTCCCGGAGTTCACTCAAACTCACATCCATCGAGTCGGTGATGCCATCCAGCCATCTCATCCTCTGTCGTCCCCTTCTCCTCCTGCCCCCAATCCCTCCCAGCATCAGGGTCTTTTCCAATGAGTCAACTCTTCGCATGAACTGGCCAAAGTACTGGAGTTTCAGCCTCAGCATCAGTCCTTCCAATGAACACCCAGGACTGGTCTCCTTTAGAATGGACTGGTTGGATCTCCTTGCAGTCCAAGGGACTCTCAAGAGTCTTCTCCAACACCACAGTTCAAAAGCGTCAATTCTTCGGTGCTCAGATTTCTTCACAGTCCAACTCTCACATCCATACATGACTACTGGAAAAACCATAGCCTTGACTAGACGTTACTTTGTCGGCAAAGTAATGTCTCTGCTTTTGAATATGCTATCTAGGTTGGTCATAACTTTCCTTCCAAGGAGTAAGAGTCTTTTAATTTCATGGTTGCAATCACCATCTGCAGTGATTTGGGAGCCCCCCAAAATAAAGTCTGACACTGTTTCCACTGTTTCCCCATCTATTTCCCATGAAGTGATAGGACCAGATGCCATGATCTTAGTTTTCTGAATGTTGAGCTTTAAGCCAACTTTTGCACTCTCTTCTTTCACTTTCATCAAGAGGCTTTTTAGTTCCTCTTCACTTTCTGCCATAAGGGTGGTGTCATCTGCATATCTGAGGTTATTGATATTTCTCCCGGCAATCTTGATTTCAGCTTGTGCTTCTTCCAGCCCAGTGTTTCTTATGATGTACTCTGCATATAAGTTAAATAAGCAGGGTGACAATATCCAGCCTTGATGTACTCCTTTTCCTATTTGGAACCAGTCTGTTGTTCCATGTCCAGTTCCAACTGTTGCTTCCTGACCTGCATATAGGTTTCTCAAGAAGCAGGTCAGGTGGTTTGGTATTCCCATCTCCTAAAGAATTTTCCACAGTTTATTGTGATCCACACAGGCAAAGGCTTTGGCATAGTCAATAAAGCAGAAATAGATGTTTTTCTGGAACTCTCTTGCTTTTTCCACGATCCAGTGGATGTTGGCAATTTGATCTCTGGTTCCTCTCTCTTTTCTAAAACCGGCTTGAACATCTGGAAGTTCACGATTCATGTATTGCTGAAGCCTGGCTTGGAGAATTTTGAGCATTACTTTACTAGTGTGTCACTTAAGCTCTGCTGACCTTCAGAGGTAAATGCCCTGGGGGCTCTTCTTTCCAGAGCCAGACCCCTGAGCTGGGGAGCCTGATGTGGAATTCCTGTGGGAGAATCTTTGTCATATAATTATTCTCCAGTTTGTGGGTCACTGCCTAGAGTGTATGGGATTTGAGTATATTGTGAGTCTGCCCTGCTCTTCCTACCCATCTCCTTGCGGTTCCTTCCTGACATCGTTTTTAAAAATATTTCTTTATTTATGACTGTGTCGGGTGTTGGTTTCAGCTCTCAGGCTTCTCTAGTTGTGTTGCTCAGGCTCCAGAGCTTGTGGGCTCTGTAGTTTGCAGCACGGGGGCTTATTTCCTGGACCAAGGACCAAACCCAGTGTCCCCTGCATTGAAAGACAGATTCTTAACTACTGGACCACTAGGGAAGTCCTCTTCCTTTTCTCTTTAGTTGTATTAATAAATCTTTTTCTGGTTGGCTTCAGTAATTTTCACTGATGTTCATTGTCGGGCTGGATTTTGACCTTGAACACAGTTTTTAAAAATTTTCATTGCCAGTCCAGGTTCGATGCATGATACAGGGTGCTCGGGGCTGGTGCACTGGGATGACCCAGAGGGATGGTATGGAGAGGGAGGTGGGAGGGGGGTTCAGGATGGGGAACACATGTACACTCATGGCGGGTTCATGTTGATGTATGGCAAAACCAATACAATATTGTAAGGGAATTAGCCTCCAATTAAAATAAGTAAATTTATATTAAAAAAACCTTTAATTGCAGAAAATATTGGTTTGAAAGTTTGAAATCATTGAAGGCACTGTTCAGTTTTTGTCTCCTTGGAATGTTGTGGCAGAGGAGTGGCGACCAGTGAGGTTGTGGGTCTGACTGGCAGGGTTGTAGCCTAGGGTACCATGTTCTTCGGAGGCGTGGGCTGCTGAGCTGGCACTTATACCAACGGCAGCATCCTAGACCTTTGCAAGCAGCTCCATCAATGGTGATGCAGAGATAGGCTGAGACAACAGAAACTGGTTCAAAGAGCAGAGCAGGAAAATGAGGGTGGAGGCTCGCAGGAGTTCCATGAGGGATTCACCAAGCTTTTTACATGAAACCTGCAGCCTCAGTGAAGCAGTTAAAAGTGTCAGCAGTTATGGAAACAAATGACTGAACATCCAGTTAACTAGAATCACATATGAAGCCTTGCTCAAGAAACAGTTATTTTAAATAAATCTCTATCTTCCTATGACTTAAAAATGATTTCATTTTCTGTATCATAATATACATTCAAACACTCATGATAGTAACATTGAGTGAGCTCCACAACGTGTCAGGCACCATTTGAAGTGTGCTGTGTGTTTTCTTCAAAGCTCCTCATAGCCCTGTGTAGCAGTTATTAGTATCAGATGCTGAGGCAGAAAGGTGTGGGCCAGTTTGTTCAAGGTGAAACTCCTAAGAGTCGAAGCCAGACACTCTGTTTGGAGCGCTTTCCTCTTCACCACCACACGGACTGCTCACACAGAGAGAACAGAAGATTTGACATCACACTTCCAAACCTTTTACCTCTACAGAGAAGCTCACCACTTGTGTGCTTCCAAATCTTTCTGTGGCAAGATGTCCTTGGATACCGTATTTGAATTCACACTAATTTGCAAGCCGACTTCAAGCTAAAATGCATTTCAAAAGTTTATCCACTGCCTTTACCCTTGGGAAACAAATATCTTTCAAAGTTCAACGGCCACATTAAACATTTACCATTTACCTTTTATACTTCCTCCTCTGAACTTAAATTTCCCTACCAGTCTTCTGCTCTGAATTCTGAGTTTATGTACGCAGTGTGTTGCCTTAACACTTTCGGAGATTATTCAGAAGCTCAGAAACAGTGGCATGTTCTCGGAGGCGAGAAAAAAAAATCAAGTTTATAAAGTTGGGTATTAAGCAAATTAGACCCTATTACAATAAAGAGACCTTTGATTTTCATGCATGATGTGATGGAAAAAAGATAACACAAGAATGTCATTCAGTGTTATTCTGCACATTTCATTTTTATCCTAATTGTGTGCAAATGAAAAGGGTCTCTGAACATTCAAAAGGGCTTTTCACTACTCATTAACCACATATAAATGCATGGGCAGTGGTTTGCCCCAGAAGATTGCCTTGAAGGTGACTTGAATATATAGCTTCTGATTAAAGGGCAGACCTTTCCTCTTAGCTTCATCAATTCTTTGGCTCTCAGTGGTTAGAATTGCTAATAATTGTGGATTTATTACCAGGTCTGATGGAGTTTGGGTCATAGTCTGTGCACCAGGGTCAAAGTAAGAAGAATACTGCCATGTCGATTCTACGTGTGACCTCGAACCACATTTAAGTGGTTACAGTCTTAGCTCTTCAGATATCCAATTCTAGAGAGCTCAGGTTCATTCTCACATGTGTACCCTTTGCCCCAGCTACACAGACTACCTGAAGGTCCTCAAGTCTTTCAGCTTTTTGTTTGTTTTGGCTCTATCCATTCTATATCTTCTCTCATTCAGAAACATTATTTTCCACTTAAAATTTATACAAATAATTTTAGAGTATTTTTGCAGTTTTGAAAAATCTATGTTGATATTAAAAATGAATTGCATATATGATACATGAAAATTGTACATTTTCTTTGCAATAGATTTTAACAACACACAAATATACAGAGTCGAATGTGAAAGGTCCTCTTTATCATTGCTACTATCTCATACATAAATTGTTTTGAGAATTTTTTTTGTTCTTTTATTGTAATATATACTACATTCAGAAAAATGCAGACATTATTTCATATATGTATATGATTTTATATATAGTATATATGATTTATATACATGTATACATATGATTTGAAGGGATGGTTTATGGTCTAACCTTCTATGTTTGCACTCCTAAAAATATAGTTCAGTTTTGCCAGTTTTTACACTTTATTTAAGTGGAATAGTGTATAATGTTTCTTACTTTTTTCACCCGCCATTTGGTTTGTGAAATGATTCATGAACTGTGATGTGTGGCAGCAATTTTGCGTAGTATTCTAATCTGTGCATGTAGAGATGAGCAGGGGAAGAGGGATGAGAATGAGGAGGATTGAGGGAATCTCCAGTCAAGAGTACTGCAGTGGGTTGCCATTCCCTTCTCCAGGGGATCTTCTCAACCCAGGGTTTAAACTCCCATCTCCTGCACTGAGGGCAGATTTTTTACCATCTAAGCCATCAGGGAAGCGCCAGATAGAGGGAGGGATGCAATTAATTTTTGAATATTGATTTTTTCCACAACCTTGCAACATTCTTGCTAATTCTAATAAATATATCTGTAGATTCATTCAGATCAGTTCAGTCGCTCAGTCATGTCCGACTCTTTGCGACCCCATGAATTGCAGCACGCCAGGCCTCCCTGTCCATCACCAACTCCCGGAGTTCACTCAAACTCACGTCCATCGAGTCGGTGATGCCATCAAGCCATCTCATCCTCTGTCGTCCCCTTCTCCTCCTGTCCCCAATCCCTCCCAGCATCAGGGTCTTTTCCAGTGAGTCAACTCTTCGCATGAGCTGGCCAAAGTACCGGAGTTTCAGCCTCAGCATCAGTCCTTCCAATGAACACCCAGGACTGGTCTCCTTTAGAATGGACTGGTTGGATCTCCTTGCAGTCCAAGGGACTCTCAAGAGTCTTCTCCAGCACCACAGTTCAAAAGAATCAATTCTTCGGTGCTCAGATTTCTTCACAGTCCAACTCTCACATCCATACATGACCACTGGAAAAACCATAGCCTTGACTAGATGGACCTTTGTTGGCAAAGCAATGTGTCTGCTTTTGAATATGCTATCTAGATTGGTCATAACTTTCCTTCCAAGGAGTAGGCATCTTTTAATTTCATGGCTGCAATCACCATCTGCAGTGATTTGGGAGCTCCAAAAAATAAAGTCTGACACTGTTTCCACTGTTTCCCCATCTATTTCCCATGAAGTGATGGGAACAGATGCCATGATCTTCGTTTTCTGAATGTTGAGCTTTAAGCCAACTTTTTCACTCTCCTCTTTGACTTTCATCAAGAGGCTTTTTAGTTCCTCTTCACTTTCTGCCATAAGGGTGGTGTCATCTGCATATCTGAGGTTATTGTTACTTCTCTCAGCAATCTTGATTTCAGCTTGTGTTTCTTCCAGTCCAGCATTTCTCATGATGTACTCTGCATATAAGTTAAATAAGCAGAGTGACAATATCCAGCCTTGACGTACTCCTTTTCCTATTTGGAACCAGTCTGTTGTTCCATGTACAGTTCTAACTGTTGCTTCCTGACCTGCATATAGGTGTCTCAAGAGGCAGGTCAGGTGGTCTGGTATTCCCATCTTTTGAAGAATTTTCCACAGTTTATTGTGATCCACACAGTCAAGGGCTTTGGCATAGTCAATAAAGCAGAAATAGATGTTTTTCTGGAACTCCTTTGCATTTTTAATTATCCAGCGAATGTTGGCAATTTGATCTCTGGTTCCTCTCTCTTTTCTAAAACCAGCTTGAACATCTGGAAGTTCACGATTCATGTATTGCTGAAGCCTGGCTTGCAGAATTTTGAGCATTACTCTACTAGTGTGTGAGATGAGTGGAATTGTGTGGTAGTTTTTTTTTTTTTTTTTAGCATCTTTTGGCATTGCCTTTCTTTGGGATTGGAATGCAAACTGACCTTTTCCAGTCCTGTGGCCACTGCTGGGTTTTCCAAATTTGCTGGCATATTGAGTGCTTCTCTAAATAGAAACTTAACAAATAGGCTCCTTTTTCTACACTTCTTACTATTCTTATCCTTTTTGATTACTTTCTGCCCTAGCTAGAACACCTAATACAGTGTTGAATATAGGCGATAATACCAGGCATCTTTGTCTTAATTCTGTTCTCAGAGAGGAAACATAAGTATCTGTTTACTTATGTATGTTTCACCCATAAGTGTATGTTTATCTCAGTTATTTGCACATGTCTTTGTCAGACCAAGGGGATATTTTTATATTCCTAGTTTGCTGAGAAATTTATTATTTTTTTTTTAATCATGGATGGATGTTCAATTTTGTCAGATGTTTTTTCTGCATCTACTGATGCAATCACAAGTTTGGATTTTTATCTTTTGATGTATTAATAGGTTTATTTACATGCTTTGATTTCCTAATGATACAGCAACCTTACATTTCTGAGGTAAATGCAATTTAGATGTGAGGTATTATCCTTTGCATATATTGCTTTATTGATTTTGTTATTATTTCCTTGTGATTCTTATGTTAATGAGTAAAATAATATTTTTTAATCACTCCGTATTATGATTTGGTATCTACATTATGCTGCTGCTGCTGCTGCTAAGTCGCTTCAGTTGTGTCCGACTCTGTGCAACCCCACAGACAGCAGCCCACCAGGCTCCCCTCTCCCTGGGATTCTCCAGGCAAGAACACTGGAGTGGGTTGCCATTTCCTTCTCCAATGCATGAAAGTGAAAAGTGACAGTGAAGTTGCTCAGTCATCTCCGACTCTTAGCGACCCCATGGACTGCAGCCTACCAGGCTCCTCTGTCCAAGGGATTTTTCCAGGCAAGAGTACTGGAGTGGGGTGCCATTGCCTTTTCTGCTACATTATGCTAGTCACATAAAAATAGTCTGGATGTGTTCCTTTTATTATTTTTCTTTTTTCTAGAAGATTTTGTGGAAGAGTGAAATTATTTCTTTATTTATTGTTTTGTTGTTGTGTTAAGTCTCTAAGTTGTGTCCAGCTCTTTGCGACCCCACGGACTGCAGCTCTCCAGGCTTCCCTATCCTCCACTGTCTCCTGGAGCTTGCTCAAACTCATGTCCGTTGAGTTGGTGATGCTATCCAACCATCTTATCCTCTGTCTCCCCCTTTTCCTCCTGCTCTCAGTCTTTCCCAGCATCAAGGTCTTTTGCAATGAATCTGTTCTTCCCATCAGGTGGCCAAAGTATCGGAGCTTCAGTTCAGCATCAGTCCTTCCAATGAATATTAAGGGTTGATTTCCTTTAGTATTGACTGGTTTGATCTGTTGCAATCCAAGGAACTCTCAGTCTTCTCCAGCACCACAATTCGAAAGCATCAGTTCTTCAGCACTCAGCCTTCTTTATGGTCCAACTCTCTCATCCATACATAACTACTGGAAAAACCATAGCTTTGACTATATGGACCTTTGTTGGCAAACTGACGTCTCTGCTTTTTAATATGCTGTCTAGATTTGTCATAGCTTTCCTTCTAAGGAGCACGTGTATTTTAGTTTCATGGCTACAGTCATCATCCACTGTGATTTTGGAGCCCAAGAAAATAAAATAAACCATTCTTTACACTTTTCCCCCTTCTATTTGCCATGAAGTGATGGGACAGGATGCCATGATCTTAGTTTTTATTAAACTAGCTTTTTTACTCTCCTCTTTCACCCTCATCAAGAGATTCTTTAGTTCCTCTCTGCTTTCTGTTGTTAGAGGGGAATCATGTGCACAGCTGAGGTTGTTGATATTTCTCCTAGCGATTTTGATTTCAGCTTGTGATTCACTCAGCCTGGCATTTTATATCATGTACTCTGCATGTAAATTAAATGAACAGGGTAACAATATATACCCTTGGCGTACTCCTTTCCCAATTTTGAACTAGTCTGTTGCTCCATGTCCAGTTCTAACTGTTGCTTCTTGACCTGCACACACGTTTCTTAGGAGGCAGGTAAACTGATCTGGTATTCCTACCTCTTTAAGAATTTTCCACAGTTTGTTGTGATCCACACAGTCAAAAGCTTTAGGGTAGTCACTGAAGCAGAAGTAGATGTTTTCCTGGAATTCTCTTGCTTTTTCCATGATTCATTGGATGTTGGCAATTTGATCTCTGGTTCCTCTGCCTTTTCTAAGTCCAGTTTGTACATCTCTAATTTCTTGATTCGTGTACTGCTGAAGCCTGGCTTGAAGGATTTTGAGGATTACCTTACTAGCATATGAAATGAGAACAATGGTATGACAATTGGAGCATTCTTTGTCATTGCCCCTCTTTGGGATTGGAATGAAAACTGACCTTTTCCAGTCCTGTGGCCACTACCGAGTTTTCCAAATTTGCTGGCATATTGAGTGTAGTACTTTAAAAGCATTGTCTTTTAGGATTTGAAATAGCTCAGCTGGAATTCCATCACCTCCACAAGCTTTGTTCATAATAATGCTTCCTAAGGCCCACTTGACTTGACACTGGAGGATGTCTGGCTCTAGGTAGTGAGCACACAACACCGTGGTTATCTGGGTCATTAAGACCCTTTTTGTACAGTTCTGTGTATTCTTGCCACCTCTTATTAATCTGTTTTGCTTCTGTTAGTTCCTTACCCTTTCTGTCTTTTTTTGTGCCCATCTTTTCCTGATATATTCCTTGATATCTCCAGTTTTATTGAAGAGATTTCTAGTCTTTCCCATTCTTTTGTTTTCCTCTATTTCTTTGCATTGTTCACTTAAGAAAGCTTTCTTATCTCTCCTTGCTAGTCTCTGGAACTCTGCATTCACTTGGGTATATCTTTCATTTTCTCCTTTGCCTTTCATTTCTCTTCTTTTCTCAGCTGTTTGTAAAGCCTCCTCAGACAACCACTTTGCCTTTTTGCATTTCTTTTACTTTGGGATGGTTTTGGTCACCACTCTCTGTACAGTGTTAGGAACCTCCATCAGTAGTTCTTCATTCTGTCTATCAGATCTAATTCCTTCAGTCTATTCATCACCTCTCTGTATAATCATAAGGGATCTGATTTTGGTCATACCTGAATGACCTAGTGGTTTTCTCTACTTTCTTCAATTTAAGTCTGAATTTGACAATAAGGGGTTCATGATCTGAACCACAGTCAGCTCCAGGTCTTCTTTTTGCTGACTGTATGTTGTTTTTGTTGTTCAGTTGCTAATTCATGTCTGACTCTTTGTGACCCTATGGACTGCAGCATGCTGGGCTTGCCTGTCCTTCACTCTCTCTCAGAGTTTGCTCAAACTCATGTCCATTGAGTTGGTGATGTCATTCAACCATCTCATCCTCTATTATCCCCTTCTCCTCCTGCCCTCAATCTTTCCAGCATCAGGGTCTTTTCCAGTGAATCTGCTCTTTGCATCAGCAGCTACGTGTATAGAACTTCTCCATCTTCAGCTGCAAATAATATAATCAACCTGATTTCAGTGTTGACTGGTGATGTCCATGTGTAGAGACGTCTCTTGTTTTGTTGGAAGAAGGTGTTTGCTATGACCCGTGCATTCTCTTGGCAAAACTCTGTTAGCCTTTGCCCTGTTTCATTTTGTACTCCAAGGTCAAAATGTCACTACAGATATCTCTTGACTTCCTACTTCTGCATTCCAATCCCCTATGATGAAAAGGATATCTTTTTTTGGTGTTAATTCTAGATGGTCTTGTAGGTCTTCATAGAACCATTCAACTTCATCTTCTTCAGCATTACTGGTTGTGGCATAGACTTGGATTACTGTGATGTTGATTAGTTTGCCTTGGAAATGAATCAAGATCATTCTTCTGTTTTTGACATTTCACCGAAGTACTACATTTCAGATTCTTTTGTTGACTATGAGTGCTGCTTCATTTCTTCTAAGGGATTCTTGCCAACAATAGTAGATATAATGGTTATTTGAATTAAATTTACCCATTCCCATCCATTTTAGCTCACTGATTCCTAAGGTCTTGATGCTCATTCTTGTCATCTCTTGCTTGACCACATCCAATTTACCTTGATTCATGGACCTAACATTCCTGGTTCCTATGCAATTTTATTCTTTATAGCATCAGACTTTACTTTCACTACCTGACACATCCACAACTGTGCAGCGTTTCCGCTTTGCCCCAGCCTCTGGCCAAGTGAAAGTGAAAGTGTTAGTTGCTCAGTCGTATCTGGACTCTTTGTGGCCTGATGGACTACAGCCCACCAGGCTTCTCTGTCGATGGAATTCTCCAGTCAAGAATACTGAAGTTCATTGCCTTTCCCTTCTCCAGGGGTTCTTCCTGACCCAGGGATGAACCCAGGTCTTCTGCATTGCAGGGAGATTCTTTACAGTCTGAACCATCATGGAAGCCCAAACCAGCTAAACCCTGGAATTATTTCTCCTCTCTTCTACAATGGCATGTTGGATACCTTCTGACCTGGGGAGCTCATCTTCCGGTGTCATATCTTTTTGCCTTTTTATACTTCATGGGGTTCTTGGGGCAAGAATACTAGAGTGATTTGCCATTCCCTTCTTCAGTGGGCCATGTTAATTCAATATCTTTGATTATTTAAGGAATATTCAAGTTTTCTGTTTTTCTGAGTCCATATTATTTTTGTTTCTCTAATATTTTTGTCTTCTTACCAAAAAGATTGGTATAAAATCAGAAAAACATATATTTTTTATCTGTAGCTATCTGTCCCCTTTCTCATTCCTGATAGTTGTTATTGATGACTTTTTAAAAATCAGTCTTACTAGAGATTTGCCATTTTTATTGTTTATTTTCTAAAATCAAGCTCTTGATTGTGTCGGTCCTCTCTGTAATACTGTTTCTACTTCACAGACTAATACTTCTGCTCTTCATTTTATTATTACTGTTGTTATTATCATTATATTTCTACTTCTACGTTCTTTGTGGTGTGCTTAGTTGCTCAGTCATGTCCAACTCTTTGTGACCCCATGGACTGTATGTTACTATTTTTCTTATAAGTCAGTTTTCAAAGTAGCTGCACCATTTTAAATTTCCACCAACAAAGCATAAGAGTTCCACATTCTCCACTTCCTCACCAATATTTATTATTATCTGTAGTTTTTTTTAATGTAGCCATCCTAGTAGCTATGAAGTGGTACAATTCTGTGATTCTGATTTTCACTTTCTTGGTGTCAATTCATATAGAACATTTTTCATTTGCTTTGTGGTCATTTGTGTATCATCTTGGGAGAAATATCTGTGGAATAAAAATTCTTTGCCCGTTTTAAAAATTGGACTATGTGTCTTTTTATTATTGATATTTTATTATTATTTATAAGAATTTTTATTGAAGTATAGTTTATTTGCAATGTGTTAGTTTCTGCTGTACAATCAAATGATTCACATATATATATATATATACATTCCTTTTCCTTTTTGGTTTTATTACGGGATATTGAATATAGTCCCCTGTGGTATACAGTAGGTCCTTGTTGTTTGTTTTATACATAGTGTTGTATATTTGCTAATTCTAGACTCTTAATTTATCCCTCCTCCACCTCCTTTCCCCTTAGGTAACTGTAAATTTGTTTTCTATGTCTGTGAGTCTGTTTTTAGTTCGTCAGTAAGTTCATTTGTATCATATTTTAGATTCCACTTATAAGTGATGTCATATGGAAGTTGTCTTCCTCTGTCTGACTTATTTCACTTAGTATGGTAATCTCTAGATCCATCCATGTTGCTGCAAATGGCATTATATCATTCTTTTTAATGGCTGAGTAATAGTCTATTTTTGTAGCATAACCATCTGTTATTCTAGAGGTCATCAAATAACCTGAAAGTTGATTTATGAATTGTAACTGCATATGTTAATTTTTTGAAAAGTGAAAGTGTTAGTCACATCCTACTCTTTGCGACCCCATGAACTGTAGCCCACCCGGGTCCTCTGTCCATGGAATTCTCCAGGCAAGAATACTGGAGTAGGTTGCCATTCTCTTCTCTAAGGGATCTTCCCAACCCAGGGATCGAACCCAGGTCTCCTGTATTGCAGGCAGGTTCTTTACCATCTGAGCCACCAGGGAAGCCCAGGGGAGGGTCTATTGTTTAAATCAGATCCATAATGAGGTCCATTTGCCAAAAAGTTAAAAAAATTGAAATTTAAAAGCTTTAAAATTTAACTGACTAGTAATTCTATGTCATCTCTTTGAGGGGTGAAATTTGTATAATAAGTGGATTGAAATATTTCTTAACTATATCCAAAAGATGTTATTACTTAAAAAAATGAAGCGATATGGTAAGATATTTATGTTTATTAAATATTGGTGGGCATAGATATGGGTGCTTTGATGTGTATCTGAAACACTTCTCTTTTAAAAATCATCATTATCATAATAACTTCCATTTTAGTTAAGAATGGACCTTTTGAACTTTTGATATGATGGATAAAGCTAACAACAAAATTCTGTGTTTCTTCTTTCTGGTTCCTGGGCTTCTTCTTCATGACTTTTACATGGAGCACAGGGATAGAATGAAAAGTCATAAAATGGACAAGATGAACACAGAGTACTTTGGACCAGCAAACTTCTCCTTAGGCTGAGGCTATAAAGTCATTGCTGAGATACTTTTCCAAAAATTCTTTTTCTTTTATTCTCCTTTAAATCCTACATAGAAATAAACAAAAGGAGATGTCCCCCTATAGCTTTAAGTCAAACCCTTAATTTTATTTGAATATAGTATCTTTTGTCATTTAATTACAGCCATTTTTATTTTCTGTCTTTTTTTTTTTAAGCTTCTAGATTGCTGTGTAATTTTTGTATTTATGCAGATTAGACTGAGAGTCCAGGAAGACCCAGCCACACAATTAAGGAAAGAATGAAACCTTCCACTTTACATCCATTTTCCCCAATTTAAAATATGACATTTTCTATTTTCTAACCATACACTGTTGGCTTCCGGTTTTTTCATTTTAGACAAGTATTTTCTTCTCAAAACTGGCTACAGTGAATTTGTAGCTTCTCAAGGAAACATGGATTTGAGTCAACAAATCATCTCCAGAATTCACTGGCATTTTTGCTCTGGATCCAACTTTAGGAAGTAGTGTGGGGACCATACAAAAAATTTCTCCCTCAGTCAGGGCCTTTTGTTTAGAATTTTTATAGGACTTAATATTAGAATTTATTATAGATTTGGAAAGACATCCTCATTGCACCTGATGTCTTCTGTTGCCTTGCTGTCCTTGGAGGCTAAATTGCTTTTAGAGATGTAGATGCAGCAACGAAGGGTTATTGGCAGTATCTAGAAAACAGGTAGCATACCTTAATTTGGGAATTTGAGGAAGGTTTGATACAGGGACTTTTTACAAAGATGTCATCAGGTAAAGGAGACTGTAAGACTAGTGACTCTGGGGTTGTTACCCCTCAGCCTCACTTGACAAGGGGGAGGGAATTGTTGTCTATAGCTAGAGAAAGGGGTGCAGAGAAGGTAGCTGATAGGAACTGTGACAAAGGCACCATTGCAGATAAGAGGCTAGGAAATAAATACCCCAAATCACTTTTCTTCCCTCCTCCATTAGTGCTTGTCCTTGGCCAAACCCAACTGGAACCAGAAGCTAAAGAAATTCATTGATTTCAGGTCAGGCTCCTATAGCAGAGAGTAGGGTCAATAGGTAGAGTGGACATCCAGTACACCAGCTGATCCAGGAAATTCTATAAATGCACTGAAGTGTCTGTGTGCTGAGCATTCCACATAGGCTAATATGCATTAGAAATTATTCCAAGGATAATATATACTCCATTTGGGTGTTGGGGGCAGTCAGATTCCTTAGGCAATTTATATACCACTGGCAGATGCTGTGATTCCCTATCTATCCCACTAATGGGGTTTAGCAATCATTTGGCTCAGTATTATGCTCTGAGTGTATAAACAAAGGTGACTCATTAAGGGAAGAAGCCACATGTTTTGCACTGACCAAGGGGGTAATAAAATAAGAATGAATGCAAGAGGATATAAAAATAGTTGATTTCTGACATTGAGTCCTTTTTTTGTACTTTTGTGTTTTGTAGAGCATTGATAGTGATCTTCCTATTTTTTTAAATTGAAGTATAGTTGATTTTTTATGGGCCTCCTGGATAGCTCAGCTGGTAAAGAATCCACCTGCAATGCAGGAGACCCTGGTTCAATTCCTGGGTTGGGAAGTTCCCCTGGAGAAGGGATAGGCTATTCACTCCAGTTTTCTTGGGCTTCCCTGGTGGCTCAGTTGGTAAAGAATCCACCTACAATGCAGGAGACCTGGGTTCGATCCCTGGGTGGGAAAGATCCCCTGGAGAAGGGAAAGGCTACTCACTCCAGTATTCTGGCCTGGAGAATTCCATGGACTGATGTAGTCCATGGGGTCACAAAGAGTTGGACACGACTAAGGGACTTTCACTTTCACTTTTCATAGTTGATTTACAATTTTCAAATGTACAGCAAAGTGATTCAGTTACATACACACATATACATGCATACACACACACACATATATATATATATATATTCTTTCTCAGATTCTTTTCATTATAGATTGTTATACGATATTGAATGTAGTTCCCTGTGCTGTTATTATCTATTTTATATACAACAGTGTGTATGTGTTAATTCCAAATTTCTAATTTATCCCCACCTTTCCCCTTTGGTAGCCATTAGTTTATTTTCTATGTCTGAGTCTATTTCTGTTTTGTAAATAATTTCATTTGTGTCATATTTTAGATTCCACATCTGAGATATGATAGGATATTTGTCTTTCTCTGTGTGACTTACTTCATTTAGTATGATAATCTCTAGGTCTATCCATGTTTCTGCAAATGGCATCATTTCATTCTTTTTTTATGACTGCATAATGTTCCATTGTATATATGTACCACATCTTTATTTATTCCTCTGTCAGTAGACATTTGGGTTGCTTCCATGTCTTGACTATTGTAAATAGTGCTGCAGTGAACATTGGGGTGCATGTATCTTCAGATTAAAGTTTTTGTCTTTTCCAGATATATACCCAAGTGTTGACAAATAATAATTTTTTAAAAATAAAGACTTTCAAGTGGATTTTTCAGACTCAGCTAATTGTGTGAGGATGACTGATACAGCAGAGCAGGTGGAGCCCTTGTGCTCCCAGCTCACAGCATACAAGGTAGATGCATTAATAGCAGTACATGGCATTCACATTTCAGAGCTCAACTCTTGCCTAATTCATACTTTAACACATTCCACTCTTAAATCCCTAAACTGTCTATCATATATCAAATTCTGAGTTGTTATAAAATAGCCAAGCAATGAGTACTGTACTATATATTCTGAGCTATTGCACAGTGGTGCTTCCAGCCAGACATCAGTTCAATTTGAGCAGTGCTGCAATTCCTAGTGAGCATTAGGGTTTATTCTACCATTATTTGAATGTTTTGCATTTATTTTGTCCTGTCCTTATTAGCTAATGAAATGAGAGGAAAATAGAAAACCAAATATACTGATGCATGGGTCTCATAAACTTAATGTAATTGAAAGTAAAAAAAAAAAAAAAAAGTGGTAGCCTCTCAGAAACTAGAAATCTTTAATGCCAATCAAACTTCCACTCAATAACTGTGTATTAAAATATGAAGGAAAAGAACAAAATTAGGGGAACACATGAAATAATAGGTGGATTGTTATCAGATTTTTTGAAGTCTGGACTCAGTGGGATATAAACATAAAATGGATTTATTTTTTCTCCAGTCACTGCCTTGAACCATGCTCTACTGAATCTCTTTTTCCTGTCCTTTAATGAAGCCTTGGACAGATTCCATAAGTCTCTGGTCACTTTTGGTTATTAAAACACAGTCCAGTTTACAGTTTCAATCTCAATGTCTGTTTAATTTCCATTTCTCTTCTGTTCCACTTCAGCATCAGCTTCAACAGTGACCCTGACAATTTATGAGTGCCAGGACAAGGTATGAAAGAGATGTTTCTTCTCTATTCCTGCTTCAAAGCCTGACTCTTCCAGAGTATCAACGTGGACAGGATGTGGGGGGAAATGGATACATGACCAAATTTCTCTTTATTTCCTGTCTGTGATTGTGTCCCCTTTTTGTCGTTATTGGTTAGTACTGCTTCTTTGTTATCTCCTCCTGACCATCAAGAATTTCTGTAAGAAAAGCATGGAATTTTTGTCTCCCTTGTGGGGACAAAAGGCCTGTTTTAGTTTTGCAGAAATTCAGTGGATTTGTTTATTTACATAGTTTCCTAGTATGGAGGATGAGGAAGTGGTTCTCAACCTGTGCAGTACAGTGGTTTCCTACCACCCAGGAAGCCTTTAAAAATGTGTGAAGGCATTATTGGTTGTCAGGGTAACAGACTGCATTTAGTGTTCAGGGACCAGTGATATTAAATGTAATCTCCAAAGGGATCAGAGTCAAAAACAGTGCATGCAGTGCAGAGACAGCCTCTGAAGAATAGTGCTACTCCATTTCCCATATCCTTCCGCTTCTGAGAGGCCATGTAGAAAGAGTGAGATACATCTTCATTTGTAGGCAAATAGCCACACTCTTCCCCACCCCCTCCCTGCCCCACCAGTGCTTGTCTGCAAAGGCCACCTCAGTCCCAGCCTCGTATCCTCATGGTGTCTGGCCATAATCCTGGGCAAGAATCAGAAGAAGAAAAGGGACTAAGTGCCTCTCGGTCCTCAGCTCTAGATTGTAGGTTGTCATCCTAGGATAATAGGAAAAATCTCATTCAATATCCTACAACATCATAATAAAAAAAATCTAATTTAAA
Organism: Bos grunniens; assembly: GCF_055505025.1. NCBI lineage: Eukaryota > Metazoa > Chordata > Mammalia > Artiodactyla > Bovidae > Bos > Bos grunniens. Next base: position 118,108,311 of record NC_141194.1, on the reverse strand, counting down.
AGTGAGAGGTAATTAGAAACTTTTAACATTTTTTAATTAACTCTCTGGGAATAGTTCCCATTTTTCACAAATTTACTTTAACACATGCTTCCCTCCCTTCCCCCTGAGAGTGCCTTATGAACAAATACTAGTGACTAAATAGAAAGAAAATAGTTCTGGTAAGTTGAAATCCATGAAATATTTGCTGAGTAGACTCTGGGGTCTTTGTTACTCTGTGGAATAGTGAAGAGGCCCTAGACTTGAAGTCATATTGACTTCAGTTAAAATGATGCTTCTGTCAATAATGCCTTGTGACATATGAATGAGGTTCAAATCTCAAGGATGAGTCTTAGGTTTCTGACTGTGCAATTGTGTGGGTGGTGGTGTGATTTACTGAGATGAAACTGCTAGAGGAACAGGTTAGAGAAAGAAGATCCTGAGTTTAGTTTTGGACATGCTGAATTTGATATGCCTTTGATACCCCCAAGTAGAGGTGCACAGGAAATGAATGGAGACTTTCTCGGGTTCAGAAGAAACATCTGAGCTGGAATCGTATATGTGAAAGCTAAGTGTGAGTGGATACGAACTGATGCCATAGGAGTGAAATGAATAGTCTAAGAAGAACGCAAAGTTAAAAGGATCTGGGACTGAGTGAGAAGGAATTGTGGAAGTTCGTGTTTAGGTAGAAGAAAATGATTCAGTACAGGAGCATCAAGGGATACAGGAAGGGAGAGGAAAGTTAGCTTACTTCACATTTTCCCATATCCTTTCTTTTTCCACGTGTGTTGATCCATTACCTGACATTCTTATCTATCACATTGCCTAGACTTAGTAACAGCAAGCTTCTCCTCTGTTCCAGGTGGATATTGGTGCACTCACTGCTGTCCTTTTCATCTGCATTTTTCTTGCTTGAAGACTCTGTGTTCATTCCTTTGGAATGTCAAAAAGATGTTTCCTGAAGCCTGTGGTTCACTTGGCTTACAATGAGAAAAAGGAGGAGCCCTGCAAATGGTTGAAACTGCATCTTCCATCCAGTACATAGAAGGCTCTGTTATTGTGTTCTGTTGTTGTAGTTGTTATTACTTGAATGGTTGAAGTTGTTGTACACTTTCTCAGCAAGATGGTCTAACTTTGAGCATACTCTTGCATTCACTTTACAGGGATGGCCATTTGTATTTTCTTTTATTTAATGAACTATGACAATGTGCAAAGTTAAAGAATGTTAGCATTTATGATTAAAAGAGCAAAGCAGATAGCACCAGAATAATTTGTTCAGGTTGTTGTAGATGTATGAGAAAAAAATTTATTCCCCTTGACGTCTTGTGTTAAGATTGTCATATTACTGCTGGGAGTAGCAGATTGGTTTCTCTAAGCCCTCCTCCCCCCCATAGGTGTGTGTGTGTGTGTGTGTGTGTGTGTGTGTTTGTGTGTACACACATAATGTTACTTTTTAAAAAAAACTTTTCATATTCTCATTTGGTTTATTTGGAAAATTAAAATTGACCACACAAAGGTAAAATTAGAATGACTAAAAAATAGACTATCACTAAATGGCAAGTCACTAGTATTGTTTGTGATGCATTATCTTAGTTCTGTTCCTCAGTGAAGTGTGAAAGCGTTAGTTGCTTAGTGGTGTCCAACTGTTTGTGATCCCCTGGAGTATAGCCTTTCAGGCTCCTCTGTCCATGGAATTCTCCAGGCAAGAATACTGGAGTGGGTTGCCATGCCCTCCTCCAGGGGATCTTCCCAACCCAGGGATTAAACCTGTATCTCTTATGTCTCCTGCACTGCAGGCGGGTTCTGTTCCTCAGTTATATTCTGTAATTCATGGAAGCTTTGTCTGGTTCCTTACATTGAGTTTGATGGCCACAGAGCCAATTGAACAACTCGTTAACTTTGATTTCTTTTTTATTTTAAGTTCATTGCAACTTAATTTAGCCTTGCAAAAACACATGCTGAAACACTGCCAGAGATTGACTAGATAAATACCATGGAGGTTAGCATTGCAGAAACAGTCAAAACTGGAACAAAATGTTCTGGAGTTCAAGCCTAAATTTAGCAAGTCAATAAGAGTGATAACCTAGGATGAACAACTCTGGAAGATTGGTTTGCTTCCCCAGAGGGAGAAAAATGTTCCTGTCCAGAGTATTAGATAACAATATGACAGTCAAATCATAAAATAAAATTTTGGATGCATATTCTTGGCAATGTTGCCTTTTACCCAAGAACCTAGTCAGTTGCGACTTAGTAGGTGAAGACACCGATACTGGTGGTCTCACATAACAATCACTTACATTCTAAGAGGACATGTTCCAATTTGCTCATGCCATAAACCTGTGTTTTTGTGGCCTGGGTGGGAGTGTAGGATTGGTGAAGAGGGTGTCGAGGAAGAAAACAATCCATTATGCATTTCAGGAGTATGCTATTATAATTACAAGAGACAATGGACTGGTTCAAAATTGGGAAAAGAATACATCAAGGTTGAATATTATTACCCTGTTTATTTAACATATGCAGAGTACATAATGTGAAATGCTGGACTGGGTGAATCACAAGCTGGAATCAAGATTGTCAGGAAAAATATCTACAACCTCACATATACAGATGATACCACTCTGACAGAAAGTGAAGAGGAACTAAAGAGCCTCTTGATGAGAGTGAAAGAGGAGAGTGAAAAAGCTGACCTAAAACTCAACATTCAAAAAACTAAGATTGTGGCATCTGGTCCCATCACTTCATGACAAATAGATGGGGAAACAATGCATATTCTTTATTTTTTTGAGCTCCAAAATCACTGTGGATGTTGACTGCTGTTACAAAATTAAAAGACACGTGCCTATTAAAAAACAGAGACATTATTTTGCCAACAAAGGTCTATTTATCAAAGCTGTGGTTTTTCCAGTAGTCATATATGGATATTAGAGTTGGACCATAAAGAAGGCCTGAAGTGAAGTGAAGTCGCTCAGTTGTGTCCGACTCTTTGCAACCCCGTGGACTGTAGCCTACCAGGCTCCTCCATCCATGGGATTCTCCAGGCAAGAATACTGGAGTGGGTTGCCATTTCCTTCTCCAGGGGATCTTCCCGACCCAGGGATCGAACCCATGTCTCCTGCATTGCAGGCAGACGCTTTAACCTCTGAGCCAAAGAAGGCCTAGTGCCAAATAATTGATGTTTTCGAAGTGTGGTGCTGGAGAACACTCTTGACAATCCCTTGGACAACAAGGAGATCAAACCAGTCAATCCTAAAGGAAATCAACCCTGAATATTCATTGGAAGGACCGATGGTGAAGCTGAAACTCCAATATTTTGGCCACCTGATGTGAAGAGCCAACTCATTAGAAGAGACCCTGATGCTTGGAAAGATTGAAGGCAATAGGAGAAGAGGGCAGAAGATGGCTGGATGGCGTCACCAACTCAGTGGTCACGAGCAAACTTTGGGAGATGGTGAAGTGCTGGGGAGCTTGGCATGCTACAGTCCATAGGGTTCCAAAATGTCAAACATGACTTATGGAGTGAACAGCAGGGATGGAGGGCTGTCAGGTAGAGTTCTGTGTTTTCAAGCAAGAAACAAATAAGACAAAACAAAATTTCAGACAAATTTAAGCCCCAAGAGAAAATTGTTGAAAGGATTTTAAGTAACTCTGGAAATCATAGTAAGATTTATATCTATGCTTTCTCCTAAGTTTTTATAGTTTTACCCTCTGTATTTAGGTCTTTGATCAACTGTGAGTTAATTTTTGTATAGGGTGTGAGGTAGGGATCCAACTTCATTATTTTGCATATGGATATCCAGTGATCTCAGCACCATATATAAAAAAGGTTACTCTTTCCACATTGAGTTATCTTGGCACCCTTATCAAAAGTTAATAGAGGCAGAAAGTGAACTTGGTGGTTCCTTGATGCTGGGGAGAAGGGATTTGGGGGAATGCAGAGCAACTGCTAAAGGGCAGAGTGTTTCTTTGGATGCGGGTAGTAAAAGTGACCTAAAATTAGAATTATATAATTGGATGCCTTTAATGGATGAGTTATACAGTATGACAATTATATCTCAGGAAAGGTATTAACATTTTACAAAATAATAATCTGTTAAAAAATCAAAGGAAGTGTTTATCAGTCTAGAAGTATAGAACCAAGATAGTTTGAGGGATTGGGTAGTGAGTCATTGGCAGTTTAAGGACCTTTTTTTTCATAGTGACTTTAGCATCAATAGTATTTTCAAAGTATTTTATCATTCAGTACAGATTTCAAAGTTTTAGGAGATTGGTCCAGCCTGAGCCATATGTCTAACATTGGAATAACAACAGTTAAGCCTGGCACAAGGTTCATTTAGTATTACCAGTCACTGTGTTAAGTGGTTCACATTTATCGACTTTTTTCATCTTCAAAATTACCCTATTAAAGTGACTATTAGTATTATAAATTTTTTACAGAGAAATGGGAACTGAGGTTCATTAAGGTTAATGAAACTTATCCCACGTCCAAGGTGGGGAGAAGCGGCTGCACTTTGCTGGGTCAGCCATGAAGAGATACCCCACATCCAAGGTAAGAGAAAACCAAGTAAGACAGTAGGCACTGAGAGAGGGCATCAGAAGCAGAGTGAAACCACAGTCACAGACAACCAGCTAATCTGATCACATAGACCACAGCCTTGTCTAACTCAGTGAAACTAAGCCATGCCATGGGGGGCCACCTAAGACAGATGCGTCATGGTGGAGATGTCTGACAGAATGTGGTCCGCTGGAGAAGAGAATGGCAAACCACTTCAGTATTCTTGCCTTGAGAACCACATGAACAGTATGAAAAGGCAAAATGATAGGATACTGAAAGAGGAACTCCCCAGGTGGGTAGGTGCCCAATATGCTACTGGAGATCAATGGAGAAATAACACCAGAAAGAATGAAGGGATGGAGCCAAAGCAAAAACAACACCCAGCTGTGGATGGGAGTGGTGATAGAAGCAAGGTTTGATGCTGTAAAGAGCAATATTACATAGGAACCTGGAATGTTAGGTCCATGAATCAAGGCAAATTCAGTTCAGTTCAGTTCAGTTCAGTTCAGTCACTCAGTCATGTCCGACTCTTTGCAACCCCATGAATTGCAGGACGCCAGGCCTCCCTGTCCATCACCAACTCCTGGAGTTCACCCAAACTCATGTCCATCGAGTCTGTGATGCCATCCAGCCATCTCATCCTCTGTCATCCCCTTCTCCTCCTGCCCGCAATCCCTCCCAGCATCAGGGTCTTTTCCAGTGAGTCAACCCAGCATGAGCTGGCCAAAGTATTGGAGTTTCAGCTTTAGCATCAGTCCTTCCAAAGAACACCCAGGACTGGTCTCCTTTATGATGGATGGGTTGGACCTCCTTGCAGTCCAAGGGACACGCAAGAGTCTTCTCCAACACCACAGTTCAAAAGCATCAATTCTTCAGTGCTCAGCTTTCTTCACAGTCCAACTTTCACATCCATACATGACTACTGGAAAAACCATAGCTTTGACACGACTGAGCGACTGAACTGAACTGAAGGTTAAGAAAATTGCCTAGGTTACAGCTTGTAAGTGAAGTAACTGTAAGTAACTGAAGACCTAGTCAGACTTGTTTAGAGTCCATGGTTTTAACAACTATGCTATAGAATCTTTCTGTAAAAATGAAGTTTTCAAACACTGATATATTTTCACATCTGGCATCTTATTATCCTGCAGTTAGTGTGTTTGTCAAAGTAAAAGTGTTATTACTGGAAGAAAGGGAAGCCACCTTGAGCTGGTAGAAACAACAAAGAAGATGTTTTACATATATATATATATATATATATATATATATATAATGAAATAATACTCAGCCATGAAAAGAATGACATAACGACATTTGCAGCATCATGGGTGGATGTAGAGATTGTCATACTAAGTGAAGTAAGTCAGATAGAGAAAGACAGGGAATTCTTTGGTGCCCTAGTGCTTAGGATTCTGGGCTTTCACTGCTGTGGCTCTAGTTCAATCCCTGGTCGGGGAACTGAGATGCCACAAGCCACATGTTGTTGCCAAAACAAAAACAAAGAATCATCAGACAGAGACAAATATCATAAAATATCACTTATATGTGAATTCTAAAAACAAGAATGATACAGATGAACTTATTTACAAAACAGAAACAGATTTCCAAACAAAGAAAACAGACTAATGGGTACCAACGAGGAAAATGAGAGAGGTATAAATTAGGAGGTTGGGATTAACAAATCCACACTACTATATATGAAATAGATAACCAAAAATGACCTGCTATATAGCAAGAGGAACGATATTCAGTACCTTGTAATGAAATGTAACATAAAAGAATCTACAAAAGAAAATATATGATATATATCATATGAAGTGACAGTGTTAGTCACTCATTCATGTCTGACTTTTTGGGACCCCATGGGCTGTAGCGTGCCAGATTCCTCAGTCCATGGAATTCTCCAGGCAAGAATAATGGAGTTAGAAATCATTTCCTTATCCAGGGGATCTTCTCTACCCAAGGATTGAACCTGGACCTCCTGGATTGCAGGGAGATTCTTTACCATCTGAGACACCAGGGAAGCCTACATTTATACTGTACACATAAATAATACATCAGTTCAGTTTAGTCACTCAGTCATGTCTGACTCTTGGTGGACCCATGAACCTCAGCATGCCAGGCCTCCCTGTCCATCACCAACTCCCAGAGTTCACTCAAACTCACGTCCATCGAGTCGGTGATGCCATCAAGCCATCTCATCCTCTTTCGTCCCCTTCTCCTCCTGCCCTCAATCTTTCTCAGCATCAGGGTCTTTTCCAATGAGTCAGCTCTTCACATCAGGTGGCCAAAGTATTAGAGTTTCAGCTTCAACATCGTTCCTTCCAAAGAACACCCAGGACTGATATCCTTTAAGATGGACTGATTGGATCTCCTTGCAGTTCAAGGGACTCTCAAGAGTCTTCTCCAACACTATAGTTCAAAAGCATCAATTCTTCAGTGCTCAGCTTTCTTTATAGTCCAACTCTCACATGCATACATGACTACTGGAAAAACCACAGCCTTGACTATATGGACCTTTGTTGGCAAACTAATGTCTCTGCTTTTTAATATGCTATCTAGGTTGGTCATAACTTTCCTTCCAAGGAGTAAGCATCTTTTAATTTCATGGCTGCAATCATCATCTGCAGTGATTTTGGAGCCCAGAAAAATAAAGTCTGACACTGTTTTCCAATCTATTTCCCATGAGGTGATGGGAACAGATGCCATGATCTTAGTTTTCTGCATGTTGAGCTTTAAGCCAACTTTTTCACTCTCCTCTTTCACTTTCATCAAGAGGCTCCTTAGTTCTTTACTTTCCACCATAAGCGTAGTGTCATCTGCATATCTGAGGTTCTTGCTATTTCTCCCGGCAATCTTGATTCCAGCTTGTGCTTCCTCCAGCCCAGCATTTCTCGTGATGTACTCTGCATATAAGTTAAATAAATAGGGTGACAATATACAGCCTTGGTGTACTCCTTTTCCTATTTGGAACAAGTCTGTTGTTCCATGCCCAGTTCTAACTGTTGCTTCCTCACCTGCATATAGGTTTCTCAAGAAGCAGGTCAGGTGGTCTGGTATTCCCATCTTTTGAAGAATTTTCCACAGTTTATTGTGATCCACATAGTCAAAGGCTTTGGCATAGTCAATAAAGCAGAAATAGATGTTTTTTTTCTGGAACTCTCTTGCATTTTCGATGATCCAGCAGATGTTGGCAGTTTGATCTCTGGTTCCTCTGCTTTTACTAAAACCAGCTTGAACATCTGGAAGTTCATGGTTCACGTATTGCTGAAGCCTGGTTTGGAGAATTTTGAGCATTACTTTACTAGCGTGTGAGATGAGTGCAATTGTGTGGTAGTTTGAGCATTCTTTGGCATTGCCTTTCTTTGGGATTCAAATGAAAACTGACCTTTTCCAGTCCTGTGGCCACTGCTGAGTTTTCCAAACTTGTTGGCATATTGAGTGCAGCACTTTCACAGCATCATCTTTCAGGATTTGAAATAGCTCAACTGGAATTCCATCATCTCCACTAGCTTTGTTCGTAGTGATGCTTTCTAAGGCCCACTTGACTTCACATTACAGGATGCTGGCTCTAGGTGAGTGATCACACCATCGTGATTATCTGGGTTGTTAAGCTCTTTTTTGTACAGTTCTTCTGTGTATTCTTGCCACCTCTTCTTAATGTCTTCTGCTTCTGTTAGGTCCATACAATTTCTGACCTTTGTCGAGCCCATCTTTGCATGACATTTTCCCTTGGTATCTCTAATTTTCTTGAAGCGATCTCTAGTCTTTTCTATTCTATTGTTTTCCTCTATTCTAGATATATAATCTGAATCACTTTCCTGCACACCTGAAGCTAACCTATTGTAAATCAACTACACATAAATTAAAAAACAAAACACATGACCATCAGAGGAACTAACTAAATTAGTCATTATTAAGCCCATGCCTCTTGCTGGACATTTTCAAATGTATCATCCACCCTATTGTGTTATACATGTGCCCTATGAAGCCACTGTTCACCCTCTTTTACCTGGTACCTCAGGAGGCTGCCCTGCATGTGCTGCAACAACTTGAGTCCTGTCTGGCTTCTGTTGAGTCAGTGAATAAGAGGTAGGACATTGAAGTAACAGAGGTTTGTAAAGGCAGGTGATTTATCCCCCTGACTCCCTCCCATACGGTCACCAAGAACTGGTGTCCATCAACTAAGCTTCCAGCTCCTCCCAGGTAGGCTTACCCTAGCCACAGTGACAGATATTTTTGAAGGTGGTTCTTCTAACTCCCCCTTCCCTTTGATCCTTCAGGATTGCTAGGAACCCCTGCTGTTTCCCTTTCACTCTGTCCATATTTTGTAGTCTCTTTGTTGAACCTCTCCAATCACTCCTTTTGAGGGTGAATGATACCAGGACTCTGGATAATACAGAATAATCCTACAAGGTTAATAATCTTCTTCTTCTTCTTCTTTTTTTTTTTTTGAGAATTGAGACTGAGATAATTAAGTAACTTGGCCAAGAGTCCAATTAGAAAGCAACAGAGCCAGAAATCAAACAATTTTTTTAAACTTTTTTTTTACTGACAGCTGGTTCCATAAGCTAAAGCCTCTTAGCTATATCCAGAGGAAAACTAGAAATCTCACTGAAGAAGGGATGTATTTCAGAATAAATTTAAACGAGCATCACTCATTTCAAAATTCAATCGAATCTCCCTTCAAATGTACTGTATCTGTAGCAAAGGGTTTCAGGTGTGATGTCATGGATACAAATGTGAAATATGGAGTCACTGCCTGACTTTCCATCGACTATCACTGTGTGACTTTTGATTAATTACTTAGATTCTTTTTGTTTCAATTGCCTCAGTTGTAAAAGTAGAGTAATATTAGTGCCAGCTTCATAGAATAATGGAAAGGATAAAATGAGCTAATATTTATAAAGCCCTTAGAACAGTGTGTGACTCATGGTAAGAGGTCAATAAGTGTAGCTTTTATTATTATGGATTTCAGTGTATTCACTTCTGTTACCTCAAACCTATCGAGTTGATTCTCACAAACAGAATCTTCCTGCTTTCTGGAGATAAGAAACAAATATACAGCTTCTCTCTCTCTTTTTTAAAAAATTATTGTTACTGAACCTGCTAGAAGGTAACCATTTTGTGCAGCTAATTATATCCCATCTTTGGGCCCTTTGGGGTTCTTATTGCCAAAAGTTCCCTTTCAATGGAATCATTAGGTGGGTAGAGATGGTTCCATGGTAAAGGTAACTTCGCTTACCTATGCTCAGCAGGGTGTGAATGCAGAGTTTGTTTTTACTTTATATTTGGTTGTTTGTCTGGTTGTATTTTTTTACCTAGTCCTGCTGGTGACCAGAGGTGCTTCAGTACATTTTGCAAGAGGAACAGGCTCAATGGCTACATTGGAATCAAGCTTTTTCTCTTGGTTGATCAGCACCTTGTTGCTTAGTCACTGGTCTCCAATGACAGAAATTGGAAAGAGTATGAGATTGGGAGTTATGAGATCTGAGTTATCTTTGAGTTGTTTCACTACATGGCTGTATGACTTTGGTTAAATTGCTAACCTATTTCAAACTTAAGTATCTCATCTGTCAAAAGAGGAAGTTGGATCAGTTGATAAATAAGATCTCTTTCTCTCCTGAAATACCATGGCACTACTGAGGGAATCATAGCAGCTAATCAAAGTGGCCTTTCCTGCTGGCTCAGCAGTAAAGAATCTGCCTGCAACGCAGGAGACATGGATTCAATCCCTAATCCAGGAAGATCCTCGAGAAGGAAATGGCAACCCACTGAAGTATTTTTGCCTGGGAAATCCCATGGACAGAGGAGCCTGGTGGACTACAGTCCATGAGGTCACAAAGAGTCAGACATGACTTAGCAACTAAAAAACAATAGATGAAAGTGGCCAGCCTTCTTCTTGCCTTATGTGAGTGCTCTATGGCAAAGTAGAAAGAGCACAGGCTGAGGAAACAAATACAAATAGAGACCTAGCATGACTTTACCGCTTATTCCCTATATGAACGTTGAAAAGTTTTAAAATATTGAAAAATCTCAAATTCCTCATTTTTAAAGATAAGATATGCTTCAAAACATTGTTAGAAGATGACTCATGTCAGTTTCCTAATACACTCTATGGTAGCTTTACTAATATTCAAGCAGCTTGCTGTTTAATTGAGGAGATTAAGAGAGAGATCTCTGTTCTTGCCTGGAGAATCCCAGGGACGGGGGAGCCTGGTGGGCTGCCATCTACGGGGTCGCACAGAGTCGGACACGACTGAAGTGACTTAGCAGCAGCAGCATAATAGAATTACTAGAGCAGAAGAATTTGTGATTATCTTTTTCAAACCACAGATCAGGACATAGGATATGAGGAAAGATTTCTTTTCAGATTTGTGAATTTATTTATAGGAAAATTCATATGAATTTATTAACATTAGATTCTATTGAGCCTTTACAGAAGTTCCTAAGTTAAAATAGTTAAAAGTGTATGATGATATGGGTAAAGTATGTGTATGATATGGGAAATTTCTGGTGGACATCCATGTAAATGAAATGCCATGTATGACATACAAAATTCTATACCTTTACATCTAAACTCTTGATATTTCTTATCCTGACTCTCTTCTTGAATTTTTTCCTTTAAAAAAACCACTCAGTTCTATTGAAATATACTTTATCTACAGTGAAATTCACCTGTTTTTAGTGTACATAGGTTGATGACTCTTGACAAATGTTATGTAATCCTTACAACCATGACTGATATTGTTTCCATCAAACCATTGTCCACCCCCGCCCCCCGCCCAAATTCCCTCAGGTTTCTTTGAAATCAATTTCCACCCTGTCCTCTACTGGATCCTGTCAACCCCTGACCCGCTTTCTATCACTATTGTTTTGTCTTTTCTAGATTTTTATATACCTGGAATAATATAGTATGTAGTCTTTTGTGTTGGGCTTCCTTCACTTGGCATAATGCTTTTGAGATTCATCATGTCGTTGAGCACATGAATAGTTTATTACTTTCAATGTAGAGTATTTTGCCTTTGTATCAAATACATATTTTGTTTATCCTTTCCCCAGTTCATGGACATCTTGATTGCTTCTAGTTTTTGGTGATTATGGATAAAACTACTACAACTAATAGTATACAGATATTTGTGTGAACATAAGTTTTTATTTCCCTTACCTGAGAGTGGGATTGCTGAATCATATGATAATAAAATATTTAACTTTACAAGAAAAATGCCAAACTGTTCCCCAGAGTGGCTGGACAATTTTGCATTCCCATCAGCAACCCATATGGGATCGGTTCATTTTGCGTTCTCAGCAGTGTTGAGGATTGTCAGGCCTTTTATTTGTAGCCTTTCCAGTAGGCATGTGGTGATATCTAACTGTGGCTTTAGCTTGCAATTTCTTAATGAGACAAAAGAGTATTTATGCCCAGAAAAGTGCCTGCCACTCCTCCTGCCTGTCGGGGCTGTTAGAGTGTGAATGAAAGTGAAAGTCGCTCAGGGGTATCTGACTCTTTGTGACACCATGGCCTAAACAGTCCATGGAGTTCTCCAGGCCAGAATACTGGAGTGGGTTGCCTTTCCCTTCTCCAGGGCATATTCCCAATCCAAGGATCAAACCCAGGTCTCCCACATTGCAAGTGGATTCTTTACCAGCTGAGCCACAAAGTGATTACATATAGTCTGGAATTGAGCTGGGTTTAGGATTTCTTGTTGCTATGGTTACCCTCAGTGACCCTCCCTTAAAGGCACTGACACATTCCTTCAGTAATGGGTCACTGCCTTGCGCTCCAGTGGTGCTTGGAGTTTGGGAATTCTTTCCTCAGTACAGTCAATACTAAAGGAAATCAGTTCTGAATATTCACTGGAAGGATTGATGCTGAAGCTGAAACTCCAATACTTTGGCCACCTGATGTGAAGAACTGACTCATTTGAAAAGACCGTGATGCTGGGAAAGATTGAGGGCAGGAGGAGAAGGGGATGACAGAGGATGAGATGTTTGGATGGCATCACTGACTCAATGGACATGAGTTTGAGTAAGCTCCTGGAGTTGGTGATGGACAGGGAAGCCTGGCATGCTGCAGTCCATGGGGTTGCAAAGAGTCGGACATGACTGAGTAAATGAGCTGACTGACTGACTCCTCCAAGGAGCAGTGGGATTTTGCCTGTGTCCTGGAAGCTGGAGGGTTCTGTCTCCTTTCTTCTGGAGCAGATGGCTTGTGCTTGGCTGAGAGGAGAGCACAGGGAAGTAGGCAGGGTTTCTTGACTGTGTCTCAGTGGTGGCCCAGTGCCATCAAAGGGGACTCTCTCAGGTCTTAGTGCCTCCTCTCCAGCATGCAGCTGGTGGAGGCTTGGGGAAAAGAGCTTACAAATGAGTGCAGACTGCCCTGTAGTGCGGGTCTTTCAACCTTATAAATTCATCACGAACCCCAAGTAGACCTCTAAGAATTCATTAAAGTTTCAGTTGTTTCTTCTTACCTCCTTTTTATTGGCCATCTTTTCCTGTCATGCTCTCCCAAAGGTTCAGTTAGTCAGTTCAGTCAGTCATGTCCAACTCTTTGCGACCCCACGGACTGCAGCATGCCAGGCCTCCCTGTTCATCACCAATTCCCAGAGTTTACTCAAACTCATGTCCACCGAGTCAGTGATGCCATCCAACCATCTCATCCTGTGTCATCCCCTTCTCCTCCTGCCTTCAATCTTTCCCAGCACCAGGGCCTTTTCCAATGAGTCAGTTCTTCACATCAGGTTAAAAACAAACAAACAAATCTGTCCTCTCTTTTCTTCAAAGGATCTTGCCCCTTGAAAATGTAATTCAGTAAATGGCTTTGTTATTTCAGCAATTGGAGCAACTCAGGAATAACTATGGTCTTGTCAGTTATCTATCCCTATCTGATAGTTGGGCTTTCCAGGTGGTGCTAGCAGTAAAGAACCCTCCTGCCAATGCAGGAGACATAAGAGACTCGGATTCGATCCCTGGGTTGGAAGATCCCCTGGAGGAGGGTATGGCAACCCAGTCCGGTATTCTTGCCTGAAGAATCTCCATGGAGCCTGGTGTGCTGCAGTCCATGGGGTCACACTGAGTTGGACACAACTGAAGCAACTTAGCAGGCATGCACCCATGTCTTATAGTTAAGGTGGAAGCCACATTCTCTTACAGCTTTTTACATCCTGAGGAGAAGCAGGACTTCTTTCAACCCATGTTCTTTTGGTTTGATCACTCAATCTACTATGCTATGTATCTTGGAATAGACTCTGGACCTCATAGGTCACTGCTGTAACAAATGTAATGCCAGCAAAAGGCACTCTATATCAAGGTCAAGTCCTTGAAATACTGCCATATCCCTCCCCTATCTCGACATTCCAACTCTGGAAAGTAGAGGGAACCCTGGAAGAGATAGGGCTTAATTGGGACCTTGAAAAGAGGAGAGAGACCCTTAACGAATGTGGTCAGAAGAAAACGTTTTCTTCTGTGAAGAAAACGATGTGCTGTCTTTCTAATGTCCTTCCCCCTTTATGTCTGTGGCAAGTCAGTTAGTACTGATCCAGCCACAGGACAGTCTCTTTAGGGCACTTCCATCTGATTTGAGCCACTTCTCCCTCCAAAAGATTGTTATCCTTCTCCATTCCATGGCTCTGTCTCCATCCAAAAGAACTGGCTATGTAACAATTCCCATGAGGTAACTTGCCTGTGTCCAGAAGTAAATATGGCTAGAGAATCATCCTTGGGCAAAGCCTTGGTTTACAATAATCACAGATTTGGCTAATCTTCAAGATTTAGCAGTGAGCTTGAGAAGATGGTTATCTCCCTGTAATTTCCAGTGTATGTTTTCTACTAGTACAAGAACCTACTCCACTGTAAATAATTCCGTCTCCTGACCCAGTTTAGCCAATTGAGAACTGGTGATTCTACAGTTATAAAGTCCATTCTTTTGCCTTCTATGAATACCTAAATATGTCTAAACTGACTCCAAGGTCTTATCAGATGATAATGTCTCAATGTGAATGGGTTTACCTTAAACCTTTCTGAAGTTCAGGTGAGAGAAGAGGGGCACAGAAGAGAGCATGTACTTGAAGTGAAGTGAAGTGAAGTCACTCAGTCGTGTCTGACTCTTTGTGACCCCATGGACTGTAGCCTACCAGGCTCCTCAGTCCTTGGAATTTTCCAGGCAAGAGTACTGGAGTGGGTTGCCATTTCCTTCTCCATAGGATCTTCCCAAACCAGGGATTGAGAAGATGGATTGAGAATGGGTTTACCTTAAACCTTTCTGAAGTTCAGGTGAGAGAAGACAGGCACAGAAGACAGCATGTACTTACTGGTGTTCTAATTGGGTGGGGTATGGACAGGTATTATGGGCACAGAATAAAGGAGAACAGAAATGAGAAAATGAAGTCATTGACAATGAACTTCACAAGTGTGATCCTGTGCCTAACCTAGCTGCCAGTGAATTACTTTGAGGAAGAAATGCCCTGTGTAGACAAGTATCTGGTTATCAAGGGAAATCATAATCCAGTTATGATGTTTTGATGGTCAGAAAGTTCCTATTTATCCCATTGCTCTTTTTTCTTGAGTTCTTTTTAAACTCAAGAGAAGAACTGGATGTGGGAAATTGAACAAATTCCAGTCTCTCTAAGGACTCTTCTATATGTATTTTAATATTTTTAACTTGTGATAATATTTCAACAATGTAAAAGTTATTATTATGGATAAATAAGATGAAACAGATTCTTTAAGCTGTTTTACTAGCTTTTTGTTGAGAGTTAAAAAAACTATGTATCATGGGCATTGATTTGGCATTTCAGTGCCTTTCCTTCATTGAGTGCTGATCATATTCCAAGCCAAATTTGTTTCAAAAAATTGAAGCAGTGGTCTTGGAAATGAAATGACAGCAATCTGTAATCCTTTATGAAAAAGATGGAATTGGTTTCCGACTTGGTGTCTCATGCTTGTTTTGGCACATACTGCAAGACACTGTGAAGAAAACTCATAGCCTGGATAAGGAAGCATCTCATATCCTTTTCCATCCAACCCCCTTGTAAAGAGTCAGAAATACACTGATGTGATCCAGATGGAATCCTGCACTTTTTGTAATAGTTTCACATCATGATATCTTGATAAACAACAGGTGGCAATCGAGGTATAAAAACATAACAAGTATATATTTCCGGGCAGGGGAGGAGGTGAAAGAGAGAAAAAAATAAGGAGTGAAAGAAATATGCAGAGAGAGATATTCCTGTTGACTTTATTTGCATGGTCAATATCAGGAATTTATTTGATGCAACATTTATTATAAAATCAATACCCAAGTTTCCAGTCTTGGAGAGCCACATGTCAGGAGCTTTGCTAAAGTCATTACAAACTTTATTCTATTTAGATTTCAGAACAACCAAATGAGTTAGTTACTATTATATCACATGTTAAATAAGTCATCCAAAGCACACATAGGTAAATGAATGAACCATGATTTGAAAACAGCTTGATCTAATTTCAAGGCACTAAACTGTTGTGATGGGATTTTGCCTATTTAATCAAAGTCTCAATAAATTCACTTTAATATATGGAGATTATCTGGGTGGGCCTGACCCAAACAAATGAGCTCTTTAATAGTGGTGTTTCTCTGGCTGGTAGCAAAGGTAGAAGTTAGAGAGATTAGAAGCAGGAAGGAGATTTGATATGAGGAATCCTACTGGTCACTGTGAATGATCTCCAGATGACATTCAGGAAACTGGGCCTTTGGTTCCATGGCCATTACAAACCAATATAATGTAACATAACCACATCTGAGAAGAAACTTTAAATGCAGTTGCATGGTTTAGATTCAGCTCAAGGCCCGTGATCCTACTCTTTGGCACAAGAATAGGAAGGCTTACTGCAGGTGGCATTCTTTCAGCCAGGGTCCCAGAAGAGAACTGAGTCAAGCAGAAGTTAGGAAAACTAAGTAGAGTCATGGTAGCCACAGCAGCCCTGCGACCACCAACATGTAATACTACTTAAAAATAAGTGTTTTTGTGTAAGCCATTGAGGTTTGGGGGTGTTACACAGCAAAACTAAGTGACACATATAGCATATACAGTTTTTTTTTTTATCCTTTTCTTTAGATTTAATATTTTGGTAGCATATTCATTGTCTATTGTCAAGTAACAGTATTACCACAAACTCTGTTGCTTAAAACAACACATGTTTATCATCATAGTTTCTGTGGGTCAGGAGTTTGGTAATAGCTTAATCAGATCCTCTGTTTTGGGGTCTGACTAAGTTATGGTCAAGATATTGGCCAGTGTTCAGTTTCATCTGAGGCTCAACTTGGGAAGAACCTGCCTTCAGGCTCAAGTGGTTATTGGTAGCATTCCCTTTTTTGCAGGCTGCTAGGCTGAGGACAGCATATTAAAAAACAGAGACATTACTTTACCAACAAACGTCCATCTAGTCAAAGCTATGGTTTTTCCAGTAGTCATATATGAATGTGAGAGTTGGACTATAAAGAAAGCTGAGTGCCAAATAATTGATGCTTTTGAACTGTGGTGTTGAAGAAGACTCTTGAATGTCCCTTGGACTGTAAGGAGATTCAACCAGTCAATCCTGAAGGAAATCAGTCCTAAATATTCATTGGAAGGACTGATCCTGAAGCTGAAACTCCAATACTTTGGCCACCCGATGCGAAGAACTGACTCATTGGAAAAGACCTTGATGCTGGGAAAGATTGAATGCTGGAGGAGAAGGGGACGACAGAGGATGAGATGGTTGGATGGTATCACTGACGCCATGGACATGAGTTTTAGTAGGCTCTGGGAGTTGGTGATGGATAGGGAAGCCTGGCATGCTGCAGTCCATGGGGTCGCAAAGAGTAGGACATGACTGAGCGACTAAACTGAACTGAGACTGAGGGCGAAGCTTTCTCACTGGCCATTTGCTGGAGAACCCCTTCACTTCCTTGCTGAGTGGCTGTCTCCACAGGGAAATCTTAAAACATGCCAGTTTGCTTCTTCAAAGTCAGAATGGGAGAGTCTCCTAGCAAGACTGATGCTACAACTGTGTGACTTATCACAGAAGTGCTATCCCATCACCTCTGCTGTATTTTATTGGTTAGACGAAAGCCCTAGATTCTGCCTCCACTCAACTGAGGGGAGTATACAAAGGTGTTAACACCAGGAGGAAGGGACCATGGGCAACCATCTTAGAGTCTGTCTACTACAGATAGAACTTCTCATGTCACTCAACATTCCCTCAAAATATAATTTTTAATGCTTGAGCAATACCTCATAAGAATGGACAATAATTAATAATAATTCAATCATTCTGTTATTCATCAGTTGGGTGGTTAGTTACCTTTTCTATTAGAATCATCATTCTGGAAAATACCTTGTACATTCATTTTTGTCTACCTGTTTACTTATTTTGTTTACATGCTTAAATGACAATTTGCTGAATTAAAGGCTATGATGGTTTTTAATGCCCTTGATAAATATTGTCAGGTAAGATTCATTGACTCACCATCCCTTGGCATTTATATATAATATGGTTAAATCTGAACTCTTTTAATAGGGCTATTGACTACATTTCATCTATTAATTAATTGTTTCTTTTCTATTTTCCTATTGCCATGTTAATATTTTTATTATTGATTTTAATTTATTTTTGTATATTAGAAGTATTAACCTGCTTTTAAGCTTGATCTCTGGATTTATTTTTGGTTCTTCTTTTACCTTTTTTTTTTTGATGACAGGTTAAAACTTTTATGTAATAAAATGTATGAAACTTTTCATTTGCAATTTCTTTCATTGTTTGGGTAATTAAAAATTTATTTCCGCTCCTGAGATCAGTGTCATTTTAACCTCTATTTTCTATTACATTTTATGGCTTTAGTTTTCCAATTTCATTATTACTGTGTACTAAGATTTATTTTTGTGCATGCTATGCTATGAGGCTTAAACTTATTTTCCCCTGAAAATAGCCAATGTGTCCATCATGATGTAATAAATGTTCCATCATGTCCAAATCTGCTTCTAAAGCTTCTGTCATTAAATATTAAATTCTTAAATATACTATGGCTTATTTCAAGAATGCTAATTTTAAAAATTATCCTGCTGATTCTCTAACCAATGTCACACTAATTTTAATTACTATGCTTTTAGAATATGTTTTCCTTCTCCAGAATATGCTTTAAAATATGCTAAAATTAGCTTCTAACTTAAGGGATGGGTGATATCGTTATGTATTTTGCCTTCTGTATTCAGTATCTCCATGGACTATCATATCATATTAATCTTAATGTTCTACCTAAAATAATCTAAGGAAACCA
The DNA here is from genome assembly GCF_055505025.1 of Bos grunniens. Taxonomy (NCBI): domain Eukaryota; kingdom Metazoa; phylum Chordata; class Mammalia; order Artiodactyla; family Bovidae; genus Bos; species Bos grunniens. Next base: position 118,089,493 of record NC_141194.1, on the reverse strand, counting down.
ACTAATATGTTTCAGTACAGATTCTTTATATAACAGAATCATTTCAAAGTGCATTGTGAAAAATTTAATTTTTATGAACAATATTGGCATTTTATTAAATAAAACCTGAATGAGCTCTTTAGAGAGACAGTTTACATTAATTGGGGAAAAAGAAATAGATAAAAAGTTCTTTCAATATTTTGTCCATCTTTGAGCATCTTAATTCCATTTAGATATTCATGAAAGAAGTGAAGCAGAGCTAAGCATATGCAGAAATGGTAAGTAGGAGCAAGGCAGAAAGTGATTATACAATAAGCACTAGTATGCAAATCATGTATGTTCATTTTCATAACATATGCATAAGTATATACACTTATATTTACTTCTAATGATATTATTGAGATATCTTTAAAATAAGATTGTACATTTTGAGAATCTAGAAACAAGAAAGGGCAGAGAGGTCTTTTGTCCATTTCTACATTTGCCCATTCTATTTTCTTTATATCTACTAGCTAACAAGCAATAGTCTGCCTGGAGGCAAATGTCCCATATAACTCAATCCTTCCTTTATGCTAACACATTCAAAAGGATATGCAAATTATTTAACAATAGTAAAGTCATCACAGTTCTCAGGAAAATAATTTCCATATTCACCAGGAAGTTTATATAGATAAATGAGCATAATAAATAGAAGCGAGGTCCTTGATCCTTGACCAACTCCTGCCACTTCTAGCCTCTTCTCAGTCATATATTCACGAATTGAAGTAATAAATAGTTTCAAATAGTAGTTTCAAATAATAGTTTCTTATTATTTGGATGACTTACATTTCACTGTTTATCTAGGGAAAGGGAAATGTCCATATATTTGTACTTCATGCCCTCATTGAACTTTCCTGACCCCTTCTTGTGTACTCAGATTTTGAAACCAAAATCAGTTTGTTTCTGTACAAAAGCAAAATTTGCATAATCAGTGTCTGCTATTCAGTGGAAAGGTATATGAAGAGACCATGATGGTTATTAGAGAGCATTTCTATGGATCTCTTCTGCTTGGGCATAGCAGCTAGTGTGATCCTGGGAACGTGAAGCAGGCAGAGAGGTAGGGCTCACAGCACACCATGATGGGCACTCTCCAGGTTGACAAGATTTAGGACGTTTCTACTATTGGACAGCAAAATTGGAGAGTGCTCCTCTTGGAAGGACACTGTACATTTATTTTCAAATATAGAGCCTGGATAAGAATCCTAATAAAATAGAGAGACTAACATTTATTCAAAAAATGATGTGCCAAGTGCTATACTAAACACTAAATGGTGTTTCATTTAATTATCACAGCAATACTATGAGGTAGGCACCATGATAATTAAAATGCCCATTCAATTTATTTTCCATACTAAAACACTTTGGGGAGTAAAATGCTAGCTATTAATATTTACACTCAGACAATAGGTATAACATGGGACTTTCCTGGGAAAACTGTAAATGTGATCACTCTTATCATCCCCATATTACAAATAAGGAAATTGAGGTTCAGAGAGATTAAGTAATATCCCCAAGCACCACAGCTAGAAAGTGACAGATCTAGGACTCTCAAATCCTTAAGCTTATCACATTATAGAGTAACTGATCCATTACAAAGCAGTAATTCAGGAGATATTTGATAGACAATGACAGATTAATAACATTTCTGCTCTACTTCCTTCAATAAAATCCTCAACAAAATAATTGAAAGATTAAGAGAAGGAGAAACCTCCTTTTTTATTCTATTGAAGTATAGTTGATTTACAATGTTGTGTTCATTTCTAGTGTACAGCAAAGTGGCTCAGATAAATATATGTGTGTATATATGTGTGTGTGTGTGTGTGTATTCTTTCTCATATTCTTTCCATTATAGCTTATCACAAGATATTGACTATAGTTTCCTGTGCTATACAGTAAGACCATGGTTTATCCATTCTCTATATATTAGTTTTCATCTGCTAATCCCAAACTTCTACTCCAGCCATTCCCCACACCTTCCCCCTTGGCAACCACAAGTCTGAAGTCTGTTCTCTATGTCTGTGAGTCTGTTTCATAGATAAGTTCATTTGTATCATTTTTTTAGAGTCCACATATAAGTGATATCATATATTTTTCTTTCTAACTTAGTATGATAATCCGTAGGTCCATCCATGTTGTTGTAAATGGCATTATTTCATTCTTTTTATAACTGTGTAGTATTCCATTGTATATATATACTACATTCTTTATCCATTCATCTGTCGATGGACATTTAGGTTGCCTCGTGTCTTGGCTGTTGTAAACAGTACTGTGTTGATCACAGGGATGCAAATATCCTTTTGAGCCATGATTTTCTCCAAATATATGCCCAGGAGTGTGATTGCTTTATTTTCAGTTTCTTAAGGAACCTCCATGCTGTTCTCCATAGTGGTTGTACCAATTTACATTCCCACCAACAGTGTAGGAGGGTTCTTTTTTCTCCATACCCTCTCCAGCAATTATTTTCTGTAGAATTTGAAGATGGCCATTCTGACTGGTGTGAGATGGTATATCTTTGTGGTTTCGATTTGCATTTCTCTAATAATTAGTGATGTTGAGCATGTTTTCTTGTGCCTGTTGGCCACCTGTTTATTTTCTTTGGAGAAATGTCTGTCTAGGTCTTCTGCCCATTTTTCTATTGGGTTGTTTGTTTTTTAGTTATTTAGTTGTATACTGTGTATATTTTGGAGATTAAGCCCTTGTCGGTTGTATTGGAAAAAATTCCATTTTAAAGAAATTAAGAATTCGTCAAAAATCCTGAATCACAACATACAGAATTTCTTACAGGATAGTATTTCTCCTGAGTCTCTTTTGCAAAAAAGGTACTTACACAAAAATCTAGTCAACTCAAACAGTAAAGAACCAAAACATGGAGAAGCCATGGTATGATACGCCTGGGATTAAGTACTGATTCCATTAATATTTGTAATTTAAAATGAAAAAAATATAGGAATTATAATAATAGAACAGAATATAAAGGATATAAACATTGATAATGCAAAAATTGTAATGGAGCTTACAAAAATGTGGAGGTATGAGGGAAGAGAGGAGTGGAAGAAAGTTTAAGTACATGAATATCTTTCTTATCAATAGAGAAAAATCAAGAGATATCATTCAACCTGATAAGTCAGTAAGTAGATGTTAAACATACTATCTAAACTTAGGAAGATAAACAGAAATATTAAAAATATATAAACTTTTAATATTACCAAAAATTAAAAAAATAATAAACATAATTAAACATAGAATTTCATAACTGTATAAAAAAGAAATCCATACTAAACACCAAAACAACAAGAAAGTAAATAAAATGATTAGAAAAAACAACCACCTTATGATGAATAAGGTAAAGCTGAGAATATCATGGTAACACATTTATGTATGTATTAGCTGATGCAACTACATAAATGAAGTGAATGAAAGTGACAGTATTATTCATATTTGCAAAATAATATGATTATCCATGTGATGAAACCCAAAAAGAAAAATTGAAACCCTACTAGAAAAAATAAGAGAATCAGTGAGGTATTTCATTACAAAGTCAGCAATGTTAATCAGTAACTTCTCTGTATATAAAAATTCAGTTCAGTTCAGTTCAGTCACTCAGTCATGTCCAACTCTTTGCAACTCCATGGACTGCAGCATGCCAGGCTTCCTTGTCCATCACCAACACCTGGAGTTTACCCAAACTCATGTCCATTGAGTCGGTGATGCCATCCAACCATCTCATCCTCTGTTGTCCCTTTCTCCTCCTGTCCTTGATCTTTCCCAGCATCAGGGTCTTTTCCAATGAGTCAGTTCTTTGCATCAGGTGGCCAAAGTATTGGAGTTTCAGCTTCAGCATCAGTCCTTCCAATGAACACCCAGGACTGATCTCCTCTAGGATGGACTGGTTGGATCTCCTTGCAGTCCACAGGACACTCAAGAGTCTTCTTCAACACCACAGTTCAAAAGCATCAATTATTTGGCACTCAACTTTCTTTATAGTCCAACTCTCATATCCATACATGACTACTGGAAAAACCATAGCCTTGACTAGACGGACCTTTGTTGGCAAAGTAATGTCTCTGCTTTTTAATATGCAGTTTAGGTTGGTCATAACTTTCCTTCCAAAGAGTAAGTGTCTTTTAATTAATGAGATATAAGTTACAGTTAAAGAGAAATCTCTGCCATCAATATCCATATGATTTCTCACATTCAGTCTTAGAAAGACATCTTGCCATTTGAAGCAACATGGATATCATGCTAAGTGAAATGAGGCACAGAAAGGAAAAAACTCCATGATCTTACTTTTATATGGAGTCTTTAAAATCTGTGTTGAATTCATAGAGGCAGAGAGTAGAATGGTGGCTACTAGGGGGGGGGGAGGTGGGGGAAATGTGGAGATGTTGGTCAAACAGAACAAAGTCACAGTAGGATGAATAAGCTTAGACATCTAATGCACAACATTATAACTACAGTTAACATTGTATTGAATACTGAAAATTTGCTGAGAGTGTAGATTTCAGGTGCTCTCATCACATTAAAAAAATGGAAAGACTATGAGATGATATGTTAATTAGCTTAACTGTAGTAATCATTTCACTATGTATATGTATATCAAATCATCACGTTGTACACGTTAAACATACAATGTTTATTTAAAAATAAAATTAAAAAAACATCTAGGCATAAATACCATAAGAAATGCACAGCATTTATATCAGCTAGAAACTTAAAAAATATACTGAGTGACTTAAAATCAGCTTTAAAGAAGTAGAAAGCTATATACTAAGTTGTTGGAGTATGACCTTCAATATTTGAAGTATATCAATTCTTTTTATATTGATCAATATATTCAATTCTAATCCAAACATTAACATGAGTGTAGCTATAACTTGACATAATGATTCTGAATTTCATCTGGATAAATAAACATGAGAATAGCAAGGAATCCTCTGAAAAAGGAGTATAAAGTAGGGGAACTAGGATTACTGTACACTACAATGTTGCATAAAGCAACAGTAATTAAAGCGGTTTGATTTTGGGACTTAAACTGACTGATGAACAGAATAGAGAGGCCAGTCAGATCCAAACACATCTGGAATTTAGTTTGTGATATAAAGTAGTATCTCTGGTAATGGGAAAAATATTAATAGATCATTCAATATATACACAGTGGAATATATTCAGCCTTTAAAAAGAAAGAAATCCGCCATTTATGATAACATAGATGAAACTTGAAGCATTCTGCTAAGTGAAATAAGTCACATAGTAAAAGATAAATACTGTATGATCTCAGTTATATGTGAAATCAAAAAAATAAAAATAAAATAAAAACTGAACTCAAAGAAACAGACTCATGTTGTGAGGACCTGGAGGGTGAGGGAAATAGGTAAAGGTGGTCAAAGGGTACAACCTTTGAAATATAGGGGGAAAAAGTTGTTCTCAGGATCTGATATGTATGCTTGCACACATGGTGATGGTAGTTAATAACACTGGAGAGAATACATGAGAGTTGCTAAGAACGTAGATGGGCTTCCTTGGTGGCTCAGATGGTGAAGAATCCGTCTGCAATGCGGGAGACCTGGGTTCGATCCCTGGGTTGGGACGATCCCCTGGAGGAGGGCATGGCAACCCACTCCAGTATTCTTGCCTGGAGAATCCCCATGGACAGAGGAGCCTGGCAGGCTTTTCAGTCCATGTGGTCACAAAGTGTCAAACACTACTGAGTGACTAAGTACAGTACCCAGAACAAGAATACAGATCTTAACTGTTCTTACCATCACCACCACCACAACCAAACAATGGTAATTATGTGAGATGAAGGATGTTAATAGATTTATTGTGGCAATCATTTCTCAGTATATACGTGTGTCAAATCATCAGATTGTTTGTACACCTTAAACTTATGAAATGCTGTATTTCAGCTATATTGCAACAAAACTGGAAAAAATATAGACATCAGAGCAACTGGCTAGCAGTTTTATTTTTTTTTAAATATATAATTGTAAATCTTGTTTCCTACTTCCCTCTTTAAACTGAAGGGTAGAGCAGATAGATCAAATATTTAAACAGAAAAAAAAATGCATAAATAAACCAGATAAAATCATGGGAAAATTTATGTGTGTATGTGGAGAGAGGATCTTTCTAACCTGAAAAAAAAAATCCATTACTGAAAATAATCATAAAAGGTAATTTTATTATATAAATCTTAAAAATTTCTGCATGACAAATATAATTATAACAGTCTAAAAAACTGACACATTTGGGAAGAAAGATTTCTAACTTCTGGGCCAGAGAAGACACTGATTTTCTTAATACTGAAATAACTCATACAAATGAATAAACAAGAAAGAGAAAATCAAGCTGATAAAAATAGCCAAAAGGGGAGAGGGTGAAACAGATCATATAAAAAGAATTTAACAAATGTTAAACCATGTATGTGTTCACAGATAAGTTAAACAATACAAAATAAAATGACAAAATACTATTTTTAAACTATCATATTAGAGAAGATTAAAAAGTGGTTTGAGGGACACAGTTGGAAAGCGTGAGGAGAAACAAGCACTCATATACTGTTGATAGAATCATAAATTGAGGCAAAGTATTTCGAAGGACAAGTTGTCATTATTAAAATTTTAAGTATATTATAACTTTTGACTTAGTGATTTGTCCTTTAAGTCTTTAGTATATAGATAACTTTGTGTATGTGATCAACTACATATGTAGAACTAAGCCTGTTGCAGCACCCAGGTTAGAAGGAGAAAATGACAAAATTTTAAATATCTTGTTGGTTTTGAACATCATGGTACATCTGCAATGCAATACTATGTATTTGTTTATAACAGTGAAATTAAAAAGAAAGATACATAATATATATTGTAAAATGAAAAAGAAAGTTACAGAACAATATGTGTAGTATACTTTTTCATATAGATATAAAAAAGTCAGACTTTCTATCTGTATACATATAGATATTTCCAGATATGCAAAAAGCTTACCAGTTATTTCTAGTGAGTAGGATTAGTATCTTAAGAGGGGAAAGGAAGTGAACTTCTTATTTTATTTTATGTATCTTAAGGCAATTTGAGTATTTTTCCACAATCACTTATTTCTTTTATAACAAAACTGGCTTGTATTTTATTAAGTAGCTGTTGATGGCCCTTTAGTTACAAATCTATTTTTAGATATCACTAGTGTGCTTCTCTAGTGCCTTTATGAAGAAGAAATTCTAGGCACCTAAGAAAATGTTTAGTGAGAACCTATTCTAGGTCCTTGGCATATATGGGGGAAATGAAAAATTGCTCATGGGAAAAAACAAAATAGAATTCATTTTTCCCTAGACTTGTGAACTCTATTTTGATAATTTGCATTACCCTTTGGCAATCCACTTTATCTTAAAATGCTGGGGATTCCTAACAAGAACATCATGCATGGTTACTTACAAAAGTACAGATAATTGTGATTAAAATTTCAAATAAATTAACTTTAAGAGCCATGCAAGGGCAACTAAGTACTTCTGTTCTGGGACTAGACATGCAATGCTAATCCTCAGTCAACATAATTATGTCCTTTGAGCCGTATATTAGAACTTGTAAGACATACATTCGGTCATAACAACAGTCTTGTATAGGCATGAAACTCTGAATGTCAATGGGGCATAAATGATCAGAAATTTCAAAATCCTCTTCCTGGGCTTTCTAGAATCTTCATAATTGTTCTCCATTCTCTTTTCTGATTTTCCTTCCTGTTCCTTTTCATTGCTTTGCTAAGGTCAAGAATCTCCCAGCCTTTCATGGACTTATGATTGCTCCTCCTACCCTTACACCCCAACTCACCCCAACATGCATTATAAAAGCATAGCCTGAGGGAGGAACAGCATAACACATTTCTGTTAAGAGCATGAACTACGGACCCATTTTCCAGTTTTGTGACTCTGGACAAGTTGTTTAAACCATATGTGCTTCACTCGCCCCACCTCACAGAGTTATTAGAAGTAAATTACTTACATTAAAAGACTAATAACTAATCTGTAGGGCTTACAGCAGTTCCCTTGGCACATAGCTGGCATCATGTAAGAACTTGTTAAGTCAACGAATAAGTCCTATGAGGCTTGGCATAGACATGACCACCATCAGGAAACTTTTCGCACTTTCCTCTTAGTTTTTCTCCTCTCTGTGCTTTGGCTTGATGTTATGTTTACTGGACCACATTTTCTAAAAATTAATTTATTTTTGGCCCCATGGAGAAGCATGAGGGATCTTAGTTCCCTGATCAGGGATAGAACCTGTGCCCCTTGCAGTGGAAGCACTGTGTCCTAACCACTGGACCACCAGGCAGTTCACCCAGAATGCTTTTTTTTTGTTTGTTTGTTTTTGCCCACTGTATAGCTAAGCTATTTATTTATTTTTTTATTTTTTTTTTATTTTTAAACTTTACATAATTGTATTAGTTTTGCCAAATATCAAAATGAATCTGTCACAGGTATACATGTGTTCCCCATCCCGAACCCTCCTCCCTCCTCCCTCCCCATACCATCCCTCTGGGCTGTCCTAGTGCACCAGCCCCAAGCATCCAGCATCATGCATCGAACCTGGACTGGCAACTCGTTTCCTACATGATATTTTACATGTTTCATTGCCATTCTCCCAAATCTTCCCACCCTCTCCCTCTCCCACAGAGTCCATAAGACTGTTCTATACATCAGTGTCTCTTTTGCTGTCTCGTACACCGGGTTATTGTTACCCTCTTTCTAAATTCCATATATATGCGTTAGTATACTGTATTTATGTTTTTCCTTCTGGCTTACTTCACTCTGTATAATAGGCTCCAGTTTCATCCACCTCATTAGAACTGATTCAAATGTATTCTTTTTAATGGCTGAGTAATACTCCATTGTGTATATGTACCACAGCTTTCTTATCCATTCATCTGCTGATGGACATCTAGGTTGCTTCCATGTCTTGGCTATTATAAACAGTGCTGCGATGAACATTGGGGTACACGTGTCTCTTTCCCTTCTGGTTTCCTCAGTGTGTATGCCCAGCAGTGGGGTTGCTGGATCATAAGGCAGTTCTATTTCCAGTTTTTTAAGGAATCTCCACACTGTTCTCCATAGTGGCTGTACTAGTTTGCATTCCCACCAACAGTGTAAGAGGGTTTCCTTTCCTCCACACCCTCTCCAGCATTTATTATTTGTAGACTTTTGGATCGCAGCCATTCTGACTGGTGTGAAATGGTACCTCATAGTGGTTTTGATTTGCATTTCTCTGATAATGAGTGATGTTGAGCATCTTTTCATGTGTTTGTTAGCCATCTGTATGTCTTCTTTGGAGAAATGTCTATTTAGTTCTTTGGCCCATTTTTTGATTGGGTCGTTTATTTTTCTGGAGTTGAGCTGTAGGAGTTGCTTGTATATTTTTGAGATTAGTTGTTTGTCGGTTGCTTCATTTGCTATTATTTTCTCCCATTCTGAAGGCTGTCTTTTCACCTTGCTAATAGTTTCCTTTGATGTGCAGAAGCTTTTAAGGTTAATTAGGTCCCATTTGTTTATTTTTGCTTTTATTTCCAATATTCTGGGAGGTGGGTCATAGAGGATCCTGCTGTGATGTATGTCGGAGAGTGTTTTGCCTATGTTCTCCTCTAGGAGTTTTATAGTTTCTGGTCTTACGTTGAGATCTTTAATCCATTTTGAGTTTATTTTTGTGTATGGTGTTAGAAAGTGGTTCAGTTTCATTCTTTTACAAGTGGTTGACCAGATTTCCCAGCACCACTTGTTAAAGAGATTGTCTTTAATCCATTGTATATTCTTGCCTCCTTTGTCAAAGATAAGGTGTCCATATGTGTGTGGATTTATCTCTGGGCTTTCTATTTTATTCCATTGATCAATATTTCTGTCTTTGTGACAGTACCATACTGTCTTGATAACTGTGGCTTTGTAGTAGAGCCTGAAGTCAGGTAGGTTGATTCCTCCAGTTCCATTCTTCTTTCTCAAGATCGCTTTGGCTATTCGAGGTTTTTTGTATTTCCATACAAATTGTGAAATTATTTGTTCTAGCTCTGTGAAGAATACTGTTGGTAGCTTGATAGGGATTGCGTTGAATCTATAAAGTGCTTTGGGTAGTATACTCATTTTCACTATATTGATTCTTCCAATCCATGAACATGGTATATTTCTCCATCTATTAGTGTCCTCTTTGATTTCTTTCACCAGTGTTTTATAGTTTTCTATATATAGGTCTTTAGTTTCTTTAGGTAGATATATTCCTAAGTATTTTATTCTTTCCGTTGCAATGGTGAATGGAATTGTTTCCTTAATTTCTCTTTCTGTTTTCTCATTATTAGTGTATAGGAATGCAAGGGATTTCTGTGTGTTGATTTTATATCCTGCAACTTTACTATAGTCATTGATTATTTCTAGTAATTTTCTGGTGGAATCTTTAGGGTTTTCTATGTAGAGGATCATGTCATCTGCAAACAGTGAGAGTTTTACTTCTTCTCTTCCAATTTGGATTCCTTTTATTTCTTTTTCTGCTCTGATTGCTGTGGCCAAAACTTCCAAAACTATGTTGAATAGTAATGGTGAAAGTGGGCACCCTTGTCTTGTTCCTGACTTTAGAGGAAATGCTTTCAATTTTTCACCATTGAGGATAATGTTTGCTGTGGGTTTGTCATATATAGCTTTTATTATGTTGAGGTATGTTCCTTCTATTCCTGCTTTCTGGAGAGTTTTTATCATAAATGGATGTTGAATTTTGTCAAAGGCTTTCTCTGCATCTATTGAGATAATCATATGGTTTTTATTTTTCAATTTGTTAATGTGGTGTATTACATTGATTGATTTGTGGATATTGAAGAATCCTTGCATCCCTGGGATAAAGCCCACTTGATCATGGTGTATGATCTTTTTAATGTGTTGTTGGATTCTGATTGCTAGAATTTTGTTAAGGATTTTTGCATCTATGTTCATCAGTGATATTGGCCTGTAGTTTTCTTTTTTTGTGGCATCTTTGTCAGGTTTTGGTATTAGGGTGATGGTGGCCTCATAGAATGAGTTTGGAAGTTTACCTTCCTCTGCAATTTTCTGGAAGAGTTTGAGCAGGATAGGTGTTAGCTCTTCTCTAAATTTTTGGTAGAATTCAGCTGTGAAGCCGTCTGGACCGGGGCTTTTGTTTGCTGGAAGATTTTTGATTACAGTTTCAATTTCCGTGCTTGTGATGGGTCTGTTAAGATTTTCTATTGCTTCCTGGTCCAGTTTTGGAAAGTTGTACTTTTCTAAGAATTTGTCCATTTCTTCCACGTTGTCCATTTTATTGGCATATAATTGTTGATAGTAGTCTCTTATGATCCTTTGTATTTCTGTGTTGTCTGTTGTGATCTCTCCATTTTCGTTTCTAATTTTGTTGATTTGATTTTTCTCCCTTTGTTTCTTGATGAGTCTGGCTAATGGTTTGTCAATTTTATTTATCCTTTCAAGGAACCAGCTTTTGGTTTTGTTGATTTTTGCTATGGTCTCTTTTGTTTCTTTTGCATTTATTTCTGCTCTAATTTTTAAGATTTCTTTCCTTCTACTAACCCTGGGGTTCTTCATTTCTTCCTTTTCTAGTTGCTTTAGGTGTAGAGTTAGGTTATTTATTTGACTTTTTTCTTGTTTCTTGAGGTGTGCCTGTATTGCTATGAACTTTCCCCTTAGGACTGCTTTTACCGTGTCCCACAGGTTTTGGGTTGTTGTGTTTTCATTTTCATTCGTTTCTATGCAAATTTTGATTTCTTTTTTGATTTCTTCTGTGATTTGTTGGTTATTCAGCAGTGTGTTTTTCAGCCTCCATATGTTGGAATTTTTAATAGTTTTTCTCCTGTAATTGAGATCTAATCTTACTGCATTGTGGTCAGAAAAAATGCTTGGAATGATTTCTATTTTTTTGAATTTACCAAGGCTAGCTTTATGGCCCAGGATGTGATCTATTCTGGAGAAGGTTCCATGTGCGCTTGAGAAAAAGGTGAAATTCATTGTTTTGGGATGAAATGTCCTATAGATATCAATTAGGTCTAACTGGTCTATTGTATCATTTAAAGTTTGTGTTTCCTTGTTAATTTTCTGTTTAGTTGATCTATCCATAGGTGTAAGTGGGGTATTAAAGTCTCCCATTATTATTGTGTTATTGTTAATTTCTCCTTTCATACTTGTTAGCATTTGTCTTACGTACTGTGGTGCTCCCGTGTTGGGTGCATATATAGTTATAATTGTTATATCTTCTTCTTGGATTGATCCTTTGATCATTATGTAGTGACCTTCTTTATCTCTTTTCACAGCCTTTGTTTTAAAGTCTATTTTATCTGATATGAGTATTGCTACTCCTGCTTTCTTTTGGTCCCTATTTGCATGGAAAATCTTTTTCCAGCCCTTCACTTTCAGTCTGTATGTGTCCCCTGTTTTGAGGTGGGTCTCTTGTAGACAACATATGTAGGGGTCTTGTTTTTGTATCCATTCAGCCAGTCTTTGTCTTTTGGTTGGGGCATTCAACCCATTTACGTTTAAGGTAATTACTGATAAGTATGTTCCCGTTGCCATTTACTTTATTGTTTTGGGTTCGAGTTTATACACCGTTTTTGTGTTTCCTGTCTAGAGAATATCCTTTAGTATTTGTTGGAGAGCTGGTTTGGTGGTGCAGAATTCTCTCAGCTTTTGCTTGTCTGAAAAGCTTTTGATTTCTCCTTCATACTTGAATGAGATCCTTGCTGGGTACAATAATCTGGGCTGTAGGTTATTTTCTTTCATCATTTTAAGTATGTCTTGCCATTCCCTCCTGGCTTGAAGAGTTTCTATTGAAAGATCAGCTGTTATCCTTATGGGAATTCCCTTGTGTGTTATTTGTTGTTTTTCCCTTGCTGCTTTTAATATTTGTTCTTTGTGTTTGATCTTTGTTAATTTGATTAATATGTGTCTTGGGGTGTTTCTCCTTGGGTTTATCCTGTTTGGGACTCTCTGGGTTTCTTGGACTTGGGTGATTATTTCCTTCCCCATTTTAGGGAAGTTTTCCACTATTATCTCCTCAAGTATTTTCTCATGGTCTTTCTTTTTGTCCTCTTCTTCTGGAACCCCTATGATTCGAATGTTGTAGCGTTTAATATTGTCCTGGAGGTCTCTGAGATTGTCCTCATTTCTTTTAATTCGTTTTTCTTTTATCCTCTCTGATTCATTTATTTCTACCATTCTATCTTCTAATTCACTAATCCTGTCTTCTGCCTCTGTTATTCTACTATTTGTTGCCTCCAGAGTGTTTTTAATTTCACTTATTGCATTATTCACTATATATTGACTCTTTTTTATTTCTTCTAGGTCCTTGTTAAACCTTTCTTGCATCTTCTTAATCCTTGTCTCCAGGCTATTTATCTGTGATTCCATTTTAGTTTCAAGATTTTGGATCAATTTCACTATCATTATTCGGAATTCTTTATCAGGTAGATTCCCTATCTCTTCCTCTTTTGTTTGGTTTGGTGGGCATTTATCCTGTTCCTTTATCTGCTGAGTATTCCTCTGTCTCTTCATCTTGTTTAAATTGCTGAGTGTGGGGTGTCCTTTCTGTATTCTGGCAGTTTGTGGAGTTCTCTTTATTGTGGCATTTCCTCACTGTGTGTGGGTTTGTACAGGTGGCTTGTCAAGGTTTCCTGGTTAGGGAAGCTTGTGTCGGTGTTCTGGTGGGTGGAGCTGTATTTCTTCTCTCTGGAGTGCAATGAAGTGTCCAGTAATGAGTTATGAGATGTCTATAGTTTTGGGGTGACTTTGGGCAGCCTGTATCTTGAAGCTCAGGGCTGTGTTCCTTTGTTGCTGGAGAATTTGCTTGGTATGTCTTGCCCTGGAACTTATTGGCCCTTGTGTGGTGCTTGGTTTCAGTGTCGGTATGGAGGCATTTGATGAGCTCCTGTCAATTAATGTTCCTTGGAGTCAGGAGTTCCCTGGAGTCAGGGTTTGGACTTAAGTCTCCTGCTTCTGGTTATCGGTCTTATTTTTACAGTAGTTTCAAAACTTCTCCTTCTATACAGCACCATTGATAAAACATTACATTAAAGATGAAAAGTTTCTCTACAGTGAGGGTCACTCAGAGAGGTTCACAGGGTTACATGGAGAAGAGAAGAGGGAGGAGGGAGTTAGAGGTGACCCAAATGAGATGAGGTGAATCAATAGTGGAGAGAGTGGGCTAGCCAGTAGTCACTTCCTTATGTGCACTCCACAACTGGACCACTCAGAGATGTTCACGGGGTTATACAGAGAAGAGAAGAAGGAGGAAGGTAACAGAGGTGGCCAGAAGGATCAAAGGGGGGAATGAAAAGGAGGGAGACAGATCCAGCCAGTAATCAGTTCCCTAAGTGTTCTCCACCGTCTGGAACACACAGAAATTCACAGAGTTGGGTAGAGTAGAGAAGGGTTAGGGAGGAGACACAGGCGACCTGGTGGAGAAAAAGGAGAGTCCAAAGGGAGAGAGAGCAGTCAAGCCAGTAATCTCACTCCCTAGTGAAAAATGGGTCCTGAAGATTGGGTCCTTAAAGGTACAAAATTGATAACTAATACCAGAAAGCAAAAATTAAAAATCTAGAGTAGAACTTGGAATTTCAAAAATATGATGTTAAAGAAAAGAAGAAGGAAAATAAAGAGAGAAAAAACGAACAAACAAAAACAAACAAGGTCGTGAAAATTATAAAGAAAGTACAGGTACAAAATTGATAACTAATACCAGAAAGCAAAAATTAAAAATCTAGAGTAGAGTTTGGAATTTCAAAAATACGATGTTAAAGAAAAGAAGAAGGAAAAGAAAGAGAGAAAAAACGAACAAACAAGGTCACGAAAATTATAAAGAAAGTACAGGTACAAAATTGATAACTAATACCAGAAAGCAAAAATTAAAAATCTAGAGTAGAGTTTGGAATTTCAAAAATACAATGTTAAAAAAAAAAAAGAAGAAGAAGAAAAATAAAGAGAGAAAACAAACAAATACGAACAATGTCACAAAAATTATAAAGAAAATACAGGTACAAAATTGATATCAAATACCAAAAAGCATAGATTAAAAATCTAGAGTAAAGTTTGGAATTTCAGATATACAATGTTATATAAAAGAAGAAGAGAAAGAAACAGAGAAGAAGGAGAAAAAAAAAAGTCACAGAAATTATATGAAAAAAAAACTATAGGTACAAAATTGATAACATATACCAAAAAGCGAAAATTAAAAATCTAGAGTAGAGTTTGGAATTTCAAAAATACAATGTTAAAGAAAAGAAGAAAAAAACAAAAACAAAAACAAACAACAACAACAAAAAAACAAGGTCAAAAAATTATAAAATATATATATATGAAGTTTGCTGAAGAAGAAAAAAATAGGGTCTTTTTTTTTTTTTTTTGCAAAGTAATAGGTTATAAAAGTGAAAATTAAAGGAACAATAGAGGACTTAAAAATTTTTTTTTTATTTAAAAAAAAAGAGAATGATCGTAAAAATAATAAAAATATATCTAGGACTTTTTTGGTTTTTTTTGTGCGTGTTGTGGGTTCAGTTCATTTTTGGCTAGTTCCTTGGTCAGATTTATATTTCTCAAGATCTATAGGCCCCTTCCTATGTAGTCCGTAGTAACCACAGGGTTTTGATCTATTGCCTGTAGCTTCCAAGGAGTTTCCCTCTGTTATATCTTCTTCTGTTTGCTAGTCTCTTCAGTATCTGGTTTCCGCCCTGACACAAAGGGCACGGTGGAGGACAGTTTTTTTTTTTTTTTTTTTTTTTTAGGCTTACTTGTTCAGTCGCGCTGTGGGGAGGGAGGGAGGGATGCTGCAAACAAATAACACTGGCGTGCGCTCGCAGTGCCTCAGCCACACTGGGTCTGCCCCCGCTCACGGCGCGTGTAGCCTCCCTGCCCACACTGCTCAGGCTCTAGGTTGTTCCGCCGGGAACAATCCGAGGCCGGCCCTGGGCTGCATGTACCTCCCAGGTCCAAGCTGCTCAGGTTCAGGCACTCGGGTAGTCCTCAGAGGTGCAGACTCAGTTGGGCCTGCGTTTTGTGCTCTTCCCAGGTCCGAGCAGCTCAGGTGATGAGGTGTTTGGCGAGCGCCAATGCTACGACTTATCGCCTCCCCGCCACTCAGTTATCTGGGTGTAAAACCGGCGCACCTTCAAAGGCAGATGTTGACCGTCCAGCCCCCCAAGAAGTTTTAGTTAGCAAAGAAGCCTGCTTACAGTTTTATAGATAATGTCTCTCTGGGGCTGCGATTGCCCCCTTCCAGCTCTGGCTGCCTGTCACTGGAGGGGGAAGATCTGCAGCCGGCTATCTCTGTTCAGTCCTTTGTTCCGTGCGCGGGCCTGGCGGTCTTAGGTTAGGGCTGGTTTTTCGCGTCGTAGATATCCCACAGTCTGGTTTCCTAGCCCAAATTATTTCGCTCAGATAGTGCTCAGGGTATTCAGGCCAGATTCTTACTCTCAGCGATGCAGCCCACGCCACGCCTCCCTGCCCATCCCCGGCTTGCTAATGGCGGATGCAGGCATCTGCGCTGCTTCTCCGCTGGGGGAGTTACCGTAGGGCTCGCAATCTGCGAGTTTTAATTGTTTATTTATTTTTCCTCCCTGTTATGTTGCCCTCTGTGCTTCCAAAGCTCGGCACAGATTCGGCAGTGAGAAGGTTTCCTGGTGTTTGGAAACTTCTCTCTTTTTAAGATTCCCTTCCCGGGATGGAACTCCGTCCCTCCCTCTTTTGTCTCTTTTTTTTTGTTTTTAATATTTTTTCCTACCTCCTTTCGAAGAGTTGGGTTGCTTTTCTGGGTGCCTGATGTCCTCTGCCGGCATTCAGAAGTTGTTTTGTGGAATTTACTCGACGTTTAAATGCTCTTTTGATGAATTTGTGGGGGAGAAAGTGTTCTCCCCGTCCTACTCCTCCGCCATCTTGGCTCCTCCCTCCAGACTGCTTTTTAATTGTCAGTTGTTCTAGAGCTTGCCTGCTGAAGTGATCCACAGTGAAGATGTTCTTCAGTTGGTAAATGCAAGGTTTTTTTTTTGTTTTTTTTTTTTTGTTTTTTAGGGCACGTATTTTGTTTTGTTTTGTTTGGTTTTTTTTTTTTTTTTGCCTTCCACCAAATCCCTAGTGCCTAGACTGGTGCCTAGGGCAGATGCATTTGAACAAACCAAGAAAAAAACTTCTCACTTCTTTTATATCCCCACCTATTATAGTGCTGCACAGGAGTATCAAGTAATAATAAAATTATTATTAGTAGTAGTGATTATAATGTGACACAGACTGAGTGCTACATGGCAGAAAGTGTGTTAAGTACTTTACATACAGAATTTTATTTAAGCCTCTTAACAACCCAGTAATGGAGGAGCTGTTAGTAGCCTAACCTTTGTAATGGAGAGAGTGAGGCTGAGCAAGACCCCCTTATACCTACTGATCATACAACCAGTAAGTCATAGAGTTGAAACCCTGGTGATCTGACTTCGGAGCTGCTCTCTTAACAAAACTGACAGTTGTTGAAGGTCACCTAAGCTATGTCACAGGTGGTGAACATTGTCTCATAGGCATTCACTCTTTGAAGGAAAAATGCCGTTTATGTAGATCCACATAAGCGTTGAATTTCTTTCAGGTACCTCTCCCATTAAACAGAAACAGTATAAGAAAGAAGGTGGGGGAGAATTATCTCATACGATTGTCACACTAACCTGTGGATGCCCAGCTATCACCTCTGTTGTACTGATAAGTGCATCAGTTTCAGAGAGATCAACATGAAATGCTGAGCTTTTGAACACATCTCAGTATGACTCCAAACACTAAACTAATTTTTGTTGTTTGTACCATAGATATTTCTAAGGAGGTTAATTAAAAATAATACAGCATTGATAATGACATTTTAGAAACTATGATATTTAGGTAAGAGAAATACTTATACAAGTAGGATTTTCCAAATGTGTAACATACCAGTTTTTTAGTAACCAGAGGTGAACCCTGGAGAAAATGATAGATGAAATAAGTCCAGTGGTGATCCTGCCACATCGTTTCCCCCTTAACCTAGTAATCATTCCAGAACAGTTCTGGTGGAAATATTTTTATCCTTGTACCTTTGAGATTTTTGGTTTTAAGGGATGTATGATTTCTGAATCAGTTGATGTTCTATAAATTTTCCAAAAAAGTACATTTGTTACTGAATTTTACTCCATAATTTTATCCTTTCTAAAACAGCACATATTTTTGATAGCAATTTTTTTAGCATCTCTCACACAAGTATATTTTAAACTATAGTTATGTTGGTAGATTTTAGCTTTCTTTGTAGAACACTTTCTCTACCCAAATCCTGACAATTTAGACCACCTGGTACACAGTTTATGGCTTCATATCTATACAGTAGCTGAAAATTCTGAAGCACATCTCTTTATGTGGAATCAGAGATATCATTATGCAATTCATCCCTTTCCTACTCTTGACTGTCTTGTCCCCAAGAAGATTTTATCATAAGTTCCTCATTGCCTGTCAAGTGTATCACCTTATCATTTACGTGACTTATTGTAAGTTTATGTACCCTAGCATATAAATTCATTTTATCCTAGCTTGTTTTTGTTTGAGTCCACATAAGATTGCTTTCCTTTGGAGACTAAGCTCTTTCTAAATATGCTTATCTGAACAAAATGCATAACGACCTAGAAGCTAAGCCAAGTGGTAACAAAATACAGAGTTTTGTCAAGTTGTCTTATGTTGATCAGCTTTTGGAACTGAGCCCCTTTAAAATTCATACTTTTCAGCGTGAATACCCTAAGCTGCAAAGTCAGGAATTCCAATTTGGTAGCATAGAGAAACATGTCCTTGTAATTAGAATGAGACCAATGGTATAATGGCCATTCATGCCACTGCACTTGGTTCCTTGAGCTTTGGGTCAAAAAAGCATACTATTAATCTAACACTTATATAAATAAGTAAACGTCATGTTCAATGTGCCAGATATCTCCCAAGATCAAACTGGTATGCAAATACTGACAGAAAGTCTCCTACTGTGACTTGCAGTCAGTATGCAAAGTGTTAGTCACTCAGTCATGTCCAACTCTTTGTGACCCCATGGACTGTAGCCCACCAGTCTTCTCTGTCCATGGGATTCTCCAGGCAGGAATACTGGAATGGGGTGCCATTTTCTTCTCCAGAGGACCTTGCTGATGCTGGGATCGAACCTGGGTCTCCTGCATTGCAGGCAGATTCTTTATCATCTGAGCCAAACAACTCCATATTGTTCGTCTCCAATAATGATTTTCATGTGAATCCGTGTTAGGACTGAACTTAATAGAAAGGAAGTCTAACTAGAAAGAATCCTCTGAAGTGCAAGAGTGCCCCTCATTTGGGAATAACATTCCCAGGACACAGGACACATTCTTTGTTTCTTTTGTCTAAGAGAGAGGGATATATTTGCAAATGATCTGAAGAAAATGAGAACTTTTATGCAAATCAATTACTACGCACTAATAAAAATGATCCCATGAGGCAAAGGAATAACAGTCCAAGGTTGGTCCATCTAGTATAAATAATGTAGCCTAAACTGGAAATGGATTAAGTAGAAATGTCTGAGTATTTCAATAAAAGTAAATGTCACACACACATATATAGAGATAGGGCCCAAGTATTCTGAAGATAAAAACTTGTAGTGTACAAAATCAAAAAAGAACACATTATTTCCTGAAAATTACCTTCAGAAACCATAGAGCATTGTTAAGTCAGACTCATTAGAGAGATGGCCAGTCTGAATTGCCGAAATGTCTTCAGTATTTAGAATTTATTTTATTTGGATACATTTTATTGCTCTAAACTAATTTAAATAATAATCAGTAAACATAGTCTAGTGGAACATTTAATGAGCTTGATTTTAATTAATAGATAAGGGTAATTTGTAACTGACTCATTGTTTATCTTCAAGTTGATTTTGCTAATGTCTTTGGAAGCATTTGTTTCTGCAAGCAGTTTACGATTCTTCAACATTTTTCATTAACATTTGCCAAACAGTTTTTGCATAGAAAAGTGCAAAAGGAGTGTTCAACCCAGAATTCTTTGTTATCATAAAATTAAATAAGATTTGAATGATTTTTATAGAAAAATTCCTCATAATGGATTAATTACGTGCAGGGCAAACTTTGGTAGTATTGGGAAAAAATTTTAAAGAGCTAGAAATCTAACAAAATTCTCCTTTACTCTTGCCAGACAGTACTGACATAGCTGGTTGATTTGATCAAATTAAGATATTTTGTTAAAGCACTATAAAACAAACAAACCCTTAGGCTATTTGATGGAATTGACTAGTTATATTTTTGTTTCAAACTGGCTGATTCCATACCGTCAAAGTAGAGAAATAGCCCAAATGTACTTGATTCCTTTAAATATATATTTATTTGAACTAATATTTTTTAAGGGGTGATGTGTCTCTCTTAAAAAAGATGTTTTGAATGCTAAAATTATTCATCAGTCCTTGAGAATTTATTGAGGTCATTCTGTGTGTTAAGGATAAAATTTTTAAGATTCTGCCTTTGCTTGCAGGTTGCTAACAGCATAACATATTATATACTTAATAATAACAAATTATGTATATTATTATATATAACTTGAGAAAAATATGAGTGAGTTTCATTCAGGCGTTCTTCCATTCAACTGAACTAACATGATTTGAGAACCTGTGCCAGGTTCTAAAGTATAAATGTGCAGAACATCACTTTTTTGCCATATAAGAGGAGATGTGACATGGAGAATAAGAGGCATCTGCTACAAACACTATGATTTAACAAAAATAAAGGAAACAAACACCTTTTCTTCAAAGATGTCCCAGGTAGGAACTGTGGCCTGAAATCATCTGTATAACTATTCTAATACACGACTTGCCCCATGAGGACCCAGTAGTGGTTGTGCTTTTGGAGTACGGAATCAACTGGAAATTAAATTGGAGAGGTGAACATTTGTTCAAACACTGTTGACACCTCATCCAGGTGACTCAGACCTAAGTTCCTTCTGCCTTTCTAGAAGTCTCCATCCTCAGATCCTATTAGATAATTAGTTTAGCACTCCATTCCACTTGACTTCTGTAGACATTGCTGAAATCTTCAGATCCCATTTCTTTCTTTCCTGAGCTAACAAACTGAACAGAGACATGTGTTTGTTAGTTTTTCAAAATCAGGTTGAGGGGAAGGTCTGTAGGAATTTTCCCACATGCCTTCTCTACAGGTACCCTATATTTTCATTCCACATTTTCAGATTCGAGTTGACAGGAATAATTAATTATACAAAAAGGCAAGGTACTCAAATCCAACAAACATAATGTATGGTTCTCTTTGTGGTTTTAATGAATGCATCCTTAGTATACCTTTCAAAGTACATATTCAGTGTGGTTCTGTGATAGTGCAGCCATACTCTCTTTTCTCTCTTCTTGTCATTGCTTCTGGTTAGTGCATTCTGGCTTGTTTATGGTCGATGCTTTCAAAGAAGCATGATTTATTGACTCCAGTGAGCTTGCTGAATATTTATTTATGTAAGTATAATTTAGTGTCTACAAAATAAAAAGCCATCACCCCTTCACCATTTTGGCTATGGATTTTTAAAACAAATTTATACATTAATGGTATTATTTAAAAATACTCTCCCACATTTTATCTAATTAGAAACCCTCTCAATTTCTGCTTCTTTTCTGTGCTCCCAGAGTATCTGTTCTTTAAGACCTGTATCCTATCATAGTCTTTGTCACACTCTATTATAATTTTATGCTTTCTTGCTTATTTTTTCACTGTGCTTGGAGTTCTCTACCCTAATGGCACTTAGTAGGGTATTAGTAGGTATTTGCTGAGTGAGCCATTGATTAAATAATAGGTGTCTTGAATACCTGGATTGTGTTAATTTTTCTTATTTTCAATACCGTGCTTCTTTTGGGATGTTTGCATGCTAAGTCGCTTCAGCTGTGTCTGACTCTTTGCGACCCCATGGACTGTAGCCTGCCAGGCTCCTCTGTTCATGGAATTCTCCAGGCAAGAAGACTAGCATGGGTCGCCATTTCCTTCTCCAAGGGATCTTCCTGACCCAGGAATTGAACCCGCATCTCTTATGTCTCCTGCATTAGTAGGTGATTCTTTACCACTAGCGCCATTTGGGGTGTTGACCATGCATAAATCCATACTGGATCCCTAAAATGATTGCATAAATATCAATACAGTGCTCAAGGCCTACAAGTGGTATCCATATGAGAAGATACAAATATAATCCATAAAACTGTGGACCCAATGGACCATTTTATAGACGTTCATTTTATAGATGAGGAAACTAAGTTTTTCATAGGAAAATTATTTCCCAAGGTCATCAAACCTTTTAGTGGTGGAGTCAGGTTTTCAGTCCAAATCTACTATATAGTATAAAAGGGAGAAGCCAAAAAGGGCTATGAAAATAATTTAAAGGTTAAAGGACATAGTTCAAATATGGGTTCAAGATGGGTTGGGATAGAACACATTCAAGGGGTAAACGATGACCCCTATCTCACCAAAACTAATTCAATAGGATAAAGGTATTGAATAAAATCAATGATCTGGGAAAGAGAGACAGAGGAAAAGTAGACCAATCACCATGTTTCCAGGATTCACAATTTAACATTTCCTAAAGTAAGAGTATATCTTATAATTAAAAGGATCTATGTGGGTCTTTAACCTGGCTGGGGACATTTTGAATTATATTGCTCCCTCCTCGATCTCTCCCACCCAATAAAAAGATGATTTATGAAGGGAAGCAAAATTGGTGAAACATTATATGTGATTGTGCTAAATTGAAGTCATTCTGTAGCACAGTTTAAGTATTTATTTTTCTGAAAGGACTCTTCTTGTTAAATACTTCTCATTCTATTATTTCTAGCCAGTGGAAATCCATCATGAGTATTTAAATCTCAAAGATGAGCTAGATTCTAAATCTGTACCTCATGTTTCTCAGCTGAGTCTCTTCTTCAAATTATATATGCATTTTCTGTATCTGTATTCCGATTCATTTTTCACACTTTCACAGTCTGGGATGGGAACCATGCATTTGCTAGTTCTTGACCTATTTTTAAGTTTTGTCAAATTTTTTTTCAACTTGTGCCTCTGCCCAGGAGGAACAACCACTTTAGATTGAATCACATTACAATCAGTTTTGTAAACTTAATCCAAATTGGGTCTTATACTATGTTTGTCTCTAATCAACTTAAAACTGAGTGTTTTTTTCCCAGTAATTCTGCTATTATGAGCCTTCTTTCTAGATATGTTTGTTCTTATTCTAAGGGCCTTGTCAGCTGTAATTCCAGAATATAGATAACTCTATAATCTCATGCTCAGCAATTATTTCCAGCTTGTTCTTGACTAAAATCTTTGACATTTCCTCTCATGTCTTCAGCCCTCAGTGGCCTCAAACTGTCCTGCTTAAATGACTTCCAACCATTAAAGTTTACCAATTTTAAGTGATTTTTTCCTACCATCCGAATCACTAGAGTTCCATAAGACTATAGGATGTGAAGTCACTCAGTCATGTCTGACTCTTTGTGACCCTATGGACTGTAGCCTACCAGGCTTCTCTGTCCATAAGACTGTAGGGACCATCCAATTAGATATTCTGTATCATGGTCAAGAACCCTGATGCCCAGAGAGATGAAATGATTTTTCCAAGGTCACATAAATTGGTAGTATCAGAGTCAATGTGAGGACTCAAGGCTCTTGATTTTTGTAAGATGGCTTTTCAACCCTACTGTAGTACGTTTATTTATATGACCAATGTCTTATTTTTCTTATGTTGTTTAGAGCTCCAAAATACTTGTAGCATTTTGTTTATCTTAACCTTTGACTTGAATTTTTGTGAAAATAAAGATACTGTAATCTATTCTTATGCTTATCATCCCAAATCATCAATAAAAGATGTCTTCATTTCCACCTATATCAGGAAGCCCATTAACATAGCATTTTAATTTGAATTAATGATAACACTTAGAAAGGAATGCTAGATCAAATACTATAACCGATCTTCATTATAATTCCAGTACAGACTAGCAGATGTACAGTTATAGCCATGTTGTGTTATGAACATTTTGAAAAAGTAATTAAATGAGTGGCTCTGGATAAGACGTTAGAACCAAGGTGATAAAGTCAATGATGCAGATCCAAACTGAAAAAAACAGTAACCCATAGTCAAAGTAATTCTTGTATTTAAATATTATTACCTATTGATTTTGTCTTAATATTTTTACTTTCAGAAATAGAGTGCTCCTAGGAATTCCAATTATTGGCATACATTTCTACACTGTTTATGAATTAAGACAAAAATCACATGCTGTTATAATGACATTTGGAGGCATTCAACAAAGGGGTAGCATAAAAAATCTATGGTTTTAGAACATGGAAACCCTTGGGTTTCCTTTCAAAGAAAATGTGTAACCAACTTCAATAGTGAGAATGGTTATGTACTCATGGTGCTAAAGAAAACCCCTGTGTTTCTGTTACAAGTGTGTATGTTCAAAGAGAATGACATATTCCAAAGTAAAGCTGAGTATTGACTCATAGCTCCTGTGCAGTCCATCTGCTGCTTTTAAAGTCTGCATGGAGTCCTTGAGGTGAATGTGAAGACAAACTCAACTGAGATAAGTAAAATTCTGTTCAGAAAAAGCAGAGGTACATATGCAATTACACACACACACACACACACACACACATGGGGCTTCCCTGGTGGCTCAGTGATAAAGAATCCACCTGCCAATTCAGGAGACATGTGTTTGATCCCTTGGTCAGGAAGATCTCCAGGAGAAGGAAATGGCAACCCACTCCAATATTCTTGCTTGGGAAATCCCATGGACAGAGGAGCCTAGTGGGCTACAGTCCATGGAGTTGAAAAGAGTTGGACATGACTTAGCGATTAAACAACAACAACAACAACAGCAAAATATATAAACAATGCAGATTTATTTTTGTTTATTTAAGTATTGACACATGCATACTTTTTGAGACACTAAGTTGCCTTTCTGCCAATAAACTCCAGTTTGCAACTGTTTTATTTTTTTTAATCATTAAGGAGTGGTTCATAGGCAATAAGCAAAGATTTTTTGTAGAGCATGAGTCACTGAAATCCCTTGCCTCTGATTTTTGTTTTTGATTTAAGAAGACCTGTACATATTCAAAAACAAGAATTGAGAAAATTACCTGGAAAAATCGATGCTCAGAGCTTCAATTACATGGACAGGTCATAAGAGAATATTTCAAGGGGAAGGGAAGCTGAATTACTGAGATAATTGTTTCCATTTCCCCATTCAGTTTTCATGTGTAAGCACAATATTTTGCAGTTTATATTGAAAAGCTTTTTGGCCATTTGTTGGTGCTACTGATGAATTCTGACTTCTCTTCATGGTCATTACTCAGATCTGAGAGCGTATGTTTTAAAGTAAAAGCAAGACAAACTTGCAAACTAAAACAAATTATTTGGAAGCAGGGACTGAGGGTCAAAAACTCCATTAGTGTCTTCAATCAATATAATGGAATTACCTGGGGAACTTGTTAAAAAATCCAGATTACCAGGGCTTACTAGACTCTCTTGTTACGGAGTATAAGAATACATATGTGTAAACAGCTCCCGGGGTGATTCAGATGCATTTAGCTAGGCTGGCCAGCACTAGTGATGTTTGGGAACTACTGAAGTACATCATAACAAATATTTAACAACTGAGGTTCCCTTAGGAGATTTCTATATGTTTCATAGTTTGAAATTATCTATTTTACCTGATTCTTTTACTGAGTGTATTTACACGTCATGTAAGGAGAGAACCATTTCCACTAAAATTTCCTGATCAGAGTAGTCCCCATGTGGTATTTTTATAAAAACACAACTGGAGAGATGGGTACAAGTCTATGCAAGCTACTATCTGGTAGACCTATTTGTGTGAAACTTTTATTGGCAAGATGTCTCAGAAATATTGTTGTTTTAGTGGCTAAGTCGTGTCTGACTCTTTGTGACTCCATGGAGTATAGCCTGCCAGGTTGCTCTGTCCATGGGATATCTGAGGCAAGAATACAGGAGTGGGTTGCCTCTTCTTTCCCCAGAGATCTTCCCAACCCAGGGACTGAACCCATGTCTCCTGCACTGCAGGCAGATTCTTTACTGATGAGCCCTATTGGGTTGGCCAAAAAGTTCGTTTGGGTTTTTTGTAAGATATTATGGCAAAACCTGAGTGAATTTTAGGCCAATCCAATAGCTAGTTAAATATAGGCTAGATGCTTTTGTTAAGAGTAAATAAATATATTTTCCCATTTGTCATAACAACCAGCACTCATCAGAATAAATGTTAATATTTATGAAATCCCATATAACTAATCTGATACAGTTATTAAGAAGATGAAATTAACAAAATTGCCATAGTTGCTATACATAGAATCAACTACTCAGATTCTTAGGCAATTCATTACTGAAGAAAATTACAGATCCCTCTCAAACCAGTCAGGAAGCTGAACTAGGAAAGTATCATATTCGAAATGATGAAAAAATTACTTTTGTTTTTCAAATCCTAATGTATCTGAGCTATCTCACTTGCTTGACTTCATTTTATATTTGCACCATTTAAATTTTGCCAATGGTTGGATCTCCTTGCAGTCCAAGGGACTCTCAAGAGTCTTCTCCAATACCACAGTTAAAAAGCATCAATTCTTCAGCACTCAGCTTTCTTTACAGTCCAACTCTCGCATCCATACATGACCACTGGAAAAACCATAGCCTTAACTAGACGGACCTTTGTTGGCAAAGTTATGTCTCTGCTTTTTAATATGCTGTCTAGGTTGGTCATAACTTTCCTTCCAAGAAGTAAGCGTCTTTTAATTTCATGGCTGCAATCACCATCTGCAGTGATTTTGGAGCCCCCCAAAATAAAGTCAACCACTCTTTGCACTGCTTCCCCATCTATTTGCCATAAAGTGATGGGACCAGATGCCATGATCTTAGTTTTCTGACTGTTGAGCTTTAAGCCAACTTTTTAATTTTCCCCTTTCACTTTCATCAAGAGGCTCTTTAGTTCTTCTTCACTTTCTGCCATAAGGGTGGTGTCATCTGCATATCTGAGGTTCTTGATATTTCTCCCGGCAATCTTGATTCCAGCCTGTGTTTCCTCCAGCCCAGCATTTCTCATGATGTACTCTGCATATAAGTTAAATAAGCAGGGTGACAATATACAGCCTTGACGTACTCCTTTCCCTATTTGGAACCAGTTCGTTGTTCCATGTCCAGTTCTAACTGTTGCTTCCTGACCTGCATACAGGTTTCTCAAGAGGCAGGTCAGGTGGTCTGGTGTTCCCAAGATCAGTCCTTGGTATTCATTGGAAGGACTGATGTTGAAGCTGAAACTCCAATACTTTGGCCACCTGATGCAAAGAGCTGACTCATTTGAAAAGATCCTGACGCTGGGAAAGTTTGAGGGCAGGATGAGAAGGGGACAACAGAGGATGAGATGGTTGGATGTCATCACCGACTTGATGGACATGGGCTTGGGTGAAATCCAGGAGTTGGTGATGGACAGGGAGGCCTGGTTGCTGCAGCTCATGGAGTCACAAAGAGTTGGACATGACTGAGCAACTGAACTGAAGTAAACACTTTGCCAAAGTAAGTACAAATGTTTTGCAGCAATGAGATGGTAAGTGGAAACATCTATGTCTCTGGAAGAAAAACAAATCAAAACATGATTTGCACCATTTAACATTTTCAATGACATTTTCAGCCACTGTAGCCAATGCCAAGCCCCCAAATTGATATCACTGTATGTAGAGTTGGGAAGAAATGCATAGTTGTGTCTCACAATGTGGCATGACCTGGTCGTAGCACACCATTGGCTGTATATGTTTAGGCTACAGCTACCAAATGGTAAGCAAGGAACCATCCTTTTACTTCCTCATATTTTCACATTCAGGATCACTGCTTGCTCTCAGAGAGTTCCTGTCTATTTTTAAAATTAATTAATTAATTTTAATTGGAGGCTAATTACTTTACAATATTGATTATGGTAGTTTTTGCCGTACATAGACATGAATTAGTCATGGCTGTACATGTGTCCTGCCATCCTGAACAACCCCCCTCCACCTCCCTCCCCACCCCATCCCTCTGTGTTTTCCCAGAGTACCAGTTTTGGATATTTTGCATATGGTAATATTCACGTTTCAAGGCTATTCTCTTATATTGTCCCACCCTGGCCTTCTCCCACATATTCCAAACGTTTGTTTTTTACTTTTGTGTCTCTTGCTGTCTTGCATACAGGGTTGTCATTACCATCTTTCTAAATTCCATCAGTTCAGTTCAGTCACTCAGTCATGTCTGACTCTTTGTGACCCTGTGGAGTTTAGCATGCCAGGCCTCCCTGTCCATCATCAACTCCCAGAGTTTACTCAAACTCATGTCCATTGAGCCAGTGATGCCATCCAACCAGCTCATCCTCTGTTGTCCCCTTTTCCTCCCGCCTTCAATCTTTCCCAGCATCAGGGTCTTTTCAAATGAGTCAGCTCTTCGCATCAGGTGGCCAAAGTGTTGGAGCTTCAGCTTCAACATCAGTCCTTCCAATGAATATTTAGGACTGATTTTTAGGATTGACTGGTTGGATCTCCTTGCAGTCCATATATATGCATTAATGTACTATATTGGTGTTTCTCTTTCTGGCTTACTTCTTTCTGTATAATAGGCTCCAGTTTCATCTGCCTCATTAGAACTGACTGAAAATGCATTCTTTTTTATAGCTGAATAATATTCCATTGTGTATATGTTCCACAACTTCCTTATCCATTTTTCTGACGGTGGACATCTAGGTTGCTTCAATGTCCTCGTTATTGTAAACAGTGCTGCAATGAACATTGGGGTACACGTGCCTCTTTCAGTTCTGGTTTCCTCCATGTGTACGCCCAGCAGTGGGATTGCTGGGTCATATGGCCATTCCATTTCCAGGTTCTAAGGAATCTCCACACTGTTCTCCATAGTGGCTGTACTAGCTTGCATTCCCACCAGCAGTGTAAGAGGGTTCCCTTTTCTCCACACCCTCCAGCATTTATTGTTTGTAGACTTTCTGATGGCAGTCATTCTGACCAGCGTGTAATGGTACTTCATTGTTTTTTTTTGATTTGCATTTCTCTGATAATGAGTGATGTTGGAGAGCTCCCATCTTTTATGGAGAAAATAAACAAGGAGACAGACAAGTGTTATGTAATGAAATAAGTACTTGGAAAAGGATGAACACTGGGTGGTTAATGAGAACCAAAGAGGGACAGCTAACCAAAGTTTGAGGAAGCTTCCCTGAGGAGGTGACATCTAAAGCAAATTTCATAGCATATACTTGTGGACCATACTTTGATAAACCTTACACATATTGTGGACTTCTCTTGTTGATCAGACAGTAAAGAATCTGCCTGCAGTGTGGGAGACACAGGTTAGATTCCTGGCTCAGGAAGATCCCCTGGAGAAGGGAATGGCTACCCACTCCAGTGTTCTTGCCTGCAGAATTCCGATATCTATTATATATTGGGTTGGGGGCAGAAGAGTAGCTGAGTCTGGATGGATAGCCAAGGACCGAGTCTTAGAGGAACTTGAGGGGCATGATTAGGAGCTTGGATATTACATCTGTTGTTCATAGAAGAGCACTGAAGGTTGGGGAATTAGTGGATACATAGCAGAAAATGCATTTAATGAGGAGGGGGATGGGCTGGAGGTAGAGAAAAATCCTGTGTAAAACTCAAGGAACTCATACATTCCACATGGAGAGAGGCCTGTAAGCAGAGGGTTTACTTTGATACATGACAGTATGGGCTTGAATAAAGGTATGAACTTGGCTGTGGATTGTTTTTTATGTTCCTGTCATATATGTGTAAGTAGGTTGTAAGCTTCTTGAGTTGAATATAAAAGTTTAGAATGTTACCAATTCCACAGATATCTCTGAAGTCATGTGGTGGTATGAGTGCATGTTAGGTCTCCTCAGTAGTTTCCGACTCTTTGTGACACCATGGACTGTAGCCCGCCAGGCTCCTCTGTTCATGAGATTCTCCAGGCAAGAATACTGGAGTGGGTTGCCATGCCTCCTCCAGGGGATCTTCCCAACCCAAGGACTGACCCCACATCTCTTATGTCTCCCGCATCAGTAGGTGGGTTCTTGACCTCTAGTGCCACCTGGGAGGCCCATAGTGGTATATAGAGAAGCAAATTATACAAGAATTTTATTGTATGTTTCTATTTACACATGGTGTTTGAGTTTATGTGGAAATATTCCCCACCTAATCACTAAACTATAAGAAACGGAAAGAAATTTGTTTAGGTCTTTAACAAACACATGCAAAATCAACACGAGCTGTAAATGTAATTAAAAACATCATATCACTTACTAGTATATAGAAATATTAGGTATTTAATTTTAACATTTACAAATTATTTATACATGTAGACCTCTTTCTTTGCCAAAGAGTGGTCAAAGATTTTGAATATTTGGACATTTTCTATTTATAAATGAGTAGTTGTACTATTTTAATAATACAGGGAAATCAATTTTAGTGACTTACTCTTACACATGTAACAATGGGCTATACAGGAAATGACCTTGGATTTGATTGTGATCTAAAGACTTGCAATGTTGTGTTATATTTTCCAGTAAACCTCTCATAATCAAGCCCTCTATTATCAACACAGGTTATTTCTCAAGTCTAAGTAAAAATAGCATATTTTCTTTGGAAAGGATTTGAAGAATACAATTTATTTATCACAACACAAATTGTGCCCACTTAATATTAAATATACTAAAAATAATTCATACAATTTACTAGCATTAGCAGATAAGCTGAGCAATTGTATAAAAGCACTGCTATGTATGACATATACATAGGACACAGACACATTTGGTGATAGGACTGAATTTTCTTTGGTGTTTTAGCCTGTGCCCCATATTGCATAAATGATGTTTTAAATTTATTCTTTAACTTGAAATATTTGGTTAAAAGAAGAAAAGGGATTTAATGTCACAGGTGAGTGTTTGCTCTTTCTGTAGTTAGAATTCTTCATTTAAAACTAAAAAGGTAAGCATAGCCTGCACTGTACTGCAGTAACGATGTTAAGAATCTTTATGTTTTAACACAAGGGCTTATATTTGGCTCACCCTACATGCCCCACAGAAATGGGCAATGAGACAAGGTAATGATGGTAGGTTCACAGCTCAATGGATGACCCATGTGTGATGCTACCAGTTCAGTTGTTGGCTACCAGAGCACAAGTGTCAGGGCAAAAAGCATGGAGACTTTCACCTAATCTTAAGTGCCTTGGAGGGGAAGCGATACAAAATTGTTTCCCCTCATATTTCATGGGCTAGATTTAATCACATATTTCCACCTAGCTGCAAAGTAGAGTGGGAATTCAGTTATTCCTGTGCCCAGAAAGTAGACAGAAATTGGATATTGGTGAATGTTGGACTACCTTAGAGAATAAAAGACTAATATGTTAAATATATGGAATCAGGACAGGAAAAGCTCAAGAATTCCACTCAAATTTCTTTGAATCTGTATTCTCTCATTCCAAGAACCGTGTCTTCCATGATTTTGTATCTTCAGTGAA
Organism: Bos grunniens; assembly: GCF_055505025.1. Classification (NCBI taxonomy): domain Eukaryota; kingdom Metazoa; phylum Chordata; class Mammalia; order Artiodactyla; family Bovidae; genus Bos; species Bos grunniens. The sequence continues at coordinate 118,057,908 of NC_141194.1, read as the reverse complement.
TATGACAATGCCTGAGTACCTAGGCATTCAAGAAAATTTCTGTTGAATGACTGATTTCCCTAGAATCTATAGAAAAGTGAGAGTTAGAATTGCTTGAATTCTAAGGGGTAATTGAACACAAACCACACGAACACACACAAAACCCACTAGATTCATTAGATAGATAAAAGGATATAACCAGTTAATCATAAATGAACTGATTGAAATCAGTTTGGTATAATCTACAAGTTCAACATAAGTTCTTTCTTCCTGAGTGGAAAGACATGTCTAGTTAATAGAATTCCAAAAGTCAGATGACGAAACTGAACCAAAATAGCCGATCAAGGAATCCTGTCAGCATCCCATTTCGGCCTACCATAAATTCCATCCCACGAGCTGTTGATGTGGTAAAACCTCCATCTGTGCTGTTTTAGTATCCACAAAACATAACCAGAGAGCTGAGAAGCACCTTAGCAAGTATTCGGTCTAGGGATGGTTAGTAATTGGAAGAGCTCCACTCCCAAGGCAGACATTTTGCTTGCTCTTTCTATAAGTTTGTAAGTGAGCTGAAGGCTATGCAGATAATTTGATATATATATATATATATATATATATATATAATGCCTTACACTGTAAGGTACTGTACTATGAACTTTATATGAATTATCAAATGCATTCTTTACAGCAAGTCTACAAGATAGGTAATATTATTCTCTTCATTTTACAGGTGAGGGAACAGAGGCTTAGAGAGGTTAAGTAACCTGCTAATGGTTACATATTTGGTAACTAGAAAACTTTGCTTCCAAATTCAGTGCTCTTAACCTCTGTTCTCGGTCATTGGGATATTATGCAGTTACTACAGGCTACAGAGACAGTGTTGAACCAAGACACTCAGAATCTTTCTGAATACTGTGACACAAGTAATTATGTCCAGCCAATGGTGATTGTCAAGGAATTTGAAACTTATTTCCCTTGTCAACTGCCTTAGTTTGCATGAGGTGTTTAGGATTCAGGAGCAAACTGGCAGAGTAGAAGGACCTTGAGCTCACCTCCTCACAATATCACACATAAATCGCAACTAACTGTTAAACAACCCTCAACAAAAAAAAACGAACCTACCGAAAAGATCTTCTACAACATGAAGAAGAAGGCACAGTGAGATATGGTAGAAGTAATTCACTTGCAATATAATAAAATCCCTCCATTCACATGGGAAAACTGAGGTCCAAGAGAAAGATGTCTAAGGTTACCTTCAGGGAGATGGTGTCAGACCTTGGAGTGGAAGAACACAGCAGTCCTGACTTGGAACCCCAGGCTCATATACCAGGATATCTACTGAGATCTCTGCTCTAACAAGGGCAGCAGCTTAGAAATCAGGGACCCTTGGTTTCTTTCTGACAATGGACCCACAAGAGAACAAGCCTTAGAGCACAGTGTACTCCATCACTTCTAGAAGATCCGATGGACACTTTGTCAATATTTGCCATAGCATTTAGTCATACAGATTAGGTGTGCTGGGGGTTGCACAGAATTTCATGGAAGGGTCAGTGACAGTTCTAGTTTGATTACCCCCAACTAGGCTAAATCACGTCTGTTACTTCCCGTCACTGATGAATCTGACTCACAGAGAAGGAAATCCAGAGAGCCACAGAAAGGGTAATGCTACACAAGAGGAAGAGAGATTTAGAAAAGGGGAGATAATGGAAAAGAGATAAGATTATAAAACATTTGTTATGCTGATGAGTAGAGAGAGGCTGTTCACAAATTCTTATGGCTGTTCCCACACTCCAGTTATTTGTGTCCTTAAATTGAACACCTAGACAAAATATCTCACTTTAGCATGAAGACTGTGGCTTCTTCACTGCTTTTTGGCCCAAGATCTCCTCAGTTCTTTGTTTTGCATGGCCTGGATTTCACCTTTTCCACGTAGCCATTCTCCAGCTGGCAAAGTCAGTGTCTAGGGTACCCTGGAGTGCATAGCAAGGACCCTTGAAGGCGAGCTGAGTATCTGCCGTCTATCTCAGCCCACAGCTGTGGTGAGTCTTTTCTTCTGGTGATTTTCAATGCACCCTCCAGCTCAGAGATGAGAGCCTGCTTTGGATGAGGGTTTCAGGGTTGTTGGATCACTCGAACCTTTTCAAGCAAACTCTGAATTTCAAGGACACAGTGGGTTACAAGAAGTAGGGGCTCTGGCTGCCTTCACAGGAACTTTCCTTACAATTCATTTTCTATTCATGCGTGGTGTGCATCATGCTCGTCATATTGTGAAGAAAGCAACAAGAAAAGGACCTCATTTTCCTGCATCTCATTGTGTTAGCAGAACAGCAACTTTGAATGAAAGATGGAAATTAGGGAGGGAAATTCTACATTATCCTTAAGAGCATTTGACAGAACATCATATTCTATGTAATTTAAATAGCCAAATAGAGCAAGCAGAGTTTAATTAAAGGCAGACTATGGGCTACAAACTTCTGACAATGATTTGAAAGGGTGCTTAACAATATCTTAACTTGACTCATTTTGATTCTTTTTAAGGCCCCAGTATTATTACTCTGAGTATATACCATCCCCAAATTAAGAGAGTTGTAGATGTAAGCCTTGGCAAAAGACATCCCACTGTGTGAGTTTCAAAACTAACATTTGTGATCCATTGTTGGTAAAGTATACTGTGCTTGTGTCAGACGGGATGTCAGGGAGGGGTTTGTGTGTGTGTGTGAGATGGGATGTCAGGGAGGGGTGTGTGTGTGTGAGAGATGCGGTGTCTGGGAGGGGTGTGTGTGTGTGTGAGACAGATAGGGTGTCAGGGAGAGGTGTGTGTATGTGTGTGTGAGAGATGGGGTGTCAGGGAGGGGTTTGTGTGTGTGTATATGTATTTTCATGGAAAGCTCAACCTGCTGAGAGGCACGACCTGAGTGAATTTAGTACAGTCCAGTGTCTGACTTTCAGCCTCAGCATCAGAGATTTTCTCATTTCTACACTCCCATGGGAGGACAATTGCCCCTGAATATGTATTAATATCTTCAGTCAAATTTGAAGACCTGGCAGTTATATTCACCTGGAGATGATTAATAACTTCTTTGAATGCTATTGGTATAAAAATGAGGAGGTTCAAACTAAGGTACATGTGGGGACCCTGGTTTACATAAACTCTAATCACATACATTCTGGAAAAAAAGGAGGAAAAGCACAGAAAATGCCTTGTCTAACAAAAGCTACCAATTAGGTCCAAACTCGAGAAATAGCGGGAAAGGGGATCATATTACCCATATTTCTGAGGCTGACCCTCCAAGATTAATCCCTGCTTATGGCTGGACGCTCTTGGATCACTGACATTCTGGAAAGGGCCCATTTAGGTTTAATGATGCTGGAACTCTGTGGCACTGCCACCTCAGCCTGGTCCTCACACTGTTATCTTATGCTCTAGTTTCAGTACTTTGATCCATGTTGTATATTCCTGTTTATGTATTTCTGTTCGTTTCCTTCCCCACTAGCCTCAGAGGATTTATGGTCAGGGATTAAGGTTCTGCTTTGTCCCCACTCAATCCCTCTAGGAGTGCTGTTGTTATTGTTCTGTTGCTCAGTCGTGTCCGACTCTTTTTGACACCACGGCCTGCAGCACACCAGGCTTCTGTGTCCTTCACTATATCCTGCAGCTTGCTCAAACTCATGTCCATTGAGTCAGTGATGCCATCCAGCCATCTCATCCTGTCACCCCCTAAGAGTGTAGCTGGTGCAGCTCAGTCCCATGGCTCAGTACTGGCTGCCTAGTGCTAGAGTTCCCTGTGCTAACTGACTGTCTTGACTAGATCCCTGCTTAGAGCTGATGGCTAGACCCTCTTGGTACATTCCTTAGGAGGAGAGGCATATATACACTTGACCCCGAGGCAGAATTGGCAACAACAATAACCTGGGACTCCTGGTAACATTTATGGATTTCATGGATAAACCCAAAATCTTGTTTAATTTTCTAGATAAAAATCATAGCTGACTTAAGGAAGTGATTCAGATGGCTGTAAGATACCCAATCTGCAGCAGAGGAAGCTATGAGAGTAGAATTTTATTTACATATTTATAAGAATAAAGGACTCTGATTTTATAATTTTGCCCTCACAAATATCCTTCATATGTGAGGAAGGAAAAAAGGCATTTTTGATATCCACATCTGTAGGCTTTAGAGAACCACTCCAGCTTAATAAAAAATGAATCAGAAAAAAATAACTCAAGTTGGGGACAGATTAAACATATAAAGAACAATGGTGACAATAAAACAGTTAAAATTGAATAGCTATTGCTAATAAACATATGAATTATAATAAAAATGATGAGTAGTATCTTAAAATAGAAAATAAATTCTGTAAAAAATAGTTGCTTAGAACTCAACATTTCCAATCTGTGAAACCAAAGATAGGAGTTTAGGAAAGAATAAAAATAGCAGTAGGTCTCAACACAGTGCATTGTGGCTACATGATGATTCTTCAGGTTTTGTAGATTGATATGTCAATATTCATTTCAAGTAAGTGTTTTCCAAATTTTAGGGTATAGAATTATGTAGTACCTCTTTGAAATAAGTGCCAACAAAAAGAATGTGAAAAATGCATTCAGAAAAAGATGAAAAGATAACAAAAAGCAAGTTAGAAAATAAAAAGTAAAATTTTAGAAATAAGACCAGATATGTTGGTAATTATAATAAATTTGAAATGATGAAATTAATTCGTTAAAAGAAAGTTGTGAGAAGTGTACTGCTCACAAGGAAAACATCTATATTAAATTATATAGAAAGATTAAAAACAAAGAAGTGATTTAACATACATTAGGAACATGCAAATCAGAAAGCAGGGCAAGCAATATTAATATAAGATACAATGAAATTTTAAACAAATAGTATTATGCTCAGAACAACACAGGAGTAAAAATATACAAGGTAAAAGCCTTTAAAAATCACAAATTTGATTAAAAACACAAATCACAAATTTGATTAAAAACACAATTACATTGAAAGACATTAACATAGTAAGTAGGACAAAGTCAATAATGATACAGAAGATTTAGATAAGCATAAAGGAAGTTGATTTAACAGATATTAGAACAGTTTTTTTTAAAAAAACAAATAACATATATTTCCCCATGTGTCTATGGAACTTAAAGAATTATGCTCCTGAACTAAGAAAAAACTTTAATAGATTCAAAAAAGTCTAAATTTATAGGCCTCATTTTCAGGCATAATGTACTACTAGAAATCAAGAACAAACAATAAAAACCTATGTGTGTGTGTGTGTGTGTGTGCGTGCATGTATGCGAATGTGTGTTATAGCAGTTTGAGAAAACAGGAAACATTATAGAATAACAGTGGAACATTATTTTTTTGACAACAACAACCAAAAAAGGAGAATTAAAAGCTCTGGCAGGGGGAAAGCCCTAGGAAACAACAGGAACAAACTCCTACACAAGAAAGTCATAGTCTAAATGTAAAGCAAATGAAAATGGAGAAAGATTTTCAGTAACTGGTAGAATATAATAAAAAGAATCCATCTGACTTACACAGGGAAAATCCTGTCTTTTAAACAATTTTCTTATTTTTGTATAATTTCAAATTTACAGAATAGTTACAAGAACACTGAAATTTTATATCCTCTCTTCAGATGACCAGCTGTTTATCTTGTATTTATTGCCTCCTTTCTTCTGCTTACTTTGGGTTTATTTTGTTATTCCTTATCCAATTCTTTAATGTAAAAGTTGATGTCTGAATTAGAATCTTCCTTTCTAACATAGGTATTTAGATTTATAAATTTCCCCCTACCTACTGCTTTATCAGCACCATCCCACATGTATTGTGTCTTTATTCAGTTCAAAATGCTTTCTCATTCCTATTTTGATCTTTTTTTTCACCGATGACTTATTTGGAAATGTATTATTTAATATCTAAATATTACAGATTTTCCAGATATTTTTCTGTAATTGACTTATGATTCAATTATAGCCAGACCACGTAGTGTATGTTTCATGGTTTGAATGCTTTCAAATTTATCAACATTTCTTTTATGACCCCAAACATGTATTTTTTTTTAAAGCATGAAAACAAAAATAAAAGCATGTATATTTTTCAGTTGTTGGGTAGAGGATTCTAAACTATCAGTTAGGTGAAGGAGGTTGATAGTTGTTTCAAGTATTCTATTTCCTTCATGATATTCTGTTTACTCTTACTGAAAGAAGGTTGTTGCAATCTCCCATTGTGATTGGAATTTATTATTTTTTCCAGTTCTATCAATTTTTGCCCCGCATATTTTGAAACTTTTTTTTATCCTCTCAATGAATCTTCTTTCTCTAGTGATTTATTTGTTTTTTTAAAATATTTATTTATTTGGCTGCACTGGGTCTTAGTTGCGGCACAGAGGATCTCAAATCTTCTTTATAGCATGCGAACTCTTAGTTGTGGCATTGGGATCTTGTTCCCGGACCAGGAATTGAACCCAGGACCCTGCATTGGGAACGTGGATTCTTGGCCACAGGACAACCAGGGAAATCCTTCTCTGGTGATTTAAAATGCTGTTACCTATGTCACTGATTTTCAAAGTTTGGTTATGTTGTGCTTTGGTTTTCTTCCTTTAAGCCCCTGTTTAGGTTTTATAGAGTTTTTTCTTTTCCTTTTTTTTTTTTGGTCTCTAGGATTATAATGTTGATCAACTCTGAAAAATTTCAGCCTTAATTTTTCAAATCTTATATTATTTTATTTTTAACTTGAATTTCATATATGTTAGGCTACTTTTTGTTATCTCATATGGTTGCTGATGATGTGGGGTTTTTCCCATTTCTTTTTCTCTATGTATTTTGTTTTCAGAAGTTTCTACTGCTATGTTATCAATTTCATTAACTTTTTCAACTGCAGTGTTTTCACTGAACTCTATCTGATCATTGTGCAAACTCCAAAAATCTCCTTCAATTCTGAAACTTCCATAAACTGTTTTTACTAAACCAGGGTAATGTGAGCTATTTTCTTATCTTTTATCTCTGGGAATCAATAAATAGTATGCTTGTGTTACTTGCTCAGTCATGTCTGAGTCTTTTTGTGACCCCATGGACTATAGCCCACCAGGCTCCTCTGTGCATGGAATTCTCCAGGAAAGAATACTGGAGTGGAGTATTAAAGTTGATAAATAATGATACAACATATCTGTTTCTCTGCTTATAGAAAATTACCTGCAAAATATTTGGTGGTTCACATATTTGGTGAATTTATGAATGAAAATAGGATGGAGGTGTTAAGGGTCAGTTAAGGTGGATATTTCTCTTCATAAGGTCTTCCTTATTATTTGCCTTTTAAAATATGATCACATTCATATATTACTTAGAAAATTATATTGGAAAAGTTAAATTGTTTAACTCTGTTTAACTACAGACAAAATACATCTGCATAATTAATATCTGCCAGAAAATTTAACTGGAATGTTGAATGCATTCTTCAGAAAGAGGCATTCTGTTGGTTAAGCAGTGGGGTTGATTATTTTAGATTCTTGCAATCCTATAGCTGCATTAGGCAAAATTAGTTAAGTAAAGTACCTGAAACTCTATATCAGAAATCTTTAATGCATGGTCCATGGAAAATTGTGTAAATGTTAACTGCTCCACAAGTGATTAGTGGTGTTAAAGGAAAAATAAATAAAAATTTAAAAGAAAGATTAATTTCACAGAAGTTCCCTTCCAAATTGCATTGTTACTAGATTATTTTAAAATTTTCATATGTACCAAAAGATTGCATTGATCTGTTAATCTCAATGGCCCTTCACTGAACAGTCCCAGTTACCTTGGTTAACGAACTTGAGTGTCATTAACAAAACATTTTGTGATCTAAATCATGCACACAATTAAAAAAAAAAACAAATTCTAAATGTATTAGAACAAAAAATTCAATAAATTTTTACTAAGTAAAGACACCAATTTTACTAGTACCCATTTACATTACCACCAGCATCCCATAAACCTCACTGGAGCCACTTCCAACTCTTTATTCCTAAACAGGTAATTGCTTTTGTATTAGCATAGATTATTTTTTAACCTTTATGTAAATAGAAATATACATGTAAATATATAAAAAGAAATATATATATGTAAATAGAAATAGATAGCATCACTGACTCAATGGACGTGAATTTGAGCCAACTCTGTGAGATAGTTAAGGAGAGGGAAGCCTGGCATGCTGTAGTCCATGGATTTGCAAAGAGTTGGACACAAATTAGCAACTGAACAACAACAATAAATAGAAATATAGTACCATGTCATTTAAATATTATTTTTAGTTTGCTATATATGCCTTTTTCCTTGCAAATAATCCATCAAGATATATCCCCAATTCACACACAAAAAATGGATCAATGGCTGCAAATTGTGTACTAAAGTATAAAAGTAGCAATGAAAATGGTAATGTAAATAGTACAATTCAGAGTAACATCACAGACATAGCTAAAAAATTGGACTCTAGTGAGAATATGGAACATACATCTGTGAATTTAAGAAAGAAATATTAAATCTGTGAAACCTGGTGTTTTCACTAAAGCACCAAGAAAGGAAAACTGGATTGGAAAACAGTGAAAGAAATATTTGAAAAATTAGATTTCATTCAACCAGTGATGAATTTTCTCCTAATTACAGCAATTCACTGTAACAAATTTTGCTAAACTGTAGCCTAAAGCCATCAACAATTTATTATTTCCAAGCAAAATAATGATGTCACTGGTAAACCAATCTTTTCCCAACTGATAATGACATAAATGTATCCAGAAAGACATGGATAAATTAATTACTTAAATCAGAGAAGATACAAAGAATCATATTCATCATGACAAAATAGTTACAATGAGATACAGTTAACACTGAAGAAAGTTATTAAACTCAGATATATATGTCTCTTATGAAATTGGGCATTGTTTCTCTGCTATAAATGACTAGAAAGGTAGGCAAAGTATTTCAAATGACTCTTTTCAAACATTGTGCAAAAAACAGCACAGGCTTTCTTTTTTGATTTCTTCTGTGATTTGTTGGTTATTCAGCAGCGTGTTGTTCAGCCTCCATATGTTGGAATTTTTAATAGTTTTTCTCCTGTAATTGAGATCTAATCTTACTGCATTGTGGTCAGAAAAGATGCTTGGAATGATTTCTATTTTTTTGAATTTACCAAGGCTAGCTTTATGGCCCAGGATGTGATCTATCCTGGAGAAGGTTCCATGTGCGCTTGAGAAAAAGGTGAAATTCATTGTTTTGGGATGAAATGTCCTATAGATATCAATTAGGTCTAACTGGTCTATTGTATCGTTTAAAGTTTGTGTTTCCTTGTTAGTTTTCTGTTTAGTTGATCTATCCATAGGTGTGAGTGGGGTATTAAAGTCTCCCACTATTATTGTGTTATTGTTAATTTCTCCTTTCATACTTGTTAGCATTTGTCTTACATACTGTGGTGCTCCCATGTTGGGTGCATATATATTTATAATTGTTATATCTTCTTCTTGGATTGATCCTTTGATCATTATGTAGTGACCTTCTTTGTCTCTTTTCACAGCCTTTGTTTTAAAGTCTATTTTATCTGATATGAGTATTGCTACTCCTGCTCTGCCTTATGATCCAGCAATCCCACTGCTGGGCATACACACTGAGGAAACCAGAAGGGAAAGAGACACATGTACCCCAGTGTTCATCGCAGCACTGTTTATAATAGCCAGGACATGGAAGCAACCTAGATGTCCATCAGCAGATGAATGGATAAGAAAGCTATGGTACATATACACAATGGAGTATTACTCAGCCATTAAAAAGAATACATTTGAATCAGTTCTAATGAGGTGGATGAAACTGGAGCCTATTATACAGAGCGAAGTAAGCCAGAAGGAAAAACACCAATACAGTATACTAATGCATATATATGGAATTTAGAAAGATGGTAACGATAACCCTGTATAGGAGACAGCAAAAGAGACACTGATGTATAGAACAGTCTTATGGACTCTGTGGGAGAGGGAGAGGGTGGGAAGATTTGGGAGAATGGCATTGAAACATGTAAAATATCATGTATGAAACGAGATGCCAGTCCAGGTTCAATGCACGATACTGGATGCTTGGGGCTGGTGCACTGGGATGACCCAGAGGGATGGTATGGGGAGGGAGGAGGGAGGAGGGTTCAGGATGGGGAACACATGTATACCTGTGGTGGATTCATTTTGATATTTGGCAAAACTAATACAATTATGTAAAGTTTAAAAATAAAATAAAATTAATTAAAAAAAAACATACATTTGGGTACACAAAAAAACAGCACAGGCGTATGAATCTTGAGAGAAAGGAAACAGACAAGTTGAATCTTTCATTTTCCATGAATTTCTATCTGGAGGCAATTTTAAATCTATTACATAGGAATGGGAAACTCAAGAAACAGAGACCTAGCTGAGTTGAGGAAACAACTTGAGTTTTTCAAAGACACTGATGTTGCTGGAGTTGTGGGAAATTCTAGAAAATAAAGAGCTATGCAAGAAAGGGGCTTCCCTGGTGGCTCAGTGGTAAAGAATCCAGCTGCAGTGTGGGAGACCTGGGTTTGATCCCTGGGTTGGTAAGATCCTCTGGAGGAGGGCATGGCAACCCACCCCAATATTCTTGCCTGGAGAGTCCCCATGGACAGAGGAGCCTGGTGGGCTACAGTCCATGGGGTCGCAAAGAGTCTGACACTACTGAGTAACTAAGCACAGCGCAGACCCTCTCTAGCAATTCTGAAGAATAAGACGTGAAAGGATCATGCTTATCTACAAGTAACTTAACTGCTTTCCAAACCAGATTTCAGCACATTTTACAAAAAAAAAAAAAAAAAAAACCTTAATAATTAAAAATTTCACAAAGTTCAACCTTCAAAAAAAATGGTTAGATATGTGACAAAGCAGGAAATGTGAATCATAACTTCGAGAAAAATAAAGGCATCAGGAACTGATTTAACATTGGTAGAGAAGAGGAAATTATCCAACAAGAACTAGAAAACAACTCATTGAAATGTGCTCAAAGAATGAAAGGAAAATATAAACAAAACCAAGAAAGAATTAAAAAGATATTTTAAAATCCCTAACTAGAACTTCTAAAGCTGGAAATTGCAATATCAGAAATGGAAGTGTTTGAGAGCAGATTTTATACTTCAGGAGGAAATACCAGTGAATTAGAAGGTACAGCAATAGGGAGCTTCCCTGGTTGTCCAGTGGTTAGGACTCTGTGCTTCCACTGCAGGGGGCAGAGATTCCATCCCTGTTCAGGGAACTAAGATCCTGCATGCCATATGGTAGAGCAAAAAAAGAAAAAAAAAAAAAAAAATGAAGTTACAATAGTGGAAATTAGCCAAAGTAAAGTACAGAGAATGGAAGAAAAGAATGAACGCTGTCCTCGTTGACTTGTAGAAAAATATCAAACAATCTAATGTGTAACTGTGGTCCCCAAAGGGGAAAATGTTGAATAACTGTTGCCTGAAATTTTTCAAAATTTAATGATAACTAAATATCTGAATCAGAGATCAAATTGCCAACATCCACTGGATTATCAAAAAAGCAAGAAAATTCCAGAAAAACATCTATTTCTGTTTTATTGACTATGCCAAGACCTTTGACTGTGGATCACAATAAACTGTGGAAAATTCTGAAAGAGATGGGAATACCAGACCACCTGACCTGCCTCTTGAGAAACCTGTATGCAGGTCAGGAAGCAACAGTTAGAACTGAACGTGGAACAACACACTGGTTCCAAATATGAAAAGGAGTATGTCAAGGCTGTATATTGCCACCCTCCTTATTTAACTTCTATGCAGAGTACATCATGAGAAACGCTGGGCTGGAAGAAGCACAAGCTGGAATCAAGATTGCCAGGAGAAATAGCAAGAATCTCAGATATGCAGATGACACCACCCTTATGGCAGAAAGTGAAGAGGAACTAAAAAGCCTCTTGATGAAAGTGAAAGAGGAGAGTTAAAAAGTTGGCTTAAAGCTCAACATTCAGAAAACTAAGATCATGGCATCCGGTCCCATCACTTCCTGGCAAATAGATGGGGAAACAGTGGAAACAGTAGCTGACTTTATTTTCTTGGACTCCAAAATCACTGCAGATGGTGACTGCAGCCTTGAAATCAAAAGACGCTTACTCCTTGCAAGGAAAGTTATGACCAACTTAGACAGCATATTAAAAGCTGAGACATTACTTTGCCAACAAAGGTCTATCTAGTCAAGCTATGGTTTTTCCAGAGTCATGTATGGATGTGAGAGTTGCACTATAAGGAAAGCTGAGTGCTGAAGAATTGATGTTTTTGAACTGTGGTGTTGGAGAAGACTCTTGAGAGTCCCTTGGACTGCAAAGAAACCCAACCAGTCCATCCTAAAGGAGATCAGTCCTGAGAGTTCATTGGAAGGACTGATGGTGAAGCTGAAACTCCAATACTTTGGCCACCTGATGTGAAGAACCGACTCATTGGAAAAGACCTTGATGCTGGGAAAAATTGAAGGCAGGAGGAAAAGGGGACAGCAGAGGATGGGATGGTTGGATGGCATCACCGACTCAATGGACATGAGTTTGGGTAAACTCTGGGAGTTGATGACGGACAGGGAGGCTTGGTCCATGGGGTTGCAAAGAGTCGGACACGACTGAGCGACTGAAATGAACTGAACTGAGATATATGAAAATGCAAGAGGTTCAACAACATCCAAAAGTAATAAAATAAAGAAAATCATGTCAATGTACATCTTAATTAAAGCTGAAAAAGAAGGACATTATGAAAAATTTGAAACAAGTCAGAGGGAAAAAAAAAGAAAGTGTATTAAGAATGGCTATAGTGTTCTCACCACAGAGATGAGTGACATTTTTAAAGTACTAAGAAACAAATGTCTGGTGACCAATATTCTATATCAAGGAAAAATATATTTCAGATGAATGTTAAATACAACATTCTCAGAAAACCTACAGGAGAGAAAATTTATCTCCAGCAGGCCTACACTACAAGGAATGATAAGAGGAATTTCTTCATGCAGAAGGAAAATAATACCAATGGAAAATTGGATCTCTTTCTAATGAGATGAAAATTACTAGTAATGGTAAATATGTGGGTAAAATAAATATTTTCCTAAGTTTAATTTTGTATTTTATAACTGATATGAAAACAAAAATAATAAAATTGTATCCTTATATTTTTAACAAGTAAACAATATGACAGCAATAGCATAAAGGATGAGAATGGGGAAATGAAAGTGAAAGTTGCTCAGTGGTGTCCGTCTCTGTGCGAACCCATGGACTATATATATGGTCCATGGAATTCTTCAGGCCAGAATAGTCGAGTGGGTAGCCTTTCCTTCTTCATGGGATCTTCCCAACCTAGGGATGGAACCCAGATTTCTCTCATTGCAGGTGGATTCTTTACCAGCTGAGCCACCAGGGAAGCCCAAGAATACTGGAGTGGGTAGCTTATCCCTTCTCCAGCAGATCTTCCCCACCCAGGAATTGAACTGTGGTCTCCTGCATTGCAGGCGGATTCTTTACCAACTGAGCTATTTTTCAGCTCCTACATTATAGGGGAAATTGTGTATAACTATTTGAAGGTAGAAAGTGATAACTTACAGAAAATTAAACCTTTTGCAACTTATTTTAAAACAGTAAACCAAAAAGGTACAGACTACAAACTAAAAAAAACTACAATGTTAATGATTCCAATTATACATAGTGAAAAAGTAGACATCTGAGCAAAATGTGATAGAGACCATGATAATCAGCAGCACACAAAGTGGAAGAGTAAATACCTATCAAACATGAAAATAGGTCTCTTTAAACTTTGCTTTACTGATATATGAAATATGAATCAGCTTCCTGCATATGTGGCATACATAAACCTGGAAGAGATGCTAGATCACATTCTGTTCTATTTATCACTGAGAATCCAGAAAAAAACCCAGTGAAAAACTGCAGAAGACCAAAATTTTAAATTCTCATTTAGTCAATGATTAAAACTAAAAAGCTGTACTACAAGTATCCCTGAAGGGGCACCAGCTCTCTGTATAGCATGTGACAGCTTGCTATGAAAATAAAGAAGTACCACCTGAATGTTATTCTATAAAGTACTTTAATCACAGAAAATACTTAATGATATACCTTGTTCTATTGCACTTCACTTTACTGTGTTTCAGATATAGCGTGTATTGTATAAATTGAAGGTTTGTAGCAATCCTGTGGTGGAGCAAGTCCATCAGCATCATTTTTTCCAATAGCGTTAACTGACTTCTGTCTCTGGGTCACATTTTGGTAATTCTCACCATATTTCAATGTTTTCCATTATTATATTTGTTGTGGTGATCTGTGATCAGTGACCTTTAATATTACTATTGTCATTGTCTTGGGGCTGCCATGAACCATGCCTGTATAAGACAGTGAACTTATTTGATAAATGCTGTGTGTGTCCTGACTGCTCTATCAGTCAGCTGGTCCCCCATCTCTCTGCTTCTCCTCAGGCTTCCCTATCCCCTGAGATACAACAATATTGAAATCAGGCCAATGAATAATTCTTCAGTGATCTCTGTAAGTGTTCAAGTGAATTGAGTAGTTGCATGTCTCTCATTTTAAATCAAAAGCTAGAAATAATTAAGCTTAGTGGGGAAGGTATGTTGAAAGCCGAGATTGACCAAATCTAGGCCTCTTGCAGGAAATGGTTAGCCAGGTTGTGAATGCAAAGGAGGGAAATTAAAAGTGCTACTCCAGTGAACACATGACTGATTTGAAAGTGAAACAACCTTATTGCTGATATGAAGAATGTTTAGTCTGGATAGAAGTTCAAACCAGCACAACATTCCTTTAAGCTAGAGCCTAATCCAGAGCCAAACCCTAACTCTCTTCAATTCTGTGAAGGCTGAGAGATGTGAGGAAGCTGCAGCAGAAAAGTGTGAATCTGGCAGGCATTGGCACATGAGGTTTGAAGAAGCCCATGGATCAAGAGGTAATTTTGTAAGACTATAGCTGCCATACATAATAATTCCTTTGATAGATTTGGGCAAAGTAAATTGAAAACTCTTTGAAAAGGATTCACCATTCTAGATGCCATTAAGAACATTTGTGACTCATAGGAAGAGGTCAAAATGTCAGCATTCACAGGAGTTTGGACAAACTTGATTCTAACCCTCCTTGATGACTGAGGGGTTCAAGACTTCAATGGAGGAAGTAACTGCAGATGTGATGGAAATAGAATGAAAATGAGTATTAGAAGTGGGGCTGAAGATGTGACTAAAATGCTGCAATCTCATGATAAAATTCCAGCACTTGAGGAGTTGCTTCGTATGGATGAGTGAAGAAAGGGGTTTCTGGAGATGAAATCTCTTCCTGATGAAGATGCTGTGAAGACTGTTGAAACAAAGGATTTAGAATGCCACATCAATTTAGTTGATAAAGCAGTGGCACAGTCAAACCTGTGGTTTTTCTAGTAGTCGTGTATAGATTTGAGAGTTGGACCATAAAGAAGGCTGAGTGCTGAAGAATTGATGCTTTCAAACTGTGATGCTGGAGAAGACTCTTGAGAGTCCCTTGGACAGCAAGTAAATCAAAACAGCCAATCCTAAAGGAAATCAGCCCTGAATATTCATTGGAAGGACTGATGCTGAAGCTGAAGTTCCAATACTCTGGTCACCTATGTGAACAGCCAAGTCACTGGAAAAGATCATGATTCTGGGAAATATTGAGGGCATGAGGAGAAAGGGACAACAGAGGATGAGATGGTTGGATGGTACCACTGACTCAATGGTCATGAGTTTAAGCAAACTCTGAAAGATAGTGAAGGACAGGCAAGCCTGGCATGCTGCAGTCCGTGGAGTTGTAAAGAGTCAGCCATGACTGAGGGATTGAACAACAGCAAATCTGTGGCAGGGTTTGAGAGGACTGACTCCAATTTTGAAAGAAATTTTATTGCGGATAAAATACTATCTTACAGCATTGCATGCTACAGATAAATTTTCATGAGAGGAAAAGTCAACTGATGTGGCAAACTTCATTGTTGTTTCCTTTTACAAAATTGTCATAGCCACCCCACAGCCTTTGTAACTACCACCCTGATTAGTCAGCAGCCATCAATGAAGCAAAACTCTCTACCAGCAAAAAAAAATTACGACTCCCTGAAGGTTCAGAAGATGGTTATCATTTTTTAATAGTAAAGTATATTTTTAATTGAGATATGTACAGTGTTCTTTTTAGACATAATGCTATTGCATACCTATTATAACAGACTATAGTACTGTGTGAATGTAAGTTTTACATGCAATGGGAAATTTAAAAATCTGTGTGATTCACTTTATTGCAATGGTCTGGAACCAAACCTGAACTATCTCTATGGCTTACCTTTATACCTCCTAAAACTGACTTGGTGAAAATTTTGTAAGCGATAAAATGGTGGACATTGAATGCATTTTTTTGAATGCTCTGTACAGAAATGGTCTAAAAATAACATCTTATATAGCAAAGTATGATTGCTCTTGAGAACACATATGTATATATGAGTTTTTAAGGGAAAGATAAGGTAAAATCATCTTCATAATAGAAGAGTGATATATGCAAGTATCTTGAAGAGCCTAAACCTATGATTTAATGGATAAAATATCATTATTTACAATACTGTGGATAACCTGTCAAAATATTTTAAATGCAAATGGTTACAAAAATATTCCCCAAAATTTGGCTGTTTCCTCAAATCTAAAGATCTTCCTCAATTCATTGAAGAGAGAAACCCATGACATATCATTAGGCATGGTCAAAATCCACACTTAAATGCTTTAATAGAACATGTAGAATATTTTTCAGAGCCAAATGAAACCAGAGACTAGAAATGGAATCTATTCTCTGACAAGTTGAAATATCCAGTGTTTCAGCTGTTGAGTGCAATGTGCTTGTCAACTTTGCATCTGATGGTTCACTGATAATAGTTTTTATTGAAGCATGTCTCCATAATTTATGGGTCCTCATTTCATCTTAATATCCCTATCAGCCTGAAATACTTGCTGCCATTACCAACAACCTATAATTGTGAGTTAGGACTTTCTAATTTTAAATCAGTAAACAGTAAGAAAAGGAACTGACCATGTTGCTCAGTGTATCCACAGGTCAGATATAGATTTTTGGTGAAAGAGCTACATTTGTAGACTATAGACTAACATAGTGTTAATTTTATAAAGTAGGAACACATATGATCAGATCGGATTAATTACTGTCATTATGTACATCAAGAGGGCAAGAATGGTTGTATGCAGATGAGGTTGGAGATTATTTTCTATAGTTTTCTACAGTTCATGAGAAACATGACAGTAGTTTGCATAAGCAGAGATTTAAATAGTTTGATATAAGGGATAGGAGTTTAGTGCATGGGACAAGATGATGGCAAAGTAAGAAGAGGGATCAAAATAAGGTCTATGTTTTGGCTTTTGTAGAATGTTTTTTCTTTTTGCTGTGACTAAGAGCACAAGAAAAAGAACAATTTGACAAGGACATTATGTTTTATTATTTGATTCTAAGGACTGTGAACATTCAATAGGGAGATACCACCGAAGGAAACTGTATGAGGCTGGTACAGAGGAGAGTGATTTTGATTGGACATTAACATTTTGAGGCCATCAGAATATCTATGCTGATTAGAACCATAGCTTTGAGAACATCATCCAGGAAGCCTGTGAGTGAAGAAACTATAGGGCAGATCAGTGAGGAATAACACATTTAAAGAACAGAGGAGTATGGGGTCAAAGAAAACAAAAAAGAGCCTTCCTTCAAGAAGGAATCAACTGACCAGAATTTGACTAAGACACAGAGTGGCATGAGAGCTGAAAGCATCTATTAGATTTCATGAAATAGAGTTTACTTAACAAACTTATTTTGAGTAGAATTATTGTAGTGATCAAAGTGGAACTCAGATTGGATTTGGTTGAAGAGTGAATGGCAAATGAATTGAAACAGTGAGTATGGACCACTTTTTAGAGAAGTTTGTGCTTAGTTCAGTTCAGTCGCTCAGTCGTGTCTGACTCTTTGCGACCCCATGAATTGCAGCATGCCAGGACTCCCTGTCCATCACCAACTCCTGGAGTTCACTCAGACTCACGTCCATCGAGTCAGTGATGCCATCCAGCCATCTCATCCTCTGTCGTCTCCTTCTCCTCTTGCCCCCAGTCCCTCCCAGCATCAGAGTCCTTTCCAATGAGTCAACTCTTCGCATGAGGTGGCCAAAGTACTGGAGTTTCAGCCTTAGCATCATTCCTTCCAAAGAAATCCCAGGGCTTATCTCCTTCAGAATGGACTGGTTGGATCTCCTTGCAGTCCAAAGGACTCTCAAGAGTCTTCTCCAACACCACAGTTCAAAAGCATCAATTCTTTGGCGCTCAGCCTTCTTCACAGTCCAACTCTCACATCCATACATGACCACAGGAAAAACCATAGCCTTGACTAGATGAACCTTTGTTGGCAAAGTAATGTCTCTGCTTTTGAATATGCTATCTAGGTTGGTCATAACTTTCCTTCCAAGGAGTAAATGCCTTTTAATTTTATGGCTGCAGTCACCATCTGCAGTGATTTTGGAGGCCCCCCCCCCAAAAAAAAAAAAGTCTGACACTGTTTCTACTGTTTCCCCATCTATTTTCCATGAAGTGATAGGACTGGATGCCATGATCTTCGTTTTCTGAATGTTGAGCTTTAAGCCAACTTTTTCACTCTCCACTTTCATTTTCATCAAGAGGCTTTTGAGTTCCTCTTCACTTTCTGCCATAAGGGTGGTGTCATCTGCATATCTGAGGTTATTGATATTTCTCCCAGCAATCTTGATTCCAGCTTGTGTTTCTTCCAGTCCAGCATTTCTCATGATGTACTCTGCATATAAGTTAAATAAGCAGGATGACAATATCCAGCCTTGACGTACTCCTTTTCCTATTTGGAACCAGTCTGTTGTTCCATGTCCAGTTCTAACTGTTGCTTCCTGACCTGCATACAGATTTCTCAAGAGGCAGGTCAGGTGGTCTGGTATTCCCATCTCTTTCAGAATTTTCCACAGTTTATTGTGATCCACACAGTCAAAGCCTTTGGCATAGCCAATAAAGCAGAAATAGATGTTTTTCTGGAACTCTCTTGCTTTTTCCATGATCCAGCAGATGTTGGCAATTTGATCTCTGGTTCCTCTGCCTTTGCTAAAACTAGCTTGAACATCAGGAAGTTCACGCTTCATGGACTGCTGAAGCGTGGCTTGGAGAATTTTGAGCATTACTTTACTAGCATGTGAGATGAGTGCAATTGTGTGATAGTTTGAGAATTCTTTGGCATTGCCTTTCTTTGGGATTGGAATGAAAACTGACCTTTTCCAGTCCTGTGGCCACTGCTGAGTTTTCCCGATTTGCTGGCATATTGAATGCAGCCCTTTCCCAGCATCATATTTCAGGGCTTGAAATAGCTCAACTGGAATTCCATCACCTCCATTAGCTTTGTTTGTAGTGATGCTTTCTAAGGCCCACTTGACTTCACATTCCAGGATGTCTGGCTCTAGGTCAATGATCACATCATCATGATTATCTGGGTCATGAAGATCTTTTTTGTACAGTTCTTCTGTGTAGGGAGACAATTAGGGCTGACTGAGGCAGTGAGGTCAGGAGGAAAACTTTCAAAAAATAAAAGCAGCTAAAAATCAAGAATATGTACTTGTTGATGGGAACAATTCGGTATAAAAGGAAAGTTTGAAATACGGGAATAATAATAAGTTGGGAGAGTGTGCAATCTCAAGCACATGTTGAGTGATATAGTTTACATGGGAGGAGGTATATCACTTCAATTCTAACTGGAGGGAAAGAAGAAAAAGTGAGTATGGATGTTGGTACGGTTGCAGGAGGTACATTGATCTGCTCAGAAATGCATGGGATAGATTTGTGATATGAAGTTTTGGGAAACTGGGAAAGATTTGATGTTGTCATGGTAGAGAAAGGAGATCAAGTTGATTAGGGAAAGCTTTGTAGGACTTGTACATAGTGTGTTGGCCCTAATTAAGGCTAATGAGCACTAATTTTAGAGTGTTGCCATCAGACCCATTTTGTTGCTTTTTAAAATTTGGTGGTAAGAGCAGAGGTGAAACTTACGTGCATACAATTTGGGATATTGTCAGCTATATGTGAAGCAAGGGAGATAAAATATTTAAAGTTATAGACAATACCAATTCTATAATGTAAGGATTCAGTTAAGGGATAGGGAAAAAGTTGAGGGGTTACTAAGAATTCGAAGTGCTTATAAACTCAAACAGCAGTAAAAAGAATAAATAAATGGACATTTTGGTAAAAACTGGAATGCTTTGGAGGTGGAATATTTCTGAGTGATGATCCTGGCATGTGTACAAGTTGGCTGAAGGAGACTGTAGGAGGAATATGTTGGATGTTAAGAAAATGAGAGACCAGAGTGTTGAGCAGCTCATCTGTAGGAACAGGATGATAACAAGGCTTGAGAGAAACAAAGACCTTTTTTTCAGGTGCCTCTGCCTTGAATGAATAATTGGAGGGGAGGGGGTTAGATACAGTAATCAAAAGCAAGAGAAATGGCCAAGCCAGAGGTTGATAAAATTTGACTTAATTAAAATCAAGAACTTCTTTTCATCAAAAAACACCTTAAGACATGAAAAGACAAGCCACAGACTGGGACATGGTAAATACAACGCATATATTGGGGGAAGGAAACAAATCCAAAATACACACAGAGTTTACACATATCAATGAAAGATAATAAAGAATGGAAAGAATACAGGTGCTTCACAAGAAAGGATATCCAAATGGTCAGAAGATGTATGAAAATATGCTCAACATTATTCTCATTAGAAAAATGCAACTTAAAATCACAATGAGATATTGCTATATATCTGCTAGAATGTCTGAAATTAAAATGACTAACAATAACAGTAGTGGATGAGAATAATGAACAACTGGAAATCTCATATATTATTGGTGGGAATGTGAAATTGCAGAGGCACTTTAGAAAATATATTGGCAATGAAGATACATTTACCCTAAGACCTCAGTCATATTCTGAGTATATGCCTAAGAAAATGACTGCAAAGTCCCCAAAAAGGACATGTACAAGCTTATTAATGGTATATTTATTTTTAATAGCTATGAAATGTAAATAATTAAAATGCCTATCAACAGTAGCATGTATAAATACTGTTACATTCATACAATGAAAAACAACAGTACAAAGTAATGAATTATTGCTATATATTACAACATGGGTGAAACTTACAAACATAAAGTCCAGAAAAACAGTCAGATAGATAAATACTAGTCTATTATAAAGACATAGGCAAAAATAATCTGTGGTGATCAAAGTCAGAATAGTGGCTGCCTTAATAGGAAAAAGAGGGAGATATTATTGACTGGAATGTGGCATGAAAGAAACTATTAGCATGCTAGAAATGTCTTATTTCTTGATCTTGTTGGTTACATGGGTGTATAAATATGTAAAAATCTATCAAGCTATACATTAAGATTTGTGCATTTTATTGTTTGTCTTTTAACCATACAAAAGTGTTACAAGAACTTTCAAGAACTTGTTCCCATGTATCACTAGAATTCCACATAAATATAAGATCCATGAACCTAGGGTCCTTATTAACAAAATGAAATGTCAGTCTTATTAACAAATTGAAAGAAAAAATGAATGAATATAAATAAATTTTGAAAGCTGGATCAAGGGAGAGGAAGCTCAGGATATGATGTTGAAAGGATTCAATAGGATAGATGGATGGCCTCTGAAATACTGTTTGTAAACTCTAGAGTGCAGCTGAATTCCTTTAAAGGATGACTGGACTCCATCCCAAGAAATTCTGATTTAGTAGTTCTGGGAGTGGGGCTTGAGGTTTTAACAAGTGTCCCAAATAATTCTGATGTAGATATTCCCAGGTTCACCCACTGAGAATGATTTTTCTAAATGTTTACATTTTGGAAGGAATGAAAAGAAATCATAGAGGAGTGACTGCATCCTCCAAAAAAAAGGTTATGCTTAATACTAGAGCAGGCACTCCTTTTCTCTGCAGATTTTCAGCCATGACTTCTGACATGAAGCCCTTTTCCCTTTGGTAACTGTAAGTTTGATTCAAAGATCTGTGAATCTGTTTCTGTCTTGTAAATAAGTTCATTTGTTCTCACTTGTTAATTTGTATTACTCTTGTTTGCTTATATGACCAACTTGGCCTCTAAACTGTGAAATACTGTGAAGCAGTGGTAAAGAATCCATCTATTAGTGCGAGAGATGTGGGTTCAATCCCTGGGTTGAGAAAGTCCCCTGGAGAAGGGAATGGCAACCCACTCCAGTATTCTTGCCTAGAGAATTCCATGGACAGAGGAGCCTGGCAGGCTACAGTCCTGCTGCTGCTGCTGCTAAGTCGCTTCAGTTGTGTCCGACTCTGTGCGACCCCATAGACGGCAGCCCACCAGGCTTCCCCATCCCTGGGATTCTCCAGGCAAGAATTCTGGAGTGGGTTGCCATTTCCTCCTCCAATGCATGAAAGTGAAAAGTGAAAGTGAAGTCTCAGTCGTGTCCGACTCCTAGAGACCCCATGGACTGCAGCCCACCAGGCTCCTCCGTCCATGGGATTTTCTAGGCAAGAGTACTGGAGTGGGGTGCCATTGCCTTCTCCGAGGCTACAGTCCATGAAGTATCAAAAAGTCAGATGTGACTGAGGACACATGTACACGCACATACACACGTACACTGATGGGCAGAGGCTGTGTCACATTCTCAGTATTCGATGTGCCTAGTTTGGAGCACTGCACATATTATTGCCCAACTGGTTTTTGTTTGATGAACAAATGTCTGAATTTCACTGAGGCCTGAATTCAAGGAAAAGTGGAACACTGAGCCTAAGTTTCAGGTAACGATGTGGGCATGCCAAGATGCATGTGAGCACAGGAATGAAGAGACAGGATGACCTTGGTAAGCTGGGGAACTGAAGTTTTCAGGGCCAAGCATGGAACATGCTGATACCTAATAATACTGTCACATCAAAGAAAGTCATCTTTGCATATGTTGAAGAGATGTTTTTATGAAGATGTGGAATTATGATAGAGGCCACATTTGGGTTTGTTATACTTTGGCATTGGGCGTAATAACCATCTCAGGGCAAAATGCTTATTTCCTATGAGTGATTAATTAGGCATTACACAACTATGTGTTGTCAGTATCAAGTGTTTTCTGTCATCAGATTTCAAAAGAACTTTTTATCTTGTTTCTGCATGGGAATAAGGAAATTCAATAACCATGAATATTTCAAAGTGCTTATAATTAAAACTTCATGTGCTTGGCACGAAAACATGTTTCAGAGATTGAGCCAATTGTTTGCTGATTCTGCTGTTGATCTGCACCCGTGCATGCTAACAGCTGGCTAGCAAACACTGCGTGGCTTTGCTTCTTAGCCACCATGGAAGTAATGAAATATCTCCTTTTTGGGAGAACATCATTAATATTCAAGACAGAGTCAAATGCTCATGTGGTGTTTTCAATTAAGCTTTACATGTGGGGCTTAAATAAGCTCACCTGGAGCCTGGTGGGCATGACTGAGGACTGAGTGCACACATACAGAAGACGGAGCTAGACAAACACTTACCACCTTAACTCACTGAAATAGAATATAGCCAACTAGTACTGAAGAGCAACATGGTGACCTGTTCCTTTCCAGGTGAACCTATGGGGAGGCCAAGGTGTGCAGTGTCCCTAGAGATGGGGTGGGCGTCCTTGGATAAGGCTAGGTTAGGATGAAGTGAACGTTGCTCAGTCACGTCTGACTCTTTGTGACCTCAGGGGCTATACAGTCCATGGAATTCTCCAGGCCAGAATACTGGAGTGGGTAGCTTTTTCCTTCTCCAGGGGATTTCCCAACCCAGGGATCAAACCAGGGTCTCCTGCATTGCAGGCAGATTCTTTATCAGCTGAGCCACCAGGGTAGCCCAAGCTAGGATGGTGGTGAGCAATAACACTGGGGTCTGTAGCCAAAAGACTAAATCCTAGAGAGTGTGTTCCCAACTCAATAGAGTCAAAGTCAAGGTAAACAATCCCAAATTGTCTCCACTCTGGGGTCCTACATTAACAGCAAAATGCAGCTCATACCCCAAACAGGGCAGAGAGAAAAATAGAAAAGCAATAAGAAAGAAGTACAAAGGCAAATAGATATGTGGTTCCCCTTTAGTCATCTCCCGGGTGGAACACAAGCACCCTGGGTGGCTCTCTGTGTCATTGTTGAAGGACAAGTTTCAATCATTTAAAGGAGACAGCTGGAACAGACAGGGACCACCTCCCTTCTACTGAGTGGTGCAGTAAAAGACTAGATTCACGGGTAATGTTCGAAGTGCCCTGCTAGAACCTCGTGTCCCTACTTACAGAACTCCACTCCGTTGTTCAAAATATTGACCACAGAGAGTAGGAAAGCAACTGAGCTTCATTTATTTCATCATCAAAATGTTCAAGAAACACAGACCTGAGCTATGATAATTACCACTTAAGCAGATGGGAAAACTAATGCTTGGGAGGAAGTGGGAGCAATGGGACCATTTCCATGCTTCCCCTTGTCTTATGAGTCTCTGACTTGGCTCTGTTTCCTAGTTTCTCTGAGTTGGCCTCTATGATCTCATTCATTGCACGCTTACTGTCGAGTGATCAATTTCAAACTATTTCTTTTCTATCCTTGCTCTCTCTCTGTTGATTACAAAGCTTCCTTTCTGGAGAGCAGCTTTCATTAAATCATCCTTAATAACAGCGAGCCAAGGTCCATTCAATTTACAGTGTGATACACGGTTCCTTTATTGTTTCTTCTTCAATTTATAATTATTTTCTTTAGGCATTGAAGGCTAAGGGTAAAGTGCAGTGGTCTATGCAATTTTCTCTAATTCCTAATACAGTAAGGTCTAGGGATACACTGATGTGGTAGCAAATGAATTTTCATAATTATGCTAAGTACTCTACCAAAGGGTCAAGCTGTGACTTCCCCAGCCCTACTCAGCTACAGATGCTATTTCATCAAACTATAGGCTTTGTGCCACCCAGATCATGGGCCAATATTGCAGTATTGATCCAAACTGGCAGGATATTAGGAACCCTACTCATGTCAGAGGCTGGAGTCTGGAACTAGTCTTGCTGTTCTGAGCACCCAGATATCTACCACACCATAAACATGGGGCATCCACTGCAGATCCTTCATAACTAATCAATACCTCTGGAGCTGTGCTCCAAACCCCCTCTCCAATTTGATGGGGCCCTTGTTCTCTACTTGATCTTTGCCAGTCCCTCTGGTCATCTACTAGCTGGACGCTGTCATCAGTTTTCAGGTGCTAGCTCGGATCCTGTGCCAAACACTACTCAGCATTAAGACATTGCCTTCTTTTTATCTGAATGCAGAATATGTCCTGGGGGATAGTCTTCTTGTGCCCTACCTGGTATATTAAAAGCACTGTCAGTATCATCACTGGCTCTCATTATCCCTGTTTACCATATTCACTGAACACTGCATTCCTTGGACCCCAGCATTAAAGTTGGATCAATCTCTGTAAGCCTAGCCCAGGTCATCAATAGCAGTTTCTCCTTCCAAGCTAGCATGTGAGGCAGTTGTTGGACTGTGTCTTGGGGGTTGTAGAGGACCTTGAGGGAAAAATAGAACCAGAGAAAGGAGGCTCCTTTCTTGTGGGCATCAGAAGACAAAGATAGCGTTTTCACCAAGGTGAACAGCAGGAACAAGCTCAATGCAGCTGAGGGGTTGTCATTCTCTAACTCTCCCAGCTCCAGCCCCACTTGGTTGCTCCTCTAATACTTCCAGGTGGTAGGTTTAACTCCAGCAAATCTCTGAGTGTCTAATGAACTAGCCTGGCAGGATGTCAGGAATCTCACCTCTATATCTGGGTAGGATCTAGACTCGGTATTGCTGTCTTAATTGTGGTACCTCATATGTCTTGGGTACATGTACACCCATGGCTTCATAGCTATTCCCTTTCTCTTTCCTTTAGGTCCAGCCCATACCACAGTGTTCCTTCTTTGTTTTGAAAAATCTGTACACCGAATCCCTAGAAACCTGTGCAGAACCCTGATGCACTATTACTTTCGTGTGAGCCAACTTCCTTGAAGGGTTGGATCTAGTTTCCTTCATGCCTAATTTTCAACCAGATGGACCCCCACCTCCAGCATGCAGACTGGTCTGATTCTCTACACCTCAAAATGCCTGCTGCCATGTCCTACTCTTCATGGACTGTAGCCTGCCAGGCTCCTATGTCCATGGGATTCTCCGGGCAAGAATACTGGAGTGGGTTGTCATTTCCTTCTCCAATATCAGGCCTTACTGACTATCAATAGAGATCACTTCTGACTGAATTAATCATGCCCCCTTGAATGTTGTGGTTTGGATGCTCTAACCATATCGGTGCCCAGCTCTAAAGCCAAACTTTTCTTCCCCATAAGTCTGTTATTTTCATAACTCTAGGATTTTATATATGTAAATATAAATAGGGTCCCTCCTGCCAAGATGCCAAGATAGGATAGTCTCTGGTTATAGCGGACACTATCCATGCCATGAAAACCCCTACCCCATATACTTGTTAAAGCATGATCTGAAAAATGAGGAATTTACCAGTATATCTATTCAGGGAGGAGGAGAAGTGGGAGACAGAGGATGAGATGGTTGGATGACATCACCAACTCAATGGACATGCATTTCAGCAAACTCTGGGAGATAGTGAAGGACAGGGAATCCTGGCATGCTGCAGTCCATGGGGTTACAAAGATCGGACATGAGTGAGTGACTAAACAACAACATATATGTGTGTGTGTGTGTGTGTATATATATGTATGTGTATATATATATATATATATATATATATATATATAAAATCTTTGCCTGTGTTTGGTCTTTGTCACTGCATGCAGGCTTTCTCTAGTTCTGGAGAGCAGTGGCTCCTCTTGTTGCTGAACATAGGCTCTAGTGTGTGCAGGCTCAGTATTTGTGGCACAAGGGGTTAGTTGCCTTGGAACATGTAGGATCCTCCCTGACTAGGGACTGAACCCATGTCCCCTGCATTGGCAGGCAGATTCTTAACCTGCCACCACAGGTTAAGTGGTGGCAGTGGACCACCACAGAAGTCCCAGCACATATGTATTGATGTAGTCTGAACAGTGTTTTACTGTCCTTGCTTTTTCTTTCTCTTTTTAAATATCATTCAGTAAGGCTTCCTTTCCTTTCACTGTGGGCTCCACCACTCCTTATTGTCTTATATCTGGCCTGTTTAGCTCATTTAGCGTATCTGCCTAGACTCTAAATGCATTTAAGCTTGTAAAAAAACCTAGCTACAGCAAGTGTAAGAATGAAAGGCTGAAATGAACCTCTGCAAAAAGAGCAATTTCAAATGGAAGGTAATCAAACTTTAGTATTTATAAATTTTTCAAGTATTTATGATTGCAAATTGGCTTAATGTAATACAGCATGCTGGCAATAATGTATTGAATATTATATAGAATTAGCAAATCATATGTTTTTGAATTATAAGACTGTAAGAGAGGAAAAAACTTCAATAGCAAAGTGCAATAAGAATTTTAAGAGGCAACTTTTGAGGGAGTAAAATAATCAACGTAGATGATTCTGTTCAGGAAACATAATTTAAAATACAAAGTCAAGAGAACAGAAATATACTCACAGATGTAGAAAACAAATTAATTGTTAACAGGATGGAGAGGGATAAATTGGGAGATTGGGATTGACATATACACAGTACTATACATAAAATAGACAGCTAATACGAATCTGCCCTATAGCACAGGGAACTCTACTCAATACTCTGTAATATGGAAAAAAGAATCTAAAAAAAAGAATGGATGTATGTATATGCATAACTGATTAACTTTGCTGTACACCTGAAAGTGACAGAAACATTGTAAATCAACTATATTGAGGTAAAATTAAAAAAAAAAATACTTTGAATAAGTTGCTTGGCCTCTCTGTGTCTCAATTCTCAGAACTATTGTGGTGCATAGTAGGTAGTCTTGAAATGTCCATATTTTGTTAAAACTCAAATTTGGCACTTGAAAGAAAATCAGAACTATACATATCTCCTTTCAGTCTCTTTGTAAATGGCATCCTTCTCTCCATGTCTTTAAGCTGTCCATCATATCCATAGTGTGATTTGACTTCTTTTTGCAGAGACGGGTGACTTCTAGAAGGGGCCTGAAAATTTGCTTCAGATTAGTATCTGTATTAGCACACACCTAGTACGAGAAGGGGAAATCTAGTGCTAGCTTGATAGGGGTGGAAATGCCCAATCAACTCAGTAGCAGGACTAAATTGAAGCTTGGTAGCCTCTGGGCATAAACTTTAAAATTGAATAATTAAAATTCAATCATTTTCTGTCAGATATATTAAGAAAGGCAGTAGATAACTGAAAGAGATCATAATTGAGCTGTGTGTATATACAGGGCTATTGGACCAACATTTTAGGCTTAATTAACCACTCAGTTCTTGTTTTTCTGCATACATTGGTTGTTCTGAGTTACTGAGATGGTCATGGCAGTCAAAAAAGTCTTCAAATCACAATTTAGCCCTTGTTATTTTTCCCTGAGTAGTTGACTGGCTGCTTTGGAGACATGGTCTCAGAGGGATTTAGTATAAATGAAAAGGAAGTGAAAAATGATAGCAACTGCCCTGTATTGAGCTCCTGTGACTTGCCAGTCTCCTGATATGCATCTTCTCTTAGCACTCAGATCAGTCATATGAGGCAGGTCTTATTAGCATCTCGTTTTTATAGAGGAGGAAAGTGAGGCACAGAGAGGCGAAAGAAGTTTCCTGTGGTCACTACAGCTGTAAAAAGGTAGATGCAGAATTGGAACCCAGGTCTAACTGACTCAGAAATGCATGCTGTAGTACTATGCTGAGCTTCCTCTCACTTGAAGCCATTTCTGTGTCACTTGTTATCTATCTACCTTAAGGAGGAGAAGAGGGTAACACAGGATGAGATGGTTGGATGGCATCATCAACTAAAAGGACATGAGTTTGAGCAAACTCATGGTGAAGGACAGGGAAGCCTGGTGTGCTGCAGTCCATGGGGTCACAGAGAGTCAGACACGACTGTGACTGAACAACAACAGCCCCCCAAAATTTTTTATTTGCCTCTAATATACTTGGTTGCAGTTTTTGTTGTGTTTTGTGTCTGAATATGTCAGTTGATGGATGAATATGTGTGGTGCATTAAAACAACAGCCACCACAGAAATAACAATAACCTCCATCACTAGTATTTATTGAATACCATGTGTCAGTCAGAGTTCTAACTTGTGCATATAAATGATTGTATCCTCACTACAACACTCCAGAGAAAGTCCTATAAGTATCTCCAGTTTACAGATGAAATAATGAGCACAGAGAAGCTAAGGAGTACTTGCATTAAGTTAGGGGTTGGTAAGCCTGCCTGTGGCCTGTATTTGTACCACTTGTAGCTAAGAATGGTTTTGATATATTTAATGGGTTGGAGAAAATAAAGCAAAGAAAAGTATGTGACAAAAAAGAACTATGTCCCCCACAAAGCCTAAAATATTACTTTCCCTTAGAGAAAAAGCCTTCCAATCCCTGGTATAGAGTCTAAGTCATGGGGATAGTAAATAGTAAAATCAAGGCATATTCTTTTTTTTAAGGTTGAAGTACAGCTGATTAACAATATTATATTGGTTTCATATGTTTAGCATTGTGATTCAGTATTTTTTCAGATTATAATTCATTATAGGCTAGTTACCTATAAGATAATGGCTATAATTCCCTGTGCTATACAGTAGACCCCTGTTGTTTATCTATTTTATATATAGGAGTTTGTATATGTTAATCACAAACTACTTACTTCTGCTCCTCTGCTGTCCTCTTTGGTAGCCATAAGTATGTTTTCTATCTGTGAGTCTATTCTGTTGTGTAAGTAAGTTCATTTGTGTCATATTTTAGATCACAGATATAAGTGATATCATATGATATGTGTCTTTCTCTGACTTCACTTAATATCACAATTTCCAGGTCCATCCATGTTCCTGCAAACAGCATTATTTCATTCCCTTTTTAATGACTGAGTAATATTCCATTGTATATGCATAACACATCTTTTTAAGCCAATCATCTGTTGATGGACATTTAGGTTTCTTCCATGTCTTAGTTATTGTGAATAGTGTTCCTATGAACAGTAGGGTCCTTTTGAATCCCAAGATGCAAGCATAGCTCCTATTATAGTGTTTCACATTAGAGTTTAACAATGATGACAAAAATGATAGGTATCAGAAGCTTTTATTTATTTAGTGTTTATTTCAGACACATAAGGATGGATTTTATGTAATATATGGTTTAATTTGCTACTCAGAATACTCTATGAAGTGTTTTCCAGTCTTTGTGCTACTCAGCTTCCATTTTCCTTCCTTCTTTCTTGCCAAAAGCACTATCTGTTTATTCAGAGATCTATCCTTCATCCCATGTAACATGGTGTGTGTTAGTCGTTCAGTTGTGTCTAAGTCTTTGCGGCCTCATGGACTGTAGCCTGCCAGGCTCCTCTGTCCGTGGACTTCTCCAGGCAAAAATATTAGAGTGGGTTGCCATGGCCTTTTCTGGGGGATCTTCCTGACCCAAGGATCAAACCTGGGTCTCCTGCATTGCAGGCATATACTTTGCCATCTGAGCTACCAGTGAAATCCCATGTAATGTGATAGAAGATGGCCAACCTATTGTCTGTTCAGGAGTAGAGCCTGATGATCTAAAGTTCCCAGAGTAGGTCCAGTTCCCCTGTCAGTGATCATCAGGAGTAGACATGTGATCTAGTGCTGGCCAATGAGACTTGTGGGGGCTGGTCTTCTGGCCAGGAAGTCTTTAGCAAGGATTTCTCTCTTTTAAAGGAGATACAGAGAGATGGTCCCTCTTCTTCCTTTGGTGTTGATTTGTCTGGATGTGATGCTTTGATCTGACATATTGCTCCTATCCCAAGGGAAGCAGGGCAGCTTAGGGAAGAGGACAGCTAGAATTGCTAAGAAGTTGAGCCAATCCTTGGCACTTCCTCAAGATTTCTTGCGGTAAGAAGTAATGCCTTTTCTTATGATTAAGCCAGTTTAAGAGTCAGGGTTTTCTGATACAACTGCTCTAGTTCATAACAGGAAAATATATAATGTCAGTGCCTACCCAGTTGTCTTTTTAACATAACACTTTTCTCTGTCTGGCAAAAATGAAATTACAAAACACTCATGGCATATCATATACAAACACATCACTGAAGAAGCCACCTGACTGTATTTATTCCATGTATACATACGAATAATTTAAAAAGATTTAAAGGGTAATCTGTCATTAGTCTGTGACAGAACTCCCATTAATGTGTAGTGGGTCACATAAATGTCTTGACTTACCACACTTAGTTCTGTCCTTTTGCAACTTGGGGCTATTTGCCTCATATTCTGAAGTTGAATGACATTTTATTCAATTACAACATTAGAATGATGTTGTCCTATATAGCAAAACACTAACATCAGAAAGATTCTCAAATTTTGTGTCTTTTGACAGTATTACCAGGCACAATGCTGAAATGACAAATGTGTCTTTCATTTTAAAATATTCTGTCCTATGAAACACAAAGCATCTGTAATACTCTAGATTTATGATAATAAACAATAAAAATCATACACATAAATTTATCCTAAAGTATACATAACTGGTTTTTAAATATATCATATTCAATTACTTGAATTGAATTACTTGAATTGAAAATCATAATTAAAAATTCTCACTGCAAGTAGTACAATTTCCTAGTTCTTTTCATACTCACATATGCATACATATGTATTCTGTAGTGTTTATGTATTGTTGTTGTTCAGTCACTAAGTCATGTCTGACTCTTTGCAACCCTATGGACTGCAGCATGCCAGGCTCCTATGTCCTTCACTATCTCCCAGAGTTTGCTCAGATCCGTGTCCATTGAGTCGGTGATGCTAACTAACCATCTCATCCTCTTCTGCCCCCTTCTCCTTTTGCCTTCAATCTTTCCCACCATCAGGGTCTTTTCCAGTGGATCAGCTCTTCACAGGAAGGCCAAAGTATTAGAAATTCAGCTTCATCATCAGTCCTTCCAGTGAATATTCAGAGTTGATTTCCTTTACGATTCACTGGTTTGATCTCCTTGCTGTCCAAGGGGCCCTCAAGAGCCTTCTCCAGCAGCACAATTTGAAACTATCAATTCTTTGGTGCTCAGACTTCTTTAGGTCCAACTCTCACATCTGTACACGACTACTGGTAAAACCATAGCTTTGACTAGATGGATCTTCATTGGCAAAGTGGTGCCTCTGCTTTGTAATTAGCTGTGTAGGTTTGTCAGAGCTTTCTTTCCAAGGAGCAAGCATCTTTTAATTTCATGGCTGTAGTCACCATTTGCAGTGATTTTATAGCCCAAGAAAATAGTCTGTCACTGTTTCCACTTTGTCCCCTTCTATTTGTCATGAAGCGATGGGACCGGATGCCATGATCTTTGTTTTTTGAATGTTGAGTTTTAAGCTAGCTTTTTCATTCTCCTCTTTCACCCTCATCAAGAGCCACTTTTAGTTCTTCTTTGCTTTCTTCCATTAGAGTGACATCATCTGCATATCTGAGGTTGTTGATATTTCTCCTGGCAATCTTGATTCCAGCTTGTGCTTCATCCAGCCTGGCATTTAGCATGATATACTCTGTATATAAGTTAAATAAGAAAGGTGACAGTATACAGCCTTGTTGTACTCCTTTCCCAATTTTGAACCAGTCTGTTGTCCCATGTCTGGTTCTAACTGTTGCTTCTTGACCTTCATATGGGTTTCTCAGGAAACAGGTAAAGGGGTCTGGTATTGCTATCTCTTAAACAATTTTCCACCATTTGTTTTGATCTACACATTCAAAGGCTTTAGCATAGTCAATGAAGTAGAAGTAGATGTTTTTTTTTCTGGAATCCCCATGCATTTGCTATGATCCAATGAATGTTCGCAATTTGATCTTTGGTTCCTCTGCCTTTTCTAAACCCAGCTTGTACATATGGAAGTTGTTGGTTCATGTACTGCTGAAGCCTAGCTTGAAAGATTTTGAAAATTACCTTGCTAGGATGT
Organism: Bos grunniens; assembly: GCF_055505025.1. NCBI lineage: Eukaryota > Metazoa > Chordata > Mammalia > Artiodactyla > Bovidae > Bos > Bos grunniens. The sequence goes on along the minus strand of NC_141194.1, from coordinate 118,024,801 downwards.
GAAATGAGTGCAATTGTAGGGTAGTTTGAACATTCTTTGGCATACTCTTCTTTGGGATTGGAATGAAAACTGACCTTTTCCAATCCTTTGGCCACTGCTGAGGTTTTCAAAGTTGCTGGCATATTGAATGTAGCACTTTCACAACATCATCTTTTAGGATTTGAAATAGCTCAGCTGGAATTGCATCACCTCCACTAGCTTTGTTCATAGTAATGCTTCCTAAGACCCACTTGACTTCACACTCTAGGTTACTGAGTGACCACAGCATTGTGGTTATCTGGGTCATTTAGATTTTTTTTTAAATAGTTCTATGTATTTTTGCCAACTCTTCTTAATCTCTTCTGCTTCTGTTAGGTCCTTGCCTTTTCTGCATTTTATAGTGCCCTTTTTGGCATGAAATGTTCCCTTGGTATCTCCAATTTTTTTATTTTATTTTTTTTTTATTTATTATTTTTTTTTTTTAAGAATTTTCGCCGACCGCCTGCCCCGCGCGGCGCTACACCAGCCCACCGCCCACTGCCATGGCAAGCTCCGCTGCCGCCGTACCGACCGACGGAGCACGCGCGCGCCGCCGCCTCCAATTTTTTTAAAGAGATCTCTAGTCTTTCCTATTCTATTGTTCTCCTCTATTTCTTTGCATTTTCATTTAAGAAGGCCTTTTTATCTCTCCATACACATAAATATATATGCATTTATAAATATATGCATCTGCTTTCCTTGTTTCTTCATAAAGTTTATATTTCAAAACTCGAAGACCAAAGATTCAACATTAAAAATTGAATGCCCATATTTATTATTCCCATTTAGATATACAGAAAGTACAGATTAGCTGTATATTTTAAACAATCAGTTGAGTTTTTCATACTGTTTTAGTTTGTGTATTTCAATTTGTTGGTGTTTACAATGTCTTTAAAATTTAATTTGCACCAAATCATGGTTTTTAAAATTTTAACATTTGAAATAATTACACTGTAATTTCTTTCAAGACTATACATTTATATGAATGTGTTTCCATCACAAATTAGTCCTAGAATTTTCTACAGTTCAGCTGCATCATTTAAATTTTTCTTTGATTTGGAAAGTTTCATTTCTGGGAGGTGATGACATGGACTTTTAACCAAGACATGATGCTTGATTCCCAGAAACATGAAAAACAAACAGCTTTGGGCACACGGTGATGCAGATGAATGGAGAGGAACGGAGAAATCTGTGAATGTTTACCATGATTTAATGATCTCTTGAAAAGCATCCCTTCCTCTTGACTCAACCAGAGGCCCATATGTGCAGCGAGTGAGAAAGCGTGGAAGCACACACAGTGATCTACAAAAGGCAATATTTTACATGAGCCCAGGGTTCTCCATAGCTGTTATTTTTTTTCCCCCAGTTTAATACCAAGTTGGTGTTTGACACAATTCCTGAAGTTAATACAGATTGCTTGTTGGAAAGTGATCTATTGAAAGAAACTGAAAACATTTGAAAGGTGAGAATTCAGTTTGAGAGACTACTTTTTCCATATTATACTTAAAGTATCAAGACTCATGATCACTAAATACCTCTAGGGATAGAATAAAAAGTACAGATGCATTTTTTTTCCTAAAAAATTGCTAGCACAATTTTCCCTTCATTCATAGGACTTTTCTGAGGGGTATCAAGGCCAGATAGAAATGTATTAATTGGTTAGCATGCTAGGCTAATGGTTTTAATTTCTGGTTTCCTATTATTGCTCATAGGTATGTGTAAGCATAATGAACAACATTCAGTTAGCAGAGCACACATTAGTCTCGCTTGAGTGCCCCTGCTATGAAACCTCATATCACCTTATACTTCCCCTCTTAGGCTCTTCCCTAGCTGCATTGTATGTACTATTCCTTTATGTTGTTCTGTTGCTGTGCGGCCAGTATTTCTGGCACAGAGGAGACATTCAATGATTTGACACTAGAATGATCAGGTTTCCAGTCATTCGGCAGTATACCATGAACTTTTCTAAAATCAAATGAGTCACTAGGCCAGAGGCTTTCTAAACTGAATAAATAAAAAGGTAGCATTATATCAAGAGGGATCTTTTAGAAATCACTTCAAGAAGCCAAGCTCCTCACAATTAGGGTCTCACTTTTTTTTCTTCTCTCTCATTTCTTAGCATTTATTTATGCATTACTTCAAGTCACTTACAGCCAGGTAGGGAAGACAGACTTTGAAGAAGTAAGTGCAGTACAGTACAATGATAGTAATGACAGGGAAATTTGGTGCCACTGTGAAAGTGTGAAATGGGGGGACTTTACCATGTCTAAGAGTTCAGGAAGGCTTCTCTGTGGAAGTTAACAAATCACAGATATAGTGTTTTCCTTAACTCAGCATTGTGGTTTACACATGTGGGGTTCTTGAAAATATTTATTGAGGAAAGTATATAATACATGGCAGTATAATTGTTGACATAAGGAATAGATGCTATATTAAAAAAAGTTATAAATGTAAACAAATATCCCTTGCCACTCCCACATAGACATACAGAGTTCACTAATTTTATATCCCTATTCATCTCAGGCATCTGTAGTGACCCGAAAATTGTTTCTGCAAACAGCTTTGTTGTTCTTTCTAGATTTTTTGCTTTAAGTTAGCTATTCCCCTTCCCTGAGTAGCAGGGGCTTTTTAGTATGTGCATATGTGTGTATGTCAGCTTATATGTGTGCAACAGTGCATGTTTTTCATTTCTATTCATTTCTACCAAGTGCATGAATACATGTTTCATATTTTCCAGACTCATTCTTTGAGAGTAGTTTTTCAAATGGTGTTCACTTGTGACATCACATTTAAGGTCCTTTCACTGTGAAATTGACATCCAGAATTATAAGAAAGAAGAGAACCTATACTTCTGAATTACTCAGGAAACTCATTGAAGATGACATATGAAATTGTTCTTCAGTCAGAAAAGACCTAGAGTTTCTTTTTTTTTGTTTGTTTGTTTTTTGTTTTTTTATTTTATTTTATTTTTAAACTTTACAATATTGTATTAGTTTTGCCAAATATCGAAATGAATCCGCCACAGGTATACCCGCGTTCCCCATCCTGAACCCACCTCCCTCCTCCCTCCCCTACCCTCCCTCTGGGTCGTCCCAGTGCACCAGCCCCAAGCATCCAGTACCGTGCATCGAACCTCTATTATCACACCTTAGGTATTGTAGGAAGAATCACTATTTTGGAGCACTGTTTTTTTTTTTTTTTAGCTGTAAAATGCTATAAAATGCTTATGAATATTTTCCAAGGTCATCAAATTTGATACACATTGTTTACATTGATACACATGTGTCTACTGAACATATTGTCTACATGGATGAGCAAGCAAGGAAGTACAGAAGCTGATGTCAAGAAAGAAGAATAAATGATTGGGAGATGTGGAGCATATAAAAATCAGGGAAACTTAGAGTATGATTAATACTATGGTTTTAGTTCCTTAAAGAAAACAAACTCTTTCCTGCCTTAGGGCAAACTCTTCATCTGGCTAGTTCCTACTTTTCATTTTATCAGTTCAGCTCAGTTCAGTTGCTCAGTCGTGTCCGACTTTTTGTGATCCCATGAATTGCAGCACGCCAGGCCTCCCTGCCCATCACCAACTCCCAGAGTTCACTCAAACTCATGTCCATCGAGTTGGTGATGCCATCCAGCCATCTCATCCTCTGTCGTCCCCTTCTCTTCCTGCCCCCAATCCCTCCCAGCATCATGGTCTTTTCCAATGAGTCAACTCTTCACATGAGGTGGCCAAAGTATTGAAGTTTCAGCTTTAGAATCAGTCCTTCCAATGAACACCCTGGACTGATCTCCTTTAGGATGGACTGGTTGCACCTTCTTGTAGTCCAAGGGACTCTCAAGAGTCTTCTCCACACCATAGTTCAAAAGCATCAATTCTTCAGTACTCAGCTTTCTTCACAGTCCAACTCTCACGTCCATATATGACCACTGGAAAAACAATAGCCTTGACTAGACAGACCTTTGTTGGCAAAGTAATGCTTCTGCTTTTTAATATGCTACCTAGATTGGTCATAACTTTGCTTCCAAGAAGTAAGCATCTTTTAATTTCATGGCTGCAATCACCACCTGCAGTGATTTTGGAGCCCAAAAAAGTGAAGTCTGACCCTGTTTCCACTGTTTCCCCATCTATTTGCCAGGAAATGGTGGGACCAGATGACATGATCTTACTTTTATGAATGTTGAGCTTTGAGCCAACTTTTTCACTCTCCTCCCTCACTTTCATCAAGAGGCTTTTTAGTTCCTCTTCACTTTCTGCCATAAGGGTGGTGTCATCTGCATATCTGAGGTTATTGATATTTCTCCCGGCAATCTTGATTCCAGCTTGTGTTTCTTCCAGCCCAGCGTTTCTCATGATGTGCTCTGCATAGAAGTTAAATAAGTAGGGTGACATTATACAGCCTTGACGTACTCCATTTCCTATTTGGAACCAGTTTGTTGTTCCATGTCCAGTTCTAACTGTTGCTTCCTGACCTACATATAGGTTTCTCAAGGGGCAGGTCAGGTGGTCTGGTATTCCAATCTCTTTCAGAATTTTCCACAGTTTATTGTGATCCACACAGTCAAAGGCTTTGGCATAGTCAATAAAGCAGAAATAGATATTTTTCTGGAACTCTCTTGCTTTTTCCATGATCCAGCGGATGTTGGCAATTTGATCTCTGGTTCCTCTGCCTTTTCTAAAACGAGCTTGAACATCTGGAAGTTCATGGTTCACGTACTCCTGAAGCCTGGCTTGGAGAATTTTGAGCATTACTTTACTAGCGTGTGAGATGAGTGCAATTGTGCAGCAGTTTGAGCCTTCTTTGGCATTGCCTTTCTTAGGGATTGGGATGAAATCTGACCTTTTCTAGTCCTGTGGCCACTGCTGAGTTTTCCAAATTTGCTGGCATATTGAGTGCAGCACTTTCACAGCATCATCTTTCAGGACTTGAAATAACTCAACTGGAATTCTATCACCTTCACTACCTTTGTTCGTAGTGATGCTTTCTTTTTTTTTTCTTTCTTGCCACTTTTTTTTTTTAATTTTTTTAATTAATTTTATTTTATTTTTAAACTTTACATAATTGTATTAGTTTTGCCAAATATCAAAATGAATCCACCACAGGTATACATGTGTTCCCCATCCTGAACCCCCCTCCCTCCTCCCTCCCCACACCATCCCTCTGGGTCATCCCAGTGCACCAGCCCCAAGCATCCAGTATCGTGCATTGAACCTGGACTGGCATCTCGTTTCATACATGATATTTTACATGTTTCAATGCCATTCTCCCAAATCTTCCCACCCTGCTTGACTTCACCTTCCAGGATGTCTGGCTCTAGGTGAGCCATCATGATTCTGTGGGTCATGAAGCTCTTTACTGTACAGTTCTTCTGTGTTTTCTTGCCACCTCTTCTTAATATCTTCTGTTTCTGTTAGGTCCATACCATTTCTGTCCTTTATCGAGCCCATCTTTGCATGAAATGTTCCCTTGGTATCTCTAATTTTCTTGAAGAGATCTCTAGTCTTTCCCATTCTGTTCTTTTTCTCTATTTCTTTGCATTGGTCTCTGAGGAAGGCTTTCTTATCTCTCCTTGCTATTCTTTGGAACTCTGCATTCAGATGCCTATATCTTTCCTTTTCTCCTTTGTTTTGTGCTTCTCTTCTTTTCACAGCTATCTGTAAGACCTCCTCAGACAGTCATTTTGCTTTTTTGCATTTCTTTTCCGTGGGGATGGTCTTGATCCCTGTCTCCTGTACAATGTTATGAACCTCAGTCCATAGTTCATCAGGCACTCTATCTATCATAAGAAATCCCTTAAATCTATTTCTCACTTCCACTGCATAATCATAAGGGATTTGATTTAGGCCATATCTGAATGTTCCAGTGGCTTTCCTTACTTTCTTCAACTTATGTCTGAATTTGGCAATAAGAAGTTCATGAACTGAGCCACAGTCAGCTCCTGGTCTTGTTTTTGCTGACTGTATAGAGCTTCTCCATCTTTGGTGGCAAATAATATAATCAATCTGATTTCAGTGTTGACCATCTGGTGATGTCCATGTGTAGAGTTGTCTCTTGTGTTGTTGGAAGAGGGTGTTTGCTATGACCAGTGCGTTCTCTTGGCAAAACTCTATTAGCCTTTGCCCTGCTTCATTCCGTATTCCAAGGCCAAATATGCCTGTTACTCCAGGTGTTTCTTGACTTCCTACTTTTGCATTGCAGGCCCCTATAATGAAAAGGACCTCTTTTTTGGGTGTTAGTTCTAAAAGGTCTTGTAGGTCTTCATAGAACCGTTCAACTTCAGCTTCTTCAGTGTTACTGGTTGGGGCATAGGCTTGGATCATCGTGATATTGAATGGTTTGCCTTGGAAACGAACAGAGATCATTCTGTCCTTTTGAGATTGCATCCAAGTACTGCATTTCAGACTCTTTTGTTGACCGTGATGGCTACTCCATTTCTTCTGAGGGATTCCTGCCCACAGTAGTAGATATAATGGTCATCTGAGTTAAATTCACCCATTCCAGTCCATTTTAGTTCACTGATTCCTAGAATGTCGATGTTCACTCTTGCCATCTCCTGTTTGACCACTTCCAATTTGCCTTGATTCATGGACCTAACATTCCAGGTTCCGATGCAATATTGCTCTTTACAGCATTGGACCTTGCTTCTGTCACCAGTCACATCCACAACTGGGTATTGTTTTTGCTTTGGCTCCATCCATTCATTCTTTCTGGAGTTATTTCTCCACTGATCTCCAGTAGCTTATTGGGCACCTACTGACCCGGGGAGTTCCTCTTTCAGTATCCTATCATTTTGCCATTTCATACTGTTCATGTGGTTCTTGAGGCAAGAATACTGGAGTGGTTTGCCATTCCCTTCTCCAGTGGACCACATTCTGTCAGACCTCTCCATCATGACCGGTCCGTTTCGTGTGGCCCCACACAGCATGTCTTTGTTTCACTGAGTTAGAGAAGACTGTGGTCTGTGTGATCAGATTTGCTAGTTTTCTGTGATTATGGTTTCAGTGTGTCTGCCCTCTGATTCCCTCTCGCAACACCTACCATCTTACTTGGATTTCTCTTACCTTGGACGTGGGATATCCTCATGGCTGCTCCAGCAAAGCGCAGCTGCTGCTCCTTACCTTGGACGAGGGCTATGCTAGCTTAAATGCCTAATATTCTGGAGAAATCTTCCCTCCCAATTCTACACTACCCCCTGATTCTTATGTATTTTCTTTCCTTTAGGAATTATCATAATTTAAATAATATCCTTGTTAATATGGATGATGAAATTTTCTGTCACTAGGTTATAAGGTCCAGTAGTGTAGAAATTATGGCTGACTGTTTTACTGCTATATTCTCAATACAGGACCTGGCAAAAAGCAAGCGCTTGATACATCCTCAGTGAATGAACAGAGTCATGAATATATTATTGGAACCAAGGATTTTGTGAACAAGGAAGAGAATGGTTTGAGGCAAAATTCTGGAACTGGGCTATTGACTGCCCATCTCTTTAATATCTTTGCTACCTAAGAGAATCCACTGTATTTAACAATCACAAATGGGGTTATGGGGTTTCTTTTTGGAGTGATGAAAATGTTCTGAAAATAGATAGTAGTCAGTTGTACATTAGAGGTAATGTACAACTGTGAATATGCTTAAAAACCACTTAATTGTGTGCTTTAAAATTGTGAATTTTATTGTATATGAATTATATCTCAATTAACTTTTTTAATCCATGAAGGGGAGTGACCATTATGAATGTCTTTCCACTTTAGTGATGTAGGGGTGGTCTGACTTTACAGTTCCATAGTTTCCTATGGAGACAGGTTTTCAATATTTATACTAAAATTTAACATGGAATCAATTTTACTAAAGCCCAGGAACTTTTGGTTTGATATGGTATGATATCATACCTGTGGTTTGATACTGTGCCTCTGGTGTTTACATCATCCTGCCTAGGACATTCTGGATCCCTGCTGTTGTGTGATACTTTTGGAATCTTAATGTGACAGTTTTAAAGCTCCTATGAAATAAGGGACATGGGAAACCAAGGATGCCACAAAAGATTTAAGTGGCAATTCATAGACTACCACCCCTCCAGCCCTACTTTTACTCTGGGAGACGATTGTATAAGCAGGAAATCACTGGCTGACTGAAATTTCTTCCCCAGACCTTCTATCCCTGTCCTCAAGAGGATTTACTACTTTTCCTCCTGCCTCATCTGCTCCTTGTGCTGCCATGGAGCTTGACTGCTGAAACTTTTTTCAAGGTGAAAATCTTTCAAAAGAGGCAAGCTTATCCAGAGGCTTTGCTTGGCTATGGAAAGGCACAGTCCTGATTTTCAACTCTTGCTGTTGGCTCAGGTACCTCAGGACAAGCCAATAGCCTCAAAGCCACATGTCAGGACCTGGGAAGGGGGGTACAGCATATGAGCAGCAGTTATAAAAAAAGTTCCAGCTGTTTTTTGGAAAGCAAGAGCATTTGGCACTACCAAGAAACAACTGAACCTTAAGATTACAGTAAAAATATTCGCTAGACTATGAGCCTATACTAGATGGCAGGGAGTTATGTGGCTTTTTCTATATGACATTTGCTAATATTACCTCATGCACCTGTGTAATTGTTAATTATCACCCCCTTTCATTAAGAAAGCCTTCTTCAGCGATCAATGCAAAGAAGTAGAGGAAAACAACAGATGGGAAAGACTAGGGATCTCTTCAAGAAAATCAGAGATACCAAAGGAACATTTCATGCAAAGATGAGCTTGATAAAGGACAGAAATGGTATGGACCTAACAGAAGCAGAAGATATTAAGAAGAGATGGCAAGAATACACAGAAGAACTGTACAGTAAAGAGCTTCATGACCAAAATAATCATGATGGTGTGATCACTCACCTAGAGCCAGACATCCTGGAATGTGAAGTCAAGTGGGCCTTAGAAAGCATCACTATGAACAAAGCTAGTGGAGATGATGGAATTCTAGTTGAACTATTCCAAATCCTGAAAGATGATGCTGTGAAAGTGCTGCACTCAATATGCCAGCAAATTTGGAAAACTCAGCAGTGGCCACAGGACTGGAAAAAGTCAGTTTTCATTCCAATCCCAAAGAAAGGCAATGACAAAGAATGCTCAAACTACCACACAATTGCACTCATCTCACACACTAGTAAAGTAATGCTCAAAATTCTCCAAGCCAGGCTTCAGCAATATGTGAACCGTGAACATCCTGATGTTCAATCTGGTTTTAGAAAAGGCAGAGGAACCAGAGATCAAATTGCCAACATCCACTGGATCATGGAAAAAGCAAGAGAGTTCCAGAAAAACATCTATTTCTGCTCTATTGACTATGCCAAAGGCTTTGACTGTGTGGATCACAATAAACTGTGGAAAATTCTGAAAGAGATGGGAATACCAGACCACCTGATCCACCTCTTGAGAAATTTGTATGCAGGTCAGGAAGCAACAGTTAGAACTGGACATGGAACAACAGACTGGTTCCACATAGGAAAAGGAGTTCGTCAAGGCTGCATATTGTCACCCTGTTTATTTAACTTCTATGCAGAGTGCATCATGAGAAACGCTGGGCTGGAAGAAACACAAGCTGGAATCAAGATTGCTGGGAGAAATATCAATAACCTCAGATACGCAGATGACACCACCCTTACGACAGAAAGTGAAGAGGAACTCAAAAGCCTCTTGATGAAAGTGAAAGTGGAGAGTGAAAAAGTTGGCTTAAAGCTCAACATTCAGAAAACAAAGATCATGGCATCCAATCCCACCACTTCATGGGAAATAGATGGGGAAACAGTGGAAACAATGTCAGACTTTATTTTTCTGGGCTCCAAAATCACTACAGATGGTGACTGCAGCCATGAAATTAAAAGACACTTACTCCTTGGAAGGAAAGTTATGACCAACCTAGATAGCATATTCAAAAGCAGAGATATTACTTTGTCAACAAAGGTTCGTCTAGTCAAGGCTATGGTTTTTCCTGTGGTCATGTATGGATGTGAGAGTTGGACTGTGAAGAAGGCTGAGCGCTGAAGAATTGATGCTTTTGAACTGTGGTGTTGGAGAAGAGTCTTGAGAGTCCCTTGGACTGCAAGGAGATCCAACCAGTCCATTCTGAAGGAGATCAACCCTGGGATTTGTTTGGAAGGAATGATTCTAAAGCTGAAACTCCAGTACTTTGGCCACCTCATGCGAAGAGTTGACTCATTGGAAAAGACTCTGATGCTGGGAGGGATTGGGGGTAAAAGGAGAAGGGGACGACAGAGGATGAGATGGCTGGATGGCGTCACTGACTCAATGGACGTGAGTCTGTTGAACTCCAGGAGTTGGTGATGGACAAGGAGGCCTGGCGTGCTATGATTCATGGGGTCACAAAGAGTTGGACACGACTGAGCGACTGATCTGATCTGATCTGATCTGATGTTGTGTGTGGATTTAAATTTCCTTCTAGAATCGCTTGCTTTCATCCTGAAGAACTTTTTGTAAAATCTCTCATGGTTTTTGTTTAGTGGGGGATATCTTTTTTCCTTCTTCATTTGTAGTTGCTTTGGCTGTAAGATTCTTGTGCGATAGTTCCTTTATGTCCAGCACTTTGAGTATGTCACCCCAGTGTATTCTGGTCACCATAGCTTATTATGAGAAGTTAGATATAACTCTTATTGAGATTCCCTTGTACATAAAGAGTCACATTTTTACTCATTCTTTAAAGCTTTTTGTTTTGTCTTTGGATTACAACATTTTGGCAACTATTAGCATTTTTCTTCAATATCATTTATATTTATTTATTGTTTGCAATTTTTCTTTGACTAGTGGATATCCCATATAATATATTTAGCAATTCTGGATTTTTATTTTCTTTGTTTTTTCCTCTAATAATTATTGTTTTTATTTTATTCATGCTTTTTAAAGTGGCTTTCCTGGACTATATCTGTCATATCTCTCTCCTCTGCTCTCTGTAGTCACTGATATTTATGATAAGTTTTTTTTGCTTCATTTTTATCACTTAATTTCATCATATTATATTGTATTGTACTGTACTGTATTATATTTTCTCTGCCTGACTTCCTATAGCTAACTCGTATTTCTACATAGCTTAGTGATTTGGCAACCATTGGTCAGAATTTTTAATCAAAAAGCTTGAGTCATTAAGTCTTACATCCTTTGACAGTGGATTTGTGTCTGTCTTGAGGGATACATTTCAAAGTTCAGGACGTTTTCATGTTTTGGGCTTTTACTTTCCTCAAGGTCACCTTAGTTTTTTTGTTCACATTTCATATCCTCTCAGTCAACTAAGAATATATGAAAACTTTGTGTGTTCAAGTCTCCCTACACAAGCATTGTTGTTGTTGTTCAGTCACTAAGTTGTGTTTGACTCTTTGCAACCCTATGGACTGCAGCATGCCAAGCTTTCCTGTCATTTGCTATCTCCTAGAGTTTGTTCAAACTCATGCCTATTGAGTAGGTGATGCTATCCAACTGTCTCATCCTTTGTTGCCCCCTTCTCCTCCGGCCCTCAGTCTTTCTTAGCATCAGGGTATTTTCCAGTGAGTTGGCTCTTCGCATCAGGTGGCCAAAGTATTGGAGCTTCAGCTTCAGCATCAGTCCTACCAGTGAATATTCAGGGTTGATTTCCTTTAGGATTGACTGGTTTGATCTCCATGCTGTCCAAGGTTCCCTTAAGAGTCTTCTCCAGCATCACAATTCTAAAGCATCAGTTCTTTGGTGATCAGTCTTCTTTATGGTCCAGTTCTCACATCTGTACATGACTACTGGAAAAACCATAACTTTAACTATATGGACTTTTGTTGGCAAAGTGATGTCTCTGCTTTTTAATATGCTGTTTAAGTGTGTATAGCTTTCCTTCAAAGCAGCAAGTACCTTTAATTTCATGGCTGCAGTCACCATCCACAGTGATTTTGGAATCCAAGAAAATAAAATCTGTCACTGTTTCCAATTTGTCCCCATCTATTTGCCATGAAATGATGGGACCAGATGCCATGATCTTAGGTTTCTGAATGTTGAATTTTAAGCCAGCTTTTCCACTCTCATCAAGAGGCTCTTTAGTTCCTCTTTGCTTTCTGCTATTAGAGTGGTATCATTTGCATATCTGAAGTTGTTGATATTTCTCCTGGCAATCTCCATTCCTGCTTGTGATTCATGCAACCTGGCCCAAGAAAATAGTCTGTCACTGTTCCCATTGTTTCCTCATCTATTTGCCGTGAAGTGATGGGGCTGCATGCCATGATCTTAGTTTTTTGAATGTTGAGTTTTAAGCTAGCTTTTTTACTCTCCTCTTTTACCTTCATCAGTAGCCTCTTTAGTTCCTCTTTGCTTTCTGTCATAAGGGTGGTGTCATGTGCATATCTGAGGTTATTGATATTTCTCCCAGAAATCTTGATTCCAGCTTGTGCTCCATCCAGTGTGACATTTCTATGATATACTCTGCATAGAAGTTAAATACGCAGGATGATTATATAGCCTTTACATATTCCTTTCCCAATTTGGTACCAGTCTGTTGTTCCATGTCCAGTTCTGACCGTTGCTTTCTGACCTGCATACAGATTCCTCAGGAGGCAGGTAAGGTGGTCTGTATTCCCATTTCTTTATGAATTTTCCATAGTTTGTTGTGATCCACACAGTCAAAGGCTTTAGCATATTCAGTGAAGCAGGAGTAGATGTTTTTCTGGAATTTTCTTGCTTTTTCTGTGATCTAATATATGTTGGCAACTTGATCTCTGGTTCCTCTGCCATTTCTAAATCCAGTTTGTACACCTGGAAGTTCACAAGCACATAGTTTCTCAGTTAGCCAGGATTGTCTAGATAACTTGGGTTTTCTTAGATCTTTTGTGTACTTGGATGAGTCAGCCAAGTATGGGCAGAGTGCTTATTAAGCCTTACCCTGGCTTGCTCATTTCTAGAATCTCCCTGTTAAATTTCTAACTGTGCTTCCAATTGAATGCCCACCCCAAAAGGGACTACAACCTCTGGTTAGCAGAGAGCTTCAGATCTTCCCTGTTTGTCCCTGAGTATGTTTTCCATCCTTTGCAACAAATCAAGTAGGCCCTCATTAGCAATAAAGCTGCTGTTTCTCACAGACAACACAACCCTGGTATCATCACTGTTCTGACTGAACTTATAGGGGATGGGGACAGCCTAGGGCCAGAAGATCAGAGACTCAGACAGTTTTAACTGAATTTCAGCAGATTTTTGTGAATAAACTCGTCTCAGTATGCTGTTTGCTTTAGGTCAATTTCCATAACCCTTAACTGTTGTTATCAATTATTTGCCCAATTTTGTAGTTTTTTGGGGAATAGGATTTTTCAACTTGTTCACTCCTCTATAGTCATAAGTACCCTCCCCACTATGAGGGTATTTCTCTCATAATTGATAGCAGCACTATAGTTCTTTGTATTAAGGCATCATGATTTATTTATTTATTTAAGCAGCTATTGTTGGCAATTTGGTTCTTTTTTTTTTTTTACCTTTATGAAATGCCAGGAATATTTTTATGTGTGAATCTCTCTTCCCTTAAGCCACTTCTATAATTGGAATTATTGACTCAAAAATATAATTTTTTAAACGTTAGGAATTCATCTTGCCAAAATATTTCAAGAAAGACCATAACAATTTGTGCTTTCTCCAACACTGTAGGAGAGTGTTTGTCATACTATATACTCTCATCTATATTGGGCTTATTATTAAAAATAGATGTGCTTTGGTAACTGGATAATTGAAAGGATCCAGCATTTTTTTGAATTGCTTTTCCAAAAGTCTTTATTCATCTCAACTCTCTGTAATTCTTTATTTAGAATTAATGGATTCTTTCCCTTTTCCTTAGCTACTCCATTCATTACCTCTTCTTGCAGCAGAATAAGAAATCATTTCACGTCATCACGCACAACATCAACCCCCTTTATCTTTCTAATGGAGCCATCTTTAGAAACAGCATTCTCATTATCAGTTCTTCATGACTGTAAATTGATTCATCCAATTCGTAAGTTTTAAATTTTAATTAGGTCACAAGAATATCTTTTGCCTTTCAAGCAGTACAGATTAAAGGTCCTTTGCAAAGTAGTAATCTAACTTTTATGAAATTTAGGGAGAAAAGTGATGGACAATAAATTGCATTTTTAAACATTTTTGCTTTTATTACAATACTTTCTAAATAGTGACTAAAGCACATCTGACTTTCTCCACTGTAGATATATACTCTGTGAACTTGATGATTACGTTTTTGAAGTTATGATTCTGGACATTTTCTTCTAAAGCCCTTTTCCAATAGAAATTTATCATTGTACATTCATTCTTAGCTGTGATGGCTTGAATCCAGACACACAACCAGTCCAAACTATAGTACACCACTTTGTCTACATTTGTAACAATGTCCACGACAGTGTTCACTCCAAGATGTCTAGTGATATTTATTAAAAATATTTAAGGAGTTGGTCTTTCGTTTGATACTAACCTTCTACCTTCTGTTTCTGTTTCTTATTTCTTATTATGAGTTATATTCATTTACCTCAGAATAGCCAGGTAAATGGCTGAATCTTAAAAATTCAGATTGGGTGATTCCCATTCATAAAATGATTTAGTATATGATAGATTAAGGTCCACAAATTTCTCACATCCCAGTCCATACTTCCTTTTCAGGACTATACTCATTCTATGATGAGATAAAGGCTGTTTCCCTACCTCATTGAATGTGAAATAGTTTTCTTATTTATTTTGTGTCAAAGAGTATGGTAGGAAAGACATCACTAATACAAGTTCAGGGCCTTGGCTTCAAGTGGCCTTATAGCTTCTGTTTTCAAACTCTTGGAATGCTCCTGAATTTGTCGGTTAAAGAAACTGGTCTAGCCTTTTGGATGATGAGATGCTGAGTTGAGGCATGTTGAGTATAACAGAATCTTCACAGCCACTAACAAGATTTGCAATTGAGGCTCTCTTGGAACTTGCAACCCATCAATTCCTACAGCTGAATGCATCCACATGAATTAACCCTGGGAAAACCAGCAAAGGATCTGCCCAGTTAACTTACAGGATGAGGAGAAATGATACATCATTATAATTTAAGATACTAAATTTTGGGGTGTTTTGTTTGGTGGCAGTAGCTAACTAGTACAAGTGGCTTATCATTCCACTTTGTTATTTTACTCTTTCTTACCTTTGCCTGTAAAACCCTTCATTATATAGAATTTCTACTTCTGGAATATCTTTGTCAATTCCATCCTTCTATCCTTATCATGGGCTTCCCTGGTGGCTCAGACATTAAAGAATCATCCTGCAATGTGGGAGACCTGGGTTCAATCCTTGGGTTTGGAAGACCCCCTGGAGGAAGGCATGGCGACCCACTCCACGATTCTTGCCTGGAGAATTGCCACGGACATAGGAGCCTGGTGGGCTAGAGTCCATAGGGTTGCAAAGAGTTGGGCACGACTGAGTGACTAAGCACAGCATCCTTATCAAAACCTAGTTTCAAAACTCTGAAAATAGAATTTTCCTTGAAACACTTCCCCCTCATGTACATTCTTATTAATATTAGCAAGCATGTTTTCCTGCCTCCAGTTCTATCATGGCCAGAGACTAGTACATGAACCATAGTCTCACAAATAAAAAGAGGCCAGAGAGTTAGGCTTCAAATCATTCCTACCAGCAGTGAAACTCAAAGCAGATACTTCCTGATGGCTGACCAGCATAGGTAATTTAAAGTTTGCCAAGATTTATGATTGTGAAAATATTTAGTTTTATCAGAGTATGAGTAAACCTTGACGGCTCAGACAGTAAAGAATCTGCCTGCAATGTGGGAGACCCGGGTTTGATCCCTGCATTGGGAAGATCCCCTGGAGAAGGCAATGGCAACCCACTCCAGTATTCTTGCCTGGAGAATTCCGTGGACAGAGGAGCCTGGCAGGCTACAGTCCATGGAGTCTACAAAGAGTCAGACACAACTGAGTGACTAACGTTGGCATTTTTATAACATTTATGAAGGTAAGTTTAATAATATCTATTAAAATGTAATATAGGTATATCTCTCAGAAATAATAAGACAGTTTCAGGATACTCATCCTAAAGAAATAAATGAAAAGGGGAGCAAAGGATTTTTGAATTAACCGTGTATTTCGAATGATCTCAATGTTATCAGCAGGACTTTATTAGGTAAGTTATTAACATCGATACAACAGAAAAGGAGGTAGTCATTCAAAACCTTGACATGGAACAACAATTTCCATGATAGATTGTTAAGGAAAGAAAGCAGTATACTATGGAATGCGTTTCTTCCTATTACTTTTACACATATAGCACAGATAGTAATCTGCCATCACTAGATGAAATTGCATCTCATTATACCAAAGAAGGCCTGATAGTGGAAGGAGAGGCAGCTATTTTTAACTCATCATGGGCATTTTAAAGGATTTGAAGGGGCAGTATGTGATCAGATAGGGTAGATGCGGAAAAGATATTTCTATTCATTGGTGGGAGGTGAGATGGCCCCTGTTTTATTCTCACTAGATACATGTTCTGAGACTGGAACTATAGCTTATTTTAACTTTCTGAGAAAGATGTTAGGAACCAACACTTGATTTGTCACTGGGAATCTCAGAAAACTATGCAATTTGGTGTCTCCCATTGAGTTCTTATCTGTTTCTGTTTAACCCTGCCTATCACAGAAGAACTGTACAAAAAAGATCTTCACGACTCAGATAATCATGATGGTGTGATCACTCACCTAGAGCCAGACATCCTGGGATGTGAAGTCAAGTGGGCCTTAGAAAGCATCATTACAAGCAAAGCTAGTGGAGATGATGGAATTCCAGTTGAGCTACTTCAAATCCTGAAAGATGATGCTGTGAAAGTACTGCACTCAATATGCCAGCAAATTTGGAAAACTCAGCAGTGGCTACAGGACTGGAAAAGGTACGTTTTCATTCCAATCCCAAAGAAAGGCAATGACAAAGAATGCTCAAACTACCGCACAACTGTACTCATCTCACATGCTAGTAAAGTAATGCTCAACATTCTCCAAGCCAGGCTTCAGCAATACGTGAACCATGAACTTCCTGATGTTCAAGCTGGTTTTAGAAAAGGCAGAGGAACCAGAGACCAAATTGCCAACATCCGCTGGATCATGGAAAAAGCAAGAGAGTTCCAGAAAAACATCTATTTCTGCTTTATTGACTATGCCAAAGCCTTTGACTGTGTGGATCACAATCAACTGTGGAAAATTCTGAAAGAGATGGAAATACCAGACCACCTGATCTGCCTCTTGAGAAACCTATATGCAGGTCGGGAAGCAAAAGTTAGAACTGGACATGGAACAACAGACTGGTTCCAAATAGGAAAAGGAGTACGTCAAGGCTGTATACTGTCTCCCTGCTTATTTAACTTATATGCAGAGTACATCATGAGAAACGCTGGGCTGGAAGAAGCACAAGCTGGAATCAAGATTGCTGGGAGAAATATCAGTAACCTCAGATATGCGTATGACACCACCCTTATGGCAGAAAGTGAAGAGGAACTCAAAAGCCTCTTGATGAAAGTGAAAGTGGAGAGTGAAAAAGTTGGCTTAAAGCTCAACATTCAGAAAACGAAGATCATGGCATCTGGTCCCATCACTTCATGGGAAATAGATGGGGAAACAGTGGAAACAGTGTCAGACTTTATTTTTTTGGGCTCCAAAATCACTGGAGATCGTGACTGCAGCCATGAAATTAAAAGATGCTTACTCCTTGGAAGGAAAGTTATGACCAACCTAGAGAGCATATTCAAAAGCAGAGACATTACTTTGCCAACAACGGTCTGTCTAGTTAAGGCTATGGTTTTTCCTGTGGTCATGTATGGATGTGAGAGTTGGACTGTGAAGAAGGCTGAGTGCCGAAGAATTGAGGCTTTTGAACTGTGGTGTTGGAGAAGACTCTTGAGAGTCCCTTGGACTGCAAGGAGATCCAACCAGTCCATTCTGAAGGATTTCTTTGGGATTTCTTTGGATGAAGGATGCTGAAGCTGAAACTCCAGTACTTTGGCCACCTCATGCGAAGAGTTGATTCATTGGAAAAGACTCTGATGCTGGGAGGGATTGGGGGCAGAAGGAGAAGGGGACGACAGAGGGTGAGGTGGCTGGATGGCATCACTGACTCGATGGACGTGAGTCTGAATGAACTCCGGGAGTTGGTGATGGACAGGGAGGCCTGGCGTGCTGCGATTCATGGGGTCGCGAAGCGTAGGACACGACTGAGCGACTGAACTGAACTGATCATCCAGTCTCTCAGGAGAGGTAGAAATAAAATCAGTTGTTCACTGACTACCTGGCAGCATCATAAGTTGGAGGAGGGCTTTATACTTAAGTACAGAGAAGAGGAGCAGGAACACCTTCTGTGGAGTTTCTAATCATGGACGCTTGGCTTGGCAGACAGCCCATAGGCTGAGAAGCCATAGAGAAGTGAATAAGAAGGGCATGGGATATTGTGCAATGTTAAAATGTTACCAAAGAGATGGAAGAGAACTTTCATACATATCCATGTATGTGCATATAAAGAAAAGGGATCTAAGAATGACAAGTATTGGGTTGACCAATCCAATAATATTAATAATGCCTTTGATATCCCCAGCACCATAGTCAGTAGGTAATGGATATTATTCTAGTTTCAGTTTCTCAACAAATCTGAGAGGTTAGATTCAGTTGTCTTGTTTTACATAAAAAGAAACTGAAGCTGAGGGAAATGAAACATTTGCCCAATGCTTCACAGATCACTAAATTCTTTGAGGCAGTACTCAAAATCAGATATCTCTAATTCCATTATTTTTCATTCTGGTACATTGTATTGCTTTGGCCATTCAAGGTCAAAGGGAGACAAAATTTTTTTTCAACGTGGATGAAATCAGGAAGTCACATTCACCCTGCTAAAAGGGGCAGTATTTATTATCAAGAATGCATTTATTAAAAACTTAGTATCTAGAGGCAGAGTGCCTGTGTTCAAATCACTTCTCCTCTAATTATGAACCTACAATATAAATGTTGTATAGCCTTTGTCAATTACCTTCAACTCAACCTCTCCTTGCCTTGTTTTCCACATTTGTAAAATGGAGCTGTTATGAGAGACAAATGGACTGATATTTGTGAAGAGCTTAGAATGGTACCTAAGACATGCTGCTGCTGCTGCTGCTGCTGCTGCTGCTAAGTCGCTTCAGTCATGTCCGACTCTGTGCGACCCCATAGACCGAAGCCCACCAGGCTCCCCTGTCCCCGGGATTCTCCAGGCAAGAACACTGGAGTGGGTTGCCATTTCCTTCTCCAATGCATGAAAGTGAAAAGTACCTAAGACATAGTAAACCTAAATAAATATGTGCTAAATAAAATAAAGGAATAATTGTTATTTTGTATGAGAGACTTCTAAGCAAGAAGGCAACTTTAGCAACAGAATCTAATTCTTGCTCATCTGTATTCCCATCTTAATGACTGTGATATACTAAAAATGCCCCCCAAATATATCCTGGTAATCATTCCTGGCACTGGTGAATGTTACCTCATATAGCCAAAAAAAAAAAAAAAACACACCAAAAACCCTCCCTGCTGGTCATCCTCTTGTTTCTGACTCTCTCCGTACTTCTACCAGCAAACTAGGTCTCTGAAGTTCAAGGAAGAATTTGTAGTAAAGAATTTCCTACCAAACTGCGAACAGGCTTCCAGTTTTTAACCAAAGACTTCCTGAGATTCTGGATGGTTGACATCCGCCAGGAGGGTCACAGCCAGAGATCAGCTCCCCAGAAGAGACGCATGGCACACCAGAGACTGGCAGGCCCGGAAACCTGAGTGGCTGGGACTGGGGAGGTGATAAGACGCACTTCACCTGAGGAGAGTATGCTCACCAAGCACCTGGTTGCCTGAGCTGGTCGGACTAGGGAATGACACAAAACGCAGGCCCAACCGAGTGTGCCCCTTTCTGGAGTACCCAAGAACCTGAACCTGAACAGCTTAGACCTGGGAAGTGCACGCAACCCAGGGCCCACTCCCTGGAGAGCAACCTGAAGCCTGAACAGTGTAGACTGGGAAAGCACAGACGCCATGAGTGGGAACAAACCCAGTGTGGCCGAGACACTGCAAGCCACACACGCCAGTGATATTTGTTTGCAGTATTCCTCCCTCCCCACAGCATTACTGAACGAGTGAGCCTAAACAAGAGACCACCTTCGCCCCCTTGTGTCAGGGTGGAAATTAGACACTGAAGACATCTGCAAACAGAAGAAGCCAAATAAACAGAGGGAGCTGCTTTGGAAGTGACAGGTGCAACAGATTAAAATCCCTGTAGTTAACACCAACTACATTGGAAGGGGCCTATAGATCTTGAGAAGTATAAGCTGGAACAAGGAACTATATGAAACTGAACTGATCCCACACTGCCTGCAACAGCTCCAGACAAATTCCTAGATATAGTTTTACTATTATCAATTTTTTAAATTTTTAATGTTTTTTTTTCTTTTCTTAAGCCCTGTATTATGCCTTTAATTTTCATTTTTATAACCTACTGTTACCTTGCAAAAAAAAGACCCTATTTTTAAAGCAAACTTCATATATATTTCTTACACTTTTTGTGATTTTTTTTATTGTATTTTTGAGAGTCTAACCTCTACTCTAGATTTTTAATCTTTGCTTTATAGTTCAGTTCAGTTCAGTCGCTCAATCATGTCCGACTCTTTGTGACCCCATGAATCTCAGTATGTCAGGCCTCCATGTCCATCACCAACTCTCAGAGTTCACTCAAACTCATGTTCATCGAGTCGGTGATGCTATCCAGCCATCTCATCCTCTGTCGTCCTCTTATCCTCCTGCCCCCAACCCCTCCCAGCATCAGAGTCTTTTCCAATAAGTCAACTCTTCACATGAGGTGGCCAAAGTATCAGAGTTTCAGCTTTAGCATGAGTCATTCCAAAGAACACCCAGGACTGATCTCCTTTACAATGGACTGGTTGGATCTCCTTGCAGTCCAAGGAACTCTCAAGAGTCTTCTCCAACACCACAGTTCAAAAGCATCAATTCTTTGGCATTCAGCTTTTTTCACAGTCCAACTCTCACATTGCTTTATAGTATTTGTTATCAATATTGTACATTTAAGAGTCCAATATTTAGTACCTATTTTTACTTAGGAGTGTGATTACTACTTTGATTACTCTCTCCCCCTTTTTACTCTCCTTTTTCTCCCCCAGGTCACCTATATCTCCTCCCTACCCCTTCTCTTCTCAACCCAACTCTGTGAATCTCTGGGTGTTCCAGGCTGCAGAGAACACTTAGGGAACAGAACACTGCCTAGATCTATCTCTCTCCTTTGATTCTCCCTTTTCTCCTCCTGCTCACCTCTATCTCCTTCCTCCCTCTTCTCTGCTCTATGTAACTCCATGAACCTCTCTGAGGGTTCCAACTGTAGAGAGCAGATAGAGAATTGTTTACTGGCTAGGTTGCTTTTGCCCCTTTTGATCCCCCCTCTTCTCCTCCTGGTCACCTCTATCTCCTTCCCTCTTCACTTCTCCATGTAACTCTATGAACCTCTCTTGGTGTCCCTCACTGTGGAGAATCTTTTCACCATTAACCTAGAAGTTTTATTATCAGTGCTGTATGGATGGAGAAATCTTGAGGCTACTGTAAGAACAAGACTTAAAACCAGAGGCAGTAGGCTTAAGCCCAAAACCTGAGAACACCAGAGAACTCCTGACTCTAGGGAACATTAATGGATAAGAGATCATCCAAAAGCCTCCATACCTACACTGAAACCAAGCACCACCCAAAGGCCAATGAGTTCCAGAGCAAGACATACCACAAAAATTCTCCAGCAACACAGGAACATAGCACTGAACTTCAATATACAGGCTGCCCAAAGTCACACCAAACCCACAGACATCTCAAAACTCACGGCTGGATACTTGATTGCACTCCAGAGAGAAGAAATCCAGCTCCACCCACCAGAATACCGATGTAAGCTTCCCTAATCAGGAAACCTTGATAAGCTACTCGTCCAACCCCACCCACAGTGAGGAACCTCCACAATAAAGAGGAACCACAAACTGTCAGAATACAGAAAGGCTACCACAAACACAGCAATCTAAACAAGATAAAAAGGCAGAGAAATACTCAGCATGTAAAGAAACATGATAAATGCCCACCAAACCAAACAAAAGAGGAGGAGATAGGGAGTCTACCTGAAAAAGAACTTAGAATAATGATAATAAAAATGATCCAAAATCTTGAAAACAAAATGGAGTTACAGATAAATAGCCTGGAGACAAGGATGGAGAAGATGCAAGAAATGTTTAACAAGGACCTAGAAAAAATAAAAAAGTCAATTAATAATGAATAATGCAATAAATTAGATAAAAAAACACTGTGGAGGGAACCAACAGGAGAATAATGGAGGCAGAAGATAGGATAAGTGAGGTAGAAGATAGAATGGTAGAAATAAATGAAACAGAGAGGAAAAAAGAATTAAGAGAAATGAGGACAATCTCAGAGACCTCTGGGACAATGTGAAATGCCCCAGCATTCGAATCATAGGAGTCCCAGAAGAAGAAGACAAAAAGAAAGGCCATGAGAAAATACTTGAGGAGATAGTAGTTGAAAACTTCCCTAAAATGGGGAAGGAAATAGTCACCCAAGTCCAAGAAACCGAGTCCCAAACAGGATAAACCCAAGGTGAAACACCCCAAGACACATATTAATCAAATTAACAAAGATCAAACACAAAGAACAAATTTTAAAAGCAGCAAGGGAAAAACAGCAAATAACACACAAGGGGATTCCCATAAGGATAACAGATGATCGTTCAATACAAAGTCTTCAGGCCAGAAGGAATGGCAGGACATACTTAAAGTGGTGAAAGAGTAAAGCTTACAACCCAGATAACTGTACCCATCAAGGATCTCATTCAGATATGAAGGAGAATTTAAAAGCTTTACAGACAAGCAAAAGCTGAGAGAATTCAGCACCACCAAACCAGCTCTTCAACAAATGCTAAAGGAAATTCTCTAGACAGGAAACACAGAAAGGGTGTATAAACACAAACCCAAAACAACAAAGTTAATGGCAATGGGACAATACTTATCAATAATTACCTTAAATGTAAACAGTTGAATGCCCCAACCAAAAGACAAAGACTGGCTGAATGGATACAAAAACAAGACCCTTATATATATATATATATGCAAATGGAGACCACAAAAAAGCAGGAGTAGAAATATTCATATCAGATAAAATAGACTTTAAAATAAAGGCTGTGAAAAGAGACAAAAAAGGATACTACATAATGATCAAAGGATCAATCCAAGAAGAAGATATAACAATTATAAATATATATGCACCCAACATAGGAGCACCGCGATATGTAAGGCAAATGCTAACAAGTATGAAAGGGGAAATTAACAATAACACAATAATAGTGGCAGACTTTAATACCCCACTCACACCTATGGATAGATCAACTAAACATAAACAAGAAAACACAAACTTTAAATGACACAATGGACCAGCTAGACCTAATTGATATTTATAGGACATTTCACCCCAAAACAATAAATTTCACCTTTTTCTCAAGTGCACATGGAACCTTCTCCAGGATAGATCACATCCTAGGCCATAAGTCTAGCCTTAGTAAATTAAAAAATATTGGAATCATTCCAAGCATCTTTTCTGACCACAATGCAGTAATATTAGATCTCAATTACAGGAAAAAAAAAAAAAAAAAAACTATTAAAAATTCCAATATATGGAGGCTAAAGAAAACGCTTCTGAATTACCAACAAATCATAGAAGAAATAAAAAAAAGAAATCAAAATATGCATAGAAACGAATGAAAATGAAAACACAACAACCCCAAACCTATGGGATACTGTAAAAGCAGTGCTAAGGGGAAGGGTCAGAGTAATATAGGCTTACCTCAAGAAACAAGAAAAAAGTCAACTAAATAACCTAACTCTATACTGAAAGCAACTAGAAAAGGAAGAAATGAAGAACCCCAGGGTTAGTAGAAGGAAAGAAATTTTAAAAATTAGGGCAGAAATAAATGCAAAAGAAACAAAAGAGACCATATCAAAAATCAACAAAGCTAAAAGCTGGTTCTTTGAGAAGATAAATAAATTGACAAACCATTAGCCAGACTCATCAAGAAACAAAGGGAGAAGAATCAAATCAACAAAATTAGAAATGAGAATGGAGAAATCACAACAGACAACACAGAAATACAGAGGATGATAAGAAACTACTATCAGCAAATATATGCCAGTCAATTGAACAAGTTGGAAGAAATGGACAAATTCTTGGAAAAGTATTACTTTCCAAAACTGAACCAGAAAGAAATAGAAGATCTTAACAGACCCACCACAAGCAGGGAAATCAAAGCTATAATCAGAAATCTTCTAGCAAACAAAAGCCCAGGACCAGATGGCTTCACAGCTTAATTCTATTAAGAATTTAGAGAAGAGCTAACACCTATCCTACTCAAACTTTTCCAGAAAACTGCAGAGGAAGGTAAACTTCCAAACTCATTCTATGAGGCCACCATTACCTTAATGCCACAAAAAAAGAAAACTACAGGCCAATATCACTGATGAACATAGATGCAAAAATCCTTAACAAAATTCTAGAAAACAGAATCCAACAACATGTTAAAAAGATCATACATCTTGATCAAGTGGACTTTATCCCAGGAATGCAAGGATTCTTTAATATCTGCAAATCAATCAATGGAATACACCACATTAAGAATTTGAAAGATAAAAACCACAAGATTATCTCAATAAATGCAGAAAAAAGCCTTTGACAAAGTTCAACATCCATTTATGTTAAAAACTCTCCAGAAAGCAGGAATAGAAAGAACATAACTCAACACAATAAAAGCTATATATGACAAACCCACAGCAAACATTATCCTCAATGGTGAAAAACTGAAAGCATTTCTTCTAAAGTCAGGAACAAGACAAGGGTGCCCACTTTCACCACTATTATTCAACATAGTTTTGGAAGTTTTGGCCACAGCAATCAGAGCAGAAAAAGAAATAAAAGGAATCCAGATTGGAAAAGAAGAAGTAAAACTCTCACTGTTTGCAGATGACATAATCCTCTACATAGAAAACCCTAAAGACTCCAGCAGAAGATTACTAGAGCTAATCAATGAATATAGTAAAGTTGCAGGATATAAAATTAACACAGAGAAATTCCTTGCATTGCTATACACTAACAATGAGAAAACAGAAAGAGAAATTAAGGAAACAATCCCATTCATCAATGCAATGAAAAGAATAAAATACTTAGGAATATATCTACCTAAAGAAACAAAAGACCTACATATAGAAAACTATAAAACACTGATGAAAGAAATCAAAGAGGACACAAATAGATGGAGAAATATTCCATGATCATGGATTGGAAGAATCAACATAGTGAAAATGAGTATACTACTGAAAGCAATCTATAGATTCAATGCCATCTCTATCAAGCTACCAATGATATTTTTCACAGAACTAGAAGAAATAATTTCACAATTTGTATGGAAATACAAAAAACCTCGAATAGCCAAAGCAATCTTGAGAAAGAATGGAACAGGAGAAATCAACCTTCCTGACTTCAGGCTATACTACAAAGCTACAGTCATCAAGACAGTATGGTACTGGCACAAAGAAATATAGATCAATGGAACAAAATAGAAAGCCCAGAGATAAATCCATGCACCTATGGACACCTTATCTTTGATAAAGGAGGCAAGAATATACAATGGAGAAAAGACAATCTCTTTAACAAGTGGTGTTGGGAAAACTGGTCAACCACTTGTAAAAGAATGAAACTAGAACACTTTCTAATACCATACACAAAAATAAAATCAAAGTGGATTAAAGATCTAAATGTAAGACCAGAAAGTATAAAACTCCTAGAGGAAAACATAGGCAAACACTCTCTGACATAAATCACAGCAGGATCTTCTATGACCACCTCCCAGAATATTGGAAATAAAAGCAAAAATAAACAAATGGGACCTAATTAAACATAAAAGCTTTTGCACAACGAAGGAAACTATAAGCAAAGTGAAAAGACAGCCTTTAGAATGGGAGAAAATAATAGCAAACGAAGCAACTGACAAAGAATTAATCTCAAAAACGTACAAGCAACACCTGCAGCTCAATTCCAGAAAAATAAACGACCCAATCAAAAAATGGGCCAAAGAACTAAACAGATATTTATCCAAAGAAGACATACAGATGGCTCACAAACACATGAAAAGATGCTCAACATCAGTCAATATCAGAGAAATACATATCAAAACCACAATGAGGTACCATCTCAAGCCAGTCAGAATGGCTGCTATCCAAAAGTCTACAAGCAATAAATGCTGGAGAGGGTGTGGAGAAAAGGGAACCCTCTTACACTGTTGGTGGGAATGCAAACTAGTACAGCCACTATGGAGAACAGTGTGGAGATTCCTTAAAAAACTGGAAATAGAACTGCCATATGACCCAGTAGTCCCACTGCTGGGCATACACAGCGAGGAAACCAGAATTGAAAGAGATACGTGTACCTCAATGTTCATCGCAGCACTGTTTGTGATAGCCACGACATGGAAGCAACCTAGATGGCCATCCACTGATGAATGGATAAGACAGCAGTGATACATATACATAATGGAATATTACTCAGCCATTAAAAAGAATACATTTGAATCAGTTCTAATGAAGGGGATGAAACTGGAGCCTATTACACAGAGTGAAGTAAGCCAGAAAGAAAAACACCAATACAGTATACTAACACACATATATATATATATGGGATTTAGAATGACGGTAACAATAATCCTGTATGTGAGACAGCAAAAGAGACACAGATGTATAGAACAGTCTTTTGGACTCTGTGGGAGAAGGAGATGGTGGGATGATCTGAGAGAATAGCATTGAAACATGTATATTATCATATGCGAAACAGATCTCCAGTCCAGGTTCGATGCATGAGACAGGGTGCTCAGGGCTGGTGCACTGGGATGACCCAGAGGTATGGGATGGGGAGGGAGGTGGTAGGGGGTTTCAGGATGGGGAACACATGTAAACCCATGACTGATTCATATCAATGTATGGCAAAAACCACTACAATATTGTAATGTATTTAGCCTAAAACTAAAATATATAAATTAAAAAATAAAAATACAAAAAAAGATTTTTTTTCCATTTTCCCTTGCCTTAAAATTTGAGTATTTTCCAAGATTCTCAGTTTATTTTCCAAGAGATCCATTTCAAATGAAATTTCTTGATAAAAAAAGAATATTTAGCATATTGGACTTCTTTGTAAGGAAACATAATTAGAAGAAAATCAATAGACCTAAGGAAATATATTTTAATTCAAAAACTACATTGAAAAATTACAGTACTTTTATCTGGAAGAGATTTATTTGAAGAAACAAAAGAAAATCAAGAAAACATTAAATCTGTGAACCTAGACCGAGTAGTCATGATGAGAGAATCAATGAACACAAAACATTGAAGAGAAGTGGAAAATATTATTGTAAAAAAATACTGCTGAGACATAGATGTCATAGATAAAGAGTTTTAGTAAAGACTCTTGATGTAATGGTTGTGAGCCTCTAGTTATTTATCTCTTACATTCCAAAACTTAGATCAATGTGATGTTGAAATTTTTCTCAAAAATGTTATTGAGTGAATGCATAAGCATCATTCTTGTTGACACTGTACAGGAATTTCACTCCCTGGTTTCATGTTGCCTTTTGCTCCAGTTTAAGTGTTTCTAGTGTATTTAACCAGAGAAAGCAATGGCAGCCCACTCCAGTACCCTAGCCTGGAAACTCTCATGGATGGAGGAGCCTGATAGCCTGCCGTCTATGGGGTCGCACAGAATCGAACATGACTGAAGCGACTTAGCAGCAGTAGCAGCAGTGTATTTAACAGTGTATAACTGACATTCACATTTAAAAATAGATTTGATTAACAGCTCCTGACATAACCTAGAACAATAAAAAGCAAAATGCTGAAAACTGACAATATCATTGAACCGTGATTCTTTTGGAAAAACCTTTTGACAAATATGAGAGTATCTTCCAGTTAGTACAGAGCTTATAGGAGTCCATTGAGAAAAAATTACCTGGAATTCACTTCGTTATCTATTCAGACTCATCTTCATGAAATAGAACCACATTTTTATTTTTTTTTTTAATTTTATTTTTTTAATAATACAGAAAAGAATTTTAATTGATTCATCATAAAGGCATCGAGCAAAATAATGTTAATGAAGTTTTAAAATAAAATATTTTATTTTAACCACATTTTTAAATGGCTGAAAATATATTTTTTTTCTATTCCACTCATTCATAAAGTGTTCCATTTTGCAAACTGGTTAGTGATCATTATTTCACAAACACTTCTTTGTGATGGAACCAGAGTATTTCCACAACCAGTTTTCCCCAAAGTTTTGGAAGCTATAGCCCATTAAATCCAGACTACAGGAGGTAGTATTTTCTCCTCTCCAAATGACTCATTTTCCTTTTGATTATATTGATCAGAACTGACTAAAAAGTGTAAAATAATATCAGTGATTCTCAAAATCTGTATCTTATCTTTGATTTCTAGGACAAAATTTATGTATTTTCTTTTTGAAGACAGATATCCTTGATTCTGTTAAAAAATCATCTTCTACTTTAAGAGGGATTTTATGCAGGAAGTGGTATTAAAATTTATTAAATGTCTCTTTACCATTTATTGATTTATTCATAAAGTTTTAAACCTGTAACAAATTTATATCTTTTATTATTAAATCCCCCTTTTTAAGATAGTATGAAAGTAATACTCATTCAATTGTAATCATACTTTGAATTTAGAATTTTGGTTCTTTCCCGGGCTAGTGCTATGTGGCCCCATGCTCTCTTGTGATGCTGGGCAATGGTACCCACCGCAGTTCTCAGTCAGCCGTGTGATCACAACCCATATGCTTACGGCCATTATGTACCCACACAACAGTTCTGTTGTTCACTTTCCCTACAGTATTCAATAAATTACATGAGATACCCAATACTGTTTTTTTTTTTTTTTAATGGGCTTTGTGGTAGAGTATTTTGCCTAACTGTAGGCTAATGTAGGCACTCTGAGCATGTTTAAGATAAGTGAAGATATAATGAACTTAATTTCTTAGGTTAGGTATATTAAATGAATTTTTGACATATTCAATTTACAGTGAGTTTATTAGGATGTAACCCAATTGTAAGCTGAGGAAGATTTGTGTGTATATATATATATATATATATATATATATATATATATATATATCTATCTTTATTCAAATAACTTGAAGGCAAAGTCAAACATATGCTCCCGGAATGGGAGGACTGAATATTTTAAAGATTTCAATTCAACCATAATTAATGTATAAATAAAAAAAAATCTAATAAAAAAATCCCAGTACACAAACTAATAAAAACCCCAGCACCAGCACACAAACTCATACCATGTCTGACAAGTATTTCCACCTTGAGATTTGTTGTCTCTGGTCTTATTTTGTTGTAAATGTTTAAACTTCCAATTTTAACAAAATAAAGACCACAACTGAGAATTAAATAAAAGGTTATAAGGTTTCCCTGGGAAAAATAAATTCTTTGTAAATGTTTAAACTTGCAATTTTAACAAAATCAAGACTGCAATTGAGAATTAATTAAAAGGTTGTAAGGAATATCTGGAAAAAATAAATTCTTAACCTTAGCTAAGAATAAATCAAACATTAATTGGAAGGAACTTGCTCTACTTATATAAAATGAAAATTTTGCAATAAGTTAGAAAATGTTGCAATAAATTAGAACTCAGTTGTATCAGGGCTTCCCTGATAGCTCAGTTGGTAAAGAATCCATCTGCAATGCAGGAGACCACAGTTCAATTTCTGGGTCAGGAAGATCCGCTGGAGAAGGGATAGGCTATCCACTCCAGTATTCTTGGGCTTCCTTTGTGGCTCAAATGGTAAAGAATCCACCTGCAATGTGGGAGACCTGGGTTTGATCCCTGGTTTGGGAAGATCCTCTGGAGAAGGGAAAGGCTACCCACTCCAGTATTCTCGCCTGAAGAATTCCAGGGACTGTAACTCATTTGGTTTAACATATCTTTGTGTCCATAGAGTCACAAAGAGTCAGACACGACTGAGTAATTTTCACTTTACAGTTGTCTTCAACAAACAAATAGAGGAAGGCATCAGAAAGATCATATTTGAAATACGCCATCAGTCAGTAGTAGTATCAGAAGTACAAATTAAAACACTATAAACTGTAATTTTTAGCTGGGAAAATAGCTAAAAACAATTTTTAAAGTGACACTCCATGTTGAAAACTAGGGCAACCACTTTTTATCCACCACTATTGTAGAGAAACAGTGAGTACATATAAACAGTCTTAAATACAAAAGACCATTTGACAGAACCACTGCCTATTAGATTCCTTCACATTTGCACATAATAAACTGATGGTTGAATGAAGGATCTGAGAGGTATTGAATTCCAAGGAAGGAGATAATTAGAACAACTCAGTTTGTGAACATCACTTTTCTTTTTCCTGATGTTGCAAGGAGTATCAGTGAAAGAAAGAAACCAGCATGCAAACCCATACCATGTCTGACAACTATTTCCACCTTGAAATTTGTTGTCTCTGGTCTTATTTTGTTGTAAGTGTTTAAGCTTGAAATTTTAACAAAATGAAGACCACAACTATGTCAGTAATCACTTGGTGTTCCATTCCTTTCAAATAATGCAATTAAATAAACACTATAAGATTTCAAGGGGTTCCATAGATTTAAAGGGAGAATATGGCTTTTGCATCTTGGCTTGAATCAGATGATTGTAACTGCCATTAATTACAACAGAATAACTTTTTGATAGACTCAGTTTTTACATTTCATTCTTTGTTTAACTCAAGTAAATCAGTCTCTATTCTCCTCCAAATGAAACATGCTTCACAACCTCTTAACTCCTGAGGAAAAGAAAATGTTAAGCAACAGAAAACTGTTTAAGATCACTCTACCAGGAAGTTGACCATATAAAATTTGACTATGATTATATTTGCAAATGACATTTTCATATAGATATATGGTTCCTTCTATTCTTTTTATCTCATTATCCATTATTTATGAACAAAATGTCTTAGAAGTAGAGCTAGAAGCATGTTGTTTCCATTTAAAAAACATCTTCAATTTTACAAGGCCAGAAACTTCCTAGATAAGAATATTAGGCAAATGCAAGACTCTTGAGAGTCCCTTGGATTGCAAGGAGATCCAACCAGTCCATCCTAAAGGAAATCAGTCCTGAATATTCATTGGAAGGACTGATGCTGAAGCTGAAACTCCAATACTTTGGCCACCTGATGTGAAGAACTGACTCATTGGAAAATACCCTGATGCTGGGAAAGAATGAAGTCAGGAGGAGAAGGAGACAACAGGGGATGAGATGGTTGGATGGCATCACCGACTCAATGGACATGAGTTTGAGTTAGCTCCAGGAGTTGGCAATGGACAGGGAGGCCTGGCATGCTGCAGTCCATGGTGTCACAAAGAGTTGGATACGACTGAGCAAACTGAACTGAACTGAATCAACATCTAGGGAAATGATGAATAAAAATGTGTATCTATATTTTTGCTCTTAAACTATTATGTATTAACATTAGTGCAAAATATTTTATATATTGAATACATTGGGTTACTGAATGGAATTAATACATTTCCATTGAAAACTACCTACTTTACTCCTGTGAATAAGGTCCCTTAACCAAAAAAGTTCCTGTCAAGGGTCAGTTCCTACTTATCCCTGAGTTGCAGATTTTATTTTCTTAATGAGATTATTCAAACTAATCAATCATATCCTCCTGCTGGAGCACCTCACCCACTTGGTACTATAAAATCTGCCCCTCATGGTCCCTATTTGCTTACTCTGTTCTTTATTGTAACCTTTATGTGTTCCTGCATGGTATGTATCCTTCTCTCTTGGACTGTGAGTATTTGTGACTAATAACCTGTTCTTGATGTAATTTGTCCAGTGTCAGGTGTTGTGTGCTCAGCCTTTTCAATAACCCTAGGAGGGGAATCTCTCCCTGACCAATGGGTTGAATAGAAAGCAAACAAAATAATGAATAAAATCCATCAAGTGTGTTAAGGATAGATAGTAAGAGAATAGTTTATAATTATAGGCAAAAATCATATGCATATGTTAAATATTGATACTGAGTGAGCAAGCAACTTGTAAAACATGGACAGCATGTATAATATTTGTCAAATATTAGACAGCAAGTAAGCTAGTTACACATTAAAATACTGAACTGAACTGAATGGGATAAGTGATGGAACTAAGAGTTGCTTATAGCTGCTTAAAGGGATTGAAGGATCAAGTTACAATTTACAATCATGCCACCCTTAAGTCAATAGCTATGCTATCTTTAAAATGGCCACCCACTGGTGACACCCAGTTTGGTCCCATCATGATATTACATGTGTTCTACTAAAGAAATATTTACAAAATATTTGTTCAGCAGGCTAATTGGCAAGCTATGGTGGGAGCCAGGCATCTGCATTCCTACCCCATTATGTCTCTTAGAAAGCATGTGATGGTTTCAGGAAATTTTGCAAGTTGTTCTTCCCTGATAATACCAAATCTCTGATATTTACACCATCAGCAGGAGTAGCTGATGTGAAGAGAGAGAGGGAGAGAGAAAGATTGATATTACATGTCCCTTGGTTTAAGGTAGTGTGGACCTTCTGTCCTACCATCATCTTATCCTAAGTGTGATAATCTCCCATCCTCCCATCCTTTGTCCCTATTATTCACTGTGCATTGTGCATATGTGCGAGCTAAGTTGCTTCAATTGTGTCTGACTCTGTGACGTCATGGACTGTAGAGCACCAGGTTACTCTGTCCATGGGATTCTCCAGGTAAGAATACTGGAGTGGGTTGCCATGCCCTCCTCCAGGGGATCTTCCTGATCCGGGGATTTAACCCTCATCTCTTATGTCTCCTGCATTGGCAGGCAGGTTCTTTCCCAGGTGGCACCTGGGAAGCCCATGTTTTTCCCATTTATGCTTACATATTTAATAATACTTTTGATTTTCCATTTATTGTTCCTTATTTAATTCAGTCAGATACTTTTTCCAATTATCTTGTATTCTTGCTTTTTTTTTTTTTTACTGACTCACTTTTCAGGTTACGGTTTTTTCCATAGTCACTGATTTAGCTGTACACTACATGTTATGAAATTTATCATTTTTATTATATTTCTATGAATTATGAAATTCCTCTGTATACTGCCTCTTATCCAAGAATTGCTTAAAAATTATTTACTGTTTTTCTGTATTTGAGACAAAGCTTCTACGTATCTTCTACAATCAACAAGAGAATATCATCTATCTCTTTTTTTCTTCTTTGGAATTGAAAGGCTTAATCTGTAGTATTTGTGGTTATTCCAAGAACACTTATTAAAAAATACATAGCTATCTAATAATCATACAGGATGCCTTTGTTTACAATTTTGCTTTGAGTTGAAAGTATTTAATAGGGGAATGTCTGCTTCTACTTTTGTTAAAATTTATCACTGTTTTGTACTATCTTGCCTTAACGTTGTCATCAGACACACCCTCCTCTAGCATGAGCTCCATGGGGGTAGGGATTATATGTGTCTTATTGAAATCTACCCTTAGCATTCTGGACATACATTCAGTTCAGTTCAGTTCAGTCGCTCAGTCATGTCTGACTCTTTGCGACCCCATGAATCGCACACGCCAGGCCTCCCTGTCCATCACCAACTCCCGGAGTTCACACAGACTCACGTCCATCGAGTCAGTGATGCCATCCAGCCATCTCATCCTCTGTCGTCCCCTTTTCCTCCCGCCCCAAATCCCTCCCAGCATCAGAGTCTTTTCCAATGAGTCAACTCTTCGCATGAGGTGGTCAAAGTACTGGAGTTTCAGCTTTAGCATCATTTCTTCAAAAGAAATCCCAGGGCTGATCTCCTTCAGAATGGACTGGTTGGATTTCCTTGCAGTCCAAAGGACTCTCAAGAGTCTTCTCCAACACCACAGTTCAAAAGCAGCAATTCTTCGGCACTCAGCTTTCTTCACAGTCCAACTCTCACATCCATACATGACCACTGGAAAAACAATAACCTTGACTAGATGAACCTTTGGTGGCGAAGTCATGTCTCTGTTTTTCAATATGCTATCTAGGTTGGTCATAACTTTCCTTCCAAGGAGTAAGCATCTTTTAATTTCATTGCTGCAGTCACCATCTGCAGTGATTTTGGAGCCCAAAAAGATAAAGTCTGACACTGTTTCCACTGTTTCCTCATCTATTTCACATGAAATGATGGGACCAGATGCCATGATCTTCATTTTCTGAATGTTGAGCTTTAAGCCAACTTTTTCACTCTCCTCTTTCACTTTCATCAAGAGGCTTTTTAGTTCCTCTTCACTTTCTGCCATAAGGGTGGTGTCATCCGCATATCTGAGGTTATTGATATTTCTCCCAGCAATCTTGATTCCAGCTTGTGCTTCTTCCAGTCCAGCGTTTCTCATGATGTACTCTGCATAGAAGTTAAATAAGCAGGGTGACAATATACAGCCTTGACGTACTGCTTTTCCTATTTGGAACCAGTCTGTTTTTCCATGTCCAGTTCTAATTGTTGCTTCCTGACCTGCATACAAATTTCTCAAGAGGCAGGTCAGGTGGTCTGGTATTCCCATCTCTTTCAGAATTTTCCACAGTTTATTGTGATCCACACAGTCAAAGGCTTTGGCATAGTTAATAAAGCAGAAATAGATGTTTTTCTGGAACTCTCTTGCTTTTTCCATGATCCAGCAGATGTTGGCAATTTGATCTCTTGTTCCTCTGCCTTTTCTAAAACCAGCTTGAACATCTGGAAGTTCATGGTTCACGTATTGCTGAAGCCTGGCTTGGAGAATTTTGAGCATTACTTTACTAGTGTGTGAGACGAGTGCAATTGTGTGGTAGTTTGAGCATTCTTTGTCATTGCCTTTCTTTGGGATTGGAATGAAAACTGACCTTTTCCAGTCCTGTGGCCACTGTTGAGTTTTCCAAATGTGCTGGCATATTGATTTCAGCACTTTCACAGCATCATCTTTCAGGATTTGAAATAGCTCCACTGGAATTCCATCACCTCGTAGTGATGCTTCCTAAGACCCATTTGACTTCACATTCCAGGATATCTGGCTCTAGGTGAGTGATCACACCATCATGATTATCTGGGTCGTGTAGATCCTTTTTTGTACAGTTCTTCGGTGTATTCTTGCCACCTCTTCTTAATATCTTCTGCTTCTGTTAGGTCCATATCATTTTTGTCCTTTATCGAGCCCATCTTTGCATGAAATGTTCCCTTGGTATCTCTAATTTTCTTGAAGGGATCTCTAGTCTTTCCCATTCTGTTCTTTTTCTCTATTTCTTTGCATTGGTCGCTGAGGAAGGCTTTCTTATCTCTTCTTGCTATTCTTTGGAACTCTGCATTCAGATGTTTATATCTTTCCTTTTCTCCTTTGCTTTTCGCTTCTCTTCTTTTCACAGCTATTTGTAAGGCCTCCCCAGACAGCCATTTTGCTTTTTTGCATTTCTTTTTCTGGGGATGGTCTCGATCCCTGTCTCCTGTACAATGTCACAAACCTCAATCCATAATTCATCAGGCAGTCTATCTCTCAGATCTAGTCCCTTCAATCTATTTCTCACTTCCACTTTATAATCATAAGGGATTTGATTTAGGTCATACCTGAATGGTCTAGTGGTTTTCCCTACTTTCTTCAATTTAAGTCTGAATTTGGCAATAAGGAGTTCATGATCTGAACCACGGTCAGCTCCTGGTCTTGTTTTGTTGACTGTATAGAGCTTCTCCATCTTTGGCTGCAAAGAATATAATACATTAGACATTTGATTAATATATATTTATCAAATAAAGAGGTATTCCTATAATTAGAAATTCTGGGTCACAGGCAGTTGCGTCTAGAGGCTAGAAGACACTGGACACCAAGAAAACAGAAACTTCATCAGGTGTTTACAATATAAATTTCAAACTGTAAAACTGGATTTTGAATATACTGTGGAATTGACTACTGTTTGCCAATGAAAATCTTATCTTTTTTTTTTAAATGTCAGTGAATTTACCTGAGCACATGAACACACAGCTAAATGTTAAATTTCCCACCCTCACTCTTAATTATGTGTGGCCACGACAGTAATTTATCACCAAAGAAAGCCTAGTGGGAGCAATTAATGTAAACTCTGAGTCACTCAAAAAAGATCTTCATGACCCAGATAATCATGATGATGTGATCACCTACCACCTAGAGCCAGACATCCTGGAATGTGATGTCAAGTGGGCCTTGGGAAGCATGACTACGAACAAAGCTAGTGGAAGTGATGGAATTCCAGTTGAGCTATTTAAAATCCTAGAAGATGATGCTGTGAAAATGCTGGACTGAATATGCCAGCAAATTTGGAAAATTCAGCAGTGGCCACAGGACTGGAAAAGGTCCGTTTTCATTCCAATCCCAAAGAAAGGCAATGCCAAAAAATGTTCAAACTATGGCACAATTGGACTAATCTCACATGCTAGAAAAGTAATGGCCCAAATTCTCCATTTCCAATATAAAACTAACCATTTCCAATATATGCAGTGCCATTGTAAGCCACTTCAGTCATGTCTGACTCTGTGCAACCCTATGGAAAATGGAGAAAGAAAATACTTACATAGCAAGTAAGGAAACCCCTCCATTGCTACTATATCCCTTATTTCTGTAACAGCCATGATTAATATCTACAACATCATTTCTTCCCTTACCTGTTCCACGTTTCCTTCACTTTTAAACAACCCTTCTGCTGATTGGAGTTCTTAATGGGCCTTTAATTTTTACTACTGACCATGGAAGCACTAAGAGACATTGATACTCTGGGTCAATTACCCTAGCCGAGAGATTTCCACACCTCCCCCCTTTATCTGTCAATTCACTATCATTAGCGATCAAAAATAGTCAGGTGGCAGTCTCATCTTTGAATTCAATGAAATTATTGTTGTGTATCCGGTAGAAGCATTAATCTTTTGGAGACCAGGACTTCCAAATCAATAGAGCTTAAAGTTACCGGAACAAGAAGTAAAAATTCTACTCTTGGTTTGATGTATTATTGAAAGGAATCACTCCTACTTGCAACCTTCATTCATAGATTCAGTAAAATGGTTTTACTGCTCTTTCCAATATAACCAGTAAATTCTAGACACCATGTGGATTAGAAGCTAGCTAGCCAGCCATTATTCAAGTATTTAGCTAACCTAATCAGGAGGGGAAGCACAAATGCATGAAATAACTAATGATAATAGGAAAATAATCATACAAACAGATACAATTAAAACTATAATAAACTACTTTCACCTTTATGCTAATAAATATGAAAATTGGATGAAATGCATAGTTTCCTAGGAAAATGTGCTTTACCAAATCTGACCAGAAAATCAATAGAAAATCACAACAGACTAATTTCCACAGAAAACTTGAGAAAATTATCAGACAGATTATCTCACTGGACCAAAACACAAACACAAAAAAACATGCAATTAAGATGATTTAGCTGGAAAATTCTATCTAGCTTTTAAAGAGTAACTATTTTCCTTCAGAGGCTGGAGAATAAATAGAGCTAAAAGCCACTTATTTTCCATGAAACGATTTTAATACTGATACTCAAATTTCAAAAAATAGTCCACATAGAAAACTAAAGATCAAGCTAATTTAGGAAAATTGATATAAAAAGTCAACATAGGATATTAATAATTCAACAGGATATTAAAAGAATAAATCCAGAGTGAATGAATGGTTTATTTCAGGAATGCAAGGATGGTGTAGGAATAGGAAATTAAGCAATTCATCATAGTAGATCTAAGAAGAAAAAATATTTTTACTCCATAAATACTGAAACACATATGGAAAACTTCAACAAACTCTTTTAATTGAAGTATAGTTGAATTACAATGTTGTGTTACTGCTTTATAGCAAAGTAATTCAGTTATATATATATATATATATATATATATATATATATTATATTCTTTTCCATTACAGTTTATCACAGGATTTTTTTTTTTGCCACTTTATTTGTTATGTGAATAATAATTGTTTTACAGAATTTTGTTGTCTTCTGTCAAACATGAATAAGAATCAGCCATAGGTACACCCATGTCCC
Source organism: Bos grunniens (assembly GCF_055505025.1). Taxonomy (NCBI): domain Eukaryota; kingdom Metazoa; phylum Chordata; class Mammalia; order Artiodactyla; family Bovidae; genus Bos; species Bos grunniens. Next base: position 117,986,571 of record NC_141194.1, on the reverse strand, counting down.
CCCTCTCCTGAACCTCTCTTCCATCTCCTCCCCTATCCCACCCCTCTGGATTGTCACAGAGCCCCTGTTTGAGTTCTCTGAGTCACAAAGCAAATTCCCATTGGCTGTCTATTTTACATATCGTATTTATGTTTCCATGTTACTCTCTCCATACATCTCACCCTCTCTCTCCTCCCCTCCCACTGTGTCCATAAGTCTGTTCTCTATGTCTGTCTCCATTGCTGCCTTGCAAATAAATGCATCAGTACCATCTTTCTAGATTCCATATACATACATCAGTATACGTTATTTATCTTTTTCCTTCTAAGTTACTTCACTTTGTATAATAGGCTCTAGGTTTGTCCATCTCTTGGCAGAATTGTATTAGCCTTTCCCCTGCTTCATTCTGTACTCCAAGGCCAAATTTGCCCATTATTCCAGGTGTTTCTTGACTTCCTACTTTTGCATTCCAGTCCCCTATAATGAAAAGGACATCTTTTTTGCGTGTTAGTTCTAGAAAGTCTTGTAGGTCTCCATAGAACTGTTCAACTTCAACTTCTTCAGTGTTACTGATCTGGGCATAGACTGGAATTACCTTGACATTGAATGTTTTGCTTTGGAAATGAACAGAAATCATTCTGTTGTTTTTGAGATTGCATCCAAATACTGCATTTCAGACTCTTTTGTTGACTATGATGGCTACTCCATTTTTTCTAAGAGATTCCTGCCCATAGTAGTAGATATAATGGTCATGACTTAAATTCACCCATTCCAGTTCATCCTAGTTCACTGATTCCTACAATGTCCATGTTCACTCTTGTCATCTCCTGTTTGACCACTTCCAACTTGCCTTGATTCATGGACCTAACATTCTAGGTTCCTATGCAATATTGCTCTTTACAGCATCAGACCTTGCTTCTATCACCAGTCCCATCCACAACTGGCTGTTGTTTTTGCTTTGGCTCCATCTCTTCATTCTTTCTAGAGTTATTTCTCCACTGATCTCCAGTAGCATATTAGGCACCTACCAACCTGGGGAGTTCATCTTTCAAGGTCCTATCATTTTGCCTTTTCATACTGTTCATGGCGTTCTCAAGGCAAGAATACTGAAGTGGTTTGCCATTCCCTTCTCCAGTGGACCATATTCTGTCAGCAAACACACTCTTCCAACACAAGAGAAGACTCTACACATGGACGTCACCAGATGGTCAACACTGAAATCAGATTGATTATATTCTTTGCAGCCAAAAATGGAGAAGCTCTATACAGTCAGCATAAACAAGACCAGGAGCTGACTGTGGCTCAGATCACGAACTCCTTGTTGCCAAATTCAGACTTAAATTGAAGAAAGTAGGGAAAAACACGTAACCATTCAGGTATGACCTAAATCAAACCTGTTATAACTATACAGTGGAAGTGAAAAATAGATTTAATGGACTAGATCTGATAGACAGAGTGACTGATGAACTATGGACAGAGGTTCATGACATTGTACAGGAGATAGGAATCAAGACCATCCCCAAGAAAAAGAAATGCAAAAAAAGCAAAATGGCTGTCTGAGGAGGCCTTGCAAATAGGTGAGAAAAGAAGGGAAGTGAAAAGCAAAGGAGAAAAGGAAAAATCTACCCATTTGAATGCAGAGTTCCAAAGAATAGCAAGGAGAGATAAGAAGGCCTTCCTCAGTGATCAATGCAAAGAAATAGAGGAAAACAATAGAATGGGAAAGACTAGAGATCTCTTCAAGAAAATTAGAGACACCAAGGGAACATTTTATGCAAAGTTGGGCACAATAAAGGACAGAAATGGTATGGACCTAACAGAAGCAGAAAATATTAAGAAGAGGCAGCAAGAATACACAAAAGAATTGTACAAAAAAGATCTTCATGACCAAGATAATCAGGATGTGGCATCACTCACTTAGAGCCAGACATCCTGGAATGCGAAGTCAAGTGGGCCTTAGAAAGCATCACTTTGAACAAAGCTAGTGGGGGTGATGGAATTCCGATTGAGCTATTTCAAATCCTGAAAGATGATGCTGTGAAAGTGCTGCACTCAATATGCCAGCAAATTTGGAAAACTCAGCAGTGGCCACAGGACTGGAAAAGGTCCATTTTCATTCCAATCCCAAAGAAAGGCAATGCCAAAGAATGATCAAACTACTGCACAATTGCACTCATTTCACACACTAGTAAAGTAATGCTTAAAATTCCCCAAGCCAGGCTTCAGCAATATGTGAACCATGAACTTCCAGATGTTCAAACTGGTTTTAGAAAAGGCAGAGGAACCAGAGATCAAATTGCCAACATCTGCTTGATCATCGAAAAAGCAGGAGAGTTCCAGAAAAACAATCTATTTCTGCTTTATTGACTATGCCAAAGCCTTTGACTGTGTGGATCACAATAAACTGTGGAAAATTCTGAAAGAGATGGGAGTACAATACTACCTGACCTGTCTCTTGAGAAACCTTTATGCAGACCAGGAAGCAACAGTTAGAACTGGACATGGAACAACAGACTGGTTCCAAATAGCAAAAGTAGTATGTCAAGGCTGTATATTGTCACCATATTTATTTAATTTATATGCAGAGTACATCTTGAGAAAAGCTGGGCTGGAGCTGGAATCAAGATTGCTAGGAGATATATCAATAACCTCAGATATGCGGATGACACCATCCTTATGGCAGGAAGTGAAGAAGAACTAAAAAGCCTCTTGATGAAAGTGAAAGAGGAGTGTGAAAAAGTTGGCTTAAAGCTCAACATTCAGAAAACTAATGTCATGGCATCCAGTCCCATCCCTTCATGGCAAATAGATGGGAAAACAATGGAAACAGTGTCAGACTTTATCTTTTTGGGCTCCAAAATCACTGCAGATGGTGACTGCAGTCATGAAATTAAAAGATGCTTACTCCTTGGAAGGAAAGTTATGACCAACCTAGATAGCATACTGAAAAGCACAGAGATTACTTTGCCAACAAAGGTCTGTCTAGTCAAGGCTATGGTTTTTCCAATGGTCATGTATGGATGTGAGAGTTGGACTATAAAGAAAGCTGAGTGCTGAAGAATTGATGCTTTTGAACTGTGGTGTTGGAGAAGACTCTTGAGAGTCCCTTGGACTGCAAGGAGATCCAACCAGTCCATTCTAAAGATCAGTCCTGGGTGTTCATTGGAAGGACTGATGTTGAAGTTGAAACTTCAATACTTTGGCCACCTGATGCAAAGAGCTGACTCATTTGAAAAGACCCTGATGCTGGGAAAGATTGAGGGATGGATGAGAAGGGGACGACAGAGGATGAGATGGCTGGATGGCATCATCGACTCAATGGACATGAGTCTGAGTGAACTCTGGGAGTTGGTGATGGACAGGGAAGCCTGGCGTGCTGTGGTTTATGGGGTCACAAACAGTCGGACACGACTGACCGACTGAACTGTACTGAACTGAACTTGTCCACTTTTTTAGAACTGATTCAAATGCATTCCTTTCTAAGCCTGAGTAGCCTTCCATTGTGTATATGTACCACAACTTTTTTATCCATTCATTTGTCGATGGACATCTAGGTTGCTTCCATGATCTAGCTATTGTAAATAGTGCTGCAATGAACAGTGTGATGCATATGTCTTTTTCAATTTTGGTTCCCTCAGGGTGTATGCTTAGGAGTGGAACTCCTGTGTTATATGATGGTTTTTTCCCTAGTTTTTAAGGAATCTCCACACTGTCTTCTAAAGTGGCTGTATCAGTTTACATTCCCACCACCATTGCAAGAGTGTTCCCTTTTCTCCACACCTTCTCCAGCATTTATTGTTTGTAGACTTTTGATGATATCCATTCTGACTGGTGTGAAGTGATATCTTATTGTAGTTTTGATTTGAATTTCTCTAATAATGAGTGATGTTGAGCATCTTTTCATGTGTTTTTTGCTCATCTGAATATCTTCTTTGGAGAAATGTCTGTTTAGGTATTTTCTCCCCTTTTTAATTGGGTGTTTTTCTGGTATTGAGTTGTATGAGCTGCTTGTATATTTTGGAAATTAATTCGTTTTCTATTGTTTCCTTTGCTATTCTCCCATTCTGAGGGTTGTCTTTTCACCTTGTTTGTAGTTTCCTTTGCTCTGCAAAAACTTTTAAGTATAATTTGGTCCCATTTTTTAATTTTTGTTTTTATTTCCATTACTCTAGGAGGTGCATCATAGAAGATCCTGTTTTGACTTATGTCATCAAGTGTTCTTCCTATGTATTCCTCTAAGAATTTTATAGTTTCTGGTCTTACATTTAGGTCTATAATCCATTTTGAGTTTATCTTCGTGTATGACTTTAGGTAGTGTTCTAATTTCATTCTTTTGCATGTAGCTGTCCAGTTTTCTCAGCACCACTTATTGAAGAGACAATCTTTGTCCCATCGTATATTCTTGCCTCCTTTGTCAAAAATAAGATACCCATAGGTGCATGGTTTTATCTTTGGGCTTTCTCTCTTTTTCATTTGGTCTACAGTTCTGTTTTTGTGCTAGTACGATACTGTCTTGATGACTGTAGCTTTGTAGTATAGTCTGAAGTCAGAAAAGTTGATTCCTCCAGCTCCATTCTTCTTTCTCAAGACTGCTTTGGATATTCTTGGTCTTGTCTGTTTCCATATGAATTGTATCACAGGATTTTGAATATAGTTCCCTGTGCTATACAGTAGGACCTTGTTATTTACCTATTCTTTATATACCAGTTTGCATATGTTAATCCCTTGCTCCCAGGCCTTCCCTCTCCCAACTTTCTCCCCCTTGACAACCACAAGTTAGTTGTCTATGTCTGTGAGTCTGTTTCTGTTTTGTAGATAGGTTCATTTGTGTCATATTTAGATTCTGCATATAAGCGATAACCTATGGTATTTATCTTTCTAACTTACTTCACTTAGTATGGTAATATCTAGGTCCATCCAGATTGCTACAAATGGCGTGATTTCATTATTTTTCATGGTTGAATAATATTTGATTGTCTGTATGTACCACATCTTCTTCATCTATTCATCTGTAAGTGGACATTTGGGTTGCTTTCATGTCTTGGCTATTGTGAATAGTGCTGCTATGAACATAGGAGTGTGTGTTGTATCTTTTAGAATTATGGTTTTCTCTAGATAAATGCCCAGGAGTGGGATTGCTGGGTCATATGGTAATTCTATTTTTAGTTTTCTGAGAAAACTTAATTTTGTTTTCCACAATAGCTGCACCAACTTACATTCCCACCAATAATGTAGAAGTGTTCACTTTTCTCTACACTCTCTCCAGTATTTGTTATTTGTAGACTTCTTAATGAATGTCATTCTGACCAGTGTGAGGTGATATCCCATTGTAGTTTTGATTTGCATTTGTGTAATAATTAGCATTTGAGCCACCAGGGAAGCCTTAATAATTAGTGATGTTGAACATCTTTTCATGTACCTACTGGCCATCTGGATGTCTTCTTTGGAGAAGTGTCTATTTATGTTTTCTGACCATTTTTTGATTGGGTTGTTTTATTTTTTTCAAGTTTCATGAGCTGTTTGCATATTTTGGAAAATGAGCCCTTTTGGGTCACATTGTCTACAAATAACAATCTCTTGATTTAAAAAATAGTTAAGAAAATAAGAATATATGGATATTTTCTTAACATAATAACATATATCTATTTCACTCCAAAGGCAGCAACATGTTTAATGGAGACATATTAGGTGCATTCCTTCTGAAGTAAGGAACTAGATATAAATATCTGCTATCTCTATTATCATTTAATGTTATATTGGAGATACTAGTTAAAGCAATAGCTTAGTGAAATAAATTTATTAGAGTGAGGTAAAGCTATCTTTGTTTATGAATGATGTGATTTCGTTCATAGAAAAATCAGGAAAATCAACTGAAAAACAAAAATCATCATAGTAAACTAGTGATGTGAAAAATTATAAACAAAAATCAGTCCTTCTATGGACATAAATTTGAGCAAACTCTGGGAGATCATGAAGGACAGGGAAGTCTGGTGTGCTGCAGTCCATGGGGTCACAAAGTGTTGGACACGATTTAGTGATTGAACAACAACAGCAATACTTTTCATATGTTTACACAACTACCAGTAAGGTTGTCATTACAATGAAATAAGTAACAGAAAGAATTCACAAGAAGTTCTATAAAAAGTAAACACTTTAAAATTACCCTCAAAGGACACAAATGAGGGTGGTCAAGATATACTCAACTGAATAGGAATTATTTTAAAAAGTTTTTTTTTTCTAAATTTATCTATTAATTTAATACAAACTGACCAAAATGCACAAGATTACACAGTAAATGGTAGATTTGTGAGCAAGGAGATCCAACCAGTCCATCCTAAAGGAAATCGGTCCTGAATATTCATTGGAAGGACTGATGTTGAAGCTGAAACTCCAGTACTTTTGGCCACCTGATGCGAAGAACTGACTCATTTGAAAAGACTCTGATGCTAGGAAAGATTGAAGGTGGGAGGAGAAGGGGACTACGGAGGATGAGATGGTTGGATGGCATCACTGACTTGATAGACATGAGTTTGAGTAAAATATGAGAGTTGGTGATGGATAGGGAGGCCTGGCATGCTGCAGTCCACAGGGTTGCAGAGTCAGACACGAATGAGTGACTGAACTGAACTGTGAGAAGAATCCAGAAAGAGTTGTTCTGGTGTCAGTGTCCTAACATTGAACTGAAGTGTCTCTTTAAAGAGCTTTCTCATTTTTTTAAGGCAGGTTCATATTCTACTGTATGGATTTGGCACTATTTATTCATTTCCATGTCAATTCACATTAGGTTCTTTGAAAATTTTGCTTTTAAAAATGACTCAGCAGTGATTGCTGCTGTGGCTGCTGTTTAGTCACTAAGTCATGTCTGACTCCTTGTGACCCCATGGACTGTAGCCTGCCAGGCTCCTCTGCCCATGGGATCTTCCAGGCAAAAATACTGGGATGGGTTGCCGTTTCCTTCTCCAGGGGAACTTCCTCACCCAGGGATCAAACCTGCGTCTCCTGCTTGGCAGGTGGATTCTTTACTACTGAGTCACCTGGGAAGCCAGCAGTGAGCCATGTTATGGATATATCATTTTAGACACACACACAAACATATATCATTTTACATATGCACAAGAATATCTATGGGTTCCATTCCTATTGTGAAATTGCTGGATCAAAGGATTTATGCAAGAGAGAGAGAGAGAGAGAGAGAGAGAATGAATAGAATTCCTAAGAAATTAGAATAACCACATTAATGTCTATATAAGAAATAGTAATTGCATCTGAAATTGGAGTGAACATTGGGCAAATGAGATTCAGGAGTGGAAGAGGTATTTTCATTATATTATTTGTAAGCCATAATTTGAAACTATATGAAGGAGTTGAGCTGTATATACTCCCAGCACCTCTAAATGTGATGTTATCTGGAACCAGGGTCATTGCAGATCATAATTAATTAAGATAAGGAGGTCATAGCAGGACGGGCCCCTAACCCAATATGACTGTTGTCATTATAAGAAGAGAAGAGGTGCAGAGACACAGACAGAGAGAATGCCATCTGACAGTGGAGGCAGAGAGTGGGATTATGCTGCCAGAAGCCACGGAATACCTAGGGGCTACCAGAAGCTGGAATAAGCAAGGGAGCATCCTCCAGTAGAAACTTCAGGGGGAGCTAGTTCTGACAACACCTTAACATTAAGATTTCTAGCCTCCAGAATTGTGAGGCAATAAACTTCTGTTGTTTTAACTCACTCAGATTGTGGCCATTTGTCACAATGGCTTAGGAAATTCTGGAAAAAATCTGACAATTTAAAAACATATATTTGCATATACTAAAATTATATATTAGCAACCGTTTGTGTAGATAATGAATTTAGACAGTACTTTTCAGTTCATATTTGATCTCTGTTGCTTCATATTAGAGTTTTGTATACAATTGAACTAAACTCGGTTAAGCCAATAAAAGAAATGTACATATTTGTTTTGAAGATTTAGATAATTATAATAATGTAACAAACACCACTAAATCCACTCCCTTACATATTATACCTTGTTCACTTTTTTGTATGTATACTTTTGTATTAATTATGGCAAGCCTTCACAGCATATTATGCTAAAGTCAGAAAGTCCTTGTAGATAAAATAGGTCTTTTGAAAGCAGTCTACTGTTAAAAGTTTAAATAATTAGCCTCCCATTAAAATAAATAAATTTATATTAAAAAAGAACAAAAAAATTGAATAGAAATAGCAGGCTTTTAGGGGGAATTGCAAGTTTCTCATATTTATAAAATGAAAATCTGTGGTGTTCTGGAATGGGGAGAGTCCATTAAGATTTATTATTTTCCATTAAAAGCAAAAAGCATGCTCAAGGAGACTGTTGTTAAAAATTGACTTGATTTAAGGAGGGAAGAAGTTGCATAAACAAATGAATCACCAGGAGATGGTTAATCAGCTTTGTGTGACTCATTATAAAATTCCTTTAACATCTGCTAATAAAATGCACTTGATATCATATTTTCATATTTTTCTGTCCTTTTTAAATAGCTTTATTGAAGTATAATTGATATACAACATTTTCATATTTATAGGGGCTATTGTTGAATAGAAACCCTACAAGCTGTATTTCAGTGTCACTTGTTGAAAATGACTTTAAATGTTTGATAATAAGAATCACTAATTGTGCTCTCATATTTGAAAGCTGCCTTACATAGAGCCCTCAAATGAATTTATCTGTGTTTGGTGGTCAGCATTTTTCATACAGGAGTGTTGAATCCTAAATTCTGAAAAGAAGGGCGCCTGAAACATTGGGGAGGGAACACAGTCCTCATTTTTATAGGATACTGAATATGAAATCAGGCTGAACTATTGTGAGAGAGTCATAGTAGAAGAGAAAGGGCATCAGACAAGAAAATGAGAGGCCTGGGTGCTAGACCCAGTTAGTTTTATAAGCCTCAGTAAATCATTTCACCTTTCACAGTATCATCGTTCTCCTCTGTAAAATAGAGGTAACAGCTACTTCACACTGTACATCTTCTTCCAATATACATGATTATTTTGAGGATCAGTTTGATAGTAGATATTAAAGGACTTTGCAATTTGTGAAATTACATGAATGGAATATTATCTTTCAATTTTATGAAGAGGCGGTCTTCCTCTACTAACTGAATATATTTTTCAGAGGAATAATTGAAAGAGGCAACAGAAATGCAAATCAGCCATCCTGCACTGTATGGTCAGTCCAGTTAGGCCCACAGAAAGTAAAATAATTTTTCAGATGATTGTGTATCAGTGCATTTATTTTCCCATGAACTTATGCAAACTTCTATTTTGCATCATTATATTTTAAAATATATCTATGGATATTAGCCAGAGAACTTTGAAAAAATGGACTAGCATTTAATGCAGCAATATTTAAGAAATAGAAATAAAATAAATATAGATCACATGTAAGGAAATTGGTACTTAAAATTCTAAGTACACCATTTTAAAGAATGAATCTGAATTATATTAACACCTTATATCAGGAGAACACTTCATACTTCAAAAAAATTTCCACTGACATCACTCTATTTGATTTTCATACTCACCCTGTATGGTTATTTATACTGGCTTACTGATGAGAAAATGGAGATTTTTGAGAGGTTATCTGGCATATCACTGCTGGTAAATGGCAGAACTGGAGTGAAAATGAGTTTTCCTAAGTCCCTAAATCACTGTACTAAGCATAATGATGGTTTTAACTAAGATATATGGACATCCTATATGCTAGCTTTTCTGTATTTTAAATAGAAATTTTGTTTCACTTAACTGATTATTATTGATTGTAATGTATCTCATTAATATGACAAAATAAATGGCAATGGCTGTGCATGTCTGGGTGGATTCCTGCTACCATGATTTTGCCTGCTCTTTCTTTTGCTATATTTTCAGCATTGTGTATTTGAAAAGGTAGTGACACATACTAAATGAGTAGATATTTAGATTAGGGTGAGTAACTCAATGAACTTAGCTCTCTGCAGGGGTCTGAAAATGAAGGGCATGCACTTGAAGAAGTGGTTGGGGAAGGAAACCTCCTGCTGCGTATGTCTGTTTCCCACTGCTCCATGAGGCAGAGTGTGCTAGTGCATCAGAGTATGCTAGTGTGTCAGAATTATAGGGCTTTCATTCTTGATTAGAAATGCATGGATCCATACAAGTAAAGGGATGGATGTGGTTGGGAATGGAGCATTCCAGAAATTCTCAATGTCTTGACATTTTCTCTTTGCATAAACAGAGGCAGTGTGGATTGGCAAGAATGTTTGACTGAAAGTCTTTGGCTCCACTTTGTCAAATTGGACAAGCCATATTCCAGTCTGTAGTCCTGTCCAGTGCAACCATCCTATTTGCAATATAAGGATTATTAGACCTCCCAGAGTAGGGATCCTCAACCACTGGGATCTATCTAATGCCTGATGACCTGAGGTGGAGCTGGTATAATAATAATAGAAATAAAGTGTACAAATATGTAGTGGCTTAAATCATCCCAAAGCAGTCATCAGCCCCCCAACCCTGGTCTGTGGAAAAATTGTTGAAACTGATCCCTGGTGCCAAAAAGGTTGGGGAGTGCTGCTCTAGAGAATATCTAGGGTTCTTGCTAAGTTTGTGCATGTAGCTGCCCTTATATAACATTATCCTTTTTCTCCCTTTCTTACTTTCCTAATTTTGGCAAATTCAGATACATCCTTTAAGACCCAACCATAGCTCAGATGTGAATTCCCCTATAACATTTCCTGGACACTCAGGAAGTCCCTTTGACATTCACATTCAAATGTACCAACTTCTAGTGTTATGTGATAATGTACAATAGTCACTTTTTTAAGAAGGCCCTCTCTCCTCCCAAATAAGATTTACCTTATGGCAGGGGTCTGATCAAATTTGTTACTATTTGCCCATTGAATATTACATGTCCCTTGTAAGCTAAGTCTGGTCTAGAACAGACACTAAAGAAATGTCTGTTGAAATTGTAGTATTGGGCCAACTTTCGGTGGCTTATTGTCCCTGAGAATATGGTCAATATAAGACAAAGGGACTACTTTGTGCTGAATGGAAAGGCTTAGAAGACACTTGGTAATGGACATTATCTTCTAATCCCCTTTCCAAAGGAATGAGTGCAAGAAAGATACAGAGAGGTGTTCCCTTAGCGTTAAAAGTAAATGTGCATGGTAACTGGAATGTAGACTCTTGTCAACAAAGCAGTGAATCCCTTCATGACAGTAAGATTCCTCCTCGGGCTTTAAAAAATGAAGTCATGTGCTTATGGATGCAGCAGACATTGGGCATAAAAATCCCCCAGCTTTAGGTAACATAATGCAACCTCAAATATATTGGCTAAAAATGACTGCGTTTTAAAAGCTTATTCTTTGAGCTTTCCCTTTATTGATCTTAGAAATGTTCTAACAGGAAAATCATATGCCTTGTTACTGCAAACTGAATCCCCTTTCATCATTTCTACCATTTGGCTGCATAGAAATCCCAATAGACACACCATTTTCACTAGCCCTCAAGAGTATCTGAAAATCATGCTCTCTGAGATAACCAGTTCATAAAGGTAATTCCTCACATATGTTGGAACTTTGTAGAGGAACTTTTGAGTTTTCTTTGCATGAACAATGTAGGCTTCAGATAATTCATTGAGAAGATGCTTACTTCCTAGCTTTTTAATAGAACACATTTTCTTTCCTTTTGTTTATAAATCTTTCAGCACCTTGTGAATCTTAATTGCCTGATGTTATAATTCACAGGCAGACATATAATAGTTGGCTTTATGACAGATACGTGCAAACATTGAAATGAAGAAAAAGGAAGACAGAGCATTGAGACAATGAATTGGAGAACCCATGCATAGCAGTTATCCTGAAACCACACCTACACATTCATGCCCAGTCACACTGCTCTCCTGCATATCACGCTTAACCTTTTCAGGGATCTTGAAGTATAGACCAGTTGTGTCCACTTATTGAACAGATATTTATTTAAAGAAATATGGTTAAGGTCAGTTCTTTTACTGCTTGGATTTATGGAGAGATTGAATTCACTAAAATGTAGGTCTTTCTGATGGAGAACCAAAGGATGGATCTGATTTAGGTTTCTAGATTGGACATAGTATGAACTCATTAATGTTAGGAGCAACTTATTTACCTACTCTAGGTCTTAGTTTATGGATGTGTTTGGTTCAAATTTGCCTTTTCCATTTGCAGGTGGTTACAGTGGGGAAACAGCCATTGGGAAGGGCCGTGGACAGCAAGGAAATATAGCTGAGTTGGCTGGCTTAGGCCAAGCAGTTCTGGTCATAATGATTGGCTTACAGGTAGGCAGATGATTTAGAGTGGCCTGATATATGTGATGTGGTTTAGCTCAGACCTTAAAATTAACTCAGGTGACATATTTCAGGAAAATAAGACCAAGGTTAGAATTGAACAAGTTTAAAGCCTATGCCTTATAACCTCTACAATGCATGCAGAAGTCTCTAAACTGAAAAGACATGTCATACATTGCAAATTTAGGCATTGGAACCATGTCTTCAGAGTCCAAAATAATTCACATGATGTTTTCTTAAAGTGCTTTTAACAGGAATGTATTATAAGGAATGGTTTAAAACATACTTCAAGGCATTTAATGTGCCATTAAAACTTTTATTGTCAGGGAAGGGAAGTGAATGCATGTAACCCAGGGTGTGAAGAAATAGAACAATTTAAAAAGAAGGAATTCACTCTGTATTTTGATATATTTAGTTTAGAAAAAACTCCCCAATATGGGGAAGCAACCAAAATAATTATATTTGAAAAAGTAAAAAAGTACAACATGGGAGATTGTTTGTTTTAACTTATACACTAGAGACAGCTTAAATTGTATAAGAAGATCACATATGGGGTTGACTTGAAAACTAGGGCTCTAATTGAGCTATTGCTCAAAGCCATTGCTCTGAGTAATGGGCTCATATACAGCTTTGTATTGAGCATCTTATTAGACTTCTCTGTTGTTAAGTGACATAAACTACTGTTACTGCACTTTCCTCCCTTGTAGTCTCTTTCTTAAAGAAGTAGCATGGGACAGAAGGAGGAATATGGAATGAAAAATCAGAAAAAAAGTGGACTTTAATGCTAATTCTGCCAATTACAGACATTGTGGATAACCCATTTAGTTTCTCTGCATGTCTGTGCTCATATTTATAGAGTGGAAAGAAGAATTTAATAATTATTCAGTCTGGTTTTCTTCAAATGCAATAATATATATCAAACTACTTATTTTTTTATTAAACTATTTCTTATTGATATTACATGATATCAGTAAAGAGGGACCTCTATAGTGACAAAATTGAAAACCATCTATTGTATATCACCTCGTTGATAAGTGCTATTGTTAATGCATTTCTCTCTTTTGATGTATTTTTTAATATAATTGAAATAAAAATATAAAACAGTTCCGTATTTTGATTTAATAGGTTATGATAATAATTTCCTTAAGACTTTAAAAATATTTCATCACATAATTTTAATGGCCATATATTTATGGTATTAATATACTTCCCCTGAAAGTTGCTCAGTTGTGTCTGACTCTTTGTGACCCCATGGACTATATATAGTCCATGGAATTCTCCAGGCCAGAATACTGGAGTGGGTAGCTGTTCTCTTTTCCAGGGGATCTTCCCAACCCAGGGATTGAACCAAGGCCTCCCGCATTGCAGGTGGATTATTTACCAGCTGAGCCACCAGGGAAGCCCATTAATTAATATACTTGTTTAACTAATATTTTGTTATTTAGGTCTTTTTGTTGTTGTTCTATATAATGATTCAGTGAAAACCACTATGTATAAATCTTTCACTGAACTTTGGATTATTTTTCTAGGCCACTTTCTGAAAGTGGTTCAAAGACTAGGAACACTTTTTAAATGATCATGCACAGTGCCAAATTGTCCACAGAATGAGGTGGATGAAACTGGAGCCTATTATACAGAGTGAAGTAAGCCAGAAAGAAAAACACCAATACAGTATACTAATGCATATATATGGAATTTAGAAAGGTGGTAACAATAACCCTGTATACGAGACAGCAAAAGAGACACTGATGTATAGAACAGTCTTTTGGACTCTGTGGGAGAGGGAGAGGGAGAGGGTGGGATGATTTGGGAGAATGTCATTGAAACATGTATAATATAATATATGAAATGAGTCGCCAGTCCAGGTTCCATGCATGATACTGGATGCTTGGGGCTGGTGCACTGGGACGACCCAGAGGGATGGTACGGGGAGGGAGGAGGGAGGAGAGTTCAGGATGGGGAACACGTGTATATCTGTGGCGGATTCATGTTGATGTATGGCAAAACCGATACAATATTGTAAAGTTAAAAAAAAAAAAAAAAAACATTTGATTCCTCCACCAGGTCCTTATGAGACTATCTATCTTTGAGGGATTTTTTGCTGACATTTTGCCCTTAAATTTTACAAATTTCATTCAACATTATTTTATTTAGTATTTTTTTTTTTTTTTGCAAATCTCTGATTATGCATAAAACAAAACATTATGAAAAGGGTCTTGGGAGTAGTAAAATGTTAGGTAAATGTCATTCTCCCTTGTCTGCTGTCACCTCAGGGCTCAGAGGTATCTGCCCATACCCTGGGACTTATCTGTAGGTAAACTAGAAAACTGCTGCACTATGAGGCATGCTGCAGAATTCTCTGATGCCTCCAGCCTTGGAAAAATAAGCATTGGGGTTACTTGCCATGGATTTTGGATGTGATTCCAGATCTATGAGAACTGGTTCACTCTGTCTATCACAGCTCTCTGAAGCATACACTGTATTTTACTGACCTTTCTTAGGATATTCACCACTTTGAGGGGGATCCTATGGATATAATGAAGTTGCCATTATTGAGGCCAATTAACCACCCTTATGGCAGAAAGTAGAGGAACTAAAAAGCCTCTTGATGAAAAGTGAAAGAAGAGAGTGAAAAAGTTGGCTTCAAGCTCAACATTCAGAAAACTAAGGTCATGGCATCTGGTCCCATCACTTCATGACAAATAGATGGGGAAACAGTGGAAACAGTGTCAGATTTATTTTCTGGGCTCCAAAATCACTGTAGATGGAGAGTGCAGCCATGAAATTAAAAGATGTTTACTCCTTGGAAGGAAACTTATGACTAACCTAGATAGCATATTAGAAAGCAGAGATATTACTTTGCCATCAAAGGTCCGTCTAATCAAGGCAAAGGTCCATCTAGTCAAGGCTATGTTTTTTCCAGTGGTCATGTATGGATGTGAGAGTTGGACTGTGAAGAAGGCTGAGAGCTGAAGAATTGATGCTTTTGAACTGTGGTGTTGGAGAAGACTCTTGAGAGTTCCTTGGACTGCCAGGAGATCCAACCAGTCTATTCTAAAGGAGACCAGTCCTGGGTGTTCATTGGAAGGACTGATGTTGAGGCTGAAACTCCACTACTTTGGCCACCTCATGCAAAGAGTTGACTATTGGAAAAGACTGATGCTAGGAGGGATTGGGGGCAGGAGGAGAAGGGGACGACAGAGGATAAGATGGCTGGATAGCATCACCAGCTCAATGCACATGAGTTTGGGTGAACTCCTGGAGTTCATGATGGACAGGGAGGCCTGGCGTGCTACGATTCATGGGGTCACAAAGAGTGGGACATGACTGAGCGACTGAACTGAACTGAACTGAACTGAACTTCTGTGAAGATATTTGAGATGTTCCTTGTTCAACTGCATGGTGCTAAGGGCAAGATGAAATGAGTATACAGTTCAGTTAAGTCTGATCTCCTTTAGAGAGGGCTGATCTCCTTTACTCTGGACTAGTTGGATCTCCTTGCAGTCCAAGGGACCCTAGAGTCTTCTCCAACACCACAGTTCAAAAGCATCAATTCTTTGGTGCTCAGCTTTCTTCACAGTCCAACTCTTACATCCATACATGACCATTGGAAAAAACATAGCCTTGACTAGACGGACCTTTGTTGGCAAAGTAATGTCTCTGCTTTTTAATATGCTATCTAGGTTGGTCATAACTTTCCTTCAAAGGAGTAAGCGTCTTTTAATTTCATGGCTGCAGTCACCATCTCCAGTGATTTTGGAGCCCCCAAAAATAAAGTCTGACACTGTTTCCACTGTTTCCCCATCTATTTTCCATGAAGTGATGGGACCAGATGCCATGATCTTAGTTTTCTGAATGTTGAGCTTTAAGCCAACTTTTTCACTCTCCACTTTCACTTTCATCAAGAGGCTTTTCAGCTCCTTTTCACTTTCTGCCATAAGGGTGGTGTCATCTGCATATCTGAGGTTCTTGATATTTCTCCCAGCAATCTTGATTCCAGCTTGTGCTTCTTCCAGCCCCAAATTTCTCATGATGTACTCTGCATAGAAGTTAAATAAGCAGGGTGACAATATACAGCCTCGACGTACTCCTTTTCCTATTTGGAACCAGTCTGTTGTTCCATGTCCAGTTCTAACTGTTGCTTCCTGACCTGCATACAAACTTCTCAAGAGGCAGGGCAGGTGGTCTGGTATTCCCATCCCTTTCAGAATTTTCCACAGTTTATTGTGATCCACACAGTCAAAGGCTTTGGCATAGTTAATAAAGCAGAAATAGATGTTTTTCTGGAACTCTCTTGCTTTTTCCATGAACCAGCGGATGTTGGCAATTTGATCTCTGGTTCCTCTGCCTTTTCTAAAACCAGCTTGAACATCTGGAAGTTTACGGTTCACGTATTGCTGAAGCCTGGCTTGGAGAATTTTGAGCATTACTTCACTAGTGTGTGAGATGAGTGCAATTGTGCAGTAGTTTGAGCATTCTTTGGCATTGCCTTTCTTTGGGATTCAAATGAAAATGGACTTTTTCCAGTCCTGTGGCCACTGCTGAGTTTTCCAAATTTGCTGGCATATTGAGTGCAGCACTTTCACAGCATCATCTTTCAGGATTTGAAATAGCTCAACTGGAATTCCATCACCTCTACTCACTTTGTTCGTAGTGATGCTTAGTAAGGCCCACTTGACTTCACATTCCACGATGTGTGCCTCTAGGTGAGTGATCCTACCATCGGGATTATCTTGGTTATGCAGATCTTTTTTGTACAGTTCTTCTGTGTATTCTTGCCACCTCTTTTTAATATCTTCTGTTTCTGTTAGGTCCATACCATTTTTGTCCTTTATTAAGGCCATCTTTGCATGAAATGTTCCCTTGGTATCTCTAATTTTCTTGAAGAGATCTCTAGTCTTTCCATTCTGTTATTTTCCTCCATTTCTTTGCACTGATCGCTGAGGAAGGCTTTCTTATCTCTTCTTGCTATTCTTTGGAACTCTGCATTCAGATGTTTATATCTTTCGTTTTCTCCTTTGCTGTTCACTTCTCTTCTTTTCACAGCTATTTGTAAGGCCTCCCCAGACAGCCATTTTGCTTTTTTGCATTTCTTTTCCATGGGGATGGTCTTGATCCCTGTCTTCTGTAGAATGTCACGAACCTCATTCCATAGTTCATCAGGCACTCTATCTATCAGATCTAGTCCCTTACATCTATTCCTCACTTCCACTGAGCAACCCCACATCCAAGGAGCGTTGGGTGCATGGGCGCAGGAGGGCCGAGAGGAGCTACTCCACGTTCAAAGTCAAGAGAGGCGGCGGTGAGGAGATACCCCTCGTCCAAGCTAAGGAGCAGTGGCTGCGCTTTGCTGGAGCAGCCGTGAAGAGATACCCCTCATCCAAGGTAAGAGAAACCCAAGTAAGACGGTAAGTGTTACAAGAGGGCATCAGAGGGCAGACAAACTGAAACCATACTCACAGAAAACTAGTCAGTCTCATCACACGGACCACAGCCTTGTCCAGCTCAATGAAACTAAGCCATGCCATGTGGGGCCACACAAGATGGGCTGGTCATGGTGGAGAGGTCTGACAGAATGTGGTCCACCAGGGAAGGGAATGGCAAACCACTTCAGTATTCTTGCCTTGAGAACCCCATGAACAGTATGAAAAGGCAAAATGATAGGATACTGAAAGAGGAACTTCCCAGGTCAGTAGATGCCCAATATGCTACTGGAGATCAGTGGAGTAATAACTCCAGAAAGAATGAAGGAATGGAGCCAAAGCAAAAACAATACCCTGTTGAGGATGTGACTGGTGATAGAAGCGAGGTCCGATGCTGTTAAGAGCAATATTGCATAGGAACCTGGAATGTCAGGTCCATGAATCAAGGCAAACTGGAAGTGGTCAAACAGGAGATGGCAAGAGTGAATGTCGACCTTCTAGGAATCAGCCAACTAAAATGGACTGGAATGGGTGAATTTAACTCAGATGACCATTGTATCTACTACTGCGGGCAGGAATCCCTCAGAAGAAATGGAGTAACCATCATGGTCAAAAAATGAGTCCGAAATGCAGTACTTGGATGCAGTCTCAAAAATGACAGAATGATCTCTGTTCGTTTCCAAGGCAAACTGTTCAATATCACAGTAATCCAAGTCTATGCCCCAACCAGTAACGCTGAAGAAGCTGAAGTTGAACGGTTCTATGAAGACCTACAAGTCCTTCTAGAACTAACACCCCCCAAAAATGTCCTTTTCATTATAGGTGACTGGAATGCAAAACTAGGAAGTCACGAAACACCTAGGGTAACAGGCAAATTTGGCCTTGGAATATGGAATGAAGAAGGGCAAAGGCTAATAGAGTTTTGCCAAGGTAATGCACTGGTCATAGCAAACACCCTCTTCCAACAACACAAGAGAAGACTCTACACATGGACATCACCAGATGGTCAACACTGAAATCAGATTGATTACATTCTTTTCAGCTAAAGATGGAGAAGCTCTATACAGTTATCAAAAACAAGACTGGGAATCGACTGTGGCTCACATCATGAACTCCTTATTGCCAAATTCAGACTTAAATTGAAGAAAGTGGGGAAAACCACTAGACCATTGAGGTATGACCTAAATCAAACCCCTTATGATTATACAGTGGATGTGAGTATATATGGTAACTCACTTCATATTCTTATTTCCCATGGGAAATCGTATCAAGTTTAATTTTGCTTATGTGAATTATTTGAATGATTCTATTGAAAACATAATTTTCAAATGTGAAATGCTATTAGCACTAGAAAATGAAGACAAGCAGCAAATTAAGATTTACAGTGTGACTTAGGCTGTGCGGGGATGAAATCCAGGCCAATGTTGCCTTCATCCCAGTCCATCAGCTAGCGGAAAATGTCAGTCTAACCTGCTTTCTAACTGAAGCAACAGATGTGCAGACAAAGTTGGCTGAACTGATAGTGTCTGGTTTGTCAGTCCTTAAATGTGAATAAAACAAACTGTAGGTACATTTATTTCCTTGATTGGCTCTTAATTGATATTTGCTTTTATCCTGATCTCCAGTCACTGTCCTTGGCTTTCACTCCAAGTCCCCTATTTTTCTCCTGCACTGTCATTAAGAGGGGCTCTCTGATACATACTAACTGTTTTAAACTCATTTTGGTACCCTTTCCACCTAGAATAGATTTCCTTCTTCCCCACTCCATCTCATGAAAACAAGACAGAGTTTTATAATTTTCCTATAGCTAGATATCACTGTTCAGATTCATTCCTACTAATCCTAGCAGACTATAAAGCGATTTTTTTTCTCAAATGGAAACTAATTCTAATTAATATGCTAAATTTTCAGTTTTATGAGACTGTAAGTACCTATAAACCACTAAACAATACCAATGAACCAACAATGAAACTATCCAAGATAGCTTTGTGATTAACCTTTAGTGATTCTAAACAACGTTTCTTTGGACACATTCATGAAATAGACAGAGCTTACTGACATGCCTGGCTTTTCCCACCATTCTCCACAAAGCTTCTGTCCTTCTTCCACATAAATACATGGAGCCCACAATCTCCTTTCCCTTCTTACTGGCAAATATTTCTCTTAAGAATCCATTGAGTTTCTCACAAAGTAAGGTGTGAGAAATGAGGAATGTGGGCCTCCTCCCAAGGGAACTAGAAGACTAATAGCCGAAGCTCACTTCACTTAAATCAAGATAATACATGTCTAGTTCCATGATGACAGAAATTTGCACTTGGGCCACCACCTCTTTCCTCCCACTTCTGTATGATTATTGCTGATTGATCATAATACTCTTTGCTTCTGAACAGGAAACATTCTCCTCAGTTTCTTTCTTAAAACAGTGCTTCAAGAAGTGACTGCTCACTAATTTGAATTGATGTTTAAACTGAAATGTATTGGCTGCCTGAATCGAACTTTTTGGGGCTTTAGGAAGTACAGCTGATATAGGTGTTTGGAAACAAAGTCATTCCCTCTGAAACCATGCCATATAGATAGCTGTTCACATTCCATGTGTATAAAACACATATGTCCTTGAACAAGTCCTCATCTTTCTGTTGAAGTCTCTCAGTTGTAGAATGAGAAGATTTTGCTTCAGATAGACATGGGTTTAAATTTAAGCATTATAAGTGAAGGTATGATCCTGGGAAGGTTATTGAACTTCTTTGAGTCTTACCTTCCTTACAGGCAAAGTGAGAATAAGAATGCCTACTTGATATGATTGTTCAGGAGATGAAATGAGATACTGTGGGTGAAGATACTTTAGTGAGGAAGCTCTTCCTCACTAAATGTATGTGTCTTCTATTGCTCAAAAATAAGAAAGGATTCTGCTATATTTAGCCCTGTGGTGAAAGGCAGGAAAAAAGGGTATAAGAGATGCATACGAGGGAAAAAAATCCTTAACAACCCATTTAATCACTGAATCAGAGTCCCAGAAAACTAAGGATTGGAGTGGTCAAGGTCCTGCTTCTGCTTACTGTATGCACCACTGCTGTTTGATCACTGTGTTTGACCCAATTTTCTTTGTATCTCATTTCTTAAGTGGTACCACATTAGAGAAAACCTTCCCTCTCATTCTTGCAACATAAAAAAGAATTATTCTAAATTTAGATTTCCCCCAGATCTTTCATCTGTCTAGATTTGCAGTCTATAATGAAATAAGTTTCATGCTCAGCATTTTATGTCAGACATAAATTATAAAACAGTCAGAAATGACCTAGCATCTTTGGTACATTGGTATTTTTCAGCTTTTATTACTATTCTACTTCAAATATGCTATGTTTGGAAGACACCAAACATCTTCAGAATCCTCTGATTTTATAAGAATTCTGCTTTCCTGACAAGATGACTCACCAGTACCATGACAAAAGTCACATACAATTTTCCAGTATTTTCCTTTTTCTGAACAATTCTTTATATTTGCATAATATTTTATATCCCATAAAGCACTTTTCCAATATTTTCCTGTTTCTGAGCAATCCTTTATATTTGTGTAATGTTTTTTTATAATCCAGAAAGCACTATTTTTCACTATTCTTTTTTGACTCTCACAGCAATTCTATGAAGGTACCTAGGGCAAGGATTGTCACCTTTTGGCATATAAAAGAAACTAAGCTCAAGCAAGGTTAAATATTGCACTTGAGGTCAAAATACTAATACACAGTACAGCTCAGGGTAGAAACAAGTTCTACTGAAAGTTCATACTGTAAGCATATCCCAATACATAAAACACACCAAGAGTACAATTTCATTCAGTAGAACCAATAAATAATATTCCATTTCCAGGTCAGAGGAACTTAAACATCTCCCCAAACTCAATTTATTTTTAATTCTGAACAGTGTGTTCTCTTTTTTACTTTCACTCTGAGTTAAATACACTCTGCCTTGGATCTCAAAGAAGTCTTTAATTGAAGTAGGATCAAGTGTATTCCTTATTACACATTCAGAAAGT
Organism: Bos grunniens; assembly: GCF_055505025.1. NCBI lineage: Eukaryota > Metazoa > Chordata > Mammalia > Artiodactyla > Bovidae > Bos > Bos grunniens. Next base: position 117,964,803 of record NC_141194.1, on the reverse strand, counting down.
CCTGAAATATTCCAAATTTCTGTCAGCATACAATCTCTAGGACTGTAGGAAAACCTGCTGTATTGCACTTTGCTGAAATGAAGTGCTTAACCATCGAATGATTTTGATATGCCATGGTCCTCTTTAGGTTAAGGGTATGTATTGGGGTCTTGGACATAGAGCAAAATCCCACAAACTATGAGGAGAGTATATTTGCCTTATCAAATTTCTATGAATATTGATTCACTACCAAGCTATGAGCTCACAAAGCAAGGAAGGGCTTTGAAAATGCATGTCCTCAAAAGCCAGAACTAAAGGTATGAAAAATGCTAAACAACACATCATAAAAAATGTGAGTGGAAAGAGGCCAAGATGACTGATTATATTGAAATATTTCTATGGTCTGTGTATTTTGAGGAAGAGAGTGATATTAACTTTAGTTTTTCTAAATGTAAATATACATGTTAAAAAGGGCAGGACACTACAAAAAAACCACTAGCACAACCACACCAGAAAAGCTAAGCATAATCACTACAAATTAAGAATAAAATGGGTCACTTCAAAAGTAGTACTGAGCAAAATGCAAAAGTAAAGAAAGTCTAATAAATTCACTAGAAGATGATAAAGAAGAAAGGAAAAGGATAACAACTAGAAAAATCAGAAAGGCAGAAATGAGTTATATCTAATCACATTAAATGAAAATGCTTCACTTCATCTGTTACATGACAGATGAGTGGGAAACGTTCTTCTTAAAAGAAATGCACTTAAAGCAAAATCGTACATAAAAGTTAAGAAAAAGACAAACACATTCCAACCAATGTATAGCCAATGAAAAGTAGTGTAGCATTATTTTCAAAAAATTTTAAGTTAAAGGCATTAATATGGATACACATGAACACTGCCAAAAAGATATTTATGAATTTGTATATACCTAGTAATATAAATTTGAATCATGCAAACTAATATTAGCTTTATTAGGACTTCTTGTTTCAGCTCCAACATTTAAGGAGCTTGAAAGTTGTCACTCCTACTCTTAGAACAGGAACAGAAAAAAGCTGAGAAAACTGAAAATCAATGACATTCTTGCATCCATTTGAGAAGTGGAAGAGACTTTAACTGCTATCTCGAAATCTGGAGAGATGGGTAATACAGAGGATCAAATCTGAGATGAGCTTGTCTGAATCAGAAGATACTAGAATCATAAATGATAATATTGATGAATTGCTGGAGGATTTGTATGGACCAACATGAGAGAAGTAAACTCCTGGGGTCCAATATTGACACTTTCTAGGGTCTTTGCTGCAGGAAACCCATCGTGTTCTCATGCTGAAGATGAAGAAAATAGTGCCTTCATGTCCTGGCAGGGTTACAGGAAAAGTAAAAACGTTGTTATGTTGGATACTCTGGATATATTTCAAACATCTATTCTGCAAGATAAAAGGCTTTATCAGACTTTACGCAACTTAGGGGCAGGGCAGTTAGCCAAATCTAGGGCCCTCTAGACTTTCTAGAGAAGATAAAAGGCTAAGAAACACCTCTGAAGGCTACAGCCCAGGTATTCATGTATCACTAAAAAACTGAAATTTAATCAAACAATGTAAAATGTTGGCTGCCTCTCATATCAATGGGGCTGCAGTATAATATCAGTGAGTTGCACCTGAAAGAGCTGCAAGACTTAGACATTGTGAAGGAGTTCTTAAGAGAATCTGAAAGATGACAGAGGGAATAAGACAAGGAGGTATTTAAAAGCTCTGGTACCTATAACTATAGCAAATATAACCCAAATCCTAGCCAAGTGAACACAAAACTTGATACTAAGGGCATGTTTACCTCAGCTTCTGTTACCTGGTACACCTTGTCTGGCATTCTAACAACAACAAAAAAAATTACAAGGCATGCTGTAAAAACAAGAAAACATATGATTCAAAGAGAGATAATGATCATCAGAATGAGACTCAGATATGACACACATGTTGCAATTTCTGACAGAGACTTTAACTATGACTAATACGCGAAAGGCTCTAATGGAAAAAGGAAATAATATACACAAACAGATGGGTGATATAAGGAGAGAGAGAAACTCTAAAATTGAACAAATAACAAAGAATGCCTTTGATGGCCTGAGCATAGTTAAAAATAGAGTGAGCAAAGTCAAAGATACGTCAATGGAAAATTCTCAAACTGAAATATAAGGTGAAGAGAGTGAAAACAGCAGAATAACCAACATCTGTAGTTATAATTTCAAAACATGTAAATGTGTAATTGGATTACCAGAGGAGAAGGAAGAGAGAGAAGAGTACAAAAATATTTCAAGCAGAATTAGCCAAGAACTTTCCAAAATTAAAGAGATCCCAAAACACAGATTCAGGAAGATCAGAGAACACCAAGCAGAATAAATATCAAATAATCTATACCTAAGCATACCATATTTAAATTGCAGGAAAACAAAGGCAAAGACACATTTTTAGTCAAAGGGGAAAAACACCTTATCTATAGAGGAAAAAGCATAAGAATGACAGTGTGCTTCTTTTTAGAAACCATGCAAGCAGTTAAAGGGTTGTGTAAGATATTTAAAGTGATGAAAGGAAAACCATAAACATAACCTAGAGTTCTATATCAACTGAAATTATCTTTTAAAAATGAAGGAGGAATAAATAGTCCCTTCAGCCAAAAAAACAAAATAAAACAGACATGTGACAGAACTCCAGTGGACTTCTCCTGGACAGAATTTTAAAACAAAATCTTCATGGGAGAAGGAATAAATGAAGGTAAAATAAAACCTTTCTATTTCTTCTTAGTTTTTGTAATAGATGCCTGTTAATAATGGCAACAATCTCTTGTGCAATTGTAGCACATGGATAAGTGAAATGAATTTTATAAGGCACAGGAAGGAAGAATTTAGATTTCTGTTATAAGTTATCTGCACTATACACGAGTCCATATGATGTATTGAAGGTGGAGTTAGATTAGTTAGAAGGTGGAGTTAGATTGCAATATCTTTTTGTTGACCGGATGGTCAACACCAAAATCAGATTGATTATATTTTCTGCAGCCAAAGATGGAGAAGCTCTATACAGACAGCAAAAACAAGACTGGGAGCTGACTGTGGCTCAGATTATGAGCTCTTTACTGCCATATTCCAGACTTAAATTGAAGAAAGTAGGGAAAACCACCAGACCATTCAGGTATGACCTAAATCAAATCCCTTATGATTATACAGTGGAAGTGAGAAATAGATTGAAGGGACTAGATCTGATAGATAGAGTGCCTGATGAACTACGGACTGAGGTTCATGACGTTGTACAGGAGACAGGGATCAAGACCATCCCATGGAAAAGAAATGCAAAAAAGCAAAATGGCTGTCTGGGGAGGCCTTACAAATAGCTGTGAAAAGAAGAGAAGTGAAAAGCAAAGGAGAAAAGGAAAGATATAAACATCTGAATGCAGAGTTCCAAAGAATAGCAAGGAGAGATAAGAAAGCCTTCCTCAGCGATCAGTGCAAAGAAATGGAGGAAAACAACAGAATGGGAAAGACTAGAGATCTCTTCAAGAAAATCAGAGATACCAAGGGAACATTTCATGCAAAGATGGGCTCGATAAAGGACAGAAATGGTATGGACCTAACAGAAGCAGAAGATATTAAGAAGAGGTGGCAAGAATACACAGAAGAACTGTACAAAAAAGATCTGCATAACCAAGATAATCCCGATGGTAGGATCACTCACCTAGAGGCACACATCGTGGAATGTGAAGTCAAGTGGGCCTTAGAAAGCATCACTACGAGCAAAGCTAGTGGAGGTGATGGAATTCCAGTTGAGCTATTTCAAATCCTGAAAGATGATGCTGTGAAAGTGCTGCACTCTATATCGCAGCAAATTTGGAAAACTCAACAGTGGCCACAGGACTGGAAAAGGTCAGTTTTCATTCCAATCCCAAACAAAGGCAATTAACAAACTACTGTACAATTGCACTCATCTCACATGCTAGGAAAGTAATGCTCAAAATTTTCCAAGCCAGGCTTCAGCAATCCATGGACCGTGAACTTCCAGATGCTCAAGCTGATTTTAGAAAAGGCAGAGGAACCAGAGATCAAATTGCCAACATCCGCTGCATCATGGAAAAAGCAAGAGAGTTCGAGAAAAACATCTATTTCTGATTTATTGACTATGCCAAAGCCTTTGACTGTGTGGATCACAATAAACTGTGGAAAATTCTGAAAGAGATGGGAATACCAGACCACCTGACCTGCCTCTTAAGAAACCTATATGCAGGTCAGAAAGCAACAGTTAGAACTGGACATGGATCAACAGACTGATTCCAATAGGAAAAGGAGTATGTCAAGGCTGTATATTGTCACCCTGCTTATTTAACTTATATGCTGAGTACTTCATGAGAAACGCTGGGCTGGAAGAAGCACAAGCTGGAATCAAGATTGCTGGGAGAAATATCAATAACCTCAGATATGCAGATGACACCACCCTTATGGCAGAAAGTGAAGAAGAACTAAAAAGCCTCTTGATGAAAGTGAAAGAGGAGAGTGAAAAAGCTGGCTTAAAGCTCCAGAAAATGAAGATCATGGCATCTGGTCCCATCCCTTCATGGGAAATAGATGGGGAAACAGTGGGAACAGTGTCAGACTTTATTTTTCTGGGCCCCCAAATCACTGCACATGGTGATTTCAGGCATGAAATTAAAATATGCTTACCCCTTGGAAGAAAAGTTATGACCAACCTAGATAGCATACTGAAAAGCAGAGACATTACTTTGCCAACAAAGGTCCATCTAGTCAAGGCTATGGTTTTTCCAGTGGTCATGTATGGAAGTGAGAGTTGGACTGTGAAGAAAGCTGAGCACTGAAGAATTGATTCTTTTGAACTGTGGTGTTGGAGAAGACTCTTGAGAGTCCCTTGGACTTCAAGGAGATCCAACTAGTCCATTCTAAAGGAGATCAGTTCTGGGTGTTCTTTGGAAGAAATGATGAACTCCAGTACTGAAAAGTACTGAAACTCCAGTACTTTTGCCATGTCATGCAAAGAGTTGACTCATTGGAAAAGACTCTGATGCTGGGAAGGGTTGGGGGCAGGAGGAAAAGGGGACCACAGAGGATGAGATGGCTGAATGGCATCACCGACTTGATGGACGTGAGTTTGAGTGAACTCTGGGAGATGGTGATGGACAGGGAGGCCTTCCGTGCTGTGATTCATGGGATTGCAAAGAGTCAGACACGACTGAGCTTCTGAACTGAACTAAGGGTAACCACTACAAAAACAATTTTTAAGAAATATATGTGATATAGTAAATATCAATTCACCATTAATAATGAATTGACAATGTGATTAGTCTTAAAGCACATATTAGGAGGGCAAAAAGTAGAAAAGAGCTACACATGGAATAAATATTCCAATTAGTATGTGCCACTAATCACTTTAAATGTGAATAGTCTAAATACAGACATTAAAAAACAAGTGATTAACAGAATTCAGCAACACATCAAAAAGCTCATACACCATGATCACGTTGGGTTTATTCCAGGGATGCAAGGATTCTTCAATATAATGGAAATCAAACAATGTGATACACCATATTAACAAATTGAAAGATAAAACCATGTGATCATCTCAATAGATGCAGAAAAAGCCTTTGACAAAATCAGTACCTATTTATGATCAAAACTCTTCAAAAAGTGGGCATAGAAGGAACCTACCTCAACATAGTAAAGGCCATATATGATAAGATTACAGCAAGCATTATTCTCAATGGTGAAAAACTGAAAACATTCCCCCTAAGATCAGGAATAAGACAAGGGTGTCCACGTTCCCCACTATTATTCAACATAGTTCTGGAAGTCCTAGCTACAGCAATCACAGAAGAAAAAGAAAGAAAAGGAATCCAAATTGGTAAAGAAGAAGTAAAGCTCTCACTGTTTGCAGATGACATGATACTGTACATAGAAAACCCTAAAAATAGTATCAGAAAATTACTAGAGCTAATCAGTGAATTTAGCAAAGTTGCAGGATACAAAATTAATACACAGAAATCACTTGCATTTCTATATACTAACAATGAAAAATCAGAAAGAGCAATTAAGGAATCAATCCCATTCACCATTGCAACAAAAAGAATTAAATATCTAGGAATAAACTTACCTAAGGAGACAAAAGAACTGTACACAGAAAATTATAAGACACTAATGAAATAAATCAAAGATGACATAAACAGATGAAGATTCTTCTTACCCATGTTCCTGGGTAAGAAGAATCAATATTGTGAAAATGACTATACTACCAAATGCAATCCACAGATTTAATGCAATCCCTATCAAATTACCAATGATATTTTTCACAGAACTAGAACAAAAAATTTCACAATTCGTATGGAAACACAAAAGACTCCGAATAGCCAAAGCTGTCTTGAGAAAGATGAATGGAGCTGAAGGAATCAAGATTCCTGACTTTAGGTTCTACTACAAAGCTACAGTCATCAGGACAGTATGGTACTGGCACAAAAACAGAAATATAGACTTATGGAACAAGGTAGAAAGCCCAGAAATAAACCTGTGTGCCTATGGGTATCTTATTTTTGACAAAGGAGGCAAGAACATACAATGGGTTAAAGACAGCCACTTCAATAAATGGTGCTGGGAAAATTGGACAGCTACATGTAAAAGAATGAAATTAGAACACTTCCAAACACCATACACTAAGATAAACTCAAAATGGATTAAAGACCTAAATGTAAGACCAGAAACTATAAAACTCTTAGAGGAAAACATAGGCAGAACACTTGATGACATAAATCAAAGCAAGATCCTCTATGACCCACCTCCTAGAGTAATGGAAATAAAAACAAAAGTAAACAAGCGGGACCTGATTAAACTTAAAAGCTTTTGGACAGCAAAGGAAATGATAAACAAGGTGAAAAGACAACCTTCTGAATGGGATAAAATAATAGCAAATGAAACAACTGACAAAGGATTAATTTCCAAAATATACAAGCAGTTCATACAGCTCAATACCAGAAAAACAAACAACTCAATCAAAAAGTGGGAAAAGGACCTAAACAGACATTTCTCCAAAGAAGACATACAGATGGCTAACAAACATGAAAAGATGCTCAACATCACTCATTATTAGAGAAATGCAAAGCAAAACTACAATGAGATATCACCTCACACTAGTCAGAATGGCCATCATCAAAAAGTCTACAAACAATAAATGCTGGAAAGGGTGTGGAGAAAAGGGAACCCTCTTGCCCTCTTGCACTGTTGGTGGGAATGTAAACTGATACAGCTACTATGGAAGACAGTATGGAGATTCCTTAAAGAACCAGGAATAAAACCACCATATGACCCAGCAATCCCACTCCTAGGCATATACCCTGAGGAAACCAAAATAGAAAGAGACACATGTATCCCATTTTTCATTACAGCACTATTTACAGTAGCTAGAACATGGAAGCAACCTAGATGTCCATTGAGAGATTAATGGATAAATAAGTTGTGGTATATATACACAATGGAATATTACTCAGCCATACAAAGAATGCATTTGAGTCAGTTCTAATGAGGTGGGTGAATCTAGAACCTATTATACAGAGTGAAGTGAGTCAGAAAGAAAAAGATAAATACCGTATTCTAACATATATGTATAGAATCTAGAAAAGTAGTACTGAAGAATTTACTTACAGGGCAACAATGGAGAAACAGACACAAAGAATAAAATTATGGACATGGGGAGAAGGGAGGAGAGGGTGAGATGTATGGAAAGAATAACATGGAAACTTACATTGCCATATCTAGCCAATGGGAATTTGCTGTATGGCTCAGGAAACTGAAACAGGGGCTCTGTATCAACCTAGAGGGGTGGGATGGGGAGGGAGATGGGAGGGAGGTTCAAAAGGGAGGGGATATATGTATACCTATGGCTGATTCATGTTGAGATTTGACAGAAAACAGCAAAATTCTGTAAAGCATTTATCCTTCAATTAAAAAAAAAATGAACAAAACCCAATAACAAAAAGACGGTGATTATCAGCAGATTGAAACAATAACAACATTACCTTAACTACATATTATCTCCAGGAAACTTAGTTTAAAGACAAAGATAGACTAAAAGTAAAAGGGTGGGGACTTCCCTGGCTAAGACTCTGCACTCCCTGTGCAGGGGGCCTGAGTTTGATCCCTGGTCAGGGAACTAGATCCCACATGCAGCAGCTGAGAGGTCACATGCCACAACTACGAGTTCATGTGCTGAACTAAGACCTGGCACAGTCAAATAAATAAATTTAAAAAGTAAAAGGGTAAATAAAGATGCACTATGCTTCCATTAATCAAAAGAAAACTGGAATAACTATTAATTTCAGACAAAGTAGATTTTGGAACAAGGAAAATTATCAGGGATAAAGAAAGGCATAAAGGGAATCTATTCTCCAGGAAGATGTAACAGTCTTTAATGTGTATGCGTCTAACAAAGGACAACAAAATATATGAGGCAAAAACTGATAGATAATTGACAGATCAGACAGGCAGAAAATCGGTAAGGATATAATTTACCTGAACATCATTATTAATCAATACTGTCTAATGACATTGACACAGTACTCAACCACAGCAGAATACACATTCTTCTCAAGCTCATGTGAGCACTCACAAGACTACATTCTGGGCCATAAAAGACAGCTTAATTTTAAAAAATCACACAAAGCAAGCTCTCAGACACTATGGAATTAAACTAGAAATCAGTAAAGGAAACTTAGCTGAAAAATTACAGTATAGTTAGAGATGAAATAACACATGGGCCAAGGCAGTATTTTCAAGAGAAATTTTAAAAATAATTTGAGCTAGTAAAAGGCAACTTATCAAAATTTGTGAGATAATCTAAGTTTCCACCCTAGAAAACTAGAGAAAGATGAGCAATTAAAGCCTAAAGCTACTGGAATAAAATAAATAATAAAAATGAGGGCAGAATTTAATGAAATTTAAAAGCAGGAATAGAGAAAATCAACAAGAAAAAGGCTTGTTCTTTGAAAGATTGGTGAAATTGATAAACCTGCAGACTGGCTAACCAAAAAAAAGAAGACAAGACACAAATCAGTGTTAGAAATGAGCCCTTGGATATCAAAGGGATAATAAAGAAATATTATGACCTCTATGGCCACAAATCTTACATCCTAGATGAAATGGAACAATGCCTTGAAAGACACAAATTACCAAACTTACACAAGGAGAAAAAAATAATCTGAACAGGCTTATATCTATTAAGGAAATTAAATCTGTGATTAATAACTTTCCCAAAAAGTAAATGCCAGGCTCAGATACTTTCACTGGTGAATTCTATCAAATCTATAAGGAAGAAATGGCACCAGTTTTTCTAGAATCTTCGAGAAAACACAAAGAACACCTTAACTCATTTTAGAGATCACAATTACTAATACTAAAACCAGAGTAAAACATTACAAGAAAGATCTACAAAGCATTATCTCTAATGAATATAGATACAGTAATATTTGATAAATTCTTAGCAAATTGAATCTGGAAATGCACAAAAACATTATACATTATGAAAAAGTTTTTCAGTTATATAAAACTCGTTCAATATTCAAAAATCAATCAACGTAACCAATCACATCAACGAGTTAAAAAAATCATATGATTATATCAACTGATGCAGGGAAAACATCTGGAAAAATCCAATACCCACTAATGATAAAAATTCGAAGATAAATAGAAATAGATGGGAAATTCCTCAACTTGAAAAGTAATATTAACAAAAATACAAACTTAGATGACAGAAATATATTTTGAACAATGTAAAAAGTGTTAACATCAAGTACTGTATATGGAAAACAGCCCTATAGATCAATAAGAAAATAAAAATGGATAAGTAATATAAAGTTGAAATCAAAGATGTGGATATATCTGATGGACAGTAAACATCAAAAAAAATGAAATTGCCCTATCCCAGTGTAAATATGGGAATATTTAAAAAATAAGCTTAGTATTACCAAGGAATGGTGAGCATATGGTGAAAAAAGGATCTCATATAATCTTAGTGGGAATGTAAAATTAGTACTACCACTTGGGAGAGCTATTTGGAAAAAAATGGTGGTTTGAAAATAGGTCTGTTCTAACACTCAGGGATTTTAGTTTTTTGGTATTGTACCCTCAAGGACCTCTTGCACATATTTACTAGAAGATATGTGTAAGCAGGCCAAATGCCAAAAAATTGATGCTTTTGAACTGTGTTGTTGGAGATGACTCTTAAGAGTCCCTTGGACAGCAAAGAGATCAAACCAGTTAATCCTGAAGGAAATAAACCCTGAACATTCATTGGAAGGACTGATGTTGAAGCTGAAGCTCCAATACTTTGTCCTCCTGATGCGAAGAACTGACTCAATGGAAAATATCCTGATACTGGGAAAGATTGAGGGCAAGAGGAGCAGGGGACTACAGAGGATGATATGGTTGGATGGCATCACTGACTCAGTGGACATAAGTTTGAGCAAGCTCTGGGAGAGGGTGAAGGACAGGGAAGCCTGGCATGCTGCAGACTGAACAAGGAGTGTAAGAATGTTCACTGAAACATGATAACAGCATGAAGTGGCATATATTTCCAATAGCAAATGGACAAATAAGATATCATCTTATGATGGCAGACTCTACAGGATTAAGTATGGGTGAACAATATACTAATAACATGGACAGGTTGAAAGAGGACTTTCCAGGTGGCTCAGTGGTAAAGAATATGTCTGCCAAGCAGAAGATGTGGGTTCAGTCCCTGGGTTGAGAATATCCCCTGGAGAAGGAAATGGCAATCCACTCCAGTATTCTTGTCTGGGAAATCCTATGGACAGAAGAGTCTGGCAGGCTACAGTCCATGGGGTCCCAAAGAATCAGATACAACTTAGTGACTAAATAGTAGCAGCAGCAGTTTGAAAGAACATACTATAGCTAGAGAAAATAAAATATACAATAATATGAAAAATTAAAGCATTCATGTGACTTTTATAAAATGTATAGCTTGATATGTAGTAAAACTTATGACTGGTAGGATAGCACATATTCATGGTAGTGACAGGAATGCATCTAGGCACTTATTCTGTAATGTTCTATAATCTTTATAAATAGAAAATGTGAAGCAATAAAAATCCAAAGTAAAAATAGTTTTGTGTTCTTAACAATATTTCAGAGTACGCTGAATCTATGAACTAAGAATAACTAACCATAAGGGGAAAATGTGAAATTGTGAACAGTTATGTAGAAATGAAAATTCACAATTGTCAAATAAAAATATACTATGGGGGAAGCAGAAACCAGATTGATGCATAATCAAATCATTGAAGTAGAACACAAATTTGTTCTATTTTACCAGAACACTGAAGAAAAGAATAAAGGCATTAAAATAATAACATAACCTCTAAAAGACACAGAACAGATTGTGGAAATCCAAATTAAACATAGTCTTAAACCCAGAAATAGCAGATATTAAAATTATTAATAAAATTAACAATCAAAAAGTCTTGAAGAAAATCTTCCTGAGGTGAAAAGGATCCTATTATGATTAATAAAAGTATGCACTATGCAATAGGTAAATAATGGAAACAAAGCAAGATTTAGATTTATTCTGGAAAAAAATCCTTGAATTTGAAAGCCTTTCTTTCTTTCCCCTTAAGCATTTAGTAGGAAAAAAAAGTGTTGGCAAATGATCAGATTTTGTTCTTTTTTTTTTTTTTTTTAGAGGAACTAGTTCTACAGAAGGTTAAGACGAGAATTTTTGTGAATGAGAAATTATATAAGGAGCCAAGGTGGCACTTATGGAGACTTAGTAGCAGCAGCAACAACATTTTCTCAGATATTGAAGGGTGCAGAAAGAATGCCACCTACATAATTCCCAGAACTTTACTCCTCCTCTCAACTTGCTGGAATTTGAAGATTTGCTCCAGTTTCCTCAGGAATAATCAAAGCAGAGAACTCAAGATGAATTGTTTATAGCATAAAAGACCTGCTCTGAGCACTAAAACCAATTAAAATATAGACTTAAGTCTAAATAATTTAAATGTATTGATAAAATCTAAAGCTACGCTAAAGATACTCCTTAAAAATAGATTTTATAAAATACTTCTGCAACAATAAGCTCTGAACAATCATCTGAATATGAAAATTTCATAGTGAATAAAGAGAAATTGCCAAGAAATATAAAACTTTCATCAGGTAGAATATTATACATATGGCCTCACTGTTAAAATCATAATTAAATTTAAATATATTAAAGGTATCCCCTTGAATGAAAATGGGGTGTATACTTTCCAATAAACTGAGAAAGGCATTTAATTTATTAAAACAGGAAAAAAAGTGTCAGTGACAAGTAAGCCATAAAAGAGAATAAAGCATCGAACAGGATGACAGAAGTAGCATTAAAATGGATTGATTACTTCTAAGGGGGGAAGGGAAATGTTTTATTTTAGGTTGCAAAATAATTCAAAGAGCCTTCTAGGTTTCTGAATCTGTACCCAGTGGATAGCGGCTTGATCAGGAAATTCTGTGTTAGATTAAAAAAAAAAAAAAAACTTATTGGAGTATAGTTGCTTTACAATGTTGTGTTTCTGCTTTACAGCAAAGTGAATCAACTATATGTATACACGTATCCCCTCTTTTTTGAATTTCTTTCTACTTAGGTCACCACAGACCACTAAGTAGAATTCCCTGTACTACACGGTTCTCATTAGTTATCTATTTTATACATTCAGTTAAGTTCAATTCAGTCGCTCAGTCGTGTCTGACCCTTTGCGACCCCATGAATCACAGCACACCAGGCCTCCCTGTCCATCACCAACTCCCAGAGTTTACTCAAACTCATGTCCATCGAGTCGGTGATGCCATCCAGCCATCTCATCCTCTGTGGTCCCCTTCTCCTCCCGCCCCCAATCTCTCCCAGCATCAGAGTCTTTTCCAATGAGTTAACTCTTTGCATGAGGTGGCCAAAGTACTGGAGTTTCAGCTTTAGCATCAGTCCTTCCAATGAACACCCAAGACTGATCTCCTTTATTATGGACTGGTTAGATCTCCTTGCAGTCCAAGGGACTCTCAAGAGTCTTCTCCAACACCACAGTTCAAAAGCATCAATTCTTTGGTGCTCAGCCTTCTTCACAGTCCAACTCTCACATCCATACATGACCACTGGAAAAACCATAGCCTTGACTAGACAGACCTTGTTGGCAAAGAAATGTCTCTGCTTTTCAACATGCTATCTAGGTTGGTCATAACTTTCCTTCCAAGGAGTGTCTTTTAATTTCATGGCTGCAATCATCATCTGCAGTGATTTTGGAGCCCCCAAAAATAGTCTGACACTGTTTCCACTGTTACCCCATCTATTTCCCATGAAGTGATGAGGCCAGATGCCATGATCTTAGTTTTCTGAATAGTAGTATGTATTTACTTTATTTTGGATGCTGGCGAGTGGGGGTGGGGGCAGGCCAATTCTTATCTGAAGGCTGACTACCTGTACTGACCATCAGTGGGCAAGAACTTTTATAGATGAAAGGAGGGAGCTATATGCAAAAACAGCACAGTAAGCTCTGACAGTTATCTTGAAATTGGTCATCACTTGTCTAACCAGTGTCATCTTGATTGTTTTAATTACAGTTAATATTCAGTTCCAGGGTCAGTTTGTTTCCATTTCTTTGAGGCCAGTTCTTAGAACTGTGGTAGCTTATGTCATGACTACAGGTCTGGTCATCATGCAGTTAACTTCTCCACCTGGTGGGGGTTTCAGTATCTATAAGACAGCTCACAGGATATGGCTCAGAATGTATCTATAGCCCTTCAGAAGGAACTAAAAGTCCTTGACTTTACTTAATGACAACATTAGTATTATTTCATCTCCTTTGATTGTTTTCCTTTTTTTGTGCATTTTTTTCTCTTCTCTGAGTTAAGCTTATTCTTTGGCTCAAGTTTTTCCACAGGAAAAAACAGCAGGTGAAGGACATTGGAAGAGGGGAAAAGACCATAGGTCCTGCTCCATTTCAAATCTTGTATTATTAATAAAATTGCATCTGCAGTAACTTGGAGGTATAATCAGAGGCATACTTAGCGAGCAGTCCTAGAGTGAAAGGTGAAACAAAACAGAAACTTCATAGTGTGTGCTGGTTCTTACTGCCTGAAAAAGCTTGGCAAGATAATATAGAAAAGACATGAACTCAGAATATAGTCAGTTTTCAGTTAAAAATGAAAAGAAATAGGAAGAGTTAAGGGACTGTGGGCTTTGCAGGTTTAGAAAAGACCAAATGTTTTCCCAACCCTATGTTTTAAGAGTTGGGGATAAAAAAGATGTTGAGAGGCTAAGATTTCAGTAATACTTCTCAGCTGAATAAAATGATTCAGAACAATGATCAGATTCAATGTATGGATTCCCCATCACTTTTTACGGATAGCTACAAGATGGCTACTATTAATGAGTGTGTGTGTGTTTATGTATAAGGAATCAAAATAAATGAGATTTGAGAATTATATTGAGGAAATACTTGTGTGATCACTGGTACATGGAACTGACTTGAAGTGAATAGATCAAAATCTTCAAAGCCTCTGATAATTTGAAAGTTAAGAGAACTTGCAGTCCCACCTTTCAGCACCTGTATTTGAGGCAGCTGTGGAGCCACTAGGGATGGCCTATCCCCATGTATTTCAGATATGACCAAGGGAGATAATGTAAAAGAACTTCTAGAACACAGAGCTCAGGCTCAGCAATAATCAACAAGGACTCCCTCCCAATGAGTAGAATTAGGCTTTAATTGAGACTTCTACCAACAGGATAGGGAGCCTTCATAATGCCTGATTCTCAGGATTTCAACTTTGCGATATACTAGTGAGTGATGGGTATGTATCTCTTTTTCCCTTTTTTTTTTTAATGGAAATTCTTTTCTTTCTTCTTTGCTTGCTTGGTTTCATTTTTGTGCCCCAATATTCTTTCACTTGCTCCAGTATTATATTTTAGACATGTGTGGTGGTGATAGACAGATTACTTGTCATCTTTAGTACATAGTCACCTAACCAAAAGCGGTCACATCTAGTCCTAAGAGAGAGTACTGCACAAAACCTGAAGAGTTTGAAATCTGCCTGCATTCATTACCTTGATGGGACTTTGGTTTGTCTTCACTGGGGGCACTGGGAAAAAAAAGGTAAACATTTTAACTTCTCCGAGCGAGAGGAATGGGATGAAAGAAATGTTAGGGTATTACATCAGGGAATAATTAAATCTTCTCAGTGGGTCAGGGTAAATTGCAGCACTAAGACTGGCACTGCTCTCCATGTAACATTGCTCCTCTTGAAGTTCCTGATCTTTCTTTTGATGTGAATAAATGCTGTTTCATGGAAAATGTTCTACTCATTATTTTCTTATTATGTTTTCTTTCAGCTTCTCATGAGTACTTGGTTTTAAGTATTACTTTTAAAATATATTTTAATCAATTGTTTTCTATGAATATTCTTCACTTTCTATCTCCATTTAGTTCAGTCTTTCAGCTGTAGTGACATTAATCATACTGGGAATTTATAACACATACAGGAAGAAAACACACTACAGGTTCAATTAGTATTTTACCTCCCACCATTAAACAGAGGCAACGGGTTGACTTTAAGTTGTCAGCAGGCAGAGACACTTACTTCATGTATAAGAGATGAGATTCATAGGTAGTGTAATGAAAATGTAATCTCTTGAAACTGAACTCCATGGATTCAAGTTTAGGCTTCTAAAGTTATATTGAGGAACATGATATGAAAATAAGAGTTTCCTAGCATTTTGGCAGCTGGACTTAGAGTCAGTATTTGTTTAGTCTCTTTGTCATGTCTGACTCTGTGTGACCTCATGGACTGTAGCCTGCCAGGCTCCTCTGTCCATGGGATTTCCCAGGCAAGAATACCGGAGTGGGTTGACATTTCCTTCTCCAGGTGATCTTCCACACCCAGGGATCGAACCTGGGTCTCCTGCCTTGCAGGCAGATTCTTTACCACTGTGCCACCTGGAAATAATAAGTGAATTCTGAAGAAATTCTCCACAAATTATGACTGTACTCATAACCAAATAATGAACTCATAGGTACTTTAACCACATTGAAGTCAATCACTGCTCCTTTGTTTTGCAGTCATTAACAGGACTCGAGAACTTATTAATTCACCACTTAAGACTGAAGGCTTAGCTTCTTTCCTCTGAACCCCTTACAAATTATTCAAACTCCTAGTAGTACCCACTTCTGCCATCTTTCCCAAGAATGCCATGGATTAATGTTGAGGGGCATTGGGTGTTGAAGAGTTTGGGCTGGTCTTTAATTATTACAGGAATGGAACAGAGAGGATTGGAAATTACAGTGAATTTCAGGAAAAGATGTAAAAATATTTAAAATCCCAAAGTCCCCTGCTCTTCAGAATGTGTTCCAAATATAAGATGCTATTATGACAATGAATTAAATTGAACATAGTAAACCATTTACAATTTATTGTTCTCTTTCAACATCATTCAGTCTTTTTTTTTTCTTTTTTTAACTTTATTATTATTTTTAAATTTTATTTTATTTTTAAACTTTACAATAGTGTATTGGTTTTGCCAAATATCAAAATGAATCCGCCACAGGTATACATGTGTTCCCCATCCTGAACCCTCCTCCCTTTTCCCTCCCCATACCCTCCCTCTGGGTCGTCCCAGTGCACCAGCCCCAAGCATCCAGTATCGTGCATCGAACCTGGACTGGCGACTCGTTCCATATATGATATTTTACGTATTTCAAAGCCATTCTCCCAAATCATCCCACCCTCTCCCTCTCCCACAGAATCCAAAAGACTATACTATACATCAGTGTCTCTTTTGCTGTCTCGTATACACGGTTATTGTTACTATCTTTCTAAATTCCATATATCTGTGTTAGTATACTGTATTGGTGATTTTCTTTCTGGCTTACTTCACTCTGTATAATAGGCTCCAGTTTCATCCACCTCATTAGAACTGATTCAAATGTATTCTTTTTAATGGGTGAGTAATACTCCATTGTGTATATGTATATGTGTATATGATCAACATCATTCAGTCTTAAACAGTTGGGAAAGAACAGAACTTCTGAAATAGGTGCAATTGATTTTATCAGCACTGACAGTAAAATATCAGAGCCTTGGCTATCCAAGCAGTCTTGTTCTATTCAGATACTCTATTTCTTCATGATTCACTCTTGGGTGGTTGTGTGTTTGTAGGAATTATCTATTTTTTCTAGGTCATCCAGTTTATTGCATCAGTTGTAATGTCCCCTCTTTCATTTTTGATTTTAGTTATGTGAGTCTTTTTCTTCTTATTTTAGCTAAGAGTTTGTCAGTTTTGTTGATCTCTTAAAAAAAATCACTCAGTTTCAATGGTGTTTCCTATTGATTTTCTGTTCTCTATTTCATTCACCTTGGCTCTAATCTTTATTCTTTCCTTCCTTCTGTTCACTTTGGGTTGTTTGTTCCTCTTTTTTTAGTTTCTTGAGATGTAAAGTTATGTTGTTGATTTGAGATAGTTCTTTTTTAATGTACACATTTATAGCTCTATACCTACCCTGTTAGCAATGCTTTTGCTGCTCACCATGTTTTTTGTGTATATTGTGTTTTCACTTATCTTAAGCTATTTTCTGATTTCCCTTGTGACTTCTTTGACTCACGGGTTGTTTAAAAGTGGGAGGGAGGAGGGAGGAGGGTTCAGGATGGGGAACACATGTATACCTGTGGTGGATTCATTTTGATATTTGGCAAAACTAATACAATTATGTAAAGTTTAAAAATAAAATAAAATTAAAAAAATAAAAGTGTGTTGCTTAATTTTCACATATTTGTGAATATTCCAGTTTTCCTTGTGCTATTGATTTCTAGTTTCATTCTATAGTGATCAAAAAGGATACTTTCTATGACTTCAGTATTCATGGATTTTTAAAGATTTGTTTTTGTATCTATCCTGGAGAATATTCCATGTGCAGTTGAGAAGATTGTATATTTTGCTGTTGTTGGGTGGAGTGGTCTGAATATATCTTTTATGTCTAGTTAGTCTGTGTTATTAAAGTCCTCTATTTCCTTTTTGATCTTTGTTGCTCTCTTCACTATTGAATGGAAGATATTGAAGTCAACTACTCTTATTGTGTTGCTATATATTTCTCCCTTCAACTATCACAATATGTGTCATATATTTAAGAGTATTGAGGTTTGGTGACTATAATTTATAATATTTATAATGACTATATCTTCTTGGTGAATTGATGCTCTTATATAATGTCATCCTTTGCCTCTTATTAAAGTTTTTTTTTTTTTTAAGTTTAATTTGGCTGATGTTAATATAACTGTACCTGTTCCCTTTTGGTCACCATTCATACAGAATAGTCTTTTCCATTCTATCATGTTCAGCCTATGTGAATCCTTAGACCTGAAGTGAGTCTTTCATAGGCAGCATTCTGTTGGGTCTTATTTTTTTTAAGTATACATTCAGGGAATCTCCATATTTCGATTGTGGAGTTTAGTCCATTTTCATTTAAAGTAATTAATGATAAGGAAGGATTTACTGTTGTCATTTAAAAAAGGTGTTTTCTGCATATGCTGTAGCCTTTTTGTGACTTCTTTTACTATAGTCCATTTTGGTTCATTGTTTTTTTCTGTGGTGATTATCTTGATTCACTTCTCATTTCCTTTTGTGTATATACTGTAGATATTTTCTTTCTGGTTATCATTGCAGTTACATAAGACACCCTAAGTCAGGTCAGTCGCTCAGTCTTGTCTGACTCTCTGTGACTCCATGGATTGCAGCACGCCAGGTCTCCCTGTCCATCACCAACTCTGGGAGTTTACTCAAACTTATGTCCATTGAGTCGATGATGCCATCCAACCATCTCATCCTCTGTTGTCCCCTTCTCCTCCTGCCTTCAATCTTTCCAAGCATCAGGGTCTTTTCAAATGAGTCAGCTCTTTGCATCAGGTGGCTAAAGTACTGGAGTTTCAGCTTCAACATCAGTCCTTCCAATGACTTTTCAGGATTGATTTCCTTTAGGATGGACTGGTTGGATCTCCTTGCAGTCAAAGGGACTTTCAAGAGTCTTCTCCAACACCACAATTCAAAAGCATCAATTCTTTGGCACTCAGCTTTCTTTATAGTCTAACTCTCACATCCATACATGACTACTGGAAAAACCATAGCTTTGACTAGATGGACATTTGTTGGCAAATTAATGTCTCTGCTTTTTAATATGAGTTCTAAGTTGGTTATAACTTTTCTTCTAAGGAGCAAGCATCTTTTAATTTCATGGCTGGAGTCAGCATTTGCAGTAATTTTGGAGCCCAAAACAATAAAGTCTCTTACTGGTTCCTTTGCTTCCCCATCTATTTGCCATGAAGTGATGGGGCCAGATGCCATGACCTTAGTTTTCTGAATGTTGAGTTTTAAGCCAACATTTTCACTCTCTTCCTTCACTTTCATCAAGAGACTCTTTAGTTCTTCTTTGTTTTCTGCCATAAGGATGTTGTCATCTGCATATCTGAGGTTATTGATATTTCTCCTGGCAATCTTGATTCCAGCTTGTGCTTCATTCAGCCCAGAATTTCTCATGATGTACTCTGCATATAAGTTAAATAAGCAGGGTGATAATATATAGCCTTGACGTACTCCTTTACTGATTTCGAACCAGCCTGTTCTTCCATGTCCAGTTCTAACTGTTGCTTACTGACTAGAGATCTCTTCAAGAAAATTAGAGATACCAAAAAAAATATTTCATGCAAAGATGGGCTCAATAAAGGACAGAAATGGTATGGACCTAACAGAAGCAGAAGATATTAAGAAGAGGTCACAAGAATACACAGAAAGACTATACAGAAAAGATCTTAACGACCCAGATAATCACGATGATGTGATCACTCAGAGCCAGAAATTCTGGAATATGAATTCAAGTGGGCCTTAGGAAGCATCGCGATGAACAAAGAAATGGAGGTGATGGAATTCCAGTTGAGCTATTTAAAATCCTAAAAGATGATGTTGTGAAAGTGATCCAGTCAATATCCCAGCAAATTTGCAAAACTCATCAGTGGCCACAGGACTGGTAAATGTCAGTTTTCATTCTAGTGTTTTCCCAAAGAAAGGCAATGCTAAAGAATGCTCAAACTACTGCACAATTGCACTCATCTCACACACTAGCAAAGTAAGGAGCAAAATTCTCCAAGCCAGGCTTCAACAGTATGTGAACTATGAACTTCCAGATGCACAAGCTAGATTAGAAAAGGTAGAGGAACCAGAGATCAAATTGCCAACATCCACTGGATCATCAAAAAAGCAATAGAATTCCACAAAAACATCTAATTCTGCATTATTGACTATGCAAAGCCTTTGACTGTGTGGATCACAACAAACTGTGGAAAATTCTTCAAGAGATGGGAATATCAGACCACTTGACCTGCCTTCTGAGAAATCTGTAGGTCAGGAAGCAACAGTTAAAATATCCTAAAGTACAACATTAAATTTTAAACTGATAACAAGTTCAGTCACATACAAAAATTCCAGTCTTTTTACTGGTTCAGTTGCAAAGTTTTCTCTCACTCTTTGTGACTCCATGGATTCTAGCCTACCAGGCACCTCTATCCCTGGGATTTACCAGGCAAGAATACTGGAGTAGTTTGCCATTTCTTCCTCCAGGGTATCTTCCTGTCACACTGATCGAACCCACATCTCCTACATTGGCAGGAGGATTCGTTACAACTGAACCACTCGAACAACCCTTTTATAGCCCCATAAAATTTATTATGAATGTCATTAATTACATTTTTATGCATTCAGTTCAGTGAGTTCAGTCACTCAGTCGTGTCCAACTCTTTGCGACCCCATGAATTGCAGCACGCCAGGCCTCCCTGTCCATCACCAACTCCCGGAGTTCACTCAAACTCATATCCATTGAGTCAGTGATGCCATCAAGGCATCTCATCCTCTGTCGTGCCCTTCTCCTCCTGCCCCCAATCCCTCCCAGCATCAGAGTCTTTTCCAATGAGTCAACTCTCTGCATTGGGTGGCCAAAGTATTGGAGTTTCAGCTTTAGCATCAGACCTTCCAAAGAATACCCAGGACTGATCTCCTTTAGAATGGACTGTTTAGATCTCCTTGCAGTCCAGGGGACTCTCAAGAGTCTTCTCCAACACCACAATTCAAAAGCATCAATTCTTCCATGTTCAGTGTTCTTCACAGTCCAACTCTCACATCCATACACGACCACTGGAAAATCCATAGCCTTGACTAGGTGAACTTTTGTTGGCAAAGTAATGTGTCTGCTTTTCAATATGCTATCTATGTTGGTCATAACTTTCCTTCCAAGGAGTAAGCGTCTTTTAATTTCATGGCTGCAATCACCATCTGCAGTGATTTTGGAGCCCCCCAAAATAGAGTCTGACACTGTTTCCACAGTTTCCCCAACTATTTCCCATGAAGTGATGGGACCAGATTCCATGATCTTCATTTTCTGAATGTTGAGCTTGAAGCCAACTTTTCACTCTCCTTTTTCACTTTCATCAAGAGGCTTTATTGTTCCTCTTCATTTTCTACTATAAGGGTGGTGTCATCTGCATATCTGAGGTTATTGATATTTCTCTGGGCAATCTTGATTCAAGCTTGTGCTTCTTCCAGCCCAATATTTCTCATGATGTACTCTGCATATAAGTTAAATAAGCAGGGTGACAATATACAGCCTTGACATACTCCTTTTCCTATTTGGAACCAGTCTGTTGTTCCATGTCCAGTTCTAACTGTTGCTTCTTGACCTGCATATAGGTTTCTCAAGAGGCAGGTCAGGTGGTCTGGTATTCCCATCTCTTTCAGAATTTTCCACAGTTTATTGTGATCCACACAGTCAAAGGCTTTGGCATAGTCAATAAAGCAGAAATAGATGTTTTTCTCGAACTCTCTTGCTTTTTCCATGATCCAGCGGATGTTGGCAATTTGATCTCTGGTTCCTCTGCCTTTTCTAAAACCAGCTTGAACATCTGGAAGTTCACGGTTCATGTATTGCTAAAGGCTGGCTTGGAGAATTTTGAGCATTACTTTACTAGCGTGTGAGATGAGTGCAATTGTGCAGTAGTTTGAGCATTCTTTAGCATTGCCTTTCTTTGGGATTGGAATGAAAACTGACCTTTTCCAGTCCTGTGGCCACTGCTGAGTTTTCCAAATTTGCTGGCATATTGAGTGCAGTACTTTTTCAGCATCATCTTTCAGGATTTGAAATACCTCAACTGGAATTCCATAACCTCCATTAGCTTTGTTCGTAATGATACTTTCTAAGACCCACTTGACTTCACATTCCAGAATGTCTGGCTCTAGGTGAGTGATCACACCATCATGATTATCTTGGTCGTGAAGATCTTTTTTGTACAGTTCTTCTGTGTATTCATGCCACCTCTTCTTAATATCTTCTGCTTCTGTTAGGTCCATACCATTTCTGTCCTTTATCGAGCCCATGTTTGCATGAAATGTACCCTTGGTATCTCTGATTTTCTTGAAGAGATCTCTAGTCTTTCCCATTCTGTTGTTTTCCTCTATTTCTTTGCATTGGTCGCTGAGGAAGGCTTTCTTATCTCTTCTTGCTATTCTTTGGAACTCTGCATTCAGATGCTTATATCTTTCCTTTTCTCCTTTGCTTTTCACTTCTCTCCTTTTCACAGCTATTTGTAAGGCGTTCTCAGACAGTCATTTTGCTTTTTTGCATTTCTTTTCCATGGGGATGGCCCTGATCCCTGTCTCCTGTACAATGTCACAAATCTCAGTCCATAGTTCATCAGGCACTCTATCTATCAGATCTAGGCCCTTAAAACTATTTCTCACTTTCACTGTATAATCATAAGGGATTTGATTTAGGTCATACCTGAATGGTCTGGTGGTTTTCCCTACTTTCTTCAATTTAAGTCTGAATTTGGCAATAAGGAGTTCATGATCTGAGGCACAGTCAGCTCCTGGTCTTGTTTTTGCTGACAGTATAGAGCTTCTCCATTTTTGGCTGCAAAGAATATAATCAATCTGATTTCGGTGTTGACCATCTGTTGATGTCCATGTGTAGAGTCTTCTCCTGTGTTTTTGGAAGAGGGTGTTTGCAATGGCCAGTGTGTTCTCTTGGCAAAACTCTATTAGCCTTTTCCCTGCTTCATTCCATATTCCAAGGTCAAATTTGCCTATTACTCCAGATGTTTCTTGACTTCCTATGTGTTAGTTGTATAAGGTCTTGTAGGTCTTCATAGAACCATTCAACTTCAGCTTCTTCAGCATTACTGGTTGGGGCATAGAATTGGATTACTGTGGTATTGAATGGTTTGCCTTGGAAACGAACAGGGATCATTCTGTCGTTTTTGAGATTGCATCCAAGTACTGCATTTCAGACTCTTTTGTTGACCATGAAGGCTACTCCATTTTTCTAAGGGATTCCTGCCCACCATAGTAGATATAATGGTCTTCTGAGTTAAATTCACCCATTCCAGTCCATTTTAGTTGGCTGATTCCTAGAATGTCAACGTTCACTCTTGCCATCTCCTATTTGACCACTTCCAATTTGCCTTGATTCATGGACCTGACATTCCAGGTTCCTATGCAATATTGCTCTTTACAGCATCGGACCTTGCTTCTATCACCAGTCACATCCAGAACTGGTTATTGTTTTTGCTTTGACTCCATCCTTTCATTCTTTCTGGAGTTATTTCTCCACTGATCTCCAGTAGCATATTGGGTACCTATCGACCTGGGGAGTTCCTCTTTCAGTATCCTATCATTTTGCCTTTTCATACTGTTCATGGGGCTCTCAAGGCAAGAATACTGAAGTGGTTTGCCATTCCCTTCTCCAGTGGACCACATTCTGTCAGACCTCTCCACCATGACTTGCCCGTCTTGGATGGCCCCACATGGCATGGCTTGGTTTCATTGAGTTAGACAAGGCTGTGGTCCGTGTGATTAGGTTGCCTAGTTTTCTGTGATTATGGTTTCAATGTGTCTGCCCTCTGATGCCCTCTCGCAACACCTACTATCTTACTTGGGTTTCTCTTACCTTGATTGTGGGGTATCTCTTCACGGCTGCTCCAGCAAAGTGCAGCCACTGCTCCTTACCTTAGACTAGGGGTATCTCCTCACCACCGCCCCTCTTTATCTTGAACGTGGAGTAGCTCCTCTTGGCCCTCCTGAGCCCACACTGCCATCGCTCCTTGGACGTGTGTTACATTTACTGTGCAGTTTATTTCTAATCTGGGCTTCCCTCATAGCTTAGTTGGCAAAGAATCCGCCTGCAATGCAGGAGACTCCAGTTTGATTCCTGAGTCGGGAAGATCCGCTGGAGAGAAATAGGCTACCCTCCAGTGTTCTTAAGCTTCCCTTGTGTCTCAGCTGGTAAAGAATCCACCTGCATACCACCAGCCACAGGGTCTTGTAGAATCCTTTCACCAAGGAAATGGCTTCCCTCCTGGAGCTGCTCAGTGCCACTTCATTGATGTTCACCACCCTGTCCCTACACTTTGACATATATTTATGTTTTTTTTTTTTATTTAAATTATATGTACCAAAATTAGAAGAGTATACAGTTTGCTGTGTTTGTCCATGCATTTACCTTTGTTGAAGAACTTTATAGTTTTATGGTTTTGTGTTGCTATGTACTGATCATTCATTTCAATCTGAAGGATTTTTCTTAGCTTTTCTTATAGGGCAAGTATTATCATAATGAACTTCCTCAGTTTTTATTTATCTGGGAGATATTAATTTCTTCACTTTTAAAATAGAGGATAATTTTAATTGGAGCATAATTGTTTAACCTTATTCTGCTATATTCTGTGATTCTCCTATACTAGGTGTTCTGCTATACAAGGTGATATCCTTCATTTTTGAAAGACAATTTTGTCTAATACAATATTCTTGGTTGTTAGTTTTTTCTTTTAGCACTTTAAATATATCATCCCAGTCCCTCTAGTCTGCAAAGTTTCTACTGAGAAATTCACTGACAATTTTATGGAACTTCCTTGTATTTCTTTTCTTTTGCTGCTTTCAAAATTCTCTTTGACTTTGACTTCAGTTAGTTTGTTTATAAAGTGTCTTGATACGGTTCTGTTTTCATTTATTTTAGAGTTATTTCAGATTCTTCAATCTGTATGTCTATTTTTCCCTCAGATTTGGGAAATTTTTAGTCATTATTTCTTCAAAGGAGCTTGCTGTTCTTTTCATTTTCTTTCTGGGATTCTTATAATGCATCTATTGATTGCTTGATAATATCTCAAAAGTTCTTTAGACTCTCTTCACTTTTCATTAATTTTTCTTTTTTGCTTCTCTGACTGGATGTTTTCAATTGATCTGTTTTCAAGTTTACTGGTTCTTCCTTCTGCCTAATGAATTCTGATGTTCAAATTCTCTAGAATTTTCAGTTCAGTTATTGTATCTTTTAGCTCCAGAATTTGTCTGGTTAATTTTATGGGTTTTCCTCTCTGCTGATACTCTCATTTAGTTTATGCATCAATTTCCTGATTTTGTTTAGTTTGTGCTCTCTTTTAGCTCATTGGGCATTTTTATGACTGCCTTTTTATATTCTTTGTCAGGTAGCTCATGTATCTGCATTTCTTTAGGATCAGTTGCTGGAATTTTATTTTGGTCTTTTGGTTGGGCCATGTTTTCCTGTTTATTTATATGCCTTATAATTTTTTGCTGGAAATTTGGCATTTGAAAAAAAACAACCACCTCTTTCAATCTTTGCCTACTGGTTTAATGTGGGAGAAGACATTCACAATTCTGCCTGATTACAAGTTTTAGGCCCTCTTAAATCTTTTCTTACTTCTTTCTTCCCTTGTCATCTGCCTGAAAAACTGCAGCTCTAATGTGATTCAGGAGAAGACAATGGCACCCCACTCCAGTACTCTTGCCTGGAGAATCCCAGGGACAGAGGAGCCTAGTGGGCTGCTGTCTATGGGGTGGCACAGAGTCGAACATGACTGAAGTGACTTAGCAGCAGCAGCAGCAGCCATGTGATTCAAGTCAGGTGAGACAGAAACCAGTCCCTTGAAAAACCCCTTGACAAGCCAGAACACAGGACACATGGTACACTGTTTTTGTTTCTCTCACAATGGAGGAACCTTGGCACAGAGGTCTTCCCCCTGGTTGCTCTGTACTATGCTGCTTAGGGGATGGTGCACTTAGCTGCACCAAGTGCTGTGACTTTTCCTACCCCTTGCTTTTAAAATGGCCTTGATGCTCTGGTTTCTCAAGTGTACTCTAGAATTCTCATAGAAGTATTCTGGTCCTTATATTGTTGCTAACTTGGTGTGTCTATGGGGAAAAGAGGGTCTGTAACTACCATCTCGGTCTACTCAACAGGATGTTAGACTTGGTTTTCTTTGACCCCAGAGTCCACATTTCTATGTAGTATGTTACCCTCTCTCCCATGTGGGGTCTCCTTATGCTTATCTCCATCTCTGTCCAAATTTACATTCCTGCTCTCTCACTATAGTCATTCAAATGTGAATGAGTTTTAGAAATGTAAATGACTTCACTGTCATAAATTTTGCCTCAGGTTAGTCTCATTGATAAGTAAAATGTCTACTTAATAACATAATTTCTAGGTGTTTATGTGTTGTAAATTTTATTCAACAAATGCTATTTGATATTTACTATGATATAGTTGTTTGTTTAGGAACAGGATAAATGAATGGTAACCTGGAATGGCTTAAAAGTTAATGAGTTATGCTGAGCTGCCTACAAGGTACTATAGCAGAAATCTGGACAAATTGCTGGAAGCCTTAGAAGAGAAAGTGATTTCATCTGCCTTGGGAATTAAGGAGTTCCTCACTCATGATCTGTCATTTGAGCTGATTCTTAAGGGATACCTAGGAACTGACTATGTGGTCAATAAGTTTTAGATATTTATTGCAGAGAGAAGTGTGGTTTAAGGTGGAGAGGGTTGAAATGATGAGCCATTCATTATAGCAGAAGTGAAAGGAGGGGAAAGGCAAAGGGTGGCTTTATTAGATGATGATCTTTTTTTTTTTTCCTTAATGATGGATTTTCAAGTGTCAAGTAACCTATATCTGGATCTCTTGCCTCGACTTGGGGGTGACTTTTCTGTGAGACAGAAGGCATCTTGTTAACCTTCACATCTGAACTCCTAGAGTCCATGTGAAGCACTGCATAAACTTCATACAGCTCTCCATAGGGCTTGGCTTGACCCCAGAATCATATGCAGAGTTCCCTAGATGAAACAGATAAGTGTTCTACAAAATTCATGCCAACCTAACCAGTGACATTCCCCTTCTAACTAGAGATTTGGTCCCCAGGACAGGGCCAAGCAAAACCATCCTAAAGGGAGGACCTCACAAAGGTGAAAGATTTTATAGGAGTAAAAATCACTTTTTATCACAACAGGAATTCATTATAGAATTTGGTCATATAGACCAAAATTACAAGTTATGTGGCCTTAATCAGGTTATTTATGCTCTTTGAGCCACAGGCTCTTCATCTCTAAAATGCAGACAATAACAGTATTCTAGCACAAAGGGATGTGAAGATGAAATGAAATAACACCTTAGTGGGATCTATGTAACATGGCTGATAGTACACAAAGAAAGTTTTTGCTGCCCCTACCCCAGCCCACTCCACAGTGAGTTATGGTGAACAAACTGCTTTTCTGTATTTTTTGACACTAAGTAATCTTCCATTTCACAGTTTCTATAACCAACCCTGAAAATATCTATAATAATGATAATCTGGCTTTTATTGGCCCTGGGCACTTGCTAGCATGGCTCTGTAAAATATGACTGACTCAAACTTTACTCAATTGTCTAGATCTCATGGACCATGCTGTTTGCCTTCCCTACAGGATTGGCTGTAGTTGAGCAATTGTGTCACCTTGAAATCCAAGCTTCTATCCATAAATTTATGCTTTTATGGACCCAACCTGAACGAGCAGAACAAGGGAAGATACTCACTTTGAATGCTGATCCTCAGATAAACCTTTCCTTCATATAATGATTTGATTTCTTTATTTAGAAAGTCATTTGCCATGTGTCCCAAAGGATGTTTCAGTACCTTATTCATTGTCTTCTCTAGCTTCTTTTCATTATGTGTGAGCCTCCATTGAACTATCTTTGAAATTCTGCTTGTCAGGAAAACAGCCAAAATATTGAAACAGATGTCAAAAAGTATTTTCTCAACTTGGAATCATTAAATGGTTCTCTATTCATAGATAATATTAAATATAATTACATGATGTAACTGAATTTTAAATCTGATGTTTTCTCTACAAAACTTTTAAAACAATGTTTTAATATAAAGGTTCCATTGCCCCACTGTGTTTGTTACCCATGAATGACTTCTTTTTTTGTCTTCAATTTCAAACTCCAAAGGAGTCTTTAACAAGAGAATCTCTCTAAAGACATCAAAACTGTAGTCATCCTCTGATTTCATAACCCCTCTAAGGTAGAGCCAGTACTATTATTTCTCATTTTGATATAAGGAGCACTTTTCTACTCAGCCTGCCTTATTCTAAGTTAATCTTGGTCAGAACTGGAATTAGATGAGCAGAACTCAGTTCATTTAGTCTGGAATTTATTATATTATCCAAGGCATCATATGTAGCTGGGTGGGTGTGGCTTTTGAGTCACAGGCTTTCCCTAGGGTTCCCTCCACTGTTCTACTTACCCATCCATATGACTGGCTCGCTCTTACCAGATATTTACAGATATCACAGGAGAAACTGTGATAAAACCCCATCAGCTTAACTGGAACCTTGGTATCCTGCTTAGGTCTTATAAAACACCTGTCTCAAGGGACTGGGTTAGCATCATCTGAATGAATTTGTACTTCAAATGTAGAGTAGCATGTAGAGGCTATGGGCCTGGGTTATTGAACCATAGACCTTTATATGAATCTCAGCTGTACAGCTTGATGTAAGTGTTCTCTCAAAGTCCTAAGTTCCTCACAAGTAAAGAAAGGATAATATTGTCAATTCTCATAGAGTTGTTAGAAAGAATGAATGTGTTAATGAAGATAAAGCACCTATAACATACCTGGCATACAGCAAGTGCTCATTAATATGAACTGCTAAACTTCACTGACTATACAGATCCACAATGTTTTCACATTTACATTTGAGGATCACCTAGTACTGAAAAGTTCTAGCAATAATGACCCTTCACATCCTCCACATTATATGTTCCTTACCTGCA
Source organism: Bos grunniens (assembly GCF_055505025.1). Classification (NCBI taxonomy): domain Eukaryota; kingdom Metazoa; phylum Chordata; class Mammalia; order Artiodactyla; family Bovidae; genus Bos; species Bos grunniens. The sequence continues at coordinate 117,935,627 of NC_141194.1, read as the reverse complement.
ATAAATTTGCATATGCTCTATTAGACTTTTTGATACAGGAGTCCAACCAATACAGTTGTGTGCCTCAGCACACATATCCATACATTGTTATAGCTTTCTCCAGCACATGAGACTTGTTTCTTACCAGAGCAGACCTAAGTGATATTATTTGTGGAGCCTCTAGTTATGCTATTCAACCTGACACAACGGTTAGCCACAGGACCCCTTTCACAGAGGATGTCCCTTGAATTATGCCTGGGTGAGACATTAACCTACTTCATCATGAGGACAGATGATCTTTTGGGCTTTCTGAGCATAGTGAAACATGTAGCTGGTCCAATTTGCTAAATATAACCTTTAAGAATCATCAATGAGCAAAGCAGAAAACAAGGCGTCCCTGCTGTGTGTGCATGTGTTAGCTGCTCAGTTGTGTCTGACTCTTTGTGACCCTGTGGACTGTAGCCTGCTAGGCTCCTCTGTCTATGAGATTTCCCAGGCAAGAATACTTGAGTGGGTAGCCATTCCCTTCTCCAGGGGATCTTCCTGACCCAGGGATCGAATCCACATCTCCTGCATTGCAGGCAGATTCTTTACCATCTGAGCCACCAGGGAAGCCTCCAATATCCTACTGAAATATCAGAGAAGACACAGAAACAGAATAGACTGCAGAGTACAGAAGTCTATATGCTGAAAGTTCCATACAGAAGTCCATATGCTGAAAGTTCCATTTTGGTTGGAGATCCACCCAATATATTTTTCATGGGAAATGATTGAAGGATACTGAAGAAGGAAGGAAGAGCTTTTCACACTCATTAGCTTAACAGACACTGCAGATAAGACTCACTGCTCTAGGAGAACTAGACAGAGTGACTATATGTATCATTTTGCTCACAATGGTCTTCATTTATGCCCATTTTTCTAGTAGAAGTATTAACAGTGCTCCTTTCACTCTCAAAAGAGTCCCAATTGGATATTATGTAGTCTCTCTAGGATTACATAGAGTGCCTCAATAGAATACACAACAATCTTAAAGTCACACAATTACCCCCTTCATTATCATTAAATTGTTTTGACTTACCTGAAAAGTATTTACATTCTGGGTAACACTCTATCCAATCTGAACCAGCCAACATTTGTTGTCATTCCTATCAACACTTCCTCAAATAATGAAGCACCTTTCAAACAATAGGGCAGGAAAAGTAAGACAGAGGACTTATTACCACAGGATAGATTTTAATGATGGAAAAAATGTTTTACTTCTCTGACAAATGATGAAAAATTGAGACTTATTTCAAAGAACAAAAGAGAACATCTCTGAAATTGGAAAAAGAACAAAGAAGAGAAATAAGACTGAGATACAAGAAAAGGTACAGATGGATGACTAAAGCAAGCAAGTGATCACATGTGAAAATAATTCAATACAGCAAGGTAAAAATTCCTCATGGGAGGCAGTGATTAACAAAATGTGAAAGAAAAGTCAGAGTATAACAAAATGTAAGAAATGGTAATAACACAAAAACACTATGTGAGTTTGAAGATCACAGAATTATAGGTGTTGAGAGGAGAAATGAGAACAGAAACCCAAAGAGTAAAGAAAGATGAAATTGAAGACAACGTTCCCTTCCTGATAACAGATGTGCATATACATGTTGAAAGTAATCAGTGACTTCTAGGTGAAAGTAACGAAAAGAAACTTACACCTTGGGATATTTTGGCAAAACTTTAAATGTTAATATTCACAAATTCTCCAATCATCAAAGCAGGAAAAATGTTTATGGACACATACAGAAAAGTCAACCTGAACACAGTTTACTACTCAGGAAAAAAAAAAAAACTAAATGGAAGAAGAAAATGAAGAAATACCTACCATGTTTTGGACAGACATGACATCTGTGAGAAGAAAACAGTGATATCCTAGAGCTGTGGTATCACAATTCCTCCTTTTTTTGTTCCACTTCCTGGCACACAGAGAAAAGAATATTTCAATAGTTTATATGGTTACTACATGTGGGTGCTCACAACAGGAAACTATCAGCCTAAAGGCTCTGGCTGACCCAGGCTGTGATGAGCCACCTCAGAGGTGAAGGGGTAAATTCCTCACACACATGTCGTCCATTTTTAGTACAATCTTATACTATGGCCCATGAATTGAGAACCTCTTCTCAGATGTGCAATGATTCACAAAACATAACTCTTGTTCTCTCTTAAGTAGTTTTGTGTGCTCAATCACTTCAGTCGTGTCCAACTCTTTGTGACCCCATGTGGGCTGGGGTCCATGGGATTCTGCAAGCAAGAATACTGGAGTGGGTTGCCGTGCCCTCCTCCAGGGGATCCTTCTGATCCAGGATGAAATCCGCATCTCTTGTGTCTCCTGCATCGCAGGCAGATTCTTTACTGCTGAGCCACTGGGGAAGCTTTGAGGAGGAACTAGGACTCTTTAGTAGAACCTACCTTATTTGTACCTCAGCTGAAAGTGAGATAAAGGTAGAATCCAAGAATGATAATATTTTGAAGGAGACTGAAGGGGTACACAAGCCAATGAAACATAGGGTGCTAAATGTGAAGTAACTGATAGAAATACAGGAACTACATTTGTTACTTGAATACTAGGTTTGCCTCTTGGTGGATGTTAAGTCAAAACACAAAAAGACACAACCAAGCCAAATAATTGGAGAAGGAAGAAGATGTATTACTTGCAGGAAGTAAGAACACTGGAGATCTTTCCCCAAAAAAGCAAAATTCAGGAAGTTTTAAATCAAGGGTACAGGCATATTCATGAAGGAACTTGAATAGAGGAGATTTCAGTGTATAATTGGGGCCAAGTTCTACGGAGTCCAAGGCTTAGTTAACTGAAGTCACCCATGAGGGTCAACATCATCATTGCATCTTCCACCAGGGTTGGGGTAGTATCAGGTTCTTATGTATATTCGTTGAGGAAGAACTAAGACTCTGTTGTATTATTCATTGACTGCCTTTCCTTTGTTCATGCACTCATTTGTTCCCTTTGTTTCTGTTCAGTCACTAAGTTTTGTCTGACTCTTTGCTACCCCCATGGACTGAAGCATGCCAGCGTTCCCTGTCCTTTATTATCTCCTGGAGTTTATTCAGACTCATGTCCGTTGAGTCAGTGATGCCATCCAACCATCTCATCCTCTGTTGTCCCTTTCTCCTCCTGTCCTCAATCTTTCCCAGCATCAGGGTCTTTTCCAATGGGTTGGCTCTTCACTTCAGGTGGCCAAAGCATTGGAGCTTCAGCATCAGTCCTTCCAATGAATATTCAAGATTGAGTTCCTTTAGGATTGACTGGCTTGGTCTCCTTGCAGTCTTTGTTCCCTTAAGGTCATTGATTACTGAGACAAGGGTAAGAATTGTGGCCAGGCTTAAATCACAAAATAGTTAGGCCAAAAATGCCTTCTCTTCTGTCAAGAAAGCATTGCCTAGTTCTCTTTCTCCCAGGACCCTCCTACACATGGACTTTAAAATCTTTAAGTTCCTTTTGATAATTATTTTATGTGACTAAAATTATACTTTTATTATGTTTGGTTTTTAAGTGTATAATAATTTAATATTGAAAGTGCTGTGAAAAAGACAAAGTCTGCTAAGCCAAATGGACAGTTGTCAGTCCTTGTCTTATTCTTTGTAGTATTTATTTATTTTTTAAAATCTATCTTTTCAAGTATGTGGTGGTGGTGGTAGTTTAGTTGCTAGGTTGTGTCCGATTCTCTTGACCCCATGGACTATAACCCACCAGGCTGGATGAAGCACAAGCTGGAATCAAGATTGGCAGGAGAAATATCAATAACCTCAGATATGCAGATGACACCACCCTAATGGCAGAAAGCTAGGAGGAACTAAAGAGCCTCTTGATGAAGATGAAAGAGGAGAGTGAGAAAGCTGGTTTAAATTTGACGTTCAAAAAAATTAACATCATGGCATCTGGTCCCATCACTTCATGGTAAATCAGTGGGGAAACAATGGAAACAGTGGCAGACTTTATTTTCTTGGGTTCCAAAATCACTGCTGATGGTGACTGCAGAATGAAATTAAAAGACACTTATTCCTTGGAAGAAAAGCTATGACAATCATAATGTATTAAAAGGCAGACATTACTTTGCTAACAAAGGTCCATCTGGTCAAAGCTATGGTTTTTCCAGTAGTCATGTAGGGATGTGAGAGTTGGACCATAAGGAAGGCTGAGCACCCAAGAATTCATGCTTTTGAGCTGTGGTGTTGGAGAAGACTCTTGAGAGTCCTTTGGACTGCAAGGAGATCAAACCAGTACATCCTAAAGGAAATCAGTCCTAAATATTCATCAGAAGGACTGATGCTGAAGTGGAAGCTCCAATACTTTGGCCACCTGATGCGAAGACTGACTCATTGGAAAAGACCTTGATGCTGGGAAAGTTTGAAGGCAGGAGAAGGGGACGACAGAGGATGAGATGGTTGGATGGCATCACCAACTCAATGGACATGAGTTTGAGAAACTCCAGGAAATAGTGAAGGACAGGGAATCCCGGCGTGCTGCAGTCCATGGGGTCGCAAAGAGTCAGAAACTACTGAGCAACTGAAGAACAATTGTGTTGCTCTCTGAAATTTATGGCATTTTACAGTCAACCAACAATGATTGATAGAATTTGTTTCCTATATCCTTGTAAATAATGTTGTTTAACATTTTTCTGCCTTTTAGGGACAAAATGTGATGTATTTCATGGATTTTTACTGATGTCAGCCATCTCTTCATTTACTTATGAACCACTTGTATTTCTTCTGTGCATATCTTGTTCTTAGTTCTTTATCCTCCCTTTTTTATTTACCATTTTATCTATGTGTTCCCTTCACAAATTTGTAAGAACTATGTGTATATTAGGCTTCGGATTCCCTGGTGGCTACGATGATAAAGAATCTGCCTATTATACAGAGTGAAGTAAGCCTGAAAGAAAAACACCAATACAGTATCAGAGATCAGATCAGATCAGTCGCTCAGTCGTGTCCGACTCTTTGCGACCCCATGAATCCCAGCACGCCAGGCCTCCCTGTCCATCACCAACTCCCAGAGTTCAATGAGACTCACGTCCATTGAGTCAGTGATGCCATCCAGCCATCTCATCCTCTGTCGTCTCCTTCTCCTCCTGCCCCCAGTCCCTCCCAGCATCAGAGTCTTTTCCAATGAGTCAACTCTTCGCATGAGGTGGCCAAAGTACTGGAGTTTCAGCTTTAGCATCATTCCTTCCAAAGAAATCCCAGGGCTTACCTCCTTCAGAATGGACTGGTTGGATGTCCTTGCAGTCCAAGGGACTCTCAAGAGTCTTCTCCAACACCACAGTACAAAAGCATCAATTCTTCGGCGCTCAGCCTTCTTCACAGTCCAACTCTCACATCCATACATCACCACAGGAAAAACCATAGCCTTGACTAGATGAACCTTTTTTGGCAAAGTAATGTCTCTGCTTTTCAATATGCTATCTAGGTTGGCCATAACTTTCCTTCCAAGGAGTAAGCATCTTTTAATTTCATGGCTGCAATCACCATCTGTAGTGATTTTGGAGCCCAGAAAAATAAAGTCTGACACTGTTTCCACTGTTTCCCCATCTATTTCCCATGAAGTGGTGGGACCGGATGCCATGAGCTTCGTTTTCTGAATGTTGAGCTTTAAGCCAACTTTTTCACTCTCCTTTTTCACTTTCATCAAGAGGCTTTAGAGTTCCTCTTCACTTTTTGCCATAAGGGTGGTGTCATCTGCATATCTGAGGTTATTGATATTTCTTCCGGCAATCTTGATTCCAGTTTGTGTTTCTTCCAGTCCAGCATTTCTCATGATGTACTCTGCATATAAGTTAAATAAACAGGGTGACAATATACAGCCTTGTCGAACTCCTTTTCCTATGTGGAACCAGTCTGTTGTTCCATGTCCAGTTCTAACTGCTGCTTCCTGACCTGCATACAAATTTCTCAAGAGGCAGATCAGGTGGTCTGGTATTCCCATCTCTTTCAGAATTTTCCACAGTTGATTGTGATCCACACAGTCAAAGGCTTTGGCATAGTCAATAAAGCAGAAAAGAGAAACCCAAGTAAGATGGTAGGTGTTGCAAGAGGGCATCAGAGGGCAAACACACTGAAACCATACTCACAGAAAACTAGTCAATCTAATCACACTAGGACCACAGCCTTGTCTAACTCAAGAAACTAAGCCATGCCCGTGGGGCAACCCAAGACGGGTGGGTCATGGTGGAGAGATTTGACAGAATGTTGTCCGCTGGAGAAGGGAATGGCAAACCACTTCAGTATTCTTGCCTTGAGAACCCCATGAACAGTATGAAAAGGCAAAATGATAGGATACTGAAAGAGAAACTCCCCAGGTCAGTAGGTGCCCAATATGCTACTGGAAATCAGTGGAGAAATAACTCCAGAAAGAATGAAGGGATGGAGCCAAAGCAAAAACAATACCCAGCTGTGGATGTGACTGGTGATAGAAGCAAGGTCCAATGCTGTAAAGAGCAATATTGCATAGGAACCTGGAATGTTAGGTCCATGAATCAAGGCAAATTGGAAGTGGTCAAACAAGAGATGGCAAGGGTGAATGTCGACATTCTAGGAATCAGCGAACTGAAATGGACTGGAATGGGTGAATTTAACTCAGATGACCATTATATCTACTACTGTGGGCAGGAATCCCTCAGAAGAAATGGAATGGCCATCATGGTCAACAAAAGACTCCGAAATGCAGGACTTGGATGCAATCTCAAAAACGACAGAATGGTCTCTGTTTGTTTCTAAGGCAAACCATTCAATATCACAGTAATCCAAGTCTATGCCCCAACCAGTAATGCTGAAGAAGCTGAAGTTGAACGGTTCTATGAAGACCTACAAGACCTTTTAGAACTAACACCCAAAAAAAAAAAAAAAAAGGTGTCCAATACAGTATACTAACACATATATATGGAATTTAGAAAGATGGTAATGATAACCCTGTGTGCAAGACAGCGGGGGAGACACAGATGTAAAAAGTCTTTTGGACTCTGTGGGAGAGGGTGGGATGATTTGGGAGAATGGCATTGAAACATGTATAATATCATATATGAAACAAATCACCAGTCCAGGTTCAATGCATGATACTGAATGCTTGGGGCTGATGCACTGAGACGACCCAGAGGGATGGTAAGGGGAGAGAGGAGGGAGGGGAGTTCAGGATGGGGAACACGTGTATACCTGGGGGGGATTCATGTTGATGTATGGCAGAACCAATACAATATTATAGAGTAATTAGCCTCCAACTAAAATAAATAAATTTATATTTAAAAAAAATTACTATAAAAAAAAAAAAAAAGAATCTGCCTCCAATGTAGGAGACCTCGTTTCAATCTCTGGAGAAGGAAATGGCAGCCCACTCCAGTATTCTTGGCTGGAGAATCCCATGGACAGAGGAGCCTGGCAGGCTATAGTCCATGGGATTGCAAAGAGTTGAACATTACTGACAAACTAATACACACACACACACACACACACATACACATCTGCATATTAAGAGTAACAGTCTTCCATCTATTAAAGAGTCAAAATTTTTCCAAGTTACTGTCTTTTAAAATGTTTATATTAAAATGAGCAAAACCAATACAATATTGTAAAGTTAAATAAAATAAAATTTTAAAAAAATGTTGATTCAAAGACAAAAGTGTAAAAAAAATAAAAAAATTAAATGTTTATATTATTTCTTGGTATGTAAAAACTTTAAATTTTTAGATCTTACATTTTATCAATGTTTTCCTTTATGGCTTCTCTCTTGTCTAGGAATGCCTTCCTCACTCTAAGTTTGACCCTTCAGTCTCATATCCTTTGTCATTCTATATTCTCTAGTCTGATCATGGCTCTAACCCTTAGTGGTCTGAGTAAAGTTTAATTATCTGGGTCCTGCATTAGTCCAATATTCTCAGAAAAATAATGTTTTCCATGATCAAGATCTAGAGAAACATGTCTTGTTTCTCACCTTTCTCCCTTAATTTGATCTTAATTTTGATGTTTTTGGAATATATCATTTTAGTCAGTAGCTGCACTGTTTTATTCTCATTTTCTTTTTCTTTCTTTCTTTTTTTTTTCTTTAAATGGGGGATGCATTCAGTGTGTAGCAGAGTCAGGTAAATATTCTTCCATCTCCAGACTTCATCAGAGGTGCACTTGCAAGTGTTGATGACTCCCTCTAACAAATAATCACTTAATTTTGTTGTTATTTAGCCACACCTCGACACTTTCTTTTTGTAGTTTGTTTTTCTACATCTTTGGATACTTTACCTAGTTGTCCTTCTGCTTTATCTTTTCTTTCTAATTTTTTTCAGTTTTTATTTTATTTTATTTAACTTTACAATATTGTATTGGTTTTGCCATATATCAACATGAATCTGCCACAGGTATACACGTGTTCCCCATCCTGAACCCTCCTCCTTCCTCCCTCCCCATACCATCCCTCTGGGTCGTCCCAGTGCACCAGTCCCAGGCAGAGGTGCATTCTTTATCTTTTCTAACCATCCTTTAAATGTTGGAGCCTTTATGAATCTGACCTGGTCACATTATCTCTGCACTCTTTATAGTCTATCTGGAAAATCTCATCTACTGCACCAGCCTCAAATATGACCTGTGTATTTTTTATCCTCAAAACTATCTCTTTATTCCAGACTTATCTCCAGCAATGTGTACTCACATCTAACTACCTACTTCCATTTATACATGATATTTAATATGTGTCCCAACTTATTTAAAAAATGCTTTATTTCCCCCCTAAACCTGCTCATCTGTCAGTCTCCCACATGTGAATATATAACACCAATATCCATGCATTTCTTTTTTTTTTTTTTTAAACTTATGAATTGTTTATTTCTGGAATTTTCCACATAAGATTTTTGGATTGTGGTTGACCTCAGGGAACTGAAACCATGGAAAGCAAAATCTCAGATAAGGGAGAACTATTGTGTGCCCACTGATAATTCCCTTTTGTTAGCTACCACTTATCCATTGTTTACTATATATTAGGCACTGAGATAAATGCCTTTTGTGTGTTATTTTAATTCTTTTTTTAAAATTTTATTTTTAAATGGCGCATTCATTTCGATATTTGGCATCAAATGCCATTTAATCCATCTATTTATTTGTGATTTGTATTTCCTTATTATATTTTATTATTTTTTTTCTAATTTTATTTTATTTTTAAACTTTACATAATTGTATTAGTTTTGCCAAATATCAAAATGAATCCACCACAGGTATACATGTGTTCCCCATCCTGAACCCTCCTCCCTCCTCCCTCCCCATACCATCCCTCTGGATCATCCCAGTGCACTAGCCCCAAGCATCCAGTATCGTGCATCAAACCTGGACTGGCAACTCGTTTCTTACATGATATTTTACATGTTTCAATACCATTCTCCCAAATCTTCCCACCCTCTCCCTCTCCCACAGAGTCCATAAGACTGTTCTATACATCAGTGTCTCTTTTGCTATCTCGTACACCGGGTTATTGTTACCATCTTTCTAAATTCCATATATATGCGTTAGTATACTGTATTTATGTTTTTCCTTCTGGCTTACTTCACTCTGTATAATAGGCTCCAGTTTCATCCACCTCATTAGAACTGATTCAAATGTATTCTTTTTAATGGCTGAGTAATAATCCATTGTGTATATGTACCACAGCTTTCTTATCCATTCATCTGCTGATATCCATGCATTTCTGAGGCCAAAACCTAAGGTATCATTCTTCATCTCTCTCTTTTCTTCATGGATGACGTCCAAACTGTTTAGCAATGATGTCAAATCTTCCTCAAAAATAGTTCCCCCTTTCCTCAGTCTTGGCCCTCTCCAGTCCATTCTCCACACATCAGCCACAACAATGATTTGGGAACCCATTGCATATCATATTTTCTTCCTTCTTTAACCTCTCGTAGTGGCACTCTGCCTCATTGCCCTTTGATTATAATTCAGATGTCTTACAAGGCCCGTCATGATGTGGCTTCTGATCACATCTACACATTTGTCCCTTATCTTTGACTTTTTCACATTTCACACTCAAGGAAAACTCAAATACGCCATGCCCCTTCTCACAGGCACTTTATACACATGTCTCTTCCTGAAGCATTTTCTCTTCCTCTTCCTTTTTTTTTTTTAATATCTTAGTGCTAGTTTTCCTTCAGGGGTCAGGAGTTTTCCGATGTCAGGAAGTTATTCCTGATCACTAACCCCCAGGTTACACTTTGGTTTATTCCTGATCACTAACCTCCAGGTTACACTTTGGTTACACTTTTGGTTTAACCCCCAGGTTAAACCAAATACAGGTTTGGCCACTGGCCACTCAACAGCCAATAAATCGAGGGGCAAGCTTTGATAGAGAGGCAAGATACTTTATTCAGAAAAGGTGGTGATCTGGGGAGATGGTGGGCTTATATCCAGAGAACAACTCCAAAGATTCTGCTCCATGACAGTTTTTAAAAGGAAAAAAGGGGATACCATCTCAGTTAATCATTAAGGCAGGAGGTCATATTCTTCATCACTTTTCCATTACGTGCAGGCCTGCTGACTTCTCCCCATCACAAGATGCTGTCTTGCCCATATGGTCTGCCTGAAAATTTACTAAAGGGAAGCTGGGGGTAGAGAGTCAGTCATTCTTTAACTACTTAATATTTCATCCTTATACCTTCTATTGCAGGAATGGAATCAAGGGTTTAGGTAAGGTATTGTATATATTTAGAAAAACAGAAATCAGGAGCTAAGTTAAATGTTGTGTAATGATCTCATCTTTCTGATTAAGGTCTAAGGAAAACAAGGATGAGCAAACAGAAAGGGGCAAAAGAGCTGCTTACAACATTATGTATCCCTAGCATACGCTATAATTAGTGCACCAAGAATAGAGCAAAGGTTTGTTTACAGGTGTCTGTCTCCTAGTAGACTGCTTTCTGTAGGGGCAGCAGTTCTGTCACCTTACTTCTGTCTAGCACAGGGACATCTTATCAAACATGTTTTGAATCAAGTAATGGACTGGATGTGTGATTTTTCAAAGTTCTAAAAACCCCTTCAGATAACCTGAAGAGTGCAGTAGGGTAGGGGAAGGAATAAAGGAAGAGAGGAAGTCATCATAGGAATGATTCTGGAGCCTCAGCCCCACTTCCAGTACAGAAGCTGCACTTTCACCAACACTTCTATGAAACTTTTGTTTCTGACTTTATTTGAGAAAAGATTCTGCTAAGAATAAAGTCAGGGGGGAGGAGCCAAGATGGCGGAGGAGTAGGACGGGGAGAACACTTCCTCCCCCACAAATTCATCAAAAGAGCATTTAAACGTCGAGTAAATTCCACAAAACAACTTCTGAATGCCGGCAGAGGACATCAGGCACCCAGAAAAGCAACCCAACTCTTCGAAAGGAGGTAGGAAAAAATATTAAAAACAAAAAAAAAAGAGACAAAAGAGGGAGGGATGGAGTTCCGTCCCGGGAAGGGAATCTTAAAAAGAGAGAAGTTTCCAAACATCAGGAAACCTTCTCACTGCCGAATCTGCGCCGAGCTTTGGAAACACAGAGGGCAATATAACAGGGAGAAAAAATAAATAAACAATTTAAAACTCGCAGATTGCGAGCCCTACGGTAACTCCCCCAGCAGAGAAGCAGCGCAGACGCCTGCATCCGCCATTAGCAAACCGGGGCTGGGCAGGGAGGCGCGGCGTGGGCTGCATCGCTGAGAGTAAGAATCTGGCCTGAATACCCTGAGCGCTATCTGAGCGAAATAATTTGGGCTAGCAAACCAGACTGTGGGATACCTACCACGCGAAAAGCCAGCCCTAACCTAAGACCGCCAGGCCCGCGCACGGAACAAAGGACTGAACAGAGATAGCCGGCTGCAGACCTTCCCCCTCCGGTGACAGGCAGCCAGAGCCGGAAGGGGGCAATCGCAGCCCCAGAGAGACATTATCTATAAAATTGTAAGCTGGCTTCTTTGCTAACTAAAACTTCTTGGGGGTCTGGACGGTCAACATCTGCCTGAGAAGGTGCGCCGGTTTTACATCCAGATAACCGAGTGGCGGGGAGGCGATAAGTCGCAGCATTGGCGCTCGCCTGGGAAAAGCAAATTGGCGCTCGGACCTGGGAAGAGCACAAAACGCAGGCCCAACTGAGTCTGCGCCTCTGAGGACTACCCGAGTGCCTGAACCTGAGCGGCATGGACCTGGGAGGTGCATGCAGCCCAGGGCCAGCCTCGGATTGTTCCCGGCGGAACAACCTAGAGTCCGAGCAGTGTGGACAGGGAGGCTACACGCGCCGTGAGCGGGGGCAGACCCAGGGTGGCTGAGGCACTGCGAGCCCACACCAGTGTTATTTGTTTGCAGCATCCCTCCCTCCCTCCCCACAGCGCGACTGAACAAGTAAGCCTAAAAAAAAAAAAAAAAAAAGTGTCCTCCACCGTGCCCTTTGTGTCAGGGCGGAAACCAGATACTGAAGAGACTAGCAAACAGAAGATATAACAGAGGGAAACGCCTTGGAAGCTACAGGCAATAGATCAAAACCCTGTGGTTACTACGGACTGCATAGGAAGGGGCCTATAGATCTTGAGAAATATAAATCTGACCAAGGAACTAGCCAAAAATGAACTGAACCCACAACACCCACAAAAAAAAAAGCAAAAAAGCCCTAGATATATTTTTATTATTTTTACGATCATTCTTTCTTTTTTTTTTTTAATTAAAAAAAAATTTAAGTCCTCTATTGTTTCTTTAATTTTCACTTTTATAACCTATTACTTTGCAAAAAAAAAAAAAAAAAGACCCTATTTTTTTCTTCTTCAGCAAACTTCATATATATATATTTTATAATTTTTTGACCTTGTTTTTTTTGTTTTGTTTTGTTTTTGTTTTTTTCTTCTTTTCTTTAACATTGTATTTTTGAAATTCCAAACTCTACTCTAGATTTTTAATTTTCGCTTTTTGGTATATGTTATCAATTTTGTACCTATAGTTTTTTTTTATATAATTTCTGTGACTTTTTTTTTCTTCTTCTCTGTTTCTTTCTCTTCTTCTTTTATATAACATTGTATATCTGAAATTCCAAACTTTACTCTAGATTTTTAATTTATGCTTTTTGGTATTTGATATCAATTTTGTACCTGTATTTTCTTTATAATTTTTGTGACATTGTTCGTATTTGTTTGTTTGTTTTCTCTCTTTATTTTTCTTCTTCTTTTTTTTTTTTTTTAACATTGTATTTTTGAAATTCCAAACTCTACTCTAGATTTTTAATTTTTGCTTTCTGGTATTAGTTATCAATTTTGTACCTGTACTTTCTTTATAATTTTCACGACCTTGTTTGTTTTTGTTTGTTCATTTTTTCTCTCTTTCTTTTCCTTCTTCTTTTCTTTAACATCGTATTTTTGAAATTCCAAACTCTACTCTAGATTTTTAATTTTCGCTTTCTGGTATTAGTTATCAATTTTGTACCTGTACTTTCTTTATAATTTTCACGACCTTGTTTGTTTTTGTTTGTTCGTTCTTTCTCTCTTTCTTTTCCTTCTTCTTTTCTTTAACATCATATTTTTGAAATTCCAAACTCTACTCTAGATTTTTAATTTTTGCTTTTATGTATTTGTTACCAATTTTGTACCTTTAAGGACCCAATCTTCAGGACCCATTTTTCACTAGGGAGTGAGATTACTGGCTTGACTGCTCTCTCTCCCTTTGGACCCTCCTTTTTCTCCACCAGGTCGCCTGTGTCTCCTCCCTAACCCCTCTCTACTCTACCCAACTCTGTGAATTTCTGTGTGTTCCAGACGGTGGAGAACACTTAGGGAACTGATTACTGGCTGGATCTGTCTCCCTCCTTTTCATTGCCCCCTTTTATCCTTCTGGCCACCTCTGTTACCTTCCTCCTTCTTCTCTTCTCTGTATAACCCCGTGAACATCTCTGAGTGGTCCAGTTGTGGAGTGCACATAAGGAAGTGACTACTGGCTAGCCCACTCTCTCCACTATTGATTCACCTCATCTCATTTGGGTCACCTCTAACTCCCTCCTCCCTCTTCTCTTCTCCATGTAACCCTGTGAACCTCTCTGAGTGACCCTTACTGTAGAGAAACTTATCATCTTTAATGTAGATGTTTTATCAATGGTGCTGTATAGAAGGAGAAGTTTTGAAACTACTGTAAAAATAAGACCGATAATCGGAAGCAGGAGACTTAAGTCCAAACCCTGACTCCAGGAAACTCCTGACTCCAAGGAACATTCATTGACAGGAGCTCATCAAATGCCTCCATACCGACACTGAAACCAAGCACCACACAAGGGCCAATAAGTTCCAGGGCAAGACATACCAAGCAAATTCTCCAGCAACAAAGGAACACAGCCCTGAGCTTCAAGATACAGGCTGCCCAAAGTCACCCCAAAACTATAGACATCTCATAACTCATTACTGGACATTTCATTGCACTCCAGAGAGAAGAAATACAGCTCCACCCACCAGAACACCGACACAAGCTTCCCTAACCAGGAAACCTTGACAAGCCACCTGTACAAACCCACACACAGTGAGGAAACGCCATAATAAAGAGAACTCCACAAACTGCCAGAATACAGAAAGGACACCCCAAACTCAGCAATTTAAACAAGATGAAGAGACAGAGGAATACTCAGCAGATAAAGGAAGAGGATAAATGCCCACCAAACCAAACAAAAGAGGAAGAGATAGGGAATCTACCTGATAAAGAATTCCGAATAATGATAGTGAAATTGATCCAAAATCTTGAAACTAAAATGGAATCACAGATAAATAGCCTGGAGACAAGGATTGAGAAGATGCAAGAAAGGTTTAACAAGGACCTAGAAGAAATAAAAAAGAGTCAATATATAATGAATAATGCAATAAGTGAAATTAAAAACACTCTGGAGGCAACAAATAGTAGAATAACAGAGGCAGAAGACAGGATTAGTGAATTAGAAGATAGAATGGTAGAAATAAATGAATCAGAGAGGATAAAAGAAAAACGAATTAAAAGAAATGAGGACAATCTCAGAGACCTCCAGGACAATATTAAACGCTACAACATTCGAATCATAGGGGTTCCAGAAGAAGAGGACAAAAAGAAAGACCATGAGAAAATACTTGAGGAGATAATAGTTGAAAACTTCCCTAAAATGGGGAAGGAAATAATCACCCAAGTCCAAGAAACCCAGAGAGTCCCAAACAGGATAAACCCAAGGAGAAACACCCCAAGACACATATTAATCAAATTAACAAAGATCAAACACAAAGAACAAATATTAAAAGCAGCAAGGGAAAAACAACAAATAACACACAAGGGAATTCCCATAAGGATAACAGCTGATCTTTCAATAGAAACTCTTCAAGCCAGGAGGGAATGGCAAGACATACTTAAAATGATGAAAGAAAATAACCTACAGCCCAGATTATTGTACCCAGCAAGGATCTCATTCAAGTATGAAGGAGAAATCAAAAGCTTTTCAGACAAGCAAAAGCTGAGAGAATTCTGCACCACCAAACCAGCTCTCCAACAAATACTATAGGATATTCTCTAGACAGGAAACACAAAAACGGTGTATAAACTCGAACCCAAAACAATAAAGTGAATGGCAATGGGAACATACTTATCAGTAATTACCTTAAATGTAAATGGGTTGAATGCCCCAACCAAAAGACAAAGACTGGCTGAATGGATACAAAAACAAGACCCCTACATATGTTGTCTACAAGAGACCCACCTCAAAACAGGGGACACATACAGACTGAAAGTGAAGGGCTGGAAAAAGATTTTCCATGCAAATAGGGACCAAAAGAAAGCAGGAGTAGCAATACTCATATCAGATAAAATAGACTTTAAAACAAAGGCTGTGAAAAGAGACAAAGAAGGTCACTACATAATGATCAAAGGATCAATCCAAGAAGAAGATATAACAATTATAAATATATATGCACCCAACACGGGAGCACCACAGTACATAAGACAAATGCTAACAAGTATGAAAGGAGAAATTAACAATAACACAATAATAGTGGGAGACTTTAATACCCCACTCACACCTATGGATAGATCAACTAAACAGAAAATTAACAAGGAAACACAAACTTTAAACGATACAATAGACCAGTTAGACCTAATTGATATCTATAGGTCATTTCATCCCAAAACAATGAATTTCACCTTTTTCTCAAGCGCACATGGAACCTTCTCCAGGATAGATCACATCCTGGGCCATAAAGCTAGCCTTGGTAAATTCAAAAAAATAGAAATCATTCCAAGCATTTTTTCTGACCACAATGCAGTAAGATTAGATCTCAATTACAGGAGAAAAACTATTAAAAATTCCAACATATGGAGGCTGAACAACACGCTGCTGAATAACCAACAAATCACAGAAGAAATCAAAAAAGAAATCAAAATTTGCATAGAAACGAGTGAAAATGAAAACACAACAACCCAAAACCTGTGGGACACGGTAAAAGCAGTCCTAAGGGGAAAGTTCATAGCAATACAGGCACACCTCAAGAAACAAGAAAAAAGTCAAATAAATAACCTAACTCTACACCTAAAGCAACTAGAAAAGGAAGAAATGAAGAACCCCAGGGTTAGTAGAAGGAAAGAAATCTTAAAAATTAGAGCAGAAATAAATGCAAAAGAAACAAAAGAGACCATAGCAAAAATCAACAAAACCAAAAGCTGGTTCTTTGAAAGGATAAATAAAATTGACAAACCATTAGCCAGACTCATCAAGAAACAAAGGGAGAAAAATCAAATCAACAAAATTAGAAACGAAAATGGAGAGATCACAACAGACAACACAGAAATACAAAGGATCATAAGAGACTACTATCAACAATTATATGCCAATAAAATGGACAACGTGGAAGAAATGGATAAATTCTTAGAAAAGTACAACTTTCCAAAACTGGACCAGGAAGAAATAGAAAATCTTAACAGACCCATCACAAGCATGGAAATTGAAACTGTAATTAAAAATCTTCCAGCAAACAAAAGCCCCGGTCCAGACGGCTTCACAGCTGAATTCTACCAAAAATTTAGAGA
Source organism: Bos grunniens (assembly GCF_055505025.1). Classification (NCBI taxonomy): domain Eukaryota; kingdom Metazoa; phylum Chordata; class Mammalia; order Artiodactyla; family Bovidae; genus Bos; species Bos grunniens. The sequence goes on along the minus strand of NC_141194.1, from coordinate 117,918,596 downwards.
AGAGCTAACACCTATCCTGCTCAAACTCTTCCAGAAAATTGCAGAGGAAGGTAAACTTCCAAACTCATTCTATGAGGCCACCATCACCCTAATACCAAAACCTGACAAAGATCCCACAAAAAAAGAAAACTACAGGCCAATATCACTGATGAACATAGATGCAAAAGTCCTTAACAAAATTCTAGCAATCAGAATCCAACAACACATTAAAAAGATCATACACCATGATCAAGTGGGCTTTATCCCAGGGATGCAAGGATTCTTCAATATCCGCAAATCAATCAATGTAGTACACCACATTAACAAATTGAAAAATAAAAACCATATGATTATCTCAATAGATGCAGAGAAAGCCTTTGACAAAATTCAACATCCATTTATGATAAAAACTCTCCAGAAAGCAGGAATAGAAGGAACATACCTCAACATAATAAAAGCTATATATGACAAACCCACTGCAAACATTATCCTCAATGGTGAAAAATTGAAAGCATTTCCTCTAAAGTCAGGAACAAGACAAGGGTGCCCACTTTCACTATTACTATTCAACATAGTTTTGGAAGTTTTGGCCACAGCAATCAGAGCAGAAAAAGAAATAAAAGGAATCCAAATTGGAAAAGAAGAAGTAAAACTCTCACTATTTGCAGATGACATGATCCTCTACATAGAAAACCCTAAAGAGTCCACCAGAAAATTACTAGAAATAATCAATGACTACAGTAAAGTTGCAGGATATAAAATCAACACACAGAAATCCCTTGCATTCCTATACACTAATAATGAGAAAACAGAAAGAGAAATTAAGGAAACAATTCCATTCACCATTGCAACGGAAAGAATAAAATACTTAGGAATATATCTACCTAAAGACACTAAAGACCTATATATAGAAAACTATAAAACACTGGTGAAAGAAATCAAAGAGGACACTAATAGATGGAGAAATATACCATGTTCATGGATTGGAAGAATCAATATAGTGAAAATGAGTATACTACCCAAAGCACTTTATAGATTCAATGCAATCCCTATCAAGCTACCAACAGTATTCTTCACAGAGCTAGAACAAATAATTTCACAATTTGTATGGAAATACAAAAAACCTCGAATAGCCAAAGCGATCTTGAGAAAGAAGAATGGAACTGGAGGAATCAACCTACCTGACTTCAGGCTCTACTACAAAGCCACAGTTACCAAGACAGTATGGTACTGGCACAAAGACAGAAATATTGATCAATGGAATAAAATAGAAAGCCCAGAGATAAATCCACGCACATATGGACACCTTATCTTCGACAAAGGAGGCAAGAATATACAATGGATTAAAGACAATCTCTTTAACAAGTGGTGCTGGGAAATCTGGTCAACCACTTGTAAAAGAATGAAACTGGACCACTTTCTAACAGCATACACAAAAATAAACTCAAAATGGATTAAAGATCTAAACGTAAGACCAGAAACTATAAAACTCCTAGAGGAGAACATAGGCAAAACACTCTCCGACATACATCACAGCAGGATCCTCTATGACCCACCTCCCAGAATATTGGAAATAAAAGCAAAAATAAACAAATGGGACCTAATTAACCTTAAAAGCTTCTGCACATCAAAGGAAACTATTAGCAAGGTGAAAAGACAGCCTTCAGAATGGGAGAAAATAATAGCAAATGAAGCAACCGACAAACAACTAATCTCAAAAATATACAAGCAACTCCTACAGCTCAACTCCAGAAAAATAAACGACCCAATCAAAAAATGGGCCAAAGAACTAAATAGACATTTCTCCAAAGAAGACATACAGATGGCTAACAAACACATGAAAAGATGCTCAACATCACTCATTATCAGAGAAATGCAAATCAAAACCACTATGAGGTACCATTTCACACCAGTCAGAATGGCTGCAATCCAAAAGTCTACAAATAATAAATGCTGGAGAGGGTGTGGAGAAAAGGGAACCCTCTTACACTGTTGGTGGGAATGCAAACTAGTACAGCCACTATGGAGAACAGTGTGGAGATTCCTTAAAAAACTGGAAATAGAACTGCCTTATGATCCAGCAACCCCACTGCTGGGCATACACACTGAGGAAACCAGAAGGGAAAGAGACACGTGTACCCCAATGTTCATCGCAGCACTGTTTATAATAGCCAAGACATGGAAGCAACCTAGATGTCCATCAGCAGATGAATGGATAAGAAAGCTGTGGTACATATACACAATGGAGTATTACTCAGCCATTAAAAATAATACATTTGAATCAGTTCTAATGAGGTGGATGAAACTGGAGCCTATTATACTGAGTGAAGTAAGCCAGAAGGAAAAACGTAAATACAGTATACTAACGCATATATATGGAATTTAGAAAGATGGTAACAATAACCCGGTGTACGAGACAGCAAAAGAGACACTGATGTATAGAACAGTCTTATGGACTCTGTGGGAGAGGGAGAGGGTGGGAAGATTTGGGAGAATGGCAATGAAACATGTAAAATATCATGTAGGAAACGAGTTGCCAGTCCAGGTTCGATGCATGATGCTGGATGCTTGGGGCTGGTGCACTGGGACGGCCCAGAGGGATGGTATGGGGAGGGAGGAGGGAGGAGGGTTCGGGATGGGGAACACATGTATACCTGTGGCGGATTCATTTTGATATTTGGCAAAACTAATACAATATGTAAAGTTTAAAAATAAAATAAAATTGGAAGAATAAAAAAAAAAATAAAATAAAGCTCAACATTCAGAAAACAAACAAAAAAAAAATGAAAAAAAAAAAAGAATAAAGTCAGAAATAACCAAAGTCCATAATATTGAAGCTCTCCCCAAGCTCTTAATTCCATAATTTTGTGAAACTGCAACGAACTAAATGACGGAAATAACATAGGATGAAAACATTAGACTCTAGTCTACATACAAAGAATCTTCAAAGAGGTTTGCCTCAGACTCAGATCATTTTCAGACAGTTCAGCAGATCATTGCACTACTGTATGAGACAATCATTCAGGAAACTGTTTCTAGAAGGACAGTTTTTTTTTTTTTTCTTCTTTTTCTTTTCAAGAGTACATATCCTAGTAGCTAGAAACAAATTACTATGTGGCACTTGCAGAACTAGGATACTGTTTCTCTCAAACCATTATTCAAACCCATGATAGTTTCATTCCATTTTAGTTAGTAACTGAAATAAACCTATAAAATCCACATTCTTTCTCTTGCCTGTGGGAGCCCCTTGATTCAGGAAACTTGATTGAATATAAAAGGCAATATTCAGAGAAGAAAGACACAATTGTACAACTAATTAAATCACTTGCCTCTTGCTTCAGAGGTTAATGAGCATCCCAATCAGGGATAACAAAACCAAAATTAGATGTTTTAGAAGTGAGGTACATAGGTATTATAATCTTTATATTAAAAATTATTAAAGTTTTTAATACCACTCTCTATTTTGCTCTCTCTCCTTTGTTTTTGTAATGTTTTCACATTACGAAGCACAGGATTCAAGAAGTGCCAGGGGCTTTGGAGACAATACTGCACAAATTTTCTTCTCATATAATGTGAAAAAGCCCAGGGAAGGGAAACAACTCACCCCAGATCATTCAAGTAGTAGAAATGAGGTTAGAAATCAGGACTATCACTCTTAATTAGATGATCTGTTTTTGATACTAAATTTCAATCTATTTATATTTTTGAAAAAAGTATAATATAGGGCAGAATAATATACCCCATGAGGCATTGTAGCACAGTAGAAAGAATATGGATTTTAGAGGAAGATGGATCTGGTTTGAGTTCCACTTAGGTCTCTTTCTAATTTCTTAAACATCTTGGGCCTCATTTCTGCCTCTGAAAGATTAAGATGGAAATATTAGTTGTGGTGGATTATACTTTTCAAATTGGCCACAACAATATCTCCCATTCTGCATGCTTTTCATTAATGTGACCTGAATGCTCCTACCAACAATAGGTGGACCTTTGTCCCCTCCTCTCCTATCTGATTTGACTTGTGGCTGTTTTGAGCATTAGAGGGTAACTGAATGATAGTATTCTAGCCTGGAGAATCCCATGGACAGAGGAGCCTGTTGGGTTATAGTCCATGGTGTCGCAAAGAGTTGGACATGACTGAAGTGACTTAGCACACACACACACATATGACTTCCAAAGATAGAACAGAAATGGTCTGGACGTTTCCACCAGGTTTTCCTGGGACACTTGCTTGGAGGATGGTAACTGCCAGGTGTGAGGTTCAATTGCTCGGTAGTTACTATTGTGAACTGGTGGACAATCCTAGCTGGGATTCCAACTTACAGCCAACATCTCCTGCCAGCCATGGGAGTCAACCATTTTCAATGTTGAGGCCAGTGGAATTTTCAAATGAGGGAAATCACAACTGAAATCGGGGTGCAGGAGCAGGAGAAATCCCAAGAAGTAGGCAACTGAACCCTTTCTGAATTCCTGACCAGTTTAATCATGAACACAGCAAAAGCATTTTCATTTTACTCTAAATTTAGGGTCATTTGTTCTGTAACAATAACCAAATCACATACTGCTACTGCTGTTGCTGCTAAGTCGCTTCAGTCGTGTCCGACTCTGTGCGACCCCATAGACGGCAGCCCACTAGGCTCCTCTGTCCCTGCGATTCTCCAGGCAAGAATCCTGGAGTAGGGTGCCATTTCCTTCTCCAATGCATGAAAGTGAAAAGTGAAAGTGAAGTCGCTCAGTCATGCCTGACTCTTAGCAACCCCATGGACTGCAGCCCACCAGGCTCCTCTGCCCATGGTATTTTCCAGGCAAGAGTACTGGAGTGGGGTGCCATTGCCTTCTCTGAGATCACATACTATATAAGGACTAAAAGGTAAAGTGCACAGTATAGTACTCACCAAAATATACAGAGCTAGTTTTTATGAAATTACATTAATAAAGAAGCACTCCCATTTTTACATTGAGGCAACAATAATTTTTTATTATACCCAAGTTAAATTCCAGTTCAGGAACATATGTGATGGCTCCAGTTAATCTGAGGTCCCTCATATTTCTCTTGTAATTCTCTTGCCTTCACATATACTCTCAGTTCTTTCTCTAGTTCTCAGCCCTGGTCACTGTCACTTGGAGAATTCCATGGACAGAGGAGCCTGGTGGGTTACAATCCTTGGGGTCACAAAGAGTCAGACACGACTGAGTGACTAACACACACATTATATTTGGACTGATGCTATTATTTAAGTAATATATTGTATATATGTGGCATTTGAGAAATTCTCTCAATGCAGATATGCATCCACTTATAAAAGTTAGTATCAACTTATGCCACACATATATGCGTTGATGTGCCAAATGTATGTAGACCATTTGTCCAGAGCATGTAAATGAAGCCACACAAATGAATCACATCTGATCAGTTGTCCTTCTAATATGTGCAGAACATACATAATCGTGTTCTCTGGCACAGAGAGACAACTACTCCATAAATGATGATGGGGATGCTTCCTGTGTAATGAATAGGCAGGACTCATGTTTGGAAAAGATGTTCATTAAATAAAAATATTTTAAATGCAATGACATGGCTGGCTGGCTGTATATCACAGAACCTGGGAATGGCCCTATCTCTTTTCTAGATAAGAGCTGTGCAATGACATTTGCTAAAGGTCACCATGAATCAACAGGGCTTGGAGTCAACTCAATGCTCAGAGTCATTTCCAATTTACAAGTCCTCTCTTAGGAAAGTAGAGTTCATCCTCCCTTCACTGCTCCCCTCCCTGTCATTTTATCTCCCATCATCAAGCATACCATATATGAGGAACATTTTCATCAATTGCTGTGGATGAAAGGAAGGCAACTTCCGCTTATGGAGTGTACAGTATGCACCAGGTAAATCATTGTGCTACTTCACATGTCAGTGTCATTTAACTCTCCCAGGAGAGTATGGTGAAACAAGAGAACACTTGGATAGAAGTGTTTGCTAATAATATAAGCAAGCAATTATTGTCTTCCTAGATCCATAAAATATTAATTTTGGAAGAAATTTATAAAGCTCATTTGGCCTACTGATTTTTAACCAGATTTTGGCTTCAGTTCTATTAATATATATGACAAATTATCCCTAATGTTGTTATATAGTCACTAAGTTGTGTCCTACTCTTTTGTGACCCCATGGACTGTAGCCTACTAGGCTCCTCTTGCCCACAGGATTTTCCAGGCAAGAATATTAGAGTGAGTTGCCATGCCCTCTTCCAGGGGATCTTCCTGACCCAGGGAATAAATCCATGTCTCCTGCACTGACAGGTGGCTTCTTTACTGCTGAGCCACCAGGAAAGCCATCACTAATATTATGTCTTCTAGAAGATCGGAGGAGAGGAGAGTTAGGGTAGGAATCTGTGTATTTTGAAAATGAAAGCTCATCCAGGACTTGCCAATAGGCCTTTTGTTGAATGCATATCACTATTCTTCCCCGCCACCCCCATTTGAGAATCCTGAAGTAGTTGGATACTCTTTCTTTACCAGTGAAACAGTTGGAACATTGTGACAACCGAGATGAAGTGACTTGGCCAAAATACTGCAAGACTGTATTAGAGGTAATCATCTCTCTTTCTTTCTTCTAGGACACTGTCTACTTCTCTTCGAGAATGTGCGCTAATGTCAGTATTTTCAAAAAAATGATTAATTTGAGAACTGATCAGGCCATCCTTATATAAGTGGAACTTATTGTGTCCCAAATGCAAATTATATGAGTTCAAGGGACCCAATGGTCTTCACTTTTTTTTTTTTGGTCTTCACATTTTAGTCAATGTCCCATTTGCAAGATAAAGCCCAGAACACTGGTGCTGGAGTCATCATCTGTAATTCCAGGCAAATGAGAGAAACACCATGCATATTAATTACTCCTGCTACAAAACTGAAGTTGATGGGGTATTGGAGATGCTAATAATGATCATAGGAATTAAAATAACCTGAAGTACTATCCAAACATGAATCAAAGTATTCTATCACTTGCAGAAATCATTTAATGAGTGCCTACTCCCTCAGAAATGTATTATTTTTTTTCTCATTTCATTGATTGATTTTTGGCATGAATGTAGATGTGGGAAACAGATACACTTTACCTGATTCTGTAGCCCTTATTTGTATTATTTCATGAATTCATTATAGCAGAACCTTCACTATATTTTAATGCAAGCAGAATAGATAATGAGTTCCTCCCAGTGTCTTACTTCACCTCTCTACATTATTTTTTATCAAATTAAATCATTGGTCAGTAGAATCTTTGATTTTCCATACTGGTGGTGAATGCTGCAATTCTGTGGCTTTCAAGGATCTTGGCATTCAAATTCAAGATAGATTCAGCTTTTCTTGGAAAAGAGAGATTTACCTTTGAGTCAAGTGAACTACACCATCATAACCTAATAACAATCTTCACTGAAACCAGTTGAATATGATTAGTGTGCACATTTATCCTCATCACCCCAGGTTGCAAGTCAAGACTGTTGGAAACTTCCTGAAGAGAAGATATTGTCCACTTAAAATGGGCCAGAGATGTGTGCTTTTGGTACATCTTTTACTCTTCAGTTTTGAGTCTGTCCTCATGCTCTTAACCAATATATCACATTGTAAACCCTATAAACTTGATCTCTATTCATGACAGAAAACTATTCACTCTGAGTATGTGGTCCTATCTTCTTCATGCATACCACCCATCTCAACAACAGTGACATCACTCATCTTCTCCGATAAATGTCAACTCTTTCTTCTTTTATAATTCTAACCAAGAGTTCCCTGAACTATGACATTTTCTTGCATCTGACTTTCTGCTTCTCATCTCTGTCACCATCTTTTAGTATCCTTATATATAGGGGAAAAAGTGACACTTTTGATCTGTTCTAAAGCAGAGCTGTTGCTTTAGTTATCTGTTGATCACCATTTGAGGTTTGCAAAGGCAATACTTTTACCTGAAAAGCAGAGCTGGAGATTGCATTATCTTCACTCTGTATGCTGCTACTGCTGCTGCTAAGTCACTTCAGTCGCGTTTGACTCTGTGAGACCCCATAGACGGCAGACCACCAAGCTCCCCCGTCCCTGGGATTCTCCAGGCAAGAACACTGGAGTCGGTTGCCATTTCCTTCTCCAATGTATGAAAGTGAAAAGTGAAAGTGAAGTCGCTCAGTCGTGTCCGACTCTTCGCAACCCCATGGACTGCAGCCTGCCAGGCTCCTCCGCCCATGGTATTTTCCAGGCAAGAGTACTGGAGTGGGGTGCCATTGCCTTCTAAATGAAATCTATTGATGTGATCCAGAAATGGAGAGGGGATTAGAGGGCAGAACAAGAACAGACTAGAATCATATGCCTGTGAGTGCATGAGAGAAAATACTTTTTTTATTTTAAACTTAATTGGAAAATGAGGCAAAGGGTCCATTTTGCTCCTCTAACTGTGGCCTGAATAGAAAATTTTAGCCAATTTTTGTCAGTATTGCCTATAAGGGAAAAAGTTTTGTATGAAAGCACCAAAGGTGAGCCTTAGGGACCAGTATGTTTTTCAGCAACATAGGTTTAAGGAGAACTAAAATTGTATGCTGTGACAACACTATAATTTTGTTACAGAATAAACAAGTGAGAGAGAGAAGGACGAGATGTTGGAAGCATGCACACTTTACTGAGTAAAATTATTACTCCATTTAAAAGTTCAACTGTGATTGCAAATAGCCAGAGAATAAAGAGTAAATTTGCATAAACTATTTAAAAAGGGATTCAGATTTCAGGTTTTGTTCTATGAGTATTGCACTAACCAACTTGTAGTGGCTAATTAGGACTCCAGTGTGCTCATACTGTGGCCTCAGAAGAGTTGTAGTAATATATTTAATCACTGAGAAGAAATTAAATGATGGATAAATTAACATCATCTAATTGATGATGCCACGGATTATTTGCTGTGGCATGTAAATCTGTTTTTATATGTGGCTTTGTCATGGACTATGTTAAGTGTGTGAACTTGCTTCATCTCCTTTTGTGAAAGTAAACATTATATTTTTAAATTTTTTAAATTGAAGTATAGTTGACTTACAGTGTTAATTACTGCTGTACAATGAAGTGATTCAGTTATACATATACATACATATCTATATATACATTCTTTTTTGATGTATATATTCTTTTTTATATAAACCATTATGGTTTATCATAGGATAATGAATATAGTTCTCTGTGCTATATAGTAGGACCTGTTGTTTATCCATTCTATATATAAAAACTTACATCTGCTAACTCCAACCCTTTCTGCCATGGCAATCACCAGTCTTTTCTGTCTGTGATTCTGTTTTTGTTTCACAGATGGGTTCATCTGTGTCATATTTCGGATTCCACATATAAGTGATATTATATGGTATTTGTCTTTCTCTTTCAGACTTCACTTAGTATGATAATCTCTCTTTGAATCCATGTTGCTGCAAATGACATTGTCTTTCTTGTTTACGACTGAGTAGTATTCCATAATGTTTGTTTGTGTGTGTGTGTGTGTGTATACACACATCTTTTTTATCCATTCATTCGTTGATGGACGCTTAGGTTGCTTCCATGTCTTGGCTATTGTGAACAGTGATGCTATCATCATAGAGATGCATGTATCTTTTCGAATTATGGTTTTCTCCAGATATATGCCCAGGAGTGGAATTGCTGAATCATGTGGTAGTTCTGTTTTTAGTTTTTTTAGGAACCTCCATACTGTATTCCATAATGGTGTACCAATTTATATTCCCACCAACAGTGTAGGAGGGCTCCCTTTTCTCTACACCCTCTCCAGCATTTGTTATTTGTAGACTTTTTCAAGATGACCATTCTGACTGTTCTGAGGTGATACCTCACTATAGTTTTGATTTACATTTGTCTAATAATTAGAGATGTTGATCATCTTTTCATGTGCTTTTTGGCCATCTGTATGAAAGTAAACATCTTAGTTGCTGGGACATCAAATGTTGTTAGGAGGACTCACTAGACATGTTAAACATTGAATGGGTTAAGTGCCATTGGTACCTACTTAATGTGACAACTACTTCCTCATTCATCATTCATCTTGGGTCATATTTGTTATATTTATTAACTAAGCAAAAATACCATGTATCACTCCATTTTAATTTTTCTTTCCACATCTATTGAGCTAAATGCAAGGTGGCTAGAACAGGGAGATGTCATTAGCTATTCAGAGTAGATGCACCACTGTATGCATTTTGTTGTTCCATCACTGAGTCACATCAGAGTCTTTGCGAACCCATGGACTGCAGCATGACAGGGTTCCCTGTCCTTCACTATCTCCTGAAGTTTGCTCAAACTCATGTCCATCGAGTTGGTGATGCTGTCCAACCATCTCATCGTCTGTCACCCCCTTCTCCTCCTGCCTTCAATCTTTCCCAGAATCAGGGTCTTTTCCATTGAGTCAGTTCTTCATATCAGCTAGCCAAAGTATTGGAGCTTCAGCTTCAGCATCAGTCCTTCCAATGAATATTCAGGGTTGATTCACACATAATGAGACACCTTTCTCTTTGTCTTGCCTTGCCCCTTCCAGCCCCTCACAGTTGGAGGCACTGACGCCCTCTGCCTATGCAGTCACATGTGGTCCCCGAATCAACCCAGCAGACAGCAGGCATATAAAAAGAGCCACAGCAAACCATCAAGTCAGGTCTAGACTAAGTTTTTGCTCTTGATTTAGCAGGCAGAGGACTGTATACCTGCACGACCACCATGTCAGTGCACTCTCTATGCTGGTTAGCATTTTCTTTCATGGTTTCCTTGGTCCTACAATTCCCACTAGTATTATAGATGACTCCAAACCCTGGAACCTGACATTTAACCCAAATTCTTGCTGCTTTCCTCCTAGAGGGTTGGATCATACCTTTGACACCCTTGCTCCCCATCCTTTCACAGCTAGGATCTTGCTGGGAAAGAACTGAAATCACAGTAATTACTGAAACAAGCTCAATTATCTCATCCCTTTGGATTTTATGTATTGGGCACTTTGGCCATGATTCTCAGGGTCCAGTTCTATATTTGAGCTTAACTCCTGTTATCTCCCTCCTTGCTAACTTTGCCTTTCGCAACTGGCAAGAACCACCACTAAACCTCATTCCCTAACTTGACAGAGCTAACTGAGATAATAAATATATATACTAACATTGTGACAGCATTCCCTTGGTCCCATTCTCACCCTTATCCTTTTCAATAATACTAATAATGAATTTCAAAAACAGTATGACATGATTCTTCATGAACTATCAGCATTTTCATAGCTAAACAGCTGCATTTGGTCTACACTGCATTAACTCTGGTCACAACAAAATTTCCTGAGAATGGAGGATGAAGATCCTGATGTCTGTGTCCAAGGCATTGAATATATTTCCCTCCCTCCTCCTGATCACTGCTTCTAATGCATTTTTATTCTGAGATACAATGCTTTGAAGTAAACACTATGTTTAAAATGACTGCTTTATAATTAGGTAGTCACATACATGTAGTTGAAAACAAGATCATAATACTCCACTCAGAAACATATAATTTAAACGAGTAAGAGGTTATGTATTCTAAGCAACCTTTTGTTTCCTGAACAACTATTTTTAGTATGCAAATATACAGATGTGCACACTTGTTGCTCTCTAATGAATAAGTTGTGTCAGATCTAACAAAAGCGATAACTATTGTTTAGTTATAATTTTATTTATTTATTTTAGTTATAATTTTAAAAAGAAATTTTCAGTGCATCTTTTGTGCATTTTATTTATATGAAGCTTCTACTTTTTTGGGTACAGTGTCTATACATATAGTCAACATGACTATTGTGATATTAAAAAAAAATAAGACTCTTAACCTGATGTAGCAGCAAATGTCTAAGTAACACTTGATGTTTTTAAGTGGCGTATCTACTGATCAGGCCAAATATTCAGCTCAGCAAAACCAAATATCTTGTAGCTGATTATAAAAGTTACTGTCAAATATTCATGTTTTATCCAGATTGGAAGTCATACAAGAATCCAATCTTCCTTTCTAGGTTATGTCTCTTAGCATAGTTACATAAATATCAATTATTAGCTTAAGATGTCAAGTGGCTTGTATAGGGTAGCTTAACACCTTCACTAATATATTGCAAATTTCATGATCTTGATGTATGCATGTCTATGAAATAAAATGATAAATAAGAAACATTTCAATAGAACAAAGGAAATCATGGCTGTATAGGAGTTTTTTATGCATAACCTTGAATTTTAATGAAATATCTGATAAAAAAGTTTATTTTCTAATGCTATTGGATATATATTTATAATACATGTATTTATTTTTTAACTTATTTTTTGTTGAAGTATATGTGATTTACAATATTCTTTTTTTTTATAAAATTTTTTTAAATTTTATTTTATTTAACTTTACAATATTGTATTGGTTTTGCCATATATCAAAATGAATCTGCCACAGGTATACATGTCTTCCCCATCCTGAACCCTCCTCCCTCCTCCCTCCCCATACCATCCCTCTGGGTCGTCCCAGTGCACCAGCCCCAAGCATCCAGTATTGTGCATTGAACCTGGACTGGCAACTCATTTCATATATGATATTATACATATTTCAATGCCATTCGCCCAAATCATCCCACCCTCTCCCTCTCCCACAGAGTCCACAAGACTATTCTATACATCAGTGTCTCTTTTGCTATCTCATATACAGGGTTATTGTTACCATCTTTCTAAATTCCATATATATGCGTTAGTATACTGTATTGGTGTTTTTCTTCCTGGCTTACTTCACTCTGTATAATAGGCTCCAGTTTCATCCACCTCATTAGAACTGATTCAAATATATTCTTTTTAATGGCTGAGTAATACTCCATTGTGTATATGTACCACAGCTTTCTTATCCATTCATCTGCTGATGGACATCTAGGTTGCTTCCATGTCCTGGCTATTATAAACAGTGCTGCGATGAACATTGGGGTACACGTGTCTCTTTCAATTCTGGTTTCCTCAGTGTGTATGCCCTGGTGGAAAGTGAAAGTCACTCAGTTTTGTCTGACTCTTTGTGACCACATGAGCTATGCAGTCCATGGAATTCTCCAGGCCAGAATACTGGAGTGGGTAGCCTTTCCCTTCTCCAGGGGATCTTCTCAAGCCAGGGATCGAACCCAGGCCTCCTGAATTGCAGGCGGATTCTTTACCAGCTGAGCCACAAGCGAAGCCCAAGAATACTGGAATGGGTAGCCTATCCATTCTCCAGGGGATCTTCCTGACCAAGGAATCTAACAGGCATCTCTTGCATTGCAGGCAGAAATTCTTTTCCATATATATACATTCTTTTTATACATATATACATTCTTATACATATATATTGGGGAAGGAAATGGCAACCCACTCCAATATTCTTGCCTGGAAAATCCCATGGACAGAGAAGCTTGGCAGGCTACAGTCCACGGGGTCGAAAGAGTCGGACACAACTTAGCGACGAAACCACCACCACCACCATACATAAATATGTATAACTGAATTCAGTATCACACGTTATTGAACATAGTTCTCTGTGCTATACCTAGGACCTTGTTTATTCATTCTATATATAAAAGCTTACATCTTCTAACTCCAGACTCCTACTCCACCTCTCTCCAACCCCTTCCCACTTGGCAACCACCAGTCTATTCTCTATGTCCCTGATTCTGCGTCTGTTTCACCAATGGGTTCATATGTGTCATATATTAGATTCCACATTTAAGTGATATCCTATGGTGTTTGTCTTTGTCTTTCTGACTTGCTTAATTTAGTATGACAATCTCCAGTTGATCCACGTTGCTACAAATGGCATTATTTTTTCTTTTTTTATGGCTGAGTAGTATTCCATCATGTATATATGTGTGCATGTGTACACACCACTTCTTTATCCATTCCTTTGCTGATGGACATTTAGATTGCTTCTTTGTCTTGGCTATTGTGAATGTGCTGCTGTGAACATATTATAACATAGGTGTTATAATACATAGATTTAGCTATGTATGTGTATATACTACATATAAAAAATTAACTATTCTTATATATAAATGAATATCCATGTGTGTATACATATATATATATATTCTATCTATACATATGACATACATACCTTGGAAGGCACACGTTAATTGATTATTAGGTTTATTGTATATTTGTGGGCACATGTTTTATCTTGTACATTTCTCATAAAACTACATGTGCCCAAGGATATCACTCTTTTTTTTCAAATAGGAAAGCTAAGACTCCAAAGCCTACGGCATTTATACTCTATTATGTATCAGCAAACATTCTATTCATTATTTTAGATTTTACTATCCAACTATTGGACCCTTCATCCATTTGTTTTTCTTTGCAGAAATTCTTTTGTTGATTCAGTGAGCATTATTAGCAAATTCAATTTTTACTTAAGGGTACTATATCCTTTAGGATTTATTAGGTGGTATGTGGGATAGCAAGTGGAGAGAGGATGATGATAGATGAGAAATGGTATAGGACAATATGTGCTATAAATAATACAAAAATACAAAGGAATGAGTCAGTTTATAGGAGTCAGTGTGAGAGAAAAACATCAGAACCGAAAGAAACTCTTCATAGAGGAAGGGCAGTGAAGATGAACATCCTTTGAACCTTGCACTTTGGAGTTAAGGTGGCATTTATCTAGCAGCCACCACTAAGCCTTTCCTTACAAACACAGTATCTGAAAACCACAAAAGTGCCCTTAAAAAGGAGCCTACAATCTACTGTCATAATTTAAGAGAATTTTATATTAAGTTCAAGACCCATGACACTGAGTTAAGACTCATAATAAACAACTGATACATTATACCACACAATTAATGGGAATCTGAAAGTATGCAAGAAAGATACTTTGCCCTTCTCCCTCTGGCTGTCCTATGATTAAGACATTGAAGGTTTCTACCAAGAAGAAACTTGGACAGCTATCTCTTTACATATTGTTTTTATTTTTGACAACAATTTTATTGAGATTTGTTTACATATAATATACTGATGAGTTGGACTATAAAGAAAGCTGAGCGCTAAAGAATTGATACTTTTGAAATGTGGTGCTAGACAAGACTCTTGAGAGTCCCTTGGACTGCAAGGAGATCCAACCAGTCAATCCTAAAGGAAATCAGTCCTGAATATTCATTGGAAGGACTGATGCTGAAGCTGAAACTCTAATACTTTGGCCACCCAATGCAAGGAATCGACTCATTTGAAAAGATCCTGATGCTGGGAAAGACTGAAGGCAGGAGGAGAAGGGGAGATGGGGATGAGAGAGGATGAAATGGTTGGATGGCATCACCGACATGATGGACATGAGTTTGTAGGCTCTGGGTGTTGGTGGGGCTTCCCTTGTGGCTCAGCTGGTAAAGAATCAGCTTGCAATGTAGGAGACCTGGATTCGATCCCTGGCTTGGGAAGATCCCCTGGAGAAGGGAAAGGCTGCCCACTCCAGTATTTTGGCCTGGAGAATTTCATGGACTATTACAGTCCATGGGGTCCCAAAGAGTTGGACATGACTGAGTGACTGAACTGAACTGAATGTACTGACATATGTAACTTATTCATATATAGTGAATATATAATTTATTTACATACAATGACGCCATTTTAAATCTGCTGCCATTAATTGATTTTGACAGGTGCTTATACTTCTGAAACCATCCCCACAATCAAGATATAGAAGATTACTATTACTCAGAAAATTTCCCCATGCCTGCATCTAGTCATTGCCACCTCCCCACAGGCAATTATTGATCTAATATTTATCAACCAAGGTCAGTTTGCCTGTTTTTGAACTCCATATAAATGAAATTATGCAGCAAGTGTTCTCTATGTCTGGCTTCTGAAGCTCGTGCATGCGTGCATGGTAAATCACTTCAGCTGTGTCTGACTCTGTGATCCTATGGATCGTAGCCTGCTAGGCTTTTTTTTCTTCTCTTTTCTTTTCTATTCTTGGTTTTCCAGGCAGCAATACTGGAGTGATTGCCATGCCCTTCTCCAGTGGATCTTCCCGACCCAGGGATCAAACTCAGGTCTCCTGCATTGCAGGCAGTTTCTTTACCATCTGAATCACAGCATTGTATTTCTGAGATCCATCTATGTTTTTGTGTGTATCAGTAATTCAGTCTCTGTTTAGCAGTGTTAACTTGATCAACAGAACATTTATCTTTTAATGGAAATGATTAATATTCCCAATATGCAGGCATTTCAAAAAGAAACTGCTATAAAAATCTGTGAATAAGTCTTTTTATAAATAGATGTTTTAATTTCTGTTGGCTAGATACCTGTGCAAGATCTCTATGAGGATTATTTTTAAGCCTTTCAGGACAATGTCTATAGTTGCCTTGACTTTAAGCCTAATGGGTCCCTACTATTGAGGTGTGATTCTTTTAAGATCTCTCTTTGCATGTGTCAGGTGTCCAGTCAAGTCTCTCTACTCTAGCTGGTCAAAACTCAAATGGAGTCTAGGCCTGTGCAAGTTCTCAGAATTGTTCACCTCACAGCTCCTTACTATCACTTTGCCCAATTCTTGTGAAGTGTTACCCTTGTCTGTGTAATTTGAAGTTCTACAGTACACTCACGAGGACCCAGTGCAGACTCCTGGAGCTCTTTGTCTACACAGATCCCTGTTTCCAAGACTCTGCCTTACACATTTCAGCTACATCAGCATTTTTAATTCTAAATGTCTAACTCAAGTCAACAAAACCTCTATGTTTTGCTTGGGTCCCCATTCCTGCATAGCAGTGTAGAAGGGGCCTCTGGGAAGAGAGATTGGATGATCATCTTTCATCTCCTGTTTTCCCTCTTCCTAGTCTGACTGTCATGATATACATGTTTTTCAGTGTTTGAAAACATACGTTTTATATATTTTGTTCATTTTACCACATTCCCAGTCCAATATCAAACAGGTTTCAAACACTTTGTCATGACTGAACAGCGATGTCCATGGATTTTGTTTTGGAAGGTGGCTAAAGTATTATACCTCTCCTCTTGGATCTTTAGTTATTCCTCACATGGTGGGATACAATTATTCACACAAGACAGAGCAGGAGACTGAGAGGGGAGTGGTAACCATCTCCTGTTTCCAAAGGAAGATAATAACTACCTGTGAGTTTGTAATAGATAGGATAGGAAAAGGAAGAACCCTGGTTTACTCACATGTTGTGAACCTTTGTGTTGCCAGAGCTTCTTTGGTTTACCATGATAAAGACAGGAATGATGAAGTTAGGAAATGTTTCAACACAATTCAAATGAGATATACTGGAAAAATACTTGCTGGAAATTGAGCCCACTCCTGTGTATATCCATCTGCTCTCAAGCTACAGATCTGCCCAGGGTATTATACCAAATCCCAAATGTAGGGGTTTCCAGGTGTAAATTTTAAGTCTTGTTTGTGATAGATATATATTTTGTCAACTAAGGACATGTTTTACTGTGAATTTCATGCAAATGTGCTTATTTTTACTCCAGTATTTTGAAATTCATTACTCTCCTGATTTGCTGCTTTCATATGAGACCATAAAGTTTACAGTGCAGTATTTTTGTTGAGATTAACTAGCATCATCACTCATGGAAGAAAAGTGGGGTGAAGGGGCAGAAACACACCACAGACTCCATTTGTTGGCAAATACTGGATCTGCATAGATACATTTTTTTTTTCACATTGAATAAAGGAAAAGAAAACTACTTTGTGTCTCTGATAAAACAGTATAGGACAAAGAAATGGAATTTAATCCTATTTATCCACTATGTTTATGAAAATTATTTAATACACAATTAAAAGTAAAATACTTAAAAATTTATTGGAAACATGATACTATGAAGATAGCAGTTCTTAACTACTTGATCTATAGATTCAGTGCAATCTTAATCAAATTCTTAGCAAGTCATTTTATAGATATTGACAAATTGGTTCTAAAAGTTTTCTTTTAATTAAAAAAAATATATTCACTTGGCTGAGGTAGGTCTTAGTCGTGGCATATGGAATCTTTAGTTGTGGTATGAGAACTCTTAGTTGTAGCATGTGAGATCTAGTTCCCCGACCACAGATCGAACCTGGGCCTCCTGCACTGGGAGCACTGAGTCTTAGCCACTGGACTACCAGGAAAGTCCCTACACTGATATTTTAAAAGAGAACCCAATCCTCCTCATTTTGATCAACACTTAACATTGCTGAACTTTTAAATAACGTCAACATGATGGATGAAAATGGCATTTCCCTACTTTTGTTTGTCTATCTTTTAGTTTGCACTTTTCAAATTACCAGAGAAATTGACCATCCTTTCAATTTTCTCTTTGATAAATTGTCCACTCTAATCCTTTGCCACTGTTTATATTTAATATTTATATTTTCGTGATTGATTTTTAGGTAAAACGGATACATTCAAAATGTCACTTTTTATATGTGTTAGAAATATTTTCTTCTGATCTCTCTTTTTTTGGGGGGGGGCTTATAATTTTTTGGTCATATAGATTGTATTTAACCTTGATGTATCAAATTTTAAGAACATTGATCATCACAGGTTTGCCTTTGAGTCCTGCTTAAGAAAGCTTCAGCATCCAACATTAGAAATATATTAATATGTCATTCATACAGTGATTAAATTGATCCCCAAAGACTTGATTTTTATAAACATGTCATTTTGCTATTGACCGATTATACTTTTTGTTCTGTGAAATGTATGTTCTTTGATTTTTTCTCAATGTTTCAAAAATATTTAAGGAAATATACATAAATAATACTGGTGTGTGTTGAATATATGTGCATGTGTTTGCATGTATATAGAACTCTGATTTTAGGTTGTACTGAAATTTTCAATTTCTATCACTATTAAATGAGTATAAGTGGAAAAAATAAAACATATGATCTTGTTGTCATCTAGCAGAGAGAAAGAAAGAAGGAGAGCAGGAGAATAGAAAAGTGAGAGCAGAGAGAGAGATATGGATACCAGGAGGCACACACTGTTATTTTATGGTTAAATAATTATGCTGGTGTTAATTTCTTATGATGCTTTGACTTCATTGAGATATACCACTTTTTATTGCTCAAAAGAAATCTCTATACTTTCTGATAAGACTTTTGTACCTTCCTTTTTAGTGTTGAATATTTTGTCCATAGAGGAGTTATTTTCCCTTTGCAGAATTAATGGGATTATTGTTTCCAGGTATACTTGCTCTGGCATTACAGAGTCTTTACTCTAGGGATCTGGGGTATTTAGTCCTTAGGTTATAGAGGTCTGACAATAGGCTCACTCAGGAAATTGGGCAAGAGATCATGTCTTTTGATCAGGAAGAAAACCTTTGCATTAATGATTATCCATTCTTTTTTAATTTATATTAATTGTAGGATAATTACTTTACAGTACTGTGATGGTCTCTGCATATATCAACATGAATCGGCCACAGGTATACATGTGTCCCCTCTCTCCTGAATCCCTCTTCCACCTCCCTCCCCATCCCACCACTCTAGGTTGTCACAGAGCACTGGCTTTGGGTTCCCTGTGTCATACATCAAAATCACACTGACTATCTATTTTACATATGGTAATGTATATATTTCAGTGCTACTCTCTCAAATCATCCCACCTTCTCCTTTTCCAACTGTGCCCAAAAATTTTTAATTTATTGGCTGTGCTGTGTTAAGTCTCTTCAGTTTTGTCTGACTCTTCGTGACTGCATGGACTGTAGCCCATCAGGCTCCTCTGTCCATGGGATTCTCCAGGCAAGAATACAGGAGTGGGTTGCCATGCCCATCTCCAGCATATACTGTATAGAAAGAAAAGAAAGTGAAGTCGCTCGGTCGTGTCCAACTCTTTGTGACCCCATGGACTGTAGCCTACCAGGCTCTTCTGTCCATGGGATTTTCCAGGCAATAGTACTGGAGTTGATTGCCATTTCCTTCTCCAGGGGATCTTCCCGACCCAGGGATCGGACCTGGGTCTCCCACATTGTAGACAGACGCTTTACCATCTGAGCCACCAGGGAAGTCCTTATTTACTGTATAGACAGACACTTAGAGACACTTATTTTGGCTGCACATCAATTTTGCCTCTAAAAATGTTGTGTTCTACTACCTACCTCTATAACTTTCTGCAGGTCAGGATCCCTTGGCTGCCACTGCAACCTGGCCACTGATTATGAATACTATATCTACCACCTTGCTTCTGATATTAAGCTCTACCATGTGACCTCCTTTTTTTTTTTCAGAATCCTGTCACCCCATTGTTATCAATGAGTCTGTTTTTAGATGTGGCCTACAGATGTCACCCCCATCAAACTTGATAGTCAAACTGGTGTCCCTTTCATTGCCACTTTCATTATTACTTTGGTAAGGATGCATTCCCAGGGTCTGCAGTGTGACACAACCATCTGGTAAGTTTTCCTGCTTTGCGTGGGGCTTCCATGGTGATGCTAGTGGTAAAGAAGCTTCCCCAGCAGCGTTTTGCCACAGTATCCCAGAATCCTTGCATGGATGTTAAATCTTGTAATGTGAGAGGTTGTTCTCAAATTGATGTACTCTGCCTTGTCTCACTTTAAGTTTCACTAATCTCATTTAACATCCTCAGAAAACACAGTCCTGTGCATCCTTTTCTGGCTCCTCATGGTAATAATAACAATTCCTAAATGCTGAGATATTTATGTAAAAATCATGTAACCCTCACAGTTAGCTTTGCAAAATAGACATCACTGTTCATGTTATAGACAGAAACAATTAGGCATATGGGGATTAAGTAGCTTGTCCAAGATCACACCTTGAGTATGTCAGTCTCATCCGAAAAGTCAAGTTCTCAACAGTACTCTTCACTGATTCAGGAAACCAGCTGATAAGTGGTAGATCTGGACAAAATGATGGTTTCTTGACTCTAGTATAATTTTCTAGTCATTATACCATCACTTGAATGATCAAATTACTAAAATTTTAACTATCTGATTCAGCTTTATTAACTTAATCTTCATGCATACTCTGCTATGAAATAAAATAATGTAATAAGTATAGTGAAGTTCATGCAGGAAAAGGTATGTGGAACAATATCTGTTAAATTGTTAACCATGTCACCAATCAGAGCTTTTTCTTGACCACATTGCATACAGATTTACCCTTCAAAGGCTGGACCATTTCAAATTATGTCTATGAAAAAGCCAAAATAGGTCAGCTATTAAGGACTCATATAGTTGAATGGGGATCAAAATCTATAATTTAAAGATCCAGAAGCCTGTGTAAGCCATAAAATACAAAGGTCAAAAGCATAATTTATACTTTACTTTTTCTTCTAGTACAGTTTACACTAAAATTATGTTAACACTTGTGGCTTCGGGGCACTCAAGGTCACCTGATCTACCAGCAACTTGAAAAGCTGTTATTTGGCAAAGGAGAGTTTGAAGCCTCAGAGACAACCAGTCTTTATAAACTGCATCCAGTCATAGATGAAAGCAAAAGATGTAAAAGCCCACCTTGGGTTAGAAAACCCAAGACAGGCCCTGTGTTATTTTTTTAATACTGTATTTATTTAAAAATTTGATTTATTTATTTTTGGTTGCTCTGGGTCTTTGATATTCACCCAGGTTTTCTCTAGTTGCTGCGAATGGGGGCTACTCCCTAGTAGTGGTGCACGGGCTTCTCATTGTGGTGACTTCTCTTCTTGCAGAGCATGGGCTGTGGGGCACACAGGCTCAGTAGTTGTGGCCCAGAGGCTTAGTTGCTCCTCAGCATGTGGAACCTTCCTGGATTAGGGATTAAACCTGTGTCTCCTGCATTGGTGGGGTGGATTCTTAACCACTGGGCCCCAAGGAATTCCCCTATGTTAT
Source organism: Bos grunniens (assembly GCF_055505025.1). Lineage (NCBI taxonomy): Eukaryota > Metazoa > Chordata > Mammalia > Artiodactyla > Bovidae > Bos > Bos grunniens. The sequence goes on along the minus strand of NC_141194.1, from coordinate 117,896,790 downwards.
TAATTGAAATATTGTCATAGAGCTCCAGGGACTTCCCTGGTGACCATTCTTTTCAGATGGTAAAGAATCTGCCTAAAATGCAGGGGATGCAGGTTTGATCTCTGAATTGGGAAGATCCCCTGGAGAAGGGAATGGCACCCCACTCCAGTATTCTTGGAGAATTCCATGGACAGAGAAGCCTGGCAGGTGTTGCAAAGAGCCAGATGCAACTGACCAACAGTTTCACATAGAGTTATGGCTCCCAAAGCTTTCAAAATATTGAGACAACACAAACAGATTCATGTGAGGGAACATTTATTCTAAGGTTAGTAAAATCAGCAGTTGGTATAGTTGACATGAGAAGGGGATATTTTGAAATGTGCCACTGATTCCTGTAATTCTGCCGATCTAAAATAATTCAGTCTTGAAGTAAAAGGTGAATTTTAAGCACATACCAGAATAGAAAGAGACCTGATGCAGGGAAATTCATGTTCACTCTTCAGGCCTGATTTTCTTCAGCAGTAAAAGGCAGTGATCTTAAGAGCCCTTTCTAACTCAAGAAAAGGTAGGACTGCCAAGAAATAACTTTGTTGTTTTGGACATATGAATGTTTTCCTGAAGTCTTTAAAGTGGTTGGTAAAAATATTCCCCTTTTATAGGGTTGTTGTGTGGCGCTCCCATGAAAGAAGTTCCTCAAAGAAGGGACTACGATCCTGCTTTCTCACAAGTGGGAGAAAATTCAGAACATGCTAATTGGGCAAGCTTGAAATTCCAGAGATCTGCAAATGGAACAAGTGCAAATGGAACTGGTGATAATTGATGGCTAATTATGCAAGCAGTAACACACCCCAGGGTATGAGCCTGTCTGCCAATACATACAAGCCTTGGGTGGGAGTTTATTAGCAGGCAAACACACACCCATGAGGTTATATTGTGCAGAGCAAATGCTTTTGAACACACAACGTGGTTTCAAGTACAGTGCAAGATTCTGAAAACATATTAGTACCTAAAATGGTTCAATGTGGATCAAGTGCACATACAGAGTTCAAAAGAAATTTCTGTTGGCAGTCCCCCTTGAATCCCTCTTTCAATACTTCTCATCATTCTGACCTCTCCCCCTATACCTTCTAAATCCAAAAAAGCCATTTGGAAAAATACAAAATGCTTTCATTTGACTTTGAAACTCCATTGGAATGAATTGAATTAGCAGTGAGGATTCATAAGGTGATGCCAGGAAAACGATTTTCTCATAAAAGATCAAGTATATCTGACCAGTCTGTAGTGAATGGTTTTCTAGACTCTTGACTCTGATGCTGGAGCATAGTGCCAGGGATTGCTATTAATGATGACAGCCAGAAGAGCAATGTCCTTAAGCTGAGAAGAAAATTGAAAGGAAATGACGGAAGCACCAGGTTATTAGTTTCATTTTGTTTTCCTTTTTGCATAGCAAGAATGTCACTAGATTGCACAGATGGGCCAGCTTTCCCAATTGAGTATCAGAGAAGAACTAGTCCAATGTAGACTAATTGAGACCACTGGTGAATGACTTCATATTCAAATTATGACCAGAAGCCTATCACTTCCACTGCCTTTACCGTTCCCTACTCCAGGTCACCATAATCTCTCAGCTGGAGGATGGCTAGAGCTGCATGATTGCTTCCAACCTTGTCCCCAATCATTCTGTCCTCAATGCATTAGCCAAAGTGATTCTGTCAAAATACAAGTCAGATGATGCCAGTCCTGCTCCAGATGCTCTGAGGGCTTCCATCTTATTCAAAGTGAATGCTCAATCCTTGTAATGGCTACAAACCACAAGCACTGTGTCCGGTGACCTCTCTGATTTCTGTTCTTCCCTATGATTTTCTGTGCTCGCTCTTCTAGCCATGCTGGCCTCTTTGAACTTCCCATTTCCTCTGTCAGAACATTCCTCTTTCAGCTATATGGCTTGCTCTTTTACCCCCATCAATGCTTTGCCTAAATAGTATGTTCTTAGTGAAATTTTCCCTGATCATCTTACCAGCATAAAATTGTAAACTATCCCACATTCCCTACCTAGTGTCCTGCATTATTATCGCTCATAGTACTTGTGAGCTTCTAATATATAATTCAGTTTTCAGTTATTTGTTTCCACCAGAATGTAAGTTCCACGAAGGCAGAGATTATGTCTGATTAGTTGATTGTTATAATTCCAATACAATTGAAAAGAGCCTTGTACATCTCTTCAATGTCACTTGATTCAACCTAATATTGTTATTAGATAAACAGAAAGATGTTCCCTGATGGCTCAGATGGTAAAGAATGTGCCTGCAGTGCAGGAGACCTGGGCTCAATCCCTGGGTCAGAAAGATCCGCTGGAGAAAGGAATGCTGACCCACTCCATTATTCTTGCCTGGAGAATTCCATGGACAGAGGACGTGACTGAAGCAAGTGAGCATGCAGACTGAGAGTGCTGGTCAAATCTTTCAAAATATCTTGTGTTTGTGAAAATCATTAGGTTCATAAGAATATATCGATTTTCTCATAAGACAGATCATATATGAACATAAAGATGAAACTAGTTTTCTAGCTATATAATCAACGTGGGTGTCAGTGCTTCCAAAATTATGCACCAGACTTCAATAGAGGCTTTTACAAAGAATACAACTTATGGTCTAGCACACTCAAGGTGATGACGGTAGCTCAACCCAAGTAAAACATCTTCTTTCTATTTATCTGATAACTGTATTAGGTTGAACCAAGTGACATTGATATTTGACAATTTCTGACCTAACAAATGGTGATTTCATATATTTCAAATGAATACTTCCTGAAGAACTTGAATCATTCATTTTGCTACCTTCCAAAGAGGAGCACTATTCTTGGGAAGACTCTGTCAGCCACCTTGGAAGAAACTGTCCCATTTCATGCCCAGCCTTGATTATTTTCAACTCTAGTTGCTTTCAACTTGTACACTGCTCTAAGCAAATATATCCAGAAAGTATGTTAATTTCACTCCTGGATTTTACTTTGAAAGTGATTGAACTAGTTAAACTTTCTGTTACAAGTAATAGAAACCCAACTCAAAATGAACTAGCTTAAACAAAATGGGGATTCATTGGCTCATAAACTGAGAAATACACAAATTGAGATGTTGAGTCTAGAGGCTCAAATTCTCTCTCACCACCTCTTTGTTTTACTTGGCTGCATTCTGCATAGATGTGCTCTACAAAGGATGGGGAAGATGGCTACAGATATCTCTATATTCACATTTTCTTTAGTTAATCTAGTGGAAAGATTTCTTTCAATTTCTGCATCTTGGGGAAGATACTAATTATCTCTCCATGGGTCTGGTATCCACTCCTGGATCAAGATTGTACCAAGGATGGAGTACAGTGATTGGCTCAGCCTGGGTCCTGTGTTGGGGTAGGGATGGGGGTTTGTGGACTCTTTGTGCATTAGCGTAAATGACAAACATTGTTAGGACCTCAAGTAGTAGAGGATGAGTGCTTCAAAGACAAGGTTTAACTCTTTTTTAAAAAACTGAGATACAGTTGTTCTATATTATATGTTACAGTTGTACAAAATTAGTGATTCAAATTTTAAAGGTTATACTCCATTTACAGTTATAAAATATTGGCTGTATTCTCTGTGCTGTACAATACATCCTTGTAGTTTATTTATTTTATGCATAATAGTTTGTACCTTTTAATCCCTTATGATTGTCTTGTGCATCTCTCCTTCACTCTCCCCACTGGTAACCACTACTTTGTTCTCTATATCTGTGAGTCTATTTCCTTTTTAAAAATATTCACTAATTTCTTTTTTAGATTCCACATGTAAGTGATATCATATGATATCTGTCTTTCTCTGTCTGACTTCACTTGCTATGAAAATCTCTAGGTCCGTCCGTGTTGCTGCAAATGTCATCATTTCATCCTTTTTGGGCTGAGTGGTATCCTATTATACATGTATAACACATCTTCTTTATTTCTCTGTCAATGGATGAAAAGGGCAATAATAATAATAGCAATATTATTGCTATTAAGAGTCTATTTCAATGTATATATTTGGTACAAAAAATTCAGAATCTTCCTGAAACCTGTCTTGTATACACACTTCAGGTGTATCTAAGATAACCTTCTTAAACTCATCTTTGGTTCTAGAATTTAGTTTGAGATTGTGGCGCTGTCTGCCAATCCCTGAAGTCATCCTCATGAATCCTAGACATATGGATTGATGGAAGATTTCTTTTGGTGTTAGGGAAACCTCTTTGCAGTTAATGGGGGAGGCATAGACTCTTTAACTAATAAAACGCTGTTTCCCATGAAAAAGTAATAATAAATACAAAGAAACGATTATGGGATCCTAAGGAAATAAAGCATTATTAAGGATCAAATAAATTCTACAAGATCATCTTTAATAGTTTTAAAGTAATATGTATTAATAGGGCTAGGGGCAATTTGAATCAATAATGCTACATTTCCAGGAGGGTTTAGGAGATGAAATTCTTCAAGAAATAAAACTACTTACATATCTGTGTCATAGACACACAACAAAAAGGATCTTAAGTGGAAAGTCACGGACAGAGAATCCTTGGGCTAATCTGCAGGTTTCTCACCGAGTGAGGAGTTTTGTTTGCTTGTGTGTGTGTGTGTGTGTGTTTTCCCCTAGCCCAAATCCTAAAATTTATCCTAGACCACATGTTGTTAAATTTTGATGCAGATTAAAATCATGAGTGAGAAGGAAGTTCTGCTTCATGATATGGGATTTCCAAATACAGAAAAGACAGTCATATTGAGTAGCTCACATATGTGACAAGTACAGCTAGTAGTAATAGTAGCAACCATAATAATGTTACATGGATCATAAGCATTGGTTTTCCTAGATATAAGGTTCCTACATCTAGGCTCTTATATAGCAGATAGACATTATCACAGAGACATGTCCAGTAAATTAAATCTAATTCAAAGTTCCTTAATGATATATTGAGAAAGACTATATTTTGTTTCCTTTTTATTATTTGTCAAAATTTGTCTGACAAGGAAGAGCTATTGGGTTGGTATATAATACAAATATTGCTTAATCCTGAAATAGATCATTTAGGGATAATTAACCCTATTAGAAGGTACCACAGGTGGTAGCTTTCTTACACAATAATGTACAGTTTCATTTTGATGATCAATTAGCAACTGTCTCTGCCAAGTTCTCCTCCATACTAGATGACAATCAGAAGTGCAAAGTCATTGGCACTGGGTTTTGTATTCAACAGAAGAATAACTTTGTTATTTAATTTGAAGTTATGGGTAAGTACTTTCCATATTCTTTCTCTGATGTTTTGATTTTTTTTTTCCTGTCAGAGATTCATTGTCATTTAAGTTGATTGTAATAGGAAATGCCCCCTTGGATGCTAACATATTGCCATAGATAACAACAAATAAAAGCATAACATCTTTTACCATGTAAGATGCTATTCTAATTCCAATTGGTGACAAGAAATAATTGCTACTATATGATCTATGACTGTTTACAAACCTTAATGTAGCTCCCAGGGAAGTTGAATGTGAGTTTTTTTTTTGTCTTCCAGAGAGGTTCATGGTGAATGTCTCTGAACAGATTATATCACTGAAGTCTCAGCTAAGTTTAGTTATGGACAAAAAACTAATATTAATGCATAAAGCAAAAATTTCATCTTTATGGCAATAAAGCATCTGTGAAATCCTGTATTTAACAAGGTATAAAAAATGTCTTCCTGGGGCAGTTCACTATCTCATTTCTCACTAGTAGAGAATACTTTTGATGGAAAGCTGGCAATAGGGCGGACTGAGGAGTTTACCAAGGTGTTCATTTATGAAGAGTAAGGATGGTTTAGGGGTGGAATTGACATATATATTCTGCTATATTTAAAATGGATAACCAACAATAACCTACTATATAGCCCGTGGTACTGCTCAGTGTTATGTGGCAGCCTAGGTGGGAGGGGAGTTTGGGGAAAAATGCATATCTATGGCTGAGTCCCTTTGCTGTCCACTTGAAACTATCACAACATTGTTCATTGGATTAAAAAAAAAAAAGTTTCTTTTTTTAAAAGGATTGTTGAGTCCAGAGGTGGAAAAAAGCAAACAGAAGCTGTATCAAACTATGGATAGACAGGCTAAATGAATAATCAACTTTAAGTGTTCAGACAGAGAGGAGGAGGAGTGGGAATAAAATACATCCTGAGGATTATCTATGAGAGCAAAAACTTGAAGGAAAGAATCAGAGACCCAGCAAGGAGAATTCCTCTCACCTATGAGAAGACTCTACCATCATTATTCATTAGGTTCTTGGGGCCTCAGGCCCTAGAAAGAGGAAGTCACTGAAGGCACTTCTCTGGTGATCATTCTATTTTAATTCTCCAAACTCAGTACCCTTAAAAGATATTTATTAAGCACCCTACATGTAGAGAGTGCTACATTAGATCCAGAGCTTCCAGGCAACATGGTTTATGGAAGAAAAAGCAATTGCTTTCTTTGTTCGGGTTTCCTCTAGCAGGCTGGGAACAGCTACCAGGAGCTCCACGTTCATGAAGGCTTTGACAGTTGTATCTGGATTCAGCAGATATGACTGCCCCAATGGCTGTCCTGCTTCCTTTACAGGGCTTTTTGTGAGGATTAAGTGAGACCACGTCATCTAAAGAGCTCAGTATAAGTGTGCAAATAAGATCCCCTTCTGTAGAAAGTACTGTAAAAACCCTAATCAAACATATTTCAAGAATAATCATAACTGACTCATTCCCTGAAAGCTCCAGAGGTTGGATATATTTCAGCCAAAGTTTGAACCACACATTCATGATGTAATCGATGGTCCTAGTTCTATGATTCTCTCAGCTATGCTCTCCTGCCTAGCCAGATTCTTCCTCGGACTGGCTTCCCCTGAAGTAGCAAAATGGCTCCAACAGTTCTAGGCCTCCCATCGACATGTCAGATGCTCAACTCAGCAGCCCAAACTGGATTGAGCTTCTCTAGGTCAAGTGGAGAATGGATGTTACAGTTTTAACTACAAATAGCTATTACCCTGCTTATTTAACTTATATGCAAAGTACATCATGAGAAACGCTGGGCTGGAAGAAGCACAAGCTGGAATCAAGATTGCCGGGAGAAATATCAATAACCTCAGATATGCAGATGACACCACCTTTATGGCAGAAAGTGAAGAGGAACTAAAGAGGCTCTTGATGAAAGTGAAAGAGGAGAGTGAAAAAGTTGGCTTAAAACTCAACATTCAGAAAACGAAGATCATGGCATCTGGTCCCATCACTTCATGGGAAATAGGTGGGGAAAAAGTGGAAACAGTGTCAGACTTTATTTTTTTTGGGCTCCCAAATCACTGCAGATGGTGACTGCAGCCTTGAAATTAAAAGACACTTACTCCTTGGAAGGAAAGTTATGACCAACCTAGATAGCATATTGAAAAGCAGAGACATTACGTTGCCAACAAAGATCCGTCTAGTCAAGGCTATGATTTTTCCAGTGGTCATGTATGGATGTGAGAGTTGGGCTGTGAAGAAAGCTGAGTGTTGAAGAACTGATGCTTTTGAACTGTGATGTTGGAGAAGACTCTTGAGAGTCCCTTGGACTGCAAGGAGACCCAACCAGTCCATTCTGAAGGAGATCAGCCCTGGGATTTCTTTGGAAGGAATGATGCTAAAGCTGAAACTCCAGTACTTGGCCACCTCATGCGAAGAGTTGACTCATTGGAAAAGACTCTGATGTTGGGAGGGATTGGGGGCAGGAGGAAAAGGGGATGACAGAGGATGAGATGGCTGGATGGCATCATCGACTCAATGGACATGAGTTTGGGTGAACTCCGGGAGATGGTGATGGACAGGGAGGCCTGGCGTGCTGCAATTCATGGAGTCACAAAGAGTCAGACACGACTGAGCGACTGAACTGAACTGAACTGAAGAGTATGGATTCCAGTGGCTTCTGTAGATTCCAAGATAGGAAGGAAATGTTGATTTTGTTAATTTCTTATTTCCTTAATCAATCTTTTCTCTTAGCTCATGGGACAGATAACTTTTGAGCAAACAGTCATGGCCACATACATAAAAGTGGGCAAAAATTTGAAGCAGAATCACAGGGCATATGCCCACCTTACTCCATTCATCCTTAGGTGATTTGGAGGAAAGAGGTAATTTCATTATATTTGATAATTGAACAGAAACCAAAGTTTACCTTCTTTATGACTTTACTTCCCTCCTTACTGATCACAAGTTTGTGTGCCCAGCACATAGTGAGGCCAAACAACACTGAAATGTCAGAGTTTAGAGCAATGTTTATTGTAGAGCCTTGCAAGGTGAATGGGTGGCTTGTGCCCCACAAAACCCAAAACTCCCCAAAGAGTTTCAGCAAAGCATTTTTAAAGGCCACATAAGGGAGGTGCTTGCAAGATATGTGATCAGCTTGTGCAGAATTCTCTGATTGGCTCATGGTGATATAACTGGATGGTTAATTTTATCAATCCTTAGGCACCAGAGTGTCTGGAGGTTACATGCTCATGATCAAGTAGTTAATTTCTTCCATTTGGTGGTGGTTTATAAGATCTGAGCAGCTTAGGAAATATGCACTTGATATTGATACTATTACCTAGATACTTCAGAGAGGAGCTACAGTACAGGATATGGGGGAGGGGTCTGTCCCAGTTAGGCCCCATAGACTCTCGCTCATTTGTATCTTGACAGATATATATTGATGATAGTATGTATCTATTGTATCATTTCATAGATGGAGAAACTGAGGGCCATGTTTCCTATCTTATCTACAACCCAGTTAGCTTTCTTCAATAATTGCTTCAACTCAATATAGTTCAACAGATATTTTTTTAAGCATCTTATATGTATAGAGGACTGCACTAGATCCAGGGCTTTCAGAAAGCTTACAACTGAGTGACTGCTTTTTTTTCTCATTCTTCCTACCTTCTGACACAGCATCTTACACATAGTGATATGTGTTTTTTGAAATGATGAACTGAGGTGTGAGACATTTGCACAGTTAACTATACAAGAAGAGAAACTGTCAAATGCACCAACACCTTCTCTCTTACTTATTGCATCCTAACTAATACAGCTGTAAGTGCCAAATCCTCTTCTTTTGCCAACAAATATCATTTAGTTTGTTAATTATCCGAAAGAAAAGAAAGCTGTCAGAGAAATTTGTAAGAACACATTGAAAGAGGGAGTTTATGTCAAGATGTAACTTGTCATCCTGGGCCAGCATGGACGGTTCAGTTCAGTTCAATTCAGTTCAGTTGCTCAGTCGTGTCTGACTCTTTGCAACCCCATGAATTGCAGCACGCCAGGCCTCCCTGTCCATCACCATCTCCCGGAGTTCACCCAAACTCATGTTCATCGAGTCGGTGATGCCATCCAGCCATCTCATCCTCTGTCGTCCCCTTTTCCTCCTGCCCCCAATCCCTCCCAACATCAGAGTCTTTTCCAATGAGTCAACTCTTCGCATGAGGTGGCCAAAGTACTGGAGTTTCAGCAGTCCAAGTCCAAGGGACTCTCAAGAATCTTCTCCAACACCACAGTTCAAAAGCATCAATTCTTCAGTGCTCAGCTTTCTTCACAGTCCAACTCTCACATCCATACATGACCAGTGGAAAAACCATAGCCTTGACTAGACAGACCTTTGCTGGCCAAGATACATTCAAAAAAGGTTTAAAAGCTTTGAAGAACATATACAAATGCTTTAAGAAAGACAGGTGAGGGGAAAGTTCTAGAACACACCTCATATTTTAAGTATGCATTTCATGGTGTTAACATTTTATTTTGCTAGCTAGTTGTTTAGCTTATTGAAATTTTTAAATGATATAGTGTAGAGACAAAGAGAGAAAGTAAGATCAAAAGTATAAAGAAGTTAAAGATCTGCTATTTCAGTACATTCAGTATGATGCCCTCCAATAGGTGATTAAAATCTCTGTAGATGTCAATGAGAGGCTTCCATTATCATCAACAAGAGCGGTCACAAAGGCTCTTTCAAATCCATTATCTCTAATGTCAAAGTCTTTAATCTGTACTTCTTCGTATCTGAAGAACCTCTCAACTGAACTTTCGCTTTTGTCTTCTGACTGGTGTGGCTGTTGTGTCAAGTGCACAAGTACAATCCTAGCAGCTTCTCCGTGTCAACTAAGACACCTTAGCCCTGTCTCACATTTATCTACCCAGTAACTTTGGCTATTGTGATGGACTGAATATTTGGGTCCTCCTCTGATTCATGTGTTGAAGTTCTAGCTCCCAATGTGAAGAGAGAGGCACTGCCTTTGAGAGGTAATGGTTTAGAGCAGTCTGTGAGGGCTGAACCCTCATGATGGGACTGCTGTTCTTTCAGGAAAAGGAAGAGAGACCAGAGGTCTCTTTTTCTTTCTCTGCCATGCAAAGAGACATTGAGAAGGTTAAGTCTACAAACCATGGGCAAGCCTTCAACAGGAACCAAATCTGCAGGCACTTTGATCTTGATATTTCCAGTCTCTAGAACTGTGATACATGAATTCCTGTTGTTTAAGACACTCAATCTATGCTATTAAGTTATGGCAGCCCAAGCTAAGACAGTTACACAAGTTGCCTTTTCATCTGGTATGCATCTGCCTGTGTGTTTGTGCATATATGTACGTTTCCTTGAAGGAGATGTTTCAGTTTATGATGGATTTCACAGAAAGCGTTAGATCTACAAGAAAGCAGTGTATGATGATTAAAATGATCTAGAACTGCACAGAGTATGGAAACTTCTGCTCTTATGGTCACCTTTCTATAATAAGGTGTAATCAGATCAGCAGGAGATGCCTAATGCTATTTAATAGAAGGCAGCCATTTTTAATTTTTTCAATTGTTCAATATTTTTCTTCAAACAGCATACATTTGGAACTCCATTATATCAGTTGGTTTAAAGTGAAGACCTTCTAGCCTGAACCCTTTATAGATGCTTTACAGATGAGGAAACTAGTACCAAAGAGAGGATAATATTCAATTTCACATAGTCAGTAATTAGCAAAGCCAAATCATAGAGCCAGTTCAGCTGCCATAACATGTAAATTTTAATCCCAAATCTACTACTAACTAGCTGTATAACTTGAGCAATTCTCTTAAACTTTCTGAATCTGTTTTCATCATTTGAAACATGAGGCTAAGAAGTTACCACTAAGCCAGGTGTGCTAGTGGTAAAGATCCGATCTGCCAGTGCAGAAGATGTAAGAGATGCAGGTTCGATCCCTGGGTTGGGAAGATCCCCAGGAGGAGGGCATGGTAATCCACTCCACTATTCTTGCCTGGATAATCCTATTCACAGAGGAGCCTGGTGGGTTACAGTCCATGGGGTCGCAGGGTTGGACATGACTGAAGGGACTTAACATACACACAAGAAGGTACCTACTTCATAATACCTATATGTGAGGATTGCATGAGGTGCTCTATGTAAATATTTCTACTACATTACAATGCACAGTACAGATAATACTTACCTTCATTACCATTTCCTTACACTGAACACAGTGTTTTTGTCACCATGTAAGTAGCTTCTGACATTATTTTAGCAGTAGAAACCTTTACTCAAACATCATCTTCCATTGAATTCCCCCAAATAAACTGAATAAAAGTGAACCTGTGTTGATTGAAGTGCAGATAGAGTTCAGATATCCTGGAAGCCTTTCCCTTAATTCCCAGGAGACCTGGAAATACTCAGAGGAACTTACCTAGAGATTATAGGGACTACACTTAGATAACACTGTGTTTGTCTTATTTTTTCCCCCAACAAATTGACAATCTATTTAGTTTTCTCTGCATTTCACCTTGGATCTTCTAACCTATCAGGAGGCAGATATTTCTTTTTCTGCCTCTCAACATCAATAGGAATAACTGAGACATTCTCATGTAGAATAGGTCAAAGTGCACAGAACAAGGTTAACAGGATAGTTAGATTTATTCAGACTGAGTTTCAAATATTTAAAGATCACCCTGCCCAAGAGCCTTGTTAGTGGGTTTCTACCTAGTGACTAGGCCTCATGAGACCTGGCATATAACATTCAAATCCACCAGCAGCACAAAGAACTTCAAAAGAAGCCTTGTATTGAATGACCAGGGAAGGTGCAGCGATATAAATCAAAGAGGACTGTTAGCATCATGGAGTCTTCTGACATTTATGATCTCATTTAATCCACCAACTGACTTCATTAGGAAGCAATGGCCTCCACTGTAGAGATGATGCATAGAACCTCCAAGAAATTCGCTGACTTCTGAAATGAGATCCTGGAGTAAAAATAAGCTCTATCTGATGTCAAAGCTCTTGCTCTATTAAATTACAAGGTCATAAGGTAATATATTAATTCATTCATTCAACAAAAAATTATCTATTGTCACTGTTCAAGGCACTGTATGAAAATTACATAAATAAATAAAGGGACCTAATTTTTTGAGAAGATCTCTATATTCTCCCCTTTCCTATAACCACTTCTTATATCTTCAGTAATTTTCCTAGGCCCTCTGGGGAACACAGAAAAAAAAAAAATCAAGCTGAGACCAGCTCTTGGTAATGTGACAATATATATAATTGGAGAGAAATATCATATATAAATAAGTACATGAACATATGAATATGCTTGATCAGATGATTCTGGAATGAATGAGAAAAGTAATGTTTAGTGTATAATAGCAGTGATCTACTTGAATGACACTACTTTACTCATCCTCATTCTCATAAGTCATATATCCTCGAGTTATACTTGATGAATCAAATGCTACTGTAGTTAAAAGATATAACAACTTGTAGTTTTGATAATCTTGCTAGAACCTCATGTCTTTAAAAGCTTTTGGGTTCCCAAATTGTGTTTAGAATTTAACTTACTCATGTATGTATGCATACATGTGCATGTATGCGTGCATGTTTGCTAAGTCACTTCAATTGTGTCTGACTCTGCAACCCTATGGACTGCAGCCCTTCAGGCTCCTCAATCCATAGGAATCTCCAGACAAGAGTATTGGAATGGGTTACCATGCCCTCCTCCAGGGAATCTTCCAGACCCAGGGATCAAACCCACATCTCTTATGTCTTCTGCATTGGCAGGCAGGTTCTTTACCACTAGCGCCACTTGGTAGGCCCCACAGATGCATGTATATAAGGACATAATCAACTTTGACATATCCAATAATACAGTGTTCGATTTATTTATTTTTAATATAAATTTATTTATTTTAATTGAAGGCTAATTACTTTACAATATTGTATTGGTTTTGCCATACATCAACATGAATCTGCCATGGTGTACATGTGTTCCCCATCCTGAACCCCCTCCCACCTCCATCCCCATACCATCCCTCTGGGTCATCCCAGAGCACCAGCCCCGAGCATCCTGTATCATGCATCGAACATGGACTGGAGATTCATTTCACATATGATATTACACATGTTTCAATGCCATTCTCCAAAATCATCCCACCCTCGCCCTCTCCCACAGAGTCCAAAAGACTGTTCTATATATCTGTGTCTCTTCTGCTGTCTCGCATACAGGGTTATCATTACCATCTTTCAAAATTCCATATATATGTGTTAGTATACTGCATTGGTGTTTTTCTTTCTGGCGTAGTTCACTCTGTATAATAGGCTCCAGTTTCATCCACCTCATTAGAACTGATTCAAATGTATTCTTTTTAATGGCTGAATAATACTCCATTGTGTATATGTACCAAAGCTTTCTTATCCATTTGTCTGCTGATGGACATCTAAGTTGCTCCCATGGCCTGGCTACTATAAACAGTACTGGATTTAACATTGGGGTACACGTGTCTCTTTCAGTTCTGGTTTCCTCAGTGTGTATGCCCAGCAGTGGGATTGCTGGGTCTTATGGCAGTTCTATTTCCAGTTTTTTAAGGGATCTCCACACTGTTCTCAATAGTGGCTGTACTAGTTTGCATTCCCACCAACAGTGCAAGAGGGTTCCCTTTTCTCCACACCCTCTCCAGCATTTATTGCTTAAAGACTTTCAGATAGCAGCCATTCTGACTGGTGTGAAATGGTACCTCATTGTGGTTTTGATTTGCATTTCTCTGATAATGAGTTATGTTGAACATCTTTTCATGTGTTTGTTAGCCATCTGTATGTCTTCTTTGGAGAAATGTCTGTTTAGTTCTTTGGCCCATTTTTTGATTGGTGCTGGGGTCCAGCCCCAGCAGGATCCAGGGGTACCCTCAGGAGAGACAGCGTCAGCGAGAGAGAGAGAGAGAGAGAAAGAGAGAATGACATGGGGAGACTAAGCTTCAGTGAGCAAGGCTCATAACTTTATTTTCAAAAGGAACTTTTATACCTTGACTTGTACATAGAGGGAAATGAAAGATGCAAAGTCATGTAGAGTCAGCCCAAACATTACATCTGTTTTGTCTTTATCTAAACCAGGATTTTTTCTGCATACCTTTTCCATAAACAATGTTGTGTACATTATCTTCTGGCCTTGGAGGCCTGTGGACATTTTATGACCCTTTTTTGATAAAGGCTGCTCTACCAGAAAACTTATTTTCCCTTGAAGTGTTTTTTCTTTATATTTCTAATCCATGTCAGCCTCAGAAAGTGCTAAACAGAGTTACATTCTCACGGAGCAAAGGTGCAGTGAGTTACAACAAAGAAAGAACCAATTAGCTCAAAGGTCTGATGTGGTTAATTCCAAGGCTACTACTTGTTTTTCTTACATTCCAACTATGTTAACTAATGCACTCCCAGGTGCACAATGGATAAGAGATATGGGCACTTGGCAGCAAGCATTGGCTCAACAATGAAATCTTACACCAGCACTACTCTAATAGTTTTTAACTCTTTGAAAGGCTCTATATTTTCAGAATGTTTTAGGCGTCCCATGTCTCTCACGGTTGGGAGGCTGTGAACAATCACATGCGTAGCTGCAAGAGTCTGGATAAACCTGTCAGGCAAACTAGAAAGCCATCAGAGGGGTTTGAACTGAAACACTTCTATCATGCCCAGGAGACTTATTAACTAAAGCCCTAAGTTGACCTTTTCCAGAGAAAGGTGGTCGGGGGTAGCCCCCTGTTAATGTCAGAAGAGTTGGTGAAAGGTACAAAATAGTAAGACAGATAGATTCTGGTTTTGGGGTAGATGCTCAAGCACGTCCATGGGGTCCCTTGAGTCCTGATCTGCCTTGCTTGTCAGGTCTCTTTCACATGACCTTGTCATGGGTGGGATCTCCCGTGCTGGCTCCCAGCAGATTGGGTCATTTATTTTTCTGGAATTGAGCTGCAGGAGCTGCTTGTATATTTTTGAGATTAATTCTTTGTCAGTTGCTTCATTTGCTATTGTTTTCTCCCATTCTGAAGGCTGTCTTTTCACCTTGCTTATAGTTTCCTTTGTTGTGCAGAAGCTTTTAATTTTAATTAGGTCCCATTTGTTTATTTTTGCTTTTATTTCCAATATTCTGGGAGGTGGGTCATAGAGGATCTTGCTGTGATTTTTGTCGGAGAGTGTTTTGCCTATGTTCTCCTCAAGGAGTTTTATAGTTTCTGGTCTTATGTTTAGATCTTTAACCCATTTTGAGTTTATTTTGGTGTATGATGTTAGAAAGTGTTCTAGTTTCATTCTTTTGCAAGTGGTTGACCAGTTTTCCCAGCACCACTTGTTAAAGAGATTGTCTTTTCTTTATTGTATATTCTTGCCTCCTTTGTCAAAGATAAAGTGTCCATAGGTGTGTGGGTTTATCTCTGGGCTTCCTATTTTGTTCCATTGATCAATATTTCTGTCTTTGTGCCAGTACCATACTGTCTTGATGACTGTGGCTTTGTAATATAGCCTGAAGTCAGGCAGATTGATTCCTCCAGTTCCATTCTTCTTTCTGAAGCTTGTTTTGGCTATTTGAGTTTTTTTGTATTTCCATACAAATAGTGAAATTATTTGTTCTAGCTCTGTGAAAAACACCCTTGGTAGCTTGATAGGGTTTGCACTGAATCTATAGATTGCTATGGGTAGTATACTCATTTTCACAATATTGATTCTTCCGATCCACAAACACGGTGTATTTCTCCATCTATTAATGTCCTCTTTGATGGGAAATAGATGGGGAAACAGTGGAAACAGTGTCAGACTTTATTTTTTGGGGCTCCAAAATCACTCCAGATGGTGACTGCAGCCACGAAATTAAAAGATGCTTACTCCTTGGAAGGGAAGTTATGACCGACCTAGATAGCATATTGAAAAGCAGAGACATTACTTTTCCAAAAGACCCGTCTAGTCAAGGCTGTGGTTTTTCCAGTGGTCATGTATGGATGTGAGAGTTGCACTGTGAAGAAAGCTGAGCACTGAAGAATTGATGCTTTTGAACTGTGGTGTTGGAGGAGACTCTCAAGATTTCCTTGGACTGCAAGGAGATCCAACCAGTCCATTCTGAAGGAGATCAGCCCTGGGATTTCTTTGGAAGGAATGATGCTAAAGCTGAAACTCCAGTTACTTTGGCCACATCATGCGAAGAGTTGACTCACTGGAGAAGACTCTGATGTTGGGAGGGATTGGGGTCAGAAGGCGAAGGGGACGACAGAGGATGAGATGGCTGGATGGCATCACTGACTCGATGGACGTGAGTCTGAGTGAACTCCAGGAGTTGGTGATGGACAGGGAGGCCTGGTGTGCTGCGAATCATGGGGTCCCAAAGAGTCGGACATGACTGAGCGACTGAACTGAACTGAACTGAACTGATCTGATTTCTTTCACCAGTGTTTTATGGTTTTCTATATATAGGTCTTTTGTTTCTTTAGGTAGATATATTCCTAAGTATTTTATTCTTTTCGTTGCAATGCTGAATGGAATTGTTTCCTAAATTTCTCTTTCTGTTTTCTCATTATTAGTGTATAGGAATGCAAGGGATTTCTGTGTGTTGATTTTATATCCTGCAACTTTACTATATTCAATCATTAGCTCTAGTAATTTTCTGGTGGAGTCTTTAGGGTTTTCTATGTAGAGGATCATGTCATCTGCAAACAGAGTGTTCTTTCTTCTTTTCCAATTTGGATTCCTTGTATTTCTTTTTCTGCTCTGATTGCTGTGGCCAAAACTTCCAAAACTATTTTTAATAATAGTGGTGAAAATGGGCACCCTTGTCTTGTTCCTGAATTTAGGGGAAATGCTTTCAATTTTTCACCATTGAGGATAATGTTTGCTGTGGGTTTGTCACATATAGCTTTTATTATGTTGAGGTATGTTCCTTCTATTCCTGCTTTCTGGAGAGTTTTTATCATGAATGGATGTTGAATTTTGTCAAAGACTTTCTCTGTGTCTATTGAGATAATCATATGTCTTTTATTTTTCAATTTGCTAATGTGGTGTATTACATTGATTGATTTGCTGATATTGAAGAATGCTTGCATCCCTTGGATAAAGCACACTTGGTCATGATGTATGACGTTTTTAATGTGTTTTTAGATTCTGATTGCTAGAATTTTGTTTAGGATATTTGCATCTATGCTCATCAGTGATATTGGCCTGTAGTTTTCTTTTTTTGTGGCATCTTTATCAGGTTTTGGTATTAGGGTGATGATGGCCTCATAGAATGAGTTTGGAAGTTTATCTTCCTCTGCAATTTTCTGGAAGAGTTTGAGTAGGATAGGTGTTAGCTCCTCTCTAAATTTTTGGTAGAATTCAGCTGTGAAGCCATCTGGACCTGGGCTTTTGTTTGCTGGAAGATGTCTGATTACAGTTTCCATTTCCATGTTTGTGATGGGCCTGTTAACATTTTCTATTTCTTCCTGGTTCAGTTTTGGAAAGTTGTACTTTTCTAAGAATTTGTCCACTCTTCCACATTGTCCATTTTATTGGCATATAGGTGCTGATAGTAGGCCTTTTTGATCCTTTGTATTTCTGTGTTGTCTGTTGTGATCTCTCCAGTTTCATCTCTAATTTTATTGATTTGATTTTTCTCCCTTGGTTTCTTGATGAGTCTGGCTAATGGTTTGTCAATTTCATTTATCCTCTCAAAGAACCAGCTTTTGGCTTTGTTGGTTTTTGCTACGGTCTCTTTTGTTTCTTTTCCATTTATTTCTGTCCTAATTTTTAAGATTTCTTTCCTTCTACTAACCCTGGGGTTCTTCATTTCTTCCTTTTCTAGTTGCTTTAGGTGTAGAGTTAGGTTATTTATTTGACTTTTTTCTTGTTTCTTGAGGTGTGCCTGTATTGCTATGAACTTTCCCCTTAGGACTGCTTTTACAGTGTCCCACAGATTGTGGGTTGTTGTGTTTTCATTTTCATTCATCTCTATGCATTTTGATTTCTTTTTTGATTTCTTCTGTAATTTGTTGGTTATTCAGCAGCGTGTTGTTCAGCCTCCATATGTTGTAATTTTTAATAGTTTTTTCTCCTGTAATTGAGATCTAATCTTACTGAATTGTGGTCAGAAAAGATGCTTGGAATGATTTTATTTTTTTTTTTTAAATTTACCACGGGTAGATTTATGGCCCAGGATGTGATCTATCCTGGAGAAGGTTCCGTGTGCACTTGAGAAAAAGGTGAAATTCATTGTTTTGGGGTTAAATGTCCTACAGATATCAATTAGGTCTAACTGGTCTATTGTATCATTTAAAGTTTGTGTTTCCTTGTTAATTTTCTGTTTAGTTGATCAATCCATAGGGGTGAGTGGGGTATTAAATTCTCCCACTATTATTGTGTTCTTGTTAATTTCCCCTTTCATACTTGTTAGCATTTGTCTTACATATTGCGGTGCTCCTATGTTGGGTGCATATATATTTATAATTGTTATATCTTCTTCTTGGATTAATCCTTTGGTCATTTTGTAGTGTCCTTCTTTGTCTCTTTTCACAGCCTTTGTTTTAAAGTCTATCTGATATGAGTATTGCTACTTCTGCTTTCTTTTGGCCTCTATTTTCATGGAATATCTTTTTCCAGCCCTTCATTTTCAGTCTGTGTGTGGCTCTTGTTTTGAGGTGGGTCTCTTGTAGACAACATATATAGGGGTCTTGTTTTTGTATCCATTCAGCCAGTCTTTGTCTTTTGGTTGGGGCATTCAACCCATTTACGTTTAAGGTAATTATTGATAAGTATGATCCCGTTGCCATTTACTTTATTGTTTTGGGTTCGAGTTTATACTCCCTTTTTGTGTTTCCTGTCAAAAGAAGATCCTTTAGCATTTGTTGGAGAGCTGGTTTGGTGGTGCTGAATTCTCTCAGCTTGTGCTTGTCTGTAAAGCTTTTGATTTCTCCTTCATATTTGAATGAGATCCTTCCTGGGTCCAGTAATCTGGGCTGTAGGTTGTTTTCTTTCATCATTTTAAGTATGTCCTGCCATTCCCTCCTGATCTGAAGAATTTCTATTGAAAGATCAGCTGTTATCCTTATAGGAATCCCCTTGTGTGTTATTTGTTGTTTTTCCCTTGCTTCTTTTAATATTTGTTCTTTGTGTTTGATCTTTGTTAATTTGATTAATATGTGTCTTGGTGTGTTGTGCCTTGGGTTTATCCTGTTTGGGACTCTCTGGGTTTCTTGGACTGGGTGATTATTTCCTTCCCCATTTTAGGGAAGTTTTCAACTATTACCTCCTCAAGTATTTTCTCATGGTCTTTCTTTTTGTCTTTTTCTGGGACTCCTACGATTCAAATGTTGGGGCATTTAGCATTGTCCCAGGGATCTCTGAGATTGTCCTCGTTTCTTTTAATTCGTTTTTCTTTTTTCTTCTCTGATTCATTTATTTCTACCATTCTATCTTCTACCTCACTAATCCCATCTTCTGCCTCCCTAATTTTACCATTTGTTCCCTCCAGAGTGTTTTTGATCTCATTTATTGCATTATTCATTATATATTGACTCTTTTTTATTTCTTCTAGGTCTTTGTTAAACCTTTCTTGCATCTTCTCAATCCTTGTCTCCAGGCTATTTATCTGTGATTCCATTTTGATTTCAAGATTTTGGATCATTTTCACTATCATTATTTGGAATTCTTTATCAGATAGATTCCCTATCTCTTCCTCTTTTGTTTGGTTTGTTGGGCATTTATCCTGTTCCTTTACCTGCTGGGTATTCCTCTGTCTCTTCATCTTGTTTATATTGCTGTGTTTGGGATGGTCTTTCCGTATTCTGGCAGTTTGCGGAATTCTCTTTATTGTGGAGTTTCCTTGCTGTGGGTGGGGTTGTACTGGTGGCTTGTCAAGGTTTCCTGGTTAGGGAAGCTTGTGTCAGTGTTCTGGTGGGTGGAGCTGGATTTCTTCTCTTTGGAGTGCAATGAAGTGTCTAGTAATGAGTTATGAAATGTCAGTGGGGTTGGAGTGACTTTGGGCAGCCTGTATATTGAAGCTCAGGGCTGTGTTCCTGTGTTGCTGGAGAATTTGCATGGTATGTCTTGCTCTGGAACTTGTTGGCCCTTGGGTGGTGCTTGGTTTCAGAGTAGGTATGGAGGTGTTTGATGAGCTCCTGTTGATTAATGTTCCCTGGAGTCAGGAGTTCTCTGGTGTTTTCAGGATTTGGACTTAAGTCTCCTGCTTCTGGTTTTCTGTGTTATTTTTACAGTAGCCTCAAGACTTCTCCATCTATACAGCACCATTGATAAAACATCTAGGTTAAAGATGACAAGTTTCTCCACAGTGAGGGACACCCAGAGAGGTTCACAGAGTTACATGGAAAAGAGAAGAGGGAGGAGGCAGATAGAAGTGACCAGGATGAGATGAGGTGGAATCAAAGAGGATAGAGCAAGCTAGCCAGCAATCACTTCCTTATGTGTGCTCCTTACCTGGACTGCTTAGAGATGTTCATGGAGTTTTACAGAGAAGAGAAGAGGGAGGAAGTCAATATTTAATTCAATAAAAATTGAATATTTAATTCAATATTAAAGAAAAAAACGAAGTCACAAAAATTATAATATATATATGTATATGAAGTTTGCTTTAAAAAAATGGATCTCTGTGTTTTTTTTTTTTCACAAAGAAATTATAGGTTATAAAAATGAAAATTAAAAGAGTAATAGAGGACTTAAAAAAATTAAAGAATGATAGTAAAAATATATCTAGGACTTTCTCTGGTGTTATTGAGGGCAGTGTGGGGAAAGTTCATTTTCAGATAGTTCCTTGATCTGGCTTATGTTTCTCAAGATCTATAGGCCCCTTCCTGTGTAGTCGATACTAACTACAGGATTTTAATCTATTGCACCTGTCACTTCCAAGGAGGTTCCCTATGTTTTAGCTTCTTCTGTTTGCTGGTCTCTTTAGTGTCTAATTTCCGCCCTGACACAAGGGGGAGGTGGTGTACACTTTTTTTAGGCTCACTTGTTCAGTCGTGCTGTGGGGAGGGAGGGATGCTGCAAAGAAATAAAACTGGTGTGTGCTCAAAGCGTCTTGGCTACACTGGGTTTGACCTCTGCTCACAGCATGTGTGCTTTCCCTGTCTACACTGGTTAGGCTCCAGGTTGCTCTGCCAGGAACTGTCTGAGGCTGGTCCTGGGTTGTATGCACTTCCCAGGTCTGAGACACTCAAGTTCAGGTACTAGGGTGCTCCTCAAAGGCGCAGACTCATTTGGGCCTGTGTTTTGTGCCCTTCCCAGGACAGAGCATCTCAGGTGACCAGGTGTTTGGCAAGCACAGTCGCTGTGACTTATCGCCTCTCCCGACCCTGCCACTCGGTTTTCTCGGTGTACAACTGGCGCACGGTCTTAGGTGGATGTTGACCATCCAGAATCCCAAGAAGTCTTGGCTAGCAATGAAGCCTGCTTGCAATTCGGTAGATTATGCCTCTCTGGGGCCGCGACTGCCCCCTTCTGGCTCTGGCTGCCCTCGCCTTCCTGTCACCGGAGGGGAATGGGTCGGCTTGCAGCAGGCTAGCTCTGCTCAGTCCTTTGTTCTGTGAGCGGGCCTCACAGTGTCTTAGGTTAGGGTTTTTCGCGGGGTAGCTATCCCACAGTGTGGTTTGCTATCCCAAGTTAGTTCCCTCAGATTGCCCTCGGGGCATTCAGGCCCTGTCCTTACTCTAAGCAATGCAGCCCCCGCCTCCCTGCCCAGCCCTTGCTTGCTAGTGGTGGTTGCAGGCATCTGTGCTGCTTCTCTGCTGGGGGAGGTACCATTGCGCATGTAACCTGTGGGTTTTAATTATTTATTTTTCCTCCTGGTTATGTTGCCCTCTGTGGTTCCAAGGCTCGCCACAGACTCAGTAGTGAGAGTTTTTCCTGGTGTTTGGAAACTTCTGTCTTTTCTAAGACTTCCTTCCTGAGACAGAGCTCCATCCCTACCTCTTTTCGCTCTCTTTTTATCTATTATATTTTTTCCTACCTCCTTTTGAAGACAATGGGCTGCTTTTCTGGGTGCCTGATGTCTTCTGCCAGCTTTCACAAGTTGTTTTGTGGAATTTACTCAGCGTTCAAATGTTCTTTTGATGAAATTGTGGTGGAGAAAGTGGTCTCCCTGTCCTATACCTCCCCCATCTTAGGACCGCCGCCCTAATACAGTGTTTTAATGTACAGAGTGATAGCGAGCCAGCTAGACAGATGGACTGAGCTTGATTGAAAAGAGGTGTAATATAATACATAATGCCTTAAAATGGACTTGAGCCTAGCAGCTTAGTACTTAGGGGCACAGTGCTAAACCGTGGAGTTATGCTAAACAAAACGTGAAAGTTACAGAACAAATTTGAGTTTCAGGGTCTAGATCTGACCTCTCCTCTAACTCTGCATTCCACACCTCAGGAAGTAATTTGCTTACCCATTCCCAAAGTCCTTTTTGGCTTATATATTTGGAACTTAAACTTATCTTGCCTGAAGGATTAGTTTTAGGCCTAGCAGACTATATTCTCCTTACTCTGAAGTTATTGTCATTTTCATTACGTACATACAGTAGGAAAATAAGGAGATAGACATAATTAAAAAGAAAGAAAACTAAAACATAAATTTCACCTCATGCTATCACTGAAAGATTCAGTTCAGTTCAGTCACTCAGTCATGTCCAATTCTTTCTCACCCCATGGACTGCAGCATGCCAGGCTTCTCTGTCTTTCACTGTCTTCTGGAGCTTGCTCAAACTCATGTCCATAAAGTCTGTGATGACATCAAAACATCTCATCCTCTGTCATCCCCTTGTCCTCCTGCTTTCAATCTTTCCCAGCATCAGGGTCTTTTCCAAGGAGTCAGTTCTTCGCATCAGGTGGCCAAAGGATTGGAGCTTCAGCTTCAGCATCAGTCCTTCCAATGAATACTCAGGACTGATTTCCTTTGGGTTGGACTGGTTGGACCTCCTTGCAGTCCAAGGGACTCTCAAGAGTCTCCAACACCACAGTTCAAAAGCATCAATTCTTCAGCACTCAGCTTTCTTTATATGCCAACTTTCACATCCATACATGACTACTGGAAAAACCATAGCTTTGACGAGATGGACCTATGTCTGACAAAGTAATGTCTCTGTTTTTTAATATGCTGTCTAGGTTGCTCATAGCTTTTCTTCCAAGGAGCAACTGTCTTTTAATTTCATAGCTGAAGTCACTATCTGCAGTGATTTTGGAGCCCAAAAGTATAAAGTCTATCACTGTTTCCATTGTTTCCCCATCTATTTGCCTTGAAGTGATGGGACTGGATGCCATGATCTTGGTTTTCTGAATGTTGAGCTTTAAGCCAACTTTTTCACTCTCCTCTTTCACT
Source organism: Bos grunniens (assembly GCF_055505025.1). Classification (NCBI taxonomy): domain Eukaryota; kingdom Metazoa; phylum Chordata; class Mammalia; order Artiodactyla; family Bovidae; genus Bos; species Bos grunniens. The sequence continues at coordinate 117,873,199 of NC_141194.1, read as the reverse complement.
TTCATCAAGAGGCTCTTTAGTTCTTCTTCATTTTCTGCCATAAGGGTGGTGTCATATGAATATCTGAGGTTATTGGTATTTCTCCTGGCAATCTTGATGCCAGCTTGTTCTTCACCCTGGCATTTCACATGATACACTCTGCATAAAGTTAAATAATCAGCATGACAATATACAGCTTTGATGTACTCCTTTCCTGATTTGGAACCAGTCTGTTGTTCCACGTCCACTTCTAACTGTTGCTTCTTGACCTGCATACAGATTTCTCAGGAGGCAGGTAAAAGGGTCTGGTATTTCCAGCTCTTTAAGAATTTTCCACAGTTTGTTGTGATCCACACAAAGGCTTTTGTGTAGTCAATAAAACAGAAGTAGATGTGTTTCACAGAGAAGGCAATGGCAACCCACTCCAGTACTCTTGCCTGGAAAATCCCATGGACAGAGGAGCCTGGTAGGCTGCAGTCCCTGGGGTCGCAAAGAGTCAGACGTGACTGAGTGATTTCACTTTCACTTTTCACTTTCATGCATTGGAGAAGGAAATGGCAACCCACTCCAGTGTTCTTGCCTGGAGAAACCCAGGGACGGTGGAGCCTGATGGGCTGCGGTCTATGGGGTCACACAGAGTTGAACACGACTGAAGTGACTTACTAGTAGCAGCAGCAGCAGCAGCAGCAGCGGATGTGTTTCTGGAATCCTCTTGCTCTTTCTATGATCCAGTGGATGTTGACAATTTGATTTCTGGTTCAGCTGGATTTTGTAAATCCAGCTTGAACATCTGGAAGTTCACAGTTCACATACTGTTGAAGCCTGACTTGGAGAATTTTGAGCATTACTTTGTTAGTGTGTGAGATGAGTGCAATTGTGTGGTAGTTTGAACATTCTTTGGCATTGCCTTTCTTTGAGATTGGAATGAAAACTGACCTTTTCCAGTCCTGTGGCCACTGCTGAGTTTTCCGAATTTGCTGGCATTTTGAGTGCAGCACTTTCACGGCATCATCTTTTAGGATTTGAAATAGCTCAGCTGGAATTGCTTTACCTCCATTAGCTTTGTTCATAAAGATGTTTCCTAAGGCCCACTTGACTTTGGACTTCCTTTGGACCCTAGGTGACCCCAATATGTAGAAACTCTTTGAAGAAATAATTCCTTCCTGTGAGCTGTGGGTTACTCTGAGATTCTGTCCTTCTTTCCTTCCTTCCTTGTCATTATTTAGTTGGATGAACTTGTACTAAAGCACTTAAAGTTTCTTTGCTTCAGGCTTCTCATGGTAAATTAGACAAATAAAACCTATTTAACTGGGATGTTGTGAGGATAAAGTGAGATGATTTATGTAAAATCATCCAGTGCCAGAATGAATGCATAAGAAGTGCTCATCCGACGTTAGGCCTGGTTTAAAATTTCAAATATGGGGATTTTCATATCAATCTAAAAAGCATTTGAACATATCCAGAGGGGTTACATGCAATTTACATGGAAACTTTTAAAAATGTACTTTCCCGGTTATTTTTCATAGACTAAGAAAGAGAAAAAACAAACCAAGATGTTACCGAAATAGTTTTTTAAAAAAGGAGAACTGTATAAGGTGAAAAGATGGCATTTTTATATCAGGTTTTTTTTTCTCTTGAAAACTGAGGCCATTCTTAGACTTTTCAGTAACTATACCACTGCAACAAGGGGGAAATGACATTTGGGGATTGAACTCAATATCAGTTACTCTCTAAAAAGGAGAATTGGTATCTTCCAAAGCAATAGCCAAGTCCATCCTGAAAGATGCTGTTTTAACTGGTTTGGAGTGCATCCTGGGTATCAGTAGTTTTTATAAGAATCTACGGTGCAGTCAGAATTGAGAACCAGTGCACTAGTTTACCTGGGGATCACTAAGGCTCAGTAGATACGATGTGAAATTGATCTTCCCTTTGGGTGATAGCACTTCACAATTATTTCTCAGTGAGGCATATTAGTTTTTAACCTCTCCTACTACTCTGCTGGCTACAGCAATTTCCTGCACATGACTATCATTTATTACTTCCCTGGCCACGATGGACTCTACCACTGCTATAAAACGCCTGGAAATTCTGGCCAATGTCTCAGTCAGGAAATCCCATTTGTGAAACTGTCTGTGTCTATACTAGAAAGCTGATGTTTGTCCAGCTGGGGCCATGAGTAGAGGAAGCGCATCAATAACATAAGGTCATGTCAAGATGTAACCAGTACAGATGGGTAGAGTCATGCAGCTGCTCACTGGATATTTTGAAATTTTGAGGGGGGAAATTCTAACTCAATTCTTAGGTTGTAGGAGAATTCAAATTTGAATAGACAACTTAATGAGATCAAATCTTTTTTTTTTTTTTCTGAGCAGCAGGGTTTGACAAACTTTGTTGGTAAAGGTCTAGATAATGAATACACTAGACTTTGTGGACCATATGGCTTTCTCAAAACTACTTAACCTCTTCCACTGTGATGAAAAAGTAGCCACAAATAGTGTAAACAAAGGGTTTCAATAACACTTCATTTACAAAAACAAGTGGCTGGCTAAATTCAGTCTTTGGGCTCCAACTTTGCTAACCTATGGTTTATAGACTGGTAAAACTTGTGTGATTTGGGATTATTGTATTCCTAGTATTGTTCATATGTGAAGCAATCATTTGATGCTTGGGACAAGAGTAATGACAGTGTGGAAAGACTGATATATACAGGAGAGCACACTTAGCTCACTGCTGGCATGGGGAATATCTGTGAACAGGATAGTGATAAAATTTAAGAGCCACTACAGGCTGATTTAAAACCTTTGTGCAGGTGGAATGCTTGAGTGTATCTTCAGGAATGAAGTGACTACAATCATACTGGAAATTGCTAAGGATGTTAATGACTCTGGATCACCAGGGAGCAACCAGAAAATGGGTGTTTGGAAAATGACTTTGTAATCCATATACCTTCAACAGTGATTTTTAAAATCCAAATTTAAAAATGGTAGGTCACCGAAGTTCATGCTGCTAAAGCAAGGGAAGTATCTCAAAATGGCAAATATAACTTTCGTGTTAAACTTACTTTGAGAAACAATCTGAGAATAGCTAAAAAGATGAGCCCCCCCAAAAGCATCTCCATTTTAATATTCCAATGATTGGTGGTACCCAGACAGGTCAGGAAATAGTAAATGGCAGCAGAAGATTTGAGTCATCCTATGTTCACAAAATGATAGGTTTGTAAGAGTCTAACCAGGTCGTGTTATGAAAAAAAAAAATTATTTTGAAAATTTCTTAATATTCAAAGTGTGGAAGGAGAAAATAAGGATAAAAGTAGAAGCTAGGAGTAGTTTTCTGCTTCCTTGCCTGGGGTATATGTGCACTGAATTGAGGATGAGTTAAATGAAACAGAGCTACAATATTCTCAATCTCCTACAGAAGAGTCTACAAACATGGCCCCACTGAGATTTGCACAATATCCTAAGGAAGTAGTATTTAGTGGTATCACCTTAATCTCTTTTCTTGGGCTCCAAAATCACTGCAGACGGTGACTTCAGCCATGCAGTTAAGATGCTGGCTCTCTGAAAGAAAAGCTAAGACAAACCTAGATAGCATATTAAAAAGCACACACATTAATTTGCCAACAAAGGTCTGTATAATCAAAGCTATCATTTTTCCAGTAGTCATGTATAGATGTGAGATTTGGATCATAAAGTAGGCTGAGTGCTGAAGAACTGATGCTTTTGAATTGTGGTGCTGGAGAAGACTACTGAGAGTTCCTTGGACTACAAAGAGATCAAACCAGTCAATCTTAAAGAAATCAATCCTGAATATTCATTGGAAGGACTTATACTGAAGCTGAAACTCCCAAAACTTTGGCTAGCTGATGTAAAGAGCCAATTCATTGAAAAAGATCCTGATTATGGGAAACATTGAGGGCAGAAGAAGGAGGTGACAGGATGAGAAGGTTGGATGGCATCACTGACTCAATGGACATTAGTTTGAGGAAGCTCCTGGAGACAGTGAAGGACAGGGAAGCCTGGTATGCTGCACTCCATGGGGTCACAGAGTCAAACACAACTTGGTGACTGAAAAACCACCACCATCTTAATCCCAGAGTTCCATATTCCAAATGCGTCTCTAAAGGAACAGATGCAAAATATCAAATAAAATTCAATCTTGTGCCACATATGTTCAAAACACATGTGTTGAATAAATAAATGGCAAGATAATTTTTATATTCTGCATAGATACACCATGTGAGTAGTACACTGGACCTAATGTTAAACATTCCCTATAGTAGTTTCTGAACCTGCTTTGGTTTATTCGATCAACCTGAAAGAGATGACACCCCATCTGCTTTAATGACTCATAATGAAGTGATGTTCAACCAAGAAAGAGAGGATGTGTCTGCCTCAAATTGGATGGAAGACCAAATCCTGTGCCGTATTTTCCTGTTCCTTGTGTGCGTGTGTGTGTGTGCTCAGTCATGCCTGACTCTTTGTGACCCTGTAGACTGTAGCCATCCAAGGTTTTCTCTCTATGGAATTCTCCAGGCAAGTATAATAGAGTGGGTTGCCCCTTCTCCAGGGAACCTTCCTGATCCAGGGATTGAACTTGTGTCTCCTGCATTGAAGGCAGATTCTTTATGGCTGAGCCACCACGGGAGCCCTCGTTGTAGCTTACTTACAGTTAATTCTAATAGATCCCCTGCCCTCATCTTCTCATTTAATTAACATTGTCCTGGTCTGCCTATTATGGAATCCTTGTTTTCTTTGCTGAATTTGATCATGGTGTACCACCAAATCCTTATGGATAAAGATGAGAAGATAAAGATCTGTCCTGCAACATGCTACTAATTTGAAATGTATATACCTAGGGGACTTCTGGGGCATTAATAAGTTAAAGTGTTGACTGACATAGTGATCAGTGATGCGAATTATCTGGAAATTATGATCTGCTTCAGATGAAATAACTATATATAGCACATTAAAATGGAAATTTAGGCAAACAGACATTGAAAAATACCCCAAATCAAACCTAAGTCCCCACACCTAGATGCAAAGTACGTGTGAATAACTGGCTGTACAAGTCTTAAACTTCGCATATCCATTAGAGACTACAGAAAGGGATCATGAGTGTTGGAGAAAGATAGGAGTATGCAGTGAATTCCATTTACTGGAGGTGAGAAGGAGGTGCCTGCCCCCATTCCCAAGCCTATTGGGAATAAGTTCAATGGGATGACTATGAGAGCTTAAGGCACGTTTCTGACACTGGAGTGTGAACCCCGTGGGCTCAGAAAGACACACTGGAGGGGAATGTAGCAACAACCTCAAGGAAACCGTAGCAAGAGGTTTCCAGTATGGGGGTGGGCTGTCTGAAGAATCCAAGAAGAATTGCAGAGTATAGGGAAAGAATCCACTACAGAATTGACCATGCCTGTATCCACGTGGACCACATAGGCAAATGGCTAAACCACAACTTACCTGAGTCTTGGTGAAACACCTTGGGATGCTCCCAGAGCACAAGAGGGTGAAAAGTCTGTTAGGTGCCACTCCCAAACCCTCTCCCATTTGCCTCCTGATCACCCCCAGGAGACTTTCAGCTGTCAGTTTCTCATTACCTCCCAGGTTTTGATGAGGTAGAGGCTTTCTGCCCTGCCTCCCCCAGAATTGAGCTGCGGAATACAAACAGCTTATGAACAGTCTACAGCTGGCTCCTCCACTGTGTGCATGCCCACAGCACACACAGCTGCCAGCTCGCCCCTTTGTTTCAATGTTACCATTTGAATGTGTGGCACATGGACTTTGAGGAGCTGGCACCTTTGACTAGTCTTCCTTTTGAAATTATGTGTGTAATAAACTGTCTGAACATAAAAATATATCATTGTGTCCTCACCAGTTGAATCATTCAGTCCTTGGCTTTGGCCTCGCCTTTTCTTTTGTATGGAATCCATTTTAAATGCTTCCCAGGCCCAGAAAATACATCAGTAATTGCCCATGGTGGTACCAGAGAAGTAGGAATGTGCCTGGACCACCTATCTTCAATGTTTGATCTCCATCCTGGTGATGCAAAGGCCCCGAGAAGGGTATATGGTTGGTATCACCAAAAGAATCCGAAAAGTAGTGGCCAGAGGAGTAAGCGAGTGGCATCCTAGAAAACAATGAAATAACGTATCTGAAAGGATGGGTGCTCAACTGTATCAAATGCCACTGAGAGAGGCTGATGGAAGAGAGGATTGAACAGTGCATTGGACAGTATAAAGAGAGAAGTAGGGAATAACTGAGTAAGCATGTGACCCTGAGAGATTTTGTTTGTTTGAACTTTTGTTTGAAGAAGGGGTTCATTCCAACATGTTTTACATGATAAGAATGATGTTGTAGAGAGGTGAGATATTGATGATGCAATAGAAAGAATTACTGCAGTGAGGTCCCTGAGCAGGAAGAAGGTTTGGACTCTATTGTACCACCAGAGGGGCTTGCTTTCAGCATGTAAAGTTAATTGATTGTGTTGGGAAGGAGGACAGAGTATGTGGATATGGACAGAGGTTGTTTGACAGGTTTGATGGTTGAACATGTAGGATTTCTCTTCTGAGTGCTCCTGTTTTCTCAGTGGACTACAGATCAAGGTCAGCAGGTAAGAATGTTATGGATTAAGAAAGGGGAAGGTGCAAATATTTCTCACATTCTGTAGGTTGCCTTTTCATTTTGTTGATTCTTTTCCTGTGCAGAAGCTTTTTAGTTTGATGTAGTCCCACTCATTAATTTTTTACTTCTGTTGCTTGTACTTTTGATGTCATATCCAAAATAAATCATTGTCAAGACCAGTATCAAGGAGCTTTTCCCTTTTGTTTTCTTCTTGGAGTTAAATAGTATCAGGTTTTATGTTTAAGTCTTTATTTCAGGTTTATTTTTGTGAGTTGTGTAAGACCTTTAATGTTCTTGTCACAAAAAGGAAATGGCAATTCTGTGACTTGGTGTTAGCTCTGGTAAACATTTTGGAATATGTAAGTATTTCAAATTAATACATTATACACCTTCAACTCACACAATGTTACATGTCAATTGTATCTCAGTAAATCTGGGGAAGATAGTAGGTGCTCAGTGAGTATTTGCTGAGTGAATAGATGAGAAAAAAATGGAGAAAGTGAAAAATAACAGTTGAAGAGGGAGAGTGTAAGCATGAAACGAGCAGGAGAAACACTACAGGATTTTTGGACAGAAGGAAGGCACACTTGGCAGTCCTGGCCATGAGTTTAGAGGTGAGACCAATCTGTGTCTTTGTGTTTTTCTCTGGTTACATTTAGCTGCTTGTGTGCAGCTGAGGAGTAAGTAGGAAAGTGAATTTAATGTTGACTGGAGTACTGCCAGGAGCGATCCAAATTTCAGAATGAATTAATGTTTCTATCAGCAGGTACCATTTTGTCAATTATAGGTAACTTGAAACTCTTGGGACTTTGTCAACACTATAGGAGATATTTGAATAAGTACTGGGGAATTGTTTAGGACAAAACAAAGTAAAACAAAAAACCTTAATGACTGAACTCAGATTTAGGAAATTAGAACTAATAACAAAAGCATGGTCACTGACCATCTGGAAACCAGACTTCCTTCACTGCTGAAGATTAGTGGAGGGGGGACCTATAAAGGAACTGATGGTAATTCTGATTTTTGCCTGAATAATTGCTGATATTTCAATTCTGATTCTATTTTCAGAGTGTAGGAACTGTGCTCTATGAAGTATCAGGGCAGAAGCAGCTTGTAACCTTTATGTACTGAAGATGGAATGGTTGAAAGGTTCAAAACAGAGTTCACAGATGTTTTGGGTATCTTTCCAGGTGAGAACTGCAAGTTATTCCCTTCTCTCTGTACTGAACCTCTGCCAAACTCAACAGCACTGGGGCAGCAGGAGGTAGTGGCTCTAGTAGACTTCCCTTGATGATCCACCGCAGATACGATCTTAGCAACAAAAAGGCTCAGTCTCAGCCACAGCCATGGGCAACTGGAACAATCTCCAGTGAGGAAATCAGGAACATCTAGGGCCAGGGAGTGGCCACTGACCTGTAGGAGGTCTGGCAGAAAGCTCGGGGCTACCTCCTGAGATGGTGTCTGCAGGGCATGACAGTGACATGACTTTGGGCAAACTGTTATTAAAACCAGCTGAGAGTTTCAAGACTAGAATGTACAGGCCCTGAATTAAGGTAGGAAGTCAAGATACAGAGCAAAGGCCTTGGGGTAGTGAGGATCAGAGCTGTCATACACTGAAATTTAATGGTGCTGAAATGCCTGGTCTCAAGGCAATGGGATCAGCTAGATTTTCTCTAAGGAGTCTGGTCTTTGACTCTGAATACATTGTATAAAAATCAAGCAATCTGGGTACAGTTAAGGACTTTTTAAAATTTATATGGGTCCTGATGATAACTGAACATTTCAAATCCATCTATAAAACATGTTGCTGCAGTAAACACAACCATCTTGCTGAACAAAACAGCTCATCTTACAAAACAAAGAACAAGGCCTCTATAGAGTTTCTATAGATTTGGAACCAGAAAGTCAGAACACTTGCAAGTCATGATATGCAAAAGAATAGCTCCTTAGGAATCAGAGGACATAGCTGATTGCACAGGTTGAAAAATACTTTCAGTTTATGAGTTTTTCAGATCAATTTACCCAGACCTATAAAAAGATTTTCTGGAATGTCTACTATATGAAATAGTACAGTGAATTGGCATGCAAAAACCTACATCTGATTCCTTTAATTTAATTGGGGCATAGTTGCTTTACAGTGTTGTGTTAGTTGCTGCTGTACAACAAAATGAGTCAGCTATACATGTATACATATATATTCCCTCCTTCTTGAACCTCCCTCCCACTTCCGCCCATCATACCTGGCTAGGTCCTTACAGAGCACTGAGCTGAGCTCTCTGTGCTATAAAGCAGCTTCCCACTAGCTCTCTATTTTACACATGTGTATGCATGTGAGCTCAGTCATGTCCAACTCTGTGACCCCATGGACTACAGCCCACCAGGCTCCTCAGTCCATGCAATTTTCCAGGCAAGAATACTGGGGTGTGTTGCCATTTCCTCCTCCAGGGGATCTTCCTAACCTGAGGATTGAACCTGGTGTCTTGTGTCTTCTGCACTGGCAGGCAGATTCTTTACCACTGGGACCGCATGGTAGTGTGTGTGTATGTATATATATATATATGTATATATATATATATCCTGCTTTCTCAATTCATCCTACCTTCACCTTCCACTGCTGTGTCCACAAGTCCATTCTGTACTAGTTTCATCAGTTCAATTTTTATAGATTCCATATATGTTAATATACAATATTTGTTTTTTTCTTTCTGACTTCACTCTGTATAACAGGCTCTAGGTTCATCTAACTTACTAGAACTGACTCAAATCCATTCCTTTTTATGGCTAAGTAATATTCCATTATACACACACACACACACACACACACATCACATCTTTATCCTTTCATATGTTGATAGACATTTAGGTTGCGTCCATGTCCTGACTCTTATAATATTATAAATAGTGCTGCAATGAACACTGGGGTGCATGTCTTTTTGAATTATAGTTTTCTTAGGGTATATGCCTAGTAGTGGGATTTCTGTGACCATATAACTTGTAAATAAACCTGCAGTCTGATCAAGTCAATTGAACTTTATTAAACATATTGTATACATTGTTGCCACAGTGGTGGTGAGACTGGTATCATTTCTGCCGCCTCCTAATAATAATGTAACTTAGGTGATACTGCTGGTCTGAAGCCCTGTAACCTTCAGTGGATTCCTCAAATGTCTCTTTGAAACAAGTGACAGGGAATGGATTAGGGATGTTTTAGTTCAGAGTGAAGTAATATTTGCTAAACAGACAAAAATACTGAGATGCAGAGAGAGAGAGATGTATTGAATTGTGTTCATTAATTCATGCTTCCTGACCTGGGTATTGAACCTGTGTGTCTTATGTTCAGTGTTTAAGTATGTGTTCGGTGATTACTATTAACCAACTACTAAGCAAGCCGCTGATGCAGAAACCATGGTCCTTGTGGTTGACAAGCTTGCTAAAGTAGGAAGGCAGATTCTCAGAATGACTTGTCATTTTCCCACTAGCTACCTTTTAGTTTTCTTGTTATTACTAACAAATACTAAAAATCATTAAGCTATTTCTAGCATGATGTGATACTAGAGTCTATAGTTAGACAACCCTTATTTGCCTAATACCATATTTTTTCCTCATTAAAATAGCAATCAGTTTCATGAAGACAAAGCAACTGTCAGTAGTGGCTCAGTGCTGCTCTCACTACTCCAACAAGGCATGGGTAAAGAAAACACCACAATAATGGCATCTTGAGTTCATTGCATTTATAGTTTTTAATGGCATATCTTAAAATTAAGGCTTAGATAGGATGATCTTAGCACTTAAATGTGGAAAAATCAAGCACATTCTGTTCCTTAAGCTGGACAGAAAACTAGTAAAAACTATAGCAGAAACCATTTCACCTCCCAAAATAGAGGAACTGTTGATTGAATTCATATCTCTGAACATCCAGTCAGTTTAAGTTTTATGTCAAACTACAAATTGTCATTGACGCCTATCATCAACATAGAGCTTTTCTACCAAAAATCCACTTTTCCGGGGTGAATTCATCTCCTGCCTCTCAGAAAAACTTCAAATATATTTTCAAATGTGTAATATTCAATACCTCTCAGAAACCCAGAGGAAATCCCCAAAGAATTTCATATCTAAGCATAGCTAATGTGAGGATGAATCAGATTTCCGAGTGAGTCTCTGAAACATTCTTAGGAAGTGTGTGACCAGTCTGCAGAATGAGACTGTAGCCCTGCACATAATGAAAAGTCCAGCCCTGCACTTGCAAAATGTGGCAGGTGCTAAAGCTATCAGCTGCATCAGTGAGTCAACCCAGCTGTGATGTTCTTATTCTGAGCTGTAAATGAAAAAAAAAAGAGAGAGAGAGAGAGAGAGAAAGAAAACTTCCTGGAATCCACTGCTGTGTCATCTGAGGGGCATGAAATATTTCTGCAAGTGTGTTTGTGAATGGCTTAGAAAAGAATGCTCTGGACTAGGAGGCGGAGCTGGGTTCTAGTCTTTGCTTTGTAATTTCGGGAAGCCACACATCCATTTATCTTGATTGTTCTTTTAACCCAGCCTCATCCAAGCAGCACAGACCAACAGATGTGAGCCATAGATTGTGAAGGAACAGCCCTTCCTCACTCCTACCTGCTCTCTGTCTGCTCCCATTTGAATCTTGACCCACTTAGGTCTAGAAACTAGGCACAACCTATCTTTAATAATTCTGCATCTGCACCTCCAAACTTCCTCTTTCAATTGGGTCACTTTGTGTATCCTTAACTTTCCCTCAAGCACTCTGCTCAGACTATCCTTCCTGTTTGACTTTGAATTAGACACACTTAGAGAGGGTCTCCTGTCCAAATGACACCTTGAAGGCCCCATGGCTGTTGGAATTGATGTCTGCTTAGTATGCTGGATTGGATGGGGACACAATGGGACTCAGTTTTCCCTCTGTAAAATGAAGACATGATGTAAATGAGAGTGCAGTGACTTCCTGCCCTCTCATTACAAAGAAATGATTGTTCAGTTAAAGGACTAAGTAAATAGTAATGTCATAGGAAGATACACCTTTCTGTAAATGTTCATATTTTAAATTCTGCCTGTTTTGCTTATGATTAACAGTAGAACTATAGGATTTAGTTATTATACACAAGAAAGCTAAACAATTTGCTTAATTATGTCAGAGGAGTAAAATAAAATTTAGTGGCTTATATATATAAGTCAATGGAAATCATTGACTTCTTGATACTCAGAAAGACATATTTAAGGGAGTGATTTTTACCTCCTTGTCCCAACCAAGGGAACTACCACATCTGTATTCTGTATGTCCACTCCATCCTTCACTCCTTTCATAGCTTCTCCCATGAGAGATCACGTGTGTTCCATTGCTTGGTCAGATAGAGTTATTATTACAGTTTTCATCATTGGGCACATTTACTAGACCTTTAAGACTTGGTGTAAAATGATTTTCCTCTTTCACTTCCTACTACATTTTAAATGAAAACAATTTCAATTTCAATAATAGAAGACCCTTAGAGGCTGTAAAGACCTGAAAGCAACTAAGCTACTGGTTGAGGTCACTCAGCAGAAGTTGATTCAGCCCCTTTAGAGAAGGTATGAAGTTGTGTAAGCATTGGTATATAAACCTGTTAATGTCAGTCGGACCACAGTATTGATAAGGTCATCAGTTATCCTTGTGACTGTCTTCAGTACACGGCTTCCTCCAGCTAGTGTGTCTTTTTCTCTAAAAGCTCCCATAGAAATTCTTGGCCCTACTTTGTTCTGCAGGAAAAACAAACCATTCTTCCTAGGGTTCCAATGCTGGTAGACTAACTCAAGTTCAAGCATTAATGGTTTATCCCTGTGAGGGTGATACTTTGGAACAGAGGGCCTCCTAGACAAGACACATATCTACATGTGAGGATAAATGGTCATGGCAGAAAAAGGGCCCAATTCTTTTCCCATAAGAACCCAAAGAAATCTTTTGGCTGACCTGACAGTATTGGATACCAGTGCAGAAGTGGCTTCACTCAACCAATACTCACCTAACCCAAACCAACTGCCAACCTTGAATTTCCAGCACGTGATAGCAATTCCCATTTGTGCTACCTACATAAAGTGCCCTGATTCCTTTTATGACTTAGCTGGGTAGAGACAGAAACAAAACAGAAATGAAACACTGAGTGTCTACAGACAAAAGCAGTGCTAGGCATACTCCCTATTCACTTACATAGCAACATCCGTTGGCTCTGCTGTCTGTGCTGGTGAAATTTTCATGTCATGAACAGACAGTGTCACTGCTATGATAATACCCACTAAATTTGTGTAGCACTTTGCTATTAGAAAAAAGCTTTCATCTCTATTTAATCTTCTTGGTACATGAATGAGTTCAGTTTCCTATCTAATTTATTCTGCCCCACTTAAGACATTAACAAACACATATTTCAATATAACATTCATTATGACTACTGTCCTAAATCTGGGTAATGTCAATTGATGTGGACCCGAAGATTTGGCTCAAAACCAATTTCCATTCAATTTAATCAGTATTTATTTTCCCAATTCTCCACAAATATATTAATATGTGGAAGTTACAGGGAATTAATGTTCAGTTCAATATAAGGACAGACTTTCTAAGCAACAGCATTGTTCAAAAATGGCACAGACTGTCTCAAGAAGTAGTGAGCTCCTTGTCATTACAGGCATCCAACAGATGGCTGGTTGATCACATGCAGAGAAATTATAAAGTTGTCTAATTAGATACCAGCATGGTGTAGATGATTTCAGTCCCAATATTGTTAAGCCCATGAAACATATTTGTCTAACTATCTAGCCTGTGGTCTATGATTCATCATCTTTATGAATTGTAGTTAATCCAAAGGCCCATCATTTTAGAAACGTCTTATTTTTCTAGGGCTTGGTTTCAAAGATAAATGATTTTTGTAATCTCATGAACACACAACCATTTAAGAACTTTCTGCATTTCGTATTTCAGGTTTGAGTATAAATTGACAAATGTTATTTGTGTATGGATTCTGAATATATATATCATAACATGTGTCACACCTGTTGAAAAAAAGAAAAAAAAAAGAAGCTGTGTTAGTCAAGGCAAGTTGTAACAAGTTTGAAATACTCATATCTCTAAATCTTTTCAAATTCACACATTCCCATAACAAAATACAAGATGATCTTTCCTCTGTAAAAATGATAGCAACAACCATTCATCTGTCAGGACCTGTCAGATTCACCACCCACTTCAGCACACCAATTTCCATAGTGAGGACCACATAGCACTTGCCTGTCTCCTCAGTGCCAAAGCAACTCCTGGAGTTGTTAATCCATTTTCTAGGAGACAAGGTATTTTAATGAACACTACACAAAAGCTCTCAATTCAGATTTAAATGAACATTCTGCTAAATTCACACCAGCCGGACCTTTTCAACACCCCTGCATTCTTCGCACTCAGGGACATCAACCCATAGTACGTCGTGTCTAGACTTTCCCTCACCCTGCAGCCAGATTTTCTGCATACAGCAGGATGGCTCAAAATCTTCTGTGGTGCTTACTTGATCAACGATAAAATAGTGCAGCCTTGTTATGCCTCACACGGGGAAAGGACCTGGTTTGTGATCACTATTCCCTCTGTCCAGCCGTTTCTCTCCAATTCTCTTATCTCCTATCAATATAAGCACAGAGAATGAAACAGCAAGTCCACTGCACAAATTTGTGGTATGCACACTGTAATTAATGGTCATCAGAATCATGTGCAGTGCTGGTTCAAAAGCAGACGGCAGGAGCCCTACCTCAAGAATTTCAGATTCAGTAGTCTAGAGTGGAGCCTGGTAACTTACATGACTAGCAAGCTCTTAGGTGGTCCAGGAATCACACTTGAAGCATAACTGGTGTAAGGAGAAATCTAACAAGGTAATTAGTTGCCTGTCTTCCTCATTACAGACAACACCAATCTCTATGAGTGAATTTCTTAGAGCCCTTTCAATTATCTTCTGATAAGGAAGTTCCCCTTTCTTTTCTCCAACAGGGTGAATGTCCATAAAGCCCCTGATGTATGCTTTTCATTACTCTGCACCTTTTCCTCTAGTCTTAGGCTTTAGAAACACTGTTTTTAAGTAAGATCTGCAAGGGGTGTGTATTAGTTTCCTGGGGCTGCTGTAACAAAGTACCACAAACTAAGTGACTAAGGGAAAAGAACTTTATCCTCTCACAGCTCTGGAGGCTAGAAGGTGGGGATCAAGACATCAGCAAGGTTGGTTCTTGCTAGGGGCTGTGTGGGAGAACATGCCGCTCTCCTGAGAGCGGTTCTGGTGGTTTCTGGCAATCTTTGGAATTCCTGGCCTTGTGGGTGGGTTACCCCATCTCTGTTTTCAGGTGCATTTGACATTTACCCGGTGTGCATGTCTGTATATAGTTTCCCCCCTTTTATAAGGATATCAGTCATACTGGATCAGGGCCCAATCTACATAATTGTAACCATTACCAAGACCCTATTTCCAAATAAAGGTCACATTTGGGAGGGGGAGACAGCTCAAATCATAACAGGGTTTCAGGGCTCCATGATTACTTGACTTTCTTTAATTATAGGCTGTTTGAAGACTTTGTCTTCAGCTTTGGATCCTAGTCACCAGTCTGGGGGTTGAGGAAATGTCCTGCTTCACAACCTATTATAAATACATTCATGGGGGATGGTGGGGGGGGCGAGGCAGAGCTTTATTGACAGCTGTCTTGAATGTGGTCTATTATGAATTACCCTGGAGGAAAGAAAAAGTGATGTCTCTTAGGGTAAGCACTCCTTCATTTCTCTTCTTTGGCTACAACTTCCCTGAACATTATTGTTTGTCTATTTTTTCACATGATTAGTAGGATTAGATAGTTCAAAACATCAGTAACAAAAAAAAATGTAAAAACCATGCAACACTTGTTGGATTTAGATTTTGTAGATTAATAAGAAGGCAAATAGTTTGATGACATGTCTATTCAGTGATCTGTCTTTTCGTCTGTTCAAGACATCTTTGGTGTTCCTCTGTAAGTATCCTCTGTAAGTATCTCCAATTTTCTAAAAACACCTTTTGCAATACCTGGTTATGTTTATCTCTAAATATTTTATGTATACAAAGTAATGGAAAGAATCTTACTTTTATTAACAACTTGTGTGGGGATCACCCCCAGTGGAGAGTTCTGTTTCTTTTCGGTGGTTTAATAAAGCCAGGCAAAAAGTTGAACCTGAGGACGTGTATTTTTGTAGGTATAAGGGAATGTGAGCAGACAGATCTTGCTCTGCAGTGAGACAGGAAAATAGAAACATATTCGTCTGAGAAAGAGGGAATGAGGAACAGGGATAGATCAGGAATGAATGGGGTCTTGATGTGCAGGAAGACCAAAAACTGACTATGATAGAAAAAAAAAAAAAAAAACAGTATTTAATGGGGCCTTTCTACATGGTGTGTTTGTGTCCTCTGAGAGGATGTCAAGATTGGATTAGACAAGCAAGAAATTTATTGAGGGAAAATATTATAAGGGAAAAAAGTGGAATGAGGTGAAAAAAGATGGGGAATATCTGTAGACTACACTGCTGATCTGACACTTGTCCAAGAGAGAGTGAAGGAAGGAAGGACTGGGTAGGAAGAATCTCCAAGTGTAATGTGACAAAGTTTCCATCAGGCTGCTATCAGTATTCTACAAGGTACTGAGCTAATCACTGACATTCCTCTGTGCCATAAGATGAATTATGTTCTAGAATTTAAAATATTGTCCTCTTTTGGTTTTCTTGAATTAAAAGTATAACATGATGGCAAAGAGATAGCAGTTTAGAGTTTGGCAGATTTGTGTTCAGTTCCTTCATGTGTTCTTGAAAATGATTTTATCTTTTTAGTCTTTTCTTTCTTTATTTGTAAAAGAGAATAATATTAGTATCCACTTTATAACATTTTTTCTCACTTTATTCTCATTATAACCCCAGAGAAAAGATACCATTTACCCTTTGTATTTCATTTAAAAAAATCTATTTATATTGTCATTTGGTTGATTTACAATGTTGTGTTAGTTTCAGGTGTACAGCAAAGGGAATCAGTTATACATATATATCTATCTATCCACTTTTTTAGATTTTTTTCCATATAGGTTGTTGCAGATTATTGAGTAGAGTTCCCTGTGCTACACAGTAGGTCCATACTAGTTACCTATTTTATATATAGTGTGTGCATGTTAACCTCAGTCTCCCAATTTATCACTATGACCTTTACCCCCTTGGTAACCATAGATTTCCTTTCTATATCTGTGACTCTATTTCTTTTTTATAGGTAAGTTCATTTGCCTCCTTTTTTTA
The DNA here is from genome assembly GCF_055505025.1 of Bos grunniens. Taxonomy (NCBI): domain Eukaryota; kingdom Metazoa; phylum Chordata; class Mammalia; order Artiodactyla; family Bovidae; genus Bos; species Bos grunniens. The sequence continues at coordinate 117,856,297 of NC_141194.1, read as the reverse complement.
AGATTTCACATATAAATAATATCACATGATATTTGTCTTGTGATACGTGTCTGATTTATTTCACTCATTATGACAATGTCTAGGTCCATCCATGTTGCTGCAAATGGCATCATTTTCCCCTTTTTTATGGGAAAATTCCATTGTATACGTGTGCCGCATCTTCTTTATCCATTAATCTGTCCATGGACATTTAGGTTGTTTCCATGTCATGGCTGTGGTAGATAGTGCTGATATGAACATTGGGGTGCATATAATTTTTTGAATTATGGTTTTCTCAGAAACATGGTAGCTCATTTTTAGTTCTTTAGGGAATCTCCATACTGTTCTCCATAGTCAGTTAGTTCAGTCGTGTCCGACTCTTTGCGACCCCATGGACTGCAGCACGCCAGGCTTCCCTGTCAATCACCAACTCCCGGAGCTTGCTCAAACTCCTGTCAATCGAGTTGGTGATGCCATCCAATCATCTCATCCTCTGTTGTCCCTTTCTCCTCCTGCCTTCAATCTTTTCCCAGCATCAGAGTCTTTTCCAAGGAGTCAGTTCTTCGCATCAGGTGCCAAAGTATTAGAGTTTCAGCCTCAGCATGAGTCCTTCCAATAAACATTCAGGACTGATGTCCTTTATGATGGACTGGTTTGATCTCCATGCAGACAAAGGAACTCTCAAGAGTTTTCTCCAACACCACAGTTCAAAAGCATCAATTCTTCAGGGTATATCTTTCTTTATAGTCCAACTTTCACATCCATACATGACTACTGGAAAAACCATAGCTTTGACTAGATGGTCATTTGTTGGCAAAGTAATGCCTCTGCTTTTTAATACACTGTCTAGGTTTGTCATAGCTTTTCTTCCAAGAAGCAACTGTCTTTTAATTTCATGGCTGCAGTAACCATCTGCAGTGACTTTGGAGCCCAAAACAATAAAGTCTGTCACTGATTCCATTGTTTCCCCATCTATTTGCCATGAAGTGATGGCACCGGATGCCATGATCTTTGTTTTCTGAATGTTCAGATTTCAGCCAGATTTTTCACTCTCCTCTTTCACTTTCATCAAGAGGCTCTTTAGTGCTTCACTTTCTGCCGTAAGGGTGGTGCTGTGTATCTGAGGTTATTGATATTTCTCCTGGCCATCTTGATTCCAGCTTGTGCTTCATCCAGTCCCACCTTTCAGATGATGTACTCTGCATGTAAGTTAAATAAGCAGGGTGACAATATTCAGCCTTGATATACTCCTTTCTCAATTTGGAACCAGTCTGTTATTCCATGTCCAGTTCTAACTGTTGCTTCGCAGGTAAGGTGGTCTGGTATTTTGATCTCTTAAAGAATTTTAAGAGTTTGTTGTGATCTACACGGTCAAGGGCTTTGGCATAATCAATAAATCTGCAGTGGATGTTTCTAGACCGCGCATAAGTGCGGGCGGCTGCGAAGGTGCACAAACGCGGCCAAGAAAAGCTACCCCATGTCCGAGGTCAGGGGCAGTGGCCGAGAGGAGCTACCTCACGTCCGAGGTCAGGGGCGGTGTCCGAGAGTGCCAGGCTGCAATGGCACAGGAATGGCAGAGAGGAGCTACCCCACGCACGAGGTCAGGAGCTGCGGCTGAGAGGAGCAACCCCAGGTCCAAGGAGCGGTGGTTGCGCAGGCGCAGGAGGGCCTAGAGGAGCTAGCTACTCCACGTTCAAGGTCAGGAAGGGTGGCGGTGAGGAGATACCCCTCATCCAAGGTAAGAGAAACCCAAGTAAGACAGTAGGTGTTGCAAGAGGGCATCAGAGTGCAGACACACTGAAACCATAATCACAGAAAACTAGTCAGTCTAATCACACTAGGACCACAGCCTTGTCTAACTCAAAGAAACTAAGCCATGCCCTCAGGGGCTACTCAAGATGGGCAGGTCATGGTGGAAAGGTCTGACAGAATGTGGCCCACTGGAGAAGGGAATGGAAACCACTTCAGTATTCTTGCCTTGAGAACCCCATGAAAAGCAAGAAAAAGGCAAAAGTATAGGATACTGAAAGAGGAACTCCCCAGGTCAGTAGGTGCCCAATATGCTACTGGAGATCAGTGGAGAAATAACTCCAAAAAGAATGAAGGGATGGAGCCAAAGCAAAAACAATACCCAGTTGTGGATGTGACTGGTGATAGAAGCAAGGTCCAATGCTGTAAAGAGCAATATTGCATAGGAACGTGGAATGCCAGGTCCATGAATCAAGGCAAATTGGAAGTGGTCAAACAGGAGATGGCAAGAGTGAACGTCGACATTCTAGGAATCAGCCAACTAAAATGGACTGGAATGAGTGAATTTAACTCAGATGACCATTATATCTACTACTGTGGGCAGGAATCCCTTAGAAGAAATGGAGTAGCCATCATGGTCAACAAAAGAGTCCAAAATGCAGCACCTGGATGCAATCTCAAAAATGACAGAATGATCTCTGTTCATTTCCAAGGCAAACCATTCAATATCACAGTAATCCAAGTCTATGCCCCAACCAGTAATGCTGAAGAAGCTGAAGTTGAACGGTTCTATGAAGACCTACAAGACCTTTTAGAACTAACACCCAAAAAGATGTCCTTTTCATTATAGGGGACTGGAATGCAAAAGTAGGAAGTCAAGAAACACCTGGAGGAACAGGCAAATTTGGCCTTGGAATACGGAATGAAGCAGGGCAAAGGCTAATAGAGTTTTGCCAAGAGAACGCACTGGCCATAGCAAACATCCTCTCCCAACAACAGAAGAGAAGACTCTACACATGGACATCACTAGATAGTCAACACCAAAATCAGATTGATTATATTCTTTGCAGCCAAAGATGGAGAAGCTCTATACAGTCAGCAAAAACAAGACCAGGAGCTGACTGTGGCTCAGACCATGAACTCCTTATTGCCAAATTCAGACTTAAATTGAAGAAAGTAGGGAAAACCACTAGACCTTTCAGGTATGACCTAAATCAAATCCCTTATGATTATACAGTGGAAGTGAGAAATAGATTGAAGGCACTAGATCTGATAGATAGAGTACCTGAAGAACTATGGACTTAGGTTCATAATATTGTACAGGAGACAGGGATCAAGATCATCCCCATGGAAAAGAAATGCAAAAAAGCAAAATGGCTGTCTGGGCAGGCTTACAAATAGCTGTGAAAAGAAGAGAAGTGAAAAGCAAAGGAGAAAAGGAAAAATATAAGCATCTGAATTCAGAGTTCCAAAGAATAGCAAGAAGAGATAAGAAAGCCTTCCTCAGCAATCAATGAAAAGAAATAGAGGAAAACAACAGAATGGGGAAGACTAGAGATCTCTTCAAGAAAAGTAGTGGTACCAAGGGAACATTTCATGCAAAGATGGGCTCGATAAAGGACAGAAATGGTATGGACCTAACAGAAGCAGATTATTCAGAAGAGTTGGCAAGAATACACAGAAGAACTGTACAAAAAGATCTTCATGACCAAGATAATCACGATAGTATGATCACTCACCTAGACCCAGACATCTTGGAATGTGAAGTCAAGTGGGCCTTAGAAAGCATCACTACGAACAAAGCTAGTGGAGGTGATGGAATTCCAGTTGAGCTATTCCAAATCTGGAAAGATGATGCTGTGAAAGTGCTGCACTCTATATCCCAGCAAATTTGGAAAACTCAGCAGTGGCCACAGGACTGGAAAAGGTACGTTTTCATTCCAATCCCAAAGAAAGGCAATGCCAAAGAATGCTCAAACTACCACACAATTGCACTCATCTCACATGCTAGTAAAGTAATGCTCAAAATTCTCCAAGCCAGGCTTTAGTAATATGTGAACCGTGAAATTCCAGATGCTCAAACTGGTTTTAGAAAAGGCAGAGGAACCAGAGATCATATTGCCAACATCCGCTGGATCATGGAAAAATCAACAGAGTTCCAGAAAAACATCTATTTCTGCTTTATTGACTGTGCCAAAGCCTTTGACTGTGTGGATCACAACAAACTGTGGAAAATTCTGAAAGAGATGGGAATACCAGACCACCTGACCTGCCTCTTGAGAAACCTATATACAGGTCAGAAAGCAACAGTTAGAACTGGACATGGAACAACAGACTGGTTCCAAATAGGAAAAGGAGTACGTCAAGGCTGTATATTGTCACCCTGCTTATTTAACTTTTATGCAGAGTACATCATGAGAAACGCTGGGCTGGAATAAGCACAAGCTGGAATCAAGATTGCTGGGAGAAATATCAATAACCTCAGATATACAGATGACACCACCCTTATGGCAGAAAGTGAAGAGGAACTCAAAAGCCTCTTGAGGAAAGTGAAATAGGAGAGTGAAGAAGTTGGCTTAAAGCTCAACATTCAGAAAATGAAGATCATGGCATCGGGCGCCATCACTTCATGGGAAATAGATGGGGAAACAGTGGAAACAGTGTCAGACTTTATTTTTGGGGGCTCCAAAATCACTGCAGATGTTGACTTCAGCCATGAAATTAAAAGACGCTTACTCCTTGGAAGGAAAGTTATGACCAAACTAGATAGCATACTGAAAAGCAGAGACATTACTTTGCCAACAAAGATCCATCTAGTCAAGGCTATGGTTTTTCCTGTGGTCATGTATGGATGTGAGAGTTGGACTGTGAAGAAAGCTAAGTGTTGAAGAATTGATGGTTTTGAACTGTGGTGTTGGAGAAGGTGCTTGAGAGTCCCTTGGACTGCAAGGAGATCCAACCAGTCCATTTTATAGGTGATCAGCCCTGGGTGTTCTTTGGAAGGAATGATGCTAAAGCTGAAACTCCAGTACTTTTGCCACCTCATGTTAAGAGTTAACTCATTGGAAAAGACTCTGATATTGGGAGGGATTGGGGACAGGAGGAAAAGGGGACGACAGAGGATGAGATGGCTGGATGGCATTACTGACTCGATGTTACATTAGTTTGAGTGAACTCCGGGAGTTGGTGATGGACAGGGAGGCCTGGCGTGCTGCAATTCATGGGGTCGCAAAGAGTCGGACATGACTGAGTGACTGAACTTAACTGAACTGAACTGAGATATTTCTATGGCATTCTCTTGCTTTTTCAATGATCCAACAGATGTTGGCAATTTTATCTCTAGTTCCTCTGCCTTTTCTAAATCCAGCCTGAACATCTGGAAATTCACAATTCACATACTGTTGAAGCCTGGCTTGGAGAATTTTGAGAATTTCTTTGCTAGCATGTGAGATGAGTGCAATTGGGCTGTAGTTTGATTATTAATTTGGCATTGCCTTTCTTTGTGATTGGAATGAAAACTGACATTTTCCAGTCCTGTGGCCACTGCTGAGTTTTCCAAATTTGCTGGCATATTAAGTGCAGCACTTACACAGCATCATCTTTCAGGATTTGAAATAGCTCTACTGCGATCCCATCACCTCCACCAGCTTTGTTCGTAGTGATGCTTCCTAAGGCCCACTTGACTTCGCATTCCAGGATGTCTGGCTCTAGGTTGGTGATCACACCATCTTAGTTACCTGCATCATGAAGATCTTTTTTGTATAGTTGTATGTGTATTCTTGTCACCTCTTCTTAATATCTACTGCTTCTGTTGGGTCTATACCATTTCTGTCCTTTATTGTGCCCATCTTTGTATGAACTGTTCCCTTGGTATCTCTAATTTTCCTGTAGTGATCTCTAGTCTTTCCCTTTCTATTTTTTCATCTATTTCTTTGCATTGATCACTGAGGGAAGCTTTCTTATCTGTTTTGCTATTCTTTGGAACTCTGCATTCAAATGGGTATATCTTTCTTTTTCTCCTTTGCCTTTCACGCTCTTCTTTTCTCAGCTATTGGGAAGGCCTCCTCAGACAACCATTTTGCCTTTTTGCATTTTTTGGGGGGGGATAGTCTTGATCACTGCCTCCTGTACAGTGTTACCAACCTCTGTCCATAGTTCTTCAGGCCCTCTGTCTATCAGATCTAATCCCTTGAATCTATTTTTCACTTCCACTGTGTAATCGTAAAGAATCTGATTTAGGTCATACCTGAATCACCTAGTGTTTTTGCCTACTTTCTTCAATTTATGTCTGAATTTGGCACTAAGCATTTATGATCTGAGCCACAGCCAGCTCCTGGTCTTGTTTTTGCTGATTGTATAGAGCTTCTTCATCTTTGGCTTCAAAGAATAATCAATCTGATTTTGGTATTGACCATCTGGTGATGGCCATGTTTAGAATCTTCTCTTGTGTTGTTGGGAGAGGGTGTTTGCTATGACCAGTGAGTTTTCTTGGAAAAACTCTGTTAGCCTGTGTCCTGCTTCATATTGTATTCCAAGGCCAAACATACCTATTACTCTGTGTATCTCTTGACTTCTTTTGCATTCCAGTCCCCTATGATGAAAAAGGGCATCTTTTTGGGGTATTAGTTCTAGAAGGTCTTGTAGGTCTTCATAGAACTGTTCGACTTCAACTTCTTCAGCATTACTGGTTGGGGCATAGACTTGGATTACTGTGATACTGAATGGCCTGCCTTGGAAACAAACAGCAATCATTTGGTCATTTTTGAGATTGCACCGAAGAACTGCATTTTGGACTCTTGTTGACTATGAGGGCCTCTCCATTTCTTCTAAGGGATTCTTGCCCACAGTGGCAGATATAATGGTTATCTGAGTTAAATTGGCCCATTCTAGTCCATTTTAGTGCACTGATTCCTAAAATGTCAATGTTCACTCTTGCCGTCTCCTGTTTGATGACTTCCAATTCACCTCGATTCATTGACCGAATATTCCAGGTTCCTATGCAGTATTTTTCTTCACAGCATTGGACTTTGCTTCCCTTACCAGTTACATCCACAACTGGGCATTGTTTTCACTTTGGCTTCTTCTCTTCATTATTTTGGAGTCATTTCTCCACTGATCTCTCAGCATATTGGGCACCTACCAACCCAAGGAGTTCATCTTTCATTTTCATACTGTTCATGAGGTTCTCAAGGCGAGAATATTGAAGTGGTTTCTCCATAGTAGTTCTCCATAGTGGCTGCACCAATTTACATTCCCACCAATAGTACAAGAGGATTCCCTTTTCTCTACAGTCTCCAGCGTTTATTGTTTGCAAACTTTATAATGCTGGCCATTCTGACCAGTGTGAGGTGTATCTCATTGCAGTTTTGTTCTGCATTTCTCTAATAATTAGTGATGTTGAATATCTTTTCATGTGCTTTTTGCCCATACAGATGATCATTCCTCTTTGGAGAAATGTCTAGTTAGGTCTTTTCTTATCTTTTGATTGGGTTATTTTCTTCTTTTTTTTCCTGGTATTGAGCTGCCCGAGCTCTTTGTGTATTTTGGAGATTAATCTCTTTTTGGTTGCTTCATTTGCAAACGTTTTCTCCTGTTCTGTGGGCTTTCTTATTTTGTTCATGATTTCCTTTCTTAAGCAAAAGTTTTAAGTTTGACTTGGTCCCATTTGTTTGTATTCTTATTTTCATTTCTCTAGGAGGTGGATCAAAAAAGATCTCACTGCAATTTATGTTGAAGAGTGTACTGTCTATGTTTTTCTCTAAGAGCTTTATAGTGTCCAGCCTTACATGTAGGTTTTTAATTCATTTTGAGTTTATTTTTGTGTATGGTATTAGATCAGATGATATAAGATCAGTCGCTCATTCGTGTCTGACTCTTTACGACCCCATGAATCACAGCACGCCAGGCCTCCCTGTCCATCACCAACTCCTGGAGTTCATTCAGACTCACGTCCATCGAGTCAGTGATGCCATCCAGCCATCTCATTCTCTGTCGTCCCTTTCTCCTCCTGCCCCCAATCCCTCCCAGCATCAGAGTCTTTTCCAATGAGTTAACTCTTCGCATGAGGTGGCCAAAGTACTGGAGTTTCAGCTTTAGCATCATTCCTTCCAAAGAAATCCCAGGGCTGATCTCCTTCAGAATGGACTGGTTGGATCTCCTTGCAGTCCAAGGGACTCTCAAGAGTCTTCTCCAACACCAGAGTTCAAAAGCATCAATTCTTCGGCACTCAGCTTTCTTCACAGTCCAACTCTCACATCCATACATGACCACAGGAAAAACCATAGCCTTGACTAGACGGATCTTTGTTGGCAAAGTAATGTCTCTGCTTTTGAATATGCTATCTAGGTTGGTCATAACTTTCCTTCCAAGGAGTAAGCGTCTTTTAATTGCATGGCTGCAGTCACCATCTGTAGTGATTTCGGAGCCCAGAAAAATAAAGTCTGACACTGTTTCCACTGTTTCCCCATCTATTTCCCATGAAGTGATGGGACTGGATGCCATGATCTTCGTTTTCTGAATGTTGAGCTTTAAGCCAACTTTTTGACTCTCCTATTTCACTTTCCTCAAGAGGCTTTTGAGTTCCTCTTCACTTTCTGCCATAAAGATGCTGTCATCTGCATATCTGAGGTTATTGATATTTCTCCCAGCAATCTTGATGCCAGCTTGTGTTTCTTCCAGTCCAGTGTTTCTCATGATGTACCCTGCATAGAAGTTAAATAAACAGGGTGACAATATACAGCCTTGACGTACTCCTTTTCCTATTTGGAACAAGTCTGTTGTTCCATGTCCATTTCTAACTGTTGCTTTCTGACCTGTATATAGGTTTCTCAAGAGGCAGGTCAGGTGGTCTGGTATTCCCATCTCCTTCAGAATTTTCCACAGTTGATTGTGGTCCACACAGTCAAATGCTTTGACTATGCTTTGGCATAGTCAATAAAGCAGAAATAGATGTTTTTCTGGAACTCTCTTGCTTTTTTGATGATTCAGCAGATGTTGGCAATTTGATCTCTGGTTCCTCTGTTTTTTCTAAAACCAGCTTGAACATCAGGAAGTTCACGGTTCACATATTGCTAAAGCCTGGCTTGGAGAATTTTGAGCATTACTTTACTAGCGTGTGAGATGAGTGCAATTGTGCGGTAGTTTGAGCATTCTTTGGCATTGCCTTTCTTTGGGATTGGAATGAAAACTGACCTTTTCCAGTCTTGTGGCCACTGCTGAGTTTTCCAAATTTGCTGGGATATAGAGTGCAGCACTTTCACAGCATCATCTTTCAGGATTTGTAATAGCTCAACTGGAATTCCATCACCTCCACTAGCTTTGTTCGTAGTGATGCTTTCTAAGGCCCACTTGACTTCACATTCCAGGATGTCTGGCTCTAGGTCAGTGATCACACCATCGTGATTATCTGGGTCGTGAAGATCTTTTTGTACAGGTCTTTGAACAGTATGAAAAGGCAAAATGATAGGATACTGAAAAAGAAACTCCCCAGGTCAGTAGGTGCCCAGTATGCTACTGGAGATCTGTGGAGAAATACCTCCATAAAGAATGAAGGGATGGAGCCAAAGCAAAAAGAATACCCAGCTGTGGATGTGACTGGTGATAGAAGCAAGGTCTGATGCTGTAAAGACCAATATTGCACAGGAAACTGGAATGGCAGGTCCATGAATCAAGGCAAATTGCAAGTGGTCAAACAAGAGATGGCAAGAGTGAATGTCAACATTCTAGGAATCAGCAAACTGAAATGGACTGGAATGGGTGAATTTAACTCAGATGTCCATTATATCTACTACTGTGGGCAGGGATTCCTCAGAAGAAATGGAATGGCCATCATGGTCAACAAAAGAGTCCAAATTGCAGTACTTGGATGCAATCTCATAACGGCAGAATGATCTCTGTTCGTTTCCAAGGCAAACCATTCAATATCACAGTAATCCAAGTCTATGCCCCAACCAGTAACGCTGAAGAAGCTGAAGTTGAGTGGTTCTATGAAGACCTACAAGACCTTTTAGAACTAACACCCAAAAAAGATGTCCTTTTCATTCTGGGGGACTGGAATGCAAAAGTAGGAAGTCAAGAAACACCTGGAGGAACAGGCAAATTTGGCCTTGGAATACGGAATGAAGCAGGGCAAAGACTAATAGCGTTTTGCCAAGAAAATGCACTGGTCATAACAAACACCCTCTTCCAACAACACAAGATAAGACTCTATACATGGACATCACCAGATGGTCAACACCGAAATCAGATTGATTATATTCTTTGCAGCCAAAGATGGAGAAGCTCTATACAGTCAGCAAAAACAAGACCAGGAGCTGACTATGGCTCAGACCATGAATTCCTTTATTGCCAAATTCAGACTTAAATTGAAGAAAGTAGGGAAAACCACTAGACCATTCAGGTATGACCTAAATCAAATCCCTTATGATTATACAGTGGAAGTGAGAAATAGATTGAGGGGCCTAGATCCGATAGAAAGAGTGCCTGATGTACTATGGAATGAGGTTCGTGACATGGTACAGGAGACAGGGATCAAGACCATCCCCATGGAAAAAAAAAATGCAAAAAAGCAAAATGGCTGTCTGGGCAGGCCTTACAAATAGCTGTGAAAAGAAGAGAAGTGAAAAGCAAAGAAGAAAAGAAAAGATATAAACATCTGAATGCAGAGTTCCAACGAATAGCAGGAAGAGATAAGAAAGCCTTCTTCAGCGATCAATGCAAAGAAATAGAGGAAAACAACAGAATGGGAAAGACTAGGGATCTCTTCAAGAAAATCAGAGATACAAAAGGAACATTTCATGCAAAGATGGGCTCGATAAAGGACAGAAATGATATGGACCTAATAGAAGCAGAAGATATTAAGAAGAGGTGGCAAGAATACACAGAAGAACTGTACAAAAAAGATCTTCACGACCCAGATAATCACGATGGTGTATGGTATTAGAGAATATTCTAATTATTGTTTAACAAGTAGCTTGTTAAACTTTAACAGTTTTCCCAGCACCACTTACTGAAGAGACTTTGGCCACCTCATGCGAAGAGTTGACTCATTGGAAAGGACTCTGATGCTGGGAGGGATGGGGGGCAAGAGGAGAAGAGAACAGAGGATGAGATGGCTGGATGGCATCACTGACTCGATAGACGTGAGTCTCAGTGAACTCTGGGAGTTGGTGATGGACAGGGAGGCCTGGCGTGCTGCGATTCATGGGGTCGCAAAGAGTTGGACATGACTGAGCAACTGATCCGATCTGATCTGAACATTTTTATAAGTGTTAATTTGGGTGATGTGTGTAAAGCACATAGCACAAGGCTCTACATCATGCAAAGGTTCAATAAAAATAGTTTATTATGATCACTACTACTATTACTCCTACTGAAAGAGACCCTACTTTTTACACAGTAGATTATTCTTAAATGTACCACTAGATTTAACGGCATCTTACTTCAGATTTTGAATCTGTATTTGTATGAAAGATTGGTTTATAATATTTTTCTCCTTTTAGAATTTAAAAAAATTTTCCTGTTGAGGTTATGACTACATCACTGAATAGTCTCATTTTTAAAATTTTCTTTGGCCATGCTACATGGCATGTAGGATATTATTTTCCCAACCAGGGTTGAACCTGTGCCCCCTGCAATTGAAGTGCAGTGTTAGCTACACTGAGCACTGACTGTTAACCACAGAACTGTTAAGGGCGTCCCCTGAATATTTTAACTTCTGCTCCAGGCTGAATTGATTTAAAGGGAAATAACAAATCACTCTTCATGGAACGTGTATGGGTTTGCTGGGGTTGTGTTTATAAAGGACCACAAACTGAGTGGCTTAAACAGAAGTTTATTGTCTTAGAGGTCTGGAGACTCAAAATCTGAATTAAGCTGTCAGCAGGGTCATGGTCCCTCTGAAACCTGCAGGGGAGTCTTTTCTTTCTCATCCTCGCTTTTGATGGTTTGGTAGCAAACTTTTGCATTCCTTGTCTTGTAGCTGCCATCATCATCTTGCGGCATTCTCTTTGTGTGTCTCTGTGTGTTTTAACATGGCCATTCCCTGCCTCCCCCCCCCACATTTACTGAGGTATAATTAACAAACACAAATTATAATTAAAGTATAAAATATGGTGATTTGAAATACCCATACATTGTGAAATGATTACCTCAGTCAAGCTCTGGTTACCACATTCATCATGTGACTCAGATTCTTCATGTGATTACCACATTCGTCACCTCACATAGTCACCATTTCTTTTGTGTGGTAAGAATACTTAATATTTACTCTTAGAAACTTTCAAGTATGTAGTGCAGTTAACTATAGTCACTTAACTGCACAGTAGATCTTCAGAACTTATTCATCTTATAAATGAAAGTTCATACCTTGTGACTATTATCTTCCCATTCCCCCACTCTCCCAGCCCCTGGCAGCCACTATTCTGCTCTCTGGTTCTGTGAGTGAAACTTTTGGAGATTCCACTAAGCATCATGTCCTCCAGGTTCATCCATGTTGTGGCTGATGGGCAGGCTTTTCTTCTTTGCATGGCTGAATAATATTCCATTAGCTTCCTAGGTGCTTCAGTGGTAAAGAATCCACCTGCCAAGCAGGAGATGTGGGTTTGATCCCTGAGTCAGGAAGATCTCCTGGAGAAGGAAATGGCAACCCAGTGCAGTATTCTTGCCTGGAGAATTCCATGGGCAGGGGAACCTGACAGGCTACAGTCCATGGGGTCGCAAAGAGTCAGACATGACTTAGCGAATAAACAGCAGTAGCACAACAGCAACATTCCACTGTATGCATATAACACATTCTATTTATGTACCTATCTATCACAGATATTTAAGATGTTTATATATCTTGGTTATTGTGAATAATGCTGCATGAACATTGGCCTGCAGATATCTCTTTGATATACTGATTTCATTTCCTTTAGATATATACTCAGAAGCACGATTACTGGATTGTGCAGTTCTATTTTTAATTTTGTGAGGAACTTCCATACTGTTTTTATTATGACTATACTAATTTTCACCCCCACCAACAGTGTACAAGGGATCCCCTTTTTCCACACCTGGCCAACACTTGTTACCTTTTTGATAATAACCATCCTAACAGGTGTGAGGTATATCTCAGTGTGGTTTTGATGTACATTTCCCTGATAATTAATGATGTTGAGCATTTTTTTTATGTTACTTTAGGTCATCTGGATGTCTTCCTTAGATAAATGTCCATTCAGGTCCTTTTAAAAATGAGATTATTTTATTTTTTACCGTTGAGTTGTGTGAGTTCTTTATATACACTGGACATGTGTCCCTTTTCAGTTATATGGTTCACAAATACTTTTCCCATTCTGTAGGCTGCGTTTTCATTTTTGTTGATGGCTTCTTTTGCTGTCAAAAGCCTTTTAGTTTGATGGAGTCCCACTCATAAAGTGAGTTTTGAAGTGTTTCCTCCTCTTTAGTTTTCTGGAAGAATTTGAAAAGGGTTGGCATTTGCTCTTTTAAATGTTTGATAGAATTTACCATATAATGAGCTAATCCTGAGCTTTTCTTTGTGGGGAGGTTTTTAATTACTGGTTCAATGTCCTTACTCAGTATTACCTTGTAGAGATTTCATACTGAAGATTCAGTCTTAAGAGACTGCATGTTCCCAGGAATTTATTAGGTCTTCCTATTTAGAGTTTATCCAGTTTGCTGGCATATAATTCTTATAGTAGCATCTTATAATCTTTTGTATTTATATGCTATCAGATGTAATGTCTCCTCTTTCATTCATAATTTGTATTTTTCTCTGTTAGTGTATATAATGGTTTGTCAATTTTGTTTATCTTTTTAAAAAAGCTCTTAATTTGTTTAATTTTTTCTATTTTCTTTCTAAGCCTCTATTACATTTTTTTCTGCTTCAATTTTTATTTCCTTTCTTGTTCTATCTTTAGGCTTTGTTCTAGTTCCCCCAGTACTGTTTGGTTGTTTGAGATTTTTCTTTTTTCTTAATGTAGTCATTTATTGCTTTCAGCTTCCCTCTTAGAACTGCTTTAGTTCCATCTCATAAACTTTGGAATGTTGTATTTCTAATTTTGTTAGTCTCAGAATACTTTTTGATTTTCCTTTTGATTGCTTCTTTGACCCATTGGTTGTTTAGAAGTTAGCTGTTTAATTTCTACGTATTAGTGATTTTTCCAAATTTTCTCCTGTTACTGATTTCATTATGGTCAGAAATGACACGATATGATTTCAATCTTCTTAAATTTTCTAAGATATGTTTTGTGGCCTAACATATGATCTATCCTGGAACATGTTCCATGCGCTCTTGAGAAGAATGTATATTCTAGTGCTATTAGACAGAATTTTCTGTGTATGTCTCTCAGGTTCTTCATTTTGTCTATAGCATTGATTAAGTCTGCTCTTTCTGTATACATTTTCTATCTGGATGATCTATCCATTGTTGAAAGTGGGGTAATGTCATCTCTTGCTGTCTATTTCTCCTTTTAGTTATGCTATTATGCTCTATATATTTAGGTGGTATAATGTTGGGTATATACATTTACAATTTTTATATAATCTTGATGAACTGACCCCTTTATCACTGTATAATGACCTCCTTTGTTTCTTGTTAGAGTTTTTGACTTAAAACCTATTTTTTTCTGATATAAATATAGCCATTCCTATTTCCTGTTGCTACCATTTGTATGAAGTATCTTTTCATCCCTTCACTTTTAGTCTATGTGTGTCCCTAAAGCTGAAGTGAGTCTCTTGTAGGCAGTATATTGTTAGAACTTAGTCACTCTGCATTTTTGATTGGAGAATTATTTGGAGGATTCAATCCATTTACAGACTGCAGCTGGGAAGAGCTTGAGCCAACTTTCAGGAATGCTTCAGGATCCACAATTGGACTGAGGTCAGAAGTCCTGCCTCTAGGAGTATAGATGGACATTTCTCCTACTAGGTTCCTCAATACTTAAGACTGCTTCTGGATATTGGCTGATAGCAGCAGGAGCCAGTTTACAGGGCTGTTTCAGGATCCACTGTTGGAAGAAGTTCAGAAGGCCTGCTTCCAGAAACATGGACAAGCATTATCACCCACTGGTTCTCTGAGCGGGCAGGACTGCTCCCTGACCATAGCTGAGAGGGGCTAGAGCCAAGATACAGGGCCACTTTGTGATCTGTAATTGGACTCAGGTTGGTGTCTCTGACAGGAAATGGAGCTGAGTCGCAGGGCTGTTTCAGGGTCCACAACTGGGGTCAAGTTCAGTGGGTCTGTTACCTGAGGCCAGGGTGGCCCTGGCTCTTTCCAGGTCCCTTGACAAATGGTGCTTGTGGCAAGACAAAGGCTGAGTCTAAGTGGGGACAAGTCTGTTTCTGGGTCTGTGGTCAGGATCACAGTCAACGAGCTGCTGTCTCAAAACAGCTCTCCTTGATTTTGGGCTCCACATGAGTTTAGCAACTTCCTTCTTGGATCCCAGCATTCCAACAAAAGCACTTTTATCTGCAGATGGCCCTCAAATTATCATTGTTCTGGGAGAATACAAATAGGGGACTTTCCATTCTGCCATTTCACTGATGTCTTCTTCATGGCCATCTCTGTATAAAGGACCACAATTTATATAGGATTAAGGGCCCACCTACTCCAGTATGACCTCATCTTAACTTATTAAATCTGCCACAACCTTATTCCAAATAAGGTCACATTCTGAGGTACTGGGGGTAGGGACTTCAGTATATCTTTTGGGGGGGACACAGCTGATAAGAGAAAGTTATAGAAAATGTCATTAAATGAACAAGGAATTTCAGAATCAAGGAGATATACTGGAAGTCAGTCAGCCATTGGTAAAGTATATCATTTAGAACTCAGGTCTTGATGATGTGTTTATTTCAGATATTTTATTGAAACAGGAAAAGAAGAAACTGGAAAGGAATATGTAAGAGGGAAAAAGTAATTTGGCAAAATGTAAAAAATACTTTCCAGTATTTTTCAAGCAGGTATTTGGATTCTAAATATCTGAGGAGCATCTTAGATAACAAATAAGAATAAACACACATGTTTTAAAAGCTCACTTGTTCATGTTTGGAAACAATGCAAGACATGATTTTTTAAATTGTAAAATATAAGACAGTATAAAGCAGTAGGTAAGATTATCCATATCCTCATCACCAGCCATTCATTGTTATACAAATGTTTTATATATTTACCTTCATACACGCATGCACACCAAACTTCCCCAACCTGTGAACCATGGAGAATATAAAGTTTTTTAAACATATATACATTTTTCAATTCATTATGACTTATTTGTGAATTAAATAAAATTCTCACACATATGTACTACTCATTCAAGTAAGTGTAGATATATTAATATAAACCATTACTGGAATAGGAATTGCTTTTGTATCCTGCATTTTGTTTTTTAATCAACACTTACCAAGCTGCTAATGCAACTATTAACACATAATCTGATTTTTTGATGTTACAAAGAGAAGACAGGATAGATTTCCTACAAACACTATCTGAAAGAGATTCTTTTTTGTCATTTAACATTATGGTGTGAGAAAATGTAGACTACAAATATGATTTAATGTTAGGCAGTGCAAGTTAAATGAAAAAGTAATACCTTTACTGTTGACATTAAACATTTTGTCAACTTGATTATTTGTAAACTGGTAGATTTTATTCTGCACTATTCAAATAACGGTGTTGCATATGTAAAGGTTATGACAGAAGTGAATCCACCCCTTAGTTGTTAAAGGGAACATGATTTTAAAAACATTGTATTTGATCCCATTTACAAATGATTACCAAGACTGCTTTGAAAAACTGTAAAAGTTCAGGCATACGGAAAATTCCCCATGCTGTAATTGGCTTATTTGACTCTAAAAGGAAAAGCAGTGTGTAAAGGTAGGCAAAGCATTGGACTAGAAGCCAGAGATCTGGAATCTAGCCTTCGCCCTGCTACTGTATAGCCATAAAACTTTAAATGGCCTTATCTGTAATATAAAAAGATGACTCCATTGAGTACCTAAGGGCCTTTCCAGCAATGATACTTCAGTACGCTTATATTATGAAGTAAAGTTTAGCATTTTGTTAACTTGGCTGGTTAGGTCATATTGTTAGTAAAGGAAGATAGACTTACAGATTTTTTTTTCAATTTTTAATTAAAAAATATTTATTTATTTTTGGTTGTGCTGGGTCTTCATTCCTTGCTGCATGCAAGCTTTCTCAAGTTGCTGTGGGTGGGGGTTACTCTCTAGTTGCGGTGCATGGGCTTCTCATTGCAATGGCTTCTCTTGTTGCAGAGCATGGGCTCCAGGGCACACAGGCTTCCATAGTTGCAGCACATGGGCTCCAGAGTGCAGGCTCAGTAGTTGTGGTGCACAGGCTTAGTGGCCTCACCGCACGTGGATTCTTCCTGGACCAGGAACTGAACCTGTGTCCTCTGTGTTGGGAGGTGGATTCTTCACCACTGGACCACCAGAGAAGTCCTAATCAATTTTTTAAAAAATATATATTTTTTACTTTGGGAAAATCTTATATTTACAGAAAAGTTGCAGAGTACAGGAGGCTCTCATATATACATCATCAGTTTCTCCTGATGTTAACATCTTACATAACCTTGGTCTATTTGGGCAGACTTGAGGTTTTAATCGTCCCTTGGGACCATTCATTTTACTGCCAAATCATTTAATTTATTTACCAAGTATTTATTGGACACAAACTGTGTGTGCTTGGCACTCTTTCAAGCAATATGTACCAGGAATGTCCAATCCATTCTCCTGGATGGATTGGAGTTGGAGGGGAGGGGAGAGAGAATTTCATGCTGCCTTATATTACAGTGAGAGGAAATAGACAATACTAGATAAATAAGTAAAACAAGTAGTGTATAGATGAAAGTAAGTGCTAAAAAAAAAAAATGAAGGAAAAAGGAAAGGGCCTCTAGGAGGTCTGGGGACTGCAATTTCAGATGGTAACCAAGGAAGTTTCCACTGTTAGGTTAACTTTCACTTGAGAAATTAACTAGAGGAAAAAAAGGACAAGCCATTAAGATATCTGTGAAAACAATATTCTAGGGAAAGGAAAGAGAAAATGCAAAGTCATGAGGTGGAAACACGCCTGGCTTGACTGAAGAAAAGCAAGGAGGCCAGTGTGTTTAAACCAGAGTCAATGAGGGGGAGAGTAATTTGAGAATAGGTCAAAAAGGTAATTGGCATGATAGTATAGAAATTTGTAAGTCATTATAATGAGTAATGTGGTCAGATGGAGAAAATCAGAAAACTTTTGGGTAAGTTTGTATAATCTAGTGAAGAGGACAAAAGCTGATTAATTTCATGAGAGAAGGTGATCGAGTAAAAGAGAGAAATTAAGGATGACTGAGAATTTTGACTTGAGCAAATGGGTAAATGGAGTCTGGTGCTGTATAGGAGGGTGAGAAAGACTTAGGGAAAAAAAAAAAAAAAAAAACAGGCTTCAGTAGGGAAGAGGACAGGAATCAAAACTTGGGTTTGGCCTATTAACACATTATTGACCAGGGGATTTTTGCAAAAACTAACACCTGTGGCCAGAGATTGGTTATGTAAGTGAATATTGAAACACTCTGGTCAATATCATTCTGATAACAAAAGACATATTAACACATCTCCAGTAAGTTGTTAAAACTAATGTTCTTATTAGATAGTGAAAATGACAGCAAGTTGCAGCACCTTTGGACTGGATATATAAATCATATAAGCCTATAGATGATATATAAAGTTACATGTTGGGTGAGATCTCCTAAGGAAAGAGTTTATACAGAGGATAGATGATGTTGGGCTCTGCAACATTTAGAATTCAAAGAGGAAGGAAGCAGAGAACACTAAAAAGAAACAACGAGTTAATTAAACAGGAAGGGAAAACAGCAGTGCGATGTCCCACAGCAATGTGAAGAAAGTGTTCAAAGAAAGAGAGTGATCCCTTGTGTCAAATGCTCCTGAAACATTGAGTACAATGAATGCCAATGATTAACCATGGGTTTTGTCAATATGAACGTTTATTGGTGACTCAGCTAAAAAATTATTTCACTAGAGTTTTTAAGATGAAAACTTGACAGGAGTGAGTTTAAGAGAGAACAGAAAGAGAATAAGAAGAGGCAAGGGTTTAAACAGTTCAAGAAATTTTCCTGAAAAGGAGAGAAGAGAAAAAGGAAAGATAGACATGTCAGCATTTTTTAAGTTGGTGTATTCATTAGAATGTTTCAATAGAGAGGGAAAATGGATGATGCATAAAGGAAAGGGTATTATTGCAGGAGTAAAGCCCTTACATAGGCAAGAGGGTTGCCAGTCAGTGTCTAGGTTAGCCTTACAAAGGAGAGAGTTTATCCCTGGAGACTAGTGAGAATATGGGTACAGATGCTGGCATCTAAGGAACATGCACACCCTCGTTCTGGCTGTTTCCTTGGCTCCGTGAAATAGAAAACATGGCCACCAACTACAAGTGATAATAGGATAAAATGTGAAGGAAGTTTGACGAAACTAGAGAAAGTATGTAACAGTGGCCTCAAGAGAGTGGGAGAATAAATTAACTAGGTCAGAGT
Organism: Bos grunniens; assembly: GCF_055505025.1. NCBI lineage: Eukaryota > Metazoa > Chordata > Mammalia > Artiodactyla > Bovidae > Bos > Bos grunniens. Next base: position 117,837,026 of record NC_141194.1, on the reverse strand, counting down.
AAATTAATGCAGTCAGACACTGCTGAGGGCCTGCCTGAGCTCAGCACCATACAGGTAATGTGAGAAACAATAGTATATTATGTTGTAGTGTTCCAGCCACACCAAGCACCTAAGTTATACTTAGATATGGATTTCTAGGGGTTGGTTTTTGAATGCTATCCGGTTTAGTCCCTAGCTATAAATATGGATGCAACAATGAATCACCAAATATTTGGTTAAAATCACTGTTGTCATAAGAAGCAATCTTAACTAAAACTACTAGCCCATGAAGAGGCAGTTAAATCAGTTAGTCCATATTAAATGCTGAGAATAGAGCCTACCACGGAGTTATTATTTCAAACAGTTTATAATTATTGTCATTTTTAGAAGAAATATCAGAAAATCTGTAAGATATGTGATATTAATATTCTTGGGGAGATTCCAGGACTGTGACATGCAAAAAAGAGAACAAATTCCTATGGAAAAAAAGAATATAGAATGTTGATCAACAAGATGGCAGAATTAGAAGACTTGGATGTTCCTTCCTTCCACAAGGGCTTCCCTAGTAGCTCAGCTTGTAAAGAATCCACCTGCAATGAAGGAAACTCCAGTTCAATTCCTGGGTTGGGAAGATCCACTGCAGAAGGGAATGGCTACCCACTCCAGTATTCTGGTCTGGATAATTCCATGGACATTATAGTCCATGGGATCACAAAGAGTCGGACCGACTGAGTGACTTTCACTTTCTTTCCTCCCACAAACACATCAACAACAATACACGGACATAAGTCATTTACTGAGAAAATGAGAAAAGAACTGAGTCTCTCGTACTCATAGTGTCTGGAAACCTAGCTATATTGAAGGTGGAAGGAACATTCAGGACATCCCCTCGTAATCTGCATGACCAGCACAGAGGCCTATGATCACAAGGAAAGCCCTGGCCTCTCCTTGGGGAAGGAAAGAGTTGGACTACACAGCGAACATTTCATTTTTCCCAGGGGTTGCCCAGGAGACTGGCATCTGTCTCACTTGTCTCAGAACACTGACAGGACCTATCATGCTTCAGACTCCTAGAGGTCTGTGAGAACAAAGATGGCAGTATGAATCAACACACAAGCAATCACCAGAACCCTTCCTCTGGTCCAATACTAGGCAAGCAGGTGAAAATCTCAGATCCCACCTTGTCACTGTGACGGAAAGGAGTTTAACCATATGACACTGAAAGCACATGCAATAAAAACGTAATAAACAAGTGGGACTACATCAAACTCAAGTGGTTCTACACAGCAAAGAAAATATGTATATAGAGAAAAAGGTCATCTATAGAATAGGAGAAAATATTTGTGAATCATAACTGTTAAGGGGTTAATATCCAAAATGCATAAGGGATTCCTATGACTCCATAGCAAAAAAGCACATATATCAATTTTCAAATGGGCAAAGGACTTAACTAGACATTTCTTTCCAGCTCCTCAGGGTTTTTGTGCTCACTGCTTCTGCCCAAAATTATCTATACCTTTATTTCCTCACATGACTGATTCTTTCTCATGTTTTAGCTTTTAGAGCAAATGCTACTTTTTCAGACTGTCCTTCTTCGGATTCTGCTATTCAAACAGACTGCCTGCTATTCTTTGTTATCCGCACCCTATTGATTTCCTTCTAATACTTCTAAAATTGTAGTTATTTCATTTTGGTTATTGATTTTTTCTCTCTCTTGTATTAGAATTAAAACTTGATGAAGACAGGTATAATGCTTGGTTCCTAGTGTGGTTTCTTGCACAGAGCAGGTGTTTTACAAATAACTGTGGATTCAATGAGAAAAGAAGAATCAGATGGATCTCATACTTCTTTGGCTATTTGAGTTACTTGGTGCTGGTAATGCCAGCATATGCTGTCTTCCACCTTGCAACTCAATGGGATGGCCCTTTACTGTAAGTGGTCCTTTATTTGCTTGAGCTTACCTGACACCTATTCTGAACATTCTGGTTAGTGCTTGCTTTCATGTGAGCTCTGACTCTTTATAGTTACAAGTAAATATACCCCATTTGTTTAATGTTCTTTCCAAATTACTTGGAAATTTTTCAGATGAAAGTGTTTAAAAGACATATGTGATCTGAAAGAAATTTGAATCCATCCTACCTGGAAAAAGTGTATCATTACATAGAAGCTAAGGGATCTGAACCTGCTTTGTGTGCGTTCTCACATGGATAACAGGACATCTGGAGAAAATGTCTTATTCTGTGCAGTTCTTCATGGCCGTAGGTCATTAAATCCAAATCATTTCACCCTGCAGGCAGCATAATGTAAAAGTGAATGCCCAAATTTTTCATTTTTGATGTAACTTTGGCCTTAGACTGTATGTGACTTACTTTTGTTGTTGCTGTTCATTTTTTTAAATTAATTAATTAATTTATTTTTTGTGTTTATCCATAACTTTATTTTTTTAATTTAATTTTATTTTTAAACTTTACAATATTGTATTGGTTTTGCCAAATATCAAAATGAATCCACCTCAGGTATACATGTGTTCCCCATACTGAACCCCCCTCCCTCCTCCCTCCCCATACCATCCCTCTGGGTCGTCCCAGTGCACCAGCCCCAAGCATCCAGTATTGTGCATTGAACCTGGACTGGCGACTCATTTCATATATGATATTATACGTATTTCAATGCCATTCGCCCAAATCATCCCACCCTCTCCCTCTCCCACAGAGTACAAAAGACTGTTCTATACATCAGTGTCTCTTTTGCTGTCTCGTATACAGGGTTATTGTTACCATCTTTCTAAATTCCATATATATGCGTTAGTGTACTGTATTGGTGTTTTCTTTCTGGCTTACTTCACTCTGTATAATAGGCTCCAGTTTCATCCACCTCATTAGAACTGATTCAAATGTATTCTTTTTAATGGCTGAGTAATACTCCATTGTGTATATGTACCACAGCTTTCTTATCCATTCGTCTGCTAATGGACATCTAGGTTGCTTCCATGTCCTGGCTATTATAAACAGTGCTGCGATGAACATTGCGGTACACGTGTCTATTTCAATTCTGGTTTCCTCAGTGTGTATGCCCAGCAGTGGGATTGCTGGATCATAAGGCATTTCTATTTCCAGTTTTTTAAGGAATCTCCACACTGTTCTCCATAGTGGCTGTACTAGTTTGCATTCCCACCAACAGTGTAAGAGGGTTCCCTTTTCTCCACACCCTCTCCAGCATTTATTGCTTGTAGGCTTTTGGATCGCAGCCATTCTGACTGGCGTGAAATGGTACCTCATAGTGGTTCTGATTTGCATTTCTCTGATAATGAGTGATGTTGAGCATCTTTTCATGTGTTTGTTAGCCATCTGTATGCCTTCTTTGGAGAAATGTCTATTTAGTTCTTTGGCCCATTTTTTGATTGGGTCATTTATTTTTCTGGAATTGAGCTGTAGGAGTTGCTTGTATATTTTTGAGATTAGTTGTTTGTCAGTTCCTTCATTTGCTATTATTTTCTCCAATTCTGAAGGCTGTCTTTTCACCTTGCTTATAGTTTCCTTTGTTGTGCAGAAGCTTTTAATTTTAATTAGGTCCCATTTGTTTATTTTTGCTTTTATTTCCAATATTCTTGGAGGTGGGTCATAGAGGATCCTGCTGTGATGTATGTTGGAGAGTGTTTTGCCTATGTTCTCCTCTAGGAGTTTTATAGTTTCTGATCTTACGTTTAGATCTTTAATCCATTTTGAGTTTATTTTTATGTATAGTGTTAGAAAGTGCTCTAGTTTCATTCTTTTGCAAGTGGTTGACCAGTTTTCCCAGCACTACTTGTTAAAGAGATTGTCTTTAATCCATTGTATATTCTTGCCTCCTTTGTCAAAGATAAGGTGTCCATATGTGCGTGGATTTATCTCTGGGCTTTCTATTTTGTTCCATTGATCAATATTTCTGTCTTTGTGCCAGTACCATACTGTCTTGATGACTGTGGCTTTATAGTAGAGCCTGAAGTCAGGTAGGTTGATTCCTCCAGTTTCTTAAATTTATTTTTAATTGATGGATAATTGCTTTACAATAGTGTGTTGGTTTCTACTATACATCAACATGAATCAGCCATAAGTGTACATATGTCCTCTCCCTCTTGAACTTCCCTCCCACTTCACACCCCTTCCACCCATCTAGATTGTCACAGAGCCCCAGTTGCAGTTCTCTGAATCATACAACAAATTCCCACTGGCTATCTATTTTACATATGGTAGTATATGTGTTTTAATGCTACTCTCTCCATTCACACCAATGCATTTTAAAACCATATTCTTCCTGCATAACACATTAATCATCTTTTTTTATAAATTAGTTAATTTATTTTACTTGGAGACTAATAACTTTACAATATTGTAGTCGTTTTTGCCATACATTCACATGAATCAGCCATGGGTGTACATGTGTCCTCCAACCTGAATGCCCCCCACCTCCCTTCCCATTCCATCCCTCACAGTTGTCTCAGTGCACCAGCCCTGAGTACCCTGTCACATGCATCGAACCTAGACTGGTGATCTATTTCACATATGGTAATATACATGTTTCAATGCTATTCTCTCAAATCATCCCACCCTCTCCTTCTCCCAGAGTCAAAAAGTCTGTTATTTATATCTGTGTCTCTTTTGCTGTCTCACATATAAGGTCATTGTTACCATTTTTCTAAATTCCATATGTATACATTAATATACTGTATTGGTATTTTTCTTTCTGGTTTACTTCACTCTGTGTAATAGGCTCTAGTTTCATCCACCTCTTTAGAACTGATTCAAATGCATTCTTTTTAATAGCTGAGTAATATTCCATTGTGTAATGTACCAAAGCTTGCTTATCCAATCATCTGTTGATGGACATCTAGGTTGCTTCCATGTCCTAGCTATTGTAAACAGTGCTAATGAACATTAGTGAACAGTAATGAACATTGGGGTACACATGTCTCTTTCAATTCTGGTTTCCTCCATGTGTATGCCCAGCGGTGGGATTGCTGGGTTGTATGGCAGTTCTATTTCCAGTTTTTTTAAGGAATCTCCACACTGTTCTCCATAGTGGCTGTACTAGTTTGCATTCCCACTAACAGTGTAAGAGGGTTCCCTTTTCTCCACACCCTCTCCAGCATTTATTTTTTGTAAACTTTCTGATAGGAGCCATTCTGACCGGCATGAGATGGTACCTCATTGTGATTTTGATTTGCACTTCTCTGATAATGAGTGATGTTGAGCATCTTTTCATGCATTTGTTAGCCATCTGTATGTCTTCTTTGGAGAAATGTCTGTTTAGTTCTTTGGCCCATTTTTTGGTTGAGTCATTTATTTTTCTGGAATTGAGCTACATGAGCTACTTATATATTTTTGAGATTAATTCTTTGTCAGTTGCTTCATTTGCTATTATTTCCTCCCATTCTGAAGGCTGTCTTTTCACCTTGCTTAGTTTCCTTTATTGTACAAAAGCTTTTAAGTTTAATTAGGTCCCATTTGTTTATTTCTGCTTTTATTTCCATTACTCTGGGAGGTGGGTCATAGAGGTTCCTGCTGTGATTTATTTTTTTAAAATTTTTATATTGGAGAATAGCTGATTAAAATGCTCTGTGTGTTTCCGATGGACAAAGGGATTCCATTTTACATATGCACGTATCTATTCTTTTACAAATTCTTTTCCCATTTATGATGTTACAGAATATTGAGCAGAGTTCCCTATGCTTATATAGTAAGTCCTTGTTGGTTATCTATTTTAAATGTAGTAGTGTGTGGATGTCAATCTCAAATTCCCAACTTATGACCCTCTCCCAAACTTTCCTCTTTGGTTACCATAAATTTGTTTCCTAAGTCTGTGCTTCTGTTTCTGCTTTGTAAAACCGTTCATTTGCACCTTTTTTTCTTTTTTTAAGATTCCTCATATAAATGATATCATATTTTTCTCTGACTTACTTCACTTAGTATGTTCATCTAGGTCCACCCATAATGCTGCAAATGGCATTATTTCATTCTCTTTACAGGCTGAGAAATATTCCATTGTATGTACCACATCTTCTTTATCCATTACTCTGTTGATGGACATCTAGGTTGCTTCCATGTTTTGGCTATTGTATACAGAGTTGCAATGAACATTGGGGGTACATTTATCCTTTTGAACCATGGTTTTCTCCAGATGTATGCCCAGAAGTGGGATTGCAGGGTCATATGATAAATCTATTTTTAGTTTTTTTAAGGAACCTCTATACTGTTCTCCATAGAGGCTGAACCAATTTACATTCACATCAACAGTGCAGGAGGCCTCCATTTTCTTCACACACTCTAGAATGTACTGTTTGTGGATTTTTTGATGATGGCCATATTGAGTGGTTTGAGGTGGTACCTCATTGTGGTTCTGATCTGCATTTCTCTAATAATTAGTGATGTTGAGCATCTATTTATGTGCTTGTTGGCCATCTGTGTGTCTTCTTTGGAGAAATGTCTATTTAGGTGTTCTGTCCATTTTTTGATTATTATTATTTTTTTAATATTGAGCTGCATGAGCTGTCTGTATATTTTGGAGATTAATCTGTAGTTGCATTGTTTGTAAATATTTTCTCCCATTCCTCTGATTCATTCTTGATCCTACTTTCTTTTGACCTTTGATTTTTCTCCTATGTACATACCATTTGGCCTCCTTCTGTGACCTATTAACATATTCATCACTATTTCTCTGACTATAACCTTCTACTGCTTTTGCAACCTTTGCCTGATCTCTTCTGTACTGTCTACTGGCCCCTCTGTGTTTGATCTTTGTATGTCTGGGTTTGCCCCAGCCATTTGAGTATAAACCAGACGGATTCAAAAGGTTATTGAATACTGAAAGTCACCTAAATAGTGGAAAGCCTAGCATATTGGTTAGTGGGGAATTGGGGTGAAGGGCAATTTCACCCCACCCTTCTTGACCCACTCTGTGGGTGGCATTCACTTGTGTGTAACACCCAGCCTGGCCAACTGGCCAAGAGGAAATAATATGATGTAGAGACACAGTCTTCCACTGCCTCAATAGAAAGACCTTGATTTTTATTATCACTTCAAAGCAGGATCCAAAATGTGGCAACAGACATCAACAGGTCAAAATGCTGGCAAGACAAATGGCTATTATATGAATCTTGGTTTTCAGTCAGTTGAACAATTCCAAAAAATATTCAGTCCACAATTCTCACTCTCCATCCAAGATGTTCCCTTCTCCAGCTTGACATTCCTGCTTCTGAGGATGACCTGGAGTATCATCTTTGGCTTTTTTTCTCAATTTTCCCTTTCCACACTCTGTTGATCACCCAGTCATGTCAGTTGTTTCTAGGTGGTGTCTTTGAACATGTCTGATGCTGTTGCCACTTCTCTAGCTTCAGTCTTCTTCACACCAGCTCTCCCTGCTTCATGGCTCTGCACACTCTACCTTGCATTTGCTTGTCAAATTCACTATAATGTGGCCATTTAAGCATCTACTCCCCTGCTCAAGAATCTACAGAGTATTTTTTATTCCAAATCTTCTTTTATCCAGGCCTTCAAGGGTTTTTCAGAACCGATTCTATCTTTCCTGCATTTTATCCCAATATAACAAAATGTTCTAGAGTCTAAGAATCAAATGGACGTGGTCTAATAACTTCCACCATTTATTAGCTGTATGAACTTGGGAAATTTACTGAACCTGTGAATGTCTTGCTTTCCTCATTTGAAGAATTAGGGAAAAAATATTTATAGGACTCTTCAGAGGATTGAAATAGAAGATACAAAAAAGGAAGCAGTACAGTTCATGGTGTACAATGAATTTTCAAGATGATGATAATGGTGATGATACTGCAATCTTGATCAGTCTTCCTCCATAAGCTATGTGTTCATATTGATTAGTTATTGGTTAGTTTCTAGTTTCATTTTGCTTTTAAATTGTTTACTTCCTTAGTATTAATTTTAAAGGAAAAGAAAACAGTCTAATTTCAGCTATAGCCTATAGCAGACTCAGATGCCGTTGGCACTCCTGGAAGGCAGTTTTAGGCAATGAATAGCTGTCTGCCAGTCTAGAGTTTGTCACTCTAGCATTTCTGGTAAATGAAATCATTATATTTGACCATTTTTGACAGCCTTCCCTAACATACCATTTCATAAAGAAAGCCCTTTAGTGCCTGTGGATTACCCCAAATCATGATGACACTGATTAATTCATCAAATCAATTTAACCAATGAAATTGTGAAACAATATTGAAACAAAGAAAAGTTCCTGTAGGTCATAGTTTAGATACTCACTGAACATGATTTGCTAACCTTTATCCTTTAATCCACATCCTGTGAGGAAAACCAGTTAAAGGACATTAAATATTCTGGCTTAGTTTAGTAGAAATGGAAGATCAACATCGTGTTCTGGAATGAGGACTCGACTGCAGTCAGCGGGCGAGGGTTTTAGTCTTGGCTTTGTTATTATGTTGTCAGAACTGGTCAAGTCCCTTCCCTCTCTGATCTTCAGTTTCCTCAACTGTAAAAGTCTGGGGTTGTACTAGAAGAAACCAAAGGCTTTTGCTAGCCCTAATATTTATTTTTCCAAATATAAGGCAACACCGAGATTTGGCTGCATATTTCACTTTTAATAAGGAATGTTTGCTACCTGAAGTGGGGGAGTAGCACTGATTGAGATCAAGACCATGCATTTGATCCAGAAATAGGCTTAAACCTTGTAATTGATTTTATGGTGACAAAAAGGAAAAGGTCAAGGATCTAACACAACATTAACACCAGCTATATGACATCTCTACATGGGAATTTAAAGTCCTCACTTTCTCCGTTTGTTGTTATTCATTAAAAAATACTTATTAAACACATACATCCCATTAAATATTGTGCTGCATGTTTAGGTAAAACAATGAACAAGACAAATAGATTCTCTTTGGATTTACAATCCACTGGGAGAGACAAAAATAAAAGATATAATTACAAACTCAGTAAATGAAAAAATCAGGATCAGTGATGGCAAACCCTTCCATATATACTCCCTCATTTGATCTTTCTCAAAGTCTTGTTGTGAATTATCATTCGTGTTTACCAATGAAGAAGTGCATGCTGTCTCTATAGCTCATGTCAATATGAGAATCCAGAAATAGTACTATGAATGGCTTTGAATTAACCTACAGAATAAACAAATTTCCAGAAAGAAAATATTTTGAAAATATTGAGAAGTATATTTAGATGCTTAGTTCCTCATCAGATCACCTGCCTTTTCTTACATGTTTTCAACACTTCTACATTTCCAGGAGGACAGAATTCAGCCTGGTAGGTTCTTTATCAAGGATTTATGAAAATCCTACAATGCTTTCTGAAATTAAGTCAAATATCCAACATCTTAGAAGCTATCCTTATCATCAGAATGGATTATTATTACTAGAGAATATTGTTTGGATGTTAATTATAGCATTTACTGTATTCTGCCCTGCTGTGTTTGTTAATGCCCCATAGACTCCATTACTGATCTGCAGTTCCTTGAAGGAAAGGACTATCCTTTATGCTTTCCTGTATCCCACATGGTGTTTTTGTAAATAGTAAATGCTCAGTGAAATATATGCTGATGTAAGAGTAAAGAATTGCTCCCACACACTCTAGATCTTCTCAGGCATTTTCATATCTTGTAGAATACTGTTTTTCATTCTTACCCATAGCTAGTGTTAACTCCTGATTCTTAATGAAAGAAAAAAAAATGGATCAGGACAACGTTGAGCTGAGAAATTTGGTAATATTATTTTGTGTTTTCAATACACGGGAAAGGGCCTAGGTGAGGGACCAGTTAAAACTGATATGTAAAAGTTATCTGTCCATGTGTCCTGTCATTCAGAAAGCAAAATCTGGGTCCTAGAGATTCTGGGGCTTCCTACAAGAGGAAAAAAAAAGACATAAAACTTATTTATCATCTGCATCTGATCTGGAAATGAGAGAGATTATAGATAACCCAGCCAATAAAACATTGGGAATTATGACTCAGGTAGTGAGACACTCAGCCAAGATGCTGACATTTGTTAAAAAGGAAATAAATGGAACCAGAGCAGAGGACTGTGCTTGCTTTAATTACATAAAAGATATTATTTTTCTTTTTAACAGCCAGGATATTACATTTAAACATGTGACCTTACAAGGGGAAAAACAGGTCACAGTTTCCTTAATTCTTTTCTCTCGTTATGTAAACCTGAAATAATACACTTTTTGAGGGTGGGATTTGGGATAGCAGATGGTAAGGTGGAGTGGAACAATATGGCAGAGAAGGAAAGACGATGAAAAGCCAAATATCCTGGATTTCAGAGCCAGAAATCTGACCACTCTCACCTAACTGGAGGAAAATATCTCTTGGGATATAAACTGGGTCAGCAACCAAGCCAAAATGAATAGTAGTTAATATTAACCCTTTTGAAGTATGTCTACATGTGAGCACATCCACAGCTATAAAATCATATCTTCTTAGACACATTCTGTATATAGCAGGCACATTTCCTAAAGGCTTATTAGCCTCCCAGACTAGTAGACCAGATATAGCAATAGGAAGAAATATTAACACTGTGATTTAATTAAAATAAAATAACTTTATAAATTTCTCACCACACACACTGGGGTAGGAGACCTGCAAGTGGCTCCCCAGTGAGCCTCTTTTCTAGAACAAACACGTATCTTCTATTTTTTGGTGTAGGTCAAATGGACAGTCAATTAAATGATTTCTTTATTTCTTTATCTATGTGCATTATTACTATTTCTATGAAAGTAAGAACACTTTCATAATCTTTCAAGATGTTCCAGAAAAACATCTGCCTCTGCTTTATTGACTATGCCAAAGCCTTTGACTCTGTGGATTGCAAAAAAACTATGGAAATTTCTTCAAGAGATGGGAATAGCAGACCACCTGACCTGCCTCCTGATAAATTTGTATGCAGGTCAAAAAGCAACAGTTAGAACTGCACATGGAACAACAAACTGTTTCCCAATCAGGAAAGGAGTACATCAAGGCTGTATATTGTCATCCTGCTTATTTAATTTATATGCAGAGTGTATCATGCGAAATGCTGGGTTGAATGAAGCACAAGCTGGAATCAAGATTGCCAGGAGAAATATCAATAACCTCAGATATGCAGATGACACCACCCTTACGGCAGAAAGTGAAGAAGAACTGAAGAACCTCTTGATGAAAATGAAAGAGGAGAGTGAAAAAGTAGGCTTAAAACTCAACGTTCAGGAAACTAAGATCATGGCATCCAGTCCCATCATTTCATGGAAAATAGATAGGGAAACAATGGAATCAGTGAGAGACTATTGTTTTGGGCTCCAAAGTCACTACAGATGATGACTGCAGCCATGAAATTAAAAGATGCTTTTTCCTTGGTAGAAAAGCTATGACAAACCTAGACAACATATTGAAAAACAGAAATATTACTTTGCCAGGAAAGGTCCGTCTAGTCAAAGCTATGGTTTTTCCAGTAGTCATGTATGGATGTGAAAGTTGGACTATAAACAAAGCTGAGCACCAAATAATTGATGCTTTTGAACTGTGGTGTTGGAGAAGACTCTTGAGAGTCCCTTGGACTGCAAGGAGATCAAAGCAGTCAATACTAAAAGAAATCAGTCCTGAATATTCATTGGAAGGACTGATGCTGAAGCTGAAACTCCAATACTTTGGCCAACTCATTCAAAGAACTGACTCATTGGAAAAGACCCTGATGCTGGGAAAGATTGAAGACAGAAGGAGGAGGGAAAAACAGAGACAGAGGATGAGATGGTTGGATGGCATCACTGACTCGATAAACATGATTTTGAGCAAGCTCCAGAAGTTGGTGATAGACAGGGAGGCCTGGTTTGCTGCAGTCCATGGGGTCACAAAGAGTCGGACACGACTGAGCGATTGAACTGAACTGAAGAACACTTCATTTGAATTGTACTGAATCCTAATTTAACCCTCAAAGGGGGGCCTTGTACTAATACTTCCTCCCCAAATTTCCAATTCAAAGTTTACATATTAAGGCTAATTTTATATAATTGCATTGAAATGATTTTAATTGAACACAGGCACACTTACTGAAACAACTAGATGCCTTCAACTGTTAGAAATGACTTGGGAAATTCGAGGAATATTTCACAAATTACGGTTGGCCAGTCCTTTCTACACAATGTGGGCAGGGAGCACTCAGATAAGCTGGCCCCACTACTTTCTGAGTTTAGGCTTCAGAGCTGTTGAGCTGGACCCAGTGGCTTTTTTAGCCCCCAGCCCTATTTTCACTGTCTTAATGCTTGTACTGGATTTTGTCTCTCCAAAAAGTTTTCTAGTCCTAATCCCCAGTACCTCTGAATGTTACCTTGTTTGTAAAGAAAACAGAGTCATTGCAGATTGTAATTAATTTAAAGTGAACTCATAAGTGTGGATCCTAATCCAACATGACTGTGTCCTTACAAAAAGGGCCATTTGCAGACACAGAGAGACACGTACACAGGGAAGTGATGTGAAGACACAGGGAGAAAACAGTCCCCTACAAGGTCAAGAGGGAGGTCTGGAACAGATCCTTCACTACAACCCTAGAGGGGAACAACACTGCTCACAATTCAATTCTAGACTTCCAAGACTCCAGAACCATAAAACAATACATTTTTGTTAAGACATCCAGTCCTTGGTACTTTGTTACAGCAACCTCAAGAAACCACAATTCTGGTCATTTACTTACGGTAAAAACAACAACAACAACACACACACACACACACAAAAGAATGAGGTCATAGGCAAACCTGAAGTATTTTTACATGAACGCTGAAAAAGCTTGGATAAGACTTCAGGGCACTTGATTCCTTTGGAATATATGCGTATGTCTAAATATAAGTACCCATGCATAACCCATACATAGATGCATATATTTATAAATTTATGTGTGTGTGTGTGTACATGCTAAGTCATTTCAGTCATGTCTGACTCTTTGTGACCCCATGGACTGTAGCCTGCCAGGCTTCTCTGTCCATGGAATTCTGCAGGCAAGAATACTGGAGTGGGTTGCCATTTCCACATCCAGGGGATCTTCCCGACCCAGGAATCAAACCCTCATCTCTTATGTCTCCTGCACTGGTAAGCGAGTTCTTTACCCTATTTCTTAAGAACTTACTGCGATGTGATATATATGCATTATTTCTCATACTTTTGTCTAGGAAATATATGTTACATATTGTGTCTTATAGATGAAGGAATTGATGGTCAGAAAAATTTAATAGTGTCTACACAGAAAACAGGTGAGGGAGCTATGATTTAAATTCCATTCAGTCTGACTCCATTGTCTGGACGCCTAATAACCAGGTTACATTAACATGAAGGGGAAGAAGAAAACCACGTTGGTTTATCAATAGCAGTGCAGCTAGAGGATGTAATTAAAGTCTTGTCGATGGGGAAAAAATGAATAAAACTACACTTGAGTTTAGTGGGAAGAATGGGCTTCCCTTATGGCTCAGCTGGTAAAGAATCTGCCTCCTTCGTGTGAGACCTGGGTTCTATCCTTGGGTTGGGAAGATCCCTTGGAGAAGGGGTAGACTACCCACTCCAGTATTCTTGGGCTTCCCTTATGGCTCAGCTGGTAAAGAATCTGCCTGCTTTGTGTGAGACCTGGGTTCTATCCTTGGGTTGGGAAGATCCCCTGGAGAAGGGGTAGACTACCCACTCCAGTATTCTTGGGCTTCCCTTATGGCTCAGCTGGTAAAGAATCTGCCTGCTTTGTGTGAGACCTGGGTTCTATCCTTGGGTTGGGAAGATCCCCTGGAGAAGGGAAAGGCTACCCATTCCAGTATTCTGGCCTGGAGAATTCCATGGACTGTATACACCATGGGGTTGGAAAGATTTGGACATGACTGAGAAACTTTCACTTTTCACTTGACCAGAGCCTATGCTAGGACTATGGGTAATACAACATGGGAGTGGAAAGGTAGGTTGGGCCTATATTGTGGATCCTCAACATGAGACTGAGAACTTCTTAACAACTATCTTATGCTGCTGCTGCTGCTGCTAAGTCGCTTCAGTCGTGTCTGATTCTGTGTGACCCCATAGATGGCAGCCCACCGGGCTTTCCCGTCCCTGGAATTCTCCAGGCAAGAACACTGAAGTGGGTTGCCATTTCCTTCTCCAATGCATGAAAGTGAAAAGTGAAAGTGAAAGTGAAGTCGCTCAGTCATGTCCAACCCTCAGCGACCTCATGGACTTCAGCCTACCAGGCTCCTCCATCCATGGGATTTTCCAGGCAAGAGTACTGGAGTGGGGTGCCACTGCCTTCTCCGAAGGCAATGGCCTCTTATGGATAGTATTAATTTTGTTTTTGTCTCATCACCATTTTTTAGTGAAGTATTAATCAAAACCCCATTGATTTTGACACTTGGAATATCATAAACCAAATCCTGACCTAGTGTAACTCTGCATATTGACCCATCTTAGGTATTGTGCCTAGAAATAGCACACAACTGAAGAAACCAGCAGAGTTGAAAAGCTGTGCACAGGCAGGGAGTGAACCCCCATTAGTTTCTCAGGTCTCTCACTGTGTCTTTCCAAGTGGACTCCCAAAATGCAACATAGCTCAAATATACACTCCAAAGTCAAAAGCCATTTTGACTTGGCATGATAATCACATGTGCTTTGGTTTTATATGCCAGCTATCTTCCCATTTATTCAATTTTTGGTTAAAATATATTGGAAAATTCCTGACATTTTACTATACATTGTATATATACTACATTTAGAAACACTGAGAACAAGATGGTGGAAGAATAGGATGGGGAGATCACTTTCTCCCCCACAAATTCATCAAAAGAACATTTGAGCGCTGAACAAATTCCACAAAACAACTTCTGAATGCTGGAAGAGGACATCAGCACCCAGAAAGACAGCCCATTGTCTTTGAAAGGAGATGTCCCTCACTGTGGAGAATCTTTTCATCATTAACCAAGATGTTTTATCATTGGTTCTGTATGGATGGAGAAGTCTTGAGGCTCCTGTAAGAATAAGACTGAAAACCAGAAGCAGGAGGCTTAAGTCCAAATCCTGAGAACATCAGAGAACTCCTGACTCCAAGTAACATTAATTGATAAGAGCTCATCAAAAAGCCTCCATACCTACACTGAAACCAAGCACCAGCCAAGAGCCAACAAGTTCCAGAGCAAGACATACCATGAAAATTCTCCAGCAATACAGGAACATAGCCTTGAATTTCAATATACAGGCTGCCCAAAGTCACACAAAACCCATAGATAGCTCAAAATTCACTACTGGACACTTCATTGCATTCCAGAGAGAAGAAATCCAGCTCCACCCACCAGAAAACCGACACAAGCTTTCCTAACTAGGAAACCTTGACAAGCCACCTGTCCAACCCCACCCACAGCAAGGAACCTCCACAATGAGTAGGAACCACAAACTGACAGCATACAGAAAGGCCATCCCAAACACAGCAATCTAAACAGGATGAAAAGGCAAAGAAATACTCAGCGGATAAAGGAACATGATAAATGCCCATCAAGCCAAGCAAAAGATGAGGAGATAGGAAGTCTACCCGAAAAAGAATTCAGAATAATGATAGATTATATCATTATTATATCATTTAATATATAATAATTTGTATATATAAATGATATATAAATATCATTTATATCATTTAGATATATAAATTATTTAATATATATCATTTATCATTTTTATTACAAAAATCTTGAAAACAAAATGGAGTTACAGATAAATAACCTGGAGACAAGGATTGAGAAGATGCAAGAAATGTTTATCAAGGACTAGAAGAAATAAAAAAAGAGTCAATTAATAAAGAATAATGCAATAAATGAGATCAAAAACACTCTGGAGGGAACCAACAGTAGAATAATGGAGGCAGAAGATAGGATAAGTGAGGTAGAAAATAGAATGGTAGAAATAAATGAAGCAGAGAGGAAAAAAGAAAAAAAGAATTAAAAGAAATGAGGACAACCTCAGAGACCTCTGGGACAATATTATATGCCCCAACATTTGAATCATAGGAGTCCCAGAAGAAGAAGACAAAAAGAAAGGCCATGAGCAAATATTTGAGGAGATAATAGTTGAAAACTGCCCTAAAATGGGGAAGGAAATAGCCACCCAAGTCCAAGAAACCCAGAGAGTCCCTAACAGGATAAACCCAAGGGGAAACACCCCAAGACACATATTAATCAAATTAAGGAAGATCAAACACAAAGAAAAATTATTAAAAGCATCAAGGGAAAAACAACAAAAAACACACAAGGGTATTCCCATAAGGATAACAGCTGATCTTTCAATAGAAACTCTTCAGGCCAGAAGAGAATGGCAGGACATACTTAAAGGGATGAGAAAGAAAAACCTACAGCCCAGATTACTGTACCCAGCAAGGATCACATTCAAATGTGAAGGAGGAATCAAAAGCTTTACAGACAAGCAAAAGCTGAGAGAACTCAGCACCACCAAACCAGCTCTTCAACAAATACTAAAGGATCTTCTATAGACAGGAAACAAAGAAAGGGTGTATAAACTCGAACCCAAAACAAAAAAGTAAATGGCAAAAGGATCATCAGTTCAGTTCAGTTCAGTTGCTCAGTCGTGTCTGACTCTTTGTGACCCCATGAATTGCAGCACACCAGGCCTCCCTGTCCATCATCAACTCCCGAAATTTACTCAAACTCATGTCCATCGAGTCGGTGATGCCATCCAGCCATCTAATCCTCTGTCATTCCCTTCTCCTCCTGCCCCAAATCCCTCCCAACATCAGGGTCTTTTCCAATGAGTCAACACTTCACATGAGGTGGCCAAAGTACTGGAGCTTCAGCTTCAGCATCAGTCCTTCCAATGAACAACCAGGTCTGATCTCCTTTAGTATGGACTGGTTGGATCTCCTTGCAGTCCAAGGGACTCTCAAGAGTCTTCTCCAACACCACAGTTCAAAAGCATCAATTCTTCGGCAATCAGCTTTCTTCACAGTCCAATTCTCACATCCATACATGACCACTGGAAAAACCATAGCCATGATTAATGGATCTTTGGTGGCAAAGTAATATCTCTGCTTTTTAATATGCTATCTAGGTTGGTCATAACTTTCCTTCCAAGAAGTAAGTGTCTTTTAATTTCATGGTTGCAATCACCATCTACAGTGATTTTGGAGCCTCCTCACCAAAATAAAGTCAGACACTGTTTCCACTGTTTCCCCATCTATTTCCCATGAAGTGATGGGACCAGATGCCATGATCTTAGTTTTCTGAATGCTGAGCTTATCAATAATCACCTTAAATGTAAATGGGTTGAATGCCCCAACCAAAAGACAAAGAGTGGCTGAATGGATACAACAACAAGACCCCTATATATGTTGTCTACAAGTGACCCACCTCAAAACAAGGGATACACACAGACTGACAGTGAAGGGCTGTAAAAAGATATTCCACAGAAATAGAGACCAAAAACAAAAAGCAGGAGTAGTAATACTCATATCAGATAAAATGGATTTTAAAATAAAGGTTGTGAAAAGAGAAAAAAAGGATACTACATAATGATCAAACGGTCAATCCAGGAAGATATAACAATTATAAATATATATGAACCCAACATAAGAGCACCACAATATGTAAGGCAAATGCTAACAAGTATTAAAGCAGAAATTAACAGTAACACAATAATAGTGGGAGACTTTAGAGCCAGACATCCTGGAATGTGAAGTCCAGTGGGCCTTAGAAAGCATCACTATGAACAAAGCTAGTGGAGGTAATGGAATTCCAGTTGAGCTATTTCAAATCCTGAAAGATGATGCTGTGAAAGTGCTGAACTCTATGCCAGGAAATTTGGAAAACTCAGCAGTGGCCACAGGACTGGAAAAGGTACGTTTTCATTCTAATCCCAAAGAAAGGCAATGCCAAAGAATCCTCAGAACACCACACAATTGCACTCATCTCACATGCTAGTAAAGTAATGCTCAAAATTCTCCAAGCCAGGCTTCAGCAATACGTGAACCGTGAACTTCCTGATGTGCAAGCTGGTTTTAGAAAAGGCAGAGGAACCAGAGATCAAATTGCCAACATCCGCTGGTTCACGGAAAAAGCAAGAGAGTTCCAGAAAAACATCTATTTCTGCTTTATTGACTATGACAAAGGCTTTGACTGTGTGGACCACAATCAACTGTGGAAAATTCTGAAAGAGTTGGGAATACCAGACCACCTGATCTGCCTCTTGAGAAATCTGTATGCAGGTCAGGAAGCAATAGTTAGAACTGGACATGGAACAACAGACTGGTTCCAAATAGGAAAAGGAGTATGTCAAGGCTATATACTGTCACCCTGCTTATTTAACTTATATGCAGAGTACATCATGAGAAACGCTGGGCTGGAAGAAGCACAAGCTGGAATCAAGATTGGCACAAGAAATATCAATAACCTCAGATATGCAGATGACACCACCCTTATGGCAGAAAGTGAAGAGGAACTAAAAAGCCTCTTGATGAAGGTGAAAGAGGAGAGTGATAAAGTTGGCTTAAAGCTCAACATTCAGAAAACAAAGATCATGGCATCTGGTCCCATCACTTCATTGGGAATAGATGGAGAAAGAGTGGAAACAGTGTCAGACTTTATTTTTTTGGGCTCCAAAATCACTGCAGATGGTGACTGCAGCCTTGAAATTAAAAGACACTTACTCCTTGGAAGAAAAGTTATGACCAGCCTAGATAGCATATTGAAAAGCAGAGATATTACTTTGCCAACAAAGGTCCATCTAGTCAAGGCTATGGTTTTTCCTGTGGTCATGTATGGATGTGAGAGTTGGACTGTAAAGAAAGCTCAGTGTTGAAGAATTGATGCTTTTGAACTCTGGTGTTGGATAAGACTCTTGAGAGTCCCTTGGACTGCAAGGAGATCCAGGCAGTCCATTCTGAAGGAGACCAGCCCTGGGATTTCTTTGGAAGGATTGATGCTAAAGCTGAAACTCCAGTACTTTGGCCACCATGTGGCCAAAGTTGGGAAGGACTCTGATGCTGGGAGGGATTGGGGGCAGGAGGAGAAGGGGACGACCAAGGATGAGATGGCTGGATGGCATCACTGACTCGATGGACGTGAGTCTGAGTGAACTCTGGGAGTTGGTGACGGACAGGGAGTCCTGGCGTGCTGCCCTTCATGGGGTCGCAAAGAATTGGACTGAGCAACTGAACTGACTGAACTGACTGAGTGTGAGACTTTAATTCCCCAATCACACCTATGGATAGATCAACTAAACAGAAAATTAACAAGGATACACAAACTTTAAATATTACAATGGACCTGTTAGACCTAACTGATATCTATAGGACATTTCACCCTAAAACATTAAATTTCACCATTTCTCAAGTGTACGCGGAACCTTCTCCAGGACTGATCACATCCTGGGCCATAAAGCTAGCCTTGGTAAATTCAAAAAAGTTGAAATCATTCCAAACGTCTTTTCTGACCACAACGCAGTAAGATTAGATGTCAATTACAGGAGAAAACCTACTAAAAATTCCAGCATATGGAGGCTGAATAACACGCTGCTGAATAAAAAACAAATCACAGAAGAAATCTAAAAAGAATTTTTAAAAATATAGAAACAAATGAAAATGAACTCACAGCAACTCAAAACCTATGGGACACTGTAAAAGCAGTGCTAAAGTTCATAGCAATATAAGTTTACCTGAAGAAACAAGAAAAAAGTCAACTAAATACATAACTCTACACCGAAGCAACCAGCAAAGGAAGAAATGAAGAACCCCAGGGTTAGTAGAAGGAAATAAATCTTAAAAATTAGGGCAGAAATAAATGCAATAGAAATAAAAGAGACCATAGCAAAAATCAACAAAGCTAAAAGCTGGTTCTTTGAGAAGATAAATAAAATTGACAAACCATTAGCCAGACTCATCAAGAAACAAAGGGAGAAAAATCAAATCAACAAAATTAGAAATGAAAATGGAGAAATCACAACAGACAACACAGAAATACAAAATATCATAAGAGAATACTATCAGCAACTATATGCCAATAAAATGGACAACTTGGAAGAAATGGACAAATTCCTAGAAAAGTATAACTTTCCAAAACTGAACCAGGAAGAAATAGAAAATTTTAACAGACCCATCACAAGCACAGAAATTGAAACTGTAATCATAAATCTTCCAGAAAACAAAAATCCAGGACCAGATGGCTTCACAGCTGAATTCTACCAAAAATTTAGAGAAGAGTTAACACCTATCCTACTCAAAATCTTCCAGAAAATTGTAGAGGAAGGTAAACTTCCAAAGTCGGCCACCATCACTCTAGTACAAAAACCAGACAAAGATGCCACAAAAACAAACAAACAAACAAACAAACAAAAAACTACAGGCCAATATCACTGATGAACATAGATGAAAAAATCCTTAAGAAAATTCTAGCAAACAGAATCCAACAACATATTTAAAAGATCATACATCATGACCATGTGGGTTGTATCCCAGGAATGCAAGGATTCTTTAATATCTGCAAATCAATCAACGTAATACACCACATTAACAAATTGAAAGATAAAAACCATATGATTATCTCAATAGATGCAGAGAAAGCCTTTGACAAAATTCAACATCCATTTATGATAAAAACCCTCCAGAAAGCAATAATAGAAGGAACATACCTCAACATAATAAAAGCCATACATGACAAACCCACAGCAAACATTATCCTCAATGGTGAAAATTTGAAAGCATTTCCCCTAAAGTCTGGAACAAGACAAGGGTGCCCACTCTCACCACTAGTATTCAACATAGTTTTGGAAGTTTTGGCCACAGCAATCAGAGCAGAAAAAGAAATAAAAGGAATCCAGATTGGAAAAGAAGAAGGAAAACACTCACTGTTTCCAGATGACATGGTCCTCTACATAGAAAGCCCTGAAGACTCCACCAGAAAATTACTAGAGCTAATCAATGAATATAGTAAAGTTGCAGGGTACAAAATTAATACACAGAAATCCCTTGCATTCCTATACACTAACAATGAGAAAACAGAAAGAGAAATTAAGGAAACAATCCCATTCACCATTGCAAAGAAAACAATAAAATACTTAAGAATATATCTACCTAAAGGAACAAAAGACCTATATATAGAAAACTATAAAACATGATGAAAGAAATCAAAGAGGACACATAGATGGAGAAATATACCATGTTCATTGATTGGCAGAATCAATATAGTGAAAATCAGTATACTACCCAAAGCAACCTATAGATTAAATGCAATCCTTATCAAGTTACCAATGTTATTTTTCACAGAACTAGAAGAAATAATTTCACAATTTGTATGGAAATACAAAAAAAAAAACTCGATCAGCCAAAGCAATCTTGAGAAAGAAGAATGGAACTGGAGGAATCAACCGCCTGACTTCAGGGTATACTACAAAGCTAAAGTCATCAAGACAGTATGGTACTGGCACAAAGACAGAAATACAGATCAATGGAACAAAATAGAAAGCCCAGAGATAAATCCATGCACCTATGAACACCTTATCTTTGACAAAGGAGGAAAGAATATACAATGGAGAAAAGACAATCTCTTTAACAAGTGGTGCTGGTAAAACTGGTCAACCACTTGTAAAAAAATGAAACTAGAACACTTTCTACCACCATACACAAAAATAAACTCAAAAGGGGTTAAAGATCTAAACGTAAGACCAGACACTATTAAACTCCTAGAGGAAAACATAGGCAAAACACTCTCCGACATAAATCACAGCAAGATCCTCTATGACCTACCTCCCAGAATATTGGAAATAAAAGCAAAAATAAACAAATGGGACATAATTTAACTTAAAATCTTTTGCACACGAAGGAAACTATAAGCAAGGTGAAAAGACAGCCTTCAGAATGGGAGAAAACAACAGCAAATGAAGCAACGGACAAAGAATTAATCTCAAAAATATACAAGCAACTCCTGCAGCTCAATTCCAGAAGAATAAACGACCCAATCAAAAAATGGGCCAAAGAACTAAACAGACATTTCTCCAAAGAAGACATACAGATGGCTAACAAACACATGAAAAGAGGCTCAACATAACTTATTATCAGAGAAATAATATTAAAACCACAATGAGGTACCATCTCATGCTGCTCAGAATGGCTGCTATCCAAAAGTCTACAGACAATAAATTCTGGAGAGAGTGTGGAGAACAAGGAACGCTCTTACACTGTTGGTGGGGATGCAAACTAGTACAGCCACTATGGAGAACAGTGTGAAGATTCCTTAAAAAACTGGAAATAGAACTGCCATACGACCCAGCAATCTCACTGCTTGGCATACACACTGAGGAATCCAGAATTGAAAGAGACATGTGTACCCCAATGTTTATTGTAGCACTGTTTATAATAGCCAGGACATGGAAGCAACCTAGATGTCCATCAGCAGACAAATGGATAAGAAAGCCATGGTACATATACACAATGGAATATTACTACTCAAGTCCAGACATTTGTCCAGGTGCTGAGGGCAGAGCAGTGAAGAAATTAAAGATCCTTGTTTTCATGTTTGTGGGTAGGTGGGGTGGGGTCCAGGGAAACAACAAATAATAGATACAATTAACTATAATTCATTACAGAAAAAGCAAAGGCAAGGGCATGTGGTAATGTTGCAGCATTAAGTAGGTTAATTATTGTATTAGCGTCCTTGGGAAAACTAATTACCACAAACCAGTGGCTTGAAATCACAGAAATGCTTTGTTTCATAGCTCTGGAGGCCAGAAGTCCAAAATCAAGATGTCATCAGGGTTATTCCCCCTCTGCAGGCTGTAGGAAGGACTCTTGTCTCTTTTAGATTCTGATGGTTTCCAGCAAACCTTGATGTTCTTGGTTTGTGGCAGCATCACTTCAATCTCTGCCTCTATCTTCACATGGCCCTTGTGTAATGAATACATCTGTGCATCCTCTCCTCTTCTTAGAAGGACAAAAGGTACTGGAGTTAGGGCCCACCTTCATCCAATATGATTTCATCTTAATTAATCATATCAGGACAGACACTAGTTCCAAATAAGGTCACATTCTGAGCTTCTGGGTAGACATGAATTTAAGGGGGAAAGGAGACACTATTCAGTCCCCTACACCTTTATTATTATTATTATTATTGAGAGGATGAATCTAAGCAACAGACAAAGTTAAGAGAGGTGAATCAGAGCTCTGGTGGTGTTCATGTCTTAAGTACCTAGCGTTGGTCAGGCCTATAACAGCATTCTGGCCCTCTCCAAGGATCGGATGTCTGATCCTGTCTTGAATTTTTGAGTCAGGAAATTCTTCTTTTTACTTAAGCCAGTTTGAATTCCATTTCCATCACTTGAACCCAGAGTATTTTGGTATCAAAGAGCTTACACTAGCTCTATATTATAGAGTATAAAGTATGAGTCAGGAAACAGCAATGATGATGGAAAGGTGATAAGCAGGGGTCACTTCGTGAAGAGCCTGTGGGCCATGTTAAGAAGCTTAGACTTTATCTTTTGAACCACAGGAAGCCATTAAAAGATTTTAGCAAGAGGTCTAGGATAACAGGACTGGAGTTACACTTTAGAAAGTGCATACTAACTTTTGGATAAAGAATAGACTGAGTGTAGCAGGAAGACAAGAGTGCTTTGGACAGAACCTACATATTATTCATCCTTCCCAAGAACGTGATTTCTACCAAGAGTCCTGCTTCCTGACTTTATTTGCTGCCAACATCTTTCTGGAAAACCAGACTTTTTAAGATATTGAAATTTTTTAGCTCACAACAGTGCTAAAATTTTGCCAATAACATTGTCTCCTGACCTGCTAATTTACTTGATCTTTTCTTCTAGCAATTAATTTAGAATCTACTGTCCTGAATCCATTCTAGTCCCAAGGATATATCTAATTTCTCTTTTCAACTATCTAGTCCCACTGGTTATATATACCAAAATAAATTTTATATCATGCATTAATTAAGTTATGCTCAAATTTGTCCCCGTTATGCTTTCTACATCTGGATGGAGAGTTGGGTCTTACTGTTTTTCTTTATTACTGCCTAGACCATAGTAGCTTTCTTAACACAATATAAATATTATCCCCTGGAAATTATGTCACTGAAATTTTATTTCTTATCTGAAGCCTTTGGCATTCTCCACAAATTATCATTGATATTTCAGTTGAAAGCATTACAAAGTCTTAAAAATGTTTTCTGGTAGAACATTTCTATTATGTAAAATAGCATGTAACCCATATTTTTTGCATAATTAATCAATGAATCTAAATTTTTATAAGTAAAAAATGAAATAATAGTGAAGATAATAATATAACTTTACAAATATTTACAGAGCACAAAGTATGCTCCAGTTACAGGGGTAGGTCATAGAGACACAGAACTGAATATGACATAGAACGCACTCTTAACACTCATCTATAATCAAGAAGAACAGTATATAATTATCATAATACAGCTTTCATGGAAGATATACACATGTAATTCACTATGAGAAAAAAGATATGGTTGTAATTAATTCTATTTGGGAACTCAAAGGTATAGCCATTTGAACTGGGTCTTGCAATATGAAGAAAAGGCTTTTTAGACAGGTGGTGACTTTACTATAGACTACATTGAATATGTAGAACTAAAAGTCCAATGTAATGGATACAATTTAAAGTACATAAACCCTGGTCTACAAGACAGGCACTACTTCCTTAATTTTTAAAGTTAATTTTAATGTCAAGCCTTTGACCTGCTGTATAAGTGAGAATTTCAACTGAAGTTATTTTTGAGTATCCCACCCTAGGGCAGTATCAAACTACAGTCGAAATTCTGGGGCCACACAATCTTGGGACGAAGCCTTTGGTCATCAGCCATTGATCAGGAAGCACACTGTTCTAGTGCATGTGTTCCTTTTGAGTCCACTGACTCTGCTGCTTTCAAGTCATGGTTGGGGCAGAGTATCAATAACTAACATGAAGTCTAGAGCCATTTCTGTTTAAAACCTTGCCTTCTCCCCAAGGCACTGTTACAAAACATAGTCTGATGCTCATCATTCTTGGGACCCAAAGATCTATTTCTCTTTTTCATTTCAGGGGAATTTCTCTTTAGTCAGAGGGAAACAGCTTCCCCAGAAGCACTCTTTTTCTCTGCTCTTCCTATTAGACTCATGGCATATTCTCCTCAATAAGATTAATCTTTGGAGAAACAAAAGCCAAAAAGGAAATTTTCTTGACAGTTACTTCTATTTTATGCTCAACCATATTCCTCTCCTGGGGCAAAAAGGCAGAATTTAATATCTGTTGGAATAAAAACAAAACAAAGAATAAAGGGAGAAAAACATCTAATTTTAATTTATTTAAAAATTTTCTATGCTAAAGAATGTCATTTGTTTTATAGACAAGAGGTAGTCAATCATGACATTATGAGCAAACAAGCAATATTACAACATATTTCTTCAGGAAAGGTGACTGGACAGTTGTATGTAGAATGAGGAGTTAAGAGATTGGAGTTAAAACAATACAATTCACATGAGTCCACAAGTGAGATGATGAACTGCTTGGAGATGGATAGTGGTCCTGAGGCTGGAAGATAAAGGTGTAAAACAGAATTTTGCTTGATGGAAAGTGAAAGTGTTAGTTGCTCAGTCATTTCTGACTCTTTGAAACTCCATGGACTGAAGCCCACCAGGCTCCTCTGTCCATGGAATTTTCCAGGCAAGAATACTGCAGTGGGTAGCCATTCCCTTCTCCAGGGGATATTCCTGACCCAGGAATCGAATCCTGATCTCCTGCATTGCAGGCTGATTCTTTACTATCTGAGCTATCTGGGAAGCCTGGTGATGGAAACTGTATCCTGATTCCAAAGAAAGGTGGTGACTTAAGCAGAGTGTTTAACTCCTCTTCTGTCCACTCATCACCCCATATTGTCTGTTGATATCTCAAATAGTTTGATGAAATTCATCAATTCACTTAAATATTTACTGAGTTCCTACCACAGGCCAAGCATTGTGCTTGAGCAAAGAAGTATTAAAAGTGGGAAAACATATCTGTGAACCTGAGAAAGGAAATGTGTGGTTTACAAGCAATTTCTGCTAAGGGACTTGCAGATATAAGAATAACTAAAGAAATAAAACTTTCTTCCTCAGAAGGTGGCATGTGTCACAGGAAGTAGGTGGAGAAAGTTCTACTACTACCTAACTTAGAGAGTTGAAGAATGGAATCAGGGTTGGCCATGAGACAGAAGATAGGCAACTCCCTTTGAGATTCCATTGCTGCTTTGGATCATCAGCATTTGGAAGAAGAAATACACAGCAGTCCAAATACAACTCCAGTGGGCAGGAGGAGTACCTCTTTAAATATAGTTTCTACCTGAGAACTGAGTTAAAAGATGAAATACATTGGGAATGAATAACAGATACCCAGGATAGAAATGGCTTGAAGTTTCTGAAGAAGTGGAACAAAGGCCTAAATATAAGAGCTAAAACTATAAAACCCTTTGAATAAAATGTAGGAGTAAATCTTCATATCCTTAAGTTAGGCATCACTTTCTTGGATATAACACCAAAAGTACAAGCAACAGAAGAAACACTAAATAAACTTAACTTCATTAAAATAAAAATCAGTATCTAAAATCCTTTGTGCTTCAAAGTATACCACAAAGAAAAATGAGTAGACAACTCACAGAATGGGAGAAAATATTTCCAAATCAGATTCTCTGATACACATTCAGAAAATATAAAGAACTCTTAAAATGTAACAACAAAAACACAAATATTCTAATTATAAAGTGGAAGTAACTTCAAACATTGCTTCAGATACACTAATGGTAGTAAGCTCAGGAAAAGATACACAAAATCTTTAGCTATTAGAGATACGAAAATCAATATAATACCACTTCACACTAACTAGCATGGTTATAATTAAAAAGGCAATAACAAGTGTTAGTCCTGGAGAAATTGGAACCGTAATACATTTCTGGTGGTTTTGTAAAGTAGCCACCTTCTTTAGAAAAAAAATTGGTAGTTCCTCAACTGTTAAACGGAGAAAGCAATGGCAACCCACTCCAGTACTCTTGCCTGGAAAATACCATGGATGGAGGAGCCTGGTAGGCTGCAGTCCATGGGGTTGCTAAGAGTTGGACACGACTGAGTGACTTCACTTTCACTTTTCACTTTTATGCATTGGAGAAGGAAATGGCAACCCATTCCAGTGTTCTTGTCTGGAGAATCCCAGGGACGGGGGAGCCTGGTGGGCTGCCGTCTCTGGGATTGCACAGAGTCGGACATGACTGAAGCACTTAGCAGCAGCAGCAGCAACTGTTAAACAAAGCTACTATGTGACCAATACATTCCACTTCTAGATAAATACCCAAGAGAAATTAAAATATGTGTTTATGTAAAAGTGTCCACAAATATTCTTAGCAGCATTCTTCATAACAGTCAAAAAAGGAAACAACACAAATGTCCATCAGCTGGTGAATGGACATATAAAATGTTACAGTCATGTAATGGAATATTATCTGGCCTTAAAAGTAAGGAAGGAAATACTATACATTCTCTAGCACTGATGATTCTTGAAAAAATTACAGGAAGTGAAAAAATTCAGTAAAAGGAGACATATGACTTATTTGCATGGAAAATCCAGCTTAGACAAGTCTATATAGAAGGGGAAAGTAGCTTAAGGATTGCCAGGGCCTGGAGAGAGGGTAGAATGTTAATAGTGGTGATTGCTAATGGATATGAGTTTTGGGGTTGGAGAAGTGATGAATCTCCTAAAGTTGTTATCATGATTGCACACCTCTGTGACATACTAAACATCACTGAATTGGATTTTCAATGGGTGAACATTACGATATGTGAATTACATCTAAATAAGCTTATCTAAATTCAAAAGCAGAGACATTAATTTGCCTAAGCTTATCTAAATTCAAAAGCAGAGACATTAATTTGCCAACAAAGGTCCGTCTAGTCAAGGCTATGGTTTTTCCTGTGGTCATGTATGGATGTGAAAGTTGGACTGTGAAGAAGGCTGAGCACCGAAGAATTGATGCTTTTGAACTGTGGTGTTGGAGAAGACACTTGAGAGTCCCTTGGACTGCAAGGAGATCCAACCAGTCCATTCTGAAGGAGATCAGCCCTGGGATTTCTTTGGAAGGAAGGATTCTGAAGCTGAAACTCCAGTACTTTGGCCACCTCATGGGAAGAGTTGACTCATTGGAAAAGACTCTGACACTGGGCAGGATTGGGGGCAGGAGGAGAAGGGGACGACAGAGGATGAGATGGCTGGATGGCATCACCGACTCGATGGACGTGAGTCTGAGTGAACACCGGGAGTTGGTGATGGACAGGGAGACCCGGCGTGCTGCGATTCATGGGGTCGCAAAGAGTCGGACACGACTGAGCAACTGAACTGAACTGAACTGAACTGAAAAAGGAGAAAAAAAGGCCAACTCTCACACCTACTACTTCATACTATTCTGTGGATTTTAGACAATGCTAGAAATAAGAATTGTAATTCGAGAAAGGAAGACATATGAATCAAATGAATAATTCTTTATAACAAAACTATTATTTCATTATACAAAAAATCAAATAATTTTATTTAAGCCATCTATTACCAGTAAAAATTGATAAGCAAATAAAATGGCACAAGTATTTCTAAATTAGAATATGGCATGCCACAGGGGAGGAAATCTTAACTTTGCTAGTTCAGTTCAGTTGCTCGTCTGTGTCTGACTCTTTGCAACACTATGGACCGCAACATGCCAGGCTTCCTTGAGAAGTCTTCGCAAGAATCTTCTAACTTTGCTAAGATTGAAATTATTTCCCAAACAATCAACTTTTAACTGAAATCCAAACAACATTCTAATGATATTTATTTGGTTCTTAACAGAATCATTCTAAAGGTCATATGAGATTAGAAGTATAATTCAGTATTTTCTTATGCATTTCTTACTGATTTTTAAAATAAACATTTTTGTGTAACAGGAATTTTTAAGTGTTAAAGTATGTTAGTTCAGTTCAGTTCAGTCGCTCAGTCGTGTCTGACTCTTTGCGACCCCATGAATCACAGCAAGCCAGGCCTCCCTGTCCATCACAAACTCCTGGAGTTCACTCAGACTCAAGTCCATCGAGTCAGTGATGCCATCCAGCCATCTCATCCTCTGGCGTCCCCTTCTCCTCCTGCCCCCAATTCCTCTCAGCATCAGAGTCTTTTCCAATGAGTCAGCTCTTTGCATGAGGTGGCCAAAATATTGGAGTTTCAGCTTCAGAATCCTTCCTTCCAAAGAAATCCCAGGGCTGATCTCCTTCAGAATGGACTGGTTGGATCTCCTTGCAGTCCAAGGGACTCTAAAGAGTCTTCTCCAACACCACAGTTCAAAAGCATTAATTCTTCAGCGCTCAGCCTTCTTCACAGTCCAACCCTCACATCCATACATGACCACAGGAAAAACCATAGCCTTGACTAGATGGACCTTTGTTGGCAAAGTAATGTCTCTGCTTTTGAATATGCTATCTAGTTTGTCATAACTTTCCTTCCAAGGAGTAAGCGTCTTTTAATTTCATGGCTGCAGTCACCATCTGCAGTGATTTTGGAGCCCCCAAAAATAAAGTCTGACACTGTTTCCACTGTTTCCCCATCTATTTCCCATGAAGTGACGGGACCAGATGCCATGATCTTCGTTTTCTGAATGTTGAGCTTTAAGCCAACTTTTTCACTCTCCACTTTCACTTTCATCAAGAGGCTTTTGAGTTCCTCTTCACTTTCTGCCATAAGGGTGGTGTCATCTGCATATCTGAGGTTATTGATATTTCTCCCAGCAATCTTGATTCCAGCTTGTGTTTCTTCCAGTCCAGCATTTCTCATGATGTACTCTGCATATAAGTTAAATAAGCAGGGTGACAATATACAGCCTTGATGTAGTCCTTTTCCTATTTGGAACCAGTCTGTTGTTCCATGTCCAGTTCTAACTGTTGCTTGTGATCCACACAGTCAAAGGCTTTGTCATAGTCAATAAAGCAGAGATAGATGTTTTTCTGGAATTCTCTCACTTTTTCGATGATCCAGCAGATATTGGCAATTTGATTTCTGGTTCCTCTGCCTTTTCTAAAACCAGCTTAAACATCAGGAATTTCATGGTTCGTGTATTGCTGAAGCCTGGCTTGGAGAATTTTGAGCATTACTTTACTAGCATGTGAAATGAGTGCAATTGTGTGGTAGTTTGAGCATTCTTTGGCATTGCCTTTCTTTGGGATTGAACTGAAAACTGACCTTTTCAGTCCTGGCCACTGTTCATTCTAATTGTCAGCCTTCGGATTTGAAATAGCTCAACTGGAATTTCATCACCTCCACTAGCTTTGTTCGTAGTGATGCTTTCTAAGGCCCACTGGACTTCACATTCCAGGATGTCTGGCTCTAGGTCAGTGATCACACCAACGTGATTATCTGGGTCATGAAGATCTTTTTTGTACAATTCTTCTGTGTATTGTTGCCACCTCTTCTTAATATCTTCTGCTTCTCTTAGGTCCATACCGTTTCTGTCCTTTATTGAGCCCATCTTTGCATGAAACGTTTAACATGTGTTTAATTAAAATGCTAGAAGGCTGAGAAGGTAATGATAATAGTATATAAGCGTTATTTGAAAGAGATCATGTCCTAAGGTTTTCCAAAAGTCAAGAAAGACATTCATCTACATATGCAAATAACCCACGGAGCCCAAAGCAAAATAATTTAAATAAGAATGCACTTAAATACATCTTAGAAAGCCAAAAATTGAAAAGAAAAAATAAAGGCAAACAGAATACATTTAAAATAACCAAAGATAAAAACACAGAAACCTTCAAAGAACCAAAAATT
Organism: Bos grunniens; assembly: GCF_055505025.1. Taxonomy (NCBI): domain Eukaryota; kingdom Metazoa; phylum Chordata; class Mammalia; order Artiodactyla; family Bovidae; genus Bos; species Bos grunniens. The sequence goes on along the minus strand of NC_141194.1, from coordinate 117,806,221 downwards.
AAACTAAGTCTAAAAAAATGGAAACCAGCCAATCTGTAGTACTTTACTCAGCAAAATTATCCTTCAAAGAATAAAGATGAAATTAAAACATTTTTTTGTACAAACAAAACTGATTGACTTCAACAACAGTAAGCACACAGCACATATATATACACACATATATATACATTATATGTATATAAAGTAAATGTGTAGTATGTATACACATATAAATATAAACATATATGAAAAGGTAGAAGGGAAATGATTCCAGATATAAAGTTGAAGCTGAAGGTGGGGATAAACAGGAACAAAAATTTTAAATATACAGATATACGTCAATGGATGCTAAGTTCTTTAGCCGATACTAAAAATTCCTCATGGCATATTGAATAATAAATAAATTGGGAAAGGGTAAATTTTTAAAATATTCTAGCATTTCTAACACCCTCCACCCTCCTCCTCTTTCAAGGTCCTGATGTAGATACAGTATCAACAAACATTAAAAATTGATAAAGATGCATCAAGATGTTGTAAAATCTATGGTAATCAATGAAAAAGCTTTGTAAATATATATGTAGATATATAACTTCCAAATGGACTGACAAGGAAAAAAAATAAAAATGGTGTTTTAAAATACCTGATCTATTTAAAAGAAATAACAAAGTCAGTGGAAAAGAAAATTAAGAGCAGGAAGGACAAATATGAATCATAATATAAAATGGTAGATATATATACAAATATATCAATAATTACATGAAAAATATATTAATAGGTTTTTTTAAGAGCAGTTTTAGGTTTATAGAAAAATGAGAAGTAGAGTTACTATATGCCCCTTCTTCCCCCTCCCACCCTTCTTCCTACTATTAACATGCATTCAGGTGTTACATGTTACAACTGATGAGCCAATATTGATAAATTATTATTAACTAAAGTCCATAGTGTACACTAAGGTTCATTGTTTCTGTAATACTTTCTATGGGTTTGGACAAATGTATGATAACATGTATCTACCATCCCTGTATCATACAGAACAGTCTTACTGCCCTACAAATTCACTGCTGTAGCATTTTTGCACTACCTCTCTCCCCTTTATTCAGTCTGTACTTCATTGGAGTCCTAGCAAAGAGTATGAACACCTTTATAATTTCTGAAAATTAATATTTTAAAGTACCACGTAAAGAATAGCAAGTATATCATAAACCTAAGTGGTGGTGGTGGTGTTTAGTCACTAAGTTGTGTCCAACTCTTTGTGACCCCATCGACTGCAGTACACCAAGTTCCTCTGTCCTCCAGTATCTCCGGCAGTTTGCTCAAATTCATGTCCATTGAGTCAGTGATGTTGCTCAACCATCTCATTTTCTGCTGCCCTCTTCTCCTTTTGCCTTCTATCTTTCCCAGCATCAGGGTGTAAATCTAACTAAATATGTCCAAGACCTCTATACAGATATTACTAAACTATTGTTATGAGCAGTTAATGAAGATTGAAATAAATGAAGGATGTAGTATTAAGGCTCCTCAGGCAGACACTTTACCATCTGAGCCACCAGGGAAGCCCCAGAGAAAAAGAACCAATAGAATATTTGTGTGTGTGTGTGTGTGTGTGTGTGTGTGTATGAAAGGAGATTTGTTATAGAAGCTGACTCATGTGGTTATGGAAGCAAAAAGATTCCACAATGGGCTGTTTACAGATGGAGAATCAGAAAAATGAGTGGTATAATTTAGTCCAAGTTCAAAAGGCTGACAGCGGGGTTGAGCGTGGAGTTAGGGACCAGACTGGTATGATTCCTGGAGTCTGAAAGTCTGAAACCAGGAACTCCAAGGTTGGAGGGCAGAAGCAAATGGAAGTCCCAGCCCCAGAAGAGAGAAAATTCGCCCTTTCTCTGCCCTTCTGTTCTATCTGGGCCCCCAATAGCTTGGATGGTACCTGCCCACATTGGTGGGGGAGGACCTCTTTACTCAGACTTTACTTTAATCATATCCTGAAACACCCTGACAGACACACCTAGAAATAAGGTTTTTACCAACTATCTGGGCATCACTTTGCCCAGCCAAGTTGAGATAAAAATTAACTATCATAAAGAGGTATACTTCATTTATGGATTAAAACACTCAATTATGTGAGGATATCAGTTTTTACCAGGATGATCTATAGATTTAACATAAATCTATAAAATTTTAAATCTGTTGGACTTCACAAGCTGATTCTAAAATGTATACAGAAATGTGAATGTCCACATGTAACTAAGAAGATCTTAATGAGCAAGGAGGAATAACTCGGTGTAGTAGACATCAAAACATTTATAAAATGATAGTGATTGATGGCATTAAAGAAAAGATAAGTGGACTTATATGAAATGAAATAGAGTTCAGAAAAAGACCCATATGCTCTTTAAAAAAAAAAACAACAACATCTTTAATCTTTTATTTTATACTGGGTATAGCCAATTATCCTGGAGTGTGATGTCAAGTGGGCCTAAGGAAGCATTAACAGAGTTAGTGGAGGTGATGGAATTCCAAATGAGCTATTTCAAATCTTAAAAAATGATGCTGTGAAAGTGCTGCACTCAATATGGCAGCAAATTTGGAAAACTCAGCAGTGGCCACAGGACTGGAAAAGGTCAGTTTTCATTCCAGTCCCAAAGAAAGGCAGTGTCAAAGAATGTTCAAACTACTGCACAATTGTGTTCATTTCACACACTGGTAAGGTATTTCTCAAAATACTTCAAAAGAGACTATAACAGTACGTGAACTGAGAACTTCCAGATGTACAAGCTGGATTTAGAAAAGGCAGAGGAACCAGAGATCAAATTGGCAACACCCGTTGGATCATATAAAAAGCAAGGGAATTTGAGAAAAACATCTACTTCTGATTCACTGACTATGCTAAAGAATCAAAACAAACTGGACAATTCTGAGAGAGATGGGAATACCAGACTACCTTACCTGTGTCCTGAAAAACCTATATGCAGGTCAAGAAGCAACAGTTAGAACCAGACATGGAACAAGAGACTGTTTCAAAATTCAGAAAAGAGTATGACAAGGCTGTATATTGTCACCTTGCATATTTAACTTACATATAGAGTACATTATGAGAAATACCAGGCTGGATGAATCACAAGTTGGAATGAAGATTGCTGGGAGAAGTATCAATAAACTCAGATATGCAGATGATACCATGCTAACGGCAGAAAGTGAAGAGGAACTGAAGAGCCTCTTGATGAAAGTGAAAGAGGAGAGTGAAAAAGCTAGCCGAAAACTCAACATTCAGAAAAAGGAAATCATGGCATCCCATCCTATCACTTCATGGCAAATGGATGGGGAAAAAATGGGAACAGTGATAGATTCTATTTTCTTGGGCTCCAAAATCACTGTGGATGATGACTGCAGCCATGAAATTAAAAGACACTGGCTCCTTGGAAGAAAAGCTATGACAAACATAGACAGCATATTAAAAAGCAGACATCACTTTGCTGACAAAGGTCTGTATAGTAAAAACTATAGTTTTCCTGGTAGTCATGTACAGATGTGAGAGCTGGACTATGAGAAAGGCTGAATGCTGAAGAACTGATGTTTTCAAACTGTGGTGCTCAAGAATCTTGAGAGTCCCTAGGACAGCAAGGACATCAAACCAGTCAATCCATAAGGAAATCAACCCACAATAGTCATTGGAAGGACTTACACTGAAGCTACAATACTTTTTGGCCAACTGATGTGAAGAGCCAACTCACTGGAAAAGACCCTGAAGCTGGGAAAGATTGAACGCAGGAGAAGAAGGGGATGACAGAGGACAAGATGATTGGATGGCATCACTGACTCAATAGATATGAGTTTGAACAAATTCTGGGATATAGTGAAGGACAGGGAAGCCTGACATGCTGCAGTCCATGGGGTTTCAAAGATTCAGACACAGCTTAGTGACTGAACAACAACAGCCAGTTAACAATGCTGTGGTAGTTACAAGTGAACAGTGAAGGGACTCAGCCATACATATACATGAATCCAGTCTCCCCCAATCATCCCCCCCCACATAGTTTTGAATACTTAGTTTACAGTAAAGGTGGAACTTCAAAGTAGGGAGAAAAAGACTGTTTCAACTGAGGAAACCACATAACGATTTGAACTAAACAATAAAACTTGACTTTTACCTCATACCATATACACAAGCAAAAGTAAAATCCAGGTAGACTGTAGACTTAAATACAAAAGACATATAAGGAAAAATACCATTAGGAAAGATAAAAAGGTCCACAGAGTAGATGAAGATATTTTAAACACATATAATTGACAAAGGGCCTTTATGCAGATGAGTGAAAGTCCCTCAGTCATGTCCGACTCTTTGCGAACCCATGGACTACAGAGTCCATGGAATTCTCCAGGCCAGAATACTGGAGTGGGTAGCCTTTCCCTTCTCCAGGGGATCTTCCCAACCCAGGGAATGAGCCCAGGTCTCCCACATTGCAGGCAGATTTTTTTTTTTTGCCAGCTGAGCCACTCCTCAAAGTCAATGTGGAAATGATTGTCAATAAAGTTCTAAAGAGACTTCTCTGGTGGTCCAGTGGCTAAGACTCCATGCAGCCAGTGCAGGGGGCCTGGGTTCCATCCCTGGTTAGGGAACTAGATCACACATGCTGCAACTAACACCCAGTGCAGCCAATCAACTATTTTTTGAATTAATAAAAAAGTTCTAAAATGTGCAAGAAATCTGAACAGATACAACATAAAAGAATATAATCAATGGGCAATAAATATAACATTTACCAAATCAATGTTACCTAAATGCCATTGACATCAGAATGGATGAACTTTGTGTGTGTGTGTGTATACATTACAGAAAAATATAGTGATGAAAATGAACACATAGCAGCACGGATATAAATATACTATTGGTTAAAGAACCCAAATATAAAATCATAATGCATGAATCTGTTTATATAAAATATAAAATTAGTGAAATAAAATTACAGTCTTAAAGAAAAGCAAAGAAATTATCTACATCAAAGTCAGGGGTATGGTAACTCTCATGGAAGAGGTAGGGAATTGTGGGTGGGGTGTTAGCACTGTTCTATTTACCCTTCCTCACGGGTACATGGATACTCACTTTCATTAACTATACATTTTTATTCCATGAATGCTTCAAATGTGTGTTTATATATAAAGGTATCCTACAGAAAAATTAAATGCAATAATATAATTAATAACATTCAGTGAGGAAGACATGAGGAATAAAGTTAGTAGAATTAAGCTAAATAGCTCATTTTCAAGCAGGTAAGTCATGGACAGGGAGGCCTGGCCTACTGCGGTTCATGGGGTCATAAAGAGTTGGACACGACTGAGTGACTAAACTGAACTGAACTACCATTTAAAGTTCTTATATCAATAAACAGATTTCTAATCCATCCTATAGTTTATAATGTCAGTTATAACCACAAAAAGAGTGTGTGTGTGTGTGTGTGTAAATTTTAACTGTATCACAAAGGGAAAACCAAGGGAGAACTTTCACTTCTCATTTAGGGCTATTATATACCATTTGTTTTTAACCATCTGCATATACACCTTGACTAGATCATAATGATACTAATAGTTTAAAATGACTGGAAGACTCTGGGAAAATTTATACCAGTGAACAGTATTTGATGATAGATGGATGTAATTCTTTGAAATTTCAGATAGTGAAGAATCAAATCCTTCTTTCTATCCCTGAACTTGAGAAATAAGCTCTATAACCTGAGGCACCAAGATAAGACATATTCCTAGCACCTCACCACAGATATTCTTTGATCATAGTTTCAGCAGCCAGCCTCAATGGGTGGCAAGACTGTTTCCACTTCCAGCCCCACGTTTCTTTCCCTGGTCTGAGCTCCTCATCCTTAGCCCTTGGCTGTTCTCCTATGTTCTGCTCTCACAGGCTCATTAGACTCTAGTACTAAATGAACCCCATTTCATCCCAACTTGACATCCACCAGTTACAAGCCTTGGGAGATCCTAGGAAGAACATGATATTTATTATCTGAACAGGGACACTTTTGAAAGAAGAAGGGTTCTTATTTATTCATGTCTACACTGGGGTGACAGGCAACATTGTTTACACCATGTTCTGCCTAGATCCTTCATACTTGTTGCTCAAAATGAATCACGCTGATATTTTTGCTGTTCAAAATGTTAGTTAAAACACATTTCCCTTATGAGTCTCTGGGCAGTATTCCATTCCCATTAACATCCATTCCAACGTAGAAACTGTGAAGGGGACTTCCAAGTTGCAGCTCATGATTCTACTTCACAGATAGAATCAAACTCATTTTTTTTTAAACAAACCCAATTCAAGGTAGATAAACAAGTCACTGTGGAGACAGAGCAAGGCAAGCATGGTTGGCTACAAATGCTGAGAGATGTTACCCAATTGAAAAAGTGATATATTGGCCTGATGCAAGGCATTTGTTTGTACAATTATGATTATTTTTTAGTGCAGTTCAGTTCATTCACTCAGTCATGTCCAACTCTTTGTGACCCCATGGACTGTAGCACACCAGGCTTCCCTGTCCATCAACAATTCCTGGAACTTGCTCAAACTCCTGTCCATCGAGTGGGTGATGCCATCCAACTATCTCATCCTCTGTTGGCCCCTTCTCTTCTTGCCTTCAATCTTTCCCACCATCAGGGTCTTTTCCAGTGAGTCAGTTCTTCACATTAGGTGGCCAAAGTACTAGAGTTTCAGCTTCAGTATCAGTCTTTCCAATGAATATTCAAGACTGATTTCCTTTAGGATGGACTGGTTTGATCTCCTTGCAGTCCAAGGGACTCTGAAGAGTCTTCTCCAACACCATAGTTCAAAAGCATCAATTCTTTGATGCTAAGCTATCTTTATGGTCCAATTCTCACATCCATACATGACTACTGGAAAAACAATAGCTTTGACTAGACAGACCTTTGTCGGCAAAGTAATGTCTCTGCTTTTTAATTCACTCTCTAGGTTTGTCATAGCTCTTCTCCAAGGAGCAAGCTTCTTTTAATTTCATGGCTTCAGTCACCATCTTCAGTGATTTTGGAGCCCAAGAAAATAGTTTGTCACTGTTTCCTTTGTTTCTCCATCTATTTGCCATGAAGTGATGGGACTGGATGCTGTGATCTTAGTTTTCTGAATGTTGAGGTTTTTCTTTTTAACAGACACAAGTTTTATTGGCAATTATATTTTATTATACATTTTATTTATTTTCTTTTTATTTTTTCATTTATTTACTTTTAATTGAAGTATAATTGCTTTACAATATTGCATTGGTTTCTACCAAAGTGGTAGGGGACATGGGTAAACTTAAGGCTGGTCATTATACTTTGCTGACACAGAAGTGTCCAGAGGAACCCAGGCTTAAAAATGACAAAAATCAGTGAAGTCAAAAGTTGTTCTTTGAAAAGATTTAACAAAAAACAAACTTTTAGCTGGACTGACCAAGAAAAATGTTGAGTTTTAAGCCAGCTTTTTCACTTTCATCAAGAGGCTCTTCAGTTCCTCTTCTCTTTCTGCCATAAGTGAAGTGAAGTGAAAGTTTCTCAGTCATGTCTGACTCTTTGAGACCCCCATGGACTGTACAGTCCATGTAGTTCTCCAGGTCAGAATACTGGAGTGGGTAGCCTTTCCCTTCTCCAAGGAATCTTCCCAACCCAGAGGTCAAACCCAGGTCTCTCTCATTGCAGGCAGGTTCTTTACCAGCTGAGCCACAGGGAAGCCCTTCTGCCATAAGGGTGGTGTCATCTGCATATCTGAGTTTATTGATATTTCTCCTGGAAGTCTTGGTTCCAGTTTGTGCTTCATGCAGCCTGGCATTTCACATGATGTACTCTGCATATAAATTAAATAAACAGGTGACAATATACAGCCTTGATATATTCCTTTCCCAATTTGGAACCTGTCCATTGTTCCATATCCAGTTCTAACTGTTGCTTCTTGACCTGAACACGGATTCCTCACAAGGCGGGTCAGGTGGTCTGGTATTTCCATCACTTTAAGGATTTTCCACAGTTTTTTTTTTTTTTTTTGTGATCCACACAGTCAAAGGCTTTGGTGTAGTCAATAAAGCAGAAGTAGATGTTTCTCTGGAACTCTCTTGTTTTTTCTATGATCCAACAAATGTTGGCAATTTTTGACTGCACAATAACACTGCTGCTGCTAAGTCACTTCAGTCATGTCCGATTCTGTGTGACCCCATAGATAGCAGCCCACCAGGCTCCCCCGTCCATGGGATTCCCCAGGCAAGAATACTTCAGTGGGTTGCCATTCCTTTCTCCAGGTGATCTTTCCAACCCAGGGATTGAACCCAGATCTCCCGCATTGCAGGCAGATTCTTTACCATCTTAGACACCATTTAAGCCCCACATGATACTAAGATAAGGGTTATGGTATTTATGGGCTTTCCAGGTAGCTCAGAGGCAAAGAATTTGCCTCCCAGTTCAGGAGCCACAGGAGACATGGGTTTAATCGGACCAGGAAGATCCCCCAGAGGAGGGCATGGCAACTCACTCCAGTATTCTTGCCTGGAGAATCCCATGGACAGAGGAGCCTGATGGGCTACACTCTATAGGGTCTCAAAGAGTTGGACATGACTGAAGCGACTTAGCATGCACACATGGTGTATATGGTATTGAAGAGTGTCCTGAGCCAAATAAAATATGTGAGGTTTATCAAGTAAGGAAGAAGATGGCATGTTACAAAAGCTGAAAATTTTATGTAGGAGATAGTAGAGAACTGGGAAGGTGTCAGATCATGTATGACCTTTTAAGCTATGTTTTAGATTTAGTACTTTTCCTGAGATCCATGGGAAATCATTGAAAAATTCTGAGTAAGGAGCTGACATTAGTTATTTAAAAAATTACTTCCACTGCAGGATGGAGAATAGGATTTACAATGCTAGGTACAATGTTAGTCCAAGTACTGTGGGACTAAAACCAGGAAAAGATAGTTGAGATCAGAGCAGGGAGGAACTTCAAAGCCATACATGGAAATATGGACTTTATTCTGGGGTCTTTGGGGACACACAACATGAATTTGATTTACTGTACTAATATGATCTATCCAATGTAAAGCTTTAATCCCCCATGTTCCTCTTACAAACTCCAGAAAATGAAGTTCAGATTAAAACTACTGGCAGAGCCTTGATCCAACGGGCACTAGCAAACATTATTCTGGTAACATTTCACACGCTAAGGAGCACCAGTCAGAATTGTCCCCCTTTATAACTTGGTAAGGCTGAGGGTAGAAACAGCAAGGCAGCAATTCACTTATAGGCAGCAGACCAAGAAAAATGGCTGGCTGCTGGCACATATTAAATGGCAAATCAGTTTAATTCACAACTAAGAAAGCAGAAGGCTATAAAGGAATGAGTATCCACTAGTTGGCTATATTTTTGCATGCTGCAAAATGAAAGAGGTGACAACACTTAGACATCAGAAGCTCTGGTTAGGGGAATTCTTGTAATTTAACAAGATGAATAACACTGGATTCTATCATTACTGCCTCCATACTTACTTTTATGTAATTTTTGATTTTGAAATATCCAGCCACTGGTCCTGAGAGGACTTACTCTTGAAATTAATACTTTAGCTACTTTTTTTACTGAGACCCTGTAAACAGATTAATACTAGGTTCTAAGGACTTTGTTTCATATGTTATAGGATCAATTGTCTATCCCACCTTGTTCTCTGCCACCCCTAAACAGAAGGTAGGGAAAAAGAATAAAGGCAGGAGTTATCTGAAATCCCAACTTCTGGTCCCAATATTTGTCCCTGCTTTGGGATGTTTATCTGATCCTTCAGTAAATGAAATGTTTAAACAGCACCCAATGCCTGATTACCTAGTGGGACTAGAGGAATATCAAGAGTTTGTGGGCAAAAAGTTGTACCGGTTTTCAGAAGAGCAGATGACCCCAAGGTCATAAGAGATCATAAGGGCAATTTCTCCCCATGCCCAAAAGAAAAGAGCTACAGATTTAATAGTTCAAAGGTGTAAACAAATACACAGAGAGGTCTCTCATGGTCAACTTTGGATTTTTGTCCCTGCTGCTGCCGCTGCTGCTGCTAAGTCGCTTTAGTCATGTCCGGCTCTGTGCGACCCCATAGATGGCAGCCCACAAGGCTCCCCCGTCCCTGGGATTCTCCAGGCAAGAACACTGGAGTGGGTTGCCATTTCCTTATCCAATGCATGAAAGTGAAAAGTTAAAGTGAAGTCACTCAGTTATGTCCGACTCATAGTGACCCCATGGACTGCAGCCCACCAGGCTCCTCCATCTGTGGGATTTTCCAAGCAAGAGTACTGGACTGGGTTGCCATTGCCTTCTCTGTTTTTTCCCTAACAATTCAAAATTGTCCAAGTTGACATCTATAAACCATACAATTCTAGAAACATAATAAGAATAGAGCAATTCAGGGACTTCCCTGTTGGTCCAGTGGTTAAGACTTCGAGCTTCTACTCCAGGGTTCAATCCCTGGTTGAGCTTAGATCCCATATGCTGCTCAACTTAGTCAAAAATTAAAAAAAAAAAAAAAAAAGACGCAAATTAGCCACAAGCCTGAAAATCTGTGCTAAGATATGAGCACTAATGTCTACCCTTTTATGGGAAATCTCCTTGCAGGAGCCATGTCTATAAAGAAATTTGAGTCTCTCCAAGTCGCACAACTACACCTGCACTCCTTTTTAGGAGTGCCTTGTATTCTACACAGCTTATGTGCATATATTAGGGGCAATGTCTCTTTTAACATCCCACGTGTCAAAATCACATGTATGACTCTGTTGTGGGCTTACAGGGTATGTGTGTCAGATGGGAGGTGTCTTGGGGGACATGCAATCTGCTTTTTGTTTTTTTTTTAAATGAATGATTGCCATTTTCTTTTTCTCATCTGCCACTGCAAAGTTATGCTGATACAGTCTGAGTTTATTACTATATGATGGATTTCTTAAAAAAGAAAAATAAAGGAAAAGGTAAATATTATCTTTAGCTGATGGTTAAATTGTTCATTTACTCAGAAAACCGCACTTTTGGGTTAGAGACATCAGAGAGTTATTGATATTCACCGTTTTATTATTTTCTACTTAAGCCTTTTGTTTTTCTTTTAATATGAAAGTCTAACAACTGAATACTCCCTATTTGGATATTGTATCATATTCAAGCTTTTTTATGTGGTGGATTTTTTTTAATACCTTAACGAATAATTTCAGCCTCCTTCCTGAATAGCTGCTGCTAACTAAACATGCCATCTATTTGTTCCTTTTCACTTTTTCAGAAAATTGCCCAGGTTTGGTTTCCTAGGAAATAGTTCTCTGTCATGGAGGAATGAATTTGGACTGATTAGCTGCTTTACTTATTTGTCCTAACATTTTGTCACAGGATTGAAAGGTCTGCTATGAAAAGTGGTGGTATGGAGTAACTGTGTCCAGTAATTTGACTGACATCCGTTATCACATGCCAGTCAGAACCAGGCAGAAATGGGTTCTAGAATGAACTTGTCCACTTACTGGTAGTGTACACTTCAGCAAGTCAGGTAAAGTCCCTTGAATGTCAGTTTCTTATCTGCAAAACAGAGGAGGAGGATCCCTGCCCACATCAGGGAGTTGTTGCCAAGATAAACTGTGTGACAGTGCTGTAGTCACAGGAAAATGATTCATTAGTATTAACTCATCCAAGGCTATGCTGGATTGTGAATGCCAAAATAAGTATTCCTCATTTCTAATCTCAAGTAACTAATGGGCTAGTGAGGCAGTCAGCTATACAAATATGGGCATTACAAACACTGTGCAAGCTCTCATAGAAGTAATAGAAGACTGGACTTGGAGCACAGAGTGGTATGGGCTTGAGGAAAACTGGAATGGCTCTATGAGCTATGTCTTTTTTAAAAGATTTTTTTTAATGTGGACTGTTTTTGAAGTCTTTTTGAATTTCTTACAATACAGCTTCTGTTTTGCTTTGGTCTTTTAACCATGAAGCATGTGGTATCTTAACTCCCTGACCAGGGATTGAACCCACACTCCCAGCACTGGAAGGTGATCTATGAGCTAACTCTTGATACCTAATGTGGGGATTTACCAGGCAGGGATATCCTGTGACAATTTGATAAGACAAATAAGTAAAGCAGCTAATCAGTTTAAATTCATTCCTCATGACAGAGAACTATTTCCTAGGAAACCAAACCTGGGCAATTTTCTGAAAAAAAAAAAAAATGAAAAAAGAACAAATAGATGGCATGTTAAGTTAAAAGCAGCTATTCAAAAAGGAGGCTGAAATTATTCATTAAGGTATTTAAATGATGGGATAGCAGTGTCTAAGGAGATGGGATAAAATGAGGAAAACTAGGAAACTACAGGGTACGGGAGAGATGGTAACAAATTAACCATTTGGTGTCTCACCAATGTGAGACAATGGTGCCAGAGGTAGAGAGGGGCCAGACCACGACAGTTTTTCAAGCCACAGTAAGGAACACAAAGTTTATTCTACAGGGCATGAGGAGCCTGGCTTTAGGAGCACCATCCAAATGTTCAGGTAGTGTCCTTCATCACCTTGCTTAGAGTACTCATTTAGTAGAGCATGTACTTAGAGCTCTGGATGGTTGGATGGCATCACTGACTCAATGGAAGTGAGTTTGAGCAAACTCTTGGAGTTGGTGATGGACAGGAAAGCCTGGTGTGCTGCAGTCCATGGGCTTGCAAAGAGTCGGACATGACTGAGCAACTGAACTGAACTGTACTTAGAGCACATTGTAATCAACTGTTCACTCCTCTTGCCTCCCTGACTAGACTGCCAGCTCCTCTGTTCCCAGCACCTTAGAGTGTCTAGCATGTATAGTAGGAGCTTAGCAAATGCTGATTGATAAAAGAGATTGTATCTAGGGGAGTGGCATGGCATGATTTTGTATCTTCCAACTAAAATCTGGCTGCTGAGAGTCAAGTTTTATAGGATCACCTCTACCATGAAACTTAGAAACCATGAAAATAAATGCCAATGTGTTCACTGAGTATGCAAATAGAGTAATCAATATAATGGAGAAAGGAAGTAATAGGAAATTAATAAAAGTAATAACATATCTATTTGCTGCTGCTGCTAAGTCACTTCAGTCGTGTCAGACTCTGTGCGACCCCATAGATGGCAGCCCACTAGGCTCCCCCGTCCCTGGGATTCTCCAGGCAAGAACACTGGAGTGGGTTGCCATTTCCTTCTCCAATGGATGAAAGTGAAAAGTGAAAGTGAAGTTGCTCAGTCATGTACGACTCTTAGCAACCCCACGGACTGCAGCCCACCAGGCTCTTCCATCCATGGGGTTTTCCAGGAGAGAGTACTGGAGTGGGGTGCCATTGCCTTCTCCGAACATACCTATTTAGTAAAGACCTATTTGTTTGATCTAACACCCCTGACATTTTATTAAAGATCTTAGACTTCATTGAGCTTCTGTTAAAAATTGATGTTATAACAAAGGACATATATTTCTTAGATATGCTTGTTAGAACTGTGGAAGTATGGTTGCTTAGAGGTGTTACAGAACTTCATTTAGTTTCGTGTTTCAAAATTGGTTCTCCTTATAATATTGAATGCTATATCACTCTTTTTTCATTCCTATTTTAATGATAGATTTTCACATACAAATATTCATTAGCTATTCAAAAAAATTCTGTGAACAAAGCATCTCATCTATAACTTCCCTGGAGTGAGGAATATGATAAATGTATATAATTTCTAGGTTTAGGAAGCCATCAGTTTTATGGGAATCAGCCAAATCTCTTTTTTTATTAGCAGTATGTCAGCAATAAAGCTGCTTTAATTACATAAACCTTTACACACACACTACAAATATTATGATTGTTAAGGAGCAGGAAAAGTGAGTATTTTACATTTAATTTGTAGTCTTCCACTCTTTTTCCTCCAGAAAATAAGTATTTCCTTGAGATTATGAGATGAAAAATTCTATACTCAGAGAAAGATTTGAAAAGGAGAATCGAGTTTAATACTTGGGCAGTGAGCAAATGCAGATTACATTTGAGGAGTAAAGAGAAATATTTGGCCATGAATTTTATTAGCATTTGTGTCTTTTAAGTGTAAGCCTTATCAGTTTCCAAAGTCTCTCTTTGTCTTAAATTTATAACTGGTTTAATCTGAGGAAATCTAAATGCAGTCCAGAGGCAGAGAGAGAGAGAGAGAGAAACTGTGCTATTAATATAAGAAACTAATCAACACTCTGACAATGCAGTATAGGAGTGTGGCCAAAGGAAGTTGCTGAAAACTGAAAAGCACAAACAATCTCAATTACGTCACAATTGCTGGCATGTATATTACAGGATGGCTTGTACTTTTTTGTTCCCTAAGTCAATGAAACTTGAGGTCACCATTCTGCTGACAGCCTAAAAGGCACAATTTATATTCAACTTTGTCTCTGTAGTCTTGTCCCAATTTTTGATGGTGAAGAAAGCTGACAAATCTTTAGCTTGGGGCTGCCCCAATATGATACCATAATGTGAAATCTTGGCAATGTGGGCTGTGGCTTATGCCATGCCTATAACATCTTCTCCTGCTTACATTAAAAGTAATGATGATCTGAGAGACATTATTTACTGTTAGCTTTTCATATTCAACCCCCCTGTATCTGTTCTAATACTATTCTTAAATAGAAACATCTATTATTTTCACATGATTTAACAAATTGAGGTATTTGGCTTGATCTTAAAAATCTAGTTGATTTGATTCCTTTCTGCTTCCTACAAGAGGGAGGAACATGAATGATTACTCCAAATTCTTTCAGTACTCATGAGGAAATTGGCTAATCAAAGCATTCTCTGGAACTTTATCTTGAGGTTTCTGTATACCATGGAGTTTTCTAATTCTAACGTATTCATAAAATGGACCCAGTTCATTCACTGAAGAGGCTGGTTTTACTTCACTTGTGTTGCTCCATGCGAACATGATTGTAGGGGAACAGCAAGTTTCAAATGGAAGCAGCAATATGATATAATGGTTAAGAGTAAGGTTTTTGGAATCAGACTGAAAATGTTTAAATATTAGATCTACTGATAATTTTCTCTATGAATGTTGGCAAGAAAACTGACCTCTCTGAGCCTTCATACTTATTTGTGAGTAGGGAAAATTATTATCTCCTGCACAGAGGTTGTAAGTTTTAATGATAATCTATATAATGGATTGAGACTCCAGCCAACAGAAAGTAGATACTTGACATGCAATGGCTATTATTGATAATATGACTGTTTTCACACCAATTCTATATTTATTTATAAACATTTATAAATATATTACATTATTCTATATAAACATTATCAACTATAATCTTATTAAAAACCATAACTACCATTTGTAAAAAGAAAAAAAAATGATTTTTATATCTATAGACAATTTGCCTTTTAGTAAGCTGCCATTGTTTGTAGTAATTCATGTGATATACTCTGCTAATATTTACCCAGTGTTATTGCATAGGTTATTTATGGTCCATATTTGGCTTTTGGAGGCAGAAGGAGAAAATTTTAGAGCTCATCACTCCAAGGCTTTCTACACATAGTAGAAATTAGTAGTCAGAAAGCAACGTGGTGTTGGCTATTTTGTTGTTCAGTTGCTAAGTTGTGTCCAACTCTTTGTGACTGCATGGACTGCAGCAGGACAGACTTTCCTAATACTTTAAATTCATTGCCTATTTTTGTCTTTCCCTGTTTATAGAAGCTGAATTAAAGAAGCAAGATGCTTCTACCTGAATTTAATTCAATTTTTTTTCCTATAAGAATATCTAAAAGATCTTGCTATCTCTGATATTTTGGGGCTATTCATTAAGAGGGTGGACAGCCCAGATACCTTTCCCATTGTAATTTCTGATTTGATGCAATTACACTTAAATGGTTACCAGTGCCCTATGACATTCTAATTAGCCAGGGGACTGTGCTGTTAACAAAGCAGACTGCTACTGCTGCTGCTGCTAAGTTGCTTCAGTTGTGTTCGACTCTGTGCGACCCCATAGATGGCAGCCCACCAGGCTCCTCGGTCCATGGGGTTCTCCAGGCAAGAACACTGGAGTGGGTTGCCATTTCCTTCTCCAATGCAGGAAAGTGAAAAGTGAAAGTGAAGTCGCTCAGTTGTGTCTGACTCTTAGCGACCGCATGGACTGAAGCCTACCAGGCTCCTCCGCCCATGGGATTTTCCAGGCAAGAGTACTGGAGTGGGTTGCCATTGCCTTCTCTGAATAAAGCAGCCTACCAAGAAATAAATTATGCTCCCAACTCTATCTTCAGGGTTCAGACCATCTGATAAATCAAACATCACCAATCACTGTATAATTCTTCATATTCTCCATTTCTGTAATTATATGTGTGTGTGTGTATATATATATAATTATATAGTATATACAAAATATACATTGATGAAATTATTTGAATAAGTAAAATTAAAATAAAACAAATATTTGAATTGAGGGTCAGTTGTTTTTTCTAAGACACAAATTCCTAAAGTTTGTTATTGGATTGGCCAAAAAGTTCATTCAGGTTTTTCCATTAGCTCTCATGGAGAAACCTGAATGAACTTTTTGGCCAAGTCAATACTAACATTAGATGATAAATGGATATTAACTGTAGGCTCATCATTAGTCACTTAAAGTACTTAAAATCCCATTGTCTTTTGTATTTATTTTTTTAAATTTTATTTTATTTTTAAACTTTACATAATTGTATTAGTTTTGTCAAATATCAAAAGTGTGACCTTCATTGTTTTGCCATGATGAAGCTGACTTCCAGTTGTTTGTTCTATCTTTATGATAGTCACTGAAGTTTCAAAGTTCCAGAAATGATTTATAAGTAGATATAGGGTCTTTTCTCATTGTTCTATAAAGTAGGAGTCAGGCATGAGGAAACTTCCTCCCACTGAATCTATGCATGATAAGAAAATTTCCCAAAAGGAAGATTTTCTTTATACCATCACCAGCTGAAAATGCCCAATATAGTCCACTCCTTTTACAGGTCCTTCTGCCAATTCCCACCAAGCAGTGTCCTCCTCAACATGACACAGCTCTTCATCATATAACCAAAAGTACACTCATCCCTGCTCTAAGAGAAGATCCAAATACTCCCAAATGATGTATTCCATTTTCAAGCCAGAATCTCTGGAGGTTTTCCCTTCTATCCCTAGGACTCTTGTGAGCCCTCCACAGTGCTCTTCAATGTATAGACTAATTTATAAAGAAAATTACCATCAATAAACACAACTCAATAGTATGAAAAATGGACATGAAAGAGAAATGGAGACAATTGAGAAGGGTGTATAGAATACGGTTAAGTTGACAGGTTGATATGTTTTTGAAATCGTAAAATATGGAACTATTGTTGTTGTTGGGTCCCATCACTTCATAGCAAGTAAAAGGAGAAAAAGTGGAAGCAGTGATAGATTTTATTTTCTTGGGGTCCAAATTCGCTGTAGACAGTGACTGCAGCCATGAAATTAAAAGATGCTTACTCCTTGGATGAAAAGCTATTGACAAACCTAGACAGCGTATTAAAAAGCAGAGACATCTCTTTGTTGACAAAAATCCATATAGTCAAAGCTATGGTTTTTCCAGTAGTCATGTACAGATGTAAGAATTGGAGCATAAGGAAGGCTGAGTACCAAAGAATTGATGCTTTTGAATTATGGTGCTGGAGAAGACTCTTGAGCATCCCTTGGACAGCAAGGAGATCAGACCAGTCAACCATAAAGGAAATCATCCCTGACTATTCATTGAAAGTACTGATGCTGAAGCTCCAATGCTTTGGCCACCTGATGTGAAGAGCCAACTTATTGGAAAAGACCCTGATGATAGGAAAGACTGAGGGCAAAAGGAGAAGAGGGCGGCAAAGGATCAGATGATTAGATAGCATCACTGACTCAATGGACATAAGTTTGAACAAACTCTGGGAGATAGTGGAGGACAGCAGAGCCTGGTGTGCTGCAGTCCATGGAGTCAGAAAGCATTGGACATGACTTGGTGATTGAACAATGACAAAAATGAGACTGTGTTTCCAATAATTCCCTTCCTTGCATAGATCCCAGATACAATGAACTATAAGAGACGTCTCACAAATGATTCATAAAGCTGAAATGCAACCTAAGCCATATATATATATCCTCAGAAGGCTGAGGACTGCTGACTTCCAACTCCAGAACAAGTCTTAGAAGAAACAAACACTGATCATAAACTGTTTAACCTAATAAATCTATTATTACATGCACAGACTATATATTATATACACACATAATTATAATTATAATCAACTCATTCATTTGACAGCTGTACATTAGTGAAAATTAAGTATGAATGCTTTTCCTAATCTTGAGCAAAAACTAAGCAGTTTGAACAAGTATACTGATAGCATGTTCCCATGTTTATAAAATGGAAAATATGAAAACTGACATTTTTGTTAATATGTACATGTATAATAAACTTTGGAAGTCATGAATGGGAAGATAAAAAATTTCAGGGCAGTGCTTACATCTAGGAGGGAATTGTATAGACAGTAAGGTTGGTTAGACCATGGAAGGTTACCCAGGGACCTTAAATAGTACTGGTGATGTTTTCTTTCATAGTCTGGGCAGTGAGTACACAGATTTTTATTATATTCTTATGGATATCTTTTCATGTTTTAAATAGTTCATAAGAGAGCCTTCTCTACAATTTGGGCCTTTTTGGTGAGATTCACAAGGGCTGAATATATTCTCACATTCTGGTCATCTTCTGAGTTGCTCTTACCCACATCTCTTCTCCATCTCTTTGTCAAATGTCTTCAAATCTTGTCCATCTCAAGTCTTTGATCACTTGAGCAGCAGAATCATTAGCCAAAGTCTGTATTTGGTGTCAGTTAATGCAATGAACCATGCCTCCTTTCTTTCTCATGGTACCAGTGATTCCAGGACCCTTCATTCTGGGGTAAGGGTAAAACAAAATGTGAATTTCTTTGGGATTTAGAGCTTAATTATTATTTTGCAGGACACTACTTCAAACTCTAAAAGTCATCTCCCTGCTGTTCCCTTAACTTGGTCTTCAATTGTCTATTTTATCATTCATTTTATAAGAGCAGCTGCTTCTGTGTTATAGGTCAGTGAATTCCATAGGTAACAGTACATGTTTCACCTTTTTAGGATGTGTTTTAGCCATTGTTTTGGAGTGCATAATTGGGCATGAAAGTGATTTGTAAATTTGCAGACAGGGCTATCATATGCAAAGTCAGAATAAAGTTCATTCCTGTGTTAGTATCACAGCCCCAGATGATGGAAGGAATCCTCAAATAGTCATCTTTCTCTATGTAGGTGGCTGGTTGCAGTACCAGGAAAGATACACGGTATTGGGCTCTGCTGATGGCAGCTTGGGCCCTCAGGGGTTGTATTAAGCAAATCATGTTGGTTGGGGGAAGTCCATATGATTCAGCATGTGAGTGAGCTTCATCCTAGACATTAGATTTTCATTTTTCATGAATGCAACATGCAAGCAGGAGATGGTTAGGAATGTTCTCAACACCTGTAGAATGGGCCGTTCTGTCCATCTGATTATTGAGATTCCTCTGCACTGAATAACCTTTGGTGAAACTTTGTATGGGATGGATTTCATCTTCAGCCCTTGTGCCCATTCTGAGAGATCTTTTCACAGAGCATTTCTGTAGAAATCTTTGTCATCAGTCATCTTATTCTTTTGAAATTCTGGAGCATCAACCAATGCCCACAAATCTGTTTTCAGCTTCCTCTCCTTCTAGGGAAACTGGACCATTGAATGCACTTCTTGAGGTTATGCCCACTGGGAGGATTTCCTTTATCTATGTCTCAGGGCCACTCTGGGGGTGGGGTGTGTAAAAACACCACCTGAGTCTCCTTTTTGTTTGTGCCAACATATAATGCCATAAATATTCCCTCTATAGTCACTTGCCTACCGGAAACTATCAACACCTACTACTATTACTACTAATTCACTTCAGTCGCATCTGACTCTGTGCAACCCCATAGACAGCAGCCCACCAAGGGTCCCCCATCCCTGGGATTCTCCAGGCAAGAACACTGGAGTGGGTTGCCATTTCCTTCTCCAATGCATGAAAGTGGAAAGTGAAAGTGAAGTCGCTCAGTCATGTCCGACTCTTAGCAACCCCACGGACTGCAGCCCACCACCTAGGGTGTCATAAATTTGGATTAAGGGAATTACAACCATGTGGCAGGAGTGGTCACACTGGGAATCTGTTATCATCGTCTATAACTTAATTTTGCCTACTAGGTCTATTCAGGACTAATTCTATAACTCATACTTGCAACCTGATAATATGCTGTTTATTGCCAGGCCTAGTTGTATCACTTGCAGTTTGGATAGTACATTGTTTATGGAGGGAAGATTGGATTATACAGTCACACAATGTCCTGTGGTCAGACTTTCAATGTCCTCCAGACCCCTGTAACATGCCAGGACCTTTATATGAAAGAAAAGTTACTCAATGAAGGCATCAAGACCTTGCTGAAAACCTGTGTCTAATTCTCTTGAAACTTTCCTCCTTTTCCATCCAGCTTCCATATCAGCCACAGATACCTCTGGAACCATTGTGTCTGAGGGGTCAGCCCACTCTTAAGCTAGTGGTGTTTTCTCAAATTGGTTGATAGGGGGGAAAGAAAGTCCTTTTGGTGTTTTGAACACACGGCCTAAAGCTGTTTTTGAAAACACATGTGTGTGTAGTGGTGACCATAATGAGGCTGGAGCACAGTCATGCAATAGACACAGGAAACCCAGTGTGATGCCAAAACACTATTTGATTAAGTGATTTCCATGCAAAGGAAAGTTAAACATAGCTTCCTTGTGGAGAACATGCAAATAGCTGATGTTGGCTTTTACTGAACAGGAGACAGGGACAGAACTGTGGTAGGGAAACAGGTGAAGGAAGTAAACTTTATATATATATATATATATATATATATATTTACACATTTACACATTTCCCCCAGCATCTGCCCTGGTTGTATTTGTTTTATTGACAGTAAGAGAAAAAGCTGAATTGCATTCTCCTTGTCAGACTTCTCGGAGAAGGCAATTGCACCCCACTCCAGTACTCTTGCCTGGAAAATCAGCCCTTCATTAAGAAAGAAAATAAAGTTGCTTCATGAACTGAAGCAGAACAAAGTAAAATGACAACAGCAATGAAGCCAGGTGACTAACAGAAATTAACACATTTTTGTGACAAACAAAAGAAATTAAGAAGTGGAAAACTGGTTGTGTTGTGTTCCTACTGTGGTCTATTTAATTGACACCAGGCTGCTTCTTACTGTGGAAGCAGCATTTTCAGTTACATGAGTTATAAATACGTTTTCCCAACACCAAGCCAAACAGCTCATTAACTTTTATCTCTTTTTTTACCTGAATGAAAGACCTTGTATCATATTCCTGTGAAAAGTACACAGCCAAACTATGCCAAATCCTAACAACCGTCTGCAGGAGTAGCCATGGGATGGCTCTATTTCTGAGCCACCAACTCTGTAGGTGTGTAAAAAAGCAGCTGGCTACCACCCCCAAATGGACACACTTTCAAATGTAGGATCACCAGCTGACTTTGCTTTCCATGGTAGAAAAATATGGTGTACATTTTGGTCTGGCTATTTACAATGAAAAAAGGTACAAAAGAGAAGGGAAGGCCCAATGTTAATAATGATCCAGGTCCATAAATATTCAGGGAGAATGTATGCCTTTTAAGGTCATCAGCACAGAAATTCTATGAAAGAAGTTTGTCTCAGTGAACAAGTCAGGAAAATTACTAGGGAGCCTTTTGCACTTATGGCACAGACCAGTGCAGAAAAAAGAATTATTACTGAAAAGGTCAGGGTTTCCCTCAGACTCACATGATGAAAGCATAAACATTGAAATCATGTTACTAAAGAGACAGTGCAAGTGAGAGAAGCTGCATGTGGACACCTGTACACTCTCAAAATAGCAGCATTTGAGAGGTGCTAATAACAACTATTCACATGATAATTTGGATTCTTACTACTTCTCCTTCTCCCTTTATCTTCTGTCTCCTGCCCTCTCTCTCTCTTTTTTTTTTTTTTTTCATTAAATTTCCTTTAACTGTCTGACGTCTGTCTTCTCGGCATTTACAGTCAATTTAATTCCTCCCCCCGGAGAAGGCAATGGCACCCCACTCCAATACTCTTGCCTGGAAAATCCCATGGGGTGGAGGAGCCTGGTAGGCTGTAGTTCATGGAGTCGCTAAGAGTCAGACACGACTGAACAACTTAACTTTCATTTTTCACTTTCCTGCATTGGAGAAGGAAATGGCAACCCACTTCAGTGTTCTTGCCTGGAGAACCCCAGGGACGGGGGAGCCTGGTGGGCTGCCGTCTATGGGGTCGCACAGAGTCAGACACAACTGAAGCGACTTAGCAGTAGAGTGCTCAGGCTCCCACTTATCAGGATTACATGTTAAATTCTGGTGAAGAAGCAGTTTAAGGTGCTGGAAGAAATAGGGACTTAGCAGACAGAGGTGCCAGGTTGTCCTTCTGGCTCATCCCTTTTGGTGGGTGATCCTGGAGAGGGGTCAGGGGATGTTATTTAAATTCACTGACGCTCAGCTTCTTCACTTTTGAATCAGAGCTAATAATACCTGCCTTAGCTGTCATCAGCACACTGCCATGTCTGGCTCAGAACACCCTCTCTTCCTGAAATGCCTTCCTCTGTATCTGCAACTTAACATATCCACTGACCTGCCCTTTGAGTTTCCATCACAAAGCCTTCCTAGAAGGAAGCTTCTGTGCACCCTCAGTACCACATGACCTATTTCTATTTGAACACTTTATGTAGCCCATCAGAATTATATTGATGTTTCTGTCACTCACTGAACCAGGGGCACCGTGAAGATAGAAGTCATGCTTTTAGACCTCGAAATTCTAGCATCGAGGACAATTCCTGTTCCAGGTGAATGGCTAAAGAACTAAACATTTAGATAACTATGTTAGTCTTTGAATCTGACTTGTCTTAAAGATTAAATTACACATTGTATGTAAAGCACCCAGTGTGCCCAACACTAGGTTAGTTGTCATGTCTGCTTAATTAAAAAACAAAACACATAACAACTCCATGAGAAAAAGATTATTTCATAGGCTGCTTTTGTTTCTTGGATTGATGTTTGTCACAGAGTAGATGGCCTTGAGGCATCTATCAAGCTTTGCTCTTCAAGGGCAAATAAGAACACGCCAGTGCTGAGCCCTCCTGCCAGGTGCTTACTGGGCACAGCTGAAGGAATGAAATAATGAAACATCATCGCCCTGTAAAGCCCTTTTTTCCTCTTCTTGACATATTTAGATTCTTCTTTCTCTGAGCTCTCACATAACTGCTTATATTTCTATTACAGAGTTCTTCAGACTCTACATGTCTGTTTTCCCTACCAGAGTACTTCCAAGCAGGTGCTCTTCTGCATCTCACTCATTCTCAGCATCTAGCACAGTGCCTGATAGAGTCTAAGTGTAATAAACATTTATATAACTGGGCTTTACCCATGTTTACTGGAGTAACAGTCAAAAGTATTCCTCTGGATCATCCTCTCATACAATGTACTCAAACTCTAGAAAATCAAACTTTCTTAGGTCTAAAATGATACACACTGCAGTGCTATCACCTTATTTCATAAATTAGAAATTCCAAAAGAGTTTATTAATAGATCCTCAAAACGGAAAGCTTAGTACAGAGAAGTCAAAGTTATAAGGTATTTCAAACTGGTGAATTTTCTGTAAATTTTCCCTATAGGATTCTAAGTCATCTATTGCCTATTTCCATTCAATATTGCTTGACTTGAGCTGACATTTACATAGACTGCCCCCATCCTAATGGAACGTGGTAGGAGGAATTGTAATCCATTGCAGTTTAGGCACATGCTCTTCAGCAGAAGTGACTTAATCTTGTAAGTGACCTGCTTCTGATGTTTCATTGTGCAGGTAACATACCATGAATATATAATAATGAAAAATTATGAATTTGACAGGAAAGGGAAAAGCCATTGATGATTTTAGTTTCCAATGACCTTTCTCTTCCATAAGAGGTTCCTTGGACAAAGATATACAGGCGATTTTGGAGAGCTACTCTGTATTCACAATTCATTCTGTTTGCTCCAAACATCTGTGTCTATTATTGGTGGAAATTAAGATAAATGAGACCTCCTGGAGATCTTCTAGCATTGAGAAAGTGTGCTCAAGTATAGCCAACTGTGGAAGAGATTCACTTAAAGCTAATCAGAAGGCAGAAAATGGGTAATCATTCTCATTGCTGCTTTTAAGCCAGACCACTGGCCTTACTAGCATAGTGGGAGCCATTTGCATGCTTCCTGTTCAATGTGACAACATGGGGAATTACAAAGATCTTCACTGTGATGAGAGACAGCTCATGGAGTTACAATGTTTGATGTGGTAATAAGTGAATAACAATCCATCATACAAACTAGTTGAAATACAGACAAGGACAAAAAGTTGACAAAAAAAGTGCTAAGTTATGGGTTTAAGAAAGGAAGTAAACATAGGGAGAAAACAGATGAATGGAAACACTAGTAGTCATTCTGAGATCAAATCATTGGATACAATGTAAGTGAATGAGAGATGCAAGCAGACAAGGTTTTAGTCAAAGACTGAAATACTTTGGTTTAATATATATTAGAAGAGGACAAGAAATACCAGGTTATTATTAGGATATATTTATCAGGATGAGGATATTATCATGGGAATGGTTGGCTGATGTACAGTGAAAGTGAATATCAGGAAACGGAAGGGTTCATTATTTGGGGTTCAAAGAGGTGAATGGCCTGTGTGGTAACAGAAATTGGTATGAAGTTGAAATTATGACTAGGGCCAAAATTCTACAATGAATATGTAGGATTTTCAGGGGGTTTGGAGATGACAGCAATACAGAGAAGAAGGGTGTTGCAGCAACTACATAACTTTATAAGAGCAGAAGGTTTTGCCAACTTAATACAGTAATCTAGTCAGTTCAGGCTGCTACAAAGAAAACATCATAGACTGGGTGGCTTAAATAATAAACATTGATTTCTCACAGTTGATGCTGAGAAGTCTAAGATTAAGGTCTAGCAAATTAGATGTCTGGTGATGGCTCATTTCCTGGCTTATAAATGGCCATCTTCTCAATGTGTCCTCATATTGTAAGGAGCACAAGAACTGTCTGAGGTCTCTTCTGTAAGGGCACTAATTTCACTGATGTGGGTTCCACCCTCATGACCTAATCACCTCCCCATAATCCCACCTCCAATACCATCCCATTGGGGATTAGGGTTCAACACATGAATTTTAGAGGACACAAACACTCAGTCCATAGCAAGGAGTAATGGGGCAAAGAACAAGATAGATACCTCCTAAACTTGAGGTAACTGAGGAGGGAGAGAATAAACAAACTCTAGTCAACATACCTGCCTTGGAGGCACTGCTCTTGGACTACAGCCAATTTTGGTTGTGGAAAGTTAAAGAGAATATCATGACAAGTTTTGAAATCAAAAGAAAAAGGAAGTGGTTGGGATAGGAGTTTGTATAGCACAGAGCTATACAAAGCAGAATCAGCTGATGAACATGGCTTATATTTTGAGAGATAAGTACAATGATGATACAAGGGATTATAAAAGAGTGGGCTGTGAGTATTCTAATTTGATTATTCCCAGAGTATCCAGGAAGATGGCGTGACTCTGGCCTCTCCAGAGAGTCAGGAGAGATATGAATTGAGGGTGATTCTGAGTGAGTTCAAGGCCAGGTGTATAGACAACGGGATTAACTAGCTTCCAGGATCCTCACTATATACTGGAAATAGGTGGTGCATTCTGAATGCATAGGTTAAGAAAATCAATAAGCTCTTAAAATAAGCAATCAGATCATTCTGGTTTCTCTAAGAACATTACTAGTAGAGATAGAAAATCTCAGATGATTTTTGTCATAAAATGTATTTTCCCTGATTTGAGGACAAACATGTTAAAATCAGAAGGAAGGTGAATGGAAATAGCATCATCATTCCTGGCAAGATAAAACTATGTGATGTTTAATACTGTCTGAGATTTCTGGTAAGGTTGTTGAAAAATTGGAAACATGAGGATATTCCTCTTCCCTTAATCTCTTTTAAATACCTGTATTAGTATTCTACTGCTGTGTAACAAATTACCTCCAATTTAGTGGCTTAAAACAGTAAGTGGTTATTATATCAAAATTTCATGGGTCAACAATCTGGGCACAGTTTAACTGGTTTCTCTGTTCAAGGTCTCACAGGGCTCAAATGGCTGCTTTCCCATCTGAAACTTATGGTTCACTTCCAAAATCATTTAGGTTTTTGGCAGAATTCATTTCCTTGCAGCTGTAGAACTTATGGCAGCTTGCTTCCTCAAGGCCAGCAGGAGCACTTTGCTGCTGCTTCCAGGCTCTGAGCTCAGGGAAAACCTAAGCCCTTTTTTAAAGGATTCATCTGATTAGGTCAGGCCTGTCCAGGACAACCTTCTTTTTGATCAACTCAAAGTCAACTGATTAGGGACCTAAATTACATTTGCAAAATCTCTTTTCCTTTGCCACATAACATAACATACTCATAGGAGTGACATTCCATCATATTCAGGTTTAGTCCACACTCTAGGGAACAGAGTTATTTAAGAGCAAGTGGGTATCCTGGGATCCATTCTAGAATTCTGCCTAACACAGTATCCAAACAATAAAACTCCAGGCTGTCCAAAATTCTGATACACTTGTCCATAAATAGCTATTCACTTATGATCAGATGAAAAACTTCACCCTCTGACTATATGGTCTCTCAATCACACTGCATTTTTGTCTGGTTCTAGCCCTATAAATATTCTGTAACTGTGCTGGTCAACCTTTTTGTTTGTTCATTGTTACTCACCTAAAAAGTCTTTTTTCTAGACTTTTCTTCTTCCCAAATACCCTGCCCATGAAAATGTAAAACCACAGATAAACTGAATATTTGTTTGTATGCTATATATGCGTTTCATACACAAAATAGTGCAATTAAGTCCCTTCGTCCCCAAAGAATCAACTTTTCTCTCCTTGGGAGTGACACAGCCTCTGGAGTAATTATATTCTATATGATCAATGGACCATTAATACATAAATAATCACTGTGCCTTGTTCTTCCTTTTACTTTTGCTCTCTAGTCCTGATACGAGTTCCCATGTTCTATTCGCTACAATTCTATAATGGAATGCTGTAATGTTTAATGATGAGTAGGGTTTGCTATTGACTAGGATTTGGATAACCTGTGTCTGAGTCTGATTTTGCAACTGATTTTCTATGGGACTTTGGCAAACCAAACAAGATTTTTGTGGTGCCATTTCTTCAGTCTTTCAGAAGAGTACAATGTTGTAAGGTAAACCTTGGTATAATAGAGAAAATTAATTAGACATGCCTAAAGTCCTTAGAAAACAAAAGGACAATTCTTTATCATTTTAAAAGGAGATGAGAAAAATGAAGATTCTATTCCAGGAGCAGGGATTTAGAGATAAAAGATGTATAAATTATGTCAAATGTACTTTAACGATGTTGGCAGATCTCATTTGAATTCTGTGGAGGTTCATTATGTTGGCACAGGGGCCAAGGACAGCACCTGCAGTCATAAAACAATAACTAAACTTGTAATCAACTACAGTTCATGGAATCTTAGGCTGTTTTTTAACATATTCTCACCTTGTAGCCCTTGGGGACAGATTTGCCACCTGAAACATTCCTTCTGGAGCCACCACACTTTTGTTTTTGTTACAAAACAAGGAGAAGGGCTGGTGCTATTTCAACCAATACCCCAGACATCAGCACATGCTAATGCTTTCATATACACTACAAGCACAAGGCTTTTAGGAGCAAAACAAGGTCTAGATCCTCATGCCATTGGTTCTACTGCCATAATTGCAGCAGTTTCAAAATATGACCAATATTCCAAGGTTTGAGATGTAACTTTCATTTGCCAAACCTTCAGTTTAACATTTTGATTTTCCATAAACCAAGAGCACATGAATAATGGCACTTCACACAATATCCTACCAAGATTTACTGGGGGATGGTAGGTGAAAAAGTGTGGAGTCCAAAGCACATCTAAAGAATTAGATTGGAGTTAATTAACATCACACTTTTGAAATTAAATGAAACTTCACGTTTTATGTATATTTATTTAAAAATGTGCCTCTGTTCATTTTGCCATAAGCCAAATGCTCACGATTTTTGAAAGCCCCTCTATTATTCTGTTTTCAAAGCCATTTCTACAGCTGTGAGAGTCTGATTGCTTTGATGAAATCAACATTATTGTTTCAGACTCAGCTAGGATCTGTGCTGTAAGTAAATTATTTCAACATCATTTTGCACTCAGAACACTAATAAAACTATTATTTCCTTGAACAGCATCTGGGAAATCACATCATTGTTATGATGAAAGTGACACATATGTTACACTTGAGTTGATGGACACAGTATGGAATCACCCTTGCCACAGTGTAGCAGCAATGAAGCTCAAAGACTAGACTTCAAGAGAGTTAGAGAAGGATTTCTAAGCATTTAGAGAGCAGAACACATCCCCCATGGATTAAAACTGAAGTTTTATTTACAAACTCATTTCATTTCAGACTCAAATGCTAGATTTATCTTCATCTCTATATGTGGAAAGCAACTGTTGAGCTAAAGAAAATTGGGCTCAGTGGCAAGATCCAGTGTGGCAGGAAAGCAGGCCAGGAAGTTATAGATCCTCCAGGCTGCAAGTAAAGCCTTTCTACCAACCCTTGCTCAACAAATACTTCCTCCTTTCCATCTGCAATCATCTTGATTTCCCTTTAAAACACTATGGCAGAAACCAACACAACATTGTCAAGCAATTTTCCTTCAATTAAAAAATACATTTAAAGAAAGAAGAAAAAAACACTAATGAAACTGAAAGAAATGACCTCTAAAGCCTTATGAGTTACTTGACAATACTTACAGGGACAACTTACTCAGTTCTCTTCATCAGCATGTAAACAAAAAGAACAAAGAGGATCATTCATCATCCCTTTACACAATGGTTAAGTTGAAACGCACTGTAGTCACCCTGAGGGGGATTTAGGATGGGGAAAAAAAAGATTGAAACATTCTCTGCTTTGGATATATGGGTCCCTAGATATTTAAGATGCATATCTAAGGAAGACTTTCAATGACCTCAGATTTTTGCAAGCAGTAAAATCATTAACTCTAGATGTCTGTTCTTTGTGATCTGCAGTAATCTTTTACCAAGATGTATGCTTGACTACATGTATTTCCCAGCCCCCATATTCTTATATTACCTGCCCCTCCCCTAACTTGTTAGGTGAGTCCCTTCAGATTTACTGAGAGACTTTTTCCCAGGCTATAGTCCTGTGTAATGTCCTTGTATAAAATTTAATTCACAATGCTTTTTAAGTGACAAGAGTTTGGAAACAGGCACAGGGTGAAATGATACATTGCAGAGGATGAGAGATGGTAGGCCATGCTATTCCACCAATGGAAGACTCTGTAGAGAAAACTAGAAGTCGACTTTTAAAATATGGTATTCCTAAAATTGTCCCTTTAATTACCTGTGGTGATCACACCTGGAATAGTTCTTGCCTGTAAATCACTTGTTCATATCTTGCTTATCCATCAGAATACAGCTCCCTGGTTACAGGCAACCCTAGTTCCTCTCTCCTTGTACCACCACCATTTCTACAAGTAAAGTAGCACTGCTAGCTCATGTTACAATGCTGTTTCTGCTTCTGGCTCAGGGTGCAAACTGACAGCTCTTCTACAGCAGAAGCAGTGCTTTATTTATCTTCATTTCTAACATATTCCCAGTGCCTGGCACCTAATATGTGATCAGGTGAATACATTCATAAATAAATTAACAAATGACTGAAAGTCTATAATTCTTAAGACTTCATCTTCTCCAAGCCACTTTTTAAAAATTGGAATAGATCAAATACTTTGTTCAGATGCACATGTAGTGATTGGGCTTATACAGTATTAACACAGATTTATGGAGAAGCTACAGTTTTGAGAGAGAAACATCTTTCATAACCACTTATCCATGAAGGTAAGCAGAGGGTATTTCTGCTACCTCTACAACTTAGTTCTACATTCTCAAGCTATTTATTGACCATCTGTTATGTGAACAAAACTGTCTTTGTTTTGGGGTACAGCAGTGAAAAAAAAATAAGACAAAAGGCTCTAACCAACGTGTAGTTTATCTAGCAGATGGAAATTTATTTGTGCTTCTTTTTTGTGTTAAGCACTCCAGTAAGTACTTGATGTGTATAATTTAATTTAATCTTCAGTACCACCCTATGAAGTAGCTAAACTTATTCTCAGTTTTACAATGGGGACATTAAGGCACAGAGGAGCTTACATAATTTTCTATAAAGTTTCAAACTTGCTTTTATGGCTTAAATTTCAGAGCTTTTTAAAAATTATAATTGCTGCCATCTTGGCTATGCTGTGATTCATAGAATTTATAGCAAGAAGGGTTCTCTAAATTAAGAATGATAGATCAGTATATTCTTCTTAGAATGTACAGTAAAGAACGATTCCCACAATGGGAAGAAGCAGTCTCAGACGAAACAAGGTCCTAAGTAAATCTATCTTCTCAGAAAGAAAACTATTAACATTAAACCAGAAAGTCCAATAATGTATTATAATAAATAAATAACATAAATCATATTATAATAGGGAGTTCCCTGGTGCTAGAGGTTAGGGCTCTGTGCTTTCACTGCAGAGGTCTCAGTTTCAGTTCCTGGTCAGGAAACTAAGATTCTGTAAGTCATGTGGCATGTCCAAAAAAAAGAAAAAGAAATCATATTAGAGAAAACATAGCAAATCCATACCCATCCATTTATTTTCTTCATGTACATTATGTTTCAAATCTAGCCTGATTTTATTTTCAAGTGAACGTAGACAGAATTTGCTTAAAAAAAAATAAACCAACATATGCAGTTCAGAGCCTGAATATTTTATAGTTGTCAATTGTTTTCAGTCAGATCTCTGGGACTTATATGTGTTCACACACTGTGACCACAAGATTTTAAAAACATTAACAAAATCCAAGTATACTAGCTCAGGAAAACAAGATTTGAATAAAAATTTTCATAAAACGATATGAAGTGACATCAGAAAAAATAACACAGATTCGAGCTATAATAGAAGCATCATATATTCTTCTAAACCAATATTACTGTGCCATTATCAAATTTTTATATATCAAAGTTACTAATGTCTCCATAGCAAAAGTTACCTTTTTTTTTTTTTTTTAAATCTGTCACTCTGTTTTACCTCATGTTCCTGCCTTCCCTCCTTTATCTAATCTTTACCCTTTTTCACTCAAAGATAATCCACCATCCTTGGATATTCCCACTGAACTCTGCTTGCAGTTTTGTTAAAGGCTGTACTTTGCACTCCTTGGTATTTGAAGAGTTAGTTGTTTACTTGTCTGCCTCTCCAATTAAGCTGTAAATTCCTTGAGGGGAAAGGCTATGACTTATTTATCTTCCTAGCATCCCACAGCACTTAGCACAGTGATTTACACAAAAGAGGTACTAAGCAAATGTTTGACAAATGAGTGAACATCACTCTACTAAAAAAAACAAAATCAAGAGCATTAAATGACACTAGTCATTTATCCATATGCCATCTTGCCCCAAAACATTTTAGAATGGTCTTGGTGGGATATGTCAACCCTCTTCATTTATTTTCACAAAACCCAAGTCCATTCAAGGATTGCTTCAGAAGATTATAAACAGTCTTATTAGAGAGCCTTAAGCATCAAATTACTTTAAGGCCTTATCATTTCTTCCACAGATCAAAAGGACTAGAACTTGAAACCAGCCATTCAGTGACTTGTTAACAAACTGGAGGGCGCTGCCTCAGGATGAGGAGCCTGGACTCTGGAGTGAGACTGTCTGGTTTCCAAATCTCTATCATTCACTAGCTCTTCAACTTTTACTTATAAGGAAAGATAAGTTAAATCTAAGGAAAGGGTCTCTTTTCCCTATAATGTTACAATGGTGGAAGAATTTTTGTGAGGATGAAATCAGATAATGCATATGAAGGAATACACACAGTGCTTGAAACTAAGTGACCACACCACTATCATCAGGCCTGGACCTGGTTTACAGACTTCACATCTCTAGACTTAAGCTTGTTTGACCCCAGGGCTCTAGAATTTCACTCTACTGCCCACCTTTGCTCAGCTTCGTCTATCAAACACCAGTGGTTGTGAGGAGGGTTTCCACATAAAATACAGGATACCAGTTAAATCTGAATGTCAGATAAACAAAAAATACTTTTTATCATAAGTATGCCCCGGGTAGTATCTTGGATATACACATACTAAGAAGTCATTCATCCTTTATCTGAGATTCAAATTTAACAGGGAACCTCATATTTTTATTTGATGAATCTGGCAACTCCTGCTCCAAAACATCAACTGCACTCCCTTGCCTCAAGCCCTTACAGATGAACACGAGTTTGCAGAGTTTGCATTTTAATTGCTTCCGCATTTACTCAGTTTCAAGTATTCACAGTTGTCAATTAGCTGGACCCAAGCTTGCAAGGAAAAGCTGGGCAGCTGTACTGTAGCTTCATGTGACTAAGGTTTTTACTTCTGGATGATATTGCATATTTGATATGAACTAGCTTTGGGTCAAACTCTAAATCTCCAATTCTGTTATTTTAATACCCTTAAAGTAGTTGGGGATGGTTTATAGAGATGACCTAAATAATTCAGCTCCAGTACATTCTAGATGATTTGTCTAAGAAAACACGGCTACATCAACACACACATCCAATAAAGAAGAGCCCAAACCAGTTCAAAGCATTATCTCGGGAGAGGGCATTGGGTGACATCTCCAACAACCAGTATACGTGTCTCTCTCTCTCTCTCTCTTTTTTTTCCCCCCACATGTGGTTAACCAGTATACGTGTCTCTCTCTCTCTCTCTCTTTTTTTTCCCCCACATGTGGTTGTTGTGATAGTTATTGTGTTCCCCTGCTCGAGCATATCTTAGCCTGAAATCAAAGAGGCAATATTAATTGTACTGGGCAGAATCCATCCCAACCTCATGCTTATTTCTGACATTCAGAAATTTGACATAAGGGATCTTTATCAGAGTATGTGGTGAGGTGCTACAAATACTGGTGCTACAAATTCTGGTGTGAAGACCATGTGATCTTTTAAAAATACATGTTTATGGGGCTTCCCTGGTGGCTCAGTGATAAAGAATCTGCCTGCCAATGTAGGAGATCTGGGTTCAACCCCTGATCCAGGAAGATCCCATATGCCTTGGAATGGCTAAGCCTGTGTGCCACAACTATTGAGCCTGTGTTCTAGAACCTGGGAATCACAACTACTGAGCCCACATGCTGCAGCTATGGAAGCCTGTGAGCCCTTGAGCCTGTGCTCTGCAACAAGAGAAGCCACCGTAATGAGAAGTCCATGCACCACAATTAGAGAGTAGCCCCCATTCGCCACAACTAGAGAAAAGTCCATGTAACAATGAAGACCATCACAGCCAAAAATAAATAAAACTATTTAAAAATACACACACACACACACACACACACACACATATATATATATATATATATATATATATATATATATGAATATGTGTCTATATTGGAGAAGCAAATAGCAACCCACTCCAGTATTTTTGTCTGGAGAATCCCATGGGCAGAGGAGCCTGGTGGGCTACAGCCATGGGGTTGCAAAGAGTTGGACATGACTGAGTGACTGTCACACACACACACACACTCATATGTCTATATATATAATTCAAGACTGGACAGTCGTTTCTATTGAGTTATAGTTGACTTACAACATTGAGTTACCAGCTGCTGTATAGCAAAGTGATACCATTCTACACATATATATATGCATCCTTCTTTATATTCTTTTCCATTATGGTTTATTATAATATATTAAATACTGTACTCTGTACTATGCAGTAGGACTTTATTTTTTACCCATCCTATGAATAAAAGCTTATATTTGCTAACCTCAACCTCCCACTCCATCCTTCCCCCAACCCCCTCCCCCTTGGCAACCACAAGTCTGTTCTCTATGGACATTTTAATTTAAAGATACTTTATTCTGGGTAAACTGAATTATTGCTATTAGTTGTTTAGATTTAGAGAGTTTTCTGGCTACCTCTCTTGAAGATATTCCACATGTCCCATATGATTCTCAAAGTTTTTCCTGATAACCATATTTGAAAGAATCAACTACATCTCTATTGATCCCCTTATCTTGATTTATTGTGTTTCTTAGTACTTGTTGCCTAGTTACTTTATCATAGCATGGACCTCTCTTATATTTCCTTTCACTGGAATGTAATAACAATAAGGACAGAAGTTTCATTTATCATAGTCATGGTCAGTGTTTAGAGAAGTGCTAGTAAGCCCATGGTAACCATACAATAAGTATTTTTAATGAACACACAAATAAAATAGAACAATAATAGCTGTTATTCTTTGTTGAGTGGCTACCGTGTGCTAGGCACTGTGCAAAATGGTTCTTCTATGGCAGAAGAAATGTGTTTTATTGTTCATACACATCTTCAAGAATGGATCCTGACAACTAACAGATGATTATTTCCTTGAAGGAAGTAATAACTGATAGGTATGGCAGAAAGTGAAGAGGAACTCAAAAGCCTCTTGATGAAAGTGAAAGTGGAGAGTGAAAAAGTTGGATTAAAGCTCAACATTCAGAAAATGAAGATCATGGCATCTGGTCCCATCACTTCATGGGAAATAGATGGGGAAACAGTGGAAACAGTGTCAGACTTTATTTTTCTGGGCTCCAAAATCACTGCAGATGGTGACTGCAGACATGAAATTAAAAGATGCTTACTCCTTGGAAGGAAAGTTATGACCAACCTAGATAGCATATTCAAAAGCAGAGACATTACTTTGCCAACAAAGGTTCGTCTAGTCAAGGCTATGGTTTTTCCTGTGGTCATGTATGGATGTGAGAGTTGGACTGTGAGGAAGGCTGAGCGCCAAAGAATTGATGCTTTTGAACTGTGGTGTTGGAGAAGACTCTTGAGGGTCCCTTGGATTACAAGGAGATCCAACCAGTCCATTCTGAAGGAGATCAGCCCTGGGATTTCTTTGGAAGGAATGATGCTAAAGCTGAAACTCCAGTACTTTGGCCACCTCATGTGAAGAGCTGACTCATTGGAAAAGACTCTGATGCTGGGAGGGATTGGGGGGCAGGAGCAGAAGGGGACAACAGAGGATGAGATGGCTGGATGGCATCACTAACTCGATGGACGTGAGTCTGAGTGAACTCTGGGAGTTGGTGATGGACAGGGAGGCCTGGCGTGCTGCGATTCATGGGGTGGCAAAGAGTCAGACACGACTGAGCGACTGATCTAATCTGATCTGATGGAAAGTAAGAACTGAAAGTGCTTTATGACCCTTAACAACTGTACCTTTAAAACATAAACATAAATACAGATTGTGGAAGATCAAGGAATTAGTATTGGAACTTTGGGGAAAAAGGCAAGATTAAGAGTAAGGGGCACTTGAAGAAAGAGTCTGGGAAAAAACTCAATGGCTGGAGTCAAATGGACTTTTCTGGTGGCAAAAAGATATCTAATATGAATTTTAAAGAGAAATTTTGTAATCACATAAATAATTCTTTATTTCTTCAACCAAACATTCTGTAAATTTTTTTATTTGTTGTTAGTGTCTATGTGTTTTCTCTGGTAAGATTTCAGAGAAGTGCCATGGTTTGCTCCAAGACATCCAGGAGAAGACAGCAGAGCTGCCAATACAGGATCAGTCACAGACATAAATAGAATCAGTTGGGAGTCACCATGTAATCCAACTTTCCACCTAATATGAAATTAACTCCATCAGACTCTTAAAATATGGCTTCTGAACTAGAATGCCAATTGATGACAGATACACTTCCCCCCATACAATGGACAGATAAGTCCATTGGGTTTTTTTGTTTGTTTGTTTCCTTTTAACAGCTCTATTTTCCCCTTATTCAGATAATTTTTTTTTTTACTGACCTGAAACCCTTGTGTCTATAACTTGCTTGTGCTTAGTGTCCAACTCTTTGCGACCCCATAGACTGTAGCCCACCTGGCTCCTCTGTCCATGGGCATTCTCCAGGCAAGAATACTGGAATGGATTGCCATTCCCTTTTCCAGGTGATTTTCCCAACCCAGGGATCAAACCCAGGTCTCTCGCATTGCAGGTGGATTCTTTACCATCTGAGCCAAATGTTATTTAAATGGTTTTTTTTTTTTTTTTTTTTTTTTTTAGTTTTTAAAGTAAGAAATGTATTTAGCAATTGGGTCCTCTTCTGGAGCTTTAGAAATACAGAGAACCTGAACATTACTTCCTTATATGTGCCATTGTGTCAACACAATGAAAATATCTATATGACTGGCAGTAACATGGACTTGACAAACACTTGTTAGGTAAATTAACAAATGAGCTTCTGTACTACTATGCCCTCTAGTCTTTTCTAAGAGTCTAATCGTTCTTCTCCTTGGGGATCCTTTCAGTATTTTTTGAAAATAACAATAAACTCCGTCTCATAATACCAGAGACATCTCTATACTCTAGTTGCACTTTTAAAGGGAAGTAAACCAAGTCAGAAAATAGTAGGCTTTGTTCATAGTTATAATGGCACATAAGAGGCTGTGTGCAAAGCAGATATTATGCGTTATGACACTTTGTCCATTTGAATATCTACTTGAAATGTCTGATAGGATGTGGCACATAGACCAAAATATCAAACAAGGAAAAAATTAGTCCCTTGACATACTTTGGCAGGTTGAAAGGAATGAAGATATTAAAAAAATGATACCAACCTTTTTCAGTTTCCTGGATGAACCCCAAAGAACATAAACTACATTTTTCTCTCCAGCATTGGTTTTAAACACCATTCTCCTTCTTGAAATATGTTAGCATTTGGAAATAACAACTACCAAATCTCAAAGGACCAGAAGCACATCCTATCAAGTGTTGGAGAACTGTGTTCTTCCTCATTCATACGCAGAACTGTATTTGAAAGAATTTAATCATGGAGATACATGAAGAACAGGAACGGTGGGACACACTTTCCAAGAATAAGGATACTAATGTCTTTGCTAGGTACTAACTTATAGCAGGCACAAAGAAGTTAAGCCCATAACACCTTCAAAATAGTGTATGTTTTTAAGTCAGGTAAACAAACATGTTCACGAAGGAGTTAAGTTCAGTTCAGTTCAGTCGCTCAGTTGTGTCCAACTCTTTGCGACCCCATGAATCTCAGCATGCCAGTCCTCCCTGTCCAACACCAACTCTCAGAGTTCACTCGAACTCACATCCATTGAGTCAGTGTTGCGATCCAGCCATCTCATCCTCTGTCGCCCCTTTTCCTCCTGCCCCCAATCCCTCCCAGAATCAGAGTCTTTTCCAATGAGTCAGCTCTTCGCATGAGGTGGCCAAAGTACTGGAGTTTCAGCTTTAGCATCATTCCTTCCAAAGAAATCCCAGGGCTGATCACCTTTAGAATGGACTGGTTGGATCTCCTTGCAGTCCAAGGGACTCTCAGGAGTCTTCTCCAACATCACAGTTCAAAAGCATCAATTCTTTGGTGCTCAGCTTTCTTCACAGTCCAACTCTCACATTCATACATGACCACAGGAAATACCATAGCATTGATTAGATGGACCTTTGTTGGCAAAGTAATGTCTCTGCTTTTGAATATGCTATCTAGGTTGGTCATAACTTTTCTTCCAAGGAGTAAGCATCTTTTAATTTCATGGCTGCAGTCACCATCTTCAGTGATTTTGGAGCCCCCCAAAATAAAGTCTGACACTGTTTCCACTGTTTCCCCATCTATTTCCCATGAAGTGATGGGACCAGATGCCATGATCTTCATTTTCTGAATGTTGAGCTTTAATCCAACTTTTTCACTCTCCACTTTCACTTTCATCAAGAGGCTTTTGAGTTTCTCTTCACTTTTTGCCATAAGGGTGGTGTCATCTGCATATCTGAGGTTACTGATATTTTCCCTGGCAATCTTGATTCCAGCTTGTGCTTCTTCCAGCCCAGCGTTTTTCATGATGTACTCTGCATATAAGTTAAATGAGCAGGGTGACAATATACAGCCTTGACGTACTCCTTTGATTCAATTAAGTGACTAGGGTGATTTAATCTATGAACAGAAAATGCAATTTATCCTGTTGATCAGACAAAAGTCAGCAGTCCTCTGACAGGGGCAAAAAGAGCTTATCCTATTGTCCAGGCAATCTTGGTGCCATAGGAGGAGTTTCACCAAGGGCTTTACTGGGAGCCGAGAGGAAAAAGACATGAGCCTCACCAGCTCACTTTCACAGTAAAGGAGATTTCACCAGAAACCTGACCCAGCCTCAGCATTTGACATTCAAGAGACGTGTGTTTATCTTTCCACCTGCAAAAAGGTGGTAGTCATTTAGCTGTACCTAAATTATTAGCCTGAGTAGCCAAATCTGGGCTCTTGTTCCAAAGAGAAGCTGGCTTCTGCAGTCAGCTGTGGGCATGGCAACCATCCATTGGCGTCAACAGATTGGCCTGGTAAAATATTCCAGAAATCAGTGTATGCAAATGCCAAACATATGAAGAAGACACTTGGAGCAAACATGCTGTGAAGAGAGGAGACACAAAGAAAGGATTGAAAAGGATATAAGAGGAAATAGCTCTCCATCTCATGTCGTTTCTACCAGACCTTGGAAATCTTGAAGGAAAAATGTGATGTTATCTCCAAGTTTTTCATCACCATTTTTTGTTATGGGTATGGGGTTCAGTAATGGTTGTGCACTCATTTCAGTAAGATGATTTCCTTCAGAATATTTGCAATGTCTCCTTCTGTATGGAGATGTTAAGTGAGCTTCTGAAAATGATAGTGTAAACTAAAAACATGAAATAAGTTCATTTATATTTTAATTAAACCTAGTAGCTCTGGGTCCACTCTGGGCTCTCCTTGGATGAAGAGGCTCTATCTTACAGGACTGAAACACATAAAGACAAGCAATATCTTTCATCTTTCTTTACTTCCACTTCTTAGGGACAAAATATGATAACATAGGCAGGTACAGGAGGAGATAGGTTATCTGGGGTTGGGATCATGGAAATATGTTAACTGAGATTTCTTGTACATTGAGTTTGAAGAGACAGGTAAAGAGTTTCAAACATGTGGTTAGGGCCATTGCACTGTGCAGCCTTTTGAAGCTTGAGACAAAGTAGGGGAATATGTGGTTCCATTTAATTTCTGCATGACTATTTTAGACAAATTGGCTCTTGATTAAATTACTAGAACAAAAGTCCAAAACAGGGCTGGATGGCTATATATAGATATGAGTTATATAATATGTACCAAAATTATGAAGCTAGAAAGTAAATACACAATAATTCATATCATTTAATAGGCAGAATTATTTACAGGCTTCTGTTACTGTAATCAAAACCAAAAACAGCTTCTCTCTCTGGAAACTACTCTTCTCAATTATATATTTTTGCCAAAAGGCATTTATAACCTATAGAGGCCATGTACCAACCTCCATCTCCATCTTTCTAATTTTGGAAAATGATTTTCATGGATATTTAGGATCTGTGAACTATACCGATAATGCATTTGGAATGATCTCATGAAGAGATTATTATCAAAACTCATTTAGAATAATGAAGAAGTCAATTTTAGACTTAGGAAGAAAGGGAACAAATGATTTCATACTGAGTATCTTATTGAAGAATAGGTTTAGCTGTAGAAAAAAAAAGGAATATTATGAGGGTGGTAAGAAGCACATGACCATATGAGTCTATTCCATGGTTAATAGAAAATACTTTCAAAATAGAAAAAAAAAATTGCCTCTCAGGGAGAAACAAATATGACTAAATGTAAAAGGTTCACCAAAGAAGGTCTTGTTTTCTTATATACCTAGGAAAAAATAAAACACAAAACACAAATCTCTTAAAAGCTTAAGCAACTGCATAAAAAAAAGAATGTAAGACCTTTGTGACTACACTTGCTGCAGTTGACATTGATCACCAGTGTTTTGCAGCCAACCATAATTATGTTAAGCTTCTGTATACTAACCTGCCATTTCTGAACATGGTAGGCAAAAAGAAGAGATGACACTGATTGTTATATGATCAATCAGCCCTACTTGATCTGGTTTATGGGACAAGGATGGGTTTGAAAAGTATTTTTCACAGTAATTACAGAAGTCATCAGAGAATGGTATTCTTCTATGTGATACTAGAAATGAAGTCTGTTTAGAGGTTGAATTAGAAATCATGCATGATTTGTGGCTATAAGTAATTGTCTTGAGAGTCTAAAATTATGGCTAGCCCAAAAGAGCAAGCATAATACTAAAGGAGAAAAAATGTCTCCAATGGTCATAATAAAAACCGTATTTTTAATCACCAACACATTAAATGTAGTAGATTTGATATGCAAATGTAAAGAAATGATTTCCTCATGATAATCTTGGTTACGTGCACAGTATAGACTGGGTATTCATGATAGTCTTTGTTAGACAGCCAACGTCACAGTTAGTTTCTGAGATTTCCTCTTGAATGAAGCAGTAATATGAAAAGTTCCAGGAAACAAATTACTCTTCTAGTCTCCTAAGATCTGATTTCCAGCCACTTTAGAACAAATGTTCCTGGCGGCTCCTTAAGAAATTCATCTAAGTGTTACTAGAGCCATCTTATGGAAAACACAAATGAACTCTTTGGTCAATCCAATACTTGACAAGTAATTGGATACTGGTGACTCAGTTATTTTCCTTACATACCAGGCTGAGTTTTCTGTTCTCTCCACATGCCTTATAGTGATCTTGGTACTAAATTTATTAATCCTTTCTTTCCTTCATTCCACTACTTATTGAAAGACAGAGAAATGACAGACACTGTACTTTTTATGGGGTATTTAATAATGAATACAAAAAAATTCATACTCTCATGCCTTTTATTTTAGGGTAGAATAGCATAATGTCAACTCCATACAAACACAATTGTATGGCCTGATGTTAGGCTGGTGGCACAAGAAATACTAGAGGAAATAGTTTAAAGTACAGACTCACCTTAGCTCCCACTCATACAGATTTTATTTCACCAAGTTTGGAATGAAATCTGGCAATTTACAGTTAAAAAACAAAGAACAATCTTTCTAAGTGTGATTTATGTTTTTTTTTAATATGTATTTATTTATTTTAATTGGAGGCTAATTACTTTACAAAATTGTAGTGGTTTTGCCATAGATTGACATGCATCTGCCATGGGTGTACATGTGTTCCCTATGCTGACCCCGCTCCAACCTACTTCCTCATCCCATCCCTCTGGGTCATCGCAGTGCACCAGCCCCAAGCACCCTGTCTCATGCATCGAACCTGGACTGGCAATCCTTTTCACATATGATAATATACATGTTTCAACGCTATTTTCCCAAATCATGCCACCCTTGCCCTCTCCCACAGAGTCCAAAAGACTGTTCTATACATCTGTGTCTCTTTTACTGTCTTGCATACAGGATTATCATTACCACCTTTCTAAATTCCATATATATGTATATATATATATATATATATATATATATATATATATACATATATATGGTAGTATACTGTATTGGTATTTCTCCTTCTGGCTTCTTCACTCTGTAAAATAGGCTCCAGTTTCATCCACCTCATTAGAACTGATTCAAATGTATTCCTTTTAATGGCTGAGTAATATTCCATTGTGTATATATACCACAGGTTTCATATCCATTTCTCTCCTGATGGACATCTAGGTTGCTTCCATGTCCTGGCTATTATAAACAGTGCTGCAATGAACATTGGGGTACACGTGTCTCTTTCCCTTCTGGTTTCCTCAGTGTGTATGCCCAGCAGTGGGATTGCTGGATCATAAGGCAGTTCTATTTCCAGTTTTTTAAGGAATCTCCACACTGTTCTCCATAGTGGCTGTACTAGTTTGCATGCCTACCAACAGTGCAAGAGGGTTCCCTTTTCGCCACACCCTCTCCAGCATTTATTGCTTGTAGACTTTTGGATAGAAGCCATTTTGACTGGCGTGAGATGGTACCTCATTGTGGTTTTGATTTGCATTTATCTGATAATGAGTGATGTTGAGCTTCTTTTCATGTGTTTGTTAGCCATCTGTATGTCCTCTTTGGGGAAATGTCTGTTTAGTTCTTTGGCCCATTTTTTGATTGGGTCATTTATTTTTCTGGAATTGAGCTGCAGGAGTTGCTTGTATGTTTATGAGATTAATTCTTTGTCAATTGCTTCATTTGCTATTATTTTCTCCCATTCTGAAGGCTGTCTCTTCACCTTGCTCGTAGTTTCCTTCGTGTGCAAAAGATTTTAAGTTTAATTAGGTCCCATTTGTTTATTTTTGCTTTTATTTGTAATACTCTGGGAGGTGGGTTGTAGAGGATCCTGCTGTGACTGATGTCGGAAAGTGTTTTGCCTATGTTTTCCTCTAGGAGTTTTACAGTTTCTAGTCTTACATTTAGATCTTTAATCCATTTTGAGATTATTTTTGTGCATGATGTTAGAAAGTGTTCTAGCTTTATTCTTTTACAAGTGGTTGACCAGTTTTCCCAGCACCACTTGTTAAAGAGATTGTCTTTTCTCCATTGTATATTCTTGCCTCCTTTGTTGAAGATAAGGTATCCATAGGTGAGTGGATTTATCTCTGGGATTTCTATTTTGTTCCATTAATCTATATTTCTATCTTTGTGCCAGTACTGTACAGTCTTGATGACTGTAGCTTTGTAATATAGCCTGAAGTCAGGCAGGTTGATTCCTCCAGTTCATTCTTCTTTCTCAAGATTGCTTTGGCTGATCGAGGTTTTTTGTATTGGAAAACAAATTGTGAAATTATTTGTTCTAGCTCTGTGAAAAATACCGCTGGTAGCTTTATATGGATTGCATTGAATCTATAGATTGCTTTGGGTAGTATACTCATTTTCAATATATTGATTCTTCCAATCCATGAACATGGTATATTTCTCCATCTATTTGTGTCCTCTTTGCTTTCCAACATAAGTGTTTTATAGTTTTCTATATATAGGTCTTTTGTTTCTTTAGGTAGATATATTCCTAAGTATTTTATTCTTTTCATTGCAATGGTAAATGGGATTGTTTCCTTAATTTCCATTTCTGTTTTCTCATTGTTAGTGTATAGGAATGCAAGAGATTTCTGTGTGTTAATTTTATATCCTGATACTTTACTATATTCATTGATTAGCTCTAGTAATTTTCTGGTGGAGTCTTTAGGGCTTTCTATGTAGAGGATCATGTCATCTGCAAACAGTGAGAGTTTTCCTTCTTCTCTTCCAATTTGGATTCCTTTTATTTCTTTTTTGGAGAAGGCAATGGCAACCTACTCCAGTACTCTTGCCTGGAGAATCCCATGGACGGAGGAGCCTGGTAGGCTGCAGTCGGGGTCGCTAAGAGTCGGACACGACTGAGCGACTTAACTTTCACTTTTCACTTTCATGCATTGGAGAAGGAAATGGCAACCCACCCCAGTGTTCTTGCCTGGGAATCCCAGGGACGGAGGAGCCTGGTGGGCTGCCATCTTTGGGGTCGCACAGAGTCAGACACAACTGAAGTGACTTAGCAGTATTTCTTTTTCTGCTCTGATTGCTGTGGCCAAAACTTCCAAAACTCTATTGAATAGTAGTGGTTACAGTGGGCACACTTGTCTTGTTCCTGACTTTAGGGGAAAAGCTTTCAAATTTTCACCATTGAGAATAATATTTGCTGTGGGTTTGTCATATATAGCTTCTATTATGTTGAGTTATGTTCCTTCTATTCCTGCTTTCTGGAGGTCTTTTTATCATAAATCGGTGTTGAATTTTGTCGAAGGCTTTCTCTGCATCTATTGAGATAATCATATGGTTTTTATCTTTCAATTTTTTAATGTGGTATATTACATTGATTGATTTGTGGATATTGAAAAATCCTTGCATCCCTGGGATAAAGCCCACTTGGTCATGATCTTTTTAATATGTTGTTGGATTCTGTTTTCTAGAATTTTGTTAAGGATTTTTGCGTCTATGTTTATCAGTGATATTGGCCTGTAGTTTTTTTTTTTGTGTGTGTGTGTGTGGCATCTTTGTCTGGTTTTGGTACTAGGGTGATGGTGGCCTCATAGAATGAGTTTGTAAGTTGACCTTCTTCTGCAATTTTATGGAAGAGTTTGAGTAGGACAGGTGTTAGCTCTTCTTTAAATTTTTGGTAGAATTCAGGTGTGAAGCCGTCTGGACCTGGGCTTTTGTTTGCTGGAAGATTTCTGATTACAGTTTCAATTCCTGTGCTTGTGATGGGGGTGTTAAGATTTTCTATTTCTTCTTGGTTCAGTTTTGGAAAGTTATACTTTTCTATGAATTTGTCCATTTCTTCCAAGTTGTCCATTTTATTGGCATATAGTTGCTGATATAGTCTCTTATGATGTCCTGTATTTCTGTGTTGACTGTTGTGATTTCTCCATTTTCATTTCTAATTTTGCTTGATTCTTCTCCCTTTGTTTCTTGATGACTCTGGCTAATGGTTTGTGAATTTTATTTATCTTCTCAAAGAACCAGCTTTTGGATTTGTTGATTTTTAATCTTCTGTTTATTTTGCATTTATTTCTGCCCCAATTTTTAGATTTATTTCCTTCTATTAACCCTGGGGGTTCTTCATTTCTTCCTTTTCTAGTTGCTTTGGGTGTAGAGTTAGGTTATTTAGTTGACTTATTTCTTGTTTCTTGAGGTAAGCCTGTATTGCTATGAACCTTCCCCTTAGCACTGCTTTTACAGTGTCCCATAAGTTTTGGGTTGCTGTGTTTTCATTTTCATTCATTTCTATGCATATTTTAATTTCTTCTTTGAGTTTTGCTGTGATTTGTTGGTTATTCAGCAGTATGTTGTTCAGCCTCCATAT
Organism: Bos grunniens; assembly: GCF_055505025.1. Classification (NCBI taxonomy): domain Eukaryota; kingdom Metazoa; phylum Chordata; class Mammalia; order Artiodactyla; family Bovidae; genus Bos; species Bos grunniens. The sequence continues at coordinate 117,761,305 of NC_141194.1, read as the reverse complement.
GTTGGAATTTTTAATAGTTTTTCTCCTGTACTTGAGATATAATCTTACTGCATTGTGGTCAAAAAGGATGCTTGGAATGATTTCAAATGAGAGTGCCAGGCTGCGTTGGCACAGGAGCAGCCGAGAAGAGCTATCCCATGTCCGAGGTCAGGGGCGGCGGCCGAGACGGGCTACCACATGCCAGAAGTCAGGGAGGCGGCTGAGAGGTGCTACCCCATGCCCGAGGTCAGGGCAGCGGCCAAGAGGGGCTACCACATGCTCGAGGTCAGGGGAGGCAGCCGAGAGGACCAACCCCACGTCCAAGGAATGGCAGATGCACAGGCACAGGAGGGCCTAGAGGAGCTACTCCACGTTCAAGGTCAGGAGGGGTGGCCGTGAGGAGATACTCCTAGTCTAAGGTAAGGAGCAGTGGCTGCACTTTGCTGGAGCAGCCGTGAAGAGATACCCCATGTCCAAGGTAAGAGAAAACCAAGTAAGGCATTAGGTGTTGCTAGAGGGCATCAGAGAGCAGACACACTGAAACCATAATCACAGAAAACTAGTCAATCTGAACACATGGACTTGTCTAACTCAATGAAACTAAGCCATGCCCTGAGGGGCCACACAAGACGGACAGGTTATGGTGGAGAGGGCTGACAGAATGTGGTCCACGGGAGAATGGAATGGCAAAACACTTCAGTATTCTTGCCTTGAGAACCCCATGAACAGTATGAAAAGCCAAAATGATAGGGTATTGAAAGGGGAACTCCCCGGGTCATTAGGTGCCCAATATGCTACTGGAGATCAGTGGAGAAATAACTCTAGAAAGAATAAAGGGATGGAGCCAAAGCAAAAACAATACCCAGTTGTGGATGTGACTGGTGATGGAAGCAAGGTCTGATGCTGTAAAGACCAATACTGCATAGGAACCTGGAATGTCAGGTCCATGAATCAAGGCAAACTGGAAGTGGTCAAACAGGAGATGGCAAGAGTGAACGTCAACATTCTAGAAATCAGAGAGCTAAAATGGACTGGAATGGATGAATTTAATTCAGATGACCATTATATCTACTACTGTGGGCAGGAATCCCTTAGAAGAAATGGAGTAGCCATCATGGTCAACAAAAGAGTCCAAAATGCAGTACTTGGATGCAATCTCAAAAACGACAGAATGATCTCTGTTCGTTTCCAAGGCAAACCATTCAATATCAGGGTAATCCAAGTCTATGCCCCAACCAGTAATGCTGAAGAAGCTGAAGTTGAACGGTTCTATGAAGACCTACAAGACCTTTTAGAACTAACACCCAAAAAGATGTCCTTTTCATTATAGGGGACTGGAATGCAAAAGTAGGAAGTCAAGAAACACCTGGAGTAACAGGCAAATTAGGCCTTGGAGTACGGAATGGAGGAGGGCAAAGACTAATAGTGTTTTGCCAAGAGAACGCACTGGTCATAGCAAACACCCTCTTCCAACAACACAAGAGAAGACTCTATACATGGACATCACCAGATGGTCAACACATAAATCAGATTGATTATATTCTTTGCAACCAAAGATGCCAAAGCCCTATATATTAAGGAAAAAAAAGACAGGGTGCTGACTGTTGCTCGCATCATGAACTCCTTATTGCCAAATTCAGACTCAAATTGAAGAAAGTAGGGAAAACCACTAGACCATTCAGGTATAATCTAAATCAAATCCTTTATGATTATACAGTGGAAGTGAGAAATAGATTTAAGAGACTAGATCTGACAAACAGTGTCTAATGAACTATGTACGGAGGTTCATGGCATTGTACAGGAGACAAGGATCAAAACAATCCCCATGGTACAGAAATGCAAAAAAGGAAAATGGCTGTCTGAGGACGCCTTAAAAATAGTTTTGAAAAGAAGAGAAGCGAAAAGCAAAGGAAAAAAGGAAAGCTATAAGCATCTGCATGAACAGTTCCAAAGAACAGCAAGGAGAGATAAGAAAGCCTTCCTCAGTGATCAATGTAAAGAAATAGGGGAAAACAACAGGATGGGGAAGACTAGAGAGCTCTTCAAGAAAATTAGAGATACCAAGGGAATATTTCATGCAAAGATGGGCTCGATAAAGGACAGAACTGGTATGGACCTAACAGAAGCAGAAGATATTAAGAACAGGTGGCAAGAATACACAGAAGAACTGTACAAAAAAGAGCTTCACGACCCAGATAATCATGATGGTCTAATCACACACCTAGAGCCAGACATTCTGGAATGTGAAGTCAAGCGGGCCTTAGAAAGCATCACTATGAACAAAGCTAGTGGAGGTGATGGAATTCCAGTTGAGCTATTTCAAATCCTGAAAGATGATGCCGTGAAAGTGCTGCACTCAATATGCCAGCAACTTTGGACAACTCAGCAATGGCCACAGGACTGGAAAAGGTCAGTTTTCATTCCAATCCCAAAGAAAGGCATGGCAAAGAATTGTCAAACTACTGCACAATTGCACTCATCTCACACGCTAGTAAAGTAATGCTCAAAATTCTCCAAGCCAGGCTTCAGCAATACGTGAAATGCAAACTTCCAGATGTTCAAGCTGGTTTTAGTAAAGGCAGAGGAACCAGAGATCAAATTGCCAACATCTGCTGGATCATGGAAGAAGCAAGAGAGTTCCAAAAAAACATCTATTTCTGCTTTGTTGACTATGCCAAAGCCTTTGACTGTGTGGATCACAATAAACTGTGGAAAATTCTGAAAGAGATGGGAATACCAGACCACCTGATCTGCCTCTTGAGAAACCTATATGCAGGTCAGGAAGCAACAGTTAGAACTGGACATGGAACAACAGACTGGTTCCAAATAGGAAAAGGAGTACATCAAGGCTTATTTAACTTACATGCAGAGTACATCATCAGAGACGCTGGGCTGAAAGAAACACAAGCTGGAATAAGATTGCTGTGAGAAATATCAATAGCCTCACATATGTAGATGACACCACCCTTATGGCAGAAAGTGAAGAGGAACTTAAAAGTCTCTTGATGAAAGTGAAAGAGGAGAGTTAAAAAGTTGGCTTAAGGCTCAACATTCAGAAAACAAAGATCATGGCATCTGGTCCCATCACTTCATGGGAAATAAATGGGAAAACAGTGTCAGACATTATTTTTGGGGGGCTCCAAAGTCACTGCAGATGGTGATTGCAGCCATGAAATTAAAAGACGCTTACTCCTTGGAAGGAAAGTTATGACCAACCTAGATAGCATATTCAAAAGCAGAGATATTACTTTGCCAACAAAGGTCCATCTAATCAAGGCTATGGTTTTTCCAGTGGTCATGTATGGATGTGAGAGTTGGACTATGAAGAAAGCTGAGTGCCGAAGAATTGATGCTTTTGAACTGTGGTGTTGGAGAAGACTCTTGAGAGTCCCTTGGGCTGCAAGGAGATCCAACCAGTCCATCCTAAAGGAAATCAGTCCTGGGTGTTCATTGGAAGGACTGATGGTGAGGCTGAAACTCCAATACTTTGGCCACCTCATGCGAAGAGTTGACTATTTGGAAAAGACTCTGATGCTGGGAGGGATTGGGGGCAGAAGGAGAAGGGGACGACAGAGGATGGGATGGCTGGATGGCATCACCAACTCAATGTACGTGAGTTTGAGTGAACTCTGGGAGTTGGTGATGGACAGGGAGGCCTGGCATGCTGCTTTTCATGGGGTCGCAGTGATTCGGACACGACTGAGTGACTGAACTCAACTGAACTGAAGGCTAGACCTATGGCCCAGGATGTGATCTATCCTGGAGAAGCTTCCATGTGCACTTGAGATTAAGGTGAAATTCATTGTTTTGGGGTGAAATGTCCTATAGATATCAAGTTGATATAACTGGTCCATTGTATTATTTAAAGTTTGTGTTTCCTTGTTAATTTTCTGTTCAGTTGATCTATCCATAGGTGTGAGTGGGGTATTAAAGTTTCTCTCTATTATTGTGTTATTGTCAATTTCCACTTTCATACTTGTTAGCATCTGCCTTACATGTTGTGGTGCTCCTGTGTTTGGTGCATATATATTTATAATTGTGATATCTTCTTGGATTGATCCTTTGATCATTATGTAGTGTCCCTCTCTGTCTCTTTTCACAGCCATTATTTTAAAGTCTATTTTATCTGAAATGAGTATTGCTACTCCTGCTGTCTTTTGGTCTCTATTGGGGTGGAATATTTTTTACAGCCCTTCACTTTCCGTCTGTATGTGTCCCTTGTTTTGAGGTGCGTCTCTTGTAGACAACATGTATAGGAGTCTTGTGTTTGTATCTATTCTGTTAGTCTTTGTCTTTTGGTTGTGGCATTCAACCCATTTACTTTTAAGGTAATTATTGATAAGTATGATGCCATTGCCATTTACTTTATTGTTTTGCGTTTGAGTTTATACACCCTTTCTGTGTTTCCTGTCTAGAGAAGATACTTTAGCATTTGTTGGAGAGCTGGTTTGGTGGTGCTGAATTCAGCTTGTGCTTGTCTGTAAAGCTTTTGATTTCTCCTTCATATTTGAATGAGATACTTGCTGGGTACAGTAATCTGGGTTGTAGGGTTTTCTCTTTCATCATTTTAAGTATGTCCTGCCATTCCCTTCTGGCCTGAAGAGTTTCTATTGAAAGATCAGCTGTTATCCTTATGGGAATCCCCTTGTGTGTTTTTTGTTTGTTTGATTTTTGTTTGTTAGTTTTTCCCTTGCTGCTTTTAATATTTGTTCTTTGTGTTTGACCTTTGTTAATTTGATTATGTGTCTTGGGGAGTTTCACCTTGGGTTTATCCTGTTTGGGACTCTCTGGGTTTCTTGGACTTGGGTGACTATTTCCTTCCCAATTTTAGGGAAGTTTTACACTATTATCTCCTCAAGTATTTTCTCATGATCTTTCTTTTTGTCTTCTTCTTCTGGGACTCCTATGATTTGAATGTTGGGGTGTTTAACATTGTCCCAGAGGTCTCTGAGGTTGTTTACATTTCTTTTAATTCTTTTTCTTTTTTCCTCCTTGCTTCATTTATTTCTACCATTCTATCTTCCACCTCATTTATCCTATATTCTGCCTCCATTATTCTACTGCTGGTTCACTCCAGGGTGTTTTTGATCTCATTGATTGCATGTTTAATTATATATTGACTCTTTTGTTTCTTCTAGGTCTTCGTTAAACATTTCTTGCATCTTCTCAATCCTTGTCTCCAGGCTTTTTATCTGTAACTTGATTTTCTTTTCAAGATTTTGGATCATTTTCACTATCATTCTTTGGACCTCTTTATCAGGTAGATTCCCTATCGCTTCCTCTTCTGTTTTGGTTTGGTGGGCATTTATCCTTTTCCTTTATCTGCTGAGTATTTCTCTGCCTTTTCATCTTGTTTATGTTGCTGTGTTTGGGGTGGCCTTTCCATATTCTGTCAGTTTGTGGTTCCTCTTTATTGTGGAGGTTCCTCACTGTGGGTGGGGTTGGACAGGTGGCTTGTCAAGGTTTCCTGGTTAGGGAAGGTTGTGTTGGTGTTCTGGAAGGTAGAGCTGGATTTCTTCTCTCTGGAGTGCAATGAAGTGTCCAGTAATGAATTTTGAGATGTCAGTGGGTTTGGTGTGACTTTGGGCAGCCTGTATATTGAAGCTCAAGGCTATGTTCCTGCATTGCTGGAGAATTTACGTGCTATGTCTTGCTCTGGAACTTGTTGGCTCTCGGGTGGTGTTTGGTTTCAGTGGAGGTATGTAGGTTTTTGATGATGTATTATCGATTAATGTTCCCTGGAGTTAGGAGTTCTCTGATATTCTCAGGTTTTGGACTTAAGCCTCCTGTCTCTTGTTTTCAGTCTTATTCTTACTGTATCCTCAAGACTTCTCCATCTATACAGCACCAATGATAAAACATCTAGGTTAATGATGAACAGTTTCTCCACAGTGAGGGACACCTGTAGAGGTTCACAGAGTTACATGGAGAAGAGTAAGAGAGCAGGTAGATAGAGGTGACCAGGAGGAGAAGAGGGGTGATCAAAACGGTAGAGAGCATGCTAGCCAGTAATCACTTCCCTATGTGCTCTCCACAGTCTGGACCCCTCAGAGATGTTCACAGAGTTACACAGAGAAGAGAAGAGGAAGTAAGGAGACAGAGGTGGCCTGGAGGAGAAAAGTGGGAATCAAAAGGATAGGGGCAGATCCAGCCAGTAATCAGTTCCCTAAGTGTTCTCCACAGCCAGGAACACACAAAGAGATTCACAGAGTTGGGTAGAGAAGAGAAGGGTGAGGGAGGAGACAGAGGCGATCTGGTGGAGAAAAAAGGAGATTCAAAGAGAGGAGAGGGCAATCAAGCCAGTGATCTCACTCCCAAGTGAAAATGGGTACTGAAGATTGTGTTCTTAAAGCTACAAAATTGATAACAAATACCACAAAGCAAAGATTAAAACTCTAGAGTAGAAGTTAGATTCTCAAAAATACAATATTAAAAAAAAGAATAAAGTCACAAAAATTGTAAAATATACATATGAAGCTTGCTTTAAAAATAGAGTCCTTTTTTCAGGGTAATTGTAGGTTATAAAAATGAAAATTAAAGGAATAATAGAGGACTTAAATTTAAAAATTAAAAAAAATGATAATAGTAAAATTATCTAAAAAAAAAAATTATCTAGGAATTTCTCTGGAGCTGTTGTGGACAGTGTGGGGTCAGTTCATTTTCAGATAGTTCCTTGATCCCTCTCATGCTTCTTCTCAAGATTTGTAGGCCCCTTCCTATGTAGTCATTGCTAACTACAGGGTTTTAATCTGGTGCACCTGTTACTTCCAATGTGGTTCCCTCTGTTTATTTTAGCTTCTTCTGTTTGCTGGTCTCTTCAGTGTCTAATTTCCGCCCTGACACAATGGGGCAATGGTGGTCACATTTTTAGGCTCACTTGTTCAATCGTGATGTGGGGAGGGAGGAACACTGCAAACAAATATTATTGGTGTGTGTGGGGAGTGCTCGCAGTGTTTCAGCCAAACTGGATTTGTCCCACTCACAGCGTGTATACTTTCATGGTCTATACTTCTCAGGCTCTAGGTTGCTCTGCCAGGAACTGTCTGAAGCAGGCCCTGGGTTGCCTGCACTTCCCAGGTCTAAGTCACTCAGGTTCACATTCTTGTGTACTCTACAAATGTGCAGACTCAGTTGGGCCTGCGTTTTGTGCCCTTCCCAGGTCCGAGCAGCTCAGGTGACCAGGTGCTTGGTGAGCACAGTCACCCCCAGGTGGGAGAGTCCATCTTATTGCCCCCCGCCCCAATTCCAGCTGCTCGGTTTTCTGGGTGTACAACAGGCGTGCCTTCTCAGGTGTGCTGTGTGTCTCTTCTGGAGGGCTAATCTCTGGCTGTGACCCTCCCAGCAGATGTCAACCATCCAGAATCCCAAGAACTCTTGGTTAGCAACGGAGCCTGCTTGCAGTTTTGTAGAGGATGCCTCTCTGGGGCCGCAAGTGCCCCTTTCTGGCTCTGGCTGCCCCTGCCTGCCTGTCTCCAGTGGGGCATGGGCCGGTCCACAGCAGGCTAGCTCTGCTCAGTTCTTTGTTCTATGAGCGGGCCTGGCAGTGTCAGGATAGGGCTTTCTGCCGGATAGTTCTCTTTCTCTCTCTCTCTTTCTTTTTCTTTCTCTCTAGCTATCCCACAGTGTGAGTTGCTATCTCACATTAGTTCCCTTAGATTGCCCTTGGGGCATTCAGGCCCAGTCCTTACCCTAAGCAATGCACCCTGCACCTCCCTGTTCAGCCCCCGCTTGCTAGTGGTGGATCTGAGGGTCTGTGCTGCTTCTTTGCTGGGAATTGCCTTTAGGCACGTAATCTGTGGGTTTTATTTATTTATTTTTCCTTCTAGTTATGTTGCCCTCTGAGATTCCAAGACTCGCCACAGACCCGCTGGTGAGAGTGTTTCCTGATGTTTGGAAACTTCTCTCTTTTTAAAGACTCCCTTCCCAGGATGGATCTCTTTCCCTACCTCTTTTGTCTCTCTTTTCATCTTTTATATATTTTGTCCTATCTCTTTTTGAAGAGAATTGGCTGCCTTTCTGGGTGCCTGATGTCCTCTGCCAGCATTCAGAAGTTGTTTTGTGAAATTTGCTCAGCATTCAAATGCTCTTTTGATGAATTTGTGGGGGAGAAAGTGGTCTCCCCATGCTATTCCTCCTCCATCTTAGGACTTCCCCCCCAAATGTGCTTTTTGGTACACAGCCATGCTTGGGAACTATCCTAGTATACAATGAGAACTGATATTGTAGGAGGAAACAACAAACCACCTATTCGTTCTGCCCCATTAGACAGATGAGAGCTAAGACAGCACCTGAGGGCTCCATGGTTGGGGAGTGAGGCAGTGTCTAGACCATATCTGACTGGAGTGGTGCCTTCAAGAACTTAAGGTGTCAAAGAGTTTGAAAGACACAGAGAGAATCAAAATCAATAAATTCAAAAACTATAGGTAGAGTATATATTTTAAAAGCCAAAAATAACTATTGGGGGCTGAAAGTCAAGATTTGAGGGGCAGAGGGAATAAGAGTAAAAGTCAGAAGACAGAACAGGAAAGATGGCAGGAAAAGTAGGAGAAATTCCCAATTTTGTGTACCTGGCATTGTATTGCCTAGTTAACTGTCTTGTCTCAAAGTACCATGAAAGTGTAAATCTCTGTGATTAAAAGCCAGGCGCCTTTCTTGCTACCATGCTTTATAAGGGCTTCCCCAGTGGCTCAGTGTTAAAGAATCTTCCTGGTTTAATTTCTGGTTTGGGAAGATAACCTGGAGGAGGAAACGGCAAACAACTCCAATATTCTTGCCTGGAAAATTCCATGGACAGAGGAGCCTGGCACTCTATAGTCCATGGGGTCGTAAAGAGTCAGACACGACTGAACATGTATGCAAAGTTAAGTGTAATTATTCACAACCTACAATTCAGGAAACAGTACACAGCTACTTAACAGAAGTGCCCGAACTGAAATCCACGAGTACTCATTTTGCAGAGCAATAATGGTTTTGGTGACATGGTTTAGTATTTTTTATGTTGTTGGTTTTATCTTAATATAGAAATGGGTCACATTTATTGAACAGTCACTAGCTCCTAGACCTTTGTATACTAAATGCTTCCTATGCAATAACTCATATAATTCCCATAACAGCTTTTTGTGGTAGTTATTGTCCCTGCTTTTCAGATGTGGAAACAAGTGGGGTGTCAATGATAAATTGGAGAGCCAAGACTCAGGCCTAGAGTTGTCTGGCTTTAGACTTCATTCTCTAGAGATAACTCAAATTTAATCTGCTTTCTAGTACACAGAGAGCAACGATGACAACAAAAATTTCCTTGACATTTTAATTCAAACTTCCACATCCTCACTTTCCCACCTGGAGATAATATACTTAATGGTAAAGGTAGTAGTGAAACTGTGAGATTATCTCCTTGATTGGATATTATCTTGAAATAAAGATAAGATTAATGGTTTTTACCTTCAAGCTATATAATGAGCCATTCATATAAATATAAGTAATTAAATTTTAGATTCTTAAACTTCACTGAAGCTAGATATATGACACTGGAAGGATGTCTTTTCCTATAAGTAAGCCTCTCCCTGCATATTTATAACTTGGAAATGCCTACACTTCCACTAAGTTTTGCCAGATTAGAAATGATAATTTTCAAGGTCCTTTCCTATAAGGCATCACATGGAATCATTCGATATCTTTCTAGGCTTAGAGAGACTAGTCATTACATTTTTACTTAATAGATATGAAATCCAAAACTCAGGTAAAGTTAAATAAATTAAGCAAAAAAAAAAAAATCAGATAAAAGTCATACTAATTAGGGCCAGAAATGGTGTTAAAGTTCAGTGTTTTGGCTTTTCATCTTAAGCTTTCTCCCAGGTAAAAGAATCAGTGATGGAGAGATGTAAATCAATTTTTATGATAATTAAAGACAATTTAAATGATCACATACCAAAAATTAGACATTTCTGCATTTCTGAAATTTAATATCATAATTCTTTATATTGGCCTTCTAACATTTACCAGATGAATAACCAAGTTTAAGAGTCTTTGATTACATAGCTTTTGTCAATATGGTGATACATATTTATACTTATGGGGCATTATGCATTGAGTTTGCAGACTGTATATTTGTTAATACTAACTAATAAACCACTATTGACTGTTTCTTCTTTGATATTATTATTTTGTTGATGATAATACATAGCAAATTTGTTTGACCATATGGCAGGTGGGAGATTTTTGCTGTCACCATTGGAGCAAAGAAGATTTATAGTTGAATGTACTTTTTTAGCATAGCAGAAATTATATTTTCAGATCCTTTAAATGAGTGAATTTTGAGCTGTAGATATGGGAAATACTATATTTATAACTGTGTAAATGTGATCAATACTAACACAATATGGTACTGCTTTTTTTTGCAAAATAAAATTAGGTTGATATTCAAGCCCAAAAGTAAACATATTAATTCTCATTTGACATTTTTTACCTAAGAACCTTAAGATGTAAATAGATACATTCATATAAAAATACAAAAAATATTTTATGTAAAATTCTATCATATGAAAAATACTAGTGGCATAGTTACAGTTTAGAATTCCCTAATTTAGAATGTGTGATTTTAAAAAAGAAATCAACTCTTTAAATTTCAACATTTAAACATGTAACGTCTTAATAAGAGAAATAAATGTTTAACATTTAAATTCTATACCATATGTGGTGGAAAACTCAATGCAGTAACATGAACACATCTCTCAAGCATATGCAGGCTTTAATCCATTTCAGTGCTGCAGTTATGAAAATTTCTTTCCTGGTCACAGATGTATCAGAAGTAGAAACAACAGGTTAACTAATACAACCATGCCTGAAATTAAGTATATGCTCATATTTAAAACAGAAGTCACTAACTTATGCTCCTGAAATTGATGAATACTCATTCTGTGGTGATACAACATAAGATTAACTGTTAGGACTTCAAGCTAAAAATGGCAATTATGTGCATTTATCTATTTTCCTTCCTAGAAGACCAATAAATTAATAAGAAAGGATTTTTTTTAAATGACAACAGCAAATGAAATGGGAAGGGAATCAAGAAAAAGAAGTGATTCAACAAATATCTAGAAGATGGTAAGCAGATAAAGGACTGATGACACAAAGCAGAGGAAGCCATAGCCTAGAAAATATGCAGAGGACCTATATTCAATGAGAAAACCTGTCTGCCAAGTTCAATTCCTGACAAAATTAGGACATAGAAATCCAGGTACAAAGGATATGATCTGTGGTATTTGTATCTGAAAACAAGAGAATTAAAAAGTATGAGGAACAGATGCACCCAACATGCAGAAAGATTCATTTATTTTTTTCTATTGTTTTTCTATTCTGTATGTCATTAATTTTTGGAATCTAATCATTATTTTCTTCTTCCATCTGTTTGCTTTAGGCTTATTCTTTCTTTTCCACTGTCTTAAGGTGAAAAATTACAATAATGATTCGAGATGTTACAGTTTTGAAAATATAGGCCTTTACAGCTACAAATTTCCCTCTATGTACTGCTTTAGAGGCACTCTATAAAATTTAGTATGCTGTGTATTTTCATTCATCTCCAAGAACTAATTTCCTTTTGCTTTCCTTCTTTGGCTGACTGGTTCCTGAAGAGTGTGCTGTTCTATTTCCATATATTGATTACTGTTTCAAATTTCTTTTTGTTATTAAATCCCAATTTCAATAAATTAGAGTGGGCAGAGGACATACATTGTTAGCATTATTAGCCATTTAAATTTGTTAAGTTTTGTTTTATGGCAAAAGCATGGTCTATCCTGAAGAATGTTTCATGTTCACTCAAGAATAATGACCTTTTTGCTGTTATGTAGTAGACCGTTCTATGTATCTATGTCAAGTTGGCTTATCTAGGTCTTTTTTGGCTTTGGAAAAGACCCTGATGCTGGGACAGATTGAAGACAAAAGGAGAAGTGGGCAGCGGAGGGTGCGATGGTTGGATGGCATCATCGACTCAATAGATAAATTTGAGCAAACTCTAGAAGATAGTGAAGGACAGGGGAGCCCGGCATGCTCTAGTCCATGGGATCACAAAGGGTCAGACACGACTTTGTGACCTAACTGGCTGTTAGGTCATTACCCATTAATGAAAATAGAGTCCTGAAGTCTTCAACTATTATTGTTGAATCATCTACCTTACACTTTATTTCTGTCAGTTTTGTTTCATGTATTCTACGTTTCTGTTTTTAGATGTGTATGTGATTAAAACTGTCATACCTGTCACATGGAATCATTTTTTATGTTATTACAAAATGTCCTTATCTCTAATAATATTCCTTTTAAAGCATACTGTTTTTGGTATCAGTATAAACATTACAGGTTTCTTGTGGTTCTAAGTTTTCTCCTATTTTATAATGTAGGAGTTTCACAGATTTGAATTTTACATTTAGGTCTGTGATCCATTTTGAGTACATTTGCATGTAAGATCTATGTCTAGCTTAACTTCTTTGCCTGTGAATGTCTTATGTTTGCTCCATTGTATTATTTTTACTCCTTTGTCAAAGATCAGTTCAGTTCAGTCATTCAGTCATGTCCAACTCTTTGCGACCCCATGAACCACAGAACGCCAGGCATCCCTGTCCATCACCAACTCCCAAAGTCCACCCAAACCCATGTCCATTGACTCAGTGATGCCATCCAACCATCTTATCCTCTGTAGTCCCCTTCTCCTCCTGCTCTCAATCTTTCCCAGCATTAGGGTCTTTTCAAATGAGTCAGCTCTTCTCATCAGGTTGCCAAAATATTGGAGTTTCAGCTTCAATATCAGTCCTACCAATGAACAACCAGGACTGATCTCCTTCAGGATGGACTGGTTGGATTTCCTTGCAGTCCAAGGGACTCTCAAGAGTCTTCTTCAATACCACAGTTCAAAAGCAGAAATTTTTCAGCACTCAGCTTTCTTTATAGTCCAACTCTCACATCCATACATGACCACTGGAAAAACCATAGCCTTGACTAGATGGACCTTTGTTGACGAAGTAATGTCTCTGCTTTTTAATATGCTGTCTAGGGTGGTTATAACTTTCCTTTCAAGGAGTAACCGTCTTTTAATTTCATGGCTGTAATCACCATCTGCAGTGATTTTGGAGCTCAGAAAAAAGTCAGCCACTGTTTCCACTGTTTCCCCATCTATTTCCCATGAAGTGAAGGAACCAGATGCCATGATCTTCGTTTTCTGAATGTTGAGCTTTAAGCCAACTGTTTCACTCTTCTCTTTCACTTTCATCAAGAGGCTTTTTAGTTCCTCTTAACTTTCTGCCATAAGGGTTGTGTCATCTGCATATTTGAGGTTATTGATATTTCTCCCAGCAATCTTGATTCCAGCTTGTGCTTCTTCCAGCCCAGCATTTCTTATGATGTACTCTGCATATCAGTTAAATAAGTAGGGTGACAATATACAGCCTTGATATACTCCTTTTCCTATCTGGAACCAGTCTGTTTTTCCATGTCCAGTTCTAACTGTTGTTCCTGACCTTCATACAGGTTTCTCAAGAGGCAGGTCAGGTGGTCTGGTATTCTCATCTCTTTCAGAATTTTCCACAGTTATTGCGATCCACACGGTCAAAGGCTTTGGCATAGTTGACAAAGCAAAAATAGATGTTTTTCTGGAACTCTCTTGCTTTTTTGATGGTCCAGAGGATGTTGGCAGTTTGATCTCTGGTTCCTCTGCCTTTTCTAAAACCAGCTTGAACATCTGGAAGTTCCCGTTTCACGTATTGCTGAAGCTTGGCTTGGAGAATTTTGAGCATTATTTTAATAGAGTGTGAGATGAGTGCAATTGTGCGGTAGTTTGAGCATTTTTTGGCATTGCCTTTCTTTGGGATTGGAATGAAAACTGACCTTTTCCAGTCCTGTGGCCACTGCTGAGTTTTCCAAATTTTCTGACATATTGAGTGCAGCACTTTCATAGCATCATCTTTCAGGATTTGAAATGGCTCAACTGGAATTCTATCACCTCCACTAGCTTTGTTCGTAGTGATGCTTTCTAAGGCCCATTTGACTTCACATTCCAGGATGTCTGGCTCTAGGTGAGTGATCACACCATCGTGATTATCTGGGTCTTGAAGACCTTTTTTGTATATTTCTTCTGTGTATTGCCACCTCTTCTTAATATCGTCTGCTTCTGTTAGGTCCCTAACATTTCTGTCTTTATTGTGCCCATCTTTGCATGAAATGGTCCCTTTGTATCTTTAATTTTCTTGAAGAGATCTTAAGTCTTTCCCATTCTATTGTTTTCCTCTATTTCTTTGCATTGATCGCTGAGGAAAGCTTTCTTATATCTCCTTGTTAATCTTTGGAACTCTGCATTCAAATGGGTGTATCTTTTATTTTCTCCTTTGCTTTTCTCTTCCCTTTTTTTCACAGCTATATGTAAGGCCTCCTCAGACAGCCATTTTGCTTTTTTGCATTTCTTTTTCTTGGGGATGGTCTTTTTTTTTAGTTTTTTTTTTTTTAATATAAATGTATTTATTTTAATTGGAGGCTAATTACTTTGTAATATTGCATTGGTTTTGCCATACATCAACATGAATCCACCATGTGTGTACATGTGTTCCCCATCCTGATCCCCGCTCCCACCTCCCTCCCCATACCATCCCTCTGGGTTATCCCAGTGTACCAGCCCTGAGCATGCTGTATCATACATCTAACCTGGACTGGTGATCTTAATTCCTGTCTCCTGTACAATGTCACGAACCTCCATCCATAGTGCATCAGGCACTCTATCAGATCTAGTCCCTTAAATCTATTTCTTACTTCCACTATATAGTCATAAGGGATTTGATTTAGGTCATATCTGAATGGTTTAGTGGTTTTCTCCACTTTATTCAACTTCAGTCTGAATTTGGCAATAAAAAGTTCATGATCTGAGCCACAGTCAGCTCCCAGTCTTGTCAAACATCAGTTGACTATATTTATGTGGGTCTATATCTGGGCTCTCTATTCTGTTTCACTGATCTATTTGTCTATTCTTCTGCCAATACCACACTGTCTCGACAGATTTCTGTAAGTCTTAACTCAGGTAATGTCTGTCCTACAACTTTGTTTTTCTTCAGTGCTCTGTTTGAATACCTTAGAATAGACTTTTGAATCAGTTTGCTGACATCCACAAAATCATTTACTGGGATGTTGACTGAGATTGCATTGACTTTTTGAATCAAATTGGAAATAATTGAAATCTTGACAATATTGGGTCTTCCTATCCATAAACATTGAATATCTCTCAATTTAAAAAAAGTGACTGACTAGCTGATACTAGCATTGTATCTGCAACCAGCCATAATTACTTAGTTCCAAAAAGGTTTTATTTTAATATAAAATCAAGTCTTTCACATTTTCTACATATTGAATGGATTATAATGTCATCTGTGAACAGTTTTATTTCTTCCTTTGCAATCTGTATATATTTTATTCCCTTTTCTTGTCATATTGAATTTGCTAGAACTTTTAGTACAGTGTTGAAAAAGTGAGGTAAGATGAGACTAATGTAGCACGTTAATTTATTTAATTTTTTATTTTTTAATAAAAATTTATTTATTTTAATTGGAGGCTAATTACTTTACAATATTGTATTGGTTTTGCCATACATCAACATGAATCTAGCACGGGTGTACACGTTTCCTCATCCTGAACCCCCCTCCCACATCCTTCCCCATACCATCCCTCTGGGTCATCCCAGTGCACCAGCCCCAAGCACCCTGTGTCATGCATGGAACCTGGACTGGTGATTTGTTTCATATATGATATTATACATGTTTCAATGCCATTCTCCCAAATCATCTCACCCTCTCCCTCTCCCACAGAGTCCAAAAGACTGTTCTATACATCTATGCCTCTTTTGCTGTCTCGCATACAGGGTTATCGCTACCATCCTTCTAAATTCCATATATATGCGTTAGTATACTGTATTGGTGTTTTTCTTTCTGGCTTACTTTACTCTGTATAATAGGCTCCAGTTTCATCCACCTCCTTAGAACTGATTCAAATGTATTATTTTTAATGGCTGAGTAATACTCCATTGTGTATATGTACCACAGCTTTCTTATCCATTCGTCTGCTGATGCTCATCTAGGTTGCTTCCATGTCCTGGCTATTATAAACAGTGCTGCGATGAACATTGGGGTACACGTGCCTCTTTCAATTCTGGCTTCCTCGGTGTGTATGGCCAGCAGTGGGATTGCTGGGTCATATGGCAGTTCTCTTTTTAGGTTTTTAAGGAATCTCCACACTGTTCTCCATAGTGGCTATACTAGTTTGCATTCCCACCAACAGTGTAAGAGGTTTCCCTTGTCTGCACATCCTCTCCAGCATTTATTGCTTGTAGATTTTTGGATAGCAGCCATTCTGATTGGTGTGAGATGGTACCTCATTGTGGCTTTGATTTGCTTTTCTCTGATAATGAGTGATGTTGAGCATCTTTTCATGTGTTTGTTAGCCATCTGTATGTCTTCTTTGGGGAAATGTCTGTTTAGTTCTTTGTCCCATTTTTTGATTGGGTCATTTATTTTTCTGGGATTGAGGTGCAGGTGTTGCTTGTGTATTTTTGAGATTAATTCTTTGTTAGTTGTTTCTTTTGCTATTATTTTCTCCCATTCTGAAGGCTGTCTCTCCACCTTGCTTATAGTTTCCTTTGTTTTGCAGAAACTTTTAAGTTTAATTAGGTCCCATTTGTTTATTTTTCTTTTATTTTCAATATTCTAGGAGGTGGGTCATAGAGGATCCTGCTGTGATTTATGTCGGAGAGTGTTTTGCCTATATTCTCCTCTAGGAGTTTTATAGTTTCTGGTCTTACATTTAGATCTTTAATCCATTTTGAGTTTATTTTTGTGTATGGTGTTAGAAAGTGTTCTAGTTTCACAAGTGGTTGACCAGATTTCCCAGCACCACTTGTTAAAGAGATTGTCTTTAATCCATTGTATATTCTTGCCTCCTTTGTCAAAGATAAGGTGTCCATAAGTGTGTGGGTTTATCTCTAGGCTTCCTATTTTGTTTCATTGATCTATATTTGTGTCTTTGTGCCAGTACCATACTCTCTTGATGACTGTGGCTTTGTAATAGAGCCTGAAGTCAGGCAGGTTGATTCCTCCAGTTCCATTCTTCTTTCTCAAGATTGCTTTGGCTAATCAAGGTTTTTTGTATTTCCATACAAATTGTGAAATTATTTGTTTTAGCTCTGTGAAAAATACTGTTGGTAGCTTGATAGGGATTGCATTGAATCTATAGATTGATTTGGGTAGTATACTCATTTTCACTATATTGATTCTTCTGATCCATGAACACGGTATATTTCTCCATCTATTAGTGCCCTCTTTGATTTCTTTCACCAGTGTTTTATAGTTATATATAGGTCTTTAGTTTCTTTAGGTAGATATACTCCTAAGTATTTTATTCTTTTCATTGCAATGGTGAATGAAATTGTTTCCTTAATTTCTCTTTCTGTTTTCTCATTATTAGCGTATAGGAATGCAAGGGATTTCTGTGTGTCAATTTTATATCCTGCAACTTTACTATATTCATTGATTAGCTCTAGTAATTTCTGGTGGAGTCTTCAGGGTTTTCTATGTAGAGGATCATGCCATCTGCAAACAGTGAGAGTTTTCCTTCTTCTTTTCCATTTTGGATTCCTTTTATTTCTTTTCCTGCTCTGATTGTTGTGGCCAAAACTTCCAAAATTATGTTGAATAGTAATGATGAAAATGGGCACCCTTGTCCTGTGCCTGACTTTAGGGGAAATGCTTTCAATTTTTCATCATTGAGGATAATGCTTGCTGTGGGCTTGTCATATATAGCTTTTACTATGTTGAGGTATGTTCCTTCTATTCTTCCTTTCTGGATGGGTTTTGATCATAAATGGATATTGAATTTTGTCAAAGGCTTTCTCTGCATCTATTGAGATAATCATATGGCTTTTATTTTTCAATTTTTTAATGTGGTGTATTACATTGTTTGATTTGTGGATATTGAATAATCCTTGCATCCCTGGAATAAAGCCCACTTGGTCATGATGTATGATCTTTGTAATGTGTTGTTGGATTCTGATTGCTAGAATTTTGTTAAGGATTTTTGTATGTATGTTCATCAGTGATATTGGCCTGTAGTTTTCTTTCTTTCTTTCTTTTTTTTGTGGCATCTTTTTCCGGTTTTGGTATTAGGGTGATGGTGGCCTCATAGAATGAGTTTGGAAGTTTACCTTCCTCTGCAATTTTCTGGAAGAGTTTGAGCAGGATAGGTGTTAGCTCTTCTCTAAAGTTTTGGTAGAATTCAGCTGTGAAGTCGTCTGGACCTGGGCTTTTGTTTGCTGGAAGATTTTTATTACAGTTTCCATTTCTGTGCTTGTGATGAGTCTGTTAAGATTTTCTATTTCTTCCTGGTTCAGTTTTGGAAAGTTGTACTTTTCTAAGAATTTGTCCATTCTTCCAAGTTGTCCATTTTATTGGCATATAATTGCTGATAGTAGTCTCTTATGATTCTTTGTATTTCTGTGTTGTCTGTTGTGATCTCTCCATTTTCATTTCTAATTTTACTGATTTGATTTTTCTCCCTTGGTTTCTTGATGAGTCTGGCTAATGGTTTGTCAATTTTATTTATCTTCTCAAAGAACCAGCTTTTGGTTTTGTTGATTTTTGCTATGGTCTCTTTTGTTTCTTTTGCATTTATTTTTGCCCTAATTTTTAGATTTCTTTCCTTCTACTAACCCTGGGGTTCTTCATTTCTTCCTTTTCTAGTTGCTTTGGGTGTAGAGTTAGGTTATTTAATTGCCTTTTTTCTTCTTTCTTGAGGTATGCTGTATTGCTATGAACTTTCCCCTTGGCATTGCGTTTACAGTTTCCAACAGGTTTTGGGTTGTTGTGTTTTCATTTTGATTCATTTCTATGCATTTTGATTTCTTTTTTGATTTCTTCTGTGATTCGTTGGTTATTCAGCAACGTGTTGTTCAGCCTCCATATTTTGGAATTTTTAATAGTTTTTCTCCTGTAATTAAGATCTTACTGCATTGTAGTCAGAAAAGATACTTGGAATGATTTCCATTTTTTGAATTTATCAAGATTAGATTTATGGCCCAGGATGTGATCTATCTTGGAGAAAGTTCTGTGTGCACTTGAGAAAAAGGTGAAATTCATTGTTTTGGGGTGAAATGTCCTATAGATATCAATTAGGTCTAACTGTTCTATTGTATCATTTAAAGTTTGTGTTTCCTTGTTAATTTTATATTTAGTTGATCTATCCATAGGTGTGAGTGGGGTATTAAAGTCTCCCACTATTATTGTGTTATTGTTAATTTCCCCTTTCATACTTGTTAGCATTTGTCTTACATATTGTGATGCTCCTATGTTGGGTGCATATATATTTATAATTGTTATATCTTCTTATTGTATTGATCCTTTGATCATTATGTAGTGTTCTTCTTTGTCTCTTTTCAAAGACTTTGTTTTAAAGTCTATTTTACCTGCTATGAATATTGCTACTCCTGCTTTCTTTTGGTCTCTATTTGCATGGAATATCTTTTTCCAGCCCTTCATTTTCAGTCTGTATGTGTTTTGAGTTGGGTCTCTTGTAGACAACATGTATAGGGGTTTTGTTTTTTTTATCCATTCAGCCAGTCTTTGTCTTTTGGTTGGGGCATTCAACCCATTTACGTTTAAGGTAATTATTGATAAGTATGATCCCATTGCCATTTACTTTATTGTTTTGGGTTTGAGTTTATACTCCCTTTTTGTGTTTCCTGTCTAGAGAAGATCCTTTAGCATTTGTTGGAGAGCTGGTTTCGTGGTGCTGAATTCTCTCAGCTTGTGCTTGTCTGTAAAGCTTTTGATTTCTCCTTCATATTTGAATGAGATCCTTCCTGGGTACAGTAATTTGGGCTGTCGGTTATTTTCTTTCAACACTTCAAGTATGTCTTGCCATTCCCTCCTGGCCTGAAGAGTTTCTATTGAAAGATCAGCTGCTATCCTTATGCAAATCCACTTGTGTGTTATTTGTTGTTTTTCCCTTGCTGCTTTTAATATTTTTTCTTTGTGTTTGATCTTTGTTAATTTGATTAATATGTGTCTTGGGGTGTTTCGCCTTGGGTTTATCCTGTTTGGGACTCTCTAGGGTTCTTGGACTTGGGTGATTATTTCCTTCCCCATTTTAGTGAAGTTTTACACTATTATCTCCTCAAGTATTTTCTCATGATCTTTCTTTTTGTCTTCTTCTTCTGGGACTCTTATGATTTGAATGTTGGGGCATTTAACATTGTCCCAGGGATATCTGAGATTGTCCTCATTTCTTTTAATTCGTTTTTTGTTTTTCTTTTTTCTTCTCTGATTCATTTATTTCTATCATTCTATCTTCTGCCTCACTAATCCTATCTTCTGCCTCCATTATTCTATTTGTTCCCTCCAGAGTGTTTTTGATATCATTTATTGCATTATTCATTATATATTGACTCTTTTTTTTATTTCTTCTAGGTCCTTGTTAAACTTTTCTTGCATCTTCTCAATCCTTGTCTACAGGCTATTCATCTGTGATTCCATTTTGTTTCCAAGATTTTGGATCATTTTCACTATCATTGTTTGGAATTCTTTTTTTTTTTTTGGAATTCTTTATCAGGTAGATTCCCTATCTCTTCCTCTTTTGATCTGTTTGGTGGACATTTATCCTGTTCCTTTACCTGGTGGGTATTCCTCTGTCTCTTCATCTTGTTTATATTGCTGTGTTTGGGGTGGCCTTTCTATATTCTGGCACTTTGTGGAGTTCTCTTTATTGTGGAGTTTACTCGCTGTGGGTGGGGTTGTACTGGTGGCTTGCCAAGGTTTCCTGTTTAGGGAAGCTTGTGTCGGTGTTCTGGTAGGTGGAGCTGAATTTTTTCTCTCTGGAGTGCAATGAAGTGTCCAGTAATGAGTTATGAGATGTAAATGGGTTTGGAGTGACTTTGGCCAGCCTGTATATTGAAGCTCAGCTCTATGTTCCTGTGTTGCTGGAGAAGTTGCATGGTATGTCTTGCTCTGGAACTTGTTGGCCCTTGGGTGGTGCTTGGTTTCAGTGTAGGTATGGAGGTGTTTGATGAGCTCCTGTTGGTTAATATTCCCTGGAGTCAGGAGTTCTCTGGTGTTCTCAGGATTTGGATTTAAGCCTCCTGCTTCTGGTTTTCAGTCTTATTTTATATAGCCTCAAGCTTTCTCCATCTATACAGTACCATTGATAAAACATCTAGGTTAAAGATGAAAAGTTTCTCCACAGTGAGGGACACCCAGAGATGTTCACAGAGTTACGTGGAGAAGAGAAAAGGGATCAGGGAGATAGAGGTGACCAGGATGAGATGAGGTGGAAACAAAAGAGGAGAGAGCAAGCTAGCCAGTAATCACTTACTTATGTTCACTCCACAGTCTGGACTGCTGAGAGATGTTCACGGAGTTATACAGAGAAGAGAAGAGGGAGGAAGGAGACAGAGGTGGCCAGTAGGATAAAGGGGGGAATCAAAAGGAGAGAGACAGATCCAGCCAGTAATCAGTTCCCTAAGTGTTCTCCACTGTCCAGAACACACAAAGAGATTCACAGAGTTTGGTAGAGAAGAGAAGGGGAGGGAGGAGATAGAGGCGACCTGGTGGATAAAAAGGAGAGTCCAAAGGGGGAGAGAGCAGTTAAGCCAGTAATCTCGCTCCCAAGTAAAAATGGGTACTGAAGACTGGGTTCTTAAAGGTACAAAATTGATAACAAATACCAAAAAGAAAAGATTAAAAATCTGGAGTAGAGGTTGGATTTTCAAAAATTCAATATTAAAGAAAAATAAAAAAGTCACAAAAATTATAAAATAAATATGCATGATATTTGCTTTAAAAATAGGGTCTCTCTTTTTATTTTTGCAAAGTAATAGTAGAATATAAAAGTGAAAATTAAAGGAGTAATTGAGGACTTAAAAAAAATTAAAGCATGATAGTAAAAATAGTAAAAATGTATTTCAGGCTTTCTCTGGTGTTTTTGTGGGCAGTGTGGGGTCAGTTCATTTCAGATAGTTCCTTGATCCAGCTTATATTTCTCAAGATCTATAGGCCCCTTCCTATGTAGTTGGTACTAACTGCAGGGTTTTAATCTATTGCTCCTGTCACTTCCAGGGAGGTTCCCTCTGGTTTAGCTTCTTCTGCTTGCTGGTCTCTTCAGTGTCTAATTTCCACCCTGACACAGGGGGCGGTGGTGGACACTTTTGTAGGCTCACTTGCTCAGTCGTGCTGTGGGGAGGGAGGGACACTGCAAACAAATAACACTGGTGTGTGCTCACAGTGTCTCGGCCACACTGGGTTTGCCCTCACTCACGGCATGTGTGCTTTCCCTGTCTACACTGCTTAGGCTCTAGGTTGCTCTGCCAGGAACTGTCTGAAGCTGGTCCTGGGTTGTGTGCACTTCCCAGGTCTGAGCTGCTCAGGTTCAGGTACTTGGGTACTCCTCAAAGGCGCAGACTTGGTTGGGCCTGCGTTTGGTGCCCTTCTCAGGTCCAAGCAGGTCAGGTGACCAAGTGTTTGGTGAGTGCGGTCGCTGCGACTTATCACCTCCCCCATCCCTGCCACTCGGTTTTCTGGGCGTACAACCAGCACACCTTCTCAGGCAGATATTGACTGTCCAGAATCCCAAGAAATCTTGGTTAGCAATGAAGCCTGCTTTCAGTTTGGTAGATAATGCCTCTCTGGGGCCATGACTGCCCCCTTCCGTCTCTGGCTGCCCTTGCCTGCCTGTCACTGGAGGTGGATGGGCCAGCCTGCAGCAGGCTAGCTCTGCTCAGTCCTTTGTTCTGTGAGCAGGCCTGAAGGTGTCTTAGGTTAGGGCTTTTCATGTGGTAGCTATCCCACAGTCTGGTTTGCTATCCCAAGTTAGTTTCCTCAGATTGCCCTTGGGGAATTCAGGCCTGGTCCTTACCCTAAGCACTGAAGCCCACGCCTCCCTGCCCAGCCCCACTTGCTAGTGGTGGATGCAGGCGTTTGCGCTGCTTCTCCCCCAGGGGAGTTACCACTGGGTACGTAATCTGTGGGTTTTAATTACTTATTTATTTTTCCTCCTGGTTATGTTGCCCTCTGTGGTTCCAAGGCTCACCATAGACTCGGCAGTGAGAGTATTTCCTGGTGTTTGGAAACTTCTCTCCTTTTTTTTTTTTTTGAAACTTCTCTTTTTTAAGACTCCTTTCCCGGGACGGAGCTCTGTCCCTACCTCTTTTTTTTTTTTTTTTTTTTCTGTCCCTACCTCTTTTGTCTCTCTATTTATCTTTTATATTTTTTCCTACCTCCTTTAGAAGACAATGGGCTGCTTTTCTGGGTGCCTGATGTCCTCTGCCTACATTCAGAAGTTGTTTTGTGGAATTTACTCAGCATTCAAATGTTCTTTTGATGAATTTGTGGGGGAGAAAGTGGTCTCCCTGTCCTATTTCTCTGCCATCTTAGGACCGTCCCCCTAATTCATTTAATTTTTGACTCTTTTAAAAGTGATTTCCTTCTTGGTTGCTTTAGAGCTTACCATTGCCAATCTTAAATTATCAGAATCTGCTTAAGATTTATACTTTTGCCACTGTGATATAGAGATTATACACTTATATCTCTACTTTCTCTCTCCCTTTTTGTGATATTATCATTAAGCATATTGCATCTATATATGTAGTAACCATTGTATAACATTACATTGTTAGAATTATTGCTTTATATAATTTTGTGTTTTAAAGAAGCTCAGACACAACAATGAAAATAAGCAAACAATTGTAAGTTGTGCATTCTTAACTTTCATTTCTACCATTTCTTGATCTCATCATTTTTTTCCTATGATTTTGAGTTACAATTTGCAGTCACTTCCTTAGCCCAACACAGGTGTGCTTCCCCTACTTCTTGTTAAATCTCAGACCAGACCTGTTTTGCAGTGTTGAAGCAGAATTTATTCTAAGTAAATGTAGGTTTTTGCTCTTAAGTCCTAGAAGTTTATTGGATTATATCCACCCACATTATTGAGGGTAATTTCTATTTAAGGACAACTGATGACATATGTTAATCATGTTTACAAAATACTTTCACAGCAACAGTTAGATGACTGTCTGAATGAGTAACTTGGTACTAAAGTCTAGCCAAGTTGACTGGTAAAACTAGCCAGTAAAATCCATATTGTTGTGCTTAATGGTGCCATACATTTCTCTGAGGTGTATTTTTTAAAATGTCTTCATTTATCCCTTCTCTTTGTTGTTCAGATTGCATAGTCTCTATTGGTTTATCTTCAGAATCATTAATTCTTTCTTCCCCCACTTAAACCTACTGCTGAGCTCTTCTAGTGATGTTTTTTAAAATTTCAGTTACTGTACTTTCAACTAAAGAATTTCCATTTGTTCTTTTATATAATTTCTGTTTATTAATGCTTTTGATTTGATGTGACTTTGCTGTCATATTTTCCATTACTTCCTAATCAGTGTTTCTTCATTCTTTGAATACATTTCTAATAGTTACTTTGAAGACTTTTCCTGTTAAATATGACATCTATTTGTCCTGGTGAAGAGTTTCTGGTTCCTGAATTTTCTTTTTTCCAGTGGATGGCTCATACTTTCCTGTTTCTTTGCATGTCTTGTAATCTTTCTTCTAACATGGACGTTCTAAATAAAATGTTGTAGCAACTCTGGATACTGGTCTGTCTTCTCCAGGGCATTTTGTTATTTGCTTTGTAATTTGGTTAATGACTGGCAGAGTTTATTTTAATGAAGAGCATATCGTCTCTAGGAATGAGAAGCCCCGATGCTGCACTTGAGGATACAAAGTCTTAAGTATGCCCATGTTCTCCCTGGGATGAAATGTTTGCTGCAGAGCTCTTTTGTCTCTTTCCTTAACTGCTTCCTGCTGGTAAACTCTACTAATCACTGGCTGATTGCTCAACTGTTCTCAACAATGTCCTTGGGCATAAATTGCTCCACAGATTGATTCAATCAAAGGTAGTCTCTCTTAAAAATATAGTCTGCAAAGTCAGTGTTTGAGACCCCTTTTAATAATATGAGGGCTCCTCTAGATTTTTATCTTTTCCAATTATCTCAACAGTTGGAAGTCAGCCTAACCCTACATGTCAAATTCATCTGCCTATCTTTTCCCAACTAAATTTCATCAAAAACAAAGATAAATGTAAGCAGATTAAAAAAAAAAGAACAAAATAAGGAGAAAAACATGAGGGAAACATTAAAAAAAAGAATTTATCTCATAGTTTCAAATCATGGCTAATAGAAGTTCTGCAAAGGGAGAACAGGGAGTCTATGAGTACAAAATATCCAGTAAATAATAGAAAAGAATTTCCCAAAGCAAAAATACACAAATCTTCAGATCAAAGGGTGCAGAACAATACGAGAAAATTAAGACTATTTCCTATGAATATAATTGTAAAACTATATAACTGCAATGAAAATTACAAAACATAAAATCTTTCTGAGAGATTGGGTGGGGTTGCATAAGGACTGAGCCACGTACAAAAGAATAAGTGTCAGATTAATATCAAAATTGTCATCAGTTATGCTGGGTGCTAGAAGCCAATAAAGAAATGTTTCACAGTTTTGAAAGGAAAGTGTGTGTGTGTGAAATTTTATGCTGACCAGACTCTGAAAATGAAGACAGAATATAGAACTTTTCAGGCAGCAAGGACTTCAAAGTTTGCATCTCATCTATTTCAGAATGTTACTTGGGAATGTACTTTAGGGATAACACAAAAGGTGTAAACTGAGAAGAAAAAGAAAATAGGATCTAGTCAAACAGTAAGGGAAATTCCAGGATAGCAGTTATTCAGGTGTCCTACAGAATCAGCAGTCCAGCTGGGAGTGTGAGGACAGGGGATTCAGAATGGAAGATTCTGGGATGTGGAAAGAACTGATAGACTCAATACAGTAAAAGCTGTCTTAGAAAACTTTGAGGTCATGGTAAAATCAATGTGGTTTATGGAAAAGGAGCATCTAACTGAAATTGATTCTTGAAACACTCTCCTTTGTATAGCTAAGTGGTTGTGACATTGGACCTGGAGACAGGAATGTGGTTTTAAGCATATTGCTCATCTCTGAAGTGGCCACCATTTACATTGCCAATGTTAATTGATCTTTATTATGCTTTTTTTTTTTTTCCATTTTAGAGTTTTGGACAAACCACCAAAATGTTAATCATGCTTACAGATCAGACTAAGACCATTATCAACTTTGAGAAGGTAAAGATCAAAATGGAACTGACACTGAAAGTTAAACAAGATGGAAGGGAGGGTGAACCCACTGATTTCCTCATCTGAAAAGAGGGGAATCAAGAGAAATGAAGTAGTTAATGTTGCTTAAAGTTGCCGATGATATGATAGAACCACAGTGGGAGGAGGGAGACAGAAAAGATGAATGATGATGTAAGTAAGCTAAAATTCCAAAATGTAAAAGCAAGTAAATGACAATAACATCAACAAGACTGTACTAGCCACTGTTTTAAGGGCTTCACATATATTAAATCATTTAATTCTCATAATGATCTAGGGACAATGCTATTTTTATTCTTATTTTGCAGATGAAAAAATGAGCATAGAGTGCTAAATAACCCATTCATGATCACTCATCTAGTGAGTGGTGAAGCCATATTCAAATTTAGACAAGCTGGCTCCACTGTCCTTGTTTTAATCTGCATGCAAATTGCTTCTTAAAACAGTTTTAGACAATGTCTGAAGTTGATAAATAAGACAAAGGAATTATTTATTTTTATTATATTGTACTCTTCAATATTTCTCCTATTCAAGGATTACTTTGGTAGATTAACCCACAATCAACTCTCTGTATCCATGGGTTCTGCATCCATGGATTCAACCAACCACAGACTTTAAAATATTAAAAAAAAATCCAGAAAGTTTCAAAAAGTAAAACCTGAATTTGCTATACAACTATTTACATACCATTTACATTATCAGTTCAGTTCAGTTCAGTCACTCAGTCGTGTCCAACTCTTTGCGACCCCATGAATCGCAGCACGCCAGGCCTCCCTGTCCATCACCAACTCCCGGAGTTCACTCAAACTCACGTCCATCGAGTTGGTGATGCCATCCAGCCATCTCATCCTCTGTTGTCCCCTTCTCCTCCTTCCCCCAGTCCCTCCCAGCATCAGGGTCTTTTTCAATGAGTCAACTCTTCGCATGAGGTGGCCAAAGTACTGGAGTTTCAGCTTTTCTTCAACACCACAGTTCAAAAGCATCGATTCTTCAGTGCTCAGCTTTCTTCACAGTCCAACTCTCACATCCATACATGACCACTGGAAAAACCATAGCCTTGTCTATACGGACCTTTGTTGGCAAAGTAATGTCTCTGCTTTTCAATATGCTATCTAGGTTGCTCATAACTTTCCTTCCAAGGAGTAAGCGTCTTTTAATTTCATGTCTGCAATCACCATCTTCAGTGATTTTGGAGCCCCCAAAATAAAGTCTGACACTGTTTCCACTGTTTCCCCATTTATTTCCCATGAAGTGATGGGACCAGATGCCATATTTACAGCTATTTACATGACATTTACTGTATTAGGTATATGTAATCTAGGGATGATTTCAAGTAAACAGGAGGATGTGCATAGGTTACATGCAAATAATACACCATCTTATATAAGGGATTTGAGCATTCATGGAGTCAAGTATCCATAGGGAGGTCCTGGAACCAATGCCTTATATTGGGTTGGCCCAAGAGTTTGTTTGGGTTTTTGCATAAGATATTATGGAAAGATGACATAATGAATTTTGGGGCCAACCCAACAGTTACTGAGGCAAGACTATAATACTCTACTAGGCAACCAATGACAGAGATCAACAGCTGGCAGGGAGATGCACATGTGCTTGAGACATTCAGTTCAATAAACCTGGAGAGTGGTTTGTCATCCCTCATCCTTGACCACTCTTGCCCTTTCTTTCTGAAAAAATTCAAATCACCCTTCAAAATGAAGCTTAAGCTTTACTTTCTGCCCTATGAATAATGGCTATGGTGGAATCACACTTTACATGGAGGTTAGGTTCCAAAAGGCAGGTTATAAGGCTAAAATTATCAACAGTCAAAGTGAAACTTGACATTCTCATAGGAAAATGCTGTAATATAAATCACTCTGCTGTCTCTCAATATATCTAACAGTCATTTTTCTTCTAAATTTGGAACAGATTGCTGTTGCTTCGGGTGAGCTGCACAAGAAATAGTTGGCTGGTGTTTTAAGGCCATGTCATATGAATAATACCTGTTTTTATACTTTGTAATCTCATTAAAAATTACTGGGTACAACAGCTATCTCAAGTTCCATTTATAGACTGTATTCATTAAATGGAGTGGCAGGCACCACTTAAGATGCTGTTTTTCTCTTCTTTTTATTTGCTGAGTTCATATATTTGCATTCCTATAAAAATAAAAGGAAGAAAGATGTTTAAATTCTCTGTAATCCTTCTTTTTGGTTTTCACTAAAAATTATACACACCTATCATTTTATGTTGAAATGATACATAATGTAATTTAGGTAGGAAGGAATGATGGAGAATGATGGATCACTGAGCAACAGAAGAATTGACAGAGATACAAGGATGATAGACAAAAAGATCTTATATTAATTAGTAAGATGTTAGATGGTTGCTCAGATACAGATAGGGAGGTCTAGGAGTAGAAATGGACAGATGAATAGTCGGGACGATGAATAGAGAGTCTGATAGACAGTCTGTCGGAATGATAACTGACAACATAAAGATGGTGATGAGAGAACCCGATGAGGTGATGGTGTGAAGGAGACTGAAATGGATGAGGATACAAATACATGCAGACATTTCTGCATTCATTCAACAAATATTCATTGGGTGACTCTTAAATGCCAGTTACTCTATTACACAGTGGAGACAACAGTGAGCAAAAGGAAACATGTGATCCCTGTCCTTACTGAGTTAGACAGAGTTAGACATTATTGTGAGAGTGTCAGATACTACAAAGAAATATTCTTTTTACAAAAAATCAAAGGGTCAGAAAGGGATGGACATTCACGTTTAGGAAGGGTGGTCATTAAAACCCCCACACAATAATGTGGCTGAATGAGGAGGAGGCGAAGGTAATAATGATACTATATGGATAACAGATATCAAGAGTTGATGGAGATGGGCATTTGCAGAGTAATAGAGCTAGGGGGATAAATAAATGAGAAGAACAAGAGCATAACAGATGATGGAGAGATATAAGAATGATGGTAAAGACAGGCAATTAATGTTAAATGAATGAATGCAAAACGTTAAAAATGCAGAGGAAGATAAATCCTGCTGTAGTGGTGATATGTAAAGCTGAAACTCTGGAGAAATTGATGGATGGTCCATTCAGAGGAAAGTTCCAAGCCCATGTTCTATATTTGTACGCTGTCACACAATTACATGTCTTTAATTCAAGGAAATAAGCTCACATGAAGACAGTGTCTACCCAGATCAAAGACAACAAGTATTTTTAAACTGAATTCACATGAAAATAAATCAATGCAAACAAAGCTTTGAGGAACTGCTTTTGCTGTACAAATGACTAGATTCACACACAATTTATTTTTTTTTCACAATGTATTTTTAATCCATTTCAACAGTAGAATCCGATAGTAATTATCTACCAGAGTTATTGGCTTACAAAAGCTCCTTAAGCTTCCCGAGTCCCGTAATATGATGGCTGCTCCCTATTTTTAGCCATCAGTAATGGTTGCCTAGCAGCCCTGGAAACTCCTTTGTCAGAAACCACTATCACATTGTGGATGACACTGGGAAAATAGGCTGCCTGCAAACTCTCACCCAGCATGGAAGCCACTCAGCTCGAGCTGCCAAGAGAGAACTTTCACAAGACACCCAAAGAAAGAAATCTGTTCTGTCAAGGAGGGAGATAAGCGTGACACGAAACAAGGAGAGGCTTGGAAGTTCTTTATGTTCACTTCAAACGTCTTCTAAGTACACAATAATGGAAAATAGGGTTGACATTTAGGGGTACATTAAATAGTGCTGACACATTTTTCAAATAAACTGAAAATGGCCTTGAGTCTGTAAGGTGCTTTGTTTTACCTATCCTATGTAAATTCCCATTCATTCATTCAACACTAACACTCTACTATAGCTGCTGCTGCTGCTAAGTCACTTCAGTTGTTTCGGACTCTGTGCAACCCCATAGACGGCAGCCCACCAGGCTCTGCCGTCCCTGTGATTCTCCAGGCAAGGACACTGGAGTGGGTTGCTGTTTCCTTCTCCAATGCATAAAAGTGAAAAGTGAAATTGAAGTCGCTCAGTCATGTCCGACTCTTAGTGACCCCATGAACTGCAGCCTACCAGGATCCTCCACCCATGGGATTTTTCCAGGCAAGAGTACTGGAGTCAAAAGCCTTATTACCTGATACACTGGTGACCAATTGTATCAACCACCCTTGTGATTAATTGAAAACCTTGGTTGAAACTGGAAATAATTTAAAAATGACATACATACCTTAGATAATTTAATATGAAACCATATAAATTATTTTCTTGATGTAGGGTTAAGACCTTATCATTGAGTGTGGGTCCTCTGATTTCACTTTCTCATGGTCATTATTATATACGCCACATGGTATGGCATTATCTCTTTCACTTTTTTTTTTTTTGAAATGTAGCATAAGTGTGAGGACACACATGAAGGAATCAAGGTACAGAATGCTTACAGATTTTTATTTTATTTTGTCCAATCTCTCCCCCACACCTAATTCTAAAACCATTACAATAAAATTAGCAAAACACCTCTATCAACTCTTCTCGAATCATTTAATTTATATTTCACAGAAAAAAGATAGATCTCATTTAAAATTCCTACTGATTCACTTATATAATATTCAATTAAATAAAACTGTTAAACAGTAGTAAGGTACCCTTGACATAAAGAGGTTTGGAAACAAACATAATGATTCTTGGTAAGCATGAAACTCAACAGGTAGATCCAGATGTGTCCAAGTAGGAAGCTATCTGCTGTGTTTTCAGTGTGCATTTGAGTGTCAATCAGTGTTTTACAGAAGGAATAAAGAGCATTGTTCATCTAGTAAGAGGTCAGGTAAGAGTTTCAAGTCTCCATGGCAGTCATTGTGTCAAGCTTCATTTATATGAACTTGTAAGCCACTGTCCTCAGGGAACCAAGTTTGTACATTAATATCACAATTCAAAAATGCTCCCTTTATCCAGGTGACTTAAGTCTGAGTCCTTGCTCCCTCTTTAAGTCAAGCTATGGCATTTGTCAGTAAATTTCTCTAATTTTCTGTCTAGAGTAGTAAAACTGCAGGTAGATATCCCTAAAGTTCCTTGCTGCTTTTTGGTTATAATAATTGGTTTTCAGAGTTTTAGAGTTGCTATTTTTGTTTAACATATACAGAGAACAATTAAATCATTGATCTTTATCTTCTTATTTCTGATTAAGAGTCAATAATGCTTTTAGAATGATATATTCCAGGTCTGGAAATATAAGAAATGTTTTACTTACACATGACTGGTGGTAGTCTGATACAATGGAAGGGGTGATGAACTAGGAGTCAAAAGACTAGGGCTTGAATGTCAATTCTGATCATTTACAGCTTCACGTTCAGGGAAACATCCACCGACCTCTGGGGATTTCAGTTTATCCTCTGTAATCTAGAATAATAATATGTGTATAAGTTATGTAGTGATGGGTAATAAATTATTTCTATCTTGCAAACTTAAAGCAAACAAAAATTGTTATTTCATAGTTTATATGGGTCAAGAATTCAAGAATGGCTTAGCTAGGTGGTTCTAGCTCAGAATATCTCTCAAAATTGCAAGTGAGGAGGTGAGATGGGCTTTACTGGAACTAAAGGATACAGTCTCAAGCTCACTTATGTGGCCTCAGTTCCTCACCGAGCAGAAAAGAAGGGTAGAAGTGGTGAGAGAGACAGACAGAGAACCCAGAAAAAAATCTACAGTCCTTTTGTAATCAATGGAAGTGATACTTCTGCCAGAATCTCCTCACTGGAAGCAAGTTATAAAGTTCAGCCCATACACAAAGTGAACTCAGTGTCACTTCTTAAAGAGATGAGTAGCAAAGAATCTGCAAATATAATTTAAAACCAACGAATATGTAGCAATGATGCTAACACTCTTCCACCTTCTAAAGTGTTTTCCATCTAATCTTATTTGAGAGGAGCAGCAGCATCTGCAATAATTAATGACAAGAATGAAATGTATTTATAAGTGAATTATTTCTATATGGCAGCTACTTCTGCACACCCCTCCCAAATATACTGGCTGGGACCTCTGGTCTACTGTCTTCCTACTGACAATTTAGTTCTCAAGAGTGATCGCAGAGAGGTGACCACAGAGCAAAGCACAGTTCCTTTTACCAGCCTATCACAGTCATCCTCCGACAGGGCCATATAGGCTGTTAAGTTGTTCTATTTTCACAGCACTCAGACATACAGAAGAGACCTCCTACCCCAAGATCACTAACCCAGAACTGAATACTGGACATACATTTTCTTAAAAGTCTCACTGACCTTTTCTCACTCAACACTTTTCTCTAAAATTCTCCATCTTTATGTCATATTGGCCAAGCTGTCTCTAGTCTTCATATTCATTCATTCTTCATCCATCCATCCATTCTGTATGGGCCTACCTACATAGGTTAAGGTATCACATAACAAGATGGGAGTGTAAAACTGATGAAGTCAAGTGATAATTTATTTGGAAAATTGCATAATATGATAATTACTTATAATGTTAATATAAATGAGACATCACATCTGACTACACATTTCCTTTGCTCTATGCTCTCAAAGTTGAAATAGCCTAGAATTTGGCCTGGTGAAAGACTTACTAAAGACTGAGACATTTATACAGATTATCTTCCCAATAAACTGCTCAAGTCAGTGTTTTTCACAGACACATGCAAATATCAGTTTCATCTGGCATCAAACAGAAGGGGCTAAACTCCCTCTAGGCCATGCTATGACCTGGCCTATGTGTGTGGAGCATGCCTCCTGCATACTGGCTCTATCTCCTTTCCTGTGACAGTGTCTGAGTGGGAAAGCCCAAGGGAAGAGGGTCTTTGCCCTCACCTTGACTTTCAGTTTTGGGATTCAGTTCAGTTCAGTTGCTCAGTCGTGTCTGACTCTTTGCGACCCCATGAACCGCAGTACACCAGGCCTCCTTGTCCATCACCAACTCCTGGAGTCCACCCAAACCCATGTCCATTGAGTTGGTGATGCCATCCAACCATCTCATCCTCTGTCGTCCCCTTCTCCTGCCCTCAATCTTTCCCAGCATCCTGGTCTTTTTAAATGAGTCAGCTCTTCACATCAGGTGGCCAAAGTATTAGAGTTTCAGCTTCAACATCACTCCTACCAATGAACACCCAGGACTGATCTCTTTTAGGTTGGACTGGTTGGATCTCCTTGAAGTCCAAGGGACTCTCAAGATTCTTCTCCAACACCACAGTTTAAAAGCATCAATTCTTTGGTGCTCAGCTTTCTTCACAGTCCAACTCTCACATCCATACATGACTACTGGAAAAACCATAGCCTTGACTAGACGGACCTTTGTTGACAAAGTAATGTCTCTGCTTTTTAATATGCTGTCTAGGTTGGTCATAAATTTTCTTCCAAGGAGTAAGCATCTTTTAATTTCACAGCTGCAATCACCATCTGCAGTGATTTTGGAGCCCAGAAAAATAAAGTTAGCCACTGTTTCCACTGTTTCCCCATCTTCGGTTACTGGGATTACAGCCCTACTAACCACCCAATCTGACTGAAGGGTAAGGTGCAATGTCCTCTGAATGGCTACAGGCAGAATGTTCAGTGTAATATTCGTAGCATAAAACTGGGTCACACACATTTACAGAGACACTTTCCTTTGGGACAGTTATCTCCACAACACAACTCTTGCCTGCCATACTGATCTCAGCTCCACACTCTCTCCCCTGCTTACTCTGTGACAGTCACACTGGCCTCCCTGCCACTTTTCAAATGCACCACACATTTGCCTTTCCTTATCTCTATATCAGGAATCCAGTGTTCAGTTACTTACATTCTTTGTGTGTGTGTGTGTGTGTTTGTGTTTGTATTAGTCGCTCAGTCGTGTCCGACTCTGCAACCCCATGGACTATAGCCCACTGGGCTCCTCTGTCCATGGGATTTCCCAAGCAAGAACACTGGAGCGGGTTGCCACTCTCTTCTCCAGGGAATCTTTCTGACCCAGGGATTGAACCCATGTCTCCTGCATTGCAGGCAGATTTTTTTTTACTGTTTGAGCCATTCTTCATATTAATGTGTAAATACAAGTTGTATCTCCTAATGTTTAGTGTTTAGATGTGACAATTAAGAAATTGTTCATTTTTTATTAAATATAACAATATTAATCCAGTAGCCTAAATGACACGTCTATGAATTATAACTTCTATCTTCAAAACAAAATACGTAGTGAGTAGAGTGACATTGTGTTAAGACACACTGTGTCTGAAAGTGTAGCTTAAAAAAAAGACAAAAAGACATCTGGATTTTTTATATCTACTTCATTATTCTACCTGGAATGAAATGTTTTAGTTGAAGTATATCAATAAAATCCAGCCACACACAGAAATCAACTATGCAAAGAAAGGTGTGTGCTGGATAATTGTAGAATTTCTATTTGATACTATGTCAAAACTCAGAAGATGGTGGCTTCTTAAAGATTATTTGCAATGTGGAATTTGTAACCAAATATGATGAATCATTCATATTCACTTGCATTAAATTCCATTGGTTTATTTTATGCCGTGGATCCTTTACTGGTGCCTAATTTGTGACACTGTGCATTGGTCATTTAGAAAATGGTAGTTCACTGAGTGAGACAGATCTTCCAAACATTGACACTTCTCATTCATGGAATATAAAAAGGCACTTTTTTTTTTTTTTTGGTCACTTTTACTACCGATCTCATTCAGAAAGTCTATTAAGTATTGGGAAGTCATCAGGCTCACAAAGTTGATACGGATTTTCCAAAATTTTGATTTTCTCTTGAATTTTCAAAGATTATCATTGGCAACAAATACTGTTGCTTATTTTCCTTGACGTGATGGACTCAATTCATTTCTGAGAAACTGTTGCCAAAATTCCAACTCCGAATAACAATGATTTGTCTGCCAGTTGGTCTGTCAGTAAAAATGGCAGTCCACCAATGAAAGCAGCTACCTTAGTTTGTAACTCAAGCAATCAGAGAAGTGCTTTTTCTCAAAACCACATTACTATTTTTGTATGCAGCACTTGTGCTTGATGTGAAATTTCTCATTTTGTCACCAACATTTTATAACACCTGCACTCAAGATTCAAGATTTAACAAAATCTCTAAATTTCACTGCTTTGTTCAAGATTTTAAAAAATCACTAAATTTTACTTCTCCATTAAAGACATATCATCAGGTAAGACTTGCTTGCTTTTTGTCTTTTTTTCCTCCCATTTTATGTGACCAAGAGAAATACAGTGTCTTCTAGTACATTGTGGTACCACTGTCTTGACTCGTTCTTATATGCCGCTATTGATTTTACTCCATGAGTACAAAAACCAACAGTGAAAAAAAGACAATATCTTAGTAATATTACAAAAATAACCCTTTCCTTGCTGACTCTCTGAAAGAATCTCAAAGACAACCTCAACTCCAGCTGAGAGGGGTCTCAGGACCACACTTTGAGAACTACTCTTCTAGGTATGTATTTAGAGTACAATTTCTGGGACAAAGAATATATACTCAATTTTACTACAAACTGTAAAATTGCTCCAAACTGGGTAATGTCAATTTCTGTTCCCACTGGCTGTATATGAAATTTCCAATTTATAGCCCTTGTTATTGTCAAAGTTTTTAATTTTTGCACAATTCCATTCCTGGGGCCAAGTAATGTTTTTTGTTTATTAGAGTAGTTTATGAATATATAAGATAGTCTAATAAAGATGCTATATATATTATGATACATTCAATATGTATAGATATTCAAATACATATGTATATTCAAAGAGCAGCATACTATGCACATTGCCCTGAGACTTATTCCCACTATTAACATTTCTTAGATGTATTTCCTTATCAGAAAATATAGACCTGTTTTATTATTTAATAGCTGAAGAGTTTTACAGTTGATGTATTATCATAATCTAACCATTACTTTTTCTTTTTTTAATGGTCGCTTTTTACAAATTCTATATATTAATCCTTCTTCAGCAATACATGTTGCAAATAAAATTTCTCAAGCTTGCTTTTGTCTTTGCACTGTTTATGAGACCTTTACCAAAGCTTTTAAATACAACATAAGCCATATAGAATTATTGTCTTTGTATTTTTTCTGTTTTTTTTTTTAATGTATGCTTTCTTATCCTGCAGTCATTGAACCACTCTTCATTATATTCTAAAAGTGTTGCAGTTTTGATTTTCACATTCAGTTCTTAAATCCACCTGGATTTATTTTTGTGCCTGGTGTGATGCATAATCTAATTTTATTTTTTTCCATATGGGTGACCAGTTTTCCAGCATAATCTATTCTATCCCCGGAAACTGCATTGCCATCTTTCATACATTAAGTTTCCATATATAAGTGGGTCTGTTTCTAGGCTCTTCTGTTCCACCTCCCTATCTGTAATCTACACCAATACCACATTGTCTTAATTACTATGCTTTTAAAATAACTGTTGATAGGTAAGAGAAGAATTCCCACACCTTATTGTCCTTTGAGATTGTCTTAATGATATTTGTAGATGGATGACAGAGAAATTATATTGTGGATATTGGTCTGTAATTTTCCTTTCTTTAAACATACTCTTTTTATAGAGTTTTTTATATTGCTTCACACAATTGATTTCATTTATAATAAATATTCTTAATAGTTTTTCTTTCCTCTGCCTTTATAAGAAATATTTTTCATTGTGTTTTAGAATTTTGGTGTGCAGGCTCATTTTTAGTGGGAGTGATTTATTTTCTCATTCTCTTCCTCTTCAATCTCTCTCTCAAACACACACACACACACACACACACAATTTCCCTGTAATAAACTCTGCCTCATGTTTATTTAGCTGCATCCACCAAACTGGGTCCCACCCAGACCTAGTCTTACTTATGATGTTAATCATTAGCCACAGATCAGACAGTCGCAGAGCCACCAATTGAATAATGTCAGTCTCTGATCACAAAAGTTTATCTTTGTACTTTGGATTCCATAGTTCTTAGTTCCCTCTAAGTCTCATAAGTCTAAACATTTTCTCAATTAAAAAACATGGGGATTACCAACTTAGGGCCTAGCTTCCAGCAATGAACTTTCCTCTGGTACCCTTTCTTTAAAGAAGGACTTTTAGTTTCTAACACAACCCCTGATTGTACTTGCCTGTTTACACAGAACCCAACCGAGCTGCAGCTCGAGCCCATACTAGCATCCTCTTTATCTGTTGTTCCTTTGGTTCCTACAGATACCATAGTGCTTTCAAATTGGATTTTTTGTTATTTTTGGTTTTGCTTTCTTATATTTTATCTGTCCTTGCATATGCTTGGTGTGAAGAAGGTGGGTTAAAATGTGCACTTGTTGTGCCAACTTGCCCAGACCTGGTATGCCTTTGCAGTAGTTTCACACAGTACCTTTTATATTGACTTTTGATAGTTTTGTTTGTTTGGTGTTGATTTTGTTTGAAATGTAACAATGATCATGATTTTAAAGAGTATTTGGAAGAAATAAGTGTATTTTTTCAATTTCTGTAATTCATTCTGGTTTATCTTTTATGGACTTGCTGATGCTTAAATTTAAATTTTTGGAGCCTGCTATTAAATAACTGACTCAAACAGCACAATTGAACAAAACAGTTTATCCTTAATGCACTTTGAGAAAGTTCATCATGAGCTATTCCTTTCTCTCTCTCTCTTTCTGCTATATCATAGAAAGACAGACAATCCTGAGCTGTCGTCAAGACTATCGAGAAATAGACTGTAATATTAGATCACTGATCTGGTCAATATCAGGGCCACCCACAATAGATGGCCTCTTGGATTTCAGAGCAATGTGTAGGCAATTCACAAGCTAATAATTTCAGGTTAAAGCACAGCATTTGCTTTCAACCCCAAACCTGCAGCAGTTGTAAAGGACTTCCCTATATGACCAGGTGGTGCTGGAGGCAGCATGTGACCCTGAAAGTACTCACACAGAGGCTTTAAGTTAAATTAAAGGCTTGCACACAATAAGATATTTCAGGGAAGCTCACTACATTAAATGTTAATAGTGGGGATTTTCACCTCAAATTATTTCTCAAAAGAAGAAGCTGAAATACTTTGAGAATACAATGGGAAGGTAATATCTTGGTGTCATGATTTTCACTGCTTTTGCCATCCACACTAAAGAAAATCTTTCTCTGCTCTTAGTAGAGTTATAAATTAAGCTCACTTGCATCATTAATAGCAGCAAATTGGAACCCTTCAAGATTTTTTTTTTATAAAGAAGGAAGAAGTCCCAATCAGTCACCAAGGCTCTGTTTTTGCCCACACACTCACCAGTAATTGACATAACATGGAATAGTTTCCATGGCGTCATTGGAAATGATTCTAAATATACTAGTCTCTGAATACA
Source organism: Bos grunniens (assembly GCF_055505025.1). NCBI lineage: Eukaryota > Metazoa > Chordata > Mammalia > Artiodactyla > Bovidae > Bos > Bos grunniens. Next base: position 117,722,745 of record NC_141194.1, on the reverse strand, counting down.
GGATTGAAATATTAAACTAGATATGAAATTATTTCAGTAAAGAAAGGTCTTGACATATGTTTCCATCATCATCTAAACACATGCACGTGCACACACACACACACAAAAGAGTAAGCATTGAAAGCTTGTTTATGTGCAATATTAAAGAGTTTAAAGACATAGAGCATGCATTTTGGGTAGGGAGATGCTGATTATATAATAAATTAACGGGAGAATGTCCAAGAGTTAAAAGCACATCTCTGTGTCTCCTAGAGATGTATACAGTATGCTCCACCCATCTAGTATACAACAACATTTGTTTCCTTCTGACTAAAAATAACACATTCTTATCACTGCAAGTTAAAAATGGAGGGTTTCACAAAAACCTCTTTAGAAAGAAAACTAAAATCACCAATAATCACACTGTCCAAGATAACTGCTCAACAATTGCTCTTATGTGTTTTCAGTCTTCTTCCAGTATTTGTGTGTATTTGAATAATAAAAATCACAGTTCATATGCTTTCTGTATTGTATCGCACTTTGTTTTTGACTTAAGATTAAGTTTTGAGAAATTTTATTTTTTATCATTTCTATTGTTAAATGTTATTTTAAAATGGATCATAATAATCCACCCAAAACTTATGGAAATATTATTCAAGTTTTTCATTATTTACTTTGGGACTTTTAGGTTCATTTGCTTTGGGGGTATTCCAAATAAAGCCACATTTAACATTTCTAAGCTACTTCCTTAGGTGGCTCAGACAGTAGAGTGTCTGTTTGCAATGCAGGAGACCTGGGTTTGATCCCTGGGTCAGGAAGATCCCCTGGAGAAGGAAATGGCAACCCACTCCAGTACTATTGCCTGGAAAATTCCATGGATGGAGGAGCCTGGTAGGCTACAGTCTATGGGGTCACAAAAGAGTCAGACACGACTGAGCAACTTCACTTCACTTAACGTATCTATGCACAAATCTAAACCTTTTCAAGGAAAGTCTTTGTCATGATGTCATTTACTATTTTTCCTATACACACTGATATACATCCTATTTTGTCTCATTCTAATGTACTCAGTTCTTGCATCTTAAAAAAAAAATCCTATGATTCCACTTCTCCATTCAGCAATGACTCTTTTGACCTTCAAAGGCAATTTTTAAAATTTTGTTGATTCTCTCCAGTTCCTTATATACCACATCCTGCCAAGGCATTCCAATCTGATTTTGTTCTCACCACTATACTGAAATCTGTCCAACTAAGGTTACTAAAGTTAATCAACTTTGCACCAGTAATGTAATATAAGCCTTCAGATATTTTATTTCTTAACCTCTCTGTTATGGTCAGTCTGACTGACACCTACCTTCTTGAAACATTCTTTCTGCTTGTATCACATTCTCGCTTTGCCTAAGCTTCTCAAGTGTATACCTTCTATTTAACTTTGTGTGTATCTACTCACTTTTAAAGGCACATTTACACATCAAGTCTTCTTTGATATGACTCTACCAGATTTCTCTGATTTTACCAGATCTTTCAGATTCAAATAACATACTGAATCCTTGCCAGCTGAGGTCATGATATTCAGCACCAACTTCTAGTTTAGCACTCGTTAATTAAACTGTACTTTAATCATATTTTTTTCTCTATTGTTGATTTCCCTATTGGTTGGGAATATATCTTGCCCACATTTGTATTTGCTCATACTGTTTCCAACAGTCCAGTCTCTTACTAAGTGCTCATTAAATGCTTACTGAATGAATGACTAAATCATAGCTGCTCTCTTAGAGCTTAAGTGTGGCTGTATGAAGAGGATCCAATCAAATCAGCTCAAATGAATAAGAGATGTATTGTAAGGACATATGAGAATTTCACAGAATATAAAAAAGACTCATGGGAATTTGGAATCCAGACAATTATTTTTCTGTGTCTATTTGAGTGTATGTGTGTGTGTGTGTGTTACTTCATTCTCCTGTTTCTCTCTGACATGCCTTTTCTGCTCAATTCTCAGCAAACACACATCAATTGATCAATGAGAATATCCCAGAACTGAAGCTTTAACCCGCAAATCTACATGAGTCTTAAACTTGACTCCCCCACTAATGACTGACTCGGTAACTGAGCTACAAAACAGCCTCCAATAAGGAGAGTCTACAGTGTCCATCCCTATTTCATTTATCTGTGACCCAGGATGAACTCATTATGTGATATATGAGTAAACCTGCCCATCTAGGTTGTGCACAGGGGATACACAATTGTCTTTCAAGCTTTTAGTACTATAAGAATTGTCACTCCTTCAGAACTCTGCCCCATGCCATTCTGGGCCTTGCACTCCCTACTCCTGTCTTGATTCTTGGGGACTTCAATATTCCCACAGAAAATTCTCCCAACACTCTGAGATCTTAGTTCCTTACCCTCCTTTCTTCCAATGTCCACCATTCTACTTCACTCACTCATTCCTATGGTCATAACTGTACCTAGTGACCACCATAACCATTAACCACCCCCCCTCATAATCTACTAAGAAATTTCAAGCATCTGACAATCTGACCATCACTTCCTATCTTTCCACCTTATTGCCTCTAGAAATACAATTTCAACAACCTTCCAGGACTACAGATCCTTTCTTTTCATGTCCCTGATTTTTGATATATTTTCTTTGCTCTGTACTCAAATTACTTTTGGTTTTAAATTATAATAACCATTTCTGCATATACTTTCAATATCCCTGTCACCCTATCACCTCATCAGTATGCTCTTGATTATATTAAAACCTGTGTTAAATTCTATTCTCCCTGTTCAACATATGAATACTTGACAGTTGCTCCCTCCTTCATTCATAAAATCTTTTACCAAGTCCTGTCAATTTTACCTCTTCAAAGTTTATTTTCTCCCAACATATGTACACCTTTAGCTAATGCATGTTGATATATGGCAGAAATGAACCCAACATTTTAAAGCAATTATCCTTCAATTTAAATAAAAAAAAATAAATGAACAAAGTGTATTTTCATTTTCCTATTAATGAGCTACTTCAGTCCACCATCAATTCTTGCAAGTATTTTTTCAATAGCCTCCTCACTTGACCTTCTTTGTTACATGCTGCTAAGTCACTTCAGTCGTGTCCGACTCTGTGTGACCCCATAGACGGCAGCCCACCAGGCTCCCCCGTCCCTGGGATTCTCCAGGCAAGAACACTGGAGTGGGTTGCCATTTCCTTCTCCAATGCATGAAAGTGAAAAGCGAAAGTGAAGTCGCTCAGTCGTGTCCGACTCTTAGCAACCCCATGGACTGCAGCCTACCAGGCTCCTCCATCCATGGGATTTTCCAGGCAGAAGTACTGGAGTGGGGTGCCATTGCCATGCATCCTCCTCTAAATCAGTCTCCACAAAATTCCAGAGTTGTTTGCAGTTCAAATCTACGCATATCACTGCATTGCTTAAAACTAGCAGTATTTGGTTGGCCAAAAAGTTCATTTGGGCTTTTTTCCATATCCCAAATGAAATTTTTGGCCAACCCAGTAGTTCCTGATTGCCTGTTGGGGGGGGGGGGAACCCTCTAAAATAGACTACAGTCTTTCCAACTCTCCTTTTATGAAAACTTTTGGACTCATACTTTATATAGCTCCAGCAGTGAAAAGCTTGGAGCCATAACATGATTGTGTACAAACACACTTGCTGGCCTGACAATGTTGTGTGATACCAACACACTCTACTATTTCAAGAATTTATGTTTTTTTTTTTTTTTTCTCTGCATACAATACTGTTTATGTGTCTGTTGCCCAAGGTATACCAGGAAGATAGAAACCGATATTGTTTAGGAATATCTAGGTCTTTGGAGAAGGCAATGTTACCCCACTCTAGTACTCTTGCCTGGAAAATCCCATGGACGGCGGAGCCTGGTAGGCTGAAGTCCATGGTGTCGCTGGGGGTCGGATACTCTCTGTGACTTCCTTTTCACTTTTCACTTTCACGCATTGGAGAAGGAAATGGCAACCCACTCCAGTGTTCTTGCCTGGAGAATCCAGGGACGGGGGACCCTGGTGGGCTTCCATCTATGGGATCTCACAGAGTCGGACATGACTGAAGTGACTTAGCAGCAGCATCTAGGTCTTGCTCCAAATTTTCAAGTACCCCAACATCACCTTCACCACCAATGGAGTAAGAACATGCCTTTTCTGATATGAATTTTGGTTTAAAAAGTGTGTACACATACCCAAAAAAGATAGGGGATAGATTTTTTTGTCAGTTCCTCTGCAATGGGATTACAAACACTGGGTATATAAAAGGGCAGTGAAAGTCTAGAAATTCATGAACCAGGCAAGATGCAAACCTGCCCAGAAAGTATAACTGGGAACTGTATGAAGCAAAAAAAAAAAAAAAAGATCAAAATACGCTACATCTGTTCCCATCTTGGGTGGCCGTTTCACTTCAAATAAAATCTTGTATTCTTTGCAAATTAAACTGAGAACTTTATCTAATTTTATACTTGGAATGTGTGTCCTATCTACTCTGGCATTTAGATATATTTTTAATGAGATATAAGCTTCTGAGTATCAGATTTACAATGATTAAGCAGATGTTAGAAGTGAAAACTGTTCAATATTTATAGTGACTGTTTAGAAATATACATCAAGATTTTAAATTGAAATAATCTTTGGTTCAACAATTCTGAGTCTAGAAATGTATCACAATGAAATTATATGACAATTTGGCATTGGTACACACATAGGCTCACAAATGATTTAGTTGAACAATTGTTTAAATAATGAGAAATTCAAAACAGATGGTTAATAAACTATTATAGTAAATCCATTAAATGGTGCCCTGTGAAGTCATTGATGATAATGAGGAATAATTATATCAATTGACACAAAAAGGGCACTACAACATATTGTTATTATGGAGTGAGAATAGCAGAATGCATAGAGTGTATAAAGCAATACACACACTCATGCACACACACATACACACATTCAGACTTGGAGTATGTATGACTAAGAATACATCTGAAAAGACATTTTTCTACATATTGTAAATTTTTAATTCTATTAATTTTGGGCTCTTTTTACTTTCTTCATCATACTTTTCTATATTGTTTGAATGTTTCAAAATTATCATGTATCGATTTTCTAAACAGATTAAATTTTATGTGAAATTTTATTACATATAATTTTATTTTAATTAAACATAATTTTACTAAAGCTATTAAATTTTATGTTAAATGTTAAGCCACTAAAGTACAAAAACATATTAGTGCATGGTTTTATTAGAATGTTTGGATGGATGAAGAAGACCTTTAGAAGACTAACATGTAAGACATATTTAATACAGAAAAAGATAAATAGTTGTGACTTCAAAATAGTTAAAAATTTCAGCAAGAGGAATCAAAAAGCAAATGAACAAGCACTAACAACCATAAGCAAAGATTACAGCTACATGGGAATTGAGGCAAATATTCATAACATGTTTAAAAAGAAATTGGTGACTATTTTTAAAATATAAGGAACACTTACAAATAAATAAGTGTGTGTGACTAGACTAGCTCACTAGACTAGCTCACATTAATTGACATTACTTATTTAAAATTTTAATATAATGTGAACTTAACAATCACATATCTATGGCTAATGGAATATGACAGAATATTATTTTCCTTACCTACTGAGATTGACAAGCCTTTCCTCAAAAGTCATATGCAAAAATCAGTGAAAATACTCAGGGCCTGGTTATGTGTGTTTTCATAGGAATGACCTATTTATATTTAATTAACTTTTACTTAAGTATATTTGATTTTCAACATTGTGAATTTCAGGAGTACAGCAAAGTGATTCAGTTATACATAGTTTTTTTTTTTTTTCAGATTCTTTTCTATTATAAGGTATAATAAAGTACTGAATATAGTTCCTTGTGCTTTACAGTAAATCCTTGATATTTAATATTTTTATTGCAGTATAATTCACATTAGGAATGACCCTTTGAAACTCACAGGCAATTCTCCATTTTCTTTCCAGAAACAGAACTGTTTTCTCTTAAAAAAAAATCAAAATATTTTAAACTTTAACTTATGATATTCCAAGTAGTATAAAACAAGCATAGAATATCTGTGGGTGTTTACCAACTAACATGGAATGGATTTGAAAATAAAAATTGTAAGCACACTTCTACAGGGCTCTGAGCTTCTCTTCCTTTAGCCTAAGAAGCTGGGCCTGGCAGGGGCATCCAGCTCTTTCTCTCCTTTATTGTGATGGTACAGCAACAGTCTGGCAACAAGCCCATGGACTTCAGAGTCAGAAGGAGGGATTGTGCATACCACTTCAGCCATATGCTAGCTGGGTGATTCTTTATGAATGACAAATACACAAGCTTCAGCATGTAGAATTACTGAATCAAAAAAAAAAAAAAAAGAGGTTAATAATGTCCCCTCAGAAGGCCACTTCTGAGGAGATACCAAGGGAAACTTTCATGCAAAGATGGGCTCAATAAAGGACAGAAATGGCATGGACCTAACAGAAGCAGAAGATACTAAGATGAGGTGGCAAGAATACACAGAACTATGCGAAAAATATCTTCATGACCCAGATAATCACGATAGTGTGATCACTCACCTAGAGCCAGACATCCTGGAATTTGAAGCCAAATGGGCCTTAGGAAGCATCACTATGAACAAAGCTAGCGAAGGTGATGGAATTCCAGTTGAGCTACTTTAAATCCTAAAAGATGATGCTGTGAAAGTGTTGCACTCAATATGTCAGCAAATTGGAAAACTCAGCAGTGGCCACAGGACTAGAAAAGGTCAGTTTCAATTCCAATCCCAAAGAAAGGCAATGCCAAAGAATGCTCAAACTACCACACAATTGCACTCATCTCCAACACTAGTAAAGTAATGCTCAAAATTCTCCAAGCCAGGCTTCAGAAATACATGAACCATGAAATTCCAAATGTTCAAGCTGGATTTAGAAAAGGCAGAGGAACCAGAGATCAAATTGCCAACACCCATTGGATCACTGAAAAACCAAGAGAGTTCCAAAAAAAAAAAAACCATCTATTTCTGCTTTCTTGACTATGCCAAAGCCTTTGACTGTGTGGATCACAATAACTGTGGAAAATTCTGAAAGAGATGGGGATACTAGACCACCTGACCTGCCTCTTGAGAAATCTGTATGCAGGTCAGGAAGCAACAGTTAGAAGTGGACATGGAACAAGAGCCTGGTTCCAAATAGGAAAAGGAGTATGTCGAGGCTGTATATTGTCACCCTGCTTATTTAACTTTTATGCCGAGTACATCATGAGAAACGCTGGGCTGGATGAAGCACAAGCTGGAATCAAGATTGCCAGGAGAAATATCAATAACCTCAGATATGCAGATAACTATGGCAGAAAGTGAAGAAGAACTAAAGACTCCCTTGATGAAAATGAAAGAGGAAAGTGAAAAAGTTGGCTTAAAGCTCAACATTAGGAAAACTAAGATCATGGCATCTGGTTCCATCACTTCATGGCAAATAGATGGGGAAACAGTGGAAACAGTGGCTGACTATTTTTTGGGACTCCAAAATCACTGCAGATGGTGACTGCAGTCATGAAATTAAAAGACGCTTACTCCTTGGAAGGAAAGTTATGACCAACCTAGACAGCAAATTAAAAGGCAAAGACATTACTTTGTCAACAAAAGTCTGTCTAGTTAAGACTATGGTTTTCCCAGTAGTCCTGTATGGATGTGAGAGTTGGACTACAAAGAAAGCTAAGCACCGAAGAACTGATGCTTTTGAACTGTGGTGTTGGAGAAGACTCTTGAGATTTTCCTGGACTGCCAGGAGATCCAGCTAGTCCATCCTAAAGGAGATCAGTCTTGAGTGTTCATTGGAAGGACTGATGTTGAAGCTGAAACTCCAATACTTTGGCCATCTAATGTGAAGGGCTGACTCACTTGAAAAGATCCTGATACTGGGATAGATTGAGGGCAGGAGGAGAAGGGGATGACAGAGGATGAGATGGTTGGATGGCATCACGGACTCCATGGACATTAGTTTCGGTAAACTCTGGGAGTTGCTGATGGACAGGGAGGTTTGGTGTTCTGCAGTCCATGGGGTCGCAAAGAGTCAGACATGACTGAGAGACTGAACTGAACTGAACTGAACAGAAGTCCACTTAGAGAATGTAACAAAACCCTGAGTGTGATGTCTGGAACATAGTGCGGGTTGAATAAAAACAACTCCAGGGACTTCCCTAGTGGGCCAGTGGGTAGGACTTCACCTTCCAGTGCAGGTGGTGCAGGTTCAATCCCTGGCCAGGGAGCTAAAGTCCCACATAACTTGTGTTCAAAACAAACAAACATCCCATAAAACAGAAACAGTAGTGTAACAAATTCAAACAGACCAAAAAAAAAAAAAAAAGTCCACATTAAAAAAATCTTAAAAAAAAAAACTCTAAAAATAATGAGAATCTATAATAGAGTGGTGGGAATAGGAGTTGTACTTCCCTTCCCTTTGCAGGAGTTATCAATTTCTCATCCTTTTATCTCTGTTTGTAGGATTCAGTTTAAAGACCATCACACAGGAGTTTTGTCTCTCAGTACTGGCAGCGTGAGGAGCGTTGAGTCTGCAAGTTTGCCCTTCTGAGATGGGCACTGGCATATTTCTCTATATGTGAACAGGTCATTCAGCTCATGCATGAAGGGCTGATCTTGTGGAATCCTGCTCTGAGCTAATTATATTTTTAAATTGCCCTCATTATAAATTTGTGAATGTCAATAAAAATTATTTAAGTACAGTGAAAAACAAAATGGAATGCCAAAGTTATGAGATATCTATCTGTTTGACTACTGGACTGGGAATTGCAACCACTGTCTTAATTACAGTGCTTTCTCACTATAAAGACATGGGGAAGATTTTTATTTTATTTTTTAATAAATTTAGTTCATGCATCGGGAAATTGGAATCACATCTTTTTCAAAAGGATGTAAGGAATATGACTTTCACTGTGCACTAACTTGAAAAAAATAAAACAGGAAAAAATAAGTAGAAAAACTACAGTTTAACTTTGAATTAAGTGATAAAGATGGGACAGAAAAGACAGGGCAGGAAGAGGCCAGGACAAACTCATTGCTGGGGCCAATTCTTGGGCACTGGGGCCTGACCTGAGTGTGAATCCTTACTCTACAGTTTTGCACACAGTAGTGAATAATCCTTCTTCTTTTGCCTCCTTTGATCAATTGAAATACCAGTGTTTAACTTTTAAGGATTAGATAAACATAATGATTAACACGGTCCCTGATCTATATAAGGTGCTACCAAAGAATGTCACTCGTTTAGTGCCTTTCTTATTTCTCACAGCCATTCTGCTAAAATGGCTGTCAGACAAAATATATCAGACAAAATGTATCTGTTAAATCTGGGTATGTTACAGGGAACTGCCCAAGAGTATTTAAATTAGTGGCATTATTGCACAGTGACTTAAGACAGACTTAAGAATTGTAAGACTGGATTTCTTGGCCACTAAGAGATTTATTACTGGCATTCAATGGATTTGGGGAGGGAAATGTTTTTGAAAAACCACAGCTAGCTTAAAAATTAATGTCAAAAGCACTTTTCCTATAAGAAAGAAATGATAAAGAATATATGAAAATCATATCTGAGTGGGCAGTCATAGCAGCCAGCTCTCTAGGGCTGATAAAAGGAAAGGCTGCAATTTCTCAATGCCTGGATCATCATCTGTAACAAGGGCAAGGTGGACCATCCCATATGGTGAGGAACAGACCAAAAGCTCCAGCTGACTGAGAATGTCTATGAAAAGGAAAGGGCCCCAAACCCATTTGACCCCACTTCTAAATGCCCAGCTGAATAGATAACCAACAAGGACCTACTGTATAACAAAGGGAACTATATGCAATATTTTGTAATAACTTATAAGGGAATATAACCTGAAAGAATAGATATATATGTGTACCTATATCTGAATCACTTTGCTGTACACCTGAAATTTACACAACACTGTAAAGCAACTATACTTCAATTTAAAAAATAAATGAATGAATGAATTCATGCCCAGTTGAAGGTACTGTTTGACAGTGGCTTTGGGGAAAATCTTTGATGTTTTCCACATCAGTGCTTGCCTGATTAATTTGATGGCACTAAATTGAATTTTACTGAAATGATGTAAAAGCCAAATCACAAGCATTTAACAGAAAAGAAAAAAAGGAAACACTATACGGGGCAAATGAATGGAAATATTTCACAAGTTCAAGGCTTGAGCTGTTTACAAACTGCACGCTGAAGAAGTTGAGCCAGTAGCTGTCATTCACCAATGAGCACCCTATCTGTATCACCTGTCAAGGTCCTGATTGTTTGCTGCTGCTGCTGCTAAGTCACTTCAGTCATGTCCGACTCTGTGAGACCCCATAGACAGCAGACCATCAGGCTCCCCCGTCCCTGGGATTCTCCAGGCAAGAACGCTGGAGTGGGTTGCCGTTTCCTTCTCCAATGCATGAAAGTGAAAAGTGAAAGCAAAGCTGCTCAGTCATGTCTGACTCACAGCGAACCCAGGGACTGCAGCCTACCAGGCTCCTCCATCCATGAGATTTTCCAGGCAAGAGTACTGGAGTGAGTTGCCATTGCCTTCTCTGATTGTTTGCTGAGTACAGAATTATTCTGAACAGCAACTCATGTATGAAAGTAAAAGAGGAAGTAGAAAATGTTCTTTCATTCCAAACACCTATAAGCCAAGAAGTGTCTAAAACAAAACTGTGCCAAGTAACTAATCTGTGCCATACTCTCCACAGAATATGGTTTGAAGAAATCATCTACCTCAATCATAATCACTGTTGTTTAGTCACTCAGTTGTGTCCAACTCTTTGTGACCCTATGGTCCTTGGTTATCTATCTATATCTATGGACTATAGCCCACCAGGATCCTCTGTCCATGGGATTTTTTCAGGTAAGAATACTGGAGTGGGTTGCCATTTCCTTCTCCAGGGATCTTCCTGACCTAGGGACCAAACCTATGTCTCCTGCATTGGCAGATGGATTCTTTACCTGGGAAGTCCAGTCATAATCATAGCAACCTTCTCCAGAGAACATTGGTGATCATGTCAGAGGTTTTGCCTCGTGAAGGCAGGTTAGAGGAGCTGACTGGCTAATAATACTTTCCCTTCATCTTGTAACCTGTAGTCTTCATAAAGTTCTTTTACATATATTCACTCTATCTTCCCCAAAATCAAGTAAGAAAGCCAAAGGTTTATTGAATTCCCCAAATTGGTATAGCTAAACAGGGCAAAGGGATTCTAATCTAGTGTGTTCTGATTCCAAAATCTGTTTTTGCCAATGTACCACCCAGTAAACATTTGTTTCCTGAACAATGGCTTGAGAGTACCACATTAAAGACTCTGTGTTTCAAGATACATAACTATTAGAGTATAAAATATGATAGAAGGTTTTTTAACAAGCATTTCCTTTAGATTTCTGTTCTTTGGCTTTCAAATGCTTTTTAAATGAAGGGCTCAAAAATTATACATGCATTCAATTGTGCTTAAAATGCTGCTCTGAGTAAAGTCTCACAATGCCTTTCACCAAAGAGAAATCATTGCTCTGGAAGAATTATCAGGGTTCCTAATTTCTGTTTTGTCTCCCCAGGAATGCTCTCAAATTTTCATAGAAATTTGAACTTTAAGAAAATGCAATGTTTTTCACTGCTCTCAACATCCCCATCCCTACCACTAGCCACCCATGAAAAATAATCAACTTTGGAACAAAAGATTTAACAGTAAGATTGTGAATAGTAATGCTGCAACCAGAGCTTATGAGACGGAAACAAAATAGCTTGTCATGTTTAACTGTGATTACACATCATTTCAGTGAGTGCAAGGCTTGGATTATTTCAAAAGTTTAAGAAGGTTTTCTTTCATACCATCATGAAATGGAGGACTGGAAATCATCAGTCAATGAAACTTATCACAAATCTTAACAACTTCCTATATCTTTAACTTGAAATTTATGAACTCTGGCTAAATCTTATTATAATTCATGGGATAAAGCTTGATTTAAGATATATAACATTAAAATGGCAAAAATAGAAAGGGAAAGATATTTGGGGTTGGGGGACACAGAAAATAGATAAGGAGAAACAAATCATATGTTACCTATTCATTCTATTCCGGATTCCCAAAGATGCATGAGGATCATTCCTGGGTTATACCATTCCCCTCACGGATGCACCCTGCTATCTTATTTTTATTTCTGCCCCATACCTTTTGTACTCTTTGGCTCTCACTGTGGAAAGGCCCCTTGAGACCATCTCTTAACGGGACCAGCCTGGAGAAAAGGGACTTTTGAAAGTTCACAGGACTGGTTCATGGCAAATTCATGATTACAATCATCTCTCACCATTCCCATTCCCTAGTCTTTTAAACATTTCATAATTAATTAAATAGTACAATCAGTTCTTTATGAAGGCTTTAGTCAAGTTGTAAACAAAAAAAATTACCATGGAAGGATTTTGACCAAAACTAAAAATGGAAAAGATTTCTCTGTGCATGAAATTGTTGTTTGTAATAGCAGATCTAAAACCGTTCTCAAGTTTTGAGTTGAATATGATCTTATTAAAATGGTTTATCTTAATATTTATATTATAGTTATCAGGTAGATATCTTTAGTCATGAGAGCAACGTTCTGCTAATGAACTTTGTATCTTAGTAGCTGTACATATAAAGCTACTATATCCTTGAGTACAAAGGAATTGAGGCTATAAGATGACCCCCTATTTCAGTGCCTTGACCATCAAAGGATTCCTCTCTCACTGGCTATGACTAGAAACATAAGATCTTTTTTTTTTTTTTTTGCCATGAGGGAAGCCCAATATGGTGCCTGTGTGTGTGCTAAGTCACTTGAGTTGTCTCAGACTCTTTGTGAGCTAATGGACTGCAGCCTGTCAGGTTCCTCTGTCCAGGGGATTCCCCAGGCAGGAATACTGGATGGGTTGCCACGCCCTCCTCCAGGGGATCGTCCTGACCAGGGGATCAAACCCATGTCTCTTCTGGCTCCTACACTGGCAGGCGGGTTTTTTTTTTTAACCACTAGAACCACTTGGGAAGCCCAGTTCTTGTCATTGCCTAACCACAAAAGATCTCGCCCTTCTTAGACTCCTAAAGAACTACTGTCCTTTCCTCACATTAGAAGACATATTTTTCTGTTTCAGGGATCATAGTTGTACCCTTCCAGCTTGGTGTGACTTCCCTCAAATATTCACCAGGGTTTCTATTTCTTCTGAACAAATTCCTACTCACAAGCAAACAGGAAAGGATTGGGAATGCAACTTCCAAAGAGCCATTGATCATAGCTGAGCATCACTAATATGTGCTATTAAAATGAATATAGTTTATTTATCTAACTTATCATCTGTTTGAGTTCATAACCAAAAAATAAAAGAAGAAATTGTCATTATCTTGTCCTTTTTTAGCTCATAGGGAATAGAATATATTTTATTTTATTTTATTTATTTATTTTTTTCTGTAGCCTGCCAGGTTCCTCTGCCTATGGAATTTTCCAGGGAAGAATATTGGAGTGGGTTGCCATTTCCTTCGAAACATAAGATCTTAATGGAAGTACCACAGAAATATTCAAAAATGCCTCCAGCCCTCGCCTTCAAGCCTCTTGCTGTTCCTGACTTTCTAGGCTTTATATCTGGATTCTCCTTGTCATTTCCCTCTACTTGGATGTGGCAGCCTAGCTCAGGTGAATTAACAATACTAAAAAGCAAGCAATGTGACACTCTATAATATGGTCTCTGGTAAATGACCCACATCATATCCAAGAGAACATAAACATGAGTTCAGCACTGCCAGGGCATCCCCTGAAATGGTCCTGAACTACAGAAAGTAGCACCACTTCTAGTAGCTTCTTTTGTCATATGGTATGCTGTCAAAGTGCTGTACTCAATATGTCAGCAAATTTGGAAAAGTTAGCAATGGCCAGAAGACAGGAAGAGATTGGTTTTCATTCCAATCACAAAGAAGGGCAATGTCAAAGAATGTAAGAACTACCATACAATTGTGCTCATTTCAGATGCTAGCAAGGTAATGCTCAAAATCCTTCAAGCTAGACTTCAACAGTATGTGAACTGAGAACTTCCAGATGTACAAGCTGGATTTAGAAAAGGTAGAAATACCAGAGATTAAATTGACAACAACTGTTGGGTCATAGAAAAACAAAAGAATTCCAGAAAAACATCTACTTCTGCTTTATCGACTATGCCAAAGCCTTTGATGGTGTAGATCACAACAAACTGTGGAAAATTCTGAAAGAGATGGGAATACCAGACCACCTGACCTGCCTACTGAGAAACTTGTATGTAGGTCAAGAAGCAACAATTAGACCTGGACATGAAACAATGGACTGGTTCAAAATTGGGAAAGGAGTATGTCCAGGCTGTACACTGTCACCCTGCTTATTTAACATATGCAGAGTACATCTTGCGAAATGCTGGCTGGATGAATTAAAAGCTGGAATCAAGACTGCCGGGAGAAATATCAACAACCTTAGATATGCAGATGATAGCACTCTAATAGCAGAAAGCAAAGAACTAGAGTCTCTTGATGAGGGTGACAGAAGAGACTGAGAAAGTTGGCTTAAAACTCAACATTCAAAAAACTAATATCATGACATCTGGTCCCATCACTTTGTGGCAAAAAGAAGGGGAAAAAGTGAAAGCAGTGACAGGTTTTATTTTCTTGGGCTCCAAAATCACTGCAGATGATGACTGCAGCCATGAAACTAAGACACTTGGTCCTTGGAAGAAAAGCCATGACACATTCATTGGAAGGACTAATGCTGAAGCCGAAGCTCCAATATTTTGGCCACCTAATGGGAAGACCTGACTCATTAGAAAAGATCCTGATGCTGGGAAAGACTGAGGGCAGGAGGAGAAGTGGGCACCAGAGGATGAAATGGATGGATAGCAATATCAACTCAATGGACATGAGTCCAAGAAAACTCTGGGACATCGTGAAGGACAGAGAAGTGTGGTGTGCTGCTGTCCATGGGGTCACAAAGAGTTGGACTCAACTTAGCAAGTAAACAACACAACAAAAGTATGGAAAGAGCAAACGATTAAGTATCATAACTTTATTCAAGTTCCTATTTTGTGACCTCAATGCTCCTCTTTCTATTACATGTTTCTAATTTGTAAAATAAGAAATGTGACTGGTTCAAAAATTCTCAATCCTAGCTATTAATTAATATTCCAGGGATATTTTTAACATACAGACTCCTAGTAGCCATACTTCATCTATTAAGTCATAATACCAGGTTCTGGGCTTAAGAAAGTTGTAATTTGTAAAGCACCCCTAAGGGCTTGATGGACATGCATTTGAGCAAGCTCCAGGAGATGGTGAAGGATGGTGAAGCCTGGAGTGTTACAGTCCATGGGGTTGCAAATAGTCGGACACGATTGAGCAACTAACGACAAGGGGCTTGAATACTCACTCAGTACAGGACTTCACTGCATTCAGCATTCTCTACAGTCCTCTCCAGATTTATAACTTTTTCACATATTTTGGGGGAATTAGCAGATACTAACAGCAATAGAGTCTAATCAAGCTTTGTTATGTTGATCACTTCAAAGTTATCTGCTGCTGCTGCTGCTGCTAAGTCGCTTCAGTCGTGTCCGACTCTGTGCAATCCCAGAGATGGCAGCCCACCCATCCCTGTGATTCTCCAGGCAAGAACACTGGAGTGGGTTGCCATTTCCTTCTCCAATGCATGAAAGTGAAAAGTGAAAGTGAAGTCACTCAGTCGTGTCCGACTCTTAGCGACCCCATGGACTGCAGCCTACCAGGCTCCTCCATCCATGGGATTTTCCAGGCAAGAGTACTGGAATGGGGTGCCATTGCCTTCTCCATCAAAGTCATCTGAGAGATCTTTAAGACTTAAAGACTCCACATTTTAGATTCCATATATAAGTGAGATCATGCAGCTTTTTTCTTTCTGTGACTGCCTGGTTTCCCTCAGTATAATGTCCTCCAGATTCATCCATATTTTGTAAGTGTCAGTATCTCCCTGTTAAAGCTGAATAATATTCCAATGCATGTATGTTTTTGTGTGTCTTTGATATTTTCTTTATTACATAGGTTGTTTCCATCTCTTGGGCTTCACTCATAACTCAGTTGGTAAAGAATCCACCTGCATTACAGGAGACCCCAGTTTGATTCCTGGGTCAGGAAGATCCCCTGGAGAAGGGATAGGCTACCCACTCCAGTATTCTTGGGCTTCCCTTTTGGCTCGGCTGGTAAAAAATCTGCCTGTAATGTGGGATACCTGCGTTCCATCCCTGGGTTGCGAAGATCCCCTGGAAAATGGAAAGGCAACTCACTCCAGTACTCTGGCCTGGAGAACTCCATGGACTGTAGAGTCCATGGGATCACAAAGAGTCAGACATGACTGAGCGACATCCACTGCCATATCTTGGCTATTGCGAATAATGCTACAACAAATATGGGAGTACAGAAATCTCCTTGAAGTGTTGATTTCATTTTCCTTGAATATATGTATGCCGAAGAAGGATTGCTGGATCATATGAGTTGTTTTTTGAGAAAGCTTCTATACTGTTTTCCATAGTAGCTGTACCAATTTACATTCCCATCCAACAGGGCACAAAGGTTCCTTTTTCTCCATACCCTCACCAACACTTCAGTTCAGTTCAGTTCAGTCACTCAGTCGTATCCGACTCTTTGCAACCCCATGAACTGCAGCATGCCAGACCTCCCTGTCCATCACCAACTCCAGGAGTTCACTCAGACTCACATCCATCGAGTCAGTGATGCCATCGAGCCATTTCATCCTCTGTCATCCCCTTCTCCTCCTGCCCCTAATTGCTCCCAGCATCAGAGTCTTTTCCAATGAGTTAACTCTTCTCATCAGGTGGCCAAAGTATTGGAGTTTCAGCTTTAGCATCAGTCCTTCCAAAGAAATCCCAGGGCTGATCTCCTTTAGAATTGACGGGTTGGATCTCCTTGCAGTCCAAGGGACTCTAAACAGTCTTCTCCAACACCACAGTTCAAAAGCATCAATTCTTTGGCCCTCAGCTTTCTTCACAGTCCAACTCTCACATCCATACATGATCACTGAAAAAGACATAGCCTTGACCAGATGCACTTTTTTGGCAAAGTAATGTCTCTGCTTTTTAATATGCTATCTAGGTTGGTCATAACTTTTCTTCCAAGGAGTAAGTGTCCTTTAATTTCATGGCTGAAATCACCATTTGCAGTGATTTTGGAGCCCCCCAAAAATAAAGTCTGACACTGTTTCCAGTTTCCCCATCTATTTCCCAAGAAGTCATGGAAAGAGATGCCATGATCTTAGTGTTCTGAATGTTGAGCTTTAAGCCAACTTTTTCACTCTCCTCTTTCACTTTCATCAAGAGGCTTTATAGTTCCTATTCACTTTCTGCCTTAAGGATGGTGTCATCTGCATATCTGAGGTTATTGATAATTCTCCCGGCAATCTTGATTCCAGCTTGTGCTTCATCCAGCCCACCGTTTCTCATGATATACTCTGCATATACATTAAATCAGCAAGGTGACCATATACAGCCTTGACATACTCATTTCCTTATTTGGAACCAGTCTGTTGTTCCATGAACAGTTCTAACTGTTGCTTCCTGACCTACATATAGGTTTCTCAAGAGGCAGGTCAGGTGGTCTGGTATTCCCATCTCTTTCAGAATTTTCCACAGTTGATTGTGATCCACACAGCCAAAGGCTTTGGCATAGTCAAGAAAGCAGAAATAGATGTTTTTCTGGAACTCTCTTGCTTTTTCGATGATCCAGGGGATGTTGGCAATTTGATCTCTGGTTCCTCTGCCTTTTCTAAAACCAGCTTGAACATCTGTAAGTTAACAGTTCACATATTGCTGAAGCCTGGCTTGGAGAATTTTGGACATTACTAGCGAGTAAGATGAGTGCAATTGTGTGGTAGTTTGAGCATTCTTTAGCATTACATTTCTTTGGGATTGGAATGAAAACTGACCTTTTCCAGTCCTATGGCCACTGCTGAGTTTTCCAAATTTGCTGCTATATTGAATGTAGCACTTTCACAGCATCATCTTTCAGGATTTGAAATATCTCAACTGGAATTCCATCACCGCCTCTAGCTTTGTTCGTAGTGATCCTTTCTAAGGCCCGCTTGACTTCACATTCCAGGATGTCTGGCTCTAGGTGACTGATCACACCACTGTGATTATCTCGGTCATGAGATTTTTTTTATACAGTTCTTCTGTGTATTCTTGCCACCTCTTCTTAATATCTTCTGCTTCTGTTAGGCCCATACCATTTCTGTCCTTTATTGAGCCCTTCTTTGCAAAAAATGTTCTCTTGGTATCTCTAATTATCTTGAAGAGATCTCTAGTCTTTCCCATTCTGTTGTTTTCCTCTATTTCTTTGCATTGATCACTGAGGAAGGCTTTTTTATCTCTCCTTGCTATTGTTTGGAACTCTGCATTCAGATGCTTATATCTTTCATTTTCTCTTTTGCTTTTCACTTCTCTTCTTTTCACAGCTATTTGTAAGGCCTCCTCAGACCGCCATTTCGATTTTTTGCATTTCTTTTCCATGGGGATGGTCTTGATTCCTGTCTCTTGTACAATGTCATGAACCTCCATCCATAGTTCATCAGACACTCTATCTATCAGATCTAGTCCCTTAAATATATTTCTCACTTCCACTGTATAATCGTAAGGAATTTGATTTAGGTCATACCTGAATGGTCTAGTGGTTTTCCCTACTTTCTTCAATTTAAGTCTAAATTTGGCAGTAAGTAGTTCATGATCTCAGCCACAGTCCGCTCCCTGTGTTGCTTTTGGTGACTATATAGAGTTTCCCCAACTTTCACTGCAAATAATATAATCAATATGATTTCGGTGTTGACTATCTGGTGATGTCCATGTATAGAGTCTTCTCTTGTGTTGTTGGAAGAGGGTGTTTGTTATGAACAGTGCGTTCTCTTGGCAAAAGTCTATTAGACTTGGCCCTGCTTCATTCCGTATTCCAAGGCCAAATTTGCCTATTACCCCAGGTGTTTCTTGACTTCTTACTTTTGCATTCCAGTCCCCTGTAATGAAAAGGACATGTTTTTTGGGTGTTAGTTTTAAAAGGTCTTGTAGGACTTCATATAACCATTCAACTTCAGCTTCATCAGTGTTACTGGTTGGGGCATAGACTTGGATTACTGTGATATTGAATGGTTTGCCTTGGAAACGAACACAGATCATTCTGTGGTTATGAGATTACATCCAAGTACTGCATTTCGGACTCTTTTGTTGACCATGATGGTTACTCCATTTCTTCTAAGGGATTCCTGCCCGCAGTAGTAGATATAATGGTCATCTGAGTTAAATTCACCTATTCCAGTCCATTTTAGTTCGCTGATTCCTAGAATGTTGACATTCACTATTCCCATCTCATATTTGACCACTTCCAATTTGCCTTTCTTTGGAATTGGAATGAAAACCGACCTTTTACAGTCCTGTGGCCACTGCTGAGTTGTCCAAATTTGATGGCATATTGAGTGCAGCACTTTCACAGCATTATCTTTCAGGATTGAAATAGCTCAACTGGAATTCCATCACCTCCACTAGCTTTGTTCATAGTGAAGCATAGTCAGGCCCGCTTGAATACACATTCCAGGATGTCTGGCTCTAGGTGACTGATCACACCATCTTGATTATCTTGGTATTGAAGATCTTTTTTTACAGTTCTTCTGTGTATTCTTGCCACCTCTTCTTAATATCTTCTGCTTCTGTTAGTTCCATACCATTTCTGTCCTTTATTGAGCCCATTTTTGTATGAAATGTTCCCTTGGTATCTCTAATTTTCTTGAAGATCTCTCTGGTCTTTCCCATTCTGTTGTTTTCCTCTATTTCTTTGCGTTGATCACTGAGGAAGGCTTTCTTATCTCTCCTTGCTATTCTTTGGAACCAATCCCAAAGAAAGGCAATGCCAAAGAATGCTCAAACTACCACACAATTGCATTCATCTCACACGCTAGTAAAGTAATGCTCAAAATTCTCCAAGCCAGGCTTCAGCAATACGTGAACCGTGAACTTCCAGTTGTTCAAGCTGGTTTTAGAAAAGGCAGAGGAACCAGAGATCAAATTGCCAACATTCCCTGGATCATCGAAAAAGCAAAAGAGTTCCAGAAAAACATATATTTCTGCTTTCTTGACTATGCCAAAGCCTTTGGCTGTGTGGATCACAATCAACTGTGGAAAATTCTGAAAGAGATGGGAATACCAGACCACCTGACCTGCCTCTTGAGAAACCTATATGTAGGTCAGGAAGCAACAGTTAGAACTGTTCATGGAACAACAGACCAGCTCCCAATAGGAAAAGGAGTACATTAAGGCTGTATATTGTCACCCTGCTTATATAACTTATATTCAGAGTGCATCATGAGAAACACTGGACTGGAAGAAACAGATGCTGGAATCAAGATTGCCGGGAGAATTATCAATAACCTCAGATATGCAGATGACACCATCCTTAAGGCAGAAAGTGAATAGGAACTAAAAAGCCTCTTGATGAAAGTGAAAGAAGAGAGTGAAAAAGTTGGCTTAAAACTCAACATTCAGAAAACGAAGATCATCACATCTGGTCTCATCACTTCATGGGAAATAGATGGGAAACAGCGTCAGATTCTATTTTTTTGGGCTCCAAAATCACTGCAGATGGTGACTGCAGCCATGAAATTAAAAGAGGGTTACTCCTGGGAAGAAAAGTTATGACCAACCGAGATAGCATATTCAAAAGCAGAGACATTACTTTGCCAACATAGGTCTGTCTAGTAAAGGCTATGGTTTTTCCTGTGGTCATGTATGGATGTGAGAATTGGACTGTGAAGAAAGCTGAGCACCGAAGAACTGATGCTTTTGAACTGTGGTGTTGGAGAAGACTCTTGAGAGTCCCTTGGACTGCAAGGAGACCCAACCATCCATTCTGAAGGAGATCAGCCTTGGGATTTTTTGGAAGGACTGATGCTAAAGCTGAAACTCCAATACTTTGGCCACCTCATGGGAAGAGTTGACTCATTGGAAAAGACTCTGATGCTGGGAGGGATTGGGGACAGGAGGAGAAGGGGACGACAGAGGATGAGATGGCAGGATGGCATCACTGACTCGATGGACATGAATTTGAGTGAACTCCTGGAGTTGGTGACGGACAGGGAGGTCTGGCATGCTGCGAGTCATGGGATGGCAAAGATTCGGACACAACTGAGCAACTGAACTGACCTGAATTTCCTTTTATTATTGTTATTTTTTTATGATAACCATCCTATGATGAGTGAACTCACAGCTCTTGTTTTTGATTTGCATTTTCCCAATAATAAGTGATAAGTTGAAGTGAGAAATGGATTCAAGGGATTAGATCTCATAGACAGAGAGTCTGATGAACTATGGATGGAGGTTCGTGACATTTTTAGGAAACAGGGATCAATACCATTCCAGAGAAAAAGAAATGTAAAAAAGCAAAATGACTGTCTAAAGAGGCCTTACAAATAGCTGTGGAAAGAGAAGCAAAAAACAAAGGAGAAAAGGAAAGATATACGCACTTGAATGCAAAGATCCAAATAATAACAAGGAGAGATAAGAAAGCCTTCTTCAGTGATCAGTGCAAAGAAATAGAGGAAAAGAATAGAATGGGAAAGACTAGAGATCTCTTCAAGATAATTAGAGATACCAAGGGAATATTTCATTCAAAGATGGGCACAATAAAGGATAGAAATGGTATGGACCTAACAGAAGCAGAAGATATTAAGAAGTGGTGGCAAGAATACACAGAAGAACTATACAAAAAAGATCTTCATGACCCAGATAATCATGATGGTGTGGTCACTCACCTAGAGCTAGACATCCTGGAATGTGAAACAAAGTG
This sequence comes from Bos grunniens, assembly GCF_055505025.1. NCBI lineage: Eukaryota > Metazoa > Chordata > Mammalia > Artiodactyla > Bovidae > Bos > Bos grunniens. The sequence goes on along the minus strand of NC_141194.1, from coordinate 117,700,866 downwards.
GGCCTTAGGAAGCATCACTACAAACAAAGTTAGTGGAGGTGATAGAATTCCAGTTGAGCTATGTTCAATCCTAGAAGATGATGCTGTGAAAGTTCTGCTTTCAATATGCCAGCAAATTTGCAAAACACAGCAGTGGCCATGGAACTGGAAAAAGGTCAATTTTCATTCCAATCCCAAAGAAAGGCAATGCCAAAAAATGTTCAAACTACCACACAATTGCACTCATCTCACATGCTAGTAAAGTAATGCTCAAAATTTTCCAAGCCAGGCTTCAACAGTACGTGAACTGTGAACTTCCAGATGTTCAATCTGGATTTAGAAAAGGTAGAGGAACCAGAGATGAAATTGGTAACATCATTTGGATCATCGAAAAAGCAGGAGAGTTCCAAAAAAAAAAAAAAAAAAAAAAAACAACACACATCTATTTCTGCTTTATTTTCTATGCCAAAGCCTTTGACTGTGTGTATCACAACAAACTGTGGAAAATTCTGAAAGAGATGGGAATACCAGACCACCTGCCCTGCGTCCTGATAAATCTGTATGCAGGTCAGGAAGCAATGGTTAGAACTGGACATGGAACAACAGACTGGTTCTAAATAGGGAAAGGAGTATGTCAAGGTTGTATTTTGTCACCCTGCTTATTTAACTTATATGCATAGTACAATCTGAGAAACTCTGGGGTGCATGAAGCAGAAGCTGGAATCAAGATTGCTGGGAGAAATATGAATAACCTCAGATATGCAGATGACAACACCCTTATGGCAGAAAGTGAAGAAGAACTATAGAGGCTCTTGATGAAAGTGAAAGAGGAGAGTGAAAAGGTTGACTTAAAGCTCAACATTCAGAAAACTAAGTTCACGGCTTCTGGTCCTATCACTTCATGGCAAATAAATGGGGAAACTGTGGAAACTGGGACAGGCTTTAATTTTTTGAGCTCCAGAATCCCTGCAGATGGTGACTTGCAGCCATGAAATTAAAAGACACGTTCTCCTTAGAAAAAAGCTATGACAAACCTAGAAAGCATATTAAAAAACAGAGACATTGCTTTGTCAACAAAGGTCTGTCTAGTCAAGGCTATGGTTTTTCCAGTAGTCATGACCGTAAAGAAAGCTGAGAGCCAAAGTATTGATTCTTTTGAAATGTGGTGTTGGAGAAGATTTTGGGGAGTCCCTTGGACTGCAAGGAGATCAAACCAGTCAATCCTAAAGGAAACCAGTCCTGAATATTCCTTGGAAGGACTGATGCTGAAGCTGAAGCTCCAATACCTTGGCCACCTGATGTGAAGAACTGACTCATTGGAAAAGACCCTGATGCTGGGAAAGATTGAAGGCAGGAGCAGAAGGTGATGTCAGAGAATGAGATGGTTGGGTGGCATCATCGACTCAAAGGACATGAGTTTGTGTAAACTTTGGGAGTTGGCAATGAACAGGGAGGCCTGGTGTATTGCAGTCCATGGGGTCGCAAAGAGTAGAACACAACTGAGTGACTGAACTGAAACGAACTGAATGATAAGTGATATTAAGCATCTTTTCATATGCTTGTTGACCATTTGTTCATTTTATTTGAGAAAACATCTATTGAGGTCCTTTGCTCATTTTTATTTATTTTCCTATTGAGCTGTATGAGTTCCTTATATATTCTGGATATTAATCCCTTTTCAATACATTGTTTGCAAATATTTCCTCCCATTCCATAGGTTGCCTTTTCATTCTGTTGTTTCCTTTGCTGTACAGAAGATGTTTAGTTTGATGTAGTAGCATTTTTTTTTTTAATTTTTGCTTTTGCTCCTTATGCTTTTGGTGCTACAACCAAAAAATCATTGCCAAGACCAACATCAAGGAGATTTTCCCCTATATTTTCTTCTAGATTTAGTTTCACATCTTACATATAAGGCGTTAATCTATTTTGAGGTTTCTTTTGTGAGTAGTGTAGGAAATTGGACCACTATATTTTTCTTCTGCATCCAAATATCCAATTTTACCAAAACTATTTATTTGAAGACTGGGGAAGGTGGCTCAGATGGCAAAGAATCTGCCTGCAATGCAGGAAACCTGTGTTAAATCCCTGGGTTTGGAAAATCCCCTGGAGAAGGGAACAGCAACCTACTCCAGTATTCTTTTTTTTTTCTAATTTTATTTTATTTTTAAACTTTACATAATTGTATTAGTTTTGCCAAATATCAAAATGAATCCGCCACAGGTATACATGTGTTCCCCATCCTGAACCCTCCTCCCTCCTCCCTCCCCATACCATCCCTCTGGGTCGTCCCAGTGCACTAGCCCCAAGCATCCAGTATCGTGCATCGAACCTGGACTGGCAACTCGTTTCTTACATGATATTTTACATGTTTCAATGCCATTCTCCCAAATCTTCCCACCCTCTCCCTCTCCCACAGAGTCCATAAGACTATTCTATACATCAGTGTCTCTTTTGCTGTCTCGTACACTGGGTTATTGTTACCATCTTTCTAAATTCCATATATATGTGTTAGTATACTGTATTTATGTTTTTCCTTTTGGCTTACTTCACTCTGTATAATAGGCTCCAGTTTCATCCACCTCATTAGAACTGATTCAAATGTATTCTTTTTAATGGCTGAGTAATACTCCATTGTGTATATGCACCACAGCTTTCTTATCCATTCATCTGCTGATGGACATCTAGGCTGCTTCCATGTCCTGGCTATTATAAACAGTGCTGCGATGAACATTGGGGTACACGTGTCTCTTTCCCTTCTGGTTTCCTCAGTGTGTATGCCCAGCAGTGGGATTGCTGGATCATAAGGCAGTTCTATTTCCAGTTTTTTAAGGAATCTCCACACTGTTCTCCATAGTGGCTGTACTACTTTGCATTCCCACCAACTGTGTAAGAGGGTTCCCTTTTCTCCACACCCTCTCCAGCATTTATTATTTGTAGACTTTTGGATTGCAGCCATTCTGACTGGTGTGAAATGGTACCTCATAGTGGTTTTGATTTGCATTTCTCTGATAATGAGTGATGTTGAGCATCTTTTCATGTGCTTGTTAGCCATCTGTATGTCTTCTTTGGAGAAATGTCTATTTAGTTCTTTGGCCCATTTTTTGATTGGGTCGTTTATTTTTCTGGAGTTGAGCTGTAGGAGTTGCTTGTATATTTTTGAGATTAGTTGTTTGTCAGTTGCTTCATTTGCTATTATTTTCTCCCATTCTGAAGGCTGTCTTTTCACCTTGCTAATAGTTTCCTTTGATGTGCAGAAGCTTTTAAGTTTAATTAGGTCCCATTTGTTTATTTTTGCTTTTATTTCCAATATTCTGGGAGGTGGGTCATAGAGGATCCCGCTGTGATGTATGTCGGAGAGTGTTTTGCCTATGTTCTCCTCTAGGAGTTTTATAGTTTCTGGTCTTACGTTTAGATCTTTAATCCATTTTGAGTTTATTTTTGTGTATGGTGTTAGAAAGTGGTCTAGTTTCATTCTTTTACAAGTGGTTGACCAGATTTCCCAGCACCACTTGTTAAAGAGATTGTCTTTAATCCATTGTATATTCTTGCCTCCTTTGTCAAAGATAAGGTGTCCATATGTGCGTGGATTTATCTCTGGGCTTTCTATTTTATTCCATTGATCAATATTTCTGTCTTTGTGCCAGTACCATACTGTCTTGATAACTGTGGCTTTGTAGTACAGCCTGAAGTCAGGTAGGTTGATTCCTCCAGTTCCATTCTTCTTTCTCAAGATCGCTTTGGCTATTCGAGGTTTTTTGTATTTCCATACAAATTGTGAAATTATTTGTTCTAGCTCTGTGAAGAATACTGTTGGTAGCTTGATAGGGATTGCGTTGAATCTATAAATTGCTTTGAGTAGTATACTCATTTTCACTATATTGATTCTTCTGATCCATGAACATGGTATATTTCTCCATCTATTAGTGTCCTCTTTGATTTCTTTCACCAGTGTTTTATAGTTTTCTATATATAGGTCTTTAGTGTCTTTAGGTAGATATATTCCTAAGTATTTTATTCTTTCCGTTGCAATGGTGAATGGAATTGTTTCCTTAATTTCTCTTTCTGTTTTCTCATTATTAGTGTATAGGAATGCAAGGGATTTCTGTGTGTTGATTTTATATCCTGCAACTTTACTATAGTCATTGATTATTTCTAGTAATTTTCTGGTGGAGTCTTTAGGGTTTTCTATGTAGAGGATCATGTCATCTGCAAACAGTGAGAGTTTTACTTCTTCTTTTCCAATTTGGATTCCTTTTATTTCTTTTTCTGCTCTGATTGCTGTGGCCAAAACTTCCAAAACTATGTTGAATAGTAATGGTGAAAGTGGGCACCCTTGTCTTGTTCCTGACTTTAGAGGAAATGCTTTCAATTTTTCACCATTGAGGATAATGTTTGCTGTGGGTTTGTCATATATAGCTTTTATTATGTTGAGGTATGTTCCTTCTATTCCTGCTTTCTGGAGAGTTTTTATCATAAATGGATGTTGAATTTTGTCAAAGGCTTTCTCTGCATCTATTGAGATAATCATATGGTTTTTATTTTTCAATTTGTTAATGTGGTGTATTACATTGATTGATTTGTGGATATTGAAGAATCCTTGCATCCCTGGGATAAAGCCCACTTGATCATGGTGTATGATCTTTTTAATGTGTTGTTGGATTCTGATTGCTAGAATTTTGTTAAGGATTTTTGCATCTATGTTCATCAGTGATATTGGCCTGTAGTTTTCTTTTTTTGTGGGTTCTTTGTCAGGTTTTGGTATTAGGGTGATGGTGGCCTCATAGAATGAGTTTGGAAGTTTACCTTCCTCTGCAATTTTCTGGAAGAGTTTGAGCAGGATAGGTGTTAGCTCTTCTCTAAATTTTTGGTAGAATTCAGCTGTGAAGCCGTCTGGACCGGGGCTTTTGTTTGCTGGAAGATTTTTGATTACAGTTTCAATTTCCGTGCTTGTGATGGGTCTGTTAAGATTTTCTATTGCTTCCTGGTCCAGTTTTGGAAAGTTGTACTTTTCTAAGAATTTGTCCATTTCTTCCAAGTTGTCCATTTTATTGGCATATAATTGTTGATAGTAGTCTCTTATGATCCTTTGTATTTCTGTGTTGTCTGTTGTGATCTCTCCATTTTCGTTTCTAATTTTGTTGATTTGATTTTTCTCCCTCTGTTTCTTGATGAGTCTGGCTAATGGTTTGTCAATTTTATTTATCCTTTCAAAGAACCAGCTTTTGGTTTTGTTGATTTTTGCTATGGTCTCTTTTGTTTCTTTTGCATTTATTTCTGCTCTAATTTTTAAGATTTCTTTCCTTCTACTAACCCTGAGGTTCTTCATTTCTTCCTTTTCTAGTTGCCTTAGGTGTAGAGTTAGGTTATTTATTTGACTTTTTTCTTGTTTCTTGAGGTGTGCCTGTATTGCTCTGAACTTTCCCCTTAGGACTGCTTTTACCGTGTCCCACAGGTTTTGGGTTGTTTTTTTTTTCATTTTCATTCGTGTCTATGCAAATTTTGATTTCTTTTTTGATTTCTTCTGTGATTTGTTGGTTATTCAGCAGCGTGTTGTTCAGCCTCCATATATTGGAATTTTTAATAGTTTTTCTCCTGTAATTGAGATCTAATCTTACTGCATTGTGGTCAGAAAAGATGCTTGGAATGATTTCTATTTTTTTGAATTTACCAAGGCTAGCTTTATGGCCCAGGATGTGATCTATCCTGGAGAAGGTTCCATGTGCGCTTGAGAAAAAGGTGAAATTCATTGTTTTGGGATGAAATGTCCTATAGATATCAATTAGGTCTAACTGATCTATTGTATCGTTTAAAGTTTGTGTTTCCTTGTTAATTTTCTGTTTAGTTGATCTATCCATAGGTGTAAGTGGGGTATTAAAGTCTCCCACTATTATTGTGTTATTGTTAATTTCTCCTTTCATACTTGTTAGCATTTGCCTTACGTACTGTGGTGCTTCCGTGTTGGGTGCATATGTATTTATAATTGTTATATCTTCTTCTTGGATTGATCCTTTGATCATTATGTAGTGACCTTCTTTGTCTCTTTTCACAGCCTTTGTTTTAAAGTCTATTTTATCTGATATGAGTATTGCTACTCCTGCTTTCTTTTGGTCCCTATTTGCATGGAAAATCTTTTTCCAGCCTTTCACTTTCAGTCTGTATGTGTCCCCTGTTTTGAGGTGGGTCTCTTGTAGACAACATATGTAGGGGTCTTGTTTTTGTATCCATTCAGCCAGTCTTTGTCTTTTGGTTGGGGCATTCAACCCATTTACGTTTAAGGTAATTACTGATAAGTATGATCCCGTTGCCATTTACTTTATTGTTTTGGGTTCGAGTTTATACACTGTTTTTGTGTTTCCTGTCTAGAGAATATCCTTTAGCATTTGTTGGAGAGCTGGTTTGGTGGTGCAGAATTCTCTCAGCTTTTGCTTGTCTGAAAAGCTTTTGATTTCTCCTTCATACTTGAATGAGATCCTTGCTGGGTACAATAATCTGGGCTGTAGGTTATTTTCTTTCATCATTTTAAGTATGTCTTGCCATTCCCTCCTGGCTTGAAGAGTTTCTATTGAAAGATCAGCTGTTATCCTTATGGGAATTCCCTTCTGTGTTATTTGTTTTTTTTTCCCTTGCTGCTTTTAATATTTGTTCTTTGTGTTTGATCTTTGTTAATTTGATTAATATGTGTCTTGGGGTGTTTCTCCTTGGGTTTATCCTGTTTGGGACTCTCTGGGTTTCTTGGACTTGGGTGATTATTTCCTTCCCCATTTTAGGGAAGTTTTCCACTATTATCTCCTCAAGTATTTTCTCATGGTCTTTCTTTTTGTCTTCTTCTTCTGGAACCCCTATGATTCGAATGTTGTAGCGTTTAATATTGTCCTGGAGGTCTCTGAGATTGTCCTCATTTCTTTTAATTCGTTTTTCTTTTATCCTCTCTGATTCATTTATTTCTACCATTCTATCTTCTAATTCACTAATCCTATCTTCTACCTCTGTTATTCTACTATTTGTTGCCTCCAGAGTGTTTTAAATTTCATTTATTGCATTATTCATTATGTATTGACTTTTTTTTTTATTTCTTCTAGGTCCTTGTTAAACCTTTCTTGCATCTTCTCAATCCTTGTCTCCAGGCTATTTATCTGTGATTCCATTTTAGTTTCAAGATTTTGGATCAATTTCACTATCATTATTCGGAATTCTTTATCAGGTAGATTCCCTATCTCTTCTTCTTTTGTTTGGTTTGGTGGGCATTTATCCTGTTCCTTTATCTGCTGAGTATTCCTCTGTCTCTTCATCTTGTTTAAATTGCTGAGTGTGGGGTGTCCTTTCTGTATTCTGGCAGTTTGTGGAGTTCTCTTTATTGTGGCGTTTCCTCACTGTGTGTGGGTTTGTACAGGTGGCTTGTCAAGGTTTCCTGGTTAGGGAAGCTTGTGTCGGTGTTCTGGTGGGTGGTGCTGTATTTCTTCTCTCTGGAGTGCAATGAAATGTCCAGTAATGAGTTATGAGATGTCTATAGTTTTGGGGTGACTTTGGGCAGCCTGTATCTTGAAGCTCAGGGCTGTGTTCCTTTGTTGCTGGAGAATTTGCTTGGTATGTCTTGCCCTGGAACTTATTGGCCCTTGTGTGGTGCTTGGTTTCAGTGTCGGTATGGAGGCATTTGATGAGCTCCTGTCAATTAATGTTCCTTGGCGTCAGGAGTTCCCTGGAGTCAGGGTTTGGACTTAAGTCTCCTGCTTCCGGTTATCGGTCTTATTTTTACAGTAGTTTCAAAACTTCTCCTTCTATACAGCACCATTGATAAAACATCTACATTAAAGATGAAAATTTTCTCTATAGTGAGGGTCACTCAGAGAGGTTCACAGGGTTACATGGAGAAGAGAAGAGGGAGGGGGGAGTTAGATGTGACCCAAATGAGATGAGGTGATCAATAGTGGAGAGAGTGGGCTAGCCAGTAGTCACTTCCTTATGTGCACTCCACAACTGGACCACTCAGAGATGTTCACGGAGTTATACAGAGAAGAGAAGAAGGAGGAAGGTGACAGAGGTGGCCAGAAGGATAAAAGGGGGGAATGAAAAGGAGGGAGACAGATCCAGCCAGTAATCAGTTCCCTAAGTGTTCTCCACCGTCTGGAACACACAGAAATTCACAGAGTTGGGTAGAGTAGAGAGGGGTTAGGGAGGAGACACAGGCGACCTGGTGGAGAAAAAGGAGAGTCCAAAGGGAGAGAGAGCAGTCAAGCCAGTAATCTCGCTCCCTAGTGAAAAATGGGTCCTGAAGATTGGGTCCTTAAAGGTACAAAATTGGTAACAAATACATAAAAGCAAAAATTAAAAATCTAGAGTAGAGTTTGGAATTTCAAAATACGATGTTAAAGAAAAGAAGAAAGAAAAGAAAGAGAGAAAAAACGAACAAACAAAAACAAACAAGGTCGCGAAAATTATAAAGAAAGTACAGGTACAAAATTGATAACTAATACCAAAAAGCAAAAATTAAAAATCTAGAGTAGAGTTTGGAATTTCAAAAATACAATGTTAAAAAAAAAAAAAAGAAGAAGAAGAAGAAGAAAAATAAAGAGAGAAAACAAACAAACAAATACAAACAATGTCACAAAAATTATAAAGAAAATACAGGTACAAAATTGATATCAAATACCAAAACGCATAAGTTAAAAATCTAGAGTAGAGTTTGGAATTTCAGATATACAATGTTATATAAAAGAAGAAGAGAAAGAAACAGAGAAGAAGAAGAAAAAAAAAAGTCACAGAAATTATATAAAAAAAAAAACTATAGGTACAAAATTGATAACATATACCAAAAAGCGAAAGTTAAAAATCTAGAGTAGAGTTTGGAATTTCAATAATACAATGTTAAAGAAGAAAAAAACAAAAACAAAAACAAAAACAAAAAAGCAAGGTCAAAAAATTATAAAATATATATATATGAAGTTTGCTGGAGAAGAAAAAAATAGGGTCTTTTTTTTTTTTTTTTGCAAAGTAATAGGTTATAAAAGTGAAAATTAAAGGAACAATAGAGGACTTAAAAAAATTTTTTTTAATTAAAAAAAAAGAAAGAATGATCGTAAAAATAATAAAAATATATCTAGGACTTTCTTGGTTTTTTTGTGGGTGTTGTGGGTTCAGTTCATTTTTGGCTAGTTCCTTGGTCAGACTTATATTTCTCAAGATCTATAGGCCCCTTCCTATGTAGTCCATAGTAACCACAGGGTTTTGATCTATTGCCTGTAGCTTCCAAGGCGTTTCCCTCTGTTATATCTTCTTCTGTTTGCTAGTCTCTTCAGTATCTGGTTTCTGCCCTGACACAAAGGGCACGGTGGAGGACACTTTTTTTTTTTTTTTTTAGGCTTACTTGTTCAGTCCTGCTGTGGGGAGGGAGGGAGGGGTGCTGCAAACAAATAACACTGGCGTGGGCTCGCAGTGCCTCAGCCACCCTGGGTCTGCCCCCGCTCACGGCACGTGTAGCCTCCCTGTCCACACTGCTCGGACTCTAGGTTGTTCCGCTGGGAACAATCCGAGGCCGGCCCTGGGCAGCATGCACCTCCCAGGTCCAAGCCGCTCAGGTTCAGGCACTCGGGTAGTCCTCAGAGGCGCAGACTCAGTTGGGCCTGCGTTTTGTGCTCTTCCCAGGTCCGAGCAGCTCAGGTGATGAGGTGTTTGGCAAGCGCCAATGCTGCGACTTATCGCCTCCCCGCCACTCGGTTATCTGGGTGTAAAACCAGTGCACCTTCTCAGGCAGATGTTGACTGTCCAGACCCCCAAGAAGTTTTAGTTAGCAAAGAAGCCTGCTTGCAGTTTTATAGATAATGTCTCTCTGGGGCTGCGATTGCCCCCTTCCAGCTCTGGCTGCCTGTCACCGGAGGGGGAAGGTCTGGAGCCGGCTATCTCTGTTCAGTCCTTTGTTCCGTGCGTGGGCCTGGCGGTCTTAGGTTAGGGCTGGCTTTTCGCGTGGTAGATATCCCACAGTCTGGTTTGCTAGCCCAAATTATTTCATTCAGATAGCGCTCAGGGTATTCAGGCCAGATTCTTACTCTCAGCGATGCAGCCCACGCCGCGCCTCCCTGCCCAGCCCCCGCTTGCTAATGGCGGATGCAGGCGTCTGTGCTGCTTCTCCGCTGGGGGAGTTACCGTAGGGCTCGCAATCTGCGAGTTTTAATTGTTTATTTATTTTTTCTCCCTGTTATGTTGCCCTCTGTGCTTCCAAAGCTCGGCACAGATTCGGCAGTGAGAAGGTTTCCTGGTGTTTGGAAACTTCTCTGTTTTTAAGATTCCCTTCCTGGGACGGAACTCCATCCCTCCCTCTTTTGTCTCTTTTTTTTGTCTTTAATATTTTTTCCTACCTCCTTTCGAAGAGTTGGGTTGCTTTTCTGGGTGCCTGATGTCCTCTGCCAGCATTCAGAAGTTGTTTTGTGGAATTTACTCGACATTTAAATGCTCTTTTGATGAATTTGTGGGGGAGAAAGTGTTCTCCCTGTCCTACTCCTCCGCCATCTTGGCTCCTCCCCTACTCCAGTATTCTTGTCTGGAGAATTCCATGGACAGAGGAGCCTGACGGGCTATAGTCCATAGTGTCACTAAGAGTTGGAGAGGACTGAGTGACTAACACTTTCACTTTTAATTTATTTGAAGAGATTGTCTTTTCCTCATTATGTGTTCCTGGCACTCTTTTCAAAAACTATATGTGTGTGTTTACTTAATGTTTTTAAAATGTCCATACCCAAAACTACCTATATTTAATAAGCTATGATGAGCTGTAATGGAAAATACAAAAATGAATATATATATATATATATATAATCGAATCACTTTGCTATACAGCATAAATTAATATATTATAAATTAACTATATTTAAATAATTTAAAAAGATAAGTTTTTTTTTCTTTTTTGTTCCTCTAATATGACTCTTGAGAGTCCCTTGGACTGCAAGGAGATCCAACCAGTCCATTCCGAAGGAGATCAGCCCTGGGATTTCTTTGGAAGGAATGATGCTAAAGCTGAAACTCCAGTACTTTGGCCACCTCATGTGAAGAGTTGACTCATTGGAAAAGACTCTAATGCTGGGAGGGATTGGGGGCAGGAGGAGAAGAGGACGACAGAGGATGAGATGGCTGGATGGCATCACTGACTCGATGGATGTGAGTCTGAGTGAACTCTGGGAGTTGGTGATGGACAGGGAGGCCTGGTGTGCTGTGATTCATGGGGTTGCAAAGATTCAGACACGACTGAGTGACTGAACTGAACTGAATATTAAAAAATACTAAATGCTGTGATAGCAATTTTTAAAGAGAATCATCCATGGAATTAAACCCAAGTAACTCTAGACACAAAAGGGACTTTTATTAAGAGAGAAAAGGGGATTTAGTTTTTCACCCTATGAGAGCTCCTTGCAAAGTAAAAGTCATTAAAAATATTCTTCAAGACCCTAGGTTCAGAAAAAAAGAAGCAATATCATTGATCATCACATATATAATTAATACCTATTAGACGTGGCAAACTTTATGGTCATAGTATCTTTGTTCTTATGAGATACTGTTGGTCATATATATATATATATATATGATGTATTAAGTGGCAAATTATTGATTAAGAGTACAACCTCCAATACCAGCACTGTTCCTTTGGGAAAATATAACTCAATTTACAATGAATTGCTTTCTTTGCAGTTTATAGGAATGCACTGTGGCAAAAAGTAGAGATTACCTGTCTGTTCTGTAAGTGCCTAATTTAGCATGACAATACAGAAGTTAGCTGGCCATTGAAAATCCTGTATTTGGGGGCAAAATACTTAAAGAGTTTTTGATCTTCAATTTCATGTCCTTCAAAAACTGTTCCACAATTTACAGAAAATTATGTATGTAAAGTCTCTAGTATAGCACCTATATCACAATAGATGTTTAGCAACTTCTAGACATAACTATTCCAATGGTTATATTATGTCAATGTGTCACCATTGCCATATTGCTTCACCAATACATGCAATACAAATACAATACAGGTAAAATATAAAGTGCATCTTTTTCATTTCCACAAGAAAATTAGTTTTCTTTGGTTTTCTTATTTTTCATAGTCATAGCCTCCTTTTGCTGTTGAAGGAATCCTGAGTTGTGTATCATATAAAAAATATTACAAGCTCTCTGCTGAGACTGTGCCATGGTACTGCTGGTTTGGCTACTGCCTCTCTTGCATTTCCTTTGTACCAACAAAACCAGCCAACCACAGTCCCCCTTGGAACCTGTCAGATAATCAGATGTACTCATACTGAAATTTAACTCAGAAGCAGGTTACATGTACAAAGAGCACCTGTGTTATCTCATATGATCCCAACAGTAGTCCTGTGAACTAGATATATTAGTGGTATTACCATTTTACAAATTAAGAAACTGAGAATCAAGAAAAATTAAGTAATTTACCCAAGGTCATAGAAAAAGTGCCACACCCAGAGCTAGAAATATCAATCACTCCACCACACTGTTTATTCATTTTGGCATTTGTTTAGTAACCTAATAAATTTTAGGAATCAGTGAACTAAAATGGACCAGAATGGGCGAATTTCAATCAGATGATCATTATATCTACTACTGTGGGCAAGAATCCCTTACAAGAAATGGAGTAGTCCTCATAGTCAACAAAAGAGTTTGAAATGGAGTACTTAGGTGCAATCTCAAAAACAACAGAAAGATCTGTTTGTTTCCAAGGCAAACGATTCAATATCACAGTAACCCAAGTCTATGCCCCAACCATTAATGCCAAAGAAGCTGAAGTTGAATCGTTCTATGAAGACCTACAAGACTTTCTAGAACTAACACCAAAAAAGAATGTTCAATTCATCATAGGGGACTGGAATGCAAAAGTAGGAAGTCAAGAGATACCTGGAGTAATAGGCAATTTTGGCCTTGGAGTACAAAATGAAGCAGGACAAAGGCTAACAGAGTTTTGCCAAGACAACACATTGGTCATAGCAAACACCCTCTTGCAACAACACAAGAGACGACTCTACACATGAACATCACTAGATGGTCAATACCGAAATTGCATTGATTATACTCTTTGCAGCCAAATATCAAGAATTTCTATACAGTCAGCAAAAACAAGACTGGGTAGCTGACTGTGGTTCAGGTCATGAATTCCTGATTGCAAAATAAATTGAAAAAAGTAGGGAAAACCACTAAGTCATTCAGATATGACCTAAATCAAATCCCTTATGATTATATAGTGGAAGTGACAAATAGATTCAAGGGATTAGATCTGATAGACAGAGTGCGTGAAGAACAATGGATGAAGGTATGTAATATTGTACAGGAGACAGTGACCAAAATCATCCCCAAGAAAAAGAAATGCAAAGAGGTAAATTGTTGTCTGAGAAGGCCTTAAAAATAGCTGAGAAAAGAAGAGAAGCCAAAGGGAAAAGGAGAAGAGGAAAGATATACCCATCTGAATGCAGAGTCCCAAAGAATAGCAAGAAGAGATAAAGCCTTCCTCAGTGATCAATGCCAAGAAATAGAGGAAAACAACAGAATGGGAAAGACTAGAGATCTCTTCAAGAAAATTAGAGATCCCAAGGGAACATTTCATGCAAAGATGAGCACAATAAACGACAGAAATCGTATGGACCTAATAGAAGCAGAAGATACTAAGAAATGGTGGCAAGAATACACAGAAGAACTATACAGAAAAGATCTAAATGACCAAGATAACAATGGTGGTGTGATCACTCACCTAGAGCTAGACATCTTGGAGTGTGAAGTCAACTGGGCCTTAGAAAGCTTCACTATGAACAAAGCTAGTGGAGGTGATAGGACTCCAGCTGAGCTATTTCAAATCCTAAAAGATGGTGCTGTGAAAATGCTGCACTCAATATGCCAACAAATTTGGAACTCAGCAGTAGCCATAGGATGGGAAAAAGTCAGTTTTCATTCCAATCCCAAAGAAGAGCAATGCCAAAGAATGTTCAAACTACCACACAATTGTACTCATTTCACATGCTAGCAAAATAATGCTCAAAATTCTCCAAGCCAGGCTTCAACAGTACATGATCTGAGAACTTCGAGATATTCAAGCTGGATTTAGAAAAGACAGAGGAATCGGAGATTAGATTGCCAGCATTCATGGGATCATGGAGAAAGCAAGAGACTTACAGAAAACCATCTACTTCATTGACTACATTAAAGCCTTTGACTGTGTGTCACAACAAACTGTGGAAAATTCTGAAGGAGATGGGAATACGAGACCACTTTACCTCCCTGCTGTGAAACCTGTATGCAGGTCAAGAAGCAACTGTTAGAACTAGACATGGAACAACAGACTGCTTCCAAATTGGGAAAGGAATATGTCAAGGCTGTATATTGTCACCCTGCTTATTTAACTTATAAGTAGAGTACATCATGTGAAATGTCGGGCTGGATAAAGCACAAGCTGGAATCAAGATTGCTGGGGGAAATATCATAAGTTGGTTTTGCAGATGACACCACCCTTATGGCAGAAAAAGAAGAACTAAAGAGCCTCTTGATGAAGGTGAAAGAAGACAGTGAAAAAGCTGGCTTAAAATTCAACATTCATAAAACAAAGATCATGGCATCTGGTCCCATTACTTCATGGTAAATAGATGGGGAAACAATGGGAACAGTGACAGACTTTTTCTTGGGCTCCAAAATCCCTGCAGGTGGTGACTGCAGCCATGAAATTAAAAGACTCTTGCTCTTTGGAAGGAAAGCTATGACAAACCTAGACAGTGTGTTAAAAAGCAGACACATTACTTTGCTGACAAATGTCCATCTTGTCAAAGCTATCGTTTTTCCAGTAGTGATATATGGATAGGTGAGTTGGACCATAAAGAAGGCTGAGCACTGAAGAATTTATGCTTTTGAACTATGGTGTTGGAGAAGACTCTTGAGAGTCCCTTGGACTGCAAGATCAATTCAGTCAATACTAAAGGAAATCAATCCTGAATATACATTGGTTGCACTGATGCTGAGGCTGAAACTCCAATACTTTGGCCACCTGATGCAAAGAATGGCCTCATTGGAAAAGACCCTGATGCTGGGAAAGATTGAAAGCGGGAGGAGAAGGGGACAATAAAGAATGAGATGGTTGGATGGCATCACCATCTCGATGGACATGAGTTTGAGCAAGCCCTGGGATTTGGTGATGGACAGGGAAGCCTGGCCTGCTGCAGTCCACGGGTCACAAAGAGTCAGACCTGACTGAGTGACTGAACAACAGCAACAACTGATGCCCGTGAATACTGGAGGCAGTTGCAACCACATGTGGCAGTGCAGATTCCATGTAGGGTCTTGTGCTTGGATATATCAATTATTTTTTGTAGTCATCCTTTCCCTTTTCCTAGCTATTTCAAAAAGGTTTGTTGCTGGAACTTTCTCAGTTTAGTTCATTGAGATAGATTGTGACAAAATCACAGGGGAAATGAAAATCACCTAGAGATCAGAGCACAGTAGCCCAAACTTGAAAAATTGATGAGTATTTAGATCACCCTCTTGGAGAGAGAGTGAATCAGGCTTTGCTTTTTCATTTGTTGGCTTATTGAGGGCTAGTTGTATTATGTTAGTCTCTATCACTTGTGTTGTTGCTACCTGGGGTTCTAAATGTGTAAGAAATTAATATGCTGTTATCAGAGACCCTAAGAGGTAAACTGGTATAGAAGTTTGTATTTTTGGTTGTCCAGAATACTTGATATAGTTCCTGTCTTTAGGGAAAGTTCACCATCAATGGGTTTCCTCAGAAAGCAGATCCAAACATTTGAGTGGTAATACCAATTGCCCATTGTAGGAGAACTGGGGGTACAAAATGCATCGTCTGTGACTACTGGGGACAAGGCTGATGTTTTCCCCAGATGAAACAAATGCTGCAATTTTAGGTTTTGCCCTGTCTGTGCAGTACTCTGATTTGATTCTCTAACATTTCTGGAGAATCTTTAAGCTTACATACTTTTTTACATAATGCATGATCAAATTTATTTTGATAAGATGGTTCACAGTAATAATATCAGACAAAATGAATTTGATCACAAGTTGATTCAGGCATCACATGTTCAAAAATAGGGTGATTTCAATTTTTCAAATTAACTGAGATAATCTATTGTCATATTTATTTTGCTAGCAAAATATTATGCTGTATCTTTAGCAGTGTTAAAAATAATTTTACCTTAAATGAGAAGCCTGTCAATGATAACAAAAGTGGTTAAATGAGCTTACATACTTTAATAAACTGTTTTTAAAAAATATGAACTAGTTTGTCTTTGCTTTTTGCAAGTAAAAACACTGACTGATAAAGGGTTGTTGTTTAGTCACTAAGTCACATCTGACTTTTTTGGAACTGTATGGATTGTAGTCCACCAGGTTCCTCTGTCCATCAGATTTTTCAGGTTAGAATACTGGAGTGGGTTGCCATTTCCTTCTCCAAGGGATCTTCCTGACCCAGGGATCAAGCTCATGTCTGTTGCATCAGCAGGTGGTTTCTTTATCACTGAGCCACCAGGGAAACCCCTTAAAGGTTGCTATGTGACTTAAATGAGCCAGCCTACATAAAGCACTTAGTACAGTTCCTGGTTAGGGCTTCCCAGGTGGTTCGAGTTGTAAAGAACCTGCCTGCCAATGTAGGAGACATAAGAGATGAGAGTTTCATCCCTGGGTTCAGGAAGATCCCCTGAAGGAGGGCATAGCAACCCACTCCAGTATTCTTGTTTGGAGAATCCCATGGACAGAGGAGCCTGGCAGGCTACAGTCCATGGGGTTGCAAAGACTCAGACATTACTGAAGCAACTTAACACACACACACACACACACACAGAGTTCCTGGTTATTATTATATAATAACTGTACACTATATGAGAGTGAGTTGTGAGTGAGTTATAGAGTGATCAGAAAGAATATAAAAGAAAACAATGGTTACCTCTGCATAGTGATATTACTTGAGAATATTTTAATACATATTTATGGGACCTCCTGAGATAGATAATAAAACGCAAATAGCAAAAGTAAATACAGTAGCAAAAAAAAAAAAAAAGAATAACACAAATATAAATGAAGTTTGAGTGTTTTATACCATTTCAGAACTGAAAGAATCCTTTGAATTATGTTGGCTTCCCTGGTAACTCAGCTGGTAAAGAATCTGCCTGCAATGCAGGAGACCCTGGTTTGATCCCTGGAGAAGGGACAAGCTACCCACGCCAGTTTTCTTGGGCTTCCCTGGTGGCTCAAATGGTAAAGAATCCGTCTGCAATACAGGAAACCTGGATTTGATCCCTGAGTTGGGAAGATTCCCTGAAGAAGGGACAAGCTACCCACTCCAGTATTCTGGTCTGGAGAATTCCATGGAGAGGCGAGTCTGGTAGGCTACAGTCCATGGGTCACAAAAGAGTCAGACATGACTGGGCAAATTTTAGTTTCACTGTAGCTGCTGCTGCTGCTAAGTTACTTCAGTCGTGTCTGACTCTGTGCGACTCCATATACAGCAGCTCACCAGGCTCCACCGTCCTTGGGATTCTCCAGGCAAGAACACTGGAGTGAGTTGCCATTTCCTTCTCCAATGCACGAAAGTGAAAAGTGAAGTCACTCAGTCGTGTCCGACTCTTCGCAACCCCATGGACCACAGCCTACCAGGCTCCTCCATCCATGGGACTTTTCAGGCAAGAGTACTGGAGCAGGTTGCCATTGCCTTCTCCATTCACTTTAGAATTACTGCCAAAGTTAAAATGAGGACATTTTTTAAATTCTATATGCAAAGGAGAAAAACAAATATAATAAAAAATTTGGCCTAAACCTTTTCATAGTAAACATTTAATATTATGAAGAAATAATGATTTGAATCTTCGTAGGTTAATAGAACATTCATGTTCCATAATACAGGACTTGTATTAGGTTGGTGCAAAAGTAATCACGGTCTTTTGCATTGCTGAAACTTACCATTTAATATTGGAATACTTTCTAAATAAATGTGATTATATGTCATTTTAACGTGCATTTTTTGCTTTATGATTTTTGCTAATGACTGATTACTTGCTGTGTATTTTATATTTATTTTAGGCCAAGGAATTGATGTTAGATGAAAAGCAAATTTGAGCATTTTTCTTATTCGAATTCAAGACGGACTGTAAAGCAATGGAGACAACTTGCAACATCTACAACACATTTGGCCCAGGAACTACTAAGGAACATACAGTGCAGTGGTGGTTCAAGAAATCTGCAAAGGAGACAAGAGCCTTGAAGATGAGGAGTGCAGAGGCCAGCCCTCAGAAGTTGACAACGACCAACTGAGAGCAATCATCTAAGCTGGTCCTCTTACAACTACACGAGAAGTTCCTGAAGAACTCAGTGTCAACCATTTTATGGTCATTCAGCATTTGAAGCAAAGTGGAAAGATGAAAAAGCTCAATAAGTGGGTGCCTCATGAGCTGACCGAAAATCAAAAAAATTGTCATTTTGAAGTGTCTTCTCTTATTCTATGCGACAACAACAAACCATTTCTTGGTCGGATTGTGATGTATGACAAAAAGTGGATTTTGTACAATTGGTAATGACCAGCTCAGTAGTTGGAGAAACTCCAAAGCACTTCCCAAAGCCGAACTTGCACCAAAAGTCATGGTCACTGTTTGGTGGTCTGCTGCCTGTCTGATCCACTAAAGCTTTCTGAATCCCAGCGAAACCATTACATCTTAGAAATATGTTCAGCAAATTGATGAGATGCACCAAAAACTGCAACACCTGCAGCTGGCATTGGTCAACAGAAAGGGCCTGATTCTTCTCCATGGCAACACCCACGCAACCAATACTTTAAAAGTTGAATGAATTGGGCTATGGAGTTTTGCCTCATTCATCATATTCACCTGACCTCTCAACAACCAATGACCACTTTCTCAAGCATCTCGACAACTTTTTGCAGACAAAATGCTTCCACATCCAGCAGGAGGCAGATAATGCTTTCCAAGAGTTTGTCAAATTCCAAAGCACAGATTTTTTATGCTACAGGAATAAACTTATTTCTTGTTGGAAAAAATGTGTTAATTATAATGGTTCCTATTTTGATTAATAAATGTGTGTTTCCGCCTAGTTATAATGATTTAAAATTATGGTCTGAAACCATAATTACATATGCATGAACATAATAGTAAGATTAATAGAGAATCCATTTATAAGATTTTAGATATTTGAACCTTAACATGATGGCTACCAGTTTACATTCTCACTCTCCTGCAATATGTCAGAAAACTGGTCCTCCTTACATATTTCAGTAGATAGCAACTATATTTTCATTTCCATAGGGCAAAAACTTCCAACTCATATATTGAATACATTTTTTTCATTCCCTCTCAGCTATCATACTGGTCCAAGTCACCATCATCTCTTGAAATAGCCTCTCCACTACATCAACCCTTGCCTCCCTGAATGAAGCACCCAGAATCATTTCAGTGAAAAGTAAGGTCTGATCAGATCTTATCTTTGTTTCAAACAACTCCTTTGTTCCAAACCCTCTGATGGCTTGCTGTTTCATTCAATAAAGAGAAAGCCCTTACAATGACCTATATTAGTGATATAATTCATAAAATAATGAATAAGTGAACACTATTCTTATAGAACATTATGTTTACACATTTATCATGCATATACATATATAACTGTATATATACATATGCTGCTGCTGCTACTGCTGCTGCTGCTGCTGCTAAGTCACTTCAGTCGTGTCCGACTCTGTACGACCCCATAGATGGCAGCCCACCAGGCTCTGCCATCCCTGGGATTCTCCAGGCAAGAACACTGGAGTGGGTTGCCATTTCCTTCTCCAATGCATGAAAGTGAAAAGTAAAAGTGAAGTTCCTCAGTCATGTCTGACGCTTCACGACCCCATGGACTGAAGCCTTATATGTATAAAAACTATATATGTATCTATAACCACGGTTGACTCTCTGTATCCACAAGTTCTGCATCTGCAGATTCAACCAACCATGGATCAAAAATATTTGGGAACAAAAAATTCCAGAAAGTTCCAAAAAAGTAAAACTTGAATCTATTGCACTGGCAAATATTTCCACAGCATTTACACCATCCACCCCAATTTCACGTCCTCTCTTCTCCCTCCTGCCCAATAAGCTCCAGCCAGACTGGCCTCCTCTGTTTCTTATCTTCAAAATTTCAAGCACCCTTTCACTTTAGGGCCTTAATCCTTGCTGTTCCCTCCACCTGGAACATTCTTACTAAAAATACTTGCATGTATCAATCCCACACTTCCATCAAGTGTCTGTTCAAAGGTCATAACAAAGGAGCCTTCGCTGGTCATCCTACATGAAATCAGATCACCTCCCTGCCACCAACTCCCCATATCTCCTTCCTTTTGCTTTACCTGTGCTACAGCATTTGTCTTCATATGACATTTTAAACATTTTGCTGTCTGATTGGCCTCCCCCCAATAGTAAATAACCCACATGAGGACAGGGATTTTTTTTTTTTAATTTTGTTCCTCTTCTATATGCTAAGCAATCAGAAGTACAAGTGATCAAAAATATTTGTTGAATGAATGAAAGCATCTCACTAAAAATCTCCAACTCAGACGGATGATAGAAAATGATTAACTGTCAACTGGCTGAGTAAGTTTTAAGCAGAACTATGTAAGAATTAAATTGATTGAATAAACAGGCACACAAGGCAAATAGATAGTTTTAAATAATTTATAAATAGTAAGGGCCTGTCCTGATGATGGTTTATAAATTATTAACCTACTCTATTCTTAGCAGGATTTAGCAATCAACTGAGACTAATTTTTAGATATGAAGTTCTCTGAATTCACGGAGATATCTCTTTGAGCTAGTATAAAAATTCAAAGGCAGGAGAATTATTTACATTTTTACAGTTTCATGGAACTGTATCATATCTCCACATCTTCACCTTCCTTCCTTCCTCTGCTCTCTCTTTCTTCCTCCTTCCCTTCATTTCTTACCCTCCCTCCATTCCTTTCATTTTATCTCATGTTATTTATCATTAAAATATTCAGGCATTGCAATTTAGTGCTAAATAAACCCTGAAATGACTTCTCTCTCTATTTTTACTAAATAGAGTATTAGTCATTCAGTCGTGTCCGACTTTTTGTGACCCCATGGTCTGTAGCCTGCCAGGCTCCTCTCTAGGCAAAAATACTGGAGTGGGTTGTCATTTCCTCCTCCAGGAGTTACTAAATAGAAGCACCATGGATTTCTATGCTCTCTATTCACTTCTATAATAAACAAGTCATCCACATTCTATACTAAACAAGTCATCCACATCCCTATAAACAGGAAACATTGGAGATCTTCAGAGAACAAATGACCACACTCAAACATACTGTTTGGAAATGGTTAGATAGGATTGAAATGGGAATAATGTAACAGATTTTAGAAAATTTCCTTTGGCTAAAATATATCAAGGACTAAACCTTTCTGGCAAAGATAATAGCATGTAAAAATAACATGTTACCTGAACAAGTGTTCTTTTAAACATGAAAGTTGACTTTTTATTGGACTACTATTATTACTAGGACTTCTCTGCGCATTTGATTATATATATGCTTCCCCGGTAGCTCAGCTGGTAAAGAATCCACCTGCAATGCAGGGGACCTCGGTTCGATTCCTGAGTTGGGAAGATCTCCTAGAGAAGGGATAGGCTACACACTCCACAATTCTTGGACTTCCCTGGTGCACTCAGATGGTAAAGAATCCACCTGCAATGTAGGAGACACTGGTTGGGAAAATCCCCTGGAGGAGAGTATGGCAACCCACTCTAGTATTCTTGTCTGGAGAATTCCCATGGACAGAGGAGCCTGGTGGACTACAGTCAATGGGGTCTGAAAGAGTTGGACATGACTGAATGACTAAGAACAACACATATATGTATATACATTTGGTGAAATATATATATACACACACACATATATATGTATACTAAAATAAAATCTTCATTCCCAAGGAGCTCACAATCTAGAACTCCTTTGCCCAGTTAGGTAGGACCAAGTGTATGTATACAAAATGGGGAAATACAAAGAAATTACTGATAATTGTTTCTGTTAGAAGCCATTGCTATGAATTATAAAATTATGGACATATGCTCACATTCTCCTCTTGGAAAATAAATATGCAATTCACACATGTTCTTCCTTAGCTGTCTTTCCACTAAAGATGATGTGTGATATAGATGAGTCATGGAACCCTGAATGCTTTGCATGGTGCCCAACGCACAGCCAGTGCTAAATAAATGTTAGTTGAATAAATGGGCAATCAATTAATATTTGAACTATAGTATATGCATGTCTTATAACTTAAATATTAGAAAAAAATTGCTCAAAATATCCAAATTTTCATTATTACAGTGTGAAAAAAATATTTTTGAAATGTCTCCAGCCACATCATTTTTTAACTCACATTTGTGTGTGCTGTTCATTTCCTTTACTCATTTGATATTAACAAAAGCCTTGAAGATAAAAGGTTAGGAATAATATATACTTGTTCTTAAATATGAAGAATGAAAAGTCAGAAAAGTCACGTGACTTGTCCTAGGCTATTGAGGGTTCTGAATCTGACCTTGACTGCAGGTCTGCTGGCTCCTTGTTTAAGGCAAATTTAGTGACATCCAGTACTATTTCAGAAGTTTTATGACACTAAGTCATCTATAAGTTTAGTATTTTCATTACTCAGATCACTGCCCTTCTTCTTTAAGTGGTAGTCTGACAAAATAATGAAAGAAGTAAATACTGTTAAATCGAAGAGTATGTTAGTGGTCACTGAGCACAATGAATCATTATCCAGTGTTGCTGTGTTACACAGAGTTGGTGGTGGTTTAGTCATTAAATTGTGTCCGACTCTTGTGATCTCATGGACTGTAGCCTACCAGGCTTCTCTGTACAGGGAGAGGCATCTAGAAACCACTAACTCTAAAGTCTTTGTAAGTTTTCAGCCATACATCCACCCTCCACTCTTTATCCTTTAACACAGATATGGTGAATTTCACTTAGAACAACTTTCTGAATTGTCTTCAAAAGTCTAAGCTAGAAAATCAAAAGTCAGATCAAAACTGTCTACAGAAAATTAACTCATTAAAATTCTCACAGGAGATTTTTGAGTTCAGTGGCTTGCATAAGATGAAATGGACCTTTTTTTTTTTTTTAATTCATACATATGTAAATAAAACAATCAGACTCTCTAGGCACCCAGGAAATTTTCATGTCTTCTTTTTCTGTGTGTAGGTAAAAAAATGAAGCACATTTCTTAAAAAAACGTAGGACATTTAAACATTTTTATAATTATTTTGCACACCCCATTGTGCTTTAAATAATTTTTGCAGTTAAGCAACCTATTAATGTTTCAAAATATATTTTCCAAACAGATTACACTGTCCCAATGGCAATGGAACATGATAGGCTTTCAGATTAAATTTAACTCTGAACCAAAAGATTTGATACAGATTCTCTTTCCTAGAAACCAAGAATCCTCAGGGGTGGGTTTTATTTCCATTTCTTCTCACTATAATGCTCTAGAATTCTGGATTCAACCTGACATTTTATCCTTTCTTATCTGTGAAATGGGTCTCATTACCAGAAGTGAATTCAGGTTTGTGGGACCCAAAATTTACACATTTGAAGAGGTCTTCTTTAAGAAACACAGTACCAAAGTATGTACTCTATAAGGCTTTGACAGTGACCTGAGAGACAATGGCTCTTAATCATGTTCACAGTTATACCTACTTCTGCTAATAGCCATACCATCTGACATTAAGGTAAGATGCCGTATATGCTGAAGGGACATTCACAAATAACAAACTTTTATTCTTTTACCTGTCCCATACTTCTGAAAGAATTGATAGTTATAGTACATTTCCTGTCCTGCAATCCTATCTTTCTACACGTCATGCAATTTAGCAGTCACTTTAGAAGAACAGGTTGGTTTCTACCTATAGGTGAGAGATTAAGACCACATCTACTCAGTCACCCTATTTGCATCATACATGCCAGAAAGTAGAGAAACATGATATTGATTATAATAAAGCATTAACTTAGATATAGAAATTCCATTCACAAGCCATTTATAGAGAGTTACAAGTGTGCAAAGTCACATAGGTATATAGGTGGGTAAATAAAGTATCTAAAAGGTTGCTTGTTGGTATTAGAGACAGATTGATATCTACAAGTTAAAAGTATCACAGTTTATAAAAAATGACAGGGATTTCCTTGGCGGTCCAATAATTAGGACTTCATGTTCTCATTGCTAAGAGCCTGGGTTTGATTCCTAATCAGGGAACTAAGATCTCACATGTGGCCAAAAAAAAAAAAAAGGAAAAAATACAAGCTGAGAGCTTTAAAGAGTGTACCAGTGGAAACAATTCAGAACTTTACTTGGAAAAAAAAGCAACCCAGTATCTTTAAGATGGAAGGCTGAGGGAACTTGTTTTAAACATACATACAATGAAAAAGGGGGTGACCCAGACTGAGATTTCACTGGACAAGCAGGTGTTCTCATGTGTCTGGGACGACTTTGTGTGCCTTTGTGAGTTCAGACTCACGGTATCATCCTCCATCAGAATAGTTTTTAATAACCCTGGAGGGACTGCTGAAGTCCCAACACATCTTGAACCTGAAGCTGTTTTCAACATGTTGAGAGGCCAACCCGAATGTACTCAGATTCTTAATTTTCTTTATTAGCACCAAATATGAAAACACTGAAAGAAAGCATTTAACATAAATTCACATAGTTGTGGCAGTTCGCCACACTAATTCAACTTGCTGCTGTCAAGCACTCTTGTTAGTCAGAGCTAAAAATAAACAGTATTCTTCAAAATGATTCATTAGGTTATTTCCGAATCAATGTTAAAATCCTGACAAAATGGCATTGACTTCAAAGGTTTAATAACTTCTAAAATAACAATTTTATTGTTTGCAAAGAAACTGTACATTCAATCTTGATTTAATTTATTTGGGGTGGCAACAGTTTCTTATTAATAACAAGAAATACTGAGTGTGAACAAAAATAAAACCGATCCATCCATTTTTGACAACAGACAGTAAATATCCACCAGTTTTACTAAATCCTCCACTGAATAACTTTCCTCTGTTGCTTTGATTTCTGCCAGTGGATGTGATTTGAAAAAACCTGAACTTGAGTAGAACTCTTCACTAGTCAAAAGTAAACATAGGCTCTGATACGAAAGAAAACAAATAAGAATTTGACTGCCATTTATTACCAGTCAGACTCCTCTGTTTGAAATTAGATTATACACATCTCCCTTGGGTCAGTGCCCCTTGCAGTGGCACTCCAAAATTTCTACACAGGAAATGCTCAGGGCTTGAAATCTGATTGTAAGTCAGGGAGGAGAAAGTAAAGACCTCTTCTGACCTTGCACTGACAGTTTTTACTTAGTTTGTGTATTTTTGACAGTCAGAAACTCAGAAAAACCTTCCTAACACATCACCCCCTTGGTACTGCCAACTGTTTCTTGGTTTACCCTAAGAAGCCCACTCTTGATCTGTCTTCTCTCCTGCCAAAAAGCTGGGCAGAGATGTTCATGATTGAGAAAGACTGCAAATGATCTCTCTCATTCTCTCTACAGTCCATAATACACATGGGCTTCACTGGCTTAGCTTCCTATAGGATTTGAATGCTACTCTTTCATCTTTCATCCACTGTTTCAGGAACCAGTAACAGAAAATCCAACTCTGAATTTCTTCAGAAATACTGTTGCAAACATCATCCTTGGTTTCCAGCTGCCTTTATATAACAATAATCACCCAACACAATGACTGGCATTCTAAAAGTATGTTCATAGATAATGTTCTACTTCTCCCAGCAACACTGGGTCATGTGTTTGCTTCTGCTCATCTTCAGATGAAACTGAGGCTTGGAGAGGTTCACATACATAATAAGACTGCAGAAATAAGGAGGTGTGGCAAAGATAATAATAGGTGTTCATCAAACTGTCCTTGTGCTTCCTTCCAGGAGGCTAAGTACATTTGCCAACCTCTCTTGGAGTTAGATCTCATTCCATTGAAGGCAAACTTCCAGTGGCCTTTAAAGTCTCCCACACAATCTTCCAAGCCTTCATTTAACTTTCAGCTCCTGGCCAGATGCAGAGATTTAAGTGAATGTCACTGATGCCCTAGGAGTTGTTAGTGTCTGTGTGGAATAATCTGGATCTTTGAATGTCTACCTAAAGAAGGACACACCCTTAATCCTGCTAACACAGCTGGACTTGAAAATGAGTGAGAATGAAAGCTTTATTAAGAAAGCTGATGGAAGTTTTAGGATTTTTTGTTAAAGTAGGTGGAGCATCCTTGCTAGTACAGTGGAGCCAGTACTATCAGCCTTTCCCACCTTATTCAGCTCCATGCACTCCCTTGCACTTTACATTCTAGGGATGACAACTTACCAGGACATCGTTCTCAGGTTCACCTGCCAACAAACTCTCAGTTTTTCTCCAAGTTTTACTTGTAAATGCTGTCTCAAGGGTAATGCTATCCTTGATGCCACTTTCCCCCTCTGTTCTCACCACATGCTGTTTATCCCTAAAACCTGGTAAGTTGCATGAGAATTTCCAAGCATGTGGTTGTGAGCAAGTCACTTTCCCTCTCTGAGCTTCCACTTATGTGCCAAGCTCTGTTGACCTTTTCACTTAATCCTCACAACATTTGAAGCACACACTAGCAGGATCTTCAGTTTAAGATGGAGAAATGGAGACCTAGATAATTGCTTGAAGCTCCACAGTTGTTATATAGCAGAATCTCAACTTTCACAGGATTGAATCAGAGGATTTTATCCCCATGACTGTCCACTTCACTATCTGGAGAGCAGAGGTCTAAATAATTTCGGTATCCCCCGTACTGAATATCCTGCTGTATCTAGTGTAGAGGGATGAACATATCAGAACCAGAATCAAGTTCCTCTGATTCTGGTTCCAAGCCTTTCCTCTACTATGTTATACTGCCTCCTACTACAGATGATTTTGAACTGTGGTATTGGAGAAGATTCTTGAGAGTCCCTTGGACTGCAAGGAGATCAAACCAGTCAATCCTCAAGGAAATTAGTCCTGAATATTCATTGGAAGGACTGATGCTGAAGCTGAAACTCCAGTACTTTGGCCACCTGATGCAAAGAACTGACTCATTGGAAAAGACCTTGATGCCAGGAAAGATTGAAGGCAGGAGGAGAAGGGGACAACAGAGGATGAGATGGTTGGATGGCATCACCGACTCAATGGACATGAGTTTGAGCAAGCTCTGGGAGTTGGTAATGGACAGGGAAGCCTGGCGTGCTGCAGTCCACAGGATCTCAAAGAGTTGGACATGACTGAGTGACTGAAATGAACTACAGATGCAAATTTATCACAGAAACAAGTGCTTCCTTCATATCCGCTACATAGTAAGCATCAAGTAAATATTGGTGAATGAATTAAAGGGATCACAATAGCAAAACAAAAACAAAATCTAATCTTTATAACCACAAATTCCCTCCCAGGAAGATGGAACCTATCAAATAGAAATACATTTTATGCTTCTGAATATTTTTGTGGATCTTAGAGATGCAGGCTTGATGATCAAGCCTGGAGAGACAAACAAATCTGCATAAGAGAAGGTAAGAATCTGAAGTTCTCAGAGCAATTATGGATGGAGGTGGGGAGGTGAGAAGTAGGAGGGGAGAGGAGAAAGCAGCAGGGGTGGGGGTGGCACAGTGGTGTGAGGTTAGAGGCAACATGGGAGAAGAGTGTTGATGAACACCCAGAGAAGGGTGGCCAGGGCACATTTTCAGAGTAGGAATGTCTACTGTTGAACTTGACACTGTGAACACTTTAAAAATGCAAATTCCTCCTCCATAGGTCTATAATTTCAAAATTCTGCATCAAGTCTACTAGCTTTTCAAAGAGTTTCTGGCTTCTTTGCTGGAAAAAACATCCACGATTCACATTTGAGTTGATTCTAGGAGGGAATAGAAAGACAGGACTCCTAGAAGCAGAATCCCAACATCAATGCTGCACATGAGAAGGGACATTCTCCACTGACTGGCAAAAGTCTTAGAAAGGGTGTCAGATGACAAGAAGATATATCATAAGAGTTCATGTCCATTTATCATGCACCCAATGTCTTGGTGATGCCCACTGATCTCTGGGTTACTGGAAGTATTAGAAAGTCCTAATTTTTATAACATAGCAGGAATCTAAAGGCAGGTTTGCCTTCAATGAATGAGATGCTGCAAGAAAAAATATCTCATCATCAGCATGGGCAATGAATTACAAAGAGCTAAATATACTTTTATGGAGGGATGCCGAGGGAAAGGAGTTAGATATTTTAACACATTTCCTGAGAGGAGATGGAAAAAAAAAAAAAAGGCTGTGTACCTCACATTGAAGTGAGCAAGGAACAGCAAAATAGTAATTTCTCCCTTCATGCAGGATGAGGAGCCATGCTCATCTAGGAAGCAAGCAACTTTAAAGTAACAGCTTCATGCACCATGGAGAGAGAGACTTCCAGGCAGCAATCAGTAGGGAATGCATCTTTCTGGGGCCTTGCATTTAAAACTGCCTCCATGACAGTGGCATTGCTCCTTCATTTGAATGTATAGGCAGTGGCACAGGCGTTGGCAGAACTGAAAGTCACATCTCCAGCATTCACACAGATTGCCTAATTAGCAGTGAAGAGCAGAAACTGTCAGGGCACCAGTAACATCTGCACTTTCAAGGCAGAGTTTCCCACATGTGCCAGCATAGAAGGTGAAAGCTCTCTGCAATGCGTCTGCTCTAGGCAGCCGACACTCTGATGTGGACACGATCTACATATGCACCTGCAGAACCCGGAGGCCCATCGCAGATCAGCCACCCTCCTGGTGCAGCAGGCCCCACTTCACGGTGCTAGGGCCTTTGGTACAGTTTTGCTTTCTGGACATTCAGCAGCATCCTTATGCTATGCTTACCCACCTCTTTCATATCTATTTTTAAAAGATGAAAACAGTTAACAGCAACACACGACATCAGTTCCCTTCTGTTCCCAGTCTGGGAAAGGCATGATGTGAATCAGACCTTGAAGGGTTGAGCATGCCAGCCTGCCACTCGGTTTCCTAGCTGAGACCCAGCTCTGATCGCCTGGACAGAAACAATAGGAGAGCCCCCTGTGTGTCTCAGCCAGCCCTCCTCTGTAACTTGTCACACTGAGAAATGGGCAGGGAGGCACCCCCTCCCCCTGCCTCCCCTCCCAGCCTTCTGCTATTCTAGTTAAGGATCAGGGGACTGAAAGAAGACAGGAAGACATGAGAGGGAAAGAAGTGCTCAGCAGTTTAGCACCAATGATCACAAGCAGCTCCGACTGTCTAATCATGGGATTGGCCCGAGTTGAAAGGCAGCCTGGGCAGAGAGGACCACCAGCTATTCTGGGAGGCCTAGCCACCTGCCATTATGAGGGGTATGCCAGTCCTGTCACTGTCACGAGAGAACGCACAACACAACCTCTGAAGTCTAGCACTGGAAAGGGACACCAAAGGCCCCTTGATTCCCTCAGGGAAGGAGCGAGGAGATGCCTCTTGATATTTTTGTCCAGGTTCAGCTCATGGGGGGCTTCCTCTGTGGCTCAGCTGGTAAACAATCTGCCTGCAGTGTGGGAGACCTGGGTTCGATCCCTGGGTTGGCAAGATCCCCTGGAGAAGAGAAAGGCTACCCACTCCAGTATTATGGCCTGGAGAATTCCATGGACTGTATAGTCTATGGGGTCTCAAAGAATCAGACACGACTGAGCGAGTTTCACTTTCAGCTCATCAGTTCACAGGACCAGCTCTGTGACGCATCCCCGGTCTCTGCAGCTCACAGCAATGCCTTCTCCCTCCAGAAAACAGACTTCCAATCCAGTGGCTACAATGTGAGCAGCAGTGTGGCACAGTGGTTCTCGTCCATCAGGTAGTGTTCCTCACATTCCTATTCAATGTTTGGAGGGTGAACCTTTCCCTCTCTCTCCCTGCACACCGGCAGCCAGCTATAAAATTACTCCCTTTAGATAGGAGTCACGTCTCTTCCTCCATCTCTTCACAACCTTCTCTCTGCATGAGGAAGAGCCAGTCATCTCATGGGTTAGTAAGATTCAGACTCAAACCTCCCCAGTGAGAGGGGAGAATGAATGAAACATCTGTGCTCACTTGCACCCTCTACCTGCAGTTCTATCTACACTGTGAGGCAGCTGGGATCCTCCAGGCACAGGGATCTCAGTTCCAACTACTCCCAAGTGCAGGGCCCAGGGTCTAGACTTGCCAAGAAGGAATAGGAGGCCTGTTTTATGTCAAGTCAGCTACTTCAGCCATGAGAGAAGATATTTGTATTTCCTGACTTCAGTGCATATATCTCAGGGAAGACTATGGGAAGGAAGAAATATTCCTCTGCCCTTTTAGGTTCTTCTAACTGGTCTAAGAATTAGATTGACATAAGACAGATTAACAGAAAAAAAAATTACACATAAGTTAAAAAACGTGTATACCTGGGAGAGACCCAGGAGAACTGAGTAACTCAAAAAAATGGCTGAAACCCTCACCTTAAACACCATCTTTAGCTAAAGACAAAAGAGGTAGTGATTTGAGACTTCCAAAAATGGGAGAAGGCAATTCAGAAGGAGATGGAAAAGCAAATGTTTGGTAAATAAATGTTTGCTGGGCCAGGCAGAGACAATGGGACCCAGAGAGGAATTTTAACAAGCAGACTTGGCTAGGTCTGTCCCTGTCTATATACGTAGTTCATACTACAGTCTTATATGTGAGAATAGGTCCCTTCCTGGAACAGGTCCTCCATCCATACTCTTTAGGCAGTTAGTGGGGAGGTCAAAGATTCTTCCTGAGTCCTTTGGGCCTTGATTGTTTGCAGCTTGAAACAACCTACATGTCAAAGAGACATTCTTGGATGGCAAATTTCACTCCTTTACAAAAAATAGCTTAAAAAAACAACAACCCCAAAACACTATTCCCCCTTACACCCAGCAACAGATCATTTTAAACTATAGAAACTTGAGATCTAAGTAGCTTATGTAATTGCTCACTTGTTCCTTAACCCCTATGTTTCAGTTTCTTCAGCCTAATTTATTACATTTACACTAACTTTAGGCAGGAACTGTATCATCATTTTTTTTTAAATTAAGACAAGGTATAGGGCTGAGAATATTCAATAATGTATCAACACAGGAGATTTGCATTATTTAAAAATAATTCAAAGTAACTTTCTGTAAGGCAGGTACTGTAAAAAGCACTTTTATTTCACAACACACTGAATATTCATCACTGCTAAATAGGAATTCTCATACCCATTGTAAAGGCAATAAACAGTCTGAGAGGACCAAGGCAAATTGCTGAACTTCACACAACCAGAATGTGGCCAAGCTGGAATCTGAGCAAAGCTTTCTCTAAGTCAGCTTTTTGCATTTACCCACATTTTCTTACAATAGGTTGGAAAATTTCCTAATGATCTTCTAATCAGGAAAGAGGACAATCCCTCCCCCCATCTTTGCATGGCGACACCCCTCCATGAAGAACGACAGTGGCGAAAGAGCTAATCCTGAAGGCTATATGAGCCCATCATGGCATTTGGCACAGAGTAGGTATTTAATAGATTCTTGTAGGTTGAACAATAATGACAATTCTACCAAGAAAAAGTAAAGCATGACTCCATGTATTTTATAAACTATTGAATTACACTCCATTGGAGAAGATCTGTTATCCTTAAGACCAAAAAAAGAAAAAAAAGCAGTATTTTTCAAAAGATCAAAAAAATGTATCTAAAATCATTTAATTTCTGGTTTTCCTCCTACTGTATTTGCTACTGTAACCACTGTGGCCTTCAGGGTCTTCATCTATACAGGGAGAATATTAATAATACCTGGCTCATCTTATAAGGTTGTAGATAGAGTGAAGGAGAGAAAATCCTTCTAGGGTATGCATCTATCACAGCACTTACGAGAATGTGATTTCATTATGTGGCTGCCTCCCACACTAGATTTTGAAATCTTTAAAGCAAAAAAAAATTGTATTCTACTTTGTGTTCACAGTATCTCTTAATATAAAAATCATTAAGTAATGATATAATTAATTCATAGAATAATGAACATACATTTCTCATAGAAGAGCATTATGACATTTATTTCTATACTTATTGTGTGCATATACAAGTCTATATATTGTATATTATTGATCCATATCTATAACTACATTTGCCCTTTGTATCTGCAAATTCTGTATTTGTGGATGCAACCAACAATGGATCAAAAAATACTTGAGGAAAAGAATTCCAGAACGCTCCATAAAGCAAAACTTGAATTGGCCGTGCACTGGCAACTATTTCCACAGTATTTACACTGTACCCACAGACCTCATTCTATTGTGCTTCACAGATACTACGTTTTTTTTGTTTGTTTGTTTGTTTTACAAATTGAAGGTTTATGGAAAATCTGTGCTGTCAGATGATTAGTATTTTTAATTTATGGTATGTACATGTTAGGCATAGTGCAATTGCATACTTAACAGACTACAGGACAGTGCAAACATAGCTTTTACATGCTTTGGGAAACCAAGAAATATGTGTGACTCACTGTATTCTAACCTTCACTTTATTGCAGCAGTCTGGAAGTGAACCCACAATATCGCCACAGTGTGCCAGTATTTACAAGCATATACAGAGCTCATTTACATTGTGTTAGGTGTTATATGTGATCTAGAGAGGATTTACCCCTTCTTGGATCACAGCCTTGTGGTGGCAGAGGGGCTTGTGTAACTCAGTGAAGCTATGAGCCACACCACACAGGGGCACCCAAGATGGATGGGTCAGAGTACAGAGTTCTGACAAAACATGGTCCACTGGAGAAGGAAATGGCCACCCACTCCAAAACTACTCTCTAGGCAGTAGTTTTGCCTAGAGAACCGCACGGACAGTAAAAAACGCAAAAAGATATGACACGGGAAGATGAGTCCTCCAGGTGGGAAGGTGTCTGATATGCTACTGAGGAAGAGTGGAGAAATAGCTCCAGAAAGAATGAAGCAACTGGGCTAAAGTAGAAACAATGCTCAGTTGTGGATGTGTCTGGTGGTGAAAGTAAAGTTTGATGCTGTAAAGAACAATATTGCATAGGAATCTGGAATCTTAAATCCATGAATCTAGATAAACTGAATGTGGTCAGGCAGGATGCAAGATAAAATATCAACATCTTAGGATTCAGTGAACTAAAGTGGACAGGAATGGGTGAATTTAATTCAGAGGACCATTACATCTACTACGATAGATAAGAACCCTTTAGAAGAAATGGAGTAGCCTTCATAGTCAACAAAAGAATCTGAAATGCAGTACTTGGGTGCAATCTCAAAAACAACAGAAGGCAGTGACCAAAACCATCCCAAAGAAAAAGAAATACAAGAATGCAAAGTGATTGACTGAGGAGACTTTACAAATAGCTGAGGAAAGAAGAGAAATGAAAGGCAAGGGAGAAAGGTAAAGATATACCCAAGTGAATACAGAGTTTGAGAGAATAGCAAGGAGAGATGAGGGCCTTCTTGAATGAACAGTGCAAAGAAATAGAGGAAAACAAAAGAATGGGAAAGACTAGAGATCTCTTCAAGAAAACTGGATATCAAGGGAACATTTCATACAAGGATGGGCATGATAAAGGACAGAAATGGTATGGACTTAAAAGAAACAAAAAGATACTAAAAAGAGGTGGCAAGAATACACAGAAGTATTAAAAAAAAAAAAAAAAAAGATCTTAATGACTGGGATAACCACGATGGTGTGGCCACTCACCTAGAGACAATCATCCTGGAGTGTCACGTCGAGTGGGCCTTAGGAAATATTACTATGAACAAAGCTAATGGAGGTGATAGAATTCCAGCTGAGCTATTTAAAATCCTAAAAGATGATGCTATTAAAGTGCTGCACTCAACATGTGAGCAGATTTGGAAAACTCAGCAATGGCGATAGGACTGGAAAAGGTCACTTTTCATTCTAATCCCAAAGAAGGACAATGACAAAGAATGTTCAAACTAGCCTACAATTGTGCTCATTTCACATGCTAGCAGAGTAATGCTCAAAATCTTTCAAGCTAACTGTCAGCAGTACATCAACCAAGAACTTCCAGATGTACAAACTGAGTTTAGAAAAGGCAGAGGAACCAAAGATTGAATTGCCCACATTCTCTGGATCATAGAGAAAGCAAGGGAATTTCAGAAAAGCAACTACTTCTACTTCATTGACTATGCTAAAGCCTTTGACTGTGTTAATCACAAAAAACTGTGGAAAATTCTGAAAGAGATGGGAATAGCAGACCACCTTACCTACCTCTTTAGAACCTGTACACAGGTCAAGAAGCAACAATTAGAACTAGACATGGAACAATGGACTGGTCCCAAATTGGGAAAGGAGTGTGTCAAGGCTGTATACTGTCATACTGCTTATTTAACTTATACTCAGAGTTTGGTTCAGTTCAGTTCATTTGCTCAGTCTTGTCCAACTCTTTGTGACTCCATGTACTGCAGCACATGTCCATTGAATTGGTGATGCCATCCAACCATCTTATCCTCTGTCATCCCCTTCTCCTCCTGCGCTCAATCTTTCCCAGCATCAGAGTCTTTTCAATGAGTCAGCTCTTCACATCAGGTAGCCAAACTATCGGGGTTTCAGCTTCAACATCAGTCCTTCCAATGTATATTCAGAACTGATTTCCTTTAAGATAGACTGGTTAGATCTCCTTGCAAGTCCAAGGGACTCTCAAGAGTCTTCTCCAACACCATAGTTCCAAAGCATCAATTCTTCAGTGCTCAGCTTTCTTTATAGTCCAACTCTCACATCCATACATGACTACTGGAGAAACCATAGCCTTGACTAGACAGACATTTGTTGGCAAAGTAACGTCTCTGCTTTTTAATATGCTGTCTGTTGCTGCTAAGTTGCTTCAGTTGTGTCCAACTCTGTGCAACCCCATGGACAGCAGCCCACCAGGCTCCCCCATCCCTGGGATTCTCCAGGCAAGAACACTGGAGTGGGTTGCCATTTCCTTCTCCAATGCATGAAAGTGAAAATTGCAAGTGAAGTTGCTCAGTCGTGTCTGACTCAGCGCCCTCATGGACTGCAGCCTACCAGGCTCCTCTGTCCATGGAATTTTCCAGGCAAGAGTACTGGAGTGGGTTGCCATTGCCTTCTCTGAGTATGCTGTCATCACTTTAACTGTTTCAGCTGGGTTGAAACAGTGGTTGGTTATCACTTTTCTCCAAAGAGTAAGCATCTTTTAATTTCATGGCTGCAGTCACCATCTGCAATGATTTTGGAGCCCCCCAAAATAAAGTCTGCCACTGTTTTCACTGTTTCTCCATCTATTTGCCATGAAGTGATGGGACTGGATGCCATGATCTTTGTTTTCTGAATGCTGAGCTTAAAGCCAACTTATTCACTCTCCTCTTTCACTTTCATCAAGAGGCTCTTTAGTTCTTCACTTTCTGCCATAAGAGTGGTGTCATCTGCATATCTGAGGTCATTGATATTTCTCCCAGCAATCTTGATTCTAGCTTGTGCTTCATCCAGCCCAGCGTTTCTCATGATGTACTCTGCATATAAGTTAAGTAAGCAGAGTGACAATATACAGCCTCGACGTACTCCTTTTCCTATCTGGAACCAGTCTGTTGTTCCATGTCCAGTTCTAACTGTTGCTTCCTGACCTTCATACAGGTTTCTCAAGAGGCAGATCAGGTGGTCTGTTATTCCCATATTTTTCAGAATTTTCCACAGTTTATTGTGATCCACACAGTCAAAGGCTTTGGCATAGTCAAAAAAGCAGAAATGGATGTTTTTCTGGAATTGTCTTGCTTTTTTGATGATCCAGTGGATGTTGGCGATTTGATCTCTGGTTCTTCTGCCTTTTCTAAATCCAGCTTGAACATCTGAAAGTTCATGGTTCACATATTTTTGAAGCCTGGCTGCTTGGAGAATTTTGAGCATTACTTTATTAGCGTGTTAGATGTGTGCACCCTGCTTACTTAACTTATATGCTGAATACATCATGCGAAATGCCAGGCTGGATGAATCACAAGCTGGAATGAAGATCGCTGGGAGAAGCATCAAAATCCTCAGATATTCAGTTGATATTACTCTAATGGCAGGAAGAGAAGACGAACTAAAGCGCTTTTTGATTAGGGTGAAAGAGGAGAATGAGGAAGCTGCCTTGAAAGTCAACATTAATAAAACAAGATAATAGCACCCAATCCCATAACTTCATGGCAAAAAGACAGGGAAAAAGCTGAAACAGTGACAGACTTTATTTTCTTGGGCTCCCAAAACACTGCCTACAATGACTATATCCATGAAATTAAATGACACTTGCTCCTTGGGAAAAAATCTATGACAAACCTAGACTGTGTATTAAAAAGCAGAGACATCACTTTGCCAGAAAAGGTATATGTAATCAAAGCTATGGTTTTTCCAGAAGTCACAGACATATGTGAGTTTTGAAGCATAAAGAAGGGTGAGCACTGAAGAATTGATGTTTTTGAACTGTGGTGTTGAAGAATCTTGAGAGTCCCTTGGGATGCAAAGAGATCAAATCAGTCCATCCTAAAAGAAATCAACCCTCAATATTTATTGGATGAACTGATGCTCAAGATCCAATACTTTGGCCAACAGATATGAAGAGCTGACTTATTGGAAAAGACCTGGATGATGGGAAAGTTTGCAGGCAAAAGGAGAAGGGAATGACAGAGGATGAGATGATTAGATAGAATCACCTGACTCAGTGGACATGATTTTGAGCAAATTCTGGGAGATAGTGGATGCCAGGGAAATCTGTCATGCTGCAGTCCATGGAGTTGCAAAGAATTGGATACAATGTAACTACCAAACAACAAGAGAGGATTTAAGGTATATAGGAGGATGTGCATAGGCTATATGCAAATACTAAACTATTTTACATAAGGGACTTGGGCATCCATGGATTTTTATATCTGCAAGGGTCCTAGAAGCAGTCTTCCATGGCTGACTTTACGTACATATAACTATGTCTATGTATATATCCATATGTACATATATATAAAACAAAGTGATTGAAATGTTTCCAAATTGACTTATTTTTAATTGAAAATTTTACTTTTAATTAATTTAATTTTATTTAAATTTATTTATTTTAATTGGAGGCTAATTACTTTACAATATTGTATTGGTTTTGCCATACATCAACATGAATCCACCACGGGTGTACATGTGTTCCCCATCCTGAACCCCCCTCCCACCTCCCTCCCCATACCATCCCTCTGGGTCATCCCAGTGCATCAGCCTCAAATATCCTGTATCCTGCATCAAACCTGGACTGGTGATTCCTTTCTAATGATCAGCTTCTCTGCCACTATCACACACTTACTTCATCAACTGTGCATTTGATGATGGTTGCACAGCTCTAGACATTTATAAAAAAATAAAAAAAGAATTGCATACATAAAATAATTTGATGATATGTGAGTTATACCTCAATCAACCTTTTTTCTTTTCTGAACGTGTCTGTTTCTTTCAAGGTGAAGAGAATCTTTACTTTTGTCTGAAGTAGATCAGAAGTTCTGGATTTAATCTAACACTTAAAGTCCCTATCAGGACGCTTTTGCCTGCTCTCAGCAGGCCCACCATATTCTCTTTATTTCAACATTTGTATCCAGTTTACATATCAGCAGTAGGGAAAGGTCCCACGGACAGTAGGCTATACTCTGAACCTTTGCTGGTCTCCAGTTAAGTGTGGAACCTCTGGTCCTGTCCTGTGATTGGCACGCCTAAATGCGACTGCTACCTCCCTGCAGTATGTTGTCCGGCATGCAGACACCTGAACTGCTGGTCCATAGCCTACGACTGCAAGACCTTTGCATTTGATGGCTTATTTTAATCAACCCCAGGCTAACTTCAATTCACCAGTTAACTCAACCATTAAGGACACTGAGAAATCTTGGATTCTTCCTCACTCTGGGATGTGTGGGGTTGGTGGCACTTAAATCCAGATCTGGGACATCATTTTCAGGTGTGTCCAACCTTATACCTGTGGGGCACCTTGAAGCTCAGATGTCACTAGTTTAGGGACAT
Source organism: Bos grunniens (assembly GCF_055505025.1). Classification (NCBI taxonomy): domain Eukaryota; kingdom Metazoa; phylum Chordata; class Mammalia; order Artiodactyla; family Bovidae; genus Bos; species Bos grunniens. The sequence continues at coordinate 117,662,811 of NC_141194.1, read as the reverse complement.
TTTGATGATGCTATACATTTCTGCAGGCTATTCTCTGAGGTGCCCCATCCTGGGAATTATGCCACACTCTTTCTCCTCTGCAGTGTGTCCATACAGAGAAAGAAGCTATAATAAGATACCCCTGTAGGATCACTGTACCCTATTTTGGGAACCCTAATGAAAACTCAGCATTGGCCACAGGACTGGAAAAGGTCAGTTTTCATTAAATCCCAAAGAAAGGCAATGCCAAAGAATGTTCAACCTACCACACAATTGCACTCATCTCACACACTAGCAAAATAATGCTCAAAATTCTCCAAGCAAGGCTTCAACAGTACGTGAACTGAGAACTTCCAGATGTTCAAGCTGGATTTAGAAAAGGCAGAAGAACCAGAGATCAAATTGCCAACATCCGTTGGATCATGGAAAAAGCAAGAGAGTGCCAGAAAAACATCTACTTCTGCTTTATCGACTACACCAAAAACTTTGACTGTGTAGATCACATCAAACTATGGAAAATTCTGAAAGAAATGGGAATACCAGATCACTGGACTTGTATCCTGAGAATCTGTATGCAGGTCAGGAAGCAACAGTTAGAACTGGACATGGAACAACAGGCTGCTTCCAAATCGGGAAAGGAGTACGTCAAGGCTGTATATTGTCACCCTGCTTACTTAACTTATATGCAGAGTACATCATGAGAAACGCTGGGCTGGATGAAGCACAGCTAGAATCAAGATTGCTGGGAGAAATATCAATGACCTCAGATATGCAGATGACACCACTCTTATGGCAGAAAGTGAAGAAGAACTAAAGAGCCTCTTGATGAAAGTGAAAGAGGAGAGTGAAAAAGTTGGTTTAAAACTCAACATTTAGAAAACTAAGCTCATGGCATCTGGTCCCATCACTTCATGGCAAATAGATGGGGAAACAATGGAAACAGTCACAGACTTTTTTAATTTTAGTCTCCAAAATCATTGCAGATGGTGACTGCAGCCATGAAATTAAGAGACGCTTGTTCCTTGGAAGAAAAGGTATGACCAACCTAGGCAGCATATTGAAAAGAAGAGACATTGCTTTGCTGACAAAGGTTCGTCTAGTCAAAGCTACGCTTTTTCCAGCAGTCATACATGGATGTGAGAGTTGGACCATAAAGAAGGCTGGGTGCCAAAGAATTTATGCTTTTGAACTATGGTGTTGGAGAAGACTCTTAAGAGTTTCTTGGACTGCAAGGAGATCCAACCAGTCCATCCTAAAGGAAATCAGTTCTAAATATTCACTGGAAGTACTGACGCTGAAGCTGAAACTCCAATACTTTGGCCACCTAATGCGAAGGACTGACTCATTTGAAAAGACTCTGATACTGGGAAAGATTGAAGGTGGGAGGAGAAGCGGACGACAGAGGATGAGATGGTTGGATGGAATCACTGACTCGATGCACATTAGTTTGAGTAAGCTCCATGCGTTGGTGATGGACAGGGAGGCCTGGTGTGCTGCAGTCCATAGGGTTGCAAAGAGTCGGACACGACTGAGAGACTGAACTGAACTTAACCTGAAAACTGGCTCTTTTCTTTCTTACCATAATAATCTTAATCCATTACCACCATGTCTTGTTCTTTCTGGCAATGGGTGACTATTGGAGGTGCAGGCTGAACACAAGGAAGAATGAAAAAAAAAAAAAAAGGCACCTCAACACATTTGAAAAATATTTCCTATATTACATAAAATTGAACCAATTTGGGTGTAAGATTCAAATCATTAATTTCAAAGATTAACTTCAAATAATTGTTTACAAGGGTAGAGAGTCAACACGTCAGAATTAAAAACATTTGAATCAGTTCTAATGAGGTGGATGAAACTGGAGCCTATTATACAGAGTGAAGTAAGCCAGAAGGAAAAACATCAATACAGTATACTAACGCATATATATGGAATTTAGAAAGATAGTAACAATAACCCAGTGTATGAGACAGCAAAAGAGACACTGATGTATAGAACAGTCTTGTGGACTCTGTGGGAGAGGGAGAAGGTGGGAAGATTTGGGAGAATGACATTGAAACATGTAAAATATCATGTAAGAAACGAGTTGCCAGTCCAGGTTCGATGCACGATACTGGATGCTTGGGGCTAGTGCACTGGGATGATCCAGAGGGATGGTATGGGGAGGGAGGAGGGAGGAGGGTTCAGGATGGGGGACACATGTATACCCGTGGCAGATTCAATTTAATATTTGGCAAAACTAATACAATTATGTAAAGTTTAAAAATAAAATAAAATTAAAAAAAAAAGAATAAACCACAGAATATACATATCACCTCGACACAGCAGCTGAAAGGGATATTGTTCAAAAGCCAAGGTGGATATCACTATAAACCACTATCATTTTATATGACTGCCAGATTTAAGATGATGGTTCTCAGTAGCTAATTTCAACTTACAGTCAAATATATGCAAATAATGGGATCATTAGCATGAGAGTAGACAAGAATATATGATAACAGAGAATCTGCAGGTGTCTCAAAAACAAAGCCTTTGTTTGAGAAGTGCTTTGCCATAAATATATCAGATGAGTCGGCTCCAAAATCTCTTTTTATCTGATCTATGTCTTTCAGAAAAGTTTTTGGTAATGCTGTAAACTTGTTTTGAACAATTCAAGACAGCTAGACAGCTACTAAAATCCACAGCATGTATATTAGAAAGAAAACCATGCTTGATGTCAGATCCAGCCCGTCCCATTGTTGTCCCTATCTGTTGATAAACTATGCAAATACCTTGATCAGAGCTTCCCAAGTATGTTCAAAATTATTTGATCCCATGAGCATGAGAGGCGGCCACTAACCTGTGGACTCATTGTCTCTAGTCCTGAGTAGCCTTATCTGTATGGAGTAAAGGAGGTTTAAAAGCACTGATGTAGAAGATCACAAGTGCAAAGGGGTTTCATCTCATTAAGCAAGTCACACCTATTTATTGGTAGCAGCTGCCTGGAGCCCTGTATAAAGGAAGGTTCTGGCAAAATAACTAGTGTCTGTGGTAGGGGGTGCTAAACTCAATTATCATTATGTACCACTCGTCTGGGGGTGAAAACATACAGCAAACTTTACATTTGTTAATCTTAGCATATATCAATATATTACAATCCCGAGGGTGCAATAATAAACTGATAGTCTTCTCTAAGGAGGTGAGACGTTATATATAGAAGGAAATGGAGTGTAGAGAGAAGAAACTTAATGTAACTTACTGTGAGAAGACATGTAACTGCAAATGGGCCTGAAATGTATTTGTAATGTATGTAATAAAGTGATTCTTGGGGAAAAGCATTGTCTCTATAAAGTACATGTTAAAAGAAAATGGTTATGATTATGCCTGTTTCTGGCTCCACTGCGGTCAATGTAGCCTGAGTCTGTTATTGTGGCCAAAAATGTTCAGGGCCTCTTGTTTTCCTCTGCTAGGAAAAGCATGAAAACTAGTCACCTAGCAGCAGCATTGACTACTCTAGCAAAAATAAAAGCAAAATTAGTCAACATGAGATCGACTGGAATTATTCCTTAATGGATTCTAAAACGTAGTGATTACTACCTATTCTGAAAATGATTCTATTATTTTTTGCTGTTGTTGTTTTGTCTCATGCACATCAGATAGCCTATAATGCTCACTTCTCTTACTAACCATGTCTCACAACTCATACTCAATAATTCTCAAAGATACTCTCCACTATTTTCTATGCAGATATTTACACAAATAAGAGTTAGAGAAACACTTCTGAAAAACCTGAAAACCATGCAAGCTTCAATATCAAATTAACAACAGGAAATATTTTCATCATGTTACAGCATCAAGTGTCATCTAATTGCTATATTTATTTCAGTGTAGAGGAATAAATGAAAAATAAAATATTTCACAAGATAAAAAGCAATTATTTCCACTTCAACATTTAAAGCCGTATTTTACAAAGGTGTAGTATTAAGTATAATAATGTTTTAATAAGAGCAATTTTCATAATTATACCTCAACTTCATATCCCCATTTTAATTAGAATCTTCTGCTCTTCTGCACGATTTCTACAAAGTCTGTTGCAAATGTATTACCAACTTCTTTATCAATAGAACCAACCTTTAGAACAATTCACAATCTTTAAGAAATCTCAGAATACTTAAATGCTGTAAGTTCCTTTTTTCTCATCAGTGAAATAATAAATGCTACTAACTCAAGGAGAACTATGATAAAATTAAATTAATATGAGTGTGCATATTTACTTTTAATTCTAAGATAATCAAATTCTTCACAATTCCCACTGGGTGACACTACAATGCCATTTCTCTTAATTAATGATAATGGCCACCTGAGGACTAATTATAGAATAAAACAGAATACTGTAAAATAATGTAAAACCACCACTAAGAAATGAATTTTAGAAGGATCCTATTAGTTAAAAGTATTCCCCTCACATTTTCTTAATATAGCCTATGTAGCCTCATATTTGACCATCACAATTTATTTTCACCTTCACCACCCTCAGGAGGAGCACTCAGAGAGTTATAGATCTGGCTTTAGTCAGTTTCATCTTTAATTGTTAATTCCCTTGATGACTTCTGCTGAAGATTACTTTAACCACCAATGACATTGCATATTTAATCCCAGGCATTTCGATTCTCTGTAGAAAATGACAATACCCCTTCAAGGAGATTGAGAATTCTGCTGTCTTAGAGCTTCAGCCAGGCTCCATTTGCATTCGTAAAACACTTTCAGTTTCTAGAAATCTCATTTTCAAAATTACATTTTAAGACAGAAGCAAATAGTTCTTTACTTACCCACTGACGTCTGGGACCGATAACTTGCACAAAAAGCCACTGCAAATTACTCAACAGTTTAAACATTCCATATGGTTATTAAAGGACATAGTTAGAATGCAAGCCTCAATAGAGCAGCTGAATCTCCAAAGGATTGTAAAAAGATGTGTGCTTTTGGATCTTTCTACCTCCAAGTTACCTAGCACCCAGCAGATTTTCCTGGAGTTATCCAAAGCCCATTCTTTCCTATCACAATGTTTCACCCACATTTCCTTGTTAAACCCATACTTCTAAAGCATGTTCTTCCCCTTCATCTTAACTGTCAAATTTTTGAGAGCTGGTTTGTAGAAAGAAAGCAGGAGTATTGCATTAAATTTCATTACCAAATGAATGGTTTACATCTTTCTATTAGTCCTCATTCATTCAGCCAACAAATGTTATGCTGAACACCTCCTATGTACCAGGCACTGGATTTGGCAATGGAAACACAACAGTGAGCAAAACCAGACACAGTTATCAACATGATGGCTTAAAATCTAGTAGGGAGAGACAGCTATTGATAAAATAATCACAAAGAGAAGGCTTTGACGTCATGAGTGGATCTGACCTCATCTTGGAACTCAGGGAAGATGCACTTTTGAAGTGTAATGACTGAGCTGATAGCTAAAAATCTAATATGAAGATGAAGCGAAGACTGTTCCAGTCAAAAGGGTGTGAGAGGAGGCCAGCATGGCTACAGCAGAAATCATGGGAGAGCATAGTTGAAAATGAAGCCACACAGGTAAGTGGAAACCACAGACTCAGCTATTTAAGACGTCATGATAAAGTTTTTTTTTTTTTTTTTTCCTTTTAGCCAAATAATGATGTCCAGATATTTAATTGGAGAAGGCTGTGGATGACAATGGGATATGGTTAGATTTGCAATTTGAAGAGATCAGTCCCGCTGCTGTATGGAAAGTAATTAGAGGCTTGAGTAGTTAGGAGGCTGCCGCATTACAACAGGTGAGACATGAGGATAATGGACTAGAATGGTAAGCATAAGCAGTTCTGGACACATCCATGTAGATATTTTAAATAGGCCATTAAAACATGGCCTCAAAGTTCAGAGGAGGTATGTGGGCTAGAAATATAATCTATCTCATTGGGGCAGTTACATTTTTAAAAAGGATGTTAGCTTAACAATGACTGATATTTGTACAAAAGTTTCCTACCCAGTGACTTTTAAATCCCTTCATTGTCTTTCTATCTAGAAGTTTATCCCCACCTTAGTGGAAATGAGTAACTTTGAAAACACTTCTTTGTTTATAGAAAAACATCAAATAGAAGAACAATAACATTGTGAACTTACAGGTTCTCTTTTTTCCACAGCTCTCCCAGGAATCATGAATTGAAGTCTGAGAAAGCCAGTTCTAGAACAAAAATTAAAATACAAAATATGAATTCTCTTAAAGTACACAGTCCCTATTAAAGAAGCTAAGGGAAGAAGGAAAGAGTTGAGAGAATTTTCCAAAGGATTCTGGAAATTATTTATTTATGATGATGCCCTATTGCCTTTCAAAAAAATGATTTGTGGTTTTCAAAGCTGCCCATAATGCAAAACAGGAGAAGCAAAAATAAAGCTAGAATAAAATCAATTAAATGGAAGCAATGATCTTGATATTATCAGTCATATGAAATGATTAAATACCATAATTGGGCTCTGATTTGAGCACTCTGCATTTCTTATCAGTTAAGATATAAAAAGGAGAAACTCTCAGTTATATCTATTATATATGCTGAATAAAAACTGGGACATATCATCTGATAATAGAGTGAGTTTTAAAGTCAAGACTTTCCTGGACTGTCTGAAATGCAAGGTTCTCTTTGTTGTATAATTCTCCTTGCCTGACAAAAGACAACATGTGTACCTTCTTTCAAGATACATCTCCATGTATTAAATGCAAGAAAGTATAAATGGTGTCTCTGCTGCTGCTAAGTCGCTTCAGTCGTGTCTGACTCTGTGCGACCCCATAGAGGGCAGCCCACTAGGTTCCTCTGTCCCTGGGATTCTCCAGGCAAGAATACTGGAGTGGGTTGTCATTTCCTTCTCCAATGCATAAAGTGAAAAGTGAAAGTGAAGTTGCTCAGTCAAGCCCGACCCCTAGCAACCCCATTGACTGGAGCCCATGGTGTCTCTAGAATTTGATATAAAGTTGGGTATACAAGAAAAGTAGCTGACTGGTAAATGGTTTGATCCTCTGTCCTCTGGTAGAGCACGGCCCATGGCTGTTTAGAGCTCCATTTTCTCCTCTTGTGTAGCTTTTCAATCACTATCCCACTTCATAATGAAGTGATTTTAACAGGCTTTGGCTCACAAATGCAGCATCTGAGCACAACTTTGGTATAAAGATCAGTTTCTTCCAGGTCTCCTATCTTCACAGATGGGCTGCTCTTCCCTTCAAATTAAACAATTTTTTACCACTTTCTTTTAGCTTAGTTCACAAATGACTAAGTTCTCTAAGTTATAAGGAGTGTCCTGAAATACATTTCTAATAGTAAGCTACTTTAAATTTATTTTTGTTTAGTGGATTAAGTAATGTATTAAGCTTTGTAAATATGCAGAAACAATAGTGCATCAGGACAGATTTTATTTATAAATATACATACCCCTTATAAGTCAAGTGGTTTTCATTTCATATTTAACTGTAACTGCACTGTACAAAAAGGGGTGCAGTGATTTTTCTGCTTGTTTTCAGAAGAGATCTGCTTAAGGTTATGGTGCAAATTAGAGTACAATTTCAACACAGTTGAATAGTTCATCAGTTCAATTATAACCCTCGACTTTGACGACATTTTCTTAAAACTATGGATACTTCTCTTTAGGTACTGAGAAATGCTAATAAACACTTCACTGAAAATGTTGTTACAGGAAAACAAAATCCTAAATTACCAAGTCAGTTGTTCTGTTCGCCATCATTTCAAATGGATCTTTATGCAGTCTTTCCCCTAAGGGGATTTTTAATAGCCTCTTTAGGACCCTCTTCCCATGAAACAGCATAGATTTTAAGGAGGCGAATCCTCCAAAGACATACTGATAGATCTCATTCGTATGGAATTTAAGGATTTTGCAAAGTGTTTTGTATATTATACTCCTGAATATGAATACCATTCTGGTTAGTAATACATAAGATACCAATTAAATACCATAATTCAAAGAAATATAAAATATAGGTGTTTTGAAACACCTAAGTGTTCAAGAGCTTGCTTATTATTCTCATGAATCTCTTGGCTGTGTCTATATTTAGCACACTATAAAGTGAATGTGAAAGTTGCTCAGTCATGTACGACCCCATGGATTATACAATTCATGGAATTCCCCAGGCCAGAGTACTGCAGTGGGTAGCCTTTCCTTTCTTCAGGGGATCTTCCCAACCCAGGAATCGAACCCAGGTTTCCCGAATTGCAGGTGGACTCGTTACCAGCTGATCCACAAGGGAAGCCCAAGAAAACAGGAGTAGGTAGCTTATCCCTTCTCCAGTGGATCTTCCCAATCCAGGAATTAAACCAGGGTCTCCTTCATGGCAGGTGGATTCTTTACCAATTGAGCTATCAGGGAAGCACACTATAATGAACATATTGTTTTCCAGTAGTCATGTATGGATGTGAGAGCTGGACTGTAAAGCAAGCTGCACACTGAAGAACTGATGCTTCTGAACTGTGGTGTTGGAGAAGACTCTTGAGAGTCCTTTGGACTGCAAGGAGATCCAACCAGTCCATCCTAAAGGAAATCAGTCCTGAATATCCATTGGAAGGACTGATGCTGAAGCTGAAGCTCCAAAACTTTGACCACCTGATGCGAATAAATGACTCATTAGAAAAGACCCTGATGCTAGGAAAGACTGAAGGCGGGAGGAGGGGACAAGAGAGGACGAGATGGTTGGATGGCATCACTGACTCGATGGACATGAGTTTGAACAAGCTCTGGGAGTTGGTGATGGACAAGGAAGCCTAGAGTGCTGCAGTCCATGGGGTCGCAAAGAGTCGGATACGACTGAGTGACTGAACTGAAGGAATAGGCTTGGCCTCCTCCATTTTTCTACCCTAGGTCATTTTCAGAAAGCAAATGGTCCTCGATCAAGACATACAAGTTGTTAATTCCTTGCTGATGGGAGGAATGGGTTACTTTTTAAGATTCAATTCAACGGGGTATTTATGGAGTCTCCACTGTGTGACTCATTCATGAGGGATCTGGATGTGGCTAATGCATAATCTCTGCTTTCAAGGAGCCTGCAATCTCAGAGAGTCGAGGGAAATGTACACCATGAAAAGAAGCAAGAAGGAAACAATTGCTCTATTAGAAACTTAAGCAAAGTGCTTCTGGCATACAGAGCAAACAGCAGGAGCTATAGAAGTTTTCCACAAGTGAGCTTGATCTCAAAATTGACTAGACTTTATGCAGAAGTAGGTATAGGCAGAATAAATTTACCTTTTGGTGCAGGGTGTTGGGAAATCCTGATGTGGTGATCATAGCTAACCAAAACACCCTTTTGCAAATGTCAAATATAATAAAACACAGCAGTCTATTCAAAAATAACATCTATATCAGAATCATAGTTCCAAAAGTAGCATGTTCAAAGCTACTTTTCACACTTTCACAATAATCCAAAAAGATAAACTGCAGAACTTTAAATAAACATCTACTATAAATTTCCCATCAGTTCAGTCGCTCAGTCATGTTCGACTCTTTGCAACCCCATGGACTGCAGCACGCCAGGCTTCCCTGTCTGTCACCAACTCCCAGAGAGTACTCAAACTCATGTCCATCCAGTCAGTGATGCTATCCAACCATCTTATCCTGTGTCATCCCCTTCTCCTCCCTTCAGTCTTTCTCAGCATCAGCGTCTTTCCAAATGAGTCAGTTCTTAACATTAGGTATCCAAAGTACTGGAGTTTCAGCTTCAGCATCAGTCCTTCCAATGAATATTCCAGACTAATTTCCTTTAGAATAGACTGGTTGGATCTCATTGCAGTCCAAGGGATTCTCAAGAGTCTTCTCCGACACCACAGTTCAAAAGCATCAATTCTTCAGTGCTCAGCTTTCTTTATAGTCCAACTCTCACATCCATATATGACTACTGGAAAAACCATAGCTTTGATTACATGGACCTTTGATGGCAAAGAAATGACTCTGCTTTTTAATATGCTGTCTAGATTGGTCATAGCTTTTCTTCCAAGGAGCAAGCATCTTTTAATTTCATGGCTGCAATCATCATCTGCAGTCATTTTAGAGCCCCCAAAAATAAAGTCTGTCAATGTTTCCATTGTTTCCTCATCTATTTGCCATGAAGTGATGGGACTAGATGCCATGATGTTAGTTTTCTGGATGTTGAGTTTTAAGCCAACTTTTCCCCTCGCCTCTTTCACTTTCATCAAGAGACTCTTTAGCTCTTCGCTTTCTGCCATAAGGGAGGTGTCATCCGCGTATCTGAGGTTATTGATATTTCTCCCAGAAATCTTGATTTCAGCTTATGCTTCATCCAGCCCAACATTTCTCATGATGTACTCTGCATATAAGTTAAATAAGCAGGGTGACAATATACAGCCTTGACATACTCCTTTCCCGATTTGGACCCAGTCTGTTGTTCTATGTCCAGTTCTAACTGTTGCTTCTTGACCTGCATACAGATTTCTCAGGATCCAGGTCAAGTGGTATTCCCATCTCTCTCAGATTTTTCCACAGTTTGTTGTGATCCACAAGGTCAAAGGTTTTGGCATAGTAAATAAAGCAGTAAATATTTTTCTGGAACTGTCTTGGTTTTTCGATGATCCAACGGATGTTGGCAATTTGATCTCTGGTTCCTTTGCCTTTTCTAAGTCCAGCTTGAACATCTGGAAGTTCATGGTTCACTTACTGCTGAAGTCTGGCTTCAAGAATTTTGAGCATTACTTTACTAGCATGTGAGATGAGTGCAACTGTTCAGTAGTTTGAAGATTCTTTAGCATTTCCTTTCTTTGGAATTGGAATGAAAACTGACCTTTTCCAGTCCTGTGGCCACTGTTGAGTTTTCCAAATTTGCTGGCATATTGAGTGCAGCACTTTCACAACATCATGTTTTAGAATTTGAAGTAGCTCAACTGGAATTCCATCATCTCCACTAGCTTTGTTCACAGCGATGCTTCCTAAGGCCACCTAACTTTGCATTCCATGTTGTTTGGCTCTAGGTGAGTGATCATACCATCGTGATTATCTGAGTTGTGAAGATCTTTTTCGTATAGTTCTTCTGTGTATTCTTGCCACCTCATCTTAATATCTTCTGCTTCTGTTAGGTCCATAGCATTTCCGTCCTTTATTGTGCCCATCTTTGCTAATCTCAATTCTTTTTACATTAAATCAATAGTCAGGTGCCAGCAGATGCAAAGTATTATGTATAATAGATGAACATATCTATGAAACAGAAACAGACTCATAGACAGAACAGACTGGTGCCTGCCAAGGACAAGGGGCTGGAGAAGGGATGGATTGGGAGTTTGGGGTTAACAGATGCAAACTGGTATATACAGAATGGATAAGCAACAAGGCTCTACTGCATAGCACAGGTAAATATATTCAGTCTCCTGTGATAAACTGTAATGGAAAAGTATATGAAAAAGAATGTGTGTGTGTGTGTGTGTGTGTGTGTATATAACTGAATCACTTACCTATATAGCAGATATTAACATTTTAAATCAACTATGCTTTTCTTTGAGTGCCTCCAGGATCTCAATATACATGCTTATATACTGAGTGTTGATGGGAAGATCAGCAAGCATCCCATGTAGCAGTTCTGTGTTGACCACATTTGAGAGACAATATGTACTTGGAGTTTGCTGGGAATCCCATCTTTATAACATACGTTAAGTCTTACTAGGATATTTCCCTATGCCTTTCTATTATTGGAGAAAAAACAGCCTCAAATATAGATCTTGCTCTACTCAAACAAAGCAGAATTGCATCCTGCTTGAGTACTAAACAGATGGATTTTAGTTAGGGCAGAATCAGCCTAAGCTTTAGCCTTCTGTTTCATTATGTATCTTGGGCTACATAATCAAGTTCACTCATACTTGAAAACATGCATTACCATTCATGGAGCAGATCTGAAACTGGGGAGAGTATAAAGAAGTGGGTCTACAACTTTTCCACTTAGAGTAATGGCTGACTAAGCAGGTTCATACATTTGTTTGTCACATACCATCTCCAACTTTAACCTGCACAAAGATGTTTATTTTCAATAGATGTATTAAAGTTATCTGAGATTGACTTATTCTGGGGACTAATGCACTTTTCATTTCTTTCTAAAAAATAGAAGCCACAACATGACAACTGCTAGATTTTCTCAAAGTCATTCAGTAATGTAAAAAAATACTTCAATGATGCTCTAACACCACAAAGTTAAAGCAGTAAGTTGATTCTTTGGTGTTCAACTACTTGTAAGAAGGGTATATGTATATAGCACATGTCCTTTCTCCTGAATAAACACTGCTTAATTATTCAAACAAAGAGAAGAGAACAAGATTTCAGTAACTAAAGTCCATAGTCATTTTTGTTCATCTTTTTGTCCCCATGGCACAGTGTATGGCATCTTGAATATAACAGGTAGTTTTAAATATTGATTGAAATTAATTATATTATGCAAAAATCATAGCATAGAGTCTGCAGGCTACTGCTAGCATTTTTTAAGTTTTAATACTTAGTACATTTGATGCTACTTTGGTTGAATCAACATTGTGAAAACATCATCACAATATCCTGCTACGACTGCTGCTGCTGCTAAGTCGCTTCAGTCATGTCCGACTCTGTGCGACCCCATGGACAGGAGCACACCAGGCTCCCCCATCCCTGGGATTCTCCAGGCAAGAACACTGGAGTGGGATGCCATTTCCTTCTCCAATGCATGAAAGTGAAAAGTGAAAGTGAAGTTCATCAGTTGTGCCTGACCCTCAGCAACCCCATGGACTGCAGCCTAGGTGTCCTAGTAATATCATAGGTGATTACAAGCAGAATTCATCTCACATATGAGAAATCCATTATAAAATGTAAGTATTAGATGTAGTCTAGTATTGCTACCCTGCTTATTTAAATTATATGCAGAGTATATCATGAGAAACACTGGGCTGGAAGAAACACAAGCTGGAATCAAGATTGCTGGGAGAAATATCAATAACCTCAGATATGCAGATGACACCACCCTTATGGCTGAAAGTGAAGAGAAACTAAAGAGCCTCTTGATGAAAGTGAAAGTGGAGAGTGAAAAAGTTGGCTTAAAGCTCAACATTCAGAAAACGAAGATCATGGCGTCTGGTCCCATCACTTCATGGGAAATAGATGGGGAAACAGTAGAAACAGTGTCAGACTTTATTTGTTTGGGCTGCAAAATCATTGCAGATGGTGACTGCAGCCATGAAATTAAAAGACACTTACTCCTTGGAAGGAAAGTTATGACCAACCTAGATAGCATATTAAAAAACAGAGACATTACTTTGCCAACAAAGGTTCGTCTAGTCAAGGCTATGGTTTTCCCTGTGGTCATGTATAGATGTGAGAGTTGGACTGTGAAGAAGGCTGGGCACCGAAGAATTGATGCTTTTGAACTGTGGTGTTGGAGAAGACTCTTGAGAGTCCCTTGGACTGCAAGGAGATCCAAGCAGTCCATTCTGAAGGAGATCAGCCCTGGGATTTCTTTGGAAGGAATGATGCTAAAGCTGAAACTCCAGTACTTTGGCCACCTCATGGGAAGAGTTGACTCATTGGAAAAGGCTCTGATGCTGGGAGGAATTGGGGGCAGGAGGAGAAGGGGATGACCAAGGATGAGATGGCTGGATGGCATCACTGACTCGATGGACATGAGTCTGAGTGAACTCCAGGAGTGGTGATGCACAGGGAGGCCTGGCGTGCTGTGATTCATGGGGTCGAAGAGTCAGACACGACTGAGTGACTGAACTGAACTGAATATTCAGATATAACATGTTGACAAATAAAAATTAAAATATTAAACATGATACCAAATTTCTTCTCAGGCATTTAAGAAATGATGTATTTTTTTTTTTTTTTTTCTGGAACTGATGAAAGACATTCTGGTAGCTTCATATGGTTGCAGAATACATGACCACAAACTCAGAAACTGAAAACTTCTGTTAATTGTCTTAAATTTCTGGAGGCGAGAAGTCTGAGCAGGAGTGGGCTGGGGTTAGCTGGGTTCTCTTGATTAGGGTCTCATGGTTCCAGATTGACTGATCTATGATCTGAAAGCTCTGGGGGAGAAACTGTTTTCAAGCTCATTGAGGTTATTGGCAAAAATCAGTTTCTTGCAGCTGCATAGGTATGATACCCACTTTTTTTGTTCACTGTCCACCAGGAGCTGTTCCTAGAGGCTATTCACATTCCTTAGCATATGATCCCCTCCCTCTTCAAGCCAACAGCATTGTCGCAAATCCATCTTATGACTCTTATCTCTCATGCCCTTCTCTACAACCAGCTGAAGAAACTTCTGAATTAAAGGGCTCTTGTGACTAGGTCTGACTTGTCCAGATGGAGGACAGCAAAAATCATAAGCATACCCACAACTGGAAATTGGAGTCCACGTAGACATCAGCCCACTGTGTTTTCTATAGATTTGGAGTCACTAAGGAGGACTCAACTTATAAGGCCTTGGTTGGAAGAGGCTTTCCTCACACTCAAAAGAAGAGCAGCAAGGGCAGCGTTGGGAGTGCATGCTGGTCTCCACTGGCCAGCTGGGTCGCTTGTGAGAGTGACTGCAAGTAATGGACTGCATGTACCCCAAGATCTTGCTCCCTTCCCACTCATAGGGGCCAGATATCCTGGTGGGGCTGGCCGAGTGCCATACGAAATATATGCTTAAGCAATACAAGAAAGTTCATTCATACCCAGGGCAACAGTTTCTCCTAAAAAGAAGAAGAGTCTGGGGCCAAGTGACAGCCTTTGGCACCTGGCTTCTAGCTGGAGAATATACCAGGCCCAGGACACTGATTAGCTGGTTGAGTGGTAGCTGCTTCCACTACCCTCTATCTTCAGGTCAACTAATTTGAATCCATAATTACATCTGGAAAATTCCTGCCTAGCAGTACCTAGATGAATATTTCATTGAATAACTGTAACAAGGTGGGCAAAGGGGATAAGGAGTCAGGAATGTTTGGGGTCAGAGAATTCTCCCAACCACAGAAAAGCTCCACAAAACGAGGGAGTGACCTAAGAAAAGAGGAGAGTAGACAATCAAGAAATAGGGCCTCAGTACAGGAGAAATAAGAAGACAAGGAAGTGATCATGAAAGCTGCTACCCTACCTTATAAGTCCAGCCTGGATCAGACCACAAGGGACCATGGAAAGGAGTCCTTGCAAAAAAATTTTTGAATCTGTTCCTATGTTTTAATGTTTGGGGAAACAGCATTGAAAGGCTGTTTACAGATCTGGCATACTTAAAATTAAATAGATTTAAGCCAATAGAATATGTAAATTTAATACTGTGACACAACAAAAAGTTGGACAAAAAAGCAGATGTAATTAATTACAGGATCTTATGTGGCTCAACTGTGAACAATATTTACATAATCCCAACAGACATAACTACTGAATATTAACTTAACCAAAACAGAAATTTCATTCTATTGATAAAATTAGAAGAAAGGTGAAGGACAGTAAGAGAACAAAATCCTCATCTACCATAAAACAGTCAATAGGATACTATACACAAGTGAAAAGTAAAAACAGAGCAATCAAAATTCTTACTCAGAAATGTAGAAGAAATATAAGAATCTAGAGTTAAAAGAAAAGGTGGTTGCTTTGAAGGGGAGGTTCATGGAACTTATCTTTTCCATTATAGGCATTTTAGTGCTATTTTGACTTTTTATATTATGGCCATAATTTACACTGATTAGTATTAAACTAATTACAAACATATTTTATATGTATGTACTTTGGTCTCAAATTCTACCTTTCACAGTGCTGCTACTAAACGTTAGAAAATTACTCAAAGGCATATGCCATGTGAGTTGCATTACTTAAGATAATACATTAACAACTAACAAATATCTAACTTGACTAATTTGCCGGAAAGCAGCATTAACTAATGAACAAATTTGATTTCACATCAGACCTGCTGAAGCGAGCTGGTACTCAAATATTTTGCTAGCTTCAACATCATGATAATCTTTTTTCAAACTCAAAAACACCATTTTGCTAGTGTGTCCTAATGATGATACCACTTAACAAGTCTTTACTTTGGGAAAAGAGCAGTCAACACAGGCTTCATCCACTAATAGGCTAAAGGTTTAGCAGACAGTTGCCAGGCAACTAGTAGACTCAGCACAGACTTTCTTAAACACTTCCCTTGCTCAGCAAGGAGGGAGTATTTTAGTTTTTCACTTAAGTACTTCCACTGTCTCTCTTCCAGGCCAACTGTAGAAACTCATAGAAGATCTCAAGAGACACCTTAAAAGAGGTCAAGGAATTCAAGTAATAGGATGAATGCAGGGAGAATTGTCAGTATTGTGATATTAACTGCAGGAGGAAATGGCAATCTATTCCAGTATATGGTTAAGGTGCTGGGAGTGGGGCGTGGGGGCTGTGAAAGAGCTCCGTGCAACCGTTAGTCTTGAAAGTATTACTTGTGCAGGATATTGGGACACCATTTATTGCAATATCCTAGTGATATACACAGGAGCAGACAATTAACAAGCCATTACATAGAGAATGCGACAATCAGTGAGACAGATTCTTATGTTACCAGAAGCACTGGCACCTTATTGTATTTTATTTTTAATCTTAGTATTGTTATCTTTTCAAGGCTTATTCTGAATTTGGGGCATTACTACTGTCTTGCATAGTATGTACAACTGTAAACTAGATTTGAGGGTAAATATTATTGTAAAGGAAGATATTAAAATTCAAATGACCTCTCTCCAGCCTAGAAACTCAGATACTGTACATGCACAACACAGCCACTTTTATCAAAAAGTAATAATTCTGTATCTAAGTGAAATTTTCAAACATCTCTTGCATTCCT
This sequence comes from Bos grunniens, assembly GCF_055505025.1. Taxonomy (NCBI): domain Eukaryota; kingdom Metazoa; phylum Chordata; class Mammalia; order Artiodactyla; family Bovidae; genus Bos; species Bos grunniens. The sequence goes on along the minus strand of NC_141194.1, from coordinate 117,646,010 downwards.
CAGGATGATTTTTCATATATCCAGGAGTCAATAAGAGTTGTTTTATAACCAGTAGAATGAATGTTTAATTTCCTATTGGAAGCCCATTGCAAGGGAAGATTCACTTAACATAAATTCATTTTACAAAAAAGTTGGCTGGAACACATCCCTTCCACTTAGGAAAAGATATCTAACACCAAAAGTGAAATCACCATATACTGAGTCTATTTTGATCTCTAATTCTCATCTCTAATACTTGGCTTAGCTAGTATGGGCTATAAAAAATGCACAAGGTATTGATTTTACATTTCGTTTAAGATTGTTCTAGCTCCTTAAAAATTTAAGTGAACCAATTCTTATTGTCAGCAAATATGCATATCCAGCAGGCATACATACCATCTTTCATGATTCTTTCTGAAATGTCCTAAGGAATCACAGTAGAAAGGTCCTTAAATATATATTGTTAGAAGTATAGGTAAGACTGGGTAATAATGGTGCGTGGAGTCTCTGAATGCCAAGAATAATACATAATTTAATGAACAAAAAGGGAAAAAAGCCAATAGATGGATTTTGGAGTGACATCCACCGTTAGAAGGTATTTTTCTCACAGTCACAAAAATTATTTCCCTTTTGACCTAAGACAATCTGTATTTTAAAGCAATTCAATGCACATATATTCTAGTTAATTTATACACCAATATAAAAACATTTCAATTTTTAACATCTTCCACTCAAATAATATTTTTTCTCTCTGGCTTTATTTTCAAATTAAGCATTTTGTGCCAGAAAGGCAACAATGATTTTGCCCACTAATCATAAACTATTGTTTTCATGTCATAACACACTGCTCTTATGTGTCCTGTATTTGAAGGGCATATCAATCCCATCTTTGCTAATTCTCACCATCCCTATTTAAGGAGGATGGATATTACAGAATTCGATTCTCTTTCCAATTAGAGAAACTGAGGCACAGGAAATTAAAACCCCTTTTTCAGACTTAAAAAAATGTTCACCAGAGCTGTGATTCAAATTCAAATTGTCCTGACTCCTTTACTGTGAAGGATTAAGACTAGTTCACTCTGTGATAAGGGTAGAAGGACATAGTTCTTAGGAGACAAGTTCTCTATTTTCTCCCCTGGGAAATGTGCCAACTTATGACAAAAATCATCATTCTTCTATGTCGAGTTTTTGTCCCATAACGAAAATGTTACAACAAATTCTGGCTGAAAAAATTTATGGGTAAAGTTAGTTTTAATGACTTCCATGAATGATAATTTAGTTCACTCTCTTATCCACATTAAAAGTCAAATCAGGGCCTCAGAACATATTGCAGACTGTCTCTGGAATGTCGAGTGACACTAACACTTAGCTTCATAGCGAGTCTATCATTTGGTTTTCTGTCTCCATAGGCCCTTTGTTCACTTATTTGACAAGTTCTATCAGAAATTTTACATACCATTCCACCAGTGGACATTTGTTGCTTTCTGTATTACATATCTTCTAGATAGCTGTGGCTCCTCATACTGTTTTCTGATCATAGATCTCACCACAATTAGAATATAAGCAAGACATATATAAACAAACACTGCCAAAAGAGTTCTAATACTCTGATCAAACTTTTTTTTTTCACAAATGTTGGTCTCTTATTGTTCAAATTTAAATAAAGTATGCATAAAAGCAATGGCAACCCACTCCAGTACCCTTGCCTGGAAAATCCCATGGACTGAGGAGCCTGGTAGGCTGCAGTCCATGGGGTCGCTATGAGTCAGACACGACTGAGTGACTTCACTTTCACTTTTCACTTTCATGCATTGGAGAAGGAAATGGCAACCCACTCCAGTGTTCTTGCCTGGAGAATCCCAGGGATGGGGGAGCCTGGTGTGCTTCTGTCTATGGGGTCGCACAGAGTTGGACATGGCTGAAGTGACTTAGCAGCAGCAGCAGCATGCATAAAAGACATTAGAGTGACTGGGAATTTGAATTTTAGTTCAGGCCTCTACATCTGTGCAGACTTTAATTTGTAAAGACAACTCCATCCTAATTTTTAAAAAATACTTTTTAAGCAAAAAAACGAGTCTTCTATGCTCCCATTAGTTTTTTGGTTTAACATTTCTCTATCATGACCAATGTTTTTAGTGTTTTTTTTTTTTTTTCCACACAGTATTTTCCATTCTATAAAAACACAAAGTGCTAAAATGTTGCTGTGATTCTATTTCTATTCCAATAAAGACATATATATGTGTGTGTATGGGATTGTATGAGAGTCCCTTGGACAGCAAGGAAATCAAACCAGACAATCCTAAAGGAAATCAGTCTTGAATATTCATTGGAATGACTGATGCTGAAACTGAAACTCCAATACTTTGGCTACCTGGTGTGAAGAACTGACTCATTGGAAAAGACCCTGATGCTGGGAAAGATTGAAGGCAGGAGGAGAAGGGGACAACAAAGATGAGATGGTTGGATGGATCACCAACTCAATGGACATGAGTTTGAGTAAGATCCAGGAGATGGTGATGGACAGGGAAGCCAGGCATCCTGCAGTCCATGGGGTCACAAAGAGTTGGACATGACTGAGCAACTGAATAGCAATAATGGGCTTCCCAGGTGGTGCTAGCGGTAAAGAACTCACCTGCCAATGCAAGAGACCTAAGAGAACCAGGTTAGATTCCTGGGTCATGAAGATCCCCTGGAGGAGGGCATGACAACCCACTCCAGTATTCTTGCTTGGAGAATCCCATGGACAGGAAGCCTGGAGGACTACAGTCCATGGGGTCAAAAAGTGTCAGACACTACTGAAGTGATTTAGCATGCATATAGGTGTATTATGTGTATCACACACATCATTTGAAACAATAAAATTAACCTATCGTGTGAAAGGAGTTAGTTACTCCATTGATTTTCATAGTAGCCTCCTTAAATCCTTGAATCCTAAGTTTGGAGGGCCTTGCTTATGTATGGGGATTCAATGGACCTGAAGTAGGGCTAGAAATCTGTTTCTGGAAATACATTCCAGTATTTCTGTTACAGCTGGTTCTCTTGTCCAGAACTTTGTAAGAAAATTTGCAACTCCTGAGTTTTTATAACAGCAGTAGACTATAGTCAAAATTACAGCACATCTGCAAGGTATACCAGCTACAATTTCATATTCTTCTGTGTCATTTCAATGGCTGATTTCAATATTCCAAACACTGTTTCACTTTAAATATCATGGGTTGACCAGATGGTGTCTAGAAGTACTTATTCTTCTGAAAATAAAATTTGGTGACTCTGATTCTTTCTCAAAATGCTTTAAATCTCCAAAGGTCAATATCTAAAATAATGTAATAGGCAGTTGCTTAACTGTTCAATGCTGAGTTTGATTTGCTTACATTTAAATAATTTGTTTCACACTTATTATAAATACCTTATTTTACTACATAATATGCATAGTAACTCAATGCTTCATGATGTAAGAATAAAAATCATACTGCATTCAATTTTTCTTTTAATTAATCTTGTATCATAAACAAAATCTAGTTTCAGCTCTCGAGGCAGTTAAGCAAGTTTATCTAATCCATGTAACTGTTGTGATATTACTCATGAATTCTTAATAAGGACTTCCAAACAAGTTAAATCAATGGTAATAAAAGAAAGACTACTTTCTAATGAGAATAATTGATTTAGTGGCTGATTGTACTGACTATAAGGGCTTCCCTAGTATCTCAGTTGGTGAAGAATCTGCCTGCAATGCAGGAGACCCTGGTTCGATTCCTGAGTCAGGAAGATCTGCTGGAGAAGGGATAGGCTACCCATTCCAGTATTCTTGGGCTTCCCTGGTGGTTCTGCTGGTAAAGAATCTGCCTGCAAGGCAGAAGAGCTGAATTCGATCCCTGGATTGGGAAGGTCCCCTGGAGAAGGGAAAGGCTACCCACTCCAGTATTCTGGCCTGGAGAATTCCATGAACTGTATAGTCCATGGAATCACAAAGAGTCAGACATGAGTGAGTGAGTTTCACTTTTGCATAATGGCTATACAGTAAAAACCATGTAGGACCTAACAGAATTTCTGCATCGGAACTCAGAATTATCACTCTGTTGAAAAATAGCAATGCATTCCACAAGGTATCTTATCTTTAAGAAATTAAGGGAGGGTCTAGATTTTTCTATTTCCAGTTCAGTCAGATTCTGATTTCACCAAGGAATCATACTAAAATGAAATATGAGAAAACTTAGAAAATAGCATTTTTTTTCTTTCTTGCAGTTCCTGTCAACATATTTCAAAGTGGTACGAGGATGCTGAATATTATCTGGCCAAGTGCTTGGTATTATTCTCAACTGAACAATGATTATCAGGGGTCTGAGGAGAAGCCTAACCAGAGCACACAGCCTTGGCTGTCTCTGTGGGAAACTGAGGTATAATATTTTCTAAAGATTCAAAGTCAAAGTTTAATGTAGCTTCTTGGCTGACACTTAATAGAATACATATACTACAGATGGTTATAATTTTCCTCATTTTAATACCTTATTTTTATTTCATGTAATTTGTCTCAGGCCTGCAACATAACTGAATTTGTCTCAGCATAAGCTCTGGACTCAATCTTAAGACATATGCAAGTTAGATCACTTCCTGTGTGACCTTGGAGGCATGCTCAAGCTCTTTGTGGAGTAGTTTCTCCATATGAAAAATGGCCAAAATTAATACCTGTCTCCTCCGGTGATTGGGCCCATTAGATGTGCTAATACATTTTGTGCTATTTATGGCTTATACCAGCTCATGAGAGGCAGTTGTGTGCATTTTACCCAAAGTCCGTATTTACTTTCATCATGGAATTTAGCAAATGCTATATACCCAGGGCATTTCTGCCCAGAAAGTGAATTGTTGAGCATTACCAGCACACCACTGATTAATACACTTAAAATCATTCAGAACACAGTGGTTCACTCAATAAGACAATTTTGTAATATATTAGCAGTTCTCAGAATATTAAAACTGAAGAGGACTAGAGAGACTTACTAGAGAGACTTACTAGAGGACTTACAACAAAAATGTAAGTCATTTAATAAGGTAAGTCACTCACTTAAAAAGGTGCTACAAGAATGGATCCTGCACACCCATGGAGCTTCCACTGGATTGTGTGTGCTGTGCTCAGTCACTTTAGGCATGTCCAACTTTGCGACCCCATGAACTGTAGCCCAAAAGGTTCCTCCGTCCATGGGATTTTCCAGGAAATAATACTGGAATGTGTTGCCATGCCCTCTTCACAGGGGATCTTCCCCACCCAGGGATCAAACACACGTGGTCTTAGATCTCTTGCATTGGCAGGCATGTTTTTACCACTAGCACCACCTGGAAAGCCTACACTGGATTAGGACAGATGGAAAACACATAAATGCAATACATAGTGTGTTAGATGAGATTTATTTTATAAACTTTAAGCTCTAGAAAACAAGTAGGAGAGGAAGATGGAGGGAGGAAGTTTTTTTCTTTTTCTTTTTCTTTGCAGAGTGCCCAGGAGGGAAGGCCTCAATGAAAAGCTGTCATTTGAGTAAAGACTGAGAACTTGTTAAGGAAGCAAGTCATGAGGATATCAGGGGGAAGAGTATTATAGGCAGAAGGAACAGCCAGTGCAAAGGTTCTGAGTAGAAGCACGTTTAGAATATTAATAAAAAAATAAAAGAGGTACTGAGCTAGCTCTCTGTCCTTGGGGGAAGGGGCAGCCCCAACAGGTAGAGATCTCTGGGCTGGAACTCTCTCAGCTACTGCAGTTGGCTTCTAGGATCCTTCCCTATCACTGTGGACTAATGTCTTTTGCCATCCAGTGAGGCTGTGACTTTTGGGTGCTTGCTTGCTGCTAGGGAAGCCAGCTACCATGTCCTGTCCCAAGGAGAGACCCACGTTCAAAGAGCTGATGCAGGCCTCCAGCCACTGGGCAGGTGAGGGATCATGGAGATGGTTCCTCGTTCACTGGAGCCTTCAGATGGAGAAGTCTTGAGGCTAATGTAAGAATAAGACTGAAAAACAGAAGCAGGAGGCTTAAGTGCAAAACCTGAGAACACCAGAGAACTCCTGACACCAGGGAACATTAATCGATAAGAGCTCAACAAAAGCTTCCATACCTACACTGAAACCCAAGAGCCAACAAATTCCAGAGCAAGACATACCATGCAAATTCTCTAGGAACACAGGAACATAAGCCTGAGCTTCAAATTACAGGCGGCCCAAAGTCACACCAAATCCAGTGACATCTCAAAATGCACTACTGGACACTTCATTATCCTCCAGAGAGAAGGAATCCAGCTCCACCCAACAGAACACAGACACAAGCTTCCCTAACCAGGAAACCTTGACAAGCCACCTTTACAACCCCCACCCACAGCGAGGAAACTCTATAAAAAAGAGAGCTCTACAAACTGCCAGAATACAGAAAGTCCACACCAAAACAAAGCAATATAAACAAGATGAAGAGACAGAGGAGTACCCAGCAAGTAAAAGAAGAGAATAAATGTGCACCAAGCCAAACAAAAGAGGAAGAGATAGGGAATCTACCTGAGAAAGAATTCCAAATAATGATAATGAAAATAATCCAAAATCTTGAAATCAAAATGGAAACACAGATAAACAGCCTGGAGACAAGAATTGAGAAGATGCAAGAAAGGTCTAACAAGGACCTAGAAGAAATAAAAAAGAGGCAATATATAATTAATACTGTAATAAATGAGATCAAAAACACCCTGGAGGGAACAAAGAGTAGAATAACAGAGACAGAACATAGGATTAGTGAAGTAAAAGATAGAATGGTAGAGATGAGTGCATCAGAGAAGAATAAAAAAAAAAGAAATGAATTAAAAGAAATGAGGACAATCTCAGAGACCTCTGGGACAATGTTAAACACCCCAACATTTGAATCATAGGAGTCCCAGAAGAAGACAAAAAGAAAGACCATGAGAAAATACTTGAGGAGATAATAGTTGAAAACTTCCCTATTGTGAGGAAGGAAATAGTCACCCAAGTCCAAGAAACCCAGAGAGTCCCAAACAGGATAAACCCAAGGAGAAACACCCCAAGAGACATATTAATCAAATTAACAAAGATCAAACAAAAAGAACAAATATTAAAAGCAGCAAGGGAAAAACAACAAATAACACACAAGTGGATTCCCATAAGGATAACAGCTGATCTTTCAATAGAAACTCTTCAGGCCAAGAGGGAATGGCAGGACATACTTAAAGTGATGAAAGAAAATAACCAACAGCTCAGATTACTATACCCAGGAAGGATCTCATTCAAATATGAAGGAGAAATCAAAAGCTTTACAGACAACAAAAGCTGAAAGAATTCAGCACCACCAAACCAGCTCTCCAACAAATGCTAAAGGATCTTCTCTAGACAAGAAACACAAAAAGGGTGTATAAATTCGAACCCCAAACAATAAAGTAAATGGCAACAGGATCATACTTATCAATAATTACCTTAAACCTAAGTGGGTTGAATGCAACAACCAAAAGACAAAGACTGACTGAATGGATACAAAAACAAGACCCCTATATATATTTTCTACAAGAGATCCACCTCAAAAGAAGGGACACATACAGATTGAAAATGAAGGGGTGGAAAAAGATATTCCATGCAAATAGAGACCAAAGGTAAGCAGGAGTAGCAATACTAATATCAGATAAAATAGACTTTAAAACAAAGGCTGTGAAAAGAGACAAAGAAGGACACTACATAATGATCAAAGGATCAATCCAAGAAGACGATATAACAATTATATATATATGCACCCAACATAGGAGCACCATAATATGTAAGACATGTGCTCACAAGTATTAAAGGGGAAATTAACAATAACACAATAATAGTGGGAGATTTAATACCCCACTCACAGCTATGGATAGATCAACTAAACAGAAAATTAACAAGTAAACACAAACTTTAAATGAAACAATAGACTGGTTAGACATAATTGATATCTATAGGACAGATCAGATCAGATCAGTCACTCAGTCGTGTCCAACTCTTTGCGACCCCATAAATCGCAGCATGCCAGGCCTCCCTGTCCATTACCAACTCCCGGAGTTCACTGAGACTCATGTCCATCGAGTCAGTGATGCCATCCAGCCACCTCATCCTCTGTCCTCCTCTTCTCATCCTGCCCCCAATCCCTCCCAGCATCAGAGTCTTTTCCAATGAGTCAACTCTTCGCATGAGGTGGCCAAAGTACTGGAGTTTCAGCTTCAGCATCATTCCTTCCAAAGAAATCCCAGGGCTGATCTCCTTCAGAATGGATTGGCTGGATCTCTTTGCAGTCCAAGGGACTCTGAAGAGTCTTCTCCAACACCACAGTTCAAAAACATCAATTCTTCGGTGCTCAGCCCTTTTCACAGTCCAACTCTCACATCCATACATGGCCACAGGAAAAACCATAGCCTTGACTAGACGAACCTTTGTTGGCAAAGTAATGTCTCTGCTTTTGAATATGCTATCTAGGTTGGTCATAACTTTCCTTCCAAGGAGTAAGCGTCTTTTAATTGCATGGCTGAAGTCACCATCTGCAGTGAGTTTGGAGCCCAGAAAAATAAAGTCTGACACTGTTTCCACTGTTTCCCCATCTATTCCCCATGAAGTGGTGGGACCGGATGCCATGATCTTCGTTTTCTGAATGTTGAGCTTTAAGCCAACTTTTTCACTCTCCACTTTCACTTTCATCAAGAGGCTTTTTAGTTCCTCTTCACTTTCTGCCATAAGGGTGGTGTCATCTGCATATCTGAGGTTATTGATATTTCTCCCAGCAATCTTGATTCCAGCTTGTGTTTCTTCCAGTCCAGCGTTTTTCATTATGTACACTGCATATAAGTTAAATAAACAGGGTGACAATATACAGCCTTGACGAACTCCTTTTCCTATTTGGAACCAGTCTGTTGTTCCATGTCCAGTTCTAACTGTTGCTTCCTGACCTGCACACAAATTTCTCAAGAGGCAGATCAGGTGGTCTGGTATTCCCATCTCTTGAAGAATTTTCCACAGTTTATTGTGATCCACACAGTCAAAGGCTTTAGCATAGTCAATAAGGTAGAAATAGATGTTTTTCTGGAACTCTCTTGCTTTTTCCATGATCCAGTGGATGTTGGCAATTTGATCTCTGGTTCCTCTGCCTTTTCTAAAACCAGCTTGAACATCAGGAAGTTCACAGTTCACATATTGCTGAAGCCTGGCTTGGAGAATTTTGAGGATTACCTTACTAGCGTGTGAGATGAGTGTAATTGTGTGGTAGTTTGAGCATTCTTTGGCATTGCCTTTCTTTGGGATTGGAATGAAAACTGACATTTTCCAGTCCTGTGGCCACTGCTGAGTTTTCCAAATTTGCTGGCATATTGAGTGCAGCACTTTCACAGCATCATCTTTCCGGATTTGGAATAGCTCAACTGGAATTCCATCACCTCCACTTTCACCCTAAAACAATGAATTTCACCTTTTTCTCAAGTGCACATAGAATCTTCTTCAAGATAGATCACATCCTGGGCCATAAATCTAACCTTGATAAATTCAAAAAATGGAAATCATTCCAAGCATCTTTTCTGACCACAGTGCAGTAAGATTAGATCTCAATTACAGGAGAAAAACTATTAAAAATTCCAACATATGGAGGCTGAACTACACGTTGCTGAATAACCAACAAATCACAGAAGAAATCAAAATATGCATAGAAAAGAATGAAAATGAAAACACAACAACCCACAGCCTGTGGGACACTGTAAAAGCAGTGCTAAGGGGAAGGTTCATAGCAATACAGGCATACCTCAAGAAACAAGAAAAAAGTCAAATAAATAACCTAACTCTCCACCTAAAGCAACTAGAAAAGGAAGAAATGAAGAACCCCAGTGTTAGTAGAAGGAAAGAAATCTTAAAAATTATTGCAAAAATAAATGCAAAGGAAGCAAAAAGACCATAGCAAAAATCAACAAAGCCAAAAGATGGTTCTCTGAAAGGATAAATAAAATTGACAAACCATTAGCCAGACTCATCAAGAAACAAAGAGAGAAAAATCAAATCAATAAAATTAGAAATGAAATTGAAGTGATCAAAACAGATAACACAGAAATACAAAGGACCATAAGAGACTACTATCAACAATTATATGCCAATAAAATGGACAACTTGGAAGAAATGGACAAATTCTTAGAAAAGTACAACTTTCCAAAACTGAACCAAGAAGAAATAGAAAATCTTAACAGACCCATCACAAGCATGGGAATGGAAACTGTAATCAGATATCTTCCAGCAAACAAAAGGCCAGGTCCAGATGGCATCACAGCTGAATTCTACCAAAAGTTTAGGAAAGAGCTAACACCTATTCTACTCAAACTCTTCCAGAAAATTGCAGAGGAAGGCAAACTTCCAAACTCATTCTATGAGGCCACCATCACCCTAATACCAAAACCTGACAAAGATGCCACAAAAAAAGAAAACTATGGGCCAATATCACTGATGAACATAGATGCAAAAGTCCTTAAGAAAATTCTAGCAATCAGAATTCAACAACACATTAAAAAGATCATACACCGTGACCAAGTGGGCTTTATCCCAGGGATGCAAGGATTCTTCAATATCCACAGATCAATCAATGTAATACACCACATTAACAAATTGAAAAATAAAAGCCATATGATCATCTCAATAGATGCAGAGAAAGTCTTTGACAAAATCCAACATCCATTTATTATAAAAACTCTCCAGAAAGCAGGAATAGATGCAACATACCTTAACATAATAAAAGCTATATATGACAAACCCACAGCAAACATTATCCTCAGTGGTGAATAATTGAAAGCATTTCCCCTAAAGTCAGGAACAAGACAATGGTGCCCACTCTCACCATTACTATTCAACATAGTTTTGGAAGTTTTGGCCACAGCAATTAGAGCAGTGCCGGGAGCCAGCACGGGACTTCCCACCCATGACAAGGTCATGTGGGAGAGCCCTGACAGGCAAGGCGAATCAGGGCTCAAGGGCCCCCACCCTGGATCTGCCTGAGCATCTACCCCAAACCCAGAATCTCTCTGTTTTACTATTTCACGGCTTTCACCAACTCTTTTGACATTAACGGGGGGCTATTCCTGACCACCTTTTTCTGAAGAAAATCAACTTAAAACTCTAGTTAATAAGTCTCCTGGGCATAATAGGTGTGTTTCAATTTCAAGCGCCTCTGATGACTTTCTAGCTTTCCTGACAGGTTTGTTCAGATTCACAGCCTCCCAACCACGAGAGGCACTGGAAGCTTAAGATATTCTAACAATGTAGAGCTTCTCAGAGAGTTAAAATTGTTAGAATAGAACTAGTAGAGGATTTCTTTGTTGAGCTAATGCTTGCTGCCAAGTTTCCATATCCCTTACCTACTGTGTCCCTGGGAGTGCATTAATATAGTTGGTATATAGAAATGTAAGTAGTAGCTTTAATGCTTGTAACCTTGGACCCTTGAGTTAATTCTTTTCTTGTTATAGCCCACCACACTTTTGCCCTATAGGAATACAACTTTATCTAATGCTTTCAGAGGGTGGCGCCTGACTTTAGAATAATCACCTTTAGAGAAAAATAAGTTTTCTGAAGAAAGAGTCATAAAATGTTAACAGGACTCCTGGCCAGAAGATGATGTAAATCACCTAAAGCTTTTGCATATGATAAGTTTGCAGAAAGAAAGCCTGGCTTCGATAAGGATCAAGGACTGCTGACCTTGCATGACTTTACCCCCCCGCCCCCATTATCCTGTATGCACAACTTAAGATATAAAAACTACTTTGGGAAATAAAGTGTGGACCTTGCTCACCGAAGCTTGCTCTCCCCATGTCGTTCTTTCTCTTTCCTTTTCCTTTTCAGGCTGATTCCCCAGAGCGCAGGGGCCCTCTGCGTTCAATTTCCTGCCTGGGCTTCTAAGACCCACTCGAGAAGGTGCCTAAGGTGGGGCACCTTCAGCTATTCAAGAGGGCGCCTGTGGCGTACGTGAACAGAGCAAGTCCCGTGCTGAGGCTTTATTGGCTTTCTGTGTAAACCAAGGAATATCAGCCTCTTTCCTCTTCTCTATTTTCTTAACTGCAAAATTCTTTCCTTATCTCTTTCTCTATTTCTCTCAGTTGCCAACGCCGTCCTCCCGAGGGAATCGCTGGATCCAACCGGGGCTGGACCCTGGTAGAGCAGAAAAAGAAATAAAAGGAATCCAAATTGGAAAAGAAGAAGTAAAACTCTCACTGTTTGAAGATGACATGATCCTCTACATAGAAAACCCTAAAGACTCCATCAGAAAATTGCGAGAGCTAATCATTGAACATAGTAAAGTTTCAGGATTTAAAATCAACACACAGAAATCCCTTGCATTCTTATACACTAATAATGAGAAAATAGAAAGAGAAATTAAGGAAACAATTCCATTCACCATTTCAACAAAAAGAATAAAATACTTAGGAATATATCTACCTAAAGAAACTAAAGACCTATATATAGCAAACTATAAAACACTGGTGAAAGAAACCAAAGAGGATACTAATAGATGGAGAAATATACCGTTTTCATGGATTGGAAGAATTAATATAGTGAAAATGAGTATACTACACAAAACAATCTATAGATTCAATGCAATCCCTATCAAGCTACCAATGGTATTTTTCACAGGGCTAGAACAAATAATTTCAAAATTTGTTTGAAAATACAAAAAACCTCGAATAGCCAAAGCTATCTTGAGAAAGAAGAATGGAACTGGAGGAATCAAACTGCCTGACTTCAGGCTCTACTACAAAGCCACAGTCATCAAGACAATATGGTACTGGTACAAAGAAAGAAATATAGATCAATGGAACAAAGTAAGAAGCCTAAAGATAAACCCACACATCTATGGACACCATATCTTTGACAAAGGAGAAAAGAATATACAATGGAGAAAGGACAACCTCTTTAACAAGTGGTGGTGGGAAAACTGGTCAACCACTTGTAAAAGAATGAAACTAGAACACTTTTTAACATCATACACAAAAATAAACTCAAAATGGATTAAAGATCTAAACATAAGACCGGAAACTATAAAACTCCTAGAGGAGAACATAGGAATAACACTCTCTGACATAAATCACAGCAGGATCCTCTGTGACCCACTTCCCAGAATATTGGAAATAAAAGCAAAAATAAACAAAAGGGACCTAATTAAAATTAAAAGCTTCTGCACAACAAAGGAAAATATAAGCAAGGTGAAAAGACAGCTTTCAGAATGGGAGAAAATAATAGCAAATGAAGCAACTGACAAAGAACTAATCTCAAAAATATACAAGCAACTCCTACAGCTAAATTCCAGAAAAAAAAAAAAAAAATCAAAAAATGGGCCAAAGAACTAAACAGACATTTCTCCAAAGAAGACATACAGATGGCTAATAAACACATGAAAAGATACTCAAAATCACTCATTATTAGAGAAACGCAAATCAAAACCACAATGAGGTACCATTTCACACCAGTCAGAATGGCTGCTATCCAAAAGTCTACAAGCAATAAATGCTGGAGAGGGTGTGGAGAAAAGGGAACCCTCTTACATTGTTGGTGGGAATGCAAAGTAGTACAGCCACTATGGAGAACAGTGTGGAGATTCCTTAAAATCTGAAAATAGAACTGCCTTATGACCCAGCAATCCCACTCATGGGCATACACACCTAGGAAACCAGAATTGAAAGAGACACGTGTACCCCAATGTTCATCGCAGCACTGTTTATAATAGCCAGGACATGGAAGCAACCTAGATGTCCATCAGCAGATGAATGGATAAGAAAGCTTTGGTACGTATACACAATGGAGTATTGCTCAGCCGTTAAAAAGAATACATTTGAATCAGTTCTAATGAGGTGGTTGAAACTGGAGCCTATTATACAGATTGAAGTAAGCCAGAAAGAAAAATTCCAATATGCATACTAACACATATATATGGAATTTAGAAAGATGGTAATGATAACTCTATGTGCAAGACAGCAAAAGAGACACAGGTGTATAGAACAGTCTTTTGGCCTCTATGGCAGAAGGTGAGGGTGGGATGATTTGGGAGAATGGCATTGAACCATGTATATTATCATATGTGAAATGGATTGCCAGTCCAGGTTCAATGCATGAGACAGAGTGCTTATGGCTTTTCCACTGGGATGACCCGAGGGATGGGATGGGGAAGGAGGTGGGAAGGGCGTTCAGGATGGAGAACACATGTACACACATGGCGGATTCATGTCAATGTAAGGCAAAACCAATACAATATTGTAAAGTAATTAGCCTCCAATTAAAATAAATAAATTTAAATTAAAAAATAAATAAACAAAATAGTCTAGTGTATTCAAAGCAGGAGAAATTTAGTAGGAAAACAGTTCAGAGATGTAAAATTGTGATTCTTTGTGGTTTTAGTGCTGTTTTTATTTTTGTTTTGTTTTCATTTGTTTCTTTTGTTTTTAAGTGTTAAGACATTGAAAACTTTCAGCAGAGGAGAGCCAACATCTGCTCTATATCTTAACAATACTATTTGAGCTGCACTGTTGAAAATAATCTGTGAAGGATGGCAAAGGAAGAAGTAGGGGGAGCTCTTAGCAGGTTTATTGCAATGGTCTATATCTGAATTGATGGTTCCTTGGACAAGAGTAAGAGAAGTTGTGGGAAATCTGATGGATGTAGATAATGCTATTGCTTAACCATTATCTGGAATTTTTGGCACAAATTTTGTTTTCATTTTATGAATTCTCATGAATTTCTATTAAGTCTTTAAAAACATTATGAAGAGGTATTTGGTTTCTGTGGTTTTGTTGTACTTGAAAGGAGATCCATATTCACCTACTCAGTTCAGTTCAGCTCAGTTGCTCAGTCGTGTCTGACTCTTTGCGACCCCATGAATTGCAGCACGCCAGGCCTCCCTGTCCATCACCAAATCCCAGAGTTCACTCAAACTCATGTCCATCGAGTTGGTGATGCCATCCAGCCAGCCATCTCATCCTCTGTCGTCCCCTTCTCCTCCTGCCCCCAGTCCCTCCCAGCATCAGAGTCTTATCCAATGAGTCAACTCTTCCCATGAGGTGACCAAAGTACTGGAGTTTCAGCTTTGGCATCATTCCTTCCAAAGAACACCCAGGACTGATCTCCTTTAGAATGGACTGGTTGCATCTCTTTGAAGTCCATGGGACTCTCAAGAGTCTTCTCCAACACCACAGTTCAAAAGCATCAATTTTTTGGACTCAGCTTTCTTCACAGTCCAACTCTAACATCCATACATGACTACTGGAAAGACCATAGCCTTGACTACACAGACCTTTGTTGGCAAAGTAATGTCTCTGCTTTTTAATATGCTGTCTAGGTTGGTCATAACTTTCCTTCCAAGGAGTAAGCCTCTTTTAATTTCATGGCTGCAATCACCATCTTCAGTGATTTTGGAGCACCTCAAAATAAAGTCTGACACTGTTTCCACTGTTTCCCCATCTATTTCCCATGAAGTGTTGGGACCAGATGCCATAATCTTCGTTTTCTGAATGTTGAGCTTTAAGTCAACTTTTTCACTCTCCTCTTTCACTTTCATCAAGAGGCTTTTTAGTTCCTCTTCACTTTCTGCCATAAGGGTGGTGTCATCTGCATATCTGAGGTTTTTGATATTTCTCCCAGCAATCTTGATTCCAGCTTGTGCTTATTCCAGCCCAGTGTTTCTCATGATGTACTCTGCATATAAGTTAAATAAGCAGGGTGACAATATCCAGCCTTGATGTACTCCTTTTCCTATTTGGAACCAGTCTGTTGTTCCATGTCCACCTATTAGTGACATTTAAAATCCTGTAATTGTCTGCAAATAAAACAATGCAGCTGGCCCAAGAATGAATTTCTGCTGCATTTAGTATTTTTCTAAAGCCAAATGTTGTTTCCTTAACAATTATTTTTCCCTTGTTAAATGGCTCCAAGTCATCTGCACCACCTAAATGTTGTAAAGTACAGTGTTTTAAATTCACTTTGTTCACATCTCAGAATGATTTTCCCGGTAGTATTTCATATCAAACTATCAGAGCAGATTTCTTTTTTTTTTTTTTTCCTTCAATGTTCTTCACACATTTTATTTGATTTCTCAATTTACTTATAGGAATGTTCCTAGTTATCATCAGTTGGTAAATTCTTCTTTACTAATAATGTAAAAAAGAAGGAAAATTCTGATAGCAATCAGTTAAAAGAAAAAAAAAAATGTGGTGGGAAGACTGAAAACGTAGACATGGGCAATGCTATCTCCTTTTGTTTTCCAAGTTCATGAATACTTTAACTTGGGGTCAGTTGGTGTGAAACATATAGTGGTAAACTCACTTTCTTTAGGCTAGGCGTTGTTTTTCATTCATTATTTTATTTTCTACACTAAGCATACTGCAACTGATCCCTATTATTTGTTGGAGGCTTCACTGTGTGTTTTCTCCCAACACCATCATGCAGGTCTGCAAGAACAGTGGGCTGTCTCACAATATAATTCAATTCTGGTATTTTCTACCTAGAGATTGTGTCAGACACCATAGGTTAAGGTATCAGACCAACAAGATTGGTCTCTCCTCTTGCCCTGCCCCACTTTAGAAGCCAGTGTCAAGTCCAGGTTGTGATCTCCTCAGATTTGATCCATTTGCTAGATCCGTTCACAGAACTCAGAGAAACTTTTTATTATGTTTCACCAGTTTATCATAAAGGATACAATACATTTAGATGAGAGATACACAAGGCAAGGTCCAGAGATGTCCTAAACTGGGAAGTACCACCCCCTCTGGATATGGATGCATTCACTAACGTGGAGGCTCCTCAAATCTTATTCAAGAGGTTTTCTGGAGTTTCACCTCCATCCCAACCCACTCCCCTTACCAGAAAGTGAAAGTTGCTCAGTCATGTCCGACTCTTTCTGATCCCACAGACTATACAGTCAGTGGAATCCTCCAGGGCAGAATACTGTAATGGGTAGCCTTTCCCTTCTCCAGAGGATCTTCCCAACCCAGAGACTGAACCCAGGTCTCATGCACTGCAGGTGGATTCTTTACCAGCTGAGCCACCAGGAAAGACCAGAGGTCAGGGAGTTAAGGCTGATAGCTACAACCCATGAAACTGTAGGCCTTTTGGGTGACCAAATCCATCCTGAGACTATGTAGGGACACCACCCAAAGTGGCCTTGCTACCATGAGCTCAAAAGACAGGCCTATCACTCAGGAAAATTTCAAAGGTTTGAGAAGCTTTGTGCCAGGAACCAGGGACAAAGACCAAATATATTTCTATGCTTCACCCCCTTGCAATAATCTCTCATCTGGGATCCTTAGCTCTTGTGACTGTGTATTTTTGTACACAGATACTTGTTTAAATTGACATTTCAGGTAGAGACAAGTGCTAGAAATTCCTATACTGCCATATTGCTGACATCATTCACTTCTTATACTGTTAACATCTTATACCAGAATAGATTTGTTCTAAGTAATGGACCATTACTAATACATTTTTATTACTTAAAGTCCATATGTTATTCACATATCCTTAGTGTTTATGTAGTGTTCTTTTTCTGTTCCAGATCCCATCTAGAGACGAATTATTACATTTAGTCATGTTTCCTGATGTTTCTCAGAAATAATAAATTTCTAAGATATTTCTGTTTTTCAGGTTTTTTTTTTTCTCTCTGTTTTAGTTAGAACAGTTTCTTTTATTCTATCTTCAAGTTTACTGATCTTTCTTTTTCAGCAGTTTTGAATTTGCTAATAAGCACTCCAAATTATCTTGTTTTTTTCATTTCAAGTACTATGTTTTTACACTCCAGCAGTCCTTATTATGTTCATGCTGCTGCTGCTGTTGTTGCTAAGTCTCTTCGGTCGTGTCTGACTCTGTGCGACCCCATAGATGGCAGCCCACCAGGCTCCCCCATCCCTGGGATTCTCCAGGCAAGAATACTGGAGAGGGTTGCCATTTCCTTCTCCAACGCATGAAAGTGAAAAGTGAAAGTGAAGTCGCTCAGTCGTGTCTGACTCTTCCCTATCCCACGGACTGCAGCCTACCAGGCTCCTCTGCCCATGGGATTTTCCAAGCAAGAGCACTGGAGTGGGGTGCCATTGCCTTCTCCATATTATGTTCATATTTCCTTAGAATCCTTGATTTTATATAGTAGCTATTTTAAAGTCTCTTTATGCTTATCCCATCATATATGTTATTGTTGTGTCTGTTTTTGTGTGTGTGTGATTTTTCTCTTGGTTATGTGTTACATTACACTTCTTCATCACATAGTCATTAAGTTCTGACTGGTCATTGTATACTGTAATGTTATATTATTGGCTGTCTGGATTTTGCTTTATTCCTTCACAAAGACTTGGTATTTTCCAAAGTGTTTGTGCATCAGCTTGATCCTTCTGAGGCTTATTTTTAAGTGTGGTTAAAGTAGGTCAAAAGTATCTTTTACTTTGAGGCTATTTTAGGTCCACTCTTGAGGCCTGCCTGACCATTCTGATGTCTTTACTGGATGCCCTGGGTGCTCAGAGTTCTTTCTACTCTAACTTTTGAAAATAGCTCTCAGACCAGCATGAGTTCTGAGAACTATTCAGCATACAGCTTCCTGGCAGTTGTCCTCTGTCTGGACTCATGGAAATTTACTTCATCAATGTTCATTCAATCCAAGATGCAAAGGGATCAATATGTAGGTTTTTGGAGCCCTTTTTCTAGGTAGCCCTCTTTTATTATTCTTTCCCAAAATTTCCAGTTGGTGAGCCTTCCTGAATTCAGTCTTCTCACCTCAGTGGGACTACTAGGATAAGCTGGATTTGCCTCGCCATGCACAGCAGCCCTGAACTTGCCTCCAGGGAGAAATCCCGTGGGATCATGATACTCACCTCATGGATTTCTCTTTTCTCAGTGACTACCCTCGTTAACTGCCTGCTTTCCACTGACTGTCTGAGAGTTTATTTAATGTGCTTCTCTAGTTTTTTTTTTTTTTTAATAGGAGAGAAAATAATTCTGGAACCAATAACTTTGCCATGGCTCAATAAATCATTTTAATGAATTATCAGGTAAGGTGAAGATATAATATACGACACATATTGCCTCACTTAATAAAAAGGAAGGAGTCCCATTTATCATGATCTGAGATAACAGATTAAAATTGGATCTGTTTCAGGAAAAACAAGATTAAAAAAGAATAGATTAAGGGGCTGTTGGATGGAAAATAAACTGTAATCATAGGAGTTAAGAGTGGAAACAGAAAAACTAGTTAAGAGTCCACTGTAGATACTGTGGCCAGGAATATGCTGATATTTGTAGAAGTGACAGAAAGGCGAATGTATTTGAGATAGTTTGGAGACTGTGTTACAGAGGAGTTGAATGGTGAGTGAATGGAGAAAAGAAGCTAAGCAAAGATTTAAAATATCTCCATTATGCATATTGAAATCACATGTTTCCAATGACTGATGGGAGTAGTGGCAGAAGGAAAACGTTCGGAGGGAAAAATGACCATTTCAGTATTGGCCATATTGAATTATATATACATGTGACACATCTCAGTATACTTAAGTTATAAGACTATAAATGTTGGATGTGGTGTGGAAAGTCAGTGTGGTCATAGGAGGAAGTGAAAATAAAACTTGGAAAGAAATTTATTTTACTCACAGGTCCCAGAAACCAGGGTCACTTCATGCCACATAGGACCAAAGGGGAAACACCAATCAGGTGGCAGAAGACAAGAATGCAGGGAAAGTCTAGGTCAGAGCCTTCATTGGAGTTTCCTTGGGAAAGATAAAGCAGGTAGAATAAACAGCTACAGTGGTGGTCTCTAGTTGCCTCATAACTGGCTCTTACATGAATTAAGGAAAGGGAAATACTATTAGTTTGGTGTAGGAGAGCTAAATAAGGAGATGGCAGCAGCTGATTTTGTTCCCAGCCTTTGGTAACTGCAAGAATGGGCTAGTCCTGGAGGGGCAGTCCCTCCTTAGCTAAAAGAAAGTATTAAGTAAAATTTAAACATTATTATGTAATAGGAAGGGAGAAAGTGAGAATTCATTCATTGTAAACATATCAGTCTGATTTAAAACCTGAGGTCAGTATTAAAAACCTGTGTACAGGAAAGTTTATGTCTCTTGAAACTAGTAGTAACTTAAAAATTAGGCTTGGGTTACCTCTATGTTTTTATATTCCATTCACATAGTAATATATTTGGATTTAAAAAAATTGTTAACTCATATTAAATTAGGGACCAAAAAAAAAAAAAAAAACTATTCGGACAGATAATCTGAGAAATGCATACCAAAAGCAAAAAGCCTACTGACCCTTAATAAAGGGAAGTTACAGAACCCCACATTTTTTAGCTTCTTTTGTGTACACAAAAGATGGCTAGAGATGATAAGATAGTCACAACTGCCTACTTACATGTAATCTAGCATTTCTAGTGTAATCTAAGTATTTAATGTACAGGTATAAAATCACCAAGTAATTACACAACAATATTAACCGAGTCAAAATTGTACTAATTGACTGCCTGATGAAACAATTAATGCCCATTTTGGGGGAAGTTAAATGTT
Source organism: Bos grunniens (assembly GCF_055505025.1). Classification (NCBI taxonomy): domain Eukaryota; kingdom Metazoa; phylum Chordata; class Mammalia; order Artiodactyla; family Bovidae; genus Bos; species Bos grunniens. The sequence continues at coordinate 117,625,500 of NC_141194.1, read as the reverse complement.
GACCAATACATTAATTTGGTTTGGGACTGGACTAGAATTTTACGATTCCTTAAACTTGAGTTATACAATTAGGATAATTCATAAAATTGTCCATTAAACCAATATTTATTAAAAACAGTATTCAGCCACTGTTGTTGAGCTGAGAATATAGCAGTGAATGAGACAGTTATGATTTCTATCAAAAGGCTTCTAAAAATGCACTGCACTATATTATTTGAGGCAATGATGGATGCCATGTTGAAAATTTATGAAAGGTAAGCTGGAAGACTGTTTCCCAATACAATGATCACTGAAAGACTCCTGATAAGGAAAGACTTTCACAGAGATGTGAAAGAAAGGAGAACGCTTATCTTTAGGAAAAGAGTGTTTCAGAACTTTGGAATAGTGAGGGCAAAGGTCTTGACATGGGAACATGCATACTGTATTTGGTGTGTGTGTTCAGTTGCTCAATCGTGTCTGACTCATCTGCTACCCAATGAACTGTAGCCCACAAGGCTCCTCTGTCCATGGTATTCTCCAGGCAAGAATACTGGAGTGGGTTGCCATTCCCTCCTCCAGGGGATCTTCCCAACCCTGGGATCAAACCTGCGTCTCTTGCATCACCTGTATTAGCAGGCAGGTTTTGTACCACTGTACCACCTGGTAAGCCCAGGTACTGTATTTAAGGTCAGTAATGAGGCCTTTGCAACTGAAGAAAAACAAGTGAAGAGTGGAAAAGTAAAAGAGAAGTATAGAGAGATGATAGGAACACAGGTTTTCAGAGTGTTTTATTCCAAGATAGGTCTTTTTCTTTCTTGTTCATTTTTCTGTTGTTGTTTTTGCTTTTACTTTCATTTAAATTGGAAGCTACTAGAGATGTTGCAGCAGAGTTGTCATTATGATTTGTCTTACATTTTAAGGATAATTCTGTTCTTCTTCTTCTTCTTTTTTTTTTAGATGTAAGAGGGCAAAAGATGAGGCAGAAAGAACATTGGAAGACTACTGCAACAGTCCAAGTGACAGACTATGGATAAAAAGGTCAGGCAGATCAGGGCTGGAGAGTCAGCTGTGGTAAGCCATGATGGGCTTTAACCACCACAGAAATCTTTCTATAATTTGGGCCTGATGTATTCTTCAGGATCAGTTTCTTTTATGTCTTGCCCAATGATAATTATGACATCAATAATAATAAAAACTACTGAGCACACGCTATGTTCCAGATGCTTTTCTAAGCAGTCATGGAATAGCTGAAGAGAAGTAAAGGTTAGTGGTTACTAGGGTTAGTGGTTTACTATTATGCCTGTGTTAGGACTCATATGTAAGACTCTCTTGCCATGAAATTGTGAACTCTGAGAAGACCCATGTCTTACTTACCTTTACATCTCCTACAGTATGAAAAACAGTGCCCTGATGTAGTATTTACTAAATAAATATTTGTTTTGTTTGATCATAAAGATGGGAAGATTAATTAAAGAAATTCCCCACATCCAGAATTCAAAAGATGCTCAGTGAAAAAAAAAATGAGATACAGAAACCCAAGGAAATTGGGAATTATTATCATAACTCAGTTTCACAAACTTCAATAACTGATTCTGAATAATAGCTATTTCACCAGTTTCCCCTCATAACAGGCTCTCACAGCACCATGTAACTGGCCTGCAGAGAACATAAAATAGTTATAATTTTACAATGATATGTGGTCAATGCTCCTCCGTGAGATTACAAACTCCATGGGAATAGAAACCACAACTGTTTTTTTCAATATTTTCCCATCAAGCCTAACACAGCACCTGGCCTATATTAAGCATTTGATATTTATTAAGCAAATGTAAAAAGGTAATCAATTTTTACTGGATGCTAAAAGCAGTGGCCACAGGGCTGGAAAAGGTCAGTTTTCATTCCAATCCCAAAGAAAGGCAATGCCAAAGAATCTTCAAACTACTGCATAATTGCACCCATCTCACACACTAGCAAAGTAATGCTCAAAATTCTCCCAAGCCAGACTTCAACAGTACGTGAACTGTGAACTTCCAGATGTTCAAGCAGGATTTAGAAAAGGCAGAGGAACCAGAGATCAAATTGCCAACATTCATTGGATCACAGAAAAAAAAACAAGAGAGTTCCAGAAAAAAATTGACTTCTGCTTTATTGACTATGCCAAAGCCTTTGTTTGGATCACAATAAACTCTGGAAAAATCTTCAAGATATTGGAATACCATACCATCTTACCTGCCTCCTGAGAAATCTGTATGCAGGTCAAGAAGCAACAGTTAGAACTGGATGTGGAACAACAGACTGGTTCCAAATCAGGAAAGGAGTATGTCAAGGCTATATATTGTCACCCTGCTTATTCAACTCATATGCAGAGTACATCATGCAAATGCCGGGCTGGAAGCACAAGCTGGAATCAAGATGGCTGGGAGAAGTATCAATAACCTCAAATATCCAGATGACACCACAATTATGGCAGAAAGTGAAGAGGAACTGAAGAACCTCTTGATGAAAATGAAACTGGAGAGTGAAAAAGCTGGCTTAAAACTTTACATTAAAAAAACTAAAATCATGGCATCTGGCCCCATCACTTCATGGCAAAGACATGGGGAAACAATGGAAACAGTGACAGACTTTACTTTTGGGGGCTCCAAAATCACTGCAGATGGTGATTGCAGCCATGAAATTAAAAGACACTTGCTCCTTGGAAGAAAAGCTATGACCAATCTGTGTTAGTCACTCAGTCATGTTTGACTCTTTGTGACCCCATGGATTGTAGCCCACCAAAATCCTCTGTCCATGGGATTCTGCAGGCAAGAATACTGGAGTGGGTTGCCATTCCCTTCTCCAGGAGACCTTCCTGACCAGGGATGGAACTTGGGTCTTCTGCATGGCAGGCGGATTCTTTACTATCTGAGCCATGAGGGAAGCCCATGACCAACCTACATAGCATATTAAAAAACAGAGACATTTCTTTTCTGACAAAGGTCCATCTAGTCAAAGCTATGGTTTTTCCAGTAGTCATGTATGGATGTGAGAGTTGGACCATAAAGAAAGCTGAGCACCGAAGAATTGATGCTTTCAAACTGTGGTGTTGGAGAAGACTCCTGAGAGCCCCTTGGACTGCAAGCAGATCCAACCAGTATTGGAGCTGAAGCTCCAATACTTTGGCCACCTGATGCAAAGAGCTGCCTCATTGGAAAAAAAACCCTGATGCTCAGAAAGATTGAAGGCAGGAGGAGAAGGGGACGACAGATATGATTGGATGGTGTCACCAACTTGATGCACATGAGTTTGAGCAAGCTCCAGAAGTTGGTGATGGACAGGGAAGCCTGGTGTGCTGCAGTTCATGAGGTCGCAGAGAGTCAGACACGATTGAGCAACTGAACTGAACTGAGAATCTCTTTCAAGTGCTTATTCATATTAACTCCTTTAATCTTCGCCAAAACCCTATTAAGCAGAGACTTTTTATTCTTATTTTACTGCCCTGAATTATTATTAATTATTAATTAACTATTAATTCTATATTTTAATTTTACTCTCTTAAGTGGATATAATGATATATAATGATCATTACTGAGAAGGTTATGCCCATAGCACAGTCAACCTCCCTCCCACACACACGGACATCTAGAAAGTAACCCATGGAATAATAATAAACCTCTCGGTTGGGCATAGCACTGACTCCAGTTTAGGCTGTCTCCTTATAAGAACTTACTGAATTGTTTGCTTTTCAGTGAATATTTTGCTTCAACTAAGGGATTCCAAAAGAAATTACGTAATGGGTTTATTCAACCAATTAGCATACCTGGTTTAATTGATAAAATTTGTTTTTCACAAGTCATTGCTATAGCCTAAGTAGGTTCCCATCAAAAGAAATACATGCCTGTGATTAAATTGACAGGTGAATGTCTCTTTTGGTGGCCTCAAAATTCCCTATGAATTCAGCTCTTTTTTGCTTTTTTTGCCATTAGCAATGCTATCCTTTACCCATGGATATTCATTTTTCCACAAATTAATTCACACAATTAATCTCATTGAATAATGTATTTAATTAGATGCCTATTAAATTTTTAGAATGAGAATGAATCATAAGGTTCATTCTAAACAAGTAGAGGTTCATGCAATTAAAATATAGAGCTGTTGCAGTAAGTCAGTCTCACCCCCATACTAGTGAATAACGTTATAATTAAAGTACAATGTGGCACTTTGAGGTCAGACTGAAATTTGTCAGCACAAAACCATATCCTTAGATTTAAACTATAAAACTACTGGGAGGGAAAGAGAAGAAAATATCAAATTGCTTTTCTTTTTCATTTTTATGGAAGGACAGTGCATTCATTATGACTTCACTTCTTCAAGAGATAGATTTGTAGGTTAATGTGTCAAGAAAGAAGCAAACTAAAAAGTTGCAGATGTTTTAAAGCCTGTACAGTAGTTTAGCATCAAGATATCAAGGCATTGTCACAGCTTTGGCTGCATGTTCTCAGCCTGTTTGGATTCCTGTGTTTGGGAAGATAATATTCCAGCAAACAGAGGTCCTGGACCAAAGAGGAATTCTCACAATTTTCCTACCAGATTTTTTGCTATCATCACTGTTGAATCCATCTCCTCTCAACAGAATTAGAACCCTTTAAGTTGCAATGTTTAAGCACAGACTGAATGCTCAGATTCTGTATGGCCTAATTTTGTCCTTGATGCACACTTAACACAAATGATCTGTGAGGCTGCCATAATTATATGAACTGTTATTTAAAGTCCTCCACGGAGATACAGATTGATAAAATATGACTAGCAAAACGTGTTATTTTTAGACTCTTCCTTATAATGATTGGTTGTTCTATCCCAGTAATAACTGATGACTTGGCACAACAGAACAATATTCCTAGTTTTATGGCTGTATAATATGGTGATAATTTTTTCCTGGTCACAGAATGTAGAGACTCAATGTCAAAGTCAGCTTGAAAATAATCTTTGGAACATATTCTACTAATACATATTCTGCCTCAAAACTGGCCAAATCTCCTTCAGGGCATGATGAAAATATATCACTTAGATATGCAGAGTACATCATGAGAAACGCAGGGTTGGATGAAGCACAAGCTGGAATCAAGATTACTGGGAGAAATATCAATAACCTCGGATATGCAGATGACACCACCCATATGGCAGAAAGCGAAGAAGAACTAAAGAGCCTCTTGATGAAAGTGAAAGAGGAGAGTGAAAAAGTTGGCTTAAAGCTCAACATTCAGAAAACGAAGATCATGGCATCCGGTCCCACCACTTCATGGCAAAGAGATGGGGAAACAGTGGAAACAGTGATAGACTTTATTTTGGGGGGACTTCAAAATCACTGAAGATGGTGATTGCAGCCATGAAATTAAAAGATGCTTGCTCCTTGGATGAAAAGTTATGACCAACCTAGACAGCATATTAAAAAGCAGAGACATTACTTTGCCAACAAAGGTCTGTCTAGTCAAAGCTATGGTTTTTCCACTAGTCATGTATTGATGTGAGAGTTAGATTATGAAGAAAGCTGAGCACTGAAGAACTGATGCTTTTGAACTATGGTGTTGAAGAAGACTCTTAAGAGTCTCTTGGACTGCAAGGAGATCCAACCAGTCCATCCTAAAGGAAATCAATCCTGAATATTCATTGGAAGGACTGGTGCTGAAGCTGAAGCTCTAATACATTGATCACCTTATGCGAAGAACTGACTCCTTGGAAAAGATCCTGATGAAAAGATTGAAGGCAGGAGGAGAAGGGGATGACAAAGGATGAGATGATTGGATGGCATCACTGACTCAATGGACATGAGTTTGAGTAAGGTCCCAGAGTTGGTGATGAACAGGTAAGCCTGGCATGCTCCACTCCATGGGGTCACAAAGAGTTGGACATGACTAAGCGACTGAACTGATGTAGTTAAGGATAACAAATATGGAAACTCATAACATATTTTAATGATAATAGACAATTGGAAATCAGAACTATGGAAAATCTGACTTATACATATCTGCTTATTATGGGGAATCGTCTCATGTCCAACCCAAAACCTTCCATTTGAGCTTAAGGTAAAGTTCATAAAAGAAACATAATTTTATATATTTACCATATTCCATTATTTAGAAGTCTTTTAATCAAATTAATCTATTAATTTTTCTTGTGCTGAGGAGGACCTTTTTCATTCATACAAATTGTCTGTTTCTGATGACCAAAATAAAAAAAGAATTTGACCAATATTGAATGAAGATATTGAATTTGATTAATTATTTGACATCACATTTCAAATTGTGGTTTCATTCTTCTGAGACTGAGAGTTATTACTGTATTATTATGGTAAATTTAGCTTGACATCTAAGAACTGAATAACTTTATTTTCTACTTTTTCATGCTTGTGCCATCTTTTTACCTCTTCATTTTCCACCAGGACATATTAGTAAGGCTTCAAGAGATTTCATAGCTATGAATTACAGTTAAATAAAAGTACTCATTTAAGATGGATCATATGTCAGTTTTAAATAAAATGGTCGAACTATATTTATAAAAAACAGAATTTTAAGTTGGTGAATAGTTTTGGGGAGGGGGCTGTGAATTTATAGATAAAGTGATGCTTGTTTCTGTTTCTTTAATTGGAAAAAAAATTCACATCAGTTTTTTTTTGTGAGTGTCAAACTCCTTTTATTTGAGTTTTGTATATTCCTTGTTTTTTTTGAAAGGTGCTCCCTAATATCGAATTGTAAGAAAATCTTATTAACCTGGATTTACATGCACAATATCCTCATATTAATACAAGTAGATACACTCAAAAAAATGTATAGGTTAATTAAATTTCCTGTAGAGCATTCTTCCAAACATACCGAGTGGAAAATTGGTAATCTAACATAATATCAACTTGAGAAGGAAAGTAAGAGGTCTTGATTGAATCATGTTAAATTGCAAAGAATTATATCACACAAAGAATCAGATCAGTCTACATGGTCCATGTAGACTGGTCCATAATTAGCTTGGTCCATAATTAGCAGTGGCCCACGTGATATTTACTTTTTCTGTACTTGAGTGGAACTTGCTGACACATCCTCTTAAAAACTCTTCTAGACACCTGGCTCCATCTACTTGAAGTGAACATCTTTCCACTTTCAGTAACAGTATGAGCTGTATAGTTCACAATGTCTTACTCTGTGTTCCTGTATATTTATAGGTTAAAATAATTCATTAACCATGATTTATCTTTAAAATACTCTCTCATTGAAAAATAAACAAATGGATTAACTAACTGAATATCTAATAGGGTTGTATGAAAGAAAAGCAAACAGAGGGAATATAAACGCCATTATATGTACTTTTGATGTATTATTTAGATTATGAATTATTTACTCATTCAAGTGCCTTTGCACAAACTACTTTTGTCCCCTTAGCATCTCTAACCTGTTCTCACTGCCTCACTGAGACTCCACTTCAGACCATTTATAGTACTTGCTACATTTAAAATATATGTTTTATCCACCAAAATATTAAAACTATGATAACTGAATGGCACATAATAACAACATTGTAACCTTCTACTGGACATTGGAACAAATGGTTGTGATGATTACTTTAGCTGAATTAACCAAATAAAAAAGAGAGAAAACAGTTAAACCAGTTACTAGATATGTACAAAAAATTTGTATTGAGTACAACTTTTGTTTTACACTTTTTAATAGACAAACCCAATTTGAAGTCTATGTATCCCTGATAGAAAATATTAGAGCAAAAGGGAACATGGCCAGAAAGTCAGAATTATTCAGGAAATTTTATAGAAGCTTCTATAAATGAAAGCACAAAATTTGAAAGGTCCAATTTATTGAATAGAATGTCAACTTTTGCCAATAGCTTTTTTAAGGCTTAATTTTCAAAAATTTCTTAGTTTGTTGAACATATTTGACTACTCCAGAAATACGTTTTTAAAAGTTTACTTTTAATAAATATGTTAGATGTTAGTCACATTAATGTGTGTCATAATATGCAAAATGACATTATAATATCATAATTTAATAGCTGGAAAGTTATCATTAAATATTCAAGTGTACAGAGTAGCAAAGGTAATTTAATCAGGAACCCTGTTAATGACTTCAATAGTTTGCAATTAAATAATTTTTCTCTTGTCCATTTAATTCCTCTTGGAATATGTAAATTTAACTAAAAAAGAGTACACTATGCTTATGCATATATAAGGGCAAAATTTTCCATAATTTTTATTCCATAGAAGCAGTCTGGTACTTACAATTGAAAAATGTAGCTAATTTATCTTCTAAATTCATTATGTAATATTACTAGCCTTGTGCAAGATGCACCCATAAACAAAATTGATTGTGCCATTGTTTCAGTGCTTTAATGTTTTACAAATAATTCAAGACAAAAGAATGCAGTTTCTTAAAGCCAACTAACACCTACCCAGGGAAAAAGCAAACACAGAGGCTATACAAAATGCAAATAATGTCTACTTAAAAATGTCAGGGAACTACTGAATAAGCAAGGACCTGAGGGGTCAAGTTTCTGGACAGAGTAGAGACACTGAGAGGTAAGGGGACAAGTAGTATGCTTTGTCATTAATGGGCCAAAGGCAAAAGATTGAAAATATGGCCTTTGCGCAGGCATAGAGTTGTGGCTGAGAGAAAAGATACAAAGTGTTTGTCATACAGAGTATCAGGAAACACGAGAGAAAAATGAAAGTTTCATGGCACAAATTCCCAAGTAGAAGGACAGCAGAAAACTGGTCCTTGCATATATAAGGTTTAAACTTCAAGAAGTTTGTCAAATTCTGAAGCTACAAGTGGTAGGATGATGAAAAGATGAGCTTAAGTCTTCTGGAAGGTGATTTAAGCTTTTCTGCAGTTTTTTTCTTTTTTTTTTTTTAAGCTGACAGATGAAAATGAAGGTTCAAGACCAGCCAGGGGAATGGATACTAGTTATTACACTCTGGCATCAGTGTTGAATCAGAAGTCTCCCAAACTTTAATGAAAGTGCAATGCAGATCTTATTCAAAGCAGTCCATATATAGACTAATGTGAACAGACCCCACTTTCCATGGTGGCTCAGCTGGTAAAGAATCTACATGCAATGTTGGACACCCAGGTTTGATCCCTGGGTCAGGAAGATCCCCTGGAGAAGGGAACAGCCACCCACTCCAGTATTCTTGACTGGAAAATCCCATGGGCAGAGGAGCCTGGTGGGCTACAGTCCATGGGGTCGCAAAGAGCTGGATATGACTGAGTGGCTCAAAAACAACAACAATGCATATATATGGAATCTAGGAAAATGGTACTGATGAGCCTATTTACAGGGAAAGGATGGAGACGCAGACACAGAGAATGGACTTGTGGATACACCGGGGGAAGGAGAGGGCGGGATGAACTGAGACAGTAGCAATGACATATATACACTCAATAAAGTTCAGTAGCTCAGTCGTGTCCGACTCTTTGCGACCCCATGAACCACAGCACGCCAGGCCTCCCTGTCCATCATCAACTCCCAGAGTTCACCCAAACTCATGTCAATTGAGTTGGTGATGCTGTCCAAACATCTCATCCTCTGTTGTTCCCTTCTCCTCCTGCCCTCAATCTTTCCCAGCATCAGGTTCTTCTCAAATGAGTCAGCTCTCCACATCAAGTGGCCAAGGTATTGGTGTTTCGGCTTCAACATCAGTCCCTCCAATAAACACGCAGAACTGATCTTTAGGATGGACTGGTTGAATCTCCTTGCAGTCGAAGGGACTCTCAACAGTCTTCTCCAACACCACAGTTCAAAAGCATCAATTCTTCGGCACTAGGCTTTCTTTAGAGTCCAAATCTCACATTCATACATAACCACCGGAAAAACCATAGCCTTGATTAGATGGAATTTTGTTGACAAAGTAATGTCTCTGCTTTTGAATATGCTGTCTAGGTTGGTCATAAATCCCCTTCCAAAGAGTAAGCGTCTTTTAATTTCATGGCTGCAATCACCATCTTCAGTGATTTTGGAGCCCCCCAAAATAAAGTCTGACACTGTTTTGACTGTTTCCCCGTCTATTTCCCATGAAGTGATGGGACTGGATGCTATAATCTTAGTTTTTTGAATGTTGAGCTTTAAGCCAACTTTTTCACTCTCCTCTTTCACTTTATTCAAGAGACTCTAGTTCTTCTTCACTTTCTGCCATAAGGCTGGTGTCATCTGCATATCTGAGGTTATTGGTATTTCTCCCAGCAAACTTGATTCCAGTTTGTGCTTACTACATCCCAGTGTTTCTCATGATGTACTCTGCATACAAATTAAATAAGTAGGGTGACAACATACAGTCTTGACGTATTCCTTTTCCTGTTTGGAACCAGTCTGTTGGTCCGTATCCAGTTCTAACTGTTGCTTCCTGACCTGCATACAAATTTCTCAAGAGGCAGATCAGGTGGTCTGGTATTTCCATCTCTTTCAGAATTTTCCACAGTTTATTGTGATCCACACAGTCAAAGGCTTTGGCATAGTCAATAAAGCAGAAATAGATGTTTTTATGGAACTCCCTTGTTTTTTCCATGATCCATCGGATGTTGGCAATTTGATCTCTGGTTCCTCTGCCTTTTCTAAAACCAGCTTGAACATCTGGAGGTTCACGGTTCATGTATTGCTGAAGCCTGGCTTGGAGAATTTTAAGCATTTTAGTAGTGTGTGAGATGAGTGCAGTTATGCGGTAGTTTGAGCATTCTTTGGCATTGGCTTTCTTTGTGATTGGAATCGAAACTGACCTTTTCCAGGCCTGTGGCCACTGCTGAGTTTTCCAAATTTGTTGACATATTGAGTGCAGAATGTGGGCAGCATCTTTCAGAATTTGAAATACCTCAACTGGAATTCCATCACCTCCACTAGCTTTGTTTGTAGTGATGCTTCCTAAGGCTCACTTGACTTCACATTTCAGGATGTCTAGCTCTAGGTGAGTGATCACACCATGGTGATTTTCTGGGTCATGAAGATCCTTTTCATATAGTTCTTCTGTGTATTCTTGTCACCTCTTCTTAATATCTTCTGCTTCTGTTAGGTCCATACCATTTTTGTCCTTTATCGAGCCTATCTTTGCATGAAATGTTCCCTTGGTATCTCTAATTTTCTTGAAGAGATCTCTAGTTTTCCCCATTCTGTTGTTTTCCTCTATTTCTGTGCATTGATTGCTGAGGAGGGCTTTCTTCCCTCTCCTTGCTCTTCTTTCTTGCTATCCATGGTGAAGAGGTCTGACAGAATGTGATTCACTGGAGAAGGATACGGCAAACCACTTCAGTATTCTTGCCTTGAGAACCCCATGAACAGTATGAAAAGGCAAAAAGATAGGACACTGAAAGATGAATGCCCCAGGTAGGTAGGTGCCCAATATGCTACTGGAGATCAGTGGAGAAATAACTCCAGAAATGAATGAAGGGATGGAGCCAAAGCAAAAACAATATACCCAGTTGTAGTTGGGACTGGTGATAGCAGCAAGGTCCAATGCTGTAAAGAGCAATATTGCATAGGAACCTGGAATGTTAGGTCCATGAATCAAGGCAAATTGGAAGTGGTCAAACAGGAGATGACAAGAGTGAACATTGACATTCTAGGAATCAGCGAACTAAGATGGACTGGAATGGGTGAATTTAACTTAGATGACCATTATATCTACTACTGTGGCAGGAATCCCTTAGAAGAAATAGAGTAGCCATCATAGTCAACAAAAGAGTCTGAAATGCAGGACTTGGATGCAATCTCAAAAACAGCAGAATGATCTCTATTCATTTCCAAGGCAAACCATTCAATATCACAGTAATCCAAGCCTATGCCCCAACCATTAACACTGAAGAAACTGAACAGTTCTATGAAGACCTACAAGACCTTCTAGAACTAACACCCAAAAAAGATGTCCTTTTCATTATAGGGGACTGGAATGCAAAATTAGGAAGTCAAGAAACACCTGGAGTAACAGGCAAATTTGGCCTTGGAGTACAGAATGAAGCAGGGGAAAAGCTAATAGAGTTCTGCCAAGGGAATGCACTGGTCATAGCAAACACCCTCTTCCAACAACACAAGAGAAGACTCTACACATGGATATCACCAGATGGTCGACACTGAAATCGGTTTGATTACATTCTTTGCAGCCAAGGATGGAGAAGGTCAATACAGTCAGCACAAGACCAGGAGCTAACTGTGGCTCAGGTCATGAACTCCTTATTGCCAAATTCAGACTGAAACTGAAGAAAGTGAAGAAATCCACTAGGTCATTCAGATATGACCTAAATCAATCCCTATGAGTATACAGTGGAAGTGAGAAATAGATTTAAAGGACTAGATCTGATACAGTGTCTGATGAACTATGGATGGAGGTTCGTGACATGGTACAAGAGGCAGGAATCAAGACCATACCCAAGAAAAGAAATGCAAAAATGCAAAATTGCTGTCTGAGGAGGCCTTACAAATAGCTGTGAAAAGAAGAGAAGCAAAAATCAAAGGAGAAAAGGAAAGATATACCCATTTGATTGCAGAGACATATATACACTACCATGTGTAAATAACTAGTGGGAAGCTGCTGCAAAGCACAGGGAGTTCAGCTCGGTGCTCTGTGATTACCTACATGGATGAGATGGAGGCTCAAGAGGAAGGGTATATATGTATACTTATATTAATAGCTGATTCACATTGTTGTAAAGCAGAAACCAACACAACATTGTATAGCAATTATCCTCCCATTTAACAAAATTTAAAAAAAAAAGTACAGAGTGTCTATTACTAAAATCTAGTGCAGTGTCAGACACCTGATCTGTATTCATTGGTCAATATATGAACAACAGTCAATTTGCAACAGACAAGCTATAAATTAAGAGACAAAGTTGTTGTAGAAAAGGTGACCAAGTTAAAACTAAAGACAAAATATTCCCAAACAAAATTGTCCTAAGTCATTCCTAGCAAAAATAGGGAAGTTTAAAAATGCCACTAGAAAATATCAATAACATGACTAAAATTTTAGTCTATCAAAATCTGTGAAACGTGACCAAAATTGTACACCAAGGGAAATCATAATTTTGAAATTTTCATATTTGAAAAAATAAAGAAGGAAAGATAAAACATGAACATCCAACTTAAGACACTAGAAAAAATAAATACATAATATTGTGGAGGAATTGATAAGCATAAAGACAGCTAAAGTTCTTTTAAAACGTCACATATCAGAAGGGCCTCCTTCAAGGAAAGATGGACATTTCTCCAGAGTGTTTTAAAAAGAGAAGTGGACAAGAAATACTTAAGGCTTGGTGGTCATTTTTAAGTATGTAAATATGTTTGTTGTTGCTGTTTAGTTGTTAAGTTGTGTACAGTTCTTTTATGACCCCATAGACTGTAGCCCACCAGGCTCCTCTGTCCAAGGGATTTCTCAGGCAAGAATTCTGGAGTGGGTAGCTGTTTCCTTCTCCAGAGGATCTTCCTGACCCAGGGACTGAATTTGTGTCACCTGCTTGGCAGGCAGATTTTTTACCACTGAGCCACCTGGGAAGCCCCTATATCAGTTCAGTTCAGTTCAGTCACGCAGTCATGTCTGACTCTTTGCGACCCCATGAATCGCAGCACACCAGGCCTCCCTGTCCATCACCAACTCCCAGAGTTCATTCAGACTCACACCCATTGACTCAGTGATGCCATCCAGCCATCTCATGCTCTGTCATCCCATTTTCCTCCTGCCCCTAATCCTTCCTAGCATCAGAGTCTTCTCCAATGAGTCAACTCTTTGCATGAGGTGGCCAAAGTACTGGACCTTCAGCTTTAGCATCATTCCTTCCAAAGAAATCCCAGGGCTGATCTCCTTCAGAATGGACTGGTTGGGTCTCCTTGCAGTCCAAGGGACTCTCAAGAGTCTTCTCCAACACCACAGTTCAAAAGCATCAATTCTTCAGTGCTCAGCTTTCTTCACAGTCCAAATCTCACATCCACACATGACCACAGGAAAAACCATAGCCTTGACTAGATGGACCTTTGTTGGCAAAGTAATGTCTCTGCTTTTGAATATGCTACCTAGGTTGGTCGTAACTTTCCTTCCAAGGAGTAAGTGTCTTTTAATTTCATGGCTGCAGTCACCATCTGCAGTGATTTTGGAGCCCAAAAAAATAAAGTCTGACACTGTTTCCACTGTTTTCCCATCTATTTCCCATGAAGTGATGGGACCAGATGCTATGATCTTCGTTTTCTGAATGTTGAGTTTTAAGCAAACTTTTTCACTCTCCTCTTTCACCTTCATCAAAAGACCTTTTAGTTCCTCTTCACTTTCTGCCATAAGGGTGGTGTCATCTGCATATCTGGGGCAATTGATATTTCTCCTGGCAATCTTCATTCCAGCTTGTGCTTCTTCTAGCCCAGCGTTTCTCATGATGTACTCTGCATAGAATGTACTCTGACATAGAATGTACTCTGCATAGATGTACTCTGACAGAATGTGGTCCACTGGAGAAAGGAATGGCAAAACACTTCAGTGTTCTTGCCTTGAGAACCCCATGAACAGTATGAAAAGGCAAAATGATAGGATACTGAAGGAGAAACTCCCCGGGTCAGTAGGTGCCCAATATGCTACTGGAGATAAGTGGAGAAATAACTCCAGAAAGAATGAAGGGATGGAGCCAAAGCAAAAACAATACCCTGTTGTGGATGTGACTGGTGATAGAAGCAAGGTCCGATGCTGTAAAGAGCAATATTGCATAGGAACCTGGAATGTCAGGTCCATGAATCAAGGCAAATTGGAAGTGGTCAAACAAGAGATGGCAAGAGTGAACGTCAACATTCTAGGAATCAGAGAACTAAAATGGACTGGAATGGGTGAATTTAACTCAGATGACCATTATATCTTCTACTGTGGGCAAGAATCCCTTAGAAGAAATGGAGTAGCCATCATGGTCAACAAGAGTCTGAAATGCAGTACTTGGATGCAATCTCAAAAACGACAGCATGATCTCTGTTCATTTCCAAGGCAAACCATTCAATATCACAGTAATCCAAGTCTATGCCCCAACCAGTAATGCTGAAGAAGCTGAAGTTGAAGGGTTCTATGAAGACCTACAAGACCTTTTAGAACTAACACCCAAAAAAGATGTCCTTTTCATTATAGGGGACTTGAATGCAAAATTAGGAAGTCAAGAAACACCTGGAGTAACAGGCAAATTTGGCTTTGGTATATGGAATGAAACAGGGCAAAGACTAATAGAGTTTTGCCAAGAAAATGCACTGGTCATAGCAAACACCCTCTTCCAGCCCCTATATAAATATACTTAAATATTATTATTAATATTTTAAAATATTTAATCACTTTATAAAAATTTAGATTAGCTATTATAGAAGTGGACTTTAATTTGTATATAACATTTAAAATGTATAAATTTAACTAATCTACACTAAGAGAAGTAATTATAACTCATCTTTTATGAGAACTCATATTTTCATAGCGTGTACATACCCACAAAGCAGACTTATATCTAAAGCTATATTATTCTCTTCTGGCTTCAAATTGTATTCCTAATTTGGTTAGTTCATGGATCATCTCTTCTGTTCTTTACAAACCTAGTGTCTGTTGCCCTGACTAGAAGTCTAGGTCCTTCTCACAATGACGTGGGGAAATGACAAGCAAAAGGACCTGTAGTTGATTATCCATAAGTTGAGCAGTTCTGAATTTTTATAGGGAAGTGGATTGTATAGAGGCTTCCCAGGTCACGCTAGTGGTAAACAACCTACTTGCCAATGCAGGAGACTTAAGAGATGCAGGTTTGATCCCTGGGTCAGAAAGATCCCATGGAGGATGAAATGGCAATCCACTCCAGTATTCCTGCCTGGAAAATTCCATGGACAGAGAAGCCTGAATGGCTACAGTTCATAGGATCACAAAGGGTAGGACACAACTGAAGTGACTTAGCAGGCATGGATTGTATAGATCTCTACTGAGTCAAAGTAATATTGTTTAGTGTGGGCCTTAGGTCAGTGTGTGTTTAGAATAGCTGCTGAAAAGACTGCAAGTAAAAAAAAATTATGTACATAAAGACACAACTGAGGTTGGGTTGGGGACCATGAATTTTCACAACCATTGGTCTACACAGCAGTGTCATATTTGCTTAAATCACTCATCTGTCAAAATACAGCTGCAGGGAAGAGGTGTTAGAGAACTGGTTGACCCTCCAAAACTTAGCAACATATGCAGCCAAGGCAGGTCTTTCTCACATTGTACCAGTCACTGCATGACACAGGAAGAACCTCACTGCTTTGTCAAGAGCTACAAATGAAAATATCTAGGTGATAGGACATACGTAAGATCAGCAGTCATAATAGCATCTATAGAAAGTGAAGTCACTCAATCGTGTCAGACTCTTTGTGACCCCATGGACTGTAGCCTATCAGGCTCCCCCATCGATGGAATTCTCCAGGCAGGAATACTGGAGTGGATTGTCATTTCCTTCTCCAGGAGATCTTCCCAACCCAGGGATTGAACCCGGGTCTCCTGCATTGTAGGCAGGCGCTTTACTGTCTGAGCCACAAGGGAAGTCTAATAGCATCTATACAGCCCTAAAAAAGATCCAATCCGGGTCTCCCATATTTCAGTCAGATTCTTTACCATCTGAGCCACCGTGGAAGCCCCCCATAGACTGAATCCCATCCTGAGTTGCACAAGTCAAATACTCTTTCAATAGTGGAGTGAAGCTGTTACGAGCATTGCTCAGAGCCAGGCATCGAATCGAAGGCTCAATTCCACTGCTTGCTGGGTGTGAGGACTTGAGCAAGTTACTTACACTCCATTTTCTTAGCTTTAAAATGGGGCTAATCAAGCTTCACCCCTCCTCAGATTATTGTGAGCATTTACTGACTTAGTATCAATAAAATGCTCAAGAGTACCTGGCTCATGGTAGGTATTACATAGGAGTTTTCTATCATCATCATTTTTGTTCTTTTTTTTCACTTCCTAAACATTAATTTAACATTTATTGTCTGCTTTCACAACCTAAAAGTGCTAATAAGCATGAAACCACATGCCACAATCTGAGAAATCTGGAAACAGAAAACTCCCACATCCCTGAACTTTTGATTTCAGTGTTACTTATAATAAGGGGTAATTAGAAACCACTTTAATTCCTAACAGGGATACAGTTTATGTAAATTATTCCAATCCCATACAATGTAGTATTAATCATAAAGCTTTGTGTTGAAAGGTATGTAACAGTGTGGCATTTTTAATTTGTACCTAAAAAAAAAAAAAAGCAAAGTATATGCTGTATTGTTGTATACATTAAAACATACACAAAGATTAGAAGAAAATACTTCTGTTGATAGGATTAGAGATAACTTCGTTTTTTTCTCTTTGGGGAAAACAAAATTCTTAGATTTTTATAAATATATTTATTAAGAAGGATATAGACAGCAGGACTTCGCACTCACTGTTGGGAGCAATGCAAATGGTACAGTCAATTTGGAAGACAGTTTGGTAGTTTCTTGTAAAACGAATACTCTTCCCATAAGATCCAGCAGTCACATTCCATCGTATTTACCCAAAGGAGTTGAACATTTATGTCAATGTAGAAACCTGCACACAGATGTTTATAAACATCTTATTTAAAATTTAAATAAGATTTAAAATTTTTTTAATTTTATTTAGAATTGTCAAAACATGGAAGGACAATGATGCCCTTCAGTAAGTGAATAAACTATGGTACCTCAAAAAAATGGTCTATTATTCAGCACTAGAAAGAAATGAGTTATTACACTGTGAAAAGACACAGAGAAATTTAAATGCATAATTCTAAGTAAAAGAAGTCAGTTTGAGAAGGTTATATATGATTCCAAATATAAGGTGTTCTAAAACAGGAAAACAATGGAGACTGTAAAGAGATCAGTCGTTGCTAGGGGCTGAGGGGGAAGGAAGGATGAATAAGTGGAAGATGTGATTTTTCAGGTGTGGAACTACTCTGGAGGATATTGTAATGGTGGCTATGTCACTATATATCATAATTGATATATTATACAAGACCAAAAGTGAACCTACATGTAAAACATAGACTTTAGTTTAAATTAATGTATAATATTATGAATCATATTTTAATCATGATGAATTTTATCAGATGTATCACATCAATGCAAGATGTTAATAATGGGGACGTTGCATATGACAATTCTCTGTACCTTCTGATTAGATTTTCAGTAAATCTAAAACTATTCAAAAATAAAATATATTATTTATTAAAATACTAAAATAAAACCTCATAGCAAAAGAGAAAAATGGCAAAAGCCTAAAATATAAAGTTTATGAATCCTAGTCTTGATTGCACTCTTTATAACGTGTGAAATAGCATTTTTAATGCTCAGTCTTCATATTAACAAAAGGAAGTCTGTGGACTTCATGAGCTGAAGTCCTATTCTTTTCCATTTTATGATTCTCTTTTTTTACCTTAAGGGACTATCATCTGATTATTTCTAAATAATGCAAGTTCTTTCAGTTAAAAGGAAAAATTATGCAGCTCATTTGCCTGCTACCAGCGCACATTTTAGTTTCCTGAGTGCACTACAACTCCTTCACAAAGAAAATCAATTACTAATACATTTACTGACATATTTAGAAGCTAAACCTGAGGTGACATGTTAGGCCATAAGGAGAAAGTATAAAATTTGCAAGGAAAAAGTGAATTGATAAGTAAGATGTTAAAAGCTTAACTGAAGCAAATTACAAAGTATTCTAACATTATAGCGCTTTCTGACTTCTATAGGCCAAATCACTTCTTCTTTTTATTTTTTTTTTCAAGGTATTAAGGGCTTTGCCTTTAGTTCAGTTCAGTCACTCAGTCATGTCCAACTCTTTGCGACCCCATGGACCCCAGTACACCAGGGTTCCCTGTCCCTCACCAACTCCCAGAGCTTGCTCAGACTCATGTCCATCGAGTCAGTGATGCCATCCAACCATCTCATTCTCTGTCGTCCCCTTCTCCTCTTGCCCTCAATCTTTCCCAGCATCAGGGTCTTTTCCAATGAGTTAGTTCTTCGCATTAGATGGCCAAAGTATTGGAGCTTCAGCATCAGTCCTTCCAATGAATAGTTAGGACTGATTTGCCTTAGATGAAGAGAAATAATATACAAGACTAGTAACAGAGGCTAGGCACTCCATGAGAAAAGAAGGTGCTGAGTGACAGCAAGCAAAATAGAAGTATAAGGTTGGCCAAAAAGTTCATTCAGGTTTTTCTTCAACATTGTGGAAAAACCCCAATGAATTTTTTGGCCAACTCAACATATATCTTTGCCAGCAAGTCTACTAGGCAGAAGGGAATCTCAAAAAAAGCAACCTAGGTCCCCAAAGAGGGAACAATGATCAATATCCTATTAGGGGTCATCTTAGCTGAGGCTGCCATAAGAAAATACTACAAACTCAGTGGCTTAAACAATAGAAATTTATTTCTCACAGTTCTGGAGGCTGAAAGTGCAGGTTCAGAGTGACAACATGGTCAGATTCTAGTGAGAACTCTCTCCCTGCTTTAAAGATGGCCATCTTCTTGCTCTATGCTCAGAGGACCTTTCCTGGATGCATGCATGTGTAAGGTGACCAAAGATATCAGATTAGAACCCCACCCTTATAACCTCAATTACCTCCTAGAAGTCCTATCTCCACATACAGCCACAATGTCGATTAGGGCTTCAACCTAATTGTTGAACTTGAAAACCAACAATTCAGTCCACAGCAGGGGTGTTAGTGAGGAAGAAATGTGTTGAGTAACAATTTTCCTTCACTTAAAATAAACTATAAACCCCAAGGTAATATTTACTGGCTTTGGATCAAGATGATAAATTGAATGCAAGCATGTACTGCCCCTTCCTTTCAGAATCCCATTAAAATTACTGTAAATATATACCCAAGGGGAAAAACACAGCACTGAGGAAAATGAAGGGTACTAAGAGACAATACTTAGAATGGAAAAAAATTACTGATGAAATTCTATAATGTAAAAACTGGATGTCAGTCCACTTACACATAGAACAAAGAGGGGGAAGTCATGGCTAGATGACACACAAGGAAAGTTTACAACCTGAGAGGGAGCCAACCTTCCTAGCATAGCTTTGGAAACGCCACACACTCCAAGTTGGAAGGTATTCAGGTGGGAGCAAAACATAAAAGAAGGTGAATATTTATTTAAAGGGATATTGAAAAGAGAGGCCTGGAAGAGTTGTGCTTCTTGGAGGCAGTTTGCACACCAGATTCTAACCCAACCTGTTGTGGCTTGGTAGGGAAGAAGGTGGACTGGTTACCAATTCTCCAAAGCACAATAAAACAAAAATTAAGTAAGTTACAATTTTTATTCAGTGACACAAAAGTCCTCCTGTTTAGATAAAGAAGGAACCTATCAGGGAGACAATCCATTTTACCAATGAGCAACCAAGGACTGCATTTTTAAAGAATGATTAATCATCATGGATAAGCATACATTTGAAGATAAGCATTTGTTTATCGACATCAGCAATGTACAAAATAGAAAAATAAAGAGGGTTAAACTGAACATTTTATATTGGGGAAAAAAAGATATTGAAAGGTTGTTGCTGAACCATGAAAGATGCTGGGATTCTTGGCCTCTGGAGGAGAAGAATTCAATCCAGGGCCAGAGATGAGGCTTGATCACTCAAAGCTTTTGTTTAATAAAGTTTTATTAAAGTATAAAGGAGATAGAGAAAGCTTCTGACATAGACATCAGAAGTGGACAAAAAGAATACCCGTCTGCTAGTTTTTAGCTGGATGTTATATAGTTACTAGCAGTCTGTTAATGAAAGACAGGAATGTCTTAAAATTCAAAGAATGGCACCAGGCCCCTCACCCATAAGATATATTTTGGGATAATCTTGGCACCAGGGGAGTCATCCCAGGCCATAAAATGATTGACTTGAATCTTGTAGAAAGGCAGGTTACCATACAAATAATTTCGTTTACATGGATTAGGAGAACAATGTATGATGGTAACATATTGGTTTGTTAAGTCAGTTCTGAGCCTTTAGGTGGAATGACTTGAAGACAGAGTCTGGGGTAAATGAATAGTACATTAACATACCTTAAGACAAAAATTTCCATAAGAAAAATGCATTGATTAACTCAAAATTTGAGAAAAGTTAAGTTCAGGTGGAACCAGGTGTCATTACGGCAACACAGTATTTTAAGAGAAACCTCTTTTAAAATTTGTATAGAGAAGGGGAAAATATATGTCACTGGTTTGTTTCCTTTTGTCACTTAAGAGAAAGATTAAAAAATTGTCTGACACTTGCAGTCTATTTCCTCCATTTGGAGACCCCTGGCCTTCCTGCCTGTTACCTCTCATTCCCCCCTTTTCTTTTAGGAGAATTATGTTGCCTAGGGAAAGGAGTGTCATTCTCATTCTGTAATTGCTTCAGAGCTTATCAGGGGCGTTGTCCCTAAATTGCTGAGACAACATATTCTCCTAACCCTCATATTGAGGGTTTCTGACCCACGGGCCCCAGGTAGTAGATGGAGGAAGCTGCAGCAGTTGCAGAACTTTGAGCAATCATTTGTAACTTAAAAGCCTTCATCCGATTAGAAACAAATCCAGTTATACAGTTACAGATGCAGGGAGCAAACAGCAAAAACAGAACAATCAGAATTATTGTAATTAAGATAGTTTTCCACCATAGGGAACTAGTTAACGTCTCCCAAAGTGAGGCAATTGAGGCTTCACGAGTAGCCATAGCCTTAATCATCTTGTTCATGTGTTTAGTAAAATGAGTAACATTAGTGCTCATATCAGGTATATATGTACAGCATTGGGTATGAATAATGGCACAAGTTCCTCCTTGTGCAGCTGTCAGAATATCTAAAGCTAACCTGTTTTGTAAAACCACCTTTCTAATTTGTGCTTGTTCAGCAACAAACTTTCAATATAATTCAAGGAAGAGAAAAGGAGCAAAAATTCTAATTATACTACCTCAGATATATTTGTGATGATGACTAGTTCCAAGAATGAAATGAGGACAGGATTTTTCATAACAACAAGTATAAGAGAACAAACGAGAATTCATGTAAATTCAACACCACTAGTTTTTTAAAGTAGGAGTCCTAAAAAGAGATGTTATCAAGAACATGTCTTAAAAATAATGTGACCAAAAAAAAAAAAAAAAAAAAAACATATTGGACAAATCTGATTAATAGGAATTCCATAAAGAAAGAACAGGGAGTTACCAAAGGGGGAAAATTACTTGTAAATATGATAGTAATGAGACTTTAGATTGAACAGATTCACCATATATCAAAGAGATTGTATTCATTAACTCAACCAGTAAGTACTGAGTGCCATTAAAACAGTGAGCATTTTCTGGGTGCCGGGAATACAGTAGTGAACTGACAATGCAGACAAAACTCCCCTGTCATTATGGAACTTACAGTCTAGATGAAGGAGTCAAAAACTAAATGAAGAAATAAGTGAAATATGTGTGTTAATGATAACTGCTGGAGGAAAAAAAATACAACAAATAGGAGGCACTGGGGTAGTTACTATTGCCAATAGGATAATTTGTGGAGCTGCTACAATAGCAACACACGTGAAGAGAGACTTGAGGAAATCAAGGGACTGAGTTATATACAAATCATTAGAAGAACATTCCAGGCAATGGGAACATCAAGTGCTACTCAAGGTCAAGGTGTGCTTAATGGAGACAAGATACAGCACAGAGACCAATATGCCTGGAATAGAATGACCAAAAGGCAGGGTAGCAGATTAGTTCTGGGAGGAAAGACCTTGGAAGCCACAAGAACTTTGGATTTTTCTCACTGTGAAATGGAAAGTCTGGAGGGTTTTGAGAGCAGTGGTGGTGACATTATCTGATTTACATTTTAAAGAATTCCTCTGGGTTCTCTGGCAAGGCAAGAACAGAAATAGGGGGCTCTATTTTCAGGTAAAAGGATGAATGAACTTCAAGTGAACACACAGAGCCTTTTACTAAAGTAAAAATATCTACCAAGCCCTTCATAGAACCATGCTCCCAACAATTGCAAAATGAGATCCGTGGCTCCAAAGCAAAGTATTCTTCCACATTCCCATCTATCAGTGTCTCTTTCTATTGCAAATGGAAACCATCTTCTTCCATTTTCTTTATGACATTAAGTGCCCTTTTCACACCTTAAGCAGTATTAAGCAACAATATCATATTTATTTATAAAATAGATCCAACAAGTAAAATTCTAGGGTCAATAGGCTATATCACTTATTATAACACTGGTATGTGTAATTAACTTCTGTTTTTTAAAAATAAACCTTGAGATTATCAGAGACAGAAAGGTCTTTTCTTATTTAAAATCAATTTTCTGACACAAACTAGAAATCAAAATTTAATTTCTAAGTGGAACCTACTCCTGAAACAGACCTCTGTATCATTTTTTCCATGAGAAAATTTTACATTTAATGAATCATTAAATGAATTCTCATAATTCTTATGAGATTGAGTAAAAATATAAATTTAATTAGGTGAACAAGGGAAAGAGAAACAATATTAACCTCATATAAATTCATTTTAACTATATCTTCAAGTTCACTTAATCACATTTAAATTATAGATTTTTAAAATTAAAGTGAAAGTAACAAATCACAAGATCAGTCTCTTCAAGTTATACAATTCAGTGGAATTTAGTGCATTCACAATTCTGTACAAATACTGCCTCTATTTAGTTCTAAAATTTTTCATAACCTCCAAATAAGTCTAAACCCAGTAAGCTGTCATTTCTCTCAGACCCTGACAACTAATTAATCTACTTTTCATATCTATGGATTTGCCATTCTGAAAATGTCCTATAAATAAAATCACATAATATGTGATATCTTGTGTCTGATTTTTTTCATTTATCATAAATGAAGTTTCATCCAGGCTATAGCATGAATCTGTACTTTATTCCTTCTTATGGTTATGAAATAATTCACAGTTTGGAAATATATTTTGTTTACTTACTTAACAGTTGATGGACATTTGGGTTGTTTTCACCTTTTGGCTACTGTGAATACGCTGCTATGAACACTTGTGTACAGGTGTTTGAATATCTGCTTTTATTTCACTTGGGTATTGATGTAAGAGTGGAATTACTGAGTCAGATGGTAATTTCAGTTTAACTTTCTGAGGAACCAATATATTACTTTTGAGGCCTTATATGTCAACTGATATGTAAAGCTGTGTAATACACCTAGTTTCCTATGTACATTGTTCAATTTTATCAATCCTTTAAATACAAATTAAGAGCCCAATTTGATATTTTTGGTATCATAATGAAATGACTGAGATACATTACTAAGAAAAAAATGTGTTTTCTTAATTTTTCAATGAACCTATAAAATTAAATTAGCACTCATTGTGAAAAGCAAGCTCTCAATAATTACGAATATAATCATTCTTCAAATAGTTAAAGTGAAACTGCACTGTCATTAAAAACTTTTGGAAAAGGAAACCTAGGATTCCCTTAATAAGGAGACAGACAAGCAACTGAGAAAGAAAAAAATTTACTATCAAAAGGTGGAAAAAAAATAAAAAACAAACAAAACTCAAAGACCTGTTTTAATATACTTCTAAGGCAGAAAACAGTCAAACACATAAAAAATGCACTGTCTGGTAACATTTGAAGGAAGATAAAATAATATAAAAACATATTTTCATGCATTAAATTGGTATTGCTTTCTTTAATATTAGTACCCGGTGTTGGACAACTTAGAAGGAAGCTATTTCTTCATCAAAAGTTATTTAGAATTTTAAAGCTTTTGGTATATATCTGGTAATTTTTGTACTTATGCTCAGGTTTGCTTACACAAATTTCAGCTATAAGGATTTACTACAATAATATATAGACAATCTAAATGTCCAACAATTAAGGATATTAAAATAATGACAGTTTGTACACAGAATGCAGTGTCACGCTAGCTTTAAAAATGGCAGTTACAGGGCTTTATTTGGGCGTACTGAAAATGTTCTAAACCTGATCATATTAATGACCACTCAATTCTGTGAATATACAAAAACCACTGATTTGTACTCTTAAATTATGTGGATTGTATGGTAGTATCTCAAAGCTGTGACCACACACACACACACACACACACACACACACAACTACATATAGAAAAAATTGGATATAAAAATAAAGTTTATAACATCTAAAGAAACAAAGTAAAAAAGCAGCTTACACAAAAAACTGTGTACAACATAGTATACTTATTTTTAGAAAATATATTAAAAATTATAATAAAACAAAACGTCTTGCAACTGTAATCAACAAGCAGCTGAACACAAATGAAATTTTAGTTAGACAGGAAATAAAGTCACAATAAAATATTTTTAAATTTTAAGAAAATAGTATCAACAGTTTTAGGCTAATAATTTTTAATGGAAAAGATAATTTCCTGTATAAAATACAAATTCTTTTGAGGTAGAAATGTAGAGTAACACAACAATGAAAAATTCTAAAAAAGCTAAAATATTACCTCAAATATAGCACTAGGTTCATATTGTTTTATAGAAAATATATTTCAAATTTCAAGATACAGACAGTTATTATGCTATGTAAACTGTTCCATCATCGACAAACAGAACAGAAACTCATATCTTCCAAAGCTAGTTTAAGCTTAATGCCATGACCTTATAGAAACAGTACAAGAATGACAGACTAATCATACATATACTGGTTAAAAAAAAAAAAATTAATACAACCTCAGCACATCAAATCCATTTGGGCATTAGATGACTAAATTTTTATTCCATTAATAAATGACCTAAGGTTATGGATCCTATAAATTATATTTTATTTTATATAAATAGGGAGAATAAGAAAAAGGTTTAAGCTCCTCAGGAGAATCCTAAAAGATATTTTCTTTAGCATCTTCACCTGCTGTGATAATACTGAGCCCCTGCTATATGTTAATCACTGTAGCAAACATTTACATTAGATATCTAATTTAGTTCTCCTAATAATACTATAAAATCAGCACTATCAACACTTTAGTTACAAATGAAGGTGAAGGTTAAGAAGGTTGAGTAAATTACCAAAAGTCAGTCAACTAGTAAGTGCAAAACTATTCCAAAGGCCATACTCTAAGCCACAGGGCAACACTGCCTTTCTTTTAGTGATAAAGGGTATTTATCTGAATTCCAAAGCCAACATTATTTCCATTGAAATAAAAGACAAGAATGATATCTAATATCATAACTATTATTTAACACAAGTCAGAGTGACTTACCCCAGTTAATAGAGAAAGAGTGAGTGATTTAACTTTTGGAAAGTTGATGATAAAATAATTATTTTAAGGTGATATGATTACCTAACTAGAAAATACAAGAGAGGCAACTACCAAATTGCAAGTATAAACAGAAGATGGATGATTATAAACTAAATACAATAATTCCCTTATAAATGAGAAAATATAATAGAAATAGATCTTATTCAAAATTGCATTAAAATGAAATAATACCAAAAGTAATATAAATAACATAGATAATATCTTAAGAAACCTAAAGTTTTATTGAGAAACTTACATGAATTTTCAGAATTCCATCTTCCTGGATGGAATCACTTGAACCACACAGATCAATTCCTCCAAAAGTAATCAGTACACCTATATTATCTCTCCTCCTCACTACACATGTATGTGTAGCATGTGTGTGTTCAGTTATGTCTGACTCTTTGTGACCCCATGGACTGTAGCTTGCCAGGCTTCTCTGTCCATGGAATTTTTCAGACAAGCATATTGTAGTGGGTTGCCATTTCCTTCTCCGGGGGATCTCCCTGATCAATCCAAGGATCAAACCTGTGTCTCCTGTGTCTCCTGCATTGGCAGGCAGGTTCTTTGCTGCTGAGCCACCTGAAAAGACCTATGAATTTGGGAAGGAGGCACAATTCATCCCAGTACACATTATATGCATGAGCTAGTTAATTTACCTATACATTGGCTATTTCCAGTGGTCAGCTATACAGTAAATAGAATGTGAACATTTTCGGAAAATTTTTGGTGAAAATGTGTGTTTATTTCTCCCAGGTAAATTGCTGGTCACAGGATAAGAGTATTTTCTATTTTGTAAGAAAATCAGCAAATTATTGTCCAAAGTTATTTTACAATTCCTAACAGCAATTTCTACAATTTGCTTCACATTTTCAAAGACACTTAGAACTGAATCTTTCATTTCTAGCAATTCTAGTGGGTGTGTATCTCACTGAAGTTTTAATTTGCGTTTCTCTATTGATTACTGATAATGAGCAATTTTTAATAGGATTGCTAGTCATTCATATATGTTCTTTTGCAACTTGTCTCAGAGGTTTTTCCTTTTTTTTTTTTTTTTTCTATAAAGGTAAAGATATTCTTGCTTACAAGTTTCGGTGGATACCTTTACTGGATGGATTAAGGATTTTCCCTGCCGTAGTGAGCAGGCTAAGGAGCTTATAAGAGTTTAAATCCATGAAATTATTCCCAGGTTTGGGCTGCCACAGAGCCTTCAGAGTGAAAATGACTCCACTTTTAAAGCTATTGTAACTGCTGCTGCTGCATCACTTCAGTCGTGTCCGACTCTGTGCGACCCCATAGATGGCAGCCAACCAGGCTTCCCCTCCCTGGGATTCTCCAGGCAAGAACACTGGAGTGGGTTGCCATTTCCTTCTCCAATGCATGAAAGTGAAGTCACTCAGTCATGTCCGACTCCTAGCCACCCCATGAACTGCAGCCTACCAGGCTCCTCCATCCATGGGATTTTCTAGGCAAAAGTACTGGAGTGGGGTGCCATTGCCTTCTCCGTATTGTAGCTCAGAGGGTGTCAAAAACTCTAGGAACAGAGTATCACTTATACTGTTCCTGGAGACCCCAAACCTCAGGAAAGGTTGAAAAAGCTAATTACATTATTAAGAGGCATCTGCACAAATTAACTCAAGATACACAGGACAGTTGGCTTAAAGTTCTACCCATAGCTTTAATGAGGGCTCGAACTGCCCCCAAAAAGGAGGAACTGTCCCCCTTTGAATGTATTTATGGAAGACCCTTCTTATGCACAGACATTGTTATAGACCCTGAAGACTTGGAATTAACTAATTATGTAACTCAGCTCTCAGCTTTTCAACAGGCATTAAAGGAACTCCTGGAGGTGACTCCTGACCCAGCCTCTGAGTCAAGCAAGCCACTGTTTGAGCCAGGAACTGAGGTCCTGATAAAATCATTGGGATCTGAGGGACAATCCCTCGGCCCCTCTGGGAAGGCCCTTATCTGGTCATTTTTTCTTCTTTCACAGCTGTCAAGGTGCCAGGAATTGATTCATGAGGGCATCATACTCGAGTAAGGAGGTGGCACCCAGACCGGAACTAAGTGATGTTATTTTATGTCCTTATTTTCTATGCTCTTATTATTTACTTTTCAGATGGGCCTGATAATCTATGTGAGCCTGTTTCTGCTGACTCCAAAAACCCTGAGTCTGCTGTTTGACCATCAAGACAATGCCTTCCTGTCTTGGGCTCACTCCTATGCTCTATTCCACAATCAGTCTAATTTCTGGGTCTGCGGAGCGCTCCTCTCTTCATCAGTGGAAGGCTTCCCGCGATGGGCATCTCCACATCAGGGAAAGGACTTTCTCCAAGTCTGCAAATAACTTTGACAACAACAACCATGTGTGATGCTTCTTCTTAATCTGATGACATCTTACAATCCTAAAATGGACTGGTGCAACACTTTGCACCTTAACTATGGACATAATGTGACTTTTAACTTTGCTGATGGTTCTGTTTTTGCTGCTTGCTCCCAGCATCTGTAACTGTGTAGCTGGATTTGTTTCTAGTCGCATAAAGGCTTTTAAGTTACAAATGCTTGCTCAAACTCCTGTGATTGTCGCAGCTTCCTCCAACCAGTAGTTGGGGCCCCTGAATCAGAGACCCTCAATATGAGGGTTAGGAGAATATGTTGCCTCATAAATTTAGGGACAATGCCCCTTACCAGCTCAGAAGCAGTTACAGAACAAGAACAATACCTCTTTCCCTAGGCAATTCCCCTAGGGAGAATTCTCCTAAAAGAATGAGAGGGTAACAGGCAGGAAGGCTAGGGGCCCCCAAATGGAGGAAATAGGCTGCAAGTGCTAGATTTTTTTTTATCTCCCTCTTAAGTGGCAGGGGGACAAGTGTCAGATAGTTTTCTCTTCTCTATACAAAACTAAAAGGGGATTTCTTTTAAAATTCTTTGCTGCCTTGATGACACCTGGTTCCACCTGCACTTAACTTTTCTCAAACATTGAGATAACCAATGCATTTTTCTTCTTTTTTATTTTTCCTGTTTCACAATGGTAATTTTTTCTTGTATTACTTTTCTTTTTTTAATTTAAATTTATTTTAATTAGAGGCTAATTACTTTACAATATTGTACTGGTTTTTCCATACATCAACATGAATCCGCCACGGGTGTACACGTGTTCCCAATCCTGAACCACCGTCCCACCTCCCTCCTCATACCATCCCTCTGGGTCATCCCAATGCACCAGCCCCAAGCATCCTGTATCCCGCATAGAACCTGGACTGGTGATTCATGTCTTATATGATATTATACATGTTTCAATGCCATTCTCCCAAATCATCCCCCCCTCCCTCTCCCACAGAGTCCAAAAGACTGTTCTATACATTTGTGTCTCTTTTGCTGTTTCGCATACAGGGTTATTGTTATCATCTTTCTAAATTCCATATATATGCATTAGTATACTGTATTGGTGTTTTCTTTCTGGCTTACTTCACTCTGTATAATCGGCTCCAGTTTCATCCACCTCATTAGAACTGATTCAAATATATTCTTTTTAATGGCTGAGTAATACTCCATTGTGTATATGTACCACAGCTTTCTTATCCGTTCATCTGCTGATGGACATTTAGGTTACTTTTTCTTATGGAAACGTTTTTCTTAAGCTATGTTAATGAACTATATATTTACCTTAGACTCTGTCTTTCTTCAGGTCAGTTTGCCTAAGACTCAGAACTGACTTGACAAACCAGTATGTTTCACTCAACAAACCAGTATGCTTTACTCATGCAAGTGTTCTCTTAAGCTCTGTTAATGAGACTATGTATTTGCTTGGAAACCTGACTTTCTTCAAGATTCATGTCAATTGTTTTATGTCCTGGAATGACTCACCTTGTGTCAATGTTATCTCAAAATGCATGTTGTGCATGTGGGGCCTGGTGCCACTCTCTGAGTTTTGAGACATTTCGTTTCTCTAATTAGCAGCCTGCTAGTAGGTACATAACTTCCTGCTAAAGACTAGCAAGGGGGCACTCTTTCTGCCCCTTTGTGATGTCTGTGTCAGAAGCTTTCTCTATCTCTTTTATACTTTAATAAAGCTATATTACACAAAAGCTCTGAGAGATCAAGCCTCGTCACTGGCCCCAGATTGAACTCCTTTCCTCCAGAGGCCAAGAACCCTGGCATCTTTCATGGCTCAGCAACAACCTTTCAGGTGTTTCTCACTTTTTTTAAAATGAGTTTTTGTTTTCTTATTCCTGAGTTGTAAAGTTTTTATTTTTATTATATACTCTGGAAATAAGATCTTTGTCAATTACACATACTGAAAGTATTTTCTTCCAGGCTGTAATTTGATTTTTCACTTTCAAAACTGTTTCCCAAAAGGCAAATGTTTTAAGTGGTTCCAATTTATCAATTTTCTTTCTTCTATGATTAACATGTTTTATGTCATGTCTAATGGCCCTCTATCTGAAAGTCAGCAAGATGACCATATTATCTTCTAGAAACTTTATAATGTTAACTTTTACATTTAGGTTTATGATGCATGTTGAGTTCATTTTTTCTAAATGGTGTGAGATAAGGGTCAGTGTTTTATCTAAAAATACCCAGTTTTCCCAAAACTACTTGTTGGAAAGATGACCATTGCACATTGATAACATTGAATTATCTTGGTACTTTACTCAAAAAGTTGATTTATTATATAGATAGCTCTATAGTGAGCTCTGAAATTTGGTAATGTAAATCTTACAACTTTGTTCTGTTTCTAAATTGTTTTGACATCACAGGTCTGCTGCTTTTTCATACATGGCCCAGAATCAGCTTAAAAATTTCTGCCTGTGCCCAAACCTGGTATTTTTAGTGGGATTATTTGAAGAACAGACATCTTAATACTGAATCTTCAAATTCATGAATACCAAATATCTTACCATTAATTCATGACTTTTTAACTTTTTCTCTACAATGCTTATAGTTCTCAGTGTCTAGGTCTTGCATATGTTTTGTTAAATTTATCCTTACATAATTCATATTTTCTGAAATATTATAAGATTGGTATTATTTATTTCTAAAAAACTTGACAGAATTTGGCAATGAAAATATTTGGGCCTGAAGTCTTCTTTGTGGAAAATGGTTTCTTATGAATTTAGTTTCTTACAATTCAATAACGCAATTCAGATTTTGTGTGTGACGTGCAACTTTCCTTTTTTTTTTTTTTCTTTTTCCATTTTTGAGTTCCCAGTACTCAAAAATGACTCTTTTTCTCTAGTTTTATCATTTTACTTTAGGAAAAGATATTTAAGAGCTCTGGCTACATTATGAGATTTAACTTACTAATGTCCTATATTAAAAACGGCAAGGTCTGGTAAAATTTTTCTATATGAATGTTAAACTAAATGCCCTTAATCTCTATGACCAGTATCTGACCTACCTTCCCACTCATCCTGGGAGCATCAGCAGCATCAGTTTGTACACTTATTTCTCTGGATTTTGATTCCCTTTAGAGCACATGGTGTTTTGAGTTTTTCTTCTATTGCAAGCCAAGCTCTGAACATTTTTCTCACATTTTACTCAGCATACTTTTTAAATGAAGGGTTTCCAAGCATTTTAGCTTAATGCATTACAATATTGGTATTGAAAGTCCAGACAGAATAGTAACAAAAGCCTTTTCAGAAGCCATGAAAAAAGCATATGGGTTTTCTCTTTTTATATGATAATGTACTGTTTCATATAAAAACATTTCTTAATTTTGTGACATCTTTGAACTACTGATACAAACCTGATCATAATTTATCACTTTTTTAGAACTTTGCTTCAGTTTGCAAATATATTATCAGTTCATATAGTTACATAGGATAGGCCTATATTTTCCTGTCTTCACATACTATTCTCTCTACAGGGTTATCCAATTCTCTTTAAAGGATTATGGTAAACTCAGAATTCTAATTTTTTAATATAATATTTCTAATATATTGGCACAGATGTTTTAGAAAATAATGTGGCAATAAGAATCAATGAAATTTAAATTAAAATATGCTTTAATCCAATAAATGCATAAGAAATATAATTAATGGAAATTAGCAGGTGAATGAAAAGCATTTGAGTATATGCATCTTTATTAAAGCACTAATACAAGCAAAAAAAGAAAAACTAAATGTTAAATATATAAATCAATAAATACATTATAGTCTATTCTTAAGATCTGTTATTGTATGGTTGTAAAAAAAGTCACATTTCCAATGATTATTCAAGGACAAAGGAAAGCACATAATACATATTATCTGAAGCATCAGGGTATAAACTGTAGATGCTTTTAGCTATAACCATATATTAGCTTGTTCACTCTGTCATTTTAGTGGGAAAAGAAATTTATTTTCAATCCCTTTCACATGTTGTGTGGAAATACAAAGATCTCCTCATAATTACCGGAAAATACTAGAGACTGCATTCATGATTCTAAAGCTTTTATCCTACTTATTGTCTCAATTATATTTGTATGTCTTCTCCCATGGCTATTTTCCTCCATTTGCTACACATACACACACAAGGAATAAATCATATTAAAATTTATCACTGGAATTTAGAAATTTTAAAATTTTTTAAATTTATTTTTATTAGCTTTTTTAAACATTTTAAGACATATTTTAATATATATATATAATTGTAAATTAATAACAAAGAAATACTGATAGAAAATATGAAGAAAATAACACAATTGAAAATATTTAGTATTTGATAATTTTATTCACAGTAACCCAGGAATCTAATTCATAATTCACAGGATCTACCAGGCAGATCAATCAGAAAAATAATGAACATAGCAGTAAAATTTACCATTCAGGTGTGACCTAAATCAAATCCCTTATGACTATTTAGTGGGAGTGACAAATAGATTCAAGGGATTAGATCTGATAGAGTGCCTGAAGAACTAAGGACAGAGGTTAGTAACATTGTACACAGGAGGACATGATCAAGACCATTCCTAAGAAGAAGAACTGGACATGAAACAATAGACAGGTTCCAAATTGGGAAAGGAGTACATCAAGGCTGTATATTGTCACCCTGTGTATTTAACTTATATGCAGAGTATATCATGAGAAACACTGGGCTGGAAGAAACACAAGCTGGAATCAGGATTGTTGTGGGAAATACCAATAACCTCAGATATGCAGATGACACCACCCTTATGGCAGAAAGTGAAGAACTAAAGAACCTCTTGATGAAAGTGAAAGAGGAGAGTGAAAAAGCTGGCTTAAAACTCAACATTCATAAAAATAAGATCATGGGGTCTTGTCCCATCACTTCATGGCAAATAGATGGGGAAGCAATGGAAACAGGGACAGACTTTATTTTTGGGGGGCTACAAAATCCCTGCAGATGGTGATTACAGCCATGAAATTAAGAGACGCTTGCTCCTTGGAAGGAAAGTTATGACCAACCTAGACAGCATATTAAAAAGCAGAGACATTACTTTGCCAACAAAGGTCCATCTAGTCAAAGTTATGGTTTTTCCACTAGTCATGTATGGATGTGAGAGTTGGACCATAAAGAAGGCTGGGCACCAAAGAATTGATGCTTTTGAACTGTGGTGTTTGAGAAAACTCTTCTGAGTCCCTTGGACTGCATGGAGATCCAACCAGTTCATCATAAAGGAAATTAGTCCTGAATATTCATTGGAAGGACTGATGCTGAAGCTGAAACTCCAATACTTTTGTGACCTGATGTGAAGGACTGATTCATTTGAAAAGACCCTGATGATGGGAAAGATTGAAGGCAGGAGGAGAAGGGGATGACAGAGGATGAGATTGTTGGATGGCATCACCAACTCGATGGACATGAGTTTGGGTAAGCTCTGGGAGATGGTGATGGACAGGGAGACCTAGAGTGCTGCAGTCCATGGGGGCCGCAAAGACTCGGACATGACTGAGCAACTGAATTGAAGGGAAGAAGAAGAAATGCAAAAAGGCAAAATGGTTTTCCAAGGAGGCCTTACAAATATCAGAGAAAAGAAGAGAAGTAAAAGGCTATGGAGAAAAGGAAAGATATACCCATCTGAATGCAGAGTTCCAAAGAGTAGAAAGGAGAGATATTAACTTTCCTCAGTGATCAATGCAAACAAATGTAGGAAAACAGTAGAATGGGAAAGACTAGAGATGTCTTGAAAAAAATTAGAGATAACAAGGGAAGATTTCATGCAATGATGGGCACAATAAAGGACAGAAATAGTATGGACCTAACAGAAGCAGAAGATATTAAGAAGAGGTGGCAAGAATAAACAGAAGAATTATACAAAAAGATCTTCATGACCCAGATAACCACGATGGTGTGATCATTCACCTAGAGCCAGACATCCTGGAGTGTGAAGTCAAACAGGCTTTAGGAAGCATCACGATGAACAAAGCTAGTGGAGGTGATGGAATTCCAGTTGAGCTATTTCAAATCGTAAAAGCTGATTCTGTGAAAGTGCTGCAGTCAATATGCCAGCAAATTTTCAAAAGTCAGCAGTGGCCACAAGATTGGAAAACGTCCGTTTTCATTCCAATCCCAAATAAAAACAATGCCAAAGAATCTTTAAACTACTGCACAATTGCACTCGTCTCACACGCTAGCAAAGTAATGAACAAAATTCTCCAAGTGAGGCTTCAACAGTACATGAATTGAGAACTTCCAGATGTTCAAGGTGAACTTAGAAAAGTCAGAAGAACCAGAGATCAAATTGCCAACATCTGTTGGACTGTCAAAAAAGCAAGAGAATTCCAGAGAAACATCTACTTCTGTTTAATTGACTACATCAACTTCTGCTTCAAAAGCCTTTGACTAAAAAAACAAAGAAACAAAAAAACAAAAGCCTTTGACTGTGCGGATCACAACAAAGTGAAAAATTCCTCAAGAGATGGGAATACCAGATCACACTATCTGCCTCATGAGAAATCTGTATGCAGGTCAAGAAGCAACAGATAAGAACTGGACATGGAACAACAGATTGATTCCCAATTGAGAAAGGAATACATAAAGACTTTATATTAAGTCACCTTGCTTATTTAACAGGAATACATAAAGACTTTATATTAAGTCACCTTGCTTATTTAACTTATATGCAGAGTACATCATATGGAATGCCAGACTGGATGAAGCACAAGCTGGAATCAAGATTGCTGCAGGAAATATCAATAGCTTCAGATATGTAGATGACACCACCCTTATAGCAGAAAGCGAAGAACTAAAGAGACTCTTGATGAAAGTGAAAGAGGAGAATGAAAAAGCTGGCTTAAAACTCAACATACAGAAAACGAAGATCATGGCATCCGGTCCTATCACTTCATGGCAAATAGATGTGGACACAGTGACAGACTTTATTTTGGGGGCTCCAAAGTCACTGAAGATGGTGACTGCAGCCATGAAATTAAAAGACACTTGTTCCTTGGAAGAAAAGCTATGACAAAACTAGACAGAATATTAAAAAGCAGAGACATTACTTTGCCAGTAAAAGTCCGTGTAGTCAAGGCTGTGGTTTTTCCAGTAATCATGTATGGATGTTAGAGTTGGACTACAAAGAAAGCTGAATGTCAAAGAATTGATTCTTTGAACTGTGGTGTTGGAAAAGATTATTGAGTGTCCCTTGGACTGAAAGGAGATCAAACCAGTCAATCCTAAAGGAAATCAGTCCTGAATATTCATTGGAAGGACTGATGCTGAAGCTGAAACTCCAATACTTTGGTGACCTGATGTGAAGAACTGACTCATTTGAAAAGACCCTGATGATGCTGGGAAAGATTGAAGGCAGGAGGAGAAGGGGACGACAGAGGATGAGATGACTAGATGGCATCACCAATTCAATAGACATGAGTTTGAGAAAGCTCTGGGAGTTGGTGATCAATAGGAAAGTCTGGCATGCTCCAGACCATGGGGTTACAAAGAGTCAGACATGACTGAGCGACTGAACTGAAAGAACTGAAACTTTAATCATGCCTTATCAGTTAGCCAGATAAGGGCTGTGAAATTATACATATACTCAAAATAATCACAATTTAGACAAGCACAAGAAGTGAGGATAAGCACATGTACTTATACATTCACACACATACCTTTCATCAATTAATCGGGTGTGAATGGCTAGTATGTGCACAATTCATATATTTGCCATGATTAATAATGGAAACATATACATATCACACATGTGAAGGCTGCCTGATAAATCTGATTACAGTACATAGTTATTAACTGTTCTAAGGGAACTTCTTCAGTATTTCAGTATAGCTAAATCAGAGATATCAAATTTGATTATGCATCAATAGTTTTGTTTTTAAATTTGACATAAAGTGGGAGCCTCCTAACTTTTCCACATATTAATAGATGCAAGGAACAGTATCTAGAATTACATATGCTGTGAAAAAGAAAGCTACAGACTCTTTTCAGTTACTGAAGAGCTAAAATATTCTCTGGGAATTATACCACAAAAATTATTTTCTTTAATAAGACAACTTGGAAACCATAGTAAATTAGCAATATATAGTACAACCACTTTACATCTCAAAATTCAAAAATAAGGAAATGAGTTATTAAGTGGTGTCATTTTGAAGGCAAGTACTTTTACAGGTCTGCGTATACTTAAATTTTGCAAAGTGGAAGTGACGTATTTTTTTTCATGGAAAGAGAGACAGAATAGGCAAGTTGACTCTCAAGAAAAATTCAGATTCATTTAAATCTCTCAAGTCAGAAAGGCTTTTGCATTCTGCTGACATCAGATATTGAAAACATAAATTATGACATTAAAATTCCATGAGCTTGATGTGATGTATTTGTGAAATGAAAAGCAAGGTAAGGAAATGTATGAAATAATTGTTTGCTATTACTGACTACATACTATGAGCTTGATGTGATGTATTTGTGAAATGAAAAGCAAGGTAAGGAAATGTATGAAATAATTGTTTGCTATTACTGACTACATACTATATGGTTTGCAGTGTGCTTTTTGTCCCTTGTCTCATTTAATTTCATAAAACTCATACAATTAAGATACTTTAAGTTTATAGTAAAGAAATAAAGGCTCATGAAGTTTCAATTGGGACTTTCCCAAGATCATAGAGTTAAAACTGACAGAGTCTGAATCTCGATATATCTGACTCAAAAGTTGTTCCTGCTATGGGAGTCTGCTTCTGATTTCATATGATATCAGAGAATTATCTTTGTCACCATTTTGTTCCTAAACATAAATAGGGGATATAAATGGAACTGACACCCAATATCCTAAAACACACTACACACAAACACACACAAATTATTCTTTTTCACTCTTCACCTTCCTTTCTCTCAACCTTGTCGATTTGAAAGTAAGATAGTAGATAGACAAATAATAGACAAGAAGAAAGGGGCGGGGGGAGAGGGAAGGAAGAAGCAAAGAAAGAAGACCAGAAAGAGACAAAGACAGAAAGAAATAGACATACTATGAGAAAGAGGCTAGGTTAGATTAGAGTCAGCTTCTTTCTTGCATCCCTGCTAATGTCTCCTCCACAGTAGTCTTGATTCATAGGTACTCAGCACTGGAAGGAACAATTCTCGTGACTTCATGCAGCAGCCTATACCAATGCTGTGCACTATCAGAAAGTTCTTCCTTATAATGAGTAAAAATTCTTTGCTGTAACTTTCACGTCTTAATGCTAGTTATGCCTCTGGGCCTACAGGAAAAGTCTACTCCCTCTTCCATATGACAACTCTTCAAATATTTCAAGACAACTAACATGTCTCCCCTCAGTCTTCTAGTCCCCAGGCTAAACACACAAGGAAGATTATACTGTAGCATTAATATCTCCACCTTGCATTTTCTACACTCCCACGTGTCTTCTCCTTTGTTTCTTCCCCTCACAATGAGAAATTATGTCATTTCTTAACCAAATTACATAATTCCAGTCACCAGGTAGTGAAGTGTTATAGGATTTAGGGGAAACAAATCATTCAGGAATCATTTTTAAACCAGTAATTTCTTTCTTTTTTTTTTTTTTTTCAATCCTAAAGGTCATAGAGATTGAAAAGGCAAGCTATTCTAGGATTCATCATCATTCATCGTTGGACTTGAAAACCACAGTAGCAAAAACTAAACACATGTAAAACAGTTGATTTTTAAAAATTAAAATAAATAAATGTACAGTAACAGGAATGAGGAATGTTATTACAAGAACATTTCAGAAGAAGAGGTGTGTTTGAATTTCAGATCTGCCATTTTCTATGTTGTGTGTTCTTCTACAATTTCTAAGTACTGTGAATCACAGTTTGCTCAAAAAGGAAAAAAAAAAAAATTCTTAATTCACATGGTTTGTGTATAAGGATGAGAAAGAATCTATGCATAGCAGAATAAAACAGGTTAACTGTATTTGAAAGCATACAAATGATCAAATTCACTCATGTATTGCAAATAAGCAAATGAGTGAACTACGTCACCTTAAAAGTTTAAGCCTAATGTTCAATATAAAGGCTATTCAACATTAGGAGAACTTTTATCATGTCAGAATGACAAACTTTCAGGATACCTCAGAGTCAATCAAAGGCATTTATTTAATTCAATATTTTGGATTTAATCCACAAATTAAACACTATTCACAACAAAAACCCCACTAAAATGACAGTAAAATATTTTAAGTCATAAATCTGTAAGGTCAAAGAAAGAGAAGAAACAACAGATTACAAGAAGTGCAACACAATTTTACAATGTGGAAAACAGATGGACAAGTGGAAAATGACTTAGTAATCCGAAGAAATTTAAGTATCTACAAGGGAAAATGTCAATAAACAAACCAATCTGCTCCGTAGCACCCGAGAAAGAATCATGAACTGCACACATTAGTTGTTAGCTCATTTTTCTGCATTAAAATTTACTTGGCTAAATATCCAAGTTGATCACTTACAAGTTTTACTTTCCAGAAAAGAGAATATAATTCAGCCATATTTTCTATCATTTTATAAAACAGATTATCTCTTTTCACATTTTCAGACAGCATGATCCTCATTTGAGACATAATAGATAAAAAAAGAAAATATTCATTTAACATAGAAGATGGGATTAGTGAAGACACTGAGTGAAAAATATAAAACTTATATAACATAAATAGCAAAACTGCATAAGTCCTTCCTTGTCAGTAAACACATTAAATATAAATGGATTAAACTACACAATTAAAAGTTAGAGACTGAAAGAATGTGTAGAAAGCTAACAGCAAACATGATCCAATTACAAGAAAATCGCTTCACATCCAAAGACAGAAATAGGCTAAATGTAAGAGGATGAAAACAATATATTCCAGGAAACAATCAAAAAGAGCTTAAGTGGGTATACTAAAATCTGTTAATAATAATAATAATAACAATAAAGGGAAGATCATTAAAAATAATAAAAGGGACAGTCACACTATCAAGGCATAACAATTATAAACATATAGGTACCTAACAGCAAAGCACCAACTTATTTGAAGCAAATACTGACAGAATTCTAGGGATAAATAGATATTTGAACACTAATAGTTGGCTATATCAATATCCCACTTACAATTACAGCTATGAATACCTATAATAAAAAAGAAGAAAGATGTCAAATCAAAAACCTAACATCTCACCTTAAAAAACTATAAAAAGCTGAAACTAAACCATAATCACTAGAAGAAGTAAATAATAAAAAAATGTAGAGATAAATCAAATAGAGAATAATAGAGTAAATCAAGACAACAAAGTTGGTCTTTTATAAAGATCAAAGTTGACAAATATTTAGGTGAACTTACCATAAAAGAAGGAAGATGAAAAGCAGTAAAATCAGAAATAAAAAATGGAGACGTTACTATCAAACTTAGAGAAATACAAATAATTATAAGACACTACTAGAATCTGCCTGCAATGTGGGAGACCTGGGTTTGATCCCTGGTTTGGGAAGATCCCCTGGAGGAGGGTATGACAACCCACTCCAGTA
This sequence comes from Bos grunniens, assembly GCF_055505025.1. Lineage (NCBI taxonomy): Eukaryota > Metazoa > Chordata > Mammalia > Artiodactyla > Bovidae > Bos > Bos grunniens. The sequence goes on along the minus strand of NC_141194.1, from coordinate 117,585,336 downwards.
TTCTTGCCTGGAGAATCCCCATGGACAGATGAGCCTGGCAGGCTACAGTCCACAGGGTTACAAAGAGTTGGACACAACTGAGCAACTAAGCACACAGCACTAGGAACGAGTTAGATAACCCAGATAAAACAGACAAGTTACTAGAAAAAACAACAACAACAACAACAACAAAAAAACCTATCAAAATAGACTAAAGAAGAAATAGAAATATGAAGTCATGTAACAAGTAATGGGCTTCCCTCATAGCTCAATTGGTAAAGAATCAGCCTGCAATGCAGAAGACTCGGGTTTGGCTCCTGGGTCAGGAAGATCCCCTGGAGAAGGAAATGGCAATCCACTCCAGTATTCTTGCCTGGAAAATCCATGGACAGAGGAGCCTGGCAGGCTACAGTCCATGGGGTCACAAGAGTGACCCCACGGAGGTCACTGACCCCCATGGGAACGTGATTTAGCAACTCAACCACCATAACAAGTAAAGAGACTGAATCAGTAATAGAAAACTTCCCTACAAAGGAAAGTGTTGCACCAGATGGTCTTATTGGTAGTCTACCAAATATTTAAAGAATTAAAGCCAAACTTTATAAAATTCTTACAAAATATAAAAGAGAAAGAAACACTTTTAGCTCATTCTATGAGGGCAGTATTACTATGTTAACAAAACAAGAAAAAGACACGAGAAAAAAAAAAACTATAAGCAATAACCCTAATGTACATAAATGTAAAAATTATCAATAAAATACTAGCAAATTGGATACAGCAACCTATCAGTATTTAAGTACTTCAAATTAAACCAATACAATATTGTAAAGTAATTAACCTCCAATTAAAATAAATAAATTTATATTAAAAATTATTTATCAAATTCAAATGATAAATTTCCACCATGACCAGGAAATTAAATCCAGGAACACATGGGTAATACAACACAACAATTGCTCAAGGTAAATTATCAACTCCTTAATGCCAAATTTAGATATAATTTGAAGAAAGTAGGGAAAACCACTAGAGCATTCAGGTATGACCTAAATAAAATCCCTTATGATTATACAGTGGAAGTGACAAATAGATTCAAGGGATTAGATATGATAGATAGAGTGCCTGAAGAACTATGGACTGAGATTTGTGGCATTGTATAGGAGGCAGTCATCAAGACCAACCCCAAGAAAAAGAAATGCAGAAAGGCAAAATAATTGTCTAAAGAGTCATACAAATAGCTGCGAAAAGAAGAGCAGCTAAAGGCAAAGGAGAAAAGGAAAGATATACCCATTTGAATGCAGAGTTCCAAAGAATAGCAAGGAGATATTAAAGCTTTCCTCAGTGATCAATGCAAACAAATGGAGGAAAACAGTAGAATGGGAAAGATTAGAGATCTCTTGAAGAAAATTAGAGATACCAAGGGAACATTTCATGCAAAGATGGGCACAATAAAGGACAGAAATGGTATGGACCTAACAGAAGCAGAAGATATTAAGAAGAGGTGGCAAGAATACACAGAACTATACAAAAAAGATCTTCATGACCCAGACAATCACGATGGTGTGATAACTCACCTAGAGCCAGAGATCCTGGAATGTGAAGTCAAGTGGGCCTTAGGAAGCACCACAATGAACAAAGCTAGCAGAGGTGATGAAATTCCAGCTGAGCTATTTCAGATCCTAAAAGATGATTCTGTGAATGTGCTGCACTTAATATGCCAGCAAATTTGGAAAACTCAACAGTGGCCACAGAACTACAAAAGGTCAGTTTTCATTCCAATCCCAAAGACACACAATGCCAAAGAATGTTCAAACTACTGCACAATTGCACTCATCTCATACACTAGCCGGAGAAGGCAATGGCACCCCACTCCAGTACTCTTGCCTGGAAAACCCCATGGATGGAGGAGCCTTGTAGGCTACAGTCCATGGGGTCGCTAAGAGTCAGACACGACTGAGCGACTTCACTTTCACTTTCCACTTTCATGCATTGGAGAAGGAAATGGCAACCCACTCCAGTGTTCTTGCCTGGAAAATCCCAGGGACAGGGGAGCCTGGTTGGCTGACGTTTATGGGGTCACACAGAGTCCGACATGACTGAAGCGACTTAGCAGCAGCAGCAGCAGCAGCAGCAGCAGCATATGCTAGCAAAGTAATGCACAAAATTCTCCAAGTGAGGTTTCAGCAGTACGTGAACTGAGAACTTTCAGATGTTCAAGGTGGATTTAGAAAAAGCAGGGAATGTCCCAGTTCACCAGCCCCAAGCATCCAGTATGATGCATCGAACCTGGACTGACGATTTGTTTCATATATGATATATACATGTTTCAATGCTGTTCTCCCAAATCATCCCACCCTCTCCCTCTCCCACAGAGTCCAAAAGACTGTTCTATACATCTGTGTCTCTTTTGCTGTCTCGCATACAGGGTTATCATTACCATCTTTCATGTTGATATATGGCAAAACCAATACAATATTGTAAAGTAATTAACCTCCAATTAAAATAAATAAATCAAAATGAAAAAAATTAAAAGTAAAAAAAAAGGCAGGGGAACCAGAGATCAAATTGCCAACATCTGTTGGATTATCGAAAAAGCAAGAGAATTCCAGAAAAACATCTACTTCTGCTTTATTGACTATGTCAAAGCCTTTGTTTGGATCACAACAAACTATGGAAAATTCTTAAAGAGATGGGAATACCAGACCACCTGACCTGTCTCCAGAGAAATATGTATGCAGGTCAAGAAGCAACAGTTAGAACTGGACATGGAAAAACAGACTGGTTCCAAACTGGGAAAGGAGTATGTCAAGTCTGTACTTTGTCACTCTGCTTATTTAACTTATATGCAGAGTACATCATGAGAAATGCTGGACTGGATGAAGCACAAGCTGGAATCAAGATTGCTGGGAGAAATACCAATAACCTCACATATGTAGATGACACCACCCTTATGGCAGAAAGCAAAGAACTAAAAAGCCTCTTGATGAAATTGAAAGAGGAGAGTGAAAAAGTTGGCTTAAAATGCAACATTCAGAAAACTAAGGTCATGGCATCTGGTCCCATCACTTTATGGAAAATAGATGGGGAAGCAATGGAAACAGTGACAGACCTTATTTTGAGGGGCTCCAAAATCACAGCAGATGGTGACTGCAGCCATGAAATTAAAAGACACTTGCTTCTCGGAAGAAAAATTATGACCAACTTTGACAGCATATTAAAAAGCAGAGACATTACTTTGCCAACAAGGTCCAACAAGTCAAAGCTATGGTTTTTCCAGTAGTCATGTACTGATGTGAGAGTTGGAGTATAAAGAAAGCAGAGTGCTGAAGAATTGATACTTTTGAACTATGGTGTTGGAGAAGATTCTTGAGAGTTTCTTGGATAGCAAGGAGATCCAACCAGTCCATCCTAAAGGAAATCAGTCCTGAATATTCATTGGAAGGACTGATGCTGAAGCTGAAATCCCAATACTTAGACCACCTGATGCAAAGAACTGACTCCTTGGAAAAGACCCTGATGCTGGGAAAGATTGAAGCCAGGAGGAGAAGGGGATGACAAAGGATGAGGTGGTTGGATGACATCACCGATGCAATGGCATGAGTTTGAGTAAGGTCTGCGAGTTGGTTACGGAAAGGGAAGCCTGGCATGCTCCAGTCCATGGGGTGGCAAAGAGTCAGACACGACTGAGCCACTGAACTGAACTGAATACCTTACACTAATAGGATGAAAAAAAGTGAGTTTTCATGATATAAACTGATGCATAAAAAGCACCTGAAAAAACCTAACACTAATGATTAAAACTACTCAACAACCTCAAAATATAAGGAAACTCACTCCTCCTGACAAGAGAAATCTATGATAAATCAACAGCTAAAATCCTATTTAATGGTGATCTGGAGTAAGACAAGGATTCCCACTATGGCCACTTCTATTCAACATTGCACTGGAAGTTTCAGCCAGAGCAATTGGGTAAAAAAAGTTGGAAATAAAGTGGTAAAGGTGTATTTTTTGAATGACATGATCTTATATATAGAAAATTCTATAGAACAAAAATCTATTATAAGTAATAAAAAAAAAAGACTCAGCAAAGTTGCAAGATACAAGACCAATAGGAAAATAATCAGCTCCCTTTATCTGAAAGTGATGAACAATCCGAAGATGTTAATTAAAAAACAATTCTAACAGTTATAAGACAAAATGCTTATATTTATTTGTTTATTATATCTCAATAAAGCTGAAATTAAAACAAAAATATTTATGAATAACTTTTATTAAGTAGGTTTAAGATTTGTACTCTGAAAATGACAGAACGTTATAGAGAGTCATTAAACAGATATACATACTAAAAACATGCATACAAACTAAAAAGACATACTATACTTCATCAAACTAAAAGGCTTCTGTATAGCAAGGGAGACCATCAACGAAATTTAAAGGTTACTCATAGAATGAGAGAAAACATTTGCAAATAATTTATTTGATTATATCTACTTACAATAGTTAAATGTATAAAGAATCCAAACGTCCATCAACTAATGCACATATAAAGTACAGCATTATCCATATGATAGAATATTATTCAGACACTAAAAAGAAAGAACTAGTGATACATGTTACAACATGAATGTTTAAGACATTACGCTAGGTGAAAGAAAGAACTGAGACATAAAATCCAGACATAAAAAGTCATATTGTATGACCCTATTAACATGAAATATTCACAATATGTTAATCTATAGAAATAAAAAGTAGATTGGTGGTTTCCAGGGACTAGGAAGAGAGAACGAATGGGAAGTGACAGCTTAATGGGCACAGTGCTACATTTAGGGTACTGAGAATGTTCTAGATTTAGACAGTAGTGATGGCTACACAATAATTTGAATAGATCAAAAGTCACTGAATTGTACACATTATTTTGTCTGTGTGTTTATTGACATATATTTGATATACAATATTATACCAGTTTCATGTGTAAAACACAGTGATTCAACAACTCCAAAGGCATGGGCAAGAAAAGCAAAAATAAATGGGACTACATTAAATTAAATCATTTCTTCACAGCAAAGGAACCATAAACAAAACAAAATGGCAATCTACTGAATGGGAAATAAAAAAAAAAATTTGCAAATGATATATCCAATAAGGGAATAATATCCAAAATACAGAAATAACTCATACAACTCAATGGCCAAAAGAAGCCCACCTATCTGATTTTTTAATGTAAACTTTAAAATGGTTAAAATAGTGAATTTTGAATTTTACAACAATAAAAAAGTACATACATAATGAAGAATTTGTATCCAGAAGAATAAAGGACTCTTACAACTCAACAATAAGATGTACCAACATTCAAATAAATAAAGGGTAATGTATTTCAACACAAATTTCACCAAAGAAGATATTCAGAAGTTTAAAAAGTCAAATTTAATGAAAAGACTGTTAGGTACTGGGTTAACACAACTTAAAACCATAGTGTTACCCCTGTATACCAACTAGAACTGCTACAAAATAAAAAACAAGAAACCTGATAACTCTAAGTGTGGGTGATGTTATGGAACACCTGAAACTCACATACATTGCTAGTGGAAATGTAAAATGATAGAGCCATTCTGTAAATCAGTTTGTGGTCTTTGTAAAATGTTAAGCAGATACTACCACCTGATCTAGCAATCCCATTCTGAGCTATTTACTTAAGATAAATGATTCACACAGAGATAGAGCCACACAAAGACTTGGACTTGTATAGTCACAGTAGTTCTTCTCAAAGTGGAAACCAAGTGGAAGCAGTATTCTGCCTATAAGCTAGTGATTGGATACACAAAATGTGGCTCATCCACAGAATGACTTTGATAAATTTATAATATGGAGGGAACTTGAAAGAGGCATACTCTGAGGAAACTAAGTCTTCCTAATGAATAAATTTCTTTTATTTTCTTCTAGAACACCCTCCCCCTGCTCTCCCTTGTCATCCACACAATCACTCAAGTTGGTTAATCTGAAAACATGAGCCCCGACTCAATCTCAGTCAACCCTATGGCTAGCCTGCAGAGTCCCAGTGTAGGGAAGCCTTGTTTTATAGCAGAGAGCACTTCAAGCCATTAAAGGATATGTTTGTTGGAGAGACAGAAAACTTCAAGTGTATTTGAAAAAGGGAAGAAAATCTTAGGAATTGGAGTAACAAAATCCTGTCCCTTTAATAACCACCTAAGATACCAATATACCATAGTGAGATATGAGAATGATTAATTTAGGGACTATTTAGTAAAGTCCCATATGATGTAGAAACTTATAAGCCAAAAATATAGAAAACAAATGAAACATGATGCCTCTTTTTATGGTTTAGTTGGTCTAGTCAAGTAGATTATAGAATATCAGATCTTAAGGAACACTAAGATACATTCTAGCCCCATGCTTCAAGCCTGCCTGTACACAGAATTATCTGGAAAGTCTTTCTCTCTGTTCTGATGCCTAAGCCCAATTCAGGTCCAGTTAAGTCACAATCTTTGGACTAGAGCTGGAGTATCACTGTTTTTTAAAACTCCTTGGAGAATCCCTACATACAAGCAGGATTGCTAACCATTCTAGTCATTTATGTTTACATATAAAGTGAAGGTGCTTGCCTAAAGTCATATGATGGGTAATATCAAAGCTACAAGAAACTAGTTCCTCTTTATACTACTGTACACAATATCCCTCAAGGGAAACGATGTTTTAATCATAAGGGAAAAATGTATTCTGTGAGCACCATTTAGCGTCTTTGTAAGAAAAATGACAATGATCATATTTAAATATTTTTCACTATTAAAGTCATATATCCCCATTATAGAAAACTGGAGAAATATAAAAAGCAGAATATGATAGTACTGGTGTATTAAAATACTTGTATTGTTTTGCAGTCTTTTTTTTTTTTTTTTCTCTCATAGAAAGCTGCTGCTGCTGCTAAGTCGCTTCAGTTGTGTCTGACTCTGTGCGAACCCATAGACAGCAGCCCACCAGGCTCCCCCATCCCTGGGATTCTCCAGGCAAGAACACTGGAGTGGGTTACCATTTCCTTCTCCAATGCATGAAAGTGAAAAGTGAAAGTGAAGTCACTCAGTCGTGTCCGACTCTTTGCAACCCCATGGACTGCAGCCTGGGATTTTCCAGGCAAGAGTACTGGAGTGGGGTGCCATTGCCTTCTCCAACAGAAAGCTACACATGTTATTTTAGAAGATTTAGAAAAGACTGTAGTATATATAAAGAAGATAAAAATTACCGTGGTTTAGCTATTTTTTACAGGTTATTGAGAATACCCACAATCATTCTAACAGTTATTGAGACATTATCATGACTTTCTCACTGTTTTGTGAACACGGGATACATCAGGAAATAAAAGAAAGATCTCTGCTATCATGAAGCCTATGATGATAATTGTGTGGATGCTAAAGTAACAGTTATATACTTAACTCAGCTGAGAAATAAATTTTAAATTATTTTTCACTCAAATAGTCATCCAGAAGCAGCAAAAATTAACATATGTGCACATTCAAATGAAAAAGCCTACACATCACTAAACCATCTGTTTCTAAGAAATTAAAATCATCCTCAAGTACCAGTGCACAACTATGATTTACAGGGCCATCAATGGTCTGGTTCATTCTGACCATCTTAGTCTAAACTGTCATTCCCAATGCATCTCCCCATACTCTTTTACGAATCTAGTCTCTTTACAAATCATCTTACCCTCCACCCTCTTACATGGTTTTGTCAAATTCAATGTGTTTTTTCTGCCTGAACTGCCCCTCATGCCCTCATACTGGAACTCTTCATCTTGGGATATTCAGCTTCAGTATTTGTCTATGATGTCCTCTTTCTCATTAAGCTACAGCTGAAAAATTCCTAGCTCCTTTACGGTGTTATTGCTATGTATACTTTTATCAAAACAAATGCTAAAGTGCATAGTAATAATTTATTCTAGTCTCAGTCTTTTCTGCTAGACAAGGAACTCTTTAAGGAGGGAATATTTTGTTATTGATTAATAAATACACAGTGAATATAAGAATGTCTGAGTTATAAGAAATATTGAGCAATTGTTTATTAAATAAATTTTTAAAGCATGTTTTGTTACACTTTTTAAAAAAATAGTACAAATTATTTCCTCATGCATCAAAATCTGGTATTTGTCCATCCCTGGCATAACAGGGATACGTGTCTACTAGACTCTGTCATGTTTTCGGTACACTGCAATGAATTTTGGCTACCTAGTCCAAGTGCTTTAGAACATGTATTGTTTTATGTCCTGTAATAGAGGGATGGAATTAATGAGCATTATGTTTTCTCTAACTGATGCCTCAGTGAACTGGCAGACAACATACATCTCCCATGCCTTGCATATGGAAAGGTAGTTTAGTTATTCCTGGGGGTTGGATGCTTGTTATTTCTTTATTATAAATTATAAAAATAATGACACTATCATAATAATGCTTTCTACAGTGTAGCTTCATTATTTATTGTCTAATTAGAAATAGTGCCTTCAAAGAGTGTATCTGAAGAGCTTTCTAATAGGAAAGTTAGAAAACAAGTAGGATAGTGTAAAGTTTACTGCACAGTGGTAATACAACTCCCAGGTTCAAATCCTGACCTTGCTATTTGCTAGCTGTGACTTCAAGTATCTTAACAAACGCTTTCATACCTCAGTGAGTGGGGCCTATAAATATGATGAAAAAGTAACTCCAGTAATTATGCCACATAAGCTTCTGTTTTAACAGAATGAAGAGTGAAGTTAGAATTAAGATTCCCCTGCTTTCTTTGGACAAGCAAATAACCATAATGGGGACTGCTATAGACAGGCCATGTGGTAAGAACCTGAGAAAAGCCTCTGGCAGCTGACAGCTACCCCTGGTCAACATCCACCAAAGAAATGGAGATGTCAGCACTAAAGGCTCAAGACCCTGAACAGAGAACTGAAAAAGCTGTGTCTAGACTCCTGGCCTATGGAAACTCTTATACTAAATTTGAGTTATTTTAAGCCACTAAGTTCATAGTAATTTGTTACACTGCAATACAAAGTTACCTATGCCACAGCAGTGTTATGAAGACTAAATGAATGTAATATTTAAATCCACATAAGTGCCTGTTAACCGAAAAATGCAAATCTGCAAATCCGTCAAGAAACTAAACCAAAAGCTATCTATATCTGCAGACTCATATAGAGTAGGGAGCTATACTGGGGATATTTCCTCCAAACTCAATCTTTATTTCCATATCTGGGACTCTGTGTTTGTAATTGCACTCCTTACTGCTTTCAACTTGGAGTCCATTGTGACTACCTCCACAGAGCTGGACTATAATTTATTCGACATCAACCTAACATATATAATAATCTCAGAAACTTATTTAAATATATTTCTTCTTCGTCTAGTAACCACTTAATAACAGTCAAATTCTCTTACGATCTCTCTAAGTATAGCAGCTCTATGAAACTGATGAGATGAAAAATATTTAAATTAATCAAACACATGCAGCCAAGATGAATTAGTTTTTCACAAATTAGTCTCAGTTTCTGCAGGATGATGCAAATGGAACTTCAGTTCTTTAAAAATTCATTTAGGTTCTTTTTCACCCTCACATTATACTTAAAATAAAACATCTGTAGTGGTTTAGAAAGCTTAGACTATTAAAACAAAATAATCGACATTTTAGCACTGATCTCAAGCTGTTCCATGAACAATGAATCATCAAAGTTGTCAATTTTACACTATGAAATAAAAATGTTTCATACAATAAAAGTTTATGTTCTTGGTGGCAGCCAATTTATTATTTTATTTAGAAAGATCCATTTAACATCCAACTGTGGTATACTAGGTATATTTTGGAGTAAGTTTGTCACTTAGATATTGATTTACATACATTAAAATCATTAAAACAGGCTGATTTTCTTCTTTTAAATGATTGTTACAGAACCAGGTTGAAACATTTTGCACTCATATTCATTGCTATATCATATATATATATAAAATTGAAATTTTACCTGCTGACAAAATAATTTGTTCACTAAGACTCATTATATTCCTATGCTGCAGATTCTATTGGAAAATAATTATTCAATAAAAGAATTTCAATCCCACTCTATTTTCTATGTTTAGAACATGTCCTACTTCCTATCTTGTATTGTGTAATATAACCTTCACCATGTACTCTGCAAGTACTGACACACCTGCATTTGATGGGCCTGAGCACCACCACGAGAAATGCTTTCTTCCTGTGTGTGGCTGTGGGCCACATGGAGAGTTCTCCAAAGCAGGAATCCTCCCCTGCTCAAATAAAACAATTCTTACATATATTGGGTTGGTCAAAAAGTTTGTTCAGGTTTTAAAATATTATAGAAAACCCCAAATGAACCTTTTGGCCAACCCAAGATTTTATGATTTTTAAATGTCATAGGCTTGCATATGTCATAGGCTTTCCTGGAGAAGGAAATGGCAACCCACTCCAGTATTCTTGCCTGAAGAATCCCATAGACAGAGGAGCCTGGCAGGCTACAGTCCACGGGGTCGCAAGATTTGGACACAACTTAGTGCACTGTCTGTCTCAGGCTTGCATATATTCCACCACATCTGGTAGAGAGACAAGAAAATCTTAGATGACTTTTCTTTGACAGAATGTGACAAATGCAAACTTATTTTGGGAGGCTCCAGCCTTCCAGAATGTTCGAGAGTAGAGAGGAGTACTTGATGCACAAAACTCAAGAAAAAGGTCTCTCATCTTTAACATGTCACATAAACTGCTTAAGTTCATACTATCAAAGTCTCTTGGGAAATTCACTCCCTCCAGGCTAAGTGTGGATACAGGGTTCTTTGACCAAGAAACCCAAGGCTATATTATTAGTTACTGGTATTCAATTCCCCCAGCACACCCATGAATCAGAGTTGCTGCCAATGACAAGGGTGCTGCATGGCAGTGTGGAGCACGCCTTGTGCACTTGTAGACCCAAATCTCTTGCTCCCCAAAGGGAGAAACTGTTCTGACTGTCACTCCCGTGATGTCTCCATACATCCCTTATATTCCCGTAACAAATGCCTTGGCAGGACTTTATTTTCCAGTAACTTACATGCTTTAATATTAAAAGTATTAAATATTTATAGTTTTGAAGTAATTATAGATTGACAGTAAAGTTTTGAAAACACAGATAGTTTCTGTACACCTTTAATTCAATTTCCCCTCCTGTTAATATATTACTTTAGTACATTTGTCAAAATTAAGAAGACAATTTAATTTTATTAAGTAAACTCCAGAATTTTCTCAGATTTCACCAGTTTTTTCATTAACTTCCTTTCTTTGTTCCAGAACCCAATCCAGGATACCACATTTCATTTAGCACGATTTGGCTTTGGCTCAGCAACAAAAAATAAAATCAAGGTCCTACAAAGACATAAGAAGTTTAGATTCCTCTTTTTAAAATTTATTTATTTTTAATTGAAGGATAATTTCTTTACAATATTGTGTCTGTTTCTGCTATACATTAACATGAATCAGCTATAGGTATACATATGTCCCCTCCCTCTTGAATCTGCATCTCACCTGCCATTCCATCCCACCCCTGTAGGCGATCACTGAGCACTGGATTTGAATTTTCTCTATTATACAGCAAATTTCCACTGGCAATCTAATTTTACATATGGTGATGTATATGTTTTAATGTTACTCTCTCTATTCATTCCCTCTCTCCTTTGCCCATATATATGCAATGCAATATTACTCATCCATAAAAAAGAAAACATTATAATCAGATCTAATGAGGGGGATGAACTTAGAGCCTGATAAACATAATGAAGTAAGTCAGAAAGAGAAAGACAAATGCTGTATCAGTTCAGTTCAGTTGCTCAGTCGTGTCTGACTCTTTGCGACCCCATGAATCGAGCACACCAGGCCTCCCTATCCATCACCAACTCCCGGAGTTCACTCAGACTCACGTCCATCGAGTCAGTGATGCCATCCAGCTATCTCATTCTCTGTCATCCCCTTCTCCTCCTGCCCCCAATCCCTCCCAGCATCAGAGTCTTTTCCAATGAGGCAACTCTTCGCATGACATGGCCAAAGTACTGGATTTCAGCTTTAGCATCATTCCTTCCAAAGAAATCCCAGGGTTGATCTCCTTCAGAATGGACTGGTTGGATCTCCTTGCAGTCCAAGGGACTCTCAAGAGTCTTCTCCAACACCACAGTTCAAAAGCATCAATTCTTCGGTGCTCAGCTTTCTTCACAGTCCAACTCTCACATCCCTACATGACCACTGGAAAAACCATAGCCTTGACTAAACAGACCTTTGTTGGCAAAGTCATGTCTCTGCTTTTCAATATGCTATCTAGGTTGGTCATAACTTTCCTTCCAAGGAGTAAGCGTCTTTTAAATTCATGGCTGCACTCACCATCTGCAATGATTTTGGAGCCCAAGAAAATAAAGTCTGACACTGTTTCCCCTGTTTCCCCATCTATTTCCCATGAAGTGATGGGACCAGATGTAATGATCTTCATTTTCTGAATGCTGAGCTTTAAGCCAACTTTTTCATTCTCCATTTTCACTTTCATCAAGAGGCTTTTTAGTTCCTCTTCACTTTCTGCCCTAAGGGTGGTGTCATCTGCATATCTGACGTTATTGATATTTCTCCGAGCAATCTTGATTCCAGCTTGTGCTTCTTCCAGCCCAGCATTTCTCATGATGTACTCTGCATGTAATTTAAATAAGCACGGTGACAATATACATCCTTGATGTACTCCTTTTCCTATTTGGAACCAGTCTGTTGTTCCATGTCCAGTTCTAACTGTTGCTTCCTGACCTGCATACACGTTTCTCAAGAGGCAGGTCAGGTGGTCTGGTATTCACATCTCTTAAAAAATTTTCCACAGTTTATTGTGATCCACGCAGTCAAAGGTTTTGGCATAGTCAATAAAGCAGAAATAGATGTTTTTCTGGAACTCTCTTGCTTTTTCCATGATCCAGTGGATGTTGGCAATTTGATCTCTGGTTCCTCTGCCTTTTCTAAAACCAGCTTGAACATCTGTAAGTTCATGGTTCACGTATTGCTGAAGCCTGGCTTGGAGAATTTTGAGCATTACTTTACTAGTGTGTGAGATGAGTGCAATTGTGTGGTACTTTGAGCATTCTTTGCCATTGCCTTTCTTTGGGATTGGAATGAAACTGACCTTTTCCAGTCTTGTGACCACTGCTGAGTTTTCCAGATTTGCTGGCATATTGATTTCAGGACTTTCACAGCATCATCTTTCAGGATTTGAAATAACAACTGGAATTCCATCACCTTCACTAGCTTTGTTGATAGTGATGCTTTCTAAGGCCCACTTGACTCACATTCCAGGATGTCTGGCTCTAGGTGAGTGCTAACACCATCGTGATTACCTTGATCGTGAAGATCTTTTTTGTACAGTTTTTCTGTGTATTCCTGCCACCTCTTAATATCTACTGCTTCTGTTAGGTCCGTACCATTTCTGTCCTTTATCGAGCTCATCTTTGCATTAAATGTTCCCTTGGTATCTCTAATTTTCTTGAAGAGATCTCTAGTCTTTCCCATTCTGTTGTTTTCCTGTATTTCTTTGCATTGGTTGCTGAGGAAGGGTTTCTTATCTCTTCTTGCGATTCTTTGGAACTCTGCATTCAGATGCTTATATCTTTCATTTTCTCTTTTGCTTTTCACTTCTCTTCTTTTCACAGCTATTTGTAAGGCCTCCTCAGACCGCCATTTCGATTTTTTGCATTTCTTTTCCATGGGGATGGTCTTGATCCCTGTCTCCTGTACAATGTCACGAACCTCCATCCATAGTTCATCAGGCACTCTATCTATCAGATCTAGTCCCTTAAATCTATTTCTCACTTCCACTGTATAATCACAAGGGATTTGATTTAGGTCATACCTGAATGGTCTAGTGGTTTTCCCTACTTTCTTTAATTTAAGTCTGAATTTGGCAATAAGGAATTCATGATCTGAGCCACAATCAGCTCCTGGTCTTGTTTTTGTTGACTATATAGAGCTTCTTCATCTTTGGCTGCAAATAATATAATCAGTCTGATTTTCGTGTTGACCATCTGGTGATGTCCATGTGTAGAGTCTTCTCTTGTGTTGTTGGAAGAGGGTGTTTGCTATGACAAGTGCATTTTCTTGGCAAAAGTCTATTAGCCTTTGCCCTGCTTCATTCCGTATTCCAAGGCCAAATTTGCCTGTTACTCCAGGTGTTTCTTGACTTCCTACTTTTGCATTCAAGTCCCCTATAATGAAAAGGACATTTTTTTTTTTTTTTTTGGTGTTAGTTCTAAAAGGTCTTGTAGGTCTTCATAGAACTGTTCAACTTCAGCTTCTTCAGCGTTACTGGTTGGGGCATAGGCTTGGATTACTGTGATATTGAATGGTTTGCCTTGGAAACAAACAAAGATCATTCTGTTGTTTTTGAGATTACATCCAAGTACTGCATTTCAGACTCTTTTGTTGACCTTGATGGCTACTCCATTTCTTCTAAGGGATTCCTGCCCACAGTAGTAGTTATAATGGTCATCTGAGTTAAATTCATCCATTCCAGTCCATTTTAGCTCTCTGATTCCTAGAATGTTGACGTTCACTCTTGCCATCTTCTGTTTGACCACTTCCAATTTGCCTTGATTCATGGACCCGACATTCCAGGTTCCTATGCAATATTGCTCTTTACAGCATCGGAACTTGCTTCTATCACCAGTCACATCCACAACGGGGTATTGTTTTTGCTTTGGCTCCATCCCTTCATTCTTTCTGGAGTTATTTCTCCACTGATCTCCAGTAGCATATTGGGCCCGTACTGACTTGGGGAGTTCCTCTTTCAGTATCCTTTCATTTTGTGTTTTCATACTGTTTATTGCGTTCTCAAGGCAAGAATACTGAAGTGTTTTGCCATTCCCTTCTCCAGTGGACCACATTCTGTCAGACCTCTCCACCATGACCAGCCCGTCTTGGGTGGCCCCATGGGCATGGCTTAGTTTCATTGAGTTTGATAAGGTGTGATCCTAGTGTGATTAGATTGACTAGTTTTCTGTGATTATGGTTTCAGTGTGTCTGACCTCTGATGCCCTCTTGCAACACCTACCGTCTTACTTGGGTTTCTCTTACCTTGGATGAGGGGTATCTCCTCACCGCCACCCCTCCTGACTTTGAATGTGGAATAGCTCCTCTAGGCCCTCCTGTGCCAGCAAAGCCACCGCTCCTTGGGGACCGTATAGTAACACATATATATGGAATCTAGAAAGATGGTACTGATGAACCTATTTGCTGGGCAACAAGGGAAACACAGACAGAGAGAACAGAAGTTCAGATTCTTAATACAAAACTTTTAAGGATAGGCCAGGTTCCCTTCGCAATCTTACACAGTAGCAAGATGAAAATCAGTATTTTAGTCAATTATGCTGCAACAACAGTTGACAAAAACTTTTCTCATGTGATAATACACTTTTAACCATAAACATATTTTTGTAGAGGGAATCGATTTTCAGAAAAATGGATGTGATTTTCCAAACTGACCCAATTTTATTGGCTATAATCCTGGGAATCTTTCCACAATACCCACCTCTTCACTGATATGTGAGAGGCTCACAAAACTGAGACAATTTTGCCACTAAAACATCATTCTAGTAGCTAATGTAGTGAAAAGATAAGATATGATTTTTTAAAAATTAGCTGTTTTTTGCATAGGTGTGAGTATTATGTTAGGTAATAGCTGATAGGGACCAAAATCATACCAGTATTCTGAAACTAGTGATGACTGTCAACATTCAACCAAATCTAGTCATAATAGATATAAAGGGACAGTGCAAATTCTTTTATTATACTACATTTTTGCACCCAATATTGTTTGAAATTTATCAACTGTCATCTGTGTTGCTGATCATTTTTGTGTGAATATTTACACACCAGTGACATTAGGACTGATGGTAAAATGCACAAGTAAGACTGTCTTTGAGGGCCTTAAATTCTACTTCCAATTTTCTTGTTTTAAATGAAATCATGCCATCTTTGTGGGATTACATAACTGAGAGGGTCTGAATGATTTATGCCCCCCTCAGGTGGCACAGTGGTAGAGAATCCGCCTACCAATGCAGGAGATGCAGGAGACCTGGGTTCAACTGCTTGGTCATGAAGATCTCATGGAGGAGTAAATGACAACCCACGCCAGTATTCTCCCTGGAGAATCCCATGGACAGAGGAGCCTGGCAAGCTATAGTCTATGGGGTCACAAAGAGTCATGCACAACTGAAGCGACTTAGTATGGATAACTGGTGGATATATACTCACATGATCATAGCAATATGTTACCATTAAACACAGTGATACAGACAAGTTTGTTGAAAAATAAGAACGCAGTGGTAAACTACAAATTCAGAAATATGATTATTTTAATCCCAGAATCAGCCTATTTCCAAGGGCCCATTGCATTAGAAACTCACAAATTTTAAAGCTGTTGATTGAAGAAGCAAAAAAGCCAAATCTTGTAATTCACAGAATATCCACTACTAGACATTGCTTAAACTAATTTTATTTCTAAGTAAAGAAAAGGTTCTACCTAAAGTGACTATTAAACATAAGATTATGTTTAATCCTATGATTGGTAACTGGTCACATGGTTGGTAACTGGTCACATTTTAGAAGTATCTGGAATGACAAGTAGAAATCTTTTTCTCTTTTAGAATCCTCTTATAACATATCAATGTTTCTTTATAAATAGATTTCCACTGTGACAAAAAAAAAAATCAAAGGACGATTCCATGAAAACATATTCTTTGCTTGTTTAATGAGCCACATTTTCTGTGAATCTTTACGCATTTTTCCCCCATCTTTGCTGAGAGGGAACAAAAGGCATAGTGCTTTGTCTTCATTTAAAACAACAAAAAATGTTTTCTAACCAAATATAAAACTATACTATTACCTCTCTTCTCTTACTCAGACTGGTTATTCCCACTTTAAATTGTACAGTAAGTTCCATCTTCATTATGGAGGCTTCCTGGATTGATCAAAAGACATTTTGCTTTCTTTCAGATCTCCCACAGACTTTCCACCAATTATATTTTTCTTTCTCGCTTCACCTCCCAAAACTACTTGGTCTCGACAAGTAAAATATTAGTTTGCCCATTCATATATAATTCAGTGCTTCTATTATGTGTGCTATTATATTTGTGTGTGCTACTTCCATATCTCTTGAATATGAGAAAAGATTTCAAAAAATTATGTCTAGGAAGAGAAAGATGGGACAAAGCTCATGTAGCAAATCAAAGACAGAATTGTTGATTACTTTTTCGCTTCAGCTCCCTGATGAGAGACACTTCAATATATTTCTTAGCATAATTCTATGTGCAATTGTGCTTTTAAGAAGTGCAAACTAGTACAGCCACTAAGTTGAACAGTGTGGATAATCCTTAAAAAACTGGAAATAGAAATGCCATATGACCCAGCAATCCCACTGCTGGGCATGCACACCGAGGAAGCCAGAATTCAAAGAGACACGTGTATCCCAATGTTCATCCCAGCACTTTGTATGATAGCTAGGACATGGAAGCAACAAATGGATAAGAAAGTTGTGGTACATATCCACAATGGAGTATTACTCAGCCATTTAAAATAATACATTTGAATCAGTTCTAATGAAGTGAATGAAACTAGAGCTTATTATACAGAGTGAAGTAAGCCAGAAAGAAAAACACCAATACAGTATAATAATGCATATGTATGAAATTTAGAAAGATAGTAATGATAATCTTGTATGCAAGACATCAAAAGAGACACAGATGTATAAAATAGTCTTTTGGACTCTGTGGGAGAGGGCAAGGGTGGGATGATTTGGGAGAATGGCATTGAAACATGTATATTATCATATGTGAATGAATCGCCCGTCCAGGTTCAATGCATGATACAGGGTGCTTGGGGCTGGTGCACTGTGATGACCCAGAGGGATGGGATGGGGAGGGATCTGGGAGGGGGGTTCAGGATGGAGAACACATGTACACCCTTGGCAGATTCATGTCAATGTAGGGCACAACCACCACAATATTGTAAAGTAATTAGCCTCCAATTAAAATAAGTAAATTTATATTAAAAATAATTTTAAAAAAAAGAAATGCAGTTTAGGAAAAAAAAAAAAGAAGTGCTAAGTTTGATTACCAGACACCGAGTGGAATGTTTTTGTCCTCTTGTATACTTTATCCCTCCTCTAAACTAGCTTCACTATACATCTACTCTGCCTCATGGTTTTTCTGAACTCATTTTCCTGCTAAATTTATATTCCACAAATTCAACTTCATTATACAAATGAGCTGAGAATAACTCAGTGGTGAGTGGGTGAGGAAAAGAGATGCAAAGTTTTACTTCCTTCAATTCAGTATAATTCAGTCGCTCAGTCGTGTCTGACTCTGCGACCACATGAATTGCAGCACGCCAGGCCTCCCTGTCCATCACCAACTCCCAGAGTTCACTCAGACTCATGTCCATCGAGTCAGTGATGCCATCCAGCCATCTCATCCTCTGTCGTCTCCTTCTCCTCCTGCCCCCAATCCCTCCCAATATCAGAGTCTTCCAATGAGTCAACTCTTCGCATGAGGTGGCCAAAGTACTGGAGTTTCAGCTTTAGCCTCATTCCTTCCAAAGAAATCTCAGGGCTGATCTCCTTCAGAATGGACTGGTTAGATCTCCTTGCAGTCCAAGTGACTCTCAAGAGTCTTCTCCAACACCACAGTTCAAAAGCATCAATTTTTACTTTCTTACCTGTCTTTCATTCCACTGTAACAAGCAGTTATTTGGTTAATTGAAAGTTGGTTGAAACAGCACTGTTTTATCAATATGGTTATGTACTTATGTCAAACATTGAAAAAAACTTATAAATGCTTATTAATCTGTCAAACATTTGCTGTAGGCAAAGGGCTCTTTTGGAAATGGTATCAGGTCTCATGGTTTTTTTTTTTTTTTTTTCATACATCACATTCATAATGCAAAAAGGCTATCATTTTCAGTTTCTGCTTCTTTAAAGAAAAACTAGGGAATGATGTAGCAACCTGGAGAGAAGACTTCAATGGTTTTTAAAAATTTCCCCAATATTTTATACTTTACTCCTCTCATGGCTGATTTGATTTAAGGACTCACTGTCATAGTTTTTTCAATATATTCACCTTGTTTTTATAGAAACAAGAATTTTTTTTCAAATTTATATTTCATTAACAAACAATATTTTATTAAATTAGCTCATAATAATACAAAGTTGAAGTGGTATAATCAGGAGGTAGAGGGAAAGAAGAAAATTCTTCAGCAAGTGAGAGGAGAGTTTATATAAATATATACATAAACATGTATTACTTTATATTTGTAAGAGTATCCAATCAAGTGTAATCCCAAAATATCTGTTCTCAGACAGGATGTACTCTGAAGGAATTCTTCCCTGAGAAATAATATTCCTGATGGGTTCATTTTCTCATTTGAACTTGAATTAATTACCTTAAGCAATTTCAGAAATGCCCCTGAAATATCTTTTTGGCAAGATGTTATTGAACTTGTGGAACATAACTAAGGCTAAATATAGAAGACTGACAACTTTACTTTCTCCACTGCTTTGTCTTTCACGTGGATTCCCAAATCCAGATATAGAAATAATGAAACCGGTAACACTTTGTTCAACAAAAGGTAAAATACACTGAACGAAATCCTGGAAAAGTTTTTTTTAGGGGTAAGAATTATTCTTGCATTTTCCCTACCTAATAGAATTAATGCTTGGGGATTCTTCTCAGAATTAAAAACTCTTGAAAATTTCCCTTCATTAAAATACTGCTTTCAAGTTCCCCATTAGTCAACTTATCATACAGTGTACTAAAAATACACCAATAGAAATTATATTCAGTGTGACGCTTTCTTGATAGGAGTCCCTATTTTTAGGAAGCAGGTGACTGTTTTGAAATTAAAGATTGCTTCTATTACATAAAATGCTCATGCCTTAAAATATTCAGTTCTTTTAAAATGCCATCAGTCTTTTCACAGTGTTCTACTACAGAGGCATTCTCCCTACTACCAGGAATTAGGAAAGGTCAACTTTATTTGGAGGGACAGTAATGTGAGATCACAGAGATCAGAAACTAAAACTTCTTTTCACCTGGGTTGTATACCAGCGTGCTACTTATTCTCAGTGGTCAAGGTAGCAATGCCTAGTTCCACCTTTTGCTAAAACTAGTTTTCTATCTTACAGCTGTCAGCTGCTGTGATTCTTTCTGTGGTCTCCTTACCATGGTCATGAGAGAATTTGCAAATGAACCTGATTTATTTATTTTTCCTGGAGATATAACTTGCCTTTGCAATGTCATTGGAATTTTTAAAGAATATACGTTTGCATTTGTAAATTAGGAAGACAAGGTCCGGCAATAGATTTAACGGGCCTTCATTCTCATTTACCTTCAGTTCACTCCAAACCTGAGAGGAGGTTTGGCAGATGCTGATACCAGCTCATTCCTAATAAATGATTTGTAAGCCTGTATATTGGATAGTAGATTCATTCTCATTAAGACACCTTTGTGTAAAATTTTTAAATTGAATGCAACTTTTTCTCAGGGAAATACAATTTCTGTTCTATTGTCAGTGTTATCATCACAGCTGCATAAGTCTTGAAATAGTCCCTGATGGCTTAAGTCCCTGGTAGTGTGCCAGTAAGAGCATTAAGGTTGCTTTTCTACGGACCAAGAAAATCTGATGGCTATTTTCAGAGTTGTGTGTGTGGGGATGTGTATATACATATTTTTTCCTTTGGAGTAGATATATGATGTTTTACTTTCAAATCATATTCAAAGCCCCCAGATATATTTCGTGTTAACATTTTTTTTTTAAAGCTACTAACTTTAAAATAAAGCTTCTGTGTGATACATACACACACATTATTATGAAAATGAAATTTATTGGATAGTCTTATTACTTGCAACCTCTGCAAAATTACTGATAATTTCAGCTACCATTCTTATTTTTGATTACCTTGGATGTCAAACAATTTGCACTTATTCAACTGTAGGAGGTAATTGGTGAGTTTGATTATTATAGTAGTCACAACTGAGAAACACAAAACTACTTCTTTTTTAAATATGTGAACCTGACTTTTATTTGACCTTATTGAATCTATGTTTCTGTGAGCAAATGCTTATATATGATTTGGAATAAAAGATAAGATGCTAAGCTCACAAAATATTTAATAGTCTTAAAGAAGCTTAATTGTTAAATACTCAATGTTAAAATCATGAAACATGACCACATACAGAAAATATATCAATATATACAATAAAGGGTAACCTCAGTTAAGAAATAATAACAGGATCCAGATACCCAATATGTATATCCCATATCTCAAAATTTGTGCATCCCTTAAAAATATTTCTAGATTTGTTTGATTTTGAATTTTGTGTATATATAAACATATATGTCGGAGAAGGCAATGGCACCCCACTCCAGTACTGTTGCCCGGGAAATCCCATGGACAGAGGAGCCTGGTAGGCTGCAGTCCATGGGGTCGCTAAGAGTCAGACCCGACTGAGCGACTTCACTTTCACTTTCCACTTTCATGCATTGGAGAAGGAAATGGCAACCCACTCCAGTGTTCGTGCCTGGAGAATCCCATGGATGGAGAAGCCTGATGGGCTGCAGTCCATGGGGTCCCACAGAGTCCGACATGACTGAAGCGACTTAGCAACAGTAGCAGCAGCAAACATATATGTAAATGAAATTAGTGGAATTATACTATAAATACCTAAAGTGTCTATTAAGCAGGTTAAAATCCACAATGCCAGGGCATTTATTTTCATTGCTGATAGTACTGTATTATATGGCACGCTCAGCCCATTCTACTGTTTGTGAACATTTAGTTTTTGTTTTTTTTTTTTCTGTTTGCAACCACTAAAAATTATACTGATATGAACATTCATATATATATATATATATATATATATACAAAAAAAACCCACATATACAGATAGTCACCCTGCTTATTTAACTTATATGCAGAGTACATCATGAGAAATGCTGGGCTGGAAGAAGTAGAAGCTGGAACAAAGATTGCTGGGAGAAATATAAAAAACCTCAGATATGCAGATGACACCACCCTTATGGCAGAAAGTGAAGAGGAACTAAAAAGCCTCTTGATGAAAGTTAAAGAGGAGAGTGAAAAAGTTGGCTTAAAGCTCAACATTCAGAAAATGAAGATCATGGCATCTGGTCCCATCACTTCATGGGAAATAGATGGGAAACAGTGGAAACAGTGTCAGACTTTATTTTGGGGGGCTCCAAAATCACTGCAGATGGTGATTGCAGCCATGAAATTCAGCCATGAAATAATTCCACTAATTTCATTTACTCCTTGGAAAAAAAGTTATGACCAACCTAGATAGCATATTCAAAAGCAGAGACATTACTTTGCCAACAAAGGTCCTTCTAGTCAAAGCTATGGTTTTTCCAGTGGTCTTGTATGGATGTGAGAGTTGGACTGTGAAGAAAGCTGAGCACTGAAGAATTGCTGCTTTTGAACTGTGGTGTTGGAGAAGACTCTTGAGAGTCCCTTGGGCTGCAAGGAGATCCAACCAGTGCATTCTAAAGGAGATCAGTCCTGGGTGTTCTTTGGAAGGAGTGATGCTAAAGCCGAAACTCCAGTACTTTGGTCAACTCATGGGAAGAGTTGACTCGTTGGAAAAGACCCTGATGCTGGGAGGGATTGGGAGCAGGAGGAGAAGGGGATCACAGAATATGAGATGGTTGGATGGCATCACTGACTCGATGGACATGAGTTTGAGTAACTTTGGAGTTGGTGATGTACAGGGAGGTCTGGCATGCTGCAATTGATGGGGTCGCAAAAAGGACAGTCCAACTCTTTGTGACTCCATGGACTACACAGTCCATGGAATTCTCCAGGCCTAAATATTGGAGAGAGTAGGCTTTCCCTTCTCCAGGGGATCTTCCCAACTCAGGAATCAAACCCAGGTCTCCTGCATTGCAGGAGGATTCTTTACCACAAGGGAAGCCCATATTTGACACATATTTGTATTAGATTGTTTTTGCTTTGGCTCCTTCCCTTCATTCTTTCTGGAGTTATTTCTCCACTGATCTCCAGTATTGGCTATGCCAAAGTCTTTGACTATGTGGATCACAATAAACTGTGGAAAATTCTGAAAGAGATGGGAATACCAGACCACCTGACCTGCCTCTTGAGAAATCTGTATGCAGGTCAGGAAGCAACAGTTAGAACTGGACATGGAACAACAGACTGGTTCCAAAAAGGAAAAGGAGTACGTCAAGGCTGTATATTATCACTCTGCTTATTTAACTTATATGCAGAGTACAACATGAGAAACCCTGGACTGGAAGAAGCACAAGGTGGATTGCTGGGAGAAATATCAATAACCTCAGATATGCAGATGCCACCACCCTTATGGCAGAAAGTGAAGAAGAACTCAAAAGCCTCTTGATGAAAGTGAAAGAGGAGAGTGAAAAAGTTGACTTAAAGCTCAGCATTCAGAAAACGAAGATCATGGCATCTGGTTCCATCACTTCATGGGAAATAGATGGGGAAACAGTGTCAAACTTTATTTTTTTTGGCTCCAAAATCACTGCAGATGGTGACTGCAGCCATGAAATTAAAAGACGCTTACTCCTTGGAAGAAAAGTTATGACCAACCTAGATAGCATATTGAAAAGCAGAGACATTACTTTGCCAACAAAGGTCCGTCTAGTCAAGGCTATGGTTTTTCCTTTGGTCATGTATGGATGTGAGAGTTGGACTGTGAAGAAGGCTGAGCGCCAAAGAATTGATGCTTTTGAACTGTGGTGTTGGAGAAGACTCTTGAGAGTTCCTTGGACTGCAAGGAGATCCAAGCAGTCCATTCTGAAGGAGATCAGCCCTGGGATTTCTTTGTAGGGAATGATGCTGGAGCTGAAACTCCAGTACTTTGGTCACCTCATGGGAAGAGTTGACTCATTGGAAAAGATTCTGATGCTTGGAGGGATTGGGGGCAGGAGGAGAAGGGGACCACAGAGGATGAGATGGCTGGATGGCATCACTGACTCGATGGACGTGAGTCTGAGTGAACTCCGGGAGTTGGTGATGGACAGGGAGGCCTGGCGTGCTGGGATTCATGGGGTCGCGAAGAGTCGGACATGACTGAGCGACTGAACTGAACTGAACTAAACTGTATTAGATTACCCAAGGCCTACAGCTACAAGTGGAACTTTTGGTCAGAGTATATGTTTATCTTGAATTTTAGTACATAATGCTAAACGATATTCCTAACTGACTGGAACAGTTTATCATATTAACAACAGTGTTAAGAAATTTTTGTTTGCTCTATATCTGGGATGACTTTGATTATTTTAAATTTTGCCAATCCAAGGTATATTTGAATGATTTAATTTCACTTTCTATGCTTATTAATGATGAGAAGAATACATGCCTGTATTTGTTAATATTTCAGCTTTCCTTGCTCATAACATGCCCACTCAAAAATTTCAGCCATTTTTAACTGGATTGTTTTTTTTCTTACTGAATTGTGTATTTTCTCTACATATTTTGGATAAGAGGTCTTTTTTTTTATTATATGTAATGACCCATATGGAGAAGGAATCTAAAAAAAATCAGTGGATATATGTAGAACTGATGCACTTTGCTGAGAGGCGGAAACTAATACAACATTGTAAAGCAACTAGACTCCAATAAAAATGTTTTAAAATACTTAAAAAAATTACAGTTATATTTTCAAAAACAATAGTACAGGTTTTATTGTGACCACACTGACTATAGATTAATTTGGAGAAAACTGACTTCTTAATAACAGGTCTTTACAATGAGAATTATTTATCTCCATTTATTTAGGCCTTCTTTAATTTCACTCCAAAAAGGTTTAATATATTGCCCTTAAAAGTTTTAAAATTTTATTTAAATTTACTCTAAAATATCATGCTTATAAAATTAAAGCTTTATATTAATTTTTTATTCTTAGTTTTTAATCTTTAAAGACATTTTAAATAGCAGTTTTAGGTTTAAAACAAAATTAAGAGGGTAATGCAGAGATTTCCCACATACGTCATTTCCCTCTCATTATCAACATCACTAACCAAATGGTACATTTTACCAAGGATGAACCTATACTGACACATCATAATCACACAATGTTCATAGTTTACATTACAGTTCACTTGATTTTATACATTCTGTGGGTTTGAACACATGCATAATGGCATGTGTCCATCATTATAAGAGCATACAGAGTATTTTAAGTGACCTAAAAATCCTCTGTGCTCTGCATATTCAAACCTCTCCATTCTCCTTCTGTACCGGTGACCACTGATCTATTTACTCTCTCTATACTTTTGCCTTTTCCAGAACATCATACAGTTAGACTCATATAAATTGAGCTCATTTCTTTTTCGCTCTGAATAAGTTCCCATTGTCTGGATGTATCATGGTGTATTAAACAATTCACCTATTGAAAGGCATCCTGGTTACTTTCAAGTTTTGGCAAAGTTAAATGTAGCTGCTATAAACATCTGTGTGCAGGTTTCTTATTAATACCTCCTGCATTTCAAGTCAATGATAAGATGGTCAAGTTACTTTTCACATATTAATATTTTCCTAGTAGGTGGGCCCACAGCTGTAAGCAAAGTCTTCTTAAATACTCTTCTCTATCATCCTCGACTCTGGTTGATTTCCTATCACTCAGCCCTAGAGATGGGCTTCCCTAGTGGCTAAGTGGTAAAGAATCTGCCTGTCAATGCAAGAGATTCAGGAGGCTCGAGTTCAATCCCTGGGTCAGGAATATCCACTGGAGATGGAAATGGCAACCTACAGAGGAGCCTGGTAGGCTACAGTCCACAAGGTCACAAAGAGTCAGACATGACTGACCACACACACACCTAGAGATATCAAAGACTCAGGAAAACATAAATGCAGTTCTCCAAAGAGAAAAGATTTTAGTCTAGTGATCAAGAAATAATGTAACATAACAGAGTCAGAAATCAAGGCATAATGCTATGATTATCTTTATGACTTTGTATAAAAATCCTCTTCTAATTCTGGTTTCCATGGGGAAAATGTTTATTATGTCTACACAAAAATAATCTAATAATCATTTTTTGAGGACCAATTAAAATGTATGTTAAGAACACTGTAAAATGTTCTACAATTTTTAATTATCACTATTATTTCTGAATTAAATAGTTACAGAACTACATTATAATCCTTAGAGAAAATAAAATGACTCTTGGAAAACCAGATACATAGTTGGATGATAGCACAATTTCCTGTGTCTGGCAGAGAACATTTACATGGTGAGGCAATTATCAACAATGTGATATTTTCCAGGTGATTCTTTCACTTTAACGTGCATCTGTCTTTGAATCCAGTCCTGTTATTCACCACAGTTTCATAGTAAGTAGTATATGTCTTGATACAAATGTCATACCCAAAATAAGATAGAAATGTAAAAAGGGAAAAAAAAAGAAAAAGAAAAGGGGAAGGCATCTGTATGTTTTACAAGGACTTCCATAAACAGCATTAGCTGTTCAGAGTGAAGGATGCATAAAGGAGATTCTATCATTGTAAATGAGGTACCTTGTAATGAATAAAATAACACATGACAATAAAGCATCTGTATTTCACAAATCGAAACTGTTTGACAAAGTACTTCTGGTAGAAAAATATTTTGCAATATTTTCTCAATTAGATACAATTGAAAAACTGAATTTATCATTGCCAAGTCACCCAGCAGAAAGCTTTCGTGATCACGAATACTACTAAAATATATATACTAAGATATCCTTTAAGGCCATAAAAATAACAACCATTATGAATCTCCTCAAACATGTTTTCTCTAGGACAATTTCTCTGCATGTTGGTAGAATGTTTCAAATACAACTTTTGGAAAATCAAAATGCTTGATCGGTAGGCAATACCTTAGGTAGCCCCTCTCTACCAGACTATACCTAGAGATAAGACGGTTGTTAGTCTGTGCATCCACAGAGGATATGTCCTCCAAATTCCACAATTATGCCCAAAAAACACTGTAATTTTCTAGAAGTCAATTCTTCTTCATTTAGCTTTTTGGACAAATAAGTGAAACCATTTTAATTATAATGACTTTATCTCCATCTATATCTATACAGTATAATTTCTGTTTGGCCATCCACATGTACATTTTATTATTCTCTTTATTCTTCTCTGAACTCCAGGAGACTAACCTATATGGACTGCTTCTACACATTCTCTTGCACTCTGGCTTCTGCTTTGGCTTGGCTGCCAATCACTGGCAAATGAGAGGGCAGAAACGATACTGAGTTTGAAATATTATTCATCTGATTTCCTCCACTTAGAGTCACTTCAGACTGGCTGTGTCGCTCACTTAAATATCTCTCATCCCCGTTCTCCTGGGTTACTGCTTACAGGTAGTAATGATCCCCACTATTAGTAGCCCTGTAGTACTACACTATCCTCTGGTGCATTTATTTTATTTTTTTATATGATATTATACATGTTTCAGTGCAATTCTTCCAAATCGTCCCACCCTCTCCCTCTCCCACAGAGTCCAAAAATTGTGCTATACATCTGTGTCTCTTTTGCTGTCTCACGTACAGGGTTATTGTTACCATCTTTCTAAATTCCATATATATGCGTTAATATACTATATTGGTGTTTTTCTTTCTGGCTTACTTCACTCTGTATAATAGACTCCAGTTTCATCCACCTCATTAGAACTGATTCAAATGTATTCTTTTTAATGGTTAAGTAATATTCCGTTGTGTATATGTACCACAGCTTTCTTACCCATTCCTCTGCTGATGGACATCTAGGTTGCTTCCATGCCCTGGCTATTATAAACAGTGCTGCGATGAACACTGGGGTACACGTGTTTCTTTCAATTTTGGTTTCTTTGGTGTGTATGCCCAGCAGTTTAGCCCTGCAAACACTGTGTAAAAATTCCTTCATTTAAATCTCTTCAAATTATCTTAATTTGGTTGTGCCACCTCTATACTACCAAAACTACCTTATACAGTGCTTCATAATATTTTTATCAAGCAAAAAGTTTGAATACATTAATATTCCCATTTGAAGAGTGTTGGCAAATGTGTGTGTTGTGTGCATGTGTGCTCAGTCATGTCCAACTCTGTGATACCATGGACTCTAGCCCACCAGGCTCCTCTGTCTGTGAGACTTCCCAGGCAAGAGTACTGGGGTGGGTTGCCATTTCCTCCTCCAGGGGATTTTCCTGACCCAGGGATAGAACCAGCATCTCCCACATCTCCTGGATTTGGAGGCAGATTTTTTTACCCAAAGCACCACTTGTAGCTCCTGAAGGAGCTATCCCCCGCCTGAGGACAGGAGCGGCGGCCAGGAGGAGCAAGCCCACGTTCAAGGAGCTGTGGCTGCGTGGGTTCAGGAGGACCTAGAGAGGTATTCCATGTTCAAGGTCAGGAGGGGCAGTGGTGAGGAGATACCCCTCTTCCAAGGTAAGGAGCAGTGGCTGTGCTTTGCTGGAGCAGCCGTGAAGAGATACCCCACGTCCAAGGTAAGAGAAACCCAAGTAAGACAGTAGGTGTTTCAAGTGGGCATCAGAGGTCAGACACACTGAAACCATAATCACAGAAAACTAGTCAATCTAATCACACTAGAACCACAGCCTTGTCTAATTCAATGAAACTAAGCCATGCCCATGAGGGCACCCAAGATGGGCGGGTCATGGTGGAAAGGTCTGACAGAATGTGGTCCACTGGAGAGGGAATGGCAAACCACTTCAGTATTCTTGCCTTGAGAACCCCATGAACAGTATGGAAAGGCAAAATGATAGGATACTGAGGAGGAACTTCCCGGGTCAGTGAAGTGAAGTGAAGTGAAGTCGCTCAGTCGTGTCCGACTCTTTGCGACCCCATAAACTGTAGCCTACCAGGCTCCTCTGTCCATGGGATTTCATAGGCAATAGTACCAGAGTGGATTGCCATTTCCTTCTCCAGGGGATCTTCCCAACCCAGGGCTCGAACCCGGGTCTCCCACATTGTAGACAGACGCTTTACTGTCTCAGCTACCAGGGTCAGTAGGGGCCCAATATGCTACTGGAGATCAGTGGAGAAATAACTCCAGAAAGAATGAAGGGATGGAGCCAAAGCAAAAACAATACTCAGCTGTGGATGTGACTGGTGATAGAAGCAAGGTCCGATGCTGTAAGACCAATATTGCACAGGAACCTGGAATGTCAGGTCCATGAATCAAGGCAAATTGGAAGTGGTCAAACAGAAGATGGCAAGAGTGAACGTCAACATTCTAGGAATCAGCGAACTGAAATGGACTGGAATGGATGAATTTAACTCAGATGACCATTATATCTACTACTGTGGGCAGGAATCCCTTAGAAGAAATGGAGTAGCCATCATGGTAACAAAAGAGTCCGAAATGTAGTACTTGGATGCAATCTCAAAAACGACAGAATGATCTCTGTTCATTTCCAAGGCAAACAATTCCATATCACGGTAATCCAAGCCTATGCCCCAACCAGTAACACTGAAGAAACTGAAATTGAATGGTTCTATTAAGACCTACAAGACCTTTTAGAACTAACACTCAAAAAAGATGTCCTTTTCATTATAGGGGACTGGAATGCAAAAGTAGGAAGTCAAGAAACACCTGGAGTAACAGGCAAATTTGGCCTTGGAATATGGAATGAAGCAGGGCAAAGACTAATAGAGTTTTGCCAAGAAAATGCACTTGTCATAGCAAACACCCTCTTCCAACAACACAAGAGAAGACTCTACACATGGACATCACCAGATGGTCAAAACCAAAATCAGATTGATTATATTCTTTGCAGCCAAAGATGGAGAAGCTCTATACAGTCAACAAAAAAAGACCAGGAGCTGACTGTTGCTCAGATCATGAACTCCTTATTGACAAATTCAGACTCAAATTGAAGAAAGTAGGGAAAACCACTAGACCATTCAGGTATGACCTAAATCAAATCCCTTATGATTATATAGTGGAAGTGAGAAATATATTTAAGGGCCTAGATTTGATAGAGTGCCTGATGAACTATGGATGGAGGTTCGTGACATTGTACAGGAGACACGAATCAAGACCATCCCCAAGGAAAAGAAATGCAAAAAAGCAAGATGGCTGTCTGAGGAGGCCTTACAAATAGCTGTGAAAAGAAGAGAAGCGAAAAGCAAAAGAGAAAAGGAAAGATATAAGCATCTGAATGCAGAGTTCCAAAGAATAGCAAGGAGAGAAAAGAAAGCCTTCCTCAGAGATCAATGCAAAGAAATAGAGGAATACATCAGAATGGGAAAGACTAGAGATCTCTTCAAGAAAATTAGAGATACCAAAGGAATATTTCATGCAAAGATAGGCTCGATAAAGGACAGAAATTGTACGGACCTAATAGAAGCAGTCGATATTAAGAAGAGGTGGCAGGAATACACAAAAGAACTGTACAAAAAAGATCTTCATGACCAAGATAATCATGATGGTGTGTTCACTCACCTAGAGCCAGACATCCTGGAATGTGAAGTCAAGTGGGCCTTAGAAAGCATCAATACGAACAAAGCCAGTGGAAGTGATGGAATTCCAGTTGAGCTAATTCAAATCCTGAAAGATGATGCTGTGAAAGTGCTGCACTCAATATGTCAACAAATCTGGAAAACTCAGAAGTGGCCACAGGACTGGAAAAGGTCAGTTTTCATTCCAATCCCAAAGAAAGGCAATGCCAAAGAATGCTCAAACTACAACACAGTTGCACTCATCTCACACACTAGTAAAGTAAAGCTCAAAATTCTCCAAGCCAGTCTTCAGCAATACATGAACCATGAACTTCCAGATGTTCAAGCTGGTTTTAGAAAAGGCAGAGGAACCAGAGATCAAATTGCCAACATACGCTGGATCATGGAAAAAGCAAGAGAGTTCCAGAAAAACATCTATTTCTGCTTTATTGACTATGCCAATACCTTTGACTGCATGGATCACAATAAACTGTGGAAAATTCTGAAAGAGATGGGAATACCAGACCACCTGACCTGCCTTTTGAGAAACGTGTATGCAGGTCAGGAAGCAACAGTTAGAACTGGACATGGAACAACAGACTGGTTCCAAATAGGAAAAGGAGCACGTCAAGGCTGTATATTGTCACCCTGCTTATTTTACTTATATGCAGAGTACATCATGAGAAACACTGGGCTGGAAGAAGCACAAACTGGAATCAAGATTGCCGGGAGAAATATCAATAACCTCAGATATGCAGATGACACCAGTCTTATGGCAGAAAGTGAAGATGAACTAAAAAGCATCTTGATGAAAGTGAAAGAGGAGAGTTAAAAAGTTGGCTTAAAGCTCAACATTCAGAAAACGAAGATCATGGCATCTGGTCCCATCCCTTCATGAGAAATAGATGGGGAAACAGTGGAAACAGTGTCAGACTTTATTTTTGGGGGCTCCAAAATCATTGCAGATGGTGACTGCAGCCATGAAATTAAAAGACGCTTACCTCTTGGAAGGAAAGTTACGACCAACCTAGATAGCATATTGAAAAGCAGAGACATTACTTTGCCAACAAATGTCCATCTAGAGAAGGCTATGGTTTTTCCAGTGGTTATGTATGGATGGGAGAGTTGGACTGTGAAGAAAGCTGAGTGCAGAAGAATTTATGCTTTTGAACTGTGGTGTTGGAGAAGACTCTTGAGAGTCCCTTGGACTGCAAGGAGATCCAACCATTCCATTCTTAAGGAAATCAGCCCTGGGATTTTTTGGAAGGAATGATGCTAAAGCTGAAACTCCACTACTTTGGCCACCTCATGCAAAGAATTGACTCATTGGAAAAGACTGATGCTGGGAGGGATTGAGGGCAGGAGGAGAAGGGGTTGGCAGAGGATGAGATGGCAGAATGGCATCACTGACTCGATGGATGTGAATCTGAGTGAACTCTGTGAGTTGATGATGGACAGGGAGGCCTGGCATGCTGCAATTCATGGGGTCGCAAAGAGTCGGACATGACTGAGCAACTGAACTGAACTCAACTAAGCACCACTTGAGAAGCCCAAATGTACATTCCCATAAATCTAATACCACAATCAAGATACTCATCATACACACTGTTCTGATTTCCATTCCATAGATGAGATAGGACTGTTCTTTAACTTCTTATAAAGGTAAACCTATACTAAGTATTATTTTGTTTCTGGCTGCTTAGTTCAATAAAATGTTTTTAGGATGTATCCAGTCGTGGGGCCACAAAGTTAGACACGACTGAGTGACTAAGCTCACATAGCGCAGTGATTTTAATAGCAGGTAGCAGTAATGGCAACCCACTCCAGTATTCTTGCCTGGAGAATCCCAGGGATGGGGGAGCCTGATGGGCTGGCGTCTATGGGGTCACACAGAGTTGGACACGACTGACGCTACTTAGCAGCAGCAGCAGCAGTATACTGTTTGACTATATAACAATTTGGTTATTTATGAACCAAATGGACGTTTTAGTCATTTTAACTTTTCACTTATAACCTTTCTGCAAAAGTATTTTCTTATGTTTTCATTTCCCTTGGATGAGTACCTAGAAGTGTAATTCCTTGGTCATAAAGTAGTATTATGCTTACTTTTATTAGAAATTATCCAAAAGTTTTTCAAAATAGCTGTTCTATCCTATACTCCCAACAAACAATTTAAGAGCAGTCCAATGTCTCCACATGCTTGCCAACACTGGGTATGGTTGGTCTTTTTATTATTTTTTATTTTAAAGGGCATGAAGTCATATTTCACTGCAGTTTTCATTTGCATTTCTTTCAAGGTTAAATATGTTTAGCACATTTGCATGTACTTATCGCTGACTGGATGGACGTGAGTCTCAGTGAACTCCGGGAGTTGGTGATGGACAGGGAGGCCTGGCGTGCTGCGATTCATGGGGTCGCAAAGAGTTGGACACGACTGAGCGACTGATCTGATCTGATTTGCCTGTATACAGTTTCTTTAGTGAAGTTTCACTTGAAGCCTTTTGTCAGTTTTTATCAGGTTGTTTTATTATTGAGTTGTTAAACTTCTTTGTACGTTACAGATATATATCCTTTGTCAAATACATCTTACAGCAGATATTTTGCCCCAGGCTGTAGTGTTCCTTTTCATGTATTTTTTTAACTTTTAGTAATTTTATTCACTTCATATTTTACAGGTTTACAGTATTAGTAAAAATAATGGTCATTATGTGAAAGTGTTAGTTGCTCAGTTGTGTCCAACTCTCCGACCCCATGTGCTGTAGCCCACTAGGCTCCTCTTTCTGTGAAACTTTCCAGGCAGAAATACTGGAGTGGGTAGCCATTCCCTTCTCTAGGGGATCTTCCTGACCCAGGGATCAAACCTGGGTCTCCCACATATGGGCAGATTCCTGACCATCTGAGCCACCAGGGAAGCCCCTTTATTATGTAGCTTTATAATAGATCTTGAAATTAGGTAGTGTGAGTCTACTAAATTTGCACAATTTTTTCAAGATTACTTTGACCATTCTCTAGCTTTCATTTCCATATAGATGTTAAAATCCATTTGTCAAAATCTACCCGAAAAATTTTTAAGATTTTGACTGAGATTTCACTGAATCTACAGATTTCCCATGAAAAGTTAACATCTTAATTTTGACTGTTCTTTTCCATGAACACATGTAATACTCTATTAATTTAGGTCTTCTTTCTCTCAGCAACAAGATAGGAATCTTGGTATACAAATCTTTATGTCATTCGAGTTTGTTCCTGAGTATTTTATGTTTATGCTATTGCAACTGGAATGTAATTTCTTAAATTTCATTATCCAATTATTCATTGTTAGCATATGTAAATACAGTTGGCTTTCTATATTAAACTTGTATATTGCTACTCTGCTATATACTAATTTCAGTCCTTTTTACTCATGGTACATCCCTTCAGTTCAGTTCAGTCGCTCAGTCATGTCCGACTCTTTGCAACCCCATGAATCGCAGCATGCCAGGCCTCCCTGTCCATCACCAACTCCCGGAGTTCACTCAGACTTATGTCCATCAAGTCAGTGATGCCATACAGCCATCTCATCCTCTGTCCTCCCCTTCTCCTCCTGCCCCCAATCCCTCCTAGCATCAGAGTCTTTTCCAATGAGGCAACTCTTCACATGAGGTGGCCAAAGTAGTGGAGTTTCAGCTTTAGCATCATTCCTTCCAAAGAAATCTCAAGGCTGATCTCCTTCAGAATGGACTGGTTGGATCTCCTTGCAGTCCAAAGGACTCTCAAGTGTCTCCTCCAACACCACAGTTCAAAAGCATCAATTCTTTTGCACTCAGCCTTCTTCACAGTCCAACTCTCACATACAAACATGACCATAGCCTTGACAAGATGGACCTTTGTTGGCAAAGTAATGTCTCTGCTTTTCAATATGCTATCTAGGTTGGTCATAACCTTCCTTCCAAGGAGTAAGCATCTTTTAATTTCATGGCTGAAGTCAACATCTGCAGTGATTTTGGAGCCCCCCCAAATAAAGTCTGACACTGTTTTCACTGTTTCCCCATCTATTTGCCATGAAATGATGGGACTGGATGCTATGATCTTAGTTTTCTGAATGTTGAGCTTTAAGCCAACTTTTTAACTCTCCTCTTTCACTTTCATCAAGACGCTTTTTAGTTCCTCTTCACTTTCTGCCATAAGACTGGTGTCATCTGCATATCTGACGTTATTGATATTTCTCCCGGCAACCTTGATTCCGGCTTGTGCTTCTTCCAGCCCAGTGTTTCTCATGATGTACTCTGCATATAAGTAAAATAAGCAGGGTGACAATATACAGCCTTGACGTGCTCCTTTTCCTATTTGGAACCAGTCTGTTGTTCCATGTCCAGTTCTAACTGTTGCTTCCTGACCTGCATACACGTTTCTCAAAAGGCAGGTCAGGTGGTCTGGTATTCCCATCTCTTTCAGAATTTTCCACAGTTGATTGTGGTCCACACAGTCAAAGGCTTTGGCATAGTCAATAAAGCAGAAATAGATGTTTTTCTGGAACTCTCTTGCTTTTTCCATGATCCAGCGTATGTTGGCAATTTGATCTCTGGTTCCTCTGCCTTTTCTAAAACCAGCTTGAACATCTGGAAGTTCATGGTTCATGTATTGCTGAAGACTGGCTTGGAGAATTTTGAGCTTTACTTTACTAGTGTGTGAGATGAGTGCAACTGTGTGGTAGTTTGAGCATTCTTTGGCATTGCCTTTCTTTGGGATTGGAATGAAAACTGACCTTTTCCAGTCCTGTGGCCACTTCTGAGTTTTCCAGATTTGTTGGCATATTGAGTGCAACACTTTAACAGCATCATCTTTCAGGCCTTGACATAGCTCAACTGGAATTCCATCACTTCCACTGGCTTTGTTCGTATTGATGCTTTCTAAGGCCCACTTGACTTCACATTCCAGGATGTCTGGCTCTAGGTGAGTGATCACACCATTGTGATTATGTTTGTCGTGAGTTCTTCTGTGTATTCTCGGACCTGTTCTTAATATCTTCTGCTTCTTTTAGGTCCATACCGTTTCTGTCCTTTATCAAGCCCATCTCTGCATGAAATGTTCCCTTGGTATCTCTAATTTTCTTGAAGAGATCTCTAGTCTTTCCCATTCTGTTGTTTTCTCTATTTCTTTGCATTGATCGCTGAGGAAGGCTTTCTTTTCTCTTCTTGCTGTTCTTTGAAACTCTGCATTCAGATGCTTATATCTTTCCTTTTCTCCTTTGCTTTTTGCTTCTCTTCTTTTCACAGCTATTTGTAAGGCCTCCTCAGACCGCCATTTTGCGTTTTTGCATTTCTTTTCCGTGGGGATGGTTGGACCACTTCCAATTTGCCTTGATTCATGGACCTGACATTCCAGGTTCCTATGCAATATTGCTCTTTACAGCATCGGACCTTGCTTCTATCACCAGTCACATCCACAACTGGGTATTGTTTTTGCTTTGGCTCCATCCCTTCATGCTTTCTGGAGTTATTTATCCACTGATCTCCAGTAGCATATTGGGCACCTACCGACCTGGGGAGTTCCTCTTTCAGTATCCTATCATTTTGCCTTTTCATACTTTTCATGGGGTTCTCAAGGCAAGAATACTCAAGTGTTTAACATACCATACCCTTCTCCAGTGGACCACATTCTGTCAGACATCGCCACCATGATCCGTCTCTTGGGTGGCCCCACACGGCATGGCTTAGTTTCATTAAGTTAGACAAGGCTATGGTCCATGTGATCATATTGACTATTTTTCTGTGATTATGGTTGCAGTGGGTCTGCCCTCTGATGCCCTCTCACAACACCTACCATCTTACTTGGGTTTCCCCTGAAAAGCACAGCCGATGCTCCTTACCTCAAGGCCGCTTCTACAGACCTTGAATGTGGAGTAGCTCCTCTCAGCCCTCCTGAGCCCCATGTAGCCGCTCCTCCTTGGTCCTGGGGTTGCTCATCTCAGCCCCGCCCCTGACCTCGGGGGTGGGGTAGCTCCTCTAAATGGTTTTATTTTCTTTTGCATATAATGAAAAGATACTATTATTTTAATCTGATCTCTTTGGTCACTATGATAAACTAACTTGATTGATTTAGCATAAAAAATGTAATGTTTGTTTCACATGGATGTCTGTATTTGTACGTATATACATATATATTACCTAGCTCTGTCTACAGACAGGATTTAGAAGCAGTGACACTTCAGTAGCAATCAGCACATCTAGTACCCATGTCTCAGTTTTCTGATACTATTCACCAAAAAAAAAAAAAAAGAGAGAGAGAGAGAGAGAGATCCTTGTAGAAATAGCTATTCCATACCTAAAACAAAGAAACTACAAGTTGAACTTGGAATATCCCAAAATAACAGAAATGCTCAAAAGTGCTCAAATGAACATAGGATTCAGTATGATGGGACTCCTTCTAGATAAGTTGGTCGGAATTTACATCTAAAGTTAAATAATGATATTAACGGATATGCCTCACAGAACAAGATATCAATCCATGTTTCAAGGCTTACATTAATAAATATATGAGTAAACGTTTTAATGATGCAATTCATAGAAAACTGTACTATCACTTCTTCCAAAAATGAATGGCCTGAATGGTAACATGATTAAATGTTGGATATATCAAGGTAAAAACACATCTTACAGAATTTTAAGACCTGAATTCTTCAACAAAAAACTGTCAAGAGAGTGGAAAATGGTGTGAAAATGAATTGTTACAGATTGAAGAAATCTAAAAGTATGTGACAACTAAATGCACTGTAAGATATTCTAGATCAGAAAGTAAAAGAGACACTGTTGGGGAACTTGGCAAATTCTGAATGAGGCCTGAGTACGATATAATTTTTAATGTCTTAATTTAAATGACTGTAATGGGGCTTCCCTGTTGGCTCAGATGGTTAAGAATCTGCCTGCTATACAAGAGACCCAGGTTTGATTACTTGTTCAAGAAGATTCCCCTGGAGAAAGGCATGGCAACCCACTCCAGTATGCTTGCCTGGAGAACTCCATGGACAGAGGAGCCTGGCAGACTACAGTCCATAGGGTCATAAAGAGTTGGACACGACTGAGCGACTAACACTATCATATATCACTGAGTTTCCATTTCAGCCAAATCTTTATCTTTTTCTTTTCTTAATAATGAATAATTTCTATTGCTCAATCTTTAGGCTCACTTACTTTTTTTTTTTCCTGTAGTCTTCAACCTGTTGTTAAGATTTTGCTTTTTAGATATTGTAATTTTCAGTTCCAGATTTTCTATCTGATTCTTTTGTATATTTTCCTTTTCACTGTTGAGACAATCCATCTAGTCATTTATTATGATCTTCTTTTCCCTTAACATGCATAACTGCTTGTTTCAATATCAGAGTAATCTCTGGGCCTGTTTCTTTAAATTAGGACCATACTTCTCTGCTTTATGGTAGGTCTCATAAATTTTCTGTTATGCAGAAATTGTGACTGATACTGTAAGTGGTCTGTAATATGTTGTCTTCTTCTAAAGGATACTGAGTTTTGACTTGTAAGACAGCTCCAATGTCTTCCAACACTGTATTAACTCTGCTATCACCATTCAACTTCTATCTACACATTGGGCACTTGTATTAAGCCTGTGTATCCTTGTCTTACATGTGTGTATCCCAGCCCTTGGCCAAAGACACATCATGAATAATCTCAGATTTCTGAAAGTCCACTTGTAGATATTATCCCCTTTTCCGGGACTCTGAAAAATTTTGTAAATATCCCTCTTCAACATTTGCTCCTAGAACAATAAACATTTTTCAAACATTTGTGAAAATTCCCTAGTGAAGAGTTGAGAGATTTAGGTTTGAAGACTGGTTCTGCCATTTTACTGCTATATAATTTGAGACAAATTCCTGAGTCAAAATTGCTTCACCTGAAAAATAACACCATCTATCTCTTATACTTGTGACAATTCTAATATATCAAAATGTCTAGGACAGTGCTCAAATTGAATGGTGTTCAATAAACAGTAGCACTAAAAACAGTATTAGAAGGGACATCAGTATTCATAATAAAACCAAATGACTGAAATATGGCCCTAACCACAACTTCTAGAAATAGAAAATTGAATATTTTATGTTGATATGGAAATTATATTTGATAACTTTAAAATTCTTGCATCTCAATAGGTTCTTTTAAAACAAAAAATAATAATACCTTATTATATCATGTAAAAATGCATTCACAGGTAGGTAAAAATAAGCTCTAAATTTGGCTATGTCTGTGCTTTAAATTTTAAAATAACTTTGATATTTAAACAGTTTGTAACTTTCTATTCATCCAGAAAACAGGTAACAACATGAGCGGTAAAAATATATATATATGAGGGGCAAAAAGTGAACACTTGAATCTATGATTCACAACATTCAATATGCACAGAAATCAATTAGTGATATTGGGAAATATAGAAAAATAATTGCTAAAGACAAATTAATAATACTATGACATGTGCTTGAAAATAATTGGGCAGATGATTCCTGTGTACTAAGTGACTCAGTCATGTGTGACTCTTTGCAACACTATGGACTGTAGCCTACCAGGCTCATCTGTCCATGGAATCATCCAGGCAAGAATACTAGAGTGGGTTGCCATTCCCTTCTCCAGGGGATCTTCTCTACCCAGTGATTGAACCCAAGTCTCTTATGTTTCCTGCATTGGCAAGCAGGTTGTTTACCACTAGTGCCACACCTCTTTTCTGGTAGCTAAAGTCTTCTATAAACATTGTCTTTCTCTTAATTTAATGTTGATTTTTAAATCTGAATGGATAGCCTGTGACCTTAACTTCTCTGGCTTCTTCTGGAATCTGAAAATGAAGTTTGGGCTTTATATTTAAGGTAGGATACAGTTCTTTTCTAGAATTTTTTCTTGATAGAAATAATAACTGAAATAATCAATCTACATACTCTTAAATCTCTACTATCTTTCTTATGGTGTGTGGTTTACAAATGTATAAGTTATCTGGATAGAAAACTTAGATGCTCTCCATCAGCAGATTTAATTTAATAACTTATGAGGTTTAAGCTAAATTTGTTTAGCTCTTTTGATTAGGATATATTTATCATGGAAATCTAAGTCTGTCAGTCCATTACTTTGAATAGTTTCACAGTCACTCTTTTCACAATTCCATACTCATAACCTGAAATATCCTTCATGTACCACACTATGAATTTCATGTGACACCCTTTGAAATCCCTACTAAATTTTCATGAAGGATACAGAGCCAGACAGCATGAGAAACAGTATGCTTCCATAAATCTTGAATGGAGTCAGGAGTAGGGCAGTGGAAACAATGACCTGAAGTAGAATTTTATAAATTACTTCTGTTGTATAACACTGACTTACAGTTGTGTATTATATTAATATGAAGCCTAAAATTATTACTGGAGTATTGATTTCTAGTCAATATAAATGACTTAGGAAGATTGATATTCTTAAAAAAAAAGTAGCTTGGCTGAAAATCTCTTGTAACAGAGAGCATTTTCTTTGGAATTGATTTCAAGGTGCAATAAATACTGATATAATTTTTTAAGTTTGTACATATTTTAAAGATACTACTTGAGTAATTTCTTCCATGATTATTTCCAGTTTTCAGAAGTTTGCAAGAGCAATACGGAGAGTGGATATTTTATTCATTCTCAGAATTGCCATAATTTTCCATTAATGGAAAGGAAAGATTTTTTAAGAGCAGAGAATACATGAAATTCATTTTTTAAATTTTCCTGGTGCCTAACACAGTGTATTACATTTGATAGGTACAGAGTAACTGTTCCCCAAATTGAACTGAGACTCATGCAGCTTCCACTGTGAATGGCTTTTGCTTTTTGGAAATTAAGTCTGTAACCCAGAACTTCACTCTGCCTGAGGACCAAGCTCTGTTTTCCAATTACACACAGAAGCTCATTGTCTCTCTCAAGCCACTGGCATGTCATTCGGTGAATTCTACCTGCAGAGTTATAGCTGGTTTTGTCATGGACCAAAGGCAAGTAAGAGAGCTAACCCTAAGTTAATTACTTGTAGAAGATGATTCTTAAAAGGCACCTCAGTTTCTTGTGAAGCTCTGTTCACTGTATATACCTTGGTGGTGGTTCTTTTTGTTTAGTCGTTAAGTCACGTCTGACTCTTTCACCCCATGGACTGTAGCCCAGCAGGCTCCTCGGTCCATGAGAACTTCCAGGGCAAGAACACTGGAGTCGGTTGCCATTCCCTTCTGTAGGGGATCTTCCCAAATGAGGGACCCAACCCACATCTCCTGCATTGGCAGATGGGTGCTTTACCACTGAGTCACCAGGGAAGCCCCCATATACCTTGGTTGTTCAGTCACTAAGTTGTGTCCGATTCTGTGACCCCATGAACTGCAGCATGCCAGGCTCCTCTGTCCTCCACTGTCTCTCAGAGTTTGCTCAAATTCATGTCCCTTGAGTCACTGTTGCTATCTAACCATCTCATCCTCTGCTTTGATACCTTTAAGTAAACTGCACCCATTGAGTACTAAACAAGATATTTCAGTAGCTAATATATTGAATTTCAAGAACCATATTAAAATAGTTGTCACACACTTTTAAAATATATATAGCTGATAATTCCATGTTTCACAAAATTAAAATTATAATAGGAAAAAAATCAATGAATCCTTCAAAATAGACATATACAAATAAATAAAGCCATTCATAACTCTGGACTGAAGAGGCCTTGGCCTAACCTTTGCTATTTCTGTGATAAAATAAGTAATGATCAGAGCAATTTTATTTAGAATTATTTTAATCAGAAAAGAACACCTCATAAACACCTACAAATCAGATATCTAACCAATTGTTTCCCTTAAAATATCTACTACAATTTAAGAAAATTCATTGGTATTTCTGACAAAGCCAAGTACATATTTTAAAATGTATACATTTGTTTAAAATTTATTTTGAATAAACATAATTGTTTGAGGTAATTCACTATTATTGAGTTATTTCAGAAGCAATAATTTGCTATTTAGATTAGATTAAAATCTATTTATTTCTACCACCTCTACTTACTTATTATCAAGACTAAATTTAAAATAACAGCTTGAGATTTTTTCATACTTTTAATGATTGATAATTCACCAAGAGGACACAGATTTTGTGAATCACCAATTAACCAGAAAGAATACACCTGATTAGATATAAATATAAGATCCAAAATGTGCAAACTAATTGCAAGGATCTATTACACTGGCACTTATACATGTGGTAGATGCTGGTATAAGATGCTGGCTTCTTGGAAACTCACATTACCATATGTAAAATAGATAGCCAATGGGAATTTGCTGTATGATTCAGGGAACTCAAACCAGGGCTCTGTAACAACCTAGAGGGGTGGGATGGGGAGGGAGGTGGGAGGGAGGTTCAAGAGGGAGGGGACATAGGTATACCTATGGCTGATTCATGCTGATGTTTGGCAGAAATCGACACACACAAAAATAAATAAACTTTATTTAAAAAAAGATGTTGTCTGCTTTATACAGTACAATACAAATATTAATCCTTCGGGGGTACCAATTAAGTTTGATAAAGGAATTAGTGAAGCAGCCTATTCTGAAAACTTAGGACTAAAGAGGCAAACTGATGAGAAATCACCCCTTTTCTCATTCCAGAATTGTTGGAAGAAAAAATAAAAGACCCAAAAATTTAGTATGAGAATATCAATATAAGAAAGTTCTATGAAAACAAATAAAATTTAAATGAAGCTGATTTACATTTCATTGAGTCTTATTGGTACAATCAAGCCATATCTTCTTTTCTGTCATAGGGAAAGATAGACCATTTTTCTGGAAAGAGATAGCTTGGTATAATATAAAGTGCATGAAATCTGAAATCAAATACATGTAGGTTCTATGTACTGATCTACAACTTACTGGCTGTGAACCATCAGACATTTTAACATTTATGAAATTTAGGCCCTCATATGTAAAATGAGGATATCTTATTAATATAGAGATTATATAATACAAAGCATGAAAATAACCTAGCAGAGTGCTTAGACATAGTTGGAATACAACAGATGGCGATTTCTTTTCCCTTTCTATATGCACAGTCAACAGTTAAATGGTTCATGAAACACTTCTGAGATAATCTCTTAACTAACTCCTATCAGAACTGAAATACCACCTTCAAAATACATAGCCTACCTGGAAAGCATAATCAATTCAGTTCAGTCACTCAGTCGTGTCCAACTCTTTGTGACCCCGTGAATCGCAGCACGCCAGGCCTCCCTGTCCATCACCAACTCCCGGAGTTCACCCAGACTCATGTCCATCGAGTCAGTGATGCCATCCAGCCATCTCATCCTCTGTCGTCCCCTTCTCCTCCTGCCCCCAATCCCTCCCAGCATCAGAGTCTTTTCCAATGAGTCAACTCTTCGCATGAGGTGGCCAAAGTACTGGAGTTTCAGCTTTAGGATCGTTCCTTCCAAAGAAGGAAAGCATAATAGACTTTGTCTTTATGTGTTTTCATGATCTTTCATGATTATTAGTTTTGTAGAGATCATTTATTTATATAGTCTCACCACAATTTCTCCTGGAGTCATTACTACGACCATGTTTTTCATGCTAGACTTACCATTCCTGACCCAAGTACACCACAAAATTCAAATGTAAAAGGGAACACAGCAAACTTTTTGAAGAACTCAAATACATCACAATGGCTGAGGAACTGAAAGTCTTCTATCTTCCTCAAATGTGAATTTGATTTAAAAATGAAAACAAAGCACAGTCATTAATCATTATTTTTTCATGTTTGCAATTTGGAGAAAATCTCTTTGTACAATTTCTAAAATGAATGGAGTTCTTATAAGCACAGATTTTTGGCCTATTAAGCTAATAAGAAATAATTTAGTTTTCTAGTAATTAGAATTGCTTAGAGACCACACAATGGCTTTTGTGTTTTTCACTTTAAGCAAATCACTTGCATGCATCATCTTCTTTATAGGCTTTCAAATTAATGCAAACCCACTCAAATTCAAACTTTACTGCACTTGTTTTTTTTTTTTCCCCATCAGTATGTTCTTCACACTGGACTAGACAACAATGAAAGTACAATATATGTGTAAGAGCATACTTAAAATCTATTTTATTAAGGACTGGTTGTTAATTAAATGTGTTATCTACTCTTAGGGGCTTCCCTGGTGACTCGGATGGTAAGAAATCTGCCTGCAATGCAGGAGACCTGGGTTTGATCCCTGGGTGGGGAAGATCCCCTGGAGAAGGAAATGGCTACCCACTCCAGTGTCTACTCTTAAGAAGAGCCGCAGGGCTTTCCAGGTGGTGTGAGTGGTAAATAACCTGCCTGTAATACAAGAGACTTGGGTTCAATCCCTGGGTTGGGAAGATCTGGAGAAGGGCATGGCTACTCACTCTAGTATTCTTGACTGGAGAATTCCATGAGAGGATCCTGGTGGGCTACAGTCCATGGGGTGATAAAGAGTAGGACATAACTGAGCAACTAACACTTTCACTTTCAAGAAGAGCCATAGTGACCAAAAGCACATTAGGGTTTATTATTACTACTACTACTAACAATAAATGATGACAACCACAGCAGGCTCTAAATTTAAATAACAACTTAATAGTATTCAAGACTTTTACCCTATCTGATGCCATTCTGACACTGTCAGCATAATAAATGTGGAATATGCAATGAAATTCATATTAAATAAGATGAGCACATGACTTTGGAATGGCTCACTATTGCTTTCCAAGCAAAGTCCAAATGTCCTGGCATGCAAGACTTCTATCTGATTGCAGCTCTTCATATAACCACAGACAATTCAATATGCTACAAAGGAACCAGGTACTTTCTGATGTTTGTATCATTACACATGTGTTTCCTTTACTCGCAGCAAGGCTGCCTTCGTGTGTGTAAATCAGCCCAAATAGCATGATCATCTGCTCCCATGGAAAGCACTCCCTTCCTCCTTTCCCAGTTCATAGATAGTTCAAGTGTATGCTCAATTGCTAAGT
Organism: Bos grunniens; assembly: GCF_055505025.1. Taxonomy (NCBI): domain Eukaryota; kingdom Metazoa; phylum Chordata; class Mammalia; order Artiodactyla; family Bovidae; genus Bos; species Bos grunniens. The sequence continues at coordinate 117,540,843 of NC_141194.1, read as the reverse complement.
CATGTCCAACTCTTTTGCAACCCCACAGACTGTAGCCTACCAGGCTCCTCTGTCCATGGGATTTTCCAGGCAAGAATACTGGAGTAGGTTGCTATTTCCTTCCCCAGGGGATTTTCCTGACCCAGGGATCAAACCTACGTCTCCCGAGGCTCCTGCATTGCAGGTGGATTCTTTACTGTCTGAACCATCAGGGAAGCCCAGCGTCTGTCCCCAAGTGCCTGCTTCTAAGCTTGCATAGGACTTTGTTGCAGCAGTTTTTAAGGCACTTCTCCTGAGAGAATATGTCTCTTTTCCCAGGATTGTTGCAGTATCTTTTAAGTTGTCTCTCTGCTCCCTACTTTGTCCCTTACGCTCCAGGTGGCCATTACTGCAATCATTTTCTTCAGGATGAAACCTACTGATATCTCTGTTCCATCAAGTGATATGGATCAAACAACCAAGTTTGAGGGAAAGTGAAATTAACTGCAGGAGGCAAGGATGAGGCAAACATTCATAACCTTCCATCTCCTCTTTCCTCTCATTTGCTGTAAATCCAACTAACACTTTACTGTCTCTACTACCCTCTCTAATCAGGGCATTTGCAACTTTCTCTTTCTATCCTGGCTGACCCACCTGTGATATCTTTTACAGACAATGTATTATCAGGACCAGGCTGCTCTAATGTCCCACAATCCAGGCAGTGGCCATGTTTATTATCCAAGCTTATCTGCTGCCTCATTTAAACATAGTGTTTTCATTCAATTTTTTTTTTACTTTTTTTTTTCACTTAAAGTCATTAAAATCAGACTTTAGACACTGGCGTGACATGTTGGGGCTGATGCTTTGCCCTAGGGTAAAAGAATAGTCAAATACATCTAAGAATCTTTGGAAATAGCTAGTATATGGAATCTAAAGTCATTTAACTTTAAGACAGGACAATATCTTAATAAAATAAAGAGTATATATACCCACGGTACACAAAAATCTATGCTGTCCTCTTCCTGGGGGTTACCCCCATGATTAGGTTAGGTAGCAAGGGTGAAGGGATTTTCAGACAAAATTACAGACCCAAGTAAGTTGACTTTAAGTAAGAAGTAGATAATCCTGAGTGGCCCTGTCTTAACAGTTGAAAGCCCTTTAAAAACATTGAGGCCTTCCCTCAAGATCATAGATGCTTTCCTGACAGCCATGTAGCATCATATCACTGTGAATAACACAGTTGCAAGGAAGTAAAATGTGCCAACAACCAAGTGAGCTTGGAAATGAACCTGAGCCTCACGTGAGACCCCAGCCCTGGCCAAGACCTTAATTGTAAACCCTGAGCACAGATCTAGCTAAGTCCAGGCCAGACTCCTGATCTACAAAAACTGAAATAATAAATGGTTGTTTAAGCAATAAAGTTTGTGATAATTTGCAAAGTTGAATGTGATATTCCTCAAGGAAACTATTCAGTGTTCTTTTCCCAAAATTCTATATTCATATGTGCTGTGTGTATATCAACAAACATACATATTGATATTTCCATATCTTAACCCCTAGAAGCTATTAACATGACCTTATTTGGGAAAAGGCCCTTTATAGGTATAATTAAATTGCAATATAATTAAATTAAGGATCTTGAGAGTAGATCATTCTAGATTTAGGATAAACCCTAAATCCAATGACTGGTACAGTGTGGGGAAGGCCTTGGGGTGATGGAGACAGAGGTTGGGACACCACAACCTATGGAGGCTCCGGGAGAGTATTTTTTCCTGCCTCTTTGAGTTCTGGTTGGCCCAGGTACTCCTAGTCTTTTGGTGCCTCTGCTGACACCTTTATTTTGGACTACTGACTTCCATAACTGGGAAAGAATACATTTCTGCTGCTTGAAGCCACTAAATTTCTGGTAATTTGTTAAGGTAACCCCAAAAAACTAACATGCGATGTGAGTAACAATGGAAGGGGGGGTGGTCTGGAAAGAAAAACTGGATGCAAATTCTACCTGCCCAGGAATTGATAATCTAGTATGAAATCTATGATAGACATTCAAATCAAGAAAATTATACAGTAACATATGCAAAAAGAGAGGTAAAGGAAAAACAAACAAACAAACAAAATGGTTCTGGTATGGGGGAGTGTGCGGGGTGGGAAAGGTGAAAGATCTATTTCTGGCTGGGGCAATTGGTAAGGTTTCCTAGGGTGGAAAAAATAAAACAACAACTGCTAATGGGAGTAATGACCTGGGCATGAAGATATGTGACAAGAACACTGTAGACAGAAGAGCAATAAGCAGCTGTGAAATCTTGGTTTTTCTGTCAGAGTAGCTTACCGCCCAACTTCCACTCTACATTAGTTGTATCCAGCATGTCCGCAGTAAAAGTTTCAACATTTAATATGTTCTAATTTAAGAGTTCCGATGTTCTATGTAAATTCAAATGAGTAGACAGGCGTACCTCGTGGATACTATGGGTTTAGTTACAGACCATCACAGTAATACAAACATAGCAATAAGATCAGTCGCATATTTTTTTTGGTTCCCCAGTGCATATTAAACTTACATTTACACTGTAATTTAGTCTACTAAGTCTGCAACAGTATTATGTCTAAAAAACAACCTACATACCTCAATTGAAAAATAGTGCTGCAATACCACATTGTCGATCAACCATACTTCAATGAAAAGAAAATAAAACTAGTGCTGTTGGAAGATGGTGCCCATATACATTTGCTGGGTAACAGGGTTGCCACAAACCTTCAATTTGAGGTGGTGGTTTAGTTGTTAAGTCGTTTCCAACTCTTGCAATCCCATGGACTGTAGCCCACCAGGCTCCTCTGTCAATGGGATTTTCCAGGCAAGAATACTGGAGTGGTTTGCCATTTCCTTCTCCAGGGGATCTTCCTGACCCAGGGATTGAACCCAGATCTCCTGCACTGCAGGCAAATTCTTTACCAATCGAGCTACCAGGTAATCAATTTTTAAGAACAAACAAACAAACAACAATGGTATCTGCAAAGCACAATGAAGTACAATAAAATGAGGTATGCCTATATTCAGATTAGCTATATGATTACATACAAATCTCAGAAAGCAAATTCGTCTCTTTTAAAAAGTAGAAAATAACGAGAACCATTAGGCAAAATGGTACAAAAAGGGAAACTTTAAGCCATATAGCAATGATAACATAGTAAAGAAGAGAAATGTATGTATATGACATTGGTCATATTCCGGTTATGATACCAATCCAATGTCTACTGAACTATGTACAATCAATATTAGTTTTTTACATAATTCAAAACAGCAATTTTCAACACTGCCATGACATTTCATTTTATAAGTTAGACTCAAGAAGGAATTTGAGAATTCATTTTTATTATTGTAGCCACTCCCAATTTAAAATTAGGAAACTAATATTCCCTTGAAGATTGAATTCTAAAAATTATTATTGCTGTAGTAACCAATAGGAAAGAGAAAACATATTGCTTGGAGCTTTGTAAAATACACAGGTGTTAGAATTAAAATAGAACTAGTCAGGAAAAGATCTAATATAATTATTGGTTGGATCAGTAAATGAAAACCCATTTTATGATTGTATACTGGATGAAGGTGAAACTTTGATTAGACAAGAAAATTTACATGTGTTAAAGGAGTAATCAGCTCAATTGGTAAAGAAAAACATGAACTGTGTATAACAAGTACCTCTCTCTCTCTCTTACACACACACACACACAGCAGGTGATTCTAAATATACTTTTAATATCAAGCCACTAAACTTCTCTTACCTTCATTTGCTTCATCAATAAAATGATGATTAAACACACACACACATAAACACAGAGTTCTGTCTTTGTTATCCCATAGAAAAAGAGTGAAGAGGAAATGAGATAATGTGTATACAAATGCTTTGCAAACTCACCACTGCATCTAATGATGATAAAGATGAGTCCCATAAAGAAACCCATTAAAACCCCAACAATGTTGACACATTTGCACCCTGAACATCTTCCTGGAACAGGAAATAAGTACCAAATCTTAAGATTCAAATCTCACATCAAATATATTCCTCCTTTATTGTTAACTGAAGTCCTAATCTACAGTAACATAGCTCTAGGAAGGAAGTCGGTGAAGGTAAGGAAAATAGCCAAGAGCATAATCCAGATAACACAGAGCATTTTCATCCCCACTTTAAAGCTTGTTTAAAGCGTGTTGAAACTCAAATTGGACTCCAAAACTCCTCTAAGAGTAACATACATCTTTATAGATGGCTTCATGAGGATACAAGGAAAGGAATTAGCGGTGATCACAAAGTCAAACTTCCTAATTTTTTTTCACTCCTCCTTTACGCTAAATTCTAAACTCCATACTCAACCAGGGTACTCTGGTGGGACTTCCCTTGTGGCTCAGAGGTTAAAGCATCTGCCTGCAATATGGGAGACCTGGGTTCGATCCCTGGGTCGGGAAGATCCCCTGGAGAAGGAAATGGCAACCCACTCCAGTATTTTTGCCTGGAGAATCCCATGGACAAAGAAGCCTGGTGGGCTATAGTCCACGGGGTTGCAAAGAGTCGGACACGACTGAGCGAGTGAAGTTGAAGAAGTTACACTAAATTCTAAACTCCATACTCAACTACTCTTTTTCATTCTCTCCCTTCAAACCTCGCTGTTTTCCTTCAGTGGTTCTCACTTCATCATCTTGCTTCCTGCCATCTTTTATTTTTCTCAACCTCTCCATGTACAAATTACTGGGAACATTCTCAGTGTCTAAGATTTTTCAATTTTGCATTTCAAAAAATTAATGATGCTCAGCACAAAAAGGGATAATTCAGAAGCACTAAGTTTCTTCTTTCTTTAAAGCAAAAAATGCAACATGTTTATACTATAATACATATATATTTTCCCTGAAACATACAGTCTTCCTGTGAAGATGATTTATCTGTGTCAACTTCAATTTCCGAAAATCCAATTGATGGCATTGGTGTTGTTCAGTTGCTAAGTCATGTCCAGTTCTTTGTGACTCCGTAGACTGCAGCAAGCCAGGCTCCTCTGTTCACCACTATCTCCTGGAATTTGTTCAAGCTCATGTCCATTGAGTTGGTGATGCTATCTAACCATTTCATCCTCTGTCACCCCCTTGTCCTTTGGCTTTCAATCTTTCCCAGCATCAGGGTCTTTTCCAATGAGTCGACTCTTCACATCAGGTGGCCAAAGTATTGGAGCTTCAGTTTCAGCATAAGTCCTTCAGTGAATATTCAGGACTGATTTCCTTTAGGATGGACTGGTTTGATTTCCTTGCTGTCCACAGGATTCTCAAGAGTCTTCTCCAAAACCACAGTTTTAAAGTATCAATTTTTCAGTGCTCAGCCTTCTTTATGGTCCACTTCTCACATCTGTACATGATTACTGGAAAAACCATAGCTTTGACTAGATGGACCTTTGTTGTATATTGATGATATACAGGTCAGCAAAACAAGGCCTTGCAGCTGCAGGTCACAAAGTTCATGCACTGAAGGAGACACATTTCCTATAACACCATTCCCCCTACACACAGGAAGAGATATTGGTTTCTTCTCTGGAGGCTACATTCTACAATTTTAACAAAGTTAAGAAGCTGAGGAATGTATGTATATAGGTTCAAAATGATTTTATGTGTTATTGTAAATGAATGCGTGTGTGCTTAGTTGCTCAGTCATGTCTGACTCTTTGCAATCCCATGGACTGTAGCCTGCGAGGCTCCTCTGTCCATGGAGATTCTCCAAGAAAGAATACTAGAGTGGGTTCCCATGCCCTCCTCCAGGGGATCTTCCCAACCCAGGGATTGAACCCAAGTCTCCCTAATTGCAGGTGGATTCTTTACCATCTGAGCCACAGGGAAGCGCAAGTATACTGGAGTGGGTAGCCTATCCCTTTTCCAGGGGGACTTCTCAACCCAGAAATCAAGCAGGGGTCTCTTGCATTGCAGGCAGATTCTTTACCAGCTGAGCTACTTGGGAAGTCCAAATTAATGTATAACGTGTTATATATTATACGTGATATATAAAGTCATTTTTTATATATAAAAACTTTTTTACATATATAAAGTTTATATACATAAACTGAACTGATAAAGTAATTGTAACTAAAATGGAATAGATACAGGATAAGAATGACAACTCGATCAGGAAGGAGAAAATATTTTAAAATAGAGTCAAATATGCCTATAACCTGAATAATATCATAAGAGTAGTGTGTCAAATACGTGGGAAAGATGAATTTTAATTCAATTACTCTGGAATATTTTTGGAATGAAATGAAACTCCTTTATTTATTCATATAAAATAAATGTATTTCAGAGACTTAAAATATTAAAGGACTGGAAGAATATTTCCCCAAATTCCACATATATAAATATGGAATGAATGGTAGAGAAGCAAAAGAAAAAAAATGTTTTTGAGAACATAAAATATAAAAATAAGTCAATATTATGAAGGGCATTGTCAACCAAGTGCAAGTGCAAGTTGTTAACTAAGTAGCGTTTTCTCCAGGTTGACAAAGTACTGATCCATTTCAGTACATAAAAAGCTTCCATAATCCAGCAGAAAGACAATCCAAATGACAAAAGAAGTGGAATGAATGTGCTAGGTATCTCCTATTTGCTCTCCCTTATCCATTCCCTGTTCTTTTTAGATTCTATATGTGGGGAAGTTGACCCCTATGAATGACATCAACTGGCTCCAGTGCCCCTTAGCTTCTGGTGGAGTTTGGCCAATGGTAGATACTATGAGGATGGGAGGGAAGGAGAATAATCAGGGGAGGTTCATTTCTCCCCAGTTTTGTCCCTGCCAGCTCACTATTGGTTAGCTGTTGTCTCTCCATCAAAGAACAAAGATCCTGTCAGGCACTTCTTCCAATCAGTAAGCCGCCCATGCCCATCTGGCCTAGTGGTGGTAAGAGATCCTTCCCTCTGGAATACTGCAATAATCCTTGTTTTCTTAAAACAGGGGTACTCAAAGCATAGTTCAGGCCCCAGGGGCCCTACACCACTTTCAGGGACTGTATGAGGTCAAATTTATCATCCTTCAACATGAGGATAAGATGTTAGTTACCTTTTCCACAATGAATGGAATGCACAAGTAAATATGCAGTTATACTCATTAAATCAGACATTAAAGAGATTTGCAAAACATGCAACAGTGCAACTCTCTCACTAATTATGTTTTGGAAAACATAATTGTTTCCCATAAATTATGTGTATATGTTAACATATGGATTTATTACTATTTTTCAATTAAATGTATGTTATTAAAATATTTAAGTTTAAAGTCAAATATACTTGGTAAATTCAAAAAAATAGAAATCATTCCAAGCATATTTTCTGACCACAATGCAGTAAGATTAGATCTCAATTACAGGAGAAAAACTATTAAAAATTCCAGCATATGGAGGCTGAACAACACGCTGCTGAATAACCAACAAATCACAGAAGAAATCAAAAAAGAAATCAAAATTTGCATAAAAACGTATGAAAATGAAACACAACAACCCAGAACCTGTGGGACACGGTAAAAGCAGTCCTAAGGGGAAAGTTCATAGCAATACAGGCACACCTCAAGAAACAAGAAAAAAGTCAAATAAATAACCTAACTCTACACCTAAAGCAACTAGAAAAGGAAGAAATGAAGAACCCCAGGGTTAGTAGAAGGAAAGAAATCTTAAAAATTAGAGCAGAAATAAATGCAAAAGAAACAAAAGAGACCATAGCAAAAATCAACAAAACCAAAAGCTGGTTCTTTGAAAGGATAAATAAAATTGACAAACCATTAGCCAGACTCATCAAGAAACAAAGGGAGAAAAATCAAATCAACAAAATTAGAAACGAAAATGGAGAGATCACAACAGACAACACAGAAATACAAAGGATCATAAGAGACTACTATCAACAATTATATGCCAATAAAATGGACAACGTGGAAGAAATGGACAAATTCTTAGAAAAGTACAACTTTCCAAAACTGGACCAGGAAGCAATAGAAAATCTTAACAGACCCATCACAAGCACGGAAATTGAAACTGTAATCAAAAATCTTCCAGCAAACAAAAGCCCAGGTCCAGACGGCTTCACAGCTGAATTCTACCAAAAATTGAGAGAAGAGCTAACACCTATCCTGCTCAAACTCTTCCAGAAAATTGCAGAGGAAGGTAAACTTCCAAACTCATTCTATGAGGCCATGATCACCCTAATACCAAAACCTGACAAAGATCCCACAAAAAAAGAAAACTACAGGCCAATATCACTGATGAACATAGATGCAAAAATCCTTAACAAAATTCTAGCAATCAGAATCCAACAACACATTAAAAAGATCATACACCATGACCAAGTGGGCTTTATCCCAGGGATGCAAGGATTCTTCAATATCCACAAATCAATCAATGTAATACACCACAATAACAAATTGAAAAATAAAAACCATATGATTATCTCAATAGATGCAGAGAAAGCCTTTGACAAAATTCAACATCCATTTATGATAAAAACTCTCCAGAAAGCAGGAATAGAAGGAACATACCTCAACATAATAAAAGCTATATATGACAAACCCACAGCAAACATTATCCTCAATGGTGAAAAATTGAAAGCATTCCCTCTAAAGTCAGGAACAAGACAAGGGTGCCCACTTTCACCATTACTATTCAACATAGTTTTGGAAGTTTTGGCCACAGCAATCAGAGCAGAAAAAGAAATAAAAGGAATCCAAATTGGAAAAGAAGAAGTAAAACTCTCACTATTTGCAGATGACATGATCCTCTACATAGAAAACCCTAAAGACTCCACCAGAAAATTACTAGAACTAATCAAAGACTATAGTAAAGTTGCAGGATATAAAATCAACACACAGAAAGCCCTTGCATTCCTATACACTAATAATGAGAAAACAGAAAGAGAAATTAAGGAAACAATTCCATTCACCATTGCAACGGAAAGAATAAAATACTTAGGAATATATCTACCTAAAGAAACTAAAGACCTATATATAGAAAACTATAAAACACTGGTAAAAGAAATCAAAGAGGACACTAATAGATGGAGAAATATACCATGTTCATGGATTGGAAGAATCAATATAGTGAAAATGAGTATACTACCCAAAGCAATTTATAGATTCAGTGCAATCCCTATCAAGCTACCAACAGTATTCTTCACTGAACTAGAACAAATAATTTCACAATTTGTATGGAAATACAAAAAACCTCGAATAGCCAAAGCGATCTTGAGAAAGAAGAATGGAACTGGAGGAATCAACCTACCTGACTTCAGGCTCTACTACAAAGCCACAGTTATCAAGACAGTATGGTACTGGCACAAAGACAGAAATATAGATCAATGGAACAAAACAGAAAGCCCAGAGATAAATCCACGCACATATGGACACCTTATCTTTGACAAAGGAGGCAAGAATATACAATGGATTAAAGACAATCTCTTTAACAAGTGGTGCTGGGAAATCTGGTCAACCACTTGTAAAAGAATGAAACTAGACCACTTTCTAACACCATACACAAAAATAAACTCAAAATGGATTAAAGATCTCAACGTAAGACCAGAAACTATAAAACTCCTAGAGGAGAACATAGGCAAAACACTCTCTGACATACATCACAGCAGGATCCTCTATGACCCACCTCCCAGAATATTGGAAATAAAAGCAAAAATAAACAAATGGGACCTAATTAACCTTAAAAGCTTCTGCACATCAAAGGAAACTATTAGCAAGGTGAAAAGACAGCCTTCAGAATGGGAGAAAATAATAGCAAATGAAGCAACGGACAAACAACTAATCTCAAAAATATACAAGCAACTCCTACAGCTCAACACCAGAAAAATAAATGACCAAATCAAAAAAATGGGCCAAAGAACTAAATAGACATTTCTCCAAAGAAGACATACAGATGGCTAACAAACACATGAAAAGATGCTCAACATCACTCATTATCAGAGAAATGCAAATCAAAACCACAATGAGGTTCCATTTCACACCAGTCAGAATGGCTGCGATCCAAAAGTCTACAAATAATAAATGCTGGAGAGGGTGTGGAGAAAAGGGAACCCTCTTACACTATTGGTGGGAATGCAAACTAGTACAGCCACTATGGAGAACAGTGTGGAGATTCCTTAAAAAACTGGAAATAGAACTGCCTTATGATCCAGCAATCCCACTGCTGGGCATCCACACTGAGGAAACCAGAAGGGAAAGAGACACGTGTACCCCAATGTTCATCGCAGCACTGTTTATAATGGCCAGGACATGGAAGCAACCTAGATGCCCATCAGCAGATGAATGGATAAGAAAGCTGTGGTACATATACACAATGGAGTATTACTCAGCCATTAAAAAGAATTCATTTGAATCAGTTCTAATGAGGTGGATGAAACTGGAGCCTATTATACAGAGTGAAGTAAGCCAGAAGGAAAAACATCAATACAGTATACTAACGCATGTATATGGAATTTAGAAAGATGGTAACAATAACCTGGTGTACGAGACAGCAAAAGAGACACTGATGTATAGAACAGTCTTATGGACTCTGTGGGAGAGGGAGAGGGTGGGAAGATTTGGGAGAATGACATTGAAACATGTAAAATATCGTGTAAGAAACAAGTTGCCAGTCCAGGTTCGATGCACGATACTGGATGCTTGGGGCTAGTGCAGTGGGATGACCCAGAGGGATGCTATGGGGAGGGAGGAGGGAGGAGGGTTCAGGATGGGGAACGCATGTATACCTGTGGCAGATTCATTTTGATATTTGGCAAAACTAATACAACTATGTAAAGTTTAAAAATAAAATAAAATTAAAAAAAAATAAAATAAAAAAAAATAAAGTCAAATATATTAAGTAATGATAGTTAACACACACAAATAAAAAATATGTTATGGTCCAGTATGGGATCATTTATGTTTATAAATAAATGTATATTTTACTGTTAAATTTTTTTGAAAGTATAAAATGGTATGGAGTCCAAAAATTTTTATAACTACTGTACTTCCTATTTGGTCCCTTTTATTTAACCCTCCTATATTTGCCTCAGTTGAGTATGTTATATATTATTGGCCAGAACCATGAGTGATACACTGGAAATTCACAGAAGAGGTTATAAATTGCCCACAAACCTCACAAATAGTTAAAGAAAAATTAATACAATGATAGATCATTTTGCACCTGACACATTTTTCCAGAAAGATTTGGAAGATCCAATGCTTTCTGAAAGTAAAAGCAAGTGAGCATTTTCATTCATTTATTTTTTTAGAGTGTAAAGTAGTACAAGTTTTTGGAGGGCAATTTTTCAGTCTCTTTTAAAAATGGAAATGTGAATGTTTTATGACCAATCCAACATTTCAAATTCTATGAATCTATCCTTTAGAAATACAGTTGTGAGTACTTAGAAATAGCATTACAATGATATTCACTACAGCAATGTTTTCAATAGCAAAAAGGAAGCAAAAGTGTAAAGAAAAGGTCTGAATCCTCATCAAAAGAAAATTAGCTAAAATATATTACAGCCATACAATTAAATACTGTGCACATGTTTAAAAACCAAATACAAGTTATATCTATATGTACTTAGCCTAGAATTATCACTGTAATATTTTCAGAGGAAAAGCTAAGTTACAAAATAATACATATATAGCACAGACCATTTTCATGTGCATGCATATATATATGCATACATGTATATCTTTCTGGGTAAGTATGAGACTACCTGGAGTGAATTACTTAATAGATGCGATGAGAGGACTGAAGGTAGAAACTTTCTCAAAAAGCAGTTTTTAAAAAGAAAATGTAAGAACTGGAATAAAACAAAAATGTAGTCTGAGGTTACTTAACATGAACAAATAGCCCAGCAGTACTCAATCTGAGATATTATTATATTGTTGATATTCATTGATATTCATAATAATGATTATGGCTTCATAAAATAATTTTATGGTCAGCTTTATCTTTGTACAGATTTATAGCATTCTTGTCTGTAGCAAAGACAAACACACACACACACATTTTATTATGATCATAAAATAAGTAAACTTTGCCAGAGCTTTTTTACCCTTCCAGAACATTCTGTTCCTAGCTCCCTGTGCCCTCCTGATAATTAACTCCCTCTCAGCCTAGCAGCAAGCAGTTCTGATACCACATATTTTGAAATTCATTCAATGTATTAACTCTGCCAGCTCTTGCTCTGTTAACCTTGTGTCCCTTGCAGAAAAGACTCACAGAATAAGACAAATAAACAATACCCCCGTGACTTAATAGCAGTTATGCAGGATGTGGATTTAAGTCCTTTCTATGTTTTGTATAACAAGAACATAAGCAAGATCTAATGTCACTGGGTTCCAGTTTCTCATCTGTAAAATAGAAATCCTATGTTTTCCTAACATTATTTTGAGTTTCAAATCAGGTGAAGGACATAAAAGTGCCTAATATTTTTGATATGTGAGTAGAATTTGAATAAAAAGCTTTTTCTCACTAGAAAAACTGTTAAATAATGAAGAGAGAGTGGGGATAAAATCTGGAGTGTCTGGGATGTTTTCTTTCTCCTGAAATATGTGCATGATTATAAATGGTCCTTTAGTGATTTATGTGTATCTGGTCCACTGCAAGATGAGTAATAACCTTGTAAGGCAAATGACAGGAATTGCATTGTCAAATTTCTTTTCAAGTCCCCTTAGGCAGGGAGAGCAAGGGGGAGAGAGAATACCTGAGCCACAACAAGGAGAGGGTATTTCATTCCACATGTATTTATTGAACAACTTCTTAGACACAAAGGAATTAACAAAACAGCTAACTTATCTGTCCTCTTTGGGGTGACACCTTAGTGTGAGGGAAAAAATAAACAAAAATGTTTAAAAATACAGTTTCTTGTATAAATAAGTGTCAGGAAGAAAGCAGCAGCTGAGGAAAGAAACTGTGATGAGCAGAAGCAAAAAGAGCCTTCCAGCAGAGCATATAGAGAGAAGGGTCTGAGGTTTGTCTGAGGAAAAGCAGGCTGCCTGATATAACAGGAGCCAAGCAGAGAGAGGAAATACTGCACTTCACAGAGACAAAAGGAGGCCAGAATACAAAAGGAATTAAAGGGCCTCATTTGTAGGTTGACTTTTACTCAGATCTGTCTTAACTTTTAACAAATCCCCATAGGCTGTAGAGTTGAAGAGATGTTATGGGGATTCCAAACTCAGAATATATATTGGAGGCAGAGCTGACAGAAATTCCAGGACAGGAAGTGAGACAACTAGCATCAAGTCCAGGAACAAAGGGACTATGACAAAGATGAAAAAGATTGGGGAGACGTGTAGTACTGAATGGTGGCTATAGTTTTCTCTTAGAGATGTTAAAAACATCTTAAATTTCCAAGTTTAAAGATGTTAAAAGTCTCTTAGATTTCCAAGTATAGAGGGTATGGGTGCTGTTGGATGCTGAGTCTGGATATCAAAAGTCACCAGAATATAAATTGCATATGAAGCCAAGGTAAAGGGTGAGGTTACTGAGAAGAAGTGTAAATACAGAGAAAAGAAGAGAGAGAAGGATGGGTCATTAAATATGTTCCAATATTTAGAAAATGGAGGAGGAGAGACATCGAGACAATGAGGTGACACAATATGTTAGAATGAAGGCATGCTCAACTGTGTCCACTGCTGCTGACAAAAAAAGAAAAAAGAAAAAAAAAGGACACACCACTGGGAAGGAAGGAGGTGGTTGGTGATCTTCAAAGGAGCCATTTCAGTGGAGTGGTCACAAAGAAGGTCACGAGAAGGTCATGGGCAGGACAGGAGTTTTGAAATATTTTGGTTAGTTTCCAAGGCAAACCATTCAAAATCACAGTAATTCAAGTCTATGTCCCAACTACTGATGCTGAAGAAGCTGAAGTTGATTAGTTCTATGAAGCCCTACAAGACTTCCAAGAACTACCACCAAAAAAAAAAAAAAAAAGATATTCTATTCCTCTATAAAAAAGATATTCTATTCCTCTATTCTTCATATGGGATTGGAATGCAAAAGTAGGAAGTCAAGAGATGCCTGGAGTAACAAGTAAGTCTGGCCTTGGAGTACAAAATGAAGTACGACAAAGACTAACAGAATTCTGACAAGAGAATGCACTGGTCATAGCAAACATCCTTTTTCAGCAACATAAGTGATAACTTTACAAATGGACATCATTAGATGGCCAATACTGAAATCAAATTGATAATATAGTTTGCAGCCAAAGATGGAGAAGCTGTATACAGATACCAAAAACAAGACCTGGAGCTGATTGTGACTCAGATCATCAGCTCCTTACTATAAAATCCAGATGTAAATTGAATAAAGTAGGGAAAACCACTAGGCCATTCAGGTAACACTTAAATCAAATTCCTTGTGATTATACAGTGGAAGTAACAAATAGATTCAAGGGATCACAAGTAGTAAACAGAGTAACTGAAGCATTATGGAGAGATGTTTGTAACGTTGTACAGGAGGTGGTGATCAAAACCATCACAAAGAAAAAGAAATGCAAGAAGGCAAACTGGTTGTCTAAGGAGGCCTTATAAATAGATGAGAAACAAAGAGAAGCAAAAGGCAGAGGAGAAAGGGAAAGATATACTCAACTGAATGCAGAGTTCCAGGGAATACCAAAGAGAGATAAGAAAGCCTTCTTAAGTGAACAATGCAAAGAAATAGAGAAAAACAATAGAATGAAAAAGACCAAAGAACTTAAAAACAAACAAACAAACAAAAAAACTGGAGATACAAAGGGAAATTTCCATGCAAAGATGGGCACAATAAAGGACAGAAACAGTGAGGACCTAACTGAAGCAGAAGAGATTAAAAAGAGGTGGGAAGAATACACAGAAGAATTGTATAAAAAAGGTCTTAATGACCTAGATAACCTCAATGGTGTGGTCACTCACCTAGAGCAAGACATCCTGGAGTGTGAAGTCAAGTGAGCCTTAGGAAGCATTACTACCAACAAAGCTAATGGAGGTGATGGAATTCCAGTTGACCTATTTCAAATCCTAAAAACGATGAGGCTGTGAAAGTGCTGCAATATGCCAGCAAATTTGAAAAACTCAGCAGTGGCCACAGGACTGGAAAAGGTCAGTTTTCATTCCAATTCCAAAGAAGGGCAATGCCAAAGAATGTTCAAACTACCGCACAGTTGCACTCATCTCACACGCTAGCAAAGCAATGCTCAAAATTCTCCAAGCCAGGCTTCCACAGTATGTGGCCCATGAACTTCCAGATGTTCAAGCTGGATTTAGAAAAGGCAGAGTAACCAGCGATCAAATTGCCAACATCCACTGGATCATAGAAAAAGCAAGGGAATTCCAAAATACATCTACTTCTGTTTCATTGACAATGCTAAAGCCTTTGACTGTGTGGATCACAAAAAACGGTGAAAAATTCTTAAAGAGATGGGAGTACCAGACCACTTTACCTGTCTCCTGAGAAACCTGTATGCAGGTCAAGAAGCAAAAGTTAGAATCAAACATGGAACAACTGACGAGTTCAAAACTGGGAAAGGAGTACATCAAGGCTATATATTGTCATCCTGCTTGTTTTACTTCTATGCAGAGTATATCATATGGAATGCTGGGAGGGATGAATTCCAAGCTGGAATCAAGACTGCCAGGTGAAATAGCAACAACTTCAGATATGTAGATTATATCACTTTAATGGCAAAAAGTGAAGAGGAACCAAGGAGCCTCTTGATGAGCATGAGAGAGGAGAGTGAAAAAGCTGGCTTAAAACTCAACATTCAGAAAATGAAGATCATGGCATCTGATCCCAACACTTCATGGTAAATGGAGAAAAGTGGAAACAGTGATACATTTTCTTTTCTTGGGCTCCAAAATCACTGGGGACAGGAATGAAATTAAAAAGCACTTGCTACTTGGAAGAAAAGCTATGACAAACCTAAACATCATACTAAAAAGCAGTGACATCACTTTACTCACAAAGGTCTGGATAGTCAAAGCTATGGTTTTTTACAGTCGTCATGTACGGATGTAAGAATTGGACCATAAAGAAGGCTGGATGCTAAAGAATTGATGCTTTTGAACTGTGGTATTGGAGAAGACTCATGAGAGTCCCTGGGACAACAAGGAGATCAAGTCAATCAGTCCTAAAGGAAATCAACCCTGAATATTCATTGGAAGGACTGATGCTGAAGCTGAGAACTTTGGCTCCCTTATGCAAAGTGCCAACTCATTGGAAAAGACCCTGATGCAGGGAAAGATTGAAGGCAGGAGGAGAAGAGGGTGACAGAGATGAAGTGGTTGGAAGGCATCACGGACTCAATGAACATGAGTTTGAACAATCTCCAGGAGTTGGTAATGGACAGGGAAGCCTGGTATGCTGCAGCCCATGGGGTCACAAAGAGTCAGATAGGACTTAGCAATTGAATAGCAACAGCATTAAATCTGGTATAACAATTTCAAAGAATAGAATATATGGGTACAGATGTTAGGTTCCTAGCCTTGGTAATAGGAAAAAAGTGAGAGCTTATTCTCATCTGCTTCTAGTTTCTCAGTGAAACAAAATGTAAATCTTACAAGGGGGAATAGTATGGGATGCTTGTTAAGACCAGAGAAATCTTATGCACTCTTCTTGAAGAGTGTGAGAGTGAAAATACTGGAAAGTAGCAAGACTTTCAGGCAGCACCAAGGGTCCAGCCATGGGTTTTCCTTTAGCCACAGGGAGCTGCTCAGGGGTGGGGGCAGAGTCTATCAATGATGGGCAAGTAGGACAGAAGAGTGGTGCCAGGGAGCTAGGGGCACATGCAATACAGTGATTTTAATGATGGAGCATGGGATATAAACTAGTAATGGAAACAGTGTCATGGGCCTGAGAATGAGCAGTAAAAATGTGGTACAGTCAAATCCTAACAGGTCTCAATGGGGTAAAAGAACTGGCGTTGAAGATATTCCAAATGAGCTCACTGGACAGGTTTCATTGTTCAGAAAGTGGTACCCCAAATGGATACAGACTGTGAAGCTCTTATTGCTAATAACAAGGTCTAGGGTGTGTTGAGTGATGGGTCATTGGAGTGGGATGGAAGAGAAGCCTACTAGATAGACTCTTGATAAGAGAGAGGTACTATCTGTAGTAAGAATGCTGACGGAATTAGTGGTGGACAAAAGACCCCAGAAATTAGAATGTTGAGATCAACAGTGTGGAAGCAAGTGACAGAGAGAAAGCAAAATTCTGCTCAGCATTTCATAATGCTGTGGAAAAGTCTCTATCAGCAACAGAATGCCAGCTTTCAGTTGGAACCTGAACATGAAGTAAACACTGAAAGAGTTGATATATTGAGGGATGTGCTGAGGACTATGTGTTCCAGAGCGCACAAAAGAACATTCTGGAAAATCAATTAAGGATGAGCAATGGGATTTTCCAGAATGTTCTTTTGTGCGCTCTGGAACACATAGTCCTCAGCACATCCCTCAATATATCAACTCTTTCAGTGTTTACTTCATGTTCAGGTTCCAACTGAAAGCTGGTATGGGGAGGGAGGAGGGTTCAGGATGGGGAACACATGTATACCTGTGGTGGATTCATTTTGATATTTGGCAAAACTAATACAATTATGTAAAGTTTAAAAATTAAATAAAATTTTAAAAAAAGAAAGAAAGAAAGCTATGTGAAGATGAGTAGGTAATTTGGGTACCCACTGGTGAGTGGGGTAAATAGGGATTAGGGGGAATGATAGGATCAGTACACAGTATATCTTTTAGGAAGTCATATCTCAGCCATTGAAGAAAAGATAAATTATGTATGCTGCATGCTCTTAAGGAAGGTTAAGAAACATGTTCTGGGTACATCCAAAATGGCTACACATAAAGACATTACTTCTATGAGAGGCAGTGCAGCATGGAGAAAAGCTGGACACAGATTCAATGCCAACTCTTAGTACAGACAGTGAAGAAGAGATCTAAACACTGTGTTCCTCAGTTTTCTCATCTGTAAAATGGGGAGAGTGACATTACTTATCTCATAAAAATTAAATAAGTATAGATGATCTTTACCACAGTACCACACAGTAAGAGAGCAAAATGCTAATGTTGTTATTATGATTAAAGTATGGTTTAACTTTCATGGAAAATGCCTGTATAGGCTACTTCTCCCCCCTCTCCAAATTCTGCACCAGTGAACACTCTGTCTCCCGTGCATGAATTAAATTACCTGAAACAGGTCCAACTCCCCCAAACAAGCCATGTTTATCCCTCTGAGCACTTTCACTTTTTTCTCTTTACTCTTCATTTGTGGATCATTTTATTGCACCAAAGGGAATTTCCTTTCAACTTCTATTAGCAAGTGTTTATATTTTTCAGCCCAGTAACTTTCCTGAAAGTGGATGTTGGTATTATTGTAGAAGTGATGGGCTGCTCCTAGCTTATCAGGGACTTTCGCCAGTTTGAGTTGAAAAGTTATTTGTGAGTTGAGAGTGGTAAAGATTCTGACACCCTCCATTACAATTCACATATATTTTGCCTAGAAAAATAGCTATTTAAAAGGGTTAGTGCACTAAAGCGTACTGGAGTACTAAAATCTAGCACTCAGAAAGTGTAGCATGACAGCTTGAGAAGTCTATTTTGCTCCATAAAAAAATAGCTTCTTTAACCTTTAATAGCCCTAGTCAAATAAATTTTCCAAGAGTAGAGGGATTTTAAACCTTTAGAATTTACCCTAAAGCATTTAATATGGTGTGTCATTAACAGTTTCTAAATCTCTTACTCATTTATGTGACAGACTTAAGGTATTTGGTTCTATGTGTTTCCTCCATAATTATCCAACATTTATAACCCTAAAAGATAGTAGATTCACCCCTGAATTGCAACCCTTGTTCTGGTAGTATCCCCAACAGGTGACAATTATGTAAAAGTCCATAAAATAGAAACTTGGTGCTACAGAAGACAATGAAAGCCATTAGATGGAGAAAACACAGTCATTCCCAGATTTTAATGCATGTTTTAAATCATTTCCATGGGAACCAACATTTGGCACAAGGGCGTCTGTTATGAAAAACAGTTAGAAGGCAGCTTCTACCAAGCCAGATGGTTAATTTTTAACAGGGGAGTATAACAAGGAGGAACTGGGTTATATAACCCCCAAATACCCTTGATAATGGATTCAAGTGGACTAAATCACTGGGCTTTCTTCCAGCTCTCTGTCAATGCTATTATCTGTGGCAACAATATTATCAACCACAGGAAGAAACACTACTAATTGCAAGGTACATAAAAAGGTAAACACCACAGCCAAGAAATATAAATAAATATTTCTAAGACTGGTCAGTAAAGTTAGGGTCAAGAACCCTGAGGTTTTCTAAAGACCTCTAAAGTTTTCTAAAGTATTACGGAGCACTTTAGAGAGACCCCTAAAGTATAAGAGCAGGCGGCAAGGCAGAGGGAGAACCTGTGTAGGCTTAAGTTCCCAAAGCCGTTATAATACAACTAATTATTCAGATTAACTGTCTGCACACCTTCAAGCCAGCACTGTGTAATGTCACTGTGCATGGCATAGAATCTGCACATTCTCTGATTTTAGGGCTAAAGTGGGCCTTAGATATTGTCATTCATAGTTCACACAGCAAGCTGTCGGAAGCTGGGATCCCCTGGGACTAAGACTTAAGATAATCAGTCCAATGAGATTTATCCCGGTATAGTGCTCCCTTGAGGAAGTACTAGACCCCCACCTTAAAGGAAATACTTGGAACCATTACTTTCCAGGATCTTTTGACAACCTCTTAGGAGACTAACTGTTCTTACCATACCTGTAGCCACATACCCAGTGTCACAATTTAAACTGAGATGAGACATTGTCTTTCCTTGCCCTGGCTAAACTTAGTTATAGGGTTTATATGAGAAATTAAGTAGCACAATGGCAAAAAGTCCTTGTACCAATGCAGGTGTTGCAAGAGACGTGGGTTTGATTCCTGAGTTGGGAAGATATCCAGGATAAGGAAATAGCAATCCACTTCAGTGTTCTTGCCTGGGAAATCCTATGGACAAAGGAGCTTGATAGGCTTACAGTGCATGGGGTTGCAAAGAGTTGGACACAACTGAGCATACACATGCATGCATGCACACACACAAGCACGTACCATGGTGTACTGCTATATATAAGCAAGATATCAATATCCTGAGGTTTAATTCTTGAAGTTACAACTTTAAATTGGCTGTGACCTTGAGAAAAGTCAGTTTCTTCATATCTCAATTCTCCTAGGTATAAAATGGGTTTAATGCTGACTGTCTCAAAAGGGCATTATGAATCTAATTAATCCCTTAATTATGAGAAAGCATATAACAACCAAACCAATTTCATAAGAAGGAACACATTGCCTGTAAGGCTTCATTAACTGGTCTATGATTTTGTCCTCTTTCTTTTCTTATTTCATGTAATTTATTGATTTTATAAAACTAGTATAGCAATAACATTTTAGTAAAAACCTAAAAGGAAATGATTTTAGTATATAAATGAAACATGCTTTTTGGACCATAAAACACAACAGGGCTCTGCAAATTCTGTATCAGGCCAAAAATATTTTTAGAAATAGGTAAAATGTTAGCACTCTAACATGTGTGACTCAAATTTATTTACTCCTACTAGGTATTGAAGAATAGATACTGTTTTTATTTTTCTTCTCACTGGTGACAGAATTATCTATAAATGTCATCCAAATTCTCATTATCTTACTTTGAATGACTAATCCATAATATAAAAAATAAGACCCACTTTGCCTTAGTTTGGCTATTAGAGAAGATATTTAAATTGATAATGCCTTTTTATGAATCTTAATTGTAAGAAAATACTTTTAATCAGTCCCTATACTCATTCAAAATGACAACCAGACAACTTTATCCCTGTGACTGTCTACAGAGTGCAACAGAACTGGCCCAAATACCAGTGCTTGTTCATTACCAATGCTCTCAGTGGGCTCTCCTGCAACATTCCAGCACAGCAGACATTGTTTTGTGCCTCCAGCCATAATTTAATAGAAAAAGCTGTCATAATAGACTCTACGTGGGAAAAAGCATCAATGTGGTTCAAAGTTGGCTCCTAATGCCTGTGCAAACACATCTGGGAAGCCAGATGCCTTGTCTTCGCTCTATGGACTCATTAAGACCTAAAAGGCCATATTTGGTTTCAGAATCCTCAGTCTCTATAAGTTGGCTACAAAGAGGGCTGCCTTAGTCATTATGTATGGAGACCTTAGTCTCAATGAAGAAAGGCTTCAAGCATCCTTCTCTTGGTCTTGGTGTTTTCTTGGACTGTGTTTACAGATATTGATAGGATGTCAGATGACAGGTTTGAGTGGGATCCTCAAGGCCAGCTGCAAAGATGGGTGAAACCTCAAGGGGTGAAGGGCCTCAGAGCTGGCTGGAAATGACATAAGTCCAGTCTCCCAGAGCATTCCTATTGCTCCTCCAAGGATGCACAGGAGAATCTTCACTCCTGCCCAGTGCTCCTTGTGAGTCACCAACAATGCTAACACAATATTATTGTGTTTTTCTGCACAAAAATTCTGGGAGGTTCTCTCCCCTGAAGCATACGTCTTCCTGACCCCCATACAGGGCATCCCTCTCTCAAAGCCCATTCCTCTCCCTTGTCATGGGATCTGACTCATCCTCCTCAAGCCCTATCCATTGGAATTCCCTGCCTGGATCAATCAGGGGCTAGATGTTTGCCTCTCACTTCTGTGTCTGTTAAAGCAGCAATCTTTACAGTACTCGTCCCTACCCCTGACCACACAGTGTTCCTTAAATATGATGTTGACTCAACCACAGTCCCCTGCTCCAACTAGAACCTTATCTAGAGTTCAAGCTTGAGATCCTAGTCCCTCTCTCTCTAACTCAAAAATAATATTGCTGCTCACAGGTGAGAGATAATCCAGTGACTCTGCTGAGATATAATGGTTGTGTGCATAAGGGTAGTAACAGTGGAGATGGGGAGAAGGTCTGTAATTTTGGATATAGGTAAGGGGAGAGCCAGAAAGATATGGGATGGGAGGCATGACTGGAAGAGAGGAATCCAAGGACAGTCCCCAGGTACATGGCCTGAGCTATTGGAAGAACAGATTTGCCATATGTTGACATAAAGGAGAATGGGAGTAGCACTGTGGGGTACAAACCAAGATTTTAGCCTTGATAAAATTTCAGGTCAAGCTATGAGATATCTAATTTATCTCCTAAGACTACGTGAGATCACCAAGCAGCCTAATGAGAATTGAAGACCAAGGACAGAGATCTGAGACCAAGGACTGTTAAATTGAAAAGCTGAAGACACATAATTTATGATACACATGGCATGGAAACAACCTAAGTGTCCATTAATGGAGAAATAGATAAAGAAAATGTTTTCTGAAGATGGCGGAGGAAAAGGATGGAGAGACCACTTTATCCCCCACAAATTCATCAAAAGAACATTTAAACCCTGAGTAAATTCCACAAAACAACTTCTGAATGCTGGCAGAAGACATCAGGCACCCAGAAGAGCAGCCCATTGTCTTTGAAAAGAGGTAGGAAAAAATATAAAAGACAAAAAAAGAGACAAAAGAGGTAGGGATGGAGCTCCATCCCGGGAAGGGAGTCTTAAAAAGAGAAGTTTCCAAACACCAGGAAACACTCTCACTGCTGAGTCTGTGGTGAGCCTTGCAAAGACAGAGGGCAACATAACAGGGAGGAAAAATAAATAAATAATTAAACCCTACAGATTATGAGCCCAACGGTAACTCCCCCAGTGGAGAAGCAGCGCAGACGTCTGCACTGGCCACGAGCAAGCAGGGGCTGGGCAGGGAGGCGCGGGATGAATTGTTTAGAGTAAGGACCCGGCCTGAATGTCCCAAGGGCAATCTGAGGGAACTAACTTGGGCTAGCAAACCAGACTGTGGGATAGCTACCACGTGAAAAGCCCTAACCTAAGAAACCTCCAGGCCTGCACACAGAACAAAGGACTGAACAGAACTAGCAGGTGGCAGACCATCCCCCTCCTGTGACAGGCAGTCAGAGCCAGAAGGGGGCAATCACAGCTCCAGAGAGACATTATCTACCAAACTGCAAGCAGGCTTCTTTGCTAACTAAGACTTCTTGGGGTTCTGGACAGTCAACATCTGCCTGAGAAGGTGCACTGGATGTACACCCAGAAAACCAAGTGGCAGGGACGGGGGAGGCGATAAGTTGCAGCAACCACACTTGCCAAACACCTTATCACTTGAGCTGCTTGGACCTGGGAAGGGCACAAAACGCAGGCCCAACCGAATCTGCACCTCTGAGGACTACCCGAGTGCCTGAACCTGAGAGGCTTAGACCTGGGAGGCACATGCAGCCCAGGGCAGGCCTCAGATGGTTCCTGGCAGAGCAACCTAGAGCCTGAGCAGTGTGGGCAAGGAGGGCACATGTGCTATGAGCGGGGGCAGGCCCAGTGTGGCTGAGATACTGCGAGCACATGCCAGTGTTATTTGTTCGCAGCGTCCCTCCGTCACCACAGCGCAACTGAACAAGTGAGCCTAAAAATAGTATCCAGCATGGCCCCCCTTGTGTCAGGGCAGAAATCAGACACTGAAGAAACCACCAAAAAGAAGAAGCTAAAACAGAGGGAACCGCCATGGAAGTGACAGGTGCAATAGGTTAAAACCCTGTAGTTAGTACGGACTACATAGGAAGGAGCCCATAGATCTTGAGAAATATGAGTCGGAACAAGAAACTATCTGAAAATGAACTGACCCCACACTGCCCACAACACCAGAGAAAGTTCTAGATACACTTTTACTATTTTTACAATCATTCTTTTTTTTTAATTTTTCAAAAATTTTAAGTCCTCTATTACTCCTTTAATTTTCATTTTTATAACTTACTGTTACTTTGCAAAAAAAAAAAATAGATGCTATTTTTTACAGCAAACTTCATATACATATTTTTATATAATTTTTGTGACTTTTTTTTTCTTCTTTTCTTTAACATTGTATTTTTGAAAATCCAACCTCTACTCTAGATTAATCTTCACTTTTTGGTATTTGTTATCAATTTTGTACCTTTAATAACCTAATTTTCAGTACCCATTTTCACTTGGGAGTGAGATTACTGGCTTCACTGCTCTCTCCCCCTTTGGACTCTCCTTTTTCTCCACCAGGTCGCCTCTGTCTCCTCCCTCCCCCTTCTTTTTTCTACCCAACTCTGTGAATCTCTGTTTTCCAGACTGTGGAGAACACTTAGTGAACTGATTACCGGCTGGATCTGTCTCTCTCCTTTTGATTCCTCCCTTTTTTCCTCCTAGCCACCTCTGTCTCCTTCCTCCCTCTTCTCTTCTCTGTATAACTCCATGAACATCTCTGACTGGTCCAGACTGTGGAGCACACATAAGGAAGTGATAACTGGCTAACATGCTCTCTCCTCTTTTGATTCCACCTCATCTCATCCTGGTCACCTCTATCTCCCTCCTCCCTCTTCTCTTCTACATGCAACTCTGTGAACCTCTCTGGGTGTCCCTCACTGTGGAGAAACTTTTCATCTTTAACCTAGATGTTTTATCAATGGTGCTGTGTAGAAGGAGAAGTCTTGAGACTACTGTTAAATTAAGACTGAAAGCCAGAAGCAGGAGGCTTAAGTCCAAATCCTGAGACCACCAGAGAACTCCTGACTCCAAGGAACATTAATCGACAAGAGCTTATCAAACGCCTCCATACCTACACTGAAATTAAGCACCAACCAAGGGCCAACAAGTTCCAGAGCAAGACATACTACACAAATTCTCCAGCAACACAGGAACACAGCCCTGAGCTTCAATATAGAGGCTGCCCAAAGTTACTCCAAACCCACTGACATCTCATAACTCATTACTGGACACTTCATTGTACTCCAGAGAGAAGAAATCCAGCTCCACCCACCAGAACACCGACAAAAGATTCCCTAACCAATAAACCATGAAAAGCCTCCTGTACAAACTCACCCACAGCAAGGAAACTCCACAATAAAGAAAACCCCACAAACTGCAAGAATACAGAAAGGACATCCCAAACTCAGCAATATAAACAAGATGAAGAGACAGAGGAATACCCACCAGGTAAAGGAACAAGATAAATGCCCACCAAACCAACAAAAGAAGAAGAGATAGGGAATCTACCTGATAAAGAATTTCGAATAATAATAGTGAAAATGATCCAAAATCTTAAAATCAAAATGGAATCAAAGATAAATAGCCTGGAGACAAGGATTGAGAAGATGCAAGAAAGGTTTAACAAGGACCTAGAAGAAATAAAAAAGAGTCAACATATAATGAATAATGCAATAAATGAGATCAAAAACACTCTGGAGGCAACAAATAGTAAAATAACAGAGGCAGAAGATAGGATTAGTGAAGTAGAAGATAGAATGGTAGAGATTAATTAATCAGAGAGGAAAAAAGAAAAATGAATTAAAAGAAATGAGGACAATCTCAGAGACCTCTGGGACAATATTAAATGCCACAACATTTGAATCATAGGAGTCCCAGAAGAAGAAGACAAAAAGAAAGACCATGAGAAAATACATGAGGAGATAATAGTTGAAAATTTCCCTAAAATGGGGAAGGAAATAATCACCCAAGTCCAAGAAACCCAGAGAGTCCAAAACAGGATAAACCCAAGGCAAAACACCCCAAGACACATATTAATCAAATTAACAAAGATCAAACACAAAGAACAAATATTAAAAGCAGCAAGGGAAAATCAACAAATAACACACAAGGAGATTCCCATAAGGATAAAAGCTGATCTTTCAATAGAAACTTTTCAGGCCAGGAGGGAATGGCAAGACATACTTAAAGTGATGAAAGAAAATAACCTACAGCCCAGATTACTGTACCCAGGATGGATCTCATTCAAATATGCAGGAGAAATCAAAAGCTTTACAGACAAGCACAAGCTGAGAGAATTCAGCACCACCAAACCAGCTCTCCAACAAATGCTAAAGGATCTTCTCTAGACAGGAAACACAAAAAAAGTGTATAAATTCGAACCCAAAACATTAGAGTAAATGGCAACGGGATCATACTTATCAATAACTACCTTAAACATAAATGGGTTGAATGTCCCAACCAAAAGACAAAGACTGGCTGAATGGATACAAAAACAAGACCCCTATATATGTTGTCTACAAGAGACCCACCTCAAGACAGGGGATACATACAGACTGAAAGCGAAGGGCTGGAAAAATATATTCCATGCAAATAGAGACTAAAAGAAAGCAGGAGTAGCAATACTCATATCAGATAAAATAGACTTTAAAACAAAGACTGTGAAAAGAGACAAAGAAGGACACTACATAATGATCAAAGGATCAATTCAAGAAGAAGAGACAACAATTATAAATATATATGCCCCAACATAAGAGCACCACAATATGTAAGACAAATGCTAACAAGTATGAAAGGGGAAATTAACAATAACACAATAAGAGTGGGAGACTTTAATACCCCACTCACGCCTATGGATAGATCAGCTAAACAGAAAATTAACAAGGAAACACAAACTTTAAATGATACAATAGAGCAGATAGACCTAATTGATATTTATAGGACATTTCACCCCAAAACAATTAAACTCACCTTTTTCTCAAGTGCACACAGAACCTTCTCCAGGATAGATTACATCCTGTGTCATAAGTCTAGCCTTGGTAAATTCAAAAAAATTGAAATCATTCCAAGTATCTTTTCTGACCACAATGCAGTAAGATTAGATCTCAATTACAGGAGAAAAACTAATAAAAATTCCAACATATGGAGGCTGAAAAACAGGCTGCTGAATAACCAACAAACCACAGAAGAAATCAAAAAAAGAAATCAAAATATGCATAGAAACGAATGACAATGAAAACACAACAACCCAAAACCTGTGGGAGCACTGTAAAAGCAGTGCTAAGGGGAAAAATCATAGCTATACAGGCATACCTCAAGACACAAGAAAAAAGTCAAATAAATAACCTAACTCTACATCTAAAGCAACTAGAAAAGGAAGAAACGAGGAACCCCAGCATTAGTAGAAGGAAAGAAATCTTAAAAATTAGGACAGAAATAAATGCAAAAGAAACAAAAGAGACCATAGCAAAAATCAACAAAGCCAAAAGCTGGTTCTTTGAAAGAATAAATAAAATTGACAAACCATTAGCCAGACTAATCAAGAAACAAGGAAGAAAAATCAAATCAATAAAATTAGAAATGAAAATGGAGAGATCACAATAAACAATACAGAAATACAAAGGTTCATAAGAGACTACTATCATCAGTTTTATGCCAATAAAATGGACAACTTGGAAGAAATGGACAAATTCTTAGAAAAGTACAACTTTCCAAAACTTAACCAGGAAGAAATAGAAAATGATAACAGACCCATCACAAGCACAGAAATTGAAACTGTAATCAGAAATTTTCCAGCAAAAGCCCAGGTCCAGACGGCTTCAAAGCTGAATTCTACCAAAAATTTAGAGAAGAGCTAACACCTGTCCTACTCAAACTCTTCCAGAAAATTGCAGAGGAAGGTAAACATCCAAACTCATTCTATGAGGCCATGATGACTCTAATACCAAAACCTGACAAAGATGCCACAAAAAAAGAAAACTACGGGCCAATATCACTGACGAACATAGATGCAAAAATCCTTAACAAAATTCTAGCAATCAGAATCCAACAACACATTAAAAAGATCATACATCATGAGTGGGCTTTATCCCAGGGATGCAAGGATTCTTCAATATCCACAAATCAATCAATGTAATACACCACATTAGCAAATTGAAAAATAAAAGCCATATGATTATCTCAATAGATACAGAGAAAGCCTTTGACATAATTCAACATCCATTTATGAAAAAAACTCTCCAGAAAGCAGGAATAGGAAGAACATAACTCAGCATAATAAAAGCTACATATGACAAACCCACAGCAAACTTTATCCTCAATGGTGAAAAATTGAAAGCATTTCCCCTAAAGTCAGGAAGAAGACAAGGGTGCCCACTTTCACTAATACTATTCAACATAGTTTTGGAAGTTTGGGCCACAGTCATCAGAGCAGAAAAAAATAAAAGGAATTCAAATTGGGAAAGAAGAAGTAAAACTCTCACTGTTTGTAGATGACATGATCCTCTACATAGAAAACCCTAAAGACTCCACCAGAAAATTAGTACAGCTAATCAATGAATTTAGTAAAGTTGCAGGATATAAGATCAACACACAGAAATCCCTTGCATTCCTATACACTAATAATGAGAAAATAGAAAGAGAAATTAAGGAAACAATTCCATTCACCATTGCAACGAAAAGAATAAAATACTTAGGGATGTATCTACCTAAAGAAACAAAAGAACTATATATAGAAAACTACAAAACACTTGTGAAAGAAATCAAAGGGGACACTAATAGATGGAGAAATATACCATGTTCATGGATCGGCAGAATCAATATAGTGAAAATGAGAACACTACCCAAAGCAATCTATAGATTCAATGCAATCCCTATCAAGCTACCAATGGTATTTTTCACAGAGCTAGAACAAATAATTTCACAATTTGTATGGAAATACAAAAATCCTCGAATAGCCAAAGCAATCCTGAGAAAAAGAATGGAACTGGAGGAATCAACCTGCCTGACTTCAGGCTCTGCTGCAAAGGCACAGTCATCATTATAGTATGGTACTGGCACAAAGACAGAAATATACATCAATGGAACAAAATAGAAAGCCCAGAGATAAATCCACGCACCTATGGACACCTTATCTTTGACAAAGGAGGCAAGAATATACAATGGAGAAAAGACAATCCCTTTAATAAGTGGTACTGGGAAAACTGGTCAACCACTTGTAAAAGAATGAAACTAGAACACTTTCTAACACCATACACAAAAATAAACTCAGAATGGATTAAATATCTAAACATAAGAACAGAAACTATAAAATTCCTAGAGGAGAACATAGGCAAAACACTCTCTGACATAAATCACAGCAGGATCCTCTATGACCCACCTCCCAGAATATTGGAAATAAAAGCAAAAATAAATAAATGGAACCTAATTAAACTTAAAAGCTTCTGTGCAACAAAGAAAACTATAAGCAAGGTGAAAAGACAGCCTTCAGAATGGGAGAAATAATAGCAAATGAAGCAACTAACAAACGACTAATCTCAAAAATATACAAGCAACTCCTACAGCTCAGTTCCAGAAAAATAAATGACCCAATTTAAAAAATGGGCCAAAGGACTAAATAGACATTTCTCCAAAGAAGACATACAGATGGTTAACAAACACATGAAAAGATGCTCAACATCACTCATTATCAGAGAAATGCAAATCAAAACCACAATGAGGTTCCATTTCACACCAGTCAGAATGGCTGCAATCCAAAAGTCTACAAGCAGTAAATGCTGGAGAGGGTGTGGAGAAAAGGGAACCCTCTTACATTGTTGGTGGGAATGCAAACTAGTACAGCCACTATGGAGAACAGTGTGGAGATTCCTTAAAAAACTGGAAGTAGAACTGCCTTATGATCCAGCAATCCCACTGCTGGGCATACACACTGAGGAAACCAGAATTGAAAGAGATACGTGTACCCCAATGTTCATCACAGCACTGTTTATAATAACCAGGACATGAAAGTAACCTAGATGGCCATCAGCAGATGAATGGATAAGAAAGCTTTGGTACAATTACACAATGGAGTATTACTCAGCCATTAAAAAGAATACATTTAATCAGTTCTAATGAGGTGCATATAACTGGAGCCTATTATACAGAGTGAAGTAAGCCAGAAAGAAAAACACCAATACAGTATCCTAAAACATATATATGGAATTTAGAAAGATGGTAATTATAGCCCTATATTCGAGACAGCAAAAGAGACACAGATGTGTAGAACAGTCTTTTGGACTCTGTGGGAGAGGGAGAGGTGGGGATGATTTGGGAGAATGGCATTGAAACATGTATAATATCATATGTGAAATGAATTGCCAGTCCAGGTTCAACGCAGGATATAGGATGCTCGGGGCTGGTGCACTGGGATGACCCAGAGGGATGGTATGGGGAAGGATGTGGGAGGGGGGTTCAGGATGGGGAAAACGTGTACACCTGTGGTTGATTCATGATGATGTATGGCAAAACCAATACAATATTGTAAAGTAATTAGCCTCCAATTAAAATAAATAAATTTAAATTTAAAAAAATAAAAAATAAATGAAAGCCTATGCTACAGAAAAAAAAAAAAGAAAATGTTTTCTGTCAATAATGGAATATTATTCAGCCATGAAAAATGAGGAAATTCTACCATTTTCAAGAACATGGATGGTTCTTGAAGGCATTATGCTAAGTACACAAAATCAGATAAAGACAAATACTGTTTAATCCCACATGTAGAATCTATAAAACAAAAACAGAATACCAAACTCACAGAAAAAAGATAGCAGATTTGTAGCTACCAGATGTGGAGGTGGTTCAAAGGAACAAGCTTCCAGTTTTAAGATAAACAAGTACTAGGGATATAATATACGACACAGTGCATCTGTAGAAAGTGAATTACCAACGGTGTGCTGGTGGAAAATACTTGGCATCTAGTACCCAAGAGGCAGAATATATAATGTTGCAGAAATTCCCTCACAGTCAACAGGCAAGAAGGCTATTTCCTTGCACATGGGTAGACATGGTGGAGTGAGTCTATAGATGTTCTTTTCTGCCTACTTCAGTTTTCTCAAGGAGGTAGGTAGTAAAGTCATCACCTGAACATGAAGGTAGTTCAAAAGGAAATTTCAGAGCTGTGAGTAGAGAGAAGGTAGTATGAAAGAGTCATACAGAAGAAGGGGGCAGTGAATCGTCCTGGAAAGTCAGTATGACTGCTTTCTTGAGTAAGAGAGAAACATGTGAATTTAGAGCTAGTCAGTCAGAATAGCTTTGGTCACTGGATATAAAGAAATGACTCATTGGAAAAGACCCTGGTGCTGTGAAAGATTGAAGGCAGAAGGAGAAGGGAATACAGAGGATGAGGTGGTTGGATGGCATCACCGAATCAATGGACGTGAATTTTAGCAAGCTCCAGGAGTTGGCGATGGACAGGGAAGCCTGGCGTGCTGCAGTCTATGGGACCACAAAGACTCAGACATGACTGAAAGACTGAACTGAGTCAGAATAGGCTATAATCTGGAATATCCTTATGGGGACATGTGTGGGATGATAGCCTTGCTTATATGTGCTTCCAAAAAACAGGTAATTGAGAAAACAGACTGTGGAAATGGTCACTCATAAAATGTTTATAAACAGTGTGTAATAACATGGAAACTGTTAACACTCTAATGCTTAGTGGAAAGGGAAGACACAAAATCAAGCTAGCTATAGGAACAAAAATATGGCGAGAAAATAAAAAAAATGAAAAATTTGAAGGAAGTATTCCCAAACCTAACTAGTGACTATTTTGAGTGATAGGATTATATTCCATTTTCCCTACACTTTGCTATACTGAGCTTATTTTCCTGTATAAGGAAAATAACTGATCAAAATATATTTTAAGGAAAACAAATCAAAATTCTCTCAAAGAATTGCTGTACCTAATTGAAGTTAAAATAGTGCCTACAGAGCAAGCATTTTGGTCTAAATTTGTGAATTAGTGTTTATCAAAGATAGTTCTTGACTTGTATCTGAAATATTCTGGGTACTTTTTATCTAAAAATTTATTGAATGAAGGATTCCTTAAATTCTATAATGATTTGCAATTTTCAAAGTTTCACACACACAATTTCATATAATTTCATAATAACCCCTTTTTTCTATCCCTATGTTGCCCCTCCCCACTTCCCTCTTATTGGTAATCACTAGTTTGTCTTCTGTATCTGTGAATCTGCTTCTTTTTTGTTTTATTCACTAGTTTATTTTTTAGATTCCACATATAAGTGATATCATAGGATATTTGTCTTTCTGTCTGGCCTACGTCACAGTATTATAATCTCTAGGGGTCCATCCATGTTGCTGCAAATTGCATTACTTCATGCCTTTTTATGGCCAAGTAGTATTCCATTGGGTATACATAGCACACCTTCTTTTATCCACTCATCTGTTGGACACTTAGGTTGCTTCCATGTATTGGCTATTGTAAATAATGCTGCTATGAACACGGGGGTGCATCTTTTTTAATTAGTGTTTTCATTTTTTTTTTCCCGGATATATACCAAGGAGTGGAATTGCTGGGAATTGTGATAGCTCTATTTTTTAATTTTTCTAGAAACCTCCATACTGTTTTCCACAATGGTTGCACCAATTTACATTCCCACCAACAGTGTACAAGGGTTCCCTTTTCTCCACATCCTCACCAACTTTGTTATTTGTGGACTTATTGATAGCCATTTTGGCAGGTGAGGTGATATCTCACGGTTTTAATTTGCATTTCCCTGATATTTAGTGATACTGAGCATATTTTCATGTGCTTGTTGGCCATCTGCATTTTCTCTTTGGAGAAAATATCTATTTGTTTCTTCAGCCTATTTTTTCATTGGGTTGGGTTTTTTATGTTTAGTTGTATGAGCTGCTTGTATATGTTGAACCACTTGTTCCTGAAACACTCTGAGTACTTTTTAAATAGCAGATTCCTGGGCTTCAACCAAGAACTACTGACTCAGAATTTCTGGATGTGAAGCTCAGGAGTCTGTATTTGAAATAAATGTTCACTGTGAGATCCTTTGTCCTTTCCAAGGGAATCCTTTGCTCTGAATCTCTTCCCTCTCCTCAGGAACTTACCACTGTTAACTATCCCTTCTCTCCCCTCAGACTGGTGACAGCATGTGAGGCACATAAAACTTGAGAATCCTTATTGAGACCTGGGTTCAATCCCTAGGTTGAAAAGATCCCCTGGAGAAGGAAGTGGCTACCCACTCCAGTATTCTTGCCTAGGAAATCTCATGGACAGAGGAGCCTGGTGGGCTACAATCCACTGGGGTCACAGACAGTCGGACAAGACTGAGCAACTATCAACTATAAAATAAACAGTATTCTTTTTTTTTTGCTTCCATACTCCTTAGGACACCTTACACTAGTAATGTCTCTTCTACATTCAGGCCTGTTCTACTTCATAAACCTAACATATACAGAAGCAAAATCTATATTAAGATATCTATCAATATCAAATGTTGAAGTGAATGGGGGGCCACAAGAAGTTGCAAGTACTGCTGACTGGAGTTAAATGGGTATAACTACTTTCAAAACTGTATGACATTTTTATGATCCTAACAACTCCCATGTGAGTCCAATTATTCCAGGTTAAAAATGTCTACACTAGAGAAATGTGACCATACACCCAACATGAGAAGTGCAGAGGTACATGAAAAGCAGCATCACTCATATGAGTCAAAAATCTTAAGCAATTCAAATGTTATCAACTGTTGAAATGATAAATTGTAGGATATACTAGCAGAGAAGGCAATGGCACCCCACTCCAGTACTCTTGCCTGGAAAATCCCATGGAGGGTTGCAGTCCATGGGGTCGCTAAGAGTCGGACACGACTGAGCGACTTCACTTTCACTTTTCACTTTTCACTTTCAAGCATGGGAGAAGGAAATGGCAACCCACTCCAGTGTTCTTGCCTGGAGAATCCCAGGGATGGGGGAGCCTGGTGGGCTGCCGTCTATGGGGTTGCACAGAGTCGGACACGACTGAAGCGACTTAGCAGCAGCAGAATATACTAGATAATGACATATCACTTAGGAATAAAAAAACACAAAGTAAAGCTGTATAATGAATCACACAAATATAACTTCAAAATCAGATCCATATCACAAGATACTACATACAGAATGAGTTAATTCTTGAATTCCAAAAGTAGAAAATGCTAAATCACAGTATCTAGGGACACAAGCTTAAGTAGTAGAATTGTAAAACAAAGAATATTATCACAAAAGTCATGATACAATTAGCTGTACAATTTAGATCTTAAGGGAAAAGATCTCAAGAACCATAAAGATATTGGTACTTTGTATTTACTATTTGGGGCTTGAGCCAGAATAGTAGGCTCAGCCCTAAGCTTATTAATTGGCACCAAGTTTGGTCAACCTAGGCCTTACTGAGTACTTAAATCTTTAAATAATGCATTGATCAGAAAAAAACTATGCCCATAGCTTTACTATCTGCTTGTACTCACCGTAATTAATTCAGAGTCCAAGAGCATGGATTTAGCAACCTTCTCAAGCCTATTGAACTCTTTCGAAAACTCTAAGCCGTTTTGCTGTCATTTATTCATTTATCTGGCTATTTATTTATCCTTGGGCTTTTAGAAATAAGAGGACCATTGAGGACTATTCAGTATGATCTCTTTAGTTTGCAGTCAGGGGAATCAAAATAAAATTGGCTTTCCCAAGGTCAAACAGGAACTTTGTGGAAAAGCAAGACATCTGACAGCAGTGACTTGCAGCTACTGCAAAGAGCTATTGATACTAACAGCTTAACAGCCTTTCCCTGATACCGTTTCTTCTCCATAATAAGAGTTTTTATCTGAGAACATGGCCACTCACATAGAAAGTAAATTTTCCAATCTCCCTTACAGTTAGATGTGACCATATGATGAAGTTCTGGACAAAAGTAAGTACACGGAAATGTCCTATCTTTGTGGCTGCTTCTAAGAATTTCCCACATAAGACAACTTTGACTTTTTTTGTTCTCATTCTTCTTTGCTCCCTGGAACGTTTTTACCTAAAAAGACACAGGAAGGAAGCATAATGAGCTGGAGGAAGACTAAGTTCCTGAGGACTTCATGGAGCAGAGCTGCCCAGTCAAGCCAGGCCTGCCTGGCAGTGGAATTTTACATAGAAATGAAGTTCTCTAGCATTTGTCACACTGGTCCCTTGGTTTCCTATTACTTGCAGTCAACCTATTCCTTCTTGATAAGACACTAAATACATATTTATGAAATTAAGTCAGCTAATTTTTTGGCACATGGGACCATGTTCTGTCTACCATGCCACAAGACAGTTTTTCCACTCTAGCTCCTAAAATTCCTGTTATGTCACCTCTGGGTTTTGAACATGTGCTGTAGTTCTGTTGTCAGCATCGGATATAGAAAGGATAAGATTCTTTAATTTAAAAAGATGGTCCAAACCTTGTTCCCAACTCATAAACAACTTCATTGTGGACATGGAGGGTATGCTGCTGATTCAGAGATAGGAGCTACATTACTCAGATTCAGAAAGTTCCACTGATAGTTCCTCAGATATTGTTTTCAATAAAGTTGTTCCAAGTGAAAATATATTTTAGAGGCTGCAGCAGTGATGTATCATATGTTTGTCTTCCAGGGGCATGGGGAGGTTGTTCGTTTCTTATATGCTTTAAATTTTTAGGAGTAAAAATGCAATATAAATGTAAAGTGTTATCAGGATCACTACAAAGTGAAACATGAAGAATGAATGCACATAAACATCTCTCTCAGGCATTGTTGAGTAAATTCAGGCTGAAAAGCAAACCTCAATTGTATAAACTATAAAAGTATTCAAGGATCCTGATGAAAGCTAAGCGACTGGAGAAATACGAGATACAGCGTCAAACAGGGGGACTTCACAGTTTGGAGACACTGGATGGGCTCCCAGTTTTGGACTCTTTGGGTTTCGTGGACTTCCCTGCAAGACAGCTGTATGTCCCAGTAGAGACAAAGCTCACAATGAGACACAGAAATGCATGCAGGACCGAGATGTGTTTCAAGCACCTCGCACCTCAGCTGCTAGTCACTCTGGCCAAGGATTGCAGGGTGATGAAGCTGGGTGAGCTGAGGATGTTGCAGAGAACCAATGCTCAGTGGACCAGCAGCAGGTGTTGTGAGAAGCTGCCTGATGGCTGATTGTCAACGGGACCTTTCAGAAGCAATGGGGTCTAGAAGAAGACCTGGCTGAACCTGTCAAGCAGGAAGGGGAGACCAACAGGACAGGAAAGCGGGATAGTATGGTGCTGCTGGCCTACATTCCCAATGTTGCTGTGGGAATGATCCCTGCTGTCTGAAAAGGGTCTGACCCAGATGCATGTAGCCATCCTGTGGAGCTTGAAACCTAACTAAAGTCACCAGGCCCCTCATCTTTGCTGAGTCATACCCTGCTCCAAAGGCAAGGCCCATTGATATCCCATCCTCTTCTCCCAAATCCACTGTGCCTTTCCATCCCCCATGGCTGACCTCAGCTTTCTTTTTTCCAAAGCCATTCCTCCGGGCTCTTGATATATTCCACTACAGGTTTAAACTCTGAATTGTGTATTTCCTTTATCTTCCACATTAACAGGAACTCCTGTGTCCAGTGAGTCCACTGGTCAGTTGAATAGCATCAAGTGCCACTAGGTCACCCAGGAATATCTGCATCTACCTCTATTTCTAGGGCTATTTTATCCAGTGGAAAAATCTCCTGCCAGCTAGATATGCCCATTCCTGTTATTTGCCTGGATAGTTAAATCCCCACATTTTTCTACCTCTTCAGCTCTGATGGAAGCTAAAATTCACGACTGCCTAGATTTTTGACATCGCAGTTTATTTTGTCCTCTTATCTGTTGTCCACTTTATTTCGGATGCAGTCTGTCTCCAGACCTATACTCTTAACTTGAAATCCCTAAGCTCTTGAACTTGAATCCAGTTTGCAACAGAATTTACTTTTACCCAAACATCTCTAAGATTGACACTTATTTTAGTGGAGAGAACATTATGTAGAGGCTGATGCCATAAATACATCTTCATGTTAAATAATGCGTCTCATAACCTGATCTCTTCACAGGAAACTTTTTTACATCAAATCTCAATGGAAAGAACAATTATGAATCTTTCTGATTTCAGGACCCCAAATGAGAAAGAGCCTCAAACCCTGCCAAGGTTACTGAATCTCCAAAAGATCCCATCTGGGAACCCTGAGGGTTTTAGATATAATATGTGTTATCCTCCTGTGTGCTAAGGGAATCACAGTTGGTACTGGCATGGCTCTTAGAGCAAACTAGAGAATTCCTGAGCAACCTGCATCTACTACTGAAGATGTAGTCTCCAGGGACTTGCGTAGCTATTGCTAAAGATCTTAGTTCAAATCTTTCTGTTATACATGATTCTGTCTTGAATCTTGCTTACATGACCAAGATTCCAGTCTGCCTCAGAGATCATCCTTAAATTGGATCAGCCACTAATTCCTTTGGCAGTCAACTTGAGGCTGTCACACCTTGTAGGTTGCTCACATGTAGGACTTAGCCATAATCTGCCAGCTCATAGGAGAGAGGAGCAAAAGCCAAAGAGGCAATAGAGAAATTAGTTCACTATGACTATGTCTGCAACAAGTCATGTTCTAGCAAGCTACTGCAGAGAAGGAAATGTGAAGGGAAGTGGATTTGAGATACTAAGTATTCTAATCACTAAAAATTGAGACTGAAAAGCTAGGGAAAGCCAAAAGAAAATCACAAAGGAGGTTTACTGATTAAATCTTTTTAAACAGTACCTAACTCTATTTTTTTTAATAGCAGTGACTTTGATAGCTCATCAGAATTATCTGTGAGATTTTTAAGAATACAAGTAGATGGATTACATCCAACCCTTAGGGGGAGTCTCTTTCATTAGATCAAGTTCAGAGGTTTGGAGTCAAATTCTGAAGTGGGGGCAGTGTGGTAGAGTACTAAGATGACAGGGACTGGAATCAGACACATTTGCCTTTGAACATCAGGTTGGTTATCTATTACATGATGTGATCTTGGACAAGTCATTTGATTTCAATAAACTTTAAATACATCATCTGTACAATTACAAATATTACTACCTACTTCATAGGACAAAGAGGAGACACAGCAGCTTAAAGAAAACAGAAGTATATTTCTCTCTACTCTCACTCCTGTTTATTTCTATGGCCATCCAAGGCTGATGGAGCAGTTCTGAGCTACAAAACTATTCAGGAACCCAGATACTGGAAGCATTTTCTAATGTTCACTGGACCACTGTTTCTTAACCTGGGTGATACTGACATATAGGGCAGGGGAAATGAGGGGCCATCCTGTGCCTTGGAGGATGTTTAGCCCCTTCTGGCCTACCTACTAGATGCCAGGAGCCAATCATCCCTCAGTTGTGACACCCAAAGGTGTCCCTGGATATTCCCAAATGTCCCCTTGAGAGCAAACTATCCCTGACTGAAAAATACTGCCTGAGAGTAATGTCTCTGGTCATGCCTGGTTGAAGCCATGAATCTGTGTTCTGGCACTAAGGAAAGGAAAAGAGAACTCAGGCAAATGCATACTGTTTCAATAGAGACCAGGAAATATTGTTATTAGATGGGATATAATATATAGGGGAAGAAGGGGAGAATAAATTTTGGTAGGTGGCAGCAGTGACTAGCAGACTGCTCCAGGTATATAGTGAAACTAACAGTAGTGTGCTACCCTCCATCCTTCATAGCTATCATGCCTTTTAAGGAGGCCACATGTTAAATTAAACTCACTCACCAATATTTTATGCATCAAGTGGTTACTCAAATATCACAGAAACTTATAGAAGAGCTATGAGTAACTAGATAAGGCACTGATTTTCAATTCACTTTTTCTTTAGAAGGAAAATATTAGTTGTAGGTATAATGAATAAAAAAAGAACATAGGGAGGAAAGAGAGACCAGGACCAACCAATGAGGCAACCACAGTATAATTCAAGACTGAGAACATCTTTCATAATTATATTTTATAACTTCAATTTTCCCTAGATTATTTTCTTCAGTGTCATGCTATATCTAAGTAATTTAAACCATACCAATCTCCAAAACATTTAGCCTTTTCCTTGCAGATTTTATTGAAAATTGCTGATCAAATTGCCAATCTGCACTATTAAACCACATTTACTTAAAATATATGTCAAGGCACAGTTCATTATCTCCTGATTAAATCTGCAGTG
The DNA here is from genome assembly GCF_055505025.1 of Bos grunniens. Classification (NCBI taxonomy): domain Eukaryota; kingdom Metazoa; phylum Chordata; class Mammalia; order Artiodactyla; family Bovidae; genus Bos; species Bos grunniens. The sequence goes on along the minus strand of NC_141194.1, from coordinate 117,502,018 downwards.
ACTACTGTTATTTATATTTAAATTCTCCAAAGATAATTTTCCAATGAATGTATAGTATACACAACATACTTGCATGGAAAAATAGCAAGTTCACAGGCTAGATATTCATAGAGGCTCTAAGATAGGAAACCTTCTCCATATTTCTATCCCAGCCCATCCCTCCCTGCTCCCATCTCTGCTAAACAGCAAGGTAATTCTAACTGGATGAATGGATGTACCTCAGTAACCTTCTAGTATAATAAGTACTAGAGACTCTGCACTGACTGCTAGCACTTTGAGTAATGTTAAAAACCAGCACAGTGATGTATTAACAAAATGATAGCTTTTCACTGTTGCTGTTTCACAGTTGAAGAAACTAACTCATATAAGATTAGGTAGGGCACAGGCATGTAATGCCATGAAAGCAGCAGCATGCATGTAACACCAGTTTGCCTGGAGGATCTCTGGAAGGTTTCCAGGAAAAGCAAAAGGGCACTGCTGACCCTGGGATCAGCACATACAATGGCAGTGGAGTGACAGTCCAACACAATATGTGCAATATGAAGGCAGTGGATGTGGAGGAGTGGAAAGCTGAAATTCAGCCCATGTTCTGCTCACCATGGATTCTCCTTTAGGGCTGGATATGCCCAGCATGTGACACCTTTCGCCTAGTTTGTTAGACTAGGGAGCATGCAGTTTTCTTATTCAAACAAAAGCCTTGTGAAGGCTTCTGGATAATGTATTATATATAATGCATAATGCTCTAGAGGTATGAAACCATCTAATACATTTCAGGAATAGTTATTAGACTGGCAGAGTAGAGAGAGAGTGTGAGGAAGGAGGAGACAAAGCTGGCAAGGCAGTTTGCAGTCATATTTGAAGCACAGATTTTTATCACACAGGTCAAGGGGTCCCATGGAGGGATTTTTAAACAGAGTGCTAAAATGATGAGCTTTCCATCCTGGGTGTACTACTTTCTACTGCTAAGACTCTGCTTTAAAACAGGGAGAGTGATAGTATGCATTTCATAGGGTTTGGGGGAATAACAATGTTTAAACAGTGTTTAAAACTGTTAAAAGCAGTGTCTGGAACTCAGTAAAGGCTCACAGAAATGGTAGCAAAATAAATTTTTAGCATTTCTGAAGATGTGTTTGATGACAGTACAAAAGACAGATTAAAACTGTGTAAGGCCAGAGGCTGGGGCAATAGGCCAGGACAGAGGCAGTGATGAAGTAAGGGTAGTAAGTGTGGAGAAGGGAGGAAAGTGGTCGGTGGGTTGGAGAGAGATTAGGAAACCTACATGAGTGAGTGACGTTAACAAATCCCATTTAAATGCCAAAAGCAGTACTCCATAAAATGCAATAGTCATCCATGATTGAAAAACATCTTTGCATAATTGGTACACAGAGTCAAACTGAACAAGGCCTTAAAAGTCAGATTAAAGAGGTGGACATACATCCTGAAGATCACTATTTTCAAAAGTGTAGTTTTAAATCACCAGCATCAAAAATCAGCAGGGTCCTAAAATATAGATAACTAATAAGGACCCCTGGTAGCTCAGCTGGTAAAGAATCTGCCTGCAATGCAGAAGACCCCGGTTCAATTCCTGGGTCAGGAAGATCCACTGGAAAATGGACAGGCTACCCACTCCAATATTCTTGGGCTTCCCTGGTGGCTCAGCTGGTAAAGAATCTGCCTGCTATGCAAGAGACCCTGGTTTGATTCCTGGGTCAGGAAGACCCGCTGCAGAAAGGATAGGCTACCCACTCCAGTATTCTTGGGCTTCCATGGTGGCTTAGCTGGTAAAGAATCCACCTGCAAAGCGGAAGACTTGGGTTTGATCCCTGGGTTGGGAAGATCCCCCTGGAGAAGGGAAAGGCTACCCACCGCAGTATTCTGGCCTGGAGAATTCCACGGACTCTATAGTCCATGGGGTTGCAAAGAGTAGGACACAACTGAGCCACTTTCACTTTTCACTACGGACCTATTGTATAGCACAGGGAACTCTACTCAATGCTCTGTAATAGCCTATATGGGAAAAGAATCTAAGGAAAAAATGAGTATATGTATAACTGATTCACTTTGTTGTGCACCTAAAACTAACACAATATTATCAACTATACTGCAATAAAAATTAATTTAAAAAATCACCAGGGTCTTACGTTTAGATCTTTAGTCCATTTTGAGTTTATTTTTGTGTATGGTGTTAGAAAGTGGTCTAGTTTCATTCTTTTACAAGTGGTTGACCAGATTTCCCAGCACCACTTGTTAAAGAGATTGTCTTTAATCCATTGTATATTCTTGCCTCCTTTGTCAAAGATAAGGTGTCCATATGTGCGTGGATTTATCTAAACGTAAGACCAGAAACTATAAAACTCCTAGAGGAGAACATAGGCAAAACACTCTCTGACATACATCACAGCAGGATCCCCTATGACCCACCTCCCAGAATATTGGAAATAAAAGCAAAAATAAACAAATGGGACCTAATTAAACTTAAAAGCTTCTGCACATCAAAGGAAACTATTAGCAAGGTGAAAAGACAGCCTTCAGAATGGGAGAAAATAATAGCAAATGAAGCAACTGACAAACAACTAATCTCAAAAATATACAAGCAACTCCTACAGCTCAACACCAGAAAAATAAATGACCAAATCAAAAAATGGGCCAAAGAACTAAATAGACATTTCTCCAAAGAAGACATACAGATGGCTAACAAACACATGAAAAGATGCTCAACATCACTCATTATCAGAGAAACGCAAATCAAAACCACTATGAGGTACCATTTCACACCAGTCAGAATGGCTGCGATCCAAAAGTCTACAAATAATAAATGCTGGAGAGGGTGTGGAGAAAAGGGAACCCTCTTACACTATTGGTGGGAATGCAAACTAGTACAGCCACTATGGAGAACAGTGTGGAGATTCCTTAAAAAACTGGAAATAGAACTGCCTTATGATCCAGCAATCCCACTGCTGGGCATCCACACTGAGGAAACCAGAAGGGAAAGAGACACGTGTACCCCAATGTTCATCGCAGCACTGTTTATAATGGCCAGGACATGGAAGCAACCTAGATGCCCATCAGCAGATGAATGGATAAGAAAGCTGTGGTACATATACACAATGGAGTATTACTCAGCCATTAAAAAGAATTCATTTGAATCAGTTCTAATGAGGTGGATGAAACTGGAGCCTATTATACAGAGTGAAGTAAGCCAGAAGGAAAAACATCAATACAGTATACTAACACATATATATGGAATTTAGAAAGATGGTAACAATAACCCGGTGAACAAGACAGCAAAAGAGACACTGATGTATAGCACAGTCTTATGGACTCTGTGGGAGAGGGAGAGGGTGGGAAGATTTGGGAGAATGACATTGAAACATGTAAAATATCATGTAAGAAACGAGTTGCCTGTCCAGGTTCAATGCACGATACTGGATGCTTGGGGCTAGTACCCTGGGACAACCCAGAGGGATGGTATGGGGAGGGAGGAGGGAGGAGGGTTCAGGATGGGGAACACATGTATACCTGTGGCGGATTAATTTTGATATTTGGCAAAACTAATACAGTTATGTAAAGTTTTAAAATAAAATAAAATTTTAAAAAAATAAAATAAAATAAAAAATCACCAGGGTATACAGCAAACATGCAGATTTCTCAGTTTCACTCTAGGTCTTCAGAATTGGAGTCTTTGTTATGTTTCTGCTTATCAAAAAGCACCCACAAGTGGTCCCAAACCACAACAAAGCTTGACCATTAGAGGAGATATTCATGCTTCCTAAACAATGAGATAATATTCTCATTTGTTTTAGAATGGTTACCATGGTGACTGAGGAGGGAAGAGAGTGAAGGATGGGAGGAATGCTGGAAAAATTAAGGGTAAAATCTGCCGTTACCAGTATACTGCATTCCTAAAGACAGCCTCTAAGAGACACATTGTCATTTCTAATTCAGAGTTATTATGATTCTAATGATGGAACTTAATTCACAAAATTCACTGCGAGCATTGGTGGGGTTTCTATAGCCTTTTTCTTAGGACATCTGGGAATGCAAGGATGAAGCTATAGACAAATACCATCCAAGCATGTTTTTATTTTTCCTGCAAATATGGTTCATCTTTCATTTGAAAAGAGCAAATAATTATGTTTGGAGCATCATCTGAATTAGCCAGTAGGCATTCTATGCCAAAATATGATGCCAACCACAATCAAAATACTTCTTAACCCTTTCCTGCCTCAAACAGTTAAAAATGCAAATATTCACTAATATCTGTATCTCCTTTTAAGAAATAAACCAATTGATCCTGGCCAATGTGACCAAGAGCAATTCCCAGAAAACTCTAGAGCTGCAGAAAGTGAAACTTGTAGTTTTTAACCCTAAGGTAAATGGGGTCCCTGGTGTTTCTCTTGGTTTATCAGTCTGAGCGTTGCAGAGTTGTTAAGAGCCTCATAGTCAGGAGACTTGATTTTGGCTCCATGCTGTGACTTCAGTCAAGTCACTCAAAATCTCCCAGTCTCAGTTTCTCATTTATAAATTGCAAGTAATTTTATAACAGAAAAAAAAAAAAAAATTGTAAACACTCACAATGGAATATCAATGACAACTCCCTTTTGTGGATTACATGATATAATCCAGACAAAATGTCAGTGCTCAGAGTAATTATTAAAAAATAAATTAGTCTATAAGATTATTAAAATCTGTGTCTATATAGTACCTAGCAGATGGATGGCATGAGGTAAGAATGCACTATTTAGTTGTTCTTATTACTGATCCAATTACTCCCAATAAGTATACTACTAGTAACAGTGACCATTAACACTACATGGGGCTTAGCTTCCTGTAGAGCATTGCATTTCTATAGACTTATCTTCCTGCCTTGAAAAATGCTAGGAAGCCTTCACCATTTGGCTAATACCTTTTCTTGTGATAGCTAACTCCATCGATGGATCCCCTGAACTATGAGACTTAGAGGGAAGGAAAAGAAAATGCTGCTGTTAGATTTGGAACTTATTGAAAGTCTCCTGTGTTCCAGGTTCAATGCAGAAGATACACATGGGTAAAGACGCATTTGCTTTCCTAAAGGCACTCAGTCAAAACCAAAGACAGACTTATGTGAGATCTGGGATCCATAGAAGATCAGGGGCGTCAACCAACTCTCTGAAATCGCAGGAAAAAAGGCTGCATTCATATGTATTCATTCATTCATTCATATTTACTATGAGTTAGGCCCTGTTTCGGAGAAGGCAATGGCACCCCACTCCAGCACTCTTGCCTGGAAAATCCCATGGATGAAGGAGTCTGGTGGGCCGCAGTCCATGGGGTCGATAAGAGTCGGACAAGACTCAGCGACTTCACTTTCACTTTTCACTTTCATGCATTGGAGAAGGAAATGGCAACCCACTCCAGTGTTCTTGCCTGGAGAATCCCAGGGGCGGGGGAGCCTCATGGGCTGCCATCTATGGGGTTGCACAGAGTCAGACACAACTGAAGCGACTTATCAGCAGCAGCAGTAGCAGGCCCTGTTTAGGAATCAGTGAACTAAAATGGACGGAAATGGGCAAATTTAATTGAGATGACTACTATATCTACTACTGTGGGCAAGAATCCCATAGAAAAAATGGAATAGTCCTCATAATCAACAAAAGAGTTTGAAAGTTTGAAATGCAGTACTTGGGTGCAACCTCAAAAATGACAGGATGATCTCGGGTTGTTTCCAAGGCAAGTCATTCAGCATCACAGTAATTCAAGTCTATTTTCCATAAAGACCAACAAGACCTCCTAGAAGGACAAAAAATGATGTTCTGTTCACCATTGGGGATTAGAATACAAAATAGGAAGTCAAGAGATACCTGGAGTAACAGGCAAATTTGGCCTTGGAAAACAAAATGAAGCTGGGCAAAAGCTAATTTAATTCTGTGAAGAGAACACACTGGTCATAGCAAACACCCTTTTTCAACAACACAAGAGACAACTTTACATGTGGACATCACCAGATGGTCAATACCAAAATCAAATTGATTACATTCTTTGTAGCTGAAGATAGAGAAGCTGCATACAGTGAGCAAAAAAAAAAAAAAAAAGACCTGGAGCTGACTGTGACTCAGATCATCAGCTTCTCATAGCAAAATTCAGGCTTAAACTAAAGAAAGAGGGGAAAATCACTAGGCCAGCCAGGTATGACTTAAATCAAATCCCCTATGAATATGCAGTGGAGGTGTCAAATAGATTCAGGGGATTAGAACTTGTAAACAGTGTACTTGAAGAACTATGGACGGAGGTCTGTAATATTGTACAGGAGGCAGCCGACAAAACCACCCCAAAGAGAAAGAAAAGGAGGAATGCAAAGTGGTTATCTGAGGAGTCTTTGCAAATAGCTGAAGAAAAAAGAGAAGTGAAAAGCAAAGGAGAAAGGGAAAGTCACGTCCAATTAAATGCAGAGTTCCACAGAATAGAAAGGAGAGACAAGAAGACCTTATTCAATGAACATGAAAATATAGGAACATCACAGAAGGGGAAAGACTAAATATCTCTTCATGAAAATTGGAAATATCAAGGGACTATTTCCCCCCAAAATGGGCACCATAAAAGACAGAAATGGTAGAGACCTAGTAGATACAGAAGAGATCAAGAAGAGATAGAAAGAATACATAGAAGAACTGCACCAAAAAAAAAAAAAAAAAATCTTAATGAACCGGATAAGTACAATGGTGTTGTCTCTCACCCTGAGCCAGACATTCTGGAGTGTGAAGTCAAGTGGGCCTTAGAAAACACTGCTGTCAATAAAGCTAGTGGTTAAGATGGAATTCCAGTACAGCTATTCAAAACCCTAAAAACTGATGCCATCAAGGTATTGCATTCAATATGTCAGTAAATCTGGAAGACTCAGCAGTGGCTACAAGACTAGAAAAGATCAATCTTCATCCCAATTCCCAAGAAGGGTAGTTCTAAAGAGTGTGCTGAACACTGAACAGCTGCACTCATCTTCCATGCTAGTAAGGTCATGCTTAAAATCTTGCATGCTAGGCTTCAGCATTATGTGAACCAAGAACTTCCAGATGTTCAAGCTTGGCTTGGAAAAAGAAGAGGAACCAGAGATCAAATTACCAACATTCACTGGATCATAGAAAAAGCAAGGGAATTCTAGAAAAAACATCTATCTCTGTTTCATCGACTAGCAATGCTCAAGCCTTTGACTGTGTGGATCATAACCAGCTGTGAAAATCTCGTAAAGAGAGGGGAATAACAGACCATCTTACCTGTCTCCTGAGAAACCTGTATGTGGGTCAAAAGCAACAGTTATAACTCTGTATGGAACAACTGATTAGTTTGGGATTGAGAAAGGAGTACGACAGGGCTGTCTGTTGTCATCCTCTTTATTTAACCTATATTCTGAGTACATCATGGGAAATGCCAGGCTGGATGAGCTGCAAGATGGGATTAAGATAGGTGGGAAAAGCATCAACAACCTCAGAAATATGGATGATACTTCTCTAATGGCAGAAAGTGAATAGGAACTAAAGAGCCTCTTTATGAGGGTGAAGGAGGAGAGTGAAAGAGCCAGCTTGAAACTAAATATTAAAAAAAAAAAAACAACACTAAGATTATGGCATCTGGCCCCATTGCTTTACAACAAAGGGAAGGGGAATAGGTGGAAGTAGTGACAGATTTCCTCTTTTTGGGCTCTAACATCACTATGGATGGTGACTGCAGCCATGAAATCAGAAGATGATTGCTTCTGGGCAGGAAAGCGATGACAAACCTAGACAGTGTGTTGAAAAGCAGAGACGTTATTCTGCCAACAAAGGTCCGTATAGTCAAGGCTATGGTCTTCCCAATGGTTGCATACAGTTTTGAGAGCTGGACCATAAAGAAGGCAGAGTGTCAAAGAATTGATGCCTTCAAACTGTGGTGCTGGAGAAGATTCCCGAGATTCCCTTGGACAGCAAGATCAAACCAGTCAGTCTTAAGGGGGATCAATGCTAAATACTCATTTCAAGGACTGATGCTGAAGCTCCAGTATCTTGGTCATCTGATGCAAATAGCCAACTCATTGGAAAAGTCCGTGATGCTGGAAAAGATTGTGGGCAGAAGGAGAAGAGGGTGACAGAGGATGAGATGCCTGGATGGCATCACAATGCAACAGACATGAATTTGGGCAAACTCCAGGAGATGGTGAGGTACAGGAAAGCCTGGTGTGCTGCAGTCCATGGAGTTCCAAGAGTCTGACATGACTGGGCTACTGAACAACAACAAGGCCCTGTTTAAGTGATTTATATTAACTCATTTCAAACTGACAAAAACTCTACCGAGTGTTTCCTATTCTCATCATGCACATATTGCAGGTGAGAGACCTGAAGCAAAGAGAGGTTAAGCAACTTTTCCAAAATCACACAGTCACAAAGTGGCAGAGTTTTGATTCAAACTTAAGCAGTATCTCCAGTCTAAATGCATAAATGATTGCTATATGCTGCTACTTGTCCTATGGCTTGAATCTAGGGCTTTGACTAGATGTTTTAAAGTTTACCTGATACAAAATAAGGTTAAGAACTCAGTTCTGGGAAAAGAAAACACAGAAACTAGTAAGTACAGCAACGTGACACATGCTATTATAAAGATTTATGGCGGGTGCTGGGTGAGAGAACACAGGTGGAAAATACCCGAGTATCACTGAATGATTTTGTCCTTGTGGTTTAGCTAGCAGGGCAGTGCAAACATGGCTGTCATTTGATCCTGATTTTCTAAACGTCAGTGACGTTCACAGACCATTGTGGTGTTAGTAGTTTAATGCTGGAATGGCTAGAGTTGGGACACCTGTGGTATTAGAGACTAAAGTGGGCTATCAAACCACATGATCATCTTTGGTCTCAGGTTTAACCCTGGCAGCAGGCCAAGAAGCCTTTCCTAACCCAGGGTCTTGGCACATGCCAACCCCTTACTATTTACGGTCGTTGCTGTGTCAGACATTTTCATCAGTGTATATTTATGCTGTCCTTGTATTCTACACAATTGCTTCAAATTTCCACATTTCGGGTGTAAAGAATCCCCAAATACAAAAATAAGGTAAAGGTGCTTTGCAAGGTTTTTGTCACTTAATTATGGTGCTCACCCCAAATCAGGGTATAGTTTACATTCCAAATTAGCCTTTGTCATGTATGAATCTGTAGCCTTATATGGCTACAGTTATATTAATATATCAAATGAACAGAAATATACCCAGATTCTTAAATTTGGTAGCTCAGTGAAATAATTGTGTGTTCATGAAAGAACAGAAAGATTAACCTTATTCCCAACTGAAATCAATAAATGAGTAGATATCACTATGAACTTGCAAATTTTTGTCTATTTGTCATTCTTAGATCTTGCTTGGTAATAAGTAATTTCAAAGGCTGTGTTACAAAGTGCAGAGAGTTATCACTTTTAAAACACATATCCCACAATAACTTACTTTATAGCATAGGGAACTCTGCTTGATATTCTGCAATAACCTAAATGGGAAAAGAATTTGAAAAAGAATAGATACACGTGTATGTATAACTGCATGACTGTGCTGTACACCTGAAACTAGCACAACACTGCTAATCAACGATACTCCTATATAAAATAAAATTATAAATAAATAAAAACACCTCAAATACTTAAAACCAAAAAAAAAAAAAGAGTAGAGAGAGTTTGGTAGATTCCTCAATCTAGAAATATGTTATCAAATAGAATATTTAGGCTTAGGATTAATACAGGTCTTATATTCTGGGACTTCCCTGTAACTCAGATGGTAAAAAATCTGCCTGCAATGCAGGAGAACTGGATTCAATCCATCCGTCAGGAAGATCCCCCGGAGAAGGAAATGGCTTGGAGAATTCCATGGACAGAGGAGCCTGGTGGGCTACAGTCCATGGGGTCACAAAGACTCAGACAAGACTGTGCAACTAACATATATTCTGGCATACAGTTCACTCATTCAAAAAAGGCATATCCTAAGTATCTCATGTTTAGGGAATTAAGAATAGAGAAGACCCTTTAAGTCTCAGACGCTCACAATCAAGATGTGCTGGCAAGACGTAGTTAAACTAAAACACTTCAAGACTCAGCTAATAAGGCATGTGATTAAATGTAGCAAACAAGTGTAAGAGCCATAAATGAGTGATCTGGGTTTTCAGAGAGTGTGAAAGTATTCAAGAAACACTGAGCAGAAGAGGTAGAATTTGACTCAACACAGATAAGAGGTGGGATCCAGACATGGAGAGAGCACAGGGGCAAATTATTAATATATTCTAAGTGTGGGGTCAAGGCACAGAGCTGCTCCTGTGTTCTCAGTTGGCCCTTTCACACACAACCATGGCTAGATGCAGGCATCTGACAAGAACAACCCTGAACTCTTACATAATAATTACTATGTGCCAAGCATTTTTCAAGGTACTTTATATACATGAACTCACTGAATTTGAATGTTCTGATGAGGTTTTCCCCACTTTACTGATTAAGAAACTGATAGACATAGAGGCTTAGTACTTGTCCAACTCACAACTAGAAGCTGGTGGAGGCGGGAAGGGAGCCCTTGTATTCTGTGCTCCCAACCATGACCCTGGTACCTCTCAAACATTTTCATCTTAGGATCTCTTACACTCTTAAAAATTACTGCACATGCCAAAGACCTCTTGTAATTGTGAGTTATACCTATCAGAATGTTCTGTATAAATAACTAAAATCGATTTTAAAAGGTTAATGTATTTATGTATTAATTCATTTAACTAACAGATTGTAAGAGTTGAGAACAGATTCTTGGTTACCAGGAGCTGTGGTGGGGGATGGTGAGTGTGGCTAATAAAGGGCCATAACCTCCCAAGGATGGAATTGTTCCCTCTGTTCTTGATTGGATCAAGGTCAATACCTGGCTGTGCTATGGTACTGCAGTTTTACAAGATGTTGCCCTTGGGGTAAACTTGGCAAAGAATAAAAGTGATCTCTCTATTATTTCTTACCACTGCATGTGAATCAATAATAAATTATTTAAAAGCAAAAAAGTTTAATTAATAGAGCAATACTAAAACCATTACATACAAACACAACATTTTTTATGGAATAATTCCATTTTCCAGAAATACATGAGCGAGGAGGGTAACAGCACTTTATAGTATTAGAAATCTCTTGAAGGGTGGACTTCCATATCTGCTTCTGCATTCAGCCCATTGCAAAATCACCTGTTGTATAGCCTTTGAAAGAGTCCACTATATACTCATGAAAGAAAGAGGACTCCAGACATAGAGAACAAACATGGAAACCAAGGGGGAAACATAGGGGTGAGTTGAAACAGGAGATAAGGATTGACATATATACACAACTATGTATAAAATAGATAACCTACTTTATAGCACAGGGAACACTCCTTAGTGCTCCATGGTGATCTAAATAAGGAAATCTAAAATAAAAAGGGGATATATGTACTGGGTTGGCAAACCCAGTATATATATAACTAACTGATTCACTTTGTGGTAAAACAGAAAGTAACGACATTGTAAAACAACTATATTTCAATAAAAATAAATAAAATTTTTCAAAAAAAGAATGTAAAAGGCAAAAACTATTTTAGTGTTATGAAAAATTTCTACTTCACTGATACCCTAAAGAAACCTCAGGGGCTCCCAGGGGTCCCTTGGCTACATTTGAAAATTGATGCCCTATGATACCCTGATCTTTACTTTGAATGTTTAATGCTGGCGTCATATTAATTGTGCTAAGATATCAGTTTCAGCTCCAAGGCAATTATTCCTACATCCCTCCCCAAATCAGCAGTGAGATGTTTGAATCCAGAACTTCTTTGGCAGCCTCAAGGATCTAACAGCTCCCCAGTGAGCACAGAGTGAGCAAAAACAAACTGTTCCAACTGCTGCAATGTGCTTGCTCCCTCTCTGCGGAAGACTGCTGGCCACCTGACTTCAAAGGGAACACTGTGTGAGGAGACCATCTGCGGGGAGAAGATAGTAAGGCAACGAGACAACCATTGACTTGAAACTTTTGTGTAAAATATGCAGATGCTTGGGCACTGGGACGCGGTGTCACTGGAAGGGAGAAAAGAAAAAGCCCCACAGCTGGCAGGGATGCTCCACAGCCCCACAGGGCTCTCTCCCACTGCCCTTGACCTCAACGCTCTGGCACCATGCCAGGGGGCCAGGGTGAAGAGAGAACTTGGAACTTCAAGATTGGCATGTTGATCTGATCTAACCCTCACTTAGATCTAAGCCATGGAGTCCAAGCCGTGCAAATATTAATAGATGGTCACACCTAAGCTGAGGAAGTTGTTCTTTGACTCTGGCAGATTCCAACAGCAGGGGACTGAAATTGAATGATGGCTTGAAGGGGCTTAGTGAGCAGACCAGATTTGAAAGAAAACTGGATAAAGTGAACACGAAACTCTGTATGTTAAACATTTAACAGAGCTACTGGGAACAATTCCAACAAGTTGTGTAAGAAATTTAAAGAGGTGAGGAAGGCATTCTCGAAAGTCTAACTTTGGGGATGGAATTAAATGAAGACAGATAAGAAGACAGATGAAGACAGATAAGAATGAGTTCTGCCTTCACCCTTTACAGTCCAAACAATTTCCCAAATTGATTTTATCTTTCTGAAACAGATATATCTATACTTGTGGATTTTTGTTTAACCTAATATTAGCCTTGATGGGGGGTGTAATATCTGCCAGGAACATTGCAATGTACTGTGTTGTGTTAGCTCAATTTTCATAAAATCTCAGAACAGCAATCTCATTATCCCTATTCTGTGGCTTCATGAATGGAGGCTTAGAGCCATTATCTGCCTTGACCTAGATCACTTCCCTAGGGTGAAGGGAGAGGAACTGAGATTCCATGTTCAAGCCAGGTTTCTTAGCTCCAAAGCCACAGTCTCATGTGCCTACCTCCTCATTTCTGTGCGTTTGATTCTCAAGTGGGTTTTATGTAACTATGTTAATTTATGCTAAAATTCCTATCCCTTTTTGGTTGTAAAGTTATAGACTATGACTGGCAAAATAATTCTTAGGCATTTTTAATGCCTTATGATCTTAGATTTGACCTAGGTTTATTTGAACTTCCCAATGTTTATCCACAGGGGTTCTTCAACAGCATTGGGGGAAGGCCTGGCAAACAGAATTCACCAAAGAGAATCATTTCCAGAAACTTTTAAACATGCAAATGACAGTCACTCTGCCTAGTTTTCTAAGCCAGTCTAGGAATTAACATGGTTAGGAGAAGTATATCCTTCAAAGGAAGATACTTCCAGGACCTGGGCAAAGTGGGAGTTTCCCAGGCTGCCATAACAAGGTACTACCACCAACTAGATGGTTTAAAGCAATAGATAATCATTCTCTCATAGGTTTGAGAGAAGGCTTTAGGGAAGTATTCTTGCCTCTTCCTAGTTCTCATGGTTGCCACCAGTCAATCTGGCTTTCCTTGGCTTGCAGAACTCCCATCTCTGCCTTAGTTGTCACACAACTAACTTTCCTCCTGTATGTGTGTATGTGTGTGTGTGTATCCAAACTTCCCTCTTCTTATAAGGATACCAGTCTCCGAACTAGAACCACCCTAATCTTTGACCACCTGACGCAAAGAGCTGACTCATTGGAAAAGACCCTGATGCTGGGAAATATTGAAGGCAGGAGGAGAAGAGGACAACAGAGGATGAGAGGCTGGATGGCATCACCGACTCAGTGGACATGAGTTTGAGCAAACTCCGGGAGATAGTGAAGGACTGGGAAGCCTGGCATGCGACACTCCATGGGGTCACAAAGAATCGGACGTGACTTAGCAACTAAATAACAAAAACAATCCAGTATGACCTCACCTTAACTTATTACATCTGCAACAATCTTATTGCCAAATAAGGTCCCATTCTGAGGTTCCAAGTGAATGAATTTTTGAAGGATACTATTCAATCCACCACAAGCATTTAGTTCATATGATTAAAGAGAAGAGTCTCAAGTTCGAGATTTGTATAGCATTTGTTCTTTTTTGGAAGGTCACAGAGTGGGCTCGAAGATTCTTACTGTCATTTCCCACATATCCTTGGCCACAGAGGAAACTAGTTGCTTAGGAGGCCCCTGGATCAATTTCTGTCACATTAAGATCATCACCCTACAAACACTGTTTTCTTCTTGGGCACATGTCTTTATCTGAAACGGTTTGATTTTTGGCTCATTGTTTTCTCTCTGCACACTAGACTGTAAGTCCTCTAAAGGCAAGGAAACTATCACTCAAATTCCCACTATAAACCTAGTACTCGGCATGTAGGCATCCAGTAAATATTTGGTGGATGATTGGGTGAATATGTAGATGAATCCAGGGCTTCAGTAGCTGACTTTGATTAGGGTTTTTGCCTATGCTGTTTATTCTACCTCCATTCATTCACTGAACATGTACTAAGTGCATACTATTTGCCAGGCACTATATTCAGCATTGAGGATATAACTGCAAACAAAAGCAGCTTATAGTCTCAGACCTCCTAGAACTTTAAACAAGTAATCTTCAAGCCATCTACAATAGAGCAAGAAGTATGCTTCGGTACCATGGGTCTATACATAATCATAGGTCAGTGCCATGGGTCCATACATAATCACAAGTCTTAGTCCTGTTCCTTCTACTGCTTACAGACAACCTTTGTATGCCAGACTAAAATCAGAGTTAAAAGTTATATTTTACGAAATCATGCCTCCATTTAGAAAGCATAAAGGAAAATACAGTCTTTATTAGTTGGTGAAAATAAGACTGTTACTGAATTAGTTGAAGTGTTGTCCTGAAACTTTCATAAGAGCGGCTGGCTTCCATTGAAGGGAAGGGAAGGGGTAGGATTCTGGGCAAGAGCCTTGGTAACAGGACTAGGAGTCAAAATTTTGACCATGCAGGAGGGAAAAGGGTAGATATTTCAGGACAAGTCTGATTTGAGCATTGGGATAAAAACCATACCGAGAAATAAACTTGAGTAAGTCAATACAGTGAGTTTACCTTGACTGGGAAAAATGATATTCAAAAAGGCACTTATTATTCCACAGAGATTCCATAATGGCTTACTGGATAAAGCAATGACACAATCAAGATCCTCAATGATCCTGACTCCCCAGAATGTTAGGCTGAATAAAATCAACAAGATAAACTCTAAGAAAAATAAATCAAAATCTTACCTTTAGATGGCTGGCATGAAATAGATTTTGATAAATTACAATATGGCAGAATGGGGGAGATTCCTTGCCTGACAGTAGTCTTCCTGAAAAATACCAGAGATGTTACGTGTCACAGGGTCAATCGGAACATCCAGTAATGTTCTCTGTTTAAATTCAGTGTGAACATCCACACCAATGGAAAATAAAATCCCAGATTACCCAACTAATAATCTCACTGTTCTTGGGACTAGTAAGGTCACAGTTACAATACTGTGGCTAAATCAGAGTGCTGCCTTTTAGGAGAGGCATATATATACTGTGGGGCTTCCAAGGAGGTGCTAATTGTAAAGAACCTGCCTGTCAATGCAGGAGATGTAAGAGATTCAGGTTTGATTCCTGGGTCAGGAATATCCCCTGGAAAAGGGCATGGCAACCCACTCCAGCATTGCTTGGAGAGTCCCATGGCAGAAGAGCCTGACAGACTATAGTCCATGCAGTTGCAAAGAGTCTGATATGACTGAGTGATTAAGCATGTACATATACACATTGTAGTTCACTTAAATGAGAAAAACTAGGATCCTACTGCAGGCGAGCAAAATTTGCCACCCCAACTTGGGTCTCTTTAGCCTGAGCATTATTTTAGACTGCGACCTCCCCTCTAACTGCCTGAAGAGTGTAGACAGAGGGCCTGTTCCAGGAAGGGAGCTGTCACCATAAACAACTCTCATATGAACTATATGAACTCATTGGTTCAGAAGGAACCAACACTGCCTCATTTTAGAATTTTATTCTCCAGAAATGTCAAAAAACAAATTTCTAGAATTTAAGCCATCCAATTTGTAATGTTTTATTCTAACCCTAGCGAACTAATACATGGAAAAATATTTAATTTGGGAACAAATCTAATTAATCACTATAATATTTCATAAAAATCCACAGAGCTAATGTTGGTTAAGATAAAATGATAGAGTCCAAGAAAAAAATTTAGTCTTTCGGATGTTTACATGACATTCCAGTCAAAGGCAACATGTCATCGATGAGGTATTGACCTCTAACCTCAGAATCAGCATGGATTACAGCAAAAAGCAGGATACATTTTGGGGTGTGACCAATCTGGGCCCCAATCCAATACTAGCTGTATGACCATGGGAAGGTTACTGAACTTCTATGGGCCTCCATTTTCTCCCTTGTAATGTAAGGATAATAATACATACTTCAATGTAGGCTTTTTTTTTAAGGTAGAAGTCATCATGAATTTATTATTTACACAGTGGTTAAGGACACGAATTCAATGGTCATAAAAGTTTCAGTTCAGAGACTGGCCACAATGCACAGGTGGATACAGACATTCCAACTACATTTCCAACAAGTCACGGTGAGGGGTTAAATACGGTGGGGGCAGTGGGGAGAGGGAAGGGACGACAACTGTCCACGATCATACTGCCAAGGACTTGGGGTTGGTGTATGGATTATTTGTTTTAAATGGAAGTTATAACTTTTAGATTTATATTCAGCATAAAATTTGGAGAAGTATTACTGAATTTTGAAGAGGGGCTTTTATAATATGGTTTTGATCAGCACACATTAACTGGAAGGGCAAGAGTCAGCAGGTTAAGATGAACTTTTGTTTACCCAGAGTTAGCTTGAGGAAACAGGAAATGGTTGCTGTTTGCACCCTTTCTTTCACCATGAATCAAATATTGTTTGTAATTCAAGTAGGACAAACATTCCAATATGTTGGATCAAGTGTCTGTGTAAGTGTGTGAATATGTGGGTATATATAGAGTATGTATGTAGCTATCCTGAGTTCCAATAAGTCTCTGTTCATCACAAGTTTTGGGCAAGTCACTTGACTTTTTAACTTAAAAAGTCTCAATTTTCTCAACAATAGAATTAATTGATCTAATTATTATCAGTTATCTAAATATTTCTCAGATTCCTTCTTTTCTTAAGCATTCCATGATGATATGACTTAGATGAATATGGTGTCTTGAAATGACAAGATTCTAGTTTTTTTAATCCAGATGACAATTGCCATTTTAAAGACATAGTACTATACTTTTACCGTTTCTTTCCTCTTTCTCTAGAAATGGTAGTACAGATTCACCTTTAAGAGATGGTAATCCCTTTGTTCTGGGGTTGCAGGGAAAGTTGATGTTCTTTTTAGTTTTAGAAAAGTAAACTAGATTTCATTCTAAAATGGAAAACTTCAAACAAGTGAAAACTAAGTGTTTGAATAATAAAGTAATAGAATAACATATCTGCAGAGAGTAAAATTAAGTTTAGCTAATCTTTAGAATTTGAGATCTGTGTGCCAGAGTAGATAAACTTCTTATGAGACCTGGAGGAAAATTTTGGCAGCTCAAGGCCTAACATGAGAAGAGGAACACAGGAGACCTTGGGTGAATTCTGTGTGTGGATATATCTAATTTGCAATTTTAAGATTGCTTTATGCATAGTAATTCATGTGTCATACCCAAATCTGCAACAAATCTTATTAAATATTATAATCTGGTTTCATCTGAAACAGTGGGAAATTGAGACAAGGGTCTCTGTCCATACAAGTGTCATGTCAGTAAAAGGAACAACAGAAGATGCCAGAAAGAACACTGTAATCAGACAGCTAAAAGTAATATGCAAAGTAAAGCTAAGTAAATTATGACAAAGAAAATCCTAGGTCCAGGAAGTATCTATGGTAAATTTTACCAAAACTAAAATAATTAATACTAATCCTTCGAAAAATATGAGACTATATAACCTTTGTTAACTCATTCTGTAAGTCTAGCATTACAGCAGCTGTGGCTACTATAAGAAAAATACCACAGATGGGGTAAATTATATTCAACAGAGATTTCTCATAGCTTTGGAGTCAGGAAGTCTGAGATCAGGGTGCCAACACACTTGGTTGCTTCTAGTGAGATCTTTCTTTTGGATTACAAACCACCAGCTTCTCATTGTATCCTCATTTGGCAGAGAGAGACCAAGCAAGGTCTCTAGTGATTCATACAAGGACATAAATCCCATTTATGAGGCTCCCACCCTCATGACTTCATCTAATTTTAATTATCTCCAAAAGGTTCTACCTCTTAATGCCGTCACATGAAGGGGTGATGTTTCAATACAAGACTTTTGGACTTAACATTCAGTCAGTAACACTTACACAATATCAGATACAGACGTCACAAGGAAACAAAATTTCAAACCAATATCCTTTTTGAATATATGGTTAAAAAAATCAAATAGTAAATAGCCATAAACCAAACTGAGCAACAACTAAGAATTAAATACCATGACCAAGTGAGATTTAACCCAGTAATTGAAGAATTTTACTATCCATAAATCAGTGTAATACAACATACTAAAAGAAGAACAGGAGAAGGCAATGGCACCCCACTCCAGTACTCTTGCCTGGAAAATTCCATGGATGGAGGAGCCTGGTAGGCTGTAGTCCATGGGGTTGCTAAGAGTTGGACACGACTGAGTGACTTCCCTTTCACTTTTCACTTTCATGCATTGGAGAAGGAAATGGAAACCCACTCCAGTGTTCTTGCCTGGAGAATCCCAGGGATGGGGGAGCCTAGTGGGCTTCCGTCTGTGGGGTCGCACAGAGTCGGACACGGCTGAAGCGACTTAGCAGCAGCAGCAGCAAAAGAAGAACAATAACTGTATGATAATTTCAATAGATGCAGGAAAAATATTTGACAAAATCCATTGTTTCCCTATAATAAAATACTATACAAAATAGAAATAGAACATCCTCAATCTAATAAAGGTCATTGACAAACAAACAAACAAAAAAACCCAAAGATCACAACACACTAATTGTGGAAGAAGAAAAGCTTTCTTCCTGTGATTAGTAACAAGATAAAGATGTTTGTTCTCACCATTTCTCTTCAACAGTGTATTGTAGGTTATAGCCAGGGAAATTAAGGAAGAAAAAGAAGGTAAAGGCATCCATATTTGAAAGGAGCAATTAAAATTATATTTACAAATGGTATATACTTGTAAATATATAGAAAATCATTAGAGAAAAAAGTTAAAGCTAACAAAAAGAAAACTCAACAAGATTGCAAGAAACAAGATCAATATAAAAAAATCAAATGTATTTCTATAAGTTGGTAAAAAATACAAAAACGAAATTAATAATTCCATTTTAATAGTATAAAACAGAATACTTAAAAATTTAACGAAATAAGTGCAGGACAAAGCACTGATAATTGTAAATCACTGAAAGAAACTGAAGAAGACAGAGAAAAATATTCTACGTTCATGGATCAGAAGACTATATATCGTTAAGACAGCAATACTTCCACAGCTGATTTACAAATTTAACAAACCCTTATCAAAATCTAAGTTAGATTCTTTGTAGAAAGTGACAAGCTGATCGTAAAATTCACATGGAAATGCAAGAAACTCAGAATAGCCAAACAATCTTTAAAAAAGAACAAATGAGAAAACTCACACTTTCCAATTTTGAACCTTCCAACACAAAACTATAGTAGTCAAGATATTATACTATTTGTGTAAAGACATGTATCCATATGTAGGTAGGCAGGTAGATATAAATATAAACTGATCAATGTAATGCAATTATAGCCCAGAAATAAACTGTTACATTTATGATAAACTGACTTACAACAATTTCAAGAAAATTCAGTGGGGAAAAAGTAACTGCTTCAACAAATAATGAGGTGATGAATGGATATCGACATGAAAAAGAATGAAGTTGGACTTCACCCTTACCTCACACCATACACAAAAATCTAACTCAAAATGAATCTAAAACTTATTACAAGCAACAAATCTACAAAACTCTTGGAAGTAAACATAGGTCTAAACCTTCATGACCATGGATTGGCAGTGATTTATTAGATATGATCCCAAAAGCACAGTCAAAAAAATCACATAGAATGACATCTAAAAGTCATTAATAAAAAGATGCTCTCTTCCAAGGAGACTATCAAGAAAGTGAAAAGCCAACCTACAGAAAGAGTGAAAATATTTGAAAAAACAACTGAAAAGTGTATAGTACCCAGAATAATTAAAGAACTCATGGCTTGACAGTAAAATTACAAATAACCAATGAGACAGTAAGTATTTAATAGACATTTTCCCCCCCAAGATAGCCAATAAACCCATGAAAAGATCTTCCAGATCATTCAGTTCAGTTCAGTTCAGTCACTCAGTTGTGTCCGACTCTTTGCGACCCCATGAACTACAGCATTCCAGGCCTCCCTGTCCATAACCTACTTCCGGAGTCCACCCAAATTCACGTGCATTGAGTCGGTGATGCCATCCAACCATCTCATCCTCTGTTGCCCCTTCTCCTTCTGCCATCAACCTTTCAGAGCATCAGGGTCTTTTCAAATGAGTCAGCTAGTCACATCAGCTGGCCAAAGTATTGGAGTTTCAGCTTCAACATCAGTCCTTCCAATGAACACCCAGGACTGATCTCCTTTAGGATGGATTGGTTGAATCTCCGTGCAGTTCAAGGGACTCTCAAGAGTCTTCTCCAACACCACAATTCAAAAGCATCAGTTCTTCGGTGCTTAGCTTTCTTTATAGTCTCACATCCATTCATGATCACTGGAAAAACCATAACCTTGACTAGACGGAACTTTGTTGACAAAGTAATGTCTCTGCTTTTGAATATGCTGTCTAGGTTGGTCATAAATTCCCTTCCAAGGAGTAAGTGTCTTTTAATTTCATGGCTGCAGTCACCATCTGCAGTGATTTTCGAGCCCCCCAAAATAAAGTCAATAAAGCCAGCCACTGTTTCCACTGTTTCCCCATCTATTTGCCATGAAATGATGGAACTGGATGCTATGATCTTAGTTTTCTGAACGTTGAGCTTTAAGCCAACTTTTTCACTCTCCTCTTTCACTTTCATCAAGAGGCTCTAGAGTTCTTCTTCACTTTCTGCCATAAGGGTGGTGTCATCCACATATCTGAGGTTATTGATATTTCTCCCAGCAATCTTGATTCCAGCTTGTGCTTCTTCCAGCCCAGTGTTTCTCATGATGTACTCTGCATATAAGTTAAATAAGCAGGGTGACAATATACAGCCTTGAAGTACTCCTTCTCCTATTTGAAATCAGTCTGTAGCTCCATGTCCAGTTTTAACTGTTACTTCCTGACCTGCATACAGGTTTCTCAAGAGGCAGGTCAGGTGGTCCGGTATTCCCATCTCTTGAAGCATTTTCCACAGTTTGTTGTGATACACACAATCAAAGGCTTTGGCATAATCAATAAAGCAGAAATAGATGTTTTTCTGGAACTCTCTTGCTTTTTCCATGATCCAATGGATGTTGCCAATTTGATCTCTGGTTCCTCTGCCTTTTCTAAAACCAGCTTGAACATCTGGAAGTTCACGGTTCACGTATTGCTGAAGCCTGGCTTGGAGAATTTTGAGCATTACTTTACCAGTGTGTGAAATGAGTGCAATTGTGCAGTAGTTTGAGCATTCTTTGGCATTGCCTTTCCTTGGGATTGGAATGAAAACTGACCTTTTCCAGTCTTGTGGCCAGTTCATTAGCCATTAGACAAATGCACATCAAAATTTCAGTGAGATATCACATCACATCTACTAAAATTGTTATAATCTGCTTCCTCTCTACAGACTACATGGTAATTTTTAGCAGTAGAAAATTGGGATATTTTATCAAGAACTCTGGGTGTTTTCTTCACTGGCCAAATGAGAGCCAGGGAGCAGGTACAGACGTCTGAACCAGCAGCAGCACAGACTGTGTGCTTATCTTATTAGAATACTTCCTTAGGATAGATTAGGGAGTAAAAGTGAAGAAGAACTAAAGAGCCTCTTGATGAAGGTGAAAAAGGAGAGTGAAAAAGTTGGCTTAAAACTCAACATTTAAAAAGTAAGATCATGGCATCCGGTCCCATAACTTCACGGCAAATAGATGGGGAAACAATGGAAACAGTGACAGACTTTATTTTTGGGGGCTCCAAAATCACTGCAGATGGTGACTGCCACCATGAAATTAAAAGGCACTTGCTACTTGGAAGAAAAGCTACAGCCAAACTAGATAGCATATTAAAAACCAGACATTAATTTGCTGACAAAGGTCTATCTAATCAGTGATACTTTTCCCAGTAGTCATGTATGGATGTGAGAGTTGGACTATAAAGGAAGCTGAAGATTTGATGCTTTTAAACTGTGGTGTTGGAGATGTCTCTTGAGAGTCCCTTGGACAGCAAGAAGATCCAACCAGTCCATCCTAAAGGAAATCAGTCCCAAATACTCATTGGAAGGACTGGTGCTGAAGCTGAAACTCCAATACTTTGGCCACCTGATGCAAAGAACTGACTCACAGGAAATGACTCTGATGCTGGGAAGGGTTGAAGGCACCAGGAGAAGGGGCAACAGAGGATAAGATGGTTGGATGGCATTTCTGACTCGATGGACATGAGTTTGAGCAAGTTCTGGGAGTTGATGATGGACAGGGAAGTCTGACATGGGGTCTCAAAGAGTCAGGTATGACTAAGCAACTGAACTGAACTGATGCCTCTGAGGTCCCAACTTTTAATGTCAGCTAAGTGTAGCCGTCTTATTGGGAATGAAAAGGGATGAAGAGTAAGGAATAGGCAAATTACTTTGTAACCACACGGCAGATGTTTTATTTCCAAGCACATCCCTTTACCAGACACTCAGGAATTGGAACATCATTGACAAATTTAGCTCACCAGCCCTCTAAAAACTCAATGCTAGACTCCGTCCACCCACTTCCATTATGAATGTAGTGCTATGCCTTGAACTCAAACTGCTTGATTAAAATAAATCACCTCCACCAATTTTATATTTAAAGAATAGATGATTTTACTACTCCAGGAAACATTCTAGTGACCAAAGAATGATGATTTTGACTCCATTTTTCACTTGTTTGACCTTTAGGGCTATTGACCTAAGAAAGGGGGTTTTTCGCAGAGATTCCTCATTAAGAGTTTCAAGCAAGGAGATCCACGAAGGAAAAAAATGATAAAGAACTATGCTATTGTTCAGAGTTATTAATGAAAAGTTTGGGGATTATTTTCATTAATAACTCTGAACAATAGCATAGTTCTTTACCATTTTTTTCCTTCGTGGATCTCCTTGCTTGAAACTCTTAATGAGGAATCTCTGAGAAAAACCCCCTTTCTTAGGTCAATAGCCCTAAAGGTCAAACAAGTGAAAAATGGAGTCAAAATCGTCATTCTTTGGTCACTAGAACGTTTCCTGGAGTAGTAAAATCATCTATTCTTCAAATATAAAATTGGTGGACATGTATACTATCATGTATGAAATGAGTCGCCAGTCCAGGTTCGATGCACGATACTGGATGCTTGGGGCTGGTGCACTGGGACGACCCAGAGGGATGGTATGGGGAGGGAGGAGGGAGGGGGGTTCAGGATGGGGAACACGTGTATACCTGTGGCAGATTCATTTTGATGTTTGGCAAAACCAATACAATATTGTAAAGTTTAAAAATAAAATAAAATTTTAAAAAAATAAAATAAAATATAATCTTATGATAAATAAATAAATACCCATTGTTTACAGGAGTTATAAATTCTGCCAAGTGACTGAATCTGTGACAAAAAGATTAGAAATATCTAAAATATGACTACATATCTAAACTATTGAGGGCCATTACATAACTGACACGCCACACTCCCTTTCTTTTATATGGACAACAAAACATAAGCCTGGGTATAAAATTTAAGATTAGGAAATTTCCAAATGATTTATTTGATATCAGTGCTCATGAGAAATATCATTAAATATCATGGTATCACTGAAATATCCACACAGAAGTTCCTGAAATGAGTCTTGGTGACACAAAGCTAAGAGGCTATTTGCTACCCTTACTACTGGCTGTATATTTCAGTAATTAAACTGACTGGCTAAATAAGCGTTACCACACAGCTGCAAAAGCCTAAAGAAACTGTAGATAAGCTATTAAACTATGATTTATGAAGTCAGCTTTTGTTCAACCAAGTGATTAGAATTTAATAAGTTAGCCTACTTAGCTCTGAATAGGATAGAACAATTCAGAAGAAAAAAATGTATGAGGAAATAATATTATGAGAAGATTTGTGTCTCATATCCTAATAGTCCATTTATTCAGTTATCAACCAATTCTTCAAAGTTCAGTAAGAGGCACATTAGGGAATATAAAGTGTCAAATATGGCCCTACACTCAGAAGGCTTGAAAAGTGAAGTGAAAGTCATTCAGTCATGTCTGACTCTTTTCGACACCATGGACTATGCAGTCCGTGGAATTCTCCACTTCAGAATACTGAAGTGGGTAGCCTTTCTCTTCTCCAGGGGATTTACACAATCCAGAGATCGAACCCAGGCCTCCCTCATTGCAGGAGGCTTAGTTAGTCTAATATGAGAACCAGATTTGTACACAAATACTCACATTACAGGACATCATGGTGTCACAAATACAACACTATGGAAATCAGATTTGGGCACAAATACTGCCAGTTAGGGAGCTAAGAAAAGACTTCAAATAAAAGTAGCATTAGTAGGGCTTTGATTGTGTACAGTGTCTGGGTATGAAGGAGACCAGAATTGAACCAAAATGTACATGGAATAGAATGTCATCCAATTTGATCAAAGTGTCTTAAGTGTGAGGTAAACTAGGGTGAAGTAGGAAATATAGCATCAAATAATAAATATCAGAGTTATGATCTCTGAGCTGTGCATAAGGCAATATGTGAAGAACAGTTTTAATTGGACAAAATTAGCCAAATATTTACCATGGGTCCACTGTGTGTCAGACATAGAGAATTATGGGAAAGAGATACATGGAAGGCAATTGTAACAGTCCACTTGTAAGTAATGAGGGCCAGGATCAAGAAGGCAAAGGTACCAGGATCAGGTACCTCACCTGTCTTGTGTACTTTTATATCCTCTGTTCTTAGAACAGTGCACACAAGTGGACGTTGGGTAGACAGAGTTGGTAGTCAATGTGTTCAGTTGCTTCAGTCATGTCCAGTTCTTTGTGACCTCATGGATTGTCACCCACAAGGATCCTCTGTCCATGGAATTCTCCAAGCCAAAATACTCCAGGGGGTTTTCATGCCCTCCTCCAGAGGATCTTTCCAACCCAGGGATTGAACTTGTGTCTCTTGCATCTCCTGCACTGGCAGGCGAGTTCTTTACCACTAGCATCACCTGGGAAGGTAATTAATAAACCCTTGTAAATGAGTAAATAAAAAATGAAATAAACAAACCAACCTCAGAGGTTTATGTCTAGGTGACTGGGGTGTTGAAGAGTCCTTTAATAAAAAATTAGAAACTCATTTGAATAAAAAGTATAAAAGTTATGACATACAGATGGCTAACAAACACATGAAAAGATCCTCAACATCACTCATTATCAGAGAAATGCAAATCAAAACCACTATGAGGTACCATTTCACGCCAGTCAGAATGGCTGCAATCCATAAGTCTACAAGCAATAAATGCTGGAGAGGGTGTGGAAAAAAGGGAACTCTCTTACACTGTTGGTGGGAATGCAAACTAGTACAGCCACTATGGAGAACAGTGTGGAGATTCCTTAAAAAACTGGAAATAAAACTGCCTTATGATCCAGCA
Organism: Bos grunniens; assembly: GCF_055505025.1. Lineage (NCBI taxonomy): Eukaryota > Metazoa > Chordata > Mammalia > Artiodactyla > Bovidae > Bos > Bos grunniens. Next base: position 117,476,282 of record NC_141194.1, on the reverse strand, counting down.
ATCCCACTGCTGGGCATCCACACTGAGGAAACCAGAAGGGAAAGAGACACGTGTACCCCAATGTTCATCACAGCACTGTTTATAATAGCCAGGACATGGAAGCAACCTAGATGCCCATCAGCAGATGAATGGATAAGAAAGCAGTGGTACATATACACAATGGAGTATTACTCAGCCATTAAAAAGAATACATTTGAATCAGTTCTAATGAGATGGATGAAACTGGAACCTATTATACAGAGTGAAGTAAGCCAGAAAGAAAAACACCAATACAGTATACTAACGCATATATATGGAATTTAGAAAGATGGTAACAATAACCCTGTGTACGAGACAGCAAAAGAGACACGGATGTATAAATCAGTCTTATGGACTCTGTGGGAGAGGGAGAGGGTGGGGAGATTTGGGAGAATAGCATTGAAACATGTATAATATCATGTATGAAAAGAGTCGCCAGTCCAGGTTCGATGCAGGGTACTAGATGCTTGGGGCTGGTGCACTGGGACGACCCAGAGGGAGGGTAGGGGAGGGAGGAGGGAGGAGGGTTCAGGATGGGGAACGCGGGTATACCTGTGGCAGATTCATTTCGATATTTGGCAAAACTAATACAATATTGTAAAGTTTAAAAATAAAATAAAATTTAAAAAAATAAAAAATAAAAAGTAGAAGAAAAAAAAGTTATTGATGTGGTATCTTCAAGGGACACTTGTGATGAAAATTCTAATTTCTTGTTCACTCATCAAGGGTTCGTGCACCTTGTACTCAGGATTTAGATGGATTCTGTTTTGCAACTGCCTTGTATCTTTATCAATGAAAAATGACTCGAGAATAATAAAAATCATCTCTTCATAGGTACGTGTCAAAAGCAAGGATGATCATTGTCAGTGAGAAGGCCAGCTAAAGAAAAGTAATTATACTGTAAATCGGGAGAAATGTGAAACGGCATTGAAAATTGATTTGTGAATAAAAATTAAATTCAACAATGACAAGAGAAGAAAATCTAATCTATGTGCTAACCAAGAGATAACAGAACCACATGCTTGCTGCCTTACAGGGCCAATCCCAGAAAGATACTGACTAGGGGAACCAGGTTACAACAACACGAGGCCAAATACTTGCTTTGACTTTGTTCCAGGATGTCAGCCTTTATGAAGGTGTCATTTTGAGGATAAATGTGAAATTTAAATAGGACAATGGGGGATAGCTTTGTTGACACACAAGCAAATACAGTTCCTTAATATGTTGAATAAAATAGAAGCAACATCCCAAATCCATTCATTTTAGTGTTCTAAGTCCATGACACAATGGATAGATGTACTGACTGTCTTTTGCTGTTGTTGTTCAGTTGTCTCTGACTCTTTGTGACCCCATGGATTGTAGCCCTCCAGGCTCCTCTGTCTATGGGATTCTCCAGACAAGAATACTGGAGTGGGTAGCCACTCCCTTCCTCAGGGGATCTTCCCAACCCAAGGATCAAATCTGTACCTCCTGCACCAACAGACAGAGTCTTTACCACTGAGACACCAGGGAAGCCCTCTTTTAGCCAATCATAAAAGAAATATGAGTTTCCATCAATACTTTACTTAGTTATTTTTGCTCTTTAATATAGGAAGTATTTAGTTATTAAAAGGGTAAGGCGAACATAAGGAAAAAAAGTCACGATGAATCTTTGCTGATAGGAAAATTTTAAGTTACTTTATGTATTTCAACAGAGCAAAATAAATCTTAATCTTCAAGTACCTAACACAATAGATAATAAGTAGGTCTCTTTTCTTCACTTCAGAATGGAAGAAGAACATAAAATTAGGGGGAGTACAGTTCAGTTCAGTTCAATTGCTTAGTCGTGTCCAACTCTTTGCAACCCCACGGACTGCAGCATGCGAGACATCCCTGTCCATCACCAATTTCCGGAGTGTATCCAAACTCATGTCCATAGAGTCGGTGATGCCATCCAACCATCACATCCTCTATTGTCCCCGTATCCTCCTGTCCTCAACCTTTCCCAACATCAGGGTCTTTTCAAATGAGTCAGCTCTTTGCATCAGGTGGCCAAAGTATTGAAGTTTCAGCTTCATCATCTTCCTTCCTTCCTTCCATCACCTTCCAGTGAACACCCAGGGCTTATCTCCTTTAGGATGGAATGGTTGGATCTCCTTGCAGTCCAAAGGACTCTCAAGAGTCTTCTCCAACACCACAATTCAAAAGCATCAATTCTTCAGTGCTCAGCTTTCTTCACAGTTCAACTCTCACATCCATACGTAACCACTGGAAAAACCATAGCCTTGACTAGACGGACCTTTGTTGGCAAAGTAATGACTCTGCTTTTGAATATGCTGTGTAGGTTGGTCATAACTTTCCTTCCAAGGAGTAAGCGTGTTTTAATTTCATGGCTGCAGTCACCATCTGCAGTGATTTTGGAGCCCAAAAAATAAAGTCAGCCACTATTTCCACTGTTTCCCCATCTATTTGCCATGAAGTGATGGGACCGGATGCCATGATCTTAGCTTTCTGAATGTTGAGCTTTAAGCCAACTTTTTCACTCTCCTCTTTCACTTTCTTCAAGAAGCTCTTTAGTTCTTCTTTGTTTTCTGCCATAAGGGTGGTGGCATCTGTATATCTGAGGTTATTGATGTTTCTCCCAGCAATCTTGATTCCAGCTTGTGCTTCTTCCAGCCCAGTGTTTCTCATGATGTTCTCTGCATATAAGTTAAATAAGCAAGGTGACAATATACAGCCTTGATGAACTCCTTTTCCTATTTGGAACCAGTCTGTTTTTCCATGTCCAGTTCTAACTGCTGCTTCCTGACCAACATAGATTTCTCAAGAGGCAGGTCAGGTGGCCTGGTATTCTCATCTCTTTCGGAATTTTCCACATTTTATTGTGATCCACACAGTCAAAGGCTTTGGCATAGTCAATAAAGCAAAAATAGATGTTTTTCTGGAACTCTCTTGCTTTTCCCATGATCCAGCGGATGTTGGCAATTTGATCTCTGCTTCCTCTGCTTTTTCTAAAAGCAGCTTGAACATCTGGAAAGTTCACTCTTCACGTATTGCTGAAGTCTGGCTTGGAGAATTTTGAGCATTACTTTACTAGCGTGTGAGATGAGTGTAATTGTGTATAGTGTAGATATATATCTATAGATATATCTATAGATATGTATCTATATATATATATCTAGCCAGACTAATCCAACAACTGTCCTAAAAACAAAAAAATAAACCTTCACATACTCCCTGTCCTGCATTCAACTTTGCATGTATAGTATGTCTGTTTCTCTTCATTTTTCCCACCTATGTGTTTACAGTACTGCCACTCTAACTCATCATCTTGAAAGGTTGTTGCTGAACCATGAAAAGATGCCAGGATTCTTGGCCTCTGGAGAAGAATTCAGTTCAGGGCCAGAGACGAAGCTTGATCACTCAGAGCTTTTGTGTAATAAAGTTTTATTAAAGTATAAAGGAAATAGAGAAAGCTTTTGACATAGGCATCAGAAGGGGGAGAAAGAGTACCCCCTTGCTAGTGTTAGCAGTGGAGTTATACACTCTCCAGTGAATCAAAAGACTCTTTGGAGGTTGTAAAGACCTCACCAGACCTACTCTCATAATTTACATTTTAAAATAACAAGATTAGCCAGAAGGTTTGGTTGCCATTTCCTTCTCCAGGGGATCTTCCCAACCCAAGGATCGAACCCAGGTCTCAGTGTTAGCAGTGGAGTTATACACTCTCCAGTGAATCAAAAGACTCTTTGGAGGTTGTAAAGACCTCACCAGATTTACTCCTATAATTTACATTTTAAGATAACAGGATTAGCCAGAAGGTTTAATCCAGAGACTGTCCTCAGGCAGGATACATTATTGTTATATAATCCTAAGGCAGGTAGAGGGGGAAAAAAAAGTTTGTCCTTTCTTCCTCCTTGAGAATTCCAGACCCCTCTCTTCTTGGGGACCCCTAGATTTCTTATCAACCTACCTAGGAAATGACTGTCTCAATGTCTCTCCTTGAATGACTAACCTCTTGAATTATTTGTATGTTTTTGCTTCTCTTGTGGTTTATTCAGCTTTCCCAATGGGTTCAGATTAATATTCTCCAAATATAATTCTGATCATAATGTTAGGTAGGTAGAATAGGGAAAAGGAGTCCCAAATGGCAGTGGCTAAAAGACAAGGAAGGGAAGAGCCCCAGAAAATAGAACAAAAGAAGGTCCAAGGACCAGAGTGAAGACTAGAGGTAGAAAAAACAGCACTCCTGGCTAAGCCCAATTTGCATAGGGCAGGCCCAGGTGGAGGAAAAAACTTATAAAAGGAGGAGCCAAAGCACTTTCTCGCTCTCTTTCTCTCCATGCCTGTGCTCTTTCTCTCTCTCTCCCTCTCTTACTCTCTCTCTTTCTCCCTCCCCCGCGTGCTCCTCCACTCTCTTCTCTTCGAGTCTTTGGGTTGGCATGCCCTCACGCTTCGAGGATGGACTCTCCTGCTATCTTCTAAATAAAATAGAGCTGTAACACTGATTTGCCTAAGAGCTATAACAAGGTTTGTCCAAGACCCAAGAGCTGTGACGCACCAAGGGCTTTAATGTCCGTTGCTCCAAATCTTTGTTGTGATGAGACAAAGAACCAAGGAACATACACTCGTGTGACAATAATATCTCAAAATCTTTATTGGTTACTGGCATTTATCTGACAGCAATTATGTTTATGTTACTGGACAACCAGTACCACACTTTTCATCAATGGGGGTCAGCTGTCACACTGTTTACCCTCAACTCAGGTGACAACTGATCATGTTCTTTTATTGCAGGGGTTCCACTCTTCACATCTTATAAACATATATATTAGAAAAGAAAGACTTGGGTTTCCCTGGTGGCTCAGTGGTAAAATTCCGCCTGCCAATGCAGGAAACATAGGTTCGATCCCTGGTCCGGGAAGATCCCACATGCCACAGGGCAACTGAGCCTGAGCTCCACAACTACTGAATCTGTGTTCTAGAGCCCAGTAGCCACAACGATTGAGCCCATGTGCCACAATTATTGAGCTTGTGCACCCTAGAGCCTGTGCTCTACAACAAGAGAAGCCACTGCAATGAGGAGCCCGTGCACTACAACTAGAGAAAAGCCCTTGCAGCAATGAAGACCCAGCATAGCCAAAAATAAACAACTTTTTTTTTTTTTAAAGAAAAGGGTTTAAAGTGAATAATCAAAGTATGATTCTAAGAAGATAGTCAAAAGAGGAAAAAATGAACAAATAAAGTAGGAGGAAAGAAATAACAAAGATAAAAGAAAAAAAAATATATATATATATCAATAGGAAAATATGTACAAAAGAGAATTGAGAAACTAAAAGTTGATTCCTGGAAAGACTAACACAATTGATAAACATTTCATGACTCCTCAAGAAAAACAGAGAAGGCAAGAATCACCCACATCGAAAATGAAATGAGAGAAATCATTACAGATTCTATAGAAGATAAAAATATATTAGAAATAACTATGAAAACAAATTTGAAAACATAAATTGATATAGACATTTATATTAAATTTATATAATAAAGTATAAGAAACCAAAACAAATAAGAGACAGAAAATGCCAAGCTAAGATGATTTCACTGGTGACTGTTCTATACTTTTATAGAAAAGTAATAACATGGATATTACATACATTCTTTCACAGAATAAGAAAGAAATATTTCCCAGTTTACACAATAAAGTCACCATTACTCTGATACAAGGATATGGCAAAAAAAAAGAGATAATTTACAGGCCTGTCCTTTTCATAAACATAGATGTTAAAATCCTAATTAAAATAGCATATGAAATGCAGTGTCATATGAAAGAGATAAGATACATTTTGATCCAAGTAGAGTTTCTCTAGGGAGGCAAATAGATTTAATATTCGAATGTCAATCAATGTAAATAACTACATTTAACATAAAAAGGAGGAAATTATATGATATCAACATATGCAGAAAAAATATATATTGCAGCAAACTCTAACCTTTTTGGTACCAGGGACTGATTTTGTGGAAGACAGTTTTTCCATGGACTGGGGTGGGGATGGTTTTGGGAAGATTCAAACACATTACATTTACTGTGTACTTTATTTCTATTATTATTACTACACCAGCTCCATCTCAGAGCATCAGGCATTTGATCCTGGAGGCTGGGGAAGCGTGATGTATTAGAATTCAACACTCATCAATCTAAGAACAAAAGGAAGTATCTTTAAGATAATAAAATATCTACAAAGTCCTTCAGCAAACTCTACACATGAGTCAAACATTGAAGGTTTTCCCTCCTGAGATCAGGAATAAGAAAAGATGAATGTAACTGACATTTCTATACAAGATTCCACTAGAATTCTGGACAGTGCAATATGTAAAAAAGAGAAAAGAAAAAATCCTTAATGATTGAAGTAGAAGGAAGAAAGCTGTCCTTATTGTCAGAGGTTGTGATTATGCAAAATGAAAAGTCAAATGAATCAAACTATTAGAAATAAGAAAGCTTTACAAGTTACTGGATGTAAGATTAATATAAACATATTTTTATTTCTGTATACTAGAACCAAAAAATTTAAGTAAAATACCATAACAAACTGCAAAAAAAAAAAAAAAAAAATCAAGTATCCAGGAATAAATGTAATAAAACTTATGAATTATGTATACACAGAAAACAATGAACTGCTGCTAAGAGAATATTTTTAAAAACCTAAATAAATATTAAGATACTTGGTGTTTTTAGATTGGAAGACTCAATATTGTGAAAATGTCATTTATCTACAAATTAATCTATAGTTTTCAATACAAATTTTAATCAAAGTTCCCTTGAAAATACTTGCAAAATTGACTAGCTGATTCTACAATTTATATGGATATTCAAAGTAATATGGATAGTCAAGATGAAATTATAAGAAGACAACTACTGGAGGAATTACATTATTGTTTATAGAGACATATTTTGAAACTAGAGTAAGAGAAAGTGCATTTGGCTTAAATAGACAAATAGGAGAGAGATGAGAAGCAAGAAACACACACAGTCATTTGACTTATGACAAAGATATCTGGTTGGTGCAAAAGTAATTTCCATTTTGGGCCATGAATTTTAAATTATTATAACTAGGTTCAAACACACATTTATTAATCAAAATAAGAACCATTACAATCAACACATTTTTGCCAATAAGAAATAAATTTGCTTAAAATTTTAGCATAAAAATCTGTGTTTCGGGATTAGATGAACTCTTGGAGAGCATTTTCTGCATCTTGCTGGTAGTGGAAATCTTTCTCTGCCAAAAGTTGTTGAAGAAGTGGTAGTCAGTTGGCGAGAGGTCAGGTGAAGACAGTGATGAGGCAAAACTTCTTAGCCCAATTGTTCAAATTTGAAGCACTGGCTGTGCAATGTATGGTCGGGAGTTGTTGGTCGTGGAAAAGAATTGGGCCCTTTCTGTTGACCAGTGCTGGCTGCAGGTATTGCAGTTTTTGGTGCATCTTATCGATTTGCTGAGCATACTTCTCAGACGTAATAGTTTTGTTGGGATTCAGAAAGCTGTAGTGGATCAGGTGGGCAGCAGATCACCGAACTGTTACCATAATCTTTTTTAGGTGCAAGTTTGTCTTTGGGAAGTGCTTTGGAGCTCCTTCTCAATCCAACCACTGAGGTGATTATCACCGATTTTCATATAAAATCCATAATCGGACCAAGAAATGGTTCATTGTTGCGTAAAATAAGAGAAGACAACACTTCAAAACAATGATTTTTTGTTTTTATTTTCAGTCAACTCATGAGGCATGCACTTATCAAGCTTTTTCACCTTTCAATTTGCTTAAAATGCTGAATGACTGTTGAATGAGTGATGTTGAGTTCTTCGGCAACTTCTTGTGTAGTTGTGAGAGGATCAACTTTGATGACCGCTCTCAATTGACTGCTGTCAACTTGCAATAGATGACCACTGCACTGCTCATCTTCAAGGCTCTTGTCTCCTTTGCAAAACTTCTTGAACCATCACTGTGCTGTTTGTTCATTAGCAGTTCCTGTGCCAAATGCATTGTTGATGTTGTAAATGTCTCTGCTATTTATGACCCATTTTGAACTCAAATAAATAACAGCTCAAATTTACTTTTTTTCTAGTATCATTTTCATACTCTAAAATAAATATAAAACACACAGCAAGTAATAAGTCAACAAAAATATAAAACAAAAAGTGCACATTAAAATTATGTAGAACATAACCACATTTAAGAATGTATTCCAACACCAAATGACTATGTTCAACAATTCAAAACTGCAATTACTTTTGCACCAACCTAATACCATTGCAAAGCAGTAGTAAAGATGTTTTCAATCCCTAGTTTTGGATAAGTTTGATATGTACATGGAAAACAATGAACTTTTTATCCTTAACTAAGACCATTCAAAACATCAATTCCAAATAGTTTCTAGTGTGAAGACTAAAACAAATCTAAGGGAAAAATATGTATATACACATATATATAGAAAATTCTAGTTTTGACTCTGGAGTACAAGAAGATTTATCTACTGATAAACCATAATTTTTTAATTAAACTTTACCAAAAATTATGAATAAGAGTATGAAAAGGCAAGCTACCACATTGGAAATTATATTTGCAACACTTATCTGACAAAAGATTTGCTTACACAATGTATAAATAACTCTTACAAATCCATAGAAAAAAATAAATTCAATAGAAAAATAAGCAATGAACTGAAAAGGCATTTTACAATATACTCAGATTGACAATAAACATTTGGAAAGCTGTTCAACATCATCTGTTAATAAGAAAAATGAAAATTAAAATTACAGTGGGATATCATCATACAGTTGTCAGAATGGCTATCATTAAAAAGACAACCAATATCAATTATTAGCAACAATATGGAGAATCTTCACACACTGCCATAAGCATGTTAATTGGCATAGTAACTTTGGAAAAATTTTTGTTAAGGTCTACTGGACATGGAACAACAGACTGGTTCCAAATAGGAAAAGGAGTTCGTCAAGGCTGTATATTGTCACCCTGTTTATTTAACTTATATGCAGAGTACATCATGAGAAACGCTGGACTGAAGAAACAAAAGCTGGAATCAAGATTGCCGGGAGAAATATCAATAACCTCAGATATGCAGATTACACCACCCTTATGGCAGAAAGTGAAGCGGAACTCAAAAGCCTCTTGATGAAAATGAAAGTGGAGAGTGAAAAAGTGGGCTTAAAGCTCAACATTCAGAAAACGAAGATCATGGCATCCGGTCCCACCACTTCATGGGAAATAGATGGGAAACAGTGGAAACAGTGTCAGACTTTATTTCTGGGGCTCCAAAATCACTACAGATGGTGACTGCAGCCATGAAATTAAAAGACGCTTACTCCTTGGAAGGAAAGTTATGACCAACCTAGAGAGCATATTCAAAAGCAGACATTACTTTGCCAACAAAGGTCCGGCTAGTCAAGGCTATGGTTTTTCCTGTGGTCATGGATGGATGTGAGAGTTGGACTGTGAAGAAGGCTGAGCACCGAAGAATTGATGCTTTTGAACTGTGGTGTTGGAGAAGACTCTTGAGAGTCCCTTGGACTGCAAGGAGATCCAACCAGTCCATTCTGAAGGTGATCAGCCCTGGGTTTTTTTGGAAGGAATGATGCTAAAGCTGAAACTCCAGTACTTTGGTCACCTCATGCGAAGAGTTGACTCATTGGAAAAGACTCTGATGCTGGGAGGGATTGGGGGCAGGAGGAGAAGGGGACGACAGGGGATGAGATGGCTGGATGGCATCACTGACTGGATGGACGTGAGTCTCAGTGAACTCCGGGACTTGGTGATGGACAGGGAGGCCTGGCGTGCTGCGATTCATGGGGTTGCAAAGAGTCGGACAGGACTGAGCGACTGATCTGATCTGATCTGATCTGACTGAAGACACCCTACCATCTGGCAACTGTATGACTAACTATATATAGCCAAGAGAAATGGATGCACATGTAGAAGAACCTAGGCAGAAGCATTTTCTTGAGCACTTGAAATCATTTACTGAAAGATCACTCTGTTTAGCCTATAGAAGACTTGAGAGCAGATGAACAGAACCACTATTGTGATAGCCACAAACTGGATAAAATTCAAATGGAAAAATAAACTGTATAGAATTCCATTGAATTCTTTACTTTACATGTAAGACCTATTCATTTATTTTTCATTGATGAATTCCATCAATGAAAAATAAATGAATAGGTCTTACATGTAAAGTTTGAATGATTCTTGGAATATATAAGCATGAATAAAGAAAGGTAAGCACAAAATAGTTAATACTGTATGTATATGTAGTAAATATTGGATGAAAATAGACACACACACATAATGTCCAGAGTAAGCAAAACTAGTCTATGGTATTAACTATCATAATAATGGTTACTTTTGAAGGAGACTGGTGAATATTGACTAGGAAAGTTAGGAAAGGATCTCATGGGCTTCTGATAATATTCTGTTTCTTGATATTCAGTTATGCAGAGGAATGCGAAGGTGACTTGAACAGGTATATTACCAGTGTGGATTCTTACAAGTGCCCCATCAATTCTTACATGAGAGGTAATGTGTTGAAGAATTCATGAGATCTAGTGGGAGAAATTTCCACTCGTTGGATAATTTTGTTTTCTTTTTATTTATATGAGTATCTTTAGAGAACTCAAATATACTCTCAAATTTCAAACCTTTCTCTGATATATGGCATTACTGAGACTGTTTCCTTTGGAAGACTGAAAATAAAATTTTTTCTAACTTTGAGGATCATCAAACCTCCTTTTCCTTTCCATTTCATATTATAAAAAGTATCAGATTAGTCTATAGATAGGTAACATATAAATGATCATTTTTAAAGCATAATGTTTGAACTGCATATTTATTTATTAAAGATGATGAATGGTACCATCATTATGGAAAATAAGGTGTAAGTTACTTCAAAAATTAAAAACAGGATTACCATATGCTCCAGCAATCCCATGTCTGAGTGCAGATTCAAAGGAAATGGAATCAATATCTGAGACAGCTATACTGTCAGGTTCATTGCCATGTTATACACAATAGTCAAGATATGTAAACAATCTAAGTAGAAAACATTTTGTATCTTTATAGAAGGTCCAATAACTCATGAAACTAGAATTTGCTTATTGTTTTAAATGTTGGCAAGCAATTATATTTATAAAATAAATTAATAGCACAGAAGCATTCATTCTTTTTTTTTTAAATCTGCACCATATGGCTTGAGGGATCTCAGTTACCCTACCAGGGATTGAAACTTGACCCCCTGCAGTGGAAGTGTGTAGCTGTAACCACTGGACCACAAGGAATTTATGGACCAGCATCTTCAAGCATGTGAAACTTAATTCCCACAGCAACCCTGTGAGATAGGTTTTATTATCACAAATGTGTAAATATGAAATTTGAGAATGAGCTTAAGGGACTTGCTCAAGGTCTAGCAGCTTCAGTGTGGAGAACCTATATTTAACTCTCTGCTTTAAGAGACTTTACTCTTCCTCTACAAGGCACTCCAACCTCTGTCTTTATGAGTCCATGGAATAGAGGAATACACCTAAAGGAGAGGTGAACAAGGAAAGCTTAATAGAGTAGGTCACTTAAGGGGAGTATGAAAGGAAGAGTGGAAGTAGGCCAACTGAAGAAGTGAGGAAAGAAGATCCACCTACATCTAGCCATGAACTTGTTCTAGAATGAAAGAAATGGCAACCCACTCCAGTATTCTTGCCTGGGAAATCCCATGGATAGATGAGCCTGGTGAGCTACTACAGTTCATGGGGTTGCAAAGAATCAGACAGGACTGAGTGACATAAAATACTGAGTTAGCAAAAAAAAAGTTTATTTGAATTTTTCCATAAGATGTTACAAGAAAACCTGAAAGAACATTTTGGCCAACCAAATGTGAGTAGTATATATTTGTTTCCCCACAAAATATATGCTTAAATCCTACTTCTCAATGTGATTTCAGGAGATGAAGCCTTTGAGAAGCAATTAGGATTCAATGAGGTCATAAAAGTGAAGCCTCAAGAATGGGGTTAGTGCTGTTTTCAGAGTCATGAGTGGTCTGGTGTCCTCTGCTCCACTCTCTACCTCATAAAGATACAAGAAGTTGTCTGTCTGCAATTCAGATGAAGCCCCTCACCAGATCCCGCCCATGATCTTGGAATTTCAGTTTCTATAAGGGTAAAAAAAATTTTTTTATTTACTGACTCATTGGAAAAGACCTTGATGCTGGGAAAGATTGAAGGCAGGAGAAGGGGATGACAGAGGATGAGATTGCTGGATGGCATCACCAACTCTATGGACATGAGTTTGAGCAAGGTCTGGGAGTTGGTGATGGACAGGGAGGCCTGGCGTGCTGCTGTCCGTGGGGTCACAAAGAGTCGAACACGACTGAGTGACTGAACTGAGGATGTAGACATTTGTAAAAAGAAAATGACTTTCAACCTAACTAAAAATTTTTTAAAAAGCAACATAAGCTGCAGAAGTACAGTTGAAAAGAACAAAAAGCAAGAAAGCACACAAATAAAGTATCTGAAAGACAGAGATGAAAAAAACTTAAATGAACTTAACTCCAGGACAAGAAAAAGCCATCAAGGGAGAGAAGAGATCCATGAATATGTTTCTCTGTGGTTGAGGAGTGGTGGAAAAAAAGTATTTGCCTTTAACTAGGATAAAAAGAAACCAGCCAAATTTAGTAAGTTATATTGCTTACACACTGGCTGGAGTGATAGATTAAGATTTGATTAAAATTTCAATGAGCTCTCAAACAGTGAGATTGCATCCATCTGCCAAATCTTTCCTAAGGGTCTTCACTGACTACACGGAGGTACTTTCACAAAAGCTTGGGTGACAGCAAGAGAACTGAAAGAAATCCCTTCTAAATACTGGTTCTTCATAAATGGTCAGTTAGCCAATTGCCTTCTGAAGACTGATGGCCAGGCAGCAGGGTAAAGAGAGATAGTCTAAGGTACAGAAAGCATGGAGCAGGAATGCAAAACAAAGAGGATTCTGAAGTTACCTGAAATGTCGGATTCTATCCAGCTATGTTAACTCTGGATTGTTACACAATTTGAATGATTCTTACCACCATTATATTAAGCAAAAGTAGACAAGCAAACACACATGCATGCATACACACAGATATACACACACACATACATACTGCACAAGTTTGGTAATATGAAGTCAACAAATAGCCAGAAGTAAGCTCATGAGATAACTCAGAAGTGGCTGCTTATAGGGGTCAAGAGAGGGATTACTGGTATTAGACAAGAGAAAATTTATGCTGACATGGAAATGTTCTCCATCTTGTTTCAGGTACTTGTACCAAGAGCATGCACAATTGTCAAATTCATGACTGTCAAAAATTTATGAGCTATACATTTGTTGTTGTTTAGTCACCAAGTTGTGTCCGACTTTTTGTGACACTATGGACTATAGCCTGCCAGCCTCCTCTGTCCATGGGATTTTTCAGGCAAGAATACTGGAGTGGGTTGCCATTTCCTTCTCCAGGAGACCTTCTCGACCCAGAGATCAAATCTGCATCTTCTGCACTGCAGGTGGATTCTTTACCATTGAGTCACCAGGGAAGCCCACACATGTGATTATTTGTAAGTTAATCTTAATAAAAGTCAACCTTTGATTTTTCTCCTTGAACAACTCATTAAAATATCAATGTCAATACACCATAACACCCTCTCCCCAGTTATTTCCTTAGTCCTTCTAGACATTTAACACCCATTCTCCATGAGATGAGACAGCATTGTTTGCTTTCTTCATTAATATCAGTAGGCCAAAAATACTGCCTTACACATAGTGAGTGCTTAATATTTAATAAATGGATGGGCTTTAAATAAACTGAAATTTATTAGAATATATTCATTACATTGAATCTGTAATGTTATTCCCATGTAGCCAAAGAAAAGGTGCACTTAGAGACACCTAGGTAAAGGGGTTAGTGTGTTACTTTTCATTGGCACATGTGGAATTAGTAGATGGCATTCTCTTTTTCTGATATAAGGGATAACTTTTTTTAAGCATCAGTATCTCAGAATGGCATAACTATTAAACATTTATCTTACAGTGAACTTTAATTGAAGGACATACATCAAAATTATGGGGGTCAATTAAGGAAAATAAGTCAAACTAATCCATGTTATATTTGAATCAACTAACAATTATAATTAACATTTAATTAGTCAAACAATGAATCTGTAAATACCAGTGTGAGATTTGCCTATAGCTTCAGAGAAAACCAGTGATTAACAACTATGCCAACAGATATGTTTGAATGAGAGAGGTGGGGGGAGGGAGACCTAGGAAATTGTTCCCTCTTAAAGTTTTCCTTTGTTAGATATAAACACAATAGTGTTTTGAGTTCATAAAAGACAGAATATTTGCACATTTTCCATGGATATTAGTATGGAAGTGGTTCAAAACACCTCTGATAGATTCCCTGGAAGTAAATCACAAACTTTTTTTGTAAGATTCACCTGTGATTCTGGGCTTATCACTTAATATATTGATGTATTTCCTGTCAGTCTTTTCACATATGAATTTTTAATAAAAATAAATATGCAGCTATGTGTACAATGACCATGGTTTTAATAATCCAGTTTTGTGACTTAATGTAACTTGATATTTTGGTTTTTTAAATTTAGTCTTTTCATTGATTCATTCATACTTAAGAGATACTATGTTGGGTGGTGTTATAGAACTTGTACACATACAACTTCATGCTCAGCTTAGGATTTGAAGGAGGTCTCAAGCTCTTGTACATGTTTTTGTTTTTGTTTTTGTTTTTTTAAAAACATACCCAGAGGGGTCAGAGAAACTCCTGGAAACACTGGATAGGATTATTCTGGAATATGCTGGTAATTCAAAGAGATCATGATGTGCTTCTTTCGAATCTCTGATAATTTTACTGATAATGTTACAAATCCAACCAGTCAATGTTGCCAATAATACTGTATTAATACAAAGAATACAGGCAGTCCTTGTTGAACAAACAACCAAAACCCCACTTCATACACACAGTGACAAAGGTCTTTATTAACAGTGGAACTGAAATGAGGAGTTCAATATGCTTCACTTTGCACGGGAAGTTTTGTGCCTTATATGGTCAATAGATACTTCTTTTAGAGTTTTCTATATCACTACCTCTAGAAAAAAGAATTAGGCTTAAAATTTCTCCTACACGTCTATCATAAATCTTTGCAATTATAAGATGAATTACAATTAAATAATTCACCTAATATCCTGAAACTTCTCAGTTCATTTTTTACCTTCTCTCAACCAATGATCTATTCATCCACACAACCTTACTCACCATGTACCACAGACTTTGCTTAAATCGACAACTAAAATCTCTATAATCCCATTTTTCACTCTATTTTATATATTTCCAGGTTACCTCTTCTAGTATCTTGCTAATGTCTGCTTTCTCATATGACTCTCTTGATGTCCTTTCTGCTCTCCTAATCCAGCTTAATTCATGTAATTTTATGGTGAATCACAAAAATGACACTCATTTCCTAATTCCCTTGTCCCTCCCTTTACTCCTAGTATTCTTATGGTAGAACTAACAAAACTAGTGAAATCCTGCTTCCTACAAAGTGCAGAAGGATACGGTTGGAGAGAGATCTATGCTGATGTGTTTTTCTTGTAGTACATTGTTTAGTTGCTACTGTGTCTGACTCTTTTGTGACCCCATGGACTGTAGCCTGCCAGGCTCCTCTGTCTATGGGATTTCCCAGGCAAAAATACTGGAGTGGGCTGCCATTTCCTTCTCCAGGGAATCTTCCCAACCTAGGGATCAAATTTGCATCTTCTGCTTGGCAGAGGGATTCTTTACCACTGAGCCACCTGGGAAGCTCATATGCTGATCTCACTTTAAATTCATGTTCATTAATTTCAAATGAGTCTTTATTGCTGCCAAGTAATTGTAATACATTTCCTACTCCATTCTCTCTCAACTCACAGGTTATTTCATACCTTTTCTCCTTCCCTCAAAAACTCCCAATGATTCCTCTCCTATCTTTACAATCAGCTGATGATCTTGCTACCTATTTCACTAATGCTCAAGTGATCAAAAGAAATTCCAAAAAAGAAACTAAGTTCTTTTCCCGCAAACAAAAAGGGGATTCCACGGGACCCCACCATCAAATCTACATAGTTGCCTGCATCTATTCCTATATACTTTCTCATCATAAAAGCCACGTCCATTTCAACATTTTCTGCAGTTCTGTGCTTTTCCCTAATCCCCTAATACATACATATAAATACATTTCCCAGAAAGTTCTCCATAACTGTAGACCAATGTATCCTCATCAACCTCTTGACTTGAGTATCTAACAAAAGTCTTAGCTTGTACAGAAGTGAACTGTTGACCTTCTTGTCAAACCTGCTTAAGCCATAGTCTTTCTCATCTCAGTTTATAGCAACATTGTCTTTCCTAATTGCCATAGCTAAAAACCTCAGAGGCATCTTTGGTCTGTGTTTCCCCCTCTCCATGTCCATTTATGAGAGAATCTTGATGCCAGGGTTTGAATTGTGCCTGCATTCCCCCCAAAATACACTGGAGTTCTCACTCTCAGTACCTAAGAATGTGACCTTGTTTAGAAATAGTGTTATTGGAGATGTAATTACTTAAGATGAGGCCTTACTCATCTTAAGAGTAAGGCTGGTCCCTAATCCAATAGGACCAATATCCTTATACAAAGATAACCACGTAAAGACAGAGACATACAAGGAGACAGCCATATGATGATGAAAGCTGAAACTGGAGGGATACAGGGTGCTTCCCTGGTGGCTCAGTTGGTAAAGGATCTACCTGTGATGCAAGAGATCACCTGCAGTGCAGAAAACGTGGGTTTGATCTCTGGGTCAGGAATATCCTCTAGAGAAGGAAATGGCAATGCACTCCAGTATTCTTGTTTGGGAAATTCCATCGACAGAGGAGCTTGGTGGTTTACAGTCCATGGGGTTGCAAAGAGTTAGACATGACTGAGTGACTAAACCACCACCACTAGCTACAAGCCAAGGGAAATTAAAGATTATTGGCAAACAACCAGAAGCTAGGATGAGGTGAAGAAGGATCCCCTGCATGTTTCATC
Source organism: Bos grunniens (assembly GCF_055505025.1). Classification (NCBI taxonomy): domain Eukaryota; kingdom Metazoa; phylum Chordata; class Mammalia; order Artiodactyla; family Bovidae; genus Bos; species Bos grunniens. The sequence goes on along the minus strand of NC_141194.1, from coordinate 117,459,141 downwards.
AGCTCCACTTCTACTTCCCTAATTTAATGGGTCTTGTATGAACTTGTTTAATGAGAGTAATATGCTCCTGGAAACCTTGCCTCTATGTGAGATCTGCCATTAAATTAGCATCGAAACATGTATATTATCATATGTGAAATAGATCACCAGTCCAGGTTCAATGCATGAGACAGGGTGCTCAGGGTTGGTGCACTGGGATGACCCTGAGGGATGGGATGGGGAGGGAGGTGGGAGGGGGATTCAGGATGAGGAACACATGTACACCCATGGCTGATTCATGTCAATGTATGGCAAAAACCACTACAATATTGTAAAGTAATTAGCCTCAAATTAAAATAAATTAATTAATTAAAAAAAGAATATCAATTTTCATACCAATAATTATGAATTCCACACCAGTCAACAATATCTAAACATTTATCACAGATAAGAAAAATAAAGGTTAAACAATGAAAATCAAGCTGACATAAGCAATAAATAAAAATTTCAATTTAATCTGTTTATATACAAAAGTGGAATGTGGTGAATGTTTCTATAGCCGCCAAGGGAAGGAAAAAGAACTTGATAATGGATGGTGTTTGGTGGAGTGGCTGAAAGAGACAAAGATCCTTTGCCAAGTTGTGAAAAATCAGCCATTCAATAATTTATACCCAGCAGGGCAAGCCAATGCAGAAGCTAGGTCAGTATCTTTCACTTTCTCACTCATCTTTATCATACATATTTTTGACTTAATACCTAAAGGTATTCTTTTTTTTTCCTTCTCTCTGCACTATTTTCTTCAAGTTTGCAACCAGTTGGCAGTTCATATTACTCTGGCATTTAATTGCATTAAAAATAATGTTGTAGCATAGGAAAATATTCAGAAACCTAAGATCATGGCATCCGGTCCCATCACTTCATGGGAAATATATGGGAAAACAGTGGAAACAGTGGCTGAATTAATTTTTTTGGGCTCTGAAATCACTGCATATGGTGATTTGAGCCATGAAATTAAAACATGCTTACTCCTTGGAAGGAAATTTATGACCAACCTAGAAAGCATATTCAAAAGCAGAGACATTACTTTGCCAACAAAGTTCTATCTAGTCAAGGCTATGGTTTTTCCAGTGGTCATGTATGGATGTGAGAGTTGGACTATAAAGAAAGCTGAGCACCAAAGAATTGATGCTTTTGAACTGTGGTGCTGGAGAAGACTCTTGAGAGTCCCTTGGACTGCAAGGAGATCCAACCAGTCCATTCTAAAAAGATCAGTCCTGTGTGTTTATTGGAAGGACTGATGCTGAAGCTGAAACTCCAATACCTTGGCCATCTGATGCAAAGAGCGGACTGATTGGGAAAGACCCTGATGCTGGGAAAGATTGAAGGCAGGAGGAGAAGGGTACGACAGAGGATAAGACGGTTGGATGGCATCACCAACTCAAAGGACATGGGTCTGGGTGGACTCTGGGAGTTGGTGATGAACAGCGAGGCCTGGCGTGCTGCGGTTGACGGGGTCGCAAATAGTCAGACACGACTGAATGACTGAACTGAACTGAACTGATAGGAAAACAACTTAGGGCAAAATAAACATTGAACATGAGAACACTTTTAACTCCACGGAAACAGTTAACAGGCACAGTTGACTGAAGAGCAGTTGTTGTTCAGTCGCTAAATCATATCAGAATCTTTGCAACCCCATGGACTGCAGCACACCAGGCTTCCCTTCCTTCACTGTCTCCTGGAGTTTGCTCAGACTTATGTCCGTTGAGTCGGAGATGTTATCTATCTCATCCTCTGACACCCTCTTCTTTTGCCTTCAATCTTTCTAATGAGTTGGCTCTTCACATCAAGTGGCCAAAGTATTTGAGCTTGAGTTTCAGTATCAGTCCTTCCAATGAATATTCAGAGCTGATGTCCTGTAGTTTTGACTGGTTTGATCTCCTTGCAGCCCATGCGACTCTCAAGAGTATTCTCCAAGATCACAGTTTGAAAACATCAGTTCTTCAGTGCTTGGCCTTCTTTATGGTCCATCCCTCACATCCATACATGACTACTGGAAAAACCATAGCTTTGACTATACAGACCTTTGTTGATAAAGTAATGCCTCTGCTTTGTAATTTGTTGTGTAGGTTTGTCATAGCTTTCCTTCCAAGGAACAAGTGTCTTTTAATTTTATGCCTGCAGTCACCATCAGCAGTGATTTTGGGACCCAAGAAAATAAAATCCATTACTACTTCCTGAATAGCAATAAAATATGCTGTTGTTTTTTTAATATCCCATTCATGTGGTATGCACCTACCAAGGAAAATTTTTCATTTGTTCAAGTATTGTACATGACTCAAGTATGTTCCATAGTTTCTGACTAGCAAATCAATATCTCTGTCTGAAAATCTAATGGCAAAATATCATATTATTATATATTTATTTAATGCATTTTTGGGGAAAAAGCCTTTACAGCACCACTGATTCCCCACCCTGGAAAAATGACCTACATTTTCAAGAGTTATTATAGCAAACACATTAACTGACTAGGCATTATGTGAGCTAAGTTTGTTTCATTCAATGTTACTCACATTAGTAAGTCTAAATAGTACTTCTTTCTGACAAGGCCTAGGATTATAACTCGACTCTCTAAAGGGTCTCCCAGTATCAGTCAATAGCTACTTCTTTCAGCAAAGGGTGCTATTCTTTATTGGAGAAGAACTAAATCATATCTGGGGTTTTCACAACTTTTCTTTCTTGTTGCTGCTGCTAAGTCACTTCAGTCGTGTCCGACTCTGTGCGACCCCAGAGACGGCAGCCCACAAGGCTCCCCCGTCCCTGGGATTCTCCAGGCAAGAACACTGGAGTGGGTTGCCATTTCCTTCTCCAATGCATGAAAGTTAAAAGTGAAAGTGAGGTCGCTCAGTCATGTCTGACTCTTCACGACCCCATGGACTGCAGCCTACCAGGCTCCTCCATCCATGGGATTTTCCAGGCAAGAGTACTGGAGTGGGGTGCCATTGCCTTAGCGCTTTTAAAAAAGTTTAATCACATGCAATGTAGCAAAGATCACAGATATCAAATCTTTGAATCTACTGGGCTCTATTTACAAATAAACCACATCAACTCATTTGGCTGAAGACACTACCTCTGGTCACACTCTCCATCCTTACTGAAAAAGTTTTAAGATTGTTAAATAAAAATATATGATGCCAGGCTCAATTTGTATTTCAGATAAACAAAAGAATGGGACACACAATAATTGGGTGCAGTACTTGGGACAGACTTTTACTAAAAAGGTATTTGTGGGTTTAGGGTTTTTTTTTTTTTTTTCTTTTTTTTGCCACACCTCAAGGTACATGGAATCTTAGTTCCCCCATCATGGATCAAACCCACATCCCCTGCACTGGAAGCACAGAGTCTTGACTACTGGTCAACCAGGGAAGTCCCAAAAGGTATTTATTATTTACCTGAAAATCACATTTAAGTAAGTACCCTATATTTTATCTATCAACCTTATTACTAGACAATACATATACTCAAAGGGACTTCCTCAGTCATCAGGGAGTGAAGAATCTGCTGTCCAATGCAGGAGACATGGGTTTTATCCCTGGTCAGGGAACTAAGATCCCAGCTGCTGCAGGGCAACTGAGCCTGTGTGCTGCACCTAGAGAGAAGCCCCTGTGCACCACAACAAAGACCTAGTAGAGCTAAAAACAAAACAAACAAGACACCTACCAAAGATTTACGTTCTACCTCTCACACCACCTCAATTATTGCTCACATCCCTCCCAAGAGGCACTTAATCCCTAAGCACCAGGGGTTCTTTAAGTACATGATTTGCTTAATACACATGTACAGGAACATGTAGATCACTGACTATCCTGGGACCACAGGATAAATAAATCTCATCTCCCAGCCTAGCAGAGCACACCCTCCAGAGAAGAAGGCAGACATGGAAACAAATACTGATAAAACATTGCACTGAGAATAGCAGCATCAACAGATTCTGTGGGAAGCACGGAAGAAAAGAAGTACATAACAAATTATTTCTGAAACCATAACTAAGATTTTCCAAGTTTACAAAAGTCTGTAATAAACAGATGTGTACGACATCTCTTTGGATGATATGCACGTTTAATTGTTAAAGCACCTCTTTGAATCTTTAAATGCTGGGATACTGCTGGAAAACCCAGGCCCTTGACTGAAAAAAATGACATTCGCCTGTGTTAAAGACAGATGGTTAGGGCCTCTTTAAACCATGCAATCTATCTAAATATATCTTTATTTTCAGTGTCTATGCACACTGCTGGTTTATGGTCCTTGGTTGGAATGTTAGCCAAGTCATTTTGTGCAAAAAAGGAACTGCGTAGGCTAAAGCTTGGATGAGCTCACTAGAAATTACTTTCTATTTTGGGTCTCTAAGCGACTGTGGTTTGGGGATCATAAAATAAGATGGCTTTGTCTTTGGTCACAGCCTGTGTAAGTTTTACATACAGAAAAAATAGAGGAGGTTGTAGACAATAGCTTGAGAGAAATAGAAAGAGAGCTATGGAAGAAGGGCCTTGGAATTGCTTTTGCTTCTCTCACTGGCCAGCTGGTAGTAAAACCTTAAATTGACCAATCCCTACTTACACAAGAAAATAGCCTGATTATCGTTTATCTAGAGAGTTTGAATTAGACTTCCTATTGTTTCTTTGTACTGGACAAAGAAAGACAAGCTTAAGATAATCTATCAACTTTTATCAAAATATTTCAGCACAACAAATGCTAAAATTATCACAATGTACAGGTTTAAATCCAGTTGTTTCATTTTTTCATTTGCAATAACATGGATCATGTTGAGTAATTAATAATCTATATTCATAAAGTTTCTATTATGAGTTGGGGTCTAGACTATATCATTTTCATCATTCATAGTTAATGTAGTCAAAATAAGCTTCATCATGATTCATTCTACAGAACAAAAGATTTGCTATACTAAATCAGTAAGTCTCTCTCCTGCACATGAGCACACTCTCCCTCTCTCCCTCCTCCCCTTGCCATCTCCCTCAGTGTAAATCTTCTAACAAAGGCACTCAAATCGCAAGGGGTTTAGGTTTGGTCAGGCCACTGAAATCAATTTGGCACCAACTCCCACCTGCAATGTAGGACATTATTCCTTTAGGGACCCCCAAGTGCTCACAGACAGTCTGCTCCCAAGCTGCCAAGGAAAAGTCAGTAACTGTGCAACAGGTACCAATATCCCTTGAATGGATGGCAATTCAATGAATGGCATACTCATTTCACATCTAGGTATGTCAAAGGTCCCCAAAGTCTGTCTCTTTCTCCTTACTGAGACTCAGGAATCAAACTCCAATCTTGATGAGGCTTTCTCCATCAGATCGGCACTTGGGACCAGTGGGATGGTTAAGACTGAGTCCATCACCTGAATTCTAAATTAAAAAAAAAAAATTAGTGTGTGTTTTTGAAGAAACACTTCTTTGAGTAACTGATCTTTGTGGCCTTGGACTCTCATATTCTTTCTGGTACTTTTCTTCTTTATGGATCATATCTATTTTTTTTCTTTTCCATACACAAGAATAAGAGAAGCTGCTCAAATATACCAAATGTCAAGAAAACAACATTGGAGAGACAAGAGTAAATTTAGTTTTTAAATCTTTACTAATAGTCAAGAAAATATTAATGTATCAGGTTCAATTAATTCATTTGTTCATTCTAATATTTATTTAATGCCTGTGAAGCTACCAGGCATATTTTAGCATCACAGCTGAAAAAAACAGAGAAAGCTTATTTGGTTAATATCAGCAATCTTAAAAGTTACAAGCCATTGAACTCCAAGCCAGGATTCTAAAACATTGGTTTGCTCTAAAAATCAAGTATTTTGATGAGTACAACTTATTAATGTATCTAAGTATATAAAATAGGCTTGGAATTGACCAGATGGGATAGAAGATATTATCCTATGCAAAAAAAAAAAGACCAGAAAAAAAGAAACTATATGGTTTCTTCAGGGGAAAAGAAGTTGATTAGTTTTACTATATAATGTTGCTATATGTAGTATCTCTACTAAGATTCCTCCCAATATCCTGCTCATAACTGACTAATTACTACAAAGATATCTGCAGATTCAACAAACTGCTATTGGAAAATACTCAAGAAAAAAACTCCAGAAAGTCCCCTAAAGCAAAGATTAAATCTGCCATGCATCAGCAACTATTTGTATAGTATGCACACAGTATTTACAAGTCTTGTACACTGTTGGTGAGAATGTAAGTTAGTAAAGCCACTACAGAAAATAGTATGAAGGTTCCTCAAAAAACTAAAGATAGAAACACCTTCAGTTCAGTTCAGTCGCTCAGTCATGTCCGACTCTTTGCGACCCCATGAATTGCAGCACGCCAGGCCTCCCTGTCCATCACCAACTCCCGGAGTTCACTGAGACTCACGTCCATCGAGTCAGTGATGCCATCCAGCCATCTCATCCTCTGTCGTCCGCTTCTCCTCCTGCCCCCAATCCCTCCCAGTATCAGAGTCTTTTCCAATGAGTCAACTCTTCGCATGAGGTGGCCAAAGTACTGGAGTTTCAGCTTTAGCATCATTCCTTCCAAAGAAATCCCAGGGCTGATCTCCTTCAGAATGGACTGGTTGGATCTCCTACCACCCATCAATTCTACTCTGGGGCATGTATCCAGAAAAAATGAAAACATTAATTCAAACAGACACATGCATCCCAATGTTCATAGCAACATTACTTACAATAACTAAGATATGGAGACTCAACAGAGAAGATTGGATCACACACATACAGGAATTGTATTTCTTTTTAATGTTTTTAATGCCATTAAAAAAAAAGAATGAAATTCTGCCATTTGCAACAATGTGGATGTACCTCAAGGGTATTATGCAAAGTGAAATAATTCAAAGATTAACACTGTTATTACCTATATGTGGAACCTAAAAAGCAAAAAAATGAATGACTTTAACACAACAGAGACAGACTCATGGATATAGGAACTAACTAGTGCTTACCACAAGTGAAGGGAACAGAGGAGGAGTGAGACCGGGGTAGGAGATTAAGACACAAACTGCCATGGATAAAAGAGATAAGCCACAAAGATACATTATACAGCACAGAGAAATACAACCATTATTTTGTAATATCTTTAAGTGGATAATAATTTATAAAAATATTGAATCATTATGCTGCACACCTGAAACTAATATTGTAATCTTATATATCCCAATAAAAATTTTAAAGACAATTCCAGAAAGCTTCAAAGAGCAAAGCTTGACTTTGCCGTGCACCAGCAACTATTTTCACAACATTTACAACTACTTACATAACATTTAGGTTGTGTTGGGTATTATAAGTAATCTACACAAGATTTAAAGTACACAGGAGGGTATGAGTAGATTAAAATATTATGCTATTTTATATAATGTAGGGGTCTCCAACCTCCTGTTAGGAACTGGGCCATACAGCAGATGAGCAGCAGGTGAGCAAGGAGGCTTTATTTGTATTTAGTGCTGTTCCCCAATGAGCTTGGGTCATGCCAAAACCATCCCCCCTCCCTTGGTCCATGAAAAAAATTGTCTTCTACCAAACAGGTCCCTGGTGCCAAACCTTGGGATCACTGATATAAGGGACCTGAGCATCTGTGACTTTGGTATATGGTTGTGTAGGGGTGGGGGCGTTGTCCTGGACCCAATCCCTGGTGAAAACTGTCACAGGAGTAGCTTCTGGGGCAAGAATTCTCCATAGCATCTTCAACATATTAGCCTTATTATTTCTTGCCTCAGCTCCCTAATGACCTCCCTCTTCTACTCCTCATCTTTCACTTGGCATTTCCCTCTTCCCAGACTTATGACTTAGGCTTGCAATTGGTCCTTATTGGCTGGGCTTAACCTTTAGATTTAATCACCATATTGTGTATTACTGAACCTTGTTGACTGACTATTGTGAGCACAGAATCAATGAGAATCAAAGGATCCAGCTCCCCTCCTTCTGCCCTAGAAAACTGAAAATCCTGAGAGGTAATAGTGCAAATATAGTGCAAAAATGGTCCTCTCGAAGGAGATGGCCATCTCAGTGGAATCCCATATCAATGTAGCCAATGTGAACACAGCACTACAGCCAAGATCAAAAAACCCCAGAGGATTCCTTTTCTTTTCATCTGTTATTTCATTTTGTCATTCACTTATTCAGTAAATGCGCAGACTACGAGTTATATACCAATGCCAGTGCTACATGATGGAGAGAGGGAACTGGAGTGGATAAAGCATTTCCTGAGGGAACATTCACGTTAGTAAACACACTTGTAAGTAAATAATTAATATCAGATGTGAAAAATATTACTGTAGGAGAAATACAGGGGACTCTGGAAACACAGAAACAAACAAACAAACAACAATACTTCATCTAGACTAGAGAAGTCATAGAAAACTTCTCAGAGAAAAGATGGCCCTAGTGGAAATGACACGGGCTATGGGCTAGGAGAGCGGGAAGAAGAGAGCAGCACACAAGCCTGAGGGTAAGGAGGTGCATGGCGCTCATGGGGACAAAGACACCTGGTCCCTTCTTTCCGACTGGAACATAGAGAGCAAGGGAGGAAGTGGTAAGAGATAAGGCTGGAGAATGTGACAGTCCCAGATCATAGGGCTTTAGGACCATGTGTGCCTCAGTAAGCTCCTAGGCAGGAACAGTGACACTATCTAATGGTTTCTGTTTTTTCAGCTGTCTCATAGAGAAAGGATTCAATGAAAGAGGAGGTGAATCTACACTGAGGACAGGGAGACAGACGAGATTAATTCACTCACTGCTCAAAAGGATTAGCTCGGCCGCAATGTGATGCTGAAGACCATTTTTCCTACTGTCTCACATTAGAATGGGATGAGTCCACTGAAATGATTCTGTGGATGAAAACCCTCAAATGCCCTTAGAGGAATCTCTGGCCCAAGGAATAGGTATTCACATCTTAGGCTCCAGACACCTTCCTGTAAGTAGTGGAGCACAGTCTTCAGTCTTCAGGCATTATCTTCTTTCTGTCTTGAATTCTGTCCTTCTCACATTGACCTCTAAGCTCCTTTTCCCTGCAGCAATTCCTGTCTATTCTGAATTCAATCTCCCATTAAGTAAAATGTCCGCTGTAATTTCTGAAGGAGTTCAGAACAAGCCTCTCCAAAACGTACCACTGTGGCATGTGCACAATTTTCAGCTAATGGCAATCAGACTTTGTGGGCTCAAAAGAAACTTGTGTCCCTCCCTTAAATACCTAAAAGAATTTCAACTGGGGGGCAGATTTTATCTGAGTGATCCATGTGTGTGTGCTGGTGGTGGTTGTTCAGTCACTAAGTCGTGTCTGACTCCTTGTGACCCCAAGGACAGCAGCATGCCAGGCTTCCCTGTCCTTCACCATCTCCCAGAGTTTGCTCAAACTCATGTCCATCAAGTTGGTGATGCCATCCAATGGGGAATCATTTAATTACCCAACATCCTCTCTTATTGTTCTGTCCTCAGATGCTGCAGGCCCCTAACTCATTCCTTGGCTTAGGATGGCAAATACACATCATTTTATCTTTCTGTCTTTGAACTGCTCATGTATATGGGGATCCTGTACATATGAGTTTTAATTTGATTTCCTCCTATTAACCTGTTTCGTGTCTATTTAATTATTAGACCAGGTGAAAGAACCTTTCAAGGGTAGAGGAAAATGACTTCAACTCAGTGCCTGACTGTGATGATAACCCATGCCATGTCCCAGGCTGCCTTGGCTGAGCCTTGACCTGGTCCCCAACACAAGTTAATGAGTTTGAGAAACTCAAGCCTCATGAATACAAAACCTCTGAGTTGGTTTGAGGTATGAAATCACCAACAGGGAATACAAAAGCAAAGGGTGAAGAGTGTTAACATAAAAAATAGCACCTGTTTGGAAGACAAAGAGAGGGGATCACCTTAAGATTTGCTGTTAATTCTCACAACGGGAGAGAGTAAGCTGGGGTGCCAGTTGTACCTCAGCTAAAGAAACACAGTTGTTTCAACGAAAGGTCTCTTAGGAACAACAACAAAAAAGAAAAATCAGGCCTGCCATTTTGATTGGCTCAAGGAACAAAATGTGGAAGGAATACTGGGATTCTATAATGTCTCTTATTTCTACCATTGATTTCAAAACAATAAACTTAAATGAGGTAAAAATTGGCACACACATTTAAAAGTATTTCAGAAAGGTATATTTCATTTTATTTAACTCATGACCACATAGTCTATCCTTGTTCAGAGCTGCTTTATTAAATGATTAAGAGGAATTGATGTTTAACAAAACACAATATTGTGGGCACTGATTTTGTTCTTTCATAAATATGCTATTAAAGTATATTTTGCAGAAAATACTCTTGAATTCAGCAGCACAGTCCAGGTGTGCTCTCTCTGCAAGAGAAAAGGCTTCTATTTAATGCCTACTTTTTGAGAAACCTGTTTTCTAAGGGTGGGAAGAACCTGTGACTGCAAATCAAAGCCCCCTCTTGGACAGCTGCCCGATTCAATTCCCAATGACACAGTTCAAGTTGGAAGCTGCAGATGATGCAAATGAACATCTGTAGTGCATCCTGACAAACCTCTTAGATAATTCTCAGCGAATTTCAGTTTTCAAGTCCTGTTCCCTTCATGTTATTGTCTAAGAACTATCATTTTAGGACTATCAGCTTCAGTACAACATACACTCAAATCAACTTCTGCTGCTGTTGCTGCTGCTAAGTCGCTTCAGTCGTGTCTGACTCTGTGCGACCCCATGGACAGTAGCCCACCAGGCTCCTCTGTCCACAGGATTCTCCAGGCAAGAATACCGGACTGGGTTGTAATTGCCTTCCCCCAAACCAACTTCTACACCATTCTAATATGAAAATTCAATTACCCAAGCATGAGGATCACAAAGGCTTCAATATTCTCTTCTTATCATATGTATTTCATGTCAGTGACACTTTTTGTGCTTACCCCTGGTTCATTTTCATATAACAAAAATAAATCGCTGCTTGGCAAATATTGAAAAAAAAAAGTTAAAGTGAAGGGTCATTGAGGGGTTATATGTCTTATATGACCAAAACCAAAGCAGAATATTGGAAGGCAGAAAACTACAGGTTAGAAAAACTACAGCTACCACAGACATTCCAAAAAGCTAACATTTATTAAAATAAAGCTATCTGGTAGGAAATGTGCAGTGTTGCTTCACACTGTGTAAATATGATTAATTACAGACAGACTCTGCTCTGCACCCCATTGTCAAGTGATGCGCATCAAGCATTTACTGAAGGTGACTTCAAACCCTATCCTAGGTTCCAGGGAGGCAAAAGTGAACATTACACACACAGTTCTTGTTGTTATGGCCCTCAAAGTTTACCAAGGTAGTATTAAAAAATGGGAGCTCACTAATCCTGTGAGAGGAGCTAAGGAAAATGACAATGTTGGGCATAAATTGCCCAGAAATACCTCTGGGCATCTTCTGACCTCACCACTCACCATCCACAGTCATTAACTCAAGAAATTGCACTTACCATTCACCAAAGAAGTCTGAGTCTTCCTATGCTCCATGGTACACAATGAGTAACCCAGTACAGTTAAGAGCAAACAGTAACACATCTGATCAAGACAAGTGAAATAATGAAACAAATCATGGCATTTGCTAAATATTTTTTTCTATTTACAGTAAGTAGAAGATGCTAATATTTTAATCACATTTGTTCCTGTTTCCAATTACACTGGAACACGTTAGAAAAACTTTCAGATCAGATCAGTCATTCAGTCGTGTCTGACTCTTTTCAACCCCATGAAACGCAGCACGCCAGGCCTCCCTGTCCATCACCAACTCCCGGAGTTCACTGAGACTCACGTCCATCGAGTCAGTGATGCCATCCAGCCATCTCATCCTCTGTCGTCCCCTTCTCCTCTTGCCCCCAATCCCTCCCAGCATCAGAGTCTTTTCCAATGAGTCAACACTTCGCATGAGGTGGCTAAAGTACTGGAGTTTCAGCTTTAGCATCATTCCTTCCAAAGAAATCCCAGGGCTGATCTCCTTCAGAATGGACTGGTTGGATCTCCTTGCAGTCCAAGGGACTCTCAAGAGTCTTCTCCAACACCACAGTTCAAAAGCATCAATTCTTCGGCGCTCAGCCTTCTTCACAGTCCAACTCTCACATCCATACATGACCACAGGAAAAACCATAGCCTTGACTAGACAGACCTTTGTTGGCAAAGTAATGTCTCTGCTTTTGAATATGCTATCAAGGTTGGTCATAACTTTCCTTGCAGGGAGTAAGCATCTTTTAATTTCATGGCTGCAGTCACCATCTGCAGTGATTTTGGAGCCCAGAAAAATAAAGTCTGACACTGTTTCCCCATCTATTTCCCATGAAGTGATGGGACTGGATGCCATGATCATAGTTTTCTGAATGTTGAGCTTTAAGCCCACTTTTTCACTCTCCACTTTCACTTTCATCAAGAGGCTTTTTAGTTCCTCTTCACTTTCTGCCATAAGGGTGGTGTCATCTGCATATCTGAGGTTATTGATATTTCTCCTGGCCATTTTTTTTTATTTTTTAATTTTATTTTATTTTTAAACTTTACAATATTGTATTAGTTTTGCCAAATATCGAAATGGATCTGCCACACGTATACATGTGTTCCCCATCCTGAACCCTCCTCCCTCCTCCCTCCTCATACCATCCCTCTGGGTCGTCCCAGTGCACCAGCCCCAAGCATCCAGTATCATGCATCAAACCTGGACTGGCAACTCGTTTCATACATGATATTATACATGTTTCAATGCATTCTCCCAAATCTTCCCACCCTCTCCCTCTCCAGCTTGTGTTTCTTCCAGTCCAGCGTTTCTCATGATGTACTCTGCATATAAGTTAAATAAACAGGGTGACAATATACAGCCTTGATGAACTCCTTTTCCTATTTGGAACCAGTCTGTTGTTCCATGTCCAGTTCTAACTGTTGCTTCCTGACCTGCATACATGTTTCTCAAGAGGCAGATCAGGTGGTCTGGTATGCCCATCTCTTTCAGAATTTTCCACAGTTTATTGTGATCCTCACAGTCAAAGGCTTTGGCATAGTCAATAAAGCAGAAATAGATGCTTTTCTGGAACTCTTGCTTTTTCCATGATCCAGCACATGTTGGCAATTTGATCTCTGGTTCCTCTGCCTTTTCTAAAACCAGCTTACACATCAGGAAGTTCACGGTTCACATATTGCTGAAGCCTGGCTTGGAGAATTTTGAGCATTACTTTACTAGTGTGTGAGATGAGTGCAATTGTGCGGTAGTTTGAGCATTCTTTGGCATTGCCTTTCTTTGGGATTCGAATGGAAACTGACATTTTCCAGTCCTGTGGCCACTGCTAAGTTTTCCAAATTTGCTGACATATTGAGTGCAGCATTTTCACAGCATCATCTTTCAGGTTTTGGAATAGCTTAACTGGAATTCCATCACCTCCACTAGCTTTGTTTGTAGTAATGCTTTCTAAGGCCCACTTGACTTCACATTCCAGGATGTCTGGCTCTAGGTCAGTGATCACACCGTTGTGATTATCTGGGTCGTGAAGATCTTTTTTGTACAGTTCTTCTGTGTATTCTTGCCATCTCTTCTTAATATCTTCTGCTTCTGTTAGGTCCATACCATTTCTGTCCTTTATCGAGCCCATATTTGCATGAAATGTTCCTTTGGTATCTCTGATTTTCTTGAAGAGATCCCTAGTCTTTCCCATTCTGTTGTTTTCCTATATTTCTTTGCACTGATCACTGAAGAAGGCTTTCTTATCTCTTCTTGCTATTCTTTGGAACTCTGCATTCAAATGTTTATATCTTTCCTTTTCTCCTTTGCTTTTCACTTCTCTTCTTTTCACAGCTATTTGTAAGGCCTCCCCAGACAGCCATCTTGCTTTTTTGCATTTCTTTTCCATGGGGATGGTCTTGATCCCTGTCTCCTGTACAATATCACGAACCTCATTCCATAGTTCATCAGGCACTCTATCTATCAGATCTAGGCCCTTAAATCTATTTCTCACTTCTACTGTATAATCACAAGGGATTTGATTTAGGTCATACCTGAATGGTCTAGTGGTTTTCCCTACTTTCTTCAATTTAAGTCTGAATTTGGCAATAAGTGTTCATGGTTTGAGCCACGGTCAACTCCTGGTCCTGTTTTTGCTGACTGTGTAGAACTTCTCCATCTTTGGCTGCAAAGAATATAATCAATCTGATTTCGATATTGACCATCTGGTGATGTCCATGTGTAGAGTCTTCTCTTGTGTTGTTGGAGGAGGGTGTTTATTATGACCAGTGCATTTTCTTGGCAAAAATCTATTAGTCTTTGCCCTGCTTCATTTCGTATTCCAAAGCCAAATTTGCCTGTTACTCCATGTGTTTCTTGACTTCCTATTTTTGCATTCCAGTCCCCTATAATGAAAAGGACATCTTTTTTGGATGTTAGTTCTAAAAGGTCTTGTAGGTCTTCATAGAACCGTTCAACTTCAGCTTCTTCAGTGTTACTGGTTGGGGCATAGATTTGGGTTACTCTGATATTGAATGGTTTGCCTTTGAAACGAACAGAGATCATTCTGTCATTTTTGAGATTGCATCCAAGTACTGCATTTTTGACTCTTTTGTTGACCATGATGGCCACTCCATTTCTTCTGCCCACAGTAGTAGATATAATGGTCATCTGAGTTAAATTCACCCATTCCAGTCCATTTCAGTTCGATGATTCCTAGAATGTCGACATTCACTCTTGCCATCTCTTGTTTGACCACTTCCAATTTGCCTTGATTCATGGACCTACCATTCCAGGTTCCTATGCAATATTGCTCTTTACAGCATCGGACCTTGCTTCTATCACCAGTCACATCCACAGCTGGGTATTGTTTTTGCTTTGGCTCCATCCCTTCATTCTTTCTGGAGTTATTTCTCCACTGATCTCCAGTAGCATATTGGGCACCTACTGACCTGGGGAGTTTCTCTTTCAGTATCCTATCATTTTGCCTTTTCATACTGTTCATGGGGTTCTCAAGGCAAGAATACTGAAGTGGTTTGCCATTCCCTTCTCCAGTGGACCACATTCTGTCAAATCTCTCCACCATGACCTGCCTGTCTTGGGTTGCCCCACGGGCATAGCTTAGTTTCATTGAGTTAGACAAAATTGTGGTCCTTGTGTGATTAGATTGACTAGTTTTCTGTGAGTATGGTTTCAGTGTGTTTGCCCTCTGATGCCCTCTTGCAACACCTACCATCTTACTTGGGTTTCTCTTACCTTGGGCGTGGGGTATCTCTTCATGGCTGCTCCAGCAAAGCACAGCCATTGCTCCTTACCTTGGATGAGGGGTATCTCCTCACAGGTTAAAGCGTCTGCCTGCAATGCAGGAGACCTGGGTTCGATCCTTGGGTCGAGAAGATCCCCTGGAGAAGGAAATGGCAACCCACTCCAGTATTTTCGCCTGGAAAATCCCATGGATGGAAGACTCTGGTGGGCTACAGTCCATGGGGTGGCAAAGAAAACATTTAGCACTAGACATATAGTCAGTGCTCAATAAAATGGAGGCAATTCCCAGGTGATGCATTGGGAAAGAATCTACCTGTAATGCAGGAGCTTCAGGAGACCTGAGTTCCATCGCTAGGTTGGGAAGGTTCTCTGGAGAATGAAATGGCAATCCACTCCAGTATTTTTTTCTGGAAAATTCCATTGACAGGGGAGCCTGGCAGGCTATGGTCAGTGGGGTTGCAAAGAGTTGGACACAACTTAACAACTAAACAAGAACATCAACAGTATTACCGAACTTTGAACCGTTTTGCCACCATATCCATCATCATAAAACAAGGGACACATGTCAAAGGCCATATAAGCACAGGTGTCTTCTTACTTCATGTTTAGTTCCCATATATTAATATATGAGCTTCCCTTGTGGCTCAGTTGGTAAATAATCTGCCTGCATTGCAGGAGATCTGGGTTTGATCCCTGAGTTGGGAAGATTCCCTGAAGAAGGAAAAGGCTACCCACTCCAGTATTCTGGCCTGGAGAATTCCATGGACTATAGTCCATGGGGTTGCAAAGATTCAGACATAACTGAGCAACTTTCAATTTCACTTTCATATTAATATATGAAAATATTCATATTCTACATAGATATTATAAACTTGCTTCATTGCACCCACATTTCATCCAAAGAATGTGGATGAACTGAGTTTATTAAGTGTATTAGTTCCCTATCAATAACTCATAGGACAATTTGAGATTACAGTGAATTATATTCTCATACAAGAACTTTGAGAGAAGTCAAATGGCTTCCGATGTATTTGATTTCTATTTCTAAATAGCTATGGTTAGATCAGTTAGTCAATTGCAAAAGGGCCAGTCATGGATTCAACACAAGACATCCAGCCTACTTCCCAGGCTGTGAAGAGATATTTGAAGGAAATTACGTTGTTACTGTGAGTTAAATATTGCTTAGGACTCAGAACTTAAAGGCTGCATTAAAAATAATAGCTTTTTTATTTTTTCCCCTTAAAGGCACAAAAGCAGGACCAAACCAAAGGAAGTGAATGCAGTGCCAGACACACAAACAAGGGAGCAAACACCAAAAGAAGTCTCTCCAGATCATACTTCTTTTTTTTTTAATGTAAATTAATTTTTTTTTTTCACTTTACAATATTGTATTGGTTTTGCCATACATCAACATGCATCCACCATGGGTGTACACGTGTTCTCCATCCTGAACACCCCTCCCACCTCCCTCCCCATACCATCCCTCTGGGTCATCCCAGTGCACCAGCCCCAAGCTTCCTGTATCCTGCAACTTAAGGATCATTGCTGCTGCTACGTCACTTCAGTCATTGTCCGACTCTGTGTGACCCCATAGACAGCAGCCCACCAGGCTCCCTATCCCTTGGATTTTCCAGGCAAGAACACTGGAGTGGGTTGCCATTTCCTTCTCCAAAGCATGAAAGTGAAAAGTGAAAGTGAATTCGCTCAGTCGTGTCCAACCCTCAGCGACCCCATGGACTGCAGCCTTCCAGGCTCCTCCGTCCATGGGATTTTCCAGACAAGAGTACTGGAGTGGGGTGCCATTGCCTTCTCCATAAGGATTATTAGCCAGCCCTTAATTAAGAGAAGAAATTACAGGTGACAAGGAGAAAAACTTCTCCACCCTGTGGAGAGTTTGTGGCATATAAACATCTACTTTAAAATGAATGGAATTCTCATGATGGTTTACACTGAAGTTGAACTCCTTCACACTATAGGTTTTGGTCACCTTTGTGATGAACCAAGTTTCAAAGGGTCCTGGAAACATGTTATATACAAATGACTAAACTGATAGAGTGAGACTCAGCCTTAGGGCTGAAGACAGAAATTAAGAACCACAGAGAACAAACCAAACTAGCCATGACCCCTTAAGAACTTGTTCTTTCATCAGGGACATAACTGACTATTCAATATTCAGTAGGTGCTAACCAGTGCTTAGTGTAGAGACATACACAGGCTCATCCGGGCCTTTTTATCATTCCTTACTCTTCCAAGCTCTCACATAATATAATGCAAGAGACAACTTGTAATGGAAGCTGAGGTTGGATTCAATGCCTCTTTCTTACTGCCTGAGTTGCTGAGAGACATTTAAGCACAATAAAATAAGGCCACAGTTTTTCTTAACTTCAGCAGCTAATAATAAGAGCTAAGTTTTTATTTAAAAGTAGATTTGAGTAGTAATGTATTGATTAATTAATGATACATTACCTTGAAAAAAGGGAAATGGTTGGATCCCAGGTAACAAATGAGGAGACAGAAATAGATTTAGTGCCTCGCCCAAGACCATTCTCTATGTAACTAACAGCCACAGCTTTTATATTGTCCAAGATGCATTTCTGATCTTTAATAATAGCATAGGTGCTAGAGAGGAAACATTAAGCCTATTTCAAGATACTGAAACAATTACACAGAAACACTTATTTTTTCTAGGTTCTGACATCTCCCTTTAGTACACTCAAACTCATGTTTTTACCCAAAATGTATTGGTCAACATTTAGTGCCATAACATTACCTAATGTGTATGAAAATGGTGGGATCATGCCAAGGGCATGGAATGTATTTTCACAGTAATCACTCAATAGGTGCAGTTAGAATTCTCATTTTAGAGAAGCAGGAAAATACTTTTGGCTGAGTTTTTACTGAAGAGTAAAGTTAGCCCTCAGTATCTGTGGTTTCATAGCTATGGATTCAATGAACCATGGACTGAAAATATTCAGGAAAAAAACAATGTTTCAGAAAGTTCCAAAAAGCAAAACTTGAATTTGCCATGCATCAGCAACTATTTACATAGCATTTACATTGTATTAGGTATTATAAATAATCAAAAGATACTTTAAAGTATGCAGGAGGATGTACGTAGGTTACATCCAAACACTATATCATTTTATATAAGGGACTTGAGCACCTGCAGATTTTGGTACCCATGGAGTCTTGGAACCCATCCCCCAGGGATACTTAGGGATGACTAATTTCATCTAAAGGATTTAGCTCAACAGCTAGATTAAGCTACAAATTAGGCCCATACACTGAGTACAGTCCTTCTAAAGTTCACTTAATGTCACAGTATTTTTGTACTGAAGCATAGCTGATTTACAACATTGTCTTGATTTCAGGTGAACAGCAAAGTGATGCATATCTATTTGCCCATTCTTTTCCATTATAGATTATTATAAGATATTGAATATAGGCCCTGTGCTATATAGTAAATGCTTGTATCTGTTAATCCCATACTCCTCATTTATCACCCCTGTTGTCATCTTTCCCTTTGCTAAGTTGCTAAATTGCTTCAGTCGTGTCCAACTCTGTGCGACCCCATAGACAGCAGCCCACCAGGCTCCCCCATCTCCAGGCAAGAACACTGGAGTGGATTGCCATTTCCTTCTCCAATGCATGAAAGTGAAAAGTGAAAGTTTAGTCGCTCAGTCGTGTCCGACTCTTGGCGACCCCATGGACTGCAGCCTACCAGGCTCCTCCATCCATGGGATTTTTCAGGCAAGAGTACTGGAGTGGGGTGCCATCGCCTTCTCCTGTCTTTCCCCTTAGGTAACCATAAATTTGTTTCCTATGTTGGCAAGTTTGGTTCTGCTTTGTAAATAAGTACATTTGTATCATTTCTTTTTTTTAGATTTCACATATAAGCAATATCACATTCTATTCCTCTGTCTCTGTCTGACTTACTTAGTATGATCATCTCTAGGTCCATCCATATTGTTGTAAATGGCAATATTTCATTCTTTTTTATGGTTGAGTTAACTTTACTATTAACACAAATATCTCACCAAGTCATCTGGGAAGCTTTTAAGGAGTACATTCTCACATGCCATCCTTAACTTATTAAATCTGTATCTCCAGGAGGAAGGGCCTAGGAAACTGTACACTTAACAAAGCACTCCACTAGGCAATGCCCCTACATTCAGATGATGTCCTAGTTTTCAATAAACAGATCCTTAAATGTTTGTGGTTGGCTACAGGGATCCTGCATAGGAGATGTAAACTATGCTTACTACTGACCAGACCACTCAGAGTTAAGTCTGAGGTGGCATATTCATTTTGACTAGGGGAGGAGACTGGGGAAAATCTTCATGGGAAAGGCAAGAAACTTTTTTTCTGTGTATGTTCAAACAGTAGATGCAGCTGTCATAAGCAAAGACTCTAGTGCCAGACTATCTGGGTTCAAATTCTGGCTTTGAACCTTATCAGCTTGACCAAAGGGGTAAGTCGTTTAACCTCTCTCAGCTAGAGTGTCTCCATTTATAAAACTGAGATAATGATAGTATCTATTTCATAGAGTTGTTACATGCCTTAAAAGTTACTTACACATCCTAAGTACTTTAAAAATATGAGGTTTTGTTTGTACAGCAGTCACACTTTCAAAAAGGTTTTGCATATATCCTATGGGATAGGTTGAGTCTGTCAACCCCACCACCACCTATTGAGATGACAGAAACTTACACATAGAGAAAATAATGTTCCCCGTGCTATTCTGAAGATTCATGGAAGATGGTAGTAAACCCAAGGCTCGTACTTTCTAGTCTTTTCCTCATTCTAATATTTAGATGGTTTCCCTTCATTCCCAATTCAATATCCCCTTGGACTGTGAGTTATTAGTATGTACACTACAGTCTGCCTACAAGAATAACAAATTAGGTTTCTTAATACATGTCTTTTTACTACCATGTATGGAAGAAAGCATTTAAAACAAACTCCTGAAACTTAAGAGGGCAACTTTTAATTGTGTGCAGAATTCAGCTATTCACAAATACATGTTGCCAATGTTAGATCCAAGAAATATTTTCAAGCTTCATTACAGAAAAATCACTTTGCTATTGATCTACTTCTGTGTGACATCAACAACCTCTATGACAACAGGTGAGAGACAGCTGGCCAAGGTGATAAGCAAAAGGTCTTATGACTTAAGCCATGTCAAGAAGCTTTGGGACACTTTGGGGAACAGATCTCAAACTTCCCTCTCCCTACAGTGCTGAATTTTGCAAAGAGATGTTTGAGAAAGGAATCTGAGTTAATATCTGTCTTTTAATTACAACATGGCAGTAAGCAGACACTACTGTCTTCAGCATGATTCCTGCTACTACAAACAATGCCACTGTTGTAAATAGGTGCCTGTTTTACACCATCCAGAACCTGGCTAGGTGCCAAAGAACAGCTGAACAGATCAAATTTGTTCCACTGGAATAGAGTCTTAAAGCAGAAGAAGTTAGCCCATTAGAGACATCTCTGAGACTCAGTCTTGTCAACTCAGTGTTCCAGAGGGCACTGAAATCACTGGTTGTGCTACCATACAGACTTCTGCTCAATTAACTGGGGGCCAATGGTTGGCAGCATGCTTCCCTCTGAGGGGCAAGAGGCCAGCATGGGTCTGGGTTGTGTGCTGGGAAGGCTGAGCAATAAAAGGCTCAACAATGCTATTGATTCATTTTTTTTTTAGATACTTTAAAGGCAACTCAATCTAGTTATTTAATATTAATTAATTAAAATGTTATAATTAGCAAAAACAAACACAGACCAATACGCTTTCCTCCAAGTGCACATGGCATCTATCTAGCCATGAAGAATTAGAATCCTAGTTAACAAAAGAACAACTTTTTAAACTGTGAAGTTTTCCAGTGGAAGTTTCTATACAGGCTAACATTACTACCCTCTTCAATCTTACATACTACCAAAATTATTACAATATATTTTGTTATTGTGGCTCAGAGTTTATAATTATCCAAAACAAAATATTATTTCATCTTATATTTAAAATATCAATGCAAAAAACCCTTCATTTACAGGTTGCACACACACACACACACACACACATACACACAAATACTTAGAAATGCAGTATTAAAAATGCATCAACATATATGAAGGGGCTTCCCAGGTGGCCCAGTGGTAAAAAACTCACCTGTCAATGAGGGAGACCCAGGTTTGATCCCCGGGTCTGGAAGATCCCCTGGAGGAGTGCATGGCAACCCAGTCCATTATTTTTGCCTAGAGAATCCCATGGACAGAGGAGCCTGGTGGACAACAGTCCATAGAGTCATTAAGAGTCAGACACTACTGAGTGACAGAGCACACGCAAGCAACATATACAACAGTGAAACAAGCCTAAGGACTGAAAACTGATCAGTGTTAAACAGACATGAAGAGGTGAGAAATATGAAAAAGTCTCATTTGCTAAAGATGAATATGCCTAAAAGATTAATGTCAAAAAATCTAAACCTATCCCCACAGACCACTTTTACACAGAGCTCCACTGACTTTCTTCAAAGGGATAAGGGGATCAAACAGAATATGACTAAAAGGAAATGGAATTCATTATTTTGTTCAAAGGAAATAAAGAGTAAACAATACTAAAGGCAGGCATAAGGGTGATTAGTCTGAAGCGAAAGCAGCATCTAATTATGCCAGTCCAGGTCTGATGGAAAACACGGGGGAAAAAGCAGCCAAGTGTGGGCCATTCCAGCTCTCAGTCAACTCCAGATCCGACAGTGCAGAGAAATGAGGCAGGTATTTACCAGATTTCCTTGCAATAGGGCTGATGGCACCTTTCACATCCCAACTGCAAATAAATTCACACATTGAACAGTGAAGCACAGTGAATTGAATAATCTAGTGCTACAATAAAAGTTACAGAAAAAGCAACCGTGCCCCTTCAGGCAGCCACATTTCCTTAGGTGAACCTTTTCAAGGACCTCAAGCCAGTCAGCAAAGTATGAGATCTCTGACTGGACACACTAATTTACATCTTGGTTTCTTGTGCCTTGGATCTTCTTTTTGCAAAATACAGTATTAATTAGAGTCAATTCAGTATATTAGTATGACTGCTCCCTTAACTAGTATGCAAACCAAGTATGTTGCAGTATGAGTCCTCAAGAACAAGGCATGTTCAATGAGCTTAGAACAGAGTCCCACTGCAATTCACTTCTAAAATAAGATGGAGCAGAATAAGATGTATGCAAAGCATGCACACCTGCTGAAATGGCAGTAAATATTTGGGAACTGCAGTCACAAATGAGCATAGAAATACACTACCAATCTGACAGAGCCAAAACCAGGTGAAACTCAATTACTTGAGTGGCCAGAAACCACCACTGCACTCTGTGATGGCTTTGAATCACAACTCAAGTCATCAACATTTGTTTAGAACCCATTCTTTATCTTGAATAGTGAAAATTCAATGAATGGTTATTACTATTTCATTATTAACTTCACTATGACATTCTATCCTTATAATCACCTTTATAAAAAGGTAGGTGTGATCATAATAGTCTTGTTTAGCTAGGTAAACTATGGTGACAAGAATTTAAGTGACATATCCAAGTATTACAGCTAGTAAACAGAAAACTCCAGTGCTGTCTGATACCAATGATCTTTAAAATATATCCTGTTACTTCTCCAGCCATCTCAACATGTCTCAATATATATCCAGTATAAAACATCAAGGACAGCTGTATAGTAGGCAAATGTCCTACATCCTAATGCTTAGAACCTGTATTGTTTGTTTATGACATAAATGGGGATTAAGGTTATAGAAGAAATTAAGGTTGCTAATCAATTGACATTGAGACGGGGAGACTGTCCTGGATTATCTGGACAATTATTGTAGCCAAAGGCAATCAGAAGGGAAAGGCAAAACAGGAGAACCCTCTGGTACCATTTCTCTAAATGGTAGCAAGAGACTCAACCAGCCGTTGCTAGTTTGAAGATGGAACGGGGCTATCAAGCCAAAGAATGAGGACAGCTTCTAAAGCAAGGAAAGGCCGGGAGACAGATACCCAATAGTAAGTCAAGAAAAAATGAAGTCCTGATGACAGTCCTGATTTTAGCCCACTGGAATTCATTAGGGAATTCTGCCCACCAGAATTATAGTAAATGTGCATGTTTATTAATCAGTGTAAACAGGAAATAAATCCTGAGAAGCTTAAGCATTTATAAATGTGAAAATATTGCCAACCTCATTCATGTTTCAATTTTCGTTTCTCTGAACAAGATTATCTTTGGCCAAATCTCAAGAAAGAAAAGGCTTCCCTGGTGGCTCAGATGGTAAAGTATCTTCCTGAAATACAGGAGACCTGGGTTTGATCCCTGGGTTGGGATGATGCCCTGGAGAAGGAAATGGCAACCTACTCTAGTAATCTTGCCTGGAGAACTCCATGGACAGAGGAACATGGAGGATTGCAGCCTATGGGGTCACAAAGAGTCTGACACAACTGAGCAACTAAATCTTTCATGTTTCTTTGTCAAGGAAGAAAATGATTAACGTTTGTTAAGCCTAGTCCTGGCAAATTCTAACACAAACTTAGTGTCTTGAACAACACAAATGTATTATCTTACAGTTGGAAGTGGGAAGTTTGAAATGAGTCTTAAGAGGGCTAAAATCAAGCTGTCAGTGGGCTAAATTCCTTCTGGGGAAAGAGAATCCCTTTCCTTGCCTTTTCCAATTTCCAAAGGCCACCCACATCCTTGGGTTCTCAGTCTCTTACTTGCATCACATCTTCACACCTTACTCTGAGCCCAATCTTATCCTTCCTCTTGTTACGTATTTGTATGCTTTCTATATATCCTTGATACATATTTGTATGAGTCTTTTTAATATATTTCTGATATGAATACCTTTTAGGACATATATTGATATCATTTTATCCTAGTGTTTTACATGCCTTTTCAATTTCTAAGTGGTACCTTTGATTAAGGTAAGTTTTAGTAAGTCCAGCTAATCATGTTATTCCTCCATTATTATTGCTTTTTTGTATTGTAAAAAATATTTTCTTGTCCAAAATAGCAAAGTTAGTTAGTTATCTTCCCCTAAAGCTTTCTTTTAGGACTTTTATTGATATAACTTTCACCTTTGTAAATGTTTGCAAATAATTTCAATGTTTCTGTATGGTATGGGGTCTAAGTGACTTTTTCTTCTTTATATTCAATTGTTCCTGCATCATTCTTTGAAAATATTTTCCTCTCACTTATGAATTGTATTGGTACCTTTGTTAGAAAGGATTTGACCATACATGAGGGTCTGTTTCTGGACTCTTTCCATTTCACTGATCTATTAATATTTATCATCTATTCCTTATGTCAATACATTACTACTGCTACTGCTGCTGCTTTAACTACCATAAATGTGTACTAAGTCTTAAAATCAGGTAGTATAATTCCTCCAACTTGTAATTTCCCAAGAATGTTTTATCTAGTCTAGATTTTCTACATTCACATATAAGCTTTAGTGTAACCTTGACTATTTCTACATAACTTACTGGGGTCTGGATTATAACTGCAATGAATGTATAGGCCAATTTGGCGAGAATTGACTAGTTAAAAGTAATTAGTCTCTATTTAATATCTTGTGATAAGCCATAATGGAAAATAATCCAAAAAAGAATATATACATGTATAATTGAATCACTCTGCTGTTCACCTGAAACTAACACAACATTTTAAATCATGGTACTTTAACAAAATATTTTAAAAAGTAGAAAAGAAAGCCTCATTTATCTCATTAATACCTATCTCCAATAAAACTTTCTTTTACTTAAAATAATTAGTCTCTAGTTTATGAACATCGCATATGTATTTGTAATTTATTTTTCTGTTCAATGTTTTGTAGGCCTAGGGTAGAGGCTTTGCACCTAATTTCTGTCAGATTTATTCCTAAGTATTTGGGGTTTCCATACTATTCTATATTATATTTTAAGATATTATTTCCAGTTATCAATCATGAATAAAAGGAAATAAAATTACTTTTTGTTCAAGTTTGTGTCCTGAAGTCTTGCACAGTTCAAGTGTTAGGTCTACTATTTTGACCTTTCAATAAATACAATCATATTGTCTGTGAATACAAACAGATATACTTTTTTTACCCAACAGTTACACCTTTCATTTTATTATTTCCCTAGTATTTGAGCCAACACCTCCAGTACTATGCTGAATAGAAGTTGTAAGGGTATTCATTAAGAATGCTATTTAAGAATTTTATAGATATCCCCTATCAAGTTGAAAAAATTCCCTCTAGTTTATATATTTTTTATTTTTCAATAAAAGATTTTAGATGTCTTCTTTTTTTTTCATATCTGTTGCTCTGACCATGTTATTTTTCTGATTTACTCTGTTAATATGATGAATTAATGCTAATCAAGTCTCATAGGTTAAACTAATCTTAACATTCCTGAGACAAATCTCAGATGGTCATGATGTATTCTGCCTTTTTATATTATTCAACCTGGTTTATTAATATTTTGTTAAAGATTCTTGCATTTATATTCATCAAGGATATAACTAATTCTCTTCCTATAATATTTCATGTTTTGCTATTAAGACTACACTGGGCTATACTAATTTGTTTACTAAAAGAAATTAGAAAACATTCTCTATTTTGTGAAAGAGTTCATGCAAAATGGCATTATTTCTTCCATATGTTTGATAGAATTATGCAGTTATGCCTCTCGGACCAGAGTTATCTGTAGGAAATGTTTTTAATTGTCTATTTCTTCATGTATCAATTTTGGTAAGGAAATAAAAAAAATATGAAACAGGCAAGAGAAATGAGAACCACAAAACAGTATTTTATTTTTCTCATGTTATGTGCCTAAGAAAACCTTGAAAGCAAGCTTAAACAATGACATTTAAGAAGTACAAGTATAAGCTAGTCACACTCATGAACTTCAATCTAAAAACCTCTAAAATGAAGCAAACCAATTCCAATAATACATAAAGTGTGTCAAGACCTGGTTGGGTTAATGCCAGGCATGCAAGTTCTGTTTAACATTAGATAATTAATGTTGTTTGCCATAACTAAACACTAAATAAATCAAAATAGAAATGCATGATTATCTCAAAAACATAGAAAAACTTAACAATTTTAACCCATCTGTATTTAAAAACAAAGCATTCAACCTAGGAATGAAAGTGAACTGCATTAATATGACAAAGATTTCTATAAAAACATTAAAAGTGAACTGCCTTAATATGGCAAAGGTATCTATAAAACCATTAAAGCAAATATATTCAATGGTAAAATGTTGAAAGCTTTCCCTTGGAGAACAAGCATGCCTGCCATAATTCTGTTTACCATTGTCTTATTAGAGCTCTTAGCCACTACAGTCAAAGCCAGGGGAAAAAAAGAATAAGAATTAGGAAGTAAAATACCAAGAATTTGGTATTTTAATATTAATTAAATATTTACTGAATTATTAATATTTATTCACTCAATACTCATAAATGGCACTATTGCCTACATAGGAAAGTCAAAACTATCTGATATACTAGTATACATTTAACAGGTACATACAGCAAGTTGAGTAGATGATAAATCAACTTATAAAAATTTATTTTTGTATTGTAGCCATGGATGGTTAGAATAACACTTTAAAAGTTAAATTTTTAAAGGCATAAAAAATATGAAATGCCTAGGAATAAATCTAATAAAGTATGTATAAAACTCTAGGGAAATTATAAATTTTACTTCAACGTACTAAAGACAAGCAAAATAAAGGAGAGTTACACTATATTCCTGGATTAGAATACTCAAGTGTATAAAAATTATCTCCCAAATTATCTGAAAATTTAACACCATCCCAATTAAAACTGTGACACAGTTTCGTGTGTTTGCAATGTGAAAATCTCATTCTCAATGCTTCGGAAAATGCAAAATAGAAATCAAAGTATTAACTTCTGCAAAACTCCCACACATATGCAATCAAATATAGTTGAGTTATAGCCACAGTGTTTATATTCACTCTAATTTGGAAATAACTCCAAAAACCATAATATGGATAAACTGTGACATATTTGCAAAATTGAGATTATTAGATATACAAGTGATTTAACTACAGGTACAAGTATTAACATATTGATCTCACAAAAAAGGAAATGTTAAAGGAAGGACTTAACACAGAATTATTATATTAAACTATATCTTAAGAATGTATGAAAATACAGTGTCAGGTTAAGCAGGGGTATAATTATCACAAAAGTCAGGATCATGGTTAACACTGGGGCTGAGGGTTAGGCAAAAAAAGTGAAAATAAATGAGACTACATAAAACTAAAAAGCTTCTGCACAGCAGAAGAAAAATATTGGCAAATGAAAAGACAACCTAAGGAATGGGTGAAAATAGTTACAAATCATATGTGATAAGAAGCTAATATATAAGGAACTCATACAATTCAAGAATGAAAAAAAAAATCAGCTTAAAAAACGGACAAGGATCTAAAGCAGACATACAAACGGCCACTAAGAATGTGAAAAGATGTTCTATGTTACTAACCATCAGAGAAATGCAAATCAAAACCACAATGAAATATCACCTCATGCCTGACAGAATGGCTATTGCCAAAAATACAAGAGATAACAAGCTCTGTAAAGGATGTGGAGAAACTGTTTTTAATATCAGCACTGCCATTTACTAACTAAGGATTACTGTTAATACATATATAAAATATTTGAAAGAGTGCTGGTGTGTATTAAGGCTACATAAAGGTTATCAATATCTTATCTATTGTGACTATTATTTCTTTTACTACAAACCAGTAGAGTAAGAATGGATTATTCAACTAGTGCTTTTGCAACGGTTGGCTTTCCACTAATTAGAAATTCAATCCAAATGGATTAAAGAAACTGAAAACAAACTTTAAATAATGAAAGAAAATATAAGGGTTTTTTGATAGGAACAAAAAAAATGCAAAAAGCATACAGGAAATACTGAGGAAATTTAAGTCTGATATAATCATATTTAATCATATATAAGCATGTATGAAAATCAAGACCATAACAAAGTTAGAAAAGCAATAGCCTTGGAAATGATAATTGTATATTCTAGGAAATGCAATGACTCAAAAATGTTACAAAAATATCTACAAATCACAGAAAAAAAGACAATCAGCTCAATAGAGAAAAGAGTAAAGGATGTGGGCTTGCAATTCATATAACTCGCAGACATGGAAATGACAAACAACAGTGATATACTATTTCACACATACTATATTTTGTTTCCAGTATGATGGCTCTTTGATAACTGATGGGGTCATAATGGTATGTTGTCAAGGATATAGGGAAATGATAAAACTCATACTGTCCTGGGTTTTATACTTTAAAGAGGGATTTGGTGATATCCATTAAATTGGAAAACATTCTTACCCCATGACCCAATTTCTCATAGTAGTACACAAGGAAGTATGTAGGAGGATGTTTATTGCCCTACTGTTTACATTAACAAAAAATACTTAAAGTAATACAATGGCCTTAAGTATTTGATAAACAGTTGTATACATTTTAAGTTAATTATACAGCAGTTAAAATGTTAATATATATCTCTCATATATACATATGTACCCAAATATACAAACATATACAAATGGATATGTATATATATATATATATATGTACATAAGTGTGTTTATGAACACAAATATGCCTGAAAAATATTAAGTGGGACAAGCAGGTTGTGGAAAATGTAATACAATATACATGTTTAAAATAAAAATACTGCATAGAAGAAACCTTCCTCAACATAGTAAAGGCCATATATGATAAGACTACAGCAAACATTATTCTCAATGGTGAAGAACTGAAAGCATTCCCCCTAAGACTGGGAAGAAGACAAGGGTGTCCACTTTCCCCACTCTTATTCAACATAGTTCTGGAAAGCCTAGCTACAGCAATCAGAGAAGAAAAAGAAATAAAAGGAATCCAGATTGGAAAAGAAGAAATAAAGCTCTAACTGTTTACAGATGACATGATACTATATGTAGAAGACCCTAAGGATAGTATCAGAAAATTACTAGAGCTTATCACTGAATTTAGCAAAGTTGCAGGGTACAAAATCAATACAAATCACTTGCATACTAACAATGAAAAATCAGAAAGAGAAATTAAGGAATCAATCCCATTCACCATTGAAACAAAAAGAATTAAATATCTAGGAATAAAATTACCTAAGGAGACAAAAGAAGTGTACACCAAAAATTATAAGACACTAAAGAAAGATATCAAAGACTACATAAACAGAGGGAAAGATATTCCATGTTCCTGGGTAGGAAGAATTAATATTGTGAAAATGTATATACTACCAAATGCAACTACAGATTCAATGAAATCCCTATCAAATTACCAATGACATTTTTCACAGAACTAGAACAAAAAATTTCACAATTAATATGGAAACATAAAAGACCTCGAATAGCCAAAGCAGTCTTGAGAAAGAAGAATGGAACTGGAGGAATCAACCTTTCTTACTTCAGATTATACTACAAAGCTATAAGTCATCAAGATAATATGGTACTGGCACAAAAACAGAAATATAGACCAATGGAACAATCTAGAAAGCCCAGAAATAAACCCATGCACATAAGGGTACTTTATTTTTGACAAAGGAGGCAAGAATATACAATGGGGCAAAGACAGCTTCTTCAATATATGGTGCTGGGAAAACTGGACAGCTACATGTAAAAGAATGAAATTAGAACACTTCCTAACACCATACACAAAGATAAACTTAAAATGGATTAAAAACCTAAATGTAAGACCAGAAAAAAACTATAAAACTCTTAGAAGAAAACATAGGCAGAACACTCAATGACATAAATTAAAAAAGCAAGACCCCCTAGGAGCCACCTCCTAGAGTAATCGAAATAAAAACAAAAGTAAACAAGTGGGACCTGATTAAACTTAAAAGCTTTTGCACATCAAAGGAAAATATAAGCAAGGTGAAAAGACAACCCTCAGAATGGGAGAAAATAATAGCAAATGAAACAACTGACAAAGGATTAATTTCCAAAACATACAAGCAGCTCATACAACTCAACGCCAGAAAAACAAACAACCCAATCAAAAAGTGGGAAAACCACCAAAACAGGCATTTCTCCAAAGAAGACATACAGATGGCTAACAAACACATGAAAAAATGCTAAACATCACTCATTATTAGAGAAATGTAAGTCAAAACTACAATAAGTTATTATCTCACACCAGTCAGAATGGCCATCATCAAAAAGTCTACAAACAACAAATGCTAGAGAGTGTGTGGAGAAAAGGGAACATTCTTGCACTGTTGATGGGAATGTAAATTGATACAGCCACTATGGAAAACTGTATGGAGATTCCTTAAAAAAACTAGGAATAAAACCACCATATGATCCAGCAATCCAACTCCCAGGCATATACCCTGAGGAAACCAAAATTGAAAAAGACACATGTATCCCACTGTTCACTGCAGCACTATTTACAACAGCTAGAACATGGAAGCAACGTAGACGTTCATCATCAGATGAATGGATAAGGAAGTTGTGGTACATATACACAATGGAATTTACTCAGCCATAAAAAGGAATACATTTGAGTAAGTTCTGATAAGGTGGATGAACCTAGAACCTATTATATGAAGTGGAGTGAGTCAGAAAGAGAAAGATAAATACATATTCTAACACACATATACGGAATCTAGAAAAGTGGTACTGAAGAATGTATTTACAGGGCAGCAATGGAGAAACAGACATACAGAATAGAATTATGGACGTGGGGAGAGGGGAGAAGAGGGTGAGATATATGGAGAGTAACATGGAAACTTACATTACCATATGTAAAATAGTTAGCCAACGGAAATTTGCTGTATGGCTCAGGAAACTGAAACAGGGGCTCTGTATCAACCTAGAAGGATGGGATGGGGAGGGAGATGGGAGGGAGGTTCAAGAGGGAGGGGATATCTATATACCTATGGCTGATTCATGTTGAGGTTTGACAGAAAACAACAAAATTCTGGAAAGCAATTATCCTTCAATTAAAAAAAAAGAAAACCTTAGGTAACACAAATATTGATTATCTTGATTTTGGTGAACATTTCATGAGTATGTGTATATATATGTCAAAATTCAGTGTATACTATAAATCACTGCAATTACATTAATGATACCTCAGTAAAGTCATTTTTATAAAGCTATATGTGGGATGCGGGAAAAAAAAAAATAACCCACTTAAGTAACAGAAACTCAGGATTCAAGAAAGAAAAGCATGTGAAGATTATGGAAAAGTTAAAATCTTTCAACAGCAATAATGTACCAGGTGCTGTGTTCTGTGTTTTTCTTAATCATCATATGCTCTTATGAAGTCTTGCTTGTTTCCTGTAAATAACTTACATCTATTCATACTTATACATTTATTAAACAACAGAATTATTATCTGCCACTACCACTGAAAATAACTAGTACTACCTATGAGGGTAAGAATTCTTATTCTCTCATCATTTTTACTATCATTTCTCAGTGCTAATCCACTGACCAGTTATTTTCAGGTATTCAGTAAATATTCACTGAAAGAACACTAGCCTTATGTTCTCAAATATATATACACACACACACACACACATATATATATATATATATATATATTCACTTCAGTTCAGTTCAGTTGCTCAGTCATGTCCGACTCTTTGCGACCCCATGAATCACAGCACGCCAGGCCTCCCTATCCATCACCAGCTTCCGGAGTTCACCCAGACTCACGTCCATCGAGTCAGTGATGCCATCCAGCCATCTCATCCTTTGTCTTCCCCTTCTCCTCCTGCCCCCAATCCCTCCCAGTATCAGAGTCTTTTCCAATGAGTCAACTCTTCGCATGAGGTGGCCAAAGTACTGGAGTTTCAGCTTTAGCATCATTCCTTCCAAAGAAATCCCAGGGCTGATATATTGGACTTCCCAGTAGCTCAGATGGTAAAGAATCTGCCTGCAACACAGAAGACCCAGGTTTGATCCCTGGATTGGAAAGATCCTCTGGAGAAGGAAACAGCAACCCACTCCAGTATTCTTGCCTGGAGAATCCCATGGACAGAGGAGCCTGGCAGGCTACAGTCCATGGGGTTGCAAAGAGTCGGACACAACTGAGTGTCTAATCTGCACTATATATATATATATATATATATAAATGATAGTCCCTAACTTCAAGAAGTTCATAGTCTTAATTGTTAACTTTTAGTAAATCCACTATTAGTAAGTAGAATGAGGTCTAAAAATAGCACTTCAATTCATCAGTAAGTTAGACTTTAATGCTTTTAAAAAAGAATGGTGATGAGATAGAAAATCAGATGGCCCTCAAATGTTTTGTTGTGTGGGTGTTATAGGACTGAAATTAGGTCCCTATCTTAACTTCTGCAAAGCCAAAAAGCTTTTGTATCAATAACACCTTGATAGTTTGACTCGGCTGGTACATGATTTGGACCCGATAATCACAGGTTTGAGAGGTCTTGGGGAACTCATTTTTAACCCTATACAGGCATAACTCAGAGACCCTGCGACTTCTATTCCAAACCACTCTAATAAAGCAAGTCACATGAATTTGTCAGTTTCCCAGTGCACATAAAAGCTATGTTCACACTATATTACCCTAACTGAGTATTATGTCTAAATAAACAGTGTATATACCCTAATTTAAAAATACTTTGTGCATGATAGTCACGAAGTTGGGTCCCACTCTTTGTGACCCCATGGACTGTAGCCCGCAAGGCTCCTCTGTCCATGGAATTCCCCAGGCAAGAGTACTGGAGTGAGTTGCCATGCCCTCCTCCAGGGGATCATCCCAATCCAGGGATGGAATGTGGGTCTCCTGTATTGCAGAAAATAAATGAAAATACTTTATTGCTAACAAAAATGCTAACCATCTTTTGGCAAAGCAGGATTGCCACAAACCTTCAATATCTGCAAATTGTAATAATGCAGGGTATGCCTGTGATTTTTCTGAGGCAACTTCTTAAGGTACTAGTATGGGCTCACAAATATAATTATTAAAATGCTACTGTCAAAATAAAAACCAAGTAGAATAAAACTGCTGTCCTGTATGGTACTGGTCCTATTATCTCTCAAAGAATAATACAGCATAGATCACAAGCATAGGAATACAGTGGACATGTCATTTCATCATGGACTCTTCACCAAAATACTATTTGGTTGGTGCAAATATAATTACGGTTTCAGACTATGAATCATTATAACTAGGCTCAAACACATCTTTATTATTCAAAATAGAAACCATTACAATCAACACATTTTTGCCAATGAGAAATAAGTTGATTCCTATAGCTTAAAAATCCATGCTTCGGGATTACATGAACTCTTGGAGAGCATTTTCTGTGTCCTGCTGGCTGTGGAAGTGCTTTCTCTGCTAAAAGTTGTTGAGATGCTTGAAGAAGTAGTAGTTGGTTAGCGAGATGTCAGGTGAAGGTGGTGGATGAGGCAAAACTGGCAGAATTGGCACTGAATTCTTTAAACTTTTGAAGCCCTGGTTGTGTGATGTGCAGTTGGGCATTGTCAATTGTGAGAAGAACTGGGTCGTTTCTGTTGACCAGTGCTGGCTGCAGGCATTGCAGGTTTCAGTGCATCTCATTGATTTGCTGAGCATACTTCTCAGATGTAATGGTTTCGCCAGGATTCAGAAAGCTGTAGAGGATCAGACAGGCACCAAACCACCAAACAGTAACCGTGACCTTTTTCTGGTGGGAATTTGTCTTTGGGAAGTGCTTTGGACCTTCTTCTTGGTTCAACCACTGAGTTAGCCATTGCTGGTTGTCATATAAAATCCATGAAAATCCATATAAAATCCACGAAAATCGCATGTAACAATCCGATTGAGAAATGGTTCACTTTTGTTGTGTAGAATAAGAAGACAACACTTCAAAATGACAACTTCTTTTGATTTTCAGTCAGCTAACATGGCACCTACTTCTTGAGTTTTCTCACCTTTTCACTTTGCTTCAAATGCCAAACAATGACAGAATGGTCAATGTTGAGTTCTTTGACAACTTTTCACATAGCTAAGAGGATCAGCTTCTATGATCCCCTCAATTGGTTGCTTTCAACTTCAGATGGCTGGCCACCACACTCATCTTTAAGGCTTTTTTCTCCTTTGCAAAACTTCTTGAACCACTATCGCACAGTATGTTTGTTCCTGGCCCAAATGCATGGCTGATGTTGCAAGTTGTCTCTGCTGCTTCATGACCCATTTTGAACTCAAGAAAATTGCTCAAATTTGCTTTTTGTCTAACATCATTTCCCTCGTCTAAAGCAAATATAAAATAAACAGCAAGTAATAAGTCATTAGCAAAAAAAAAGCAAGAAATGTACATTAAAATGATGTATAACATAAGCACATTTAATTAAAATGTATTCCAATATCAAACGCCAAAGTGCAACAATGCAAAACTGCAATTACTTTTGCACCAACCTAACAGTTCTGAAATTACATTCTTTCTCTAGAATTGTATAGCCTTTGTGGCACTTCAGCTCATTTCTAACTTTTTTAAACTCTTTTCCAACCTTTCTGGATGTATCCGTGAGGACACATTAGGGTATGGTACAGTAACAAATGCAAAGTTTGTGCAAAGTAACAATGCAAAGTAACAAAAACAAAGTTTAATGGCATAAAACAACAAAAGTTTATTTCTCACACAATTTATTGATAAAAGGTTGGATATGGAGTTCTAATCCTTTGTATCACAGCAATATCCTCACTCAGGGACCTGGCTGATGGCTCAACCACCATCTTGAGCACTGCTTCT
The DNA here is from genome assembly GCF_055505025.1 of Bos grunniens. Taxonomy (NCBI): domain Eukaryota; kingdom Metazoa; phylum Chordata; class Mammalia; order Artiodactyla; family Bovidae; genus Bos; species Bos grunniens. Next base: position 117,424,074 of record NC_141194.1, on the reverse strand, counting down.
CACTACAACAGAGTCAAGGATTTAAGCAAAACCTGTACTGTTTTAAAACTTCTCCATTGAAGGGGCACTCACACTCCACTGGCCAAATGTACTCATATGACCACTCCTGAGTTCATCACAGTTGGCATGTAGAAACCTTCCATAGAGAGACACCCTGGCTATTGGTGAACAGAGATAGCTTACCACACTGAAGTTTCACCATATTTCATTGGATTTGGTTGGCTCATTGAGCAATTATTATAGCAGGAGAACATGAACAAACAGGTTGTGTAGAATAAGAACTTAGATTCTGGAGTATGCCTGCTGAGGGTTTTTTCCTGCCTCTATCACTGATTAGCCTTTTGATTTTGACTAATTACCTTCTCTGTACATCCAATCTTCAATTTTGCAAAATAGGGATGTTGTTGTTTAGTTGCTCAGTCATGTCCGACTCTTTGTGGTCCCATAGACTGTAGCTTGCCAGCTCCTCTGTCCATAAGATTTCCCAGGCAACACTACTGGACTGGGTTGCCATTTCCTTTTCCAGGGGATCTTCCTGACCCAGGGATCGAACCCAAGTCTTCTGCTTGGCAGGCAGGTTCTTTACCACTGAGCCACCAGGGAAGCAAAATCGGGATGGTAACAATAATACACACCTTGTAGGACCATTGTGAGTTTTAATGTAGGTAGTATATGTGACTCTCTTAGAGAAATATATGAGATATTGTAAATGCTCAATAAATTCTTGCTGACATTATCATTATTATGGCTACTACTATTACTACTGATACTACAACAACATACTAGATACTAGAACACATTTTATCTAAATTTATTCCAATATTTCTATGACAGAGGTATTCATATATTCATTTGACAAATGAGAGAACAGAAGTTAAAACAGTATTACAAGAAGAAAGATCTAAATATAAAGCTCACATTTAGCAAAGCTGCAATTTGAATACAGATCTGCCTGACTCCAACCCTTTGCTATTCTCTATGGTGTTCATATACTTATTGAATACCTATTGTCCAATACTTTTACATGGAACATAAATTTAATATTTATAATTTCTCCAACTGACTATCATACAGGCACTTTCATACTGTGCAGAACATTCTTTATATCCAAAACTTGCAAGCCCTGCATTTCACAGTTGCCACATACAGTCTTTGGTCATAAACACACAGGACAGACTTTCTTGACTCCAAACCCAAGGAAAGCCTTGACACTGCAGGGATGGAAACTCAAGCACTTCCCTTTATCTCCTCTTAATGCTGCACCCAGTGCTGTAAGGGCTTAAAAGTCTGTGTAACTTTTATTGCCAAGGTTTCACAGAGCTTGATAATCCCTGTTATTAAGTGCCTGATTGGAAAAAAAAAATAGGCTTTGCAAATGTCTATTTTTCTTGCTTATATCAACAATACTCATGCTGGTGTGCAAAACCATGAATCCATCTCGCACATGACATGTAACATTTATATTTCACTATTAGCTGCAACTCAGTGTTGCTTTGGTTGTTGCCATGTAGTAACTATTAACCTTCATTCAGTCATTCAACAGATAATACAGCAACTAGTCTATATTTACAGTGTTGAGTCAGATATATTCCCTGGTCTCAGAGAGTGTATAGTTCAGGACAGCATGTATAATTGAAGCATTGCAGCATCACAGTGATTCATTAAGATGGACTGTGGGCCTCAGCCAGCCTTACAGACTCATCTCTTCTCAGAATGGGCCTCAAGAACATTGACATGTTGGTAAACCTTTGAAGTGATTTTACAGAATAAGATGCAAAGCCTATGGATTACTGTCAAATTCACAAAATATCAGTACTGGTTGAAATATTCTAGCTTAACATACAACTTCATTTTACACATGAGAAACATAAGATCCACAAAGTGGCTTGGCCAAAGTCATTTGCCCTTTCTCTGGGCATATCCACAACTAAACACTGGGTCTCATCATCCTAGGTTGATACATAATTTATTGTCCAAACTGAGGCAATTTTGAGAGGTAAAAGGTGAACTATTTTTAATAAGTACACTGAGATGATAGATAAAAATTGGAACTTTCCTGGGCAAACCAAGTCTTATGATCATTTTCCCTGCTGCTGCTAAGTCACCTCAGTCATGTCTGACTCTGTGACCCCATAGACGGCAGCCCACCAGGCTCCCCTGTCCCTGGGATTCTCCAGGCAAGAACACTGGAGTGGGTTGCCATTTCCTTCTCCGATGTAGGAAAGTGAAAAGTGAAAGCGAAGTCACTGAGTCCCGTCCGACTCTTAGCGACCCCATGGACTTCGGCCCACCAGGCTCCTCCATCCACGGGATTTTCCAGGCAAGAGTACTGGAGTGGGGCGCCATTGCCCTCTCTGTCACCTTCCCTAATCCCCAAATTAATGTTTCATAATTCTACATTCACATACAGGGGATCCCACAACTGAATGGTTTCCTTCTTTTAGAATTAATTTCTCATTTTCCAGCATAGTCACTTTTAAGTTCTCTCACTGGACACTCCCTTTCCACTTGAACTTAGTGGAAATACACTTGCCCTCTTCTAACAAAGAATAAATGCTACCTTGACCTTAACATGTCAATATGGGGTTCATAGTAGATTATAGGTTTTAAGACTTCAAGCTCTGGAATCTTATAGTTTTGAGTCTGGATCATAGCTGAATCAGAAACTAGAAGCGTGACCTTGAGATATCATACTCTTCTTGGGGCTCAGTTTCCCCACTGCAAAAATAAGAGACTTACCAAAATTAATGCAAGTGAAGTGATCAGGAAAAATGGGTGACACATGGTAAGCACTCAAGATATTCCTCCTAATTATTGCTGTTAATAAAACTTGCCAAGTTGACCTTTTAAAACATGTTTTGGACAGGAGATATATGTAGAAAGACTAATAAGAATATCAGACACTTTGTATTCTCTCAAGGGTTTCAAATCAGGCCAACCCAACTTTAAATTCCAACTTAACAATTCCTATGTGCCCTTCATCAAGTTACTTCCAAGCCCTGAAACCTCAGTTTTTCCAACTATAAATAAGTTGTACAGTCGTGTTGTGTCACCTGTCTTACAGTCACGTTGTAACATGTAAAAATCATCACAAGTAATTTCCACAGAACCCTGAAGAGTTGTTGTTGCTCATCTGCTAAGTCATATTTGACTGTTTGTGATCCCATGGATTAAAGCATGCCAGGCTCCTCTGTCCTCCACCATCTCTTGGAGTTTGCTCGAATTCATGTCCACTGAGTCAGTGATGCTGTCTCACCATCTTATCATCTGCTGCCCACTTCTTTTGCCTTCAATCTTTCCCAGCAGCAGAGTCTTTTTTAATGAGTCAGCTCTTTGCATCAGGTGGGCAAAATATTGGAGCTTCAGCATCAGTGCTTCCAAAGAATATTCAGGGATGATTTCCTTTAGGATTGACTGGCTTGATCTCCTTGCAGTCCAATGGACTCTCAAGAGTCTTCTCCAGCACCACAGTTCAAAAGCATCAATACTTTGGTGCTCAGCCTTCTTTATGGTCCAACTCTCCCATCGGTATGAGACAATTTTTGACTATATGGACCTTTGTCAGCAAAGTGATGTCTCTATGTTTTAATGCACCATCTAGGTTTGTTGTAGCTTTCCTTCTAAGAAGCATCTTTTAATTTTGTGGATGCAGTCACCATCCACAGTGATTTTGGAGCCCAAGAAAAGAAAATCTGTCACTGTTTCCCCATCTACTTGCCATGACGTGATGGGACTGGATGCCATGATCTTTGCTTTCTGAATATTGAGTGTTAAGCAGCATTTTCACTGTCTTCTTTCACCCTCATCAAGAGGCTTTTTAGTTCCTCTTCGCTTTCTGCCATTAGAGTGCTGTCATCTGCATATCTGAGGTTATTGATATTTCTCCAGGCAATCTTGATTTTAGCCTGGGATTCATCCAGTCTGGCATTTTGCACAATGTGTGCACTCAATAAATACCAGATCCTGTTATTCTTTTAATATTTTTGTTATTATACATCAATACTTGTCATTCAGCTTTAAAATAAAAGGGAATTATAAACAGCAAAAAGTTTAGAATGTTTGATAAATATCCTTATTTAAAACCTAACTCTTAAGACTGGCAGCTTTTGTATACATATTTATTTTTACTGTTATATTTTCATAAAACAACTTCTGGCTTGTCCACTCCAATTATTTTTTTAATAAGTGAATTTGAACAAAGACAAAGTTGAGTGTTCAGAAAGTTCCTCAAAATAAATGACCAAATGCTCACCCTCATATGTGCAGCAATATAATTTTTGTTTGTTTTTGGCTTTGGTAAGGATGACACATAATTTAAGTTTCATTTTATAAGTACCAACCAAAAAGCATATTCCTTTGAATACTACTACTAATTGTTTTATAACACTGGATATCAGCATAATCCAATTTGCAAACAACCCTCTATCCTCTAAATATTTTATCACTACTAGTGAGATAATGAGAACTTAACTAGAAATTATAAATTTTTGAAATGAGCATTTTTAAGAACTTGACTACAACTCAAGGTCAATGAATGAGATCATTAACAAGCTCTCATTACTTAGTCGTGACCTCTAATGGTATTCATTTTAACTTTGCCTTTGGGGATTTAATTGTTCTTATGAGGTTGTGGTTTCTCATTATTTGAATATCATACATGTCATTGTAAACATTAAAAATCTCATTCTGAGGAAGATTTCAAGAATGATATTAGAATGAAACTTGACCTTCTAAAGTTATACCATGTACTTGAGGCATTAGAATGATATACTGCTCCCCAAAGAAGGTATGCTTCCATGTTGGCACACAAGAATGCATGTGTGTATCCAATTCCATACAGTATGTAAAAAACATTTTAACCCTAAACATTGAAAAAGCAAAATTATATTCTTTATAACTATATTAGTTTAGCATATGAAAATCTCATAGCTTCTCCATCCTCAGTAATACATGCACTCAGTTGTTTTTCCAAGGATGGGGATGAATTTGCACAAACAAATCAGGGGTTCGGGCATGAATGCTTTTATGGAAAACATTTCTGGAAAACACCAGGCTCAATTTAGATGTACTGACCCTGGCTCCAGAATAAAGTTTCACAAAGTCAAGGTTAAATGAATATTCCATATGGCAATTTAACTAACTACCATGTTTAAAACATAAGATTTATTACTTCATCAGCCCTAATTTTTATATGCATGAGGGATTTAGAAGAAATGTCCTTTTTGTTTTAGGATTCATGTATGATTCTCTCTTTCCTACACATTTACCCCCAGGTTTGAAAATGTTAGTTGCTCAGTTGTATCCAACTCTTTGCGACCCTATGGAATGTAGCCCACCAGGCTCCTCTGTCCATCAGGTTTTCTAGACAAGAGTACTGAAGTAGGTAGCCATTCCCTTCTCCACAGCATATTCCCAACCCAGGAACTGAACCCAGGTCTCCCACATTGCAGGTGGCTTCTTTATTGTCTGAGCCACTACAGAAGTCCCAGATTTAGGTATTGTTAAATTATAGTTACCTGCTCCCCAAAATTGACTTGATTTCAAAGATTACAGGTATATTTTAAGCAAGCTCTTATAATAATACTAAGTTTAGATACTGGATAAAAATGGTTATTTAAAGAGTATCATTGTTTTTTGTGTCATTTTACCCAAGCAAATATATGCTGTAGCAAGTGCAGAGTTGCACGTCCTTGTCATGACTGTTCTGCTTAAGAAGACTGGAGACATTCATGAATATTTCATATGCACACAGTCTTAGGAATTTCTAATTGCCAACATAATTTTTTAACAGTAGAATATAGAAATGATACATTAGAAGTACAGGGCATTTTTAGAGGTTGCTACAGTACATATCTGCCATTTCTATTCTATAACCTTGAGCCATTAATTGGAATAAACAAGGTTGCCATTCATCCAAAGAATTCCTGAGTACCCACTATGTATCAGGTACTTTTCTGAGAGCTGAGGATAGAAAGGTATGGATAAGTAACAAGCTTTGAGGTTACAGCAGAGTTTAGATTCCATTAGTTTGAAATATTTTTATATGGCTTTTTATAAAACATTTCTAAGTCATAGGATTGTGTGTCAACTATACTTCCTCTCCACTAGGAGTGGAATTTCCCTTAAGGTTAAGACAATTATCTACAAGGAAATGACATTGTCAACACACAGCATTTCTTTCATTTCTTCAGTTTTAGAGATCTTGGATGGATTTAAAATTGCATTTCCTCATCTGGCTCCTGTTCTCTGCCAGTTCATGTCTTGATGTTATTCCAATCACTATCTGGTTTTTCTCCCTCCCTCACCAATCCTGGTATAAAGCATGGTTTCTAGCCAAATGGCTTTGGCATGCTTTATTCTTGAGAATTGTAACTTGGCCAGATGTTTCCTCAATTTGTCTTTTTTTGTTGTTGTTTTAGACTATGGGTTGGAGTTCAATCCAGATTTTACACTAAGTAATGTCATCCACAGAATATGTAGAACCCGAGTAGAAAAATGACCAACAGGTCAATGATCAACTAGAAAAGATCAAGGACAAAAAATGCTTATAAATCCCCTCTCCTTATTGTAAAATTTATTTTACTTTTTAATCCTGGCTTGTGTACCATAAGAGAAAGTTTGCATTTGGATTACTGTTTTGTTAGTAAAATTTCAATAGCGTTACCATGGCATTATGTGCTTAATGTATTATATTATTGGGTCATGTAGATCTTCAGATGTTATAAGCAACTATGTAGCCAATGGCAAATAAATAACAAGAAGTAATAAAAGTTGTAGTAAAGATCAAATCTGAAGTATGTCTATAGTTTATTGAAGCAAATATATACATAATTATTTACTTTTGATAACAAGTAAGTGTAAAGACAACACAACTTTCCAAAATTCTTTGACCCAGAAAATAAGCCTTTAAAGAGTCATATTCATTTCAGGTTTAAAATAATAGAAACATCAGTGAAATGAGATATTGCCCTTAGAATCAAGAGTCTAAACTGCTGACAGTGAAGAAGTTTTAAATAATAAAACACCAGTCCAAGTATTTGTTTCCATACTTCTAAACAGAGTGAGGCCTATTCAAGGGCCTTCCTCTTATTTAAGAGAAAGAGGTCTGTAATAATTCTGTAGGTTGCCATATAAAATAAAAGATGTTTTAACATACTAGTTTGGCAAATACTAAAGAAACTGACAAACACAAGATATGCTAATGGGGATTAAATTGGTATAACCCGTATTGAGCTCAATTTACTGTTCACATTATTTAAAGTTTGCATAGATTTTGACCCTGCATCTCAATTTTCAGAATTATATCTAAAGAATTTTAACATAAAATTAACAATAAAAAAGTAAATGAAAAACACAGAGTCATTAAATCCCAAAGGAAAAGAGCAAGAAAGGGGGAAAAAAAAAAAAACAAAAAACAGGTTGTACAAAAAAGACAACAACTAGCAAAGGGGCAATTTTAAGCCCCTACCTATAAAAAATCACTTTAAATGTAAATGGATTAAATTCTCTCATCAAAAGATATATAGTAATCAAAACAATATGCTACTGGCATAGTAACAAATACATAGACCAATACAACAGAATGGGGACTCAGAAATAAATCCACACATGGATGGTCGACTAGTATTTGACAAGGAAGTTAATAACACTCAATAGGGAAATGCTAGTGTTTTCTCTATATGGTGCATGGAAACTGAATATTCACATGCAAAAAAAAAAAAAAAGAAAAAGAAAGAAACTGGACCTCACTTTTACACTACTCACTAAAATAAATGAAAGACTTAGATGTAAGACCTGAAACATAAAACTCTTAGAAGAAAATTTAGGGAAAAAGCTCCATGACATTGGTCTCAGCAATGATTGTTTTATAGTCAAAGCTATGGTTTTTCCAGTAGTCATGTACAGATGTGAGAGTTTGACCATAAAGAAGGCTGAACACGATTGAACGACTTTCACTCTTCATATCAAGTAGTAGATGTGGTAATCACCCTTATTGTGGTAATCATTTCACAATATATACACATATCAAATCATAATGCTATACACCTTAAACTTATATAATAGTAGGTACACCTCAATAAAGCTGGAAAAATTATACTTCAAAATGGTGTTTATTTCCCCCTGAGGCAATTAATCTTAAAACTTCTTTAGGAGTTAGTTTCCTTTCTCTGCACTCTAGGAAGAGTATGACCTTTACAGGAAAAGAGACAAAATGGCATAAATACACTGTAAGCTACTGCCTGGTCCTAGGCTCTCCAGAAGTTCCTGACCTTGACTAAGGATTGTTTTGCTGCCAATGTCATCAGAGGAATTTTGTGCACAGTGAGAATCAGTGCAAGCCCATTTGATTCATGCCCTAAAATCAATGTTGAGTTAGTTTATGGCCAGATTTTGAGGAATATTCAGATCCTTCTAATCTAAACTATTTCACTTAATAGTAAAAATCAAGCCTAGAGAAATTTCTTATGCATGAGCACAGAGTAAGTCAATAATTGACCTAAAAAATGAATATATATTTCTGTTTCAATTCTAATTGAGCTCATTCTTCCCCTACCACACCATGTTATCTGTATTTCTCAAAATGAGCTCAATGGTATCTATATTCATTTTTAATTTTAATCATGTATCAACATGTACTCCCCATAAGGGTACACGCCTGGTTATAATACGTTTACATAATGACATTAGAGCACAGGGTGATCGCAAAGCACATGTTTGCCAAGACCAGAGATGTAATAACTAACAGAGGTGATAGAAACAGAAAATCTGAGTTTGAGCCTTGCCTATGTTCCCACTTGTTGAGTAGGCCGAAAAGGAAGAACTAATGAAGTGGCCAAAGAAGGAGAAAAAGTATATCGTGTTCTCAAGGAATCCAAGTCAGGAACCTGAAGAACTAGTTTATACAGCTCTGGAGGGCAGAGGGTCTCTTTTGCAACATCATCACATTTGACTCATATAACCCCTAAGCCTCCCAGAGCCACATCACAGCCACTTATGTTGTAGAGAGAAACTTCTTTTCACAGGCAAATATTTGACCTGTTTAATGACTATCCTAACAAAACTGTAAGTTACAAAGATTTCTTCCAGTGTAAGCAATTCAAAAACTCTATCATGCTGCCAACACCATGAGTGAGCATATGTTTAGTAAGCATTTTTCAACACTGATGAGAAAAATTGTCTTGGAGTATTGTGTGCTCATGCAGACATTACATGAATGAGCCTTAGATATCTGTGCCTAGGATAATAATTGAGGTAGCAGAATCTTCCCTGAAGCTCTGTAGGGTCACACCACACAGATTCCTTATAGGACACATTGGAAAGTGAAAGTGAAAGTCGCTCAGTCCTGTCCGACTCTTTGTGACCTCATGGACTGTAGTCCATGGAATTCTCCAGACTCTTCCCAACCAAGGGATCAAACCCAGGTCTCCCACATTGCAGGAGGATTCTTTACAGATGAGCCACATTGGACGTTGGCCTCAATTACTGTGTAGCACATTATGGGTTGAGTAGTAAGATGAACACTGCTGCTGGTACTCAACCAACAGGAGCTCATTTGTGAATGTAGTATTTCAAGATAGAGTAATTAGATTCTAACTAAACACGACATTTAAGGTTATTATTTCTGGGTTCTAGTCATTTCCCTGTATTTGGAAAACAGATGACTTGCTTCTCAGAAAGCCAGAGTTGAGAAAAATACATTGTTGATCTTCCTCAAAATGTAGAATATCCTTACTTTCTAGTCCCCATTGCTGGTAGCAACCTTTAAGTGTGAGCAGGGACTTCCCCGGTTACTCAGTGGTAAAGAATCCACCTGTCAATGCAGGAGACATGGATTCAACCCCTGGTCTGGGAAGATCACTCATGCTGCGAAGCAACTAAGCCTGTGTGCACAAATATTGAACCTGTTCTTTAGAGCCTAGGAACTGCAACTACAGAGGCCACATGCCACAACTACTGAAGCCCTCTCACCCTAGAGCCTGTGCTCCACAACAACAGAAGCCACTGCAATGAGAAGCCCATGCACTGCTGCTAGAAGGTAGCCACCCATTTGCCTCAACTAGAGAAAAACCCATGCAGCAATGAAGAACTAGCATGGTCAAAAGAAAAAAAAAAAAGAAGGAAAGAATTTAAAATATTTTTAAAAAAGAGTAAGCAGATCTCCTGATGCTAATAAAGTAAAATTAAACACAAAGCCCATCAACTACTGTTTTGATGAATCTAATGCAAGCTACAAGAAACTCAACAATACCTCCTTTAGTGAGCTATCGAATGTAAACAATAGACATCTTTTTTACTATTTTCACTTAAAATCTTTTGCCATCAACCATTTCATTAATACAAGAAATAGATCAACTTATTATACATGGTATAAATTATTTGGATAGAGACATATTATTACCTAAACTAAATTTCCAGTGACAGGCGACTGGTGGAGTAGTGTTTGCAGCAAACATATTCCACAATGATTTGGCACAATTGTATATCATTTGACACTTAGGAAATAAATTTCTTGCTAAGTTGAAAGTGATAAATTTGGTTTATAGTAATTATACATAGACCACATAATCAAAATATAATAACATTTCAAAACTTAAAAATGGGTTCTATTTGAGACTTTTACATAGTGGCAACTTGGAGATAGCATGAAATGTAAACTTATTTTTAATAATTTTCTAAAAATTCTAATTAAGGGAAGAACATGGTTCTGAAGCTAAAATATATCAATAATGCGATGGAAAACTCAGACAACTGAATAGGGCATACAGAACAGAGAGATAAAAGACTTTTTAATACTATGAAAATACCTCATTCTGACCTCAATTACCTGTGTATTACATAGAAGGGAAGAACTGCATAAAGTATAGTTTTGTTTTGTTTTGTTTTAACTAGTAGATAATCCAAAAATAATTCACACTTGCATTCTGGGAAATTCACAACTTTTCAAGTAAAATAGTGAACTATAACTTAAAGAAAAACTTTAGGGACAAAATGTCAATTCATGTTAACAGTTATTGAATGCCTACCAGGATCTCAGAAGGCTCTGGAGGTATAAAGAACAGTTAAGACCAAGATTCTTGCCCCTGAAAATGGCAGTCATGAAGGAAGACAGATGCTTTTTTTTTTCTTTTTTTTTTTTACGACAATGTGATGACTGCTATACTCCTCAGAGGCACATAATATCATGAGGACAGAGATGAGGAATTAATTAATTCAACATGATTTGAGGGATCCAGGGGAAGGTACAGAGAGTGAAGACCAAAGATCAGACTTCAGAAATGAGCTCAGCAGGTGGAGAAGCATGGACAGGACGTTCTAGGAGTAAGACATCATGATCAAAGACATAGGAGGACTCACTGTGCTTGCAGAAGAGCATGGTAGGAGCTGAAGATATTTATTCTCAAAGTGTGTGTGTGTGTGTGTGTGTGTGTGTGTGTGTGCGTGTGCGTGCATGCTCTCAGTCATGTCCAACTCTATGGGACCCCATGCACTGTAGCCCATCAGGCTCTTCTGTCCATGGGATTTCCCCGGCAAGAATACTGGAGTTGGTTACCATTTCTTCCTCCAGGGGATCTTCCTGACCCAGGGATTGAATCCAGGTCTCTGTGTCTCCTGCATTGGCAGGGAGATTGTTTACTTCTCTGCCACCTGTGAAGCTCTTATTCTCAAACTGGAATATGACAATTAGTCTCATCAGAATCTCCTGTGGAGTTAAATGAGAAAATAAAAGATTCTTTGGTCCCACTTCTGAAGTTTGTTTCAGGAAGACTGGGATATGGCTCAAGACCTCTTTAAAATATTCTTAGCTGATGCCCAGTGCTTTTGATTCAGTAGATTTACCTTGGTCTCTGGGATTCCCTGGTGGCTCAGTCATAAAGAATCTGCTTGCAATGTAGGAGATGCAGATTCAATCCCTGGGTCAGCAAGATCTGCTGGAGGAGGGCATGGCAACACACTCCAGTATTCTTGCCTGGGAAATCCCGTGGACCAAGGAGCCTGGCAGTCTACAGTCCATGGGGTCACTAAGAGTCAGACATGACTTAGCTGTTAACACTTTCACTTTTTCACTTTTCTGGACCACATGTCAGTGACTGAGAGTGTTGGCAGTGGAGAGGTGGAGCGTCTGGAAACCGCGATCTTGGCGGGGGGTTGGGGAGTGATGCAGGAAATTTTCTTAATTCACAGTAGAGTCTGGTCTTTATTTTGTGACAATGGGGAGTTACCAAAAAGGAAGTGGCTTAAAAAATGGCCAGTTATTTAGCTCAGGATTCTGCATATTGGCTCAGCTGGTGTTTTCTCTGAGCTTGGCTAAGCTCCCAGGTGCATCTGGGTACAGATGTGGGTCAGGTAAGCAGCTTTGCTGATCTCTGCTAGCCCTGAAGCCTCTGGTGCTTAAGCTGGAACAAAGGGGCGGACTCTCCTCTAGTAGGAGGCTTGCCCAGGCTTGTTCCTGTTATAGGGACTGAATTCCAAACAAAGAGAGGAAGCACTCGAGGACTCTTGGAACCTAGGATTGTAACTGTGAAATAAAAATATCTAATGAACAAGAAATGTCACAGCCATCAGTGATTTCTTGCCTCCAAAGGCAGCAGATGCTACCACCCCCCATGGTGATTGCTAAGGAGCTGGGGGAGTGCAAGAAGGAAGGTAAACAAGCAAAGAGGAAGCCTGACTTCCTCTCCTGCCTCTTTGGAGCAGTTTTCTTAGAGCTATTTAGACGCTGTTTCCTGGGCTTGGAGTCTTAAACATTCCCACCAAATAAAATAACTCTCTATCTTCAGGTTGTGACCATATTTTTTAGTCAACATAACTGATATAGCATTCAATGTGCCACATTCTTTTGGTCAAAACAAGCTACAGATCCACCCCAGATTTAAAGGCTGGGGAGTGTGGACTTTAAAATTATTTACAACATAAAAGTTGAGAGTTATGTTAGGACTTCAAGCCTGGGAGGCAGTATCACAAGATACTGAGAGAACTGCTCTAAGGAGCTTCCCTTTGGCTCAGTGGTAAATCATTTGCTTCCACTGCAGGAGACCTGGGTTTGATCTCTGGGTTGGGAAGATCCCCTGGAGAAGTCAATGGCAAGGACTGAGCTATTAACACTTTCACTTTAGCTGGAAATAGCTAACTTGATTACTGATATGCACAGGAGTGCTATTAAATTTTGAGCTTTTAATTTAATGTCTAGTTGAAAACTCTTATTTCTGGCAGCTTTTCAGTCAGCTTTTTTCCTAGGTCTATAATTACATAATTTGCAACAGTGATGTAATTTTCATATTTTTTCACTGATACATTTTTATTTCTGTTTAATTTTACTGGAACTTCCAAAGTAGTGTTAACATTGTCATAATGGTGAGAGTATTTTTTGCTTTCTTTTTCATCTTAATGGGTGAATTTTACTATTTCACTATTAAAAATAATGTTACTTTTGGTTTGAAATAACTCCTTTAATTTTCACTTCCTTTCTGAGATGTGGAACTCATTGCATTTGTTTTCCTCTTCCTTTGGTTCTTCCAAGTTTTTGCAGCTACAACCTGGGCTTGTGGAATTCATTTTTATAATTTACTTTTATTTTTATTTGTTTTTTTTTAATATAATTTTCTTATTTCTAAGTAAATATAAAATTAATTTAGTAATCCCTCTAAAAGCAATTATTTAAAGTATAAGTATGTGTTTACAGTTATTTAAGAGTATATATATAGCAGCCTGTTCCTTCAAATTTTTCTAAAGTTGCCTTGAATTTTAGTTGGTTATCTCTTGACACTTTTTTCCCTAAAAAAACATTTTCAAGTAGTTTAATTTGGAAGGACCTTCAAATATTGTATTCATGAAGAGTACCAGGTTAGCATAATTCCTGAGTGGTAGCATGCTTACAAATCTATTCACACATGAACAACAATTTTTTTGTGTAAAACTGCCACAGAAACTTCTGTATCCTTCAGGGGTTTAGTGTTGCAGAGGAGTCTAGAGTGCGACCTAATTCTTTTATGGGCTAACTTTTCTCCTTTTTCCCTTATAGTATTTGCTAGATATTCATGAGATTCTTTCTTTATAATCGAAATTTGAAATTCCACCAAGAAAAGAAAATACACGAAACAGGCAATGCTAAAGAATGCTCAAACTACCACACAATTGCACTCATCTCACACGCTAAGTAATGCTCAAAATTCTCCAAGCCAGGCTTCAGCAATATGTGAACCGTGAACTTCCAGATGTTCAAACTGGTTTTAGAAAAAGGCAGAGGAACCAGAGATCAAATTGCCAACATCCGCTGGATCATCAAAAAAACATGAGAATTCCAGAAAAAAAAAAAAAAAAAAGAACATCTATTTCTGCTTTACTGACTATGCCAAAGCCTTTGACTGTGTGGGTCACAATAAACTGTGGAAAATTCTGAAAGAGATGGGAATATCAGACCACCTGATCTGCCTCTTGAGAAACCTATATGCAGGTCAGGAAGCAACAGTTAGAACTGGACATGGAACAACAGACTGGTTCCAAACTGGAAAAGGAGTACGTCAAGGCTGTATATTGTCACCCTGCTTATTTAACTTATATGCAGAGTACATCATGAGAAATGCTGAGCTGGAAGAAGCACAAGCTGGAATCAAGATTGCCGGGAGAAATATCAATAACCTCAGATATACAGATTACACCACCCTTATGGCAGAAAGTGAAGAGGAACTCAAAAGCCTCTTGATGAGAGTGAAAGAGGAGAGTGAAAAAGTGGGCTTAAAGCTCAACATTCAGAAAACAAAGATCATGGCATCTGTTCCCATCACTTCATGGGAAATAGATGGGGAAACAGTGGAAACAGTGTTAGACTTTATTTTGGGGGCTCCAAAATCACTGCAGATGATGACTGCAGCCATGAAATTAAAAGATGCTTACTCCTTGGAAGGAAAGTTATGAGCAACCTAGATAGCATATTCAAAAGCAGAGACATTACTTTGCCAACAAAGGTCCATCTAGTCAAGGCTATGGTTTTTCCAGCAGTCAGGTATGGATGTGAAAGTTGGACTGTGAAGAAGGCTGACTGCCAAAGGATTGATGCTTTTGAACTGTAGTGTTGGAGAAGACTCTTGAGAGTCCCTTGGACTGCATGAAGATCCAACCAGTCCATCCTAAAGGAGATCAGTCCTGGGTGTTCATTGGAAGGACTGATACTAAAGCTGAAACTCCAATATTTTGGCCACCTGATGCGAAGAGCTGACTCATTGGAAAAGACTCTGATGCTGGGAGGGATTGGGGGCAGGAGGAGAAGGGGACGGCAGAGGATGAGATGGCTGGATGGCATCACCGACTCAATGGACATGAGTTTGAGTGAACTCTGGGAGTCGGTGATGGACAGGGAGGCCTGGCATGCTGCGATTCATGGGGTTGCAAAGAGTTGGACACAACTGAGCAACTGAACGGAATGAAACTGTAGTGTATTTGTAGAGTTAATTTTATTCATTTTTCCTTAATACTTTCTGAGCGCTTTCAGTATGCAGGTCTGCCTTTGCTTATTAACTCTGTTCACTTGGTTTTATACTCTTTTTCAAGATCACCAATTATCTATAGGTTGCACCTCTGGAATATGTCTTCCATATTGATCATGTCTTTATCATAGAATTTGAATCTTTTTATCCTTTTCCTGTATGACCAGGAAGAACTTGTTTAAGTTTCTCATATTTTGGTTATTCTTCAGTGATAGAAGCTCACATATATTACATATGTTAAGTGTTCTATGTGCACAATCTCATTTAATCCTCCCAAGTACCCTGTGAGTGAAGTTCAGTTATCATCTCTGTTTTCACGAATATGATAACTAGTGTTCAGAATATTGAAGTAATCTGTATAAGTTCATACAGGTGGGAAATTTCAACCCCAGGGGCCCATGTTCCTAAGCATGTCATCATACAGTTTCTCCAGAGTGAGTTGGGTATTCATTTTCTCCTTTATAGGTTTTCATTTTGCAGCTGTGATTTCCATCTTTTACTTTACTTATTTATTTTTTTTTCCAAATTAACCCCTTATTTGTTATGTTCAATCTGGTACAATAGAGATATTGTTCACTGAGTCTTGTGAAGAATATGGATTACAGTATTTTTGGAAACAATAGTTTTGCTATGTCCTGTGCTTTTCTTTCTTTCTTTCTTTTTTTTAATTTTAGTTTTTAACTGCACTGCATAGCAGGCAGGATCTCAGTTCCCCAGCCAGGGATGGAGCCTGCACCCCCTGCAATAGAAATGTAGAATGCTAACCACTGCACCACCAGGGAAATCCCATGTCCTTTGCCTTTAACAAGGATTAGAGAAGGCAATGGCACCCCACTCCAGTACTCTTGCCTGGAAAATCCCACGGACGGAGGAGCCTAGTAGGCTCCATGGGGTCGCTAAGAGTCCGACACGACTGAGCGACTTCATTTTCACTTTTCACTTTCATGCATTCGAGAAGGAAATGGCAACCCACTCCAGTGTTCTTGCCTGGAGAATCCCAGGGACGGGGGAGCCTGGTGGGCTGCCGTCTATGGGGTCTCCCAGAGTCGGACACGACTGAAATGACTTAGCAGCAGCAGCAGCAGCAGTATTTTTAAAAGCTTTATAAAGTCATTAGTGAACTTTTAAAATGTTGAAGAAATATCATTATGTTACAAAATAACTGCTATAGGATGCCTTATATGCTGCTGCTGCTGCTAAGTCACTTCAGTCGTGTCCAACTCTGTGCAACACCATAGAAGACAGCCTACCAGGCTCCTCCGTCCCTGGGATTCTCCAGGCAAGAACACTGGAGTGGGTTGCCACTTCCTTCTCCAATGCCTTAAATAAGTATTTAAAAATATAGTTATCTACCCCTTTGATAATAAGATCTTGATAATTTCATCAATTTATTAAAATATATATGTTTTGAACTTATCAGCCTTATCTCAAGCAGGAGGAAAAAAGCTAGAATGTAGCAGGATAATAAATTGTGCTTTTCCAGTTTACTAGAAATTTGGGCTAAAATCCTAAAGCTGAGAACAACAGTGCTAGACATATCTCTTTCTTTTTTATTTATTTATTTGTTTATTATTTTATTTTTTAACTTTACAATACTGTATTGGTTTTGCCATATATCAAAATGAATCCACCACAGGTATACATGTGTTCCCCATCCTGAACCCTCCTCCCTCTTCCCTCCCCATACCATCCCTCTGGGTCGTCCCAGTGCACCAGCCCCAAGCATCCAGTATCGTGCGTCAAACCTGGACTGGACTCATTTCATATATGACATTATACATGTGTCAATGCCATTCTCCCAAATCATCCCACCCTCTCCCTCTCCCACAGAGTCCAAAAGACTGTTCTATACATCAGTGTCTCTTTTGCTGTCTCGTATACAGGGTTATTGTTACCATCTTTCTAAATTCCATATATATGTGTTAGTATACTGTATTAGTGTTTTTATTTCTGGCTTACTTCACTCTGTATAATAGGCTCCAGATTCATCCATCTCATTAGAACTGATTCAAATGTATTCTTTTTAATGGCTGAGTAATACTCCATTGTGTATATGTACCACTGCTTTCTTATCCATTCATCTGCTGATGGACATCTAGGTTGCATCCATGTCCTGGCTATTCTAAACAGTGCTGCGATGAACATTGGGGAACACGTGTCTCTTTCCCTTCTGGTTTCCTCAGTGTGTATGCCCAGCAGTGGGATTGCTGGGTCATAAGGCAGTTCTATTTCCAGTTTTTTAAGGAATCTCCACACTGTTCTCCATAGTAGCTGTACTAGTTTGCATTCCCACCAACAGTGTAAGAGGGTTCCCTTTTCTCCACACCCTTTCCAGCATTTATTGCTTGTAGACTTTTGGATCGCAGCCATTCTGACTGGCATGAAATGGTACCTCATAGTGGTTTTGATTTGCATTTCTCTGATAATGAATGATATTGAGCATCTTTTCATGTGTTTGTTAGCCATCTGTATGTCTTCTTTGGAGAATTGTCTATTTAGTTCTTTGGCCCATTTTTTGATTGGGTCATTTATTTTTCTGGAATTGAGCTGTAGGAGTTGCTTGTATATTTTTGAGATTAGTTTTTTATCAGTTGCTTCATTTGCTATTATTGTCTCCCATTCTGAAGGCTGTCTTTTCACTTTGCTTATAGTTTCCTTTGTTGTGCAGAAGCTTTTATGTTTAATTAGGTCCCATTTGTTTATTTTTGCCTTTATTTCTAATATTCTGGGAAGTGGGTCATAGAGGATCCTGCTGTGATGTATGTCGGAGAGTGTGTTGCCTATGTTCTCCTCTAGGAGTTTTATAGTTTCTGGTCTTACATTTAGATCTTTAATCCATTTTGAGTTTATTTTTGTGTATGGTGTTAGAAAGTGTTCTAGTTTCATTCTTTTACAAGTGGTTGACCAGTTTTCCCAGCACCACTTGTTAAAGACATTGTCTTCAATCCATTTTAAATTCTTGTCTCCTTTGTCAAAGATAAGGTGTCCATAGGTGCATGGGTTTATCCCTGGGCTTTCTATTTTGTTCCATTGATCTATATTTCTGTCTTTGTGCCAGTACCATACTGTCTTGATGACTGTGGCTTTGTAGTAGAGCCTGAAGTCAGGCAGGTTGATTCCTCCTGTTCCATTCTTCTTTCTCAAGATTGCTTTGGTATTCGAGGTTTTTTGTATTTCCATACAAATTGTGAAATTATTTGTTCTAGCTCTGTGAAGTGTACTGTTGGTAGCTTGATAGGGATTGCATTGAATCTATAAATTGCTTTTGGAAGTATACTCATTTTCACTATATTGATTCTTCCAATCCATGAACATGGTATATTTCTCCATCTATTAGTGTCCTCTTTGATTTCTTTCACCAGTGTTTTATAGTTTTCTGTATATAGATGTTTAGTTTCTTTGTGTAGATACATTCCTAAGTATTTTATTCTTTTCGTTGCAATGGTGAATGGGATTGTTTCCTTAATTTCTCTTTCTATTTTCTCATTATTAGTGTATAGGAATGCAAAGGATTTCTGTGTGTTGATTTTATATCCTTGAACTTTACTATATTCATTGATTAGTTCTAGGAATTTTCTGGTGGAGTCTTTAGGGTTTTCTATGTAGAGGATCATGTCATCTGCAAACAGTGAGAGTTTTACCTCTTCTTTTCCAATTTGGATTCCTTTTATTTCTTTTTCTGCTCTGATGGCTGTGGCCAAAACTTCCAAAACTATGTTGAATAGTAGAGGTGAAAGTGGGCATCCTTGTCTTGTTCCTAAAGGAAATGCTTTCAATTTTTCACCATTGAGGATAATGTTTGCTGTGGGTTTGTCATATATAGCTTTTATTATGTTGAGGTATGTTCCTTCTATTCCTGCTTTCTGGAGAATTTTATCATAAATGGATGCTGAATTTTGTCAAAGACTTTCTCCTCATCTACTGAGATAATCATATGGTTTTTATTTTTCAGTTTGTTAATGTGGTGTATTACATTGATTGATTTGCAGATATTGAAGAATCCTTACATCCCTGGGATAAAGCCCACTTGGTCATGGTGTATGATCTTTTTAATGTGTTGTTGGATTCTGATTGCTAGAATTTTGTTAAGGATTTTTGCATGCATCTATGTTCATCAGTGATATTGGCCTGTAGTTTTCTTTTTTTTGTGTGGGGTCTTTGTCAGGCTTTGGTATTAGGGTGATGGTGGCCTCATAGAATGAGTTTGGAAGGTTACCTTCCTCTGCAATTTTCTGGAAGAGTTTGAGTGGGATAGATGTTAGCTCTTCTGTAAATTTTTTGGTAGAATTTTGCTGTGAAGCTGTCTGGACATGGGCTTTTGTTTGCTGGAAGATCTCTGATTTCAGTTTCATTTACCATGCTTGTGATGGGTCTGTTAAGATTTTCTATTTCTTCCTGGTCCAGTTTTGGAAAGTTGTACTTTTCTAAGAATTTGTCCATTTCTTCCAAGTTGTCCCTTTTATTGGCATATAATTGCTGATAGTAGTCTCTTATTATCCTTTGTATTTCTGTGTTGTCTGTTGTGATCTCTCCATTTTCATTTCTAATTTTATTGATTTGATTTTTCTCCCTTGTTTCTTGATTAGTCTAGCTAATGGTTTGTCAATTTTATTTATTCTTTCAAAGAACCAGTTTTTGGCTTTGTTGATTTTTGCTATGGTATCTTTTGGTTTTTTTGCATTTATTTCTGCCCTAATTTTTAAGATTTCTTTTCTTCTACTAACCCTGGGGTTCTTCATTTCTTCCTTTTCTAGTTGCTTTAGGTGTAGAGTTAGGTTATTTATTTGACTTTTTCCTTGTTTCTTGAGATATGCCTGTATTGCTATCAACTTTCCCCTTCGGACTGCTTTTACAGTGTCCCACAGGTTTTGGGTTATTGTGTTTTCATTTTCATTCATTTCTATGCAAATATTGATTTCGTTTTTGATTTCTTCTGTGATTTGTTGGTTATTAAGCAGCGTGTTGTTCAGCCTCCATATGTTGGAATTTTTAATAGTATTTCTCCTGTAATTGAGATCTAATCTTACTGCATTGTGGTCAGAAAAGATGCTTGGAATGATTTCAGTTTTTTTAAATTTACCAAGGTAGATTTATGGCCCAGGATGTGATCTATCCTGGAGAAAGGTTCCGTGTGCGCTTGAGAAAAAGGTGAAATTCATTGTTTTGGGATGAAATGTCGTATAGATATCAATTAGGTCTAACTGGTCTATTGTATCATTTAAAGTTTGTGTTTCCTTGTTAATTTTCCATTTAGTTGATCTATCCATAGGTGTGATTGGGGTATTAAATTCTCCCACTATTATTGTGTTATTGTTAATTTCTCATTTCATACTTGTTAGCATTTGTCTTACATATTGCGGTGCTCCTATGTTGGGTGCATATATATTTATAATTGTTGTATCTTCTTCTTGGATTGATCCTTTGATCATTATGTAGTGACCTTCTTTGTATCTTTTCACAGCCTTTGTTTTAAAGTCTATTTTATCTGATATGAGTATTGCTACCCCTGCTTTCTTTTGGTCTCTATTTGCATGGAGTAATATTTTCCAGCCCTTCACTTTCAGTCTGTATGTGTCCCCTGTTTTGAGGTGGCCCTCTTGTAGACAACATATGTAGGGGTCTTGTTTTTGTATCCATTCAGCCAGCCTTTGTCTTTTGGTTGGGGCATTCAACCCATTTACGTTTAAGGTAATTATTGATAAGTATGATCTCGTTGCCATTTACTCTATTGTTTTGGGTTCGAATTTATACACCCTTTTTGTGTTTCCTGTCTAGAGAATATCCTTTACTATTTGTTGGAGAGCTGGTTTGGTGGTGCTGAATTCTCTCAGCTTGTGCTTGTCTGGAAAGCTTTTGATTTCTCCTTCATATTTGAATGAGATCCTTGCTGGGTACATTAATCTGGGCTGTAGGTTATTTTCTTTCATCATTTTAAGTATGTTTTGCCATTCCCTCCTGGCTTGAAGTGTTTCCATTGAAAGATCAGCTGTTATCCTTATGGGAATTCCCTTGTGTGTTATTTGTTGTTTTTCTCTTGCTGCTTTTAATATTTGTTCTTTGTGTTTGATCTTTGTTAATTTGATTAATATGTGTCTTGGGGTGTTTCGCCTTGGGTTTATCCTGTTTGGGACTCTCTGGGTTTCTTGGACTTGAGTGATTATTTCCTTCCCCATTTTAAGGAAGTTTTCATCTATTATCTTCTCAAGTATTTTCTCATGGTCTTTCTTTTTGTCTTCTTCTTCTGGGACTCCTATGATTTGAATGCTGTAGCGTTTAATATTGTCCTGGAGGTCTCTGAGATTGTCCTCATTTCTTTTAATTCGTTTTTCTTTTTTCCTTTCTGCTTCATTTATTTCTACCATTCTGTCTTCTAATTCACTAATCCTATCTTCTGCCTCTGTTATTCTACTATTTGTTGACTCCAGAGTGTTTTTGATCTCATTTATTGCATTATTCATATATATTGACTCTTTTTTATTTCTTCTAGGTCCTTGTTAAACCTTTCTTTCATCTTCTCAATCCTTGTCTCCAGGCTATTTATCTGTGATTCCATTTTGATTTCAAGATTTTGGATCAATTTCACTATCATTATTCGGAATTCTTTTTCAGATAGATTCCCTATCTCTTCCTCTTTTGTTTGGTTTGGTGGGCATTTATCTTGTTCCTTTACCTGCTGGGTATTCCTCTGTCTCTTCATCTTGTTTATATTGCTGAGTTTGGGGTGTCCTTTCTGTATTCTGGCAGTTTGTGGAGTTCTCTTTATTGTGGAGTTTCCTCGCTGTGTGTAGGTTTGTACAGGTGGCTTGTCAAGGTTTCTTGGTTAAGGAAGCTTGTGTCGGTGTTCTGGTGGGTGGAGCTGGATTTCTTCTCTCTGGAGTGCAATGAATTGTCCAGTAATGAGTTATGAGATGTCTATGGTTTTGTAGTAACTTTGGGCAGCCTGTATATTGGAGCTCAGGGCTGTGTTCCTGGAGAATTTGCTTGGTATGTCTTGCCCTGGAACTTGTTGGCCCTTGTGTGGTGCTTGGTTTCAGTGTAGGTATGGAGGTGTTTGATGAGCTCCTGTCAGTTAATGTTCCCTGGAGTCAGGAGTTCCCTTGAGTCAGGGTTTGACTTAAGCCTCCTGCTTCCAGTTATCGGTCTTATTTTTACAGTAGTCTCAAAACTTCTCCTTCTATACAGCACCATCAATAAACATCTCCTTTCGAAGACAATAGGTTGCTTTTCTGGGTGCCTGATGTCCTCTGCCAGCATTCAGAAGTTGTTTTGTGGAATTTACTCGGTTTTTATGTGTTCTTTCGATGAATTTGTGGGGGAGAAAGTGGTCTCCCTGTCCAATTCCTCCGCCATCTTAATTCCTCCCTCCTACATATCTCTTTCTTAAAGAATACACTGAAAGCTAGAAAAATTGGTCCAGTGACCTCTTCTCCATTTTTCCCTTGTAGGAGAATATGAAACACTTTAAAGGGAATTACTGAAAGGAATTTTTTGGAATAGAAGTAGAATGGATTTTTAACGTTTTTTCACTAAACTTAATGGAAGAGGGTTCCATGAGAACCACTTGCACAGATTCAGTATGCCTGCAAGGGAAGAGTAGCTGAGAACCACTTGCACAGGTTCAGTATGCCTGCAAGGGAAGAGTAGCAGTACATTCTCAGGATGGAATCGTCCAGAACTACAGAAATTCATATGTCCAGATCACACTCAGATGGAGGTCAGGGCAAGTGTTCTTGGAAGAATTAGACAGTATATTTAAGTGAGGGAGGGGGAATAAATGAACATAGAAATTAAGAGTGGGTCTGAGTAGCTCCAAAAGGCAGTTCGTGGAGAGAGAATCAGCAATTAGGCAAACTGCACCTTGAGCGATTTTCCTTTGGGCCCAGTGGCTAGCTCAGAAGGTAGTCAGCTTGAGTCATCTTGATGTCTGGATGCCCAAGAAAGCTGCTTACCAGAAAAAAAAAAAAAAAAAAAAGACCCAAAGAGGAAAAAGCTATGGGTCTATTGCCAGAGGTGGAAGCTTTGAGGGTATTGTGAATCATCCAGAGCATGCCTTGCCCGAGTGGAAGAATTTCTTTTTGAAGACATCTGCCAGTGCTCAGAGGACTGACTAATGAGCACCACCCCCCTCCCCACCAAAAGCCAGGCTGTGGACACAGTTTAGGGAGTATAGCCCTAAAGGTGAGACTTGTGAGTACAACAGCCATAAAAGACCTACTGTCTTCTTCTCATCCCCCTAGTTCTTCCTGACCCAGGAGGAAATCATCAGTTATTGACTGACATGTGAAAAATCACCCCCAGAGTCAGTGTCTTAAATACAAGAAAAATGGATTTTTCTCACAGTTTTTTGTGGGTCAGAAATTCCAGAGTGGCTTATTAGGTAGTTCTGATTGAGGACCTTTCCATGAAGTTGTGTTTACACAGGTCAGGCCCCTTCAGTGTGAGAAGGCACAACAAAACAGTGTTGCTACTATAGGGTAAGAATTACTGGAGGTCATTGAGGCTGATTGCCTCTGGCCAGTAAGAGGTGGTAGGGTTGAGAGAAAGAAGAGACCAAGCACTGCCTGTTCACAACCTCTTACTGATGGCAGATCCCAGAGCCTTGCTCAGGAGACAGGCAGGAGCTCTAAATCAGAGTTAAGGTTGAACTAAATGTGAATCCTGGTTACTAGGACTAGTTACTAAATGACTACCAGTGAGTCCCTGTTTTCCTGGGTGAGCCCTGGTTTACTCCTGGAATCCAGTCAGATTTTGCATTTTTCTGGATATTTCATATTTAGTAAATTATTGGGCTTCCTTGGTGGCTCAGTAGTAAAGAATCTGCCAGCCAATGCAGGAGATTTGGGTTCGATCCCTGGGTTGAGAAGTTCCCCGGGTGGAGGAAATGGCAACCCACTCCAGTGTTCCTGCCTGGAGAATCCTCATGGGCAAAAGAGCCTGGCAGGCTACTGTCCATGGTTTGCAAAGAGTTGGGCACAACTGAGTGACTAAACAACATTAATATTAATAGTTGCATTAAAATATGTCAGGGTAGCTTTGGCAGATTGGCAATGTATATTTCTGCTTTCTGACTTGGTCTCATCGTGTGGTGTGTGAGATATTTGTATAGTGGAAAGTGCTGGACCATATCTTTTTCTTTGATCTTCGCTTTTAAAGTCAGCATGCTAGGTATTTGTGGATACAGTGAAGTGTGTGCTGCCTAGTGCTGGGAATCAGTGCTTCCTTCTAGTCTCAAATGGTGATGGCAGAAGTCATTGGCTCCACTGCCTTACAGGAGCCACTTGTGCCGTGATCTAAGCCAAGAACTGTTAAGTACATGAAGCTATAAGGTAAGGTTGCCACTTGTCATGGTCAGTAGGAATCATGGGACATTACAGGTTGTGTCCAAGAAATATAGGGTGGAAATTGGGGCTGACCAGCCATACTATAGTCTATAGACAGAGTAATCTACATGTGGTTCCTATTTGGACTTCTCATTTTTTACAAAGTAACTTTTTTTAAGTTTTTGTGATTCACCTTTTCTGTAGCTCTGAGTTCCAAAAAATAAAAGTGCATATTAAATGCAAATAGTAAGTACTCAATATTGATCTTGCAAGAAAATTGATGATAAAAATTAAATATCCCTTGATATTACCCACTTCCTCTTTGGGGTGGTAGTGGTACCATTGATCAAGTGAAAATAAGAAATCACCAATCTGCTGAAGAAGCGTCAGCAATCACTTGAAAGTTAATCATCATTTGAGAGTGTTTCAGAGGATGACAGTTTACTACTAACATGTTTCATTGCAAAAAGATGTTTCCATGTTACTCTGTAAAACATGATTGGAGAGTGAAATCCCTATTCTAATTTAATTTTATTCATTTTCAAATTCAAAGTGTTTGTGCATGCAGGAAAAATAAAAGGACAATTTATACTGTGTTGGTTCCACTCGCAGAAGATCTTTGCAGTTGCAGATAAAAGAGTTGAATTTCATATCAGTATTATCAGATGCTTCAAATAAAAAAGAGCTTATTCCAATAATAGTACCATTTTTAAGAAACCAAATTTATGGAGCTTACCTTGGCAAGCCTTTGTGAATAAAACATTGTCAGAGACAGTGTATCTGCCTTTATTATAAATGTTACTGTAAATTCACTTTAGAACTTCAAAACTGAAGGGAAAAACATTTTCTGTTGTAATTAACATTTACCTGTACGTGTATTCACATCTAAATAAATTTAAAATACAAATGCAATTTATTTTGTGGTGAAATGCATATATGGTGATAATAAAAAATACAGGTAGAGCCCAGCATGATGTTAAAAACAATATTCCTACTCAAATAAGAAAGATAGGGAGCAGAAATGTGCTTGGCATTAGTGGTAGTGCATAGATAGTTTATAGTTACATCTATAAAAACAAAGTATTCTACCAATTCAAATAGAAGCTACTGCTAAGTCACTTCAGTCGCGTCCGACTCTGTGCAACCCCATAGACGGCAGCTCACCAGGCTCCACCGTCCCTGGGATTCTCCAGGCAAGAACACTGGAGTGGGTTGCCATTTCCTTCTCCAATGCATGAAAGTGAAAAGTGAAAAGTGAAAGTGAAGTCGTTCAGTCGTGTCCGACTCTTCTCGACCTTATGGACTGCAACGCACCAGGCTCCTCTGTCCATGCGATTTCTCAGGCAAGAGTACTGGAGTGGGGTGCCATTGCCTTCTCCAAAATAGAAGCTATAGTTCCCCAAATTTAAAAATAGCATTACATATATACACAAAGTATTTGGTTTATAACATTTTTCTGCAAATACTAGTATGGTGTAAACACAATGAAAAACATCAACATGATCGTTTAGACATGTTTGCTGCCCGTGGTCAGTCTGAGGTTCAAAATGATATCTTTGAAGGACTGGTAAATCAACCCATGTTATCTTTTTTTTTTTTTTAACCTTGGAAGTCTTCTAAATTTGGGGTACATTTTGTTCAAAATCAATAAAAGGAGGAGGCGGTCCTAAGATGGTGGGGGAATAGGTCGGGGAGACCACTTTTTTCCTGAAAAATTCATCAAAAGAACATTTGAACGCTGAGTAAATTCCACAAAACAACTTCTGAATGCTGGCAGAGGACATCAGGCACCCAGAAAAGCAGCCCATTGTCTTCGAAAGGAGGTAGGAAAAAATATAAAAGACAAAAAGAGAGACAAAAGAGGTAGGGACGGAGCTCTGTCCCCATGAAGGGAGTCTCAAAAAAGAGAGAAGTTTGCAAACACCAGGAAACACTCCCACTGCCAAGTCTGTGGAGAACCTTGGAACCACAGAGGGCAACATAACTGGGAGGAAAAATAAATAAATAATTAAAACCCACAGATAACGTGCCCAGTGGTAACTCCCCCAGTGGAGAAGCAGTGCATATGCCTGCATCCGACGCTAGCAAGCGGGGGCTGGGCAGGGAGGCGCGGGCTGCATTTCTTAGAGTAAGGACCGGGCCTGAATGCCCCGAGGGCAATCTGAGGGAACTAACTTGGGCTAGCAAACCAGATTGTGGGATAGCTACCATGTGAAAAGCCCTAACCTAAGACACCTTCAGGCCTGCTCACAGAACAAAGGACTGAGCAGAGCTGGCCCACTGCAGACCATCCCCCTCCAGTGACAGGCAGCCAGAGCCAGAAGGGGGAAATCATGGCCCCAGAGAAGCATAATCTACCAAACTGCAAGCGGGCTTCGTTGTTAACTAAGACTTCTTGGGATTCTGGATGGTTAACATTCGCCTGAGAAGGTGCGCTGGTTGTACACCCAGAAAACTGAGCGGGAGGGATGGGGAGGCGATAAGTGGCAGCGACCGTGCTCGCCAAACACCTGGTCACCTGAGCTGCTCGGACCTGGGAAGGACACAAAACACAGGCCCTGCCGAGTCTGCACTTCTGAGGACTATCTGAATACCTGAATCTGAGTGACTTAGACCTTGGAAGTGCATACAACCCAGGGCCAGGCTCAGACAGTTCCCAGCGGAGCAACCTAGAACCTAAGCAGTGTAGACAGGGAAAGCACACATGCTATCAGTGGGGAGCAAACTCAGTGTGGCCAAGACACTGTGAGCACACGCCAGTGTTATTTGTTTGCAGCCTCCCTCCCTCCCCACAGCACAACTGAACAAGTTAGCCTAAAAAAGTGTCCACCACTGCCCCCTTGTGTCAGGGTGGAAATTAGACACTGAAGAGACGAGCAAATAGAAGCTAAAACAGACGGAACCTCCTTGGAAATGACAGGTGCAATAGATTAAAACCCTGTAGTTAGTACCGAATACATAGAAAGGGCCTATAGATCTTGAGAAATATAAGCTGGATCAAGGAACTATCCAAAAAAGAACTGACCCCACACTGACCACAACAACACCAGAGAAAGTCCTAGAAATATATTTTACTATTTTTACTATCATTCTTTATTTTTTTAATTCCTCTATTATTCCTTTAATTTTCATTTTTATAACCTACTATTACTTTGCAAAAAAAAAAAGAGAGACCCTATTTCTTAAAGCAAACCTCATATGTGTGTGTGTGTGTGTGTGTGTGTGTGTGTATACATAATAATTTTTGTGACTTTGTTTTTTTTTTTCTTTAATATTGTATTTTTGAAAATCCAACCTCTACTCTAGGTTTTTAATCTTTGCTTTTTGGTATTTGTTATCAATTTTGTACCTTTAAGAACCCAATCTTCAGTACCCATTTTTACTTGGGAGCAACATTACTGGCTTGACTGCTCTCTCCCCCTTACTCTCCTTTTTCTCTACCAGGTCGCCTCTACCTCTTCCCTCCCCCTTCTCTTCTCTACCCAACTCTGTGAATCTCTTTGTGTGTTCCAGACATTGGAGAACACTTAGGGAACTGATTACTGGCTGGATTTGTCTCGCTTGTTTTGATTCCCCCCTTTATCTGTCTGATCACCTCTGTCTCCTTCCTCCCTCTTCTCTTCTCTGTATAACTCCATGAACATCTCTGAGTTGTCCAGACTGTGCAGCACACATAAGAGAGTGATTACTGGCTAGCTTGCTCTCTCTTTTGATTCCACCTCATCTCATTCAGGTCACCTCTAAATCCCTCCTCCCTCTTCTCATCTCCATGTAACTCTGTGAACCTCTCTGGGTGTCCCTCACTGTGGAGAAACTTTTCATCTTTAACCTAGATGTTTTATCAACAGTGATGTATAGATGGAGAAGTCTTGAGGCTACTGTAAAAATAAGACTGAAAACCAGAAACAGGAGGCTTAAGTCCAAATCCTGAGAACACCAGAGAACTCCTGACTCCAGGGAACAAAAATTGATATGCTATGCTAAGTCACTTCAGTCGTGTCCGACTCTGTGCGACCCCATAGACGGCAGCCCACCAGGCTCCCCTGCCCCTGGGATTCTCCAGGCAAGAACACTGGAGTGGCTTGCCATTTCCTTCTCCAATGCACGAAAGTGAAAAGTGAAAGTGAAGTCGCTCAGTTGTGTCTGACTCTTAGCGAACCCATGGATTGCAGCCTAACAGGCTCCTCCATTCATGGGATTTTCCAAGCAAGAGTGCTGGAGTGGGGTGCCATTGCCAAAAATTGATAGGAGCTGATCAAACACCTCCATACCTACACTGAAACCAAGCACCACCCAAGGGCCGACAAGTTCCAGAGCAAGACATACCATGCAAATTATCCAGCAACACAGGAACACAACCCTGAGCTTCAATATACAGGCTGCCCAAAGTCACTCCAAATCCATTGACATCTCATAACTCATTACTAGACACTTCATTGCACTCCAGAGAGAAGAAATCCAGCCCCACCCACCAGAACACCCACACAAGGTTACATAACCAGGAGACCTTGACAAGCCACCCGTACAACCCCACAAACAGCGAGGAAACTCCACAATAAAGAGAACTCCACAAACTGCCAGAATATGGAAAGGCCATCCCAAACACAGCAATATAAACAAGATGAAGAGACAGAGGAATACCCACCAGGTAAAGGAACAGGATACATGCCCACCAAACCAAACAAAAGAGGAAGAGATAGGGAATCTACCTGATAAAGAGTTCCAAATAATGATAGTGAAAATGATCCAAAATCTTGAAATCAAAATGGAATCACAGATAAATAGCCCAGAGACAAGGATTGAGAAGATGCAAGAAAGGTTTAACAAGGACCTAGAAGAAAAAAAAAGAGTCAATATATAATGAATAATGCAATAAATGAGATCAGAAATACTCTGGAGGGAACAAATAGTAGAATAATGAAGCCAGAAGATAGGATTAGTGAGGTAGAAGATAGTATGGTAGAAATAAATGAATCAAAGAGGTAAAAAGAAAAACAAATTAAAAGAAATGATGACAATCTCAGAGACCTCTGGGACAATGTTAAAGGCCCCAATATTCGAATCATAGGAGTCCCAGAAGAAGAAGAAGACAAAAAGAAAGACCATGAGAAAATACTTGAGGAGATATTAGGTGAAAACTTCCCTAAAATGGGGAAGGAAGTAATCATCCAAGTCTAAGAAATTCAGAGAATCCCAAACAGGATAAACCCAAGGCAAAACACCCCAAGACACATATTAATCAAATTAACAAATATCAAACACAAAGAACAAATATTAAAAGCAGCAAGGGAAAAAAACAAATAACACACAAGGGGATTCCCATAAGGATAACAGCTGATCTTTCAATAGAAACTCTTCAAGCCAGGAGGGAATGGCATGGCATGCATAAAGTGATGAAAGAAAATAACCTACAGCCCAGATTAATGTACCCAGCAAGTATCTAATTCAAATATGAAGGAGAAACCAAAAGCTTTCCAGACAAGCACAAGCTGAGAGAATTCAGCACCACCAAAACAGGTCTCCAACAAATGCTAAAGGATCTTCTCTAGACAGGAAACACAAAAAAGGTTTATAAACTGGAACCCCCCCAAAAAAGGAAATGGCAACGGGATCATACTTATCAATAATTACCTCAAACATAAATGGGTTGAATGCCCCAACCAAAAGACAAAGAATGGCTGAATGGATACAAAAACAAGACCCCTATGTATGTTGTCTACAAGAGACCCACCTCAAAACAAGGAAGACATACAAACTGAAAGTGAAGGGCTGGAAAAAATTACTCCATGCAAATAGAGACCAAAAGAAAGCAGGAGTAGCAATACTCATTAAGAAAGGATAGACTTTAAAACAAAGGCTGTGAAAAGATACAAAGAAGGTCACTACATAATGATCAAAGGATCAATCCAATAAGAAAATGTAACAATTATAAATATATATGCACTCAACATAGGAGCACCACAATATGTAACACAAATGCTAACAAGTATGAAAGGGGAAATTAACAATAACACAGTAATAGTGGGAGACTTTAATACCCCACACACACCTATGAATAGATCAACTAAATAGAAAATCAACAAGGAAACACAAACTTTAAATGATACAACAGGGCAGATAGACCTAATTCATATCTATAGGACATTTCATCCCAAAACAATGATTTTCACCTTTTTCTCAAGCGCACACGGAACTTTCTCCAGGATAGATCACATCCTGGGCCATAAATCTAGCCTTGGAAAATTCAAGAAAATTGAAATCATTCCAAGCATCTTTTCTGACCACAATGCAGTAAGATTAGATCTCAATTACAGGAGAAATACTATTAAAAATTCCAACATATGGAGGCTGAACAACACGCTGCTTAATAACCAACAAATCACAGAAGAAATCAAAAAAGAAATCAAAATATGCATAGAAAGGAATGAAAATGAAAACACAACAACCCAGAACCTTTGGGACACTGTAAAAGCAGTGCTTAGGGGAAGTTTCAGAGCAATACAGGCATACCTCAAGAAACAAGAAAAAAAGTCAAATAAATAACCTAACTCTACACCTAAAGCAACTAGAAAAGGAAGAAATGAAGAACCCCAGGGTTAGTAGAAGGAAAGAAATGTTTAAAAATCAGGGCAGAAAGAAATGCAAAAGAAACTCAGAGACCACAGCAAAAATCAACAAAGCCAAAAACTGGTTCTTTGAGAGGATAAAGAAAATTGACAAATCATTAGCCAGATTCATCAAGAAACAAAAGGAGAAAAAACAAATCAATAAAACTGGAAATGAAAATGGAGAGATCACAACAGACAACACAGAAATACAAAGGATCATAAGAGACTACTGTCAGCAATCATATGCCAATAAAATGGACAACTTGGAAGAAATGGACATATTCTTAGAAAAGTACAACTTTCGAAAACTGAACCAGGAAGAAATAGAAAACCTTAACAGATCCATCACAAGCATGGAAATTGAAACTGAAATCAGAGATCTTCCAGCAAACAAAAGCCCAGGTCCAGAAAGCTTCACAGCTGAATTCTACCAAAAATTTAGAGAAGAGCTAACACATATCCTACTCAAACTCTTCCAGAAAATTGCAGAGGAAGGTAAACTTCCAAACTCATTCTATGAGGCCACCATCACCCTAATACCAAAACCTGACAAAGATGCCACACACACACACACACAAAAAAAAACTACAGGCCAATATCATTGATGAACATAGATGCCAAAATCCTTAACAAAATTCTAGCAATCAGAATTCAACAACACATTAAAAAGATCATACATCATGAGTGGGCTTTATCCCAGGGATGCAAGGATTCTTCAATATCCGCAAAACAATCAATGTAATACACCACATTAGCAAATTGAAAAATAAAATCCATATGATTATCTCAATAGATGCAGTGAAAGCCTTTGACAAAATTCAACATCCATTTATGATAAAAACTCTCCAGAAAGCAGGAATAGAAGGAACATACCTGAACATAATAAAAGCTACATATGACAAACTCACAGCAAACTTTATCCTCAATGGTGAAAAATTGAAAGCATTTCCTCTAAAGTCAGGAACAAGACAAGGGTGCCCACTTTCACCTCTACTATTCAACATAGTTTTGGAAGTTTTGGCCACAGCCATCAGAGCAGAAAAAGAAATAAAAGGAATACAACTTGGAAAAGAAGAAGTAAAACTCTCACTGTTTGCAGATGACATGATCCTCTACATAGAAAACCCTAAAGACTCCACCAGAAAATTAATAGAACTAATCAATGAATATAGTAAAGTTTCAGGATGTAAAATCAACACACAGAAATCCCTTGCATTCCTATACACTAATAATGAGAAAATAGAAAGAGAAATTAAGGGAACAATCCCATTCACCATTGCAACGAAAAGAATAAAATACTTAGGAATATATCTACCTAACGAAACTAAAGACTTATATATAGAAAACTGTAAAACACTGGTGAAAGAAATCAAAGAGGACACTAATAGGTGGGGAAATATACCATGTTCATGGATCGGAAGACTCAATATAGTGAAAATGAGTATACCACCCAAAGTAATCTATAGATTCAATGCAATCCCTAACAAGCTACCAATGGTATTTTTCACAGAGCCAGAACAAATAATTTCACAATTTGTATGAAAATACAAAAAACCTCGAATAGCCAAAGCAATCTTCAGAAAGAAGAATGGAACAGGAGGAATCAACCTGCCTGACTTGAGGTTCTACTGCAAAGTCACAATCATCAAGACAGCATGGTACTGGCACAAAGACAGAAATATAGATCAATGGAACAAAATAGAAAGCCCAGAGATAAATCCACCGCCTATGAACCTTATCTTTGACAAAGGAGGCAAGAATATACAATGGATAAAAGGCAATGTCTTTAACAAGTGGTGCTGGGAAAACTGGTCAAGCACTTATAAAAGAATGAAACTAGAACACTTTCTAACACTGTACACAAAAATAAACTCAAAATGGATTAAAGATCTAAATGTAAGACTAGAAACTATAAAACTCCTTGAGGAGAACATAGGCAAAACACCCTCCGACATAAATCACAGCAGGATCCTCTATGACCCACCTCCCAGAATATTGGAAATAAAAGCAAAAATAAACAAATGGGACCTAATTAAAATTAAAAGCTTCTGCACAACAAAGGAAACTATAAGCAAGGTGAAAAGACAGCCTTCGGAATGGGAGAATATAATAACAAATGAAGCAACTGACAAAGAATTAATCTCAAAAATATCCGAGCAATTCCTGCAGCTCAATTCCAGAAAAATAAATGACCCAATCAAAAAATGGGCCAAAGATCTAAACAGACATTTCTCCAAAGAAGACATACAGATGGCTAACAAATACATGAAAAGATGCTCAACATCACTCATTATCAGAGAAATGCAAATCAAAACCACAAGGAGGTACCATTTCACGCCAGTCAGAATGGCTGCTATCCAAAAGTCTACAAGCAATAAATGCTGGAGAGGGTTTGGAGAAAAGGGAACCCTCTTACACTGTTGGTGGGAATGCAAACTAGTCCAGCCACTATGGAGAACAATGTGGAAATTCCTTAGAAACTGGAAATAGAACTGCCATATGACCTAGCAATCCCACTTCTGGGCATACACACCGAGGAAACCAGAATTGAAAGAGACATGTGTGCGCTAATGTTCATTGCAGCACTGTTTATAATAGCCAGGACATGGAAGCAACCTAGATGTCCATCAGCAGATGAATGGATAAGAAAGCTGTGGTACATATACACAATAGAGTATTACTCAGCTATTAAAAAGAATAAATTTGAATCAGTTCTAATGAGGTGATTGAAACTGGAGCCTATTCTACAGAGTGAAGTAAACCAGAAAGAAAAACACCAATACAGTATATTAATGCATATATATGGAATTTAGAATTTTGGTAATGATAACCCTGTATGCGAGACAGCAAAAGAGGCACAGATATATAGAACAGTCTTTTGGACTCTGTGGGAGAGGGCGAGGGTGGGATGATTTGGGAGAATGTCATTGAAACATGTATAATATCATATATGAAATGAATCGCCAGTTCAGTTTCAATGTCTGATGCAGGATGCTTGGGGCTGGTGCACTGGGATGACCCAGAGGGATGGTATGGGGAGGGAGGTGGGAGGGGGGTTCAGGATGGGGAACACGTGTGCACCCTTGGTGGATTCATGTTGATGTATGGCAAAGCCAATGCAATATTGTAAAGTAATTAGCCCCCAATTAAAATAAATGTATTTTTAAAATAAACTAAAAAAATCAATAAAAGCATTTCTGTTTGCTACCAGGATGTGGAGGCACTGTAATGTGGCAACCTGGCTAGGCCACACTCGTTTGTCACAGAATTCCCTTCCCTGGACATTTTTGCTCAGTTGGAATAGGAGTTTTGGTGGCTTGAAGACCAGCAGCAGTAAGGGAGATGTTTTCCCCTGGGAGAAGTGGAGGCACGTGCTCTTGTAATTCACAGGCCTTTTCACTCATCCATCTGCTGGTTACCTCGAGGATTCAGGGCAGCAGGAGAGGTGGAGCCTGAGGCTGCCCCAGCTTCCCCTGGATCCTGCTCCTTTCACTGCTCCTCCTGGGGTGAGAGCAGATCTTCACAAAGAGCGCCTTTTCCTTCCAAACACTCACTGTATGGAGCTTGGAGGTAAC
Source organism: Bos grunniens (assembly GCF_055505025.1). NCBI lineage: Eukaryota > Metazoa > Chordata > Mammalia > Artiodactyla > Bovidae > Bos > Bos grunniens. The sequence continues at coordinate 117,389,089 of NC_141194.1, read as the reverse complement.
GAGAACTCCAACCACCCCGTCTGCCTTTGTGGATTCCCACTCACACTCATGGGCTGCCACTTCCATTTGTAGGTTTTGTCTTTTTCTTGCCTTCTTTGCTTTACCTCCATCTTCCCTTCCTGCCTTCCTGGTAAATACCACGTTCCTAAATCAGACAGGAAGAACTTACTCTACTCCCACATTTCCCTAGTGTTAAATTCCTGTAACAAGTCATATTAATGCTTTGGTGTATGTGTACCATGTAGCTGAGAAATCACAAAACGATACCCTTATTAGTAAGTTGGAAATAATAATTGTGGTACCTGATGCTGGGGAAGAGTCTGTGTGGTGGGAACTGAAAGAAATGGAGTGTGGTTGGTTGGTGGCAATGGGTGAGATGGTTAGAAAATTTTGGAAAAACAGGTAGGAGCTGGATGTTGGAGTTTTGATTCATTCTCAGTGCACTGCCAAGCTTTGGGACGTTTCAGCAGGAAAGTCATATGATTTGGTTTACATTCAAGAAGATTCCTCTGAGAAGTGATTGAAGGGGTACAAAATGGAAACAAAGAGATAAATTAGGAGGCTCTTGGTATAGACCAGGCAGGAAATGATGAAATCTTGGTCCAAGGGAGATGACAAAGGAGACAGGTCCAAAGATGGATTTCAGATATATATTTGTTTTATAATTGACAAGATTTGCTAATAACAGGTTCAGTGTGGGGTGGGTAGGTGGAGCTCTTAGGTAGGAGAAAGGGGAACCTTAGAGGATAATCCTTAAGTTTTAGAGTTTTGAGTAGTTGGGTAGACACAGATGATGGTTATTACTGAGAAGTAGCAGGTGTGTGTTTGTATGTGTGATATGTTTATGAGCAGACAGGTTTGGAAGAGTTCAGTTTATGCATGTGCAGTAGCTGGTCTCTTTCTGACTTTCTGCTGCCCTCCCTGCTCCTTTGGCAACCGGAAAGCTCAGAAGAAATACTTGAGGTTCAACAGAATCAGTCTTTTTAGTCCTTAATCTCTTCATACCTCAGTTCCTCTTCCACTGGTTTTGAATTTTTATTCATCTGTTTCCTTGGTAATGATGATGCTTATATTTTATTTGTATTTTATTGTATGTGTGTTTGCAAGTTGTTTTGAATTCTTCATGAAAGTAAACACCTGTGGTTTTCAATGTGGGGCAGCTCCCACCCCCCTGCCCCCACAATTGGAAATATATGGAGACATTTGTGGTTGTCATAATTGGTGGGCAGGATGCTACAGGCTTCTAGTGGGTAGGGATCACATGGGCTGTTGGACATCCTGCAGCACACAGGACCACATCCCCACAACCAAAAATTTCCTGCTGTAAAATGTCAATAGTGCTGGATTGAATAATCCTCACGTCAAATATAAATAATTTAACACATATGCTGTGTCTGCTCATTTGCTAAGTTGTGTCTGACTCTTTTGCGACCCCATGAGTTATAGCCCGCCAGGTTCCTCTGTCCATGGGATTTTCCAGGCAAGAATACTGCAGTGGTATTTCCTTCTCCAAGGGATCTTCCCAACCCAGAAATTGAACCCACATCTCCTGCATTGGCAGGCAGGTTCTTTACTGCTGAGCCACCTGGGAAGCACCTCCACCCCCGCCCCCCACCACCAAATAATTTAATAGATAAATATATAAATTTTAAAATTTATGAACACTTGGTGATGAAATGTAGACCTTCACTTGAAGGAAGAAGTTATACCATATTGATCTTTCTTTTTCCTCTCCTCTCCCTCTCTCCTTCCTTTCTTTCTTTCTTTTAATCAGCTATACTAACTGGACTTGAGGAGATAAAAATAGGTCCCTTTATCAAGTCCAGCATAGTCACCAATAAACCTGGCACCTAGGCAAGCATGCTACAGTTCTAGAAGTATGCTATAAAGGAAACTGAATTCCACCACAGCTTCCTGGCTCTGAATATAATTTGAGCTAGAAAGTGAGGTTTTCACCTGGTTAGAAAGATGGATCAAAAAGAACACATTCATGGACCTTCCTGAATGTAAACTTTTTAGTTTTCTATGCTTCCAGGTTTAGTTTGAATAATTACTTGCAGGCTTCAGGAACACAACCCCAAATGATTTACATGGCTGAAAGATACAGTGGAACTCGATATGTCTCCTGTGCTGCGGCATGCCTTTTAGACGTTTTGGTCTTTTTTTTTTTTTAATCTACAAAGAAAATGGGTAAGAACCTTTTGATGCCCACTATGTCACCTCATTCAGGCAGCAGCCACTTCTGTCTTGACGTGAAAAGTGTTACACTATGTGGTAATCACACCTGGTACAGATAGCACGGTTTTATTCCCAAGTGTGGACCCAGAGGCCTCCCTAACCTTCCAGATACACACGCTGAGAATTCAATGACCCCTGGAAGCCTTCCACATTTTCCCCCCAAGGGCTTCAGGTTCTCATGGTCGCCTCTGACTCTGAGATACTTTTTTTCACTAGATTGTCCTGTTCGTGGATCATTTCCTTACCCTCCCACCTCTATATTCTGTATATGCCTGGGTGTACCTCAGACCCTTTCTTTGCAGTGCTCGACACCCCCCCTCACCCATACACACGTGGGCATACGTACACACGCATGCACATAAATTGTAAACAGTATACTGTGTGTTGCTGAGTGTACAACTCTTCACAAAGTGTAAGAGAAGGTAGGTGATGTGGCAGCAGTGTGGCTGAGTTTTTGAGATTAAGTGCCCCAGGTGACTGTCATCTACATCCAAGACAGAGAACCACAGCTTAAAAGTAATTCCAGTATTGCCTCTTAAGGTGTATTTTTTTCCACCTTGGTACATACACTGTAGGCAGCTTGAATCACATTTCATTATATAAACTTCATGAGAGCTGGATTTCTATTTCTTGTTCATTGCTTCCCAGCACCTAAAAACAGGCCCTGGTATATGGTACATATGAAATAAAAATTGTTGAATATATGAGTGAATGGATCAATCAATTGGTATAGCCAAAGCCACAGACTCCAAAGTATTTTCAATCTTATAGTATATATCCTGGGAAGTTACTTTTGCTTCACTTACTACCTTGAGTTTTAATACCTCTAATTATAGAAGAAATTCTTTCTAAAGTCTAAGACTGTGAGGAGGGGTCTTTGAAGTTCCTAAAATTGTATGCAAAGTTTCTCATCTGCCTTGATTTTTCTTTCATGCAGTAAGTTCCATAACTTTCCATATAGTCTCAAAGTGGTCTAATGACCCAGAAAGGTTAAGAATCACGAAGTCAGAGAATGTGTAGTTCTTTCATTGACAGACATTTTCTTCTTAAAGAAGATTTTAATGGGGTTCCTTTATAACATAAACGTGCCTTGCACATTTAAAATAGAGTTTAGTAGGTGAAGATCCATCCATACATTTCACACACCTTTTCAGTAATTCATTTGTTCTATAGTATGATACTCACTTGTGGTGCCTACAAAGTGGAAGGTAAAACTTGTAAGTAAAAGAAGCATTGCAGTGGCCTGAGTTTCTGGTGCTTTCATACCTGCTTCCCTGGACTCCAGGCTGATTTGGCCAACTACAGAAGCAAGGGTTTAAAAGGCATCTGACTCCCCATAGGTGTGACTGATTCTGCAAATGTGCCAATTCCCCTGCTCCCTCTAAGTACCTGAAATGCCAGTTGCTCAGACATGCTAAGCAAATAGCCTATTGTTTGCCTGAAGCTGTAGCAGGTAGGAATTTCGAGCTGGTAAAGGATATATAACATCCTCTGATTATTCCTTACAGCTTTGGGGGATAGTCAGATTTCTGCTTTGTATGGAAATGGTTAAAAATCACTTTAGAAACTGGAAAAAAGAAACCACGAACATATTTATATAGAGACATAATTAACATTCTTGGTTAAATTTTGAATGATACTGATTTTTTAAAACAGTGTGAGTCATAATACTTTCCTAATTTTTTACATAAGCTGAAGTTTTACAGGAAAATTTTGAGCTTGTCTGTATTTTGTTTCAGGTGGAACTTGAGATATATAAGAATATTAGTGAGAATTTAGGTGGTGTTTTAAGATAAATTTTGTCCCTCTAAACACGCATATGACTGTTGTAGATTTTAGAATGTCGCAGACTATCAGGTTCTCTTCACTGTGAATTTAAGACTGATAAGCACACTCCAACTTTTAAATAGGGCCCTGGAGTGTTTGATTTTCATAGAAGTTTTGCATCCCTTGCAATTTATAGTAATATTCCATGGCTGTGGCAGTCTTTAAAGATTTCCTAACCCATAGGTCTTGAGTATAATCTCATGTCAAACAGAATCATCTTTTATCATCCATTGCCACTGTTTTGTGTGAAAAATAGTATTTTTTTTTAATTTAAGCAGTAATGATATATTTAATTCTAGCAAAAGCTGTTACTTATCAAGTTTTTCAGAGTGGGATTCAGAGCTTAAAATTCTACAGTCAGAACATATTTTCTAAAATTTTATTGAAATATAGTCAACTTACAATGTTGTGTTAATTTCTCCTATACAGCAAAGTGATTCAGTTATATATATGTATACATTTTTAATGTTATTTTCCATTATAGTTTATCACAGGATGTTGAATATAGTTCCTTTGCTATGCATTAAGGACCTGGTTGTATATCCATTCTATTAGTTTGCATCTGCTAATCCCAAACTCCCAATCCATCCCTCCCCCTTGGCAACCACAGGTCTGTTTTCTGTGTCTGTTGCTGCATTGTATATAAGTTCATTTGCATTGTTTTTCAGATTCCATATATAAGTGGTACTGTATGGCATTTTGTCCTCTGACTTATTTCACTTAGGATGATAATCTCTAGGTTCATCCATATTTTTACAAATAGTATTGTTTCATTCTTCTTTATTACAGTCTCAACATTTTAAAAGAAAATGTAAATTGGGTATGGTAAGTTTGTCTCTTAGAATAATAAATATGATATTTGACATGTCAGATTAAAATGGATTACTGAAATGAAGTCATCTTAATAGCAATACTCTTTTCCACTTAAAAAAAATCTCCCTTCTGCAATCAAAAGGGATCATAATATGAAATCACGTCATTTTCAACTGGTTAAAAGCTTATTAGTGATCCATATAAAATACATGGGACCCATTACTACACCTTTTAAACCAAAACAGAGAAGAAAGGTAACAAACATTAACTGAGCATCCCCCACGTGCCAGGCCACTACCTAACATCAGATCAGATCAGATCAGTCTCTCAGTCATGTCAAACTCTTTGCGACCCCATGAATCGCAGCATGCCAGGCCTCCCTATTCATCACCAACTCCCAGAGTTCACCCAGACTCACGTCCATCCAGTCAGCGATGCCATCCAGCCATCTCACCCTCTGTCGTCCCCTTCTCCACCTGCCCCCAATCCCTCCCAGCATCAGAGTCTTTTCCAATGAGTCAACTCTTCACATGAGGTGGCCAAAGTACTGGAGTTTCAGCTTTAGCATCATTCCTTCCAAAGAAATCCCAGGGCTGATCTCCTTCAGAATGGACTGGTTGGATCTCCTTGCAGTCCAAGGGACTCTCAAGAGTCTTCTCCAACACCACAGTTCAAAAGCATCAATTCTTTGGTGCTCAGCCTTCTTCACAGTCCAATTCTCACATCCATACATGACCACAGGAAAAACCATAGCCTTGACTAGACGGACCCTTGTTGGCAAAGTAATGTCTCTGCTTTTGAATATGCTATCTAGGTTGGTCATAACTTTCCTTCCAAGGAGTAAGCATCTTTTAATTTCATGGCTGCAGTCACCATCTCCAGTGATTTTGGAGCCCAGAGAAATAAAGTCTGACACTGTTTCCCCATCTATTTCCCATGAAGTGGTGGGACCGGATGCCATGATCTTCGTTTTCTGAATGTTGAGCTTTAAGTCCACTTTTTCACTCTCCACTTTCACTTTCATCAAGAGGCTTTTGAGTTCCTCTTCACTTTCTGCCATAAGGGTGGTGTCATCTGCATATCTGAGGTTATTGATATTTCTCCTGGCAATCTTGATTCCAGCTTTTGTTTCTTCCAGTCCAGTGTTTCTCATGATGTACTCTGCATATAAGTTAAATAAACAGGGTGACAATATACAGCCTTGACAAACTCCTTTTCCTATTTGGAACGAGTCTGTTGTTCCATGTCCAGTTCTAACTGTTGCTTCCTGACCTGCATACAAATTTCTCAAAAGGCAGATCAGGTGGTCTGGTATTCCCATCTCTTTCAGAATTTTCCACAGTTTATTGTGATCCACACAGTCGAAGGCTTTGGCATAGTCAATAAAGCAGAAATAGATGTTTTTCTGGAACTCTCTTGCTTTTTCCATGATCCAGCGCATGTTGGCAATTTGATCTCTGGTTCCTCTGCCTTTTCTAAAACCAGCTTGAACATCAGGAAGTTCACGGTTCACATATTGCTGAAGCCTGGCTTGGAGAATTTTGAGCATTACTTTAGTAGCGTGTGAGATGAGTGCACTTGTGCGGTAGTTTGGGCATTCTTTGGCATTGCCTTTCTTTGGGATTGGAATGAAAACTGACCTTTTCCAGTCCTGTGGCCACTGCTGAGTTTTCCAAATTTGCTGGCATATTGAGTGCAGCACTTTCACAGCATCATCTTTCAGGATTTGGAATAGCTCAACTGGAATTCCATCACCTCCACTAGCTTTGTTCATAGTGATGCTTTCTTTTTTGGGGGATTATTCATTCCTTTAATTTCTCCTCAAATGCAATCGTAATTCCATATTATTAGATTTTCAATGAATATTAATTTCTTAAGGGAAATACATCTGATTTTCTTTTCCACTCCTAGGTTTATTAGGTGTGATCAACATAAGACATTGTGTAAGTTTAAGTTGTAGAGTGATAAGTTGATACAAGTATATATTGCAAAATGATAAGCACAACTAGCTTAGTTAACACCTCCATAACCTCACAAAATTACCTTTTTCTTTGAGATGAGAGTATTTAAGATCTATTCTCACAGCAATTTTCAAGCATGTGATTCAGTATTAACTATAGTCACCATGCTATATATTGGATCCCCAGAATTAATCTTACAACTGGAAGTTTGTACCCTTTGATCAACATTTCCCTCACCCCCACAGCCCCTGAAAAACTACCATTCTTCTGTGTTTCTGAGTTTGCTTTTTTTATATTCCCCATGTGAGTGAAATCATATAGTATTTATCTTTTTCTGTGGTCATTTTAAACGTATTAGTTCTGATCCATGAATGTGGGATTTTTCTCCATTTGAGTATTCTTCAACCTCTTTCATTAATCTCTCATAGTTTTCAGTGTGTACTTTTCACCTCCTTCTTTAAATTTATTCCTAACTATTTAATTGCTTTTGATGTTACTGTGAATGTATTTTTTCTTTTTCAGATGTTTCATTGTTTGTGTATAGAAAGGCAACTGTTTTCTGCATGCTGATCATGTACCTTAAATTTCACTGTATATGTTGATTAGTCCTAACAATTTTTTTGGTTGGGTCTCTATATAAGATCATATCACCCACAATAAAAATAATTTTATTTCTACCTTTCTGATTTGGATGACTTACTCCTTTACCTTGCCTGATTCCTCTGGCTGGGACTTCTCGTATTGTGTTGAATAGGAGTGGTGGGCATTCTTGTCTTGTTTCTTACATCAAAGGAAAAAATCTTCAACCTTTTATTTGAGTATGGTGTTAGATGTGAGCATGTTTTATATGGCCTTTATTTTGTTGAGGTATGTTCCTTCTATACCCAATTTGTTGAAGACTTTTTATCATGAAAGGATGTTGTGTTTTTTCAAATGCTCTTCCTGAATCTACCTGAGATGATCATATGATTTTTATTTTTCATTCTATCATGTTGATTGATTTGCAGGTATGTATCAATTCTTGCATCCCAGGGATAAACACCACTTGATTTTGGTGAAATGCAATGCTGAATCCAGTTTGCTAACACTGAAGTGAGAATTTTTGCATCTAAATTCATCAGGGATATTAGCCTGTAGTTTTCTTCTTGTTTTCTTATCTGGTTCTGGTTTTGGTATCAGGGTAATGCTGGCCTCGTAAGATGATTTTGGAGTGTTCCTCCACTTTGATTTTTTGGAAGAACTTGAGAAAGATCGACCTTAGTTATTCTTTAAATGATTCACAGAAGTCATCAGTGAGCCATCTGGCTCCAGGGTTTTGTGTGTTGAAAAGTTTTTGATCCTTGGTTCAATAGCCTTACGAGTAATAGGTCTGTTCTTATTTTCTATTTCCTCATGATTCAGTCTTAAAATGTAGATGTTTCTAAAAATTTCCATTTCTTCTAAGTTGTCCAATTAGTTGTCTTATAGTTGTTCATAGTAGTCTCTTATAATCATTTGTTTGTCTGTGGTATCAGACAAACTTCTCTTCTATCATTTCTGATATTATTTATCTGAGCCCCGATGCTTTCTAAGGCCCACTTGACTTCACATTCCAGGATGTCTGGCTCTAGGTCGTGATTATCTGGGTCGTGAAGATCTTTTTTGTACAGTTCTTCTGTGTATTCTTGCCATCTCTTCTTAATATCTTCTGCTTCTGTTAGGTCTATACCATTTCTGTCCTTTATTGAGCTCATCTTTGCATGAAATATTCCTTTGGTGTCTCTGATTTTCTTGAAGAGATCCCTAGTCTTCCCCAGTCTGTTGTTTTCCTATATTTCTTTGCATTGATCGCTGAAGAAGGCTTTCTTATTTCTTCTTGCTATTCTTTGGAACTCTGCATTCAGATGCTTATATCTTTCCTTTTCTCCTTTGCTTTTCACTTCTCTTCTTTTCACAGCTATTTGTAAGGCCTCCCCAGACAGCCATTTTGCTTTTTTGCATTTCTTTTCTATGGGAATGGTCTTGATCCCTGTCTCCTGTACAATGTCCCGAACCTCATTCCATAGTTCATCAGGCACTCTATCAGATCTAGGCCCTTAAATCTATTTCTCACTTCCACTGTATAATAATAAGGGGTTGATTTAGGTCATACCTGAATGGTCTAGTGGTTTTCCCTACTTTCTTCAATTTAAGTCTGAATTTGGCAATGAGGAGTTCATGATCTGAGCCACAGTCAGCTCCTGGTCTTGTTTTTGCTGACTGTATAGAGCTTCTCCATCTTTGGCTGCAAAGAATATAATCAGTCTGATTTCGGTGTTGACCATCTGGTGATGTCCATGTATAGAGTCTTCTCTTGTGTTGTTGGAAGAGGGTGTTTGTTATGACCAGTGCATTTTCTTGGCAAAACTCTATCAGTCTTTGCCCTGCTTCATTCCATATTCCAAGGCCAAATTTGCCTGTTACTCCAGGTGTTTCTTGACTTCCTACTTTTGCATTCCAGTCCCCTATAATGAAAAGGACATCTTTTTGGGGTGTTAGTTCTAAAAGGTCTTGTAGGTCTTCATAGAACTGTTCAACTTCAGCTTCTTCAGCGTTACTGGTTGGGGCATGGACTTGGATTACTGTGATATTGAATGGTTTGTCTTGGAAACGAACAAAGATCATTCTGTCATTTTTAAGATTGCCCCCAAGTACTGCATTTTGGACTCTTTTGTTGACCATGATGGCCATTCCATTTCTTCTGAGGGATTCCTGCCCACAGTAGTAGATATAATGGTCATCTGAGTTAAATTCACCCATTCCAATCCATTTCAGTTCGCTGATTCCTAGAATGTCGACATTCACTCTTGCCATCTCTTGTTTGACCACTTCCAATTTGCCTTGATTCATGGACCTACCATTCCAGGTTCCTATGCAATATTGCTCTTTACAGCATCAGACCTTGCTTCTATCACCAGTCACATCCACAACTGGATATTGTTTTTGCTTTGGCTCCATCCCTTCATTCTTTCTGGAGTTATTTCTCCACTGATCTCCAGTAGCATATTGGGCACCTACTGACCTGGGGAGTTTCTCTTTCAGTATCCTATCATTTTGCCTTTTCATACTGTTCATGGGGTTCTCAAGGCAAGAATACTGAAGTGGTTTGCCATTCCCTTCTCCAGTGGACCACATTCTGTCAAATCTCTCCACCATGATCCGCCCGTCTTGGGTTGCCCCACGGGCATGGCTTAGTTTCACTGAGTTAGACAAGGCTGTGGTCCTAGTGTGATTAGATTGACTAGTTTTCTGTGAGTATGATTTCATTGTGTTTGGCGTCTGATGCCCTCTTGCAACACCTACAGTCTTACTTGGGTTTCTCTTACCTTGGGCATGGGGTATCTCTTCACAGCTGCTCCAGCAAAGTGCAGCCATTGCTCCTTACCTTGGACGAGGGGTATCTCCTCACCGCCTACCTAACATAACTGTTACCTTATAGCAATAGTGTCAAGGCTGATAACTGTCAGGGATTTGAAGGTGTAAGACATGTAGAAAGCAGCAGAGGGGAAACTCAAAAGTCATATCTTCCTCATTTATCAAGATCATGCTGTAACCCATGGAAGTGCTGCCACAGAAAGGGTTCTAATGAGAGGACCCAGCACAGTAATCATGAAAACACCTTATTTATATAAAGTATTTGGCACTTGTTACTCTGCTTTTGCACTTGCTTTTCATTAAGCACCCTTTTATGGGAGTCAGAATGTGAGTCCCCATGATAACCTTTAAAGAGGAATAACTTAAAGATGAACAATATATACTGTCTCCCCTTAAGAGTTTATAATTGAGTGGAAAGTTGGACATGTAAAAAATGTAGTATGAAATCGCGTAGTAACAGGTGACTAAGGTGGGCTTCTCTGGTGGCTCAAGTGGTAAAGAATCTGCCTGCAATGAGAGAGACCTGGGTTCGATCCCTGGGTTGGGAAGATCCCCTGGAAGAGGGCATGGCAACCCACTCCAGTATTCTTGCCTGGAGAATCCACATGGACAGAGGAGCCTGGCAAGCTACAGTCCATGGGGTTGCAAAGAGTCAGACACGACTGAGTGACTTTCACTTTCAGGTGACAAAGTTATCAATAGATTCTGAATCCAGGACTGCCCGACTTCAAAATGCTATAACATAAGTAAAAGAAAAGTGTCCTCAAATACAAATTGAGTGAATGAATGAATGGCATCTTGAGAGGATTCACTTATTCAGTATTTCCTGACTGCCTACCTGTAACGTGTATGAAGCTAGGTGTGGGGGACTAAATATATCCATGATTTTGAGGAAGTTACAATTCTGTATCAGGCAAGTGTGCAAAGAATCATATGTTGATGGTCAGTGAAAAGAAAAGGAGCTAAGAAGTGGGTTCTTTATGGTGACAGGGCTAGTAAAGGACACACCTGGACTTTGAACTTGGATCTAACTCAAAACCCATCAGTCAGTGAAATTACCAAGGGCAATGGAGAGAGAACAGTTAAATAAAGAAGACTTAGGGAGCCTGGAACCCAAGATTAAAGGTCAAGTGGTTCAAGCATCATTGAAGTGGTCCGTAGTGTTCGCTCAAGTGGAGGATGAAGGCAACCAGCACAGTACCTCCCCCTCATTCCTCATATGCAAAGAGAATAAAAAGATAGGTCTCAGCCCTTGAAGGCTTTCTCACCTAGTGAGGCATAAAAGAAAACCTACAAAGACAATTGCTGTAGTAGATGGCTCTGAGTGGAACAATAAACTGAAGTTTCCCAGTGGAAGGAAGGAAGGTGGATCTAGGTAGAGAAATTGTGACCCAAAGGCCAGAGGCTTGGAAGTCTGTGAATTGTTGGAAATATAGTCCATAATCCACCCATCTTCTATCTGCTGACTGGAATCCTCGATGCTATTCATCCGGGCAAGATATGTACAAGAGTGTGAAGACCCTTGTAAGTTAGTTTTATAGAGGTCAGACAAAGAGGAGATGAACAGAATTAAATTAGGCTGGAGATTAAGGGTTGAGGCTATAGTGCACTAATGAAGATTGGAGTTTAAAATTAGATTATGTCCTGTGGGGACGTTTAAAGAATAGGCCAGGTGTCCTAATTGAAAGTGCTATGTATAGAGGCCTATAGACAGCAAACCAGATTCCATAATGGAGATGTTCAAATAGCTTTGCTTTTACTAGGTGGTGATTGCCTAAAACAGTCTGGGAAACCAATTCAAAGGTTCTAGCTCTCCAAAAAAATTGAATAAGACTTTGAATGCACTCATGCAAGCATGATAACAGCTATTTATAATAAAAAGTGAGTTGGGGACAAACTCACTTTTTAATAAATAACACATAGTCTTCTGATAAATCATAACATGTTCTGTGTAGACTGGAAATAGGTTTATTTTCTGATCTTTGCAGGTCAGTGAAATAGAGGTGAGATATTTCTAACCTAAAGTAAAGCCATGGGGTAGGCCAACCTGTAATGATAGCACATTGTAATGAGAAATCTATTGCCGTCAACCAAGAGAGGTTTGTGATTGGAAATTGTTAGTGGAAAGGGAGCTTTGGCTGATTGAATGCTTTTAAAATAAGCAAGTCTGAACCACTGTTAGTAATGTGACTGTGGCCTTCCCCAGGCTGTTTGCTCTGGAGTTGTCATGAGGATGAATAATGCTGTCTGGCAATCACTATACTATTTAGGACTCTATTAGCACATTTCTCTCTGGGGAAGATTCTTCCTAAACCGTGTGGGGAATCTTCACAATATCTTATTTTGAAATGCGAATGCAATGGACTTTGATTCCTGTGTTGATCCCCTTAAGCGAGTCTTCTAAAGCATAAAACATGCCTTCTAAACACATTTAGACTGTAAAAGAGTCCTGGCGAGGAAAATTTAAGAAACGCTCACATCTTCAAATGTAGCTATCCATTCTCAAGCATCTGCTCTTCGTCAGGAGCTCTACTCAGGTGTTCACATATATATGATGAGGTATCATTAGAAATCACCTCATGAGAAGGGTTTAATTATCCTATTTTACAGATGAGGAAACTGTTGGTCAAAGAAGTAAGGTGATTTTGTTAAGGTTCACACAGTGATTAAGCTAAAAGTGAACTTTGTACTCTTTCATATAAATATTCTACTTTCCTTAAAATCTCTAGGAATGCCTTGCCTTAAGATACTGTTAACATTAAGAAATGAAGGACAAATTATACATTTAGGTCACATCAACCAAGCAGAAGGAGGAAAAAATTATTAATCTGAGAAAGTAGAAAGAGATCTATTTGTTTATAGTACTTTTATCCTCCATTGATTGAGTTGCTTAATAATATCAATACTAAAGTTCTGAATAAAATGATCAAAAGTCATAGCAGTTATGAGGTAAGGTTTGCAGACACCATATACTTAATTTAGTGGTCCTATATTCAGCATTTATCAAACTGGTCTACCACAGAGTTGGCTTTTCGGTTCATGGAAACATGTTACCTCACTAAGACTTTTAAGACAAGAAAATCATAACATGTATACAATTTAAATGGAGAAGGAATTGGCAATCCACTCCAGTACTCTTGCTTGGAGAATCCCATGGACAGAGGAGCCTGGCGGGCTATAGTCCATGGGGTCTCAAAGAGTCAGACACAACTGAGCACATGTACAAAGAGTCATACAACTTAAAAGCTAGTAAATTTGCAATTGTGATTCTAATATTCTGTTATATTTTAGTCCCAACTCTGGATATCATAACTTCAAATTGATTTTCTATAACATAATCACAAGACAGACATATCATTAAAGACAGGTTGAGTGAGAAATGAGTATTAAAAGTCCATGTATAAGGAAATTGAAAACAATACAAATTTTAAAATCCTATCACTCTTCTATTACCCTAATATTTTTTAGATAACTGTATCCTTCATAAATCCTACAGAAAGCTTATAAAAAGTTTTAAACATTCTTTGCCTTTCAAATGTGTGTACTTAAGTCACTCCATCATGTTCAGCTGTTTGCAACTCCATGGACTGTAGCTCTCATGGCTCCTCTGACAATGGAATTTTCCAGGCAAGAATACTGGAATGGGTTGCCATGCCCTCCTCCAGGGGATCTTCCCAACCCAGGGATCCAACCCATGTCTCCCGCAATAACACCTGAGCCACCAGGGAAGTCCTGCTTGCCTTTCAAGTAGGATTTATTTATCATTTAAATTTGCCTATTACTTTAAAGCACATAGATTATGGATTGAGATTTGAGTGAATAAAATTTTTGTGATCAGATATGTGTAGGATATGGTCATTTACTAAGCTATGGCACATGGGTCATACCCAGCCCTCTGTCTCTCTTTATAAACTTCTATTGAAACAGAGCCATGGCATTTGTTCAGGTATTTTCTGTGGTTGCTTTGTACTTCAAATGCAGGGTTGAGTAGATGCAACAGAGACCATTTGACCTGCTAAGTCTAAAATGTTTATATCTGGCCCTTACAGAAAAAAAGGTTGCTAACCCTTTATCTGAACCAAGCAGTTATCCATATGGATGGAATTTATGGGGCCTTTAATTATCTACTGTGTTGTAATTTTCCAAGAGGATGTGTTTAAATGCATACTATTTTCTAAACATTTTGGTCATACTTTTTTTTTTTTAACTCAAATCTGTCAGCCCCTGGCATGAGTGTCCTGTTACATGCTTTCAGAAATTCTGTTGATTAATTGGAAAAGACCAGCATATACAACTCACAGCTTACTGTAATTTCCAGGTTCATTTAGCCAAGGACACAAAATCCTATAACATATAACAGTGCAGCATCCCTCAGTCTCCAAAGGAGCAGCACCTAACTGATGACACTGTCTGCAAAAGGTTCAGATTTCCCAGAAGAGCAAAGCCTAATATAATTTTACAGTTCTTTTCTGTTTAGGACTCACATTACTACTGAAGGAAAATGTACACATCTCTTTGTTTAGCGTTTCTAAGGAGAGGTTTGTGTTAGGCTTTCTAAGATCTTGGTCCAAACTCGGTATCAGTGAGGTCACATTTCCCCCAGGGAGTAAAGTAGTCTGTGCCCCTAAGTCCCTAATAAGTACCTCTTTCTAGTTTCCCACCATCCTGGAAGGCCCATTTCTCGAAATCTGTGGAAAAAATAAACCTTTTGAAACAATATTTCGAAGATTTTAGTGCAGATAGCACCAGTATATCATATTTTAAGATACACAGCACTTAGGGATATATGCTACTTTTAGTTTACTCTTCTCTTAAAAGAAATCTGGAATTGGTGACAAATGTTACAGGATATCTTTTAGCATCTATCAAGATAACCATATATTTTATCTCATTTGACCTATCAAAAGGGAAATTGCTTCAACTTGATTCCTAATATTGAATAATTGTTTCTTCTGCACGTTTACATACCCAATATTGAACTCATAGTCAAAACTCTTAAAAGATAAAAAAAAAAAAAAAAAAAAAACTCTTCAGTATCAACAGAAACAATCAAGTCCTAAAATGAAACCAAACTACCAAGACTGTGAACACTGGAATTATCAGAAAAAAATAATATACAATGAGTATATTTAACATGTTTAGAGAAATAGAGGGTATTGAAAATTTGGCTAAGAAAAATAAATTATCCAATTGACTAATTTTGTTAGTGAAATTTGAAAAAAAGGGTAAAATTGATCTTCTAAAAATTACAAAACCTTGGTGTATGGTTTTAAAAATGTTAAACATCGCTGAAGAGAATTCATAAACTTGACTATACATCAGAAATTACTCAGAATTCAGTACAGAGAAACAGAGATGGAAAATACAAAATCTATGTTGAGAATAATGCATGACAAACTTAGAAGGATTAATGTATCTAGTCAAAATACTAGAGGGATACAATAGGAAGATGGGAAGAGAGGAAATTTTCAATAAGTTTACAGTTAAGTATTTTCCATAGTTTGTGAAAGAAACTCTCAAACTGATCCCAAAAAGAACAAATAAGATTAAACTTACTCACACCTAAGCACATTGATATATAAACTATGGAATACTGAAACAAAGAAATGGAGTTAAAACCAGCCAGAGGGAACATAGTAAGTTGCCTCCAAAGACTGACAGACCTGAGATAGTGACTGCCAAGAGAATGAAAAAGGGTATTCTCTAACTGATTGAATTAGGCTTATGTACCTGATGGAAAAACCAGATAAAGGTAGTAGAAGAAAGGAAAACTGCATGCTAGTCTTGGTCCTGAAAATTGCTACTAAAATACTCTTAAAAATTGCAAACCAGCTCCATATTCTCTCTCACCATATAAATACCATATATGACATATAGATAACATACAGCTTATATACATTTATATACATAGAACATCATGATTGTGTTTATTCCAGGAATGCAAACTTAATTCAACATTAGAAAAATGATTCATCATACTAAGAGATTAAAGATAAAAAAGCTATGTGATGATTTCAGTATATGCAGAAAATCAACATTTTTTGATTAAAATTTCTATTTCATGAATTACATAATTCATGATAAAATTTTGCAAACAAGAAATAGGGAACTCCTTTACTTGATAAAATTTATTGACAAAAATGAATCAGTTACCATACTAAAATATTATCACTTTAAAATCAGGGATAAGACAAAGAGTGTAACCACTACCAGTTTACTAATGCAGTGATTAGTGGTCTGAGCTAGTGCAATAAGATAGAAAAAAGCCACATTTGCTGAGTCAGTGGTTTAACAGCATGAGCTGTGCCACCAAAATGGCCTGGGTACAAGTCTTGGTTGTGGTACCTACTGTCTCTATGCCCTTGGACATAAACTTTGTGCCACAGTTCCCCATATGGAAAATATGGATAATAATTGTATTAGTTTTAGGAATAAGTTACTTAGAAGTAAGAACTAATCCTAGTGCATAAGTGTTATGAAAATGATATAAAAAAAAGTCACAGAATTTTCTGAGGTTGACTCTGGCCTCTAGAAGTCACATACATCTTCCCCACTCTGCTGTGTGCTGTGTTTAGTCACTCAGTCGCGTCCAACTCTTTGCAATCCCATTGACTCTATAGCCCGTCAGGCTCCTCTGTCCATGGGGATTCTCCAGGCAAGAATAATGGAGTGGTTTCCATGCCCTCCTCCAGGGGATCTTACCAACCCCACTCTGCTACCTGTATATTATTCTATTTGTATCACCATGGGAAAATGACTATTCTTATTTTTCAGTTGCTCAGTTGTGTCCAACTCTTTGCAACTCCATGGACTGTAGCCCATCAGCTCCTCTGTCCATGAGGTTTCCCAGGCAAGAATACTGGAGTGGGTTTCCATGTTCTCCTCCAGGGGATCTTCCTGATCCAGAGATCAAACCCATGTCTTCTGCATTGGCAGGTGGATTTTTTACCACTGGACCACCAGGGAAGCCCAGGAAAAAGGTTAGGAATTTATTTGACAACATGTACAGACATGTAGTTGGATTTTAGACAGTTCTGAAAGATACAGTGTTAAAACTTAGATAAAAACATAAGACTACATTGTTCATTATAGTAACCACAATACACATCTTGCAATTGAAGTGGATTAAATAATACCAAAAACTCAGTTCTTGATTCAGACCAGCTTTCTGAGGATCATCAGCATTTGTAGTAGGCAGTGGACATATTTTAGATGTATTAATGAAACATGGAAATCCCATTCTTGAGAATTGCACAGCAGCTGTTTTTCAAAGGAGTTTAACCTTTGGATGTATTGTAGTTTTGTTTGCCACTTAGTGTTCCACTGTGTATTTTAAAATCTGTTTCTGGATAATATTAAGAGATGTTGAGTCTTTGTTGTTTATCTCATTGAAATGATTCAGCTCTCAATATTCTTTATTTTTAAATATAAGATACAAACTACATTGAAATTGTAGGTATTTGACATTTTAAATCAATTAAATTAGAAATTATCAGTAAATGAAACTAGAAGAAAAAAAAAAAAAACTCAGTTCCTCAAACCCATTAAGCACATTTCAGGTACTCAATAGCCACATATGGCTGGCGTCTATCATATGAGACAGCACAGATTATAGAAATTTCTATCACCAAAGAAAGTTCTACTGGTACAATGGTGACACAAAAGATTGTCTTCATGGCCATAGGGCTGGGGGCTGCAAACTTCTATGTAAAGGAATACAAAGCAAATACTTTAGGCTTTACATATTATATGCTATCTCTGTTGCATATTCTTATTGTTCAGTTGTTAAATTGTGTCTGACTCTTTGCAATCCCATTGACGGAAGTACACCAGGCTCCTCCACAATCTCCTGCAGTTTGCTCAAACTCATGTCCATTGAGTCGATGATGCCATCCAGCCATCTCAAAATCCTCTATCACCCCCTACTTCTCCTGCCCTCAATCTTTCCCAGCATCAGGGTCTTTCCAATGAGTCAGCTCTTTGTATCAGTTGGCCAAACTATTGGAGCTTCAGCATCATGTATTTAGTAATGTATTGTAAAAGTGTGCCATATATTATTTAGTGACATGGTAAGGTGTCTGCATATTAAGGGAAACATATCTGGATACTTAATAAAATGTGTGCATTGATTCACATTTGGAAAAAGTAGTAAATGAAGAGGAAAGCTATACATACAGGATAATATGCAAAGGGCTAGTGAGTGTAAAGTATTATTAATAGTATTTGAGAAACCTGTGGGATGTACATATAAATGTGTGTTGTTGGATTTGTTTAGGAATCCTTAACATTTATGTTATCATTTAAACCAGGGGAATGGGTGAGATCATGTTTGGACAGTGTAAAGTGATAAAAGGAGCCTATGTAAGAAACTTCACACAGACTTAGCATTTAAGGAATAGATCAGAGCAGTGAATCTGGCAATAAAGATTGAGAGTTAATTCCCAGATAGGTTGGAAGAAAATAAACAGTGTGTTGTGGATAACAGGAGAATAAAGTATTTCTAGAAGCCAGTTGCATTCAATCAGACCATGGCTGAGGGACTGAGTAAGACAAGGCTGTGAGTGCTCACTGGTTTTAATAATAAGAAAGCCGCTAATCTTGGTTTAAAAAAAAAAACTCAAATTGTGAGATGGGAAACATGGGGAGATGGAAGTAGCCAATGCAGACCACAATTTCAAGAAGTTTAGAAGTGAAGGAGTGAAGGAATGAAATGGCTAAGGAAAAAGGAAATTGGGTTGGAAGAAGCTTTTCTTAACTAGTCTGTGAGTGGTATGTTTTTAGAATGGAAAAAATTTGCATCTATAATTGTTAGCAAAGAGCTAATAGAGAGAAAATGGTAAGCAGTAGTGGAGAGCACTCAGTCATGTCCGACTCTTTGCAACCCCATGGACTGTAGCCTGCCAGGTTCCTCTGTCCATGGAATTCTCCAGGCAAGAACACTGGAGTGGGTTGCCATTTCCTTCTCCAGGGAACCTTCCTGACCCAGGGATGGAACCCAGATCTCCTGTATTGGCAGGCAGGTTCTTTACCATCTGAGCCACCAGCAGAGCCCAGGAGAAGCAGTGGGATATACAATTGAAAATTCAACTACTTATTGTACAATGAGAAGTGAATACTAATTGCATTGTGTCTGGAAGGATCATGCAAATGTTGGTTAAGGAAGTAGATCAAAGTGGGATGGCGCTGTGTTTTCTCTTAAAAGTATACTGAGGCTGGAGGTAATAGAGGTTTAAGAGTTGAAGTGGTTGCTATGCCTCCTGAAATTATTGAATAACTTTATACCTATAGTATTTGATGTATTCATGTCACTAGTATTTTATTGAGGATTTTAAGAATATATGTTTAATATATTTTTGTTGTTATAGGGAAATATGGTTTAATATATATGCATGTGTATAAATGCATACATTATCAAGCTCTAATGAGCCTGGAACCAACATTTGTTTCTCTTTTGTAAGGAATCTGTTTTGATTTGTTTTTGTTTTTCTGACTAGATGATTGAAAGATGAATTATGCTTAAATTTCAGAAATTTAATCAGGGCATGTGTAGGTGTTCATCTATATTCTCTAATTTTGCCCTTTCAATTTTTAAAGCTGAAGTCTTACTTCATTCAAGAAGGCTGTCTTCATGGATATTTTTGCATATTACTTTTTTTTATAATTGTTCTGGTGTCTTCTATGGGAATACCAGTTGAGAAGCTTCAGGGATGCAGTTTCTGCAGTAATTCTTTATTAGTGCTAGTATTGTTTAAGACCGCGTGCTGGTATTTTATTTTCCTGTAGGGTTTGTTTGCTTTTGATGAAAGGTGTTAGATGGTGACTACAGTGTGATCTCATTTCCTGGAGTAAATATTTATATAAGCATGCTCCTATTCCCCTTCTTCAGTGCTAGGATAATCTCCTCATTTTATGCAGTATTCTTTTCATAATTCTCTTAAAGTGAATTTCTTCAAAGCTTGTTCATAGGGCCCTCCTCACTTGTCTTCCCAAGCACTCCCAGCCATGCCTGAGATCTCAGTGGAGCACCTGTTTGCCTTCCTGTAGAGTTTGTAGTTCTGTGTTCTGTGATAATCTGAATTCTGTTAGTCTCACTTTGAAAGTGATCCTCTCTGACTTTCACTTGGTGAGAATTGCTCAGTTCATGGCAGGTAAGTGGTGACTTTTCTTCCAGTGCTGAGGCAGGTTGCCCTAATTTCTGAGTTCCGTGGCCAGTCCAGCAGGTATGGGAACGGCAGGGGGCAGGCAGCCTCACATACATTAGCTCAAGTCACCTCATTTCCTCAAAGTCCTTTCATGGTATTTGTATCACATGCTTTAGATTCTCTCCAAACACGTTTACATTATGGAGCATAAATAAGCTATAAGATTTGCCACTATTTTAGTATAGTTGAGCCTTGTATTTGCTGTTTAATTCTTGTATAAATGATATATTTAGTCCTCAAGCAATCACTGAGCCTCACCTCCTATGGCCTGTTAAAGTATTCATGAGTTTTACTGGCTTCATGGGAAAGAGAAATCTTAGAGCAGGTGAGCAGCCTTGTTTCAAGAGTGAGAGCTGAACTTTGAAAGGCAAAAGGCATCCTCTCAGTAGATGAAAGGAAGTGAATAAAGAGTGAAGTAAGTTCAGCTACAAACTCATGCCATCTAATGGAGGTGACTAGGGGACATACTATGGAAATAGTGTTATTGAAGAAGCAGATAGTTACAGGAAATATTCTTGTCTCTCTTACTCCTTGTTAGCTATAACTTGAGAGGAATGTTGGTTCATTAAACCATTATGCCATTCATATTTGACTTGGATTTAAGGCATGGGAGAAGGAGGTTTCTATAAATGAGTATGTCTCAATGGGCTCTTAACTATGTGACATTTAGGAGAAAAATAGTTTCACCAATGCTGCTTGAGCACATCATATTTAACTCCTTAAAGCTCCTCAGTCAAAATAGGATCAACATGTCCTACTTCATTATACAACATTAATATTAACTGCATGTAACAGGCAAGCGATTTTATGCTCATACTTTCTGTCCCACTTTCAGGCACAAATGGAGATATCAGAAACCACTGTGGACTTTTAGTTTGCAAAGTATTAGGTGATAGACTCATGGGGTCATAAAGCAGAAAGGAGCAAAGAAAGCTTGGGCTCAGGGTCTGTCTCTTTGGACATAGGTTAGAGGAAAATATGTCTGTATTTTTCTTGAAGTGCAAAATAATAGTAGACATTGCTTGTGGTCCTTTCTCAGAGGTTATGCCCATGGAGAGTAGATATGTTTTTATTATATCTTAGTGTTTTTTTTTTCTTGTACCTTAAAAACAAAGTCTTATTTTTCTACAGAGTTCTTTGGTGAAAGGGACATGTGCTTTGGAATTTGGAAAAAGGTTTCAATGAGACTCCTGACGTTCATCATAGCTGTGTTAGGATGAGAAGCTTCTCATTAGGAGAAGCTTCTTTCTTTTTAAAACTTTTATTTTATATTGGAGTATAGTTGATTTACAATGTTGTATTAATTTCAGGTGTACAGCAAAGTGAACCTGTTATGCAATGTTTAGTTAGTTTCAGGTGTGCAGCAAAGCAATTCAGTTAATATAACATACACATATATCTATTCTTTTTCAGAGTCTTTTCCCATATAGGGAGTTACAGAGTAATGAGTGGAATTCTCTGTGCTTTGCAGTAGGTCCTTATTAATTATCTATTTTATATATAGTAGCATGTATGTGTCAGTCCCACTCTCCCAATTTATCCTTTCCCCTACTCTTATACGGGAGGCTCCTTAAACAACCCAAACTTCAGTTTTAATATCTTGAAAATGGGCAGCATCTTACTGAACTTGGAATCCTAAACACTTTTCAACTCATTTAAAGCGACTTAACACCTAGAATTTATTTTAGAAGCAGTACAAAGAGTTCCAATCTTTCAAATCGTAAAAGTCTCTGAATGAAATGTTTAAGCCTCCGCAGAGCTGTCTCTGAGGAAGGAAAACAAATGATGGAGGGCCTGGAGTTAGTTCTAATCCCCAAGCTTCTGTTGACTTCACTGCTATTTTTAACGGTGTCTCTCTCATAACATATTGATAAGCCACAAAGAAAGGTAGTTGGCATCCTGACAGCTTGTTGCTTTAATACAGAGGATCCATCAAAATACAAAGGACTATTTCTTGATGAAGAAACATGGTGAATCATTACTTTTTAACATTCTATGCAAGTACTTTGTCCACATATACCTAATTATAGCTTGTGAATTTAGAAAGGGAAGTCAAGTTGCTTTCCATTAACAACCACTTTCAAAAGTGACAGCAGCCCAAGTGTACATCCACCTTGGGAATGAATGCCCCTTCTTGCTAAACTTGAGATTCTTGAATGTTTTATCCTGTTGAGCCTGCTCTGGCTTTTGCATGGCTGCTGCTCTGAATCTTCAAGGACACCAAGTAGCAGAAGAGTCTGTTTTGGGAGACTTCATCTTCAAGCCCTTCCTTTGCCCACCAGGTTTCTGAGCCCTGGTGTGCAGCAGCCCACACATTCATCTGTATTTGTCCCACTGACACGCTCCCCTGGCCTTTACATTTTCCATGGCTGCCCATTGTAATGGAACCAAAGGGCACCAAAAGCTATCTCTTCAGTAGGTCTAATTATCATCAAGTAGCAGAGAAGCAGAGAGAGCCAGATAAAGGAGAGTAGAGAAAGTGTCCTCTGACAGAGTGGAAGTATAAAGATCAAAAAAAGGTAGCATTATTTCCCTGAGGTCAACAACGATCTGAAGGTGAAAATCACACAGTCATATCCAACTCTTTGCAACCCCATGGACTATACAGTCCAAGGAATTCTCCAGACCAGAATACTGGAGTGGGTAGCTGTTCCCTTCTTCAGGGGATCTTTCCAACCCAGGGATCAAACCCAGGTCTTCTGCATTACAGGCAGATTCTTTCATAGCTGAGCCACAAGGAAAGCCCAAGAATACTGGAGAGCGTAACCTTTCTCTTCTCCAGTGGATCTTCCCAACCCAGGAATCGAAGCAGGGTCTCCTGAATTGCAGGTGGATTCTCTACCAACTGGGCTATCAGGGAAACCCATATAGATCTGAAGGAAAACAAATTAAATGCACCCAGGAGAAAGAAGTTTTTCTCTTTGGCGAGTCTTCCAGCAGGTTAATCTTTATGCCTGTCGAGAACTTTATACTTCTTGAAACTGTTCTAGTCACCATCTGAACTTAGATTAACAAGTAATGTCCCTGTAGGTAGGAGACAGAATCATATGAATATTTGTAGATTTATAGGCTGGGGTGCAAAATTAGATCACATTCCTAATGTTTTGAAGCTAGTTACTATACATGTTATTTGAATAACCCAGATTAAGCAGAGGATGAGTGTTTATTAAACATAAAAATATTGATCTATAATCAAAGTCTATAATTTGACTGTCAGCACCCAAAGGGCTAGGATGGGGGTGCAAAGAGAAATCAGTAACATGTCAAAACTCACAAGTGGAAAGATTGAGTCCAAGTGAAATGTGTTAGCTTGAGAGAGGAGCAATTCTTTCATGTATAAAATGTAGTTTGTAACAGTATTTACCTCACACAGTTATTGTGAGTGTTAAATGAAGTAATAAATGTACCTGCAGGTGTTTGTAGCTATATGAAATGTTCCCTGGGTGTAGTATTTTATTGCCATTGTCCGTGTATGTAAACACCCACAAGGACAAGGCTTTCCACCTGGATGGCAGCTTGGCATCTCTCACCTTCATGTCCAACACACATCTTATTTCAGATCCTGGGGGTTTAATGAGTCTGGTACTGTCTTCTGTGTTGGTGTGGGACAAGAGCTGCGAGTTGTATGGTTCAATTTGTGTGTCCATAAGTGTAGACAGATGAACAAAATGAGAAGTAGTGTGTTTCTTCAGCACCAACAGTTTGAATCAGCAGAAGAGCCAAAGGAGTTGATCAGGCCCGTGGTGCCAATTAGGATTAAATGCACACATGGGAGAGCACTTAGTATAATGCCAGGAGTGCACTAGGTGCTCAATAAACAAGACTGTCTTTTCCTGTTGTAAATCATGGTCCCTGCCCAGCCAGGGACCCTGTTTTCTCCTCGAATAGCCACAATTTGTACACTTGGTAGTTGCCTAACAATTAGAGGTACTGTGTCTCCATGTGACAAATGATAGTAGACATTCCAGGAATTTATAAAAGTCTGGGGAGGCATTTTGTTGAGTCAAGTCTGGCGGGATGCCTTAGTGGCATTGAGTCAGTGAAGGCTTGAGGGTATTCCATTGTTTTCTTCCTCAGATGGAAGTTTAGCATTGAATTTGTTCTTATTGAAATACAGATTCTTCATTATGACAAATCATCATTTTATTCACTGAATCAATAATAACCCTCCCTAGAGGGATGGATATTCACAGATTCATGCAGTACCTCAAGGCCACCTGTATGATTGTGTTGGCTTCCCTGTCCAGCTTTGCCTTGTTCACTTCCTGGAAGCCTGGTTCTTCTACCAGAGTTCTAATGTTTCATTCCTTCAGAGACCAGCCTTGGCCATTCCTTTTTCTCAGCCTTTGTGCCAACTATTCCATTCTTTGGTAGCTTCCCATTCCCAGTTTTCTCTTGATTCACATCCCCTGTCCATTCTTTGAAACAGAATTTGTGACCCCTCTCTTCTAGAAGAAGTTTAGATTCTCTGGACCTAGCCATAACACATGTCACTTAATCATATGCTGCCTAAGGAAATATCTGTGATCTTGATTCTGCTCTTTTCCAGTAAATGTCCATTTCCCTCAATAATCTTCTTGGGGGTTAAACATAGTATTATACTCTTTGTGTCACCCAGAGCACTGGGCATGAGCACAGCCCTACATTTATCATCATAATGATCACTAACATTTATTGAGTGCTTTCTCCATGCCAGGGGCTATTCTATGGCCTTTACTTAAGTTAACTCTAATACGCCCCATACCCAGGGGTGATATCTTTCACAATATCTATTTTGTGAGCTTACTGTAAGAATTAAATGGGTTAGCATATGTTAAAGTGCTTAAAAGTGAAGCACATAGAAAGTGCCCAGTAAGTCTAAGCATTGACTAACATAAGCATAATCTTACAAATTGAAACACAGACTGAGACCAAATCAGTGCTGAAAGTGTCATAGCTTCTAAACAGTGAGGCCGGTATTCAAACTCAGGCATTTTAGCTCCAGAGAACATTCACATAAACATCATGAAATACTACCTTTCTTGATACTATTTTGGTGCATGGTCATCTTAAATTCCATGGAAAAAGTGCTCTAGGAAATTCATGGTTAATGTGTGCTAGAGCTGTGAGCTTTTTATGTTACTTACTTTTTGAGTGTGTCTGTGTGTGTGTGTGTGTGTGTGTGTGAAGTAGCAGCATTTAACACTGACCATTTTTTTTCCATTAAACATTTTACTTATCAAGGCAAAATGAGTGCAAATTAAAGCAATGATCCATGTGTTAAATTTGTAAAAAGGGAAACAAATGATAGGATCTAGGGTGGTGAACAGACTTTAAGGTGACATTTGTGACTCCTACCTTCCTGTGTCCATGCCACTGTAGAAAACCTCCCAGTAGAGCTTCTCATGGAAGACCTGACTCATTTTTAACCTATAGAACATGGTAACGATGATGGGCTGTTACCCCCGCAATTATATACTGTATGTAAGACTCTCTTGTTAGCTGGCTGTATCCTAGGTTGTTGTCCTTGATAAAGTAAGATGTCATGCTATGAACTGATTCTGCAGAGGGCCACATGGTCAGGCACTGTTGGGAGGCCTCTAGGAGCTGAGGGAGGCTTCTAGTTGAAAAGAACAGGTAGTTCTCAGCCTTTGAGCCATGGAGAAATGAATCCTGCTGACAATCTAAGTCTACAAGTGGATTCTTCTTCAGGTAAGAATGCAGCCCAGTTGACATCTTGATTATAGCTGCTGAGACTCTGAAGCAGAGAACATAGCTGAACTATGTTAAGATGCCTGACAAACAGAAGCCATGACACAGTCAATGTGTGTGTTAAGGCATTATGTTTGTGGCCATGTATTGTTTTAAAAGATGCTTGCTCCTTGGAAGAAAAGCTTTGACAAACCTAGACAGCATATTGAAAATCAGAGACATTACTTTGCTGACAAAGGTCCATCTAGTCAAAGCTATGGTTTTTCCAGTAGTCATGCATGGATGTGAGAATTGGAGTATAAACAAAGCTGAGCACCAAAGAATTGATGCTTTTGAACTGTGGTGTTGGAGAAGATTCTTGAGAATCTCTTGGACTGCAAGGAGATCAAATCAGTTAATCCTAAAGGAAATAAGTCCTGAATATTCATTGGAAGGACTGATCCTGAAGCTGAATCTCCAATACTTTGGCCACCTGATGCAGAGAACTGACTCATTGGAAAAGACCCTGATGCTGGGAAAGATTGAAGGCAGGAGGAGAAGGGGATGAAAGATGATGAGAATGTTGGGTGGCATCACCAACTTGATGGATGAGTTTGAGCAAGCTTCAGGAGTTGGTGAAGGACAGGGAAGTCTGGTGTGCTGCAGTCCATGGGGTCACAAAGAGTCAGACATGACTGAGCAATTGAACCGAACAGATTGTGTTCGCAGCCATACACACCTGCTACGTCTAGTGATGGTAAAGACTCCAGGAAGTTGACTCTAACTCCTGACAGGGCTATGAGTCACAAAGCAATTTAGCAGTGTATCTTGCAATTGCCCATACCATGTGACCCCAAAATTTTGCTTCCAAATATTTATTCTCAAGAGTATGTACAGTGCTCTTTATAATAGGGTACAATTGTTAAGATAAAAAACACATAATAAAGCAAACAAAACATTTTTACCAAAGGGGGATTGGTTAAAAAATGGTACTTCTAGTTAACAGAATCTTATGGAGCTCTCAAAAATCATTTGGTAGAAGTGTGTACATGTCAGCATTAACATGTGTTCATGGTACATGGTTGGAAAAACAGTTGTTGAAAATGTATGTCTAGCAGTGTTCCATTTTAAAATGTGTGTGTTGGGGAGGGAAGCTGTTCTCAATGCATTTGGTCTTCTGCCTATTGCTAATATCCATCCCACCCTCGACTAGATTCTGGGTTAGCTGATGTCTAGAGTTGGCTATATGGTCTTCTAGTGGTAGCTGGACAGAGGACATAATATTGAACCATTTTTGTTGTTTTTGAGTTGCTCAGTCATATCCAACTCTTTGCAATGCTATGGACTGCAGCACACTAGGCTTCCCTGTCCATCACCACTCCCAGAGTTTACTCAAATTCATGTCCATCAAGTCGGTGATGTCATCCTACCATCTTTTCCTCTGTTGTCCCCTTCTCCTCCTGCCTTCAATCTTTCCCAGCATCAAGGTCTTTTCCAATGAGTCAGTTCTTCACATCAGATGGCCAAAGTATTGGAGCCTCAGCCTCAGTCCCTCCAGTGAATATTCTTAAACCATGTTGTGGTCATTTCTGCAAATAATGTGGCTTCAACATAGATTGATTTTCTGGAACAGCTTCCATCTTTGCTCCAGATCCTTACATGGAGGATTGTCAAATGGGCAGTGTCTATGAAGCCCTGGTCCTTATCATACACGTGTGGCACCCTCTCTGGTTGCATGTTCCATCAGTCAGTTCAGAGCCTACCTGGTGGGCATGACAGCTCTTACCCTCAACTGACAATGTCCTCTGTCTTAGAATTGTGGGAACCTGCCAGACTGTGGGAACCTCGGCTTCCCACAGACAGTGATGAAAACTGTGTGTGTGTGACTCTCCCCATATTCTTCTCTGCACACCCTGCAGTTGCTGGGGAAATTCATGAGGTCTCCTGCCATCAGCCAAATTTAAGCAGAAGCAGGTGCCAATTACTGAATCTCTGGCTGAGTTTCTCTCTCTGAGTTATCTTCCTATTTCAAACTATGTGTCCTTTGCTTGAAACCTTAGATTTTGCTGTGTCCCTCACTTCTGTTCTTGGGTCTCTGAAATGGTACAGATTTGGGAAGTGACAGTGTCAGAATGTCAGGGCCATAGGTTGGTAGCATGTACAGTTGGCGAAGGTTCACTCAGGAATTAAATAAGATTTTATTTTGAAGAACCTAGGTACTATTTTTAGCACACCGACTACCTGAAATTCATGTGTGGGTATGAATCTGTTTGCCAACTTGACAGAAACAAGTCTTTTCTCCTTTTTGATCAAATGTCTTTAGATCCTAGGCACTCATCCCACTAATTTGGTGGGAGATTCTGTCACTGGCATTTTGGATGTCCCATCTTCAACCCTGTGTTGGCACTAGATTCTCAGAGAATTTGATGGGAATGAGAAAAATGATGAAGAGGCTCTGATCTCTGCTCCAACATGGTTAGTGCTAATGGGCCTTTGTTCAAGGCTATGGAAGTTCCCGGTGAGTAAGGGATCTCTGTTGTATTGCTGCCATGTCTTTGGAACCTCAGGCCCCGGATCTAGCTTCCTGTACCATGTAACCATTTGCTCTGAGGTCCTGATACATTCCTGAGGTGCAATAAGAGTCAACAGCATGGATCTGCCTTAACTGACACATTGGCTTTTCTCCTTCCTCCATTCCCTGGAGGGAATCATTCTTGTTAGTTGTGGGGAAGACCATGCGTCTTCTTCTATACATTTGCTATTCATATCTTCAAGCAGGGAGCCCGACAAGCTGTACCACCTCTCAGCAGAGGCACATCTATTTTCTAAAAACATGAAACCCAGAGTCTATTATCTGCTTGAACTGAGGTTAGTGAGAGGGGGAATATAAGAAGAAAGGCCTATAAATTAATATCTTAAAATTTTCTAGTGGGAAATAGAAGGCATTAATCTTTAAAAAACACTTTGATTCTTCCTTGACTAAAAAAAGATATATATATGAGCCACAGTGAAATATGATGAGAAACCTAGATATGAAATGATCTTGATATAAATACTTGGAGAATCCAAGCCCTCTGTGGCCTGCCTTTCTCTGGCAAGCTAAGTGAGGGAAGGAGAAGGGGAGCACAGATGATTTACCATATAGTGATGGGGAAACACAGAGAACAAAGCACTCCATTGAAGATTAATGAGGTTTGAAGCAAAGGTCTAATTCAAGAATAAGTTTCTTTTGTTTTTACTGCAAAGGTTATTTATAAACAGAAAAATAATAACTTCCACAAGTGAAACCTTTAACCTCAACATATGTGGTGACCACAAAACCCATGCAATATATTTATAATAAGAAGTGACACCCGTTTATTCCTTTTAAGGTAGAAAGGATCTTGCTGATCTTATTTGTAATAATACTTCCACTTTGTATATGAACTCATGTGCCTTATGGTATTTAAATTACCTTAGCATATTTCATGTAAATTTTCTCATTAATCATAAACTATCACACTTATTGGTTGAGGTTCTTCATGCAGATAAATATTTAAAAAATTTCCTCCATCACATTCAAATCCAAGCACATTGGAAAGTACAGGACCTTCACCTACTCCACCTCCCCCACCTTCCTAACCAGCCATCCTTCCAGTTTTTTGTGTGTGTGTGTGTGATGCAGATAAATAGAAAATAAATGACCATAAGAAAGCAGGGTGTATACCTATTTTGGTGAGAAGATGAAACATACAGAGGCAGTAACTGTGATGCAATAGAAAACTGTGTATTAGAAAGGATCGCTGGTTTAAAAGAAAATGTTGAAATAGTGCAGTATATGCTTTCCCTAGCATATATTGCATACTTCTATAGCCCTGGTACCTATCAGGAGGGCTGTTTATCCCTTCCAGTGTCTCTGTTGCTATGGACTTGTGAGATATCCAGGTGGAAATGTCTATACTATTGATACGTGTTCCTCTTCACAGTCACTGATTTTTCCTATTTCCCTAATATCTAGAAATGGCTCTGCCCTGTAGCTAGTCATGCAACTAAAATATCTGAGTCATCCTTAATTGATTCCTTGCTCACATCTGAATTTCAGTCTTCAAGTCTTATGCCAAATTGATGTCCATATCCTGACCTCCATGATATAATTCAGTCATGGTGATTATCAAGGTTCAATTATAGATCACAATGGGACCCCCCTCCAGTACTTTTGCCTGGAAAATCCCACGGACAGAGGAGCCTGGTGGGCTGAAGTCCATGGGGTCTCAAAGAGTCGGACATGACTGCGCGACTTCACTTTCACTTTTCACTTTCATGCATTGGAGAAGGAAATGGCAACCCACTCCAGTGTTCTTGCCTGGAGAATCCCAGGGACGGGGGAGCTTGGTGGGCTGCCGTCTATGGGGTCGCACAGAGTTGGACATGACTGAAGTGACCTAGCAGCAATGATAAGTAAATAATCAAGATAATAAGGCACTACTCTTATTTTTATTTTGTGTGCTATGTGCTTAGTTGCTCAGTTATGTCCAACTCTTTGTTACCCCATGGAGTGCAGCATGCCAGGCTGCTCTGTCCATGGAGTTATCCAGGTGAGAATACTGGAGTGTACAAGAATACATGCCAATGAGGGGCATGGTTGCCATGCCCTTCTCCAGGGTATCTTCCTGACCCAGGGATAGAACCCAGGTCTCCTGCATTGTAGGTGGATTCTTTACCAACTGAGCCATGAGGGAAGCTATTTACATCTTTCAGATAAAGAAATTGGAGGTTGGATAAATTAAATGATTTGGTCAAGGTGACATGGTTAGGATGTGAACTTAGATCTGCCTGAATCTGATGTTCATAGTCTAAGCCACTCTGCTACACTGATCAGCAAGATTTCCCTACAAAATAGTTTTCAACACCATTCTCTCCTTTTCCATCACCATTGCTTTGATCTGCATTATTCTTACCTTTCTCTTGGATTATTGCTAACATGTTAAATAGTTTTCTGTCTCTGGTCTCCATTACTTCTAATTGATTTTCAAAGGCACTGTCAATGGAATCTTCTAGAAACAGTGCTATGCTAACATCTCTGTCCTGTTTAATAAGGGAGAAGAAAAAGTGGCAGCCATATACTGAATTCCTAACTTGTGCCAGAGACCTTGCCAGGGGATTAACATTTGAGAATGAGGAAAAACAGATCAAAAGGACCTGTGGGACCTCAGTGGACAAATTGATGGACAATGATGCCTCTGATCAGTTGATCGTCTTAATGCACGCCTCTTTATAATGTAACTTTGCAGTTCCAACTGTAGGGAGGGAAAACAATTTTCTTTCTACCCGTCTAGGTTTGTGACTGTGAGCCCCTGTAATAAAATACAGATTGATAGGGAAGAAACTGAAATTTAATAACATGCGTCCCCCCTGTATACATGGGAGAGACTCAGCACAACTGAGTACCTCCTTGAAACAGAGTAATTACCCAGCTACCACCTTAAATACTATTTTCTACAAGGAAAAAATATAAACTTTAGTGAGCAAATTTTTAAAAATCTATATATAAGTGAAGTCATACCATGAGTGGACAAGAGTATAAATAGCAAAGCTCAACTCCTCCCAAATAGATTTATATATTTGATATAAACTTGATAAAAGTATCTACACAATCCAGAAATATTTAAAAATAATTCTTAAGATAAACTGGAGACATCATTTGACAGAAATTGCCAATATTTCTTATTGTTCATTCATTCGTTGTAGTCGTTCAGTCATGTCCGACTGTTTGCGACCCCATGATCTGTCCATGGAATTCTCCAGGCAAGAATGCTGGAGTGGGTTGCCATTCCCTTCTCCATGGGATCTTCCCGATCCAGGGATTGAACCCGGGATCAATCCTGCATTGACCCGATCCAGGGTCTCCTGCATTGCAGGCAGATTCTCTACAGTCTGAGCTACCAGGGAAGCCCCAATATTTCTTATAATTTCATTTATTTGTAGATATTAAGCATATTATAAAAAATCATTGTGTGTGTGCACGTGTATGTATGCATGCATGTGCATGCTCAACCGTGTCCAACTCTTTGCAACCCCATGAACTGTAACCCACCAGGCTCTTCTGTCCATGATATTCTCCATGCAAGAATACTGGAGTGGGTTGCCATTTCCTTTTCCAGGGGATCTTCCTGACCCAGGGATCAATCAAACCCATGTCTTTTACATCTTCTGCATTGGCAGGTGAGTTCTTTACCAACTGAGCCACCAGGGAAGCAAAAAAAAAAAAAAAAATCATTAAACCTAGAAATGGCACAAGAATCAGCAGTCTTATGGAATGGAGTATATAGCCAAAGAACACACTCTAATATATATCAGTTTACTATATGATAAAAGAAGTATCAAAAGAAAAGAAAACAAAGTTATTTTCAAACAGTAATGAGATTCTTTAGTTATTCAAATGGAGCTGAGACAAGAGGAATACATTAAAAACACCACCTCACAATATATGCAAATATAAATTCCAGAAGAATTTAAGTGTGAAATATTTTTAAAATCACCTATTTTCAGAAAAAGTAATGAATATTTATCTTACATTTGGGGGAACTTTCTATGCTTAGATTCAGTGCAAGAAACTACAAAGTGGTAAAACAGGAATCTTAAAAATGGATGAATTTAAAACATTTAGTTGAAATCCGAAGAGAAAATGGAAAACTTTAGAAAAAGTTGCCTCATATATGGCAAGTAGTGAATATTTCAATTTGTAACACATCCCTATGATGGAGTATTATGCAACTGATATAGTTATGAATAAAATTTCCCATAGGAAAATACTATTGTTATAATTTTATTTGTAGAATGCTAATTTACATATATACTGTGATATCAACTGTGTAAAAAATGTATAAAGACTGCATGTACATGTGCCAAACAGCCCAAGGGAATGTGATCAGAAGTAAATTTTCAATTTTGAATACAGGTTTCCCCCACTATCTGAAAGGAGAACATTCCTAAAAAACCTGTGAACTGAAAAGGTATAAAGCAAAGAAGCAATTACTTTAGGCCACATTTTACTAAAGGAGACACAAAATGAATGAAGATAAAACACAGATGCTCACAGACACAGATACTTCAAAGCCATGGAGGCTGTATGCTGAATGTAGTTCCCGGGGAAGGAACTGAGCCATTAAACTCTTGTCAATACTGGATACTTGGGGGTACAGATGGCCTCTATAGATGCTTAGCTCACTGCAAAACAAATACTGATGTTATTATGTTTTTGCCTTTTTTCCCCCAAAAGACAAAAATCCTCTGGATTTCTTTCAGTTACTGAAAACAGGTACTAATGTAGATCTTTCATAAAAGTGGGGGATACATGATTTTCTCTGTATTTGTAAAGTTTTATGACTTTCTTTCACAAACCATACAGTGTTAAAGGTGAATATGTTTATCAGCTTATACAGGTCCATGAAAAATACTCAAAATGCAAGCAATAAATGGACAAAGAAAATAAACATACAGTTCACAAATGAGGGTATGCAAATATCTATCGAATATATGGAAAAGTATTCCCCCTACCCCCAGAGACTCAGGATTTCCCCACCATCAAATGAGTAGCGGTTAAAAACTGATGATAGTGGATGCTGGTAAGCACGTGGTGAAACATGTTATCCCAGACACTGCTAGAAGGAATGTGCACTGATGCAACTCTTTCCCTAACACGTATCAAGACACCTCAAACTCTTTCTGCCCTTCAGCTCTGCAAGGTCTAGTATTTCTGTAGCTCTGTATTTCTGGTCATCTCTTGTGGTAGATAGAATGGCTCCCCAAAGATGTCCATGTCCTAATCCCTGTAAATTGTGCATACACTGCCTTTCAGTGCAGAAGAATTTGCTGATTTAATTAAAATCATGGGCCATAAAATAAGAACATTATCCTAGATTATCCACATGGATCCCATTTAATCCTATAAACCCTTAAAAGCAGAGAATTTTCCTATACTGGTGGCAAAAGAGATGGGGCAGAAGGAGAAGTCAGGAAGGTTCTAAGTATGAAGGCCTGCTTCACTTTGAAGATGTTAGAAGGGGGACTACAAGCCAAGGAATCAATATTGAAATAAATATATGTGTATAGCTGTGATTTTTATGTGAAAGTCAGTCAAATATCCAAAACAGTTTGTTTATTATTGCACTTATCTAGGTGTTCTGTTGATGTTTTGACAGTTTTGAAAATGAAAAATAAATGGAATATTCATAATAATTGCTTATTTCATAATATTTCCTTGTCTTTATTTCAGAAAAAAATATGCTGTAATGTATTTACCATATACTTTTGTGTTTTTTTTGACAGTATTATTAAGTGAATAATTTTGGTTCTTTAATCATTTTTTATTACAGCTGACCCTTGAAAAGCATGGGTTTGAACTGCACAGGTCCACATATATGGGGAGTTTTCAATAGTACATGATCCGTGGTTGGTTGACTCCATGGATACAGAACTACAGATACAGAGAGCTGACTATAAAATTATACATAAAGTGGATTTATAATGTTAAATAGAAGTGGATTTTCGACTATATGGGGTCAGCACCCCTAACCCCCATGTTGTTCAAGGGGCAACTGTAATTTCATTTTGCAGAAACTTCACACTGCTAAGGGAGTAGTATCTGAAATTATCAACAGTATTATGTAAGCCATACTTAGGTTTGCAAATGAACCATGCTTTTTACCTACAATGTCTAAATATTTTATCAGTGTTGTACATGATAAATCGTTACTATCACAGAAAACTTATAAATATTTTAATTTTATTATATAAACTACTATTGCATATAATGTGATTTTCAAGCAATATCTATATCCAAATTCTATTTCTTTCTTCTTTCAATGAAGAAAGAATTTCATCAAATTCTATATTGTTGATATATTTTATAGGAAGCAAGATAAAAACCCACTACATTTTTCACTTTATTCAATTCTCTCATAAGGTGGAATTATTCTTTGTTCTATAATGGACAGAAAGTAGCATTTTAAGAAATTATTTTGGGGATTACTTTTACCCAAAGCTTCTTCATAGAATTGTAAACATTTTCATTTCCTTGTTCTAATTCCCTTGTGTTATATTGGAATGCCACCTTTGTGGTATTCCATTTCCCATGCATTTTCTTTCAATTAAATGCTTGTCTAAAACTTCTATATTTTCAATCCCTCAAAAATATGTTTATAAGCTTTTGTTAACATTATTAATAATAAACAACTGTTCATACCAAATATCAGATTACCATAAATTCAAAATAACCATTTTCTACCAAAGATATGTAAAAGAGAAGAATTTCCACCACCAAAATATGTCTCTCTCACATATTATTTTAATCTGGTTATTTTCTAAGCAACAGCAGAAAGGGAAAAATTTTGAAAACCAAGTGTGAGTTATACTTTTGTAGGAAACATTTACCTGTGTAATGGAAATGTCCATTTGTAACACTGTCTGCTTCCATTTACCAGAAGAGAATGATGACCAAATCCCTAGAAACTCAATCAATGGAGGACAGCACATTTTTCCTGGTCATGTTCCATAACTGACTCTTCCCATCCCTCAACATCTTCAGATGAGAATGGTATTTAAGGTGAGGGTTTTAGCCATTTGGGAGAGTTACTCAGTTTTCCTGGGTCTCTCCCAGGTATAGATGTTACTAAACTTTGATTTTCTCCTATTAATCTGTCTCATGTCAATTTTACTATTAGGTCAGCCAGAAGAACCTATAAGGGTAGAAGAAAATTTCTTCCTCCCCAACAGACAGAATTTGTTCCTTATAGGAAGATCTCTTCTCATTCTAATATATCCTGGAAAATGCCTAAATTAAATTTTATTTGCTTGGATGACATCATTCCCATGGTGTTTGAACATGGTGTTTGAGCAAATCTGATATGGACCCCATCAAGATATCCCATCTGGGGACAGGTCCATAATGATACATAACTTTTGAATTGTTCCAAAGAATGGTATCACTATCAATGGAGTTTATGTCATCTTTCTAAAGAATGAATAAAAATATGTTATACATGTCACAGATACTGCTTCTAGATTTTGACCAAAATTCTGGTTTTCAATTTTTTCCTGCATCAGGTTTGTTAGAATTTTTCACACAGGTCTGCTATCAACAATATCTTAAATTATTTAGAAATGGTGATACATCTTTTTTATAAATTTACTTCTAATTAAATATTCTTATAAAACCTAAATTTCAACTTTAAAAGAAAACTCTTACTATCTTGTTGCCAATGTAAAAAATTAATATGTTTTGCATACTTTTTTAAATTTAAATTTATTTATTTTAATTGGAGGCTAAGTATTTTACAATAATGTATTGGTTTTGCCATACATCAACATGAATCTGCCACAGGGGTACACGTGTTCCAAATCCTGAACCTCCCCTCCCAACTCTCTCCCCATACCATCCCTCTGGGTCATCCCAGTGCACCAGCCCCAAGCATCCTGCATCCTGCATCGAACCTGGACTGGTGATTCATTTCTTATATGGTATTATACATGTTTCAATGCCATTCTCCCAAATCATCTCACCCTCGCCCTCTCCCATAGAGTCCAAAAGACTATTCTAGACATCTGTGTCTCTTTTGGTGTCTTGCATACAGGGTAATCGTTATCATCTTTCTAAATTCCATATATATACATTAGTATACTGTATTGGTGTTTTTCTTTCTGGCTTACTTCGCTCTGTATAATAGGCTCCAGTTTCATCCACCTCGTTAGAACGGACTCAAATGTATTCTTTTTAATGGCTGAGTAATACTCCATTGTGTATACGTACCACAGCTTTCTTATCCATTCATCTGCTGTTGTACACCTAGGTTGTTTCCATGTCCTGGCTATTATAAACAGTGCTGCGATGAACATTGGGATACACGTGTCTCTTTAAATTCTAATTTCCTCAGTGTGTATGCCCAGCAGTGGGATTTCTAGGTCATAAGGCAGTTCTACTTCCAGTTTTTTAAGGAATCTCCACACTGTTCTCCATAGTGGCTGTACTTGTTTGCATTCCCACCAACAGTGTAAGAGGGTTCCCTTTTCTCCACACTCTCTCCAGCATTTTTGCTTGTAGACTTTTGGATAGCAGCCGTTCTGACTGGCGTGAGATGGTACCTCATTGTGGTTTTGATTTTCATTTCTCTGATAATGAGTGATTTTGAGCATCTTTTCATGTGTTTGTTAGCCATCTGTATGTCTTCTTTGGAGAAATATCTATTTAGTTCTTTGGCCCATTTTTTGATTGGGTCATTTATTTTTCTGGAATTGAGCTGCCGGAGTTGCTTGGGTATTTTTGAGATTAGTTGTTTGTCAGTTGCTTCATTTGCTATTATGTTCTTCCATTCTGAAGGCTGTCTTTTCACCTTGCTTATAGTTTCCTTTGTTGTGCAGAAGCTTTTAATTTTAATTAGGTCCCATTTGTTTATTTTTGCTTTTATTTCCAATATTCTGGGAGGTGGGTCATAGAGGATCCTGCTGTGATTTATGTCGGAGAGTGTTTTGCCTATGTTCTCCTCTAGGAGTTTTATACTTTCTGGTCTTACCTTTAGATCTTTAATCCATTTTGAGTTTATTTTTGTGTATGGTGTTAGAAAGTGTTCTAGTTTCATTCTTTTACAAGTGGTTGACCAGTTTTCCCAGCACCACTTGTTAAAGAGATTGTCTTTACTCCATTGTATATTTTTGTCTCCTTTGTCAAAGATAAGGTGTCCATAGGTGCATGGGTTTATCCCTGGGCTTTCTATTTTGTTCCATTGGTCTATATTTCTGTCTTTGTGCCAGCACCATACTGTCTTGATGACTGTGGCTTTGTAGTAAAGCGTGAAGTCAGGCAGGTTGATTCCTCCAGTTCCATTCTTCTTTCTCAAGATTGCTTTGGTATTCGAGGTTTTTCCTATTTCCACACAAATTGTGAAATTATTTGCTCTAGCCCTGTGAAAAATACCGTTGGTAGCTTGATAGGGATTGCATTGAATCTATAGATTGCTTTGGGTAGTATACTCATTTTCATTATATTGATTCTTCCAATCCATGAACATGGTATATTTCCCCATCTATTAGTGTCCTCTTTGATTTCTCTCACCAGTGTTTTATAATTTTCTATATATAGGTCTTTACTTTCTTTAGGTAGATATATTCCTAAATATTTTATTCTTTTCATTGTAATGATGAATGGGATTCTTCCTTAATTTCTCTTTCTATTTTCTCACTACTAGTGTATAGGAATGCAAGGTTTTTCTGTGTGTTGAATTTATATCCTGCAACTTTACTGTATTCATTGATTAGCTCTAGTAATTTTCTGGTGGAGACTTTAGGGTTTTCTATGTAGAGGATCATGTCATCTGCAAACAGTGAGAGTTTTAATCTTCTTTTCCAATTTGGATTCCTTTTATTTCTGTTTCTGCTCTGATCACTGTGGCCAAAACTTCCAAAACTATGTTGAATAGTAGAGGTGAAAGTGGGCACCCTTGTCTTGTTCCTGACTTTAGGGGAAATGATTTATACCTAGATGTGCAGTTCAGTTCAGTTCAGTCACTCAGTCGTGTCCGACTCTTTGCGACCCCATTAACTGCAGCACGCCAGGCCTCCTTGTCCATTACCAACTCCCAGAGTTCATTCAGAGTCACGTCCATCAAGTTAGTGATGCCATCCAGCCAGCTCATCCTCTGTCGTCCCCTTCTCCTCCTGCCCCCATTCCCTCCCAGCATCAGAGTCTTTTCCAATGACTCAATTCTTCACATGAGGTGGCCA
The DNA here is from genome assembly GCF_055505025.1 of Bos grunniens. Lineage (NCBI taxonomy): Eukaryota > Metazoa > Chordata > Mammalia > Artiodactyla > Bovidae > Bos > Bos grunniens. Next base: position 117,350,232 of record NC_141194.1, on the reverse strand, counting down.
AAGTACTGGAGTTTCAGCTTTAGCATCATACCTTCCAAAGAAATCTCAGGGCTGATCTCCTTCCATATGGACTGGTTGGATCTCCTTGCAGTCCAAGGGACTCTCAAGAGTCTTCTCCAACACCACAGTTCAAAAGCATCAATTCTTCAGAACTCAGATTTCTTCACAGTCCAACTCTCACATCCATACATGACCACTGTAAAAACCATAGCGTTGACTAGATGGACCTTTGTTGGCAAATTAATGTCTCTGATTTTCAATATGCTATCTACGTTGGTCGTAATTTTTCTTCCAAGGAGTAAGTGTCTTTTAATTTCATGGCTGCAGCCACCATCTGCAGTGATTTTGGAGCCCAGGAAAATAAAGTCTGACACTGTTTCCACTCTTTCCCCATCTATTTCCCATGAAGTGATGGGGCCAGATGCCATGATCTTCTTTTTCTGAATGTTGAGATTTAAGACAAATTTTTCACTCTCCCCTTTCACTTTCATCAAGAGGCTTTTTAGTTCCTCTTCAATTTCTGCCATAAGGGTGATGTCATCTGCATATCTGAAGTTATTGATATTTCTCCCGGCAATCTTGATTCCAGCTTGTGCTTCTTCCAGCCCAGTGTTTCTCATGATGTACTCTGCATATAAGTTAAATAAGCAGGGTGACAATAAACAGTCTTGACGTACTCCTTTTCCTATTTGGAACCAGTCTGTTGTTCCATGTCCAGTTCCAACTGTTGCTTCCTGACCTGCATACAGGTTTCTCAAGAGACAGGTCAGGTGGTCTGATATTCGCATCTCTTTCAGAATTTTCCACAGTTTATTGTGATCCACACAGTCAAAGGCTTTGGCAAGGTCAATAAAGCAGAAATATATGTTTTTCTGGAACTCTCTTGCTTTTTCGATGATCCAGCAGATGTTTGCAATTTTATCTCTGGTTCCTCTGCTTTTTCTAAATCCAGCTTGAACATCTGGAAGTTCACGGTTGACGTATTGCTGAAGCCTTGCTTGGAGAATTTTGAGCATTGCTTTACTAGTGTGTGAGGTGAGTGCAATTGTGCGGTAGTTTGAGCATTCTTTGGCATTGTCTTTCTTTGGGATTGGAATGAAAACTGACCTTTTCCAGTCCTGTTGCCACTGCTGAGTTTTCCAAATTTGCTGGCATATTGAGTGCAGCACTTCCACAGCATCATCTTTCAGGATTTGAAATAGCTCAACTGGAATTCCAACAGGTCCTCTATCTTTGTTCGTAGTTATGCTTTCTAAGGCCCGCTTGACTTCACATTCCAGGGTGTCTGGCTCTAGGTGAGTGATCACACCATCGTGATTATCTTGGTCTTGAAGATCTTTTTTGTACAGTTTTTCTTTGTATTTTCGGACCTGTTCTTAATATCTTCTGCTTCTTTTAGGTCTATACCATTTCTGTCCTTTATCAAGCCCATCTCTGCATGAAATGTTCTCTTGGTATCTCTAATTTTCTTGAAGAGATCTCTAGTCTTTCCCATTCTGTTGTTTTCTCTATTTCTTTGCATTGATCACTGAGGAAGGCTTTCTTTTCTCTTCTTGCTGTTCTTTGAAACTCTGCATTCAGATGCTTATATCTTTCCTTTTCTCCTTTGCTTTTCACTTCTCTTTTCACAGCTATTTGTAAGGCCTCCTCAGACAGCCATTTTGCTTTTTTGCATTTCTTTTCCATGGGGATGGTCTTGATCCCTGTCTCCTGTACAATGTCACGAACCTCCGTCCATAGTTCATCAGGCACTCTATCTATCAGATCTAGTCCCTTAAATCTATTTTTCACTTCCACTGTATAATCATAAGGTATTTGATTTAGGCCATACCTGAATTGTCTAGTGGTTTTCCCTACTTTCATCAATTTAAGTCTGAATTTGGCAATAAAGAACTCATGATCTGAGGCACAGTCAGCTCCTGGTCTTGTTTTTGTTGACTGCATAGAGTTTTGGCATCTTTGGTTGCAAAGAATATAATCAGTCTGATTTCGGTGTTGACCATCTGGTGATTTCCATGTGTAGAGTCTTCTCTTGTGTTGTTGGAAGAGGGTGTTTACTATGACCAGTGCATTTTCTTGGCAAAACTCTATTAGTCTTTGCCCTGCTTCATTCCATATTCCAAGGTCAAATTTGCCTTTACTCCAGGTGTTTCTTGACTTCCTACTTTTGCATTCCAGTCCCCTATAATGAAAAGAACATCTTTTTTGGGTGTTAGTTCTAAAAGTTCTTGTAGACCACGATAATCATGATGGTGTGTTCACTCATCTAGAGCCAGACATCCTGGAATGTGAGCCAAGTGGGCTTTATAAAGCATCACTTCGAACAAAGCTAGTGGAGGTGATGGAATTCCAATTGAGCTATTTTAAATCCTGAAAGATGATGCTGTGAAAGTGCTGCACTTAATATGCCAGTAAATTTGGAAAACTCAGCAGTGGCCACAGGACTGGAAAAGATCAGTATTCATTCCAATCCCAAAGAAAAGAAATAACAAAGAATTTTCAAAGTACCATACAATTGCACTCATTTCACATGCTACCAAGGTAATGCTCTAAATCCCTCAAGATAGGCTTCAAGGAAGAGGAACCTTGAAGGCAGCCGAACAAGAGATCAAAATGCCAACATCTGCTGAATCACAGAAAAAGCCAGGGAAGTCCAGAAAAACATCTACTTATGCTTCATTGACTAAGCTAAAACCTTTGTGTAGATTACAACAGACTGTGGAAAATTCTTAAAGAGATGGGAATACCAGACTATCTGACCTGCCTCCTGAGAAACTCTATGCAGGAAAAGAAGTAACAGTTAGAATCAGACATGGAACAATGGACTGGTTCCAAATTGGGAAAGGAGTGCATCAAGGCTGTATATTGTCACTCTGCTTATTTAACTTACATGCAGAGTACATCATGAGAAATACTGGGCTGGATGCTTCACAGCTGTAATCAAGTTTGTCATGAGAAATATCAACAACCTCAGATATACAGATAATACCACTCTAATGGCAGAAAGTGAAGAGGAACTAAAAAGCCTTTTGATGAGGGTGAAATAGGAAAGTGAAAAAGCTGGCTTAAAACTCAACATTCAACAAGCAAAGATCATGACATCTGGCCCCATTACTTCATGGCAAATAGATGCAGGGAAATGTGGAAACAGTGGCAGATTTCATCTTTCTGGGCTCCAAAATCACTGTGGACAGTGACTGCAGCCAGTAAATTAAAAGACATTTGCTCCTTGAAAGAAAAGGTAAGACAAACATAGACAACACATTAAAAAGCAGAGACATCACTTTGCTGACAAAGGTCCGTATAGTCAAAGCTATGGTTTTTCCAGTAGTCATGTATGGGTGTGGGATTTAGACCATAAAGAAAGCTGAGCACCTTCTGAGAAGAACTGATACTTTCAAATTGTGCTGGAGAAGACTCTTGAGAGTCCCTTTGACAGCAAGGAGTTAAAATAAGTTAATCCTAAGGGAAATCAACCCTTGTATACTCATTGGAAGGACAGATACTGAAGCTGAAGCTCCAATGCTTTGGCCACCTGATGCGAAGAGCTGACTCATTGGAAAAGACCCTGATGCTGAGAAAGACTGAGGGCAGGAGGAAAAGGGGGCAACAGAAGATGAGATGGATGGATGACATCAGCCACTGAATGGACATGAGTTTGAGGAAACATTGAAGTGAAGGAGACAATGAAGGAGAGGGAAGTCTGGTGTGCTGCAGTTCATGGGGTCACAGAGTTGGGACACGACTTAGCAACTGAATAGCAACAACAATATAGTGTTGGTTACCTGATTAGGTGATAACCTGGCTTTTTATCAATGTATGCTGATCACTGATATATTAGGTAAGTGAAAGAAAGTGGAACATTTAGGAAAATACTGGGATTTTTAGCAGATGATAAGAATTGATACTTAAAGCCAGTAAGTTTTCTAGAAACTAAATGTTCTATTTAATCACTTTCTCTTAGTCCACTAAATGCTTTCTTAATTTAATCTGAGGAAACAGTATACCACAGGGATGGCTTTAGTAAAATTTTTAATGAATGACAGTAGATTCCAATAAAACAAAAATAAAATAAAATTATACAATAACATCAAATGTTGAAAAGTGCTTGGATAAAAAGGAAATTTTGGGCTGAAATTTTTAATAGAATTGCAGTTAATTTTGACAGCTGTTTCATTACCAGATTTGATTCACTGTAATAAAATATTGTAAAATCATAATACTTCCATCAGTTAAAAAAAGGCTTCTATAATTCAGGTAATAAGATCTCCATATAAATTCTAAAATTTTTTAATATCATTATTTCCTCACTTTTGCAGTGACTTTCATGGAAAATGTCAAGAAAAAATAGGTAACTAAAATATGGGAAGAACAAGACAACTTAAATGTGATGAATAACCAAATTATATAATAACTGTGGTGGGAGAATTTTAACTTCTCTGTACTCATTCTAATTTGAGCTGATTTGTTGAATCACACAGGTTTTCCAAGGTAGAATGCAATTAATCTGAATAGTTAACAAAAATCAGATTTAACCTTAAATTCAAGTGAATGTGTAAAGGAATGATACTGGCAACACAGAATTACAATTGAATGGAAATTTTAGAATAAATGCACAGATTTCTACAGTTCAAAAAGCAAATAATTATTCCAGGATCACTGCACAATTGCATTCATCTCACATGCTAGCAAATAATGCTCAAAATTCTTCAAACCAGGCTTCACCAGTACGTGAACCAAGAAATTCCAGATGTTCAAGTTGATAGGAATGGCAGAGGAACCAGAAATCAAATTGGATCATAGAAAAAGTGAGAGTTCCAGAAAAAATATCTACTTCTGCTTTACTGACTACACCAAAGCCTTTGACTGTGTGGATCACAACAAACTGTGGAAAATTCTTCAAGAGATGGGAATACCAGACTACCTTACCTGCCTCCTGAGAAATCTGTATGCAGGTCAAGAAGCAACAGTTAGAACCAGACATGGAACAATGGGCTGATTCCAAATCCAGTCAAGAGTGTATATTGTCAGTCTCCTTATTTAATTTCTATGCAGAGTACATCATGAGGAATGCTGGGCTGGATGAAGTACAAGCTGGAATCAAGATTGCTGGAAGAAATATCAATAACCCCAGATATGCAGATGACACCACCCTTATGGCAGAAAGTGAAGAACTGAAGAGCCTCATGATGAAAGTGAAAGAGGAGAGTGAAAAACTGGCTTAGAACTCAACATTCAAACAATGAAGATCCTGCCATGTGGTCCCATCACTTCATGGCAAACAGATGGGGAAAAAAGTGGAAACAGTGAGAGGCTTTATTTTCTTGGGCTCCAAAATCACTGCAGATGGTGACTTCAGCCATGAAATCAAGACGCTTGATCCTTGGAAGAAAAGCTATGACCAACCTAGACAGCACATTAAAAAGCAGAGCCTTGTCAACAAAGGTGCAGCTAGTCAAAGCTATGTTTTTTTCCAGTAGTCATGTGTGGATGTGAGAGTTGGACTACAAAGAAAGCTGAGTGATGAAGAATTGATGCTCTGTAACTGTGGTGTTGGAGAAGACTCTTCAGTGTCCCTTGGACTGCAAAGAGATCCAACCAGTCCATCCTAAAGGAAATCAGTCCTGAATATTCATTGGAAGAACTGATGCTGAAGCCAAAACTCCAATACTTTGGCCACCTGATGTGAGGAACTGACTCACTGGAAAAGACCCTGATGCTGAGAAAGATTGAAGGCAGGAGGAGAAGGGGACAACAGAGAATGAGATGGTTGGATGGCATCACCAACTCAATGGACATGAATTTGAGTAAGCTCTGGGAGTTGGTGATGGACAGGAAAGCCTGGCATGCTGTAGTTCATAGGGTTGCAAAGAGCTGGACATGACTGAGTGACTGAACTGAACTGATTCTAGGATCACAGCAATTTAGATATAGAAATACTTTTATGGAGCATAACTTTATAAAATGAGAATGATAACTTACCAGAGACAAAGCATCGGCAAAAATAGTGATGAAAAACAGTCATTAAATGAAAAGAAGAGCTTAAATCTTAATCAATCTAAATATAGTCACACAACTGATAGTATCACAATCAGATGCTTTCTTTAAGGAATTATCTGGAAGACAGCTATGCTGGAATGGATTGAATGGATCCTGGAATAATTATTTGTTATTTGAATTGTAGAAGTATGTGCATTCATTCTAAAATTTCCATTCAGTTGTAATGGAAAAATTATATAAATTTTGTTTTTCAGTCGCCACATTGTGTCTGATTCTTTGCAACCCCAAGGACTGCAACAAACAAGGCTTCCCTGTCCTTCACTATCACACGGAGTTTGCTCAAACTCATGTTCATTGAGTCGGTGATGCCATCAAAGCATCTCATCCTTGGTTGTCGCCCTCTCCTCCTGCCCTCAGTCTTTCCCAGCATCAGGATCTTTTCCAATGAGTTGGTTCTCTACATCAGGTGTGCCAAAGTACTGGTGCTTCATTTTCAGCATTTCCAATGAATATTTGATCTCCTTACCATCCAAGGGATTCTCAAGAGTCTTCTCCAGCACCACAGTTGAAAAACATCAATTCTTCAGTGCTCAGCCTTCTTTATGGTCCAGCTCTCACATCCATACATGACTACTGGAAAAACCATAGCTAAATTACCAACCCAAAATAAAATAAGAAAAAGAGGGATGCCAGGCTATCTGGAGATGACTTTTAAGAACCAGTTAGTAATGTTCTGAGATTCATTTTTGAACAATGAGATATTTTGTATTAAAATCATTTTAATACTTTGTTAAAACTACTCCTAATTCAAGCCATATATTATAGGTCTTACAGAAGTTCACACATTTTCAGTATGCTCAGGGATGTGGTCAACTTCAAAATAACCCATGACGGTTTGAGTTCTTTCCCCCATGCTACTCTGCATTTCAAGAGAGCCCAGAGTAGACCTCTTGCCGTATTTTATCACTGGGGCCAGGAGAGTGACTACTGTGACTCTAGTCATCAACACTGAAAAGCTCTATTTCAGACATTATATAATGAAATCACCAAATAATATCTCCACTCTTAGTTCAGATTTTCATACTTCAGCTAATGGATTAATATCCCAAGATACAAAATAGTGGTGTCAACAACCAGTCAACAATTCTTGGTCAGTGTCATCATCATTCAGCAGTGCTTGGGAAATTTTTTTTCATTTTGTTTTTCAAAATCTAGAAATAAAAGCACAAGTGTTGGTTAGTAATATGAAGCCTAGAGCGTGTGTGTGCATGCTAAGTCACTTCAGTCAAGTTTGACTCTTTGCAGCCCCATGGACTGTAGCCTGCCAGGCTCCTCTGTGTGTGGAATTCTCCAGACAAGAATCCTGGAGTGGGTTGCCATTTCCTTCTCCAGGGGATCTTCCCAACCCAGGGATCAAACAAGTGTCTCCTACATTGGCAGGCAAATTCTTTACTGCTGAGCCACCAGGGAAGCCCTGTTAAAAAAGAAACAAATATATAATATGAAGAAATGCAATGCCTTACATAAAAATTAATATAGAATAGATCATAGAAATTTAAACTAATTTTAGAAATTTAAAATTTCTAGAAAAATATGGGCAAAAATATATATGTCCTTCAATTGGGTGATGAGTTTTTAGATGCAACACCAAAATCATGATTCATAAAAATTATATGTTTGACTTTTATTGAATTAAAAATAAAAACTTCTGCATGAAAGACACTATTAAAAGAATGGAAAGAAAAGTCATAGCCTGGTAGAAAGCATCTGTACAACATACAGCTGATAATACATTTATATCAAAAATACACAAAGAACTCCTAAAACTCTATGACAAAGAAATAACTCAATTTTTAAAAAGGCAAAAAAACCTTTACAGATACCTTACCAAATAAGATATACAAATGGCAAGTAAACATATGAAAATTTGCTCAACATCATTTTTCGTTAAAAAAATACAAACTAAAACAAGACACCACTAAGAAGAACTGTACAAAAAAAGATCTTCACGACCAAGTTAATCACGATGGTGTGTTCACTCACCTAGAGCCAGACATCCTGGAATGTGAGTCAAGTGGGCTTTAGGAAGCATCACTATGAACAAAGCTAGTGGAGCTGATGGAATTCCAGTTGAGCTATTTCAAATCCTGAAAGATGATGCTGTGAAAGTGCTGCACTCAATATGCCAGCAAATTTGGAAAACTCAGCAGTGGCCACAGGACTGGAAAAGGTCAGTTTTCATTCCAATCCCAAAGAAAGGCAATGCCAAAGAATGCTCAAACTACCACACAATTCCACTCATCTCACACGCTAGTAAAGGAATGCTCAAAATTCTCCAAGCAAGGCTTCAGCAATACATGAACCGTGAACTTCCAGATGTTCAAGCTGGTTTTAGAAAAGGCAGAGGAACCAGAGATCAAATTGCCAACATCTGCTGGATCATGGAAAAAGCAAAAGAGTTCCAGAAAAACATTTATTTCTGTTTTATTGACTATGCCAAAGCCTTTGTGTGGATCACAATACGCTGTGGAAAATTCTGAAAGAGATGGGAATACTAGACCACCTGACCTGCCTTTGAGAAACCTATATTCAGGTCAGGAAGCAACAGTTAGAACTGGACATGGAACAACACACTGGTGCCAAATAGGAAAAGGAGTTCATCAAGGCTGTATATTGTCACCCTGCTTATTTAACTTATATGCAGAGTACATCATGAGAAACGCTGGGCTGGGAGAAACACAAGCTGGAATCAAGATTGCCGGGAGAAATATCAATAACCTCAGATATGCAGATGACACCACCCTTATGGCAGAAAGTGAAGAGGAACCAAAAATGCTCTTGATGAAAGTGAAAGAGGAGAGTGAAAAAGTGGGCTTAAAGCTCAACATTCAGCAAACTATGATCATGGCATCTGGTCCCATCCCTTCATGGTAAATAGATGGGGAAACAGTGGAAACAGTGTCAGACTTTATTTTTTGGGCTCCAAAATCACTGCAGATGGTGACTGCAGCCATGAAAGTAAAAGACGTTTACTCCTTGGAAGGAAAGTTATGACCAACCTAGACAGCATATTTCAAAGCAGAGACATTACTTTGCCAACAAAGGTCCGTCTAGTCAAGGCTATGGTTTTTCCTGTGGTCATGTATGGATGTGAGAGTTGGACTGTGAAGAAAGCTGAGCACCGAAGAATTGATGCTTTTGAAGTGTGGTGTTGGAGAAGACTCTTGAGAGTCCCTTGGACTGCAAGGAGATCCAACCAGTCCATTCTAAAGGAGATCAGACCTTGGTGTTCTTTGGAAGGAATGATGCTAAAGGTGAAACTCCAGTACTTTGGCCACCTCATTTGAAGAGTTGACTCATTGGAAAAGACTCTGATGCTGGGAGGGATTGGGGGCAGGAGGAGAAGGGACGACAGAGGATGAGATGGCTGAATGGCATCACTGACTTGATGGATGCGAGTCTGAGTGAACTCTGGGAGTTGGTGATGGACAGGGAGGGCTGACGTGCTGCAATTCATGAGGTTGCAAAGAGTCAGACACGACTGAGCAACTGAATTGAACTGAAACACCTGTTAGAATGACTAAACTTCAAAACAACTATATCAATTGCTGTAGAGTCAGTGGAGCAACTGGAACTTCCATTTATTGTTCATGGGAATTTAAAATGGAATAGTCACTTTGGAAGACAGTCTGGCAGATTCTTAAGCTAAACATAGCTTCAATCCACCATTTGTGCTTCTATTTACCCAAATGAGTTGAAAACTTTGTCTACACAAAAAACCTGTACAATGTTTGTATCAGCTTTCATCATAATCACCAATAACTGGAAGCAATCAAAATGCCCTTGGCTAGATGAAAAGATAAAACTGTAGTACAACCATACAACAAAATATTATTCAGCAATATAAAGGAAAGGGCTATCAAGTCAGACAATGTAACTAGAGATGTTAATATTTGGGCTCCTTATAATGAAGACACTTCTTTGGAGAACTCTTGCCCTCCTGAGATTCTCCACTCTCACCTTGGTAAGACTATGCCATGTTCTTGATCTCAAGTTCAGAGACAGCTTTGAGCTTGCCTTATGTGCACTGCCACTGAGGACTACTGGAACAGTGATCTAATTGCTGTTCTTGGAAATCTAGATAGCTATTGGTGAGCTAACTGCTTTTGTGGCAGAACCAGGGAATTGTTACAAATCAGAATCAGCCTACACTATTAGGCTGGGGCGAAAGTTAACCAGCATTCTCTATGTGAAAGAAAATGAGAGGGCAATTACAAACTTCTTGGACTGAAACGGTCATCACTAAATGTCAAAATGAGAACTGAAAAGTATGTCTGAAATGGAAAGAGAAAAAAAATTCTAAGTTATCAGTATAATTTAAAGATCCAAGAGGCTCAGTGAAGTTCAAGCAGGAAAAATATATCAAAAAGCACCCAAAAAAGCACATCATAATAAACCTCTGAAAAGCAACCAGAATAAAAAGACATACAGGGAAACAATGATCAAAATGAAGACCTACTCTCATCTGGGAAAAAAAAAATGAAGCCAGAAGAAAATATTGCAATATATTTAAAATCCTAAAGACTACAGAGGAAAAAAAAAAAAACTACAGAATTATTTCAGGTTTTCCTAAGGAAAACATTTGATAAAATTTAATACCTCTGAATGAAAGCAAAAGATTCAGAAACTCAAGAAGGGGCTTTCTTAACTTGACTGAAAAGAAAAACTCTCCTGAAGTCCTTCAATAAGCATTTTATTTAATAGAGAAACTATTAGCCACTAATTTCAGGATCTAAAACAAGAAGAACACTGTCAATGCTCTTCTTAAACATAACACTATAGTTCCTAGTCATCACAGTACAGTAAATAAATGATGTTTATGGATTTTAAGGGCTTCCCTCATAGCTCAGTGGGTAAAGAAGCTTCCTGCATCCAGGTTTGATCCCTAGATCAAGAAGATCCCCTGGAGGAGAAAATGGCAACCCACTCCAGTATTCTTGCCTGGAGAATCCCATGGACAGAGGAGCCTGGAAGGCTATAGCGCATGGTGTTGCAAAGAGTTAGACATAACTTAGCAACAAAACCACCACCATGGATTTTAAATGAAGTGACACAACTTTCATATCTGTCTTGATAGGATGATCTGCACAGAAATGCCACTCAAAAAGTTCACAATTTATTAAAATAAGAAAATTCAGCAGGGTTACCAGATACAATAGTAAATTATACAAATGAATCATCTCCCTTTATAATAGCAATAATAAATTGTAATAAGAAATTAAGGTACCATTCATAATAGTAGAAAATATTACAATGTATCTGAGAATTAACCCAACAATAAGTTCATAAAACTCATTTTCAGAAAGTTGTAAAACTCTAAAAATACCTAAAAAGATGGTACAAACAAATTGAAATATATGCAATGATCATGGTTTTGATGACTTAATACTGCAACTATGATACTTTCCCCCAAATATTCTATAAATTAAATTCAACACCAGTAAGAATTCCAGCAGAATTTATAGAGGAATCAACAAACTCATTTCTCTCTCTTCTCTAATCTCATATTTTGTTGTCATTATTCACTTGCTGAATTGTGTCTGACTCTTTGCAACCCCATGGACTGCAGCACACCAGGCTTCCCTGCTCTACACTGTCTCCCAGAGTTTGTTCAAACTCGTGTTCATTGAGTTGGTGATGCCATCTAACTATCTCATCCATTGTCACCCCCTTCTGCTCTTGCCCTCAATCTTTCCCAGCATCAGGGTCTTTTCCAATGAGTTGGCTCTTTGCATCAGGTGGCCAAAGTATTGGAGCTTCAGTGTCAGCATCAGTCCATCCGGTGAATATTCAGGGTTGATTTCCTTTGCGACTGATTGGTTGGATCTCCTTGCTGTCCAAGGGACTCTCAAGAATCTTCTCCAGCACCAAAAGCATCAATTCTTTGGTCCTTGGCCTTTCTATGGTCCAAAACTCACATCCATACAGGACTACTGTAAAAACCATAGCTTTTACTAGACAGACCTTTGCCAGCAAAGTGATGTCTCTGCTTTTTAATACACTGTCCAGGTTTCTCATAGCTTTTCTTCCAAGGAGCAAGTGTCTTTTAATTTCATGGCTGTAGTCACAGTCCACAGTGACTTTGGAGCCAAAAAAAATAAAGTCTGTCACTGTTTCCATTTTTTTTCCACATCTGTTTGCCATGAAGTGATGGGACAGGATACCATGATCTTAGTTTTTTTTTTTTTAAATTTTACAATATTGTATTGGTTTTGCCATATATCAACATGAATCTGCCACAGGTATACACGTGTTCCCCTTCCTGAACCCTCCTCCCACCTCCATCCCCGTACCATCCCGCTGGGTCATCCCAGTGCACCAGCCCCAAGCATCCAGTATAAGCCAGCTTTTTCACTCTCCTCCTTCACCTTCATTCAGGGAAGAACCTCTGGGAAAGGGAATGCTACCCACTCCAGTATTCTTGCCTTGAGAATTCCATGGACAGAGGAGCCTGGTAAGCTACAGTCCATGGGGTTGCAAAGAGCCAGACATGATTGACTAACACCATGGTGGCCAAGTAACAAAAATGGTGTAGTCCTGGCAAAGATACACAAAACAACAGATGAAGAGAGAGATCAGAACCAGATATATGATAAAGGCAACATGTTAAATGAACAGGAAAAGGATGTTTAGTACATGGTACTGAGAAAACTGACCTGTAGTATGAATTAAAGACATAAATGTAAAGTTAATATACATTTACTTAAGAATGTGAATGTAAGTAAAGGAAGACTTTTTTACCTTAATGTTAGAGAAAGTCTTCCTAATCAATATCCCAAAAGTGGTAACCATACTGTTGCAATAAAGAGGGACCCTTTCCAGGGCCCTAGAGTGGGCTCTTGTCTAACACTCAGAAGTGAATTGTCCACGGGGACACATGTGCTGACACAGCAAGAGACCTTACTGGGAAGGGGTGCCAGGGCAGAGAGCAGTAGGGTAAAGGAGCCCATGAGAACCACTCTACCATGTGGCTCACAGTCTCAGGTTTTATGGCAACGGGGTTAGTTTCCAAGTTGTTTCTGGTCAGTCATCATGCTTGGCCCACATCTGGTGACTTGAGGTCCTTCCAGGTGACTCGCACATCTCCCAGCCAAGATAGAGTCCAGCACAAAGGATTCTGGGAGGTTGGTAGGCCAAGACGTATAATCTTCTCCTTCTTCCTTTCAGGCCCTTCTGAATTCTCCTGGTTAGTTTTTCACAGCAGCACCAGGTTCCTTTTCAGGAGCTCGTGTTGTCAGACAACTCAGGCAAGCAGTTTATCACTGTGCCTGGCCAAGGTGGGCAGTTTCAGTCAATGGTTCCCTAATATATATAACAGGAGATTTGTTAGAGAAATTTATTCATGATTAGGGAGGCTGAGATATCCCACGGTCTTCCCTCTGCAAGCTAGACAGCCAGGAAAGCCAGTGGTGAGATTCAGTTTGGATCCGAAGGCCTTAAAATCAGGGCAGAGTGAGAGCAATGGTGTGGATCTCAGTCTGAGTCTGGAGGCCAGAGAATCAGGAGCAACTGTCTCTGAGAGCAGATGAAGAGGGCTGTCTCCGCTCAAGCAGAAAGTGAATTGCCCTTCCTCTGCCCTTTAGGTTCTGTGTGAGTGCTTAGCAGCTTGGAGGCTGCCCTGAACTGTCAGGGCAACCTGCTCTACTCAGTCTATCAATTCAAACGCTTACCTCTTCCAAAGACACCCTTGCAGATTAAGCCAAGAAATGATGTGAATGATGTTTCACTTGCTCTCTGGGCATCCCATAACCCTTAAGTAACACATAAAATAAACCACCATGCTATTTATATACAATGTTTAAAATATAAACAAAGACATATCAAATGATTAAAAATGACTACTCACGTGGAGGAAGGGAATAGGTAGGGGGATCAGAAAGAACGATAAAAAACAAATTAGATTAAATTGAGGGCTTTGCATAGTCCTGTACCCTGAAGTGAGGAATAGGACTGAATCAACTCGCTGCACTTCAAGACAGATATAATTAGCAGATACATTTTTTAACTTTTTGAGAATACCCACAAATATCCTTTACTGCTATTTAGTATCCCACACATTCAAAGTTTCCAGTTATGCTTTATACGCAGAAGCAGAAGCCTGATACCATGTTATTTAATCCTGACACTCCTCCCATAGGTAAATGTTGTTTTATTCTTTTTTTTTTTTTAATTGAAGTATGGTTGACTTAACAATACACATGAGATGAATGGTAACAAATTTGAGACTCAGGAAGGTTAAGTGATTGCCCCAAGGTCTCTCCAAGAATGAGTGGCAGAACTGAGGCATTAAGCCAGAGCTCTCATGCTTATTATCCATTAAACTGCTTTCTCCCAGCACAAAGAAAGCCTGCTATTATTTACCTATTTATTGGTGATATATTCAGTTTTGTGAATTTACCTTTCCCCATGTGCCTTATGGAGAAGGCAATGGCACCCCACTCCAGTACTCTTGCCCGGAAAATCCCATGGACAGAGGAGCCTGGTAGGCTGAAGTCCATGGGGTCGCTAAGAGTCAGACATGACTGAGCAACTTCCCTTTCACTTTTCACTTTCATGCATTGGAGAAGGAAATGGCAACCCACTCCAGTGTTCTTGCCTGGAGAATCCCAGGGACGGGGGAGCCTGGTGGGCTGCCGTCTATGGGGTCGCACAGAGTTGGACATGACTGAAGCGACTTAGCAGCAGCAGCAAGTGCCTTGTAATAGGCCATCTCTCTTTTCTGAACTGAATCCATTGTCAAACTCTTGCTTTCATAACTACTTAGAGAAATGGCCAAAGTCAGTCTCTGAAATTCTTATTTTACTGTCAAGAGAGCTGACACTAAGGGTTGAAGGAAATGAGGCAGAAGCCCTAATCATATATCCTTTGATGAAGAAAGTCAGGTAAAAGTAATGTTTCACAACAAAAAACATATCTGCTGATGAGTCTAGCACTTGACATGCATATGGTACATAAGATGTCCAAGTTAATCCATCTGCACCGTACGTTTGTTAAATTTGATAAATATGGTGTTTCTTATCCTGAGGGAATTTCATTACCAGAAAGTGCCAAGCAGTGAACGTTTGATCAGTACTGCTAAATCCACACCTACAATCAATTCTCCAGATCAGCAGTTTCCAATCAAATTTAATTGTCAAATACAATTCATGTGATCTGTTCAGGTTCATTTCACCACAGATAAATTTCAATAAATGTTTTCTGGTGAGACTAATTGTCCTTTACAGAATCACCCTCTTGACAGACACCATTACACATGCAATTTCATCAGTAACTACTAACATTTGGGCAGTTAACATTTTTCTGTGCTTAAATTTGTACATTTTTCAATATCTTATTACCTACAGTCAGCGAATAGAAAGAGAAATGAACACGTTTGATTATACTTCTGGAGCATATTCCCATGGCATGCCATTTATTCCCATAAATCCTAATAGAACAAGACATTCACATCTCTTGGGCCTGCCTGAACACTTGAATAATATAAAGATGAGGCAAGCTGAAAATAATGCTGAGAATTACCCAGTAAAAGTTGTACTGAATAAAAGTCTGAGTATTATGAAAAAAATATATTACTAATGAGATCCTCATTCCACACATCATTCCTTCTGATAAAATCGGCACTGATTTACAATTATAAATATTTTCATTCATTTATTTCTTAGAAATTAATTCCTCACATGTTCCCAAGAGAATTAAAGATATTTAAGAATACACACACACTAGTATAGAGATATCAAATACATGTAAAAATAAGTTGAGACAAAATTAACTGTGTGCAAAAGCAAGTTGAAGCCAAGTCTGGGGTGAGGGCAACACCCAAAATATTATGAAACTACATAACCTAGATGTCTATAGTTCATAGTAGCTGATGTGAAGAGGGAATGAGATTATGTCCAATATTCTCCATATCTACCAAAGAAAAAAACTAGCTTCTCAGAGAAAAATACAACCATGAGTCTTCAAAGAGAAGGCACTGTGCTGCTAACATGTATGTTTTACATATGTAAATCTTATGAGTTAACAATTAAAAAGGCAGTATTTGCCCCAGTTTAAAGTTTCCAGTAGTCCCATAAGGATGTGAGAGTTGGACCATAAAGAAGGCTGAGCACCGAAGACTTAATGCTTTTGAATTGTGGTGTTGGAGAAGACTCTTGAGAGTACCTTGGACTGCAAGGAGATCCAACCAGTCCATCCTAAAGGAAATCAGTCCTGAATATCCATTGGAAGGACTGATGCTGAAGCTGAAGCTCCAATACTTTGGCCACCTGATTCGAAGAGCTAACTCATTGGAAAAGACTTTGGTGCTGGGAAAGATTGAAGGCCAAATGAGAAGGGAGGGACAGAGGATGAGATGGTTTGATGGCATCACTGACTTGATGGGCATGAGTTTGAGCAAACTAGGGGAATAGTGAAGGACAGAGAAGCCTGATGTGCTGCAGTCCATGGGGTTGCAAAGAATCAGATATGAATTAGCAATTGAACAACAGCAACAAAACCCAGGCAAAAGGTCACGTAAGTGTCAGAACCAAACTTGAACTCTGGTTTTCTCTTTTCCAGTCCAGTTTCTCTAGCTCTGTAGTACAATGTCAAGCAGGTATGAAAGTCAGACCTTATCTTCTTTATAATATATGGCCTTTTTTCTAAGTGAAAGGTGTGGATTGATAGTTAGATAGCTGATTGACAGTGATTTTTTAATTTAAAGATTTCTCTTTTAGAGCAGATTTAGGTTAACAGAAAAGTTGAACAGAAAGCACAGAGTGTTCCCACATACTTGCTCTCGACCTACTCTATTGTCTACAATTTCCTTTATTATCAGCATCTTGAGTTGGCATGCCACATTTGTTACAGCTGATGAACCAACACTGAGACATTATTTATCAACCAAAGTCCAAAGTTTACATGATGGTTCAGCTTTTGTTGCACAGATCTAAGGGTTTTGCGAAATCCATGATGCAGTATTTTCACCCTGAGGGTATCACCCAGAATAGCTGCTGCTGCTAAGTCGCTTCAGTCGTGTCTGACTCTGTGTGACCCCATAGATGGCAGCCCACCAGGATCCCCCATCCTCGGGATTCTCCAGGCAAGAACACTGGAGTGGGTTGCCATTTCCTTCTCCAATGCATGAAAGTGAAAAGTGAAAGTGAAGTCGCTCAGTCGTGTCCGACTCTTTGAGACCCCGTGGACTGCAGCCCACCAGGCTCCTCCATCCATGGGGTTTTCCAGGCAAGAGTACTGGAGTGGGGTGCTATCGCCTTCTCCACAGAATAGCTGCACTGTCCTATAAATTCCCAGCAGTCTATCTCTGCATTCCTCCCTCCACAAACCCCAAGCTCTGGCAAACACTGATCTTTTCTTTTTTTTTTTTTTTCCCTGTCTCTATGGCTTTGTCTTTTCCAACATGTCATATAGTTGGAATCACATAGCGTGTAGCCTTTTGAGGCTGGCTTGCTTCACTTGGTAACGTGCACTTAAGTTTCCTCCGTGTCTTTGCCTGGTTTGATAGCTCATTTCTTTTCATCACTGAAAAATATCCGATTGTATAAGATGTAATTTTTCTGAGGTAAGAATATGTGTAGTTTTGTAAGAAACTGTTAAGCTGTCTTCCAAAGTGGCTGCACTATTTTGCATTCCCCCCAGCAATGAATGAGAGTTCATGTGGCTCCACATTCTCACAGCATTTGTTATGTCGCGGTTTTGGGTTTTGGCCATTCTCATAGGTGTGGTGGTATCACACTGTTGTTTTAATGTGCATTTTTCTACTGACAAATATTTACATATGCTTATTTGCCATCTGTACCCATCTATATATCTTCTGTGGGGAGATGTTTGTTCAGATCTTTGCAGTTTTTTTTTCACATTGGGTTGTTTGTTTTCCTGGAGTTTTAATTATCTGGAAAACTTTAGCACAAGTCCATTATCAGATATGTGTTTTGCAAATGCCTCACTCTCTGTGACTTGGTTTTTCATTCTCTGAGCAGTGTTTTTCACACAGAAGAGGTTATTTATTTCAATGAAATTTGATTTATTTACTTTTTCTTTCATTATTCATACTTTTGCTGTTTAAAAACTCATCATCCAATCCAAGGTCACTCAGAATTTCACTCATGTTTTATTCAAGAAGCTGTATAGTTTTCATTTTACATTTAAGTCTATGACTTACTCTGTACTAATTTTTGTATATTTTTTCACGTTATGAATTTATTTTTTTTAATTAATACAATGAGCATCTAACTAAAACTTAAGAATCACAGCTTTCAGCAGGCCTGATGGTTTTCTTTACCAATTTTATTAATGATAAGATCTATGCTTCTACTTTTTTAACAAAGTAAGTGTAAATTTAAGTATTTTCAAAAATAATTACACAAACACTGCAGAGGAGACAAAGATGATAACACTTTAGGAGTTGAGTTGTTGGCTGGATGGAGATACCACCATGCCATGACTTGAAATGTAAAATTTTAGCTGAAGTATAAAAATCTGAACTAAGAGTAGAAACATTTTTTGGTTTTTAACTTTAATGAAATGCAACTTATCAATTTTTCTTTCACATATGATGCCTTTGGGACTGTATCTAAGGAGTCATCACTAAACCCAAGGTAACCTAGGTTTTCTCCTATGTTACCTTCTAGAAGTTTTATAGTTTTGTATTTTATATCTAGGTTATGATCCATTTTGAGTTACATTTTATGAAAGGGTTAATGTCAGTGTCTAGAATCAATTTGTTCAATGCAAAAGTTCAGTTATTACAGCACCATTTGTTGGAAAAGCTATCCTTTCTACAGAGAGTAGTTATACAAATTAAATATTTAAATAAAAACTGTATTTTTCAAAAGTCCAGATTAATTGAGAACCTCAATCGTGTTCTTACCCATAAAATCATTTTATTGAACTTGTCAATTACTTGTTGGTTTCCCACATGAACTCTGAGCTTCTTTAAGAAGTGATCCAATCTTGCTTATCGTGATACCCTACCTACCATTCAGCACGTTGTCTGAAACATAGTAGGAGCTCAGTGCATACTTAAAGAACCCATGAAAGCCACATTCAGAGCTATATAAAAACCATACTAGCTTAAAAATATTGAAGTGATTTAATCAAAATTATTTAACATTTACGGACTTGCCCAGCAATCCAGTGGTTAAGACTCTGTGCTTCCAATGGGGGGCGTGGGGGTGTGGGTTCAATCCTTGATCAAGGAACCAAGATCTCACATGCCACATGGCAAAAAAAAAAAAAAAAAAAAAAAATCAACTTTAGGTATTTCTAAAAGTTCACATGGGATTGTAAGCTGTGATACAACTATCTACTGTCCCTAATTTATCTCCTTCATTCATCCTCCCACTGAAAATATTAAATTCAAAATACCACATGAAAAATTGCAAAGTTAAAACAAACAGTTTTGTAAACTAAGGTTATTGATAAATAATATGTTAATCTCCAAAAAGAATTACTCCAGAACAGATGGTCCCAACTGAAATAGTACAATTAGAAGCCAACTTATGTCTAACCCTGGCAACAATGACCACATTCAGAGAGGGATAAGGCATCCAGCTACCCACACTGTATGTCCAACTCTCAAAGAACAAGAAGCGTCATCTGAGGACAATGAGTGTGGAATCCCACTCTCCTTGTCCTTGGGAACCTCATTAGCCATTGCAAGTCCTTCCTTTCAACACCAGACCTGCTCCCAGGGCACTGGAGATAGATTAAAAATAACAAACTTGGCAAAGATTTACCAAGCAAACAGAACCCACAGATAGAAGTACTAAAATAATGCAAGACAAAAGGTATTAAATATGGCAAGTAGGGTCATTTTTATAGAATAGCCATGGCTGTTATGTGCCAAATACATAAAACTGGCATCTGTTGAAATTTGAGAAGAAATTGACACAACTGTAACTTCTAAATCTTTTTAAAAACATCTCTATTCCAATAAATAATCAGATAAAAAGGGAGAAAAAAAGAGAACAGTGGTCAATAATCTTTTTCTGTAAAAGGCCAATAATAAATATTCTAGGCTTTATGGGCATCATTGTACCATGAAAGAGCTCAGATAATAATGCATAACTGAACAGGACTGTCTGGGCTCCCAAAAAAGTTCATTTACAACACAGGTGGCTATCCAGATTTACCTTATGGGCCCTAATTTGCAGACCTCTGATATAGAATATTAATAATATAATTAATACGTATGAATTAATTTAGTACACTATTAACCTATTTTGTGGAATATAAATATGATATAAATGTTATATTTACATGAATAAAAATATGCTTTTTATAAAAGCATTTATGATATAATTTGACAGGAGATCACTTACTAGGCCCCACCATAAAAGCTCAGTAAACTGGAAGAATGGAAAAATGAATGGGCGGAATTCTTTTACCATAATGCAATTTAAAAAAAGCAGCACATTTAAAACAGAACCTATGCACATTTTTTGGGGAAAAAATACTCCCTAATGAATGAATACTGAGTTAATGAGAAAACCAAATTTAAACTTTCAGAATATTTAAAATATAGTAGAACATGAGTATCTGTTCTCCCATAACTATGTCAGCAATTGGGCATATCAATCTTTTTTATCTTTGCTAAATGACAAGTGAAAAAACTGTATTTGTTTTCATTTTAATTTGCATTACTTTATTTATTCATGAGGTTAAGCACCTTTTATATGTGAAGAAAGCTGAGCGCCAAAGAATTGATGCTTTTGAACTGTGGTGTTGGAGAAGACTCTTGAGAGTCCCTTGGGCTGCAAGGAGATCCAACCAGTCCATTCTAAAGGAGATCAGCCCTGGGTGTTCTTTGGAAGGAATGATGCTAAAGCTGAAACTCCAGTACTTTGGCCATCTCATGCAAAGAGTTGACTCATTGGAAAAGACTTTGATGCTGGGAGGGATTGGGGGAAGGAGGAAAAGGGGATGACAGAAGACGAGATGGCTGGATGGCATCACTGACTGGATGGACGTGAGTTTGAGTGAACTCCGGGAGTTTGTGATAGACAGGGAGGCCTGGCATGCTGCAATTCATGGGGTTTCAAAGAGTCAGACATGACTGAGCGACTGAACTGAATAGAACTGATATGTTCCTTTTGCATGGTTATTAGAGAATGAGATATAGAAGAGGGCTTTCTCTTTGGATGTGAACATTATGCTCAGTGGCAAAAATTAAATCAAAAAGAACAAAAGGATTGCTTTAAAACTGTAATCAAGGCATTAACACATGAAACAGTTAAAATAGAAGTGTAGATATTGAAAAAGAAGATGAGAAATTATTTTAGTTACGGATTTTATGATCATAAGTAGAAAATAAATTGAAAAGCTACTAAACAGTCATTACTATAAGGCTTCACACATTTCAGGACTTACCCAAAGAGATAAAAGATTGTTCTTTTGATCAAAATTGAAAGAGCAATTATAGAGAACAGAATCAGTTCAGTTCAGTCACTCAGTCGTGTCCGACTCTTTGCGACCCCATGAATCGCAGCATGCTAGGCCTCCCTGTCCATCACCAATTCCTAAGGTTCACTCAAACTCATGTCCATCAAGTTGGTGATGCGATCCAGCCATCTCATCCTCTGTCGTCCCCTTCTCCTAGTGACCCCAATCCCTCCCAGCATCAGAGTCTTTTCCAGTGACTCAATTCTTCACATGAGGTGGCCAAAGTCCTGGAGTTTCGGCTTCAGCATCAGTGCTTCCCATGAACACCCAGGACTTATTTCCTTCAGAATGGACTGGTTGGATCTCCTTGCAGTCCAAGGGACTCTCAAGAGTCTTCTCCAACACCACACTTCAAAAGCATCAATTCTTCGGCACTCAGCTTTCTTCACAGTCCAACTCTCACATCCATACACGACTACTGGAAAAACCATAGCCTTGACTAGATGGACCTTTGTTGGCAAAGTAATATCTCTGCTTTTGAATATGCTATCTAGGTTGGTCATAAGTTTCCTTCCAGGGAGTAAGCGTCTTTTAATTTCATGGCTGCAATCACCATCTGCAGTGATTTTGGAGCCCCCCAAAAATAAAGTCTGACACTGTTTCCACTGTTTCCCCATCTATTTCCCATGAAATGATGGGACCAGATGCTATCATCTTCATTTTCTGAATGTTGAGCTTTAAGCCAACTTTTTCACTCTCCTTTTTCACTTTCATCTAGAAGCTTTTTAATTCCTCTTCACTTTCTGCCATAAGGGTGGTGTCATCTGCATATCTAAGGTTATTGATATTTTTCCCAGCAATCTTGATTCCAGCTTGTGCTTCTTCCAGCCCAGCATTTCTCATGATGTACTCTGCATAGAAGTTAAATAAGCAGGGTGACAATATACAGCCTTGATGAACTCCTTTTCCTATTTGGAACCAGTCTGTTGTTCCATGTCCAGTTCTAACTGTTGCTTCCTGACCTGCATACAGATTTCTCTGGAGGCAGGTCAGGTGGTCTGGTATTCCCATCTCTTTCAGAATTTTCCACAGCTTATTGTGATCCACACAGTCAAAGGCTTTGGCATAGTCAATGAAGCAGAAGTAGATGTTTTTTCTGGAACTCTCTTGCTTTTTCCATGATCCAGAGGATGTTGGCAATTTGATCTCTGGTTCCTCTGCCTTTTCTAAAACCAGCTTGAACATCTGGAAGTTCATGGTTCACATATTGTTGAAGCCTGGCTTGGAGAATTTTGAGCATTACTTTACTAGTGTGTGAGATGAGTGCAATTGTGCGGTAGTTTGAGCATTCTTTGGCATTACCTTTCTTTGGGATTGGAATGAAAACTGACCTTTTCCAGGCCTGTGGCCACTGCTGAGTTTTCCAAATTTCCTGGTATATTGAATGCAGCGCTTTCACAGCATCATCTTTCAGGATTTGAATTAGCTCAACTGGAATTCCATCACCTCCACTAGCTTTGTTCATAGTGATGCTTCCTAAGGCCCACTTGACTTCACATTCCAGGATGTCTGGCTCTAGGTGAGTGATCACACCATCGTGATTATCTGGGTTGTGACGATCTTTTTTGTACAGTTCTTCTCTGTATTCTTGCCACCTCTTCTTAATATCTTCTGCTTCTGTTAGGTCCATACCATTTCTGTCCTTTATCGACAGAGAACAGACATAGAGTCCTGGAGAGAACAGAATAGATGACTGTGAAACATACCAAACTACGTATTCATCTGGTCATTCATTCACATGCTATAGGTCAGTCACACTGGGTCCCATTCCAGTCTTCCCCATCCCTACATCAAAGCTTGTTATTCCTCTTTGCTATTTTTCTGGTTTCTTTCTCAAATTTCATGTCTAACGTCATGTTCTCATAATCTTTTACTAACCTTTTGGTGGAGAACAGCCACTCCTTCCCACCCTGGGACCAACATCATGAGCATGCATCATCTAGCACTTGGTTAGAAATACCAATTCTCAGGACCAACCCCAAATTTACCAGGAATCTGTGTTTTAACAAACAGTTCAAGGGATGCTGATACACTTTCCATTTGAGAACCACTGCTCTGTTTTGTTGTCCTGTTTTATTCAGAGCACTTGTATTCATGAGAATTTGTTGCTGGGAGATACTGAAGGCAAAAGGAGAAGAGGGTGGCAGAGGATGAGTTGGGTAGGTAGCATCATCGACTCAATGGACAGGAGTTTGAGCAAACTCCAGAAGATAATGAAGGACAGGGAAGCCTGGCATGCTACAGTTAATGGGGTTGCAAAGAATCAGACACGACTTGGTGACTGAACAGTAACAACAGTCTTTATTGTCTGTCTCCTACTGGTGGAATATAAACTCCATGACACAGGGATCTTGGCCTCGTTTGTGGCTGTATTCCCAGTACCCAGAACAGGACCTGCCTGATACATGGGAGGTACCAAAAAGTATTTGTTGAAAAGTATATTGAAATATAAGTGACAACAGCCTCTGGGTGTTGAGAATCTAGATGAATTTTTTTTTCTTTACAATTTGTATATATTTTCTAAATTGTAAACCATAAGCATATATCATTTTATAATTACAAAAAACAATTCACATGATAAGATGATATGTACATAAGTCTATATTTCCCATATTGATAGCAACAGAATGATCTACTTTAGCCTCTGCTGGAGTCCTATGATCTCCATGGCAACAAAAGCTGCAATATTATCTTAATATTGAATTTAGCGTTATTATGATAAGCTTCTGAACAGTATCTTCAGGGGTGGGTAATTTAAAACCCAAGACCTAACTTTCAGTAGCACTTGACTGTTTTACAATCAAACAATCTTTTTTTCAAATAACATGCACTTGTTCTTACTCTTCCATGTAGAATTTTCTAAAGTGAAAGTGATGGTCGCTCAATCGTGTTCAACTCTGCGACTCCATGGACTATACAGTCCATCGAATTCTCTAAGCCAGAATACTGGAGTGGGTAGCATTTCCCTTCTCCAGGGGATCTTCCCAACCCAAGGATTGAACCCAGGTCTCCCACATTGCAGGCGAAGTCTTTAACCAGCTGAGACACAAGGGAAGCCCTTGTAGAATAGGTAGAAAGGGAAAAAGAATAGGAAATAGGTAGAAGGGAATTTTCTAAAGTGTCTCTTTTTGAGATTACTCTGTTTAAGTATATCATCACCCCAATCTAGTCTGCATAAGTAATTCTGAAACCCACCATAGCAATAACAATAACACAATCAGTGTATTTAGAAGAACTCCCAATAATAATGTTGTTTGATACAGATTTTTCCCCTATTGAGATACAATAGTTCAGTTTTGAATGGTCACCCAAGAAATTTGCTTAATTGACAGGAAATCTGAACACTTCTCCTAAGAGAGCATGGTTCCAGCAAAATAGAATGTCTTGTTTCATTGTCATGACTGTAGATCTCCACCCTGACTACTATAGATACGTCTAAAATAGTGTCTCTCTGTGGATGAGAAATTTTTTTTCTTCAAAGACTTCCTCTATCTTTGAATAAATGATAGACTGGGTCTAGTCCTAACTCCACCATTAATTTCCTGTGTGACCATGGGCAAACCACTTGACTTGCATTTCTCATGGATCAAGAAAGGATTTTATCAAATGACTTTTTAAGCTGTTTCTAGCTCCAAAGCTTATTGGTAACCATGTATTGGGATTTCACTATGGTGGGTGTCACTTGCTCAGGTTTTAGTCAATATCAACTGAAGGAACTAAGGTTTAAATAAAAAATAAGGTAGTACTACTGAACCATGACAAGCCTGGCTTCATTATATACCTTTGATACATACAACTATTTCTGACCTTAAAAGCTGGAGGAAAAAAAAAATCAAGCTTGCTTATAAAGTGCAAACATGCACCAGGCACTGTTTTCTGTTTTAAATCTATTTACCTATGTAACCTCCTCCAGGCATCTGTGAGCTAGGTTTTAGTATTATCTCCAATTTCCTAGTAAAGAAATTGAGGACAAAGTGAAAAATCTCAAAGGTCAAAGGTTACAAAAAGTCAGACTTGGATTCAAACTGAGGTTGGCTGATTCCAGAGCCTACATCCCAGTTACCCACAACTAGTCCCCTCTGCCAGGCCAGCTTGTGGGGTTCCCTGGCCAGGGCCCACAGGTGCCAAGTCAGAAGAGTAGTGATTCTCAGGGTCCCCATCCTGGAGGCAGAGCCCCGAGCAGTTAGGTTCACTACTGCCATGCCAGTGCTTCAGAGGAGGGACACCCTTGAATTTCAGCACTGGCTTGAGTCAACTCCCCGGACCTTGGACTTCAGCCACTTCCCTGAGTCTCTGGCTTGTCTTGGCCCAAGACAGGAGAAGGGGCACAAATACAGACAGACACACTGACATCCCCGCTAGAGTTTTGCATATGTTTAGTGACAAAGCACGGATTTCTCTTTTGCAGTTTTGTTCCACATGAGTGTGTTAAGTCTCCTTGAATGGATACTGAGTTCCTCTGAGCATAGATATTCAATAGGACCTCACTTGTAGCCCTTGGAGCCTCAAATGTTTACTGAGCTTCTAGTCAGCACCAGGTGTACTTCCAGGTCCTGGGACTATGTGATGAACACAAGTGGCCTGTCCTCTTGAGAAGCTCATGAATTAGCAAGGAAGACAGGTATGTAATGCAAAATGCAAAATGCCAAGCTGGATGAAGCACAAGCTGGAATCAAGATTGCCAGGAGAAATATCAATAACCACCGATATGTAGATGACAGCACCATTATGGCAGAAAGCTAAGAAAAACTAAACAACCTCTTGATGAAAATGAAAGAGGAGAGTTAAAAAGTTGGCTTAAAACTCAGCATTCAGAAAACTAAGATAATAACATCTGGTCCCATAACTTCATGGCAAATAGATGGGGAAAAAATGGAAACAGTGAGAGATATTATTTTGGGGGGCTCCAAAATCACTGCAGATGGTGACTGAGCCATGAAATTAAAAGACACTTGCTCCTTGGAAGAAAAGCTATGACCAAACTAGACAACATATTAAAAAGCAGAGACATTACTTTGCCAACTAAAGTCCGTCTAGTCAAAGCTATGGTATTTCCAGTAGTCATGTATGGATCTGAGAGTTGGACTGTAAAGAAAGCTCAGTGCCAAAGAATTGATGCTTTTGAACTGCGGTGTTTTGAGAAGACTCTAAAGATTCCCTTGGACTGCAAGGAGATCCAACCAATCAATCCTAAATGAAATCAGTCCTGAAAAATCATTGGAAGTACTGAAGGCAGGAGAAGGGGACAACAGAGGATGAGGTGTTTGGATGGCATCACTGACTCAATGGACATGAGTTTGAGCAAGCTCCGGGGGTTGGTGATGGATGGGGAAGCCTGGCGTGCTGCAGTCCATGCTGTTGCAGAGTTGGACACAACTGAGCAACTGAACTGAACTGAACGGGTATACAAACAACCCAAACAGATAAGTGGCATAAAAGTGCAATGACCAAAGGCCTGTACAGGGGGGACAGAGTGCTATGTCTGCATGTGTAGCAGGCAGGCTGATTCAGACTGTGAGTTTTACAGTCAGCCACAACTTGGTTTGAATTCTGACTTTTCTCCTTACAAGCTATGTGATACTAGGAAAGAAACTTCATGTTTCTGAGCCTCAAGGCTCTCATTGGTAGAATGGGAATAGGAAAGAGACTTAAATAGAAAACTCACTTGGCAAATCCCTGGCATAGAGTGCGGACTGAATCCATAGCAGCTACTCCTATTGGAGAAATCATCAAAGACTTGTGGTAGCCCTTGCAAAAAGGAGAATGAGGGGACCGTATTTCAGTTAGAGAAAAGAGTATGGGTGGGACATGGCATAGAGGGAGGAAAAAGAAGGTTTTTTAGAGGAAAGGAAAGTCACTTGGTATGACTGCTGGTATTATCCAGCTTTGGGAATGGAGTAAAGAAAGGTCAGGAGAGGCTGTCTTCAATTGGATTGATAAGGACCTTGAACATCACAATCAAAGGATTTTGAACTTCAGCCTGTAGTTAAAGAAGAATGATAAAAGGACATTAAATATGGAGTAAAGTAGAAAGATGATGTGTCATTTCATCTACATCTTTAATGCCTCAGGAAGTGAGTGTGATCATCCCTGAGATTACGTGGTAATCCCTAAGTCAATCTCTTTCAGAAAGACTTTAATTCCAAGGGAAGAAACTAATGAGACAGTTGCTGACCAGCAACGATTCATTCTCTAATCACAATTCTCAAAACTGTCCAATAATAGATTTTCTGAAATATTCATAGTCCAGCAGGGAAAATATGCTGCTGGTTGAACAATTTTTATTCCATAAGGTGAAGGAAAAAACACTTAGCTAGTTATCCAATCTTGAGTTTAATTTTTTTTTATTTATATCACGTTAAAACAGAAAAGGAACAAATGAAGACTGTATATTGTCACTCTGCTTATTTAATTTCTATGCAGAGTACATCATGAGAAACACTGGGCTGGATGAAGCATAAGCTGGAATCAAGATTGCTGGGAGAAATATCAACAACCTCAGATATGCAGATGGCACCAACCTAATGGCAGAAAGTGAAGAGGAACTAAAGAGCCTCTTGATTAAAGTGAAAGAGGAGAGTGAAAAAGGTGGCTTGAAACTCAACATTCAAAAAACTAAGATCATGGCATCTGGTCCCATCACTTCATGGCAAATAGATGGGAAAAAGTAGAAACTGTGACAGATTTTATTTGCTTGAGCTCCAAAATCACTGCAGATGGTGACTGCAGCCAAGAAATTAAAAGGCATTTGCTCCTTGGAAGAAAAGCTATGACCAACCTAGACTACATATTAAAAAGCAAAGACATTTTGCTGACAAAGGTCTATATAGTCAAAGCTATGGTCTTTCCCATAGTCATGTATGGATTTGAGAGTTGGACCATAAAGAAGGCTGAGCATTGAAGAACTGATGCTCTTGAACTGTGCTGTTGGAGAAAACTCTTGAGAGTCCCTTGTACTGCAAGGAGGGCCAACCAGTCCATCCTAAAGGAAATCAGTCCTGAATATTCATTGGAAGGACTGATGCTGAAGCTGAAACTCCAAAACTTTGGCCACCTGATGTGAAGAACTGATTCATTTGAAAAGACCCTGATGCTGGGAAAGATTGTAGGCGGGAGGAGAAGGGGAAGACAGAGGATGAGACGGTTGGATGGCATCACAGACTCAATGGACATGAGTATGAGTAAACTCTGGGAGTTGGTGATGGACAGGGATACCTTACGTGCTTCAGTCCATGGGTCACAAAGAGTCGGACAAGACTGAGTGACTGAAATGAATTGAACTGAACTGGACTGCAAGGAGATCAAATCAGTCAATCCTAAAAGAAATCAACCATAAATACTCATTGAAAGGACTGATGCTGAAGCTGAAGCCCCAATATTTTATCCACCTGATGGGAAAATCTGACTCACTGGAAAGGACCCTGATGCTTGGAAAGACTGAGGGCAGGAGGAAAAGGTATTACAGAGAATGAAAGTGTTGGATGCCATCATTGATTCAATGGACATAAGTTTGAGCAAACTCTGGGAGGTAGTGAAGGACAGGGAAGCCTGGCATGCTGCAGTCCATGGGGTCACAAAGAATTGGACATGACTTAGAGACTGAACAACAGTAACAGTAAAGGCCCATATTTTCCAAGAATGGAACCACCCAAAAATTTCCTGAAAGATTCCCAAAGGCAGTTCAACCAGGTCACAGAGCCTGGGGAAGGTCTATGCTGGATGCTGACTTCATTTTTACATCTGTCTCTCCTACTCCTGGGTTGAGAATGCCAGCAGCTGTTGGACGATTTTGCAACATTCATCTTAAAGGCCTGTTGGTACTATTTCTGCCCCCAGAATCCATTGGCCATAGCTTAAGAATTTTTGTTTCCATTTTTCAAAATGTGTTTTACTCTTTCCAGATGAAGTCTGGATCCTAAGCCTGGTCATTCTCTGGTGATACTGAGAAGTATATTCACAATTACAAATGCCGCATAGCACTGCCTCCCTTGGCCTTTGGGACAGAATCCCCAAAGAAATTCCTTGGTTGACAATCATAGAATGGAAAATCTTGAGATTTCTCCCGTGGCCAATGTCCTAAAGTCTGTTTCAGAGCAGTAGGTTTTGCTTCCACAGCTGCCAACTTTGCCATCCCCTAACTCCCTTGACTATGGCTTCAAAGAGCATCACCATGAACCCCCATCCTCGGCATTAGGACTGCGGGCAGGTAAAAAATGCCCTAAGCACAGCCAACTTCCAGGTGTGACACCACTCTAAAGAGACTCGCAGAAAAACCATTGAGTCCCATCTTTATTCTAAAACCCTGTGTGAGATTCCTCGAGACAATTTTAACTCTACAGGTGACTCTACAAGAGTAACAGGAGACGACAGCTTCTTCCTGCTTTGCACAGACATTCACTTGACTACTGGTCTGACTTCTGTGGGGAACTAGAAAGAATGCATCACCTGAAAACAGAAAAGACCTGGGGTTTAGTCCCCAGTGAGAACAGGAATGTACCATGTTGAATATGATCATGATTATGCAGGTGCCCAGGCGTCAGTTTCTTCACCTATAAATTGACAAGTCTAGACTGTGGAGTCTTCAATGCTCCTTCTGGCTCGAACAGGTTATGATTCTCAAGCAGATTTCTCTTCCCGTTCTTCTCCATGTGTCATACATCTGTGGCTCTCAGAAACTCTGTATTTCATTTCAAAGAGCTTTTAATATTAATTTATAAGATGTAGACTTCTTAATTAATCAAAATGTTCAATGTACTATTTTGACATTTACAAAGATGGACATAATTTTAAACTATTTTATTTTGTGTCTGATTATTCTATAAAGCATTCCAAAGCTCATGGCCATGTGGGAAATGAAAGATACAAGCATGCATTAATGAGCAACATATCAGGCAGTCTGGAGACTCTTCAATTAATCTGTTTTCCAGACTGTTCTCTCAGGTTTCACCCTATTAAAAATCTGCCATCTTTCTTCCAACGAGACAACTTCCTCACACTCCACTAATAAATCACCTAAGCATTTCACCTTGACTAGAAGAGAATAATTCACCTGCCTTAAATAAACCTTCCACAAAGGTGTACACTGGGGGATAAAGCTTGATCTACACTCATGATGAAGCTGAGTGAGAGAAGAGTGACTGTTTTGTGCCTACATATCAAGTAGCTCAGCAGAAGACAGAGGCCTTTCACACACCTCCACAGTGACCCTCCTACAGCAGTGGGACCAGATGTGTGGCCAGGTATCTGCTGAACTCTCCTTAAAGGGACATGCCAAAACCATAGCCCAGGTTTGGTACTACAGTCTCAATTTCAAATATCTTTTCCAAGGTTTGCATAAATTGTCAAAATATCCTGATTATTCTAATATCCCAGTATTCAGGTGAGTTATACCAACATGCATCTCCTCAAAAGTAACACCAGGATCTTCAGTGTCCTGACCACGTGAGGTCCCCTCACATCTGGAAGTGTGGTCTGTCACAAGACTGAGAACACTGTGAGTACATCCTAACCATAGTCAGTGTCTACAGAAGGACACACAGTTTGTTCTCTTTTTTCCCTTCTGGTGCCCTTGTACTCAAAATGGAACATTATCCATGGTCCCAGGAAGTCCTCTTTCCTCCCTGATTTCCCCCTATTTTGCCTTCTTTACCCACCTCCTTCTTCTTGGACCTCACCCAGGAAGGTCAAAGCCCAGGGCTCTCCGTTCCAGCTTCCTCCTGGGAGACTGGGCTCCTTCCCCCATTGATCCTTACAGCCCACTCCAGACTCAGCTTAGGACCTTCAGAGAAACAGCGAATTCCCAACTACCACTCACTGCATGCTGGGCGCTGTCCGATCATTTTTCATAGGCATTTGCTCCTCACAGCAACTGTTTAAGCTAACTGCATTTATTGCCTTCATTTCACAGATTACAAAACAACTGAGGCACAGAGAGATTAAATGGCTCACCCAGACTGAACACAATGAGTAAACTCTGGCGCCAAGTTTCAAACCTCTTCATTGGGCTTCCAGAGTTCAGGTTCACAACCACTGCACAGAACTTTAAGACACCAGGTCGTTACAAGATGAGCCTGTTTCCTGTCAACAGAGACTGCCTCTTGTAATCCAATTTTAAGGAGTTTAAGGCAGGCCTGCAAACATGAGTTCTTCCTACTCAACATGGGAAATGACAGAAACAAATGGGGCCAACAGGCCAGAATCTCCTGTCCTAATACATTCACGTGTTTTCCACGTTTTAGTTTAGAAAAATGTCGTCAGTCCAAAGGAAATCACTGCACTTCCTCCAAGACTAAAGCTCACAGGTGCCAACTGGCTGAATGGACTCACAGTGATTGCAGCCGGAACCTGGGGGGAGGGGGAATGCTGCGCGGTACAGGATGCATCTGTATGGATATGGAGCTTCCTTGTGGCCTTGTTTACATATTTAAGGCAGAAGTTACAAATAATATCATCCTTACATATTAAACAATCCCTGTAGAGAAGTCATTTAAACTTAGGGAAAATTCAACCAACAAAACAAAAAGACATCAATTTTCTAATACCTGATTTTTAAATCATTCAAAGAATGATGGGAGAGAAAAAATAATTTTCCCACCATCCTCCTAGGTTCTTGGCTGAGACTCTCATCACAGGAGGAAAACAACAGAATGTTAACAGCATGTATGCCTCCTGTACACAAGGGAAAGACTGAGGAAATCTGAGTGACTCCTGAAGTGGCCAA
Source organism: Bos grunniens (assembly GCF_055505025.1). NCBI lineage: Eukaryota > Metazoa > Chordata > Mammalia > Artiodactyla > Bovidae > Bos > Bos grunniens. Next base: position 117,318,011 of record NC_141194.1, on the reverse strand, counting down.
AGTCACCCCCTTAAATATCATCTCCAGCTAAAGACAAATGAAGAAGTTGGGGAGGAGGGAGAGTCAGTTATGAGAGGCTATCAGGCAAAGCACAATAAACAAGGGTAAGGTTGTTATACGGATTTAGGTCACTTGCCGTCTCCACTGATAATAAGTGTTTCTAGACATTTACAGTCATCCTTCTCTTCCTGGTACAGAGAGGGAGACACCCTTACAAATGGAGATTTCCCTTATAAATGTACATGTATCTTACAGAAAGCTAACATACTCAGTCACTTCAGTCATGTCTGACTCTTTGCAACTCTATGGACTGTAGCCCACCAGGCTCCTCTGTCCATGAGATTTTCCAGGCAAAAGTACTGGAGTGGGTTGCCATTTTCTTCTCCAGGGGATCTTCCTGACCCAGGGATTGAACCCACGTCTCTTGCATCTCCTCCATTGGCAAGTGGATTCCTTTACTGCTGCACTTCCTAAGTTTGCCTGTTCTTAAAATATAATCTGCTCAAAACAATCTTTATGTCAAAGAGGCATATGTTAGGGTGGCAAGTTCTGATTCCCTTCCTAATCAAACATGGGAGAAAATTAATTCAGGAAAAAAAATCATTGTCTTTATAAACTGAATGTTTCAAAATCGTAAGTCAGAACAGAATGAAAGATAATGATAATATCTGAGTATAGATTAGCTTCTATGATTGCTTATAGTTTTTAAGCATATGGACCTCACCATAGAAACATAACATAGAAAATTTGAAACTTCAGAATATATTAAACAGCAAGTATTTGAATTTCTACTTCTTTTCTCTAAATCTGAACAAACAGAATATTGTTTCTGTCGGTTCCCACTATTAGGCAGGAAAAGATTTAATAATGCAGTAAGTAGGGCCTTCCCATTCTCAAATGACATTTTAAATCGGGTTTTACTGGAAGCTTAATATTCTCCCCAGAATCCTTTAATACACAGAATCAGAAAAATAAAGAATTAGGAAAATGAGAACCATACTCTTTTTAGGTAAAAATACTTTTGGGCTAAAAAAATTTTCTATGTCAAATAATGTATAACCTATGCCTATTTAATGCATGACTCCCACTGGATTCTTTGTTCAAAAAATGTGTTTCTCTCTCTCTCTTTTTTTTTTTAATGGAGTAATATGAGGGGAAAAAATCCCTTTGGGAACCCAAATCCCTGAGCATGTAATTGCTAGGCATCTGTAGTCTGTCTGTTACCGTATGTGCACCAACAAAAAATGTGTCAATGATAATAACCACTCTGTTTGCAGCATCTAAGTATACTAGAAGCCCTGTCTACTAACCCTGTCCACCACAAGGAACCTGCTTGCTGATTTTAAATAGGCGCACTGGTGCCCCCAGGAAAGCAATCTTTAAAGAGACCAGCCATCATTTATTTGATGGGTTTGAAAGATGTCTGAGCAGAGACTTGTGCATAGCAAGACAGGGTATCTTACTCGCCGAGCCTTCACAGCCCAGACCTGTGTCTTGGGAACTTCTTTTTTCAAAAGAATCCAATGGCTCTCATCTCTCCTTGGGAAATGCAAAATGCAGAGTTGCTGGGACATTTGGCCTCTATTCAGGGAGCAGCCTCTATGTGCCATAGTGTCCTAGGCAGCGAGGACAGAGCTTGGGGAAGAAAAGATGCTCCCTATGTTCCTGGAGCTTACCTTCAAATGGGTGAGAGAACTATCAAAAAAAAAAAAGTCAGTAATATTTATTCCTTTACAAATATAAACACTTTATTCATACTTTGTCGGGAACTCAATGAGGCATTGGGGCAAGTTAACAGAGCTGTCCCATTCAACCTCTGGGATGACCTCCTTTGCTGGCCATTCTGAAGAAACCAGAACCGATGCTGACTGCTGTCTCAGAAGTGGTTCCTTAGATCATGAGTATAGCCCTGAGTCACAGCACAGCTGACCAGAGACGTCTCTAAGGAGTGTATTTCACCAGCAATAGTCACGAAATCATCAAGCAGCACTCTGGTTTTCTATTTGCCGTTTCCCTTTTGCACACACAGGTCTCTCTCAGTAACCTCACAAGGAAGAGGAGTTCTGGGCTAAATGAGATTAGAACATTGCTGGATTCTCAACATAATGCCACTCAGTTCCCTTCGAATCTCATCACTACTTCTAACAGATCTTATTTTCTAGTCATTGTCTGGCAGAGCCTGGAATATTTAGATTAAACTATTTGCCAAATGTTCTTTTTTTCAGGTTCTTGATTTTCTTCCCAAATGCAGCCACCTTCTTCAGACACATTATCCTGAGCTGCCCTTTTTCACTTCTTCTTGGAAAGCTCTCCCTCCCCAGAAACCTTTCCACAGGCAGATGAGATTAGAAGCCACCACCTTCTAGCCCCCTCCTACTGTTAGTTATTGACCTCTGGCAGCTTTGGTGCCCCGGAGAAGGCGATGGCACCCCACTCCAGTACTCTTGCCTGGAAAATCCCATGGATGGAAGAGCCTGGTGGGCTGCAGTCTGTGGGGTCGCAAAGAGTCAGACACGACTGAGTGACTTCCCTTTCACTTTTCACTTTCATAAGGAAATGGCAACCCACTCCAGTGTTCTTGCCTGGAGAATCCCAGGGATGGGGGAGCCTGGTGGGCTGCTGTCTGCGGGGTCACACAGAGTCGGACACGACTGAAATGACTTAGCAGCAGTAGCAGAAGCTTTGGTGCCCAATAGCATCCCTTCATTCATTGTCACAAATGGGATCTACTGAGCAGTGACTATATGCTAGGTACTAGTCTTGATGCCAGAAACATGGCACGGAGTAAATCAAGACACATCCCTGCTCTAATGGGGCTTATTCTTGTGAAGGGGTGTACTGACATAAACAAATGCACACCACACACCAGGCAGTAATGTGTGTGCAGGAAACTAAAGGAAGGGGAGGGGTAGAGAGTGATTTTGAGATGTGATTCCCTGTCAACTGACCTTGATCCTACTCCACACTCCAGCCTCAGCAGTGAAGCTGTTTCCAGTTCATAAACATGGGGACAATGGGCTGTTGTTTTCAGCCACTAAGTCTTGTCTGACTCTTTGCGACCCCATGGGCTGCACCATGCCAGGCTTCCCTGCCCTTCACCATATCTCAGAGCTTGCTTAAACTCATGTCCATCGAGTTAGTGATCTCATCCAACCATCTCATTCTCTGTCGTCCCCTTCTCCTCCTGCCCTCAATCTTTCCCAGCACCAGGGTCTTTTCCAATGAGTCGGCTCTTGCATCAGGTGGCCAAAATACTGGAGCTTCAGCATTAGTCCTTCCAATGAATATTCAGGATTTATTTTATTTAGAACTGACTAGTTTGATCTCCTTTCTGTCAAACTGGTTTGATCTCCTTGAGTCTTCACAGGACTTTCAAGAGTCTTCTCCAACACCACAGTTCAAAAGCATCAATTCACTGGTGCTCAGCCTTCTTTATGGTCCAACTCTCAAATCCATACATGACTACTGGAAAAACTATAGCTTTGACTATATGGACTTTTGTTGGCAAAGTAATGTGTCTGCTTTTTAATATGCTGTCTAGCATATATGTTGCTGTCTGCTTATATGTTGTCATACCTTTTATTCCAAGGAGTAAGCATCATTCAATTTCACAACTGAAGTCACCATCTTCTGATTTTGGAGCCCAACAAAATAAAATCTGTCACTGTTTCCATGTTTCCCTTATCTATTTGCCATGAAGAAAATTATTTCATATCAAAAGGTACATGGTAGAGCCTAAGTCTGTCTAAGGCCAAAGCTATCATTTCATCCACAATACCAGTCACACTGTAGATCTTGAAATGCCACGTTAGAACTTTTCTCCTGAACCATTCAACCACCTGACAAATAAATATTTACCTCTTTCACAGGATGACCTACCTCTTACTATTGATAGCCATCATCTCCTTTTGGCATTTGAGATTTTAATCAAATCTTGGCTTTTTCCCAGCACATCTGATTAAGTGAATGCCAACCCCAACATAATTTCATTCCTTGCACAGTTTCTTTATTATAACCACACTGTTTTCTTGCTATCCACCCCCTCATACAGGTTAACTTCTGAAATCTCAATATTTAATTAAAGATTATGATTTAGAGGTAAGTGCCAAGCTCTTACTATTCTTACTGAAATGGGGGTTTCTGAAGCAAACACATGCACATGAGATTGTTATATCTGAGAACCAGATGTTCCAAGATTCAAACTAAATATGTATCTAAGGCTCAAATGCAAATTTGCCTTTGAAAAATAAGCTTAAAAGTGAAGTAAGTCAAAGAGAGAAAGAGAAATATTTGATATTGCCTATATGCAGAATCTAAAATGATACAAATGAACTTATTGACAAAACAGAAACAAACTCACAAACTTAGAAAATGAACTTAAGGTTACCATGGTGGATAGGTTGCGGGGAGGGATAGTTAAAGAGTTTGGTATTGACATGTACACACTGCTATATTTAAGACTGATAACCACCAAGGACCTACTATAGAAGCACAAGTAACTGTGCTCAATATTTTGTAACAACCTAATTGGGGAAAGAATTTGAAAAAGAATAGATACATGATATAACTGAATCACTTTGTTACACACCTGAAAGTAACACAATACTGTTAATCGATTAACTCCAATATAAAATAAAATCTACTGTTTTTTCCAGTAGTCATGTACAAATATGAGAATGGGACCAAAAGGAAGGCTGAGTGCTGAAGAATTGATGTTTTCAAACTGTGATGCTGGAGAAGACTCTTGAGAGTCCTTTGGACAGCAGGGAGATCCAACCAGTCAATCTGAAAGGAAATCAGCACAGAATATTCATTGGAAGGACTGATGCTGAAGCTGAAGCTCCAGTACTTTGGCCAGCTGATATGAAGAGCTGACTCATTGGAAAAGAGGGCAGGAGGAGAAGGGGGTGATAGAAGATGAGATAATTGGATGGCATCACTGACTCAATGGACATGAGTTTGAGCAAACTCTGGGAGATAGTGGAGGGCAAGACCTGGTGTGCTGCAGTCCATGGGGTCACAAAGAGTTGGACATGACTTTGGGCCTGAACAACAAATAAAAATTAAAAAAAAAAACTGTTCAATTTCTAACATATCAGATCAGATCAGATCAGATCAGTCGCTCAGTCATGTCCAACTCTTTGCGACCCCATGAATCGCAGCACGCCAGGCCTCCCTGTCCATCACCAACTCCCGGAGTTCACTCAGACTCACGTCCATCGAGTCAGTGATGCCATCCAGCCATCTCGTCCTCTGTCGTCCTCTTCTCCTCTTGCCCCCAATCCCACCCAGCATCAGAGTCTTTTCCAATGAGTCAACTCTTCACATGAGGTGGCCAAAGTACTGGAGTTTCAGCTTTAGCATCATTCCTTCCAAAGAAATCCCAGGGCTGATCTCCTTCAGAATGGACTGGTTGGATCTCCTTGCAGTCCAAGGGACTCTCAAGAGTTTTCTCCAACACCACACTTCAAAAGCATCAATTCTTTGGCACTCAGCTTTCTTCACAGTCCAACTCTCACATCCATACATGACCACAGGAAAAACCATAGCCTTGACTAGATGAACCTTTGTTGGCAAAGTAATGTCTCTGCTTTTGAATATGCTATCTAGGTTGGTCATAACTTTCCTTCCAAGGAGTAAGCGTCTTTTAATTTCATGTTTGCAGTCGCCATCTGCAGTGATTTTGGAGCCCAGAAAAATAAAGTCTGACACTGTTTCCACTGTTTCCACATCTATTTCCCATGAAGTGATGGGACCAGATGCCATGAGCTTCGTTTTCTGAATGTTGAGCTTTAAGCCAACTTTTTCACTCTCCACTTTCACTTTCATCAAGAGGCTTTTGAGTTCCTCTTCACTTTCTGCCATAAGGGTGGTGTCATCTGCATATCTGAGGTTATTGATATTTCTCCTGGCAATCTTGATTCCAGCTTGTGTTTCTTCCAGTCCAGCATTTCTCATGATGTTCTTTGCATATAAGTTAAATAAACAGGGTGGCAATATACAGCCTTGACATACTCCTTTTCCTATTTGGAACCAGCCTGTTGTTCCATATCCAGTTCTAACATATGCCTCAGCACAAATAATGAAGCTTTGCAAAGATATAAAGATTCAAAAGGAATAGCTCTAATTTATTTTTTTTAAATAACCTTGAAATTATGTGATAACTACTAACCTATGGGGCACTAAATACACACACTATTTTGTTAGATACAATACACAGAAATGCAATTATTTCAACAAAAATAAAACTGAGCTCATGCAATGTTCAAGGTGCTAGCAAATTCAAAAAATGAAATGACACAGAGGAATCTAAGATAGCATAGAACAAGATAAGAAAGAGAGAACAACATGTTAAAAGTACAGGTTCAAATGAGGGAGGTGCTCCTTCTGGTTATTGATATAAGAAAACTTCATATATGTGTCAGTACAGTCAGCCCTCCATATCTACGGTTTCCACATCTGCAGATTCAACTGACTGTGGGTCGAAAATATGTTTTTTTAAAATTCCAGAAAGTATTCATGGCAAAAGCATCACAATATTGTAAAGTAATTATCCTCTAATTTAAAAAAAATGAAGAAATTTCTAAAAAGGAAAACTTGAATCTGCCACCTCAACAACTATTTACATAGCATTTACTTTGTATTTAGAACTATTTGCATAATAGGTACATTGTATTAAGTATTGTAAGGAATCTAGAGATGACTTAAAGTATATAGGAGGATGTGCAAAGGTTATATGCAAACCCTATACCATTTTATACAAGAGACGTGAGTATTTGTGGAATTTGATACAAGGGACTTGAGTGCCTATGGAGTTTGGTGTCCCCAGTGGTTCTGCCACCGATCCACGAGATACCACAGAACAACTGTGCCTAAGGCAGTCCCAACCAGAAGCACAAATACTTCATAGCAAGAAATGAGGAAGAAAGCCTACCAAGCGAATCACTGAGTGAAAAACAGGTGGGAAAGCAAGGGGACCCTTTGGGTAGTGATGAATAACAGAGTCTGGCTTGAGCACAGGATCTAACAAAGAAAATGGAAGTCTACACAGAGGACTGTCACAGGGAGTCTTAAATTCCATACTCAGAGGAGTCTGAACAGGAATTTTTTTATGTATTGAAAAATGGAGAATAGAAAAGTGTGACTAAAGCTTCACTAGAAAAATAAACCTGGAGTGGAAAGTGAATTAGAATGACACAGAGATAGAAAGCAATTTCAGAAATTCAGACAAGACACAATTTATCCATGCTATCTGGATCCCTGCAACAGCAACCGCTGGTCTTTCTGGCCCCTTTCTGGCCTCCCCTCTTAGCAGCAAGACTGATCTTTCCCAAATGGTTATCTGATACCCTTACCTTCATCTATAAAGTACTTTGCCCTTACATGAAAATTCATGACATGGCCCTGATCTGCCTGACCCTGGGTGGGGTATTCAGCTTTAGCCACACTGATCTCCTTTCTGTTCCTCAAACCAACCAAGTTTTTCCTACCTTAGGACCTCCGCAAATGCTGCTTCTTTGCATTCTTTTTGCCCTTTCATTATGTGGCTTGCTACCTTTTCCAGGCTTCTGTGACTCCTACCCAAAATGGGAATGCTTTTGTTATTTTCTACTCACCCCTTAGCTTTTTATGAACTCATGCCATTTACTAAAACTTATTTTTTGTTTGTTTCTTACTTGGTCTTGGTCTTTCTCTCTCCACTAGGTCTTAGGCGGCATGAAGGCAGAGCCATGTCTGCTTTATTCACTTCTGCAGTCCTGGCGCTTAGCACAAAGTAGGTGTTCACTAACATTTGTTGCTGAATACATGTTAATGATCTACACTGAATGGCAGGCACTGTAATAAGGACCAAAGAGACAGCATTAAGGAAGAGTGCATCATCGTGAAGTAGCTAATGATCTAAAAAAGGGAGACAGACATGGAAACAGAGCATCAAAATAGAGACAAGAGTAGAGTCAAGCTAACCAACTAGGGGCCTCTTTTCATTGTTTAGGCAAGAAATGACAAGAGTCAGAGAGATGTTTAAATGGGAACAAAAGTGTAAAAGTTTTTAGGGAGAGAAAGAATGAGTGTAGACCATCACCCTGATTTTGAATGAAAGAGAGTGATAACAGTGGGAAAGAAAAGGGCCATTGAGGAATATCTTAGATATAACTATTGAATTGGCCAAACAGTTCTTTCAAATTTTTCTATAAGATGTAAGGAAAAACTCAAATGAAGTTTTTGGCTGACCCAATACAGGTCTTGGCTACTGGTAATGTTTTGAGGAAGAGCAATCAAATGATGTCTGAGCTTTGAAGCCAGGGAGACTGCGAGGCTGGTACTGTCCTTCACTCAGCACAGATTCTGGGAGAAGGAACAAGGAAAATAATTTTAAAAGTAGACACTCATTCTTAATTTTCACAACCTTCTTCTCAAACATAAAGGCTGCCTTTTCAGGCAGTATACGGGAAGCACAGTTTTCAGCCTTATTTAATATAGAAAACTTTGAAGTTTTGACTGGAGAAATAATCAGTGTCATCCATAGTGTCATAAGGAAAGTCAGGACTATGTATAACAAACACTGAACTCGTGGCCTCAGACCAGCCACTCTTTGTCGCCAACTAATCTTAGTCTACCACATCCAGAGAACAGCAAAAAAAAAAAATTTAAAGAGGAAAGATTTCACATAGGGAGAAATATACTTATAGCAAACCAAAATTCAAGTATATAATTCCACCCAAAAAAGAAACTTTTGCAATTGTTGGGAGCTTTGGGCATAAGGAACACTCACTGGAGGTCTGAGAAATTAATTCCTGGACTAGATTTGATGGTAAGTGAGAAGACAGCCTTCCAGAACCACATTTTTAAAACATTCAAGTATTATTTTACAAGAAGTAGAAGCAAACACACTTCTCTGATGGTTAAGTTGGCTTCAAGTTTCTGCACAGTGAACTCTGAGTGAGCTCTCTATCCTCTGAACCTTCCTGCCACCTATAATTTATGTCCATGAATGGCACTCACATAAACATGACCAACTTTCTATGGCTACTTGGAAAAAAATTGGCCTCAGAATATGGTCTACTCAGTGGCTGCCTAGAACTTAATTAAATTTCCCAACGGACCAAGCTGACTTCAAGTGGTGCCATAAGTAAACTTCCTAAAGCTCTTCTGCAGAAAAATATGTCATGAATCCCAAGTCCAGCCATGATCAGTCTTACTTGAACACTCAAAGTGCCATAATTTATATTGAAGCTGTCTCTACACTGGCAAGTGTTTTCCAAACAAAATTTATGTTTAGGCAAATGAGCAATTCATTTGGAACAGTCTTAACAGATCAAATGCATTTGTATTGGTAGAAAATGGTTTTCCAAAGAGTCATGGAGGCAGAATAAAGACCTTCTTTGAGTAAAGCTGACCTATTTCAAACACATACCCAAAGTCTTTAAAATGTCTTTCTATTTCCCTGGTCACCTGTGAGATTTCACCATGTGACTGCTGATGCTGCTGGGAGAAATTCTATTCTTCAAGAGTTTAACAGATTTTAGAAGCAGACAGATCTGGATTTAAATATTGGCTTTGACATTCATGACCTTGGGCATGTAACCTCTTTTGCCTTATCTTCCTGTTTTCAAAAGGGATTATGCCACCAATGCCATATTAGTGTCAAAAGAATTAAATGAATCACTATGTAGAGTAACTAGAATGATGGCAAATATAAGGTGCATGGTAGACATATTTTAGGTAATTTTTCCTTTATCTTGCTAGAAAGACACAGGCATACACATGTTTAAAAATGCCACCCTCATCTTTATACATCTCTAGGTCACAGCTGTAGGGAACTCCACAAAATCTGCATTTGTCACCCTTTCTTTTATTTCTGTTCATATCCAAGTTAATTTTCCCTTCTATTCTCAAATCCACTTTGTTGTAGACCCTTTTATTTTCCAATATAGAGCTTAATTTTCTTCCTTCAGAAAGTCTTCCCTGTATCATGAGAAACCACGTATTGACTTAATACATCTCATGGCAACATTAACCTGATCTGTCTCCCCCAGAGACACTCAACTTTTTGAGGGTGAAGCCAGCATCTAACTGAACTGTTCCCAAGTATGTTAAGTTAATATCAGTTGACGAGGCCAGTGGAAATGAAACAGGAATATTAGGGCTTTAGTAGAGAGGATAGTAGAAGTAGGAGGGGAGGTGGCCAGAGAGACCGGGTGAAGCTTGACCTTATGAGTATAGATTTTATTCTACTGGCAACAGGAAGACTGTCAGTTCAGTTCAGTTTCTCAGTCGTATCCGACTCTTTGCAATCCCATGTATTGCAGCATGCCAGGCTTCCCTGTCCATCACGAACTCCCAGAGTTTGCTCAAACTCATGCCCATTGAATCGATGATGACATCCAACCAACTCACCTCTAGGAAGACTATCTACCCATTCAACCACTAGGAAGACCATAGAGTAATGGCAAACCTGACTTGTTTTATAAGAGCTACACTCTTCTGACATATTAACACATACGTCAATATTCAGAGGGTGACCAGTTATCAGGTGATTGTAACAGTCCAGGAGAGAGCTAACGGTGGTTTGGATGGCTTAATAGAGGGGGCTTTGGAAGAAGTGGACATGTCTGAGATGGAGTCAACACAGTTTGCTGATGGAATGTATACAGGGGTTACAGGAAGGAGTAGAGAAAGATCCCATCGTTTGTAAACTGGGCAACTGGATGAATGTTGATGCCATGTGCTGAGATAGGGAACATCCTGAGCACCCTTCTGTCCTGTGCAAGACTGTGTTTCGTTCATCTTCTTCTCCCCACTTCTTAGTACAGTGCCTGATAGACAAGTAGTGCCTGACAAATGGAAGTTGCAGAAACGGTCTGCTAGATTTCCCACAGCAAAAAAATATTCATAACATTTTAAATGTTTCCTGTGATTCTTTGAGCTCTAACTGAATTGAAATGCAGATCCACTGTTTACTACAACATGGAAAGAATGTGGGTTTCCCATTCTGTGGGTATAAACTCTAAATGGTTAAAGGCCAAACAGAATTCTCTCTTCATGCATGCATACTAACACCATGTATCATGCTCCTGTATTGACATACCTCCTCAGGACCTAGGAAATCCTGCATAATGATCAACTACTCCAAGTGATGATCTGAGACTGCCAGAATAAGATACTCATGTGGAATTAGTCAAGGAGTGTAAGCTCACTGAGGCCAAAGCCACCAGGGACTTGACTCCATACACATTGGAGGGCATTGCACACATCAGGCACAGACTGATTGTCTAACACTGCTATGCTATTTTCATAAACCTACTTTAGTACAAAAATAAGTGTCTGTAGAAAGAGGATGAAATTGACCATGATAAACTGCAAACAATAAAGAAGACTCCTTACAAATAACTTTGAGAGTAAATTATGATGTCTTCTAGTGCCATCTACTGCTTATTCCTTGAGATAAAAATGAGCTTAATTGACATCTTTCACCATTTTACTGATATGCATCTGTATGATTAAAATGGAAGGAATTTTTACAGTATAGCCATTATATTGACACCCATTCAGGGTAACAAAATTTCTTACATAACTAGGTATAGGGCATGAGTCCTCTTGAGCTCATCACTACTGACTTTGGGGTTGGGGAATTGTTCATTGTGGGGGGTGGGCTGTCCACTGTAGGATGGTTACTAGCATCCCTTGACTCTACTCACTACATGTTAAGTAGAAACCTCACCTCCACTGTGATAACCAAAACTGCATCCACTTCGCTTCCCTAGGGGCCAAAACTATCCTAATTGAGAACCTCTAGTACAGGGAAACGAAGAAGGCAATGGCACCCCACTCCAGTACTCTTTCCTGGCAAATCCCATGGATGGAGGAGCCTGGTAGGCTGCAGTCCATAGGGTCTCTAGGAGTCAGACACGACTGAACGACTTTACTTTGACTTTTTACTTTCATGCATTGGAGAAGGAAATGGCAACCCACTCCAGTGTTCTTGCCTGGAGAATCCCAGGGACGGGGGAGGCTCGTGGCCTGCCATCTCTGGGGTCGCACAGAGTTGGACACGACTGAAGTGACTTAGCAGCAGCAGCAGTACAGGGAAAAGGAATTAATATTCATACACTTGTTCATTCTATTAAGCAAGCCTCTGGGATTACACTGAGAAATGAAAAATATATGATCTCTTCCCAAAATGGAGCTTCCATAAGAATATAGGAAGAGATACCAAGTACACAAATGCATGCCTGCAGTAACTTTTTTGGTATTTTATTTTCGCAGTAGGTCCTTGTTGCTTATGTACTTTAAATATAGCAGTGTGCACATGCCAATCCCAAACTCCCAATCTATCCTACCCCTCTGGTAACCACAAATTTCTACTCTAAGTCTGTGAGCCTGTTTTTTAAATAAGTTCATTTGTATTATTTTTTAGATTCCACGTATAAGTGATATCCTATGGTATGTGTCTTTCTCTGATTTATTTCACTTAGTAGGATCATCTTCAGGTCCACTCATGTTGCTGCAAATGGTATTATTTCATTCAGGCCTGCAATAAGTTTTGTGAAAGAAGACTGTCCTGGGTAGGATAGTGAGGGATGGCATCTATGAAAAGGTAGATTTAAACTGCAACCTGAAGAATGAGAAGCCAGCCAGAGTAAGGGTGGGGAGAGGGGTGTCTGAGTCTGAGGGAACGGAATGTGTGAAGCCCTTGTTGTGAGTCCAGCAGTGTGCTGGTCCCATGCATGCATCCCTTAGGGAGGGAGCCCTAGGTGATATTGTAAGTTTGGTTCCAGCCCACTGCAATAAAGTGAATATAGTGATAAAGCAAGTCACATGAATTCTTTGGTTTTTCAGTGCATATAAAAATTATGTTTACACTGTACTGTAGTCTACTAAGTGTACAATATTCTTATGTCTAAAAGAATGATGTACATTCCTTAATTTGAAAATACTTTATGCTGAAAATGCTAAACATAATCTAAGCTTTCAGAAGGTTGTAATCTCTGCATTGATGTTGATGGCTGCTCACTAATCATGGTGGTGGCTGCTAAAGGTTAGGGTGGTTGTGACAATTTCTTAAAATAAGACAACAATTTGCTATATTGATTGACTCTTCCCTTCATAAAGGATTTCTCTGTAGCATGCAATGCATTTGATAGAATTTGACCCACAGTAGAAATTTTTTTTTAAATTATAGTCAATACTCTCAAACCCAGCTGCTGCTTTATCAACTAAGTTGATGTCATATTCTAAATCCTCTGTCATCATTTCAACCATCTTCCCAGTATCGTCACCAAGAACAGATTTCATCTCAAGAAACTACTTTCTTTTCTCATTCATAAGAAGCAACTTCTCGTCCATTAAAGTTTTATCATGCAATTGCAGCAATCCAGCCAAATAGTCAGGATCAATTTCTAATTATAGTTCTCTTGGGCTTCCCTTATAGCTCACTTGGTAAAGAATCCACCTGCAATGCAGGAGACCCCAGTTCAATTCCTGGGTTGGGAAGATCTGTTGGAGAAGGAATAGGCTACCCACTCCAGTATTCTTGGGCTTCCCTTTTGGTAAAGAATCTGCCTGCAATGTAGGAGACCTGGGTTCGATCCCTGGGTTGGGAAGATCCCCTGGAGAAGGGAAAGGCTACCCACTCCAGTATTCTGGCCTGAAGAATTCCACGGACTGTATGGTCATTGGGGTCTCAAAGAGTCAGACACAACTGAGTGACTTTCACTTCACTTACTATTTCTACCACAACTGCTCAAAGTCATCCATGAAGGGTAGAATCAACTTCTTCTAAATTCCTGTGAATGTTGATATTTTGACATCTTCCCATGAATTACAAATGCCCTTAATGAACTTAAAATGGTAAATCCTTTCCCAGAAGATTTTTTAATTTACTTTGTCCAGATCCATCAGAGGAATCATTATCTATGGGTAGCTATAGCCTTATGAAATGTATTTCTTAAAAAATAAGACTTGCAGGTTGAAGTTACTCCTTGATCCATGGGCTGCAGAATGTATGTTGTGTTAGCAGGCATGAAAACAACATAAGTCTCATTGTCCATCTCCCTCAGAGTTTTTGGGTGACCAGGTGCTTTGTCACTGAGCAGTAATATTTTGAAATTAATCTTTTATTTTCAGAGGACCAAGTCTCCAGAGTGGGCTTAAAATATTTAGTAAACCATCTTCTGAACAGATGTGCTGTCATCTAGGCTTTGTTGTTCCATTAATAGATCATGATTTAGCATAATTCTTAAGGACTCTAGGAGTTGCAGAATGGTAAATGAACATTAGCTTCAACTTCAAGTCACCAGCTGCATTAGTCCCTAAGAGTCAGCCTGTCCTTAGAATCTTTGAAACCTGGCATTGACTTCTAGTCTCTAACTATGAAAGTCATACATGTCATCTTCTTACAACAGAGGGGTGGTTCACCTACATTGAAAATCTGTTGTTCAGTGTAGCCACCTTTATGAATTATATTAACTAGATCTTCTGGATAACTTGTTGCAGCTTCTACATCAACACTTGCTGCTTCACTTCGTACTTTGTGTTATGGAGGTGGTTTCTTTCCTTAAACCTCATGGACCATCCTCTGCCAACTTCAGACTTTTCTTCTTCTGTATTTTCCTCAACTCTACCACCTTTCATAGAACTGAGTTACAGCCTGGCTCTATATTAGGTTTTGGCTTAAGGGAATGTTGTGGCTGCTTTGATTTTCTATCCAGACTACAAGCTAAAGTAATCAAAACAGTATGGTATTGACACAAAAAACAGAAACATAGAGCAATGGCACAAGATAGAAAGCCCAGAAATAAACCTATGCACTTATAGTCAACAAATATATGACAAAGGAGTCAATAATATACAATAGAGAAAAGATAGTCTGTTCAATAATTGGTGCTGGGAAAACTGGACAACTACATATAAAAGAATGAAATTGTAATATTGTCTAATATATATATAAAACTAAACTCAAAATATATTAGACCTAAATGCAAGACTAGAAACAATAAAACTCCTGGAAGAAAACACAGGTAGAACACTCCAGTGCAAATCACAGCAATATTTTTTTTTGGATTAGTTTCCTAAAACAAAAGAAATAAAAGCAAAAATAAACAAATGAGACCTAATTAAACTGAAAAGCTTTTGCACAACAAAGGAAACCAATGCAACCTACTGAATGGGAGAAAATATTTGCAAATGATATGGCCAATAAGGGGTTAATATCCAACATAAATAAGCAGCTCATATAATTCAACATTGGGGAAAAAAATGAAAAAAAAATGGGCAGTAGATCTGGACATTTTTCCGAAGAAGATACACAGATGGCTCACAGGCACATGAAAGGATGCTCAACATCACTAGTCATCAGTTCAGTCGCTCAGTCATGTCTGACTCTGTGACCCCATGGACTGCAGCATGCCAGGCCTCCCTGTCCATCACCAACTCCTGGAGTTTACTCAAAGTCATGTCCATTGAGTTGGTGATGCCATGCAATCATCTCATCCACTGCTTCCCCTTCTCCTCCTGCCTTCAATCTTTCCCAGCATCAGGGTCTTTTCCAATGAGTCAGTTCTTTGCATCAGATGGACAAAGTATTGGAGTTTCAGCTTCAACATCAGTTCTTCCAATGAATATTTAGGAATATTCACTACTCAGTGAATGCAAATCAAAACCACAATGAGATAGCACCTCACACCTGGCTATGATCAAAAAGAACACAAATAACAAATGCTAGGGAGGATGTGGAGAAAAGGGAATTCTCATACATTGTTGGTGGGAACATAAACTGGTGCAGCCATTGTGGAAAACAGTATTGAGATTCTTCAAAAAAACAAAAAAAAAAAAAAAAAGGAAGGCTTTTTGAGCCATTAGCTCAAAAAGGTATGGGGGTACTTTTCTGCTGAGATACTCAGTCAACTTTTTGATGTTTTCAATACACTGAATTCTTCAGTAGAGTTGAAGAAATGCAAGTTCTCCTGGGAAGAAATATAGATGTGACATTTTTTTCACATGTTGGTTGAACTGTCTAGTCAGACACTAGTCTGCACCACCATCAGCCTGATGGACCTGTATGCCATTACATCAGCATTCCCTACTCCATGGTGGCCTTCATGAGTTCATCCACAACAGAATTTACTGAGTGGCTCTCCTAGTTGTTTCTATTTGGGGAAAAGAATAAACAAAAGAAAAAGAGAAAAAAAAATCATCACTCTATTCTAGACAGAAATTTCCAAATATTGAGTTGGCACTGCAATGGTACTGTTTCCTATCCATCTGTGCTTATCTGCTTTGCACAATCAACACTTATTGTCTGGGATTTCAAGGAGAATAAATTTTTTTTTCTAGAAATACAGTTCCCCTTTGACATTTAATCAACCTTTCAAATAGTCATTTGGTATAATAGAAAAATGATGAAAAATGCTTATTCTTTTACCTCCTTAATTTTTTTCACAGTGAGTCATAGATTCTTTTTTTAGCAGAATGGAAAGAAAAATTCTGAACTTATTTGAAAGAGGTGTTAAGTGACTATCTAAAGCAGTTTCCATGCTGTCTTTTTTAAGCTAATTATTTTTTAACAACTTTATAAAGAAATAATTCATATACCATAAAATTAAGTCCTCTAAAGCTTACATCTTCAGTGGCTTTTAACATACTCACAGAGTTGTCCAACCATCACCAGTTTCCAATGTTAGAACGTTTTAATCACCCCCAAAGAAACTTCATACCTATTAGCTGTCACTGCCCATTCCCAATACCCTCTCCTCCCTCTCACACCAGCAACCACTCATCTACTTTCTCTCTGTATAGATTTGCCTATTTTGGACATTTCATATAAATAGAATCATATGACATGTGATCTTTTGTATCTGAATTCTTTCATTTAGCATCATGCTGTCAAGGTTCATCCACATTGTAGCATAAATCAAGACTGCATTCCTTTTTATACTCATAATGCTCCACCGTGAACAAACCATACTTGCTTATCCATTTATCAGTTGATGGGAATTTGGACTATTACTACTTTTTGGCCATTAAGAATCACATGTCGATGAGTATCCATGTACAAGCTTTTGTTTAGACAGCTGGTTCCATTTCTCTGAGCTATGTAACTAGGAGTGGAATTGCTGCTTTTTCCAAAAGTTTAACAATGGTAATTTGAACCAATTATTGTAGAGATGGGTTATTAAGATAAAATAAGTGTAAGTCTTATAAAACCACTCTAGGCAGACAATAATTAGTATTAGAAATATTTAATTTAAAGGTTAAAATTCTAAAAGATGATTCTGTGAAAGTGCGGCACTCATATGTCAGCAAATTTGGAAAACTCAGCAGTGGCCACAGGACTGGAAAAGGTCCGTTTTCATTCCAATCCCAAAGAAAGGTAATGCTAAAGAATGCTCAAACTACCGCACAATTGCACTCATCTCACACACTAGTAAAGTAATGCTCAAAATTCTCCAAGCCAGGCTTCAGCAATACGTGAACCGTGAACTTCCAGATGTTCAAGCTGGTTTAGAAAAGGCAGAGGAACCAGAGATCAAATTGGCAACATCCTCTGGATCATGGAAAAAGCAAGAGAGTTCCAGAAAAATATCTATTTCTGCTTTATTGACTATGCCAAATCCTTTGACTGTGTGGAACATAATTAACTGTGGAAAATTCTCAAAGAGATGGGAATACCAGACCACCTGATCTGCCTCTTGAGAAATTCGTATGCAGGTCAGGAAGCAACAGTTAGAACTGGACATGGAACAACAACAGACTGGTTCCAAATAGGAAAAGGAGTTCATCAAGGCTGTATATTGTCACCCTGCTTATTTAACTTATATGCAGAGTACATAATGAGAAACGCTGGGCTGGAAGAAACACAAGCTGGAATCAAGATTGCTGGGAGAAATATCAATAACCTCACATATGCAAATGCCACCACCCTTATGGCAGAAAGTGAAGAGGAACTAAAAAGTCTCTTGATGAAAGTGAAAGAGGAAAGTGAAAAAGTTGGCTTAAAGCTCAACATTCAGAAAACGAAGATCATGGCTTCTGGCCCCATCACCTCATGGGAAATAGATGGGGAAACAGTGGAAACAGTGTCAGACTTTATTTTTGGGGGGCCCCAAAATCACTGCAGATGGTGATTGCAGCCATGAAATTAAAAGACACTTAAAGGAAACTTATGACCAACCTAGATAGCATATTGAAAAGCAGACATTATTTTGCCAACAAAGGTCTGTCTAGTCAAGGCTATGGTTTTTCCTGTGGTCATGTATGGATGTGAGAGTTGGACTGTGAAGAAAGCTGAGTGCTGGAGAATTGATGCTTTTGAAGTGTGGTGTTGGAGAAGACTCTTGAGAGTCCCTTGGACTGCAAGGAGATCCAACCAGTCCATTCTGAAGGAGATCAGCCCTGGGATTTCTTTGGAAGGAATGATGCTAAAGCTGAATCTCCAGTACTTGGCCACCTCATGCAAAGAGTTGACTCATTGGAAAAGACTCTGATGCTGGGAGGGATTGGGGGCAGGAGGAGAAGGGGACGACAGACGGTGAGATAGCTGGATGGCATCACTGACTTGATGGATGCAAGTCTGAGTGAATTCTGTGAGTTGGTGATGGATAGGGAGGCCTGTTGTGCTGCGATTCATGGGGTTGCAAAGATTTGGACAAGACTGAGTGACTGAACTGAACTGAACTGAATACTATGACAGAAAATATAAAAACGGGTGAATGTAAAATGTGCCTCTTCTTTCTTTATTCACTAGGAATAAGGAATACAATTTGCTATAAAAATCACAGAATATTTCGCTGGCTTTAGTTTGAAAACGCAAGCACTAGCTTTTTAAAATATTTCCTCAAAAATATCATTAAATACATTTAATTGAAGTGATTCATGCTCTGATATAACTGCACTGTCAGTTTCGATTAGGGCAGAAGGAATCAGCAGGAGATGCTGAAATTCGGGGACTGAAAGCAGATGTTTTGGGGTCACTGGTCCCGTCCAGTCCACTGCAATCAGCCAGCTCCTCACAATACCCCCAGGATGTCCTTAGGAGCTAATTAGGCCTCCAGCTACTTGCTCTAGAATCTAGGCTCTGTGTAGTCAATTGGAGGGCATGGAAGTTTCAAAACAGACTATGTGTTGAAACATTTTAGAACATTTTAATGTCATTATTAACATACGGGTTTAGTCACATTTCCATGGAAAAGGCCCTGTTCCTAGTGATGAAATATCCTTTCTCCTGTATAAGGCCAAGGCCTCCACTCATGACTTAGATCTCATCCCTTCTTATCAACTAAAGGAGAGCACCCCAGCAACTCCCCCACTTATACTTGTGTTCTCCCCTTCTACTCCATGGTCCCCATCAGCACACAAACATCTGGTCACTGCTCTGATTTTGCAAAACAGACTAGACAAACTTCCTTTGACTTTAATCCTCATTTTTATGTCTCATTTGCAGTAAAATCCTTACAAATAGTTCTCTAAATATCCTCCCGATTTTGTCTCTTAAACCCATTGCAATTCCAGCTTTCACTTCCATCTGCACCAAAGTTGATTCTGTCCTGACTTACATGTTATAAACCCCAGGGTCAATTTTCAGTTGTCATTCAGTGGACCTATAGCCAACACTGAACATGACAGATGTTCCTTCCCTTCTCTTATTATGCTTCTTCACCTTCCAGGGAGTGTGGCTCTGGGTTCTTCTCTTCTCTGACTGCCTGTACCTTCAAAGCTTCCTTTCCATTTGCTTTCCTTGCACTTTTCACACTGTTCTGCTCCAGGGCTCAGTCCTTAGAGCAGGTCTCTTTTTTTCTACACTCTCCTCCTGGCTTTAAATACCACTCACATGTTGCTAACACAAAAATTCCTATCACCAGTCCACACTTCTTACCTTAACTCCTAATCAACATCTCCACCAGTGGTCTAATTCTCATCCCTAAGTGAATCTGTTCACAACTTCATTCTCAAAATTTTACCAAAACTGATTCCTTCCTCAGTCTTTTCCACACCACAGGTAGAAACATCATCCGGCCATGACTTGGACCAAAATGTTGGGCATCATCCTTGATTCCTCAACATATCCCTCTCTCATAGTTCATATCTAATCCTTCAGGACTTCCCTGGTGGCTCAGATGGTAAAGCATCTGCCTACAATGTGGGAGACCTGGGTTCGATCCCTGGGTCGGGAAGATCCCCTGGAGAAGGAAATGACACCCCACTCTAGTATTCTTGCCTGGAAAATCCCATGGATGGAGGATCCTGGTAGGCTACAGTCCATGGGGTTGCCAAGAGTTGGACTTGACTGAGCAACTTCACTTTCACTTTTCTTTCAATCCTTTAGCACCTCACACTGCCTTGTAGAGCCACCATAATCTCCTGTCTGGTTCCCTGCAAAAGCTTCCTAACAGTTTTCACCATTTCTTCCCTTTCCCCCCACAGCCTGTTCTCAAAACAGTAGCCAGAATGACCCTGTCATTACACAAATTGCGAATTCACATTCCTACCATGGGCCTTTGTACTTACTGTTCCTTCCTCCTGGAAATCTCTTCTTGAATTCTGTCACCTCCATCAAAGTCTTCTCAAGGTCCTCTTTCAGTGAGACCTCCCGTGCACATAGGCTCCTCCCTGGCTGCATGGGTGTCAAGGTTCTAGCAGTAGCAGGACCCTTCTACAACTTCAGCTTCATAGAGAGCATCTGCATCTTTGCACAGAGCAGCCTCATTTCCATTGCTCCACATCTCACTGGGGTCCCATAATACTGTTTCCTCTCATTGTCCCTTAAAGCTTGGAGACCGTAGTCCCTTCTAACTGTTTATATTCCCCAGCTGTTGTAACCTTGAATTGAGCATGCCTTCTGTTCCTAGCCCTTGAGGGCTGCTGAAGCTGATACATAAACTAAAACTGATACTTAAAGGAGGCTTTATAAATTAAAAAAATTAATAGACATGTGAAAATATCTAGTACAATTAAATTAGAAATAAACAATACAAAGTATACATATACGCAAAAACACACTCCTAAATAACCACTGAGATGAAGAAGAAAGCATAATGCCACTTATAACTAAATAGTAATAAAATTAATATATGTCAAATATAGTAATAGTTGGTGGTATTGTATACAGATAGATACTATTTGTCTAATTATATCTTCACCATTCTTTCCTGCATTTCAGACCTTCCTTTTGGAATCTGTCTTTCTTCTTTCTGGATTATTTATTTAGAAGTTACTTTAATGAAGGCAATTTGTCAGTATGCACTTTCAATTGTGTTTATCTTACATGTCTTTATTTTTCCCCACCCTCAAGATAGTTTGACTAGGTATACACAATTCTATGTTGAGGATTATTTTCTTTGAACTCTCTGAAAAAATATTATTCCATATCATTTTTTGGCAGTTGACTTTGAATTCCTTGTCTTTGGTTCTGTAGGTTCACAACAATGTGAATATTTTTCATACCTCCTACTATATATATCTAATATCTCCTATATCTAAAGATTCAAGACTTTCATCATGTTTGGAAAATATTCATGCTTTATATGCTCAAAAATTACTCCTCTCTTCTCTTTATCCTATATTTCTTTGTCCTTGATTTGATAATATTAAAATATTTCTTTCACACAACAAAATGACAATAGGTTAAATCTCCAGGATAGGTAGATGGATATTTCAGTATATTTGAAATATTTGATAATTTAAAATGAAGAATAACTGCCCATTGCTAAAGATTATTAAGTGCTTAAATGTTTCTGAATTGATGAACACGTCACAAAAGCAGAAAATGTAAGCAAAGTTATTAAAAAGATAAAACCTAAATAGCACAGCTTTCTTTCAAAGCATTACAAGCATTTGAACTACTTCTGAAGACAAATTCAGCTATATTAAAAAAAAAAAAAAAAACTATGTATAGGAAACAAATGTTTGCTTTACATGCTCAGGAAAGATTATCCTTTTTCCCCTGGAAAATTCTAGAATATATCTGTACTTTTTAGTACTGGAGTCATGGAAAACCTAGCAGTAAAGTATCACATCCTAGCTGACAATTTCATCCCCTTGTGGCTTGTCTCTCATACAGGAGATTCTCATTTAGGTGTTACTGTTCAGCCATCAAAGGTTGAGATTGTACCTTATTCAACTCAACTCCATACCTCCAGTGTTCAACATGGAAGCTGACAGCAAGGAGGTACTTGATAAATGTTTAATGCAGTGCTTTTCAAACTTTAATGAGCATTAAGAATCCCCTTGGAGAGCTGGTTAAAATGGTTTCATGGATCCAATCACAAGAAATTTGGATTCAGTAGTTCAGGTAGAGGAGCATGAATTTGCATTTCTGATATGCTCACAAGTGAAGACCATACTGCTGGTCTGAGGATCATACTATGAGTTCAGTTCAGTCACTCAGTCGTGTCTGACTCTTTGGGACCTGATGAATTGCAGCACGCCAGGCCACCCTGTCCATCACCAACTCCCGGAATCCACCCAAACCCATGTCTGTTGTATCAGTGATGCCATCCAACCATCTCATCCTCTGCCGTCCCCTTGTCCTCCTGCCCTTAATATTTCCCAGCATCAGGGTCTTTTCAAATGAGTCAGCTCTTTGCATCAGGTGGCCAAAGTACTGGAGTTTCAGCTTCAACATCAGGCCCTCCAATGAACACCCAGGACTTATCTCCTTTAGGAGGGACTGGTTGGATATCCTTGCAGTCCAAGGGACTCTCAAGAGTCTTCTCCAACACCACAGTTCAAAAGCATCAATTCTTCGGTGCACAGCTTTCTTTATAGTCCAACTCTCCCATCCATATATGACCACTGGAAAAACCATAGCCTTGACTAGACGGACCTTTTTTGGCAAAGTAATGTCTGGTTTACATTGACATTTATTTTATTCATGCTATTATCTGATTCTCTTTTGGAGTGATTTATGTAAGAAGTAATCTGCTTTTTCTTCTATGGAAGGCCCTTAAGGTGATTAAGCCCTCACAATCCTGCTCATAACTGACTTTCCAAGCCTCATTTGTCACTCTGTTCTCCTATAATCTTCATTCTCCACCATGCCAACCTACTTGACTTCCTTCTAACATGTACCTCCACACCCAAGTGCCATGATGTATGCTCTTTATCCTCTGTCGTGAATGTCCTGTTGTTTTCAGTGGCTAAATATTATCCCACTGTTTGAGATCCCATTGATTCCATGGGGTCAGGAGCTAGGTTTTCCTGTCCTTCACTATCTTCCAGAGTTTGATTAAAGTCATGTCCATTGAGTCAGTGATGCCATCCAACCATTTCGTACTCCGTCGACTCCTTCTCCTCCTGCTCTCAATCTTTCCCAGTATCAAGGTCTTTTCCAATGAGTCAGCTCCTCCCATCAGGTGTCCAAAGTTCTGGAGTTACAGTTTCAGCATCAGTCCTTCCAGTGAAAATTCAGGGTTGATTTCTTTAGAAATGATTGGTTTCATCCCCTCGCTGTTCAGAGGATTTTCAAGAGTATTCTCCAGCACCACAGTTCAAAAGCACCAATTTTCAGCACTCAACCTTCTTTATAGTCCAGCTCTCACATCCAATATGACTACTGGAAAAACCAAATCTTTGACTATATGGACCTTTGTCAGCAAAGTAATGTCTCTGATTTTTAATACGCTGTCTAGGTCTGTCATAGCTTTTCTTCCAAGGAGCAAGGGTCTTTTAATTTCATGGCTGCGATCACTGTTGCAGTGATTTTGGAGCCCAATAGAAGAAAATCTGTCACTGTTTCCATTATTTCCCCAACTAATTGCCATGAAATGGTGGAACCAGATACCCTGATCTTAGTTTTTTTGAGTGTTGAATTTTAAGCCACCTTTTTCACTCACTCCTCTTTTACCTTCATCAAGAGGCTCTTCAGTTCCTCTTCATTTTCTGCTATTAGAGCAGAATTATCAGCATATCTGAGGTTGATATTTCTCCCAACAATCTGGATACAGGCTTGTGATTCATCCAGCCCAGCATATTGCATTATGTACTCTGCATATAAGTTAAATAAGCAGGGTGACTATATACTGCCTTGACATACTCCTTTCCCAATTTTGAACCAGTCTATTGTTCCATGTCCAGTTCTAACTGCTGCTTTTTGACCCACATACAGGTTTCTCAGGAGGCAGGTAAGGTGGTCTGGTATTCCCATCTCTTTAAGAATTTTCCACAGTTTGTTGTGATCCACACAGTCAAAGGCTTTAGTATAGTCAATGAAGCACAAGTAGACATTTTTCTGGAATCTCCTTGCTTTTCCTAAGATCCAAAGGATGTTGGCAATTTTATCTCTGGTTCCTCTGCTTTTTCTAAATCCAGCCTGTACATCTGGAAGTTCTCAGTTCACACATTGTTGAAGGATTTTGAGCATTTCTTTGCTAGCATGTGAAATGAGTGCAACTCTATGGTAGTTGGACATTCTTTGGCATTGCCTTTCTTTGGGATTGGAATGAAAACTGACTTTTTCCAGTCTGTCGCCACTGCTGAGTTTTCCAAATTTGCTGACATATGAAGTGCAGCACTTTAACAACATAATCTTTTAGTATTTGAAATAGCTCAGCTAGAATTCCATCACCTCCACTAGCTTTGTTGGCAGTAATGCTTCCTAAGGCCCACTTGACTTCACACTCTAGAATGTCTGGCTCTAGGTGAGTGACCACACCATAGTGCTTATCCAGGTCATTAAGACCTTTTCTGCACAGTTCTTCTGTGTATTCTTACCACTTCTTCTTAATGTCTTCTGCTTCTTTTAGATCCATATTTTTTCTGTCCTTTATTGTGCCCTTCTTTGCATGAAGTGTTCTCTTGCTATCTCTAATTTTCTTGAAGAGATTGCTAGTCTTTCCCATTCTATTGTTTCCCTCTATTTCTTTTCATTGTTCACTTAAAAAGGCTTTCTTATCTCTCCTTTTCTTTGCAACTCTGCATTCAGATGGGTATATCTTTCCTTTTCTCCTTTGCCTTTTGCTTCTCTTCTTTTCTCAACTATTTGTAAGGCCTCCTCAGACAACCATTTTGCCTTGTTAATTTCTTTTTCTTTGGGATGGTTTTGGTCACTGCCATCTGTACAATGTTAGGAACCTCTGTCCATAGTTTTCAGGCAATCAGATCTAATCCCTTGAATCTATTTGTCACTTCCACTGTATAATCAAAAGGGATTTGTTTTAGGTCATACCTAAGTGGCATGCTGGTACTTTCAATCAAAACTTTATCCTTCAAGGCTTAGCTCAAACATTTCAAGTCTTTTATAATCCTCCCTCCTATCCCAAATTTAAATTCCAGTTTATCACTTCTGCTATACAGAGAATTCATATCTTTACTACCATCCAAATTACACCAGGGATGCTCATTTATGTCCATGTCCACCCAGCTTGTTATTATCCTCCAGTACTGAGCCCATCGTCTAAAACTGTACACAACATACATCACAGAAACCAGCACATGGTAGGTGGTTAACAAATGCTGGTAGAAATAGAACAAAGAGATAACTTCTAGGACATGTTAATTTAGCACTAAAATTCTGATACAGCAAATAGTATTTTCATGGTGATGTCCATGAGACAATATGATCCTATGTTTTGGTTCATGCCTGCTATCCCAGCACAATTATTAAGATGTTCCGCTTTCACTCTCAAAATGATCTAGGAGGGTAAATTACATGATTACTTTGTCATTAGCCTAGGTACACTTCTTAAGGTTCATTTATAGCAGGATCTGGAAAAATGCTGCCTCTGGTTTTCATTTTATCCCACTTGTTTCATCATATAGCTAGCCAGATATCATTTGGTACACATCAGATTCAAATAAACACATTAGTCCATTTTTCTATTTTAAAAACGATTTTTCACTTGCCTTCTTAATATGAAGAATATAGAGCTTATAAGAAAGAGGCTTCACAAGATCAGTCCAAGCAAATATATGCCACGCATTCTTGGACAATTTAGCAGACAAGCAAAATAAAAAGTGTGCTATTCTTAAGAGGGAAAATAATGGTACCTGACATCTAGAAAGGGATTGAGTCAACCATTCATTATTAATACAGATTCCTAAAAGCAAACATGAGAATTACTAATTTTTTCATCAGCTAAAAATAGCAAGGGGAGGAGAATATTTTAATTACTATTGAAATATAGTTTATTAATAATGTTGTATGAATTTCTGCTGTACAGCAAAGTGATTCAGCTATAAATATCCCTACATGGGGAATTTTTGCTGAACTTCATAGTTATTGGGAAACCCATTTTACTGGCTAGGTTGAATCTGTGTCTTTCTGATTCAGGACTTGGTTCTGTGTCTGTCTGATTCCATAAGCCATACTGCCTGGAAAGGTTAATTGGATCTGTTTTATTTTATTTGCTAGATGATGGAGAACAAGTTTCTAAGCAAGGGTTACTATGATTAAAAGCATTATTTTATTTAGTTAGTTATGGGCCACTCAGCATGGCTTGCAGCATTTTAGTTTCCCAACCAGGGATAAGACCCAGGGCCCTGGCAATGAAAGTGCTGTGTCCTAACCATTGGACCACTAGGGAATCCCTAGAGGCATGATTTTAAAAGATGAGCATGATAGTGTCCCTAGAGGATAGCAGGTGTATTTAATGTAGCTCAGACAGTAAAGAACCTGCCTCCAATGTGAGAGACCCAGGCTTGATTCCTGGGTCAGGAAGATCCCCTGGAGAAGGGTATGAAACACTGGCTTAGATGCCCCGTGGCATGTGGGATCTTCCTGGACCAGGGATCGAACCTGTCAGTCAGTTCAGTTCAGTCGCTCACTCATGTCCAACTCTTTGCAACCCCATGGACTTCAGCACACCAGGCCTCCCTGTCCATCACCAACTCCCAGAGTTTACTCAAACTCATGTCCATCGAGCCAGTGATGCCATCCAACCATCTCATCCTCTTTCGTCTCCTTCTCCTTCTACCCTCAATCTTTCCCAGCATCAGGATCTTTTCAAATGAGTCAGCTTTTTGCATCAGGTGGCCAAAGTATTGGAGTTTCAGCTTCAACATCAGTCCTTCCAATGAACATCCAGGACTGATCTCCTTTAGGATGGACTGGTTAGATCTCCTTGCAGTCCAAGAAACTCTTCAGAGTTTCACCACAAAACACCACAGTTCAAAAGCATCAATTCTTCAGTGCCCAGCTTTCATTATAATCCAACTCTCACATCCATACATGACTACTGGGTAAACCATAGCCTTGACTAGATGGATCTATGTTGGCAAAGTAATGTCTCTGCTTTTTAATATCCTGTCTAGGTTGGTCATAACTTTTCTTCCAAGGAGTAAGTGTCTTTTAATTTCATGGCTGCAGTCATCATCTGCAGTGATTTTGGAGCCCCAAAAGATAAAGTCTGCTACTGTTTCCCCATCTATTTGCCATGAAGTGATGGAACCAGATGGAACCAGATCTTAGTTTTCTGAATGTTGAGCTTTAAGCCAACATTTTCACTCTCTTTCACTTTCATCAAGAAGCTCTTAGTTCTTCTTTGCTTTCTGCCATAAGGGTGGTGTCATCTGTATATCTGAGGTTATTGGATATTTCTCCCTGCAATCTTGATTTCAGCTTCTGCTTCCTCTAGCCCAGAGTTTCTCATGATGTACTCTGCATATAAGTTCAAGTGCAGTACAAACAGGCTTTCCTGGATTATACTTTGGACAAATGGGACAAATGAGATTGGCACTTTTTGCAGCCTTATTAATGTTTCCCTACTAATATTGATTCATAGAGTCTATCATTTTGTCATGAGCCCAGTGTCTTAATGTATGTACAGTGGTGAGGAGTGGGAATGTTGGAGTTTCCAAAAGATAGAGTTGTTATTTGGTCGAAACCAGAGCTTTTTATTTTCATAAAACCAACAACTGTTCAATTTCCAATCTTGGTTTTCCTTTTCTGAGGCTAATTATTGGGTGTCTCTACTCAGTTTTTCTAAATTATCATTTGGGGAAATGTTCTTTTAGACTGTAACAAAGGTTTAGCTACTGTTGGTTCCTTTAATGGCAGCATTCCTTGCAATAATATCAGCAAGGTGATTTTCCCTAGATTCTAAGAGTCAAGTTTAGAATGTCCCAGAATCTCAATAATAGCAAAAGTGTCCGGTAGAAATATTTTATTTGATAACTCCTGAACATAAGAGCCAATTTTAATTTCATTTCCATTGGAAGTAAGAAACCCACATGGTTTCTACAATATTCCAAAAGCATATCTACTATCCTTATAAACATTGGCAGTTTTGTCTTTGGCTGAACTACAAGCCCACGTAAGAGCATATAATTCAACGTGTTGGGCTAAAATACCCATAAGTAAAGATGCTGCCTCAACATCAAAAGGAGTTGTAATAGTATTTGTGCATGCTCAGTGGTGTCCAACTCTCTGTGATCCCATGGACTTTAATCTTCTAGGTTCCTCTGTCCATGCGATTTCCTAGGCAAGAATACTGGAGAGGCTTGCCATTTCCTACTCCAGGAATCTTCCTGACCCAGGGATCGAACCCACATCTCCTGCAGCTCCTACACTGGGAGGTGAATTGTTTATCACTGAGCCACCTGGGAAGCCCTGTAATAGCATCGTTGTTGTTGTCTGTTTAGTTGCTAAGTCATGTCTGATGCTTTTAGACCGCATGGACTATAGCCCACTAGGGACTTCCTAGGCAAGAATACTGGAGTGGGTTGCCATTTCCTTCTCCAGGATGTAAAAGCATAACCAGGAAAATAGTCGTCATTGTTACCTTTTAAGTGTGAACCATGATAAGTCAATGTTACCTGACAGAATATCCTGTAGATTATTATGAGGAGTCAAGAGGTGGTCTGTCAGTGTTAAGCAGTTGTGAGAGACTTGTCAGTGATGGAGGAAAAAAAAGTAGTCAGATTAAGGTTATTACAACGTAAAGAGTTATGAGAGAGGCAGCTGACAAAAGGGGACTTTGTAGGAGCTGAGGCAGCTGGTTTAGAAATGTTGAATGTTATGAGAATTCATGAAAGCTTCCACTGCATGAGGTACTGAAGTAGCTAAAGGAGATCCCGCAAAAACTTTCTTGAAGGTCCTAATGGAAAGGCAGTGGCCATAATGGCTCTAAGACAAGGCACACAGCCCTATGCCACAGGGTTCAGTTGCTGGCTTTAACACCTTATGTGTTGATATTAGTCCTGGTGGTTTTGGATGAGTATTCTAAGAACATTCTCTTCCTTTTCATATAAAAAAAAAAAAAGAAAAAGGGAATCTGATAACTGAGATGCTCAAGAGCAGGGAGGTTCCTCAAATTCTCCCTAAGATGTTGAAAGCTCAGTTGGCCGGTTCTTCCCATGAAACTGGGCCCAAGTTGTTATTGTTTAGTAAAACAGACAGAGGCTTGGCTGTTAAGGAAGAAATTCAGAATCGACTTCAGGAATAACCAATTAGCCTGAGAAAATCTCATAGTAGTTCTTAGTTTGGGGCTTGGGGAAACTTAGGACACCATGAAGTATATCTGGATCTATGTTCTGGTATCAGATGCCCTAACTATCAAACCTGAATTTCAGCAAACTGCAATTTTTCTTTGGTGATGTTTTGTCCCTTTAAGGATAAAAGCTTTAGCAAGTGGATGCTGTCTTCCTGTGAGGAGGCTTGGGTAGAGCAAAGAAGCAAATCATCCACAGAGTGCAACAAAGTCGTGCCTCTAGGGAGCTTTATGCCATCCAGATCAGCTTTCAGAATTTGAGAGAAATAAGAAAGACTCTCAGTAAAACCCTGAGGTTTTGCTGTCCAGTTGAACTGTTTTTCTTCCAAAGTGAAGGCAAAAAAGTATTGGCTACCTTCATCAATTGGAATACCAATGAATGCACTGCAAAAATCAATTACAGTAAAGAATATGCTTCCAGTAGGGATGGATCTTAGTAAAGTATGAGGGTGAGGAACAGCTGGATGTTGACAGATAACAATGTTGTTTATGGCTTGCTTCCCAGGTGGCTCAGTGGTAAAGAATCTGCCTGCAATGCATGAGACCTAGGTTAGATCCCTAAGTTGGGAAGATTCCCTGGAGAAGGAAATAGGAACCCACTCCAGTATTCTTGCCTGAAAAATCCCATAGACAGAGGAATCTGGCAGGCTACAGTCCACAGGGTCGCAAAGAGTCAGACACAACTGAGAACACACAATGTTGTTTATTGCTTGGAGGTCCTGGAAGAACCTCTGCCCTTGGCCCTTAGCTTTTTCACCAGTAAAAAGAGAGTGTTACAGAGGCTACTACAAGGAATAATGAGGCCTTGAACAATGTAATTTACTATGGGCTTTATGCCCTGAAGGTCTTCTTTAATTACAGGGTATTGATTAATTTTAGGAAGACATTTCAAGGGATATATTTGAATCTGAAGGGAGGTGCACCGTGAATTTTGCCCATATCAGTTGAAGATTTTGGTCATAAGGAAACTGCTAACTGATTCAATTGGAACAAATGATCAGTGTTTCCAGAATCAGCTCTACTACAGAGATGGAAGAAATAAGAGGTGTCAAAGGTTCATTTAATTTATCTGGTTGTTTACTTTTATGACTCCTATCAAATTCTAGAATTATTTCTCCCTTTTGGGAGAAAGAAATTATGGAATGATATTTCTTTGAGAAGTCTCAGCCTAGAAAATTGGATAGGGTTAGAGGAATAGTGTATCGCTCAAAGGGGCTAAAAAAAAAAAAATAGGTTCAGAGACATGAACCTCTTAAGGCACATTAGAGATCCCCACTATTTCAAATGTTTTAGCACTCTGAGGTGGTGGCTGCTTTATAGTAGTGAGGTTGAGCACCAAGGGTATAGTTCTAGTGTCAGTTAGGACTGGAAGAGATTCAGCCCCAATCTGGGGAAATGTTTCACCAAGCCAATTAGGAGAAAGGATTGGGAAAAGCCCTCATATTTACTCAGAGTCTTGTCATTGAGAGTTGGGAGGACTTCAGAAAGGCAATTAGAGGGCTAAAGGTGCCTAAAACACTTAAATTTGTAACCACTCTTTCCCAATGTCCTGACTCTTTGCAATAATAGCAGAAACTAGGGCAGTTAGTTTCATTTAGGAGCCTTCAATTCCTACAGTTGAAAGTTAAGAATTTTGATGGTCTTCCTTGGAGGGGACTCATCTAAAGTCTAAGAGAGCTGGTTTGCCATATTAATTAACTCTGGACATAGTTTCCCATTCTATCTGGGTCCTTTTTATTAGAAGTGAAAGGTCCCAGTTCAGCCCATTAATAAACACAGTTAAAAGCAACCTAGGTGAAATCAACATCTGTAAGAAGACCAGAATTTTTCTTTCCTTACAAACTATCTGAAGTCAACTGCAATAGTCATGAGCAGGTTCAGCAGATTTTTTTTTTCCTTTTTCTTTTCTTTCTTTCTTTTTTTTTTTTTTTTTTTGGAGCAGAGAAAGGTTTATTGCAAGGGCCAAGCAAGGGGAATGGGGGTGGCTCATGCTCAAAAGACCCAAACTCTGGTTCATCAGAATTTTGTATGTGAGGTTGAATTTTGTTTCAATCAGCAAGCTTGGGAAAAGCCCTTGGAATTGCTCAAGGAAGTCATATAGGAACAAGCCAGATTGTATAGTAAGTTAGTAGGCTAGTATTTCTGTTGTAATTCTAAAAACGCTTTAGGATTTTACCAGTTAGTGATTTGCATTCAAGGCTGGGCCTGGCCTTCACCAACAAGCATGAGAACTACTTGATACAAGTCGGAGAAATCAGGCTGTTAAGTCTGAATGACTCTATTAAATTTCTCAGTAAATCTGTGAAGATCTTCAGTTACTTTGGGAAAATCTTGACTATGATTCACAGTTCAGCTTTAGTACAGGGAATGTAAGAAATTAAGGTGTTAGCCTGTGGATCCTCAGAAGGATTAATTTTAAATGATCAGGTTCTGACAAGTTCAGAGGAAAAGGCAAGAGATAAGTTTCAGAGAAAGGAGGAAGTTCAATGAAAGAATTAGTATAGGAAATTGAGAGTATAGAGGAGCTGCAGGCAGTGGAGAAGGGAAAGAATAAAATGTCACTGGAGGCAGAGTTTGACATGTGAAGCTGAGAGAGAGAGACAAGATGGCACTGGAGGTGGTGAGTGCTTGCAATACTAAGTCACTTCAGTCATGTCCGACTCTTTTGTGATCCCATGGACTGTAGCCCACCTGGCTCCTCTGTCCATGAAATTCTCCAGGCAAGAATACTGGAGTGGGTAGCCATTCCCTTCTCCAGGGGATCTTCCCAACCCAGGGATTGAACCCTCATCGATTATGTCTCGTGCATTGGCAGGCAGGTTCTTTACCACTAGCGCCACCTGGGATGAGCCTGAGACAAGCAAGAAGCAGAGCCTGAGGCTTCAGGGGCCATTTTATCTTTAAGTGTTTATTTGCCTCAGTTAATCTTAAGATTACATTTCGAAGAGAGGCAATTATAGGGTCGTGACAATGTTTGGAAGCCTCAAAATACCAATCTACCAATCAGAACAGGCATTTCATTCAGTTGTGGAAACTTTTTTGAGCTATTATAGCTCAACTTTAGGACTTCCCTCATAGCTCAGTGGGTAAAGAATCTGCCTGAAATGCAGGAGACCTGACTTTGATCCCTGGGTCAGGAAGATCCCCTAGAGAAGGAAATGGCAACCTACTCCAGAGTATTCTTGCTTGGAGAATCCCATGGACAGAGGAGCCTGGCAGGCTACAGTCCATGGGGTCGCAGGAATCAGGAGTCAGACACAACTTAG
Organism: Bos grunniens; assembly: GCF_055505025.1. Classification (NCBI taxonomy): domain Eukaryota; kingdom Metazoa; phylum Chordata; class Mammalia; order Artiodactyla; family Bovidae; genus Bos; species Bos grunniens. The sequence continues at coordinate 117,285,322 of NC_141194.1, read as the reverse complement.
TGACTAAACCACCACCAACCCAACTTTGTTTTAAAGATATTAAGTTTAAGGCCATTAAAACTTTAAATTTCCTTTGATGACGTCAGTCCATTCAATTAGATATGGGCAGGAAGGACTGTGGTTTTTAAACATAAAAATCTGCCAGAGTCCCTGTGTGGGGGGAGCACCCTCAAAATATTTAGATAACTGGGATCCCATTTCTCAGATGTTTCTCTCTGGAGTAAAGGAACAAGTTTCAAAAGTTCAAAGCAAACAGCTTGGAAACTGATACCAGCCAATTTTAAGGAAACTGCTTGGTCCCAGAGCAACTAAGCCAGTTGCTCTAAACCTCTTCAGCCAGTTTCCAGAGAATACCCCCTTTTCCAAAGCAACGAGCCAAGGGCTTCTCAGCCAGCTTCAGTTGAAGCAGTCTGATCTCAAATCAGACAAAAAAGCCAAATGAGTACTCACAGAACAAGACCTTAACCAGAAAGAACAAAACCTTAAAATAGGTCCTGAATAAAGCCTGGAGAGCTTTCAATGCAAAGAGAACATGAGCTTAGAGCCAGGAGAAATACTTAACTTCAAATCCAGGACTGCTGAGAAAAGCATTGAGCACAATGAGTTCAATTTGTAGGGTACCACACCTGTTTGCTCACTGGACCTGGAATCATGGTGAGTTTCCTCTGCTGAGCATTACCAGGAAAGAAGAGGAGTCTGTCTTCTTCTTAGACCCTGATATGGTCACAGGGCATGAGAGGACCCTGTTCTAGTCTCCTGACTCTATTTAATTGAGGTTTCTCTTTATTATTATTATTATTTTACAATTGACCTAAAGGTTGATTCTTAGGGTGCCAAGGACCTAGGTATGCTTTCTCTACTAATATCCATTGAATTCACTGCATCAACTAGTTTTAGGGAAAGTTGTACTATAGCCTGTATTTAATATATGAAGTATCCAGATTTGGCAATATTTCATTGAACTGCCACAAATGTACTGATTTTTTTTGGCTAAAGTGAATAGATTTTCTGAAATCATGTTAATTCCATCAGGATAGAAGTATGCTTAAACCAAGATACTGTATTGATTGTAGATATATTCATAACATACCTATCATGAAATTTACCCAAATAATAAAAGAGGATTATAAATACACACTTTGATGATTTGAACATGAATATTAGTAACACATTTGGGTACCAAAGTGTTCTGTATTAATTCAAACACTGGAATACCTCTTATTAATACATACAAGACATGATGTTCAGAACTATGAAGCAGTCTCTTTTCTTAGCTGCAAACAGAGTTATCTTATTCACTTCTGAATCCTCAACATTTAACTCAGTGCCTGGCACTTCATTATGACAAGTAAGAATGGATTAACTATGTAAATAAGTAAGAGAAGTGAAAACGAAATGATGGGAGAGTTCAGAGCCAGCACTACCCCCTTGCATGTTCAAGAGTGTTTGTGTAGGCCCACAAAGAACGCTGTCATGCTTAATGTGATGTGCCCAGTTACCAAGTCTAACACTAGTCTAGGTGTAGATGAGGAGGTATTTTGTAGCTGTGGTTAATATTTATAATTAGTAGACTTTAAGTAAAGGAGTCTATCCTCAAAAATATAGATGGGCCTTATCTAGAAAGCTGAAAGTTCTGAAGAGTAAAATTGAGATTTCCATTAAGAAGAAACTCTGCCTCAACATTTCAGCCTGAGTTTCAAATTCCACAACTGCATAATGGGTTTCCCCAGTGGCCCAGTGGTAAAGAAACCACCTGCGAATGCAGGAGACAGAAGAGACACAGGTTTGATCCCTGGGTCAGGAAGATCCCCTGGAGAAGGGAATGGCAACCCATTTCAGTATTCTTGCTTAGAGAATTTCATGGACAGAGGAGCCTGGTGGGCTACAATCCATAGGGTTACGAACAACTGGACATGACTGAGCAACAGTTGGACATGACTAAGCCAAAGCCAGACATTGTGGAATGTGAAGTCAAGTGGGCCTTAGGAAATATCACTATGGACAAAGCTAGTGGAGGTGATGGAATTCCAGTTGAGCTATTTGAAATCCTAAAAGATGATGCTGTGAAAGTGCCATACTCAATATGCCAGAAAATTTGGAAAATGCAGCAGTGGCCACAGGACTGAAAAAGGTCAGTTTTCATTCCAATCACAAAGAAAGGCAATTCCAAAGAATGCTCAAACTACCACACAATTGCACTCATCACAAAGGCTAGCAAAGTGATGCTCAAAATTCTCCAAGCCAAGCTTCAACAGTACATGAACTGTGAACTTATAGATGTTCAAGCTGGATTTAGAAAAGGCAGCAAAACCAGAGATCAAATTGCCAACATCTGTTGGATCATTGAAAAAGCAAGAGAGTTCCAGAAAAACATTTAATTCTGCTTTATTGACTATGACAAAGCCTTTGACTGTGTGGATCACAACAAACTGTGGAAAATTCTGAAAGAGATGGGAATACCAGACCACCTTACCTACCTCCTGAGAAATCTGTAGGCAGGTCAGGAAGTAACAGTTAAAACTGGACATGTAACAACAGACTGGTTCCAAATCAGGAAAGGAGGACATCAAGGCTGTATTTTATCACTCTGCTTATTTAACTTATATCCAGAATACATCATGAAAAATGCTGGGCTTGATGAAGCACAAGCTGGAATTAAGATTGCCGGCAGAAATATCAATAACCTTAGATAAGCAGATGACACCACCCTTGTGGCAGAAAGGGAAGAAGAACTAAAGAGCCTCTTGATGAAAGTGAAAGAGGAGAGATAAAAAGTTGGCTTAAAACTCAACATTCAGAAAACTAAGATCATGGCATCTGGTCCCACCACTTCATGGCAAACAGATGGGGAAACAATGAAAACAGTGATAGACTTTATCTTTTCGGGCTCCAAAATCACTGCATATGGTGACCGCAGCCATGAAATTAAAAGAAGCTTGCTCCTTGGAAGAAAAGTTATGACCAACCTAGACAGCATATTAAAAAACAGAGACATTACTTTGCCAACAAAGGTCCATCTAGTCAAGGCTATGGTTTTCCCAGTAGTCATGTATGGATGTGAGAGTTGGACTAAAAAGAAAGCCGAGCGCCGAAGAATTGATCCTTTTGAACTGTGGTGTTGGAGAAGACTCTTGAGAGTCCCTTTGATAGCAAGGAGATCCAACCAGTTCATCCTAAAAGAAATCAGTCCTGAATATTCATTGGAAGCACTGATGTTGAAGCTGAAACTCCAATACTTTGGCCACCTGATGCAAAAAACTAACTCACTGGGAAAGACCCTGATGCTGGGAAAGATTGAAGGGGAGGAGAAGGGGACAACAGTGGGTGAGATGGTTGGATGGCATCACAGACTCAATGGACATGAATTTGAGTAGGCTCTGGGAGTTGGTGATGGATAGGGAAGCCTGGCATGCTGCAATCCATGGGGTTGTAAAGAGTTGGACACGACTGAACTGAACTGAACTGAGCAACAAAACAACAACATTCCCTCTCTGAACCAGGAAGAAAAGGATAGCTGTAAATGTTTAGAAAGTCTTATCAATAGAGAAGACAAAGACCTAAATCTGCCTAACGACCTTACCCTTGTTCACTGGGCTTTTCCTGAAAACTGCGTAACTGATATCCCAACACCAACATCTTTGGTCATTACCTGTGGGTGATAGTTAAGGTGATGGTTTGCACCATTTGTGGGAGTCACCAGTTTTCCTGGGTCTTTCCCATGTGTAAGGAAGGCTACGTGTTATTAAGCTTCTGTTTGTTTTTCTCCTGTTTATCTGTCTTATATCACAGGGGGTCTCAGGTAAGAACCTTGAAGGAAAATCAGTTGTCACAAATGGCTGAATTTCCTTCTTTTTAAACTAAAGGTGAAATAATATTTCACTGTATCTACATCTATACATATTTTATGCATGTATGTGTATCTCACATTTTATTTTTCCATTCATCTTTTGAAGGACCTAAGGTCATCTCCATATTTTGGCTATTGTGAATAATGAACATAGGAATAAGGATCTATTCAAGACTGATTTTGTTTTCTTTGGCTATATATCCATGACTGGATTTAAGGGATTGGATGGTACTTCTGTCTTTAATTTTTAAAGGAATCTCCATACTGTTCTCCATAGTGGCTGTACCAACTTACATTCCCACCAGTAATGCAAAAGGGTTCTGTTTTCTCCATATCCTTACCAGCACTTGTTATCTCTTTTCTCTCTCTCTCTCTCTCTCTTTTTTTTTTTTTTTTTTGGCTGTGCTGGGTCTTCATTGCTCTGCAGGGGCTTTATCTAGTTGTGGCAAGTAGGGGCTACTCTCCAGTTATGGTGTATGGACTTCTCATTGTGGTGGCTTCTATTGCAGGGCATGGGCTCTAGGTATATGGGCTTCAGTAGTTTCTGTTCCCAGGATCTAGAGCCCTGGTTCAGTAGTTGTGGTGCACCAGCTTAGCTGCCCCATGACATGTGGTATCTTGCTGGACCAGGGATTGAACCCGTCAGTCAGTTCAGTTCAGTCGCTCACTCATGCCGGACTGTTTGAGACCCCATGGACTGCAGCACTCCAGGCCTCCCAGTCCATCACCAACTCCTGGAGTTTACCCAAACTCATGTCCATTGAGTCGGTGATGACATCCAACCATCTCATCCTCTGTCGTCCCCTTCTCCTCCCACCTTCAGTCTTTCCCAGCATCAGGGTCTTTTCAAATGAGTCAGTTCTTTACATCAGGTGACCAAAGTATTGGAGTTTCAGCTTCAACATCAGTGCTTCAAATGAGCACTCAGGACTGATCTCCTTTAGGATGGACTGGTTGGATCTCCTTGCAGTCAAAAGGACTCTCAAGAGTCTTCTCCAACACCACAGTTCAAAAGCATCAGTTCTTTGTAGCTCAGCTTTCTTTATAGTCCAACTCTCACATCCATACATGACTACTGGAAAAACCATAGCCTTTACTAGATGGACCTTTGTTGGCAAAGTAATGTCTCTGCTTTTTAATATGCTGTCTAGGTTTGTTATAACTTTCCTTCCAAGGAGTAAGCATCTTTTCCAATGAGTCAGCACTTTATATCAGGTGGCCGAAGTATTGAAGTTTGATCAAACCCATAGTTCCCTGCATTTGCAGGTGGTTTCTTAACCAGGGAAGTCCTCTGTTGTTTTAATGGTGGACATAATGAGGTGATTGCTCATTGGGGCTCTCATTTGCAGACAATATTTACTTTAAAAAATGAAGTTTAGCAAGTACCTGGCATATGCAGACATTCAATAAATGGTAGCTATACTATGAAAATAATAATTTGCTTTCATAGCTTACGATTATCACTTGATGATAAAATAAAAACATTATGTGCTCCATTCTAAAAACACAATTACAAAGAGACTCAGAAGCCATGCATTAGCCCAGTCATTCTCAGCTCTTGATGCCCATCAGAGCCATCCAGTTAGAGTATAAAAGTGTGTGATCCCAGGTGCCCTGGCTCCTCTTGCTTCCTCCATCCCTGACACACTCTGGCACCAATTGATCTTAGGGCAGCCATGGTTCTGATGTCCTCATCTGCTGCAGCCTCACTTTTCAGGTCTAGGAATTGATTCTATGAAGGTCTTTCCTCCCTTTGGAACCTCAGAGCTTCTTTTGACTCATCTCATTCAAAGAGCGACAGATTCTGCCCTCCAAGGGTTCAGTTCAGTTCAGCTCAGTTCAGTCGCTCAGTCGTGTCTGACTCTTTGTAACCCCATGAGCCGCAGCATGCCAGGCCTCCCTGTCCATCACCAAGTCCCAGAGTCCACCCAAACCCATGTCCATCGAGTCGGTGATGACATCCAACCATCTCATCCTCTGTCGTCCCCTTCTCCTCCTGCCCTCAATCTTTCCCAGCATCAGGGTCTTTTCCAATGAGTCAGCTCTTCGCATGAGGTGGCCAAAGTATTGGAGTTTCAGCTTCAACATCAGGCCTTCCAATGAACACCCAGGACTGATCTCCTTTAGGATGGACTGGTTGGATCTCCTTGCAGTCCAAGGGATTCTCAAGAGTCTTCTCCAACACCACAGTTCAAAAGCATCAATTCTTTGGCACTCAGCTTTCTTTATAGTCCAACTCTCACATCCATACATGACCACTGGAAAAACCATAGCCTAAAATAGATGGACCTTTGTTGGCAAAGTAATGTCTCTGCCTTTTAATATGGGTTTCTCCAATCAGTAGACCAGTTCAAGCCTCAAGTGATTCCAAAGGCAAGCAGCACTTTTTTAAGCTCCAACGAAGTGTAGAGTCCCTTTATCTCACTGCTTTAGTACTGCTGGGCTGTCAGAAAAGCAGAGTGACAGCACACCCTCTGCTCTCACCAGGGCTCCACTGGAGGCCTCAACTGCTTCCTGTTTGCCATGGCCACAGTAAGTGGCGAGGCAGGGAACAGTCAACTGAGAACAGAGATGTGACACGGTCAACAGGAGCAGCTCCTGCAGGATGACGAGTCTATAATATTAGTGTCATTAGCACTGGCCAACAGTACTCGGCTGCCTGGCCCGCACTGCCGTGTCCCATCCCCGTGAGCGGGGACACAAGCCAGCAGAGCGACATGCCTTTTGCATAGCCCCAGGGCCTGAAAAGACACACTCAAGGTTGAAAATGCTGGTTTATTGATCTGAAACAGGAACACTGGAAGGACTGTGAGAACTAAATCATTGTATTTCACCTCTAAAATCCAGCCATACCAGTGTCTGTGCCATTTATCTGCACACTGTCCATCCATGTGTACTCAGTGTATACACAGTACAGACTGTACACTCATAACCACTCCACAGGCAATTTTGGCTTTGGCTTTCCTTTCCTTATAAGTGTCTTTTAAGTCAGAGGTTGGCAAAGTCATCCAGTAAAGGTCTACATGGTAAACATTTTAGGCTTTGTGAGCACAGTTTCTCATAGCTGGTCACCTCTGCCATGGAAGCATGAAAGCAGCCAAAGAAGATACAAAAAGGAATGGCACTGCTTCCTTCCAATAAACATATATTTAGCAAAATAGGTAATGAGATGGATCTGGTCCCACTTGGCTATAGTCTGCTGACTCTGGTAGTAAAATTGGCTCCATATTTACCACTTTAAATAGTCAGATAATCTTCTTTCTAGTGGAGACACAAATTTATTTGAGTACTACTCTATTGCTGAGCATTTGGGCTTTTTCTTTTCTTTTTCTAGGAAGGTACAAGAATATAACCAACCATAAAATTCAAAAGCCATTGCTAAAGGTAGTGAAATGGAAAAGTTATATTTTGTTATTATTTTACTCAATGGATGGAAATGAAGCAGCACTTAAATGAGAAAGGAGGTCAACTCTTGATGTGGGAATAATATTCCAAGTGAGTCACTCACTAGTATAATACCTAGCCTGTCCATCTGCCGGTCTTCATGGATGCTGCCTCTACACTGGCCCTTCCACACCGCAAATTACACCCTGCAAAAAATAAGTCACCACATACCTTGTATGTGTCATCTAAGTGCATGAACAGTAGATAATATTACTGTGGCATGAGGCCAACTCAGAGGATTGAGAAAGGAGCTGAAATGTCCCAGGTTAGAAGGGAATCATTAATCTGACCCAGAAGATTATGGCAAGAAGCATTCCCTTAGGGCAATTTCAACACTGCAAGGCAAGGAGATCTGGCAACAGAGCAGTTCAGTAAAAAGTAAGCAGAGTTTTCTGGGAGATGCATGGAACACAATCTTCTTAAAAAATAAAACAAAAATCAACTAGTGTGTACCCAGAGAGCTCCTGTCTAGCTGCAGGGATGGACGTGAAGGTTAGGGCCGTGGCTGGGATTCACAGATATGTCTCTTGCCTATGGGTATGTTTCTAAGAGTGTATGGAGGGTGTGAGTCAAGACCAAGTGACCAAAATATTCTTTGGAGACATTGCCTGGGTTTAAATCCCAGCTCTAACACCTACAGATTGCATAACCTTGGGCAAGTCACACAAAACGTCTCTGTACCTAACCTTTTCATCTGTAAAATGGAGAATAAAAGTGTTTATCACACAGATCTTTCAGTTCAGTTCAGTTCAGTCCAGTCGCTCAGTCATGTCCGACTCTTTGCTACCCCATGAATTGCAGCATGCCAGGCCTCCCTGTCTATCACAAACTCCTGGAGTTCACTCAGACTCACATCCATCGAGTCAGTGATGCCATCCAGCCATCTCATCCTCTGTCGTCCCTCCTCCTCCTGCCCCCAATTCCTCCCAGCATCAGAGTCTTTTCCAATGAGTCAACTCTTCGCATGAGGTGGCCAAAGTACTGGAGTTTCAGCTTTAGCATCATTCTTTCCAAAGAAATCCCAGATCTGATCTCCTTCAGAATGGACTGGTTGGATCTCCTTGCAGTCCAAGGGACTCTCAAGAGTCTTTTCCAACACCACAGTTCAAAAGCATCAATTCTTCGGTGCTCAGCCTTCTTCCCAGTCCAACTCTCACATCCATACATGACCACAGGAAAAACCATAGCCTTGACTAGATGAACCTTTGTTGGCAAAGTAATGTCTCTGCTTTTGAATATGCTGTCTAGGTTGGTCATAACTTTCCTTCCAAGGAGTAAGTGTCTTCTAATTTCACGGCTGCAGTAACCATCTGCAGTGATTTTGGAGCCCCAAAAAATAAAGTCTGACACTGTTTCCCACCTATTTCCCGTGAAGTGATGGGACCAGATGCCATGATCTTCGTTTTCTGAATGTTGAGTTTTAAGCCAACTTTTTCACTCTCCACTTTCACTTTCATCAAGAGGCTTTTTAGTTTCTCTTCACTTTCTGCCATAAGGGTGGTGTCATCTGCATGTCTGAGGTTATTGATATTTCTCCTGGCAATCTTGATTCCAGCTTGTGTTTCTTCCAGCCCAGCGTTTCTCATGATGTACTCTGCATAGAAGTTAAATAAGCAGGGTGACAATATACAGCCTTGATGAACTCCTTTTCCTATTTGGAAACCAGTCTGTTGTTCCATGTCCAGTTCTAACTGTTGCTTCCTGACCTGCATACAGATTTCTCAAGCGGCAGGTCAGGTGATCTGGTGTTCCCATCTCTTTCAGAATTTTCCACAGTTTATTGTGATCCACACAGTCAAAGGCTTTGGTATAGTCAGTAAAGCAGAAATAGATGTTTTTCTGGAACTCTCTTGCCTTTTCCATGATCCAGCACATGTTGGCAATTTGATCTCTGGTTCCTCTGCCTTTTCTAAAACCAGTGATATATAACATATATACAAATTGTGTGCATATATATGCATATACACATGGATGTGACAGTTGAACCTTAACGGAGGCTGAGCACTGAAGAATTGATTCTTTCAAATTGTGATGCTGGAGAAGACTCTTGAGAGTGCTTTGGACAGCAAGGAGATCCAACCAGTCCATCCTAAAGGGAATCAACCATGAATATTCACTGGAAGGACTGATGCTGAAGCTGAAGCTCCAATACTTTGGCCACGTGATATGAAGAGCCGACTTGTTGGAAAAGACCCTGATGCTGGGAAAGATTGAGGGCCAGAGGAGAAGAGGGTGACAGAGGATAAGATATTTGGAAGGCATCACAGACTCAGTGGACATGAGTCTGAGCAAACTCTGGGATATAGTGAAGGATAGGAAAGCCTGGTGTGCTCCAGTCCATGGGGTCTCAAGGACTGGAGCATGACTTAGCGACTGAACAACAGCAATAAGAATATATATATGTATATGTGCATATGTGTGTGTGTGTGTGTGTGCATGTGTGTGTGTGTGTAGTGCCTGACACATGGGGCTTTATAAGCATTGTCAGAAAAAAAAATGTCTGGGGTGTCTGGGGACTTCCCTGGTGGTCCAGTGGCTAAGACTCCCCACTCCCAATGCAGGGGCCCAGGTTCAATCACTAGTCAGGGAGCTAGATCTCACATGTTGAAACTATTAATAAGTCTTTGCACGCTGAAACTAAAGATCCTGCAATTCACAGCTAAGACCCGGTACAGCAAAATAAATTCATTAAAAAAAAAAAAAAAAAAAAACTGGCTGTTATATATGACTTCCTCAGAAGCTGAGCAGACAGGGGAAGACAGAACCCTGACAGGGCTCAGCTGCATCCAGGGTTCCTTCTTCTACCAAACCCACCCCACTACCTCCCAGCTGTCTGACCATGGTTTATATGGTAAATGCCTATAAATAACCTGCTTTGTTCATGTGTTACTTTAGGATGTCTCATTTCATGGTCTGTTCCCTCTTCTCAAATGGACTCCACTCTTCAGAAGGCCTTCTTGGGGCCTTCTGATGGAATTTGCTCTCAACTCATAGGACGTGACAAGGGTGCAATACTCTTCATTAACCAGGAACTCGGTGAACAGAATGTTTATAATGTAAAACCAACAATGATATTGACACAGTTGTCCTCTGGTTTTCCTGAAGCTGATGTTAAGGTAACTTTCTGTCTGAGAAATTGGTCCATGAGGACAAGACTTAGTAGGGAGATCAGTGTGTATTGCTAAGTTGCTTTAGTCATGTCCAGCTCTGTGTGACCCTATGGAGTATAGTCCACCAGGCTCCTCTGTCCATGGGATTTCCCAGGCAAGAATACTGGAGTGGGTTGCCATGACCTCCTCCAGGGGATCCTCCTGACCCAGGGATCAAACCTGTGTCTCTTACATCTTCTGCATTGGCAGAAGCAGCCATAGATCATAGATCATAGGTCATAGCCATAGGTCATAGCCATAGGTCATAGTGGGTTGCCATGTCATAGGTCATAGCCATAGGTCATAGCCATAGGTCATAGGTCATAGCCATAGATCATAGCCATAGGTCATAGTGGGTTGCCATGACCTCCTCCAGGGGATCCTCCTGACCCAGGGATCGAACCTGCGTCTCTTACATCTTCTGCATTGGCAGAAGCAGCCATAGATCACTAGCGCCATCTGGGAAGCCCAGCAAAGAGGTCAGGGAGTCCCACAACACAAAGCCACTGCGAGTCACAATGACAACACTCCACATCAAGGCAAACCTGTGTAATTCTGTAGTGTTGACATGAATGCTGAAAATGACAATTCTTCTTTAGGTCTCTACCTTAAGAATGACAGTTAAATTATGGTAACATAACTGTGATATGTAAAGAAATAGTTATTTTCTATAACTCACAAATACAATAGGATTCATTCCAACCATATTTTCAAATTTTGTTGAGTTCAGATGAGGAAGAAGCAGGTCTCTTCCTCCTTAAATCAACAGAAGTTTTGACATCTGTAGCTGAGAAGTCAATGCATGAACCATCAGTGGTAACAAAGAATATTCTGGCCCTTGTTAAGCAACATACAATGAGAAAACTTAAAATCTCAAGTGGAAACATGGACCTGGGAGGACTGCAGTTTTTTTTGTACTGAGAGAAACAGACACCAGTGGTTTATGAAGCCCTTTTGAAGAAATACAGAGAAATGTGACTAAAAGTATCAAGCTCTATTGTAGCAGATAGATGAGTAGGGCACAGTCTTCATGCACTTTTACAGCCACAATTTCTGCTCACAAGTGGTCACTGTCACTAAATTGCTGAGACTGAGGAATAGGAATACGACCTATTACCAAAGTCAAGTGTTCAAATATTTCATAAGTGCTAATTCCCCAAATGCATGACTAGACACAAACTTCAGGTGTTAAAATATGTGATGAAGTTCATAACCTGCAAGATGTACAAGCATTAATATTAAAAGGTTGAGCAAACTTACAAATATTTATCATTAACTAAGTGCTGAATCTGTCTTTTTCACCCATACACACTGATACTGCAAACTAAGCATGAAACATTGAAACTGTATTAAAGACTGTGGAAAATAGGAACATTTCTCTGAAGAATGAGAGCTGGCCCACTTTCCAGATACTAACCTGAGGCTCTGCTGCACTACAAGATCCCCTGGGTCCGGATCCCACTTCAGAGTGAAGCCTGATGACACTCACACTTAACTCTGATGGTACTCAAGGCAGCTTAACACTTCCTGGCACTTTTCAAGAACCTTCCTTTTATCTTCCTGATTGACATGTAGTCTCCAAGGAGGACTTTCACTGAAGGTGCAGATTTCTGCAGGGCTTCTGGCTGCTACTCAGTCTCTACTGACCTCACCTTCTCCTCCACCTTTTCTCGCCTCTTTTAAGATCTGGTCAGTCTCACCTTTACCGAGCCAGCCTTCATCATCAGTACCCTGGATTTTGTTCTTCCTGCCAGCATTTGTGTCTGTGGCAGGTACACTGAGAATGGTACTGGTGACCTTGTCACCTGGAGGTCAGGAACATCACAGTAAAAGTATGAACTTGCTAAGCAGCTGCTTTTCCTTAAAGCCCTTTCTCCCTCATACACTTTTATTTATTTATTTAACTAAAAGAGTTGTCCAGTTGTTGAAGTCAGCCGGGGGAACATCTGGGTTTGCTTTGGAGAAACTGCAGTGTTTCTCTTGATACAGGATGTCACATTATTCCTGCTGTTTCAATGCCCAGAAGGAAAGGGGTAACAGCACTGAGCTGCTCTGTACATTCTATAATTTGTTGCCCGTGAGAAGCGCCTTCTGTGCTTCCGCACCACATGCTGCGAGGCCTCATCAGCGTGGGTGGTCGTGTTGAGCTCCTCTCCATTCAAGAAATCTTTCAGCAATTTCAGAATACAATTTGGGATACAAGTGGAACCACCCAATGGCACAATTCCATTGATCCAGCTCTTGGCAAATTGGGCACCTTTCAGAGATTTCTGTATGTGCTCCAAGGTCCCACGAAAGAGAAAAACACTGATCTGCTCAAAGAGAGCTCAGGAATTCAGTTCAGTTCGGTTCAGTCACTCAATCACGTCCGGCTCTTTGTGACCCCATGAATCACAGCACGCCAGGCCTCCCTGTCCATCACAAACTCCCGGAGTTCACTCAGACTCATGTCCATCGAGTCAGTGATGCCATCCAGCCATCTCACCCTCTGTCGTCCCCTTCTCTTCCTGCCCCTAATCCCTCCCAGCATCAGAGTCTTTTCCAATGAGTCATTTCTTCGCATGAGGTGGCCAAAGTACTGGAGTTTCAGCTATAGCATCATTCCTTCTAAAGAAATCCCAGGGCTGATCTCCTTCAGAATGGATGGTTGGATCTCCTTGCAGTCCACGGGACTCTCAAGAGTCTTCTCTAACACCACAGTTTAAAAGCAGCAATTCTTCGGTGCTCAGCCTTCTTCACAGTCCAACTTTCACATGCATACATGACCACAGGAAAAAGCATAGCCTTGACTAGATGGACCTTTGTTGGCAAAGTAATGTCTCTGCTTTTGAGCTCAGGAATTGGAAGGGCAGAAATCCACACCCTTAAAGAATGAGTCAGTTTCAATCCCAGGATGAGCAAAGAAGTTTCAATTACATTTTGCCTTCTAACAGGCAGCCTTGGGGCAGCACACTGCCTGCTTGTTGGGGGCTAGATCCTCCTTTGTTTGCATTTGAACTCCTCAACCAGCTGAATCATCATGAATTTACCAAAATTCTCAAAAGCCAGCTGGGTGTTACTAGCTGTGGATCTTCCTTCAAAGATGCCTGGATCTTCCTAAACATCCTGGATGTTTAGGATAGACACATTAAAGCTGCCACTATCTAAGTCAAAGACCAGTTCATTTCTCTTTTTTTCTATGACAACCTAGAGGGATGGGGTGGGAAGGGAGTCAGGAGGGGACCTTAAGAGGGAAGGGACACATTTATACCTGTGACCAATTCATGTTGATGCACGGCAAAAACCATCATAATATTGTAAAGTAATTATCATCCAATTCTTTTTTAAAAAATTAATTAATTAAAAAAAAAAAAGAAACTGTCAAAAAAAAAAGAAAAAAAAAAGAAAGGGGAAAAATCTTTCAGTGTTTGGAGTTTTTTTTTTTTTTTTTTTCAATCCAGCCAATGGAATATGCCTGCTGCAGTAAGCTCATTAATGATTCTCAGAATATTAAGATCAGTGACGATCCATCCATCTTTGGTGTCCTGACACTGTGAATCATTTAAGAAGGTTGGAACAGTAATTACTGCTAAAGTAATTTCGACCTTTTCCCCCCTAAATAGGTTCCAACAAACTTTCATCTTGCTTTGAACCATGGAATTGAGCTCCTCTGGGGGGTGGGGGTGGGGAGATATTATTTCCCCTATATTCTACAATTACTCTAGATGTTCCCTTTTCACAAATCACTTGGAAATGCCAGTGCTTTCTTCTGACTGAAATGTGACATCATCAAACTTGCAACCAATCAGCCTCTTGGGATCAAAGATGGTAACAGTGAGGTTCATTACCTCTTGGTTCTTAGCAACCTCACTGATGAGGTGTTCATTTTGTGAAAGCTACATGACTTGACTGATACAATTGCCTTTGTGATTGGCAATAATCTCTACTTTTCCACTCTGGAAGAATCAGTTCAGTGCAGTTCAGTCACTCACTTGTGTCTGACTCTTTGTGACCCCATGAACTGCAGCACCCCAGGCCTCCCTGTCTATCACCAACTTCCGGAGTCCACACAAACCCATGTCCATCGAATCAATGATGCCATCCAACCATCTTATCCTCTGTCATCCCCTTCTCCTCCTGCCCTCAATCTTTCCCAGCGTCAGGGTCTTTTCCAATGAGTCAGCTCTTCTCATCAGGTGGCCAAAGTATTGGAGTTTCAGCTTCAACATCAGGCCTTCCAATGAATACCCAGGACTGATCTCCTTTAGGATAGACTGGTTGGATCTCCTTGCAATCCAAGGGACTCTCAAGATTCTTCTCCAACACCACAGTTCAAAAGCATCAGTTCTTTGGCACTCAGCTTTCTTTATATTCCAACTCTCACATCCATACATGGCCACTGGAAAAACCATAGCCCTGACTAGACAGAACTTTGTTGGCAAAGTAATATCTCTGCTTTTGAATATGCTATCTAGGTTGGTCATAACTTTCCTTCCAAGGAGTAAGCATCTTTTAATTTCATGGCTTCAGTCACCATCTGTAGTGAGTTTGGAGCCCAGAAAAATAAAGTCAGCCACTGTTTCCACTGTTTCCCCATCTATCTGCCATGAAGTGGAAGAATCCTATTCGCTAATAAGTGGTAACCAGTTCAGTACAAAAGGCAGACATATTGAGTAAAGAAAGATAGGGAGAAAATGAGGCTGGAATAGTTTTAAAGAAATCAGTGTTGACAACAGCCTCTTGAAGTGAACCTCTACAGGAGGCCTATATCCTCTTGTTTCTCTATCACCTCCATTTCACTGTATTTCAGTCTTATGTGGGTCAAACTCAAATATAAATGCACTCAGTTTTGCAATTCATTCAGATGGTAATGTGTTCTACTTGTCTTCTATTGTCTGCAGACCTCCCCTGCATTTGTCAATAGATGTCTGGTTATAAGGTGACCACCAGTATTCTGAAAATGTTATCAAACCATCATGGCAACAAACAAGGTTTCCAAAGCCCCTGGAGACATTCTGGCTTCTCTCCTGCCCACATCCACTTTGTTTCTAGGTACAATCAATTTTTCCTCTTTGCATGTGTGCCATCCTACTGCCACCACTCTAGCTCAAAATTTTATTACTTCATGTTCAGATTACCACAGTAGCATTGCCACTAGTATTTTTCCTTTTTCTGATTTCATGACTTAGTCATCACCATCATTCATTTATCCATCCCTCCATCCATCTATTCATACATACATTCAATAAACACCAATGTTGTAACTGCCACTTCTTAAACACTGTGTTAGATACTGAAAGCAAGTGAAGTTAAAGTGTTACTTGCTCAGTTGTGTCCAACTCTTTGTGAATCCATGGCCTGTAGCCCACCAGGCTCCTCTGCCCATGTGATTTTCCAGGCAAGAACACTGGAGTGGGTTGTCATGCCCTTCTCCAGGGGATCTTCCTGACCCAGGAATCAAGCCTGGGTCTCTCATATTGCAGGCAGATTTTTTACTGTCTGAGTGACATTAAATACACCTGCTATCCTTTAGGGACACCATCATGCTCGTCTTTTTTTAAAATTTAAATTTATTTATTTTAATTGGAGGCTAATTACTTTATAATATTGTATTGGTTTTGCCATACATCCACATGAATCTGCCACGGGTGTACACGTGTTCCCCATCCTGAACCCCCCTCCCACTTCTCTCCCCATACCATCCCTCTAGGTCATCCGAGTGCACCAGCCCCAAGCATCCTGTATCCTGCATTGAACCTGGACTGGTGATTCATTTCTTATATGATATTATATATGTTTCAATGCCATTCTCCCAAATCATCCCACACTCTCCCTCTCCCACAGAGTCCAAAAGACTGTTCTATACATCTGTGTCTCTTTTGCTGTCTCGTATACAGGGTTATTGTTATCATCTTTCTAAATTCCATATATATGCATTAGTATGCTGTATTGGTGTTTTTATTTCTGGCTTACTTCACTCTGTATAATAGGCTCCAGTTTCATCCACCTCATTAGAACTGATTCAAATGTATTCTTTTTAATGGCTGAGTAATACTCCATTGTGTATATGTACCACTGATTTCTTATCCATTCATCTGCTGATGGACATCTAGGTTGTTTCCATGTCCTGGCTATTACAAACAGTGCTGCAATGAACATTGGGGTACACATGTCTCTTTCAATTCTGGTTTCCTCCGTGTGTATGCCCAGCAGTGGGATTGCTGGATCATAAGGCAGTTCTATTTCCAGTTTTTTAAGGAATCTCCACACTGTCTCCATAGTGGCTGTACTAGTTTGCATTCCCACCAACAGTGTAAGAGGGTTCCCTTTTCTCCACACCCTTTCCAGCATTTATTGCTTGTAGACTTTTGGGTCACAGCCATTCTGACTGGTGTGAAATGGTACCTCATAGTGGTTTTGATTTGCATTTCTCTGATAGTGAGTGATGTTGAGCATCTTTTCATGTGTTTGTTAGCCATCTGTATGTCTTCTTTGGAGAAATGTCTACTTAGTTCTTTGGCCCATTTTTTGATTGGGTCATTTATTTTTCTGGAATTGAGCTGTAGGAGTTGCTTGTATATTTTTGAGATTAGTTGTTTGTCAGTTGCTTCATTTGCTATTATTTTCTCCCATTCCAAAGGCTGTCTTTTCACCTTGCTTATAGTTTCCTTTGTTGTGCAGAAGCTTTTAAGTTTAATTAGGTCCCATTTGTTTATTTTTGCTTTTATTTGCAGTATTCTCGGAGGTGGGTCATAGAAGATCCTGCTGTGATTTATGTCAGAGAGTGTTTTGCCTATGTTCTCCTCTAGGAGTTTTATAGTTTCTGGTCTTATGTTTAGATCTTTAATTCATTTTGAGTTTATTTTTGTGTATGGCATTAGAAAGTGAAGGGCTGGGGAAAGATATTCCAGGCTTATCTTTTAAAATCATGCCTCTCGGGATTCCCTAGTGGTCCAATGGTTAGGACATAGCACTTTCACTGCCAGGGCCCTGGGTCTGATACCTGGTTGGGGAACTAAAGACGCTACAAGTCATGATGAGTGGTCAATAACTAACTAAATAAAATAATGCCTTTAATCATAGTAACCCTTGCTTAGAAACTTGTTCTCCATCACCTAGCAAATAAAATAAAACAGATCCAATTAACCTTTCCAGCCAGTAGGGCTTATGGAATTACACAGACGCAGATTCAATTCCTAACTAACATTGTAAATTTGTTAGTTTATTAGTGATTAGGCATATTTTTTTAACCTCCCTGTTCCTCAGTTTTCTTACCTTTACTGGCAGTGCCAAACATAGAATGATAAAGAATGAGAATATAATGAATTCTCAGACCAGATCAGTCACTCAGTCGTGTCCGACTCTTTGCAACCCCATGAAACGTCAGGCCTCCCTGTCCATCACCAACTCCCGGAGTTCACTCAGACTCACGTCCATCGAGTCAGTGATGCCATCCAGCCATCTCACCCTCTGTCATCCCCTTCTCCTCCTGCCCCCAATCCCTACCAGCATCAGAGTCTTTTCCAATGAGTCAACTCTTCCCATGAGGTGGCCAAAGTACTGGAGTTTCAGCTATAGCATCATTCCTTCTAAAGAAATCCCAGGGCTGATCTCCTTCAGAATGGACTGGTTGGATCTCCTTGCAGTCCAAGGGACTCTCAGGAGTCTTCTCCAACATCACAGTTCAAAAGCATCAATTCTTTGGTGCTCAGCCTTCTTCCCAGTCCAACTCTCACATCCATACATGACCACAGGAAAACCCATAGCCTTGACTAGATGAACCTTTGTTGGCAAAGTAATGTCTCTGCTTTTGAATATGCTGTCTAGGTTGGTCATAACTTTCCTTCCAAGGAGTAAGCGTCTTTTAATTTCATGGCTGCAGTCACCATCTGTAGTGATTTTGGAGCCCAGAAAAATAAAGTCTGACACTGTTTCCCCATCTATTTCCCATGAAGTGGTGGGACCGGATGCCATGATCTTCGTTTTCTGAATGTTGAGCTTTAAGCCAACTTTTTCACTCTCCACTTTCACTTTCATCAAGAGGCTTTTGAGTTCCTCTTCACTTTCTGCCATAAGACTGGTGTCATCTGCATATCTGAGGTTATTGATATTTCTCCCAGCAATCTTGAATCCAATTTGTGTTTCTCCCAGCCCAGCGTTTCTCATGATGTACTCTGCATATAAGTTAAGTAAGCAGGGTGACAATATACAGCCTTGACGAACTCCTTTTCCTATTTGGAACCAGTCTGTTGTTCCATGTCCAGTTCTAACTGTTGCTTCCTGACCTGCATACAAATTTCTCAAGAGGCAGATCAGGTGGTCTGGTATTCCCATCTCTCAGAATTTTCCACAGTTCATTGTGATCCACACAGTCAAAGGCTTTGGCATAGTCAATAAAGCAGAAATAGATGTTTTTCTGGAACTCTCTTGCTTTTTCCATGATCCAGAGGATGTTGGCAATTTGATCTCTGGTTCCTCTGCTTTTTCTAAAACCAGCTTGAACATCAGGAAGTTCACGGTTCACATATTACTGAAGCCTGGCTTGGAGAATTTTGAGCATTCCTTTACTAGCGTGTGAGATGAGTGCAATTGTGTGGTAGTTTGAGCATTCTTTGGCATTGCCTTTCTTTGGGATTGGAATGAAAACTGACCTTTTCCAGTCCTGTGGCCACTGCTGAGTTTTCCAAATTTGCTGGCATATTGAGTGCAGCACTTTCACAGCATCATCTTTCAGGATTTGGAATAGCTCAACTGGAATTCCATCACCTCCACTAACTTTGTTCGTAGCGATGCTTTCTAAGGCCCACTGGACTTCACATTCCAGGATGTCTGGCTGGATTCTAGATATAATCAAATAAAGATCCCTAAATAGACAGTTGGGGAAACTAAGTTGCAAGTTGGAAACTGAGTGGCCCTTGGTGTCACAGTGATTTGGTGGCAGAGTCCCCATCAAAACACTAAATGAAAGGAGACAGGAAATACTGAGGGCAGGAAGGCAGGGACCATTCCCAACCAGAAGAATATTTTTCCTTGGTGGTGTAGATTGCAAATATGTAGCAATGTTCTCAGTTTACAGGGAAAGGCTGTTTATTTTTCCCCTTCAAAAGGCCATGTTGCTGCTGCTGCTATTGCTGCTAAGTCACTTCAGTCGTGTCCGACTCTGTGTGACCCCACAGACGTCAGTCCACCAGGCTCCTCCGTCCCTGGGATTCTCCAGGCAAGAACACTGGAGTGGGTTGCCATTTCTTTCTCCAATGCATGAAAGTGAAAAGTGAAAGTGAAGTTGCTCAGTCATGTCCGACTCTTCGAGACCCCATGGACTGCAGCCTACCAGGCTCCTCCGTCCATGGGATTTTCCAGGCAAGAGTACTGGAGTGGGGTGCCATTGCCTTCTCCATGTAGTTGTTGATAAATCTTAAAAATGGCAAGCACAGCAAAAACTTAAGTGTAGGACATTAGGGTAAGTTACAGAGCATCTTCATTGAGGGCAAGATGGATTTGGATACAGTAGCTGGAATGAGAATGGAAGGAGTCATGGAACTAGAGAAGGTTAATGTTGGTCTGGTCTTCAAAAACCACTGGCTGTAAGCCAGGTGGATGATAGGTAAGAAAATTAAGGCCCAGAGAGGTCAGGAGATGGCCCTAGATTGCAGAGATACTTAGAGATAGAACTGGGATATCTGACTTTTTAAAATCTCGCAATGGCTTTATTTGACTACAGGGTTGCTGAGACAGAAATATTCGCATGTTTCAGCATTTGTTGACTATCTCAAACATGTAGATCACTGATAAGCTGATAAGAAAAGTTATTAAGTTATACTAGGGCTGAAGGCAGGCAGAGAGTAGAAGGAAAGAGAGCTGTTCGCATGTGGGGCCCGTCTGTCTGCACAGGCAGATCCTGTGAATGTGTGCACTCACAGCCAGCCGAGGCAGGGTGACTACAAAGGAGGTTATTACAGCGTGATTTAAAATTAAAATTTAATGTTATATTCAACATGAACGAGTTGAAAACATTCATAAATTTAATGAATCATCTAATTAAATACTGTATACAGAACAGTATGGAGCAGACTTGAAAGAAAACCTTAAGAGTTATTTGTATCCTTAAGTGCAATTAGCAAGTACTGTTTTAAAAAACAAAACCTTCTTGAATTTAATAAAGATTCTTTTTTCTAAAGCAGAAAATGTTGATTTCATAAACCATCTTTGTTTTCAGTGCTAAATAGTCAGATGAACTACAGTTAATACCAGCCACCCTATTGTCAGTCTAGACTCTGCCAAGCCCAGTTTCCTGCAGAATGATTACATGGATTTGTAGTCAAGTATCAGTATTGCATTGGGTTACAGTCCCACCATTTCATGGCAAATAGATGGGGAAGAAGAAGAAACAATGCAGATTTTATTTTCTTGGGCTCCAAAATCACTGCAGACAGTGATTGCAGCCATGAAATTAAAAGATGCTTGCCCCTTGGAAGGAAAGCTATGACAAATCTAGACAGCATAAAAAAGCAGATATATTACTTTGCCAACAAAGGTCCATATAGTCAAAGCTATGGTTTTTCCAGTAGTCATGTATCGATGTGAGAGTTGGACCGTAAAAAAGGCTGAACACCGAAGAACTGATGCTTTTGAATTGTGGTGCAGAAGACTCTTGGGACTCCCTTGAGATCAAAACAGTCATTCCTAAAGGAAATCAATCCTAAATATTCATTGGAAGGAGTGATAATGAAGCTGAAGCTCCAATACTTTGGCCACCTGATGCGAAGAGTCAACTCACTGGAAAAGTCCTTGATGCTGGGAAAGACTGAGGGCAGGAGAAGAAAGGGGACAATAGAGGATGGGATAGTTGGATGGCATCACCAACTCAATAGTCATGAGTTTGACCAAACTCCGGGAGATAGTGCAAGACAGGGAAGCCTAGCATTCTGCAGTCCATAGGGTCGCAAAGAGTTCGAAAGGACTGAGCAACTGAACAACAGCAACAATGATGCCCAAACAATCCCATGGGTGGGGGGGAAGGAAACTATATTTCTTAATCAGGACATGAAACCTAGTTTCATTTATTTTCTTTCAGTATCCTTTCATTATCCCATATTGTGTGGTAAAGTTACCCTTTAGTCTTTGGGCAGCTGTTAGTGAAGTATCTTCTAAGTTAACATGTCAGCTACCACTTGGCCCAATATTCAACATAAAGGAAGCTCAATCTGACAAGTAATTTGCTTGATAAGTTTGGAAGTCCCTAAGCAGCCTGGTTTGGAAATACTGCTCAGCAGCACTCTTTTAGACAGTTTTCTGTTGGTACTTCTTTGGAACTTGCATGATCCCTACAGAATTAAACACCACCTTCCCAAACAGCAAGCTAAGTGTAGAACAAGTCATCTCCTTCATAGCCCCAACTGCCTGAGAGAGATAATTTAGTTCAAAAGAAAAACTTCCCGATCTCCAAAGGGCAGCAATGGTGAGGGAAAGCCTAAAACTGTAAAGAAAGTTTTGTTTCTTCAGCTGACCGATATACACACTGGTAATCACTGTATTATTCTTTTCACCAGCTGGGTATTTCTTACCTAACAGATCCTTCTCTTTGAGGTTCATGGATATAACCAGTTCTCTAAAAAATCATAATTACCATAAGTATTGCATTTGGTGACATAAGAAACCCAGACCACAAAAAGAGATTATTTGTACTCCTTCATCTAGGACCTGCTATTACTCCCCACACTGGAAAGAGTGAATTCTCTCATGAGATCCATGCGATTTTGTTGATAAATAAGGTTGGATCACCCTTCTCCCAGTGCTAGTCTGGGGCTACAACTCTATACCATTCATTTGCTGACATTACTCAGCATATACCAGCTGGTCACGGGTAAACTTTGCTTTTCTTCCAATTTGACTATTCCTCTGTCCTTTATGCAATCCCCCAGCAGCTGTGTTATCCCTACTATAACAATGATGATTTAGCCTTAGAGAAAAAAAGTTAAATTAAAGATAATAAATTGCTTTGGAAGATGAGAATAATGGCCTGAAATATATTATAGAAAATTACTGCACCCATTCTGAGTCTGAGGAAGAAAATCAGTTGATTTTGCTCTCCCCTTTCCAGAGAAAAATGTGGCTCTGGAAAAGCTAAGGAATGAAAGGGAGATAAGGGAGATAATTCATCCAGCTTCATCTAACGAGAAATAGGAAAGGAACAAGAGGAGATAATCTGATTTATGGGAACTGTCAATAAAGAATGTCAAGAGGTTCCAAGAAATTTGCAGGTGTTGCTCTTAAGTCAAATATATGTCAACTTTTTATATTGATAATAAGGTCATGAATTAAAATGTATTATGCATATAGATTGTGCATTTGATTACAACCTCAAAGCAGAATAATACCCCATTGCATCACATTAATGACTACTCAGAACTGAGAATTCTGAAGCATTATTCTCTACTAGATGTACACGGGTTAGGATATGGGAATATCTAAAGCAATTATCTTGTACTGAACAGCCTCACACATGCATACCAATCCGACTTTCAGAGATTGTGTAGGTTCCAAGGACTAAGGCACAAGTGTCAAGTAATAAAAGTAAATGTGAGAAAACATTTTGAAGCACTCTGTACATGTAAACTGCTATGGAAATGCAATGCATTATTATAGATCTTACTTATAATTTCAGAAGCATCAAGCACACATTCATATACATATATGTATTCAGTTCAGTTCAGTCACTCAGTCGTGTCTGACTCTTTGCGACCCCATGAACTGCAGCATGCCAGGCCTCCCTGTCTATCACCAATTCCCAGAGTCCACCCAAACCCATGTCCATCTAGTCAGTGATGCCATCCAACCATCTCATCCTCTGTCATCCCCTTCTCCTCCTGCCCTCAATCTTTCCCAGCATCAAGGTCTTTTCAAATGAGTCAGCTCTTCTCATCAGGTGGCCAAAGTACTGGAGTTTCAGCTTCAACATGTGTCCCTCCAATGAACACCCAGGACTGATCTCCTTTAGGGTGGACTGGTTGGATCTCCTTGCAGTCCAAGGGACTCTCAAGAGTCTTCTCCAACACCACAGTTCAAAAGCATCAATTCTTTGATGCTCAGCTTTCTTTATAGTTCAACTCTCACATCCATACATGACCACTGGAAAAACCATAGCCCTGACTAGACGGACCTTTGTTGGCAAAGTAATGTCTATGCTTTTTAATATGCTGTCTAGGTCATAATTTTCCTTCCAAGGAGTAAGCGTCTTTTAATTTCATGGCTGCAATCACCATCTGCAGTGAGTTTGGAGCCCAGAAAAATAAAGTCAGTCATTCTGTCCACTGTTTCCCCATCTATTTGCCATGAAGTGATGGGACTGGATGCCATGATCTTAGTTTTCTGAATGTTGAGCTTTAAGCCAACTTTTTCACTCTCCTCTTTCACTTTCATCAAGAGGTATACATGGATATATATATATATCTCAACACACATATATGTGAGACTAGTCTTAGATACAAACTAAACTGCTAATATATAAAAGAGTACTCATTTAAAAATTATACTAAAAATGCAGTATAGCCTGTAAGGGCAGAGAAGATGTGTGATTGGGGAGGGCACATGAAAGGCTGTAACTGTGTAGTAACATTTTATTTCTTCAGCTGGGTGATATGTGCACAGGTCATTACTGTATTATTCCTTTCCCTTAAGTTTGGCATTCTTAAGTAATAGATAATATTATTTTAAAGATAAAGAGTGCTCTATTCTAAACATGTATGTGTGTTTGCAAGAGAAAAAATTAAAAGGAACATATCTATAACTGCTGTTCAGCAACAGAAGAGAATACAAGCACACACTTTCACACAAGCACACATATGTGCATGCTCACACATGCATACCCAGACACACACATCCACACCCCAGCACATGGTGTGATCAGAACAACTGAAATTCTGGTTCTGGCTCCACCACATCTGAGAGGCCTGACCTAATAGAAGTTGCTGAATTTTGCTGAGGTCTGGCTGATCTGCCTAAAGAAGGGATTTTTAATCCATAGATAATTAAAATTATTGACATCACACAGACAAGAGCACTCCATCAAGTGAAACAGCATTGTATCAGAGGGAGGCATTCAGGCTGAGCCGTGAGGCAGTGAGCGCTAAGGGAGGGGTGCAGGCCCTTTGTGTGCATACAGTCTCTGCCTGGAACAATAGTCTGGAGCCTGAAATCAAAGGAGAAGTTGCCTGATGTACACACAAAGAGGGGGAAACAGGTCATATTTGATGTGGTCTTATCTCGTTCTTTCCCAGGGTGTGATTGGGCAAGTGGATGTATCATGTGTAACTCCCACCTCAGGATGGGGGTGGGGGCACTATCCCCCAAAATCACTGGCCAGGTCAGGCTGAGGGGAGTACGGAGTCCCTCCAGAGACCACGCATTTTATCGGATATCATCATATTCTGAAGTGATAGTTCAAATATGTATTTATCATCTTTACAGTCTGCAAACACACACTGCACATTGCACATTGTAGATATGCAAAGACAAGTTCAGGAAAAATTGAGTATCATGTCAAGGTGATGAACATCCATGTCCAGAGGGTCTGGTTTCATTGCTCTGGGGTGGGATGGAAGACTGTGCTTTTTGTGCCTAGATGGCTCCCATGCTGCTATGCCCCACAGTTTATCCCCTCACCCCCTTCAGATCTAACAACAAAGAATAAGCTGGAACAAAGTGTCTATAGTGCTGAATTTGAGAAAGCCTGCTCTAGAGAGGACCATGCAGACTAAACTCTGCATACATTTCTAACAATCTCCAGCAGAAAACCGACTCATTGGAAAAGACCCTGATGCTGGGAAATATTGAGGGCAGAAGGAGAAAGGAGGCAACAGAGGATGAGATGGTTAGGTAGCATCACCAACTCAGTGGACATGAGTTTGAACAAATTCCAGGAACTAGAGAAGGGCAGGGAAGCCCGGCATGCTCCAGACCACGGGGTCACAGAGTCAGGACACAACTTAGAGACTGAACAACAAAAACAACCAGCAGGAAAATTAAAAAAAAAAAAAAAAATTTTCTTTCCTTCTTGATGAACTCATTGACAACAAAAGAACAAAGAGTCAAGGAAGTTTTAGTACACATATTATACAACATTCAAATCAAAAATAAGATGTCCTCAGTTTCAAAACTGAAGTCACAAATCTCAGTTATGCTTCCCAATATTCAGACATTACTGGAAAGATTTGGAGGAACTATAACAAAATGCTAACCAGGGTTAATTCTGAATTATAATATTATATATTATAGGAAAGAAAAACTAGTTTTCCCTCTACTCTTCTAGGTTCTTAATGGAGATTCCCCCCTGTACTAAAAAATTAACAGGAGACAAACAGAAGCTTACTACCACATGTCTCTCCTTACTCAAGGAAGAGGAAAACTGAGTGGCTACTGAAGTGGCCCAAGTCACTCCCTTAAATATCATCTCCAGCTAAAGACAAATGAAGAAGTTGGGGAGGGGGGAGAGTCAGTTATGAGAGGCTATCAGGCAAAGCACAATAAACAAGGGTAAGGTTGTTATACAGATTTAGGTCACTTGCCGTCTCTACTGATAATAAGCATTTCTAGACATTTACAGTCAAGCATTTCTAGACATTTACAGTCATCCTTCTCTTCCTGGTACAGAGAAGGAGACGCTCTTACAAATGAAGATTTCCCTTATAAATGTGAATGAGTGAGTGAAAGTCTTTTCATTCGTGTCTGACTCTTTGCAACCCCATGAACTATACACTCCATGAAATTCTACAGGCCAGAATACTGGAGTGGGTATCCTTTCCCTTCACCAGGGGATCTTCCCAACCCAGAGATCGAACCCAGGTCTCCTGTATTGCAGGCAGATTCTTTAACAGCTGAGCCACAAGGGAAGCCCTTTATAAATGTAGATGTATCTTACAGAAGGGTCACTTCTACTCAGTTTTCAGAGTTTTTCTTATATCTGCTGTTTCTTTAAAAATAATCTGCTCAAAATAGTCCTTATTCCAGAGGCTTTTTTTTTTTTTTTTTGGAGTGAGGGTGACATTCTGCCCCCCTTCAATGTGATTTTTTAAATTTTGTTTGCCTCGTCTTTCTGTTTTCCAAATTTTCTACCATGAAAATATGTAACTATTAAGATGATCAAAATTAAGTATCATTTAAAATACCAATAAAAATGTTACCAATGGCAAAGCCTTTAAAATCAGAGATCACATATCAGTAGTATGAAAATGTCACATAAAACTTACAAATTAAGAAATGCTTTTGATATGCCAGCACTGGCTCTTGTCCTAAACCAGCCAGTGTTTGTGTTTTTAACTAAAAAAGGACCCTAACAAATATTAACTACAAAGTTAATTTTAAAAACTTGGAAAACTGAAAAAATTTAGCCTGTTGACATCAGATTTCCAAGGTAAGTCCAACTTGCAAGCAGTATTAGAAACAGCATCTCAAAATCTATCTTCTTAAAAAAAATAAGCAATGACTTTTGATATATCAACTTCAGCTTTTATACTGAACCAATCAGTGTTGCCAAAATCCTAGTCAAATGATGAACTGCTGAAATAGACCAGTATGGATTTTGTAGGTTGTGATACACTTAAAAATTGTTAAAACTCTGGAAGCTGGCAGAAATTTGGGCATGTTAATAACGTCATAGTTTTTCAAGGACAGCCCAATCTGCAATTTCATGACCAAGTATTCTTACAATTAGATCAACTAACTCACTAAAGAAACACATTAGGGAATTCTCTAATTACAGATCAGGAATAAACAAACTTCTAGGTCAACAAGCAAATGTCTTCTTCCAAAGGCATTACAAAAGAGTGTTCTCTATTACCTGTATTCTCACTCATGCTCTTGATACCTTTAAGAATCTCCAAAACATCTTAACATTTATGAGGAAGCTAAGGTTTTCAGGATAATAAGAAATTCTCATCATTTCATATAAAATAAATGTCAAGTTGGATAAGAACTCATCTTGTTGGTTTACCCCATTTATTGTAATCAATTTAATATCACCTCCAGCAGTACTGCACAGCACTGCATCCACACACACACAAAAAATGGTAACTGGAATTCCTCTGCTCCTTGAATTAGTAAGCAAGTTACTGTGCATATCAATCAAGCATAATGAGTCTGAAGTGTGGCTTGATTATATTTCATTTGCATAAGAATTTTCTGTAATTTTTTTAAACTGATCATTTTTAATTCAAAATAGATTTAAATGCCACACAACTGCTGCTCTCCTGAAATGTGAAGCAATCTTCTTACATAATACAAAAATGCTAATCATTTTTTTTAACGCAGATCCTAGCTTGTTAATGAGTTTTCACCTTTCTACATGCTGTCAAATCTCATTACGTTGTCACCTTTCTAAGGTTCACAATTGGAGTACACCTTTATATGGTTCAATTCTAATTGCCACATTATTTCATTGCATTTACATGGGAAATATCTTTTAAATAATCCTTGGATTGTCCAATTTGAAAGATAATTTGCTCTCTTTGCATTCAGTAGTTTTTAAAATCCCAACCATTAGTTTATGGAAACATTGATTGAAACATTCTATAAGAAGTCAGAAATCTTAAGACTAAAAATGAAAAATAGGAACCAACAGATAAATATAGATCTAGAAGTTAATTACGAGATAAAATGTACATATAAAAATAGCCCATAAAATATAATAATCAGAAACATGTAACCCATTGGGAATTATTACTTAGCTGTTCACAAGATATTCAGAGGCTAAGCATTTTCTTGCATTTCACACATATTTCTTACAGTAGTCAAAAATCTTGAAAGATGTTGTTGAGGAGAGAGAAATTTTCCTCTACTATTCTATGTTCTACTGGCTGGTCTAAGAATTAAACTGACATGAGAGAGGTTAATAATAAAAGTATAGTTTAATAACATATATGCATGGGATAGACCCAGGAAAAATTGTGTAGCTAGCCAAAATGGCTAAGTCACCATCTTAACACATCATTGACCAGAGATGTATTTACACCAGAGGCATTTTGAGTTTCTACAAAAACAGTTAGGGGAGGTGTTCAGGAATTTGCACAATAAACAAGGATAAGACTAAGATCCTGGCATCTGGTCCCATCACTTGATGACAAGTAGATGGGGAAACAATGGAAACAATGAGAGAGTTTATTTTGGGGGGCTCCAAAATCACTGCAGATGGTGACCAACCCAGACAGCATATTAAAAAGCAGAGACATTACTTTGCCAACAAAAGTCCATCTAGTCAAAGGTGTGGTTTTTCCAGGAGTCATGTATGGATATGAGAGTTGGACTATAAAGAAAGCTGAGCACCAAAGAATTGATGCTTTTGAACTGTGGTGTTGGAGAAGACTCTTGCGAGTCACTTGGGCTGCAAGGAGATCCAACCAGTCCATCCTAAAGAAAATTAGTCCTGAACATTCATTGGAAGGACTGATGCTGAAGCTGAAACTCCAATTCTTTGGCCACCTGGTGCGAAGAACTGACTCATTGGAAAAGACCCTGATGCTGGCAAAGATGGAAGGCGGGAGGAGAAGGGGATGACAGAGGATGAGATGGTTGGATGGCATCACGGACTCGATGGATATGAGTTTGAGCAAGCTCCGGGAGCTGGTAATGGACAGGGAAGCCTGGCGTGCTGCAGTCCATGCAGTCGCAAGGAGTCGGACATCAGTGAGCGACTGAACTGAACTGAATTGAATATTGGTAAGTAGTTTTAAGTCGATGGCTTTTCCATTGATGCATTTCCAGAGACTGAGTCATTTTCTTCTTGGTGTGGAAAGGGAGACATCCTTACAAATGGAGATTTCCCTTGTAAATGTAAATGTTTCTTACAAAAGGGCAACTCATACTTGGTTTTCAAAGTTTTTCCCTTATCTGCTGCGTCTTAGAAGTTAACCAGGTTAAAGTAATTAACATCCCAAAGAGACATATTTTGGGGTGGCAAATCCTGCTTCCCTACAATCTCATGTGAATCCTGTTGAAATCTTTTAATAGAATACTTTGAGGAGAAAATTTTAGAAACTAAGACAAGGGGTGAGACAAGTGACTCATTTTTAAAACACACTAACAATAACATTTTTAAAAATGCTTCATAGGGGTAAAAAAATTAGGTTATATGGGAGAAGGAAACACTTGATAGGAAGAAAAAATGAATTTAACTTGCTAAGTCAACTCTTAGATGCAAGTCCCTAAGCACTGGCAAATACCAACCTGCTGGCAAGAGGTAACAATTCCTGATGGATCTCATTATGACACACTGAATGTTCTATTCTTTGCAAGGAAAAAAAAAAATATATATATATATATATACATATATTCTCCATCAAGGTAAGTTTCTTTCCCTCTAAAGAAACTGTGAAATTTCCAGGGAAAAAAATCTCCATGGTAAAAGTATTTACTGAATCATCCTGAGGCATTTTGCCCATTTTCAAATTCCTAGTTAAGTTGGCACCATGAATACACATTTGCTTAGGAAAAAAATTTTCTCTTTTGTTCACTTCTTCAAGTGCAGGACTAATTCCTACAACCTATTGATTCACTTTTATTCATTCATCACCTAAAGCTTCTAAAAACAGAATACGTAATATTCTTTGAAAAGGAACTTATATAAAATTTTAATAAGCTGTTTCACATTTAAAATATCACAAGATTACTGACATTTCCTGGAAGTTATCCTTAGTTCAGCATCCAAAATCACTTGTTTAATTTAGTGCACACAGCAAAGACAAATCAGCTCTGTTCTTTTCCCTTAAAAAGAAGTATTGCCTGCTATTAAGAGAGAATTTAAATAAATGACCATTGAGGCAATCGTTTGATACTGGGGTTGTAGGTGATTTTCAACAATATGCTTGTTGAAAATCTGTAAAACAAACAAAATGGGAACATTTAAAAGCAATGACAAATAAAGACTCAACCAAACAGTAAACTACCACAAAGCTCGGGCAACACAACAGACCACGAATTTTTGAGAGTTTTAGGAGCCCTTAAGCTCTCAAGAGAAGGGTCCTCCCCTAGTGACTTTAGACCTGCGAAGTCTGAAGTAACCCTGTCTATGTCACAAGAGTACTTTCCATTTCAGGACTGTAAGTGATTCGGCCAGACAGGCTGTTACAAAGCAGAAGCCTCTTCTCTACCAGATGAGCTAAACAAGCACGTACAAATTCAAACCTCGAGGTAAAGGTCAAGAAATGACAAGGGACTCTGAAAGCCCAAATCATGAGACTCCAGAGGCTAGACAAATGATAACAAATTCAAACTTCAGAGTAAGCAAATGGTTATACACTGCCCTCCATCACAAAGCTAAAATTACCAAACGCCAGGGAGATGATCAATATCACCCTGCCTGCCTCGCCTCTTCCACTCTATTCTGAATGTTCTGGAGCCTCAGCAGTGTCCCCACCTGCGGCCTTTCTGACCTGACTCCACAAAGTTTGACATCTGGTGCGGCTCTCTGGCTCCGGGCTCCTGGTTCCGAGATCTCAGCTCTCGGCCCTTGGAACCACTCTGTCACATGGCAGGTGCATACCAGTTGCCACTTGTAGACTCCCGTGTTCCACCAGTGCCCAATCTGCACGTGCATGTGTGCCTGTGCTGGTTCCCAAATTGGCCTCACTCCTGCCTTGTGGCCTGCCCTTCTCCCACGTGGCTCCTCTGCTCATATTTTGTGCTGCTCCAAAATACTGGATTGGCCAAAAAGTCGCTTGAGTTTTCCCATAAGATGGTACAGAAAAACCCAAAGGACATTTTTGGGCAACCCAATATGTTCTCATTTATGTATTTTCTCTGTTTAGTTTTTCATATCTCATTTCCTCAAACATTGTCCCATTTTTCTTCCATTGTAGTTTCTCATTCTTGCTCTAATTCTTTTATTATCTGGAACTTGTTACGTCCTCATTGCCAAGCCTCTTAGTTTACTTTATCTTCTATTCATTTCCTCATTTTCATGCCCATAAATGTTCTTGTGCTTTATTTTATTTTCCTGTCATATCAATCTCATATTTTCAGCATATTCTCTACATTTCTATTATCCTCTTACATTTTTTCATTCTCAAATTTCTCTTTTATGTCTCATCTTTTCCACATTAAACTTTCTCTCCTTTCATTTTCAAGTATTGTCTTTTACCCTTTCTCATGTTTATTTCTGTTTTCTCAAGGCTTGTTTTTCATTCTTCTTTCTGCAGTATCTCAGATTATATTGTATTCTTTTATTTTCTATTTTCTCATTCCCTGTCTTATGTTCCTTTACTTTCATTTTCTCCCTAGTTTTACACATATTCTCTGCAATATTATTTTCCATCACTTTTGCCTCACATACATGTTCACAGTTTGTCTTCAGTATTTCTCCTTCTCATTTTAAAAAATTATTATTATGTCTAACAGAGTAAAGAAAAAAGAGGTTTTCTCTAGTGCTCAGATGCCTGCTGATTGGTGAATTTACTAGTCAGTGGTCCATGCATGTGAATGGTGAAACCATG
This sequence comes from Bos grunniens, assembly GCF_055505025.1. Taxonomy (NCBI): domain Eukaryota; kingdom Metazoa; phylum Chordata; class Mammalia; order Artiodactyla; family Bovidae; genus Bos; species Bos grunniens. Next base: position 117,253,424 of record NC_141194.1, on the reverse strand, counting down.
ACTTTACAAGTCCATGAAATGAGGGTGAATAACAGACAATCCAAGGACAATAACTATGTTTATAATAGATCGTGGCCTAGTGAAAGCCTCTCATTCAGTCAGTTCAGTTGCTCAGTTATGTCTAACAGTTTGCAAACCCATGAATTGCAGCACGCCAGGCTTCCCTGTCCAACACCAACTCTCGGAGTTCACTCAGACTCACATCCATCTAGTAGGTGATGCCATCCAGCCATCTCATCCTCTGTCGTCCCCTTCTCTTCCTGCCCCCAATCCCTCCCAGCATCAGAGTCTTTTCCAATGAGTCAACTCTTTGCATGAGGTGGCCAAAGTACTGGAGTTTCAGCTTTAGCATCATTCCTTCCAAAGAACACCCAGATCTGATCTCCTTCAGAATGGACTGGTTGGATCTCCTTGCAGTCCAAGGGACTCTCAAGAGTCTTCTCCAACACCACAGTTCAAAAGCATCAATTCTTTGGCACTCAGCTTTCTTCACAATCCAACTCTCACATCCATACATGACCACTGGAAAAACCATAGCCTTGACTAGACGGACCTTTGTTGGCAAACTAATGTCTCTGCTTTTCAATATGCTATCTAGGTTGGTCCTAACTTTCCTTCCAAGGAGTAAGCGTCTTTTAATTTCATGTCTGCAGTCGCCATCTGCAGTGATTTTGGAGCCCCCAAAAATAAAGTGTGCTGCTATTTCCACTGTTTCCCCATGTATTTGCCATGAAGTGATGGGACTGGATGCCATGATCTTAGTTTTCTGAATGTTGAGCTTTAAGCCAACGTATTCACTCTCCTCTTTCACTTTCATCAAGAGGCTTTTTAGTTCCTCTTCACTTTCTGCCATAAGGGTGGTGTCATCTGCGTATCCGAGGTTATCGATATTTCTCCGGGCAATCTTGATTCCAGCTTGTGCTTCTTAGTTGTCCACAATCATACCATGCAGTTACATAAATATCTGAAAACACCAAGGGACCAAGGAAGTCTCAATTTGAAGTTCTCAACCAATCCTACTTTAGGCACACAGTTTCCTCACAGATTAGACTAATCTCAGCAAGGTTTGTCATTATCCTATTATAGGACAATTATTAGCCCCAACTAGGCCACAAAGAGGCCCAACTCCTTCCCTGTACATCCAGTTGAAAAATCCAGACAGATGGAAAAATAGAAAAATACTGATTGGTTATGGGAAATAATCACAAGCATTCTTTAATCCATGGGAATAACTAAATGTAAAAAGAGGAGTTTAAAACAATGCCCTTAGATACATATAATTCAAATGACAAGAACCAGATAAGGGGGAAAGAATGAGCAAACAGATTCTGGGGAAAAAAAAAAAACCCACGACGTTGAAAGAGCACATGAGAAGAATGTTTCAGAAGTATCACAGTTTTAGAGATACAGAAGAGAAAATAGGGTTCAGACTAAATTTTATGTTTTTGACGATAAGGAAGACAAAATATTCAGAGCAGGATTTGAGTGAGGTCAGAGGATAGAGGCCACAGAGAGAGAAATTCAAATAGAAGAATAGACCTGGCATAGCTTCATCTTTCAGAGAAGACAATGGCAACCCACTCCAGTGCTCTTGCCTGGCAAATCCCATGGACAGAGGAGCCTGGTAGGCTGCAGTCCATGGGGTCGTGAAGGGTCAGACAAGACTGAGTAACTTCACTGTCACTTTTCACTTTCTTGCATTGGAGAAGGAAATGGCAACCCACTCCAGTGTTCTTGCCTGGAGAATCCCAGGGATGGGGGAGCCTGGTGGGCTGCCGTCTATGGGGTTGCACAGAGTCACACACGACTGAAGAGACTTAGCAGCAGCAGCAGCAGCAGCAGCAGCAGCAGCAGCTTCATCTTTAGGCTTCATTGTATGAATCAGTAAAGTGTAACTGGGAAGATCAGTCTGCCTGCCCAGTATCAAATAAGAACAAACTTGGACTTAGCTAAGGAGAAACTTTATTCAAAAAAACTTAACAGTAAGGAGAAAACTCCAACCGGAGAGTCTGTAAGTGTCTCAAAATCAAACAGAGAAATGTTTTTCTTATATATGGAATGGAGAGCAGGGCTAACAGAAACTCCGTGGAGAGAGGGGCAAACCATGCAGATGAGCACCTTGGTAAAATACGAGCTCTTCAACAGAAAGTATTTCTTTCTATGGTCAACTGATTCTCCATTCTTGGAATGGTTAAGGGTGATATTCTGAACCTTGGTGCTTATTTAAACTTCAGGTGACTCAAATGTCAGGCGCCTATGGGGAGGACAGAAACCTGACTAAGATTTGGTGAAGCCAAGTCAGAGGGTAAATAAGGTACAGTTGTGAGCAGTTGATCACCAGTAAGTTACCACTTCTACCTGGAAGTCTCTATTGGCAAAGCAGTTGTGAGCAAAATACCTAGGCTAACCAGTCCATCTTCAACATTTAGTTGTTTCAATCAGTAAATATTTTTGCAGCCTATTCTCTATGAAAGCTGTGTCTCATTTGTTTTCCTGTTCCAGTCACCTATAGGAATTGATATTAAGGTTCCAAATAAAATACAGAAAAAGAAACAACAATAGTGATTCAGTTCAGTTCAGTCGCTCAGTCATGTCCGACTCTTTGCATCCCCATGAATCGCAGCACAACAGGCCTCCCTGTCCATCACCAACTCCCGGAGTTCAGTCAGACTCACATCCATTGAGTCAGTGATGCCATCCAGCCATCTCATCCTCTGTCGTCCCCTTCTCCTCCTGCCCCCAATCCCTCCCAGCATCAGAGGCTTTTCCAATGAGGCAACTCTTCACATGAGGCGGCCAAAGTACTGGAGTTTCAGCTTTAGCATCATTCCTTCTAAAGAAATCCCACGGCTGATTTCCTTCAGAATGGACTGGTTGGATCTCCTTACAGTCCAAGGGACTCTCAAGAGTCTTCTCCAACACCACAGTTCAAAAGCATCAATTCTTTGGTGCTCAGCTTTCTTTATAGTCCAACTCTCACATCCATACATGACCACTGGAAAAACCATAGCCTTGACTAGACGGACCTTTGTTGGCAAAGTAATGTCTCTGTTTTTCAATATGCTATCTAGGATGGTCATAACTTTTCTTCCAAGGAGTAAGCATCTTTTAATTTCATGGGTGCAATCACCATCTGCAGTGATTTTGGAGCCCCCAAAAATAAAGTCTGACACTGTTTCCACTGTTTCCCCATCTATTTCCCATGAAGTGATTAGAAAGACAAAATCTGTTACATTGCAGATGACAAAAGAAGGCTTAGAACTCAACTCTGTGTAATCTTTAACACACACATACAGATACACACACACACACACACACTCACCGACACATTTTGTTATACTTCTGAAAAACTATCATGGTCACTGAGAATGGATCTCCATTTGATGAAGAAATGCAATTTGGCTCTGCTGTATAGTTATATTTAACTTTTCTTATACATTTTATTTGAAATTATTTCTGAAAATGTAAAGTCAATCTTTCTGTCTTGGGACATATATACCCACAAGAAAAAATATATTACTCATTTTTTACCAATACAGAAAAATTACATTAGAGAAAATGGTCATAAGTCCAGGGAAATAGCAAGAGAACATGAAATCATGCTGAGGTCAGACTTATGTTTTGGACTTTAATCAGGCATCCTGTAACACATTCAAAAAATAAGTTGTCGTTACTATCATTTTAACAAGACAGTTTTTCATAATGAATACTGCTCAGTAATAACCTAAGGTGAATCTGCTCAGATGAATTTGTTTTGCTATTACGATTTATCCAAGGATACTGAAGAATTTACACTTTCCACATCTAGAATCTAAAGTGAACAGAAAGCAAAAACAGGCAAAATAAGATGATGAATTAGGTAGAAAACAATGAAATATAAAAGGAGACATTAAGTGTGATTAAACATATTGTTTGCTAAGCCTATTGCAGTGAAAAATAAGAATTTAAAAAAACGTAACACCTTATTATAACATGAAATATGGGAAAAGGTATGATAAAAATAATATGTCATTGAAACCTGCCACTAGCATGATCTTTTGCCTGTTTTTCTTTTAGTTGGCTTACATTTTCAAATTCTTAGAAACCATTTATTTCTAGAGATTCTAATTATATTACACTACATTATACATACTGTGATCTAGATGTCAAGACTGAATGAATATAAAATAGCTATTCCAAAGATGTATTAATATGGCAAAAAGCAACCTCATCTCCTTAAAGCAAAGAGCAATTGCCTAAAGATAAGATAATAACATTTTGCTAACTACAGACAATAAATAATAAGATAGAAATTGCAATGGAATAATAAAATGAACCATTTTTACCATCAAACGTGTATTATCCTTAATGAGTGCCATATGTTGTGGATTTACAACTACTCTTTTCATAACTACATTTTAAAAATAAGGGATGTGTTTCAAACTGACTGGTAAGAGAGATTACATGTTGTATTTTCAATCTAATGCCTCTTCCTGCTACCACTACTAGAACTTAACAAGCTTAAACCAGAAAAGTATACACCTTATCTTTGATTAAAGTACTCTTGGCAAATAGATATATACATACATACATTTGCATATACATACACATAAACTCACACAATTTTAGTTTAACAAAGACAAACAACAATTAATTTTATGTACACAATTTAATACTTTTAGGAGGAATGACATGAAAGAACAGCATTGAAACATATACATTATCATATGTAAAATAGATAGCCCAAGGCATTTTTTCCTGAGTTGTTTTCATAATGAATACTGTTCAATGCAACCTAAGGTGCATCTGCTTAGGAGAATCTGTTTTGGTATTAATATTTATCAGAGGATACTGCAGGATTCATACTTTTTACATCTGGTTGGGATTTCTCAGCTTCAGATATTTTATTCTTCCACTGCTGCTTATAATAAGGAATTTTTTCACATCTCAGTGACCAATATTACAGATAGGTATCACACCAGTGAATTTATATATATAAACAAAACACTATGTTTAAGAATGAAGTTTCCAAGCAACCTCCAAATGGAATAGATACTTGAATAACAATGCAGTAACATCCTCAACTAACATTAACTTGTCCTTTACTAGATAACCCAGCATTCTAACTCTTGTGATGAAAGTCCTTACAAAGCATAAGTATGACCTATGACCTTGAATCAGCCAACTTGCTGTAGTAGAAACTTGCATTCTCAGATTCCCTGTTCTCTATGCAACTACTTGCTTCCCCAAAATGGACTAGAGAAGAAAGAAGAACCTGTCACGTTCATTTTAGGGGGAGCAGTGATTTAGAAGCTATGTGATTTGAAGACTGTATTTATTCACTTCTCTGTTTACACTTACTGCTAGTGAAGACTTTATCTCACAAACCACCTCAGATAATTTCTAGGGCTTTTTTGTTTAAAATCCATTTCACAAACTTAATAATTATGGGGGGAAAAACATAAATTTTTTATAGATGTTGATGAGTAATGGAGAAGGCAATGGCAACCCACTCCAGTAATCTTGCCTGGAAAATCCCATGGACGGAGGAGCCTGGCAGGCTGTAGTCCATGGGGTCATGAAGAGTTGGACACGACTGAGGGACTTCACTTTCACTTTTCATTTTCATGCATTGGAGAAGGAAATGGCAACCCACTCCGGTGTTCTTGCCTGTAGAATCCTAGGGCTGGCAGAGCCTGGTGGGCTGCCATCTGTGGGGTCACACAGAGTTGGACACGACTGAAGTGACTTAGCAGTTAGCAGCAGTTGATGAGTAAAAGTACCATGAAAATAAAAGCAGAAAATGAGATAGTAGATGCTGATGGGAATAACTGAAATTGGGTGGTCGGGCAAGTCCACATTAATACAGCAACATGTGACCAGAAACCTGAAAGAGCTGAGTGTGTGGTCCATGCAGTTGTCTGCAGGAAGGGCACTCTGATGTCCTAGGGTAGGAATGTGCTTGATGTGATCGAGAAGCAGAAAGGAAAATGGTATGGTGATGATAATGTAGACGATGTAGGGGGGTGGGTGGTAAAGCAAGTGACTAATAGGCCTTGTAGACAGATTTTTATATGAACAATGAATGTGCACGGCTTTCATGGAAAAGAATGGTAAAGCAGGTACTTCCCTGTTGACCCAGTGGATAAGAATTCACCTGCCCATGTGGGAGACATGGATTAGATCCATGGTACAGAAAGATCCCACATTCCACAGATTAACTAAGCTGGTGCACTTGCAACAAATGAAGCCTGTGTACCCTAAAGTCAGCATGCTGCAACAACAGAAGCCACTGCACTGAGAAGCCTGTGCACCACAATGAGAGAATAGGCTCTGCTCGTCACAACTAGGCTTCCCTGATAGTTTAGTTGGTAAAGAATCTCCCTGCAATGCAGGAGACCCTGGTTCGATTCCTGGGTCAGGAAAATCCACTAGAGAAGGGATAGGCTACACACTCCAGTATTCTTGGGATTCTCTGGTGGCTGAGCTGGAAAAGAATCTGCCTGCAGTGCGGGAGACCTGGGTTCAATACCTGGGTTGGGAAGATCACCTGGAAAAGGGAAAGGCTACTCACTCCAGTATCCTGGCCTGGAGAATTCAGGACTATACAGTCCATGGGGTCGCAAAGAGTCAGACACGACTGAGCAACTTTCACTTTCACCACAACCAGAGAAAACCCACATGCAACAACAAAGACTCAGCAGAGCCAACAATAGATACATAATTTTTTTTTAATTTATTTATTTTAATTGGAAGCTAATTACTTTACAATACTGTATTGGTTTTGCCATACATCCACATGAATCTGCCACAGGTGTACACGTATTCCCCATCCTGAACCCCCCTCCCACCTCCCTCCCTGTACCATCCCTCTGGGTCATCCCAGTGCACCAGCCCCAAGCATCCTGTATCCTGCATTGAACCTGGACTGGTGATTCGTTTCTTATATGATATTATACATATTTCAATGCCATTCTCCCAAATCATCCCACACTCTCCCTCTCCCACAGAGTCCATAAGACTGTTCTATACATCTGTGTCTTTTTTGCTGTCTCGCATACAGGGTTATTGTTACCATCTTTCTAAATTCCATATATATGCATTAGTATGCTGTATTGGTGTTTTTCTTTCTGACTTACTTCACTCTGTATAATAGGCTCCAGTTTCATCCACCTCATTAGAACTGATTCAAATGTATTCTTTTTAATGGCTGAGTAATACTCCATTGTGTATATGTACCACAGCTTTCTTATCCATTCATCTGCTGATGGACATCTAGGTTGCTTCCATGTCCTGGCTATTATAAATAGTGCTGCGATGAACATTGGGGTACACGTGTCTCTTTCCATTCTGGTTTACTCGGTGTGTATGCCCAGCAGTGGGATTGCTGGATCATAAGGCAGTTCTATTTCCAGTTTTTTAAGGAATCTCCACACTGTTCTCCATAGTGGCTGTACTAGTTTGCATTCCCACCAACAGTGTAAGAGGGTTCCCTTTTCTCCACACCCTTTCCAGCATTTATTGCTTGTAGACTTTTGGGTCGCAGCCATTCTGACTGGCGTGAAATGGTACCTCATTGTGGTTATGATTTGCATTTCTCTGATAATGAGTGGTGTTGAGCATCTTTTCATGTGTTGTTAGCCATCTGTATGTCTTCTTTGGAGAAATGTCTATTTAGTCCTTTGGTCCATTTTTTGATTGGGTCATTTATTTTTCTGGAATTTAGCTGTAGGAGTTGCTTATATATTGTTGAGATTATTTGTTTGTCAGTTGCTTCATTTGCTATTATTTTCTCCCATTCTGAAGGCTGTCTTTTCACCTTGCTTGTAGTTTCCTTTGTTGGGCAGAAGCTTTTAATTTTAATTAGGTCCCATTTGTTTATAAATGTAAACAAAATGGTGAGGGACACTTCAACACACAGAAAAGAACAAAGTCAATGAGAAGGGAACCATTTTTTCTACCCCCCAAAATTCAGAAAGATAAAACAATAAGACATTTTCCCAAATTAAAATATACTCTCAATGGGTCATCACAGCAAACTGTGAAAAAATCTTAAAGAGACTGGAACACCAGACCACATGACCTGCCTCCTGAGAAAGCTGTATGAAGGTCAAGAAGTAACAGTTAGAACTGGACATGGAACAACGGACTGATTTCAAATTGGGAAGGGAGTACAACAAGGCTGTATGTAATCACTCTGCTTATTTAACTTATATGCAGAACACATTATGCAAAATGCAGGGCTGGATGAATCCCAAGTGGTGTCAAGTTTGCCAGGAGAAATATCAACAACCTCAGATATGCAGATGATACACTCTAAATGGCAGAAAGTTAGGAGGAACTAAAGATCCTCTTCTTAATGAGGGCGAAAGAGGAGAGTGAGAAAGCTGATTTAAACTCAACATTCAGGAAATAAGCTCCTGGCATCTGGTTCCATCACTTCATGGCAAGTAGAAGGGGAGGGAGTGGAAGAAGTGACAGATTTTATTTTTCTGGGCTCCAAAGTCACTGTGGATGGTGACTGCAACCATTAAATTAAAAGATGCTTGCTCCTTGGAAGGAAAGCTATGACAAACCTAGACAGCATATTAAAAAGCAGAGATATCACCTTGCCAACAAAGGTCCTTATAGTCAAAGCTATGATTTTTCCAGTAGTCAAGTACTGATGTGAGAGTTGGACCATAAAGAAGGCTGAACACTGAAGAATTGATGCTTTTGAACTGTGGTGTTGGAGATGACTCTTCAGAGTCCCTTGGACTGCAAAAAAATCAAACCAGTCAATCCTAAAGGAAATCAACCCACAATATTCATTGGAAGGACTGATGCTGAAGCTGAAGCTCCAATACTTTGTCCACCCGATGCAAAGAGCCAATTCACTGGAAGAGACCCTGATTCTGGAAAAGACTGAAGGGAAAAGGAGAAGTGGTTGGCAGAGGATGAGATGGTTAGATAGCATCACCGACTCAGTGGACCTGAATTTGAGCAAACTCTGAGAGATGCTGAAGGATAGGGGGATAATGTTCAATTCTAAATTCACTGCTATCTGTTCGGGAATTAAAGTTACTGAATACCTAAATACTTGGATGCTCAGTAAGGTTACCAACTAGTAAAATCAATTAGCAATAAGTGATCTGCTATTTTAATATTATCATTATATATCCTGAGTAGGTTCTGAAATATTAAATTAGGAATACTGGAATGGGCTGCCATTTCCTTCTCTAGAGGATCTTCCCAACCCAGAGATCAAATCCACATCTCTTATGTCCCCTGCATTGACAGGTGAGTACTTTACCACTAGCACCACCTGGGAAGTCCCAAGTAGCAGATGCTCAGTATTTGTTGAAGAGATGATAAGTGAATGAATGACATTGGTACAATGATAATGTTTAACTGGAATGTAAAAGACAAGTCCAGACATGGACCCAAAGATATATAAAAAATTGGTAAATGACATTGCATATCCATGGGAAATGAACAACAATAAATACAATAAAATTTGCTAGAACAACTGTTTGTCCATATGGAAAAATGTAAATGAATCTGTACCTCAAACCACACATAAAAATCCATGTCAGATAGATGAAATACTTAAATACGAAATGCAAAACTCTAACTATCTTTGATTTAAATTAAATTTATTATGACATGGGTAGGGAAATTTTTCTAAACCAGACCAAAAGAAAAACCTCAATATTCATAAAGTAAAAGCTTGCTAAAATTAATTACATTAAAATTACAAATCTATGTATTCCTAATAAAATCATAAAATAACTGAAATGGAGAAATCACAAATTGGAATAATAAATTTGCTATACATATAAGAGGGCTTCCCTGATAGCTCAGTTGGTAAAGAATGCCTGCAATGCAGGAGACCCTGGGTCAGGAAGATCTTCTGGAGAAGGGATAGGCTACCCACTCCAGTATTCTTGGGCTTCCCTTGTAGCTCAGCTGGTAAAGAATCTAGGTGCAATGCAAGAGACCTGGGTTTGATCCCTGGGTTGGGAAGATCTCCTGGAGAAGGGAAAGGTTACCCAATCCAGTACCCTGGCCTGGAGAATTCGGTGGACTATATAGTCCATGGGGTTACAAAAAGTTGGACATGACAGAGTGACTTTCACTTTCATATACATAACAGGCAAAAGGTTAGTTTCCAGAATATTTTTTTTCAAGTCCTAAACATAAAAATAGCAACCCAGTTAAAAATGAGCAAAAATGTGAATAGACACTTTACGTAAGGGAACGTTCGAATTGCTTCTGATATATTCAACTATACTGAGCATAATTACAAATCATGGGCATACAAATATAATTTCACAATAAGATGCCATTTGTTTTCACTAAATTGAGAAAAAGTTAAGATATCTGACAGTTCCAAGTTCTAGAGACGATTGTGAATCAACTCTCATACGTTGCTGGTGTAAGAAATTGGTATAAGTATACTGACAAGCAACTTGGCATTATCTTTAAAATTATATTGGCTAATGCCCAACAATCCAGCAATTTTGCTCATAAGATATAGCCTAGAGCAAATCTTGCATATGTAAACTAGAGGATACAAAATCCTCTAGTATTCCTAGGTATTGCTCAAGGTCATTATCCAAAATGGTATAGTACTGGCATATAAGAAACAGGCACCCTTTTGTGTACTTTAAATCATCTCTATTTTACTTGTAATACCTAACCCATGTAAACACTATGTCAATAGTTATATATGCAATGTAAATGCTATGTTAATAGTTGCTGGTACTTTGCAAATTCAAGTTCTACTTTTGAAGAATTTCTGGAATTTCTTTCAAAATTCTTTCTATCTGCAGCTGGTTGAATTTGTAGATGCAGAACACAGATATGGAGAAATGACTGTATGTTCATAGGTGCATCATTCCTTACCGTCCTTCCACAACAACAACAATAAAAAACCAGAAAGAACCAAAAATACATTGACAAGAGAATACATAAATAAATTGTGGTAAAATTTCAGAATGAAATACCAAACAGCAGTGAAAATGAATATGCTGCAGATTCACACTGACAGGAATGAATCTTAGAAACATGAGGTCAAATGAAAAATGAAGTCAGAATATATGCAGAATGATACTGTTTTATTAAGTTTCAAAAGAGGAAAAAATTAATAATATATTGTTTAAGGATGTATGCAAAAACTGGTTAAAACTGAGCATGCAAGAGAATACAAAAAAAAATAAATAAATAATAGATACCTCAGGGAAGTATGGGGCAGAAGTAACTAAGGGCAGAATTGGGGTGGAAGACAAAGATACATTAAACACTATTGGTAATTTCTTATTCTTAAATTGTGTGGTGGATGCATATGTGCTCCATTTTTGGTCATGTTTCATGGTTTACATAAGCATAACAAGTTATTTTTTGTGTTTGCAGTAGTTTCTAGTGATGCATTTGTTTGATGAAAATGGCTCAAAACAAAGATTTCTGTCCAGTAGAAGATAAACAAAAGTTAACAAATAGGTGGCAGATAAAATGTTTGATGTTAAAACCTGATAAGAGATTAATAGCTAGACTCCACAAGTTTCTCAAATTACCAGCAGAAGAAAATCAGAGATATTGATAGGAAAAATGGACAAAAATATGAATAGTCAAGTCACAGAAATGGAGAACTGAATATGTGACATTAGTAATCAAAAAAAATGCCAATTAAACAATGAACTAACACTTGTCCTTCTTACAATTTTCAAAAATGTTAAAATATGCTAGCAAATGTTGGTGGGAACCATGTACTCTCATGTATATCAAAGTGTAATCTATTACAGCCATTTTGGAGAGCAGTATGGCAAGACTTAGTGAAATTAATATACACAAACTATATGATCCGGTAAATCCCACTCCTGGAATATTATTCTTCATGTACACCCATGGCTGATTCATGTCAACGTATGGCAAAAACCACTACAATATTGTAAAGTAATTAGTCTCCAATTAAAATTAAAAATTAATTTTTAAAATCTCACAGAAAAGGTTATGTGCAAAGATATTCACCACAGAGTTGTTTGTGGTATCTGAAGTTGGATGCAACCAAGGTATTCATCACCAAAAGGTTGGATGAAGAAGATGTAGATATGTACTATGGAATAATCTGCAGCAGTAGAAGTAATAAACTAGATTTCCTTATGTGCATCTGGGTACATCTTGGAAACACAGTGTATGTGCATGTGTGCTCAGTCCTGTCAGACTCTTTTGCAGCCCCAAGGACTGTAATGCACTAGGCTCCTCTGTCCATGGGAAACACAGCACTGAGTGAAAACATCAGAAACCATAATAGCTATGGCACAATATTATTTATATAATTTTTTAAATACAAAAATACTATATTATTGACAAAGACACAGGGTCTTGAAAAGTAAGACAATGAAATCTTGCCTCTTTTTTCTTTCTCAACAATAGTTATTCGTATGAGTTTTAATTTCAGAATTATGTTTATTTCTGCTTAAGCCCAAGGATATTCTACCTATGAAACCCACCTCTTCACCAGAAATGGACTGATCTCTGACACTGACGTAGGCAATAAAAGACAATGTATAAATCACTCTACAGTTGGCCCCTGGCAAAGGAAGAAGGCAGAATAGAGGTTAATGTTGGTTTGTGTTTGAAGGTCACTGTTCTAAGAAGAGTGAAGAAATACATAGTTTCTGACATTTTGCATAAACAAGATTTTGTACCAATTTGGTTAAAAGAAAAGAGAGTAAAGCATCTTCTTTCAAATTACAAAGAAACAGTTCATAAAATACCATTGATGTGCTACTGTTGCATTTAGCAAGGCTTAAAAAAAGTAAGATGCTCTATGTGAAAGTGATCTGTGAATTTCACCAATTGGCCAGTATATAAATAATAACAATCATATTGTAAATTCAAAGCTCTATTGCACTGTATCTAACAGTTTTACAAGCACTTTCCCTTGCATGGATTGTGAGGCCCCTAAAAAGACACTCTAAGTTAGGTAACTATTACCATCCCAACTTAAGAATTAAAAACTGTGTCCCCAGAGAAGTCATCATTTAACTAGTAAATTACAGAAGAGGTATTGAGAATGTCTATCTTCTGACTGAACCAGGGAACAATTCTGGAAACTACTAAATCAGAGAGCAGGTTTTTTTTTTTTTTTATTTGCATAAAGTATTTTTAAGACAAAGGAAGTAGCAGAAACTGAATATGTGTTACACTAAATGCAGAATTCCCCTAATGTTAAGTTCTAAATTTACTGCTATCTATTAGGGAATTAAAGTTACTGAGTACTTAAATACTTGGAAGCTTAGTAAAGTTACCAACTAGTAAAAGTAATTAGCAATAAATGATCTGCTATTTTAATATTACTATCACATATACTGAGTAGGTTCTGAAATATTAAATTAAGAATGATGATATTCTTCAAGAAGATATGCAAAACAGAAAAAAGTTCTATTTTGCGTGGTAAAATTTCCACTTGATTCATGTTTTATTAATGAAAATTAGCTAACTATGGCACTCAAATATTTCTAAAAATATTATTCCAGAAAGATTTGACAAAGCAATGCAGCACATACTCAATAAGTGACTATTTACCACAGATGAAAAGATAGCACTTACATTCCCTTTGGTAATTTTAGTATAATTAGCTATTGAAAAGGGCTATATATTTTTCAGAACCATTCCAACATGTAATTCAATGCCCTCATTTTTAAATTCTTCCTCACAAATACATCCAGATGGCTTTTTAAAATATTTATTCAAAGTTCTAAATTTACATGTAAATTCATTTTTAACATTTTTTTGTCAACTTTGCTTATGTGCAAGTTTCAGCATATACACGTTTTCTCACAGGCTACCACAACAAAAGACGTTTCTGTTAAGCTGGAACACAATTCCAAGTTGCGTCATCATCAATACATTATTCAACAAGAATCAATGTGCAATGAATAGTTGTTTTTGTTTTTATTTTTTTTTCATTTTAGTTGGCAGAAAAGTGGCCTGCCTTAGCACTTCGGATTATTGCTATGATAGTAATTTATAAGATCAATTTCTGTACCACTACATGTAGGCTGCTTAATTTCTGTGTAAGACTGATTTGCTTCTTGAAATATATCCTAGATTCACTTGAATTTTATTAACTTACAATCCCAAGTATTTTGTTATACCAATTATTTGGTTATAGTATGAATTAGAAGGAAGACCCACATGGTGTTCATAGTTAGGGAATTGCATTCAATGATATTTCAACTCTAGCTGATAATGGTGTCTTTAATATAAATAAATCATATTAGAAAAGTGATTCCATCGTGTTCACTTGATTTCCTTGCACAGAGGGCAAGAACTCCATACAGATCCTAAACTATCACCCTGAACTGCCTTATCATTCTGCCCTCATGATAAAGCTCTGAAGAATAAGGGGCTGAGTGGCCTCATTGCCGTTTATCAATGTCCTAAACCTTGGGAGGTTTGCATTTCATTCAAGACATGAATGTGATGATGGTGGGCTGCGTGCGTGCGTGCTACATACTTTTAAGTACACTTCTGCTAAGATAGTCCTTTTGTTGGAGATGCTTGAATTTTACATAAAATAATCATGATTACAGTTCCTGTCTGAAAGAAGCTAAGGTCTAGCTGGCAACAAAGGAAGAGAGAAAAATCCAATTACCTAATGAGAATAGGCCACCTCCAGGATTGCATAATTCAAAGGGGTGTTATTCACTTAGCTTCTGATATGAACAATGATCCCTGTGTTTGTGCAAGTAAATGAAAATATAAATGGACTGACTGATAATAAAATTGTAACTTACAGCTGTAACTCAATTTTCTCCAGACCTCAACAAATTGTAAAGAACAGCAAAATTAGATTAATAATACTGACCCAAATTTCTTATCTTCTTACCCTACCCACATACTTCAGAAGACCCTCAGCCTCTCATTCAGATCCCCATACTTTCAAGTATTTCTGGGAATTCCCAAAAGGGCTCTCACATTTTCTCATGAACAAATCCAGGCTGCTATGGACAACCACCCTCACCCCACCACATTTGCTGTTAGCTATTACCATGTTCATTGCATTGCTGCCTCCGACTGGTCCTGCTACTCTACCCTGCAGGACTTGTTCATAAGAAAATACAAAATCTCACTAAGATTAAGAGCTCTTGTGCCAGGCACTAGTCTCTCACAAACACACTCTCCTACTGGTATGGGTGCACTGAGCCCTTAAATGATCAAAATTGTGTGTGGTGAATGTTCGACTTCTCTTTGTATTATATTCTGTTAAAGAGGACATACATCTGAAGAGTGAAACAGTCCTCTGTGTTTAAATCTACTGTCCTCTCTCTGACATCAATCCAAAGGGAACTGGACTAGGGAGATACTAACAGCTTCTAAACTGTCCTTAAAACAACTCCTCTCCTCTAACAACTAAGGTTAAGCCACTGCATCAAGCTTGTTTATATCCGCATCATCCTTCCATTTTGATGTGTTCTTGTTCAGAAGTCCTGTCAGTTAACCATGCAGAGAGTAATTAGGACAGTTCATCATACAAGTTTAGCTAAGTAAAACATGGGTGGACACTGTTTGGGGATACACAGGCCAGGAGTCGAAGCACAAATGTATGCCATACTTTAGAGGTTACAGTATATTTTCACATACATTCTGTCATCCAGTCTTCACAGCATCCCTATGAATTAAACTATGTTTCCCCATCAGTTCAGTTCAGTTCAGTCACTCAGTTGTGTCCAACTCTTTGTGACCCCATGAATCGCAGCACAACAGGCCTCCCTATCCATTACCAACTCCCGGAGTTCACCCAAACTCATGTCCATTGAGTCGGTGGTGCCATCCAGCCATCTCATCTTCTGTCATCCCCTTCTCCTCCTGCCCCCAATCCCTCCCAGCATCAGAGTCTTTTCCAATGAGTCAACTCTTCAAATGAGGTGGCCAAAGTACTGGAGTTTCAGCTTTAGCATCATTCCTTCCAAAGAACACCCAGGACTGATCTCCTCTAGAATGGACTGGTTGGATCTCCTTGCAGTCCAAAGGACTCTCAAGAGTCTTCTCCAACACCACACTTCAAAAGCATCAATTCTTTGGCACTCAGCTTTCTTCACAGTCCAACTTTCACATCCATACATGACCACTGGAAAAACCATAGCCTTGACTAGACAGACCTTTGTTGGCAAAGTAATGTCTCTGCTTTGGATTATGCTATCTAGGTTGGTCATAACTTTGCTTCCAAGGAGTAAGCATCTTTTAATTTCATGGCTGCAGTCACCATCTGCAGTGATTTTGGAGCCCCCAAAAAGAAAGTCTGACACTGTTTCCACTGTTTTCCCATCTATTTCCCATGAAGTGATGGGACCAGATGCCATGATCATAGTTTGCTGAATGTTGAGATTTAAGCCAGCTTTCTCACCCTCTTTTACTTTCATCAAGAGGCTTTTTAGTGCCTCTTAACTTTCTGCCATAAGGGTGGTGTCATCTGCATATCTGAGGTTATGGATATTTCTCCCGGCAATCTTGATTCCAGCTTGTGCTCCTTCCAGCCCAGCATTTCTCATGATGTACTCTGCATATAAGTTAAATAAGCAGGGTGACATATACAGCCTTGACATACTCCTTTTCCTATTTGTAACCAGTCTGTTGTTCCATGTCCAGTTCTAACTGTTGCTTCCTGACCTGCATATAGGTTTCTCAAGAGGCAGATCAGGTGGTCTGGTATTCCCATGTCTTTCAGAATTTTCCACAGTTTGTTGTGATCCACATAGTCAAAGGCTTTGGCATAGTCAATAAAGCAGAAATAGATGATTTTATGTTTCCACGTAAAAGGCATCAAAATTCAGAGAGGAGATGTTATTTGCTCAAGGTCGTTTAAACAGCTTGATAACATTAGGAAATCAGAATTTTTTCTCTACAAGACTTATTTTCTTGATTCTTCCTAGTCAGAGGGCTTATTTCATTTCATTTGGAAAATTTCTTGCTGAATTAGGGCAAGAAAGTAAGCGACACTAAAAGAATTATGCAATGTTTAGACCCTATCAACCTACTCACTGTTTCATCTACATGGACAAGTCATAACAGCAGTAACGATCACATCACCTGATGTGATACACCATACTTAAGGCATGTAAAGAGATTAACCTTACAGAGACTGGATTCAATAGGTTGGTGGGAAAAGAAACCTTGGCAAAGATTTGAGGAGAAGAGAGGTTCAAAAGCTGAGAAAACAGGACTAGATAATTTTGGTAAACTTGAGCTATCAAGTACCTTATACTATTTGAGGAATAAAGGACATTTATGTGGATGCATATAGAGCAAGAATCTTTGCTACTTGGGAAAAGATACGTTTGACCATACTCGGTAACAGAGAAGCAGCTAATGGAGAAAAGTTCAAAGTACAAAAGAAAAAGACAACATCTTGATGAAGTGAGGACCCAAAGAAGGCAGGAAATGAATTAAATACATATTGTCCTGGGCTTCCCTGGTGGCTCAGTGGTAAAAAATCTGCCTGCAAATGAAGGGGACTTGGGTTAAATCCCTTCCGGGAAGAACCCACATGCCTTGGAGCAACTAAGCTGGTGTGCCACTACTACTAAGTCCATGTCCTGCAACTCCTGAAGCCCATATGCCCTAGAGCTCGTGCTGCACAATGAGAGAAGACACCTCAATGAGAAGCCTGTGCACCACAACTGGAGATTAGCCCCCACTAGAGAAAAGCCTGCATAATAACTAAGACCCAGCACAGCCAAAAATAAATGTACAAATTTAAAAATAAGCAGAGTGTATTGAGAAACCTATACACAGATCAGGAAGCAACAGTTAGAACTGGACATGGAACAACAGACTGGTTACAAATAGGAAAAGGAGTATGTCAAGGCTGTATATTGTCACCCTGCTTATTTAACTTATATGCAGAGTACATCATGAGAAACGCTGGGCTGGAAGAAGCACGAGCTGGAATCAAGATTGCCAGGAGAAATATCCATAACCTCAGATATGCAGATGACACCACCCTTATGTCAGAAAGTGAAGAGGCACTAAAAAGCCTCTTGATGAAAGTGAAAGAGGAGAGTGAAAAGGTTGGCTTAAAACTCAACATTCAAAAAACTAAGATCACGGCATCTGGTCCCATCACTTCATGGGAAATAGATGGGGAAACAGTGGAAACAGTGTCAGACTTTATTTTTTTGGGCTCCAAAATCACTGCAGATGGTGACTGCAGCCATGAAATTAAAAGATGCTTACTCCTTGGAAGCAAAGTTATGACCAACCTAGATAGCATAATCAAAAGCAGAGACATTACTTTGCCAACAAAGGTCCGTCTAGTCAAGGCTATGGTTTTTCCAGTGGTCATGTATGGATGTGAGAGTTGGACTGTGAAGAAAGTTGAGCGCTGAAGAATTGCTACTTTTGAAGTGTGGTGTTGGAGAAGACTCTTGAGAGTCCTTTGGACTGCAAGGAGATCCAACCAGTCCATTCTAGAGGAGATCAGTCCTGGGTGTTCTTTGGAAGGAATGATGCTAAAGCTGAAACTCCAGTACTTTGGCCACCTCATTTGAAGAGTTGACTCATTGGAAAAGACTCTGATGCTGGGAGGGATTGGGGGCAGGAGGAGAAGGGGATGACAGAGGATGAGATGGCTGGATGGCATCACCGACTCGATGGACGTAAGTTTCAGTGAACTCCGGGAGTTGGTGATGGACAGGGAGGCCTGGCGTGCTGCGATTCATGGGGTCACAAAGAGTCAGACACGACTGAGCAACTGAACTGAAGTGAAGTCCTGAGGTTAGTCTAGGAGTAAACACACCATGGAATAGGAGAAATGAAAAGGCAAAAGAAAATGTCAACTTTAATCATTGATGAACTGTGGTCTTTGAGAAGATTCTTGGGAGTCCCTTGGACTGCAAGGAGATTCAACCAGTCCATCCTAAAGGAAATCAGTCCTGAATATTCATTGGAATGACTGATTCTGAAGCTGAAACTCCAATGCTTTGGCTACCTGATGTGAAGAACTAACTCATTGGAAAATACCCTGATGCTGGGAAAGATTGAAGGCAGGAGGAGAAAGGGAAGACAGAGGATGAGATGGTTGGATGGCATCACTAACTCAATGGACATGAGTTTGAGTAAGCTTTAGAAGTTGGTGATGGTCAGGGAAGGCTGACATGCTGCAGTCCGTGGGGTCGCAAAGAGTCGGACATGAATGAACTGAACTGAACTGAATCGTTGATGAAGCTTTCATTAGTCTGGTAAACCTACTTTTACTTTAATTAGCTTAATGAATATTCATAAGGAAAAATGTAAAGTGGGCTTTTCTCCTCCCATCTTGAGAGTCATTTCTGGAAGAGCAGAAATATCTTCAAGAGAGGATTTAAAGTTTAAGTCCAAATTTTGGTGCATGTCTTGACCCCAATAACATGATGTTATCTACCTAAAAGACTTTTGATGTCTACATGGGATAAGGGACATGTATATGCTTTCTAAATTACAATGGTAAATATTAGTTATTTTTACTAACTACACTTTTTTGAAGCTGCTAAAAACTTAATAAATGCCTCTAAGCAGGAAGAAGTCATATAAAGATAAGGAAAGTGGGAATAAAAGATAGAAATTTAGGTAGAATGAGAGAGAGAGAAAGAGAGGCTGAGAGAGACAGAGATCAGCTAAGAAAACCAACATCAATGCCAAGCAGACAAGATTCCAACTACCATAAATTATCAGAGAAATGGACACTTCTCTGAACTGACAAACAAAATATTAGACAGAATTTCTATCAAAATCCAGTAATGCCACAACGGAATTTTGTGTGTGTGTGTTAGTCTCTCAGTCGTATCTGACTCTTTTGGACTATAGCCCACCAGGCTTCTTGGTCCATGGAATTCTCCAGGCAAGAATACTGGAGTGGGTTGCCCTTTCCTGCTCCAGGGTATCTTCCTGCCCCTATCTTTGGTCAGACTCTCTAGATGCAAGATACCTGAGTTTCTTCAACTGGTTAAGAATATGATGCCAAAATCACCAGAGCATGAGTCTTGAACAAGATATTTCATATCTGTTTCTGGTAAACTGCACAGTTGTTCATCATTAAATCTACCCCAGAGTCTAATTTGCATTATGTTCATTACCTGGTGTATCTGTCAGTGCCACTGGACTAAGACGAAGATCCAGACCAGAGCTGCTTCCTGTTATTTACCTCCTCCCATCTTTCCTCTCCAGTCCCCAGCACTGTAATGAGGCCACAGCAGGTGCACCATAGAAGCACATCATGTTGAATTAAGGGGAACGTCCCTTTTATTGTGTTCATATACTTTATTTGCTGATGTTTTGATTACTGTTTAAAACACATAATAAATGTAACCAAGTAGGCCAGTGTACTACTGGCATATTTTTGTGTCTTATAATCTATGCTAACAAGAGCAGCAATAGCAATGATATCACCCCAATTATTTGATGGCCAAACACTATAAACATTATCCCTGATACTTGTATTTCAACAAGACAGGCATAATTAGCCCTGTATTATAGATGAAAACATGAGACGCAGAAAGGTTAAGTGCCTTTCCCATGACCACACCTGTATAAATGACAGAGCAATGCTCTGACCTAGGTATATATGTGTCTGAAGTCTATTCTTTTTCCACCCTGCCATGTTTTCTACCCAGAAGAGTGCAGGCTTAAATGAACTGATGGCATCTTTAGAATTACATTTTATTAAAGTTAGCTGTCAAGCCATGTCTGCAGTTAGATATTGACTTCAGTGCCCCCCTCAAGGGGCATGGTAGCACTGGAAACTTGGGTAACACAACTGAAAGAGAATATACTGGTAAGACTCATCCCAAATTCCTCAGAGCCTTTCCCTCATCCCTGGTAATGGGATCTCAAGTGAAAAGAGTAGTATTAATCATATTTTTCAATTCCTGACACTTTGCAGCTATTAGCTTTTGTAAAGCCTCTCTTGATTTTACATATATTCATTCCCTTTTATCTCGAATTTGCCCTCCCCTTCTCCTCCCACAGACAACCAGTGTAATGGGGTTAACATACAAAATGCCCATAAACTGTGTATCTTTCTGTGTGTGTATCATGAATTTTTAAATTTATATGAGTGGTATTGAGATCTCACCTTCTTTCTTACTATTTTCAATCAATATTTTATTCAATATAGATTTAGTCCATTCTGTCTCTCTGGCACACCCACCATAATGAACAATGAGATCAAATACCTCTCACAGAAAAAACAATAAAATGAAAATTGCAACAAATACTTCTGTATACAGCTATGCATAGGCCTGTGTGTAATTCTCTCTGGGATATTAAGCAAAACTATCAGGCCCTCGAGTATGTATACCTTTATTGTACTTTGACTAAATACCAGCAGCTTGCTTTCCAGAATGACTGCACCAGTCTAGGCACCCACCAGTAGAAGCCTTCGTTAGTATCTCATCTTGTCAAGTTTCCTGGATTTTATAATCTCATTTTCACTCTCCTGACAGCTCAGTTCCTAGTATTAGGTGGTAAATAATAAGCCCAAGGAGGCCTCACCAAGAAACTAATCAAATGATGAAGTGTTAAAAGAAAGAAAGGGCTTCACATCACATGCTCTGCACACTCAGCACCTGGAAGAAAAACGCTGGCCACGTGCATCTATTGTGTTCTAATTCACATGTCAAGTACGTTCACAGGGGAATCATACAAAAGCACTCTTCCGCTTTTGTTTACATCTCTCTATCACGGTTTTGATGAAGCAAAGCTTTTTAAAAGTGTCCAAGAAGGAGAAATTCATGTAATGATATCAATGATTTCATATATCTTTCAGTTCAGTTCAGTTCAGTTCAGTCGCTCAGTCATTTCCGACTCTTTGCGACCCCATGAATCGCAGCATGCCAGGCCTCCCTGTCCATCACAAACTCCCGGAGTTCACTCAGACACATGTCCATCAAGTCAGTGATGCCATCCAGCCATCTCATCCTCTGTCATCCCCTTCTCCTCCTGCCCCCAACCCCTCCCAGCATCAGAGTCTTTTCCAATGAGTCAACTCTTCGCATGAGGTGGCCAAAGTACTGGAGTTTCAGTTTTAGCATCATTTCTTCCAAAGAAATCCCAGGGCTGATCTCCTTCAGAATGGACTGGTTGGATCTCCTTGCAGTCCAAGGGACTCTCAAGAGTCTTCTCCAACACCATAGTTCTCAGCTTTCTTCACAGTCCAACTCTCACATCCATACATGACCACAGGAAAAACTATAGCCTTGACTAGATGGACTTTTGTTGGCAAAGTCATGTCTCTGCTTTTCAATATGCTATCTAGGTTGGTCATAACTTTCCTTCCAAGGAATAAGCATCTTTTAATTTCATGGCTGCAGTCACCATCTGCAGTGATTTTGGAGCCCAAAAAAATAAAGTCTGACACTGTTTCCACTGTTTCCCCATCTATTTCCCATGAAGTGATGGGACCAGATGCCGTGATCTTAGTTTTTTGAATGTTGAGTTTTAAGCCAACTTTTTCACTCTCCACTTTCACTTTCATCAAGAGGCTTTTTAGTTCCTCTTCACTTTCTGCCATAAGAGTGGTGTCATCTGCATATCTGAGGTTATTGATATTTCTCCCGGCAATCTTGATTCCAGCTTATGCTTCTTCTAGCCCACTGTTTCTGATGATGTACACTGCATATAAGCAGGGTGACAGTATACAGCCTTGATGTACTCCTTTTCCAATTTGGAACCAGTCTGTTGTTCCATGTCCAGTTCTAATTGTTACTTCGGTTACATCTATACAAGCTACCATTCATCACTTACTTTGTTTACCGTGGTTTCAATTGTCAATAATGATAGGTGTTTGAAGGTCTTAATTAAAAATCAAGTTTCAACTCAAAGAGATTTTCCTATCAGTTTGGAGGCAGCATGACCAAGTTTTCATTTTGCATTCTATTTTGGATACTCCCCAGAGTTTATATGGGTAGAAGCATGTTTCTGTTACTTACTTCTATTCTATACTTCCATGCCATGCAATTGTGTGATGTCTAATATGAGAAGCATTTAGTTATAGCTCCTTGTTAGCATAGTAGCCAATATACTTTCCATACACCAAGACTTGGGGTTGAATTTCCCTATTAGGGAGTGTTGCTTATTCCATAAGAACATAACTTCTTAAGAGTTGTATATACTATTACATAACCAGTGCCTCGAATCCTGAGTAAGCAGTATTAAATGATTTATTTTTCATTCAGCCTAATGGCAAAATCCTCCATGAACAACAGGAATATTCTACAAGCCCTCTTCCAAAGGCATGAGGGATTTGCACAATGAAGTCTTAACCAAAGAAATTCAGGCTAGAGGACAGCAGATTCCGGAATGACAGTCTGATCTGATTGCAACTGCTTCACCCATATCTCAGCACTCCCCAGTAGAACCAACAGAAATGGAATAAGAATATAGGTCCAAAAATCTGGTGTTTTTGACTCAAATGTCTTTATATATCCCCTAAAGCCTACCTAAAAACACTTATGTTCTGCTTTATCTTACCTTACTCTTTTCTCCTCTTTGTAATAGCCATACTTTGTTCTAAAACTCAAATGATCCTAATTATTAGGAGAAATACTTATGCATGAAAGAAGAAATGACAAAAAAATTACTGAAGAACACATGAAAATGGATTTAAAAGAACAGGGGAAAAAAACCTTAGAGAAATCCTGTCCATTGAACACTTTGTATATATTGGTACATATGGCATTGTGTCCCAATATCACATGAGGTCACTTATTAATTTTTAATATTAATAGAAAAGGAAATAGCATCAGGTAGATAAATATAAACAAATACACATACAAGATGTCATATAAAACCCCAATGAACTTTTTGGACAATCCAATACACACACATACACATAGACATGTGCATGTGTGTGTGTATATATATATATATATATATATATATATATATACATCTACATGCTTCACCCAAGTATATTTAAGCATATCTAAGGAGAAAAGTGGGTTGTAATAACAGCATTACCGTTGTGATCTCAGTTTCCCCATCTGTAACATTAAAGCATTTTTGTAATTTCCAAGGATCCTGCAATTTTTAGTTCTCAATTCTTTGGCTGATATTAATGTTATATATAAAAATAAAAATAAAAATTTCTTGTTATGCTTAAAATTCCCCAAGAGCAAACTACAATCTAAATCTGATTCAAACAAAAAAGTGCTTGAAGATTAAACATTCGCCGCTATGACATTTCCCAGCATTATTAGAATTAGGCATTATAAGCTGTGTAAGAAAAATCATAGGACACTGATGATTAATAACCTGTAGTGAAAAGTTCCATGGGAGTGTGTAGTGTGTGAACTATTATTAGATTTTACAGGCACTGGGGAAATCCACCTGAGAATTTGGACAAATGCCCTTGAATTCATGTGCTTAATATTAATTTTCATTCCTAAGTAGCTAGATACTGTGCTGCAGACAGAGGTCATTGGAAAGGCCCACTATTGTGTGCCAGAGTCTTTAGAGGTTAAAAATGCACCTTACCTAATACCATTGAATGCATGTGAATCAAGAAGATAAAAAGTAGGAATGGATAATGCATTTCTTATAAAGAATTAATCTTTTAAGCAAAACATGTCTTACAGATGACTATACCAAAGGTAGAAGCAAAAGTCCCCTTCCTCCCAAGGAATTACAGAACTGTCACAAATATAACCATCCTTAGCTCCTATTACCTGCTGAAACTCATGCTGGATTTCACAAATGAACCAGTCTACCCACTTGAACTGTTTGGGTATCTTAGTAAAGCTAATACCAGAGCCCTGTGATGAGACATAATTCATCAACAGCTCCTCATGAGTAAATGTATACACTGAATACATGGATCTTGACAAACCATGCAGAGGTGTCATCAGGCCTGCTGTGTGAGTTACTTATCTGGTTTTGGTGGTCCAGGGTGAGGCAAAGGAAAGAGCTTAAGCCCTAGGATGTCTATGCTATAAACCAACAAAGGCCAGAAAGAGTGTAACGTGATGGAGGCACCCACATTCCACGTAAAATTAAGAAAGGATATGTCAAAACTCAGTCAATAAGATAAACAATATTTTAATGTAATACTTTAAAAAATAAAAATTAATCATAACATGAATTTTTTGTTAAGTGCTAAACTTTGAAATATGACTCCTGTATCATTTTTAATTTCACATCTTAGGTAAATGCCTCCCTTGCCCCACCCAGTTTCCAGTCCTATGTGCTCAGTCGCTCAGTCATGGCCAACTCTTTGTGACCCCATGGACTGTAGCCCGCCGGGCTCCTCTGTCCATGGAATTTTCCAGACAAGGATACTAGAGTGGGTTGCCATTTCCTTCTCCAGGGTCCAGCCCTGAAATCATGCCTAAAGTGAATATTTAATGCTAACTGGAGTCTGAGGCTCAAGATCTTTCCCTCATTTGCTGCTAATCTATACAGATATGGCACTTGCACAAAATACTCATTAAAAATCCCTCTTGATAAAATGAGACTACATACTCTATGAGAATTATTTTAATCCTTATTTCATTGAAATTGCTACAAGATTAGTTTGCAACACTTTTTTTTTTCAAATAAACAGCACTTGAAGAGATTATGAAAAATAAAGTACTCCTAAAGAAAAACATTTTGATCAGGCAAGTGAAAGCAAATTGGAAACACTCTATATGTATTTGAAATATTTGTGTTTCAAAGAATGATTGTGACATTCAACAGCACTGATGAGGGAAGAAGGATGATCAATTCCAGCAATGCTTGGTCCTAGGTGTGATATTTCTACATGGCCAATCAGAAGAAGGGGATGTAGAGTAACCAACAAATGGACAAGGCTTAATGTGCCTGAATATTGGCATCACTCATTGATTTGATTATGCTTTCACAAAAGACATCAAATGTGCTATCTACACATGTCTGGAAAGAACCCTTGATTTCAGATTCCAAACTGTTGCTCTTTATTCTCAGAAATCGACTTGAAGGAAAGAACAACAATAAAAAGGAGTAACACTTGCATAAATCAAACTCTAGAATTTAATTAACACTGACATTCTAGGAGTAGTATGGAATGAATAAAATGCTATAGGGGCACCAAGGGTGGGTGAAAAGTTCTTCAAAAACTTTTGAAGTTTTTGAAGTTTTGGGAAAAACGAAATCAGGAAAGACGTTGGAGACATGATAAATGAAATAGGCCTTAAAATGTGCACAGGGCTTCTCCAGAGGAAAGAGACGGGTTCCAGGCAGCGGCAATCACATCTAAAATAAAAGTTTGTGATGACATGATCTTCTTTGCTTTTCTCTCAAAGAGCTGAGATGAAGGACCATGACACTCAACACAAGGTAGGAAATTCAAGGAAGAGTAAGACAGCATAGACAAAATAACACAAAGAGATGGGAGGTAAGAGAGAAGACATCCAGCTTGAATTTTACACAGTGGATCAAGAATAGCATCACAGGGGAGCAAACACCAGAGCTGAACACTGAGAGATGATGGAACGTGTATGCACAGATGGTAACCGGGGTCAGAAGCATACATAATGTTGTTTGGTTGGACATGACATGTATGAAAAGGAATAATGAGAGATAATATGAGAACCTTAGCTGGAGACCAGAGAGTTGAGGAGAGCGAAGTCCAGATTTGTATTTTTAGGCAGTAGTTAAATGACAATGTCAGACACTGGTGGTTTTGTAACAAGGACATGATCACAATTGTGCTTTGATAGATAAATCAGATCACAGAGTGTAAAATGGAATTAAGGGAAGAAAGACCAAAGGCAAGGAGACAAGGAAAGAGGCTTTAAAAGTTCTACTAGGGAACTCCACCTTAATTCAGGACATGATCCTTTAAGACAAATCGAATCTGTCTTCAGGCAAATCTGTGTTGCAAGTAGTGCTGGCATGTAAACCTTACCAGAAGAAATCCCTGCCCTTTAATCCACTCTCAATTCCCAGCCTTAAGTTGGAGCCAGTGCTCTAGCCCTTAGTTGATACAGTTGCTTGATGTGCACTTAATCATTTCCATTTATCATATACCTGTTCTTTAGTAAGCATTGTCAGGTGCCTAGCACTGTCTACACGTGGAATTCAAGATGGTTTCCTTCTCTGTGGGAAGCCCTCCTGCTAGTGGTCCAACTGACTCAAACGTCAGCATGACTTTTGAAGGTTCTCCACTGGCTTACAGGTTGAAATCCAAGCTTCTTGGCTAGAGATATAAAAGGCTCTGGGACCTGGTCCTTGGTGGAATTTCCAGCTTCAATTTTCATCAGTCTGACCCACAATTTATGTTCCAGCAACACAAAAACAGATGTAGTTCTGTCCTCACAAAGCCCTTATCTTTGCCTCATAACTCACATTGTGCAACACCTAATTCTCCCTTTCCCTAACCAAGTGAGGCTCCTCTTGGTGTACTTCCTCAGCAAAGTCTTCCATCACAGGTGACTTCAGATTCATGTGCCAGTATGCACCACTGGATGCAATGTCATGGATGGTCTGATAGAAGAAGACCGGTCTTACTGCAGTGAAGAAAACAGACTGTGAGCTTGCTTTCTCCTGAGATTATGAGAAAAGAGAAACTGGATAATAGCCTTGGAATTTCCTCCTGCCTGCCTGTTCCTTTGAGTCACTGAGTCAATCCTGCCAATGATCTGTCGTGCTGTCATGAACAAAGATTGCTTCATCTCACCTGCTACCCTAGGGGACAGTCCGAGCCTTTTTACTAAGGCTTCAGCAAAGAATCACAGCAAGTTTTTGTTTTTGTTTTGTTTTTGTTTGTTTTTTTAGGAAGCTGCGTTGATTAAATCATTCCCGTCTCTGCACCTTACACTCCATCACTGTGACATGAAGACTAAAAAGCATTTTTCACCCAGGGCTAAGCCTTTTTTTCTCTTTTATCTTTGTCCCTTGGATCCCAATTCACTATCAATAGTTCTAGTACTTAAATGTGGACCAGGAGTCTATTTGAATTTAACATAAACATTTTAATGGTAGAAAATGTGGAAAACACAATACTATGCAATGAATGTCTCTGTCTTCTGAGTGTCTAAGAGTTGTGTATGTGTGCAAATAATTACATGGAATTATGTAGTCACATAACTCCATTCTTAGAGCAATATTCTGTACTTTATTTCAAATGTGCAATTTGAATTTTTATGAACACGTAGTCTTATGAACACTAGTACTTGAAATGTACTAGTCTGTAATACTGGTTCTCAATTTTCACTTCTACTATGTTGTCAAAACATAGACTTATGGAAATTTAGAATGGCAAAAGACTCAGAAATCTAGTCCAAATTTTGCATTTTATGTATATGGAAACTGAGGCACAGATCAAAGAAGTGACTTGAAAGTCACACAATTAGTTGCTTAGTAATGACAAAACTTAACATTTATCTCCTGCTATGTAGCCTCCCTGTTGTGCCCAATTAAGTGGGGCCCAACTTAATTAGCCCAACTACTGCCACCAATTAAGCACTGTGCTAACCAAAAGAGAATGAAACCACTAATCATTTTCCTCAAAGGGCTAGTTCTCCTATCCCATAAAAATGGTTTGTAAATCCTGTTACTCTTATGTGCTAATTTTCCAATATTATGTACTAAATTTCCAATATCACCTCTCCTATAGGATGACTTTCTCAGACCTCACAGGGCCAGTTAGTCACCTTTAACAACATATTATAATTTTCTCTGTTTATGCCTCACTCTACCTTCCTAGTCTATGAAATCTTTGAAGCCAGGGGCCACATTTCATATATGTCACCATAGCCATATATTCAATTCCTCCAGATGTTGTAATAAATTTTCACAAACCTAGTAGCTTAAAACAACAGAATTTTATTCTCTCACAGTTCTCGAGGTCAGGATTCTGAATTCAGCCTTACTGGGCCAAACTCAAGTTGTTGGACAGGCCCTACTTCTCCAGAGGCTCTTCTGTGCCTTGCTGCTGCCAGCATCACTTGGCTTGTGTTCACATCACCCAGTTTCTGCCCTTCTGATCATACTGTCTTCTCCTCTTCTGTTTATGTCTAATCTCCCTCCACCTCCCACTTATAAGGATACATACGATTGCAGTTAGGGCCCATCTCAATATACTTAATCTCAACTGTCTGTTTTGGCCACATAAAGTGACAATCATTTTCCAGAGACTGGGATGTGGAAAATATCTTTGGAGAGGTGTCATTATTCAGCTTTCTGAAACCTCCACTTCAAGATTAGGATCTGACTCATAGCACAAAGAGTCTGTATTCACATAGTTCTTTGGGTACTTAGCGTATTTTTAAACCACAGTTTGCAGAATCAAACTTCTCCATTTGGCCTTTCCAGTCTAAGGAAACCATTTACACTCAAGATGAGATGCAGTCAGAGATTCAGATCTCAGATACCTAGGTAATAAACTGATTTCACAGCTCAAACACAGTTAACTTTGATTATGATAACAGTTTGGAATAAAGAATATTTATTTTCTACTGATTATAAAATCACTGCTTGCATATTATAGAACATTAAGGGGAAAAAAAGAAGGAAAAAATATAAACTAAAAAAAAATCACCTGTAATTTCTTTACCTATAGATAATCACTGTTAACATCATATTTATTTCAATACATTACATATATGTATACATAAATAAGCATGTTTAAACAAATACATTTTACATTTGGTATATGTATCCTTAATATTGTAAGTTATACTATTTTATATACAGTAATAGACATCAGTTCAGTTCAGTTCAGTCACCCAGTCATGTCCGACTCCTTGTGACCCCATGAACTGCAGCACGCCAGGCCTCCCTGTCCATCATCAACTCCCGGAGTCTACTCAAACCCATGTCCATTGAGTCGGTGATGCCATCCAACCATCAGAGGACAGAGTAATAGACATATATATCATATTTTCTTAGATGGTTTTATACCATATTATGTGGAACATTTCTGTAGCCTAATTTTATCCACTAGGCATTATATCATTAGTATTTCCCATGTCATTAAAAACTCTTTGTAAACATCATTTTAATAGCTGCACAATGTCCATCATGTGGATGTACCATAATTTACTTTACCATCCCCTCGATGTTAGGCAATTGGGCTGCTCATAAATGACTTTTTATACCAGTGAATTATAAACAAATGAGAGGCACCTATCAAAGTCAAGCCAGTATTGGTGCAAGTTGATGAATTTATTTTCAAAGACTGGGAAATGTATGTTTCCATATAGCCACACTTAATACAGAGTGTTGAAGTACTGATATTTAGACCATGTTCCAACGTGGCTTTGCCCCCACTATCTAACGTGTAGTACCTATGGTCCAGTGCTCTTCAGCATATGTTTATCAAGATCCAGAGTATGGGATGGGCAAAGACATTTGGCAACTCAGGAAGAGTTTAGAAAGTTACAACCTGAAATACTTCCCTGAAGGATAAAGCCCAATCCAGGTCCGGATGTGAGCCAGAAAAGGCATGGGGTATACATAAGGCAAGTAAAGTTAGATGAGAAGGTGGCCACTGAGTGGCTTAGTTGTCTCCAGCAGGCCTGGGAAGATGCAAGAATATTGAGAGTTATAAGGAAGATAGAAAGAATGATTGGGGTTCAGATTTTTATACCTGAAGGGCCAGAGTTTAGCAGTTCCCCCCTTATCCATGGTTTCCATTTCTATGGTTTCAGTTTCAACTGTGGCCCAAAATATTAAATGGAAAACTCCAGAAAGAAACAATCAGTTTTAGATTGCACACCATTCTGAGTATCTTGATGTAGTAGCTCCACCCACCAGGGACATGAGTTATCTCTTTGGCCAGTGGGTCTTCCCCATTATTCAGTTAGTAGCTGGCTCAGATAATAGATTGACTGAAGCAGCATCAGCAGTGCTTGTGTTCAAGTCACCCTTATTTTAATTAAGAATAGCCTGAAACACAAGAGTAGTGATGTGCACAATTTGAATATTCTTTTCCTGTGCCTAATTTATAAATTAAACTTTGTCATAGGTATGTGTAGAAAAAAATGACAGTATATAAGTCTGGAGTTTGGTACTCTCCACGGTTTCAGGCATCCACTGAGGGGTCTTGGAAGGCATCTCCCACTGAAAAAGGGAGAACCACTGTAATTCTGTTAGGCAGGAAAATAAGGTTTGTGTTTTTGTGCTTGTTTCTATGCACATAAACTTTCTATCCCCTGTATCCTTTTCCAAGTCTTAAAGAAACTGACCTGACTTCTCATAATTTAGTATTTAAGAGCTTCCTATGTGCTAGGTTCCATGTCAGTGCTTTTATATACATCATCTCTTAGCATCTTCCATCAGTCCTATGACAGAGCATCCTTATGTTACACGTAAAAGTAACCGATGTTCAGCAAGGTTAAGCACAACTCAAGATTGTTCAGTCAAGATGGGCAAATTCAGGAATCCGCTGGCAGTCCAGTGGTTAGGACTTTGCACTTTCACTGCAGGACCCAGGTTCAGTTCTTGATCAGGGAACTAAGATCCCTCAAGTCACACCATGTGACCAAAAAAAAAAAAAAAAAAAAGATGTGCAGGTCCCCAAAACTGTGATAAGTCCCCTACCTCATTCTCATCCTAGGTCTCTGGGCTCATTTCAAGATATTCTATCTCTATGATTCCAATTGGTACTTAAACAAAGCACTTCATAAATGTGTGTCTTTGGGTACACAGAAGAAGCTGGGGCTGGAAAAACAACTGAAACCTATGACTCCCTCCTAGTGAATTAATTTCATCATAGGCACTCAGGGGTCATTTTCTTTCAATCGCCTAGTACTTGTGTAGAATCTTTAAAATACACAGAACAGTCATTCTGAGTTTTACTGCTAGTGGAACTCAGTAATTATTTGAAAGGAACATGAAATTTGAGAGATATAAAATTAGAGATAAAGGTGTCTTTAAATAGTATAACTCAACATTGAAAGATTGGGAAAGAACTCTGAATGTCAGAGCATTAACAAATACCCTTGATATATTAAGCCAGGAAATTCATTGCTTTAAAGTTTAAATGATTTCTTTTGTTGGGGCCCAGGGCAGTCTGCCCCCAATATGCCTCAATGACATATTGATTATTTTAAATTAATGTTACTTAAGAAAAGACTGATGCAATAGGGACACTTTGGCCCTCCTTGCCGTCTTCCTGAACACATGAAGTGAATCTCCCATGTCAAAGGTGCTCTCCCTACATCTGAGCTAGAAGGACAATCTTAGCACCAGAGACAAAGAACTGGGGGCAAGAAGCCTTTAGAAACAAGCCTTGTCACTTTAACTGACTACCCCAAGCCCAAACTCTGTTTAGGGTCTTCACTAATTTAGCACCCAAAATCTGTGTTTCTTTGTCCTGTCAACTTTATTGTTTCTTTGTTTGAAAAGTAAAAATGCTGTCTGCTTTGGCCACCTTGTAAGACCCATTTCTATTATACCTCTATGTACTCAAATTAAAAATTGTTTCTTTTTCTCCTATTAATCTCTCTTTTGTTAATTTTCTTATCAGATATAAAACTCAAGAAGAGGAGAGAGGGAAATTCCCCCCCTTCTAACACTACTGAAATGGAGCAGGACCTATGGTCCTTGCCCAACCCCATGTCCTCCCCTTCTTTGTCTGTAGAAAACTTTAGTCAAAGAATAAGTTTAATTAGAAAAGTAAGAAATGTGGAAACAAAGGAAAACAGTCAAAGAAAAATGAATAATAATGTAGTCATTAAGCATAGTCAAAGACCTTTAGTTCCTTCTCGAGGACTATAGACAATATTCTGAGTGAAATCCTATGAGCACAGTTTGAAACACCAGGTGAAGTTAACTACATGATGACCAGACTGCACCCACGACAGAAGCTGCCACAATTCTAAGAACTGACCACAAAGAAATGGGAACAAATGGACCCCTGAAACTGAAGATTAACTGTACCTAAAACTAACAAGATAACGCTGGTCAAGCCACCAATGATCAATTTGAAGTTGACTGTCAGAGTTGACTGTGCTGTTTCTGCATATAGCCCCCTCTTTCTGTTTACAAAAGCTCTTGCTCCACTGGTTCCAATGTGGGGGGAGGCAGTTGGCCTTTGGACAGATGTCAACCACCTCCCCCTCCCCCAAGTTGCTGGCATCTGAAATAAAGCAAACTTTCCTTTCCACCAACCTGGCCTGTTTATTGGTTTCTGAGTGGCAGGCAGCCAGACTCCACACACTCTTTTGGTAACACTATCTTTCTCATAACCAATGGTTACCCACTTATAACATTGTGTTTAAAACCAACCACAGTGATGACATTGATTATTCATGTTAATAAATTATATATCACTGAGTAGGAGGCATCTGAATTAATTTCCTTTGGTCCTAAACCAGTTTTGCCTAGACATTCCAAAACTGGGCTAAGTTTTTATATTTTCTTCATACTTAAACTTGCTTTCCCATAAGTCTTACTTTGTAGACATGTGATTTCAGTTCTGTTCATTCAATGCAGTTAGTCAGTCTTTCTCTACCAGGAATGCCTTTTATCAGTATACAAAATCATTCACAAGTATTCTCTTGAACATTCCCATTGACAGGAAACTCATTACGTCTTGGTGTGGTCTATTACATCTTTCAGCACTTATAATGTTTAGAAAAGCCTTATCCTTATTTTGATGAAAATTCATCTCCCAAAGATTCCTTTGTTTAGTTATAATTTTACAGATGAACCCTCAGAGAAAAGTCTAATTTTTCTCCCACAAGTTTTAAAACACTGAGATTGTAATATTACAACACTCTGGTACTGATACAAAGTAATTAATAATGATAACTTGCTTACTGTATGCCAGGAACTATTCTAATTTTTTTTATACATATTAACACATTGTAGTAGTTTCAACAACGCTACCTAGTAGATTCTATTATTATTTTCATTTTATGGAGAAGAAATTGACACAAAGAGAAAATAGGTAACTTGCCAAAGGTCATACTATTATTGAGTAGGGGAGCCAAGATTCGAACATAGGCTCTATGTTTGAGGCTACTGAACTATATATATATATATATATATATATATATATATATGAAAACTGATTTATACTAGACCAGATTACATTACATTACAATGTATTACATTGGTATTACATGTTATACTAGACCAGATTACATTGTTATGATATGTGAGTTAATTATCATACAGTCTAAAGAGTTGGATGTAAAGCATGGATTAAAGAGTAAAGCATAAAGTCATTAAGGAACATAAAACACAGGTAAATATATATTTCTGATCTCCCTCCACCAGCACAGTTCTCAGAATCTAGGCTGGATTCTAAGGGGAAAAATTAGAATATCCATTTCTGGATAAACAACGTACAGGTACTGACACTCAAATATACCAGTCAACAGTACCAGGTATTTGCTCACACTTTCCAAATATATATATTTTATCATCCCACTCTTAAACATTCAGTCAACCAAAGGACAACAGACATTTGAGAAAATTATCCCAGTAAAAGATAGTGACCTTAATAAATGAACAGAAGAAAACATGAAGAAGAAAGAGAAATAATTTAAGGAGCAGAAGTCATTGTTAACAACCTCAGATAAATAAGATAAAATATTAAAACCATAAAATTAGGCAAGATGTTATTAAAAAAATATTGCCCCACAAAAGAAAATCATCTTCGAAAACAAAAATATGATTCCAGATTTTTTAAAAATATGGGTAGAAACTGAGCAGTAAAGATCATGCAGACGGTTGAAGTTAGAGATCAGTGACATAGTGCCATCAAACTTCTCAACAGCATTATCGGAAGCTAACTGATAAAGGATCAATGCCATTGAAAGAGAGAAAATGACGTTAACTTAGAATTCCACAGCAAGAAAAAATATCAATCAACTGTGTGAGGAAAATAAGTATATTTTCAGATATGCAATGCTTCAAATTAAACTTCCTTGCACTTAAAGAAAGTCTATTTTTATAGGAAATTTTTCTATATCAAAATGAGGGAGGAAACAAAAAAGAAAGAAAGATGAGATCCAGCAAACAGGAAATCTAAGTCTGGAAAGGTCCAGCATCCTTGGACCTTATATGTCACTCAATTTGGTCTCCTTAAATATAAGTCAGATCACTTTTCTCTCCTGATTAACACACTATAGTGTCTTTCTATCACACTTACAAGCAGATAAAAACTTTTTTGGGGGGCCTATTTCTCCACCCTCCTTCTATCTCTCAATGTTGTAGACATTTTAACCTTTGACCAGGACCTTGAGTATGTGAGTGGCTTCTAGCTGTAGGGTTTGCAATCCATTTCTTCTTCCCTGGCATGATTTTCCCTCTGATTTTTACAGAGCTACAACCTTCTTTGCATCCAGCTCAAAGACCAAATACCATGTCCTTAGACTCTTCGACTATTTATTTATAATTGTATCAATGCCACCCTTTATCATCCTTACATTGTATCATTTTTCTTAAGTCTTTACCATTACTTGACATTATTTTATTTATTCATTTATTTTAATAATTGTTTTTTTATCCTTCTAAAATGTAACTTCCAGGACAGCAGGAGTTCTAATTTATTCCTTGATCAACCCCCATTGCACAATTGGTTCCTGAAATATGTCAGGTGCTCCATTAAATATTTGTGTGGCATAAATCAAATTTATCAAGATGTTATTTTTTTTTTTTTAGCACAAGACATGGATGATCTCTTTACACATTTTAGTAGGTTCTAAAATTTCTATAAGCATTTACCACTTCCATAATTTACAAAAGAACCAAAGAGTTTCCCTGGTGGTCCAGTGGTTACGAATCTGCTTTGCAATGCAGTATACACCAGTTTGATCCCTGGTCAGGGAGGGTCTCAGATGCCATGGAGCAACTGAACCTGTGCACCACAACTACTGAGGCTGAGCTCGAGAACCCTTGAGCCACAACCACCGAGCAATGTGCCTACAGCTCATGCACTATGACAAGAGCAGCCACAGCATCATTTTTTCTGTTTTCTGAAAAGAAAGCTGAGGCTTAGATAGATTAGGTTACTTGTTCAAGGTCAGTATAGCTAAGAAGTGGTGAAACTGGGATTTGATCCCACGTTTATTTTTCTACTATGATATGCTGTACTTAGGGCTTCCCAGGTGGCACTAGTGGTAAAGAACCCACTTGTCAATGCAGGAGACATAAGAGGCACCGGTTTGATCCTTGGGTCAGGAAGATCCCCTAGAGGAGGGCATGACAATCTACTCCAGTATTCTTGCCTGGGGAATCCCATAGACAGAGGAGACTGGTGGGCTATAGTCCATAGGTTTGCAAAGAGTCAGACACTACTGAAGTGACTTAGCACATGCTGTACTTAGCTGCTATGTATCACGGGTTATTATATACCAGATCATATAGTAGTCTATTTCTCCATGTTATCTTATTTACAGGAACCTAGTCAACAGTTTTGTGGAAACTAACCCAAGCACTCCCCTACTCCATAATTGGGAGCAGGGAACACAGTCCTTGGAAGAGTATTCATCTTATGGAGTGGGGGCCTTCTCTCCACTTTCCAAATTTTCTCTCTTTATCACTTTGACCTCACTCAGTTCCACTTATCAGAATTCACCTTTCAGTCTCATCTTCACACACACACAAAAAATCACCTTGACTTGCTGTGATTCAAAGCACTTCCTGCTGTATGAAAAAGAAATTTTTTAAATGTCATAAAATATTCTCTTTCAGTGATTTTTAATATTAAAAATCATCCGAGAATCTGAATAGCAGAGACAAAATGTACAGATGGTACAGCCATCACTTAACTGAAGCAAAATAAAGCATCTATCTACAATTTAGATGGCATAGTAAAGCCCCCTCTGACAGAGAGCCTGAGTACCACCTCCACACTACTTTGCTTCTTAACAACTGACCTGAAAGAGAAGACCAGGTAAAGCAATTGGACACATCAACCTGTTTTTCCTGAAAAAGCACTAGAAGAGCAACCACTTAATTGAGAGCCCAAAGAACAAATACCAGGGAAAAGCTAGAACTTACGGCAAACATGATGAGGTTTTTACAGTGGAAACAGTCTTCCTTCATTCTAAAAGTCAGATTGAATCAGGAATCTTAAGTTATGGTGGAAAAAGGCACAGTGAGACTGCATATACTGAATGCTTTGTATATAACACCCACCCATTTGATTTCACCTATTTTGGGGACAGATGATAAATTTGAAACATAATCCACTCTCTTTCCTCCCCTCTCAGTGTAGTGTCAGTATACTACCCAGAGATAGGCACCGAGCCACCAGCATCACTACCAAATGCCCCTATGCTGGAAACTGATTCTCAACCAGCTCTTCCAAGTCCATGGATGAGGTACAGTTAACCAACAAAGTTGTCTAAACAAGAGTTGTCATTAAACTTGCCATAGTATTTACCATTATTCTTCAGCTTGTTGCCATAAATATGCTTTACTGAAGAGTTTTAGGTTCACTTTTGAGGGTTTGGGAAAATAAATTTCATACTACCCTTCCAGGTACTAGTCTGGGACACTCCCTGTAATAAAAAGATAGATAAACACCTCCTATCATAAAAAAGTATATATATAAATGGGAATTTAATAACACGGATACCTCCTGTATACAAGAGAGATACCCAACAAAGCTGAATAACTCCCCAAAGTGGCCCAACCAAGTCACCAGCTTAAATGCCATCTTTAGCCAAAGACAAATGAAAAACATTGGGGGTTGGGGGTGCCCAGTTGCAGGAGGTGACCAGGAAGTCTCAGTAAAGAAAGGTAAGGTTGTTATGAAGATTTAAGTCTCTGCCTTCTCCACTGATAAGAGTTTCCAGAGATTTAGAGCCATCCTTCTCTTCTTGGTACATCGAGGGAGACATTCTTACAAATGGAGATTTCCCTTGTAAATGTACATGGTCCCTTACAGAAGGGTAACTTCTACTTAGTTTTCAGAGCTTCTCCTGTGTCTGATACTGTTAGTTGCTCAGTTGTATCCGACTCTTTGCGACCCCATGGACTGTAGCCCACCAGGCTCCTTTGTCCATGGAATTCTCCAGGAAAGAATACTGGAGTGGATTGCCATTCCCTTCTCCAGGGGATCTTCTTGACTGAGGGGTGGAACGCAGGTCTCCCACATTGCAGGCAGATTCTTTACTGTCTGGGCCACCAGGGAAGTCCCTCTTCTATGTCTGCTGTTCCAATCAGCCTAAAATAATCCTTATGCTGAGGAAGCACATCTTGGAGCAAATTACCTGGCTCCACTTCACTGTGAAATCTGTACTCTCTACATTCCATAATGGTTTACATTAATTAACATAATTAATAAAAACAAAAGCATAATTAACTCTATGCTTACATCCCACAGCCATTTGCTGAGCACCTAGCATGTGCAGTGTACAGCTTCATTGGATTTGAGGGTCTCCAAGAAGAAAAGCCCCAGCTTCTGCTTTAAAATAATCTAAAATTTATGAAAATACCAGGATCCAGCACTACAATTGTCTCTGAAAGGATGAACAACCTCTTTTATGCCCAACTACCACCTCTGCAACCATCATCACCACTATTTCAATTCTGTCTGGGTTAGCATGGGATGTAGACATAGACACTTGAGATATAGCTGCACATCAGAGAACTAAAAAGCAAAAGAATATGCTCAACAAGAGAAAAAAATTTTGGATATCTTCCACCTCCATCCCTGTGCTCCCCAGAGATGAGACTTTTCTATGGGCTCCAGAAAGGTATATCAATAGGTCTATTGATGCTGTGGCATTTGTCCAAAGGGAATACTAGTGTGACTTTAGTAATCAAAAATATTATTATTATAGTTGTTAGCTTAAATTGAACCATAAATTAATGATGGAAGATGATTTTCTGAGAATTTTTCTAAAAACCTATGCTGGGGGAAAACATCTTTCATAATCACTATGCTAGTGAATGAAGAGGAAACACATAATTGTACACCACATGGTTTATGTTCACAAATACCTCAACAGTTTGGGTGAGTTAGTGTTATTCACTTGGCAAAAGTAGCCAAACTAAAAGCAAAGTCTTGAGAATAGTATTATGCGTAACTTTGCATTGTATAGAGAAAAGTGGAGGAATAACAATAAATCAGACATAAAGTGAACTCAGATTTTGGTATCACAACCTACTCTCCAGTGAAAAAGATTTTTGTGTATGAAATTATAGTATAGATTCTGAAAATACATCATCTATACCAGCCCATTGGACATTCTCATCAGTACCATTTTCCAGTTGTTCTTTCCCTAGGAAACTGTAATGTCTGGCATTTCTAAGTACAGGCAAGAGCTTTGCTACTTCTTTTGGACAATGCACAAGTCTATAAAACCAAAGAACAAAGGATTAATATCCTAAATATAGACAGAGATTATCAAAACCATTAAAGAGTCAAGGCAGTAAGTGATACAGGTGAGGAAAACCTATCCTTTCTTCCCTTCTAGGTTCTTTGGATGATCTAATAATTAAATTAGCATAAGACGATGACGTCTCAGGCTAGTGTAGGCAGTGATTTAGATACCTTCTAATGGTGTTTATATGTCAATGACATGGTAAGATTTACACATTCAAGGGGCAAAGTAAGAATACAACTTTTGGGGGTATTTTTGACCACTATCAGAAGTCTTGGGTAATTACTATTTAAATTTTTCCTTCTTTTTCTCATGTGTAGAACAATTGTACTTTGAATAGTCTGATTTTTTACAATATCTGCAAATGGGTGGAGCAAATAGGAAAAGATATGAGGGGTCTTTGAGTTGCTATCAGAGTTATGCTTTTGTTTCTCTAAAGATTCAAATTATAAATCAAGAATTGCTTATTTTAATGCCTTTTATCTTCCTTCATTTCTTCAAGCTGTCTTTAAATAATTGGGTAGCTGCTTCCATTATAATGCTTAGAGGTTGACTAACTCACCCAACTATACTATTTTGAATTTGCCTTTTTATTTCAGAGAGAAAATGTCCTACCAAGGCAGAAATGGAAAGATTTCTATTCTTTGGAACTTTGGGTTTTAATGCAATATGACTTGAAAAGTATGTATAAAGCATTCAGTAAAGGTCTATGGATGTTCTCCTTTCTGAGTGTATAATTTAACCACAGACCCATTCACCTTGTATGGGAGGAAATCTTGGCTAGTGCTGATCTATATTGGTTTCCAGCTGATCCATTTCCTGATCATTTGTAAGAGGGGGGACCTGGGAGAATTTCTGGTCATTGGTTTCCTCTGTGAGAGAGATTTTTTTTCTCCCAGGAAGCCATCTGGTTTGTCTGTTAACCATAGTGTAATTACAGGTGGGAAAAATATACTTCAGTGGCCAATACAGGTACCGCTGAGTGAGGTTGTGAACGGCCACTGCTGCTGCTGCTGCTAAGTCGCTTCAGTCGTGTCTGACTCTGTGTGGTCCCATAGACGGCAGCCTACCAGGCTCCCCCGTCCCTGGGATTCTCCAGGCACGAATACTGGAGTGGGTTGCCATTTCCTTCTCCAATGCATGAAAGTGAAAATTGAAAGTAAAGTTGCTCAATCGTGTCTGACTCTTTGCGACTCCATGGACTGCAGCCTACCAGGCTACTCTGCCCATGGGATTTTCCAGGCAAGAGTACTGGAGTGAGTTGCCATTGCCTTCTCCATGAATGGCCACTAATATTTCTAATTCCTCTCTAATTTTGGTAGGATCTTCTAAAAGTTGAGGTACAGGGGCTCCTCCTGTAAAAGATCTGTTGCTGTATCAAGGATGTGAATTCTTTGTGGTAGGGAATCCAGGATACATCCACAAAGAACACTGTATAGGAAGGCCTAAAGCTGGCAAAGAGAGAGTCTTACTCTCTCTCTCCATGCTTTTGCTAAATTTACTTGCTGCTTTTCAGCTTTTACATGAGTAAGCTATATACCGTGGAGCTAGAGATTAGGCTGGAGTGCTGTCCATAAATCTTGTAGCAAAAGGAAAGTTAAAACAGGTAGTTGCATTTCTAAGGGATCTTCTCAGGAAGGTGGAGGAGTTTGGAAGCTAAGGGAATTTGCTAAGGAAATGGGGCTGGATTTTAAGAAGGAGAATTTGCATTCAATGTGGGCTTTAGCTTTTGTTCTAATTTCTGTTATTTCCTCGTATTAAGGAAGTCCCTAAGTCTAGTCATTATATTCCTCTGTATCCACTTTTAATTTGGCCTTTCCATAGGTACACATAAAACACTTATTTAGGATGAGAGTTCTCTAATATTTTTTTTTCTTTCAAAGATAGCTAATTCAAGGCATCCATAATCTGACCATTGACAAGTAGGGTCTTACATAAATCTCAATAGTGACTCAAATCAATAAGCCATTATATAGCTTAACTGTGGACCCAAGAATCCTGCAATGCAGGACACCCTGGTTTGATCCCTAGGTCAGGAAGATCCCCTAAGGAAGGAAATGGCAACCCACTCCAGTGTTCTTGCCTGGGAAATCCCATGGACAGAGGAACTTGGCAGGCTACAGTCCATGGAGTCTCAATGAGTTGGACAAGACTTAGCAACTGAATGACAACAAAAACAATATGGATCCAAGAGACATCTCAAAGGAAGAGTACAAAAGATGCAGTCCTCACAAGATCCAGAAAGTTCACTCCTGGGTTAGCCTAAGAAAGTGATGATTTTTGTTGTCATAGGTATGGACAGTGGTGTAGTGCAAAGAGTGTCTTCAGCTGCCCACAAGAATGTAAGACACCTCCAATCACAGACCCACTAATCTGTGCCATTTGGTTGGTGCTACTGGAAAGGGACTTTTCCAGCACTAACAAGGCAACGAAGTCTGAGAAAATAAAGGCTCCCTGTGGATGAACACTGCCTCTAACAAATTCTTCTGAGAGCTGGCACAGAGGAACTAAGAGAATGCTGTTGTGACTTCATGTCTCAGAATCCCAGTCTGTTTGATTGGCCACCAAAATGCAAGTTGGCACTTGCATCTTCCATCTCTGGTGGAAATCAGAGACAATATTCTCACTCATAACAAACCCAAACTCTCAGAACATTGAACAAGACAAAAAGAAAATCTCATTTGGTCTTACATAGGATACCTACAGCAAAGTTTGTCTAAACAAATGTCAGTCTGGTGGGAACCACAAGCTTACCAATCTCTGAGGCCAGCTTGATCAACAGGGTTTTAGGGTTTATGGCTGTGTTCTCTTTATGACAAATCTCACACACAACAACAACAGCGACAACAAAAACAGAGACAAAGGAAAACAAAGACCATCTTGGGAGGAAGGAAAACAACAGTACTTATAACAAATTTTTACCAGAGTCAGTATACTTGAGAAAGAACCTTCAACAAATATTTTCTCCTACTAATATAAATTTAGAAAGAGAAAAGAACTCTTATCATTCTTACTTCCTTCAGAGCCTGTAGGTAGAGACTGGAGAGTTTGTCATGGTAAGGACTCTTACTTTCTGTTGGTTCCTGTCAGAGGTCCCAGGATCTTTCAGCTGCAGCACCTCAAAACCAGCAGTGTCCGGCCAGTGTAGAGGCCCAAACTGGGCACCAAAACTGTGGGAAAGGAAATATTTTTCATTTTTGCTTTCTAGTATCTTTGACTGGTCTAATAA
Organism: Bos grunniens; assembly: GCF_055505025.1. NCBI lineage: Eukaryota > Metazoa > Chordata > Mammalia > Artiodactyla > Bovidae > Bos > Bos grunniens. The sequence continues at coordinate 117,210,944 of NC_141194.1, read as the reverse complement.
TCAAAACAGATTAACAAGAGAAAAACAAATTTTGAACGTATGGGATGCTCAAAGACAGGAGAACCAAAGACAGGCAATTTAGGTTTATATGCCATACAGAGCTAAGAAGAAAGGGTAGGGGTCTGGGGCTTCAATGGGGAAGAAAACAATGTACAAGAAGATGAGAAGAGCAAATGTTTGGTAAACAGATGTTTGGCCATACAGACGAGTCTTTCTGATATTAAATGTCATCACTGACATTCACTATCTTCCTGCTGTGAGCCCTCTACCTACATTCTTTTCAGCAATTAAGGGAGAGGTAAAGAGCTTTCCCTGAATCTGCGGAATCACCATTGTTTTCAGCTCCAAACAATCCACATGCTGAAGTGGCACATTTTGGGTCATATACACTAGTCCCCTTCATGGGCAAAGGAAATTTAAAAACCTCTCAAAAGCAAAAAACAAAAAACAAACATATGTTATGACCCAAGGATTCAGAAAACACATTAAAACAAAGATGAGATACAAGCTGAAAAGTGAAAGTCATTCAGTTGTGTCCGATTCTTTGTAACCCCATGGACTGTAGCCCACCAGACTCCTCTGGTCCATGGAATTCTCCAGGCAAGAATACTGGAGAGGGTAGTCATTCCCTTTCCCAAGGGATCTTCCTGACCCAGGGATTGAACCCCTGTCTCTTGGATTGCAGGCGGATTATTTACCATCTGAGCCACCAGGGAAGCCCGACATACAAGCTATTATCCATTAATTTAAACACTAACCTATAGTACAAGTAGGAACTTTGACAAGGGTAAAGGGCAAAGAAGTCAGTTCAGTTCAGTTCCGTTCAGTCTCTCAGTCGTGTCTGACTCTTTGTGACCCCATGAATTGCAGTACACCAGGCCTCCCTGTCCATCACCAACTCCTGGAGTTCACTCAAACTCACATCCATCGAGTCAGTGATGCCATCCAGCCATCTCATCCTCTGTCATCCCCTTCTCCTCCTGCCCCCAATCCCTCCCAGCATCAGAGTCTTTTCCAATGAGTCAACTCTTTACATGAGGTGGCCAAAGTACTGGAGTATCAGCTTTAGAAGTCAGTACTCTTTTACTTACTTTTGGAAAGCAATTTGAAAATAAGTATGAATAATCACAAAGTTTATTGCATTTGACCTGGTAATTCCATTTCTGGAAATTTATCCTAAAGAAATTTTTATATATATATATATATATATATATATATATATACACACACACACACACACAAGGAGATAGTTTAAAACCTCTCAAAACTGCAAAGACCTCAATGTTCAATAGTAGAGTATGGCCAATGAAATATTATAGAGTCATTGAAAGCAATTGCTTTGAAAAATACAGCAACATGGGGGAAAACTTGTGATATAGTGCCAGCTAATAATTTCCATGTGGCTGAAAATGTAAAGAGAACAAAAAGGTTAGGGTGTGTGTGTTTGTGTGTGTGTGTGTGTGTTGGGAGGCATGAGAAAAGCTGTTGAAGACTCTTACAACCAATGAAAAGGGGTCTTGAATACAATGAGATACAAAAAGAAGACAGTGCAGTGGTATTAATATATTTGAAGCCTGTGTGAAAATTTGATGTTTCTTGCAGAAATATCAGTTTTATATAAATAGTATAAGGAAAAAGTTTATGTTCAATTGACAACTAGAGCATGGAATCCACATGCATCACAAAGATAAATCTTGAATCTTCAAAGAAAATTGAAGGCCTTCACAACCGCTGAGCTCATGGGAGTATGTGTTCATACTCTTTCTTAGGGAGAAATGTCTCAGTTATACCATTTAAGAAGTAAAACAGTCAGCAGAGTAGGAAGACAGTGACAAATTTTAAGAAATCAAATAGCATGCTGAAACTTATTCTTCAAAGATATACTCAAGCAGTGTAAGTTAGGTAGAAGCCACATGTAGGCTCTCCAGTGAGGAGATTATTGTGGCTGTCCATTTAGAGATGGGGGACTTGAGACAAGAAGGTGTGAGAGAAGTCATGAATGAGAGAAGATGAATGTGGGAAAGATGTCAAAGATGCAATCATGATTTTTAATATGCAATTAGATGTAAGGGAGATAGCTGAGAGGAAATGATCTGACATAGCTTTGATGGTATAATTTTCCTCCTTGAAAGCTCTTGATCACTTTTTATTTTCTGGCTTGTAGTAATAACTTTATTTTTTGTCATTTTATTTATTTATTTTTTTAAACCAACTTGTCTGCAAGAATCTATAAATCAGAGAAATTGGCATTGGTCATATAATTGGCAAAGGTTCAAATTTACCATTTAGCCATTTTCAATGACAGTTTAAACAAAGACAACAATGTTTCAGTAAATAGAATGTCTTAAACATTTCAGCATTGTCCTTTGAAATTTTCTTTGCAAGACTGAAGGAGGATTGGTGTCTACCTCTGCAAGACTGAAGGAGGATTGGTGTCTACCTCTTGCAAATACAGGATAATTGTAGCAGCAGTATCGGTATTATCGTCATTACTAATATTGCCAGTTAAGCTGTTTGGTCCAACCAGGGTTACAAGGACAAATGGCATTTGGTGGCAGCAGTGTGCCAGGCTCAGTGAAAGATATGGGATCTTAACAGATGAGCAAGGTATGGCCCACAACCTGTTAGTTCTATGTTCTTTACCAGAACCTCCTGTCATAAAATAACTCCTGCAAATAGCTCATTGTCTCTGCTAATTCTATTATTAGCCTGATGTAATCCAAATTCATCAGATCAGATCAGATCAGATCAGTCAACTCAGTTGTGTCTGATTCTTTGTGACCCCATGAATTGCAGGGAACCAAGCCTCCCTGTCCATCACCAACTCCAAGAGTTCACTCAAACTCACACCCATCGAGACAGTGATGCCATCCAGCCATCTCATCCTCTGTTGTCCCCTTCTCCTCTTTCCCCCAATCCCTCCCAGCATTGGAGTCTTTTCCAATGAGTCAACTCTTCACATGAAGTGGCCAAAGTACTGGAGTTTCAGCTTTAGCATCATTCCTTCCAAAGAAATCCCAGGGCTGATCTCCTTCAGAATGGACTGGTTGGATCTCCTTGCAGTCCAAGGGACTCTCAAGAGTCTTCTCCAACACCACAGTTTAAAAGCAGCAATTCTTCGGTGCTCAGCCTTCTTCACAGTCCAACTCTCACATCCATAATAAACAAGAGAAGCACGGAAAATAAAAATATAACAGCTTAAAGTTACTGAAAGTGTTTTTTAATTTTTTTAGAGTGTGTTTTTTAAATACAGAGATTAATACTTTATATATTTCAATTTATAGGAGATTCTGTCATAGATATATATTTTAAATTCATTTTAATTGGAGGCTAATTACTTTACAATATTGTATTTGTTTTTGCCATACACTGCCATGAATCAGCCATGGGTGTACATGCGTTCCCCATCCTGAACCCCCCTCCCACGTCCCTCCCCATCCCATCCTTCAGAATCATCTCAGTGCACCAGCCCTGAGCACCCTGTCTCATGCACTGAACCTGGACTGATGATCTGTTTCACATATGGTAATATACATGCTTCAATTCTATTCTCTCAAATTATCCCACTCTTGCCTTCTCCCACAGAGTCCAAAAGACTGTTCTATATATATATGTGTGTCGCTTTTCCTGTCTTGCATACAGGGTCATTGTAACCATCTTTCAAAATTCCATATATATGCATTAATATACTGTAATGGTGTTTTTCTTTCTGGCTTACTTCACTCTGTATAATAGGCTCCAGTTTCATCCACCTCATTAGAACTGATTCAAATGTATTCTTTTTGATGGCTGAGTAATACTCCATTGTGTATATGTACCACAGCTTTCTTATCCATTCGTCTGCCCATGGACATCTTGGTTGCTTCCATGTCCTGGCTATTATAAACAGTGCTGCGATGAACATTGGGGTACATGTGTCTCTCAATTCTGGTTTCCTCTGTGTGTATGCACAGCAGTGGGATTGCTGGGTCGTATGACAGTTCTATTTAAAGTTTTTTAAGGAATCTCCACACTGTTCTCCATAGTGACTGCACTAGTTTGCATTCCCACCAACAATGTAAGAGGGTTCCCTTTTCTCCACACCCTGTCCAGCATTTATGGTTTGTAGACATTTTGAAAGGAGCCATTCTGACAGGCATGAGATGGTACCTCATAGTGGTTTTGATTTGCATTTCTCTGATAATGAGTGATGTTGAGCATCTTTTCATGTGTTTGTTAGCCATTTGTATGTCTTCTTTGAAGAAATGTCTGTTTAGTTCTTTGGCCCATTTTTTGATTGGGTCCTTTATTTTTCTGGAATTGAGCTGCAGAAGTTGCTTGTATATTTTTGAGATTCATTATTTGTCAGTTGCTTCGTTTGTTATTATTTTCTCCCATTCTGAAGGCTGTCTTTACACCTTGATTATAGTTTCCTTCGTTGTGCAAAACCTTTTAAGTTTAATTAGGTCACATTTATTTATTTTTGTTTTTATTTCCATTACTTTGTGAGGTGGGTCATAGAGGAACCTGTTGTGATTTATGTTAGAGTGTTTTTCCTATCTTTTCCTCTAGGAGTTTTATAGTTTCTGGCCTTACATTTAGATATTTAATCCATTTTGAGGTTATTTTTGTGTACAGTGTTAGAAAGTGTTCTAGTTTCATTCTTTTACAAGTGGTTGATCAGTTTTCCCAGCACCACTTGTTAAAGAGATTGTCTTTTCTCCTTTGTATATTCTTGCCTCCTTTGTCAAAGATAAGGTGTCCATAGGTGCATGAATTTATCTCTTGGCTTTCTATTTTAATCCATTAATCTATATTTCTATCTTTGTGCCAGTACCATACTGTCTTGATGACTGTAGCTTTGTAGTATAGCCTGAAGTCAGGCAGGTTGATTCCTCCAGTTCCATTCTTCTTTCTCAAGATTGCTTTGGCTATTCGAGGTTTTTTTTGTATTTCCATACAAATTGTGAAATTATTTGTTCTAGTTCTGTGAAAAAATACCATTATTAGCTTGATAGGGATTGCATTGAATCTATAGATTGCTTTGGGTAGTATACTCATTTTCACTATACTGGTTCTTCCAATCCATGAACATGGTATATTTCTCCATCTATTTGTATCCTCTTTGATTTCTTTCATCAGTGTTTTATAGTTTTCTATATATAGGTCCTTTGTTTCTCTTATGTAGATTTATTCCTAAGGATTTTATTCTTTTTGTTTCCTTAATTTCTCTTTTTGTTTTCTCATTGTTCATGTATAGGAATGCAAGGGATTTCTGTGTGTTGATTTTATATCCTGCACCTTTACTATATTCGTTGATTAGCTCTAGTAATTTTCTGGTGGAGTCCTTAGGGTTTTCTATGTAGAGGATCATGTCATCTGCAAACAGTGAGAGTTTTACTTCTTCTTTTCCATTCTGGATTCCTTTTATTCCTTTTTTGTCTCTGAATGCTGTGTCTAAAACTTCCAAAACTATGTAGAATAGTAGTTGTGAGAGTGGGCACCCTTGTCTTGTTCCTGACTTTAGGGGAAATGCTTTCAATTTTTCACCATTGAGGATAATGCTTGCTGTGGGTTTGTCATATATAGCTTTTATTATGTGGAGGTATGTTCCTTCTATTCCTGCTTTCTGGAGGGTTTTTATCTAAAATGGAAATTGAATTTTGTCAAAGGCTTTCTTTGCATCTATTGAGATAATCATATGGTTTTTATCTTTCAATTTGTTAATGTGGTGTATTACATTGATTTATTTGCAGATATTTAAAAAAATCCTTGTATTCCTGGGATAAAGCCCACTTGGTCATGATTTATGATCTTTTTAATATGTTGTTGGATTCTGTTTGCTAGGATTGTATTAAGGATTTTTGGATCTATGTTCATCAGTGATAATGGCCTGTAGTTTTCTTTTTTTGTGGCATCTTTGTCTGGTTTTTGTATTAGGGTGATTGTGGCCTCAGAATGAGTTTGGAAGTTTATCTTCCTCTGCAATTTTCTTGAAGAGTTTGAGTAAGGAAGGTGTTAGCTCTTCTCTAAATTTTTGGTAGAATTCAGCTGTGATACCATCTGGTCCTGGGTTTTTGTTTGCTGGAAAGTTTCTAATTACAGTTTCAATTTCCATGCTTGCGATGTGTCTGTTAATTTTTTTTTTTTTAATTTCTTCCTGGTTCCGTTTTGGAAAGTTGTACTTTTCTAAGAAATTGTCCATTTCTTCCAAGTTGTCCGTTTTATTGGCATATAGTTGCTGAGAGTAGTCTTTTATGATCCTTTGTATTTCTGTGTTGTCTGTTGTGATTTCTCCATTTTCATTTCTAATTTTGTTGATTTGATTCTTCTTCCTTTGTTTTTTCATGAGTCTGGCTGATGATTTGTCTATATTATTTATCTTCTCAAAGAACCAGCTTTTAGCTTTGTTGATTTTTGCTATGGTCTCTTTTGTTTCTTTTGCATTTATTTCTGGCCTACTTTAAAAGATTTCTTTCCTTCTATTAACCCTGGGGTTCTTCATTTCTTCCTCTTCTAGTTGCTTTAAGTGTACAGTTAGGTTATTTATTTGACTTTTTTCTTGTTTCTTGAGGTAAGCCTGTATTGCTATGAACCTTTCCTTTAGTACTGCTTTTATAGTGTTCCATAGGCTTTGGGTTATTGTGTTTTCATTCATTCATTTCTATGCATATTTTGATTTCTTTTTTGATTTCTTCTGTGATTTGTTGGTTTTTCAGAAACGTGTTGTTTAGCTTCCATATATTGTAGTTTTTAATAATTTTTCCCCTGTAGTTCACATCTAATCTTATTGCATTGTGGTCAGAAAACATACTTGGAATTGTTTCAATTTTTTTGAATTTACCAAGGCTAGATTTGTGCCCCAGGATGTGATCGTTCCTGGAGAAGGTTCCATGTGTGCTTGAGAAAAAGGTGAAATTCATTGTTTTGTGGTGAAAAGTCCTATAGGTATCAATTAGGTCTAACTGGTTCACTGTATCATTTAAAATCTGTGTTTCCTAGTTAATTTTCTGTTTAGTTGATCTATCCATAGGTGTGGGTGGGTTATTAAAGTCTCCCACTATTATTGTGTTATTGTTAATTTCCCCTTTCATACTTGTTAGCATTTGCCTTACATATTGTGGTGTGCCTCTGTTGGGTGCATATATATTTATAATTGTTATATCTTCTTCTTGGATTGATGCTTTGATCATTATGTAATGTCTTTCCCTGTCTCTTTTCATGGCCTTTATTTTAAAGTTGATTTTATCTGATATTAGTATTGCTACTCCTGCTTTTTTTTGGTCTCTATTTGTGGGGAATATCTTTTGCCAGCCCTTCACTTTCAGTCTGTCTGTGTCCCTTGTTTTGAGGTGGGTGTCTTGTAGACAGCATATATATGGCTCTTGTTTTTGGATCCATTCAGCCAGTCTTTGTCTTTTGGTTGGGGCATTCAACCCATTTACACTTAAGGTAATGATGGGTAAGTATGATCCCGTTGCCATTTGCTTTGTTGTTTTGGGTTCAAGCTTATACACCCTTTCTGTGTTTCCTGTCTAGAGAAGATCCTTTAGCATTTGTTGGAGAGCTGGTTTGGTGGTGCTGAATTCTCTCAGCTTTTGCTTGTCTGGAAAGCTTTTGATTTCTCCTTTATATTTGAATGAGATCCTTGCTGGGTACAGTAATCTGGGTTGTAGGTTTTTCTCTTTCATCACTTTAAGTATGTCTTGCCATTCCCTTCTGGCCTGAAGAGTTTCTATTGAAAGATCAGCTGTTATCCTTATGTGAACCCCCTTGTGTGTTATTTGTTGTTTATCCCTTGATGCTTTTAATATTTGTTCTTTGCATTTGATATTATTAATTTGATTAATATGTGTCTTGGGGTGTTGGGAAATAGATGCAGAAGCAGTGTAAACAGTGCCAGACTTTATTTTTGGGGGTTCCAAAATCACTGCAGATGGTGACTGCAGCCATGAAGTTAAAAGATGCTTACTCCTTGGAAGGAAATTAGTGACCAACCTAGATAGCATATTGAAAAGCAGAGATATTATCTTGCCAACAAAGGTCCGTCCTGTCAAGGCTATGGTTTTTCCAGCAGTCATGTATGGATGTGAGAGTTGGACTGTGAAGAAGGCTGAGCGCCAAAGAATTGATGCTTTTGAACTATGGTGTTGGAGAAGACTCTTGAGAGTCCCTTGGACTGCAAGGAGATCCAACCAGTCCATCCTAAAGGACATCAGTCCTTGGTGTTCTTTGGAAGGAATTATGCTAAAGCTAAGACTCCAATACTTCAGCCACCTCATGCAAAGAGTTAACTCATTGGAAAAGACCCTGATGCTGGGAGGGATTGGGGGAAGGAGGAGAAAGGGTCGACAGAGGGTGAGATAGCTGGGTGGCATCACTGACTCGATGGGTGTGAGTTTGAGTGAACTCTGGGAGTTGGTGATGGACAGGGAGGCCTGGTTCGCTGCAATTCATGGGGTCGCAAAGAGTCGGACACCACTGAGCAACTGAACTTAACTGAACTGGTATGTTTTGCCTTGGGTTTATCCTGTTTTGGACTCGCTGGCTTTCTTGGAGTTGGGTGACTATTTCTTTCCCCATTTTACAGAATTTTTCAACTATTATTTCCTCAAGTCTTTTCTCATGGCCTTTCTTTGTGTCTTCTTTTTCTGGGACTCCTATGATTCGAATGTTGAGGCTTTTAACACTGTCCAAGAAATCTGTGAGGTTGTCCTCATTTCTTTCAATTCTTTTTTTTTCTTTTTTCCTCTCTTCTTCATTTATTTCCACCATTCTATCTTCTACCTCATGTATCCTATTGTCTGCCTCTGTTATTCTACTGTTGATTCCCTCCAGAGTGGTTTTGATCTCATTTATTGCATTATTCTTTATTGATTGACTCTTTTTTATTTCTTCTATGTCCTTGTTAAACATTTCTTGCATCTTCTCAATCCTTATCTCCAGGCTATTTATCTATAACTCTATTTTATTTTCAAGATTTTGGATAATTTTTACTATCATTATTCTGAAATTTTTTTTTTCAGGTAGACTCCTTATCTTCTCCTCTTTGTTTGGTTTGGTGGGCATTTATCATATTCCTTTACCTGCTGAGTATTTCTCTGCCTTTTCATCTTGTTTATATTGCTATGTTTGGGGTGGCCTTTCTGTAGTCTGGCAGTTTGTGGTTCCTCTTTATTGTTGTGGTCCTCCCTGTGGGTGTGGTTGGATGAGTGACTTGTCAAGGTTTCCTGGTTAGGGAAGCCTATGTCATGTTCTGGTGAATGGAGCTGGATTTCTTCTCTCTGGAGTGCAATAAAATGTCCAGTAGTGAGTTTTGGGATATCTGTGGGTTTGGTGTGACTTTGGGTATCCTGTATATTGAAGCTCAGGGCTATGTTCCTGTGTTGCTGGAGAATTTGTGTGGTGTATCTTTCTCTGGAAGTTGTTGGCTCTTGGGTGGTGCTTGGTTTCAGTATAGGTGTGGAGGCTTTTTGATGAGCTCTTATCGATTAATGTTCCCTGGAGTCAGGAATTCTCTGGTGTTCTCAGGTTTTGGACTTAAGCCTCCTACCTCTGGTTTTCAGTCTTTTTCTTACAGTAGCCTCAAGACCTCTCCATCCATACAGCGCCAATGATAGAACATCTAGGTTAATGGAGAAAAGATTGTCCACAATGAGCAACACCCAGAAAGGTTTACAGAGTTACATGGAGAAGAGAAGAGGGAGCAAGGAGATAGAGGTGACCAGGAGGAGAAGGCCGGGGGGGGGGGGGGCGGTCAAAAGGAGAGAGACAGATCTAACCAGTAGTCAGTTCCCTAAGTGTTCTCCACATCCCAGAATGCTCAAAGAGATTTACATAGTTGGGTAGAGAAGAGAAGGGGGAAGGGGGAGATAGAGGTGACCTAGCGGAGAAAAAGGAGAGTCAAAAGGGGAAGAAGGCAATCAAGCCAGTAATGACACTCCTAAGTAAAAATGGATACTGAAGATTGGATTCTTAAAAGTACAAAATTGATAAAAAATACCTAAAAGCAAAGATAAAAAATCTAGAGTAGTGGTTAGACTCTCAAACATACAATATTAATTAAAAAATCACAAAAATTATAAAAAATATATATGAAGTTTGCTTTAAAAATAGGGTCTTTTTTGGCAAGATAATAGTAAGTTATAAAAATGAGAATTAAAGGAGTAATAGAGGACTTATACATAATTTTTAATTTAAAAAATGATAATAGTTAAAATATTTCTAGGAATGTCTCTGGAGCTGTTGCGGGCAGTGTGGGGTCAATTCAGTTTCAGATAGTTCCTTGTTCCAGCTTATACTTCTCAAGATCTATAGGCCCTTTCCAATGTAGTTGGTGCTAACTACATGGTTTTAGTCTGTTGCACCTGTCACTTCCAGAGCCATTCCCTCTTCTTTATTTTGGCTTCTTCTGTTTGCAAGTATCTTCGGTGTCTAATTTCCACCCTGACACAAGGGGGCGAAAGTGATCACTTATTTAGGCTCACTTGTTCATTTGTGCTGTCGGGAAGGAGGAACACTGCAAACAAATATCACAGCCATTTGTGGGGAGTGTTCACAGTGTCTCAACCACAATGAGATTGCCCCCATTCATGGTGTGTGTGCTTTCCTGGTGTACACTGCTTAGGCTCCAGGTTGCTCTGCATGGGAACTGTCTAAAGTGGACCCTGAGTTGTGTGCACTTTCCTGGTCTAAGCCACTCAGGTTCAGGTTCTCAGGTACTTCTCAAAGGTGCAGACTCAGTTGGGCCTGCGATTTGTACCCTTCCCAGGTCCGAGCAGCTCAGGTGACCAGGTGCTTGGCGAGTGCAGTCTCCCTAGGTTTGGGGGTGCATCTTGTCACCTCCCACATCCTGGCTGCTTGGTTTCCTGGGTGTGCAGTGGGAGCGCCATCTTAGCTGTGCTGTGTGTCTCCCCTGGGGAGTTGATCTCTGGCTGAGACCCTCCTGGTGGATGTCAACCGTCCAGGATCCCAGGAAGACTTGGTTAGCAACTGGGAGCCTGCTCGCAGTATGGTAGGGGATGCCATCTCTGGGGCCGAGTTTGCCCCTTGCTTTCTGGCTCTGGCTGTTGCTGGCCTGTTTCCCTGCCTCTGGCAGGTGATGGGCCATTCCACAGCTGGCTAGCTCTCCTCTGGTACTTGCTCAGTCCATTGTTCTGTGAGCGGGCTCAGCAGTGCCTTAGGTTAGGGCTTATCATGGGAAAGTTCTCTCTATATATCTCTTTTCTTTCTCTCTCTCTCTCTCTTTCTGGCTATCCCACAGTTTGGATTGCTATCTCAGGTTAGCTCCCTCAGATCGCCCTCAGGGCATTCAGACCTGGTCCTTACCCTAAGCAATGCAGCCTACACCTCCCTATTCTGCCCCAGCTTGCTGGTGGCAGATGTGAGTGTCTGGGCTACTTCTCCACTGGGAGTTGCCTTTAGGCATGTAATCTGTGGGGTTTATTTATTTATTTTTCTTCCTGGTTATGTTGCCCTCTGAGATTCCAAAACTCCCCACAAACCCTCCAGTGAGAGGGTTTCCTGGTGTTTGCAAACTTCTCCTCTTTTATGACTCCCTTCCCGGGATGGGTCTCCATCCCTAACTCTTTTATCTTTCTTTTTATCTTTTTATGTTTTGTCCTACCTCCTTTCAAAGACAATGGGCTTCCTTTCTGGGTGCCTGATATTCTCTGCCAGCATTCATGTTGTTTTGTGGAATTTGCTCAGCGTTCAAATGTTCTTTTGATGAATTTGTGGGGGAGAAATTGGTCTCCCTGTCCTATTCCTAGTATTTAAGACTGTTTCTCCATTAATAAGTTTAAAACACTGACCCTAGCACTCAAGACCTACAAAGATAGAGCCCCAACATGCCTGTCTTTTTGGATCTGACTTACAGTGTTAGTAGCCATGAGTCCTTGCCATTTTGCAAATAGCCCTGGCCTATTCACACCATTCTATATGCTTGGGATTTCTCTGATGTGTCTACTTGGCCAGGCTGCACAATCTACTTCAGGGAGACGACTCCTCTGTGAAGTCACTCTAATCATCCCAGAGCCATGAGCTTGCATTTCGGGGAACACTCAAAGCCCTGGAACCTCATTTCTTCTGTGTCACACACTTCATCCTCATCTCAGTGGAGAGACAAGTTATCTCAGTTATCCTTGTATCCTGGGAGTCAGATCAAAGCAGTGCTCAAAGTTCTGTCGTGGTTCCCACCTCACTGAGCTAAATGCAGAAGTCCCTAGAAATCCCCATCTCAGTGTTTCTCAATCAATTCCAGCTACACATTCGATTCCCATTGGAAAATAATTTTTAAAAATCCATGTCCAGGCTGGACTCCAAGTGAATCCAATCCTCAGGGATGCTATTTTCTGAACCTCCCCAGGTGATTTCACAGTGAAGTCAGGGTTGATTGAGAGCCACTGAGATAGTCTGAGGTGAAGCTGCAGGAACAGATGAACAGCTGTATGCTCACTTCATGGACTAGAGGCCCACTCTGGGCCACAGGTGGCCTCTTTCTGAACCATGAACATCTTTCTCCAGTACCTGCCTCAAGCTCAAGCTTATCCACACAAATAAATCAATATGCATGAGCTTACTTAGAACATGGTCACCCTCAGAAACTGTCAGTTTCTGCCACTTGGAAACATATTTTTTCCTCTGAGGAAAATTATGAACATACCTTGGTCTGGAGAAAAGTGTAACTCTTTTTTTAAAATAAATATTTGATTCAAGTTTATCAAAACTGCAGTTGACAGAAAGCCACCTTTGTGAGAGTTAGCAAGTACATTGTAGAACTGACTCAAATGCCCTGGGTGTGGTGCTCTGCCTGCCTGGGGAGGGCCTCATGGTGTGTGTGCAGCTGCCGCTCTTACCCTCCCATGCTGTCCGTCTGGTCTCTGTGGTTCAGGGGGGTGCTTCAGCCTCATCCCTATACTCTAGAATTCTCTCAGTAGTGTCTTGTCTACGAAGAAGTGTTTGTTTTTCTTCTTGGGATGGGAGTGGAGTCAGGAAGAACCTGTGTCACCATTTGGTGATGTCACTCCTAGAATAGAATCCATTTGGCAAAATGAGGCAATGAAATGAATCTAAAGACATGAAGTAGAATTACAGAAACACAAGCCAAATATATCAGAGGTTTGATGTAGAAGCAGCACACGGAAGAGATATTTAGGGTGGTGACTATGAGTCAAGAGTGTGGCAGTTTTCAAACCTGAGCATTCATTAAAGTCACCAGAAGGGCTTGGCAAAACAGTCTGCTGGCTTCCCCCTTCTCTGATTCAATAGGTCTGGGGTCCAGTCTGAAAGTTCATATTCTAACAAGCTCCCAGGTAAAGCTTACCTTTAGGATGCCAGTCCAGAGACAACTGTTTGAGAATCACTAGTGTAGTATGAAGTTCAAACAAGATTACTAGAAGTTTAGGTGGTAGAAGCAATATTTGTGCAATGAAGTACATAATACTAAAAGTATTCTCCATCAGCTTTAGTAGGCATCTGTGCATTGCATGCCATAACCAGCAAGACGATCAGAGAAGAGAACTGGTGAAGGGACGTGTGACTGGGTCATATGAGGAACTTGGGAAGGAATATAACTGTCTAATTTGGAGAAGATAAGATTTAGATAGGACACAATGACATTGTTCTGTTCAACTTTAAAGGGCTATTACATGGACAAAAGAGGTTTGCTCTGGATAGAGCTAGTATTCATGGCTATCCATCTTAGGAGACAGACGTCATTCAGAATTAAGGCAGATATTTCTAATAGATGGAGCTGTCCAGTGTTACACTGAGCTGCTTCCCAAAGTGTTGAGCTCCTATGAATCAAGATTTTCAAGCACAGACCAAAAGGGATTCAAGCATCAAATATGGAATAGGGAATAAATGATCTCCGAGGCACTTTCAAAACTAAGAAATCCTATGAATATGTGGATATAGTTACCATTAGTTATATATAGTCTGCCAACATAAAACTAATACATTTGAAAAACAAAGGAATATTGAATGATGGTGTCTAAAACATATCTCCAAATAGTGGTTGAAAACCTAAGACTAGGATTCTTTAAGAAGTCTATGTGTGTTAGTTGCTCAGTCATGTCTGACTCTCTGTGACCTTTATGGACCATAGCCCGCCAGGTTCTTTTATCCATTTGATTCTCCAGGCAAGAATACTGGAGTGGGTTGCCACTTCTTCCTCAAGATGATCTTCTTGATCCAGGTATTGAACCCATGTCTCTTATGTCTCCTGCATTGGCAGGTGGGTTCTTTCCCACTAGCATCACCTTATGCAATGCAATTTGATCCTGAAGGGAGGAAATGTTTATAATAAGAGGTATCAAGGCAAAACCCAGACAGACTGCAAGGAAAGAAAGGTAAAGAGAGGTACAATTGATTATGGCAAAATGGCGAAGTTAGATTAAGAGCAGGCAAAAAAGAAAGATAAATATTCACACTTTCCATGGAAATTTACCACCCACAGCAAATATTTTATCTCTATTCTGGTATCTAATATTACCTGCAGTTATGTAAGAGTCCAAATTTGATGTGAACTATCTGGGAATTGGTTAGAGTTAAGAGAACACATGAGGATTGTAGGTCATATAAATATATGTGTCATCAGTGCTGAAGTAGTAAATCCATTTGGGAGGGGGAAGAAAAAACATAAGGAGCATGAGATAGAAGAATGTTACTGCAAAAATACTATTTGACTAATCTAGACACTCAGCTCTGAGGGGATGACAAGGATCTGGGGACACATGGTCCCTAAGGATGTTCTGGACAAAGTGGTGGTTTGATATTGTCATATATGAGTTGGCAGTTGCCCTCTACCTCTACAAAGATTAAATCATGTGCTGCTGCAGCTGTTGATTTTCAACAACTCCTGAAAGGAGTTCATGGTGATCAGGAAACAGGCACTTTGCTCTGGGAAAAACTGGCAGCATAGGTCTTCAGATAGTTAGATATTTTTAGGAGCCAATTTTATGAGCCCAATTCATATATCTCCTCATAGAGAAAAGTACTAAGATCCTTCCTGGTGAAGACTGCTCCCTGTGGCTAGCAGAAGTGAAGTGAAAGTCATTCAGTCATGTCTGACTCTTTGTGACCCCATGGACTATACAGTCTATGGAATTCTCCAGGCCAGGATACTAGAGTGGGTAACCTTTCCCTTCCCCAGAGGATCTTCCCAACCCAGGGATCGAACCCAGGTGTCCCATATTGCAAGCGGATTCTTTACCAGTTGAGCCACAAGGGAAGACCAAGAATACTGGAGTAGGTAGCCTATCACTTCTCTAGAGGATCTTCCCAACCCAGGTATTGAACTGGGGTCTCCTGCATTGCAGGCAGATTCTTTACCAACTGAGCTATCAGGGAAGCCTTGTGACTAGCAGAAACCTTCCACAAAAACATGCGCTTGACTGCATGTACTTCCCCCTTGACCAAAATCACGTATATACTGACCTTCCCTGCTACCTCTTTGCAGCAGCTTCTCAGAGTTATCTGAGATGTTTTCTCATAGGCTACTGTCCTCATTTTGCCCCAGTAAAACTTAACTAGCAACTCTCATGTTGTGCATTTTTTTTAAGTCAGCAACACCACAGTATTTTCGTGATTCAAAGGTAAGCTCTTTGCCCTCTTCCTATTCTTGGCCTTTTAGTCCTCTGTCTTCCTGTTCCTCTCTGATCTATACTGAAAAAAAAAATTGTGATATCAGTCACTTCTACTCCATTTTGAGTGAGGGTATGTGAATGTGTTGTGATACACAACAAAGTATTTCCCTTATAAATTTTATACCATTATTAACAGATTTCAGGGACTCCCCTGGTGGTCCAGTGGTTGAGACGCCACACTCCCAATGCAGGAGGCCCAGGTTCCATCCCTGGTCAGGGAACTAGATCCCGCACGCTGCAATTAAGAGCTGCTGCAGCCGAATAAATAAATACTTGGGGGCATCCCAGGTGGTGCAGTGGTAAAGAATCCACCTGCCAATGCAAGAGCCACAATAGATGCAGGTTTAATCCCAGGGTTGGGAAGATCCCCTGAAGAAGGAAATGGCAACCTCTCTCCAGTATTCTTGCCTTGGAAATCCCATGAACAGAGGAGCATAGTGGGCTGCAGACCATGGAGTTTCAAAAGAGTTGGGCACAACTAAGCAGACACACACAACAGACTTTAAGGCACCAAGGATAAATATATGAAGATCTGGGGCAGAAAGAAGTCTTTTCTCCTGTCAGCTCCAACATCTTGTAAATCATGCAAATTTGGAAAATAATATGAACCTTGGGTGTTACATGATCTGGAATAAAATTTAAGAATACATGTAAGTGTCATTTCTCAGGGGCAAGAGATGTTATTTCAATTATTAAATAAAGTATTTGGATTCAGTTGTCTATCTAGCCCAATTATTGCTGAGGTCATTGTAGTAGATCAGTATAAAGGCTTCAGCTTTTATATATGGCAATAAGAATTAGACTGTTAGAGTTGAAAGGACCATTAGAAACCAGCTAATCTCCAATCTTTATTCTCTAGATGTTGAAAATAGAGACTTCATGGTGGGGAAAGAATTGTTAAATTCAGAGGATGAATGAGTAGAAGTGCTGGAATATGAAGGCCACATTGTGCTAACTTGGTCACATCTGCATTCTCAAATGGCACCCATATCCATGACAAACCCTCCTGTTCTGCCCAAAACTTTCTCAGTTTTAACACTGAAAGTCCTGTGTCTGGGGAATCAGTCCAGGGAAACTGGGATGACTGGCCACCCTACCTGACCAGTTATTTTGAAAACACATGCCAACTGACCAAAGATCTATATAGACGTGCACCACAAAATGTATTACCAGTGCCAAACGCACTAGGTCAGGAGCTCATCACATCATCTTCCTGATCTCCCCCCCCCCCCACTTCTCCTTTCTGCTTAAAATCTATTTATTTAACAATTTACTTTTTTTTAAAGAATAAAAGTTAATGGTATGTACTATGCATTGTACTAAACGTAGATAATTCAGCAGCGAACATCAGAAAATCCCTGACCTCATGGAGCTTACATTCTGGTTGAAGAGAGAAACAAACAAAAAACCCAAATAACCTAGTGATATAGATCATATATCAGCAGGTGATCAGTGATAATAGAGAAAAATGAAGCAGGACAATGAGGGGTGGAGTTGTCTTTGTGGGATGCTGCATTTTTAGGTATGGTTGCCAGGGAAGGGCTCTCTGATGAGATGTGGCTTGATAATTTACAAAGTCATTTCCTACATTATTTCAATTATACAGGCATTTTCAAAGAGCACTATTATCAGATTAAACTTCAGTTTATACCCTCATTTAATTTGCGAGAGTCCTTCACAGCAGTGGCCAAATGTAATTCTTCCCCCGAATTCCTACAACTGCTCTTCCAGTAGTGGCATTTATTCTCTGAGGGCTTTCCAGAAGAATATCTGAGAGCTTTCGAACATCCCAAAGAGCCCTCCCTGACGGTCACAATGCAAATATTACCAAGGTCTTTCAAAACTATAATT
Organism: Bos grunniens; assembly: GCF_055505025.1. NCBI lineage: Eukaryota > Metazoa > Chordata > Mammalia > Artiodactyla > Bovidae > Bos > Bos grunniens. The sequence goes on along the minus strand of NC_141194.1, from coordinate 117,193,467 downwards.
TGTGTTTATGCTTCCAGATGTTATGGAAAAATAAAAATAAAACTCTACTGAACGACAGCACCTAACAAGGTGTTGGGGACATGGTATATATTCAACAAATATCTGTTGAATGAATGAATGCATTTATAGAAATTAAAAATGAAAGTCTTTGATCTTGATTCAAATATCACTTTCTCATTGAGTTCAGTTCAGTTCAGTCGCTCAGTCGTGTCCGACCCTTGCGACCCCATGAACCGTAGCACACCAGGCCTCCATGTCCATCACCAACTCCTGGGGTTTAACCCAAACTCATGTCCATTGAGTCAGTGATGCTGTCTAACCATCTGATCCTCTGTAGTCCCCTTCTCCTTCTGCCTTCAATCTTTCCCAACATCATGGTCTTTTCATATGAGTCAGCTCTTCTTATCAGGTGGCCAAAATATTGGAGTTTCAGCTTCAACATCTGTCCTTCCAAAGAACACCCAGGACTGATCTCCTTAGGATAGACTGGTTGGATCTCCTTGCAGTCCAAGGGACTCTCAAGAGTCTTCTCCAACACCACAGTTCAAAAGCATCAATTCTTCGGTGCTCAACTTTCTTTATAGTCCAACTCTCACATCCATACATGACTACTGGAAAAACCATAGTCTTGACTAGATGGACCTTTGTTGACAAAATAATGTCTCTGCTTTTGAATATGCTATTTAGGTTGGTCATAACTTTCCTTCCAAGAGTAAGCATCTTTTAATTTCATGGCTGAAATCACCATCTGCAGTGATTTTGGAGCCCCCAATACATAAAGTCTGACAGTGTTTCCACTGTTTCCTCATCTATTTCCCATGAAGTGATGGGACCAGATGCCATGATCTTAGTTTTCTGAATGTTGAACTTTAAGCCAACGTATTCACTCTCCTCTTTCACTTTCATCAAGAGGCTCTTTAGTTCTTCTTCACTTTCTGCCATAAGGGTAGTGTCATCTGCATATCTGAGGTTATTGATATTTCTCCCAGCAATCTTGATTCCAGCATGTGCTTCATCCAGCCCAGCATTTCTCATGATGTACTCTGCATATAAGTTAAATAAGCAGGGTGACAAAATACAGCCTTGACATACTCCTTTTCCTATTTGGAACCAGTCTGTTGCTCCATGTCCATTGAAGCCTGCGGTGATTTCTAAACTTATAACAGCAACCCCTCTCCCACACTATCCTTCTCAGGTAGTTTTTCTTCATAGAACCTGCTATCTTAACTCCTTCATACACTACTTATTTATTTTATTGTCTTCCTCCTCTCATTACAATGGAAGTCTCATGAGGGCAAAATTATTATTTTTTATTCACTGTTATATCATCAAGCCCCAAGAATGATGCCTAGAAAACAGGTGCTCCAAAAAATTCCATGTATAAAATAATCCATGATTTTATCTCAAATCCATCCCTGTTTCTCTAAATCAACTGCCAGCAGTTTCACCATCTCTCACATGGACTATTATGTCCTCCTAATTGATCCCTCTACCACCTCTCCACAAGAGCTTCTACATGACAGTCAAAATAATCCTTCTGAACTGAAAGACCTATTATGCTATTTTGAGACTTAAGATCCTGATGGTAATGCCCCAACTCCTTCTCCTAATCTATAGGACCCAACTTGAGATTGTTTCTACTTCTCTTTTCAGCTATGTTTTCCCTCCTTTACTTGGTGGCTGGTGGTTTAGTCACTAAGTTGTGTCAGACTCTTGCTACCCCACAGACTGTAGCCCCCAGACTCCTGTATTCATGGGATTCTCCAGGCAAGAATACTGGAATGGGTTGCCATTTCCTTCTTCAGGAGATCTTCCCAACCCAGGAGTCAAACCCAGGTCTCCTGCATTGCAGATGGGTTCTTTACCAGCTGAGCTACAAGGGAAGCTGTATTTCCCCCCCTTTATTTACACATGCTTTAAACTCCATTTCCTATGACCTAAGTCAGCCCTCTTCCTTAAGCATAATGTGTATAAGACGTTCCCAGAGTAAATGGCAACTCCATTCTTCTATTTTTCTCACACCATTCATAAACCTTGGAAGCATCCTTTTACACAACCCATGTCTAATCCAGCAACACATCCTGCTGCCTCTGCTTTCAACATATACCCAAATCTAACCACATCTCAATGCCTCCACTGTGAGCACTCTGGACAATGTCACTTCCACCATCTCTTGTCTGCTTCCAGTCCTCTTCCCTCAACAGCCTGTTATCCACACAGTGGCCAAGGTCACCTTTCATGGTATAACTTAGAAATGATCTTCCATTTCTCTTAACTCTCTAATAGCAGCCATCTTACTTCAAATAAAGCCCAAAGTCCTTACCATGACTTGTAAGGCCCTTTGTGGCCTGATCCCTGTCTAATCTCTGCCATCACTGCCTGCCACCCTCTCTCTTCCTAACTGACCTCCACTCACACTGGCACCTACATTGTCGTAGATCTTCATGCTATTTCTGCCTCAGGGCCCTGAACTTGCTGGCTGTTTCCTCTACATTGTATGCTCTCTAATACATTTGGGCTTCTGCTCAAATGTTACCACCGTAGTGACAAGGTCTTAAAAGCCCCCTTCCCAATCTCTACCCTCTCATTTTGCTTTATTTTTCTTCATAGTACTTACTGTCATCAGACATTGTAAGTTTATTCACTTATTTGTTTAATTGTTCAGTTCCCATGCTGAAATTCAAGTTCTATTAGGGAAGAGGTTTTATTTTGTTCCCTGCCTGATCCTTGAGTACCTGGAAGAGTGTCTAAAACAGCAGGAAGTAGGCGATCAATAAATATTTGTTCAGTGAATGAATACTCTCTTTGCATATGTTATTTTCTCAGACTAAAATGCCTTTCTTCACCTTTGGTGAAACAGGAAAAGCATTTCTCAAGGCCTAACTCAATTGTTTCTTTTTCTGTGAGGTACCTCAGTACCCCCCTCTCCAGCCCACTCCACCTCAGGAAAAATAAACTGAGGAAAATCTTTTCTTTGACTTGCCTTGGTATTTTCACCCATCTACTTACAGCATTCAATCTACTGTATTATACTATTTTCTTTCTTTCTTAATCTGAGCCACTTATTCCCATCCCAGTCTGATAGCCCCTTTAGGATGGACAATACATAGACATTTTTTATAGTCACCCATTTCCTCTGTTTTTTGATACTGTTCATGGGGTTCTTGTGGAGAAGGCAATGGCACCCCACTCCAGTACTCTTGCCTGGAAAATCCCATGGGCGGAGGAGCCTGGCAGGCTGCAGTCCATGGGGTCGCTAAGAGTCGGACACGACTGAGCGATTTCACTTTGACTTTTCACTTTCATGCATTGGAGAAGGAAATGGCAGCCCACTCCAGTGTTCTTGCCTGGAGAATCCCAGGGACGGGGGAGCCTGGTGGGCTGCCGTCTATGGGGTCGCACAGAGTCGGACACAACTGAAGCGACTTAGCAGCAGCAGTAGCAGCAGCATGGGGTTCTTGAGGCAAGAATACTGGAGTGACTTGCCATTCCCTTCTCCAGCAGTCCACACTTTGTCATAGCTTCATTGAGTTACACATGCCCCTTCACCACAAGAAGGCTGTGATTCATGTGATCATTTTGGTTAGCTTTTTGTGACTGTGGTTTTTGTTCTGGAGGCTGTGGGATTATTGCTCTTGCTTCTGTCTGCCCTCTGAAGGATGAGGATAAGAGGCTTGTGTAAGCTTCTTGATGGGAGGGACTGGCTGTGGGGAAAACTGGTTCTTGCTCTGGTGGGCGTTTCCTCTGCTGAAGAATCCGCCTGCCAATGCAGAAGACTCAGGTTTGATCCCTGGGTCAGGAAGATCTCCTGTAGAAAAAAACGGCAACCTGCTACAATATTCTTGCCTGGAGAATCCCATGGATAGAGGAGCCTGTTGGGCTTTGGTCCATAGAGTTGCCAAGAATCAGACATGACTTAGTGAGTAAAACAACAACAATGATGTCATTTCTTCTTCAGGACTGACTAGATAATTTTTTTTAAGTGAAATTGAAAGTAAAAGTCACTCAGTTGTGTCCAACTCTTTGCGACCCCATGGACTGTCCATTGAATTATCCAGGCCAGAATACTGGAGTGGGTAGCTTTTCCCGTCTCCAGTGGAATTTCTCAACCCAGGATTAAACCCAGGTCTCCCACATTGCACGCGGATTCTTTACCAGCTGAGCCACAAGGGAAGCCCAGATAATTTTTAAAGTCCCATGTAAAATGAAAATGTGAAAATAAATTCAAGATGGCAATAGTGGAACTTAAATCATGCATGAGATCCCTCTATGCATGGGGCCATGTGTGACTACACAGATAACACACTCTTAGGGCTGGCCCTGCTTATCTGGCAATCAGAGGAGCTCCTTCTTTAAATCTCCTGTTCACAAGCCAGTACTTCTCTGAAGCCTTCCCTGCCTCCATTCCAAACACTCCAGGTAGAGATAGTTGTGTCTCCTGAAATATTTTCACAACTCTCAATGCTTACATTTTTATTTCTTTTTTTAAAATTTTTAAAATTTATTTTAATTGGAGGCTAATTACTTTACAATATTGTAGTGGGTTTTTCCATACATTATGGAGGAGCCTGGTAGGCTGCAGTCCATGGGGTCGCTAGAGTCGGACATGACTGAGCGACTTCACTTTCACTTTTCACTTTCATGCATTGGAGAAGGAAATGGCAACCCACTCTAGTGTTCTTGCTTGGAGAATTCCAGGGACAGCTGCCGTCTATGGGGTCGCACAGAGTCAGACACGACCGAAGCGACTTAGCAGCAGCAGTAGCAGCAACATGAATCAGCCATGGGTTTACATATGTTCCTCATCCTGAACTCCCCTCCCACCTCCCTCTGCATCTTATCCCTCAGGGTCATCCCAGTGCACCAACCCTGAGCACCCTCTCATGCATCGAACCTGGAGTGATGATCTGTTTCACGTATGATAATATACATGTTTCAATGCAATTCTCTCAGATCATCCCACCCTCCCAGAATCCAAAAGACTGTTCTATACATCTGTGTCTCTTTTGTTCTCTCTCATACAGGGTTATCATTACTGCCTTCCTAAATTCCATATATATGCGTTAGTGTACTGTATTGGTGTTTTTCTTTCTGGTTTACTTCACTCTGTATAATAGGCTCCAGTTTCATCCACCTCATTAGAACTGATTCAAATGTATTCTTTTTAATGGCTGAGTAATACTCCATTGTGTATATGTACCACAGCTTTCTTATCCATTCGTCTGCTGATGGACATCTAGGTTGCTTCCATGTCCTGGCTATTATAAACAGTGCTGCGATGAACATTGGGGGTACACGTGTCTCTTTCAATTCTGATTTCCTTGGTGTATATGCCCAGCAGTGGGATTGCTGGGTCATATGGCAGTTCTATCTCCAGTTTTTAAAGGAATCTCCACACTGTTCTCCATAGTGGCTGTACTAGTTTGCATTCCAACCAACAGTGTAATAGAATTCCCTTTTCTCTACACACTTTCCAGAATTTATTTGTAGATTTTTGGATAGCAGCCATTCTGACTGGTGTGAGGTGGTGCCTCACTGTGGTTTTGATTTTCATTTATCTGATAATGAGTGACGTTGAGCACCTTTTTATGTGTTTGTTAGCCAAATAATTTGACAATTTGTATGGAAATACAAAAAAACCTCGAATAGCCAAAGCAATCTTGAGAAAGAAGAATGGAACTGGAGGAATCAACCTGCCTGACTTCAGGCTATACTGCAAAGCTACAATCATGAAGCCAGTATGGTACTGGCACAAAGACAGAAATATAGATTAATGGAACAAAATAGAAAGCGCAGAGATAAATTCATGCACCTGTGGACACCTTATCTTTGACAAAGGAGGCAAGAATATACAAAGGAGAAAATACAAACTCTTTAACAAGTGGTGCTGGGAAAACTGATCAACCACTTGTAAAAGAATGAAACTAGAACACCTTCTAACCCCATACATAAAAATAATCTCAAAGTGGATTAAAGATCTAAACATAAGACCAGAAACTGTAAAATTCCTAGAGGAAAATATAGGCAAAACACTCTCTGACATAAATTACAGTGGGATGGTGTGGGGGGGGGAGGAGGGGGGAGGGTTCAGGATGGGGAACACATGTATACTAATTAAATAATTTTCTATTAAAGAAAAAAAAATAAATCACAGCAGGATCCTCTAGGACCCACCTCCCAGAGTAATTGAAATTAAAGCAAAAATAAACAAATGGGACATAATTAAACTTAAAATCTTTTGCACAACGAAGGAAACTATAAGAAAGTGAAAAGACAGCCTTCAGAATAGGAAAAAATAATAGTAAATGAAGCATCTGACAAAGAATTAATCTCAAAAATATATAAACAACTCCTGCAGCTCAATTCTATAAAAATAAACAACCCAGTCAAAAAATGGACCAAAAAACTAAACAGACATCTCTCCAAAGAAGACATACAGATGACTATCAATGCTTACTTTTATGATCATTTATACTGCATTGCAATGTTTTGTTAAGTTATCATTTCTGTGATTGACCATTCCATATCAGTCTACTGTGAGTTCTACCAGACATCAACTTAGACTGATTTTCCACTGAGCCTGACATTTTGGGTGCTAAATAAATGCTTATTCATCAAATGGGTCTAGTGAAAACCCTAGCCTTCCACGGTAAATCATATCAAAAGAAGTTTTCCAAATTTATATGCAAACAACTCGAAACCACTCTTCTAATGCTGAACCTGGAGTTCTTGATGTAAAGAACTACACTTTCAAAAGACTTTTTCTTTTTTTGCTTTCTTCACCCCAGCATTCTGAAGATAAGACACAGAGCCTTTGAACTTTGTGACTTTCAGATGAACTGGGGCTGTGTCATATGTATGTACTTTGATGAATTTAAAATGGCATCCTATAAAATATTGATATGCAACATTTAGAATGGGAATTAAAAAGTAATTTAGAAAGAAAGCAAGTCACGTCTATTCCCCACTGATATTTAATGTACATTGTTTTGACTCCCTTGGCAGCCTCTAACAGATTAACTTCTATCTTTTCATTTCCCCTTTAGTATATGTTCTCATCTCTGTTTTCGGTGAATCACAAGAGAGAATTTTCTAGTCTCCTATAGCTTATTGTCTGGTAAAATAACTGCCCTGAACATAATTGCATCATTTTCTTAAAGGTAAACAGTTGTTAAAATTCAGAATCTAATTGGATAATTAAAATTTCAAGAAAGCATGATAGCAATTTCCTTCATATAAACTTGTCTTTAAAATGATGCTCCCCAATCTTATTTTTACTGTGCATGGCATTTAGTTCTAGCAGAGCCACTGAGTTGTTAGTTTACACAGAAATGTAGTGAAATGCTTGATCCCCCAAGAACATTATTAATTCATAATGCAGCCTCACTGAGTCCCTCCAAGTGCATTCTCAGTTAAAACCTGCACAGGAGCCTTGTGAAAACCTGCGATGTAATGCGAACGTTCTGCTGTCTCCACTAACTGAACCTTATTGCACACATCTAAAAATTGTGTTACTCTGGTTTTGTTATTTTGAAGCTCTAGGGTTTAATCATCTATTATAGCAGCTAGATTAATAATTCAGAAATTATCTAAACAGTTTACATCACACTTCATGAAAACACTGAATAAAAGTTTCTTTCTTTTTTTTTTTTTTTCTTCTCTCTCTCTCTCTCTTTTTTTTTTAATGGCGCAGCTTGCAGGATCTTAGTTCCCCATAATGGATCAAACCTGAGCCTTTGGCAGTAAAAGCACCAAGCCCTAACCAACTGGATCACCAGGGAAGTCCCAGAATAACAAGTTTTTATAGTTGAACTGACCCATTCTATTCTAATTTTCCATAAAGACAAGGATGGGTCTTCTATAGCATCCAGAGAGGTGGAAAAGGACTGGCCTAATCTAAAAAAAAAAAAAAGGTTATCATTAAAAATCTATTATCATTAATGATGTAACATGTGAAGCATTCTCCTTAAAATCTAGAAAGGGACAAAGAGGTTCACTCTCAGCACTTTTATTCTAACACGTACTGTAGAGTCCAGTCAGCACAGGAAGACAGTAATCACCGGTGTAAGAATTAAAGAGGAAGAAACAGAACTGTCAGTATTTATAAATGATACAGTATACATGTACAAAGGAAATCAAAAATTACCTCAAATTATGAGAAATAAAAAGAATTTAGTATGAAGACACTATGTAAAATAAATATGTAATTTTAACAAGAACTATGTGCATTTATATATAGTTATGTACTTTTACATATAGCTATGTATGTACAAGAGCTATGTACAAGAACTATGTGCATTTACATATAGCTATGTACATTTACATATAGCTATGCCAAAGCCTTTGATTGTGTGGACCACAATAAACTGTGGAAAATTCTGAAAGAGATGGGAATACCAGACCACCTGATCTGCCTCTTGAGAAATTTGTATGCAGGTCAGGAAGCAACAGTCAGAACTGGACATGGAACAACAGACTGGTTCCAAATAGGAAAAGGAGTTCATCAAGGCTGTATATTGTCACCCTGCTTATTTAACTTATATGCAGAGTACATCATGAGAAACACTGGGTTGGAAGAAGCACAAGCTGGAATCAAGATTGCCAGGAGAAATATCAATAACCTCAGATATGCAGATGTCACCACCCTTATGGCAGAAAGTGAAGAGGAATTAAAAAGCCTTTTGATGAAAGTGAAAGTGGAGAGTGAAAAAGTGGGTTTAAAGCTCAACATTCAGAAAATGAAGATCATGGCATCTGGTCCCATCACTTCATGGGAAATCGATGGGGAAACAGTGGAAACAGTGTCAGAGTTTATTTTCTGGGCTCCAAAATCACTGCAGATGGTGACTGCAGCCATGAAATTAAAAGATGCTTACTCCTTGGAAGAAAAGTTATGACCAACCTAGATAGCATATTCAAAAGCAGAGACATTACTTTGCCAACAAAGGTCTGTCTAGTCAAGGCTATGGTTTTTCCAGTGGTCATGTATGGATGTGAGAATTGGACTGTGAAGAAGGCTGAGCGCCAAAGAATTGATGCTTTTGAACTGTGGTGTTGGAGAAGACTCTTGAGAGTCCCTTGGACTGAAAGGAGATCCAGCCAGTCCATTCTGGAGATCAGCCCTGGGATTTCTTTGGAAGGATGATGCGAAAGTTGAAACTCCAGGATTTTTGCCACATCATGTGAAGAGTTGACTCACTGGAAAAGACTCTGATGCTGGGAGGGATTGGGAGCAGGAGGAGAAGGGGACGACAGAGGATGAGATGGCTGGGTGGCATCACTGAGTCGATGGACGTGAGTCTGAGTGAACTCCAGGAGTTGGTGATAGACAGGGAGGCCTGGTGTGCTGTGCTTCATGGGGTCGCAAAGAGTTGGACATGACTGAGTGACTGAACTGAACTGAACTGATGTGCATTTACATACATAATGTTTATTCTGAGTCAGGTTATATCATAAGCACTATAATTATATTAGCTAACTTTAATACTCACAACAACCCAACAAGATATTCCTATTTAAAATTTTAGGAAACTGAGGCACAGAGAATTGTAGTAATTAAAACAAATTTATACAATACCAGTGCCAGAGCCAGGATTCAAACCTAAGTAAGTTACTTCCAGTAACCAAGCTCATAGTTACTATGTTATATTCAATTACACTGCTGTATACTTGAAGCAGAATTAGAACATATAGTTTTAAAGAATGTGTTCCATAACATCAACAAAATAGAAAGTTCCTCAGAATAAATCTATCAAAGTATAACCAAGACTTGTGTAGAGAAAATTGTAAAATGGCTTTGAAATACATTAATAAGAAGAGCTAAATAATTGGAGACATGTACCATGTTCATGGAAGAGATGATACATTTTATTGAGTACCAATTAAAATCCCAACAAGGCTCTTCAAGAAAATTGGCAATCAGATTCTAAAATTTGTATGAAAAAACAAAAGACAAAGAATATTTAAGACTCTACTGAAGAAGCAAAATAAGGTAGATTTGCACACACTTTACTATTAAGCAATAGCTATTAAGGCAATCTAGACTGCAAAGAGAAATATCAACAACCTCAGTTATGAAAATGACATCACTCTAATGGCAGAAAGTGAAGAGGAACTAAAGAGATTCTTGGTGTAGGTGAAAGAAGAGAGTGTGAAAACATTTTAAATTGCAACATTCAAAAAACTAAGATCATGGCATCCCATTGCTGCTGCTGCTAAGTCACTTCAGTCGTGTCCGACTCTGTGCAACCCCATAGACTGCAGCCCACCAGGCTCCCCGTCCCTGGGATTCTCTAGGCAAGAACACTGGAGTGGGTTGCCATTTCCTTCTCCAATGCAGGAAAGTGAAAAGTAAAAGTGAAGTCGCTCAGTCGTGTCCAACTCATAGCTACCCCATGGACTGCAGCCCACCAAGCTCCTCCGTCCATGGGATTTTCCAGGCAAGAGTACTGGAGTGGGGTGCCATTGCCTTCTCTGTGGCATCCCATTACTTCATGGTGAATAGATGGGGAAAAAAGTGGAAACAGTGACAGATTTTATTTTCTTGGGCTCCAAAATCACTGTAGATGGTAGCTACACCCATGAAATTTAAATTTGGTTTCTCCTTGGAAGGAGAGCTATGACAAATCTAGACAGCATATTAAAAAGCAGAGACATCACTTTGCTGACACAGTTCCATATAGTCAAAGCTATGGTTTTTTCAGTAGTCATGTACAGATGTGGGAGTTTTACCATAAAGAAGGTTGAGCACTGAAAAATTGATGCTTTCAAGCTGTGGTGTTGGAGAAAACTCTTCAGAGTTCCTTGGACAGCAAGGAGGTCAAACCAGTCAATGCTAAAGGACATCAACCCTGAATATTCATTGGAAGGACTGAGGCTGAAGCTGAAGCTCCAATACTTTGGCCGCCTGATGCAAAGAACTGACTCATTGGAAAAGACCCTGATACAGGGAAAGAGTAAAGGCATGAGGAGAAGGGGATGACAGAAGATGAGATGGTTCTTTGGCATCACTGACTCAGTGGACATGAGTTTGAGCAGGCTCTGGGAGTTGGTGATGGACAGGGAAGCCTGGCCTGCTGCGGCCCATGGTATCATAAAGAGTTGGGCATGACTTAGTGACTGAATAACAACAACAATAACAACATTAAGGCTTGTGGTACGGGCAGAGAGGGAGAGAAAGAGAGAGACACAGAGAGATTGACTCATGCAAGAAGAACATAAAAGCCCAGAAGAAGACCCGCTCCCACCTCACTTCAAAGCTTTTACACATGTGCTCTTCCCTGTGCCTGGAAGGTTCTCTCCACTTTGATATTGTCACAGCTTTATTTTCCTCTCATCTTAAGGTCTTTCCTCACATGTCACTTTCTCTGTGAGAACTTTCCTGACTGCCCTAAAAAAAGTTAACCTTTCCCTTGCTTAGTGTCTCCTTTCTCTGCTTCACCTTGTCCATAGCACTTATCACAAACTGCCCTACTATGTGTTTAACTAATTTATTTTATTTGCTTTTATCCTGAAAAATAATGTGAGCTGCATGAGGGCAAGGCTCCGTATCTCTCTTATTCACTTCTGTATTGTGAGTACCTAGAACACTGCTTGGCACAGACTGGCAAATAGTTACTGAGACAACGGAGTGAGTGAATTTCCTGATTACTTTTTGAAGCTTCCAGTCTGCCTCAAACAACATTACACCGATTCTGCTCTTGAAAATGATACCGAACTTTCTTCAAAAACAACCATGCCTAGATAATTTCTCAGGATTTTGTTTTGCATTTTGTTAAAATTGTTGATGATGTACTTTTTTTAAGACTGGGGTGTAAGGGTGGACATTTTTTCCTTCTCTAATCTAATAATTGAATTGACAGATTAACAGGAATGAAATTAACTTAATTTTATATATATATATATAATAATAATTTGTGGGTCTCCTTATATATATAGGAGACCCACAAAAACATGAATACTCAAGGCAATCAAGCCGTTAAGGTTTATAAGCCATTTGGAACTAAGGGCAAAGGGAGAGGTGTCTGGGGTTTCAAAGGGGAGGAAAACAATTCATAGGGAGTTGAGAAGACCAAAAGTTTGGTAAACAAATGTTGGTGATGAGGTGCAGGTAAATATTTCTGATGCCAAAAGTTTTCTCCGGTAATAGGCCTCTTCCTGGTACTGGCCTTCTCATCTTAATTATTTTAGACAGTTAAGGGAAAGCTTTGCCTGAGTTTGCTGCATCTTAACTGCCATCAGTGCAAAACAATCCACATGCCAAATTGGCAAATTTAGGGGTATAAAATTCTGCTCCATATTAGGGGAAAATATACACTTTTCGCCCCAACACAAGGAGACAATGAAGTTCTTTGTGTTTGGGTGTTTGTTTTAAAGGGGAGCAGAAATTGATACCCCAAAATATGCCTCTTTGGTATAAGGACTATTTGGGGCAGGTTATTTTGAGAAACTGTAGGCACAGGAGAAGCTGTGAAAACCAAGAAGTTATACTTTTTAAGAGATGTTTACATCTATATCTCCATTTGTAAGCTCTCTCTCTACATCCCAGGAAGTGGAGGAAGACTCTAATCTCTAGAAACTTATCAATGGACAAGGCAGCCACCCAAATCTACACAACAACCTTCCCTTTTTCACTATGCTCTTCCTGGTTACCTTGCATAACTGACTCCCCCACCCCCAACCTCTTTCTTTTCTCTTTACCTGAAGACGATACTTAATGTTGTGGCTTGGACCATTTTAAGGAGTTTTTCAGCTTTCCCAGGTCATATATACAGGGGGATATCCATATTATTAAAATCCTGCTTTTTTCTCCTGTTAATTTTTCTTTGTATTACAGGGGGTCTCAGAGAAGAACCCACATGGTAGAGGGAAATTAGTTTTCCTTCCCCACAGCTTCTTTGGCTAAGTACAATCTTGTCCCTATGTTCACTAGGTTCAAAACTCGAAGTTAGAGAATACCTGGAAGACACATACACATACTTTCCTTGTGGAGTGTGTGTCTGCTGAGAGTCTGGCATTGTGATCAAAACTTTCTGACCTGGGAGAGGGAGTGTGAGCCTTTCGGAAAGAAAGAGACCAGCACACTATTCTTTCCATTTGCTCTTGTGTAGCACACTCCACCATGCACTATACAGGATATTAAATAACATACAGTTCATATGCATGGAAATCCAAAGTCAACAACAGGTGAAATTATTTCTTTCTGGAAACTTTAGTGTTTTTTTCAAATAGATTTTGAACTCTGTAGATCTATGGTTGCCTATAAAACTTTCTTCAGTATTAATTAGTGAAGCACAGTTTGATATTATGAACATAATAATAATAAAAAAGTAAAAATGTCACCCTGAATTCACCCTGAAACAATAGCTTCACAACAACTTAAAAAACCAGATGAATAGTCTATAAAACTTAGCAAAAAGAATGAGAATTCCTAAAACATGAGCAATATTAAAATCTCCCCATCCTGGCAAGGGGGAGGAGATGCTCAAAGCCAGATTTAATTTAATTTTAGTTGAAACTAAATTTTGTACCATTTCTTGCCTACATGCTTCATAAACCTAACCACTCTACTCCTCTTCTTGAAATACTCTAACTTGAAATACACAGTGCCCTCAATATTAAGCCTCAACTTAGTTCATCAAACTTTCCTCTTCATGACCAGGCACCTGTAAGTCTTAGCCCTTACCATGCAACTCACATTCAGTTTCTAGTCATACCTGCAGTTTTCCACATGAGCCATCTTCTCTCTCACCTCTTGTCTTTGTTCCCATTGCTTCAATGCCTGGGATAGAGCATCCCCTCCCTGGTTCTTCCCAAAGAGAACTTACTCATCTTTGAAATCTCTGCTCTAACAAGCCTTTTCTCACCATCCAAAACATATTTGAGACTATACTTATGGCCTCCTCTGCATGTGCACAGTCCGCTATGCCTGACCATCCCAACTTTCATCACGCTTGTGTAACTGTTTATATGTCATCCTCATAAAGCTTTGAGCTCCAGAAAAGCAAAGGTTGTCTGTCTTAACTTTTCATCAGTAACGCCTGACATATATGTGCATGCTAAGTTGCTTCAGTTGTGTCCAACTCTTTGCCACCCTATGGACCATACAGCTGCCAGGCTCTTCTGTCCATGGAATTCTCCAGCCAAGAATACTGGAGTGGATTGTCATTGTCTTCTCCAGGAGATCTTCCCGACCCAGGGATTGAACCCTCATCTCTTATGTCTCCTACATCAGCAGGCAGGTTCTTTACTACTAGCACCACCTGGGAAGCCCTGGCCTAGATAGATGAAGTAGGAATAGTTTCTAAGAGGAGCTATTAAACAGTGGAGTGGAATGCCACAGAGGCCAGTGGCTTCCTCACAACTGAGGCATCCTAGCAGATCATTGTCTACTACCAGTCTGGGAGATTATTGCCAGAACACATATTTAAATTAAGGGTTAAGCAAGGTGACTTCTGAGATCTCTCCTAACTCTGACAAGAAGCAAAGTAAATCTCTACAGTGCCAAAAAAATTAAAAATTCTGTAAGTTGAGTTAGATTCATGATGGTTAAATTCAAATATATGCTCAATTTATATCTAATATAACTCCCTGCTGATGGCAGTCTACCCTCACATACACAATCTCATTTTGTCCTCACTATTATGTAAAGAACATGTTGCCATCTCTACCCTACAGACCAGGAAACTTAAGCTCAGCAAGGCAGCAGAGCCAAGATTCAGATTTTGATGGGTTTGACTCGAGTTCAGGGACCTCTCCGTTACATGCTACTTAAACAGTCTTTCACAGTGCCAAGAATACCAAGGAACTTACATGAACATCACATAGAAGGTCAGAGACACTTGGAAAGAAAGGTGGCCTAACTGAAATTTTGCTTCAGTTCAGTTCAGTTCAGTCACTCAGTCGTGTCCGACTCTTTGTGACCCCATGAATTGCAGCACACCAGGCCTCCCTGTCCATCACCAACTCCCAGAGTTTACCCAGACTCACGTCCATCGAATCGGTGATGCCATCCAGCCATCTCATCCTCTGTCGTCTCCTTCTCCTCTTGCCCCCAATCTCTCCCAGCATCAGTGTCTTTTCCAATGAGTCAACTCTTAACATGAGGTGACCAAAGTATTGGAGTTTCAGTTTTAGCATCAGTCCTTCCGAAGAACACCCAGGACTGATCTCCTTTAGAATGGACTGGTTGAATCTCCTTGCATTCCAAGGGACTCTCAAGAGCCTTCTCCAACACCACAGTTCAAAATCATCAGTTCTTTGGCACTCAGCTTTCTTCACAGCCCAACTTTCACATCCATACATGACCACTGGAAAAACCATAGCCTTGACTAGATGGACCTACCTTTGCTGGCAAAGTAATGTCTCTGCTTTTGAATATGCTATCTAGGTTGGTCATAACTTTCCTTCCAAGGAGTAAGCGTCTTTTAATTTCATGGCTGCAGTCACCATCTGCAGTGATTTTGGAGCCCCCCCAAAATAAAGTCTGACACTGTTTCCACTGTTTCCCCATCGATTTCCCATGAAGTAATGGGACCAGATGCCATGATCTTCGTTTTCTAAATGTTGAGCTTTAAGCCCACTTTTTCACTCTCCTCTTTCATTTATCAAGAGGCTTTTTAGTTCCTCTTCACTTTCTGCCATAAGGGTGGTGTCATCTGCATATCTGAGGTTACTGATATTTCTCCTGGCAATCTTGATTCCAGCTTGTGCTTCCTCCAGCCCAGCATTTCTCATGATGTACTCTGCATATAAGTTAAATAAGCAGGGTGACCATATGCAGCCTTGACGTACTCCTTTTCCTATTTGGAACCAGTCTGTGGTTCCATGTCCAGTTCTAACTGGACTATTAATATTAATTTATGCCAATGTTCAAAGAACTTTAAGCCTCCTTTGGAATTTGAGAGACTACTTCAGGAATCACTGTAGAATAAAACATGGAAAGGTCTGAATGGAAAATGGTGGTCCTATTTGATGAATCTGGCTATATTTTGGGTTTTCTCAGTGGGGTTTGGGGGATATTTCTTTAGGCAAAATGAATCACAAATTATGCATGCTCTTCTTCAGAAATTAATGATCAGAAGTATGAATATAGCAATGTTGAGAATTTCAACTCTCCAAGCAATATTTCATCTTCACTCACAAATATATGCAGAAAAGAATCTGATATTAAATTTTTCCTTTTTTATCTTATGACATTGGACTACTCCTTTATTAATATTTTTTAGATGAGAAAGAGTTTTAATTTTTATTTACCTTGTTCTTCAACATCAGCCATGTAAATAAATTATGAGGGAAATGTAATTATACTTGTTGGACATTCTTCCTTTTTCACCTTTTTTCCCCCTTTTCCAGGCCATGAAATGAAATGTAAAAATGGAGAAATGGCAAACATGTCTGTCCATCTAGAGCATTTGGATTTTAATAGAATATAGCTCATCTTTATAAAAAATGAAAGGCTCAATGTCCTACTTCAAACATTTATCCCAAACTTAAATCTTTATAATATTAACTTTCATATCTCTCAAAAATAACTATAACATGGTTATTAATTTCTATGGAAAGAGAAAAATATATGTGAAGGACAAATAAAAAAATGATTTATTGAGTGACAACAATGTTACTTGTTACAATGTTAAAATGTTACAATGCTAAAACTTTTAGTCTTTCCAAAATGCACTGGATGAAGGGGGTTAAAGGAGAACAGAATTGTTCCACCCAGAATATGTCTCTTTGGCATATTATTATTTTGAGCTGGTTATTTTTAAGAAGTAGACACAGGTGAAGAGCTGAAAACAGTAGAAGTTATCTTTTGTAAAGGTCATTTACTTTTGTAAGTGAAATCTCCATTTGTACTGGTGTCTCCCACTCTGTACCAGGAAGAGACGGATGACTAAATGTCTAGGTACTTTCATCTGCTTAACAGCCTTACTCTTGTCTACTGTGCTCTTCCTGGTCATCTCCCATAACTGACTCCTCCACCCCCAACATCTTCATTTGTCTTTAGCTGGAGATGATATTTAAGGGTGGTGACTTGGGTCACTTCAGGAGTCACTCAGCTTTCGTGGATCTCTCCCATGTGTATAGGAGGTATGCATGTTAATAAGTTTGTGTTTGTTTTTCTTCTGTTATTCTGTCTTTTAGTACAGGGGGATCTCAGCCAAGACCTTACAAGGGTAGAGGGAAAATTTCTTTCCCTTCTCAAAGCAGCCTCAGTTTTTTAACTGTAAAAAGGGGATAATGATAGTGCCTACTTAAATGATTTATTATACAGATTAAATGAGGTAATTAAGTTTTTAGCTTAATACCTTAGCTTACAATGAATACTTGTTGTTATTGTTCAGTCACTAAGTCATGTCCTACCTTTTTATGATTCCATGGTCTGTAGCTTGCCAGGTTCCTCTGTCCATGGGATTTCCTAGGCCAGATTACTGGAGTGGGTTGCCCTTTCCCTCTTGAGAGGATCTATGTGTGAGGATGAGATACTGGGGAGAGGACTAAGAAGGAACTTTTGAGGAGTGACAATCTAATTTGGGAGACAGAAAGGATTGTGTTAAAAATAAAAGCCAGCTATATTATATATTCTTTACCAAGTGCTTATAGATGGTGAAAATTGCAGAACGTTTGAGGACTAACCAAAATAAATGGTGTAACATGACAAACTAGGCAGACAGCTGACCTTGTACGTATCAGCAGAATGAGATGAGGATGGAGCATTAGGGCCAAATAAAACAATTCTTCTAGAGTAGGGATTTACAAAGTGAAGGATTTCTCAGAGTTGAAATGCCCAAAGAAATAACTGAATACAAAATGTATCCTGTAAAAAGTACAATTTTGCTAACTTATGTCATCCAAATATTTTACTTTTAATTCTAATTCTTTGCTTTCAAGTTAAGTCAGGGAACTGGTTCATATAAGTGGAAAATTTCCCCTAATCTTGCTGTTCACACAGACACAATAATGATAATAGTAGTAATTCTGCACATGTCTGGGCCTTTTAAAATTTCCAGAGTATGCTCACTGATTATCACAATTTTCTTTTTTTTAATGATTTTTAAAAAAATTTTATCTCAGTTTTATTTATTTTTTTACTTCACAATATTGTATTGGTTTTTGCCATACATTGACATGAATCCGCCATGGGGGTACATGTGTTCCCCATCCTGAACACCCCTCCCACCTCACTCCGCATCCCATCCCTCTGGGTCATCCCAGTGCACCAGCCTCAAGCACCCTGTATCATGCATCAAACCTGGACTGGCAGTTCGTTTCACATGTGATAATTTCAGCCACCGTAATATCAAAACACTTCTCCCATTTTAGATATGCAGGCATTGAGCCTCCAGGAAGGAATGTGACTTGTCCAAAGCCTGAGATCCAGAAATGTAGATACAGAACGAACCTCTCTGGCCTCCAAGAAAGAATTGGGAATCCTTTGCCTTATACCTCAGACCCATCTGTTGTCTTCCCTAATAGATTAGGAATTCCTTTTTTTGTTATTAACTTACACTTGAATATATTATTACTTTCAGATGTATAGCACAGTGATTCAATATTCTTACATGTTATGAAATAATCAACACAGTAAGTCCAGGTACTATCTGTCACCATACAAATGTGTTATATTATTGACTATATTACCAATGTGTACATTACATCTGTGTGACTTATTCATTTTGTAACTTTTGTAAGTTTATAGCACTTAAACTTCTTCACCTATTTCATCAGTTCCCATCACTACCCCTGCCTATAGCAAACATGAGTTTGTTCTCTGCATCTATGAATCTATTTCTGTTTTGATATAGTTCATTTGCTTTCTTTTTGCATCCCACATGGGTGAAATAATATAGTATTTTTCTCTCACTGTCTGACTTATTTCACTTAGTATAATGTCCTTGAGGTCCAACCATGTTGCCATGGATGGCAATATTTTATTCTTTTATGGCTGAATAGTATTCCATTGAATATATATACACATATACCACATTTTCTTACCCATTCATCAATTGATGGACGCTGTGATTGCTTCCATATTGTGGCAATTGTAAACAGTGTTGCAGTAAACATTTGTTGTTGTTTAGTCACTAAGTCATGTCTGACTCTTTTAAGACCCCATGGACAATAGCCCTCCAGGCTCCTCTGTCCATGGGATTTCCCAGGCAAGAACACTGGAGTGGGTTGTCATTTCCTTCTCCAGGGGCTCTTCTGCACCCAGGGACAGAACCCTGGTCTTCCATATCTCCTGCACTGGCAGGCAGATTCTTTAACACTGAGCCACCTGGGAAGCCCACAGTAAACATAGGTGTACATATATTTTTTCTAGATAGTGCTTTTACTTTCTCTAGATAAGTATCCAGAAGTGGAATTGCTGGGCTGTGTGGTAGTTCTCGGAGAAGGTGATGGCACCCCACTCCAGTACTCTTGCCTGGAAAATCCCATGGACGGAGGAGCCTGGTAGGCTGCAGTTCATGGGGTCACGAAAAGTCGGACACGACTGAATGACTTCACTTTCATTTTTCACTTCATGCATTGGAGAAGGAAATGGCAACCCACTCCAGTGTTCTTGCCTGGAGAATCCCAGGGACGGCGGAGCCTGGTGGGCTGCCGTCTCTGGGGTCGCATAGAGTCGGACACGACTGAAGCCACGGAGCAGCAGCAGCAGCAGTGGTAGTTCTATATTTTTCTTTTCTTTTTCTTTTTCTTTTTTTTGAGGAATCTACGTACTGTTTTCCACAGTGGTTGCACCAATTCACGTTCCCCTGTATATGAGAGTTCCCTTTTCCACACATCCTTGCCAACACTCATTATTTCTTGTCTTTTTGATAACTGCCATTTTAACAGGTATGAGGTGATATCTCAATGTGGTTTTACTTGCATTTCCATGATGATTACTCATGTTAAGCACTTTTTAATGTGCCTGTTTGCCATCTATATGTCTTCTTCAACCAGATGTCTACTCAGGTCTTCTGCCCATTTTTTAATCGGGTTGTTTCTTTTTTGATATTGAGTTGTACAAATTTTGTGTATTTTGTATATCAACTGCTTATGGAATATATTGTTTACAAACATCTTCTCCTACAGGCTGCCTTTCTTTTTTGTTGATAATTTCTTTCTTCCATGTCTTATAGTTTTCCAAGTGCATGTCTTTTTACCTCCTTTGTTATATTTATTTCTGGGTATTCCATTCTTTTTGATGCTATTGTAACGGGTTATTTGCTTCATTTCTCTTTTTGATACTTTAAGTGTATAGAAATGCAACACATTTCTGTATATTAATTTTGCATCCTGCACATTTACTGAATTCGTTTATTAGTTTTAATAGTTTTCTGCAGAGTCTTCAAATTGAAAATTGAACCTTGACTGGTATTGAATACACTTTATTTTTATTTATTTATTAATACTGAAATATAACTTAATTATTTTTGTTAGTAAAAAGCTTTAATAAAATTGCTAATAAAATTTTCTTTCATTTTTTAACTTGCATTTATTTTATTTATTTATTTTTAAATTTTTTTTTTACATTACAATATTGTATTGGTTTTGCCATACATTGACATGAATCCTCCATGGGGGTACATGTGTCCCCCATCCTGAACCCCCTCCCACCTCCCTCCCCATTCCATCCCTCTGGGTCATAACAGTGCACCAGCCACAACCAACCTGTATCATGCATCGAACCTGGACTTGCAATTCATTTCACATATGATCATTTACATATTTCATTGCCATTCTCCCATATCATCCCATCCTCGCCCTCTCCCACAGAATCCAAAAGACTGTTCTATACATCTGTGTCTCTTTTACTGTCTCGCATACAGGGTAATCATTACCATCTTTCTAAATTCCATATATATGTGTTAGTGTACTGTATTGGTGTTTTTCTTTCTGGCTTACTTCACTCTGTATAATAGGCTCCAGTTTCATCCACCTCATTAGAACTGATTCAAATGTATTCTTTTTAATGGCTGAGTAATATGCCATTGTGTATATGTACCATGGCTTTCTTATCCATTTATCTGATGATGGACATCTAGGTTGCTTTCATGTCCTGGTTATTATAAACAGTGCTGCAATGTACATTGGGGTACCCATGTCTCTTTCAATTCTGGTTTCCTCGGTGTGTATGTCCAGCAGTGGGATTGCTGGGTCATATGGCAATTCTATTTCCAGTTTTTAAAGGAATCTCCACACTGTTCTCCATAGTGGCTGTACTAGTTTGCATTCCCATCAACAGTGTAAGAGGGTTCCCTTTTCTCCACACCTTCTCCAGCATTTATTGCTTGTAAACTTTTGGATTGCAGCCATTCTGACTGGCATGAAATGGTACCTCATTGTAGTTTTGATTTGCATTTCTCTAATAATGAGTGATGTTGAGCATCTTTTCATGTGTTTGTTAGCTATCTGTCTGTCTTCTTTGGGAAATGTCTGTTTAGATCTTTGGCCCACTTTTTGATTGGGTCATTTATTTTTCTGGAATTGAGCTGGAGGAGCTGCTTGTATATTTTTGACATTAATTTTTTGTCCATTGTTTCATTTGCTATTATTTTCTCCCATTCTGAAGGCTATCTTTTCACCTTGCTTATAGTTTCCTTTGTTGTGCAGAAGCTTTTAATTTTAATTAGGTCCCATTTATTTATTTTTGCTTTTATTTCCAATATTCTAGGAGGTGAGTCATAGAAGATCCTGCTGTGGTTTATGTCAGAGAGTGTTTTGCCTATCTTTTCCTCTAGGAGTTTTATAGTTTCTGGTCTTACATTTAGATTTTTAATCCATTTTGAGTTTATTTTTTGTGTGGTGTTAGAAAGTGTTCTAGTTTCATTCTTTTACAAGTGGTTGACCAGTTTTCCCACACCACTTGTTAAAGAGATTGTCTTTAATCCATTGTATATTCTTGCCTCCTTTGTCAAAGATAAGGTTTCCATAGGTGCATGGATTTATCTCTGGACTTTCTATTTTGTTTCACTGATCTATATTTCTGTCTTTGTGCCAGTACCATACTGTCTTGATGACTGTGGCTTTGTAGTAGAGACTGAAGTCAAGCAGGTTGATTCCTCTAGTTACATTCTTCTTTCTCAAGATTGCTCTGGGTATTCAAGTTTTTTTGTATTTACATACAAATTGTGAAATTATTTGATCTAGTCTTAAAAATACCATTGGTAATTTGAAAGGGATGGAATTGAATCTATAAATTGTTTTGGGTAGTATACACATTTTCACTATATTGATTCTTCCAATCCATGAACATGGTACATTTCTCCATCTATTTGTGTCCTCTTTGATTTCTTCCACCAGTGTTTTATAGTTTTCTATATATAGGTCTTTTGTTTCTTTAGGCAGATATATTCCTAAATATTTTATTCTTTTCATTGCAATGGTGAATGGAATTGTTTCCTTAATTTCTCTTTCTGTTTTCTCATTGTTAGTGTATAGGAATGCAAGGGATTTCTGTGTGTTGATTTTATATCCTTGCACCTTTACTATATTCATTGATTAGCTCTAGTAATTTTCTGGTGGAGTCCTTAGGGTTTTCTATGTAGAGGATCATGTCATCTGCAAATAGTGAGAGTTTTACTTATTCTTTTCCAATCTGGATTCCTTTTATTTATTTTTCTGCTCCGATTGTTGTGGCCAAAACTTCCAAAACTATGTTGAATAGTAGTGGTGAGAGTGGGCACCCTTGTCTTGTTCCTGACTTTAGGGGAAATGCTTTCAATTTTTCACCATTGAGGATCATGTTTGCTGTGGGTTTATCATATACAGCTTTTATTATTTTGAGGTATGTTCCTTCTATTCCTGCTTTCTGGAGTGTTTTTATCATAAATGCATGTTGAATTTTGTCAAAGGCTTTCTCTGCATCTATTGAGATAATCATATGGTTTTATCTTTCAATTTGTTACTGTAGTGCATTACATTGATTGATTCACAGATATTAAAGAATCCTTGTATTTCTGGTATAAAGCCCACTTGGCCATGATGTATCATTTTTTTAATATGTTGTTGGATTCTGTTTGCTAGGATTGTGTTAAGGATTTTTGCATCTATGTTCATCAGTGATATTGGCCTGTAGTTTTCTTTTTTGTGGCATCTTTGTCTGGTTTTTGTATAAGGTGATGCTTGTCTCTTGGAATGAGTTTGGAAGTTTACCTTCTTCTGCGATTTTCTGGAAGAGTTTGAGTAGGATAGGTGTTAGCTCTTCTCTAAATTTTTGGTAGAATTCAGCTGTGAAGCCATCTGGTCCTGGGCTTTTGTTTGTTGGGAGACTTCTGATTACAGTTTCAATTTCCATGCTTGTGATGGGTCTGTTAAGATTGTCTATTTCTTCCTGCTTCAGTTTTGGAAAGTTGTCCATTTCTTCCAAGTTGTCCATTTTATTTGCATATTGTTGCTCATAATAGTCTCTTATGATCCTTTTTATTTCTGTGTTGTCTGTTGTGATCTCTCCATTTTCATTTCTAATTTTGTTGATTTGATTTTTCTCCTTTTGTTTCTTGATGATTCTGGCTAAAGGTTTGTCATTTTTATTTATCTTCTCAAAAAAAAAAAATCAGCTTTTGGCTTTGTTGATTTTTCCTGTGGTCTCTTTTGTTTCTTTTGCATTTATCTCTGCCCTAATTTTTAAGATTTCTTTCCTTCTACTAACCCTGGTGTTCTTACTTTCTTCCTTTTCTAGTTGCTTTAGGTGTAGAGTTAGGTTATTTATTTGAATTTTTTCTTATTTCTTGAGGTAAGCCTCTATTGCTATGAACCTTCCCCTTAGTACTGCTTATAGTGTCCCATAAGCTTTCAGTTATTGTGTTTTCATTTTCATTACTTTTATATGCATATTTTGATTTTTTTTTTATTTCTTCTGTGATTTGTTGGTTATTCAGAAGCATGTTGTTCAGCCTCCATATGTTGGAATTTTAACAGTTTTTCTCCTGTATTTGACAACTAATCTTACTGCATTGTTGTCAGAAAAGATGCTTGGAATGATTTCAATTTTTTTTTGAATTTACCAAAGCTAGATTTATGGCCCAAGA
Source organism: Bos grunniens (assembly GCF_055505025.1). Lineage (NCBI taxonomy): Eukaryota > Metazoa > Chordata > Mammalia > Artiodactyla > Bovidae > Bos > Bos grunniens. The sequence goes on along the minus strand of NC_141194.1, from coordinate 117,169,450 downwards.
TGTTGTCTATCCTGGAGAAGGTTCCATGTGAGCTTGAGAAAAAGATGAAATTTATTGTTTTGGGGTGAAATGTCCTATAGATATCAGTTAGGTCTAACTGGTCTATTGTATCATTTAAAGTTTGTGTTTCCTTGTTAATTTTCTGTTTAGTCGATCTTTCCATAGGTGTGAGTGGGGTATTAAAGTCTCCCACCATTATTGTGTTATTGTTAATTTCCCCTTTCATACTTCTTAGCATCTGTCTTGCATATTGCGTGGAATATCTTTGCCAGCCTTTTTCTTTCAGTCTATGTGTCCCTTGTTTTGAGGTGGGTCTCTTGTAGACAGCATATATACGGCTCTTGTTTTTGGATCCATTCAGCCAGTCTTTTTCTTTTGGTTGGGGCATACAACCCATTTACATTTAAGGTAATTATTGATACGTATGATCCCGTTGCCATTTACTTTATTGTTTTGGGTTCGAATTTATACACCCTTTCTGTATTTCCTGTCTAGAGAAGATCCATTAGCATTTGTTGGAGAGCTAGTTTGGTGGTGCTTAATTCTCTCAGCTTTTGCTTGTCTGGAAAGCTTTTGATTTCTCCTTCATATTTGAATGAGATCCTTGCTGGCTACAGTAATCTGAGCTGTAGGTTATTTTCTTTCACCACTTTAAGTATGTCCTGCCATTCCCTTCTGGCCTAAAGAGTTTCTATTGAAAGATCAGCTTTTATCCTTATGGCAATCCCCTTGTTTTTCCCTTGCTGCTTTTAATATTTGTTCTTTGTGTTTGATCTTTGTTAATTTGATTAATATGTGTCTTGTAGTCTTTTGCCTTGGGTTTATCCTGTTTGGGATTCTCTGGGTTTCTTGGACTTGGATGAGTATTTCCTTCCCCATTTTAGGGAAGCTTCCAACTATTATCTCCTCAAGTATTTTCTAATGGTCTTTCTTTTTGTCTTCTTCTTCTGGGACTCCTATGATCTGAATGTTGGGGCATTTAACATTGCCCCAGAGGTCTCTGAGGTTGTCCTCATTTCTTTTAATTCTGTTTTCTTTTTTCCTCTCTGTTTCATTTATTTCTACCATTCTATCTTCTACCTCACTTATCCTATCTTCTGCCTCTGTTATTCTACTGTTGGTTCCCTCCAGAGTGTTTTTGATCTCTTTAATGCATTATTTATTATATATTGACTCTTTTTTTTATTTCTTCTAGGTCCCTGTTAAACCTTTCTTTCATCTTCTCAATCCTGTCTCCAGGCTATTTATGTGTAACTCCAATTTGTTTTCAAGATTTTGGTTCATTTTCACTATCATTATTCTGACCTCTTCATCAGGTAGATTTCCTATCTCTTCCTATTTTGTTTGGTTTGGTGGGCATTTATCCTGTTCCTTTACCTGCTGGGTATTTCTGTGCCTTTTCATTTTGTTTAAATTGCTATGTTTGGGGTGGCCTTTCTGTATTCTGGCAGTTTGTGGCTCCTCTCTGTTGTGGAGGTTCCTCACTGTGGGTGGGTTTGGTGGGTGGCTTGTCAAGGTTTCCTCATTAGTGAAGCTTTTGTCGGTGTTCTGGTGGGTGGAGCTGGATTTCTTCTCTCTGGAGTGCAGTGAAGTGTCCAATAATGAGTTTTGAGATATCAGTGGGTTTGGGGTGACTTTGGGCAGCCTGTATATTGAAGCTCAGGGCTATGTCCCTGTGTTGCTGGAGAATTTGCCTGATATGTCTTGCTCTGGAACTTGTTGGCCCTTGAGTGGTGCTTGGTTTCAGTGTAGGTATGGAGGCGTTTGATGAGCTTGTATTGATTAATGTTCCCTGGATTCAGGAACTCTCTGGTGTTCTCAGGATTTGAACTTAAGCCTCCTTCCTCTGGTTTCCAGTCTTATTCTTACAGTAGCTTAAAGATTTCTCCATCTATATAGCACCGATGATAAAACATATAGGTTAATCATGTCAAGTTTTTCCACAGTGAGGGACACCCAGAGAGGTACACAGAGTTACATGGAGAAGAGAAGAGGGAAGAGGATGATAGAGATGACCAGAAGGAGAAGAGGGGTAATCAAAAGGGGTGAGAGCAAGCTAGCCAGTAATCACTTGCCTATGTGCTCTACACAGTCTGGATCCATCAGAGGTGTTCATGGAGTTACACAGAGAAGGGAAAAGGGAGGAAGGAGACAGAGGTGGCCAGGAGGATAAAAGTGGGAATCAAAAGGACAGAGACAAATCCAGGCAGTAGTCATTTCCCTAAGTGTTCTCCATGGCCCAGAACACACAAATAGATTCATAGAGTTTGGTAGAGAACAATGGGGGAGGGGGAAGGTAAAGGCGACCTGGTGGAGAAAAAGGAGAGTCAAAAGGGGGAGATAGCAATCAGGACAGTGATCTTGCTTCCAAGTAAAAATGGGTAGTGAAGATTGGGTTCTTAAAGGTACAAGGTTGATAACAAATACCAAAAAGCAAAGATTAAAAATCTAGAGTAGAGGTTAGATTCTCAAAAATAGAATATTTTAAAAAGTCACAAAAATTATAAAATATATATATATATATATGAATTTTGTTTTAAAAATAGGGTCTTTTTTTGCAAGGTAATAGTAGGTTATAAAAATGAAAATTAAAGGATTAATAGGGGTCTTAAAAATAAAAAAAATTTAAATTTAAAAAATGATAATAGTAAAAATATATCTAGGACTTTCTCTGAGGAACATGAAAATTAAAAAATAGCAGATTCTACTTCTATCTCTAACAGAACAGAGATGAGATCAGGTTTGTGATAATAAGTTTGTATTTTCAGAGGATATATTTTACAGACAGCCACTAAAATTTACTCCTTAAATGTCATCCATAAATCAACCACTTTAGTAGCAGTAAAATAAATGCATATCCATCCAGGAAATGATGCATTCCACTTGCAAGGAAATTGTAGGTTTAAGATGCAGTTAGCAAACATCACATTCTTAAAGTTCCTATTGCATGTTTGGAGGTGCTTTGAGCGATGGATAGACCTTCTGTGCAATAAGCAATAAACAAGCCTGATTAATTTTGTGCACTGTCCAGCAGACCAGGAAGAGTTGTACTAACCATTGCCAATTTGGGAACAGGTCAATATACTTTAGAATGTAAGTATAATGTCTGTGAGATATTCAGGAATTGTGAGATATTCAGGAATTGAGATTCAGGTATCAATTTCCTTCAGTTATAAATGAATAAGGAAAGCAGATGAATCTTTACAAAATCAAAATGAAACAAAAATAAAATTATAAAACTTGCTTCATTTTTATAAACTAAAGTGGCATGTGTGACAGAAGGCATATTTGTGACATTCTGCTGCTGCTAAGTCACTTCAGTCGTGTCTGACTCTGTGTGACCCCATAGATGGCAGCCCACCAGGCTCCCCCGTCCCTGGGATTCTCCAAGCAAGAACACTGGAGTGGGTTGCCATTTCCTTCTCCAATGCATGAAAGTGAAAAGTCAAAGCGAAGTTGCTCAGTCATGTCCGACTCTTTGCGACCCTATGGACTGAAGCTCACCAGGCTCCTCCATCCATGGGATTTTCCAGGCAAGAGTACTGGAGTGGGGTGCCATTGCCTTCTCTGTGTGACATTCTAGCCCCTGGTTTTAACTCTAGTGTTTCCTTGTCCAGTACCGTCCATCTTTCCCTTAACTAAAGTGCTTTGCAACTTACATGCTTCTATTTTCCTTCAAAATTACAATGATTTTTTAAAGTATAATTCCAGAATGTCATGATGCCAGAGTATCACAAAATAGCATAACGTTTCAAGCAAAGTCCACATTTTCAATCAAGCAGGCACTACTGGAATGATTCCCCCATAACTCATCATAGCTATTCAACAACTGGTCACATTTTCCCACATTTCACTGATCTAGACATGCATATACAGTTGACCCTTGAACAATGTGAAGGTTATTCCAAGTACCACTTATAGTCAGCCTTCTATTCACAGTTCCTCTGCATCCATGGAATCAACTAACCACAGACTGTAGTACTGTATATTTACTACTGAAAGATATCTGTGTTTATAAGTGGACCCACACAGTTAAAAATTGTGCTTTTCAAGGTTCAACTGTGTATTAATGTTTGTGTGTGTGTATGTGTATATTTTTTCTTGAGCCATTTGGAATTAAGTATGACTCTTCATCTCTAAAACTTCAGCATTCCTTTTCTAAAATTAAAAACATTTTAAGATGCTCAGTGACGTCTGACTCTTTGTGTGCAGTCCATGGAATTCTCCAGGCCAGAATACTGGAGTGGGTAACCTTTCCCCTCTCCAGGGGATCTTCCCAACCAAGGGACCAAACCCAGGTCTCCTGCATTGCAGACATATTCTTTACCAATTAAGCTATCAGGGAAGCCCTTCCTACATAACAGAAACCGTTATTACCCTATTGGAAATTAATTACTTTACATTATTGTATTGGTTTTTCACTATACCCTAAATGTCTTTAATACATTTTTCCAAACAAGAATCCAACCAAGCTGTACTCATTTCATTTGGTTATTCTGTATCTTTAGTTTTATTTAACCTATAATATTGACTTTCATGACATGGCATTCAAAGAAATCAGACCATTTACTTCATATAATCTCCCATATTCTGAATTTATCTGATTGCTTTCTCTTGGTATCATATTAATTGTTCCTTTATTCTAAACTTGGAGGTAAGTCATTTTGCTCATTAGATTTGGGTTAAAACAAGCAAACTACAATAAGAAAACCCCAGGCAAAAAAAGCTTTGCAAGAATAAATCATAGGTGATGTTCTTTACTTCATATTGTTTTACAGGTCTTCTCTTTCCTTTTCTGTGTCAAAGCTTGCCTGGATTATTGCTCTAGCCATAGGTAATTTGGTTTAACTAGGAGCCAGCTATAGGAGGAAGAGAATGCATTACCTATTACTGTCCTTTGGCCTCTTCCTCTGATCTTAAATGTTCTTTCAGTTCAGTTCAGTTCAGTTCAGTCGCTCAGTCGTGTCCGACTCTTTGTGACCTGATGAATTGCAGCACGCCAGGCCTCCCTGTCCATCACCAACTCCCGGAGTTCACCCAAACCCACGTCATCGAGTCAGTGATGCCAATCAGCCATCTCATCCTCTGTTGTCCCCTTTTCCTCCTTCCCCCAATCCCTCTCAGCATCAGAGTCTTTTCCAATGAGTCAACTCTTCACATGAGGTGGCCAAAGTACTGGAGTTTCAGCTTTAGCATCATTCCTTCCAATGAACACCCAGGACTGATCTCCTTTAGAATGGACTGGTTGGATCTCCTTGCAGTCCAAGGGACTCTCAAGAGTCTTCTCCAACACCACAGTTCAAAAGCATCAATTCTTCGGCACTCAGCTTTCTTTACAGTTCAACTCTCACATCCATACATGACCACTGGACAAACCATAGCCTTGACTAGACGGACCTTTGTTAGCAAAGTAATGTGTCTGCTTTTTAATATCCCATCTAGGTTGATCATAACTTAGATCCAACTTTGCTTGCACTGCACCAACTTTTTGCAATCCCAAAATATATCCAGCCTATTTTTTTCAAAATCTTTTTAGTGAAGTCATATCTTCTTGTCATACAGATTTCAAATAGGCCATCTGCAACCTAAGTGTCTCTTCCTCAAACACAAGACCTGCCTGAAGGCCACAAGATGAAGATAACACATGACAATATCTTAAATTTTCCCTAACTTTTTCTCTAATAATATAGCTTTAGTGGGATATGACATACACCTTTTGCCTTTTTTTATTTTTTGCATTTTATGTTCAATCTATCACTTTGTTTTAGGTCCATCTCTTGTATAGTGTATATAATTGATTTACAAAGAAAAATAACTGCATTTCTCCTCACATCTTGTTGTCTAGGATGTTCCATCTGAGAGAGTTTGATGTATTTTTAGTCTCTGTGTGACATGTGAATTGTGTTTGCAGGAATCAAAGAGACTGACAGTTGGGTAGGTCAACAAGTTTGAAATGGAATTTTAAACTATTTCTATTTTTTGTCATATGTCTTTCATCTCATTTTACTTTTGTTGTTATTTTGTTTCTTCCATGAGTGCTCTGTTTCCTGATAAGTCCTTGGTCTTTTGTTTGCTTTCATCGTCTTCAGTGGTTTAGAAAATATTCTATTCACTTTAATTATTGTTAGCAGTTACCAGTCCTTAGCATGTATTTCTTTATCAGAGTGTAAAATGAAATTATGTTTAAGAGTGTGCTCTATGAAAAAAATGAAATTAACACACTTCTGTTTCCCCTCTTTACTGTTTCTAGTTTTGCTAATAATCTAAAGTTTAAATCCAGATTATTGTTATAAAATTACTATTGTTTCCTTTGTCTAGTTTTGTTTTGCACCAGGTTTTGCAATCATATTTACAATAATTATTCTAGTATCAGTCTATGTTTAACTGCATTTTGCCTACTGTCAATACTTGGTACCAATTTTCTTACACATATACTTGAATTTAACTTTATTTCTTAGTAATCCTGAGTATTATTCAAATGTTTCTTTTTTTTTTTTCCTAAGGTAAGAACTTGAGTGGCATACTTTCTAGTCTGCTTTCATAATTTGAATGGCAATTTGGCTAGATTTAAAATAATTGATTCACAACCTTTTTTCCACAAGATTGTCTAGAACATTGGTTTTCTTTTTCTTTATTCCTTTCTTTTTTTGCCACTCTGCATGGCTTGCTGGACCTTAGTTCTCAGACCAGGGATTCAACCCAGGCCCTCAAATTTTCACATGCCCAGATTAGCAGAATCATTAATCATACTTTCACTGGCTCATGGCCTCTCTTATTTAATATCACAAGAATCTTCTAAATATTTGGTTTTACCCAAAAGGCCAACCCTGTGTTTCTCACTTAACCTTAAAAGCCAGATCAAGTTGCACCTTTCAAGTGCAGCAGATTCCACATCCGTTACAGTTTTCTCAGTGCCTTGAAATATGTAGATATCAAACAGCTGTCTTCCTATATTTAGTATTGCAGAGGAATAGTCTGAGGGCAGTCTAACTTTTTTGGCAAAGCAATTTTAAATAGATGGGTATATGTTTCTTAAAAATGCATCTTAAAATTAATATTTTTTCCATGATGTATCTGAAATGTGGGTCTTTTTTGCTTTTTCCTGATAGATTGATCATTTCCATTAGTTCCATAGATCTCACAGTGAGTGCAGTTAAGAGGTACTCTTTTTCTTATATCTGCATGGATTTATTAGTGGAAGCACATTTAACCCTGCAATACTTGTTTCTTTATATATGTACCCATAATCTGCCCATTAAAAAACACATTGTTAATGTCATATAATATTTCAAATATTAAGTAACTTAAATAGATCTCTTGGGCTTCCCTTGTAGATCTTTTGGTAAAGAATCTGCCTGAAATGCAGTCCCTGGGTCAGGAAGATCCCCTGGAGCAGGAAATGACAACCCACTCCAGTATTTTTGCCTGGAAAATCCTATGGACAGAGTAGTTTAGCAGGCTACACTCCATGGGGTCGCAAGAGTCAGATACAACTTAGCGACTAAACAACTACTACCAATAATCTGTATTTTTAGATTGTATTAATGCATAGAATTCAGACTCCCTGAACACACACATAAAAGTCTTTATACTTAAAATATGAAATCAAATACCTCTTTAATTTTAAAATAAATATCTAAACAAACAGTATAATAAATAATTGCATTAGGATGGTACTCTAGGTATATACTCTGATTCTACAATTTTAACAGGGAAAATTTAGTTCATTATGTCAAATCAAAAATATTAATATTACCTTTGGGTTCTTGACTGTTTTCATGAGTTCCTGAAAATGTCACTCAATTAAAATTTATTACTCTAAATTTTAAGAGTCTTAACTTTTTGAGTCTTTTATCACACAGGCAGGTTGAAAAGCAACATTGATCACTTGACATAGACATGTTTGTAGCAGACAAGTACCTACATAAAATACTTACATAAATCAGTCATTCCTCATCATTAAGAAAATGAAAAACAAACTATAGACAGGGAAAAATATTTACAATACATATATCTAAAAAGATTGTTATTCAGAATATATGGACTACATCTCCAACTGAATATAAAAGGTAATCAACTCAATTAAAAAAAACACACACACACGCACACAAATTTGCACACTCTTAACAAAAAATATATATACTAATGGCCAATAAGAACCTGAAATGAAATTCAGTGTCATTAGTCAACAGTGAATGCCGATTAAAATCACAAAAGACATCACTATATTCACACTAGAATGGTTAAAATGAACAAGAATGATGGCAGGAAGTATTGATGAAAATATGGAACAACTTGGAATTCTCATGATTGCTGGTGTAATTGCAAAATGGTACATACACTTTGGAGAACAATTTGGTAGTTTCCTACAAAGTCAAACATATACTTACCATATGATCCAAAATTTCACTCCTCGGCATGTAACCAAGAGGAATAAAAATAAATCTAAACAAAAACCTGCATATGAATGTTCACAGCAGCATTATTCACAATAACCAAAGTCCAAAAACATCCCAAATGTCCTTCAACTGGTGAATGAATAAACAAACAGTGGAATATAACATAGCAATAAAAAGGAAATTAACTTTTAGATTACACACAACACAGATTAATATCAAAGGCATTCTGGTGAAAGGAAGAAACCACACAAAAATAGCCCATACCATTTGATTTCATTTATGTGACATTCTGGAAAATTTAAATCTAATCTATGGTGGCAAAAAGCAGATAGGTCTTGAACTCTGGGGAAGAAGAAAAAGTGATTTAAAAGTCACAGGATAGAATGTTTTGGGTCATGGAAATATTTTATAATTTGTGGTGACAGTTACATGGCTACATATGTTTGTCAAAACTCAAACTACACCCTTGAAATGGGTACATTTTATTAAATATAAATTATTATGTAATAAATTTGTTTCAAAAATTATAATAAGAAAATGTTAACTTAAAAACAAGAAAGAATGTGAGATTATAACAATAGTTAGTCCTAGGTATATTCTACCAGTAGCAAAAAAAAGGGTCAAAAATTTTTCCTCTGTGGACAGAAATGAGCGAGTGGACTATATTATAGGTGCTGAATGTGACAGAGCAGCCAATAAATCTGGTTGTTTATTCTACTGCCTCAATCTGTAACTCTAAGTCATGCTGCCAATTTACCCCAACAAGTCGTACACACTCTGGTCAGCATGAAGTCAGTGTCCAGCAATCCTACTCCCTATTCCAGATCCCTGGCCTGGCAGGCAGTATACCTTTATCAAATGGTCCAGAATTCCTCACTTACCAATCAACTTGAAATGAACTGAGCAATCATGAGATATCCCATGTATCCTTTGAGATACTAGAAAATAAAGTGTTAGGTAAATTATCAATTTCAGCTCAGGAGTTGCAGGCATGTGTTTAACAACCCAATTAATACACTGCAGTGGGAGAAAACAGAACAAGTGAAATAGTTATATATTTCAATGTTTTTCAACTTTGTTTGATTTGCTTCCCATTTATACTAATTCTTATTTGACTCTATCACATGCTGTGAACTTATGTAAAATAGAATCTATAAAAGTACTTGCCGAATGTTTCAAGAGTCTTCTCATGTGAAGCTGCTTCCCATATAATGAACCAAATTGATTTTCATGAAATCAATTAGAATTTACTAATTTAGTAAATTAGGTACTAAATTAATTAGTAAACTTTGACTTCTGCTACAGTGTGAGGTAGAAGCCTATAACTATGGAAACATTTTTCTCCTATTTCCTAAGAGAGTAATGAGGGAGGTCATAGTTGAAAATGCCCCAGGCTACACTGAAAGAAGGAATTTGACTCTAACTGCTAGAAAGAGCCACTTCTATGCCTCAGCACTTCTGTTCCCACCAGAGGTCTGGTCCTTTCCTTCGGTAAGCAGGTGAGTTCCTAAATGGCACACATTCGTATGAGAATCTGCTGCTGCTGCTGCTAAGTCGCTTCAGTCGTGTCCGACTCTGTGCGACCCCATAGATGGCAGCCCACTAGGCTCCTCTGTCCCTGGGATTCTCCAGGCAAGAATACTGGAGTGGGTTGCCATTTCCTTCTCCAATGCATAAAAGTGAAAAGTGAAAGTGAAGTCGCTCAGTCGGTCCCGACTCTTAGCGACCCCATGAACCGCAGCCTACCAGGCTCCTCCGTCCATGGGAATTTCCAGGCAAGAGTACTGGAGTGGGGTGCCATTGCCTTCTCCGATATGAGAATCTATCTCAGTCCAATTACCTGGTTGTTAGAAATTCCGCTGCCAGAGGCAGGCATCAAATCTAGACGCAAGCCCAAGAAAGTCTGTCTGTACACAGGGGATAAGCTTTTCTTATGAAGGAGAAACACAAGAAACAAACATACATTCACACCAGCCACCACCACCAATATCCCAGTGAACCCTGAAGTTCTGAAGCATTCAATTCACACTCTAGGCTTAAAAATCCAGAATCTCACAGTTTTCTATGCTATCTAGGCAACATGTCTTGCTTTATTTGGGGTATTTTAAGATTTTCTGTGTTAGAAATATGCGGCAAAGAACAATGCAAGTATATAAAACATGAGTATTGGGTGGATTTTCACAATAGGAAAGGAGTCTGGTTTTAAAAATTGGATCCATTCTTGACCTTCCTTGAAATAGAGAATTTCAATTAACCGTGAAACTTAAATTTGCATGAACTTTTCAGGAACATATTATAAAACACAGTATATTAGATTCCTATTGCTGCTGTAATAAATTGTCACAGAGTGGCTTAAAACACACAAATGTATTCAATCACCGTTCTGGAGGTCAGAAGTCTGAAATGTGTCTCACTGGGCTAAGGAGACTCTAGGGAAAAATCCATTTCCTTGCCTTATTCAGTTTCTTGAAGTCATCTAACTTTCTTTCCTCATGACCCTTTCTTCTGTTCTCAAAACCAACAGTGTAGCATCTTCAAATCTTTTTCCTCTGACTCTCCTTGTATCCTTGCATCCCCTTGTAATACCTTCTTGCTTTCCTTTTATAAGGACTTTTTAAATCACATCTGCAAAGGTCCTCATGCCATTTAAGGTAACACAGGTACAAGTTCCTTAGATTAGAATGTGAACATCTTTCAAAAAGTCATTATTCTGCCTATCATACACAGTGGTATTTTTTTCTATGTGGTTTGTATGTAGTTTGGGGGAGGAAATTTTTTTCTTCTTCCCGTCTCGGTTCTTCTGGCTGGTCTAATAATTAAGTTGACATAGAGAAGATTAGTAGGAGAAAATCAAATTTAATTACTAATTCTTACAGGACCCCATAAGAATACCAGACCTACAGGTAGTCAGGCAACTGAGGCTGATGTGCTACTCTGAGCTAAGGAGAAGGGGTGGGGGTTTGAGACTTCAAAGTTGAGGAAGAGAAATCACAAGGAGAAAATAGGAAGAACAAATGTTAGGTAAATAAATGTTCACCAAATAAATAAAATGTGGAGGAGGAATAGGATGGGAAGACCACTTTCTCCCCCACAAATTCATCAAAAGATCATTTGAATGCAGAGCAACTCCCACAAAACAACTTCTGAATGCTGGCAGAGGACACCAGGTACCCAGAAAGGCAGCCCATTCTCTTCAAATGGAGATAAGACAAAATATAAAAGACAAAAAGGGAGGCAAAAGAGTTAGGGACAGAGATTTGTCCTGGGGAGGGAGTTGTGAAGGAGGAGAAGTTTCCATACAGTAGAAAACCCTCTCAAAGGTGGTTCTGTGGGGAATTTTGCAATCTTAGAAGGCAGCATAACTGGGAGGGGAAAAAACAAAACAAAACAAAAAACTATAGAATGCAAGCCTAGCTGCAACTGTGGAAAAGAGAACTTTCCCGTGAAAGGCTCTAACCTGATAACCTAATGCACAGCCTGGCCCCCTCACAGAACATAGGATTGATCAAACTCCAAAGGAGAGCTAGACTGCTGCAGACCAGACCCTCCCCACACAGAGGCAGAGAGGCAGGCTGTGACAGCCAGAGCCAGAAGGCAAGGGGCTGCTGCAATCTTAGGCCCATAGATGGCATCTTCCACCAAACTGTGAATAGGATCCCAGCTGCTAACCATGTCTTCTTGAGATCCTGGATGGTTGACATCCACCAGGAGAGTCACAGCCTGAGATCAGCTCTCCAGAGGAGACACATGGCACACCAGATATGGTGCTCCCACGGTGCACTCAGGAAACCCAGTGGCTGGGAACAGGGAGGTGATTAAGACACATGGCACATCTGAGACAATGCTCTCGCTAAGAACCTGGTCTCCTGAGTGGCTCAGACCTGGGAAGGACATGAAATACACTCCCAACCCACAGAGACTAAGCTAGAACTGTGTCTGAGTGTCTTCTGAGGAGGTACAGGTCAGCAGTGGCCTGCCACAGGCGCTCTAGGTGCAGTAGACCTGGGTATGGCATAAGCCCTCTTGGAGAAAGTCACCATTAACCCCAGCACAGAGCTGCCAGAACTCACACAGAACTGGGGAAACAGACAATTGGATGGTACAAACAAAACCTTGTGTGCACCAAGACCCAGGAGAAAAGAGCAGTAACCCCACAAGAAACTGACCCATACATGCCCGTGAGTGTCCAGGAGTCTCCAGTGGAGGCGTGGGTTGGGAGTGAACTGCTCCAGGGTCAGAGGCACTGAGTGCAGCAGTGCGTGCATGGGACCTTCTGAAGGAGGTCGCCATTATCTTCATTACCTCTACTATAGTTTGGCCTCAGGTAAATAACAGGGAAGGAACACAGCCCCGCCCATCAACAGAAAATTGGATTAAAGATCTACTGAATATGGCCCCTGGAGAAGGGAATGGCAAACCACTTCAGTATTCTTGCCTTGAGAACCCTATGAACAGTATGGAAAGGCAACAAGATAGGACACTGAAAGATGAACTCCCCAGGTCGGTAGGTGCCCAATATGCTACTGGAGATCAGTGAACAACTAACTCCAGAAGGAAGGAAGAGATGGAGCCAAAGCAAAAACAACACCCAGTTGTGGATGTGACTGGTGATGGAAGCAAAGTCTGATGCTGTAAAGAGTGAGATTGCATAGGAACCTGGAATGTTAGGTCCATGAATCAAGGAAAATTTGAAGTGGTCAAACAGGAGATGGCAAGAGTGAACATCGACGTTTTAGGAATCAGTGAACTAAAATAGGCCAGAATGGATGAATTTAACTCAGATGACCATTATATCTACTACTGTGGGTAAGAATCCCATAGAAGCAATGGAGTAGCTATCATAGTCAACAAAAAAGTCCAAAATGCAATACTTGGATGCAGTCTCAAAAACGACAGAATGATCTCTGTTCATTTCCAAGGCAAATCATTCAATATCACAGTAATCCAAGTTTATGTCCATACCAGTAATGCTGAAGAACCTGAAGTTGAATGGTTCTATGAAGACCTATAAGACTTTCTAGAACTAACACCCCAAAAAAGATGTTCATTTCATTATATGGGACTGGAATGAAAAAGTAAGAAGTCAAGAAACACCTGCAGTTACAGGCAAACTTGGCCTTGGAGTACAGAATGAAGCAGGGCAAAGGCTAATAGAGTTTTGCCAAGAGAATGCACTGATCATAGCAAACATGCTTTTCCAACAACCAAGAGAAGACTCTACACATGGACATCACCAGATGGCCAATACTGAAATTAGATTGATTATATTCTTTGCAGCCAAAGATGGAAAAGCCCTGTACAGTCAGCAAAAACAAGACTGGGAGTTGACTGTGGCTCAGATCAGGAACTCCTTATTGCCAAATTCAGACTTAAATTGAAAACAGTAGGGAAAACTACTAGACCATCCAGGTATGACCTAAATCAAATCTCATACGATTCTACAGTGGAAGTGACAGATAGATTCAAGGGATTAGATCTGATAGAGTGCCTGAAGAACTATGGATGGAGGTTCCTGACATTGTACAAGAGGCAGTGATCAAGACCATCCCCAATAAAAAGAAATGCAAAAAAGCTAAACGATTGTCTGAGGAGGCCTTACATCAACTCTGAAAAGAAAAGAAGTGAAAGTCAAAGGAGAAAAGGAAAGATATACCCATCTGAATGCAGAGTTCCAACGAATAGCAAGGAGAGATAAGAAAGACTTCCTCAGTGATCAATGCAAAGAAATAAAGGAAAACAATAGAATGGAAAAACTAGAGATCACTTCAAGAAAATCAGAGATACCAAGGGAACTTTTCATGTAAAGATGGGCACAATAAAGGACAGAAATGGTATGGACCTAACAAAAGCAGAAGATATAAAGAAGAGGTGGCAAGAATACACAGAAAAACTATAAAAAAAGATCTTCTCAAACCCAGATAATCATGATGGTGTGATCACTCACCTAGAGCCAGACAGTCTGGAATGTGAAGTCAAGTGGGCTTTAGGAAGCATCATTGTGAACAAAGCCAGTGGAGGGGATGGAATTCCAGTTGAGCTATTTTAAATCCTAAGAGATGATGCTGTGAAAGTGGTGCATTCAATATGCCAGCAAATTTGGAAAACTTAGCAGTGGCCGCAGGACTGGAAAAGATCAGTTTGAATGAAAATCCCAAAGAAAGGCAATGCCAAAAATTCTCAAACTACTGCAAAATTACACTCATCTCGTATGTTAGCAAAGTAATGCTCAAAAATTTCCAAGCCAGGCTTCAACAGTGCATGAACTGTGAACTTTGAGCTATTCAAGCTGGATTTAGAAAAGGCAGTGTAACCAGAGTTCAAATTGCCAACATCTGTTGGATCATCAAAAAAACAAGAGAGTTCCAGAAAGACATCTACTTCTGCTTTATTGACTATGCCAAAGTTTTTGAGTGTGTAGATCACAACAAATTGTGGAAAATTCTTCAAAAGATGGGAATACCAGAGCACTTGACCTGCCTCTTGAGAAATCTGTATGCACGTCAAGAAGCAACAGTTAGAACTGGACATGGAAAAGCAGACTGGTTTCAAATAGGGAAAGGAGTACATCAAGGCTGTATATTGTCACCCTGCTTATTTAACTTCTATGCAGAGTACATCATGAGAAATGCTGGACTGGATGAAGCACAGGCTGAAATCAAGATTGCCAGGAGAAATATCCATAACCTCAGATATGCAGATGACACAACTTTATGGCAGAAAGCGAAGAAGAACTAAGGAGCCTCTTGATGAAAGTGAAAGAGGAGAGTGAAAAAGTCGGCTTAAAACTCAGCATTCAGAAAACTAAGATCATGGCATCTGGTCCCATCACTTCATGGCAAATAGATGGGGAAACAGTAGAAACAGTAAGATACTTTATTTTTGGGGGCTCCAAAGTCACTGTAGATGGTGACTGCAGCCATGAAATTAAAAGCACTTGCTCCTTGGAAGAAAAGCTATGGCCAAACTAGACAGCATAGTAAAAAGCAGAAACATTACTTTACCAGCAAAGTTTCATCTAGTCAAAGCTATGGTTTTTCCAGTGGTCATGTATGGATGTGAGAGTTGGACTATAAAGAAAGCTGAGCACCGAAGAATTGATGCTTTTGAACTGTGGTGTTGGAGAAGACTCTTGAGAGTCTCTGGGACTGCAAGGAGATCCAACCAGTCCATCCTAAAGGAAATAAGTCCTGAATATTCATTGGAAGGACTGATGATGAAGCTGAAACTCCAATACTTTGGCCACCTGATGGGAAGAACCATCTCATTGGACAAGGTCCTGATGCTGGGAAAGATTGAAGGTAGGAGAAGAAGGGGACAGCAGAGGATGAAATGGTTGGATGGCATCATTGACTCAATGGACATGAGTTTGAGTAGGCTCTGATAGTTGGTGTTGGACATGGAAGCCTGGCATGCTGCAATCCATGGGGTTGCAAAGAATTGGACACGACTGAATTGAACTGAACTGAACTGAAATAAATGTTTGCCCTGCTAAGGGGAGAAGTCTTTTTTAAGTAAGATAAAGTTATTGTTGGTGATGTTGTCTTCAGGTACAGGTTCCCTATCTAAATTCTTCTAAACAGTTAAGGAGAACATAAAAAGAAAATAATTCCTGAGTCTTCAATTTCTTAATAATCATCAGTCTAAAATAATCCTCATTCTAAATAGATACATTTTGGGGTGGCAAATTTTGCTCCCCTACAGTGGCTAGAAAAGAAGTACACTAATAAACTAATTTTTAAATTTTTCTGTCCTTGTGAATGTTGTTGCAGTGAGGAACAATTGATAATATTTGTAGATGAACTAGGGGCTTCCCAGGTGGTGCTAGTAGTGAAGAACCTTCCTGCCAAAGTAGGAGACATAAGAGATTCTGGTTTGACCCCTGGGTAGGGAAGATCCCGTGGAGGAGGTAATGGCGACCCACTCCAGTATTCTTGAGAATCTCATGGACAGGGGAGGCTGACCGGCTACAGTCCATGTGTCGCAAAGAGTCAGACACGACTGAAGCGACTTAGCATGCATGTATATAAGCTAGATTTAGAATAATGCCAATGTCAGAGATAAAAGCTTGAAAACATTAAGTTCCATTGAATTAAACCTGGTTGAGTTTGAGGCAGGAGATAGATGGGCGCAAGCTAAGCAGCTGAAGTTAGTCCCCTGTGGACAGATACTCTATGATAAAGATAACAGCAGGAACAGAATGGTGCTGAGTCCTCCGCAGATAAGAGATAAAGAGACCACAGATTTCTCATGCTTGAGCCCAAGGAGAACTTCCCAACTATATATGCACAAAGGCTCCTTTGGGGTCAAAAATGGAGGGGGTGCCACCCCACAGTAGGTAGTGTCAAGCTTTCCACAGACCTCTGCACTGGAATCCATCTGAGTCAAACTAAATATAGACTCAGAACCAGCAAAGAAAGGTGATCGGCTAGAGGAAACCCAGAAGAAATGCCCCATAGAAGTGATTTAAAATACCACGAAGTGGTTAGGATTCAGTTCTCTCACTGCTGTGGACTGGCTTCAATCTCTCATCAGGGAAATGAGATCCTCCTTCAAGCTGCTTCCAGCCCAGGCCATCCAAGATTAAGCTAAATTCAGTTAGAATTTTGTGACAGAAGCAATACGTATTCTAATTAATGACATACTTATTTTGTCAAACTCATGTAAGGTATTTAGCTCCCTTTCCATCTATGTGATATAGAACAATGAATAACAAGTAGATAATTCTCTTTTGTGTGTTTTAGTTGCCCAAATAAATCCCCCTCCTGAAAGAATGGGCTGAATTATTTATTCTTTAATAGCATAGAATCTAAACATATCTTTTAGCTATTTGGAGGTCACTTAGGCTTTAAGAAGCTGTTCTGTCATTATTGAGTCATAAAACTTAACAGCCCATGAATGCTGCCCGAGTTCAACACCAAAGGCTAAATAGGATAAAACACTGCATTAATTACAGTCTATTATTATCAGCAGTTGGTTAGGGGAAATGTGGTTATACTGAAACTTCAAAATACATTTATAAATTAAACACTTTCATAACAGTAACTGTGAAAACATTTTTAAAGTAAAAATCTATTTCATACCTCAAACAGCTTACTTGTGTTTGCTATGCCTTGCTATGTTCCAGTTCCCATGTAGGTACATATACATACATATATCTCTTGTTTTCAGATTCCTGTAATCATAATATAGATACCAATTTTTATTGGGCCTTTTACACCCTATCTAGTATGCTTATCTTTTGAAGTAATTATGTAGTGCTCATAATTTTTATTTTGATGGCTACAGTGTATTCTACAGCAAGAATGTAATATGATTTTCTTGATTCTATGATTAGACATTTACGTTGATTCCATTTTTAAGCCATGATAAACACTGCCATACATAGTGCTTTTGGGTGTGCTTTTCTTGGAGATTGGGGAGATTATTTTCTTGGGACAATTTTTAAGTGTTATAGTAATCATATGAAATTTTAAAACTAATAATGTGAGGTTTTGCTCCATGTTTGTACATAGAAAAAGTCTCAGTGGAGGGAGACATAGAAAGTACTTTCAAAAGATGTCAATAATATCTTTATACCAACATTTATACCTTGCCTGAAATCATTTTCCTGAGGACAGAGATAAGTGTGAAGAATATGCTGAATGAGTACAATGAGTACAATGGTTAGATTATTCACAGATTATTGTTGAGTATGCAGAAATGGTTATATATATTTTAAAAATGTAGAGGAATAAAAGGAACAGTGAATTTAAAAAGACTATTGCTACATGCCAATGGAGCAAATTGTGAAATTCTGTACAAATTCATGTGTGTGGTTTATATACAATTGTATATTAAATATTTAATAATTGCTGCTCCTCTCTTGAGCATTAAATTCTTAATGAATAGGGCTTTGAAGTTCTATTTATGTTGTATAGGCTACAACATTTTAGAGGTAATAGAGACATGAGACAAGTTAAAAATTTCGAAGTACATATATTTTACTGTCAGTAATAGAGTATATGGCAAGAAGTAGATTTGGTCTTATTAGATGATAGAATGACAGCAATTTCTGTTGCATTCTTCATGATGCTTGTTTTTTTGCTCTTAATTCAAATACACAAGGAGGAAAGACATTCTCTTAAAATTGTCACTAAAATACTTAAAAGAAGCAAGCCATGTGTTAAATGTTCCCAGAGGTGGGGGAAACACTGAAATAAATTGAGATCTTCTCCAGCTTTAATTTCATTATGTAGCTGCACAATGTTTATCTAAGGAATTCACAATCATATGCAATTTGACTTTTAAGTAGAAATATGACTAATATAGATTGAAGCATTAAAAGGTGCCTGTTCAATAATATGAGAGATATGAGAGAAGTCAGGATGCATCCTAATGGGAAAGCTGGTTGGCTACCTTTACAGAGAAGAATATCTTTCAGTTGAATAGCGGTCTCTAACCACGAGTGGATCTACTAGAAAATTCCCAATGCTTAATATCAGAGAATACTGATACACTCAAAATTTTAAATGGGCTGAAGGTCCCATTCTGAAGCACTGAGGATAAATGTTGCCAACCTGAATCCCTGTGAGGTGCTATTGAAATGATAATAGCTATCAATTTCATGAAAGGAGAATCTTTAGGTTGAGAGGCTCTCTTTCTGTTTAGTCATGTCCAACTCGTTGTGACTCCATGGACTGTAGCATGCCAGACTCCTCTGTCCATGGAATTCTCCAGGCAAGAAGACTGGAGTGGGTTTCCATTCCCTTCTCCAGGAGATCTTCCTGATACAGGAATTGAACCAGTGTCTCCTGCACTGTAAGCTAAGCATTAGAAATTAATTTTTTGTTAAAGTAGCTTTATTTCTATATGCCGTCATTTTATGCATATTTTAAACATGTAACTTTAAATTAATTAATTATCTCGTTCACTCATTCAGAGTATTAAGTGCCAAGTACTGTGGCTATCTAACTGAACAAGACAAATACAAAATCCATGCTCTATGGAGCTTACTTCTAATAGATATCTTTTTATGGCACATATTTTTCTGCAGTCCAAAATATCAAAAGAACCCATTATTATTGGTAAAATGGGAAAATGACATAGCAGTATAATTTTCAAATGGAGTTACAGAGACATTCTAGAAAAGAGTTTGACAAGCAGCAATATATTTCGGTGTATACTGGATAGGAAAGAGACAATGCAAACTCATAGAGGTGT
Source organism: Bos grunniens (assembly GCF_055505025.1). Taxonomy (NCBI): domain Eukaryota; kingdom Metazoa; phylum Chordata; class Mammalia; order Artiodactyla; family Bovidae; genus Bos; species Bos grunniens. The sequence goes on along the minus strand of NC_141194.1, from coordinate 117,149,852 downwards.
TAGAATTCACACCCAGTTTGTTTTTTCAGTTGTCCAGATCAGTTTGATATGCATCTCACCATTCTGTTTTGGGTGGGCTCAACCTGAAGAAAAAGACTGCTGCTTCCTTTGCCCCCAGGTCCTTTTCAATCTGTGGTCTTTCATAACAATAGCACTCAGTTGCCACCCAGAGAAAGGCAATAGCCAGCAGGTAGTGCTATACACAACTGTTTTATTTTCATATCCCTTAGATTCCCAAGCTACACCTGGCTACATTGCTTAGAGGAAGATGGAGAATGAATGGAGGGCTTCACTATCAACTGTATCTTGTATCAGATTTCCTCTGAGAAAGAAATTTGGGTAATCCTGGCACGGCAGATATGTTTAATTGACCTCCGACTAGCTGAGGCATTGATAGCAGACCAAAAGAGGTGTATGAAGTGACTAACCCACCTTGGTGGCCTCAGGTGGCCTCATTTTGGGGTGCTTTTAAAGCAATGGATTCCCTTGTAGCTCAGTGAGTAATGAATCTGCCTGCAATGAGGGAGACTTGGTTTGATCCCTGGGTTGGGAAGATCCCCTGGAGAAAGGAAAGGCTACCCACTCCAGTATTCTGGCCTGGAGAATTCCATGGAATGTATAGTCCATGGGGTTGCAAAGAGTTGGACATGACTGAGTGACTTTCACTTTCATGTTCACGTTTAAAGCAGTGAATGCTTTACATAAGGGGTACAAAGAAAGCTAATCCCTTTTCATATATTTTAAATGTACTTTCTTATAGCTGATACAATCCAAATAGTTTAAGTACTCTCACCACCCATATGCCAAAGAGGAAATTCAACACTAGCCATAACGGTATCATCTTTAAAGATATACTTTGTAATAATTAAGCTCATTACATTTGAATATTTAATTTCTGTCAATACAAAAATAATTATTCAAAATATTGTAATGAAATCTACTAAGACTTTTAAAAATCTACTCAGTTGTCATCCAAGAAACATTACAAAGTTCCTAGCCAGGAGCATAACAACCTCTAGAGCATTTTCTAGTATCACCTTGGACTCCTCCTTTTTATTTATTTTGTTTTAATTTGGCCACATCAAGGGCATGTGGGATCTTAGTTCCTCGACCAGGGATCAAACTCACAGCCTCTGTACTGGAAGCTCAGTCTTAACCACTGGATCGCCAGGGAAGTTCTAACAGCTTCTCATTATGGTAGACAGTGATCATAGCTTATCAATAACCAAGACAAATTCCATTCATCTTTCACTATTTGAAGTTGAAAATTCACTGCTTACATAGACAGTCATTAAAATTATTAGATATTGGCAAAATTCTCATAATTTACAAAATAAAACTTTGATTTTTAGCCCTTCAAATTTTAAGTTATTTTTTTGTTTTTGCTTTTCAATAATAGATACAAATCTCAAATTATGGCAGAAGAAGTCTGTTATTCTTGGTCTAAATATCCAGTACAGTCAGGTCTGGAAAACTGTCTCTATATCTCTTTAGTCAATAAATAATGGCTAATATATTGCCTATGGTATCTCTAAATGACATGTGGCCTACATTATGTTCACTGGTCCCTAGAGACTTAAAACCAATTAGTATGCAGACCTCCTGTATTACCTGTTTTGTAATACGATTCAAAAATTTTGATTTTATGTATCTTATGAGCATAAAAGAGATAAATAAACACTTTATGTATCTGTGTGTTATTCATAATGGATTTACTCATGGCTCAGTGGTAAAGAATTTGCCTGCCAAGGCAGGAGATGCAGATTCTATCCCCGGGTCGAGAATATCCTGTGGAGAAGGATGGCAACCTATTCCAATATTCTTGCCTGGAGAAACCCATGGACAGAGGAGCCTGGTAAGCTACAGTCCATGGGTTGCAAAGAGTCAGACACGACTTAGCAACACACACACATACACACACACACACACACACACACACACACACACACGTCATTTAAAGCAGTGTGTTTCTTCTGCTGGAACTTCTTGATTTCTTTGTTACAATGAACCAGAGTTGTTTTTTTCCTCCTGTAATGTTCCAAAGTGCAATATAAACAATGCTATTTATAAATCAATCAACTTCAGCCTCACTATTTTTCACTAATACTTATTTCCTCAGAGTCCACTCATGCCCTGGGGAATGCTGAACACTTGCAAGTGCTCAATGTGGCAGAGGTTTTCACTCGGTCAGCCACTGGGAGAGAATGTGAACTAACTTCTGCCCCAAAATGAAATCCATGCAATGTCAGCCCAAATGCCTTCTCCAAAAATATTACTCTGGTCCTTAAAGGAATACCCATCTGACATTTTAATACATGATTTTATTTTTTTTTTTTAATTTTATTTTATTTTTAAACTTTACATAATTGTATTAGTTTTGCCAAATATCAAAATGAATCCACCACAGGTATACATGTGTTCCCCATCCTGAACCCTCCTCCCTCCTCCCTCCCTATACCATCCCTCTGGGTCATCCCAGTGCACTAGACCCAAGCATCCAGTATCGTGCATCGAACCTGGACTAAAGGAAACCAAGAAAACTATGCAGAATCTGCTCTGCTAAAAATAACAAATAGCATAATTAAAAAAATAAGTATATAGATTAAGATCATTCATGATATGTTAACAATAATTTGTTCTTAATAAATCCAATAGGGAAAAGACAGTTTGCATTCAGGTCACCATTATTAGGACCTGGGGGTCTACATTTTTCTTACTCTGTAGTCAGTATGTCCAATTGTCAGCAGGAGACATCTACTTGAATTTTTCTCCTCTCCTCTCAATTCAGATCAAGTGTGTCCAAGTGCCTATTCTTCACCTTCCCAGGACATGTCTTTTAGCACCTTCCTATGTCAGTTGGTGTTATCTTCAACCTTTCATCAGTCCTAGTAAGGAATCTTAGAGCCCTTCCTGAATTATTTTTGCCCTTATTCTCTGCAACCCTTTTGACCCATGGTAATCCTTCTAATACATGCTTTTTATATCTGTTCACTGTTTCACCTAGTGAAACACTGAATCCTTTTCACCTCACATGTGGATAATTGGCAACAGATGCTTCCTGGCTTTAGAAACTCTCAAGTTACTTTTGCTCCAATTCACCTTAGACTTTGCTCCAGAATAACTTGTTTAAAACATCAGTTCAGTTAAGTCGATCAGTCGTGTCTGACTCTTTGCAGCCCTATGGACTGCAGCATGCCAGGCTTCCCTGTCCATCACAAACTCCCAGAGCCTACTCAAACTCATGTCCATCGCATCAATGATGCCATCCAATAATCCTGGAGTGAGAAGTCAAGTGGGCCTTAGGAAGCATCACTACAAACAAAGCTAGTGGAGGTGATGGAATTCCAGTTGAGCTATTTCAAACCTAAAAGATGATCCTATGAAAGTGCCTAACACATAAATCTCACTAAAATGTATTTCTATTCAAAACATCCCATGGTTCTTCAATGACCTTTAGGACATAGCTCAAACACTGTGGTATATGGAATTAGTTCAGCCTTTTTAGATTGGTAGTCAAGGTTCTTCATGTCCTCCTCAACCTTGCCTGTATACTCTCATCCTACTATTCCATGACAGTGACCCAGTTCTCCAGTCAAGATACCTCGTCACTGTTCACCAACATTATAATCATTCCCAACTTCAAGCTTTTCTTCTTGCTTTATCTGGCTGTGTCTACTACTAGGCAGTGTTCCTTAATGTATCATTCAAAGGTCACCTACATCAGACTCATCTGTGTTAGTCACTCAGTCATGTCCGACTCTTTGCGATCCCATGGACTGTAGCCTACCAGTCTCCTCTGTCCATGAGATTCTCCAGGCAAGAATACAGGAGTGCATTGCTACTCCAGTCTCCAGGGATCTTCCCAACCCAGGGATTGAACCTGGGTCTCCCACATCGCAGGCAGATTCATTACCATTTGAGCCACCAGGGAAGCTTGTAAGAATGATGTGAAATGCCTATAAATCATACAGATCCCTGAGTCCGCAACTCAGACCTACTGCAATTGGAGACTTAGAATTTTTTATATTTACAAGCTTCCCAGGAGTTTCTGGTATAAGCTAAATTGTGAGCTCCTTTGTGTTATGGGCTCATGGAATTCCACTCAGTCTCTCTGAGACATAGTGCCTGGCACACATTAGAAGGTTAATATTTTTTAAAGGGTAAAATTTATTTTGTTATATAATATCTTAAAGAGGAGAATGTCTTTGAATTCTAAGTTTCAGATATGAGGATGAAATTGTCTCTCCTTCCTTTGGTCTCCAATGGTGCCTTAGCTTTTGGCTAAGATCAGGTATAACAGTCTAGTCTTACTCAAATGTAAGCTGGGTATCAGTCCAGCAAGCATAGAGGGTATAGGTACTATTGTAAGCTCTTCAAAGTCATTATTAGAAAGAAGTTAGGAAGTGAAGGCCAGTGGCAGGTTCACAACTAAGCAAATATGCTTTTCTGAGTGACAACAAAATGAAGCCCAGAAAGTTGTCAATTTCACAGTCAGAGTTAATGAAAAACTTGATAGGCTGATGAAGAAGCATGACATATAGAGTTTGTGGTCAGAAAGAATAAACAACCACCACTGAACAAAATTAATTGTCTTCCTCCAACAGTTGGTCAACAATGGAAATGCTTTGGTTAATTTCAAAGTCTAGATGCAACATCACACAGAGAGAAAATGAAAACAAAGAAAAGAAAGAATATATCCTAGTGGAGATTCCCTCAAGAGAAAACGCTGAAGGTTAAGATCCTTTTTGAAAAACGCACTAGTTTTTCTAAAAAGTAACATATACACATGATCCCTGGAGAAGGGAATGGCAACCCACTCCAGGATTCTTTCCTGGGAAATCCCATGGACGGGGGAGCCTGATGGGCTACAGCCCATGGGGTCGCAAAGAGTTGGACTATCACTCACTCTCACATGATAAAAATAACCTCATTCCTAGTAAGGTTATATGGTTAAAATAACTCTCCCCTCCAAGCTCTTTTCATTTTGTATGAAGGTTTAGATTCTTTAAAAAATGATTTTTATATGTTTATTATGTATTTTGACCCTTTACTCTTGTGGGAGATGAAAAAATAATTTTCCTTCTATCCTCCTAGGTTCTTGTCTGAGACCTCCTGTAATAAAAGACAGATTAACAGGAGAAAAACAATAGAAGTTTAGTAATAAATATTCCTCTCTATACATGTGAGACACCCAAGAAAACTAAGTAGTTCTCCAAAAATGGCCCAAGCCACAACCTTAAACATCATCTTCAACTAAAGACAAAAGAAGATGCTGGAAGGGGGAGAGGCAGGGTTTTAGGCAAAGCACAATAAACAAGGGTAAGCTTACGATCCAGGATTAAGTTCATGCCTTCTCCACCAATAAAGTTTTCTAGAGTTTTAATCATGGATATTTCTATAAATTTAAATGTCTCTTACAAAAGGATAATTTCTACTCAATTTTCTGAGCTTTTCCTATAAATAAGCAGCCTAAAATAATTGTTACACCAAACAGGCATATTTTGGGGTAGCAAATTCTGCTCCTTTTTAATTACTACTAATAATATATAACATATTTTGAATTCTCACTCTGTACTGGACAGAATTTTAATATAACCTAATTCTCACAGTTATGCCATTTTTTAAAGAAAAAAATTGTGATTCAAACATTGTTGTAGGATCAGAAAGAAAAAAAAAAAATCCTCTTCTCCCATTCTAGGTTCTTTGGCTGGCCTAATAATTAAATTGGCTTAAGATCAATTAACATGAGCAAAACAAATTTGGTTACATATGTACAGGAGCCCCATAATGATACGAAGACTCAAAGGGCAGCCAAGAAATTGAGGCTGACATACCAATCGGAAGCTAAGGCAAGGGGAAGGATCTGAAGTATACAAAAGGCAGGAAGGCTATTCACAGAAAGGGAGAGGAGATGATTAGAGAACAGAAGGTTATCTCTAGGAAGAGCTCTTTTCAAGGAACAGGCCCCCTTTCCAGTGTAAATTTAAGCAAGTGAGGGGGAGGTGAAGAACTTTTCCTGAATCTACTGGGTTTTCATTGCCTTTAGATAAAAAAAATAATCCTTATACTCAAAGGACATAGGTTGGGGTGGCAAAATCAGCTCCCCTTCATTATCAACTTCCCAACGTTTTTTACCACATGACAAACTTTGCATCGATAATATTTATAGAACACATGAAAAGTTAAGCGAAAATATTAGTCACTCAGTAGTGTCCAACTCTTTGCCACCCCATGGACTGTTACCCTCCAGGCTCCTCTGTCCATGGGATTCTCCAGGCAAGAATACTGGAGTGGGTTGCCATGACCTTCTCCAGGGGATCTTCCTGACTCAGGGATCAAACCCAGGTCTCCTCCTTGGCAGGCAAATTCTTTACCATCTGAGCCACCAAATAAGAACCCATGGCAATAACCAAATACGGCTATTCATGCCCAGAGGCCACAGGCTCACAGGTTCAGGCTGTCCTAAGAATGAGGGGAACATATCTTAGTCCTCCAGAAACTCTTTCACAGAGCTCCTGTGTGCTTTGGCAGTAGAAGTTGAGAAGTTTGCAACTTGCCCAAAGGACTATGTTAGTAGAGCGTGGAACATGAACCTGAAAACAGGTTTGTTTGACATCAAATCTCTTAACTATGTTATCCTTACTTCCATTCCTAAACCTTTAGTCAAAGTCTACGTGTTTAGCACTGGGTGACTATATTCAGTTCAGTTCAGTTCAGTCGCTAAGTCACGTCTGACTCTTTGTGACACCATGGACTGCAGCACACCAGGCTTCCCTGTCCATCACCAACTCTGAGAGCTTACTGAAACTCATGTCCATTGAGTCGGTAATGCCATCCAACCATCTCATCCTCTGTTGTCCCCTTCTCCTCCCAGCTTCAATCTTTCCCAGCATCAGGGTCTTTTCCAGTGAGTTCGTTCTTTGCATCAGGTGACCAAAGTATTGGAGTTTCAGCTTCAGCATCAGTCCTTCCAATGAATATTCAGAACTGATTTCCTTCAGAATGGACTGGTTGGATCTCCTTGCAGTCCAAGGGACTCTCAAGAGTCTTCTCCAATACCACAGTTCAAAAGCATTAATTCTTCGGTGCTTGGCTCTCCAACTCTCACATCCATACATGACTATTGGAAAAACCATAGCTTTGACTAGTTGAAACTTTGTTGGTAAAGTAATGTCTCTGCTTTTTAATATGCTGTCTAGGTTTGGACTATGTTAAATTGCATAAAATAATGAAGTAAAGTAAAAACATGAAGTCAGTTATTATTTCCTTTTAATTTTTGAACATGTGATTCTGAGTAATCATCTATCTCATTCTGTACCACATACCGTTCAGGCTTACAATATGGATTTCGTTTCTCCTTTACTTGGGCTTCCCTGGTGGCTCAGTGGTAAAGAATCTGCCTGCCAATGCAGGAGACCCAGGTTTGATCTCTGAGTCAGGAAGATCTCCTGCAGAAGGGAATGGCAACCCATTTCAGTATTCTTGCATGGGAAATCCCATGGACAGAGAAGCCTGGCAGTCTAGAGTCCATGAAGTTGCACAGAGTCAAACACAACTGAACATATATTCATGCATGTACTCGTCTTCCTAGCTAACATTCTTCAGGCAAGGAGAAATGTCGTAAAATGAAATTTATATTAGCAAGTTCTAAATAGTTTCATGAAAGATTTGTACATGACAGTTACTGTCTTAGGTCTTTTAAAAACTATTGAAACTACAACCTGGAAAATAATTATTTTTCTCTCCATATACCTTCCATGTATGTTCATGACTATAAATCGTTAAATTATCTCATGTCTTAAGGTCCAATTTGTTCAGGTAAATATTTGTCTATTGGAAATATATATGTTCCTTTGGTTTACCAAATAATAACCTCAGTTTTGAAAGAAAAGTGTAGTCATCATTCAGAATATTTGATTTCAATGTTTTTCATTCAGAAAGCAAGAATCAGTACTAAAAATCTATATGCTCCTCAACAGTAATTGTTATTTATAGAATTTAATAAAACTTAGAGCTCAGTTGGTAAAGAATCTGCTGCAATGCAGGAGACCCCTATTCAATTCCTGGGTCACGAAGATCCCCTGGAGAAGGGATAGGCTACCTGCTCCCATATTAATGGGCTTCACTGGCAGCTCAGATGGTAAGGAATCTGCCTGCAATGTGGGGGACCTGGGTTCAATCCCTGGGTTGGGAAGATCCCCTGATGGAGGGCATGGCAACCCAATCTAGTATTCTTGCCTGGAGAATTACCATGGACAGAGGAGCCTGGCAAGCTACTTGACAGAGGAGCCTAGCTGGCTACATAGCTCACCAGGCTCCTCTGTTCATGGGGTCACAAAGAGTTGGACACAACTAAGCGACTAAGCACAACACAAAGTATTATTAGAAGGGCAAATGTCACTATTTTGTCTTTGCATAATATATAACTCTGAGATTACTTAAAGTTTTAATTTTCAAAGTATTTTTTTCAACTGTATCCAGCCCTTCAACAGATGATTCCTCAATTCTCACTAGTGAAAAATCAAATGAAAATGCCATCCAAATGATTTAGAAACACTGATTGTCTTATAAGCTGATAAACTAAACAACACAAACAAACACAACTCAAAAGTACAATTTCTTTGATACAGCAGCTAAAACTGTATATAGAGTAAAAATTTAAAAATTACTCAGCAAAACTAATACAATTATGTAAAGTTTAAAAATAAAATAAAATTTAAAAAATTTTAAAAAAAAAGAAAAAAAATTACTCAGGGTAAATGTACTTGTAATTTTATAATCACATTGTAAGCAGCTTTCAGCAGGAAAGCTCTCTGCAGGAGGCCCCTTTGTGTAGTCAGTAAACTTAAACCAGCTACCCCCATGCTCTACTCACCTCCAGCCCTAACATACCTTTCAAATGTTTTGATCACACAATATCTTACCTAACTTGTTGGTTCTTTCCATAGATTAAAGAAGTAGAAATGAAGAATAAGCAATTAACAGATGACCAGATCTCTTCCCAAGGTTACCCTTCAGTAGCCTTGTGAACAAATTGTGTGAACAAGATAACATCTAAAGAAAAACCACAAGTTGACAGGACTACACACAGTGGGGAGTGGTGATGACTCTGACCTGATATCAATGGGGTCAATGATTAACTGAGATTTCTTCCCTTTTTCTCTTTCATGGCAGAGTGGAATCTTCAGAGGTGGTTTGTGGATGACATTGAGTCTACCATTTCCCCAGATTATCACCATTCTGCTTAAAAGCAACATTCCTTTGTATCAACAATTGCTTCTTGGTATGGATTTTTGAGCAAAGAGCAGTAGAATCTGATTCAGTAACAATGTATGTAAAACTACATATTTTAAGTGGCTATGTTCCTGGTGAATTTACATTTCTTGACTCATTCGGAAAGAATTTGGAGACAAGCACAGAAGTTAAAGTGCATGTTTATTTAAGCAAGAATATCCTCTCACAGAAAAGGCAGGCAGACAGGTGAGGAGTTTCTGCCCTGGGTTTCTTTGGCAAGCAGGTTGTGATGGACATTCAAATGAAGCAGTGGAATATTCACTGAGGAAGCAGGAGTTTGGGGGTCATATTCAGATTCCCTGATTTTCATCCCAGCTCCATCTTCCTGGGGGAAGGAGGGATTTTTGTCCTTATTTAGCTTAGATCAGAAGTATCATGGTGTCAGCGCATTATGGTACTTCTTATTGTAATCAGGGTATACTGAGTAACAGGTTACATTTGGACTTAGGAGATTCCTATCTTTCCCCATCTTCCTTTGTCTGCCTCCAGAACACTTACACCCAAAATATGTTCCTGTCAGTCTTGAGGTTTCTGCTTTCCTTTGTCTTCCCCATGAACCCCTGTTATATACAAGATTCCTGCTTTCCCACCACCTGGCCGCTGCCCTCATTTCTCTGCTCATATCTAGCTACCTGCAGTTATAACTAACATTTTAATTTATAAGACTTATGTGAAATATACACTGTAAATTTATTGATGTAGTAATGATACAACTATGGGACTTCTCTGGTGGCTCAGTGGTACAGAATCCACTTTCAATGCAGGAGACCTGGGTTAAATCCCTGGATCAGGAAGATACCTTGGAGTAGAAAGTGGCAACCAAGCCCAGTATTCTTGCCTGGGAAATCCCATGGACAGAGGAGCCTGGTGGACTACTGTCCATGGGGTCACAAAGAGTCAGACACGACTTAGCTGCTAACACTTGCACTTTATCACTTTTCTGGACCACATGGCAGTAGCTAAGAGTGCTGGAGGCAGAGAGGTGGAAATCTCGATCTCGGCAGGGTGGGCCGCGGGAGGCAACTATACAACAACATGATATTTACATAGATTTCAATATATTATATATATCTCACATTTTCTTAAATTTTTCTCCTCATACACAAGTCTTCATTAAAACCACACTTTCCACATTCAATTCCTCAAGATATTCAAAAAGTATGTTTCTAAAATGAGAGCAAGCTTTAAGTGGAGCTGGCAAAAGAATAAAGTCCTGTATCAATCTGCTATAGTCTATATCAGGGCTTCTCAGCATTGGCACTATTGATATGTGAGGACAGATTGAGACAAGAAGGGGGCAGGGCACAACAATTAAAAGAATGACAGCTACTGAGGATGTGACATAAACTGGTTAGAGCCAACTAGGCCCAAGATGGCAGATGGTTGACTTTCACTAGAACTTGAGCCTCAGTATATGCTCATTGTAATACATCAGCAAGCTAAACAATACACCCACAACACACCCATGAAAGTTCCGAGGCCAACCATCAAAGATCAAAAAGTGGAAATGCTTGATCCTTTCGCAAAATAGTTGTAATAATCCTCCCACTCATTAGCCTATGAAATTACCCACGCCTATAAAAACTGACACAGAGAAGGCAACTCTAGTACTCTTGCCTGGAAAATCCCATGGATGGAGGAGCCTGGTAGGCTGCAATCCATGGAGTTGCTAAGAGCTGGACACGACTGAATGACTTCACTTTTACTTTTCACTCTCATGCATTGGAGAAGGAAATGGCAACCCACTCCAGTGTTCTTGCCTGGAGAATCCCAGGGACGGGGGACCCTGGTGGGCTGCCGTCTATGGGGTCACACAGTCAGACACAACTGAAGCGACTTAGCAGCAGCAGCAGCAGCAGCATAAAAACTGACAACCCTGCATACCCTGGCGCCTCTAATATTCCAAAATGGCCCACACCCTGTCTATGCAGTGTATTACTCCCTAAATAAACCTTCTTTCACTTTACTATGGCTCAAGCTTGAATTCTTTCTTGTGTAAAGCCAAGAACCTACACTTGGCGGCTGTCCCAGGGACTTAGATGTGACCTGGGGTGTTACCATTATCTCATACCCCACCACTGTTTCCTGCAACAAGATGATTCTGTAGGGGAGCAAAATTTGCCACCCCCAAATGTCTTTGTTATGTGGATTATTTGAGCTGAAACAATCAAGGTGCAAAAGACTCAAGAAAAATATCTGACCTTCCCTCTGTGTGAGGAATGTAGATGGAGGACTTTGTCCAGGATAGGAACTATCGACATAGATAACTTGAGTATGAACTAGGTGCATAGAAAGGAACAGACCTAGCTATGTCTATTTATTAAAATCCCTCTCTGGGTCCTACTGTCTCTGTTTGGCCCAACATGCGTTTATTTACCAACACTTGCATTTCCATCTCCATATCAATTGCTTTATTCCTCTTTGAAGTCTCAAATCACTACCCCCAATAGCCTCTCTTTTCTGTACCTGCAGATAGTGTTTACGGTGAAGACTTTGACCATTATGTCATTACTCAGTTCTCCTGGGTCTCACCTGATGGTTTTTCCAGTAGTCATGTACAGATGTGATATCTGGACCATAAAGAAGATTAAGCACTGAAGAACTGATGCTTTTGAATTGTGGTGCTGGAGAAGACTCTTGAGAGTCCCTTGGACTGCAAGGAGATCATTGGAAGGACGAATGCTGAAGATGAAGCTCTAATACTTGGGCACCTGATGCAAAGAGCTGACTCATTGGAAAAGACCCTGATGCTGGGAAAGATTGAGGGCAGGAGGAGAAGGGGGTGAAAGAGGATGAGATGGTTGGATGGTATCACTGATGCAATGGACATGAGTTTGAGCAAGTTCCAGGAGATAGTGAAGGACAGGGAAGCCTGGCATGCTGCAGTCCATGGGGCTGCAAAGAGTTGGACACAGCTTCAGTTCAGTTCAGTCACTCAGTCATGTCCGACTCTTTGCATCCCCATGAATTGCAGCACGCCAGGCCTCCCTGTCCATCACCAACTCCCAGAGTTTACCCAGACTCACGTCCATCGAGTCAGTGATGCCATCCAGCCATCTCATCCTCTGTCATCCCCTTCTCCTCCTGCCCCCAATCCCTCCCAACATCAGAGTCTTTTCCAATGAGTCAACTCTTCACATGAGGTGGCCAAAGTACTGGAGTTTCAGCTTTAGCATCATTCCTTCCAAAGAAATCCCAGGGCTGATCTCCTTCAGAATGGACTGGTTGGATCTCCTTGACGTCCAAGGGACTCTCAAGAGTCTTCTCCAACACCACAGTTCAAAAGCAGCAATTCTTCAGCGCTCAGCCTTCACAGTCCAACTCTCACATCCATACATGACCACTGGAAAAACCATAGCCTTGACTATACAGACCTTTGTTGGCAAAGCAATGTCTCTGCTTTTGAATATGCTATCTAGGTTGGTCATAACTTTCCTACCAAGGAGTAAGCGTCTTTTAATTTCATGGCTGCAGTCACCATCTGCAGTAAGTTTGGAGCCCCCAAAAATAAAGTCTGACACTGTTTCCACTGCTTCCCCAGCTATTTCCCATGAAGTGATGGGACCAGATGCCATGACCTTAGTTTTCTGAATGTTGGGCTTTAAGCCCACTCTTTCACTCTCCACTTTCACTTTCAGCAAGAGGCTTTTTAGTTCCTCTTCACTTTCTGCCATAAGGGTGGTGTCATTTGCATATCTGAGGTTATTGATATTTCTCCTGGAAATCTTGATTCCAGCTTGTGTTCTTCCAGTCCAGTGTTTCTCATGATGTACTCTGCATATAAGTTAAATAAGCAGGGGGACAATATACAGCCTTGACGTACTCCTTTTCCTGTTTGGAACAAGTCCATTGTTCCATGTCCAGTTCTAACTGTTGCTTCCTGACTGCATACAAATTTCTCAAAAGGCAGATCAGGTGGTCTGATATTCCCATCTCTTTCAGAATTTTCCACAGTTTATTGTGATCCACACAGTCAAAGGCTTTGGCAAATCAATAAAGCAGAAATAGATGTTTTTCTGGAACTCTCTTGCTTTTTCCATGATCCAGTGGATGTTGGCAATTTGATCTCTGGTTCCTCTGCCTTTTCTAAAACCAGCTTGAACATCTGGAAGTTCGTGGTTCACATATTGCTGAAGCCTGGCTTGGAGAATTTTGAGCATTACTTTACTAGTGTGTGAGATGAGTGCAATTGTGCAGTAATTAGAGCATTCTTTGGCATTGCCTTTCTTTGGGATTGGAATTAAAACTGACCTTTTCCAGTCCTGTGGCCACTGCTGAGTTTTCAAAATTTGCTGGCATATTAAGTGCAGCACTTTCACAGCATCATCTTTCAGGATTTGAAATAGCTCAACTGGAATTCCATCACCTCCACTTGCTTTCTTCATAGTGATGCTTTCTAAGGCCCACTTGACTTCACATTCCAAGATGTCTGGCTCTAGGTGAGTGATCACACCATTGTGATTATCTTGTTCATGAAGATCTTTTTTGTACAGTTCTTCTGTATATTCTTGCCATCTCTTCTTAATATCTTCTGCTTCTGTTAGGTCCATACCATTTCTGTCCTTTATCGAGCCCATCTTTGCACAAAATGTTCCTTTGGCATCTCCAGTTTTCCTGAGGAGATCTCTAGTCTTTCCCATTCTGTTGTTTTTTTCTATTTCTTTGCATTGATTGCTGAAGAAGGCTTTCTTTTCTCTTCTTGCTATTCTTTGGAACTCTGCATTCAGATGCTTATATCTTTCCTTTGCTCCTTTGCTTTTCTCTTCTCTTCTTTTCACAGCTATTTGTAAGGCCTCCCCAGACAGCCATTTTGCTTTTTTGCATTTCTTTTCCATGGAGATTGCCTTGATCCCTGTCTCCTGTACAATGTCACGAACCTCATTCCATAGTTCATCAGGCACTCTATCTATCAGATCTAGGCCCTTAAATCTATTTCTCACTTCCACTGTATAATCATAAGGGATTTGATTTAGGTCATGCCTGTATGGTCTAGTGGTTTTCCCTACTTTTTTCAATTTAAGTCTGAACTTAGCAATAAGGAGTTCATGGTCTGAGCCACAGTCAGCTCCTGGTCTTGTTTTTGCTGACTGTATAGAGCTTCTCCATCTTTGGCTGCAAAGAATATAATCAATTTGATTTTGGTGTTGACCATCTGGTGATGTCCATGTGTAGAGTCTTCTCTTGTGTTGTTGGAAGAGGATGTTTGCTATGACCAGTGCATTTTCTTGGCAAAACTCGATTAGTCTTTGCCCTGCTTCATTCTGTATTCCAAGGCCATGTTTGCCTGTTGCGACCGAATAAAAACAATTGTGATGTTGAATGATTTGCCTTGGAAAGGAACAGAGATCATTCTGTCATTTTTGAGATTGCACCCAAGGACTGTATTTCAGACTCTTTTGTTGACTATGAGGGTTACTCCATTTCTTCTAAGGGATTCTTGCCCACAGTAGTAGGTATTATGATCATCTGAATTAAATTTGCCCATTCTGGTCCATTTTAGTTCACTGATTCCTAACATGTCAATGCTCATGATTTCAATCTCTTGCTTGACTACGTCCAGTTTACCTTGATTTATGGATTTAACATTCCGGGTTCCTATGCAGTATTGCTTTCTACAGCATCCAACTTTACTTTTACCACCAGACACATCCACAACTGAGCATTGCTTCCACTTTGGTCCAGCCTCTTCATTCTTTTTGGAGCTATTTCTCTGCCCTTCACCAGTAGCATATTTGGACACTGACCCATCTTGGCGGGGCGGGGGGTGGGGGGAGGGGAGGGTGGGGCGCTGAACTACCAGTGTCATGTTGTTGGCCTTTTCATTACTGTCCATGGGGTTCTTGAAGCAAGAATACTGGAGTGGATTCCATTTCCTCCTCCAGTGGACCACGTTTTGTCAGGACTCTTCACTATGGCCGTCCATCTTGGGTGGCCCTGCATAGCATGGCTCATAGCTTCATTAAGTTACACAAGCCCCTTCACCTCAAAAAGGCTGTGATCCATGAAGGGGAAAAAATACCCTAGACTTTGCCAAATATCCCCTAGGGGGCAAAATTATCCCTGGGTTGAGAACTACATACTATTGTGTGAGATAAGACCTGAGTATTTGTCTACATCTCTAACTAGTGGAGCAGGAAAATGAACAGTTTCAAATTTTATACAGCCCACCAAAAGTTAAAGTGGAAACTGGGAAAGAATGATCAGGGTAATGCAAATTTTTTTTTTTTTTTCTGGATTGATCTAAGAAAAGTAAACAATACAAGATCTTTTCAGAACTAAGCAGATTTTTCAAATCATTTTTCTGTGAAGACTTTAATACACAATTAATCACAGCTAATAATGTCATCGCAGATAGGCATGTACATCTATCATAGTGATTGGGCCAGTGTATTGGCCATGCAATGTATATCTGGAGGGCAAGGGGACAAGGAGAAAAGCTGGAACTCAGAAATCAGACTGCAAATAAAATATGAGTCAGGACAGTGGTGGAGTAGAAAGTCAAGAAAACAAACAGAAATCAAGTGCCATAAATCGTTTGCCAACACAGAAAAGAGTCATCACACAGGACATTGTCAGAAACTGAGAGAATAAATCAGGGCAGGGGGCAAATTATATGCATGACCCCAGCAACAAGAGAGGTGCCCACACTGCCACTGCCTCAGATAGCTCTTCTCACCTCAATGGGCTCCTTTCCCCGCCCTGCAGAGAGACTTGTCCCCAGTAAATCTGGCCCAGAAACCTACATGTGGTGACCACTGACAGCAGCAATCTGGGTCAGTAGTGTAGGATCAGATATGCTGGCTTGGCAAAGGCATTTCTGTGAAACTCTCCAGCAGTAAAGAGCAAGTGAACAAACTGTATCTGCCCTCCCCAGTTTCCACCTCATTGTTGAACAGATGGCTGCTGGTTTTCAATAGAGACTGTGAACATATACGTAGACTGGGATCGTGACTGATTATCTGTATCTGCTTTCTTATTTTTCAAGTGAATTACCCCAGAAAACCTCTTCAAGGTGCTGAAAGGCCTTGATAAGTACATTTAAACTCTGTCAGAAGCCACAGTTTTCCATTAGTGTTTTTCTCATCTGTTTTGTCATCTTTACAGCATTTATTACCATCTGGGATTCTTTCCACCTTGATTATTGTGTCTCCTGCACAAAAACATGAGTTTTAGGAATGCTGGAACCTTTCTGTCTTGCTCTCTGCTGGGTCCCCAACACCTAGAAAAACCTGTCATATAACAGACATTCAATAAAAGTATGTTGAATGAGTTAATGAATGAATGAACTGGCAATAAGCAATTAGAGGAAAAGTTTCTTCAAGTTGTTCCTCCCAGTACTGAGTCCTTTTAAGTATTTCATTCTCAAATGATGCTACCTACCTGGAAATAGCATGCTGTTGGCAGATTTTGTCAGTCCCCTTCCTCTATGCTTTGGTGTCAGCGACAGTGTCACAGAGGCTTTGAGGACTTCTCTGTGAACCACAAGTGAGCAAATCACTCTCATCACCTCAATTGGGAAATGAGCCAGTATGTACTGCATGCCAGCATGAGAACTAGAAGCAGCATTAGTGGCTTTGGGACAAGAGACAGACCATGGAGCAGAGTAAGTGATAAGGAGTTATGTTTTTACCTGCCTTGCGTACAATTAAATCTTGACCTAGAGCTGGATATAAATAGGAAACAGAAACATTTGAATTTAGATAATCCAGTGAAGTCCTACCAATGCCAGATATAATACATGGGCTTAACACCTCTCACAGAAGAAATCAGTGTGCTAATTAGATCCCAGGAGCCATCACCTGAATTAGTGAGTAGAATAGTAAATGTGGTACCATATGCATGTTAAGCTCAGTGGATGAATAAATCCTAGCTGTTTGAATCCATCCCTGGTACAGCCTCTGCACAGTGAATACTCTAGATCTGAGAAGCTGTGGTATGCCACCCAGCTCAAATCTGGTAAAAGCAATGCAGATTGGTAGTATAAGGGAAAAATTGCATGAAAAACATTGGTATTTTGAAGGAGGAAATCACAGCTGGACAAGGCAGGCTCTAAAACTTCTGCTTCCTTGCTCAAAGAACAGGCACAGTCTTATGGTGCCTCATGCTAAGGAGCTCACAAGATGCAAAAGACTGAACAGAGTTCTTTGAAAATTATGCTATTTGAGGGGCACACTACTCCAGTTTGCTCAGTTTTACTTTTATGCATAGGCTTTATTTTTAATGAATCATACAACAGTTATTTTCCTTAATGGAGAAGAATTTTAGGAAAGTCCTTTGGATTCTTAGAATCTCCATACAACCTTACACTATTTCTGAACATAAATGACAACCTGCATTTAGTTTTAAAATATAAGAGATGATAGGAATATAAGAATTCAAGATGTCTCTAGAATTTAAGCTGCATTTAGTAACTATAAACTTGAAGAGTATCAATAAAAATATAAGCATTCTCACTCTTGAAAAGAACAATGATTTCAACACAACTGCTAATACGGAGAGAACAAGGTAAAGAGGAAGACAATTTCAAAGAGAAAAATCTGCATCCAAACGTCAGTGTCACTTATTTAGAGCTCACCAGCTCCTTGCTTTCTTATAGGCCATGATTCTAAGTGGTCTGGATATCCTTTCTCAACTAACAAAAATGTATATGGCTAAAGAATGAGGAGGCTGAGCCAAAGTGAAAACAACACCCAGCTGCAGATGTGACAGGTGATGGAAATAAAGTCTGATGTCATAAAGAACAATACTGCATAGGAACCTGGGATATTAGGTCCATGAATCAAGGTAAATTGGAAGTGGTGAAACAGGAGATGACAAGAGTGAACATCAACATTTTAGGAATCAGTGAACTAAAATGGACTGGAATGGGCAAATTTAATTCAGATGACCTTGATATCTACTACTGGGGCAAGTATCCCTTAGAAGAAATTGAGTAGCCCTCCTAGTCAACAAAAGAGCCTGAAATGCAGTACTTTGGTGCCATCTCAAAAACAAAAGAATTATCTCTGTTCATTTCCAAGGCAAACCATACAATATCACAGTAATCCAAGTCTATGCCCCAAACACTAATGCCAAAGAAGCTGAAGTTCAAAAGCTCTATGAAGACCTACAAGGCCTTTTAGAACTAACACCCCAAAAGATGTCTTTTTCATCATGGGGGACTGGAATACAAAAGTAGGAAGTCAAGAAATACCTGGAGTGACAGGCAAGTTTGGCCTTGAAGTAAAAAACGGAAGCAGGGCAAAGGCTAATAGAGTTTTGCCAAGAAAACACACTGGTCATATCAAACACTCTTTTCCGACAACACAAGAGACTACTCTACACATGAACATCACCAGATGGTCAATACCTAAATCAGACTGATTATATTCTTTGTAGCCAAAGATGGAGAAACTCTATACAGTCAGCAAAAACAAGAACAGGAGGTGACTGGCTCAGATCATGAACTCCTTATTGCCAAATTCAGATGTAAACTGAAGAAAGTAGGAAAACACTAGACCATTCAGGTATAACCTAAATCAAATCCCTTATGATTATACAGTAGAAGTGACAAATAGATTCATTGGATTAGATCTGATAGGTAGTGGGCCTGAAGAACTATGGATGGAGGTTTGTAACACTATAACATGTAACATTGTAACATGGAGGCGGTGATCAAAACCATCCCCAAGAAAAATAATTGTAAAAAGGAAAAAATGAATGTCTGAGAAGGCCTTACATATAGCTGAGAAAAGAAGAGACATGAAAGGCAAAGAAGAAAAGGAAAGATATATCTATCTGAATGCAGAGTTCCAAAGAACAGCAAGGGGAGATAAGAAAGCTTTCCTCAGTGATCAATGAAAATAAATAGAAGAAAACAACAGAATGGGAAAGACTCCAGATCTCTTCAAGAAAATTAGAGATACCAAGGGAACATTTCAAGTGAAGAGGGGCACAATAAAAGACAGAAACAGTATGGATGTATGTAACAGAAGCAGAAGATATTAAGAAGAAGTGGTAAGAATACGCAGAATTATACAAAAAAGAGCTTAATGACTCAGATAATCACAATGGTGTGATCACTCACCTAGAGCCAGACATCCTGAAGTGCGAAGTCAAGTGGGCCTTAGGAAGTATCACTACAAATAAAACTAATGGAAGTGAAGGAATTCTAGTTGAGCTATTTCACAGCCTAAAAGATAATGCTGTGAAAGTGCTGCACTCAATATGCCAGCAAATTTGGAAAACTCAGCAGTGGTCACAGGACTGGAAAAGGTCAGTTTTCATTCTAATCACAAAGAAAGGCAATGCCAAGGAATGCTCAAATACCACACAGTTGCACTCATCTCATATGCAAGAAAGTAATGCTCAAAATTCTCCAAGGTTAACTTCAACAGTACATGAACTGAGAACTTCCAGATGTTGAAGATGGATTTAGAAAAGGCAGAGGAACCAGAAATCAGATGTCAACATCCACTGGATCACAGAAAAAGCAAGGGAATTCCAGAAAACTTCTATTTCTACTTCATTGACTACACTAAAGCCTTTGACTGTGTGGATCCCAACAAACTGGGAAATTCTTAAAGAGATGGGAATACCAGACCACCTTACCTGCCTCCTGAGAAATCTGTATGCAGCTCAAGAAGTAACAGTTAGAACCACACTCAGAGCAATATACTGGTTTCAAATTGGGAAAGGAGTATGCCAAGGCTGTATATTGTTACCTTGCTTATTTAATTTATATGCAGAGTATAACATGTGAAATGCCAGACTAGATGAAGCACAAGCTGGAATCAAGATTGCCAGGAGAAATATCAATAACCTCAGATATCCAGATGACACCACGCTTATGGGAGAAAGCAAAGAGGACCTAAAGAGCCTCTTGATGAAAGTGAAAGAGGAGAGAGAAAGAGCTGGCTTAAAACTCAACATTCAAAAAAAAAAAAAAAAACTCAACATTCAAAAAGCTAAGGTCATGGCATCTGGTCCCATTACTTCATGGCAAATAGATGGGGAAACAATGGAAACAGTGACAGACTTTATTTTGGGGGGGCTCCAAAATCACTGCAGATGGTGACAGCAACCATGATATTAAAAGATGCTTACTCCTTGGAAGAAAAGCTATGACAAACCCAGGCAGCAAATTAATAAGTAGAGACATTACTGACAGAAGTCCGTCTAGTCAAACCTATGGTTTTTCCATTAGGCATGTATGGATGTGAAATTTGGACCATAAAAAAGCTGAGCACCCTAAATATTGATAGTTTTGAACTGTGGTGTTGCAGAAGACTCTTGAGAGTCCCTTGGACTGCAAACCAGTCAATCCTGAAGGAAATCAGTCCTCAGTATTTATTAGAAGGACTGATGCTGAAGCTGAAGCTCCAATACTTTGATCACCTGATGCAAAGAACTGACTCATTGGAAAAGACCCTGAAGCTGAGAAAGATAAAGGGCAGGAGCAGAAGGGGATTACAGAGGATGAGATGGTTGGATGGCATTACAGACTTGATGGACACGAGTTGAACAAGCTCCGGGAGTTGATGATGGACAGGGAAGCCTGGCGTGCCACAGTCATGGGGTTGCAAAGAATCAGACATGACTGAACTGAAGACATGAGAAGGCTTTGAAACTAGCTTCGCTGTTCACTACTGTACAAGTTCACATGTTCTGAGATTCCAACGTGGATTCTTCATCAACATCTTATCGATTTGCTACCTTTCTATGCATCAGCACATTGTTAAAATCTCCAAAAACTTGGCTCTATTTCTTAGTCATAAACATTAATAGTAAAGCACAAGTTAAATAACCTTTTTCCAAGGAAAAGGAACAACTTCAGTACTGCAATGCAGTGCACAAGTGTTTAAGAAAAGTTATGTTTAACTCATTGTTTCCTTCATTTTTAAATAGTCACTTCTTATTTATACATTATAAGAATGAGCGGTGGCAAAAAGGGAACAGATTGTATTATATAGCTGTGACTCAACAAAGGAGCTCGCAAACTACAGACTCAGCTATCTAGTCTCCATTTCTTTTTCACTCATGTTTAAATATATTAAGGTCATCAATTAATTCAAGGGCAGAGAAATGTCAGGTTATTATCACAAGTGTCAAATGATTATGAGTGTGGAAATCATTATATTTTTCTATCAGAGTGAAATGTAAAAATTTTTTTTTCAAAGGTAAGTGTACAAACTCATTGTTAAATAAGCCTAATGTGGAAAGGGGACTTTGAAGAAAGGCATGACCATAGCCTTACTCCCAGCTGTTTCTTGGACATTTTTTACTTGATTTGTCTTCTTACCTTACTCAAGTTCCTTTATTAGAAATGTGATAAAGAATACTAGTTACTAACCCAATATCTTTGTTTTTTTTTCCCCTTCCATAGTAATAGAGCCCCAAACTTGTTTCTTGTGTTGATATTCTTGACTAAATGACTGCATTTCTGAACTTACTTTGCAGAAAAAACAAATGAGAGAAATAAATTTTGGCTAATGTAATAGAAGTGAAAATGTTGTGTGGGACATTCAGGAAAGCTCCTTAAAGATAACTGACTCCACTGCTTAATCTCCTTTGTTACTTACTAATGCCCAGGATACAGATGCAAGAGCTAGAGTTTCAACAGCCATATTAGACCATATTAGGAGGGTGGAACTGAAAAAGAGAAGAAACTTCAATTCTTGGTGACTTTACAATTACACTATCAGCCCTGGATAGCCATTTCTGGAATTACTTTAGATGCAAGAAAAATAAAATTCTCTATTGCTTAAGTCATTTGCAATTTGGAATTTTTGTGTTAGATCATTGAATCAAATTCTAATTGATATAAAACACCAATAAGAATTCCCCAAAGTTAAAACAATACGAAGGAGATAGGACAAAGCAGATGCCACATTATTAAAGAAATGAAGGGGAGCATAAAGTTTGTCACCCCCAAAATATGTCTCTTTGGCATAAGGATTATTTTAGGCTGTTTGCTTTGGAAAAAAAAAAAAAGAAATGAAGCAGATGGGAGAAAAAGTCTGAAAGCCAAGTAGAAGTTAAGTTACTTTTTTGTAAGAGCAATATATGTTCATAGGGGAAATATCCATGTGTAGGGAGTGTCCTCCTCTCTGTACCAGGAACAGGAGGAACTACCAAATCTGGAACTCTTTTCCATGGAGAAGGCATGGACTTAAATCTGTATAACAACCTTACACTTACTTACCATACTTTGTTTGAAAACGTGGCCCCACACCCCCTAACATCTTCCTTTGTCTTTAGCTGAAGACGGCATTTAAGGTGGTAAGTGGGCCATTTTAGGAGTTACTCAGTTTTCCTGGGTCTCTCCCACAGGTACAGGAGGGATATATACTATTAAATGTTTGTATGATTTCTCTGTCAGAGTTTCCCGAGGAATCAACCCTGCTGACACCTTGATTTCAGGCTTTTGGCTTCCTGATCTATGAGAGAATAAATTTGTTACTTTAAGCCACCACATTTGTGATAATTTATTACAGCCCTAGGAAACCAATACTTGAACCTAACATACATTTTCTCATTTAATGTTCACAATAGCACTATCAGAATTAAATTAAATTATAGGTATTTTTATATAAAGATGGTGAACCAGAAAATAAAGCTAACTTACTCCATACCTCTGACATGAATTCAGTCCCTATTCTATGCTAGACTCTGCTTATATACTGGCAAGAACAGAGGTAAAGAATTATGTAAGGAAGGACTTCCCTGGTGGGCCAGTGGTTAGGACTCTGTGGTCTCACTGCTGGGGCCCAGGTTCAATCCCTGGTCAGAGAACTAAGATTCCACAAGCTCCACAGTGAAACCCAAAGAGGGAAAAAAATGTGCAAGGAAGCACAAATCACAAAAGGTCAAGCCAGAATTTAGATCCACATTGCCTGTCTCCAAAGGCCTGATGTCCTCATCATGCTGGTCGGCAATGATCCTACAATTCTCCTCCACCAGGTGGTGCTAACACAGTCCCAAAGCTGTTTACAAAGTCTTCATATGTAGAAATTACACTTCACTGATGGTCCCATCTGGGTTTCCGTGCTTTTCTCCCAATAAGACCAAGTAGGGCAATAGGCCACATGCTTTACTTTCTGAAAACAAAATGCTAAGGGTGAAATTTCTCTCTTCAGATAAGGAGCTGAAATAATGGCCTCTCTTCCTTTCAAAGTGAAAATATTGTCTTTTGTACTCCATTGTAAAGAGGGATTTTTACCATCTGCTCATCACACCTGGGTCAAGGGCAGTATGTCTGAAGACGATTGTTTGATTTCATCAAAAAGGAAATTTCTTTTTCCTTCCCAACTCTGAAATTGTATGGTGCCAAGCTTGACTTAAGAGCTTTCAGGTGCAAATCTCAGCAGAACCCCATTTTGATTTATTCCCCTCAGCAAAATGAGGATTGTCCTGCTCTAGGCACAAAGAGCAAAGGGCAGAGTAAACTGTGTGGATCTGAGGTCAAACAGAACTGTAGTCAATCCCTGACTATGTTACAGTGACAGAGTTGTAGGATCATAACATGAGAGGATTAGAAAGTCATTCATTTTCACTTCTCTAGTTTACAGATGACAAAATTGAAACCAGTAATGGGGAAGGGATTTGGCCGAGGTTATACAGAAAGGCTAGAAGGCAGTCTCGGAAATACAGAGCACAGTTCATTCCTTTAAGATGGGTGCTGTTTCCACAAATCATGTTCATTCTTTGAACCTCAAAATCTTTGTCTGTAAAGTAAGACTAAAGAGATCAGCTTGGCATCATAACTCATCGGGTTCTTGCAATCGTCAGATGAGAGAATCTATATGAAAGACCTTGGCCCAAACACTTCCCATCTCTGGGCCTCAAATTCGACTACTTTCAAATGAGGTGACTCCACTGGCTGATACCTCAGTTATAATATTTGTTGCTCCTATGTGTTATATCAATGCAAAGTGCTATATGATTTTATTCTACTTCCATATTTCCATGGTTCCTGAACTGAGCAATTTGTCTTTTCCTGATTCAGTTTATTTTAGCAAAAAGGAACAAAATTTTTGAGGTCAGATAGAAACAAAACTGGCATCTCTACCCCAAGGGCACTGCCATATTATGCATTTCATAAAATAATATAATTAAATGAATACATGCAAGGAAGTTCTGCTAAATGATGAAAAACAAAGACTGCAGCAATCAGGAAGTAGTGTTCCCTTAAACTGTGGTTTTCTGTTATTTTCTTACACTTCCAATTTTGGTTGAAATAGTTCTTGGTTCTATTATAAATTCCACTATTTCTTCAGGATATTCTATTATGAAAGTGATTAATTTGCTCTCTAAATGATAGTTGATTAAACACTCTCTGTGAGGTTTAGAATGTACAACAGAAATATAAATTCATGTAATGGCAATTTTTAGGTGCAAGGTTTTATTAGTATGGGCAAGTATGGAGAGAGGAAGATAGGAGATGATCCTTTATAAGTAGATATGTGCTGTATTTATTTTCCAATATTAAAAAGAGAGTGCTGCTGCTGCTGCTGCTAAGTCGTTTCAGTCATGTCTGACTCTGTGCGACCCCATAGACGGTAGCCTACCAGGCTCCCCTGTCCCTGGGATTCTCCAGGCAAGATCACTGGAGTGGGTTGTCATTTCCTTCTCCAATGCATGAAAGTGGAAAGTGAAAGTGAAGTCACTTGGTGGTTTCCAACTCTCAGAGACCCCATGGACTGCAGCCTACCAGGCTCCTCCATCCATGGGATTTTCCAGGCAAGAGTACTGGAGTGGGGTGCCACTGCCTTCTCTGAAAAGAGAGTGAGGTGAGACTATTTCTGAGGGTCAGCTTGAGGGGAAACTTAGTTACAATGCAGAATTGGAGCTAAGACTTCTGATGGAGACTTCTCATAGTTTTTAGAGAGACAATTGAAAGTGCATGTACACAATGTTTTATTAATCATATCCTGAAAGGAAGAATCTTGGTATGTCTATATTACACATTCATCCATCATTCCACCATCCATTCAACTATCCAGCCATTCAACAAGTAATCTTGAGTACATATCAGACATCTTTCTAGGCTTTGGGGCTAAAGCAGTGAACAAATAAACAGAAATTCCTACCCTCGTGGAGTTTGCTTCTTTTGGGGAGGTGGGGCAAGGGTGTGGTGTAGTAAGAAGGAGTTAGACAAACAAATTAATAAAGTAAACAACATGTAAATTGGGGAAGAGCTATGGAAAATACTGCAGTAAGGAAAAGTGATAGGAAGACTGGTGGTACAGGTGAGAGGTGCAATTTCTGCAGAGACCTACAGATGGAGGAGTCAGCCATGAAACTACGTAAGGGACAACAGAGGGATAAGCAATTGCAAAGGCCTGAGGCAGGGACAGGAAGAGGGTGTTCAAGGAAGCCAGAATGAGTGCAGCAATGAGGTAGATGAAGAGCAGCAAGGGGTGACACCAGAGACGTAAGGCAGTTGGGGAGATTTCTCAGAGACACATAGACACATAGGCCCCCAGGTTAACTGTTGACTTTCAGTCAGAATGAGATGAGAAGCCATCAGAGCTTTTTGAGCAGGGAAGAATATGATTTGATATACACTTTAATAGGCTCAATGCAGCTCCTCCACTTAGAACAAACTGAAGAGAAACATAGATGGAAAAGGGAGATAGCAGGCAGTAGACATCATCCTGGGGAGATGGCTCAGATCAGGGTGAGAAGATAAGAGCAGTGTTGATTACAAAAGTGACAAAGTTATGGCTGTATTTTGAAGACTGAACAAATATAGGACATTATTTCAGGCATATCATATAAAACACTAACACTACAAGGTTCTCTCATGCTCAGGCTGAAAGAACTGCAAACTTTAGAGTGCTTCTTATATTCTTTGCAGGGGCGGGGGTTGGGGTGGGAATAGCAAACCTGATTGCCTGGCTTTTACCCAAAGGAAACTACTCACTCTTAAATCTTAGAAAAATAATTTTGGGGAAAAATCTATTCTACAAATATCCTAATGTACCTAAAAGTTGCTCAGAGGAGTTATACCCCTGGCACTTTTTTGCCTTTTATACTATTAGTTCAAGTTTGTATTTTCATTGGTCAGATATTGAAATATGTGATGTGGAACCATACAGGGAAACCAACTGTGAAGGGCTCAAAAAGTAAAGATTGCAAGAACATAATGTAAACAAGAAAACATGTAGGAACATCAATATGTGGGTGGTTTTTTTTTTTTCCTGTTAAAATCAGATACAGTGCCCAAAAGTCACAGGTGTACATGACATGTGAAAGTGAGAGAATACCAAGTGAAGAGATTTATATACAAGTTTCATTGGATAGAGTGGTGGGCACTATTTTAATATAGTTTTGGAATATTTTAATATTCCAAATTATATTATTTTGGAATATTTTAGTGTAGTCTTGGAATATTTAAGAAAGACGATAGAAGTAACTCCAAAATGTAAACAGGGAAAGGATAGATTAACAAAGGTCATAAAATATTGGAAAGCTCCTCCTGCTAACCAGGTTTTGTTCTTTGTTCCTTTATGAGGTTTGACCATATTCTCATGTGACTGCATTCAAGTTATAATATTTAGCATTTACAATGAAATGTAAATAAAATTAGCAATTGACTCATCAATATCATTGTTAACATGAATGCCAAATATACATATATAAAGGATTCCTCTCCCAAAATATTTTCACTAATTTTGTTTTGCACAGAGGCAGCTGGCCTGGGGCATAACTGATGGCTGAAAGCCCATTCTTCCTCCACTTCTTCCAAGTCCTGACTCTGGTTATAGGAAAGAAGAGCATTTATTTATAATTCTTTCATGTAGAGAGGTCTCTTTGTACTGTACGCAAAGGTATCTTATGTGCTGGCCTTGGCTCCTCACCCCATTCTTTTTGTAATTAGCCACCTTTTAGAGTAGCCTCATATCAGGTGAGTTCTAATCCTAGTTTTCCACTTATTACATGTATGACCTTGATTCAATTTGTAGAAGGAGGATAATAATTTTTGATTAGTGTAATTCACAGGGTTATTATAAAATCAAACAAGAAAATATATATCAGTGTTTCCTAAATCAGGCTTTGCATCAGAATCACCCAGTGCTTATTAAAAATACAACTGTGTGGGCCTCCCTCACAATCCACTAGATCATAATTCTTGAGAATAGGTCTTGGCATTGCTCTCACCTCTCTCCCGTGTTGGAGCCCATCTTCCGGATATTGCATTTCCTGTTTTCTTATTTTACAACCTTGTTTTAAGTGGAACACATCATTCAACAGATTCCTAAGAATGAGTGCAGGAGAAGAATTTAAAATATTTAAACCTGAGATTATTCAACCCAAGAATAATCAGTTTTTGGTTTGGCTAAATGTATAATATTATGGGGGGCTTCCCTGGTGGTTCAGATGGTAAAGAATCTGCCTGAAATGCAGGAGACCTGGGTTTGTTCCCTGGGTTGGGAAGATCTCCTAGAGAAGGGAGTGGCTACCCACTCCAGTATTCTTAACTGGAGAATTCCATGGACAGAGGAGCCTGGCGGGCTACAGTCCATGGAGTGGCAAAGAGTTGGACACGACTGAATGACTAACACACATTATATTATGTAGGAGATTATCTCCAATAAAAAATTTTTAAAGCATGATTCTAATGCCTCTTTCTTTTTCATATGTGATTTAGTTTTTTTCCCCTGAATAGTTTTCTCTGTCATGGAATTTTTGTCTTTATCCATTAGTTAACTTTTTCTCTTATTCTGCGTTACTTACTGTCCATTTGAGCTTCTACCAGGCATTGTTTCCACTCTTGAAGAAATAACAGCATTTCTTTGAATGCAAGTCTGTTGGTAACAATCTTTCAGCTTTTGTTTATGTAAAAACCTCTTTATTTCACTCTTTTGTGAAGGATATCATTATCTAATATACAATTCTGTGTTGACTGTTTTCCTTTGACTCTTATAAGATGGCATTCATTTGTCTATGTCTATGTCAATTGTTGCTGAAGAGTAGTCAGCTCTTTTGTATCTTTGTTCCTGATTGGGAACACGTGTACACCTGTGGCAGATTCATGTTGATGTATGGCAAACCAATACAATATTGTAAAGTAATTAGCCTTTAATTAAAATAAATAAATTTACAAAAAATTTTAAAAAAACATATTTTTCCCCCACTGGCTAAAGACTTCTCTGCCTTTGTTATTTAGTAGTTTGGCTAAATAAAACTAGGGGTTCATGCAGATGTGTGCACTTGTGTATTAATTTATCCTGTCCATGATCCACCGATTTGGGAAAATCTCATGCATTAATTTTTCAAATATTGTGCAACTCATTCTCACTTTTCTTCTGGACCTCCAAATAAATGTTTATTGAATTTTCTTATTGTGACATGAGACTCTGAAGCTCTATTTGGTTTCTTTCAATCTCATATTATCTCAATTATTCAGGTTAGATAGTATTGATCCACATTCAAATTCATTGAGTCTTTCTTCTTCTTCTTTTGAAAAAATTTTATTGGAGTATAGTTGATGAGTCTTCTTCTGCCATCTCCAATCTGCTGTCAAACATATCCAGTGGATTTTACAATTTGGTACTGTGTTATTCAGTTCTAGTTTCTCTATTTAATCCTTTTCATAGATTTCCATTTTCTTCTGCTGAGATCCCCTATTTAAGGCATTTTCCAAAAGGGATTATTTTGACATATTTTTCCTTTAAAACTTTGAAGATATTTAATATATCTACTTTAAATACTTTGATAAATCTAAAATCTGGTTCATTTGGAGTTTGGTTTCTATTGATTGCTCTTTTTCATGAACATGGACTGCATTTTACCATTTCTTTTCATAGCTAGTATAATTTTAAGTAAACTTTGAAGTATAAAATTACATTACTTTTACAAATATATGCATCCATGTAACCACCATCAGAATCAAGATACAGGACATTTTTATCACCACAATATGTATCTTTATGCTTCTTCCCAGCTAGTCTTTACTTACTACCCTGTCTTTAGGCACCTATTAAGTTAGACTCTGTTTCTACAGAGTTAATTTCATTTTCCTAGAGTTTTACATAAATAAAGCTATATATAATGATCTCTTTTACGTCTGGTTTGTTTTATTTAGCATAATATTGTTGAGATTCATGCACACTGTTGTGTATATCCATAGCTCTTTTTTTTTCCATTACTGCATATGGTTCTATTATATGGATATACCAAATTTTATTTATCCACTCACCTATTGATGGAAATTTATTTCCAGTTTTTGGTTATTATGACAAAAGTGTGCTATAAACATTTGTGTACAAGTCTGTGTATACAAGAGAGTTTTTATTCTTCTTGTATAAATACCTAGAGGTAGACTGGCTAAGAAATTTTTACGTGTATATTTAATTTTATAAGAAATTGCCAAAATTCTTACCAAAAATGCCAAATGATTTGACATTCTCACCTGCAATCTGTAAGAGGTCTGGATATTCCACATCCTCAATGACACTTGGTACTAATTTGTTTTTAATATTAGACAATTTGGAGTGTTATGAAGGTGATGATGTAGTCTTTCTGGCCTGCCTGAACTGAAGTGATATAGTCCCCTAGCACTACTGAACCTTTAGTATCTCTGTTCTGGTTTTAACCCCATGGAAGATGCTCTTTGGTAAATCTTGGATAGTCTCATTCTCCATATGTTAAACCCAAACCTCAGCGAGTAATTCACGGGGGACCCCTACCAGACTTCTGGAGCCACTCCTCTGCTCAGGTTTCTCCTCTCTGCTGTCTACCATCCTTGTGTTCTGACTAATTCAGCTGCTATACCATGCAGATCTCGGCCTCGTTGGCTCAGGGTGACCATCTCAGACTCCAGCATGCTGCACTGTGGTCTGCAATGTATCCCCAGGTACAGCCTACAGTAATCATGGGGCTCACCTCAGCAATTTTGCCTCCCTCAGAGATTACAGTTTTTATTGCCTGTCATCAAATGCCTGAAAGCAGTTGCCTCATATATGTCCATTTTTATTATTGTTATGGTGAAAGAGCTACTCTCAGACTTTTTACCATCAATAGCCAGAAGTTTCTCTGTAAGTTTTTCATTTTTCTCTTTATCCCTGGGTTTAAAAAATTTCATGATATCATGAACTTTTTTTCATTTGTCATCATGCTGGGCCCTTTTGACCTGGAAAATCATAATCTTCAGTTCTATGAATTTTATTTACTTTAAAAATTCCCTCTCACTTTTATTTATTCTTTCTCTTTGGAACTCTCATTATTCAGATGCTGGATATACTCAAATGATCACCTAGGTTTTTTATTTTAAATTGTTTTCTATCTTACATTTCTTTTTTAATTTCTGGAAGATATCCTCAATTTTATATCCCACATTATATATTGATTTTTAATATAAATTTATTTATTTTAATTGAAGGCTAATTACTTTACAATATTATATTGGTTTTGCCATACATCAACATGAATCTGCCACGGGTGTACACGTGTTCCCCATCCTGATTCAATGCATGATACAAGATGCTTGGGGCTGGTGCACTGGGATGACCCAGAGGGATGGTATCTATTGAGTTTTTTTAATATGCTCTAATATATTAAAATTCTAAGATTTACTTATTATTCTCTGAATATTTGCTTTTTAGAGATAACTTTTATTTTGGGTTGGTATGGTACATCTCTTATCTCTGAATATTTTAGTGGTTATTTTTTCATTAAGTGAATGTTTTCTAGTGTAACATTAAAATTTCTTAAATGATTTTTTTTCACAAGCTTATATTTTCTTAATGATCGCTCTAGGGTTTACTGTATTCATTTTAACTTATCATAATCTACTTCAACTTATGCTAATTTTAGTGAAAATGTTATAACTGTATAGCTCTAATCTCTGTAGAATTATGCAGCTCTATTCTATTTCCCCCTGTATGTGCTATTATGATAGATATTAATAGAATTATACATGTTACACACCTAGGAATATATTATTTTAATTATTATTTTATACAATTTATGTAATAAAAACATTTAGAGAAGAGAATAAGTATATTTGTAGGTTGTATTATTAACCTTATTTACCATTTCTGTTTTTTTCACTTTTTCCTGTGGATCTGAGGTCTCATCTTGTCTCAATTCCTTACTCCAATGCAACTTTGTACCTACTGCTTCCTTTGTGTTGATATTGTGAAATATATTACATTCATATATGTGTATATATGTGATACACTTGTATGCATATTATTTTATACCATTAAAAATCACTTAACAAGAAAAGAGGAAATATGCATTTTATGATGTCTTTTTATAATTATACAATTACCTTCACCAGTGCTCTTTGTTATTTTGTGTGGATTAAAATTTCTGTCTGGTGTCACTTGCTTTCAGCCTTGAAGAAATTTCTTTAATATTTTTTTATAAGCTAGATCTCCTGGCAAGAACTTCCCTCAGTTTTGCTTGTTGGGAAATATTATTTCCCCTTATTTCTGACAAGATCTTTTCTCTGGATATGAGATACTATGTTGAAAGTATCTCTTGGCCTCTTCTATGCCACGGGTCCTATGGAACAGTAGCAAGCCACAATGGGTTTTTTTGTTCTCACAGGCCCCCAAGTATCGAGAGCAAGCCAGTGCTCATCAGTACTGGAGACTGGTGAGACAAGCAAGTTAAAAACCAGCCCCTGAGGAACGCCCCCAGCAAAGCTGGAATGTTGGCTGTGTGCTCTTCTCCTTCCCCCTGGAGGAGAGGCTGCCAAGCTGTATCAGCCTCTGTCAGTGGCAGCACAGGTCCTTGGGAGCAGCAGTGCACTGCCTTGCTCTTTTTGTGCTCTCAGTGGCCACCAGGCATCTAGAGGATGAGACAGGCAAAACAGAAGCCAGTCCATCAGGCAGCTCCCCTGAGAAGACAGAATGCTGGATTATGGTCTAATTTTCCCTTTTCCTCCCTGAGAGAATCTGGGCGCTGCGGGTTCCCTCCCAGTGGTGTGGCAAAGTCCAGAGGAAGGGACTATGAACATGGGGTACTAGGAATTTTCCTTCTGGCTCTGATATGGCTGGATTTACACTTAATCTTGGATACAAATGCCTCTTAAATGGTTTCTGGATTTTTCACACAAAGGGAGTTGATCCACATATTGTTGTTACACTGATGTCTCCATGGGAAGACAGGGGGTCTTGGGCTTCCTATTCTGCTATCTTGCTGTTCTTCCACAAGGATCTCTCTAGCTTCTGTGTTGAAAATAGTGGGGACAGGGAAGAAACAGGTCAGTTAGGAGGCTATTTTCAGCTGTGATGTAACAATGATTTGGACCCACATGGTAGCACTAAAGGGTGAGGTGTAGTAGAACTCTAGAATTGTGGAGAAGACATGAGAGTGATCACCCAAGGATTTTGTTCTGAGCAACTGAATGAATAGAATTGTTTTTATTTGAAATGAGGGAAGATTTCAAACAGAACAGATTGGGTCCGTGGGGAGGGGAAAGATCAAGAGCTTGTTCTGAAGATGTTATAATAGTTTAGAGCTGTCTTGGTTTTGTTATTCAGTCATTAAGTCATGTCCAACTCGTTGAGACCCCATGGACTGCAGACGTCAGGCTCCTCTGTCCTCCACTATCTCCTGGAATTTGCTTAAATTCGTGCCCATTGAGTCATTGATGCCATCTAAGCATCTCATATTAAATCTGTAACAGAGAGTGTGCTAAACGGCATAAAAAATTTTAGACATGAGTTTTCATCAGTGAAATAAATAACACTGAAGATATATGAAATGCCTGTAAATATTTTATAGGCCTCACTGCCTTTGCATACATAGGATAAATTTAAAAAAAAATAGGCCCAGTAGTTTCTGTCCTTTGCAGTGGCTCCCTCAGCCGAAGACTCCATCCCATTTTCCTGAGATTCCATTGCCTGATATCACTAGAAGTGTAACTGAATTCTACAAGGTGTTGTGCCACATTTGGTCTGAAATTGGTTTGAATGTACTTCTCCTTTGTGGAGTATCCAAAAGGACAGAGATCTGGGCTTTCATCCGACTTACAGAATGGGTTGAATAACTGTTAGGGAAACTTGTTCCTAAAATAGAAACTGTCTATGGTAAAATGCAGGTGAAACTTTGCTTGCATTGTAATGTACTACTCTGTCATAATGTTGGGGGGCAGGCAGGAGACCTATGACCCTCACTTGGCAAAAGAACCTACTGCTTGTGAAAAACCCATTTGGTTTAGGTCTATTTGCAACTCTATGTTTTCTGTACTTCTCAGGGCACTTACTCCTCATTTTCTGTTACAAGTTTGAAAAATGTAATTGTCTTCCCTGTACTAGCCTGTGAGCTCCTTAGGGGCAGGGAGAGTGTTTTATTTGTTCATTTTTATGCTGCCCTTGCCTTGGCCCCTGACTTGCATATAATAAACACACAGTGAACCCTGATTGAGCACAGTGAACTTGCAAGACTATTACTAAACTGAATTTGACTCTACACCTTGAATCTAACAAAAGTTACTGCATAAACCGTGATTAAAGCTGTCTGTATAATCTATTCAAGAAAAATAAGCACGTTTCTCTTTAAAAGGTCTTACCTTTTTAAGATCTTTATCACATTAGTGAAAAATAAAAACTCACCTTTAAATAGTACCAATTTGCATTGAAATAATTAAAGAACCCTAAGGAAAAAGTAACTTAAAATTTAATTGGTATTATGTGTATTGTAAAGTTTTAAGAGATAATCATTCCAAAGTGGTACATAATTCGTATTTTTCAAGTTTTAAAACTAATCTTTTCCTATATTTTCTATTAGCTTCACTGGAACCCATGTTAATTCTTTTTGAAAATTTAGAATATGATCAAGTGAAGTGAAGTCACTCAGTCATGTCCAACTCTTTGTGACCCCATGGACTGTAACCTACCAGGCTCCTCTGTCCATGGGATTTTCCATGCAAGAGTACTGGAGTGGGTACAAAGCATCTGTTAAACCTTGCCCAGTATCTCATACATTTTATCACATCATCCTACATATATATTTTATTTGGATACAAATTTATTTTCTGTTAATGAAAACAAAAAGATAAAATTTCCAATACAAAGTCAAAACAGTTCTAAACAGTGGATCTAAGAAGATACTGCTATAACAGACATCTGGGGTACTCTTTTTTTTTGTAATAGAAACCTCAAATTAGAAATACTAGATGAGCATATATTTACAGGAGGCTTTGTAATTTGCTTTGCAAATGCACTTCAGGCTAAACTTTTTACTTATATTGTTCCTTAGGAAAACAAAAAAACAATACTACACAACACCTTAGATAATTTTCTCTTTGAAATGCAAAATCAATATCTTCAAATTTTATATCCCTTATAACTTAT
Organism: Bos grunniens; assembly: GCF_055505025.1. Lineage (NCBI taxonomy): Eukaryota > Metazoa > Chordata > Mammalia > Artiodactyla > Bovidae > Bos > Bos grunniens. The sequence continues at coordinate 117,115,263 of NC_141194.1, read as the reverse complement.
TGCAAGCAATATTTTCATTCCTTCTACAGAAAACATCTGTAAGTAATGTTTTCCTGCATTTTTATTTTATAATAAAAATGTGTGCATAACAATCAATCCAGCAATACACTTCTGGGTATATGCCCCAAATAATTGAATGCAGTGTTAAAAAGCTATTTGTATACCCATGTTAATAGAAGGTCTTATTCACAATAGTAAAAAGGTAAAAGCACCCCAAGTGTCTATCCATGGATGAATGTATAAACAAAACAAAGTGTGTACACACACACATGCACACAATGGAATATTATTCAGTCTCCAAAAATAAGGTATCTAAAATAGGAAAGCAGAAAGTAGAAGAGTGTTTTCCAGGGTCTGGAGGTGCAGTGGTTATGGTAGAGGGGAAAATGGGGTGTTGTTATTAAGTTTCAGTTATGCATGATGACTGGGTTCTAGAGCTGTACTGTGCAGCATCCTGCCTAAAGTTAACAATACTGTATTATACACTTAAATATTTATTAGGAGGATATTTCTCATGCTACACTTCTTTTAAATGAAGGAAATTCTGACACATGCTGCATATATCATGAACCTTGCTCATGAAATTTGATGACAATATGCTTAGTGAAATAAGCCAAGCGTAAAGAGAATCACTGAATGATTCCACTTATATAACGTACCTAAAGTGGTCAATATCTTCCCTTGTAGCCTAGTTGGTAAAAAATCTGCCTGCAATGCAGGAGACTTGGGTTTGATTCCTGAGTCAGGAATATTCCCTGGAGAAGGAAATGGCAATCCATTCCAGTATTCTTGCCTGGAGTATCCCATGGACAGAGAAGCCTAGCAGGCTATACAGTTCATGGGGTCACAAGAGTCAGGCATGACTCAGTGACTAACCCACCACCAGAGTAGTTAATGCAAGACTGAATAAAGCACAAGCTGTAATTAACATTTCAGGGAGAAATATAAATATCCTCAGATATGCAGATGACACCACATTTATGGCAGAAAGCAAAGAGGAACTAATGAGCCTCTTGATGAAAGGGAAAGAGGAGAGAGAAAAAGCTGGCTTAAAACTCAACATTCAAAAAATGAAGATTATGGCATCTGGTCCCATCACTTCATGGCAAATAGATAGGGAAACAATGGAAACAGTGACAGACTTTATTTTCTTGGGCTCCAACATCACTGCAGATGGTGACTGCAACCATGAAATTAAAAGACTCTTTCTTGCTCCTTGAAAGAAAATCTATGACCAGTCTAGACAGCATATTAAAAAGCAGAGACATTACTTTACCAACAAAGGTCCATCTAGTCAAAGCTGTGGTTTTTTCAGTAGTCATGTATGGATGTGAGAGTTGGACTCTTAAGAAAGGTGAGCACCAAAGAATTGATGCTTTTGAACTGCGGTGTTGGCGAAGACTGTTGAGAGTCCCTTGGACTGCAAGGAGATCAAACCAAGCAATTCTAAAGGAAATCAGTCCTGAATATTCATTGGAAGGACTGATGCTGAAGCTGAAGCTCCAATACTTTGGACACATGTGAAGAGCTGACTCATTAGAAAATACCCTGATGCTAGGAAAGACTGAAGGCAGGAGGAGACGGGGACAACAGAGGATGAGATGGTTGGATAGGATCACCGACTCGATGGACAAGAGTTTGAGCAAGCTCCAGGAGTTGGTGATGGAATGCTGCAGTCCATGGTGTTGCAAAGAGCCAGACATGACTGAGTGATTGAACTAAACTGCTGCTGCTAAGTTGCTTCAGTTGTGTCCAACTCTGTGCGACCCCATAGACAGAAGCCCACCAGGCTCCCCCGTCCCTGGGATTCTCCAGGCAAGAACTGAACTGAGGGTGATCAAACTCACATAGACATAAAGGAGAATGAATGGTGGCTCTTAAAGGTTGAGGCAAGAGCAAATGGGAAGCTATTTAATGAATAAAGAGTTTTAGTTTTGCAAGATGACTTTTCGTCTTCTGAAAATCTATTGCACAATAGTGTGAATATAGTTAACACTACTGAACTGTACACTTAGAAATAGTTACAATGGCAAATTTTATGTTATGTACATTTTACCACAATACAAATTAAAAATAATTTAGAAAATTATTGCTGAGTGTTCACTATGGGGTGAAAACACATTGGTGTTGAGAATATTAAGATACAAACATAATGATTCCTTTCCTCAAAATGTTTAGAGAATACATAGGCAAAGAAACTTTAATATTTGTTTATACCTTTGAAAATTCACAGGGAAAGGAACACCTAGATCTGTATGGGGCAGTTACTGAGCTTCTGCATAAATAAGACTGGAGACAACCAAGAAAAACCATAATATTTGAGAATGTTTTTAATACTTGCTGTGTGATCATAAGTCAATTTCTTAGCCTCCCTGAGTTTCAATTGCCATATCAGTAAACATAGGAATGACCTACATCAAGAGTAAATTATAAGGATTGCAATTGTAAGGATTAAATGAAATAATATATGTAAAGTTTCTGGCACACAGTAAGCATCACACAGTAAGTTGTTATCTGTTAGTCCTGTTGCCGAAACCATGCAGGACCCTGTGGGGCCCTCCAAGTACAAAGGCCTTTCTGTGTCCCCTTCCCCTTTTCTGTTTGCAGGGAAAAAGTTTCAGCTTCCAAGACCTTCTCTGAGTTCCAAAGGGAAGATTCAAACAGTTATTAGGGGAGTGAGGGAATGCAGAAAGAAACAACAGTGCAGACATGGAGCAGGGTCCTGGCTCCTCCTGGGGGGTGTGCATAACCATCTGGTATGTATCTTTGAGTTCTTCTATGGAACTAGGGCCTGCACCCAGATGGAGGATGGTTAACTTCAGACTGAGTACACACAAGTGGATGCTAGACAGAGTGGAATCAGAAGACTGATGATTGATATTCTTGGATTATCTTCCTGTTACTTCACCACCAATCAACCAGAGGGAAGTCCACACCCTGCATACCACCTCCAGAATTTTGTCTATACAAACTTCTTCCCTAAAACCCACTGTGGAGCTTGGGTCTTTTGATCATGAGCCACTTGTTCTCCTTGCTGGGTCCTTGCAGTAACTCCAAATACTTGGGGGTTTTTGGCCTTTCTGTGGCCAGGCACACACATGTGTGTTTGACAACATTGTTTCTTTATTTTTACTATTGTTTTCTTCTACCATCACCTTTTCCTCTTGCATTGTTAAATTTTACTGCTTTCAACTTGGTTTTTTCTTCGGTATCTACTGCTTCTTTCTTATACCACTCCTTCTAACCAGTCCCTCATCATTTCTCATCTGGACAATCACAACGAAATCTTCACTGTTCTTATTGTTACCTTTCAAACCATCCTTTAAATTCTAGCTAGAGTTGTTAGGGTTTTTAGTTTTCAAAAGAGCAGCTCAGATCATGTGACCATGTACTTTAAGAATCTTTAAAGCTTCCTCTGCTCACAAAACAACATCCAAATCCTTTGGCATGTGGTTCTGAACTCTTCTAAATTAACTCCTCCTTATTCTGTCTTTTCAGTTTTTTCTGTCACTATAGCATGTGATGCTCTACTTTATCCAACCACAGTGGACTGCTATCCATTTCCAAAATAGATAGTGCCTTTTAACCATTTGTGCTTTCATACACAGCATTTCCTTTGACTGATATGCCATTCTTTACCTTTCAAAAACTTCCTTCTTATCCTAGTTCAAATATCAGCTCCTGCATTCATTGTTGAGTAGCAACTTATATGTGAATGTTATTGATTATTCTCCTTAGTATTGACTTCTCCTTGCCCAAAAGAATATAATCTAAATACCTGAACTTGGACTTCCCTGGTAGCACAGTGGATAAGAATCTGCCTGCCAATGCAGGGTACACAAGTTCAATCCCTGGTCCGAGAGGATTCTACATGCTATGGAGTAACTAAGCTCATGAGCTCCAACTACTGAGCTCTTGTTCTGGAGTCCCTGAGCTTCAACTCCTGAGCCTGCATGCCACAACTACTGAAGTCTTCATCCTCCAGGGCCCATGATCCACAACTACTGAGCCCTTGTTCCACAGGTACTGAAGCCCGTTTGCCTGGAGCTTTGCAATGAGAGAAGCTACTATAATGAGAAGCCCATGCACCATAACTAGAGAGTAGTCCCTGCTCACTACAAATAGAGAAAGCCCATGTGCAGCAATGAAGACCCAGTGCAGCCAAAAATAAAGAAATAAATAAAAATAAATTCCTGAATTTGGGCTTCTGAGTCACCCATGATCTGATTCCTTCCAAGTATGCCTCTAACCGTTCCCTTACAAATATCAGTAGCTCCAACAAACTGCCAATTTTCTTCAATCCTCCTCATATGTAAAGTCATTTAAGTGTTAAGGCCTACCATGAATCCTCAATGACAGTTCCTCAAAAACCTGCTCCCTGAGCTCACCCCTGATTTGAAATTCTGCAAGAGCCTCTGTTGATAACCCTCACTTCTCCCTTGACTCTGTGTTCTGTGTACTGACATTTGACTTGTTATTAACCTTTCGAATTAAATTGCTTCTCAAGAACAGGAAGTATCTTAAGCTTTTCTGTATCCCCAGCATCTTCCATTGTCCCCTAGATCACAGATGCTTGTTCAGACACTCAGTTTTAGAGAAGGAAGGGCTGAAAGGGATCTGGACATGCATCTAAACTTGTCTCCTATTTGGGGATGTTTCTGATGTTATTTTAAATTTTATGAGGTAGATCTTGTAATATTTGTTGAAAGGTTTTTTTGTTGTTATTGTTACTGTTGTTTCTTTGTTTTTTGCCATGTGGCATGCAGGATCTTAGTTCCCAACCAGGGACTGAACCCACACCCCTTGCAGTGAAAGCACTGAGTCCTAACCCCTGGACCACCAGGGAATCCCTGCTGAAAGCATTTTTTCAAAATATTCCTTGGTTTGTGTGGAAGCTGATTTAGGTTTAGATTAAAAAAAAAATATTATATATGTGATAACATTTATGCAGAAGTAGAAAGTTACTATTTTTTTAAATTAAAAAAAAGCAATTTTAAAATAAATAAGCATGCACTTTCAAAGGGTGGCAGGGGGAAAAGGGCAACAGGTTGCACAACATCATGAATGCAAAGAACGCCGCTGAACACACTTTAAAGTAGAATGTCAAATTTTATGTTATATATTTTACCATAATTTTTCTTTAAAATAAATAAATGTTGTAATATAACAAACCCATTGAATGGTAAACCATAAATGGGTGAATTGTATGATACGTGAAGTATGTCTCAATTTTTTTTTTTAACAAAGAAGAGATTTTTCAGCCTTAGTATTACTGTTATCACTGAAAATAAATGAGAAATTCTGGTGTTACTCTATAGTTTTCAACCAACTAGCTATATTTTCCTCTGCAGAGAGTCTGACTTTTGTGTTTGTACCATCAAAAGAGGACATAATTTTACATTTAACCTCTTGAATCTTTTGATTCGAAAAACAGTGCTGCCTATCGACCTATGACAATCTGGCTGGTCCTCAATTATTATGTTCTTTTGGTAAGTATCTCAGCTTTCCACAGTTAGAGGGAGGTAAGGGCCACACTTCCTCTACCCCATAAGGTTGCTAAAAGTAAGAGGTTACAGTGTTAAAATAAGGCAAGGTAGATCAATTTTTGTTAAACCTATGTTAATGAAAAAGCAGATACAAAACCAGTTATACAATGAATCTTTGTAGCTTATGAGAATCCCACCCACTAGTCTCAGCCAGTCCCAGGAGACCTCTGAGGCAGAAGCAATGACATTCTGGTGGTCTTATTGGCCAGTCTTATTCTGGGGTCAGACATCAGAGTCCTTCTGAAATGCAAGGATAACGGGACACAAGACCAATCACACTGATATGTCAGGGAGTTTACAATTTCTTCTGTTCTGTCTCGTTGCAACAAAAATTTGAAGCAACAGACAGACCAGTGTTATAGCCCTCAGATGGGCCAGTGTTATAGCTATCAGACAGACCAGTGTTACAGCTCCATGTTACAGCTCAGTTTTATTTAGAAAGTAAAGGAAAATACATCCTCAAGGCATGAGGGCATGCCAAGCCAAAAGACTCGCAAAGAAGACAGGCCCCTGGTCTGATTTTGGCTCCTCTTTTTATATGTTTTTTTTCTCCTCCCCTTGGGCCTGCCCTATGTAAATTGGGCTAGCCAGGAGTTGTTGTTTGTTTTACCTGAGGTCTGCACTCTGGTCCTCCTTCTTTCCTTTGTTCTATTTTTGCAAGCTTTTCCCTTCCTTGTCTTTTAACCACTGCCACATTTTTCCTGTTCTAATTACCTAACAGATCCAACACATAGAAGTACTTTAGACTGACTGATTTTAACAATTAAATCTTGTTCACGATTTGGGTAATTTAGTGGTATGTGGCAGACCAGTTAAAAATAACACATAATTTGCCTTTGATCTTAAAGCTAGGGAGTAACAATACTAATAATAATCTATCACTTAGTGAGTACCTACTATGGGTCAGGTGCAATATTGATCCAGCTTTCCACTAAAGTAGGAATGAGGTGAGGTGTTGGTAGTAGGTTATTTCAGGAAACCAAAATACAGCAGTGGGTGGAGACAATGAGACAGGGAAAAACAAACAAAAAACGAATGAACAGTCCATTATGAGGAACCATGTAGCAAAGCAATTCTAAGAACAGCAGGACTCAGGGACCCTTGTACACTTAAAACTTTGAGAGCTTCAAAGCTTTTGTTTGTGTAGGTTATATCTATCCAGATGACATTGGACTTGTCTTCTAGTATGAGTAGGACTTGAAATGAAAAATTGTTAAAAGAGACATTCTTAGATGGGGCATAAAATATATGTCAGAGTATGATCTAAACAGGGGACATCAATAGGAAAAAAAACAATGTTTGCAACTGTGCAAAAGATGAGACATACCCTACATGTGCACAAGTGAGAAAACGGTTAAACAATGGTGCTCTCATGTTTTTTAATAATACATAATGATTAAAAGCAATATTCCAGATCAGAAAATTTCAAACATTTTGACCTTAGGACCCCTTTGCATTTATTATAATTATTAAAGACCCAAAATGTTTTGTTTAAAGAGTTTTTTTTTTTCAATTGCTATTCTCCAAGTTAAAATTTAAACTGAAAAAATTGTAAAATAATTAACTATTAATTCACTTAAGTATAATAATAATCCATTACATGTTAGCATGCACAAGGCACTTTATAATAAAAAACTGTATATTTCAAAGTTAAATATAAAGTAGCATGAGAAGCATCATTGCTTTACATTTTTGCAAACCTATTTAATGTCCAATGTAATAGAACACAACGGGATTCTCAAATCTGTGTTTGCATTTAATATGTGATGATATGCTGCTTTATTCAGCCTCTTTTTTATTTTATTTTATTTTTTAACTTTACAATATTGTATTGGTTTTGCCATACATCAACATGAATCCACCACAGGTATACACGTGCTCCCCACCCTGAACCCTCCTCCCTCCTCCCTCCCCGTACCATCCCTCTGGGTCGTCCCAGTGCACCAGCCCCAAGCATCCAGTATCGTGCATCGAACCTGGACTGGCAACTCGTTTCATATATGATATTATACATATCCAGCCTCTTTTATATAGCTAGTTGGCAAGGAAGGAGGAGGATTTTTTTTTAAAGTTGCCATGAACTTGCCATAAATCAGGAGCATTTTATTTTATTTTTTTAAAAATTTTATTTTATTTTTAAACTTAACAATATTGTATTAGTTTTGCCAAACATCGAAATGAATCCGCCACAGGTATACCCGTGCTCCCCATCCTGAACCTTCCTCCCTCCTCCCTCCCCATACCCTCCCTCTGGGTCGTCCCAGTGCACCAGCCCCAAGCATCCAGTATCGCGCATCGAACCTGGACTAGCGACTCGTTTCATACATGATATTATACATGTTTCAATGCCTTTCTCCCAAATCTCCCCACCCTCTCCCTCTCCCACAGAGTCCATAAGACTGATCTACACATCAGTGTCTCTATTTCTGTCTCGTACACAGGGTTATTGTTACCATCTTTCTAAATTCCATATATATGTGTTAGTATACTGTATTGGTGTTTTTCTTTCTGGCTTACTTCACTCTGTATAATAGGTTCCAGTTTCATCCACCTCATTAGAACTGATTCAAACGTATTCTTTTTAATGGCTGAGTAATACTCCATTGTGTATATGTACCACAGCTTTCTTATCCATTCATCTGCTGATGGGCATCTAGGTTGCTTCCATGTCCTGGCTATTATAAACAGTGCTGCGATGAACATTGGGGAACACGTGTCTCTTTCCCTTCTGGTTTCCTCAGTGTGTATGCCCAGCAGTGGGATTGCTGGATCATAAGGCAGTTCTATTTCCAGTTTTTTAAGGAATCTCCACATTGTTCTCCATAGTGGCTGTACTAGTTTGCATTCCCACCAACAGTGTAAGAGGGTTCCCTTTTCTCCACACCCTCTCCAGCATTTATTGCTTGTAGACTTTTGGATCGCAGCCATTCTGACTGGCGTGAAATGGTACCTCTTAGTGGTTTTGATTTGCATTTCTCTGATAATGAGTGATGTTGAGCATCTTTTCATGTGTTTGTTAGCCATCTGTATGTCTTCTTTGGAGAAATGTCCATTTAGTTCTTTGGCCCATTTTTTGATTGGGTCATTTACTTTTCTGGAATTGAGCTGTAGGAGTTGCTTGTATATTTTTGAGATTAGTTGTTTGTCAGTTGCTTCATTTGCTATTATTTTCTCCCATTCTGAAGGCTGCCTTTTCACCTTGCTAATAGTTTCCTTTTTTGTGCAGAAGCTTTTAAGTTTAATTAGGTCCCATTTGTTTATTTTTGCTTTTATTTCCAATATTCTGGGAGGTGGGTCATAGAGGATCCTGCTGGGATGTATGTCGGAGAGTGTTTTGCCTATGTTCTTCTCTAGGAGTTTTATAGTTTCTGGTCTTACATTGAGGTCTTTAATCCATTTTGAGTTTATTTTTGTGTATGGTGTTAGAAAGTGTTCTAGTTTCATTCTTTTACAAGTGGTTGACCAGTTTTCCCAGCACCACTTGTTAAAGAGATTGTCTTTAATCCATTGCATATTCTTGCCTCCTTTGTCAAAGATAAGGTGTCCATATGTGCGTGGATTTATCTCTGGGCTTTCTATTTTGTTCCGTTGATCAATATTTCTGTCTTTGTGCCAGTACCATACTGTCTTGATAACTGTGGCTTTGTAGTAGAGCCTGAAGTCAGGTAGGTTGATTCCTCCAGTTCCATTCTTCTTTCTCAAGATAGCTTTGGCTATTCAAGGTTTTTAATCGCCTTTCCAAGTAATTTTGGATATTCTTTGATACTACAATATGGCCCATGTGAGAATTTCTTAAAGATAACTTCAGTGTGAAACCTGAAACCATATCAAGAAACACTTTTTATGTTGAATGAATTTTCACATGGGTGACTTTGTAATGTTTGCATGGTCATTTGAAAAGTATAACTTCACATTTCTTAATATCACCACCAGTCTCATCAGAAAAGGCTTCAGTATTGGGAAGCTATGAAACTCATGGTGGTCAGTACAAAATTTCCTAAAGTCTAATTTTCATTTGAATTGTCAAATATTTTCATTGGCAGCAACTACTATCATTTGTTTTGTTTGACATATAGGGTCATTTCAGTTATTTTTTAAGATATATCTGCAAAATAATTGTATGAATAAGCATAGTTTTTTTTTTCTCTCTCTCATTCTTTCATGTAAAAAATGGTGTTACATGAATCATAGCTACTTTAAGACAACAATATGATTTCTGTATGTGCTTTTAGAGGTGCCTTATGCCTACTTCCCATTTTGTCACACAGCATATTAAACACATGTGTTCAACGATGTGTCAGGGAACAAGATTTGCTACCTCAAAATATGTCCATTGGCCATAAGGATTAATTTAGACTGATTTTTTAAAATTATTTTTAATTTATTTAGTTGTGCTGTGTCTTAGTTGTGGTACACAGGATCTTCAAACTCTTCGTTGTAGCATGTGAGATCTAGTTCCCTGACCAGGGATTGAACCCAGACCCACTGCATTGGGAATGAGGAGTCTTAGCCACTGGACCACCAGGGAAATCCCTAGGCTGATTATTTTTATGAAACAAAAGATTCAGGAAGTCTTTCCTTTTACTTTCCCCTGAGATTTGTAAAGATTTTCAATAAAAGGCTTGTTCCAGAATAGAGCTATCTCCAGTGATACCTGCAAAGAATATGGGCTAGGTGTGGTAAAAAAGCAGGGCCTAGAGATCAGAGCCCACCTGTGTTTGATTGTCTCTGCCTGACCCAGCCAAAATCTGTTTACCAAACATTCACTTTCCCATCTCCGTGTCAATGGCCTTCCTCTCTTTTGAGGTCCCAATACCTACCTTCAACATCTTTTGCTTTAAGTGAAGATGATATTTAAGGTGAAGATTTTAGTCATTTTAGCAAGTTACTCAGTTCTCCTGAATCTCTCCCATGTATACATGTTATTAAGTTTTGTTTGATTTTCTCCTGTTAATCTGTCTCATGTCAATTTAATTGTTAGACCAGCCAAATAAACCTAAAAGGGTAGAAGAACAGATACAGAATTAGTTAAATTAACATCTTCACTGTTTAATCAAGAACTTTCATAAACAAAACTGGATTTTTTTTTTTAACTGATAGTGCATAGCAGTGAAATATACAATGGCTACTTGTACAATTTGATGCCACTTCCTTGACCTGTGCTAAGACACCAGCAGTTTACCCACTGTTGATTTTACACCATTAGTACAAATATCAACACAGTACAAAATAGTAGTCTTTATTTCACAGATCCTCTGAAAGCTTCATGGATAACCCTATGTGTCTATGGAGCACACTTAAAGCATCACTGAGATAAATATTTCAAAACTATCCCTCCAAAATGTGGGAGGACAGAGTCTTTGTCTTCTTGTTTCAACCCCATTTTTTTACGGCTCTGCTTGAGTTTGTTCATGTTACTGCATTTACAATCTTCCCTGCCACGTTAGTTTGGTGTGCTGAGAAGCAAATCCCAAGACAAAATTAGATATGCAAGAGGATTTTTTGATGAGAGAGCAGGAGGAGAGCCTTTATACTGTGACTCTGATCTGACACTTCTGGAAGGAGAGATGGAAGGAGCTTGAAAGAGGGTAGAAAGAAGCTTAGACTATAGGGTAAGTACAAGGGTGATTTGGCTGGGTCATTGAAGGGACCAAAAACCAGTCTCCCACCATGGGAATTCCATGTGCAGCCACAATGGGCCTGCCCTTAATACCTCCATCATGTTTGGCCATTGGCTAGGTGAAACCCATGGGCAGTAAGACTTTGGCAGGTGGGTAATGGTGGATCCAGAAGGGCAATGGCTAGAGCCATCAGTCTCTCATGCTCCCTGAAGGATAAGATATGAGTGGTATATTTTCATAACACCTGCCCCCATCCCCCCAATCCACTCTTTGCACCAAACAGATCCACTTGTCCAGGCAGGTTTTCGGAGCATTCTCCATTGTTCCTGTGGTCCCTTCCTCCTTAGAAGGGGAAACTGAGACACAAGGATGTAATGAATAGCCTATAATCACTGTCAGAGTAGTTGATCTTGGGGCTGCAACTAATATTCATCTTCTCCTCTCTTCTCTGCTGTTTATTCTTGATTCCCCTCACACTCAGCTATCATTGTAGTAGGAAAGAGAGCCAGCAGCGGAAAAAATTCACACGTGGTTGAGGTGCTATGGAGATACGAATCAAGACACCTTATTTGCTATATCCATCATGTTAGGTGATATATACGAAAACTAATTTTCCCTCTACCCTTCTAGGTTCTTGGCTGAGACACTCACTGTTATAAAAGATAGATTAACAGGAGAAAAATGAGTCCTGGATGTTCACTGGAAGGACTGATGTTGAAGCTGAAACTTTGGCCACCTGATACTAAGAGCTGACTCATTTGAAAAGACCCTGATGCTGGGAAAGATTGAAGGCGAGAAAAGAAGGGGACGGCAGAGGATGAGATGGTTTGGTGGCATCACCGACTTAATGGATATAAGTTTGAGTAAACTCTGGGAGTTGGTGATGGACAGGGAGGCCTGGTGTGCTGCAGTCCATGGGGTCACAAAGAGTTGGACACAACTGAGCGACTGAACAGGGGAAAAACAAACAGAATCTTACTACCACATATCTCTCCTTACTCCAGGTAGAGACCCAGGAAAACTGAGTGACTCCTGAGGTGGTCCAAGTCACCACCTTAAATATCATATCCACCTAAAGACAGATGAAATTGGAGAGGTGGGGGGAGTCAGTTATGAGAGGTTATTGAGCAACCCATGGTAAATAAGAGTAAGGTTGTTACACAGATTTTAGTCACAATATTCTGCTTTGATAAGCGTTTCTAGACATTTACAATCATCTTTCTCTTCCTAGCACAGAGAGGGCATGTGTATGTGTTAGTTGCTGAGTCAGGTCCCACTCTTTGCGACTCCATGGACTGTAGTCCACCAGCCTCTGTCCGTGGAATTCTCCAGGCAAGAATACTGGAGTGGCTTGCCATTCACATTCACAGAGAAGGAGACACCCTTACAAATGGAGACTTCCCTTAGAAATGTATCTTGTAAAAGTGTAACTTCTTAATTTGTAGAGCTTTTGCTAAATCCAAGCCTAGCCTGTGTCTGCTATTTCTTAAAAATAATAAGCCTAAAATAATCCATGCAAAAAAGACATATTTGAGGATGGCAAATTCTGCTCCCCTTAAGTATATCTACACATAAAAATTTCACGAGTATGGTAGGTTAATGTTATTTCTATTTACAAATAAGGATATTAAAACTCCTTGAGGTAAATTTTCTTGTTCAAGTTTATATGGCTGGTAAATGGGGTAGCTGATATTCACATCTCATTTTTAAAAAATTCCTGAGTCACTCTAGTTTAGAAAAAATCTTTAGGTCACCTGATACTTGCTTATTCTACATATCATTCTGCAAGGTCTCTCAATGGAGGTAAAATAGAAGAAGAAAGAGGTACTGACATGGAACAGTTAAAATCTCTGGAGGTGGTTCCTGCTCTCCTGGTATCATAGTATTGTGAGGTATTTCTATACACTTTGATAATAGAGCTGATATCTTCAATTAGGTAATTCCATAGGCACGGTGTCTTATTAAGCCATAACCTTTCCTTTATAAAGAAATATGAAAACTTAACAGCTAAAGCCTCATTAATAGTAGTTGTTACCAGGCATTTGGTATTTGCTAAATGATTCCTGCTGTTTCCTGAGAAGTAAATATAATCCTACAGCACCTAATTTTCTTCTGAGCCTATCATCAGGCCTCATCTACAGATCCTCAAGGGTATTTAGCTTTTAACTACTTCCTTTGGTTTTCTTTTCAGTGCCTTTATTTTATAAAGGATTCACTGCTTCCTTAAAAAATTTGCTCCTCAAAAGTGGCAGTACTCTCCTTATTCCTGGGGAAAATACAGATGAATCATATTTTTAATAAGAGGTTGAAACTATCACCTGGTCCATTCCCGTCCCCATTTTATTTTACAGATCAGGAAATCCAGACCAAGCAAGAAAAATATGAGATTTTCAAGCAATAAAGCAATCTGATAGCAAATTTGATATTAGATAAGTTTTACCCTCAAACAGCTTTCAGGTAGAGAAGAGAAACATATAATTTGGGACACAAAAGGAAGTGCTATCTGGCAAGGTGAGAAGTAAAGGAGACAGTCAGGCAGTCACAGATAATGGTGATATTTGTAGAATTAGTGTAAATTTTCCTCTAATTTGATTTGACTTTAAAAACTCAAATCAGTAAAAGATTTAAAAAGTAAAAAAAAAAATCTAAGTAATCTTATCTCTTGGGAGTAGAGCTATCTGTAAGATCATGCATGCTGTGTGTGTTTAGTTACTCAGTCGTGTCTGACTCTTGTGACCCCATAGATTGTATGTAACCTGCCAGGATCCTCTGTCCATGGGATTCTCCAGGCAAGAATACTATAGTGGGTTGCCATTTCCTGCTCCAGGCTATCTTTCCAACCCAGGAATCGAACTCACGTCTCCTGCATTGCAGGCAGATTCTTTACTGACTTCGCTACAAGGGAAGCCCTCCTGATCTCAATTCCTTTGGATAGTGGGATTGGTGGATCATATGGTATTTGTATTTTCTGAGGAACTTCCATACTTTTTTTCATAGTGGCTGCACCACTTCCTGTACTTTTATCTTTCATCCAGGGCTAGAGCTGGCGATAGCAAAGTGGGGAACTACAGAGTTGGAAAACTGAGAGTGAAAATTGTTATTTGTACCAGATGTACAAAAAAATGCTCATTAGGGTCTGCTAACTCATCTAGATGTTAGACCCAAGCTTGTGCAAGTCAGTAAAGACATTTGGAATTCAGTATTGTCGTAACCGTCAAAATAGGTAAGGTTATGTTGCACTAATGAACAGCCCTCAAATTCCAATAATTTAAGTTCATTTCTGATTCAGATAACACATCTGTCACTGTTCACAGGGGGGCTCTGTTATTACAGTTTTTCATTCTACCAAGTTGTTGAGAACAGCCGTTATCTTGTAACATTGCTTGTCACTGCACCACTGGGAAGAGAGGACTCTGTAAAGGTCTTGCGTTATTAATTGAATGAGCCACTGAGGAAGTGCTGCAGTCACCTTTGTTCACATGCATCAGATAGCACAAGTCATGCAGTCTACACAGTCACAACTCTACCATGTGCTCAGAAGAAAACAACATATACGGCAAACAGAATGAATGGCTACCGCAATAACACAAAACGCTTTCTTTTGTTCCCTTGGCTAATACCTCTCAAGGATATATTAAAGCATTAAAATCTAGAGTTATACATGTGACTCCTGTGATCACCTAACTTCCCACTCAAGATGGGAATATCCTCTGCATTATCCTGGCAGTAAGTCTGTCCTCTGTCTGGGCTCTTTCAATGATGGAGACCTCACTACCTAACGAGATAGTATATCCTGTACTGACACCCCTATTATTGATATTCAAAAATATTCATGCTCATAATTGTCTGAAATCTGTTCTAACACTACTGGTCCATCTTTTGCCCTCTATAAAAAATAAGAATATATTAATAATAGTAAAAACAGTAGTATGCATATATAAATATACTCATGCAATCATCAAAAGAACTCTTTGGACTAGGCAGTGTTATTATCATTCCCATTTAAAAAATGACTGTTATTTTTCACTCTCACATAATAACCTTTTAAATATATGAAAATTAGTATTGGCTAATTATGCCCACTTTTTCCAGTTGTTTCTCAGGAAATGGTTTCTAGATACTTCATCATCTTGTTTGTACTATTCTGAATAGTACAAACTATGATATCCTTTTAATGTTGAGATTTTTAGAAATATCCATTGTAGTCTAGATGTAGTTGGAACAATTAGACTCATTTTCAGTTGCTATATTATATGCCTAGTGGCACAGACTAAGTACAAATGAGTTGGTGCTTTTGTCTCTTTGTGTTGGAAGTCAGGACTCAATCATTTATCCTTTTCCAAACCTGATTTGATAACCTCAGCCCAGGATTTGGACAATATAACCAACATTAAATATTCAATCACAGATTAAACTCAAGATGGATGTTACTTAATCCAACTATTTATAATTCTTGCCTGGAAAATTCCATGGACAGAAGAGCCTGGTGGGCTACAGTCCATGAGGTCTCAAAGAGTCAGACACAACTGAGCAATTAACACAACACGGTGAGAAGGTATTTTCTGCTGATTGTCTTCACTTTGAGAGGATGGCATCCTCGTATTCAGAAAGTCAAATACCATCAGATGGGATATTCTCAATTTCAAACATGCATGTGCACACATAGCCTCTCTTACATTTCTCTTACATTAAAATAAAGAAGCTTTTTTTCTCAACTGAATCTAATCTCTCTGCCAGTACTTGTGTCCAATCTGTCTCTTTCCTGAGACTTTGGCATCATTCAATCCCCCTTTCACATTGCTCAAGATTTCCATATCTATAACCAATGTACAAGTTCAAGCCATCATCATCTCTCACTGTCACTGCAGCAACAGCCTCCTAACTAGCATATCCTCATTCACTCTAGTCTTGGCCAATTCTAGTGAATTTCCCCATATAGAACAGAAGTCATATTTTAAGATCGTATATCAAATAATGTGATTTTCCTGCTTAAAACCATCCAATTGTTTCACATGATACTTAAAACCCAAACACTTTATTATGACCTATAAGGCCATAAGAAAGCTTGTGCTTTCTTCACTGACAACTTCTCTGCATTAGTTTCCTGTGGCTGCTGTAACAAATTATCACAAACCTGGTCACTTAAAACAACACACATTTATTTTCTTAGGTTCCAGGGGTCAGGAGTCTAAAATAGATTGACAGGGCTGCACTCCTTCTGGAAGGTCTAGGAATCCATCCTTTCCCTTTTCCAGCTTCTAGAGGCCACCGGCCTCCCTTGGCTCATGGACCTCTGCTTCTGTCATCACCTCTCCTCCTCACTCTCACTACTAATCTTCTTACTGTCCTCTTCTAAGAACTATTACAATTACTTTGCACTACTTGGATAATCCATGATAACCTTCTCATCTCAAGATTCTTAATTGTAGCTGCAAAAGTCCCTTTTGCCAGGTAAGGTAACATATTTGCAGGTTCTGAGGTTTAGGATGTGTACTTCTTTCAGAAGCTAATATTTTGCCTGCCACAAACTCCTCCAACTAAACCCCAATCTCAGTCATACTATGACATTAGGGTTCTAAATTAGAAGCAACAGAGGCTGATGCTGAATATTTAATGAGAAAAGGAGCTTATTGAAATGAATTTTTAAATAAACATGTTGGAAGGGTTTGAGAACCAGGCTCCAGGCTATGCTTCCACAAACAACAGTCAAAAATCATCCTCAGAAATTACCTCATGAGGTAATTTCCATCATCACAGCCCTGAAGCACTAGATAGGTACCACTCTCACATTTGGAAAAGGCACATAACTGTGTAGTGCAATGATGACCACCAAAGAGGAAAAGATCCAATTCCTCTCCCTCTTGTGATTCTAACTCTTGAGTCAAAATTTCAAACAATTCTGGTGCAGTTTGGGTCACATTCCTCTACCTTATTTGCAAGGCAGGCCAGAAAGGCAAATACTTAGTATTTAATATCTTGAAGAAAGAGGCACACTTTGTGTCCTACTAAGTCTAACGAAGAGGAGGCATCCCAAAACAAAGAAAGATATTGTGATGTCAGAACAAACTGCAAATGTCTACATCACCTTAGTTTTCTTTCTAGATTATGCTGTTGTTCCTGTCTTAAGGCCTATTTATTAATACTTGCAATCAGTTCCTTTTCCTGGAACATTTTTCTTCATGTCTTCACATGGCTGTTTCACAGTATTCAAAACTCAGCCCAAACCTCCTCAAAGACGTACATCTGAACACTTTAATGTTCCCCGCCCCCAGTTACTATCACTAACTTGTTCTATTTTCTCCATACCACATATCATTATTTAAATTGGTCATAGTTTGTTTTTTTTTTCCCACCTGTTCACTTCTTACTGTTATGCGCTTTGTTAAATTATAAGTTCCATGATGGTAGTGACCTCAATTTTATGCATCATGATATTATCCCCTGTCACTAACAGAGCACCTGTTGCATAGTGGGTTCTCAATACATATTTGTTGAACTGAACAACAAATGTAGTAGAGTAGAAAATACACATGCTTTAGAACCAAACACACTTCAATGTGAACTCTTGCTCTACCAGTTAAAACTATGTGACCCTAATTAAATGGTTTAAATTCTGAGTTATCAAGTTTCTCTTTTTGAAGTGATAATGATGCTTGTCATGTACAGATGTTATGAAGACTAAAGCAGCAAACAAATAGAGATTATGTGACAGATAGCTGTTCCTCTTAGTTGCATGCCATATGAAAATGTGATAAGCCAGTCTTGTATGACTTTATCAGTGTTCTGAATATCATGTTGAAAAGAAATATGTTGGTTATATCCTAGAGCATGTCACTGGAGAAGTTCCTAAAAGTCATCATTGATTCAGTAATTAATTCTGAAAAGAGTAAATGAGAGAAATATATATATATATATATAAATTTTAACAAGAAGGAAGATGAGGAGGAGGGCAAAGAAGTTAGAAATAAAAAGTAGTTTAGGACAAAATAGCCGACACTGGGCAAGGTGCATGGCACTTAGTATGTCATGTAAAATGTACGGTCATGATAAGTGAGACAACCATTATGGACAATGATTTGTCAATGTCTGCACAAAATAAAAATGAGCATAAAGTTTGGGTCAGCGATTCTTCTAGGAATTTATACTTGTGAAATAAAAAAGGATACATGCAACATTTTAACGATAGAAAATCTCACTGAAACATTAATTATAATATCAAAAAAATCAAAACAACTTAAGCATTCAGCAGTATAGAAGTACTTAAGTAAATGTCATTAATCTATATAACAGGACATTAGGAAGCCATTAAATTGTATTAAAGTACATCAGATATATGAAAAGATGTCCTTATACGTTATTTTTATCAGCCATGCTGCTGCTGCTGCTAAGTTGCTTCAGTCGTGTCCGACTCTGTGCAACCCCATAGACAGCAGCCCACCAGGCTCCGCCACCCCTGGGATTCTCCAGGCAAGACTACTGGAGTGGCTTGCCATTTCCTTCTCCAATGCATGAAAGTGAAAAGTGAAAGTGAAGTCTCTCAGTTGTGTCTGACTCCTAGAGCATGGACTGCAGCCTACCAGGCTCCTCCATCCATGGGATCTCCCAGGCAAGAGTACTGGAGTGGGGTGCCATTGTCTTCTCTGCCATATTAAAATATAATTCTTATACCATCCAATTTACCCATTTAAATGTACAATTCTGTGGGGTTTGGTATATTCACAGTTGTACAATCAACACCATGGTAAATTTTAGGATATTTTTTATCACCCTCAAAAAGAAACCTTATACCCATTAACCTCCTTTCAAACTCTGGCAAACATTAATCTATTTTTTGTCACTATGGATGTGCCTATTTGGGAAATTTCATATAAATGAATAAAATAGTATGTGAATCTGTTGAGTTTGACTTTCTTCACTTAGCATCACGTTTCCAAGGTTCATCCATTTGTTCTGTCATTTATTCCTTTTTATTGCCAAATGATATTTCATTGTATAAGTATACTAATGTTTGTTACCATTCATCAGTTGATAGACATTTGAATTATTTCCACCTTTTTTGGATACTATGAATAATGTACAAAAAAGATCTTCATGACCCAGATAACCATGATGGTGTGATCACTCACCTAAAGCCAGACATCCTGGAATGTGAAGTCAAGTGGGCCTTAGAAAGCATCACTACGAACAAAGCTAGAGGAGGTGATGGAATTCCAGTTGAGCTATTTCAAATCCTGAAAGATGATGCTGTGAAAGTGCTGCACTCAATATGCCAGCAAATTTGGAAAACTCAGCAGTGGCCACAGGACTGGAAAAGGTCAGTTTTCATTCCAATCCCAAAGAAAGGCAATGACAAAGAATGCTCAAACTACTGCACAGTCGCACTCATCTCACACCCTAGTAAAGTAATGCTCAAAATTCTCCAAGCCAGGCTTCAGCAATATGTGAACCGTGAACTTCCTGATGTTCAAGATGGTTTTAGAAAAGGCAGAAGAACCAGAAATCAAATTGCAAACATCTGCTGGATAATGGAAAAATCAAGAGAGTTCCAGAAAAACATCTATTTCTGCTTTATTGACTATTCCAAAGCCTTTGACTGTGTGGATCACAATAAACTGTGGAAAATTCTGAAATTGATGGGAATACCAGATCACCTGATCTGCCTCTTGAGAAATCTGTATGCAGGTCAGGAAGCAACAGTTAGAACTGGACATAGAACAACAGACTGGTGCCAAATAGGAAAAGGAGTACGTCAAGGCTGTATATTGTCACCCTGCTTATTTAACTTATATGCAGAGTACATCATGAGAAATGCTGGGCTGGAAGGAGCACAAGCTGGAATCAAGATTGCCGGGAGAAATATCAATAACCCCAGATATGCAGATGACACCACCCTTATGGCAGAAAGAAGAGGAACTCAAAAGCCTCTTGATGAAAGTGAAAGTGGAGAGTGAAAAAGTTGGCTTAAACCTCAACATTCAGAAAATGAAGATCATGGCATCTGGTCCCATCACTTCATGGGAAATGGATGGGGAAACAGTGGAAACAGTGTCAGAGTTTATTTTTGGGGGCTCCAAAATCACTGCAGATGGTGACTGCAGCCATGAAATTAAAAGATGCTTACTCCTTGGAAGTAAAGTTATGACCAACCTGGATAGCATATTCAAAAGCAGAGACATTACTTTGCCAACAAAGGTCTGTCTAGTCAAGGCTATGGTTTTTCCTGTGGTCATGTATGGATGTGAGAGTTGGACTGTGAGGAAGACTGAGCACCGAAGAATTGATGCTTTTGAACTGTGGTGTTGGAGAAGACTCTTGAGAGTCCCTTGGACTGCAAGGAGATCCAACCAGTTCATTCTGAAGGAGATCAGCCCTGGGATTTCTTTGGAAGGAATGATGCTAAAGCTGAAACATCAGTACTTTGGCCACCTCATGTGAAGTGTTGACTCATTGGAAAAGACTCTGATGCTGGGAGGGATTGGGGGCAGGAGGAGAAGGGGACGACAGAGGATGAGATGGCTGAATGGCATCACTGACTTGATGGACGTGAGTCTGGGTGAACTCCGGGAGTTGGTGATAGACAGGGAGGCCTGGCGTGCTGCGATTCGTGGGGTCGCAAAGAGTCGGACACGACTGAGTGACTGAACAGTTCAGTTCAGATGAATAATGTTATTATGAACATTCCTGTATGTTTTTATTTGAACATAGGTTTTCGATTCTTAAGGTATGTACCTAGGAGTGGAATTGCTATATCATATGATGATTCTGTATTTAACTGACTGAGCAACCACCGGCTGTTTTGCACAATACCTTCACCAAATTACATTTCTACGAGTGGTATATTTGGATTCCTATTTGTCCACATCCTCACTAACACTCATTATTATCTGTCTTTTTGCATGAAGCTGAAACTCCAATCCTTTGGCCACCTAGTGCGAAGTGAAGACTCATTGGAAAAGACCCTGATGCTGGGAAAGATTGAGGGAAGGAGAAGAAGGGGTTGACAAGATGAAATGATTGGATGTCATCACTGACTCAATGGACATGATTTTGAGCAAACTCTGGGAGATGGTGAAGGACAAGGAAGCCTGGTGTGCTGCAGTCCATGGGGTCACAAAGAGTCGGATATGACTTAGCAACTGCTGCTGCTAAGTCGCTTCAGTCATGTCCAACTCTGTGCGGCACCATAGATGGCAGCCCATCAGGCTCCTCCGTCCCTGGGATTCTCTAGACAAGAACACTGGAGTGGTTGGCCATATCCTTCTCCAATGCATGAAAGTGAAAAGTGAAAGTGAAGTCGCTCAGTCGTGTCCGACTTGTAGAGACCCCATGGACTGC
This sequence comes from Bos grunniens, assembly GCF_055505025.1. Lineage (NCBI taxonomy): Eukaryota > Metazoa > Chordata > Mammalia > Artiodactyla > Bovidae > Bos > Bos grunniens. The sequence continues at coordinate 117,093,761 of NC_141194.1, read as the reverse complement.
AGCCCACCAGGCTTCTCCATCCATGGGATTTTCCAGGCAAGAGTACTGGAGTGGGTTGCTATTGCCTTCTCTGTAGCAACTGAACAACAATCCTAATAGATGTGAAGTATTTGTTCATTGTACATTTCCCTCATGACTAGGGAATTTGAACATCTTTTCATGTGCCTGTTACACATTCTTTTGGAAAAATATCTGTTTAGATTATTTGCCAATTTTTAAGCAGATTATTATATTGAGTTCTAACAGTCAGATATTCTGGATTTAAAAATTCCTTATCAGATATAGGATTTGCAAATATTTTCCAGAATTCTGACTGTGGTCTTTTCATTTTCTTGATAATATCCTTTGAAGCAAAGTTATTAGCTTTGATAAAATCCAGTTTGCTTTTTTTCATTTATCACTTATTCTTCTGTTGTGTTATTTAAGAAATCTTTGCCTAACTAAAGGTCATAAAAATGTATACCTATGTTTTCTTCCATGATTTTTATGGATTTAGCATCTACATGTAGGTCTTTCATCAATCTTGAGTTGATATTTGAATATGGTATGAATACTGTGTCCACATTCATTCTTTTCCATGTAGATATCCAGTTTGCCCAGCACCACTTGCTGGTAACTTATTTCCCTACTGACTGGTCTTGGAACCCTTGTTAAAAACCAACTGACTGTAAATGTGGAGATTAATTTCTTTACTCTCAATTCTATTTTATTGATCTGTATGTCTACTGTGATTCCAGTATGACATTGCTTTTATTACTATATCTTCGGGTTAGTTTTTGAAAGTGAGAACTGTGAATCTCCTAACTATGCTATTGTTTTTCAAGATTATTTTGACTACTGTGGGTCTGTGGAATTTCATATACATTTTAGGATTGGCTTGTTACCTTCTGAAAAAAAAAAGTTTAAATTTTAATAGCAGTTTCATTGCATCTGTAGATCAATTTGAAGAGTACTGCCATTTTGTCAATAATAAGCATTTCTATCCAGGAATATGAAATATCTTTTCATTCATTTAGATCTTATTCAGTTTTGCTCAACAACATTTTACAATTTTCAGGGCACAAGTATTACATTTTTTGGTGTAAATTAGTAAATTTATCACAATTTATATGATTCTTTTTGATGCCTTTTAAAATTTAATTCTTTTCTTCACTTCCTTTTCTCATTGGTCATTGCACATTTGTAGAAATAACACTAATTTTTGTAATTTGACCTTATATCTTGCAACATTGTTGAACTTGCTTATTAGCCCTAAAAGTGTGTATGTGTGTTTTGTGTAGGGTTTTCTATGTGTAAGATTATCTCATCTGCAAATAAAATAGACTTATTTCTTGCTTTCAAAACTGGATATACCTTTTATTCATTTTATTGCCTAATCTCCCTGGCTAAAAAGCCTTCAGCACAATGTAAAATCAAAGAAGTAAGAGTAGACATCCTTGTCTTATTTGTGAACTTAGAGGATAAATTTTCAGTATTTCAACATTAAGTGTAATGTTAGCTCTGGGATTCTTTAATAAAAATATTCAACTGACTAGGTAACTTCCTCAACCTGATATCTTTTCAGTATCTATCATACTGATATTGTTTTTCATCTGTTCTTGATGTTATGAATCTTATGAATGGTTTTACAAACATTGAATGATCCTCATTAACTAAATAAATATTCTGAGGCCAATATATATATTATTTTCAATATATTGCTAAATCCAAGTACCAGTATTTTATGTTGCATTCCTGAATCCCTATTTTGCATGATAATACATAAAATCCAACTGTAATTTAAATGATCTTTTCTATGTTTTTTATCAGGATTATACTAACTCCATAGGATGTACTAAAGGAAATTTTCTTCTGTCTTTATGCTCTGAAAAAGATTAAATAGCATAGGGAAGTATTTTTTGAAGAAATGAAATGACTCATAGGTGGATTTTTCTTAGCCGAGAGTCTTTTAGAAAGAAATTTATTTTTACACTTAAAATATTTCTTCCATGTTTTTGGCCTTTTCAGATATTCTATCTTTTCCTAAGTCAATTTTATAATTTATATTTTACTAGAAAATTATCAGTTTCATGGATACCTTGTAAGCTTTTTGTTCACTTATAATTTTCATTCCTCAGATTTCTGAAAAATCTAGTTTTTTATTTTCCCCTTCATTTTACTGTTTTTTTTTTGTATTTGATTATTGGATATATTCATGCTACATTAATTTACCTATATTTTTATGGTGTTCTATTTCATCAGTATATATATCACAAGTTTTCTTTGAAATAAAAGCAATTTTGATCCTATTAAGATTATGAATATTTTAGTGGGATAATATTCTTTCTTTTTAATTAGGTCAATATAAAAATAACTTGAATTTTCAGTATTTCAAAATATAACTAAAGCATAACTGCCTGATAACCATGTAGTCTAATTTCAGACACATTTGCTGCTGCTGCTGCTGCTGCTGCTGCTGCTAAGTCACTTCAGTTGTGTCCAACTCTTTGTGACCCTATGAACTGTAGCCCACCAGACTCCTCTGTCCATGGGATTCTCCAGGCAAGAATACTTGAGTGGATTGTCGTACCCTCCTCCAGAGGATCTTTCCGAGTCACGGATCAAACCCCAATCTTTTAGTCTCCTGCCTTGGCAGCAGGGTTCTTTACTACTGGCACCACCTTGGAAGCCTTCAGACACAGTATCCAAAAGCAAGTAACTGGCTTTTTGTTTGTTCAGTGTCCAATTCTGGGGATGAAAATACAAGTTGGTATCAACATTATGCTTCCCAATATTGAAAATAACCAGCTATTTTCTGTAATGCCCATGTTTTTAAAAGATCTTTTATATTTTGAATATAGGAACATATGATTTCATTAATAACTCATTCATTTCTTACATGTGTATGGGTATAATTGTTCCTTCTCAGCAGGAAGTTTCTACTGAAAATCTATTGAGCATAACATGGAATATATGTTTTATTCCATTTTCATTCAATAATATTAGGGCCACATGATTTTTTTTAAATACAGAAGTAGTAAAACATCTTAGATATGAAGTCGAAAAATTTAATGTGTACATCTTAGAAATTAATTTTACTCGTATACAAATGAGACTGACATCAGTTCAACTGGATATGCACTTTTGTAGATGGATGTTATGTTCTCAACTAAATCATTACTCTAAAATAGCTGTTATTGCAGACTTTTGTCACTGTGTATTTGATTTTTTATGTTTCCTAAAGTCTCAGCAAGAAATAGATTACTTAAGCTTGGAATAAAACCCATGTGTCACTTGACCTTCTTTGAAGGGGATTTAGCCTCATTATTTTAAGTAATTCTGGAAGTACAGTAAAGAAGCTAATATTCAAACACATGAATTACTAATGACCATCTGGATTTGATTTCCTAACATATGTTTATGACAATGTATTTCTTTGTATCTTACTGTGAATTGCAGACCCAACTTAGTTTTTCTGACGAACTGAAACTTACTTTGTTTTAAAAATTTTGGTGGAGGGTGGGATTGGAATTTATATACACTATTTAAAATGACAGAAGAATGTTTAAATGCAATAAAGTTTCATATATGCCACAAAACCTGAAACAAAAGATCATAAGAAAAATGGACATACATGCTAAACTAAAGAAACATCAAAATTAAACTTCATTTTTTAAACCATTGTTTCCCAAACATTTGTGGAGAAAATTCCTGCATGAGAATGACTTGGGTATTTGCTAAAAATGAAGATTCCTTGGACCTATTTTAGATTTAAGAAATTAGAATAAGTGGTGACTCAGACAGTAAAGAATCTGCCTGCAATGTGGGAGACCTGGGTTCAATCCTTGGATCAGGAAGATCCTCTGGAGTAGGAAATGGCAACCCATTCCAGTATTCGTGCCTGGAGAACTCCATAGATAGAGGAGCCTTGTGAGCTACAGTCCACAGGGTGGCAAAGAGTTGGAATGGACATAACAGAACAACTAACACTTTCACTTTCAGGCATGAGATTAGGGAGTCTGCATTTTAACAAGTTTACTAGTTGATTCTTACTAACAATAAAGTTTGAGAATCACTGTCTCCCTTTCCTTCTTGAATCATCTTTTAAGGTTTCTTAGCCTTTTCCCCAGCTTATAACCTCCAAGCAGTTGTCAATTCCTGATGGTATTATTCACGAAATAAAATTGTATTGAATCAGTCAAGTGTTAGGCACTAGGGATAAAAGATAATTAAAACACAAATCCTGTCCTTAAGGAGTATAGCCTTGTTATGGAGTGATTCATGAAAACAGAAAATTTTAATATAATAAGGTTTTTATTATGATAAGATATGCGCCAGAGGACTGTGTGATGGTAAGTAGAGTTCCCGCAACCATTCTGAGGAAGGAATATATGGCAGTTACCCAAAGGAAGTTATTGTATCTTATTCTTAAAGGAAGAGAATGAGTGAACTAGACTAAAAAGTAAGTCATGGCATTACAAGTAGAGGAAATAAACGCAAAGGTAAAATGGCAAAAAAAAAAAAAGGGGGTGGGGGGGGCTTGTACTTAGGAAAATATTAAGAAAAAAACACCTGTTCAAGTGTGTAGTGAAATGCTATGCTATGCTATGCTAAGTCACTTCAGTCGTGTCCGACTCTGTGTGACCCCATAGACAGCAGCCCACCAGGCTCCCCCGCCCCTGAGATTCTCCAGGCAAGAACACTGGAGTGGGTTGCCATTTCCTTCTCCAATGCATGAAAGCGAAAAGTGAAAGTGAAGTTGCTCAGTCGTGTCTGACTCTTAGCGACCCCATGGACTGCAGCCTACCAGGCTCCTCCGTCCATGGGATTTTCCAGGCAAGAGTACTGGAGTGGTAGTGAAAGGTAAGCAAGAAATAAATCTGGAGACATAGTTAAGAGCAAGATCATAGAAACTGTTTAATACATAGCAAGGAATTTGGACTTCATCTGGATGGACATAAATATCCATTGAAATATTTTAAGCAAAGGATAAAGATTTTCATATTTTCAAATTAGAAATATACTGCTGGCTACTGCGTGGAAAATGAATTTTATAGGGCAAGCTTGGATCTAGTGAATCCAGTTAGGTACTATTGCAATAATTTAGATAAGAAAGGAAACCAGGGAAGATTTAGAAGGGATACAGAAATGGTGCAAATCTAGGAAATACTGAAGAGTTAAAACTGGCAAGATAAGATGATTGACTGAATGTGGAACATGAGGATAATGCCTAGGTTCCCAGAATGGATGACTGAGAAGGACGTGGTGTCACAATTTCAGATAAAGTATATAAAATGAGCTGATTTGGGAAGCTGAGATGATAAGTTTCATAAATGATGTGTTTAGTTATAGGTGCTTATTGTAAATTTGAAAATAAATATTAAGTAGGAAGTTGGCTATGTAAGCACAAAACTTGAAAAAAATATCTACTCTGGAAATACAGGTATTGGAGTCATCCATATGTAGACTGGAGTTAAACCTGTGCAAGTAGATAAGACCATGCAGAGAAGAGCATGTAGAGTATGAACATCTAAGCTGGAGACAGAACTGGAAAACACTAATATTTTTCCAAAGCCACTCATGTATTTTAAGCATGTTTGACAGCATCATCCTATTTCTAGTTACCAAAATCTATATGTTACCTATTGCTATGTAATGAATTATCCCAAAATTAGCAGCAGGAGGACAACAACCATTTATCATTTCATACAGTATCTGAGTGTCAATAACCTTGGAGCAGCTTGGCTGGGAGATTCTGGCTCAGGTCTTCCATGAGGTTGAATTCAAGAGATTCAATAAAGCCACAGTCATCTGAAGGTTTGATTAAGCCTACAGAATTAACTCCTAAACTTATGCACATGAATATAGGCAAGATCCTTGGGTTCCTCAATACATAGACCTTTTCATTCAATTGTATACTATAAGGTGAGACTTTTGGAGAAGGCAATGGCATCCCATTCCAGTACTATTGCCTGGAAAATCCCATGGATAGAGGAGCCTGATGGGCTGCAATGGGGTCTCTAAGAGTCGGACACTGAGCGACTTTCACTTTTCACTTTCATGCATTGGAGAAGGAAATGGCAACCCACTCCAGAGTTCTTGCCTGGAGAATACCAGGGACAGGGGAGCCTGGTGGGCTGCCGTCTATGGGGTTGTACAGAGTTGGACACAACTGAAACGATTTAGCAGCAGCAGCAAGGTGTGACTTTACCTAGCATGAGCAATGAACGGCAGAGACAGAGAGGGATGGAGAGAGGGAAGCTACAGTGTCTTTTATAAAACTTTCAGAAATGACATGCCATCATTTCTGCCATACTATATTGGTCCCACAGACCAACTCTGGGAGAATCACCCACAGGTACACAAGGATTTGAATATCAAGATTCAGTCATCACTAGGAGTCATTTGGTTGCCTGGCTACTGTAAGTACAGATCTTAATATTAACTTTTTGATTCAAATCTTCCCATCATAGAAGATGAATAGTTTCCAATTCCTCTTACATGGCTGCTATTACTATTATCTATGTGAGGCTTGGACCATAAAGAAGCCTGAGGGCTGAATAATTGGTGTTTTTGAACTGTGGTTTTGGAGAAGACTCTTGAGAGTCCCATGGACTGCAAGGAGATCAAACCAGTTAATCCTAAAGGAAATCAACCCTGAATATTCATCAGAAGGACTGATGCTGAAGCTAAAGAGCCAATATTTTAGCCATCTGATGCAAAGAGCCAACTTATTAGAAAAGACCCCAATTCTGGGAAAGATAGAAGACAGGAAGAGAAGGGGATGACAGAGGATGAAATGGATGGATGGCATCACCGACTCAATGGATGTGAGTTTTAGCAGACTCTGGGAGATGATGAAGGACAGGGAAGCCTGGTATGCTGCAGTCCATGGGATTGCAAAGAGTTGGACACGACTGAGCAACTGGACAACAACAAAGCATTTTAAGGCTAATAAGTATAAACTCTTCCAGAGGAGAAGAGTGAGTTGTTAGCTACCATCAGACTTTACATTAATTAGGCATGCTAAAAGAGTTGGACACAACTGAAGTAACTTAGCATGCATGCTAAAATGTAAGGATACATGTTACAAATCAAAGTAGAACATAACTTCCAACCCATGGGAAGATTAAAAAAGTGCAGAAGAAAAATTAATTCAATAGAAAGTAGCTAAAGAGGTAAATATAGGCCACTAGGCACAGTTTTATAGACAGGAAAAAGTTTTGTGAATTAGCTCAGTCACTGTTCACTGGCTGTTCACAGGAAAGTTACTTCTCTTTGGTTCTGGACTTTTCTAAATGACTTGGTCTAAATGACTTTTAAGGTCTCTTTCAGTCCTAATAGTCTATGAAATAAATACATGTTTTTTGAAAGTATTAGTTTGTATACACTAGAGAATATCATCACTACTTCTTTTAACTATGCATATGATTATGTGATATCTTCATGAGCATATATTCACATGAATATTTCAGCAGCATCCAAGAACAGAAAACATTGCTTTAAAGTTGCTTAATTTAAATCCCACAAATGGTGTTCCTTAATAAAGTTACTTTTTCCCCCCTTCTCTTCTTCCAAACAATTTCTTATTGCAAAACAAATTTGTCCACTATTGCATGTCTTGGTATTTAAATTAATTGAAGCAATGATTTTATAGAATGACCTGATTTAGGAAATCTTGAAATGTCCTCTAATTTCCCAAAGCTGACCTCCATACATTTTGTCTTTGTTTCATGTTGGTAAAAAGCTCTTTATTTTATCCTCACCCTAAGCTCACCTGTACCATCATAACCCTTTCCTTGAGTGAAGGCTTAACTGTTTGCCCTTTGAAGCACTTCTCCATTGCACATAATCAAAGAATAAGTAGTGTGAGTTGTCAACAGAGTAGTTAATTAAAACAAGTTCTGTTAACTATGAAGAGAAGATTTTGCTAAGCAAAAAATAAAGTAGAAAATGCAGGTGTTAACTCTCAAAATAAAATTATTTATCAGCCTTTACCTGAGGATCAACTATACCAAAATATATACAGAGAAGTTGTTACACAATGATACAAAGGGATCAGAATATTATTAAAATAACCCAAGAAAATCTGTTTATGTAGTTCTGGAGATATAAATTATAATGGTTAGAGAGATGGAAGGTTAGGAATGATAAATTATCTACTCCACGTTCTCCTTTAGAAAAAGGATGGTTTATTGTATGGTGTCCTGATACATGTCCAAATATTTGCCAAAGTTTGAATTAGCAGACCTTATGATGAGATGGCAGGAAATGGATCAAAAGAGTAATTTTGAATTTCAGCATTTTATTTTCTTCATATATCTTGACTTTACCGAATGGATAATCTACAGAAGATAGTAGAGATCAACTTAAGTAACTTAGGTTTGTTTTTGAATTGAACCTTTAGTCATAGAATTTCTAATAAATTCATAGTACTGTGATAGAAGATAAAAGATGAATATGACAAATAATTTTCAGAGAGTTTACAGGATGGATTGTGGGGGATTAGCTATGCACAGAAGCAGCCATAATATGTAGTAGAAAATTCCATATGTGCCATAATGAATATATAGATGATGTGCCATGAGAATTCAGAGGAAGGAGAAGTAACCTCCTAGAAGAAGAGAAGTCAAACTTGACCTTGGAGATGATATAATGTGAATATTCATAAGGGAATAAAGTGTATTCCTGCCTGAGCAACCCCTGGAAAATGCATGGAGTCCACAAAGCATTACAAAGTTATATTAATTAAAATAGTATCATACTCCCATAAAAACAGATGTAGATCAATGGAATAAAGAGTTCAGAAATATACCTAAACAGTCAACTAATCTTTGAAAAGGATGCCTGGAATAACAATGTGGAAAGGATAATGTCTTCAGTAAATGGTGCTGGGAAAATCAGATATCCACATACAAAAGAGTAAAATTGTAAAACTTCTAGAAGAAAACAAAAGGGAAAATACTCTTTCACATTGGTCTTGGCAATAATATTTTGGGTACAACACCAAGACAGTCAAAGAAAGCAAAATTAAACAACTGGGAATTTATCAAACTAAAACAACAAAATGAAAAGCAAACATGTGGAATGGGACAAAATATTTGCAAATTATATATTCAATAAGATGTTAATATCTATAATATATACAGAAGTCCTACAAATTAATAGCAGAAAAAACAAGTTCTGCAGTTAAAAAATGGGCAGTGGATTTGAATAGAAAATTTCCCATTGAAATCGTGATTGACTTTATTTTTGGGGGCTCCAAGATGACTGCAGATAGTGATTGCAGCCATGAAATTAAAAGATGCTTACTCCTTGGAAGGAAAGTTATGACCAATCTAGATAGCATATTAAAAAGCAGATACATTACTTTGTCAACAAAGGTCCATCTAGTCAAGGCTATTGTTTTTCAGGTAGTCATGTGTGGATGTGAGAGTTGGACTATAAAGAAAGCTGAGCACTGAAGAATTCATGCTTTTGAACTGTGGTGTTGGGGAAGACTCTTGAGAGTCCCTTGGACTGCAAGGAGATCCAACCAGTCCATCTTAAAGGAGATCAGTTCTGGGTGTTCACTGGAAGGACTGATGTTGAAGCTGAAACTCCAATACTTTGGCCACCTCATGCAAAGAGCTGACTCATTTGAAAAGACCCTGATACTGGGAAAGATTGAGCGCAAGAAGAGAAGGGGATGACAGAGGATGAGATGGTTGGATGGCATTACCAACACAACAGACATGGGTTTGGGTGGACTCCGGGAGTTGGTAATGGACAGGAAGGCCTGGCATGCTGTGGTTCATGGGTCACAAAGAGTCGGACACGACTGAACTGAACTGAACTTTCCCATTGAATACATACAAATGGCCAACATTACTATGTGATGTGAAAAGGTCACTAATTATCAGAGAAATGCAAATCAAAACTGTAATGCAATATCACCTCATACCTGTCAAAATGGCTATATTATCAAAAAATCAAGAGCTAAGAAATGCTGGTGAGGATGTGGAGAAAAGAGAACCCTTGTGCAATATAGAAATGTAAATTTTTGCAGCCATTACAGAAAAAAATTATGGAGGTTCCCCCAAAAAATTTAAAATAGAACTACTGTATGATCCAGTATTCCCATTTCTGGATGTATATCCAAAGGAGATAAGTATCTCAAAGAGATATCTGTATTGATATGTTCATTAAAGCATTATTCACAATAGCCAACATATGGAAAAACCTAAGTGTTGATAGAGGAATGGATAAAAAAGATAAGATTACAGTGGAATAATATTCAGTCTTAAAAAGGCAATTCTGTCATTTGTGGCAACACGGTTGAACCTGGAGGACATTATGCTAATAAGTCAGACACAGAAAGATAAATAATTATCTCAATTATATGTGGAATCTAAAAAAGTCAAACTCATAGAACCTAAAGTAAATTGGTGGTTACCAAGGGCTAACGGAGTAGCTCAAATGAACACTAAATGTTGGTCAAAGGCTACAAATTTTCAATTACAAAATCAATAAGTTCCGAGGATCTAATGTACAGCATGGTGACCATGGTTAATATCATACTGTATACTAGAAATTGGCTAAACAAGTAAATTTTCAATTATCTCACCACACACGAAAAGCATGGTAACTCTGTGAAGTGATGTATATGCTAGCTAACTTCATGGTGGTAATCATTTCACAATTTATACATATATTAAATCATCACATTGTATACCTTAAATATATATAATTTTATGTAATTTATACCTCAATAAAGTGGAAAATTTAAATAATGTGCTTATGATACAAAGCTAATTTAAGTTGAAATCAGATTTTTAACATAGATTTATTTATTTGAAGAATCTGACCTCATTTAATTCACTGCGCTAATACTCAGTTTTACCTCATGAAGAGTATAATGGGAAATAACGCCGAGAATACAGCAAGCACTTGTAAAATGACTTCATTTAGAAGTAATGATGATAATATTAATAATAATAATAGTAATTGCTGTTTTCGTTCAGTAGCCCACCAGGCTCCTCTGTCCATGGAGTTTTCCAGGCAAGAATACTGTAGTAGGTTGCGATTTCCTCTTCCAGGAGATCTTCCTGACCCGGGGATTAAACCCATGTCTCTTGCGACTCCTTTCCTGCATTGGGAGGTGGATTCTTTACCACTAGCACCGCCACATAAAGTGAAAATGAAAGTGAAGTTGCTCAGTCTTGTCCAACTCTTGGCGACCCCATGGACTGTAGCCCACCAGGCTCCTCCATCCATAGGATTCTCCAGGCAAGAATACTGGAGTGGGTTGCCATTTCCTTCTCCAGGGGATCTTCCTGACCCAGGGATCGAACCCAGGTCTCCCGGATTGCAGGCAGATGCTTTAACCTCTCACATAAACACGCAGAAATATATGTACACACATATATAAAATAAATTATTTTATTAAGAAAAATATTTTTCGGTACAAAAAGACAGAATTTCCTGACAATCCAGTGGTTAGGACTCTGTGCTTTCACTGTCAAGGGCCTGGGTTTGATTTCTGGTTGGGGAACTAAGATCCCAGATACAAGGCAGTGCAACCAAGAATAAAAAAATATCATTATTTTAAGGATGCTGCTTCTCCTTAATTTATAATTTTAATTCAAATCAAAAATCTAACTGGGGTTTCAATGGAACTTGACAAAAGTTAACTAAACTCTGCATGGAAGTTGAAAGGGAAAAGCATAACCATGACAACTGTGAAGAAGAAAAATTGGGAGGATGAAATGTACAGTAATTAAGATAGTTCAAGTATACTAAGTAATTACTATAGGTATAGTAATTAAGACAGTATTATATTGTTCAAGAAGTATACAGGGATGGTCTGGTGAATCAAAGATATCAAGACCTTGGGTCAGCCTCTCAAGAACCTCTTAGCCTTCCCATCAAGGTTGGAAGATAGATTACACTGCTCCTAATACATTATTCTCACTGAAAAGTATGAAGAGAAAGTATCAAGAAAGTGATACCTACAAGAACTTCCCTGGTGCCAGGTATGGGCAACATCTTGTAATGCTGGGGGCAAAACCTCACAAGGAAGAATTACTCCACTCATAATGACAATGTACTCATTGAGGAACACTGACTTAGGGTAATCATGATTCATCCTCTGGGACTGGGCATATGGCAGCTAACCTGGAGTTCTGTTAGCACTTTTCATAGGTGAAAAGACAGGCTCAATCTGAGAGAAATATATCATTTCCCCAAGCTCATATAGCTAACAAGCAGCAGCATCCAGTTTCAAACTCAGGGTTCATTGTGTTTAGTTGCTAAGTCGTGTCTGACTCTTTACGACCTCATGTACAGTAGCACACCAGGCTCCACTATCTCCTAGAGTTTGCTCAAGTTCATATTCATTGAGTTGGTGATGCTATCTAACCATCTCATCTTCTGCTTTCCCTTTCTCCTTTTGCCTTCAAACTTTCCCAGCATCAGGGTCTTTTCCAATGAGCTGGTTCTTCACATCAGGTGGCCAAAGTATTGGACCTTCAGCTTCATCATCAGTCCTTCCAATAAATATTCAGGACTGATTTCCTTTAGGATTGACTGGTTTGATCTCCTTACAGTCCAAGGGACTCTTAAGAGTCTTCTCCAACACCACAGTTCAAAAGCATCAATTCTTCAGTGCTCAGCTTTCTTTATGCTCTAACTCTCATGTCCATACAGGACTACTGGAAAAGCTACAGCTTTGATTAATACAGACTTCACTGGAAAAGTGATGTCTCTGCTTTATAATATACTGTCTAGGTTTATCATAGTTTCCAAAGAGAAAGTGTCTTTGAATTTTGTGGCTGCAGTCACCATGTGCAGTGATTTTGGAGCCCAAGAAAATTAAAATCTGTCACTGTTTCCATGTTTTCCCCTTCTATTTGTCATGAAGTGATGGGACCAGATGCCAAGATTTAGTTTTTTGAAATATGAGTTTTAAGTCAGCCTTTCACTCTTCTCTTTCACCCTCATCAAGAGGCTTTTTAATTCCTATTCACTTTCTTCCATTAGAGTGGTATCATCTGCATACCTGAAGTTGTTGACATTTCTCCTGGCAATCTTGATTCCAGCTTGTGATCATTGAAACTTCAGTGTTCATAGAAAGTCAATATATCTATCAGGAAAAAATAAGCAAGGAAACAATTTTGATTCCTATGCTTATGAATCACACACAGTGTAAAACATCTATCTCTGAATTTCCAAGTTGATAAGTTACCAACATAGAAAAACCCTTGATATCCCATGGAATTTAGTTCCTCATTGATCCTTTCATGAGTGATGAATATTAAATTCCTAGGGCCATTCTGAACCACTTAAACCTGCTTTAGAATGAATTCTGACACCCAATTTAGCTTTAAATAATCCAAGTTTTCAATACCTAATATAAGCAGAGTACTTTCACCACCGATATTTGAAACACACTTTAAAAAGCCTCAGAGTACTGAAATATGCTGTAATAATGTATAGATTGGTAAATTACATTTCCAGTTTGTCCTCAATTTCAAGAAAATACTCAGTCAAATAAACTAGCAAGGAAATAAATCAGTTTAATTATAATAAATTGCAGTTTCTCTAAATATATTTCTGGCAGCAAATAGATTCTATTATTGAGTTTTGCAATAGTAATTTAAGGGAAAACTATTCTCACTAAAGTTAGAGATGCCTGGCTTTGAACTGCTATTCCTCATCTATGTATATTATATTCCATTTTGATTCCTCCATCATGGAAAAACTATTTCCAACTTTAAGGCACTTAAGCTGATATATTTATTATGAAATTATCCATCTTGCAAATTATTTTCTCCATAGTGCTTCATTGGCTAAATTTAAGATTGCAATCTTCTATAGTATAGATAGAATAATCATGGCTCAGGTCAGAAAAAAAAAATACTGCCTTTCTAGAATTACAATAATATACCATGGTATTAAAATGAGACAAACTTTTACAACAAAAGTTTTTCCATTGGCAAAGAATTTTTCCCCCATTAGTAACATTTTATACATAATGATGATTGATCAAGCATGGTAGCTTTCTTGTGTGGTGAACAGAGCATGGGATTCAAAATCAAGATGATCTGGCTTTAAACCCCAGCTTTGATGTACTAGCTATATGACTTTTGGCAAATTGTTCAAGTTTCTAGGCTTGAGTTAATTCTTCTTCAAAGCAGAGATACAGTTCAAATTTACGAGCAGCTTATGAGTTTATAAAGTACCTAGTGCAATATCTGGCATATCATGAGCATTCAATAAATGGTAGTCATTAATAATTGAATTTTAATACTTCATCATATTATTATCATATGCTCATCTAGAACCTAGAACTGTTTCTTGATGTCCCTTGGTGGAATGCTTAATCTCAATCAATCATTAACAGATCCCTGCTAAACCTGGTAGTCAACCAATTTTCCTAAAGGTACAGGTATGTGAAGCTTATCAGGAAGCAGGGATGGTGTTATGAAGATGGATTTAAAAACATAAGAAGAATCTATAGGATTTAATGAGTTACTGAAAATTAATGGGGAAGAAAAATTAAAGAGCTTTACCAAGGAGGCTAAGGACAGAATGAGTTTACCAGCATGGTTTCATGGGTATAGATACAGTCTGACTTATCAAATTATACATTTTAAGTATGTTCAGTTCATCGTCAATTCTACCTGAAAGAAATAGCTAAAAAATGAGTTGACTTACAAAAAAAAAAAAATAGCACAAAGATGACAAATAAGAATTAAAGATTATTCATTGTATAAAGGCAACTAGGACACATTTATATATACCTGGGAAAAGTATAGCCAGGCAACATGGGGTGAAGAGCAAAATGCCCTTTCTAAGAAATCTGTAAGACAACAGGATACAAAAGGGACACCTTACAGGTGTAAGGTTATTTACTTAGGATTCTTCTTGGGGATTACAGGCAAAGTGGAGAAGTTCTCTAATACATCAGATCTCTGAATCTACAAAGTATGTATTTTGATTATCATTGATACAATTTTACCTATGACCATCTTTCTTCCTCCCCTAGATTCTCCAGTAGAAGCCATCCAGTTATTACCATATATTATAGCAACTTTTAACATTTGCATTAGGATCTTTGACAATCTGTATATTTTTTAGAGGAGCCACTGATCAAAACCACTTGCCCTGGCCAGGTACATTAGTAAGCACTTGCATGCATTATCTTTTAACAGGAGGTCCTGGTAAGGAACATTGAACTGACAAGCTACCCACCAATCAGAAGAATTCGGGAAAGGTCAAAAGGAGAGGGGAAATGCCAGTCCATATGCCCTACCAACCTCCCAAAATCCTTCTCATTGGAATCCATCTTGGCAGCAATGCATGCACCACTAGGAAGGACCATAAGTCAGAATGACTGGCCAGAGACAACCTGGAAACTAACCCCATTACCACATGGCCGAGCAATGCTCCTGGGTTCCCTTACCCTAGTGCTCTCTACCCAGGCACCCCTTCCCAATAAAATCTCTTGCTTTGTCAGCATGTGTGTCTCCTTGGACAATTCATTTCCAAGTGTTAAATAAGAGCCCACTCTTGAGCCCTGGAAGGCATTCCCCTTCCTGCAATGTTGATCACATGTTGATCACAGTATGAAATAGTCTCTGCTCATTTCACTTCAGTAATACTTAGAACCAGCAATGCTGAGCTGTGCCTGCACATTGATATGATCTGCAGAGCTGATAAATGTACCAATGCCAGGGCTTCCCTTGTGGCTCAGTCAGTAAAGAGTCTGCCTGCAATGCAGGAGACCCGGATTCAATTCCTGGGTTAGGAAGATTGCCTGGAGAAGGAAATAGCAACCCACTCCAGTATCCTTGCCTGGGAAATTCCATGAACAGAGGAGCCTGGTGGGCTACAGCCCACTGGGTTGCAAGAGTCGGATACAACTTAGCAACTAAATCACCACAACCTAAGACCACATAGACACACATATCTCTTAGTAATATCTAGACATCTAAACTGCATTTTTTAAAGCTCTCCAGGTGACTCCAAATGTATAGTGAGGCTTGAGAAATACTGATTCTTAGGCCCTAGACCATGAAGAAATTGATTATTGGTAGAAATTTAAAAATCTTTGAGGGCTCTAAGAAATGGGTTTGCAAATTTAATGAATGACATGATTCACACACACAAAATTGATACTACTATGTTTAATGGACATAGATATTTTGGGGGAAATATAAATAAAATTAACCATATTATTTGGGTCATATGAATCTTTCTGTTAAGGATTTTTTTAAATCAACTGATACTAGAATACATTAAAATCACTGAAGGCTAAGATACCTTGAACCTCTAGTTAGGACCCATCTGCTACCCATGGTGGCATTTCCTAAATAGCTTGCTAGTGTAGGGGAGCAAAATCTACCACCGCAAAATGTCTCTTTGGCATGTAGGTTGTTTCAAGCTGAAATAGTTGAGGTCCAAAAAAACCTGGACCTTCCCATTAACTTCCTTAAGAATATGAATGGAGGACCTGTTCAAGGAAGGAGCCATCAAGATAAATAACTATAGTATGGACTAGGTGTGTGCACAGGGAGGAAGCAGCTACATCTATTTGTTAAAATTCCTCTCTGGGTTCCATTGTCTCTGCCTGGCCCAAGCAAACATTTATTTACCAAACATTTGCTTTTCCATCTCCATGTCAATTACCTTCCTCCCCTTCTAAGTCCCAACCACTACCCTCAAAATCCTATTTTGTCTTTGGCTGAAGATGGTATTTAAGAAGAGGGCTTTGGCCATTTGGGGGACTTACTCAGTTCTTCTGGTTCTCTCCCATTTGTACATATTATTAAACTCTGATTTTCTCCTGCAAATCTGTCTCATTTAAATTTAGTTTTTAGACCAGCAAGAAAAACCTAGAAGGGTAGAGGAAACTTATTTTTCCTTGAGAGTTCAAAATACATTTGTAAACACTGCATATAATGTCTCTTAAAAACTTAACCATGCACAATAATACATTAAAAGCTCTAAGCCTCCCTAATTTAAAAAAAAAAAAAAGTTTCTTCAGCATTCTAAAACTTACTGTGCACAGAATCTTTTCCCCATTCCCAAGAACATATATTAATGTCCCAAAAGGCACTGTTTTCCTAAGCTATTTTCAATTCCCAACTGGGATCACTGCAGAAGGGAAGGAATAAAGAAACTCCAGATGTATGCTTTCACAATGAGTGAACTATTGCAGGTGGTACAGTTATATTTACAATGAATAATTATACACTTTCAAACGTGGTTTGCAAGGTCAAAAGGATTGAATCTTGGCTTTTTACTTTGTTTAAATGTATTTAATTTTATTTATTTATTTTAATTTAATTTAATTTAATTTAACAATTTAATTATTTAATTATTATTGTTATTAATAATAATAACAATAACGATAGCTAAACTGATGCTCAGTCATGTCTGACTCTTTGTGACCCCGTGAACTATACAGTCCATGGAATTCTTCAGGTCAGAATACTGGAGTGGGTAGCCTATCCCTTCTCCAGTGGATCTTCGGACCCAGGAATAGAACTATAGTCTGCTGCATTGTAGGCTGATTCTTTACCAGCTGAGCTGCCAGGGAAACCCATATAATGCTCCAAGCATTATTCTAAAAACATTAGAAAGTATAATAGCTAATGTTGTTATCATTTTACTTATTTTAAGGTTTATGAAACTTGTCCAAGTTCACAAATCTAATAAGCAACAGAAGTGGGTATTTAACTCAAGTCAGTAACTTCAAACTCTAATCTCTGAAAAAAATAAGCTCAGTTACACACATAGACTAGGAAACCAGATTTCAAATTTCTAACTAGTTTAGATCTAGATTTTTCAGTTCAAGAACACAAGTTCAAATCTGATGTAACCTGCAAAGAGATGAAAACTATTTATAAATAGCACTTGATGTCTTGGTAAAATGATTTAAAGAAGCATTTTTCTAACTTGTAGTGAATCTGTATTTACATTAAAACTTAAATGTAATAGTATATGCAGAATTAATTTCTGTAGAAAGAACAAAAATAGTGATATTTATACTATTAGTAGCAAATTTCAGATTTTTAAAAAACTTGTACTTTTAGTATATCAGTACTGCCTTCTACTATTATTTATAGTAGGCTTATTTGTATAGAAGAAAAAGGTGAAATTGTCAATTGTCTGACTGCTCCTTAGATCTTCTTACAAAGGATTAGGAGGATCTTGGAAACAGTGATCTAATGAATGATGTGTGTCCTAAAACAGTGAATGACTTGTCAACGATTACACATTGAGTTTTTGGATGAGCTACCCTCAAATTGACAATTATTGACTCCTGCTTCTCTACTCTTATGTCATCTGTACTTTTCCACATCCACTTCATGTATGGAAACCACAATCTTAGTAAGATTGTTGGCTATTAAAACATATTAAATTTGAATGAGGCACCAATTTTAAAAGGAAAATTTGGCCATATTTCTTCTAGATTGTATACTATATTTTCTCTCTAATTAACCTAGAATGAGAACACAGGAGCTGATAAATCCTAGTCACAATTCTATTAATAACTAATCAGGCCTAAATGTAAATTTCTGTGGTCATCCAATATGGCTTCTGCATCAACTTGTGATAGGGTGCTTTCTTCATTTGTTCAGATTTTCTTGGCATTGTCTAAAGATGCTTAAATAACACATTTCAGGAGTTACATTGATTGTAGACAGTGGATTGATGATGATCCAAGAAAATGTTAAAATAAGGCATTTAACTCACCAACTTCCTCTCAAATATAAATAGAATGACAAATTTAAATCAGTAGTGGAAGCTTGAAGGCATATTTCTGGTGGGAGTATAAATAAGTACCGTTTGAAAGGAAAGCTGGAAATTCACTTTGTTTAAAAGCCCCCAAAACAGTAATCATATATCAATTGTACTCTTACTAAGTTATACTAAAAAATAATCCAATAAGGTAAAAAATGGAAACATTTCCATCACAGTTTTGATCTTATATAGCTGGGGCTGACATACAAAATACTTAAATAACAGAAATTTATTTATCACAGCTCTGGAGCTTGGAAACCCAAGATCAAGGTGCCAGCTTATTTGTTTCCCAGTGAGAACCACTTCCTGTCTTGTAGAAGGCCACTTTCTTACCAAGCACTTGCATGGTCTTTCCTAGATGAGTACATGCAGAAAGTGAGAGAGAGAGAGTGAGCCCTCTGGTGGTTCTTCCTCCTTTTGATTGGAGCATTAACCTCATCATATGGCCCCACCCTCAGGAGTTTATCTTACCCTAATTATCTCCCAAAGGCCCACCTCCAAATAGCATCATAGTGGGGATTAGGGCTTCAATACGTATGTGAATTTAGGAAGCACACAATTCAGTCCACAGCAGGTTTATTATATACAAAAAAAACTTGGAAATAAATTAAAATGTTTAACTAATTCTAATTCTATTTTAGAAGGGCAATTACTATTGATAGCAAAAAATGTTCACAAAATTTGGGCTTTGTTTTCATATAAGTATGTTCATTTTTGTATTCTAGTTTCATAAATACATAGTTTGTATTATAATAATCAGAGTTCAAATGTATATTTTATTATATTTTACTAATATTTTTTAGACTTTTACTCTGTCAAGATTCCCCACATCAGTCATATGTTATGAAATAAGGCAGTACAATATAATTTTGTAATATGTTTATTCATATATGTGTTAGGTTAAAAATCAAGATATAGACCAGAATTTGCTGCATGAATCAACCTATGTAAAATATTTATGTACATTCATGTGTATATACTCAGACATTTCTGAAAGTGCATAAAATATAATGCTGAAGGTAGAGTGGGGAATAGGATTGGAATGTTACATTGCAAAGGAAACGATATTTTTAAGAATTCTTTGAATTGTTTTAAAATTTTACCATAGGAACATGTATTTCCAACTAAAAATGACTGTAAACAATCATATACAAAGACAACCAAGACTTGAGGTACTCTTGCCCAGAAAGTCTCATAGCTTCTTCCTTGACCTCTTTCTGGTTTTTCTCTAATGCCACTTTCTCCATAAGTTCCTCTTTGAGAACTCTATTTAAAACTGAAACTTTCTCCACGTACACTGCCATATTCTCAATCCTCATTCTTGTTTTGATTTGATTTGTTTATGATTATAAACATACTGAAAGACTTCCTTATAGCTCAGATGGTAAAGAATCTGCCTGAAATGCAGGAGACCTGGGTTCAATCCCTGGGTCGGGAAGATCCCCTGGAGAGGGAAATGGTAATTCACTGCAGTATTCTTGCCTGGAGAACCCCATGGACAGAGGAGCCTGTGGGCTACAGTCCATGGGGTTGCAAAGTCAGACACGACTAAGCAACTAACGCACATGTACCCTGCAACCTTGTAAAACTGAAAACTCTATTTTTTACTTCTTTTCAGTTCAGTTCAGTCTCTCAGTCATGTTCAACTCTTTGCGATCGCGTGGACTGCAGCACCCCAGACTTCCCTGTCCATCACTAACTCCCGGAGCTTACTCAAACTCATGCCCATTGAGTCAGTGATGCCATCAAACCATCTCATCCTCTGTCGTCCCCTTCTCCTCCCGCCTTCAATCTTTCCCAGCATCAGGGTCTTTTCCAAGGAGTCAGTTCTTCGCATCAGGTGGCCAAAGTATTGAAGTTTCAGTTCCAGCATCAGTCCTTCCAATGAATATTTAGGACTGATTTCCTTTAAGATGGACTGGTTGGATCTCCTTGTAGCTCAAGGGACTCTCAAGAGTCTTCTCCAACATCACAGTTCAAAAGCATCAATTCTTCAGGACTCAGCTTTCTTTATAGTCCAACTCTCACATCCATACATGAATACTTGAAAAACAATAGCTTTGACTAGATGGACATTTGTTGGCAAAGTAATGTCTATTCTTTTTAATATGTTTTCTAGGTTGGTCATAGATTTTCTGCCAAGTAGCAAGCGTCTTTTACCTCCATGGCTGCAGTCACCACCTGCAGTGATTTTGGATGACACAACCCTTATGGCAGATGACACCACCCTTATGACAGAAAGTGAAGAAGAACTAAAGAGCCTCTTGATGAAAGTGAAAGAGGAGAGTGAAAAAGTTGTCTTAAAACTCAACCTTCAAAAAACTAAGATCATGGCATCTGGTCCCATCACTTCATGGCAAATAGATGGGGAAGCAATGGAAACAGTGACAGACTTTATTTATTTCTTTTACTTATTATCTGTCTCCATCCCTTGTTTATATAAATTGACTTTGGTTGGTTTTGTTAATGCTATATCCCCAAAGCCTAGAACAGTGCCTGACACATTTTAGGTGTTTTCCAAATATGTGCTGAATGAATGAAAGAAAATATATTGTATTAGCTATCATGGGTGGCTATCACAAAGAACCACAATCTGAATGGCTTAAACAACAGAAATTTGTTGTCTCATATTTTTGGAGGCTATAAGTCTGAGATCAAAGTTTCTGCAGGGTTGATTCTTTGTGAAGCCTCTGAAGGAAGAATCTGTTCCAGGACTCTTTTCTCGACTTAAAGATGGCTGCCTTATACCCGTGTCTGTTCACATTATCTTCCTTCTATGCCTATCTCTGTGTCCAAATTTCCCCTTTTTAAAAGGACGTAAGCCAAATTTTTGTGATCCACACAGTCAAAGGCTTTGGCATAGTCAATAAAGCAGAAATAGATGTTTTTCTGGAACTCTCTTGCTTTTTCGATGATCCAGTGGATGTTGGCAATTTGATCTCTGGTTCCTCTGCCTTTTCTAAAACCAGCTTGAACATCTGGAAGTTCACGGTTCACGTATTGCTGAAGCCTGGCTTGGAGAATTTTAAGCATCACTTTACTAGCATTTGAGATGAGTGGAATTGTGCGGTAGTTAGAGCATTCTTTGGCATTGCCTTTCTTTGGGATTGGTATAACATCTGACCTTTTCCAGTTCTGTGGCCACTGCTGAGTTGTCCAAATTTGCTGGCATATTGAGTGCAGCACTTTCACAGCATCATCTTTCAGGATTTGAAATAGCTTAACTGGAATTCCATCACCTCCACTAGCTTTGTTCGTAGTGATGCTTTCTAAGGCCCACTTGACTTCACATTCCAGCATGTCTGGCTCTAGGTCAGTGATAACACCATCATCATTATCTGGGTCATGAAGATCTTTTTTTGTACAGTTCTTCTGTGTATTCTTGCCACCTCTTCTTAATATCTTCTGCTTCTGTTAGGTCCATACCATTTCTGTCCTTTATTGAGCCCATCTTTGCATGAAATGTTCCCTTGGTATCTCTAATTTTCTTGAAGAGATCTCTAGTCTTTCCCATTCTGTTGTTTTCCTCTATTTCTTTGCATTGATCGCTGAAGAAGGCTTTCTTATCTCTTCTTGCTATTCTTTGGAACTCTGCATTCAGATGGTTATATCTTTCCTTTGCTCCTTTGCTTTTCACTTCTCGTCTTTTCACAGCTATTTGTAAGGCCTCCCCAGACAGCCATGGAGAAATTCTGAAAGAGATGGGAATGCCAGACCACCTGACCTGCCTCTTGAGAAACCTATATGCAGGTCAGGAAGCAACAGTTAGAACTGGATATGGAATGACAGACTGGTTCCAAATAGGAAAAGGAGTACATCACTGGTTCCAAATAGGAAAAGGAGTACATCAAGGCTGTATATTGTCACCCTGCTTTTTTAACTTATATGCAGAGTACATCATGAGAAATGCTGGGCTGGAAGAAGCACAGGCTGGAATCAAGATTGCCAGGAGAAATATCAATAACCTCAGATATGCAGATGACACCACCCTTATGGCAGAAAGTGAAGAGGAACTCAAAAGCCTCTTGATGAAAGTGAAAGTAGAGAGTGAAAAAGTTGGCTTAAAGCTCAACATTCAGAAAACGAAGATCATGGCATCTGGTCCCATCACTTCATGGGAAATAGATGGGGAAGCAGTGTAAACAGTTTCAGACTTTATTTTTTGGGGCTCCAAAATCACTGCAGATGGTGATTGCAGCCATGAAATTAAAAGACACTTACTCCTTGGAAGCAAAGTTATGACCAACCTAGATAGCATATTGAAAAGCGGAGACATTACTTTGCCAACAAAGGTCTGTCTAGTCAAAGGTATGGTTTTTCCAGTAGTCAGGTATGGATGTGAGAGTTGGACTACGAAGAAAGCTGAGCACTGAAGAACTGATGCTTTTGAATTGTGGTGTTGGAAAAGACTCTTGAGAGTCCCATGGACTTCAAAGAGATGCAACCAGTCCATTCTAAAGGAGATCAGTCCTGGGTATTCTTTGGAAGGAATGATGCTAAAGCTGAAACTCCAGTACTTTGGCCACATCATGTGAAGAGCTGACTCATTGGAAAAGACTCTGATGCTGGGAGGGATTGGGGGCAGGAGGAAAATGGGACAACAGAGGATGAGATGGCTGGATGGCATCAGTGACTCGATGGATGTGAGTTTGAGTGATCTCCAGGAGTTTGTGATGGACAGGGAGGCCTGGTGTGCTGCAGTTCATGGGGTCGCAAAGAGTCGGACACAACTGAGCAACCGAACTGAACTGAACTGAAGCCAAATTATATTGGGGCCCACATTAAGAAACTCATTTTAACTTGATTACCTCTTTAAAGATCCTGTCTACAATTAAGATAACATTATGAGGTACTAGAAGTTAGAACTTCAACATATGAGTTTTGAGGGGACACAATTCAATGTACAATATACATCTGTGTTAATGGCTTTCTTTTTAATTTTTCTGTATTTTTCAAATTTTAAAATAATGAGAATGTTTATACATTTTTTATCAGATAGTATAATAATTTATTTTATTTTTATCAAGTAATACATACTAGGGTAAAAAAATCAAATTAAAACTTTCAATGAATAAAGAGCAAGAGTTCCCTTCCCAAGGTTTTGCCCATGCCTCTACTTTACAGAGGCAATTAATTGCAAAATCTTAAAAAGATTTTTTTGGTTACCTCTATATATCAAAATATGATTTAATATTCATTTATATATCAACTTTAAACATCATCCATGAACTTCCTGTTATGAAAAAAGAAGTTTAACACATTTATATCCTCTACCTCTTCTTCTGACATATCCCAGTTGAAGTCCCTCTGTTTTAAGTTACCTTAGTGACATCAAATAATGTACTTAAATCTACATTTCTTATTCCACCAAATGCAGTGTATCTTTCTTTCCTATCTGTTTTTCTCTAATAATCACATATGTTTTGCTATCTTAAGCCATAACTAAAGACACTAAGGCAGTTTACTACCCTAACCACTGTGCTTACATTTGTGTAAAGCTTGTGTCCTTTCTACTAAGACTTATAATTGGAGAGTCCCTAGCTGTGAAATATCATGGGCATCTGTGTTTTACTTCCAAGCTTAGCATTTTAGAGGTTACTGAATAATGTAGATCCTTTTTAGTGGTGCCACCTTCTCTGGGGTAGGTCTAGCATTTTGATGTGCCATATGTGATGCTGCTGGAAATTTTTGAGCTTTTCTATTGTACCATCACCATGTCTGTTATCTGCCTTTGGCTAGATTCCTGGAATCTGCCGGCATTTGCTTCATTCTGACCTGGTTGCTCTCTCTAGGTCTGCCACAGTGGTCATTTTGGGCTTCTCATCGCTATTTCTTACAATATGCAATGTTGCATGAATCTGTGTAATCTCCTTGCATGACTGTCTTGTCATATAGAGCACATCTTCTGGCTCCCTCCAAAGAAAGGGTACAGGAGAGGGGCATGATTAAGTCCTTTAAGTTCAGAAACTTTCATTGGATCCCATACTTGAATATTACATTTGATGAGCACAGAAATCTAAGTTGAATTTCATTTTCCCTCAGAACCTCAAAGGCATGAATATCTTTGTATGCTATCATCTAGTATTGCTTGGGAGAAATCTGATAACATGTGATGCCTCTCTTTTGTGATGTTAACTTCTTTTCAGCCTTCTCTTTTTTTTTTTCCCTACTGATGGAAATTTTACCACAAGGTTTGATGTGGGTCTTTCTTTAATTTGCTGGATATTCAGTTGGCCCTGTTAATCTGGAGACTTAAACCTGAATAAGGAAAATATACGTAAGGGTGTGTGTGTGTGTGTGTGTGTGTATACATATGTATATATATATACATACATAATAGTTAGAAATGGACATGGAACAATGGACTGGTTCTAAATTGGGAAAGGAGTACATCAAGGTTGTATATTCTCACTCTGCTTGTTTAATTTATATGTGAAATGCCAGACCAGATAAAGCACAAGATTCAAGCAAGATTGAAGGCAATCAAGATTGCCAGGAGAAATATCAATAACCTCAGATATGCAGATGATACTAGCCTTACAGCAGAAAGCAAAGAGGAACTAAAGAGTCTCCTGATGAAAGTGAAAGAGAAGAGAGAAAAAGCTGGTTTAAAATTCAACAATCAAAAAACTAAGATCATGGCATCCAATCCCATCACTTCATGGCAAATAGATGGGGAAACAGTGAAAATAGTGACTGAGTTTATTTTCTTGGGCTCTAAAATCACTGCAGATGGTGACTGCAGTTATGAAATGAAAAGACGCTTGCTCCTTGAAAGAATAGCTATGACCAACGTAGACAGAATATTAAAAAGCAGAGACATTACTTTGCTGATAAAGGCCCATATGTCAAAGCTATGGTTTTTTCCATTATTCATGTATGGGTTGGAGAGTTGGACCATAAAGAATGCTGAGCACTCAAGAATTGATGCTTTTGAACTATGGTGTTGGAGAAGACTCTTGAGAGTCCTTTGGACAGCAAGGAGATCAAATCATCCTAAAGGAAATCAACCCTGAATATTCATTGGAAAAATTGATGCTGAAGCTTAAGCGCCAATACTTTGGTCACCTGATGTGAAGAGCTGACTCATTGGAAAAGACCCTGTTGCTGGGAAACACTGAAGGTAGGAAGAGAAGGGGACAACAGAGGATGAGATGGTTGTATGGAATCATCGACTCAATGGACAGGAGTTTGAGCAAGCTCCAGGAGATGGTTAAGGACAGTGAAATCTGGCATGTGGCAGTCCATGAGATTGCAAAGAGTTGGACACAACTGAGAGACTGAAGAAGAAGAACAACAACAATGTGCATTTGTATTGTTTAAATTTTTTTACTATATATATATATATATATATATATTTTTTTTTTTTTTTTTTTTTTAAGCTGCACCTCATGGCATGCAGAATCTTAGTTCCTCAACCAGGGATCAAGCCCATGCCCCCTGCATTGGGAGCATCTAGTCTTAATCACTGGACTGTCAGTTAAGTCCCTACTATTATTTCAATATGGTCAATCTACAATCTTCCTCTAGTAGTCTACATTGTTTCTTTTAGTCCTACCATTTCCATTGAAAGCTGACTATCTAGACAATATCCTATATCTGATATGAATCAGGATTCTGATGAAATAGGTTTACATTTCATATAACTGACTTGTTTTCCTTTAACATGGTTTATGATAATTTTTTCAAAAGCAGAGACACTACTTTGCCAACAAAGGTCTGTCTAGTCAAGGCTATGGTTTTTCCAGTGGTCATGTATGGATGTGAAAGTTGGACTGTGAAGAAAGCTGAGTGCCGAAGAATTGATGCTTTTGAATTGTGGTGTTGGAGAAGACTCTTGAGAGTCCCTTGGACTGCAAGGAGATCCAACTAGTCCATTCTAAAGGAGATCAGTCCTGGGTGTACTTTGGAAGTAGTGGTGCTGAAGCTGAAACTCCAATACTTTGGCCACCTCATGCAAAGAGTTGACTCATTGGAAAAGACTCTGACACTGGGAGGGATTGGGGGTAGGAGGAGAAGGGGACGACAGAGGATGAGATGGCTGGATGGCATCACTGACTCGATGGACATGAATTTGGGTAGACTCTGGGAGTTGGTGATGGACAGGGAGGCCTTGCATGCTGCAGTTTATGGGGTCACAAAGAGTCAGACACGACTGAGCGACTGAACTGAACTGATAAGTGACTTAAGTATTCTTTTAAATAATACATGTTTCTTTATATTAGAATCTCTTTCACATGAAAGGAGCATTACACCTCTTAAATCTGAAAACAATTACACTCTTCTCATTCTAGGGTTACACAGAAATTAACAACAGTTTAAAAAAGGAAAACTTGATAAAAACCAAAAAACACCGCTTGTACTTCTTGCCCTCCTCAGAAATACAATTTGCTTTTCTCCTTGTGTAGCACATCTCTGAACTATATTTTAGATCATGGGGTTTTATGTGGCAACAAAATATTCCCTAACATCATTAGAGTGCTAGAGAGAAACATCGACCACACCAATTATAAAAGAAAACAGATCAGTGTTTACATCTATCTAGCAAAACAGTCAAAGAAGAAGCATAATGAGAATTTGTCTAGTAGCATCATTTTTCTTCCAAAGTTGGGGAATATTATTACCCTAGTTACTAATGTTAAGAACTTTGAAGTTGTTCTACAACCCTCTATATGATTTCCCAAGTTAATTTGGAACCAATTCTGCCTCTAAAACCCAATCATACTTTATCTTCTCACATTCTCATGGTAATACTTATATTCAGCCCTCATCATTTCTGTGGTAACTTGACCAGTCACTCCCTAGTCCAATTGCTACCACAGTGGTTTTGCAATAGGGCCTGCTTGCCCACTCCACACTTATATTAAAGACTGAGGTTCATTGAGCAAACACTTATGATGTACTTATTCTGTCCAAGATCTTGAGATGGCTGTTAGTAAATCAAATACAAGGTACACCTTTGTTTAGAGCAGGGATTTAGTTCCAGAAGGAGGCTAACTTACTATTATTGTAAACCCTATGATGCTATCTATATGCTAAGGATACAAGCTAAATAAAATAGCCAAACCTCTAGACTTGCTGCATTATGTAGCTCACAGTGTAAAGGAGAAGACAGACAAGGAAAAGACTACTACAATAGAAGGCAAGGACTATGAAGATAAAGTAAATAAAGGGTGTACTTAAGAGATTACAAGAAGGGGGACTGCCTAGGGCAATAAGGAGATGGAGGAAGATTTCTTTAGGGACATGTTTGAGCTGAGACTGAAAGATAAGGAAGAGTTTGTCAACTGAAGAGAGAGGAAAATGAGCATGCAAGGAAGAGGGGATAACATGTACAAAGACCTTGAGTGGGGAGAGAGGACGGAGTCTTTGAGAACTAGAAAAAAGTCAGCATGGCTTATGGGAAGATATGAAAGGGGTAGTGGAATAAGATGAGGCTAGAGATCTTAGCTATTAAAATATAGAGGATGAACTGGACAAGGAGTCAGAGTGGACTCAGGAAGATGAGACACGAGCTTGTTGTTATGGTCAAGACAGAAGATGAAAGGACAATAACACTAGAGACTGAGGCAGGCAACAAAACCTACAAAATGGTAAGTGGGATAGAGAGGAGGAAACGGAGAAATTCTGTGATCCAGTGAACATGGAAATGCCAAGTGTTCTTCCAGAATGCTGGATCTATGATGGCATGACTAATTGTGTTTCCTCCAAATAGTGGACTGAAGTTTCTGAAATAATCTATGCCCTGGTCAGGATTTGTTTAGAAAATTATTTTGCATGTAAAGACCACTGATGGCTCTTGCTCAGAAAAAAGAAAGCAGAAACTGAAAAATAGAATTTGCATTACTTGTATGTAGAGGATTTACCCAAATGATAATCATATGCTGAGAGTGCCTAGCACAGCACATAAAATATGCTTAAGCATGCTTTTGGAACCAGGTTAAGAGTAATAACCTGGAGAAATACTGAAATGGTGTCATAAGGAACCTTACTCCATTTATGCTGTTTGCCCCACCTCCTGTCTTTCTTTCTGCTCCATGTCTGGGCCAGCTGATAGAGAGAGAGAGCACACTGGTTCTCTCCCTAGCCACAGAGTTAGTCAGGGTCTCCTGCTCCCACTTTTCCTAAAGCCACTCAAGCCATTCTGAGACCTGCTTAGTGCTTGCCTTGCTCTCTTCAGTACCTTGTGAGTAATAACTATCTTCACAAGTTTGTAGTGGCTATGTGACATCAGTAGTCTTGACATCCAAACGGATTTTGATGGGGGTCTGTCTGGAGTCCACAGATGGAACATAACAGCTTGGAACTTGGAGACAGTTAGTGTTTACCCGATATTTCATAATCTCCACTACAATTTCCAGGCATTTGGTTGGGAGCCATAGAAATAATTTTGGCCTAATGGACTGTTAGTAAAAGTAAATGTGTCATTTCCAGGCTGAGGCATTTAAAAATCAGACTTCTATTCCCATGACAATGCAACCTTAGAGGCCACCGTGGGTGGTGATGAAGGAGGGCTCTGTAACCTGAACAGATTGTACTGTGAGCAAGAAATAAACTACTGTGTTAAATCAGTGCAGTTTACCTGTTTCTGTAGCAAAGATTATACTAATCTAATTAATGCTTATTGAATGGACCAATTCAGCAATGTACAGATTTATAGTCCAATTCTATAAATTAATGTTCAAAATATTTCACTGAAAACCATTTATCATTAAACGTGGACACAGCTGTATGATATAATTGTTTTATTTTCATGGCATTCACTTAAAAAGGGAAACAATGATATATGTCATAAATAGGTAAATATATCTCCTCAAATTAACTTTTCACTAAATTTCTTTTGAGATACTGACATCTGAAGTCATCAAATAAAAATAACAAATAAAAATATCTATCTATTGTACTTCATTATCAATCTAAGTTCAATAATTGTAATTTCCTACATGGTTCATTTTGGGCAAAGGCTGACAGAACAAGAGAACACACTGATCATAGCAAACATCCTTTCCCAACAACACAAGAGACGACCCTACACACGGACATCAATAAATGGTCAAAACTGAAATCAGACTGATTATATTTGTTGTAGCCCAAGATGGAGAAGCTATATAGTCAGCAAACCTGGAGTGGACTGTGGCTCAGATCATGAACTGCTTATTACAAAATGCAGAATTAAATTGAAGTACGGAAAACCACTAAGGCATTCAGGTATGATCTAAGTCAAATACTTTATGATTATATAATGGAGGTGACAAATGCAAGGGATTAGATCTGATAGACAGAGTGCCTGAAGAACTATGGATGGAGGTTCATAACAATGTACAGGAGGTAGTGACCAAAACCATCCCACAGGAAAAGAAATTCAAGAAGGCAAAGTGGTTGTCTGAGGAGGCTTTAAAAATATCTGAGAAAAGAAGATAAGAGAAGGCAAGGAAGAAAGAGAAAGATATACCCAATTGAATGCAGAGATTCAGAGAATAGCAAGGAGAGATAACAAAGCCTTCTTAAGTGAACAATGCAAAGAAATAGAGGAAAACAATAGGATGGGAAAGACTAGAGATCTCTTTAAGAAAAGTGGAGACACAAAGGGAATATTTCATGCAAGGATGGGCTCAATAAAGGACAGAAATGGCAGGGATCTAAGAGAAGCAGAAGAGATTAACAAGAGGTGGCAAGAATACACAGAAGAACTATACATAAAAGGTCTTAATGACCTGTACAACCACAATGGTGTGATCACTCGCCTATAGCAAGACATCCTGGAATGTGAAGTCAAGTGGGCCTTAAGAAGCATCACTACGAACAAAGCTAGTGGAGGTGATGGAATTTCAGCTGAGCTATTTCAAATCCTAAAAGATGATGTTGTTAAAATGCTACAGTCAATATGTCAGCAAATTTGGAAATCTCAGCAGTGGCCACAGGACTGGAAACGTCAGTTCTCATTCCAATCCCAAAGAAGAACAATGCCAAAAATCTTCAAACTACCATACAATTGCGCTCATTTCACATGCTAACAAGATTATACTAAAAATCCTTCAAGCTAGGCTTATGCAGTACATGCACCTAGAACATCCAGTTGTGCAACCTGGATTTAGAAAAGGCAGAGGAACCAAAGATCAAATTGCCAACAACCATTGGATCATAGAGAAAGCAAGGGAAGTCCAGAAAAATATATCTGCTTCATTAACTACTCTAAAGCCTTTGACTGTGTGGATCAAAATAAACTGTGGAAAATTCTTAAAGAAATGGGAATACCAGACCACATTACTTATCTCCTGAGAAACCTATATGCAGGACAACAAGCAATAGTTAGAACCAGACATGAGACAATGGACTTGTTCAAAATTGGGAAAGGAGTACGACAAGGCTGTATATTGTCATCGTGCTTATTTAACTTCCATGCAGAGTATATCATGTGAAATGCCTGCTGGATGAAGCACAAGCTGGAATCAAGATTACCAGGAGAAATATCAATAACCTCAGATATGCAGATGATATCATTCTAATGGCAAAAAGTGAAGAGGAACTAAGAAACCTCTTGCCGAGGGTAAAAGAGGAGAGTAAAAAACTGGTTTAAAACTCAGCTTTTCAAAAACAAAGATCATGGCACCTGGACCCATCACTTCATGGCAAATAAAAAGGAAAACATGGAAATAGTGACAGATTTTCTTTTCTTGGGCTCCTAAATCACTGCAGATGGTGGCTGCAGCCATGAAATTAAAAGACGCTTGCTTCTTGGAAGGAAAACTATGACTAACCTAAATAGCATATTAAAAAGCAGACATCACTTTGCTGACAAATGTTCCTATCATCAAAGCTATACTTCTTCCAGTAGTCATGTACAGATATGAGAGTTGGACCATAAAGATGGCTGAACACTGAAGAATTGATGCTTTCAGATTGTGGTGCTGGAGAAGCCTCTTGAGAGTCCCTTGGAATGCAAGGAAATTTTCAAAGCAGTCAATCCTGCTGCTAAGTCAC
The DNA here is from genome assembly GCF_055505025.1 of Bos grunniens. Taxonomy (NCBI): domain Eukaryota; kingdom Metazoa; phylum Chordata; class Mammalia; order Artiodactyla; family Bovidae; genus Bos; species Bos grunniens. The sequence continues at coordinate 117,062,009 of NC_141194.1, read as the reverse complement.
TTCAGTCGTGTCCGACTCTGTGTGATCCCACAGATGGCAGCCACCAGGCTCCCCCGTCCCTGGGATTCTCCAGGCAAGAACACTGGAGTGTGTTGCCATTTCCTTCTCTAATGCATGAAAGTGAAAAGTGAAAGGGAAGTCGCTCAGTCGTGTCCGACTCTTAGCGACCCTATGGACTGCAGCCTACCAGGCTCCTCCATCCATGGGATTTTCCAGGCAAAGTACTGGAGTGGGGTGCCATTGCCTTCTCTGGCAGTCAATCCTAAAGGAAATCAATTCTGAATACTGATTGGAAAGACTGATGCTGAAGCTGAAGCTCCAATACTTTGGTCATCTGATGCAAAGAACCAACTCATTGGAAAAGACTCTGATGCTGGGAAAGACTGAGGGCAGGAGGAGAAAGGAAAGACAGGGTGAGATGGTTGGGTGGCATCACTGACTCAATGGATATGAGTTTGAGCAAACTCCAGGAGATAGTGAAGGACAGGGAAGACTGGTGTGCTACAGTCCATGGGGTCTCAAAGAGTCAGACACAACTTAGGGACTGAACAACAGCAAAACATGATACTATTAAGCAGTAGGATATTTACTTATGGGCTTCCCTGGTGGCTTAGTCAGTACAGAATCCACCTGCAATGCAGGAGACCCGTTTGATCCCTGATTTGGGAAGATCCCCTGGAGGAGGGCATGGCAACCCATTTCAGTATTCTTGCCTGGAGAAACCCCATGAATAGAAGAGCCTGGCAGGCTACATTTCATGGGATTGCAAAGAGTCATGCACAACTGAGTGACTAAGCACACATATTTACTTATACTCGAATTGTATGCCCTCAAAATGTTAGACATAACATTGAAATTACTGTATAGTGATTTACATGTAATGTTTCAGTCTGAGTTTAATCTTAAATTTAAGGGGAAAATGAGTTTTAGAGAAGAGTAAATAAAACCAAATGCTTCCTACAATGTAATTAAGTCTATTATTTGTAGTATTCTATCACAGTTTATGTTTCAACAATCATTTTTCATATTTACTTTGATGGTAAATAATCTGCCTGAAACGCAAGAGACCCAAGTTCAATCCCTGGGTCGGGAAGATCCCCTGGAGAAGGGAATGGCAACCCACTCCAATATTCTTGCCTGGAGAATTTCATGGACAGAGGAGCCTAGCCAGCTACATTCCATGGAGTCACAAAGAATTAGACACAACTGAAGTGACTAAAAGACAACACAGACACTTCAACACTGTACAATTGAAATTTTCTTTGCTTACAGAAAGATTTTTTTTAAACTTCAAACTTACAATTTTGATCAATGATGTTCAAACATTTTGTTGATATGCTTGACTCAAACACATTGATATATATTCTCTTCCCCAGGACACAGGGTATTGATCAAGCATGAAATAATTATTACAGTAGAGTATATATCTAATTATTCTAATACTATTTAAACTCCATACCTGAATTAAGGAAGTAATTCTGCCTTTAGACACATATCACAAAACAATGTTTAAATGACTGTTTTACTCTGGGTTGTCTATTTTGGTGTAACATAGATTTTGTTATTTATTTCTTATCAGCTTTGAGTCCCTGTTGCCTCCTCTCCTAACCTTGCCTGATAGTATTTTAAAATCATTGTCTGTCTTAACTTGTATTCTAATCATTCTGTATTCATCTTTGTCATAACATTTTTCTACTTTTGTTTCACTTTATCATTTTTTTTTCTGCTTTTCCTTTCCAAAATACTCACTGGTAACTAGCACGAATCACCATCTGCTTTTTGCTAGGCAGCACGCTTTCATTTCTTTTATAAAAATTTTCCATTGTGGCTCTGTGTTCATTTCTTAGTCCCACTCATATTCAGTGAACATTCTGAGCTCCTTCCACAAGGCACAGAGGTAAAATTAAACCTCCTTATTATAACCCTGTGCTTGGGGCAAATTAATTCTATTTACATGGTACTGAGACATGTAACTATGATTTCCTAGATGTGTCATACACATAGTCATCTTTGCTTCAGTGCTTCTCAAACTAGGTCATAATTTCTAGCTATTATGCTCAGAAGTTATCCCTGTAGGAAAAAAAAAAAAAAAACTACCAATCTTTCTCAGTTTTCCATAATCAACCCCTTTCCTGTGTATCTCTAGACTCATTCTCTACACTCTCTCTGACACATATTATAGTTCACCAGATCTCTAATGGCATTTCATACCTCTGCACTTTCACACATGCTGTCCCCACTGTCTTTCACACATGCTGTCCCCACTGTCTAGCATTCCTTTCTATGGCTTTCCACCTGAAAATACCCATTGTTTAAGATTCAAGTATCACCTCCTCTGGAAAGCATTCCCTGTTGTTTCCTAAATCTGGTCGGGATGTCCTTCTCTTTACCCCCAATGCATCCTGCATCCCTCCTCAAAGTACTTACCACATGGTGCTATCTTTTTCTTATTTGTCTTCCCCACTAGGATTATAGTCTTTCAGGGTAGGTACTGGGCCTTTTATCATTACATATAGAAGCTAATCTGGTATATGACTCATACTCATATATACTCATACTCATATTCAAACAGCACTCATATATACTCATACTCAAACAGTAAACTATATATATATATATATATATATATATATATATATATATATATAATGACTGATTTCAGACTGCCTATGGTCTTACCTGATGGCTCAGTGGTAAAGAATCCACCTGCAATGCAGGAAACCAGGGTTCAATTCCTGGGTTGGGAAGATTCCCTTGAAAAGGAAACAGCAACCCACTCCAGTATTCTTGCCTAGAGAATCCCTGGGACAGAAGAGACTGACTGTTTACAGTCCATGGGGTCACAAAGATTCAGACACGACTGAGCAACTAACACTTTCACTTTCATTCTTTACTTACTTTGAAAACACAGTATCATGTCATTCTAGGGTAAAAAATAACAGCACATGTATTCATTTTTTAAATTAAAGTGAATTAAACCATATTTGCTTTTTTATTGTACAAAAACCACATTTTATAAATCTCTCTGAACAATTTAGAAGTGTGCATTATCATATTGTTAACTGAATATACACTATTGTACAAAAAATCTCGAACAAACTCATCTCGTGTGACTAAAACTCTACACCCATTGAATAGCAACTCTCCATTTTCCCTCCTCTCCCAGGCTTTGGCAACCACTATCCCTTCTGTTTTTATGAGCTTTATCACTTTAGATACCTGATATAAGTGGAATCATGCAAAATCTCCCTTTTTGTGACTGACTTATTTTACTTAGCATAATACTCAAAAGTAGAATTTCTGGGTTTGCATTAGTATGCTATATTGTCAAAATTAATGAACCAGTATTGATACATTATTATTAAAGTAAGTTCATACTTCACTCACATTTCTTCAGTTTTCCCTAGTGTCCCTTTTCTGCGCTAGAATCCCATCAGCATTCCACGTTGGATTTACTAATCATGCCTTCTTAGGCTTCTTGTGGTTGTGACAGTTTCTTGGACCTTTCTTGTTTTAGATGACCTTAACAGTTTTGAGGAGTACTAGTTAAGTACTAATACTTTGTAAAATGTTCTTCAATTGGTATTTTCCTGATGTTTTCCTCACAAATAAACTGAGGTGATATGTTCTGGGGAGTTCGACCACAGAGGTAAAGTGCCATTCTCATCACATCATATCATGGGCACATACTAGCAACATGACTAAATGTTGATGTTGACATTGATCACCTGGCTGATGTAGTGTTTGTAAGTTTTCTCCACTGTAAAATAACTCCTTTTTTCCCTCCCTTTGTATGCTGCAATCTTCAGAAGACAGTCACAACTCACATTTAAAGAATATGGAGTTATGGCCAAATTCTTACAGGTGGATTACATAAGTTATTTGGAACTATTCAGCATGAAAGATTTGTCTTTTCTCTGCCAAATTTATTTATCCAACCATTTATTTACATAAACATAGACTGATGAGTATTTATTTTATACTTTCGGGTATAATTCAGTACTAATTTATTAGTTTCTGAAACTGTTCCAGCTTTAGTCATTTCAGTTGGCTCCTGTGTCTCTGACATACCTCCATCATTCATTGCACTTCTTTTTTTTTTTTTTTTAGCACGTTCTTTACTTTTGCCACTATAAGATATCCCAAGTTCATCTTGTATATTCTCTGTACCAGTTCAAGATCTAGGCAATGGATGTGCTCATTGCTACCAAATGCTTCAAGGGCCTTTAGCTGACAAAACAAGAATGCTTAACTGTGTATAATAATCCATGTGTGTGTGTGTGTGTGTGTGTGTATCTCAGTTCAGTTCAGTCGCTCAGTCGTGTCCAACTCTTTGTGACCTCATGGACTGCAGCACGCCAGGCCTCCCTGTCCATCACCAACTCCAAGAGTTTACTCAAATTCATGTTCATTGAGTCGGTGATGCCATCCAACCATCTCATCCTCTGTCATCCCCTTCTCCTCCCACCTTCAATCTTTCCCAACATATATGCACGTGCACACACACACACACACACAAACATATATTGTTATGTAACCATGTGCATATACATTAAGCTAAACATAGTTCATACTAGTATCCCCAACCATAATCTTTATTACATGGATCATTCCAGCTTTCTCCTCTTACTTATGGGTAACTTACTGCTCCCAGGTGGCGCTAGTGGCAAAGAACCTGCTTGCCAATGAAGGAGACATAAGAGATGCAGGTTCGATCCCTGGGTCAGGAAGATCCCCTAGAGGATCCCCAAATATTCTTGCCTGGAGAATCCCACGGACAGAGGAGCCTTGTGGGCTACAGTTCATAGGGTCACAAAGAGTCGGACATGACTGAAGCAACTTAGCAAGCATGCACACAAATTACTGCTCCAACATTGAGAAATCAACCATCCATTCACTTAATTGTTGAGTTGAAGTATACATGTAAGGTGGTTTCAGAATCACTGCATGTATCAGAATGGGGACCAACTTTATCAAATACAGTGCAGTTCTTATGTACAGTTCATTTTGCCTTTAGTCTTAAAGAATCCACTCATTCCCAAAGTAGCTTAGCTTATTCTTCCAGTCATCCTCCTTCAGTGAGGTTGCTTCATACATATATCTGTAATACATTAGATTTTTTGTCACATTATATATTTCATTTTGGGATTCTTCAACCTCCCAAATGACTTTCAAAATTTATATACATTAATGTTCTCTTCTAAGCCTGTAAAGTTCTGTAAGATTTGACAAATTCTTTATGCTGTGTCTTCACCATTACAATAGCCCACACAGTAGTACACTATCAGTGGAAGTTCATCCTTGTTTAAAAAAATGAACCATTCTGGTGATTGATACCGATAAAGGGGGAGGCTTTGCATTTAGGGGGTCAGAATATATGTGGGACATTCCTGTACACTCCTCTGAATTTTGTTATAAGCCTAATTTTAAAACTGCTCTTACAAATATTTTTAGAAAGATGAAAATAGATAAAAACACCAACCACATACAGCTTCACTGGGGATTTCTACCAAATATCTAACGAAGAAATAATGCCAATTAAAAAAAATTGCCTGAAAGTTTAAGAGGAGGGACTACTCTCCAGCATGTCCCAGCATGTTCCCTGAAGTTGACATTAACCAGTTACCAAAGCCAGAAAAAATATATACTAAAAGAAAAAAAAATCTACAGACAAATATTTAGGAATATAGACAGAAAAAATATTTGACAAAGCTTTAGCAAATAGAATCCACCAGTATATAAAAAGGATAATACATCATGAATAAGTAGGATTTATTTCAGGATTATAGTGTTTGCTTAATATTTGAAAATCAATTTTATGTAAATCATCATATTTACAGACCAAATAAGAAAAAATCATATGATTATATTAAAAGATTTACAAAAACCATATGAAAAATTAAACATACATTTTTAGAACAAACTCTAAGCAAACTTGGAGGAACTTGCTAAGAACTTTGTCAACCAGATAAACAGTATCTGAAAAATCTACATGTGTGTATGTGTGCTGTCGTGTCCAACTCTTTGCCACCCTATGGACTGCAGCCTGCCAGACTTCTCTATCCATGGGATTTCCCAGGCAGGAATACTGAAGTAGGTTGCCAGTTCCAACTCCAGGTGATATTCCCAATTGGCAGGCGGGTTCTTTACCATCTGAGGCACCAGGAAAGCCCAATAACTACTTGTAGTTGTCTTTTTAAAAGGCCACAGACTGTTTGACATTCTTCTCTTTAAGAGATAGGGTCTATGTCCCTCCCCTTAAATCTGGGTAGGCTGGTGACTGCTTCAACAGAGAGTAGAGCAGAAAGGATGCTGTGTGATGTCCAACACTAAATCATAAAAACCTGAAGCTTCTACCCTTTCTGTTGGTTTACTTGGACTTGAACCCTGAGCTGCCATGTTAGAATATTGACTACCCTGAGGCCATCATGCTGTGAAGACATATAAGACACATGGAGAAGCCACATATATGTCTAATTGATAAACCCCAGCTGATATCCCAGCCAATAACCAACATCAAGCTATCAGCCATATGAGAGCCACTTTGGACATCCAATCTAACAGGGCTTTGATAAAACTAAAGTCCCAGATAACACATGATAGCAACCACATAAGAGACACCATGAGGCATGAGGAATACATGGCCAAACCCAGGCTAAATTCCTGACCCAGAGAATTCTTGAACATAGTAAAATGATTGTTTCACGCCATTAAGATGTGAATAGTTTATTTCTCAGCAACAATAACTGCATTGCTACCTCTAAAAATTGTGAAGAAATGAAATATTTTACATATACAAATAAATAAATAAATATTGTGAATATGTAAGGTATTCTTTAATATCTACTGCATGTATTGTTAATTACAGGTCACATATCAGTTGGTCATGATCTATTTCATGCACACTGATATTATCTTCCCAGTTGTACTGTCAACTGCTAACACCAGGGTCTAAGTCTTATAATGCATTTTCATTACCTGCAGCCATTAAGATAGAATGGGGTACAAAATCAATAAAACCTTTTGGAAAGACTGTTGTCTTACACATAATGTTGAAAGAGTTCACTGAAACTTGTTTGATATATTTCCAAAGTATCTATTGAAGTTAAAATAATTCCACTATCCAAATTCTGTTCACAGTACTCATATATATCATTCTCTATTTGTGGTTAAGGCTGGCTCAATTATTCTATTTACTAACTCTTACTCTAATTTAAAAAAAAATAAGTTTAACCAGATGGCCTATCTCAATCACTTGCCTTTTTAAAGGGAAAGTTACACCTCAGCACATAAACTATCTGAGAAGCTAATTCTTTTTGCAATTCTTCTTTCTAAGTATTCTAATTAAGTTTCCAAAGTAATGCAATATAAAATAATCAGTAAAAGCCAAAAAAAAAAAAAGTCATTAAGATTTTTAAGTCCTCTTAACATTTTTATTCTTAAACTTTTTCCCTCTATGGACTCTCACTTTTTACTGTGCATTTTCTTCTATCCTTTCCTTGGGAGTTTAAACTCCTACAGCCATTTGCTCAACTTTTAACTGCATGAGCCATATGAAAAACCAAAAATAAATGGAAACCACCGCAAAATACCAAGTTGGAGAAAATCGTGAATTCCATTGGATACTCAGCAATTGCTCGTCCTTTTTCTGATTTCATGTTGACTTTGTCTTACATTCCCCACAGTTGTTGCTCCAAACCTCTCCAGTTACATGCCAGACCACTAGCAGGAGCTGACATCACTGCTTACTTTATTTAGATGGAGGCTATTCAGAGTAAGGTCCTTTAGCTTCTCACTTACATTCACAACTGCCCTATAGGTTCACTCATCTTTATAATATATATTTTTTTATTATCTTGAAGCATGAGCAGTTCCTCTACTATTAAAAGACCAGTTTCTCTATCTCATCATGGAATCTCTTCATTCCTGCCTCTTCTAGAAACCTATGCTATCAGTTATCCTTTTTTTTCTGGCATTTTTTTAAGTCTCTGGCTGCTTTTCCATGAAACAGAAGTGTGGAAAACATCCATCATAAAAAAATAGATGTATCCCTATAGTTTTAAGCCAATCTGCCCTATCCAGGACCTGGGAGTAACAAGTGACAGTAGAGGAAGAGCCGAACACTTCTAAAGTAATAGTGAGGACAATCCCATAATTTTCATACATTCCCCAATATAGTCTACCTCTGCCTGGCTTTTAACATATACACCCTTCTCTCCCATTTTATGTTCTATGTGTGCCTTGAGGACCGAATGATTTTGTCTCCTCTCTGTTTTTAAGAAACCTCTCTGGATGTGGAGTAAAGAGAATTCTCTTGTACTTTTGGTGGAAATGTAAATTGACAGAGCCATTATGGAGAACAGTATGGAGATTCCTTAAAAAACTAGGAATAAAACTACCATATGATTCAACAACTCCACTACTGGGCGTATACCTTGAGAATATATATTAAAAAGATACATGTACCCCAGTGTTCATAGCAGTACTATTTACAATAACTAGGACATGGAAGCAACCTAGATGTCTGTTGATACAATGGAATATTCAATTCAGTTCAGTCACTCAGTCATGTCTCTTTGGGACCCCATGAACCACAGCAGGCCAGGCCTCTCTGTCCATCACCAACTCCCAGAGTCCACCCAAACCCATGTCCATTGAGTCCGTGATGCCAACCAACCATCTCATCCTTTGCCGTCCCCTTCTCTTCCTTCCCTCAATCCTTCCCAGCATCAGGGTCTTTTCAAATGAGTCAGCTCTTTGCATCAGGTGGCCAAAGTATTGGAGTTTCAGTTTCAACATCAGTCCTTCCAATGAACACCCAGGACTGATCTCCTTTAGGATGGACTGGTTGGATCTCCTTGCAGTCAAAGGGACTCTCAAGAGTCTTCTCCAACACCACGGTTCAAAAGCATCAATTCTTTGGCATTCAGTTTTCTTTATAGTCCAACTCTCACATCCATACATGACCACTGGAAAAAGCATAGCCTTGACTTGATGGACCTTTGTTGACAAAGGAATGTCTTTGCTTTTTAATATGCTGTCTAGGTTGGTCATAACTTTCCTTCCAAGGAGTAAGTGTCTTTTAATTTACTCAGCCATAAAAAAGAATGAATTTGAGTCAGTTCTAGTGAGGTAGATGAACCTAGAGCCTGTTATACAGAGGGAAGTAAGTCAGAAAGATAAACACAAATATTGTATATTAGCACTATATGAAATTTAGAAAAATGGTATGGATGAATCTATTTTCAGGGAAAGAATGGAGAATCAGACATAGAGGACAGACGTGTGGACACAGTGGATGAGGGAGTGAGTGGGACAAATGGACAAAGTAGAATAGACATATATACACTACAGCTGGTGAGAAGGCTCTGCATAACACAGGGAGCCCAGCCTGGTGCTCTGTGATGACCTAGACGGGGGATGGGAGATGGGAGGGAAACTCAAGATGGAGGGGATATGTGTATAATTATGGCTGACTGGCATTGTTTTATGGCAGAAGCCAACACAACATTGTAAAGCAATCTTCCTCCAATTAAAAATAAATTTTAAAAGTAAAAAAATAAGAAACTTCCCTGACTTGTCTCACTCTTTCTGCAGTAAGATTCTGCAAAGCAACTCAGCTACCAGTTTATTTGGCAGCCTTCCTTTGGAGAAACCGTTCTCACACAAAGCTGATAAAAGGGCATTTCCAACCACCTGGCCTGAGATAGAGAGGGCTCTTGGAGTCTGGCCTGCAGTGTTCTGACTTATGTGATACTGCTAGCATTCCGAGCTAATATTTATTGAACACTTGCAGCTAGGAATGAACCTAAGCCCATTATAGGTATTACCTCATTTAACATTCACAACAATTCTTTAAGGTAGGATTATTATTGTCACGGTTTTTTGTAAGAGGAAACTGAGTCACAGAATTATTACCGTCCTTGCTCAAGGTCTTACACACCTGGTTAATGAGAGAGAAGAAAGTCTAAACATCCATCCTTTTCTAGAAACTATGCTATTCAGGCAAACTTTTCTAATGAGTTTGTACACAGTTTAAAGAAAACTCTTAACTGCTTCAGTCATCATTTAATATCATTCTTCCCAAATGGTAAAACACCTCTTGGGAGCCTCACGTTGAATAGGAGAGAATGACTAACAATCAAGTCAAGATCTAACTGACTTGCCTCTTCTACTGAATGAATTTCATAATCAATAGTCTCAAGCAGTGCCAACATATCTAAGCATACCAACCACAAACAAATTCACAGGCACCAGGATATTAACTATGTGGTATAAGAATTTTAAGTGTCAATAAAAATGATTTGAGGACAATAACTAAATTTTAAACTTGACAAACTGTATCCATAAATTAGATTCATTTAAATGGCTATTTAATGTTTTTCTCAAGATCATTTTTTAATTTAGCATGCAAATTACTCCCTGATATAATTGAACATATCATTACTGATTGAAAGAGCATGGCTGCAAAGGCAGTCTGGTGAGTAGGTAAAAGAATGAGCCCAAGAGACTACAGAAATATTTCCTCTATTGTATTAGGTTCATAAATGGTAATTCATAGCCAAAAGAAGGCTCATTTAGTATTTGCCCCCCCAAAAAGATGAGTTAAGAATTTTTAAACTCAGTCATATCCATTCTTCATATTCATATGGCACTTCACATTGTATACAGCATTTTTCTTTCCATTATTACAATTGAGGCTCTTAATTCCACAGTGTAGACAAACTTTCCAGGGAATTCTGTTTCTGCTTTAATAATGCATTTCTTCTTCTGCCTTGGCTTTCAGGAAACCTAGAGATAAACTGAATGATCAAGTGTAAAAATAAGTGCAATTTTGTATCACTTATTTTATATAATTCCAACCTTTCTTTCTCTCTGCTTAAAAAATTTGATTTTTTAGTTGCTTTAAACATTTCATTATAAGTTTCCACAAGTTTTTTACAAAGTATGTGTGGTGTAAATTTCAAACAAATAAAAATTGATAAATTCTCTTCCTAGCAAAATGGTAGGCCTGAGAACTGATCACAAAGGGCACAAAGCCCAATCTAATCCCAAACTGCATTCATCAAAAGAGCCCTGCTATCTCACACTATTGGATAAAAAAGCCCAGAGCAACACGATATGATGAACAAAACCGATGTGCACTGAAGTCTTAAGAGAAATTCATATTTCACATTTTGCTCTCCCATGAACAAGTAAGTATAAAGAGATCTCTATTATTTGATTAAATGGATGCAGAATGTTTAATTTTCAGATAACTATTTAAATTTTAAAATTTTCCCAATTAATAGACCTTTACAAGAAAGGTGGAACATATTGTTATAATATCTTTTACTTTAAAAATATCTCTATTTTCTGCTCATAGCTTTACTCACTTCCCTATTGGGCTATTTCCAGGACTTTCTTTTTCTTATTCATTTATGAAGGTATATATATACATGGAGAAGGCAATGGCACCCCACTCCAGTACTCTTGCCTGGAAAATCCCATGGATGGAGGAGCCTGGTGGGCTGCAGTCCATGGGGTCGCTAAGAGTCGGACACGACTGAGCAACTTCACTTTCACTTTTCACTTTCATGCATTGGAGAAGGAAATGGCAACCCACTCCAGTGTTCTTACCTGGAGAATCCCAGGGACGCGGGAGCCTGGTGGGCTGCCGTCTATGGGGGCGCACAGAGTCGGACATGACTGAAGCGACACAGCAGCAGCAGCAGCATGTATATATATGTAATGGATCATTTTATCTTTCTCTTGTGTGAAAAATATGCTTCACAGTCTATCAGAAACCTGATGAAAATAAGTGAAATAAACATTCCATCTGGCAGTAGAGCATTTAGAGCACAGGAAAGAGCAAGTGACTAGACCACAACAAGGAAAGGAGTATAATTAAATTAATATAGAAGAAGTATGGTGAGACATGAGGTCAGTCAGGTAAAGTCTGTGGTAAGATCATGTAAGGCCAAGTAGGACCTTATAAGGTGTTCGGATTTTACTCAGAGTAAGGTGGGGAACCACTGGAAAATCATGAGGGACATGATCTGACTGGTGTTTTAAAATAACTTCTGATTTAGGGATGGAGCATACACTTGAAGGAGGTGGACAGGGTAAGGGCAGAATAAGGTGTAATTGTTAGGAAGAAAGATAATGTCTTTGTGGGCCAGAGTTTTCCCAGAGAGCCTCTGTCAGCTTCTGGATACATTTTGCAGATAAACTAAGCATGGTTTGCTGATAGATTACATATGGAATGTGATAGAAAAATAAAAACCAGTTATGCTTGTGGGGACCATTTGGACACCCAGGGTTAATATGAAGATTATTTTAACTGCAGATATTTGTGATTCAATAGATACAAAAAGAAGATTTTTCAGAGTTTATCTGGAACTTTCTAGAGATTTTCTGACTAAAGGGAGAAACTTTTGGGAGTGAGATTGCATCCCTTTCTGGAGTAGCATAATTCACTAAAGAGAGAATTAAATAATGTAAATCTTTCTTTTAGAGTAACATTTTCTTACAGGGAAAAGACAGAAAAGACCACATATCCCTGTATAAACAAATATTATCACTAACTATCTTATGCCACTTGTTCCTTGAAAAGCCCATTTGTTTTTCCTTAAGAAGTCATTTGATCTTTCTATCGAAGCCTTTTCTCCCTGCTCCATTTTGTCTATTAACTTAGGTCTACTGAGCTAGGTATGAATACTTCAACTGTGTGCTGCCATATGTTTATGAATAAATTTTGGTTTATTTCTCCTGTCAAGCTGTCAATTTCAGTTAAATTCTGAGATCCCCAAATACTGAACCTAAGTCTATAGTGGAAAAATTTCGCCTTTTAACAGATGATTCCAGAGTTTTTGGTCTGAACGACTAAGAGGATAGAATTGTCATCAGTAGAGATGGGGAAAACTTAAAGTCAAGTCAGTTTCACATAGGAAATCAAAATGTCAGGTACATTTAAAATGTCTATTAGAAATTTAAGTAAATTCCCACACTATTCAGTCATCACTAGTTGACCCTGGCCCCCAGTGCTTGCCCTGGCCCATGCTACCACATGAGGGTCTGCAAATGTCCCCCTGCCACCACACAGGCACCTGCAGGCAGCCTCTACAGAAAAGCATGTGCACACGATCAGCTGCAGCCGCCACCACCATCTGCCCTGATTCTAAGTTGCTGGACCTGGGAGCACTGCTAAGGACCCCATTAGCCCTTGGAGCCACTGTAGACACTCCACAGTTCTCACCAAGGATCACAGCTTGTTGATGTAAGATCCTGAGTACCTGAGCCAATAAGACACCACAACTCCCTGAGTCCAGCGCTTCCCCATATCATGGCACGTGGCACACCACACCACTAGACTTGAATCACAGCAGGCTCTAGCATACACCAACTTGCAGGAGAAGTTCTTTCCTCACCAAACTAAGTCCCTTAAGTCTGGAAGAGGTGACTTGTTCTTCAAACATGCAGACACCTACACAAGGCTATAGGGATCATGAGGAATCTGGGAAACATTACACCACCAAAGGAATACAAAAAACGTTCAGTAAACAATCTGCTTCCAGGGTGGCACTAGTGGTAAAGAACCGGCCTGCCAATGGAGGAGACATAAGAGATGTGGGTTCAATCCCTGGATTGGGAAGATCCCCTGGAGAAGGAAATGGCAACACACCCAGTATTCTTGCCTGCATAATCCCATGGAAAAAAGAGACTGGTGGAATAAAGTCCATGGGGTCTCAAAGAGTCAGAAACAACTGAGTAACTAACACTTTCACTTTCATATATATGTATAAAATTATCATGTTATACATTTTACACTTGTACAATGTTATACTTCAAATTTCAATAAAGCTGGAAAAAGAACCACTGAGTCTAATACAACTGTAGACTCCTCAGTCTCAGGAGTCTTAAATGTAATTTTTCTACATAAACTCTTTTAAGAGCAATTTCTCAAAATCAGTTGAACAACAGTTTGTTAGTTTCCATTTTTACAGCATAGGAAAACTGTATAAATCCTTGCAAAGTTAGAAGAAATAATAAGCTATCAAAAAGTAAATTATGCCCTTGTATTTAATAGAAGTCATCAAATAATTAAAACCATTACAATATAACAGGATTGTAAAAATTGTCTTTAATGCTATTAAACAGATTAAAAATTGTGTTTCTTTGTGAGAGGAAGAAAAAAAGGATATGGTAAACTGAATTACCTTAAGAGAACGAAATCAATTTAGAAGCCTCAAAATAGAACAATGTTCTTTTGGGTAACTATATACTTTTTCATCTAGACAAAAGCATATTTGATACTGAGCAAAGCACTGAAAATAATCAACAGAATCAACCAGAATATATGGTCATCCTGATGTTGTTCAATTTATTAGAAATATTAAACTCGAAGTGTTGTTATTGCTAAAAGAAGGAAATTCTAGTAGAAAAGTCAACTGAATTATTAGAAATCAGTGCTTAAAATTCAAGAGAGAGAGAGAGCAATCAGACTGGACATATAAATTTAGGAGACATTTATATGGTGTAGAAAAATTGAGAACTCAACTATAGGCTTGAGAAAATCAAAGAAGCAAGAGTAAATGGAAAAGGAAGGGGTAATTGTGTCAAATGCTGATCATAGGTCAAATAAAGTGGAAGCTGAGAATGCACCATTTAATCTGGCAATGTCCTGCCCACTAGTGATCTTGATAAACAGTGAATGGAGTGATGATAACACTCCAATGCAGTGATGGTAACAAATGATGGAGTAGAATAAGTTCAAGGAAGAATGGCAGGAGTAGAAGTCGAGAGGAAATGTTGACAACTCTTTCAGGAAGTTTTTCTTAAAGGGGAGGAAATAAATGAAGCAGTAGTGTAAATGGGATGTGGTAGGTATATGAGGAAACAATTCTGATTCTTTAAATTTTCTCAGTGATCAGCTTTCTCAGTGAAAAAGGCAGCAAGGTCTTTAAACAGGAGTGAGAATGAGGGAAGAGGAACTTGGGACTTGAACAAGAGTGAGAGTGTTTATGGACTAAGAAAAATAGAGCATGATTGTAACACATATCCAACATGATTTTGGTGGTCATGTTTTTAAAGTGAACAACAGCATAGTGGTGTGCTTTCCCTGGGCCATATTCAGCTTAGGAACAAGAGTCATGATTTATTAATTTCATTTGAAGAAAAAAAATTTATGGTGGGACACAGGAGGTTCAGACTCTTATATATATTTTTTCTTCTTAAAGTATTGTCTAGTATTCCTAAGTGTTTAATTGTTTTAGAATTCTTCTGTTTGAAATGTTTTTCCTCTGTTTAACTTCAATTGCAAGTTCATATTTAAGAATGAGGCAATAGATATGCAAATGATAAGCTACTTAGGAACACTGTATTGGGTGGGACTTTCTATAGTCAGTCTTTCTTTAGAGTTGAGTAGAGTCAGGAGCAACCGTTATGCCAGAATGGGTGGTATCTCATTCTAGAGCAGACGTTCTTAATCCTGACTGCACGTTAGAATCATTTGGGGGAGCTATTAAAACTGTCAGTGAACATTTTTTCTCCTAGATATTCTGATTCAAGCACTTTCATACAATAAAGCATATTAGAATGTATAATTAGAGGTCTATCTGCAAATACTTAAAATATTAATAGCAAACATTTCAACACCCCTCATGATTCAATATTTTAGACTTGGGATGTTGTGTTATACTGCATTCAAGAGATGCGGATATTTTGCCCATACTATTCCATGGAAATTACTTGTTCTGAGCTTTCAGGGAAAAAATCTTCAAAATTTACAAAGAAAAAATATAATTACATCGACTTTTAATACAATGTTGGAGCATTCCCTACTGTACCTATTGAAAGTCATTGACTTTTAGGAAATGTACTTTTATATGATCATCAGAGCCCAGATGTTTTATAGTACCTGAAGCTGTAGAACACAGAAAGAGTTGAAACGTTTTTTTTTTCCTTTCTGATGAAGAACTTAATACCAAAGATTATGATTTTATTTCCTGATAGAATAGTAACCAGTTTTGTATCTAACCCAGCAACTGTATTTCAGTGTTTCTGTCCCCAGTAATTCCAAGTTTCTCAAATCCTTTTGGAGCTAGCTCAGTTATTCCTCTGGTTACCTCAATAATGAATTGAATAAAATTTTGACACATGTTCACTATATATTTGTATGAGAATTATGCTTTTAACAGCTGAGTTATATACTTTCACAGTTCAGGGTAGTTCTACATGGATGTGATCATAGCCTGAGGAAATGCTGGAGCAGAGAGCAAACTTCAATCAATGAAGGTTGCAATAGGAGAAACTTTAGGATTCTATAAGCCTTCCTGACCACCCTCTTCCAGAGCTAACAAGGCCAACTAGTGAGTTTGAGCTGAGAATAGACAAATTGGGCTCTTTTTTAGATCCCACATGACAAAGTCTGTTAGCATCTTAATATTTTAGAAATTGGACTCTGCTTTCCACATGCATTTGTATGCTATTACCATCTGTCACTTTGGAGAAGGCAATGGCACCCCACTCCAGTACTCTTGCCTGGAAAATCCCATGGATGGAGGAGCCTGGTAGGCTGTAGTCCATGGGGTCACTCGGAGTAGGACATGACTGAGCGACTTCCCTTTCACTTTTCACTTTCATTCATTGGAGAAGGAAATGGCAACCCACTCCAGTGTTCTTGCCTAGAGAATCCCAGGGACGGGGGAGCCTGGTGGGCTGCTGTCTATGGGGTTGCACAGAGTCAGACAAGACTGAAGCAACTTAGCAGCAGCAGCAGCAGCAACCATCTGTCAGTTAGAAACTGATGGGACCTGGAGATTGTCTTCCCAGAAGTCTGAAAAACCTATTTTATTTTTTTTCTTTTCCTGCTATTTTTTAAAATTAATTAACCTATATTAATTGGACGATAATTACTTTACAATATTGTGGAGGCGTTTGCCATACATTGACATGAATCAGCCACAGGTGTACATGTGTCCCCCCCATCCTGAAACCCCTCTCACCTCCTTCCCCACCCCATCCCTCTAGGTTGTCCCAGAGCACTGGCTTTGGGTTCCCTGCATCATGCATCAAACTTTCACTGGTCATCTATTTTACATATGGTAATATATATGTTTCAATGCTATTCTCTCAAATCATCCCACCCTTGCCTTCTCCCACATAGTCCAAAAGTCTGTTCTTTACATCTCTGTCTCTTGCTGCCTTGCTTATAGGATCGTTGTTAGTGTCTTTCTAATTTCCATATATATGCGTTAATTGAAAGACCTGTTTTAGATACCAGAGGTGATCTACAGATTGAGTCTGGAAGGCCTCTGCCTTTCAGTTTAAAGACTTGGGTGTGGTGTCCCAGCATGGTGTGATACCAACTGTTTGTATCTGAAAGCCCATGAATGTCATAAAGTGAGGTGAACTGGTGGACTTGCAGACATCTGCAAGTGTTTCTTTTGTTTAAGAAATGTTGTATTTTATTTTATTTTTTAACTTTACAATATTGTATTGGTTATGCCAAATATCAACATGAATCCGCCACAGGTATACATGTTAAAAAATAAAATAAAATAACTTAAAAAAATAAAAAATAAATAAATTTTAAAACAAAAGAAATGTTGTAGGTTAGTGGCTACAAAATCCCAGCATAAATGGAAAAGAAATTAGTGTCATCCAGTTCTCTTATGTCTGAAGAATAGTAAAAACACCTATTTTTTAAAATGGATTAGAATGAGCAATTATTCAGTCTTCAAGGGTTCTGTTTACTTGTAAAGGTTTTTGTCTTTCTTTTTTTGGTCTGATTTTGCCTGAAGACATTTATCATATATATATATACACACACACATATATATATTTATTTATTTATTTATACTTGTATTTATTTTAGATTTGTGTGTGTCCATGACTCAAAAATTGAGCAGTTCTAACTTCTCCTCACAGAGGGGAAGTAACTGATCATTTCCAATTATCTGGTTGTGTTTGTCGCGCTATGTATCTGTGAATGGCTTCTTGGGGGGCACTCTTAGAGATTAATTGAGCATGTAAATCTATCATCTGTCTGTAATATAGGAATATAGAACTCAAAAGTCAGATTTATGAGCAAACAGGAAAAAAATGCAAATTGATATCAAGGTAACAATTAGTGTCATAAAATTGTACTAATGAAAATTGCTGTGAATCATTTTTAATACTTGGCAAGTAATACAGAATTATATCTGTATCTAAGTTCACATAATATTCCTAATCAAGGTGAATCTTTGGACATATCAGATTGCTCTGAAAATTTTGGTTTATGAACACTGTATTCTCTATGATTTGTTACACTGTAGAAGATAATATAAGCTGTGCTATCTTAGGTCCCCCAAAAGCAAATTCTGAAACAATTTGCTTTCAAGAAGTTAATTTGGAAGCTGACCGCAGGAAGCACTGTGTAAGAGTGCAGAACTGGGAGTTAATCTTATTGACCCACTGAGAACTAAGGAAACTGGAGCATTTACTTTCAGTTCAGTTCAGTGGCTCAGTCATGTCCGACTCTTTGCAACCCCATGGACTGCAGTACACCAGGCTTCCCTGTCCATCACCAACTGCTGGAGCTTGTTCAAACTCATGTCCATCAAGTCAGTGATGCAATCCAACCATCTTGCCCTCTGTCGTCCCCTTCTCTTCCTGCCTTCGATCTTTCCCAGCAAACTGGAGAAAACTGGAGAATTTAGTTTACCAGCTCCTTTCATTGGTTAGGTGTGTTCTGAAATATTCACTTTCCAAAATATCTGGCTAACCTCAGAGACAGACCCAGGATGCTCTAGGGTTACAAAATGCCTTCAGGCAGAGAGACACAAAAACCTATCTGCATGTACAAGAACTCCGGGATAGGTCAAGGTCATATGGGAGGAAAAACAAGAACATCTACTTACAAACTAATAGTTTTCTATGACTTGGCTTCATCTTTTTCATGGAAAGCATAGTTAATTTGAACTTTCTAAATATAAACATAAGTATTTCTACACTGCTTTTCTATGACAGATAAGTGAACACTGTTTACACAAAATATTGAATTCTAATTCCTATCTTTATTAAATTAATTTTTATTGGAGTATAGTTGCTTTACACCGTTGTGTCAGCTTCAAATGTACAGCAAAATAAATCAGTTATATGTATACATACATTCCCCCTTTTTTGGATTTTCATCCCATTTTGGTCACCACAGAACACCAAGTAGAGTTTCCTGAGCTACACAGTATATTTTCATTAGTTATATATTTTGTACATAATAATGTATATATGTCAATCCCCAATTCCTTCCATTTCTCCTTCTGTTCTTGGTAACCGTACATTTGTTCTCTACATCTGTGTCTCTATTTCTGTTTTGCAACTAAATCTTTCTAAATCAATGATTAATTTTTATGGAACTCAGACAATTTCTATTTTCATTGTTGATGTGAATTTGTAAATGTCATCTCAGAAATATTTTCAATATTAATAACGTTTGTGTTGTTCTATTGTGTCAACTTAAATATAATTTTCAAGTTCATCAAATGACTTTAAACCTAAAACTAGCATTATATTTACTTAGCTAATAAGAAAATTTTAGTTACCTGGAAACACTTAAAAATATTAAAATTCATAGAGATAAAGAAAGCAAAGTTCATCAAGTAAAGTTTTTACTTATTTAGACTGCTCTATTTTTGCTTTTTGTAAATCGCCAATAAATATGGAAAATTTAATGTGGTTTATGCCTTCACGTATAACATGCTTATATGGTTAAATATATATTTAAAGCTAAACATTTACTACTTTAAATAATATTGCCATCTGATTATTGATTATATGTTTGTGTGTATGTGTGTGTGTATGTGATTTATATATATGCATGTTTACATTAATAAAAAAAATGAAGTTTATATATGATGAAGAGGAAAGGACAGGCAATTCACAACTGGTCTTGAAGTCTTCAATCTGCTTTTAACAAAAGTGTGTTTTCTTGACCTTCTGTGAAATAAAGCCATATAGCAGAGATTCTTTGTCTTGCCAGAACAATCTCACTAGAGAGACTATTTTTCACCAATAAATATGATATTTTCTTTAAGTTATTCATAGACGTCCTTCATCAGTTTGAAGAAGGTAATAGCTACTAAACCTATTTTGTTAACAGACTTTTGTTGTTGTTCAGTCACCCAGTTATGTCCAACTTTTTGTGACCCTATGGACTGCAGCACACCAGTCCTCCCAGTCCCTCACCATCTCCCAAAGTTTGTCCAAGTTCATGTCCATTGCATTGGTGATGCCATCCAACCATCTTATTCTCTGATGCCCTCATCTATTTTTGTCCTCAATCTTTCCCAGCATCAGGGACTTTTCCAACGAGTCAGCTGTTCGCATCAGATGATCAAAATGCTGAATTTTCAGCTTTGGCATGAGTCCTTCCCATGAATATTCAGGGTTGATGTCCCTTAAGATTGACTGGTTTGATCTCCTTGCTGTCCAAGGGACTCTGAGGCGTCTTCTCCAGCACCACAGTTTGAAGGCATCAGTTCTTCAGCACTTCACCTTCTTTACAGTCCAGCTCTCACAACCATACATGACTACTGGAAAGACCATAGCTTTTACTATATGGACTTTTGTCAGCTAAGTGATGTCTGCTGTTTAACACACTGTCTAGGTTTGTCATAGCTTTTCTGCCAAAAAACAATCATCTTCTAATTGCATGGCTGCAGATACCATCTGCAGTGGTGTTAGAGCCCAAGAAGAGGAAATCTGTCACTGCTTCCATGTTTTCTCCTTCTATTGCCATGAAGTGATGGGACTGGATGCCATGATCTTAGTGTTTTTTTTTGTTTTTTTGTTTTTGAGAGAGAGTTTTAAGCCAGCTCTTTCACTCTCTTCCTTCACCCCCATCAAGAGGCTCTTTAGTTCCTCTTCGCTTTCTGCCATTAGGGTGGTATTATCCACATATCTGAGGTTGATGATGTAGCAAACACACTTTACCGTGAATGATTTTGAATTTTGTTTAATACAGACAAACCTCAGGGATTTTGCAGGTTCAGTTTTAGACCACTATAATAAAGTGAATATCACAATAAAGCTACTCACATGAATTTTCAGTTTTTCCCTGTGCATATAAAAGTTATGTTTACACTGTACTATAGTCTGTTAAGTGTGCAATAACATTAGGTCAAAAAATGTACATATGTAAATTAAAAAATAGCTTATTTCTAAAAAATGTTAGTCATTATCTGAGACTTCAGTAAGTAATAGTAACATTAGAATCACTCATCAGAGATCATCATCACACATATAATAATAGCAAAAAAAATTGAAATATCATGAGAATTTCCAAAATGTTACACAGAAACATGATGTGAGCAAACACTGTTGGAAAAATGGTGACAATAGACTTGCTTTACACAGGGTTGCCACAGACCTTTAATTTGGAAAGAGGTAATATCTACAAAGCACAATAAATTGAAGTGTAATAAAATAAGATATGCCTGTATTTTCTTTGTACTTAAGAAAATGACTATGTGGTTTGTTTTGTTCTCTGAATATGATGAATTATAGTGATTAGTTTTTAAATGTTAAACCAACTGTGAATTCTTGTAATTAAATCCTACTTGTTCATGGTTTATTAAACTTTTTATGTATTGTTACCTATTTGTTCATAGAAATTAGACATTTTATGTCTATATTTATGAGGGACATTGGTTTGAAAGTTTCTTTTTCTGAAATTTGTTAGTTTTTCAATAGTGGCTCTACCGATTTATATTCTTCTTAACCACTTTTAAGTGTACATTTCAGTGGCATTAATTGCATTCACAGTGTTGTGCAAACTCAATACTACTTATTTCTGAAACTTTTCATCATCTCAAACAAAAACTCTACAACCATTAGGCAGTGATTCCCCATCTTCTCTTACCTCCAACCACTGGTAACCTATAATCTACTTTCGGTCTCTATGAATTTTCCTATTATAGATTTCTCCTATGTAAGTAGAATCATATAATAGCTGTCATATCATGGCTTGTTTGTTTGACTTAGCATAATGCTTTCAAGGTTCATGCATGTTGTGTCATGTATTAGAACTTCACTCATTTAATGGTGAATCAGATCAGATCAGATCAGATCAGTCGCTCAGTCATGTCCATCTCTTTACAACCCTATGAATCGCAGCACACCAGGCCGCCCTGTCCATCACCAACTCCCGGAGTTCACTCAGACTCATGTCCATCAAGTCAGTGATGCCATCCAGCCATCTCATTCTCTGTCGTCCCCTTCTCCTCTTGCCCCCAATCCCTCCCAGCATCAGAGTCTTTTCCA
This sequence comes from Bos grunniens, assembly GCF_055505025.1. NCBI lineage: Eukaryota > Metazoa > Chordata > Mammalia > Artiodactyla > Bovidae > Bos > Bos grunniens. The sequence continues at coordinate 117,039,725 of NC_141194.1, read as the reverse complement.
GTGAGTCAACTCTTCGCATGAGGTGGCCAAACTATTGGAGTTTCAGCTTTAGCGTCATTCATTCCAAAGAAATCCCAGGACTGATGTCCTTTAGAATGGACTGGCTGGATCTCCTTGCAGTCCAAGGGACTCTCAAGAGTCTTCTCTGACACCACAGTTCAAAAGAATCAATTCTTCGGCGCTCAGCCTTATTCACAGTCCAACTCTCACATCCGTACATGACCACTGGAAAAACCATAGCCTTGAGTAGATGGACCTTTGTTGGCAAAGTAATGTCTCTGCTTTTCAATATGCTATCTAGGTTGGTCATAGCTTTCCTTCCAAGGAGTAAGCGTCTTTTAATTTCATGGCTGCAATCATCATCTGCAGTGATTTTGGAGCCCAGAAAAATAAAGTCTGACACTGTTTCCACTGTTTCCCCATCTATTTCCCATGAAGTGATGGTACCGGATGCCATGATCTTCGCTTTCTGAATGTTGAGCTTTAAGCCAACTTTTTCACTCTCCACTTTCACCTTCATCAAGAGGCTTTATAATATTATTTCACTATCAGGCTTCCCAGGTGGCGCTAGAGGTAAAGAATACACCTGCCAAAGCAGGAGACTAAGAGATGCAGGTTCAATCCCTGGGTCGGGAAGATCCCTTGGAGGAGGAAATGGCACCCCACTCCAGTATTCTTGCCAGGAGAATCCCATTGACAGAGGAAACTCTGGGAGATAGTGAAGGATGGGAAAGTCTGATGTGCTGCAGTCCATGGGACTGTAAAGAGTCAGATAAAACTTAGTGACTGAACAATAATAATATTTCACTATATATTCAAATCACATTTTATTTATTTATTCATTCATTGATGGATAGCTGCTTCTTTTCACCTTTTGACTATTATGAATATTGCTGCAATGAATGCTGGAATACAAAGATCTGTTTGAGACTCTGCTTTCAACTCCTTTGGGTATAATATACCTGGGAATGAAACTGCTAGGTCATACAGCAATTCTATGTTTTGTTTTTTGAGTAATCAACAAACTGTTTTCCATTTTACACTCACACCAACAATGATGTATAAGACTTGCAATTTTTCCACATTCTTGATAGCACTTATTAGTATAATGTTTTTATTATAGTCATCTTAGGTATGAAGTGGTATTTCATTACGGGTTGCTTTTTCATTTCCCTAACTACTAATGATGCTGAGCATCTTTTCATCTGCTTATTGTCAATTTGCATATCTTCTTTGAGGAATGTCTGCTTAATCCTTTGCTGATTTTTTAATTGAGTTGTATGTCTTTTTGTTTTGTAAAGAGTGATCAGATTTCAGTCAGTCTTGAGTTTTAGCCACTAGCCTCGGATTAACCCTCAAATGAAAAGACGCTTGCTCCTTGGAAGAATAGCTATGACCAACCTAGACAGAATATTAAAAAGCAGAGACATTACTTTGCAAACAAAGGTCCATCTAGTCAAAGCTATGGTTTTCACTATGGTAGTCATGTATGGATGCGAGAGTTGGACTATAAAGAAGCTGAATGCTGAAGAATTTATGCTTTTGAACTGTGGTGTTGGAGGAAACTCTTGAGAGTCCCTTGAACTGCAAGGAGATCCAACCAGTCCATCCTAAAGGAAATCAATCCTGAATATTCATTGGAAGGACTGATGCTGAAGCTGAAATGCCAATACTTTCGCCACTTGATGTGAAGAACTGACTCCTTGGAAAGGATCCTGATGCTGGGAATGATTGAAGGCAGGAGGAGAAGGGGACAACATAGGATAAAATGGTTGGATGGCATCACTGACTTGAAAGACATGAGTTTGAGCAAGCTCTGGGAGTTGGTTATGGACAGGGAAGCCTGCGGTGCTGCAGTCCATGGGGTCAGAAAGAGTTGGACAAAACAGAGCGACTGAAATGAACTGAACTGATCAAAGTTTGGGTGGACCAAAGGGACTTCTACTGGTTCTTCCAACATTAAAGGGTCCCAAACAAGTCTGCTCTATTTACTCTAACACTGAGAAATGTTAAATGCTAGAAGGCAAAAATTACTATGAGAAACCTGACCTGCAATTACTTAGGGCAATAGGCCAATTAATCAAGATTAATATTAAAACAAAACAAAACAGCCAGTGTTCCTTCTCTTGACCTTCCACTACAGACTCAAAGGTTAATACACAAGAGTGGATAAAATTGGTCAGGGGGCTGGAGAAGAGACCTTTCTTGTAATCCTTTACACAGAACCCCAATGTGTTATGATACCAAAACATATTGCTGAAGCCCTCATGTGTGCTGTGCTATGCTTAGTCACTCAGTCATGTCCAACTCTCTGTGACCCCATGGACTGTAACCTGCCAGGCTCCACTGCCCATGGGGATTCTCCAGTCAAGAATACTGGAGTGGGTTGCCATTTCCTTCTGGGCTTCTATTAAATTGAAAAAGTTGATAGAATTACAAAAGTTGGATGTTTAAACAGTCTTTATGGAAATAAGTTGCGTCTCCTTTGCCTAAATCTTTTGTAGGAAAAAATGTTATGTCTGACTGGGGAATACTTCCTTTGCCTAGTATTGCAAAACCAAATGTGTTGATGAATTTTTAATGCAAAGGGTGATTGTATTAAGGTGAAAGTTTGGAGAACTATGTTTGAACAGAATTCATATGAAAGGGCTGTGTCATTTTTTACCTTAAATGTATCTTGGGGATGGATACCGTGATACATTCTGCCTGAAGAATGGTTTCTGCAAAATGGAAAACATATAAATCAATCAATGTAATACACCACAGTAACAAATTGAAAAATAAAAACCATATGATTATCTCAATAGATGCAGAGAAAGCCTTTGACAAAATTCAACATCCATTTATGATAAAAACTCTCCAGAAAGCAGGAATAGAAGGAACATACATCAAAATAATAAAAGCTATGTATGACAAACCCACAGCAAACATTATCCTCAATGGTGAAAAATTGAAAGTATTTCCTCTGAAGTCAGGAACAAGATAAGGGTGCCCACTCTCACCTCTACTATTCAACATAGTTTTGGAAGTTTTGGCCACAGCAATCAGAGCAGAAAAAGAAATAAAAGGAATCCAAATTGGAAAAGAAGAAGCAAAACTCTCACTGTTTGCAGATGACATGATCATCTACATAGAAAACCCTAAAGACTCCACCAGAAAATTACTAGAACTAATCAATGATTATAGTAAAGTTGCAGGATATAAAATTAACACACAGAAATCCCTTTCATTCCTATACACTAATGATGAGAAAACAGAAAGAGAAATTAAGGAAACAATTCCATTCAGCATTGCAACGAAAAGAATAAAATACTTAGGAATATATCTACCTAAAGAAACTGAAGACCTACATATAGAAAACTATGAAACACTGGTGAAAGAAATCAAAGAGGACACTAATAGATGGAGACATATACCATGTTCATGGATTGGAAGAATCAATATAGTGAAAATGAGTATACTACCCAAAGCAATTTACAGATTCAATGCAATCCCTATAAAGCTACCAACGGTATTCTTGACAGAGCTAGAACAAATAATTTTACAATTTGTATGGAAATACAAAAAACCTCGAATAGCCAAAGCTATCTTGAGAAAGAAGAATGGAACTGGAGGAATCAACCTGCATGGCTTCACACTTTACTACAAAGCCACAGTCATCAAGACAGTATGGTACTGGCACAAAGACAGAAATATAGATCAATGGAACAAAATAGAAAGCTGAGAGATAAATCCACACACCTATGGACACCTTATCTTTGACAAAGGAAGCAAGAATATACAATGGATTAAAGACAATCTCTTTAACAAGTGGTGCTGGGAAATCTGGTCAACCACTTGTAAAAGAATGAAACTAGAGCACTTTCTAACACCATACACAAAAATAAACTCAAAATGGATTAAAGATCTAAACGTAAGACCAGAAACTATAAAACTCCTAGAGGAGAACATAGGCAAAACACTCTCCGACATATATCACAGCAGGATCCTCTATGACACACCTCCCAGAATATTGGAAATAAAAGCAAAAATAAACAAATGGGACCTAATTAAACTTAAAACCTTCTGGACAACAAAGGATACTATAAGCAAGGTGAAAAGACAGCCTTCAGAATGGGAGAAAATAATAGCAAATGAAGCAACCGACAAACAACTAATCTCAAAAATATACAAGCAACTACTACAGCTCAATTCCAGAAAAATAAATGACCCAATCAGAAAATGGGCCAAAGAACTAAATAGACATTTCTCCAAAGAAGACATACAGATAGATAACAAACATATGAAAAGATGCTCAACATCACTCATTATCAGAGAAATGCAAATCAAAACCACTATGAGGTACCATTTCATGCCAGTCAGAATGGCTGTGATCCAAAAGTCTACAAGCAATAAATGCTGGAGAGGGTGTGGAGAAAAGGGAACCCTCTTACACTGTTGGTAGGAACGCAAACTAGTACAGCCACTATGGAGAACAGCGTGGAGATTCCTTAAAAAACTGGAAATAGAACTGCCTTATGACCCAGCAATCCCACTTCTGGGCATACACACTAAGGAAACCAGAATTGAAAGAGACACATGTGCCCCAATGTTCATCGCAGCACTGTTTATAATAGCCAGGACATGGAAGCAACCTAGATGTCCATCAGCAGATAAATGGATAAGAAAGCTGTGGTACATATACACAATAGAGTATTACTCAGCCATTAAAAAGAATACATTTGAATCAGTTCTAATGAGGTGGATGAAACTGGAACCTATTATACAGAGTGAAGTAAGCCAGAAAGAAAAACACCAGTACAGTATACTAACACATATATATGGAATTTAGAAAGATGGTAACAATAACCCTGTTTATGAGACAGCAAAAGAGACACTGATGTATAGAACAGTCTTTTGCACTCTGTGGGAGAGGGAGAGGGTGGGATGATTTGGGAGAATGGCATTGAAATATGTATAATATCATATATGAAATGAGTCGCCAGTCCAGGTTCGATGCACAATACTGGATGCTTGGGGCTGGTGCACTGGGATGACCCAGAGGGATGGTATGGGGAGGGAGGAGGGAGGAGGGTTCACGATGGGGAACACATGTAAACCTGTGGCGGATTCATTTCGATATATGGCAAAACCAATACAATATTTTAAAGTTAAAAAATAAAATATAATTAAAAAAAACATATAAATCTGCCCCTCAAACAATATTAATTGGGCATGCTAAATGAAAGCAAATAAAATATTGCAAGTCTACACAGCATAGAATAGACTCGAGTGCTGGCATGAATAAATTTTCCATGTGATAGATCTATAAGGAGCTCAAACTGGTGTTTACTGCAAAGTCTGTGAGTGCTTCCCAGTGATAACCATTAGGGATTTGGACTAGGGAATTTCCATTTTTGAGGCAATTACTAGCCTGTAGTTGGATATTAATTGAAACTATCCTTGTGAGTAAAGGGAAAAAATAAATAGCTTTTAAACCTGAAATATTTGTGATATCTTGGGTGATGCTGGAGAGAAACTTTAATGGAGACATCAATGCCCAGAAACTCCATAATAAAATGGAAACGGTTTACATAGGACCATGCTACTGAGGGAACATAAGGAAGGGATATTCATTAGCAGAGAGTCTCCTTTCCCCAGCACTGATTTTGGAAATCCATGAGAAGCTGCTGGATTTTGCTGTAACTTGGATATTACCCTGTAAAAACCTCTCAGTCAACCAACAAAGAACGTCGTGGTTTATAATAAGCAGGTCTAAAATGAACAGACAGCATTCTATTTGGAAGGATGCCACCATGACCAAGGAAGACAAAAACAGATCAGCTGGGTAGAAGGAATTGCAAGCTACATGTCATGATATTTTGGTTGTTAACCTACTCATTGGCAGTGACCAGTGCTCTGGCCATATGGTCAGGCAGAAGGACAACAGAACAGTGGCATATCAAAGGGATATTCATATGGGGCATAGTCCTATGGAAATTATTATGAAAAATTGAGAGACACATTAAAGTAGGGCATGCCAGTGCCCATCAGAAGAATCTCCTTTCAGCATCTGAGGATGATTGGAGTTGACAAGCATATATCCTCATAGGCTGTCTTAAGATGGCCACCTGAGTGCATAAAATAAATTGAATATGTATGCATTGCAGCAAAACAGGGTTGGACTATTTCTAGATATAGTCTTCTTGTATCTTCTGAGGTATAAAATGCCCATAAGAACTGTTCTACCTTGAGAAAGAACAGAGCTGGGGAGATCATGCTCCTTGACTTTAGACTATACTTCCAAGCTACAGTCATCAAAAGAGTATGGTAAAGGATGATAACAGACACATAGGTCAATGGAACAGGATAAAAAGCCCAGAAATAAGCTCATGCACTTATGATCAACTAATCTATAGCAAAGGAGGCAAGAATGTACAGTGGAAAAAAGAGAGTCTCTTCAATAAGTGGTGCTGGGAAAACTGGATAGCTACATGTAAAGTAATGACATTAGAACATTCTCTAACATCATATACAAAAAATAAATTCAAAATGGATTAAAAACCTAAGTGTAAGACCGGATACTATAGAACTTCTAGAGGAAAGCATAAGCAGAACATTCTTTGACATAAATCACAGGAATATTCTTTTGGATCCATCTCTTGAAGTTAAAAAAAAAATGAACAAATGAGATCTAAATAAAAGTGTTTGCACATCAAAGAAAATCATGGACAAAATGAAAAGACAACTTACTTAATGGGGGGAAATATTGCAAAATGATACAACTGATAAGAGATTAACATCCAACATATATAGATAGTTCATACAACTCAACATCAAAACAGACAATTTAAAAATGAGCCAAAGAACTAATAGACATTATTTTGAAGAGGGAATTCAAATGGCCAACTACTCAATGATGCTAAACATCACCAATCATCAGAGAAATGCAAATCTAAACCAAAATGAAATATTACCTCACACTTGTCAAAATGGCTATCATCAAAAATAACACAAATAAATGTTGGAGAGGATCTGGAGAAAAGGGAACCAACCTTCATACATTGTTGCTCAGAACATAAATCAGTACAGTCACTGTGGAAAACAGTATGGAGGTTTCTCAAAAATCTGAAAATGGAACTACCATATAACCCAGCAATTCCACTCCTTGATATATATCAAAAAAAAAAACAAACAAAAAAACAAAAACAAAACACCCAAAACACTAATTGGAAAAGATACATGCATCCCAATATTAACAGCAGAATTATTTACAATAGCCAAGACATGGAAGCAACCTAAATATCAATCAACAGATGAATGGATAAAGAAGAGGTCCGACTCTGTGACCCCATGGACTATGATGGTGGTGGTCAGTTGCTCAGTTGTGCCAAATTATTTGTGACCATATGGAATGTAGCCCACCAGGCTCCTCTGTCCATCGATTCTCCAGGCAAGAATACTGGAGTGGGTTGCCATTTATTCCTCCAGGGGATCATCCCAACCCAGAGATCAAAACCTGGTCTCCTGCATTGCAGGGGGATTCTTTACCAGCTGAGCCACAAGGGAAGCCTAAAGGAGAGGTGGTATATATAAGAACAATGGAATACTACTCAGAAATAAAAAATAATAAAAATCTGCTACTTGAAGCAACATGGATAGACTTGGAGGGCATTATGCTAACTGAAATAAGTTAGAGACAAATACTGTATAATATCACTTAAATGTGGAAACTAAAAAATACAAAACTAGTGAATATAAAAATAGAAGCAGATGAAAATATAGAGAACAAACTAGTGGGTAGCAGCAGCAGGGGACAGTTCAGCAATGGGGGAATTGGAGGTACAAACTATTGCATTTTCTCAGTGATTTTAGTTCACTAGGGAAATAAATAGGACTTCAGTAAGGGTAAAACAGAATACAGAGGTGACATCTGTTCAAATTATCCTGTTATAAAGGTGAGTTTTCATTCCAATTCCAAAGAAAGGCAATGAATAATGCTCAAAGTACTGCACAATTGCACTCATCTCACACACTAGTAAAGTAATGCTCAAAATTCTCCAAGCCAGGCTTCAGCAATATGTGAACCATGAACTTCTGGATGTTCAGGCTGTTTTAGAAAAGGCAGAGGAACCAGAGATCAAATTGCCAACATCCGCTGGATCATTGAAAAAGCAAGAGAGTTCCAGAAAAACATCTATTTCTGCTTTATTGACTATGCCAAAGCCTTTGATTGTGTGGATCAAAATAAACTGTGGAAGATTCTGAAAGAGATGGGCATATGAGACCACCTGACCTGCCTCTTGAGAAACCTGTATGCAGGTCAGGAAGCAACAGTTAGAACTGGACATGGAACAACATGGACAACATGGACATGGTTCCAAATAGGAAAAGGAGTACGTCAAGGCTGTATATTGTCACCCTGCTTATTTAACTTATATGCAGAGTACATCATGAGAAACGCTGGGCTGGAAGAAGCACAAGCTGGAATCAAGATTGCCAGGAGAAATATCGATAAACTCAGATATGCAGATGACACCACCCTTATGGCAGAAAGTGAAGAGGAACTAAAAAGCCTCTTGATGAAAGTGAAAGAGGAGAGTGAAAATGTTGGCTTAAAGCTCAACATTCAGAAAATGAAGATCATGGCATCTGGTCCCATCACTTCATGGGAAGTAGAGGGGGAAACAGTGTCAGACTTTATTTTTGGGGGCTCCAAAATCACTACAGATGATGACTGCAGCCATGAAATTAAAAGACACTTACTCCTTGGAAGAAAAGTTATGACCAACCTAGGTAGCATATTGAAAAGCAGAGATATTACTTTGCCAAAAAAGGTCCATCTAGTCAAGGCTATGGTGGTCATGTATGGATGTGAGAGTTGGACTGTGAAGAAAGCTGAGCACTGAAGAATTGATGCTTTTGAAGGGTGGTGTTGGAGAAGACTCTTGAGAGTCCCTTGTACGGCAAGATCCAACCAGTCCATCCTAAAGGAGACCGGTTCTGGCTGTTCATTGTAAGGACTGATGCTAAAGCTGGAACTCCAATACTTTGGCCACCTCATGCTAAGAGTTGACTCATTGGAAAAGACCCTGATGCTGGGAGGGATTAGGGGCAGGACGAGAAGGGGACGACAGAGAATGAGATGGCTGGATGGCATCACTGACTCGATGGACATGAGTTTGGGTAAATTCCGGGAGTTGGTGATGAACAAGGAGGCCTGGCGTGCTGTGATTCATGCAGTCACAAAAAGTCGGACACGACTGAGCAACTGAACTGAACTGAACTGAAGCTATCCTAAATCTATATCACTTGCCATAATGCCACTTGACTCTGTTGTCATTTTATACTCATTCTTTTGTCTGGTTAATACTAGTTACATCTCCATTATGAGACTGTATGTATCAGATTCACTGCTGAATCTCCAAGATCTGGCATAGTACCTGGAATATCATCAGTGCTCAATATATATTTGAGGGATGAATAAATGGATCAATGAACGAAACAAATATACAGAGACAAAAATGGAAGGGCACTGAGGGTAGGAGAGAAGCTTTAGATGTTTAAAATTAAAAAAAGAAAAAAAGCCTTCTTTAAACTAACTTAAGAAGACCCTATAATAGTTGTACTATGATTGCAAAAAAATATCATTTATATTTTATCAGTTCATGAGTTCCTTTATAGAAATACCTGGACACTTTCATAGTTTTAACTTCCAAATTTAACTTGCTTTTCATCAACAAACAGCTTGAAAATGCACCATAAAACCAGTGTGCCACATTCTACTGCTGCACTAACCATGTAAGGAACAGAAGCAGGGGAATGTGCCCTTTATGTGGATTTTCAACTGAGAGTGAAATATTGCTTTGAGCCTTGCAAATCTCTCTGTAATACAGTGATGACAGATTGGAAAGTTAATTCATAACCTTGCAAACTTTTTGTTCCCACAAATCACAGAAAGAAGGGACTCATTTTTAAAAGCTTGTCTGAAGCATCCAGATAGCTTTATATACTTGTAAATGATTTAATCCCAGCTATTTCTTGTTATCAAGTATCTCTCTACATATGTAATTAATATAATCCATCACTATTATGACATAAACAGCAGTCTAATGTAGCCTTCTCTTTCAAAGAATAACATTTCATTTGTCAATCCGCAATATCTTAAGGTATCTTTTAAAATTTGCAGAGCAGAACATACAAAGAGTTGAACATCACCCATATCTATAAACTTTCAATTAAGAGCTACTCAGAGCTAAATCATTAAAAGGATGACAGAGCTTGTACTGCATTCATTTGAAGATTTTAATGTTGATTTAAGCTTACAGTAACTTTCATAAAGTAGAATAAAGAAATAAGCATATTCTTTTAGGAAAAGATGACAAAATTATAAATGTATAGTAACTACTTTAAGTAAAAACATCTTAATAGAGAAAATGCAAGATAATTCTCAAATATTCCTAAATGACACAGAAAATAAATGATTTGCTACCTGGGGCTAGTTTCTTTTTCTGTCATTGTGATTAAAATATCTATTATTAGAGCTGCTCATTTTGTTTATAAAAAGCTATCCTAAATCTTCTGAATATTTCACTCTCCTTTCACTTTCATCAAGAGGCTTTTTAGTTCTTCTTCACTTTGTGCCGTAAGGGTGGTATAATCTGCATATCTGAGGTTACTGATATTTCTCTTGGTAAACTTGATTCCAGCCTGTGCTTCATCCAGCCCAGTGTTTCTCGTGATGTACTCTGAATATAAGTTAAATAAGCAGGGTGACAATATACAGCCTTGACATACCCCTTTTCCTATTTGGAACCAGTCTGTTTTTCCATGTCCATTTCTAACTGTTGCTTCCTGACCTGCATACAGATTTCTCAGGAGGCAGGTCAGGTGGTCTGGTATTCCCATCTCTTTCAGAATTTCCCACAGATTTTGTGATCCACACATTCAAAGGCTTTGACATAGACAGTAAAGCAGAAATAAATGTTTTTCTGGAACTTTCTTGCTTTTTTGATGATCCAGCAGATCCAACATTTTGATCTCTGATTCCTCTGCCTTTTCTAAAACCACCTTGAACATCAGGAAGTTCACGGTTCACATATTGTTGAAGCCTGGCTTGGATAATTTTGAGCATTACTTTACTAACATGTGAGATGAGTGCAATTATGTGGTAGTTTGAACATTCTTTGGCATTGCCTTTCTTTGGGAGTAGAATGAAAACTGACCTTTTCCAGTTCCATGGCCACTGCTGAGTTTTCCAAATTTGCTGGCATATTAGGTGCATATTCAGAAGATTTATCATATTAAAAAGCAGAGCCATTACTTTGCCAACAAAGGTCCATCTAGTCAAGGCTAGTTTATTCCAGTAGTCATGTATGGATGTAAGAGTTGGACTATAAAGAAAGCTGAGTGCTGGGTGTGAGAGTTGGACTGTGAAGAAAGCTGAGCACCAAAGAATTGATGCTTTTGAACTGTGGTGTTGGAGAAGACTCTTGAGAGTCCCTTGGACTGCAAGGAGATCCAACCAGTCCATTTTAAATGAGATCATTGCTGGGTGTTCTTTGGAAGGAATTATGCTAAAGCTGAAACTCCACTACTTTGGCCACCTCATGTGAAGAGTTGACTCATTGGAAAAGACTCTGATGCTGGGAGGGATTGGGGGCAGGAGGAAAAGGGGACAACAGAGGATGAGATGGCTGGATGGCATCACCGACTCGATGGACGTGAGTTTGTGTGAACTCCAGGAGTTGGTGATGGACAGGAATGATTGGCGTGCTGCAATTAATGGGGTCACAAAGAGTCAGACACGACTGAGTGACTGAACTGAGTGCTGAAGAATTGATGCTTTTGAACTGTGGTGTTGGAGAAAACTCTTGAGAGTCCCTTGGACTGCAAGGAGGTCCAACCAGTCCATCCTAAAGGAAATCAGTCCTGAATATTCATTGGAAGGACTGATGCTGAAGCTGAAACTCTAATACTTTGGTCACCTGATGTGAAGAGCTGACTCATTGAAAAAGACCCTGGTGCTGGGAAAGATTGAAGACAGGAGAAGGAGATGACAGAGGATGAGATGGTTGGATGGCATCACCAACTCAATGGACATGAATTTAAGTAAGCTCTGGGAGTTGGTGATGGACAGGGAGGCCTGGCATGCTGCAGTCCATGGGGTTGCAAAGAGTTGGACACGACTGATTGACTGAACTGAACTGAAATCTTCTGAAATTCAAATGTGGTGTGATTCAGCTAATAAAGTAAATCACCATTAGTGTTATATTATTTAACTGTCACATAATGTAGAGAAACATGCTAAGATAATGATGACATAGATGGCTTCTGATGAGAAAATGATCCGAGGTATTATCCACAAAAAGCTGTCCTTCAGTCGCTCAGTTGACTTTTTGTTACCCCATGGACTGCAGCACGCCAGTCTTCTCTGTCCTTCACTGTCTCCTGGAGTTTGCTCAAACTCATGTACATTGAGTTGGTGATGCTATCTAACCATTTCAACCGCTGCCACCCTTTTCTTCTGTTGCCTTCAATCTTTACCAACATCAGGGTCTTTATTAATGACTTAGCTCTTCGCATTAGGTAGCCAAAATATTGGAGATTCATCATGAGCTCTTTCAATGGATATCCACAGTCGATTTCCTTTAGGGTTGACTGGTTTGATATCTTTGTTGTTCAAGGAACTCTCAAGAGGCTTATCCAACATTGAAGTTCAAAAGCATCAATTCTTTAGGACTCAACATTCTCTACGGTCCAGTACATGACTACTGGAAAAACCACAGCTTTCACTAGATGGACTTTTGTCTGCAAAGTAATGTTTCTGCTTTTTAATATGCTGTTTAGGTTTGTCATGGTTTTTCTTCCAAGGATCAAGCATCTTTTAATTTTATGGCTTCAGTCACCATCTGCAGTGATTTTGGAGCCCAAGAAAATAAAATCTGTCACTGCTTCCACTTTTTCCCATCATTTACCATGAAGTGATGGGACTTGATGCCATGATCTTAGTTTCTTGAATGTTGAGTTTCAAGCCAGCTTTTTCACTCTTCTCTTTCACCTTCATCAAGAGGCTTTTTAGTTCCTCTTCACATTCTGCCATTAGAGTGGTATCATTTGCATGTCTGAGGTTATTGATATTTATCCTAGTAATCTTGATTCCAATTTGTTATTCATTCAGCCCTTCATTTTGCAGGATGTACTCTGCACAGAAATTAAATAAGCAGGGTGACAATATACAGCCTTGACATACACCTTTCCCAATGTTGAACCAGTCGATTGTTCTGTGTCCAATTCTAAATGCTGCTTCTTGACCTGCATACACATTTCTCAGGAGGCAGGTAAGGTGGCCTGGTATTCCCATCTCTTTAAGAAATTTCCACAGTTTGTTGTGATCCACACTGCTAAAGGCTTCGGTGTACTCAATAAAGCAGAAGTAGATGTTTTTCTGGAATTCCCTTGCTTTTTCTATGATTGAATGAATGTTGGCGATATGATCTCTGATTCTTATGTTTTTTCTAAATCCAGCTTGTACATCTGGAATTTCTCAGTTCAAGTACTGTTGAAACCTAGCTTGAAGGATATTGAGCATTACCTTACTAGCATACAAAATGAGTGCAATTGTGTGGTAATTTGAACATTCTTTGGTCTTATCTTTCTTTGAGATTGGAATGAAAAGTGACCTTTTCCAGTCCTGTGGCCACTGCTGAGTTTTCCAAGTTTCCCAAGTCATTGCAGCACTTTAACAGCATCATCTTTTAGGATTTGAAATAGCTCAGCTGGAATTCCATCACCTCCACTAGCTTTGTTAATAGTAATGCCTCATAAGGCCCAAATGACTTCACACTCCAGGATGTCTCACTCTAGGTGAGTGATCATACCATCATGGTTGTCTGGGTCATTAAGTCCTTTTTTGTATAGTTTTGTGTATTCTTGCTACCTCTTCTTGTCTCTTCTGCTTCTGTTAAGTCCTTGCCATTTCTGTTCTTTATTGTGCATATCTTTGCCTGAAATATTCCCTCAGTATCACCAATTTTTTTTTTTAACGCGATCTCTAGTCTTTCCCAGTCTTTTGTTTTCTTGTTTTTTTGCATTGTTCACTTAAGAAAGCTTTCTTATCCTTGGTATTCTCTGGAACTCACTTGGGTATACCGTTCCCTTTCTCCTTTGCTTTTCACTTCTCTTCTTTTCTATGCTATTTTTAAGGCCTCCTCAGACAACATTTGAGCCTTCTTGCATTTCTTTTTTTTTAAGATGGTTTCAGTCACTGCCTGCTGTACAATGTTATGAACCCCTGTCCATAGTTTTTCAGGCACTTTATAAGATATAGTCTCTTGAGTCTATTTGTCACCTACACAGTATAATCATAAAGGATTTGATTTAGGTCATACTTGAATGGGCTACTGGTTTCCCTTGCTTTCTTCAAATTAAGTCTGAGTTTTGCAATAAGGACTTTATGATCTAGCTACAGTCAGTTTCAGGTCTTGATTTTTCTGACTGTATAGAGCTTCTCCATCTTTGGCTACAAAGAATATAATCAATCTGATTTTGGTATTGGCAATCTGTTGATGTCCATGTGTAGAGTTATCTCTTTTGTGGTTGGAAGAGGGTGTTTGCTATGTATGACCAGTGTGTTCTCTTGGCAAAACTCTGCTAGCCTTTGGCCTGCTTCATTTTGTACTCCAAGGCCAAAGTTGCCTGTTACTCCAGATATCTTTTGATTTCCTACCTTTGCATTCCATTGGGACTTCCCTGGTGGCTCAGATGGTAAAGCGTCTGTCTACAATGCGGGAGACCTGGGTTTGAGCCCTGGGTTGGGAAGATCCCCTGGAGAAGGAAAGGCAACCCACTCCAGTACTATTGCCTGGAAAACCTATGGACAGAGGAGCCTACAGGTAGGCTACAGGCTACAGCCTGGTAGGCTACAGGCTACGGGGTCGCAAAGAGTCGGACACGACTGAGTGGCTTCACTTTGCATTCCAATCCCCTATGATGAAAAGGACATCTTTGTGTGTGTGTGTGTGTGTGTGTGTGTATTAGTTCTAGAAGGCCATGTAGGTCTTCACAGATTTGTTAAACTTGATCTTCTTCACCATCAGTGTTTGGGGCATAGAGTTGGATTACTGTGATATTGAATTGTTTGCCTTGGAAAAGAACAGAGATCATTCTGTCGTTTTTGAGACTGTACCTAAGTACTGCATATCAGACTCTTTTGTTTATTATGAGATCTACTCCATTTCTTCTAAGGGATTCTTGCCCACAGTAGTAGATATAATGGTCATCTGAATTAAATTCAACCATTCCCATTCATTTTTGCTCACTGATTCCTAAAGTGTCGATGTTCACTGTTGCCATCTCCTGCTTGACTACGTCCAATTTACCTTGATTCGTAGACCTAGCATTCCAAGTTCCTATGCACTATTGTTCTTTACAACATCAGACGTTACTTTCACCACCAGGCACATCCAAAACTGAGTGTTGTTTTTGCTTTGGCCCATTCTTTTCATTCTTTCTGGAACTATTTCTCTGTTCTTCCCCAGTAGATGGACACCTAGCCACCTGGTGGGCTTGTCTTCCCATGTCATTTTTTTTACCTTTTCATGCTGTTCATGGGGTTCTTGAGGCAAGAATATTGTAGTGTTTTGTCATTCCCTTCTCCAGTGGACCATGTTCTGTCAGACCTCTCCACTAATACACAGATCACATTTTGTCAGAACTCTCCACCATGGCCCAGACCACAATTTGTCAGAACTCTCCATGCCCCATTCATCTTAGGTGGCCCTGCATGGCATGGCTCTTAATTTCATTAAGTTACACAAGGCCTGATCCATGAGATCATTTTGGTTAGCTTTCTGTGATTGTGACTTTCATTCTGGAGGCTATGAGATTATAGTGGGTCAGTAAAAAGAAGGAATGAGGTGACAGAACTAGAACCAATGTGATAGCAGACAGGTGTTCAATGGAAAGATGACCCAAATAGTATATGCCTATTGAGAGAGTAAATTCCTAGGCAGGTTGATAAGAAGCCCGGGGGGCCCCAAGGAGAGAGGGGTCTCAAGGAGGAGGAAAGGACACACTTTTTTGTCTACATTCCTTAGTCTTAGTCAATTACACAACTCAGTTTAAACTCTGTACTAGTGATTATACAACAACAATCTATCCTGCTTGAGGACAGTTTCTCCTTCCTGAAAACCTCCTGAGTAATCCTGATATTTTAGAATGTATATTATGGGAGTGGGTCTGGTAGGATCTTTCTATTGTTAAATTCTAATCTTGTTATCCTAAAATGTAAATTGTGGGAGTGGGTCTGGTAAAATTTTCACAAACTTGAGACATTCTTTTGATTCATTGCAATAACTAATTAAAAGGTATATAACTCCATTTCTCACACTAGCAAGGGGGGTACTCTTTCTGCACCCTTCTGATGTCTGTGTCAGAAGCTTTCTGTATCCCTTTTATACTTTAATAAAACTCTATTACACAAAAGCTCTGAGCGATCAAGCCTCATCTCTGGCCCCGGATTGAATTCTTCTCCTCCAGAGGCCAAGAATCCCAGCATCTTTCATGGTTCAGCAACAACATTTCACTATGCTATTCTCTCCTGGAGACGGAGTTTATTCCCCCATCCCTATTGAGTGTGAGCTGGATTCGGTGATGATCTTCCAAAGAACAGAGTACAGAAAAGGGAAAATGATAACGTTATAATGGATAAACCTAGCAAAGATTACTGTCTTACTCAGTTTAGGTTGCTGTAACAGGAACCGTAGTAAGAGAGTTGACTTGCACATGACAGAAATCTATTTCTCACAGTCAGTTCTGGAGGTTAGGAGTCCAGGAATAAAGTACAAACATGGTTGGGTTCTGGTGAGAGCCCTCTTCTGTGTTTCAACATATGAATTTTGTAGAGGGACAAACCTTCAGTCCATTGCAACTATCTTGAGCAAGTGATCAAGGATAACATTACCAGTGATGAGTCATGTTGATACCATGTACCTCCTGATATGGTGTGATGGAAAGGGGATTTTAACTTTGTGGCATTCCTCTGAAAATCACTAACTTCTGTATAATAATAAGAAAATAATTAGACAAATTTCAACAGAGGGACATTCTAAAAATACTTGACCAGTCCTTTTTAAAAACTGTCAATATCAAGGAAAATAAGGAAAGACTGAGAAACTATCACAACCAAGACCAGCCTAAGGAAATTGATGACTAAAAGAAATATGCTATCCTTGATTGAATCCTGGAACAGAAAAAAAGAAAAAGGACATTAGTGGAAAAACTGGTGAAATACAAATGACATCTGGAAGTTTAGTTAGTAATAATGTTGGTTTCTTAGTTTTTACCAAGGCACCACAATAATGTAAGATATTACCATGAGGGGTGTATGGTATAAGGAAATTGTACTGATTTTTGTATTATTTTCTGTAAATCTAAAATTATTCCAAAATAAAGACTTTATTTTTTAAAATAATGTGAAAAATCTCTTTGAATCTTTGTCACCATTATCAGAATAAATTATAAGGGGCTTTTTTTTATATAAAAGAGGAGGGGTGAGAAAAGGATTAAGAGTAGTAAATGGAAGGTCATAGGCTTTGGAGCATGTTTGCTGGGACTGCTATTACAGAATACCACAGACTGTGGAGCTGAAACTACAGAAAGTTATCTCTCATAGTTCTGGAGACTAAAAGTCCTGGCCAAGGTGTTAGTAAGCTTGATTTCTTTTGAGGCCTCTGTCCTTGGTGTGTTGATGGCCATCTTCTATGTGAATCTTTACATGGTCTTCCCTGTATGTGTTTGTGTCCTAATCTCTTATTATAAGGACGCAAATCATGTTGGAGTAGGGCCCAGTTTTGTGAGCTCATTTTATCTTAACTAACTTTAGAGGCCCTATCTCCGAATACACTCACATTCTGAAGTATCTAGTGGTTAGGGTATCAACATAGGAATTTGCAGGGGAAAGGGACACAACTCAGCCCATAACATAGTGTAACAGACCTGAGTTAAAACCCCTCATATTAATATATAAAACCACATGCAACATTTCTTGGCACAAATTAATTTTTATATATTTGTGAATTTTTGTGGTAGTGGTGGTTATAAATATTTTCCTGGAAAACTCTGAGGTTGTACAGATTCTCCTATTATTCTGACAAAGGGAGAGCAGTAATAATTCAGATGGAATTTCATACCAATCCAGAAGCACACGGCCTCAATGTCAGCAATGAGTTGATTTGAGAGGAATAAGAAAGGTAATTTTTCTTGCATACTTAAATGTTTGGACTGAGATTTACATTTGCTATATCAGTTTATGTCAAAATTGAAGAGAACTCTCCCTTGAAATGCCCAACAGCTAATCTATAGGTACAGTATACAACAAATCATACAAAGTATTCCCGATTATGTGAAAACTGAGCTTATAGTGGGTCAGTATGTGCAGTGAAAGAAATGGCAGTACTGACACGCCTGGTGACTCTGCTGCCTTCTAGGAGGCATTCACAATTAGAGGATTTATGTTGAATACTGTCTGGACTCTCAGGGCTCTGGCACAAGAGGAAGACAAGGTAAGATCCATATAGTCTATTCAGTGCCAAGACCAAAAAAAAAGTTTAGTAAAATAAGGCACCAAATCTATAAAATACTATTTAAATAAGTTACAGAAAAATGATTAAAATGCCAGGATGAATTTTCCTTTTTACCTCTCTTACAAAGTAATTGACAAACAAAAGAAACATGAGCAAGATTATGTGCAGCTCTCTTCTAGGTACCCGGAAAAAGGGAATAGCTTCACCAAAGTCTGCCAGCATTTCCCCCATCCTTGAATAAAGTGCATTGCTGCCATCAATTCAACACCAGCTGCAAATAGATCCATATGTTATCTATTGTTTCTCTCTTGCCCTCTCTATTTTATTTTATTTTTTTTTAGTAGAGAAAACAATGTTTGTGCCAGGCAGACAGTTGTGATAACGGTCTAGGCCCCTGTATTACTCAGGGATTGCCATAGGAACAGAACGACTGGGAGTGAAGTGAAAGTTGCTCAGTCGTGTCTGACTTTTTATGACCCCATGAACTATATACAGTACATGGAATTCTGCAGGCCAGAATACTGGAGTGGGTAGCCTTTCCCTTCTCTAGGGGATCTTCCCTGGGAGATACATCTATATATCTAATCTGTGTGTGTGTGCATGCACATTCGCATCTGACTCTTTGCAGTCCCATGGACTGTAGCCAGCCAAGTTCCTCTGTCCCTGGGGTTTCTTAAGCAAGAATACTGGAGTGGGTTGCCATCTCCTACTCCAGGGGATCTTCCCCACCCAGGGATTGAACCCACATCTCCTCTGTCTCCTGCACTGGCAGGTGGATTGTGTACCTCTGAACCACCAGGGAAGGCCATTAGATGATGGTAGAAAGATAGTATTGTTGGATGATAGTGGACCTAACATAACTGCACTTCTTATCACTAACTTTGAAGCATATCTTTTCCTCATAATTATCTATGTGATTTCGAATTTCTTGGCATATCAAATAGTATTGCAGAGAAATTAGAGCTACCTCTTCTAAGAAATTATTACTTATATTAACTATTCTCTCATCTAACTCCTACAACCACCACATGCAGTAGGTATTATCACTATATTCAAGTTACAGATGAAAAAATTGAAATGTCCTAAGCTTCCAGAGGATTTAAGGGACTTCCCCCTTTTCACACAGATGGGAAGTAGAAGAGACTGCGATTTGCACCCAGAAGTCTGGCTCCAAAGCTTCTCCTTATAGCACTCAAGCTGCCTCCTTTTCCCAGGGGCATCATCTCTCTCACTGGAACCTTTTTTTAAACTTATTGCAAACCATGCAAATAAAGTTGTTGCACATATTGATAAAGAGAATAAAGATGAATTCATGTATTAAGATTTTACTTGTAATTAATTTTAAGCAGTTAATATTTTCCCCATGAGGATTAAGACACAAATGGAGGCTTTAGATTTACATAAAATAATACACACAGGAAGCTAAGATCTAGAGAGGGAAGATCATTACTCAAGGTCACATAAGGTGTTAGTGGCAAAGGAGTAGAGTCTAGGCCTCCTGTCTAGGGATGCTCTTTCTACAGCTACTTGAGAGGACACAGAATTTGTTCTTAAACTCTCAAACATCATGAAGTGCAATACCTTTAGGATAAGTCAGGATACGACTGCTTAATCGTCCCTTTCATGACACAGTATTCTGATATCAAGACTCAATCCTTGTCTAAAAACAAAATGCATGCTTCTAAGTGGCATCAAGCCCAGAAACAAACACACAAAAAAGTTAATTCACAAAAGTTAAACATCTGTTTGTATTTGGCTACCTAACAGCAAGTGAACATTCATTTATTTCAGATGAGCTTGTGTGTTTTTCTTGAAAATGGTAAACCTTTGGAAAATGTGAACATTTGTTCCTTTCATTATTGTGGTGAAAACAAAGGTTTGGAGGGGACATAAGGGAAATGCAAACATTTACAAACATCTCCCACAGGCCAGCTGGTAGAGTTATTGGCAAAAAGAACAGGCAGAGATAAGCAAATTTGGATTTTTTTTTTGCTTTAATAAAAAAGTTCTTATTTTCATTAAATTATTTTCAACATGTGTACCTTTTATTTTAAAGTGGTGTGTGTGTGTGTTTCTAGGAATACGTTTATAATAGAAATTTGCCTAATCAAACATTTCTGAGAATTGTCACCTATCATCATCACTCTAGCTGTGACACATTGCTAATGAGGTCAACTATTCCCTATTATTGATCTAATGTAGTCATCTCAGTGAGAATACTTAATGTGGCCTGATGCTTATCTCAATGTAAACCAACCTCCCCTTGCTGGTTCATATAATATACCAGCTTCTAGCTACTGAATGTACAAGTGAGTGAGTCTTATGTACTGTCCTGGAGAGTTATAAACAAAGCAAGCAAATATTTTCAATTAAGAGGACCTCGATGATCTCTTTGTCTGAAATACCAAGAATTTTAGGTCATTTTGTTCTCTTCATGTTAACTAAACATAACCAGATGTACATTGCACAATGTGAAATGAGAGTCCGGTGCTTTACTTTTGGAAATAGTCTTAAATTGGCAAAGAGAATATATCAGAATTTAAAATGCTTTATTTTCTTTATTTTTAAAATGCTGTACAATGCTTTATTCTCTGCAAATTGCATTCTCTTACTCACAGATTCAAGTGTTAGGTGTCTTTTCCAAATTACAATAAAATGATTTTATTGTTTGATACCTTATGATAGCATAAAATTCTCTATGAGATGGCTGAAAAGGGAGCACTATCTGTCTGGTATAGAGCAATTTTTCATAAATTAAAATTTCTATTGAATTAGTCACATGTGGCAACTCTAAACTGCAACAACCCGAACACAAGCATGGAAACCATGCTTAGAATACAAGACTGCTATCATTTTAAAAGATAATTTTCAAAATGGATCTTTCTAATTTTAACTTACTATCTCATCTGTGGATGCATGCTACCTTGTCCTGTTCTAAGATTCCTATTTCACAACACTCAATAAGAATAAATGTACATAGGGACCTGATAAAATCAAATATGTCTTTCCTTCTCTTCCTTCTCACTATTCTCTGTCATTAGAATCAAATTTTACTCCAATATTCTTCAAAATAATTTGTGTTCTTTTCATTTCACTCACAAATATTCCCATTCAGATCCATGGGGAAATAAACATATAAAGCAGAGATGTACAATGGTTTAGATAATTATTTCAAATTACTCCAACTTTATAACAAATAGTTGCATTATACTTAATTAGAACTTAACATTCAAAAAAGATTTTATAATAGATAATTTAAAAAAAAAAAAAGAGTAGAAATTTCTGAACTGGCCAATAGATGAAAATTATTTTATACAGAATCAGAGATTTTTTATTATCATCCATACTGTGATTCTATGAAATATAATCCCAGTACATATTTTAATGCCAAAATATAAGAAAATTATAAATAACTATAAACATCTATATATACACTCACACAAATCATTATATACATACTCCCTTACACAGAAAGCAGAAGGCTATTGGCAAAAAAATATTATAGGTTTTGCCATTTAATAGATATATTATCTCAAAAGAATTTACCATTCTGAGTATGTTTGTACTCTGTAAAATACTGAGGAAAATGGTTTTCATGGTGCTAAGATACTCAAGGAAAATAATGTGACTGTTCATTGTATAAACTATGAAGTGCTGTGCATATGTAAGATTTTTGTTTTTCTTCTTTTCTATTCCAAGTCTGGATATAGAGCCAAGTCAAAAATATTTCTAGAATGAATCCGTACATTCATAGGACATACTTTTACTCTCTATATAACTCTGAAGGAATTTTCCATGTCATGTGGACTCCTCATTCTAGTATGGCTAATAACTTTTACATACTGTGTAACAGATGTGAGTTAAAAGAGTCACAGCCCTGGAAATACAGTTGAGAATAAGAGAAAGAAAAAAAAAATTATACATTTTTAGAAATGAAAAAGTGGGTATAATTACAGAGTTAGAGATTTAAGGAAGTAAAAAATATTTCATATCTCTATGCTAATACATTTAAAAATTCCAATCAAATGGACAATTTTCTAAGAAAATAAGTGACTAGTTAAAAAGAACTAGAAAATTCAAGTAAACTAATAATCATGAAGTAAATCAGAAAATAAATATTAAAGAAATATTTTAGTTTTTCTTGATTCCTTTCTATCTTTCACAACTCACACTCACTCAGTAAGGAAATCCTATAATTTGTACCTTCAAAGGATATCCAGTTTATGACCAGTACTTTCAACCTTCACCTCTGCCACCCAGATCTAAGCCATTATCTTCTCTAGTCTGGTCTTCTACATAACAGCCTCCTGATTGTTCTCCCTGCTGCACTCCTTCTTTCCTTTAGTCTACTCTTAACATAGCAGCCAGAGAGATCATTTCAAAATAAGTGTCAGCCAAAATGGACTAACAAGAATCAGATTGATCCTCTTATTTTAAGCAATAGGAAAAGAGAAAAAAAAAATTAAACAAAGATTTTCAGGCACTGGACAACAGACAGTCAGGAATGTGATACCCAACAGGAGGACAACAAGGTAACATTATTATTTTTTTTTTTCAAGGTAACATTATTATTTCACCAATTTATTTCCTAGGAGCAGATTCTAGGCCACATCTCCAGGAGTGGGACCCCAAACAGGGACTGTGGTCTTGCTGATCTAAGAAAATATAAATTAAGAACCTGGGAAGACCAATGGGGTGACAATTTTTAAGACATATCACTTGAGAATAGGGAGCTGCATAAAGAGAATGAAAAGATTCTGCAGATAGGCCAAGAAGAACCTTTATGTCTTGGCTGAGTACTGATCTGTGCACTGTCATTGTTGTTGTGTTGCTAAGTTGTGTCCGACTCTTTGCAAACCCGTGGACTGTAGGTCACCAGGCTCCTCTGTCCATGGGATTTCCCAGGCAAGAAAACTGAAGTTGTTTGCCATTTCCTTCTCCAGAGGATCTTCCCAACCACAGATTGAACCCGTGTCTACTGCATTGCAAACAGATTCTTTATGATCTGAGTCACCAGGTAAGTTGGATGTACGCGTACATGAGAGAAAATTACCTGAGGTCTTGAACAGAACAAGCAAAGAAGAGTAAAGAGACCAGTTACTAAAGTTCACACACAATGAGGAATATTTCATCCTTCCACAAATCAGAAAAGAAAAACTTAATAATATATGGGTCATAGGGTTGAATTCTCAGAATGGCATCACCTTAGTAGTGAAGCTAGATTAGCTCTAGATTAAAAGTTGCTATGAATCACACCTAACAAAATTGAAAGCAAGCCTTGAAAGAATCTAAGTAACTCAACTGCAATTCAAAATGAACTCAGCACAATTTAAAACTTAACAACAAATCAGTATTTAAGCAGATAAAATTCCCCAAGCATGCAAGTGTGTTTATGTGTTAGTCACTCAGTTGTATCTGACTCTTTGTGACCCCATGGACTGCAGCCTGAAAAGCTCCTCTGTCCATGGAATTCTCCAGGCAAGAACACTGGAGAGGGTTGCCATTTCCTTCTCCAGGGGAACTTCCTGACCCAGGGATCAAACTTGGTCTCCTGCACTGCAGGCAGATTCTTTACTGTCTGAGCCACAAAGGAAATATTAATCAATAGAAAAACAAATTCAAAATTCAGAAATAATAGAACTAGCTGAGAAATATGTCAAAATAATTAATATGTGCGTGCTTGTGTGTGTGTGTGTGTGTATATGCATATATGCTTCATATATTCAAGTGGGTAGAAAGAAACAGGAGCATGAGGAGGGAAGAAAAAACTGTCACATGAAACCTGTAGAGATAAAAATACCTGAAGTGAAAAATACACTGAATGTTATTATTAGCAAGTCAGACTGTGTAGAAGAAAATATCAGTGGGTTTGAAGACATAGCAATAGTCTTGCTATGCTAAATTTGGATAAATTTGAAAGTGAGGCACATAAAGAATTTATCCAAATTGAGGAACATAGAGAAAAAAGAATGAAAGGTAATTATGCACAGAGCATCAGTGAACTGTCAGACAAGTTGAAATAATGGCTGGATATTTTCCAAATCTGAAAACAAACTATAAACTCACAGATCTAAGAAATATAATAAATGACAAGGAAAATAAACCTAAAGCCACCACACTACTGATTACATTTCAGTAATCAAATTACTGAAAAACAGTGAAAAAGAGAAAAATTTTAAAACAGCCAGAGCTAAATGACTCATCATATACAGAGGAACACTGATAAAAATGACAATAAACTTCTCATCAAAATTATGAAGACAGCAGCAAGTAGAGCAACATCTTAAAACTGCTTAAAGAAAAAAAAAAATCTATAAACCTAGAATTCCTTAACAATAACATGTTTCAAAATGAAGGAAAATAAAGACATTTTCAGGGTCTTAATTTTTCTAGCATCTCATTTTGAGCAATAGAATTCAATGCTATCATGTTTATATTACATGAAATGTTAAAAGTTCTTCAGTCTAAAGAAAAATTAGACAAAAATTTTTATCTACACAAAGGAAAACCACTAAAAATACTAAATATGTGTTAAATATAAAATAACTACTTTTTTTTCATTTTTACAAAGTCATACAAAAATGACAAAAAAATGAAAATATACTATTTTCAGGTCTTTTCACAATACTGAAGTTACATACTTAAAGGTAGAGAGTAGTAAGTTTAAAATGCTATGTTGTATCTTAAAAGGAACCAAAATATGGATTGAAAAAAAAAACAGAGAGGAGGAGCTAAAAACTCAACAGTGGAAAACAAAATCATAAAAATCTGTCCAAGGAAAGCACAGAAAGCAGAAAATGGAATAAAAAGCAAATAATACAAAGAGAAAGTATACAACAACATAGTTGGTTGAAACCCAAACCTTTCAATACACACAAACCCAAACCTTTCAATACACACAAAACCCAAACCTTTCAATACACACAAAACCTTTTACACTACAAGTAAAAGTCATTTTGTCATATTATGTAATAAAATAAAACACAAATACATGCTACAGGCCTATCTTGTTTTATACCATCCCACATTACTGAGTAATGTCAGATGCTGAGAAGAACAATATTGCATAGGAACTTGGAACATTAGGTCCATGAGCCAAGGTAAATTAGATATGGTCAATCAGGAGATGGTGACATCTTAGGGATCAGTGAACTAATATGGATGGGAATGGGCGAATTTAATTCAGATGACATTATATCTACTTCTATGGGCAAGAATCCCTTAGAAGTAGAGTCGGCCTCATAAGAAGAAGAGGAAAAAAAAGAGTCCAGAATGCAGTACTTGGGTGCAACCTCAAAAACTAAAGAATGATCTGTTTGTTTCCAAGGCAAACCATTCAATATCACAGTAATCCAAGTCTATGCCCCAACCACTGATGCCAAAAAGCTGAAGTTTAACAATTCTGTGAAGACTTACACAACCTTCTAGAACTAACACACACACACACACACACACACACACACACACACAAAGATGTTCTTTTCATCAAGGGGTCTGGAATGCAAAAGTAGGAAGTCAAGAGATACCTGGAAGAACAGGCAAGCTTAGCTTTGGAGTGCAAAATGAAGCAGGGTAAAGGCTAACAGAGTTGTGCCAAGAGAACACGCTGGTCATAGCAAACGCCAACACAAGAGATAACTCTAACATGGACATCACCAGATGGCCAATACCAAAATCAGATTGATTACATTCTTTGTAGTCGAAGATGGAGAAGTTCTATACAGTTAGCAAAATCAAGACCTGGAGCAGACTGTGGCTCAGATCATGAAATCCCAAATGCAAAATTCAGACATAAATTGAAGAAAGTAAGGAAAACCATTAAAACATTCAGGCATGGCCTAAATCCAATCCCTTATGATTATAAAGTAGAGGTGATGAACAGACTCAAGGGATTAGATCTGACAGAGTGCCTGAAAAACTATGAATGGAGGTTCATAACATTGTACGGGACATGGTGACCAAAACCATCCCAAAGAAAAAGAAATGCAGAAAGGAAAGGTGATTGTCTGAGGAGGTCTTACAAATAGCTGAGAAAAGAAAATAAGTGAAAGGCAAAGGAGAAAGGGAAAGATATATTCAGCTGAATGCACAGTTCCAGAGAATACCAAGGAGAGATAAGAAAGCCTCCTTAAAAGAACAATGCAAAGAAATAGAGGAAAACAATAGAATGGGAAAGACTAGAGGTCTCTTCAAGAAAATTAGAGATACCAAAGGAACATTTCATGCAAAGATAGGCACAATAAAGAACAGAAAGGGCAAGGACATAACAGAAGCAGAAGAGATTAAGAAGAGGTGGCAAGAATACACAGAAGAACTATACAAAAAAAGTCTTAATGACCCAGATAACCATGATGGTGTAGTTAACCTCAGTCACTCACCTAGAGCTAGACATCCTGGATTGTGAAGCCAACTGGGCCTTAGGAAGAATCACTATGAACAAAGCTAGTGGAAGTGATGAAATTCAAACTGAGCTATTTCAAATCCTAAAAGATAATGCTGTTAATGCTGCACTCAGTATGCCACCAAATTTGGAAATCCAGCAGTGGCCACAGGACTGTAAACGTTCAGTTTTAATTCCGATCCGAAAAAAAGGCAATGACAAGGAATGTTCAAACTACCACACAATTGTACTCATTTCACATACTAGCAAAGTAATGTTCAAAATTCTCCAAGCTAGGCTTCCACAGTACATGATCTGAGTACTTCCAGATGTTCAAGCTGGATTTATAAAAGGCAGAGGAATCACAGATCGTATGGCCAACATTCATTCGATCATAGAAAAAGCAAGGGAATTCCAGAAAAATATCTACTGCTGCTTCATTGACTACACTAAAGCCTTTAACTAACTAAAGCCTGTAGGTCACAGTTAACTGTGGAAAATTCTTAAAGAGATGGGAATACCAGACACCTTACCTGCCTCCTTAGAAATCTGCATGCAGGTCAAGAAGCAACAGTTATAACTGGACATAGAACAATGAACTGGTTCAAAATTGGGAAATGAGAATGTCAAGGCTGTATATTGTCACTTCACTTATTTAATTCTATGCAGAGTATATCATGTGAAATGCTGAGCTGGATGAACCATGAGCTGGAATCATGATTGCCAGGAGAAATATAAGTAACCTCAGATAATGCAGATACCACTCTAATGACAGAAAGTAAAGAGAAACTAAAGAGCCTCTTGATGAAGGTGAAAGATGAGAGTGAAAAACCCAGCTTAAAACTCAACATTCAAAAAACTAATATCATGGCATCCAGTTCCATCAGTTCATGGCAAATAGATGGGGAAAAAATTATTTTCTTGGGCTCCAAAATCACTGAGGATGGTGACTACAGCCCTGAAATTAAAAGATGCTTGTTCCTTGGAAGAAAAGCTATGAGAAACATAGACAGCACATGAAAAAGAAGAGACATCATTTTGCCGAGAAAGGTCCAAATAGTCAAAGCTGTGATTTTTCCAGTAGTCATGTAGAAATGTGAGAGTTGGACCATAAAGAAGGTTGAGTGCCGAAGAATTGATGCTTTTGAACTGTGGTGTTTGAAAGACTCCTGAGAGTCCCTTGGACAACAGGGAGATCAAACCAGTCAATCCTAAAGGAAATCAACCCTGAATATTCATTGGAAGGACTGATACTGAGACTGAAGCTCCAATACTTTGGCCACCTGATGTGAAGAGCCAACTCATTGGAAAAGACCCTGATCCTTGGAAAACTGATGGTAGGAGGAGAAGGAGGCGACAGAGAATGAGATGGTTCGATGGCATTACTAACTCAATGGACATGAGTTTGAGCAAACTCTTGGAGATGGTAAAGGACAGGGAAGCCTGGTGTGCTGCAGTCCATGGGGTTGCAAAGAGACACGACATTGTGACTGAACATCAACAACTTTAATATGTTAATATATACTGCATTTTTTATAAACTGAAGGTTTCTGGCAATCCTGCATCAGGGAATTCTATTGGCACCATTTTTCTAACAGCTTTTGATCACTTTTTTCTCCAGGCCACATTTTGGTATATCTCACAACGTTTCCAACTTTTTCATTATTATCATATTTCCTTTGGTCATCTGTGATCAGTGATGTTGGATGTTATCATTGGATAAAGATTCTGACTCGTTGAAGGGTCAGATGATGGTTAGCATTTCTAGCCATAAAGTGCTTTAAATTAAGGTTTGTATACTGTTTTTTAAGACACAATGCTATTGCACATTTAATAGACTACAGTCTAGTGTAAACATAATTTTATATGCACCAGAAAAAAATCACATGACTTGGTTTACTGCAATATTTGCTTTATTGTGATGACCTGGAACCAAACTGCAGTGTCTCTGGTTTATGGTTATACATACAAGAATCCACTTTAAATATAAAGACAGATAGAATAAAAACCAAAGTATGGGGAAAATATATACCATACAAATACAAATCAAAATAAAGCTGCAGAGGTTATATTAATATCAGAGAAAACAGAAACTGGAACAACGAATATTACCATAGGTAAGGGGAGTCATTGAACACTGATAACGGGGTCAATGCATGAAGAGATGAAAAGATAAATACACAAGTCCACTAAGATGGGTGGCAATTAAAGCACTCCATCCTAAGTATACCTTTTAGAACAAGTAAAGACTTCCTGCATGGTAGACTAAGAACCTCCACAATCTGTTCCTCTATAAAAGCAATGAAAATACTGGAAAAACTGTCAAAATCAATGTTTTCTGAACTCTGGACATTAATCAAAGGTTTTCAATAATCTGAGGGTTTATATAAGAAAAACTGCTGACCTACGGTAAAAAATGGCAGGGTTTGTAGCACTTTAACTTGATCTCCTCCAATCCCCTTCTCCAGAGCTCTGCTGTAGGTATGCAAACTGGCAGCCTATAAATCATGGTTGCTCTGAAAATTAGCGGTCTTTCAGCCATTGGAGGGGTTAGACTGGATTTGGAGTTCCATAAAAAGACCCAATCTCCCAGCACTGTGAGCACTGTCAGCACCTGGACTATCTCACATCTCCTGGCAAAGCACCATTCACAAGGCAATGTTATCTGTCCTGACTTGCTATCTTCTAGTTTCTTAAAAGGCCCAGGGATATCTGCCCTATCTCCTGCCTTTGCCTCTCCTTTGCTCTCTGACCTCAGTACTACTATTTTACCTTTTCCTTACTGCACCCACATCACATTGGTTTTCCTACCTTCTCTAGAACAATTCCAGCATGTTTCCTCCCCAGACTGTTAGCATTTGCTGTTTCCTCTAGCCATAAAATTGTTCCTCCCAATACCTCATCTCTTTCCATGTCTTTGTTCAATTTTATGCATATCAGAGGAGCTTTCCTCAACCATTTTACGACACTAGTTCATAATACTGTATTGTATATGTGAAATTTGCTAAGAAAGTAGATATTAAGCATTCCACTGGGGGGGGGGAAACATTGTGGGAATCCTCTCACGATGCAAACGTACATCAAAATATTCCACAGTACACTTTAAATATATTACAATTTTACTTGCTAATTATACTTAAAGTTGGGAAAAATTTTTAAAAAAAATCACAACTTTTTTTCCACCTTGACATTCACTATGCCCCTTTCCCATTTCTTTTATTTTTATAACACTTATTGCCATTTGACGTACCATTTAGTTTACTTATTTAGTTGATTATCTGTGTCTCCCCATTAGAATGAGCTCCCTATATTAAGACTTTTGTCTTATTTCTATGTGCCCCACCCACAGCACTCAGAACAGTAGATGGCAAATTTCTTGTTCTTGTTTAGTCACTTCAGTCGTGAGTCTTTGCAATCCCAAGGAAAGGAAGTAACTTTTATCCTTGTGTGCTTAATTGCTTAGTCATGTCTGAATCTTTCCAACCCCATGAACTATAGCCCACCAGGCTCCTCTGTCCATAAGATTTCCCAGGCAAGAATACTGGAGTGAGTTGCCATGCCCTCCTCCAAGGGATCTTCTGGACCCCGGGATGGAACTCACTTCTCTTACATCTCCTAAATTGGCGGGCAGGTTCTGTACCACTAGTGCCCCCAGGAAGCCTTCACATTTAAATATAACATGCCAAAAGTTTAAACTAGCATAGATGATTTTAATAATTTCACCAAGTGCCATAATTGCCAAATTCAACTGCCAATCTAAGTTCTTTTGATAGAGTTGATCACTCCTTTGTTAAAATATTTTCTTCATTGGTGTCTACAATATCAAATCCATTGGTTTATTCCTATTTCAATGCCACTCCCTTGACTTATATATATTTTTAAAATTTCTTCACATTTCTTTTAGATCTCTAAATATTGGGTGTTCCAAGGGTCATCCCAGAACATCTTCTCATCTCTATTTATTGCCCCTCTCTAGGTGAAGTCACCAAGTCCTATGACTTTATAACTCATCTTTCCACTTATGATTCTCAAATTTTTTATTTCCAGCTAGTGACAATCCACTTAAATCTGCATTTCTGTATCCAACTATCTAGTTAACATTTTCATTTGGTTATCTAATAAAAATCATAAACTTAACATGTCCAAAATTAAAATTCAGGGTTTTTCTCACTCAAGCCTGCTCATTTTCCAATAGCAACTCCATTTAACCTGTTATTCTGGCCCCAAACCTAGAATTGATCCTTGACTTCCTTTTCACTTATAATCCATGCTCTGTTATCAAATTCTGTCAACTCTGCCCTCAAAAGCTGTCCAGAGATGGTTCATCAACCTGCTTTCAATTCATCACCCTGCTTTCAATTCACCCTTGGCGATGACACCCCACTCCAGTACTCTTGCCTGGAAAATCCCATGGACAGAGGAGCCTGGTAGGCTGCAGTCCATGGGGTCGCGAAGAGTTGGACACGACTGAGCGACTTCACTTTCACTTTTCACTTTCATGCATTGGAGAAGGAAATGGCAACCCACTCCAGTGTTCTTGCCTGGAGAATCCCAGGGATCAGGGAGCCTAGTGGGCTGCCGTCTATGGGGTTGCCCAGAGTCAGACACAACTGATGTGACTTAGCAGCAGCAGCAGCCACCTTTGGACTATACAGCAACCAACTGATCCATTTCTACCTATATATGTATATATATATATAGCCCACAAGCCCTGGTGACTACAATGACACACAAGCGCAGCCAAGAGGAGCTACCCCACGTCCGAGGTCAGGGGCAGTGGCTGAGAGGAGCTACCCCACGGCTGAGAGTGCCAGGCTGCGACAGCACAGGAGCAGTTGAGAGGGGATACCCCATGTCTGAAGTCAGGGGCAGTGGCTGGGAGGAGCTACTCCCCTGCCAGAGGACAGGGGTGGCGGCCGGAAAGAGCTACCCCACCTCCAAGAAGTGGTGGCTGCGTGGGTGTAGGAGGGCCTAGAGGAGCTACTCCACATTCAAGGTCAGGAGGGACGGCAGTGAGGAGATATCCATGTCCAAGATAAGGAGCAGCATCTGCGCTTTGCTGGAGCAGCCGTGAAGAGATATCCCACGTCCAAGGTAAGAGAAACTCAAGAAAGACGGTAGGTGTTGCAAGAGGGCATCAGAGGGCAGACACACTGAAACCATACTCACAGAAAACTAGCCAATCTGATCACACTAGGACCACAGCCTTGTCTAACTCAATGAAACTAAGCTATGCCCTGTGGGGTCAACCAAGACGGGTGGGTCATGGCGGAGAGATCTGACAGAATGTGGTCCACTGGAGAATGGAATGGCAAATCACTTCAGTATTCTTGCCTTGAGAAGCCCATGAACAGTATGAAAAGGCAAAATGATAGGATACTGAAAGAGGAAGTCCCCAGATCAGTAGGTGCCCAATATGCTACTGGAGATCAGTGGAGAAATAACTCCAGAAAGCATGAAGGGATGGAGCCAAAGCAAAAACAATACCCAGTGTGGATGTGACTGGTGATAGAAGTAAGGTCCAATGCTGTAAAGAGCAATATTGCATAGGAACCTGATATCAGGTCCATGAATCAAGGCAAATTGGATGTAGTCAAACAGGAGATGGGAAGAGTGAACATCGATATTCTAGGAATCAGCGAACT
Source organism: Bos grunniens (assembly GCF_055505025.1). Taxonomy (NCBI): domain Eukaryota; kingdom Metazoa; phylum Chordata; class Mammalia; order Artiodactyla; family Bovidae; genus Bos; species Bos grunniens. The sequence goes on along the minus strand of NC_141194.1, from coordinate 117,007,137 downwards.
AAAATAGACTGAAACAGGTGAATTTAACTCACATGACCATTATATCTACTACTGTGGGCAGGAATCCCTTAGAAGAAAAGGAGTAGCCATCATGGTCAACAAAAGAGCCTGAAATGCAGTACTTTGGTGCCATCTCAAAAACAAAAGAATTATCTCTGTTCATTTCCAAGGCAAACCATTCAATATCACAGTAATCCAAGCCTATGCCCCAACAAGTAACGCTGAAGAAGCTGAAGTTGACCGGTTCTATGAAGATCTACAAGACATTTTAGAACTAATACCCAAAAAAGATGTCCTTTTCATTATAGTGGATTGGAATGCAAAAGTAGAAAGTCAAGAAACACCTGGAGTAACAGGCAAATTTGGCCTTGGAATACAGAATGAAACAGGGCAAAAACTAACAGAATTTTGCCAAGAGAATACACTGGTCATAAAGAACACCCTTTACCAACAACACAAGAGAAGACTCTACACATGGACATCAGCAGATGGCCAATACTGAAATCAGATTTATTATATTCTTTGCAGCCAAAGATGGAGAAGCTCTATACAGTCAGCCAAAAACAAACAACAAAAAAAAAAACCCAAAACAAAAAAAAACCAGGAACTGACTGTGGCTCAGATCATGAACTCCTTATTGCCAAATTCAGACTTAAATGGAAGAAAGTAGGGAAAACCATTAGACCATTCAGGTATGACCTAAATCAAATCCCTTATGATTATACAGTGGAAGTGAGAAATAGATTGAAGGGACTAGATATGATAGATAGAGTGCCTGATGAACTATGGACAGAAGTTCATGACATTGTACAGGAGACAGAGATCAAGACCATTCTGATGGAAAAGAAATGCAAAAAAGCAAAATGGCTGTCTGGGGAGGCTTTACAAATAGCTGTGAAAAGAAGAGAAGTGAAAAGCAAAGGAGAAAAGGAAAGATATAAGCATCTGAATGCAGAATTCCAAAGAATAGCAAGAAGAGATAAGAAAGAGTTCCTCAGTGATCAATGCAAAGAAATAGAGGAAAACAACAGAATGGGAAAGACTAGAGATCTCTTCAAGAAAATTAAAGATACTAAGGGAACATTTCATGCAAAGATGAGCTCAATAAAGGATAGAAATGGTATGGACCTAACAGAAGCAGAAGATATTAAGAAGAGGTGGCAAGAATACACAGAAGAACTGTACAAAAAAGATCTTCATGACCCAGATAATCTCAATGGTGTGATCACTGACCTAGAGCCAGACATCCTGGAGTGTGAAGTCAAGTGGGCCTTAGAAAGCATCACTAAGAACAAAGCTAGTGGAAGTGATGGAATTCCAGTTGAGCTATTTCAAATCCTGAAAGATGATGCTGTCAAAGTGCTACACTCAATATGCCAGCAAATTTGACAACTCATCAGTGGCCACACGACTGGAAAAGGTCAGATTTCATCTTAATCCCAAAGAAAGGCAATGCCAAAGAATGCTCAAACTACCGCACAATTGCACTCATCTCACATGCTAGTAAAGTGGTGCTCAACATTCTCCAAGCTAGGCTTCAGCAATACATGAACCGTGAACTTCCAGATGTTCAAGCTGGTTTTAGAACAGGCAGAGGAACTAGAGATCAAATTGCCAACATCCACTGCATCATGGAAAAAGCAAGAGAGTTCCAGAAAAACATCTATTTCTGCTTTATTGACTATGCCAAAGCCTTTGACTGTGTGGATCACAATAAACTGTGGAAAATTCTGAAAGCGATGGGAATACCAGACCACCTGCCCTGCCTCTTGAGAAACCTGTATGCAGGTCAGGAAGCAACAGTTAGAAGTGGACATGGAACAACAGACTGGTTCCAAATAGGAAAAGGAGTACGTCAAGGCTGTATATTGTCACCATGATTGTTTAACTTATATGCAGAGTACATCATGAGAAACACTGGACTGGAAGAAGCACAACCTGGAATCAAGATTGCTGGGAGAAATATCAATAACCTCAGATATGCAGATGACACCACCCTTATGGCAGAAAGTGAAGAGGAACTAAAACGCCTCTTGATGAAAATGAAAGAGGAGAGTGAAAAAGTTGGCTTAAAGCTCCACATTCAGAAAACGAAGATCATGGCATCTGGTTCTATCACTTCATGGGAAATAAATGGGGAAACAGTGGAAACAATGTCAGACTTTATCTTTTGGGGCTCCAAAATCACTGCAGATGGTGATTGCAGCTATGAAATTAAAAGACGCTTACTCCTTGGAAGGAAAGTTATGACCAACCTAGATAGCATATTGAAAAGCAGAGACATTACTTTGCCAACAAAGATCCATCTAGTCAAAGCTATGGTTTTTCCAATGGTCATGTATGGATGCGAGAGTTGGACTGTGAAGAAAGCTGAGCACTGAAGAATTGATGCTTTTGAACTGTGGTATTGGAGAAGACTCTTGAGCGTCCCTTGGCCTGCAAAGAGTTCCAACCAGTCCATTCTAAAGGAGATCAGCCCTGGGTGTTCTTTGGAAGAACTGATGCTCAAGCTGAAACTCCAGTACTTTGGCCACCTCATGCGAAGAGTTGACTCATTGGAAAAGACTCTGAAGCTGGGAGGGATTGGGGGTAGGATGAAAAGGGGATGACAGAGGATGAAATGCCTGGATGGCATCACCGACTCGATGGAGGTGAGTTTGAGTGAACTCCGGGAGATGGTGATGGACAGGGAGGCCTTGCATACTGCAATTCATGGGATCGCAAAGAGTTGGACACCATTGAGCGAATGAACTGAACTGATATATATATATCAGATTATGTTCTATGCCCATTTAAATTTTTATAATGTATTCCCATTTTAATAATTAAAATACAATACAAAGTCTTTAAAGTGGCTGACAGGTCACTACATATTCTGGTACCAAGAATATTCCAGACTTCATCTCTTATTAATAAGTCACTTTCTGTGTTCCACTTTCTGTGCTTTCACTTACTGTGCCCCAAACACATTTGATATTTTTATCCTTCTTTAAATGTAACAAGTTAATCTCTACTTTTTTTGCATTTGCACATTCTCTGCCTCTAGTGCCCTTCATTCAGATATCCATATGGCTTTCTCTCTCTTTTTATTTAGATATCTACTTTGATGTCACTTTCTCAGACAGGCCTTTCATGACTACTATGTCTAATCTAACAGCCCATCACCATACTTTCTATTCTCTTACTGGCACTACTCTATTTATCTCTTACAAGATATCTAGTATTTGTAAAGATATGTGCAAACTATTTATTGTTTGTATTCATCTCTAGAGCTTAAGTTCCATTAGTGGAGGTGCCTTGTCTATTTTGTTCAGTTGTCTATCTCCAAGACCTAGAAATGTTCCTGGAACATAAATATTTGATGGATAATTAAATGAATGAGTAAATATATGCAAAAGGAAAGATATATAACTGTATTTCTCTCTGGTAGATCAAATGGTAGGTCATTTTGTTGCTTCTTTTTGTTTATACGCATCTTTGCTTTTTAGTTAATGAGAACCCATTGATTTTGCAATAATATAAATGTAATTAAAATTATTTCCATTAAAAACTGCAGACTTTATACTCCCAAGTGGATAAAGCAGTGGAATCCAAAGGGCAATGTATTGGGAACCCATTTATAAATCACGTTTCTGTACTTCTGAAACTGTCACCGCAGTAAAAGACAGGTATGCTAATTGACCAACTGACTAACACAATGAGTAGAAAAATGAATAATGGTAACTCTAAATTGTCTAAATATAATGCAGATGTCAACAATAACTAAAGTGGAATGGAGGCATAACTGTTTGAGCCTGGATAACTGTCAATTTGTTATGAAAAATATTTTGTGATATAAAGAATTCTTTAGCAAGTTCACTAAAAATATTTAATATCATATTGTATCATGGAGTTTGGAGAAAATGATAGGGATACAGTCTAAAAAGGGAATATTTATTTTGTTTTCAACTGTTGTATTATTCTTCCCTTTGTCATTTAAAAGATCTTCAAGTGTCTGCTCCATGATAAGATCATGAGTCATGCTTTTTTCAGTCTATTACATTTCAATTATTATGATGATTATTATTGTCATTCACTTTCCATAGTACAATGTATTCTGTTGGGTTCTGGTGAGGAAAGCAGAATGAATATGAAACTGTCTAGGCTGTACAAATATTCACACAATTGTAAAGGAAGCAGCAACATACACAATTAAGCATCAAATAAGACCAACAATTATACCAGTTTTTATCAGAGGGACAAGGACTATTCTCTGGGAGGACAAGGGGAAAGATACATTTCAGCTTGGTAGTTGAGGAGGGTGTCTTGAAACACTCAGAGGAAAAGTGTTTTAATTGGTTTTGGAGGATAGAACTGGAAAAGGATGCTCAGAATGGGCTCCTGCAAGCTGTTATGAGCCATCTCCAGTATGCTCCTGCATTCAGGTCAAATTGCGTGAAAATTAGAATACTGTACTAAGAAAACTTTTTATAGGGGATGAGAAGTCATTGAAAGATTTTGAATCAGGGAATAGTATAATCAGATTTATACTTTGAGACAATGATTGACAGTAGGTGTTTTCAAGATCTGGAGAAAGAAAATCTAGACTGGGAACCCAAACAAAGTAAGAGGCTATTTTAAAAGTCTAGTTGAAAGACAAAGAAGGCCTGATACAAAGTAGACATAAGGAAAAAATGTGCATGTCAGAAAATGCAGATGACTGCTTTGACAGTGAGGATGATGAGGACAGAGGAATTAAAAATAATTCTCAGGTTTCTAGGATAGGTGCCTGAGTGAATGGCAGTGTTGTTAGCCATTATAAGGAACAGAAGGAGATAACTGTTGCTTGTGTTGTACTTGCTGCGCTTAGTTGTTCCGTCTTGTCCAACTCTTCTCGACCCCATGAACTGTAGCCCACCAGGCTCCTCTGTCCATGAAGATTCTCCAGGCAAGAATACTGGGGTGGGTTGCAATGCCTCCTCCAAGGGATCTTCCCAACCCAGGGATCAAACCCAGGTTTCCCACATTGTAGGTGGATTCTTTACAGTCTGAGCCACCAGGGAAGCCCAAGAATACTGGAGTGGGTAGCCTATCCCTTCTCCAGGGCATCTTCCTGACCCAGGAATCAAAACTGAGGTCTCCTATATTGCAGGTGGATTCTTTACCAGCTGAACTACCAGGGCTTAGGGATGGTTAAAATGGGGGTAGGGAAGAGAAGATAATTTTCATGCTCTGAATGTGGAACCTATTAAATACTATTAAAATGTCACTAAGTTCACATTTAAAATCATCTAGATTATGAGCTTTGTGCAAAATGTTATTAATCACCATATTTAATAACTACATAATATTCAGTATAGATATACTATAATTTGCTTACCCGTTTTCCTCTTGTTAAACAATTAGATTAGATACATTTTTTCCTATTATGAGGAAAATATGAAGTAGTAATTTACACAGTTGGTTTTACAGAATTTCTTTTTTGTTTATTTTTCGATTATTTACTTAGATTACATTTCTAGTATTATAATTACTGGGTCAAAGGGTATGCATATTCTATGACTTAATTAATATTGCTAACTTACTTACCAAAGGAGTTACATCAATTTATACCATCACCACCATTAAAACTATACCAGCTTCACTGAATCTTTCTTTTTTTCCAGTTTTATTACATATGATTGGCATACGACATTATATAAGTTTAAGGTGTACAGTGGGCTTCCCTGGTGGCTCAGTCCATAAAGAATCTACCTGTAATGCAGGAGACCTGCATTCGATACCTAGGTCAGGAATATTCCCTACAGAAGGGCATGGCAACCCACTGCAATAATCTTGCCTGGAGAATTTCATGGCAGAGGAGCCTGGTAGGCTATATATACAGTCCATAGGGTTGCAGAGAGTCAGACATGACTGAGTGACTAACACTTTCGCTTTCTTTCAAGGTGTACAATAAGACTATTTAATACATGTATATAATGCTAAACAGTTACCACAAAAGAGTTAATTAACACACCCATTACCTCACCTACCTGTATAACTAGGATATATTGTGGGTTGAATTCCAAACCACCATAATAAAGTGAATATCAAAAAAGCGAGTTTAACAAATTTTTTAGTTTCTCTGTACAAATAAAAGCTGTGTTTACATTATATTATAGAATTATGTCTAAAAAACACACTGTACAGACCCTAATTTAAAAATCTTTATGGCTAAAAAAAATGCTAACCATCATCTGAACCTATAATCTTTTTCCAATAGTAACATAAAGATCACATTACCCTAACAAATATAATAATGAAAAAATTTAAATTATTTCTAGCATTACCAAATTGTGACCATACAGAAATGAAGTGAACAAATGCTGTTGGAAAGTGGTGTTGATAGACTTACTTGATGCGGGATTATCATAAACTCTCAATTTATTAAAAAAAAAAAAAAAAAAACAGAAAAGCTATCTGTGACATGCAATAAGTGAAGCCAAACAAAACAAGGTCTGCCTGAAATTACCTTTTGTGCGTGTGTATGTCTGGGGCGAAAACATTTCAGGTTTACTCTCTTAGCAACTTTCTAATATATCATGAAGTGAAAGTGAAAGTGTTAGTCGCTCAGTTGTGTCAGATTCTTTGTGACCCCATGGAATGTAGCCCACCAGGCTCCTCTGTCCATGCTCTTCTTCAGGCAAGAATATTGGAGTAGGTAGCCATTCCATTTTCCAGGGGATCTTCCCCACTGAGGGATCAAACCCAGGTCTCCTGCATTACAGGCATATTCTTTACCATTTGAGCCACAACTAGAGCCCTTCTAATATATCATACAACACGGTTAATACTAACTGTATTGACCATGCTGTGTATTAGATCTCTAGAACACATTCATCTTATAACAGGAAGTTTGCACCCTTTGACCAACAGCTCCCCATTTCCCCCACTCCCCAGTCCCAGGCAACCACCACTCTCCTCTATGTTTCTATGAGCTCAGCTTTTTTAGACTGACTTCATATATAAGTGAGATCATACAATATTTATCTTTCTCCATTTGATTTATTTCACTTTGCATAATAAGCTGAAGGTCCACCCATGTTGTCAAATAACAGCATTTCAAAAATCTTTTTTCTATTGCCTTCCTGGTCTTTATTTCATTTATTTCTGCTTTGATCTTTGCTGTTTCCTTTCTTATTCTAACTCTGTGCTTAGTCTGTTCTTATTTATAAAAAGAAGAAAAAGTTCCTTGAGGTATAAAGTTAGGCTGTTTATTTGAGGTTCTTCTTTTTTCTTAATGCAGGTGTTTATTGACATAAACTTCCTACTTAGTACTATTTTTTTCAGCATGTTGATACATTATATTTTCATTTTCATTGCTTTAAGATTTTTTCATATTTTTCTTTTGATTTTTTCTTTGATCCACTGAATATTCAGGAGTGTGTTTTTTTAATATTCATATATTTGTGAATATTCCAATTTTCCTCCTACTATTGATTCTTGTTTCATATCATGTTTGAAAAAGACACTTAGTATGATTTCAACTTTCTAAATTTCCTATAACTTATTTTGTGTTGTGACAGATGATTTATCCTGAAGAATGTTCCATGTATACTTGAGTACAGGATATATGTTCTGCTGATCTTATGTGGAATTTTCAGTACATGTTTATTAGTCCCATTTGTACTAGAGTTTGGCTAAAGTTTGATATTCCTTATTGATTTTCTGCCTGGAAGATCTGTCCACTGTAGAAGGTGGTTATTGAAGTCTCCTATTATTATTGTATTGTTTCTATTTCCCTCTTCATATCTGTAGTATTTGCTTACTATATAGGTGCTCTGAGGTTATGTGTGTATTATAATTTTTTTAGCCTTTTGATGAATTGACCCTTTTACATCATATAGTGGCCTTCTTAGTCCCTTGTTACAGATTTTGAGTTAATTTGTCTGACATAAGTATGGCTGGGGGCTTCCCTGGTGGCTCAGATGGTAAAGAATCAGCCTGCAATGCAGTAGACCTGGGTTTGACCCCTGCTTTCTTATGGCTTCCATTGGCATGAGACATATTTTTAGATCCCTTCATTTTGAGCCAATGTCTGGGCTTAAAGCTTAAGTGACTTTCTTGTGGGAAACATGTAGCTGAGTCTTGTTGGGTTTTTTGTTTGTTTGTTTTCCTCTACCCAGACACTATGACTTTTGATTGGAGAATTTAATACATTTACATTTAAAGTAATCATTGATAGGTAAGGACTTACTAATGCCAGCTTATTGTTTTCTGGCTGTTTTGTATTTATCTTCTGCCCCTTCTTTCTTCTTTTGCTATCTTCCTTTGTGTTGATTTTCCATAGTGGTATACTTTACCTAACTTATCTTTATCTTTTGTATGTTTACTGTAGGTATTTGCTTTGTGTTTATCATGAGGCTTACATAAAATACCTTACAGATATAGTACTATATTATATTAAGCTGATAACATACCAAAATTTACCTTTTAGTCTCTTCTTTTACTCCCACCCTTTTATTTTGTTATGTCACAATTATACCTTTTTATATTGTATATTTTTCAACTAATTATTTTAGCTATAGCTACTTTTAATGCTTTGCCCATTAACCTTTATACTTGTGTTAAGTGGTTAACATACCACCACCACCACATTACAGTAGTAGAGAATTATGAATTTGACTACATACTTATCAGTACTTATCAGTATGTTGTATATATTAATATGCCTCATGTTAATAATTATCATCCTTTCATTTCAGCTTGCAGAACTCTTTTCAGCATTTCTTGTAAGGCAGTTCTAGAAGTGAGGCACTCCATCAGTTTCTGTTTTATTTGGGAAAGTCTTTATCTCAATTTCATTTCTAAAGGACAGTTTTTCTGGGTAAGGTATTCTTGGTTAGCAGTTTTTCTTTTAGCACTTTGAATATATCATCCCACTCTCCTGTCCTATAGATTTCTGCTGAGACATCTGCTGAAAGCCTTGTGGGGATTCTTGGTTTTACTTCTTGCGAACACTGAGTAAAGATCAATTTTTAAACATTTTACTAAGCTAGTAGATATAAAATAATGCTTTATTTAAAATGTGCCTTTATTTATCAACAAAGTAGAATATTAGCATGTTGATTCTAAACAGTGTACTTATTTATTACGTTTCCAGTTTTTATTTCATGAGTTTTCAAATTTTATGCTTTCACTCACATTTAAGCTATCACTCACCATTACTAACTCATTGTCAAATGCGTTTTCTTTGTAATAACACTATCTTAAAGTATACTTTCCATATATTTATTTATTTTAAGTTTCTATTTCTATAATACAATCTTCCATTTAATCAGGAACCTTGTCTTTTGTTGTCTTTTCCTGCCATTGTACTTCCAGTTCTCGTAACATAGTAAGCACTTGATAAATACTTGAAGACATGATGAAACAATGGTCTAAGTTAAGCATTTCAGGGCATAATTTCATCAGCTGCTTCTTGTGAAGCTCCACTGTGGCTTAAAATAGTTAATGTGTTTTCTTAAAAACCTCATTATTCTCAGTAGGTCTTTTAGACACTAAGAAATGAAATCAGTGTGTCCACATCTTGTTCAATCTTGTTTCTTTTCTTCTTAATGAATCTATACTGATGTTGTCTGGGAAAATGTAGGTTGCAAGGACAGGAATGTGACTTTTCTAATTAATTTCTGTGTCCTCTTACCAAATACCTAGGGCAATACCACAGACACACTGGAGAGTCAAAAATTATTAACTTATAACAACAGTTTTGATGATCTGGTTCTTAAAAAGAAAGAATGTCATTCTAGAAAGCTCTATAGACGTCTATTTTAATATAAACAAAACATTGTGATAGTAGACATTTACAGAGTAAATGCTAATTTCAACTTCACAAATTTATTAGCATGCATTAAAAAAAACAGAAAATATATTTCTGCACAAATACATTGTCCTGAAATGCACAAATCGCAAACAGAAATAAACATTACAAATGTATCACATGGACTTCCCTGGAGTTCCAGTGGTTAAGAAACCACCTGCCAATGCAGGAGACATGGATTCAATCCCTGGTCCAGGAACCTCCTACATGCAATGGGGCAACTAAGCCCACATGCTGCAAATACTGAACCCAACACAATGAGAAGCCCAAGAACCACAGCTAGAGAGTAGCCCTTCCTGCCACAACTAGAGGAAGTCCAGGTACAGCAACAAAGACCCAGCACAAGCAAAACTAAATTTAAAAAACAAATAAATATTTTTAAAAATAGGAGTAAGGGGAATGGGATCAAAGGAGAAATTATGGGATTTCTGATTACATGGAATGGTAGATACTTAGAAGAAAAAAGATTTGATTGATTTGTACAAAGTTGATGAAAATTGATCATATTGATTATTTATGATTATTTTTGTTGACTATATTTTAATGATCTGGTTATGTGTCTTCTCCAGTAGCTTGTGAATATTTTGAGAAGTCTTGTATTCTATTCATCTCCATGCCAGTTCTTGAATAGTACCTTGCATATAAAAACACAGACTTATCACTCAGTGTAGCTTTGATCAACGAATAGATTAACTAATTCAGGAAAATATTCACATGAAGGGAATGAATTTTAATGAGTTTGCCAAGCCATTATATTTTTTTCTCATTTAGGATGACCTTTGAATCTCAAAAGCAAGAATGAAAATTAACAGGAAAAAGGGAGAGAATTACTTCATTGAATCAACATGTACTGAACTGTGCTAAGTGATTTAGGAAATACTAAAAAAAGAAAACATACTCCCTAGCAATATGAAAAATGTAACTATAATAGAATATTCTATTATAATGGTTGAAATATTCTAGTTTAAGTCAAATACTTTGGTCAAGTAATAATTTATTTATATCTGTAGATTTCTTCTTCAAATAATTTGTAAAGTGTACAAACTTTGAAATGAATGGCAAATATATTTCTGTACTTCTATGTCTTTTTACTAAATGTTCAGTGGCTAGAGTCCATTTCAGTGACTATATTTACCATTTGACATAAAATTACTTACCTTTTAAAATAAATGCACATGGTGTTAAAGTATACCTTGTGCTAATCATACTTTCACTCTGTACTTTTGTGACTCATAACATATTTCTGGAGTTAAAGTATTCTTGGAATAATTTAATGGTACATTTTCTCCCATTTAGTACTTTTTTGTTTAATTTATTTCTCAATTTTAGCTGACATTAAAACGAACATTTTAAAATTTAACAAACATGACATTTTTCCAAAAGAAATAAAAGCCTGAATGATTCAAGCATGCTTCACAGTTTCTTTTCACCATGTATAACAAAGATAGCTAGTGTCAACTCTGGTTTCTAAACAATAATGACCTAAAAAATCAGCCTTTAAATGTGAATAAGCTTACTTCCAAAATATGAGCACACATTGTGATATACTGTGAGAATGTTCAGATGGAAGATATGTTATCATGTTCACTAAACTAAAATTTTAAACAGTGAGAGCTGAGGCAATTCATTTATCAAAAATACCTGTGGTGAATTCATTTTGATATTTGGCAAAACTAATACAATTATGTAAAGTTTAAAAATAAAATAAAATTATATTTAGTTAAAAAAAAATACTTGTAAAGTTATAAAAAACTTGTCTATAGGATGAGATTGAGAGAAATGAAATGATACCCTTGAAATTCTCCAGAATAAGAGTGTCGATTGAATGGCTTACAGAAGTGGGAGATACATAAAACTTTGCATGTTGCTTCATAAGGGCTTGTTTTTGTTTAGTCACTAAGTCGTGTCTGACTCTTTGTGACCCCATGAACTGTAGCCCACCAGACTCTGTCCATGGGGTTTCCAAGAAAAAATAGTAAAGTGAGTTGCCATTTCTTTCTCCAGGGGATCTTACCAGCCCAGGGATCAAACCCACATTCCTGCATTGCAGGCAGATTCTATACTACCAAGGCATGTGGGAAACCCTTGGTAAAGTTAGAAAGAGTATTTAATATTCCCTTTATGGTGCTTAGTTGAGTGAATCTCATGAGATCACAGATTTATTTAATGGCTGTTAGACAGGTTCTAAGCAGAATGGAAATCTCTGGCATGGGAGAGGGGGAAATACATCACTTCAGTTAGTGGAAAGAGAAGGTGTTAGATCAGTGAAATCAGAAATATGTACAGGTGAGATACTGGAGAACAGCCAATAGGAAAAGGAAATGGAGGTAACAGTATTTGAACTCTTACAACCATAGGAGTAAGGTGAGTCAAGAACACAGTTGAGTTTCACTTAATTAAACAGAAATTATATTAATAACTGAGACTGAATTGCACAGAACCTACTTCTAGTTGCCCTAGTTATTTCCTGCTCTCTTTATATTTATAATATAATGAAAACCAAGTTTTTTTTTCAAATGAAGCAAATAGTAATCAGAAAGCTGGCCAGTTATCAGTAAAATATGATCCAGTCAATTCCAGCTTCAGGGAAAAGCTAGGAAGGAATTTTGTAGGGGTCTTATTCCATAGATAAAATATAAGATTATATAGAGACGAATTTAAATTGTACATAAAAGGAATCTGCATACAAGAGGTTATTTTAGATACCACACTGTTGTACCACTCAATTGATTTTATGTTAATCAATGCCAATAAACTAAATATTTAATGAGTCCATGTCACCATATCTCTGCCACACTTAGCCATTGCTCCCTAGAAGGAAACCCTAGTACTCACAGAAGGCACAGCTCCTTGCCTTGACGTGGTGGCTTCTGTAAAGCAGTTTTGATTGCTTGGAATTGTAGCAGCTTGCTTCTTTGATTGGTCTCCATGGTGTTTGATGCTACAAAAAAGGATTAATTCTATCCTAGGGGGTAGGATAGAGAGATGAAGAGTCAGATGTTTAAAAAATTCTTTGTGTCAAAGATTTCAATATGTGTTGGGGCAATTTTCACTAAGGAGATTGACAGTATTGCTTATGGCATTTTCTTCACAATTATTTTTATTTTTCAGATATATACATCTCAGAACAGCTCAGTTAAGGAAGGCTTTTCTAAGAGAGTTTTATTTTATTTATTTATTTATTTTTTGCAGTTTTATAGCTGCACTGACAGATACAAGAAGAAGTTTAGTGACAAGGTCAAGCAATGAATCAGAGATCAGCAAGGGTCTTGGGTACCATCAGGTCTTGTCAGTGTAAGTAAATTGCTTGTAAATCAACATGTTTTGTACTGGAAAAGACTCAGCAATATTTGCTTAAGGAAACATTTTGAAATTATTTTTTCTTAGACAATGTAGTAACATGGATGTTTTTTGTAACATTCTACCAGCAACTTTTAACCTCTGAGCTATTTAAAAGCCAGTTATGCATCATTTTCACAGAAAAGCTGCTTGGGCATTTTTGTGTATGTGGCAATAGGCTAGTTGGCTAGTTGGGAATTTAACATGTGCCATACACTCAAATATTGGCAAATAATAATTTCTAGAGCTATTTAGAATAATTATCCAGTATATGCATTGCTAAATGCAAGTATATACTTCTCTGAGGACAGCATGTTAATATTAGTTCATTAAGCTCTATCTCAGGTCGGTCAGGCAAGGATGAATTTAAAACCAATAAGACATGGGCCCTGGACTCATGGACTTGACAAACTAACAAGACTGACATACAAGGAAGCAAACATATTAGTTTAAGGTATTGCTGGAACACGGGGAGGTGTGGTCCTTGCCTTAGACTTTTACATTCTGAGACTAAGCAGCCCAGGAGATTCGACAGGGATTACTATATTAGGAAACAGTCAGGCTGATGTGTAGTGGCTGTAACTATAAATTGCATGTGACAATCAATGTAAATATGCTGCAGAAGAAAGTATGATACATAGACTTCATGGTGTTCAGCAAATCCCTTTGATGTTCTGAGATTAAAAAAAAAAACAGTATATGAAAGAAAATAAATATTTCCAAAGTCCCATCCAGCAACATTATTCTAATCTATAAGATGTATAGAATTGCAAACTAAGAATTCCTGGTAATCTGAAACATCTAAATGTTTAGGCTGCATAGTTGAGATTGGAAAATATTACACATAATTGTTTGAAAGTGAAAAACTGTTATTTATTGCTATGGTTCTCATTTTGAAATTTTTCATTAGAATGCAAATCCATTAACCTCTTTTATTTGGGACCCATCCAATTTTACTGATCCCCAAATAAATCTAAGTAAATAAATATAAGCCAATTTTAAATTGACATCCTCTGGTTCTTTTATGTTTTGTTTTTCCAGGTTTAAGGAAATCCTCTTATCTTTTCTCTTAAAAGCTTTCAGCAATTTGGTAATAAACATTTGTGAACTTAAAAAAAAAGTAATTGAACATCATTGTATGAATAAGAAATATATTCAGCTAAAAATAAAAGAAAATAATAAAACTGAGTAAAAAAATAAATAAATTGACATCCTCTCAAAACCTTAAAATTCAAAGTCTAAAGTCTTTTTATACAAAACAGAATTCTTGTATTATGATTTCACGAATTCTCACTAACAAAATCACTACTTTCTACTAAAGGTATTGATTACTTTTTTGAGATAGTCCTTGAGATTCTCATTGAAGTTCTTTCCAGGCCAGCAGTGTCAACAGCAATGGGCCACAGTGACTTTCAACTTAGTATATTCCTTTGCTTAACTCCCATAATAATTTACACTTGAATAGACATGACATATCTTCTGGCAATGTTTATATGAATATAAGAATATAAGATATTAAATAATATGTAAGATTTCAAACTTCTTTTACTGAACTGTTTCCATGGGAACTGAAGGCAGGTACTGAAAATTGAAACACTTTTTTTCCTTATTAGCTAGATATAAGGCTTTTTCTTAGAGATTCTACTTCGCAAGAGCTAAAATCACTAACTTCATTAACTATAGACATTAATTGCTTAACTGAATTTCTTAAAGGTCAAGGGAGGAAACATAAAATGTATTTTAGGCAATTTGACTTTAAACACATCACCTTTATAAAAGGCCAAATAAAAAATTCTAAATTATCATCAATACAAAGTGTCTGCAGATATTTTAATTTTATTTTTATTTTGTTTTAGTTTTTTTAAAAAATATAAATTTATTTATTTTAATTGGAGGCCAAGTACTTCACAATATTGTATTGGTTTTGCCATACATCAACATGAATTCACCACGGGTGTACACATGTTCCCCATCCTGAACCCCACTCCCACCTCCCTCCCCATACCATCCTTCTGGGTCATCCCAGTGCACCAGCCCCAAGCATCCTGTATCCTGCATCGAACCTGGACTGGCAACTCGTTTCACATATGATATTATACATGTTTCAATGTCATTCTCCCAAATCATCCCACCCCTGCCCTCTCCCACAGAGTCCAAAAGACTATTCTATAAATCTGTGTTTCTTTTGCTGTCTCACATATAGGGTTATCATTACCATGTTTGTAAATTCCATATATATGCGTTAGTATACTGTATTGGTGTTTTTCGTTCTGGCTTACTTCACTCTGTATAATAGGCTCCAGTTTGATCCACCTCATTAGAACTGATTCAAATATATTCTTTTTAATGGCTGAGTAATACTTCATTGTGTATATGTATATACATGTGTACATATACACACATAAGTAGTACACACATAAGTAATGTCTTATGATCCTTTGTATTTCTGTGTTGTCTGTTGTGATCTCTCCATTTTCATTTCTAATTTTATTAATTTGATTTTTCTCCCTTTTTTTCTTGATGAGTCTGGCTAATGGTTTCTCAATTTTATTTATCCTCTCAAAGAACCAGTTTTTGGCTTTGTTGTTTTTTTCCTATGGTCTCTTTTGTTTCTTTTGCATTTATTCCTGCCGTAATTTTTAAGATTTCTTTCCTTCTACTAACCCTTGGGTTCTTCATTTCTTCCTTTTCTAGTTGCTTTAGGTGTAGAGTTAGGTTATTTATTTGACTTTTTTCTTGTTTATTGAGGTATGCCTGTATTGCTATGAACCTTCCCCTTAGCACTGCTTTTACAGTGTCCCACAGGTTTTGGGTTGTTCTGTTTTCATTTTCATTCTTTTCTATGCAGATTTTTATTTCTTTTTTGATTTCTTCTGTGATTTGTTGGTTATTCAGCAGCGTGTTGTTTAGCCACCATATGTTGGAATTTTTAATAGTCGTTCTCCTGTAAATGAGATCTAATCTTACTTTATTGTGGTCAGAAAAGATGCTTGGAATGATTTCAGGTTTTTTGAATTTACCATGGTTAGATTTATGGCCCAGGATGTGATCTATCCTGGAGAAGGTTTCGTGTGTGCTTGAGAAAAAGGTGAAATTCATTGCTTTGGGGTGAAATGTGCTATAGGTATCAATTAGGTCTAACTGGTTTATTGTATCATTTAAAGTTTGTGTTTCCTTGTGCATTTTCTGTTTAGTTGATCTATCCATAGTTGTGAGTGGGGTATTAAGCTCTCCCACTATTATTGTGTTATTGTTACTTTCCCCTTTCATACTTGTTAGTATTTGTCTTTCATATTGGGGTGCTCTTATGCTGTGTGCATATATATTTATAATTGTTATATCTTCTACTTGGATTGATCTTTTGATCATTAGGTAGTGTCCTTCTTTGTCTCTTTTCACAGCCTTTGTTTTAAAGTCTATTTTATCTGATATGAGTATTGCTACTCCTGCTTTCTTTTGGTCTCTATTTGCATGGAATATCTTTTTCCAGCCTTTCACTTTCAGTCTGTAGGTGTCCCTTGTTTTGAGGTGTGTCTCTTGTAGACAATATATACAGGTGTTTTGTTTTTGTATCCATTCAGCCAGTCTTTGTCTTTTGGTTGGGACATTCAACCCATTTACATTTAAGGTAATTGTTAATAAGTATGATCCCGTTGCCATTTACTTTATTGTTTTGGGTTCGAGTTTATACACCCTTTTTGTGTTTCCTGTCTAGAGAAGATCCTTTATCATTTGTTGGAGAGCTGGTTTGGTGGTGCTGAATTCTCTCAGCTTGTGCTTGTCTGTAAAGCTTTTGATTTCTCCTTCATATTTGAATGAGATCCTTGCTGGGTACACTAATCTGGGCTGTAATTTTTTTTTTCTTTCATCACTTTAAGTATGTCCTGCCATTCCCTCCTGGACTGAAGAGTTTCTATCAAAAGATCAACTGTTATTTTTATGGGAATCCCCTTGTGTGTTATTTGTTATTTTTGCCTTGGTGCTTTTAATATTTGTTCTTTGTGTTTGATCTTTGTTAATTTGGTTAGTATGTGTCTTGGTGTGTTTAGCCTTGGTTTTATTCTGTTTGGGACTCTCTGGGTTTCTTGGACTTGGGTGATTATTTCCTTCCCCATTTTAGGGAAGTTTTCAACTATTATCTCCTCAAGTATTTTCTCATGGTCTTTCTTTTTGTCTTCTTCTTCTGGGACTACTATGATTCAAATATTGGGACGTTTATCATTGTCCTGGAGGTCTCTGAGATTGTCCTCATTTCTTTTAATTAGTTTTTCTTTATCCCTCTCTGATTCATTTATTTCTACCATTCTATATTCTACCTCACTAATCTTATCTTCTGCCTCCATTATTCTACTATTTATTCCTTCCAGAATGTTTTTCATCTCATTTATTGCATTATTCATTATATGTTGACACTTTTTCATTTCTTCTAGGTCCCTGTTAAAACTTTCTTGCATCTTCTCAAACCTTGTCTCCAGAATATTTATCTGTGATTCCACTTTGTTTTCAAGATTTTGGATCATTTTCACTATCATTATTTGGAATTTTTATCAGGTAGATTCCCTATCTCTTCCTCTTTGGTATGGTTTGGTGGACATTTATCCTGTTCCTTTACCTGCTTGGTATTCCTCTGTCTCTTCATCTTGTTTATATTGCTGTGTTTGGGGTGGCCTTTTTGTATTCTGGCAGTTTGTGGAGTTCTCTGTATTGTGGCATTTCCTTGCTGTGGGTGGGGTTGTATGGGTGGCTTGTCAAGGTTTCCTGGTTAGGGAAGTTTGTGTCGGTGTTCTGGTGGGTGGAGCTGGATTTCTTCTCTCTGGAGTGCAATGAAGTGTCTGGTAATGTGTAATTAGATGTCACTGGATTTGGAGTGACTTTGAGAAGTCTGTGTATTGAAGCTTAGGGCTAAGTTTCTGTGTTTCTGGAGAATTTGCATGTATGTCTTGCTCTGGAACTTGTTGGCCCTTGGGTGGTGCTTGGTTTCAGTGTAGGTATGGAGGCATTTGAAGAGCTCCTGTTGATTAATGTTCCTTGGAGTCAGGAGTTCTCTGGTGTTCTCAGGATTTGGACTTAGGCCTACTGCTTCTGGTTTTCAGTTTTATTTTTACAGTAGCCTCAAGACTTATCCATTTATACAGCACCGTTGATAAAACAACTAGGTTAAAGATGAAAATTTTCTCCACAGTGAGGGACACCCAGAGAGTTTCACAGAGTTACATGGAGAAGAGAAGAGGGAGAAGGGAGAAGGGAGATAGAGGTGACCAGGATGAGATGAGGTGGAATCAAAAGAGGAGAGAGCAAGCTAGCCAGTAATCACTTCTTTATGTGAGCTCCACAGCCTGGACCACTCAGAGATGTTCACGGAGTTATACAGAGAAGAGAAGAGGAAGGAAGGAGACAGAGATGGTGAGGAGGAGAAAGTGGGGAATCAAAAGGAGAGAGACATATCCGGCCAGTAATCAGTTCCCTAAGTGTTCTCTGTTCAAGTTGGTTTTAGAAAAGGCAGAGGAACCAGAGATCAAATTGCCAACATCCGCTGGATCATGGAAAAAGCAAGAGAGTTCCAGAAAAACATCTATTTCTGCTTTATTGACTATGCCAAAGCCTTTGACTGTGTGGATCACAATAAACTGTGGAAAATTCTCAAAAAAAGATGGGATTACCAGATCACCTGATCTGCCTCTTGAGAAATTTGTATGCAGGTCAGGAAGCAACAGTTAGAACTGGACATGGAACAACAGACTGGTTCCAAACAGGAAAAGGAGTACGTCAAGGCTGTATATTGTCACCCTGTTTATTAAACTTATATGCAGGGTACATCATGAGAAACACTGGACTGGAAGAAACACAAGCTGGAATCAAGACTGCTGGGAGAAATATCAATAACCTCAGATATGCAGATGACACCACCCTCATGGCAGAAAGTGAAGAGGAACTAGAAAGCCTCTTGATGAAAGCGAAAGAGGAGAGTGAAAAAGTTGACTTAAAGCTAACATTCAGAAAACGAAGATCATGGCATCCAGTCCCACCACTTCATGGGAAATAGATGGGGAAACAGTGTCAGATTTTATTTTTCTGGGCTCCAAAATCACTATAGATGGTGACTACAGCCATGAAATTAAAAGACGCTTACTCCTTGGAAGGAAAGTTATAATGAACCTAGATAGCATATTCAAAAGCAGAGACATTACTTTGCCAACAAAGGTTCATCTAGTCAAGGCTATGGTTTTTCCTGTGGTCATGTATGGATGTGAGAGTTGGACTGTGAAGAAGGCTGAGCGCAGAAGAATTGATGCTTTTGAACTGTGGTGTTGGAGAAGACTCTTGAGAGTCCCTTGGACTGCAAGGAGATCCAACCAGTCCATTCTGAAGGAGATCAGCCCTGGGATTTCTTTGGAAGGAATGATGCTAAAGCTGAAACTCCAGTACTTTGGCCACCTCATGCGAAGAGTTGACTCATTGGAAAAGACTCTGATGCTGGGAGGGATTGGGGGCAAGAGGAGAAGGGGACGACAGAGGATGAGATGGCTGGATGGCATCACTGACTCGATGGACATGAGTCTGAGTGAACCCCGGGAGTTGGTGATGGACAGGGAGGCCTGGTGTGCTGCGATTCATGGGGTTGCAAAGAGTCGGACACGACTGAGCGACTGATCTGATCTGATCTGAAGTGTTCTCCACCATCCGGAACACACAAACTCAGAGAGTTGGATAGAGAAGAGAAGGCGGAGGGGAGAGATAGAGGTGACCTGGTGGAGAAAAAGGAGAGTCCAAAGGAGGAAAGAACAGTCAAGCCAGTAATCTCACTCCCAAGTATAAATGGGTACCGAAGATTGGGTTCTTAAAGGTACAAAATTGATGACAAATACCAAAAAGCAAAGATTAAAAATCTAGAGTAGATGTTGGATTTTCAAAAATACAATATTGAAGAAAAAAATAAAGTCACAAAAATTATAAAATGTATATATATATAAAGATCTAAACATAAGACCAGAAACTATAAAACTCCTAGAGGAGAACATAGGCAAAACACTCTCTGACATAAATCACAGCAGGATCCTCTATGACCCACCTCCCAGAAATAAAAGCAAAAATAAACAAATAGGACCTAATTAAAATTAAAAGCTTCTGCACAACAAGGAAACTTTAAGCAAGGTGAAAAGACAGCCTTCAGAATGGGAGAAAATAGCAAATGAAGCAACTGACAAACAACTAATCTCAAAAATATACAAGCAACTCCTACAGCTCAATTCCAGAAAAATAAAGGACCCAATCAAAAAATGGGCCAAAGAACTAAATAGACATTTCTCCAAAGAAGACATACAGATGGCTAACAAACACATGAAAAGATGCTCAACATCACTCATTATCAGAGAAATGCATATCAAAACCACAATGAGGTACCATTTCATGCCAGTCAGAATGGCTGCGATCCAAAAGTCTACAAGCAATATATGCTGGAGAGGGTGTGGAGAAAAGGGAACCCTCTTACACTGTTGGTGGGAATGCAAACTAGTACAGCCACTATGTAGAACAGTGTGGAGATTCCTTAAAAAACTGGAAATAGAACTGCCTTATGACCCAGCACGGAGAAGGCAATGGCAACCCACTCCAGTACTCTTGCCTGGGAAATCCCATGGATGGAGGGGCCTGGTGGGCTGCAATCCATGGGGTCACTAAGAGTCAGACAGGACTGAGTGACTTCACTTTCACTTTTCACTTTCATGCATTGGAGAAGGCAATGGCAACCCACTCCAGTGTTCTTGCCTGGAGAATCCCAGGGATAGGGGAGCCTGGTGGGCTGCCGTCTGTGGGGTCACACAGAGTCAGACACGACTGAAGCGACTTAGCAGCAGTAGCACGGAGGAAACCAGAATTGAAAGAGACTCATGTAACCCAATATTCATTGCAGCACTGTTTATAATAGCCAGGATATGGAAGCAACCTAGATGTCCATCAGCAGACGAAGGGATAAGAAAGCTTTGGTACATATACACAGTGGAGTATTACTCAGCCATTAAAAAGAATACATTTGAATCAGTTCTAATGAGGTGGATGAAACTGGAGCCTATTACACAGAGTGAAGTAAGCCAGAAAGAAAAACACCAGTACAGTATACTAACGCATATATATGGAATTTAGAAAGATGGTAATGATAACCCTGTATGTGAGAGAACAAAAGAGACACAGATGTATAGAACAGTCTTTTGGACTCAATGGGAGAGGGAGAGTGTGGGATGATTTGGGAGAATGGCATTGAAACATGTATAATACCGTATAAGAAATGAATCGCCAGTCCAGGTTTGATACAGGATACAGGATGCTTGAGGCTGGTGCACTGGGATTAACCAGAGGGATGGTACAGGGAGGGAGGTGGGAAGGGGGTTCAGGATGGGGAACACGTATACACCTGTGGCAGATTCATGTTGATGTATGGCAAAACCAATACAATATTGTAAAGTAATTAGCCTCCAATTAAAATAAATAAATTTAAATTAAAAAAAGTTTGCTTTAAAAAATAGGGTCTCTCTCTCTCTTTTTTGTAAAGTAATAGTAGATTATAAAAACGTAAATTAAAGGAGTATTAGAGGACTTAATTTTAATAAATAATTAAAAGAATGATAGTAAAAATATATCTAGGACTTTCTCTGGCATTGCCGTGGGCAGTTGTTTTCAGTTCATTTTCGGATAGTTCCTTGATCTGGCTTGTATTTCTCAAAATCTATAGGCCCCTTTCTATGTAGTCGGTACTAACTACACGGTTTTAATCTATTGCACCTGTCACTTTCAAGGAGATTCCCTCCGTTTTAGCTTCTTCTGTTTGCTGGTCTCTTCAGTGTCTAATTTCTGCCCTGACACAAGGAGGTGATGGTGGACACTTTCTTAGGCTCACTTGTTCAGTCATGCTGTAGGGAGGGAGGGACGCTGCAAACAAATAACACTGGTGTGTGCTCGCAGTGTCTCAGCCACACTGGGTTTGCCCCTGCTCATGGTATGTGTCCTTTCCCTGTCTACACTGCTTAGGCTCTACAATGCTCTGCTTGGAATTGTCTGAAGCCATCTCTGGGTTGTATGCACTTCCCAGGTCTAAGCCACTCAGGTTCAGGTACTCAGGTAGTCCTCAGAGGTGCAGACTCGGTTGGGCCTGTGTTTTGTGCCCTTCCCAGGTCCGAGCAGCTCAGGTGACCAGGTGTTTGGCGAGTGCAGTCACTGAGACTTATCACCTCCCCCATCCCTGCCACTCGGTTTTCTGGGTGTACAACTGGCGCACCTTCTCAGGTGGATGTTGACCATCCAGAATCCCAAGAAGTCTTGGTTAGCAATGAAGCCTGCTTGCAGTTTGGTAGATGATGCCTCTCTGGGGCCGCGACTGCCTGCTTCCAGCTCTGGCTGCCCTCGCCTGCCTGTCACTGGAGCGGGGGGGGATGGGCCAGTCTTGCAGCTGGCTAGCTCTGCTCAGTCCTTTGTTCCATGAGCGAGCCTGATGGTGTCTTAGGTTAGGTCTTTTCTCGGGGTAGCTATCCCATAGTCTGGTTTGCTATCCCAAGTTAGTTTCCTCAGATTGCCCTTGGAGCACTCAGGCCCCATCTTTAAGCAATGCAGCCCGCGCCTCCCTGCCCAGTCCCCACTTGCTAGTGGCGGATGCAGGCATCTGTGCTTCTTCTCCACTGGGAGCTACCATTGGGCACATATTCTGTGGGGTTTACTTATTTATTTATTTTTCCTCCTGGTTATGTTACCCTCTGTGGTTCCAAGGCTCGCCACAGACTCGGCAGTGAGAGTGTTTCCTCGTGTTTGGAAACTTCTCTCTTTTTTAGGACTCCCTTCTGGGGACGGAGCTCTGTCCCTACCTCTTTTGTCTCTCTTTTTATCTTTTATATTTTTTCCTACCTCCTTTCAAAGATAATGGGCTGCTTTTCTGAGTGCCTGATGTCCTCTGTCAGCATTCATAAGTTGTTTTGTGGAATTTACTTAGAGTTCAAATGTTCTTTTGATGAATTTGTGGGGGAGAAAATGGTCTCCCTGTCCTATTCCTCTGCCATCTTAGGACTGCCTCCTTAATTTTAATTATAACATATAGATCAAGAATTAAGGAGACTCATCCTAAATGAATCTATGCAATAGATTTTAGGATAATTTTGTGACTGTTTAGAGTTGCCCACAAAGAGGAATAAACTATTTTAATAGATTTTTCTAGTAAGATTACCTAGATGTCATTCTAATAGTAGGAAACATAAAGAATTCCATCCTGTCCTGGAAGAGTTTACTGTAGTTTTTTTCTTTTCTTTTTTTTTCTTCCTATTTTCCTCCCAGATAAAGTTTCTCTAAGATTCTAATATTATGCCAAGCATATTAGAAAAATATAAAATGCCCTGCCTTCAGAGAGTCTACAATCTAGTGTCAGAGTCTTACAAGGTAAGTCAGTGTCTGACTGAGTTGTTGTTCAGTCAGTAAGTTATGTCTGCCTCTTTGTGACCCCATGGACCACAGCACACCAGGGTTCCCTGTCCTTCACTACATCCCGGAGATTGCTCAAACTCGTGTCCATTGAGTTGGTGATGCCATCCAACCATTTCATCCTCTGTCTTCCCCTTCTCTTCCCGCCTTCAATCTTCCTCAGCATCAGGGTCTTTTCCAGTGAGTCAGTTCTTCACATCAGGTGGACAAAGTATTGGAGTTTCATCATCCTCTTGCCTTCAATCTTTCCCCAAATCAGGGTCTTTTCCAATGAGTCGGCTCTTTACATCAGGTGGCCAAAGTTTTGCAGATTCAGCTTCAGCGTGAGTCCTTCCAATGAATATTCAGGGTTGGTTTCTTTTAGGACTGACTGATATGATCCCCCTTGCAGTCCAAGGAACTCTCAAGAGTCTTCTCCAGCACAACAGTTTGAAAGCATCAATTCTTCAGCACTCAGCCTTCTTTATGGTCCAACTCTCACATCTGTACATGACTACTGGAAAAACCACAGCTTTGACTATGTAGAAACAACCAGTCCAGGTTAGAAAAGGGGAAACTGACACCTCTGGGAAGACGATCTCTAAGTTATAAAGAAATGGAAATTTATGGGTCATATGATGTTTTATGATATTTAGAGAAATTATTAATAGATGTTTTACTGATACATTGGAACATTGTGAGAAAAAAGGAGCATGAGACCCTTAAAAGCCAGTGCAAGGATGGAGAACAAGAAGGAGATTAATAATTTTAGGACAAATGAAATGTTTTAAGAGAAAGTAAATGTAGTGTGTGTTACCAAGACTAATGCCCAGAATCATACTCTTGCCCCTTCCCAAACTAACCATATCCTCTATCTGTGTTATCGTGAAAGGAACAACTGTCTAATCACAAGAAAACTGGTGCAAGCTGGTTCATCCCCAAAAGTGGGACAAAGGTTGTCCTATAGCTCATTACTATCTCATTATAATAGTAAGCTCTCTGCCCATCCACACCATCATAAGTCAATCAGCTTGCAAACCAGATGCCAAAGGACCATACAAGGGCAGGAAATAAGTGGCACTAGAGTCCCAGGAAGAACTGAGCCTTTTCCCAGAAAGCCAATACATAACCTCACTAACCTTGTCTTAAAAATCTTAAATTGACTGTCTCTTGTCAAGAAGATGATTTTTGAACTAAGTTTCCCACTTCTTTATTTTCTGGCCATTGAATAAAGCCCCTGCTGTTTCAGCCTCAGCATTGATGTCCTTATTGGATGTGCAAATCCAAAGAGAAAAAGAAGCTCCCTGAACTAAGCCAGAGGGATTTCTGTCTAGCTAGGGGCTCAAGAGATGGGCCCCGAACTGCACCAGAACCCAAGTTTGAGTCC
Source organism: Bos grunniens (assembly GCF_055505025.1). Taxonomy (NCBI): domain Eukaryota; kingdom Metazoa; phylum Chordata; class Mammalia; order Artiodactyla; family Bovidae; genus Bos; species Bos grunniens. The sequence continues at coordinate 116,982,139 of NC_141194.1, read as the reverse complement.
ACAAATCTAATTAATTAACAATAATCAAAGTATTATTGTTGTTGTTGTTCAGTCACTGAGTCATGTACAGTTCTGCAACCCCATGGACTGTAGCCCACCAGGCTCCTCTGTCCATGGAATTTCTCGGGCAAGATCACTAGAACAGGTTTCCACTTCCTTCTCCAGGGGATCTTCCTAACTCAGGGATCGAACCTGCGTCTTCTGCTTGGCAAATGGATTCTATACCACTGAGCCACCAGGGAAGCCAGTTAAAACTGTGGTTCAAGAATTAAATAACATTTACATCATTACTAAAGCAAAGATTTAATACAGTTGTCCTTCTGTAATTGGGGGTTCCCTATCCATGACAACAAATAAAAAATACTTCTTAAAAATGTCCAGTTCAGTTCAGTTGCTCAGTTGTGTGGACTCTGAAACCTCATGGACTGCAGCATGCAAGGCCTCCCTGTCCATCATCAACTCCTGGGTTTCTTCAACTCATGTCCATCAAGTCGGTGATGCCGTCCAACCATCTCATCCTCTGTCATTCCCTTCTTCTCCCACCCTCAATCTTTCCTAGCATCAGGGTCTTTTCAAATGAGTCAGCACTTCGCATCAGGTGGCCAAAATATTGGAGTTTCAGCTTCACAATCAGTCCTTCCAATGAACACTCAGGAATGACTGATCTGCTTTAGGATGGACACCACATTTCAAAAGCATCAATCCTTCAGCACTCAGCTTTCTTTATAGTCCAACTCTCACATCCATACATGACTATTGGAAAAACCATAGTTTTGACTAGATGGACCTTTGTTGACAAAGTAATGTCTCTGCTCTTTAATGTGCTATCTAGGCTGGTCATAACTTTCCTGCCAAAGAGTACGCATCTTTTAATTTCATGGCTGCAGTCCCCATCTGCAGTGATTTTGGAGCCCCCAAAAATAAAATCAGGCACTATTTCCACCGTTTCCCCATCTATTTGCCATGAAGTGATGGGACCAAGGAGATATACCTTGTCCAAGGTAAGGATCAATGGCTGTGCTTTGCTGGAACAGCCATGAAGAGATACCCAACGCCCAAGGTAAGAGAAACCCAAGTAAGATGGTAGGTGTTGCAAGAGGGCATCAGAGGGCAGACACACTAAAACCATACTCACAGAAAACTAGTCAATCTAATCACATTAGGACCACAGCCTTGTCTAACTCAATGAAACTAAAACATGCCTGTGGAGCAACCAAGATGGGCAAGTCATGGTGGAGAGATCCGACAGAATGTAGTCCACTGGAGAAGGGAATGGCAAACCACTTCAGTATTCTTGCCTTGAGAACCCCAAGAACAGTATGAAAAGGCAAAATGATAGGATACTGAAAGAAACTCCCCAGGTCAGTAGGTGTCCAATATGCTACTGGAGATCAGTGGAGAAATAACTCCAGAAAGAATGAAGGGATGGAGCCAAAGCAAAAAGAATACCCAGCTGTGGATGTGACTGGTGATAGAAGCAAGGTCCGATGCTGTAAAGAGCAATATTGCATAGGAACCTGGAATGTCAGGTCCATGAATCAAGGCAAATTGGAAGTGGTCAAACAAGAGATGGCAAGAGTGAATGTCAACATTCTAGGAATCAGTGAACTGAAATGGACTGGAATGGGTGAATTTAACTCAGATGACCATTATATCTACTATTGTGGGCAGGAATCCCTCAGAAGAAATGGAGTAGCCATCATGGTCAACAAAAGAGTCTGAAATGCAGTACTTGGATACAATCTCAAAAACGACAGAATGATCTCTGTTCGTTTCCAAGGGAAACCATTCAATATCACAGTAACCCAAGTCTATGCCCCAACCAGTAATGCTGAAGAAGCTGAAGTTGAACGGTTCTATGAAAACCTACAAGACCTTTTAGAACTAAAACCCAAAAAAGATGTCCTTTTCATTATAAGGAACTGGAATGCAAAAGTAGGAAGTCAAGAAACACCTGGGGTAACAGGCAAATTTGGCCTTAGAATACGGAATGAAGCAGGGCAAAGACTAATAGAGTTTTGCCAAGAAAATACACTGGTCATAACAAACACCCTCTTCCAACAACACGAGAGAACACTCTATACATGGACATCACCAGATACTCAACACCAAAATCAGATTGATTATATTCTTTGCTGCCAAAGATGGAGAAGTTCTACAAGATCAGATCACTCGCTCAGTCGTGTCCGACTCTTTGCGACCCCATGAATCGCAGCACACCAGTCCTCCCTGTCCATCACCAACTCCCGGAGTTCACTCAGACCCACGTCCATCGAGTCAGTGATGCTATCCAGCCATCTCATCCTCTGTCGTCCCCTTCTCCTCCTTCCCCCAACCCCTCCCAACATCAGAGTCTTTTCCAATGAGTCAACTCTTCACTTGAGGTGGCCAAAGTACTGGAGTTTCAGCTTTAGCATCATTCCTCCAAAGAAATCCCAGGGCTGATCTCCTTCAGAATGGACTGGTTGGATTTCCTTGCAGTCCAAGGGACTCTCAAGAGTCTTCTCCAACACCACAGTTCAAAAGCATCAATTCTTGGGCACTCAGCCTTCCTCACAGTCCAACTCTCACATCCATACATGACCACAGGAAAAAACCATAGCCTTGACTAGATGAACCTTTGTTGGCAAAGTAATGTCTCTGCTTTTGAATATGCCATCTAGGTTGGTCATAATTTTCCTTCCAAGGAATAAGTGTCTTTTAATTTCATGGCTGCAGTCACCATCTGTAGTGATTTTGGAACCCAGAAAAATAAAATCTGACACTGTTTTCACTGTTTCCCCATCTATTTCCCATGAAGTGATGGGGCTGGATGCCATGATCTTCATTTTCTGAATGTTGAGCTTTAAGCCAACTTTTTCACTCTCCACTTTCACATTCATCAAGAGGCTTTTTAGAGTCAGCAGAAACAAGACCAGGATCTGACTGGCTCAGACCATGAACTCCTTATTGCCAAATTCAGACTTAAATTGAATAAAGTAGGGAAAACCACCACACCATTCAGGTATGACCTAAATCAAATCCCTTATGATTATACAGTGGAAGTGAGAAATAGATTGAAGGGACTAGATTTGATAGAGTGCCTGATGAACTATGGAATGAGGTTTGTGACATTGTACAGGAGACAGGGATCAAGACCATCCCCATGGAAAAGAAATGCAAAAAAGCAAAATGGCTGTCTGAAGAGGCCTTACAAATAGCTGTGAAAAGAAGAGAAGTGAAAAGCAAAAGAGAAAAGGAAAGATATAAGCATCTGAATGCAGAATTCTAAAGAATAGCAAGAAGAGATAAGAAAGACTTCTTCAGCGAACAATGCAAAGAAATAGAGGAAAATAACAGAATGGGAAAGACTAGAGATCTCTTCCAGAAAATCAGAGATACCAAAGGAACATTTCATGCAAAGATGGGCTTGATAAAGGACAGAAATGGTATGGACCTAACAGAAGCAGAAGATAATAAGAAGAGACGGCTAGAATACACAGAAGAACTGTACAAAAAAGATCTTCATGAGCCAGATAATCACAATGGTGTGATCACTGACCTAGAGCCAGACATCCTGGAATGTGAAGTCAAGTGGGCCTTAGAAAGCATCACTACGAACAAAGCTAGTGGAGGTGATGGAATTCCAGTGGAGCTATTTCAAATCCTGAAAGATGATGTTGTGAAAGTGCTGCACTCAATATGCCAGCAAATTTGGAAAACTCAGCAGTGGCCACAGGCCTGAAAAAGGTCAGTTTTCATTCCAATCCCAAAGAAAGGCAATGCCAAAGAATGCTCAAGCTACTGCACAATTGCACTCATCTCGCATGCTAGTAAAGTAATGCTCAAAATTCTCCAAGCCAGGCTTCAGCAATATGTGAACTGTGAATATCCTGATTTTCAAGCTGGTTTTAGAAAAGGCAGAGGAACCAGAGATCAAATTGCCAACATCTGCTGCATCATGGAAAAAGCAAGAGAATTCCAGAAAAGCATCTATTTCTGCTTTATTGACTATGCCAAAGCCTTTGACTGTGTGGATCACAATAAACTGTGTAAAATTCTGAAAGAGATGGGAATACCAGACCACCTGATCTGCCTCTTGAGAAATCTGTATGCAGGTCAGGAAGCACCAGTTAGAACTGGACATGGAACAACAGACTGGTTCCAAATAGGAAAAGGAGTTCGTCAAGGCTGTATATTGTCACCTTGTTTGTTTAACTTATATGCAGAGTACATCATGAGAAACGCTGGACTGGAAGAAACACAAGCTGGAATCAAGACTGCCGGGAGAAATATCAATAACTTCAGATATGCAGATGACACCACCCTCATGGCAGAAAGTGAAGAGGAACTAAAAAGCCTCTTGATGAAAGTGAAAGAGGAGAGTGAAAAAGTTGACTTAAAGCTCAACATTCAGAAAACGAAGATCATGGCATCCAGTCCCATCACTTAATGGGAAATAGATGGGGAAACAGTGGAAACAGTGTCAGACTTTATTTTTCTGGGCTCCAAAATCACTACAGATGGTGACTGCAGCCATGAAATTAAAGGACGCTTACTCCTTGGAAGGAAAGTTATGACTAACGTAGATAGCATATTCAAAAGCAGAGACATTGCTTTGCCAACAAAGGTCCATCTAGTCAAGCCTACGGTTTTTCCTGTGGTCATGTGTGGATTTGAGAGTTGGACTGTGAGGAAGGCTGAGTTCCGAAGAATGATGCTTTTGAACTGTGGTGTTGGAGAAGACTCTTGAGAGTCCCTTGGACTGCAAGGAGATCCAGCCAGTCCATTCTGAAGGAGATCAGCCCTGGGATTTCTTTGGAAGTAATGATGCTGAAACTGAAACTCCAGTACTTCAGCCACCTCATGCGAAGAGTTGCCTCATTGAAAAAGACTCTGATGCTGGGAGGGATTAGGGGCAAGAGGAGAAGAGGACGACAGAGGATGAGATGGCTGGATGGCATCACTGACTCGATGGACGTGAGTCTCCGTGAACTCCGGGAGTTGGTGATGGACAGGGAGGCCTGGTGTGCTGCGATTCATGGGGTTGTAAAGGGTCGGACACGACTGAGCGACTGATCTGATCTGGTCTGATCTGATGGGACCTAATGATACAATCTTAGTTTCTCAATGTTGAGCTTTAAGTCAACATTTTCACTCTCCTCTTTCAGTTTCACCAAGAGGCTCTTTAGTTCTTCTTAGCTTTCTGCCATAAGGGTGGTGTCATCTGCATATCTGAGGTTATTTTTATTTCTCCCGGCAATCTTGATTCCAGCTTGCACTTCATCCAGCCCAACGTTTATCATGATGTACTTGGCATATAAGTTAAATAAGCAGGGTGACAATAATACAGCCTTGACACACTCCTTTTCCTATTTGGATTCAATGCCAAAGAATGATCAAACTACCACACAATTTCACTCATCTCATACGCTAACAAAATAATGCTCAAAATTCTCCAAGCCAGGCTTCAACAGTATGTGAACCGTGAACTTCCAGATGTTCAAGCTGGTTTTAGAAAAGGCAGATGAACCAGAAATCAAATTGCCAATATTCATTAGATCATTGAAAAAACAAGAGAGTTCCAGAAAAGCACCTACTTCTGCTTTATTGACTATACCAAAGCCTATGACTGTGAGAATCACATCGAACTGTGGAAAATTCTGAAAGAGATGGGAATACGAGACCATCTGACCTGCCTCTTGAGAAATCTGTATGCATGTCCAGTTAGAACTGGCCATGGAACAACAGACTGGTTCCAAGTAGGAAAAGGAGTACATCAAAAATATCCAGAAAGTTCCAAAAATATGGGAACTATATACACAGAATTTGCACTGTATATCCAACTCTTTACATAGTGTATACTTTGTATTAGGTATTGTAAATAACCTAGAGAGGATTTAAAGTATAAAGGAGGATGTATGTAGGCTAACTGTAAACACTACACCATTTTTTACATAAAGGATTTGAGCATCAACAGATTTTGGTTTCCTCAGTGGGGGTGGGAGCATGGTCCTAGAATGAAATCCCACTGCAGATACCAAGGGGTAATTGTGATGGTTTAGTGGCAAGAACAAAAATCTCTGATATAACCACATGAGAAAATTGGCTTGGGAAAGTAGAGAGGACAGTACTATAAAAAGATAAATCTTCAAATATCATAATGTGTTTTCAATAGTCAGTAGATAATATCTGAAGCTGATGAATAAAAAAAGAACAACTTTTGTAATTACTTATAAATATGGCAGTTAATACCAATTGAAATAGCTACAATAATTGAATTGATTGCCTCTCAAGAGCAAGAAATAAGGGATGGGGAGGAGTGGGACAGATGAAGACATATTATTATAAACCTTTTTGTTTTTTTATTTTTTAATTATGTGCATGAATAAATTGGTAACATATAATTGGCACTTTAAGTAATATTCATAATTTAAACAATAAAGGAATATACACATAATGTAAAATACCATGAATACTCTGTCCAATTTCAATTAGCCAGAATATTTTATTAAATCTATAAGTTCTACTATAATATGTGCCTCATATTATTGGTTGAATGATCTATGGGTATTATGCTAAACACATAGCATGCTATTATCTAGTAAACTTGTATGGAACTTATTCTTTACTAGTCTCTGTTCTGAGTGCTTTTATATATATTATATTACATTATTTCATTTTCATAACAACCCTCAAGGTAGTAACATATAATATAAAATTTAATTAGGTTATAAATCCATTGGGTAAATAATATTCTCATTTTGATATTAGGAAATAGAGGCAGCAACAACCCAAACTATATAGCTGTTAAACCACTTAGGGAATAAAACCTAAGTTTTCTTGATTACAGTGTATTTGCTGAGTGCTAGATAACATGATATTTATTAAGCAACTAGCATGGATTCTGTTTCAGATGTGGTACTCAGTGAATACTGTATATGAATATTAATCTACATAAAGAATTTCAGGATATTTTTGTAAAAGACTCCTCGCTGTGTGTAGTAAAGGGCTGAATTTCTTAAGGTGAATAAAAAAATTTTAAATTTCCGCAGAGTATCTGGTTCTTTATTTAATATACCATTCTCACCAGGGGCTTCCCTGGTGGCACTAGTAGTAAAGAATCCACATGAAAATGTAGGAGATATAAGAGATGCAGTTTTGATCCTTTGGTCGGAAAGATACCCTGGAGGAGGGCATGGCAAACCACTCCACTATTGCCTGGAGAATACCCATGGACAGAGAAGGCTGGTGGGCTATAGATCATAGAGTTGCACAAAGTCAGTCACAACTGAAGTGACCTAGCACATGCACACTCATTTTATAGTTACTTATCTGCATTTGTCACAGATACAATTTCTACATGAAATCTATATGATTTAAACATATTTTCATTGGTATCTCAGTGTATATTCATTTAGAAAAAGGAGGTAAACTTCACATATACTCATGTAGAAAATAAAAGCAAAATTAATGCAGATAAATATGTAAATAATGAGGTCTCATTTTTATACTATAAATTGTCTCTGTGTGTGATATATGATTATATATATATATACACACACACACACACACACACACACACAGAATTTCTAAAAGATTATGAAAGACAATGATAAGCATTTGTCTCCCAGTAGGGAGGATGGAGATATCAGGAAGGCAGAACAGGAGACTCACATTTTACCTTATACCTTTCTTTACTGTTTTAATTTTTATGATTGTCATGCATTACTTGTATAACTGAATAGAATTAATTAATCAAAAACAACCTTTTATTATGTTTAATATAATTAGAACATTTTGTGGCTATTCTTTAGAGCTTTTGTATTTCCAACTTAATAAAGCACGGTGATAGGCAGCCAGAATATAATCAATATGGTACTTAATAAATATGTACTTAATGAAGAAAATATGCATTCTGTTTGAAAGCCATAAGATAGGGAAAAAATCAAAAGTGACTACTTTGCTCTACTCCCTTAACAACTTATTTTAAAAACAAAATATGTTTCTCACTTGCCAGAATTAGTAGTTACCCAACAATGTGGCATATTAATGACTCATGAACACCAAAGAGAATACATAATAACAACATTAAAACCTAGATCAAAATGAAAGTTATGGAAACAGTAATAATAGTGATTTGATCTTTGCTTTCAGAGACTCACATGCAAAGATAAAATCAAATTAAATATTTTTAAAAACATAGCCTGGATATGGCATAAGCCCTCTTGGAGGAGGTCACCATTAACCCCACTATAAAGCAACTAGAACTTACACAGGACTGGGGAAACAGACTCTTAGAGGGCAAAAATAGAACCAGGTCATACCACACCTATGAGCTATGCCTTGTAGGGCCACCCAAGATGGACAGGGTCATGGTGGAGAGTTCTGAAAAAACGTTGTCCACAAAAGAAAGAAGTGGCAAACAACTTCAGTATTCTTGCCTTGAGAATCCATGAACATCATGAAAATGCAAAAAGATAGGACAGTGAAAGATGAACTCCCCAGGTCGGTAGGTGCCCAATATGCTATGAGAGATCAAAGGAGATAAAACTCCAGAAAGAATGAAGAGATGGAGCCAAAGCAAAAACAACACCAAATTGTGGATGTGACTGGTGATGGAAGTAAAGTCTGATGCTGTAAAGAGCAAGATTACATGGGAACCTGGAATGTTAGGTCCACAAATCAAGGCAAATTGGAAGTGATCAAACAGGAGATGACAAGAGTGAACATCAAAATTTTAGGAATTAGCAAACTAAAATGGACTGGAATGGGTGAATTTAACTCAGATGACCATTATATCTACTACTGTGGGCAAGAATCCCTTAGAAGAAATGGAGCAGCCATCATGGTCAACAAAAGAGTCTGAAATGCAGTACTTGGATGCAACCTCAAAAATGACAGAATGACCTTTGCTCTTTTTCAAGGCAAACCATTCAATATCACAGTAATCCAAGTCTAGCTGAGAAAAGAAGAGAAGCTAAAGGAAAAAGAGAAAAGGAAAGATATACTCATTTGAATGTAGAGTTCCAAATAATAGCAAGGAGAAATAAGAAAGCCTTCCTCAGGTATCAATGTAAAGAAACAGAGGAAAGCAATAGAATGGGAAAGACTAGAGATCTGTTCAAGAAAATTAGAGATATCAAGGGAACATTTCATGCAATGATGGGCACAATGAAGGATAGAAAGAGTATGGACCAAACAGAAGTAGCAGATATTAAGAAGAGGTGGCAAGAATACACAGAAGAAGAATACACAGAAGAAGAACTATACAAAAAAAGATCTTCATGACCCAGATAATCATGATGGTGTGATCACTTACCTAGAGCCTGACATCCTGGAATGTGAAGTCAAGTGGGTCTTAGAAAGCAACACTGTGAACAAAGTTGGTGGAGGTGATGGAATTCCAGTTGAGCTATTTCAAATCCTGAAAGATGATGCTGTTAGTGCTGCACTCAATTTTCCAGTAAATCTGGAAACCTTAGCAATGGCCAAAGGAATAGGTCAGTTTTCATTCCATCCCAGAAAGGCAATGCCAAAGAATGCTCAAACTACCACACAATTTCACTCATATCACACACTAGCAAAGTAATGCTCAAAATTCTCCAAGCCAGGCTTCAGTAGTACATGAACTGAGAACTTCCAGATGTTCATCCTGGGTTTAGAAAAGGCAGAGGAACCAGAGATCAAATTGCCCATATCCGTTGGATCATCAAAAAAGCAAGACCATTAAAGAAAAGCATTTATTTCTTCTTTATTGACTATACCAAAGCTTTTGACAGTGTGGATCACAACAAACTGTTGAAAATTCATAGAGATGGGAAAACCAGACCACCTGACCTGCCTCCTGAGAAATCTGTATGCAGGTCAAGAAGCAACAGTGAGAACTAGACATGGAACAATGGACTGGTTGCAAATCTGGAAAAGAGTACATCAAGGCTGTATATTTTCACCCTGCTTATATAACTTATATGCAGTAAGCATCATGCGAAATGCCAGGCTGGATGAAGCACAAGCTGGAATCAAGATTGCTGGGAGAAATATTAATAACCTCAGATATGCAGATGACACCACCCTTATAGCAGAAAGTGAAGAACGAAAGAGCCTCTTGATTACAGTGAAAGAGGAAAGTGAAAAAGTTGGCTTAAAACTTAAAATTCAGAAAACGAAGATCATGGCATCTGGTCCCATCACTTCATGGCAAATAGATGGAGAAACAATATAAACAGTGAGAGACTTTATTTTCCTGGGTTCAAAAATCACTGCAGATGGTGATTGCAACCATAAAATTAAAAGATGCTTGCTCCTTGGAAGAAAAGTTGGGACGAACTTAAACAGCATACTGAAAAACATCGACATTACTTTGCCAACAAAGGTCCATCTAGTCAAGGTTATGTTTTTTTTTTTTTTTTCCAGTGGTCATGTATGGATATGAGAGTTGGACTAAGGATAGCTGAGCTCTGAAGAATTGATGCTTTTGAACCATGGTGTTGGAGAAGCTTGAGAGTCCCTTGGACTGCAAGGAGATCCACCCAGTCCATCCTAAAGGAAATCAGTCTTGAATATTCACTGGAAGGACTGATGCCGAAGCCAAAACTCCAGTACTTTGGCCACCTGATGTGAAGAACTGACTCATTGGAAAAGACCCTGATGCTGGGAAAGTTTGAAGGCAGGAAGAGAAGGAGATGACAGGGGATGAGATGGTTGGTTGGCATCACCAACTCAATGGACCTAAGTTTGAGCAAGCTCTGGGAGTTGGTGATGGACAGGGAATCCTGGTGTGCTGCAGTCCATGCCATCACAGAGTCAGACATGACTGAGTTTCTGAACTGAACTGAACTGAAAAAGACAGCACAGAAAGACTTTTGTAAAGGTCTTTATGGATCATAGTTTATAAAAGGTAGCTCTTTATTATCTCATCAGAACAGATTCATACTTTTATTTGAAAGTGGCATGTTTTATAATAAACAACAGATAATGAACAATGATTAAAAGAAAGGATAAACTGCAGTTCATTTTAAACAAACATAAATAAAAATGGGTCAAAAATTTTGTTGAAATACTTGATAGTTTCATTGGCCTGTCCTCCTGACAAGTAACTGGACATTCATATCCCCTTGCTCTTATGGAAGGATATAGAAGAAAAAATTTAGGGATGACAATAGAAATTCTTCAATAAAAATACATTTGAGCAATAAGAATTGGCTTTCATTCATTGTTATTAACTACAGACACGTTCTGAATATCATTACTGATTGTATTCATTGAATATATTATGAGTGCTGAAGATTTAGACACATTGAAGAATCAAGTTGTCTTCTTATTGTAGAGGAAATATATTTCCTCTAATTTATTTATTTGTATATTCAACAAAAATTTATAAAAAGTGTAGTATTTACCAAGCACTATGGTATATGATGGGCTTCCCTGATGGCTCAGATAGTAAGGAATCTGCCTGCAATACAGGAGACTTGGGTTCAATCCCTGGGTTGGGAAGATGCCCTGGAGGAGTGTATGGCAACCCACTCCAGTATTCTTTCCTGGAGAATCCCCATGGACAGAGGAGCCTGGCGAGTTATAGCCCATAGTGTTGCAAAGAGTTGAACATGACTGAGTGACTAAGCACTTGGTAGATGATGGGAATAAAAAATAAGAAAGACAGTCCCTGTCTTCAGTGAGTTTAGAATGAAATAATAAATTTATTGGCCACACATGTGACATCATAAAAGAAAGAAAGTATTGGAAAATATGGAACTACATAGAGAAACATCTCTTTCTGCCTTAGTGGAGAGAAAGTGGAGTTATAGAAGGCTTCTAGAGATATGCCATATAAATGCTCTTACTATTAACACTTTTAAGTTTTTTAAACTTGCCACTCTATTGTGATATAGTGTTTCCTTTTTTAGAGTACAACTTTTATTTTAGAACAGTTTTAGCTTTACAGAAAAATTGCAAAGTTAGGACACAGTTCCCATATAGCCCACACTCAGTTTCCCCTGCTATTAACATCTATATTACCATGCTTCATTTCTTGTAACTAATGAACAGATACTGAATCATTGGTGTTACCTTATTCAGATCACCTTAGTTTTTATCTAAGGACTTTTTCTGTTCCAGCGTCCCTTCTGGGATACTACATTACCTTTAGACACCATGTCTCCTTAGGCTCATCTTACTCTGATAGTCTCCTATCCCTTCTTAGCCCTTCTTTTTTTTCATGCCCTTGATAGTTTTAAAGCATAGTGGTCAGTTATTCGGTAGAATGACCCTCTATTTAAATTTCTCTCATATCATCCTCATGATTCAGCTGGCATTATGTGCTTTTGTAAGACCAGAAAGGTAAAGAGCCATTCTCATCATATCATATCCACAATGGTTAATATTGACTTTTGATCACATGTTTGTCAGGTGTTTTTAGTGTTTGTCAGGATTCTCCACTGTAAAATTACTCTTTTTTTCCCCCCTTTCTGTATTGCCTCTGAGGAAAAGACAAAATGCAAGGACCACACTTATGAAGCAGGAAGTTATCCCACTCGAGTGGGAAGGATTCACTTCCTTAAGGGCAGAAGTTCTATGTAAATTTGTTAGAACTATTCTGCTTAGGAGATTTGTCTATTCATTCCATTTATTTATTCAACCATTCATACCAGAATGGATTCATGTATATTTATTGCATACAGTGGGTTATAATCCAATATTACTTTATTTACTTCATTGGTCAAATATTCCTGCTTTAGCCATTGATGGGTCTTTAAAATTCCCCCCATGTCCCTTGAATATAACCCCAACATTATGGATTTTTTAAGCACTTAATTTCTGGCACTGCAAGATGATCCATATTCATCTTGTGTACTTCCTGCTTCAGTATTAGAATCAGCCATTTCTCCAAAGGGCTCTGTTCGCAGGACAATGGCATTAGAAATCAAGAACAAGACACTAGATACACTCATTGCTCATGAGATGTCTTGGTTCTAGGCCATTTCATAGGGTAGTGCAATAAAATACATGTCTGGATACTGGTTTAGACTCTTCCAGAATGCCATATAGTTGGAATCACAGTATATCGTCTTTTTAGACTCACTCTTTTCATCTAGCAACATGCATTTAAAATTTATCCATGATCCAAGGCAATCTGCAGAATAAATGCAATCTCTATGAAAATACCAATGGCATTTTTCAAAGAACTAGAACAAAAAAATTTTAAATCTGTATTGAGCAGAAAAAAAACAAAATAGCCAAAACAATCTTGAGGAAGAAGAACAGAGCTGAAAGAATCATGGTCCTTGACTCTAGACTATACTACAAAGTTATAGTAGTCAAAACAGTATGGTAATAACAAAAAAAAAAAAAGAGGGAATATAGATCAATGGGAGATGATAGAAAGCCCAGAAATTAAACCCGCACACCTATGATCAATTAAACTAAACAAAGGAGGCAAGAATACACAATGGAAGAAAGACAATCACTTCAATAAGCAATGCTGGGAAAACTGAACAGCTACATGCAAAAGAATGAGATTAGAACATTCTCTAACACACCATACAAAAAAATGAATTAATAATGGATTAATGACATAAACTTAAGACTGGATACTGTAACACTACTAGAGGAAAACATAGGCAGAACACTCTGACATAAATTGCAGCAATAATTTTTTTTTGATCCCATGTCCTACACTTAAGGAAATAAAAGCAAAAATAAACAAATATGACTTAATTAAACTTAAAAGTTTTGCATAACAAAGGAAACCATAAACATCTTATAGACTGGGGGAAAACTATTTGCAAACAAAGCTACTGACAAGGGATTAATTTCCAAAATATACAAACAGCACATACAGCTCAGTATATAAAAAACAGACCATCAGAAAATGAGCAGAAAACCTAAATAGACATTTCCCCAAAGACATACAGATCATATGGTGACTTTATTTCAGTTTTTTTTTTTAATAAAATTCAATATGGTTTTTCATAGTGACTGTACCAATTTTCATTCTCACAACAGTGTAGGAGAGTTCCTGTTTCTCCACACCCTCTCCAGCATTTATTTGTAGGCTTTTTGATGATGGCCATTCTGACTGGTATTAGATGATACCTCATTGGAGTTTGATTTGCATTCCTCTAATAATTACTGACAATGATCAAGTTTCCATGTGCCTGTTGGCCATCTGTATGTCTTTGTCTTCACCTGGCATTTTCTCTTCTTTTCTAATTCAATACGGATCAGGTTATGGTCAACCTTAATGAATTCAACTTTAACTTGATTATATCTGCAAAGACTCTGCTTTTAGTTATGAATTACATTGAGAATTACTGGGGGTTACAACTTCAACATATCTTTGTGGAGACAATACAACCATGACAGCAGTTACCTAATCGTTACTTTATTTTCTAGTTCCCTAATAAACATGATGTCAAACACCATCTCACATGCTTATTTGCCATGATAGTCTTCAATGGATAGATGTGTGTTCAGCTATTTGCCCATTTTTAAATTGAGCTGCTTGCTTTCTCAATGTTGAGATTTTAGAAATCTTTGTATATTTTGGGGAAAAAGTCCTTTATCAGATATGTGTTTTCCATATATTTTTCCCTGCCTCTGGCTAGTTTATCATACTCTTAACAGTGTATTCTGCAGAGCAGAATTTTGTAATTTTAATAAAGTCCAGTTTACCAATATTTTATTTCATAGTTTGTGTTTTTGCTGCTGTATTTTAAAACTGATCTCTAACCCAAACGTTACTTAGATTTTCTCCTAATTTCTTTTGAAACTTGATAACTTCATATTTTACATTTAGGTCTATGATCCCAGGATAATGTACATTTTTCAGATGGCTTCTTTCATTCACTAATGTGCATTTAAGGTTGCTTCTTGTCTTTTCATGGCTTTATAGCTGATTTCATTTCATTGCCAAATAACATACCACTTAATGAATGTATCAAGGTTTTTAAAAATCCATTAACCTACTGAAGAACATCTTGGTTGCATATATGTTTTGACAATTATGAACAAAGCTGCATTGATATTTGTGTACAAGTTTTTGTACGCACTTTTCAACTCATTTGAGTAAATACCAAGGAGCATAATTGCCACATCATATGGAAATAGTCTCTACTTTCTTAAGACTGCCAAACTCTTTTGCAAAGTGGCTCTACTATTATGCATTCCCACCAGCAATAATTGAGAGTTCCTACTGCTTCACTATATGGATCATAACAAACTGTGGAAAAATCTTAAAGAGAAGAGAATACCAGACCACCTTACCTGCCTCCTGAGAAACCTGTATTCAGGGCAAGAAACAACAGTTAGAACCAGACATGGAACAACGGACTGGTTCAAAACTGGGAAAAAAATACATCAAGGCTATATATTGCCACCCTGATTGTTTAACTTACATGCAGAGTACACCATGTGAAATGTCATGCTGGATGAAGCACAACTGGTATCAGCTTGTCAGGAGAAATATCAGTAACCTCAGACATGCAGATGATTCCAAGATAATGGCAGAAACTGAAGAGGAGCTAAAGAGCCTCTTGATGAAAGTGAAAGAGGAAAGTGAAAAAGCTGACATAAAAATTCAACATTCAGAAACTAAGATCATGGCATACGGCCCCATCACTTCATTGCAAATAGATGGGGAAACAAGGGAAACAGTGGCAGACTTTATTTTCTTGGGCTCCAAAATCACTGCAGATGGAGACTGCAACCATGAAAGTAAAAGATCCTTGCTCCTTAGAAGAAAAGATATGACAAACCTAGACAGTGTATTAAAAAAACAAAAACAAACAAACAAAAAACAGAGATATCACTTTGCAGACAAAGGTCTGGGTAGTCAAAGCTATGGTTTTCTAATAGCCATGCATGCATATGAGATTTGGATCTTAAAGAAGGCTGAGCACTGAAGAATTGATGTTTTCAAATTATGGTGCTAGAGAAGACTCTTGTGAGTCCCTTGGACAGAAAAGAGATGAAACCAGTCAATCCTAAAGGAAAGCAACCCTGAATACTCATTGGAAGGACTGGTTCTGAAGCTGAAGCTCCAATACTTTGGCTCCCTGATACAAAGAGCTGACTCACTGGAAAAGATCCTGATGCTGGGAAAGATTGAGGGCAGGAGGAAAAGGGGGTGAAAGAGGATGAGATGGATGGATGGCATCACCGAATGAACGGACATGAGTTTGAGCACATTCCAGGACATGGTGAAGGACAGAGGAGCCTGGTGTGCTGCAGTCCATGAGGTCACAAAGACTTGGACATGATTTAGTGACTGAACAACAAAATCGCTCCACAATCCCACCAACATTTGATATTGTCATTGTTTTAGATTTCAGTCATTCGAATAGGTCTGCAGTGTTGTTTTATTGTTGTTTAATTGGAAATTTCCTAATGGTATATGATGTGGAGCTTCTTTTCATATGCTTAGTCACTATCTACATACAGGCATAATTCAGAGATACTGTGGGATTGGTACCAGTTCATTGCAATAAAGTAAATGTTGCAGTAAAGTGAGTCACGCAAACTTTTTGCCTTCTCAGTACATACAAAAGCTATGCTTACATTACACTGTAGTCTATTTAGTGTGAATATCATGAACTCTTTATTGCCAAATTCAGGCTTAAATTGAAGAAAGTAGGGAAAACCACTAGGCCATGGGGTATGACCTATATCAAATCCATTATGATTATACAATGGAAGTGACAAATAGATTTAAGGGATTAAATCTGATAGAGTGCTTGAAGAATTATGGACAGAGGTTTGTAACATTGTACAGGAGGTGGTGGTCAAAACCATCCCCAAGAAAAAGAAATGCAACAAGGCAAAATGGTTGTCTGAGGAGGCATTACAAATAGCTGTGAAAAGAAGAGAAGCAAAAGACAAAGGAGAAAAGGAAAGATTTACCTATCTGAATGCAGAGTTCCAAAAATAGCAAGGAGAGATAAGAAAGCCTTCCTAAGTGATTCAAAGAAATAGAGGAAAACAATAGAATGGGAATGTCTAGAGATCTCTTCAAGAAAACTAGTGTTACCAAGGGAATATTTCATGAAAATATGGGCATAATGAAGAACAGAGATGGTATTGATCTAATAAAAGCAGAAGATATTAAGAAGAGGTGACAAGAATACACAAAAGAACTATACAAAAAAGATCTTCATGACCTAGATAACTAAGATGGTGTGATCACTCACCTAGAGCCAGACATCATGGAAAGTGAAGTCAAGTGGGCCTTAGGAAGCATCACTACGAACAAAGTTAGTATAAGTGATGGAATTCCAACTGAGATATTTCAAATCCTAAAAGACGATGCTGTGAAAGTGCTGCACTCAATATGCAAACAAATTTGGAAAACTCAGCAGTGGCCACAGGACTGGAAAAAGTCAGTTTTCATTCCAATCTCAAAGAAAGGCAATGCCAAAGAATGTTTAAACTAATGCACCCTTGCACTTATTCTACATGCTAGCAAAGTAATGCTCAAAATTCTCCAATTTAAGCTTCAACAGTAAGTTAACCAAGAGTTTCCAGATGTTCAAGCTGGATTTAGAAAAGGCAGAGGAACCAGAGGTCAAATTGCCAACATCAGCTGGATCATCAAAAAAGCAAGAGAATTCAGAGAAACATCTACTTCTGTTTCATTGACTATGCTAAAGCGTTTGACTGTGTGGATCACAACAAACTGTGGAAAATTCTTAAACAGATGGCATACCAGACAACCTAACCTGCCTCCTGAGAAACCTGCATACAGGTCAAGAAGCAACAGTGAGAACCGAACATGGAACAATAGACTGGTTCCAAATTGGGAAAGAAGTACATCAAGGTTGTATATTTTCACCCTGCTTATTTAATTTATATGCAGAGTACATCATGTGAAATGCCATGCTGGATGAAGCACAAGCTGGAATCAAGATTGCTGGGAGAAATATTAATAACCTCAGATATGCAGATGACACCACCCTATGCCAGAAAGTGAAGAATAACTAAAGAGCCTCTTAATGAAACTGAAAAAAGAGAGTGAAAAAGCTGGCCTAAAGCTCAACATTCAAAAAAGGAAGGTCATGGCACCCAGTCCCATCCCTGCATGACAAATAGATGGGGAAATGATGGAAACAGTGACAAATGTTATTTTCTTGATCTCCAAAATCAGTGCAGTGACTGAAGATGCTTGTTCCTTGGAAGAAAAGCTAAAACAAACCTAGACAGCATATTAAAAATCCGAGACATTATTTGCCTACAAAGGTCTCTCTAGTCAAAGCTATGGTTTTTCCAGCAGTCATGCATGGATGTGAGGGTTGAACCATAAAAAAGCTGAGTGCCAAAGAACTGATGCTTTCAAACTGTGGTGTTAGAGAAGATCACGAGAGTCCCTTGGACTGCAAGGAGATCAAACCAGTCAATCATAAAATAAATCAGTCCTGAATATCCATTGGAAGGACTGATGCTGAAGCTGAAGCTCCAATACTTTTGCCACCCAATTCGATGAGCTGACTCATCAGAAAAACTCTGATGCTAGGAAAGACTGAAGGCAGGAGAAAGGAACAATAGAGGAGAGATGGTTGGATAGTGTCACTAACTCAATGGATACGAGTTTGAGCAAACTCAGGGATTTGGTAATGGACAGTGAAACCTGACATCCTGCAGTCCATGTGGTCACAAAGAGTTGTACACGACTGAGCAACTGTACAACGATTAAGTGTGCAACAGCATTATGTCTAAACTGTACATATCTTAATTTAAAAATATTTAATTTCTTAAAAAATGCTAACCATTATCTGAGCTTCAGTAAGTCATAATCTCTTTGCTGGTGGAAAGTCTTGCCTTATGTTGATGGCTGTTGGCTGATCAGGGTATTGGTTGGTGAAGGCTGGCATGGCTGAGGCAATTTCTTAAAATAAGTCATTTGTTGTATTGACTGACTCTTCACAAATGATTTCTATGTAGCACACAATGCTGTCTGATAGCATTTTACTCACAGTACAACTTCTTTCAAAATTGGAGTAGGTCCTCTCAAACCCTGCCACTGCTTTATTTACTAGGCTTATGTAATATTCTAAATGTCTGTTGTCATTTCAACAGTCTTTACAGCATCTTCAAGAGGAGTAGATTCCATCTCAAGAAACCCCTTTCTATGCTCATTCATAAGAAGCAACTTCTCAATTGTAGAATTTTATCATGAGATGTCAGCATTTTGGTCATATCTTCAGGCCCCACCTCTGATTCTAGTTTTCATTCTATTTACATCACTTCTGTAATAACTTCCTCCACTGAAGGAGGGTTGGAATCAACTTCTTCCAAACTCCTGTGAATGTTGATATTTTGACCTCTTCCCATGAATCACAAATGTTTTTAATGGTGTCTAGAATGGTGAATCTTTTCCAGAAAGTTTTCAACTTGCCTTTCCCAAATATATCAGAGGTATCACTATGTAAGTCAGTTAGAGCTTTACAAAAGGTATTTCTTAAATAATAATACCTGAAAGTCAAAATGACATCTTGGTCATGGGCTACAGAACAGATACTGTGTTAGCAAGCATGAAAACATTAATCTCACTGTCCATCTCCTTCAGAGCTCTCAGGTGATCAGGTAGGTTAACTGTGAGCAGTAATATTTTGAAAGCAATCTTTTTTTTTTTTATGATCAGTAGGTCTCAACAGTGAGCTTAAAATATTTAGTAAAACCATATTGTCAACAGATGTGCTGTCATTCGGAGTTTGTTGTCTCATTTAAAGAGCACAGGAACAATAGATTTAGCATAAATCTTAAGGACTCTAGAATTTCAGAATGATAATTGAGCACTGGCTTCAGCTGAAAGTCACCAGCTGCATTCCCACAAAAGGAGAGTCAGACTGACCTTTGAAGCTTTGAAGTCAGGTATTGGCTTCTCTTCTCTAGCTATGGAAGTCCTCGATGGCATCTTCTTCCAATAGAAGACTGTTTCATCTCCACTGAAAATCTACTGTTTAGTATAGCCACATTCATATTTTAGCTAGATATTCTGGATAACCTGCTGCAGCTTCTACATCAGCACTTGTTGCTTCACCTTGCACTTTTATATTATGTACATGGCTTATTTCTTCAAACCTCATGAACCGACCTCTGCTACTTGCAGACTTTTCTTCTGCAGATTCCTCACCCCTCTCAGCCTTCAAAGAATTTAAGAGAGTTAGGGCCTTGCTCTGGATTAAGCTTTGGCTTAAGGGAATGTTGTGGCTATTTTTATCTTCTATTCAGATCAGTGAAACCTTCTCCATATTGACAATAAAGCTGTTTCACTTTTTTATCATTCATGTGTTCACTGGAGTATTAATTTCCTTCAAGAGCTTTTCCTTTGCATTTAAACTGGCTAATCATTTGGCTCAAGAGGCCTAGCTTTTGGCCCATTTCGACTTTCAACACACCTTCCTCATGAAGGTTAATCATTTTCAGCTTTTGATCTAAAGAGAGAGACATACTACTTTTCCTTTCACCTGAATGAACTCTTTGAGGCCATCATGGGATTATTATTTGGCCTAATTTCAGTATTATTTTGTCTTAGGGAATATGGAAACCCAAAGAGAGGGAAACAGATAGGGGAACGACTGGTCTGCTGAGCAATCAGAACACACACAGCCTTTATCAATTAAGTTTGCCATCTTATGCACTTCCCAGATGGCTCAGTAGTAAAGATTCTGCCTGCCCATGCAGGAGATGAAGGCAGGAGACGTGGGTTTGATCCCCAGGCCGGGAAAATCCCCTGGAGAAGGAACTGGCAACCCATTCCAGTATTCTTACCTGGAGGATCCCGTGGAAAGAGGAGCCTGACCAGCTACATTCCTTGGGGTTGCAAAGAGTCGGACACATCCGAGCGACAGTATGCACGCACGTTGCTATGTTATATTTGTGCAGGTCTCAGCTGCAGCACGGGGGATCCTTAGTTGTGGAATGTGGGATCTAGTTCCCTGACCAGGGATTGAATATAGGCCCCCCTGCACTGGGAGTGTAGAGTTCTAGCCACTGGACCACCAGGGAAGTCCCTTCATTTTACATTTAAATCTGTCATCTATTTTGAGTTAACTTTTGTGAAAGGTGTAAGATTCTTTTTCTTTTGCATGTAGATGTTCCAACAGCATTTGTTGAAAAGACTACCCTTTCTCCACTTAATATTTTGCTCCTTTCTCAAAGATCTGTTGATTATATTTGTGTGGCTCTATTTCTGGGCTCTCTGTTCTGTTCCACTGATGTATTCTTTTACCAGTACCACACTCTCCTGATTACTGTAGCTTTATACAGTTTAAAGCTGGGTTGTGTCAATCCTCTAAAATTGATATTTGTATTAGCTATTCTAGGTTTTTTTACCTTACCATACAAACTTTAGAATCAGTTTGTCAATAACCACAAGTAACTCGCTCTGATTTTTGAGGGAATTGCATTGAATCTATAAAACAAATGGGAAAACTTGACATCTTAAAATATTTTGTCTTCCTATTCATGAACATGAAATATTTCTCTATAGATGTTCTTTGATTTCTTCCATGAGAGATTTGTAGTTTCCTCACATAGATCTGACATATATATATATATATATATATATATATATATATATATATACACACATACTGATAGGTTTATACCAAAGTATTCCATTTTTTTCATGCCATTTTAAATGGCGTGTTTTTAAGTTCCAATTGTACATTGTTGGTATACATGAAGAAAACTGACTTTTGTATATCAACCTTGTATCCTACAAATTTGCTTGTGTGTGTGTGTCTGTGCTGTCTCTTCAGTTATGTCCAACTCTTACAACCCTATGGGCAGATACTGCCAGGCTCCTCTGTCCATGGGATTCTCCAGGCAAGAATACTGGAGTGGATTGCCATCCCCTCCTCCAGGGGATCTTCCCAATCCAGGGATCAAACCTGCATGTCCAGCAGCTCCTGCATTGCAGGCAGATTCTTTACCACAGAGCCATCAGGGAAGCCCACAATTTGTTTAAAATGTGCTTATTAGCTCCAAAAGATTTTTGTTGTTGACTCTTTGGGATTTTTCATTAAGACAATCATGTAATCTGCAACCAGGCATTTTTTTCGTTCCAAAAAGTATACCTTTTATTTCTCTTGTTTTATTGCATTACTTAAAGACTTCTAGTAACATGTTGAATAGGAGTGATGAGAGTGGCTACACTCACCTTATTCCCTGTCCTAGGGAGAAAGCATCTAACTCCTAATTATTAAGTATGACAGGTCCTTCGTAGGTATTTTTTTAATCAAGTTGAGAAATTTCCCTCTATCCCTAGTTTGCTGAGAGTTTTTAATCCTGAATGAATGCTGTATTTTGTCAAATGCTTTTTCTGCACTTACTGATATGATCATATGACTTATCTTCTTTAGCCTGTTGATTAGATTGAGTTGGGAACAGTGAACCAAGTTTGCACACTTGGAATAAATCTTACCTGGTCATGGGATATTATTCTTTTTACATCTTGTCAGATTCTATTTGCTAATATTTTGATGAGGGTTTTTGCGTTTTTATTCTCAAGAGACATGGATCTATAATTATCCTTTATTATAATGCCTTTGATTTTTCTCAGTATGAGGTTAATGTTGACCTCCAGAATGAGTTAGGAAATCTTCCCTTTCCTTCTGTTTTCTGGATAGAATTCAGAATTCTAAATTATACAACTGGTATTATTTCCTTTAATATTTGGTAGAAATTACCAGTAAGCCCATCTTGTCCTGTGCTTTGTTAGGGAAGGCCAGTTTAGATCATCTATATCTTTTGTGTGAATGTTGGTAGATTGTGTCTTTCAAGGGATAAGTTCATTTCATCTAGGTTGCATATTTGTGAGCTCATAATATTCCTTTAAACATTCATGGCATTAGTAGTGATACCCCTCCTTCAAATATGATATCAGTACTTTGTGTCTTCTCTTTTTTTATTAGTTAACCTGTCTAGAGTTGTCTCAATTTTACTGATTTTTCAAAAGAACCAAACTATTTTACTGATTTTCCAATTTCATTTATTTCTGCTCTAATTCTTATTATTTATTATTATTATTTATTTTCATATGCTTACATTGGATTTAATTTGCTCCTCTTTTTCTCATTCCCTAAGGTGGATGTTTAGATCACTGATTTTAGATTTTTCTTCTTTTCTATTAATAATATACTCAGCACTCTACATTTCTAATTTTGATAAGCTGTGTTTACATTTTCACTTAGTTCAAAAATACTTTTTGTTTTATCTTGAGTTTTGTCCTTTGACCCATGCATTATTTAAGTTGTGTTCTTTAATCTCTAAATATTTGAAGGTTTTCTAGTTATCTGTTCTTGAATTCCAGACTAATTCCATTATGGCCTGAGAACATATTTTATATCATTCCTATTCTTTTAAATCTGTTAGGGTGTGTTTGATGGCCCAAAATGTGATCTATCTTTGTGTATGTTTTATGTGAACTTGACTAGAATGTATACTCTGCTGTTGCTGTATGTTGTACTCTATAAATGTTAATTAATCAAGTTAACTGATTGTGCTCTTCAGGTCAACTATATCCTTACTGATTTTCTGCCTGATGAATCTGTGAATTATTCACAGAGGTCTGGTAAGTTTCCAACTCTAATAGTAGATTTGTCTACTTTTACTTTCAGCTTCATCATTTACTTCTTATGTAATTTTGATGGTCTGTTTTTGGGTGAGTATGCATTTAGGACTGAGATGTCTTCATGAAGACCTGACTCCTTTATCATTATGTAATATCCCTCTTTATCCCTGATTTTTTTCTGTATGTTGAAGTTTTATTTTTCTGAAATTAATACAACCATTCTTGCTCTCTTTCCTTTACTGTGAGTGTAGTATAGCTTTCTCCTCCACTTCACGTTTAACATACATAAGTCTTTATATTTAAAATGAGTATATCTCTCAATTCAGTTCAGTTCAGTCTCTCAGTTGTATCCGATTCTTTGCAATCCCATGTACTGCAGCACTCCAGGCATCCCTGTCCAGTGCCAACTCCCAGAGTTTACCCAAACTCATGTCCATTGAGTCGGTGATGCCATCCAACCATCTCATTCTCTGTCATCCCCTTCTCCTCCTGCCTTCAATCTTTTCCAGCATCAGGGTAATAACCTAGAAGGGTGGGGATGGGCGGGAGGTGGGAGGGAGAGTCAAGAGAGAAGGGACATATGTGCACCTATGGTTAATTCATGTTGATGTATGACAGAAATCAAACCAATATTGTAAGCCAATCATCAATTAATTAAAAATAAATAAATGTCTTTTTAAAAATAATAAAATAAAATGAATATCTCATAGACAACATTAAGTTGGGTCTTTTGTTGTTGTTGTTTTGGGTCTTGTTTTTTGAATCCACTCTGATGATTTCTGTTTTTGACATACATTTAGAGTTTTCACAGTTAAATATAGTATTGATATGGTTGCATAAATATATTCTCTATTTATGGTTGTTTTTTCTTCATTGCATGTATTCTTTATTTCTTTGTTTTCTCCTCTTTTACTGCATTCTGGGGATTTCAACTGAGAATTTTACAGGATGCCATTTTTTTTTTTCATTTCTAGCATTTCTTTTTAATTCTTCCTTAAAGTTTCCATCTCTGTTCTTATATGGAGCATCTATTTTTCACATTATCTACTTTTCCCATTAGAACTCTTATCATATTAATCACAGTTAATTTAAGTTCGAGTGATAATTCAAAACTCCGTGTCATATCTAAGTATGATTCTGATACTTACTTTGTCTTTTCAGTGTGTGTGTGTGTTTTTTCTTTCCTTTTAGTATTTCTTTGGAGAAAGCAATGGCACCCCACTCAAGTGTTCTTGCCTGGAGAATCCCATGGACG
Source organism: Bos grunniens (assembly GCF_055505025.1). Lineage (NCBI taxonomy): Eukaryota > Metazoa > Chordata > Mammalia > Artiodactyla > Bovidae > Bos > Bos grunniens. The sequence goes on along the minus strand of NC_141194.1, from coordinate 116,957,336 downwards.
GAGAAGCCTGGTAGGCTGCAGTCCATGGGGTCGCAGACTCGGACACAACTGAAGCGACTTAGCAGCAGCAGCAGCAGCAGCATTTCTTTTACTCTCTTTGTTGAAAGGTGGCTATGACATATCAGGAATACCAACTGAAATAAACAGATTTTTAGTGTCAGATTTAATGTTACTCTGGTCAGGATTTAGACTGTGTTTATAGTTTTCTATAAATCTAGATTAGAGTCTCCAATTTCTTCTATTGTCTTTGTTTTTTGTACCCAATGTTCACTTTTTACTTCATCAAGTACTCCTCAAGAGAGTCTGCATTTTGAAACTCTTTCAGCTTCAAACCACAGTTATTATACTGGAGCCCTGTCAATGTGGTGATAAGATGTTGGGTAGGGGAAGCATTCTATACTCTTAAGATTAAATCTAAGTTATTGAGAGACCTTGTACTGCGGGGCTGTAACTTTTGCAAATATTTCTTAGCTATCATCCCTGAATTAGGTGATACGATAAGGTAAGAGGGGGTTGGAGTGGAAAAAATAACCTTGTCTGGGATAAGGGTTAGGTAAAGTTTTCCCCTGGAGAGTTGGCCTTTGTTATGGGTATATCTCAAAATAATTACTGTTATCTATTTTCTGCCAGAACTATTAAAGTATCTTTCTTAGAGGAACATTCCAGATATACAAGCTGGATTTAGAAAAGGTAGAGGAATAAGACCAAATTGCCAACATCCATTGGATCATAGGAAAAGCAAAACAATTCCAGAAAAACATCTACTTCTGCTTCATTGACTATGCTAAAGCCTTCGACTGTGTGGATCACAACAAACTGTGGAAAATTCTTAAAGAGATGAAATACCAGACCACCTTACCTGCCTCCTGAGAAACCTGTGTGCAAGTCAAGAAGCAACAGTCACAACCGGACCTGAATCAACAGACTGGTTCCAAATTGGGAAAGGAGTACAATAAGGCTATATATTGTCATCCTGCTTATATGACTTATATGCAGAGTACATCATGTGAAATGCTGGGTTGGATTAAGCACAAGTTGGAATCAAGATTGCCAGGGGAAATATCAATAACTTCAGATACACAGATGACACCACCTTTATGTCAGAAAGCGAATAATAACTAAAGAGCCTCTTGATGAAAGTGAAAGAGGAGAGTGAAAAAGTTGGCTTAAAACTCAACATTCCAAAAACTAAGAGCATGCCATCTGGTCCCATTACTTGATGGCAAACAGATGGTGAAAAAATGGAAACAGTAACAGACTTTAATTTCTTGGGCTCCAAAATCACCAGTGACTGTCACCATGAAATTAAAAGATACTTGCTCCTTGGAAGAAAAGCTATGACAAACCTAGACAACATATATAAATCAGAGACGTCACTTTGTTGGCAAAGGTTGTACAGTCAAATCTATGGTTTTTCCAGTAGACCCGTATTTATGTGAGAGTTGGACCATAAAGAAGGCTGAGGGCTGAAGAACTGATGCTTTCAAACTGCGGTGCTGGAAAAGACTCTTGAGAGTTGCTTGGACTGCGAGGAGATCAAACCAGTCAGTCCTAAAGGAAATCAATCCTGAATATTCATTGGAAGAACTGATGGTGAAGCTGAAGCTTCAATACTTTGGCCACCTGATGCAAAGAGTCGACTCACTGGAAAAGATCCTACTGCTGGAAAAGATTGAAGGCAACAGGAGAAAGGGTTAGCAGAGGATGAGATGATTGGATGGCATCATCGACTCAATGGACAGGAGTGTGAGCAAACTCCGGGAGATAGTGAAGAACAGGAAAGCCGGGAATGCTGCAGCCCATGGGGTTTCAAAGAGTCAGACAAGACTGAACAACTGAAGAATAACAACAATGTGTTATGGGCTGAACTGTGTCCCTTCTAAAATTCCTATGTTGAAGACCTAACACCCAATACCTCAGAATGTGACTGTACTTGAAGGTAGGACCTTAAACAAGGTAGTTAAATAGATATTAGGGTGAACTCTAATCCAATTCAACTAATGTTCTCAAAAGAAGAGGAGATGTGGACACACAAAGGGATATCAGTGGTGCACGCACACAGAGCAAAGACCCCTGTGAGGTCACAGTCAGAAGGTGGCCATCTGCAAGCCAAGGAAACAGGCCTCAGAGGAAATCAACCCAATGGTACTTTTAAGTTTGGATTTATAGACTCCAGAACTGTGACAAAAAGAATTTTCATTGTTAAAATCACCTAGTCTGTGGTATTTTGTTATGGCAGCCCTAGAAAACTAATACATCACCAGAACTTGGTGAGAATTAAAACCACAAAAGTGTGGGGGAACCATAAGACTGTGGCCCATAGGAGTTTCTCACTGTCAGACTGGTTACATTTGGTCTGTAGACATTTGTCAAAGTTTCCATTTAATTGTTTACAGTTGCAGCTGCAGAAGCTTGCTCAGGTAAGGAAACATTGGCTATGACTCTTCAGATTCTCCTTGTCCCTTCAGATTTCAGGATGGCAGTATGCCATGAGATCTCAATGCAGTGATGGGTCCAAGAAAATTTATTGATTTTCAGTATGTTAAGCTTTTTCTTGTCCTAAGGATGTAGTGACAACTTCCCAGCTGAAATCAGAAGTCCTGATATTTCTACACAGACTCTATTTGCAAAGATTTGAAATGTAACTTTATATGAGAAAAACTTACATTTTATATGTTAGTATGTGTTAGTCAGCTTGAGTTGCTATAAAAAATACCATTGACAGGGTGGTTTAAACAACAGACATTTACTTCTCACAGTTCTGGAGGCTAGAATTCCCACATGTGGGCACCAGCATGCCTAGGTCCTTGTCAGGGCCCTCTTCCTGGCTTGCAGCTCTCTACTTTCTTGCTACATCCTCATGAACCGGGAGAGCTCTGGGGATTTGGCCTCTTCTTGTAAGGGTAGTCACTGCACCTTGAGGGTCCCACCTTCATGACCTCATCTAAACTTAATTACCTCCCAAAGACCTCTCTGCAAATACCATCGTATTGAGGGTTATCATTTCAACATATGAATTTGAGGAGGAAACAAACACCCACTCTCTAACATACAATATTCCTCTACTATAAAGATTCAATTATTCTAAAAATTATAAATGTATAATCTATACTACTATTTTTCCCTGTAAAATTCTGTCAGAAATCAACCAGTATGCTTGGGAAAAGTTTGCCATCCACTCTAGGATTCATTAGTGTCTCCTTTTAACTTTACTACTCTTCTGAGATTAGGTCATGAGATACAGAACTAAACTGGGCTTCTGTATATACCCTTTCCTTTCTATTCACTTGTCCTAATCCAAGCTGTCAAATATCTCTCCACTAGTAATGTACAGTTGTTAAAAAGCCCCAAAGGACATAAGAGGTGACAGAATATTATTTCCTTAGGTCAGAGATGAAAAGGTTATTGAAGCCAAATTCATCATACTAGAGTTGGGACACCAATATTTTCAGTGGCCAATACCTCTCCCCTAGCAATTTGGGAAAAAGCTATAATCTTACCAATTGTAGTGACAATTTAATATTTGCATGAAATCAGGTCATAAGACAGTGAAATATTTATTAAAGGGTTGCAAAATTAATAGGTCAGGTCTTTGTTCTTTCCCTCAAAGTAGTCTTATCCATAAAAGGAAAAGGTCAAATTAATAAGACCAGAAGCAATTCAGGTCTTATACATATTAGATCACATAGAGACTAGACACAATCAAAGTCTCAAATGATTTTAATTAGCTGGTGTAAAAAAATGAAATAACTACTTATGTTCAGTATCAAAACATGTTATATATGCATGGAATGTTTTAGGGAAAATGTGATATATTATGCGATGAAATTCTACATGAGGTTGTCATAGAATAAGTAATTGAAAAATCAGATCATTTCAAGCAATTTATGGAAACTGATTTGGACTTTGAAGGAGGTGTAAGTTCTGCATGATGACCGTTATACCCTTTTTTCATGATTCAGTACTAGGATTCCACTCATTGATTGGGACTGGGAAATTTTTAATCATTACTTAAACCACATTAAGATTTCCCCAAAACTCCAGGTAAAGTTAGTTGCTTCCTCATGTTTGCATCCATGACACGTCGTATGTTCCTTCCTCTCTCTTACTGCCTAGATTTGTTTGCTTGTATGTTTTCCATGGTGTATTTAGCAAGTCTGCTACAGAGATGTAGCCTTCTATGGCTGTTGTCTACTTAGTATTTTTTTCTACCTTTTGACATATGAATTTTCTTTTGGAAAGTACCCCTCTATCATTTCTGGAAGTCTTAGTGGAAGGATCAATAAAGGAGGTTTGCTATCTCCTGGAAAAGGGGAGAACATGTGACTCACTGAGCTGTAATTTTGCAAGAATTTGAATATGGAGTAGTGACACAAGGGTGAAAAACATTTGGATCTTATCTAACTGTGGTATTCTGAGGAGAGTTTTTATTAATCCCTGCAGAATAGCATATGTGGTATAATGTCATTTTTGTTAAAAACTGAACACAAATACTTAACTATCAAAAGCTGCAGTTATCTACCAAAAACTTTAGTTATCTAAATATAGGTATAAGTAAGTGGCCCTAGGAAGAGGTCTGGAATATTCTAAATCAGAATGTTTTAAGGGATTATGTTTGGAGAGAATTTGGATTTGGGATAAGATAAAGGTATATTCTCACTTATAACTCTGTATATTTCTGGCCTGTTTCATTTAAGGATGTAAAAATCATGTGTTACTTTTGTAATTTGTTTATTTACTTTATGGAAGTTCAGTCTGGATTTCTATCCTATTTATTGACATAATTTGTCAGGGTTTGGTGCTTTTCTGTAACACATACAGTCACATACAGAAGGAGAATGACATATAGTTGAACAGCTGTTTTAATTCTCATGAGAGACACAGAACAATAATATTAAAGTATCCAAATGTAATTTCTGTATAACCTAGGAATAAAGTGATAAACTTAGGCAATAATAGACAATAAGCAGATTGGGGAGGAAATTGTACAGTATTCTGCACAAATTTTCACTTAACTATGTCTTGCTTTTTCATTTACTATATCTCTTGGACATCTTTTGGACATCTGTCACTATGTATAGTTCTGTCTTATTTTATTTTTGCATGAGACACTGGATATTGTAGATTGGATATACCATAATTTATTTAGCTATTCCTCTATCTGAGCATTTATGTTGTTGCCAATATTTTTGCTGTTATAAACAATGTTGCAGTAGAAATTCCTTGTCCATATATTTTTGAGCACATGAATCAATATTTCTGAAGGAAAAAATTAGAAAAATAGAAATGGCATGTCAAAGGGTTTCTACATGTGACTTGTTGATGCTATCAAACTGTCCTCAAAAAACAGTAGTGTCAATCTGTGTGTCCAATGACATGGTGTGAGAGTACTGATTTCCCTATGCTTTCCAAATATAGGGTATTATTGTTTTATTTTCTTAACTTTTGGTAATCATATTGTTGTTGTTGTTGTTGTTAAGTAACAGTTGATTAGCATTCTGTGCAAACTGTTTTTTTTTTTAGCTAAGGAGATTTTCATTTATTCTATAGTTGCAGTTGTCACTAAGAAAAGGAAAATACAATAGGTATAGATTTCACAGGCTCTGCATTTCCCATCTACAAGCCATGTTTGGACACATTCACAGGCTAAGTTCAAGGCCTAAATAAAATCTGACTTAAGAATATAGCTTCCTAATCTAAAAAGTCCAGCATATGGTAAATAGTGGGTTTACTAGGCATTACTGCATGCTGAGAATATAAACTAGCATTCAGTACCAGATAGACAGTAGATTTATATCTTATGGCAAAAGTTAAGTTCTAAAGCAAGCCAAATAAGGCCAAAATTACAGCCATCTCCTTCCCCATCACTGGAACAGGTCTCTGTTTATTTTGATTAAGAACTAGATGAAGGAGTTGCCCTGCATTCAGAGGCAATATTATATGACATGCTTACTTTTAAATCCTTAAATCACACTCAGAGTGGCAAGCTGATTTCACCCTAAGAGGTGTGTAGGAAATGAGAGGGTCCTAAAAACCAGTGAGTGACATGGACCATGTCATGCTGACTTCAGGGAATAAACATTTTGAAGTAGTTGGTGGGCAGATTATGTAAACTGTAGCTTTGTCCTCTCTCAGACTTCCTATTGAGTGCATATAGTTCAGTGAGCCAGCAGTGCTAATAAAAGGGAAAGAAATGTGGATAGTCTGTGACAGCATCATTTAGGAAATACTTCTCAAAATTCACAGAGGAATGCATATTGTTTAATACATTACTAACTTTATTATATAACATTAAATTTTTAAAAAGTGTTCAAATTAATTTTGGAAATCGCTGATCCTTTTTTTCCTACATACACTGGTATATGCCTGTCAAGGAAAAACTAATAGTTTAAGTAAATCAAATAGGAGTAAAAGACTTTATTGAGCTGATTCACATCAGGAAGCACCTGAAAACCAGGTAAGTCACCTCATTGCTGCAACTGGACTGTACTTTTATAGGGTGAGGAAAAAAAAGAGATATATATCCTTGAGTTTTAGCTCATAAGTTTTCATCTCTAACTGTTGCAAGACTTATGATTGGAGCAGTTGGAGGTTGTCCCAGTATTCATACCTCTTGCTCAAGAGCATTTGCACAGTCTCACACTGATAACTGCCATGTACTGTTTTTTGAGAGCCCTGCATTTGCTGAGTTAGTCAAGGTTAGGAGCTGGGGAGGTATAAAAAAAAAGGTGAAAGGAAAAAATAAGGAAATGTAGCCATGGATGGAGGACCCTGATAGGCTGCAGTCCATGGGGTGGCTAAGAGTCAGACACGACTGAGCGACTTCACCTTCACTTTTCACTTTCATGCATTGGAGAAGGAAATGGCAACCCATTCCAGTGTTCTTGCCTGGAGAATCCCAGGGACGGTGGAGCCTGGTGGGCTGCCATCTATGGGCTTGCATGGCGTCAGACACGACTGAAGAGATTTAGCAGCAGCAGCAATGTCTAGAGACAAAGGAGTTGGAGCCCATTTATTGTACCTTGTTTAAATCTTTTTACATACCTGGGTTAATAAATTTCCAAGGAATCCATGTCTCTCTTAAAATTCTGCAACTTTTCATGACTATTCAGTTTTGTTTGTCCACTTATCCCAGGTGCTGAGGGTTTTTTCCTTACCTTCAGCAAGGATTTCAGCTAAATGTGATGTTCAGACTTCCTGATATGACTGGCCAGGGATGGCGGGAACTGAAAAAAAAGAAAAAGGAAAAAGAAAGGCTGCAATGATAAGGGCATATAGGTACCACATCACATGTAAAGTTAAAGAATTCAGGAAATGACATGGGGAAAAAAAAAAAAAAAAAACATTCAGGCACCAGAGCTTTAGTACAAAAAGAAACTTGGTTATTAGGACACTTGGTGGAAAAAGGAGCAATTGCAGACTGAAGCAAAATCACTCAAATTCTTGCTTCAGTTCTTTAAGTTCCAGAGAACAGAAGTCAGAATTGATCCCAGAATCGAGAGGGATTCTGAAGGTCGACTGGTGTCAAATGATCTTAGCTGTGAGAAGGGAAAGAGGAGAAAGAAACAGGAAAAGAGGAGAGGGGTTTCCAATAAGAAATCAGGAAAAGTACTACCTAACCAGGCAAGAATACTGGAGTGGTCCCCTCCTCCAGGGGATCTTCCCAATCCAGGGATAGAACTCAGATCTCCCATATTGCAGGCAGATTCTTTACCATCTGAGCCATCAGGGAAGCCTAAGAATACTGGAGTGGGTAGGCCATTCCTTCTCCAGGGGACCTTCCTGACCCAAGAATCGAACCGGGGTCTCTTGTATTACAGGTAGATTCTTTACCAACTGAGCCACCAGGAAAGCCCCTAGAAAAAGTATTACCATCAGAGAAGATATTTCTTCAGGGAAATATCTGCCCTTAGAGACGTAGCACAGTAACATGGACTGAGTACCAGATTTGTGTAAGATGTTCCAAGTGTGAACTGTGAATCTGCAGTATTTCCAGGCAAGAGATTATTTGTCAATAAATTATAAGTTACTAGCAGATAAACATTGATTTTATTCATCTTTATATCTCCAGAATCTAACAGAACACTTAGCTAACAGGCTGATGTTTGAATCTAATTCAGTGGTTTGCAAATTGATGAAGCATCAGAATCAATCACTTGGGGAGTTTGCTAACTACAGATGGCCAGAGTTTTGATCAGATCAGTCTGGGGAAGAATTTGCATGTGTATCAACTTCTCAAGGGGTGCCAAAGATAATGCTCCAGGAATCACTCTTTGGGAACCACTGAACACCGTTTTAGACTAAAGGTCAAAAAACCATACCTAGCTGGCCAATTCACCTTCAGCCTCAAATTATTACAGCATGATGCTTCTACATGTTAACTCAATGAAATGCTTTTACAAATAATTGAAATTATTCTTACAGTTTCTAAAATGGATGTGTGTGTGTGTGTGCTCAATTGCTAAGTCGTATCAGACTCTCTGTAACCCCATGGACTATAGCCCATCAGGCTCCTGTGTCCACAGAATTTTCCAGGCACTGGAGAGAGAAGCCATTTACTTCTCCAGGAGATCTTCCCGACTCAGGGACTGAACTCAAGTCTCCTATATTGGCAGGCAGGTTCTTTACCACTGTACCATCTGGGAAGAGCCTCTAAAATAGATATAAACAGCCAAATAAAAAGTATGCAGAGATATAATATTGGAAATACTGTGTTACTTGGATGACATTGAACATAAATATCTGGTTCTTATTCTTCAGTGATAAAGGTAGTTTAAGCCTTTTCTCAGTTAAGTCATTTGTTTTTGCAATCATATTGTTTAAAGCAGGGGTTCGTAAAACATTTTCTATAAAGGGCCATGTAGTAAATAATTTCAGTTATTCTGTAAAAGCATTTCATTGAATTAAAATGTAGATTTTTTTAGAAGCATCATGCTGTAATAATTTGAGGAAAATAGGCATGGCATTAGTGCTTTCAATATTTAAACTTTTCTCTATTTTAATGGCATTTTATTTTATTTTATTTTTTTTAAGAAATAAATTTTTATTCATAACTAGGGGCAGCAATTTTTTTCTGTAGAGGTCCAGATGCTATATATTTTAGGGTTTATGGGCCTTATATATGGCATTTTAAAGCCATTAGTTTTTGGAATGTTCTGATAGGCCATTTCCGTATGTCAGATTTTTAGCTGGAACATGCAAACTTCAAATACACTTTTAAGGCTTATGGGTGCCCATTCCAAACATTTTACAACTGTGCATTTTAGCCTTCATATTGTTAGTACTATATATTGCCATGTCACAGTAGGTATCAAATTGTATTTCTGTTATTTTTTTATTTGCTTAGAACTGCATCCCGGGTCAAGAGGGGAATAATAACATAACTAACCTTTTAAACCTATATGGTACATCCAAAGACTCCTGCCCATCACATACTCTTAGTTTGACTGTGGATTGACCACTTGCAGTATGAATCATGTCAATTTCAGATACCCAGACTACCAGTTTAACCATACACACCAGGGTAGTATATTTTACCAATAAACAGATGAAGTAGAATGGTCTAGAGCTGGATGTCAATGAGCAAGTGGGTGAGGAGGGAAGGAAGCCTCCTGGCATAGGGGTGCAGAGCCTGCATTGGGTAAAGACAGAATGCATACACAGGGTAGTGTGGAGGGCTCAATGTAGGGTGTCAGAGCCAAGCAAGATGAGGATGGCTTCCATATGAAAAGCATCACAGTGTGAAATATGAGGAACAGGGTGGTTTCCATGCAGGGTGGTGGCACAAACATGAGTCTGGCTTAAGGTGTTGTACCTAAATGAAATATAAAAGTGATATTCATGCAAGAGGCTGGCTAGGCACAGGGTGTTGGAACCCAAAAGGGGCGAGGAAGACATCTAGACTAATGAGAGAATTGAGGTAGCAGTAATGGAAGATTGGTTCCATATGGAGGTGTTGATCATATAAGTAAATATAGTAAAGATAATGGGACCAGAGAAGGCAGTCAAAATATGGAAAAGAAAAAATCTAAAATAAACTCTGTAATAGTGTTGAATTGAAATTGCAGTATTGGTGTGAACCTATGGATGTGTAAATATAGATATATAATCAATATATAAGTGTGTGTGTACACACCAAGGTATCCTGAGATTGGCAATGCTACAATAGCTGTTGGGACTACAGAGTGCTCATATCTTGGTTTCTCATATGATCCTTCACTTAAAGGAACCAGGGATCCTTGTTGAAATGGTTGATTCTAGGTCTGGAAAAGGGAAAGTCAAGATGGTCCTGGAATACAGTGCACCAGAAAGTAAGAAAATGCTTAAAAAATAAAAAGTGGAGACATATCAAATGACTTAGAAGCCAATTTGAAAAGATTTGAAGCAGCAATGGAAACAGTGACAGACTTTATTTTGTGGGGCTCCAAAATCACTGCAGATTATGACTGCAACCATGAAATGAAAAGACACTTGCTCCTTGGAAGAAAAGTTATGACCAACCTAGAAAACATATTAAAAAGCAGAGACATTACTTTGCCAACAAAGGTCCATCTAGTCAGAGCTATGGTTTTTCCAGTATTCATGTATGGATGTGAGAGGTGGACTATAAAGAAAACTGAGTACCAAAGAATTGATGCTTTTGAACTGTGGTGTTGGAGAAGACTCTTGAGAGTCCCTTGAACTGCAAGGAGATCCAACCAGTCCATCCTAAAGGAGATCAGTCCTGGATGTTCATTGGAAGGACTGATATTGAAGCTGAAACTCCAATCCTTTGGCCACTTGATGCGAAGACCCTGATACTGGGCAAGACTGAAAGCAGGAGGAGAAGGGGATGACAGAAGATGAGATGGTTGGATGTCATCACTGACTCAATGAACATGAGTTTGAGCAAGCCCCACAAGTTGGTGATGGACAGGGAGGCCTGAAATGTTGCAGTCCTTGGGGTCACAAAGAGTTGGACACGGCTGAGCGACTGAACTGAACTAAACTGAAGCAGATTCAACTGATCAAAGCTGGGGCAATTTGAGTATTTAAATAATTTTAATTTTGAATTATAACTTGATTGTAGTAAGAATCAATAACGTGAATTTTAATTTTGAATTATAACTTGATTGTAGTAAGAATCAATAACGTGAATTTTAATTTTGAATTATAACTTGATTGTAGTAAGAATCAATAACGTGATACGTGATATAGATAAATGAATACTTTGAAAGTTTAGTGAAGAATCAGATATTTACATGGTTTCTGTTATGGTCTGAATATTTGTGTCCATTCCAAAATCCATGTGTTAAAACTCTAACAGCCAATGTGATGAAATTAGGAAATGAGTGGGATGTTTGGGATGTGATTAGGTCATGAGTGCAGAGCCCTTATGAATGAAATTACTTCCCTTATAGAGGAGGCCTGAGAGCTCCTGGTCCCCTTTCAAAACCCAGGAAAGGATTCTCAGGCCACCACCGTGCTGGCACCCTGCTAGCAGATTCCCAGACTTCAGAACTGTGAGAACTACATTTTTGTTGTTCACAAGCCACCCAGTCAGTGGTATTTTGTTAGAGCAACCTCAACTAAGACAGCTTCAAAATACCTTTCTACAAAAAACTCTTCAGTTACAAAAGAGAAAATGACATAGAGCCAAGCCTAAGTGCTATTAAAGATGAGACTAGGAAAGACAGGGGGAATTTTGGTTGTTACTAGACTAGGTAGTGTGATTAGAGATGGAAGAAACTTAACACAAAGCATTAGGAAAGATCTCAGAGAGCAAATTAGAGTGACTCTCAGTGGGAGTCCAAATACAGGAAACTATTGAGAAGTGCTTTAGGAAAGCATTAGATAAGTAGTCAAACAGTTGAGTATTTTGAGGGATAAACTCCATTGAAGCCAGATAAACTGTTCTAGATGACCACATAAGACCTGGACAGATATAATTACCTCAATTTACTTAAAGATTGGACAGACTCAGCATAGAATATTTTAAGATTTGCTAAGTGGGTTTCAAAAGTGGTACCATTACTATAAGTGGGAAAGCAGACACACTCTGTATCATAAGGAAACGTGCCTGGAAATTTTATGTAGTTATATCCCCATAAGAAGTTACAAGGCAATGAAACACACAAAGGAAAAATATTGTAGGATCAATACGGCTTTGGATAGATGTCTGCTGGTTGGAAATGTGTGTCTTAGGTGGTACAGAAAGTGAAGTTGCTCGTGTCCGACTCTTTGCGACCCCATGGACTGTAGCACGTCAGGCCTCCCTGTGCATCACCAACACCCGGAGTTTACTCAAACTCATGTCCAATGAGTTGGTGATGTCAACCCCTTCTCCTCCCACCTTCAATCTTTCTCAGCATCAGGGTCTTTTCAAATGAGTCAGTTCTGCACATCAGGTGGCCAAAGTCTTGGAGTTTCAGCTTCAAAATCAATTCTTCGGTACTTAAAGACTCTAATAAGCCCCAATTGGGCCACACGTATTCATCCATGAATAAGTCATCAGAGCAGGAGATGTGATGCTCAGGTTTTATTTGCTTACACTTGTAGTAGTTACATGCTTAACACTGGAATCTGTGTCACATGCAATGACAGTTCCAGAGGAGCTGCTTCCCTGGAGAAAAGTTAGAGTATTTGTATTTATTTCAAGAGGGACCATTTGGGTAATCAGTTCAGTTCAGTTCAGTCCCTCAGTCATGTCCGACTCTTTGTGACCCCATGAATTGCAGCACGCCAGGCCTCCGTGTCTAGCACCAACTCCCGGAGATCACTCAAACTCACGCCAATCTAGTCAGTGATGCCATCCAGCCATCTCATCCTCTGTCGTCCCCTTCTCCTCCTGCACCAAATCCCTCCCAGCATCAGAGTCATTTCCAATGAGTCAACTCTTCCCATGAGGTGGCCAAAGCTGGAGTTTCAGCTTTAGCATCAGTCCTTCCAAAGAACACCCAGGACTGATATCCTTTAGAACGGACTGGTTGGATCTCTTTGCAGTCCAAGGGACTCTCTAGAGTCTTCTCCAACACCACAGTTCAAAAGCATCAATTCTTCGGCACTCAGCTTTCTTCACAGTCCAACTTTCACATCCATACATGACTACTGGAAAAACCATAGCCTTGTCTAGATGGACCTTTGTTGGCAAAGTAATGTCTCTGCTTTTCAATATGCTATCTAGGTTCGTAATAACTTTCCTTCCAAGGAGTAGTGTCTTTTAATTTCATGGCTGCAATTACTATCCACAGTGATTTTGGAGCCCCAAAAAATAAAGTCTGAAACTGTTTACATTGTTTCCCCATCTATTTCCCATGAAGTGATGGGACCAGATGCCATGATCTTAGTTTTCTGAATGTTGAGCTTTAAGCCAACATTTTCACTCTCCTCTTTCACTTTCATCAAGAGGCTTTTTAGTTCCTCTTCACTTCCTGCCATAAGGATGGTGTCATCTGCATATCAGGTTATTGAAATTTCTCCTGCCAATCTTGATTCCAGCTTGTGCTTCCTCCAGCCCAGCGTTTCTCATGATGTACTCTGCATATAAGTTAAATAAGCAGGGTGACAATATACAGCCTTGACGTACTCCTTTTCCTATTTGGAACCAGTCTGTTGTTCCATGTCCAGTTCTAACTGGTGCTTCCTGACCTGCATATAGGTTTCTCAAGAGGCAGGTCAGGTGGACTGGTATTCCCATCTTTTTCAGAATTTTCCACAATTTATTGTGATCCACACAGTCAAAGGCTTTGGCATATTCAATAAAGCAGAAATAGATGTTTTTCTGGAACTCTCTTGCTTTTTCCATGATCCAGCAGATGTCGGCAATTTGATCTCTGGTTCCTCTGCCTTTTCTAAAACCAGCTTGAACATCTGGAAGTTCATGGTTCACATACTACTGAAGCCTGGCTTGGAGAATTTTGAGCATTACTTTATTAGCCTGTGAGACGAGTGCAATTGTGCCGTAGTTTGAGCATTTTTTGGCATTGCCTTTCTTTGGGATTGGAATGATATCTGACCTTTTCCAGTTCTGTGGCCACTGCTGAGTTGTCCAAATTTGCTAGCATATTGAGTGAAGCACTTTCACAGCGTCATCTTTCAGGATTTGAAACAGCGCAACTGGAATTCCATCACCTCCACTAGCTTTGTTCGTAGTGATGCTTTCTAAGGCCCACTTGACTTAACATTCCAGGATGTCTGGCTCTAGGTGAGTGATCACACCATCATGATTATCTTGGTTGTGAAGATCTTTTTTGTACAGTATCTCTGTGTATTCTTGCCACCTCTTCTTAATATCTTCTGCTCCTGTTAGGTCTGTACCATTTCTGTCCTTTATCAAGCCTATCTTTACATGAAATGTTCCCTTGGTATCTCTAATTTTCTTGAAGGTATCTCTAGTCTTTCCCATTCTGTTGTTTTCTTCTATTTCTTTGCATTGAGTGCTGAGGAAGGCTTTCTTATCTCTCCTTGCTATTCTTTGGAACTCTGCATTCAGATGTTTATATCTTTCTTTTTCTCTTTAGTTTTTCACTTCGTTTCTTTTCACAGCTATTTGTAAGGCCTCCCCAGACAGCCATTTTGCTTTTTTGCATTTCTTTTCCATGGGGATGGTCTTGATTCCTGTCTCCTGTACAATGTTACGAACCTCCGTCCATAGTTCATCAGACACTCTATCAGAAGTAGTCCCTTAAGTCTATTTCTCACTTCCACTGTATAATCATAAGGGATTTGATTTAGGTCATAGACCACTGAATGGTCTAGTGGTTTTCCCTACATTCTTCCATTTAAGTCTGAATTTGGCAATAAGGAGTTCATGGTCTGAGCCACAGTCAGCTCCTGGTCTTGTTTTTGCTGACTGTATAGAGCTTCTCCATCTTTGGCTGCAAAGAATATAATCAATCTGATTTCAGTGTTGACCATCTGGTGATGTCCATGTGTAGAGTCTTCTCTTGTGTTGTTGGAAGAGGGTGTTTGCTATGACCAGTGCGTTCTCTTGGCAAAACTCTATTAGCATTTGTCCTGCTTCATTTCATTTTCCAAGGTCAAATTTGCCTGTTATTCCAGGTGTTTCTTGACTTTCTACTTTTGCATTCCAGTCTCCTATAATGTAAAGGACATCTTTTTTTGGTATTAGTTCTAAAAGGTCGTGTAGGTCTTCATAGAACTGTTCGACTTCAGCTTCTTCAGCATTACTGGTTGGGACATAGACTTGGATTACAGTTTTATTTGGTTAATAAAAACAACAAATAGATTTTAATAGACATCACACAATCTCTGACAAAATTTCTATCAAGGTCAAGGAGATCAAATCAGTCAATCCTAAAGAAAATAAACTCTGAATCATCACTGGAAGTACTGATGCTGAAGCTAAAGATCCAATTCTTTGGCCACCTGATCGACAGAGCTGATGCAGTGGAAAAGACCCTGATCCTGGGAAAGACTGAGGGCAAGAGGAGCAGGGGATGATAGAGGATGAGATGTTTCTATGGCATCACCAACTCAGTGGACATGAGTTTGAGCAAGCTCCAGGAGATAGTGAAGGACAGGGAAGCCTGGCATGCTGCAGTCCATGGGATTACAAAAAGCTGGACACAACTTGGTGACTGAAGAACAACAACAACAGCAAGCCAAAATGTGATGCACATCACAAGCTAGTCTGAAATGTGCTAAGAGATTACAAAGACACAAATTTTACCTTCTCTTATAGCCAAGTAGAATCAACCTGTCCTCAATCTGTCCATCTGTCCTTGAGGACATACTGTCCTCAAGATAACCAAAAGTAGTCCTCAAGTAAGAGGACATAACAGCACACTTTATCACATACGGTTCACCCTAAATCCATGAAACTGGGGGGCACTCTCTGATTGATAATTGGGCTTATTCAAAGAAAAGACAAGCTCCTCATGTCTTTATAAGAGATAGTTTTGCAATATGGAGCAAGGCATGAATTAAATTTAGGCTACAGAAATCTGGAGACAGGGATGCTATCTTCCTTAATACTAATATTTATCTTCTAAAAGATGATTCCCAGAGCCTTGAGGAAAAAGGTGGGAAAGCTGGCAAAGTTTATTCTTGCTTTTTTTTATTTTAAGTTTTAAAAAATATTTACAAACATTTCAAACAAACGGAGAAAGAATTTACAATTACAAATTATCTAAAGTAAATGCTCTAAAGAAAAGGAAGAGGTACTCTCTTCCCCTATTCTTGACATAAAGAATTAAGCCTTATTTCCTAGGGAAGGAAATACACTCAGAGGTGCTATTTCAAAGATAATTCTTTTCCTAACTTTTGTTTGTCAAAAATCTAAATCCATTGGAGAGACATTTCACTAAACAGAGAGGCAAAGAAGCTTAGATTTGGGGAAAGGATTGAGGAGTTGGATAAAGATATAGGAAGAGAGAGAAATATTTCCCATGACTTTGGATTGGGAGATGGATAGAGGGCAAGGAAAAGTAAGGAATTATACTCTGATCCCTTAAATCTCCCTAGGGAGTCTGGAAGCCCTCAGAGAGGAATGGATACCCAAGTGTGATGCCTCCATGATGTTGACAGTGAGCTAATGATAAAGATATAAGGTCTCAGGACCTCTGAACTTCCCTGATTTGTCTGGGCCTCAAGAATGACAGAAATAGGTTTCCCTTCTGGGTGGCAAGATGGAGGCTCCAAATTAAACTAAAGAATGTGGTGTATCTTCTACAACTGAGCTTTTGTACTGAAATTTAAACTTGCCCCATGGGGAGAACCTCGTCTGAATTTCAAAGAATATATACCCATTTTCGTCACAGCCTGCCACACTAGAGCTCATCAAATTGAGGAAGATTCATTCAAAACCTAGGCTATGATTTTGATGAGCTGGCATGCAGGGATGAATGTGGCTTCTCAGAAGTCACTACTACTTCTACATGTGATAGAGGGCTGTGACAGAGTGAAGTTCAACAAAGCACTGCAGAAGTAGGTTGGCAAGATGATGTTTAGAAGGGATCCTCAGGAAGACAAAAGGATGAATGCATTCATATGGGATTTTTCTGATGAGATTGACTTCCCTGTGATTCCCAGGAGAATATGTAAAAAGGCAGAGGCTATGAATGTCTAATGCCCTATATTAGATTTTAAATTTCTTTAAAACCAGAAACAAAATAAGAAATCCTTTCCTGAAAAGGAGTAGCATATACGAGTAGATGTTGGAAAGTCCTGGGGTATAAAAGATCTCTAACTGTCCCTTGCCTGGAAATGCTGCTCAAGACATAGATTATCATATTTGAACAAAATATTTTACCTGCTATGGGAGTGAAACCTACCCAAATTTGGGAAGGTTTGCAACAATGTAAATTTTATTCAGGGAGAAAAGACTTTTGGATCTTGATCAAAAGATTCTATAGCAACAGTAGGCATTTAAGACCAAGAAACTGCAGAACCCCATTGAATGCCTAAAGGTACTTGGACCCTCAAAGCATACAAGTGACTTTGGCTGAATCTTTGAGAGCTTTAGAAAAGGCTTTCCTTCTTGCTGAAAACAAGAGTGCATACTAGATAAGCCTCTTAAATACACATCAGAGAGCTGGAGAAAAAGTTGTCTGCATTAACCCAGATGCTAGGGATTCTCTAACAGAGGGGACTGTCCCAGGAAATTTAGACTCAGAAACCATTTAAGGCAGATTTTGGCAGGAGAAGAAGTCCTGACAGCCATTTGGCCAACTTTTTAGGAGCCAGTTGGTAGCTTGCTTATACACTCTCTCTAAGCACAAGTTGCCAGGCAAAAAGGAACTTGATTTCTCACTAGATGGGCACAAATTTGATTCTACTGTTGCCATGGGGGAATTTTTTCTCTTACCCTTCTTGGTTCTTCTGACTGATTGAAGAACTAAATTGACATGAAACATATTAACAGGAAAATATCAAACAAAGTTTAATGACACATACACATAGGGGAGACACAGAAACTCAGTAACTTGCCAAAGTGTCTGAAAACATTGCTTAAATACCATCTTTGGGTAAGGAAAAAAGAGGATGTTGGGGACAGAGGTTTGGGATTTCAAAGGGGAGAAAAGCAACTGATACGGAATTCAAAGAGCAAATGTTTAGGAAATAAATATTTGTTGGGCCACTCAGAAACAAGACACTGAGTGGACTTTGATCTCTAGGTCCCATTGCCCCCACCACATCCAGCCCATATTTTTTGCAGATATCTTTGGTGATAGCTCTATTCGGGGAATAATCCCTCTATCTAAATTTTTTTTTTTTTTTTAGGCAATTAAGGAAAAGGTCAGTATTTCTTCCTGAGTCTTTTGGGCCTGGATTGTCTTCAACTTGAAGTAGTCTGCATGCCAAAGAGACATTTTGTGATGGCAGTTTTTGTACTCCTACACCATCAAGCTGGAATAAAGATTGCCAGGAAGAATACCAATAACCTTAGATATGCAGATGACACCACCCTTATGGCAGAAAGTGAAGAGGAACTAAAGAGCCTCTTGATGAAGGTGAAAGAGGAGAGTGAAACAGCTGGCTTAAAACTCAACATTCACAAAACTAAGATCATGGTATCTGGTCCCATCACCTAATGCCAAATACATGGAGAAACAGTGAGGGACTTTATTTTCTTGGGCTGAAAATCACTGAAGATGGTGACTGCAGATATGAAATTAAAAGATGCTTACCCCTGGGAAGAAAAACTAATGACAAAACTAAACAATGTATTAAAAAACAGAGACATTATTTTGCCAACAAAGGTCTGTATAATCAAAGTTATTGTTTTTCCAGTAGTCATGTATGGATGTGAGAGTTGGACCATAAAGAAGGCTGAGTGCCAAATAATTGATGCTTTTGAACTGTGGTATTGGAAAAGACTCTTGAGAGTCCCATGGACAGCAAGGAGATCAAACCAGTAAATCGTAAAGGAAGTCAATCTTAAATATTCACTGGAAGGACTGATGCTGAAGCTCCAGTACTTTGGCTACCTTATGTGAAAAGCTGGCTCATTAGAAAAGACCCTGATGTTGGAAAGATTGAGGGCAGGAGGAGAAGGGGATGATAAGAGGATGAGATGGGTGGATGGCATCACCGACTCAATGCACATGAGTTTGAGCAAGCTCTGGTAGGTAGTGAAGGACAGGGAAGCCTGGCGTGCTGCAGTCCGCAGGGTTGCAAAGAGTTGGACACAACTGAGCCACTGAACAAAACAACAACACCATCAAGGTGATAATCTACAGCACCAGCATACAATAAGTGATTAACAGGGCTTCTGGGCCATTAATGGTTTAGAAAAATGATAACACCCTTCTTTTTTCCTTGCTTGTAGAGAGTCACTGACATTCCATTGCAGATTATGCTGATTAAGAGAACTCACAGGTAGTGACATGGAAGACAAGGCTTTCTGAAGATTTTCAGTTTATCTGGGAAGGACATCCTAGTTCTTCTAGTTCTTCAAGCTATACATTGGTATAGCTTCATCCAGCCCCTATATCTTCCCCTGGGAGAAATAAGCATGAACAATGGATATTGGGTGAGTAGATAGGTGACTGATTCATAAGTCAGCCATCCTCCTTGTCTATACCTTAAAGTTGGACATACACAAAGAAAAATAGAGAAGATCAATAAATCCAAAGACTAATTCTCTGAAAAGACTAATAAAATTTAAAAACCTAGCAAAAATAGATCAAGAAGAATAAAGAATCAAAGAGTACAAAAATAAGAGAAAACGACATCATTATACACAGAAATTTTTGTTGATGTAATAAATTAGTCTAATAGTCGCTATTCTGTTTTACTCAATCTGTTTCTCTTCTCCGATGACTTTTCAGATTAATCTTTGTCATTTATGTTTTTAAATTTTCCAACAATGTGTCTATAAGTGTGCTCGAGATTCTTGGAACAAAATGTTGGACCTTGATTGTTTTCAGTTCAAAATAATCTGCAAGCCAAAGAGACATTTTAGGGTAGCAAATCTTTGTCCCCTACAATGTAATAGAAAATTAATGATCCAGTTATAATAGTTTACAGTGCACTTTCCTTGGAGTAAAACAAAAACATCCAAGAAATAACTTTAAAGAGAAAGGTATATTACATTTTCAAAGAACATAAAAGTCCTAAACAAATGGAGAATAAACCATATTTATGAATGGAAATCTCAATATCATAAAATGAAAATTTTCACACAAATTAATCTGTGAATTTAATGTCATTTCAATCAAATTCCTACAAGGAAACTTTCGGTACCTGATAGCTAGGTTGTCAGAGAAGGCAATGGCAACCCACTCCAGTACTCTTGCCTGGAAAATCCCATGGACGGAGGGGCCTGGTGGACTGCAGTCCATGGGGTCGCTAGGAGTTGGACATGACTGAGCGACTTCACTTTCACTTTTCACTTCCATGCTTTGGAGAAGGAAATGGCAACCCACTCCAGTGTTCTTGCCTGGAGAATCCCAGGGACGAGGAGCCTGGTGGGCTGCCATCTATGGGGTCACACAGAGTCGGATACGACTGAAGCGACTTAGCAGCAGCAGCAGCAGTAGCTAGATTGTAAAATTCATAATGAGGAATAAAAATCCAAGAAACCTTAAAATAATCCTGGTTTTAAAAAAATAACAGGAAAAAGATTTGTTCTTCCATACATCAAGATTTAGGACAGAGCTATCTTAGTAGTATTGATGCTGATCAGTGGAATAGATGACTTAGTAAAAGATCTGTATATATTAATATATGATGTGGTTGACATTACAACTCAGTGAGGAAATTTGCTTGCCTTGTATTGAAAATAAAAGATCCATACTTAATCATACCTCAAATTAGCTAAAGGTACTTAACTATGTATTGCAAATGGTTATAATAAACCTTATAATTCTAGTAAGAAAATATAAATGATATCTTTGTGATCTTATGGTAGGAAAGAATCTCTTAAATTTGGTGCAAAAATTACGAAAAAGATTAATGGGGCTTCCATGGTGGTCCAGTGATTAGGACTCCATGCTTTCATTTCAGAGGGCCCAAATTTGATTCTTGGTAGGGATTTAAGATTTTACAAGCCATATCCCACAAGCCAGGCATCAGAGCAAAAACAAACTAGCACTCCTCCTTTGTTCTTGGAAGGAGGTTTCTTTGCCCAACAGAGGGAAAAAAAGAAAGATTGATGGAATTGATTGTGTCAAAATTTTAAACTTCTGTATAAAAAACAGCATAGAGTTAAAAGATAAATCTTAAGACTTGAAGAAATGTGTGGGGTCACAAAGAGTCGGACACAACTGAGCGACTGAACTCTACTGAACTGAAGACTTAAAGAAACTATTTGTGATGTGCATTTAAAATAGCACCTTGCATCTGGAATATACAGAAAATCAAATCCATGAGACACAGTAGAAAATGGTCATCTTGCAGAAGAGGGAATTGGACTGTTCAAGAATAAACAAAAGAGATGCATAACTTCAACTGCACTTTTCTTCAGTCTGAAGAAAAGCAAAACAAAACAATCATCTAAGATTTTTAAAAGATAAACTTCAGAAATGTTTGTGAAAGGTGTGTAGAAATGTAAAGAAGGGTGAATTGACAATAGCTGGCCAATGCCAAAAACTTACATTTTAAATAGAGGCAGCTACTGTCATATGAATAAAATTAAGTACCAGATAGATTTAACAAATTCCTGTTAGTTATTGTCTCAGGTTAGAAAAAAGATAAATTGTACTGTGAAGAAATACAAAAAGGAGGTCAGCTCTATCTATGGCATTTTTATTTTATTAAAAATAAAATCTGAATCAAATGTTATCATATATTAACTCCCGGTGGTAAGTATATGAGTGTTGATTTAAGATCTAATTTTTTTTTTTCAGTTTTCTGTCTATTTAAACTTCTTCCTACACACACACAACTGTGATTCAAGTGGAACTAACTGGACTTTTTGAGCAGAGTAGAGAACAACATAGGCTTTAGATTGGAAAGCTCATTTTAGGTTGAGCTGAGTTAGGCAGCAATAAAGGAAGCAGGAATTCTGGGTAGATGGAAAGAGAGAGATTCAGACACACACACCACACTCACATACAAGCACACACACACACACATAGAGTGTCAGTCAGCTGGGGTGGAAAGTGGAAAGGTGACTAAGGGGAGAGGATTAGAAGGGACCTTGGATGTTAGCAAGGTTCATGAAGAACTCGAGAACAACAAAATGATAATATTGAATGATAGCAAAGGTCCTGCAGCCACAGATGAATCTGTTTTTAATCTAATAGGCCAATGAGGGTAAAACATCATTTCTGCAGTGGTAGGTGACAAAAGCCACCTGTTAGGAAAATCACTCAGATGAGAGTTATAAGGTGGTATGACTCAGGTAAGCCCCCTCTTACTTGCCTATATTTGGCAAAACTAATACAATTTGTAAAGTTTAAAAATAAAATAAAATTAAAAAAAAAGAAACAAAAGTGGAACACCATAGAAGCTTTCATTTCTGAATTCTTTCATCTCCTTGATGCCCTATACAAAAGGATCTAAGACAAACCCTTCTACTTCTTTTCCTCTACTTTTCTATCGAGGGAATCACACAGTTTATCAGTTTGGAGATAGTTTTCACAGACATTACTCACTATACCAGATAGTTCATCTATAGGGTGGCACTTTCAATAAGGGCACACTCGTGTGTAAGAAATATTACGAAGAATAATTTTGCTATGAGCTGGGATGAATTCATTGCCACTGTCTGAGAGAAAGAAATTTCCCTCTACCCTTCTAGGTTCTTCTAACTGGTCTAAGAATTAAATTGACGTAAGACAGATTAATAGGAGAAAAATCACACAAAAGTTAAATAATGTGTATACCTGGAAGAGACCCAGGAGAACTGACTAACTTGACAAAATGGCTGAAACCCTCATCTTAAACATCATTTTTTGGTAAAAATAAAAAGGGTAGTGATTTAGGACTTCCTAAAGTGGGGGAAGGCAATTCACAAGGAGATGGAAAAGCAAATGCTTGGTAAATAAATGTTTGCTGGGCCAGGCAGAGACAATGGGACCCAGAGAGGAGTTTTAACAAGCAGACTTGGCTAGGTCCATCCCTGTCTACACACCTAGTTCATACTACAGTCATATTAGTGATAATAGCTTTCTTCCTGGAACAGGTCCTCCATCCATATTCTTTAGGCAGTTAGCAGGGAGGTCAACGATTCTTCCTCAGTCCTTTGGGCTTTGATTGCTCCAGCTTGAAACAACCTACATACCAAGAGACATTTGAAGTGGCAGAGTTCCCTCTCCTGCACTGCCTATCCAATCTCTTCTGCAAAAAGAAATAAGAGAAGCAAAAGATTCTGTATCCTGGGCACAGGCAAATACCACATCATTTTTACAGAATACTTTAAAGGATTCTGGTTGTTATTTTTCTAATAAAGTTCAAAAAGAAAAGCAATAAAGAAATGACTGTTTAAAATGTATGAATCAAAGGGACCGATATTCTATAGTGTATTATTTTTTATTGCTACCCTCTGGGTACTTGAAAAATAATCAAAGATTAATTAAACAATAATCTATAGTTCCATGCAGGAGAGAAAACAGATTATTTTTTTAACCCGAAATTTCAAATAGCTAACAGAGGTTTTCAAGAAAGCACTATATTAGGACTTAGGGCATTTGGGACATGGATCCAGCTCCAGCAAGATTTACTGTTGGCCCTAAATGGAGAAATGTCATTCCTGCTCCATTATAAACTTTCCAATACAATTTGAAAGCCATTTTACAGGTCATGATCTTGACAAAGTTTATACATTAAAACAAAAGTATTGAACACAGGAAATACTAAGTGTGGTAAGAGGAAAAAGTCCTTGGGTTTCACTGCAGGCTGTAGTTTCTCGTGATCACTTGAAAAGGACTCAAGCATCTCACCAACAATATCTATACTTATATTAAGTTTATATATATTTCTGTATAAAATATATTCTGGTGCATGCTCATTCAATGCATTCCAGCATATAATGTAATTGTACAGAAAAACATTCATTGTAAGAATTGATAAAAGCTACTATGTTATAGGTTAAATGGAATGATAATGACAGGAAATGATAAACATTTCCTTGCACAAATAGGAGACTGAGGAAAAGTACTTCATTTCTTCCTCATAAAAGATTTCTCAGTGAAGGTGCATGTCAAGATGAGTTAATCAAATACTATCCACTGAGATGTTGGAAGGCAATAATAGAAATTTTATTTCTTTTTATTTTTGATCTTATCACATTTAATTTCTATGTTTCATTTGTTTTATAACTCACTTAATACAATGATATATATTTATAATGCATAGATAGATAAATAGATAGACAATGCAACAACATCATTTCATGTTGTGGAAGAAGAAAATTAATATATCTTCTATCCTTCTATGTTCTTGGCTGAGACTCCAGTATAATAAAAAAAGAGTAATAGAAAAGCAAATAATTTTACTAACAGATATCCTTCTTGTACACATGGGAGAGGCCCAGGAAAACTGGGCCCCCATCAAACAGGCCTCAACCACCTTAAATACCATCTCCAGCTAAAGACAAAGGAAGAAATTGAGGAGACAGGGATCCAGTTATGCGAGGTTCATCAGAAAGCACAGTGAATAAGAGTAGCACTGTTGTTCAGATTTAGGTCACTGCCTTCTCCATGGATAAGAGTTTTTAGAGATCTTGTCATCCTCCTCTTCCTGGGACAGAGAAGGAGACACCCTTCAAATGGAAATTTCCCTTATAAATGTAAATATTTCTTCAGTTTAGTTCAGTCACTCAGGCATGTCCTACTCTTTGCAACCCCATGGACTGCAGCACACCAGGCCTCTGTCCATCACCAACTCCCGGAGTTTACCCAAACCCATGTTCATTGAGTTGGTGACGCCATCCAACCATCTGATCCTCTGTCATACTGTTCTCCTCCTGCCCTCAATCTTTCCCAGCATCAGGGTCTTTTCAAATGAGTCAGCTCTTTGCATTAGGTGGCCAAAGTATTGGAGTTTCAGCTTCAATATCAGTCCTTCCAAAGAACATCCAGGACTGATCTCCTTTGGGATGGACTGGTTGGATCTCCTTGCAGTCCAAGGGACTCTCAAGCTTCTTTTCCAACAACACAGTTCAAAAGCATCAATTCTTTGGTACTCAGCTTTCTTTATAGTCCAACTCTCACATTCATACATGACTACTGGAAAAACCATAGCTTTGACTAGATGGACTTTTGTTGGCAAAGTAAAGTGAAGTGAAGTTGCTCAGTCGTGTCTGACTCTTAGCGACCCCACAGACTGCAGCCCACCAGGCTCCTGAGTCCATGGGATTCTCCAGGCAAGAGTACTGGAGTGGGTTGCCATTACCTTCTCCAATGCATGAAAGTGAAAAGTGAAAGTGAAGTCGCTCAGTCGTGTCCGACTCTTAGCGACCCCATGGACTGCAGCCTACCAGGCTCCTCCATCCATGGGATTTTCCAGGCAAGAGTACTGGAGTGGGGTGCCATTGACAAAACTGGAACGGCTTCAATGCAGAAACCAAGGGGTTTCCAATGCTCATCGATAAAGATTTGCCCAAGCAAATTCTAGAGGACATGTACATAATTTTAAGAAGTGAGCTGCAAATGCAAGAGAGTTTGGGTCCCGTTAATGTAATGTCTCTGCTTTTTAATATGCTGTCTAGGTTGGTCACAATTTTCTTTCCAAGGAGTAAAAGTGTTTTAATTTCATTGCTGCAGTCATGATCTACAGTGATTTTGGAGACCAAAAAAATAAAGTCAGCCACTGTTTCCACTTTTTCCCTATCAATTTGCCATGAAGTGATGGGACCAGATGCCATGACCTTAGTTTTCCGAATGTTAAGCCAACATTTTCACTCTCCTCTTTCACTTGCATCCAGAGGCTCTTTAGTTCTTCCTCACTTTCTGCCATAAGGGTGATATCATCTGCATATCTGAGGTTATTGATATTTCTTTCAGGAATCTTGATTCCAGATTCTGCTTTATCCAGCCCAGCATGTCTCATGATATATTCCACATATACATTAAACAAGCAGGGTAACAAAATACAGCCTTGATGTACTCCTTTTCCTATTTGGAACCTGTCTGTTGTTCCATGTCCAGTTTTAACTGTTGCTTCCTGACCTACGTACACATTTCTCAAGAGGCAGGTCAGGTGGTCTTGTATTCTAATCTCTTTAAGAAATTTCCATGGTTTATGTGATCCACACAGTCAAAGGCTTTGGCATAGTCAATAAAGCAGAAATAGATTCTTTTCTTGAGCTCTCTTGTTTTTTTGAAGATCCAGCGGATGTTGGCAATTTGATCTCTGGTTCCTCTGCCTTTTCTAAACCCAGCCTGAACATCTGGAAGTTCACGGTTCATGCATTGCTGAAGCCTGGCTTGGAGAATTTTGAGCATTACTTTACTACCATGTGAGATGAGTGCAATTGTGCGGCAGTTTGAGCATTCTTTGGCATTGTCTTTCTCAGGGATTGGAATGAAAACTGCCCTTTTCCAGTCCTGTGGCCACTGCTGAGTTTTCCAAATTTGCTGGCATGTTGAATGCAGCACATGCACAGCATCATCTTTTAGAATTTGAAATAGCTCAGCTAGAATTCCATCACCTCCACTAGTTTTGTTCATACTGATGCTTCCTAAGGCCCACTTGACTTCATATTCCAGAATGTCTGGCTCTAGGTGAGTGATCACACCATCGTGATTATCTGGGTCATGAAGATCTTTTTTGTACAGTTCTTCTGTGTATTCTTGCCACCTCTTCTTAATATCTTCTGCTCCTGTTAGGTCCATACCATTTCTGTCCTTTATTGTGCCCATTTTTACATGAAATATTCCCTTGGTATCTCTAATTTTCTTGAAGAGATCTCTAGTCTTTCCCATTCTATTGTTTTCCTCTATTTCTTTGCACTGATCACTGAGGAAGGCTTTCTTATCTCACCTTGCTATTCTTTGGAACTTTGCATTCAAATGAGTATATCTTTCCTTTTGTCCTTTGTTTTTTTGCTTCTTTTCTTTTCACAGCTATTTGTAAGGCCTCCTCAGACAGCCATTTTGCGTTTTTTTGCATTTCTTTTTCTTGGGGATGGTCTTGCTCCCTGTCTCCTGTACAATGTCACAAACCTCCATCCATAGTTCTTCAGGCACTCTATCAGATCTAGCCCCTTAAATCTATTTCTCACTTCCATTGTATAATCATAAGGGACTTGATTTAGTTCGTACCTGAATGATCTAGTGGTTTTTCCTACTTTCTTCAATTTAAGTCTGAATTTGGCAATAAGGAGTTTATGATCTGAGCCACAGTCAGAGCCCAGTCTTGTTTTTGGTGACTGTAGAAAGCTTCTCCATCTTTGGCTGCAAAGAACATAATCAATGTGATTTTGTTGTTGGCCATCTGGTGATGTCCATGTATAGAGTCTTCTCTTGTGTTGTTGGAAGAGGGTGTTTGCTATGACCAGTGCATTCTCTTGGCAAAATTCTGTTAAACTTTGCCGTCCTCGATTCTGTACTGCAAGGCCAAATTTTCCTGTTACTCCAGGTTTTTCCTGACTTCCTACTTTTTCATTCCAATCCCCTATAATGAAAAGGACATCTTTTTTGGGTGTTAGTTCTAAAAGGGCTTGTAGGTCTTTATAGAACCATTCAACTCCAGCTTCTTCAGTGTTACTGGTCAGGACATAGAGTTGGATTTCTGTCATATTGAATGGTTTACCTTAGAACAGAAATCATTCTGTTGTTTTTGAGATTGCATCCAACTACTGCATTTCAGACTCTTTTGTTGACCATGATGGCTACTCCATTTCTTCTAAAGGATTACTGCCCACAGTAGTAGATATAATGGTCATGTGAGTTAAATTCACCCATCCCAGTCCATTTTAGCTCACTGATTCCTAGAATGCGGATGTTTGCTCTTGCCATCTCCTGTTTGCCCACTTCCAATTTGCCTTGATTCATGGACCTGACATTCCAGGTTCCTATACAGTATTGCTCTTTACAGCATCAGATCTTGCTTCTATCACCAGTCACATCCACAACTGGGTGTTGTTTTTGCTTTGGCTCCATCCCTTTATTCTCTCTGGAGTTATTTCTCCACTGATCTCCAGTAGCATACTGGGCACCTACTGACCTGGGGAGTTCATCTTTCAGTGTCCTATCTTTTTGCCTTTTCATACTGTTCATGGGGTTCTCAAGCCAGGAATACTGAAGTGGTTTGCCATTCCCTTCTCCAGTGGATGACATTCTGTCAGAACTCTTCACTATGACCCATCTGTCTTGTATTTGAAATGTTTCTTACCAAAGTTTAACTCCTACTTGGTTTTCAGAGTTTTCCCCATGTCTGCTGATCTGAACTGAACTGAAGGTCTCAGGTGTTCAGTTCTCCTAATCTTCATGAGCTTCTCTGGTCCCTTTAATCATGCCTCAGGTGGTTTCTTGTGGCTCAGCTGGTAAAGAATCCACCTGCAAGGCGGGAGATCTCGGTTAGATCCCTGGGTTAGGAAGATCCCCTGAAGAAGGTAAAGGCTACCCACTCCAGTATTCTGGCCTAGAGAATTCCATGGAGTCACAGAGTCAGATACTAATGAGCAACTTTCACTTCACTTTTCAGGTGGTTACTTGGCTGCTCCTCTCTTCAGTACAGTTCAGTTGCTCAGTCGTGTCTGACTTTTTGCTATCCCATGGACCACAGCAGGCCAGACTTTCCTGTCCAACCAACACCCAGAGCTTTCTCAAACTCATGTCCATTGAGTCGGTGAGGCCATCCAACCATTTCATCCTCTGTCATCCCCTTCTCCTACTGTCTTCATTCTTTCCCAGCATCAGGGTATTTTCCAATGAGTCAGTTCTTCACATCAGGTGGCCAAAGTATTGGAGTTTCAGCTTCAGCATCAGTCCTTCCAATGAATATTCAGGACTGATCTCCTTTAGGATGGACTGACTGGATCTCCTTCCAGTCCAAGGGACCCTCAAGAGTCTTCTCAAACACCACAGTTCAAAAGAATCAATCATTTGGTGCTCAGCTTTCTTTATGGTCCAATTCTCATATCCATACAACACTACTGGAAAAACCATAGCTTTAACTAGATGGACGTTTGTTGGCAAAGTAATGTCTCTGCTTTTTAACATGCTGTCTAGGTTAGTCATAGCTTTTCTTCCAAGGAGCAAGGGTCTTTTAATTTCATGGCTGCAGTCACCATCTGCAGTGATTTTGGAGCTCAAGGAAATAAAATCTGCAATCATTGTTCAAAGGCCACCTGGCATAAAGATAACTAAAATCTTGAATAAGGAGGCAATGTTCTTTGGGGGGCCCAGTTTTGAGCCATCCGCAGAAGATATTGCCAGCATTGACAATACACAGGAGATCTGGATGAGTCAAAACATTGCCCCTTGGAAAGTTCTAAAGCACAAAGTTATTTAAAGTTCACATGAAGAGAGATAAGGGAAGAACTGTGAATGATTTTTGTTAATTAAAAGAGAGTTGCTCCTGTGCACAGAGAGAGAAAAAATGTTGGAGGAGCTCTAGCCCTTTCACTTTGACCCTAGAAAAATCATTAAGGAGACCAATTAAAAACCCTGACATAGGATTATTGAAGGTTAAGATATGTAGTGATTAATAGTGTGGCCTTTAAAAAGTTATGTAATTTTTTTGATCTGTTTCATCAATTGTAATATGGGTACAAAAATATTTATTTTATTGGTGGTTGTGAAGACTAAATAAGTGAATGGATCTAGTTAATTTAGCACAGAATTCCTGTTGGAATAATTTATTGATCAGTACTAGTTCCCTTTACATCATCTCCTAATCTTTGTTTAAATTTCACATTTTTAATGAGGTCTGAAATGACCATTCTTTAAAAGTCATACCTCCCTACTCCTCATTCCAACATTTTTACATACACTGTCTGTTTATTGTTTTCCATAGTACCTATCATCTGACACACAATATATATTTACTTTGTTTGTTTGTTGTCTAAATACTCCCACTAGAATGTCAGTGCAGTAAGAACAGAAACTTGATCTTTCTTGTTCTCTGCTAAATCCTCAGTGCCTAGAATAGAGACTAGCACATAATAGGTACTCAGAAAATATTGAATGGATTAATGACTATGGAATACTATTTAGGGATACATAATTGGCACTATAACCAAATCTATTTTATACTATAACAAATTGATATTTAAAGAGCATTGAGGGTTTCCCTGGTTGTCCAGTGGCTAAGGCTTTGAGCCCCCAATTCAGGGGCTGGGTTAGATCCCTCATCAGGGAACTAGATTCTTCATACTGCAAGTAAAGATCCCCTGCATGCTGCAGCTAAGACCCAGCACAGCCAAATAACTTCTTTTGAAAAGAGCATTCAACCCAGGACTCAGGACTATAAGTGACATATTGAAAGGTTTGTAAGTTATGGTGGACAGGATACTACCATTGTGAATTAACTTTACATTTCAGATTTGCCAGGCACAGCAGTCCTATAGCACTAACAACAAAGCTGATTGGAGAGGAGGGTTCAGGATGGGGAACACATGTATACCTGTGGCGGATTCATTTTGATATTTGGCAAAACTAATACAATTATGTAAAGTTTAAAAGTAAAATAAAATTTAAAAAAAAGAAATTTTACCATTTGTATTCACACAGAGGAGATTTATCTGAACAGAGAAAGTGCAAGATGACAACGTGAATGAAGTAGACTAAAGAAACAACCCAAGGAATTTTAAAATCGGCACCATACTCCAACAGTGTATAAAAAGTATTATATGCCATGACCAGTGAGATTTATCCCAGGTATGCAAGGCTGGTTCAACTTTCCAAAATCAATTAATGTAATCTGTCACATCAACAGTCTAAATAAGAAAAGTCATACAATCATATCAATAAACACATACAAAGCATTTAAAAAATCCAACACCCATTTTGGATAAAATTCTCAAGAAACTAAAAGGAGAAATTCCCCAAATTCATAAAGAGCACCTAGAAAAAGCCTACAGGTAACATCACACTTAATGGTAAGCACCTAGATGCTTTCCCCTTAGACTGGGAACAAGGTGAGCATGTCCTCTCTCACTATTCCTATTCAACACTGTCCTGGAAGTCTTAACTAATGCAACAAGACAAGAAAGTGAAATAAAAGATATATAGACTGGGAAGGAAAAAATAAATTTTGTTCACAGATTACATGATTGTCTCTGTAAAAAAATTCCACTGACTCAGCATTAACAGCAACAACAAAAATCTTCTGGGATCATAAACTATTACAGCAAATTACAGGATTCAAGGTTAATATATGTACTATGCCATTTTATATTATGAACTTGAGCATCCTTGGGTTTTTTTTCTATCTGCAGAGAGCCCTGGAACCAATCCCCTGCAGATACCAAGGGACAAGTGTATAAAAAGCAAATGCTTTTCTATATAGCAGTAATGAACAATTGAAATTTGAAAACATAATATTTAAATTAGCATAAAAAGATGAATTGATATTTGATAAAGAAGCAAAGCCAATTTAGCTCCACTTTTTCCCAAGAGAAACTCTTTTAAACTAATGGTGGTAGAACAACTAGAAACCCAAAGGAAAAAAAAATGAGTCTACATACAGATCTTATACCTCCTTATACCTTTCACAAGAATTAATACAAAATATATCATAGGCTTAAATGTAAAACACAAAACTAAAAAACTTCTAGGAGACAATGTAGGATAAAATCCAAGTGAACTTATATTTGGTACTGAATTTTCACATCCATAAAAGAAAAAACTAACAAGTTGGACTTCATTAAAACTAACATTTTCTGCTCTGGGAAAGAGACTGTCAATAGAATGAAAAGAAAATCCAAAGATCGGGATAAAAGATTTTCAAAACACAAAACTAATAAAAATTTGCATGCAGAGTATTTAATGAACTCTTAAAACTCACCAATAAGGAAAAAAAAATGTTGGCAAAAGATCTGAACACACTTCAACAAAGAGACATATAGATGACAAGTCATGTAGAAATGCTCAATGCCATATGTTTTTGCAAGTTAAAACAATGAGATACTACTACCTACCTACCACTACCAATTACCTATTAGAATGACTAAAATTCAAAACACTGACAAGATAAATGCTAGTGGGTATATAAAGCAAAAGGAATTTCATTCATTGCTTGTAGGAATGCAAATGGTACAGTCACTTTGGAAGACAGTTTGGCAGTTTCTTTCAAAACTAAACATATTCTTACCATACAATATAATATTTTTACTCTTCTGTATTTACTGTAATTGATTTGAAAACTTATGTGCACACAGAAACCTGCACGCAAATATTTACAGCAGCCTTATTCATAATTACCAACAGTTGGCAACAATTAAGGTATTCTCAGGGTTTCCCTTGGAGAAGGCAATGGCACCTCACTCCAGTACTCTTGCATGGAAAATCCCATGGACGGAGGAGCCTGGTGGGCTGTGTCCACGGGGTCGCTAAGAGTTGGACATGACTGAGTGAGTTCCCTTTCACTTTTCACTTTCATGCATTGGAGAAGGAAATGGCAACCCACTCCAGTGTTCTTCCCTGGAGAATCCCAGGGACGGCGGAGCCTGGTGGGCTGCCATCTATGGGGTCGCACAGAGGTGGACACGACTGAAGCGACTTCACAGCAGCAGCAGGGTTTCCCTGATGGCTCAGAGGTAAAGCCTCTGCCTGCAATATGGGAGACCCGAGTTTGATCCTTGGGTCAGGAAGATCCCCTGGAGAAGGAAATGGCAACCCACTCCAGTACTCTTGCCTGGAAAATTCCGTGGGCTATAATCCATGGGGTCACAAAGAGTTGGACATGACTAAGTGACTTCACTTTCACTTTCAATAGGTGAATGGCTAAACAAACTGTGGTACATTGATACAATGGAATTTTATTCAGCCATAGAATGCAATGAGCTATTAAGCCACAAAAAATAGAGGAATATTTAGCATATTGCTAAGTGAAAAAAAAATTAAAATGTACTATATTATTCTCACTATATATCATTCTGCAATGGCAAAACTGCATATACAGTAGAGATAGTGGTTATCAGGGATTAAGAGATGAGAGAGGAAGGGATAAATAGGTAAAGCACACAGGATTTTTACAACAGTGAAACTATTTTGTATGGTATTATAATGATGGATATATCTTATAAATTTGCCAAAATTCATAGAACTATTCAACACTAAGTGTACACCCTAATGTAACTTATGAATTTTAGTTAATATATCAATATTGATTAATTGATTATAACTAATATGCTATATGCCACCTTGGAAGCAAGATGTTAATAATAGAGGAAACTGGGGTGAGTAGAGCCAGTATATGAAAATTCTGTGCATTTTTGCTAAATTTTTCTATAAATCTATCATAACTCTAATAAATAACTTCTATTATTTAGAATGGGTTTCCCTGGTTGCTAAGCAGTAAATAATCAACCTGAGATGCAGGAGATGGGGTTTCAATCCCTGAGTCAGGAAAATACTCTGGAGAAATAAGTGGCCACCCACTCCAGTATTCTTGCCTGGAAATCCCATGGACAGATGAGCCTGGCAGGGTACATACAGCCCATGGGGTTGCAAAAGTTGCAAACAACTTAGCCTAAGCCACTACCACCATCCATTATTTAGAATAAAATAAAATGGATAAAAATGTATTGAACATCACCATGTGATAATCTTGGATTGCATTTCTATTTTCATAGGATAGAGTTCTATAAGTATGTTAATATGTATGGCTATATTTAAAATGCTTGTTACAGCTAAACTGATTTCCCAAATTGTTTTACCTATTCCCATGCCAGTGATCACTGCTACATCTCAGACTGTTATAGGGAATTTTTCATCTGTCCAGCTTGCTCCCCCTTAATCCTGGCAAGTCAATTTATAAAAGAGGAGATATTGGTAATGATAAAGAGAAGTCAGGAGGACATAAATAGATTAGCAAAAGG
The DNA here is from genome assembly GCF_055505025.1 of Bos grunniens. NCBI lineage: Eukaryota > Metazoa > Chordata > Mammalia > Artiodactyla > Bovidae > Bos > Bos grunniens. Next base: position 116,923,459 of record NC_141194.1, on the reverse strand, counting down.
CAATGGTCTTACAGGAAACAATAGTAGGTATTTGTCACTTCTTCATTGCTCATAATCCAAGGCCATTTTCAAACACTTAGCTGTATCCAGACACTGAATAACTTTCTTCTCTGATTTGGAAAATTAATCAGTATAAAAGTCCATAACTTATAAACATAAAGTAGCAGACCCTTATTATGTTTATTTACTGTTTGTCCACTTAACAGCTGAATAGTATTCCACTGTATGAGTGTATCAGTTATTTTATCCTTTCACCAGTTGATGGGCAATTGGGTTGTTTCCAGTTCAGGGGATATTATGAATAAATCTAATATAAATATTTGCATACAAGTCTTTGTTGGTAAACCTCAAAAGCGTTATGCTTAGTGAAAAAAATTCAGATGCAAAAGACTAAATACTGCATAGTTTTATTTATGTGACATTATAAAAGAGACGAAATCACAGTGACAAAAATTTGATCAATAGGGAGGAGATGACAGAAAGCAAAGAAGCACAAGGAAATTTTAGGGGTGATGAAAATGCTCTATAACTTGATTTGGGTGGTGGCTACATGACTATATTAATTTGTCACATTCATCAAATTGTACACTTAAAGTTGGTAAAAATATACTGTATACAAACTATACCTTAATAAAACCAACTAAAAAAGGAAAAAGACAATCACTAATTCTCAAGTATGTTAATAGTACAGTCTCAACTGATTAACTGGCCCATGGTTTGTAATCTCTCACATTGATGCTAGTTCATTATATTATGCAGAGAAGTGTTAGTTCCTCTTCTTCATTGCCTTAATACCTTCTTCCCTTTTGAATTTTTTTTTTTAGCTGATTGCCAATTCAAAATAACATGGTTGCTGAGCTATATACTTTTTATGGCCTTTCTTGCAACAACAGAAAGATGCAGCTAAAGCATTTAAAATAATGTTTATAATGACTAAATTCTAACTCAAAGATGATTTTAATTTGCACTCTCCATCTGGCAGGACTTAAGGGGATGATTTTACTCTTTCAACTGTGTAGGGCTGGTTGTTGTATCAACAGTGTCTACCATAGTGCCTGGCATAGTAAGCATTCCATAAATATTTATTGACTGAAAAAGTATAGTTAAATGGTTCATTTTGTTTTAGAGTTTTCTCCTGAAAAAATATTTAAGCCTGAAGAGCAAAACCTTAACTAGAATACAGTCTATAATCACAGACTACTAGCCTCTTTTGAAATTGTAGTACATAGTGCCATCTCCAGCCAGATATCCCCATCAGGACCATCATTCTCCAATAAACCTTTTATATGCAACTTTTGTTTTCTTGGGAAACATGACCCAAAGCAACTCATATTGGTAACAATCCTAAGAAAAGTGAAGTTGCTCAGTCGTGGCTGACTTTTTGTGGTCCCGTGGACTGTAGCCTGCCAGGCTCCTCCATCCATGGGATTTTCAGGCAAGAATATTGGAGTGGGTTGCCATTTCCTTCTCCAGGGGTCTTCCCAATCCAAGGATCGAACCTGGGTATCCCACACTACAGGCAGACTCTTTACCATCTGAGCCACCAGGGAAGCCTAATAGTCCTAAGAAGTAGTCTCAAATATGGAATTCTAGCACGAAATCACTCACTGGTCACATAGATAAGAGGACTTCATCTCTTGTGGTAGCTGGAATACTAACAGCTGCTGGTATGATGTAGCAGTACAACTGTGATAAACTAGAATGGGATATAGGATGAAAAGAAATGCAATAGTGTGCACAATATCTCAGGCATTGCAAAGGTTTGAAAGTGAAAGTGAAGTCGCACAGTCGTGTCCAACTCTTTGCAACCCCGTGGACTGTAGCCCACCAGGCTCTTCAGTCCATAGGATTCTCCAGGCAAGAATACTGGAGTGGGTTGCCATTTCCTTCTTGAGGGGATCTTCCTGACCCAGGGATCGAACCCAGGTCTCCTGCATTGCAGGCAGATGCTTCAACCTCTGAGCCACCAGTGTGAGTAGTAATTATAAGGAATATGGAACTTGATAACTTATGGGTATTATTGATACACTGGAGAAAAGCAATGAAAATTTGAGGGTGATAAATTACAAATTTAAGACAAAATATGAAAATCAAAGGGCTTTCTTGGCAGCACATAAAGAAATTCATCTTTTTCAGTTGGAAGGCAGAGAAGGCTGAGGATCAGGTTTAAGACTTTATAAGAGTAGAGGACATTGGGAAGCTGTAATCTCAACCCTGTGTCAAAAGACAGGTCAATCATAAGAAGTGAAGGGGGCTCTGAATCTTAGGATGAGGGCATTTTGTCAATACATTTGAAATTCATCAATCCACAGATTCCCCTGAACCCCTTGAAACTGAAGAGTGGTCCACTGATCTTTGTTAAAGTAGCATTCGTCCATTGCTCAAAGAGAAAGCAAAGGTTTCTGCCTTGAAAGTCAATTCAGGATCCTCTTGCAATCAATCCCCACCTTTGTTTCTGACCAACAAACAAATAACTAAGGTGAAGTCACAACATAAACTAGCTGGGGAAAGTACTGGGCTGGCAAAGGGAGGGAAAGGTGGTAATTATACATGAAATTAACTAGAGAACCTAGTAGGAAGACACTGAAGATACTGAATCAAGAGAAGCAGACTATAACTAGAAGTGGTGATTAATATTGAAGAAAGTGAAAATGAAAGCCACTCAGTTGTGCCTGACTCTTTGTTACCCCATGGACTATACAGTCCATGGAATTTTCCAGGCCAGAATACTAGAGTGGGTAACCTTTCCCTTCTCCAGGGCATCTTCCCAACCGAGGAATTGAACCCAGATCGCCCACATTGCAGGCAGCTTCTTTACCAACTGAGCCACAAGGGAAGCCCAATATTGGAGAAATCCACCATTATTATGGATTGGATAATCTAGCAAGGATAGATTATCACTGGGCTTCCCTGGAGACTGCTTGCAGTGCAGGAGACCCAGGTTCGATACATCGGTTAGGGAGATCCTCTGGAGAAAGAAATGTCAACCTGCTCCAGTATTCTTGCCTGGGAAATCTCATGGATAGGGGAAACTCGTGGGCTACAGTCCATGGGGAGACAAGAGATGGACATGACTTAGCAACTAAACTACTACTAATCTAACAATGACAGGAGAAAGTGATGACATACTACTAAAATGGCTCTGGGAATCTTGGAAAAAGTACCCATACTAAGTAAAAAATATGTGCTAGGACTACAGCGGTAAGAAGTAATCAAAAAGCTCAGAGAAGCAGGCATTATTTATTATTAAGGCCAGAAAATTCAACAGTTCATCATATTCTGCAGAAAGTTCCAGAGGATAATCTATTCATCAAAAGAATATGGAATTTACTGGTGGAAAAAAAAAGAATTAAGAATTTTGAAGAACTCTGTGAATGTCTATATAAAAAAAATCATAAACTTAATGCTTAAAATAACACATTTATTCTATAACAGTTTCCATTGGTCTGGAATCCAGGCATGGCTTAACTGTGTCCTCTGCTTCAGAGTCTCAATCAAAGTGCCAGCCAGGCAGCATTCCTTTCTGGGGCTCTGGATTCCCTTCTAAGCTCACATAAATGTTGACAGAATTCATTTCTTTGCAGAACTCAGATCTCCAGCTTCTTACTATTGACTAGCAACCATCCTGAGATGGTAATGGAGGTTGCCTCTCCACATAAAGTTTAGAATTGGTTTGCTGATATCCATAAAATAGCTTACTGGGATTTCACATGGTATTGCTTTGAATTTACAGATCAAATTGGGAAGAACTGACATCTTGACAATACTCAGTCTCCCTATCCATGAGTATGGAATATCTACTTATTTAGTTCTTTGATTTTGCTCATCAGAGTTTTGTAGTTTTCCTCATTTAGGTCTTGAATATATTTGGTTAGATTTATACCTAAGTATTTCATTTGTTTTGGATACTAATGTAAATGATATCATTTTTAATTTCAAATTCCATTTGTACATTGTTGGCATATAGGAAAGCAATTCACTTTTTCATATTAACTTTGTATCCTGCAACCTTGCTTATTAATTTTAGAAGTTGTCGATTCTTTCTGATTTTCTACATGGACAATCATATCATCTGCAAAGACAATTTTATGTGTGTAAATTATGCACATTACAGATCTTCATACTTTAACATGTTTTTTAAAAGTTGTATTGACCTAGTTTTGAGGATCTGGCTAGAGCCTTCTTTCTTCCTTTCTTTCATTTTGGCTGTGCTGGGTCTTCATTGCTCTATGCAGGCTTTCTCTGGTGGCAACCAAAGTCTACTCTTCCTTGTGGTGCACAGTTTTCTCATTGTGGTGGCTTCTCTTGTTGCAAAGCACAGGCTCTAGGTGCAGAGTCTTCAATAGTTCAGGTGTGTAGACTCTAGGGCATGCAGGCTTCAGTAGTTGTGGCATATGGGCTCAATAGTTATGACTCACAGACTCTAGAATGTGGGCTTAATTTTGGTGCATGGGCTTAGTTTCTCTTCAACATATGGAATCTTCTCAGACAAGATATCAAACCTGTGCCCCTCCACTGGCAGGCATGTTCTTATCCACTGCACAAACCAGAGAAGTCCCAGGTCTCCTTCTTTAGTAACTAATTAAGTCCACATGAAAACCACTTTCTGAAATGTGGTCTCACATTCTGGGCCACTATGAACATGCTCTTATCACCCCTGGGCTCAGTTACAAGACAACTAGGGATAGCTCTGACACCTGAGAGTCAGTTGAGTTGAGTAGCTCAGTCATGTCCAACTCTTTGCAACTCCATGAATCGCAGCATGCCAGGCCTCCCTGTCCATCACCAACTCCCGGAGTTCACTGAGACTCATGTCCATTGAGTCAGTTATGCCATCCAGCCATCTAATTCTCTGTCGTCCCCTTCTCCTCCTGCCCCCAATACCTCCTAGCATCACAGTCTTTTCCAATGAGTCAACTCTTCACATGAGGTGGCCAAAGTACTGGAGTTTCAGCTTTAGCATCATTCCTTCCAAAGAAATCCCAGGGCTGATCTCCTTCAGAATGGACTGGTTGGATCTCCTTGTAGTCCAAGGGATTCTCAAGGGTCTTCTCTAACACCATAGTGCAAAAGTATCAATTCTTCAGGCCTCAGCTTTCTTCACAGTCCAACTCTCACATCTATACATTACCACTGGAAAAACCATAGCCTTGACTAGACGGACCTTTGTTGGCAAAGAAATGTCTCTGCTTTTGAATATGCTATCTAGGTTGGTCATAACTTTCCTTCCAAGGAGTAAGCATCTTTTAATTTCATGGCTGCAGTCACCATCTGCAGTGATTTTGAACCCCCCAAAAAATAAAGTCTGACACTGTTTCTCCATCTATTTCCCATGAAGTGATGGGACCAGATGCCATGATCTTCGTTTTCTGAATGTTGAGCTTTAAGCCAACTTTTTCACTCTCCTCTTTCACTTTCATCAAGAGGCTTTTTAGTTCCTCTTCATGTTCTGCCATAAGGGTGGTGCCATCTGCATATCTGAGGTTATTGATATTTCTTCAGGCAATCTTGATTCCAGCTTCTGCTTCTTCCAGCCCACCGTTTCTCATGATGTACTCTGCATAGAAGTTAAATAAGCAGGGTGACAATATACAGCCTTGATGTACTCCTTTTCCTATTTGGAACCAGTCTGTGGTTCCATGTCTAGTTCTAACTGTTGATTCTTGACCTGCATACAGGTTTCTCAAGAGACAGGTCAGGTGGTCTGGTATTCCCATCTCTTTCAGAATTTTCCACAATTTATTGTGATCCACACATTCAAAGGCTTTGGCATAGTCAATAAAGCAGAAATAGATGTTTTTCTGGAACTCTCTTGCTTTTTCGATGATCCAGCGGATGTTGTCAATTTGATCTCTGGTTCCTCTGCCTTTTCTAAAACCACCTTGAACATCTGGAAGCTCACGGTTCACATACTGCTGAAGCCTGGCTTGGAGAATTTTGAGCATTACTTTACTAGCGTGTGAGATGAGTGCAATTGTGCGGTAGTTTGAGCATTCTTTGGCATTGCCTTTCTTTGGGATTGGAATGAAAACTGACTTTTCCAGTCCTGTGGCCACTTCTGAGTTTTCCAAATTTGTTGGCATATTAAGTGCAGCACTTTTACAGCATCATCTTTCAGGATTTGAAATAGCTCAACTGGAATTCCCTCACCTCCACTAGCTTTGTTCGTAGTGATGCTTTCTAAGCCCACTTGGCTTCACATTCCAGGATGTCTGGCTCTAGGTCAGTGATCATACCATCATGATTATCTTAGTCATTCAAATCAGCCAGTCCACAGGAAGCCCACAAAACCTAGCTAACCCTACTCCACTTGCCATATATAAGCTTACCTCTAGAGCTCCAGCTTGCTCTTATCTTTTCCCCAGATACAACCAACCTGCTGTGTGTCCCTGTCTGGTTGCCTTCTCTCCTTCAGAGCTGTAAGTAATGAAGAGTTCAGCCTTCTCATCTATCTACATGTCAGTGTGTTGTGTTCCACGATCAAAAGAATCTTTAAATCTTATAAGAGACTATTCTAGCTTTACATAGGAAAGATAAATCTAAGTCATCCTTTGACTTGTTTTTCTTTTTTAATCACCCATAACTTGCATAGACCATTAAAAGTTTCTTTAAAATCTCACAGCTCTTATTTTATTTTGATCTTTCTCTTCATACTAACCCACTGAGAAAGGCAGAATAAGAATTACTGTTTCCATTTTATAACTAGAAAATAATACTTCAAGCAGTGAAGTGACTTGCCTAAAACAGAACAGTTCACAATGGACAGAGCTGGGAATTACAGGATATTGTGATTCTAAGTACTGTTCCCTCATGTTATTTCCAGTCATCATCTATTTATCCATCCATCCACCCATCCATCTATTCATCCAACATTTATAGAACATATATTATAAACCAGGTAAACAGTAGGCTCTGAAACACATGGAGATGAATCTGGCACAATCTGTGTACTTAAAAGATCACAAGAAACAGATATGGAAAAGAAAATTGTAATATAGTACATTGTTGTTGTTGCTGTTGTTTAGTTGCAAGTCATGTCTGACTCTTTGCAACACCATGGACTGTATAGCCCACCAGGCTCCTCTGTCCTTGGGATTTTCCAGGAAATAATAATGGAGTGGGAGCCATTTCCTTCTTTGGGAGACCATCCTGACCTGAGGTTCGAACCCACGTCTCCTGCTTGACAGGCAGATTCTTTACCACTGATCCACCTGGGAAGCACAAAACAGTGTATTAGGTTCTATTAGAAAGTACTTGGTGCTATATAGGGTTGTAGGTGGGGTATTTACCCCAAGCCAGAGGAATGTTTTGCATTACCACTAAAGACTGAACCCTGTGACAGTCATGTATTAATAGAAGCCAATTACACGATGAGAGAGAGCAACATTCAATTTATTTCCCCAAACACTTCACAGGAAACATGCTGAGCATTCAATTTCAAAGATTAACACCAGGGATCCTTCCTTCAAGGAGTGTATTAGTTACTAGAGGAGACATGTATGTAAAACAACATGTTACAATTAAGTGTTCTCTAGCCTTTCCAGATAAAGAACTGCTTGTAGGTTTTCCTTTTCATCACTTTAAATATTTTGTACCACTCCCTTCTGACTTGTAGTTTCTGCTGAAAAGTCAGCTGATAGCATTATATGTGTGTGTGTGTATAATTATCTTATATATATAATATATATATATATGAACTATGAAAACAACCCCCAATTAACCAAATGGCAACACATACTTATCTGTCAATGTTACTTTAAATGTAAATGGACTAAATGCTCCAATAAAAAGACAGATAATGGCTGAATGGCTACAAAAACAAGACCCATATATGTGCTGTCTATAGGAGACACTTCAGATCTAAAGACACAGACAGATCAAAAGTGAGGGGGTGATGAAAGTTATTCTATACAAATGGAAATTTAAAAAAGTCAGGGTATCAATATTTATATCATACAAAATACACTTTAAAACAAAGACTGTAACAAGAAACTTCCCTGGTGGCTCAGCAGTAAAGAATCCCCCTGCAATGCAGTAGGCGCTGCAGATGTGGGATTGATCCCTGGGTGGGGAAGATCCCCTGGAGGAGGAATTGGCAACCCACTCCAGTATTCTTGCCTGGAGAATCCTATGGACAGAGGAGCCTGGCAGGCTACAGACCATATGGTTGCAAAGATTCAGACATGACTGAAGCGACTAAGCATTGCATATGCATAACAAGAGACAAGAAGGATATTACACAAGGATCAAGGGATCAATCCAAGAAGGGGATACAACAGTTATAAATATATATGCACCTGTTCTGAATATATACAGCAAATAGTAACAGACATAAAGAGAAAAAATGACAATAACACAATAATAGCAGGGTAAGACTTTAACACTCCTTTAACAATTTTAATAGTTTAACATTTAACTGTTAATGGACAGATCACCCAGACAAAAAAATCAATGAGGAAACACTGGCTTTAAATGACACATTAGACCAGACAGACTTAATAGATAAAGAAAATACTCCATCCAAAAGGAGAATACACATTCTATTCAACTGCACATGGAATATCTTCCAGGATATATAATATACTAGGCCATAAACAAGTATCAGTAAATTTAAGAAGACTGAAATCATATCAAACATTTTTTCTGACCACAGCAGTTTGATACTAGAAAGAAAAGAAAAGAAAAGAAAAATCAACTACAAAAATGCAAAAAACATGAAGACTAAACAATATACAGAACTTCCCTTGTGGCTCAGCTGGTAAAGAATCCTGACCTACAGGCCATCCTGGCCTATGGATCGAACCCACATCTCCTGCTTGGCAGGCAAATTTTTTACCACTGATCCAATTGGGAAGCACAAAACAGTGCATTAAGTTTTATTAGAAAGTACTTGGTACTCTATAGGGATGGAGGTGGGGTATTTACCCTAAACCAAAGAAATGTTTTCCATTACCACTGAAGACTGAACAATGTGACAATCATGTATTAATAGAAAAGCAAAAGAGAAAAGGAAAGATATACCCATTTGAATGCAGAGTTCCAAAGAATAGCAGAGATAAGAAAGGCTTTCTGAGCAATCAGTGCAAAGAAATAGAGGAAAACAATAGAATGGGGAAGACTAGAGATCTCTTCAAGAAAATTCAAGATACCAAGGGAACATTTCATGCAAAGGTAGGCTCGAGAAAGGACAGAAATGGTATGGACCTAACAGAAGCAGAAGATATTAAGAAAAGGTGGCAAGAATACAGAGAACTGTACAAAAAAGATCTTCATGACCCAGATAATCACAATGGTGTGATCACTCACCTAGAGCCAGACATCCTGGAATGTGAAGTCAAGTGGGCCTTACGAAGCATCACTATGAACAAAGCTATTGGAGGTGATGAAATTCCAGTTGAGCTATTTCAAATCCTGAAAGATGATGCTGTGAAAGTGCTGCACTCAATATGCCAGCAAAATTGGACAACTCAGCAGTGGCCACAGGACTGGAAAAGTCAGTTTTCATTCCAATCCCAAAGAAAGGTAATGCCAAAAAATGCTCAAACTACTGCACAATTGCTCTCTCACACGCTAGTAAAGTAATGCTCAAAAATCTCCAAGCCAGGCTTCAACAATATATGAACCGTGTACTTCCAGATACTCATGCTGGTTTTAGAAAAGGCAGAGGAACCAGAGATCAAATTGTCAACATCCGTTGGATCATCAAAAAAAACAAGAGAGTTCAAGAAAATAATGTATTTCTTCTTTACTGACTATGCCAAAGCTTTTGACTGTGTGGATCACAACAAACTGTGGAAAATTCTGAAAGAGATGGGAATACCAGACCACCTGACCTGTCTCCTGAGAAATCTGTATGCAGGTCAAGAAGCAACAGTTAGAATTGGACGTGGAACAACAAACTGGTTCCAAATAGGGAAATGAGTACATCAAGGATGTATATTGTCACCTTGCTTATTTAACTTCTATGCAGAGTACATCATGAGAAATGCTGGACTGGATGAAGCACAAACAGGAATCAAGATTGCTAGCAGAAATATCAATATCCTCAGATACGCAGATGATACCACCCTTATGGCAGAAAGCTAAGAAGTACTAAAGAGCCTCTTGATGAAAGTGAAAGAGAAGAGTGAAAAAGTTGTCTTAAAACTCAACATTTAGAAAACTAAGATAATGGCATCTGGTCCCATCACTTCATGGCAAATAGATGGAGAACAATAGAAACAGTGACAGACTATCTTTTGAGGCTGCAAAATCACTGCAGCCACGAAATTACAAGACACGTGCTCTTTGGAAGAAAAGTTATGACCAACCTAGACAGCATATTAAAAAGCAGAGACATTACTTTTCCAAAAAGTTATGTCTATTCAAAGCTATGGTTTTTCCAGTGGTCATGTATGGATGTGAGAGTTGAACTATATTGAGAGACCCTTGGACAGCAAGGAGATCCAACCAGTCCATCCTAAAGGAAATGAGTCCTGAATGTTCATTGTAAGGACTGATGCTGAAGGTAAAACTCCAATACTTTGGTTATCTGATGCGAAGAACTCACTCATTTGAGAAGACTCTGATGCTGAGAAAGATTGAAAGTGGGAGATGGGGACGACAGAGGATGAGATGGTTGGATGGCATCACCAACTCAATGGACATGAGTTTGAGTAAATTCCAGGAGTTGGTGATGGACAGGGAGGCCTGGTGTCCTACAGTTCATAGGGTCGCAAAGAGTCAGACAAGAATGAGCGACTGAACTGAACTGAAACAATATACCCCTAAATAACCAATAGGTCACTAAAAAAACATACAGTACTGTTTGTTATATATGAAAAATTTTAAGAGTAAAACCTGAGTTCTCATCACAAGGAAATTTTTTTTCTTATTTCTTTAATTTTTTATCTATATGAGATGATGGGTGCAGATGTGCACTAAACTTATTGTGGTAATGATTTCATGATGTATATAAGTCAAATTAACATGCTGTACACCTTAAACTTATACAGTGCTGTATGTCAACTATATCTCAAGAAAACTGGAATAAAAAAAAAATTAAGTATGCTTGTGTAACCGAAGGAACTGCTAGCCAATGAGGGTACTACCTCACCCCACACTGGCTAAGTGCGTATGGGTCTTACTCTTAAAATAGCCAACTAGTACACCAAATGATTTTAACTTTTGGCATAGGTCTTTGAAAACTTCTGTGCTTTACATCAGAAATTCCTCTACTAAAAGATTACTTGATTAGCTCCATTGTTTCTGCCCTACCTCTTTAAAGTCACCTGGGATTTTCTGTCAAGACTGGTACACTTGCCTTTTAGCAAGATACAATACCACTTAGCGTTCTAATGTTTAGAGATATGAATATAAGGAAAGAACTGAACATGTCACATTACAATTTTGGAAACAACAGGACCAAAAATTGAATTGAAAAGCAATGCACACATCTCCAAGTCACAACACAGATAATTCTAATTTCTAGTGAGGTAAAAAGTAGACAGAATCTCAGCTCAGATTAATTTTACACCATTATCACTTCAACCTTTTCCTCTTCAGTGGCCCTGACCTTGACTGACTCTCCCAGTGGTTCACTACCTGGTAGGACTATGAATCATGCCAGAAATCAGATGGATCCAAAGGCAGACCTGCCATTCCTCATAAAAGTAATTTCAGAAGCGTATGTACAATGACCATAACACTAATGCTAAGGAGTGTGGAACATTTTTTTTCACATTAAGAGCAAGTTTCTTGAGGCACCAGAAAAATCCCTCCAGTTATGTAAATGAAAATAGGACTTAAAAAAGACAGTCATAAAGGGAAAAGGAGAGTCGGGAAGAGTATGATACATGCATACATATAATGAATACGTATGATTGAAAGTGAACTTTGATGTTTTTTCCCTCTAACTACTTCAGCATCCTGATTTTCATATAGCACACACATTCCTGTCATTCATTCTCAAGATTTTAAAAAATGTTCTATTTTTTTATTTCCAATATAAAAATATTTCAATTTTTTGAGTTTTCATTTTAGAGCTTTATGTCTGTAGCTCTACCCACCAGAAATTACCTCCACACTCACACATCTGCCTAAACCATAACCTATCCCCAACATCTTGCCATACTCAGCTGTATTTTCATTGAATTTCTAGCAGAGTTAGAAGCAATTCCACTTAGTCATACCTAGATGATTTGCTTCAAATCAAGACTCAACTCAAGCTTCTGTAAGTCTTCCCTGACCCTAGAGTTATTATTTAGTTGCCCTTCTTGTATTTACATAGTACCCAATCTATGCTGTTACGCTAACGTTTATCATATTGTAATTGGAAGACTGCAAATCTGTATCCAGAAACTCCTTCAGAAATTTATTATGACAGTAAACATTTATCCATATGGTAGAGTACCTAGTACTTGGAAGAAATCAGGAAATGACTTGATAATTTTTTAAAAATAGCAATGATATAGACAAACCTCTGGGAAATGTAATGAAAACAAAAGATATACCCATTTGAATGCAGAGTTCCAAAGAATAGCAAGGAGAGATAAGAAAGCCTTCCTCAGCAATCAATGCAAAGAAATAGAGGAAAACAATAGAATGGGGAAGACTAGAGATTCAAGAAAATTAGAGATACCAAGGGAACATTTCATGCAAAGATGGGCTCAATAAAGGACAGAAACGGTATGGACCGAACAGAAGCAGAAGATATTAAGAAAAGGTGGCAAGAATACACAAAAGAACTGCACAGAAAGATCTTCATGACCCAGATAATCACGATGGTGTGATCACTGACCTAGAGCCAGACATCCTGGAATGTGAAGTCAAGTGGGCCTTAGAAAGCACTACTACGAACAAAGCTAGTGGAGGTGATGGAATTCTGATTGAGCTATTTCAAATCCTGAAAGATGATGCTGTGAAAGTGCTGCACTCAATATGCCAGCAAATTTGGAAAACTCAGTACTGGCCACAGGGCTGGAAAAGGTCAGTTTTCATCCCAATCCCAAAGAAAGGCAACGCCAAAGAATACTCAAACTACCATAGAATTGCACTCATCTCATATGATAGTAAAGTAATGCTCAAAATTCTCCAAGCCAGGCTTCATCAATACATGAACCATGAACTTCCAGATGTTCAAGCTGGTTTTAGAAAAGGCAAAGGAACCAGAGATCAAATTGCCAACATCTGCTGGATCATCGAAAAAGCAAGAGAGTTCCATAAAAAATATCTATTTCTGCTTCGTTGACTATGCCAAAGCCTTTGACTGTGTGGATCACAATTAACTGGAAAATCCTGAAAGAGAAGGGAATAGCAGACTACCTGATCTGCCTCTTGAGAAACCTATATGCATGTCAGGAAGCAACAGTTAGAACTGGACATGGAGCAACAGACTGGTTCCAAATAGGAAAGGAGTACATCAAAGATGTATATTATCACCCTGCTTATTTAACTTATATACAGAGTATATCATGAGAAATGCTCAGCTTGAAGAATCACAAGAAGGAATCAAGATTGCTGGGAGAAATATCAATAACCTCAGATATGCAGATGATACCATTCTTATGGCAAAAAGTGAAGAAGAACTAAAGAGCCTCTTGATGAACATGAAAGAGGAGAGTGAAAAAATTGGCTTAAAGCTCCATATTCAAAAAACTAAATCATGGCCTCTGGTCCCATCACTTCATGGGAAATAGATGGGGAAACAGTGGAAATAGTGGCTGACATTACTTTGGGGGGCTCCAAAATCACTGCAGATGGTGATTGCAGCCATGAAATTGAAAAATGCTTACTCCTTGGAAGTAAAGTTATGCCCAACCTAGGGAGCATATTAAAAAAAGTCAAGAAATTACTTTGCCAACAAAAGTCCATCTAGTCAAGGCTATGGTTTTACCAGAGTCATGTATGGATGTGAGATTTGGACTATAAAGAAAGCTCAGCACCAGAGTTGATGCTTTTGAACTGTGGTGTTGGAGAAGACTTTTCAGAGTCCCTTGGTCTGCAAGGAGATCCAACCAGTCCATCCTAAAGGAGATAAGTCCTGGGTGTTCATTGGAAGGACTGATGTTGAAGCTGAAACTCCAATACTTTTGCCACCTGATGCGAAGAACTGACTCATTTGAAAAGACCCTGATGCTGGGAAAGATTGAGGGCAGGAGGAGAAGGGGACGACAGAGGATGAGACGCCTGGATGGCATCACCAACTCATTGGATATGAGTTTGGGTAAACTCTGGGAGTTGGCTATGAACCGGGAGGTGTGGTGTGCTGTGGTTCTTGGGGTCGCAGAGTCAGACATGATTGAGTGACTGAACTGAACTGAATGAAAACAAAAGAGTAAATTTGAATACAAAAATATGGAAATGGATAGATTATTTTTCTAGGCAAGAATGCTAGAATTGATTGCCACTTCCTTCTTCAGGGGATCTTCCTGACACAGGGATTGAACCCAGGGACTGAACTCTCAGATCCTGCCATATCGTCTTCATTGCCAATGCAGAATTTTTAACACTGAGCCACCTGGGAAGCCCATAGATATAGAGGAGATTTCGTTAATAATAAAGACATTCTTTAGGAAATAAATGGTTTGTGAGAATATAAAAACTATCAAAACTGGCACAAGAATAAAACTTAGAAAGACTAACAATCTTGAAGGAAATAGGAAATACTATGAAATTTCCTTTAAAAGTCAATAGACCTAGACAGTTAGTGGTAGAGTTCCTTTACACCAATGGTTCCCAATTGGTAAGTGTGTGTTTGGGGGATTTGACCCTAAGTGGGTAATTTGGAAATGTCTGGAGACATTTGGGTTTGTCACAATTTGGGGGTTGAGGGAGTGCTAATGACATTTCATGGGTACAGACCAGTGATGATGCTAAACATCTTACACTGCACAGGACAGATCTCACAACAAAGATTTATCCTTCTCAAAATGCCAGTAGTGCCAAAGCTGAGAAACCCTGCTGTACACTTCTAAAGAAAAAACAATTTATATGCTATATGCAACATGTGAACATATAAGAAAAGGAGGAGAGCTCCTCAAAGCAGCTTCTAATGCAAATATTACTCTGATACTCAAATATGAGAAAGATAATACCAAAAATATATAGGCCCCTGTAGATTGATTTTTTACATATATACACAGACACACACACACGTATGTGTATATCAACAAAAAAACAAGGATCAAATCTAGAGGTATATATAAAACATATGTAATAATGGGTTTTATTATTGGTAAGAACGCATGATATGAGATCTACCCTCTTAAATTCTTGAGTATACAATACAGTATTATTAACTATAGATAGTGTTATACATCAGATCTCTGGAAGTTGTTCATTTTGCATAAGTGAAACTTTTTATCTGTTAAACAGTAACTCCCAATTTCCATCCCCTTGGCAATGACCATTCTACTCTCTGTAAGTTTGACTGGCTTCCTCATATAAGTTGAATCATGTAGTATTTGTCCTTCTGCCTCTAGCTTACTCTAGTTTTCCAGGTTCACCCATGTTGTCACAAATGGTGGGATTTCGTCTTCTAAGGCTTAATAATATTACATTACATTTTTCTCTATCCACTCATCTGTCAGTGGACATTTAGGTCATTTCCATAACTTGGCTATTGTGAATTATGCTACAATAAACGGGAATGCAGGTATATACTTGAGATTCTGATTTTAATTCTTTTAGATAAATGCCAGGAGTAGGACTGGTGGTTAATATGAGAATTCTAATTTTAGTTTCTATATTTTATATACTTAAATATATTTATATATATTTAGTTTTTATGCTCTTGTCCATAATGGCTGCACCATTAAATTTCTACCACAACATAAAGTGGTTCTAATTTCTTCTCACCAACAACACTTGTTATCTTTTGTTTTTTTGATAGTAACTAAACTAACAGGTGTATATTATTTGTATGTTATTTGTATACCAAAGATTTTATACATTACTGAGATACAGTTATTATATAATGTTTGAAAATTTGCTAGTATAATTAATTATTGATACATCACTGCTGCTGCTGCTGCTAAGTCTCGTCAGTCATGTCTGACTCAGTGCGACCCCATAGATGGCAGCCCTAAGAAACTTTAATTCTTTTTTCAGTTAATTTTATTGTGGTTAAAAATATAACATCAAATGTACTATATTAACCATTCTTAAATGCACAGTTCAGTAGTATTAAGTACAGTCATATTGTTGTACAACACATCTCTACAACTATTCATCTTACAAAACTGAAACTCTATGCTCATTAAACACTAATTTTCCCTTCTTCCTACCCACAGCTTTTGGCAACCATCTTTCTACTTTTTGTTTTTATTATTTGACAAGCTAAGATATTTTACATGAATAGAAGTATCTAAAGGAAAGTATCTGTCCTTTCATTTTGTTTTGTTTTGGTTGCACCACCCAGCTTGTGGGATCTTAGTTCCCCTACCAGGTACTGAACCTGGGCCCCCAACAGAGAAAGCACTGACAGGACCACCAGGAAATTTTGAGTATCTGTCCTTTTGTAATTAGCTTATTTTACTTAGCATAATATCCTCAAAATGCATCCAAATTTAGCATGTGACAGGATTTCCTTCTTTTCTGAGGTTGTATTATATTCCATTGTGTATACATATATACCACATTTCCTTTTTTTCCAATTTTGCTGAAACCTAACTGACATTTAACATTGTGTAAGTTTAACATGTATGTGATGACACATTTGAATACTGTGAAATGATTACTATAGTGGGTTTAGTTAATACCTTCATCATATCAGATAATTATCATTTCTTTTGTGTGGTGAGAACATTTAAAATCTACTTTCTTAACAACTTTCAAGTATATAATACAGTATTGTGGCACAGTGGTAAAGAATATACCTGAGAATGCAGGAGACACAGGTTCAATCTCTGGGTCAAGAAGATCCCCTGGAGTAGGAAATGAAAACCCACTCCAGTATTCTTACCTGGAGAATCCCATGGACAGAGGATCCTGGTGTGCTACATTCCGTGGGGTTGCAAAGAGTTGGACACGATTGAGGGACTGAGGACACAAGTATAATCACCAGCCTGGAACTTTGTACCCTATGTCAAAATCTTCCCATTTTCCCTATCCCCAGTTCCTAGAAACCATACTCCCTTGATAGAACTTAATGATGGAGGCTGAGAGGCAATTAACAGGATCCATGTCCCTCTACTGTCCTTTGAGTGTGCTATCTGCTGCTATCCCAGCCTCTTTCCACCCCCTAACCCTCAGTTATGCAGCTCATGACTTAGGATTCTGGATACCGGGATACGATAAAAATAGGCCTCTTTGGCAATGTCCCATATATCTAGGCGAAAGCTCAGTTATGTTTTCACTTTCCCAAGCAGGAGAAATCACGGGCTGAGAAAGTGTTGCTTGGCACTGAGCTGTGCCACCTTTCGGGAGGGGTGATATGGATAAAGTCAAACTGGTGCCCTTGCTCTCCTCCAATGGGTCCAAAAATCATCTGGGTTTGTTTATTTGGTTGGTTTTTGGGGGAGTTTTGGCTCCAACTGTGTGTTGGAACTTCTCTGATGGAAACTAGGACTTCCACAAAAGCTCTCATCTGGACGTGATTGTCTAAGACAATGTTCTCCAGGGGTTTCTGTATGGTGATTGAGAGGGGCTGGAGCTAGTTCCTGAGTCACTGCAGTGTCCACAGCCAGGACTGAGGTAAATGCACAATTATTCAATGCATAGGTGAGTGAGATTCTTTCCAGTTCCCTTGGTGTATGGTGCTAGATCCCACAGTTCCCACAAAGACTTCTGTTTGTCCCTGCATAGGTACAGAATTGTTGATGTTGGAGAGGGGGGATACACTGCAGGATGTCTTCTTCAGCCATGTTGCTGACATCACCTCCATAGAAAATTTTAAAAGATGAGAAAATCTTCTCAATAAATAGAGAAAATATTTTTGGTAAAATTAAAAAAAAAAAAATGTTCCTGACAAAGTTTTTAGCAAATGAGAAATATAAAGGCACTAACATGATAAACCACAGACAACATCACAATTCTTTGTGGACCATCATAATATAGACAGACCCATTAGACTAAACAGTATTTGAGTAGAAGCCTGTATGAAAGGATAGAAGAAGCTATTAGAAAGTTTGGTAGAAGAGTATTCCAAGAAGAAAGAGAATAGCCAATGCAACAGCCTTAAGTGTGGCTAGAACAGTTAAGAAAAAGCCAAAAGATCAGTGTGGCAGAGTGTACTGACCAAGAGGAATAGATTTTATTCTGAGTACAATGGTCACCTGGGGAGGGTTTGAGCAGAGAGTAATATATGATCTATATTCAATTTATTCTGGTTTTCTTCTTTAATTAACAACACTACCAGTTAACCACAAAGGAAACATTGAAGGCATCTTCAGCAACCCCATGTACGTTACATGGTGTCAGCAAGGTTTGCTGATTCTGCTTCTCCAGTAACTCTTCTAAGTGGACCTTTCTTTTCAGTCCGTTGCTGCTGCTTATATTCATGCCCCATAATCTCTCATCTGGACCACTTCAATTACCTTCTTAATGGGTGTTATGCCGCCAATACAGACATCATGCTGATGAGCATTATCTTCTTGAAATACATAAAAGGTACTCCATTTCAAAAACTTCAATAACTAATACTTCACAAGAAAATCCAAGCTCTTTGGACTTCCCTGGCGGTCCAGTGGTTAAGACCTGTGCTCCCAATGTAGAGGGCATGGGTTCAATCCCTTGTTAAGGACTAAGATCCTGCATGCTGCATTACGTGGTCAAAAAAAAAAAAAAATCCAAGTTCTTTAACCTAACATTCTAAGCCCTTCTTAACCCCTGCTTGATTACCTGTACAGCTCCATTTCCCCCATCATACCAAGGATGTGAATCTCTTCTCTGGACTAATTGTTAATTTTTCAAACACTTCCACTGTTTCCTGCCTCTGGTCCTTTGCTTGTTTTGTTACCTTAATCTCTCTAGGACTGACTTTTGCACTGACAGTTTCTGAAAGTGTCTTACCATTTTTCTAATTATCAAGGAGTACAGCATCTTTCAAATGTTCTCCAAAGGAGACCTGTTTCACAGTATATTAAAAAAAATATTCTGTTCTTAATTATGTTTAGAAAACACTGGGGTAAAGAGGGTTGGCAGCTTTCTCTGCTGCAAAAACTTCAAAGATTCTAACATGTATTGACACATCAAGAAGGGTATTGAACAGATGATTTTCTATTTAAACCATGAAACTGTTAAAATCATGAAATAATTTTTTAAATGAAATATTATGTAGAACTAGTATTCTATGGGATGTATGTGGTGAAATAGAGAAAAGGTGATTTATTCTTCTCTTAAGTGATTCTCTTATTCACTTTGACTCTTTGAAAATGAATCAATGTTTCCATGGATTTAAACCTATGCAATGAAATGATAAGCCTCAACAAAGCTACAACCATCTCTAACATTTTTAAGTCACCAAAATTAATTCACATTTAATTTAAGAGAATTCCATTTCATAGCCCTCAGCAAGTTCAGTACAAAACCAATCTTAGACAGTAACCTCAGTTCAGTTCAGTTCAGTTCAGTCGCTCAGTCATGGCCGACTCTTTGTGACCCCATGAATCGCAGCACGCCAGGCCTCCCTGTCAAGGCTATGGTTTTTCCAGTAGTCATGTATGGATGTGAGAGAATTGATGCTTTTGAACTGTGGTGTTGGAGAAGACTCGAGAGTCCCTTGGACTTCAAGGAGATCCAACCAGTCCATTCTAAAGGAGATCAGTCCTGGGTGTTCTTTGGAAGTGCTAAGTCACTTCAGTCGTGTCTGACTCTGTGCAACCCCAGAGATGGCAGCCCACCAGGCTTCCCGTCCCAGGGATTCTCCAGGCAAGAACACTGGAGTGGGTTGCCATTTCCTTCTCCAATGCATGAAAGTGAAAAGTGAAAGTGAAGTTGCTCAGTCTTGTCCGACCCTCAGCGACCTCATGGACTGCAGCCTTCCAGGCTCCTCCATTCATGGGATCTTCCAGGCAAGAGTACTGGAGTGGGGTGCCATTGCCTTCTCCGGTTCTTTGGAAGGAATGATGCTAAATCTGAAACTCCAGTATGTTGGCCACCTCATGTGAAGAGTTGACTCATTGGAAAAGACTCTGATGCTGGGAGGGATTAGGAGCAGGAGGAGAAGGGGATGACAGAGGATGAGATAGCTGAATGGCATCACTGATTCGATGGACATGAGTTTGAGTGAACTCTGGGAGTTGATGATGGACAGGGAGGCCTGGCGTGCTGCGATTCATGGGGTCGCAATGAGTGGTACATGACTGAGCAAATGAACTGAAAGGAACTGAACTGAATGTTGAGGTTGGCATGTTCTGGCCAGTGAAATATAAGGAAAGTCTGCAGGGGCTGAAGGATTAGGGGGTTCCAGAAAAAAAAAATCTTCATGAGGATAGAGTAGTTCAGATTCAACTACTTTCTTCTTGCTTTTTTACATAACTGTAAAGGCAGGATGCTTAGAGCTGTGGCAGGCATCTTTTGTGCATGAAGGGAAAGCAAAGATATTCACAGAATAGAAGAGCCAGTCAATAGCCCTGAAATCATTTAGCTAGATTAACCTGAAATTGCCTATCCCCCAATTCCAGTTATGAGATTAACAAACACATTGTTTAAGCTACTTTTGGTTGGGTATTAGATCACTTGCTGAACTAATAAAACTAGATTTCACAAATGGGGCTTCCGCCTTGTTGTCATGCCAAGCCTTCATCTCATACCTAGTTTGGAAACCAGGATGCAACATGATTTTTATGTCAGAGCACCCTCTTCTGTTCACTATCAAGTATTTCAGTCCCTCCAGGTATGAGATTACACTGTCGTTCACTTATTTCATATTGTCTTCTTTATGCCAATATTTTTTCAACTCCTTTAAGCATTTTCAGATCTGGGAATACTGATCTGATATCCGTATGCAAATATGGATCACCATAACTTGTGCCAGTCTACCCTGGTTTCAAGCGAAATCTTGATTATACTTCCTACTGCTACAAGCTATCAGGGGCATGCTTGTCTATAGGATAAATTCCAATCACTCTCTTGCCAGGTGGAAGTCATGGATCACTGGTTTTTCAATATAGGGGAGTAGGTTTAAATTTTGGATGAATATTACAATCACCTTGGGAGCTTAAAAATCATCTAGTATCTGGGCCACACCCAAGAAAAATTAAATGAGAACCTCTGGGGCTGGGGCCCAGACATCATTCTTTTTTTAAAATACCCTAGTGATTCCACGTGCAGGCAGCATTGAGATGCATGGATTTAGGAGGTGTGAAATGCATGTTAAATGCAACTGGGAAATTCATTTAAACTATGATGCATCTCTCCCCAGTTATGTTGAAAACACTACCTTATAGGTCTGTCCTCCAACCTATCACCACAAACAACTTAAGGAAATTTGTTCTGTTACTTACTACACCACACCTATCAAATGAGCCAGAGCAGTGGTTGAAGAGTTCTGGGACTGTATTTGGTCAGGCAAGAAGCTGTCAGAAGTGAACAGCTAAAACTTCTCCTCTCTAGATTCAGGGAAACTCAAACTTTAAGGAGTCAAACTGAGGTCTGTTTGACTATAGAGAAGGTACTCATGACTACCACAGTGTTTTCCAAAATTGCTTGAAGATAAAAATGATCTATTGTACTTGTTATAGACTCCTAGGCCCCAACCCAGAACCTACAGAAGTAGAGTTTCCTGGGGGAAAGGTCTGGTAACTTATGTAAGTTAACAAGTTGTCCCAGGTGATTCTTAGCAAACACATTTTGAAACACTATATTACTGCATATTTTGCCAATTTTATCTGTTATAGATAACAGGATTCAACTTATCAGGGGTATAGTCAAACCCCAGAAGGTAGCACTGAATTCTGAGACTTGATAGAGGCCCTGAAAGCAATCAGAAAATTAAGTCCCCTTATTTAGAAAAATGTGTCCATTAAAGTGTGTGTATCTATCCTCATGATCTCTGCCAGACCCAACAGAGTCTGACTCACTGCTCCCTGAGCTGTTTCTGAGTCTACACATACCCCCTGCTCCCCTTGTACACAACTTGCCTGGAAACATCCTACTCAAACTGCGTCACAGAGCTGGCGGGCTTTGCTGAAGCACTGAAAATCACTATGCCACTCTTTCCATATCCCGTGCAATTGAAGAAGGCCAAGTGACCAGTTCCCTCATAGCTCAGTTGGTAAATCATCTGCCTGCAATGCAGGAGACCCAGGTTCGATTCCTGGGATGAGAAGATCCCCTGAAGAAGGATATGGCAACCTGCTCCTGTATTCTTGCCTGGAGAATCCCACTGCCAGGCTCCTCTGTCCATGTGATCGCAAGAGTCAGACACAACTTGGCGACTAAACCACCAACCACCATCAAGTGACTAGTTCTGCTAAACCAACTGTGGGCCAGTCATGTCCGACTCTTTGCAACCCCATGGACTGTAGCCTACCAGGCTCCTTTGTCCATGGATTTTCCAGGCAAGAATACTGGAGTGGGTTGCCATTTCCTTCTCCAGGAGATCTTCCTGACCCAGGGATCCAACCTGGGTCTCCCACATTGTAGGCAGAGGCTTTACCATCTGAGCCACCAGGAAATCCCTTTCACTTTCACTTTCATAGTGGTGGAAACAGTCACATAGTGCACAGTGCTTAAAATTAACCTATTACCTCATTTCAGCAATTCTAAAATATGTTGGAAATGTATTGCTGGAATGTATTGGAAATTGCCTGGAAATGTTTGCTGTGGTTTGTTGTTGTTGTTCAGTCTCTAAGTCGTGTCTGACTCTTTTGCATCTCCATGGACTGTAGACGGCCAGAGTCCTCTGTCCATGGGATTTCCCAGGCAAGAGTATTGGAGTAAGACTGAACTGGAGTAAGACTTTTTCACCTTAAAAAAAAAAAAAAAAAAGAGTACAAGAGTGGATTGCCATTTCCTTCTTCGGGAGCTCTTCCCAACCCAGGGATCGAATCCATGTCTCCTCCTTGGCAGGTAGATTGTTTACCACTGAGACACCTGAGCCCACTTGCTGTGGTTACTGTTGAGTTTTAATAGTATATAGCTTGGTCTCAAGTCAGCACTTAGTCATTACTTATCCTTTAAGAAATATTATATTCTACATGGAAGTTATTTTGGAGAATTGTCTGGTATAACAGTCGGCTCTGACACACAGACTCAGCTACACAAATTCCTTTCAAGGAATTTGTCAGAATTTGGAATCATCTGAGCTTCTCAGAGCACAGTTCTTGTCTCTTGTGGTATTATTCAATACATATCCCTGTGTTTAAGCAGTGGATATCAAATAAACCATTATAGCACAGTAATTGTGAAGACAGACTTAGAACCTGAGTTATTCCAAATCTCTCATTCTGTGCGACAATGGACATTTTAATTTTTGTTCAAAACTTTTTTTGACTGCAGAAATACTGAAAGGCTCATGGAATCAATCCTAAAGGAACAAAGACATGGATAGTATTATAATCTCCACAATTTACTGTGAAACTATATTTTTAAAATCTATACCAAACTTATCCTTATATTTAAGATGTTTCCTGATTATGTGTAAAGCTGCCATTTATTATTTAAGTTTTAAAATTGAAGCTAACAAACGTTATTCTTGAATAAACTATAAGTAAGCATAAATATGAGAAGATTGATTTTGATGAATCATTGGCAAAATTGAAAAATCAAAGTCACAAACTACAACACTGTTTTTGGTTGTTATATATTACTGGATCATACCAATATGTAGCTGTAATTTCTCCCTCTTTTCAAAAGTTACGCTTGTATAAAAATAAAGTATTAATCCATTATTTTACAATAAAATGTTTTACTTTTTATTTATTTTGACTTGATATGAAAATCACAAAAAACAAGTTCACTGGTTGCTTTATTTCCTGGCCATTTTTCTTATTGTTTTTATGCAATGATTACTACTTAAAATAGTTTCAAAATTATCCAATTCAGGTATTAAAAATACTAGGTAAGCCACTGCTGTGAGCAGGAGTAAAATGCATTGTCCCTCTTGAGGTGGGAAGTGAAAAGCCTTTGCTTGGTTTTAGCCCTTAGTATGATCACAGAGGAGAAGGCAATGGCACCCCACTCCAGTACTCTTGCCTGGAAAATCCATGGACGGAGGAGCCTGGTGGGCTGCAGTCCATGGGGTTGCTAAGAGTCGGGAACGACTGAGCGAGTTCCCTTTCACTTTTCACTTTCATGCATTGGAGAAGGAAATGGCAACCCACTCCAGTGTTCTTGCCTGGAGAATCCCAGGGATGGGGAAGCCTGGTGGGCTGCCGTCTCTGGGATCGCACAGAGTCGGACATGACTGAAGCAACTTAGCAGCAGCAGCAGCATGATCATAGAGGCTTCTTGTTGAGAAGGCAGAGCCACAGGATGGAAACCAACTGGCTCCCTGAAGTACTTCTGGAATGGAACTGGTCTGCAGAGTACATGGAGCATATGTAAATGAGATGAACATATGTGAATAAGAATACATGTATGTGCTAAGCCACTGAAATTTCAGGATTTGTTTGTTATTACAGCAAAGCCCAGACAATCCTGATAGATAGCTGAAGGACATCCCTTTCTCAAGTAGGAAGATATCGGCAGGTTTAGTGTGCCAAAGCAAGGAAAACAACTCAATTTTTCATTTTCTTTGAGCAAGTCCGGAAGAGAAAATACTACTCAAAAAACATAATTGCATTACACAGGTATGTTTTAAGCATAAGAACTGCAAAGTTTTTGCTTATTATTAACCCTCAGTTTTGTGTTGGCCTGAGAAAATGATACCTCATCCATCCAGAATCATTCAGAATCATTCATTTAGAACCATTCTAAAAAGAGGATTTCCACATTGGGGGAGAGGATGTGCATCTAGCTCTAGAGATCAGGTTGGTGATCAACAAACTGTCATCCTCCCAAGTTTTTAACCACTCATTGGGTGACTTTGACCAAATCACATTCATGCCCTAAGGCTTTAAGGAGCTTTGCTGCAATTCATTTAAGCAGCTTTCCTGCAAAGGAAACCAAATAGACTAATTTAAACATGATTTATTGGGAGGTACTAGGATAACTCACCAAATTAAAGGAAAATAGATAATCCAATCTTGGGAAGGATGGGAATTAGATTAGCAGTTTTCATTCCAATCCCAAAGAAAGGCAATGCCAAAGAATGTTCAAACTACTGCACAATTGCACTCAT
The DNA here is from genome assembly GCF_055505025.1 of Bos grunniens. Classification (NCBI taxonomy): domain Eukaryota; kingdom Metazoa; phylum Chordata; class Mammalia; order Artiodactyla; family Bovidae; genus Bos; species Bos grunniens. The sequence goes on along the minus strand of NC_141194.1, from coordinate 116,898,255 downwards.
TTCACATGCTAGTAAAGTAATGCTCAAAATTCTCCAACCCAGGCTTCAGCAGTATGTGAACCGTGAGCTTCCAAATGTTCAAGCTGGTTTTAGAAAAGGCAGAGGAACAAGAGATCAAATTGCCAACATCTGCTGGATCATGGAAAAAGCAAGAGAGTTCCAGAAAAACATCTATTTCTGCTTTATTGACTATGCCAGTCTTTGACTGTGTGGATCACAATAAACTGTGGAAAATTCTGAAAGAGATGGGAATACCAGACCACCTGACCTGCCTCTTGAGAAACCTGTATGCAGGTCAGGAAGTAATAGCTAGAACTGGACATGGAACAACAGACTGGTTCCAAATAGGAAAAAGAGTACTTCAAAGCTGTATATTGTCCCCCTGCTTATTTAACTTATACGCAGAATACATCACCAGAAACGCTGGGCTGGAGGAAGCACAAGCTGGAATCAAGATTGCTGGGAGTAATATCAGTAACCTCAGATATGCAGATAACACCGCCCTTATGGCAGAAAGTGAAAAAGAACTAAAGAGCCTCTTGATGAAAGTGAAAGAGGATAGTGAAAAGTTGGCTTAAAGCTCAATATTCAGAAAACTAAGATCATGGCATCCGGTACCATCACGTCATGGGAAATAGATGGGGAAACAATGTCAGACTTTATTTTTGGGGGCTCCAAAATCACTGCAGATGATGACTGCAGCCATGAAATTAAAAGACGCTTACTCCTTGGAAGGAAAGTTATGACCAACCTAGATAGCATATTAAAAAGCAGAGATATTACTTTGTCAATAAAGGTCCATCTAGTCAAGGCTATGGTTTTTCCAGTAGTCATGTATGGACGTGAGAGTTGGACTATAAAGAAAGCTGAGAGCCGAAGAATTGATGCTTTTGAGCTGTGGTGTTGGAGAAGACTCTTGAGAGTCCCTTGTACTGCAAGGAGATCCAACCAGTCCATCCTAAAGGAGAGCAGTCCTGGGTGTTCATTGGAAGGAGTGATGTTGAAGTTGAAACTCCAATACTTTTGCCCCCAATGCAAAGAACTGACTCATCTGAAAAGACCCTGATGCTGGGAAAGATTGAGGACAGGAAAAGAAGGGGACGACAGGATGAGATGGTTGGATGGCATCACCGACTCAATGGACATGAGTTTGGGTAGACTCTGGGAGTGCTGTGTGCTGCAGTTCATGGGGTTGCATAGTCGGACACACTGAGTGACTGAACTGAACTGAATGGGCTTTCCCTGTGGCTCAGTGGTAAGGAATCTGCTTGCAGTGCAGGTGACCAGAGTTCGATCCCTGGATCTGGAAGATCCCTTGAAGGAGGGCAAAGTGACCCACTCTCTATTCTTGCCTGGAGAACCCATGGACAGAATTGCCTGTTGGGCTACAGTCCATAGGGTTGCAAAGAGTCAGACATGACTGAAACGACTTCCCATGCATGCATACATGCAGAATAGCTCAAAAGGAACTCATGAAGTTCCTCTCCAGGGTACTGCTATCTGTTGACTTACTTCTAGCCACTGTCTATCTCTGTATACCTCTATGCACAATATACATTCCTGAGACAGAGAATCTCCTTGGCCCATCAAGTCATGTGCTCAGCCTAGAGATCCTAGAAACTAGTCTAGTGTCCCAGCCTAGTTGTCAAAGGGACATAGGGAGCAGGGGAGGTTTGCAGGGCAACAGAAAGTAATTGAACTGCATCAGGGCTTAGATAGATAGATACATAGATAGCAAATATTACATATGGCATACATGCTATATATTATATATGACACATATATGGTATGTATATATGCACACACATACATTGTATGTGTGTTTGTGCATGTAAGTATTTGGAACTGTTTAATCAAATGAAAACTTATATGGAAGTTTTCCCACTGACCTGGGAGGTCAGTGGCCTCCCAGTCACTTAAAAAAAAAAAAAAAAAAGCAACTGAAAACTACTTGACTGGATTTGTCCAATATCCTTTCAAGTGTCATGTTATTTTAACCATTTTGATGAAAATCTTTCTGACTTAGAGTTTTCTGTTTCTTTAATATGTCCAAGTCTATTTTTAGAAGATCCAGGGTCATGCTTGTGAGCATAAGAGACTGTCACGGACTATAAGAATGCAGTGTTTTTGCTTCCTCCTTTGAGCCCTGGATGTCAACTGTCACTACTGCTGTCAGTATGTCTGGCTCATGTACTGTTCAACTTACCTTCAATGTGCTGTTTCTGTGGACTCATGAGCTAAATAACAAACTGTTAAGAGTTTAGGGGAGGAAAAGATGGAATTAATGTCCTGAAAACTGCCTGAACTTATAAGAACATCTATATCTTAGTGCCACTGTCATTATATATTAACCATGTGATTGTGAGCACACAACTTTCCCTCCTTGGCCTCTGTCTCTTGCAGTGCAGGTTATATTAACTGTGCCTGGCACAGTGCCTGGCATATGGTAGCTCCTCAAAGCATATAATTGAGTAGAATCTCAGATCATTTTAGTTCTATGAGTCGATGATTTTATATGCCAAAATGTTTACTTTGGCTATTATGATTGCAATATGTCTAAAACTGACCATAAAGTTTGCTAAGTTCTTACTTTAAATTTCTATTGATGTGGGCAACTAACATCTAATGATCACACGCAACATGTAATATATTTTGTATATAAGATAGTAAATACATTTTCTTATTTAAATCTAAGACTATGTGAGAAAAGTGGTATTATTCACATTACAAGATAAGAAGAGTGAGGTTCAGGGACCTGAACCGATTTTTCTCTACATCCAAGGTCTTAGGAAGTATGGGTAGACCTCATTCTTTAACTTGCAGCAAGTCTGCAGAAACAAAATTAATAATATATGTGAAGGGGATTTCAAAAGTGAAAATGAAATAAAAACAGAGGGTAATATCATCATAATTACTCTTATTATATGTGAGATTGTAAATTAAGACAGGAAACTTTCTTGAGTGATGGCCTGAGGGGCTCTACTATAAAATAAGGGCATAGGACTATCTGAGGACTCTCTGACAACTAAGTTTTCTTAGACTCTCATTTATTTTTGTGTCTAAGGAAGCTGAAAGACCCCAGAGAGCCACTTCTGTGTTTACAAAAGACCGTGTACAAATATGCAAGTCCTGCCTGCAACCTACTTATTTCCATCATGCACACTACATCTGGAGGACACCTCAGCAATAAGAAGAAAATGACAAATCATGCTCCATCCTCTGCCAACAGCCTCTGACAGATATGGTGACACTGTGCTCAAATAATCAACTAATCAAATTCATTGGAACTGAGTTAATTTGAAGTTTGCAACAAAATCACCTCTGGCAAAAATTAATTTTGCCAAACTACTCCACATTGAAATTACTTGCAAGTAAGCCCTAATTTGGCCATTTTTGTCTACCCTGAGAGATCTCCCTAACATTTGAATCTTGGAGAGCAGAAGATGTACTAAAAATCTTTCCTTCAACAGCTGGCTTGGGCTCTTTATACAAATGACTGCATGTCTGTAACAGGAAGGAAAAGAGCAGAGTACAACTTCTGAAACAGTGACATAGCCCAGGGACACAACATAAACCGACTAGAATCAAATGCATCCAAAATGGCAAACAAGTCCTTGGTCCTCAATCAGCAAGCTAAATGACACTCCCAGAGGCACCATGACAGTTACAGGCACTGTCAAAAGACCAAGGAGCTGGTTGTAGTCCAATTCCTGGAAATCTCCACCCCTTCCCACTCATTAGCATATGAAATTACCCAGCCTATAAAAACGAACCACAGCACATTTCGCAGCCACACTCACCCTCTGTGATGGACCACATTCTATTGTGTGTGGAGTGTGCTTCTCTCCAAATCTGAATAAATCCACTTCTCACCTATCACTTTGTCTCTCACTGAATTCTTTCTGTGATGAGACATCAAGAACCTGAGCTTCATTAGGTTCTGAAATTAGGCATCTTGGGTTTTGGCTGGGTTCGAGTCCCAGCCATGTGGATTCAAATTCCAATCTGAGGTAAAGAGTTTCATTGCCCCCACTGGTGACCTGATGGCATGCAAAGGCTGGAGATAACTTTTGCTATGTAATTTTTTAAAACCATGCTGCAACCTTTTTCTATACCTGTACTGTCCAATATGACAACCCCAAGCTCTCCAAATGTGGCTAATTCAAAGCAAAATGTGCTCTAAGTATAAAATGCACATCAGATTTCAAGACTAAGTAAAAAAAAAAAAAATGAATGCAAGGTATCTCACTGATACATGTTTTTGGTTATACTGATTACATGTTGTAATGGTAATACTTTACAGATATTGCACAAAATAAACTGTGTGTGTGTTAGTTGTTCAATCGTGTCTGATTCTTTGTGACCCCATGGACTATAGCTTTCCAGGTTCCTCTGTCCATGGAATTCTCCAGGCAAGAATACTGGAGTGGGTTTCCATTTCTACATCATTAAAATATTTCATTTATTTTATTTTATTAATTTCATTTCTTTTTAATTTTTAATGTGGCTATCAGACAATTTATTTTTTTTATTTTTTTTAAATTTTATTTTATTTTTAAACTTTACATAATTGTATTAGTTTTGCCAAATATCAAAATGAATCCGCCACAGGTATACATGTGTTCCCCATCCTGAACCCTCCTCCCTCCTCCCTCCCCATACCATCCCTTTGGGTTGTCCCAGTGCACTAGCCCCAAGCATCCAGTATCGTGCATCGAACCTGGACTGGCAACTCATTTCTTACATGATATTTTACATGTTTCAAGGTCATTCTCCCAAATCTTCCCACCCTCTCCCTCTCCCACAGAATTGCATATGTGGTTCACATTATTTTTCTATTGGGCAGGGCTGCTATAGAATAATGTATACCTACTTGCCTTATTTAAACTTATTACTTTTGTAGGACAAACACAGCCTTCTAAGAACAAAATCCAAAGTCAAAGAAAACAAAAGTATATCCCCAATATCTTGGTATACATAAAGGAGCTTTGCAATGGAAAAAACAAGCAAATAGGCTGGTGTATGAAAACCAAAACCTGCCACGTAATATTTTGTATAATAAAGAGCATTTACTTATCATGAACCTGCCATTGTGTTCATCCTGCTATTTAAATGTGTCCAGAAGAAAATAGGAAAAAAAAAGTATTATTTGACCTAACTAGTATTGCTCATAGAAAATTCTTTTTTAAATTGACTTTTACTTAAGATTCTGGAATCATTTTTACCTTAATTTATAAAATAAGAGATGAGTTAGTGTCAACCCATTCCTTTTTTATATGATGAGATGGAGAAGTAGACAAAGTAAGCAAATGACTCAATATTACCTAGTTAATAAATGATAGAGACACAATCTCTTTTCAGTTCTGTACCCAATCCGAATTTTTTCTTATCAACATGGCACACTTAGAAACTATTTCTCAGTTATTCTTTTTATTACCATAGAAACATAAGCTTAGTTGTTTCAAGAACATCAAAGAGTTGAAAACGAACAACCAACTAATTTTCTCTCATAAAATTCATGTCAAAAAGTCCTCTCATTGTACAATATATGGATAGGACATGAAATACAAAGAATTTTCACACGATTAGACATAGACTTGGAAGTAGCCTGGATAGCATTCTTTCCTGCTGATTCATAGCCTGCAATTCTAATGGGAACAGTGCAAATGTAGTATGTCTGTTTTGCTTGCCTTTTAAAATTTAAATGCATCTTTCTCCTCAAAATGCTGAGATTGTCAAGGTGTATGACCCTTTTCTGCCTGACAGTCAAATGAATTTAAAACATCTGCACAGATAAAAGCATACATTTCTTGTTTCCAAATTACTTGAGTGGATCTAGGTTGCATTAATTCATTAATTTTAATATGGTAGCTCTACTGGTAAAGAACCCACTTGCCAATGCAGGAGACATAAAAGAAGTGGTTCAATCCCTGGGTCGAGAAGATCCTCTGGAGGAGGAAATGGCAACCCATTCCAGTATTCTTGCCAGGAGAAGCCCATGGACAGAGGAACCTGGCGGGCTACAGTCCATAGTGTTGCAAAGAGTCAGACACAACTGAAGCAACGTATTATGCACAATTGTGATATCATTGGTCAGTGAATTAATGAAGTCCCTATGCCCAGAAATCTTAAACTTTCCAAAAGTGAGTGTTTTTCCTTTCCAATAGTGTATTTCTTTTATTCTTCTGAATAAATCTACCATTTATATCTATAATTTTGACATATTTCAAGAATACAGAAACTACAAATAATATAGAACCCAAGTTATCATTATTGTTGTTCAGCTACTAGGTCATGTCCAACTCTGCAATACCATGGACTGCAGCACACCAGGCTCCTCTGTCCTCCACTGTCTCTTGGAGTTTGGTCAAATTCATGTCCATTGAGTTGGTGACACTATCTAACCATCTCATCCTCTGCCACCCCTCCACCTTTTGCCTTCAGTCTTTCCAGCATCAGGGTCTTTCCCAAGGAATCAGTTCTTCACATCAGGTCGCCAAAGTATTGCAGCTTCAGCTTCAGCATCAGGTCTACCATTGAACACCCAGGACTGATCTCCTTTAGGCTGGACTGCTTTGATCTCCTTGCAGCCCAAGGGACTCTTAAGAGTCTTCTCCAACACCATAGTTCAAAAGCATCAGTTCTTCGGTGCTCAGCATTCTTTATGGTTCAACCCTCACACCTATACATGACTACTGAAAAAACCATAGCTTTGACTAGAAGTGATAGTCCTTCATTGGAAAAGTGATGTCTCTGCTTTTTAATATGCTATCTAGATTGGTCATAGCTTTTCTTCCAAGGAGCAAGCATCTTTTAATTTCATGGCTGCAGTCACCATCTGTGGTAATTTTGGAGCCCAAGAATACAATGTTTTCAGTTAGGAGTGGAATTTGTAGGTCATATGGTAGTTCTATGTTTAAATTGTAAGTAGCCATCAAAGTTGTTTTCCACAGTAGCCACTCCATTTTAAATTCTCACCAGCAATGTACAAGTGTTCCAATTTTTCCACGTCCTTGCCAATATTTGTGATTAATATTATAGCCATCCTAGTAGGTATGACGAAGAAGGCAATGGCACCCCACTCCAGTACTCTTGCTTGGAAAATCCCATGGACGGAGGAGCCTGGTAGGCTGAAGTCCATGGGGTTGCTAAGAGTCGGACACAACTGAGCGACTTCACTTTCACTTTTCACTTTCATGCATTGGAGAAGGAAATGGCAACCCACTCCAGTGTTCTTGCCTGGAGCATCCCAGGGACGGGGGAGCCTGGTAGGCTGCCGTCTATGGGGTTGCACAGAGTCAGACATGACTGAGTGACTGAACTGAACTGAACTGAATAGGATTCAGTCATCTTCAAAATTATCTTGGATCTCATCGGTTCTTTTTATTTGCTGGGCATTTTTGTTTTATGTTGACTGAGACATGTGGGATCTTAGTTCCCTGACCAGGGATCAAACTTATACTCCTGCAGTGGATGCTCAGAGTCTTAATCACTGGATCTCCAGGGAAGTTCCCACTGGCTCTTTTTAATTTCAAATATTAGTGTATGTTTAATAAATACAATGTACTTACTATGTGACAAGTTCTCTTCAATGTGCTTTAAAAACAGTAACTCATTTGTTCTTGGCAGCAAGCAACACTTATGGTACTATTATTATCATCTGCATTTTATGGATAAAGAGACTGAAAGCACAGAGATGTTAATTAATTGCCCAAGGTCACCCAGCTTTTAAGTGAGAGGTTGGATTTGAAGCCAGTCAGTCTGGCTCCAGAGTATGTGATCTTAATCACTATGCAGTGTTCTCTCTCATGTGAATTTTTCAATATCCATGAAACAAATCCAATTATAAATTTAATTAAAATTGCACTGAATTCATATATTAATTAGGCCAGAATTAATATTATTTGATAGTCTTCACATGTACAAACTAGAAATAATTTTCCAGTTACTGACTGTGGCATGTGCTACTGGTTCCTTTAAAATAGCCATACTGCTTTCTTCCTAAGCAACAAAATTCCAATTTTGTTCAGGATAGCAATGCCCTTAGGGAAAAATGTACATTTCACAGCCTCCTTGCAGGTAAGGAGAGCTATGTAACATAGCTCTGGCCAATAAAATATAAGTGCAAGTTGCTGGGCAAGATTTCCAGGAAAGCTCTTTGAAAAAAGTCAGACTCTACTGGCACAGACTCTATGGACATGAGTTTGAATAAGCTCTGGGAGTTGGTGATGGACAGGGAAGCCTGGCGTGCTGCAGTCCGTGGGGTCACAAAGAGTCAGACACGACTGAGCGAATGAACTGAACTGGCACCAACTTTTGTTCTGCTTCATTCTTCCCTTTCTTCAAGTTGATGCTATGCTGGATATTGAGCAGCCATCCTTTGAATATGAGGATGATAAAAGTCATATGATTGTAGAATGGAAAGCTTAAGGTAGTGTAGGTTCCAGAAAGCATTATGGAGTCAGTGTACTAGGCCTAATCAACCTTCTCCAGAGTTCATTTTATAGGAGATGACTAAAAGATTTGCCTTCACTTTTTTTTAAATTAGTTCACTCAATGTGTCCTGTCATTGATCACCTGAACACAATCCCTAACTGATACAAAAAATTTTCTTTTATGGCCTGTGAGAATTAATTTCATGCATTAATTTGACTGGGCTAAGGCATGCCCAGAGATCTGGTAAATATGTTATTTCTCAGTGTGTTTGTAAGGGAGTTTTCCAAAGAGATTAGCATTTGAAACAGTAGTCTGAGTAAAGAAGAATGTCCTCAAACAAATGTGGTAATCTTCATCCAATACCTTGAAAGCCTGAAGAGAACAAAAAGATGAAGCAGAGGTGAATTTGCTCTCTGCTTGAGCTGGAACATACATCTTCTCATGTCCTCAGGCATTTGGACTCTTAGTTCTCAAACTTTGGGACTTGCACTGGGCTTAACACTGTAAGGATCTCAGGCCCTTAGGCCTGGGCTGCAACTATACTGTCAGCTCCTCTGAGCCTCCAGCTTACATGCCACAGATAATGGGGCTTAGCTTCCATAATCATGTGAGCCAATCCCTCCAATCCTGGAGAAGGAAATGGTAATCCACTCCAGTATTCTTGCCTGGAGAGTCCAATGGACAGAGGAGCCTGGCCAGCTACAGTCCATGGGGTCGCAAAGAGTCAAACATAACTGAGTGACTAACACAACAACAATCTCTAGAAATAAATTTCTTTGTATATGTATTCCATTACTTCTATTTCTCTGGAGAATCCTAATACACTGCCTTCAATAATGTTTGTAATTTTCTCCATAAAATCTTTCAAACTTTTTTTAGATTTATTACTAGGTGCTTATAATGTTTTGTTGTTACAAATAGGACCTTTTTATTATGAGAGCTTCAAATTCAGTTCAGTTCAGTTCAGTTCAGTCGCTCAGTCGTGTCCAGCTCTTTGCGACCCCATGAATCACAACACACCAGGCCTCCCTGTCCATCACCACCTCGTGGAGTTCACTCAAACTCACGTCCATCAGGTCTGTGATGCCATCCAACCATCTCATCATCTGTTAGCCCTTTTCCTCCTGCCCCCAATCCCTCCCAGCATCAGAGTCTTTTCCAATGAGTCAACTCTTCACATGAGGTGGCCAACGTACTGGAGTTTCAGCTTTAGCATCATTCCTTCCAAGAACACCCAGGGCTGATCTCCTTTAGAATGGACTGGTTGGATCTCCTTGCAGTCCAAGGGACTCTCAAGAGTCTTCTCCAACACCACAGTTCAAAATTTGTTGGTGCTCAGCTTTCTTCACAGTCCACCTCTCACATCCATACATGATCACTGGAAAAACCATAGCCTTGACTAGACGGACTTTTGTTGGCAAAGTAATGTCTCTGCTTTTATAACTTTCCCTCCAAGCAGTAAGCATCTTTTAATTTCATGGCTACAGTCACCATCTGCAGTGATTTTGGAGCCCCAAAATATAAAGTCTTACATTGTTTCCACTGTTTCCCCATCTATTTCCCATGAAGTGATGGGACCAGATGCCATGATCTTCGTTTTCTGAATGTTGAGCTTTAAGTCAACGTTTTCACTCTCCTCTTTCACTTTCATCAAGAGGCTTTAGAGTTCCTCTTCACTTTCTGCCATAAGGGTGATGTCATCTGCATATCTGAGGTTATTGATATTTCTCCCAGCAATCTTGATTCCAGCTTGTGTTTCTTCCAGCCCAGCGTTTCTCATGATGTACTCTGCATAGAAGTTAAATAAGCAGGGTGACAATATACAGCCTTGACGTACTCCTTTTCCTATTTGGAACCAGTCTGTTGTTCCATGTCTAGTTCGAACTGTTGCTTCCTGACCTGCATATAGGTTTCTCAAGAGGCTGGTCAAGTGGTCTGGTATTCCCATCTCTTTCAGAATTTCCCACAGTTTATTGTGATCCACACAGTCAAAGGCTTTGGCATAGTCAATAAAGCAGAAATAGATGTTTTTCTGGAACTCTCTTGCATTTTCAATGATCCAGAAGATGTTGGCAATTTGACCTCTGGGTCCTCTGCCTTGTCTAAAACCAGCTTGAACATCTGGAAGTTCATGGTTCACGTATTGCTGAAGCCTGGCTTGGAGAATTTTGAGCATTACTTTACTAGCATGTGAGATGAGTGCAATTGTGTGGTAGTTTGAGCATTCTTTGGCATTGCCTTTCTTTGGGATTGGAATGAAAATGAATGGTATTGGAGCTTCATATTGGCTGATGCTAATTCACTATACAGCAAAGTTATAAATTATTTCAAATATTTTATCCCAAAACATTACTACTTTCTTTTTACTTCTAATAATTGGTAGAGGCCACCAAAATTTCTGTGTACATAATTTTTACCTGTATGAATAAAATCACTTTTATTTCTTCCTTTTTATTCTTTCTTCTCTCTTACATTTTAAAAACTTTTCATCCTCTTATTGGGATAATTAGGCCTTCCATTACAATGTTGAATAACATTTTTTTTTTTTTTGGTAGATTCCCTTTACTAGGTTAAGGCAATCTATTTGTGGTATATTAAGAGTTTTTTGTTTTTTTTTTTCCCCCCTTAATCATGAATGGGCATTATGTTTGATCAGATGGTTTCCTATATGTACTATTGTTTTTTTTCTCTTAATCTTTTAATCTGTTAGCATGGTGACTTAAAATGACATTTTAGAGGCTGAAATGTACCAAAGGCTTTGGACAGATGGCAAGCTTCCTCCTGCTTTCACAATATCCTTAGGGCACTAGTGAAAGGTATTGTAGTCTATTTTATCAGATGGGAAAGTTCTTGAAGGCATTTTGTTTCATGGAAGAGTTTCTCTTCCTCTGTTTCATGGAAAGAGTTTCTCTTCCTCTGGTAGATTCTGGGTCACATGTCTTGCACCCATTTGTGTTAGAAATGTACCTTCCTACTAAAGCATATATGGAAGATTGAGAACTTTATAGGCCACTGCAGTATCTGCTGCTGCTGCTGCTAAGTCGCTTCAGTTGTGTCTGACTCTGTGCGACCCCATAGACGGCAGCCCACCAGGCTCCCCCGTCCCTGGGATTCTCCAGGCAAGAACACTGGAGTGGGTTGGCATTTCCTTCTCCAATACTGCAGTATCAGCTCATATTTAATTTAATACCAAACTTTAAAAGTATCTCTAAATTTCTAGTACTTGGAGTGTTTTTAACTTACCAAAAAATAAATTTTTGTTGTGGTATATTAATTTCATATTCCTATGTGTTTGCCTCAGGGCAAACTAAGCCCATGCACCCCAACAACTGAGCCCACATGCTGCACTACTGAAGCTGGTGTGCCTAGAGCCTGTGCTCCACAAGAGAAGCCACCACAATGAGAAGCCTGCACACCACAACTAGAGAGTAGCCCTTGCTCATCACAATTAGAGTGAGCCCTCACATAGTAATGGAGACCCAGTGCAGCTAAAAATAAAATACATAAATTGAAAAAAATGTGTATGTCAAATATTTTAAAAGCATTACCTCTTCTTATTCTAATCAAAACTCAGTGAGATAGATATTGCCATCCTATGTGATAGAAAAAGAAGATGAGTTTCAAAAATATTGAACCACCTGTTCTCTAAAACCAGATCTGTGTGTCTCCATAGCTGTATTCTTTTAATAAACATATCTTGCAACAGGAACATTTTATTTTATTTTCTGCTTAAAGTACCCAAGTGCTGTTATCAGTAACTCACTTTAAGTGGAATTGGGAGTCATTATTCCTGAGTTATATATTTTGCTAAATTTCATCAAGTATTTTCATAATTAAAATTAATTAAATTCAGAAGCTATATTCCTCGTGGTCTTTGATACTTAGAATTTTATCTCTTATCTTTCCATGAAGTAAAAGAATGGATGGGATATAGATCATATTCCTGGATGTTCCTGATAAGAGTCAGGGTCTTACAGGAGGGTTTGTAGCTTAATTCATAGTCCAGTTCTCCCATGTCACTATCAGGTTAATTTTTGTTTGAGGTCTGTCAGACTGAGTCTCTGGTACTAAAGCTGAAAGCACTGGAGAGTGGTCCTCAGAGGGGAGTTTTGCCCTTTCACTGCTCAGAGCTAGATTCTTTCTGCACAGTCAAACAAAAAGGCTGGAGGTAAAGAATACAGAGCAGCAAGATGGATGAAAAGCACATTTCAGTTAAGATTTTGTCTTTTCAGAAACTTCAAACAAAATAACTTTTCATGATTTTTTAGAAAGACTTGACACTTAAGATGTATTTTTACTTACAGAACAGAACTATATAAAGCAAAAAATACCAAAATTAATTTAAGTTTTAGAGAGAGAAGAGAAGGAAAACTTTTAATTGGAAAAACAATAAAAAATGAAAAATGTCAATTTTAAAAATAAACATTAAGGGAAATAAAATAAATTCAATCAAGAATATGGCACAATGATCTGATTAATATTATAGCCATCCTAGTAGATATGAGGCTGCTCAGATGATGGTAGAGTGAACTGGTACATAATAATTCAAGAATAAATCTAAATGTTGCCTCTTATATATGTTATCTGTGACTTTTAGCTAGCTTTAGTAATCTCAGCTAAATCAATTGTTCAGTGGTTTACTAACACCAGCATCAAATCTAAAGGGTATTTGTAAGAATTAAATTGGATGATATATGCACGATGTTCTTCTTTACTCCACTGTAAGCAACTGATAAATGTTTTTCTTACACCCTTTCCCTCTACTTAGTGTAAACAAATACTTTAACAAATAAGACAGCATAGTATAATTGACAGAACACCTGAATTGAATTTAGAAGAACTGATAAATGACCTTGGGAAAGTCAGTTCACCTCTTTGACCTCAGATTTGGACAATTCCATGGACTGAAGAGCCTGGTGGGCTACAGGGTAGCCCTGGGGTAGCAAAGAGTCAGAAACAACCGAGTGACTAATACACACATATCTTAGCAGAACTGTTGGGAATATCAGATAAAAGAAAGCAAACTATCTAAACTCTAATTCTATCCCCAACTCCTTCCCACCCACCACCATAAAAAAGATGAAATATTATAGGATAGATTACAGCAGAAGCCTAGAAGCACTTTTCTAAAATCCTTGCTACTTATTATCAGTGGGTAAAGGCCATGAAGATCCATGAGTATTTTTCTATGAGCATCCATACATACATACACGGTTTTTTTCCTCCAACAAACAGATTAAAGGTAAAAAAAAGAAAAACTGAAGATCTACATTAACAAGATGACAAGCAAACCTTGAGGATTTGCAACCCATAAGGAAGGGCAAGTCACTTTGCCACTTGGTCTCTGTTCAAGTTATCTATTGCTCCAAAATAAACTTGATGGTACAAACGTTTCAAACTTGATGGTACAAAAAAAGAACAATCATTTATTATTATTTCTCATAATGCTGTAGATTTACTGTGCTCAGCTAGATGGTCTTGCCTGGAATCTCTCATATAACTGCAGTTAGATGAGCAGCGTATTGAATTTGTCTTTAAGGCTTCTTCACTCACATGTCTACCAGTAGTATATAAAGGTTGTTGGTCAGTACCAAAAGGGAGTCTGTTAGCTGAAACTCCTTCATGTATTTTCTCCATGTGACCTGGGCTTCCTGCCAGTCTGGCAGCTGGGTTCCAAGGGTGAGCAGAGAGAGAGAAGTGAGAGTGAGAGAGAAGGAGCACCAGGTGGAAGTTGTTTCATCTTTTATGACAGTTTCAGAAGTCACAGAGTATCACTTCTGTCATACTTGATTAGAAGCAGCAGTCACAAAAGCACACCTAGTTTCAGGAAGGGTTTTACCTTTTCATGGAAGAGTGACAAGATTCTCGGAAGCTCATTGACCCTAACAGTAAATGTACTTACTGCTGCTGCTGCTAAGTCACTTCAGTCGTGTCTGACTCTGTGCGACCCCATAGACTGCAGCCCACCAGGCTTCCCCATCCCTGGGATTCTCCAGGCAAGAACACTGGAGTGGGTTGCCGTTTCCTTCTCCAATGCGTGAAAGTGAAAAGTGAAAGGGAAGTCGCTCAGTCGTGTCCGACTGCTAGCAACCCCATGGACTGCAGCCCACCAGGCTCCTCCGTCCATGGGACTTTCCAGCAAGAGTACTGGAGTGGGTTGCCATTGCCTTACCTGAAGTACTTACTACCCCTCACATAATCATACATACATATTAATACCATCATAAGAGGATACATTTAAAAAGTATGCAATTGACACTACCTTACTCTTGTTAACAGAGTAAGCAAATACACACTGCACACCTATATACCTCGTATCTTTGCAGTGTCAACTAAGTAATAGTAGATTTTAAATCCCTCATGGCATGTTAATTTAGAAGACTATGATTCATTTTCTTCACTAAAGATACAGCTCAAAACAGTGTTTATGCAGACCTCTCAGACAAAACAAAAGAGACCATGCTCATTTGCAACTGTCAAATTAATTGCAAATTATTTTTCATCAACTGAGAAAAAAATAATCTCCTAATGACAGCAAAAATATGCTACATTGCAAAGTCATGGTGAAAGAAAGGTAGGACTAGATAAATTGAACCAGGTGCCACAGCTTGACAAATTTAGCAAGGAAATGGACAGGTTAATTGGATTAATATTCTTTCTTTTTTATATACTTAATTGAATATTTTATTTTAAATAACATAACAACACAGAGCTGTTCTCAAAATATTTGCCTAAGACAAACATCACTGTCATTGAAGGAAAATATATAATCTACTCATTGAAAATAACAATCATCCATAGGTGGTACTTTGTATGACTGAAAGGAATATCATTATTCATGTAGTACTCTTTTTTAATATGACAACTTTAAATTTGTGTCTGCTACTGCAGAACCTGGAAGCTGGTCCTAGAATGGAAAGGCACTGCTGTCATGCTTTTTCCCTAAACAATTTTATATACATGACCTTCACATATATACATATATATATATATACACACATATACATATATATACACACATATACATATATATATAAAGTAACTATACATAAAATATTCTTCATCTTGACTTGAGTTCATGTATTCGTGCTATATTATATAAGGCAATCAATGTTGACTTGATTAGGTGGCCTAAGCTGATGTTTTCAAGTTTTCAGTAAGTCTAAACTCATTAGCCATATCAACTAATACTTCAGTAGAAACATTCCTACAACCACTGATTAATTATCTTTACTAAGGATTTAATTGTTGTAAATTGTATCAGTCAGTCTGTTTTAGGGTACTTTTCAGCAAAATAGGGAATGCCCCAGATCTCAGTGCTTTAAGGTAAGAAATACTTTTAAATGCCCAAGACATGTCTAGTGTGCGATAGCTGGACTCTGTATGTTTTAGTTGCTCAGAGATTTAGGCAAAATTTGCTGGTTGTTGTGTCAGATGGAAAAAAAAAAAAAGCAGATTTGGAGGATCTCACACTTCCAAAGAAGGCTCAGACACATTGGCCAGTTCAGGTCAGTCCCATTCAACCCAAAAGAAGCCAGAAAATGGCTCTGTGTACCCAGAATGGGGAAGAACTAGAAACATTTGGTGAACACTGTTAATGAGTAGCATATTAAAAACTTAAAGATTAAGATCAAATAAATTAGATCAAAAGAGCCAGGGAAAGGAGAGCAGAGATGAATGACTGAAGCAGAGAATCAGAAGGAAATTTCTAGGTAAATTCATCAGATAGAAGCCCTATCCAAAGCTCTGTGCAGTATAAGAAGTACGTTGTGTACTCTTTATAGCATAGATAGAATAGATACATTTGGAGCATTGGGGATGGAACAAGATAAGCATTTAAAGGATAGCTAACCAGGTAGTGTGTCACTCTCCTATAGGACCATATGGTTCCCACATTTGTAAAACAGATACCAAAATGATTCTATACTCAAGACAGTATAAGCCATTATATTTTCATTGTGGAAATAATTTTTCAATGTTTCATATTTAACTAGTTTGCAACTTACTATTAGATACTATATTTATTTTGCTTTTGTTTTTGGACTTAAGTAAAGGTAGTAATTACTTAAGTTGAGGTAATAATCATATTAGACACAACAAGACATTCCTTCTGTTTCATTTATTTTTCCATCTTATTTGTGTTTGTTTTCCATTCCCCTCCTCCACAGGGGAACTATTCTAATTTACCTAATAGAATCCTTTTTGTTTGTATGATTTTGCAAAAAGGGCATTTTTGTTCTCTGTGCATGAATTCTGGATTTATGAAAATTTTTACCATACTTTATTTTGTCTCTTTTTTTCACTCAGTGCTGTTTTCTGAACCATCCATGTATCTATCTACTTTTAGTGGTTTATTTACTTTTACTATTGCATAGTATTACAGGCATACCATGTTTTACCTATCAACTCACCCAGCAATAAATACGGAGACTTCCCCCTATCTCCCCACCCCCAAATATCACTGCAATGGACATCCTTGCATGTATTTCCTTATGGACCTACATAAGCATTCGTTTGAATACACACACATGCAAGTGAGACTGCTAGGTCAAAATGGGAATATATACTTAATTTGACCAACTGCTGATCAAACTAACTGCAGATTTTTTGGTAGAATGGTTATACTTTAGTATATCTAATCTTCTCTCTTCTACCCTATTTTCTCCTGTCTCTCTCTCATAAATACACACACACACACATATGTGTGTGTGTGTGTGTGTGTGTGTGTGTGTGTGTGTGACTGTGTGTGAGAGAGAGTGCATCTGTTATTTAGGTACCCATATGTATATGAAAGTATCCAGTATATTGACTGTAATGTTTCAGAAGCAGTATAGCCCTGTTGTGGTGGCTAGAGTCATATTGCCTCCATTCAAATTTCTGTTCTGTCAATTACTGCTTGTATGGCTTTGGGAAGTTACTTACTTAGTTTGTGTTTTAGTTTCTTCATCTGTAAAATAATAACACCCAGCAGATAAGATGGTTGAGGAGGTTAAAGGAATACTTAACAGAGCTTCTGGTCCATAGTAACCACTCAAAGTCACCTATTTTATTATTATCTCTACATATTGATAAAGCTCTGATTGTGATACTGAGTATGTTATTATCTTTCTGTTTCAACTGCAAGAAGTTTATGAGATATTCTTGCCCCTGTTAGCTACAAACAATCGGTTAATGCAGAGACTACAGGCTCACCAAGTACTCTGGACTGTTTGGGCTTGCTGGCTGAGGAAAGGACTTTACAGACATGTCTACTTTTAAGCCGGGTAAATAATATATTCTATTATAGGCCTGAATTGAAGGTGTTCCCCAATCGCCTAAATGTCCTATCATCTATGGACTTTCCTGAACTTTCACTACAAATATCCCAGACTATGCCAATGCAAATAAATTCCTTCTGAGGATCAAATGACATATATAACTCTGAGACTATAAGACTGTTAAAGACATTTTACCACTAGGCTGGGGTTATACTTCTTACATAAATAACACATTGAGTAGAATCTTAGTTTCCATTAAGCACTGGGGACAATGAAGATAGTCAATAAATGCCAGGCATTTGAATACTGTTGATTGAAAGATTGAGTTCACCTCTAAGAGCTACCATGTTAAAAATTATCTGGGTCACTGAGGAGAATTAAGAGTCAAGATTATATCAGGATCCCATGTCTATTCTTTTATATTTAAAGAATTTACTCTGAAGACAACAGAGCATTGTGGCTGGGGCTCTTATTCTTGAGCAGTGATTTTTCAGTTGATGGTTTGCTCACCAGGGAACATTTGGAAATGCCTGGAGATACTTTCAGTGGCCACAATTGGGAGATGCTACTGGCTTATAATGGATACAGGCCAGAGAAGCTGCTCAACATCCTACCATGTACAAAACAGCATTCACAACAAGGAATTTTCTGGCCTTAAATGTCAGTAGTGCTAAAGATGAAAAACCTGGTTCTAGAGTCTGAGAGGCCTGGGTTTAAAACCTGCTGCTGCTGCTAAGTCACTTCAGTCGTGTCTGACTCTGTGCGACCTCATAGACGGCAGCCCACCAGGCTCCCCCATCCCTGGGATTCTCCAGGCAAGAACACTGGAGTGGGTTACCATTTCCTTCTCCAATGCATGAAAGTGAAAAGTGAAAGTGAAGTCACTCAGTCGTGTCCAACTCTTCGCGACTCCATGGACTGCTGTCCACCAGGCTCCTCCGTCCATGGGATTCTCCAGGCAAGAGTACTGGAGTGGGGTGCCATTGCCTTCTCCGTTAAAACCTAGTTCCACTATTTATGAGCTGTGTGATCTTTGATGATTACTCAGCTTTCTTTGCCTATACAGTTTGGTTCATCACTGTAATGTTTTATCTGGCATACTGATGGTATTCAGTGAATGCTAGTTTCTGTTTTATTATTATTATTAAAGTAATTCAAGCATATAAATAATCTGCAAAGGTCATTAATTAAATATGCAGAATTAAATTCATAATGTTTTAACTACTATATGGGAATTATGAAAATTATCACTCTTTTCCTTTATTATCCTAATGTATTCAATACATCAACGTTTTTGGTATTATGCTGTCAATCTTCCAGAGGACTTTAGTACTCTTGCCCTGAAATAACAAACAATCCTAACATTGAACAAAAATAAGAACTGGTCATAACATAACATAGATGCCCTGGAAAACTTAGAAGTGAAAGGGTCAAAGTTTCCCATTAACTTTCTCTGCAAATAGGATCATATTCTTGTTTTCACATTCAACTTTTTCTCATGAAAATGAACTTTGAAATATGAACCTAAAACTATGGTTTCTCTTATCTTTTTGATCAGAAATATTCCAGCATTTTTTTTGTGGAATAATTTCTTTCAGAATCACCAGTTAGTTTCATCTGCCATGTCACCTTACATTTTATCACAATAGCAAAGATCAATATGACAGAAGTAACCCACTCAAAATCACTTACTTTAAGGAGATTCCTTGAACCACAAGATCAATCCATCTTTTTTATTCCAATATGTGGCTCTGCTTTTATTTTTTTAAGGCAGCACTCTATTTCATTTACTATAATTTACAGAGCTGCCTCGGAAGTACTGAATGACCAACCAAGCATTTTTCAAAGGATGCAATTATCTTGAACTTGAAAGCAATTTTTTTCAAGGAATATGAAAGATCAGTGCCTTTCATTGGCTCTTTTTTAATTCCCTCTTTTAATTCCTGTTTAGTGAAGGCCTATAAGGAGTTAAAGATGCTGGTTTAAAAGAAACAGCCGAGCTTCAAGGCACTCATTACCAAGGGAGGGAGGAAGGTGCACAATTTCAATATGGTAAGTTTAATACAAACATGTCACAGTGAAAATGGTAAGAACTGGGTGCTGGGTCACACAGGACATCTAGATTTAAGGAGACAGGTAAAGATTCCTGGAGGATACTGGCCAATCAGCATTCAGAAATGTGTAGCTTTCACTCCCCAAGTGCTTCCTAAGATGTCTCTTATCATCATCACCAGCGAACGGTATATTGCTATATGCAATTGGCCCATCAGTAGCATTTGTCTCAGATGCTCCCTTCCTACTTCTTGAGGTACTTTCTTCACTTGCCTTTGAGAACACTAACTTGTCTTGTTTTTTTTTTTTTTTTTTTTCCTCTCTCATTTCACTTAACTGCTCCTTCTCAAGATCATTTGCAAGTTTCTGTTTATCTCCCCAACCCAGAATGTAATTGAAGTGCCTCAGAATTCAGTCCTTAGATATCTTCTCTTTCTCTCTCCTTCTGTTGCCCCATTCACTATCATGCCATTAAATATATTCTATATGCTAATGATACTCAAACTCATGTGTCTAATCTGCATCTCTCCCTGATGCAACAATTACCAATTCACCATGTCCACCCAGATGTCTTAATAGGCATTTTGAATTAGCTATGTCCCAAACTAAACTCATAGTATCACTGTTCCTACCTGCCAGCCCCCCCCCACACCTGCCACCTGCTCCTTTTGACATATTCGCCAACTCAGAAAACAGCAACTTCATTCTTCAGTTGCTCAGGCCCAAAACCTTGGAGTCACCCTTGCCTCTCATCTCTTTCCCACAAATGATCTGTTACAAAATCCTTCCTGCTCTATCTTCAAAATAGATCACACCTCAAAATATATCCACAAATGATCACTTCTTCTTACCACCTCCATTGTATCACTTTGTCCCAGCTCCTATCAACTCTGGCCTGGATAACTGCAACAGCCTTCTGATTGGGCTCTGATGTCATCCTTATTCCCCTACAGACCAATTTTACCACAATGTGGTAGACAGAAGTCTAAGTTGGTCCCCAAGATCCCATGCCTTATCTAAACCCCTCTCCCTCTGAGTATAGGAATAGTCTTTACTTTGATTAAATCATGTTCTATAAGATTCCATTAGAGTGTACTGAAGTGAAGCTTAAAACATTTCCGCTGTCTTAGAAGACAGTAAATAGCCCTGGTGTGAAATGCCTGTGGAGGTATCACTTGAAAAGAAACTTGAATGGTCTTTAGTTCCTGAGAGTGTTTCCTGGCTCCAACCTGTATAATTCAGAATAATCTCCCCATCTCAAAATCCTTAACTTAATTATATCTGCAAAGTACATTTTGACATGTAGGGTAATACATCCACAGCTTCCAGGGATTGAGCTGTAAACATATATAAGGTGCTATTGTCTGGGCTACTACATCTTAGTTAAACAAAAATACCATAAAGTGCTTCCCAAATACTTCCTATAATTTTACTTCTGACCACCTACAATTATCTATTAAACTGTGCTTAGCCACTCAGTCATGACTGACTCTGCCACCCCATGGACTGTAGCCCACCAGACTCCTCTGTCCATGGGGATTCTTCAGGCAAGAATATTGCAGTGGGTTTCCATTTCCTTCTCCAGGGGATCTCCCCAACCCAGGGATCTAACCCAGGTCTCCTGCACAGCAGGCTAATTCTTTACCATGGATTGCATGGATTGCACCAGGGAAACCCATGTAATATACTATTTTACTAAATTATCATCTCTCTCTGCCACTGAAATATAAAGAATGGGTGAATTTTAATTCAGATGAATATTATATCTACTACTGAAGGCAAGAATCCCTTAGAAGAAATGGAGTAGCCCTTATAGTCAACAAAATTCCAAAATGCATTACTTGGGTGCAATCTCATGAATGACAGTATGATCTCTGTTCATTTCCAAGGCAAACCATTCAATATCACAGTAATCCAAGACTATACCCAAACCACTAATGCTGAAGAAGCTAAAGCTGAATGGTTCTATGATGTCCTACAAGACCTACAACACCAAAAAAACAATGTTCTTTTCATCATAGGGGACTGGAATACAAAAGTAGGAACTCAAGAAATACCTGGAGTATTTGTTTGGCCTCAGACTAGAAAACGAAGCAGGGCAAAAGCTAACAGAGTTTTTAAAAGAGAACACACTGGTCATAATAAACACCCTCTTCCAACAACACAACAGAAAACTCTACATATGGACATCACCAGATGGTCAACACCAAAATTTGATTGATTTTGTTCTTTGCAGCTGAAGATGAAGAAGCACTATACAGTCATCAAAAACAAGACCAGGAGGTGACTGTGGCTCAGATCATGAACTCCTTATTGCAAAATTCAGACCTAAATGAAAGAAAGTAGGGGAAAACACTACAACATTCAGTGGTGTAGTGATTTGATTTAGGTCATATCCCTTATGATTATACAATGGAAGTGACACATATATTCAAAGGATTAGATCTGATAGACAGAGTGCCTTCTATCTGATAGATAGAAGAACTATGAATGGAGGTTCATAACACTGTACAGGAGGCAGTGGTCAAAAGCATCCCCAAGAAAAATAAATGCTAAAAGGTGAAATGTTTGCCTGAGAATGCCTTATAAATAGCTGAGAAAAAAGAGAAGCAAAAGCCAAAGGAGAAACGGAAAGATATATCCATCTGAATGCAGAATTCCAAAGAATAGAAAGGAGAGATAAGAAAGGCTTCTTAAGTGAACAATGCAAAGAAAAAAAATAGAGGAAAACAATAGAATGGGAAAGACTAGAGATCTCTTTAAGAAAATTAGAGATACCAGGGGAACATTTCATACAAAGATGGGCTCAATAAAGGACAGAAATGGTATGGGCCTAACAGAAGCAGAAGATATTAAGAAGAGGTGGCAAGAATACACAGAAGAACTATACAAAAAAAATTTCTAATGACCCAGATAACCACAATGGTGCGATCACTCACCTAGAGCCAGAAATCCTGCAGTGAGAAGTCAAGGTGCGCCTTAGGAAGCATCACTATGAACAAAGCTAGTGGAGGTGATGGAATTCCAACTGAGCTATTTCAAGTCCTAAGAGATGATGCTGTGAAAGTGCTGTACTCAATATTCAAGCAAGTTTGGAAAACTCAGCAATGGCCACAGGACTGGAAGGTCAGTTTTCATTCTGTCCCAAAGAAAGGAAATGCCAAAGAATGTTCAAACTACCACACAATTGTATTCATCTCACATGCTAGCAAAGTAATGCTCAAAATTCTCCAAGCGAGTTTCCAACACTACATGAACTGAGAACTTCCAGATGTTCAAGCTGGATTTAGAAAAGGCAGAGGAATCAGAGCTCAAATTGCCAACATCCGTTGGATCATAGAAAAAGCAAGAGAATCCCAGAGAAACATATACTTCTGCTTTATTGACTATGCCAAAGCCTTTCACTGTGTGGATCAAAACAAACTGGAAACTTCTTAAAGAGATGGAATACCAGGCAACCTGACCTGCCTCCTGAGAAATCTGTATGCAGGTCAGGAAGCAACATTTAGAACTGGACATGGAACAACAGACTGGTTCCAAACTGGGAAAGGAGCATGTCGAGGTTGTATATTGGCACCCTGCTTATTTAACTTATATGCAGAGTTCAGTTCAGTTCAGTTCAGTCTCTCATTTGTGCCCGACTGTTTGCAACCCCATGGACTGAAGCACGCCAAGGCTCCCTGTCCATCACCAACTCCCAGAGTTTACAGAAATTCATGTCCATTGAGTCAGTGATGCCATCCAACCATCTCATCCTCTGTCATCCCCTTCTCCTCCTGCCCTCAATCTTTCCCATCATCAGGGTCTTTTCAAATGAGTCAACTCTTCGCATCAGGCAGCCAAAGTATTGGAGTTTCATATGCAGAGTATATCATGCAAAATGTTGGGCTGGATGAAGCATAAGCTGGAATCAAGTTGCCGTGGGAAATATCAATAACATCAGTTATGCAGGTGACACCACCTTTATGGCAGAAAGTGAAGAGGTACTAAAGAGCCTTTTGATGAAAGTGAAAGAGGAGGGTGAAAAAACTGGCTTGAAATTCAACATTTAAAAATCTAACATCATGGCCTCCAGTCCCATCACTTTATGGAAAATACATGGAGAAACAATGGAAACAGTGACAGATTTTATTTTCTTGGGCTCCAAAATCACTGCAGATGGTGACTGAAGCCATGAAATTAAATGACGCTTGCTCCTTGGAAGAAAAGCTATGATCAACCTAGAGAGCATATTAAAAAGCAGAGACATTACTTTGCCGACAAAGGTCCATGTAGTCAAAGCTACGGTATTTCCAGTAGTCATGTATGGATGTGAGAGTTGGACCATAAAGAAAGCTGAGCACCGAAGAATTGATGCTTCTGAATTTTCGTGTTGGAGAAGACTCTTGAGAGTTCCTTGGATTGCAAGGAAACCCAATCAGTCCATCCTCAAGGAAATCAGTGCCAAATATTCATTGGAAGGACTGATGCTGAAGCTGAAATTCCAATACTTTGGCCACTTAAGGTGAAGAACTGACAAAGACCCACTGGAAAAGATCCTGATGCTGGGAAAGATTGAAGGCAGAAGGAGAAAGGGACAACAGAGGATAAAATGGTTGGATAGCATCACCTACTCAATGAACATGAGTTTGAGCAAGCCTGGGATTTGCTGATGGACATGGAGGCCTGGCGTGCTGCAGTCCATAGGGTCGCAAAAAGTAGGACATGACTGAACAACTGAATTGAACTGTTGTGTGGAACTAAACAGTTGAACTGATTGTGTTGATGTCAATTTCTCCCTTTAGTTCCTATTAATAATTGTTTTATATATTTTGGTGCCCCTACATTAAGTGTATATATATTAATCACTGCCTCTTGAGAAACCTGTATGCAGGGCAGGAAGTGACAGTTAGAACTGGGCATGGAACAACAGACTGGTTCCAAATAGGAAAAGGAATACTTCAAGGCTGTATATTGTCACCCTGCTTATTTAACTTATATGCAGAGTACCTCATGAGAAATGCTGGGCTGGAGGAAGCACAAGCTGGAATCAAGGTTGCCTGGAGAAATATCATCAGATATGCAGATGACACCATCCTTATGGCCGAAAGTGAAGAAAAACTAAAGAGCCTCTTGATGAAAGTGAAAGAGTAGAGTGGAAATGTTGGCTTAAAGCTCAACATTCAGAAAACTAAGATCATGGCATCAGGTCCCATCACTTCATGGGAAATAGATGGGGAAACAGTGGAAACAGTGTCAGACTTTATTTTTGGGGGATCCAAAATCACTGCAGATGGTGATTGCAGCCATTAAATTAAAAGATGCTTACTCCTTAGAAGGAAAGTTATGACCAACCTAGATAGCATATTCAAAACCAGAGACATTCAGTTCAGTTCAGTTCAGTTCAGTCACTCAGTCATGTCCGACTCTTTGCAACCACATGAATTGCAGCACTCCAGGCCTCCATGTCCATCACTAACTCCTGGAGTTCACTCAAACTCACATCCATCGAGCCAGTGATGCCATCCAGCCATCTTATCCTCTATTATTTTGCCAACAAATGTCCGTCTAGTGAAGGCTATTTTTTCCCCCCACAGTTGTCATGTATGGATGTGAGAGTTGGACTGTGAAGAAAGCTGAGTATCTAAGAATTGATGCTTTTGAACTGTGGTGCTGGAGAAGACTCTTGAGAGTCCCTTGGACTGCAAGGAGATCCAACCACTCCATCTTAAAAGAGATCATTCCTGGGTGTTCCTTTAAAGGACTAATGCTAAAGCTGAAACTCCAATACTTTGGCCACCTCATGTGAAAAGTTGACTCATTGGAAAAGACTCTGATGCTGGGAGGGATTAGGGCAGGAGGAGAAGGGGATGACAGAAGATGAGATGGTTGAATGGCATCACTGATTTGACAGACGTGAGTTTGAGTGAACTCCGGGAGTTGTGGATGGACAGGGAGGCCTGGTGTGCTGCAATTCATGGGGTAGCAAAGAGTTGGACATGACTGAGCCACTGAACTGAACTGATGGATGTATGCATGTATATATATATAAAATTTCAGTTTGTCGACTTACCTCTCCAACTTCCCTGTTCAATTCATTTTGATGATTTATTGTTTTTCTTTGAGTATCAGCTTGCTGGATTCTCATTCCTATTAAATTTTTTAATGAGAGGTGCTTTTCAGGAACATTCTTTTATTGGGAAGTGAGTGTTCTGCATACTCAGGTGGTTTCTACTTCATGGTTTTTGAGAATATGTGTTCATCTAGTTCACACGTTGGCAACTCTGTCCAGACTTTCTATTAATTTTAATACATTTTCTTTACTTCTCCTTCAAATATTGTATTGTACATGTGTATTATCTCCATAGCTCCTGAAGGCATTTGAATTTGCTAATACTGGCATAATGTACTAGTTCAAATGGATAGAGCTGCTTCAAGATAATTTATTGAATAATCTATCAAAACAATATAAAATGCTACCTTCATCTATATGAAACCTTCATATACTTGGGTCTTTCTTTATTTGTTACTGTTTTCAGGAGATTTCTCTGCATTTCCTAACCTAGCATCAAGCCTTCAGAATGGTTTTATGACTAAATTATTTTCAAATATCTGCTAATGTAAGTCATCATTTATTGCTGCTCAATTTTAAGATTTTATTGGTTAATTCACATGAGTATTTTTCTAAGGGATTCTGATATCATTTTGTCAAATTTTAAAAAACTGTTGGAATTTTACTTGGAATTTCATAAAATCTGTAGTTAATTTGAAGATATCTGACACCTTATTAATTCTTATTCCTGGAGTTGCTTTTGCTTTTTTTTTAAAAGCATACTAGAGATTTTATAGTCTGCCTTTAAAGAAAAAAAAAAAAAACAGGTCATGTATCCCTTTATCCGTCTAAATTTTTTTATATTATTGTTTTATTTGGCATTTAATATCTTTATCTAGACTTTCCCAGTTTTATCTTTTTGTAACTTTTTTTTAGAATTAAATGATTAATTTGTTTCCATTATTATGTTCAATATTAAACTATATAAGAATATAAGATTCCTTCTGAGTACATTTTTTCCCAATTCATCACTATACAGAAGACCTAGAAAACTAATGTGGAGGGTATGAGCATGTGTTTTGCTAGAAAATGTGTATTTCCAAGGAAAGAGTAACATAAGAAGATTTGAAACAAGGAGCCAAGAAATCCAGGTTATGTTCAGTTTAAAATGGTATCTGGCAAACAGATGAAGAGACAGTCTCCCCGAGTCATTTAGTAAAGTAACAAGAAAAAAATATATAAAAATTAATAGTCCTGAAAACCAAAACTGACTCACCATTATCAGTTTCTATAAGGAATTTCCAACTAAGTTGGAAAGGGAGGGGGGTGAGGGGAAAACCTAGCAGCCTTTCCATGTTTTACCTTGGGAACCAGGGTAGAACATCACACCTCAAAGAAGAAAGAAAGTAATTTCACATCTTCATTATGCTATGTACTCTATTTCTCAAACGTGGGGCTTCTGCTTTTATGAAAGACATAAAGTTTGGGAGTGCATCTGTCTTTAGTCCTATAAAAACATTTGAACTTAAGAACTATTAAGAGAAGGATCCTATATTCTTGTATAGAACAGAAGTAAGGGGAAAATAAGAAAAAAGCAAACACGAATTAATTTCTTATGAGCAACATATGCTATAAATTCAAACAATGGAATACTACAAAGTGACAGTAATAAATGAACCAGAACTACACACCTCTGTGAATACATCTCAAAGCCATAATGTTAACTAACACAACATTATGAATCAACCATACACCAATAAAAAATTTTAAGCTATAATGTGTAGCAAAAGAAGTCACACAAAGAATATATACCATATGATTACATTTATGCAATGTTCAAAAACAGGCAAACTAATCTATGCTGTTAGAAGTCAGGATAGTGTGCACAAGTGACTGAAAGGGAATACAAGAGGGGCTCCTAGGGTTTTGATCTAAAAATAATTCTTTTAGTTCCTTTTATAGATTGTTATCAAATTTAATCATTTCCTGAATCTTTAGGATTATGATCCCATTTTATTTCAAAATTATATGTTTTAAAAACCAAGACCAACTGTTTAGTTTTCTTGTAGGTATGGATCCTAGGTTTGGGAATCAGAGTACATACCATGATGAAGATGTGAAATTGCTTTCTTTCTTGAGATGTGATGTGTGCCTTTATCTGGTTGCTTTTTATATAATTATGTTCCACTTGTAAAAAGTATTTGGCTATATAATTGTGTACTGTACATTTTTCTGTATTTATATCATACTTTAACTTTAAAAGCTTAACAGCAAAATTAATGTGTATTCACTAAAACTTAGAGAATTCAGAAAATACACAGGGAGGAATTTTAATTTTAAAAAGCCATAATCCTGCCACTGAAGACAGCTACTGAGATATTTTTATTTTATTCCTTCCAAGTGTCCTTTTCATGCATACATACACATGCTCAAATATATGTGTGTGTAAAAACATGTTTGAGTGTCAGGCAGGTAATGTTCTAGACCAGGTGTTGGCAAACTACAGCCCATATGCCAAATTCAACTAGTTCCTATTTTGTAAATAAAGTTTTATTGAAACACAGATTTCTCGATTTCACACTCATTCACTTACATATTTTTATGACTATTTTTGTGCTATAATGGATGAGTTATTAGCTGTGGCAGGGACTGTGTAGCCCACAAGATATTTAATATCCTACTCTTTACAAAAAAAAAAAATATATATATATATATCAACCCCTGATTTAGATTTTGAAGACCAAATTGTGAACAAAGCAAAGTATTGGCTTCCTAGGACTTAATAGTTTGATGAGGGATACAGACATAACCAAGTAGCTTTAAAATATAATGTCTGGTTGTGATGTGTACTATGAAGAAAGACAAACAAGAGTATGGATACAGCTGAAGGCCACAGTTTTAGACATGATGGTCAAAGGAAAAGTGGAGCAAGTCCCTAAAGAAAGTGAAAGATCAAGACTCGCAAATATCTAGGGTAAAAACAATTGAGGCAAATGAGAAAGCACACGAATTGTCCCTAAGATCTATGTGCACCTCATGTATTTAGGGTAGAATAAGGATTCATGTGGAGCTAGAATACAACAAGGAGAAGAATAGCAGGGGATGAGGATAGAGAAGCAGGCAGCTGCCAGGACATGAGTTAGGGTTTCATTCCAAATATGGTATATAAGTTAATATTGTGCACTAGTATTACACCGCAGTGACAAGTATGAGGTGTTGGAGTGTAACATATCTAATTCAAATCCTGACTTTGATACTTGCTATATGAATGATCATGAACATGTTATATAAACTCTTTTAGCCTCCTTTTCCTTCAAATGAATAATTCAATTAATAATATCCACCTCATATGATTGCTATAAAGTACTTATAGCCTCAATATTTGGCACAAAATAATCATTCTATAAATGGTAGCAATGAACTTTTCTATATCTATGAGGTATAATGAAAACATAAGCACACACTCTCAGAACTACAAATATATGAGGAAGTAGAGCACAGTAAAAGGGAAGACATTAGACTATTAAGAATCCAACTTTGGCTCCACCTTTCATGAGTTGTGTGATCATTTGTAAGCTATTTAACATTTCTGAGCTGCAGTTTCTTCATCTGTAACATACTGAAAATTATGGTACTTGCCTCAAAGAATATGCTCTGAAGATTAAAGGAATGAGCACATGGCAAGTTCTTAGGACATTATCTGGCATACAGCAAATATGGTGCCTTGGTTCAAACTAGGAAAAAGTCCTCCTTCTTCAGGACACTTTTCTCCCATCTGTTAGAAAATCATTCTAATATGTTGACTTGGCTAGAATAAGACATTTTACTATCATTGTTTTTAAAAATTATTTGAAATAAAGTGCAACATGGCATTTAATTTGCATTTCTTTAACTATTCATGAAATTATTTTTTTTTATATCCTGGCTGCTTATGAATAATTTGTTGTCACATCTGCTAATTATTTTTTCATGTTTTTTTTGTCCATTTTTCTACTGTGGTTTCTCTTGTGTTCCCTACTAATTTGTAGTGACTCTATTAGGGTATTAACTCTTTGTCATGTTCTTAACAAATATTTTCTCCAGATTCCTTATAAGTTTATGAGTTAATCTCTGCATAATAATTAAAGCAGCAATCATTCCAAGCAGAGGTAAAAACAAATACTTTGGCAGAGCTAAAGCAAAGAGTTTTGCAAAGGAGCATGGGGTTGGGGAATAGTAGAAAAGGAAATTATGAAGAACACTGTAATGTGTTGAGCCTTGTATGCTTAAAGTGTTTGGATTTTATTCTACAGAGAATAAGAGACCAAGAAGAATGTTAAACTGGGAAGTGACAAGCTCAGATCAAGTTCATCTTGCCAGCTAGTGTAAAAAATGGATTGGTAGGGAGGCTAGAATATTCACAGCATAGGTAAAGCTGTCTCTCAGTGTAACAGCTGTTCACAGTAGCAAAAACAACCAATAAACAACAGAGTATCCCCCAGGCTGCAGCTAATGAATGGAATAGGGCCAGAGGAAAACCCTGCTTTCCTTCAGACACATATTCAGCAGCACCTGTGGTACTTCTAGCATCAACTGCAGTAACATGGGCGCCATCTGTACCAAGAACAGCAACCACAGCAACAAGCAGTCAGGCAAATGTAACATGAGGTCATCTCTGTACATTAGTCAGTGCTTACACAGGAAGTGCCAAATCAAATAGCAAATTCTTGTTAGGCTCTTAAAGACAGTTGCGATTTTGACATCAAATGACTTTGGTGAACTCTCCTAACAACCTCCGATATAGCTTTGGCCTCCTAAGAATAAATCTATGTACTGATCTCAATAGTATTCTCTTATAAACGGTCTGCATTGAGTCTCATTTTTCTCATTATTGTCTCATAATTTCCTTAGAAATGCATTTAAAATTTTTGTTAATGTTGGTGAAAAAATGTTACCTGCCATATCAGCAAAAAAGGGATGCTGTAGCCATTAAGCCATAGTCACTATCCCCACCCCAATGGTGAGCCCTGAAGGAACTCAGGAAGGAGACAAATGGGCTGAATTTTGTCTTGGCCACTGCAGCCACCCCTCAGGGAACATGCTGAGGAACTCAGGATGGGAAAGGACAGGATACTGGCCTCAGAAAACTAAGATGCACATCCAAGGAGTGATATCAATGAGCCCAAGTGCTAATTTCATTAACTTGACATGTATGGCTTTCTTTAATTAACAGTAATCTTTTGTTGTACTGACTACCTGGCTTTTGTGGCAAAAACTCCTATATATACTGGCTCCTCCTTTACCTCTTTGGAGCAGTGTCTCAGAGATACCTGAGAGATTGTCTTCTAGGCTTAAATCTTCAGTTTTGTTCAGTGAATAAAACATAATTCTCAACTTTTAGCTTGTGCATGTTTTTTCAGTTGATATTAATAATATTCACTTTCATAGTTTATTATACTGTTAATAAAGAATGTAGTCTATACTATTTCTAAGTTTTTTCCTTGTGCCTTTATAAATGATCAACCTTGTCAAGATTACATGGTTGATTGAGAACAAAAGATGTTTTCTACTTGTCAGAGATGTCTTCTGTGACTAACACCAATATAGTGAATCCAGTGTTTCTTTTATTTTAAAATAGTTAAATGTTCAATTTTTTGCTTTTAGTTTTCATGAGTCATTTTTTTTTGTAGTATACCCTTGTAGACAGTATACTGTACTTGGAATTTATATCCACTTAACCTGATATGGTATGATCACTCACATAGAGCCAGACACCCTGAAATGTGAAGTCAAGAGGGCCTTAGAAAATATCACTATGAGCAAAGCTAGTGGAGGTGATGGAATTCCACTTGAGCTATTTTAAATCCTGGAAGCTGAAATTGTGAAAGTGCTGCACTCAATATGCCAGCAAATTTGGACAACTCAGCAGTGGGCACAGGACTGGAAAAGGTCAGTTTTTATTCCAATCCCAAAGAAAGGCAATGCCAAAAAATGCTTAAACTACCGCACAGTTGCACTCATCTCACACGCTAATAGTAAGTAAAGTAATGCTCAAAATTCTCCAAGCCAGGCTTCAGCAATACGTGAACCGTGAACGTCCAGTTGTTCAAGCTGATTTTATAAAAGGCAGAGGAACCAGAGATCAAATTGCCAACATCCTCTGGATCATTGCAAAAGCAAGAGAGAAAAAAAAAACATTTATTTCTGCTTTATTGACTATGCCAAAGCCTTTGACTGTGTGGATCACAATAAACTGTGGAAAATTCTGAAAGAGATGGGAATACCAGTCCACCTGACCGGCCTTTTGAGAAACCTATATGCAGGTCAGGAAGCAACAGTTAAAACCAGACATGGAACAACAGACTGGTTCCAAATGGGAAAAGGAGTATGTCAAGGCTGTATATTGTCACCCTGCTTATTTAACTTATATGCAGAGTACATCATGAGAAACGCTGGGCTGGAAGAAGCACAAGCTGGAATCAAGGTTGCTGGGAGAAATATAAGTAACCTCAGATATGCAGATGACACCACCCTTATGGCAGAAAGTGAAGAGGAACTCTAAAGCCTCTTGATGAAAGTGAAAGAGGAGGGTGAAAATGGTGACTTAAAGCTCAACATTCAGAAAACGAAGATCATGGCATCTGGTCTCATCACTTCATGGGAAATAGATGGGGAAACAGTGGAAATGGTGTCAGACTTTATTTTTTGGGGCTCCAAAATCACTGCAGATGGTGACTGCAGCCATGAAATTAAAAGACGCTTACTCCTTGGAAGAAAAGTTATGATCAACCTAGATAGCATATTGAAAAGCGGTGACAGTACTTTGCCAACAAAGGTCCGTCTAGTCAAGGCTATGGTTTTTCCAGTGGTCATGTATGAGTGCAAGAGTTGGACTGTGAAGAAAGCTGAGCACCAAAAAATTGATGCTTTTGAAGTGTGGTGTTGGAGAAGACTCTTGAGAGTCCCTTGGACTGCAAGGAGATCCAACCAGTCCATTCTGAAGGAGATCAGCCCTGGGATTTCTTTGGAAGGATTGATGCTGAAGCTGAAACTCCAATACTTTGGCCACCTCATGTGAAGAGTTGACTCATTGGAAAAGACTCTGATGCTGGGAGGGATTGGGGGCAGGAGGAGAAGGGGACAACAGAGGATGAGATGGCTGGATGGCATCACCGACTCGATGGACGTGAGTTTGAGTGATGATGGAAATTGGGACGAGTTTGAGTTTGAGAAATGGTGATGGACAGGGAGGCCTGGCGTGCTGCGATTCATGGGGTCACAAAGAGTCGGACACGACTGAGCGACTGAACTGAGCTGAGTCTGATAAACTATTTTTTTTTCTTTTCTTCTTTTTTGTTTTTTTTTTTTGGGAGCAGACCTCCCTCCGTCCTTTCTGGCAGAAAGCCCAGGAGGACGGCCACCCCTGCCCAACTGCTCCTGCAGTGACCTCATCCCCACACCCCATCTCCTGCAGTACGCATGGCCACCAGCTTTCAGTCATCCCCCAACCCCCTACCAGCTCTGACTTTGGGGCCAGCGTTCCAAAGCGGCCTCCTTCTTTCCTCCATGGCCCCAGGCAGTGATCATCGCCAGCAGGCCAAGGCCAGAAACCCTTCACTTCCGGGTGGTGGGCCAGGGGTCAGGGAGGAAGAGAACCAGAGCTTGGAGCTCTCTGGATGGGGAATGGAAAGGCCAACCGTCTGGGCTAGAGGCTGCGCGGACCCTCTGGGAAAGGGGGTCTTTGTCCCCTACGCCTAAGGCACTCAACTCGGAGCTTCCTCCTGCTTTCTCAGAGTCTTGCTGGTATGTTCAGAGCTGGAGGTTGTTTTGATTCTCAGGCTGTGGCCTGCTGCATCCGGCAGCCTGTCCATGTGCAATCAGGCATAAGAGTGTGGGGTCCTCTGTGCTCCCGTCCTATTATTTTAATTACTGAATGCATCTAATGTATATATATTAAAAAATGTTTCCTGTTTTTCATAGCTTTTCTTGCTCACCCTTTTGTCTTCAATCTTTTACTTTTATGTAATGTTTTCACTTGCAGTCCTCTCCACTCCCAAGTTAATTTGGAAAGTAGACAGTAAACTTTTAGTTCAACTGGGCCTTATTTTAGCTTTGAAAATGCACACTTAAGCCCCAATTAAAAGTAAGCGCCTTTTAATTTCATGGCTGCAATCCCCATCTGCAGTGATTTTGGAGCCCCCCAAAATAAAGTCTGACACTGTTTCCACTATTTCCCCATCTATTTCCCATGAAGTGATGGGACCAGATGTCATGATCTTAGTTTTCTGAATGTTGAGCTTTAAGCCAACATTTTCACTCTCCTCTTTCACTTTCATCAAGAGGCTTTAGAGTTCCTCTTCACTTTCTGCCATAAGGGTGGTGTCATCTGCATATCTGAGGTTATTGATATTTCTCCTGGCAATCTTGATTCCAGCTTGTGCTTCTTCCAGCCCAGCGTTTCTCATGATGTACTCTGCATATAAGTTAAATAAGCAGGGTGACAATATACAGCTTTGACATACTCCTTCTCCCATTTGGTACCAGTCTGTTGTTCCATGTCCAGTTCTAACTGTTGCTTCCTGACCTGCATACAGGTTTCTCAAGAGGCAACTACAATACCTGCACATAACCTATTAACATAGAGCAGGAAGCAATAAAACCAGTGAAAGTGTTTAAAGTGTTATTCGCTCAGTCATGTCCAACCCTTTGCGATCCTGTGGACTGTAGCCAGCCAGGCTGCTCTGTCAATAGCATTCTCCAGGCAAGAATACTGGAGTGGGTAGTCATTCCCCTCTCCAGGGGATCTTCCTGCCCCAGGGATCAAACATGAATCTCCTGCCTCTCCTGTGCTGCAGGTAGATTCTTTATTGCTGAGTCACCGGGGAAGCCCCTCAATGTTGTAAGGATACAATCAGAAGAGGGCCATCTGTAAAGTAAGATGTGGGCCCTTACCAGACACTGGACCTTCCTACACACTGATCTTGGACTTTTAAGCATCTAGAATTGTGAGAAATAAATGTTTGCTGTTTAAATCACATGCCATACAGTCTATGGTAATTTGTTATAGCAGGTTCAACTAAGACAACAACCAAGACAGTACCAATGAAGAAACAGGCAGCAGGAAATGAGGTTGCTGAACACCAAATTTTGGAAAAAATATAGAAATAGTTCTTGGTAAATTCAGATTCATTGAATCTTCTGGTCAGAATAATTCTGCTGCAGTATTAGTTTACACTTTGCAAGTCAAAAGCTTTTTTTTGAAAAGGAGCCTAAAATCTAACTGATACAGAATGATAGCATGTTGGCTCATGAAAGCACTATTGGAGATCATTCAGTTTACCATGTCGTTTTAGAAATTGGGAAACTAAGGTGCGTAAGGGCAAACCAATTTGTCTAATGTCATCTAGTTAGCTAGTTTCAGATCTGAAGATAGTAATTTTGATCTCCTGACTCTTTAGTTCAGTACTTTGCTGACATATTAAAATGTGGAAAGATGAGGAATATGAGAAATGGTCTCAGAAATATTCTACTAGATATTATTATGGCTCTTTTGTTATGGCCATCTTAATTTGAATTCCATTTCCTTATTTTGTACAGTTCTGTTGGCTGCCATCCCACATGGGGGTAGAAGGAGAAGAATAAGTGTTCAGAGGAGACTCAATCCTCTAACCCCTTATTCACCATTTTCTGTCAATTCAAATTTTTGCAGCTAGCTTATTATATATATATATGATAGAGTAGTATTTATTTGAGGAAAACAAGGTATTATTGAAAATATGATCTTGCTTTCCCTAGAAGATACACCAGAGGTAAAATTTCCAAATTTTACAAAGCAATGCCATAATTTTATAGCAATTAATGCCACAAAAAAAAAGAGACAAGTAGAAATTTTGCCATGAAATGATCAGTCATTTGGAGTACTCCTGCAATAAACTGATTATATAATCCCAAGATGAAAAGTGGATGAAATTAATCTAGAAAAGGATTGTACAACAAAAATAATTGTTTTACTCAATAATAGAACACATTTATTTGTCAAGAAAAACTATGCTGTCTCTGACTCCCAACATCTGTGTGACTAAATTCTGAATGTCATTATCTATATCAACCATCAAGGGGTGGCAGATTAAATTCAGATTAAATTCTCTATGTCTCCCTACAGTGAATACTTCCTAAAGAAACCCATTGTCCTTTGTTTTCCTCTTTACCTTGCTCAGGACTGTAGTAAGACATGACTGGATGAAGGACTGATCATGAAGTAAGGAGAGCGATGACTACAGATGCCACTGTCTAGTCTAAAATCAGAAGCAGCTCCATCCGAGCCCCAACTCTTCACTAGTCTCCTATCCCTCACCTCCTGACAAACAGATACACTCAAGTACAATCATTCTGCTCATCTCAGAACCCAAATTCCTTTTCTAAAAATGTCCCCAAATAATTAGATCCAGTTTTATCAATAATAGTGTGTACTCAGTCACTTTAGTCATGTCCAACTCTTTGCAACTCCATGAACTATAGCCCACCAGGCTCCTCTGTTCATGGAATTCTCCAGGCAAGAATTCTGGAGTGGGTTGCCATTTCCTTCTCCAGGGGATCTTCCTGACCCAGGGATCAAACCCGGGATTCCTGCATTGCAGGCAGATTCTTTACCCACTGAGCTATGAGGGAAGCGAACAGAATATTGTTGATCAACTATTGTTCAATAAAAAGAAAAAAATATATATGTATATATAACTTGATTTAATTCTTACCATGATACACTGAGGTAGATTTTATCATCCTTATTTGATATTATTGAGTCATGTGTTTTACTTTTTTGTGTATCTTGTCACAAATTACCAAAAATGTTGTGGCTCAAAACAATATAACTTTATTTTCTCACAATTCTGGAGGCCAGAAATCTGAAATCATTTTCAGTGGTCAGAAATGAAGATGTCAGCAGGACCATGCTCTCTCCAGTGGCTCCAGAAGAAATTTTTTCTTTTCTCCTTCAGCCTCTGGTGGGTGCCAGCACTCCTTGGCTGTGGCCACATCACTCCAGTCTCTACCTCCATGGTCACCTCTCCTCCTCTTCTGTCATCAAATATGCCTCTGCTTCTTTATAAGAATGCATGTAGTCATATTTAAGCTCTGCCTGCATAATCCAGAATAATCATTTCACCTCAAGACCTTTTACTTAATCACATCTGCAAAAAAAAAGGAAAAAGGTAGTAAAGTTCCTGGGGTCAACAACACACAAAAAAAGATATATATATATATATATATATATATATATATATATATTGATTCTTGGAAGTACGAGTCAAGAAATAGAAGATGCCATACTTCTTAAGCCTCTTAGAATCTTTCTTATACTTGCTCCTAGACTCCACCCTGCTGCAGCCTATGCCATAAGACCTGGAGACATGTTCAACTGTTTATACCTAGAGGTATACTCCCTACCATAACTGTATTGCAAGAAGATTTTACTTAGTGTTATAGGTTTGTGTTCCCCCAAATTCTAAGTTGAAGTTCCTAATATTCTAGAATCTGAACTTATTTTGAAAGAGTTGAATATGTAATTAGTTAAGATGAGTAGGATAGCCTTAACCCAATAGACTGTTGTCCTTATAAAAAGAAAGCCAGGTGAAGAGAAAGAGACAGGAACAGAGGAAAGATGATGTGAATACATATGAATAACATCATCTGTAAGGCAATGAATGGCACGGAACATATTTTCCTTCATAGCCCTCAGAAACACTGTGATCTCAGATTTCTAGCCCACAGAACAGTGAAACAATACATTTCTGTTGTTTAACCCACTCAATTCATGATACTTTGTTATGGTAGCCCTAGAAAACTAACACAGTTAGTGTAGGTTTAACTTCTATAGAAAAGAGACCCTCAAACATATAAACACAATAGAAATTTATTTCTCATTCATGTGACATTCCAAGGTGAGTATTTCTGGTTTGAGGCTGTGTCTCTTCCACGTGATATGTCAAGGACCCAGAGATCTTCCATCCTTTAATTTTCTCATTATGTCTCATTATTGTCTCCATACAGCTACCCAAAAGGGAAAGAGCATGAAGGGGAAAACCCATTTCTTAAAAATGTTGGCCCCAAAATGTCATACATCATTTCTGTACACATTCCAATGGTGAGAACTCAGTCACATGGTAACATTTAACGCAAGGAAGGCTGGAAAAGCAGTTTATCTGTGTGTATAGGATGAGGAAGAGACTGATTTTTGATGAAAAGTTAGTCTCTTGCTACATGTTTCATCAGGAAATTGGGAGATTACAGTCCAAAGAAGGTTCTGGGGTTGGTCTCAGAAACTCATTCACATAGTTAGCTTCCCTTTTATATGACTGATATACAGAATTTGAGGAAACAAGCCTCAAAAGACCTCTATAAAGAAAATTTTATTTAAGAATTTGGGTTTACTTCTTGATTCATTCTTTTAAGACTTTTTGAGCATATACTATGGTCAGGCAATACAGAAACAGCTGAGAACAAGGTAAAGTTCTTGACTCCATAGTCTTTACTTTCTAATGGCAGGAGAAATTTAATACACCAACAGATATAGAATATGTCGGGTGCAGATAAGTACTGTGTGGAAGAATTTAAAAAGCAAGCTAGGAATAGGGGAAATGACAGAAGTAGAATGCTGTTTTATATATGTTCGTCATAGAAGCTGTTTCTGGCAAAGTGATAGATGTCTGAACAAAAACAGAGTTAGCTATATGGATGCCTTGGAGAATATTCCAGGCTAAAAAGAAAAGTATTTCCAAAACCATGATATGTGAGTGTGTTTAGGATATTTGAGGGCTAGAAAGAAAAAAGGAATGGAGTGAACAAGAAGAAGAGACATAAGAGGTGAGGTCAGAGAAATACATAGGGACAGACCAAGGAGGGCCATAGAGGTCATGTTAAGACTTTTGCAAATTAGTCTATGTGTGAAATGTAAACTGCTTATGAGCTTTGAGCTGAAAAGTGGCAAGCTCTGACATTTTAAAAGGATATTTCAAGGTACTGTGTGGAGAAGAAATAGAGGCACTAGGATGCAAGCAGAAAAACCAGTTAGAAGGCTTTGGCAATAATCCAGGGGAGACATGACAATGGATTAAGCCAGGATGGTAGTATGGGACCTGGTAAGAAGTGATTACATTTTGGATATGTTGTCAAAAGTATAGTGTAATACATACAAAAATATTTTACCTAAATCCCCTCTGCAGCCCAATGCACTCGTTTCCCAGCTACTGAGAATACTGATGCCTGAAGGCTCATATTAGCATTACTTAGAGACTCATGAAATTGGGCTTCCCAGTTGGTGCTAGTGATAAAGAGCCCACTTGCCAATGCAGTAGACTTAAGAGATGTGGGGTAAATTCCTGGGTCAGGAAGATTCATTGTTGGGGGGATGCATGGCAACCCACTCCAGTATTCTTGCCTGGGGAATTCCACAGACAGAGGAGCCTGATGGGCTATAGTCCATAGGGTCACAAAGAGTGGGACATGACTGAGCAACTTTAGCATGCATGCACACAGAGACTCATGAAACTAGTCTTCTCAGGGTCACACCCCTTCCTAGGTGCTGGTCTGCAGACAGTGCCTGGGAAATGTAGGGATACAAGGCCCTTGACTCCCTTTATATGTACTACATTTAACCTATTCAGTCTCCAACTGATGAATATCCACATTGCTTCAAATTCTTTTCTTATATATAAGTACCACAGTGGACTGCCTTGTATGTGCCCTTTGAAGAGCCTGTATAGGGAATATTTTGGGATTATATCCCATAGTTGAATTTCTATATTAGAATAGACTTCCTTTAAATTATGTCAGACTTCTGCACAA
The DNA here is from genome assembly GCF_055505025.1 of Bos grunniens. Classification (NCBI taxonomy): domain Eukaryota; kingdom Metazoa; phylum Chordata; class Mammalia; order Artiodactyla; family Bovidae; genus Bos; species Bos grunniens. The sequence continues at coordinate 116,858,661 of NC_141194.1, read as the reverse complement.
AATGACTACAATAAATTATCTGGACATCAGTAATGCCTGAGGGTTCCTATATTTACTTATTTCTGTCAATAAAAAAAGGCAACCCACTCCAGTATTCTTGCCTGGAAAATTCCATGGACAGAGGAGCCTGGCGGACCCTAGTCCATGAAGTCTAAAAGAGCTGGACACAACTGAGCAACTGAGCACAACAGAAAGTGACAGATGCTTGTCCTTTCATGTTCTTTCACTACTACAGGGTTTTTCAAGAAATTCAAAATGGATTTTAATGAGGATTGAAATTTATAGATTGAGGATTGATTAGTCAACACTGTCCCATGCCACAAAGTCTGTAAAAATACTTGAAAACTAAGACAAGAGCATTAGCTTTGGTAATTATAAGATAATTATAACAAGCAATTACAATAAAATATTGACAAATGAATCCAGGTTTCAAAATTGAATGGTAAAAAACTCCCGAGGTACTAACATTTTCAAAAGTTATAGAATAAAGGTACAGAAGCCTCAGCTAAGTGACAAAGTCACAAAATTTGTAATGAAGAGTTACACTGTCTAGTAAAAATAAATGAGAACACAAATTTTTGAAGAATCTAAATTTATCAATGGTTTGTTAATAATAAAAGGGGAAAATGGACACTTGATTTCATCTTATGAAAGGAAAAAGATGAAAAGGGTATCTGAGAAAATGGGATACGCTAACTGATGCTGGGAGGGATTGGGGGCTTGAGGAGAAGGGGACGACAGAGGATGAGATGGCTGGATGGCATCACTGACTCGATGGACGTGAGTCTGAGTGAACTCTGGGAGTTGGTGATGGACAGGGAGGCCTGGCATGCTGCGATTCATGGGGTCGCAAAGAGTCGGACATGACTGAGCGACTGAGCTGAATTGAACTGAACTGGTGCTAACATTTTGCATTTGGATGTGTCAATGTAAGTAAAACTCAAACAGCTGAAGACCATTTGAAATGAAAGAAAATGTGCCTTTGCTTTTTAGGATAAATAATATGGGATTTGATCATATCGCGAGTCCACCCCTCCTACCAGTCTCACTGTGGTTCCATCTTTGTGTCTTTAACTATACAGTATCTTTTCCGGTAGGTCTCAGTCTTTTTCAGCGATGGTTGTTCTGCAGATTGTCATTAAAGGAGATGAGCTTAGGCCCCATCTACTCTGTCATCTTGGCCACTCTCCAGAACAAATACTATGAAATGGCTGCATTGCATTCATGTTCAGCATGGATTTAAGACTATATATATATATACACACACACGCACACCAAAATAATATTTAAATAAAACCATAGCAATATTGTGTTGAGGAGACCAAGATATTAAAATGCATCTAATATTCTTGTACCAGATTCATTACTGTGACTCTCAAATAGGTACTCTGGCCTCTTCTGATCAAGATCATGTAGAAGTCAGGAAAATACGATTCAGTTCAGTTCAATCACTCAGTCGTGTCTGACTCTTTGCGACCTCATGAATCCCAGGAGAAAAGTTAGAGTGTTCGTATTTCAAGAGGGACCATTTGAGTAATCAGTTCAGTCGCTCAGTTGTGTCCGACTCTTTGTGACCCCATGAATTGCAGCACGCCAGGCCTCCGTGTCCATCACCAACTCACGGAGTTCACTCAAACTCATGTCCATCAAGTCAGTGATGCCATCCAACCATCTCATCCTCTGTGGTCCCCTTCTCCTCCTGCCCCCAATCCCTCCCAGCATCAGAGTCTTTTCCAATGAGTCAACTCCTCGCATCAGGTGGCCAAAGTACTGGAGTCTCAGCTTTAGCATCATGCCTTCCAAAGAAATCCTAGGGCTGATCTCCTTCAGAATGGACTGGTTGGATCTCCTTGCAGTCCAAGGGACTCTCAAGAGTCTTCTCCAACACCACACTTCAAAAGCAGCAATTCTTGGGCACTCAGCTTTCTTCACAGTCCAACTCTCACATCCATCATGACCACTGGAAAAACCATAGCCTTGACTAGACGGACCTTTGTTGGCAAAGTAAGGTCTCTGCTTTTGAATATGCTGTCTAGGTTGGTCATAACTTTTCTTCCAAGGAGTAGGCATCTTTTAATTTCATGGCTGCAATCACCATCTGCAGTGATTTTGGAGAGCCAAAAAATAAAGTCTATCACTGTTTCCACTGTTTCTCGATCTATTTGCCATGAAGTGATGAGACCAGATGCCATGATCTTAGTTTTCTGGATGTTGAACTTTAAGCCAACTTTTTCACTCTCCTCTTTCACTTTCTGCCATAAGGGTGGTGCCATCTGCATATCTGAGGTTATTGATATTTCTCCTGGCAATCTTCATTCCAGCTTCTGCTTCTTCCAGCCCAGCGTTTCTCATGATGTATTCTGCATATAAGTTAAATAAGCAGGGTGACAATATATAGCCTTGATGTACTCCTTTTCCTATTTGGAACCAGTCTGTTGTTCCATGTCCAGTTCTAACTGTTGTTTCCTGACCTGCATATAGGTTTCTCAAGAGGCAGGTCAGGTGGTCTGGTATGCCCATCTCTTTCAGAATTTTCCACAGTTTATTGTGATCCACACAGTCAAAGGCTTTAGTACAATCAAATAAGCTCTTGGCATTTCTATGTTATTTAGATCTTCTCTATGAAAAATTCCTATAGACCCCTGAGAGTCATACAGAAAATTTGCAGGAAAGTATATGGCACTGTCCACTGAAATAAACCTTCCCAATTTTAAGTACTCTTGGGGCTAGCTATATTTTTGTTACATTTTTTGTGATTATTTTCTAAATAGGAGAATGCTACCACTCTTATAATTTTCATAACTAGTAAGTCATATTCTTTGCTATTCTAAACCTTTTCAGTGTAAATATTATGAGTCAAAATGAATGCTATTCTGGAGAAAATTTGGAAATTTCACTGCATTCCTTTTCTAAAATCTACTTTTTAAACAACATTCATTTTTGCTAATGAAAGGAAACACTCATAGGCCAATTAAGGTTATGAAGAAGTATATATTCTAAGTTCAAAATACATCTTGATTAATGAAAGGAGGCCTAAAATTATTCATGAGAGCATAACTATTTCAAGTAGCAGAATCAATTTCCTGTTTTTTTTTTTATTATTATTATTATCAAAACTCTGTGCTCAGGACCAAGGAGAAAAATCCAAATACATCATCCAAACCAATCCTATATGACATCCTACTTCTACTCAGCCTACTTCCAACTTCCCTATTCCAACAGTCTCTGATCAAAATATAGGTGAAGTTTTATTTTTCCCCCACTCTGTAAAGCTTTTCCACTCCTGACTACTTTTGGATCTATGTCAAATATAAGTGATGGTAGCTGACCCCCTTGCTATGGCAAACTCTGAACTTTTTCTCTTTTATCTATTCTATCTATGTATCTGGAATAGAGGACTCCAAAGCATGAGCATGTGATACCATCTTAACTAGAATTTCTACGCTGTACTCCAAAATTTTGGGGGAAGAGGTATATGACAATAATGGACAATAGGCAGAGTTCATGGCTGCCTTATTTATGAGATGACATACAGATAATAATCATATTAATGAGGGTACAAGATGATGACTTTTACAAATAACTATTACACTGGTGATAATCACCATGAAATAATGGCTGATAGTATATGTTCAATAACCACTTAAATAAGGTGGAAGACGATTTCTTTTTTCTAATTGATTAATCAGAAAAATGATTAAGATACAGAGTTATTAATAAGTAGTTAACATGTAAAAATCAATATAAAACCTTTATTTTGGGGGGCTCCAAAATCACTGTAGATGGTGACTGCAGCCATGAAATTAAAAGATACTTACTCCTTGGAAGGAAAGTTATGACCAACCTAGATAGCATATTCAAAAGCAAAGGTTCGATGCACGATGCTGGATGCTTGGGGCTAGTGCACTGGGACAACCCAGAGGGATGGTATGGGGAGGGAGGAGGGAGGAGGGTTCAGAATGGGGAACACATGTATACCTATGGCGGATTCATTTTGATATTTGGCAAAACTAATACAATTATGTAAAGTTTAAAAATAAAATAAATTAAAAAACAACAACAACAACAACAAAACAAAAGCAAAGACATTACTTTGTCAACACAGGTCCGTCTAGTCAAGGCTATGGTTTTTTCAGTGGTCATGTATGGATGTGAGAGTTGGACTGTGAAGAAAGCTGAGCACCAAAGAACTGATGCTTTTGAACTGTGGTGTTGGAGAAAACTCTTGAGAGTCCCTTGGTATGCAAGAAGATCCAACCAGTCCATTCTGAAGGAGATCAGCCCTGAGTGTTCTTTGGAAGGACTGATGCTGAAGCTGAAACTCCAGTACTTTGGCCACCTCATGCGAAGAGTTGACTCATTGGAAAAGACTCTGATGCTGGGAGGGATTGGGGGCAGGAGGAGAAGGGGACAACAGAGGATGAGATGGCTGGATGGCATCACTGACTCGATGGACATGAGTTTGGGTAAGCTCCGGGGGTTGGTGATGGACAGGGAGGCCTGGTGTGCTGCGATTCATGGGGTCACAAAGGTTCAGACACAACTGAGCCACTGAACTGAACTGAACTGAACAATCAGTTTTAACCGCAAAACATGGTTGACAGTTTCAATGCAAAGAAATTCATATAATGACCCTGAAGACCTCTTGACTATAGCAAAGAAGCAAGGCGAATACCCTGACATTACAAAATACCCAGTGGGAATGATATTAGGACTTTATGTCAATTCTTAATAAAAATTAATGAAAAGAAAATATCTCATAACATTCCAAATAAAGCACTCTTGTAGAGTAATGTTAGCTAAACACACACACACATGTGTGTGAGTTCCTGTGCAAGTGTGCACATAAGGAGGGTAGACTGGGGGGGGGGAGAACAAACACTAACAGTGAAACTATTAAAACACAGATTCAATATACATGAATGGTTTTTCTTGCAAACATCTCTGAGCTCTCCTAACACAAAAGCAATCAGTTGTTTAATGTGACAATCACTTTTCCTGCCAGTTCACCGAAGCCTGAAAATCACAACAGAAATGAATTCCTATTTTCTAAAGGCTTTCTTCACTATTAAAATTCAAGCCCCAGGAAATCTTACCACTATAAAGTTAGTGGGAAGAACTTAGGCAAGTTACTTAACTTCTCTGAGCCTCAGTTTAGTATAATATAAAATAGAAATTGTGCTATCTGCCTAATAAAGAAGTTGTAAGGATTGAATGAAATAATGCATATATATACATGTATCTATAAACACATATATGCTATAAACTGAATATTTGTCAGTTCAGTTCAGTCATGTCCAACTCTTTGCGACCCCATGGACTGCAGCATGCCAGACTTCCCTGTCCATCACCAGCTCTCGGAACTTGCTCAGATTCATGTCCATCGAGTCGGTGAGTATTTGTACGCCTCCCCTCAAATTCACCTGTTGAAACCTAAAACCCAGTGTGATAGTATTTGGAGATGGTGCCTTAAAAAGGCAACCAGGTCACATAAGTCATTAAGTCAGATAAGGCCCTTATAAAATAGAGCCCAGAGGGTCCTTTGTCCCTTTTATCATGTGAGGTCTGTTTCCAATTATGAACAAGGAAATGGGCCTTCCTCAGACACAGAATTTGATGGTGCCTTGATCTCAGACTTCCAGCCTCTAGAACTATGAGAAATACTCTTGTTTATAAGCCACCCAATTGGTGGTATTGTTACAGGACCCTGAATGGACTAAGATAATATGAATCACTATTGGCAGAGTGTATGCTCAGTAAATGATGATCTCAAATGGTGCAATTTTGCTCAACTGTTTACCCTTCTCAGGCATCTTCAGATATGTAAATACTCTTGAATTTTGCATGCAACAAGTTTTTAACTTGTTCCTGCCTTCTCTCCTCTGTTATTACCCCTTATTTTGTGTGAGTTCAAATCCTTTTCTAAGAAGCTATACTGATGAGGGATTAAGGCTGTGAGAATATGGAATGTCTTCAGGGCAGAAAAGCTACTAAGGGAAAGGCCGGGGCATATAAAGGTTGCATGGACTTGAAAATTTGCCTTGTAATACATTAAATATCCTCAGATTTTCTTTTTTTCTATACAACTGCTTTCTAATCACATGGCTTGCTTTGTATATCCTGTAACAGAAATTGTGATATATCCAAGATAACTGTCATTCCACTATAAATGTGGTTAGTCAGCTTATGATATACCTTAATCAAGATTTTACACTCCAGAGGAAGTTATTTAAGCATCTCCAAAATGTATATAAATATCTATATCCTGAGGGTATGTTAACCAACATAAGGAATGTTGACAGATTTTTTTATTGATGAAATAAATGCTGTTCAAGATATGTAAGTGGTTAGGACATTGTTCGGAGAAGGCAATGGCAACCCACTCCAGTACTCTTGCCTGGAAAATCCCATGGACGGGGAAGCCTGGTAGGCTGCAGTCCATGCTCTAGGAGTCGGACACGACTGAGTGAATTCACTTTCACTTTTCACTTTCATGCATTGGAGAAGGAAATGGTAATCCACTCCAGTGTTCTTGCCTGGAGAATCCCAGGGATGGGGGAGCCTGGTGGGCTGCCATCTATGGGGTTGCACAGAGTCGGATACAACTGAAGAATCTTAGCAGCACTAGCAGCAGCAGCAGGACATTGCTTAGGTCACACTGCCCCTGCAGAAACAAGATTTCAAAATATGGCAAGCTCAGCAACCTAATAGTTTTGATGCTATCCTTAAGGAGTAAAGTTTCAAACATTGGTTCTGTGTCACTTATTTCATGTAGGACTCTTCCCCAAGCTATCTACAAAGCTGGCTGATCTAGCCATCATGTAATAGCCAGAGGAACTAACAGCAGAGAGTGGGACTCCCCCCTGAAATACAAGAACAGGTAAAATAATTGCTTCTGCCTGCTTTTGTTGACAAGTGTATCTTTGGCAAAATTGGATCTGAGATTTGCTTTCATATCACCTGACAGAAAGATTGTGGGGAAGCAAACATATAAAGCACCAACTACTTCTAATTTCCAAAGGCTAGTGGAAAATGACAAAAGAACCAAACAATTGCTGAATGGATAAATTAACTTAGGTCAGTCTGTAATACCTGGTGCAACCAAGTGGGTAGTTTTTATCTGGATATAGATCAAAAGGAGGAAACAAATTTCTTCCCAAAGGAGATAAAATCTGGAAGCTATTAAGGGTGAATGAGCTTATTGACATTTCTAAGTTTCCACATTATATAAAAGGGAAAATAAAGCATCTTGGAGAGTATTAAGTTAGTCCACAGGATCATGCTGTTAAAAGCAGGAAGAAGAATGGAGACCACAAAGTCAGCCTAATATAGGCGGACAGTGATGACCATTCTGCTAAAGGTTTTAGCTTGGCTTTAGGAGTTTTAAGAGGTAGGAAATAGGGACTTATACACTGCTCAAGGTAAAAATCATAGGAAATAATTTGACAAAGTGACATAAAAAGGAACTGTGGCTCAGTTAATGGATACATAATGATACATCATTATGTATCAAAAATAAAATTTGAAATTTAGGCAGTCTCCCCAGGAAGTAAGGCTTCAGTTCAGTTCAGTTCAGTTGCTCAGTCATTTCTGACTCTTTGCGACCCCATGAATTGCAGCACGCCAGGCCTCCCTGTCCATCACCAACTCCCGGAGTTCACTCAGACTCACGTCCATTGAGTCAGTGATGCCATCCAGCCATCTCATCCTCTGCCGTCCCCTTCTCCTCCTGCCCCCAATCCCTCCCAGCATCAGAGTCTTTTCCAAGGAGTCAACTCTTCACATCAGGTGGCCAAAATACTGGAGTTTCAGCTTTAGCATCATGCCTTCCAAAGAAATCCCAGGGCTGATCTCCTTCAGAATGGACTGGTTGGATCTCCTTGCAGTCCAAGGGACTCTCAAGAGTCTTCTCCAACACCACACTTCAAAAGCAGCAATTTTTCAGGGCTCAGCTTTCTTCACAGTCCAACTCTCACATCCATACATGACCACTGGAAAAACCATAGCCTTGATTAGACAGACTTTTGTTGGCAAAGCACTGTCTCTGCTTTTCAAAATGCTATCTAGGTTGGTCATAACTTTTCGTAAAAGGAGTAAGTGTCTTTTAATTTCAAGGCTGCAGTCACCATCTGCAGTGACTTTGGAGCCCAGAAAAATAAAATCTGACACTGTTTCCACTGTTTCCCCATCTATTTCCCATGAAGTGATGGGACCAGATGCCATGATCTTAGAACATACTTAAAGCAGCTTAGAGATCCCTTCAAGGATGAAGAAGCCCTCTCCTGCTTTCTATGAAATAGTAATAGATATTTACAATCTGTTGAAAGTGGTGGCTCACAATTAATATAATGGATTTGATGGTAAATGAGGAAATTATTCTTGAAGCTAAAGATGAAGCTAGCTAGCCATGACTAGATGGGTTTGTCAAGATGCATCAAACCCCACTGAAACTGCAGTAGAATCAGAATACCATAGCAAATGGAACTCATAAGCTCCTCTCACTAAAAGGACTGCTCTGGTTGACATATTAGGGAAATTAGAGGGCAGGAAAGGGTAGTAGATGCCCTAAACTTAGTACATAAATGCTCATGTGTGAGTAGATTTGTTTTAGTCACTCAACTGTAGAAAATGGGGCAATACGTTAGCTAGAAGAAAGCAGGGATAATTTTTGAGAGAGAAAAAAAATAAGTCTTGAAGGATAAAACTAGCAGGCAGTCAGATGAGATAGTTAAGAAAGTACCAAGAAAACAACCTTAGATTCCAGAGGCAATCCCTCACAGGGCAATCATAGAAGGCAGTGAGGCTTAGAGATAAGGTCCCTCCAGGCCAAATAAACCAAGCTAAGCTTGTCCTTAAATATCTCATGCTGAAAGGTAGCAGCCACCTAAGATTACAGTATTGGCAGTCTGGGAGTGAAGTAGGTCCTGATTACCCGGTAAAATCCAAAAGGTGAGGAGAGGGAATAAGTTTACCTGTGGCTCCAAAGTGATGACTACTCTGAAAAAGACAGAAATGTTTAAAGATTTGGGTAATATGGATGCAATGGTAATGAAAACTAAGATTAAACTGGAAACAAGTAGAGGACTGGTAGAAGCCAGAACTTTAGAATGAATAATTGGATTGGATAGATTAAAAAAATACCTTCCACTATCCTAATCTGATAAATAAGTTAAATATTTTTGTGATTATGGTCAGAAGACTAAATGCCAACATGTCAAACTGCCTACTTCAAAGCATATATTTAATGCAACTGCTATGGAAAGTGATATGGCAGGTCCTGGAAAAATCAAATATAGAATTATCATATGATCCAGCAATCTCACTTCTGGGTAATTATCCAAGGAATTTAAACCAGAGTTTTCAAGAGATATTTGCCCATCCATATCCATAGAAGCATTATCCATGATAGCTAAATGGTGGAACCAATTCAAGTGTCCATCAAAGGATAAATGGATAAACAAAATGTGGTCAATCCAAACAAATAAATAGTATCCAACCTTAAAAAGGAAGGACATTTCGATGTATGCTATAACATGTATGAACCTTGAGGGTATTATATTAGGTAAAAAAGCCAATCACACCTACAGATGGATAGTAAACACAAGAAAAAATGCTCAACATCATTTATTCAGTTCAGTTCAGTTCAGTTCAGCTCAGTCACTCAGTTGTGTCCAACTCTTTGCGACCCCATGAATCGCAGCACGCCAGGCCTCCCTGTCCATCACCAACTCCCGGAGTTCACTCAGACTCACGTCCATCGAGTCAGTGATGCCATCCAGTGATCTCATCCTCTGTCCTCCCCTTCTCCTCCTGCCCCCAATCCCTCCCAGCATCAGAGTCTTTTCCAGTGAGTCAACTCTTCACATGAGGTGGCCAAAGTACTGGAGTTTCAGCTTTAGCATCATGCCTTCCAAAGGAATCCCAGGGCTGATCTCCTTCAGAATGAACTGGTTGGATCTCCTTGCAGTCCAAGGGACTCTCAAGAGTCTTCTCCAACACCACACTTCAAAAGCAGCAATTTTTCAGCACTCAGCTTTCTTCACAGTCCAGCTCTCACATCCATACCTGACCACAGGAAAAACCATAGCCTTGACTAGATGGACTTTTGTTGGCAAAGCAATGTCTCTGCTTTTCAATATGCTATCTAGGTTGGTCGTAACTTTTCCTCCAAGGAGTAAGCATCTTTTAATTTCATGGCTGCAGTCACCATCCGCAGTGATTTTGGAGCCCCCCAAAATAAAGTCTGATACTGTTTCCACTGTTTCCCCATCTATTTCCCATGAAGTGATGGGACCAGATGCCACGATCTTTGTTTTATGAATGTTGAGTTTTAAGCCAACTTTTTCACTCTCCTCTTTCACCTTCATCAAGAGGCTTTTGAGTTCCTCTTCACTTTCTGCCATAAGGGTGGTGTCATCTGCATATCTGAGGTTATTGATATTTCTCCCGGCAATCTTGATCCCATCACTTATTAGAGAAATGCAAATCAAAACTACAATAAGGTATAACCTTACACCGATCAGAATGGCCACCATCAAAAAACCTACAAATAATAGTTGCTGGAGATGATGTGGAGAAATGGGAACCCTCTTACACTATTCATGGCAATATAAATTGATACAGGCACTATGGAGAACAGTATGGAGATTTCTTTAAAAATTAGGAATAAAATTACCATACTACCCAGCAATCCCACTACTGGGTGTATACCCTAATAAAACCATAATTCTAAAAGACACATGTACCCCGATGATCACTGCAGCAATATTTACAATAGCTAGGATATGAAAGCAACCTAGATGTCCATTGACAAATTAATTGATAAAGAAGATGTGGTACATATGTAACAATGGAATGTTGTTGTTGCTGTTCAGTTGCCCAGTGGGATCTGACTTTTTGTGACCCCATGGACTGCAGCAACCAGGCCTCCCTGTCTCTCACCATCTCCTGGAGTTTGCCCAAGTTCATGTTCATTGCATCAGTGATGCCCTCCAACCATCTCATCCTCTGACAACCTCTTCTCCTTCTTCCCTCAATCTTTCCCAGGATCCATCACAGATTTTTCCAATGAATCATCTGTTCACATCAGATAACCAAAATACTGGAGCTTCAGCTTCAGCATCAGTCCTTCCAGTGAATAGTTAGATTTGATATCCGTTAATACTAGCTCATTTGATCTCCTTGCTGTCCAAGGGACTTTCAGGAATCTTCTCCAGCACCACAGTTCAAAGGCATTAATTCTTTGGCATTATGCCTTCTTTATGGTCCAGCTCTCACAACTGTACATGACCACTGGGAAGACCATAGCTTTGACTATACGGACCTTTGTCAGCAGGGTGATGTCTCTGCTTTTCAACCTAGACAAACCTGTCTAGGTTTGTCATTGCTTTCCTGCCAAGAAGCAATCATCTTCTGATTTCATGGCTGTAATCATCATCCACAGTGATCTTGGAGCCCAGGAAGAGGAAATCTGTCACTACTTCCACATTTTCTCCTTCTATTTGCCATGCAGTAATGAGGCCAGATGCCATGACCTTTTTTTTTTTTTTTTTTAATGTTTAATCTTTAGCCAGCTCTTTCACTCACCTCCTTCACCTTCATCAAAAGGCTCTTCAGTTCCTCTTTGCTTTCTGCCATTAGAATGGTATCATTCACATATCTGAGGTTGTTGATGTTTCTCCCACCTATCTTCATTCTAGCTTGTAACTCATCCAGCCTGGCATTTCTCATGATGTGCTCAGCATATAGATTAAACAAACAGGGTGACAGCAGACAGCCCTGTCATGCTGACATAATGAATGCAAAGCCTTGACAGTATCATCCTTTAGACATTTGAATAGTTCTGCTGGAATTTTGATCACATCCACTAGCTTTAGTAACAGCAGTGCTTCTTAAGATCCCCTTGACTTCACACTCCAGAATGTCTAGCTCTGGGTAACTAAGCACACCATTGTGTAATCTGGTTCATTAGGGTCTTTCTTCCATACAGTTCTTCTGTGTATTCTTTCCATCTCTTCTTGATCTCTTCAGTGTCTACTAGGTCTCTACCATTTTTATGCTTTATTGTGCCCATCTTTGGACAGAATGCTCCCTTGATGTTTCCAATTTTCCTGAAGAGATCTCTAGTCTTTCCCCTTTTGTTTTCCTCTTCTATTATTAAGCATTGTTCATTGAAGGCCTTCTTGTCTCTTCTAGCATTTTTTTTGAACTCTGTGCTTAATTGCTTGCCTCTCTCACTTGCTTTTCACTTCTCTTCATTCTTCCACTATTCGTAAAGCCTCTTCAGATAACCACTTGGCCTTGTTGCTACTCAGGCATAAAAAGGAATGAATCTGAGTCACTTTTAGTGAGGTGGACAAACTTAGACCCTGTTATACTGAGTGAAGTAAGTCAGAAAGAGAAAAACAAATATTGCATATTAATGTGTGTGTATATATATATATATATATATATATATATGGAATCTAGAAAGATGATAAAGATGAACCTATTTGCAGAGCAGCAGTGGAAACACAGATATAGAGAACAGACTTGTGGACATGGAGAGGGGGAAGGAGATGGTGGGACAAATGGAGAGAGTAGCAAGGAAACATGTATATTACCATGTAAAATAGATAGCCAGTGCGAATTTGCTGTATGATGCAGGGAGTTCAACTCAGTGCTCTGTGACAAACTAGAAGGGTGGGATGGGGTGGGAGGTTCAAGAAGAAGTGGACATATGTATACCTATGGCTGATTCATGCTGATGTAAGGCAGAAACCAACACATTGTAAAGCAATTACTTTCCAATTAAAAGTATTTATTTAAAAAAGAGTAAAACACAGTCACATGGATATCACCCGATGATCTACACCAAAATAAGATTGATTATATTCTTTGTAGCCAAAGATGGAGAAGCTCTATACAGTCAACAAAAACAAGACCAGGAGCTGACTGTGGCTCAGATCATGAACTCCTTATTGCAAAATTCAGACTTAAATGGAAGAAAGTAGGGAAAACCACTAGACCATTCAGGTATGACCTAAATCAAATCCCTTATGATTATACAGTGGAAGTGAGAAATAGATTTAAGGTACTAGATCTGATAGATCAAGTGCCTGATGAACTATGGAATGAGCTTTGTGACATTGTACAGGAGACAGGGATCAAGACCATCCTCATGGAAAAGAAATGCAAAAAAGCAAAATGTCTGTCTGAGGAGGGCTTACAAATAGCTGTGAAAAGAAGAGAAGCAAAAAACAAAGGAGAAAAGGAAAGATATAAGCATCTGAATGCAGAGTTCCAAAGAATAGCAAGAAGAGATAAGAAAGCCTTCCTCAGCACTCAATGCAAAGAAATAGAGGAAAACAACAGAATGGGAAAGACTAGAGATCTCTTCAAGAAAATTAGAGATACCAAGGGAACATTTCATGCAAAGATGGGCTCGATAAAGGACAGAAATGGTATGGACCTAACAGAAGCAGAAGATATTAAGAAAAGGTGGCAAGAATACACTGAAGAATTGTACAAAAAAGATCTTCATGACCCAGATAATCACGATGGTGTGATCACTGACCTAGAGCCAGATATCCTGGAATGTGAAGTCAAGTGGGCCTTAGAAAGCATCACTACGAACAAAGTTAGTAGAGGTGATGGAATTCCAGTTGAGCTATTTCAAATCCTGAAAGATGATGCTGTGAAAGTGCTGACTCAATATGCCAGCGAATTTGGAAAACTCAGTAGTGGCCACAGAACTGGAAAAGGTCAGTTTTTATTCCAATCCCAAAGAAAGGCAATGCCAAATAATGCTCAAACTACTGCACAATTCCACTCATCTCACACGCTAGTAAAGTAGTGCTCAAAATTCTCCAAGCCAGGCTTCAGCAATACGTGAACCATGAACTTCCTGACATTCAAGCTGGTTTTAGAAAAGGCAGAGGAACCAGAGACCAAATTGCCAACATCCACTGGATCATCGAAAAAGCAAGGGAGTTCCAGAAAAAACATCTATTTCTGCTTTATTGACTATGCCAAAGCCTTTGACTGTGTGGATCACAATAAACTGTGGAAAATTCTGAAAGAGATTGGAATGCCAGACCACCTGACCTGCCTCTTGAGAAATTTGTATGCAGGTCAGGAAGCAACAGTTGGAACTGGACATGGAACAGCAGACTAGTTCCAAATAGGAAAAGGAGTATGTCAAGGCAGTATACTGTCAGCCTGCTTATTTAACTTATATACAGAGTACATCATGAGAAATACTGGGCTGGAAGAAGCACAAGCTGGAATCAAGATTGCTGGGAGAAATATCAATAACCTCAGATATGCAGATGACACTACCCTTATGGCAGAAAGTGAAGAGGAACTAAAGGGCCTCTTGATGAAGGTGAAAGAGGAGAGTGAAAAAATTGGCTTAAAACTCAACATTCAGAAAACGAAAATCATGGCATCTGGTTCCACCACTTCATGGGAAATAGATGGGGAAACAGTGGAAACAGTATCAGACTTTATTTTTGGGGGCTCCCAAATCACTGCAGATGGTGACTGCAGCCATGAAATTAAAAGACGTTTACTCCTTGGAAGGAAAGTTATGACCAACCTAGATAGCATATTGAAAAGCAGAGACATTGCTTTGCCAACAAAGGTCTGTCTAGTCAAGGCTATGGTTTTTCCTGTGGTCAGGTATGGATGTGAGAGTTGGACTGTGAAGAAGGCTGAGTGTCAAAGAATTGATGCTTTTGAAGTGTGGTGTTGGAGAAGACTCTTGAGAGTCCCTTGGACTGCAAGGAGATCCAACCAGTCCATTCTGAAGGAGATCAGCCCTGGGATTTTTTTGGAAGGACTGATGCTAAAGCTGAGACTCCAGTACTTTGGCCACCTCATTCGAAGAGTTGACTCATTGGAAAAGACTCTGATGCTGGGAGGGATTGGGGGCAGGAGGAGAAGGGGAGGACAGAGGATGAGATCACTGGATGGCATCACGGACTCGATGGGCCTGGTCTGAGTGAATTCCGGGAGTTGGTGATGGACAGGAAGGCCTCGCGTGCTGTGATTCATGGGGTCGCAAAGAGTCAGACATGACTGAGCGACTGAACTGAACTGAACTGAACTGAAAACCCAGTCACAAAAGAATAAATAATATGATTCCATTGTGAGCCACCTAGAGTAGTTAAATTCACAGTAACAAAATGTACAATGGTAGTTGCCAAGGGTCAGGGAGTGTGGGAAATGGGGATTTGTTTAATTTGTACAGAGTTTCATTTTGCAAGATGTAAACTTCCTGGAGGTCTGTTGCACAACAGTATGCATGTACTTAATGCAGGATTATACACTTAAAATGGTTAAGATAGTAAGTTTTACGTTATGTGCATTTGATCACAGTTAAAATGAAACTCAAGGGGTAATTATCAAGTGAACATCTGTGTATTTACCATGCAAATTAAAAAATAAAATGTTCCTAGCAGAGACAGAGAAAAAGAAAAATGCATAGATCTAATAATCAACAAAAATAAATTATATGGGAAACAACCTGAAAACTCTCAAAATGTAAAATATTTTAAAGACATAGAGGTGATCTGTAAAGCTATATCTCCACTTAGTTCTCTAGGATATATGTTTAAAAAGACTTTCATTAATTTTTAATTGTTAAAGCAGTGGGTGTTCTGGCTACACTATCCAAATCACTAATGAATTAATTAAAGCTCCTGAAAAATATTTAGCTGTAATTGACTTGCCTATATGTTTCTCACCATACCAACTGAAAAGGAAAGTGAATTAACCTGGCATAATTTTTGAAGGAATGTGATATGCTTTCGTCTTCCTCCAGTAGGGTTATTAACTTTAAAAAGCAAGTATTTTAATGGAGAGAATGGATAAGGAAGGAGGCAACAACAGTCTACATTAATGTAAAATAGCTGTCAAGCAGAGTATACAATTATTGACAGCGCAGTAGTCCAAGTATTTATTTTATTTTATTTTTTTAATATAAATGTGTTTTAATTGGAGGCTAATTACTTTACAATATTATATTGACTTTGCCATACATTGACATGAATATGCCATGGCTGTATATGTGGTCCACATCCTGAAACCCCCTCCCACCTACCTCCCCATCTCATCCCTATGGGTCATCCCAGTGCACCAGCCCCGAGCCTCATGTATCATGCATTGAACCTGGACTGGCGATTAGTTTCACATATGATCATATACATATTTTAATGTCATTCTCCCAAATCATTCCACCATCACCCTCTCCCACAGAGGCCTAAAGACTGGTCTATACATCTGTGTCTCTTTTGCTATCTTGCATACATGGTTATCGTTACCATCTTTCTAAATTCCATATGTATGTGTTAGTATACTGTATTGGTGTTTTTCTTTCTGGCTTACTTCACTCTGTATAATAGGCTCCAGTTTCATCCACCTCATTAGAACTGATTCAAATGTATTCTTTTTAATGGCTGAGTAATATTCCATTGTGTATATGTACCATGGCTTTCTTATCCATTCGTCTGCTGATGGACATCTAGGTTGCTTCCATGTCCTGGCTATTATAAACAGTGTTGCAATAAACATTGGGGTACATATGTCTCTTTCAATTCTGGTTTCCTCAGTGTGTATGCCCAGCAGTGGGATTGCTGGGTCATAAGGCACTTCTATTTCCAGTTTTTTAAGGAATCTCTACACTGTTCTCCATAGTGGCTGTACTAGTTTGCATTCCCACCAACAGTTTAAGAAGGTTCCCTTTTCTCCGCATCCTCTCCAGCATTTATTGCTTGTAGACTTTTGGATCGCAGCTATTATGACTGACATGAAATGGTACCTCATTGTGGTTTTGATTTGCATTTCTCTGATAATGAGTGATGTTGAGCATCTTCTCATGTGTTTGTTGTATGTCTTCTTTGGTTAAATGTCTGTTTAGTTCTTTGGCCCATTTTCTGATTGGGTCATTTATTTTTCTGGAATTTAGCTGTAGGAGCTGCTTGTATATTTTTGAGATTAGTTCTTTGTCAGTTGCTTCATTTGCTATTATTTTCTCCCATTCCAAAGGCTGTCTTTTCTCTCTGCTTGTAGTTTCTTTCATTGTACAAAAGCTTTTAATTTTAATTAGGTCCCATTTGTTTATTTTTGCTTTTATTTCCATTACTCTGGGAGGTGGGTCATAAAGGATCCTGCTGTGATTTACGTCGGAGAGTGTTTTGCCTATGTTTTTCTCTAGGAGTTTTGTAGTTTCTGGTCTTATGTTTAGATCTTTAATCCATATTGAGTTTATTTTTGTGTGTTTATTTTATATCCTGCAACTTTACTATATTCATTGATTAACTCTAGTAATTTTCTGGTGGAGTCTTTAGGGTTTTCTATGTAGAAGATCATGTCATCTGCAAACAGTGAGAGTTTTACTTCTTCTTTTCCAATCTGGATTCCTTTTATATCTTTTTCCTCTCTGACTGCTGCGGCCAAAACTTCCAAAACTATTTTGAATAGTAGTGGTGAGAGTGGGCACCCTTGTCTTGTTCCTGGGTTTAAGGGAAATGCTCTCATTTTGGATAATGTTTGCTATGGGTTTGTCATATATAGCTTTTATTATATTGAGGTATGTTCCTACTATGCCTGCTTTCTGGAGGGTTTTTATCATAAATGGATGTTGAATTTTGTCACAGGCTTTCTCTGCATCTATTGAGATAATCATATGGCTTTTATCTTTCAATTTGTTAATGTGGTGTATTACATTGATTGATTTGTGGATATTGAAGAATCTTTGAATCCCTGGGATAAAGCCCACTTGGTGATGATGTATGATCTTTTTAATATGTTGTTAGATTCTTTTTGCTAGAATTTGTTAAGGAATTTTGCAACCATGTTCATCAGTGATATTGACTTGCAGTTTTCTTTTTTTGTGGCATCTTTGTCAGGTTTTGGTATTAGGGTGATGGTGGCCTCATAGAATGAGTTTGGAAGTTTATCTTCCTCTGCAATTTTCTGGAAGAGTTTGAGTAGGATAGGTGTCAGTTCTTCTCTATATTTTTGGTAGAATTCAGCTGTGAAGCTGTCTGGTCCCGGGTTTTGTTTGCTGGAAGATTTCTGATTATAGTTGCAATTTCCATGCTTGTATGGGTCTGTTAAGATTTTCTATTTCTTCCTGGTTCAGTTTTGGAAGGTTATACATTTCTAAGAGTTTGTCCATTTCTTCCACATTGTCCATTTTATTGGCATATAGTTGCTGATAGCAGTCTCTTATGATCCTTTGTATTTCTGTGTTGTCTATTGTGATCACTCCATTTTCATATCTAATTTTGTTTATTTGATTTTACTCCTTTGGTTTCTTGATGAATCTGGCTAATGGCTTGTCAATTTTATTTATCTTCTCAAAGAACCAGCTTTTGGCTTTGTTGACTTTTGCTATGGTCTCTTTTGTTTCTTTTGCATTTATTTCTGTCCTGGTTTTTAATATTTCTTTCCATCTACTAACCCTGGGGTTCTTCATTTCTTCCTTTTCTAGTTGCTTTAGGTGTACAGTTATGTTATTTATTTGTCTTTTTTCTTGTTTCTTCAGGTAAGCCTGTATTGCTATGAATCTTCTCCTTAGCACTGCTTTTACAGTGTCCCACAGGTTTTGGGTTGTTTTGTTTCCATTTTCATTAATTTCTATGCATATTTTGATTTCTTTTTTGATTTCTTCTGTGATATGTTGGTTATTCAGAAGCGTGTTGTTCAGCCTCCATAGGTTGGAATTTTGAATAGTTTTTCTCCTATAATTGACATCTAATCTTACTGCATTGTGGTCTGAAAAATGCTTGGAATGATTTCATTTTTTTTTTTTTAATTTACCAAGGCTAGATTATGGCCCAGGATGTGATCTATCCTGGAGAAGGTTCCATGTGCACTTGAGAAAAAGGTGAAATTCATTGTTTTGGGGTGAAATGTCCTATAAATAACAATTAGGTCTAACTGGTCCAGTGTATCATTTAAAGATTGTGTTTCCTTGTTAATTTTCTGTTTAGTTGGGCTATCCATAGTTTTGAGTGGGGTATTTAAGTCTCCCACTATTATTGTGTTATTGCTAATTTCCCCTTTCATGTTTGTTAGCATTTGTCTTACATATTGTGGTACTCCTATGCTGGGTGCATATATATATTTATAATTTTTATATCTTCTTGGATTGATTCTTTGATCATTATGTAGTGTCCTTGTCTCTCTTCACAGCATTTGTATTAAAGTCTATTTTATCTGATATGAATATTGCTACTCTTGCTTTCTTTTGGTCTCTATTTGCACGGAATATCTTTTTCCAGCCCTTCACCTTCAGTCTGTATGTGTCCCTTATTTTGAGGTGGGTCTCTTGTAGACAACATATATAGGGGTCTTGTTTTTGTATCCATTCAGCCAGGTTTTGTCTTTTGGTTGGAGCATTCAACCCATTTATATTTAAGGTAATTATTGATAAGTATGATCCCGTTAGCATGTACTTTATTGTTTTGGATTCGATTTATACACCCTTTCTGTGTTTCCTGTCTAGAGAAGATCCTTTAACATTTGTTGGAGAGCTGGTTGGCTGGTGCTGAATTTGCTTGCCTGTAAAGCTTTTGATTTCTCCTTCATATTTGAATGAGATCTTTGCTGGGTACGGTAATCTGGGCTGTAGATTTTTTTCTTTCATCACTTTAAGTATGTCCTGTTAGTCCCTCCTGGCCTGAAGAGTTTCTATTGAAAGATCAGCTGTTATCCTTATGGGAATCCCCTTGTGTGTTATTTGTTGATTTTCCCTTGCTGCTTTTAATATTTGTTCTTTGTGTTTGATCTTTGTTAATTTGATTAATATGTGTTTTGGGGTGTTTCTCCTTGGGTTTATCCTATCTGGAACTCTTTGAGTTTCTTGGACTTGGGTGATTATTTCATTCCCCATTTTAGGGAAGTTTTCAATTATTATATCCTCAAGGATTTTCTCATGGTCTTTCTTTTTGTCTTCTTCTTCTGTGATTCCTATGATTCAAACACAGGGGCATTTAACATTGTCCCAGAGGTCTCTGGGGTTGTCCTTATTTCTTCTAATTTTTTTTTCTTTTTTCCTCTATGTTTCATTTATTCCTACCATTCTATCTTCTACCTCACTTATACTATCTTCTGCCTCCGTTATTCTAGTGTTGGTTCCCTCCAGAGTGCTTTTGATATCATTTATTGCATTATTCATTATATATTGACTCTTTCTTATTTCTTCTAGGTCCTTGTTAAACCTTTCCTGCATCTTCTTGATTCTTGTCTCCAGGCTATTTATCTGTATCTCCATTTTGTTTCCAAAATTTTGGATCATTTTCACTATCATTATTCAAAATTCTTTTTCAGGCAGATTCCCTATCTCTTCCTCTTTTGTTTGGTTTGGTGGACATTTATCCTGTTTCTTTACCTGCCGGGTATTTCTCTGCCTTTTCATCTTGTTTATATTGCTGTGTTTGTGGTGGCCTTTCTGTATTCTGGCAGGTTGTGGTTCCTCTTTATTGTGGAGGTTCTTCACTATAGGTGGGGTTGGACAGGTGGCTTGTCAAGATTTCCTGGTTAGTGAAGCTTGTGTTGGTATTCTTGTGGGTGGAGCTGGATTTCTTCTCTCTGCAGTGCAATGAAGTGTCCAGCAGTGAGTTTTAAGATGTCAATGGGTTTAGTGTGACATTTTTGCAGCCTATATATTGAAGCTCAGGGCTATGTCCCTGTGTTGTTGGAGAATATCCATGGTATGACTTGCTCTGGAACTTGTTGGCCCTCGGGTGGTGCTTGGTTTCAGTGTAGGTATGGAAGCATTTGATGAGCTTCTGTTGATTAATGTTCCCTGGAATCAAGAATTCTCTGGTGTTCTCAGGATTTGGAATTAAGCCTCCTGCCTATGGTTTTCAGTCTTATTCTTACAGTAGCCTCAAGACCTCCATCTATACAGCACCAATGATAAAACATCTAGGTTAATGATGAAAAGTTTCTCCACAGTGAGGGACACTCAGAGAGGTACACAGAGTTACACGGAGAAGAGAAGAAGGAGTAGGGAGATAGAGGTGACCAGGAGGAGAAGAGGAATCAAAAGGGGAGAGAGCAAGCTAGCCAGTAATCACTTCCCTATGTGCTCTCCACAGTCTGGATCCCTCAGAGATGTTCATGGAGTTACACAGAGAAGAGAAGAGGGAGGAAGGAGATAGAGGAGGCCAGGAGGATAAAAGGGGGAATCAAAAGGAGAGAGGCAGATCTAGCCAGTAATCAGTTTCCTAGGTGTTCTCCACAGCCTGGAACACACAAAGAGATTCACAGAGTTGGGTATAGAAGAGAAGGGGGAAGGAGGAGATAGATGCGACCTGGTGGAGAAAAAGGAGAGTCCAAAGGGGGAGAGAGCAGTCAAGCCAGTAATCTTGCTCCCAGGTAAAAATGGGTACTGAAAATTGGGTTCTTAAAGGTACAAAATTGATAAGAAATACCAAAAAGCAAAGATTAAAAATCTAGAGTAGAGGTTAGATTCTCAAAATACAATATTAAAGGAAAAAACACAGTCACAAAAACCATATTATATATATACATAAAGTTTGCTTTAAAAATAGGGTCTTTTTTTGCAAAGGAATAGTAGGTTATAAAAATGAAAATTAAAGGAGTAATAGAGGGCTAAAAATTTTAAAATATTAAAAAAATGATAATAGTAAAAATATATCTAGGACTTTCTCTGGTGTTGTTCTGGACAGTGTGGGTCAGTTCATTTTCAGATAGTTCCTTGATCCGGCTTATACTTTTCAAGATCTATAGGCCCCTTCCTATGTAGCCAGTGCTAACTGCAGGGTTTTAATCTATTGCACCTGTCACTTCCAATGTGGTTCTCTCTTTTTATTTTAGCTTCTTCTGTTTGCTGGTCTCTTTAGTGTCTAATTTCCGCTCTGACACAAGGGGGCAGTGGTGGTCACTTTTTTAGGCTTATTTATTCATTCTTGCATTGGGGAGGGAGGAACACTGCAAGCAAATACCACTGGCGTCTGTGGGGAGTGCTTGCAGTGTCTTGGCCACACTGGGTTTGCCCCCGCTCACCGTGTGTCTGCTTTCCCAGTCTACACTGTTCAGGCTCTAGGTTGCTCTGCCCGGAAATGTCTGAGGCGGACCCTGGGTTGCATGCACTTCCCAGATCTAAGCCCCTCAGGTTCAGGTTCTCGGGTACTCCACAAAGGTGCAGACTTGGTTGGGCCTGCATTTTGTGTCCTTCCCAGGTCCGAGCAGTTCAGGTGCTTGGTGAACGCAGACACCCCCAGTTGGGGGCTCCGTCTTATTGCCTCCCCTGTCCCAGTGGCTTGGTTTTCTGGGTGTACAACAGGCATGCCTTCTCAGGTGTGCCATGTGTCTCCCCTGGGCAGCTGATCTCTGGCTGCGACCCTTCTGGTAGATGTTGACTGTCCAGAATCCCAAGAAGTCTAGGTTAGCAGCGAAGCCTACTTGCAGTTTGGTACAGGATGCCTCTCTGGGGATGCGATTGCCCCCTTCCTGCTCTGGCTGCCCTCGCCTGCTTGTCTCCAGCGGGGGATGGGCTGGTCCGCAGTTGGCTAGCTCTGCTCAGTCCTTTGTTCTGTGACCAGGCCTGGCGGTGTCTTAGGTTAGGGCTTTTTGTGGGATAGCTATCCCACAGTCTGGGTTGCTAATCTCAAATTAGTTCCCTCAGATTGCCCTCCTGGAATTCAGGCCTGGTCCTTACCCTAAGCAATGCAGCCCGCACCTCCCTGTCCAGCCCCTGCTTGCTAGTGGCGGATGTGAGCATCTGCACTGTTTCTCTACTGGGAGTTGTCGTTAGGCATGTAATCTGTGGATTTTAATTATTTATTTATTTTTCCTCCCGGTTATGTTGCCCTCTGAGGTTCCAAGGCTCGCCACAGACTCGCCAGTGAGAGTGTTTCCTGGTGTTTGGAAACTTCTTTCTTTTTTAAGACTCCCTTCCTGGGATGGATCTCAGTCCCTCCCTCTTTTGTCTCTCTCTTTATCTTTTATATTTTTTCCTACCTCCTTTTGAAGACAATGGGCTCCTTTTCTGGGTGCCTGATGTCCTCTGCCAGCATTCAGAAGTTGTTTTGTCAAATTTGCTCAGTGCTCAAATGTTCTTTTGATGAATTTGTGGGGGAGAAAGTGGTCTCTCCATCCTATTCCTCTGCCATCTTAGAACCGCCCCCGCCCCGCCCCCCACCAGGCATTTACTTTAGACATGTCAATACCAGGCATCATGAACTCTGTATTTTAGTGTCTGGAAAGGGGTCCCTGCAGAGCCAAGAAAGAACCAGCTTTGTATCAGTCAGGATTTAACTATAGATTAACAGAAATCTCTCAAGCTATTAAAAGCAAAAAATGTATCTACTGCAGGAAATTAAGTGTTTGCAGAGTCGTAGGAAGCCTAAAGAAGCAGGGCTTAGGCTCCATCTTGGAATAATTCCCAGAACGCCATCACGGAACCAAACTGTCAAGGAAACTGCTATCCTTGGTCAGTTGGAAAGATGCCAAATCAAGAAGCTGATATAGGAGGCTGCTGTTTAAACTGCAGGATCCAAGGGCACACCCCCATCATCCATGAATTAGAAGTTGCTGCTGCAAACGCGGCTTTCAGTTGTGCCTTGGCTGTGACTGGAGGATAACAAAGGTCATTATGAGCCATTCCACATCTGATGGATCTGTACAGCCTCTGTCCCCTTCAATCAATTCCTAATTAAGATCTAATCTGAAAAATCTAAATCTCATCCAAAACAAGGGAGTTTAGAAAGTATAGATTTTGGCTTTCTAGCTGCTATAGATAGAAAGGACATTAGGGTCAGTGTGGGATGAACCTGCCTCTGGTATCCTCCAGAAACCAGCAAGACTTAAGTGCAAGAAATGCCAAAGGGTAAAGGCGACTCATACCCTCGTGCATGCATGTGTTCATGCTCGGTCTCTCAGTCATGTCTGACTCTTGCAACCCCCTGGACCACCAGGTGCCCCTGGCCATGGGATTTGCCAGGCAAGAATACTGGAGTGGGTTGTTATTTCCTTCTCCAGGGAATCTTCCCAACCAAGGGACAGAACTCACATCTCATGCTTGGCAGGCAGATTCTTTACCACTGAGCCACCAGGGAAGCCATTAGACAAAATAAAGGATTAAGGTAATTTCAGATATTCCGGGGACTTGTACTATAAACAAGACACAAATAAAGGAAGAAATAAAACATAACTATTATTCCTGCTGCTGCTGCTGCTGCTAAGTCGCTTCAGTCGTGTCCGACTCTGTGCGACCCCATAGACGGCAGCCCACCAGGCTCCCCTGTCCCTGGGATTTTCCAGGCAAGAACATTGGAGTGGGTTGCCATTTCCTTCTCCAATGCATGAAAGTGAAACGTGAAAGTGAAGTCGCTCAGTCATATCTGACTCCTAGCGACCCCATGAACTGCAGCCCACCAGGCTCCTCCGTCCATGGGATTTTTCAGGCAAGAGTACTGGAGTGGGGTGCCATTGCCTTCTCCGAACTATTATTCCTAGAGAGCACTAATTCCCTGGTATAGTGTGAATATTTACAGGGTATAGACTGTGAGAACATTGAAATCTACCTAAGCCTTGTGATTACAGTGCCCTCCTCCCCAGTTTACCTAGGATAAGGTCACATACAAACTCTCCAAGTTCCCATTTTTTTACCTAATAAGCAATTCATTGTACTATTCTGTCCCCACTGATCAACTGGAACAAAACTTTGGTTATCATTCTCCCATCCCTCCAGGTCCTTGAACTTTGGCCCACCCTGAGTCTGAGCCAGCATACAACCTTAACAGCCCTTCTGAGAATAGGCTGGCCTCGGTGTAAAATGTTCTCTAATCTACTGTCTAATCAAGCCAGTCCCATTCATCCCACGTCCATGCACCTGGTTGTATCTAGACTTGTTTATTCCTCCCTATAAAAGATAATCTCTTCTCTGCCTGATCATTTAGACATCTGCTGATCTCATAGTCGCAGCCTTCTTCCTATTGTAATAGTCCCCTTTTGCCTTCTGACAATAATCCTTTCAAATAAAGTGTCTCCTTAATCTAAGTCCAGATTTTTTTTTTTAACTTAAAAAATTCCCCACCTCTGGAGCAGAAGGAACTGGTATCAATTGCTCAGTTGGATTTCAGAACTTCTATGAACCATTGAATGCTTAGTACTTTTGGCTTCATATCCCATCCCCTCTTGAAAGACAGTTTTCCTACTGCAATTATCACAATCCTGTCTTGCCACTGTATGCTGGGTATGTGATAGGAAGGTTACTAGTTTTCTTAGTTCACAGGTCTCTGAATTTGAGGAGTTATAACAAAGGCTCTGGAGAAGGCAGTGGCACCCCACTCCAGTACTCCTGCCTGGAAAATCCCATGGACAGAGGAGCCTGGTAGGCTGCAGTCCATGGGGTCGCTGAGGGTCGGACACGACTGAGTGACTTCACTTTCACTTTTCACTTTCATGCATTGGAGAAGGAAATGGCAACCCACTCCAGTGTTCTTGCCTGGAGAATCCCAGGGACAGGGGAGCCTGGTGGGCTGCGGTCTATGGGATGGCACAGAGTCGGACACGACTGAAGCGACTTAGCAGCAGTAGCAGCAGCAACAAAGGCTCTTCATCTGCACCTGCACATTATTTACATAACAAGACTGCAGATTCAAATCTAAGCCAGTGCCTTGATGGGATAATATGGGAATATGAATCCCATATTATGAGGATATGAATCACAAAGAGAAAGATGGCAATCTGATAGACGTAAGTTGGTGGCCTCCTATCAACCACACCTTTTGGTATTCACACCCTTTTCTAGCCCCTTCCCACACTGACTCTGGGCTTGGTCATGAAACTCACTTTGGCTAATAGGAGATGTACTGCTTTCCTAGGACTGCTATAACAAAGTATACAAATTGGTTGGCTTAAAAAAGAAATTTATTCTCTCCCAGTTCTGGACTTAAAAGTCTGAAGTTATGGTGTCAATAGGGCCATGCTCCCTTTGAAGACTCTAGGGAAGAATTATTTCCTGCCTCTTCTTAGCTCCTTGTGGCTCCCTGTAGGCCTTGAGTATGTTAAAACATACTCTGGAGATTCTTCCAGCTCTATAATTCCATGATTCAGTAAATGAGGGCTTGTTAAACAAACAAACAAACAAGCAAAATTAAATGGCAATATCCTGTCAAGCTTGGATCTCTCTTGGAAATGAAATAAGACTAGTATAAGGATAGGTCATGTGTAATAGCACCAAGAGCAGAATATTTGTATGGCATATTATTTCTTCAAATGGGGTGATATTTTTCACTTATACTCACAGGTATATGAAAAGTTAGAAAAAAGTAATTCTAAAAAAACAAAAACAGTCTCCCTCTCTGTTAGTTTCCCCCTTTTCTAAAGTGACTCCAAATCAAATCCTAATATAACAAAAAGTACTATAATATCACTCTATAGCAAAGCCTGTAACGACAGCCTCCCTGATAGCTCAGTTGGTAAAGAATCTGCCTGCAATGCAGGAGACCCCAGTTCAATTTCTGAGTCGGGAAGATCCCCTGGAGAAGTGATAGGCTACTCACTCCAGTATTCTTGGGCTTCGCTTGTGGCCCAGCAGGTAAAGAATCTGCCTGCAATGCGGGAGATCTGGGTTTGATCCTTGGGTTGAGAAGATCCCCTGGAGAAGGGAAAGGCTACCCACTCCAGTATTCTGGCCTGGAGAATTCCATGGACTGTATAGTACATGGTGTTGCAGAGAGTCAGACATGACTGAGTGACTTTCACTTCACTGTAACAAAACAAATGCCAAAGTTCCCATTGACATGACACTAATATCAATTTTGAGTACAAGATCCCAGTACACAACAGGAGAACAGACAATGTCTTGGAGTTATTTCCAACAAAATTTGACCAATAGATAGATATATTCCCCAGCATGCCACAAATCAAAGCAATAAAGATAATAATTAAATTTTAGTCACTACTAGGAGGACCTAAGATTAATGGTAAAACAACTATTAAATCATGTAGCTATTTACCATCTAAGATTGCCTGTGAATTTCAGAGAATCATCTGTAGCCAAATTGAATTATAACACCCAATCCCTATGAATACCACCTGAAAGTTTCAGAAAGAATACATTGAATTAGAAGAAATTCATTCTCTTCATTAGTGTTGAGGAGTCCTGTTCCAGGCCAAAATCCTAAATCTGACCTTTCAGAACTGACCACAGGCAATTACAAAGCTTTGCCTCACAGTTCTCCTGGGGAAAAGCTTCCCTTCCTATACCAGATTATGTGCAGACAGTGTTTTGGAACGTTCTGTAGGGAGCTGCAGTCAAGGACTCAGGCCAACCTGGAACACCATGCTCATACACATATCTGCATCCTTCACCCAGGTACTTACATTCAGAGGCCTCCTTTTCAGAAGCCTCAAACGAGGCCTTTCCCAGGTGCATCCAGTAACCCATGGTTAATTGGGGGTGCCTTGAGTAAAGTGCTTTTTCCCACTCTGACTTAGTACTTCCGCTCCTGCCCGCCTCTCTCTCACTGACCCCAGCAACCTACATCCATAGAAAGGAAAGGGCACCCTACATCCACAGGAGGGGGTTGTCAGGAATGGGAGGGTCACCCCCGTTTGCACTGAATGTCACCTAATCCTCATACAGTGTCACTCTGGGGAAAAGTGAAACACTCCAGAGTTGGCACCTTTTAAATCCTTTATCTCTCACCTGTTCTGTTTCAATAAATGAATAAAGGCTTGATTGTTATTTTCCGTTTGGCCCGTTACCCTAATTGACCACTGACGTCTTCAGCACTGGGAAGGCTGACAAATTGCTGCGGTGAGCATGGTTGTCATCTGAGCACAATGCTGTTCTGAAAGAGAAAAAGGCCTAAGGGTCCCACAGGATCCTTGAGGTCTGCTGGAAAATTGTTTGCAAGAGACTGAAGCACTTCACCAATAGGTCTTGAGGAGAACTAGTGTATTGTTCACAGAAACTTTTTGGTTTTGAGGGTGATCCTTCTCTTTGGCCCTTGATGGATAGGCTCACCCAGTGGGTGGGTGAACTTAGAAATCCAACAAAAGAACTCTAAACAAGCTAGGGAAGCAGTTCCCTAGCCACAGCTCAAGTCCTCCAGAAATGGGACAAGACTGTCAGATGCCCTGGGAGCTGAGTTGTGTGCAATAACTACTGTTAACTAGGTCTCTGAGGCGAATAAATGTAGAATTTTGTAAGTTTAAGATATACAACATGATGATTTTTATATGCTTATTTATTATAAAACAATTACAACAAAAGAGTTGGTAAATAACTAAATACCTCAAAATTATTCATTCTTTTTTTTTTTTTGTGGTGAGAACATTAAAGATCTACTCTCTTAGTAACTTTGAAGGGTACAATTTTCTTAACTATATGGTCACTATGCTGTACATTTCTGCTCCAGAGTTTATTTCTCTTATAAATGGAAGTTTGTGTCTTTTACCCAAACTCCCCTATTTCCCCCAATCCCAGCTTCTGGTGACCACCATTCTATCAATACTTTGTTTCTATGAGTTCAGCCTTTTTGGATTTCATATGTAAGTGAAATGATACAGTATTTGTCTTTCTCTGCTTGACTATTTCACTTAGTATAATACTCTCAAGATTTACCCATGTTATAACAAATAGCAGGATTTTCTTCTTTCTCATGGCTGAAAAATGTTTATATATATATATATATATATATATATATATATATATATATATATGCACACACACACACACACCCATATACCACATTTTCTTTCTCCACTGACAGACATTTGGGTTGTTTTCATGTCTTGAAAGTTGTGAATGCTGCTGCAGTAAACATGGGAGTGCAGGTATCTCTTAAAGATCCCAATTCCATTTCCTTTACATATGTACCCAGATTGCTGGATCATATGGTAGTCATATTTTTAACTTTTTGAAGAACCTCTACACTGTTTTCCATATTGGCTGTACCATTAGGCTCTCAAGAGGTATAAACTTTCAGTTATAAGATACATAAGTCACAGGGATGTAATGTACAGTACAGGAAATATAGTCAATAATATTACAATAACTTCTTATGAAGATAGATGGTTACTAGATATGGTGATCAATTGATAATGCACAGAAATATTGAATCATTGAGTTATACACCTAAAACTAATATAACATTGCATGTCAAATATATTTCAATTTAAAAACTATATTTCAATTTCAAAAAACCAGAAAGGAGAAAAAGAAAATTGGTCAAAAATGCAAGAGTGCAGACAGTAAGAAGATGAATCAATTTCTAGCTACAGGTACCACTTAAGAAAGATTGTTCAGGTCTAATCTTAGATGACTACTTGGCATCTACTTTATTAACCAATTTTGTTAATGGGTTAGTGGGATCTGTAAACTGAGACTATTCAAAGACACCATATTCACTGGCAAAATGTCCCTCTGTCTGAGATGCATGCTTTAGCATAAAACCATAAAGAGATACAAACAGATACAGCTAACTCTACATAACAAAAACTGATAGCTCTCCAACTGAAACAGCTTGATCAAAATCATCCTAAGACCTTCGAGCCACCCTAAAAACTTACAGGAGTTTCCCTAAAAACTCCTATAGACTAGCATTCCTATAGATGTTGTAGAGAAAATCTACACTGAACTAAAGTTGGTCCAAAAAGAAAAATAATCCAACTAACTAAAGATCATAAGGACTTCCCTTCAGGGATCTGCTCTGACCTGTTCTCAGATAACCTTAAACACACTGGGTGAAATAATATTCCTAGTCAATGGGCACCTTACCACCCTCAATACTTCACATTTTCCTGCTGTAGTCCTTTAGAGTAGTCAAATACTCTTAATGGTAAAGCTAGATAATTTGCCATATGCTTTCCCTCTTTCTAAACCCCTATTATTTAAGGACATTTTTAAAAAGAATCTATTCCCCCATTCTCCCTGTTCAGAAGCCTAAGGGGAGAGTATCAATTACTCCAAGGTTTCTAAGCCACAACTAAAATCGTTAAATCTAGGTTTCTTCTGTGTACTAAGTTACTTCAATCATGTCCAACTCTTTGTGACCCTATGGACTGTAGCCCTCCAGGCTCCCCTGTTCATGGGATTTTTTAGGCAAGAATACTGGAGTAGGTTGCCATTTCCTCCTCCAGGGATACCCTGACTCAGGGATTGAACCCATGTTTCTTATGCCTCCTGCATTGGCAGGCAAGTTCTAAAGAACCAATGCAGGAGACATAAGAGATACGGGTTCAGTCCCTGGGTTGAGAAGATCCCCTGGAGGCAGAAATGGCAACCCACTCCAGTATTCTTGCCTGGAGAATCCCATGCCAAAGGACCCATGTGGGCTATGGTCCATGGGGTCGCAAAGAGTCAGACATGACTGAAATGACATAGTGTGAGCACGTGCACGTGCACACACACACACACATGCATGCACAACCAACACATAGGATTCAACAGGGACATAAGGTTTCCAGAGACAAAATACAACTATTTTGTCCTCAGGTTCATTATCTAAGACTTGACATCTCCCTTGCAGGGAAAAACTGTATCTCCAGAGCACATCAAGACTTTCTTCAGTTACCTTATACCTGAAGTGAAGAGATAATTCCAGGGTTTTCTAGAATTGGTAGTTATTGCAGGATGTGGATTCCTAAATTTCTCTGCTGTAACATCACCTTTATGCAGTGTGACTAAGGAAACTGTGTCGAACCCCTAAGGATTTATCCTATTCAACAGTATCTAAATCCTTAAAAATTTCCCTTTCTTCTACCTTACCTTGGAACTCCCAAATTATTCTTGCCCTTCTTGTTATTCAGGAGTGGCTGGTTAGTGCCAGGTTGAGAGATAAGAATATTCACATCAGCACTGTTCACAACAGCCAAGAATGGAAGCAGCTGAGTGTCCACTGACAGAGGAATGGATGAAGACAACGTCGGGAGTGTCTGTGTACACACACACACACACACACACATATATATATATACACACACATGTTTCATAATAATGCCATTGGCAGCAGTGTGGATTGACCAAAGATTATCACATTAAGCGAAGTTAGACAAATATCATAAGATACCACTTATAGATGGAATCTAAAAATTGATACAAGTGAACTAATATACAAAACAGAAACCAACTCAGAAAATAGACCTATGGTTCGCAAAGGGGAGAGGTAGGCAGGGAAGGGATAAGTTAGGAGTTTGGGGTTAACACACACACACTACTATATCTAAAACAGTCAACAAGGACCTATACTGTGTAGCACAGGGAACTCCACTAAATACTCTGTAATAACCTATATGGGAAAAGAATCTGAAAAAGAATGAATACATATACTGAATATCACTGCTGTACACCTGAAACTGACACAACATTGTCAGTCAACTAAATTTTAATAAAAATTAACAACAAAAAAAGAATATTATTCTACAAAAACTTGGGGTCATGTTTTCAGTAGGTCTGGTGGTTCCCTGAGGGACTAGCTCTGATGCTTGCCTTTGTATTGACACTTGGACTGCAATGGGTTCCCATGGACATTTAGAATATGAATGTTCTAAATGCCATTAAGTGTACACTTACAATATTTAAAATTATAACTCTTACATTTATTTTACCACAAAATGGCTCTTGTTTGGGGTACTTTATTACAGCCATGTAATGATGTATTTCTATTTTTATTCAACAAAAGCTCCCTTAATCTCCAGTATAATGCAAGTTTTTGTTTGTTTGTTTGTTTTTTGTTTGTTTTTTTAAAAGAGGATATAGGAGATCCAACCAGTCCATTCTAAAGGAGATCGGTCCTGGGTGTTCTTTGGAAGGAATGATGCTAAAGCTGAAACTCCAGTACTTTGGCCACCTCATGCGAAGAGTTGACTCATTGGAAAAGATTCTGATGCTGGGAGGGATTGGGGGCAGGAGGATAAGAGGATGACAGAGGATGAGATGGCTGGATGGCATCACCGACTCGATGGACGTGAGTTTGAGTGAACTCCGGAAGTTGGTGATGGACAGGGAGGCCTGGCATGGTGCAATTCATGGAGTGGCAAAGAGTCAGACACGACTGAGCAAATGAACTGAACTGAACAGATAGAAAAACAGTATGGAGAAGGCAATGGCAAGTCACTCTAGTACTCTTGCCTAGAAAATTCCATGGAAGGAGGGGCCTGGTAGGCTGCAGTCCATGGGGTCGCTACAAGTCAGACACAACTGAGAGACTTCACTTTGACTTCTCACCTTCACGCATTGGAGAAAGAAATGGCAACCCACTCTGGTGTTCTTGCCTGGAGAATCCCAGGGACGGGGAAGCCTGGTGGGCTGCCATCTATGGGGTCTCACAGAGTCGGACACGACTGAAGTGACTTAGCAGCAGCAGCAGCAAAACAGTATGGGCAGGTTACACAATTCAGAAAAATTTGCTTTGCCTCAATTTCTCAACAGATTTAATCACAACTTTTCCTCATCTGAGCCATCGAAATTAAGCCAAATTCAGTACATAATTTACAAATGCTCCCTAGTATATAGCTCTGATCTGTGGTACCACATAAAACAGGTAGTACACATGACACATACACATATTTTATGAGTAGTGAAACAGTGAGAACTTACGATCACTCAGACTCTATTTGCACAAGTCTAGGTTGATCTATTTGGGAATCCTTCAAAGAAACTAGCATATGTAGACAAATTCTTAATGCTAAAACATTAAACATAACATTGAACATCAAATTCATGAGAAAATTATGGCAGAACTAAGACCTTTGAAAAATATATGAGAATCAGATAGCCAGAAAGCAATCATAATTGGTGTGACTAGAGTATTTTTAAATAGCACAAAAATTGTTATTAAAATACAGATTAAATTTTTCCATTGGTTTCTGTGGAGAAGAATGTATCAATTACTGTTCAAGGTACACTCCTGGCATACAGAAATATATATTACATTAATGGTTCAGAAGAAAAGGAACTTAATTCATTTCTACTATTACAAATAAAACTTCAGATAATTCTTAAACGAAATTTAGAGTTTATAAGAATAATAGTAGGAGAAATTTACAGAAGAAAAATTGGGAATGACAAATGAGCCAATCCCTTGGTTTTCAACCTTCAAACCACCTTTAATAATGTTTGCTTCCTCCCTGGGCCCTTTGCTAAAATTATTTTTCCTACTAAACTACATTTAGTAAGTCATAATTAATTCATGCCATCTGCATTATTTTCCAGGTTCACTGTTGATTCAGATTTTGATGAACAATCCATAATTATGAAGGTTTTATAATAATATTATAGAATCACATAAATCACTGTCATGCTTGTGATAGGCTATAAAGTCAAGCAAGCCTGCAGAAACTTATGTACTGCTCACTGAAAGCAATCATTTAAATGTGGCCATCAATCTATGCTCAAGTCCAAGATTAGTCACACACTGGGCATCTTTAATTTGAGTACTGTGCCTACCTCACAAGGGGCTCTGCTCTCCATGATTGGTGTGTCAACTACATACCCAGAAGTGTCCATAATATCATCAAGAGCCAATCAGGTGTTCTTCCTCTGATACCAATTTGATGCAAATCAGACAAAAAACAGATACCTGACGTTTTGGTTGACGTGTTAAGCTTTATGATGGAACATGCACAACAATCATTAGAATTTTAAATACTGGAAATAGCTGCTTATTCTTTTCTTTCTATATACATGTAAAAATAAGTATATTGAATAAGAAAGATTTTTAGTTAAAAGGAAAGAACCAGGATTATATGGCAGTACTGGCAAAGCTAGAACACAAACAAATTGTATTAGACTTAAATTTAAGTAAAGTACATTCAAAGCAGTCACTCAGTTCACTGTGTTCTTACAACACTTAGTACTGTTATTATGAGTGCCATTATATTCCAATAATTTTCTTATCTTTGTGATCCCAATACATACTGCGGTGCCAGGTAGGCAGTAGGTGGTTAACGCATATTTGTTGAATAGAGGGCCTTGTTTTGCCCAGCCTGAAGAGCGTCAGTCTTTAAACTTGACTTTGATCCACCAAAAAAAAAAGGGGGGGCGCAAACCAAAAGTATTTGTGAAAGACATGAGAATAAGAATGTCAAAGGAACAAAAGTAAACCTCAGTTCTACATCTAATTGCTTCATGAATTGCACAATGAGCTTCTTCCTTCCTCTTGAGTTGACCCCTGCCCAATAATGGCACACTATCATGCAATTTAAGCTAGTGATTGCAAGGGAGACTGAAATCACACAGACCTGGGTCCATAGCCTGGCAGTGCTACCTACTGTGTGTTATGGGGCAAGTTACTTACTATCACTAAACTTGATTTCTCTCATCTATGAAATGGCACAAAAATACTCACCTCAAAGGTCTTAGTGAAGGTATTTATGACTAAATAAATACACGATTTTTTTTTAATCCAAAGGTGGATTTGTATCCTTTTGACTTCTTAGTTCTTTCTTGTATCTCTCTTAAAATTACTCCCTAGCCTGTAGTCATTATAATGCATAGAGACCTGTGAACAAATATTTTGATTTGCTATATAGCTCATGGATAGCTCTTTATTATCCCGCTCATGTGTTATTTTTCCTTTCAAGAGAAGGAACTTCCAGGGTACTTCCTGGCAGTCTGGTGGTTAGGACTTGCTTTCATTGCCAGGCATGGGTTCATTCCCTTGTGGGGAATTAAGATCCTGAACCCATGCAGCAGGACCAAAATAAAAAGAGGAGGAGCTTCCTTCAAAAATATAAATAGGGTCTGATAGTAAAATTGAAGCATACAATGCATCAACAGCTCTCAGTCAATAATGATGATACATAGACACACTGTAATATACACGACTTTTCCCACAATCATCACCTAATTTCATTCTCATTCTCTGTCCCCCTCCCTCCACACACACACACTAGGCATTTGAGCACCACAGGCATTACCGTTTATGTCCTCTGGATGACAAATGAGAAAGCAGAATATTGTATTAGAGAAAAGTATAGACTTCATAGTCAGACCAGATATTAAATCTAGGCTGTTTATGACCTCAAGCAGGTTACCTAAACTGTCTGAACTTCAGTTTTCTAATCTTTAAAATAGGTACTATAATTCTTCCTATCCTAAAGACCTGTTTGAGTTATAAAATGAGATGACAGAAGGCATTTAACACATGGTCACAATTATTATCATCAAATCCCAGCGAAGTAAAAGGACTTGTCTCAGTTTATCTTCTTAAAAGCAGTACTTAGCCTAGAATGTAGGAGGCCTGGCTCCTAATGTAGTAGATCTTCTAGAAATAGCTAATGCTAGGCTTTCATATTTAAAAAACTGTGTCTCTGTCTCCTATAGTAACTAAACAGCTATTGGATTTTATTCATTTGTTCAAATCCTTAGAAATACATCATATTTACATAGTACCAAACCAATCAGTATAACAGTGATATATTCAGTCAATCAATGTGTGATATTGTTCTTATGGCACCAATTTGAATTTTTTGCCATGGAGTTGCTTTTACATTCATCAAATATAATGCCAACAGAATAGCACCACCCACATGAAAGATCTGCCCACAAAGAAATTCTATGTCATTAAAGGAACTATACTAACTCTCTCTCAAGCAGCACAATTTTATAAACAAAAAGCTAAATTGAGGATTTGGGTGTATTTATAAATGACCAAGTATATTAATTGTGCAAATATTCTTTACAAAAGGGAAATAAAACTTCAGAAAATCAAATATCACTGCTTAGTACTATGTGAAGAGTAAATTGGTATACTTAACACTTGAAAAGACTAAGTAAGCATGGGAAGTATGGTACTCAAAACATTCTGGTTAAAAATGACAGGTATTGGGAGAACAAGATGGCAGAGGAGTAGGTGGACGTGCAGTACATCTCTCTCCACGGATACATGAGGAATACACCTTCAGACACAGAAATGCAGGCAGAACACCAGCTGAGAGTGGACAGGAGTACCTGACCAGTGGAAAAGAATATATAGAACCACATAAAACTCAGTAGGACAAAGGAACAAGGGATAAAACAGGAGTGTTAGTAGGACTGGACCTGCCCTCAGTGAGTGGGAGAACTGAAGCAGGGGTATGATCCCTACATTGGGGCAATTGTCTGAGTCAGAGGAGAAACATTTAAGGCTGAGAGTGAAACAGCTGATCTGTGGCAGCCTAAATGGAATGAGAATCAGGCAGTCCTTGCTGCAGCCATGCATACCCCAGAAAGGGATGCAGGTCCCCTGGAAGGGGCAGTGGTTGGGAGCTGGAGTTTAGGGATTGTGGAGCAATCCCAGGGCGAGTGCTGCTGCTGACTGTGGAGAGATGGATCAAGGGGATGTGAAGGAGGAGATTGTGGTGGGAAATGCCTGTGGAGGAAAGCTGGGCAGCCATGGAAGCAAGGTGATACTGCTGAGTCAAGCATGGGAGGTGGAACAATCACCATAGCCTCTCCCACAACAGGCCAGTGATGGCAGCTGAACAATAGAGAAGCTGGCCCATCAAATGCCTGATGCACTTAACTACAGAGTAGGACCCCACCCACGGTGCTCCTTTAAGTGCCTGACATGCCAATCTACAGAGTAGGGCCCCAGCCAGGGGAGGGCCCTCTATGTGCCTGAACCAGCAGAGCTATGGAGAAAGACTGGCCAAAGAGGCCTTCTGACTGCCAGCTACAAGAGGCTCGAAAAGACTCTGATAGGTCCATAACTCCTGTGGTGGAGGCAGTCCCTGTCCCTGCACACTTAGCACGGCCAAGGTCCCCGGAAGCCAAGCAGCTGTGCCACCTTCACGTTGAACTCTCAATGGGTCAGAGCTTCCACAGGCCAAAAATGTCTTGTGTCTACGCCTGCAGGGTTGCTTCAGTCATGTCCAACTCTTTGTGACCCTGTAGATTGTGGGTTTCTATGCTTCTTTGTCAGAGAGGGCATTCTCCAGGCAAGAATACTGGAGCGTATTGGCCAATACTGGTTGTCATACCCTTCTAGAGCACTATATTTCCTGCTACCCTAGCTACAAACCCCCCTGAGTACCTGGTGCTGCTAGAACCCCTGCGACCCAAGCAGCTGCACCACCTTCACATCTGGCCCTCATAGGGGCAAACTCAAGCCATCCAGGGCAGCCTCAGAAGCTATACCCCAGTGGATGACCCAGATGTAGAGGTAGAAATAAAATCACAATTGAAACCCAGGGGCAGTGAGGCTAAGGAAGAAGACCCAAAATCTTCCCACCAGCTTCACAAGCTGCAGATTAAATCCACACAATCAACTAAGCATACTCTGTGTCGATGCAATATATAAAAGGTCATTGAGAGCTCCCACAAAAGAAAACACACTAGCTCTGATAACTGTGGACATTGGAGGCAAGGGCATGCAGGAGTAGGACCAGATTATAATCTGAGCTGCCCTCACATCATGCCCAGAGATCAGCACAGTGTTGGAGGGCATCCTAGGGAGGTAAGGTGGACTGTGACTCCCAGCTAGAGAAAAGACTCTGACAACAGCAAATCAAGAAAACATTTATTATTCTTATTTTTTGACTTGTTCTGTAGATTCTTTTGGATGTTTCTTTCTCCCCTGCCCTGTTTTTTCCCCTCTGTTGTAGTTGTTGATTTTATTGGCATTAAGAAATCCAATTAAGCTTTTGAGCTTTTTTTCTTTTCCCTCAGTCAAATTTTTTATTGTTGTCATAAACCTCTGCTTTTATGTTGGGCTTTTGCAGTTCTGTGGAGTTGTCCTCTTTTTTTTTTTTTCTTTTCTCTTTTTTTTAATGTTTTAAACCTTTTTTTTCTACACTTATTCCTTTGTTTGCTTTTCCTACTGTTCTTTTCCCCTTGCAGTTAATCTTTAACATATATAAATCTTCTTTAGCTACCTCTATTTAACTTTGCGTATCTATTCTTTCCTTCTTTTCTTTCTCTCCTTTCCTCTCATATTTCTTAGTTTTATTTTCATTGCTTTATTCCCCAATTGGCACCATGCTTTATATGTTTTCTAGTTTGTGCTTTAATTAGTTTTGTTCTGGTAGATATATAGTTTTTGGATTCCTTTGTTCTCCAGGTCAACCTATTGTACTTTATTTTTGTTGGACTGTTTTGATTTTGATTATGGGTGTATATGTATATGTGTATATTCAGTCACATTTTCAATTGTTGTTATAAACCTCTGCCTTTATATTGGAAATTTTCAGTTTTCCTTTTTTCTTTCTTTTTCCTTTTTTTTTTTAAATCTTTTTTATAATTTTAATTTTTAACTTTTTAAACCTATTACATTTTTTTTCTGCATTTAGTCCTTTGTCTACATGTCCTACTGTTCTTTTCCCCTTGCAGTTAATCTTTAACATATATAAATCTTCTTCATCTACCTCTATTTAACTTTGCATGTCTATTCTTTCTTTCTTTTCTTTCTTGCCTTTCCTCTCAACATATTTCTCAGTTATATTTTTATTGCTTTATTCCCCACTTGGCACATTGCTTTAATTTTGTTTTCCAGTTTGCGCTTAAGTTAGTTTTGTTCTTAACTGGTAAATATAACTTTTGATTTCCTTTGTTCACCAGGTCAATCTACTATACTATACTTTTGTTGGACTGTTTTCACTTTGATCATGGGTGTATATGTATGTGTGTATATTCCATTATTTTAATTATTATTTCTCTGATGTTGTAACTGCCGTTTGTGTGGGGTTCATCTTTGGTTTTTCATTTTTGGATATATTTTTTTTAATCTCAGTTAATGCCATAACAAAACACTTGTGGAATCTTTGTTCCTGACCAGAGATCAAGCCCTGAGCCTTTGGAGAAGGAGCACTTACTCCAAGACCCTAGACTACCAGAGAACTAACCCTAGGGAGTATCACATAGTGAGAACTCACACAAAATAAACCACTTGACTACAAGACCCTGCATCACCCAACCACCAGTAGCACCCTGTACAGGACACCTCATCTAAACAACAAACAAAACAAAAATACAAACCAAATCATCAACAGACAGGATAACCACCTCATTCAGTCTTGCCCATCAGAGGAAAAACAAACAAACAAAAACTCAGCACAAATCTCACCCTATACAAATCTCACACAAACCACTGGACCAATCTTAGGAGGGCAGAAACCAAAAGGAAGAAAAAATTCAAACTTCTTCAAGGAAAGAATTCCCTGGGAAAGGAGACCTCAGACACAATAACTTAAAAAAATAATAATAATGAAAAGGCAGAGAAATACTATGCAAATGAAGGAACAAACTAGAAATAAAAAAGTCCAAATAAATGAAGAGGAAATAGGCAAACTACCTGAAAAAATAATTCAAAATAATGAAAGCAAAGATGATCAAAAGCCTTGAAAACAAAAATGGAGAAAATGCAAGAATCAATTAACAAAGACCTAGTAGAATTAAAGAATAAACACACAGAGAAAAACAACACAAATTACTGAAATTAAACATACTCTAGAAGGAATCATTAGCAGAATATCTGAAGCAGAAGAATGAATCAGTGATCTGGAAGATAAAATGTTGGAAATAACTTACGAAGAGCAGAATAAAGTGAAAATAATGAAAAGAACTGAGGATAGTCTCAGAGACCCCTGGGACAATATCAAATGCACCATTCGAATCATAGGGGCCCCAGAAAAAGAAGAGAAAAAGAAAGATTATGAGAAAATTTTTGAAAAGACTATAGTTGAAAATTTCCCCAACATGGAAAAGGAAATAGTCAAGTCCAAGAGGCACAAAGAGTCCCATACAGGATAAAACCAAGGAGAAACATGCCACAACACATACTAATCAAACTAACAAAGACTAAACACAAAGAAAGAACATTAAAAGCAACAAGGAAAAAGCAACAAATAACATACAAGGGAAACCCCATACACTTAACAGCTGATCTTTCAGCAGAAACTCTGCAAGCCAAAATGGAATGGCAGGATATATTTTAAAGTACTGAAAGGGAAAAATCTACAACCAAGATTACTGTACCCAGAAAAGATCTCATTCAAAATTGATGGAGAAATGAAAAGCTTTTCAGAAGAGAATTCACTACCACCAAGCCAACTTTACAACAAATGTTAAAGGGACTTATATAGTCAAGAAATACAGGGAAAAAGATATATGAAATCAACCCCAAACGATTAAGAAAATGGCAATAAGAACACACACGCAAACACATATGTGTGTGTGTGTATACATATATAATTACTTTATTTTTTATGAATATTTGAAATGAGTTTTTAAAATTTAAATTTATTTATTTTAATTGGAGGCTAATTACTTTACAATATTATATTGGTTTTGCCATACATCAACATGAATCTGCCACGGGTGTACACGTGTTCCCCATCCTGAACCCCCCTCCCACCTCCTTCCCCATACCATCCCTCTGGGTCATCCCAGTGCACCAGCCCCAAGCTTCCTGTATCCTGCAAAGAACCTGGACTGGCGATTCATTTCTTATATGATATTATACATCTTTCAATGCCATTCTCCCAAATCATCCCCTGCTCCCTCTCCCACAGAGTCCAAAAGACTGTTCTATACATCTGGGTCTCTTTTGCTGTCTCGCATACAGGGTTATCGTTACCATCTTTCTAAATTCCATATATATGTGTTAGTATACTGTATTGGTGTTTTTCTTTCTGGCTTACTTCACTCAGTATAATAGGCTCTAGTTTCATCCACCTCATTAGAACTGATTCAAATGTATTCTTTTTAATGGATGAGTAATATTCCATTGTGTATATGTACCATGGCTTTCTTATCCATTCATCTGCTGATGGACATCTAGGTTGCTTTCATGTCCTGGCTATTATAAACAGTGCTGCGATGAACATTGGGGTACACGTGTCTCTTTCAGTTCTGGTTTCCTCGGTGTGTATGCCCAGCAGTGGGATTGCTGGGTCATATGGCAGTTCTATTTCCAGTTTTTAAGGAATCTCCACACTGTTCTCCATAGTGGCTGTACTAGTTTGCATTCCCACCAACAGTGTAAGAGGGTTCCCTTTTCTCCACACCCTCTCCAGTATTTGTTGCTTGTAGAATTTTTGATAGCAGCCATTCTTACCAATGTGAGATGGTACCTCATTGTGGTTTTGATTTGCATTTCTCTTGTAATGAGTGATGTTGAGCATCTTTTCATGTGTTTGTTAGCCATCTGTATGTCTTCTTTGGAGAAATGTCTAGTTCTTTGGCCCATTTTTTGATTGGGTCATTTATTTTTCTGGAATTGAGCTG
Organism: Bos grunniens; assembly: GCF_055505025.1. Lineage (NCBI taxonomy): Eukaryota > Metazoa > Chordata > Mammalia > Artiodactyla > Bovidae > Bos > Bos grunniens. Next base: position 116,817,482 of record NC_141194.1, on the reverse strand, counting down.
CAGGAGTTGTTTGTATATTTTTGAGATTAGTTCTTTGTCAGTTGCTTCATTTGCTATTATTTTCTCCCATTCTGAAGGCTGTCTTTTCACCTTGCTTATAGTTTTCTTTGTTATGCAGAAGCTTTTAATTTTAATTAGACCCCATTTGTTTATTTTTGCTTTTATTTCCAATATTCTGGGAGGTGGGTCATAGAGGATCCTGCTGTGATTTATGTCAGAGAGTGTTTTGCCTATGTTATCCTCTAAGAGTTTTTTGTAGTTTCTGGTCTTACCTTTAGATCTTTAATCCATTTTTAGTTTATTTTTGTGTATGGTGTTAGAAAGTGTTCTAGTTTCATTCTTTATAATTACTTTAAACATAAATAGATTAAATGCTCCAACCAAAATACACAGACTGGCCAAAAGGATAGAAAAACAAGACCCATGTATATGCTGTCTACAAGAAACCCACTTCAAAACTAAAGACACATATAGACTGAAAGTGAGAGGATGGAAAAATATATTCCATGCAAATGGTAAGCAAAAGAAAGCTGGGTAGCTATCCTCTTATCAAGCAAAATAGATCTTAAAATAAAGAAGGTTACAAGAGATAATCCAAGAGGAAGACATAACAATTGTAAATATCTATGCCCCCAACATAGAAGCACCTCAATATGTAAGACAAACACTGACAGACTTAAAAGGAGAAACTGACAGTAACACAACAATAGTAGGAGACTTTGACACCCCACTCACACCAATGGACAAATAATCAAAACAGGAAATTAATAATGAAACACCAGTCTTAAATGATACATTAGATAAGATGGATCTCATTGATATCTTCAGGCCATTCCATCCAAATGCAGAAGAATACACCTTCTTCTCAAGTGCACATGGAACATTCTCCAGGATAGACCACATCTTGGGTCATAAATCAAACCTCAGAAAATTTAAGAAAATTTAAATAGTATCAAGCATCTTCTCTGACCACAATACTATGAGACTAGATATCAATTACAATAAAAAAAAAAGGTAAGAAACACAAACACATGGAACACATTTCTAAATAGCCAATGGGTTACTGAAGAAGTCAGAAGGGAAATAAAAAAAAATTCTAGAAAGAAATGATGTTGAAAACATGACAACTCAAAACCTATGGGAGGTAGCAAAAGAAGTTATAAGAGGGAAGTTTATAGCAGTACAATCTTCCTCAAGAAACAAGAAAAACATCAAATAGAAAACCTAACTTTACACCTAAAATAATTGGAAAAAGAAGAACAAAAAAACTCCAAAATTAGTAGAAGGAAAGAAATCATAAAGAGTTGAGCAGAAATAATTGAAAAAGCAATGAAAGAAACAATAGTAGAGATTAATAAAACTAAAAGCTTCTTCTTTGAGAAGATAAACAAAATTGACAGGCCTTTAGCCAGACTCATCAAGGAAAAAAAAAAAAAAAAGAAGAATCAAATCAACAAAATTAAAGATGAAAAAGGAGAGGTTACAATAGACGATGCAGAAATACAAAGGATTATAAGAGACTATTATGAACAACTATATGGCAATAAAATAGATAATCTGGAGGAACTGGACAGATAATTAGAAAAGTTCAATCTTCCAAGACTGTATCAGGAAGAAATAGAAATTATGAACAACCCAATTACAAGCACTGAAATTGAAGCTGTGATAAAAAATCTCCCCCAAAACAAAAGCCCAGGACCAGATGGTTTCACAGGAGAATTCTATCAAACATTTAGAGAAGAGCTAATGCCTTTCAAAAACTCTTTCAAAAAATTGCAGAGGAAGGAACACTTCCAAATTCATTCTTTGAGGCTATCATCACCCTGATTCCAAAATCAGACAAAGACAACACAAAGAAAGAAAACTACAAGCCATTATCACCGATAAACATAGATGAAAAATCCTCAAAAAATTTTAGCAAACAGAATTCAGCAACATATCAAAAAGCTCACACACCACAATCAAGTTGGGTTTATTCCAGGGATGCAAGAATTCTTCAGTATATGCAAATCAATCAATGTGATACACCATATTAACAAACTGAAAGATAAAAATCATATGATCATCTCAGTAGATGCAGAAAAAGCCTTTGACAGAATTCAGTACCCATTTATGATTAAAACTCTTCAAAAAATGGACATAGAAGAAACCTACCTCCAGATAGTAAAGGCCATATATGATAAACCCATAGCGAACATTATTCTCAATGGTGAAACACTGAAAGCCTTCCCCCTAAGATCTAGAACAAGACAAGTTTGTCCACTTTTACCACTGTTATTCAAAATAATTTTGGAAGGCCTATCTACAACAACAGGAGAAGAATAAGAAATAAAAAGAATCCAGACCAGAAAAGAAGAAGTAAAGCTCTCACCATTTGCAGATGACATGACACATAAACATAGAAAACCTTAAAGATAATATCAGAAAATTACTGGAGCTAATCAGTGAATTTAGCAAAGTTTCAGGATACAAAATCAATACACAAAAATAACTTGCATTTTTATATACTAACAATGAAAAATCAGAAAGAGCAATTAAGGAATCAATCCCATTCACCAGTGTAAAATAAATAAATAAATAATAAATATCTAGGAATAAACCTACCTAAGGAGACAAAAGAACTGTACACAAAAAATTGTAAGACGCTAATGAAAGAAATCAAAGATGACATAAACAGATGGAGACATATTACATGTTCCTGGGTAGGAAGAATCAATATTGTGAAAATGACTATACTATGAAATGCAATCTACAGATTCAGTGCAATCCCTATCAAATTACCAATGGCATTTTTCACAGAACTAGAGCAAAAAAAAAAAAAAAAGCCCACAATTCATATAGAAGCACAAAAGACCCCAAATAGACAAAGTAGTCTGGAGAAAGACTTCCTGACTTCATATTATACTACAAAGCTACAGCCATCAAGACAGTATGGTACTGGCACAAAAACAAAAGCATAGACCAATGGAACAAGATAGAAAGCACAGAAATAAACTCATGCACCTATAGGTACCTTATTTTTTTACAAAGGAGGCCAAGAATATACAACGGGGCAAAGGGAGCCTCTTCAATAAAGGGTGCTGTGAAAACTGCACAGCTACATGTAAAAGAATGAAATTAGAACATTTCCTAACACCATACACAAAGATAAACTCAAAGTGGATTAAAGACCTAAATGTAAGACCAGAAACTATAAAACTCTTAGAGGAAAACATAGGCAGAACACTCTATGATATAAATCAAAGCAAGATTGCCTATGACCCACCTCCAAGAGTAACGGAAATTAAAACAAAAGTAAACAAGTGGGACCTGATTAAACTTAAAAGCTTTTGTGCAGAAAAGGAAACTATAAGCAAGGTGAAAAGACAACCCTTAGAATGGGAGAAAATAATAGCAAATGAAACAACTGACAAAGTATTAATTTCTAAAACATACAAACAAACAAACAAACAAAGAAGTACAAGCAGCTCATACAACTCAATACCAGAAAGCAAACAATAAAATCAAAAAGTGGGGGAAAAAAAATAAAACCTAAACAGATATTTTTCCAAGGAAGACATACAGATGGCTAACAAACACATGAAAAGATGCTCAACATTGCTCATTGTTGGAGAAATACAGATCAAAACTATAGTGAAATATTGCCTCACACTGGTCAGAATGGTCCTCATCAGAAAGTCTACAAACAATGAATGCTGAAGAGTGTGTGGAGAAGGTGGAGTGCTCTTGCACTGTTGGTGGGAGTGTGAATTCATACAGCCACTATGGAAGATGGTATGGAGATTCCTTAAAGGACTATAAATGGAATCACCATATGGCCCCGCAATCCGACTCCTGGGCATATACCCTGAGGAAACCAAAATTGAAAGAGACACATGTATCCCATTGTTCACTTAAGCACTATTTACAATAGCTAAAACATGGAGGAAACCTGATGTCCATCGAAAGATAAATGGATAAAGAAGTTGTGGAACATATTAACAATGGAATATTACTCAGCCATAAAAAGGAATGCATTTGAGTCCGTTATAATGAGGTGGATGAACCTAGAAACTATTATACAGAGTTGAATGAGTCACAAAGAGAAAGATAAAAACAATACTCTGGTGCAGGAGGACTGAAAGGAGCCACTCCACGTTCAAGGTCAGGAGGGGCGGTGGTGAGGAGATACCCCTCATCCAAGGTAAAGAGCTGCGGCTGTGCTTTGCTGGAGTAGCTGTGAAGAGATACCCCATATCCAAGGTAGAGAAACCCAAGTAAGATGATAAGTGTTGTGAGAGGGCATCAGAGGGCAAACACACTGACACCATACTCACAGAAAACTAGTGAATCTAATCACATGGACTACAGCCTGGTCTAATTCAATGAAACTAAGCCATGCCGTATGGGGCCACCCAAAATGGGCGGGTCATGGTGGACAGGTCTGACAGAATGTGGTCCACTGGAGAAGGGAATGGCAAGCCACTTCAGTATTCTTGCCTTGAGAACCCCATGAACAGTATGAAAAGGCAGAATGATAGGATACTGAAAGAGGAACTCCCCAGGTCAGTAGGTGCCCAATAAGCTACTGGAGATCAGGGGAGAAATAACTCCAGAAAGAATGAAGGGATGGAGCCAAAGCAAAAACAATACCCAGCTGTGGATGTGACTGGTGATAGAAGGAAGGCCCGATGCTGTAAAGATCAATATTGCATAGGAACCTGGAATGTCAGGTCCATGAATCAAGGCAAATTGGAAGTGGTCAAACAGGAGATGGCAAAAGTGAATGTCAACATTCTAGGAATCAGAGAACTAAAATGGACTGGAATGGGTGAATTTAACTTCGATGACCATTATATCTACTACTGTGGGCAGGAATCCCTTAGAAGAAATGGAGTAGCCATCATGGTCAACCAAAGAGTCCAAAATGCAGTACTTGGATGCAATCTCAAAAACGACAGAATGATCTCTGTTCGTTTCCAAGGCAAACTATTCAATATAAGAGTAATCCAAGTCTATGCCCCAACCAGTAATGCTGAATAAGCTAAAGTTGAATAGTTCTATGAAGACCTACAAGACCTTTTAGGACTAACAGTCAAAAAAGATGTCCTTTTCATTATAGGGACTGGAATGCAAAAGTCGGAAGTCAAGAAACACCTGGAGTAACAGGCAAATTTGGCCTTGGAATACGAAATGAAGCAGGGCAAAAGCTAATAAAGTTTTGCCAAGACAACGCAATGGAAATAGCAAACACCCTCTTCCAAAAACACAAGAGAAGACTCTACACATTGACATCACCAGATGGTCAACACCGAAATCATATTGATTATATTCTTTGCAGCCATAAATGGAAAAGCTCTATACAGTCAGCAAAAACAAGACCAGGAGCTGACTCTGGCTCAGATCATGAACTCCTTATTGCCAAATTCAGACTTAAATTGAAGAAAGTAGGGAAAACCCATAGACCATTCAGGTATGACCTAAATCAAATCCCTTATGATTATACAGTGGAAGTGAGAAATAGATTTAAGGTACTAGATCTGATAGATCAAGTGCCTGATGAACTATGGAATGAGCTTCGTGACATTGTACAGGAGACAGGGATCAAGACCATCCCCATGGAAAACAAATGCAAAAAGGCAAAATGGCTGTCTGGGGAGGCCTTACAAATAGCTGTGTAAAGAAGAGAAGTGAAAAGCAAAGGAGAAAAGGAAAGATATAAGCATCTGAATGCAGAGTTGCAAAGAATAGCAAGAAGAGATAAGAAAGCCTTCCTCAGCGATCAATGCAAAGAAATAGAGGAAAACAACAGAATGGGAAAGACTAGAGATCTCTTCAAGAAAATTAGAGATACCAAGGGAACATTTCATGCAAAGATGGGCTCGATAAAGGACAGAAATGGAATGGACCTAACAGAAGCAGAAGATATTAAGAAGAGGTGGCAAGAATACACAGAAGAACTGTACAAAAAAGATCTTCACAACCCAGATAATCATGATGGTATGATCACTCACCTAGAGCCAGACATTCTGGAATGTGAAGTCCAGTGGGCCTTAGAAAGCATCACTACAAACAAAGCTAGAGGAGGTGATGGAATTTCAGTTGAGCTATTTCAAATCCTGAAAGATGATGCTGTGAAAGTGCTGCACTCAATATGCCAGCAAATTTGGAAAACTCAGCAGTGGCCACAGGACTGGAAAAGGTCAGTTTTCATTGCAATCCCAAAGAAAGGCAATGCCAAAGAATGCTCAAAGTACCACACAATTGCACTCATCTCACATGCTAGTAAAGTAATGCTCAAAATTCTCCAAGCCAGGCTTCAGCAATACGTGAACCGTGAACATCCTGATGTTCAAGCTGGTTTTAGAAAAGGCAGAGGAACCAGAGATCAAATTGCCAACATCTGCTGGATTATGAAAAAAGCAAGAGAGTTCCAGAAAAACATCTATTTCTGCTTTATTGACTATGCCAAAGCCTTTGACTGTGTGGATCACAATAAACTGTGGAAAATTCTGAAAGAGATGGGAATACCAGACCACCTGATCTGCCTCTTGAGAAACCTGTATGCAGGTCAGGAAGCAGCAGTTAGAACTGGACATGGAACAACAGACTGGTTCCAAATAGGAAAAGGAGTAGGTCAAGGCTGTATATTGTCAATCTGCTTATTTAACTTATATGCAGAGTACATCATGAGATATTCTGGACTGGAAGAAACACAAGCTGGAATCAAGATTGCCGGGAGAAATATCAATAACCTCAGATATGCAGATGACAACACCCTTATGGCAGAAATTGAAGAAGAACTAAAAAGTCTCTTGATGAAGGTGAAAGAGGAGAGTGAAAACGTTGGCTTAAAGCTCAACATTCAGAAAACGAAGATCATGGCATCCAGTCCCATCACTTCATGGAAAATAGATGGGAAAACAGTGGAAACAGTGTCAGACTTTTTTTGGGGGGGCTTCAAAATCACTGCAGATGGTGACTGCAGCCATGAAATTAAAAGATGCTTCCTCCTTGGAAGGAAAGTTATGTCCAACCTAGATAGAACATTCAAAAGCAGAGACATTACTTTGCCAACAAAGGTCTGTCTTGTCAAGCCTATGGTTTTTCCTGCGATCATGTATGGATGTGAGAGGTGGACTGTGAAGAGTGCTGAGCGCTGAAGAATTGCTGCTTTTGAACTGTGGTGTTGGAGAAGACTCTTGAGAATCCCTTGGACTGCAAGGAGATCCAACCAGTCCATTCTGAAGGAGATCAGCCTGGTATTACTTTGGAAGGCATGATGCTAAAGCTGAAACTCCAATACTTTGGCCACCTCATGTGAAGAGTTGACTCATTGGAAAAGACTCTGATGCTGGGAGGGATTAGGGGCAGGAGGAGAAGGGGACGACAGAGGATGAGATGGCTGGATGGCATCACTGACTCGATGAACGTGAGTCTGAGTGAACTCCGGGAGTTGGTGATGGACAGGGAGGCCTGGCATGCTGCGATTCATGGGGTTGCACAGCGTCTGACACGACTGAGTGACTGCACTGAACTGAAGGCTTAAAAACTAATTTACTTATATTCATTAAATTATCCGTGTTGGTGTCAGTCACTCAGTTGTGTCTGACTCTTTGCAACCCCATGGACCCTGCCACGTTCCTCTGTCTATGTGATTTTCCAGGCAAAAATAATGGAATGAGTTTCCATTCCCTTCACCGGGGGATCTTCCTGATCCAGGGATAGGACCCAGGTCTCCTGCACTGCAGGCAGATTCTTCACTGTCTGAGCAACCAGGTAAGCCCAAATTTTTCATAAATTTTACTAAATTAGTTATAAAGTTTTTTCAATAATCTTAGGTAATCAATGGTAATAATCACTGCCCACCCCAGCCTGCACCACAAAAGTCTAAGATTTATACATTTACTTTCCAAAGTAAAAATCTTTAGAAGAAAATTTAATATTTGCTGAGGTAATACAAGAGGACTTTTAGGAAGCCCTATTCATACCTTCATGATACCTAACTCTTCTATTATACTTACTGATTTAGAATCAGCTAGCATAATTTTTCTTAAAAAGCCTTCAATTAGAGCAAATTCTAAAAATCTTATATACAAATTATCCTACCACTCACCAAAAGCCTATTAAACATCCTGTTCACTTACATGTCAATCCAACTCTATGCTGAAATTTAATATCCCAGACTGAAAACATCTGGTGATGTCATAAGGGCTGGTAGTGTTTTCCAGTTGATAGAACATTCTGCCAGGTTTGGATAACACCGAAAAAGCAGATGCTCCCTGATTACAAGTGGCATAGCATGTAAATGGGGAAAGACCTACATAAAATGATGCAAATGCCATCTACTGTGGGTTACACTGAAAGAAAAGGAGGGATGGAAGAAGCTTTGACATGTCAGGGGACCTGTGAACCAAATGCAGGTATGGAGATCAGTACCAGATACCAGGGGCAGTACAGTTGCTGGGAGTGCTCTCAGAAGCAACAGCTATAAGGGGTTATGAAGCAGGGTTAAGAGGAGGAAGCTGGTCTGTGATACAGGCAGGCAAAAGCCTCAGCTCAGCTCTCAGGGAGCACCAGGGATGGAATGGCCCTTAAGAGTTCTCTCAAAGTGAGTCAGGAGTCTGGGCTTATGTATCCCTGCCTCAGCCAGTTGTTGGATACAGTCTCCCTCTCCCTGCAGCCATGCAGAGAAGACAAAACGTTAGGAAGAGTGGCTCCCTTCAGGCCAGGACAACCCTGGAGGAGTAACTCAGCTAAGAGCTGCCAGCCACCTATACTGTCAAGAGCTGGGATCAGGACTGTTTCCAATTTTGGAGGTGTTGAGAAAAAGGGGAATTGAGTAGTACACCACATCATCCATTACCATCCACACTTTGTTCCATTAAACATCTATGAGTTTTGTATAACTTTTGGAAGTAGATCCTTCAGGAATCTGGTAGGCTTTTCCTGAGGGAAACATCTGTGAAGAAACCATGGCCCCCTTGCTGAAGCTGGCTGGTCTCCAGGCCTCATCTGATACTCATCAGCTCCCTCCTACTTCTATCCATTCCAGGTAAACTTTGAGATTGTTGTTGTGCTTCCTGTAGAAGCATCCCTTCTCCAGAAGAACCAGACAAATTCTGAAAGTGGGTTACTGGAAGTGATGGTGAGTGAGACCACTCATTTGTATCTCTTATTTCCTGTACTCATGTATTCTTTATTACAGGGAACACCACACAATATGCTGACCACTATGGTCTGAATGTTTATAATTTCCCCCTAAATTCATATGCCAAAATCCTAACGCCCAATATGATGGTATTGGTAGGTGGGGCCTTAGGGAAGTACTTAGGCCATGAGGTCAGAGCCCCATAAATGGACTAGTGCCCTTGTAAAAGATACCCCAGAGAGATCCCTTGCCCTTTTGTCCATGTGAGAACACAGTGAGAAGATGCTGGCTTCAAATCATAAAGTGGACCCTCCTTAGAAGGCAACCATGATGGTGCCTTTATGATGGACTTCCAGTGTCCATAATGGTGAGAAATAAAACTCTGCCATTTATAAGCTACCCAGTCTGTGACATTGTGTCACAGTGGCCTGAATGGACAAAGCCACTGGTGCTTAATGTCAAGTGTATTCTGAGTCCTTTAGGATAATGCCCCACCCAGCAGAGTATCATCGCTGAGCTGCTACCTCGGCTGGGACTGTTTGTTTCATCACTCTCAGGCTGAGAGCATCTTAGTCATGTGGTATGTGATAGGACCAGTGGCTCGCACGACTGTGCACCTACTGTCATACCTCCTTTAGTGTAAACAAGTCTCTTAGTTTGATGCTCTTACCTCACAGGCCAAGGCACTAATGTGAGGGTTCTGCTAATGACCAGGTGAGTCTATACCAATTACATATTCAGTGACTCAGGAAATAACCATCTAGGGTGGGAAGGAAGATATTTCACAGAGAAGGAAAAATATGTACAAATGTATGATTTGCTGAAGCACCTGTTAGGTTTAAGGTAATTATATGCATGTCAGTAGAGCTTCAGTATAAGGGTAAAAAGGAAGACTGAAGTAAGAGGTAAGAGGGGGCATGTCATATAGACCACTGAATGGCAGATTAAAGAAGGCAGACATTTTCAACAGCAAAATATTTTGATGAAATTTATATTTTCTACAACTTTACTCTGTAAGAGTCTGGATGTCAGATTAAAAAGAGTAAGACTAGTTAGGAAGATTTGTAAAAGACAATATGTGTGATGTGAGAAAAAGAGAGTATTAAAAAAATCACTACAGGTTTTTGGCTTGAGAAAGGAGAAAGGCAGACTCGCCATTAACTTAGATGGAGAAAACTGTAGGAGGAGCTTGACTAGGGGAGAAGATCAGCAATTCAGTTGGACATATTACATTTCTAAGTGGAGATGTCAAGGAGGCAGCTGGCTGTATTAATATGGAGTTTAAGGGAAAGCTCCAGGCTGGGGGTATAAATCTGGGAAACACAAGCAAAAATAATTTAAAATTAAGCTACTAAGAGAGATCTCCAGTGTAAAGAGTGTAAATAACAACAAAGGTCCAAGACTGAACCTTGTACTTTCCAAAACTCAGAAGTAAGGAGGGTGAGGAGGAATCAGGAGGATGACTTTGTGGAGCTGACTTCAGCTTATAATACACAATCAAGAATTTTCCAGAGGAATTACCCTTCTCGAATTGGAGCTTTCCATAAGGCATGCTATTTGATCCAGTTCTGTGACATTTCTTCTACCTTGCTCTGCTAGCTTCACTGCAATATTCATGGTTTTGGCCTTGGGCTCTAGGAGTCTTTCCAGTTCTCAGGGTCCACATTAAAGAAGATCCTACACCGACTGCTTTCATCTTCAAGATAAGAGAAATAGTATCTTAAAAGCAGTGGATAAAAAGGCCTTAGAGCAGTGATTCTCAAGCTTGGCTGAATCTCTGTACTCATCTGAATCACTTTTCTAAAAATATGCACTCCAGGGTCTCTCTCTTAAGCATGGATTAAAGCAAGCCCAAGTAGGGTCCAGATATGATATTACTTAAACTCATGCAACCTTGGTGGACTCATCAGTAACAGTGGAGTTCAAACACCTTTCTATTTCCAGTACAGCACCTCAAATGCTGCAGAAATGCAAAGAACACTTAAAACATGCTATCTTATTACCCTTAGTATCCCTCTCCCCCAGGATGCCTACTCTTTTCCCTGACTTTTTTATTGTGGTAAAATACACATAACATAGAATTTACCATTTTTAAGTGTTCAGTGACATTGAGAATATTCACATGATTGTGCAACTGCTCCCTATTTTTTAAACATAAGTCTTTCATTGGAATACATTTAGATCCACAGAAAGTTGCAGAGATAGTGCAGACTTTCATATACTCCTTGTCCAGTTCCCCCTATTGTTAACATCTTACAATATGATGGGATATTTGTTAAAACTATGAAACCAACATTGATTCTAGACTTAAAATTTCACCAGTTTTTGTTTTTTTTTTTTTTTCGTTTGAAGTTCTTTTATACTCCTGGATCAAATCCAGGATACTCCCCTTCCTATTAAAAAAAAAATTACATTTAAGTTTATACAAAGGTCTTTCTGAGACCATGCTTTATTTTGCTATCAACAAATTGACTGTTTCCCTTTTTTATGTATTAAGGTAGAAACAATTCATACTTTCTAGGGACCAGGAAAAAATATTCCTCCTTGTGGACAAATAGTGTATCTTCCGGATGCCACTGCAGCTGGGCTGCCAGCTGTAGACTCAGCTTTGGAAGCAACTTTCACACCTTGACTTCACTTTATAGAGAGGGAGCCAGCAATTGTATCTATGAAGCCACACTACATAAAAGACACTAAGCATCATGAGCAAGATAGTCCTACTTCTCAGCATGGAAAATCAAGCTCAGGCTCATCGAGTGATCGTGTATTCATTCAACACTCATTGTGATCTTACTGTACACTGGCATTATGGTAAGCACTTGAAATACAAAGATCAACAAGGCAAAGTCTATGCCCTCAAGGTGCTCAGTTTACTGGAAGATATAGACATATAAGAAAGATATCATAATACACTGAAATAAAGGCTAGTGAAAGTACAAGTCACTCAGTCATGCCTGACTCTTTGTGACCCCATGGACTATACAGTCCATGAAATTCTCTAGGCTAGAATACTGGAATGGGTAGCCTTTCCCTTCTCCAGGGGATCTTCCCAAACCAGGGATCGAACCCAGATCTCCCACATTGCGGGCTGATTCTTTACTGGCTGAGCCACAAGGGAAGCCCAAGAATACTGGAATGGGTAGCCTATCCCTTCTCCAGAGGATCTTCCCAACCCAGGAATTGAACCGAGGTCTCCTGCATTGCAGGCAGATTCTTTACCAACTGAGCTGATTAAGGTAAATGTAGATTACAATAAGTGTGATGAGGTCAAGTGAGGCTTCTCCTAGAAGACACAATGGCTAGGTTTCAAGAAGAGAAAGCTCATCCAGGATGGACATACAGAATGTTACAAGTATAGTGAACATGAATAAAAGGAAAAGAGACATGAGAAAATATGGCAAATCTGGTCCTTTAAGTAGTTTGTTATGGCTAAAGTGTTACTGTGTGTGTGTATGAGAGGAGAAGGTTTCTAGTTAAAAAAAGGATGAGCCTGTTTATGTGGGAAAGCCTGAATGTGATATGAGATGTTCATGCATTCAGACTTAATTCTGAATGGGATGTAGATTCTTCAAAGAGGTGATCAACTCATATTTCTACTAATCTATACATATATTAATGCAAAACTAAACCAGTGCCAAGAAATGCCTACCGCCATGCTTCTCATTTTGTAAGAAAAATTAACTGCTGTTTGTTTAAGCTACTGTAAATACTTTCTACTAATAGTAGCCTTATGAATTCTTTACTTATAACCTACATCTTCCACTATTGTCTTATATTCCAATCTCTCGTTGAGATTATGTCTTTATGACACCTAGAGATGCTATCCATTCCCAGAGATATCCACAGTAGAACCAATGCTGCCAGGTAAAGACAAAGTAGGCACACATGGAGAATACATTTGAGTGCTACAGAAAGCATACATCACTAAAATGCTGTAAGAAGGAAGATAAGTGAAACTAAGGGGTGCATAATAATCAGATGACATGAGTCCCACAACAGCCTCGTGTGTGAGCTATGCTCAATGACTTGCTGACAGTTCTGCCTCTGAAACAACACTAACTGGAAAAGTTAGAATCAGAGGTATACGGTTTTAGAATCAGAGTACCAACATCTCTCTGCATTGGGTAAGCTGATTGCAGATAGTATTTGGCCGGTTAGTCGGGATATAACTACAGCTGACCCTCTGAGCAAGGGTTTGAACAGCATGCGTCCATTTTTTTTTTTTCAATGGTCAATACCACAGTACAACACACCCTGTGATTGATTAAATCCATGATTGGTCGAATCCTCAGATGCAGAATCATGGTCGTGAAGGAACCTCGAATATGGAGAAACCCAAAGATACAGAGGGCTGACTATAAATTATACATGGATTTTTGACTGCACAGGGGGTCACTATCCCTAACTCACAGGTTGTTCAAGTGTTAAATGTATTGACTGAGATGTGAAGGTGTAAGTATATTAAGAGTATGAGCAGGAGTCTAATCTTCTGTTGGTCAGTGTGAGCACTTCACACATACTCATTTAATAATTCAGCTCTATTAACTCTATAGCATAAGAGGAAAAGGAGTTAAACTGGAAAAATTAATCTCACTGTAATTAAGTTGTGTTTTCAATTATCTGAACTGCTATATTTCACCAAAATGTTTAAAAGTGTAGTAATAAGCAGGTCGTGTGTTTTTTACTGTTCAACTAAAAGAAAAAAGAAAAAGATAATCAAGGTTATACTCAATGCCACCATTCTAGATGAAATAGTATCAATAAATTTTGAATTATTGGGTACATTTTCTTCATTCCATTAATTATACTCCTCATTGCAATCTTGGCCTATTAGAAAAGAAGTATGCTTACTAATACCAAAGAGACAAATAAAAATCTTTTGAAAGGATTATCACTATCGGTGTTAGACCACAAAAACTAATCAGTTTTATGAATGCTTGCTCAAATCATGGTATTATCAATCAGTTATTGAAGTGTTGCAAGAGTACACTTTTTAAAGATTTGTTATCTGCTTCCTTTGCATTTAACTATAAAACAACTTCTCTTGCTAACATGGTACTAATAGTACTACCCCTGAGTCTTACTTTTTCTAGCTGTTAAATGGTTAGAATTCTTGCTATGTTAGGTGTTATGAGGGTTAATAAATTTATCATTAAATGGCTAGAGCTTCTGGGAACAATGATCTTCTCTATTCTGTCTTTAGGGAGGCATTATGGTGCGGTGAAAAATTACAGGTTTTCAAAGAAGAGAGACTTTGGCTTAAAAAACTCTTCTTCGACAAGTCATTACATCTCTCTGACTCTCAGTTTTCTCACTTTTAAAATAGAGACAAATACTCACTCTTAGATTGGCTTTTACATAAAATTAAATAAGACTATGTTGAAATCCTTTAAGTATTAGGTATCAGGTTGCAAAATAGGTGTGCACAGAATTTGCTTATTTATATTCCTATAAAAGGCAAAACCAGAAAATACTCAAAATGAGCAAGTGAGAAGCTGAGCAAGACACTCGGGAACACGCAGGACCAAGATCAGTTTAGGATTACAGCAGGCCAAGGAGTTTCAGGACATAGAGACAAAAAATATCCTATTCCTTATCCCCAATCAAGAAGCAGTGGGAACCTCTTACAAGCTACTACCTAGAATCAGGGGAGCTGAAACAGAAGAGGCTCACATTTGGACTTAAAAATCACACACTCCACATGTAGCATCACTGTTCTACCTCAAGCAACTTTGGTAACTTGCACTTTTAACAGATTTTTAGAACTGTAAAACTGGATAGAAGTGACTTTTTCTTATTAATACAATTTCCAAAACAAAAGAAAAACACCATCAAGTTCTCTTTGGTTTCAAAAATGTTTCCATATTGCAGATGCAATATTGCCTATTGCATATTTCTCTCTTTTTAACTG
Source organism: Bos grunniens (assembly GCF_055505025.1). Taxonomy (NCBI): domain Eukaryota; kingdom Metazoa; phylum Chordata; class Mammalia; order Artiodactyla; family Bovidae; genus Bos; species Bos grunniens. The sequence continues at coordinate 116,802,441 of NC_141194.1, read as the reverse complement.
AGGTGACATTTGTTTACAATATTATATAAGTTTCAACTGTAGTACAACATTGTATTTCAACTTTTGTATATACTACAGTGTGCTCACCGCCAGAGTTCATACTGCACCATCACCACACAATTGACCACCTTTATCCATTCCCACACCCTACAACAGCTTTCCCCTCTGGTAGTCACTACTCTGCTCTCTGTATCTATATTTTAATTTTGCTTTGATTTGTTCATTTATTTTACTTCATTATTTTTATATTCCACATATGAGTGAAATCAGACACTATTTGTCTCTCTCCATTTGACTTATTTCACTTAGCATAATAGCCTCAAGGACCATCCATGTTGTTTCAAGTGGCAAAATTTCATCCTTTGATAGTTAAGTGATACTTCATTATATATATATATATATGTATATATATGTATATATGTGTGTGTGCATATATATATATATATATATACTGTACGTCATATATTTTTTCATCCATTTATCCATCAATGATCACTTCATTTCAGTTCAGTTCAGTCGCCCAGTCGTGTCCAACTCTTTGCGACCCCATGAATCACAGCACGCCAGGCCTCCCTGTCCATCACCAACTCCCAGAGTTCACCCAGACTCACATCATACATGACCACAGGAAAAACCATAGCCTTGACTAGATCTGCCAGAAATGCAGGAGACCCCGTTTCAATTCCTGGTTTGGAAAGATCTGCTAGAGAAGGGATAGGCTACTCACTCCAGTATTCTTGGGCTTCCCCTGTGGCTCAGCCAGTAAAGAATCCACCTGAAATGCAGGAGACTTGGATTCAATCCCCACTTTGAGATGATCCTCTGGAGAAAGGAAAGGGACTCCAGGGTTTTGGCCTGGAGAATTCCATGGACTGTATAGTTCATGGGGTTGCAAAGAGTCTGACATAACTGAACAACTTTCATTTTCATGAGTTCTTCATATATTATGGATATTAACTCCTTATTGGACATATGATTTTCAAATATCTTCTCCTGTTTGGTAGGTTTTCTTTTCATTTTTTGATGGTCTCTTTTGCTGTGCAAAAGATACTTTTTAGTTTGATGTAATCTCACTTGTTTATTTTTGCTTTTGCTGCCCTTGCCAGAGGAGATATATCTAGAAAGATACTACTAAGACCAAGGTCAAAGTGTGTACTATATTTTCCTCTAGCCTAGTTTTATAGTTTCAGGTCTTACATTCATGTCTTTAATCCATTTTGAGTTGACTTTTGTGTATGGTGTGGTATAGTAATCCAGTTTTATTCTTTTGCAACATGGCTATCAGGTTTTCTGAACACCATTTATTGAAGAGATTATCCTTTATCCATTGTTATCCTTTATCAATTATATATTCTTGATTCCTTGTCATTAATTGTTCATATATTTGTGTGTTTATTTCTGGGCTCTCAGTTATCCCATTGACTGGTGTGTCTGTTTTTTTTTTTTTTTTCTTTGTTTTTTTCTTTCCCAATATCATGTGGTTTTGGTTACTATACCTGTGTAGTATAATTGAGATCAGAAAGTGTGATACTTCCAACTTTGTTCTTTTTCTCTCATGATCACTTTAGCTGTTTGGATTCTTTTTTGAAAAATTAATTTGTTTATTGAAATTGTATGCTAATTACTTTACAATGCTGTAGTGGTTTTTGCATACATTAACATGAGTCAGCTGTGGGTGTACATGTGTTCCCAATCCTGAAATCCCTCCCACCTCCCTCCCCATCCCATCCCTCAGAGTCATCCCAGTGCATTGGCCCTGAGCACACTGTCTCATGCATCTAACCTGGACTGAAGATCTATTTAACATATGGTAATATTCATATTTCAATGTTATTCTCTCAAATCACCCCACCCTCGCCTTCTCCCACAGAGTCCAAAAGTCTGTTCTTTACATCTGTGTCTCTTTTGCTGTCTCACATATAGGGTCATCGTTACCATCTTTCTAAATTCCATATATATGTGTTAATATACTGTATTGGTGTTTTCCTTTCTGATTTACTTCACTTTGTATAATAGGATCCAGTTTCATCCACCTCATTAGAACTGATTCAAATGCATTCTTTTTAATGGCTGAGTAATATTTCATTGTGTATATGTACCACAAATTTATTATCCATTCGTCTGCTGATGGACATCTAGGTTGCTTCCATGTCCTAGCTATTGTAAACAGAGCTGCAGTGAACACTGGGGTACATGTGTCTCTTTCAATTCTGATTTCCATGGTGTGTATGCCCAGCAGTGGGATTGCTGGGTCATATGGCAGTTCTATTTCCAGTTTTTTAAGGAATCTCCACACTGTTCTCCAGAGTGGCTGGACTAGTTTACATTCCCACCAACAGTGTAAGAGGGTTCCCTTTTCTCCGCACCCTCTCCAGCATTTATTGTTTGTAGACTTTTGGATTGCAGCCATTCTTACTGGCGTGAGATGGTACCTCATTGTGGTTTTGATTTGCATTTCTCTGATAATGAGTGTTGTTGAGCATCTTTTCATGTGTATGTTAGCCATCTGTATGTGTTCTTTGGAGAAATGTCTGTTTAGTTCTTTGGCCCATTTTTTGATTGGGTCATTTATTTTTCTGAAATTGAGGTGCATAAGCTGCTTGGTTTTTGTTTTTGTTTTTTTGAGATTAATTCTTTGTCTGTTGCTTCATTTGCTATTATTTTCTCCCATTCAGAAGGTTGTCTTTTCACCTTGCTTATAGTTTCCTTTGTTGTGCAAAAGCTTTTATTATTTAGTCCCATTTGTTTATTTTTGCTTTTATTTCCATTACTCTGGGAGGTGGGTCCTAGAGGATCCCACTGTGATTTATGTCAGAGAGTGTTTTGCCTATGTTCTCCTCTAGGAGTTTTATAGTTTCTGGTCTTATATTTAGTTCTTCAACCAATTTTGAGTTTATTTTTATTCATGGTGTTAGAAAGTGTTTTAGTTTCATTATTTTAGAGGTGGTTGACCAGTTTTCCTAGCACCACTTGTTAAAGAGATTGTCTTTTCTCTATTGTATATTCTTGCCTCCTTTGTCAAAGATAAGGTGTCCGTAGGTGTATTTATCTCTGGAATTTCTATTTTGTTCAAATGATGTATATTTCTTTCTTTTTAAAAAATTTTTTTTAAATTTTATTTTATTTAACTTTATAATATTGTATTGGTTTTGCCATATATCAAAATGAATCTGCCACAGGTATACATGTGTTCCCCATCCTGAACCCTCCTCCCTCCTCCTTCTTTGTGCCAGTACCATACTGTCTTGACGACTGTAGCTTTGTAGTACAGTCTGAAGTCAGGAAGGGTGATTCCTTCAGTTCCATTCTTCTGTCTCAAGATTGCTTTGGCTATTCGAGATTTTTCGTATTTCCATACGTATTGTGAAATTATTTGTTCTAGTTCTGTGAAAAATACTGTAGGTAGCTTGATAGGTGTTGCACTGAATCTATAGATTGCTTTCAGTAGTATACTCATTTTCACTATCTTGATTCTTCTGATCCATGAACATGGTATATTTCTCCGTCTATTTGTGTCCTCTTTGATTTCTTTCATCAGTGTTTTATAGTTTTCTATGTATAGGTCTTTTGTTTCTTTAGGTAGATTTATTCCTAAGTATTTTATTTTTTTCCATCACAATGGTGAATGAAATTGTTTCTTTAAATTCTCTATTTTCTCATCATTAGTGTATAGGAATGCAAAGAATTTCTGTGTGTTAATTTTGTATCCTGCAACATTACTATATTCATTGATTAGCTCTAGTAATTTTCTGGTGGTATTAGGGTTTTCTATGTAGAGCATCATGTCATCTGCAAACAGTGAGAGTTTTACTTCTTTTCCAATCTGCATTCCATTTATTTATTTTTCTTCTCTGATTGCTGTGGCCAAAACTTTCAAAACTATGTTGAATAGTAGTGGTGAGAGTGGGAATCCTTGTCTTGTTCCTGACTTTAGGGGAAAGGCTTTCAATTTTTCTCTACTGAGGATAATGTTTGCTGTGGGTTTGTATATAGCTTTTATTGTTTTGAGGTATGTTGCTTCTATTCCTTCTTTCTGGAGGGTTACTATCATAAATGAATGTTAAATTTTGTCAAAAGCTTTCTCTGCATCTATTGAAATAATCATATGGTTTTTATCTTTCAATTTGTTAATGTGGTGTATCACATTAATTGACTTGCAAATACTGAATAATCCTTGCATCCCTGGGATAAAGCCCACTTGGTCATGATGTATGATCTTTTTAATATGTTGTTGGATTCTGTTTGCTAGAATTTAGTTGAGGATTTGTGCATCTATGTTCATCAGTGATATTGGCCTGTAGTGTTCTTTTTTGGGGGCATCTTTGTCTGGTTTTGCTAATAAGGTGATGGTGGCTTCATAGAATGAGTTTGGCAGTTTACCTTCCTCTGCAGTTTTCTGGAAGAGTTTGAGTAGGATAGGTGTTAGCTCCTTAGATTTTTGGTGGAGTTCAACTGTGAAGCCATATGTTCCTGGGCTTTTGTTTGTTGGAAGATTTTTGATTATCATTTGGATTTCCATGCTCGTGATGGATTTGTTAGGATTTTCTATTTCTTCCTGGTTCAGTTTTGGAAGGTTATACTTTTCTACGAATTTGTCCCTTTCCTCCAAGTTGTCTGTTTTATTGGCATATAGTTGCTGATAGTAGTCTCTTATATCATTTGTATTTCTGTGTTGTATGTTGTGATCTCCATTTTCATTTCTAATTTTGTTGATTTGATTTTTCTTTTTTTCTGGCTAATGGTTTGTCTATTTTATTTATTTCTCAAAGAACCAACGTTTGGTTTTGTTGATTTTTGCTATAGTCTCCTTTGTTTCTTTTTCATTTATTTCTGTCCTAATTTTTTATGATTTCTTTCCTTCTACTAAACCTGGGGTTCTTCATTTCTTCTATTTCTAGTTGCTTTAGGTTTAAAGTAAGGTTACTTATTTGATTTTTTTCTTGTTACTTGAGGTAAGCTTGTACTGCAATGAACCTTGCCCTTAGCACTACTTTTACTGAATTCCATAGGTTTTGGGTTGTTGTGTTTTTATTTTCATTCACTTCTATGCATATTTTGATTTCTTCTGTGATTTGTTGGTTATTCAGAAGCGTGTTGTTCAGCCTCCATATGTTGGAATTTTCAATAGATTTTTTCCTGTAGTTGCAATTTTATCTTACTGCATTGTGATCAGAAAAGATGCTTGAAATGATTTCAGTTTTTTAAAAATTTACCAAGGCTAGATTTATGCCCAGGATGTGATCTATCCTGGAGAAGTTTCTGTGTGCACTTGAGAAAAAGGTTAAATATACTATTTTGGAATGAAATGTCCTATAGATATCAATTAGGTCTAACTGGTCCATTGCATCATTTAAAATTTGCCTTTCTTTGCTAATTTTCTGTTTAGTTGATCTATCCATAGGTTTCAGTGGGGTATTAAAGGCTATCATTATTACTGTGTTACTGTTAATTTCCCCTTTCATACTTGTTAGCATTTGCCTTACATATAGTAGTGCTCCTCTGTTGGGTGCATATGTATTTATAATTCTTATATCATATTCTTGATTTGATTCTTTGATCATTATGTAATGTCCTTCTTTGTCTATTTTCACAGCCTTTATTTCAAAGTATATTTTATGTGATATGAGTATTGCTACTCCTGCTTTCTTTTGGTCTTCATTTGCAAGAAATATCTGTTTCCACCCCTTCACTTTCAGTCTGTATGTGTCCCTTGTTTTGAGGTGGGTCTCTTGTAGACAACATATATAGGGGTCCTGTTCTTTTATCCATTCTGCCAGTCTTTGTCTTTTGGTTGGGGCATTCAACCCATTTACATTTAAGGTAATTATTGGTAAGTATGATCCCATTGCCATTTATATTGTTGTTTTGGGTTCGAGTTTATAAACTTTTTCTGTGGTTCCTGTCTAGCGAAGATCCTTTAGCATTTGTTGGAGAGATGGTTTGGTGGTGCTGAATTCTCTGAGCTTTTGCTTGTCTGTAAAGCTTTTGATTTATCCTTCATATTTGAATGAAATCCTTGCTGAGTATAGTAATCTGGGTTGTAGATTTTTCTCTTTCATCACTTTAGGTATGCCCTGCCATTCCCTACTGGCCTGAAGAGTTTCTATTGAAAGATCAGCTGTTATTCTTATGGGAATCCCCTTCTGTGTTATTTGTTGCTTTTCGTTTGCTGGTTTTAATACTTGCTCTTTGTGTTTGTTCTTGGTTGATTTGATTAATATGTGTCTTGGGTTGCTTTGCCTTGGGTTTATCCCGTTTGGGGCTCTCTGGGTTTCTTGGACTTGAGTGGCTCTTTCCTTCCCCATTTTAGGGAAGTTTTAACTATTACCTCCTCAAGTATTTTCTCGTGGCTTTTTTTTTTTTTTTAAACTTCTTCTTCTGAGACTCCTATGATTCAAATGTTGGGGCATTTGTCATTGTCCCAGAGGTCTCTGAGTTTGTCCTCATTTCTTTTAATTCCTTTTTCCTCTCTGCTTCATTTATTTCCACCATTTTATCTTCCACCTCACTTATCCTATCTTCCAACTCACTTATTCTACTGTTGGTTCCCTCCAGAGTGCATTTAATCTCAGTTATTGCATTATTCATTATTGACTGACTCTTTTTATTTCTTCTAGGTCCTTGTTAAACATTTCTTGCATCTTCTCAATCCTTGTCTCCAGGCTATTTATCTGTAACTTCATTTTGTTTTCAAGATTTTTGACCATCTTCACTATCATTATTCTGAATCATTTTTCAGGTAGACTCCCTATCTTCTTCTCTTTTGTTTGGTTTGGCGGGCATTTGTCATGTTCCTTTACCTGCTTAATATTTCTCTGCCTTTTCATTTTGTTTATATTGCTATGTCTGGATTGTCTTTCTGTATGTTGGAAGTTTGTGGTTCCTCTTTATTGTGGAGGTTGCTCCCTATGGGTGGGGTTGGACGAGTGGCTTGTCAAGGTTTCCTGGTTAGGGAATCTTGTGTCAGCGTTCTGATGGGTGAAGCTGGATCTCTTCTCTCTGGGGTGCAATTAAGTGTCCAGTAGTGAGTTTTGAGGTATCCGCAAGTTTGGTGTGACTTTTGGCAGCCTGTATTTAATTTTCAGGGTTATGTTTCTGTGTTGCTGGAGAATTAGCATGGTATGTCTTGCTCTGGAACTTGTTGGCTCTTGAGTGGAGCTTGGTTTCAGTGTAGGTATGGAGGCTTTTGGGTGATCTCTTATTGATTGATGTTTCCTGGAGTCAAGAGTTCTCTGGTGTTCTCAGGTTTTGGGCTTAAGCCTCCTGCCTCTGGTTTTCAGTCTTCTTCTTACAGTAGCCTCAAGACTTCTCCATCTATACAGAACCGATGATAAAACATCTAGATTAATGGTGAAAAGATTCTCCACAGTGAGGGACACCCAGAGAATTTCACATGGAGAATAGAAGAGGGAGAAGGGAGACAGAGATGACCAGGAGGAGAAGTGGGGGAATCAAAAGGGGAGAGATTAATCTAGCCAGTAATTAATTCCCTTTTTTCTCTCTACAGTCTGGAACACTCAGACAGGTTCATGGAATTACATAGAGAAGAGAAGAGGGAGGAGAGTGATAGAAGTGACCAGGAGGAGAAGAGGGGGAGTCAAGAGGAGAGAGACAAATCTAGCCAGTAAACAGTTCCCTAAGTGCTCTCCACAACCCAGAACACCCAGAGAGATTCACAGAGTTAAGTCGAGAAGAGAAGGGAGAGGGAGGAGACAGAAGTGACCTAGGGGAGAAAAAGGAGTGTCAAAAGGTGAGAAAGCAATCAAGTCAGTAATCACACCCCTAAGTAAAAATGGATACTGAAGGTTAGATTCTTAAAGGTACAAAATTGATAAGAAATACCAAAAAGCAAAGACTAAAAATCTAGAGTAGTGGTTAGACTCTCAAATATACAATATAAAAAATACAAAACAAAATCAGTCTAAAAAATTTGCTTTAAAAATAGGGTTTTTTATTTTTGCAAGGTAATAGTAGGTTATAAAAATGAAAATTAAAGGAGTAATAAATAACTTTAAAATAAAAAAATTAAAATTAAAAAATGCTAATAGTAAAAATATATCTAGGAATTTCTCTGGAGCTGTTGAGGGCAGTGTGTGGTCAGTTCAGTTTCAGATAGTTTCTTGTTCCAGCTTATACTTCTTCTCAAGGTCTATAGGCCCCTTCCAATGCTTAGGCAATTCTAAGTACAGGATTTTAATCTGTTGCACCTGTCACTTCCAGAGTGGTTCCCTCTTCTTTGTTTATTTTGGCTTCCTCTGTTTGCAAGTCTTTTCAGTGTCTAATTTCAGCCCTGACATAAGGGGGCAAAGGTGGTTACTTATTTAGGCTCACTTGTTCAGTTGCTCTGTGGGGAGGGAGGAACACTGCAAACAAATATCACTGGCATGTGTGGGGAGTACTAGCAGTGCATGGACCATACTGAGTTTGCCCCAGCTCACGGCGCATGTGCTTTCCCAGTCTACACTGCTCAGGCTCCAGGTTGCTCTGCAGGGGAACTGTCCGAAGCGAGCCCTGGGTTTCATGCACTTCCCAGGTCTAAGCTGCTCAGGTTCAGGTTCTCAGGTACTCCACAAAGGCACAGACTCGGTGGGGCTTGCGTTTTGTACCCTTCCCAGGTCCAAGAAGCTCAGGTGACCAGGTGTTTGGCGAATGCACTGTCCCGGGGGGCTATGCGTCTTAATCACCTCCCTGGTCCCAGCCACTGGGTTTCCTGGGTGGGCGGGTAAAGCACCACCTAAGGTGTGCCGTGTGTCTCCTCTGGGGAGCTAATCTCTGGCTGTGACCCTCCTGGCAGGTGTCAACTGTCCAGGATCTCAGGAAGACTTCGTTAGCAGCTGGGAGCCTGCTCACAGTTTGGAGGAGGATGCTGTTTCTGGGTCTGAGGTTGTCCTTTGCCTTCCAGCTCTAGCTGTTGCCTGCCTGCCTCTCTGCCTCTGGTGGGAGAAGGGGCCAGTCCAGAGTTGGCTAGCTCTCCTTTGGTATTTGTTTAATCCTTTGTTCTGTGAGTAGGCCAGGCTGTGCCTTAGGTTAGAGTTTTTTTGGGAAAGTTCTCTCTCTCTCTTTTTTGTTTCTTTCTCTGACTATCCCACAGTTTGGGTTGCTGTCTTATGTTAGCTCCCTCAGATTGTCCTCAGGGCATTCAGGCCTGGTCCTTACCCTAAGCATGGAACTCATGCCTCCCTGTTCAGCCCCTGCTCGCTGATGGCAGACATGAGCATCTGGGCTACTTCTCTGCTTGGAGTTGCATTTAGGCTCATATTCTGTGGGTTTTTTTTTTTTTTTTCCCCTCCCAGTTATGTTGCCATCTGAGATTCCAAAACTCCCCACAGACCCGGCGGTGAGAGCGTTTCCTGGTGTTTGGAAATTTCTCCTCCTTCACAACTCCCTCCCCGGGATGGGTCTCCATACCTAACTCTTTTGTCTCTCTTTTTGTCCTTTATATTTTGTCCTACCTCCTTTTGAAGAGAACGGGCTGCCTTTCTGGGCGCCTCGTGTGCTCTGTCAGCATTCAGAAGCATTCAGAATTTGTTTTGTGGAAGTTACTCAGCATTCAAATGTTTTGGGGTTCTTTTTTTTGTTCCATATAAGTTTTAATATTTTTATTCTATTTTTGTGAAAAATGTCACTGAAATATTGATAACGATGGCATTGAATCTATAGATTGCTTTAGGTATCATGGACATTTCAAAATGTTAATTCTTCCAATCCATGAACACAGAATATCTTTCCATTTAATTATATCTTCTTTAATTTCTTTCAAGATTATCTTATAGTTTTCAATTTACATGTCTTTCACCTCCTTTCTTAAATTTATTCCTAGCTATTTTACTCTACTTTTTGCAATTCCAAATACAATTGTTTTATTAATTTCTATTTCTGTTAGTTCATTGTTAGTGCATAGAAATGGAATAGATTTTTGTATATTGATTTTTATTCTGCATTTTTACTGTATTTGTTTATTATTTATAATACTTGTTTAGTGGAGTTTTTAGGATTTTCTATATATTAGATTATATCATCCACAAATATTGACAACTTTACTTCTTCCTTTCCAGAGTTGATGCCTTTTATCTCTTTTTCTTGCCTAACTGCTCTGGCTAAGACTTGCAATAACATGTTGAGTAAGAGTGGTGAGAATAGGCATCCTTGTCTTGTTCCTAATCTTAGAAGGATAACTTTCACTTTTTTACTGTTAAAACAGTGAAAAATGTGTTAGTTGTGAGCCTTTATTGTGTGGAGGCATGTTTATTCTACATTCATTTCATTGAGATTTTTAAATCATAAATTGGTGCTAAATTTTGTCAAATGCTTTTTCCCCATCTATCAAGATGACCATATGATTTTTATCTTTGATTTTGTTAATGGCATGTATCACTTTGATTGACTTGCAGATGCTGAACCTTCCTTGCATCCCTGGAAAAAATGCTACTTGATCATGCTGTATTATTTTTATAATGCATTGTTATATTTAGTTTGCAAATACTTCGTTGAAGATTTTTGCATCTATGTTCATCAAAGATATTGGCCTGTATTTACTTTTTGTGCAGTCCTTGTTTTATTTTGGTATCAGGGTAATGCTAGCCTCATAAAATGAGTTAGAAAGCATTCACACTTCTTCAATTTTTTGGAAGATTTGAGTATAGGTATTAAATCTTCTTTGAATGTTTTGTAAAATTCACCTGTGAAGCCATCTGGTTCTGGACTTCTGTTTCTTGGGAGTTTCTCTATCACTAGTGATCAGTCTATTAAGATTTTCCATTTCTTGATGATTCAATCTTGGAAGGTTGTGCAAAACTAAGAATTTATCTTTCTTCTAGATTGTTCAATTTGTTGGCATATAGCAGTTAACAGTATTCTCTTTTTGTATTTGTATGGTAACCATTATAATTTCTCTTTTTTTGTTTGTTTCTGATTTTATTTATCTGAGTTTTTTCACTTTCTTTATCAGTGAGTCTAGCTAATTGTTTATCATTTTTGTTTATCTTTCAAAGAACCAGCTCTTAAATTCATTGATCTTTCCTGTTGTATTTTTAGCCTCTGTGCTGTGCTTAGTTGTTCAGTCGTGTCCAGCTCTTTGAGACCCCATGGACTGCAGCCCACCAGGCTCTTCTGTCCATGGGGATCCTCCAAGCAAGAATACTGGAGTAGCTTGCCATGCCCTCTTCTAGGGCATCTTCCCAACATCCCAGGGATCAAACCCAGGTCTCCCACATTGCAGGCAAATTCTTTACCATATGAGCCACTAGGGAAGCCCATGAATACTAGAGTGGGTAGCCTATCGCCTCTCCAGGGGATATACCTGACCCAGGAATTGAACCTGGGTCTCCTGCATTGTAGGTGGATTCTTTACCAACTGAGCTACCAGGGAAGCCCTCTTTCTGAGATACCCATTATTCTATGTTGCCTTTCCTAAGAGTCGGATAGTTCTTGTAGGATTTCCTCATTTTTCAAATATTTTATTACTCTTTCCTCTTCTACTTGTATTATTTCTAAATTTCTATTATTGACCTCATAATTTTCCTTCCATAAGATCGCTATTTCCAATGCCTTCCAATTGTTCATTTCATTCATTGAGTTCTCCAGGTTCAGAAATTTTTTGGTACTTTTTTAGAGTTTCAATCTCTTTGCTATTCTTTCTACTCATCAGCTTTATTCCTGAGCTCACTGAACTGCCTTTCTAAGTTTTCTTGCAACTCACTGAGTTTCATCGTGACAGCTATATTGGATTCTCTATCAGTTAGATCATAATATTATGTGACTCTAAGTCTGGTTCCTGGAGAACTGTCATTTCCTTTTTGTGATATCATGTTACCATGGTTCTTCATGATGCTTAATGAGTTATTTCTCTGCTGGCACATTTGAAGTAGTAAATATATTTTTTCTTTAAGTATAACTCCCCACCCCCCACCTTAATTCTAAGGAGTCAACATGCTAGTAATTAGAGGCCTTTGTTTTTTCAGTAGGTGGTGCTATAGCACAAGTATTTGGTTTCTTTTATATGAACTGCTTTTGGTTGTATTAAAGAATTAGCGCTATTCACTTTATCATCTCTGCTACAAGTGTCACCAAGTATCTTCATTGTCATTTCTTGTGCCTCTCGGGTTGTCACTGCTGTCATTGGCATCACTGCCTGGGACACCAGGATGACAGGCAGCTTTGTCGTGTTTAGAGTCACCTGGGTCATGGGCTCTGCTGCCATGAGGAGAGGGGGTTTGGGAGATGCTAAGGTCACAGTTGCCTTTGCCACATTTGGGGTTGTTCAGTTTACAAGCGACTCCTCCCCTGCTGCTGGCAGGATCTGTGGAGCTGCAGGCTTAGCCACCAAGACTGGGGGTCCAGAATCATGGATACTGCCTTTGCTGTTTCCCCAGTTTCACCCCACTCATTTAGATATACAGATGTGTGGAAGTAAGTCTCCAGCATCTTTTTGTGTTGGGAAGAGGAACCTCTGTTAAGTCATGGATGTTTTACTGGCTATACATTGAAGGGAAGAGACAAAGGGAGTACTTCATGCTACCCCAATACTGACATCAGTCTTCTTTACTGCATACTTCTTTAGAAAATATTTTATTGGGGTATAGTTGATTTAGAATGCTGTATTAGTTTCAGGTGTACAGCAAAGTATATCAGTTTTACATAGCATATATCCACTAGTTTTTTTAGATTCTTTTCCCATATAGGAAATTATAGTGTATTGAGTAGAGTTCCCTGTGCTATAAATAGGTCTGTATTAGTCATCTATTTTATATCTATTATTTTATTTATTTTATATGTGTATATGTCAATCCCAATCTCCCAATTTATCCTTCCCCCACCTTATTCCTTAGTAATTGTAATTTTGTTTTCCATATCTGTAACTGTATTTCTGTTTTGCAGATAAGTTCATTTGTAGCCTATTTTTAAGATTCCACATAAAAGCAATACATATGATGTTTATCTTTCTCTGTCTGCCTCACTTTGCTCAGTATGACAAATTCTAGCTCCATCCATGTTGCTGCAAACGGCATTATTTTGTTCTATTTTATGGCCGACTAACACTCCATTGCATATGTGTACCACATCTTCTTTATCCATTCCTCTGTTGATGGACATTTAGATTGTTTCCATGTCTTGGCTTTTGTGAATAGTGTTGGGATGAACATTGAGGTGCATGTATCTTTTCAAATTATGGTTTTCTCCAGGTACATGCCCAGGAGTGGGATTGCTGATTAATATGGAAGTTCTATTTTTAGTTTTTTAAGGAACCTCTATACTTTTATCCATAGTGACTGTACCAAGTTTCATTCCCACCAACAGTATAGGAGAATTCCCTTTCCTCCCCACCCTCTCTTCATACTTTTTAAAAACTAAATAAAATCAGTTTCATTTTCCAATTCAAGGCGACTGAGGAGCCAGGAAGTGAGCATTTTAACTGTTCATAGTGATTTGGAAAGAAGTTGCCGATATTTTCTGAAGGGGAAAAAATTGAAAAACTGGGAATCTGATCCCTGGATCCATGTGACTTTATCTAGGCTGTAAGACTGTCCTAAAGGAAAATTATTCCTTAGTGCCCCTAGTAGCAATATTTGAGATGCTCCAAATATATATCTTGAGAAATATTAGGTCTTCAATTATGAAGCCTTCAAAATCTGTACCCTTCACCTATTTTTAGTTTACTTTCTTCTTTTAACATCTTCAAACTGGATTATAAAAGATGTTCACTAATTTACATATGTCAGTATGGTACTGTTTAAAATGTTTAACTTGACACCTAAAGCACAAGGAACAAGATCAAGAATAAACAAGTAAGACTATATGAAACTAAAAAGTTTCTACATAGCAAAAGAAACCATCAATAAAGTGAAAAGATAACCAAGAGAATGGAAAAATATTTGCTTACCATATATCTGATAAGGGTTTAATATCCAAATATATAAAGAAATAATGCAACTCCATAGTAAAAAAAAAAAAAAAAAAGATAATACAATTTTTTTAAATGGGCAAAGGACCTGAATAGACATTTTTCCAAAGAAGATAAATGAAAGGCCAACAGGTACATTGAAAGATGCTCAACATCATTAATCATCAGAGAAATGCAAATTAAAACCACTGTGACATATAACCTCACATCTGTTAGAATGGCTATCATCAAAAAGACAAGACATAACAAGTGCTGGCCTAGATGTGGAGAGAAGGAACCCCTTCTGTGAGATTGTAGACTTGTACAATCACTATGGACTTCCCTGGTGGCTCAGTGGTAAAGAATCTGCCTGCCAGTGCAGGAGACACAGGATTGATCCCTGGGTTAGAAGACTCCCTGGAGGAGGAAATGGCAACCCACTTCACTCTTGCCTAGAGAATCCCATGAACAGAAGAGCCTGGCAGGCTATATATAGTCCATTGGGACACAAAGAGTCAGACACAACTGAGCAGCTAAAGAAAAACAACACTATGGAAAACAGTATAAAAGATTCTCAAAAATTTAAAAATAGAACCAAAGCACTGGAAAAGATCAGTTTTCATTTCAATTTCAAAGAAGGCCAATGTCAAAGAATGTTCTAACTGCTGCACAACTGCACTCATTAGACATGCTAGCAAGGTAATGCTCAAAATCCTTCCAGACAGGCTTCAAGAGGATGTAAACCAAGAATTTCCAGATGTACAAGCTGGATTTAGAAAAGTAGGATGAATCAGAGATCAAATTGCCAACATCTGTTGGATCATGAAAAAAAGCAGGAGAATTCCAGAAAAACATCTACTTCTGCTTCATTGATTATACTAAAGTCTTTGACTGTGTGGATCACAACAAACTGAGGAAAATTCTTAAAGAGATGAGAATACCAGACCACCTTACCTGTCTCCTGAAAAACCTGTATGCAGGTCAAGAAGCAACAGTTAGAACCAGACATGGAACAATGCACTGGTTCCAAATTGGGAAAGGAGTAGGTCGTCAAGGCTGTGTTTTGTCATCCTGCTTATTTAACTTATATGCAGAGTACATCATGCAAAATGTTGGGCTGGATGAGGCAAAGCTGAAATTAAGACTGCTGAGAGAATTATCAATAACCTCAGATATGCAGATAACACAACTATAATGGCAGAAAGTGAAGAGAAACTAAAGTGCCTCTTAATAAAGGTGGAAGAGGGGAGTGAAAAAGCTGGCTTAAAACTTAACATTCAAAAGAACTAAGATCATAGCATCCAGTCCCATCATTTCATGGAAAATAGATGGGGAAGAGTGGAAAGAGTGACACATTTTATTTTCTTGAGCTCCAAAATCACTGTGGACAGTGACTGTAGTCATGAAATTAAAAGACACTTGCTCCTTGGAAGAAAAACTATGCCAAACCTGCTGCTGCTGCTGCTGCTGCTGCTAAGTCATTTCAGTCATGTCTGACTCTGTGCGACCCCATAGACAACAGCCCACCAGGCTCCTCAGTCCCTGGGATTTTCCAGGCAAGAACACTGGAGTGGGTTGCCATTGCCTTCTCTGATGACAAACCTGCTGCTGCTGCTGCTAAGTCACTTCAGCCGTGTCTGACTCTGTGTGACCCCATAGACGTCAGCCCACCAGGCTCCCCCGTCCCTGGGATTCTCCAGGCAAGAACACTGGAGTGGGTTGCCATTTCCTTCTCCAATGCATAAAAGTGAAAAAGTGAAAGTGAAGTCGCTCAGTCGTGTCCGAATCTTAACGACCCCATGGACTGCAGCCCACCAGGCTCCTACATCCATGGGATTTTCCAGGCAAGAGTACTGGAGTGGGGTGCCATTGCCTTCTCTGATGACAAACCTAGAGAGCATATTAGAAAGCAGAGACATCACTTTTCTGACAAAGGTCTGGATAGTCAAAGCTATGGTTTTCCATTAGTCATGTATAGATGTGAGATTTGGACCATAAAGCAGTCTGAGTGCTGAAGAATAGATGCTTTTGAACTATCGTGCTGGAGAAGACTCTTGAGAGTCCCTTGGGTGGCAAGGAGATCAAACCATCAATCCTAAAGGAAATCAACCCTGAATATTGTTAGGAAGGACTGATACTGAAGCTAAAGCTCCAATATTTTGGTCAGCTGATGCGACAAGCTGACTCATTGGTAAAGACTCTGCTGCTGGGAAAGACTGAGGGCAGGAGAAGGGGATTACAGAGGATGAGATGGCTGGATGGCATCACCGACTCAATGGACATGAGTTTGAGCAAGCTCCAGGAGATAGTGATGGACAGGGAAGCCTGGTGTGCTGTAGTACATGGGGTCACAAAGAGTCGGACATGACTTAGGGACTGAACAACAACAAATGTAAGCAAAAACTACCTATTTCACTGTTGAGCAGAATGGAAACTTTGAGAGCCTTTACACACAATTTTCCCCTTTGCCACACCATTTTACAACATTCTAGATCATGGCTGTTTCAACAGCTGGGATTTTAGAGAGAAGACAGTGTAGGAACACAGCCTCGAGCCAACCCATGGAGGGTTTGTAGTATGAATGAGGCATGGCATTTCTTCCTTTGAGTCACTAAGATTTGGGGGCCATGTGTTCCTGCAGCATACTCTAGCTCATCCTAACACGGTAGTTTCTTGAGATTCTATGATTATTTGGAGCTTTGCATTCAGAGCCTGAAATACTATAAAAATGAAATCACTACTCACAAAAGTTGTTACTAGCTAGCTGGTTAAACTATATCAGTCAATGCTTGTTAAATGAGCTATCTCTCAATCCCATCTTTCTGAGTCCATGAAAACATCTAAGTCAGTTATCAAAATACTTGTGCACCTTTCCTAACCTGACAGCATTCAGAAAAAGACTGAAAACACTTACAGTTCAACATTTTCTTTTGCAATTCTGTCTTTTGACTGAGATGATAGAAAACATGTATTTCTTTCTTCCAACTGTCTCCAAGCTTTGAATTCAAGGGATTACAAAATATCTGGTTTAAATTGTCAGTTTGTACAAGCTCAAGTTAAGAAAAGGAAAAGTGTTCTTCAGTGTCTGAAAAAGTATATTCCACTAAATATAGAGTCAGGAGATTGTTAAACATTGTAGAAGGTGGTAGTGTGAAGGAAGAAAAAAACATAAATCTCAAAAATCTACTAGCACCAAAAACATATGAGGAATATGCATCTGAGGTATTATCAAGATGGAAATATCTATAATATGAAAAGGAAGAGCATGAAATTTCTATATAATAATTTCCAAACAACCTGGGGGTGTTCAATAAATGTAAGCAATGTGACAAGGTACCTTAATTAGAACAAAAGATTCGTCATAATATACCCACCAGAGGGAAATATCAATACATTCACAGTAAACAACTACAGCAGCATTTTCAAAACTGTCCTACAGAATACACCCATATTTCCCATATCCTCCCTAGTTACCCCCTTTAATAACTTGAGGCCTTTAGAACAATTGTATGTTCTTCACTTTTTCTAGCTATTCTCACAGCAATACCACCGCCACTATGACAAAAAAGAACTTTGAGAGATATTTATTTTGTCCTTTCCCTATTCCGAGATTCTGTTTTGTTAAACTAGTTTAGCAGTTATTCAAATTTCCCTTACATTATATCCTATTTCTAGAGTCGTTATTTTGCCCTTAAGGCACATATGCCAAACTTCCTAACTGCCTAACCTACTGCATTTGTTTCTTCAAAGCCTTACTCACCATGGTGTTCTCTCTCATCTGTCCTCTCTTGAGGTGTCTTTTTCAGTTCATTTAATGTTTGGTTATTAAGTTCTTTCATTTGAGCATTTTTCCCACGTGAGGTTCATGGACGATATAATCTCTACATTCTCACACATTTCTAAGTAGCTTTGTTTTATTATATCTTTGACATATCATAGGTTCTTGGGTCATGGTCAGACATATTGCTAACATTTATGGAGATAGGAACAAAGATAAAAATAAAGGTCTACATACCATACAACCATGGTATAAACCAAGCTAATAAATTATTAAATCTGATCTATATATAACCTAAATCAAATCCCTTATGATTATGCAGTGGAAGTGAGAAATAGACTTAACTGCCTAGATCTGATAGATAGAGTGCCTGATGAACTATGGAATGAGCTTCGTGACATTGTACAGGAGACAGGGATCAAGACCATCTCATGGAAAAGAAATGCAAAAAAGCAAAATGGCTGTCTGGGGAGGCCTTACAAATAGCTGTGAAAAGAAGAGAAGTGAAAAGCAAAGGAGAAAAGGAAAGATATAAACATCTGAATGCAGAGTTCCAAAGAATAGCAAGAAGAGATAAGAAAGCCTTCTTCAGCGATCAGTGCAAAGAAATAGAGGAAAACAACAGAATGGGAAAGACTAGAGATCTCCTCAAGAAAATCAGAGATACCAAAGGAACATTTCATGCAAAGATGGGCTCGATAAAGGACAGAAATGGTATGGAACTAACAGAAGCAGAAGATATTAAGAAGAGGTGGCAAGAATACACAGAAGAACTCTACAAAAAAGATCTTCACGACCCATATAATCACGATGGTGTGATCACTGACCTAGAGCCAGACATCCTGGAATGTGAAGTCAAGTGGGCCTTAGAAAGCATCACTACAAACAAAGCTAGTGGAGGTGACAGAATTCCAGTTGAGCTATTTCAAATCCTGAAAGATGATGCTGTGAAAGTGCTGCACTCAATATGCCAGCAAATTTGGAAAACTCAGCAGTGGCCACAGGACTAGAAAAGGCCAGTTTTCATTCCAATCCCAAAGAAAGGCAATACCAAAGAATGCACAAACTACCGCACAATTGCACTCATCTCACACGCTAGTAAAGTAATGCTCAAAAGTCTCCAAGCCAGGCTTCAGCAATATGTGAACCGTGAACATCCTGATGTTCAAGCTGGTTTTAGAAAAGGCAGAGGAACAAGAGATCAAATTGCCAACATCCACTGGATCATGGAAAAAGCAAGAGAGTTCCAGAAAAACACCTATTTCTGCTTTATTGACTATGCCAAAGCCTTTGACTGTGTGGATCACAATAAACTGTGGAAAATTCTGAAAAATATGGGAATACCAGACCACCTGATCTGCCTCTTGAGAAATTTGTATGCAAGTCAGGAAGCACCAGTTAGAACTGGACATGGAACAACAGACTGGTTCCAAATAGGAAAATGAGTACGTCCAGGCTGTATATTGTCACCCTGCTTATTTAACTTATATGCACAGTACATCACGAGAAACGCTGGACTGGAAGAAACACAAGCTGGAATCAAGATTGCCGGGAGAAATATCAATAACCTCAGATATGCAGATGACACCACCCTTATGGCAGAAAGTGAAGAGGAACTCAAAAGCCTCTTGATGAAAGTGAAAGAAGAGAGTGAAAAAGTTGGCTTAAAGCTCAACATTCAGAAAATGAAGATCATGGCATCCGGTCCCACCACTTCATGGGAAATAGATGGGGAAACAGTCGAAACAGTGTCAGATTTTATTTTTCTGGGCTCCAAAATCACTGCAGATGGTGACTGCAGCCATGAAATTAAAAGATGCTTACTCCTTGGAAGGAAAGTTATGACCAACCTAGATAGCATATTCAAAAGCAGAGACATTACTTTGCCAACAAAGGTCCGTCTAGTCAAGGCTATAGTTTTTCCTGTGGTCATGTATGGATGTGAGAGTTGGACTGTGAAGAAGGCTGAGCGCCGAAGAATTGATGCTTTTGAACTGTGGTGTTGGAGAAGACTCCTGAGAGTCCCTTGGACTGCAAGGAGATCCAACCAGTCCATTCTGAAGGAGATCAGCCCTGGGATTTCTTTGGAAGGCATGATGCTAAAGCTGAAACTCCAGTACTTTGGCCACCTCATGCGAAGAGTTGACTCATTGGAAAAGACTGATGCTGGGAGGGATTGGGGGCAGGAGAAGAAGGGGAGGACAGAGGATGAGATGACTGGATGGCATCACTGACTCGATGGACGTGAGTCTGAGTGAACTCCGGGAGTTGGTGATGGACAGGGAGGCCTGGCGTGCTGCGATTCATGGGGTCACAAAGAGTTGAACACGACTGAGCGACTGATCTGATCTGATCTCATATCCTACCTTAATAAGCACACCTTTCTAATAGCCTGTAGGAAACACTCCAAACAATTTACAGACTCCAGTTCTGTCCCAAAAGTAGTGGTGCAGCACAGGCACTTGATTAGCCAGAATCATTGTACTGTGAGAGGGGTCATTGCTGTAGGGTGGATAGAGTGTCTATTTCAAAGACCTAGTTTTGTGGCAAAGGACCCTTTTATTTCAGTCTAAGAATGTTACTCACCGTGATACTTTTTGATCAGTACTCTGTAGATGTTTTTCAAAAGCTTCACATTTCAGCATTGCCAATGAGAAATTCAATTCCAATCTGATTATTTTTTTCCTTTCTAGGTAATTTATTCTTTCTATATTTAACGTTTCTTGGAATTTCTCTTTATTTTTGCAGAGTTGGAAAACTACAATCCTACTTGTTTCCATGAACACAGTATATTTTTCCATCTATTAGTGTCTTTTTGATTTCTTTCACCTGTGTTTCATAGTTTTCTATATATATGTCTTTAGTTTCTTTAGGCAGATATAGTCTTAAGTATTTTATTATTTTCGTTGTGATGGTGAATGGAATTGTTTCCTTAATTTCTCTTTCTATTTTCTCATTATTAGTGTACAGGAATTCAAGGGATTTCTGTGTGTTGATTTTATATCCTGCAACTTTACTATATTCATTGATTAGGTCTAGTAATTTTCTGGTGGAGTCTTTAGGGTTTTCTATGTAAAGGATCATGTCATCTGCAAGCAGTGAGAGTTTTACTTCTTCTTTTCCAATTTGAATTCCTTTTATTTCTTTTTCTGCTCTGATTGCTGTAGCCAAAACTTCCAAAACTATGTTGAATAGTAGTGGAGAGAGTGGGTACCCTTGTCTTGTTCCTAACTTTAGGGGAAATGCTTTCAATTTTTCAACTATGAGGATAAATTTTGCTGTGGGTTTGTCATATATAGCTTTTATTATGTTAAGGTATGTTGCTTCCTTTCCTGCTTTCTGGAGGGTTATTATTATACATGGATGCTGAATTTTGTCAAAGGCTTTCTCTGTGTCTATTGAGATAATCATATGACTTTTATTTTTCAATTTGTTAATGTGGTGTATTACATTGATTGATTTGCAGATATTGAAGAATCCTTGCATCCCTGGGATAAAGGCCACTTGGTCATGATGTATGGTCTTTTTAATGTGTTGTTGGATTCTGATTACTAGAATTTTGTTAAGGATTTTTGTTATCTATGTTCATCAGTGATATTGGCCTGTAGTTTTCTTTTTTTGGTGGCATCTTTGTCAGGTTTTGGTATTAGGGTGATGGTGGCCTCATAGAATGAGTTTGGAAGTTTACCTTCCTCTGCAATTTTCTGGAAGGGTTTGAGTATAAATTTTTGGTAAAATTCAGCTATGAAGCCATCTGGTCCTGGGCTTTTGTTTGCTGGAAGATTTCTGATTACAGTTTCCATTTCTGTGCTTGTGATAGGTTTTCTATTTCTTCCTGCTTCAGTTTTGGGAAGTTGTACTTTTCTAAAATTTTGTTCATTTCTTCCAAGTTGTCCATTTTATTGGCATATAGTTGCTGATAGTAGTCTCTTATGATACCTTTTACTTCTGTGCTGTCTGTTGCGATCTCTCCATTTTCATTTCTAATTTTACTGATTTGATTTTTGTTCCTTTGTTTCTTGATGAGACTGGCTGATGGTTTGTCAGTTTTATTTATCCTTTCAAAGAACTAGCTTTTGGCTTTGTTGATTTTTGCTATGGCCTCTATTGTTTCTTTTGCATTTATTTCTGCCCTAATTTTTAAGATTTCTTTCTTTCTACTAACCCTAAGGTTCTTTATTTCTTCCTTTTCTAGTTGCTTTAGGTATAGCGTTAGGTTACTTATTGAACTTTTTTCTTGTTTCTTGAGGTATGCCTGTATTTCTATGAACCTTCCCCTTAGCACTGTAGTGCTAAGTTTTACAGTTTCCCACAGGTTTTGTGTTGTGTTTTCATTTTCATTCATTTCTATGCATATTTTTATTTCATTTTTGATTTCTTCTGTGATTTGTTGGTTATTCAGCAGCATGTTGTTCAGCCTCCATATGTTGGAATTTTCAATAGTTGTTCTCCTGTAATTGACATCTAATCTTACTGCATTGTGGTCAGAAAAGATGCTTGGAATGATTTCAATTTTTTTTAATTTACCAAGGCTAGCTTTATGGCCCTGGATGTGATCTATCCTGGAGAAGGTTCCATGTGCACTTGAGAAAAAGGTGAAATTCATTGTTTTTGGGTGAAATGTCCTATAGATATCAATTAGGTCTAACTGGTCTATTGTATCATTTAAAGTTTGTGTTTCCTTGTTAATTTTCTGTTTAGTTGATCTATCCATAGATGTCAGTGGGGTATTAAAGTCTCCCAATATTATTGTGTTATTGTTAGTTTCCCCTTTATACTTGTTAGCATTTGTCTTACATATTGCAGTGCTCTTATGTTGGGTACATATATATTTATAATTGTTATATCTTCTTCTTGGATTGATCATTTGATCATTAGGTAGTGTCCTTCTTTGTCTCTTCTCACAGCCTTCGTTTTAAAGCGTATTTTATCTGATATGAGTATTGCTACTCCTACTTTCTTTTGGTCTCTATTTGCGTGGAATAACTGTTTCCTGTTCTTCACTTTCAGTCTGTCTGTGTCCCTTGTTTTGAGGTGGGTCTCTTGTAGACAACATATATAGGGGTCTTGTTTTTGTATCCATTCATCCAGGCTTTGTCTTTTGGTTAGGGCATTCAACCCATTTTCGTTCAAGGTAATTATTGATAAGTATGATCCCATTGCCATTTACTTTATTGCTTTGGGTTAGAGTTTATACACCCTTTTTGTGTTTCCTGTCTAGAGAAGATCCTTTAGCATTTGTTGGAGAGATGGTTTGGTGGTGCTGAATTCTCTCAGCTTGTGCTTGTCTATAAAGCTTTTGATTTCTCCTTCATATTTGAATGAGATCCTTGCTGGGTACACTAATCTGGGCTGTAGGTTATTTTCTTTCATCACTTTAAGTATGTCCTGCCACTCCCTCCTGGCCTGAAGAGTTTCTATAGAAAGATCAGCTGTTATCCTTATGGGAATTCCCTTGTGTGTTATTTGTGGTTTTTCCCTTGCTGCTTTTAATATTTGTTCTTTGTGTTTGATCTTTGTTAATTTGATTAATATGTGTCTTGGTGTGTTTCACCTTGGGTTTATCCTGTTTGGGACTCTCTGGGTTTCTTGGACTTGGGTGATTATTTCCTTCCCCATTTTAGGGAAGTTTTCAACTATTATCTCAAGTATTTTCTCATGGTCTTTCTTTTTGTCTTCTTCTTCTGCCACTCCTATGATTCAAATGTTGGGGTGTTTAACATTGTCCTGGAGATCTCTGAGATTGTCCTCATTTCTTTTAATTCATTTTTCTTTTTTCCTCTCTGATAAATTTATTTCTACCATTCTATCTTCTACCTCACTTATCTTATCTTCTGCTTCTGTTATTCTACTGTTGGATCCTTCCAGAGTGTTTTTGATCTCATTTATTGCATTATTCATTATATACCGACCCTTTTTTATTTCTTTTAGGTCCTTGTTAAACCTTTCTTGCATCTTCTCAATTCTTGTCTCCAGGCTATTTATCTGTAACTCCATTTTGTTTTCAAGATTTTGGATCATTTTCACTATCATTATTTGGAATTCTTTATCAGGTAGATTCCCTATCTCTTCCTCTTTCGTTTGGTTTGGTGGACATTTATCCTGTTCCTTTACCTGCTGCATATTTCTCTGCCTTTTCATCTTGTTTATATTGCTGTTTGGGGTGGACTTTCCGTATTCTGGCAATTTGTGGAGTTCTCTTTATTGTGGTGTTTCCTTGCTCTGGGTGGGGTCGGATGGATGGCTTGTCGAAGTTTCCTGGTTAGGGAAGCTTGTGTCAGTGTTCTGGTGGGTGGAGCTGGATTTCTTCTCTCTGGAGTGCAATGAAGTGTCTAGTAATGAGTTATGAGATATCAGTGGGTTTGGAGTGACTTTGGACAGCCTGTGTATTAAAGCTCAGGGCTATGTTCCTGTGTTACTGGAGATTTTGCATGGTATGTCTTGCTCTGGAACTTATTGGCCCTCAGGTGTTGCTTGGTTTCAATGTAGGTATGGAGGCGTTTGATGAGCTCCTATTGATTAATATTCCCTGGAGTCAGGATTTCTCTGGTGTTCTCAGGATTTGGACTTAAGCCTCCTGCCTCTGGTTTTCAGTCTTATTCTTACAGTAGCCTCAAGACTTCTCCATCTATACAGCACCAATGATAAAACATCTAGGTTAAAGATGAAAAGTTTCTCCACAATGAGGGAACCCAGAAAGGTTCACAGAGTTAGAAGTAGAAAAGAAAAGGGAGGAGGGGGATAGAGGTGACCAGGAGGAGAATAGAGGGGATCAAAGGAGGATAGAGCAAGCTAGCCACTAATTACTTCCCTATGTTCTCTCCACAATCTGGACCCCTCAGAGATGTTCATGGATTTACACAGAGAAGAGAAAAGGGAGGAAGGAGACAGAAGTGGCCAGGAGGATAAAAGGGGGAATCAAAAGGAGAGAGACAGATCTAGCCTGTAATCAGTTCCTTAAGTGTTCTCCACAGCCCAGAACACACAAAGACATTCACAGAGTTGGGTAGAGAAGAGATGGGGGAGGGTGGAGATAGAGGCGACCTGGTGGAGAAAAAGGAGAGTCCAAAGGGGGAGAGAGCAATAAATGGGTACTGAAGATTCGGTTCTTAAAGATACAAAATTGATAAGAAATACAAAAAAGCAAAGATTAAAAATCTAGAGTAGAGGTTGGATTATCAAAAATACAATATTGAAGAATAAAAAAACAAAGTCATAAAAATTATAAAATATATTTATATGAAGTTTGCTTTAAAAATGGTGTCTTTTTTTTGCAAACTAATAGTAGGTTATAAAAATGAAAATTAAAGGAGTAATAGAGGACTTAAAATATATATATATATATTTAATTTAAAGAATGTTAATAGTAAATATATATCTAGGACTTTCTCTGATATTGTGGAAAGTGTGGGGTCAGTTCATTTTCAGATAGTTCCTTGATCTGGCTTATACTTCTGAAGGTCTATAGGCCCCTTCCTACGTAGTCAGTTCTAACTACAGGGTTTTAATGTATTGCACCTGTCACTTCCAGGGCGGTTCCCTCTGTTTTAGCTTCTTCTGTTTGCTGGTCTCTTCAGTGTCTGATTTCTTCCCTGACACAAGGGGGCGGTGGTGGACACCTTTTTAGGCTAACTTGTTCAGTTGTGCTGTGGGTAGGGAGGAACCCTGCAAACAAATAACACTGGTGTCTGTGGGGAGTGCTCCCAGTGTCTCGGCCACACTGGATTTGCCCCCACTCACAGCGTGTGTGCTTTCCCAGTCTACACTGCTCAGGTTGTTCTAGGTTGTTCTGCCGGGAACTGTCTGAGGCGGGCCCTGGGTTGCATGCACTTCCCAGGTGTAAGCCGCTCAGGTTCAGATACTCAGGTACTCCACAAAGGCACAGACTCGGTAGGGCCTGCATTTTGTGCCCTTTCCAGATCTGAGCCACTCAGGTGACCAGTTATTTGGTGAGTGCAGTTGCTGCAACTTATCACCTCCCCTGTCCCTGCCACTCGGTTTTCTGGGTGTACAACTGGCACACCTTCTCAGGCGGATGTCGGCTGGCCAGAATCCCAAGGAGTCTTGGTTATCAATGAAGTCTGCTTGCAGTTTGGTAGATGATGCTTCTCTGGGGCTGAGATTGCCCCTTTCTGGCTCTGGGTGCCCTCGCCTGCCTGTCTCCTGGGGGATGGGCCAGTCCATAGCCAGCTAGCTCTGCTCAGTCCTTTGTTCTGTGACCAGGCCTGGCAGTGTCTCAGTTTAGGGCTTTTCACCAGGTAGCTGTCCCACGGTCTGGTTTGCTATCTCAAGTTAGTTCTGTCAGATTGCCCTTGGGGCATTCAGGCCTGGTCCTTACTCTAAGCAATGCAGCCCACGCCTCCCTGCCCAGCCCCTGCTTCCTAATGGTGGATGTAGGCGTCTGGGCTGCTTCTCTGCTGGGAGTTATCATTGGGCACGTAATCTGTAGGTTTTAATTATTTATTTGCTTTTCCTCCCAGTTATGTTGCCCTCTGAGGTTCCAAGGTTCGCCACAGACTCACCGGTGAGACTGTTTCCTGGTGTTTGGAAACTTCTCTCTTTTTTAAGACTCCCTTCCCAGGATGGATCTCCATCCTTACCTCTTTTGTCTCTTTTTTATATTTTTTCCTACTTTCTTTCAAAGACAATGGGCTGCTTTTTTGGGTGCCTGACGTCCTCAGCCAGCATTCAGAAGCTGTTTTGTGGAATTTACTCAGCTTTCAAATGTTCTTTTGTTGAATTTGTGGGGAGAAATTGGTCTCCCTGTCCTATTCCTCTGCCATCTTAGGACTGCCCCCAAGCTTTTAACTATTTTAAAGGGTTGTCAAAATTAAAGAATATGTAACCAACGCCTTTTATGAACTACAAAGCCTAGAATATTTACTCTCTGACTCTTTACAGAAAATTTTTGCTGACTCCTGGAGGAAAGGAAAGTAAAAGTGAAAGTCGCTCAGTCATGTCCGACTTTTTGTGACCCCATGAACTATACAGTCCATGGAATTCTCTAGGCCAGAATATGGGATCTTGCTGACCCAGGAATTGAACCAGGGTCTCTGCATTGCAGGCAGATTCTTTACCAGCTGAGCTACTGGGGAGGCCCTGGAGAAAAGGAAAGTTACCAGAAAATGCTAAGGTGTGTATATTTCTCACCAATCCGACCTTAAACTCCATGTCTGGTGAGAACCATTCTTCCTGGCTCATAGATGTCCATCATCTTCTTGCTACACTCTCACATGGCAGAAGGGCAATGACTCTCTCTGGGGTCTCTTTTACAAAGACACTAATCTCATTCATGAGGGGCCCACCTTCATGAAGAACCACTTCTCAAAGGTCCCACCTCCAAATATCACATTTGGAATTAGGTTTCAACATATGAACTTTTAAAGGACACAAATAGTAAGTTGATAGCACATTCTGTGGTCTGTGTAAAAATGCCTGTGAGGAAAAACCTGTAAAAAAGTTTTCAGAATATAAACTTAGTGCTAACTAATATTCCTAAGTTAACACATGAATCTAGGTCTTTTGAACTCCAGAATCAAAACTCTTATCCACCATACTATGGCATCTAAATAGACAGATGAACAAACAAACTAATGATATTTCATTTGTTTTTCAGTTATACAGAACTTAATCACAATAGTTTTATCATTATTCCTCCAGGTTCTAGAAACCTTAGGCCTTTATGCAACTCTTATACATGCTAAGCAGCTTTCCCTTACTACTCCAAATAATCTTTACACAGTGTTAGTTACTGAGGCCCAAAGCTGAGTATGAACCATTTCTAAGTGACTAGCTAGCAACTGGTGACAGATAACCTCACTTCTCTTCAGGTTATATAAGCAGTGTGAAGGGTAGAATCAGTAGTTTTATGAGTTGTATAGTGTTTCCATTTGGAAATCACTTCTTCTTCTCCCCATGGGAGAGTGACTGGTGTGCTTTCTGTCATTAACACAGGCTGAGTGAGGCCAAGGGACAGCTTCAAGAGAATCATTCAGAGAAATTAAGGTTGCCTGCAAGGAGATGAGATGTTTCTCACTTCCTGGATGAGTCTGCAGTCTCATCCTGATAATGCCATGAGTCAGGAATGGTGAGAGAGTTGTTGGGCGAGCCTGATATGTTTTGGAAAGCATATAAAAACATAGAAACATACATGTTTCTGGTATAGGTATTTCTAAAGGGAAGAGCCCTGCTGGAGTTGCCTACATAAGCAGGACAAAAAGAAATTTTGGCAAGGTATGCTTTCAAAGAATATGGGAGAAACCCTCTCAGTGATGGGGGTAGAAGAACTCAGAAGAGAACTTTAGCACAAAGAGCAAAAATTTTTAGGGCTATCTAGAGAGACGTTGAGTAAATAAGATGCCTGTCTACCTGGAGAAGCTGAAGAATGACAGAAGTGGTCCTTTCTGAGGAGTCAGTAATATTCAGTCATAGAAGTAGCTGGCATGAAGGTAAACAAGAAAGCTATACACTTCATATGTGCAAAGATCACACAGCAGCAGAGGCACTGTGCCCACCTAGCACTCGCTACTACCAAGACCAGTTTCCAAACAGCCAGGGTCTTGGTTCCTGTCTGCACTGGAGCAGAAGATGGGAAAGGTTTTTGAATTTTTATACTGAGCTGAACAAAATTGGAATAAAAGAAAATGGCCACAAATTAATGGAATCTACTACAGATGTTGAGAAGGCACAAAATGACAGAAAGAACATAGTTAAAAAGCAGTGCTTGAAAAACAAAAAGTTATTTTATGTTTATATTACTTAGAATTATCCCACCATTGGCAAAAGATGGTTATCTTAAAACATTTCTTGTGGCAAATAAAACATTCTGTCTTGCATTATTATTGGAGCACTTCTCTTATCCTTTATAAATGTAAGCCCTCTGCTGTCAATACCTGTATTTGACCACATTTCTATTTTTATTTTTAATATAATTAACAGACATTGTGAAAATAGATATTCTCATGTAAGGGTATGATGGAGTGAACATAAGTTTTAGAATCAGAAAGACAGGTTCAAACCCTGCGTTTGCTATTTTTTAAACATATCTAACTTATGAAATATAGTTCATATATAATATCAGACTCATAGTATTGTGAGGTTTAAAATAAGATATTTTGTGTAAAGTGCTTAGCATAATGCCAGTCACATAGTAGGTACTTATACAATATGAGTTTCCTTTTGTCCACTCCTTCCTTAGGAAGCATCACTGAGAACATAGCTAGTGCAGGTGATAGAATTCTAGCTAAGCTATTTCAAATTCTAAAAGACAATGATGTTAAACTGTTGCACTCAATATACAAGCAAATTTGGAAAACTTAGCAGTGGTCAAAGGACTGGAAAAGTTCATTCCAATCCCAAAGAAAGGTAATGTCAAAGAATGTTCAAACTACTGCACAGTTGCCTTCATCTTACACTCTAGCAAGTAATGCTCAAAATTCTCCAAGAGAGGCTTCAACAGTACACAAACCAAGAATATACAGATATTCAAGCTGGATTTAGAAAAGACAGAGGAGCCAGAGATCAAATTGTCAGAATTCATTGGATCATAGAAAGAGCAAGAGAATTCCAGAAAAACATCTAATTCTGCTTCATTGACTACTTTAAAGCCTTTGACTGTATGGATCACAGTAAACTGTGGAAAATTCTTAAAGAGACAAGAATACCAGACCACCTTATCTGCCTCTGAGAAATCTGTATTCAGGTCAAGAAGCAACAGTTAGAACCAGACATGGAACAATGCACTAGTTCCAAATTGGGAAAATAGTACATCAAGGTTATATATTGTCACCATGCTTGTTTAACTTATATGCAGAGTACATCATGTGAAATGCCAGACTGGATGAAGCACAAGCTGGAATAAAGATTGCCAGGAGAAATATCAATAACCTGATACACAGATGACATCACCCTTATAGGAGAAAACAGAAAGGAACTGAGAAGCTTCTTCATGAAAGTAAAAGAGGAGAGTGAGAAAGCTGGCTTAAAACTCAAATTTCAGAAAACTAAGATCATGGCATCTGGTCCCATCACTTCATGGCAAATAGATGGGGAGACAATGGAAACAGTGACAGACTATTTTCTTGGGCTCCAAAATCACTGTAGATCGTGACTGTAGCCATGAAATTAAAAGATGCTTACTTCTTGGAAGGAAAGTTATGACCAACCTAGATAGCATGTTAAAAAGCAGAGACATTACTTTGCCAACAAAGGTCCATCTAGTCAAAGCTATGGTTTTTCCAGTAGTCATGTATGGATGTGAGAGTTGGACTATAAAGAAAGCTGAGTGCCAAAGACTTGATGCTCTCAAATTGTGGTGTTGGAGAAGTATCTTGAGAGTCCATTGGACTGCAAGGATATCAAACCAGTCCATCCTAAAGGAAATCAGTCCTGAATATTCTTTGGAAGGATTGATGCTGAAGCTGAAACTCCAAAAATCTGGCGACCTGATACGAAGAACTGACTCACTGGAAAAGACCCTGATTCTGGGAAAGATTGAAGGTGCAAGGAGAAGGGGACGACAGAGGATGAGATGGTTAGATGGCATCACCGACTCAATGGGCATGAGTTTGAGCAAGCACCGGGAGTTGGTGGTGGACAGGGAAGACTGGGGTGCTGCAGTCCATAGGGTCTCAAAGAGTCAAAGTCGACTGAGTGACTGAACTGAACTTCCCTGTGCAATGGAAAATAATTATGTAGCTAATTTATCTGTTATGGATTTCATAGATGGGTCACAGTAAAGTTAAAAAATCTTCTGAACCTTCAGGACTTCACATTTAAATAGGCCCTTTAGAATATTCTTTCTTGCCCTTAATTTTGTATTTTGATGGCCTAATTCTATGAACTTTAAGCCCACAAAATCTAGATTCCCCTCTGATAGTGTGTGTGTTTATGTGTGCATGTATGTGAGTCTGAGTGCACTCAGTCGTTTCTGATTTTCTGTGACCCCATGTACTGTAGCCCTCCGGCCTTTTCTGTACATGGGATTCTCCAGGCAAGAATACTGGAGTTGGTTGCCATTTCCTTCTCCAGAGGATATTCCTGACCCAGGGATCAAACCTGTGTCTCCTGCATTGACAGGCAGATTCTTTACTGCTGAGCCACCAAGGAAGCCCTGCTATTTTTCTAACAGCTTCATTAATTACAATGTTTAGTTTTCTCATTGCTTCTAGTTTAGACTAAACATCTTCAATTAAAGTCTAGAGCTCATTCTAACCCAGTTCTTTCATCACCCACTCTGACATATCTGTTACTATCTATGAGTACCAGTCTCAAGGCACAATTTTAAGTTTTTGCTTTTTCAAATTTTAAGAGTCAAATGTAGAGTGATTTACTACATAATGAAATTCTATTCTAATGCTTTGGAAGCCCAAATAGGAGCAAACTGCTTCATCCATGACTGAAACTAAATAACTTAAATATTCACCCTTAAACAAAAGTCTTTTTATACAACATTGTAAATCAACTATACAACAATAAAATACATTTTTAAAAGTCTTTAAAATATATCTGTTTGTGAAGAAAGGTGGATATATGGATAGATATGTGATAAAGTACAGTAAAATGTTAGTATTAAACTCTAAGTGTTGGGTATATACACGTTGATTGTATAAATGTTTCCAACTTTCCTTACATTTAATTTTTTTCATAATGAAATGGCAAATTTAAAAAAATATCTTTAACACACTTAGCCATTTTTCAATAGCCTGTGTGTGTGTGTGTGTGTGTGTGTAGGCATAGAGCAACCTGTGATATTCAGGCAAAACATAAAGCAAGCAAATAACATAGGCAATTCATCTATCACATTGAAATTATTCAGTTGGTGCAAAAGTAATTGCGGTTTTGCATCAACTTGGCCGTTTGCTATTGGAATTTGTTCAGTCATGTCAGACTCTTTGCGACCCCAGGCTCTTCTGTTCATGAGGATTCTCTAGGCAAGAATACTAGAGTGGGCTGCAATAATATGTGACTGTGTTTTACATTATTTTAATGAGGATATCTCACTTTATGGATTTTTGCTAATGACATTACTCCTTATTTTATATTTATTTTAGATTAGGGAAATGATGTTA
The DNA here is from genome assembly GCF_055505025.1 of Bos grunniens. Taxonomy (NCBI): domain Eukaryota; kingdom Metazoa; phylum Chordata; class Mammalia; order Artiodactyla; family Bovidae; genus Bos; species Bos grunniens. Next base: position 116,770,715 of record NC_141194.1, on the reverse strand, counting down.
GACAAAAAGCAAATATGAACAATTTTATTATTCAAGTTCTAAACAGGTCATAAAGCAGCAAAGACAATTTGCAGCATCAACAATGCATTTGGCCCAGAAACTGCTAATGAACATACACCACAGTGGTGGTTCAAGAAGTTTTGCAAAGGAGACGAGAGCCTTGAAGATGAGGAGCACAGTGGCCAGCCATCAGAAGTTGACAACAACCAACTGAGAGCAATCATCAAAGCTGATCCTTTTACAACTACACGAGAAGTAGCTGAAGAACTTGACATCAACCATTCTACAGTCGTTTGGCCTTTTAAGCAAATTGAAAAGGTGAAAAAGCTCAATAACTGGGTGCCTCATGAGCTGACTGAAAACCAAAAAAATGTCATTTTGAAATATCGTCTTCTCTTATTCTGTGCAACAATAACAAACCATTTATCGATGGAATTGTGATGTGCAACAAAAAGTGGATTTTATATGACAACTGGTGATGATGAGCTCAGTGGTTGGAGAAACTCCAAAGCACTGCCCAAAGCCAAACTTTCACCAAAAAAAGGTCATGGTCACTGTTTGATGGTCTACTGCCCACCTGAGCCACTAGAGCTTTCTGAATCCCAGTAAAACTATTACATCTGAGAAATATGCTCAGTAAATTGATGAGATGCTGAGATGCACAGAAAACTGCAACGCCTGCAGCTCACATTGATCAACAGAAAGTGCCCAATTCTTCTCCACAACAATGCCTAAGTGCACATTGCACAAGCAATGCTTCAAGTGTTGAATGATTTGGGCTATGAAGGTTTGCCTCACCCTCCATATTCCCCTGAACTCTCACCAATCGACTATCACTTATTCAAGCACCTCGACAATTTTTTGCAAGGAAAATGCTTCCACAGCCAGCAGGAGGAAGAAAAGGCTTTCCAAGAGTTCATTGAATCCTGAAGCATGGATTTTTATGCTACAGAAATAATCATATTTCTCATTGGCAAAAATATGTTGATTGTAATGGTTCCTATTTTGATTAATAAAGATGTTTTTTGAGCCTAGTTATAATGATTTAAAACTAATGATTCAAAACCAAAATTACTTTTGCACGATTATCAGCAAAATTTTAAGCATCTGTGGAGCATTAAAAAATCATATTACCTTTGAACAGATAAAATGAACAAACGCAGACCAAATTTGGAGAAATATTTTAACATATAGCATGAAATTTACATCAAACTGTAAGATACCTGGAATTTGGTTATATCTCTTCATAAAAAAGGAAAAACTCAAATAGCTTGAAAATCATGCAAAATTAAAGTGAAAGTGTGTTAGTCATTCAGTCGTGTCTAACTTTTTGAGACCCTGTGGATTGGAGCCTGCCAGGCTCCTCTGTCCATGGAATTCTCCAGGCAAAAATACTACAGTGGGTTGCCATTTCCTTCTCCAGGGAATCTTCCCAATTCAGGAATCGAACCTAGGTCTCCACATTTCACACAGATTCTTCATGGCCTGAGCCACCAGGGAAGCCCATGTTTCAATGCAAAATTAAATCATATAACAAATATTGTTCACTAACTTTAACCAGACACTGTTTTAGGTCAAGGGAAAGAGTGATATCCCCTTCTCATAGAGCTTAGTGGGTTTCAATAGGGCATTTTAGAAAATATACAAATAACTAAGATAATTTCAGAGATGAATGCTAGGAAGAATTTTCTTTTTTGAAGTAACAGCATAATATGATAAAGAGTAACAGGTAAGAGAAATGCAGCTTCACAAAGTGCTGGGTTTAAGATGATAACAGGGAAGAAGGAAGCCTAATAAAATCTTCAGGAAAATAATTCCCAAAAGAGCATAGAGGAAGTACAAAAATCTGAGGTAGAATGTAGCTTAATAGGTTGGAGAAATGAAAGGAAGGCCAGCATGGCAAGTATGCAATGTGCTATAGACATGGGAAACCACCAGAGAGTTTTAAGCAGAAAAGTCACATTACCTGTTTTGATATTCTACCAAGATCACTTTGGCTATGAAGAGAAACAAGGCAACAAGTTAAACTCGAGATATAAATTATGGTGATTTGGAACTAGAGTGACAAACAGTAGAAATGGAGAGAACAGAACAAGTTTGAAAGATTACATACATACATAGATCAAGACAGAGACAAAAGAGAACCTGCAGGACTTGCTATGGATTTGGATATAGGGGATGAGGGAAGGAGAGTAACCAAGGATGACACCTAATATTTTGGTTTGAGCAACTGTATAAATGGCCGTGCTTATTATTGAAATGACTAAGAATGGGACAAGAGTAGTTGTGGGGTGACAGTGAAAGGTCAGGTATCAAAACTTTCTTTTTGGCAATGTTAAATCTAAGAAAGCTCTCCAAGATGAGATGACTTGTAGGCAGCTTAAAATATGAGTGGAATTTGGAAAGAATTCAAGTTAAAATTATAAATTAGCAAATGACAACAATATAAATAGAATGTAGTTATAGAACTGACATTGGAGGAAGGTACAGCAACCCACTCCAGCATTCTTGCCTGGAGAATCCTATGGACAGAAGAGACTTGCAGGCTACAGTCTATAAGATCACAAAGAATCGGACACATCTGAGGAGACTTAGCATGCATGCATAGAACTGAAGAGTGAGTGTAGCTGAGGTGGGGGGAGACCCGAGATGAAGCCTTGCACACTCCAAACTGTGCAAATTCGAAAGAGAAAGAAGAGCACAAAAGGAGACTGAGAGACAGTGGCCAGTGAGGTAAGGGCAAAAGCTGGATAGTGTGATGTCACAGAAAACAAGAGGAGATGAGTTTTACAGAGGGCTTGGCCAACTCTGTAAAATAACTGAATGGTGACCATTATATTTGGCACCATGGAAGTTGTTGAGGACTTTGAGTGGAGGGAACACGAGGGTAAATGTGTGGCAGCTGAAGAGATAATAATGAATATGGAGACAAATACAAACATGCAAATTTTGATATTAAGGAAAGACAGAAGCAAGGGATGAAGAGTTTAATTTTAAAATGGGAGATGTCAGAGCATATTTGTTTGCTGCTGAGAACAATCCAACAGAGAATGAGAAATTGATGATGCAGGAGAGAGAGGAATTGTTTGGGGGTCAAACTATTCTTGAACATGCAGGAAGGGATAGGATATAGGGTATAAGTGGAACAGAGGATCTTTGATAAGAATGATGGTATTTTTATTATACTTGGACAGAAGATAGAGAATATGTGCATACGGACAAGTTGCCTGGGTGATTAGGTGGTAAGAAGACAGAGGAGTTCCGCTCTGAATGCTTTTACTTATTGATATTAAAAATAAACAATTGTGAATGGTCAAAATCCTAACTTTATTAGGCAAACTAGAAATGAAATGGTTACAAAACTAAATTTCAGGTCTGCTATAGCCAGAGGACATGGAATTGCATTTACATTAAGTCCTACAGTGTCTATGCCTCTTTCCACTGGAAAATACTTTGTAGATCAGATCCCACTCTAGATGTCAGGCTACTCACAAAAATCAAAGGACTATAACCATCCCATCAAATGTCTCAGCAGGGAGAACTCACTAGCAGTAGAGGAAAGGATCAGAGAAGGAGAAATCTGCAGACTCACACAAATACAGAGATAAGCCATTTCCTGGGTAATGAGAAGTTATCTTGCAGATCCAATTTAGAGTAAAACAGCCTTCTTTAGAATCAACTGAGGAAGAGTTTTTATTTAAAAATCTGAACTTTAAACAATTCCAGATACTAAAGAGACCAAGACTCCTCTGTAATTAGTAATTAAGGTCCTACTACAAGAAAGAGATCATTCCAGGATAGCCAGTGAGATTACCTAAAAGTGTGATATCCAAAAGGATGCTAAGCAGTATCTGGATAAAGAATCTGAGAAAGAGTTAAGGAGCAAAGAAGGAAGCCATATCTTCCTCGGGGTTTCAGTACTTGTTGAATGGGAATTATAAACTAATACCTGAACTCTGCTTTATTCTTAATAATTTTTATTAGTTTTATAAATTACAAGTTAAAGAGCTCCTTCAAATTTTCCTATTACATATATGTCTAGATGAATAATATGTAACTGGGGCTCCCCTGGTGGTGCTAGTGCTAAAGAACCCACCTGCCAATGCAGAAGACACAGGAGACACAGGTTCAAGCCCTGGGTCAGGATAATCCCCTGAAGTAGAGCCTGGCAACCCACTCTAGTATTCCTGCCTGGAAAATTCCATGGACAGAGGAGCCTGTGGGCTACAGTCCATGGGGCCCCAAAGAGTTGGACACGACTGAGTGACTGAGCACACAATATGTAACTAGTGATTCTAATTCAGGTTTGGGGGCAGGATCATCAAAGTCATGTAAAGAGTGTCTCTTATGAAATGGTGCTATAATGATGTTTACTCTTATGCATGTGTGCTACACATTGCACACATATCAACACTTTAAAGCTTCTTTATGGATAAATTTTCACATCTGAGAAAGGAAGGAGTTAAAGTAAACTTTATGATCTACATCAGGTCTAACAATCTATCATTCTAAGCACTGAAAAGCAATTTACAATATTTGTAAACAATGGTTACCTTATATCCCCCATGATCTTCAGGGATTTGCAATCACCAGTTATTAATGTTAATTCTTAATTCAATCCATTCTACTAAAATTATCATTGTAGGTGATATTTGGTGATTTAAAGGCATAAATGAAGGTGGAGCTAAATTTGTCTGTTTATTTTTTTTTAATAAGAACTGCAAATGTTTATCCTCTCAGATATCCCTAGCACTCCTCTGTGAAGTAGATAAGGCAGGATGAACTGATCATAGAAAAATGAAGGCCAAATATTAATTATTTAGCCAGAAATGTTCTTTACATGTCTTTCTATATGATGATTCAACTAAGTCTAGCCTGCACAACCCGAACCCATGCTGGGGAGCCAGAACTGCTTTAGGAGTTGAGCAAGGTAGCCTCTTAAAATTCATTAGTCTGCAGATGTGATTTTTGCAAGAAAGAGAAAATATTGAAGTGGTAAAATTGTTATTCTCAAAGAAAAACTGAGCATCTTTTAAATTAACTGCCGTGGCACTAAAACAGACACACAGAATGGGATCATAAAATCTGTTTTCAACTGCTACTTATTACTTCTCACACAAAATATATGTCATGTATGGTATAGGTATATAGGTTACCATAATAAAAAGTGCATGTGCATTTGAATCCTCATTAGTCATTTGCTATCTGGCAGTCATTGTGCAAACTACTGAGATTCAATTTCCTTACCTGCAAAAATGAGATTTAATTGCAAGGTTAAATGGGATTTAATATACAAAGCTCTTAGCACAGTGCCTGCCATTAACAATCAATAAATAGTTTTTGTTACCACCATTTCAGTATATCACCTGCTTAAGTATAGAGCCATAATGGTATGCTAACAGCTTCTTATCTCTCTGGCTATCTATAGTATATGTATATATGTGAGCCTGCCTGTTCATGTGTACATGTATACATACATAGGAAAGGTCCATTGATATACAGAGAATTATTCAACAAGTCATTTAGAGGAACCATGTTGTCTGAGTTAAAATAATAAAAGGACTGTAGATGAGAACACTGACACAGACAGGAAAGCAATTATTAGCCTCCATATGAGGATTCAAATGGATACTCTGGCTGCTACACCAAAAGAGACACCTCAGAATGATATAACTTATACAGTGAAATCTTGGTTGGCTTCATAAAATCCATCATTTCCTTCTGGCTTTGATAATTACATTAAACTGCAACCAGGTAAGGCCTTATCATTTCTTATTTTACACTGCCCCCTAAAGTCAAGAATTACTATATATATATATATATATATATATATATATATATATATATATATATTTAGTTCTGAAATATGGGGTTTATTCAAGGGTGAGAATGCAAGTTGATAACTCTACATTTTACCCTTTGGTCAAAGAGATATATAGATCACATGCCTAACTTATATGTGTTGAGTACAATAAATATAGGACAGCTGGAACTGAAATGAGAAATAAGGAAAAATCCTGAACTCCAGTATGGTGCTAATTTAAATCTCTTTACCAAATGGTGTCTTAAATTTTGCACAAACTCTTCAACTTGTGATCACATTGGTGTAAAATAATAGTGCAGCCTTTAACTTTTAATAACAGAGAAAGAGAAGTGGATTATCTTTAACAAAATATAAAAGAGAAATTATGATGTGAAAACCACTTAAAAATAGGCAAGGTCCACTCCATATTATTGGCATTAAGCAAAGAAAGAATACAGATTATGAGCAATTAGACCTAAGGAGTAAATTGACAATCAACTGCATATAAGCCAAGCCTTCAATTTTTTTTTAGGTTAGAAAATAAAATTTACTACTATACAATAAAACGTTCACATGAAAGGTATTTCTTTGAAATATTCCCTTTAACAGCCTCTTAATTATATCCTCATTGCTAATCACTTCATTTGAAACTCTTCTGAGACTTCTAACTTTTCACTCACTTTAATATTTTTCCAGAGTAGAAGGGTTCTCAAGTAAATGGATTCTAATTATGTTTAGATAAAATGTATGTACAATTATTAATTATAATCATTGCTATTATACCAAAGGAATAATCTTGTTCCTATTAACTTTCTTTAAGTGAGTCTGTCAGAATACTCATTAGTGTAAGAACTCATTTTAGGTCTATTCTTGTTAATCAAGTAATAAGAAAGTAAGAACCTATAAATATCTTCTAAGGTTCTCTGCTTCACAGTTAACAATGTGTAATGTTAGAAGGTGAGATAACTTTTCAGATCAAATATTTTGACTCAAGTATTTTGTTTTTTCTTTAAATTTACATTCCTCTAAAACTCAATGAAAAACACACCGAGAGGTTCAGCAAATATTTTCCTAGTCACCAGGCTCACATAAATAATGCACAGACTCTGTTTCCAAGAAACTAAAAACAATCTAGGGGAAAAAAAAATGTTTAATTCTTCCCCTGACCTCTTCCCCTGCCACAAACGAAGAGTACAATGTATTCAGTGGTAGAATTATGCATAACATGAACAGTCTAGAGGAAAGGGGTGTCGTCTTTGTTGTTAGGGTGAGATATCATAGAAATCAGCTGACTTTGGACTGAAGTGGAGGCCTCTGTGACTGGGTGGAGATAACTGTTGGAGGGAAAAAGTTCAGTTCAGTCACTCAGTCGTGTCTGACTCTTTGCAACCCCATGAACCGCAGCAGGCCAGGCCTCCCTATCCATCACCAACTCCCAGAGTCAACTCAAACCCATGTCCATTGAGTGAGTGATGCCATCCAACCATGTCATCCTCTGTTGTCCTCTTCTCCTCCTGCCCTCAATCTTTCCCAGCATCAGGGTCTTTTCTAATGAGTCAGCTCTTCACATCAGGAGGCCAAAGTATCGGAGTTTCAGCTTCAACATCAGTCCTTCCAATAAACACCCAGGACTGATATCCTTTAGGATGAACTGGTTGGATCTCCTTGGAGTCCAAGGGACTCTCAAGAGTCTTCTCCAACACCACAGTTCAAAAGCATCAATTCTTCAGCGCTCAGCTTGCTTTATAGTCCAACTCTCACATCCATACATGACCACTGGAAAAATCATAGCCTTGACTAGATGGACCTTTGTTGGCAAAGTAATATCTCTGCTTTTAAATATGCTGTCTAAGTTGGTCATAACTTTCCTTCCAAGGAGTAAGTGTCTTTTGATTTCACGGTTGCAGTCACCATCTGCAGTGATTTTGGAGCCCCCAAAACTAGTCAGCCACTGTTTCCCCATCTATTTGCCATGAAATGATGGGACCAGATGCCATTCCCCTTAAAGAGAAACCAAAGTCAAAAATACTTAAGACATATACAGATAAGACTAATCAATAACATCAACCATTTGAACATGAATTTACTCCAGATGAAATTAGCTGTAGAGCACAGTCATTCTAGTGGCCCTCATGCTACATTTACATACCTGTTGCCGTAAATAAATTTTATTGGAACACAACCATGCCCATTCATGTATGTAAGATCTCTGGCTCCTCTTGAATTACTATGGCAGGGTACAGTACTTGTAACAGAGTCTGGTCCACAAATCCTACAATATTTACTGCCTTGTCTTTTACAGAAAAAGTTTGCTGATCCTTGATTTAGAGAAGGACTTTAAAGCAAGTATTTTTATGGTGATCAAAAAGACAAAGCAATTATATCCAGTAAAAAAAGAAAAAAAAAGAAAAAAAGAAATTACTAAGAATGGGATAAGTGAAATAAGAGTAGATGGATATGAAAAAGCAAAACTTTAAAAATCTTGTAAAATAGAAAAAATGGGCAAAGGACAGGAATAGAGGACACACACCTGGTGAAACTCAAAACTCAAATGGTCAATAAATATAAAATATATGTTAAACCTCATAAGTAATAATGAAAATATAAAGTCAAATGAGATATTTCATACCCGTCAGAACAGTAAAAAAATAAAATTTGAAAGCTACTCACTGTTCTTGAGGGGGTGGAGAAACAAACAAGAAAACAGTTTATTTGCAGAGGAAACTAGCACTGTGCCTAGTAAAGGTGAGAATGTAAACATTCTGTAATCCAGCGATTCAACTTCTATATACTCAGAGAATCCTGCTCATTATTTATAGGAGAACTATTTTAGTAGTAAAATATTGTAAATATTCAAAAGTTTATCTCAGTTAGCTCTACTCATACCCAAATTAGTGGTTTAAAACAATTCTCATTGATTCCTGCTCACATATCTGTAGGTTGCCTAAGGTGGCTCTAGTGATCTCAGCTAGCCTGATCTGGTCTTGGTTTCAGGCCACACATTTGGTTTAGATTTGCTCTGTGTGCCTATCTTTTAACCAGCAGACTAGCTGGGGCTTTTTTTTTTTTTTTTTTTTGATATATTGATGGCAGAAGTGCAAGAGGGCAGATCCAAACATAGAAACACATTTCGCAACTCCTCTTGTGTTATGCCTTCCTTTAGTCAAAGGAAGTCATGGCCAAACCTAACATGAACTGAGTGTGAAAATATATTCCACCTCTAATGAAAGAAACTGAAAAGTCACATTGAAAAGACTGTGGATGGAGGCAGGGGTAAAGAACTTGAGGCAACAACGCAATCTACAACAGGTTCATAAACAGAAGAATAGGTACCATATATGTTCTCTGGAGTAATCTAAAAATTAACAACCTCCAACTCTATATATCAATAAGGCTACATCTAAAAAAGTCATATTAAGAGTAAAGATCAATAAAAAGTCTGTAAAATAATTCTATGCATTCTTTGTGCATATATATATGTGTGTATATATATATAACTTGTAGAAACATCCATAGAATTAATAAACATTGAATTCAAGATAGTGGTTACCTTTGGGCAGACAAAAGAGGAGGAAATGGGAGGAGAACTTGAGCTATATTCTGTAATTGTTTTCCATAAAAATATATCTGAAGCAAATTACAAAATATTAAAGATTTGTTAAAGATAACGCATGAAAAGCAGTACAGTGTAACTAGTCAAGAGAGATACTACCTACCAGCTGTGTGATCCTGGATAAATCACATATTTATTTACATATTTATCTCTCTGAGACTTTTTTATCTACAAAATAAGAATAATAGTAACAACCTATCTCATAGCACTGTTTTATACATTAAATGAGTTGTTACATGCAAAGCACATAAATCAGTGCCTAACACAAAGTCAACACAGGAGTATTAACTATTAATATTCTCCTCTATACATTTTTCCATCTTTGTTGTATTTCATAATTAAAAATAAATAAAAAGTATTTAAAAATAGAGGAGGGAGATAGCAGAATAAGGCTAAGAGTTTAGAGGTTTATGTCATATAGCTCAAATCTGACACTGGAGGGAGACTTTTCTATTCTATTTGATTCAATCCAAAGTGAGATTTCCCAGCAAGTAAATAAAATATATTTTAAGTGGCAATGAATTAATTTTTTTTTCAGAGTCCACAACTCTTCACCTAGATATGACCAGTAGGAGAAAAGCCAGTGAACCAGATTGGTAGCTCTGGCATGTCCACTGATGGCCAATCACCATGCTGTAAAGTGCTGGCCTAAATATCTCATACTAGACCACAATGCATACATCCCTAGACTTCTAATTAGACCTTAGAACTAAAGTCAGTTAATGCCACTAGGAACTCATGACTATTTATCTTTGGCCATCTCCTTACTGATCCTTATAATACTAATTTTTATTTATCAATTATTATGTCCTAAGCAGTAAACATACTTTACTTACTCTTTACAATAAACCTATGAGCTGCATATATTATAACTCCATTTTATAAACAAGGAACTCAAGTCAATAACTTATTTACAGTTACAGGTCTTTTAACTGGTGGAGCTAGGATTTAAGCCAGGCCATTGAGATAACAGAGTCCATATACACCCTATTACTCTTCTCTCCCTCCTCAAAAAAAAAAAATCTTTCCACCAAATCCTCCATGAGTTTCACTCAGCGGTACACTCCTACATTTCTTACATACTCAAATTATTCACTGAAGTCAACTGAAACCTGACTTTCCTTGGAGTCTTCCTCTGAAGACTACCATTCCTCTGAAGCTTTATTAATTGCAGCCAAATTATTATCCAACATTCCACATATTTTTATATTCACATTTTTAAAGGCTTTTCTTCTTTGAAACTCATGCCATCTCAATGAATCATACTCTAACCCCACTCATTACTGCCATCTATAGGCTTCCTCCTGAGGCACTCACTAATATTCACCAGTCATTTTGGAATCAGGATTCCAATGTGTGCAATCTAATCCATCCATCATTTTAGGGCAATTCAAGGCTTGTGTGGACTTACCATTCAGCCACTGAGCTTCTCAGTTCCTTCATCTTTTAAACTTCATTGACTTTCACTGCTATACATCCACAGCCATCTGTATCTCGGACTTCACTCAGAAACACTGAAACAGACTCATCTGCTGAAAAGAATACAAAAAAAAAAAAAAAAAATCACTAAGGTTCTTCACAGTTCTTATACATGCAACCCACTCAAGCCATCTCTCTTCTTCAGCTTCACTGAAACCATTACTGTCTCCCTTCATTTTACCATTTCCCCACAGTCAGTTATCACCATACTGGCCTCTCCTGTTTCTACAATATATCTGGTACCCAAGGTTTACCACCTGGATTCCACTTTCATTTTAACTCCTATCCATCGTCATACTCTGTAACACATCTACTCTGCACTGGTGCTATATTATGCCTCAGCCACTCATGAACACAGGCAGCTGTACAAAAGTGGAGATAACCAATGATACTAATTTTCAGCGTTAACAAAGGCCTGCCTGTGAGTACCCCTCCCTTGCCAGAATTCTCTAAATATTCACAATTCTCACACTCCATACTTATTCTAAGCTGTTGATTTTTTTTCTTAGTTCATCATCAAGAAACATGAAACTATCCAACCTGTTCTCTCTTAACTTCCTGTGCACTATTCCATTACCTGCGCACATCTCCAATAATCAGAAGTGACTCTGACTGTCACCGTTCTTCCAGTCTCAGAGGATGCCATATTTTTGCTCTTTTCTCAGAACCAGTGCCTCCTCTCTGCTTTCAATATCAGGCCCTTCAGCAGGACAAGGACTAGAATAAGGCAAGAGAGGTGCCCAGGGCACAAGACTTAAGCAGCATTCACTTTCAGATGCCAGCTCTTTACCTGAATGACACCGAGAATGAGTGTGTCCTTAAACCCTTTGCCCTGGACACTTCACTTATTTCATGCCAATCCAGTCCCTGTCCACCTCCATCCTCCAGAACCTTGATTCATCATTCATCCCACTTCTATTATCTTCAACCTCTCCCTTCTACATAGTCTTTCCACTCACCCTGCACAATGTTCAAGTTTTGTTCTGTTTCTTAGCATGTGTTATAAACATCTCCAAAGGTTTCTCCTCCATGAGACCATAAGTGGTCTATAACCTTTTTTAACTAGGCAAGTAAATATGACTAACTCTGATATTCAATAACAGGAAGTGAATTTGACTCACACATATGCAACATTCTCCAGTAATAACTTTGTCATTAATAAAAGAAACTTTTGCGTTGTTCCTACTGTTTTTTTCTCCTGAACTTACTGAATACCTAGACAGTGAAAAGGGCTACTATTTATTGGGTTCTTTTCAAGGATTCCAATGACTACATTCCCTCTTAAATAGGCTATTTCTTCTGCCAGGAATCTGTCTATGGCCCAACCTAAACCAATGAACTCCTATTCATCCTTTAGATATCAGTTACTTTATGAGGGAAGTGTTCCCCCAACCTAACTTGAAACTAGAACAAATATGCCTATTAGGAGCTTTCCAAGTGCTAGGTATCTCTCCTTTTCCATCAATTACCATTTATATTTATTGGAGAGATTATTGGATTGTTTGTCTCTTGTGATAGAATATAAGTGCTTAAAGGCTGGAACAATCCATTTGCTCACCATATATCTTAAGTGCTTAGAACTGTAAGGTATCAATGTGCATTTGTTGAATGAATGAATGATGACATTCAGATCTTACCTTCTCCAGGAAGCTTTCCCTAACCAGCCTAGGTTGAGTGTCTTAGGCGTCTGTTTTCCCACAGCAACAGTGTGACTTACTTTCATTTCCCTGAACACAATGCATTACAATTGTTTATGAGTTTATCTTCATGACTATAACCCAGCATTTTGAAAACAAGTATATTCACTTTTGAAATTTTAGCACATAGTACATTCTTTCTCTGGATAGGTGAACAATAAATTTGTATGGAATGAATAAAACTATTCAGGTTTTGTTCCAGAATGAAAGTAATAGATATCAATTAAAGTTGGTGAAAACAAGTCAGGAGGTCTGGTGCATAGCTGGGGAAAGTTAGCAAAGCTGGCCTTTGGAAAAGTCTTTTCCAAATTTGAAAGTTTATAACCATATATAGTAAAGAAAGTCTAAATATTATTTATCAGAGCACTGAAAATTTACAGATGTATAGTACTTTATATAACTGTTGCATATACCTCTTATCATTTACATTAAAAATCCCTAGAGAAGAATCATTATTGTTCCAATTTAATAATTAACAAAAAGAAGGTACAGAATTCTGAAGTGACTTAAGATAACATTGGTTACTAAGTTTCAGATTCAAGATTTGTTATATTGTATCATTCAGCATCCTTAGTAGGGAGAGTAACTCAAAGCATCTTCATCTTTGTCCTGAAATTCGTAAGGCCACAGTGTAAATTCTAATAGCTAACACTTCTTAATATGATGTTTTCATTAATATGATTCAATATTTTGGATAAAAATAGTTAGAAATGGCCTTTACGTGTTTGCTGAGACTCTGGAAAAATCTGTGCTTTGATTTATAGCAGGGATTCTGTCAAAGGTTTTTTATGGCCAAATAATTTTCTTTCAGTCTTGGGTGTCTGTATCCTTGTTGTTATTTTCATTTGCACAAGAAAATCTACTCTGTAATAACACTTTCTCCTTTCAACTCCAAATATCAATTTTGCATATTTTTAAAACCTTAAAAAAATCTGATATCTGATCCTTTTCTTTTAGTGTTTCAGAAGCAATAAGCTGGGGCTTCCCTGGTAGTTCAGTATTAAAAAATTTGGCTGCAATGGAGGAGACACAAGAGATATAAGTCAAACCCTGAGTCTGGAAGATCCCCTGGAGAAGGAAACGGCAACCCACTCCAGTATTCTTGCCTGGGAAATCCCATGAACATATGAGCCTGGAGGGCTAGAGTCCATAGGGTCACAAAGAGTCTGAGCAACTGAGCACACACACACACACACCCCTAGCCTCTACCTGCAAATTCATTTACATCTGAAGCTCTCTTTCCCTTTTTCTTTCTAAGCACAATGCTTACTCTTTATCCTCTGGTCAGAATCCTACCCTTGTGACCTCTTCACAGAGATTTCTTTGTTATTTATTCAACCTTGTAATATCATTTGACTATCTCTATTTTCACTGAGGTCTCCCTACCAACATTTAAACAGATTCAGTTAAAAATTAATGACATTATTTGATCCTGTGTTGCCCTACATCTACTACTCTTATTCCTCTCCTTCACAGAAAACGTTACTATAAGAACTGTCTGTATCTGCATTCTCCAATGTGAAAAGCTTTCTAGGTACTCAGAGTTAACAAGTGGCCTGGATTCCCCAGGGTAGTCCCTACTGTCCAGTGTTATAATTAACAGTGTCCCCTTTCACTCTCAATAACGAAAAGGTTTTGAGAAGTTCCTGGCAATCCGGTGGTTAGGGCTCCATACTCTCTCTGCCAAAGGGCTGGATTCAATCCCTGGTCAGGGAACTAAGATCCTGCAAGCTATGTGGTGCAGCTAATAATAATAATAATGAAATTATTTATATGATAAATTTATATAGTCACCTTATACGTTCAAATACACATATACAGTGTCCAGGATTAAGTAACATTAACCATTTTTAAGAGTAACTAAAAAAATCCTACCAAAGGACATAAAGATAACAAAACTTATATAGACCATCTAAAGATGTCAAACAAAAAGAAATATAAGTTGAGTGAAACTACAATTATAGTACAAACGGGATTTTCAGGAAATTTACAAAATGATATACATTTACCTGGAAAGTGTTAAACGTGTTAGTCCCTCAGTCATGCCTGACTCTTTGCAACCCCATGGACTGTAGCCTGCCAGGCTCCTCTGTGCAAAGATTTCTCCTGGCAAGAACACTAGAGTGGATTGTCATTCCCTTCTCGAGGGGGATCTTCCTGATCCAGGAATTGAATCTTAGTTTCCTGCACTGTAGGCACATTCTTTACCATCTGAGCTACCAGGCTCAGCCTTCATTTATACAGAAATGAATGTCAAACAAATGTTTGAAGAAAGAATAATCCTGAGGGAGAAATTAGATATAAGGGCAATAAAAATACGTTTATTAAGCCAAAATAATAGAAATCATACTTTGTAGCATGCAAAAAATTTACCAGGGGTGGCGGTCCTAAGATGGCAGAGAAATAGAACGGGGAGGCCACTTTCTCTGCCACAAATTCATCAAAAGAACATTTAAATGCAGAGTAATTTCCACAAAAAGAAAAAAAAAAAACTTCTGAATGCAGGCAGAAGACATCAGGCACCCAGAAAAGCAGTCCATTGTCTTCAAAAGGAGATGTTTTATCAACAGTGCTGTGGAGTTGGAGAAGTCTTGAGGCTACTGTAAAAATAAGACTGAAAACCAGAAGCAGGAGGCTTAAGTCTAAATCCTGAGAACACCAGAGAACTCCTGACACCAGGGAACATTAATCGACAGGAGGTCATCAAACACCCCCATACCTACATTGAAACCAAGCACCACCCAAGGGCCAACAAGTTCCAGAGCAAGACATACCACACAAATTATCCAGCAACACAGGAACACAGCGCTGAGCTTCAATATACAGGCTGCCCAAAGTCACTCCAAACCCATTTATATCTCATAACTCATTACTGGACACTTAATTGCACTCCAGAGAGAAGAAATCCAGCTCCACCCACCGGAACACCAACACAAGCTTCCCTAACCAGAAAACCTTGACAACCACCTGTACAACCCCACCCACAGTGAGGAAACTCCACAATAAAGAGAATTCCACAAACTGCCAGAATACAGAAAGGCCACCCCAAACACAGCAATATAAACAGGATGAAGAGACAGAGGAATACCCAGCAGGTAAAAAAAAAAAAAAAAAACAGGATAAATGCCCAGCAATCCCAACAAAAGAAAAAGATAGGGAATCTACCTGATAAAGAATTCCAAATAATGATAGTGAAAATGATCCAAAATCTTGAAATAAAAATGGAATCACAGATAAATAGCCTGGAGACAAGGTTTGAGAAGATGCAAGAAAGGTTTAACAAGGACCTAGAAGAAATTAAAAAAAGGGTCAGTATATAATGAATAACACAAGAAAATGAAATTAAAATACAATCTGGAGGGAACAAATAGTAGAATAATGGAGGCAGAAGATAGGATTAGTGAAGTAGAAGATAGAATGGTAGAAACAAATGAAACAGAGAGGAAAAAAGAAAAACGAATTAAAAGAAATGAGGACAATCTCAGAGACCTCCAGGACAATTTTAAATGCCCCAATATTCGAATCATAAGAGTGGCAGAAGAAGACAATGAGAAAGACCATGAGAAAATACTTGAGGAGATAATAGTTGAAAACTTCCCTAAAATAGGGAAGGAAATAATCACCCAAGTCCAAGAAACCCAGAGAGTCCCAAACAGGATAAACCCAAGGCGAAACACCCCAAGACACATATTAATCAAATAAACAAAGATCAAACACAAAGAACAAATATTAAAAGCAGCAAGGGAAAAACAACAAATAACACACAAGGGGATTCCCATAAGGATAACAGCTGATTTTTCAATAGAAACTCTTCAGGCCAGGAGGGAGCGGCAGGACATACCTAAAGTGATGAAAGAAAATAACCTACAGCCCAGATTAGTGTACCCAGCAAGGATCTCATTCAAATATGAAGGAGAAATCAAAAGCTTTACAGACAGGCACAAGCTGAGAGAATTCAGCAAAACCAAACCATCTCTCCAACAAATGCTAAAGGATCTTCTCTAGACAGGAACCACAGAAAGGATGTATAAACTTGAACCCCAAACAATAAAGCAAATGGCAACGGGATCATATTTATCAATAATTACCTTAAACATAAATGGGTTGAATGCCCCAACCAAAAGACAAAGACTGGCTGAATGGATACAAAAACATGACCCTTATATATGTCGTCTACAAGAGACCTACCTCAAAACAGGGGACACATACAGAATGAAAGTGAAGGGCTGGAAAAAGATATTCCATGCAAATAGAGACCAAAAAAAAAAGCAGGAGTAGCAATACTCATATCAGACAAAATAGACTTTAAAACAAAGGCTGTTAAAGAGACAAAGAAGGACACTACCTAATGATCAAAGGATCAATCCAAGAAGATATAACAAGTATAAATATATATGCACCCAACATAGGAGCACCACAATATGTAAGACAAATGCTAACAAGTATAAAGGGGAAATTAACAATAACACAATAATAGTGGGAGACTTTAATACCCCACTGACACCTATGGATAGATCAACTAAACAGAAAATTAATAAGGAAACACAAACTTTAAATGATACAATAGACTAGTTAGACCTAATTTATATCTATAGGACATTTCACCCCAAAACAATGAATTTCACCTTTTTTTCAAGTGCACACGGAACCTTTTCCAGGATAGAGTACATCCTGGGCCATTAATCTACCCTTGGTAAATTAAAAAAAAAAAAAAATGAAATCATTCCAAGCATCTTTTTTGTCCACAATGCAGTAAGATTAGATCTCAATTACAGGAGAAAAACTATTAAAAATGCCAACGTATGGAGGCTGAACAACACGCTGCTAAATAACCAACAAATCACAGAAGAAATCAAAAAAGAAATCAAAAATGCATAGAAATGAATGAAAATGAAAACACAACAAGCCAAAACATGTGGGACACTGTAAAACAGTGCTAAGGGGAAATTTGATAGCAATACAGGCATACCTCAAGACACAACAAAAAGTCCAATAAACAACCTAACTCTACATCTAAAGCAACTAGAAAAGGAAGAAATGAAGAACCCCAGGGTTAGTAGAAGTAAAGAAATCTTAAAAATTGGGGCAGAAAAAAATGCAAAAGAAACAAAAGAGACCATAGAAAAAATCAACAAAGCCAAAAGCTGGTTCTTTGAAAGGATAAATAAAACTGACAAACCATTATCCAGACTCATCAAGAAACAAAGTGAGAAAAATCAAATCAATAAAATTAGAAATGAAAATGGAGAGATCACAACAGATAACACAGAAACACAAAGGATCATGAGACTACTATCAGCAATTATATGCCAATAAAATGGACAACTTGGAAGAAAGGGACAAATTCGTAGAAAAGTAAAACTTTCCAAAAATGAACCAGGAAGAAATGGAAAATCTTAACAGACCCATCAAAAGCACAGAAATTGAAACTGTAATCAGAAATCTTCAAGCAAACAAAAGCCCAGGTCCAGATGGCTCCACAGCTGAGTTCTACCAAAAATTTAGAGAAGAGCTAACACCTATCCTACTCAAACTCTTCCAGAAAATTGCAGAGGAAGGTAAACTTCCAAAGTCATTCTATAAGGCCACCATCACCCTAATACCAAAACCTGACAAAGATGCCACAAAAAAAGAAAACTATAGGCCAGTAACACTGAGGAACATAGATGCAAAACTCCTTTACAAAATTCTAGCAAACAGAATCCAACAATATATTTAAAAGATCATACATCATGACCAAGTGGGCTTTATCCCAGGTATGCAAGGATTCTTCAATATCTGAAAATCAATCAATGTAATACATCACATTAACAAATTGAAAAATAAAAATGAAAAATTATCTCAATAGATGCAGAGAAAGCCTTTGACAAAATTCAGCATCCATTTATGATAAAAACCCTCCAGAAAGCAGGAATAGAAACAACATACCTCAACATAATAAAGCTATATATGACAAACCCACAGCAAACATTATCCTCAACGGTGAAAAATTGAAAGTATTTCCCCTAAAGTGAGGAACAAGACAATGATGCCCACTCTCACCACTACTATTCAACGTAATTTTGGAAGTTTTGGCCACAGCAATCAGAGCAGAAAAGAAATAAAAGGGATCCAGATTGGAAAAGAAGAAGTAAAATGCTCACTATTTGCAGATGACATGATCCTCTACATAGAAAACCCTAAAGATTCCACCAGAAAATTACTAGAGCTAATCAATAAATATAGTAAAGTTGCAGGATATAAAATCAACACACAGAAATCCCTTGCATTTGTATACACTAACAATGAGAAAACAGAAAGAGAAATTAAGGAAACAATTCCATTCACCATTGCAACAAAAAGAATTAAATACTTAGGAATGTATCTACCTAAAGAAACAAAAGACCTATACATAGAAGACTATAAAACACTGATCAAAGAACTCAGTTCAGTTCAGTTCAGTCGCTCAGTTGTGTCTGACTCTTTGTGACTCCATGAATTGCACCATGCCAGGCTTCCCTGTCCATCACCAACTCCCAGAGTTCACTCAGACTCACGTCCGTCCAGTCAGTGATGCCATCCAGCCATCTCATCCTCTGTCATCCCCTTCTCCTCCTGCCCCCAATCCCTCCCAGCATCAGAGTCTTTTCCAATGAGTCAACTCTTCGCATGAGGTGGCCAAAGTAGTGGAGTTTCAGCTTTAGCATCATGCCTTCCAAAGAAATCCCAGGGCTGATCTCCTTCAGAATGGACTGGTTGGATCTCCTTGCAGTCCAAGGGACTCTCAAGAGTCTTCTCCAACATCACAGTTCAACAGCATCAGTTCTTTGGCGCTCAGCTTTCATCACAGTCCAACTCTCACAGCCTTACATGACCACTGGAAAAACCATAGCCTTGACTAGACAGACCTTAGTTGGCAAAGTAATGTCTCTGCTTTTCAATATGCTATCTTGCTTGGTCATAACTTTTCTTCCAAGAAGTAAGCATCTTTTAATTTCATGGCTGCAGTCACCATCTGCAGTGATCTTGGAGCACCCCAAAAATAAAGTCTGACACTTTCCACTGTTTCCCCATCTATTTCCCATGAAGTGATGGGACCAGATGCCATGATCTTCATTTTCTGAATGTTGAGCTTTAAGCCAACTTTTTCACTCTCTTCTTTCACTTTCATCAAGAGGCTTTTTAGTTCCTCTTCACTTTCTGCCATAAGGGTGGTGTCATCTGCATATCTGAGGTTATTGATATTTCTCCAATATAGTATAATAATGCATATATATGGAATTTAGAAAGATGGTAACAATAACCCTGTATGTGAGACAGCAAAAGAGATACAGATGTATAGAACAGATTTTGGACTCTGTGGGAGAGGGTGAGGGTGGGATGATTTGGGAGAATGGCACTGAAACATGTATATTATCATATGTGAAATGGATCACCAGTCTGGGTTTGATGCCTGATACAGGGTACTCAGGGCTGGTGCACTGGGATCACCCAGAGGGTGGGATGGGGAGGAAGGTGGGAGTGGGGTTCAGGATGGGGAACACATGTACACCTGTGGCAGATTCATGTCAATGTATGGCAAAACCACTACAATACTGTAATTACCCTCAAAAAATTAATTAATTAATTAATTTAAAAAACACCAAAAAAAGAATATCATATTGCATGTAGTAGTTTAAAATGTGTTTTTATTTTAATATTTCACTCATTTTGTATTTCTACTGAATTAATCATATACTTACTTTTGTCAATAATCTAATTGGTTACCTATACATATAAGCCTACCAGGCTCCTCTGTCCATGGAATTTTCCCGGCAAGAGTACTAAAATGGGCTGCCATTTCCTTCTCCAGGGGATTTTCCTGACCCAAGGATCAAACCCAGGTCTCCTGCATTACAGGAAGATGCTTTACCCTCTGAGCCACCAGGGAAGCCCAAAATATACAGCAAAGTTGGTTTATCTTTGTTTTTCCTTGCTATATTAACAAATGACTAGTTACCCATCATGGATTTTTGCCTTTTATCAACAGAGCAAGTTCCTGAATGACTCAGTCACTAAAAGTATTTTCCTTTGCATATGGTATTGCATCTGGTATTCCTTTGTCAATTCTCCTACTTTCAAACTTTTGGATTAATTTTGTTTTAGGTAGGTTCTTCAGTTAGCTTACTCTATTATTTTTCTGTTAATAGGTAGGTCTCACTCATTTTCATACTGTCTTTTGTTATCTGGTTTTAAGATTGCTAATTTGCATGTTGTTGTTGTTGTTGTTGTTGTTTTTTTACAATTTCCTTTCTATTCTAATTCTTTTTGTTCTGTTTTTTTCCCCTCCTCACTCTTATTCTGCAGATTCTTCCCCTCCTCAGTGCTAAATAACCAGTAATCCAAATAAAGTTCTTCATAAAATTAAACAACAATGATTTTTAAGACAAACTTATGACAACAAAATTTGGGGCATGTATTTAAGTCTATACAAAGCCCAAGGCAATAGATCTGTTTTCAGAAATTGTTTTATTTTTTCATAAAGTCCAAATCAATGCAATATTAGTCAAATCAAATTAAATCAAATCTGGGAGCAAATTCCAAATCTGTGAAAAATTATTTTACTTATATAAAAATGGCAAAAAATATCACCTTGAATATTTTCCAAATGTAAAAATCAAAGTTATTTACAAGTTCCACAGAGTTCATAAATATGTAACTTAATTTGTAAAAAATTCTGTAAGGATCTACACCCCACTGGTCAATTGGGATGGGGAGGTCAAGAAATATGTTATCTCTCTGTATGACATTTTTATAATAATATCATATTGTACTGTGAAAAATTACAGATTGTGAAATAAGAGTACATAAGGTTATACCTAACCTGTTTGACAGAAGCTTTATCATGTTCAGTGACTGGGTCATGGAAAAATACAACAACAATTTTTCATGAGAAAAACAGAATTCTCAAAGCATCTGGGAGTAGGGATTAATTAGGCTGGGTTCTGATCCTCTGATTTTCTCCAGGAAGCAGAATGATATTATTAACAGCTATGCATTTAACCATCATGTGCCCAGTGAGAAGTACAGGCAGAGTGAGGTAATACTTCCAGAACCGCGATGGAAAGAAACTGGCATCTTCAAATGACCTCCCTACAGTCATCATAGTATTTACTGGAAATGATTATGTAACTGAATCCTAGGACAGTTGACTCCTTAACTCATTTTTTGTTTGTTTGTTTTTTTTTTTTTTGGACTCAAGTCTTCTATATACAGAATGTGTTACTTTAGCCAAAGGAAAATGTGTCCATTCTCTTCTCCATAGCATTGAATTATTATTTTTATTACTTAGATATTAAAGCCACAAACACTTGAATGCAATTTTTAATAAAGTTATAATATATTTATATATATATATATAAGTATATATATATAATTTTCCCTCAGGTGTATACAGAAAAGGCAGTATTTTATGTGGTCCAATTTTTGCTTTTTTTTTTTTTTTAGTCAATATAGAAAGCATTTAATTACAAAGCAATTGAGAATTTTCCAAAGCTAGGATGGTCTCTGACAGTGACAGCAGAACAATACAAATTCTTTGAAAGATGTGTTTAAGAATGCAACCTGACAAGTCTGTGTACTACTTTCTTACTGTTATATTTACCAAGAAGGGAAAGTTGCTAAGACATAATTCACTGGGTTCTCCGGAAAACATTTCAAGCACTCTACATTGACTCTATCATCATTAGCCCCATTATGCTTATGCAAACTAAGTATACACCAATGTGAACCTCAGGCTTATGTGAATTGGCACTTTAACTTTAGGGTTTGGCATGCTAAAGCATGTATTTTCTTATTCTGGGATCTTAGCCTTGTATTTAGGACATTTTTGATATGGAAGCTCTTGGCAGGTCTTTATCATCATGTTTCCTACAAAGTAACTTGGAAAATTAGCCACCATGAAATCTAGCCAATGGAAGGAAGTCCCTTCATTTTGTGGGAGGCCTTCTTGTGCCTCCTGGCCCTTGAAAGGTCCTGGGAGACCTCACCTGTCTCTATGCACCCAAAGCCATCAAAGGAGGTAGATGTACATCTTGCTGAATTGGAAGCTTGTTTTTCCCTTTGCCTGAGGATATTTTCACTTTTTCCCTGGTTGAGAAATTGTTATTGTTATTAAAAATATTTATTTAACCTTGGGCTTCCCACGAGGTGCAGTGGTAAAGAATCTGCTTGACAGTGCAGAAGACTTCAGAGATGCGGGTTCGATCCCTGGGTCAGGGAGATCCCCTGGAGGAGGTATGGTAACCCACTCCAGTATTCTTGCCTGGAAAATCCCATGGACAAAGGAGCCTGATGGGCTACAGTCCATGGGATTGCAGAGTTGGAAACCAGTGAGGATGAGCACAAGCGATTTATTTAACCTTGAGTTCCGCAAGTTTTTTCTGAAAAAGTCCACTTGGCAAATATTTTAGACCTTGTGGGGCCACACAGTCTGATTTGAGTCTGTTGTCACCGCAGACAATAAGCGAATGGGTGTAGCTATATCCCAATAAATCTTTATTTACATAAACTGACAAAGTAGAAAATAACCATCAAGGATGGAATTTAAAGCGTCTGTGATGTCTTCTTTTCCTAGTCTTAATTTTCATCAGGTTGAGATCAAGCCAAGAAAAAGACCGCAAAACAAAGAGATAAAGAAAATAGATTTTAAAAGGAATGAGAAGGGGAATCTGGGATTTATAAACAGGCCACACTCATTGCTCTTTGCTAGAGTCCATTTACTCGTGTGACACTCTGTGATCCAAATGCTGAATACCAAGTCCTTGTCTCTGATAACTCACCTTCATGAACACTGCTGAAACAATTTTGTCTGCAGCTGTCATCCTCCTTCTGGTCTGTTATTTATATTCCCATAGTAAACAGGGGAATCATTCTCTGTTAAGGAGTATGTGTCATTTTCGTCTCCACCACATGACAATTACTTACTTTTCTGGCATTTGTTCCAAATGCTAGCATTTGAACACATGACCACTGGCATATTAAAATAAGAGACAAACTAACGCTTTGTGCATGTTTATTGCTTCTCTTTGCCTACAATTTCCTGTCCACCACAGTACGTAAATAATAAGGTATATTTCAGAAGGGTCCTTTCCCTATCATTTAATATTCCCCCTTTAATGGCCCATAAACTTGATTGCCATTTGCCTTGTTCTTTGATTTTTTAAAGCAGTGTTCTCATTTTCAAAACGTTTTGAATAATTTAAAAATTGTTTCAAAAGTGTAACTTTTTTTCAAGTGACATATAAAAGAAACTTTGGGTTGATTTTTAAACTTTTACTAGTTATGTCTCATGCCTTGATCAGCTTCCATATTTTGAGTATGTACCATGGCTAAGCCATTATATTAAGCAGTATACCAAACTAATATCTATCATCCAATTGGAACAAGTAGATAGAAATTTGAGACAAATATCAAAGGTATGTTTTTAATTTACCAACAAAATCAGTTAGACATAGGATATAGTCGACAACTACCTGCATTCCATGCTATGTTCTCTGCTTTACCTTGCAAATGCAGATTTACATTTAATATTCTCAATATCAGATATACTTGTGTATTCTGATAAAAGCATCATCCAAACTGGTTATTTGTCTAGTGAAAATATGAATACAAGCTGCTTTGGCACAGCATGAAACATTCAGAATCCAGTATATCCTTAGCCCAGGACTGTGCCTATGTGGAAAATTATTTATGTAGTTGAGATTCCAGAGACTACATAATCTTATACTCTTGACTGGTTTTAACACTATGAAATTATTAATTGCCATCTGATTGTAAAATAATTTTGAATTCATCTTATTGATAAGTGCTTGATATCTCAATGATAAATGAGATACCATTTCCCTTTTTTCAAAGTTTGGGTATGTCTGTTCTTTAAAGACAGTGTTTTTAGAGTAGTTTTAGGTTCACAGAAAAGTTGAGAGGAGGGTATTCCATGTATACCCCTAGGTATACATACAAGGAAGAGATTCCATGTATACCCCAGTCCTCACACAAGCATAGCCTCCCCCAGTATCAATATCCCCCACCAGAGTGGTACATTTGATGAACCTGCATTGATGCATCCTTACCATCCCAAATCTATAGTTTACATTACAGTTCATTCTTGATGTTGTACATTCTGTGGGTTTGGGCAAGTGCATGATGACAGGTAGTCATTATTAGAGTATCATATACAGTATTTTCACTGCTCTAAAAATTCTCTGTGCTCTACCTGGCAATCATTGATTTTTCTATTGTCTCCATAGTTTTACCTTGGCCAGAATGTCTTATAGTTGAAATCATACAATATTGTGTATCTATTTTTCACTGTGTAAATTCTGATGCATTAAAATATCTAACCATATCAAGATTTTTCCTTGCTCAGCATTATTTTCTTAGGCTAGAGTAATATTCATATTGCATGGAAGGAATATCATTTCGTTTAAAAAACTGACTATTTTAGTATGTAGGAAGTAGAACAATATATTGTTACTTTGATGAGAAAAATGTAACTTTATATTTAGCATTTTTACTTCCTTGATTTCTACTAATGTTGAACATTTTTTTTCAAAATAATTAAAAATTTGATTTTCATAATTTGTGAATTATTTGTTATGTCTATTTTCCTTTAACCTTTATGTTGAGTTTTTAAAATAAGTTGCCATCTTTATTACATTTATAAATATATTTGTTGCCTTTTAGATTTCCTAGTTATATTTTGAAATTCAAAAATTTTGTGATTTATTCCAGTCATTTATATAAACATTATTTAGTGATTTTCTTCTGCTTTGAAACTTAGGATGGTCCCCTTCCCATACTTGAAAAATTACTGATCTCTGTGTTCCTCTAGGATTTTATTAATTTTATATTTATTTCTTAATCCAGCTGGAATTTATTTTGCTACATGAAATAAAATGAGTATATAAATTTATTTTCCTATTAGATAAACAACAGCACCAATACCATTTATCTCTTCCCAAGTGCTTTATGATGTTCTTTATCATATATTGAATCTTACATATGACAAGATATATTTTTTAAATTATCTAGTAGAGTTGTTCAGTGGCTAAGTCATGTCTGATCCTTTGAAACCCCATGGACTGGAGCACCCCAGGCTTCCCTGTCCTTCACTATCTCCCAGAGCTTGCTCAAACTCATGTCCATCAAGTTGGTAATACCATCCAACCACCTCATCCTCTGTTGTCCCCTTCTTCCCCCAGCTTCAATCTTTCCTAGAATCAGGGTCTTTTCCAATGAGGCAGTTCTTTGCATCAGGTGGCCAAAGTATTGGAGTTTAAGCTTCAACATCAGTCGTTCCAATGAATATTCAGGGTTGATTTCTTTACGATTGACTGGTTTGATCTCCTTGGAGTCCAAGGGACTCTCAAGAGTATTCTTCAATACCACAGTTCAAAAGCATCAATTCTTTGGCGTTCAGCTTTCTTTATGGTCCAACTCACATCCATACATGACTACTGGAAAAACCATGGCCTTGACTAGATGGACCTTTGTTTGCAAAGTAATGTCTCTGCTTTTGAAGATGCTGTCTAGGTTGGTCATAGCTTTTCTTCCAAGGAGTGAGTGTCTTTTAATTTCATTGCTTCACTCACCATCTGCAGTGATTTTGGAGCCCGAGATAATGAAATATGGCACTGTTTCCATTATTTCCCCATCTATTCGCCTTGAAGTTATGGGACCAGTTGCCATGATCTTTGTTTTTTGAATGTTGAGTTTAAGTCAGCTCTTTGGCTCTTTAGATCCTCTTCACTTTCTGCCATTAAAGTGGTCTCTACATGCAGCATCAATATATTTATCCCTGCTTTTCATTAGTTCACTTTATTCCACTTTGCTTTTGTGAAAAACTTTCATTAATATTAGTTCTCACTAACTAAAAGAAATTCTAAGCAGATTTTTGCTTTTAAGAAAAAAGGTGAAACGTGAAAATAGTGCTCAGTGTTTATTTTGCAGCAAGCTGTTACAGAGGCAACAGGCACTCTTAGCTTCACCAAGTTCCTTCCTGGGAACCACACTCAGCATCAAGTCACCATAGCTTTGAACTGTGTCCATGAGCATATGTGTTCCATCTCCATTCATTTTGTGCATCCTTTAGCAAGATGTGACCTAAGGTAGTTGCTTCTGTGCTTTATGACATTTTCACTTTTGAAAGGTTTCCTAGGAACACTCTATTTTGGACAGTGAGGGAAACACTATATTTTCTATTACATACTTGCACTACTGTTAATCCATATGTTAAGTCACATATATTAATTTGTGTCTTGAAACTAAGTGAAAAATATACCTTATAATTTTTTAATCTCAACCTTGGTAATTTTTTAAAATATATATTTATTTATTTTAATTGGAGGCTAATTACTTTACAATATTGTGTGGGTTTTGCCATACACCAGCATGAATCTGCCACGGGTGTACACGTATTCCCCATCCTAAACCCCCCTCCCACCTTCCTTCCCGTACCATCCTTCTGGGTCATCCCAGTGCACCAGGCCCGAGCATCCTATATCATGCATCCAACCTGGACTGGTGATCCATTTCACGTACAATAATATACAGGTTTCAATGCCCTTCTCCCAAATCAACCCACCCTCGCCCTCTCCCACAGAGTCCAAAAGACTGTTCTATATATCTGTGTCTCTTTTGCTGTCTCGCATACAGGGCTATCATTACCATCTTTCTAAATTCCATATACATGTGTTAGTATACTGTATTGGCGTTTTTCTTTCTGGCTTACTTCACTCTGTATAATAGGATCCAGTTTCATCAACCTCATTAAAACTGACTCAAATGTATTCTTTTTAAAGGCTGAGTAATATTCCATTGGGTATATGTACCACAGCTTTCTTATCCATTCATCTGCTGATGGACATCTAGGTTGCTTCCATGTCCTGGCTATTATAAACAGTGCTGCAATGAACATTGGGGTACATGTGTCTCTTTCAATTCTGGTTTCCTTGGTGTGTATGCTCAGCAATGGGATTGCTGGGTCATATGGCAGTTCTACTTCCAGTTTTTTAAGCAATCTCTTACTATAGTTCTCCATAGTAACTATACTAGTTTGCATTCCCACCAACAGTGAAAGAGGGTTTCTTTTCCTTTTCTCCACACCATCTCCAGTATTTATTGCTTGTGGACTTTTGGATAGCAGCCATTCTGACTGGCATGAAATGGTACCTCATTGTGGTTTTGATTTGCATTTCTCTGATAATGAGTGATGTTGAGCATCTTTTCATGTGTTTGTTAGCCATCTGTATGTCTTCTTTGGAGAAATGTCTGGTTAGCTCTTTGGCCCATTTTTTGATTGGGTTGTTTATTTTTCTGGAATTGAGCTGCAGGAGCTCAATTTTGAGATTAATTCTTTGTCAGTTGCTTCATTTGCCATTATTTTCTCCCATTCTGAAGACTGTCTTTTCACGTTGCTTACAGTTTCCTTTGTTATGCAGAAGCTTTTAATTTTAATTAGGTCCCATTTGTTTCTTTTTGCTTTTATTTCTGATATTCTACGAGGTGCGTCATAAAGGATCCTGCTGTGATTTATGTCGGACAGTGTTTTGCCTCTGTCTTCCTCTAGGAGTTTTATAGTTTCTGGCCTTACGTTTAGACCTTTAATCCATTTTGAGTTTATTTTTGTGTAGGGTGTTAGAAAGTGTTCTAGTTTCATTGTTTTACAAGTGGTTGACCAGTTTTCCCAGCACCACTGGTTAAAGAGATTGTCTTTTCTCCATTGTATGTTCTTGCCTCCTTTGTCAAAGATAAGGTGACCATAGGTGCGTGGATTTATCTCTGGGCTTTCAATTTTGTTCTATCGATGTATATTTCTATCTTTGTGCCAGTACCATACTGTCTTGATGATTGCAACTTTGTAGTAGAGCTAGAAGTCAGGCAGGTTGATTCCTCCAGTTCCATTCTTCTTTCTCAAAATTGCTTTGGCTATTTGAGGTTTTCTGTATTTCCATACAAATTGTGAAATTATTTGATCTAGTTCTGTGAAAAATACCATTGGTAGCTTGATAGGCATTGCATTGAATCAATAGATTGCTTGCAGTAGTATACTCATTTTCACTGTCTTGATTCTTCCAATCCATGAACACGGTATATTTCTCCATCTATTTGTGTCATCTTTGAGTTCTTTCATCAGTGTTCTATAGTTTTCTATATATAGGTCTTTTGTTTCTTTAGGTGGATACATTCCTAAGTATTTAATTCTTTTTGTTGCAATGGTGAATGGAATTGTTTCCTTAATTTCTCTTTCTGTTTTCTCATTGTTAGTGTATACAAATGCAAGGGATTTCTGTGTGTTGATTTTATATCCTGCAACTTTACTATATTTATTGATTAGCTCTAGTAATTTTCTGGTGGAGTCTTTCGGGTTTTCTATGTAGAGGATCATGTCATCTGCAAACAGTGAGCGTTTTACTTCTTCTTTTCCAATCTGGGTCCCTTTTATTCCTTTTTCTGCTGTGATTGCTGTGGCCAAAACATCCAAAACTACATTGAATAGTAGTGGTGAGAGTGGGCATCATTGTCTTGTCCCTGACTTTAGGGGAAATGCTTTCAATTTTTCACCATTGAAGATAATGTTTGCTGTGGGTTTGTCATATATAGCTTTTATTAAGTTGAGGTATGTTGCTTCTATTCCTGCTTTCTGGAGGGTTTTTATCATAAATGGATGTTGAATTTTGTCAAAGGCTTTCTCTGCATCTATTGAGATAATCATTTCGTTTTTATTTTTCAATTTGTTAATGTGATGTATTACATTGATTGATTTTCAGATATTGAAGAATCCTTGCATTCCTGGGACAAAGCCCACTTGGTCATGATGTATGGTCTTTTAAATATATTGTTGGATTCTGTTTGCTAGAATTTTGTTAAGGATTTTTGCATCTATGCTCCTCAGTGATATTGGCCTGTAGTTTTTTTTTTTTTAGTGGCATCTTTGTCAGGTTTTGGTATTAGGGTGATGGTGGCCTTATAGAATGACTTTGGAAGTTTACCTTCCTCTGCAATTTTCTGGAAGAGTTTGAGTAGGATAGGTGTTAGCTCTTCTCTAAATTTTTGGTAGAACTCAGCTGTGAAGCCATCGTGTCCTGGGCTTTTGTTTGCTTGAAGATTTCTGATTACAGTTTCAATTTCTGTGCTTATGATGGGTCTGTTAAGATTTTCCATTTCTTCCTGGTTCATTTTTGTAAAGTTTTACTTTTCTACGAATTTGTCCCTTTCTTCCAAGTTGTCCATTTTATTGGCATATAGTTGCTGATAGTAATCTCTTATGATCCTTTGTACTTCTGTGTTGTCTGTTGTGATCTCTCCATTTTAATTTTTAATTTGTTGATTTGATTTTTCTCCCTTTGTTTCTTGATGTGTCTGGCTTTTCAATTTTATTTAACTTCTCAAACAACCAGCTTTCGCTTTGCTGATTTTTGCTATGGTCTCTTTTGTTTCTTTTGCATTTTTTTCTGCTCTGATTTTTAAGATTTATTTCCTTCCACTAACTCAGGGGTTCTTATTTCTTCCTGTTCTAGATGCTTTAAATGTAGAATTAGGTTATTTATTTGACTTTTTTCTTGTTTCTTGAGGTATGACTGTATTGCTATGAACCTTCCGCTTAACACTGCTTTTACTGAGCCCCATAGGTTTTTGGTTGTTGTGTTTTCATTTTCATTCGTTTCTATGCATATTTTTATTTATTTTTTTATTTCTTCTGTGATTTGTTGGTTATCATTAGCATGTTGTTCAGCCTTCATAAGTTGGAATTTTTAACAATTTTTCTCCTGTAATTGAGATCTAGTCTTACTGCACTGTGATCGGAAAAGATGCTTGGAATGATTTCAAAATTTTTTTAAATTTACCAATGCTAGATTTACGGCCCAGGATGCGATCTATCCTGGAGAAGCTTCCATGTGCACTTGAGAAAAAGGTGAAATTCATTGTTTTGGGATGAGATGTCCTATAGATATCAATTAGGTCTAACTGCTCTATTGTATCATTTAAAGTTTGTGTTTCTTTCCAGAGGTGTGAGAAGGGTATTAAAGTCTCCCACTATTATTGTGTTATTGTTAATTTCCCCTTTCATACTTGTTAGCATTTGTCTTGCATATTGTGGTGCTCCTATGTTGGGTGCATATATATTTATCATTGTTATATCATCTTCTTGCCTTGATCCTTTGATCATTAGGCAGTGTCCTTCTTTGTCTCTTTTCACAGCCTTTGTTTTAAAGTCTATTTAATCTGATATAAATAAGTATTGCTACTCCTGCTTTCTTTTGGTCTCTATTTGCATGGAATAACTTTTTCCAGCCCTTCACTTTCAGTCTGTATGCGTCCCTTGTTTTGAGGTGGGTCTCTTGTAGACAACATATATAGGGGTCTTGTTTTTATATCCATTCAACCAGTCTTTGTCTTTTGGTTGGGGCATTCAACCCATTTACATTTAAGGTAATTATTGATAAGTATGATCCCGTTCGTCTAGTCAAGGCTATGGTTTTTCCTGTGGTCATGTATGGATGTGAGAGTTGGACTGTGAAGAAGGCTGAGCACCGAAGAATTGATGCTTTTGAACTGAGGTGTTGGAGAAGACTCTTGAGAGTCCCTTGGACTGCAAGGAGATCCAACCAGTCCATTCTGAAGGAGGTCAGCCCTGGATTTCTTTGGAAGGAATGATGCTAAAGCTGAAACTCCAGTACTTTGGCCACACCATGCGAAGAGCCGACTCATTGGAAAATACTCTGATGCTGGAAGGTATTGGGGGCAGGAGGAGAAAGGGATGACAGAGGATGAGATGGCTGGATGGCATCACTGACTCGATTGACGTGAGTCTGTGTGAACTCCGGGAGTTGGTGATGGACAGGGAGGCCTGGCATGCTGCGATTCATGGGGTCGCAAAGAGTCGGACACGACTGAGTGACTGAACTGAACTGATCTGAACTGATGATCCCGTTGCCATTTACTTTATTGTTTTAGGTTCACGTTTATACACCCTTTCTGTGTTTCCTGTCTAGAGAAGATCCTTTAGCATTTATTGGAGAGCTGGTTTGGCGGTGCTGAATTCTCTCATCTTTTGCTTGTCTGTAAAGCTTTTGATTCCTCCTTCATATTTGAATGATATCCTTGCTGGGTACAGTAATCTGGGTTATTTTCTTTCATCACTTTAAGTATGTCTTGCAATTCCCTTCTGGCCTGAAGTGTTTCTATTGAAAGATCAGCTGTTATCCTTAAGGGAATCCCCTTGTGTGTTATTTGTTGTTTTTCCCATCAGCCCTTGTTGCTTTTAATATTTGTTCTTTGTGTTTGATCTTTGTTAGTTTGATTAATATGTGTCTTGGAGTGTTTTGCCTTGTATTTATCTTGTTTGGGACTCTCTGGGTTTCTTGCACTTGGGTGACTCTTTTCTTCCCCATTTTAGGGAAGTTTTCAACTATTATCTCCTCAAGTGTTTTCTCAGGTTCTTTCTTTTTGTCTTCTTCTGGGACTCCTATGATTCGAATGTTGGGACGTTTAACATTGTTCCAGAGGTCTCTGAGGTTGTCCTCATTTCTTTTAATTCTTTTTTCTTTTTTTCTGTTCTGTTTCATTTATTTCCACCATTCTATCTTCCACCTCACTTATCCCATCTTCTGCCTCAGTTATTCTACTGTTGGTTCCCTCCAGAGTGTTTTTTATCTCATTTTTTGCATTATTCATTATTGATTGACTCTTTTTTTTTCTTCTAGGTCCTTGTTAAACATTTATTGCATCTTCTCAATTCTTGTCTCCAAACTATTTATCTGTAGCTCCAATTTGTTTTCAACATTTTAGATCATTTTCACTATCATTATTTGGAATTTTTATCACATAGATTCCCTATCTCTTCCTCTTTTGTTTGGTTTGATGGGCATTTATCCTGTTCCTTTACCTGCTGGGTATTTCTCTGCCTTTTCATCTTGTTCATATTGCTGTGTTTGGGGTGGCCTTTCTGTATTCTGGCAGTTTGTGTTTACTCTTTATTGTGGAGGTTCCTCACTGTGGATGAGGTTGAACATGTGGCTTGTCAAGTTTTTCTGGATAGGGAAGCCTGTGTGGTTGTTCTGGTGAGTGGAGCTGGATTTCTTCTCTCTAGAGTCCAATGAAGTGTCCAATAATGAGTTTTGAGATGCCAATGGGTTTGGTGTGACCTGGGGCAGCCTCTATATTGAAGCTCAGGGCTATGTTCCTGTGTTGCTGGAGAATTTGTGTGGTATGTCTTGCTCTGGAACTTGTTGGCCCTTGGTTGGTGCTTGGTTTCAGTGCAGATATGGAGGCATTTGATGAGCTCCTATCAATTAATGTTCCCTGGAGTCAGGAGTTCTCTGGGGTTCTCAGGATTTGGACTTAAGCCTCCTGCCTCTGGTTTTCAGTCGTATTCTTACAGTAGCCTCAAGACTTCTCCATCTGTACAGCACTGATGATAAAACATCTAGGTTAATGATGTAAAGTTTCTCCACACTGAGGGACACCAGGAAAGGTACACAGAGTTACGTGCAGAGGAGAAGAAGGACGAGGGAGATAGAGGTGACCAGAAGGAGAATAGGGGAAATCAAAAGAGGAGAGAGCAAGCTAGCCAGTAATCACTTCCCTATGTGCTCTCCACAGTCTGGACCCCTCAGAGATGTTCACAGAATTACACAGAGAAGAGAAGAGGGAGGAAGGAGAGAGAGGTGGCCAGGAGGATAAAAGGGGGAATCAAAATGAGAGAGACAGATCCAGCCTATAATCAATTCTATAATTGTTCTCCACAGCCCAGAACATGCAAAGAGATTCACAGAGTTGGGTAGAGAAGAGAAGGGGGAGGGAGGAGATAGAGGCAACCTGGTGAAGAAAAAGGAGAGTCCAAAGGGGGAAAGAGCAATCCAGGCACTATTCTCACACCCAAGTAAAAATGGGTACTTAAGATTAGGTTCTTAAAGGTACAAAGTTAATAACAAATACCAAAAAGCAAAGATTAAAAATATAGAGTAGAAGTTAGATTCTCAAAAATACAATACTAAAGAAAGAAACAAAGTCAAAAACATTATTATATACATACATATATATATATATATATATATATATATATATATATATATATATAAGTTTGCTTTAAAAATAGGGTGTTTTTGCAAAGTAGTAGTAGGTTATAAAAATGAAAATTAAAGGAGTAATAGAGGACTAAAATATTTTTAAAAATTTTAAAAATGATGATAATAAAAATATATTTAGGACTTTCTGTGGTGGTGTTGTGGATAGTGTGGGGTCAGTTCATTTTCAGATAGTTCCTTGATCTGTCTTACCCTTGTCAAGATCTATAGGCCCATTCCTATGTAGTCAGTGCTAACTTCAGGGTTTTGATCAATTGCAACTGTCACTTCCAAAGGAGTTCCCTCTGTTTATTTTAGCTTCTGTTTGCTGGCCTCTTCAGTGTCTAATTTCAACCCTGACACAAAGGGGTGGTGGTGGTCACTTTTTTTAGGCTCACTTGTTCAGTCGTCCTGTGGGGAGGGAGGAACACTGCAAATAAATATCACTGGTGTCTGTTGGGAGTGTTCCCAGTGTCTAGGCCACACTGGGTTTGCTTCCACTCATGGCATGTGTGCTTTCCCAGTCTACACTGCTCAGGCTCTAGGCGCTCTGCTGGGAACTGTCTGAGGCCGGCCATGTGTTGAATGCACTTCCCAGGTCTAAGCGGCTCAGGTTCAGGTTCTCGGGTACTCCACAAAGGCACAAACTTGATTGGGCCTGCGTTTTGTGCCCTTCCCTGGTCCAAGCAGCTCAGGTGAACAGGTGCTTGGCAAGCTGTGACTTATCGCCTCCCCTGTCCCAGATGCTAGGTTTTCTGGGTGTACAACAGGCACGCCTTCTCAGGTGTGCCGTGTGTCTCCTCTGTGGAGCTGATCTCTGGCTGCAACCCTCCCAGGGGATGTCGACCACCCAGAATCCCAAGGAGTCTTGGTTAACAACGAAGCCTGCTTGCACTTTGGTAGATGATGCTTCTCTGGGGCCGTGGTTGCCCTTTTCTGGCTCTGGCTGCCCTCGCCTGCCTGTCTCCAGCAGGGGATGGGCTGGTACGCAGCTGGCTAGCTCTGCTCAGTCCTTTGTTCTGTGAGTGGACCTGGCAGTGTTTTAGGTTAGGGCTTTTTGTGGGATAGCTATCCCACAGTCTGGGTTGGTATTTCTAGTTGGTTCCCTCAGATTGCCCTCGGGGCATTCAGGCCCGGTCCTTATCCTAAATAATGCAGCCTGCACCTACCTGTCCAGTCCCCACTTGCTAGTGGCGGATACAAGCGTCTGTGCTGCTTCTCTCCTGGGAGTTGCCTTAGGCACATAATCTGTCGGTTTTAATTATTTACTTATTTTTCCTCCCGGTTATGTTGTCCTCTGAAGTTCCAAGGTTCACCACAGATTCCCTGGTGAGAGTGTTTCCTGGTGTTTGGAAACTTCTCTCTTTTTTAAGACTCCCTTCCCGGGATGGATCTCTGTCCCTCCCTCTTTTGTCTCTCTTTTTATCTTTTATATTTTATCCTACCTCCTTTTGATGACAATGGGCTGCCTTTCTGAGTGTCTGATGTCCTCTGCCCGCATTCAGAAGTTGTTTTGTGGAATTTGCTCAGTGTTCAAATGTTCTTTTGATGAATTTGTGGGGGAAAAAGTGGTTTCCCCATCCTATTCCTCTGCCATCTTAGGACCGCCCCTAATATGATACTCTTAAAATCCATGTTTATATATTTCTCAGAAGTGGGGTTATAGATGATTTTAACATTCTTTTGTGCTTTTGTATGTTTTTAAAATTATTTTACTAAAAGGAAAAGATTGCTTTGAAAACAGTAAAATATTTGGCATACATGTAAAAAAAAAAGTTCTTTACTCTTTTCTTGTTTTTACTCCCCTTATGTGTTCATTCATACCTCCCTGCCTTTGCTCTCACTATTCCCCCTTTAAAAAAGTACTGTCCTCTCTTCTTTTTATCTATTCACATTCCACCTTCAAGACCTTTATTGAAAACTTTCTCTCCCCTATAGCAAATTGAATCTGCTCACAGATGTTTACCCCCGGAAATAGAGTACAGATGGTAAAGGCTTAAAACTTAAAGGTAGCATCACAGATTCCTTGCTTGAACACTGGCTTTGGCTTTTATCAATGGTGTGAACTTGCACATGTTAATTAACAATTTTATGCATCATTCTCCCCAGTTGTTAAATGGATGATAATAGTAACTATTTCATACAGTTCCTATGTGTGCTGCATGCTCAGTCGTGTCTTTACTCTTTGTGACCCCCATGGTCTGTAGCCCACCATACTCCTCTGTCCACGGTATTCTCCAGGTAATACTACTGAAGTAGACCGCCATTTCCTCCTCCAGGGTATCTTCCTAACCCAAGGATCAAATCTGAGTCTCCTGCATTGACAGGAAGATTCTTTACCACTGAGCCATAGTTGCTATAAGAGGATTAAAAGCTGACATAAATATACCACAGAACCTGGCACATAATAAGCACTCAGTGTTACTGCATTCTGCTTGAGCAAATTTTATAATCCTCTTTTATCTCAGCTATGCCCAGCAAAATACAGCTAAGGCAATTTTTCCTTTTTGATTAATTTATCTATTAGAATCCATATTTCAGTCTAATTAAAACAAGATTCAATGTGGAGAAATCTGTGAAATAATGGGCCTCACACCTCAACTAAAAACCATTGAATTCCACATAAACAGGCAATCTATCATGTTTCCCTGCATTTATAGAGTTATCAACCAAGTTGTTCATTTTGAAATTTCTCAAAAAATTTCCTTTAAGAGCAATATTTTATTTGCAATTCCTTATCTACTTTCTCACACACTTTAAAAGAACTGGAGATGAAGAAATAGTCTTATACGTTTTTTGAGGCTCACTTGGTTTCTTAGTAACCAAAATTGAATGGATGCAGGTTCCAAGTTCTTTTTGTACTTTCATATTTTGTGCCAGTTTAGGAAGAGTCTAGATAATACTAGCTATGTTCAAGAAATGCTAATCTGGTTGTAAAACTTTCAAATGATTAGCCTATGCACCTTTATGTTTTCTAAAAAAAAATACACATTTTTAATAACCTGATTTTTCAAATATGCTGTGGTAATACTTAACCCTAAAGAAACTAGGTTTTCCCTGAAACATGTTAAATTTAAATGAATCTTTACTGTATATCTAAGGAATGCTTCATGTGAAGTTTCTAGTATGGCTTATATTATGTAAGAGTGACCTTTTCTAAAAATCAAGCCATAAAAAATACAAGCAATTATCAAATTGCTGATGGTGATACGTTTAAAGCTTCAAAGCAATGGAAGAAATTACAAATGAAACTATGGATGTTTGTTTATACAAAAAATTAAAACTTTAGTATAATAAAAACAAAACTAAAATGTCAATCATATCATCTTTCTCGCTACATATATATTATATACACTGTATGCATGTCATATGCATTTATATGTATGTATATATAAGCACATATATGGGTGACTGAAGAGATGGAAATTTAAATGAAATACATTTCCGTCTTTCAATTTAGTAAAAATATGAGCAATAATATTCAGTTTTGGTGAGGGTTCAGTGAGATGTATATCTTTACATCCTACTAGTAAGGATATAAAATAGTACAGACTATCTGGAAGCTATTTTTTGAAGATTTATCATGTACCATAAGAACATAATGAGACATGTTTAACTACACACTAATTTGAATAAACATTTTTAAAGATTGAAATTATATTTACAAAAGGCTTTTAATGCAAAGAGGAAATGCTTATATATATTCAGCAACTGTTTACTAACTGCGTACTTTGTACAACAATGGCAAATAATGGTAAAAAAATAACTTGTAATAAAAGAACTGAAAGAGTCATAGTGGTTTGTTGAAAATATTGGTGATTTTTCTTTGCATCTCTCTATGTTTAATTTCAGAGTAAGAACACACTTTTTTTCTCAAAAACATGATAATAATTAATTTTTCAACTACTGATTTATAGTTATACACAGTCTAAATAAGCACTGGCAGGGTTGGGGACTATAAATATTTTAGATTTTATAGCAATCTTTCACACTGTATCTCTCCCGAAAAAAAAAAAAAAAAAATTAGAAATCCCTGAAGAATCCTCAGTCGGAAGTTGTACAGAAGAAACATTTGCTTTAAACAGAGTAATAAAATTAAAAGTTATAACAAAATATTCTACAATATAGAATGAGTTTTGGTCTCTTATAGAGAAAACCTTAACCTCTTCAAGGCTGAGGGTAGCTGTTTTGCAAGGGAACATTGCTGTAGTACATGAATGTTTCCACAAGGGGGCAGAAGAACAATACA
This sequence comes from Bos grunniens, assembly GCF_055505025.1. NCBI lineage: Eukaryota > Metazoa > Chordata > Mammalia > Artiodactyla > Bovidae > Bos > Bos grunniens. The sequence continues at coordinate 116,732,788 of NC_141194.1, read as the reverse complement.
GTTCGATATATTTTTTTAAAATTCCATGCTAGAATTCTTGCTCTGCAGCTTAATTTTACCAGCTACAAAATTATTACTATCAATACTCTTAAGCTGTAACATCTCAATGTGTTCATTCAACTACTTCAGATTTCATTCTAAAATATCTTGTATTATTGGTAAAACTGAAAAAACGTGACAACAGTAGAAATATACACATACATTGTTGTTCTTCAGTCATTAAGTTGTGTCTGACACTTTGCGACCTCATGGATTGCAGCACGCCAGGCTGGTCTGTCCTGCACTATCTCCTGGAGTCTGTTCAAACTCATGTCCATTGAATCAGTGATGCAACCATTTCATCCTCTCTCTCCCCCTTCTCCTCCTGCCTTCAATCTTTCCCAGCATCAGGGTCTTTTCCAGTGAGTTGGCTCTTCACATCAGGTGGCCAAAGTATTGGAGCTTCAGCTTCAGTATCAGTCTTTCCAATGAGTATTCAGGACTGATTTCCTTTAGGATTAACTGGTTGGATCTCCTTGCAGTCCAGGGGACTCTCAAGCGTCTTCTGCAGTGTACCACAGTTCGAAAGCATCATTTTTTCAGCGCTCAGCCTTCTTTATGGCACTCTCACATCCATACGTGACTACTGGAAAAACCATAGCTTGACTATACACACCTTTGTCGGCAAACTGATGCATCTGCTTTTTAACAGTTGTCTAGGTTTGTCATTGGAGAAGGCAATCGCACCTCACTCCAGTACTCTTGTCTGGAAAATCCCATGGACTGAGGAGCCTGATAGGCTGCAGTTCATGGGGTCGCTAAGAGTCGGACACGACTGAGCGACTTCACTTTCACTTTTCACTTTCATGCATTGGAGAAGGAAATGGCAACCCACTCCAGTGTTCTTGCCTGGAGAATCCCAGGGACGGGGGAGCCTGGTGGGCTGCCGTACATGGGGTCACATAGAGTCAGATACGACTGAAGCGACTTAGCAGCAGCAGGTTTGTCATAGCTTTCCTTCCAAGAAGCAAGCGTCTTTTAATTTTGTGGCATCATCTGCAGTGATTTTGGAGCCCAAGAAAACAAAATATGCCACAGTTTCCATTGTTTCTCCATCTATTTGCCATGAAGTGACAGGACTGGATACCATGATCTTAGTTTTTTGAATGTTGAGGTTCAAGTCAGCTCTTCACTCTCCTCTTTTACCTTCATCAAGAGACTCTAGTTCCTCTTCACTTTCTGCCATTAGAGTGGTATCATCTTCATAGCTGACGTTGTTGTTATTTCTCCCAGCAAGCTTGATTTCAGTTTGCGATTCATCCAGCCTGGCATTTCTCATGATGTACTCTGCATGTAAGGAGACTTGTCATGCTCCTTTCCCCATTTTGAACCAGTCAGTCATTCCATATCAAGTTCTAACCAACAAACACATCCATCACTGAGCGTCATTTCTGCTTTGGCTCAGCGTCTTCATTCTTTTCTCCACTCTTCCCCAGTAGCATACTGGACACCTTCTGACCTGGGGTGGGGGGAAGGTGGCTCATCTGTTGTCATCTATTTTTGCCTTTTCATACCATTCATTTGGTTCTCAGGGCAAGAATACTGCAGTGGTTTGCCATCCCCTCTTCCAGTGGACCACAGTTTGTTAGAACCCTTCACTGTGACCAATCCATCTTGGCCCTACACGGTATGACTCATAGCTTCATTGAGTTACACAAACCCCCTCACCACAAAAAGGCTGTGATCCATGAAGGGGACACATCTGTATTATTTTCTTTTTCTTGGACTTTTGAAAGCCACAGCTTTGATATACCCATATGTTTGCTTTTGTTTTCTTTATTGATTCAATAGTCTTTAAGAATGTGTCCTTCACCAATATATCTCAGAAAGGTACCATTAGAGTAGAAGAAATCAGATGGAATCAAAGAAACTTAACATGTCTGATCTCTGAGAAGGCTTTAGTTATCACCTGGTTCAAATCTCTCATGTTATCAGTGGAGAAACTGGCATCCTGAAAATAACATGCCCAAATGCACATGGTATGTTGAAGTTAGAGGCAAGACTAGAAGGCATATCTCCTGAAAACCAGATCAGTGTGGTAACAATCAGAAAATGCGTAGTGGATTCATGTTGATGTTGGCAAAACTAATACAATTATGTAAAATTTAAAAATAAAATAAAATTTAAAAAAATAAATAAACTTTTATTTGGATAAGAAAAAATATATTGTAAAGTAATTAGCCTCTAATTAAAATAAATAAATTTAAACTAAAAATAATAAAAAATAATAAAAAATTAAAAAATAAAAAAAAAGAAGAAAATGCTTAAGGTTTGATGGTGTGAAGATATCATCTAGAAGGGTTAATAATTCTGACCTCTCTCTCTGGGCCATATCTCAAAGGCCCAACTCTGTCATTGCAGTGTCAAATGTCATGTACAGCATGGTCTAGGATAGGGTTTACATCTTAACTCCCACATACCTGTCTTTTTGTCATTTCAGAGCCCAGATTCTCCAGATGGCCTTAGCAAAATCAATCGTGATCTTTCTCAACTTGATCTCAGAGGAGCATCTCTCCTATGTCAAGACTAGGGTAAAAGTCATCATTTCCTACTAAGTGCTGTTCAACAGAGAGATACAGAGGCTCAGAATGATAAAGGACCTTAGAAATATTCTAGACAGAGATTTCACTAAACCAGCCATTAAATGGTGAACAGGCTGTTACCCAGTTTCTTTTCATTGGCTTTGAGGCAGAAAGCTTAGCATGAATGCTAGCAGTCAGTAACAATATCCATATAGTCAAAGTTCTTTTCCTCTTTAGCTAAAAATAAAAATGTGCTGAGAAAATTGGTCGTGCACATATAACACGATTTACAGTGCCTTTTCAATCATTAAAGCATTTTTATGAAAAAGCTGTAAAAGATACTTAATATTCAACTTTTTAAAAAAGATACTTAACGTTGAACTTTTGTCATCAGTTCCCAATTCTCACCTCAATATAGCCTTTTCTAACACATAAATACACTTCACTGACTTTTTCTTGAAGGACAGATTATATGCTGAAAACCAACTTATAATGAAAATACTGTTTTTGTGGGTCTTTGAACTTTCTTAGCATCAGCCTGCAGAGCCCCATCCTTCCCATAATTTTCCTTCCCGCTGCCAGTCACTCATCCACACATCCAACCCTGGATGTTCTCAAATACACAGGCCACCAATTCCCTGTGCCCTCTGAGGAGTACAAGAGAAAAATCATCCTATTCTGGCATCCCCTAGTGGTGATGCCAATACTCCTCTTTGAATACTATATTTTTTTTTCTTTCTTATTTTTCCAAATGAAGTAGTAGATGCATTTATCAGCCCCTTACTTTTCTTTCTATAGTTTTATTTTATGCATTTGTATCCCTAAACATTATCTTGTTTAATTTTGCAGGCTCTCTTTTCTCCACCTCCTCACCCCTCAGGGAGAACCCGCAGTTGTGATATCCCTCCCACGTGCAGGTCATTGCACCAAAGGTGTTTTGGCTAGACCACATTTCTGCCCCTCCTACCTGTCTTGATGTGGCATTTTCTTTATACCCTTAGTTTTAGAAAATCTGTTTTGTGAATGTTCATGTCATTCTTAGACATGGTTGTTCTATACATAGCTGTAGTTTTGTTGTGTCTATGGGAGGAAGTGAGCTCAGGATCTTCCTACTCTTCTATCTTGATCTGGGCCCTACTTGGGAATTATTTTGCCTGGTTTTCTTCTGGATTGTCTGCGAATTTTTAAAATATAGCCCTCATATATTATAGACACTAATCCATTGTCAGTTATATGTGTTGAAAATTTCCCTTCTAGTTTATGCTTTGTCTTTTAGTTTTACACATGGGTCTTGAAAGAACAATGTGCTTAACCTTAATATGCTTGATTTTAAAACATTTTATTTGTAGTGTTTTCTTTCTATATATTAAGATAGTTTTATACCCCCAAGGACTTAATGTTATTACCTTTCCTCCTAAACAGCTTAATAGTTTTCCTAGTCACATGAAATCTAGATATATCAGGAATTGATTTGTATTTCATCTCTGGTCTCTCTTTCCTGTACTGCTTGTCTATTTCTTTGAAAATGTCCCAAGTGTTTTAATTGCCATAGCTTCATAAAATCTCTTGAAATCTAGTGAGGCAACACCTTCCCACATCTTGGACTATTTTAGGTATCATGATTTTCAAAATAGCTTTTTACACATTAGCTTCTCAAGTTCCCCAAAAAGGAAAGGTATGGATGTTGACTTTAATTTTATTGTCTTTATTAATTAAATTGGGAACAACTTATATCTTTACAGTACAACTTATATCTTTATAATACCTTTACAAACTTTTAGAGCTTTCTAATCCATAAACATGGTGGTTGTCACCATTTATTTAGATTTATTTAATGCCTTTCAGTAAAATTAATACAACTTTCTTTTCAAAAATCTTGCATATTTTGGGGCAAGACAGTCCTGGGTAATTTATAATTGTTGATGCTTTTATAATTGCGACCATTTTTATTTTTTAACTCTGCATAGCTGGAGGATAGAAATACTTTTTATGTGTATTGACCATCCATCCCAACAGTTTGAAAAATCATATTAATTCCAATAAGTTATCTGCATATGTTCTGGATTTTGTATATAAATCATCCTATTGCAAATAATGAATAGCATTTTTTCTAATCCTGAATTTTTTACTGCCTTACTGTACTGACTCAGACATTGAAGTGAAAGTGAAAGTGCTAGTCTTTGAGTCATGTCTGACTGTAGCCCACCAGGCTCCTCTATCCATGGAATTCTCCAGGCAAGAATACTGGAGTACATAGCCATTCCCTGCTCCAGGGGATCTTCTCAAACCAGGTATCTAACCCGTGTCTCCTGCCTTACAAGCAGACACTTTACCATCTGAGCCACCAGGGAAATCATACTCAGATATTTGTTGTTGTTCAGTCGACTAGTTGTGTCTTACTCTTTGCAACCTCATGGACTGCAGGATGCCAGGCTTCCCTGTCCTTCACCATCTCCCAGAGCTTGCTCAAATTCATGTCCATTGAGTCTGTGATACCATTCAACCATCTTACCCTCTGTTGCCCCCTTCTCTTCCTGCCTTCAATCTTTATCTGCATCAGGGTCTTTTCTAATGTGTCAGCTCTTCACATCAGGTGGCCAAAGTACTGGAATTTGAGCTTCAGCATCAGTCCTTCCAATAAATATTCAGGCTTGATTTCCTTTAGGATTGACTGGTTTGATCTCCTTGCAGTCCAAGGGACTCTCAAGAGTCTTCTCCAACACCACAGTTCAGAAGCATCAATTATTTGGTGTTCAGCCTTCTTTATGGTCCAGCTATCAAATCCATGCATGACTACTGGAAAAAACCATAGCTTTGACTAGACAGACCTTTGTCAGCAAAGTAATGTCTCTGCTTTTAAATATTCTGTCTAGGTTGGTCAGAGCATTTCTTTCAAGGAGCAAGCATCTTTTAATTTCATGGCTGCAGTCACAATCTGCAATGACTTTGCAGCCCAAGAAAAGAAAGTCTCTCACTGTTTCCATTATTTCCCCATCTGTTTGCCATGAGGTAATGGGACCGGATGCCACAATCTTTTTTATTTTTTTAAATGTTGAATTTTAAGCCAGCTTTTCAAGCTCCTTTTTCACTTTCATCAAGGGGCACTTCACTTCCTCTCCCATAAGGGTGATGTCATCTGCTTATCTGTGGCTTTGGTATTTTTCCCAGCAATCTTGATTCCAGCTTGTGCTTCCACCAGCCCAGCATTTCTCATGATGTGCTCTGCATATAAGTAAATAAGCAGAGTGACAATATACAGCCTTGAAGTACTCCTTTTCCTATTTGGAACCAGTCTGTTGTTCCATGTCTGGTTCTAACTGTTGCTTCTTGACCTGAGTTCAGATTTCTCAGGAGTCAGGTCAGGTGGTCTGGTATCCTCATCTATTTAAGAATTTTCCACAGTTTGTTGTGATCCACACAGTCTGTGGGCAGGAATCCCTTAGAAAAAATGGAGGAACCATCATGGTCAACAAGAGAGTCATAAATGCAGTACTTGAATGCAATCTCAAAAATGACAGAATGATCTCTGTTCGTTTCCAAGGCAAACCATTCAATATCATTGCAATCGAAGCCTATGCCCCAACCAGTAACGCTGAAGAAACTGAAGTTGAGTGGTTCTATGAAGACCTACAAGACCTGCAAGAACTAATGCCCAAAATAGATGGCTTTTTCATTATAGGGAACTGGAATGTAAAAGTAGGAAGTCAAGAAACACCTGGAGTAACAGGCAAATTTGGCCTTGGAGTACAGAATGAAGCAGGGCAAAGGCTACAGAGTTCTGCCAAGAGAATGCACTGGTCATAGTAGACACTCTCTTCCAACAACACAAGAGAAGACTTTACACATGGACATCACCAGATGGTGAACACCAAAATCAGATTGATTATATCCTTTGCAGCCAAAGATGGAGAAGCTCTACACAGTCAGCAAAAACAAAACTGGGAGTGGACTGTGGCTCAGATCATGAACTTCTTATTGCCAAATTTAGACTTAAATTTAAGAAAGTGGGGCAAACCACTAGACCATTCAGGTATGACCTAAATCAAATCACTTATGACTATACAGTGGAAGAGAGAAATATATTTAATGGACTAGATCTGATAAACAGAGTACCTGATGAACTATGGACGGAGGTTCTTGACATTGTACAGGAAACAGGGAGCAAGAGCATCCCCAATAAAAGGAAATACAAAAAAGCAAAATGGATGTCTGAGGATGCCTCACAAATAGCTGTGAAAAGATTGAGAAGTGAAAAGCAAAGGAGAAAAGGAAAGATATACCCATTTGAATGCAGAGTTCCAAAGACTAGCAAGGAGGGATAAGAAAGCCTTCCTCAGCAATCAGTGCAAAGGAATAGAGGAAAACAATAGAATGAGAAAGAGTAGAGATCTCTTCAAGAAAACTGGAGATACCAAGGAAATATTTCATGCAAAGATGGGCTCAATAAAGGACAGAAATGGTATTGACCTAACTGAAGCAGAATACATTAAGAAGAGGTGGCAAGAATACACAGAAGAACTGTACAAAAAAGATCTTCAGTTCAGTTCAGTTGCTCAGTCATGTCCAAATTTTTGCGACTCCATGAATAGCAGCACGTCAGGCCTTCCTGTCCATCACCAACTCCCAGAGTTCACTCAACCTCACGTCCATTGAGTCAGTGATGCCATCCAGCCATTTCATCCTCTGTTGTCCCAGTCTCCTCCTGCCCCCAATCCTTCCCATCATCAGACTCCTTTCCAATGAGTCAACTCTTCACATGAGGTGGCCAAAGTACTGGAGTTTCACCTTCAGCATCATTCCTTCCAAAGAAATCCCAGGGCTGATCTCCTTCAGAATGGACTGGTTGGATCTCCTTGCAGTCCAAGGGACTCTCAAGAGTCTTCTCCAACACCACAGTTCAAAAGCATCAATTCTTTGGCGCTCAGCCTTCTTCACAGTCCACCTCTCACATCCATACATGACCACTGGAAAAGCCATAGCCTTGACTAGACAGACCTTTGTTGGCAAAGTAATGTCTCTGCTTTTCAATATGCTATCTAGGTTGGTCATAACTTTTCTTCCAAGGAGTAAGTGTCTTTTAATTTCATGGCTGCAGTCACCATCTGTAGCGATTTTGGACCCCAGAAAAATAAAGTCAGACACTGTTTTCACTGTTTCCCCACCTATTTCCCATGAAGTGATGGAACTAGATGCCATGATCTTCATCTTCTGAATGTTGAGCTTTAAGCCAACTTTTTCACTCTCCACTTTCACTTTCATCAAGAGGCTTTTTAGTTCCTCTTCACTTTGTGCCATAAGGGTGGTACCATCTGCATATCTGAGGTTATTGATATTTCTCCCGGCAATCTTGATTCCAGCTTGTGTTTCTTCCAGCCCAGCGTTTTTCATAATGTACTCTGCATATAAGCTAAATAAGCAGGGTGACAATATACAGCCTTGACGTACTCCTTTACCTATTTGGAACCAGTCTGTTGTTCCATGTCCAGTTCTAACTGTTGCTTCCTGACCTGCATATAGGTTTCTCAAGAGGCAGGTCAGGTGGTCTGGTAGTCCCATCTCTTTCAGAATTTTCCACAGTTTATTGTGATCCACACAGTCAAAGGCTTTGGCATACTCAATAAAGCAGAAATCGATGTTTTTCTGGAACTCTCTTGCTTTTTCGATGATCCAGAGGATGTTGGCAATTTGATTTCTGCTTCCTCTGCCTTTTTTAAAACCAGGTTGAACATCTGCAAGTTCATGGTTCACGTATTGCTGAGGCCTGGCTTGAAGAATTTTGAGCATTACTAGCCTGTGAGATGAGTGCAATTCTGTGGTAGTTTGAGCATTCTTTGGCATTGCTTTTCTTTGGAATTGGAATTAAAACTGACCTTTCCCAGTCCTGTGGCCACTGTTGAGTTTTCCATATTTGCTGGCATATTGAGTGCAGCACTTTCACAGCATCATCTATCAGGATTTGAAATAGCTCAATTGGAATTTCATCACCTCCACTAGCTTTCTTCATAGTGATGCTTTCTAAGGCCCACTTGACTTCACATTCCAGGATGTCTGGCTCTAGGTGAGTGATCACACCATTGTGATTATCTTGGTCTTGAAGATCTTTTTTGTATAGTTCTTCTGTGTATTTCTGCCACCTCTTCTTAATATCTTCTGCTTCTGTTAGGTCCATACCATTTCTGTCCTTTATTGAGCCCATCTTTCCATGAAATGTTCCCTTGGTATCTCTAATTTTCTTGAAGAGATCCCTAGTCTTTCCCATTCTGTTGTTTTCCTCTATTTCTTCACATCGATCATTGAAAAGGGCTTTGTTATCTCTTCTTGCTATTCTTTGGAACTCTGCATTCAGATCCTTATATCTTTCCTTTTCTCCTTTGCTTTTCACTTCTCTTCTTTTCACAGCTATTTGTAAGGCCTCCTCAGACAGCCATTTTGCTTTTTTGCATTTATTTGCCATGGGGATGGTCTTGATCCCTGTCTCCTGTACAATGTCATGAACCTCCATCCATAGTTCATCAGGCAAACCACTTCAGTATTCTTGCCCTGAGAACCCCATGAACAGCATAAAAAGGCAAAATGATAGGATACTGAAAGAGGAACTTCCCAATTCAGTAGGTGCCCAATACGCTACTGGAGATCAGTGGAGAAATAACTCCAGAAAGAATGAAGGGATGGAGCCAAAGCAAAAACAATACCTAATTGTGGATGTGACTGGTTATAGAGGCAAGGTCCAATGCTATACAGAGAAATATTGCATAGGAACCTGGAATGTCAGGTCCATGAATCAAGGCAATTTGGAAGTGGTCAAACAGGAAATGGCAAGAGTGAATGTCGACATTCTAGGAATCGGTGAACTAAAATGGACTGGAATGGGTGAATTTAACTCCAACGACCATTATATCTACTACTGCGGGCAGGAATCCCTTAAAAGAACTGGAGTAGCCATCAGGGTCAACAAAAGAGTCAGAAATGCAGTACTTGGATTTCTGTTCATACAGAGAACATACATCATTCTGTTCATACAGAGAACAAACAGAATGATCTCTGTTCGTTTCCAAGGCAAACCATTCAATATCACAGTAATCCAAGTGTATGCCCCAACCAGTAATGCCGAAGAAGCTGAATTTGAATGGTTCTATGAAGACTTACAGGACCTTTTAGAACTAACACCCAAAAATATGTCCTTTTCATTATAGGGGACTGGAATGCAAATGTAGGAAGTCAAGAAACACCTGGAGTAACATGCAAATTTGGCCTTGGAATACGGAATGAAGCAGGGCAAAGACTAATAGAGTTTTGCCAAGAAAATGCAGTGGTCATAGTAAACACCCTCTTCCAACAACACAGAAGCAGACTCTACACATGGAAATCACCAGATGGTCAACACTGAAACCAGGTTGATTATATCCTTTGCAGCCAAAGATGGAGAAGCTCTATACAGTCAACAAAAACAAGACCAGGAGCTGACTTTGGCTCAGATCATGAACTCCTTATTGCCAAATTCAGACTTAAATTGATGAAAGTAGGGAAAACCACTAGACCATTTTGAAAATTAGGTGTTCATTATTTCACTGTGAAAAAGTGGGTGTGGGTAAAGGAAGACAGAAGAGGAAATGAGAAGCATACTGAGAATAAGGGGGGAGAATTACAAACTGTAAACAAGGTCAGGAATTGTGCTTTATACTTTCACATATGTTTTATCCTTATTTCCACAGCAATCTTGTGATTCAAAAATTATTCTTGTTTTACAGATGATGAAAACAAGTACAAAATAACATAAGTGGTATACCTCAGTTCATATTTTTAATAGGTAGCATGTTCTCTGTCTTTGAGAATACAGTCAGTTTTTTTTTTTTTTTTTTCATGACACCATAGCTGCCCCCCATTCTACCAAACACTGGACTCAGTGTAGATTCACAGTACTTTGTACCAAGTATATACAGTTCAGCAACAAACTCTATTAAGTGGGAATGGATTGGGGATGACTGCTAATACTTACAGCACAGGCTGTACACTGGAAGCCAGAGGTGAAGCCTGGCCTTCAGATAATTCAACAAGATCCATTAAGTATCCCATGATATTATTTAACAACTGAACAATGTATATTTGTTGAAAATAAATAAATGTATGATACCAGTTTCCTAGGGTGGTTGCACCAAATTATCACAACTGGGTAGCTTACAACAGCAAAAAATTATTGTCTCACAAATCTGGAGGCTAGAGATGTGAAATTAAGATGTAGGCAGGGCCATGTTCCCTCTGAAGGCTCTAGGGGATAATTCTCCCTTGCTTTTTTCTAGCTTTCGGTGGCATCCAGCAATGTTTGGCACTCCTTGGCCTAGCGCTCTGTTACTCCGGATTCTGCCTCCATTTTTATGTTTTTTTCTTCCGTGTGTCTCTATGTCCAAATCTCCCTCTGTTACAATACCTTTAGGATTTAGGGTTATATTCTGAGGTTCTGGGCAAATATGAATTTTGAGGAGACATTATTTAACCCCTATACCAATCAACAGAAGTATTTTATTATTAACCACAAGTTCAACATACTGTTCTGTTCAGTTCAGTCACTCAGTCGTGTCCGACTCTGCGACCCCATGGACTGCAGCACACCAGGCCTCCCTGTCCATTGCCAACTCCTGGAGTTTACTCAAACTCATGTCCATTGAGTCAGCAATGTCATCCAACCATCTTATCCTCTGTCGTCCCCTTCTGTTCCTGCCTTCAATCTTTCTCAGCATCAGGGTCTTTTCCAGTGAGTCAGTTCTTTGCATCAGGTGGCCAAAGTATTGGAGTTTCAGCTGCAGCATCAGTCCTTTCAATGACTATTCAGGACTGATTTCCTTTAGGAGGGACTGGTTGGATCTCCTTGCAGTCCAAGAGACTCTCAAGAGTCTTCTCCAACACCACAGTTCAAAAGGATCAATTCTTGAGCATTCACCTTTCTTTATAGTCCAACTCTCACATCCATACATGACTACTGGAAAAACCATAGCTTTAACTAAATGGACCTTTGTTGGCAAAGTAATGTCTCTGCTAAATATTGTTACTGTCTACTATTCTTACTGGCTGATTATGTTGCCTTTCATTTGTTTTACACAGAAAAGTACATATGCACATCATTTCACCTAATTCTCATAATCACTTTATCAATAGGCAGGGTAAGTAATATTACACATTGTGTAGATAAAAATCATGAAATGTGGAGAAGTAAATAAACTTGCTAAAGATTAAATATGTTGTAATTCAGGGAAAGACACTTTAATCCAAGCAGGATAGGAGAGAAGAGTAAATATGAGCAGATATGTAATGAATATGATTGAGCTGTGAGACTTCAGTGGAAAGCCATGTTAAAACCACCAGCAAGGTAGGACCAGAAGTATCACACACTTCAGCTAGGCCCAGGGCCTGTATCTATCAAGTCAAACAGCAATTTAAAGATTGTCTGAGGGCACCTTACCTTTCTCTGGGCTAAATATTTGGGTAGCTGGATATCTACATAGGCACTAACAAATATATTTCTTTCTCATTCATTCTTGTGGTACTACTCAATTGACATTTAGCATGCAAATCAGGGCTTCCTTGGTGGCTCAGATGGTAAAGGATCTGCCTTCAATGTGGAAGACACAGGTTTGATCCTTGGGTTGGGAAGATCCCCTGGAGAAGGAATGGGCATCCCACTCGAGTATTCTTTCCTGGAGAATCCCATGGACAGAGGAGCCTGGTAGGCTATAATTCATGGGGTCATAAAGAGCCAGACATGACTGAACGACTAACATGCATGCAAAGTGAAGGGGAAGGTATTACATTCCATTTCAGAATTATTTTATCCAGATTTTTTCTATATCTTATCTCCCCTCTTAGGTTGTAAACTGATTGAGGGCATAGGCATAATCTTAAAATGACATCCTCTATAATATTTAACCTACTAGTCATTTATTCATTCAGATATACTTATAGTGCTTAATCATTATTAAACTAACTTATTACACTTACCTAATTCTGTAAGCATTTGCAAACCTCACTTGTGTATATTATAGTGTATAATTTGCATTATTCATTTATTAATTTATTCAATTCATTAATTTAAATTGGTGAGGAAGAATGGGATTTAATACCTTTCCCTTCTCTTTTCAATATTTTGCCTTGCTTGATGGTCATTAAAATGGTTTCCTATAGGTACTGCCTTTGAAAATAAAAAATAATCCTATAGATGATTGATGGAAGTCAGAAAGTAGAACTAAAATGATAATATGGATATGCAAACTAAAACATCTCTTAGCCTGCAGTTGATTTTGACTGCTTATTTATGAAACCCTGAAACGTGGGGTCTATAATGAAACTGCTGCTAGACCCTGAGCTGTAACATCTGTCACGGAGGGTGATGGTACGAGACTAAATGATAAATTGTTAAGGTCAAGCTACAATCAATATGCAAACACTCAATATAGAAATGTGTGACTTATGCACACCAACAGCAATAGATTAAAATATTATGGATTCAATCATTTTTTCCTCCCAACGGAGGCCATCTTTAAGATAAATGGTGCAAATAACTTTATCATAAGGTCATATCTGATTTTATTTATTTAAACTCAAAGGTAGGGCAAGCAACTCACTTTTTTAAAAAAGGAAAAACCTCTGACTGTTTTTGTCTCAGTCATTATGCATAACTCAATTTAGCAATTGAGAATTCTGATAACTCATAATTATACATATTTAAATTATAAAGTATGCTTTTCATATACTTTTCATCATGTTTCTCCTCTGAATTCTTTGCCTTCCAACTGCACCCATTTAGACTGTCATCAGTTTTTTTAACAGTAACATTCTAGATTGCCTTCTCTGTTTTTAATCCCTTCTGATCCCTGTTGCACCCCTACAAACACATATTGCATGTATCATCCCTTCAGGTCCAATGTGAGAACTGACCAGTCTGATGGCAGAGCTTGGCTGATCTGTGTTCCCAAGTATTAGCTAGATTAGTCAGGGTTCTTCAGGGAAATCAGTACAAATGTAGATTCATTATAGAAATTGGCTCACAGTTATAGAGGCCAAGAATTCTCACTGTCAGCCATTTGCAAGCTGGAGAACCAGGAGGCCAGTGGTATAATTCACTCTGAGTCCAAAGGCCTGAGAACCAGGGGAGACAATAATAAAACTCCCAGTCCAAGGCCAAAGGTCTGACAATGGTGTAAGTCCTAGAGTTTGAAGATCTGAGAACCAGGAGCTCTAGTGTCTGATGGTAAAAGAAGATAGATGTTCCAGCTGAAGAAGAGAGGACAATTTCATTCTTCATCTACCTTGTTTTTTCTATTCAGGCCCTTAATAGATTGAATGGTGCTGGCTCACATTGGCAAAGTAGACTTTCTTTACTCAATCAACTTATTTAAATACTGATCTCTTCTGAAAACACTCTCACAGATGCACCCAGAAAAAATATCTTATCAGCTCTTTGGGCATAATTCAGCTCAGTCAAGTTGACACACAAAATTAACCATCATGACATTCAAATACTTAAACTGGAGTTCTATAGACAAAGCATTCTCATTTGTCTTATAAGCAGCTAGAATTTGTGGGAATTTCAGTAAAGGTAGAAGTGGTGCCCCTGGTAATAGAAACTACTGAGATGGAATTTAGGGAAAGACTATAGGCATGTAGGTATCTAGTTTACGAAATCATTCTTTAGTCTAGAGGTATCCAACATGATCTTTAGCCTCAGACACATCTGGCTGATTTCACAGCTTTTCCATTTAATATCTGAGTGACTAAGAATATTTCTTAATCTCTCTGAGTCTCACTTCCATCGTATATACAATGGAGCTAAAAATCCCAACCTAATGGAGTTGTAAAGTTTATAACAGATCATTGGCTTACAAGCTTCTTGACCCTGGACAAGTGCCTTTTTCTCTCTGAGCATCAGTGGGCTGATATGGAAAATGCTGATAGCAATATCCTGATTAATATACTGTTATAATGATTAGGTTTTTGTTCTTTCAGGTGGCTTAAATATGGTTCTTATACAATTCAACAAATATTTGCTGAGCACGCCCTATAGGTTCATACAAAGCATTTAGCAGGAACTGTGCCATGGGCAATGCTCAGTGAATGTTAGCTATGTGACTGTGGTTATCCTTGGGACATGCTGCAGCCCTGCTCCCTCCCACATGGGCAAGTGGTTAAAGTACCAGAGAGCCACCTTATCCTAGCAGGCCTCTCTGAGCTCACCTATGTTAACAACTTCCTGGAGGGATTACTGTGCTTCTGAGAAACGATTTGCAAAATAAAAGGACTTATTTTTAGAAGCATTTCCTGGTAAGGTAGCCAATACAGCATTGAGGAAATGTTATTTTCCTTTTCTTCAAACTATGATGGATTTACATAAGTTGCTGAGACTCCAGAAATGTGTTGTTTGCACTAAATCCACACCACAGGGAAAAGTTGATATTTTCCTAGTGACTTGAATATTAATACATGATGTATGTCCAGTGCCAGCGTCTCTTACATTTCCAAGATTTGTTGCAATTTTTAATAAACCATATGTTTAAAAGACATGCAATTTTTAAAATAAGTCTTCTCCATATGATTACCTGTTTTAAAGCTACAAGCAAATTTACAGAGAAAGGCAGATACAATATCATTTTCTTTTATATGTTTAAAACACCAAAACTGCACACAGGACATTGGAGCCTTTATCAAGTCCTGGCTGTCAGAATATCTATTTGTTTCATGTCAGGGAAATAGTGTTTTGCTCCAGGTCTGGTGTGCTGTTTTGTCATTACTTCCATTGTAAAGAAAAGTGTTTTAATATTTTCATTTTTAGAATTTCAGCAATGCAATTCCCACTGCTATTCATTATCATCTGTGAGTATTTACTTTCATTGAGCACCCATGCTTTTTTCTTGTGCTAGATGATGCAAATAAACATAAACATGAGCTGAAGAAAACCAAATTAGATAAAGGAAATCATTTAACCAAAACAAATCCTTCAATGATTCATAAATAAGAAATTTCTAAAAGAACTGACTTTTCAATTATGCACAGTACAAATTTTCAAGACACTCTACCTGCACACGTGTGTTTGTGCATGTGTGTATGTCTATCTACCATCTACTTGTCTATTCATTCTAATGTAATGAGTAAACAAAACATAAGCAGAAGAGAGGACAAGGCTGCTGAACCTCAAGCAAAATTTAATTATTAGGATGTAACTTTCCTTGGGCAACTTTAATTTTTAAACTACCTCTTTAAGGTGACCAATAAGACTTTGTGAAGTTTACATAGTCTCTGAGATAAGAAAAAAATTAAGTGAAACTATTTAGAAGGAAATTATTTTGGAGACAAGGATCCCCCAAGGAAATTTGATCTCTATGGATTTATAACCCTTTGTCTCCTCTCATTTTTCCATTTTCATTATTTTTTGGATGTCAATCTTTTTGCATAAACAAATAATGAACTTTTATCCCAGACCAATTCTATGCAATAAAATAGAGTAAACACCTACTATATGCCAGCCATTGGTAATTTGAAAGTGAAAAAGACAGTTTCTCATTCTCATGATCTAGGTGTACAGATTACAAACACATAACATCTTTTAAGAAAAAGAGTAATATCCCTGGTGGTTCAGCAGTAAAGAATTCACCTACAAGCAGGAGACACAGGTTTGATCCCTGGATCAGGAAGATCCCCTGGAGAAGGAAATGGTAATCCACTCCAATATTCTTGCCTGGGAAATCCCATGGACAGAGGAGCCTCACTGGCTACAGTCCATGGGGTCGCAAAGAGTTGGACACGACTTAATGACTAAACAACAACAAAAAACATGGTCATAGGTTTAGAAAGATTACTAGAATGACACTATGTGCTGTGCTGTGCTTAGTCACTCAGTCTTGTCTGACTCTTTGTAACCTCATGGACTGTAGCCTGCCAGGCTCCTCTGTCCATGGGCTTCTCCAGGCAAAAATACTGGAGTGGTTTGCCATGCCCTCCTCCAGGGGATCTTCCCAACCCGGGGTTCAAACCCAGGTATCACACATTGCAGGCAGGAATTCTTTATCATCTGAGCCACCAGGGAAACCAGAATGACAATATGCAGAGGGATCTGAAGGGGGGAAATATTGCAAGCAGGTTTTCTATTATGCTTCTGTACTTACTGTCTTAGAACAACACTTCCAGATCTATTCTGTCCTATGATCACTTTCATAACATATAGAGACTCAAAGCAAATCATTTAGTCCATCTCCCACACATATTAAAAAACTTGAACAAACATTTACATGGTATCTAGCAGCCTAAGGCTACATCCCTAGCATGACACCAGCCCTCTTAACAGTGTCTGCCTGATAAAAGTCAAGGCTGCCGAAAGAATGAACCATTTGTTCCAGCCAACACCTGAAGATAGACCCTCTGTCTCCCAGCCCCTGTGGGAGGAGAGAAGCCTAGCTTTTATAAGCACCACTTAGCAAAAATGACATATGTTCCCCAGGGACCAACCCTTGCTTCCACCTTTTTGTAAATTCCCACTTCCTTGACTCTCCAAAAGCCCCTACCATCCCTCTTCTCTCTTCACTTCTCCCTTTAAAACACCCTGTCATCTCTGCACAAATGGAAGTTGAATTCTGTTCACGTTGGGCCTTCCCACTTTCAATAGTATATTACTGCTTAAGTATCTGTCCTTACTGCTTTCACTAGCGTCCAGCTTTGCTCTATCCTTGAAACTAATTTGAAATACGTTTCCATAAAAGACATCCTTGCTGGCACTGATGTCATTCTTTTATGTTTTATCCTCTTTAGGCTACCTTTACCGACTCCCATAAATTAAAAGTTAATGTACCAACAGAATAGTGGGGCGGGAGCCTGTGGTAGAAGATGTAAGTGTGGCATGTAAGAATGGGGCAACAATATCAGTAAAGTTCATGTTTATAATGGAAATTTTTAACATATATTCTTTAATCTTATAACAAAAGAGACAGATGACATGTAACCAAATTCCCACCTTGCCAATTCAAATTTACATTGCTAATAGAAGCCCTCCTTATACAGAATTAATATATACCACATAGGTAAACGATGCAGCATGTACCTATGAAAGTCAGCATGGGAATCCCAGCAATAAGAACACAACTCCTTGTTGCTCAGTAATGCTGGGACAGTGGGGTACCGTGCTGTACAGTGACATCAAGCCAAACCCTTGAAGTAAGATTTCAATTCCTCACCTATAGAAACTTATTATGTATATATCCCTCCCCCCATTTCTGCTTTAGTTTTTGTCAACACTTTGAAGTGTAGCATTTTTATTATCATTCCCATTTAAGTATTTTACTATTTCTCTTGTTTATACTTATAAATTCAAATGTTACTTATTAATATATATTTCCAGAGAATGGTTACATGCCATGAGATGACTGTTACATAAATCATTAAAACAGCTTCCTTCCCTATTTCATATCACATGTTTTCCCTAAGTATGGACTTACAGGAGAGTTCAGTTTGGAATTCAAAAAGATTTGGGACTTTTAAAATGTGTGATCTCTGGCTGGTTTCCTCACATCTCTGAACCTCAATTTCCTAATTTATGAAATGGAACCCTTAACAAAAGTTTATGGTTTAATAACTGCAATAAAATGTTCAAATATTAATAATTATTTCAACACCCAACACGTATTGAGTGTTGAATTTTTTCCAGACACCATTCTTAGCATTTAACCTAGATTCATTCACTTCATCAAACATGTTCAGTCACTAAGTCATATCCGACTCTTCATGACCCCATGGACTGCAGCCTGCCAGGCCTCCACGTCCTTCACCATTTCCCAGAGTTTGCTCAAACTCATGTCTGTTGAGTCGGTGAAGAAATACAACCATCTCATCCTCTGTCATCCCCTTCTCCTCCTGCCCTTAATCTTTCCCAGCATCAGGGTCTCTTCCAATGAGCTGGCTCTTCACATCAGGGGGCCAAAGTATTGGAGCTTCAGCTTCAGCATCAGTCCTTCCAATGAATACTCAGGGTTGATGTCCTTTAGGATCGACTGGTGTGATCTCCTTGGCCAGAGATATTTGGCTGTTGGTTAAAACATGTCAGATTGCACTTCTGCTTAAAACTTTGAAATAGCTACCTAATTTTTTCTGAACAGCAAAAGAGACACAGATGTATAGAACAGTCTTTTGGACTCGGGGGAGGGGGGATAATTTGGGAGAATGGCATTGAAACATGTATAATATCATATAAGAAATGAATCGCCAGTCCAGGTTCGATGCAGGATACAGGATGCTTGGGGCTGGTGCACTGGGATGACCCAGAGGGATGGTATGGGGAAGGAGGTGGGAGGAGGGTTCAGGATTGGGAACATGTGTACACTCGTGGTGGATTCATGTTGATGTATGGCAAAACCAATACAATATTGTAAAGTAACTAGCCTCTAATTAAAATAAATAAATTAAAAAAAAGAAAAAAAAATTAAAATCATACTCCTAATACACAAGCTCTTCCATGATCAGCCTTCTTGCTACTTCTCTGAACTTACATTCTACCACTCATTCATATACTGACTGTATTCGTGATGAAATAGTTCCCTGGTTGGTATCCCTAACCCTAACCCAATCCTAACTGAATCCAAACCTGTCATACATGGTATTCTGGTGTACTTGGGGTTTTCCCTAACTAAAGCATTTTGTTCTGTCTCCAAATATCTGCATGGCTTCTACCCTCACTTCCTTCAGGTCTTGGCTTAAATATCACCATATAAGAAAAAGATCACCGCATACAAAATAGCAACCATTCTTCTCCTACTAAAGTGCTTATCATATAACTCCTTGATTAATTAAGCACACTGGAAAAAATCTTCTAAGCCATTCCATTTAATAGGTGATCTAATAATGTAATCCCTGACATTTTGGGTGTTTTCCAATAGCTAGGCATAATGCTAAGCACTTTATATACATATCAACCATTGTGAAAGCAGACTAGATAAACAAACAGTTACAACTTACATATGTGCATATGTGCACCCACACTTAACTCTCTGGCCTGTGCTGATCCATTGTTCCACCTCAACCCACCTAGATGCCTCTGTCTATACCAGTGCACAGGTAATATTTAAGAATTGTTTCCTTTTAGAAACAGGGATCATGTTATGCTTTTAAACTTTTCTAATTTGTTCTCACTTAAAATATGCCACCAAAGTCCTTTCAGATCAATAGCTGTATCTTGTACTAATATTACATTTTATAATTCAACGTTCTAACTCATGTAAAATGTATTGAGTGTAAATTGGAAAGTGCTGATTTAACACTTTATGTTTTCCACGAATATCTAATTTTCCCACAGCATTTAATTTTAGTACTTTTTTCCATTGTCAATTCTTTTTATTTCTTTGGCTGTATTGGGTCTTAGTTGTGGCACATGGGATCTTTTTTAGTTATGCCATGTGGAATCTATTTCCCAGACCAGGGATCAAACCCGGGCTTCCTGCATTGGGATTATGGAGTCCCAGCCACTGGACCACCAGGGAAGTCTTAATTCTGTCAATTCTTGATCCAAAACCTATGCTTTTAACTTTAGGTGGCTTCAAAATTGCACTTTAGTATCTAGTATGAGAAGTATCTCTCATTACACTTTAATTTCATTTTATGAATGAATTCCCTGAAGGTAACACAGGTGACTATATAAGTTTGAATTTATTTTAAGCTAAGTATAATGTGCTTCAAAGCCACCTGTGGCTAATGGTGGCCATCTTGGGCAGCACAGAGGTAGAACATTTCTAATGCAAATGAAATAAAAATCAACATCTTAAATGCATCATCTTGTCTACAGAAATGGGGATATATGAGTTGATTCAAAGCTTTGCTAAATCCCTCAGCAGCACTGTATAGCTTTATTTCATAGCTTCTTAAGGTATTTTGTTGTTGATACTTATAGACCAGGTGTTATCTGACTTTTAGAGGTGAGAGAATTAAAAATCTAGAGAAATTGAGGGGCTTAGTAGGAATACACAAGTGCATTCATATTTACCTTGCTTCATATTTTCCTTGATATTTTACTTACATAAGTATCACTTGCTCATCCTAAGGGATGAGATGCTGGCAAGATGCAGGATCAGACATGTGGTGGTCTCTGAGGCCAGCCATCCCTCCCACCCAGTGTGATCTCCTGCTGTCCCGACCTGGCTTTTCCTGCTGGGAAGCTCTGTGTCTGGGCTGGGCTGGGCTGAACTTGACTGGGCTGGCTGGGATCAGGTTCTCTGGCTTTAAGTGTGGATGGGCGGTTGGGTGAGTGTCTCTGCTCTAGGACTTGTTTTGATGACTGAGGAGAACCGTGTGCATGAAGCTTTTACACTTCTTGTTGTAAAGTCCAATGCCTGATCCTGTGAAGAATATTTTCAGATTTCTCAAAACACTTTCTGCCATTTTTTGAAAATTTTGGTGAAATGTGGGGATCAACTTGTTTCCCCCCCAACACACACACACACAAACACTCGATATAATTCCATAAGCTCAGTGTCTCCTGAGCTCAATTCCGATCCGTTGCTGTGCCAACATCCATGTCTCCACAATACCTTCACTATGGACAATTTGCCATGGCGAGTGCCCCTCATTTCTTGCTTCTGTGGCCAGTTTCATGAATTTTCTCACCATTGTATTGTTGCAGAGGGGTTCATACTGTTTGGTACATAAATCATTTGGCCTGTCCTGCCTCCAGAGCAGAACTCCAGTTGAGAGCTGTAGACTCTGGGCCATCTGGACCCATACCCTGGAGGGCCAAGCATGTTTGTTCTCTCCTTTCAAGCCCTCGTGTGTGTTCACAAGGTCTTCATTCTTGTCCTGGACACATGTGACCTGGTTCCTTGCTGGGGCTGCACATCCTTTCTTCCGGTTCTTAAGGGCTGCTCTCCACTCTCAGTGCTGAGTCTTCTCCTGTTGGCCCCGCTTGGCGGGACCATCTTTCGAGTTCTCAGGGAGCTTCACTTGATGTTCTTGAGTTTTCAGGGAGGTAATCTTATCTTTTCCATGGGAGGCATTTGGAGACCTCGACCTGGAGAAGAGCCATCTCTCTATGAACAGGAGGGGCTGGACGTGGCCACCCAGCAAGTCAGACAGCAACCCTGTTGGGGGAGTTCCCAGACCCCTGCACTGCCTCCTCTCTGTGGCCCTGGGTTTGTAGATGCTTAGCTGACCAGATAGCGATCTTCTCCCATGAGACTGGCACTGGGTGTGGGGGGAGTGGCCCCTGGTCCCCCAGGTCCTCACGGCAGCAACGTGAGACTGCAACAGTTTGTGACCTGTTGGTGAAAAGAATTAAACCTGAGGTCAGAAAGGAGCCCGTCAGGGCTCCTCTCTGGTGCTCACAGCCTGGCAGGCTTTCAGTGAGAAATTGGGGATGTAAAGTGATGAGTTAGACCCAGAAACAATGCGATAATTTATATCCCTCACTTTTTTATGCCAGTTCCCAATTTATAGAACTATTTTCACCTGTGTTGGTTCCCTTTGTCTTCACGATGAAAATCAAGCTAGGGGTAATGATGGAAGGCACGTGTCCATCACAGGATAGCACAGTGTGTATACGTGCACAGTGAGCAGCACAGAGACCATCCTGGTAAGAGTGCTTAATGCAAAGTCTGGTACTTCAGCAAACCTGGGACAAACGCCTCAGCTTATGGTGATTTCTCAGCTTCTCCTCCAGTCCCTTGGCCTCCTCTCCTGACTCCTCCTCCTCTCTCTCTCTCCCGTGTCCCCTGCCCCCTCTCTCCCCTGCTCTCTGGTAAATGTACTTTGTGAGGATTTTGGACCCAACCGATCAAGAAATGTTCTAGTAGCCAGATGAAACCCAATCACATTAGAAACAATTCCGTATAAAGCATCGCTGTCCAACAGAAATATGCAGAGCCATATACAGAATTTAACATTTTTGATCAGCCATAATAAAAATGTACAAAAGGAACAGATTGAAATAGTTTTAGTAATCTATTTTTGTTTACCTAGATACATCCAAAATATAATTTCAATGGGTAATCAATATAAAAAGCATATCAATGAAATATTTTCCTTTCTTTTTTCACACAAAATGCTTAAAATCTAGTTTGTATTTTACACTTACAGCATATCTCCACTTGGACTGGCCACAATTTAAGTGCTAGTAGACACATGGGGCTAGTGGCTACCGAACTGGACAACATAGTGCCACCACAGTGGTGATTAAGCTTAGCTAAAGGGTTGGATTGTTCAGAGTGCTCACAAACTAAGAGCAAGATGTATTAGTGCTCAAGGCCTAAGTAAATTATTATTAATATATGTATTCTGTTATATGTGTTACTGCATATTAAAATTATGTAATTACTTCCATTTCTAGGTTGGGTTCAGCTTATAGCAGTATTTTCATGTGTGTTGGCTCTCATTTAATCCTCTTGACAGATCACTGAGGCAGAAGTAATAATATTATCTGTCAAGGCTTTTATTATGCAGATTAGATGAGCAGAACCTCATAAAACTCTTGGCACAGTGCCTGAAATGTCACTGAGAACTTGGTAAATGTTAACAATTGTCATTATCATAATTTTCATTATCAAGCATAAGCCCAGAAATTATCCCTTTTTACAGATTGGAAAGCTTGAGACTTGAAGACTTTATAATTTGTTTAATGTGGTAGGAACTAAATTTGCTTTTTAAAAAAATGCATTAAATTTTAATTATAAGACACTACTTGCTTATTCTAATATTTGAAAAAAGGCACAATTTTATAAAGGAAAAAGTTAGTAATCAATTCCTATACCCAGCCTCAACCACTGCCAAAATCCCTGTACTTACCTATTCACAGTTTTCCTTGCTCACACGACCATCTACTAACTCATATGTACACATGTAAAGCTTATTTTCCCACCTCATTTTCGCTTGAGCCGTCTATAAGAACATTTTTCTGCAACTTGCTTGCCTTCCTTAACAAGAGATGGTGTATGTCCTTTTTGGGATCAATGGGATTTTATGGCTCATATTTTATACTCTATCTCTTTAATTTTAATGAATTCATTTGGGTAAATATTGTGAATGTGAGTTTGTTTTTTTTTTAAGTTTACCTGTGTATGTGTGTGTGTGCACACGTGTGCTAATAAGAAATGGGGCTTTGTAATATTTGAGCTTTTAATGCCATTTTATTGATCCTTCAGTATTTTTTCCCAGTTTCATTGAGGTTATATCAATAATTGACATACAGCACTGTATAAATTTAAGGTGTATAGCATACTGATTTGGCTTACATATATGATGACATGACTACTGCAACAAGTTTGATGAACACCCATCAAGTCATATACTTCCAAAATTAGAGACATAGAAAAAATTTTTTTTTTCTCCGTGATGAGAACTCTTAAGATTTACTCTTGGAACAACTTTTACATATAACATACAGGGTGAGTGGGTGCTAAGTCACTTTAGTCATGCCTGAATCTGTGACCCCATGAACTGTAGCATACCATGCTCCTCTGTCCATGGAATTCTCCAGGCAAGACCACTGGAGTGGATTGCTTTTCCCTTCTCCAGGGAATGTTCCAGACCCAGGGACTGAACCCGCATCTCCTGCATTGCAGGCGGATTCTTTACCACTGAGCCACCAGGGAAGCCCATAAAACTCATTGAATTACTACATAATACCAGTGAATTTTATGGTACGTAAATTATACTTCTAATCTTTTTTTTTTTTTTTACATACCACAAGGAAAGAGGGCTCCCATGTTCAGCCACACTAGCTGCAGTGCTCTACTAAGGAAGGTGGCCGTGTATCGACGACAACGTAAACTGCATCTTTCACTCGAGAAATGCTCAAGAAAGCAACAATGAGGGGGTGGGGGGGGGGCTTGGGAACAGGGTCGGGGTAAAGCACAGAGCTGCTCTCCCACGAGTCCCAGGTGGAGAAATTAATTAATCATACAAATGAGTGAAAGAACGAATTGGGGTGAAGCCTTTTTTCCTTTTCCTCAGACTACGCTATGGCTTCATGGTAGGCTGGCTGGCCCTGACCTTTTGACATTAATTTCCTGTCTCTACGTGGTTCCCTCTGAAACTGTATCAGGATTTCTCCCCAGAAACAATTCTGAACCCATAAAAAATTATATGAGAGATTGTAAATTCGACCCTTAAAATCCCTCAGTGAATGGATAATACAGCAAATTAATTCTTAGTAAAACATTAAGCAACAAAGTAAAGATTAAGGCACAAGGGAATATTCTAGAACATGAAAAATGCTATACTCACTATGTAGAAAAATGTCTGTGATAAAATGGGACAAAACCTGACTCTCAGCCATTGCGGTGGTAACAGGAAGTTTCTTCCTGCCTGTAGGTGGGACAACAAGTTGTCCTGAAGGTGCCACGGCACCTCCTTGGGCCTAAGGAAATAGTTCTTCTCACCCTCACTGTGGACTAAGTGCCCACGTTGCGGTCAGACCACGCCTGCGTTCTCACCACGCCTGCGAGATGACGCATGCTTTTTCACCACTCATGCACTCCACACAAGCCAGAAATAGCACATTCCTGAGCTCCCTGCTGACCTTGTGGGCACAGCACAGGATGCTCAAACCAAGTTGTTCCTTGGTGCTGGTGTCCCTTCTCCGTGGTCCTGGTGAATCACTCAAATTCAGTATTTAGATGCTTCGGTGGCATGATTGTGGAAGTTCAAGAAGGCATGAAGCCCATTGTTCTGTGCCCAGATGGGAATTTGTATAGATAACATGAAGCCAAGTTCAAACTGAATAAACAAAATTCAGTTGATTTTTCTGTATACCGGTAATAAACTGAATATGAAAAAACAATGCCACTTACAATACACCAAAAAAGAAAAACAATCCTCATGGGTAAATCCCATAAATTATTTACAAATCTCTGTGGAAAAAAATATGAAACACTTGAAAACAATGAAAAAATATTGAGTTATATCTCTTGTTAATGATCAAAAGATACAGTGTTTTTAGTATGTCAATTCTTTTTAAATTGATTTAAAGATCCAGTAAAATCACAGTAAAAATTTCAGCAAGCTACTTTGTAGATACTGACAAACTCATTTTAAACCTTGAGTAGTCTAGACAATACTGATAAAGAACACACTTCTGAATTTTAAGATTTATTTCAAAGCTACATAAGCAAGAAAGCATAATAATTAAAACCTACAATAAACAGGAAAGCATGACATTTAAAATGAAGACACATAGATAAATGGAACTAAATAAAAACCCAGAAAATATTCCTATGTGAACACAGATAACTTGACTTTGCTAAACCCAGAGAAGATAGTCTTTAATCTTTTAGTCTTTAGTCACTGTCAACAAATGTTAGTGCAGTTTTATTTTTAATTTAAATTTATTTATTTTAGTGCAGTTTTATAAATGGAATTAGGGGTATGCTGAGAGTCTCTGAATAACTACAACAAGGGTGGAAATTGGATGGTAGAGTTGGTAAAGTCTTAAAGGCAATGGATTAATAACTGGGGTAATAAAGCATGAGAGGGCGAGAATAGGAGACAATGGGAAAATGATTCATGAGATGCAGGAGTAAGGAAGAGCAAACGCTTAAGAAGGATTTAAGGGAAGCACCATCCTCAGCAGAGAAACAAGTTTTAATTAGAGTAAGAAAATAAATACCAGAGAATAGCATAAGGATACTCACTTTGATTGTGAGTCTGTTTTTTTCTTTTAAAATTCACTGATTTTCATACGTTTGTTGAATTTCTACAGTGTGGTTATATTTTAAGAAGAAATTATCCTTGGTTGCTGTAGAGAAATGGATCATATGAGCCTTTGAGTTTGCTTTCGTAGCATTGTGTTATGTATATTGCAAAAATCACTGTGCATATTTGAAACTAATAAAACTTGAAAATATAGACAAATTCATCAACAGAAATTCTTTTTTACTGATAGAAGCATAATTAAATGTGAATTACCTACTAGCCATAATACACTTTTAATAAAGCAGTAATCATTATAATCACAGAGTACAGCAGAAAACTACAGAGTAGGAAAACCTGACGCTACAGTATATATTTTTTATTCATTTTGGCAGAAATCATACTTTTCATGATTCCTTTGTATATGGAACAAAGCAGGATTTTTTACTTTGATCATTTTGTTTCCAATGTTAACTAGCTTTAAAAAAATATTCATAGCTTTTGGGAGGATATAACAGATATATAATAAACTGCACATATTTTAAATGTGTACTATGATAATTTTTGATATTTATACACACATGATAACATATCCATCAACTCCAAAAGTTTCCTCATGCAACTTTGTAAACTCATCTTTCCCGTTAATACTTGCTGCTTTTCTCCAAGGCAAATACTGATATGCTTTCTGTGACAATAGATCAGTTTAAATCTTCTGGGAATTTATGTAGATGGAATCAAACAAAATTATTTCCTGTCTTCTTTCTTTCACTCAGTATAATTATTTTGTGATTAATCCATGTTGCTGTGTGTATCTACAATTTATTCATTTCTATAGTTGAATTGTATTCCATTGTGTGGATATATCAAATTTTGTTTATTCATCCCTTGTTGGTGTACATTTTGGTTGTTTCTTTTTTTTCCATTATAAGTAAAGCTGTTATGAAAATTTTTGTATAGTTCTTTGCATCACATATGTTTTCATGTCTCTTGAAATAATACAAAGGTTTAAAATGGATCAATTATGACTTAGCAGCAGCAGCATGTGGTAGGTAAATGTTTAGCTTTTTACCAATCTGCTAAACTGTTTCTCAAAATGATTGTGCTATTTACATTCTGATTAGCAGCACTGTAGCATGTCAGTGATCCATATCCTGAAGGACACAGTACCACCAGTTATTTTCAATTTTAAACCTTCTAATAAATACATAATAGTGTCTCATTGTGGTATAGGATTTCCTTAGTGATAGATGACTAACAATTTTTGCATGTGTTTATTTGCCATCCCTATATATTCTTTGAAGAAGTGTTTGTTTAAATATTTTGCTTCTTTTTTATTGGGTTGTTTGATTCCTTATTATTGAGTTTTGAGAATTCTTTATATGTACTCGACACAACTCTTCTATCAGATATGTGACTGGCAAACATTTTCTCACAAGCTGTGATTTGTCTTTTCATTCTCTTTACAGTGTTTTGCAATTATTGGAATTTGAATGAAGTCCAATTTACGTTTTTTCCATATTAATGAAGACCATATTAATGGTTTTTTGGACCTGAAAAATGGTTTCAGAGTGGCAAATACTTTCTCTTGGCTTTTCATATGGAAGCATATAGAAGCATTATTGAGGTTCATGATCCATTTCTAGTTAATTTTTATATGGTGTGATGTAGAGATAAAAATTAATTTGTTTTGCATGTGGCTGTGCAATTGCTCCAGACTCAAATTTTGAAAAGACTATTATCTCTCTTCCAATCTTTCTTTGAATCTCTGTTGATAATCAATTTGTCTATATGTGCATATTTTCCCATTTTGTAGATGGATTGTTTTTCTTTTTACTGTTAAGTTTTGAGAGTTCTTTTAATACCTAGGAATGAGTGCTCTGTCACATATGTGGTTGTTAGATATATCCTCTAAGCCTGTAGCTCATTATTTAATCCTCTTAAAAAGGTTTTACAACAAAAATTTTTAGTTTTGACAAGGTCCAATTTGTTGCCTTTCCTTTTATGGATCATGCTTTTGGTGTTACAGTTAATATTTGACCCATCTCTAGGTCTTGAATTTTTTCTCCATCTTCTTTTTTTTTCAATAGATGGGAATACCAGACACCTGACCTGCCTCTTGAGAAATCTGTATGCAGGTCAGGAAGTAACAGTTAGAACTGGACATGGAACAACAGACTGGTTCCAAATAGGAAAAGGAGTACGTCAAGGCTGTATATTGTCACCCTGCTTATTTAACTTATATGCACAGTACATCATGAGAAACGCTGGACTGGAAGAAACACAAGCTGGAATCAAGATTGCCGGGAGAAATATTAATAACCTCAGATATGCAGATGGTACCACCCTTATGGCAGAAAGTGAAGAGGAACTAAAAAGCCTCTTGATGAAAGTGAAAGAGGAGAGTGAAAAAGTTGGCTTAAAGCTCAACATTCAGAAAACGAAGATCATGGCATCTGGTCCCATCACTTCATGGGAAATAGATGGGGAAACAGTGTCAGACTTTATATTTTTGGGCTCCAAAATCACTGCAGATGGTGACTTCAGCCATGAAATTAAAAGACGCTTACTCCTTGGAAGAAAAGTTATGACCAACCTAGATAGCATATTCAAAAGCAGAGAAATTACTTTGCCAACAAAGGTCCGTCTAGTCAAGGCTATGGTTTTTTCTGTGGTCATGTATGGATGTGAGAGTTGGACTGTGAAGAAGGCTGAGCACCGAAGAATTGATGCTTTTGAACTGTGGTGTTGGAGAAGACTCTTGAGAGTCCCTTGGACTGCAAGGAGATCCAACCAGTCCATTCTGAAGGAGATCAGCCCTGAGATTTCTTTGGAGGGAATGATGCTAAAGCTGAAACTCCAGTACTTTGGCCACCTCATGCCAAGAGCTGACTCATTGGAAAAGACTCTGATGCTGGAAGGGATTGGGGGCAGGAGAAGGGGACGACAGAGGATGAGATGGTTGGATGGCATCACTGACTTGATGGACATGAGTCTGAGTAAACTCCAGGAGTTGGTGATGGAGAGGGAGGCCTGGCGTGCTGTGATTCATGGGGTCGCAAAGAGTCCGCCACGACTGATTGACTGTACTGAACTGATACTTTCATATTTTGCTTCTAAATTTATGATCCATTTTGAGTAATTTTTGGTGTTATAAGACACTTTTTATTTGAGCATAATTTAGGTTTATGGAAGAGTTATATACACAGCACAGTTTCACCCAATTTCTACAAATGCGAACATCTTACATTGCCATGGTACGTATTTTGAAACTAAGAAATTAACAAAGATACATTACTATGATTCATGCCATGTAGGGCCACCCAAGATGAACAGGTCATGGTGGGGAATTTGGACTAAATGTGGTCCAATGGAGAAGGGAATGGAAAACCACTTCACTATTGTTGCCGTGAGAACCCCATGAACAGTATGAAAAGGCAAAAAGATAGGACACAGAAAGATGAACTCCCCAGGTCGGTAGATGTTCAATATGCTACTGGAGATCAGTGGAGAAATAATTCCAGAAAGAATGAAGAGAAAGAGCCAAAGCAAAAATAACACACAGCTGTGGATGTGACTGGTGATGGAAGTAAAATCTGATGCTGTAATAAGCAAGATTGCGTAGGAATCTGGAATGTTAGGTCCATGAGTCAAGGCAAATCAGAAGTGGTCAAACAGGAAATGGCAAGAGTGAACATCGACATTTTAGGAATCAATGAACTAAAATGGACTGGAATTTCTGAATTTAACTCAGATGACAATTATATCTACGACTGTGGACCAGAATCCCTTAGAAGAATTGGACTAGTCATCATAGTCAACAAAAGAGTCTGAAATGCAGTACTTGGATGCAATCTCATAAACAATAAAATGATCTCTGTTCATTTCCAAGGCAAACCATTCAATATCACAGTAATCCAGGTCTATTCCCAACCAATATTGCTGAAGAAGTTGAAGTTGTACAGTTCTATGATGGCCTACAAGATCTAGAACTAACACCCAAAAAAAGAAGCCCTTTTCATTATAGGGGACTGGAATGCAAAAAATAGGAAGTCAAGAGATACTTGGAGTAACAGGCAAATTTGGCCTTGGAGTACAAAACGAAGCAAGTCAAAGGCTAACAAAAGTTTTTTTTTTTTTTTTTTTTTTTTCCCCAAGAGAATGCAAAGATCATAGCAAACACCTTCTTTCAACAGCACAAGAGAAGACTCTACACAGGCACATCATCATATGGTCAATACCAAAATCAGATTGATTATATTTGTACTCAAATATGGAGAAGCTCTGTACAGTCAGCAAAAACAAGACTGGGAGCTGACTACGGCTAAGATCATGAATTCCTTATTGCCAAATACAGACTTAAATTGAAGAAAATAGGGAAAATCACTAGACCATTCAGGTATAACCTAAATCAAATCCCTTATGATTATACAGTGGAATTGAGAAATAGATTTAAGGGACTAGATCTGATAGAAAGAGTGACTGAAGAACTACTGACAGAGATTTATGACACTGTAGAGGAGGCAGCAATCAAGACCATCCCGAAGAAAAAGAAATGAAAAAAAAGGCAAAAATAGTTGTTTGAAGAGGCCTTATATATAGGTGAGAAAGGAAGAGAAGCAAAAGGCAAAGGAGAAAAGGAAAGATATACCCATTTGAATGCAGAGCTCCAAAGAATACAAGGAGAGATAGGAAAGCCTTCGTCAGTGATCAAAGCAAAGAAATAGAGTAAAACAATAGAATGGGAAAGACTAGAGATCTCTTGAAGAAAACTAGAGATACCAAGGGAACATTTCCTGCAAAAAGGGGCACAATAAAGGACAGAAATGGTAGGGACCTAACAGAAGCATATAATATTAAGAAGATGTGGCAAGAATACACAGAAGAACTGTACAAAAAAGATCTTCATGACCCAGATAACCACAATGCTTTGATCACTCACCTAGAGCTAGACATCTTGGAATGCAAAGTCAAGTGGGCCTTAGGAGGCATCACAATGAATAAAGCTAGTGGAGGTGATGGAATTCCAGATGAGCTATGTAAAACCCTAAAAGATGATTGTGTGAAAGTGTTGCACTCAATATGCCATCAAATTTGGAAAACTCATCAGTGGTCACAGGACTGAAAAAGTTCAGTTTTCATTCCAATCCCAAAGAAAGGCAATACCAAAGAATGTTCAAACTACCACACAATTGCATGCATCTAACACACTAGCAAAGTAATGCTCAAAATTCTCCAAGCCAGGCTTCAACAATATGTGAACTGTGAACTTCCAGATGTTCAAGCTGGATTTAGAAAAAGCAGAGAAACCAGAGATCAAACTGCCAATATCCATTAGATCATAGAAAAAGCAAGAGAGTTCCAGAAAAAACATCTACTTCTGCTTTACTGACTATGCCAAAGCCTTTGACTGTAAATCACAACAAACTGTGGAAAATTCTGGAAGAGATGGGAATACCAGACTACGTGACCTGCCTCCTGAGAAACCTGTATGCAGTTCAGGAAGCAACAGTTAGAACTGAACATGGAACAACAGACTGGTTCCAAATAGGAAAAGGAGTATGTCAAATCTGTATATTGTCACTCTGCTTGAAGGAACATACCTCAACATAATAAAAGCTATATATGACAAACCCACAGCAAACATTATCCTCAATGGTGAAAAATTGAAAGCATTTCCCCTAAACTCAAGAACAAAACAAATGTGCCCACTCTCACCACTACTATTCAACATAGTTTTGGAAGTTTTGGCCACAGCAATCAGAGCAGAAAAAGAAATAAATAATCCAGATTTGAAAATAAGAAGTTAAACTCTCAGTGTTTGCAGATAACATGATCCTCTAAATAGAAAACCCTAAAGATTCTACTAGAATATCACTAGAGCTAATAAATGAATATAGTATAGTTTCAGGTTATAAAATTAACACACAGAAATCCCTTGCATTCCTACACACTAACAATGGGAAAACAGAAAGAGAATTTAAGGAAACAAATTCACCATTGCACTGAAGAGAATGAAATACTTAGGAATATACTACCTAAAGAGACAAAAGACTTATATATAGAAAACTATAAAACACTGATGAAAGAAATCAAAGAGGACACAAATAGATGGAGAAATATACCATGTTCATGGATTGGAAGAATCAATATAGTGAAAATGAGTATAATACCCAATAGATTCAATGCAATCCCTATCAAGCTACCAATGGTAATTTTCATAGAACTAGAACAAATAATTTTACAGTCTGTATGGAAATACAAAAAATCTCGAATAGCCAAAGCAATCTTGAGAAAGAAGAATGGAAATGGAGCAATCAACATGCCTCACTTCAGGCTATACTATAAAGCTACAGTTATCAAGACAGTATGGTACTGGCACAAAGACAGAAATATAGATCAAAGGAACAAAGTAGAAAACCCAGAGATAAATCCATGCACATATGGACACCTTATCTTTGACAAAGGAGACAAGAATATACAATGGAGAAAAGACAATGTCTTTAATGAGTGGTGCTGGGAAAACTGGTCAACCTCTTGTAAAAGAATGAAACTAGAACACTTTCTAACACCATACACAAAAATAAATTCAAAATGGATTAAAGATCTAAACCTAAGACCAGAAACTATAAAACTCCTAGGGGAAATCATAGGAAAACACTCTCCAACATAAATCACAGCAGGATCCTTTATGAACCTCCTCCCAGAGTAATGGAAATAAAAGCAAAAATAAACAAATGGGACCTAATTATACTTAAAAGCTTTTGCACAACGAAGGAAACTATAAGCGAAGTGAAAAAACAGCCTTCGGAATAGGAGAAAATAATAGCAAACGAAGCAACTGACAAACAATTAATCTCAAAAATATGCAAGCAGCTCCTGTAGCTGAATTCCAGAAAAATAACTGACCCAATCAAAAATATGGGCCAAATAACTAAACAGACATTTCTCCAAAGAAGACATACAGATGGCTAACAAACACATGGAAAGATGCTCAACATCACCCATTATCAGAGAAATGCAAATCAAAACCACAATGAGGTACCATTTCACGCCAGTCAGGATGGCTGCTATCCAAAAGTCTACAAGCAATAAATGCTGGAGAGGATGTGGAGAAAAGGGAACCCTCCTACACTGTTGGTGGGAATGCAAATTAGTACAGCCACTATGGAGAACAGTGTGGAGATTCCTTAAAAAACTGGAAATAGACCTGCCATATGACCCAGCAATCCCACTGCTGGGCATACACAGTGACAAAACCAGAATTGAAAGAGACACGTGTACCCCAATGTTCATTATAGCACTGTTTATAATAGCCAGGACATGGAAGCAACCTAGATGTCCTTTAGCAGATGAATGGATAAGAAAGCCGTGGTACATATACACAATGGAATATTACTCAGCCATTAAAAAGAATACATTTGAATCAGTTCTAATGAGGTGGATGAAACTGGAGCCTATTATACAGAGTAAAGTAAGTCAGAAAGAAAAACAGCAATACAGTATACTAACACATATATATGAAATTTAAAAAGATGGTAATGATAACCCTGTATGTGAGACAGCAAAAGAAACACAGATGTATAAAACAGTCTTTTGGACTCTGTGGGAGAAGGCTAGGGTGGGATGATCTGAGAGAATAGCATTGAAACCTGTATATTTTCATATGTGAAACAGATCACCAGTGCAGGTTCGATGCATGAGACAGGGTGCTTAGGGCTGGTGCACTGGGATGATCCAGAGGGATGCGATGGGCAGGGAGGTGGGAGGGGGGTTCAGGATGGGGAATACATGTAAATCCATGGCTGATTCATGTCAATGTATGCCAAAAACACATACAATATTGTAAAGTAATTAGCCTCCAATTAAAATTAATTGAACACACACACACAGAGCACTAATTCTCCAATAACTTAAATGGAAATAAAGATGATGCACTCTGGGAAAAAAAAAAAAAAAAGAAGTCCTCATTTTGTATAATGAAAGCTATAAAATTTTGCTAAACATCTAAATAAATGGAGAACATCTTACCAATTGGAAGAATCAAAAATGTTAAGATAGAAATACTCTCTAATTGAGCTATAGATTCAATTAAACCCTATTAACAGTCCAAATGTCTTTTGTCCACAGACACTGACAAGATCATTCTAAAATTCCTATGGCAACATAAATGATCTTTACAACCAAAACAATACTTAAAAGAAAAATAGCATTGGAAAACTTACACTGACCAATTTTAAAACTTTCTACAAGGGTGCAGGACTTTCCAGATGGTGCCCGTGGTGAAGAGTCTGACTGCCAATGCAAGAGACATGGTTCGATTTCTAGATCTGGAAGATCTCCTGGAATAGGAAAGTGCAACCCATTCCAGTATTCTTACCTGGAAAATCCTATGGACAGAGGAGCCTGGCAGGCTACAGTCTACAAGATTGCAAGAAGTCAGACATGACTGAACAACTTAACATGCAAGCACAAGGCTACAAGACCATGTTGTACTGGAAAATTGTAGACATATAGATCAAGGGAATAGAACTGCAAGTCCAGAAGTAAACATCTATGGTTACTTGACTTTTGACAGGGGTAACAAGACCATTCAACTGGGAAAGAATAATCTTTTCAGTAAGTTATTCTGAGATGTTTGAATATCCACGTATAAGAGGATTAATATGGACTCTTACATAAGACAAATCCAAAAATTAATGAAAATGATCATTTATGTAAATTAAGTGCTTATAACTATAAAACTAATAGAAAATACTAACAGTAAAATGTTAAACCTTGAGTTAGACAAAGTTTTCTTAGCTATGACACCAAAAGCACGAGATTAAAAAAAAAAAAAAAACTGTAAATTTGCTTTGTCAAGATAAAAACACATTTGTGCTTCAAATGACTTCATTAATAAAATGAAAACACAATTCACACAAGGGGAGAGAGTGTTTTTAAATAATGTATTCAATAAAGAACTTGTATCTGGAATACATTAGAAGACATCTGTCTCATTAAAAACAGGCAAAAAATGTAAATAAAAATTTTAACAAACAGGGCATAGGAACGGCCTAAAATACTTGAAGTGATGCTCAAAATTATTAGTAATTCAGTTCAGTTCAGTTCAGTTGCTCATTCGTATCCAACTGTTTGTGACCCCATGAATCACAGCACACCAGGCCTCCCTGTCCATCACCAACTCCCGGAGTTCACTCAAACTCATGTCCATTCAGTTGGTGATGCCATCCAGCCATCTCATCCTCTGTCATCCCATTCTTCTCCTGCCCCAAATCCCTCCCAGCATCAGGGTCTTTTCCAATGAGTCAACTCTTTGCATCAGATGGCCAAGGTATTGGAGTTTCAGCTTCAGCATCAGTCTGTCCAATGAACACCCAGGACTGATCTCCTTCAGGATGGACTGGTTGGATCTCCTTGCAGTCCAAGGGACTCTCAAGAGTCTTCTCCAACACCACAGTTCAAAAGCATCAATTTTGATATTTGGCAAAACTAATACAATTATGTAAAGTTTAAAAATAAAATAAAATTAAAATTACAAAAAAACAAAAAACAAAACAAAACAAAAATCAACTATTTCTACAAATTAGCAATTAAAAAAAAAAAAAAGCATCAATTCTTCAGCCCTCAGCTTTCTTCACACTCCAACTCTCACATCCATACATGACCACTAGGGAAATGCAAATCAAAACCACAATGACATATAATTTTAGAACTAGCAAAATATGACATATACAAGTCAGATGATAACAAGTATTGCCAAGGATGTAAAGAAACTGAAATGCTCACATATTGCTTGACAGAATGAAAAATGATGCAGCCAATTTGAAAATGGTATAGCAATTTCTTAAAATGTTAAACATTCATTTAGTATTAACCTGGCATATAATTTCACTCCTAGGTATTTACCTCAAAAAATGCAAATGTGTCCAGGCAATGTGGTGAATGAATGAAGAAAATGTGATATAGCCATACACTATAGTATTATTTGGTAATAAACAGGAATGAAGTATCAATATATGCTGCCCCTGGATTAAACTCAAAGACATTATGTCAAATGAAAGCCAGACAGAAAGAAGGCCACATGTTGTGTCATTGCATTTATATGAAATGTACAGAAATGCCAAATCTATAAAGGGAAAAAAGTAGATTAGTAGCTGCATTGGGCTGGGGATGGGAGCAGAAAATTTTGGCAATCAGACATGAGGCATCTTTTGAGGGTGATAGATATGTTCAAAAATTAGACTGCAGTGATAGTTGCCCAGCTTTGTAAATGTATTAAGAATCTTTAAATTATACAGCATTAACATGGTGAATTTTATGGTATTTAAATTATATCTTAATAAAAGTGTTTCTTCTACCAAATTATTTTACCAAAGGTCATCATTCTTTGCTGCATTTTCTTGCATTTACTAACTAAGTGCATTGCTATAATCATCAAATTCCATGTACAATAGTGCAGAGCAACTCAGACTATTACACAACTCATGCTTTAGAGACTGGTTCTTCCTAACCACTCCTTACCCCATGTTATTTAGACCTGGGATGTTCATCTCTATTCTAAAATTCTGATCTTCTCATGGTCAGTTCAGCGTCACATGGCAACTAATACACAGCATTTACCTGTTCCTTGAGTTGAGTTTCAAGTTTCTTGAACTTCAGTTTCATCTGAGACCTTGAGGCATAAAATGACAATTAATGGAATAGGGGTGATTAAGCATAGCTAACATGAAGGATTAGCCTGGATAATCACATCCTGATATATAGATAATTGGCTTTAAAAAGGATGTCAAGAGAACATAATTAAATGTGTATTTTGACTTTGAAGCACATGTGATAATTTAATAGCTTGTTTTTATCTCTTTTCACTTTCCAAGAGGAACTGAATCATCAGAATTAATAGTATCTGTATCCTAGAACTTTTACAAGGTTCAAGTGAGATTATCTATAAATACCCACCAAGCAGTCAGCCTGTCACGTAAGTAGTTTTTAAATTTTAAGAATCATCATTGCTGTTGCTACCTTTGTCCGAATTTAATATTAAATATGGTTAATATCTTTGGTTTACAGAAGAGAAAACTTATAGCTTCTAGAAGGTGAGTGACTTTTTAAATTTCCATATTAAATGATTTGCCTGTAGAATCTCTTTTTATTTCTTTACCTCTATTGACTGTTTTTTTCTATTGACTGTTTTAAATAACAAAATAGCTCCCATTCTCTATCTCAAATGGAGCTAGCTAAAGATATGTAATGAAAATTAGCAGTTGCCTTCCCACCCACACCAACCTTCTGTGCCTCACATTTCTTAAAGTAAGAAATATTAACAATGTGGTATATTTCCTGATTGTTCTCTTAAAATATATATATATGCATGTATGTATTTAAATATACCCAGAAAAGAAAGATTTTTTTTATTGTCTTTTTTTTTTTTTTGTAAATTCAGGATGACTATATGTTACTTTCCAAAATTGGAAGCTGATTATGTGATTAACTTTAGTAAAATTCATAAATAAATTCTAAATAGCATTTATTTAGAATTTAACTATTTTATTTTTAGAGATGGAACCTGAACATTCTAAGCTCCTTCAGTGATCATTTTTTTCTCATATTTGATTTTTTTACTCACTCTGACAAGTCTGTAATGTAGAATTAACAACTATACTATATTTTTATGTGTCTGTGAAGATTAAGCAAGGTAATCCACTTAAAAGCACAAAGTGTACTGCTTGTCAGTTATAGAAGAATTAAGCTGTTCCCTTTCATTTTTAACCACTTGCATTTTCTTTCTACAATGTCTTATTTAAAGGCAGCTATTTGGTCATTTTGAAATAGTAAATAATGTAAGACATAAAGTGTAATAATCTCCTATCACACCCTATATATTTCTCTAGTGCTTTTATAAGCAATACAAATTGTTTAGTGTATATCCCCTGTACTTATCTGTATGCTCGAAAGAAATCCTAATATATATATACACACCCACATATACATGCAAACACTGAAGTATTTGATAAATTTTTTAACAATGGGAAATATTGTATAAATTGATTTTTTCATGTTTCATCACACTATAAAATCTAAGTATATCATAGATGTCTATCTAAGTCAGACTGCTTTATGAATTAATATTATAAATGTTTGAAAATTATAAAATTTAAATGTTAACCCATGTGAACTGAATTTGGGTATATGTTTTAAATGAAGGATTTATGTGTGGTTTTCTGATGGATATCGACTGTACTGCAGCTACCTCTCAGATAAATTGCAATGACTAATGGCTGAGCCAGCAGCAAATTGTCTAAATTATTATGGCTTTGTAGTAGAGTAGCTATTATTCAATTTCTTTTCCTATTTGACTTATTTATTGCTTCTGTGTCATGTATTATCAATTTATTTTTGGAGATTACCATTACCTCACTTCATTAAATTTACAAAAATTAAGTTAGGCTATGTTAGGACTTTTAATTCTAAAATAACTGTAAGTTAATTCAGGAAATATTAACAATTTAACAATATTGAGCCTTTTCTTTTCATATGTGTTTATCATTTTTGAAACTTCTTTTTAAAATCTTTCTGTGAAAGAAATTTTATTCATCTTGTGTCCTTGAAAATACCTGATGTTTATCCCTTTGAATTTTAGATTGTCTTCCATTTTGTTTTTGTTTTTCCATTACCGGTGGGTTAATTTTGCTAATTGGTAAAGCTATTGGTTATTATATAATTCCTGTCTACGTACCTCCTTCCAGAGCAAACTATAAGTTCTCAACATGAATTTCTAGGTCTTCCTAAGTGAGTGATAATAGCTCTCTTCATGAATCACAATTAAAATAATCCTCCACACACATCACCCCCAAAATATGGGCCTTAGGTTCATCTCTCAAACATTTCAGGTAGTACTTATTTGGAGATTATGCCTAATATGGGCCTCTTAAACATTTGATACTCTTCTGTATTTTGGGATCCAGGCTCTCACAAGACAAATTTACAGTGACTTTGGTGCAAAA
Organism: Bos grunniens; assembly: GCF_055505025.1. Lineage (NCBI taxonomy): Eukaryota > Metazoa > Chordata > Mammalia > Artiodactyla > Bovidae > Bos > Bos grunniens. Next base: position 116,693,586 of record NC_141194.1, on the reverse strand, counting down.
TCACCCAGGGTTGTTGACAGCCACCTGAAAGCCAAAGAACATCGAGATGTCAATTTAATAGTGGAACTTAATATTAGCTACTAAATAGATTCATTCCAGTTCCTTATATGTTGGTAAATTTTTTTAACAATTACACAGCTTTAAGTACAAAATTAAGTTTTTAGCAACAAAACTATGTATTAACAAACATTCAAATATATTGCTTTTTTTTTTGTTGCTTTGCTGTTAAAAATACAGGATTAAACATGTCCTCAATTATTTTTTCTATCTTAATAACCCTTAATTACAATAATTGTTCTATTTCAATGTGCCACCTGGTGGGTCAAGAGACCAATTAACTTGGTTGCTGATAGCTTTTCTAAATAGAAAATTTTAAATGTATCACATGTGGTATGGGTAATTAGTGTTTCATACAACTTAAAATAAATAACTGGAATTTGGAAATGATGTATAACATGTAATTTTAGGTAAGTAAAGTGCTAAAGTGTTGGAATTAACTTCTCTGTTGTTATATTATTTATTTTCACATTAAACATTTGATAAATAATCAATGGATTGAGTTGCAGTGGAGAATATATCCTGATACTTTTGTTTAGTTATCCAACTTAGTGGAAGCCTAACTTCAACAATTGAGGCTTTCCAGATGGCTCAGTGGTAAAAGAATCTTCCTGTCAATATAGGAGACGTAGGAAACATCGGTTCGATCCCTGTGTTGGGAAGATTTCTGGGGAAGGATGAGGCAACCCACTTGAGTATTCTTACCTGGGAAATCCTGACGGGCTACAGCTCATGAGATCTTAAGAGTCGAACATAGCAACTAAACAACAACAGCAAACCTTAGCAATTACTAACAGCATTTGAGAATTTCCTGTTATCATTTTCCTCATATATATATATATATATGTATACTCACCCATAATATATAAACATGAAGACATTTTTTACACTTTTTTATTTCACAAAAAGGGAGTCATGATTATACTTGTTTATAAAGCTGCTACTTGTTTTCCTCATTAACAAATGATTAAGGATGTACTTGTTAGTGTATTTTTATTTGGCTTATATTTACAAGTACAGCCTTTAAAAATGTGGGTAATGTATCCATTTAATGGTGAGAAGTGAGTTGCAAGTGTTGAATTTTCCCGTATCCATTTGAGCTATTGCTCCAATGATTCTTTTAATGATTGTGGCTTTATAGTACAGTTTAATGGGTTAAATATTATTCATTGGCATTCTTCATTTGGTTTCTTATATGTATTCACAATTTTTTTTGTATATAGGCTGAAACAATACTATGTCCAATGTCTCAAAAACAAAATTACTTTCAAATTATAATTTGATTAGCTATATTTCAATACATTTTTTCCCATCCAGAATCTATTCCATTTGTGAACATACACACAAAAGGACAGTATTTACTTACAATCAAGATTTTTTTTAATGTTTAAATTTATTCATTGACAACTTTTCTTTTTTTTTTTTGCTGTGGATAGAGTCTTTTACATATTATTTTTAAAAGATTTATTGCTAATAAGTAGGGAAGCCACTGTATTTACTTCCTTAAATGCTTCTCTAACCAAATCATATTACTGACCAAAATTTTTCAGTGGATTTTCTTAGTGTTTTCAGGTGATTAATATTTGTTTCGGACATTGGGATATTAAGACCAAACTACACACTACATCATTGTAATCAGAATGTTTCATTTATAGTGAAACAAGCCAAGCAGAGCTTTGATTTTAGGGCTTATGACAAACAACCTAGTTCAACTTCATATCCCATAGATAACAAAGTCAATTTTTAACAACAAATAAAATGTGCTTTTTAAAAAAATATTTTGGCTCTGCTCTGTGGCTTGTGGGATGTTAGTTCCACATCTGTCATGATAGCACAGAGTCCTAACCACTGGACCACCAGGGAACTACGTCAAATGTGATTATTAAATGTGTACTTTTAATGAAATTTAATTTTGTGATAATAAAACCATTTATGTTTGTTATTACTTTTCAGATTCCAAAAAGCTCTTTGCATATGTTACCTCACTGAATTCTCATGAAAATTCTGTGATACACAATTCACAATGTTTTTATAGCATAAGATTGTTGTGAAGATCAAGGTTGATAATCTACATATAAGCACTAAGCTCTCTGCCAGAAATGTAAGTAAGCATCAAGTGTTAATGATTATCATTATCATCATTTTTCTCATTTGCAAAAACATATTGGATAACTGATCTATGGTATCATTTTTATTGTTTCCCACAATAATTTTCTTTTTTTTTTTTTGCTATTGTCCATCCAACCTGTATTTCCAAAATGGAGAATCAGAATCCTGATTCACTGATGAAAATTTTCTTTGCTTCAAATCCATATTACACTTGATTTTTTAAATTTATTTTTTAATCAGGGGAAAAGTGCTTTACAATGTTGTGTTGGTTTCTGCCCTACAACAATACAAATCAGCCATAATTATACATATATCACCTCCTTCTTGAGCCTCCCCATCCTCCCCCATCCCACCCCTCTAGGTCATCACAGAGTGCCAAGCTGGGATCCCTGTGTTATACAGCAACTTCTCACCAGCTGTATATTTTACAGATGGTAGTATATATTTGTCAATTCTACTTTCTCTATTTTTCCTACTGTCTCCTTCCTTCACTGTGTTCACAAGTCCATTCTCTATATCAGCATCTACATTTCTTCCCTGCAAGTAGGTTCATTAAAACCATTTTTATAGATTCCATACACATGCATTAATATGCTGTATTTGTTTTTCTCTTTCTGACTGACTTCATTCTGTATAACAAGCACTAGGTTCATCCACCTATCTAGAACTGACTCAAATTCAGTATTTTTTATTCCACAATAATTTTCTTAATAACATTGCAAATGATTTTTCACCATTACTAGTGATACCAGGCAATGGAATATAATAATAAAAACAGAAGTAATACCTTCTCCATTACCCTTCATTTCATACTTTTTTAATCAATATTAATTACCTAGTTCATTTTATTCAACAGTTGCCACATTTAGAAATATATATATTATATTCCCAAATTGCATGTATGCAGGCAAGTCATGTACAGAATCAAATAGTGTAATGATACCAACATTTATGTTTCTCTGTCTTGTCAAAGCCCGTGGATAAAGTTTGGCCTTGGTAGCTTCTGAAAACACAAGATCATGTGTGCTTTACTCACTGACGTCAACTCTTGTCCATTAGCTGGAGTAATTTTCCAAGAGAGTGTTTGACCATGGCTACATCCTGATCCTGTGACTCGCTGGAGACCTTGAAACAAAATAGCATTTTACCAAGAAGAATTAATCTTACATAATCCATCTTTTTCATTAAATAACTCACCATGAACTTCCACCTAAGTGAAAGTAATTAACACCTTTTTTAATTTCTAAATTTTTCCAACTCTGAATTTTAATGCCCACAGACTTAGTCTATGTTATAAATTAAAAATATTTCTGTGGATATCTACTTCTGTTAAATACCTATTTTATGCAAGAGCAATTCAACTCTTAATTCAATTTATTGATCTTTGTCAATAATTGAGCCCATAGTGCAAGGTTTTCATTTACTGTGGTGTTACAATACCTTTGAGGACCTAGTGTTTCAAATCCCTGCAATACCCTCTTTGTTTAAGGATTTCATGAAATATTCCACACATCAATTTTAGATACTAATCTTAACATTGGCTTTCCATATTTATAAAAGTGTCACTTTGGGCTTTTGTTGAGAGTTTAGTTAAGTTATTCCACGACATTACTGATTTAGCATCCATTTTGTTCAACCAAATGGCCTGAGGGGGCCTTACATAGACCCTAGTCCCTAATGCAAGTACATGCCCTACATAGTAGTTAGTAAAGTCGTAAGTAAATATAAGTTCCTGATCCAACTTCCCTAAGAGTCCTTGTGATCAGCAGTCTCCCCTCTTATGTGCCGATTAGACAAGACACTTGGGGCTTATCAAAACTCTACTCTTCTGACTTGAACTGATCAATCTAGCCATAACTTGGAAACCGCAAAGCATTCCACCCATGGACCCTAATAAAGGCATGTGCCCCAGGTCCTGTCTCTCCCTCTGCCTTGACCTCCACATGTGACCCCTCGAGGAGTGCCAGGTAATTCATCCAGGACCTGTGAGTAAGAAACTGATCAATTTCAATTTCTGTTGTGATATGACAGTTTGTACTCCACCTAACAAGTATTTAATTTGACAAATTCATGACAGTCTTTTATTCTGGGATGACTTAAAGGAAATCCAAGATCTTTCTGAGACACAGTTTTCTCCTTTCTAATATGCGAAATTGGACATTTTAATTTGTAAATATGTCTATCTAAGTGTGTGTGTGTTGTGTACTTTTAAAGGGGATGTGTACACAAATTTGAGGTATGCTGTGATAATCTGATGGCTTATGTTTCTAAGTTGCTTTTAATCTTCCAAAAGAACTTCCTCATTGACACCTCATGGCAATCCTGTGATGTAGAATTAATAATATTTTCTAAATCATAGGATTGCTGTGAGGATCATGTGAGATTATCCATCGATTAATACTAACACAAATGATCATTATTCTAATTATTTTTATTTTTATTTACTTTTATTTAACTTTATATATTGAAGTAATTTTATATTCAAAAGGGATTGTGAAAATAGTAAAAAGAATTCCTGTGTGCCCTTCATTCAGGTTCCCTTTATGGTAACATCCTATATAACCATAATACATATTATCAAAATTTAGAAATTAACATTAATAGAATACTATTAATTAGACTATAGACTGTATTCAGATGTCATTAGTTACTGCATGCACTCATTTCTCTCTCTCTGTGCAAGTTCTTTGAAATGATGTTACATATATGGATTGTTATAACAACCACTGCGACAAAGATACTGTTTCATCACCACAAAGGAACTCTATCACACACATCACTTTTTAACCCTAACCCACAACCATCCCTAAACTCCGGGAATCTGTTTTCCATCTCTACATTTTTTTCATTTAGATAATATTATATAAATGAAATCATAATGTGTAACATTTTGAGGTTCTATTTTTTTACCTATGTAATAATTTAAACTCCATCTAACTTGTGTACCATAGTTGATTCATTTGTATTGCTGAGTAGCACTCCAACGTTTATATGTGCCACTGTTTGTTTAACCATTCACTAATTGAAGGACATTTGTGTTATTTCCACTTTTTGATTATTATAAGTAGAACAGCTATGAACATTAATGTACAACTCTTTTTGTAGACAAATTTTTATTTTTGTGGGATAAATACTGAAGAAGATGATTGAAGAATTATGTGTATATTTAGTTTTTAAATTATCTACTAAACTATTTTCCAGAGCAGGAGTACCATTTTGCATTCCCCTCAGCAATATATCAGAGATCCAGTTTCTCTGCAGCCTTGCCAACATTTGATATCATCACTGTTTTTTAGTTGAGCTATTCTAATAGTATGTAATATCTTATTGCAGTCTTAATTTGCATTTCCCTCCTGGCTGACAATGTTGAATATCTTTCTGTGTTTTTCATTTGGCCAGCAAAGTGGCATGCAGGATCTCAGTTTCTGGCCAGGGATCCAACCCAGGCCCCCTGCAGTGGAAGCCCAGAGTCTTAACCATAGGATCACCGCCAGAGAATTACTAATACACAATATTTCAGTTGTGCAGGATGAATAAATTCTGAAGATCTAATGTACAGCATGGTGACTATTTAATACTATATTGTAAATTTGAAATTTGCTGAGAGTAAATCTTAATTGTTCTCACAGAAAAAAATGGTAATTATGTGAGGCAACATGTTAATTAACTTGATTGTGGTAGTCATTTCATAGTATATACATATAGCATCACTTTGTACACATTAAATATATATAATTTTTATTTATAATTAAATCTCAATGATGCTAGAAAAAAGTAATATTCCTAAGGTATTTATCAAACATGTCTTTTTCTCTTATTTACTTTCAAAATATCTAGTTATTATTGCTAGAGACACAGAAGAAATCTAGGTTCAGAGAAACTGATGTTCCTTATTACCTCTTCTGATTGCAATTTGCACCCCAGTGTTCTTGTCTTGTGGCAATCATCCTTATACTATACCCTCCCACAACCTACTCAATCCTAAAAAAAAAAAAAAAAAAAGAAGGTGTTGCTGAGACCATCTGGACAGGATATATGACTGAACCCTGTTAAGGCTTCTATATAAACTTTTTAAGATTCAGGCAAGCAGGGACACATACAACAGAGACAAGCCTTGTAGGTAAGTTCCCTCACTTAGTAAACTTGCCACCGACATTCTGATCCATGGGTCGGGAAGATCCCCTGGAGGAGGGCATGGCAACCCACTCCAGTATTCTTGCCTGGAGAATCCCATGGAAAGAGAAGTCTGGCAGGCTACAGTCCATGGAGTTGTGAAGAGTCAGATAAGACTGAGCATGCACATGCACACGCTGGCTAATAAAGATAACTTTCTTTCTTGTCCACTGGATTCATATGTTGACATTGATAAATTGACTACTTAGGTAAATAGTTAAGGCTAGTAATTCTGAAAACTCCTTGAAGAGCCCTGTGGTACTTTGAATGATTTTGGAGTTGTATGAGAGAGAAATAATCACCGACTATGTTCTTTAGGCCACATATCATGTGTGGAGTAGCTGCCACTTTGAAATGATTTGAATTTTTAAGTGATTTTATTTGAGATTTTAAAGGTAATTTAACCATGAGTTCCTTATTCAAAACCAATCTTAATGCATAGTGTTGTCAAAATTATATTCTTGCCTTTTGTTCATATATGTATGCAGTTCTACTTGGTTGAAATTATCTTGGTATAATAATAAAAATTTCTGAATCCATTTAATAACTATGTATAAGAAATAACTGTATTTCTCCTGTCAGCAAAATGTTAGTCTTTCTTTTTTTTTCTTCCCAGTGACCTAGATACACCCAAAGCCTGTGAGAGTTACTCTGAATTTATTTTGTGAAAATCAATATCAGTTTTCCCTTGCCTATTTCTATAGGGAATTTTTTCTCTTTGCCTTCCATCTATCCACAGTAGAAACTTTAGTTAGAGGTAAATAATATGACAAGCTTTCCAGATTCATCTCCTAGAAAAGAAAGGAATTTTTCATATTGGTTCATTACGTTGAGATATTCTATCCTGAGCAAAATCCCAAGCTATCAGTCGGTAGCTGATGTTCAAAATATGTAAAAATAGATTTAAATCATATAGTATGATATTTGTATAAAACACCTTTTTCTCAGTAACTAATCACTGAATCATAATTTGGGTTTGCTAACATACCTAATGATACTTAGTTCCAAAAGATGAGCATAATAATTCCTTGCATTTGTTTAGCACTTTGTAAATTCTAAAGATTCTCAAATCTGACAGCACAACTGGTCCTCATAACCACCCTTTGGGGTACTACAGTGAGTGTACCTGACATTGTATTGGGACATGCAATGTTCATTCCTTAACCCTTTCTCTTTTATATTCTTCTGCAGGGGTTGGCAAAATGAATTATTGGTTTTCCAGTCTCCCCTGCAACCAAGGCTGACTTTGTGCCATGTGTGTGTGTGCTTGCTCAGTTGCTAGGTTGTATCTGACTTTTTTGCAACCCCATGGACAGTAGCCCATCAGTCCGTGGGATTGCCCAGGCAAGAATACTGGAGTGGGTAGCCATCCCCTTCTCCAGGGGATCTTCCTGACTCAGGGATCCAACCTGCATGTCCTGCATTGTAGGCAGATTCTTTACCACAGAGCTACAAGGTCGGGAACCTCTGACTTTGTGGCATAGTTCATGATAAAAAGATGAAAGAAAGAAAAACTTAAGTAGTACTCTGAGAAATAATTTTGATTACTAATGAAAGAAGGACAGATGTCATGGGTGTAGCCTCCTTCCTTTACCCTCCCTGCTCATATCACACACATGTGATGCCTGTGTGTACATGGTGATGTTGGGGAGGAGGAAATTTTCCTCTACCCTTCTGGGTTCTTCTGGCTGATCTAAGATTAACAGGAGAAAATCAAACAAATTTTAGTAACATGTATATATAGGAGGGTGCTTCCAGGTGGCGCTAGTGGTAAAGAACCTGCCTGCCAATGCAGGAGACAGAAGAGAAGGGAGTTCAATTCCTGGGTTGGGAAGATCCCCTAGAGGAGGGCATGGAAACCCACTCCAGTATCCTTGCCTGGAGAATCCCATGGACAGAGGAGCCTGGTAGGCCACAGTCCATGGGGTCACAAAGAGTCGGACATGAATGAAGTGACCTAACAGGCATGAAGGCATACATGGGAGACCCAGGAACACTGATTAACTCACCAAAATGGCTGAAATGTGAACGTGAAGTCGATCAGTTGTGTCTGACTCTTTTTGACCCCATGGACTGTAGCCTGCCAGGTTCCTCCATCCATGGGATTTTCCCTCACCTAAATACCATCTTCAGCTAAAGACTAAAGAGAATGTTGTGATTTGGCACTTCAGAGGGGAGAAAGGTAATTGACATGGAGATGGAAAAGAAGTGTTTGATAAATAAATGTTTGCTGGGCCAGGCATGTAACCAGGAAGGGTTAATTTTGAATTTACATCCTGACCCCGCCCACCTGTGAAAGACTGTGACATTCTTGAATCCTTTGTGTGGAAAATGGCGCAGTTCCTGGTGCATCTCTTCTGCTGCTTACCTGCGCAGCCCAGAAATTCACATTTCGGAGGCTGGAATCACAGAGAGAGATGACATTTTTGTTGACTTGACAGGAGATATTCCATTTCACACCACCCATGAAATGACTAAAAGGAAGTGAAACTAACACATCCCCTTATCTGCAGTTTGTCATTCTGGGAGATATTTGCAGGAATTAAGTGGTCTTTTTCCTTTGTTTCCTCACTCCACCCATCTCTGATATGTAAAAGAATCTGACATACAGGCCCTGACAAGATGGTTACTTTGACATGCTAGCCTGCCATCTTCTCGGTCAGCTGGCTCCCCAATTAAAGTCCCTTGCTTGCCTCAACACCTCATCTCTTGGATTCATTGGCCTGTCGTGTGGCGAGCAGAGCCAGTGAAACACAAAAAGGGATTTTAACAAACGGACATAACTAGGTCTGTCCCTGTCTACACACCTAGGCAGTTAGGGGTAAAGTTCTTCTTGAGTCTTTTAGGACTTGATTGTTTTCAGCTGGAAATAAAGCACAGGCCAAGAGACATTTGGGTGATGCAAGTTTCACTCCCCTATAGTAATGATAGTGAAACACAAAAAAAGAGTAATTCATTTTGAGCACCTGAAAAAATGACTGCAACTGCTGATTTTTGGATTTTTCTTATTGTGAGAGAGAGGATAACTCTTATTTGAACATTGTTATTCAAGTGTTCCATTATTTGCTAATACATTTATAGCTAATGGACTTGACTCATCACCAATTAATAGGTGAGGACAATAAAATTTAAATCAGTTAAATGACATGTCCATTAACATAACAAGAGCAGGGGAATGCTTCTTTAGCTTTCTGTGGATTTTAATATGCTAATACACTTAAAATATTTAAAATGGAATCTTAAGCTAACAAAATGAAAACTGTTATGCTTTTAAAAATAGAGAAAATCTGGAAAAAAGATCTGTTACTCCTAGACTAGAGCACATTACCTTTCTCTGGAGCTTGCTCTGAGCACTCATATTTTCTATCCTTATTAAAAAAACATGGGGATGATAATCATTTCAGAAAATATGGGTATACCTCCCCATATTTAGAGTTCTTATTCTCATTATGAGAAGAAACACCACAGATTATTCCTACCTTCACCAATAATGTACCTATGGATTGTTTCCTGTTCGGGCTATTAAGAACAGTGCTATTATGGGAATTCTTTTCAGTGCCTTCGGGCGTGTGTATACATGCACTTTTGTATGGTATTCACTCAAGAATGGAATTGCTGGACTACAGAGTATGTATGTTTTCAGTTTTATTAAATGAGTCTTATTTTCCAAAGTGCTTATGTTAATTGTGCACTTCCACCCATAGAGTATTAGAATTATATCTTTTTCACCATGGGATATTTTCAGGTTGTAAAAATTTACCATTTTATAGAAGGAATGGCGCTGAAGTCCATAGGGTCACAAAGAGTTGGACACAATGGAGCGACTGAACTGTATTGAAAAATTTACCAGTCTGGAATATGGGTAATGATCTCATACTGTGGGTGTTTTGTTGTTGTTTCTGTTGTTTAGTTTTTAATTCCATAATCATAAATTTAACATTGCAATCAAGCTAAACTTGGAGGGAGATAAGGAAAATATGGAATCCAAAGAACTGCAGTGAGACCACAAAGATTATAGGATATTTCAAGCAGATGGGGGTGAAGGGGTGCTCTCCTGAGCTACAAAAGGAATGGTTTGGTGGCTAAGTAGAATGCAAGTCAAATTTATTAGATTTGTCCACAGTGAGCCGTGGTAATCTTGCTGATCTTGCCATTCCTGGTCCCAAAGCGCTCCATGGCTTCTATAATATTCATGCTGTCTTTCACCTTGCCAACGACCACATGCTTGCCATCCAACCACTCAGTCTTGGCAGTGTAGATGAAAAACTGGGAACTATTTTGTGTTGGGACCAGCATTTGCCATGGACAAGATGCTAGGACTCATATACTTCAGGATGAAATTCTCATCATCAAATTTCTCCCCATAGATGGACTTGCCACCAGTGCCATTGTGGCATGTGAAGCCACTACCCTGGCACATACATCCTGGAATTATTCTGTGAAAGCAGGAACCTTTATAACCATAACCTTTCTCCCCAGTGCTCAGAGTATGAAAGTTTTCTACTCTTTTTGGAACTTGGTCTGCAAACAGTTTAAAGGGGATGCAGCCTAAGGGCTTTCTGTGGATGGTGATGTCCAAAAACATGGTGGATGTGAACTAGGCTGGGCAGTGCAGGAAGCTCAGGGTGGTGGTGTCTGCAAGGTCTCTGTACTGCAGTTTTAATTTATGTTTTCCTAATTACTAATAATGTTGAGCACCATTTCAAATGATCTTTGGACTGTGGAATTCCTGTTTTTAGGGAATTGTTCAAATCTTTTGTTAATTTTTTTATAATGGTCTTTGTTGTCCATCTTTTTCTTATTGATTTGTAAGATTATATAATATGTGTATATATATACATTTGATTCTAATTATTCTCAATAGTTATGTTTTATAAAGTCACCATAAACACTGAATTAGCAAATTATGAACTATGCTCTTAGGAAAAATATAGGATTAGGTTCCTGTAAGTCTCTGATGACATTTTCACCATCTGAAATGCCATTTCTGTTGTATATGATCTTTATCAATGTCCTTTTAAAACAAGCCAGTCTCATCAGCATTGTAAATCTTCTCTTTCCATTATTCTTTTCCTGTACAAGACTTAGTGGATACCTTAAAAATTCTTCCACAACCTTCTGACCTACAGATCTGCCTCATCTACAAGTTCAATGTTTTTCACACATATGGCCTTTTGAAATGTGCAAGCCAATCAGCCAGCCTTTGTCAAGATGGGTTTAACATTTTCCTAACCCTGGGTAATGTGACTGTAAATGTTTTTGGCTTCCAGCCTCACAAGAATGCTGCCCACTCTGCTTTTATTAAGTTGTTATCATCTTATAAACACACAGACTTAGTCACTTTTCCATAGCATCATCACACACTAGAGCTGTTCCTTTAGCACTTTCCTGAGCTGCCTCATGTAAAGATGGGTAAATTTCCTCTTCCTTTTTCTGGATATACCAAATTACTGACTCATTAACTTTGAACCTATGAAATAAAATGGAGTTGTTTACGTCAAGGGGTCTTAGAGCTGGGAGGCCATTACCAAAGTGGATTTTATACATGTCCCAACCATGTGGAACCATGAACTTTTGAACTGGGCCAACCACAAACCTAGGGACACCTGTACTTGTCACAGTGAGGAATTTTACAGCCCTCTGTGGTAATGAACCCACCTGCAACGCAGAAGACATAAGAGACCTGGGTTCGATCCATGGGTTGGGAAGATTCCCTGGAGTAGGGCATGAAATCCACTCCAATATTCTTGCCTGGAGAATCCCATTGACAGAGGAGACTGGCCGGCTACAGTCCATAGAGTTGGAAAGAGTTGGATATGACTGAAGCGACTTAGCATGCATCCAACAGTCTTAGCACTTAATCATGTTAAGCCAATGCTACTGCCTGCCTCTAATTCCAATTAAAATTCCTTATAATACAAACCTCTCTTCTTTGCCTTTAAAAGATCTTTTATTTCCAAGGGAGACACTGGGTTGCAACCAGAATCTGTGTGCACCAATTGCAATTCTTAGATCTCAGATAAATGCTTTCTACTTGATTACTGCCTCATAATGTAGGTTTATTTAGGTTGAGAAACTCATGGCCAACAGCCCAAGCACTGTAATTCATGCCTGAAGAAGCTTATTAATACTCATATTTTCTCTATAAGCCAAATTATAGCTTTCTTAGGAACTCTGGACAGTACTCCAGTGCTGTGCTTAGAGGCCATTTTAAACAGTAAAAACACCAAAAACAAGCAAAAATAGGAAAAAAGATGTGGTAGTAATAGACCTTGAAAGAACAATTGTTTACAGTATGAGAGCTAAAACAAAGTTGCCTTATTCGACTTCACCTGACAGTGTCTTCATTGAAAGACTCACATTCACCACTCAGTGCAGGATCACAATGACCACAAAAGACTGTATAAGTATTGATTTGGGGATCACAAATAAATTTTAGCGAGCAAAGAAATTCACAAGTACCAAATCAAATGATGAGGAGGGACTGTGTATACTGATGTATGTGTGTGTGGTAAAGTCAGGGTTAAGTTTAATTTTTTAATACTTTTTCCCTGTGTATACTCAATTGTCTCCACACCATTTAAGAAAAAAAAAAAAAAAAAAAGGACTTTTCCCTTACTCCTCTGCAGTGCTACTTTTGTCAAAAATCAAATATCTATTTATGCAAGGTTCTATGCATCAACTACAAATTAGCCACTTTCCATGGGCACTTGCCATCTACCTCTACAAGGATTAAGTCTTTTGCCACTGCAGCTGCTGCCCTTCATTCAGGGTGGAGAACAGAAATGAGATGAGGTCCTCTCTGCTGAGTGGGGGTGCGGGGGATTTGGTGTGTGTGTGTGTGTGTGTGTGTGGACTGGCAGGACAGGCCTTCAGATAGATATTTTCAGGAGCCAATTTTATTCATTCTAAGTTGCTTCAGTCGTGTCTGACACTTTGAAACTCCGTGGACTATAGCCCTCCAGGCTCCTCTGTCCATGGGATTCTCCAGGCAAGAATACTTTCTCCAGGGGGCCTTCCCAACCCAGGGATCAGACCTGTGTCTCTTATGTCTCCTGTATTGGCAGGCAGATTCTTCACAATTAATACCACTTGGAAAGCCCCCAGATTCTATGAGCCCAATTCTTGTATTTCCTCATATCTAGAAAAGTACTAAAATCCTTCATCACCATGAAGGATTGTTTACAGTATGAGAGTCACATGTTCCATGTGACTAGCGAAGGCTTCAAGAGACTAGTAGAAACCTCGCGGAGAAATATGTGCTTGACTGCATGTATTCCCTTCACTAAAAATAGCATATATACTGTCCTTCTCCTATACCTCTTCAGAGAAGATTCTCAGAGCTACTTGAGGTGCTATATCTGTGCTGCAGTCCTCATTTTGCCCCAAATAAAATATTACTTTGTCAACAAAGGTCCATCTAGTCAAGGCTATGGTTTTTCCAGTGGTCATGTATGGATGTTAGAGTTGGACTATAAAGAAAGCTGAGCACTGAAGAATTGATTCTTTTGAACTGTGGTGTTGGAGAAGACTCTTGAGAGTCTTTGGACTGCAAGGAGATCCAACCAGTCCACCCTAAAAGACATCAGTCCTGGGTGTTCATTGGAAGGACTGATGTTGAAGCTGAAACTCCAATACTTTGGCCACCTGAGGCAAAGAGCTGACTCATTGGAAAACACCCTGATACTGGGAAAGATTGAGAGCAGGAGGAGAAGGGGACTACAGAGGATGAGATGGTTGGATGGCATCATCGACTCAGTGGACATGGGTTTAGGTGGACTCCGGGAGTTGGTGATGGACAGGGAGGCCTGGCGTGTTGCAATTCATGGGGTCGCAAAGAGTCAGACACGACTGAGCGACTGAATTAATTGACTGAAAACTTAACTTGCAACTGTCATGTTGTGCATTTTTTTTTAAGTTGACATATGTGACACAGTATTTATAATGAAAAATATATGTTTGGTCTTTGTTCTGTTTCTGGCACAGAGCTCCTAAAACACTTGGAATTTTCTATGTGAGGAGAGCCACAGTGGGGTCTTGTTATGTTAATGACTTTTGGAAAGCACTTCGGAATGGCTCAGCTGGTAAAGAAACCACTTGCAATGCAGGAGACCTGGGTTCGATCCCTGGATTGGGAAGATCCCCTGAAGAAGGGGAAGGCTACCCACTCCAGTATTCTGGCCTAGAGAATTCCATGGACTGTATAGTCCATGAGGTTGCAAAGAGTTGGACACAACTGAGTGACTTTCACTTCACTTTCGTGGAGAGCTTGCTAAATGTACTTCTCAATTCCAGTCATTTTTCTCTATATTATTTTGTATTTTTATGTGCAGAATTATATATGATGTGCATTAATGTAGGCCCTTGGTAGTGAAAGTGTGAAGTCCTAACCACTGGACCACCAGGGAGTTCCCTTAAAGGAAGTTTACCTGTAGAAATTTAGCTGAGTCTTTTTATTGTGAACATGTGATTAATTTTATGAAGTAATTTCACTCCATCTGTTTTGACAATCATATGATTTTCCCCTTTTAATATGGTAATATAGTACATTGCATTAATTAAAATTTTAAAGTAAAACAGAACCAGCATTTCTGCAATAACCCTACAATCTAATGCTATATTAATCCTTTTTTCCATTGCTGGTATTTTATAAGGATTTTTGCATGCATATTTTTGAATGAGATTCACATGTAATTTTCCTTTCTTAGACGACTCTTGATAGAGTTTGTTAACAAGCTGATGTTAGACTCATGAGTTGCAAATTGTACCTTCTTATTCTATTATTGGGAATAATAGTTTGTGTAATGCTGGAATTATTGCTTTTTTAAATGTTTGGTAGAATTGCTAGTGAAGCTCTTTGCACCTGTAGCTTTCAATGTAGGAAGATTTTCATTACTAATGCAAATCCTTTTATCACTGGAACTATTCAATTTTAAATTGCTTCTGAGTTATTTCTGGTAAATTATTTTTTGTAGAAATTTATACATTGTATCAAAATTTTAAGTGTATTGGCATAAAGTTGTTCATGATATTCTCTTTTTAATATCTGAAAGGTCTGTGACAATCTTCTGTTGTTCATTCTTAATATGTTTTGGCAGACATTTATGAAATTTTTAGAATAAATTTTAATTTTAATTAATTGTGTGAATACTTTTATTAGAATTGGTTTCTGGAGATTTGCCTTTTTCTTTAGATTTGACTGATTCAGGATATGTTTGTCTGATTCTTCATTTTCCTTGACTGTGTGTTGGTCTCTATGCATTAGACATAGCAGGCACTTCTAGTCTTCATGGACAAGGCTCCCACCAATCAGTCCTGCCAGAAGCTCTACCAGAACCTCTAATAACTCTTTTCCCCTCTCAGGGGAAAATAGGACCTTGGGTTTTTCATGTCCTCACTCTACGCTTAGCAGAAGAATGCATCTACTAGCCCTGTCTGTGTGGTTTCGGCCTCTCCCAGTGCTGTTAGACGGTGCTGGACCTGTTTGAACTCCAGGACTGCTGAGATCAGTTCAGTTCAGTTCAGTTCAGTCGCTCAGTCGTGTCTGACACTTTGCGACTCTATGAACTGCAGCACACCAGGCCTTCCTGTCCATCACAAACTCCTGGTGCTTGTTCAAACTCATGTCCTTTGAGTCAGTGATGGCATCCAACCATCTCATCCTCTGTTTTCCCCTTCTCCTCCCACTTTCAATCTTTCCCAGCATCAGAGTCTTTTCCAATGAATCAGTTCTTCATATCAGGTGAATTGTTTTGCCTTTTTTGTAAGCAAAGCAATTCTTCTCCCTACTTTTGAAACTGAGGAGGCAGTCCAGATGACCCTGAATCATTTTCAGAGTCACTCTCTCTCTTTTTTTTTTTTTTTAAGAATAATGCACATTCTCAGCCATGTGTGGTCCTATCCTGGAAAAGGTAAGAAATTCAACAGTCGTCCTTCATTCTTTCTCATATCCTTCCCTTTCAGTGCAAAAATGTCAGACTTCCTCCTGGAGTAGCTGATGAAGTACACAGTTCATGCTGAAAGTAATTTCCCTATCGAGTGGTCACTTTGCCACACTCTTAGTGTTCTAATTTTTTGTTGCAACATGAATAGTCTGCCAAGTCAAGTGATGCCAAGTGAAAGTTGCTCAGTTGTGTCTGACTCTTTGCATAGACTATACAGTCATGGAATTCTCCAGGCCAGAATACTGGAGTGGGTAGCGTTTCCATTCCCCAGGGGATCTTCCCAACCCAGGGAACCAACCGGGGTCTCCTGCTTTACAGACAGATTCTTTACCAGCTCAGCCACAAAGGAAGCCCAACAATACTGCAGTGGGTATGAATAGTCTGAGAATTTTCCAAATCTTTACATTTTGCTTCCTTTATTAAAAATCAAAGTATAGTTTATTTAAAATGTTGGGTTAGCTTCAGGTGTACGGCAAAATGACTCAATTATTTTTTTTTCTAACTGTATTCCATTATAGTTTATTACAAGATCAGTTCAGTCGCTCAGTCGTGTCCAACACTTTGCGACCCCATGGACTGTAGCACGCCAGGCTTCTTTGTCCATCACCAACTCCTGGAGCCTACTCAAACTCATGTCCATTGTGTCGGTGATGCCATCCAACCATCTCATCCTCTGTTGTCCCCTTCTCCTCCTGCCTTTAATCTTTCCCAGCATCAGGGTCTTTTCCAATGAGTCAGTTCTTCAAATCAGGTAGCCAAATTATTGGAGTTTCAGCTTCAGCATCAGTCTTTCCAATGAATATTCAGGACTGATATCCTTTAGGATGGACAGGTTGCATCTCCTTGCAGTGCAAGGGACTCTCAAGAGTCTTCTCCAACACCACAGTTCAAAAGAATCAATTCTTCCGTGCTCAGCTTTCTTTATAATCCAACTCTCACATCCATACGTGACCACTGGAAAAACCATAGCCTTGACTAGGTGGACCTTTGTTGGTAAAGTAATGTCTCTGCTTTGCAACACACTGTCCAGGCTGGTCATAGCCTTTCTTCCAATGAGCAAGTGTCTTTTAATTTCATGGCTGCAGTCACCATCTGCAGTGATTTTGAAGCCCCCTCCCCCCGACCAAAGAAAGTCTCTCACTGTTTCCATTGTTTCCCCATCTATTTGCCATGAAGTGATGGGACTGGATGTCATGATCTTAGTTTTCTGAATGTTGAGTTTCGAGCCAACTTTTTCACTCTCCTCTTTCACTTTCATCAAGAGGCTCTTTAGTTTTTCTTCACTGCCTGCCATAAAGGTGATGTCATCTGCATATCTTTATTCCAGCTTGTGCTTCTTCCAGTCCAGCATTTCTCATGATGTACTCTGCATATAAGTTAAATAAGCAGGGTGACAATATACAGCCTTGATGTATTCCTTTCCTGATTTGGAACAAGTCTGTTGTTCCATGTCCAGTTCTAACTGTTGCTCTTTTACCTGCATACAGATTTCTCAGGAGGCCGGTCAGGTGGTCTGGTATTCCCATCTCTTTAAGAATTTTACACAGTTTGTTGTGATCCACACAGTCAAAGGCTTTGGTAACCAAAGGCTTTGGTAAATTATTTTGTGTATAGTAATCTGTTTCTCCCCACTTCCTCTCCTATTTGGTGAACATATGTATGTGCGTCTATTTTGTTTTCCATATAGTTTCATTTGTATTATTTTTAGATTCTCTGTATAAGTGATGCCATACAGTATTTGTCTTTTTCTGACTTACATCACTAAGTATAATATTCTCTAGGTCTATCCATGTTGCTGCAAATGGCAATATTTCATTTCTTATTGCTGAGTAATATTCCATTGTGTGTATATGTGTATGTGTGTGTGTGTGTGTGTACACCACATCTTCTTAAGCCTATTGATGGGCACTTGGACTGTTTGCATGTCTTGGCTATTGTAAATAGTGCTGTTGCTTTGAACATTAGGATGCATGAATCTTTTTGAATAAGAGTCTTCATTTTTTCCAGGTATATACCTAGAAGTGGGATTGTTGAATCATTTGGTAACTCAATTTTCAGTTTTTTAAAGGAGCTTCCATACTATTCTCCATAGTGCCTTCACCAATTTACATTCCTACCAAGTATAGGAGGGTTCATTTTTCTCTGCCTCCTCTCCAATATTTATTATTTGTAGGTTTTTTGATGGTAGCCATTCTGACTGGTGTGATTCTTCCTCCTTTTTGCTTAACAATTCTATGTTTAAGTCATTTCTTTCTTCTCAGTTTTTGATATAAGCAGTCAGGAAGAACCATAGCAAATGATTATATTTCAATAATAACAATCTTCCCTTGATGTTTTCAAGACAATGTTTTACAAGTTTACTTTTACTTAATTAGGGTTTTTTGGCAATTAATAAAAACTATTTTTATGATAGCAAATGTTATATATTGTGTCTTGCAAACTCTTAAAAGCCACATGAACCAATCTTGCAAACTATTACATTTGAGATAATTTGTCAAACATGTTAACTGAAGCATGCATACTTGCTGTAGGCATAATCTGTAAAAGGTTTAATTTGTATGCAATATTCAGCATAGTTTAAAGGAGAATCAACCATTTGTAGTTTCCAGTGGATTAACATCACAAATATTAATGTTTTCTCTTTTATCATTGAAATAGTCTCATTTGCTTTCATTAGCATGATTTCTATTTTCTCCTTCACTGACAGTTGTGCAAATTAAAACATTAATTAAAAGAGAATGTAACAGAAGTTTTGAATTTATTAGAGTTTTTAGGGCATTAGGTCTTTCCCTGTAAACAAAATATACACCTGAAATTCTAGAACAATTTGCTCCTATTTCATGGTTGTAGTTCTAGAATTCAATGCTTTAGAAAATTTGTCAATCTCCACAATATTTGGATTTGCTTTAATAATATATTTTTCATAAATGTTTTTTATGAAAAAACAGTTACATATACGGTTACTATATATAACAGTTAATGTACTTTCATGAAAATCTATGAGAAAGTAATCCTGGGGAGAAACATTCTTAAGAAACAGTCTGTCATTAGTTATACTTTGATAAGGAAAGCCCTTCATCCGTGGGTGGAGGCCATCTGGAGCAAGCTGTGACTTCAGAACAAGTAGTTCAGGGTGCCAAATACACAGGCGTCAGTGACTCCATGTCTGAATTGTCCTGAGTCTCATCAGCTCAGGCCGCTGGGGTCCACGATGTCATCTACCACATGGTCCTTGTTGAGCACTGCAGAGGGTTCTCAATGGCTGCTGTGGATTTTGGGGTCCTCCACAGTGCCTCCAGGTCCCAAGGCTAGGGACCAGGGCAGGCTGTGGTAGTGGCCAGAGTGGGTGGGGAGCGTACACTCGGGGCTGGTCAGGGGTTTGGATATAGGCTGACCACGTGCATGCATACAGCTGCAGAGGCTGGATCTGGCTGCCTGTGTGGAGCTCAGGCTCTACAGAAAGGGGAGGGAAGGGAGCGGGAGGGATCCAGGCAGCTGGTGTCTGCAAATGCCAAACCTCTTGGGACCTTGAAAAACTTAGTGGCTAATCTGCAGGAGTTCTGCTGCTGCAGCTCTGCTGGCCCTTGATTTCTGCAGGGTGGTGGGGGGAGGCTGCTGGGGAGGTCTGCAGAGCGGTCAGCTGGTGTCTGTGATGAGGTCCTCAGTGATGAAGGCTGACAGGGTCTGCAGCATCCACAGGCAGCCAGGTCGTCTGCAGAGCAGGCGGTGGAAAACTCCCTCCCTCTGCCGGGCTGATGCTGGTTGTGCATGCCCTTCTTCCCTGTTCCTAAATGTCTCAGCTTTGCTGGGCTCTGGGTAAAGGGACAATGGAGTGAGTCCTTTGACCTGTGCCATGAAAGCCTAGGGAAGTGGGTCACTCGCCTGCTGTCCTTTTCCTGGCAGGGGTAATGGTTGAACCTAGGAGCTCGTTCTTGAGTCTGGGAGCTCGTTCTTCACACTGAGCACTGCTGACTTGGGAAATAGGAAGAAGTGGGCAAAATGAAGCTGTTCTGCTTACCCTTATTGTGCAGTTCCACTCGTGTTTTTTTGGTTCCATGTTCTGGCTGAAGCTCCTGAAGTTCACTGCTGACCTCTCCCACCTGTGTTACCTTTCATGGATAGCTATCTATTAGTAATGTTGATCTTTGAGGGTGGATGGAGGCTAACGTCTCCTATGCCACTATTTTGGTGACACCACTCATTGGTTCCTAGAGATCTTGATGACCTTTCTTCTCTAGACAGTATCATACTGGACCATTGCATTGATGACAATATGCTGATTGCACCTAGTGAGCAAGAAATTGCAACTACACACTAAACTTATTGTTAGAAAGTGAAAGTGTTAGTCACTCCGTCGTATCCAAATCTTTGCAGCCCCATGGTCTGTATCCCAACAAGCCTCTCTATCCATGGAATTCTCCAGGCAATAATACTGGAGTGGGTTGCCATTTCCTTCTCCAGGAATCTTCCCAACCCAAGGATTGAACCTGGGTCTCCTGCATTGTACGCTGATTCTTTACCATCTAAGACACTAGGGAAGCCCTAGTTGTTAAGCTCTACTGTCAAGATAGTTGCGTGTCAGAGAATGGAAGGCAAATCTGACTGAAATTCAGGGCTCTTCTACTTCAGTGAAATGTCTAAGGGTTTGGTGATGTAGACTGTGTGGAGAAATCCCTCTTAAGTTGAAGGATAAGTTATTGCATCTGACCCCTTGGGCAGCCAAATAGAGGCACAACGTCTAATGAGCTGAAACCCATGATCCAGAAGATGAAGTGGTGCCTGAAGTGTCAGTGCAGAGAAGGGTGCTGTTTGAAACCTTCAACAGGCCTTTATAGGTGAATCATGGGGATGAGTTTTAGAATTTTGGCAAAAGGCCCTAGCATCATCAGATAACTATTTTCTTTTTGAGAAACAGCTCTTAGTTTGTCATTGGGCCTAAGTAGAAACTGAATTCTTTATGACGGGACACCAATTTACCAGACAGTTTGAGCTACACGTCATAAACTATGTGTTCTCGGACCCACCAAGCTGTAGATTTGGGTGGACACAGCAGCACTCTATTATCAAATGAAAGTGGAATTCATGTAATTGTGTTTGAGCAGGCCATGAGGTACAAGTAAGTGACATGAAGAAAAGTGAACTCAAAGCTCATGGTCCCTACTCTTAAGTGTACTACCATCTCTCTTCCAGGTTGTGCCTATTACCTATTCAAAGAAAACTAAACAAAATCATGGATGCCAGTTCAGAGAATCAATAACTTGTATCAGAAATATGTGCTACCTCAAAGCTTCTCACATCATCCATGTATGGATGTGAGAGTTAGACTATAAAGAAAACTGAGCACTGAAGAATTGATGCTTTTGAACTGTGGTGTTGGAGAAGATTCTTGAGAGTCCCTTTGACAGCAAGGAAATCCAACCAGTCTATCCCAAAGGAGATCAGTTCTGAATATTCATTGGAAGGACTGATGCTGAAGCTGAAACTCCAATTCTTTTTTTTAAATTTTTTTTATTTTTAGTTTTTATTTTTTAAAGCACAGCATGACTTCATGTATTTAAAAAACATTTCCCCAGCAATTTCTTGGCGGTCCAGTGGTTAGGACTCGGCGCAGGTTCCGTCCTTGGTCCGGGAAATAAGTACACTGCGCGTTCCTGCGTCCGCTCGCCTGCGGCCATGCAGGGAACCTAGGAGTGCGCGGCCCGAGGACTTGAAGAGAAGGCTCTTGTCCTGGGGGGGTGGGGCGGTTGGGGGGCGCCCAGGCTCGCCGCGGGGCTCCCCTCGGTGCGCCAGGCGCTCCAGGTCGGGCCCAGGACCGGCTCTGAGTCATGGCTCGCCCGGCGCATCAGAGCCTCCGCCGCCGGCGGCACCCCTGAAACTCCAATTCTTTGGCAACCTGATATGAAGAGCTGACTCATTGGAAAAGACCCTGATGCTGGGAAAGATTGAAGGCAGGAGGAGAAGGGGATGACAGAGGATGAGATGGTTGGAGGTCATTACTGACTCAATGAACATAAGTTTGAGCAAGCTCCAGGATTTGGTGATGCACAGGGAAACCTGGCCTGCTGCAGTGCATGGGGTTGCAAAGAGACAGACACGACTGACAGACTGAACTGAACTGAACTTAAGCTTTTCTGAACCATCGATAGGGTCAAGTTATGTAGGGCAAGACCCATCAATACAGTATATTAATGCCTATATATGGAATTTAGAAATATGGCAATGATGACCCTATATATGAGATAGCAAAAGAGACATAGATGTAAAGAACAGTCTTTTGGACTCTGTAGGAGAAGGTGAGGGTGAGATGATTTGAGAGAATAACATTGAAACATGTATATTATCATACGTGAAACAGATCACCAACCCAGGTTCGATGCATGAGACAGGGTGCTCAGGGCTGCTGCTCTGGGATGACCCTGAGGGATAGGATTGGGAGGGAGGTGGGAGGGGGGTTCAGGATGGGGAACACATAAACACCCATGGCTAATTCATGTCAATGTATGGAAAAAAAACGCTACAATATTGTAAAGTAATTACCCTCCAATTAAAATAGATAAATTATTTTTTTAAAGAAAATATTTTTTTCATATTTTTGTCTTTATATCTTAAGCAGTGGAAACTTGGAAATTTCCCTCCAACCAGGAAGAATTATTATGCCAAGTGTGAGTATTTACTTGGATTCTCCAGCCCTAGTTCTGAACTATTTTCAGACCCAGAGCTCCTTAGCCAAGAATATTTGTCAATTCTTCTATGGGAGGGAATATTTAGGTCTTTTCCCCAAGGTCCTACACAGGGAATCAAGAAACACACAAAGAAGTTGATGCCTTTGCAAAGACCACTTGCTAATATCTCAGGAAGTTGCTAAAGATGCTTAAAATCAGCACTAATGATGTTTCCATTAAGTTTTCTTAAAGATTATGATTTTATAAAAATAGTTTTGTCTCAACCAGTCTAACACAACTGGCCACTGACACAGATAATTAGGAATTATTAATTATTCCTTAAATTGATCTAAAGTTACTTCTTTGACTTTAGAGCTTCTCATTTCCTCAATGAGATATAGACAAAACACTGGTATGCTTTAAGGTAAGGGGACTTCTTTCTAACTCATGCTTTATATGCCAAGGGAGAAAATTAAATGTCTTTTCAGAACCTAGTTTAAAAACTCTGGGAACAGAATATACATAGAGGCAAAGCAACTCATATATATAAGACAACTATCAATTTTTCAATAGATTTAGTGGCTCTTATTTACCATGTTAATATCACAGCTCTACCTAGTGGTCAAGAGAAGAACTTTTAGTTTCTGTAATAAATCAATCTTCAGTTTAATTCAGTCACTCAGTCGTGTCCGACTCTTTGCGACCCCATGAATTGCAGCAAGCCAGGCCTCCCTGTCCATCACCAACTCCCGGAGTTCACTCAGACTCATGTCCATTGAGTCGGTGATGCCATCCAGCCATCTCATCCTCTGTCGTCCACTTCTCCTCCTGCCCCTAATCCCTCCAAGCATCGGAATATTTTCCAATGAGTCAACTCTTCGCATGAGGTGGCCAAAGTACTGGAGTTTCAGCATTAGCATCATTCCTTCCAAAGAACACCCAGGACTGATCTCCCTTAGAATGGAGTGGTTGGATTTCCTTGCAGTCCAAGGGACTCTCAAGAGTCTTCTCCAACACCACAGTTCAAAAGCATCAATTCTTCGGCCCTCAGCTTTCTTCACAGTCCAACTCTTACATCCATACATGACCACTGGAAAAACCATAGCCTTGACTAGACAGACCTTTGTTGGCAAAGTAATTTCTCTGCTTTTGAATATGCTATCTAGGTTGGTCATAACTTTCCTTCCAAGGAGTAAGTGTCTTTTAATTTCATGGCTATAATCACCATCTGCAGTGATTTTGGAGCCCCCCAAAATAAAGTCTGACACTGTTTCCACTGTTTCCCCATCTAATTCCCATGAAGTGATAGGACCAGATGCCATGATCTTTGTTTTCTGAATGATGAGCTTTAAGCCAACTTTTTCACTCTCCATTTTCACTTTCATCAAGAGGCTTTTTAGTTCCTCTTCACTTTCTGCCATAAGGGTGGTGTCATCTGCATATCTGAGGTTATTGATATTTCTCCTGGCAATCTTGATTCTAGCTTGTGCTTCTTCCAGCCCAGTGTTTCTCATGATGTACTCAGCATATAAGTTAAATAAGCAGGGTGACAATATACAGGCTTGAGTACTCCTTTTCCTATTTGGAACCAGTCTGTTGTTCCATGCCCAGTTTTAACTTTTGCCTCCTGACCTGCATACAGGTTTCTCAAGACGCAGGTCAAATCAATCATAATAAGCCACTAAAAAACAATCCTGTTTTAAATATATGAATATTAATGATAATTCTGTGTTTCAATCATGGAGTTTATTTATTATTATTTTTTGATGCTTAGTGATCTTTTTTATTATTATTATTATTTTTAATTTTATTTTATTTTTAAACTTTACAATATTGTATTGGTTTTGCCAAATATCGAAATGAATCCTTTACTTTGCATATATATATATGCATATATATATGCATATATATAAAGCAGCAGTATAGTTTATGAAACTTTATTGTGTTTGAATTTATTATTACAAATGTAATATTAAAGTAAGTGATTAATTGCATTATAATGATACATTCATTTTCCATTTTGTGGATATACAAAAATACAGATTCATTTTGAGATAACCAACTTTATTTTGCAAGATAGTTTTTAAAACTACTTGGTATTTGACAGTAGAAATGTTAACATTGCTTGGTGGTTTTTTCAGTGTATTGATACTTGAAGAAAATAGCAGGAAGAAGTTATAATTTCTTGAATGAAAGAAAATAGTTTGAACTCAAGTCCAGAACTCAAGAACAGTAATTTGGACAGTGAAAAGTCAATATTAAAATTACTGGTTAAGACAAAAATCAATTACTATTACCTAGTAAGAACCTCTAAATAGGAATAACACATGATGAGGAGCAGCTACCACCATTAGATCTGGGGAGAGTACCAAAGGAAGAATCAGACTTTGAAGACTCTGCTATCCGAGGGTTAAAATTTAAACATCATTGGAGAGTGTGTGGCTTCAGACTACTGGATGGTGGAAGAGTTTGTTCTGGTGTCACAGACTAGAACGGGTTCATAAGCCATTTGATGGCATTCCAGTGAAGTTCTCAGAGGTGCCATGGGCTGGTGCTGAGATGCAGGAAGTTACCTGCTGGGATGCTTGCAGGCTGAAGCTGGTCACAAGAATCTTCCCATTGGGGTGCCAATAAAACCCTCAAGGGTGAGTAACATGGCGTCTTGAACTTGCTGCTGATAACCACAACCATAGATCACCAATTGATTATAAAAGGATATAACTCAGGGACAGCCAGATGGAAGACATGCTTAGGACTGGATATGTGGGAAAGGGTGTGGAACTTCCATGCTCTCTCCAGCTGTGCCATCCACCAACACCTCTACAAGTTTATCACCAGCTCCACCAGCTGTATTTCAATGTTATTTTCACTTACTACTTTTTAGCATTATGCTGGGGTGGGTGAAGGAAGTAAACACTGAAGTCAGATTAAACTTTAGTTTTAGGCATTGCGTTAGAGAAGTCAGACTTTATGTGTGTGACCTTCACACATTCCTCTGCCTGTCCACAGAACAAAATGCTGGTTCTAACAGCTATTCAAGTCTTCCTCCCAGAAATCATGTTTTTTCCCTTCCCTCAAGCTGCAGTGCAATACTATATTATTCTCTTTTTTTAATTTTTTTTAGTTGAAAGATAATTGCTTTATAGACTTTTGTTGTTTTCTGTCAAACCTCAGCATGAATCAACCATAGGTATACATATATCCCCTTCATTATTCTTAGTGATGATAATACTTTCTCAGATAGAACCATATACACATTTTCACTCTCCACCCTCTATGTGTGTGTGTGCTCAGTGGCTTTGTGATCCCGTGGGTTATAGCCCACTGGGTTCTTCTTTCCATGGTATTTCCCAGGCAAGAATACTGGAGGGGTTGCCATTTCCTTCTCCAGGGGATCTTCCTCACCCAGGGATCGAACCAGTATCTCCTGCATTGGCAGCCGGATTCTTTACCACTGAGCCACCTGGGGATACTGTAATTCTAAAATAAGGCAGAAAGCTAAGCATGGTGATAGTTATGCAGTATGTTAAGAGAGGTAGTTGATATTATTAAAACAGCCTGAAATTTGGGGTCACACAGACGTTCATTCAAACCACATTCTGCCTTTTACTAGCTTTGGGAACCTTGCCAAGTGACAAAGATTCTAGCTTCTGTGTCACTAACATGGCTAGCTAATCTCTCCCCTCTGTATTCTTAGTGTTAAGGGCAGCAGAGAGCTAGACCCATGGATTGTAAATTGGCAGAATTTATGTTACCTCAAAACAAGAGTTTGGTTTCCCATGACTAAAAGGTGTTAAAATCAATGACACCAGTGTGTGTTAGCCGCCCAGTTGTGTCAAACTCTTTGCGATCTCATGGACTGCAGCCCACCAGGCATCCCTGTCCCTGAAATTTTCCAGGAAAGAATACTGGAGTGGGTTGCCACGCCCTCCTCCAGGGAATCTTCCCGACCCAGGGATCAAATCTGGGTCTCCCACATTGCAGGTAGATTTCTTACTGTTTGAGCCACAATTTACTTTTCTTTTCTTTTTTTGCTGCTGTAATACATTACCACAAACTTGGTGGCTTTAAACAATAAACATTTATTGGATTGTTCAAAGAGCTTATTCATATTTTTTGTAAGATGTTTCCCAATATTATCTTATAGTTCTGGATGTCAGAAGTCCAAAATGTGTCTTACTGGGTTAAAATAAAAGTGCCAGCAAGATGTGTTCTTCTGGATACTCTAGGAAGAAATCTGTTTCCTTGGTTTTTCCAGGTTCTAGAAGTTACCTCGGAGAAGGCAATGGCACCCCACTCCAGTACTCTTGCTTGGAAAATCCCATGGACGGAGGAGCCTGTTAGGCTGCAATCCATGGGGTCGCTAAGAGTCGGACACGACTGAGCGATTTCACTTTGACTTTTCACTTTCATGCATTGGAGAAGGAAATGGCAGCCCACTCCAGTGTTCTTGCCTGGAGAATCCCAGGGACGGGGGAGCCTGGTGGGCTGCCGTCTATGGGGTCGCACAGAGTCGGACACGATTGAAGTGACTTAGCATAGCATAGCATAGCATAGAAGTTACCTACAATCCTTGGTTCATGGCTTCCCCTCCATCATCAAAGAGCAGTGTGGTATCTTTAAATCTCTCTCTGAGTGACTCTCTTGCTTCTACTTATAAGGAACTTATAACTACCTCAGGCCCAAATAAGACAAGATAATCTTCTCATATCAAAATCCTTAACTTATATCTGCAAAGTCTTTTTTGCTATGTAAATTATTGTATACTCTCTATGTAAATATAATAACATATTCACAGGTTTGGGGGATTAAAATGTACACATCATTGATGGGGGTGGGGGCATTATTGTGTTGGAAAAGTGAAAGTATTAGTCCCTAAGTCATGTCTGACTCTTTGTGACCCCATGGACTGTAGCCTGACATGCTCCTCTGTTCATGGGATTTCCCAAGCAAGAATACTGGAGTGGGTTGCCATTTCCTTCTCCAGGAGATCTTCCTTCTACAGGAGATCTGCCTGACCCAAGGATCAAACCCAGGTCTCCTGCATTGCAGGTAGATTCTTTACTGTCCGAGCCACAAGAGAAGCCCCATTATTGTATCTATCACACTACATATTCTGGAGAAGGAAATGGCAACCCAGTCCAGTATTCTTGCCTGGAAAATCCCATGGATGGAGGAGTCTGGCAGGCTATAGTCCATGGGGTCACAAAGAGTCAGACATGACTGAGCGCCTTCACTTCACTTCACAATACATATAAAACTGGTGGTGGGGGGGGGTAGTGTAAATATGTCCTAGACTATGAAGCAGAGGTGGTTTCATTATGCAATGGTTCCAAAATCTAGCTTTGCTTCACAGACAAGGAAAGATTCCCTCCTTCAAGCCAAATACAGGATTCTGAATTTATCCCAGGTTTCTAGGTGTAGCATCCAGGAAAATGCATTTCCAAGAAGCCTTCTTCTCACATCTCTTTTCTCAAATGTATTTCTAACAACAAATCTGGAAGCCAGCATTTGAGGTCTTTTTAAACCCTCTTCAAATTTTAATGACTTATCATGTCACAACACTGATTCCCAAAACCTGTTAAGTAATTTCCCCATATTGACATGCTACAGAAAAAAATGCTTGTAGTCAAAAATTTCTGAAGCTTTCTTCATAGTTTATTTTGCTCTTGGATTTTAATGATGGATGTTAATACACAAGGGCTCTGAAGATCCTGTGGTACTGAAGTCTGGTTAACTTTATATAACCTAGTTCCCTCAAAATTTGTCTGCAAAATACTTTTCTATTCTTAACAGTAATCGACATCCCAGATTGTGTGTGTTTCTGTGTGGTCAGTCATTCGGTTGTGCCCGACTCTTTGTGACTACATGGACAATAGCCTGCCAGGCTCCACTGTCCACGGGATTTTCCAGGCAAGAATACTGGAGTGTGTTGCCATGCCCTTCTCCAGGGGATCTTCCCTACCTCTCCTGCAATGTAGGTGGATTCTTTTACCACTGAGCCACCAGGGAAGCCCTGTCCCACTGAATATACTTTGGTTAATGTTTCCCTCTGTGCGTGCTAAGTCGCTTCAGTCATGTCCAACTCTTTGTGACCCTATGGACTATAGCCTGTCAGGCTCCTCTGTCCGTGGGATTCTCCAGGCAAGAATACTGGAGTAGGTTGTCATTCCCTTTTCCAAGGAATCTTCCTAATCCAGGGATCGAACCTGCATCTCTTACATAGCCTGCATTGGCAGGTGGGTTCTTTACCACTAGTGCCACCTGGGGGCTTCCCCAGATAGCTCAAACAGTAAAGAATCTGCAATGTGGGAGGTCTCGGTTGGATCCCTGGGTCGGGAAGATCCTGGAGAAAGAAATGGCAACCCACTCCAGTATTCTTGCCTGGAGAATCCCATGGACAGATGAGAATGATGGGCTACAGTCCATGTGCTCACAAAGAGTCGGACACGACTGAGTGACTAAGGCTTTCACTTTCAGTGCCATCTAGAAAGCTAGGATCCAGTGAAAGAGAGATCAAGATTTGTGATTCCAAAAAGGAAGAGAATATAAAGTATGACCATGCTTTGGGAAATGGGCTATGAACATTTCTCAGGAAGCTAGCAATATCAAGTTATATCTGTCTATGCTCTATCTAAAATATAACTTATTTGTTCAAGTAAATAAAATGTTCAACTCCTAACTTGCAGATAAAAACTCTTTGTTGCTAATCTTTTACCTCATTTATTTTGATGCTCAGCTTCTTGACTGTTTAATATTAATTTGAGTTGTGGCAAACAAGCGACAAGCCTGCTTTTTGATGGTAAGAGACAGTATCTTTCCAGGTGGTTTTTACAGAAGAGATTGCTTCAATCTAAAAATATGTCTTGGCACTGGACACATACAATGTTTTATGTTTGTCTCCATAAGATTCTTGATAAAAATTGAAATTGAGATGAGCTGAATATTGAGACTTATGTCAATAAAAGTGTCAGCAGTATTTTTGATGAGGCTTTCCAGATTGCTGACCAAAGAAACATATTCTTAAAATACAAGCTAGTGAACTTTGACCAGAAAAATATTGGGACCAACTGGAAAGTGATATTCTGAATTAGATTGATATCAGGGTACAAAATATTTCAAGTGTAGTTCCTACTAAATTATGAGAATAAAGACAATTAATGTGCAGTGCATAAAAGTTGCAAATACTGAAGCTAGCCTGACCAGGTGAAAATACCCAAGTTCTTTTATTACCAGTTGTATGGCCTTAGGCAAATGGCAGTCTTTGTTCTAGTCTGATCTTACGTAACATGGGGTAACAGTAGTCTCCACATGTAGAATGTTTTTGAAGATTCAATTCGTTGATATATGTACAACAGTGGAGTCCCTGGTTTGTATTAAACCCTAACCTCTGCTATTGTTACTATTAACAGTACTAACCTCTGCTATTGTTCCTATTAACAGTAACACGTTGAAAAGCATATACCAAATAACAGTGTACCCCATGAAGTAATGTAAACATTTTATCTTGGTCTTTGCTTCAGAGAATTATAAATTCCAAATATGTAAATCTTGATCTGATGGGGCTTTGTTAAAACTGGTTATTAACTACATCTTAGAAAATCAATAGCATTTTCTTCCTTCAATCAATGTATTTAAAAATTTATAAAGTCTAAAGGGGCCTGGAGAATCCCAGGAATGGGGGAGCCTGGTGGGCTGCCGTCTATGGGGTCGCACAGAGTTGGACACGACTGAAGCGACTTAGCAGCAGCAGCAGCAAAGAGTTTTAGTTTATAAAACTTTATAAAGTTTATAAAGAGTTGGACATGACTGAGTGACTGAACAACAATAACAAAGGGTTGATTAACAATGTGATAGTTTCAGGTGAACAGTGAAAAGACTCAGCCATACATATACATGTATCCATCCTCCCCCAAACTCCCCTCCCATTAAGGCTGTCACATAACATTGAGCAGAGTTCCATGTGCTTTACAGTAGGTCCTTGTTGGTTATCCATTTTAAATATAGCAGTGTGTACATGCCCATCCCAAATTCCCTAAATCTATCCCTTCCCTTCATCCTTTCTTTGTGACAACCATAAGTTCAGTTCTCTAAGTCTGTGAGTCTCTTTCTGTTTTGTAAGTAAGCTCATTTGTATCCTTCCTTTTTAGATGGATTCCACACTCTTAAATACACACTGAGGAAACCAGAAGGGAAAGAGACACATGTACCCCAATGTTCATCGCAGCACTGTTTATAATAGCCAGGACATGGAAGCAACCTAGATGTCCATCAGCAGATGAATGGATAAGAAAGCTGTGGTACATATACACAATGGAGTATTACTCAGCCATTAAAAAGAAAACATTTGAATCAGTTCTAATGAGATGGATGAAACTGGAGCCTATTATACAGAGTGAAGTAAGCCAGAAGGAAAAACACCAATACAGTATAATAACGCATATATATGGAATTTAGAAAGATGGTAACAATAACCCTGTGTACAAGACAGCAAAAGAGACACTGATGTATAGAACAGTCTTATGGACTCTATGGGAGAGGGAGAGGGTGGGAAGATTTGGGAGAATGGCACTGAAACATGTAAAATATCATGTATGAAATGAGATGCCAGTCCAGGTTCGATGCACCATACTGGATGCTTGGGGCTAGTGCACTGGGACGACCCAGAAGGATGGTATGGGGAGGGAGGAGGGAGGAGGGTTCAGGATGGGGAACACATGTATACCTGTGGCGGATTCATTTTGATATTTGGCAAAACTAATACAAATATGTAAAGTTTAAAAATAAAATTAAATTAAATATTAAAAAAATAAAAATAAAATGTTGCCTCTTGGTTTAGCTAATAGTAATGATCAAATAGCTTTTAAATGTCTCACTTCCTGTTTGTAACACTGTATGTTCAGTTCAGTTCTGTTCAGTCTCTCAGCTATGTCCAACTCTCTGTCACCCTGTGGACTGCAGCACTCCAGGCTTCCCTGTCCATCACCAATTCAATTCCCGGAGCTTGCTCAGACTCATGTCCATTGAGTCGGTGATGCCACGCAACCATCTCATCCTCTGTTGTCCCCTTATCTTCCTGTCTTTAATCTTTCCCAGCATCAGGGTCTTTTCCAATGAGTCAGTTCTTTGCATCAAGTGGCCAAAGTATTGGAGCTTCAGCTTCAGCATCAGTCCTTCCAATGAAAATTCAGGACTGATTTCCTTTACGATTGACTGTGTTGTATGTATTGTATTGATTGTATTGCATGTTCAGCTATCACCAAGTCTTCTTTATAAACAATCAGGCAACTTCTCAGGTGTGTGCTTTTGGATATTTGTTTATAGCCCTTATATGCATTCCTACATTATAATTTTAAGTTTTGTGGAAATGTTCCTTGATCCTCTATGATATGGATTTCATCACCTCATCAGCTATTGTGTGCTCAGTTGTATCCATCTCTTTCTGACCCCATGACTGTAGCCCACCAGGCTCCTCTGCCCATGGAATTTTCAGCTGTAACTCAACTCCATCAATTCTCTGCTGAAGAAAAAAAAAAAGTTTTATGGGAAGTGTTCCCTTTTGTGATTGGTCAGGTCATTCTGCTTTAATTCACATAGTCCCATGATATTTTTCTCTCTTTATCACAATGACCATTATTGTAGGGGGTCCTTTAATGCCTCACTAATCCTCTGTATTGAAAGCCCACCAAGAGCACAAATTGTGTCTGTTTTCTGTGACTTTTCTTCCTTTTTTTTTTTTATAGGATCCCCTTGTATGGGTTGATTTCACTCCTATTTCCCTTTGTTATTAACTGATCACTCTTGATACTACTTTGTGGTCTTTTATTTCTTTTCATTCTAATGCATACTCTATCAATTTCATTTGACTCAAAAAAAAAAAAAAAAGAATAGAGCAGAAAGATATCCTGTTTGGAAAGAGAAGAGAGTCAGTTATCAATTAGGAGAAGTCATTATTTATTGTCAAATTTCATTAATGCCAAAGCTAAAACTGAAGGGGAAATTCTGGGGAAAATTTGAATCGAGTTTTAAAATAGCATTTTAAAATGAAATAGCTATTTTTAGCAGACTTCTACTAGTAGACATTTAAGTTATCTGTAATGTAACAATGTTTCTATTTTCATCTTTATTCCTATGTCTTTATCTATATGTACAAGCATGTCCCCAAAAGGAATTACTGGTAACAGTTTCACTGGGTCACAAAGGACATACATTATAGGTTTTGAAACATATTTCCA
The DNA here is from genome assembly GCF_055505025.1 of Bos grunniens. Taxonomy (NCBI): domain Eukaryota; kingdom Metazoa; phylum Chordata; class Mammalia; order Artiodactyla; family Bovidae; genus Bos; species Bos grunniens. Next base: position 116,660,406 of record NC_141194.1, on the reverse strand, counting down.
AATTACATTTGATGAGTGTACATAAATTGTTACTCACATAATTAAGGCATAAGTATTAATATATGGTGGTTCAGCAGTAAAGAATTCGCCTGCAATTCAGGAGACCCAGGTTCAATCCCTGGGTCAGGAAGATCCCCTGAAGAAGGAAATGGCAATCCACTCTAGTATTCTTGCCTAGGAAATCACATGGATAGAGGAACTTGGCAGGCTATAGTCTATAGAGTTTCAGGAGTCGAACACAATTTACCGACTAAATCACCACCACATATATACATATTATGAAGTTTCTATGATATCCTCTGTATTACATGATTAAATACATTCACATAGGAAAAAAGTTTCATTTAATTCAGCAAGTACTTAGTCTATATAATGCTTGTCCTCAGGAAACTTTAAGTGTTAGAAAAGACAGGTACAAAAATGTCAAGAGTAAGAGGTATCCTGTGATAAATGCTGAGATGTATCTTTTATCTGAGTTGGAGAGTTTAGGAAATGGACTAACATTGGACCTCCATGGTTACACTGCAATGTGTTTAGTTCATCCTCCAAATGCCCTCAATTTTCTCTAAAAACATCAGGAGGAAGAAAGTAAAAGTAGACCTTGCAGCCTATTTTAACCTATGATTGCAGTCTCTAAAATAGTTTCTAAACTAGACTCCTCCTCCTCCCAGCCCCCTACTCCCCACCTCCCGACTTCAGGAAGTTGAAATGCGGCACAAAGCATCTGTCTCCTTTTTAGTTTTTCTTCAGTTACTGAAGTGCGGGTTTCAACCTGGGCAGGATGGAGCAGGTTGTTTGTGAAAACAACAGAAGAATAAGTGCTTTCTCAAATATAACTTCAGTCTAAAAATAGATAATAGCTATTTTATTTGCCATTTACACCCACCAGCGTTTCTTCTTGTTTGTTTAGCTCCATTCTGCCTTTGTGATGCAGGAGCGAAAAGAGCCAGGTCAATGAAGGACAAGACCTCCACGTAGTCAACCCAGCTGCTAGTGCAGAGCACATACAGCCTCTAGCCAATCTCGAGAGGGATCAGTCCATGGATCCCCACAAGGGACAGACCATTTCTCAGCAGGTGGTGGCCACAAGACCCCATTTGACTTTCTGTCCTCCCAGAGAAGTCCTAGATATAGGATGCCGAAGGTGATGAAGCTGCCTCTAAATTAGTTCTCTACCTTCGGTGAATAACGAATTATCCTGTGGGGAAATTCTCTATTTCCTTTGCTGCTTCTAAAGAACAGACTGTTCATTATCCTCCTATGAAATACAAATTAACCTGTTAAGGAGCATGTCTTCAGGCAGTGTGCTCTTTCAGCCTCAGAAAAGGACTGAGGGAGGCCTGGCAAGGTTCTCCACTGCCTGTTACACAAAAGGAAACACCTTTTCAGCCAATGAAATTCTCAGCCATGTTCAAGGGAGACAGAGTCCCACTGACATGGACTGTCAACTTCCTTCTTTCCCAACTCAAAATGTACCCAATCTTTCTTTTCTACTTCAGAAAAATGAGTTCATTTTTCTGTTCTGAGAGAGACCCCTACACTTGTGCTTGGTCTTTTTTTTTTTTTTTTCGGCTGTCTCACCAAAGAGATAGGGAGAAGACCTCTGACCAAGTCTATATCTTCTGTTTTGTAGACTGTCCAATTCTATTATTTTCTTTTGCACAATTCTATTATTTTCTTTTGCTCTTTTGATTTATTCCTGAAAAAAGTTATTTCTTATAATTTTCCTGGCAAAGGCTCTTCTGTAGGCTGCTATCAATGTCAAGTTTGGTTCAGTTCATCACACTACTGGATCCAAGTGCAGGACAAGGCTTTAGTGTGCCTTCCATAAAACCTTGCCTAGGGGATGGAGTGGGGGTGTGTCATCAAGAAAGTAACGCTGTCTTTACCAGGCTCTTGATTTCAGTTGTTGGATCTCATTCCTTTCATAAGTGTGTTATAGAGAAAACGTGTGTGTTTTACCTGCTATGTTAATCAAATATTCTAGGCTTTGTGGAAGCATGTGCTTGTGCCTTGCAGACCAGAGTACGGTACTTTCTGTATGTGATTCTCTATTATGTTTGCCTCAGAATCAAATAATGTCTGTAATTGTATCCCAGGAAAGAAGGAGCCTTCCCATATGCTCAGGCTATGCAGTAGTTACCAAGGAAAATATATTGTTTTTCTTTCTCCTTTCTCCTCTAACACATGTAAAAGTAGGCTCTTGGATTCAGGGTAAGGAAGTAGACCATTTTTGCTGTTTTCTGGTAGCTGGTTCAATAGTCAGAGAAAGAGCTTTGAGGATGGAATAAGGAAAATGATTCCTTCTGGGTATGTGCTAAGGTTCAGGTAAACAACTACCACTTCCCCTGTCTTTAAAAATCCAATATATCAAATAAGAAGATGATAATTAAATATACACACTAACTTCTACTATGGCTGCTTGATTTCCTCCTGGTTCCTGGGTTCCTGTCCCCCATCTTCAAGGAGATGGGAGACAGACAATAAATGGTTAGATACTAATAAGTTCTATGGATTAAAAAAAGGGGAAAAAAAAGGGTGTGCAAAGGATTTGCAAGTTGCAGATTTCAATAGAGTAGTAGCCAAGGCCTTACAAAGAAGGTGTTATTTGATCACAGTCATGAAAAAGATGAGGAAAATGTGCAATCTCTTGTTTATCTGTGTACCCTTGAGCAGCTTACCAACCTCTCTGAGCCTTAGTTTCCTCATTTGTGATTTGAATATAAGAGCTACCTAGCAGAGTTATTTTAGAACTAAAAGAGAGGATGTTAGTTAAGTACCTGCCACACAGTAGATGATTCAGAGATGGTAGCTTTATTACAAATGAATTGCTTTCAGTAAGTCTTGTCAGGTTGAATGTTTCCTAAGATGAATTAAGGGGACTTATTGTTTTCTTTATATTCCTTTTGATATTAGTTAAATTTTGTTAACTTTCTCTCTTGGCTTCTGAATTTGAAAGGTGGCAAGTTGTTTAGAAGCTTTGAAAATGTGATTTCCAATAACCAGTTATATTGTTTGCTGAGTTAATGGGACTTAATGAGTGAATTATAATTGTCAGCCAGCTCCCTCAAGTTTGTTACTTCCAATGGAACAGCGGTGAAAGAAGAAGTTAATAGAAAGCTTCCCAAAAGTTTCTATGAGATAGAAAGAGCAGAAAACATGAAAATGGCTTCCAGGAGATTGAAACATGACCCAGCTATAAATATACATTTGCAAAATCAATCTAGGATAATAGCTCTTTGTTCTAAATGCCAGAGTTATTTTGCACAGTTCCAGCAAGAAAAAGAAATTGAAATGTTACAAGAAACAAAATAGTCAAACATAATTATGACTGGGAAATGAATCAAATAGAAATATTTCCCAGTCTGAATATTGATATGTTAAACAGTAATAATGCATTCCTGTCCAAGGAGACAATTCATCAAGTTAAAGAGCCAGATTTTCCTGGAAGAATTTGCAGTGATTTAAATGTGGAGTTTTTTCCTGAAGTTCTTCAAAAATTTAACTGTTACTAAATACCTGGCATTTGTCTTAGTAACTTGACAAGAAAATGTGATTTACTGTTATTCAAGAAACTCCAGGATAGGAATAAAAGGTGGAGGTGAGGGTGGGGGTAGAAAATGGAGGGGGAATGGTTACAGGACAGTGAAATGTCAGGGTTCCAATCACATTGATCCCAGTTTTCACTCACTCCCTTTTTGGGCAAGTCATGACTATAAACTTAATGTACTACAGAAATTTCCTACAGGATAACTTCAATGAAAGAATGCAGTTTTGCAGCAGGGCAAGATTGTGTGTTCTGGAAGAATTAACCTCTAGAACTGGTTACTTTCATGCAATTTGCCCATTCTCACTTTCTTGAAACAGTTTTAGCTTGCCTAAAACAGTCCCTCTGATATTTCCTCCACCCACAATAAGGATTCTTTCTTACCCTCATCTGTTTCCTCTGTGTCCTCATCCAAACATCTTAATGATGAGGAAAATCAAGAAAGTCCTTGAACCTATGTTCTCCTCTATCTGCACTTAATCTTAGGTAATTTATTCAGCCTCATGATTGAATTTACATCTATAAACTTAGTACCTCTCACCCAACTTCTCTCCTGGATCCAGGCATTCACATGCAACTGTCTGCATCTCCCCGTATATGTCTAACTGGCATCTCAAACTTAGTGTATCCAAAACTAAGCTCCCAATTCCTGCTCTAATCCTTCTCCATCTCAGTTCAGTTCAGTTCAGTTCAGTCGCTCAGTCATGTCCGACTCTTTGAGACCCCACGAATCGCAGCACGCCAGGCCTCCCTGTCCATTAAATGCCAATTCCATATTTCCAGGTGCATAGGGCAAAAAAAGAGTGTTATTCTTGGCTTCTCTCATTCTCTTATACCTTATAATAAATCCAATAAATTCCACCACCTATACTTTTCAAAGGATACTTTCCTTGGAGAAAGAAATGGCAACCCACTCCAGTAATCTTGCCTGGAAAATTCCGTGGACTGAGGAGCTTGGTAGGCTACAGTCCACGGGGTTGCAAAGAGTCGGACATGATTGAGTGACTTCACTTCACTTCTTCATGTCTTTTATCAGGGTTTATCTTATCAGAGAGACTGTATCCACCTCATTAAAAATAGTAACCCCTGGAGACGCTCCCCATCCTTGTTATCTTGCTTTATTTTTCTTCAGAGCACTTACACTGTCTGACATATTAGAGCCTGCATTCACTTACTTTTAAATCACATACCCATCATTTAATTATATGTATTAATGTATGTGTATACACACACAAACACCATTAGAAACTATGGGAGAGGCATGAAACAGATTCTTCTTCACAGTACTCAGAACAAAACAACTCTGCTGATGCCTTGATCTTGGACTTCTGATCTCTAGGACTATGAAGAAGTACTTTTTTTAAAAAATTATTTTTGGCTGTCCTGGGTCTTCATTACTGCACGGGTTGGGGCAGCACTAGTTGCTGTGAGTGAGGGCTATGCTCTAGTTGTGGGGTGTGGGCTTCTCATTGTGGTGGCTTCTCTTGTGGAGCATGGCTCTTGGGTGTATGGGCTTCGGTAGTTGTGATTCCTGGGCTCTAAAGCATGGGCTCAGTAGCTGTGGTGCACAGGTTTAGTTGATCTGCAGCATGTGGGATATTCCCAGATCTGGGATTGAACTTATGTCTCCTGTATTGGCAGGAGGATTCTTTACCTCTGAACCACCAGGGAAGCCTGAAACAACCCTTTGTGAAGGCAGACTTAGTAAACTAATACACTGCCTTTTGTCATAATGAGAAAGTCCCTTTCTATTCCTGTTTCCTGGTCTTTTCTTTATCATGAAAGGGTGATAAGCTTTGTCAAATGCCTTTCTACATCAAATGAGATAATCGTGTACATTTTCCCCCTTTGCTCTATTAATATGGTATATTACATCGATCGATTTTTCTTTTGTTGACCCATCCTTGCATCCCTGGGATCAATTCCACTTGTTCATGGTGTATAATCCTTTTAATATGCTGTTAGATTTGGTTTGTTAGTATTTTATTGAGGATTTGGCATCTTTATTCCTAAGGGATATTTGGTCGGTGATTTTCTTTTCTTGTGATATCGTTATCTGCCTTTAGTATCAGAGTAATGCTGGCCTCATGGGCTTCCCAGGTGGTGCTATTGGTAAAGAACCCGTCTGCCAATGCAGGAGATGTAAGAGACATGGGTTTGAGCCCTGGCTTGGGAAGATCCTCTGGAGAAGGAAATGGCAACCCACTCCAGTATTCTTGCCTGGGAAATCCCACGGATAGAGGAGCCTGGTGGGCTATAGTCCATGGGGGTTGCAAAGAGTTGGACAAAACTGAAATGATTTACCATGCACACGTTCAATGCTGGCCTCATAGAATGAGTCAGGAAGTATTCCTTCCTCTTCTATTTCTTGCAGGCATTTGAAAAAGATTGTTGTTAATTTTGCTTTGTTTGGTAGAATTCAACAGTGAAGCTATCTGGTCCTTACTTTGTTGGGAGAGTTTTGATTACTGATTCAATCTCTTGTTGTAGGTCTGTTGAGGTCTTCCATTTCTTCTTGAATCAGTTTAGATAATTTGTATATTTTAGGAATTTGTCTGTTTCAATCAGGTTATCTAATTTTTTGATGTAAGATTATGCATAGTCTTCTCTTATAATCCTTCATATATATGACTGTTAGTTATGTCCCTAATGCATTTCTGAATTTAGTAATTTTCATCTCCTCTCTCTCTCTTTTTCTTTGTCAGCCTGATTAAAAGTTGGTCAATTTTGGTGATCTTTCTAAAGATTCAACTTTTGGTTTTGTTCATTATCCCTATTGTTTTACTATTCTCTATTTTACTTATCTCCACCCTAATGTTTCTCATTTTTTTTCCTCCTGCTAGCTCTAGATTTACTTTGCTCTTCTTTTTCTAGTTCCTCCATATGTAAAATTAGTTTATAGATTGGCATTGACAGCTGTAAAATCTCCATTGACCACTGCATTTACTGCATTCCATACACTTTGGCATGTTTGTTTTCATTCTCATTAATCTCTAAGTATTTCAATTTTCCCTTGTGATTTCTATCTTGACCAACTGGTTATTTAGGAGTGTATTGTTCTTACTATCCTAACTAGACTGTAACTCTTTGTGTCTTATAACTTCTCAGTAGCCAGTACAGTTCTCAGTGCAATAAATACTCAATATTCATTTTTTAAAAAGGAAGGTGGTGTTCAAATTCCACATACTGTGGATTTTCAAAGTTGGTTTCCCACCCAGTGAACTTTAGTTTCATTCCATTGAGATCAGAGAAGATATTTTGTATGATTTCAAGCTTTTAAAATGTACTGAGATTTGTTTTGTGGAGTAATATATAGCCTATCCTAGAGAATATTCCACGTGCACATCCAAGAAATGCATATTCTCCTGTTAGGTAATTTTGCTTCATCTTCTAAAGTTCTCTTACAGGTCTTCAAATGGTTTATTCATAAAAAGTAGCAAGTTAAAAGTTTTTTAGTGTGAATTTTTCTTTCATTTGCCTTCTCCAGTGAAGAACCATACACAGGATCTAGAATGTTTTTGTCTTTAGAGTTCTTCAGATGTTGCTCTATCATCATTTAGTTTGGGGATTTGTATAGAATTTTGATTTAATTCATTCACCACATTTATTTTAACCACATTCATTGCAGGTTTTAGTATTTCACTTTTGATGGTCAAGAATAGAGCCCCCTGAGGGATAGTAACAGTTGCTTTGTTGCTCATTTCACAGTTATATTATGTATGGTTAGCAAGCATACCATTTCCCATAGCTATGTTTTCCCTTACTTTTAAAGTAGCTTTTATTTTTTAGAACAGTTTTAGTTTCACAGCAAAATTGAACAGAAGTTACAGAGATTGCATATACACCTTCTGCTCCCTCACATGCAGAACCTCTCCCACTATCAACATCTCTCACCAGAGTGGTATACTTTGTTAGTTAGTGTTAGTGAGTTAGTTGCTCAGTCATGCCTGACTCTTTGGGACCCCATGGACTGTAGCCTGCCAGGCTCCTCTGTCCATGGGGTTCTCCAGGCAAGAATACTGGAGTGGGTTGCCATTCCCGTCTCAAAGGGATTTTCCTGACCCAAGGATGAACGCTGGTTTCCTGCATTTCAGGCAGATTCTTTACCATCTGAGCCACCAGGGAAGCTAAGTTGAACCTTCTTTGATGCATCACCGTCAACTAGAGTCCACAGTTTACAGTTGTGTACATTTAGACAAATTTATAATGACATGACTAACATGACTTTCATCAGTAGAATATCATACAGTGTAGTTTCACTGCCCTAAAAATTCTTAGTTCTCCATCTATACATAGCTTCCTCCCCCCACCCCAGCACTGGGAAACCACTGATACTTTTTGATTTTACTTTTACCAGAATGTCATATAGTAGAAATCTTATAGTATGTAAAATTTTCGTAAGGGTTTCTTTCACATAGTAATGTATATTGAAGATTACCCCTTGTCTTTTCATGGCTTTATAGCTTATTTCCTTTTAGTGTTGAATAATATCTTATCATCTGGATGAACCACAGTTTGCTTATCCATTTACCTACTGAGGAACATTTTGCCATGCAAGTGACAAATAGGATTTTATATAACAGAACACTTATAACTTAGACCAAGAATATAGAATAAGGATGTGTGTATGCTCAGTTGCTTCAGTCATGTCCAACTCTTTGTGACCCCATGGACTGTAGCCTGCCAGGATCTTCTGTCCATGGAATTTTCCAGGCAAGAATACTGGTGTGGGTTGACATTCTTTACCACTGAGCCACTAAGGAAGCCCTGAGGGACATCTTCGTTGCTTCCAAGTGTTGGTAATTATGAACAAAGCTGCTGGAAATATCTGAGTGCAGGGTGTTGTGTGGACTTGTTTTCAACTCCTTTGGCTAAATAACAAGAGGCATGATTACTGGATCATGTGTTCAGTATGTTTGGCCAAGAAATGGCCAAACTGTCTTCTAAAGTAGCCATATCATTTTCCATTCCCACCAGCCATGAAAGAGAATTCTTGTTGTTGCACATCCTCGCTAGTATTTGCCATTATCAGTGTTCCAGATTTTAGTCATTTTAATAGGTATGTAGTGGTATCTTGGGCTTTCCCATTGGGTCAGCAGTAAAGAATCTGCCTGCCAAGGCAGGAGACATGGGTTCATTTCCTGGGTTGGGAAGATCCCTGGAGAAGAACATGGCAACCCACTCCAGTGTTCTTGCCTGGAAAATCCCATGGACAGAGAAGCCTGGCAGGCTACAGCCCATGGGGTCACAAAAGTGTCAGACACAACTGAGTGACTAAGCAACAGCAAGTGATGTCTTACTGTTTTAATTTGCATTTCCTTGGTGATACAGGTTGTGAAGTAGCTTTTCATGTGCTTATTTGACATCTCTGTATCTTCTTCAGTGAAGTGCCTGTTAAGGTCTTTGGCTCCCTTTTAAACTGGGTTGTTGGAGGGCGGTCCTAAGATGGTGGAGGGATAGGAAGGGGAGACCACTTTCTCCTCCACAAATTCATCAAAAGGTCATTTGAACGCTGAGCAAATACCACAAAACAACTTCTGAACACTGATGGAGAACACTAGGTACCCAGAAAGGCAGCCCACTGTCTTCAAAAGGAGGTAGGACAAAATATAAAAGATAAAAAGAGAGACAAAAGAGTTAGGGATGGAGATCCATCCCGGGGAGGGAGTCTTAAAAGAGAAGTTTTCAAACACCAGGAAAGCCTCTCATCTCACTGGTGGGTCTGTGGAGAGTTTTGGAATCTGAGAGGGCAACATAACCAGGAGGAAATAAATAAATAAAACCCACAGATTATGTGCCTAGCTGCAACTCCCAGCAGAAAAGTAGCCCAGATGCTCGTGTCCACCAACAGCAAGCGGGGGCTGAACAGGGAGGTTCGGGCTGCATTGCTTAGGGTAAGGACTGGGCCTGAATGCCCTGAGGGCAATCTGAGGGAGCTAACATGAGATAGCAACCCAAACCATGGGACAGCCAGAGAGAAAAAAAAAAAAAAAAGAGGAAAGAAAGAGAGAGAACTTTCCCATGAAAAGATCAAACTTAAGGCACTGCTGGGCCTGCTCATAGAACAAAGGACTAAGCAAATACTAGTGGAGAGTTAGCTAGCTGTGGACCAGCCCATCACCAGCTGGAAGCAGGGAGGCAGGCAGGCCACAGACAAGGCCAGAGGAAACGGGCAAACTTGGCCCCAGAGACGGCATCCCCTACCAAACTGTGAGCAGGCTCCCAGTTGCTAACTAAGTCTTCCTGGTATCCTGGATAGCTGACATCCATCAGGAGGGTCACAGCCACAGATCAGCACCCCAGAAGAGACACACGGCACACCTGAGATGGCACTCCCGCTATGCACCCAGGAAACCGAGCAGGTGGGACCGGGGAGGTGATAAGATGCAGCGTCCAGCTGGGAAAAGTGCGCTCACCAAGGATCTGGTCAACTGAGCTGTTCGGACCTGGGAAGGGCACAAAATGCAGGCCCAGCTGAGTCTATGCCTTTGTGGAGTGCCCAAGAACCTGAACCTGAGTGGCACAGATCTGGGAAGTGCACGAAAGCCAAGGCTCAACTTAGACAGTTCCCCGGCAGAACAACCTGAAGCCTGGCCAGTGTAGACCAGGAAAGCACACACGCCATGAGCAGAGGCAAACCCAGTATGGCTCAGACACTGTGAGCACTCCCCACACATGCCAGTGGTATTTGTTTGCAGTGTTCCTCCCTCCCTGAAGCACAACTGAACAAGTGAGCCTAAATAAATGACCACCTTCGCCCCCTTGTGTCAGGGAGAAAGTTAGATACTGAAGAAACTTGCCAACAGAGGAAACCAAAATAAACAAAGAAGAGGGAATGGCTTTGGAAGTGACAGGTGCGACAGATTAAAATCCTGTAGTTAGCCCTGGCTACATTGGAAGGGACCTATAGACCTTGAGAAGAAGTATAAGGTGGAACAAGAAACTATCTGAACCTGAACTGACCACACACTGCCCTCAACAGCTTCAGAGAAATTCCTAGATATATTTTACTATTATATATATATATATTTAAAATTTTTAAGTTTTTTTTATTGCTCCTTTTTCATTTTTAAAATCTACTACTACCTTGAAAAAAAGACCCTATTTTTAAAGCAAATTTCATATTTTTTTATATATAAATTTTGGGATTTTTTTTTCTTAATGTTGCATTTTTGAGAGTCTAACCTCGACTCTACATTTTGAATCTTTGCTTTTCTGTATTTGTTATCAAGTCTGTACCTTTCAGAATCCAATCTTCAGTACCCATGTTTACGTAAGAGTGTGATTACTGGCTTGATTGCTCTCTCCTTTTTTGACTCTCCTTTTTCTCCCCCGGTCCCCTCAATTTCCTCCACCCCCCTTCTCTTCGCTACTTAACCCTGTGAATCTCTTTTGGTGTTCCAGGCTGTGGAGAAAAAATAGGGAACTGATCACAGGCTAGTCAGGTGTCTCTCCTTTTGACTCCCCCTCCTCTCCTCCTGGTCACCTCTATCTCCTTCCTCCCTCTTCTCTTCTCTATGGAACTCCATGAACCTATCTGAGCATTCTAGACTGTGGAGAGAAAATAGGGAATTGATTACTGACTAGACTGTTTTCTCCCCTTTTGATTCCCCCTATTCTCCTCCTGGTCACTTCTATCTCCCTCTCCCCTCTTCTCTTTTTCATATAACCCTGTGAACCTCTCTGGGTGTCCCTCACTGTGGAGAATCTTTTCACCATTAACCTAGTTGTTTTATCATCAGTGCTGTATGGATGGGGAAGTCTTGAGGCTACTATAAGAATAAGACTGAAAGCCAGTGGCAGGAGGCCTAAATCCAAAACTTGAGAACACCAGAAAACTCCTGACTCCAGGGACCATTAATCGACAAAAGCTCATCCAAAAGCCTCCATATCTACACTGAAACCAAGTTCCATCCAAGAGCCAACAAGTTTCAGAGCAAAACATCCCAAGCTAATTCTCCATCAGAGCAGGAACATAACCCTGAGCACAAAAATACAGGTGGCCAAAATCACACCAAACCCATAGACACCTCATAACTCACTACTGGACACTTCATTGCACTCCAGAGAGAAGAGATCCAGCTCCACCCACCAGAACCCTGATGCAAGCTTCCTTAACCAGAAAACCTTGACAAGCCACTCGTCCAACCCCACCCACAGGGAAGAAACTCCACAATAAAGAGCAACCACAAAATTCCAGCATACATAAAGGCCACCCAAAACACAGCAACCTAAACAAGATGAAAAGGCACAGAAATATTCAGCAGGTAAAGCAACATGATAAAAGCCTACCAATCCAAACAAAAGAGGAGGAAATAGGGAGTTTAACTGAAAAAGAATTCAGAATAATGATAGTAAAAATGATCAAATATTGTAAAGTTAAATAATAAAATTTAAAAATATATATAAAAATAAAAATGATTCTAAATTTTGAAAACAAAATGGAGTTATGGATAAATACTTCTCAAGTACTGAGAAGATGCAAGAAATATTTAATAAGAACCTAGAAGAAAAAAAAAGAGTCAATCAATAATGAATAATGCAATAACTGAGATAAAAAGCACTCTGGAGGGAACCAAAAGTACAATTAATGAGGCAGAAGATAGGATAAGTGAGGTGGAAGGTACAATGGTGGAAATAAATGAATCAGAGAGGAAAAAAGAAATAAAGAATTATAAGAATCGAGGACAACATCAGAGACCTCTGGGACAATATTAAACACCCCAACATTTGAATCATAGGAGTCCCAGAAGAAGAAAAAAAGAAAGGCCATGAGAAAATACTTGAGATAATAGTTGCAAACTTCTGTAAAATGGGAAAGGAAATAGCCACCCAAGTCCAAGAAACCCAGAGAGTCCCAAACAGGATAAACCCAAGGTGAAACACCCCAAGACACATATTAATCAAATTAATGAAGATCAAACACAAAGAACAAATATTAAAAGCAGCAAGGGAAAAACAACAAATAGCACACAAGGGGATTTCCATAAGGATAACAGTTGATCTTTCAATAGAAACTCTTCAAACCAGAAGGGAATGGCAGGACATACTTAAAGTGATGAAAGAGAAAAACCTACAACCCAGATTACTGTACTCAGCAAGGATCTCATTCAATATGAAGGAGAAATCAAAAGCTTTACAGACAAGCAAAAGCTCAGAGAATTCAGCACCACCAAAGCAGCTCTTCAACAAATGCTAAAGGATCTTCTCTAGACAGGAAACACAGAAAAGGTGTATAAACTCGAATCCCAAAACAACAAAGTAAATGGCAACGGGAACATAATTATCAATAATTACCTTAAATGTAAATGAGTTGAATGCCCCAACCAAAAGACAAAGACTGGCTGAATGGATACAAAAACAAGACCCCTATATATGCTGTCTACCAGAGACGCACCTCAAACCTAGGGACACATACAGAGTGAAAGTGAAGGGCTGGAAAAGATGTTTCACAAAAATTGAGACCAAAAGAAAGCAGCAGTAGCAAAACTCATATCAGATAAAATAGACTTTGAAATAAAGGCTGTCAAAAGAGACAAAAAGGACACTACATAATGATCAAAGGATCAATACAAGAAGATATAACAATTATAAATATATATGCACCCAACATAGGAGCACCACAATATGTAAGGCAAATACTAACAAGTATGAAAGGGGAAATCAACAATAACACAATAATAGTTGGAGACTTTAATACCCCACTCACACCTATGGATAAATCATCTAAACAGAAACTTAACAAGGAAACATAACCTTTAAATGATACAATGGACCAGTTAGACCTAATTGATTATATATATATATATATATATATATATATATATATATATATATCAATGACATTTTACCCCAAAACAATGAATTTCACCTTTTTCTCAAGTGCACATGGAACCTTCTCCAGGATAGGTCACATCTTGGGCCATAAATCTAGCCTTGGTAAATTAAAAAAAAAAAAACTGAAATCATCACAAGCATCTTTTCTGATCACAGTGTTCTAAGATTAGATGTCAACTACAGGAAAAAAAATTATTAAAAATACAAACATATGGAGGCTAAACAACATACTTCTGAATAACCAACAAATCACAGAAGAAATCAAAAAAGAAATCAAAATCTGCATAGAAACAAATGAAAATGAAAACACAAGAACCCAAAACCTATGGGACTCAGTAAAAACAGTGTTAAGCCTGGAGAATCCCAGGGACGGGGGAGCCTGATGGGCGGACATCTATTGGGTCACAAAGAGTCAGACATGACTGAAGCGACTTAGCAGGAGCGGCAGCAGCAAGGGGAAGGTTCATAGCAATACAAGCCTACCTCAAGAAACAGGAGAGAAATCAAATACATAACCTAACTCTACACTTAAAGCAATTAGAAAAGGAAGAAATGAAGAACCCCAGGGTTAGTAGAAGGAAAGAAATCACAAAAATTAGGGCAGAAATAAATGCAAAAGAAACAAAAGAGACCAAAGCAAAAATCAGCAAAGCTAAAAGCTGGTTTTTTGATAAGATAAATAAAATAGACAAGCCATTAGTCAGACTCAACAAGAAACAAAGGGAGAAGAATCAGATCAACAAAATTAGAAATGAAAATGGAGAAATTACAACAGACAACACAGAAATGCAAAGGATCATAAGAGACTACAATCAGCAAATATATGCCAATAAAATGGACAACTTGGAAGAAATGGAAAAATTCTTAGAAAAGTAAAACTTTCCAAAACTGAACCAGGAAGAAATAGAAAATCATAACAGACCCATTGCAAGCACAGAAATCGAAACTGTAATCAGAAATCTTCCAACAAACAAAAGCCCAGGACACGATGGCTTCACAGCTGAATTCTACCAAAAATTTAGAGAAGAGCCTAGATAGGATAGCTAACACTTATCCTACTTAAACTCTTCCAGAAAATTGCAGAGGAAGGTAAACTTCGAAACTCATTCTATGAGGCCATCATCACCCTAATACCAAAGCCAGAAAAAGATGCCACATACACAAAAAAAAGAAAACTATAGGCCAATATCACTGATGAACATAGATGCAAAAATCCTTAACAAGTTCTAGTAAACAGAATCCAACAACATATTAAAAAGATCATACCTCATGACCAAGTGGGTTCTATCCCAGAGATGCAGGGATTCTTCAATATTCACAAATCAATCAATGTGATATGCCACATTAACAAATTACAAGATAAAAACCATATGATTATCTCAATAGAGGCAGAGAAAGCATTTGACAAAATTCAACATCCCTTTATGATAAAAAAAAAAAAAAACCCTCCAGAAGGCAGACATAGAAGGAACATACCTCAACATAATAAAAGCCATATATGATAAACCCACAGCAAACATTATCCTCAACGGTGAAAAATTGAAATCATTTCCCCTAGAGTTAGGAACAAGACAAGGATGCCCATGCTCACCACTACTGTTCAACATAGTTTTGGAAGTTTTGACCACAGCAATCAGAGTAGAAAAAGAAATAAAAGGAATCCAGATTGGAAAAGAAGAAGTAAAACTCTCACTGTTTGCAGATGACATGATCCTCTACATAGAAAACCCTAAAGACTCCACCAGAAAATTACTAGAACTAATCAATGAGTATAGTAAAGTTGCAAGATATAAAATCAACACACAGAAGTCCTTTGCATTCCTATACACCAACAATGAGGAAATGGAAAGAGAAATTAAGGAAACAATTCCATTCACCATTGCAATGAAAAGAATAAAATACTTAGGAATAAATCTACCTAAAGAAACAAAAGACCGATATACAGAAAACTATACAACACTGATGAAAGAAATCAAAGATGACACAAATAGATGGAGAAATATACCCTGTTCATGGATCGGAAGAATCAACATAGTGAAAATGAGTATACTACCGAAAGCAATCTATAGATTCAATGCAATCCCTATCTAGCTACTAATGGTATTTTTTACAGAACTAGATCAAATAATTCAAGAATTTGTATGAAAAAAAAAAAAAAACTCAAATAGCCAAAGCAATCTTGAGAAAGAAGAATGGAACTAGAGGAATCAACCTGCCTGACTTCAGGCTCTACTACAAAGCCACAGTCATTAAGACAGTATGATACTGGCACAAAGACAGAAATATAGATCAATGGAACAAATTGAAAGCCCAAAGATAAATCCACACACCTATGGACACCTTATATTTGACAAAGGAGGCAAGAATATACAGTGGAGAAAAGACAATCTCTTTAACAAGTGGTGCTGGGAAAACTGGTCAACCACTTGTAAAAGAATGAAACTAGAACACTTTCTAACCCCATACACAAAAATAAACTCAAAATGGATTAAAGATCTAAACGTTAAGACCAGAAACTGTAAAACTCCTAGAGGAGAATATAGGCAAAACACTCTCCGGCATAAATCACAGCAGGATCCTCTATGACCTACCTCCCAGAATATTGGAAATAAAAGCAAAAATAAACAAATGGGACCTAATTAAACTTAAAAGCTTTCACACAATGAAGGAAACTATAGGCAAGGTGAAAAGACAGCCTTCAGAATGGGAGAAAATAATAGCAAATGAAGCAACTGACAAATAATTAATCTCAAAAATATACAAGCAACTCCTGCAGCTCAATTCCAGAAAAATAAACGACCCAATAAAAAAAAATAGGCCAAAGAACTAAACAGACATTTCTCCAAAGAAGAACTACAGATGGCTAACAAACACATGAAAAGATGCTCAACATCACTCATTATCAGAGAAATGCAAATCAAAACCACAATGAGGTACCATCTCATGCCAGTCAGAATGGCTGCTATCCAAACGTCTACAAACAATAAATGCTGGAAAGGAACAGTGTGGAGATGCCTTAAAATACTCGAAATAGAACTGCCATAAGACCCAGAAATCCCACTGCTGGGCATACCCACCAAGGAAACCAGAATTGAAAGAGACACGTGTACCCCCAATGTTCATTACAGCATTGTTTATAATAGCCAGGACATGGAAGCAACTTAGATGTCCATCGGCAGATGAATGGATAAAAAAGCTGTGGTACATATGCACAATGGAATATTACGCAGCTATTAAAATGCTTTTGCATCAGTTCTTATGAGATGGATGAAACTGGAGCCTATTATAGAGTGAAGTAAGTCAGAAAGAAAAACACCAATACAATGTATTAACGCATATATATGGAATTTAGAAAGATGGTAACGATGACCCTATATGTGAGACAGCTAAAGAGACACAGATGTAAAAACAGACTGTTGAACTCTGTGAAAGAAGGTGAGGGTGGGATGATTTAAGCAAATAGGAACATGTGTATTATCATATGTGAAACAGATCACCAGTCCAGGTTTGATGCATGAGTCAGGGTGCTCAGGGCTGGTGCACTGGGCTGACCCTGAGCGATGGGATGGGGAGGGAGGTGGGAGGGAGAGTCAGGATGGGGAACACATGAACACCCATGGCTGATTCATGTGAATGTATGCCAATAACCACCACAGTATTGTAAAGTAATTAGCTTCCAATTAAAATTTTAAAAATAAAAAAAAAAATCAACTGGGTTGTCTGTTTTTTCATTATTGAGTTTTAAGAGTTTTGTGTGTTTTGGATAACAAGCTTTATCAAGTAAATATTTCCTTTGAAAATATTTTGTCCCAGTCTGTGATTTATCTTTTTGTTTTGTTGACAGTGTCTTTCATGGAGCAAGACTTAAAAACTTTAATGATGTCTAGCTTATCAAACCTTTTCTTCATGGGTCATACCCTTGTTGTTGTATCTAAAAATCATTGCCATATCCAAGGTTATTTAAGCTTATCCTATGTCATCTTCTAGAACTTTTATAGTTTTGTGTTTTACATTTAAGTCTTGATCCATTTTGAGTTAAGTTTTTTGAAGGGAGTAAGGTCCATGTCTAGATTTATTTTTTTGCTTGAGGTTGTCTTGTTGTTCTAACACCATTTGGTGAAGAGACAATATTAGCTGCATCATACTACCTTTGCTCCTTCATCAAAGATCAGTTGATTGTATTTCTGTGGCTCTATTTCTAGGCTCTCTGCTTTGTTCCATTGATCTAGCTGTCTCTTCCTTTACTGGTACTGCACTGTCTCAATACCTACTGTGGTAGATATATATGTCTTCTCCTGTTGCCTTTGCAATCTGATGGAATCATAATTTTTCTGGGTTAGAGCCAGGTCATGAGGCTGTTCTTGGGTCCATGGGGTGGGGATGGGAGGCTCTGTAGTTTGCAGGCCTATTACCAGGAACCTAGGTGTTGATCTTATCAGGTCTTTGGGGGGATGGGACTGCCTCTAGGACCTTATTCAGTAGGATGGCAGTGGGACAAGGGTCAACTCCAGTATTCACAGTTAGGTCCTAAGACTGTGGGCCTATTACAAATTGTTAAAGTTGGGGGTGGTCCTGCTGGGTCACTAAGTGTCTTCCTAGGCAGGCAGGACTTCTTGCAGACTGTGGCTTGGAGGGGCTTCGGGCTACTTCTGGGGCCCTTTGAGGATCTTCAGGGGTGCACAGGAGTGTCTACTGCCAGGACCCTCTGCAGGCAGGACTGCTTCATTGACTGTAGCTGGGAGGGCCCAGAACCCAGTTATAGGGCTGTTTTAAAATCTCCAATCAGATCAAGTTTAGCAGGCCTACTCCTAGGGACTCCCAGACTATTCATAAAGGGAGCTGGAGATGGGTCATAGGCCATTTCAGTGTCCACAGCTAGGACCAAGGTCTGTGGGCCTTTTCCCTGAGACACAAATGGACATGACTCCTCACAGGTCCCTTGTTTCAGGGTGCTGGTGGCAGAACCAAGGACAAATGGGGCTAAGTCAGAGTCCACAGAGGCTGTGAAGCTGTTTCTGGGTCTGTAGCCAGGGTCATGGTTGGCAAGTCTGCTGCCTAGGAGTGTCTGACTTCTAATAACCACACTGCTTGGTTGGACCCCATGAGGGATTTGCTACTTTCTACCTGGATCCCAAAGTTCCAACAAAGGCACCTTTGTCCATGAATGACTGTCAAGTTATTGTTGCTGAGGGAGGATATGTGTGGGACCTCCTATTCCACCATCTCACTGATATCACTCCTATTGTTTTTATTTTTTTTAAACTTTTGGCCATGCCACAAGGCATGTGGGATCTTAGTTCCCCTGACCAGGTATCCAACCTGTGCCCCATGCATTGGCAGTGCAGAGTCTTAACCACTTGACCACCAGGGAAGCCAAGCTCCTATTAAACAATAGCTTTATTTCACATAACCTAAATCTCTTGAGAAGTCTGTATGCAGGTCAGGAAGCAACGGTTAGAACTGGACGTGGACAACAGACTGGTTCCAAAAAGGAAAAGGAGTACGTCAAGGCTGTATATTGTCACCCTGCTTATTTAACTTATATGCACAGTACATCATGAGAAACGCTGGACTGGAAGAAACACAAGCTGCAATCAAGATTGCCGGGAGAAATATCAATAACCTCAGATATGCAGATGACACCACCGTTATGGCAGAAAGTGAAAAGGAACTAAAAAGCCTTTTGATGAAAGTGAAAATGGAGAGTGAAAAAGTTGGCTTAAAGCTCATCATTCAGAAAACAAAGATCATGGCATCTGGTCCCATCACTTCATGGGAAATAGATGGGAAACAATGGAAACACTGTCAGACTTTATGTTTTTGGGCTCCAAAATCACTGCAGATGGTGACTGCAGCCAAGAAATTAAAAGACACTTACTCCTTGGAAGGAAAGTTATGACCAACTTAGATAGCATATTCAAAAGCAGAGACATTATTTCGCCAACAAAGGTCTGTCTAGTCAAGGCTATGGTTTTTCCTGTGGTCATGTATGGATGTAAGAGTTGGACTGTGAGGAAGGCTGAGCACTGAAGAATTGATGCTTTTGAAGTGTGGTGTTGGAGAAGACTCTTGAGAGTCCCTTGGACTGCAAGGAGATCCAAGCAGTCCATTCTGAAGGAGATCAGCCCTGGGATTTCTTTGGAAGGAATGATGCTAAAGCTGAAACTCCAGTACTTTGGCCACTTCATGTGAATAGTTGACTCATTGGAAAAGACTCTGATGCTGGGAGGGATTGGGGGCAGGAGGAGAAGGGGACAACAGAGGATGAAATGGCTGGATGGGATCACTGATTCAATGGACGTGAGGTTGAGTGAACTCTGGGAGTTGGTGATGGACAGGGAGGCCTGGCGTGCTGAGATTCATGGGGTCGCAAAGAGTCGGACAGGACTGAGCAACTGAACTGAACTGAACTAAAAGCTTATGACTCAGTGTATTTAAAAATATTTTACAGGGTTATGAAACCATTACCACAATTTAATTCTAGATTATTACTGTGTGCATGTTAAGTTGCTTCAGTCATGTCCATTACCATCCCCCAAAGAAACCCATACCTATTAGCAATTATCTCCTATTTCCCCCTTCATCTAGCAGTTCCTTTTGATTGCCTTATTTCACTTATAAATTTTTCAAAATTGATCTATGTTGCAATACCAATCAGTACCTCATGTTATTTTTATTGTAGAATTATATTACATTGTAGGGCTATACAGAGAAGGCAATGGCACCCCACTCCAGTACTTTGCCTGGAAAATCCCATGGATGGAGGAGCCTGGTAGGCTGCAGTCCATGGGGTCGCTAGGAGTCCGACACGACTGAGCGACTTCTCTTTCACTTTTCACTTTCATGCATTGGAGAAGGAAATGGCAACCCACTCCAGTGTTCTTGCCTGGAGAATCCCAGGGACGGGGGAGCCTTGTGGGCTGCTGTCTATGGGGTCACACAGAGTCGGACACGACTGAAGTGACTTAGCAGCAGCAGTAGGGCTATATGACATTTTATTTGTCCATTCACCCACTGATGGACATTTGAGTTATTTCCACTTTGGGTTTATTATATATAATGCTTCTATGAGTATTTGTTACATTTCTGTGTGAATGTATGGTTTTAATTCTCTTGGGTATATACTTAGGAAGGGAATTGCTGAATCATACAGTAGATGTGTGTTTAATGAGTGTTAAGTCGCTTTAATCGTGTCCAGCTCTTTGCGACTCTATGGACTGTAGCCTGCCAGGCTCCTCTGTTCATGGGATTCTCCAGGAAGAATACTGGAGTGGGTTGCCATGCCCTTCTCCAGGGGATCTTCCTGACCCAGGGATTGAACCCATGTCTCTTATGTCTCCTGCACTGGCAAGTAGGTCAGTTGAAGAAAATGACCAAGTATTTTTGGAGCCATGAATATTAGAGGCTAAATATTTTTGAAAAAATATCATGGATCTTTAACTATAAATTAATATTTACTTGTAAAGTTGATACTGTATCTGGCAGGTCATTTTGTAGTGCTTGCTTTGTGTTTGCTCGCTCCTTTAGAATTGATAGTCTAGTCATTTGTAGATACTGTCTCCTGTATACTCCATATTTGGCTCAGTCTTTTTAGTAATGGTGGGAAGATACAAGTGTTATAAAATCCCTATGACTTTTTGTTAGTGTAATGTCCATGCTTTCTATTACTTACCTGTTGAAATAAGTTTTATTTTAATCTATAGCATTTCAAATTTTATATTACTCTCTAAAATTTCAGTCTATCCATATCTATATGGCACCATTGCATATCAGTTCACTCAAATCTTTTAAATTTATTAGAAAACTAGAAACTGGATTTTATTTTTGGATGGCATCCTTATACATTAAACAAAAATTATTTGGCTAGATGCTTGTCTTTAACCTCTTGTACTGGTATGTTTAAGTATATTGACAGAGAATGTTAAGAATTAATTCTAGAGTATATTTTAGATGTTTTTTTTGTTGTTGTTGTTCTGTACATAATTTTGTAAAGTGAGAACATAATGTATGTAAATTTATGGCATTTTGATCAACAATGAATAACAATGACATATAACAAGATATTCAGTATTCATAAACATGTTAGGTATTTAAATATAATATTTTTGGATAATTATTACTAGAAACATGCATTATTTATATATAATAACAAATAGAATGGGATATACTAATTAAACTTTGAAAAAGGAAAAAAAAATCTACTTGTTATCTCTTGATTAATTCAATTAAAGGCTTTTGTAAATTAATGTTTGTTGTTTCACACTTTGTTTCCTATTTGTCTGACCTCCTTCACTGAAAACAAATTTATATTACAGTTTCCTCTTATTAAAACTTTTCACCAAAGATAAAAGTAGGAATAGATTTATGGCAGCAGTAAGTGGGCCAATATTTGAGAAAATAGTAATGACACTGAATCACATGATTCATCTGACGTATACTGTAAGATATACTTTTTCTACATAGAGCTAAATATTTCTTTTAAAAAGCCCTCTCTAAGTAATATTACTTTTTCTCAGGATTTATTCACTTACATCATCTTTAATATATTCTGGAACCTCAGTGAAACATTATATCTCTCATGTCTTGTTTGGTTTCAATTTTACTTCTTAGCCATTTTTCAATGTGTTTTTCTATTATCAATCTCAAATAAAATATGATAATTGCTCATTATGTCTTGGAGTACAAGCTCATCTACAAGCAAACCCTTTTTATTATCATTGCTTGAGAATGTATATGTGTATTGGTATATGTAAAAGGTAACACTGAATGAAAGAGTTGAGTGTCTAATTGTTGTTGCTCAGTGACTAATTGTGTCCAACTCTTTGCAACCCCATGGACTGCAGCACACCAGGCTCCTCTCTCCTTCATTATCTCCCAGAATTTGCTCAAATTCATATCCATTGAATTGGTGATGCTATCTATCTCATCCTCTGCTGGCCCCGTTGCCTTTTGCATTCAATCTTTCCCAGCATTAACTTGTTTCAAAAAAATAATCAAAGCTTTTGAAAATATTATTAATAACTTCAGAAACTATATAAAAGCTAATACAAATTATAACATTAGCTATTAGAAAATTTGATATATGAAATATTCTGAAATGTTATTTTAAATATTGATATGGTCCACAGATTTGCTATTTTGTGGGAACAATCTTACCCTAGACACAAATAAAAGAAACATTAAGTCTTATGAGTCTCCATGAGTCACATATCCCAGAAAAAAAAGTGTAGACTTTATATTAATATTGCATTTAGAATCATTGGGCCATTGCTTTTGATGAATTGCATTAAGTTCATTGTTACCAGGGCCCTCAATCTGCGTTATCTGAATTTCAGAATTAAATTAAATTAAATTTCAGAATTTCTCCCACGTATCTATGCATCCATTCATACAGTCTTCCAACAGGTATTTATTAAATTTTTGTAAGTTCCAGGCACTATTATAGATGCTGAGCATAAAATGAAGAGCAAGAAGATTGTGTACACTGTATATACAAGGAGATTGCATTCTTTTGAGAGAAGGGAACAGAAAATAGAGTAAACCCTAAGTAAATGCATTGAAAATTATTTTGGATGGTAGTGAATGGTAAGAAGAAAATAAATAAGATGTCACAAACACATTTACTCAAGTTCTTCTCAATACACATAGTAAAATAATGCCCAACAGCTGTTTTAAATTTAAACAGTTTTATGCTTTTCCAAAATTCAATAAAATTAACATTAGAGAAAATTTGTTTTCCTTTTATAAAGCTTATGCATCAACACTTATTGTACATAATCCTCATTAGAGTAGTAGAAATATGATTAGAACTCTCCAGTGAACTGAATGAATTGAGCAGAATAACTCCTATGTAATCCTTAAAGTATGTAATTTAATACTGTAAGAAATATTTTTAATTGTTCACAAAAGATAAATGTAAATATAGCCTCCATTAAAATTCTCACTAATTGTAAATTGTATAGATGAGATGTAGCATGGTTCTATTGTGTATCCATTTAAATTTTTCAAAAGGTCCTTATTGCAAAAGAAAACCATCCCTATACATAATCTATGTGTGGAAACTTTACTGGTATTTCATTGTTCTCCTCAAAATAATATCTAATAGGGATATAACAACTTCGATTTTCAGACACTCTTCTAACTACTTTACATATATAAAGTTCTATAATATTCAGAATGACATTACAAAGTAGGCCCTACTATTATCCATGTTTTAAAGGTGTAGAAACTGAAGCCTTGAGATATTAGGTAACTTGCTCCAAGTCATAATTAAGAAATGTTGGACCTGGGATGCTACATCCTGCTTGGGAGATTTCCTAATTCTGTCATTCAAAATTAATCTCTATTTTTTAAAAATTTTTATTGGAATAGAACCGCTTTACAATATTGCATTAGTTTGTGCTGTACAATGAAGTGAATCAGCTCAATGTATACATATATCCCCTCCCTCTTGAGCCTTCCATTTCCCCATCCAACCCTTTTAGGTCATCACAGAGCACCAAGCTGAGGTCCCTGTGCTATACAAGAGCTTCCCACTAGCTATCTATTTTACACATGGTAGTGTGTATGTCAAACCTCTTACAAGCCATTTGTGCTTGTATCACTGTTGGGCAAGGGAGAAGCATGGAGACTTTTTAAAAGAGGTTATTATAGCAATATAGGCTACAGAAGAAGTCCAGGCTAGAGATAATGGGGTATTGAACCAGGGTGATATGAGTGTGGGTAGTTATTAGAAATAATCAGATATAAACAAAAAAATAGAGCCAACAAGACCTCTGTCAACATGGGAGGCAGGGAATGAGAGAAAAAGAGGATGAAAGATTATGTCAAAATGTTTGTCCTTGAGCATCATATGCACAGAGTTGCCATTAATTAAGGTGAGAATGACTGTTGAAGGAGCAGGTTTGAGGGAGAAGAAAAGAAGGTCAGATTCGCATATTAGTAGACATCCAAGTGTGGAGAAGGCAATGGCACCCCACTCCAGTACTCTTGCCTGGAAAATCCCACGGACAGAGGAGCCTGGTAGGCTGCAGTCCATGGGGTTGCTGGGAGTCGGACACGACTGAGCAACTTCACTTTCACTTTTCACTTTCATGCATTGGAGAAGGAAATGGCAACCCACTCCAGTGTTCTTGCCTGGAGAATCCCAGGGATGTGGGAGTCTGGTGGGCTGCACTCTATGGGGTCGCACAGAGTCGGACATGACTGAAGTGACTTAGCAGCAGCAGCAGACATCCAAGTCGGAGAAGGCAATGGCACCCCACTCCAGTACTCTTGCCTGGAAAATCCCATGGATGGAGGAGCCTGGTGGGCTGCAGTCCATGGGGTCGGGAAGAGTCGGACACGACACGACCGAGCGACTTGACTTTCACTTTTCACTTTCAGGCATTGGAGAAGGAAATGGCAACCCACTCCAGTGTTCTTGCCTGGAGAATCCCAGGGACAGAGGAGCCTGGTTGGCTGCCGTCTATGGAGTCGCACAGAGTCGGACACGACTAAAGTGACTTAGCAGCAGCAGCAGCAGCAGACATCCAAGTAGGGGTGTTGAGTAGGCCGTTAGATTTATGAGACAAGAGTTCAGTTGAGGGGTATATGCTCAGGATACATGGTGTTAAAAACTATAACACTTGCTGTGATTATTAATGGAATGAGTATAACTAGAAAAGAGAAAAGATCCAAGTTCTGAAGTTGAGAGATCAGGAAGATAAGGGAAAAGTAGTACAAATTAATGAGAAAGGTTTTACTGTAAACTAAAAGAGTTTTTTGGAAGCCTACTAGAGAAAGCATTTCAAGGATAAGATAATTATCAATTGTGTTAAATGCTAGTAATATGTAAAGTAAGATAGACATCACATTGGGCTTAGCAATTTGGGGGTCATTGCTTTATAAAAGCGGAGAAGGCAATGGCACCCAACTCCAGTACTCTTGCCTGGAAAATCCCATGGATGGAGGAGACTGGTAGGCTGCAGT
Organism: Bos grunniens; assembly: GCF_055505025.1. Taxonomy (NCBI): domain Eukaryota; kingdom Metazoa; phylum Chordata; class Mammalia; order Artiodactyla; family Bovidae; genus Bos; species Bos grunniens. Next base: position 116,635,052 of record NC_141194.1, on the reverse strand, counting down.
CCATGGAGTTGCTAGGAGTTGGACACGACTGAGAGACTTCACTTTCATACATTGGAGAAGGAAATGGCAACCCACTCCAGTGTTCTTGCCTGGAGAATCCCAGGGACAGGGGAGCCTGGTGGGCTGCCATCTCTGGGGTTGCACAGAGTTGGAGACTGAAGTCGTGCTAAGTCTCACGACTGAAGCGACTTAGCAGCAGCAGCAACAGCTTTATAAAAGCAGTTTTGGTCAAGGGAATGGAGATGAGAGTGGATTCAAGGGGAATGAGAAGAGATGAAGACAACGACTATAGACCACATATTTGAGCTGTTTACTGTAAAAAGAGACACTGACTAACAGCTACATAGAGAACTGTGTGTCAAGAGCTTTTAAGTGAATTTGGGAAAGAGATAGATGAAAGAGGGGGACGAGGATAGAGAAGTGAGAATTGCTAAATATAATCAAGAAGTGATAATCCAGTGCCCAGTTGTAGTGACTGGCCTTAGCAAGGCACACCGTTATTTCAGGTACTACTGTAACAGGAGAGACAATATATACAGGTTCAGATGTGAGTAGCAAATTGTGATGGTGGGAACTTTTGGAAATTCTCTTCTGATTTCTTTACTTTCCTTAGCTAATAGGAAGTGAGGGAAGGAAATAAGCATTATAAGCAGATGATGAGGATGGGGAATGGTGTTGGGGATTTTAAGAGAAAAGAAGATAAAAATAATTTTCTGAACAGTGACTGTGAATATGTTAATATTACTGCTAAGTTTCATTATACGCCCACTTGAGATAGTGATTCTCACCTTAAAGTGAGACCACTCACCAAAATTCTGTGTCCACCAGAATAAGCTTCATGGGGAAAGGGGAGGGCAGACAGAGTTCAATTTAATCAGGATATGAGTTTTGCCCAACATGTAAGAAAAAGAAAGAAGATGAAACAGGTGAAGTCTAGGAGAGTTGAGAGCATAGGTACCCAAATGATTGTATTGATGGACCATGAATTTTAAATGGATTAAGGATTAAAATGAGGACATGATGATGAGGGACAGTGAAACTCTAGTCATTTCAGTGAAGTGTATGTCCTCATGGGAGTCAAAAGATTATTGGACTTTGAGTATTAATTAGATTAAGCTGCAACTATGTAGATGGTGATTGGAAAATGCGATGCTCTAAAATGAGGTGATGGAGGGACTCCAGAAGTTGGAAATTCTAAGGCCTAGGGTATGCCTAGGCCAGGGAAATAGGTGGCCTCACCTATATATAGGTAGGCTTTTGTTGTTTAATTCCTTTATAGCTCAGTTGGTAAAGAATCTGCCTGCAACACAGGAGACCCTGGTTCAATTCCTGGGTCAGGAAGATCTGCTGAAGAAGGGATAGGCTGCCCACTTCAGTATTCTTGGGCTTCACTTGTGGCTCAGCTGGTAAAGAATTTTCCTGCAATGTGGGAGATCTGGGTTCAGTCCCTGGGTTGGGAAGATCCTCTGGAGAAGGGAAAAAAAAATACCCACTCCAGTATTCTGGCCTGGAGAATTCCATGGACTTTATAGTCCACGGGGTCACAAAGAGTCGGACATGACTGAGTGTTCATTTTCTCTCACTTTCTCTAAGTCATGTCTGATTCCTTTATGACCCCACAGACTATAGCCCACCAGGCTCCTCTATCTATATGATTTCTCAGTCAAGAATAGTGGAGTGGGTTACCATTCCCTTCTCCAGGGGGTTTTCCTGACCCAGGCATCGACCCCAGGTCTCCTGCATTGCAGGAGGATTCTTTACCACTGTGTCGCCTGGGAAGCCCTATATGGGTAGATAGGGAGGAATAAAGGGCATCCAGGAGAAGTTAAATGGTTTAAAAGTTTGAAGGATCATTTGGGTAGATGATGAAATAATCATTGTTCATTACAAGACTAGTGTTAGAGTATGTGTCAGTGAGACTGCAGTTAAAGCCTCAAGAGATGAAGAGGAGTGCCCAGGGATATGGAGACTGTTCCAACGAGGAGGAAGAGTAGGTGGCTTTGTCTAAAAATGTGTGATTCTAAACTGAGTATTTTAGGGAAGTGGGAGGAAGAATAATCTGGGAGCAGTAAAGATCAAGAAGGACCCCTAAAACATCTTCAGGCCTAATAGTAGTAGGGCTGTGGGAACAACATGCATAGGGTTAAGTGATGTCCTAGAGAGAAACCCAAGATTCCATAAAGAAAGATTTAAAACCATTAAAGAAATTGAATCAGCAGTTAAAATTTGCTTTTAACTACCTTGCTATTCCCCTTTGCCATACAAATATATGGAAATAGACTGGTGGCTTTATAGCAGATTTCAATTAAATATTCAAGAAATAGTTCTGTCAGTTCAGTTCAGTTGCTCAGTCATGTCTGACTGTTTGTGACCCCATGGACTGCAGCACTCCAGGCTTCCCTGTTCATCACCATCTCCCAGAGCTTGCTCAAACTCATGTCCATAGAGTCAGTGATGCCATCCAACCATCTCATCCTCTGTCATCCCCTTCTCTTCCTGCTTTCAATCTTTCCCAGCATCAGGGTCTTTTCAAATGAGTCAGTTCTTTGCATCAGGTGGCCAAAGTATTGGGGTTTCAGCTTCAGCATCAGTTCTTCCAATGAATATTCAGGACTGATCTTCTTTAGGATGGACTGGTTGGATTTCCTTGCTCTCCGAGGGACTCTCAAGAGTCTTCTCCAACACCACAATTCAAAAGCATCAATTCTTCAGCCTTCAGCCTTCTTTATAATCCAACTTTCACATCCATATGTGACTACTAGAAAAATGATAGCTTTGATGAGATGGACCTTTATTGGCAAAGTAACATCTCTGCTTTTTAATATGCTGTCTAGGTTTGTCATAGCTTTTCTTTCAAGTAGCAAGCATCTTTTAATTTAATAGTTAATATCAGTCTTATATGAACTGTTATGGAATTTTTACTATTTTGCTTACTTTATACAAGGTGAAGATATTTCTTGGACAATAATAAACACATAAATTAGGATAGGGCTTCCCTCATGGCTCAAATGGTAAAGAATTCTCCTGCAATGCCAGAGACCTGGGTTTGATCCCTGGATTGGGAAGATCCCCTGGAGGAGGGCATGGCAACCCACTCCAGTATTCTTGCCTGGAGATTGCCCATGGACAGAGGAGCCTGGTGGGCCACAGTTCATGGGATCACAAAGAGTCGGACATGACTGAATGACTAAGCACAGCACAAGTTAGGATATACAGGATGGGAGGTGGAGGGACATGGGATCAGGTTGGTACACACAGCATACTTTAACCATTGTGATATTTTTATCTTAGTCTAGTTGGTGAGTATATGGGTATGTTTTACTATTTTTATGCACATAATATATTTAAAATATATATATTTCAATATATTTCATAAATTATATAAAAATACCTTGTTGCTGAGGAAACTGATATGTCATTTGCAGAATATTCTTTTGAAGACCTTAACTGTGAATCAAAGACAAGAGAGGAGAGCAGTAATTTAAAGGGCTATATAGTCCAAAAAGATGTACAATGTGTTATATTGCTTTACAGTAGGAGGTTCTTGAACACGCCTAGTTTTTATAAGGAAAAGCTAAATAAAGGAAGAATTTGAAAATACATAGGGAAAGTCTTCCAACATGCTGGATGAGATGGAACAATACTGAACAACGAGGGATGTTTCTCAAAACAAGGGAATGGGAACTTCATACTCTGAAGTATGAGGTAATTAACAGGTGGTTGGATACGAAGTTAAAGAAATTTATGTCTAATATTTTCAGATTTCTCTATAAAGTGGAAGGCATCCACACTATAAGACAGTTCTTATGTGCATCCATGTATGCATGTTCAGTCACTAAGTCGTATCTGACTCTTTGTGACCCTATGGGCTGTAGCACCCCAGGCTCCTTTGTCCCTGGAATTTCTCAGGCTAGAATACTGGAGTGGATCACCATTTCCTTCTCCAGGGGATCTTCCTGACCAGGGTTCAAACCTGTGTCTCTTGCTTGGCAGGTGGATTCTTTACCACTGAGCCACCTGGGAAGCCCCGTAAAAATTGTTAACCTTTGCTCAAATCACCTGCAGTCATTAAATGATACTACTTCCTGAGTGGCCTAATCAGTGTTTAGATACTTCTGGGTCCTGAACCTGTTTGTATTTTTGCTCTAAGCTGTAGCATCTGATAGCAGTTCTATATCTGTTCTTTGAAACATCACATAGGAACAGGCCATCACTTTCTGCAAACTAGTATCTTACTTGTCACATCTTAAAATATTCATATTTTCTTTCTCCAATAACTCTCTGTAGTGAACAAAGAAATGAATATTTCCTCTCATTAATTTTAATCACCTTAAACTTGAAAGAATCCTTAGCCTTTTTTACATCCCTGGAAGTTATGTTGAATTTTATAATTTGATATGAATTGCATATTCTAAGTATTTTATTTCAGTTGCATCTATACTAAAATTATCAATTGGTTTTGAAATTCCTTGAGCTATAATGGTTAAGTTTGGAATGCTTTTATGGATTTCAGTTAACAGAACTAAAATTTTTGAATTTGTTGAAATAATTTTTAAGTGATTTCAAAGCTATTGCATTCAATAAAAATGACTTCGCATGAAAAATACATTTTTATTTTTATTTATTTTTATTTTTTTTAATTTAATTTTATTTTTAAACTTTACATAATTGTATTAGTTTTGCCAAATATCAAAATGAATCCGCCACAGGTATACATGTGTTCCCCATCCTGAACCCTCCTCCCTCCTCCCTCCCCATACCATCCCTCTGGGTCGTCCCAGTGCACTAGCCCCAAGCATCCAGTATCGTGCATCGAACCTGGACTGGCATCTCGTTTCTTACATGATATTTTACATGTTTCAATGTCATTCTCCCAAATCTTTCCACCCTCTCCCTCTCCCACAGAGTCCATAAGACTGTTCTATACATCAGTGTCTCTTTTGCTGTCTCGTACACCGGGTTATTGTTACCATCTTTCTAAATTCCATATATATGCGTTAGTATACTGTATTTATGTTTTTCCTTCTGGCTTACTTCACTCTGTATAATAGGCTCCAGTTTCATCCACCTCATTAGAACTGATTCAAATGTATTGTTTTTAATGGCTGAGTAATACTCCATTGTGTATATGTACCACAGCTTTCTTATCCATTCATCTGCTGATGGACATCTAGGTTGCTTCCGTGTCCTGGCTATTATAAACAGTGCTGTGATGAACATTGGGGTACACGTGTCTCTTTCCCTTCTGGTTTCCTCAGTGTGTATGCCCAGCAGTGGGATTGCTGGATCATAAGGCAGTTCTATTTCCAGTTTTTTAAGGAATCTCCACACTGTTCTCCATAGTGGCTGTACTAGTTTGCATTCCCACCAACAGTGTAAGAGGGTTCCCTTTTCTCCACACCCTCTCCAGCATTTATTATTTGTAGACTTTTGGATTGCAGCCATTCTGACTGGTGTGAAGTACCAAGTGCGAGTACTACATTATGTATATATATATCGATTGTCACCACATTTCTGTATAGTTTTGCTGTTACCTTAAAGATTTAGAAACAACTACATTTCCAGTCTGTAGTACCATCTGAACCACCAGGGAAGTCCATTTATTATTTTACTTTCTACTTTTTGTGGGGTTGATATTCTGAGATCTCTACCGTTATTCTCTTTCAATAGTGTTTTAATGTTTTGCTTAGAAAACTAATTTAGAGTCATGAAAAACCATTTGACTCCTATGGAATCTAAATAAAATTTATGGGAGGCAATAAAATAATAGATTAACAGAAGAAAAGTACAAGACCATTTTTGCTCAAATATCACTGTGTTTATTTGAATATACATTTATTTCCCTAAAATTAACCTTTAAATTCACTTCCTTCCACATCATTATCTCGCTCTGCCTTTTCTCCCTCCATATTTGTTCTTTTGCTGTATGGTTGCTTACATCTATTTCCTCATTGCCATCATCACTGTCACTGCTCTATTTCAGAATAATAGTACTTGATATCCTACAGGATCTCTGTCTTTAATCACTTCCTCCCTCCTCAATATATTTATTTTTTTACAATACCATGGATGCTTTCTTTAAAAACAGGTAGATTGATAACATTCCACTGCTCTAAAACCTTTAAGAAAATGTCCTCAATCTTTCAATCAAGGTTCTTTACTATTTTGCACAAGCTTGCCTTGCCAGCTTTACCACCTGTTACATCGTCCAATGCAGTATACTTTCTCTGTAACCCAGTATATTAGTTTTTCTCCCAAATCAACTGTAACACTCTGGCTTCTGTGACTTTTCTCAAGCTTTATTCCTCTTGTTTCTCACAGATTCCTGTTAAGTCAAAGATATTTTTTAAGGCATGGCTTTGATTCTGTTTCTCCTAGAAAGAACATAAAGTATAAATATTAGTGTAGCTACTAGTGTCACACTGGGAGAAGGTGATGGCACCCCACTCCAGTACTGTTGCCTGGAAAATCCCATGGATGGAGGAGCCTGGTAGGCTGCAGTCCATGGGGTCGCTAGGAGTCAGACAGGACTGAGCGACTTCACTTTCACTTTTCGCTTTCATGCACTGGAGAAGGAAATGGCAACCCACTCCAGTGTTCTTGCCTGGAGAATCCCAGGGATGGCAGAGCCTGGTGGGCTGCCATCTATGGGGTTGCACAGAGTCGGACACGACTGAAGCGACTTAGCAGCAGCAGCAGCAGCAGCTACATTTTCTACTTGTATACTTTTAGATAAACCACTTACTTATTGCCTATGATGGTTAGTGAGACTCATTTAAATTGCTCTTGCTCAAAGAAAACTTGGGAAAAGGCAAAACAAAATTTTTTTCTCTCTTTTTTTTTTAATTGGAGGAAAATTTCTTTACAATATCATGTTAGTTTCTGCTGTACAGCAACACTAATCAGTCCTAATTATATTTATATATCCCCATCTGGCTTTGAGCTTCCCTGGTAGCTCAGCTGGTAAAGAATCCACCTGAAATGCAGGGGACCCTGGTTCAATTCCTGGGTCAGGAAGATCTGCTGGAGAAGGGATAGGCTACCCACTCCAGTATTCTTAGGCTTCCCTGGTGTCTCAGCTAGTAAAGAATCTGCCTGCAATGTGGGAGATCTGGGTTTGATCCCTGGGTTGGGAAGATCCCCTGGAGAAGGGAATGGCTACCCACTCCATGGGGTCACAGTCAGACAGGACTGAACAACTTTCACTTCACTTCACAGTAAAATTTATGGTAAAAACCATATCTAGTCAAAAATTACAAGTCATAACAACAACAACAACAACAAAACAATTAAAACAAACTCAGAAATGACAGTTTTGTTTGGAGAGGTCTGTCATGTGTTTTTGTGGGGCCACAAATTGACACCCTTGTTTTAAAGTTCATATGGAAATCTAAAGGGCCTAGAATAACCAAAACAAGTTTGCTAAAGTAGAACAAAGTTGGAATACATACACCACTTGATTTCAAGATTCAGAAAAATACAGTGTGATAGTGGTATAAATGTGTAGACTGGTGGAACATAATAGAAAACCCAGGAAAAAACCCTACACATATGGTTAACTGATTTTCTACAAATGTTCCAAGGCAATAGAAGGAATAAAATTATTTTCAGGAAGTCATGTCATAATGAGTGTCTTCAGTTCAGTTCAGTCCAACTCTTTGCGACCCCATGGACTGCAGCACAACAGGACTCCCTGTCCATGAGTGTCTATCCCCATGCAAAAAATGAACCACAGCCCCATATAAAAATTGAGTCAAAATGAGTCAAGACATAAACATATAACCTATAATTGTAAAACTTTTAGGAGAAATTTTGTGTGACTTTCATTAAGGGGAAGATTATTTATACACCAAAAGCATACCATAAAAGCTCAACTCACATGAGCTATTGGGAACACACCACAAAAAGTTAACACACCTATTAACAATTGATCTGTGGCCTTATTTTAAATGGATGGTAAAGAGCATGTCTTTGTTTGGTTTTATTTGTTTTGCTTTAACTCTGGGAGCAACTGGCAGGTAGTCATTTACCATTTTAACTAAACAATATGATAGATGAAAATGCTACCCTGAGATCAGAATGTAGAGATTTTTATGATTGGCTAATAAATGTGAACATTATAAGTACCTTGAGTTATTTTGGGAAAAAATACAACTTTATTGTATCAACGGGCCCTAAGTCTAAAATAACTGATTCCCTAAGACTCCAATAGATCTCTGAGCTTTACACTAAGTAGACTTTACACACCTTAAGTCTACTTGGGAAGAAAATGTGGCCTATTTAATATTAGCTCATACCTATTGGTTGTTTGCAAACCAGAAGCTGTAGATGGGTGATGAACACAGGCACTGAGCTAATAACATGGCCCTAGTTCACTGGTGGGCTTCCCAGGTGATGCTACTGGTAAAGAAACTGCCTGCCAATGCAAGAGACGCAGATTTGATCCCTGGGTCAGGATCAATTGGTTCAACCATCTTTTTGAGTATAATATGCCAGCCACTGAGTTGAGGGTTCTTGGTGTGCATCAAGGGTGAATTAAAAAGTTTCTTTCTTTTCTTTGAGTTTGCAATAAAGCAGATGATACAAGTATGTAAACAACTAGGAAAAATAGAGCAGAATCAAAGAACACACTAAGCAATACAAGCAATTTTCTGTGGGAATATAGAAGGAATAATTCTCATAAGATCATAGTATTTCATGAAGCCCAAGAAAATATATGTCTCATTAAATGTGGCTATTATTTTATTTCACTAGTCATGAAACAAAGACAGCTGTCAGGTGAATGAAATGGCATTTTTTTTTTTTTTTTTTACTTTCTGTATTATTGCCACTGGAATAATATTCATGAACTCTGTCTCTGTCTAGGTTCTTTATTTTTAGTAGGGAAAATAATATCAGTGCTTTTCAAAGAGCTTTTTGATATGACTTTTTATCACACAAATGACCACTGAATGCCAGAGCACAAAGGACAGTAGCTAGGGAGAGTTAAACATCTATAACCATGGGAAAATGACTTTCAAATGTCTTCTGTCCTCATACCTGAAATTAGTCCTAAATCACATAAGAAGCAAAGAGTAGAATGATTGTTGCCAGGTATTAGAAGAGAGGGTGAAATAGGGAGTTTCCAGTCAATATGTATATAATTTTATATATGCAAGAAAAATGAATTCTAGAGATCTGATGTATAACCCCATGCCTCTAGATAACAATACTGTATTTTATCCTTAAAAATCCGTTAAGAGGGTAGATTTCACATTAAATGTTTTTACCATAGTAAAAATTTAAGAAAATTCTGTAATTAGATGCATAGAAGTTAATGTCTGTGATTGCATCCTGATGTGTTATACCATTTATTTTGAAAGATATAATTGCTTATCCTTTCTGTGTTTTTTAACCTTGAATCCTATTTTGTTGAGGATGTATAATAGCCCTTTGCTTTGATTCTTTTAGCATTTCATTGATAAATCTTTTTCCATTCTTTATTATTAAACTATCATTAAGCTTTAAGAGTGTTCTTTGTAAACAGCTTACGGATGTTTTATTTTCATATGTTTTGCTTTTTCTTCTATTTTGAAATCTCTGAATTTAATAGGGGAATTTAATGCATTCACATTCATTATAACTTCTGGAATCTTTGGTTTTAATGCTTATTTAAACAATTTATTTATTTTTAATTAAAGCATAATTGCTTTACAATATTGTGTTGTGTTCTGCCATATATCAACATGAATCTGCCATAGGTGTACATATGTCTCCTCCCTCTTGAACCTCGCTTTCACCTCCCACCCCTTCTCATTCCTTTAGGTTGTCACAGAGCCCCGGAATGAGGTCCCTGAGTCATACATTAATGCTGCTATCTTATGTTACGTACTTATAATGTTCATGTTTTCATGTCTTAACAAATTCTTGCTGAATTAATGGACTTTGTTTTGTTTTTCTTCTAATGGTTTAGAATTTATGCATCTTACATTGTTTGATAAAGTACCACTTAAAAATGACATACATATTTAACTCATACTTTTTGTCAGCATCTAGAATTAATTCTTGTATCTTATTCCCAAAGACAAGACATCACGAGATCATTTTCCTCTGCTATATTTCCTTGGTGATAAATCCATGTATATGGATAGGTTAATTATAAAAGTGATTGTATATAAAATGCTTATATCTTTAAATATCAGTGAAGGCCAAATTAAACTTTTGCATCTGTAAGTATTAACAAAGATCTGATTAAAACACAAGTAGCCATGTAAGGAGCAAGTTGAAAACTACTCTGAATTCACTATTGTTAATAACATTATTTTGGAATTTATTTTCTCAGCAATTGTATGACTATACTATTAATTATTAATTTATATAGAAATATAATTTTATTACTGGCTTTGGAATACTATTCTCAATGGTAAGACTGACATACTCAGAGTTATGGAATAGCTTCTTTATCCTCAGTGAGCTTCTATAAGACTATTTAATATTCATGTATGTTCCAAAGACAATGTCCAATGATTTCTGCTACCTTACAAATGGCTGAATTCATGCATATGTTGAATATAAATATGAGATTTGTCACATCTCTAATCAAGAGGAGCAAATGTTCACTTTAAGACATAAATCTGATGTACCAAAATATGCTAAAAATATGTATAGCATGAAGGCTATAAATATGCATTTTCATTTTCTCACTTGTAACAATGATTTGTGCTAAAGGACCAGTAAGAAATTTTAAATAGATCTAAAATAAAGTGAATGAATGGCCATATGTATAATTTGATGGACTAATTGAAATTTATCTAAATTGAAATTATCTAAATTTATCTAAATTTATCTAAATCTAAATTTATCTAAATCTAAATCTAAATTTATCTAAATTTGTAGAATGTTATAAATGGGATCAAAGCTTTTCCTATATTTTAAAGCATGCTTGCTTATAGTTTCCTTTGTTGTGCAGAAGATTTTAATTTTAATTAGGTCCCATTTGTTTATTTTTGATTTTATTTCTAATATTCTGGGAGGTGGGCCATAGAGGACCTGCTGTGATTTATGTCAGAGAGTGTTTTGCCTATTTTCTCCTCTAGGAGTTTTATAGTTTCTGGTCTTATGTTTAGGTCTTTAATCCATTTTGAGTTTATTTTTGTGTATGGTGTTAGAAAGTGTTCTAGTTTTATTCTTTTACAAGTGGTTGACCAGTTTTCCCAGCACCACTTGTTAAAGAGATTGTCTTTTCTCCATTGTATATTCTTGCCTCCTTTGTCAAAGATAAGGTGTCCATAGGTGTGTGGATTTATCTCTGGGCTTTTTATTTTGTTCCATTGATCTACATTTCTGTCTTTGTGCCAGTATCATACTGTCTTGATGACTGTGGCTTTGTAGTAGAGCCTGAAGTCAGGCAGGTTGATTCCTCTAGTTCCATTCTTCTTTCTCAAGATTGCTTTGGCTATTCAAGGTTTTTTGTATTTCCATACAAATTGTGAAATTATTTGTTCTAGCTCGAGATTTCTTTGGGTAGTATACTCATTTTCACTATATTGATTCTTCCAATCCATGAACAGGGTATATTTCTCCATCTATTAGTGTCCTCTTTGATTCCTTTCACCAGTGTTGTATAGTTTTCTATATATAGATCTTTTGTTTCTTTAGGTAGATATATTCCTAAGTATTTTATTTTATTTTTTTGTTGCAATGGTGAATGGAATTGTTTCTGTACAGCCTTCAGAATGGGAGAAAATAATAGCAAATGAAGCAACTGACAAAGAATTAATCTCAAAAATATACAAGCAACTCCTGCAGCTCAATTCCAGAAAAGTAAAAGACCCAATCAAAAAATGGGCCAAAGACCTAAACAGACATTTCTCCAAAGAATACATACAGATGGCTAACAAACAGAAGAAAAGATGCTAAACATCACTCATTATCAGAGAAATGCAAATAAAAACCAAAATGACGTACCATTTCACGCCAGTCAGAATGGCTTCTATCCAAAAGTCTACAAGCAATAAATGCTAGAGAGGGTGTGGAGAAAATGGAATTCTCTTACACTGTTGGTGGGAATGCAAACTAGTACAGCCACAATGGAGAACAGTGTGGAGATTCCTTAAAAAACTGGAAATAGAACTGCCATACGACCCAGCAATCTCACTGCTGGGCATACACACCGAGGAAACCAGAATTGAAAGAAACAAGTGTACTCCAATGTTCATCACAGCACTGTTTATAATAGCCAGGACATGGAAGCAACCTAGATGTCCATCAGCAGACGAATGGATAAGAAAGCTGTGGTACATATACACAATGGAGTATTACTCAGCCATTAAAAAGAATACATTTGAATCAGTTCTAATGAGGTGGATGAAACTGGAGCCTATTATATAGAGTAAAGTAAGCCAGAAAGAAAAACACCAATACAGTATACTAACTCATATATACGGAATTTAGAAAGATGATAACGATAATCCTATATGCGAGACAGCAAAAGATACTCAGATATCTAGAACAGTCTTTTGGGCTCTGTGGGAGAGGGCAAGGGTGGGATGGTTTGGGAGAATGGCATTGAAACATGTATATTAGCATATGTGAAACGAATCACCAGTCCAGGTTCGATACATGATACAGGATGCTCGGGGCTGGTGCACTGGGGTGACCCAGAGGGATGGTATGGGGAGGGAGGTGGGAGGGGGTTTCAGGATGGGGAACACGTGTGCACCTGTAATGGATTCATGTCGATGTATGGCAAAACCAATGCAATATTGTAAAGTAATTAGACTCCAATTAAAATAAACAAATTTATATTTTAAAAAATCTGTAAATAAAAATTTAAAAAATAAAGCATGTTTGTGGTACCTATTACTTACATGGCTAAGAAGTATCTGTTTATAAATTTATAAATTTTTTCTTAAATCATAAGGAGATCCAACCAGTCCATTCTGAAGGAGATCAGCCCTGGAATTTCTTCGGAAGCAATGATGCTAAAGCTGTAACTCCAGTACTTTGGCCACCTCATGTGAAGAGTTGACTCACTGGAAAAGACTCTGATGCTGGGAGGGATTGGGGGCAGGAGGAGAAGGGGATGACAAAGGACGAGATGGCTGTATGGTATCACTGACTCGATGGACGTGAGTCTGAGTGAACTCTGGGAGTTGGTGATGGACAGGGAGGCCTGGCGTGCTGCGATTCATGGGGTCACAAAGAGTCAGATATACCGAGCGACTGATCTGATCTGATCTGATACTTTTATTTTTGTGATATGCTTCATTTCCTCTTTTTCTCACTCCCATCGTTAGTATATTTAAAATTTACTGAGAACTTACATATGTGTTTGGCCTGAAAGTAACAGTGAAAATGAGTTACTGCTTTTGAAGAAGCCATTCTAACAAGTTCTTCCTAGGATATTCTCTTCTTCCTCTCAAATTTAATTCATTCCTACTCTTCCAACAGAATTAAAACTACCAAAGTAGTTTCATTACCAAAGTAATGAATTTGGAAGAGGGAAATACTTTGAGTCTATGCAGATATCTTGTTTCTCTTAAAACTTTTGCCAACTAATGTTACTTTTCATACTGGATTGCACCTAACACAATTATCACTGTTGTTCTAATGGTGAGTATCTATACCTTGCATTCCTTCTACATTTATTAATTGGAATTGCTTTGCAAGCAAGAGTTGTCTTTTCACCACCATTCGTTTGTGATTCAGTCATTTATATCAGCATACCTCATGAATATTAACTTTATTCTTTGGGTTTTAATCCAAAACTACCATTATTTTATTTTTCACACTGTTCCACCTTTGGTCATTTGGATCTCTTCTGAATTGGCACCTTTGTCCTTTTGACGTTACCCCTCATCCACTCCCCTCTCCTTTTTTGTTTATCTGTGCTTTCTGGCATCACAAGATGTTGTCTAGGTGTACCACCAAGCCCTGGAATTAACCATCACTCAAGAAACCCTGGCTTTTTAAATTAGGGAATGGCGTTTAAAGACCAAAACCTGGGAACTAGGTACATGTATTGCTGCTGGTGTGTCATTGTTTCTGGGTCCCATAGGCAGACAGAGCTGTGAATTAAATGTATGTAAACTGATTCAAGTGTACAAAATATATATTTATCTATGTATTTATGTAGCTGTATACATACTGAAATAAACATAAGTTTCTTAATAATATTTCCAACTCTAATCCACCACCACACAAATCATTATAGCAATTCCTTCTTTGACAATGAGAAACTTGGCTCTCATTACTTATTTTTATGTATTTATTTTTGGCTGTGCTGGGTCTTTGCTGCTTCCTGGGTTTTTCTCTAGTTGAGGTGAGCAGAGGCTACTCTCTGGTTGTGGTGCTTGGATTTCTCATTGCAGTGGCTTCTCTTGTTGCTGAGCATGGGCTCTAGGGTGCATGGACTCAGTAGTTGTGGCACACAGGCTTAGTTGCTCTGCGGCATGTGGGATCCTCCTGGATCAGGGATCAAACCTGTGTCTCCTGCATTGGCAGGCAGATTCTTTACCACTGAGCCACCAGGGAAGCCCCACTTATTTTTTAAAATCTAGTATAATGTACAGCAATTTCAGATGTGAGAGTACAAGGTTTGAGTGCAAATGTTTTCTCTTTAACTTTATGATATCTAGCCAAAGTATTGTTTTCCAAGGCTTCTTAAGTCAACTCCTTTCTTCCCTGCCTCCTTCAATATGGTTAATACAGTTAGATTTGTTTATTACAGTTTTCATTCCATCTTTTTAAAAAATATTTATGTATTATTTATTTATATTGTTGCACTGGGTCTCAGTTGTGGCACATGGGATCTTCAATCTTCACTGTGTCATGCAAACTCTTAGTTGTGGCATGTGGGAGCTAGTTCCCCAACCAGGGATTTAACCCAAGTCCCCTGAATTGGGAGCTCAGAGTCTTACCCACTGGACCACCAGAGAAGCCCTGCATTCCATCTTGAGTTCCTACGACATCTTGGCTTTGATTTTTAAAATTTTTTCACTAAAGTTCAATTTTTGTAGTGTATGGTTCTAAGTGTTTTGACAAATGCACAGATTTGTGTATCCACTCTGATAGTATTATAAAGAACAGGTCCCATGCCACAAAAAAAAAAAAAAAAAAATTAGCCTGTGCTAACCCATTGTAGCCTACCTCCTTTACCCAGTCCCTGAAAGTCCTTGGTGCTGTTTTGCATCCCTACACATTTGCCTTTTTCAGAATGCCATCTAAATGGAAAAATACCCTATGCAGCTGTTTTGTATGGCTTATTTCAATTAGAAAAATACATTTGAAAACCATCCATGTTGTTGCATAGATCAATGGTTCCTTCCCTTTTATCTCGGAATAGTTTTGTATGTTATGAATATACTATAGTTTAGTCATACATTAACTTGTTGAGAGACATTTGGTTTGTTTTCAGATTGTGGCAATTATGAATGAAGCTGCTATAAACATTCATGTACAGGTTTTTGTGTGAACATAAGTTGTCAATTCTTTGGGTAAATGCCTAGGAGTGGGGTGCTGGCTCGTATGGTAAGTGTTTGTTTTACTTTGTAAGAAAAAGCTAAATTTTACATTACCCACCAACTGTGTGTTAAGAATTACAGATACTCCACATCCTTAAAAGTATTTCTTTTTTTTTTTTTTTGTATTTTAATCAACGTGTGTGTGTATGTGTGTGTGTGCGCACTCAGTTACTAAGCAGTGTCTGACTCTTTACAACCCCATGGACTGTAGGCCACCAGGCTCAGACTCTGTCCATGGGATTTTCTAGGCAAGAATATTGGAGTGGGTTCCCACTTCCTTCTCCAGTAAACATATAGTGATACCTTATTATGGTTTTAACTTTCATTTCCATAATGAATAACAATGCTGAATAACTTTTCCAATGCTCATTTTCAATCCATATATCTTCTTTGGTAAAATGCCTTTCAGATTTTTGACCCATTTATGGGTTTTGTTGTTATTTTGTTTTCTTAAGATTACTCCACCATCCAAAATTTTAAATTGAAGTGTTGATGTACACTATTATGCTAGTTTCCAGTGTACAATATAGTGATTTTGCATTTAAATACATTATGAAATGATCATCACATGTCGTTGTCGTATTTTAACTGAACTCTCTATTACTTAGGTAATATGTAATCACATGCTGCTGCTGCTAAGTCACTTTAGTCGTGTCCGACTCTGTGCGACCCCACAGATGGCAGACCAACAGGCTCTGCCATCCTTGGGATTCTCCAAGCAAGAATAATGGAGTGGGTTGCCATTTCCTTCTCCAATGCATGAAAGTGAAAAGTGAAAGTGAAGTCACTCAGTCATGTCCAACTCTCAGCGACCCCATGGACTGCAGCCCACCAGGCTCTTCTATCCATGGGATTTTCCAGGCAAGAGTACTGGAGTGGGGTGCCATTGCCTTCTCCGATGTAATCACATAATTAAATGCCATTTGCAAATTTTCTTCTCAATCTGCAGCTTGTCTTTTTATCCCATTATCAGTATTTTTTGCAGAGCAAAATTTTTAATTTTCATAAAGTCCAATTTATCAATGTATTATTTGATGATTTTGCTTTTGGTATTTTATCTAAAGGCTCTTTGGCTAACCTGAGGTCCCACCAAATTCTAGTTGCTTTTCGTGTATTTTGCACAGCATGTGGTAATGTTCATTTTTATACTTATAAATGTTCTATTGTTCCACCAACTTTGTTGAAAAGATTATCTATTAAGTTGCCTTTGCACTTTTGTTAAACATCAATTGAATGTGTGTGTCCCTTGACACTGGGATTGTCATTTGTTACTTTGATAAAAGTGTGAATCCTAGTGCCAACACTATAATGTACACTGTAGCTTTATTGTAAGTCTTGAGATTGAATAGCTTGAATCTTCAAACATTGTTCTTTTCTAAAAGTGTTTTGGACATTCTAGTTCCTGTGCCATTAAACATAAATTTTAGAATCAAGTTGTCAATATCTGCTGAAAGTTTGCTACAGTTTTGATGGTTTAAGTTGTACCTATTTAGATCAAATCAGACAGAGCTAGCATTTTAACAATATCATCTTCCAATCTATGACAATTGTATATCTCTCCATTTACTTACGCTTTCTCTAATTACATCATTCTGTGTTTTGTAGAATTCAGCAAAATTATCTGGTGTCTATTTTGTTAAATTCATACCTAATTACTTATTTTTATCTTTGTGTTAGTGTCAGTTATATTGTATTATTCATTTCAAACTTCATTTTTTCATTCCTATTATAAAAACATGCTTTACTTTGTATTTGACCATGTATCTTACATAGGCAATAATGTTATCAGCTACTAGACACAATTTGCATTCATTATTTGAAATTATTTTTCTCAACATGAAACAGTTTAGAATTTAAATCAGTAATGAAAGAAGACAACTTTGCTTTGTTCCCTTGAAGCTGAAGATAGCCATATGCATCAATCCAAAGAAAATTCAGATGTAAAATGAGGATGTGGGAGGAAATTTTGTTTCTCTAATGCAGGCACAACTTCTTTTGATCTTTATTCTTCACCCTAGAAGAAGATATAATGCCTTGAAATACAATGGTATTCTTAAGGCCACTAGTAACTAAACTACTAACTAAAGTAGTTATGAACAGGAAGGTGTAAGAATGATTTTTGATGACCTCTTTGAGCATTTATGCCAACTCTTGTTTGCCTACCTCCATACTTTTGGTTGTCTGAGGGAAGCAAAATGAAATGAAACTTTAGATTTTCTTTTATTTCTTATAGAAGAGTCCAAACAAACCTCACACACAGGTGCTGTTTTCAATTTCCTTTTATAAATGAGGACCTGATCACAAAAATCTTTGTTCATGGTTACACCTTTAAAAAAAATAGAACAGCTGAGGTTAAAACCAAAGCACTTTTCTTATATGTTGCCCATGCATATTCAGGACTCTTCCTGAGCTTGAAACTCATTTTCACTAAGGTCTCTGTTAATTCCTGTTAATTCCAAGAATGTGCCA
This sequence comes from Bos grunniens, assembly GCF_055505025.1. Classification (NCBI taxonomy): domain Eukaryota; kingdom Metazoa; phylum Chordata; class Mammalia; order Artiodactyla; family Bovidae; genus Bos; species Bos grunniens. The sequence goes on along the minus strand of NC_141194.1, from coordinate 116,617,080 downwards.
ATGCCACACTCTTGATTTAAAGTGCTTTATATTGTATATTTTAATTCCCTTGCTATTTTTTTTAAATTCTTCATGTTTCTCATGAATATCCTTTCATATTAGCTCTAAATTATGACAATGAATGAGTCTACATATAAATTTCAACATTTAGGTGAAATAAACCAATTTTTAAGAAAACATCCACTTCCAGAACTCATTCAGTATGAAACAGATAATCTGAAGAGTCCTATAACTATTAAGGAAATTTAATTCATAATTTTATGGCTACTTTTCTTTCAAGGGCCTAGAATGAACAAGCATAAGAAATAAAACGGCCAGCTTAAAAGAGATGTACATTAATGAGGTCACAGTCTGTTGGAAAGTCGTAGATTATCTGGAAATAATCAGCATTGTTTGTTGATAGACTCGTTATTTGTGTTTTTGAGAGAGTGTGTTGGGGCATCACGCAAGCTAAGGAAAGTTAGAAAATCCAAACATCTATTATACAAGGTTTTCCTTGATTACTAATACATTTTATATACATCATTTGATAGCTTTATATTTATCATTTTATTTGTCTCCCACAATCCAACAGTGTAATCACTGTTTTTATTGTCTCTGTTTTATGCTGTTGCTGCTGCTGTTGCTAAGTTGCTTCAGTTGTGTCCAACTCTGTGCGACCCCATAGATGGCAGCCCACCAGGCTCCCCTGTCCCTGGGATTCTCCAGGAAAGAACACTGGAGTGGGTTGCCATTTCCTTCTCCAATGCATAAAAGAGAAAAATGAAAATGAAGTCGCTCAGTCGTGTCCGACTCTTAGCGACCCCATGGACTGCAGCCCACCAGGCTCCTCCGTCCATGGGATTTTCCAGGCAAGAGTACTGGAGTAGGGTGCCATTGCCTTCTCTGGTTTTTTATGCTAATGATAACATATTCTTATATAGTGCTTATCATTTCTCAGGTACTATTCTAAGCCTTTACATGTATGTTAATTTAATTCTGAGAGCAAGTATTCCATTCCGTTCAGTTCAGTTCAGTTGCTAAGTTGTGTCTGACTCTTTGTGACCCCATGAATTGCACCACGTCAGGCCTCCCTGTCCATCACCAACTCCCGGAGTTCACACAAACTCATATCCATCGAGTCGGTGATGCCATCCAGCCATCTCATCCTCTGTCGTCCACTTCTCCTCCTGCCCCCAATCCCTCCCAGCATCAGGGTCTTTTCCAATGAGTCAACTCTTCGCATGAGGTGGCCAAAGTACTGGAGTTTCAGCTTCAGCATCAGTCCTTCCAAAGAACACCCAGGACTGATCTCCTTTAGAATGGACTGGTTGGATCTCCTTGAAGTCCAAGGGACTCTCAAGAGTCTTCTCCAACAACACAGTTCAAAAGCAGCAATTCTTCAGCACTCAGCTTTCTTCACAGTCCAACTTTCACATCCATACATGACCACTGGAAAAACCATAGCCTTGACTACATGTACCTTTGTTGGCAAAGTAATGTCTCTGCTTTTGAATATGCTATCTAGGTTGGTCATAACTTTCCTTCCAAGGAGTAAGTGTATTTTAATTTTATGATTGCAATCACCATCTGCATTGCATTACATTAGGTACACCAAAAAATTCTCCTGTGTGGAAAGATAGACAGAAGAGAGGCAGTGGAAGGATATGTTTTGCTGTTTTATAATCAGCATGAGCACGTCCACCAGGGAACCAATTTTTACCTCCCAGGAGGATTCCAGGGTTTAGGAATTCAGCCTAAGCAGATATTTATTCCACAGTCATTTCCATGGCCTTCCCTCATATACCATTTATGAGATGCTTTCATTTTGAAATGCCTAGGTAAGCTCATTCATCTGTGGATATGTTCACTGGCCAATTTAAAAAAGATATCCCTTTAGAATCTTACTGCAAATATCTGAGTAGTTTAAAAAAAAAAAAACTCTCTAATGTATAGCCCGAAACCAGTAGATGATGTGCCAAGACTCTACTCACCAGCACTTTTCAAAAACACTTTGTGTGTGTGTTCAAGAGGCTAACAGGGAACTGCTAGGCATCTAAACATCAGAGTCCAAAGTGAACTTTGAAGGACTTCCCTGGTGGTCCAATGATTAAGACTCTGTTCTTCCAAGGCAGGGGGTGTGGGTTCGATCCCTGGTTGGGAAACTAAGATCTCCTATGCTGTGTGGCCAAATAAATAAATAAAATATAATTTAATAACATAAAAAAAAAACAGATTTAAAAATAATAATTGTTAAAAACAGAAAAATAAACTTTGAAATTGAAGGAACTATTGCTATCAGAGAGGTTCCAGGGTAAAGGATAGGACAGCAAGGGAACTTGTACAAGGAGGAAGAGTGCTTTTTATCTTTATGTCATAGGAAGGGCAGGTGAATCTAGGCTTTTCCTTTAGAGGAAGAGAGAGTTAAGAGCTGATAAAGTCGACCAGGTGGCAGAGTCTGACAGGAGGGCACGCTGAGTAAGAATGGGGGAAGGGTGCTGCAGATCAGAAAAGTGCTGAGGGTGGACAGAAATCCAGTCTGCTCTCAAGGAAGCCTGGGGGTTGGAGAGGAAAACACTAGGTTCATGAAGCCCAAAGACAGCACCCAAATCGTGTTTGATGTGTGTTGTCATTTTTTCTTCTTTAGGCCTCTTTTTGATATCTTGGTGGAGAGACCATCTTTTCAAGGCCTGAGAGACACGGTGGAGAACCAAGATGAGAAAGGAATTAAGAGATGGAAGGTCGACTTCAGGCTGGGAGGCGTGGGAACAACATGGGCTCAAGGTGAATTTAGACTAGAAGTCTGGTCCCAGCCCTGTCATTTACTAGCCATGTGAGCCTGGAGACATTGTCCAGTGCTGTGAGTCTTAGGTTCTTGAGCTTGCTGAACCCTGTCTTGTAGGACTGTCAGAATGGAAAGTGTGTCAGGCTCCTGGGGTAGTCCCTGGTATATCAGGTCTCTAATGGTGAGGAGTCAGGCTTCTGGTTAAAAATCCTAATGTGTGATTTCCTAGGCCTGACCATGGGCCACTGTAAAGACTTTGTTTATCTGGCAGGCCTCAAGGAGAAAAGCTGTCCTCCCCACACCAGACCTGGTACACAACCCGTTGAACTGAACTCTCTAAAGAGGGTTGCAGTCAAGGCCGCAGGCTCCACTGGCAGGCCATTCTAGTCTCCTTTTTGCATTCTTAACTCTATGCTTTCACTCTCATGTCTTTATCTGAGGCCTACTTTGGGACCTCTGCTGAGGCCTTCCAATGAGGGCAGAAGGGAAGAGGTTTGAAGACACTTTTCTCACCTATTTTCCCCACTCCTCGCCTTTCCTCCTTGCCTTCCTCTCATTCTAGGATCCATAAAACTGCCACAGTCATTTGTTCTAGCTCCCTCAAGAGGGAGTTGATCCCCACCCACATCTGTGCTGATCTATCTGACCCTTGACTGGTGTTCCGTTCACTAGAGGACAATGAAACAGGAGGGTTTGGGACTTTTTCTTGTTTTACAAACTTGCTTATATTAATTATCACAGAAAGTGATCAAAGGCTTAACTCTACTGTGTTTGGCTTGTTGCTTTAAGTCAGTTACTCTAACACCTTAGCTCTCACTCCAGCTCAGCCAAGCTCCTGACAAATAGCAGTTGTTTCTAATTTATTATTTTGACCCTAGAACCTTCCATCCTCTCCTGTGGAAATTTGCTTTTATCCAGGACCTCTCAGTGCATACCAGCACCCAGGAGAAAGGAGCAGGGTCTGTTCTCCCCACACCAGACCTGGTACACAACCCATTGAACTGAACTCTCTAAAGAGGGTTGCAGTCAAGCAGCAGTCAGAGACTGACCCCGACTTGCCTAAGAGTGTCCAGGAGTCTCTGGCAGAGGTGTGGGTTGGTGGTGGCCTGCTGCAGGGTCAGGTACACTGAGTGCAGCAGTGCATGCAGGGGACCTTTGGAAGGAGGTCGCTATTATCTTCATTACCTCCACCATAGTTTGTCCTCAGGTAAATAACAGGGAGGGAACACAACCCCACCCATCAACAAAAAGTTGGATTAAAGATTTAGGAAGCATGGTCCCGGCAATCAGAACAAGACCCAGTTTCTCCCTCAGTCAGCCTTTCCCATCAGGAAGCTTCCATAAGCCTCTCATCCTTCTCCATCAAAGGACAGACAGACTGAAAACCACAATCACAGAAAACTAACAAGTCTGATCACATGGATGACAGCCATGTCTAACTCGATGAAACTATGAGCCATGCTGTGTAGGGCCATCCAAGATGGACAGGTCATGGTGGAGAGAGCTCTGACAAAACATGGTCCAATGGAGATGGGAATGGCCAACCACTTAAGTATTCTTGCCTTGAGAAACCCATGAACAGTATGAAAAGGCAAAAAGATAGGACACTGAAAGATGAACTCCCCAGGTTGGTAGGTGTCCAATATGCTACTGGAGAACAGTGAAGAACTAACTCCAAAAAGAATGAAGAGATGAAGACAAAGCAAAAACAACACCCAGTTGTGGATATGACTGGGGATGGAAGTAAAGTCTGATGCTGTAAAGAGCAATATTGCATAGGAACCTGGAATCCATGGAACCTGATCCATGAATTGAGGCAAATTGGAAGTGGTCAAACAGGAGATGGCAAGAGTGAATGTTGATATTTTAGGAATCAGTGAACTAAAATGGACTGGAATGGGTGAATTTAACTCAGATGACCATTATATCTACTACTGTGGGCAAGAATCCCTTAGAAGAAATGGAGTAACCATCATGGTCAACAAAAGAGTCTGAAATGCAGTACTGGGATGCAATCTCAAAAATGACAGAATGATCTCTGTTCGTTTCCAAGACAAACCATTCAATATCACAGTAATCCAAGTCTATGCCCCTACCAGTAATGCTGAAGAAGTTGAAGTTGAATGGTTCTATGAAGACCTAAAAGACCTTCTAGAACTAACACCTCAAAACAATCTCCTTTTCATTATACGGGACAGGAATGCAAAAGTAGGAAGTCAAGAAACACTTGGGGTAAGAGGCAAATTTGGCCTTGGAGTACAGAATGAAGCAGGGCAAAGGCTAACAGAGTTTTGCCAAAAGAATGCACTGGTCATATAAAACACCCTCTTCCAACAGCACAAGAGAAGACTCTACACATGGACATGACCAGATGGTCAATGAAAAAATCAGACTGATTATTTTCTTTGCAGTCAAGGATGGGGAGAGAAGCTCTATACAGTCAGCAAAAACAAGACCAGGACCTGACTGTGGCTCAGATCCTGAACTCCTTATAGCCAAATTCAGACTTAAATTGAAGAAAGTAGGGGGAAAAAACTAGACCATTCAGGTATGACCTAAATCAAATCCCTTATGATTTTACAGTGGACATGAGAAATAGATTCAAGGGATTAGATCTGATAGACAGAGTGCCTGAAGAACTATGGACGAAGGTTTGTGACATCATACAGGAGGCAGGCATCAAGACAATTCCCAAGAAAAATAAATGCAGAAAGGCAAAATGACTGTCTGAGGAGGTCTTACAAATAGCTGTGAAAAGAAAAGTGAAAGGCAAAGGAGAAAAAAAGGAAAGATATACCCATTTGAATGCAGAGTTCCAAAGAATAGCAAGGAGAGATAAGAAAGTCTTCCTCAGGGATCAGTGCAAAGAAATAAAGAAAACATTAGAATGGGAAAGACTAGATATCTTTTCAGGAAAATTAGAGATACCAATGGGGAATTTCATGCAAAGATGGGCACAATAAAGGACAGAAATGGTATGGACATATGAGAAGCAGAGGATATTAAGAAGAGGTGTCAAGAATATGCAAAACAACTATACAAAAAAGATCCTCACGACCAAGATAATCACGATGGTGTAATCACTCACCTAGAGCCAGACATCCTGGAATGTAAAGTCAAGTGGGCCTTAGGAAACATCACTATGAACAAAGCTAGTGGAGGTGATGAAATTCTGTGGGGAGCTGCCCATGAGAACTGGGTCCTTTGTCCGAAGGACATAGCTCTGGGAGCTGCCTCAGTCCTTGAGGGTTTGCTTGCAAACATAGCTCTCTGTCCCGCCACCCCAGAGATTAGGCGCTTATTTACTGCAGACACCTGGAGTTCTGTGCAAACTTCTCACGCACAGGGAAATGTTATTTGGTGTAAGAAATAATAACAGGGAGCCATTCCCATGCTCTCAAGATTTCTTGTGACTGTTTGTAAGATGTATAGGCCAACCAAAAAAAAATGTCAACTGTCTTGTCTTTCTCATGCTCTTCTGTATAAATATAAGATGCTGAATAAAGTTGGTGTCAGACTGCATCCCTTCGTGGAGACGTGTCTGAACCTCTCGACCCCATCTTTGTTGTAGTCTCTTGCTTTAGTTTCTTTCTTAGCCCCGCCATGCACGTTCTCGGGACCTGATCGACTTTGCTGGCTGGCACCGGCAAAATTCCAATTAAGTGATTTCAAATCTTAAAAGATGATGCTGTGAAAGTGCTCCACTCAACATGCCAACAAATTTGGAAAACTCACCAGTGGCCGTAGGACCTAAAAAGGTCAGTTTTCATTCCAATCCCAAAGAAAGACAATTCCAAAGAATGCTCAAACTACCACACAATTACAGTCATCTCACATGCTAGTAAAGTAATGCTCAAACTTCTCCAAGCCAGGCTTCAACAGTGTGAATCGTGAACTTCCAGATATTCAAGTTGGATCCATAAAAGGCAGAAGAACCAGAGATCAAATTGCCAACATCTCTTGGATCATAGAAAAAGCAAGAAAGTTCCAGAAAAAAAATGTACTTTTACTTTATTGACTATGCCAAAGTCTTTGACTGTGTAGATCACAACAAACTGTGGACAATTCTTAAAGAGATGGGAGTACCAGACCACCTGATCTGCCTCTTGAGAAATCTTTATGCAGGTCAGGAAGCAACAGTTAGAACTGGACATGGAACAATATACTGGTTCCAAATCTGGAAAGGAGTACATCAAGGTTGTATATTGTCACAATACTTATTTAACTTATATGCAGAGTACATCATGAGAAATGCTGAACTGGATGAAGCACAAGCTGGAATCAAGATTGCTGGGAGAAATATCAGTAACTTCAGATATACAGATGATACCACCCTTATGGCAGAAAGTGAAGAACCAAAAATTCTCTTGATGAATGTGAAAGAGGAGAGTGAAAAGCTGGCTTAAAACTCAACACTGAAAAACTAAGTTCATGGCATGTGGTCCCATCACTTTATGGCAAATAGATGGAGAAACAGTGGAAACAGTGACAGACTTTATTTTTGGGGGCCTCCAAAATAACTGCAGATGGTGACTAGAGCCATGAAATTAAAAGACGCTTGCTCATTTGAAGAAAAGTTATGGCCAACCTAGACGGCATATTAAAAAGCAGAGACATTATTTTGCCAACAAAGGTCCATCTAGTCAAAGCTATGGTTTTTCCAGTAGTCACATATGGATGTGACAGTTGGACTATAACAAAAGCTGAGCACCGAAGAATTGATGCTTTTGAACTGTGGTGTTGGAGAAGACTCTCGAGAGTCCCTTGGACAGCAAGGAGATCCAACCTGTCCATCCTAAAGGACATCAGTCCTGAATATTCATTGGAAGGACTGATGCTGAAGCTGAAACTCCAATACTTTGGCCACCTGATGTGAAGAACTGACTCTTTTAAAAAGTCTGTGATGCTGGGAAAGATTGAGGGTAGGAAGACAAGGGGATGACAGAGGATGAGATAAGTGGATTTATCACTGATTCAATGGACATGAATTTGAGTAAGCTCTGGGAGTTGGTGATGGACAGGGAGGCCTGGCATGCTGCAGTCCATGGGGTTGCAAAGAGTCAGACACAACTGAGCGACTGAACTGAACACCTCTCAGAATATGTAGTGCTGTAAGACATCAGAGACCTAATAAGTCAAATATGCTGCTTTGTAAACAAAATTCCATAAAATTCTCCTTGGATAATATGTAATTAAATCAGGTGTGGGTTAGTCTTCCGGAGATGAATTCCACTCAAAAGTCTTAGAATTCAAGTCAAAGACTAAGTCTTTTTTTTCCATCCCAGCTGTTCTCCCATCCAAAAATGGTATTCTCATTTTCCCCTGATCGAAAATCTAGTTCTTGTTTAGATTTGGCCACAGTGCACTCAAGATAACCTAATTACAATGTCATCTTAATGTAGAAGTCTCTGGGTCTCTCAGGCCAGGGAAAAGAATGCCAGCCTAGCAACTTCTTGGCATCACTTCCAGAGAGTATTATCCTATTTTTCAGGAAATACTTGCTGATGATTTGTATAGAACGCCTAGTTCATACACTGGGGTTTTACAAGAATTCAGGACACTTTCCATACTTGCTTGGGTAGGGATTGCCCTCTGATTTATCCAGGATCCAAAAGGAACTGCTAAGAACACCTCCATTCCAGACTTTTCTCTCAATTGTGCTTGTGCTTAGTCACTCAGTTATGACTGACTCTTTGTGACCCCATGGACTGTATAGCCTGCCAGGCTCCTCTGACCATGGAGATTCTTCAGGCCAGAAAACAGGAGTGGGTTGCCATACCCTCCTCCAGAGGATCTTCCTGACCCAGAGATGTAACCCAGGTCTCCCGCATTGCAGGTGGATTCTTTACCATCTGATCCACCAGGGAAACCCTCTATCAATTGTGAGACACAGCTTTTGAGAGTTAGGCCCCTGCCACCACCCAGAATAACTGAAAATGAACCCCTACATAAGCGACTGTGGTTTCCTAAAGCCTTAAGCCATCTTGGCTCAGGGTATTTATACTTACCTGCTCTTCCCTGGAACCCCACCTTCTCACCTGTTCTTTTACCCTAATGGCTCCTAGAGGATGCCTCACCATCTCTTCATCTGATTGCTGCTTCTAGACCCTGCCAATCTCTGGGAGGGATGTGTCCTGCTTAGGCTAGGATGACCATCTCTAACACAGGGCTTTCCATCAATTCATGTTTGGCAAAGAAATGAATCAGTGAGAAAGATTTAAGATTTACTTTCTCTCATGTTCTTGAATAAGCCAAGCATATCCAGGTATGTATCATTTAATAAAAACTACAGACTAGAAGAGATAAGTGAACCTATTTAGCCATCCTTTATACTTTTCTTGTATTCCTGCATGCATGCATGCTAACTGCTTCACTTGTGTCTGACTCTTTGCAACCCCACAGACTATAGAACACCAGGCTCCTCTGTCCATGGAATTGTCCAGGCAAGAATACTGGAGTGGGTTGTCATTTCCTTCTCCAGAGATCTTCCTGACCCAGGGATTGAATCCACCATCTTCTGTGGTTCTGCATTGCAAGCAGATTCTTTACCACTGAGCCACTTAGGAAGTCCCTTCATCCTTAACTTTTCTGCTGGGTACTTTCACATTTCCAAGCAAATCCTATTCTAATGCCTTGTTTCAGATCACAAGGAAAGTTGGGGGGTTTCTCAGTGTGTTTGCAAAATTGTAAAACTCTTATATGCGATAAACAGCTATAACTGTGTGATCATTGTCACTCATAAGCTTAGATTCTGGAGCTAATTAAACTTTATTAAACAATATTTGGGGGAGAAAAACAAATAACAACAAAAAAAAGTTATATGTCCAAATCACCCATATACAATAGAAACATGAAAATGCTAATAGACTGTTCCACCCTAGCCCTCCATTACATGGAACACTGACTGTTGTCTTCAGATGAAGACCGAAGAAACTGCTTTGGACTTCACTCAGGGCACAAGAGGTTGCTGGACATGACACTGGAATTTTCACTGGCCATGGCCAGTAGTATCATCCCCGGGGGCAGTTCTGGCCTGGGCTCTCTCATCTCTCAAAGCTTCCTCATACCAGAATAAGAAGGAAGTGGGGTCAGTCCCACTGATCTTGGCAAAAAACTCCAGGACTTTCATCTTGCTGGTTTCAGCATAGGCCCTTGGACCCCAAAGGAATTCATAGCGTGGAGGATCACTGTGAGGCACCTGCCGATACTGTAGATATTGTTCCTCCACCAAATCTTTGGTGATGAGTTTCCTGGGCTCCCCATAGATGAAATCCTCCTGCCCAGCATACACCCCCATCGTATTCAATGCTTTCCAGATTTTCTCCTCAGGGGCACAGTTGCCTTCCATGAAGATCATACCCAGGATAAGTATCAGGAAGCCAGTCTTGGGCATTCCCCCATCATTACTCAGCATCCCATCATAGGTGAGGTTGAGCGTTTTGACAAGCTCATAGGAGTGTCCCGTGGGGTCCACTTCTTTCACTTCAATGCCAAAGACAACCTCCATGCACTCACAGACTTTGCTGAAGATCTCAGGGAAGTTTTCCTTGTGTTCTCTGATGACACTCCTCAGCATTTCTGCTTTTGTGATGGGTTCCTTTGTTACATATTTGACACACAGGAACTGCATCAGTTCAGCCACCTTGTTGTTTAGCTCACCACTGAGCGAGGACTCAGGATCTGGTGGAGTCTGGGAGATGCTGGGCTCCTCCTCCAATTGGCTTCTGGAATTCTCATCAGTTTGACTCAGTGGAGTGGCTGAGGTGGCAGTGGGTGAGAAGCAGGCTCCCTGAGAACTCTGGACAGCACTCAGTGCCCCAGTGGCAGGCACCTCCTCTGTAGTTCCAGGGATCAATGGGGTAAGGGAAGAGGAGATGGTGGACTTGGGGCAGGAGGTGGCCTCTTCCTTCTGAGCCATGGGAGCCTGCACACATTCTAGGCCCTGTGCCTCTTTTGGGGCCTGAAGGTCTTCCTCAAGCTTGCAGCACTCACTCTTCTGACCCAGAGACATGATGGCTGGTATTGGATGTAGCCAGCAGGACAATGGGACCCTGGGGGAGCAAGAGAGATGGTCAGTGGCCTCAGCTGAGAAAATTCCCCCACCCAGGATAGCTCTGACAAAGGAAGCTTACAGGTCTCCTCTTTAGGGGAGCTCCCAGGTGTCACGGGCTGCTGTTCTTGTCAGCCTAAGAACGAAAGAAGCAAGATAGTTCCTCAGGGTAGAGCCCAAGGATTCCAGGGCTGAGAGTAGGCCAGGTGGGGTCAGGCACTGTGGATTCTGTTTTGGGGTGGGCAGGACCTTGGGAGACATTCAGGGTGTGCACCTCGTTTTGACTGCTGCAGCTGTTCAGGCCTTCTCTCATATGCTGACCTGAGAACCCAGGCCTCAGAGTATGGCTGTCACCTCCCAGATCTTAGAACTCTTGAGGAGGGAAACTGAAAGGATTCCTCAGGATGCAGACTACAGACACAGTTGTGGGCCCTGCAGTATTGGCAGCAGTGGTGGGGCCAAGCTCTGTGATGTCCCTACTGTCGTGAGGTGGATGGTTCCCTCAGTGCTCCTTCAGAGTCCCAGCACTTTCCCCTGCCAGCATCTAGGCCCTATCGCTCTGCTGACGTCCCCCAGAGGAAGAAGAGAAGGGGCGCCACATCGGACTCCACTTGCCCAGGGTCTCCCAAGGCTGCTAGCAGGGGCTGCGCAGGTTTCAGAGGCGGGAGAGGGGGGCCACCCATATCTAGGCTAGGAGGGCCCATCATACGATTCATCTTTACACCTGACCAAGCCCGCCTCACATCCTCCACAGCTGAGCAGACTTGGCATCCTCAGGTTGCAGCCTTGCTTCTCTGTGAGGGACCCAAGCCCCATGATGGGAGCACAACCTACCACTACCGGCCGCCTCTGCCCAAGGCCTCTCCGGTACCACAGCAGGGTAGAGGCCATCTGTTCTGGGGTAGGGGGTACCCTCCAATCTGCCTTCCCATCTGGGCAGGTTCTCAGCCAGCCCTCACCTGACATCTCCTTGAGCCTGCCCTCCCCGACACCAGAGTGCCTAGAGTCCACACCCAGTGGCTCCTACCTGAGGTCTCCCAGGCTGGAGCAAGGAGCAGGGCAGGTTTCCGTGGGCCACCCTTTCTCTGCAGTGAGGACCCCTTGGTTCTGCTCAGTGTCGTCACAGCTACTCCTGACAGGGTAGAGTTGGGTCAGGGAGTGGCCCAGGGCTGAGCACAGCCTCTTGGTTTTGGTGGGGCTCTGAATGTCTGCACGGAAAACCTTTCTTTGCTGTCTCTCAGTGTCCTCACGTCAAGGTGGGGCCGCCCCTAGGACTTCACCCCCTACTGGCCCCAGGCCATCCCTGAGGAAGCCTCACCCCTTTCAGACTCTGAAAGCTGAAGTAGGAAACATCACAACGGAAACCCTTCCTTGGGCAGATAGTAAGGACAGGGCTGGGCCCACCTTTCTGCAGTGGTGGGCCTCCCCTTCACCAGTCTCTTATGGGCCTTGCTTTCATGCCTAGTGAGAGGGTCTGGGCCTTCTTGGCCTGCCGACCTGATGCCCCATCAGACCGATCATCTCGCCTCCCAAGATCCCCGACCCAGAATGGGGAGAGGGCTTATCCTGCCAGCACTTGCCCAGGTCTCTGGGGCTGACACCACTGGTTGGGGTGAATTTCTGTGAGGATACCCCTCTGGCTCTAAGGTGGGCAACATCTCAGTCCTCAAGGTGTTCCTATTTACTCCTGTCAGGGCCTGGGTCCCCTTTCTTCTGCTGGTCTGAGATGTGCCCTGCAGGCCAAGAGCACCATCTCCGTGAGGCCATGACAGTGAAGTGTGGATGGGAGGGGTCATCTGTCAACCATACCTGGGGCCTCATGAGGCAGATGGAAAAGGCAGGTGTCTGCAGTTTCTTCAGGATCCTCCCTCTGACAACTGGCAGAGTCTGGGTCTCGTCCCTTTGCTGACCTGAGTGCAATCACTGCAGTTGAAGCCTCGTCTTCAGATTCCCAAGGTTGAAGTCGGCAACTACATCCAAGGACCCTGCATAGGGCCTCCGAGAGCTGAAAACGGGCTCAGAAGAAGTGGAGACCCATTCTCTTCTGTTTGGTGGGCAATTCAGTCATCCCACAGGATCAGTTTGACTCTTGGAATTGCCGGCGCCCCCTCCCCCTGAGGGCCACTTCCCTTAATCACGGGTCACCTTGGAGTTCGCAAGAGTCAGAAAAGAGGAGGGCAGTGCAGATCCCGACAAACCTACTGGGAGTCTCCCAGGATTGACATCAGGGATGGAACAGGGTACTGCAGGGACCACACGGTTCTGGGGGGCGGGGTTTGGACTCCTCAGTCCTCACTCATAAATGTACTTCTCTTGGCTGCTGCCTTCCTGATTAAATGCTCTCTGGTAGGTTCCTTCTTTTCTGCCAGCTGAGATGCGTTTGCTCAGCTGCAAACCTTCCAGAGAAAGGTTTCGGTTCCCAAGCTAGATGCTAGATGGGAGAGCAGCACTGCCCCATGACAGGTGGTGGATATTCAGAAAAACAGCTCGTCTTCCTGTGGGTCTCTTCACCAGCCAGAATACACTTTGGAAACATTTTGTTCTAACACTTTATTTCCTACACTGAAGTGGGAGACCAGTGTGATTTGGGGAGGTCCTGCTCTTTTGAAGTTCTCACACTGAATTATCCAGTATAGTGATTTCCATTTTTCTTAAGCCTCATTGATATTAAGGAATATATTTTATGAATATATTTTATTTTTATATTTTATGAAGCATCTTTTTATGAAGGATCTGTTTGTGTCTGTGTTTTACCCTTATAGTTGCTATTCCACTTTTAGAACATTCTTTTTATCAAAAATATGTTTTCACTTATGGACATGGGAAGAGGGGAGGAGAGGGTGAGATGTATGGAGAGAGTAACATTGAAATTTACATTACCATTTGTAAAATAGATAGCCAATGGGAATTTGCTGTATGCCTCAGGAAACTCAAACAGTGGCTCTGTACCAACCTAGAGGGGTGGGATGGGGTGGGAGATGGGAGTAAGGTTCAAAAGGGAGGGGATATATGTATACCTAAGGCTGATTCATGTTGAGGTTTGACAGAAAACAACAAAATTCTATAAAGCAATCATTCTTTAATTAAAACATAAATAAATTAAAAAATATGTTTTCAAGGCCAGGCTTCACTTACTCAAGTGATTTCAGGTGGTGATTAACACAGGCTCTGGAGTCATACTGCATCAATCTACCTAATTTTTCCTGAAACTGACCTGGGCCTACTGGCCTCTGTGGGCTGAGGTGGTATGTTTAAAAATACTCCTCCCACCTCCCTTCATTTGAGGTGTATTTTTGGCTATGGACCTTCACAAACTTGTCTGCCACTTCCCACCCTCTCACCAAGTACCACATCTTTTTTCTCCACCAAGGGTTTCTCATGTTTTTTTGTTTAGACTTAGTTGTTGATATTTTTGGTGGGCTGAAAAATGGCCCTCCCAAAGATCTCCTATTCCAATCCCTAGAGCCTTCTTTGGGAAAAGGGTCTTTAAAGATGTAATTAAGAATCTTTCTATGGGGGGATTAGCCTGGATTATCCAGGTGGGTCCTAAATAGAATCACATGTTTCCTTACAAGACAGAGGCAGGAGAACTGACAAGCTGAGAAGGCAATGTGAAGATGGAGCAGAGAGCTATTTGGAGATGTTGACCTTGAAGATTTCAGTCATGTTCCCATAAGCCAAGGAATGCCAGAAGTTACAAGAAGCTAGAAAAGGTAAGGAATGGGCTTTCCCCTAGAGCAGGGGTCCCCAACCTCTGGGGTCTAATGCCTGATGATCTGAGGTGGAGCTGATGTAATACTAGAAATACAGTACACAATGTCATGTGCTTGAATCATCCTGAAACCATCCCTCCCTCTGTCCATGGAAAAATTTGTCTTCCACACAACTGATCCCTGGTGCCAAAAGCTTGGGGACCGCCAACCTACAGTTTCCAGAGGGCATGTGGGCTTTCCAGTAGCATCATTTCAGCCTAATGGAATTGATTTTGGACATCTGGCTTTCAGAACTGTAAGAGAATAAATTTCTGTTGCTTAAGACACCCAGTTCATGGTAGTTTAATACAGCAATCCTAGGAGACTAATACAACATTTTTTATTTTCTTTCATTCTCCCTTCTGTGGTTTTCCAGGTTTGATTTTGGGAGTGGAGGACAGCAGCCCAAACTTGATTGACATTTTAGCAACTATACGTAAGTCACTAAATCTGTAAGTAACTCAAGGAGAATTGACGTCTTTACCGTATTTTGTTTCACATCAGTGAACATGGCATATTTCAATTTTGAGGGGACTTAAAAAAAAATCTTAATCTATCAGGAAAGTTTTATGTTTGCCTTCTTAAAGATATCATATACATTTTTTTGTGTGATTTGTAATTCTTTTTAGATGGATTCTGGATTTTGTTGCTGTTACATGTG
This sequence comes from Bos grunniens, assembly GCF_055505025.1. Classification (NCBI taxonomy): domain Eukaryota; kingdom Metazoa; phylum Chordata; class Mammalia; order Artiodactyla; family Bovidae; genus Bos; species Bos grunniens. The sequence continues at coordinate 116,601,853 of NC_141194.1, read as the reverse complement.
CTAATTTGTGAATGGGATTTTGTCTATTACATGGGGTAATTAATTATGGCCTTTGTGTGCCAAAGCTTTTCACTTAATTGTATTGACTAATCTCCCATACATGTTCTTTCTGAAGTCTTTTATTTATTTGGATATTCTACACAGTGATTCCTTTTAATTTTCTAGGCAGATGATGATATTGTTACAAGTACATCTCTTTACAATATTTATATACCTTATTCATTTTGGTATCTGTATCTCTGGCTTTGTGTTCCAGTGCAATTTTGATCAGTAGATGTGAGAATATATGTCTTGTTCATGACTTGAATGAGAATACTTCTGACATTTTACACCTGACTATGTTTGGTGTATAATTTAGGAAAAGCAAGTTCTTTCTAAGTTTGCTAGAAGTTTGTACCATTAACTCATGTTGAATTTCTCTCAGAGGCTTTTTCTATATCCATTGGCACAATCATATTTTTTTTTTCTCTTCTAATTTGTTATTGTATGGAACTACAACTGAAAATATTTTCTAATGTTAAATCATATTTTCATTTCTTGGGCACAGCCCATTTGCTCATTTAATTCACTACTTTGTTGACTATGCTATTTTATGCTATTTATTACTACATGAATGAGCTTTGTTCAAGTATTCTTTTCATGGGGATGGAGGGCAATGTCCTCATTTGGTTTCTGAAACAAGGAGAGCTGGCTGGGGAAAATGAGTTGCATAATTTCCCCTCTCCCTTTTTGTGGGTATGCCTTAGAAAAGTTTGTTTTCTTTCTTTCAGAAGACCGCTCTCTAGGTTGTGTGGTATACTTCCATTAGGAGGTGTATAATGCCTGGTCTTTCTTTGTGAAGATGTCAGCAGTCCATGATTATTACGTTTATCAATCCTTTAGGGGTCACAGAATGTTCATTCTCATTCTTTCTTACTCTACTAGCTGAAATAACCTCTATATGTGGAAACATTTCTTTGTCCACCGTGTGGTTATCCTGAGGGAACTTATGTTCCCTTGTATTAAAATCTCTTCATCTAAATTTTGTACAAGTCTATGTCATGCTTTTGTCCTGATCTTTTTTTAGTAACCATATTTGCAAATATGATCATCTTATAAAAACTTATGTTAATTGGCTCTGCTGTTTCTATTTCATTTTTTCTGCATTTATCTTCATTATTTCCTGGTTTCTATTTCTTTAGATTGAATATGCTATTAACTCTGTACTTTCTTGAGGTATTTATCTGTTCTAAATATTTCTTATTTTCTAAGACATCTATTGAAAACTATACATTTCTCACTGAGTATCACTTGGGCTGTATCATACAGATAGTATTATATAGCTTCATGTGTACTGCTTAAAAATTTTGCAAGTTGAATATATCATTATTTCTTATGCTATTATAATCTATATATGTATGTATATATATACACACACTAAAGTGTGTAAAAACATTTTTGAGTAGGATTTAAAGAGGACAAAAGAGAATATTAAGAGGAGGTTTCATGATCCAGGGGTGTTTGGTTTTGGGTTATTAATTATAACAGACACAAACATATTTGACTATCAGTGACTGAGTTGGGTTTATCCCATAAAGGTGAATAAGTTTAATGCTAGAAAATCTGTCACTATGATTGGTCACACATGTTAAAGTCAGGGATTGTCCAGGCAAATAGAAACTACAGTAAAGATATAACACAGGGAATTTAATGTAGGGGATCAGGTTCACAACTGATAGAAAAGCCGAACAAGGGAGAATTGGGGAACCCAACAATTAGCAACTTGAGGAAGTCACTCCCACCTCTATCCTGAGAAGAAAAAGAAAGATGGTAGTATTATTGGAGTCTAATTGTTGCATTCAATAGGATCGGGAGGCATGGTGGGCCAGTCTTAAGGGAGTTGAAGCCATGGAGAAAATGTAGCCATGGAACGAGAGCCACCTGATCTAGAGGAAAAAGGAGAAAAACTCTAGCTGCTTAATTCATCTGCATTGTAATCTCCTGCTGGTGCCTACAGTTGGCTGAACCAAGATGGCAACAAAATGTTAGTGAGTTTACAAATTACAGGCTGCAGGTGTCAGCCACTACATCATAGAGAGCAGGGCAGGGGATGAGGGAGGGATAGTCAGTTCAGTCACTCAGTCATGTCCAACTCTGTGTGACCCCATGGACTGCAGCACACCAGGCTTCCCTGTCCATCACCATCTCCCGGAGCTTACTCAAACTCATGTCCTTTGAGTCAGTGATGCCATCCAACCATCTCATCCTCTGTCATCCCGTTCTCCTGCCTTCAATCTTTCCCAGCATCAGGGTCTTTTCCAATGAGTCGGCTCTTCCCATCAGGTGGCCAAAGTATTGGAGCTTTAGCTTCAGCATTAGGCCTTCCAATGAATATTTAGGACTGATTTCCTTTAGGATGGACTGGTTCGATCTCCTTGTAGTCCAAGGGACTCTCAAGAGTCTTCTCCAACACCACAGTTCAAAAGCATCAATTCTTTGGTATGCAGCTTTAAAAAACAAAAATTGTTTTTTTTTAATTGAAGGATAATTGCTTTACAGAATTTTGTTGTTTTTTGTCAAACCTCAACATGAAACAGACATAGTTATACATATATTCCCTCCCTTTTGATCCTCCCTCCCATCTCCCACTGCATCCCACCCATCTAGGTTGATACAGAGCCCCTGTTTGAGTTTCCTGAGACATATAGCAAATTCCTGTTGGCTGTCTATTTTACACATGGCAATGTAAGTTTCCATGTTACTATCTCCATACATCTGACCCTCTCCTCCCCTCTCCTCATGTCCATAAGTCTAGTCTCTCTATGTCTGTTTCTCCACTGCTGCCCTGCAAATAAATTCTTCAATACTGTTTTTCTAGATTCTGTATATATGCATTAGTATACGATATTTATCTTTCTATTTCTAACTTACTTCACTCTGTATAATAGGTTCTAGGTTCATTCACCTCATTAGAAATGACTCAAATGTGTTCCTTTTTATGGCTGAGTAATATTTCATTGTGTATATGAATCAAAACTTCTTTATCCATTCATCTGTTGAAAGACATCTCGGTTGCTTTCACATTCTAACTATTGTAAATAGCGCTGCAATGAACAAGCACTCAGCCTTTTTTTATGGTCCAACTTTCACATCCGTACATGACTGCAGTAAAAACCATAGTCTTGACTATACAAAACTTTGTCGGTGAAGTGATGTCTCTGCTTTTTAATATGCTGTCTAGGTTGGTCATAGCTTTACTTCCAAGGATCAGGTGTCTTTTAATTTCATGGCTGCAGTCACCATCTACAGTGATTTTGGAGCCCAAGAAAATAAAGCCTGTCACTGTTTTTATTGTTTGCTCATCTATTTGCCATGAAGTGATGGGACCAGAATCCATGATCTTAGTTTTCTGAATGTTGAGTTTTAAGCCAGCATTTTCACTCTCCTCTTTTACTTTCATCAAGAGGCTCTTTAGTTCCTCTTTGCTTTCTGCCATACGGGTGGTGTAATCTGCATATCTGAAGTTATTCATATTTCTTGTGGCAATCTTGATTCCAGCTTGTGCTTCATCCAACTCAGCATTTCGCATGATGTACTCAGCATATAAGTTAAATAAGCAGGGTGACAATATACAGCCTTGACATACTCCTTTCCCTATTTGGAACCAGTCTATTGTTCCATGCCCAGTTCTAACTGTTGCTTCTTGACATGCATACATGTTTCTCAGGAGGCTAGTAAGGTGGTCTGCCATTCCCATCTCTTTGCCATTCCCATCTCTTTAAGAATTTTCCACAGTTTGTTGTGATCCACATAGTCAAAGGCTTTGGAATATTCAATGAAGCAGATGTTTTTCTGGAATGCTCTTGCTTTTTCTATGATCCAACATATGTTGGCAATTTGGTCTCTGGTTCCTCTGCCTTTTCTAAATCCAACTTGAACTTCTGGAAGTTCTCGATTCATGTACAGTTGAAGCATGGCATGGAGAGTTTGAGCATTACTTTGCTAGCTTGTGAAATGAGTGCAATTTTGCAGTAGTTTGAACATTCTTTGGCATTGCCTTTCTTTGGGACTGGAATTAAAGCTGACCTTTTCCAGTCCTGTGGCCACTGCTGGGTTTTCCAAATTTGCTGGCATACTGAGTGCAGCACCTTCATAGCATCATCTTTTAGGATTTGAAATAGCTCAGCTGGAATTCCATCACCTCCACTAACTTTGTTCATAGCAATGCTTCCTAAGGCCCACTTGATTTCACTGTCTAAGGTGTCTGGCTCTAGGTGAGTGATCACACCATTGTGGTTATCTGGGTTATGAAGATCTTTTTTTGTAGAGTTGTTTTGCATGTTCTTGCCACCTTTTTTTTTTTTTTTTTTTGCCACCTCTTCTTAATATCTTCTGCTTCTGTTAGGTCCATACCATTTCTGTCCTTTATTGTGCCTATCTTTGCATGAAGTGTTCCCTTGGTATCTCTGATTTTCTTGAAGAGATTTCTAGTGTTTCCCATTCTATTGTTTTCCTCTATTTCTTTGCATTGTTCACTGAGGAAGGCTTTCTTATCTCTCCTTGCTGTTCTTTGCTACTCTGCATTCAGATGGGTATATTTCCTTTACTCCATATACCATATGTTTATACTATATTGTAGTCTATGAAGTATGCAATAGCATTATGTTGAAAAAATGTACATATCTTGATTTACATAATATGTTGTTTCTAGAAAAATGCTATCATCCAACAATTCTGGATTGCCAGAAACCTTCAACTTGTAAAAAAAACTCCATTATATCTACAAAGCACAATAAAATGAGACATGCCTGTAACACAAAAAAAGGGGAAAAGACTTGAATAGTTATCCAGTGAAGATATACAAATGGCCAATAAGCACATCAAGGATGCTCAACATCACTAGTCTTTAGAGCAATGCCAATCAAAACCACAATGAGATACCTTTTCACACCCACTACGTGGATGTAATTTTTTAAAACAATGTTATTCCATTCTTTTTAATGGCTGAGTAATATTCCATTGTATATATGTACTGTGTCTTTTTTATTCTTCTGTTAATGTACATTTAGGTTGCTTCTGTGTCTTGACTATTGTAAACAGTGTTGTAATGAACATTACAGTGCATGCATCTTTTTGAATTATGGTTTCCTCTGGATATATGCCCAGAAGTGGAATTCCTGGGTCATATGGTAGTTCTGTTCCTAGTTTTTTAAGGACTCTCCATACTGTTCTCTATAGTGGTTGTACCAATTTACATTCCCGCCAACAGTGTAGGAGAGTTCCCTTTCTTCACACCCTCTCCAGCATTTATTGTTTGTAGATTTTTGGATGATGACCATTCTGATTGGTGTGAGGTGATATATCATTATAGTTTTGACCTATATTTCATTGATCATCTTTTCATGTGCCTCTTGGACATCTGTATGTCTTCTTTGGAGAAATGTCTATTTAGGTATGTCTATTTCTTTTTCTTTATTGGGTTGTTTGTTTTTGTGGTGTTGAGCTGTATGAGCTATTTGTAAAATTTGGAGACTAATTCTTTGTCAGTCACATCATTTGCAAATATTTTCTCCCATTCTGTGGGGTGTCTTTTCATTTTGTTTTTGGTTTCCTTTCTGTGCAAAAGCTTTTGAGTTTACCTCTGTCCCATTTGTTTACTTTTGTTTTTATTTCCATTACTCTTGGAGATGGATTAAAAAAGGTATTCCTATGATTTATGTCAGAGAATGTGGATGGACCTGGAGATTATCATACTAAGTGACGTAAGTCAGAGAGAGAAAGACAAATATCATATGATATTGCTTATATGTGGTATCTAAAAAGCAGTGATAAAAATGAACTTATTTACAAGATAGAAACAGAGAATGAACTTATGGTTACCAGGATGAAAGGGTAGGGGAAGAAATAGATTGGGAGTTTGAAATGACATGTATATACTACTGTACTTAAAATAGATAACTAACAAGGACCTACTGTATATAGCATGGGGAACTCTGCTCAATACCTTTTAATAACCTAAATGGGAAAAGAATTTGAAAAGGTATAGATTCATGTATATGTATAACTGAACCACATTGTTGTACATCTGAAACTAACACAACATTGCTAATCAGTTATACTCCAATATAAAACAAAAATTAAGGGAAAAAAAAAACAAACCAAAAAAAGAAAAATGACAAGTGTTAGCATGGATATGGAAAAACTAAAAACACCTTGCATTGCTTGTGGGGATGTAAAATGGTGTACCTAGTTTGGAAATTTATTGACTTTATTTGTTGACCTTGTATTCTGCAACCTTCTTATGCTTACTTATTAATTCTAGGGTCCATGCACAGATTTGAATATAGATATTGGTCTTGTGGACACAGGAATATGTGTTCAAAGAGAGCACATAACACTGTGGTCCTCTGCACAGTGTAAAGGTTCTCTGCACGGTAAAAAGGCAAGCAAGGAAGCTCTTCTTTAATGACACCATGAACCAATTCTATAGGCTGAGGATTGAAGAAATTCTGGAAGTTAGAGGTTCTCAAATTCATTTACACAAGTATCACTATTCCATATTCCAGCTTCCAACTCTTTACCTTTTAGAGCTTTGACTTGGACAGGCCACTTGCCCAGCATAAGAATCCATTCAACATTTTTCTGAAATTGTGGTGATTGCAGCAATTAAGTCCTGAGTCTGATCTTTAGCTCTGTCAGACCTGTGGTAGCAGATGAGTCTCTTTACACACTGCTAAGGAGAGGGGCATGGTAGCCCACTCTAGTATTCTTGCCTGGAGAATTCAATGCACAGAACAGCCTGCTGAGCTACAGCCCCTGGGGTCACAAAGAGTCAGACATGACTGAGCAACTAACAGAAAAGGAGCCATCTAACTTATATTGTGCCTTCATTTGGTGATTGATTGTACAGAACTTGATTGATCGAACAGAACTTGTTATTTTTTTCTTTGCAAAGTATCACCCGCCCTGAACAATGACCACCACATTGTACAAATGTTATTACAGTTTCTCCCTTTTTTCTTAAATGCCAGAGAGATTGCATAAGCCAATACATTCCCTTTCACTTGGACCTCCTCTAAGTTCACAACAGATGAATAACTACTTCAACATTCCAGGGAATATTAACATGCAACCTACAACTAGTGATTTGCCCGCCAGTTGGGAGTGGCCAAAGTCTATATCTCCCATTCTTAGAATCTGCTTCCTAAGAACACTCCTGATACCAGTTGTCTTAGCATGTATTTCTTTCTCTTTTCTGTCTTTTTTTTTTTTTTTTTTTAAGCCATATGGCTTGCAGGAGCTCATTAGGTTGGTGCAAACATAATTGTGGTTTCGGACTGTGAACTTGAAATAATTATAACAAGGCTTAAAACACATCTTTATGAATAAAAATAGGAACTATTAAAATCAATGTATTTTTGCCAATGAGAAATAAGTTTGTTTATTCCTGTAGTGTAAAATTCCATACTTCGGGATTCGGCAAACTCTTTGAAAGCATTTTCTGCCTCCTGCTGGTTGGTTGTGGAAGCATCTTCCCTGCAAGAAGTTGTCAAGATGCTTGAAAAAGTGGTAGTCAGTTGGCAAGAGGTCAGGTGAATACAGAGGAAGAGGCAAAACTTTGTAGCCCAATTCATTTAACTTCTGAAACATTGGCTGTGCAATGTGTGGTCCAGCGTTGTCATGCAGAAGAAGTGGGCCTTTCTATTGACCAATGCCAGCTGCAGGCATCACAGTTTAAGTGCCTCTCATCAATTTGCTGAGCATACTTCTCAGATGTAATGATTTTGCAGGGATGTAGAAGGCTGTAGTGCATCAGACCAGCAGCAGACCACCAAACAGTAACCATAAATGATTTTTCCATGCAAGTTTGGCTTTGAGAAGTGCTTTGAAGCTACTTGGCCCAACCACTGAACTGATCATCACCGGTTATCATATAAAGTCCACTTTTCATTCCACATCACAAACTGATCGAGATATGGTTCATTGTTTGTGTGTAAAATAAGAGAAGATGATACTTAAAAAATGACAATATTTTTTAGGTTTTAGCCAGCTCATGGAGCACATACTTACTGAGCTTTTTTCACCTTTCCAGTTTGCTTCAAATTCCAAACAACTGTAGAATGGTCAATGTTGAGTTCTTTGCCAAGTTCTCATGTAGTTGTAAGAGGATCGACTTCGATGATGGTTCTCAATTGGTTGTTGTCAACTTCTGATGGCTGGCTACTGTGCTTATAATCTTCAAGGCTCTTGTCTCCTTTTCAAAACTTCTTGAACCAGCAGTTCCTGGGCCAAATGCTTTGTTGATATTGTGAGTTGTCTCTATTGCTTTACCACCCATTTTGGACCAGAATAAGAAAATTGCTCAAATTTGCTTTTTGTCTAACACCAATTCCCTAGTCTAAAATAAATATAAAATATGCAGCAAGTAATAAGTCACTAGCAAAAAAACAAAACAAAAAAAAAACATAAAGCAAGAAATGTGCCTTAAAATGATGTATAGCATAACCACATTTAAGAATGTATTCCAATATCAAATGGCAAATTTCAACAATGCAAAATCATAATTACTTTTGCACCAACTTAATAATTCCCCAACAAGAGATTGGACCTGGGCCATTGGTGGAGTCCTAACCATTGGAGCACCAGGGAATTCCCTTGCATGCATGTGTTTCTTTTCTTAAAAAAAAAATTGTCCTTCAAATAATTTTGTCTCTATATTTGTGCAGTATAAGCTCTTCCTAAAATATATCCTGGTTACTAGTTGCTTAAGATCTTAAGTGTCTAGTGAATATCTTACACAGATTGGATCCCCAATGTTTATGCATACCATGGGTGTGTGCTCAGTTGTGTCTGACTTTTTGTGACTCCTTGGACTGTAGCCCACCAGGCTCCTCTGTCCACGGGATTCTCCAGGAAAGAATACTGGAGTGAGTTACCATGCCCTCCTTCAGGGAAGCTTCCCAATCTAGGGATCAAACCCACATCTCCTGCATTGGCAGGTGGATTCTTTACCACTGAGCCACCTGGGAAGCCCATCCTTATCATTGTTGTTCAGTTGATAAGTCATGTCCGATTCTTTGTGACCCCACAAACTGCAGCATGGAGCTCAATAAAAACTGTCTAACTGAATAAATGTAGAACAACTACGACTCTGACAGCTGCTGCTGCTGCTAAGTTGCTTTAGTTGTGTCTAACTCCGTGTGACCCCATAGATGGAAGCCCACCAGGCTCCGCTGTTCCTAGGATTCTCCAGGCAAGAACACTGGAGTGGGTTGCCATTTCCTTCTCCAGTGCATGAAAGTGAAGTCGCTCAATTGTGTCCGACTCTGACAGCACCATCTGGCAATACTGTTCTATATTTATCCTTGTTATGCTCATCTATCAACATTCTGGTCATTGTTCCCTCACTTTTGAAGACTGGTACCTTATCCCATCTTCCTTTCTGCCTTAAGCTTTGCCATTATCCAAGGAATGTTGTGCCCACTTTGAAAGCCTCCATGACACTGTAGTTTTCACTTATTTGAACTCCTTCACACCACTGATAATCTGTTTCTCTAAATATCACCCATCAGATTAGTACATGTTAGTACATGTTCAACAACCTAATCCTTATAATCTCTCAGAACAGATTATCCTGCAATTTAAATTCCTGTTCAATCCATCATGTGTCATACTTGCTTAACTTTCCAGTTCTTTCATACTTTACATTTACATATTACACAATCCATCATTTCATTGCCTATCTTTCTAATTATTATTCTCTACTTCTTGGCCCTTTGTCCTGTTTCATGAGTTCAGCATGAAAGTTTAATCTATCCAGATGCTTTCTTTCTCCACTTTGAGGTCTAAGATGTTCATCCAGAATTGCTACAGAAGAAATCTGCAGGGGCTGAACTGCACTTCTGTCCCCTTTCCTCCTTTCCCAGACATTGTCTCTTGTTTTCCTCTTAACCCTTTTCTTTTATACCCATGTGGAAGTCTTTCCAACCCAGTTTTCCACTTCTTTTTTACCGATTACTCTCTCTTTACCATTATATTAAAAACCTTTAACATTCTTTTCCTAAAACCAAAAATGCTTACTTTCCCATTTAAGTCCTCTATGATCTTTCTTCTTGTGTAGAGGGCAGGTCTATAAAAGGGTCACCCTCATTTGTTCAATATTCATCTTTAATTCCCATGGCCTTCATAGCCCACTACATTCAGGCCTATGCCTACACCATTGTACTGAATATACCTTACATTGGATCATACACTCCTGATTGTAATAGGCTTTCTTTAGCCAAAATTAATTTTTAAATATTGTTTGATTTTGAAGTTTCTTCTCATTTTCTCCTATTAGAAGTAAACCTACAAAGAATAAAAAACATTATTTTTGTTTATGAAACTTTTTTGTTTGAGTACTTACATCATTTCAGGTTAGTATCACAAACTGTTTGCAAACACAGCAATGATTGTTTTGAAAATTTGGCAAAAATCTCATGCTTCCTTCTGCTACATGAGAAATGTTACAGATCTCTGAAATTCAAAGGAAGATTTGTCTCCGAGGCAATTCAAGACTTTCCCACTTGTCATGCTCAAGAATATTCTTCTTTTAAAAGTTTCTTTTTGTTTATTTTCACAACAAATTTTAATGTCTGAACATTTCCTATTATGTTATATAGGTTTAGAGGTAGAGATTTTTCAAGGAAAGTCCATTTTTTATTTTCTAATTAATCTTTTAATAACAAAAACCAATAAATGGCAGAAAGTATGAGGAAAAATGCTTTAATAAGAAGTTTTGTAATATGCTAATTTTTTCTTCCTGTTCCCTGGTGGCTCAGACGGTAAAGCATCTGCCTACAATGTGGGAGACCTGGGTTCAATCCCTGGGTCACGAAGATCTCCTGGAGATGGACATGGCAACCCACTCCAGTACTCTTGCCTAGAAAATACCATGGACAGAGGAGCCTGGTAGGCTACAGTCCATGGAGTTGCAAAGAGTCGGACACAACTGAGTGACTTCACTTCACTTCACTTTCTACAATAAGATAGCTCTATTTTCTCAATCTGAGCAGGTAGTTATATTTCAGTGTATTGTAAATATGATGCTGGTGCTGGCTCTTCTCCATCCACATCCATCCTCTGCCTTTGTTTTCCTTGCTCTATTCCTCAGCTCTGTATCATTTCAATTCTGTAGCTACCAGTGGGTGGCACTGGTAGGAGGTAGGAAGGCAGGAGGGAATAAAGGCCACTTCCTCCCTGCTGAGGTTCTGGCAACGACTGTGTCTTTTTAAACTTCTAGCTCCAGTCAAGCGTCCATGTTCTCTGGACCTAGTTCTCACTAGACTTCACCCCCACCACTTTTTCCTCCTTTTAAATTTAGAGTTAAGAACAGAAAGTTAAGAACCAGTCAATCCTAAAGGAAATCAGTCCTGAATATTCATTGGAAGGACTGTTGCTGAAGCTCCAGTATTTTGGCCACCTGATGCGAAGAACTAACTTCTTGGAAAAGCCCCTGATGCTGCAAAAGATTGAAGGCAGGAAGAGAAGGGGATGCAAAGGATAAGATGGTTGGATGGCATTACCAACTCGATGGACATGAGTTTGACCAAGCTCCAGGAGTTGGTGATGGACAGGGAAGCCTGGCATGCTGCAGTCCATGGGGTTGCAAAGGGTCAGACACAACTGAACAACTGAACTGAAGAACAGAAAAGCTTCCAACTTTTATTTCTTGTGTGCCTGTATTGTTTGTCTATTGCTGTATAACATATTACCAAAAATATAGCAGATTAAAATAACAAATACTTAATATCTCATTTTCTGTGGGTCAGGAATCTAGGCAAAGCTTACTTGAATGCCTCTGGCTTGAGGTCTCTCATGAGGCTCCTTTCTTTTCTTTTTATTATGGGGAAAGGAGGTGTCTGTTCCCAGAAGTATTTATCTTATTGTTCAGAGATCTCAGTTTCTTACTACAGGAAGTTCTTCACAGGCCTGCCTCATGATGGGGAAACTCGGTTCCTGCAAAATAAGAGATCTAAGAGACTGAGGGTGGTGAAGATGGAATCCAGAGACTTCTTTTTTTAAGAACTATTTTTTTTTCCCAGCTTGACTGAAATATAATTGACATATAGTATTGAGAAAGTTTAAGGTGCACAACATGTTGATTTCATACACTAGTATATTGCAGTATGATGACCACCATAGCATTATAGCTAACACTTCATACATGTCACACAATTACTATTTCTTTCTTTGTGGTGAGACCATTTAAGGTCTACACACTTAGCAACTTTCAAGTATATAATACAGTACTCTTAACTATAATTACTATCTTGTACTTTAGAGCCCCAGAATGTATTCATCTTCTCAATGGAAGCTTGTACTCTCTAGCTAGTATCTCCCCATTTCCCTCAGCCCCAGGTAACCACCATTTTACTCTCTGATTCTACAATGTCAACTCTTTAAAACTCCACATATAAATGAGATCATACAGTATTTGTCTTCTCTGACTTACTTCACTTAGCATAATGCCTTTAAGGTCCATCTATGTTATCTCAAATGGCATAATCTCCTCCTTTCTCATAGATAAGTGATATTCTATTGTGTAAATATGCCACATCTTTATTCATTGATTTTTTGATAGACTCTTAGATTGTTTTCTTATCTTGACTGCTAGTAATAATGCTGCAACAAACATGGAAGTGCAAATATCTCTTCAAAATTCTCTTTTCATTTCCTTTGGAAATATACCCAGAAATGAGACTGTTGAATCTTATGGTATGTCTACTTTTACTTTTGGGAGAACTTCCATACTGTTTTGAATTACTGAATATAGTTTGTTAATATTTGATTGAGGATTTTTGCATCTATGTTTATCAGTGATACCAGCCTATAATATTTTTTCTTGCAATGTCTTATCTGACTTTGGTATCAATGTAATGCTTGCCTTATAAAATGAGTTTGGAAGTGCTCACTACTCTTCTATTTTTTGGAAGAGCTTGAGGATTATTGGTATTAATTCTTCCACAAGTGTTTGGAACAGTTCACCAGTGAAGCCTTCTGGTCCTGGACTTTCCTTGTTGGGGGATTCTTGATAAATTATTTAACTTCCTTACTAGTAATTGGTCTGTTCAGATTTTCCATTTCTTCATGATTCATCCTTGGTAGGTTGTAGTTTCCAGAACCTTGTAGGTTCTGAAATGTATCTTTTTTTCTGGCTTATCCAATTTGTTGGTGTATAACTATTTATAGTATTCTCAGGTTCCTTTATATTTCTTTGTTATCAGGTATTGTATCTCCTGTTCGATTTCTAATCTTCAGTACTTGATATTAACATTATAAAAGTGTGGAATTTCAACTTACACCAACCCAGTTAAAGGTGTGATATGTTATGTACAAGCATCACTGTAGTTTTATGTGCAACAAAGTGTAGTTTATATGAAATGTATGAGCTTATTTCTTCATATACACAACAGTGGTTAATTCATCAAGGGAATTGTAGTCAAAGACTCAGATCTCCCTGGTCCATCATTGATTATATGCAAAGCTGTATTTCTAGCCCTCTGCCTCCATTCAGAGACTTAATTACAAACCTTAATGGGTTTGTAAAGCAAAAAAAGCTTTACAAACAAAGTGCCTGAAGCACTTTCCAGGTCCTTGGAAAAGATCTAATCTTGGTGTCTTGGCTGAGGCACTTTTCTCCACCTTGACTCAGTTCTTTTCCATTTTTAGTCCTTCCCTTTTCTCCCAGGCCCTGGGTTCATAAAGAGGCAGGAACTCTTAGTTTGGGGCACCTTAGCAGTGAGACAATTCCCCTGTGTGTCCTTCATGTCATCTACCTTCACCTGGTGCTATTCTGTGAGGGAAAATGAAAAACTAGGGAGCTGGTACCTCCTTTTTACTTCTTGCTTGTACTGTCACAGTAAATGAATAGAGGTTTAATTGTTACTTCCAGTTTGGCTCATTGTTCTAATTGGATGTCCTAATTGAATACCTTGATTTGTGGCAACTTAACAATATTCTTATGTGCATGTGTGTGTATAAAATCCTTGTAGTCATCATTCATGATGGTGAAATCTTGGACTATTCCCCTTTAAGATAAGTAATAGGACAGATCTGTGCTATCAACACTTCTATCAAACTAATTACTAGTGCAATTAGTAAGAAATTAAAATAAAACATAAAATGGAAGATGATATAATTGTTTATTTAGAAAATGCAAATATTCACATAGAAACTATTAGAATTAAGTTAATTTATCATGTTTTCTTGTATATAAAGTTAATATGTGAAAGTTTGTCTTGATTCTATATACTTAAATTATTTAAAAACAGTTATTAAATTATTAAAATAAATTCTAAAATAAATAAAATTACAAAATAAAAATTATTAAAAATAAATATCATTTACAACAGCATCAAATATTCAAACACCTAGAAATAACTCTAATGCAAAATGCATAAGCCTTCTAGACAGGATGGTGAAAAATATGACTGAAGTAAGTTGAAGACCTAAATAAATGAAGGAATAAACTTTGTTCATGGTTTTAAATGCTCAATATTGTAAAGATATTTTTCCATATTGATAAGTAGAGTCAGTTCAATTCAAAGTATAATATGAACATGTTTCTTTGTGATATTGACAAAATAACTCTAAAACATATTGGCAATGCAGAGGCTAAGGACAGGTAAGACAATCATGAAGATCAAAATTAGAGAAATTTTACTACCAGATATGCATTTATAAAACTAAAGTAATAATTTTTTTTTATTTTGGTATAAAGACATACTTACAGACCAATGGAAAATAATGGATGTACCAAAATAAGAACCATACACAACAATCACCTGATTAATGACAAAGGTTCCACTGTGATGAAGTGAAAGATAGATGATCTTTACAGTAAGTGGTATCAGATCAATTTAACATACATATGGAAACAATGAAGCTTGAGCCCTTCCTCATCGCATACACAAAATCAAATCTAAATATAAAAAGTGAATTAATGATCATTCTTTAAGGAAAATATAGGAAAGCATATTTTTGACCTTGGGGTAGGAAAGGATATTTTAAAGAGGTCACAAAAAGATCTAACTATATAATAAAATTTAAATTGAACTGTGGTAAAAATTGTGAATTGTTTATCAAAAGACATCAAGAGCAAGACGCAAGTGACAGAGATGTTTGTAATATATATATACTTGACAAGGGCCTTGTATCCAGAATATATAAAACATCTGTGCACAGCTTTAAGAAAGATACAGCACCATGAGCAAAATACTTGAACAGGTACTTGAGTCAAAAGAATATACATATGGACAATAAATACAGGAAAAAGTGTTTAAGCACATTTGTCAAAAAAGAAATGCAAATTAAGTCTTTGATATAGTACCACTATATAGATACTAGACAGTTGAAATAAAATAACAATATGGAATACTGATACAGATATATAGAAATAAGACAATTCATGGTTATATGACTATCATTAAAATAAATATGTAAAATTATTTTGAAATGTCTATAAATGCTGAACATATGCATTCCTTATGACTCAGTAATTCCAGTGTTATGTATATATCCTAAAGAAATGTGTACATATGCACTTAAAGACATGTTCAAGAATGTAGAAGCATTATTTATAAAAGTCAAAAATTGGAAGCAACCAATATATATGCAATAGTGGAATGGAATACATAAATTACAAGATATTTATATAACAGAATATAACATAACTAAGAGAAAAAAACTAGTACACACAGCAACATGTGTATAGAATATTAAAATTGTGTAATATAGCACAAATGAAGCTAGACACAAAAGAATACAAGAATAGAGAAAGGCATTTGATTTATTAAAAATGCAAACTTTGTTCAAAATACAACAGTTAAAATGAACAAACAAGAGCTACATTAAACCATAGGGATAGAAACAATTACAAACATTATATTACCTAACCCTTACAACACTCTTAAAAATGAAATGTTACCTAGTGTACAAACTACAGATAAGAAAACTAAAACTTAAAAAGTTTAAGTTGCCTTGAGTTATAACCTGAAGCCAGATTTGAATTCTGATCTAGAGCTATGTGAATGTCAAGTTCATCTTTTTTGCACTACTATATAGAACTTTCAGAATTTGTCCTCAGTCATGATGGAGCAAGTGAAATGATGAAATATTTTCTCTTCTGCAGTTCAGTTCAGTTTAGTCACTCAGTCGTGTCCAACTCTTTGCGACCCCATGAATTGCAGCACGCCAGGCCTCCCTGTCCATCACCAAATCCCGGAATTCACTCAGACTCACGTCCATTGAGTCAGTGATGCCATCCAGCCATCTCATCCTCTGTCCTCCCCTTCTCCTCCTGCCCCCAATCCCTCCCAGCATCAGAGTCTTTTCCAGTGAATCAACTATTCACATGAGGTGGCCAAGGTACTGGAGTTTCAGCTTTAGCATCATTCCTTCCAAAGAAATCCCAGGGCTGATCTCCTTCAGAATGGACTGGTTGGATCTCCTTGCAGTCCAAGGGACTCTCAAGAGTCTTCTCCAACACCACAGTTCAAAAGCATCAATTCTTTGGCACTCAGATTTCTTTACAGTCCAACTCTCACATCCATACATGACCACTGGAAAAACCATAGCCTTGACTAGATGGACCTTTGTTGGCAAAGTAATGTCTCTGCTTTTCAATATGCTATCTAGGTTGGTCATAACTTTTCTTCCAAGGAGTAAGCGTCTTTTACTGGTCCTCAATTCCATTTGTCATTAAAAGGCTATTCATTTCTGAAGATATAGCATGACTAAAATGGAAGACAGATTTCTAGTTTGTGATATATAATGTATACATCAATATTTTTCCTGCAGACTTCAGTCTATTTTTAATTATACTGATACAACTACTGATGCATAATTTATATTTCTATGTAGATAAATACTAAGAATGATGTTGATCCTTTCCGTAGTCTCATTCCCAAACTTTTAAACACTGCAATTCTGTATAGTATTGATGAATGTCAGCTCCAACCTGCACTTACAGCAATATCATCAGTATATTCTATGATTTTCTGATTGAATGTTTTTCCAAAGCTCTTAATGTAGGAATTTAATATATAATAATACTTTCCTATTTATAGAAGCTCCATAACTAAACATTAATAAAAATTAGCTTTAGGTTTATAAAATACTTAGATTCAGCTGTACAACAATACTGGTTCTTGACAGACTTTTGACTGGCTGTCTTACCAAGAAACCCTGTCTGTTCTGTAAATCAATAGTTGACTTCCCTGCATTTCCTTTATTAAAATTATTTTTCAGAGATAAGGTCCTTCTCAAAGAGCAAAACAAGTAGAATATTTTCCATAGGTGTATCCTATATATAGGTTGTAGCCTATGTATACTATTATGACTTACCCAGAGATACTTATAAATTTATATATTGGCATATATGTGGAAAAACAAACACACATAGAAAATATAAAAATATCATATATTTCTAGAAGAAAGCCATAAGAAAACTAATATTTCTCAAATTTAGGCCAAATTCATTGTATCTGAATGCCTAAACATAAAATATTAATAATTTTACATGTGAAAAACTGCAATAAATATAATTGTATGGAAACTAATTGGGAAGGAAAAACACTTATGAAAAACTCTATTAAGTCATCAAGTGAAAACATACACTCATTAGAAAATGATCACGATAATTGAAAGACTTGAACAAAAACTTGACCAAAGAAGTTACAGAAATGGCAAATAAGTATAGGAAAAGATGTTATGCATATTAGCTATTATGGAAATGCAAATTAAAACTATAAGGAGTTCTAATCGCTCTATATCTATCAAAGTGGCTACAAATTTTTAAAAAGTGACCACACAATAAGCTGGCAAGGATGCAGAGAAACTAGATCATTCATACATTTCTTGTGAGAGTATAAAATGGTACAGCTATCCTGGAAAACAGTTTGATACTTTATTATACAACATGCTATAAACATGCAAGTATAATTTGACCCAGAAGTTGTACTCCTGCATATTTATTCTAGAGAAATGAAACTTTTACATGAATTTTCATTGAAACTTTGTAATAGCTAAAAGTGTAAACAGGCTAGATGTCCTTCAATGAGTGAATGGTTAGGTTTAACCATAGTTATATAACCATAACACCATACCAGTAACACAGTTAACTATACCAGTAACACTACTCATCAATAAAATGGAAGAAAATATTATTACACATAACAACTTGGATGAATCTCAAGTGCATGCCAAAGTAAAAAAAGGGCCAATCTCAAAAAGACATATACTTTATGATTCCATGTATATATTATTCTCAAAATGACAAAATTAGAGACATGGAAAAGAATTCAGTAGTCGTAAGGGATTATGGAAAAAGAATGCATTTACAAGACTGTGGTATTAGGGAATTCCTTTATGGTTACAGAATAGTCCTCTATCTTGATGTGGTTATGCAAATACATGTATATTATATATATATATATATATTATAACCATAATGTATAAGAACTCTCAAACTCATTAATAAGAGAACAAATAAGCCAAGAAAAATGTGGAAAAATATTTGAATAGCAATCGGTTGACATAAGATATGACATAAGATATACAGATGACTCATAAACACATAAAAATGAATTAATTGGTAATTAGTACTTAATGCAAATTCAGTATGCAAATCTCAGATAAAAGAAAGTAAATAACTGAGAACATAAACTACTATCAGGAAAAGAGAGAAACTTAAACTCTCACAAATTGCTCATAAGGATGCAAAATTATAAAGACACTTTGGAAAATGTTTTTCATTACTCATAGATATCTACACACTATAAAGCTGTATAATCCCATTCCTAAATAATTCCCATGTAAAACATAAATTTCTGTTCACATAAAACCCTTAATGCCAATGTTTATTATGCATCTATTAATAATAGCCCCAAACAGGCAATAACTCAAATGTTATTCAACTGGTAAACCAATATACAATGGTGCATCCATACAATGGAATACTATTCAACAATAAAAAGGAACATGCTATTGATGATTGTAAGAACTTGGAAGTTTTTCAAATTAACTTAAAGAACCAGATCAGAAAGACTTCTTACAGTATGAGCTAATAGGCACTTGGAAAAATGCTGAACATCACTAATAATCAGAGAAATAGAAATCAAAATTACTAGGAGATATCACCTCACAGCTGTCAGAATGGCTATCATCAAATCAAAAAGTCTGAAAATAACATATGGTGGCAAGGATGTGGAGAAAAGGAAGCCCTTGTACATAATTGATGGGATTGTAAATTTGTGCACTATGGAAAACAACATGGAAGTTTCTTAAAAAATAAAAATAGAACTACCATGTGACCCAGCTATTCCACTCCTAGTTATATATCAGAAGAAAGTAAACATTAATTTGAAAAGATACATGAACCCCAATGTTTATTACAGCCTTATTTACAATAGAAAAGATAGGGAAGCAACCAGTGAACGAGACACACATGGTTCCTCTCTTCATAGCACTTGCATGGAGTATGGGATAAGCAAGCATTTGAACACTATAGTAATCCTCAGAAATAGTAGCAATTACAAGTTTGTTGAGATGGAAAAATTCTCCCAGTATATTGTATAGAAAAGGAAGGCTACAATATAGCACATAGTTTGATTCAATTTGTATAAATTAAAAAAAATCACTGATGTATATATGCTCATCCAAATATATGTGTATTATATGTATATATTTAGCATTATATACCATATATAATATATATGGTATAAACATTTAGGTAGAACAACAAACACAGAATAAACAGTATATATTTCTATCGCCACACTTATTGGTGTTCTCTAATTTCATTTTTATACTTATTTTTGCATTTCCATATTGCTTTGCCTCGAGTATATATTTACAATTAGAAAACATTAATAATGCTCTTTTGAAGCAGAATAACCCAGACATTAAATTAACATATGCCCAGGTGTCCCTTCAAGTTCTTCTCTTTTCCTCCAAGGCCATGTTTCTTCACAATTTCCCCATCATACCTTAGATTCCAGTCATATTTAATGCATGTATAAACAGCTTTCTTGGACGTCAGTGCCTTGGTGCCTTTGCAGGTTCTCCCCTACTGTCTGGGAAGCACTTTCACACCTTTTCACTTGGTGATCTATCTACTTTAGGTGGTTCAGTCTTCAGCTCGGGTGTCTTTACTTAAAAGTACCCTTCCCCCACTTCCTTGCCATCAGACTTAGGACAAATGCCTCTCCTCTTTACCACCACAGCACAGTGTGGTTTGTGTTCAGTTCAGTTCAGTTCAATCGCTCAGTCGTGTCCAACTGTTTGTGATCCCATGAATCGCAGCACGCCAGGCCTCCCTGACCATCACCAATTCCAGGAGTTCACTCAGACTCACGTCCATCGTGGTTTGTGTGCTGTGAACCAATTCATTATATAAGTGGAAAGATAGGTTTAATATTAAATTCCTCCTTTTCCTGCCCTGTTCTCTCACACCAGCAGCTCATCACTTCCTGTTCCTGTTCTCTCACACCAGCAGCTCATCACTTCCTATTCTCTTCCTCACTCACCTGGTTCCACTTGCACCAGCCTCCTTGTTCTATTGGAAGGACACAGATAATACCAATGGGGGTCTTTTGCTCTGGCTATTTCCTCTCCCCAAAGTTATTTCCCCAAGATAACCAGAAGTCAGTCCCTCATGTCTTTAATTGAGTCTTTGCTCAAATGTCCAGGATTTAAAAGGCCTTCCCTCACTAACCTCTAGGGAGGAAAAACTCCCCATTTCTCATAACTCATAAGGTTCTCTCTATACTGTATATTTCACTATTTAGTCATTAATGTTAACATTCCATCTTCCCTGACTAGAATGTAAGCCCCATGAGAGCAGGATCGTGGATATTGGTTACTGATGTGTGCCTTGCACCCACAACAGTGCCTGAAACAGTGCAGGGGGTGAATTAATACCTGTTACATGGGAAATAAACTTTACACCAAGGAATTTATGTCCATTTTTACAATTAAATAAAACAAATCCAGACTAGTGTAAGAAGGAACTTGATTTGAAATGACTATGGGGATAGGGTAATCTCAACACTACATAAAAAATACTGAGAATTCTCCAAGCTAGGCTTCAACAATATACGAACCAAGAATTTCCAGATGTTCAAGCTTGACTAAGAAAAGGCAGAGGAACAAGAGATCAAATTGACAGCATCCAGTGGATCATAGAAAGAGCAAGAGAATTCCAGAAAAAAAAATCTGCTTCACTGACTACACTAAAGCATTTTACTGTGTAGATCACAACAAATTACGGAAAATTCTTAAAGATATGGGAATACCAGACCCTCTTACCTGCCTCCTGAGAAATCTGTATGCAAGGCAAGCAGCAATAGTTAGAACTGGACATGAAACATCAGACTGGTTCCAAACTGACAAAGGAGTATGTTAAAGCTGTATATTATCATCCTGCTTATTTAACTTATATGCAGAGTACATCATGAGAAATGCAAGAATGGATGATGTACAAGATGGAAGATTGCTGGGAAAAATATCAATAACCTCAGATATGCAGATGATACTACACTTTAAGGCAGACAGCAAAGAGGAACTAAAAAGCTTCTTGATGAGGGTGAAAGAGAAGAATGGAAAAAGCTACTTTAAATTAACATTCAAAAAAACGAAGGTCATGGCAACTGGTCCCACTACTTCATAGCAAATAGATGGGGAAACAATGGAAACAGTGACAAACTTTATTTTCTTGGGCTCTGAAATCACTGCAGATGATGACTGCAGCCATCAAATTAAAAGATGCTTGCTCCTTGGAAGAAAAGCTATGACCAACCTAGACAGTGTATTAAAAGGAAGAGACATTATTTACCGACAAAGGTCCATATATATGTCAAAGCTAAGTTTTCCCAATAGTCATGTAGAGATGGGAGAGTTGGACCATAAAGAAAGCTGAGCACTGAAGAATTGATTCTTTTGAACTGTGGTGTTGGGGAAGACTCTCGAACGTCCCTTGGACTGCAAGGAAATCAATGCAGTCAATCCTAGAGGAAATCAGTCCTGAATATTCATTGGAAGTACTAATGCAGAAGCTCCAATACTTTGGCCATCTGAGGCAAAGAACTGATTCATTGGAAAAGACCCTGATGCAGGGAAAGATTGAAGGCCAGAGGAGAAGGGGATGACAAAGGATGGGATGGTTGGATGGCATCACCAACTTGATGGGCTTGAATTTTAAGCAAGCTCTGGGAGTTGGTGATGGACAGTGCAGCCTGATGTGCTGCAGCCAATGGGGTCTCAGAGATTCAGAAATGACTGAGCCATTGAACAGAACTGATTGCAATAGGGAAAATGTTTTGAGCACAGATCCTCACATGTCTCAAAATAAAACAGAAAAAGATATTTCTTTAACATGGGAGGATAAGTAGGGTCAACAGGAATTCTGTGTGTGTGTGTGTGTGTGTGTGTGGTGGGGCAAGTGGTGGGGATGGATGAGCAGACAGCATGATGGAACAGTTTAACAGGAAATGTTTCTCTCTGTAGTGAGCTGATTCTCAGAATGAGCTGTTAAGGGAAACAGAAATGTTTGAATCTTAGCGCTTGCTCAAGCTTGGGGGAAAGCTGAAGTTCAGAGGAGAGAAGCTTGGCTAAAGTTTAGCCAAGCTAAGTCAGTGGGTATTTTATGGATAATTGTGAGCACTTGGACAGTCTCTGCTGTTGTTTAAGAGAGGTAAAGTCTGTCCTTAGACAATATCGTTGTTATTCAAATTGCAAGTCCATGTGCCTGACGCAGACTGAGGCCCATCAAAACTTCACCTTAAAGTTTGGAACAGAGAAAGGTTTATTAAAGATTCATCCAAGGAGATGGGTGGTTCATGCCCTAAGAACCCAGAGTTACTAACAGTTTTCAGTAAGTGCATTTAAAGGCAAATGTTAGAGAGAGTTGTGGTAAGTTGCTGCAGATTTCTGGGTGTCATACTCTTTGTGCTTAAGGTTAGGTCATGGTCCGGTAATACTGTTCCTATAAATCTCTACTAGATGAATGTTATTCTCTGTCCTGACAAGAAAGGGCAGTCTCAAGGCACAGCTTTCACCCTGCAATGTCCCAGTCCTGGTTAAGGGGAAGCAGATCTCAGCCAGCAGCTCCTTCAGTGACAGGTTTCCACACTCTGCCAGCTCTCATCCCTGACTAAGACAGGCATCCAACACAATAGGTCCTCAGTGTCTTCAGGGCATTCAAATGGGGAGACCAGTTCTCAAAGACTGAGATCCAGAAAGAAAACTACTGTTAAAAGGTTGCAGCGACAGGGAAGCAGGAGAGGTACACTGCCTCTCAAGGCTTTGGCCAATGCTAGTGGAGGGCCTTAGTGAGGGTTATGGAGTGCTACAATATCTAGTGCCCAGTGTATTCCCTGGGCCCTCCAGCTCACCCACTGGCCCAAGTCTGCGTGAGCTCCAGGGCCTCCAGAAGAAGGCCTGAATCTGCCTCTTATCTCTGTCTCCTCCTGATGACCAGCACACCACCCTGGACTTAATCACATTCGCAATGGCCCCCTCATTGATAGTAAGTGACCTGTGGGCAGGGCCCACTGTGGTGCTGACCATCAGCTAAGCAGGACAACTAAGGGTCACTCATTGACAGTTGGCTGCTTGTGAATGTGGCCCTCTGAGGCACCAAGCAATGTTTGAGCAACACCTGTTGCCTAGGGGCAGGGTGGGTTGAAATGAAGCACACCATTGGCTACCTGTTAAGGGCTGTGCTCATCCTGCTCTGTTACACTGTAAAGAGAATAAGAATCCCTGTGAATTTAAGGTTTGTCAAAGTAGTTTTCAGGGTGGGCTGGACTTCACATTCTGGTTGGCTTTGAACTACTTACACGATATGCTGAGCATGTGATCAAGTGGCAGCTGTTGGAGGGGCATAGAGATGACAGCACTGGTGACAGGTATGCCTGGGAATATAATGAAAAGTATGATATGCAAAAGTTAAATAATTACGTGAAATCAAAATCTGAGGTTGGAAATGAGTCAATCACAAAGATTCCAGCACACTGGACCCAAAGTGTCCTTATGTAACAGAGCACAGCCCTTCGCAGGTAGCCATTGCTGTGCCTTATTACTCTGCATCCTGTTACTAGGCAACAGGAGTAGCTCAGCCATTGGTCCGTGCCTCACTGGCCCCACCCACAAGCAGCCAACTATCACTGAGCTACCTATAGGTACTTGTCCTGCTCAGCTATTGGTCAGCACTGCAATGAGCCCTACCTACTGATAACAGTCAAGGAGGGATAACTGGGGAGATGATTTAGTCAAGACTCAGTCGTACACTGGTGAACTGACTTTTGACTTTGAGCACCTTCCTTAAAAATAATAATAATAATAATAATAATAATAATAAACAGGAATGTATTTCCGGTAGATGGGGCAAGTTGAGTTTCCTTGCTCAATATGAGAGTTGAAGTATCCCAAAAACATTTAGTGGAGGAGACATTTAAAACTGTCTTTGTTCTGATGTGTAATCTTATGTAGACTGTGTATTAAACTTTGGGCAACAGACTGAGCATTCACCAAGTCTGGGGGTCGTTAAAGCTCATCGCAGTAGATAAAACACCCAACGTGTTCTTTATTAGCTTTTTCCACCTCAAGTGCTTGCTCTTAAGTTCCTTAAGGCCCTCAGGAACCCCCAAGAGGCAGAAGGTGGTCTAGAGATGAAGTGATTACTCTGAAAGGCTGAAGTGGGACAGAAAGGGTTTGGCAGATCTTTATAGAGGGATGAAGGAGGCAGGAGTGTTGAAGTGGCACATATAAGTCAAAGGATAAAGGGAACTGAGAGGAAGTTTGAAGCTCATGAGGAGAAACACCGTGCCCCTGAATCACCACTCCCCAGAATCAGACACACAGAGGTGTCAGCAGTGGAAAAGTTATAGAATGGCCTCCCTCAGCATCCACTCGCCCATGTTGATGGGCACAGTGGTACATTGTGATGTCTAAGCCCCCCAAGATGCTATTGGCTGGGGTGGTGCCTCACTGACCAATCAGATTGAAGGGTGTGGCTCCTCATTGTCCTGAAAGGGTATAAATAGGGAGCTCAGAGGCAGAGGTTCTAGGTTAGGCCACTTCTTGGCATCATCATGACTAAGGTAACCAGGAAGCCACGGCAGTCCAGAAGAGTTCCAATGCGGTTTGCTTCCAGGATGAACGGAAAAAAGAAGACCCTTTGTCAACGGAGGTACAGAGGCAGTGTGAAAGTAAGATGATTCCAACTGAGCTGCCCATGTTCTCCATTGACTTTGCTGCCCAAAACCTCTACACAGCCCTTGCCTGGCACAAAAGCCCTCATTGGCCCACATCCCCTTTTCATGAAATCTCCCTTCCAACGCCGCTTTTTTCTTTCCTAAAAACTACTACCCTTGTCGTGTCTTTCCAGGCACGAAATATGACCATGAGGGTCAGAAGACCTCTACAAGGAACCTTGAGAAAGAAAATCCGATCATATGCCACTCAGTCGAAGAAGGTGAAGAAAACAAGAACACCAAACTGTTTTTTCCGTTCCTGTGCACGTAAGAAACTGAATCAAAGCCGTAAAAGGTCCCAACGTATGAGGCGGAATCAAAGAAGGAGGCAGAATCCAAAGAGAAGATAAGCCCAGCCGCCCCAGAATAAGAGACCCTGGAGCAGTCCAACCTGGGCAGCCAGTAACTGAATCGAAAAGGTCAGACAGTTTAGAACTGGGTCTCCAGAGGTCTGCTTTGTTAGAAATGGCCAACCAAGAAAAGACTCTCACACTAACATCATCAAGTGATGGCTGCAATTACAATAAACATCAAATGGTAAAAAGATGATATTTGTGTGTGTGTGTGAATTTTCTGATGGAAGGGAGGGAACGAAGAGAAGAGGTGGGCACTGGAGATGGGAGGGATATGGGGTCCCGAGAGGTTGGGGAACAGACCCTCGGGTCCCCAGTTAGCCAGAGAGTAGAGGTCTGGATTGGGTCAGGAGTCTGCACTGAAGATGGATAACCCTGCTTAACACTTGATTTCAAGGGCAAGGAGGAGTGGTATGGTGTTACTGCCTTTGTTTGGGGTGTGGAATGACAGTAGGGTCTAGATTGCCAGACCCAGAGAGGAAGAGGTTGTCACATGGGGGTGGTGAGTGTGAAACTCCCCCTGAGACAGGTGGGCAGAAATCACCTCCTGGCCACCTACCTCATAAAAGGGACTGTTGCATCACTCGCCTATGCTGTCAGCTAAAGGTGCTCAGAAGGCACAAAGTGCTGATACATCTAAAACCCACAAATTCCACACCCAGGGAGTAAAATAATGTTTGGAGGGAACAAACCAAATAATGATTAGGACACCTTTCTGCTAAGGAAAATTAGGGAGCAGTGTATTCCCAAAGGAAGAGCAGGGGTGGTGGCCCAATCCCAGTGCAAATTACAAACAGGATCACCACCCACAGAGAATTTTTTTTTTTTTTTTCGGGCGGCCCTATGCCGCTTGTGGAAGCATGGTTCCCTGAACAGCGATTGAACCCGTGCCCTTCTAGTGAAAGCACGGAGTCCTAACCACTGGACGGTCATGGAAGTCTGTACAGAGAATTTTTCCATAAGTACTAACATAAGACTGAGTAAAAGCTGGTCTTGTAATTATCACCATAGCCTAGGATTTCCAAATAACTACAGTCGAAAAACATTCTTGCCCAATAAAGTCTTTTGTTAGTCCAAATTCTACAAGTTTCTCACGGTTTAAAAGAAAGAGTCTGAAATATTTAATTTGGTGTTACCCTTCATTTTGAAATGTTTTAAAAGGTCCAAGGAATAGTCAATCAAATATGGAGATACATAAGGCAGTCTCTGACCATAAGTATCCTGCGTGCCTTCACAAAACTTTTGAGAAACAACTAAAACACAGAGTTTCGCCGTGGGCATCAAAAGAGTTGAGTTCAAATTTTAACTCAGTGATATGTTATCTTTGATCTGGACTGCAGCTCCCTAATTAAATCTTTCTGGCACTCTACCTCCTGGGAGACCCCATTGATGATTCCCAGTCAGTCACTGAATGTGATTTAAAATCAATCAAAGTGAAAGACCCCCTGGCTGTGCTGTCCTTTCTTTATTCTTTTCTTTTTTTCAGTTCTTTTTTCTAAATTCATTTATTTTGATTTGAGGCCAATTACGTTACAATATCGTAGTGGTTTTTGCCATACATTGACATGAATCAGCCATGGGTGTCCATGGGGTCCACATCCTGAACCTCCCCTCGCACCTCCCTCCCCATCCCATCCCTCAGGGTCATCCCAGTGCACCAGCCCTGAGCACCTAGTCTCATGCATCAAATCTGCACTGGTGATCTGTTTCACATATAATAATATACATGTTTCAATGCTATTCTCTCAAATCACCCTGCCCTCGCCTTCTCCCACGGAGTCCAAAAGACTGTTCTATACATCTGTGTCTCTTTTGCTTTCTCGCATATAGGGTCATCATTGCCATCTTTCTGAATTCCATGTATACGTGTTAGTGTAGTGTATTGGTGTTTTTCTTTCTGACTTCCTTCACTCTGTATAATAGGCTCCAGGTTCATCCACCTCATTAGAACTGATTCAAACGGATTCTTTATAATGGATGAGTAATATTCCATTGTGTATATGTACAAGAGCTTTCTTATCCTTGAGTCAGCTGATGGCCTTAGTGAGGGCTATGGAGTGCTACAACATTTAGTCCCCAGTGTATTCCCTGGGCCCTCCAGCTCACCCACTGGCCCAAGTCTGCGTGAGCTCCAGGGCCTCCAGAAGAAGGCCTGAATCTGCCTCTTATCTCTGTCTCCTCCTGATGACCAGCACACCACCCTGGACTTAATCACATTCGCAATGGCCCCCTCATTGATAGTAAGTGACCTGTGGGCAGGGCCCACTGTGGTGCTGACCATCAGCTAAGCAGGACAACTAAGGGTCACTCATTGACAGTTGGCTGCTTGTGAATGTGGCCCTCTGAGGCACCAAGCAATGTTTGAGCAACACCTGTTGCCTAGGGGCAGGGTGGGTTGAAATGAAGCACACCATTGGCTACCTGTTAAGGGCTGTGCTCATCCTGCTCTGTTACACTGTAAAGAGAATAAGAATCCCTGTGAATTTAAGGTTTGTCAAAGTAGTTTTCAGGGTGGGCTGGACTTCACATTCTGGTTGGCTTTGAACTACTTACACGATATGCTGAGCATGTGATCAAGTGGCAGCTGTTGGAGGGGCATAGAGATGACAGCACTGGTGACAGGTATGCCTGGGAATATAATGAAAAGTATGATATGCAAAAGTTAAATAATTACGTGAAATCAAAATCTGAGGTTGGAAATGAGTCAATCACAAAGATTCCAGCACACTGGACCCAAAGTGTCCTTATGTAACAGAGCACAGCCCTTCGCAGGTAGCCATTGCTGTGCCTTATTACTCTGCATCCTGTTACTAGGCAACAGGAGTAGCTCAGCCATTGGTCCGTGCCTCACTGGCCCCACCCACAAGCAGCCAACTATCACTGAGCTACCTATAGGTACTTGTCCTGCTCAGCTATTGGTCAGCACTGCAATGAGCCCTACCTACTGATAACAGTCAAGGAGGGATAACTGGGGAAATGATTTAGTCAAGACTCAGTCGTACACTGGTGAACTGACTTTTGACTTTGAGCACCTTCCTTAAAAATAATAATAATAATAATAATAATAATAATAATAAACAGGAATGTATTTCCGGTAGATGGGGCAAGTTGAGTTTCCTTGCTCAATATGAGAGTTGAAGTATCCCAAAAACATTTAGTGGAGGAGACATTTAAAACTGTCTTTGTTCTGATGTGTAATCTTATGTAGACTGTGTATTAAACTTTGGGCAACAGACTGAGCATTCACCAAGTCTGGGGGTCGTTAAAGCTCATCGCAGTAGATAAAACACCCAACGTGTTCTTTATTAGCTTTTTCCACCTCAAGTGCTTGCTCTTAAGTTCCTTAAGGCCCTCAGGAACCCCCAAGAGGCAGAAGGTGGTCTAGAGATGAAGTGATTACTCTGAAAGGCTGAAGTGGGACAGAAAGGGTTTGGCAGATCTTTATAGAGGGATGAAGGAGGCAGGAGTGTTGAAGTGGCACATATAAGTCAAAGGATAAAGGGAACTGAGAGGAAGTTTGAAGCTCATGAGGAGAAACACCGTGCCCCTGAATCACCACTCCCCAGAATCAGACACACAGAGGTGTCAGCAGTGGAAAAGTTATAGAATGGCCTCCCTCAGCATCCACTCGCCCATGTTGATGGGCACAGTGGTACATTGTGATGTCTAAGCCCCCCAAGATGCTATTGGCTGGGGTGGTGCCTCACTGACCAATCAGATTGAAGGGTGTGGCTCCTCATTGTCCTGAAAGGGTATAAATAGGGAGCTCAGAGGCAGAGGTTCTAGGTTAGG
The DNA here is from genome assembly GCF_055505025.1 of Bos grunniens. Taxonomy (NCBI): domain Eukaryota; kingdom Metazoa; phylum Chordata; class Mammalia; order Artiodactyla; family Bovidae; genus Bos; species Bos grunniens. The sequence goes on along the minus strand of NC_141194.1, from coordinate 116,572,434 downwards.
CCACTTCTTGGCATCATCATGACTAAGGTAACCAGGAAGCCACGGCAGTCCAGAAGAGTTCCAATGCGGTTTGCTTCCAGGATGAACGGAAAAAAGAAGACCCTTTGTCAACGGAGGTACAGAGGCAGTGTGAAAGTAAGATGATTCCAACTGAGCTGCCCATGTTCTCCATTGACTTTGCTGCCCAAAACCTCTACACAGCCCTTGCCTGGCACAAAAGCCCTCATTGGCCCACATCCCCTTTTCATGAAATCTCCCTTCCAACGCCGCTTTTTTCTTTCCTAAAAACTACTACCCTTGTCGTGTCTTTCCAGGCACGAAATATGACCATGAGGGTCAGAAGACCTCTACAAGGAACCTTGAGAAAGAAAATCCGATCATATGCCACTCAGTCGAAGAAGGTGAAGAAAACAAGAACACCAAACTGTTTTTTCCGTTCCTGTGCACGTAAGAAACTGAATCAAAGCCGTAAAAGGTCCCAACGTATGAGGCGGAATCAAAGAAGGAGGCAGAATCCAAAGAGAAGATAAGCCCAGCCGCCCCAGAATAAGAGACCCTGGAGCAGTCCAACCTGGGCAGCCAGTAACTGAATCGAAAAGGTCAGACAGTTTAGAACTGGGTCTCCAGAGGTCTGCTTTGTTAGAAATGGCCAACCAAGAAAAGACTCTCACACTAACATCATCAAGTGATGGCTGCAATTACAATAAACATCAAATGGTAAAAAGATGATATTTGTGTGTGTGTGTGAATTTTCTGATGGAAGGGAGGGAACGAAGAGAAGAGGTGGGCACTGGAGATGGGAGGGATATGGGGTCCCGAGAGGTTGGGGAACAGACCCTCGGGTCCCCAGTTAGCCAGAGAGTAGAGGTCTGGATTGGGTCAGGAGTCTGCACTGAAGATGGATAACCCTGCTTAACACTTGATTTCAAGGGCAAGGAGGAGTGGTATGGTGTTACTGCCTTTGTTTGGGGTGTGGAATGACAGTAGGGTCTAGATTGCCAGACCCAGAGAGGAAGAGGTTGTCACATGGGGGTGGTGAGTGTGAAACTCCCCCTGAGACAGGTGGGCAGAAATCACCTCCTGGCCACCTACCTCATAAAAGGGACTGTTGCATCACTCGCCTATGCTGTCAGCTAAAGGTGCTCAGAAGGCACAAAGTGCTGATACATCTAAAACCCACAAATTCCACACCCAGGGAGTAAAATAATGTTTGGAGGGAACAAACCAAATAATGATTAGGACACCTTTCTGCTAAGGAAAATTAGGGAGCAGTGTATTCCCAAAGGAAGAGCAGGGGTGGTGGCCCAATCCCAGTGCAAATTACAAACAGGATCACCACCCACAGAGAATTTTTTTTTTTTTTTTTCGGGCGGCCCTATGCCGCTTGTGGAAGCATGGTTCCCTGAACAGCGATTGAACCCGTGCCCTTCTAGTGAAAGCACGGAGTCCTAACCACTGGACGGTCATGGAAGTCTGTACAGAGAATTTTTCCATAAGTACTAACATAAGACTGAGTAAAAGCTGGTCTTGTAATTATCACCATAGCCTAGGATTTCCAAATAACTACAGTCGAAAAACATTCTTGCCCAATAAAGTCTTTTGTTAGTCCAAATTCTACAAGTTTCTCACGGTTTCAAAGAAAGAGTATGAAATATTTAATTTGGTGTTACCCTTCATTTTGAAATGTTTTAAAAGGTCCAAGGAATAGTCAATCAAATATGGAGATACATAAGGCAGTCTCTGACCATAAGTATCCTGCGTGCCTTCACAAAACTTTTGAGAAACAACTAAAACACAGAGTTTCGCCGTGGGCATCAAAAGAGTTGAGTTCAAATTTTAACTCAGTGATATGTTATCTTTGATCTGGACTGCAGCTCCCTAATTAAATCTTTCTGGCACTCTACCTCCTGGCAGACCCCATTGATGATTCCCAGTCAGTCACTGAATGTGATTTAAAATCAATCAAAGTGAAAGACCCCCTGGCTGTGCTGTCCTTTCTTTATTCTTTGCTTTTTTTCAGTTCTTTTTTCTAAATTCATTTATTTTGATTTGAGGCCAATTACGTTACAATATCGTAGTGGTTTTTGCCATACATTGACATGAATCAGCCATGGGTGTCCATGGGGTCCACATCCTGAACCTCCCCTCGCACCTCCCTCCCCATCCCATCCCTCAGGGTCATCCCAGTGCACCAGCCCTGAGCACCTAGTCTCATGCATCAAATCTGCACTGGTGATCTGTTTCACATATAATAATATACATGTTTCAATGCTATTCTCTCAAATCACCCTGCCCTCGCCTTCTCCCACGGAGTCCAAAAGACTGTTCTATACATCTGTGTCTCTTTTGCTTTCTCGCATATAGGGTCATCATTGCCATCTTTCTGAATTCCATGTATACGTGTTAGTGTAGTGTATTGGTGTTTTTCTTTCTGACTTCCTTCACTCTGTATAATAGGCTCCAGGTTCATCCACCTCATTAGAACTGATTCAAACGGATTCTTTATAATGGATGAGTAATATTCCATTGTGTATATGTACAAGAGCTTTCTTATCCTTGAGTCAGCTGATGGCCTTAGTGAGGGCTATGGAGTGCTACAACATTTAGTCCCCAGTGTATTCCCTGGGCCCTCCAGCTCACCCACTGGCCCAAGTCTGCGTGAGCTCCAGGGCCTCCAGAAGAAGGCCTGAATCTGCCTCTTATCTCTGTCTCCTCCTGATGACCAGCACACCACCCTGGACTTAATCACATTCGCAATGGCCCCCTCATTGATAGTAAGTGACCTGTGGGCAGGGCCCACTGTGGTGCTGACCATCAGCTAAGCAGGACAACTAAGGGTCACTCATTGACAGTTGGCTGCTTGTGAATGTGGCCCTCTGAGGCACCAAGCAATGTTTGAGCAACACCTGTTGCCTAGGGGCAGGGTGGGTTGAAATGAAGCACACCATTGGCTACCTGTTAAGGGCTGTGCTCATCCTGCTCTGTTACACTGTAAAGAGAATAAGAATCCCTGTGAATTTAAGGTTTGTCAAAGTAGTTTTCAGGGTGGGCTGGACTTCACATTCTGGTTGGCTTTGAACTACTTACACGATATGCTGAGCATGTGATCAAGTGGCAGCTGTTGGAGGGGCATAGAGATGACAGCACTGGTGACAGGTATGCCTGGGAATATAATGAAAAGTATGATATGCAAAAGTTAAATAATTACGTGAAATCAAAATCTGAGGTTGGAAATGAGTCAATCACAAAGATTCCAGCACACTGGACCCAAAGTGTCCTTATGTAACAGAGCACAGCCCTTTGCAGGTAGCCATTGCTGTGCCTTATTACTCTGCATCCTGTTACTAGGCAACAGGAGTAGCTCAGCCATTGGTCCGTGCCTCACTGGCCCCACCCACAAGCAGCCAACTATCACTGAGCTACCTATAGGTACTTGTCCTGCTCAGCTATTGGTCAGCACTGCAATGGGCCCTACCTACTGATAACAGTCAAGGAGGGATAACTGGGGAGATGATTTAGTCAAGACTCAGTCGTACACTGGTGAACTGACTTTTGACTTTGAGCACCTTCCTTAAAAAAAAAAAAAATAATAATAATAATAATAATAAACAGGAATGTATTTCCGGTAGATGGGGCAAGTTGAGTTTCCTTGCTCAATATGAGAGTTGAAGTATCCCAAAAACATTTAGTGGAGGAGACATTTAAAACTGTCTTTGTTCTGATGTGTAATCTTATGTAGACTGTGTATTAAACTTTGGGCAACAGACTGAGCATTCACCAAGTCTGGGGGTCGTTAAAGCTCATCGCAGTAGATAAAACACCCAACGTGTTCTTTATTAGCTTTTTCCACCTCAAGTGCTTGCTCTTAAGTTCCTTAAGGCCCTCAGGAACCCCCAAGAGGCAGAAGGTGGTCTAGAGATGAAGTGATTACTCTGAAAGGCTGAAGTGGGACAGAAAGGGTTTGGCAGATCTTTATAGAGGGATGAAGGAGGCAGGAGTGTTGAAGTGGCACATATAAGTCAAAGGATAAAGGGAACTGAGAGGAAGTTTGAAGCTCATGAGGAGAAACACCGTGCCCCTGAATCACCACTCCCCAGAATCAGACACACAGAGGTGTCAGCAGTGGAAAAGTTATAGAATGGCCTCCCTCAGCATCCACTCGCCCATGTTGATGGGCACAGTGGTACATTGTGATGTCTAAGCCCCCCAAGATGCTATTGGCTGGGGTGGTGCCTCACTGACCAATCAGATTGAAGGGTGTGGCTCCTCATTGTCCTGAAAGGGTATAAATAGGGAGCTCAGAGGCAGAGGTTCTAGGTTAGGCCACTTCTTGGCATCATCATGACTAAGGTAACCAGGAAGCCACGGCAGTCCAGAAGAGTTCCAATGCGGTTTGCTTCCAGGATGAACGGAAAAAAGAAGACCCTTTGTCAACGGAGGTACAGAGGCAGTGTGAAAGTAAGATGATTCCAACTGAGCTGCCCATGTTCTCCATTGACTTTGCTGCCCAAAACCTCTACACAGCCCTTGCCTGGCACAAAAGCCCTCATTGGCCCACATCCCCTTTTCATGAAATCTCCCTTCCAACGCCGCTTTTTTCTTTCCTAAAAACTACTACCCTTGTCGTGTCTTTCCAGGCACGAAATATGACCATGAGGGTCAGAAGACCTCTACAAGGAACCTTGAGAAAGAAAATCCGATCATATGCCACTCAGTCGAAGAAGGTGAAGAAAACAAGAACACCAAACTGTTTTTTCCGTTCCTGTGCACGTAAGAAACTGAATCAAAGCCGTAAAAGGTCCCAACGTATGAGGCGGAATCAAAGAAGGAGGCAGAATCCAAAGAGAAGATAAGCCCAGCCGCCCCAGAATAAGAGACCCTGGAGCAGTCCAACCTGGGCAGCCAGTAACTGAATCGAAAAGGTCAGACAGTTTAGAACTGGGTCTCCAGAGGTCTGCTTTGTTAGAAATGGCCAACCAAGAAAAGACTCTCACACTAACATCATCAAGTGATGGCTGCAATTACAATAAACATCAAATGGTAAAAAGATGATATTTGTGTGTGTGTGTGAATTTTCTGATGGAAGGGAGGGAACGAAGAGAAGAGGTGGGCACTGGAGATGGGAGGGATATGGGGTCCCGAGAGGTTGGGGAACAGACCCTCGGGTCCCCAGTTAGCCAGAGAGTAGAGGTCTGGATTGGGTCAGGAGTCTGCACTGAAGATGGATAACCCTGCTTAACACTTGATTTCAAGGGCAAGGAGGAGTGGTATGGTGTTACTGCCTTTGTTTGGGGTGTGGAATGACAGTAGGGTCTAGATTGCCAGACCCAGAGAGGAAGAGGTTGTCACATGGGGGTGGTGAGTGTGAAACTCCCCCTGAGACAGGTGGGCAGAAATCACCTCCTGGCCACCTACCTCATAAAAGGGACTGTTGCATCACTCGCCTATGCTGTCAGCTAAAGGTGCTCAGAAGGCACAAAGTGCTGATACATCTAAAACCCACAAATTCCACACCCAGGGAGTAAAATAATGTTTGGAGGGAACAAACCAAATAATGATTAGGACACCTTTCTGCTAAGGAAAATTAGGGAGCAGTGTATTCCCAAAGGAAGAGCAGGGGTGGTGGCCCAATCCCAGTGCAAATTACAAACAGGATCACCACCCACAGAGAATTTTTTTTTTTTTTTTTTTCGGGCGGCCCTATGCCGCTTGTGGAAGCATGGTTCCCTGAACAGCGATTGAACCCGTGCCCTTCTAGTGAAAGCACGGAGTCCTAACCACTGGACGGTCATGGAAGTCTGTACAGAGAATTTTTCCATAAGTACTAACATAAGACTGAGTAAAAGCTGGTCTTGTAATTATCACCATAGCCTAGGATTTCCAAATAACTACAGTCGAAAAACATTCTTGCCCAATAAAGTCTTTTGTTAGTCCAAATTCTACAAGTTTCTCACGGTTTAAAAGAAAGAGTATGAAATATTTAATTTGGTGTTACCCTTCATTTTGAAATGTTTTAAAAGGTCCAAGGAATAGTCAATCAAATATGGAGATACATAAGGCAGTCTCTGACCATAAGTATCCTGCGTGCCTTCACAAAACTTTTGAGAAACAACTAAAACACAGAGTTTCGCCGTGGGCATCAAAAGAGTTGAGTTCAAATTTTAACTCAGTGATATCTTATCTTTGATCTGGACTGCAGCTCCCTAATTAAATCTTTCTGGCACTCTACCTCCTGGGAGACCCCATTGATGATTCCCAGTCAGTCACTGAATGTGATTTAAAATCAATCAAAGTGAAAGACCCCCTGGCTGTGCTGTCCTTTCTTTATTCTTTGGTTTTTTTCAGTTCTTTTTTCTAAATTCATTTATTTTGATTTGAGGCCAATTACGTTACAATATCGTAGTGGTTTTTGCCATACATTGACATGAATCAGCCATGGGTGTCCATGGGGTCCACATCCTGAACCTCCCCTCGCACCTCCCTCCCCATCCCATCCCTCAGGGTCATCCCAGTGCACCAGCCCTGAGCACCTAGTCTCATGCATCAAACCTGCACTGGTGATCTGTTTCACATATAATAATATACATGTTTCAATGCTATTCTCTCAAATCACCCTGCCCTCGCCTTCTCCCACGGAGTCCAAAAGACTGTTCTATACATCTGTGTCTCTTTTGCTTTCTCGCATATAGGGTCATCATTGCCATCTTTCTGAATTCCATGTATACGTGTTAGTGTAGTGTATTGGTGTTTTTCTTTCTGACTTCCTTCACTCTGTATAATAGGCTCCAGGTTCATCCACCTCATTAGAACTGATTCAAACGGATTCTTTATAATGGATGAGTAATATTCCATTGTGTATATGTACAAGAGCTTTCTTATCCTTGAGTCAGCTGATGGCCTTAGTGAGGGCTATGGAGTGCTACAACATTTAGTCCCCAGTGTATTCCCTGGGCCCTCCAGCTCACCCACTGGCCCAAGTCTGCGTGAGCTCCAGGGCCTCCAGAAGAAGGCCTGAATCTGCCTCTTATCTCTGTCTCCTCCTGATGACCAGCACACCACCCTGGACTTAATCACATTCGCAATGGCCCCCTCATTGATAGTAAGTGACCTGTGGGCAGGGCCCACTGTGGTGCTGACCATCAGCTAAGCAGGACAACTAAGGGTCACTCATTGACAGTTGGCTGCTTGTGAATGTGGCCCTCTGAGGCACCAAGCAATGTTTGAGCAACACCTGTTGCCTAGGGGCAGGGTGGGTTGAAATGAAGCACACCATTGGCTACCTGTTAAGGGCTGTGCTCATCCTGCTCTGTTACACTGTAAAGAGAATAAGAATCCCTGTGAATTAAAGGTTTGTCAAAGTAGTTTTCAGGGTGGGCTGGACTTCACATTCTGGTTGGCTTTGAACTACTTACACGATATGCTGAGCATGTGATCAAGTGGCAGCTGTTGGAGGGGCATAGAGATGACAGCACTGGTGACAGGTATGCCTGGGAATATAATGAAAAGTATGATATGCAAAAGTTAAATAATTACGTGAAATCAAAATCTGAGGTTGGAAATGAGTCAATCACAAAGATTCCAGCACACTGGACCCAAAGTGTCCTTATGTAACAGAGCACAGCCCTTTGCAGGTAGCCATTGCTGTGCCTTATTACTCTGCATCCTGTTACTAGGCAACAGGAGTAGCTCAGCCATTGGTCCGTGCCTCACTGGCCCCACCCACAAGCAGCCAACTATCACTGAGCTACCTATAGGTACTTGTCCTGCTCAGCTATTGGTCAGCACTGCAATGGGCCCTACCTACTGATAACAGTCAAGGAGGGATAACTGGGGAGATGATTTAGTCAAGACTCAGTCGTACACTGGTGAACTGACTTTTGACTTTGAGCACCTTCCTTAAAAAAAAAAAAAAAAAAAAAAATAATAATAATAAACAGGAATGTATTTCCGGTAGATGGGGCAAGTTGAGTTTCCTTGCTCAATATGAGAGTTGAAGTATCCCAAAAACATTTAGTGGAGGAGACATTTAAAACTGTCTTTGTTCTGATGTGTAATCTTATGTAGACTGTGTATTAAACTTTGGGCAACAGACTGAGCATTCACCAAGTCTGGGGGTCGTTAAAGCTCATCGCAGTAGATAAAACACCCAACGTGTTCTTTATTAGCTTTTTCCACCTCAAGTGCTTGCTCTTAAGTTCCTTAAGGCCCTCAGGAACCCCCAAGAGGCAGAAGGTGGTCTAGAGATGAAGTGATTACTCTGAAAGGCTGAAGTGGGACAGAAAGGGTTTGGCAGATCTTTATAGAGGGATGAAGGAGGCAGGAGTGTTGAAGTGGCACATATAAGTCAAAGGATAAAGGGAACTGAGAGGAAGTTTGAAGCTCATGAGGAGAAACACCGTGCCCCTGAATCACCACTCCCCAGAATCAGACACACAGAGGTGTCAGCAGTGGAAAAGTTATAGAATGGCCTCCCTCAGCATCCACTCGCCCATGTTGATGGGCACAGTGGTACATTGTGATGTCTAAGCCCCCCAAGATGCTATTGGCTGGGGTGGTGCCTCACTGACCAATCAGATTGAAGGGTGTGGCTCCTCATTGTCCTGAAAGGGTATAAATAGGGAGCTCAGAGGCAGAGGTTCTAGGTTAGGCCACTTCTTGGCATCATCATGACTAAGGTAACCAGGAAGCCACGGCAGTCCAGAAGAGTTCCAATGCGGTTTGCTTCCAGGATGAACGGAAAAAAGAAGACCCTTTGTCAACGGAGGTACAGAGGCAGTGTGAAAGTAAGATGATTCCAACTGAGCTGCCCATGTTCTCCATTGACTTTGCTGCCCAAAACCTCTACACAGCCCTTGCCTGGCACAAAAGCCCTCATTGGCCCACATCCCCTTTTCATGAAATCTCCCTTCCAACGCCGCTTTTTTCTTTCCTAAAAACTACTACCCTTGTCGTGTCTTTCCAGGCACGAAATATGACCATGAGGGTCAGAAGACCTCTACAAGGAACCTTGAGAAAGAAAATCCGATCATATGCCACTCAGTCGAAGAAGGTGAAGAAAACAAGAACACCAAACTGTTTTTTCCGTTCCTGTGCACGTAAGAAACTGAATCAAAGCCGTAAAAGGTCCCAACGTATGAGGCGGAATCAAAGAAGGAGGCAGAATCCAAAGAGAAGATAAGCCCAGCCGCCCCAGAATAAGAGACCCTGGAGCAGTCCAACCTGGGCAGCCAGTAACTGAATCGAAAAGGTCAGACAGTTTAGAACTGGGTCTCCAGAGGTCTGCTTTGTTAGAAATGGCCAACCAAGAAAAGACTCTCACACTAACATCATCAAGTGATGGCTGCAATTACAATAAACATCAAATGGTAAAAAGATGATATTTGTGTGTGTGTGTGAATTTTCTGATGGAAGGGAGGGAACGAAGAGAAGAGGTGGGCACTGGAGATGGGAGGGATATGGGGTCCCGAGAGGTTGGGGAACAGACCCTCGGGTCCCCAGTTAGCCAGAGAGTAGAGGTCTGGATTGGGTCAGGAGTCTGCACTGAAGATGGATAACCCTGCTTAACACTTGATTTCAAGGGCAAGGAGGAGTGGTATGGTGTTACTGCCTTTGTTTGGGGTGTGGAATGACAGTAGGGTCTAGATTGCCAGACCCAGAGAGGAAGAGGTTGTCACATGGGGGTGGTGAGTGTGAAACTCCCCCTGAGACAGGTGGGCAGAAATCACCTCCTGGCCACCTACCTCATAAAAGGGACTGTTGCATCACTCGCCTATGCTGTCAGCTAAAGGTGCTCAGAAGGCACAAAGTGCTGATACATCTAAAACCCACAAATTCCACACCCAGGGAGTAAAATAATGTTTGGAGGGAACAAACCAAATAATGATTAGGACACCTTTCTGCTAAGGAAAATTAGGGAGCAGTGTATTCCCAAAGGAAGAGCAGGGGTGGTGGCCCAATCCCAGTGCAAATTACAAACAGGATCACCACCCACAGAGAATTTTTTTTTTTTTTTCGGGCGGCCCTATGCCGCTTGTGGAAGCATGGTTCCCTGAACAGCGATTGAACCCGTGCCCTTCTAGTGAAAGCACGGAGTCCTAACCACTGGACGGTCATGGAAGTCTGTACAGAGAATTTTTCCATAAGTACTAACATAAGACTGAGTAAAAGCTGGTCTTGTAATTATCACCATAGCCTAGGATTTCCAAATAACTACAGTCGAAAAACATTCTTGCCCAATAAAGTCTTTTGTTAGTCCAAATTCTACAAGTTTCTCACGGTTTAAAAGAAAGAGTCTGAAATATTTAATTTGGTGTTACCCTTCATTTTGAAATGTTTTAAAAGGTCCAAGGAATAGTCAATCAAATATGGAGATACATAAGGCAGTCTCTGACCATAAGTATCCTGCGTGCCTTCACAAAACTTTTGAGAAACAACTAAAACACAGAGTTTCGCCGTGGGCATCAAAAGAGTTGAGTTCAAATTTTAACTCAGTGATATGTTATCTTTGATCTGGACTGCAGCTCCCTAATTAAATCTTTCTGGCACTCTACCTCCTGGCAGACCCCATTGATGATTCCCAGTCAGTCACTGAATGTGATTTAAAATCAATCAAAGTGAAAGACCCCCTGGCTGTGCTGTCCTTTCTTTATTCTTTGGTTTTTTTCAGTTCTTTTTTCTAAATTCATTTATTTTGATTTGAGGCCAATTACGTTACAATATCGTAGTGGTTTTTGCCATACATTGACATGAATCAGCCATGGGTGTCCATGGGGTCCACATCCTGAACCTCCCCTCGCACCTCCCTCCCCATCCCATCCCTCAGGGTCATCCCAGTGCACCAGCCCTGAGCACCTAGTCTCATGCATCAAACCTGCACTGGTGATCTGTTTCACATATAATAATATACATGTTTCAATGCTATTCTCTCAAATCACCCTGCCCTCGCCTTCTCCCACGGAGTCCAAAAGACTGTTCTATACATCTGTGTCTCTTTTGCTTTCTCGCATATAGGGTCATCATTGCCATCTTTCTGAATTCCATGTATACGTGTTAGTGTAGTGTATTGGTGTTTTTCTTTCTGACTTCCTTCACTCTGTATAATAGGCTCCAGGTTCATCCACCTCATTAGAACTGATTCAAACGGATTCTTTATAATGGATGAGTAATATTCCATTGTGTATATGTACAAGAGCTTTCTTATCCTTGAGTCAGCTGATGGCCTTAGTGAGGGCTATGGAGTGCTACAACATTTAGTCCCCAGTGTATTCCCTGGGCCCTCCAGCTCACCCACTGGCCCAAGTCTGCGTGAGCTCCAGGGCCTCCAGAAGAAGGCCTGAATCTGCCTCTTATCTCTGTCTCCTCCTGATGACCAGCACACCACCCTGGACTTAATCACATTCGCAATGGCCCCCTCATTGATAGTAAGTGACCTGTGGGCAGGGCCCACTGTGGTGCTGACCATCAGCTAAGCAGGACAACTAAGGGTCACTCATTGACAGTTGGCTGCTTGTGAATGTGGCCCTCTGAGGCACCAAGCAATGTTTGAGCAACACCTGTTGCCTAGGGGCAGGGTGGGTTGAAATGAAGCACACCATTGGCTACCTGTTAAGGGCTGTGCTCATCCTGCTCTGTTACACTGTAAAGAGAATAAGAATCCCTGTGAATTAAAGGTTTGTCAAAGTAGTTTTCAGGGTGGGCTGGACTTCACATTCTGGTTGGCTTTGAACTACTTACACGATATGCTGAGCATGTGATCAAGTGGCAGCTGTTGGAGGGGCATAGAGATGACAGCACTGGTGACAGGTATGCCTGGGAATATAATGAAAAGTATGATATGCAAAAGTTAAATAATTACGTGAAATCAAAATCTGAGGTTGGAAATGAGTCAATCACAAAGATTCCAGCACACTGGACCCAAAGTGTCCTTATGTAACAGAGCACAGCCCTTCGCAGGTAGCCATTGCTGTGCCTTATTACTCTGCATCCTGTTACTAGGCAACAGGAGTAGCTCAGCCATTGGTCCGTGCCTCACTGGCCCCACCCACAAGCAGCCAACTATCACTGAGCTACCTATAGGTACTTGTCCTGCTCAGCTATTGGTCAGCACTGCAATGGGCCCTACCTACTGATAACAGTCAAGGAGGGATAACTGGGGAGATGATTTAGTCAAGACTCAGTCGTACACTGGTGAACTGACTTTTGACTTTGAGCACCTTCCTTAAAAAAAAAAAAAAAAAAAAAAATAATAATAATAAACAGGAATGTATTTCCGGTAGATGGGGCAAGTTGAGTTTCCTTGCTCAATATGAGAGTTGAAGTATCCCAAAAACATTTAGTGGAGGAGACATTTAAAACTGTCTTTGTTCTGATGTGTAATCTTATGTAGACTGTGTATTAAACTTTGGGCAACAGACTGAGCATTCACCAAGTCTGGGGGTCGTTAAAGCTCATCGCAGTAGATAAAACACCCAACGTGTTCTTTATTAGCTTTTTCCACCTCAAGTGCTTGCTCTTAAGTTCCTTAAGGCCCTCAGGAACCCCCAAGAGGCAGAAGGTGGTCTAGAGATGAAGTGATTACTCTGAAAGGCTGAAGTGGGACAGAAAGGGTTTGGCAGATCTTTATAGAGGGATGAAGGAGGCAGGAGTGTTGAAGTGGCACATATAAGTCAAAGGATAAAGGGAACTGAGAGGAAGTTTGAAGCTCATGAGGAGAAACACCGTGCCCCTGAATCACCACTCCCCAGAATCAGACACACAGAGGTGTCAGCAGTGGAAAAGTTATAGAATGGCCTCCCTCAGCATCCACTCGCCCATGTTGATGGGCACAGTGGTACATTGTGATGTCTAAGCCCCCCAAGATGCTATTGGCTGGGGTGGTGCCTCACTGACCAATCAGATTGAAGGGTGTGGCTCCTCATTGTCCTGAAAGGGTATAAATAGGGAGCTCAGAGGCAGAGGTTCTAGGTTAGGCCACTTCTTGGCATCATCATGACTAAGGTAACCAGGAAGCCACGGCAGTCCAGAAGAGTTCCAATGCGGTTTGCTTCCAGGATGAACGGAAAAAAGAAGACCCTTTGTCAACGGAGGTACAGAGGCAGTGTGAAAGTAAGATGATTCCAACTGAGCTGCCCATGTTCTCCATTGACTTTGCTGCCCAAAACCTCTACACAGCCCTTGCCTGGCACAAAAGCCCTCATTGGCCCACATCCCCTTTTCATGAAATCTCCCTTCCAACGCCGCTTTTTTCTTTCCTAAAAACTACTACCCTTGTCGTGTCTTTCCAGGCACGAAATATGACCATGAGGGTCAGAAGACCTCTACAAGGAACCTTGAGAAAGAAAATCCGATCATATGCCACTCAGTCGAAGAAGGTGAAGAAAACAAGAACACCAAACTGTTTTTTCCGTTCCTGTGCACGTAAGAAACTGAATCAAAGCCGTAAAAGGTCCCAACGTATGAGGCGGAATCAAAGAAGGAGGCAGAATCCAAAGAGAAGATAAGCCCAGCCGCCCCAGAATAAGAGACCCTGGAGCAGTCCAACCTGGGCAGCCAGTAACTGAATCGAAAAGGTCAGACAGTTTAGAACTGGGTCTCCAGAGGTCTGCTTTGTTAGAAATGGCCAACCAAGAAAAGACTCTCACACTAACATCATCAAGTGATGGCTGCAATTACAATAAACATCAAATGGTAAAAAGATGATATTTGTGTGTGTGTGTGAATTTTCTGATGGAAGGGAGGGAACGAAGAGAAGAGGTGGGCACTGGAGATGGGAGGGATATGGGGTCCCGAGAGGTTGGGGAACAGACCCTCGGGTCCCCAGTTAGCCAGAGAGTAGAGGTCTGGATTGGGTCAGGAGTCTGCACTGAAGATGGATAACCCTGCTTAACACTTGATTTCAAGGGCAAGGAGGAGTGGTATGGTGTTACTGCCTTTGTTTGGGGTGTGGAATGACAGTAGGGTCTAGATTGCCAGACCCAGAGAGGAAGAGGTTGTCACATGGGGGTGGTGAGTGTGAAACTCCCCCTGAGACAGGTGGGCAGAAATCACCTCCTGGCCACCTACCTCATAAAAGGGACTGTTGCATCACTCGCCTATGCTGTCAGCTAAAGGTGCTCAGAAGGCACAAAGTGCTGATACATCTAAAACCCACAAATTCCACACCCAGGGAGTAAAATAATGTTTGGAGGGAACAAACCAAATAATGATTAGGACACCTTTCTGCTAAGGAAAATTAGGGAGCAGTGTATTCCCAAAGGAAGAGCAGGGGTGGTGGCCCAATCCCAGTGCAAATTACAAACAGGATCACCACCCACAGAGAATTTTTTTTTTTTTTTCGGGCGGCCCTATGCCGCTTGTGGAAGCATGGTTCCCTGAACAGCGATTGAACCCGTGCCCTTCTAGTGAAAGCACGGAGTCCTAACCACTGGACGGTCATGGAAGTCTGTACAGAGAATTTTTCCATAAGTACTAACATAAGACTGAGTAAAAGCTGGTCTTGTAATTATCACCATAGCCTAGGATTTCCAAATAACTACAGTCGAAAAACATTCTTGCCCAATAAAGTCTTTTGTTAGTCCAAATTCTACAAGTTTCTCACGGTTTAAAAGAAAGAGTCTGAAATATTTAATTTGGTGTTACCCTTCATTTTGAAATGTTTTAAAAGGTCCAAGGAATAGTCAATCAAATATGGAGATACATAAGGCAGTCTCTGACCATAAGTATCCTGCGTGCCTTCACAAAACTTTTGAGAAACAACTAAAACACAGAGTTTCGCCGTGGGCATCAAAAGAGTTGAGTTCAAATTTTAACTCAGTGATATGTTATCTTTGATCTGGACTGCAGCTCCCTAATTAAATCTTTCTGGCACTCTACCTCCTGGCAGACCCCATTGATGATTCCCAGTCAGTCACTGAATGTGATTTAAAATCAATCAAAGTGAAAGACCCCCTGGCTGTGCTGTCCTTTCTTTATTCTTTGGTTTTTTTCAGTTCTTTTTTCTAAATTCATTTATTTTGATTTGAGGCCAATTACGTTACAATATCGTAGTGGTTTTTGCCATACATTGACATGAATCAGCCATGGGTGTCCATGGGGTCCACATCCTGAACCTCCCCTCGCACCTCCCTCCCCATCCCATCCCTCAGGGTCATCCCAGTGCACCAGCCCTGAGCACCTAGTCTCATGCATCAAACCTGCACTGGTGATCTGTTTCACATATAATAATATACATGTTTCAATGCTATTCTCTCAAATCACCCTGCCCTCGCCTTCTCCCACGGAG
Organism: Bos grunniens; assembly: GCF_055505025.1. Lineage (NCBI taxonomy): Eukaryota > Metazoa > Chordata > Mammalia > Artiodactyla > Bovidae > Bos > Bos grunniens. The sequence continues at coordinate 116,557,154 of NC_141194.1, read as the reverse complement.
TCCAAAAGACTGTTCTATACATCTGTGTCTCTTTTGCTTTCTCGCATATAGGGTCATCATTGCCATCTTTCTGAATTCCATGTATACGTGTTAGTGTAGTGTATTGGTGTTTTTCTTTCTGACTTCCTTCACTCTGTATAATAGGCTCCAGGTTCATCCACCTCATTAGAACTGATTCAAACGGATTCTTTATAATGGATGAGTAATATTCCATTGTGTATATGTACAAGAGCTTTCTTATCCTTGAGTCAGCTGATGGCCTTAGTGAGGGCTATGGAGTGCTACAACATTTAGTCCCCAGTGTATTCCCTGGGCCCTCCAGCTCACCCACTGGCCCAAGTCTGCGTGAGCTCCAGGGCCTCCAGAAGAAGGCCTGAATCTGCCTCTTATCTCTGTCTCCTCCTGATGACCAGCACACCACCCTGGACTTAATCACATTCGCAATGGCCCCCTCATTGATAGTAAGTGACCTGTGGGCAGGGCCCACTGTGGTGCTGACCATCAGCTAAGCAGGACAACTAAGGGTCACTCATTGACAGTTGGCTGCTTGTGAATGTGGCCCTCTGAGGCACCAAGCAATGTTTGAGCAACACCTGTTGCCTAGGGGCAGGGTGGGTTGAAATGAAGCACACCATTGGCTACCTGTTAAGGGCTGTGCTCATCCTGCTCTGTTACACTGTAAAGAGAATAAGAATCCCTGTGAATTTAAGGTTTGTCAAAGTAGTTTTCAGGGTGGGCTGGACTTCACATTCTGGTTGGCTTTGAACTACTTACACGATATGCTGAGCATGTGATCAAGTGGCAGCTGTTGGAGGGGCATAGAGATGACAGCACTGGTGACAGGTATGCCTGGGAATATAATGAAAAGTATGATATGCAAAAGTTAAATAATTATGTGAAATCAAAATCTGAGGTTGGAAATGAGTCAATCACAAAGATTCCAGCACACTGGACCCAAAGTGTCCTTATGTAACAGAGCACAGCCCTTCGCAGGTAGCCATTGCTGTGCCTTATTACTCTGCATCCTGTTACTAGGCAACAGGAGTAGCTCAGCCATTGGTCCGTGCCTCACTGGCCCCACCCACAAGCAGCCAACTATCACTGAGCTACCTATAGGTACTTGTCCTGCTCAGCTATTGGTCAGCACTGCAATGAGCCCTACCTACTGATAACAGTCAAGGAGGGATAACTGGGGAGATGATTTAGTCAAGACTCAGTCGTACACTGGTGAACTGACTTTTGACTTTGAGCACCTTCCTTAAAAATAATAATAATAATAATAATAATAATAATAAACAGGAATGTATTTCCGGTAGATGGGGCAAGTTGAGTTTCCTTGCTCAATATGAGAGTTGAAGTATCCCAAAAACATTTAGTGGAGGAGACATTTAAAACTGTCTTTGTTCTGATGTGTAATCTTATGTAGACTGTGTATTAAACTTTGGGCAACAGACTGAGCATTCACCAAGTCTGGGGGTCGTTAAAGCTCATCGCAGTAGATAAAACACCCAACGTGTTCTTTATTAGCTTTTTCCACCTCAAGTGCTTGCTCTTAAGTTCCTTAAGGCCCTCAGGAACCCCCAAGAGGCAGAAGGTGGTCTAGAGATGAAGTGATTACTCTGAAAGGCTGAAGTGGGACAGAAAGGGTTTGGCAGATCTTTATAGAGGGATGAAGGAGGCAGGAGTGTTGAAGTGGCACATATAAGTCAAAGGATAAAGGGAACTGAGAGGAAGTTTGAAGCTCATGAGGAGAAACACCGTGCCCCTGAATCACCACTCCCCAGAATCAGACACACAGAGGTGTCAGCAGTGGAAAAGTTATAGAATGGCCTCCCTCAGCATCCACTCGCCCATGTTGATGGGCACAGTGGTACATTGTGATGTCTAAGCCCCCCAAGATGCTATTGGCTGGGGTGGTGCCTCACTGACCAATCAGATTGAAGGGTGTGGCTCCTCATTGTCCTGAAAGGGTATAAATAGGGAGCTCAGAGGCAGAGGTTCTAGGTTAGGCCACTTCTTGGCATCATCATGACTAAGGTAACCAGGAAGCCACGGCAGTCCAGAAGAGTTCCAATGCGGTTTGCTTCCAGGATGAACGGAAAAAAGAAGACCCTTTGTCAACGGAGGTACAGAGGCAGTGTGAAAGTAAGATGATTCCAACTGAGCTGCCCATGTTCTCCATTGACTTTGCTGCCCAAAACCTCTACACAGCCCTTGCCTGGCACAAAAGCCCTCATTGGCCCACATCCCCTTTTCATGAAATCTCCCTTCCAACGCCGCTTTTTTCTTTCCTAAAAACTACTACCCTTGTCGTGTCTTTCCAGGCACGAAATATGACCATGAGGGTCAGAAGACCTCTACAAGGAACCTTGAGAAAGAAAATCCGATCATATGCCACTCAGTCGAAGAAGGTGAAGAAAACAAGAACACCAAACTGTTTTTTCCGTTCCTGTGCACGTAAGAAACTGAATCAAAGCCGTAAAAGGTCCCAACGTATGAGGCGGAATCAAAGAAGGAGGCAGAATCCAAAGAGAAGATAAGCCCAGCCGCCCCAGAATAAGAGACCCTGGAGCAGTCCAACCTGGGCAGCCAGTAACTGAATCGAAAAGGTCAGACAGTTTAGAACTGGGTCTCCAGAGGTCTGCTTTGTTAGAAATGGCCAACCAAGAAAAGACTCTCACACTAACATCATCAAGTGATGGCTGCAATTACAATAAACATCAAATGGTAAAAAGATGATATTTGTGTGTGTGTGTGAATTTTCTGATGGAAGGGAGGGAACGAAGAGAAGAGGTGGGCACTGGAGATGGGAGGGATATGGGGTCCCGAGAGGTTGGGGAACAGACCCTCGGGTCCCCAGTTAGCCAGAGAGTAGAGGTCTGGATTGGGTCAGGAGTCTGCACTGAAGATGGATAACCCTGCTTAACACTTGATTTCAAGGGCAAGGAGGAGTGGTATGGTGTTACTGCCTTTGTTTGGGGTGTGGAATGACAGTAGGGTCTAGATTGCCAGACCCAGAGAGGAAGAGGTTGTCACATGGGGGTGGTGAGTGTGAAACTCCCCCTGAGACAGGTGGGCAGAAATCACCTCCTGGCCACCTACCTCATAAAAGGGACTGTTGCATCACTCGCCTATGCTGTCAGCTAAAGGTGCTCAGAAGGCACAAAGTGCTGATACATCTAAAACCCACAAATTCCACACCCAGGGAGTAAAATAATGTTTGGAGGGAACAAACCAAATAATGATTAGGACACCTTTCTGCTAAGGAAAATTAGGGAGCAGTGTATTCCCAAAGGAAGAGCAGGGGTGGTGGCCCAATCCCAGTGCAAATTACAAACAGGATCACCACCCACAGAGAATTTTTTTTTTTTTTTTCGGGCGGCCCTATGCCGCTTGTGGAAGCATGGTTCCCTGAACAGCGATTGAACCCGTGCCCTTCTAGTGAAAGCACGGAGTCCTAACCACTGGACGGTCATGGAAGTCTGTACAGAGAATTTTTCCATAAGTACTAACATAAGACTGAGTAAAAGCTGGTCTTGTAATTATCACCATAGCCTAGGATTTCCAAATAACTACAGTCGAAAAACATTCTTGCCCAATAAAGTCTTTTGTTAGTCCAAATTCTACAAGTTTCTCACGGTTTAAAAGAAAGAGTCTGAAATATTTAATTTGGTGTTACCCTTCATTTTGAAATGTTTTAAAAGGTCCAAGGAATAGTCAATCAAATATGGAGATACATAAGGCAGTCTCTGACCATAAGTATCCTGCGTGCCTTCACAAAACTTTTGAGAAACAACTAAAACACAGAGTTTCGCCGTGGGCATCAAAAGAGTTGAGTTCAAATTTTAACTCAGTGATATGTTATCTTTGATCTGGACTGCAGCTCCCTAATTAAATCTTTCTGGCACTCTACCTCCTGGCAGACCCCATTGATGATTCCCAGTCAGTCACTGAATGTGATTTAAAATCAATCAAAGTGAAAGACCCCCTGGCTGTGCTGTCCTTTCTTTATTCTTTGCTTTTTTTCAGTTCTTTTTTCTAAATTCATTTATTTTGATTTGAGGCCAATTACGTTACAATATCGTAGTGGTTTTTGCCATACATTGACATGAATCAGCCATGGGTGTCCATGGGGTCCACATCCTGAACCTCCCCTCGCACCTCCCTCCCCATCCCATCCCTCAGGGTCATTCCAGTGCACCAGCCCTGAGCACCTAGTCTCATGCATCAAACCTGCACTGGTGATCTGTTTCACATATAATAATATACATGTTTCAATGCTATTCTCTCAAATCACCCTGCCCTCGCCTTCTCCCACGGAGTCCAAAAGACTGTTCTATACATCTGTGTCTCTTTTGCTTTCTCGCATATAGGGTCATCATTGCCATCTTTCTGAATTCCATGTATACGTGTTAGTGTAGTGTATTGGTGTTTTTCTTTCTGACTTCCTTCACTCTGTATAATAGGCTCCAGGTTCATCCACCTCATTAGAACTGATTCAAACGGATTCTTTATAATGGATGAGTAATATTCCATTGTGTATATGTACAAGAGCTTTCTTATCCTTGAGTCAGCTGATGGCCTTAGTGAGGGCTATGGAGTGCTACAACATTTAGTCCCCAGTGTATTCCCTGGGCCCTCCAGCTCACCCACTGGCCCAAGTCTGCGTGAGCTCCAGGGCCTCCAGAAGAAGGCCTGAATCTGCCTCTTATCTCTGTCTCCTCCTGATGACCAGCACACCACCCTGGACTTAATCACATTCGCAATGGCCCCCTCATTGATAGTAAGTGACCTGTGGGCAGGGCCCACTGTGGTGCTGACCATCAGCTAAGCAGGACAACTAAGGGTCACTCATTGACAGTTGGCTGCTTGTGAATGTGGCCCTCTGAGGCACCAAGCAATGTTTGAGCAACACCTGTTGCCTAGGGGCAGGGTGGGTTGAAATGAAGCACACCATTGGCTACCTGTTAAGGGCTGTGCTCATCCTGCTCTGTTACACTGTAAAGAGAATAAGAATCCCTGTGAATTTAAGGTTTGTCAAAGTAGTTTTCAGGGTGGGCTGGACTTCACATTCTGGTTGGCTTTGAACTACTTACACGATATGCTGAGCATGTGATCAAGTGGCAGCTGTTGGAGGGGCATAGAGATGACAGCACTGGTGACAGGTATGCCTGGGAATATAATGAAAAGTATGATATGCAAAAGTTAAATAATTATGTGAAATCAAAATCTGAGGTTGGAAATGAGTCAATCACAAAGATTCCAGCACACTGGACCCAAAGTGTCCTTATGTAACAGAGCACAGCCCTTCGCAGGTAGCCATTGCTGTGCCTTATTACTCTGCATCCTGTTACTAGGCAACAGGAGTAGCTCAGCCATTGGTCCGTGCCTCACTGGCCCCACCCACAAGCAGCCAACTATCACTGAGCTACCTATAGGTACTTGTCCTGCTCAGCTATTGGTCAGCACTGCAATGAGCCCTACCTACTGATAACAGTCAAGGAGGGATAACTGGGGAGATGATTTAGTCAAGACTCAGTCGTACACTGGTGAACTGACTTTTGACTTTGAGCACCTTCCTTAAAAATAATAATAATAATAATAATAATAATAATAATAATAATAAACAGGAATGTATTTCCGGTAGATGGGGCAAGTTGAGTTTCCTTGCTCAATATGAGAGTTGAAGTATCCCAAAAACATTTAGTGGAGGAGACATTTAAAACTGTCTTTGTTCTGATGTGTAATCTTATGTAGACTGTGTATTAAACTTTGGGCAACAGACTGAGCATTCACCAAGTCTGGGGGTCGTTAAAGCTCATCGCAGTAGATAAAACACCCAACGTGTTCTTTATTAGCTTTTTCCACCTCAAGTGCTTGCTCTTAAGTTCCTTAAGGCCCTCAGGAACCCCCAAGAGGCAGAAGGTGGTCTAGAGATGAAGTGATTACTCTGAAAGGCTGAAGTGGGACAGAAAGGGTTTGGCAGATCTTTATAGAGGGATGAAGGAGGCAGGAGTGTTGAAGTGGCACATATAAGTCAAAGGATAAAGGGAACTGAGAGGAAGTTTGAAGCTCATGAGGAGAAACACCGTGCCCCTGAATCACCACTCCCCAGAATCAGACACACAGAGGTGTCAGCAGTGGAAAAGTTATAGAATGGCCTCCCTCAGCATCCACTCGCCCATGTTGATGGGCACAGTGGTACATTGTGATGTCTAAGCCCCCCAAGATGCTATTGGCTGGGGTGGTGCCTCACTGACCAATCAGATTGAAGGGTGTGGCTCCTCATTGTCCTGAAAGGGTATAAATAGGGAGCTCAGAGGCAGAGGTTCTAGGTTAGGCCACTTCTTGGCATCATCATGACTAAGGTAACCAGGAAGCCACGGCAGTCCAGAAGAGTTCCAATGCGGTTTGCTTCCAGGATGAACGGAAAAAAGAAGACCCTTTGTCAACGGAGGTACAGAGGCAGTGTGAAAGTAAGATGATTCCAACTGAGCTGCCCATGTTCTCCATTGACTTTGCTGCCCAAAACCTCTACACAGCCCTTGCCTGGCACAAAAGCCCTCATTGGCCCACATCCCCTTTTCATGAAATCTCCCTTCCAACGCCGCTTTTTTCTTTCCTAAAAACTACTACCCTTGTCGTGTCTTTCCAGGCACGAAATATGACCATGAGGGTCAGAAGACCTCTACAAGGAACCTTGAGAAAGAAAATCCAATCATATGCCACTCAGTCGAAGAAGGTGAAGAAAACAAGAACACCAAACTGTTTTTTCCGTTCCTGTGCACGTAAGAAACTGAATCAAAGCCGTAAAAGGTCCCAACGTATGAGGCGGAATCAAAGAAGGAGGCAGAATCCAAAGAGAAGATAAGCCCAGCCGCCCCAGAATAAGAGACCCTGGAGCAGTCCAACCTGGGCAGCCAGTAACTGAATCGAAAAGGTCAGACAGTTTAGAACTGGGTCTCCAGAGGTCTGCTTTGTTAGAAATGGCCAACCAAGAAAAGACTCTCACACTAACATCATCAAGTGATGGCTGCAATTACAATAAACATCAAATGGTAAAAAGATGATATTTGTGTGTGTGTGTGAATTTTCTGATGGAAGGGAGGGAACGAAGAGAAGAGGTGGGCACTGGAGATGGGAGGGATATGGGGTCCCGAGAGGTTGGGGAACAGACCCTCGGGTCCCCAGTTAGCCAGAGAGTAGAGGTCTGGATTGGGTCAGGAGTTTGCACTGAAGATGGATAACCCTGCTTAACACTTGATTTCAAGGGCAAGGAGGAGTGGTATGGTGTTACTGCCTTTGTTTGGGGTGTGGAATGACAGTAGGGTCTAGATTGCCAGACCCAGAGAGGAAGAGGTTGTCACATGGGGGTGGTGAGTGTGAAACTCCCCCTGAGACAGGTGGGCAGAAATCACCTCCTGGCCACCTACCTCATAAAAGGGACTGTTGCATCACTCGCCTATGCTGTCAGCTAAAGGTGCTCAGAAGGCACAAAGTGCTGATACATCTAAAACCCACAAATTCCACACCCAGGGAGTAAAATAATGTTTGGAGGGAACAAACCAAATAATGATTAGGACACCTTTCTGCTAAGGAAAATTAGGGAGCAGTGTATTCCCAAAGGAAGAGCAGGGGTGGTGGCCCAATCCCAGTGCAAATTACAAACAGGATCACCACCCACAGAGAATTTTTTTTTTTTTTTTTCGGGCGGCCCTATGCCGCTTGTGGAAGCATGGTTCCCTGAACAGCGATTGAACCCGTGCCCTTCTAGTGAAAGCACGGAGTCCTAACCACTGGACGGTCATGGAAGTCTGTACAGAGAATTTTTCCATAAGTACTAACATAAGACTGAGTAAAAGCTGGTCTTGTAATTATCACCATAGCCTAGGATTTCCAAATAACTACAGTCGAAAAACATTCTTGCCCAATAAAGTCTTTTGTTAGTCCAAATTCTACAAGTTTCTCACGGTTTAAAAGAAAGAGTCTGAAATATTTAATTTGGTGTTACCCTTCATTTTGAAATGTTTTAAAAGGTCCAAGAAATAGTCAATCAAATATGGAGATACATAAGGCAGTCTCTGACCATAAGTATCCTGCGTGCCTTCACAAAACTTTTGAGAAACAACTAAAACACAGAGTTTCGCCGTGGGCATCAAAAGAGTTGAGTTCAAATTTTAACTCAGTGATATGTTATCTTTGATCTGGACTGCAGCTCCCTAATTAAATCTTTCTGGCACTCTACCTCCTGGCAGACCCCATTGATGATTCCCAGTCAGTCACTGAATGTGATTTAAAATCAATCAAAGTGAAAGACCCCCTGGCTGTGCTGTCCTTTCTTTATTCTTTGGTTTTTTTCAGTTCTTTTTTCTAAATTCATTTATTTTGATTTGAGGCCAATTACGTTACAATATCGTAGTGGTTTTTGCCATACATTGACATGAATCAGCCATGGGTGTCCATGGGGTCCACATCCTGAACCTCCCCTCGCACCTCCCTCCCCATCCCATCCCTCAGGGTCATCCCAGTGCACCAGCCCTGAGCACCTAGTCTCATGCATCAAACCTGCACTGGTGATCTGTTTCACATATAATAATATACATGTTTCAATGCTATTCTCTCAAATCACCCTGCCCTCGCCTTCTCCCACGGAGTCCAAAAGACTGTTCTATACATCTGTGTCTCTTTTGCTTTCTCGCATATAGGGTCATCATTGCCATCTTTCTGAATTCCATGTATACGTGTTAGTGTAGTGTATTGGTGTTTTTCTTTCTGACTTCCTTCACTCTGTATAATAGGCTCCAGGTTCATCCACCTCATTAGAACTGATTCAAACGGATTCTTTATAATGGATGAGTAATATTCCATTGTGTATATGTACAAGAGCTTTCTTATCCTTGAGTCAGCTGATGGCCTTAGTGAGGGCTATGGAGTGCTACAACATTTAGTCCCCAGTGTATTCCCTGGGCCCTCCAGCTCACCCACTGGCCCAAGTCTGCGTGAGCTCCAGGGCCTCCAGAAGAAGGCCTGAATCTGCCTCTTATCTCTGTCTCCTCCTGATGACCAGCACACCACCCTGGACTTAATCACATTCGCAATGGCCCCCTCATTGATAGTAAGTGACCTGTGGGCAGGGCCCACTGTGGTGCTGACCATCAGCTAAGCAGGACAACTAAGGGTCACTCATTGACAGTTGGCTGCTTGTGAATGTGGCCCTCTGAGGCACCAAGCAATGTTTGAGCAACACCTGTTGCCTAGGGGCAGGGTGGGTTGAAATGAAGCACACCATTGGCTACCTGTTAAGGGCTGTGCTCATCCTGCTCTGTTACACTGTAAAGAGAATAAGAATCCCTGTGAATTTAAGGTTTGTCAAAGTAGTTTTCAGGGTGGGCTGGACTTCACATTCTGGTTGGCTTTGAACTACTTACACGATATGCTGAGCATGTGATCAAGTGGCAGCTGTTGGAGGGGCATAGAGATGACAGCACTGGTGACAGGTATGCCTGGGAATATAATGAAAAGTATGATATGCAAAAGTTAAATAATTATGTGAAATCAAAATCTGAGGTTGGAAATGAGTCAATCACAAAGATTCCAGCACACTGGACCCAAAGTGTCCTTATGTAACAGAGCACAGCCCTTCGCAGGTAGCCATTGCTGTGCCTTATTACTCTGCATCCTGTTACTAGGCAACAGGAGTAGCTCAGCCATTGGTCCGTGCCTCACTGGCCCCACCCACAAGCAGCCAACTATCACTGAGCTACCTATAGGTACTTGTCCTGCTCAGCTATTGGTCAGCACTGCAATGAGCCCTACCTACTGATAACAGTCAAGGAGGGATAACTGGGGAGATGATTTAGTCAAGACTCAGTCGTACACTGGTGAACTGACTTTTGACTTTGAGCACCTTCCTTAAAAAAAAAAAAAAAATAATAATAATAATAATAAACAGGAATGTATTTCCGGTAGATGGGGCAAGTTGAGTTTCCTTGCTCAATATGAGAGTTGAAGTATCCCAAAAACATTTAGTGGAGGAGACATTTAAAACTGTCTTTGTTCTGATGTGTAATCTTATGTAGACTGTGTATTAAACTTTGGGCAACAGACTGAGCATTCACCAAGTCTGGGGGTCGTTAAAGCTCATCGCAGTAGATAAAACACCCAACGTGTTCTTTATTAGCTTTTTCCACCTCAAGTGCTTGCTCTTAAGTTCCTTAAGGCCCTCAGGAACCCCCAAGAGGCAGAAGGTGGTCTAGAGATGAAGTGATTACTCTGAAAGGCTGAAGTGGGACAGAAAGGGTTTGGCAGATCTTTATAGAGGGATGAAGGAGGCAGGAGTGTTGAAGTGGCACATATAAGTCAAAGGATAAAGGGAACTGAGAGGAAGTTTGAAGCTCATGAGGAGAAACACCGTGCCCCTGAATCACCACTCCCCAGAATCAGACACACAGAGGTGTCAGCAGTGGAAAAGTTATAGAATGGCCTCCCTCAGCATCCACTCGCCCATGTTGATGGGCACAGTGGTACATTGTGATGTCTAAGCCCCCCAAGATGCTATTGGCTGGGGTGGTGCCTCACTGACCAATCAGATTGAAGGGTGTGGCTCCTCATTGTCCTGAAAGGGTATAAATAGGGAGCTCAGAGGCAGAGGTTCTAGGTTAGGCCACTTCTTGGCATCATCATGACTAAGGTAACCAGGAAGCCACGGCAGTCCAGAAGAGTTCCAATGCGGTTTGCTTCCAGGATGAACGGAAAAAAGAAGACCCTTTGTCAACGGAGGTACAGAGGCAGTGTGAAAGTAAGATGATTCCAACTGAGCTGCCCATGTTCTCCATTGACTTTGCTGCCCAAAACCTCTACACAGCCCTTGCCTGGCACAAAAGCCCTCATTGGCCCACATCCCCTTTTCATGAAATCTCCCTTCCAACGCCGCTTTTTTCTTTCCTAAAAACTACTACCCTTGTCGTGTCTTTCCAGGCACGAAATATGACCATGAGGGTCAGAAGACCTCTACAAGGAACCTTGAGAAAGAAAATCCGATCATATGCCACTCAGTCGAAGAAGGTGAAGAAAACAAGAACACCAAACTGTTTTTTCCGTTCCTGTGCACGTAAGAAACTGAATCAAAGCCGTAAAAGGTCCCAACGTATGAGGCGGAATCAAAGAAGGAGGCAGAATCCAAAGAGAAGATAAGCCCAGCCGCCCCAGAATAAGAGACCCTGGAGCAGTCCAACCTGGGCAGCCAGTAACTGAATCGAAAAGGTCAGACAGTTTAGAACTGGGTCTCCAGAGGTCTGCTTTGTTAGAAATGGCCAACCAAGAAAAGACTCTCACACTAACATCATCAAGTGATGGCTGCAATTACAATAAACATCAAATGGTAAAAAGATGATATTTGTGTGTGTGTGTGAATTTTCTGATGGAAGGGAGGGAACGAAGAGAAGAGGTGGGCACTGGAGATGGGAGGGATATGGGGTCCCGAGAGGTTGGGGAACAGACCCTCGGGTCCCCAGTTAGCCAGAGAGTAGAGGTCTGGATTGGGTCAGGAGTCTGCACTGAAGATGGATAACCCTGCTTAACACTTGATTTCAAGGGCAAGGAGGAGTGGTATGGTGTTACTGCCTTTGTTTGGGGTGTGGAATGACAGTAGGGTCTAGATTGCCAGACCCAGAGAGGAAGAGGTTGTCACATGGGGGTGGTGAGTGTGAAACTCCCCCTGAGACAGGTGGGCAGAAATCACCTCCTGGCCACCTACCTCATAAAAGGGACTGTTGCATCACTCGCCTATGCTGTCAGCTAAAGGTGCTCAGAAGGCACAAAGTGCTGATACATCTAAAACCCACAAATTCCACACCCAGGGAGTAAAATAATGTTTGGAGGGAACAAACCAAATAATGATTAGGACACCTTTCTGCTAAGGAAAATTAGGGAGCAGTGTATTCCCAAAGGAAGAGCAGGGGTGGTGGCCCAATCCCAGTGCAAATTACAAACAGGATCACCACCCACAGAGAATTTTTTTTTTTTTTTTTCGGGCGGCCCTATGCCGCTTGTGGAAGCATGGTTCCCTGAACAGCGATTGAACCCGTGCCCTTCTAGTGAAAGCACGGAGTCCTAACCACTGGACGGTCATGGAAGTCTGTACAGAGAATTTTTCCATAAGTACTAACATAAGACTGAGTAAAAGCTGGTCTTGTAATTATCACCATAGCCTAGGATTTCCAAATAACTACAGTCGAAAAACATTCTTGCCCAATAAAGTCTTTTGTTAGTCCAAATTCTACAAGTTTCTCACGGTTTAAAAGAAAGAGTCTGAAATATTTAATTTGGTGTTACCCTTCATTTTGAAATGTTTTAAAAGGTCCAAGGAATAGTCAATCAAATATGGAGATACATAAGGCAGTCTCTGACCATAAGTATCCTGCGTGCCTTCACAAAACTTTTGAGAAACAACTAAAACACAGAGTTTCGCCGTGGGCATCAAAAGAGTTGAGTTCAAATTTTAACTCAGTGATATGTTATCTTTGATCTGGACTGCAGCTCCCTAATTAAATCTTTCTGGCACTCTACCTCCTGGCAGACCCCATTGATGATTCCCAGTCAGTCACTGAATGTGATTTAAAATCAATCAAAGTGAAAGACCCCCTGGCTGTGCTGTCCTTTCTTTATTCTTTGGTTTTTTTCAGTTCTTTTTTCTAAATTCATTTATTTTGATTTGAGGCCAATTACGTTACAATATCGTAGTGGTTTTTGCCATACATTGACATGAATCAGCCATGGGTGTCCATGGGGTCCACATCCTGAACCTCCCCTCGCACCTCCCTCCCCATCCCATCCCTCAGGGTCATCCCAGTGCACCAGCCCTGAGCACCTAGTCTCATGCATCAAACCTGCACTGGTGATCTGTTTCACATATAATAATATACATGTTTCAATGCTATTCTCTCAAATCACCCTGCCCTCGCCTTCTCCCACGGAGTCCAAAAGACTGTTCTATACATCTGTGTCTCTTTTGCTTTCTCGCATATAGGGTCATCATTGCCATCTTTCTGAATTCCATGTATACGTGTTAGTGTAGTGTATTGGTGTTTTTCTTTCTGACTTCCTTCACTCTGTATAATAGGCTCCAGGTTCATCCACCTCATTAGAACTGATTCAAACGGATTCTTTATAATGGATGAGTAATATTCCATTGTGTATATGTACAAGAGCTTTCTTATCCTTGAGTCAGCTGATGGCCTTAGTGAGGGCTATGGAGTGCTACAACATTTAGTCCCCAGTGTATTCCCTGGGCCCTCCAGCTCACCCACTGGCCCAAGTCTGCGTGAGCTCCAGGGCCTCCAGAAGAAGGCCTGAATCTGCCTCTTATCTCTGTCTCCTCCTGATGACCAGCACACCACCCTGGACTTAATCACATTCGCAATGGCCCCCTCATTGATAGTAAGTGACCTGTGGGCAGGGCCCACTGTGGTGCTGACCATCAGCTAAGCAGGACAACTAAGGGTCACTCATTGACAGTTGGCTGCTTGTGAATGTGGCCCTCTGAGGCACCAAGCAATGTTTGAGCAACACCTGTTGCCTAGGGGCAGGGTGGGTTGAAATGAAGCACACCATTGGCTACCTGTTAAGGGCTGTGCTCATCCTGCTCTGTTACACTGTAAAGAGAATAAGAATCCCTGTGAATTTAAGGTTTGTCAAAGTAGTTTTCAGGGTGGGCTGGACTTCACATTCTGGTTGGCTTTGAACTACTTACACGATATGCTGAGCATGTGATCAAGTGGCAGCTGTTGGAGGGGCATAGAGATGACAGCACTGGTGACAGGTATGCCTGGGAATATAATGAAAAGTATGATATGCAAAAGTTAAATAATTATGTGAAATCAAAATCTGAGGTTGGAAATGAGTCAATCACAAAGATTCCAGCACACTGGACCCAAAGTGTCCTTATGTAACAGAGCACAGCCCTTCGCAGGTAGCCATTGCTGTGCCTTATTACTCTGCATCCTGTTACTAGGCAACAGGAGTAGCTCAGCCATTGGTCCGTGCCTCACTGGCCCCACCCACAAGCAGCCAACTATCACTGAGCTACCTATAGGTACTTGTCCTGCTCAGCTATTGGTCAGCACTGCAATGAGCCCTACCTACTGATAACAGTCAAGGAGGGATAACTGGGGAGATGATTTAGTCAAGACTCAGTCGTACACTGGTGAACTGACTTTTGACTTTGAGCACCTTCCTTAAAAAAAAAAAATAATAATAATAATAATAATAATAAACAGGAATGTATTTCCGGTAGATGGGGCAAGTTGAGTTTCCTTGCTCAATATGAGAGTTGAAGTATCCCAAAAACATTTAGTGGAGGAGACATTTAAAACTGTCTTTGTTCTGATGTGTAATCTTATGTAGACTGTGTATTAAACTTTGGGCAACAGACTGAGCATTCACCAAGTCTGGGGGTCGTTAAAGCTCATCGCAGTAGATAAAACACCCAACGTGTTCTTTATTAGCTTTTTCCACCTCAAGTGCTTGCTCTTAAGTTCCTTAAGGCCCTCAGGAACCCCCAAGAGGCAGAAGGTGGTCTAGAGATGAAGTGATTACTCTGAAAGGCTGAAGTGGGACAGAAAGGGTTTGGCAGATCTTTATAGAGGGATGAAGGAGGCAGGAGTGTTGAAGTGGCACATATAAGTCAAAGGATAAAGGGAACTGAGAGGAAGTTTGAAGCTCATGAGGAGAAACACCGTGCCCCTGAATCACCACTCCCCAGAATCAGACACACAGAGGTGTCAGCAGTGGAAAAGTTATAGAATGGCCTCCCTCAGCATCCACTCGCCCATGTTGATGGGCACAGTGGTACATTGTGATGTCTAAGCCCCCCAAGATGCTATTGGCTGGGGTGGTGCCTCACTGACCAATCAGATTGAAGGGTGTGGCTCCTCATTGTCCTGAAAGGGTATAAATAGGGAGCTCAGAGGCAGAGGTTCTAGGTTAGGCCACTTCTTGGCATCATCATGACTAAGGTAACCAGGAAGCCACGGCAGTCCAGAAGAGTTCCAATGCGGTTTGCTTCCAGGATGAACGGAAAAAAGAAGACCCTTTGTCAACGGAGGTACAGAGGCAGTGTGAAAGTAAGATGATTCCAACTGAGCTGCCCATGTTCTCCATTGACTTTGCTGCCCAAAACCTCTACACAGCCCTTGCCTGGCACAAAAGCCCTCATTGGCCCACATCCCCTTTTCATGAAATCTCCCTTCCAACGCCGCTTTTTTCTTTCCTAAAAACTACTACCCTTGTCGTGTCTTTCCAGGCACGAAATATGACCATGAGGGTCAGAAGACCTCTACAAGGAACCTTGAGAAAGAAAATCCGATCATATGCCACTCAGTCGAAGAAGGTGAAGAAAACAAGAACACCAAACTGTTTTTTCCGTTCCTGTGCACGTAAGAAACTGAATCAAAGCCGTAAAAGGTCCCAACGTATGAGGCGGAATCAAAGAAGGAGGCAGAATCCAAAGAGAAGATAAGCCCAGCCGCCCCAGAATAAGAGACCCTGGAGCAGTCCAACCTGGGCAGCCAGTAACTGAATCGAAAAGGTCAGACAGTTTAGAACTGGGTCTCCAGAGGTCTGCTTTGTTAGAAATGGCCAACCAAGAAAAGACTCTCACATTAACATCATCAAGTGATGGCTGCAATTACAATAAACATCAAATGGTAAAAAGATGATATTTGTGTGTGTGTGTGAATTTTCTGATGGAAGGGAGGGAACGAAGAGAAGAGGTGGGCACTGGAGATGGGAGGGATATGGGGTCCCGAGAGGTTGGGGAACAGACCCTCGGGTCCCCAGTTAGCCAGAGAGTAGAGGTCTGGATTGGGTCAGGAGTCTGCACTGAAGATGGATAACCCTGCTTAACACTTGATTTCAAGGGCAAGGAGGAGTGGTATGGTGTTACTGCCTTTGTTTGGGGTGTGGAATGACAGTAGGGTCTAGATTGCCAGACCCAGAGAGGAAGAGGTTGTCACATGGGGGTGGTGAGTGTGAAACTCCCCCTGAGACAGGTGGGCAGAAATCACCTCCTGGCCACCTACCTCATAAAAGGGACTGTTGCATCACTCGCCTATGCTGTCAGCTAAAGGTGCTCAGAAGGCACAAAGTGCTGATACATCTAAAACCCACAAATTCCACACCCAGGGAGTAAAATAATGTTTGGAGGGAACAAACCAAATAATGATTAGGACACCTTTCTGCTAAGGAAAATTAGGGAGCAGTGTATTCCCAAAGGAAGAGCAGGGGTGGTGGCCCAATCCCAGTGCAAATTACAAACAGGATCACCACCCACAGAGAATTTTTTTTTTTTTTTTCGGGCGGCCCTATGCCGCTTGTGGAAGCATGGTTCCCTGAACAGCGATTGAACCCGTGCCCTTCTAGTGAAAGCACGGAGTCCTAACCACTGGACGGTCATGGAAGTCTGTACAGAGAATTTTTCCATAAGTACTAACATAAGACTGAGTAAAAGCTGGTCTTGTAATTATCACCATAGCCTAGGATTTCCAAATAACTACAGTCGAAAAACATTCTTGCCCAATAAAGTCTTTTGTTAGTCCAAATTCTACAAGTTTCTCACGGTTTAAAAGAAAGAGTATGAAATATTTAATTTGGTGTTACCCTTCATTTTGAAATGTTTTAAAAGGTCCAAGGAATAGTCAATCAAATATGGAGATACATAAGGCAGTCTCTGACCATAAGTATCCTGCGTGCCTTCACAAAACTTTTGAGAAACAACTAAAACACAGAGTTTCGCCGTGGGCATCAAAAGAGTTGAGTTCAAATTTTAACTCAGTGATATGTTATCTTTGATCTGGACTGCAGCTCCCTAATTAAATCTTTCTGGCACTCTACCTCCTGGCAGACCCCATTGATGATTCCCAGTCAGTCACTGAATGTGATTTAAAATCAATCAAAGTGAAAGACCCCCTGGCTGTGCTGTCCTTTCTTTATTCTTTGGTTTTTTTCAGTTCTTTTTTCTAAATTCATTTATTTTGATTTGAGGCCAATTACGTTACAATATCGTAGTGGTTTTTGCCATACATTGACATGAATCAGCCATGGGTGTCCATGGGGTCCACATCCTGAACCTCCCCTCGCACCTCCCTCCCCATCCCATCCCTCAGGGTCATCCCAGTGCACCAGCCCTGAGCACCTAGTCTCATGCATCAAACCTGCACTGGTGATCTGTTTCACATATAATAATATACATGTTTCAATGCTATTCTCTCAAATCACCCTGCCCTCGCCTTCTCCCACGGAGTCCAAAAGACTGTTCTATACATCTGTGTCTCTTTTGCTTTCTCGCATATAGGGTCATCATTGCCATCTTTCTGAATTCCATGTATACGTGTTAGTGTAGTGTATTGGTGTTTTTCTTTCTGACTTCCTTCACTCTGTATAATAGGCTCCAGGTTCATCCACCTCATTAGAACTGATTCAAACGGATTCTTTATAATGGATGAGTAATATTCCATTGTGTATATGTACAAGAGCTTTCTTATCCTTGAGTCAGCTGATGGCCTTAGTGAGGGCTATGGAGTGCTACAACATTTAGTCCCCAGTGTATTCCCTGGGCCCTCCAGCTCACCCACTGGCCCAAGTCTGCGTGAGCTCCAGGGCCTCCAGAAGAAGGCCTGAATCTGCCTCTTATCTCTGTCTCCTCCTGATGACCAGCACACCACCCTGGACTTAATCACATTCGCAATGGCCCCCTCATTGATAGTAAGTGACCTGTGGGCAGGGCCCACTGTGGTGCTGACCATCAGCTAAGCAGGACAACTAAGGGTCACTCATTGACAGTTGGCTGCTTGTGAATGTGGCCCTCTGAGGCACCAAGCAATGTTTGAGCAACACCTGTTGCCTAGGGGCAGGGTGGGTTGAAATGAAGCACACCATTGGCTACCTGTTAAGGGCTGTGCTCATCCTGCTCTGTTACACTGTAAAGAGAATAAGAATCCCTGTGAATTTAAGGTTTGTCAAAGTAGTTTTCAGGGTGGGCTGGACTTCACATTCTGGTTGGCTTTGAACTACTTACACGATATGCTGAGCATGTGATCAAGTGGCAGCTGTTGGAGGGGCATAGAGATGACAGCACTGGTGACAGGTATGCCTGGGAATATAATGAAAAGTATGATATGCAAAAGTTAAATAATTATGTGAAATCAAAATCTGAGGTTGGAAATGAGTCAATCACAAAGATTCCAGCACACTGGACCCAAAGTGTCCTTATGTAACAGAGCACAGCCCTTCGCAGGTAGCCATTGCTGTGCCTTATTACTCTGCATCCTGTTACTAGGCAACAGGAGTAGCTCAGCCATTGGTCCGTGCCTCACTGGCCCCACCCACAAGCAGCCAACTATCACTGAGCTACCTATAGGTACTTGTCCTGCTCAGCTATTGGTCAGCACTGCAATGAGCCCTACCTACTGATAACAGTCAAGGAGGGATAACTGGGGAGATGATTTAGTCAAGACTCAGTCGTACACTGGTGAACTGACTTTTGACTTTGAGCACCTTCCTTAAAAATAAAAATAATAATAATAATAATAATAATAATAATAAACAGGAATGTATTTCCGGTAGATGGGGCAAGTTGAGTTTCCTTGCTCAATATGAGAGTTGAAGTATCCCAAAAACATTTAGTGGAGGAGACATTTAAAACTGTCTTTGTTCTGATGTGTAATCTTATGTAGACTGTGTATTAAACTTTGGGCAACAGACTGAGCATTCACCAAGTCTGGGGGTCGTTAAAGCTCATCGCAGTAGATAAAACACCCAACGTGTTCTTTATTAGCTTTTTCCACCTCAAGTGCTTGCTCTTAAGTTCCTTAAGGCCCTCAGGAACCCCCAAGAGGCAGAAGGTGGTCTAGAGATGAAGTGATTACTCTGAAAGGCTGAAGTGGGACAGAAAGGGTTTGGCAGATCTTTATAGAGGGATGAAGGAGGCAGGAGTGTTGAAGTGGCACATATAAGTCAAAGGATAAAGGGAACTGAGAGGAAGTTTGAAGCTCATGAGGAGAAACACCGTGCCCCTGAATCACCACTCCCCAGAATCAGACACACAGAGGTGTCAGCAGTGGAAAAGTTATAGAATGGCCTCCCTCAGCATCCACTCGCCCATGTTGATGGGCACAGTGGTACATTGTGATGTCTAAGCCCCCCAAGATGCTATTGGCTGGGGTGGTGCCTCACTGACCAATCAGATTGAAGGGTGTGGCTCCTCATTGTCCTGAAAGGGTATAAATAGGGAGCTCAGAGGCAGAGGTTCTAGGTTAGGCCACTTCTTGGCATCATCATGACTAAGGTAACCAGGAAGCCACGGCAGTCCAGAAGAGTTCCAATGCGGTTTGCTTCCAGGATGAACGGAAAAAAGAAGACCCTTTGTCAACGGAGGTACAGAGGCAGTGTGAAAGTAAGATGATTCCAACTGAGCTGCCCATGTTCTCCATTGACTTTGCTGCCCAAAACCTCTACACAGCCCTTGCCTGGCACAAAAGCCCTCATTGGCCCACATCCCCTTTTCATGAAATCTCCCTTCCAACGCCGCTTTTTTCTTTCCTAAAAACTACTACCCTTGTCGTGTCTTTCCAGGCACGAAATATGACCATGAGGGTCAGAAGACCTCTACAAGGAACCTTGAGAAAGAAAATCCGATCATATGCCACTCAGTCGAAGAAGGTGAAGAAAACAAGAACACCAAACTGTTTTTTCCGTTCCTGTGCACGTAAGAAACTGAATCAAAGCCGTAAAAGGTCCCAACGTATGAGGCGGAATCAAAGAAGGAGGCAGAATCCAAAGAGAAGATAAGCCCAGCCGCCCCAGAATAAGAGACCCTGGAGCAGTCCAACCTGGGCAGCCAGTAACTGAATCGAAAAGGTCAGACAGTTTAGAACTGGGTCTCCAGAGGTCTGCTTTGTTAGAAATGGCCAACCAAGAAAAGACTCTCACACTAACATCATCAAGTGATGGCTGCAATTACAATAAACATCAAATGGTAAAAAGATGATATTTGTGTGTGTGTGTGAATTTTCTGATGGAAGGGAGGGAACGAAGAGAAGAGGTGGGCACTGGAGATGGGAGGGATATGGGGTCCCGAGAGGTTGGGGAACAGACCCTCGGGTCCCCAGTTAGCCAGAGAGTAGAGGTCTGGATTGGGTCAGGAGTCTGCACTGAAGATGGATAACCCTGCTTAACACTTGATTTCAAGGGCAAGGAGGAGTGGTATGGTGTTACTGCCTTTGTTTGGGGTGTGGAATGACAGTAGGGTCTAGATTGCCAGACCCAGAGAGGAAGAGGTTGTCACATGGGGGTGGTGAGTGTGAAACTCCCCCTGAGACAGGTGGGCAGAAATCACCTCCTGGCCACCTACCTCATAAAAGGGACTGTTGCATCACTCGCCTATGCTGTCAGCTAAAGGTGCTCAGAAGGCACAAAGTGCTGATACATCTAAAACCCACAAATTCCACACCCAGGGAGTAAAATAATGTTTGGAGGGAACAAACCAAATAATGATTAGGACACCTTTCTGCTAAGGAAAATTAGGGAGCAGTGTGTTCCCAAAGGAAGAGCAGGGGTGGTGGCCCAATCCCAGTGCAAATTACAAACAGGATCACCACCCACAGAGAATTTTTTTTTTTTTTTCGGGCGGCCCTATGCCGCTTGTGGAAGCATGGTTCCCTGAACAGCGATTGAACCCGTGCCCTTCTAGTGAAAGCACGGAGTCCTAACCACTGGACGGTCATGGAAGTCTGTACAGAGAATTTTTCCATAAGTACTAACATAAGACTGAGTAAAAGCTGGTCTTGTAATTATCACCATAGCCTAGGATTTCCAAATAACTACAGTCGAAAAACATTCTTGCCCAATAAAGTCTTTTGTTAGTCCAAATTCTACAAGTTTCTCACGGTTTAAAAGAAAGAGTCTGAAATATTTAATTTGGTGTTACCCTTCATTTTGAAATGTTTTAAAAGGTCCAAGGAATAGTCAATCAAATATGGAGATACATAAGGCAGTCTCTGACCATAAGTATCCTGCGTGCCTTCACAAAACTTTTGAGAAACAACTAAAACACAGAGTTTCGCCGTGGGCATCAAAAGAGTTGAGTTCAAATTTTAACTCAGTGATATGTTATCTTTGATCTGGACTGCAGCTCCCTAATTAAATCTTTCTGGCACTCTACCTCCTGGCAGACCCCATTGATGATTCCCAGTCAGTCACTGAATGTGATTTAAAATCAATCAAAGTGAAAGACCCCCTGGCTGTGCTGTCCTTTCTTTATTCTTTGGTTTTTTTCAGTTCTTTTTTCTAAATTCATTTATTTTGATTTGAGGCCAATTACGTTACAATATCGTAGTGGTTTTTGCCATACATTGACATGAATCAGCCATGGGTGTCCATGGGGTCCACATCCTGAACCTCCCCTCGCACCTCCCTCCCCATCCCATCCCTCAGGGTCATCCCAGTGCACCAGCCCTGAGCACCTAGTCTCATGCATCAAACCTGCACTGGTGATCTGTTTCACATATAATAATATACATGTTTCAATGCTATTCTCTCAAATCACCCTGCCCTCTCCTTCTCCCACGGAGTCCAAAAGACTGTTCTATACATCTGTGTCTCTTTTGCTTTCTCGCATATAGGGTCATCATTGCCATCTTTCTGAATTCCATGTATACGTGTTAGTGTAGTGTATTGGTGTTTTTCTTTCTGACTTCCTTCACTCTGTATAATAGGCTCCAGGTTCATCCACCTCATTAGAACTGATTCAAACGGATTCTTTATAATGGATGAGTAATATTCCATTGTGTATATGTACAAGAGCTTTCTTATCCTTGAGTCAGCTGATGGCCTTAGTGAGGGCTATGGAGTGCTACAACATTTAGTCCCCAGTGTATTCCCTGGGCCCTCCAGCTCACCCACTGGCCCAAGTCTGCGTGAGCTCCAGGGCCTCCAGAAGAAGGCCTGAATCTGCCTCTTATCTCTGTCTCCTCCTGATGACCAGCACACCACCCTGGACTTAATCACATTCGCAATGGCCCCCTCATTGATAGTAAGTGACCTGTGGGCAGGGCCCACTGTGGTGCTGACCATCAGCTAAGCAGGACAACTAAGGGTCACTCATTGACAGTTGGCTGCTTGTGAATGTGGCCCTCTGAGGCACCAAGCAATGTTTGAGCAACACCTGTTGCCTAGGGGCAGGGTGGGTTGAAATGAAGCACACCATTGGCTACCTGTTAAGGGCTGTGCTCATCCTGCTCTGTTACACTGTAAAGAGAATAAGAATCCCTGTGAATTTAAGGTTTGTCAAAGTAGTTTTCAGGGTGGGCTGGACTTCACATTCTGGTTGGCTTTGAACTACTTACACGATATGCTGAGCATGTGATCAAGTGGCAGCTGTTGGAGGGGCATAGAGATGACAGCACTGGTGACAGGTATGCCTGGGAATATAATGAAAAGTATGATATGCAAAAGTTAAATAATTATGTGAAATCAAAATCTGAGGTTGGAAATGAGTCAATCACAAAGATTCCAGCACACTGGACCCAAAGTGTCCTTATGTAACAGAGCACAGCCCTTCGCAGGTAGCCATTGCTGTGCCTTATTACTCTGCATCCTGTTACTAGGCAACAGGAGTAGCTCAGCCATTGGTCCGTGCCTCACTGGCCCCACCCACAAGCAGCCAACTATCACTGAGCTACCTATAGGTACTTGTCCTGCTCAGCTATTGGTCAGCACTGCAATGAGCCCTACCTACTGATAACAGTCAAGGAGGGATAACTGGGGAGATGATTTAGTCAAGACTCAGTCGTACACTGGTGAACTGACTTTTGACTTTGAGCACCTTCCTTAAAAATAAAAATAATAATAATAATAATAATAATAATAAACAGGAATGTATTTCCGGTAGATGGGGCAAGTTGAGTTTCCTTGCTCAATATGAGAGTTGAAGTATCCCAAAAACATTTAGTGGAGGAGACATTTAAAACTGTCTTTGTTCTGATGTGTAATCTTATGTAGACTGTGTATTAAACTTTGGGCAACAGACTGAGCATTCACCAAGTCTGGGGGTCGTTAAAGCTCATCGCAGTAGATAAAACACCCAACGTGTTCTTTATTAGCTTTTTCCACCTCAAGTGCTTGCTCTTAAGTTCCTTAAGGCCCTCAGGAACCCCCAAGAGGCAGAAGGTGGTCTAGAGATGAAGTGATTACTCTGAAAGGCTGAAGTGGGACAGAAAGGGTTTGGCAGATCTTTATAGAGGGATGAAGGAGGCAGGAGTGTTGAAGTGGCACATATAAGTCAAAGGATAAAGGGAACTGAGAGGAAGTTTGAAGCTCATGAGGAGAAACACCGTGCCCCTGAATCACCACTCCCCAGAATCAGACACACAGAGGTGTCAGCAGTGGAAAAGTTATAGAATGGCCTCCCTCAGCATCCACTCGCCCATGTTGATGGGCACAGTGGTACATTGTGATGTCTAAGCCCCCCAAGATGCTATTGGCTGGGGTGGTGCCTCACTGACCAATCAGATTGAAGGGTGTGGCTCCTCATTGTCCTGAAAGGGTATAAATAGGGAGCTCAGAGGCAGAGGTTCTAGGTTAGGCCACTTCTTGGCATCATCATGACTAAGGTAACCAGGAAGCCACGGCAGTCCAGAAGAGTTCCAATGCGGTTTGCTTCCAGGATGAACGGAAAAAAGAAGACCCTTTGTCAACGGAGGTACAGAGGCAGTGTGAAAGTAAGATGATTCCAACTGAGCTGCCCATGTTCTCCATTGACTTTGCTGCCCAAAACCTCTACACAGCCCTTGCCTGGCACAAAAGCCCTCATTGGCCCACATCCCCTTTTCATGAAATCTCCCTTCCAACGCCGCTTTTTTCTTTCCTAAAAACTACTACCCTTGTCGTGTCTTTCCAGGCACGAAATATGACCATGAGGGTCAGAAGACCTCTACAAGGAACCTTGAGAAAGAAAATCCGATCATATGCCACTCAGTCGAAGAAGGTGAAGAAAACAAGAACACCAAACTGTTTTTTCCGTTCCTGTGCACGTAAGAAACTGAATCAAAGCCGTAAAAGGTCCCAACGTATGAGGCGGAATCAAAGAAGGAGGCAGAATCCAAAGAGAAGATAAGCCCAGCCGCCCCAGAATAAGAGACCCTGGAGCAGTCCAACCTGGGCAGCCAGTAACTGAATCGAAAAGGTCAGACAGTTTAGAACTGGGTCTCCAGAGGTCTGCTTTGTTAGAAATGGCCAACCAAGAAAAGACTCTCACACTAACATCATCAAGTGATGGCTGCAATTACAATAAACATCAAATGGTAAAAAGATGATATTTGTGTGTGTGTGTGAATTTTCTGATGGAAGGGAGGGAACGAAGAGAAGAGGTGGGCACTGGAGATGGGAGGGATATGGGGTCCCGAGAGGTTGGGGAACAGACCCTCGTGTCCCCAGTTAGCCAGAGAGTAGAGGTCTGGATTGGGTCAGGAGTCTGCACTGAAGATGGATAACCCTGCTTAACACTTGATTTCAAGGGCAAGGAGGAGTGGTATGGTGTTACTGCCTTTGTTTGGGGTGTGGAATGACAGTAGGGTCTAGATTGCCAGACCCAGAGAGGAAGAGGTTGTCACATGGGGGTGGTGAGTGTGAAACTCCCCCTGAGACAGGTGGGCAGAAATCACCTCCTGGCCACCTACCTCATAAAAGGGACTGTTGCATCACTCGCCTATGCTGTCAGCTAAAGGTGCTCAGAAGGCACAAAGTGCTGATACATCTAAAACCCACAAATTCCACACCCAGGGAGTAAAATAATGTTTGGAGGGAACAAACCAAATAATGATTAGGACACCTTTCTGCTAAGGAAAATTAGGGAGCAGTGTATTCCCAAAGGAAGAGCAGGGGTGGTGGCCCAATCCCAGTGCAAATTACAAACAGGATCACCACCCACAGAGAATTTTTTTTTTTTTTTTCGGGCGGCCCTATGCCGCTTGTGGAAGCATGGTTCCCTGAACAGCGATTGAACCCGTGCCCTTCTAGTGAAAGCACGGAGTCCTAACCACTGGACGGTCATGGAAGTCTGTACAGAGAATTTTTCCATAAGTACTAACATAAGACTGAGTAAAAGCTGGTCTTGTAATTATCACCATAGCCTAGGATTTCCAAATAACTACAGTCGAAAAACATTCTTGCCCAATAAAGTCTTTTGTTAGTCCAAATTCTACAAGTTTCTCACGGTTTAAAAGAAAGAGTCTGAAATATTTAATTTGGTGTTACCCTTCATTTTGAAATGTTTTAAAAGGTCCAAGGAATAGTCAATCAAATATGGAGATACATAAGGCAGTCTCTGACCATAAGTATCCTGCGTGCCTTCACAAAACTTTTGAGAAACAACTAAAACACAGAGTTTCGCCGTGGGCATCAAAAGAGTTGAGTTCAAATTTTAACTCAGTGATATGTTATCTTTGATCTGGACTGCAGCTCCCTAATTAAATCTTTCTGGCACTCTACCTCCTGGCAGACCCCATTGATGATTCCCAGTCAGTCACTGAATGTGATTTAAAATCAATCAAAGTGAAAGACCCCCTGGCTGTGCTGTCCTTTCTTTATTCTTTTCTTTTTTTCAGTTCTTTTTTCTAAATTCATTTATTTTGATTTGAGGCCAATTACGTTACAATATCGTAGTGGTTTTTGCCATACATTGACATGAATCAGCCATGGGTGTCCATGGGGTCCACATCCTGAACCTCCCCTCGCACCTCCCTCCCCATCCCATCCCTCAGGGTCATCCCAGTGCACCAGCCCTGAGCACCTAGTCTCATGCATCAAACCTGCACTGGTGATCTGTTTCACATATAATAATATACATGTTTCAATGCTATTCTCTCAAATCACCCTGCCCTCGCCTTCTCCCACGGAGTCCAAAAGACTGTTCTATACATCTGTGTCTCTTTTGCTTTCTCGCATATAGGGTCATCATTGCCATCTTTCTGAATTCCATGTATACGTGTTAGTGTAGTGTATTGGTGTTTTTCTTTCTGACTTCCTTCACTCTGTATAATAGGCTCCAGGTTCATCCACCTCATTAGAACTGATTCAAACGGATTCTTTATAATGGATGAGTAATATTCCATTGTGTATATGTACAAGAGCTTTCTTATCCTTGAGTCAGCTGATGGCCTTAGTGAGGGCTATGGAGTGCTACAACATTTAGTCCCCAGTGTATTCCCTGGGCCCTCCAGCTCACCCACTGGCCCAAGTCTGCGTGAGCTCCAGGGCCTCCAGAAGAAGGCCTGAATCTGCCTCTTATCTCTGTCTCCTCCTGATGACCAGCACACCACCCTGGACTTAATCACATTCGCAATGGCCCCCTCATTGATAGTAAGTGACCTGTGGGCAGGGCCCACTGTGGTGCTGACCATCAGCTAAGCAGGACAACTAAGGGTCACTCATTGACAGTTGGCTGCTTGTGAATGTGGCCCTCTGAGGCACCAAGCAATGTTTGAGCAACACCTGTTGCCTAGGGGCAGGGTGGGTTGAAATGAAGCACACCATTGGCTACCTGTTAAGGGCTGTGCTCATCCTGCTCTGTTACACTGTAAAGAGAATAAGAATCCCTGTGAATTTAAGGTTTGTCAAAGTAGTTTTCAGGGTGGGCTGGACTTCACATTCTGGTTGGCTTTGAACTACTTACACGATATGCTGAGCATGTGATCAAGTGGCAGCTGTTGGAGGGGCATAGAGATGACAGCACTGGTGACAGGTATGCCTGGGAATATAATGAAAAGTATGATATGCAAAAGTTAAATAATTATGTGAAATCAAAATCTGAGGTTGGAAATGAGTCAATCACAAAGATTCCAGCACACTGGACCCAAAGTGTCCTTATGTAACAGAGCACAGCCCTTCGCAGGTAGCCATTGCTGTGCCTTATTACTCTGCATCCTGTTACTAGGCAACAGGAGTAGCTCAGCCATTGGTCCGTGCCTCACTGGCCCCACCCACAAGCAGCCAACTATCACTGAGCTACCTATAGGTACTTGTCCTGCTCAGCTATTGGTCAGCACTGCAATGAGCCCTACCTACTGATAACAGTCAAGGAGGGATAACTGGGGAGATGATTTAGTCAAGACTCAGTCGTACACTGGTGAACTGACTTTTGACTTTGAGCACCTTCCTTAAAAAAAAAAAAAAATAATAATAATAATAATAAACAGGAATGTATTTCCGGTAGATGGGGCAAGTTGAGTTTCCTTGCTCAATATGAGAGTTGAAGTATCCCAAAAACATTTAGTGGAGGAGACATTTAAAACTGTCTTTGTTCTGATGTGTAATCTTATGTAGACTGTGTATTAAACTTTGGGCAACAGACTGAGCATTCACCAAGTCTGGGGGTCGTTAAAGCTCATCGCAGTAGATAAAACACCCAACGTGTTCTTTATTAGCTTTTTCCACCTCAAGTGCTTGCTCTTAAGTTCCTTAAGGCCCTCAGGAACCCCCAAGAGGCAGAAGGTGGTCTAGAGATGAAGTGATTACTCTGAAAGGCTGAAGTGGGACAGAAAGGGTTTGGCAGATCTTTATAGAGGGATGAAGGAGGCAGGAGTGTTGAAGTGGCACATATAAGTCAAAGGATAAAGGGAACTGAGAGGAAGTTTGAAGCTCATGAGGAGAAACACCGTGCCCCTGAATCACCACTCCCCAGAATCAGACACACAGAGGTGTCAGCAGTGGAAAAGTTATAGAATGGCCTCCCTCAGCATCCACTCGCCCATGTTGATGGGCACAGTGGTACATTGTGATGTCTAAGCCCCCCAAGATGCTATTGGCTGGGGTGGTGCCTCACTGACCAATCAGATTGAAGGGTGTGGCTCCTCATTGTCCTGAAAGGGTATAAATAGGGAGCTCAGAGGCAGAGGTTCTAGGTTAGGCCACTTCTTGGCATCATCATGACTAAGGTAACCAGGAAGCCACGGCAGTCCAGAAGAGTTCCAATGCGGTTTGCTTCCAGGATGAACGGAAAAAAGAAGACCCTTTGTCAACGGAGGTACAGAGGCAGTGTGAAAGTAAGATGATTCCAACTGAGCTGCCCATGTTCTCCATTGACTTTGCTGCCCAAAACCTCTACACAGCCCTTGCCTGGCACAAAAGCCCTCATTGGCCCACATCCCCTTTTCATGAAATCTCCCTTCCAACGCCGCTTTTTTCTTTCCTAAAAACTACTACCCTTGTCGTGTCTTTCCAGGCACGAAATATGACCATGAGGGTCAGAAGACCTCTACAAGGAACCTTGAGAAAGAAAATCCGATCATATGCCACTCAGTCGAAGAAGGTGAAGAAAACAAGAACACCAAACTGTTTTTTCCGTTCCTGTGCACGTAAGAAACTGAATCAAAGCCGTAAAAGGTCCCAACGTATGAGGCGGAATCAAAGAAGGAGGCAGAATCCAAAGAGAAGATAAGCCCAGCCGCCCCAGAATAAGAGGCCCTGGAGCAGTCCAACCTGGGCAGCCAGTAACTGAATCGAAAAGGTCAGACAGTTTAGAACTGGGTCTCCAGAGGTCTGCTTTGTTAGAAATGGCCAACCAAGAAAAGACTCTCACACTAACATCATCAAGTGATGGCTGCAATTACAATAAACATCAAATGGTAAAAAGATGATATTTGTGTGTGTGTGTGAATTTTCTGATGGAAGGGAGGGAACGAAGAGAAGAGGTGGGCACTGGAGATGGGAGGGATATGGGGTCCCGAGAGGTTGGGGAACAGACCCTCGGGTCCCCAGTTAGCCAGAGAGTAGAGGTCTGGATTGGGTCAGGAGTCTGCACTGAAGATGGATAACCCTGCTTAACACTTGATTTCAAGGGCAAGGAGGAGTGGTATTGTGTTACTGCCTTTGTTTGGGGTGTGGAATGACAGTAGGGTCTAGATTGCCAGACCCAGAGAGGAAGAGGTTGTCACATGGGGGTGGTGAGTGTGAAACTCCCCCTGAGACAGGTGGGCAGAAATCACCTCCTGGCCACCTACCTCATAAAAGGGACTGTTGCATCACTCGCCTATGCTGTCAGCTAAAGGTGCTCAGAAGGCACAAAGTGCTGATACATCTAAAACCCACAAATTCCACACCCAGGGAGTAAAATAATGTTTGGAGGGAACAAACCAAATAATGATTAGGACACCTTTCTGCTAAGGAAAATTAGGGAGCAGTGTATTCCCAAAGGAAGAGCAGGGGTGGTGGCCCAATCCCAGTGCAAATTACAAACAGGATCACCACCCACAGAGAATTTTTTTTTTTTTTTTTTTTCGGGCGGCCCTATGCCGCTTGTGGAAGCATGGTTCCCTGAACAGCGATTGAACCCGTGCCCTTCTAGTGAAAGCACGGAGTCCTAACCACTGGACGGTCATGGAAGTCTGTACAGAGAATTTTTCCATAAGTACTAACATAAGACTGAGTAAAAGCTTGTCTTGTAATTATCACCATAGCCTAGGATTTCCAAATAACTACAGTCGAAAAACATTCTTGCCCAATAAAGTCTTTTGTTAGTCCAAATTCTACAAGTTTCTCACGGTTTAAAAGAAAGAGTCTGAAATATTTAATTTGGTGTTACCCTTCATTTTGAAATGTTTTAAAAGGTCCAAGGAATAGTCAATCAAATATGGAGATACATAAGGCAGTCTCTGACCATAAGTATCCTGCGTGCCTTCACAAAACTTTTGAGAAACAACTAAAACACAGAGTTTCGCCGTGGGCATCAAAAGAGTTGAGTTCAAATTTTAACTCAGTGATATGTTATCTTTGATCTGGACTGCAGCTCCCTAATTAAATCTTTCTGGCACTCTACCTCCTGGGAGACCCCATTGATGATTCCCAGTCAGTCACTGAATGTGATTTAAAATCAATCAAAGTGAAAGACCCCCTGGCTGTGCTGTCCTTTCTTTATTCTTTTCTTTTTTTCAGTTCTTTTTTCTAAATTCATTTATTTTAATTTGAGGCCAATTACGTTACAATATCGTAGTGGTTTTTGCCATACATTGACATGAATCAGCCATGGGTGTCCATGGGGTCCACATCCTGAACCTCCCCTCGCACCTCCCTCCCCATCCCATCCCTCAGGGTCATCCCAGTGCACCAGCCCTGAGCACCTAGTCTCATGCATCAAACCTGCACTGGTGATCTGATTCACATATAATAATATACATGTTTCAATGCTATTCTCTCAAATCACCCTGCCCTCGCCTTCTCCCACGGAGTCCAAAAGACTGTTCTATACATCTGTGTCTCTTTTGCTTTCTCGCATATAGGGTCATCATTGCCATCTTTCTGAATTCCATGTATACGTGTTAGTGTAGTGTATTGGTGTTTTTCTTTCTGACTTCCTTCACTCTGTATAATAGGCTCCAGGTTCATCCACCTCATTAGAACTGATTCAAACGGATTCTTTATAATGGATGAGTAATATTCCATTGTGTATATGTACAAGAGCTTTCTTATCCTTGAGTCAGCTGATGGCCTTAGTGAGGGCTATGGAGTGCTACAACATTTAGTCCCCAGTGTATTCCCTGGGCCCTCCAGCTCACCCACTGGCCCAAGTCTGCGTGAGCTCCAGGGCCTCCAGAAGAAGGCCTGAATCTGCCTCTTATCTCTGTCTCCTCCTGATGACCAGCACACCACCCTGGACTTAATCACATTCGCAATGGCCCCCTCATTGATAGTAAGTGACCTGTGGGCAGGGCCCACTGTGGTGCTGACCATCAGCTAAGCAGGACAACTAAGGGTCACTCATTGACAGTTGGCTGCTTGTGAATGTGGCCCTCTGAGGCACCAAGCAATGTTTGAGCAACACCTGTTGCCTAGGGGCAGGGTGGGTTGAAATGAAGCACACCATTGGCTACCTGTTAAGGGCTGTGCTCATCCTGCTCTGTTACACTGTAAAGAGAATAAGAATCCCTGTGAATTTAAGGTTTGTCAAAGTAGTTTTCAGGGTGGGCTGGACTTCACATTCTGGTTGGCTTTGAACTACTTACACGATATGCTGAGCATGTGATCAAGTGGCAGCTGTTGGAGGGGCATAGAGATGACAGCACTGGTGACAGGTATGCCTGGGAATATAATGAAAAGTATGATATGCAAAAGTTAAATAATTATGTGAAATCAAAATCTGAGGTTGGAAATGAGTCAATCACAAAGATTCCAGCACACTGGACCCAAAGTGTCCTTATGTAACAGAGCACAGCCCTTCGCAGGTAGCCATTGCTGTGCCTTATTACTCTGCATCCTGTTACTAGGCAACAGGAGTAGCTCAGCCATTGGTCCGTGCCTCACTGGCCCCACCCACAAGCAGCCAACTATCACTGAGCTACCTATAGGTACTTGTCCTGCTCAGCTATTGGTCAGCACTGCAATGAGCCCTACCTACTGATAACAGTCAAGGAGGGATAACTGGGGAAATGATTTAGTCAAGACTCAGTCGTACACTGGTGAACTGACTTTTGACTTTGAGCACCTTCCTTAAAAATAATAATAATAATAATAATAAACAGGAATGTATTTCCGGTAGATGGGGCAAGTTGAGTTTCCTTGCTCAATATGAGAGTTGAAGTATCCCAAAAACATTTAGTGGAGGAGACATTTAAAACTGTCTTTGTTCTGATGTGTAATCTTATGTAGACTGTGTATTAAACTTTGGGCAACAGACTGAGCATTCACCAATCTGGGGGTCGTTAAAGCTCATCGCAGTAGATAAAACACCCAACGTGTTCTTTATTAGCTTTTTCCACCTCAAGTGCTTGCTCTTAAGTTCCTTAAGGCCCTCAGGAACCCCCAAGAGGCAGAAGGTGGTCTAGAGATGAAGTGATTACTCTGAAAGGCTGAAGTGGGACAGAAAGGGTTTGGCAGATCTTTATAGAGGGATGAAGGAGGCAGGAGTGTTGAAGTGGCACATATAAGTCAAAGGATAAAGGGAACTGAAAGGAAGTTTGAAGCTCATGAGGAGAAACACCGTGCCCCTGAATCACCACTCCCCAGAATCAGACACACAGAGGTGTCAGCAGTGGAAAAGTTATAGAATGGCCTCCCTCAGCATCCACTCGCCCATGTTGATGGGCACAGTGGTACATTGTGATGTCTAAGCCCCCCAAGATGCTATTGGCTGGGGTGGTGCCTCACTGACCAATCAGATTGAAGGGTGTGGCTCCTCATTGTCCTGAAAGGGTATAAATAGGGAGCTCAGAGGCAGAGGTTCTAGGTTAGGCCACTTCTTGGCATCATCATGACTAAGGTAACCAGGAAGCCACGGCAGTCCAGAAGAGTTCCAATGCGGTTTGCTTCCAGGATGAACGGAAAAAAGAAGACCCTTTGTCAACGGAGGTACAGAGGCAGTGTGAAAGTAAGATGATTCCAACTGAGCTGCCCATGTTCTCCATTGACTTTGCTGCCCAAAACCTCTACACAGCCCTTGCCTGGCACAAAAGCCCTCATTGGCCCACATCCCCTTTTCATGAAATCTCCCTTCCAACGCCGCTTTTTTCTTTCCTAAAAACTACTACCCTTGTCGTGTCTTTCCAGGCACGAAATATGACCATGAGGGTCAGAAGACCTCTACAAGGAACCTTGAGAAAGAAAATCCGATCATATGCCACTCAGTCGAAGAAGGTGAAGAAAACAAGAACACCAAACTGTTTTTTCCGTTCCTGTGCACGTAAGAAACTGAATCAAAGCCGTAAAAGGTCCCAACGTATGAGGCGGAATCAAAGAAGGAGGCAGAATCCAAAGAGAAGATAAGCCCAGCCGCCCCAGAATAAGAGACCCTGGAGCAGTCCAACCTGGGCAGCCAGTAACTGAATCGAAAAGGTCAGACAGTTTAGAACTGGGTCTCCAGAGGTCTGCTTTGTTAGAAATGGCCAACCAAGAAAAGACTCTCACACTAACATCATCAAGTGATGGCTGCAATTACAATAAACATCAAATGGTAAAAAGATGATATTTGTGTGTGTGTGTGAATTTTCTGATGGAAGGGAGGGAACGAAGAGAAGAGGTGGGCACTGGAGATGGGAGGGATATGGGGTCCCGAGAGGTTGGGGAACAGACCCTCGGGTCCCCAGTTAGCCAGAGAGTAGAGGTCTGGATTGGGTCAGGAGTCTGCACTGAAGATGGATAACCCTGCTTAACACTTGATTTCAAGGGCAAGGAGGAGTGGTATGGTGTTACTGCCTTTGTTTGGGGTGTGGAATGACATTAGGGTCTAGATTGCCAGACCCAGAGAGGAAGAGGTTGTCACATGGGGGTGGTGAGTGTGAAACTCCCCCTGAGACAGGTGGGCAGAAATCACCTCCTGGCCACCTACCTCATAAAAGGGACTGTTGCATCACTCGCCTATGCTGTCAGCTAAAGGTGCTCAGAAGGCACAAAGTGCTGATACATCTAAAACCCACAAATTCCACACCCAGGGAGTAAAATAATGTTTGGAGGGAACAAACCAAATAATGATTAGGACACCTTTCTGCTAAGGAAAATTAGGGAGCAGTGTATTCCCAAAGGAAGAGCAGGGGTGGTGGCCCAATCCCAGTGCAAATTACAAACAGGATCACCACCCACAGAGAATTTTTTTTTTTTTTTTTCGGGCGGCCCTATGCCGCTTGTGGAAGCATGGTTCCCTGAACAGCGATTGAACCCGTGCCCTTCTAGTGAAAGCACGGAGTCCTAACCACTGGACGGTCATGGAAGTCTGTACAGAGAATTTTTCCATAAGTACTAACATAAGACTGAGTAAAAGCTGGTCTTGTAATTATCACCATAGCCTAGGATTTCCAAATAACTACAGTCGAAAAACATTCTTGCCCAATAAAGTCTTTTGTTAGTCCAAATTCTACAAGTTTCTCACGGTTTAAAAGAAAGAGTCTGAAATATTTAATTTGGTGTTACCCTTCATTTTGAAATGTTTTAAAAGGTCCAAGGAATAGTCAATCAAATATGGAGATACATAAGGCAGTCTCTGACCATAAGTATCCTGCGTGCCTTCACAAAACTTTTGAGAAACAACTAAAACACAGAGTTTCGCCGTGGGCATCAAAAGAGTTGAGTTCAAATTTTAACTCAGTGATATGTTATCTTTGATCTGGACTGCAGCTCCCTAATTAAATCTTTCTGGCACTCTACCTCCTGGGAGACCCCATTGATGATTCCCAGTCAGTCACTGAATGTGATTTAAAATCAATCAAAGTGAAAGACCCCCTGGCTGTGCTGTCCTTTCTTTATTCTTTGGTTTTTTTCAGTTCTTTTTTCTAAATTCATTTATTTTGATTTGAGGCCAATTACGTTACAATATCGTAGTGGTTTTTGCCATACATTGACATGAATCAGCCATGGGTGTCCATGGGGTCCACATCCTGAACCTCCCCTCGCACCTCCCTCCCCATCCCATCCCTCAGGGTCATCCCAGTGCACCAGCCCTGAGCACCTAGTCTCATGCATCAAACCTGCACTGGTGATCTGTTTCACATATAATAATATACATGTTTCAATGCTATTCTCTCAAATCACCCTGCCCTCGCCTTCTCCCACGGAGTCCAAAAGACTGTTCTATACATCTGTGTCTCTTTTGCTTTCTCGCATATAGGGTCATCATTGCCATCTTTCTGAATTCCATGTATACGTGTTAGTGTAGTGTATTGGTGTTTTTCTTTCTGACTTCCTTCACTCTGTATAATAGGCTCCAGGTTCATCCACCTCATTAGAACTGATTCAAACGGATTCTTTTTAATGGATGAGTAATATTCCATTGTGTATATGTACAACAGCTTTCTTATCCTTGAGTCAGCTGATGGCCTTAGTGAGGGCTATGGAGTGCTACAACATTTAGTCCCCAGTGTATTCCCTGGGCCCTCCAGCTCACCCACTGGCCCAAGTCTGCGTGAGCTCCAGGGCCTCCAGAAGAAGGCCTGAATCTGCCTCTTATCTCTGTCTCCTCCTGATGACCAGCACACCACCCTGGACTTAATCACATTCGCAATGGCCCCCTCATTGATAGTAAGTGACCTGTGGGCAGGGCCCACTGTGGTGCTGACCATCAGCTAAGCAGGACAACTAAGGGTCACTCATTGACAGTTGGCTGCTTGTGAATGTGGCCCTCTGAGGCACCAAGCAATGTTTGAGCAACACCTGTTGCCTAGGGGCAGGGTGGGTTGAAATGAAGCACACCATTGGCTACCTGTTAAGGGCTGTGCTCATCCTGCTCTGTTACACTGTAAAGAGAATAAGAATCCCTGTGAATTTAAGGTTTGTCAAAGTAGTTTTCAGGGTGGGCTGGACTTCACATTCTGGTTGGCTTTGAACTACTTACACGATATGCTGAGCATGTGATCAAGTGGCAGCTGTTGGAGGGGCATAGAGATGACAGCACTGGTGACAGGTATGCCTGGGAATATAATGAAAAGTATGATATGCAAAAGTTAAATAATTACGTGAAATCAAAATCTGAGGTTGGAAATGAGTCAATCACAAAGATTCCAGCACACTGGACCCAAAGTGTCCTTATGTAACAGAGCACAGCCCTTCGCAGGTAGCCATTGCTGTGCCTTATTACTCTGCATCCTGTTACTAGGCAACAGGAGTAGCTCAGCCATTGGTCCGTGCCTCACTGGCCCCACCCACAAGCAGCCAACTATCACTGAGCTACCTATAGGTACTTGTCCTGCTCAGCTATTGGTCAGCACTGCAATGAGCCCTACCTACTGATAACAGTCAAGGAGGGATAACTGGGGAGATGATTTAGTCAAGACTCAGTCGTACACTGGTGAACTGACTTTTGACTTTGAGCACCTTCCTTAAAAAAAAAAAATAATAATAATAATAATAATAATAAACAGGAATGTATTTCCGGTAGATGGGGCAAGTTGAGTTTCCTTGCTCAATATGAGAGTTGAAGTATCCCAAAAACATTTAGTGGAGGAGACATTTAAAACTGTCTTTGTTCTGATGTGTAATCTTATGTAGACTGTGTATTAAACTTTGGGCAACAGACTGAGCATTCACCAAGTCTGGGGGTCGTTAAAGCTCATCGCAGTAGATAAAACACCCAACGTGTTCTTTATTAGCTTTTTCCACCTCAAGTGCTTGCTCTTAAGTTCCTTAAGGCCCTCAGGAACCCCCAAGAGGCAGAAGGTGGTCTAGAGATGAAGTGATTACTCTGAAAGGCTGAAGTGGGACAGAAAGGGTTTGGCAGATCTTTATAGAGGGATGAAGGAGGCAGGAGTGTTGAAGTGGCACATATAAGTCAAAGGATAAAGGGAACTGAGAGGAAGTTTGAAGCTCATGAGGAGAAACACCGTGCCCCTGAATCACCACTCCCCAGAATCAGACACACAGAGGTGTCAGCAGTGGAAAAGTTATAGAATGGCCTCCCTCAGCATCCACTCGCCCATGTTGATGGGCACAGTGGTACATTGTGATGTCTAAGCCCCCCAAGATGCTATTGGCTGGGGTGGTGCCTCACTGACCAATCAGATTGAAGGGTGTGGCTCCTCATTGTCCTGAAAGGGTATAAATAGGGAGCTCAGAGGCAGAGGTTCTAGGTTAGGCCACTTCTTGGCATCATCATGACTAAGGTAACCAGGAAGCCACGGCAGTCCAGAAGAGTTCCAATGCGGTTTGCTTCCAGGATGAACGGAAAAAAGAAGACCCTTTGTCAACGGAGGTACAGAGGCAGTGTGAAAGTAAGATGATTCCAACTGAGCTGCCCATGTTCTCCATTGACTTTGCTGCCCAAAACCTCTACACAGCCCTTGCCTGGCACAAAAGCCCTCATTGGCCCACATCCCCTTTTCATGAAATCTCCCTTCCAACGCCGCTTTTTTCTTTCCTAAAAACTACTACCCTTGTCGTGTCTTTCCAGGCACGAAATATGACCATGAGGGTCAGAAGACCTCTACAAGGAACCTTGAGAAAGAAAATCCGATCATATGCCACTCAGTCGAAGAAGGTGAAGAAAACAAGAACACCAAACTGTTTTTTCCGTTCCTGTGCACGTAAGAAACTGAATCAAAGCCGTAAAAGGTCCCAACGTATGAGGCGGAATCAAAGAAGGAGGCAGAATCCAAAGAGAAGATAAGCCCAGCCGCCCCAGAATAAGAGACCCTGGAGCAGTCCAACCTGGGCAGCCAGTAACTGAATCGAAAAGGTCAGACAGTTTAGAACTGGGTCTCCAGAGGTCTGCTTTGTTAGAAATGGCCAACCAAGAAAAGACTCTCACACTAACATCATCAAGTGATGGCTGCAATTACAATAAACATCAAATGGTAAAAAGATGATATTTGTGTGTGTGTGTGAATTTTCTGATGGAAGGGAGGGAACGAAGAGAAGAGGTGGGCACTGGAGATGGGAGGGATATGGGGTCCCGAGAGGTTGGGGAACAGACCCTCGGGTCCCCAGTTAGCCAGAGAGTAGAGGTCTGGATTGGGTCAGGAGTCTGCACTGAAGATGGATAACCCTGCTTAACACTTGATTTCAAGGGCAAGGAGGAGTGGTATGGTGTTACTGCCTTTGTTTGGGGTGTGGAATGACAGTAGGGTCTAGATTGCCAGACCCAGAGAGGAAGAGGTTGTCACATGGGGGTGGTGAGTGTGAAACTCCCCCTGAGACAGGTGGGCAGAAATCACCTCCTGGCCACCTACCTCATAAAAGGGACTGTTGCATCACTCGCCTATGCTGTCAGCTAAAGGTGCTCAGAAGGCACAAAGTGCTGATACATCTAAAACCCACAAATTCCACACCCAGGGAGTAAAATAATGTTTGGAGGGAACAAACCAAATAATGATTAGGACACCTTTCTGCTAAGGAAAATTAGGGAGCAGTGTATTCCCAAAGGAAGAGCAGGGGTGGTGGCCCAATCCCAGTGCAAATTACAAACAGGATCACCACCCACAGAGAATTTTTTTTTTTTTTTTCGGGCGGCCCTATGCCGCTTGTGGAAGCATGGTTCCCTGAACAGTGATTGAACCCGTGCCCTTCTAGTGAAAGCACGGAGTCCTAACCACTGGACGGTCATGGAAGTCTGTACAGAGAATTTTTCCATAAGTACTAACATAAGACTGAGTAAAAGCTGGTCTTGTAATTATCACCATAGCCTAGGATTTCCAAATAACTACAGTCGAAAAACATTCTTGCCCAATAAAGTCTTTTGTTAGTCCAAATTCTACAAGTTTCTCACGGTTTAAAAGAAAGAGTCTGAAATATTTAATTTGGTGTTACCCTTCATTTTGAAATGTTTTAAAAGGTCCAAGGAATAGTCAATCAAATATGGAGATACATAAGGCAGTCTCTGACCATAAGTATCCTGCGTGCCTTCACAAAACTTTTGAGAAACAACTAAAACACAGAGTTTCGCCGTGGGCATCAAAAGAGTTGAGTTCAAATTTTAACTCAGTGATATGTTATCTTTGATCTGGACTGCAGCTCCCTAATTAAATCTTTCTGGCACTCTACCTCCTGGCAGACCCCATTGATGATTCCCAGTCAGTCACTGAATGTGATTTAAAATCAATCAAAGTGAAAGACCCCCTGGCTGTGCTGTCCTTTCTTTATTCTTTGGTTTTTTTCAGTTCTTTTTTCTAAATTCATTTATTTTGATTTGAGGCCAATTACGTTACAATATCGTAGTGGTTTTTGCCATACATTGACATGAATCAGCCATGGGTGTCCATGGGGTCCACATCCTGAACCTCCCCTCGCACCTCCCTCCCCATCCCATCCCTCAGGGTCATCCCAGTGCACCAGCCCTGAGCACCTAGTCTCATGCATCAAACCTGCACTGGTGATCTGTTTCACATATAATAATATACATGTTTCAATGCTATTCTCTCAAATCACCCTGCCCTCGCCTTCTCCCACGGAGTCCAAAAGACTGTTCTATACATCTGTGTCTCTTTTGCTTTCTCGCATATAGGGTCATCATTGCCATCTTTCTGAATTCCATGTATACGTGTTAGTGTAGTGTATTGGTGTTTTTCTTTCTGACTTCCTTCACTCTGTATAATAGGCTCCAGGTTCATCCACCTCATTAGAACTGATTCAAACGGATTCTTTATAATGGATGAGTAATATTCCATTGTGTATATGTACAAGAGCTTTCTTATCCTTGAGTCAGCTGATGGCCTTAGTGAGGGCTATGGAGTGCTACAACATTTAGTCCCCAGTGTATTCCCTGGGCCCTCCAGCTCACCCACTGGCCCAAGTCTGCGTGAGCTCCAGGGCCTCCAGAAGAAGGCCTGAATCTGCCTCTTATCTCTGTCTCCTCCTGATGACCAGCACACCACCCTGGACTTAATCACATTCGCAATGGCCCCCTCATTGATAGTAAGTGACCTGTGGGCAGGGCCCACTGTGGTGCTGACCATCAGCTAAGCAGGACAACTAAGGGTCACTCATTGACAGTTGGCTGCTTGTGAATGTGGCCCTCTGAGGCACCAAGCAATGTTTGAGCAACACCTGTTGCCTAGGGGCAGGGTGGGTTGAAATGAAGCACACCATTGGCTACCTGTTAAGGGCTGTGCTCATCCTGCTCTGTTACACTGTAAAGAGAATAAGAATCCCTGTGAATTAAAGGTTTGTCAAAGTAGTTTTCAGGGTGGGCTGGACTTCACATTCTGGTTGGCTTTGAACTACTTACACGATATGCTGAGCATGTGATCAAGTGGCAGCTGTTGGAGGGGCATAGAGATGACAGCACTGGTGACAGGTATGCCTGGGAATATAATGAAAAGTATGATATGCAAAAGTTAAATAATTACGTGAAATCAAAATCTGAGGTTGGAAATGAGTCAATCACAAAGATTCCAGCACACTGGACCCAAAGTGTCCTTATGTAACAGAGCACAGCCCTTCGCAGGTAGCCATTGCTGTGCCTTATTACTCTGCATCCTGTTACTAGGCAACAGGAGTAGCTCAGCCATTGGTCCGTGCCTCACTGGCCCCACCCACAAGCAGCCAACTATCACTGAGCTACCTATAGGTACTTGTCCTGCTCAGCTATTGGTCAGCACTGCAATGGGCCCTACCTACTGATAACAGTCAAGGAGGGATAACTGGGGAGATGATTTAGTCAAGAGTCAGTCGTACACTGGTGAACTGACTTTTGACTTTGAGCACCTTCCTTAAAAAAAAAAAAAAAAAAAATAATAATAATAATAATAAACAGGAATGTATTTCCGGTAGATGGGGCAAGTTGAGTTTCCTTGCTCAATATGAGAGTTGAAGTATCCCAACAACATTTAGTGGAGGAGACATTTAAAACTGTCTTTGTTCTGATGTGTAATCTTATGTAGACTGTGTATTAAACTTTGGGCAACAGACTGAGCATTCACCAAGTCTGGGGGTCGTTAAAGCTCATCGCAGTAGATAAAACACCCAACGTGTTCTTTATTAGCTTTTTCCACCTCAAGTGCTTGCTCTTAAGTTCCTTAAGGCCCTCAGGAACCCCCAAGAGGCAGAAGGTGGTCTAGAGATGAAGTGATTACTCTGAAAGGCTGAAGTGGGACAGAAAGGGTTTGGCAGATCTTTATAGAGGGATGAAGGAGGCAGGAGTGTTGAAGTGGCACATATAAGTCAAAGGATAAAGGGAACTGAGAGGAAGTTTGAAGCTCATGAGGAGAAACACCGTGCCCCTGAATCACCACTCCCCAGAATCAGACACACAGAGGTGTCAGCAGTGGAAAAGTTATAGAATGGCCTCCCTCAGCATCCACTCGCCCATGTTGATGGGCACAGTGGTACATTGTGATGTCTAAGCCCCCCAAGATGCTATTGGCTGGGGTGGTGCCTCACTGACCAATCAGATTGAAGGGTGTGGCTCCTCATTGTCCTGAAAGGGTATAAATAGGGAGCTCAGAGGCAGAGGTTCTAGGTTAGGCCACTTCTTGGCATCATCATGACTAAGGTAACCAGGAAGCCACGGCAGTCCAGAAGAGTTCCAATGCGGTTTGCTTCCAGGATGAACGGAAAAAAGAAGACCCTTTGTCAACGGAGGTACAGAGGCAGTGTGAAAGTAAGATGATTCCAACTGAGCTGCCCATGTTCTCCATTGACTTTGCTGCCCAAAACCTCTACACAGCCCTTGCCTGGCACAAAAGCCCTCATTGGCCCACATCCCCTTTTCATGAAATCTCCCTTCCAACGCCGCTTTTTTCTTTCCTAAAAACTACTACCCTTGTCGTGTCTTTCCAGGCACGAAATATGACCATGAGGGTCAGAAGACCTCTACAAGGAACCTTGAGAAAGAAAATCCGATCATATGCCACTCAGTCGAAGAAGGTGAAGAAAACAAGAACACCAAACTGTTTTTTCCGTTCCTGTGCACGTAAGAAACTGAATCAAAGCCGTAAAAGGTCCCAACGTATGAGGCGGAATCAAAGAAGGAGGCAGAATCCAAAGAGAAGATAAGCCCAGCCGCCCCAGAATAAGAGACCCTGGAGCAGTCCAACCTGGGCAGCCAGTAACTGAATTGAAAAGGTCAGACAGTTTAGAACTGGGTCTCCAGAGGTCTGCTTTGTTAGAAATGGCCAACCAAGAAAAGACTCTCACACTAACATCATCAAGTGATGGCTGCAATTACAATAAACATCAAATGGTAAAAAGATGATATTTGTGTGTGTGTGTGAATTTTCTGATGGAAGGGAGGGAACGAAGAGAAGAGGTGGGCACTGGAGATGGGAGGGATATGGGGTCCCGAGAGGTTGGGGAACAGACCCTCGGGTCCCCAGTTAGCCAGAGAGTAGAGGTCTGGATTGGGTCAGGAGTCTGCACTGAAGATGGATAACCCTGCTTAACACTTGATTTCAAGGGCAAGGAGGAGTGGTATGGTGTTACTGCCTTTGTTTGGGGTGTGGAATGACATTAGGGTCTAGATTGCCAGACCCAGAGAGGAAGAGGTTGTCACATGGGGGTGGTGAGTGTGAAACTCCCCCTGAGACAGGTGGGCAGAAATCACCTCCTGGCCACCTACCTCATAAAAGGGACTGTTGCATCACTCGCCTATGCTGTCAGCTAAAGGTGCTCAGAAGGCACAAAGTGCTGATACATCTAAAACCCACAAATTCCACACCCAGGGAGTAAAATAATGTTTGGAGGGAACAAACCAAATAATGATTAGGACACCTTTCTGCTAAGGAAAATTAGGGAGCAGTGTATTCCCAAAGGAAGAGCAGGGGTGGTGGCCCAATCCCAGTGCAAATTACAAACAGGATCACCACCCACAGAGAATTTTTTTTTTTTTTTTTTCGGGCGGCCCTATGCCGCTTGTGGAAGCATGGTTCCCTGAACAGCGATTGAACCCGTGCCCTTCTAGTGAAAGCACGGAGTCCTAACCACTGGACGGTCATGGAAGTCTGTACAGAGAATTTTTCCATAAGTACTAACATAAGACTGAGTAAAAGCTGGTCTTGTAATTATCACCATAGCCTAGGATTTCCAAATAACTACAGTCGAAAAACATTCTTGCCCAATAAAGTCTTTTGTTAGTCCAAATTCTACAAGTTTCTCACGGTTTAAAAGAAAGAGTCTGAAATATTTAATTTGGTGTTACCCTTCATTTTGAAATGTTTTAAAAGGTCCAAGGAATAGTCAATCAAATATGGAGATACATAAGGCAGTCTCTGACCATAAGTATCCTGCGTGCCTTCACAAAACTTTTGAGAAACAACTAAAACACAGAGTTTCGCCGTGGGCATCAAAAGAGTTGAGTTCAAATTTTAACTCAGTGATATGTTATCTTTGATCTGGACTGCAGCTCCCTAATTAAATCTTTCTGGCACTCTACCTCCTGGCAGACCCCATTGATGATTCCCAGTCAGTCACTGAATGTGATTTAAAATCAATCAAAGTGAAAGACCCCCTGGCTGTGCTGTCCTTTCTTTATTCTTTTCTTTTTTTCAGTTCTTTTTTCTAAATTCATTTATTTTGATTTGAGGCCAATTACGTTACAATATCGTAGTGGTTTTTGCCATACATTGACATGAATCAGCCATGGGTGTCCATGGGGTCCACATCCTGAACCTCCCCTCGCACCTCCCTCCCCATCCCATCCCTCAGGGTCATCCCAGTGCACCAGCCCTGAGCACCTAGTCTCATGCATCAAACCTGCACTGGTGATCTGTTTCACATATAATAATATACATGTTTCAATGCTATTCTCTCAAATCACCCTGCCCTCGCCTTCTCCCACGGAGTCCAAAAGACTGTTCTATACATCTGTGTCTCTTTTGCTTTCTCGCATATAGGGTCATCATTGCCATCTTTCTGAATTCCATGTATACGTGTTAGTGTAGTGTATTGGTGTTTTTCTTTCTGACTTCCTTCACTCTGTATAATAGGCT
Organism: Bos grunniens; assembly: GCF_055505025.1. Lineage (NCBI taxonomy): Eukaryota > Metazoa > Chordata > Mammalia > Artiodactyla > Bovidae > Bos > Bos grunniens. The sequence continues at coordinate 116,513,769 of NC_141194.1, read as the reverse complement.
CCAGGTTCATCCACCTCATTAGAACTGATTCAAACGGATTCTTTATAATGGATGAGTAATATTCCATTGTGTATATGTACAAGAGCTTTCTTATCCTTGAGTCAGCTGATGGCCTTAGTGAGGGCTATGGAGTGCTACAACATTTAGTCCCCAGTGTATTCCCTGGGCCCTCCAGCTCACCCACTGGCCCAAGTCTGCGTGAGCTCCAGGGCCTCCAGAAGAAGGCCTGAATCTGCCTCTTATCTCTGTCTCCTCCTGATGACCAGCACACCACCCTGGACTTAATCACATTCGCAATGGCCCCCTCATTGATAGTAAGTGACCTGTGGGCAGGGCCCACTGTGGTGCTGACCATCAGCTAAGCAGGACAACTAAGGGTCACTCATTGACAGTTGGCTGCTTGTGAATGTGGCCCTCTGAGGCACCAAGCAATGTTTGAGCAACACCTGTTGCCTAGGGGCAGGGTGGGTTGAAATGAAGCACACCATTGGCTACCTGTTAAGGGCTGTGCTCATCCTGCTCTGTTACACTGTAAAGAGAATAAGAATCCCTGTGAATTTAAGGTTTGTCAAAGTAGTTTTCAGGGTGGGCTGGACTTCACATTCTGGTTGGCTTTGAACTACTTACACGATATGCTGAGCATGTGATCAAGTGGCAGCTGTTGGAGGGGCATAGAGATGACAGCACTGGTGACAGGTATGCCTGGGAATATAATGAAAAGTATGATATGCAAAAGTTAAATAATTACGTGAAATCAAAATCTGAGGTTGGAAATGAGTCAATCACAAAGATTCCAGCACACTGGACCCAAAGTGTCCTTATGTAACAGAGCACAGCCCTTCGCAGGTAGCCATTGCTGTGCCTTATTACTCTGCATCCTGTTACTAGGCAACAGGAGTAGCTCAGCCATTGGTCCGTGCCTCACTGGCCCCACCCACAAGCAGCCAACTATCACTGAGCTACCTATAGGTACTTGTCCTGCTCAGCTATTGGTCAGCACTGCAATGGGCCCTACCTACTGATAACTGGCAAGGAGGGATAACTGGGGAAATGATTTAGTCAAGACTCAGTCGTACACTGGTGAACTGACTTTTGACTTTGAGCACCTTCCTTAAAAATAATAATAATAATAATAATAAACAGGAATGTATTTCCGGTAGATGGGGCAAGTTGAGTTTCCTTGCTCAATATGAGAGTTGAAGTATCCCAACAACATTTAGTGGAGGAGACATTTAAAACTGTCTTTGTTCTGATGTGTAATCTTATGTAGACTGTGTATTAAACTTTGGGCAACAGACTGAGCATTCACCAAGTCTGGGGGTCGTTAAAGCTCATCGCAGTAGATAAAACACCCAACGTGTTCTTTATTAGCTTTTTCCACCTCAAGTGCTTGCTCTTAAGTTCCTTAAGGCCCTCAGGAACCCCCAAGAGGCAGAAGGTGGTCTAGAGATGAAGTGATTACTCTGAAAGGCTGAAGTGGGACAGAAAGGGTTTGGCAGATCTTTATAGAGGGATGAAGGAGGCAGGAGTGTTGAAGTGGCACATATAAGTCAAAGGATAAAGGGAACTGAGAGGAAGTTTGAAGCTCATGAGGAGAAACACCGTGCCCCTGAATCACCACTCCCCAGAATCAGACACACAGAGGTGTCAGCAGTGGAAAAGTTATAGAATGGCCTCCCTCAGCATCCACTCGCCCATGTTGATGGGCACAGTGGTACATTGTGATGTCTAAGCCCCCCAAGATGCTATTGGCTGGGGTGGTGCCTCACTGACCAATCAGATTGAAGGGTGTGGCTCCTCATTGTCCTGAAAGGGTATAAATAGGGAGCTCAGAGGCAGAGGTTCTAGGTTAGGCCACTTCTTGGCATCATCATGACTAAGGTAACCAGGAAGCCACGGCAGTCCAGAAGAGTTCCAATGCGGTTTGCTTCCAGGATGAACGGAAAAAAGAAGACCCTTTGTCAACGGAGGTACAGAGGCAGTGTGAAAGTAAGATGATTCCAACTGAGCTGCCCATGTTCTCCATTGACTTTGCTGCCCAAAACCTCTACACAGCCCTTGCCTGGCACAAAAGCCCTCATTGGCCCACATCCCCTTTTCATGAAATCTCCCTTCCAACGCCGCTTTTTTCTTTCCTAAAAACTACTACCCTTGTCGTGTCTTTCCAGGCACGAAATATGACCATGAGGGTCAGAAGACCTCTACAAGGAACCTTGAGAAAGAAAATCCGATCATATGCCACTCAGTCGAAGAAGGTGAAGAAAACAAGAACACCAAACTGTTTTTTCCGTTCCTGTGCACGTAAGAAACTGAATCAAAGCCGTAAAAGGTCCCAACGTATGAGGCGGAATCAAAGAAGGAGGCAGAATCCAAAGAGAAGATAAGCCCAGCCGCCCCAGAATAAGAGACCCTGGAGCAGTCCAACCTGGGCAGCCAGTAACTGAATTGAAAAGGTCAGACAGTTTAGAACTGGGTCTCCAGAGGTCTGCTTTGTTAGAAATGGCCAACCAAGAAAAGACTCTCACACTAACATCATCAAGTGATGGCTGCAATTACAATAAACATCAAATGGTAAAAAGATGATATTTGTGTGTGTGTGTGAATTTTCTGATGGAAGGGAGGGAACGAAGAGAAGAGGTGGGCACTGGAGATGGGAGGGATATGGGGTCCCGAGAGGTTGGGGAACAGACCCTCGGGTCCCCAGTTAGCCAGAGAGTAGAGGTCTGGATTGGGTCAGGAGTCTGCACTGAAGATGGATAACCCTGCTTAACACTTGATTTCAAGGGCAAGGAGGAGTGGTATGGTGTTACTGCCTTTGTTTGGGGTGTGGAATGACATTAGGGTCTAGATTGCCAGACCCAGAGAGGAAGAGGTTGTCACATGGGGGTGGTGAGTGTGAAACTCCCCCTGAGACAGGTGGGCAGAAATCACCTCCTGGCCACCTACCTCATAAAAGGGACTGTTGCATCACTCGCCTATGCTGTCAGCTAAAGGTGCTCAGAAGGCACAAAGTGCTGATACATCTAAAACCCACAAATTCCACACCCAGGGAGTAAAATAATGTTTGGAGGGAACAAACCAAATAATGATTAGGACACCTTTCTGCTAAGGAAAATTAGGGAGCAGTGTATTCCCAAAGGAAGAGCAGGGGTGGTGGCCCAATCCCAGTGCAAATTACAAACAGGATCACCACCCACAGAGAATTTTTTTTTTTTTTTTTTCGGGCGGCCCTATGCCGCTTGTGGAAGCATGGTTCCCTGAACAGCGATTGAACCCGTGCCCTTCTAGTGAAAGCACGGAGTCCTAACCACTGGACGGTCATGGAAGTCTGTACAGAGAATTTTTCCATAAGTACTAACATAAGACTGAGTAAAAGCTGGTCTTGTAATTATCACCATAGCCTAGGATTTCCAAATAACTACAGTCGAAAAACATTCTTGCCCAATAAAGTCTTTTGTTAGTCCAAATTCTACAAGTTTCTCACGGTTTAAAAGAAAGAGTCTGAAATATTTAATTTGGTGTTACCCTTCATTTTGAAATGTTTTAAAAGGTCCAAGGAATAGTCAATCAAATATGGAGATACATAAGGCAGTCTCTGACCATAAGTATCCTGCGTGCCTTCACAAAACTTTTGAGAAACAACTAAAACACAGAGTTTCGCCGTGGGCATCAAAAGAGTTGAGTTCAAATTTTAACTCAGTGATATGTTATCTTTGATCTGGACTGCAGCTCCCTAATTAAATCTTTCTGGCACTCTACCTCCTGGCAGACCCCATTGATGATTCCCAGTCAGTCACTGAATGTGATTTAAAATCAATCAAAGTGAAAGACCCCCTGGCTGTGCTGTCCTTTCTTTATTCTTTTCTTTTTTTCAGTTCTTTTTTCTAAATTCATTTATTTTGATTTGAGGCCAATTACGTTACAATATCGTAGTGGTTTTTGCCATACATTGACATGAATCAGCCATGGGTGTCCATGGGGTCCACATCCTGAACCTCCCCTCGCACCTCCCTCCCCATCCCATCCCTCAGGGTCATCCCAGTGCACCAGCCCTGAGCACCTAGTCTCATGCATCAAACCTGCACTGGTGATCTGTTTCACATATAATAATATACATGTTTCAATGCTATTCTCTCAAATCACCCTGCCCTCGCCTTCTCCCACGGAGTCCAAAAGACTGTTCTATACATCTGTGTCTCTTTTGCTTTCTCGCATATAGGGTCATCATTGCCATCTTTCTGAATTCCATGTATACGTGTTAGTGTAGTGTATTGGTGTTTTTCTTTCTGACTTCCTTCACTCTGTATAATAGGCTCCAGGTTCATCCACCTCATTAGAACTGATTCAAACGGATTCTTTATAATGGATGAGTAATATTCCATTGTGTATATGTACAAGAGCTTTCTTATCCTTGAGTCAGCTGATGGCCTTAGTGAGGGCTATGGAGTGCTACAACATTTAGTCCCCAGTGTATTCCCTGGGCCCTCCAGCTCACCCACTGGCCCAAGTCTGCGTGAGCTCCAGGGCCTCCAGAAGAAGGCCTGAATCTGCCTCTTATCTCTGTCTCCTCCTGATGACCAGCACACCACCCTGGACTTAATCACATTCGCAATGGCCCCCTCATTGATAGTAAGTGACCTGTGGGCAGGGCCCACTGTGGTGCTGACCATCAGCTAAGCAGGACAACTAAGGGTCACTCATTGACAGTTGGCTGCTTGTGAATGTGGCCCTCTGAGGCACCAAGCAATGTTTGAGCAACACCTGTTGCCTAGGGGCAGGGTGGGTTGAAATGAAGCACACCATTGGCTACCTGTTAAGGGCTGTGCTCATCCTGCTCTGTTACACTGTAAAGAGAATAAGAATCCCTGTGAATTTAAGGTTTGTCAAAGTAGTTTTCAGGGTGGGCTGGACTTCACATTCTGGTTGGCTTTGAACTACTTACACGATATGCTGAGCATGTGATCAAGTGGCAGCTGTTGGAGGGGCATAGAGATGACAGCACTGGTGACAGGTATGCCTGGGAATATAATGAAAAGTATGATATGCAAAAGTTAAATAATTACGTGAAATCAAAATCTGAGGTTGGAAATGAGTCAATCACAAAGATTCCAGCACACTGGACCCAAAGTGTCCTTATGTAACAGAGCACAGCCCTTCGCAGGTAGCCATTGCTGTGCCTTATTACTCTGCATCCTGTTACTAGGCAACAGGAGTAGCTCAGCCATTGGTCCGTGCCTCACTGGCCCCACCCACAAGCAGCCAACTATCACTGAGCTACCTATAGGTACTTGTCCTGCTCAGCTATTGGTCAGCACTGCAATGGGCCCTACCTACTGATAACTGGCAAGGAGGGATAACTGGGGAAATGATTTAGTCAAGACTCAGTCGTACACTGGTGAACTGACTTTTGACTTTGAGCACCTTCCTTAAAAATAATAATAATAATAATAATAAACAGGAATGTATTTCCGGTAGATGGGGCAAGTTGAGTTTCCTTGCTCAATATGAGAGTTGAAGTATCCCAACAACATTTAGTGGAGGAGACATTTAAAACTGTCTTTGTTCTGATGTGTAATCTTATGTAGACTGTGTATTAAACTTTGGGCAACAGACTGAGCATTCACCAAGTCTGGGGGTCGTTAAAGCTCATCGCAGTAGATAAAACACCCAACGTGTTCTTTATTAGCTTTTTCCACCTCAAGTGCTTGCTCTTAAGTTCCTTAAGGCCCTCAGGAACCCCCAAGAGGCAGAAGGTGGTCTAGAGATGAAGTGATTACTCTGAAAGGCTGAAGTGGGACAGAAAGGGTTTGGCAGATCTTTATAGAGGGATGAAGGAGGCAGGAGTGTTGAAGTGGCACATATAAGTCAAAGGATAAAGGGAACTGAGAGGAAGTTTGAAGCTCATGAGGAGAAACACCGTGCCCCTGAATCACCACTCCCCAGAATCAGACACACAGAGGTGTCAGCAGTGGAAAAGTTATAGAATGGCCTCCCTCAGCATCCACTCGCCCATGTTGATGGGCACAGTGGTACATTGTGATGTCTAAGCCCCCCAAGATGCTATTGGCTGGGGTGGTGCCTCACTGACCAATCAGATTGAAGGGTGTGGCTCCTCATTGTCCTGAAAGGGTATAAATAGGGAGCTCAGAGGCAGAGGTTCTAGGTTAGGCCACTTCTTGGCATCATCATGACTAAGGTAACCAGGAAGCCACGGCAGTCCAGAAGAGTTCCAATGCGGTTTGCTTCCAGGATGAACGGAAAAAAGAAGACCCTTTGTCAACGGAGGTACAGAGGCAGTGTGAAAGTAAGATGATTCCAACTGAGCTGCCCATGTTCTCCATTGACTTTGCTGCCCAAAACCTCTACACAGCCCTTGCCTGGCACAAAAGCCCTCATTGGCCCACATCCCCTTTTCATGAAATCTCCCTTCCAACGCCGCTTTTTTCTTTCCTAAAAACTACTACCCTTGTCGTGTCTTTCCAGGCACGAAATATGACCATGAGGGTCAGAAGACCTCTACAAGGAACCTTGAGAAAGAAAATCCGATCATATGCCACTCAGTCGAAGAAGGTGAAGAAAACAAGAACACCAAACTGTTTTTTCCGTTCCTGTGCACGTAAGAAACTGAATCAAAGCCGTAAAAGGTCCCAACGTATGAGGCGGAATCAAAGAAGGAGGCAGAATCCAAAGAGAAGATAAGCCCAGCCGCCCCAGAATAAGAGACCCTGGAGCAGTCCAACCTGGGCAGCCAGTAACTGAATTGAAAAGGTCAGACAGTTTAGAACTGGGTCTCCAGAGGTCTGCTTTGTTAGAAATGGCCAACCAAGAAAAGACTCTCACACTAACATCATCAAGTGATGGCTGCAATTACAATAAACATCAAATGGTAAAAAGATGATATTTGTGTGTGTGTGTGAATTTTCTGATGGAAGGGAGGGAACGAAGAGAAGAGGTGGGCACTGGAGATGGGAGGGATATGGGGTCCCGAGAGGTTGGGGAACAGACCCTCGGGTCCCCAGTTAGCCAGAGAGTAGAGGTCTGGATTGGGTCAGGAGTCTGCACTGAAGATGGATAACCCTGCTTAACACTTGATTTCAAGGGCAAGGAGGAGTGGTATGGTGTTACTGCCTTTGTTTGGGGTGTGGAATGACATTAGGGTCTAGATTGCCAGACCCAGAGAGGAAGAGGTTGTCACATGGGGGTGGTGAGTGTGAAACTCCCCCTGAGACAGGTGGGCAGAAATCACCTCCTGGCCACCTACCTCATAAAAGGGACTGTTGCATCACTCGCCTATGCTGTCAGCTAAAGGTGCTCAGAAGGCACAAAGTGCTGATACATCTAAAACCCACAAATTCCACACCCAGGGAGTAAAATAATGTTTGGAGGGAACAAACCAAATAATGATTAGGACACCTTTCTGCTAAGGAAAATTAGGGAGCAGTGTATTCCCAAAGGAAGAGCAGGGGTGGTGGCCCAATCCCAGTGCAAATTACAAACAGGATCACCACCCACAGAGAATTTTTTTTTTTTTTTTCGGGCGGCCCTATGCCGCTTGTGGAAGCATGGTTCCCTGAACAGCGATTGAACCCGTGCCCTTCTAGTGAAAGCACGGAGTCCTAACCACTGGACGGTCATGGAAGTCTGTACAGAGAATTTTTCCATAAGTACTAACATAAGACTGAGTAAAAGCTGGTCTTGTAATTATCACCATAGCCTAGGATTTCCAAATAACTACAGTCGAAAAACATTCTTGCCCAATAAAGTCTTTTGTTAGTCCAAATTCTACAAGTTTCTCACGGTTTAAAAGAAAGAGTCTGAAATATTTAATTTGGTGTTACCCTTCATTTTGAAATGTTTTAAAAGGTCCAAGGAATAGTCAATCAAATATGGAGATACATAAGGCAGTCTCTGACCATAAGTATCCTGCGTGCCTTCACAAAACTTTTGAGAAACAACTAAAACACAGAGTTTCGCCGTGGGCATCAAAAGAGTTGAGTTCAAATTTTAACTCAGTGATATGTTATCTTTGATCTGGACTGCAGCTCCCTAATTAAATCTTTCTGGCACTCTACCTCCTGGCAGACCCCATTGATGATTCCCAGTCAGTCACTGAATGTGATTTAAAATCAATCAAAGTGAAAGACCCCCTGGCTGTGCTGTCCTTTCTTTATTCTTTTCTTTTTTTCAGTTCTTTTTTCTAAATTCATTTATTTTGATTTGAGGCCAATTACGTTACAATATCGTAGTGGTTTTTGCCATACATTGACATGAATCAGCCATGGGTGTCCATGGGGTCCACATCCTGAACCTCCCCTCGCACCTCCCTCCCCATCCCATCCCTCAGGGTCATCCCAGTGCACCAGCCCTGAGCACCTAGTCTCATGCATCAAACCTGCACTGGTGATCTGTTTCACATATAATAATATACATGTTTCAATGCTATTCTCTCAAATCACCCTGCCCTCGCCTTCTCCCACGGAGTCCAAAAGACTGTTCTATACATCTGTGTCTCTTTTGCTTTCTCGCATATAGGGTCATCATTGCCATCTTTCTGAATTCCATGTATACGTGTTAGTGTAGTGTATTGGTGTTTTTCTTTCTGACTTCCTTCACTCTGTATAATAGGCTCCAGGTTCATCCACCTCATTAGAACTGATTCAAACGGATTCTTTATAATGGATGAGTAATATTCCATTGTGTATATGTACAAGAGCTTTCTTATCCTTGAGTCAGCTGATGGCCTTAGTGAGGGCTATGGAGTGCTACAACATTTAGTCCCCAGTGTATTCCCTGGGCCCTCCAGCTCACCCACTGGCCCAAGTCTGCGTGAGCTCCAGGGCCTCCAGAAGAAGGCCTGAATCTGCCTCTTATCTCTGTCTCCTCCTGATGACCAGCACACCACCCTGGACTTAATCACATTCGCAATGGCCCCCTCATTGATAGTAAGTGACCTGTGGGCAGGGCCCACTGTGGTGCTGACCATCAGCTAAGCAGGACAACTAAGGGTCACTCATTGACAGTTGGCTGCTTGTGAATGTGGCCCTCTGAGGCACCAAGCAATGTTTGAGCAACACCTGTTGCCTAGGGGCAGGGTGGGTTGAAATGAAGCACACCATTGGCTACCTGTTAAGGGCTGTGCTCATCCTGCTCTGTTACACTGTAAAGAGAATAAGAATCCCTGTGAATTTAAGGTTTGTCAAAGTAGTTTTCAGGGTGGGCTGGACTTCACATTCTGGTTGGCTTTGAACTACTTACACGATATGCTGAGCATGTGATCAAGTGGCAGCTGTTGGAGGGGCATAGAGATGACAGCACTGGTGACAGGTATGCCTGGGAATATAATGAAAAGTATGATATGCAAAAGTTAAATAATTATGTGAAATCAAAATCTGAGGTTGGAAATGAGTCAATCACAAAGATTCCAGCACACTGGACCCAAAGTGTCCTTATGTAACAGAGCACAGCCCTTCGCAGGTAGCCATTGCTGTGCCTTATTACTCTGCATCCTGTTACTAGGCAACAGGAGTAGCTCAGCCATTGGTCCGTGCCTCACTGGCCCCACCCACAAGCAGCCAACTATCACTGAGCTACCTATAGGTACTTGTCCTGCTCAGCTATTGGTCAGCACTGCAATGAGCCCTACCTACTGATAACAGTCAAGGAGGGATAACTGGGGAGATGATTTAGTCAAGACTCAGTCGTACACTGGTGAACTGACTTTTGACTTTGAGCACCTTCCTTAAAAATAATAATAATAATAATAATAAACAGGAATGTATTTCCGGTAGATGGGGCAAGTTGAGTTTCCTTGCTCAATATGAGAGTTGAAGTATCCCAAAAACATTTAGTGGAGGAGACATTTAAAACTGTCTTTGTTCTGATGTGTAATCTTATGTAGACTGTGTATTAAACTTTGGGCAACAGACTGAGCATTCACCAAGTCTGGGGGTCGTTAAAGCTCATCGCAGTAGATAAAACACCCAACGTGTTCTTTATTAGCTTTTTCCACCTCAAGTGCTTGCTCTTAAGTTCCTTAAGGCCCTCAGGAACCCCCAAGAGGCAGAAGGTGGTCTAGAGATGAAGTGATTACTCTGAAAGGCTGAAGTGGGACAGAAAGGGTTTGGCAGATCTTTATAGAGGGATGAAGGAGGCAGGAGTGTTGAAGTGGCACATATAAGTCAAAGGATAAAGGGAACTGAGAGGAAGTTTGAAGCTCATGAGGAGAAACACCGTGCCCCTGAATCACCACTCCCCAGAATCAGACACACAGAGGTGTCAGCAGTGGAAAAGTTATAGAATGGCCTCCCTCAGCATCCACTCGCCCATGTTGATGGGCACAGTGGTACATTGTGATGTCTAAGCCCCCCAAGATGCTATTGGCTGGGGTGGTGCCTCACTGACCAATCAGATTGAAGGGTGTGGCTCCTCATTGTCCTGAAAGGGTATAAATAGGGAGCTCAGAGGCAGAGGTTCTAGGTTAGGCCACTTCTTGGCATCATCATGACTAAGGTAACCAGGAAGCCACGGCAGTCCAGAAGAGTTCCAATGCGGTTTGCTTCCAGGATGAACGGAAAAAAGAAGACCCTTTGTCAACGGAGGTACAGAGGCAGTGTGAAAGTAAGATGATTCCAACTGAGCTGCCCATGTTCTCCATTGACTTTGCTGCCCAAAACCTCTACACAGCCCTTGCCTGGCACAAAAGCCCTCATTGGCCCACATCCCCTTTTCATGAAATCTCCCTTCCAACGCCGCTTTTTTCTTTCCTAAAAACTACTACCCTTGTCGTGTCTTTCCAGGCACGAAATATGACCATGAGGGTCAGAAGACCTCTACAAGGAACCTTGAGAAAGAAAATCCGATCATATGCCACTCAGTCGAAGAAGGTGAAGAAAACAAGAACACCAAACTGTTTTTTCCGTTCCTGTGCACGTAAGAAACTGAATCAAAGCCGTAAAAGGTCCCAACGTATGAGGCGGAATCAAAGAAGGAGGCAGAATCCAAAGAGAAGATAAGCCCAGCCGCCCCAGAATAAGAGACCCTGGAGCAGTCCAACCTGGGCAGCCAGTAACTGAATCGAAAAGGTCAGACAGTTTAGAACTGGGTCTCCAGAGGTCTGCTTTGTTAGAAATGGCCAACCAAGAAAAGACTCTCACACTAACATCATCAAGTGATGGCTGCAATTACAATAAACATCAAATGGTAAAAAGATGATATTTGTGTGTGTGTGTGAATTTTCTGATGGAAGGGAGGGAACGAAGAGAAGAGGTGGGCACTGGAGATGGGAGGGATATGGGGTCCCGAGAGGTTGGGGAACAGACCCTCGGGTCCCCAGTTAGCCAGAGAGTAGAGGTCTGGATTGGGTCAGGAGTCTGCACTGAAGATGGATAACCCTGCTTAACACTTGATTTCAAGGGCAAGGAGGAGTGGTATGGTGTTACTGCCTTTGTTTGGGGTGTGGAATGACATTAGGGTCTAGATTGCCAGACCAAGAGAGGAAGAGGTTGTCACATGGGGGTGGTGAGTGTGAAACTCCCCCTGAGACAGGTGGGCAGAAATCACCTCCTGGCCACCTACCTCATAAAAGGGACTGTTGCATCACTCGCCTATGCTGTCAGCTAAAGGTGCTCAGAAGGCACAAAGTGCTGATACATCTAAAACCCACAAATTCCACACCCAGGGAGTAAAATAATGTTTGGAGGGAACAAACCAAATAATGATTAGGACACCTTTCTGCTAAGGAAAATTAGGGAGCAGTGTATTCCCAAAGGAAGAGCAGGGGTGGTGGCCCAATCCCAGTGCAAATTACAAACAGGATCACCACCCACAGAGAATTTTTTTTTTTTTTTTCGGGCGGCCCTATGCCGCTTGTGGAAGCATGGTTCCCTGAACAGCGATTGAACCCGTGCCCTTCTAGTGAAAGCACGGAGTCCTAACCACTGGACGGTCATGGAAGTCTGTACAGAGAATTTTTCCATAAGTACTAACATAAGACTGAGTAAAAGCTGGTCTTGTAATTATCACCATAGCCTAGGATTTCCAAATAACTACAGTCGAAAAACATTCTTGCCCAATAAAGTCTTTTGTTAGTCCAAATTCTACAAGTTTCTCACGGTTTAAAAGAAAGAGTCTGAAATATTTAATTTGGTGTTACCCTTCATTTTGAAATGTTTTAAAAGGTCCAAGGAATAGTCAATCAAATATGGAGATACATAAGGCAGTCTCTGACCATAAGTATCCTGCGTGCCTTCACAAAACTTTTGAGAAACAACTAAAACACAGAGTTTCGCCGTGGGCATCAAAAGAGTTGAGTTCAAATTTTAACTCAGTGATATGTTATCTTTGATCTGGACTGCAGCTCCCTAATTAAATCTTTCTGGCACTCTACCTCCTGGGAGACCCCATTGATGATTCCCAGTCAGTCACTGAATGTGATTTAAAATCAATCAAAGTGAAAGACCCCCTGGCTGTGCTGTCCTTTCTTTATTCTTTGGTTTTTTTCAGTTCTTTTTTCTAAATTCATTTATTTTGATTTGAGGCCAATTACGTTACAATATCGTAGTGGTTTTTGCCATACATTGACATGAATCAGCCATGGGTGTCCATGGGGTCCACATCCTGAACCTCCCCTCGCACCTCCCTCCCCATCCCATCCCTCAGGGTCATCCCAGTGCACCAGCCCTGAGCACCTAGTCTCATGCATCAAACCTGCACTGGTGATCTGTTTCACATATAATAATATACATGTTTCAATGCTATTCTCTCAAATCACCCTGCCCTCGCCTTCTCCCACGGAGTCCAAAAGACTGTTCTATACATCTGTGTCTCTTTTGCTTTCTCGCATATAGGGTCATCATTGCCATCTTTCTGAATTCCATGTATACGTGTTAGTGTAGTGTATTGGTGTTTTTCTTTCTGACTTCCTTCACTCTGTATAATAGGCTCCAGGTTCATCCACCTCATTAGAACTGATTCAAACGGATTCTTTATAATGGATGAGTAATATTCCATTGTGTATATGTACAAGAGCTTTCTTATCCTTGAGTCAGCTGATGGCCTTAGTGAGGGCTATGGAGTGCTACAACATTTAGTCCCCAGTGTATTCCCTGGGCCCTCCAGCTCACCCACTGGCCCAAGTCTGCGTGAGCTCCAGGGCCTCCAGAAGAAGGCCTGAATCTGCCTCTTATCTCTGTCTCCTCCTGATGACCAGCACACCACCCTGGACTTAATCACATTCGCAATGGCCCCCTCATTGATAGTAAGTGACCTGTGGGCAGGGCCCACTGTGGTGCTGACCATCAGCTAAGCAGGACAACTAAGGGTCACTCATTGACAGTTGGCTGCTTGTGAATGTGGCCCTCTGAGGCACCAAGCAATGTTTGAGCAACACCTGTTGCCTAGGGGCAGGGTGGGTTGAAATGAAGCACACCATTGGCTACCTGTTAAGGGCTGTGCTCATCCTGCTCTGTTACACTGTAAAGAGAATAAGAATCCCTGTGAATTTAAGGTTTGTCAAAGTAGTTTTCAGGGTGGGCTGGACTTCACATTCTGGTTGGCTTTGAACTACTTACACGATATGCTGAGCATGTGATCAAGTGGCAGCTGTTGGAGGGGCATAGAGATGACAGCACTGGTGACAGGTATGCCTGGGAATATAATGAAAAGTATGATATGCAAAAGTTAAATAATTATGTGAAATCAAAATCTGAGGTTGGAAATGAGTCAATCACAAAGATTCCAGCACACTGGACCCAAAGTGTCCTTATGTAACAGAGCACAGCCCTTCGCAGGTAGCCATTGCTGTGCCTTATTACTCTGCATCCTGTTACTAGGCAACAGGAGTAGCTCAGCCATTGGTCCGTGCCTCACTGGCCCCACCCACAAGCAGCCAACTATCACTGAGCTACCTATAGGTACTTGTCCTGCTCAGCTATTGGTCAGCACTGCAATGGGCCCTACCTACTGATAACTGTCAAGGAGGGATAACTGGGGAAATGATTTAGTCAAGACTCAGTCGTACACTGGTGAACTGACTTTTGACTTTGAGCACCTTCCTTAAAAATAATAATAATAATAATAATAAACAGGAATGTATTTCCGGTAGATGGGGCAAGTTGAGTTTCCTTGCTCAATATGAGAGTTGAAGTATCCCAAAAACATTTAGTGGAGGAGACATTTAAAACTGTCTTTGTTCTGATGTGTAATCTTATGTAGACTGTGTATTAAACTTTGGGCAACAGACTGAGCATTCACCAAGTCTGGGGGTCGTTAAAACTCATCGCAGTAGATAAAACACCCAACGTGTTCTTTATTAGCTTTTTCCACCTCAAGTGCTTGCTCTTAAGTTCCTTAAGGCCCTCAGGAACCCCCAAGAGGCAGAAGGTGGTCTAGAGATGAAGTGATTACTCTGAAAGGCTGAAGTGGGACAGAAAGGGTTTGGCAGATCTTTATAGAGGGATGAAGGAGGCAGGAGTGTTGAAGTGGCACATATAAGTCAAAGGATAAAGGGAACTGAGAGGAAGTTTGAAGCTCATGAGGAGAAACACCGTGCCCCTGAATCACCACTCCCCAGAATCAGACACACAGAGGTGTCAGCAGTGGAAAAGTTATAGAATGGCCTCCCTCAGCATCCACTCGCCCATGTTGATGGGCACAGTGGTACATTGTGATGTCTAAGCCCCCCAAGATGCTATTGGCTGGGGTGGTGCCTCACTGACCAATCAGATTGAAGGGTGTGGCTCCTCATTGTCCTGAAAGGGTATAAATAGGGAGCTCAGAGGCAGAGGTTCTAGGTTAGGCCACTTCTTGGCATCATCATGACTAAGGTAACCAGGAAGCCACGGCAGTCCAGAAGAGTTCCAATGCGGTTTGCTTCCAGGATGAACGGAAAAAAGAAGACCCTTTGTCAACGGAGGTACAGAGGCAGTGTGAAAGTAAGATGATTCCAACTGAGCTGCCCATGTTCTCCATTGACTTTGCTGCCCAAAACCTCTACACAGCCCTTGCCTGGCACAAAAGCCCTCATTGGCCCACATCCCCTTTTCATGAAATCTCCCTTCCAACGCCGCTTTTTTCTTTCCTAAAAACTACTACCCTTGTCGTGTCTTTCCAGGCACGAAATATGACCATGAGGGTCAGAAGACCTCTACAAGGAACCTTGAGAAAGAAAATCCGATCATATGCCACTCAGTCGAAGAAGGTGAAGAAAACAAGAACACCAAACTGTTTTTTCCGTT
The DNA here is from genome assembly GCF_055505025.1 of Bos grunniens. Lineage (NCBI taxonomy): Eukaryota > Metazoa > Chordata > Mammalia > Artiodactyla > Bovidae > Bos > Bos grunniens. The sequence goes on along the minus strand of NC_141194.1, from coordinate 116,498,536 downwards.
CCTGTGCACGTAAGAAACTGAATCAAAGCCGTAAAAGGTCCCAACGTATGAGGCGGAATCAAAGAAGGAGGCAGAATCCAAAGAGAAGATAAGCCCAGCCGCCCCAGAATAAGAGACCCTGGAGCAGTCCAACCTGGGCAGCCAGTAACTGAATCGAAAAGGTCAGACAGTTTAGAACTGGGTCTCCAGAGGTCTGCTTTGTTAGAAATGGCCAACCAAGAAAAGACTCTCACACTAACATCATCAAGTGATGGCTGCAATTACAATAAACATCAAATGGTAAAAAGATGATATTTGTGTGTGTGTGTGAATTTTCTGATGGAAGGGAGGGAACGAAGAGAAGAGGTGGGCACTGGAGATGGGAGGGATATGGGGTCCCGAGAGGTTGGGGAACAGACCCTCGGGTCCCCAGTTAGCCAGAGAGTAGAGGTCTGGATTGGGTCAGGAGTCTGCACTGAAGATGGATAACCCTGCTTAACACTTGATTTCAAGGGCAAGGAGGAGTGGTATGGTGTTACTGCCTTTGTTTGGGGTGTGGAATGACATTAGGGTCTAGATTGCCAGACCCAGAGAGGAAGAGGTTGTCACATGGGGGTGGTGAGTGTGAAACTCCCCCTGAGACAGGTGGGCAGAAATCACCTCCTGGCCACCTACCTCATAAAAGGGACTGTTGCATCACTCGCCTATGCTGTCAGCTAAAGGTGCTCAGAAGGCACAAAGTGCTGATACATCTAAAACCCACAAATTCCACACCCAGGGAGTAAAATAATGTTTGGAGGGAACAAACCAAATAATGATTAGGACACCTTTCTGCTAAGGAAAATTAGGGAGCAGTGTATTCCCAAAGGAAGAGCAGGGGTGGTGGCCCAATCCCAGTGCAAATTACAAACAGGATCACCACCCACAGAGATTTTTTTTTTTTTTTTTTTCGGGCAGCCCTATGCCGCTTGTGGAAGCATGGTTCCCTGAACAGCGATTGAACCCGTGCCCTTCTAGTGAAAGCACGGAGTCCTAACCACTGGACGGTCATGGAAGTCTGTACAGAGAATTTTTCCATAAGTACTAACATAAGACTGAGTAAAAGCTGGTCTTGTAATTATCACCATAGCCTAGGATTTCCAAATAACTACAGTCGAAAAACATTCTTGCCCAATAAAGTCTTTTGTTAGTCCAAATTCTACAAGTTTCTCACGGTTTAAAAGAAAGAGTCTGAAATATTTAATTTGGTGTTACCCTTCATTTTGAAATGTTTTAAAAGGTCCAAGGAATAGTCAATCAAATATGGAGATACATAAGGCAGTCTCTGACCATAAGTATCCTGCGTGCCTTCACAAAACTTTTGAGAAACAACTAAAACACAGAGTTTCGCCGTGGGCATCAAAAGAGTTGAGTTCAAATTTTAACTCAGTGATATGTTATCTTTGATCTGGACTGCAGCTCCCTAATTAAATCTTTCTGGCACTCTACCTCCTGGCAGACCCCATTGATGATTCCCAGTCAGTCACTGAATGTGATTTAAAATCAATCAAAGTGAAAGACCCCCTGGCTGTGCTGTCCTTTCTTTATTCTTTTCTTTTTTTCAGTTCTTTTTTCTAAATTCATTTATTTTAATTTGAGGCCAATTACGTTACAATATCGTAGTGGTTTTTGCCATACATTGACATGAATCAGCCATGGGTGTCCATGGGGTCCACATCCTGAACCTCCCCTCGCACCTCCCTCCCCATCCCATCCCTCAGGGTCATCCCAGTGCACCAGCCCTGAGCACCTAGTCTCATGCATCAAACCTGCACTGGTGATCTGTTTCACATATAATAATATACATGTTTCAATGCTATTCTCTCAAATCACCCTGCCCTCGCCTTCTCCCACGGAGTCCAAAAGACTGTTCTATACATCTGTGTCTCTTTTGCTTTCTCGCATATAGGGTCATCATTGCCATCTTTCTGAATTCCATGTATACGTGTTAGTGTAGTGTATTGGTGTTTTTCTTTCTGACTTCCTTCACTCTGTATAATAGGCTCCAGGTTCATCCACCTCATTAGAACTGATTCAAACGGATTCTTTATAATGGATGAGTAATATTCCATTGTGTATATGTACAAGAGCTTTCTTATCCTTGAGTCAGCTGATGGCCTTAGTGAGGGCTATGGAGTGCTACAACATTTAGTCCCCAGTGTATTCCCTGGGCCCTCCAGCTCACCCACTGGCCCAAGTCTGCGTGAGCTCCAGGGCCTCCAGAAGAAGGCCTGAATCTGCCTCTTATCTCTGTCTCCTCCTGATGACCAGCACACCACCCTGGACTTAATCACATTCGCAATGGCCCCCTCATTGATAGTAAGTGACCTGTGGGCAGGGCCCACTGTGGTGCTGACCATCAGCTAAGCAGGACAACTAAGGGTCACTCATTGACAGTTGGCTGCTTGTGAATGTGGCCCTCTGAGGCACCAAGCAATGTTTGAGCAACACCTGTTGCCTAGGGGCAGGGTGGGTTGAAATGAAGCACACCATTGGCTACCTGTTAAGGGCTGTGCTCATCCTGCTCTGTTACACTGTAAAGAGAATAAGAATCCCTGTGAATTTAAGGTTTGTCAAAGTAGTTTTCAGGGTGGGCTGGACTTCACATTCTGGTTGGCTTTGAACTACTTACACGATATGCTGAGCATGTGATCAAGTGGCAGCTGTTGGAGGGGCATAGAGATGACAGCACTGGTGACAGGTATGCCTGGGAATATAATGAAAAGTATGATATGCAAAAGTTAAATAATTATGTGAAATCAAAATCTGAGGTTGGAAATGAGTCAATCACAAAGATTCCAGCACACTGGACCCAAAGTGTCCTTATGTAACAGAGCACAGCCCTTCGCAGGTAGCCATTGCTGTGCCTTATTACTCTGCATCCTGTTACTAGGCAACAGGAGTAGCTCAGCCATTGGTCCGTGCCTCACTGGCCCCACCCACAAGCAGCCAACTATCACTGAGCTACCTATAGGTACTTGTCCTGCTCAGCTATTGGTCAGCACTGCAATGGGCCCTACCTACTGATAACTGTCAAGGAGGGATAACTGGGGAAATGATTTAGTCAAGACTCAGTCGTACACTGGTGAACTGACTTTTGACTTTGAGCACCTTCCTTAAAAATAATAATAATAATAATAATAAACAGGAATGTATTTCCGGTAGATGGGGCAAGTTGAGTTTCCTTGCTCAATATGAGAGTTGAAGTATCCCAAAAACATTTAGTGGAGGAGACATTTAAAACTGTCTTTGTTCTGATGTGTAATCTTATGTAGACTGTGTATTAAACTTTGGGCAACAGACTGAGCATTCACCAAGTCTGGGGGTCGTTAAAACTCATCACAGTAGATAAAACACCCAACGTGTTCTTTATTAGCTTTTTCCACCTCAAGTGCTTGCTCTTAAGTTCCTTAAGGCCCTCAGGAACCCCCAAGAGGCAGAAGGTGGTCTAGAGATGAAGTGATTACTCTGAAAGGCTGAAGTGGGACAGAAAGGGTTTGGCAGATCTTTATAGAGGGATGAAGGAGGCAGGAGTGTTGAAGTGGCACATATAAGTCAAAGGATAAAGGGAACTGAGAGGAAGTTTGAAGCTCATGAGGAGAAACACCGTGCCCCTGAATCACCACTCCCCAGAATCAGACACACAGAGGTGTCAGCAGTGGAAAAGTTATAGAATGGCCTCCCTCAGCATCCACTCGCCCATGTTGATGGGCACAGTGGTACATTGTGATGTCTAAGCCCCCCAAGATGCTATTGGCTGGGGTGGTGCCTCACTGACCAATCAGATTGAAGGGTGTGGCTCCTCATTGTCCTGAAAGGGTATAAATAGGGAGCTCAGAGGCAGAGGTTCTAGGTTAGGCCACTTCTTGGCATCATCATGACTAAGGTAACCAGGAAGCCACGGCAGTCCAGAAGAGTTCCAATGCGGTTTGCTTCCAGGATGAACGGAAAAAAGAAGACCCTTTGTCAACGGAGGTACAGAGGCAGTGTGAAAGTAAGATGATTCCAACTGAGCTGCCCATGTTCTCCATTGACTTTGCTGCCCAAAACCTCTACACAGCCCTTGCCTGGCACAAAAGCCCTCATTGGCCCACATCCCCTTTTCATGAAATCTCCCTTCCAACGCCGCTTTTTTCTTTCCTAAAAACTACTACCCTTGTCGTGTCTTTCCAGGCACGAAATATGACCATGAGGGTCAGAAGACCTCTACAAGGAACCTTGAGAAAGAAAATCCGATCATATGCCACTCAGTCGAAGAAGGTGAAGAAAACAAGAACACCAAACTGTTTTTTCCGTTCCTGTGCACGTAAGAAACTGAATCAAAGCCGTAAAAGGTCCCAACGTATGAGGCGGAATCAAAGAAGGAGGCAGAATCCAAAGAGAAGATAAGCCCAGCCGCCCCAGAATAAGAGACCCTGGAGCAGTCCAACCTGGGCAGCCAGTAACTGAATCGAAAAGGTCAGACAGTTTAGAACTGGGTCTCCAGAGGTCTGCTTTGTTAGAAATGGCCAACCAAGAAAAGACTCTCACACTAACATCATCAAGTGATGGCTGCAATTACAATAAACATCAAATGGTAAAAAGATGATATTTGTGTGTGTGTGTGAATTTTCTGATGGAATGGAGGGAACGAAGAGAAGAGGTGGGCACTGGAGATGGGAGGGATATGGGGTCCCGAGAGGTTGGGGAACAGACCCTCGGGTCCCCAGTTAGCCAGAGAGTAGAGGTCTGGATTGGGTCAGGAGTCTGCACTGAAGATGGATAACCCTGCTTAACACTTGATTTCAAGGGCAAGGAGGAGTGGTATGGTGTTACTGCCTTTGTTTGGGGTGTGGAATGACATTAGGGTCTAGATTGCCAGACCCAGAGAGGAAGAGGTTGTCACATGGGGGTGGTGAGTGTGAAACTCCCCCTGAGACAGGTGGGCAGAAATCACCTCCTGGCCACCTACCTCATAAAAGGGACTGTTGCATCACTCGCCTATGCTGTCAGCTAAAGGTGCTCAGAAGGCACAAAGTGCTGATACATCTAAAACCCACAAATTCCACACCCAGGGAGTAAAATAATGTTTGGAGGGAACAAACCAAATAATGATTAGGACACCTTTCTGCTAAGGAAAATTAGGGAGCAGTGTATTCCCAAAGGAAGAGCAGGGGTGGTGGCCCAATCCCAGTGCAAATTACAAACAGGATCACCACCCACAGAGAATTTTTTTTTTTTTTTTCGGGCGGCCCTATGCCGCTTGTGGAAGCATGGTTCCCTGAACAGCGATTGAACCCGTGCCCTTCTAGTGAAAGCACGGAGTCCTAACCACTGGACGGTCATGGAAGTCTGTACAGAGAATTTTTCCATAAGTACTAACATAAGACTGAGTAAAAGCTGGTCTTGTAATTATCACCATAGCCTAGGATTTCCAAATAACTACAGTCGAAAAACATTCTTGCCCAATAAAGTCTTTTGTTAGTCCAAATTCTACAAGTTTCTCACGGTTTAAAAGAAAGAGTCTGAAATATTTAATTTGGTGTTACCCTTCATTTTGAAATGTTTTAAAAGGTCCAAGGAATAGTCAATCAAATATGGAGATACATAAGGCAGTCTCTGACCATAAGTATCCTGCGTGCCTTCACAAAACTTTTGAGAAACAACTAAAACACAGAGTTTCGCTGTGGGCATCAAAAGAGTTGAGTTCAAATTTTAACTCAGTGATATGTTATCTTTGATCTGGACTGCAGCTCCCTAATTAAATCTTTCTGGCACTCTACCTCCTGGCAGACCCCATTGATGATTCCCAGTCAGTCACTGAATGTGATTTAAAATCAATCAAAGTGAAAGACCCCCTGGCTGTGCTGTCCTTTCTTTATTCTTTGGTTTTTTTCAGTTCTTTTTTCTAAATTCATTTATTTTGATTTGAGGCCAATTACGTTACAATATCGTAGTGGTTTTTGCCATACATTGACATGAATCAGCCATGGGTGTCCATGGGGTCCACATCCTGAACCTCCCCTCGCACCTCCCTCCCCATCCCATCCCTCAGGGTCATCCCAGTGCACCAGCCCTGAGCACCTAGTCTCATGCATCAAACCTGCACTGGTGATCTGTTTCACATATAATAATATACATGTTTCAATGCTATTCTCTCAAATCACCCTGCCCTCGCCTTCTCCCACGGAGTCCAAAAGACTGTTCTATACATCTGTGTCTCTTTTGCTTTCTCGCATATAGGGTCATCATTGCCATCTTTCTGAATTCCATGTATACGTGTTAGTGTAGTGTATTGGTGTTTTTCTTTCTGACTTCCTTCACTCTGTATAATAGGCTCCAGGTTCATCCACCTCATTAGAACTGATTCAAACGGATTCTTTATAATGGATGAGTAATATTCCATTGTGTATATGTACAAGAGCTTTCTTATCCTTGAGTCAGCTGATGGCCTTAGTGAGGGCTATGGAGTGCTACAACATTTAGTCCCCAGTGTATTCCCTGGGCCCTCCAGCTCACCCACTGGCCCAAGTCTGCGTGAGCTCCAGGGCCTCCAGAAGAAGGCCTGAATCTGCCTCTTATCTCTGTCTCCTCCTGATGACCAGCACACCACCCTGGACTTAATCACATTCGCAATGGCCCCCTCATTGATAGTAAGTGACCTGTGGGCAGGGCCCACTGTGGTGCTGACCATCAGCTAAGCAGGACAACTAAGGGTCACTCATTGACAGTTGGCTGCTTGTGAATGTGGCCCTCTGAGGCACCAAGCAATGTTTGAGCAACACCTGTTGCCTAGGGGCAGGGTGGGTTGAAATGAAGCACACCATTGGCTACCTGTTAAGGGCTGTGCTCATCCTGCTCTGTTACACTGTAAAGAGAATAAGAATCCCTGTGAATTTAAGGTTTGTCAAAGTAGTTTTCAGGGTGGGCTGGACTTCACATTCTGGTTGGCTTTGAACTACTTACACGATATGCTGAGCATGTGATCAAGTGGCAGCTGTTGGAGGGGCATAGAGATGACAGCACTGGTGACAGGTATGCCTGGGAATATAATGAAAAGTATGATATGCAAAAGTTAAATAATTATGTGAAATCAAAATCTCAGGTTGGAAATGAGTCAATCACAAAGATTCCAGCACACTGGACCCAAAGTGTCCTTATGTAACAGAGCACAGCCCTTCGCAGGTAGCCATTGCTGTGCCTTATTACTCTGCATCCTGTTACTAGGCAACAGGAGTAGCTCAGCCATTGGTCCGTGCCTCACTGGCCCCACCCACAAGCAGCCAACTATCACTGAGCTACCTATAGGTACTTGTCCTGCTCAGCTATTGGTCAGCACTGCAATGAGCCCTACCTACTGATAACTGGCAAGGAGGGATAACTGGGGAAATGATTTAGTCAAGACTCAGTCGTACACTGGTGAACTGACTTTTGACTTTGAGCACCTTCCTTAAAAAAAAAAAATAATAATAATAATAAACAGGAATGTATTTCCGGTAGATGGGGCAAGTTGAGTTTCCTTGCTCAATATGAGAGTTGAAGTATCCCAAAAACATTTAGTGGAGGAGACATTTAAAACTGTCTTTGTTCTGATGTGTAATCTTATGTAGACTGTGTATTAAACTTTGGGCAACAGACTGAGCATTCACCAAGTCTGGGGGTCGTTAAAGCTCATCGCAGTAGATAAAACACCCAACGTGTTCTTTATTAGCTTTTTCCACCTCAAGTGCTTGCTCTTAAGTTCCTTAAGGCCCTCAGGAACCCCCAAGAGGCAGAAGGTGGTCTAGAGATGAAGTGATTACTCTGAAAGGCTGAAGTGGGACAGAAAGGGTTTGGCAGATCTTTATAGAGGGATGAAGGAGGCAGGAGTGTTGAAGTGGCACATATAAGTCAAAGGATAAAGGGAACTGAGAGGAAGTTTGAAGCTCATGAGGAGAAACACCGTGCCCCTGAATCACCACTCCCCAGAATCAGACACACAGAGGTGTCAGCAGTGGAAAAGTTATAGAATGGCCTCCCTCAGCATCCACTCGCCCATGTTGATGGGCACAGTGGTACATTGTGATGTCTAAGCCCCCCAAGATGCTATTGGCTGGGGTGGTGCCTCACTGACCAATCAGATTGAAGGGTGTGGCTCCTCATTGTCCTGAAAGGGTATAAATAGGGAGCTCAGAGGCAGAGGTTCTAGGTTAGGCCACTTCTTGGCATCATCATGACTAAGGTAACCAGGAAGCCACGGCAGTCCAGAAGAGTTCCAATGCGGTTTGCTTCCAGGATGAACGGAAAAAAGAAGACCCTTTGTCAACGGAGGTACAGAGGCAGTGTGAAAGTAAGATGATTCCAACTGAGCTGCCCATGTTCTCCATTGACTTTGCTGCCCAAAACCTCTACACAGCCCTTGCCTGGCACAAAAGCCCTCATTGGCCCACATCCCTTTTTCATGAAATCTCCCTTCCAACGCCGCTTTTTTCTTTCCTAAAAACTCATACCCTTGTCGTGTCTTTCCAGGCACGAAATATGACCATGAGGGTCAGAAGACCTCTACAAGGAACCTTGAGAAAGAAAATCCGATCATATGCCACTCAGTCGAAGAAGGTGAAGAAAACAAGAACACCAAACTGTTTTTTCCGTTCCTGTGCACGTAAGAAACTGAATCAAAGCCGTAAAAGGTCCCAACGTATGAGGCGGAATCAAAGAAGGAGGCAGAATCCAAAGAGAAGATAAGCCCAGCTGCCCCAGAATAAGAGACCCTGGAGCAGTCCAACCTGGGCAGCCAGTAACTGAATCGAAAAGGTCAGACAGTTTAGAACTGGGTCTCCAGAGGTCTGCTTTGTTAGAAATGGCCAACCAAGAAAAGACTCTCACACTAACATCATCAAGTGATGGCTGCAATTACAATAAACATCAAATGGTAAAAAGATGATATTTGTGTGTGTGTGTGAATTTTCTGATGGAAGGGAGGGAACGAAGAGAAGAGGTGGGCACTGGAGATGGGAGGGATATGGGGTCCCGAGAGGTTGGGGAACAGACCCTCGGGTCCCCAGTTAGCCAGAGAGTAGAGGTCTGGATTGGGTCAGGAGTCTGCACTGAAGATGGATAACCCTGCTTAACACTTGATTTCAAGGGCAAGGAGGAGTGGTATGGTGTTACTGCCTTTGTTTGGGGTGTGGAATGACATTAGGGTCTAGATTGCCAGACCCAGAGAGGAAGAGGTTGTCACATGGGGGTGGTGAGTGTGAAACTCCCCCTGAGACAGGTGGGCAGAAATCACCTCCTGGCCACCTACCTCATAAAAGGGACTGTTGCATCACTCGCCTATGCTGTCAGCTAAAGGTGCTCAGAAGGCACAAAGTGCTGATACATCTAAAACCCACAAATTCCACACCCAGGGAGTAAAATAATGTTTGGAGGGAACAAACCAAATAATGATTAGGACACCTTTCTGCTAAGGAAAATTAGGGAGCAGTGTATTCCCAAAGGAAGAGCAGTGGTGGTGGTCCAATCCCAGTGCAAATTACAAACAGGATCACCACCCACAGAGAATTTTTTTTTTTTTTTTCGGGCGGCCCTATGCCGCTTGTGGAAGCATGGTTCCCTGAACAGCGATTGAACCCGTGCCCTTCTAGTGAAAGCACGGAGTCCTAACCACTGGACGGTCATGGAAGTCTGTACAGAGAATTTTTCCATAAGTACTAACATAAGACTGAGTAAAAGCTGGTCTTGTAATTATCACCATAGCCTAGGATTTCCAAATAACTACAGTCGAAAAACATTCTTGCCCAATAAAGTCTTTTGTTAGTCCAAATTCTACAAGTTTCTCACGGTTTAAAAGAAAGAGTCTGAAATATTTAATTTGGTGTTACCCTTCATTTTGAAATGTTTTAAAAGGTCCAAGGAATAGTCAATCAAATATGGAGATACGTAAGGCAGTCTCTGACCGTAAGTATCCTGCGTGCCTTCACAGAACTTTTGAGAAACAACTATAAACACAGAGTTTCGCCGTGGGCATCAAAAGAGTTGAGTTCAAATTTTAACTCAGTGATATGTTATCTTTGATCTGGACTGCAGCTCCCTAATTAAATCTTTCTGGCACTCTACCTCCTGGGAGACCCCATTGATGATTCCCAGTCAGTCACTGAATGTGATTTAAAATCAATCAAAGTGAAAGACCCCCTGGCTGTGCTGTCCTTTCTTTATTCTTTGCTTTTTTTCAGTTCTTTTTTTCTAAATTCATTTATTTTGATTTGAGGCCAATTACGTTACAATATCGTAGTGGTTTTTGCCATACATTGACATGAATCAGCCATGGGTGTCCATGGGGTCCACATCCTGAACCTCCCCTCGCACCTCCCTCCCCATCCCATCCCTCAGGGTCATCCCAGTGCACCAGCCCTGAGCACCTAGTCTCATGCATCAAACCTGCACTGGTGATCTGATTCACATATAATAATATACATGTTTCAATGCTATTCTCTCAAATCACCCTACCCTCGCCTTCTCCCACGGAGTCCAAAAGACTGTTCTATACATCTGTGTCTCTTTTGCTTTCTCGCATATAGGGTCATCATTGCCATCTTTCTGAATTCCATGTATACGTGTTAGCGTAGTGTACTGGTGTTTTTCTTTCTGACTTCCCTCACTCTGTATAATAGACTCCAGGTTCATCCACCTCATTAGAACTGATTCAAACGGATTCTTTATAATGGATGAGTAATATTCCATTGTGTATATGTACAACAGCTTTCTTATCCTTGAGTCAGCTGATGGCCTTAGTGAGGGCTATGGAGTGCTACAACATTTAGTCCCCAGTGTATTCCCTGGGCCCTCCAGCTCACCCACTGGCCCAAGTCTGCATGAGCTCCAGGGCCTCCAGAAGAAGGCCTGAATCTGCCTCTTATCTCTGTCTCCTCCTGATGACCAGCACACCACCCTGGACTTAATCACATTCGCAATGGCCCCCTCATTGATAGTAAGTGACCTGTGGGCAGGGCCCACTGTGGTGCTGACCATCAGCTAAGCAGGACAACTAAGGGTCACTCATTGACAGTTGGCTGCTTGTGAATGTGGCCCTCTGAGGCACCAAGCAATGTTTGAGCAACACCTGTTGCCTAGGGGCAGGGTGGGTTGAAATGAAGCCCACCATTGGCTACCTGTTAAGGGCTGTGCTCATCCTGCTCTGTTACACTGTAAAGAGAATAAGAATCCCTGTGAATTTAAGGTTTGTCAAAGTAGTTTTCAGGGTGGGCTGGACTTCACATTCTGGTTGGCTTTGAACTACTTACACGATATGCTGAGCATGTGATCAAGTGGCAGCTGTTGGAGGGGCATAGAGATGACAGCACTGGTGACAGGTATGCCTGGGAATATAATGAAAAGTATGATATGCAAAAGTTAAATAATTATGTGAAATCAAAATCTGAGGTTGGAAATGAGTCAATCACAAAGATTCCAGCACACTGGACCCAAAGTGTCCTTATGTAACAGAGCACAGCCCTTCGCAGGTAGCCATTGCTGTGCCTTATTACTCTGCATCCTGTTACTAGGCAACAGGAGTAGCTCAGCCATTGGTCCGTGCCTCACTGGCCCCACCCACAAGCAGCCAACTATCATTGAGCTACCTATAGGTACTTGTCCTGCTCAGCTATTGGTCAGCACTGCAATGGGCCCTACCTACTGATAACTGGCAAGGAGGGATAACTGGGGAAATGATTTAGTCAAGACTCAGTCGTACACTGGTGAACTGACTTTTGACTTTGAGCACCTTCCTTAAAAAAAAAAAAATAATAATAATAATAAACAGGAATGTATTTCCGGTAGATGGGGCAAGTTGAGTTTCCTTGCTCAATATGAGAGTTGAAGTATCCCAAAAACATTTAGTGGAGGAGACATTTAAAACTGTCTTTGTTCTGATGTGTAATCTTATGTAGACTGAGTATTAAACTTTGGGCAACAGACTGAGCATTCACCACGTCTGGGGGTCGTTAAAGCTCATCGCAGTAGATAAAACACCCAACGTGTTCTTTATTACCTTTTTCCACCTCAAGTGCTTGCTCTTAAGTTCCTTAAGGCCCTCAAGAACCCCCAAGAGGCAGAAGGTGGTCTAGAGATGAAGTGATTACTCTGAAAGGCTGAAGTGGGACAGAAAGGGTTTGGCAGATCTTTATAGAGGGATGAAGGAGGCAGGAGTGTTGAAGTGGCACATATAAGTCAAAGGATAAAGGGAACTGAGAGGAAGTTTGAAGCTCATGAGGAGAAACACCGTGCCCCTGAATCACCACTCCCCAGAATCAGACACACAGAGGTGTCAGCAGTGGAAAAGTTATAGAATGGCCTCCCTCAGCATCCACTCGCCCATGTTGATGGGCACAGTGGTACATTGTGATGTCTAAGCCCCCCAAGATGCTATTGGCTGGGGTGGTGCCTCACTGACCAATCAGATTGAAGGGTGTGGCTCCTCATTGTCCTGAAAGGGTATAAATAGGGAGCTCAGAGGCAGAGGTTCTAGGTTAGGCCACTTCTTGGCATCATCATGACTAAGGTAACCAGGAAGCCACGGCAGTCCAGAAGAGTTCCAATGCGGTTTGCTTCCAGGATGAACGGAAAAAAGAAGACCCTTTGTCAACGGAGGTACAGAGGCAGTGTGAAAGTAAGATGATTCCAACTGAGCTGCCCATGTTCTCCATTGACTTTGCTGCCCAAAACCTCTACACAGCCCTTGCCTGGCACAAAAGCCCTCATTGGCCCACATCCCTTTTTCATGAAATCTCCCTTCCAACGCCGCTTTTTTCTTTCCTAAAAACTCATACCCTTGTCGTGTCTTTCCAGGCACGAAATATGACCATGAGGGTCAGAAGACCTCTACAAGGAACCTTGAGAAAGAAAATCCGATCATATGCCACTCAGTCGAAGAAGGTGAAGAAAACAAGAACACCAAACTGTTTTTTCCGTTCCTGTGCACGTAAGAAACTGAATCAAAGCCGTAAAAGGTCCCAACGTATGAGGCGGAATCAAAGAAGGAGGCAGAATCCAAAGAGAAGATAAGCCCAGCCGCCCCAGAATAAGAGACCCTGGAGCAGTCCAACCTGGGCAGCCAGTAACTGAATCGAAAAGGTCAGACAATTTAGAACTGGGTCTCCAGAGGTCTGCTTTGTTAGAAATGGCCAACCAAGAAAAGACTCTCACACTAACATCATCAAGTGATGGCTGCAATTACAATAAACATCAAATGGTAAAAAGATGATATTTGTGTGTGTGTGTGAATTTTCTGATGGAAGGGAGGGAACGAAGGGAAGAGGTGGGCACTGGAGATGGGAGGGATATGGGGTCCCGAGAGGTTGGGGAACAGACCCTCGGGTCCCCAGTTAGCCAGAGAGTAGAGGTCTGGATTGGATCAGGAGTCTGCACTGAAGATGGATAACCCTGCTTAACACTTGATTTCAAGGGCAAGGAGGAGTGGTTTGGTGTTACTGCCTTTGTTTGGGGTGTGGAATGACATTAGGGTCTAGATTGCCAGACCCAGAGAGGAAGAGGTTGTCACATGGGGGTGGTGAGTGTGAAACTCCCCCTGAGACAGGTGGGCAGAAATCACCTCCTGGCCACCTACCTCATAAAAGGGACTGTTGCATCACTCGCCTATGCTGTCAGCTAAAGGTGCTCAGAAGGCACAAAGTGCTGATACATCTAAAACCCACAAATTCCACACCCAGGGAGTAAAATAATGTTTGGAGGGAACAAACCAAATAATGATTAGGACACCTTTCTGCTAAGGAAAATTAGGGAGCAGTGTATTCCCAAAGGAAGAGCAGGGGTGGTGGCCCAATCCCAGTGCAAATTACAAACAGGATCACCACCCACAGAGAATTTTTTTTTTTTTTCGGGCGGCCCTATGCCGCTTGTGGAAGCATGGTTCCCTGAACAGCGATTGAACCTGTGCCCTTCTAGTGAAAGCACGGAGTCCTAACCACTGGACGGTCATGGAAGTCTGTACAGAGAATTTTTCCATAAGTACTAACATAAGACTGAGGAAAAGCTGGTCTTGTAATTATCACCATAGCCTAGGATTTCCAAATAACTACAGTCGAAAAACATTCTTGCCCAATAAAGTCTTTTGTTAGTCCAAATTCTACAAGTTTCTCACGGTTTAAAAGAAAGAGTCTGAAATATTTAATTTGGTGTTACCCTTCATTTTGAAATGTTTTAAAAGGTCCAAGGAATAGTCAATCAAAGATGGAGATACATAAGGCAGTCTCTGACCATAAGTATCCTGCGTGCCTTCACAAAACTTTTGAGAAACAACTAAAACACAGAGTTTCGCCGTGGGCATCAAAAGAGTTGAGTTCAAATTTTAACTCAGTGATATGTTATCTTTGATCTGGACTGCAGCTCCCTAATTAAATCTTACTGGCACTCTACCTCCTGGGAGACCCCATTGATGATTCCCAGTCAGTCACTGAATGTGATTTAAAATCAATCAAAGTGAAAGACCCCCTGGCTGTGCTGTCCTTTCTTTATTCTTTGCTTTTTTTCAGTTCTTTTTTTCTAAATTCATTTATTTTGATTTGAGGCCAATTACGTTACAATATCGTAGTGGTTTTTGCCATACATTGACATGAATCAGCCATGGGTGTCCATGGGGTCCACATCCTGAACCTCCCCTCGCACCTCCCTCCCCATCCCATCCCTCAGGGTCATCCCAGTGCACCAGCCCTGAGCACCTAGTCTCATGCATCAAACCTGCACTGGTGATCTGTTTCACATATAATAATATACATGTTTCAATGCTATTCTCTCAAATCACCCTGCCCTCGCCTTCTCCCACGGAGTCCAAAAGACTGTTCTATACATCTGTGTCTCTTTTGCTTTCTCGCATATAGGGTCATCATTGCCATCTTTCTGAATTCCATGTATACGTGTTAGTGTGGTGTACTGGTGTTTTTCTTTCTGACTTCCTTCACTCTGTATAATAGGCTCCAGGTTCATCCACCTCATTAGAACTGATTCAAACGGATTCTTTTTAATGGATGAGTAATATTCCATTGTGTATATGTACAACAGCTTTCTTATCCTTGAGTCAGCTGATGGCCTTAGTGAGGGCTATGGAGTGCTACAACATTTAGTCCCCAGTGTATTCCCTGGGCCCTCCAGCTCACCCACTGGCCCAAGTCTGCGTGAGCTCCAGGGCCTCCAGAAGAAGGCCTGAACCTGCCTCTTATCTCTGTCTCCTCCTGATGACCAGCACACCACCCTGGACTTAATCACATTCGCAGTGGCCCCCTCATTGATAGTAAGTGACCTGTGGGCAGGGCCCACTGTGGTGCTGACCATCAGCTAAGCAGGACAACTAAGGGTCACTCATTGACAGTTGGCTGCTTGTGAATGTGGCCCTCTGAGGCACCAAGCAATGTTTGAGCAACACCTGTTGCCTAGGGGCTGGGTGGGTTGAAATGAAGCACACCATTGGCTACCTGTTAAGGGCTGTGCTCATCCTGCTCTGTTACACTGTAAAGAGAATAAGAATCCCTGTGAATTTAAGGTTTGTCAAAGTAGTTTTCAGGGTGGGCTGGACTTCACATTCTGGTTGGCTTTGAACTACTTACACGATATGCTGAGCATGTGATCAAGTGGCAGCTGTTGGAGGGGCATAGAGATGACAGCACTGGTGACAGGTATGCCTGGGAATATAATGAAAAGTATGATATGCAAAAGTTAAATAATTATGTGAAATCAAAATCTGAGGTTGGAAATGAGTCAATCACAAAGATTCCAGCACACTGGACCCAAAGTGTCCTTATGTAACAGAGCACAGCCCTTCGCAGGTAGCCATTGCTGTGCCTTATTACTCTGCATCCTGTTACTAGGCAACAGGAGTAGCTCAGCCATTGGTCCGTGCCTCACTGGCCCCACCCACAAGCAGCCAACTATCACTGAGCTACCTATAGGTACTTGTCCTGCTCAGCTATTGGTCAGCACTGCAATGGGCCCTACCTACTGATAACTGGCAAGGAGGGATAACTGGGGAAATGATTTAGTCAAGACTCAGTCGTACACTGGTGAACTGACTTTTGACTTTGAGCACTTTCCTTAAAAAAAAAAAAATAATAATAATAATAAACAGGAATGTATTTCCGGTAGATGGGGCAAGTTGAGTTTCCTTGCTCAATATGAGAGTTGAAGTATCCCAAAAACATTTACTGGAGGAGACATTTAAAACTGTCTTTGTTCTGATGTGTAATCTTATGTAGACTGAGTATTAAACTTTAGGCAACAGACTGAGCATTCACCACGTCTGGGGGTCGTTAAAGCTCATCGCAGTAGATAAAACACCCAACGTGTTCTTTATTACCTTTTTCCACCTCAAGTGCTTGCTCTTAAGTTCCTTAAGGCCCTCAAGAACCCCCAAGAGGCAGAAGGTGGTCTAGAGATGAAGTGATTACTCTGAAAGGCTGAAGTGGGACAGAAAGGGTTTGGCAGATCTTTATAGAGGGATGAAGGAGGCAGGAGTGTTGAAGTGGCACATATAAGTCAAAGGATAAAGGGAACTGAGAGGAAGTTTGTAGCTCATGAGGAGAAACACCGTGCCCCTGAATCACCACTCCCCAGAATCAGACACACAGAGGTGTCAGCAGTGGAAAAGTTATAGAATGGCCTCCCTCAGCATCCACTCGCCCATGTTGATGGGCACAGTGGTACATTGTGATGTCTAAGCCCCCCAAGATGCTATTGGCTGGGGTGGTGCCTCACTGACCAATCAGATTGAAGGGTGTGGCTCCTCATTGTCCTGAAAGGGTATAAATAGGGAGCTCAGAGGCAGAGGTTCTAGGTTAGGCCACTTCTTGGCATCATCATGACTAAGGTAACCAGGAAGCCACGGCAGTCCAGAAGAGTTCCAATGCGGTTTGCTTCCAGGATGAACGGAAAAAAGAAGACCCTTTGTCAACGGAGGTACAGAGGCAGTGTGAAAGTAAGATGATTCCAACTGAGCTGCCCATGTTCTCCATTGACTTTGCTGCCCAAAACCTCTACACAGCCCTTGCCTGGCACAAAAGCCCTCATTGGCCCACATCCCTTTTTCATGAAATCTCCCTTCCAACGCCGCTTTTTTCTTTCCTAAAAACTCATACCCTTGTCGTGTCTTTCCAGGCACGAAATATGACCATGAGGGTCAGAAGACCTCTACAAGGAACCTTGAGAAAGAAAATCCGATCATATGCCACTCAGTCGAAGAAGGTGAAGAAAACAAGAACACCAAACTGTTTTTTCCGTTCCTGTGCACGTAAGAAACTGAATCAAAGCCGTAAAAGGTCCCAACGTATGAGGCGGAATCAAAGAAGGAGGCAGAATCCAAAGAGAAGATAAGCCCAGCCGCCCCAGAATAAGAGACCCTGGAGCAGTCCAACCTGGGCAGCCAGTAACTGAATCGAAAAGGTCAGACAATTTAGAACTGGGTCTCCAGAGGTCTGCTTTGTTAGAAATGGCCAACCAAGAAAAGACTCTCACACTAACATCATCAAGTGATGGCTGCAATTACAATAAACATCAAATGGTAAAAAGATGATATTTATGTGTGTGTGAGAATTTTCTGATGGAAGGGAGGGAACGAAGGGAAGAGGTGGGCACTGGAGATGGGAGGGATATGGGGTCCCGAGAGGTTGGGGAACAGACCCTCGGGTCCCCAGTTAGCCAGAGAGTAGAGGTCTGGATTGGGTCAGGAGTCTGCACTGAAGATGGATAACCCTGCTTAACACTTGATTTCAAGGGCAAGGAGGAGTGGTTTGGTGTTACTGCCTTTGTTTGGGGTGTGGAATGACATTAGGGTCTAGATTGCCAGACCCAGAGAGGAAGAGGTTGTCACATGGGGGTGGTGAGTGTGAAACTCCCCCTGAGACAGGTGGGCAGAAATCACCTCCTGGCCACCTACCTCATAAAAGGGACTGTTGCATCACTCGCCTATGCTGTCAGCTAAAGGTGCTCAGAAGGCACAAAGTGCTGATACATCTAAAACCCACAAATTCCACACCCAGGGAGTAAAATAATGTTTGGAGGGAACAAACCAAATAATGATTAGGACACCTTTCTGCTAAGGAAAATTAGGGAGCAGTGTATTCCCAAAGGAAGAGCAGGGGTGGTGGCCCAATCCCAGTGCAAATTACAAACAGGATCACCACCCACAGAGAATTTTTTTTTTTTCTTTCGGGCGGCCCTATGCCGCTTGTGGAAGCATGGTTCCCTGAACAGCGATTGAACCCGTGCCCTTCTAGTGAAAGCACGGAGTCCTAACCACTGGACGGTCATGGAAGTCTGTACAGAGAATTTTTCCATAAGTACTAACATAAGACTGAGTAAAAGCTGGTCTTGTAATTATCACCATAGCCTAGGATTTCCAAATAACTACAGTCGAAAAACATTCTTGCCCAATAAAGTCTTTTGTTAGTCCAAATTCTACAAGTTTCTCACGGTTTAAAAGAAAGAGTATGAAATATTTAATTTGGTGTTACCCTTCATTTTGAAATGTTTTAAAAGGTCCAAGGAATAGTCAATCAAATATGGAGATACATAAGGCAGTCTCTGACCATAAGTATCCTGCGTGCCTTCACAAAACTTTTGAGAAACAACTAAAACACAGAGTTTCGCCGTGGGCATCAAAAGAGTTGAGTTCAAATTTTAACTCAGTGATATGTTATCTTTGATCTGGACTGCAGCTCCCTAATTAAATCTTTCTGGCACTCTACCTCCTGGGAGACCCCATTGATGATTCCCAGTCAGTCACTGAATGTGATTTAAAATCAATCAAAGTGAAAGACCCCCTGGCTGTGCTGTCCTTTCTTTATTCTTTGCTTTTTTTCAGTTCTTTTTTTCTAAATTCATTTATTTTGATTTGAGGCCAATTACGTTACAATATCGTAGTGGTTTTTGCCATACATTGACATGAATCAGCCATGGGTGTCCATGGGGTCCACATCCTGAACCTCCCCTCGCACCTCCCTCCCCATCCCATCCCTCAGGGTCATCCCAGTGCACCAGCCCTGAGCACCTAGTCTCGTGCATCAAACCTGCACTGGTGATCTGTTTCACATATAATAATATACATGTTTCCATGCTATTCTCTCAAATCACCCTGCCCTCGCCTTCTCCCACGGAGTCCAAAAGACTGTTCTATACATCTGTGTCTCTTTTGCTTTCTCGCATATAGGGTCATCATTGCCATCTTTCTGAATTCCATGTATACGTGTTAGTGTAGTGTACTGGTGTTTTTCTTTCTGACTTCCTTCACTCTGTATAATAGGCTCCAGGTTCATCCACCTCATTAGAACTGATTCAAACGGATTCTTTTTAATGGATGAGTAATATTCCATTGTGTATATGTACAACAGCTTTCTTATCCTTGAGTCAGCTGATGGCCTTAGTGAGGGCTATGGAGTGCTACAACATTTAGTCCCCAGTGTATTCCCTGGGCCCTCCAGCTCACCCACTGGCCCAAGTCTGCGTGAGCTCCAGGGCCTCCAGAAGAAGGCCTGAATCTGCCTCTTATCTCTGTCTCCTCCTGATGACCAGCACACCACCCTGGACTTAATCACATTCGCAATGGCCCCCTCATTGATAGTAAGTGACCTGTGGGCAGGGCCCACTGTGGTGCTGACCATCAGCTAAGCAGGACAACTAAGGGTCACTCATTGACAGTTGGCTGCTTGTGAATGTGGCCCTCTGAGGCACCAAGCAATGTTTGAGCAACACCTGTTGCCTAGGGGCAGGGTGGGTTGAAATGAAGCACACCATTGGCTACCTGTTAAGGGCTGTGCTCATCCTGCTCTGTTACACTGTAAAGAGAATAAGAATCCCTGTGAATTTAAGGTTTGTCAAAGTAGTTTTCAGGGTGGGCTGGACTTCACATTCTGGTTGGCTTTGAACTACTTACACGATATGCTGAGCATGTGATCAAGTGGCAGCTGTTGGAGGGGCATAGAGATGACAGCACTGGTGACAGGTATGCCTGGGAATATAATGAAAAGTATGATATGCAAAAGTTAAATAATTATGTGAAATCAAAATCTGAGGTTGGAAATGAGTCAATCACAAAGATTCCAGCACACTGGACCCAAAGTGTCCTTATGTAACAGAGCACAGCCCTTCGCAGGTAGCCATTGCTGTGCCTTATTACTCTGCATCCTGTTACTAGGCAACAGGAGTAGCTCAGCCATTGGTCCGTGCCTCACTGGCCCCACCCACAAGCAGCCAACTATCACTGAGCTACCTATAGGTACTTGTCCTGCTCAGCTATTGGTCAGCACTGCAATGGGCCCTACCTACTGATAACAGTCAAGGAGGGATAACTGGGGAGATGATTTAGTCAAGACTCAGTCGTACACTGGTGAACTGACTTTTGACTTTGAGCACCTTCCTTAAAAAATAATAATAATAATAATAATAATAATAATAAACAGGAATGTATTTCCGGTAGATGGGGCAAGTTGAGTTTCCTTGCTCAATATGAGAGTTGAAGTATCCCAAAAACATTTAGTGGAGGAGACATTTAAAACTGTCTTTGTTCTGATGTGTAATCTTATGTAGACTGTGTATTAAACTTTGGGCAACAGACTGAGCATTCACCAAGTCTGGGGGTCGTTAAAGCTCATCGCAGTAGATAAAACACCCAACGTGTTCTTTATTAGCTTTTTCCACCTCAAGTGCTTGCTCTTAAGTTCCTTAAGGCCCTCAGGAACCCCCAAGAGGCAGAAGGTGGTCTAGAGATGAAGTGATTACTCTGAAAGGCTGAAGTGGGACAGAAAGGGTTTGGCAGATCTTTATAGAGGGATGAAGGAGGCAGGAGTGTTGAAATGGCACATATAAGTCAAAGGATAAAGGGAACTGAAAGGAAGTTTGAAGCTCATGAGGAGAAACACCGTGCCCCTGAATCACCACTCCCCAGAATCAGACACACAGAGGTGTCAGCAGTGGAAAAGTTATAGAATGGCCTCCCTCAGCATCCACTCGCCCATGTTGATGGGCACAGTGGTACATTGTGATGTCTAAGCCCCCCAAGATGCTATTGGCTGGGGTGGTGCCTCACTGACCAGTCAGATTGAAGGGTGTGGCTCCTCATTGTCCTGAAAGGGTATAAATAGGGAGCTCTGAGGCAGAGGTTCTAGGTAAGGCCACTTCTTGGCATCATCATGACTAAGATAACCAGG
Organism: Bos grunniens; assembly: GCF_055505025.1. NCBI lineage: Eukaryota > Metazoa > Chordata > Mammalia > Artiodactyla > Bovidae > Bos > Bos grunniens. The sequence goes on along the minus strand of NC_141194.1, from coordinate 116,477,354 downwards.
AAGCCACGGCAGTCCAGAAGAGTTCCAATGCGGTTTGCTTCCAGGATGAACGGAAAAAAGAAGACCCTTTGTCAACGGAGGTACAGAGGCAGTGTGAAAGTAAGATGATTCCAACTGAGCTGCCCATGTTCTCCATTGACTTTGCTGCCCAAAACCTCTACACAGCCCTTGCCTGGCACAAAAGCCCTCATTTGCCCACATCACCTTTTCATGAAATCTCCCTTCCAACGCCGCTTTTTTCTTTCCTAAAAACTACTACCCTTGTCGTGTCTTTCCAGGCACGAAATATGACCATGAGGGTCAGAAGACCTCTACAAGGAACCTTGAGAAAGAAAATCCGATCATATGCCACTCAGTCGAAGAAGGTGAAGAAAACAAGAACACCAAACTGTTTTTTCCGTTCCTGTGCACGTAAGAAACTGAATCAAAGCCGTAAAAGGTCCCAACGTATGAGGCGGAATCAAAGAAGGAGGCAGAATCCAAAGAGAAGATAAGCCCAGCCGCCCCAGAATAAGAGACCCTGGAGCAGTCCAACCTGGGCAGCCAGTAACTGAATCGAAAAGGTCAGACAATTTAGAACTGGGTCTCCAGAGGTCTGCTTTGTTAGAAATGGCCAACCAAGAAAAGACTCTCACACTAACATCATCAAGTGATGGCTGCAATTACAATAAACATCAAATGGTAAAAAGATGATATTTGTGTGTGTGTGTGAATTTTCTGATGGAAGGGAGGGAACGAAGAGAAGAGGTGGGCACTGGAGATGGGAGGGATATGGGGTCCCGAGAGGTTGGGGAACAGACCCTCGGGTCCCCAGTTAGCCAGAGAGTAGAGGTCTGGATTGGGTCAGGAGTCTGCACTGAAGATGGATAACCCTGCTTAACACTTGATTTCAAGGGCAAGGAGGAGTGGTATGGTGTTACTGCCTTTGTTTGGGGTGTGGAATGACATTAGGGTCTAGATTGCCAGACCCAGAGAGGAAGAGGTTGTCACATGGGGGTGGTGAGTGTGAAACTGCCCCTGAGACAGGTGGGCAGAAATCACCTCCTGGCCACCTACCTCATAAAAGGGACTGTTGCATCACTCGCCTATGCTGTCAGCTAAAGGTGCTCAGAAGGCACAAAGTGCTGATACATCTAAAACCCACAAATTCCACACCCAGGGAGTAAAATAATGTTTGGAGGGAACAAACCAAATAATGATTAGGACACCTTTCTGCTAAGGAAAATTAGGGAGCAGTGTATTCCCAAAGGAAGAGCAGGGGTGGTGGCCCAATCCCAGTGCAAATTACAAACAGGATCACCACCCACAGAGAATTTTTTTTTTTTTTTTCGGGCAGCCCTATGCCGCTTGTGGAAGCATGGTTCCCTGAACAGCGATTGAACCCGTGCCCTTCTAGTGAAAGCACGGAGTCCTAACCACTGGACGGTCATGGAAGTCTGTACAGAGAATTTTTCCATAAGTACTAACATAAGACTGAGTAAAAGCTGGTCTTGTAATTATCACCATAGCCTAGGATTTCCAAATAACTACAGTCGAAAAACATTCTTGCCCAATAAAGTCTTTTGTTAGTCCAAATTCTACAAGTTTCTCACGGTTTAAAAGAAAGAGTATGAAATATTTAATTTGGTGTTACCCTTCATTTTGAAATGTTTTAAAAGGTCCAAGGAATAGTCAATCAAATATGGAGATACATAAGGCAGTCTCTGACCGTAAGTATCCTGCGTGCCTTCACAAAACTTTTGAGAAACAACTAAAACACAGAGTTTCGCCGTGGGCATCAAAAGAGTTGAGTTCAAATTTTAACTCAGTGATATGTTATCTTTTATCTGGACTGCAGCTCCCTAATTAAATCTTACTGGCACTCTACCTCCTGGGAGACCCCATTGATGATTCCCAGTCAGTCACTGAATGTGATTTAAAATCAATCAAAGTGAAAGACCCCCTGGCTGTGCTGTCCTTTCTTTATTCTTTGCTTTTTTTCAGTTCTTTTTTTCTAAATTCATTTATTTTGATTTGAGGCCAATTACGTTACAATATCGTAGTGGTTTTTGCCATACATTGACATGAATCAGCCATGGGTGTCCATGGGGTCCACATCCTGAACCTCCCCTCGCACCTCCCTCCCCATCCCATCCCTCAGGGTCATCCCAGTGCACCAGCCCTGAGCACCTAGTCTCATGCATCAAACCTGCACTGGTGATCTGTTTCACATATAATAATATACATGTTTCAATGCTATTCTCTCAAATCACCCTGCCCTCGCCTTCTCCCACGGAGTCCAAAAGACTGTTCTATACATCTGTGTCTCTTTTGCTTTCTCGCATATAGGGTCATCATTGCCATCTTTCTGAATTCCATGTATACGTGTTAGTGTGGTGTACTGGTGTTTTTCTTTCTGACTTCCTTCACTCTGTATAATAGGCTCCAGGTTCATCCACCTCATTAGAACTGATTCAAACGGATTCTTTATAATGGATGAGTATTATTCCATTGTGTATATGTACAACAGCTTTCTTATCCTTGAGTCAGCTGATGGCCTTAGTGAGGGCTATGGAGTGCTACAACATTTAGTCCCCAGTGTATTCCCTGGGCCCTCCAGCTCACCCACTGGCCCAAGTCTGCGTGAGCTCCAGGGCCTCCAGAAGAAGGCCTGAACCTGCCTCTTATCTCTGTCTCCTCCTGATGACCAGCACACCACCCTGGACTTAATCACATTCGCAGTGGCCCCCTCATTGATAGTAAGTGACCTGTGGGCAGGGCCCACTGTGGTGCTGACCATCAGCTAAGCAGGACAACTAAGGGTCACTCATTGACAGTTGGCTGCTTGTGAATGTGGCCCTCTGAGGCACCAAGCAATGTTTGAGCAACACCTGTTGCCTAGGGGCAGGGTGGGTTGAAATGAAGCACACCATTGGCTACCTGTTAAGGGCTGTGCTCATCCTGCTCTGTTACACTGTAAAGAGAATAAGAATCCCTGTGAATTTAAGGTTTGTCAAAGTAGTTTTCAGGGTGGGCTGGACTTCACATTCTGGTTGGCTTTGAACTACTTACACGATATGCTGAGCATGTGATCAAGTGGCAGCTGTTGGAGGGGCATAGAGATGACAGCACTGGTGACAGGTATGCCTGGGAATATAATGAAAAGTATGATATGCAAAAGTTAAATAATTATGTGAAATCAAAATCTGAGGTTGGAAATGAGTCAATCACAAAGATTCCAGCACACTGGACCCAAAGTGTCCTTATGTAACAGAGCACAGCCCTTCGCAGGTAGCCATTGCTGTGCCTTATTACTCTGCATCCTGTTACTAGGCAACAGGAGTAGCTCAGCCATTGGTCCGTGCCTCACTGGCCCCACCCACAAGCAGCCAACTATCACTGAGCTACCTATAGGTACTTGTCCTGCTCAGCTATTGGTCAGCACTGCAATGGGCCCTACCTACTGATAACTGGCAAGGAGGGATAACTGGGGAAATGATTTAGTCAAGACTCAGTCGTACACTGGTGAACTGACTTTTGACTTTGAGCACTTTCCTTAAAAAAAAAAAAATAATAATAATAATAAACAGGAATGTATTTCCGGTAGATGGGGCAAGTTGAGTTTCCTTGCTCAATATGAGAGTTGAAGTATCCCAAAAACATTTACTGGAGGAGACATTTAAAACTGTCTTTGTTCTGATGTGTAATCTTATGTAGACTGAGTATTAAACTTTAGGCAACAGACTGAGCATTCACCACGTCTGGGGGTCGTTAAAGCTCATCGCAGTAGATAAAACACCCAACGTGTTCTTTATTACCTTTTTCCACCTCAAGTGCTTGCTCTTAAGTTCCTTAAGGCCCTCAAGAACCCCCAAGAGGCAGAAGGTGGTCTAGAGATGAAGTGATTACTCTGAAAGGCTGAAGTGGGACAGAAAGGGTTTGGCAGATCTTTATAGAGGGATGAAGGAGGCAGGAGTGTTGAAGTGGCACATATAAGTCAAAGGATAAAGGGAACTGAGAGGAAGTTTGTAGCTCATGAGGAGAAACACCGTGCCCCTGAATCACCACTCCCCAGAATCAGACACACAGAGGTGTCAGCAGTGGAAAAGTTATAGAATGGCCTCCCTCAGCATCCACTCGCCCATGTTGATGGGCACAGTGGTACATTGTGATGTCTAAGCCCCCCAAGATGCTATTGGCTGGGGTGGTGCCTCACTGACCAATCAGATTGAAGGGTGTGGCTCCTCATTGTCCTGAAAGGGTATAAATAGGGAGCTCAGAGGCAGAGGTTCTAGGTTAGGCCACTTCTTGGCATCATCATGACTAAGGTAACCAGGAAGCCACGGCAGTCCAGAAGAGTTCCAATGCGGTTTGCTTCCAGGATGAACGGAAAAAAGAAGACCCTTTGTCAACGGAGGTACAGAGGCAGTGTGAAAGTAAGATGATTCCAACTGAGCTGCCCATGTTCTCCATTGACTTTGCTGCCCAAAACCTCTACACAGCCCTTGCCTGGCACAAAAGCCCTCATTGGCCCACATCCCTTTTTCATGAAATCTCCCTTCCAACGCCGCTTTTTTCTTTCCTAAAAACTCATACCCTTGTCGTGTCTTTCCAGGCACGAAATATGACCATGAGGGTCAGAAGACCTCTACAAGGAACCTTGAGAAAGAAAATCCGATCATATGCCACTCAGTCGAAGAAGGTGAAGAAAACAAGAACACCAAACTGTTTTTTCCGTTCCTGTGCACGTAAGAAACTGAATCAAAGCCGTAAAAGGTCCCAACGTATGAGGCGGAATCAAAGAAGGAGGCAGAATCCAAAGAGAAGATAAGCCCAGCCGCCCCAGAATAAGAGACCCTGGAGCAGTCCAACCTGGGCAGCCAGTAACTGAATCGAAAAGGTCAGACAATTTAGAACTGGGTCTCCAGAGGTCTGCTTTGTTAGAAATGGCCAACCAAGAAAAGACTCTCACACTAACATCATCAAGTGATGGCTGCAATTACAATAAACATCAAATGGTAAAAAGATGATATTTGTGTGTGTGTGAGAATTTTCTGATGGAAGGGAGGGAACGAAGGGAAGAGGTGGGCACTGGAGATGGGAGGGATATGGGGTCCCGAGAGGTTGGGGAACAGACCCTCGGGTCCCCAGTTAGCCAGAGAGTAGAGGTCTGGATTGGGTCAGGAGTCTGCACTGAAGATGGATAACCCTGCTTAACACTTGATTTCAAGGGCAAGGAGGAGTGGTTTGGTGTTACTGCCTTTGTTTGGGGTGTGGAATGACATTAGGGTCTAGATTGCCAGACCCAGAGAGGAAGAGGTTGTCACATGGGGGTGGTGAGTGTGAAACTCCCCCTGAGACAGGTGGGCAGAAATCACCTCCTGGCCACCTACCTCATAAAAGGGACTGTTGCATCACTCGCCTATGCTGTCAGCTAAAGGTGCTCAGAAGGCACAAAGTGCTGATACATCTAAAACCCACAAATTCCACACCCAGGGAGTAAAATAATGTTTGGAGGGAACAAACCAAATAATGATTAGGACACCTTTCTGCTAAGGAAAATTAGGGAGCAGTGTATTCCCAAAGGAAGAGCAGGGGTGGTGGCCCAATCCCAGTGCAAATTACAAACAGGATCACCACCCACAGAGAATTTTTTTTTTTTTTTTCGGGCGGCCCTATGCCGCTTGTGGAAGCATGGTTCCCTGAACAGCGATTGAACCCGTGCCCTTCTAGTGAAAGCACGGAGTCCTAACCACTGGACGGTCATGGAAGTCTGTACAGAGAATTTTTCCATAAGTACTAACATAAGACTGAGTAAAAGCTGGTCTTGTAATTATCACCATAGCCTAGGATTTCCAAATAACTACAGTCGAAAAACATTCTTGCCCAATAAAGTCTTTTGTTAGTCCAAATTCTACAAGTTTCTCACGGTTTAAAAGAAAGAGTATGAAATATTTAATTTGGTGTTACCCTTCATTTTGAAATGTTTTAAAAGGTCCAAGGAATAGTCAATCAAATATGGAGATACATAAGGCAGTCTCTGACCATAAGTATCCTGCGTGCCTTCACAAAACTTTTGAGAAACAACTAAAACACAGAGTTTCGCCGTGGGCATCAAAAGAGTTGAGTTCAAATTTTAACTCAGTGATATGTTATCTTTGATCTGGACTGCAGCTCCCTAATTAAATCTTTCTGGCACTCTACCTCCTGGGAGACCCCATTGATGATTCCCAGTCAGTCACTGAATGTGATTTAAAATCAATCAAAGTGAAAGACCCCCTGACTGTGCTGTCCTTTCTTTATTCTTTGCTTTTTTTCAGTTCTTTTTTTCTAAATTCATTTATTTTGATTTGAGGCCAATTACGTTACAATATCGTAGTGGTTTTTGCCATACATTGACATGAATCAGCCATGGGTGTCCATGGGGTCCACAACCTGAACCTCCCTTCGCACCTCCCTCCCCATCCCATCCCTCAGGGTCATCCCAGTGCACCAGCCCTGAGCACCTAGTCTCGTGCATCAAACCTGCACTGGTGATCTGTTTCACATATAATAATATACATGTTTCCATGCTATTCTCTCAAATCACCCTGCCCTCGCCTTCTCCCACGGAGTCCAAAAGACTGTTCTATACATCTGTGTCTCTTTTGCTTTCTCGCATATAGGGTCATCATTGCCATCTTTCTGAATTCCATGTATACGTGTTAGTGTGGTGTACTGGTGTTTTTCTTTCTGACTTCCTTCACTCTGTATAATAGGCTCCAGGTTCATCCACCTCATTAGAACTGATTCAAACGGATTCTTTATAATGGATGAGTAATATTCCATTGTGTATATGTACAACAGCTTTCTTATCCTTGAGTCAGCTGATGGCCTTAGTGAGGGCTATGGAGTGCTACAACATTTAGTCCCCAGTGTATTCCCTGGGCCCTCCAGCTCACCCACTGGCCCAAGTCTGCGTGAGCTCCAGGGCCTCCAGAAGAAGGCCTGAACCTGCCTCTTATCTCTGTCTCCTCCTGATGACCAGCACACCACCCTGGACTTAATCACATTCGCAGTGGCCCCCTCATTGATAGTAAGTGACCTGTGGGCAGGGCCCACTGTGGTGCTGACCATCAGCTAAGCAGGACAACTAAGGGTCACTCATTGACAGTTGGCTGCTTGTGAATGTGGCCCTCTGAGGCACCAAGCAATGTTTGAGCAACACCTGTTGCCTAGGGGCAGGGTGGGTTGAAATGAAGCACACCATTGGCTACCTGTTAAGGGCTGTGCTCATCCTGCTCTGTTACACTGTAAAGAGAATAAGAATCCCTGTGAATTTAAGGTTTGTCAAAGTAGTTTTCAGGGTGGGCTGGACTTCACATTCTGGTTGGCTTTGAACTACTTACACGATATGCTGAGCATGTGATCAAGTGGCAGCTGTTGGAGGGGCATAGAGATGACAGCACTGGTGACAGGTATGCCTGGGAATATAATGAAAAGTATGATATGCAAAAGTTAAATAATTATGTGAAATCAAAATCTGAGGTTGGAAATGAGTCAATCACAAAGATTCCAGCACACTGGACCCAAAGTGTCCTTATGTAACAGAGCACAGCCCTTCGCAGGTAGCCATTGCTGTGCCTTATTACTCTGCATCCTGTTACTAGGCAACAGGAGTAGCTCAGCCATTGGTCCGTGCCTCACTGGCCCCACCCACAAGCAGCCAACTATCACTGAGCTACCTATAGGTACTTGTCCTGCTCAGCTATTGGTCAGCACTGCAATGGGCCCTACCTACTGATAACTGGCAAGGAGGGATAACTGGGGAAATGATTTAGTCAAGACTCAGTCGTACACTGGTGAACTGACTTTTGACTTTGAGCACTTTCCTTAAAAAAAAAAAAATAATAATAATAATAAACAGGAATGTATTTCCGGTAGATGGGGCAAGTTGAGTTTCCTTGCTCAATATGAGAGTTGAAGTATCCCAAAAACATTTACTGGAGGAGACATTTAAAACTGTCTTTGTTCTGATGTGTAATCTTATGTAGACTGAGTATTAAACTTTAGGCAACAGACTGAGCATTCACCACGTCTGGGGGTCGTTAAAGCTCATCGCAGTAGATAAAACACCCAACGTGTTCTTTATTACCTTTTTCCACCTCAAGTGCTTGCTCTTAAGTTCCTTAAGGCCCTCAAGAACCCCCAAGAGGCAGAAGGTGGTCTAGAGATGAAGTGATTACTCTGAAAGGCTGAAGTGGGACAGAAAGGGTTTGGCAGATCTTTATAGAGGGATGAAGGAGGCAGGAGTGTTGAAGTGGCACATATAAGTCAAAGGATAAAGGGAACTGAGAGGAAGTTTGTAGCTCATGAGGAGAAACACCGTGCCCCTGAATCACCACTCCCCAGAATCAGACACACAGAGGTGTCAGCAGTGGAAAAGTTATAGAATGGCCTCCCTCAGCATCCACTCGCCCATGTTGATGGGCACAGTGGTACATTGTGATGTCTAAGCCCCCCAAGATGCTATTGGCTGGGGTGGTGCCTCACTGACCAATCAGATTGAAGGGTGTGGCTCCTCATTGTCCTGAAAGGGTATAAATAGGGAGCTCAGAGGCAGAGGTTCTAGGTTAGGCCACTTCTTGGCATCATCATGACTAAGGTAACCAGGAAGCCACGGCAGTCCAGAAGAGTTCCAATGCGGTTTGCTTCCAGGATGAACGGAAAAAAGAAGACCCTTTGTCAACGGAGGTACAGAGGCAGTGTGAAAGTAAGATGATTCCAACTGAGCTGCCCATGTTCTCCATTGACTTTGCTGCCCAAAACCTCTACACAGCCCTTGCCTGGCACAAAAGCCCTCATTGGCCCACATCCCTTTTTCATGAAATCTCCCTTCCAACGCCGCTTTTTTCTTTCCTAAAAACTCATACCCTTGTCGTGTCTTTCCAGGCACGAAATATGACCATGAGGGTCAGAAGACCTCTACAAGGAACCTTGAGAAAGAAAATCCGATCATATGCCACTCAGTCGAAGAAGGTGAAGAAAACAAGAACACCAAACTGTTTTTTCCGTTCCTGTGCACGTAAGAAACTGAATCAAAGCCGTAAAAGGTCCCAACGTATGAGGCGGAATCAAAGAAGGAGGCAGAATCCAAAGAGAAGATAAGCCCAGCCGCCCCAGAATAAGAGACCCTGGAGCAGTCCAACCTGGGCAGCCAGTAACTGAATCGAAAAGGTCAGACAATTTAGAACTGGGTCTCCAGAGGTCTGCTTTGTTAGAAATGGCCAACCAAGAAAAGACTCTCACACTAACATCATCAAGTGATGGCTGCAATTACAATAAACATCAAATGGTAAAAAGATGATATTTGTGTGTGTGTGAGAATTTTCTGATGGAAGGGAGGGAACGAAGGGAAGAGGTGGGCACTGGAGATGGGAGGGATATGGGGTCCCGAGAGGTTGGGGAACAGACCCTCGGGTCCCCAGTTAGCCAGAGAGTAGAGGTCTGGATTGGGTCAGGAGTCTGCACTGAAGATGGATAACCCTGCTTAACACTTGATTTCAAGGGCAAGGAGGAGTGGTTTGGTGTTACTGCCTTTGTTTGGGGTGTGGAATGACATTAGGGTCTAGATTGCCAGACCCAGAGAGGAAGAGGTTGTCACATGGGGGTGGTGAGTGTGAAACTCCCCCTGAGACAGGTGGGCAGAAATCACCTCCTGGCCACCTACCTCATAAAAGGGACTGTTGCATCACTCGCCTATGCTGTCAGCTAAAGGTGCTCAGAAGGCACAAAGTGCTGATACATCTAAAACCCACAAATTCCACACCCAGGGAGTAAAATAATGTTTGGAGGGAACAAACCAAATAATGATTAGGACACCTTTCTGCTAAGGAAAATTAGGGAGCAGTGTATTCCCAAAGGAAGAGCAGGGGTGGTGGCCCAATCCCAGTGCAAATTACAAACAGGATCACCACCCACAGAGAATTTTTTTTTTTTTTTCGGGCGGCCCTATGCCGCTTGTGGAAGCATGGTTCCCTGAACAGCGATTGAACCCGTGCCCTTCTAGTGAAAGCACGGAGTCCTAACCACTGGACGGTCATGGAAGTCTGTACAGAGAATTTTTCCATAAGTACTAACATAAGACTGAGTAAAAGCTGGTCTTGTAATTATCACCATAGCCTAGGATTTCCAAATAACTACAGTCGAAAAACATTCTTGCCCAATAAAGTCTTTTGTTAGTCCAAATTCTACAAGTTTCTCACGGTTTAAAAGAAAGAGTCTGAAATATTTAATTTGGTGTTACCCTTCATTTTGAAATGTTTTAAAAGGTCCAAGGAATAGTCAATCAAATATGGAGATACATAAGGCAGTCTCTGACCATAAGTATCCTGCGTGCCTTCACAAAACTTTTGAGAAACAACTAAAACACAGAGTTTCGCCGTGGGCATCAAAAGAGTTGAGTTCAAATTTTAACTCAGTGATATGTTATCTTTGATCTGGACTGCAGCTCCCTAATTAAATCTTTCTGGCACTCTACCTCCTGGGAGACCCCATTGATGATTCCCAGTCAGTCACTGAATGTGATTTAAAATCAATCAAAGTGAAAGACCCCCTGGCTGTGCTGTCCTTTCTTTATTCTTTGCTTTTTTTCAGTTCTTTTTTTCTAAATTCATTTATTTTGATTTGAGGCCAATTACGTTACAATATCGTAGTGGTTTTTGCCATACATTGACATGAATCAGCCATGGGTGTCCATGGGGTCCACAACCTGAACCTCCCTTCGCACCTCCCTCCCCATCCCATCCCTCAGGGTCATCCCAGTGCACCAGCCCTGAGCACCTAGTCTCGTGCATCAAACCTGCACTGGTGATCTGTTTCACATATAATAATATACATGTTTCCATGCTATTCTCTCAAATCACCCTGCCCTCGCCTTCTCCCACGGAGTCCAAAAGACTGTTCTATACATCTGTGTCTCTTTTGCTTTCTCGCATATAGGGTCATCATTGCCATCTTTCTGAATTCCATGTATACGTGTTAGTGTGGTGTACTGGTGTTTTTCTTTCTGACTTCCTTCACTCTGTATAATAGGCTCCAGGTTCATCCACCTCATTAGAACTGATTCAAACGGATTCTTTATAATGGATGAGTAATATTCCATTGTGTATATGTACAACAGCTTTCTTATCCTTGAGTCAGCTGATGGCCTTAGTGAGGGCTATGGAGTGCTACAACATTTAGTCCCCAGTGTATTCCCTGGGCCCTCCAGCTCACCCACTGGCCCAAGTCTGCGTGAGCTCCAGGGCCTCCAGAAGAAGGCCTGAACCTGCCTCTTATCTCTGTCTCCTCCTGATGACCAGCACACCACCCTGGACTTAATCACATTCGCAGTGGCCCCCTCATTGATAGTAAGTGACCTGTGGGCAGGGCCCACTGTGGTGCTGACCATCAGCTAAGCAGGACAACTAAGGGTCACTCATTGACAGTTGGCTGCTTGTGAATGTGGCCCTCTGAGGCACCAAGCAATGTTTGAGCAACACCTGTTGCCTAGGGGCAGGGTGGGTTGAAATGAAGCACACCATTGGCTACCTGTTAAGGGCTGTGCTCATCCTGCTCTGTTACACTGTAAAGAGAATAAGAATCCCTGTGAATTTAAGGTTTGTCAAAGTAGTTTTCAGGGTGGGCTGGACTTCACATTCTGGTTGGCTTTGAACTACTTACACGATATGCTGAGCATGTGATCAAGTGGCAGCTGTTGGAGGGGCATAGAGATGACAGCACTGGTGACAGGTATGCCTGGGAATATAATGAAAAGTATGATATGCAAAAGTTAAATAATTATGTGAAATCAAAATCTGAGGTTGGAAATGAGTCAATCACAAAGATTCCAGCACACTGGACCCAAAGTGTCCTTATGTAACAGAGCACAGCCCTTCGCAGGTAGCCATTGCTGTGCCTTATTACTCTGCATCCTGTTACTAGGCAACAGGAGTAGCTCAGCCATTGGTCCGTGCCTCACTGGCCCCACCCACAAGCAGCCAACTATCACTGAGCTACCTATAGGTACTTGTCCTGCTCAGCTATTGGTCAGCACTGCAATGGGCCCTACCTACTGATAACTGGCAAGGAGGGATAACTGGGGAAATGATTTAGTCAAGACTCAGTCGTACACTGGTGAACTGACTTTTGACTTTGAGCACTTTCCTTAAAAAAAAAAAAATAATAATAATAATAAACAGGAATGTATTTCCGGTAGATGGGGCAAGTTGAGTTTCCTTGCTCAATATGAGAGTTGAAGTATCCCAAAAACATTTACTGGAGGAGACATTTAAAACTGTCTTTGTTCTGATGTGTAATCTTATGTAGACTGAGTATTAAACTTTAGGCAACAGACTGAGCATTCACCACGTCTGGGGGTCGTTAAAGCTCATCGCAGTAGATAAAACACCCAACGTGTTCTTTATTACCTTTTTCCACCTCAAGTGCTTGCTCTTAAGTTCCTTAAGGCCCTCAAGAACCCCCAAGAGGCAGAAGGTGGTCTAGAGATGAAGTGATTACTCTGAAAGGCTGAAGTGGGACAGAAAGGGTTTGGCAGATCTTTATAGAGGGATGAAGGAGGCAGGAGTGTTGAAGTGGCACATATAAGTCAAAGGATAAAGGGAACTGAGAGGAAGTTTGTAGCTCATGAGGAGAAACACCGTGCCCCTGAATCACCACTCCCCAGAATCAGACACACAGAGGTGTCAGCAGTGGAAAAGTTATAGAATGGCCTCCCTCAGCATCCACTCGCCCATGTTGATGGGCACAGTGGTACATTGTGATGTCTAAGCCCCCCAAGATGCTATTGGCTGGGGTGGTGCCTCACTGACCAATCAGATTGAAGGGTGTGGCTCCTCATTGTCCTGAAAGGGTATAAATAGGGAGCTCAGAGGCAGAGGTTCTAGGTTAGGCCACTTCTTGGCATCATCATGACTAAGGTAACCAGGAAGCCACGGCAGTCCAGAAGAGTTCCAATGCGGTTTGCTTCCAGGATGAACGGAAAAAAGAAGACCCTTTGTCAACGGAGGTACAGAGGCAGTGTGAAAGTAAGATGATTCCAACTGAGCTGCCCATGTTCTCCATTGACTTTGCTGCCCAAAACCTCTACACAGCCCTTGCCTGGCACAAAAGCCCTCATTGGCCCACATCCCTTTTTCATGAAATCTCCCTTCCAACGCCGCTTTTTTCTTTCCTAAAAACTCATACCCTTGTCGTGTCTTTCCAGGCACGAAATATGACCATGAGGGTCAGAAGACCTCTACAAGGAACCTTGAGAAAGAAAATCCGATCATATGCCACTCAGTCGAAGAAGGTGAAGAAAACAAGAACACCAAACTGTTTTTTCCGTTCCTGTGCACGTAAGAAACTGAATCAAAGCCGTAAAAGGTCCCAACGTATGAGGCGGAATCAAAGAAGGAGGCAGAATCCAAAGAGAAGATAAGCCCAGCCGCCCCAGAATAAGAGACCCTGGAGCAGTCCAACCTGGGCAGCCAGTAACTGAATCGAAAAGGTCAGACAATTTAGAACTGGGTCTCCAGAGGTCTGCTTTGTTAGAAATGGCCAACCAAGAAAAGACTCTCACACTAACATCATCAAGTGATGGCTGCAATTACAATAAACATCAAATGGTAAAAAGATGATATTTGTGTGTGTGTGAGAATTTTCTGATGGAAGGGAGGGAACGAAGGGAAGAGGTGGGCACTGGAGATGGGAGGGATATGGGGTCCCGAGAGGTTGGGGAACAGACCCTCGGGTCCCCAGTTAGCCAGAGAGTAGAGGTCTGGATTGGGTCAGGAGTCTGCACTGAAGATGGATAACCCTGCTTAACACTTGATTTCAAGGGCAAGGAGGAGTGGTTTGGTGTTACTGCCTTTGTTTGGGGTGTGGAATGACATTAGGGTCTAGATTGCCAGACCCAGAGAGGAAGAGGTTGTCACATGGGGGTGGTGAGTGTGAAACTCCCCCTGAGACAGGTGGGCAGAAATCACCTCCTGGCCACCTACCTCATAAAAGGGACTGTTGCATCACTCGCCTATGCTGTCAGCTAAAGGTGCTCAGAAGGCACAAAGTGCTGATACATCTAAAACCCACAAATTCCACACCCAGGGAGTAAAATAATGTTTGGAGGGAACAAACCAAATAATGATTAGGACACCTTTCTGCTAAGGAAAATTAGGGAGCAGTGTATTCCCAAAGGAAGAGCAGGGGTGGTGGCCCAATCCCAGTGCAAATTACAAACAGGATCACCACCCACAGAGAATTTTTTTTTTTTTTTCGGGCGGCCCTATGCCGCTTGTGGAAGCATGGTTCCCTGAACAGCGATTGAACCCGTGCCCTTCTAGTGAAAGCACGGAGTCCTAACCACTGGACGGTCATGGAAGTCTGTACAGAGAATTTTTCCATAAGTACTAACATAAGACTGAGTAAAAGCTGGTCTTGTAATTATCACCATAGCCTAGGATTTCCAAATAACTACAGTCGAAAAACATTCTTGCCCAATAAAGTCTTTTGTTAGTCCAAATTCTACAAGTTTCTCACGGTTTAAAAGAAAGAGTCTGAAATATTTAATTTGGTGTTACCCTTCATTTTGAAATGTTTTAAAAGGTCCAAGGAATAGTCAATCAAATATGGAGATACATAAGGCAGTCTCTGACCATAAGTATCCTGCGTGCCTTCACAAAACTTTTGAGAAACAACTAAAACACAGAGTTTCGCCGTGGGCATCAAAAGAGTTGAGTTCAAATTTTAACTCAGTGATATGTTATCTTTGATCTGGACTGCAGCTCCCTAATTAAATCTTTCTGGCACTCTACCTCCTGGGAGACCCCATTGATGATTCCCAGTCAGTCACTGAATGTGATTTAAAATCAATCAAAGTGAAAGACCCCCTGGCTGTGCTGTCCTTTCTTTATTCTTTGCTTTTTTTCAGTTCTTTTTTTCTAAATTCATTTATTTTGATTTGAGGCCAATTACGTTACAATATCGTAGTGGTTTTTGCCATACATTGACATGAATCAGCCATGGGTGTCCATGGGGTCCACATCCTGAACCTCCCCTCGCACCTCCCTCCCCATCCCATCCCTCAGGGTCATCCCAGTGCACCAGCCCTGAGCACCTAGTCTCATGCATCAAACCTGCACTGGTGATCTGTTTCACATATAATAATATACATGTTTCCATGCTATTCTCTCAAATCACCCTGCCCTCGCCTTCTCCCACGGAGTCCAAAAGACTGTTCTATACATCTGTGTCTCTTTTGCTTTCTCGCATATAGGGTCATCATTGCCATCTTTCTGAATTCCATGTATACGTGTTAGTGTAGTGTACTGGTGTTTTTCTTTCTGACTTCCTTCACTCTGTATAATAGGCTCCAGGTTCATCCACCTCATTAGAACTGATTCAAACGGATTCTTTATAATGGATGAGTATTATTCCATTGTGTATATGTACAAGAGCTTTCTTATCCTTGAGTCAGCTGATGGCCTTAGTGAGGGCTATGGAGTGCTACAACATTTAGTCCCCAGTGTATTCCCTGGGCCCTCCAGCTCACCCACTGGCCCAAGTCTGCGTGAGCTCCAGGGCCTCCAGAAGAAGGCCTGAACCTGCCTCTTATCTCTGTCTCCTCCTGATGACCAGCACACCACCCTGGACTTAATCACATTCGCAGTGGCCCCCTCATTGATAGTAAGTGACCTGTGGGCAGGGCCCACTGTGGTGCTGACCATCAGCTAAGCAGGACAACTAAGGGTCACTCATTGACAGTTGGCTGCTTGTGAATGTGGCCCTCTGAGGCACCAAGCAATGTTTGAGCAACACCTGTTGCCTAGGGGCAGGGTGGGTTGAAATGAAGCACACCATTGGCTACCTGTTAAGGGCTGTGCTCATCCTGCTCTGTTACACTGTAAAGAGAATAAGAATCCCTGTGAATTTAAGGTTTGTCAAAGTAGTTTTCAGGGTGGGCTGGACTTCACATTCTGGTTGGCTTTGAACTACTTACACGATATGCTGAGCATGTGATCAAGTGGCAGCTGTTGGAGGGGCATAGAGATGACAGCACTGGTGACAGGTATGCCTGGGAATATAATGAAAAGTATGATATGCAAAAGTTAAATAATTATGTGAAATCAAAATCTGAGGTTGGAAATGAGTCAATCACAAAGATTCCAGCACACTGGACCCAAAGTGTCCTTATGTAACAGAGCACAGCCCTTCGCAGGTAGCCATTGCTGTGCCTTATTACTCTGCATCCTGTTACTAGGCAACAGGAGTAGCTCAGCCATTGGTCCGTGCCTCACTGGCCCCACCCACAAGCAGCCAACTATCACTGAGCTACCTATAGGTACTTGTCCTGCTCAGCTATTGGTCAGCACTGCAATGGGCCCTACCTACTGATAACTGGCAAGGAGGGATAACTGGGGAAATGATTTAGTCAAGACTCAGTCGTACACTGGTGAACTGACTTTTGACTTTGAGCACTTTCCTTAAAAAAAAAAAAATAATAATAATAATAAACAGGAATGTATTTCCGGTAGATGGGGCAAGTTGAGTTTCCTTGCTCAATATGAGAGTTGAAGTATCCCAAAAACATTTACTGGAGGAGACATTTAAAACTGTCTTTGTTCTGATGTGTAATCTTATGTAGACTGAGTATTAAACTTTAGGCAACAGACTGAGCATTCACCACGTCTGGGGGTCGTTAAAGCTCATCGCAGTAGATAAAACACCCAACGTGTTCTTTATTACCTTTTTCCACCTCAAGTGCTTGCTCTTAAGTTCCTTAAGGCCCTCAAGAACCCCCAAGAGGCAGAAGGTGGTCTAGAGATGAAGTGATTACTCTGAAAGGCTGAAGTGGGACAGAAAGGGTTTGGCAGATCTTTATAGAGGGATGAAGGAGGCAGGAGTGTTGAAGTGGCACATATAAGTCAAAGGATAAAGGGAACTGAGAGGAAGTTTGTAGCTCATGAGGAGAAACACCGTGCCCCTGAATCACCACTCCCCAGAATCAGACACACAGAGGTGTCAGCAGTGGAAAAGTTATAGAATGGCCTCCCTCAGCATCCACTCGCCCATGTTGATGGGCACAGTGGTACATTGTGATGTCTAAGCCCCCCAAGATGCTATTGGCTGGGGTGGTGCCTCACTGACCAATCAGATTGAAGGGTGTGGCTCCTCATTGTCCTGAAAGGGTATAAATAGGGAGCTCAGAGGCAGAGGTTCTAGGTTAGGCCACTTCTTGGCATCATCATGACTAAGGTAACCAGGAAGCCACGGCAGTCCAGAAGAGTTCCAATGCGGTTTGCTTCCAGGATGAACGGAAAAAAGAAGACCCTTTGTCAACGGAGGTACAGAGGCAGTGTGAAAGTAAGATGATTCCAACTGAGCTGCCCATGTTCTCCATTGACTTTGCTGCCCAAAACCTCTACACAGCCCTTGCCTGGCACAAAAGCCCTCATTGGCCCACATCCCTTTTTCATGAAATCTCCCTTCCAACGCCGCTTTTTTCTTTCCTAAAAACTCATACCCTTGTCGTGTCTTTCCAGGCACGAAATATGACCATGAGGGTCAGAAGACCTCTACAAGGAACCTTGAGAAAGAAAATCCGATCATATGCCACTCAGTCGAAGAAGGTGAAGAAAACAAGAACACCAAACTGTTTTTTCCGTTCCTGTGCACGTAAGAAACTGAATCAAAGCCGTAAAAGGTCCCAACGTATGAGGCGGAATCAAAGAAGGAGGCAGAATCCAAAGAGAAGATAAGCCCAGCCGCCCCAGAATAAGAGACCCTGGAGCAGTCCAACCTGGGCAGCCAGTAACTGAATCGAAAAGGTCAGACAATTTAGAACTGGGTCTCCAGAGGTCTGCTTTGTTAGAAATGGCCAACCAAGAAAAGACTCTCACACTAACATCATCAAGTGATGGCTGCAATTACAATAAACATCAAATGGTAAAAAGATGATATTTGTGTGTGTGTGAGAATTTTCTGATGGAAGGGAGGGAACGAAGGGAAGAGGTGGGCACTGGAGATGGGAGGGATATGGGGTCCCGAGAGGTTGGGGAACAGACCCTCGGGTCCCCAGTTAGCCAGAGAGTAGAGGTCTGGATTGGGTCAGGAGTCTGCACTGAAGATGGATAACCCTGCTTAACACTTGATTTCAAGGGCAAGGAGGAGTGGTTTGGTGTTACTGCCTTTGTTTGGGGTGTGGAATGACATTAGGGTCTAGATTGCCAGACCCAGAGAGGAAGAGGTTGTCACATGGGGGTGGTGAGTGTGAAACTCCCCCTGAGACAGGTGGGCAGAAATCACCTCCTGGCCACCTACCTCATAAAAGGGACTGTTGCATCACTCGCCTATGCTGTCAGCTAAAGGTGCTCAGAAGGCACAAAGTGCTGATACATCTAAAACCCACAAATTCCACACCCAGGGAGTAAAATAATGTTTGGAGGGAACAAACCAAATAATGATTAGGACACCTTTCTGCTAAGGAAAATTAGGGAGCAGTGTATTCCCAAAGGAAGAGCAGGGGTGGTGGCCCAATCCCAGTGCAAATTACAAACAGGATCACCACCCACAGAGAATTTTTTTTTTTTTTTCGGGCGGCCCTATGCCGCTTGTGGAAGCATGGTTCCCTGAACAGCGATTGAACCCGTGCCCTTCTAGTGAAAGCACGGAGTCCTAACCACTGGACGGTCATGGAAGTCTGTACAGAGAATTTTTCCATAAGTACTAACATAAGACTGAGTAAAAGCTGGTCTTGTAATTATCACCATAGCCTAGGATTTCCAAATAACTACAGTCGAAAAACATTCTTGCCCAATAAAGTCTTTTGTTAGTCCAAATTCTACAAGTTTCTCACGGTTTAAAAGAAAGAGTCTGAAATATTTAATTTGGTGTTACCCTTCATTTTGAAATGTTTTAAAAGGTCCAAGGAATAGTCAATCAAATATGGAGATACATAAGGCAGTCTCTGACCATAAGTATCCTGCGTGCCTTCACAAAACTTTTGAGAAACAACTAAAACACAGAGTTTCGCCGTGGGCATCAAAAGAGTTGAGTTCAAATTTTAACTCAGTGATATGTTATCTTTGATCTGGACTGCAGCTCCCTAATTAAATCTTTCTGGCACTCTACCTCCTGGGAGACCCCATTGATGATTCCCAGTCAGTCACTGAATGTGATTTAAAATCAATCAAAGTGAAAGACCCCCTGGCTGTGCTGTCCTTTCTTTATTCTTTGCTTTTTTTCAGTTCTTTTTTTCTAAATTCATTTATTTTGATTTGAGGCCAATTACGTTACAATATCGTAGTGGTTTTTGCCATACATTGACATGAATCAGCCATGGGTGTCCATGGGGTCCACATCCTGAACCTCCCCTCGCACCTCCCTCCCCATCCCATCCCTCAGGGTCATCCCAGTGCACCAGCCCTGAGCACCTAGTCTCATGCATCAAACCTGCACTGGTGATCTGTTTCACATATAATAATATACATGTTTCCATGCTATTCTCTCAAATCACCCTGCCCTCGCCTTCTCCCACGGAGTCCAAAAGACTGTTCTATACATCTGTGTCTCTTTTGCTTTCTCGCATATAGGGTCATCATTGCCATCTTTCTGAATTCCATGTATACGTGTTAGTGTAGTGTACTGGTGTTTTTCTTTCTGACTTCCTTCACTCTGTATAATAGGCTCCAGGTTCATCCACCTCATTAGAACTGATTCAAACGGATTCTTTATAATGGATGAGTATTATTCCATTGTGTATATGTACAAGAGCTTTCTTATCCTTGAGTCAGCTGATGGCCTTAGTGAGGGCTATGGAGTGCTACAACATTTAGTCCCCAGTGTATTCCCTGGGCCCTCCAGCTCACCCACTGGCCCAAGTCTGCGTGAGCTCCAGGGCCTCCAGAAGAAGGCCTGAACCTGCCTCTTATCTCTGTCTCCTCCTGATGACCAGCACACCACCCTGGACTTAATCACATTCGCAGTGGCCCCCTCATTGATAGTAAGTGACCTGTGGGCAGGGCCCACTGTGGTGCTGACCATCAGCTAAGCAGGACAACTAAGGGTCACTCATTGACAGTTGGCTGCTTGTGAATGTGGCCCTCTGAGGCACCAAGCAATGTTTGAGCAACACCTGTTGCCTAGGGGCAGGGTGGGTTGAAATGAAGCACACCATTGGCTACCTGTTAAGGGCTGTGCTCATCCTGCTCTGTTACACTGTAAAGAGAATAAGAATCCCTGTGAATTTAAGGTTTGTCAAAGTAGTTTTCAGGGTGGGCTGGACTTCACATTCTGGTTGGCTTTGAACTACTTACACGATATGCTGAGCATGTGATCAAGTGGCAGCTGTTGGAGGGGCATAGAGATGACAGCACTGGTGACAGGTATGCCTGGGAATATAATGAAAAGTATGATATGCAAAAGTTAAATAATTATGTGAAATCAAAATCTGAGGTTGGAAATGAGTCAATCACAAAGATTCCAGCACACTGGACCCAAAGTGTCCTTATGTAACAGAGCACAGCCCTTCGCAGGTAGCCATTGCTGTGCCTTATTACTCTGCATCCTGTTACTAGGCAACAGGAGTAGCTCAGCCATTGGTCCGTGCCTCACTGGCCCCACCCACAAGCAGCCAACTATCACTGAGCTACCTATAGGTACTTGTCCTGCTCAGCTATTGGTCAGCACTGCAATGGGCCCTACCTACTGATAACAGTCAAGGAGGGATAACTGGGGAGATGATTTAGTCAAGACTCAGTCGTACACTGGTGAACTGACTTTTGACTTTGAGCACCTTCCTTAAAAAAAAAAAATAATAATAATAATAATAATAATAAACAGGAATGTATTTCCGGTAGATGGGACAAGTTGAGTTTCCTTGCTCAATATGAGAGTTGAAGTATCCCAAAAACATTTAGTGGAGGAGACATTTAAAACTGTCTTTGTTCTGATGTGTAATCTTATGTAGACTGTGTATTAAACTTTGGGCAACAGACTGAGCATTCACCAAGTCTGGGGGTCGTTAAAGCTCATCGCAGTAGATAAAACACCCAACGTGTTCTTTATTAGCTTTTTCCACCTCAAGTGCTTGCTCTTAAGTTCCTTAAGGCCCTCAGGAACCCCCAAGAGGCAGAAGGTGGTCTAGAGATGAAGTGATTACTCTGAAAGGCTGAAGTGGGACAGAAAGGGTTTGGCAGATCTTTATAGAGGGATGAAGGAGGCAGGAGTGTTGAAGTGGCACATATAAGTCAAAGGATAAAGGGAACTGAAAGGAAGTTTGAAGCTCATGAGGAGAAACACCGTGCCCCTGAATCACCACTCCCCAGAATCAGACACACAGAGGTGTCAGCAGTGGAAAAGTTATAGAATGGCCTCCCTCAGCATCCACTCGCCCATGTTGATGGGCACAGTGGTACATTGTGATGTCTAAGCCCCCCAAGATGCTATTGGCTGGGGTGGTGCCTCACTGACCAGTCAGATTGAAGGGTGTGGCTCCTCATTGTCCTGAAAGGGTATAAATAGGGAGCTCTGAGGCAGAGGTTCTAGGTAAGGCCACTTCTTGGCATCATCATGACTAAGGTAACCAGGAAGCCACGGCAGTCCAGAAGAGTTCCAATGCGGTTTGCTTCCAGGATGAACGGAAAAAAGAAGACCCTTTGTCAACGGAGGTACAGAGGCAGTGTGAAAGTAAGATGATTCCAACTGAGCTGCCCATGTTCTCCATTGACTTTGCTGCCCAAAACCTCTACACAGCCCTTGCCTGGCACAAAAGCCCTCATTGGCCCACATCACCTTTTCATGAAATCTCCCTTCCAACGCCGCTTTTTTCTTTCCTAAAAACTACTACCCTTGTCGTGTCTTTCCAGGCACGAAATATGACCATGAGGGTCAGAAGACCTCTACAAGGAACCTTGAGAAAGAAAATCCGATCATATGCCACTCAGTCGAAGAAGGTGAAGAAAACAAGAACACCAAACTGTTTTTTCCGTTCCTGTGCACGTAAGAAACTGAATCAAAGCCGTAAAAGGTCCCAACGTATGAGGCGGAATCAAAGAAGGAGGCAGAATCCAAAGAGAAGATAAGCCCAGCCGCCCCAGAATAAGAGACCCTGGAGCAGTCCAACCTGGGCAGCCAGTAACTGAATCGAAAAGGTCAGACAGTTTAGAACTGGGTCTCCAGAGGTCTGCTTTGTTAGAAATGGCCAACCAAGAAAAGACTCTCACACTAACATCATCAAGTGATGGCTGCAATTACAATAAACATCAAATGGTAAAAAGATGATATTTGTGTGTGTGTGTGAATTTTCTGATGGAAGGGAGGGAACGAAGAGAAGAGGTGGGCACTGGAGATGGGAGGGATATGGGGTCCCGAGAGGTTGGGGAACAGACCCTCGGGTCCCCAGTTAGCCAGAGAGTAGAGGTCTGGATTGGGTCAGGAGTCTGCACTGAAGATGGATAACCCTGCTTAACACTTGATTTCAAGGGCAAGGAGGAGTGGTATGGTGTTACTGCCTTTGTTTGGGGTGTGGAATGACATTAGGGTCTAGATTGCCAGACCCAGAGAGGAAGAGGTTGTCACATGGGGGTGGTGAGTGTGAAACTGCCCCTGAGACAGGTGGGCAGAAATCACCTCCTGGCCACCTACCTCATAAAAGGGACTGTTGCATCACTCGCCTATGCTGTCAGCTAAAGGTGCTCAGAAGGCACAAAGTGCTGATACATCTAAAACCCACAAATTCCACACCCAGGGAGTAAAATAATGTTTGGAGGGAACAAACCAAATAATGATTAGGACACCTTTCTGCTAAGGAAAATTAGGGAGCAGTGTATTCCCAAAGGAAGAGCAGGGGTGGTGGCCCAATCCCAGTGCAAATTACAAACAGGATCACCACCCACAGAGAATTTTTTTTTTTTTTTTCGGGCGGCCCTATGCCGCTTGTGGAAGCATGGTTCCCTGAACAGCGATTGAACCCGTGCCCTTCTAGTGAAAGCACGGAGTCCTAACCACTGGACGGTCATGGAAGTCTGTACAGAGAATTTTTCCATAAGTACTAACATAAGACTGAGTAAAAGCTGGTCTTGTAATTATCACCATAGCCTAGGATTTCCAAATAACTACAGTCGAAAAACATTCTTGCCCAATAAAGTCTTTTGTTAGTCCAAATTCTACAAGTTTCTCACGGTTTAAAAGAAAGAGTATGAAATATTTAATTTGGTGTTACCCTTCATTTTGAAATGTTTTAAAAGGTCCAAGGAATAGTCAATCAAATATGGAGATACATAAGGCAGTCTCTGACCGTAAGTATCCTGCGTGCCTTCACAAAACTTTTGAGAAACAACTAAAACACAGAGTTTCGCCGTGGGCATCAAAAGAGTTGAGTTCAAATTTTAACTCAGTGATATGTTATCTTTTATCTGGACTGCAGCTCCCTAATTAAATCTTACTGGCACTCTACCTCCTGGGAGACCCCATTGATGATTCCCAGTCAGTCACTGAATGTGATTTAAAATCAATCAAAGTGAAAGACCCCCTGGCTGTGCTGTCCTTTCTTTATTCTTTGCTTTTTTTCAGTTCTTTTTTTCTAAATTCATTTATTTTGATTTGAGGCCAATTACGTTACAATATCGTAGTGGTTTTTGCCATACATTGACATGAATCAGCCATGGGTGTCCATGGGGTCCACATCCTGAACCTCCCCTCGCACCTCCCTCCCCATCCCATCCCTCAGGGTCATCCCAGTGCACCAGCCCTGAGCACCTAGTCTCATGCATCAAACCTGCACTGGTGATCTGTTTCACATATAATAATATACATGTTTCAATGCTATTCTCTCAAATCACCCTGCCCTCGCCTTCTCCCACGGAGTCCAAAAGACTGTTCTATACATCTGTGTCTCTTTTGTTTTCTCGCATATAGGGTCATCATTGCCATCTTTCTGAATTCCATGTATACGTGTTAGTGTGGTGTACTGGTGTTTTTCTTTCTGACTTCCTTCACTCTGTATAATAGGCTCCAGGTTCATCCACCTCATTAGAACTGATTCAAACGGATTCTTTATAATGGATGAGTATTATTCCATTGTGTATATGTACAAGAGCTTTCTTATCCTTGAGTCAGCTGATGGCCTTAGTGAGGGCTATGGAGTGCTACAACATTTAGTCCCCAGTGTATTCCCTGGGCCCTCCAGCTCACCCACTGGCCCAAGTCTGCGTGAGCTCCAGGGCCTCCAGAAGAAGGCCTGAACCTGCCTCTTATCTCTGTCTCCTCCTGATGACCAGCACACCACCCTGGACTTAATCACATTCGCAGTGGCCCCCTCATTGATAGTAAGTGACCTGTGGGCAGGGCCCACTGTGGTGCTGACCATCAGCTAAGCAGGACAACTAAGGGTCACTCATTGACAGTTGGCTGCTTGTGAATGTGGCCCTCTGAGGCACCAAGCAATGTTTGAGCAACACCTGTTGCCTAGGGGCAGGGTGGGTTGAAATGAAGCACACCATTGGCTACCTGTTAAGGGCTGTGCTCATCCTGCTCTGTTACACTGTAAAGAGAATAAGAATCCCTGTGAATTTAAGGTTTGTCAAAGTAGTTTTCAGGGTGGGCTGGACTTCACATTCTGGTTGGCTTTGAACTACTTACACGATATGCTGAGCATGTGATCAAGTGGCAGCTGTTGGAGGGGCATAGAGATGACAGCACTGGTGACAGGTATGCCTGGGAATATAATGAAAAGTATGATATGCAAAAGTTAAATAATTATGTGAAATCAAAATCTGAGGTTGGAAATGAGTCAATCACAAAGATTCCAGCACACTGGACCCAAAGTGTCCTTATGTAACAGAGCACAGCCCTTCGCAGGTAGCCATTGCTGTGCCTTATTACTCTGCATCCTGTTACTAGGCAACAGGAGTAGCTCAGCCATTGGTCCGTGCCTCACTGGCCCCACCCACAAGCAGCCAACTATCACTGAGCTACCTATAGGTACTTGTCCTGCTCAGCTATTGGTCAGCACTGCAATGGGCCCTACCTACTGATAACAGTCAAGGAGGGATAACTGGGGAGATGATTTAGACAAGACTCAGTCGTACACTGGTGAACTGACTTTTGACTTTGAGCACCTTCCTTAAAAAAAAAAAAAAAAAATAATAATAATAATAATAAACAGGAATGTATTTCCGGTAGATGGGGCAAGTTGAGTTTCCTTGCTCAATATGAGAGTTGAAGTATCCCAAAAACATTTAGTGGAGGAGACATTTAAAACTGTCTTTGTTCTGATGTGTAATCTTATGTAGACTGTGTATTAAACTTTGGGCAACAGACTGAGCATTCACCAAGTCTGGGGGTCGTTAAAGCTCATCGCAGTAGATAAAACACCCAACGTGTTCTTTATTAGCTTTTTCCACCTCAAGTGCTTGCTCTTAAGTTCCTTAAGGCCCTCAGGAACCCCCAAGAGGCAGAAGGTGGTCTAGAGATGAAGTGATTACTCTGAAAGGCTGAAGTGGGACAGAAAGGGTTTGGCAGATCTTTATAGAGGGATGAAGGAGGCAGGAGTGTTGAAGTGGCACATATAAGTCAAAGGATAAAGGGAACTGAAAGGAAGTTTGAAGCTCATGAGGAGAAACACCGTGCCCCTGAATCACCACTCCCCAGAATCAGACACACAGAGGTGTCAGCAGTGGAAAAGTTATAGAATGGCCTCCCTCAGCATCCACTCGCCCATGTTGATGGGCACAGTGGTACATTGTGATGTCTAAGCCCCCCAAGATGCTATTGGCTGGGGTGGTGCCTCACTGACCAGTCAGATTGAAGGGTGTGGCTCCTCATTGTCCTGAAAGGGTATAAATAGGGAGCTCTGAGGCAGAGGTTCTAGGTAAGGCCACTTCTTGGCATCATCATGACTAAGGTAACCAGGAAGCCACGGCAGTCCAGAAGAGTTCCAATGCGGTTTGCTTCCAGGATGAACGGAAAAAAGAAGACCCTTTGTCAACGGAGGTACAGAGGCAGTGTGAAAGTAAGATGATTCCAACTGAGCTGCCCATGTTCTCCATTGACTTTGCTGCCCAAAACCTCTACACAGCCCTTGCCTGGCACAAAAGCCCTCATTGGCCCACATCACCTTTTCATGAAATCTCCCTTCCAACGCCGCTTTTTTCTTTCCTAAAAACTACTACCCTTGTCGTGTCTTTCCAGGCACGAAATATGACCATGAGGGTCAGAAGACCTCTACAAGGAACCTTGAGAAAGAAAATCCGATCATATGCCACTCAGTCGAAGAAGGTGAAGAAAACAAGAACACCAAACTGTTTTTTCCGTTCCTGTGCACGTAAGAAACTGAATCAAAGCCGTAAAAGGTCCCAACGTATGAGGCGGAATCAAACAAGGAGGCAGAATCCAAAGAGAAGATAAGCCCAGCCGCCCCAGAATAAGAGACCCTGGAGCAGTCCAACCTGGGCAGCCAGTAACTGAATCGAAAAGGTCAGACAGTTTAGAACTGGGTCTCCAGAGGTCTGCTTTGTTAGAAATGGCCAACCAAGAAAAAACTCTCACACTAACATCATCAAGTGATGGCTGCAATTACAATAAACATCAAATGGTAAAAAGATGATATTTGTGTGTGTGTGTGAATTTTCTGATGGAAGGGAGGGAACGAAGAGAAGAGGTGGGCACTGGAGATGGGAGGGATATGGGGTCCCGAGAGGTTGGGGAACAGACCCGCGGGTCCCCAGTTAGCCAGAGAGTAGAGGTCTGGATTGGGTCAGGAGTCTGCACTGAAGATGGATAACCCTGCTTAACACTTGATTTCAAGGGCAAGGAGGAGTGGTATGGTGTTACTGCCTTTGTTTGGGGTGTGGAATGACATTAGGGTCTAGATTGCCAGACCCAGAGAGGAAGAGGTTGTCACATGGGGGTGGTGAGTGTGAAACTCCCCCTGAGACAGGTGGGCAGAAATCACCTCCTGGCCACCTACCTCATAAAAGGGACTGTTGCATCACTCGCCTATGCTGTCAGCTAAAGGTGCTCAGAAGGCACAAAGTGCTGATACATCTAAAACCCACAAATTCCACACCCAGGGAGTAAAATAATGTTTGGAGGGAACAAACCAAATAATGATTAGGACACCTTTCTGCTAAGGAAAATTAGGGAGCAGTGTATTCCCAAAGGAAGAGCAGGGGTGGTGGCCCAATCCCAGTGCAAATTACAAACAGGATCACCACCCACAGAGAATTTTTTTTTTTTTTTTCGGGCGGCCCTATGCCGCTTGTGGAAGCATGGTTCCCTGAACAGCGATTGAACCCGTGCCCTTCTAGTGAAAGCACGGAGTCCTAACCACTGGACGGTCATGGAAGTCTGTACAGAGAATTTTTCCATAAGTACTAACATAAGACTGAGTAAAAGCTGGTCTTGTAATTATCACCATAGCCTAGGATTTCCAAATAACTACAGTCGAAAAACATTCTTGCCCAATAAAGTCTTTTGTTAGTCCAAATTCTACAAGTTTCTCACGGTTTAAAAGAAAGAGTATGAAATATTTAATTTGGTGTTACCCTTCATTTTGAAATGTTTTAAAAGGTCCAAGGAATAGTCAATCAAATATGGAGATACATAAGGCAGTCTCTGACCGTAAGTATCCTGCGTGCCTTCACAAAACTTTTGAGAAACAACTAAAACACAGAGTTTCGCCGTGGGCATCAAAAGAGTTGAGTTCAAATTTTAACTCAGTGATATGTTATCTTTTATCTGGACTGCAGCTCCCTAATTAAATCTTACTGGCACTCTACCTCCTGGGAGACCCCATTGATGATTCCCAGTCAGTCACTGAATGTGATTTAAAATCAATCAAAGTGAAAGACCCCCTGGCTGTGCTGTCCTTTCTTTATTCTTTGCTTTTTTTCAGTTCTTTTTTTCTAAATTCATTTATTTTGATTTGAGGCCAATTACGTTACAATATCGTAGTGGTTTTTGCCATACATTGACATGAATCAGCCATGGGTGTCCATGGGGTCCACATCCTGAACCTCCCCTCGCACCTCCCTCCCCATCCCATCCCTCAGGGTCATCCCAGTGCACCAGCCCTGAGCACCTAGTCTCATGCATCAAACCTGCACTGGTGATCTGTTTCACATATAATAATATACATGTTTCAATGCTATTCTCTCAAATCACCCTGCCCTCGCCTTCTCCCACGGAGTCCAAAAGACTGTTCTATACATCTGTGTCTCTTTTGCTTTCTCGCATATAGGGTCATCATTGCCATCTTTCTGAATTCCATGTATACGTGTTAGTGTGGTGTACTGGTGTTTTTCTTTCTGACTTCCTTCACTCTGTATAATAGGCTCCAGGTTCATCCACCTCATTAGAACTGATTCAAACGGATTCTTTATAATGGATGAGTATTATTCCATTGTGTATATGTACAACAGCTTTCTTATCCTTGAGTCAGCTGATGGCCTTAGTGAGGGCTATGGAGTGCTACAACATTTAGTCCCCAGTGTATTCCCTGGGCCCTCCAGCTCACCCACTGGCCCAAGTCTGCGTGAGCTCCAGGGCCTCCAGAAGAAGGCCTGAACCTGCCTCTTATCTCTGTCTCCTCCTGATGACCAGCACACCACCCTGGACTTAATCACATTCGCAATGGCCCCCTCATTGATAGTAAGTGACCTGTGGGCAGGGCCCACTGTGGTGCTGACCATCAGCTAAGCAGGACAACTAAGGGTCACTCATTGACAGTTGGCTGCTTGTGAATGTGGCCCTCTGAGGCACCAAGCAATGTTTGAGCAACACCTGTTGCCTAGGGGCAGGGTGGGTTGAAATGAAGCACACCATTGGCTACCTGTTAAGGGCTGTGCTCATCCTGCTCTGTTACACTGTAAAGAGAATAAGAATCCCTGTGAATTTAAGGTTTGTCAAAGTAGTTTTCAGGGTGGGCTGGACTTCACATTCTGGTTGGCTTTGAACTACTTACACGATATGCTGAGCATGTGATCAAGTGGCAGCTGTTGGAGGGGCATAGAGATGACAGCACTGGTGACAGGTATGCCTGGGAATATAATGAAAAGTATGATATGCAAAAGTTAAATAATTATGTGAAATCAAAATCTGAGGTTGGAAATGAGTCAATCACAAAGATTCCAGCACACTGGACCCAAAGTGTCCTTATGTAACAGAGCACAGCCCTTCGCAGGTAGCCATTGCTGTGCCTTATTACTCTGCATCCTGTTACTAGGCAACAGGAGTAGCTCAGCCATTGGTCCGTGCCTCACTGGCCCCACCCACAAGCAGCCAACTATCACTGAGCTACCTATAGGTACTTGTCCTGCTCAGCTATTGGTCAGCACTGCAATGGGCCCTACCTACTGATAACTGGCAAGGAGGGATAACTGGGGAAATGATTTAGTCAAGACTCAGTCGTACACTGGTGAACTGACTTTTGACTTTGAGCACTTTCCTTAAAAAAAAAAAAATAATAATAATAATAAACAGGAATGTATTTCCGGTAGATGGGGCAAGTTGAGTTTCCTTGCTCAATATGAGAGTTGAAGTATCCCAAAAACATTTACTGGAGGAGACATTTAAAACTGTCTTTGTTCTGATGTGTAATCTTATGTAGACTGAGTATTAAACTTTAGGCAACAGACTGAGCATTCACCACGTCTGGGGGTCGTTAAAGCTCATCGCAGTAGATAAAACACCCAACGTGTTCTTTATTACCTTTTTCCACCTCAAGTGCTTGCTCTTAAGTTCCTTAAGGCCCTCAAGAACCCCCAAGAGGCAGAAGGTGGTCTAGAGATGAAGTGATTACTCTGAAAGGCTGAAGTGGGACAGAAAGGGTTTGGCAGATCTTTATAGAGGGATGAAGGAGGCAGGAGTGTTGAAGTGGCACATATAAGTCAAAGGATAAAGGGAACTGAGAGGAAGTTTGTAGCTCATGAGGAGAAACACCGTGCCCCTGAATCACCACTCCCCAGAATCAGACACACAGAGGTGTCAGCAGTGGAAAAGTTATAGAATGGCCTCCCTCAGCATCCACTCGCCCATGTTGATGGGCACAGTGGTACATTGTGATGTCTAAGCCCCCCAAGATGCTATTGGCTGGGGTGGTGCCTCACTGACCAATCAGATTGAAGGGTGTGGCTCCTCATTGTCCTGAAAGGGTATAAATAGGGAGCTCAGAGGCAGAGGTTCTAGGTTAGGCCACTTCTTGGCATCATCATGACTAAGGTAACCAGGAAGCCACGGCAGTCCAGAAGAGTTCCAATGCGGTTTGCTTCCAGGATGAACGGAAAAAAGAAGACCCTTTGTCAACGGAGGTACAGAGGCAGTGTGAAAGTAAGATGATTCCAACTGAGCTGCCCATGTTCTCCATTGACTTTGCTGCCCAAAACCTCTACACAGCCCTTGCCTGGCACAAAAGCCCTCATTGGCCCACATCCCTTTTTCATGAAATCTCCCTTCCAACGCCGCTTTTTTCTTTCCTAAAAACTCATACCCTTGTCGTGTCTTTCCAGGCACGAAATATGACCATGAGGGTCAGAAGACCTCTACAAGGAACCTTGAGAAAGAAAATCCGATCATATGCCACTCAGTCGAAGAAGGTGAAGAAAACAAGAACACCAAACTGTTTTTTCCGTTCCTGTGCACGTAAGAAACTGAATCAAAGCCGTAAAAGGTCCCAACGTATGAGGCGGAATCAAAGAAGGAGGCAGAATCCAAAGAGAAGATAAGCCCAGCCGCCCCAGAATAAGAGACCCTGGAGCAGTCCAACCTGGGCAGCCAGTAACTGAATCGAAAAGGTCAGACAATTTAGAACTGGGTCTCCAGAGGTCTGCTTTGTTAGAAATGGCCAACCAAGAAAAGACTCTCACACTAACATCATCAAGTGATGGCTGCAATTACAATAAACATCAAATGGTAAAAAGATGATATTTGTGTGTGTGTGAGAATTTTCTGATGGAAGGGAGGGAACGAAGGGAAGAGGTGGGCACTGGAGATGGGAGGGATATGGGGTCCCGAGAGGTTGGGGAACAGACCCTCGGGTCCCCAGTTAGCCAGAGAGTAGAGGTCTGGATTGGGTCAGGAGTCTGCACTGAAGATGGATAACCCTGCTTAACACTTGATTTCAAGGGCAAGGAGGAGTGGTTTGGTGTTACTGCCTTTGTTTGGGGTGTGGAATGACATTAGGGTCTAGATTGCCAGACCCAGAGAGGAAGAGGTTGTCACATGGGGGTGGTGAGTGTGAAACTCCCCCTGAGACAGGTGGGCAGAAATCACCTCCTGGCCACCTACCTCATAAAAGGGACTGTTGCATCACTCGCCTATGCTGTCAGCTAAAGGTGCTCAGAAGGCACAAAGTGCTGATACATCTAAAACCCACAAATTCCACACCCAGGGAGTAAAATAATGTTTGGAGGGAACAAACCAAATAATGATTAGGACACCTTTCTGCTAAGGAAAATTAGGGAGCAGTGTATTCCCAAAGGAAGAGCAGGGGTGGTGGCCCAATCCCAGTGCAAATTACAAACAGGATCACCACCCACAGAGAATTTTTTTTTTTTTTTTCGGGCGGCCCTATGCCGCTTGTGGAAGCATGGTTCCCTGAACAGCGATTGAACCCGTGCCCTTCTAGTGAAAGCACGGAGTCCTAACCACTGGACGGTCATGGAAGTCTGTACAGAGAATTTTTCCATAAGTACTAACATAAGACTGAGGAAAAGCTGGTCTTGTAATTATCACCATAGCCTAGGATTTCCAAATAACTACAGTCGAAAAACATTCTTGCCCAATAAAGTCTTTTGTTAGTCCAAATTCTACAAGTTTCTCACGGTTTAAAAGAAAGAGTATGAAATATTTAATTTGGTGTTACCCTTCATTTTGAAATGTTTTAAAAGGTCCAAGGAATAGTCAATCAAATATGGAGATACATAAGGCAGTCTCTGACCATAAGTATCCTGCGTGCCTTCACAAAACTTTTGAGAAACAACTAAAACACAGAGTTTCGCCGTGGGCATCAAAAGAGTTGAGTTCAAATTTTAACTCAGTGATATGTTATCTTTGATCTGGACTGCAGCTCCCTAATTAAATCTTTCTGGCACTCTACCTCCTGGGAGACCCCATTGATGATTCCCAGTCAGTCACTGAATGTGATTTAAAATCAATCAAAGTGAAAGACCCCCTGGCTGTGCTGTCCTTTCTTTATTCTTTGCTTTTTTTCAGTTCTTTTTTTCTAAATTCATTTATTTTGATTTGAGGCCAATTACGTTACAATATCGTAGTGGTTTTTGCCATACATTGACATGAATCAGCCATGGGTGTCCATGGGGTCCACATCCTGAACCTCCCCTCGCACCTCCCTCCCCATCCCATCCCTCAGGGTCATCCCAGTGCACCAGCCCTGAGCACCTAGTCTCGTGCATCAAACCTGCACTGGTGATCTGTTTCACATATAATAATATACATGTTTCCATGCTATTCTCTCAAATCACCCTGCCCTCGCCTTCTCCCACGGAGTCCAAAAGACTGTTCTATACATCTGTGTCTCTTTTGCTTTCTCGCATATAGGGTCATCATTGCCATCTTTCTGAATTCCATGTATACGTGTTAGTGTAGTGTACTGGTGTTTTTCTTTCTGACTTCCCTCACTCTGTATAATAGGCTCCAGGTTCATCCACCTCATTAGAACTGATTCAAACGGATTCTTTTTAATGGATGAGTAATATTCCATTGTGTATATGTACAACAGCTTTCTTATCCTTGAGTCAGCTGATGGCCTTAGTGAGGGCTATGGAGTGCTACAACATTTAGTCCCCAGTGTATTCCCTGGGCCCTCCAGCTCACCCACTGGCCCAAGTCTGCGTGAGCTCCAGGGCCTCCAGAAGAAGGCCTGAACCTGCCTCTTATCTCTGTCTCCTCCTGATGACCAGCACACCACCCTGGACTTAATCACATTCGCAATGGCCCCCTCATTGATAGTAAGTGACCTGTGGGCAGGGCCCACTGTGGTGCTGACCATCAGCTAAGCAGGACAACTAAGGGTCACTCATTGACAGTTGGCTGCTTGTGAATGTGGCCCTCTGAGGCACCAAGCAATGTTTGAGCAACACCTGTTGCCTAGGGGCAGGGTGGGTTGAAATGAAGCACACCATTGGCTACCTGTTAAGGGCTGTGCTCATCCTGCTCTGTTACACTGTAAAGAGAATAAGAATCCCTGTGAATTTAAGGTTTGTCAAAGTAGTTTTCAGGGTGGGCTGGACTTCACATTCTGGTTGGCTTTGAACTACTTACACGATATGCTGAGCATGTGATCAAGTGGCAGCTGTTGGAGGGGCATAGAGATGACAGCACTGGTGACAGGTATGCCTGGGAATATAATGAAAAGTATGATATGCAAAAGTTAAATAATTATGTGAAATCAAAATCTGAGGTTGGAAATGAGTCAATCACAAAGATTCCAGCACACTGGACCCAAAGTGTCCTTATGTAACAGAGCACAGCCCTTCGCAGGTAGCCATTGCTGTGCCTTATTACTCTGCATCCTGTTACTAGGCAACAGGAGTAGCTCAGCCATTGGTCCGTGCCTCACTGGCCCCACCCACAAGCAGCCAACTATCACTGAGCTACCTATAGGTACTTGTCCTGCTCAGCTATTGGTCAGCACTGCAATGGGCCCTACCTACTGATAACAGTCAAGGAGGGATAACTGGGGAGATGATTTAGTCAAGACTCAGTCGTACACTGGTGAACTGACTTTTGACTTTGAGCACCTTCCTTAAAAAAAAATAATAATAATAATAATAATAATAATAAACAGGAATGTATTTCCGGTAGATGGGGCAAGTTGAGTTTCCTTGCTCAATATGAGAGTTGAAGTATCCCAAAAACATTTAGTGGAGGAGACATTTAAAACTGTCTTTGTTCTGATGTGTAATCTTATGTAGACTGTGTATTAAACTTTGGGCAACAGACTGAGCATTCACCAAGTCTGGGGGTCGTTAAAGCTCATCGCAGTAGATAAAACACCCAACGTGTTCTTTATTAGCTTTTTCCACCTCAAGTGCTTGCTCTTAAGTTCCTTAAGGCCCTCAGGAACCCCCAAGAGGCAGAAGGTGGTCTAGAGATGAAGTGATTACTCTGAAAGGCTGAAGTGGGACAGAAAGGGTTTGGCAGATCTTTATAGAGGGATGAAGGAGGCAGGAGTGTTGAAGTGGCACATATAAGTCAAAGGATAAAGGGAACTGAAAGGAAGTTTGAAGCTCATGAGGAGAAACACCGTGCCCCTGAATCACCACTCCCCAGAATCAGACACACAGAGGTGTCAGCAGTGGAAAAGTTATAGAATGGCCTCCCTCAGCATCCACTCGCCCATGTTGATGGGCACAGTGGTACATTGTGATGTCTAAGCCCCCCAAGATGCTATTGGCTGGGGTGGTGCCTCACTGACCAGTCAGATTGAAGGGTGTGGCTCCTCATTGTCCTGAAAGGGTATAAATAGGGAGCTCTGAGGCAGAGGTTCTAGGTAAGGCCACTTCTTGGCATCATCATGACTAAGGTAACCAGGAAGCCACGGCAGTCCAGAAGAGTTCCAATGCGGTTTGCTTCCAGGATGAACGGAAAAAAGAAGACCCTTTGTCAACGGAGGTACAGAGGCAGTGTGAAAGTAAGATGATTCCAACTGAGCTGCCCATGTTCTCCATTGACTTTGCTGCCCAAAACCTCTACACAGCCCTTGCCTGGCACAAAAGCCCTCATTGGCCCACATCACCTTTTCATGAAATCTCCCTTCCAACGCCGCTTTTTTCTTTCCTAAAAACTACTACCCTTGTCGTGTCTTTCCAGGCACGAAATATGACCATGAGGGTCAGAAGACCTCTACAAGGAACCTTGAGAAAGAAAATCCGATCATATGCCACTCAGTCGAAGAAGGTGAAGAAAACAAGAACACCAAACTGTTTTTTCCGTTCCTGTGCACGTAAGAAACTGAATCAAAGCCGTAAAAGGTCCCAACGTATGAGGCGGAATCAAAGAAGGAGGCAGAATCCAAAGAGAAGATAAGCCCAGCCGCCCCAGAATAAGAGACCCTGGAGCAGTCCAACCTGGGCAGCCAGTAACTGAATCGAAAAGGTCAGACAGTTTAGAACTGGGTCTCCAGAGGTCTGCTTTGTTAGAAATGGCCAACCAAGAAAAGACTCTCACACTAACATCATCAAGTGATGGCTGCAATTACAATAAACATCAAATGGTAAAAAGATGATATTTGTGTGTGTGTGTGAATTTTCTGATGGAAGGGAGGGAACGAAGAGAAGAGGTGGGCACTGGAGATGGGAGGGATATGGGGTCCCGAGAGGTTGGGGAACAGACCCTCGGGTCCCCAGTTAGCCAGAGAGTAGAGGTCTGGATTGGGTCAGGAGTCTGCACTGAAGATGGATAACCCTGCTTAACACTTGATTTCAAGGGCAAGGAGGAGTGGTATGGTGTTACTGCCTTTGTTTGGGGTGTGGAATGACATTAGGGTCTAGATTGCCAGACCCAGAGAGGAAGAGGTTGTCACATGGGGGTGGTGAGTGTGAAACTCCCCCTGAGACAGGTGGGCAGAAATCACCTCCTGGCCACCTACCTCATAAAAGGGACTGTTGCATCACTCGCCTATGCTGTCAGCTAAAGGTGCTCAGAAGGCACAAAGTGCTGATACATCTAAAACCCACAAATTCCACACCCAGGGAGTAAAATAATGTTTGGAGGGAACAAACCAAATAATGATTAGGACACCTTTCTGCTAAGGAAAATTAGGGAGCAGTGTATTCCCAAAGGAAGAGCAGGGGTGGTGGCCCAATCCCAGTGCAAATTACAAACAGGATCACCACCCACAGAGAATTTTTTTTTTTTTTCGGGCGGCCCTATGCCGCTTGTGGAAGCATGGTTCCCTGAACAGCGATTGAACCCGTGCCCTTCTAGTGAAAGCACGGAGTCCTAACCACTGGACGGTCATGGAAGTCTGTACAGAGAATTTTTCCATAAGTACTAACATAAGACTGAGTAAAAGCTGGTCTTGTAATTATCACCATAGCCTAGGATTTCCAAATAACTACAGTCGAAAAACATTCTTGCCCAATAAAGTCTTTTGTTAGTCCAAATTCTACAAGTTTCTCACGGTTTAAAAGAAAGAGTATGAAATATTTAATTTGGTGTTACCCTTCATTTTGAAATGTTTTAAAAGGTCCAAGGAATAGTCAATCAAATATGGAGATACATAAGGCAGTCTCTGACCGTAAGTATCCTGCGTGCCTTCACAAAACTTTTGAGAAACAACTAAAACACAGAGTTTCGCCGTGGGCATCAAAAGAGTTGAGTTCAAATTTTAACTCAGTGATATGTTATCTTTGATCTGGACTGCAGCTCCCTAATTAAATCTTTCTGGCACTCTACCTCCTGGGAGACCCCATTGATGATTCCCAGTCAGTCACTGAATGTGATTTAAAATCAATCAAAGTGAAAGACCCCCTGGCTGTGCTGTCCTTTCTTTATTCTTTGCTTTTTTTCAGTTCTTTTTTTCTAAATTCATTTATTTTGATTTGAGGCCAATTATGTTACAATATCGTAGTGGTTTTTGCCATACATTGACATGAATCAGCCATGGGTGTCCATGGGGTCCACATCCTGAACCTCCCCTCGCACCTCCCTCCCCATCCCATCCCTCAGGGTCATCCCAGTGCACCAGCCCTGAGCACCTAGTCTCATGCATCAAACCTGCACTGGTGATCTGTTTCACATATAATAATATACATGTTTCAATGCTATTCTCTCAAATCACCCTGCCCTCGCCTTCTCCCACGGAGTCCAAAAGACTGTTCTATACATCTGTGTCTCTTTTGCTTTCTCGCATATAGGGTCATCATTGCCATCTTTCTGAATTCCATGTATACGTGTTAGTGTGGTGTACTGGTGTTTTTCTTTCTGACTTCCTTCACTCTGTATAATAGGCTCCAGGTTCATCCACCTCATTAGAACTGATTCAAACGGATTCTTTATAATGGATGAGTATTATTCCATTGTGTATATGTACAAGAGCTTTCTTATCCTTGAGTCAGCTGATGGCCTTAGTGAGGGCTATGGAGTGCTACAACATTTAGTCCCCAGTGTATTCCCTGGGCCCTCCAGCTCACCCACTGGCCCAAGTCTGCGTGAGCTCCAGGGCCTCCAGAAGAAGGCCTGAACCTGCCTCTTATCTCTGTCTCCTCCTGATGACCAGCACACCACCCTGGACTTAATCACATTCGCAGTGGCCCCCTCATTGATAGTAAGTGACCTGTGGGCAGGGCCCACTGTGGTGCTGACCATCAGCTAAGCAGGACAACTAAGGGTCACTCATTGACAGTTGGCTGCTTGTGAATGTGGCCCTCTGAGGCACCAAGCAATGTTTGAGCAACACCTGTTGCCTAGGGGCAGGGTGGGTTGAAATGAAGCACACCATTGGCTACCTGTTAAGGGCTGTGCTCATCCTGCTCTGTTACACTGTAAAGAGAATAAGAATCCCTGTGAATTTAAGGTTTGTCAAAGTAGTTTTCAGGGTGGGCTGGACTTCACATTCTGGTTGGCTTTGAACTACTTACACGATATGCTGAGCATGTGATCAAGTGGCAGCTGTTGGAGGGGCATAGAGATGACAGCACTGGTGACAGGTATGCCTGGGAATATAATGAAAAGTATGATATGCAAAAGTTAAATAATTATGTGAAATCAAAATCTGAGGTTGGAAATGAGTCAATCACAAAGATTCCAGCACACTGGACCCAAAGTGTCCTTATGTAACAGAGCACAGCCCTTCGCAGGTAGCCATTGCTGTGCCTTATTACTCTGCATCCTGTTACTAGGCAACAGGAGTAGCTCAGCCATTGGTCCGTGCCTCACTGGCCCCACCCACAAGCAGCCAACTATCACTGAGCTACCTATAGGTACTTGTCCTGCTCAGCTATTGGTCAGCACTGCAATGGGCCCTACCTACTGATAACTGGCAAGGAGGGATAACTGGGGAAATGATTTAGTCAAGACTCAGTCGTACACTGGTGAACTGACTTTTGACTTTGAGCACTTTCCTTAAAAAAAAAAAAATAATAATAATAATAAACAGGAATGTATTTCCGGTAGATGGGGCAAGTTGAGTTTCCTTGCTCAATATGAGAGTTGAAGTATCCCAAAAACATTTACTGGAGGAGACATTTAAAACTGTCTTTGTTCTGATGTGTAATCTTATGTAGACTGAGTATTAAACTTTAGGCAACAGACTGAGCATTCACCACGTCTGGGGGTCGTTAAAGCTCATCGCAGTAGATAAAACACCCAACGTGTTCTTTATTACCGTTTTCCACCTCAAGTGCTTGCTCTTAAGTTCCTTAAGGCCCTCAAGAACCCCCAAGAGGCAGAAGGTGGTCTAGAGATGAAGTGATTACTCTGAAAGGCTGAAGTGGGACAGAAAGGGTTTGGCAGATCTTTATAGAGGGATGAAGGAGGCAGGAGTGTTGAAGTGGCACATATAAGTCAAAGGATAAAGGGAACTGAGAGGAAGTTTGTAGCTCATGAGGAGAAACACCGTGCCCCTGAATCACCACTCCCCAGAATCAGACACACAGAGGTGTCAGCAGTGGAAAAGTTATAGAATGGCCTCCCTCAGCATCCACTCGCCCATGTTGATGGGCACAGTGGTACATTGTGATGTCTAAGCCCCCCAAGATGCTATTGGCTGGGGTGGTGCCTCACTGACCAATCAGATTGAAGGGTGTGGCTCCTCATTGTCCTGAAAGGGTATAAATAGGGAGCTCAGAGGCAGAGGTTCTAGGTTAGGCCACTTCTTGGCATCATCATGACTAAGGTAACCAGGAAGCCACGGCAGTCCAGAAGAGTTCCAATGCGGTTTGCTTCCAGGATGAACGGAAAAAAGAAGACCCTTTGTCAACGGAGGTACAGAGGCAGTGTGAAAGTAAGATGATTCCAACTGAGCTGCCCATGTTCTCCATTGACTTTGCTGCCCAAAACCTCTACACAGCCCTTGCCTGGCACAAAAGCCCTCATTGGCCCACATCACCTTTTCATGAAATCTCCCTTCCAACGCCGCTTTTTTCTTTCCTAAAAACTACTACCCTTGTCGTGTCTTTCCAGGCACGAAATATGACCATGAGGGTCAGAAGACCTCTACAAGGAACCTTGAGAAAGAAAATCCGATCATATGCCACTCAGTCGAAGAAGGTGAAGAAAACAAGAACACCAAACTGTTTTTTCCGTTCCTGTGCACGTAAGAAACTGAATCAAAGCCGTAAAAGGTCCCAACGTATGAGGCGGAATCAAAGAAGGAGGCAGAATCCAAAGAGAAGATAAGCCCAGCCGCCCCAGAATAAGAGACCCTGGAGCAGTCCAACCTGGGCAGCCAGTAACTGAATCGAAAAGGTCAGACAGTTTAGAACTGGGTCTCCAGAGGTCTGCTTTGTTAGAAATGGCCAACCAAGAAAAGACTCTCACACTAACATCATCAAGTGATGGCTGCAATTACAATAAACATCAAATGGTAAAAAGATGATATTTGTGTGTGTGTGTGAATTTTCTGATGGAAGGGAGGGAACGAAGAGAAGAGGTGGGCACTGGAGATGGGAGGGATATGGGGTCCCGAGAGGTTGGGGAACAGACCCTCGGGTCCCCAGTTAGCCAGAGAGTAGAGGTCTGGATTGGGTCAGGAGTCTGCACTGAAGATGGATAACCCTGCTTAACACTTGATTTCAAGGGCAAGGAGGAGTGGTATGGTGTTACTGCCTTTGTTTGGGGTGTGGAATGACATTAGGGTCTAGATTGCCAGACCCAGAGAGGAAGAGGTTGTCACATGGGGGTGGTGAGTGTGAAACTCCCCCTGAGACAGGTGGGCAGAAATCACCTCCTGGCCACCTACCTCATAAAAGGGACTGTTGCATCACTCGCCTATGCTGTCAGCTAAAGGTGCTCAGAAGGCACAAAGTGCTGATACATCTAAAACCCACAAATTCCACACCCAGGGAGTAAAATAATGTTTGGAGGGAACAAACCAAATAATGATTAGGACACCTTTCTGCTAAGGAAAATTAGGGAGCAGTGTATTCCCAAAGGAAGAGCAGGGGTGGTGGCCCAATCCCAGTGCAAATTACAAACAGGATCACCACCCACAGAGAATTTTTTTTTTTTTTTTCGGGCGGCCCTATGCCGCTTGTGGAAGCATGGTTCCCTGAACAGCGATTGAACCCGTGCCCTTCTAGTGAAAGCACGGAGTCCTAACCACTGGACGGTCATGGAAGTCTGTACAGAGAATTTTTCCATAAGTACTAACATAAGACTGAGTAAAAGCTGGTCTTGTAATTATCACCATAGCCTAGGATTTCCAAATAACTACAGTCGAAAAACATTCTTGCCCAATAAAGTCTTTTGTTAGTCCAAATTCTACAAGTTTCTCACGGTTTAAAAGAAAGAGTATGAAATATTTAATTTGGTGTTACCCTTCATTTTGAAATGTTTTAAAAGGTCCAAGGAATAGTCAATCAAATATGGAGATACATAAGGCAGTCTCTGACCATAAGTATCCTGCGTGCCTTCACAAAACTTTTGAGAAACAACTAAAACACAGAGTTTCGCCGTGGGCATCAAAAGAGTTGAGTTCAAATTTTAACTCAGTGATATGTTATCTTTGATCTGGACTGCAGCTCCCTAATTAAATCTTTCTGGCACTCTACCTCCTGGGAGACCCCATTGATGATTCCCAGTCAGTCACTGAATGTGATTTAAAATCAATCAAAGTGAAAGACCCCCTGGCTGTGCTGTCCTTTCTTTATTCTTTGCTTTTTTTCAGTTCTTTTTTTCTAAATTCATTTATTTTGATTTGAGGCCAATTACGTTACAATATCGTAGTGGTTTTTGCCATACATTGACATGAATCAGCCATGGGTGTCCATGGGGTCCACATCCTGAACCTCCCCTCGCACCTCCCTCCCCATCCCATCCCTCAGGGTCATCCCAGTGCACCAGCCCTGAGCACCTAGTCTCGTGCATCAAACCTGCACTGGTGATCTGTTTCACATATAATAATATACATGTTTCAATGCTATTCTCTCAAATCACCCTGCCCTCGCCTTCTCCCACGGAGTCCAAAAGACTGTTCTATACATCTGTGTCTCTTTTGCTTTCTCGCATATAGGGTCATCATTGCCATCTTTCTGAATTCCATGTATACGTGTTAG
Organism: Bos grunniens; assembly: GCF_055505025.1. NCBI lineage: Eukaryota > Metazoa > Chordata > Mammalia > Artiodactyla > Bovidae > Bos > Bos grunniens. Next base: position 116,436,120 of record NC_141194.1, on the reverse strand, counting down.
TGTAGTGTACTGGTGTTTTTCTTTCTGACTTCCTTCACTCTGTATAATAGGCTCCAGGTTCATCCACCTCATTAGAACTGATTCAAACGGATTCTTTTTAATGGATGAGTAATATTCCATTGTGTATATGTACAACAGCTTTCTTATCCTTGAGTCAGCTGATGGCCTTAGTGAGGGCTATGGAGTGCTACAACATTTAGTCCCCAGTGTATTCCCTGGGCCCTCCAGCTCACCCACTGGCCCAAGTCTGCGTGAGCTCCAGGGCCTCCAGAAGAAGGCCTGAATCTGCCTCTTATCTCTGTCTCCTCCTGATGACCAGCACACCACCCTGGACTTAATCACATTCGCAATGGCCCCCTCATTGATAGTAAGTGACCTGTGGGCAGGGCCCACTGTGGTGCTGACCATCAGCTAAGCAGGACAACTAAGGGTCACTCATTGACAGTTGGCTGCTTGTGAATGTGGCCCTCTGAGGCACCAAGCAATGTTTGAGCAACACCTGTTGCCTAGGGGCAGGGTGGGTTGAAATGAAGCACACCATTGGCTACCTGTTAAGGGCTGTGCTCATCCTGCTCTGTTACACTGTAAAGAGAATAAGAATCCCTGTGAATTTAAGGTTTGTCAAAGTAGTTTTCAGGGTGGGCTGGACTTCACATTCTGGTTGGCTTTGAACTACTTACACGATATGCTGAGCATGTGATCAAGTGGCAGCTGTTGGAGGGGCATAGAGATGACAGCACTGGTGACAGGTATGCCTGGGAATATAATGAAAAGTATGATATGCAAAAGTTAAATAATTATGTGAAATCAAAATCTGAGGTTGGAAATGAGTCAATCACAAAGATTCCAGCACACTGGACCCAAAGTGTCCTTATGTAACAGAGCACAGCCCTTCGCAGGTAGCCATTGCTGTGCCTTATTACTCTGCATCCTGTTACTAGGCAACAGGAGTAGCTCAGCCATTGGTCCGTGCCTCACTGGCCCCACCCACAAGCAGCCAACTATCACTGAGCTACCTATAGGTACTTGTCCTGCTCAGCTATTGGTCAGCACTGCAATGGGCCCTACCTACTGATAACAGTCAAGGAGGGATAACTGGGGAGATGATTTAGACAAGACTCAGTCGTACACTGGTGAACTGACTTTTGACTTTGAGCACCTTCCTTAAAAAAAAAAAAAAATAATAATAATAATAATAATAAACAGGAATGTATTTCCGGTAGATGGGGCAAGTTGAGTTTCCTTGCTCAATATGAGAGTTGAAGTATCCCAAAAACATTTAGTGGAGGAGACATTTAAAACTGTCTTTGTTCTGATGTGTAATCTTATGTAGACTGTGTATTAAACTTTGGGCAACAGACTGAGCATTCACCAAGTCTGGGGGTCGTTAAAGCTCATCGCAGTAGATAAAACACCCAACGTGTTCTTTATTAGCTTTTTCCACCTCAAGTGCTTGCTCTTAAGTTCCTTAAGGCCCTCAGGAACCCCCAAGAGGCAGAAGGTGGTCTAGAGATGAAGTGATTACTCTGAAAGGCTGAAGTGGGACAGAAAGGGTTTGGCAGATCTTTATAGAGGGATGAAGGAGGCAGGAGTGTTGAAGTGGCACATATAAGTCAAAGGATAAAGGGAACTGAAAGGAAGTTTGAAGCTCATGAGGAGAAACACCGTGCCCCTGAATCACCACTCCCCAGAATCAGACACACAGAGGTGTCAGCAGTGGAAAAGTTATAGAATGGCCTCCCTCAGCATCCACTCGCCCATGTTGATGGGCACAGTGGTACATTGTGATGTCTAAGCCCCCCAAGATGCTATTGGCTGGGGTGGTGCCTCACTGACCAGTCAGATTGAAGGGTGTGGCTCCTCATTGTCCTGAAAGGGTATAAATAGGGAGCTCTGAGGCAGAGGTTCTAGGTAAGGCCACTTCTTGGCATCATCATGACTAAGGTAACCAGGAAGCCACGGCAGTCCAGAAGAGTTCCAATGCGGTTTGCTTCCAGGATGAACGGAAAAAAGAAGACCCTTTGTCAACGGAGGTACAGAGGCAGTGTGAAAGTAAGATGATTCCAACTGAGCTGCCCATGTTCTCCATTGACTTTGCTGCCCAAAACCTCTACACAGCCCTTGCCTGGCACAAAAGCCCTCATTGGCCCACATCACCTTTTCATGAAATCTCCCTTCCAACGCCGCTTTTTTCTTTCCTAAAAACTACTACCCTTGTCGTGTCTTTCCAGGCACGAAATATGACCATGAGGGTCAGAAGACCTCTACAAGGAACCTTGAGAAAGAAAATCCGATCATATGCCACTCAGTCGAAGAAGGTGAAGAAAACAAGAACACCAAACTGTTTTTTCCGTTCCTGTGCACGTAAGAAACTGAATCAAAGCCGTAAAAGGTCCCAACGTATGAGGCGGAATCAAACAAGGAGGCAGAATCCAAAGAGAAGATAAGCCCAGCCGCCCCAGAATAAGAGACCCTGGAGCAGTCCAACCTGGGCAGCCAGTAACTGAATCGAAAAGGTCAGACAGTTTAGAACTGGGTCTCCAGAGGTCTGCTTTGTTAGAAATGGCCAACCAAGAAAAAACTCTCACACTAACATCATCAAGTGATGGCTGCAATTACAATAAACATCAAATGGTAAAAAGATGATATTTGTGTGTGTGTGTGAATTTTCTGATGGAAGGGAGGGAACGAAGAGAAGAGGTGGGCACTGGAGATGGGAGGGATATGGGGTCCCGAGAGGTTGGGGAACAGACCCGCGGGTCCCCAGTTAGCCAGAGAGTAGAGGTCTGGATTGGGTCAGGAGTCTGCACTGAAGATGGATAACCCTGCTTAACACTTGATTTCAAGGGCAAGGAGGAGTGGTATGGTGTTACTGCCTTTGTTTGGGGTGTGGAATGACATTAGGGTCTAGATTGCCAGACCCAGAGAGGAAGAGGTTGTCACATGGGGGTGGTGAGTGTGAAACTCCCCCTGAGACAGGTGGGCAGAAATCACCTCCTGGCCACCTACCTCATAAAAGGGACTGTTGCATCACTCGCCTATGCTGTCAGCTAAAGGTGCTCAGAAGGCACAAAGTGCTGATACATCTAAAACCCACAAATTCCACACCCAGGGAGTAAAATAATGTTTGGAGGGAACAAACCAAATAATGATTAGGACACCTTTCTGCTAAGGAAAATTAGGGAGCAGTGTATTCCCAAAGGAAGAGCAGGGGTGGTGGCCCAATCCCAGTGCAAATTACAAACAGGATCACCACCCACAGAGAATTTTTTTTTTTTTTTTCGGGCGGCCCTATGCCGCTTGTGGAAGCATGGTTCCCTGAACAGCGATTGAACCCGTGCCCTTCTAGTGAAAGCACGGAGTCCTAACCACTGGACGGTCATGGAAGTCTGTACAGAGAATTTTTCCATAAGTACTAACATAAGACTGAGTAAAAGCTGGTCTTGTAATTATCACCATAGCCTAGGATTTCCAAATAACTACAGTCGAAAAACATTCTTGCCCAATAAAGTCTTTTGTTAGTCCAAATTCTACAAGTTTCTCACGGTTTAAAAGAAAGAGTATGAAATATTTAATTTGGTGTTACCCTTCATTTTGAAATGTTTTAAAAGGTCCAAGGAATAGTCAATCAAATATGGAGATACATAAGGCAGTCTCTGACCGTAAGTATCCTGCGTGCCTTCACAAAACTTTTGAGAAACAACTAAAACACAGAGTTTCGCCGTGGGCATCAAAAGAGTTGAGTTCAAATTTTAACTCAGTGATATGTTATCTTTTATCTGGACTGCAGCTCCCTAATTAAATCTTACTGGCACTCTACCTCCTGGGAGACCCCATTGATGATTCCCAGTCAGTCACTGAATGTGATTTAAAATCAATCAAAGTGAAAGACCCCCTGGCTGTGCTGTCCTTTCTTTATTCTTTGCTTTTTTTCAGTTCTTTTTTTCTAAATTCATTTATTTTGATTTGAGGCCAATTACGTTACAATATCGTAGTGGTTTTTGCCATACATTGACATGAATCAGCCATGGGTGTCCATGGGGTCCACATCCTGAACCTCCCCTCGCACCTCCCTCCCCATCCCATCCCTCAGGGTCATCCCAGTGCACCAGCCCTGAGCACCTAGTCTCATGCATCAAACCTGCACTGGTGATCTGTTTCACATATAATAATATACATGTTTCAATGCTATTCTCTCAAATCACCCTGCCCTCGCCTTCTCCCACGGAGTCCAAAAGACTGTTCTATACATCTGTGTCTCTTTTGCTTTCTCGCATATAGGGTCATCATTGCCATCTTTCTGAATTCCATGTATACGTGTTAGTGTGGTGTACTGGTGTTTTTCTTTCTGACTTCCTTCACTCTGTATAATAGGCTCCAGGTTCATCCACCTCATTAGAACTGATTCAAACGGATTCTTTATAATGGATGAGTATTATTCCATTGTGTATATGTACAACAGCTTTCTTATCCTTGAGTCAGCTGATGGCCTTAGTGAGGGCTATGGAGTGCTACAACATTTAGTCCCCAGTGTATTCCCTGGGCCCTCCAGCTCACCCACTGGCCCAAGTCTGCGTGAGCTCCAGGGCCTCCAGAAGAAGGCCTGAACCTGCCTCTTATCTCTGTCTCCTCCTGATGACCAGCACACCACCCTGGACTTAATCACATTCGCAATGGCCCCCTCATTGATAGTAAGTGACCTGTGGGCAGGGCCCACTGTGGTGCTGACCATCAGCTAAGCAGGACAACTAAGGGTCACTCATTGACAGTTGGCTGCTTGTGAATGTGGCCCTCTGAGGCACCAAGCAATGTTTGAGCAACACCTGTTGCCTAGGGGCAGGGTGGGTTGAAATGAAGCACACCATTGGCTACCTGTTAAGGGCTGTGCTCATCCTGCTCTGTTACACTGTAAAGAGAATAAGAATCCCTGTGAATTTAAGGTTTGTCAAAGTAGTTTTCAGGGTGGGCTGGACTTCACATTCTGGTTGGCTTTGAACTACTTACACGATATGCTGAGCATGTGATCAAGTGGCAGCTGTTGGAGGGGCATAGAGATGACAGCACTGGTGACAGGTATGCCTGGGAATATAATGAAAAGTATGATATGCAAAAGTTAAATAATTATGTGAAATCAAAATCTGAGGTTGGAAATGAGTCAATCACAAAGATTCCAGCACACTGGACCCAAAGTGTCCTTATGTAACAGAGCACAGCCCTTCGCAGGTAGCCATTGCTGTGCCTTATTACTCTGCATCCTGTTACTAGGCAACAGGAGTAGCTCAGCCATTGGTCCGTGCCTCACTGGCCCCACCCACAAGCAGCCAACTATCACTGAGCTACCTATAGGTACTTGTCCTGCTCAGCTATTGGTCAGCACTGCAATGGGCCCTACCTACTGATAACTGGCAAGGAGGGATAACTGGGGAAATGATTTAGTCAAGACTCAGTCGTACACTGGTGAACTGACTTTTGACTTTGAGCACCTTCCTTAAAAAAAAAAAATAATAATAATAATAATAATAATAAACAGGAATGTATTTCCGGTAGATGGGGCAAGTTGAGTTTCCTTGCTCAATATGAGAGTTGAAGTATCCCAAAAACATTTACTGGAGGAGACATTTAAAACTGTCTTTGTTCTGATGTGTAATCTTATGTAGACTGAGTATTAAACTTTAGGCAACAGACTGAGCATTCACCACGTCTGGGGGTCGTTAAAGCTCATCGCAGTAGATAAAACACCCAACGTGTTCTTTATTACCTTTTTCCACCTCAAGTGCTTGCTCTTAAGTTCCTTAAGGCCCTCAAGAACCCCCAAGAGGCAGAAGGTGGTCTAGAGATGAAGTGATTACTCTGAAAGGCTGAAGTGGGACAGAAAGGGTTTGGCAGATCTTTATAGAGGGATGAAGGAGGCAGGAGTGTTGAAGTGGCACATATAAGTCAAAGGATAAAGGGAACTGAGAGGAAGTTTGTAGCTCATGAGGAGAAACACCGTGCCCCTGAATCACCACTCCCCAGAATCAGACACACAGAGGTGTCAGCAGTGGAAAAGTTATAGAATGGCCTCCCTCAGCATCCACTCGCCCATGTTGATGGGCACAGTGGTACATTGTGATGTCTAAGCCCCCCAAGATGCTATTGGCTGGGGTGGTGCCTCACTGACCAATCAGATTGAAGGGTGTGGCTCCTCATTGTCCTGAAAGGGTATAAATAGGGAGCTCAGAGGCAGAGGTTCTAGGTTAGGCCACTTCTTGGCATCATCATGACTAAGGTAACCAGGAAGCCACGGCAGTCCAGAAGAGTTCCAATGCGGTTTGCTTCCAGGATGAACGGAAAAAAGAAGACCCTTTGTCAACGGAGGTACAGAGGCAGTGTGAAAGTAAGATGATTCCAACTGAGCTGCCCATGTTCTCCATTGACTTTGCTGCCCAAAACCTCTACACAGCCCTTGCCTGGCACAAAAGCCCTCATTGGCCCACATCCCTTTTTCATGAAATCTCCCTTCCAACGCCGCTTTTTTCTTTCCTAAAAACTCATACCCTTGTCGTGTCTTTCCAGGCACGAAATATGACCATGAGGGTCAGAAGACCTCTACAAGGAACCTTGAGAAAGAAAATCCGATCATATGCCACTCAGTCGAAGAAGGTGAAGAAAACAAGAACACCAAACTGTTTTTTCCGTTCCTGTGCACGTAAGAAACTGAATCAAAGCCGTAAAAGGTCCCAACGTATGAGGCGGAATCAAAGAAGGAGGCAGAATCCAAAGAGAAGATAAGCCCAGCCGCCCCAGAATAAGAGACCCTGGAGCAGTCCAACCTGGGCAGCCAGTAACTGAATCGAAAAGGTCAGACAATTTAGAACTGGGTCTCCAGAGGTCTGCTTTGTTAGAAATGGCCAACCAAGAAAAGACTCTCACACTAACATCATCAAGTGATGGCTGCAATTACAATAAACATCAAATGGTAAAAAGATGATATTTGTGTGTGTGTGAGAATTTTCTGATGGAAGGGAGGGAACGAAGGGAAGAGGTGGGCACTGGAGATGGGAGGGATATGGGGTCCCGAGAGGTTGGGGAACAGACCCTCGGGTCCCCAGTTAGCCAGAGAGTAGAGGTCTGGATTGGGTCAGGAGTCTGCACTGAAGATGGATAACCCTGCTTAACACTTGATTTCAAGGGCAAGGAGGAGTGGTTTGGTGTTACTGCCTTTGTTTGGGGTGTGGAATGACATTAGGGTCTAGATTGCCAGACCCAGAGAGGAAGAGGTTGTCACATGGGGGTGGTGAGTGTGAAACTCCCCCTGAGACAGGTGGGCAGAAATCACCTCCTGGCCACCTACCTCATAAAAGGGACTGTTGCATCACTCGCCTATGCTGTCAGCTAAAGGTGCTCAGAAGGCACAAAGTGCTGATACATCTAAAACCCACAAATTCCACACCCAGGGAGTAAAATAATGTTTGGAGGGAACAAACCAAATAATGATTAGGACACCTTTCTGCTAAGGAAAATTAGGGAGCAGTGTATTCCCAAAGGAAGAGCAGGGGTGGTGGCCCAATCCCAGTGCAAATTACAAACAGGATCACCACCCACAGAGAATTTTTTTTTTTTTTTTCGGGCGGCCCTATGCCGCTTGTGGAAGCATGGTTCCCTGAACAGCGATTGAACCCGTGCCCTTCTAGTGAAAGCACGGAGTCCTAACCACTGGACGGTCATGGAAGTCTGTACAGAGAATTTTTCCATAAGTACTAACATAAGACTGAGTAAAAGCTGGTCTTGTAATTATCACCATAGCCTAGGATTTCCAAATAACTACAGTCGAAAAACATTCTTGCCCAATAAAGTCTTTTGTTAGTCCAAATTCTACAAGTTTCTCACGGTTTAAAAGAAAGAGTATGAAATATTTAATTTGGTGTTACCCTTCATTTTGAAATGTTTTAAAAGGTCCAAGGAATAGTCAATCAAATATGGAGATACATAAGGCAGTCTCTGACCATAAGTATCCTGCGTGCCTTCACAAAACTTTTGAGAAACAACTAAAACACAGAGTTTCGCCGTGGGCATCAAAAGAGTTGAGTTCAAATTTTAACTCAGTGATATGTTATCTTTGATCTGGACTGCAGCTCCCTAATTAAATCTTTCTGGCACTCTACCTCCTGGGAGACCCCATTGATGATTCCCAGTCAGTCACTGAATGTGATTTAAAATCAATCAAAGTGAAAGACCCCCTGGCTGTGCTGTCCTTTCTTTATTCTTTGCTTTTTTTCAGTTCTTTTTTTCTAAATTCATTTATTTTGATTTGAGGCCAATTACGTTACAATATCGTAGTGGTTTTTGCCATACATTGACATGAATCAGCCATGGGTGTCCATGGGGTCCACATCCTGAACCTCCCCTCGCACCTCCCTCCCCATCCCATCCCTCAGGGTCATCCCAGTGCACCAGCCCTGAGCACCTAGTCTCGTGCATCAAACCTGCACTGGTGATCTGTTTCACATATAATAATATACATGTTTCAATGCTATTCTCTCAAATCACCCTGCCCTCGCCTTCTCCCACGGAGTCCAAAAGACTGTTCTATACATCTGTGTCTCTTTTGCTTTCTCGCATATAGGGTCATCATTGCCATCTTTCTGAATTCCATGTATACGTGTTAGTGTAGTGTACTGGTGTTTTTCTTTCTGACTTCCTTCACTCTGTATAATAGGCTCCAGGTTCATCCACCTCATTAGAACTGATTCAAACGGATTCTTTTTAATGGATGAGTAATATTCCATTGTGTATATGTACAACAGCTTTCTTATCCTTGAGTCAGCTGATGGCCTTAGTGAGGGCTATGGAGTGCTACAACATTTAGTCCCCAGTGTATTCCCTGGGCCCTCCAGCTCACCCACTGGCCCAAGTCTGCGTGAGCTCCAGGGCCTCCAGAAGAAGGCCTGAATCTGCCTCTTATCTCTGTCTCCTCCTGATGACCAGCACACCACCCTGGACTTAATCACATTCGCAATGGCCCCCTCATTGATAGTAAGTGACCTGTGGGCAGGGCCCACTGTGGTGCTGACCATCAGCTAAGCAGGACAACTAAGGGTCACTCATTGACAGTTGGCTGCTTGTGAATGTGGCCCTCTGAGGCACCAAGCAATGTTTGAGCAACACCTGTTGCCTAGGGGCAGGGTGGGTTGAAATGAAGCACACCATTGGCTACCTGTTAAGGGCTGTGCTCATCCTGCTCTGTTACACTGTAAAGAGAATAAGAATCCCTGTGAATTTAAGGTTTGTCAAAGTAGTTTTCAGGGTGGGCTGGACTTCACATTCTGGTTGGCTTTGAACTACTTACACGATATGCTGAGCATGTGATCAAGTGGCAGCTGTTGGAGGGGCATAGAGATGACAGCACTGGTGACAGGTATGCCTGGGAATATAATGAAAAGTATGATATGCAAAAGTTAAATAATTATGTGAAATCAAAATCTGAGGTTGGAAATGAGTCAATCACAAAGATTCCAGCACACTGGACCCAAAGTGTCCTTATGTAACAGAGCACAGCCCTTCGCAGGTAGCCATTGCTGTGCCTTATTACTCTGCATCCTGTTACTAGGCAACAGGAGTAGCTCAGCCATTGGTCCGTGCCTCACTGGCCCCACCCACAAGCAGCCAACTATCACTGAGCTACCTATAGGTACTTGTCCTGCTCAGCTATTGGTCAGCACTGCAATGGGCCCTACCTACTGATAACAGTCAAGGAGGGATAACTGGGGAGATGATTTAGACAAGACTCAGTCGTACACTGGTGAACTGACTTTTGACTTTGAGCACCTTCCTTAAAAAAAAAAAAAAAAAATAATAATAATAATAATAAACAGGAATGTATTTCCGGTAGATGGGGCAAGTTGAGTTTCCTTGCTCAATATGAGAGTTGAAGTATCCCAAAAACATTTAGTGGAGGAGACATTTAAAACTGTCTTTGTTCTGATGTGTAATCTTATGTAGACTGTGTATTAAACTTTGGGCAACAGACTGAGCATTCACCAAGTCTGGGGGTCGTTAAAGCTCATCGCAGTAGATAAAACACCCAACGTGTTCTTTATTAGCTTTTTCCACCTCAAGTGCTTGCTCTTAAGTTCCTTAAGGCCCTCAGGAACCCCCAAGAGGCAGAAGGTGGTCTAGAGATGAAGTGATTACTCTGAAAGGCTGAAGTGGGACAGAAAGGGTTTGGCAGATCTTTATAGAGGGATGAAGGAGGCAGGAGTGTTGAAGTGGCACATATAAGTCAAAGGATAAAGGGAACTGAAAGGAAGTTTGAAGCTCATGAGGAGAAACACCGTGCCCCTGAATCACCACTCCCCAGAATCAGACACACAGAGGTGTCAGCAGTGGAAAAGTTATAGAATGGCCTCCCTCAGCATCCACTCGCCCATGTTGATGGGCACAGTGGTACATTGTGATGTCTAAGCCCCCCAAGATGCTATTGGCTGGGGTGGTGCCTCACTGACCAGTCAGATTGAAGGGTGTGGCTCCTCATTGTCCTGAAAGGGTATAAATAGGGAGCTCTGAGGCAGAGGTTCTAGGTAAGGCCACTTCTTGGCATCATCATGACTAAGGTAACCAGGAAGCCACGGCAGTCCAGAAGAGTTCCAATGCGGTTTGCTTCCAGGATGAACGGAAAAAAGAAGACCCTTTGTCAACGGAGGTACAGAGGCAGTGTGAAAGTAAGATGATTCCAACTGAGCTGCCCATGTTCTCCATTGACTTTGCTGCCCAAAACCTCTACACAGCCCTTGCCTGGCACAAAAGCCCTCATTGGCCCACATCACCTTTTCATGAAATCTCCCTTCCAACGCCGCTTTTTTCTTTCCTAAAAACTACTACCCTTGTCGTGTCTTTCCAGGCACGAAATATGACCATGAGGGTCAGAAGACCTCTACAAGGAACCTTGAGAAAGAAAATCCGATCATATGCCACTCAGTCGAAGAAGGTGAAGAAAACAAGAACACCAAACTGTTTTTTCCGTTCCTGTGCACGTAAGAAACTGAATCAAAGCCGTAAAAGGTCCCAACGTATGAGGCGGAATCAAAGAAGGAGGCAGAATCCAAAGAGAAGATAAGCCCAGCCGCCCCAGAATAAGAGACCCTGGAGCAGTCCAACCTGGGCAGCCAGTAACTGAATCGAAAAGGTCAGACAGTTTAGAACTGGGTCTCCAGAGGTCTGCTTTGTTAGAAATGGCCAACCAAGAAAAGACTCTCACACTAACATCATCAAGTGATGGCTGCAATTACAATAAACATCAAATGGTAAAAAGATGATATTTGTGTGTGTGTGTGAATTTTCTGATGGAAGGGAGGGAACGAAGAGAAGAGGTGGGCACTGGAGATGGGAGGGATATGGGGTCCCGAGAGGTTGGGGAACAGACCCGCGGGTCCCCAGTTAGCCAGAGAGTAGAGGTCTGGATTGGGTCAGGAGTCTGCACTGAAGATGGATAACCCTGCTTAACACTTGATTTCAAGGGCAAGGAGGAGTGGTATGGTGTTACTGCCTTTGTTTGGGGTGTGGAATGACATTAGGGTCTAGATTGCCAGACCCAGAGAGGAAGAGGTTGTCACATGGGGGTGGTGAGTGTGAAACTCCCCCTGAGACAGGTGGGCAGAAATCACCTCCTGGCCACCTACCTCATAAAAGGGACTGTTGCATCACTCGCCTATGCTGTCAGCTAAAGGTGCTCAGAAGGCACAAAGTGCTGATACATCTAAAACCCACAAATTCCACACCCAGGGAGTAAAATAATGTTTGGAGGGAACAAACCAAATAATGATTAGGACACCTTTCTGCTAAGGAAAATTAGGGAGCAGTGTATTCCCAAAGGAAGAGCAGGGGTGGTGGCCCAATCCCAGTGCAAATTACAAACAGGATCACCACCCACAGAGAATTTTTTTTTTTTTTTTCGGGCGGCCCTATGCCGCTTGTGGAAGCATGGTTCCCTGAACAGCGATTGAACCCGTGCCCTTCTAGTGAAAGCACGGAGTCCTAACCACTGGACGGTCATGGAAGTCTGTACAGAGAATTTTTCCATAAGTACTAACATAAGACTGAGTAAAAGCTGGTCTTGTAATTATCACCATAGCCTAGGATTTCCAAATAACTACAGTCGAAAAACATTCTTGCCCAATAAAGTCTTTTGTTAGTCCAAATTCTACAAGTTTCTCACGGTTTAAAAGAAAGAGTATGAAATATTTAATTTGGTGTTACCCTTCATTTTGAAATGTTTTAAAAGGTCCAAGGAATAGTCAATCAAATATGGAGATACATAAGGCAGTCTCTGACCGTAAGTATCCTGCGTGCCTTCACAAAACTTTTGAGAAACAACTAAAACACAGAGTTTCGCCGTGGGCATCAAAAGAGTTGAGTTCAAATTTTAACTCAGTGATATGTTATCTTTTATCTGGACTGCAGCTCCCTAATTAAATCTTACTGGCACTCTACCTCCTGGGAGACCCCATTGATGATTCCCAGTCAGTCACTGAATGTGATTTAAAATCAATCAAAGTGAAAGACCCCCTGGCTGTGCTGTCCTTTCTTTATTCTTTGCTTTTTTTCAGTTCTTTTTTTCTAAATTCATTTATTTTGATTTGAGGCCAATTACGTTACAATATCGTAGTGGTTTTTGCCATACATTGACATGAATCAGCCATGGGTGTCCATGGGGTCCACATCCTGAACCTCCCCTCGCACCTCCCTCCCCATCCCATCCCTCAGGGTCATCCCAGTGCACCAGCCCTGAGCACCTAGTCTCATGCATCAAACCTGCACTGGTGATCTGTTTCACATATAATAATATACATGTTTCAATGCTATTCTCTCAAATCACCCTGCCCTCGCCTTCTCCCACGGAGTCCAAAAGACTGTTCTATACATCTGTGTCTCTTTTGCTTTCTCGCATATAGGGTCATCATTGCCATCTTTCTGAATTCCATGTATACGTGTTAGTGTGGTGTACTGGTGTTTTTCTTTCTGACTTCCTTCACTCTGTATAATAGGCTCCAGGTTCATCCACCTCATTAGAACTGATTCAAACGGATTCTTTATAATGGATGAGTATTATTCCATTGTGTATATGTACAAGAGCTTTCTTATCCTTGAGTCAGCTGATGGCCTTAGTGAGGGCTATGGAGTGCTACAACATTTAGTCCCCAGTGTATTCCCTGGGCCCTCCAGCTCACCCACTGGCCCAAGTCTGCGTGAGCTCCAGGGCCTCCAGAAGAAGGCCTGAACCTGCCTCTTATCTCTGTCTCCTCCTGATGACCAGCACACCACCCTGGACTTAATCACATTCGCAGTGGCCCCCTCATTGATAGTAAGTGACCTGTGGGCAGGGCCCACTGTGGTGCTGACCATCAGCTAAGCAGGACAACTAAGGGTCACTCATTGACAGTTGGCTGCTTGTGAATGTGGCCCTCTGAGGCACCAAGCAATGTTTGAGCAACACCTGTTGCCTAGGGGCAGGGTGGGTTGAAATGAAGCACACCATTGGCTACCTGTTAAGGGCTGTGCTCATCCTGCTCTGTTACACTGTAAAGAGAATAAGAATCCCTGTGAATTTAAGGTTTGTCAAAGTAGTTTTCAGGGTGGGCTGGACTTCACATTCTGGTTGGCTTTGAACTACTTACACGATATGCTGAGCATGTGATCAAGTGGCAGCTGTTGGAGGGGCATAGAGATGACAGCACTGGTGACAGGTATGCCTGGGAATATAATGAAAAGTATGATATGCAAAAGTTAAATAATTATGTGAAATCAAAATCTGAGGTTGGAAATGAGTCAATCACAAAGATTCCAGCACACTGGACCCAAAGTGTCCTTATGTAACAGAGCACAGCCCTTCGCAGGTAGCCATTGCTGTGCCTTATTACTCTGCATCCTGTTACTAGGCAACAGGAGTAGCTCAGCCATTGGTCCGTGCCTCACTGGCCCCACCCACAAGCAGCCAACTATCACTGAGCTACCTATAGGTACTTGTCCTGCTCAGCTATTGGTCAGCACTGCAATGGGCCCTACCTACTGATAACTGGCAAGGAGGGATAACTGGGGAAATGATTTAGTCAAGACTCAGTCGTACACTGGTGAACTGACTTTTGACTTTGAGCACCTTCCTTAAAAATAATAATAATAATAATAATAAACAGGAATGTATTTCCGGTAGATGGGGCAAGTTGAGTTTCCTTGCTCAATATGAGAGTTGAAGTATCCCAAAAACATTTAGTGGAGGAGACATTTAAAACTGTCTTTGTTCTGATGTGTAATCTTATGTAGACTGTGTATTAAACTTTGGGCAACAGACTGAGCATTCACCAAGTCTGGGGGTCGTTAAAGCTCATCGCAGTAGATAAAACACCCAACGTGTTCTTTATTACCTTTTTCCACCTCAAGTGCTTGCTCTTAAGTTCCTTAAGGCCCTCAGGAACCCCCAAGAGGCAGAAGGTGGTCTAGAGATGAAGTGATTACTCTGAAAGGCTGAAGTGGGACAGAAAGGGTTTGGCAGATCTTTATAGAGGGATGAAGGAGGCAGGAGTGTTGAAGTGGCACATATAAGTCAAAGGATAAAGGGAACTGAGAGGAAGTTTGAAGCTCATGAGGAGAAACACCGTGCCCCTGAATCACCACTCCCCAGAATCAGACACACAGAGGTGTCAGCAGTGGAAAAGTTATAGAATGGCCTCCCTCAGCATCCACTCGCCCATGTTGATGGGCACAGTGGTACATTGTGATGTCTAAGCCCCCCAAGATGCTATTGGCTGGGGTGGTGCCTCACTGACCAATCAGATTGAAGGGTGTGGCTCCTCATTGTCCTGAAAGGGTATAAATAGGGAGCTCTGAGGCAGAGGTTCTAGGTTAGGCCACTTCTTGGCATCATCATGACTAAGGTAACCAGGAAGCCACGGCAGTCCAGAAGAGTTCCAATGCGGTTTGCTTCCAGGATGAACGGAAAAAAGAAGACCCTTTGTCAACGGAGGTACAGAGGCAGTGTGAAAGTAAGATGATTCCAACTGAGCTGCCCATGTTCTCCATTGACTTTGCTGCCCAAAACCTCTACACAGCCCTTGCCTGGCACAAAAGCCCTCATTGGCCCACATCCCTTTTTCATGAAATCTCCCTTCCAACGCCGCTTTTTTCTTTCCTAAAAACTCATACCCTTGTCGTGTCTTTCCAGGCACGAAATATGACCATGAGGGTCAGAAGACCTCTACAAGGAACCTTGAGAAAGAAAATCCTATCATATGCCACTCAGTCGAAGAAGGTGAAGAAAACAAGAACACCAAACTGTTTTTTCCGTTCCTGTGCACGTAAGAAACTGAATCAAAGCCGTAAAAGGTCCCAACGTATGAGGCGGAATCAAAGAAGGAGGCAGAATCCAAAGAGAAGATAAGCCCAGCCGCCCCAGAATAAGAGACCCTGGAGCAGTCCAACCTGGGCAGCCAGTAACTGAATCGAAAAAGTCAGACAGTTTAGAACTGGGTCTCCAGAGGTCTGCTTTGTTAGAAATGGCCAACCAAGAAAAGACTCTCACACTAACATCATCAAGTGATGGCTGCAATTACAATAAACATCAAATGGTAAAAAGATGATATTTGTGTGTGTGTGTGAATTTTCTGATGGAAGGGAGGGAACGAAGAGAAGAGGTGGGCACTGGAGATGGGAGGGATATGGGGTCCCGAGAGGTTGGGGAACAGACCCTCGGGTCCCCAGTTAGCCAGAGAGTAGAGGTCTGGATTGGGTCAGGAGTCTGCACTGAAGATGGATAACCCTGCTTAACACTTGATTTCAAGGGCAAGGAGGAGTGGTTTGGTGTTACTGCCTTTGTTTGGGGTGTGGAATGACATTAGGGTCTAGATTGCCAGACCCAGAGAGGAAGAGGTTGTCACATGGGGGTGGTGAGTGTGAAACTCCCCCTGAGACAGGTGGGCAGAAATCACCTCCTGGCCACCTACCTCATAAAAGGGACTGTTGCATCACTCGCCTATGCTGTCAGCTAAAGGTGCTCAGAAGGCACAAAGTGCTGATACATCTAAAACCCACAAATTCCACACCCAGGGAGTAAAATAATGTTTGGAGGGAACAAACCAAATAATGATTAGGACACCTTTCTGCTAAGGAAAATTAGGGAGCAGTGTATTCCCAAAGGAAGAGCAGGGGTGGTTGTCCAATCCCAGTGCAAATTACAAACAGGATCACCACCCACAGAGAATTTTTTTTTTTTTTTTCGGGCGGCCCTATGCCGCTTGTGGAAGCATGGTTCCCTGAACAGCGATTGAACCCGTGCCCTTCTAGTGAAAGCACGGAGTCCTAACCACTGGACGGTCATGGAAGTCTGTACAGAGAATTTTTCCATAAGTACTAACATAAGACTGAGGAAAAGCTGGTCTTGTAATTATCACCATAGCCTAGGATTTCCAAATAACTACAGTCGAAAAACATTCTTGCCCAATAAAGTCTTTTGTTAGTCCAAATTCTACAAGTTTCTCACGGTTTAAAAGAAAGAGTCTGAAATATTTAATTTGGTGTTACCCTTCATTTTGAAATGTTTTAAAAGGTCCAAGGAATAGTCAATCAAATATGGAGATACATAAGGCAGTCTCTGACCGTAAGTATCCTGCGTGCCTTCACAAAACTTTTGAGAAACAACTATAAACACAGAGTTTCGCCGTGGGCATCAAAAGAGTTGAGTTCAAATTTTAACTCAGTGATATGTTATCTTTGATCTGGACTGCAGCTCCCTAATTAAATCTTTCTGGCACTCTCCCTCCTGGGAGACCCCATTGATGATTCCCAGTCAGTCACTGAATGTGATTTAAAATCAATCAAAGTGAAAGACCCCCTGGCTGTGCTGTCCTTTCTTTATTCTTTGCTTTTTTTCAGTTCTTTTTTTCTAAATTCATTTATTTTGATTTGAGGCCAATTACGTTACAATATCGTAGTGGTTTTTGCCATACATTGACATGAATCAGCCATGGGTGTCCATGGGGTCCACATCCTGAACCTCCCCTCGCACCTCCCTCCCCATCCCATCCCTCAGGGTCATCCCAGTGCACCAGCCCTGAGCACCTAGTCTCATGCATCAAACCTGCACTGGTGATCTGATTCACATATAATAATATACATGTTTCAATGCTATTCTCTCAAATCACCCTGCCCTCGCCTTCTCCCACGGAGTCCAAAAGACTGTTCTATACATCTGTGTCTCTTTTGCTTTCTCGCATATAGGGTCATCATTGCCATCTTTCTGAATTCCATGTATACGTGTTAGCGTAGTGTACTGGTGTTTTTCTTTCTGACTTCCCTCACTCTGTATAATAGACTCCAGGTTCATCCACCTCATTAGAACTGATTCAAACGGATTCTTTTTAATGGATGAGTAATATTCCATTGTGTATATGTACAACAGCTTTCTTATCCTTGAGTCAGCTGATGGCCTTAGTGAGGGCTATGGAGTGCTACAACATTTAGTCCCCAGTGTATTCCCTGGGCCCTCCAGCTCACCCACTGGCCCAAGTCTGCGTGAGCTCCAGGGCCTCCAGAAGAAGGCCTGAATCTGCCTCTTATCTCTGTCTCCTCCTGATGACCAGCACACCACCCTGGACTTAATCACATTCGCAATGGCCCCCTCATTGATAGTAAGTAACCTGTGGGCAGGGCCCACTGTGGTGCTGACCATCAGCTAAGCAGGACAACTAAGGGTCACTCATTGACAGTTGGCTGCTTGTGAATGTGGCCCTCTGAGGCACCAAGCAATGTTTGAGCAACACCTGTTGCCTAGGGGCAGGGTGGGTTGAAATGAAGCACACCATTGGCTACCTGTTAAGGGCTGTGCTCATCCTGCTCTGTTACACTGTAAAGAGAATAAGAATCCCTGTGAATTTAAGGTTTGTCAAAGTAGTTTTCAGGGTGGGCTGGACTTCACATTCTGGTTGGCTTTGAACTACTTACACGATATGCTGAGCATGTGATCAAGTGGCAGCTGTTGGAGGGGCATAGAGATGACAGCACTGGTGACAGGTATGCCTGGGAATATAATGAAAAGTATGATATGCAAAAGTTAAATAATTATGTGAAATCAAAATCTGAGGTTGGAAATGAGTCAATCACAAAGATTCCAGCACACTGGACCCAAAGTGTCCTTATGTAACAGAGCACAGCCCTTCGCAGGTAGCCATTGCTGTGCCTTATTACTCTGCATCCTGTTACTAGGCAACAGGAGTAGCTCAGCCATTGGTCCGTGCCTCACTGGCCCCACCCACAAGCAGCCAACTATCACTGAGCTACCTATAGGTACTTGTCCTGCTCAGCTATTGGTCAGCACTGCAATGGGCCCTACCTACTGATAACTGTCAAGGACGGATAACTGGGGAAATGATTTAGTCAAGACTCAGTCGTACACTGGTGAACTGACTTTTGACTTTGAGCACCTTCCTTAAAAAAAAAAAAATAATAATAATAATAAACAGGAATGTATTTCCGGTAGATGGGGCAAGTTGAGTTTCCTTGCTCAATATGAGAGTTGAAGTATCCCAAAAACATTTAGTGGAGGAGACATTTAAAACTGTCTTTGTTCTGATGTGTAATCTTATGTAGACTGAGTATTAAACTTTGGGCAACAGACTGAGCATTCACCACGTCTGGGGGTCGTTAAAGCTCATCGCAGTAGATAAAACACCCAACGTGTTCTTTATTACCTTTTTCCACCTCAAGTGCTTGCTCTTAAGTTCCTTAAGGCCCTCAAGAACCCCCAAGAGGCAGAAGGTGGTCTAGAGATGAAGTGATTACTCTGAAAGGCTGAAGTGGGACAGAAAGGGTTTGGCAGATCTTTATAGAGGGATGAAGGTGGCAGGAGTGTTGAAGTGGCACATATAAATCAAAGGATAAAGGGAACTGAGAGGAAGTTTGTAGCTCATGAGGAGAAACACCGTGCCCCTGAATCACCACTCCCCAGAATCAGACACACAGAGGTGTCAGCAGTGGAAAAGTTATAGAATGGCCTCCCTCAGCATCCACTCGCCCATGTTGATGGGCACAGTGGTACATTGTGATGTCTAAGCCCCCCAAGATGCTATTGGCTGGGGTGGTGCCTCACTGACCAATCAGATTGAAGGGTGTGGCTCCTCATTGTCCTGAAAGGGTATAAATAGGGAGCTCAGAGGCAGAGGTTGTAGGTTAGGCCACTTCTTGGCATCATCATGACTAAGGTAACCAGGAAGCCACGGCAGTCCAGAAGAGTTCCAATGCGGTTTGCTTCCAGGATGAACGGAAAAAAGAAGACCCTTTGTCAACGGAGGTACAGAGGCAGTGTGAAAGTAAGATGATTCCAACTGAGCTGCCCATGTTCTCCATTGACTTTGCTGCCCAAAACCTCTACACAGCCCTTGCCTGGCACAAAAGCCCTCATTGGCCCACATCCCTTTTTCATGAAATCTCCCTTCCAACGCCGCTTTTTTCTTTCCTAAAAACTCATACCCTTGTCGTGTCTTTCCAGGCACGAAATATGACCATGAGGGTCAGAAGACCTCTACAAGGAACCTTGAGAAAGAAAATCCGATCATATGCCACTCAGTCGAAGAAGGTGAAGAAAACAAGAACACCAAACTGTTTTTTCCGTTCCTGTGCACGTAAGAAACTGAATCAAAGCCGTAAAAGGTCCCAACGTATGAGGCGGAATCAAAGAAGGAGGCAGAATCCAAAGAGAAGATAAGCCCAGCCGCCCCAGAATAAGAGACCCTGGAGCAGTCCAACCTGGGCAGCCAGTAACTGAATCGAAAAGGTCAGACAATTTAGAACTGGGTCTCCAGAGGTCTGCTTTGTTAGAAATGGCCAACCAAGAAAAGACTCTCACACTAACATCATCAAGTGATGGCTGCAATTACAATAAACATCAAATGGTAAAAAGATGATATTTGTGTGTGTGTGAGAATTTTCTGATGGAAGGGAGGGAACGAAGGGAAGAGGTGGGCACTGGAGATGGGAGGGATATGGGGTCCCGAGAGGTTGGGGAACAGACCCTCGGGTCCCCAGTTAGCCAGAGAGTAGAGGTCTGGATTGGGTCAGGAGTCTGCACTGAAGATGGATAACCCTGCTTAACACTTGATTTCAAGGGCAAGGAGGAGTGGTTTGGTGTTACTGCCTTTGTTTGGGGTGTGGAATGACATTAGGGTCTAGATTGCCAGACCCAGAGAGGAAGAGGTTGTCACATGGGGGTGGTGAGTGTGAAACTCCCCCTGAGACAGGTGGGCAGAAATCACCTCCTGGCCACCTACCTCATAAAAGGGACTGTTGCATCACTCGCCTATGCTGTCAGCTAAAGGTGCTCAGAAGGCACAAAGTGCTGATACATCTAAAACCCACAAATTCCACACCCAGGGAGTAAAATAATGTTTGGAGGGAACAAACCAAATAATGATTAGGACACCTTTCTGCTAAGGAAAATTAGGGAGCAGTGTATTCCCAAAGGAAGAGCAGGGGTGGTGGCCCAATCCCAGTGCAAATTACAAACAGGATCACCACCCACAGAGAATTTTTTTTTTTTTTTCGGGCGGCCCTATGCCGCTTGTGGAAGCATGGTTCCCTGAACAGCGATTGAACCCGTGCCCTTCTAGTGAAAGCACGGAGTCCTAACCACTGGACGGTCATGGAAGTCTGTACAGAGAATTTTTCCATAAGTACTAACATAAGACTGAGGAAAAGCTGGTCTTGTAATTATCACCATAGCCTAGGATTTCCAAATAACTACAGTCGAAAAACATTCTTGCCCAATAAAGTCTTTTGTTAGTCCAAATTCTACAAGTTTCTCACGGTTTAAAAGAAAGAGTCTGAAATATTTAATTTGGTGTTACCCTTCATTTTGAAATGTTTTAAAAGGTCCAAGGAATAGTCAATCAAATATGGAGATACATAAGGCAGTCTCTGACCATAAGTATCCTGCGTGCCTTCACAAAACTTTTGAGAAACAACTAAAACACAGAGTTTCGCCGTGGGCATCAAAAGAGTTGAGTTCAAATTTTAACTCAGTGATATGTTATCTTTGATCTGGACTGCAGCTCCCTAATTAAATCTTTCTGGCACTCTACCTCCTGGCAGACCCCATTGATGATTCCCAGTCAGTCACTGAATGTGATTTAAAATCAATCAAAGTGAAAGACCCCCTGGCTGTGCTGTCCTTTCTTTATTCTTTGCTTTTTTTCAGTTCTTTTTTTCTAAATTCATTTATTTTGATTTGAGGCCAATTACGTTACAATATCGTAGTGGTTTTTGCCATACATTGACATGAATCAGCCATGGGTGTCCATGGGGTCCACATCCTGAACCTCCCCTCGCACCTCCCTCCCCATCCCATCCCTCAGGGTCATCCCAGTGCACCAGCCCTGAGCACCTAGTCTCATGCATCAAACCTGCACTGGTGATCTGTTTCACATATAATAATATACATGTTTCAATGCTATTCTCTCAAATCACCCTGCCCTCGCCTTCTCCCACGGAGTCCAAAAGACTGTTCTATACATCTGTGTCTCTTTTGCTTTCTCGCATATAGGGTCATCATTGCCATCTTTCTGAATTCCATGTATACGTGTTAGTGTGGTGTACTGGTGTTTTTCTTTCTGACTTCCTTCACTCTGTATAATAGGCTCCAGGTTCATCCACCTCATTAGAACTGATTCAAACGGATTCTTTATAATGGATGAGTAATATTCCATTGTGTATATGTACAACAGCTTTCTTATCCTTGAGTCAGCTGATGGCCTTAGTGAGGGCTATGGAGTGCTACAACATTTAGTCCCCAGTGTATTCCCTGGGCCCTCCAGCTCACCCACTGGCCCAAGTCTGCGTGAGCTCCAGGGCCTCCAGAAGAAGGCCTGAATCTGCCTCTTATCTCTGTCTCCTCCTGATGACCAGCACACCACCCTGGACTTAATCACATTCGCAATGGCCCCCTCATTGATAGTAAGTGACCTGTGGGCAGGGCCCACTGTGGTGCTGACCATCAGCTAAGCAGGACAACTAAGGGTCACTCATTGACAGTTGGCTGCTTGTGAATGTGGCCCTCTGAGGCACCAAGCAATGTTTGAGCAACACCTGTTGCCTAGGGGCAGGGTGGGTTGAAATGAAGCACACCATTGGCTACCTGTTAAGGGCTGTGCTCATCCTGCTCTGTTACACTGTAAAGAGAATAAGAATCCCTGTGAATTTAAGGTTTGTCAAAGTAGTTTTCAGGGTGGGCTGGACTTCACATTCTGGTTGGCTTTGAACTACTTACACGATATGCTGAGCATGTGATCAAGTGGCAGCTGTTGGAGGGGCATAGAGATGACAGCACTGGTGACAGGTATGCCTGGGAATATAATGAAAAGTATGATATGCAAAAGTTAAATAATTATGTGAAATCAAAATCTGAGGTTGGAAATGAGTCAATCACAAAGATTCCAGCACACTGGACCCAAAGTGTCCTTATGTAACAGAGCACAGCCCTTCGCAGGTAGCCATTGCTGTGCCTTATTACTCTGCATCCTGTTACTAGGCAACAGGAGTAGCTCAGCCATTGGTCCGTGCCTCACTGGCCCCACCCACAAGCAGCCAACTATCACTGAGCTACCTATAGGTACTTGTCCTGCTCAGCTATTGGTCAGCACTGCAATGGGCCCTACCTACTGATAACAGTCAAGGAGGGATAACTGGGGAGATGATTTAGTCAAGACTCAGTCGTACACTGGTGAACTGACTTTTGACTTTGAGCACCTTCCTTAAAAAAAAAAAATAATAATAATAATAATAATAATAAACAGGAATGTATTTCCGGTAGATGGGGCAAGTTGAGTTTCCTTGCTCAATATGAGAGTTGAAGTATCCCAAAAACATTTAGTGGAGGAGACATTTAAAACTGTCTTTGTTCTGATGTGTAATCTTATGTAGACTGTGTATTAAACTTTGGGCAACAGACTGAGCATTCACCAAGTCTGGGGGTCGTTAAAGCTCATCGCAGTAGATAAAACACCCAACGTGTTCTTTATTAGCTTTTTCCACCTCAAGTGCTTGCTCTTAAGTTCCTTAAGGCCCTCAGGAACCCCCAAGAGGCAGAAGGTGGTCTAGAGATGAAGTGATTACTCTGAAAGGCTGAAGTGGGACAGAAAGGGTTTGGCAGATCTTTATAGAGGGATGAAGGAGGCAGGAGTGTTGAAGTGGCACATATAAGTCAAAGGATAAAGGGAACTGAAAGGAAGTTTGAAGCTCATGAGGAGAAACACCGTGCCCCTGAATCACCACTCCCCAGAATCAGACACACAGAGGTGTCAGCAGTGGAAAAGTTATAGAATGGCCTCCCTCAGCATCCACTCGCCCATGTTGATGGGCACAGTGGTACATTGTGATGTCTAAGCCCCCCAAGATGCTATTGGCTGGGGTGGTGCCTCACTGACCAGTCAGATTGAAGGGTGTGGCTCCTCATTGTCCTGAAAGGGTATAAATAGGGAGCTCTGAGGCAGAGGTTCTAGGTAAGGCCACTTCTTGGCATCATCATGACTAAGGTAACCAGGAAGCCACGGCAGTCCAGAAGAGTTCCAATGCGGTTTGCTTCCAGGATGAACGGAAAAAAGAAGACCCTTTGTCAACGGAGGTACAGAGGCAGTGTGAAAGTAAGATGATTCCAACTGAGCTGCCCATGTTCTCCATTGACTTTGCTGCCCAAAACCTCTACACAGCCCTTGCCTGGCACAAAAGCCCTCATTGGCCCACATCACCTTTTCATGAAATCTCCCTTCCAACGCCGCTTTTTTCTTTCCTAAAAACTACTACCCTTGTCGTGTCTTTCCAGGCACGAAATATGACCATGAGGGTCAGAAGACCTCTACAAGGAACCTTGAGAAAGAAAATCCGATCATATGCCACTCAGTCGAAGAAGGTGAAGAAAACAAGAACACCAAACTGTTTTTTCCGTTCCTGTGCACGTAAGAAACTGAATCAAAGCCGTAAAAGGTCCCAACGTATGAGGCGGAATCAAAGAAGGAGGCAGAATCCAAAGAGAAGATAAGCCCAGCCGCCCCAGAATAAGAGACCCTGGAGCAGTCCAACCTGGGCAGCCAGTAACTGAATCGAAAAGGTCAGACAGTTTAGAACTGGGTCTCCAGAGGTCTGCTTTGTTAGAAATGGCCAACCAAGAAAAGACTCTCACACTAACATCATCAAGTGATGGCTGCAATTACAATAAACATCAAATGGTAAAAAGATGATATTTGTGTGTGTGTGTGAATTTTCTGATGGAAGGGAGGGAACGAAGAGAAGAGGTGGGCACTGGAGATGGGAGGGATATGGGGTCCCGAGAGGTTGGGGAACAGACCCTCGGGTCCCCAGTTAGCCAGAGAGTAGAGGTCTGGATTGGGTCAGGAGTCTGCACTGAAGATGGATAACCCTGCTTAACACTTGATTTCAAGGGCAAGGAGGAGTGGTATGGTGTTACTGCCTTTGTTTGGGGTGTGGAATGACATTAGGGTCTAGATTGCCAGACCCAGAGAGGAAGAGGTTGTCACATGGGGGTGGTGAGTGTGAAACTGCCCCTGAGACAGGTGGGCAGAAATCACCTCCTGGCCACCTACCTCATAAAAGGGACTGTTGCATCACTCGCCTATGCTGTCAGCTAAAGGTGCTCAGAAGGCACAAAGTGCTGATACATCTAAAACCCACAAATTCCACACCCAGGGAGTAAAATAATGTTTGGAGGGAACAAACCAAATAATGATTAGGACACCTTTCTGCTAAGGAAAATTAGGGAGCAGTGTATTCCCAAAGGAAGAGCAGGGGTGGTGGCCCAATCCCAGTGCAAATTACAAACAGGATCACCACCCACAGAGAATTTTTTTTTTTTTTTTCGGGCGGCCCTATGCCGCTTGTGGAAGCATGGTTCCCTGAACAGCGATTGAACCCGTGCCCTTCTAGTGAAAGCACGGAGTCCTAACCACTGGACGGTCATGGAAGTCTGTACAGAGAATTTTTCCATAAGTACTAACATAAGACTGAGTAAAAGCTGGTCTTGTAATTATCACCATAGCCTAGGATTTCCAAATAACTACAGTCGAAAAACATTCTTGCCCAATAAAGTCTTTTGTTAGTCCAAATTCTACAAGTTTCTCACGGTTTAAAAGAAAGAGTATGAAATATTTAATTTGGTGTTACCCTTCATTTTGAAATGTTTTAAAAGGTCCAAGGAATAGTCAATCAAATATGGAGATACATAAGGCAGTCTCTGACCGTAAGTATCCTGCGTGCCTTCACAAAACTTTTGAGAAACAACTAAAACACAGAGTTTCGCCGTGGGCATCAAAAGAGTTGAGTTCAAATTTTAACTCAGTGATATGTTATCTTTTATCTGGACTGCAGCTCCCTAATTAAATCTTACTGGCACTCTACCTCCTGGGAGACCCCATTGATGATTCCCAGTCAGTCACTGAATGTGATTTAAAATCAATCAAAGTGAAAGACCCCCTGGCTGTGCTGTCCTTTCTTTATTCTTTGCTTTTTTTCAGTTCTTTTTTTCTAAATTCATTTATTTTGATTTGAGGCCAATTACGTTACAATATCGTAGTGGTTTTTGCCATACATTGACATGAATCAGCCATGGGTGTCCATGGGGTCCACATCCTGAACCTCCCCTCGCACCTCCCTCCCCATCCCATCCCTCAGGGTCATCCCAGTGCACCAGCCCTGAGCACCTAGTCTCATGCATCAAACCTGCACTGGTGATCTGTTTCACATATAATAATATACATGTTTCAATGCTATTCTCTCAAATCACCCTGCCCTCGCCTTCTCCCACGGAGTCCAAAAGACTGTTCTATACATCTGTGTCTCTTTTGCTTTCTCGCATATAGGGTCATCATTGCCATCTTTCTGAATTCCATGTATACGTGTTAGTGTGGTGTACTGGTGTTTTTCTTTCTGACTTCCTTCACTCTGTATAATAGGCTCCAGGTTCATCCACCTCATTAGAACTGATTCAAACGGATTCTTTATAATGGATGAGTATTATTCCATTGTGTATATGTACAAGAGCTTTCTTATCCTTGAGTCAGCTGATGGCCTTAGTGAGGGCTATGGAGTGCTACAACATTTAGTCCCCAGTGTATTCCCTGGGCCCTCCAGCTCACCCACTGGCCCAAGTCTGCGTGAGCTCCAGGGCCTCCAGAAGAAGGCCTGAACCTGCCTCTTATCTCTGTCTCCTCCTGATGACCAGCACACCACCCTGGACTTAATCACATTCGCAGTGGCCCCCTCATTGATAGTAAGTGACCTGTGGGCAGGGCCCACTGTGGTGCTGACCATCAGCTAAGCAGGACAACTAAGGGTCACTCATTGACAGTTGGCTGCTTGTGAATGTGGCCCTCTGAGGCACCAAGCAATGTTTGAGCAACACCTGTTGCCTAGGGGCAGGGTGGGTTGAAATGAAGCACACCATTGGCTACCTGTTAAGGGCTGTGCTCATCCTGCTCTGTTACACTGTAAAGAGAATAAGAATCCCTGTGAATTTAAGGTTTGTCAAAGTAGTTTTCAGGGTGGGCTGGACTTCACATTCTGGTTGGCTTTGAACTACTTACACGATATGCTGAGCATGTGATCAAGTGGCAGCTGTTGGAGGGGCATAGAGATGACAGCACTGGTGACAGGTATGCCTGGGAATATAATGAAAAGTATGATATGCAAAAGTTAAATAATTATGTGAAATCAAAATCTGAGGTTGGAAATGAGTCAATCACAAAGATTCCAGCACACTGGACCCAAAGTGTCCTTATGTAACAGAGCACAGCCCTTCGCAGGTAGCCATTGCTGTGCCTTATTACTCTGCATCCTGTTACTAGGCAACAGGAGTAGCTCAGCCATTGGTCCGTGCCTCACTGGCCCCACCCACAAGCAGCCAACTATCACTGAGCTACCTATAGGTACTTGTCCTGCTCAGCTATTGGTCAGCACTGCAATGGGCCCTACCTACTGATAACTGGCAAGGAGGGATAACTGGGGAAATGATTTAGTCAAGACTCAGTCGTACACTGGTGAACTGACTTTTGACTTTGAGCACTTTCCTTAAAAAAAAAAAAATAATAATAATAATAAACAGGAATGTATTTCCGGTAGATGGGGCAAGTTGAGTTTCCTTGCTCAATATGAGAGTTGAAGTATCCCAAAAACATTTACTGGAGGAGACATTTAAAACTGTCTTTGTTCTGATGTGTAATCTTATGTAGACTGAGTATTAAACTTTAGGCAACAGACTGAGCATTCACCACGTCTGGGGGTCGTTAAAGCTCATCGCAGTAGATAAAACACCCAACGTGTTCTTTATTACCTTTTTCCACCTCAAGTGCTTGCTCTTAAGTTCCTTAAGGCCCTCAAGAACCCCCAAGAGGCAGAAGGTGGTCTAGAGATGAAGTGATTACTCTGAAAGGCTGAAGTGGGACAGAAAGGGTTTGGCAGATCTTTATAGAGGGATGAAGGAGGCAGGAGTGTTGAAGTGGCACATATAAGTCAAAGGATAAAGGGAACTGAGAGGAAGTTTGTAGCTCATGAGGAGAAACACCGTGCCCCTGAATCACCACTCCCCAGAATCAGACACACAGAGGTGTCAGCAGTGGAAAAGTTATAGAATGGCCTCCCTCAGCATCCACTCGCCCATGTTGATGGGCACAGTGGTACATTGTGATGTCTAAGCCCCCCAAGATGCTATTGGCTGGGGTGGTGCCTCACTGACCAATCAGATTGAAGGGTGTGGCTCCTCATTGTCCTGAAAGGGTATAAATAGGGAGCTCAGAGGCAGAGGTTCTAGGTTAGGCCACTTCTTGGCATCATCATGACTAAGGTAACCAGGAAGCCACGGCAGTCCAGAAGAGTTCCAATGCGGTTTGCTTCCAGGATGAACGGAAAAAAGAAGACCCTTTGTCAACGGAGGTACAGAGGCAGTGTGAAAGTAAGATGATTCCAACTGAGCTGCCCATGTTCTCCATTGACTTTGCTGCCCAAAACCTCTACACAGCCCTTGCCTGGCACAAAAGCCCTCATTGGCCCACATCCCTTTTTCATGAAATCTCCCTTCCAACGCCGCTTTTTTCTTTCCTAAAAACTCATACCCTTGTCGTGTCTTTCCAGGCACGAAATATGACCATGAGGGTCAGAAGACCTCTACAAGGAACCTTGAGAAAGAAAATCCGATCATATGCCACTCAGTCGAAGAAGGTGAAGAAAACAAGAACACCAAACTGTTTTTTCCGTTCCTGTGCACGTAAGAAACTGAATCAAAGCCGTAAAAGGTCCCAACGTATGAGGCGGAATCAAAGAAGGAGGCAGAATCCAAAGAGAAGATAAGCCCAGCCGCCCCAGAATAAGAGACCCTGGAGCAGTCCAACCTGGGCAGCCAGTAACTGAATCGAAAAGGTCAGACAATTTAGAACTGGGTCTCCAGAGGTCTGCTTTGTTAGAAATGGCCAACCAAGAAAAGACTCTCACACTAACATCATCAAGTGATGGCTGCAATTACAATAAACATCAAATGGTAAAAAGATGATATTTGTGTGTGTGTGAGAATTTTCTGATGGAAGGGAGGGAACGAAGGGAAGAGGTGGGCACTGGAGATGGGAGGGATATGGGGTCCCGAGAGGTTGGGGAACAGACCCTCGGGTCCCCAGTTAGCCAGAGAGTAGAGGTCTGGATTGGGTCAGGAGTCTGCACTGAAGATGGATAACCCTGCTTAACACTTGATTTCAAGGGCAAGGAGGAGTGGTTTGGTGTTACTGCCTTTGTTTGGGGTGTGGAATGACATTAGGGTCTAGATTGCCAGACCCAGAGAGGAAGAGGTTGTCACATGGGGGTGGTGAGTGTGAAACTCCCCCTGAGACAGGTGGGCAGAAATCACCTCCTGGCCACCTACCTCATAAAAGGGACTGTTGCATCACTCGCCTATGCTGTCAGCTAAAGGTGCTCAGAAGGCACAAAGTGCTGATACATCTAAAACCCACAAATTCCACACCCAGGGAGTAAAATAATGTTTGGAGGGAACAAACCAAATAATGATTAGGACACCTTTCTGCTAAGGAAAATTAGGGAGCAGTGTATTCCCAAAGGAAGAGCAGGGGTGGTGGCCCAATCCCAGTGCAAATTACAAACAGGATCACCACCCACAGAGAATTTTTTTTTTTTTTTTCGGGCGGCCCTATGCCGCTTGTGGAAGCATGGTTCCCTGAACAGCGATTGAACCCGTGCCCTTCTAGTGAAAGCACGGAGTCCTAACCACTGGACGGTCATGGAAGTCTGTACAGAGAATTTTTCCATAAGTACTAACATAAGACTGAGTAAAAGCTGGTCTTGTAATTATCACCATAGCCTAGGATTTCCAAATAACTACAGTCGAAAAACATTCTTGCCCAATAAAGTCTTTTGTTAGTCCAAATTCTACAAGTTTCTCACGGTTTAAAAGAAAGAGTATGAAATATTTAATTTGGTGTTACCCTTCATTTTGAAATGTTTTAAAAGGTCCAAGGAATAGTCAATCAAATATGGAGATACATAAGGCAGTCTCTGACCATAAGTATCCTGCGTGCCTTCACAAAACTTTTGAGAAACAACTAAAACACAGAGTTTCGCCGTGGGCATCAAAAGAGTTGAGTTCAAATTTTAACTCAGTGATATGTTATCTTTGATCTGGACTGCAGCTCCCTAATTAAATCTTTCTGGCACTCTACCTCCTGGGAGACCCCATTGATGATTCCCAGTCAGTCACTGAATGTGATTTAAAATCAATCAAAGTGAAAGACCCCCTGGCTGTGCTGTCCTTTCTTTATTCTTTGCTTTTTTTCAGTTCTTTTTTTCTAAATTCATTTATTTTGATTTGAGGCCAATTACGTTACAATATCGTAGTGGTTTTTGCCATACATTGACATGAATCAGCCATGGGTGTCCATGGGGTCCACATCCTGAACCTCCCCTCGCACCTCCCTCCCCATCCCATCCCTCAGGGTCATCCCAGTGCACCAGCCCTGAGCACCTAGTCTCGTGCATCAAACCTGCACTGGTGATCTGTTTCACATATAATAATATACATGTTTCCATGCTATTCTCTCAAATCACCCTGCCCTCGCCTTCTCCCACGGAGTCCAAAAGACTGTTCTATACATCTGTGTCTCTTTTGCTTTCTCGCATATAGGGTCATCATTGCCATCTTTCTGAATTCCATGTATACGTGTTAGTGTAGTGTACTGGTGTTTTTCTTTCTGACTTCCTTCACTCTGTATAATAGGCTCCAGGTTCATCCACCTCATTAGAACTGATTCAAACGGATTCTTTTTAATGGATGAGTAATATTCCATTGTGTATATGTACAACAGCTTTCTTATCCTTGAGTCAGCTGATGGCCTTAGTGAGGGCTATGGAGTGCTACAACATTTAGTCCCCAGTGTATTCCCTGGGCCCTCCAGCTCACCCACTGGCCCAAGTCTGCGTGAGCTCCAGGGCCTCCAGAAGAAGGCCTGAATCTGCCTCTTATCTCTGTCTCCTCCTGATGACCAGCACACCACCCTGGACTTAATCACATTCGCAATGGCCCCCTCATTGATAGTAAGTGACCTGTGGGCAGGGCCCACTGTGGTGCTGACCATCAGCTAAGCAGGACAACTAAGGGTCACTCATTGACAGTTGGCTGCTTGTGAATGTGGCCCTCTGAGGCACCAAGCAATGTTTGAGCAACACCTGTTGCCTAGGGGCAGGGTGGGTTGAAATGAAGCACACCATTGGCTACCTGTTAAGGGCTGTGCTCATCCTGCTCTGTTACACTGTAAAGAGAATAAGAATCCCTGTGAATTTAAGGTTTGTCAAAGTAGTTTTCAGGGTGGGCTGGACTTCACATTCTGGTTGGCTTTGAACTACTTACACGATATGCTGAGCATGTGATCAAGTGGCAGCTGTTGGAGGGGCATAGAGATGACAGCACTGGTGACAGGTATGCCTGGGAATATAATGAAAAGTATGATATGCAAAAGTTAAATAATTATGTGAAATCAAAATCTGAGGTTGGAAATGAGTCAATCACAAAGATTCCAGCACACTGGACCCAAAGTGTCCTTATGTAACAGAGCACAGCCCTTCGCAGGTAGCCATTGCTGTGCCTTATTACTCTGCATCCTGTTACTAGGCAACAGGAGTAGCTCAGCCATTGGTCCGTGCCTCACTGGCCCCACCCACAAGCAGCCAACTATCACTGAGCTACCTATAGGTACTTGTCCTGCTCAGCTATTGGTCAGCACTGCAATGGGCCCTACCTACTGATAACAGTCAAGGAGGGATAACTGGGGAGATGATTTAGTCAAGACTCAGTCGTACACTGGTGAACTGACTTTTGACTTTGAGCACCTTCCTTAAAAAAAAAAAAAAAAAATAATAATAATAATAATAAACAGGAATGTATTTCCGGTAGATGGGGCAAGTTGAGTTTCCTTGCTCAATATGAGAGTTGAAGTATCCCAAAAACATTTAGTGGAGGAGACATTTAAAACTGTCTTTGTTCTGATGTGTAATCTTATGTAGACTGTGTATTAAACTTTGGGCAACAGACTGAGCATTCACCAAGTCTGGGGGTCGTTAAAGCTCATCGCAGTAGATAAAACACCCAACGTGTTCTTTATTAGCTTTTTCCACCTCAAGTGCTTGCTCTTAAGTTCCTTAAGGCCCTCAGGAACCCCCAAGAGGCAGAAGGTGGTCTAGAGATGAAGTGATTACTCTGAAAGGCTGAAGTGGGACAGAAAGGGTTTGGCAGATCTTTATAGAGGGATGAAGGAGGCAGGAGTGTTGAAGTGGCACATATAAGTCAAAGGATAAAGGGAACTGAAAGGAAGTTTGAAGCTCATGAGGAGAAACACCGTGCCCCTGAATCACCACTCCCCAGAATCAGACACACAGAGGTGTCAGCAGTGGAAAAGTTATAGAATGGCCTCCCTCAGCATCCACTCGCCCATGTTGATGGGCACAGTGGTACATTGTGATGTCTAAGCCCCCCAAGATGCTATTGGCTGGGGTGGTGCCTCACTGACCAGTCAGATTGAAGGGTGTGGCTCCTCATTGTCCTGAAAGGGTATAAATAGGGAGCTCTGAGGCAGAGGTTCTAGGTAAGGCCACTTCTTGGCATCATCATGACTAAGGTAACCAGGAAGCCACGGCAGTCCAGAAGAGTTCCAATGCGGTTTGCTTCCAGGATGAACGGAAAAAAGAAGACCCTTTGTCAACGGAGGTACAGAGGCAGTGTGAAAGTAAGATGATTCCAACTGAGCTGCCCATGTTCTCCATTGACTTTGCTGCCCAAAACCTCTACACAGCCCTTGCCTGGCACAAAAGCCCTCATTGGCCCACATCACCTTTTCATGAAATCTCCCTTCCAACGCCGCTTTTTTCTTTCCTAAAAACTACTACCCTTGTCGTGTCTTTCCAGGCACGAAATATGACCATGAGGGTCAGAAGACCTCTACAAGGAACCTTGAGAAAGAAAATCCGATCATATGCCACTCAGTCGAAGAAGGTGAAGAAAACAAGAACACCAAACTGTTTTTTCCGTTCCTGTGCACGTAAGAAACTGAATCAAAGCCGTAAAAGGTCCCAACGTATGAGGCGGAATCAAAGAAGGAGGCAGAATCCAAAGAGAAGATAAGCCCAGCCGCCCCAGAATAAGAGACCCTGGAGCAGTCCAACCTGGGCAGCCAGTAACTGAATCGAAAAGGTCAGACAGTTTAGAACTGGG
Source organism: Bos grunniens (assembly GCF_055505025.1). Lineage (NCBI taxonomy): Eukaryota > Metazoa > Chordata > Mammalia > Artiodactyla > Bovidae > Bos > Bos grunniens. The sequence goes on along the minus strand of NC_141194.1, from coordinate 116,403,341 downwards.
TCTCCAGAGGTCTGCTTTGTTAGAAATGGCCAACCAAGAAAAGACTCTCACACTAACATCATCAAGTGATGGCTGCAATTACAATAAACATCAAATGGTAAAAAGATGATATTTGTGTGTGTGTGTGAATTTTCTGATGGAAGGGAGGGAACGAAGAGAAGAGGTGGGCACTGGAGATGGGAGGGATATGGGGTCCCGAGAGGTTGGGGAACAGACCCTCGGGTCCCCAGTTAGCCAGAGAGTAGAGGTCTGGATTGGGTCAGGAGTCTGCACTGAAGATGGATAACCCTGCTTAACACTTGATTTCAAGGGCAAGGAGGAGTGGTATGGTGTTACTGCCTTTGTTTGGGGTGTGGAATGACATTAGGGTCTAGATTGCCAGACCCAGAGAGGAAGAGGTTGTCACATGGGGGTGGTGAGTGTGAAACTCCCCCTGAGACAGGTGGGCAGAAATCACCTCCTGGCCACCTACCTCATAAAAGGGACTGTTGCATCACTCGCCTATGCTGTCAGCTAAAGGTGCTCAGAAGGCACAAAGTGCTGATACATCTAAAACCCACAAATTCCACACCCAGGGAGTAAAATAATGTTTGGAGGGAACAAACCAAATAATGATTAGGACACCTTTCTGCTAAGGAAAATTAGGGAGCAGTGTATTCCCAAAGGAAGAGCAGGGGTGGTGGCCCAATCCCAGTGCAAATTACAAACAGGATCACCACCCACAGAGAATTTTTTTTTTTTTTTCGGGCGGCCCTATGCCGCTTGTGGAAGCATGGTTCCCTGAACAGCGATTGAACCCGTGCCCTTCTAGTGAAAGCACGGAGTCCTAACCACTGGACGGTCATGGAAGTCTGTACAGAGAATTTTTCCATAAGTACTAACATAAGACTGAGTAAAAGCTGGTCTTGTAATTATCACCATAGCCTAGGATTTCCAAATAACTACAGTCGAAAAACATTCTTGCCCAATAAAGTCTTTTGTTAGTCCAAATTCTACAAGTTTCTCACGGTTTAAAAGAAAGAGTATGAAATATTTAATTTGGTGTTACCCTTCATTTTGAAATGTTTTAAAAGGTCCAAGGAATAGTCAATCAAATATGGAGATACATAAGGCAGTCTCTGACCGTAAGTATCCTGCGTGCCTTCACAAAACTTTTGAGAAACAACTAAAACACAGAGTTTCGCCGTGGGCATCAAAAGAGTTGAGTTCAAATTTTAACTCAGTGATATGTTATCTTTTATCTGGACTGCAGCTCCCTAATTAAATCTTACTGGCACTCTACCTCCTGGGAGACCCCATTGATGATTCCCAGTCAGTCACTGAATGTGATTTAAAATCAATCAAAGTGAAAGACCCCCTGGCTGTGCTGTCCTTTCTTTATTCTTTGCTTTTTTTCAGTTCTTTTTTTCTAAATTCATTTATATTGATTTGAGGCCAATTATGTTACAATATCGTAGTGGTTTTTGCCATACATTGACATGAATCAGCCATGGGTGTCCATGGGGTCCACATCCTGAACCTCCCCTCGCACCTCCCTCCCCATCCCATCCCTCAGGGTCATCCCAGTGCACCAGCCCTGAGCACCTAGTCTCATGCATCAAACCTGCACTGGTGATCTGTTTCACATATAATAATATACATGTTTCAATGCTATTCTCTCAAATCACCCTGCCCTCGCCTTCTCCCACGGAGTCCAAAAGACTGTTCTATACATCTGTGTCTCTTTTGCTTTCTCGCATATAGGGTCATCATTGCCATCTTTCTGAATTCCATGTATACGTGTTAGTGTGGTGTACTGGTGTTTTTCTTTCTGACTTCCTTCACTCTGTATAATAGGCTCCAGGTTCATCCACCTCATTAGAACTGATTCAAACGGATTCTTTATAATGGATGAGTATTATTCCATTGTGTATATGTACAAGAGCTTTCTTATCCTTGAGTCAGCTGATGGCCTTAGTGAGGGCTATGGAGTGCTACAACATTTAGTCCCCAGTGTATTCCCTGGGCCCTCCAGCTCACCCACTGGCCCAAGTCTGCGTGAGCTCCAGGGCCTCCAGAAGAAGGCCTGAACCTGCCTCTTATCTCTGTCTCCTCCTGATGACCAGCACACCACCCTGGACTTAATCACATTCGCAGTGGCCCCCTCATTGATAGTAAGTGACCTGTGGGCAGGGCCCACTGTGGTGCTGACCATCAGCTAAGCAGGACAACTAAGGGTCACTCATTGACAGTTGGCTGCTTGTGAATGTGGCCCTCTGAGGCACCAAGCAATGTTTGAGCAACACCTGTTGCCTAGGGGCAGGGTGGGTTGAAATGAAGCACACCATTGGCTACCTGTTAAGGGCTGTGCTCATCCTGCTCTGTTACACTGTAAAGAGAATAAGAATCCCTGTGAATTTAAGGTTTGTCAAAGTAGTTTTCAGGGTGGGCTGGACTTCACATTCTGGTTGGCTTTGAACTACTTACACGATATGCTGAGCATGTGATCAAGTGGCAGCTGTTGGAGGGGCATAGAGATGACAGCACTGGTGACAGGTATGCCTGGGAATATAATGAAAAGTATGATATGCAAAAGTTAAATAATTATGTGAAATCAAAATCTGAGGTTGGAAATGAGTCAATCACAAAGATTCCAGCACACTGGACCCAAAGTGTCCTTATGTAACAGAGCACAGCCCTTCGCAGGTAGCCATTGCTGTGCCTTATTACTCTGCATCCTGTTACTAGGCAACAGGAGTAGCTCAGCCATTGGTCCGTGCCTCACTGGCCCCACCCACAAGCAGCCAACTATCACTGAGCTACCTATAGGTACTTGTCCTGCTCAGCTATTGGTCAGCACTGCAATGGGCCCTACCTACTGATAACTGGCAAGGAGGGATAACTGGGGAAATGATTTAGTCAAGACTCAGTCGTACACTGGTGAACTGACTTTTGACTTTGAGCACTTTCCTTAAAAAAAAAAAAAAAAATAATAATAATAAACAGGAATGTATTTCCGGTAGATGGGGCAAGTTGAGTTTCCTTGCTCAATATGAGAGTTGAAGTATCCCAAAAACATTTACTGGAGGAGACATTTAAAACTGTCTTTGTTCTGATGTGTAATCTTATGTAGACTGAGTATTAAACTTTAGGCAACAGACTGAGCATTCACCACGTCTGGGGGTCGTTAAAGCTCATCGCAGTAGATAAAACACCCAACGTGTTCTTTATTACCGTTTTCCACCTCAAGTGCTTGCTCTTAAGTTCCTTAAGGCCCTCAAGAACCCCCAAGAGGCAGAAGGTGGTCTAGAGATGAAGTGATTACTCTGAAAGGCTGAAGTGGGACAGAAAGGGTTTGGCAGATCTTTATAGAGGGATGAAGGAGGCAGGAGTGTTGAAGTGGCACATATAAGTCAAAGGATAAAGGGAACTGAGAGGAAGTTTGTAGCTCATGAGGAGAAACACCGTGCCCCTGAATCACCACTCCCCAGAATCAGACACACAGAGGTGTCAGCAGTGGAAAAGTTATAGAATGGCCTCCCTCAGCATCCACTCGCCCATGTTGATGGGCACAGTGGTACATTGTGATGTCTAAGCCCCCCAAGATGCTATTGGCTGGGGTGGTGCCTCACTGACCAATCAGATTGAAGGGTGTGGCTCCTCATTGTCCTGAAAGGGTATAAATAGGGAGCTCAGAGGCAGAGGTTCTAGGTTAGGCCACTTCTTGGCATCATCATGACTAAGGTAACCAGGAAGCCACGGCAGTCCAGAAGAGTTCCAATGCGGTTTGCTTCCAGGATGAACGGAAAAAAGAAGACCCTTTGTCAACGGAGGTACAGAGGCAGTGTGAAAGTAAGATGATTCCAACTGAGCTGCCCATGTTCTCCATTGACTTTGCTGCCCAAAACCTCTACACAGCCCTTGCCTGGCACAAAAGCCCTCATTGGCCCACATCCCTTTTTCATGAAATCTCCCTTCCAACGCCGCTTTTTTCTTTCCTAAAAACTCATACCCTTGTCGTGTCTTTCCAGGCACGAAATATGACCATGAGGGTCAGAAGACCTCTACAAGGAACCTTGAGAAAGAAAATCCGATCATATGCCACTCAGTCGAAGAAGGTGAAGAAAACAAGAACACCAAACTGTTTTTTCCGTTCCTGTGCACGTAAGAAACTGAATCAAAGCCGTAAAAGGTCCCAACGTATGAGGCGGAATCAAAGAAGGAGGCAGAATCCAAAGAGAAGATAAGCCCAGCCGCCCCAGAATAAGAGACCCTGGAGCAGTCCAACCTGGGCAGCCAGTAACTGAATCGAAAAGGTCAGACAATTTAGAACTGGGTCTCCAGAGGTCTGCTTTGTTAGAAATGGCCAACCAAGAAAAGACTCTCACACTAACATCATCAAGTGATGGCTGCAATTACAATAAACATCAAATGGTAAAAAGATGATATTTGTGTGTGTGTGAGAATTTTCTGATGGAAGGGAGGGAACGAAGGGAAGAGGTGGGCACTGGAGATGGGAGGGATATGGGGTCCCGAGAGGTTGGGGAACAGACCCTCGGGTCCCCAGTTAGCCAGAGAGTAGAGGTCTGGATTGGGTCAGGAGTCTGCACTGAAGATGGATAACCCTGCTTAACACTTGATTTCAAGGGCAAGGAGGAGTGGTTTGGTGTTACTGCCTTTGTTTGGGGTGTGGAATGACATTAGGGTCTAGATTGCCAGACCCAGAGAGGAAGAGGTTGTCACATGGGGGTGGTGAGTGTGAAACTCCCCCTGAGACAGGTGGGCAGAAATCACCTCCTGGCCACCTACCTCATAAAAGGGACTGTTGCATCACTCGCCTATGCTGTCAGCTAAAGGTGCTCAGAAGGCACAAAGTGCTGATACATCTAAAACCCACAAATTCCACACCCAGGGAGTAAAATAATGTTTGGAGGGAACAAACCAAATAATGATTAGGACACCTTTCTGCTAAGGAAAATTAGGGAGCAGTGTATTCCCAAAGGAAGAGCAGGGGTGGTGGCCCAATCCCAGTGCAAATTACAAACAGGATCACCACCCACAGAGAATTTTTTTTTTTTTTTTCGGGCGGCCCTATGCCGCTTGTGGAAGCATGGTTCCCTGAACAGCGATTGAACCCGTGCCCTTCTAGTGAAAGCACGGAGTCCTAACCACTGGACGGTCATGGAAGTCTGTACAGAGAATTTTTCCATAAGTACTAACATAAGACTGAGTAAAAGCTGGTCTTGTAATTATCACCATAGCCTAGGATTTCCAAATAACTACAGTCGAAAAACATTCTTGCCCAATAAAGTCTTTTGTTAGTCCAAATTCTACAAGTTTCTCACGGTTTAAAAGAAAGAGTATGAAATATTTAATTTGGTGTTACCCTTCATTTTGAAATGTTTTAAAAGGTCCAAGGAATAGTCAATCAAATATGGAGATACATAAGGCAGTCTCTGACCATAAGTATCCTGCGTGCCTTCACAAAACTTTTGAGAAACAACTAAAACACAGAGTTTCGCCGTGGGCATCAAAAGAGTTGAGTTCAAATTTTAACTCAGTGATATGTTATCTTTGATCTGGACTGCAGCTCCCTAATTAAATCTTTCTGGCACTCTACCTCCTGGGAGACCCCATTGATGATTCCCAGTCAGTCACTGAATGTGATTTAAAATCAATCAAAGTGAAAGACCCCCTGGCTGTGCTGTCCTTTCTTTATTCTTTGCTTTTTTTCAGTTCTTTTTTTCTAAATTCATTTATTTTGATTTGAGGCCAATTACGTTACAATATCGTAGTGGTTTTTGCCATACATTGACATGAATCAGCCATGGGTGTCCATGGGGTCCACATCCTGAACCTCCCCTCGCACCTCCCTCCCCATCCCATCCCTCAGGGTCATCCCAGTGCACCAGCCCTGAGCACCTAGTCTCATGCATCAAACCTGCACTGGTGATCTGTTTCACATATAATAATATACATGTTTCCATGCTATTCTCTCAAATCACCCTGCCCTCGCCTTCTCCCACGGAGTCCAAAAGACTGTTCTATACATCTGTGTCTCTTTTGCTTTCTCGCATATAGGGTCATCATTGCCATCTTTCTGAATTCCATGTATACGTGTTAGTGTAGTGTACTGGTGTTTTTCTTTCTGACTTCCTTCACTCTGTATAATAGGCTCCAGGTTCATCCACCTCATTAGAACTGATTCAAACGGATTCTTTTTAATGGATGAGTAATATTCCATTGTGTATATGTACAACAGCTTTCTTATCCTTGAGTCAGCTGATGGCCTTAGTGAGGGCTATGGAGTGCTACAACATTTAGTCCCCAGTGTATTCCCTGGGCCCTCCAGCTCACCCACTGGCCCAAGTCTGCGTGAGCTCCAGGGCCTCCAGAAGAAGGCCTGAATCTGCCTCTTATCTCTGTCTCCTCCTGATGACCAGCACACCACCCTGGACTTAATCACATTCGCAATGGCCCCCTCATTGATAGTAAGTGACCTGTGGGCAGGGCCCACTGTGGTGCTGACCATCAGCTAAGCAGGACAACTAAGGGTCACTCATTGACAGTTGGCTGCTTGTGAATGTGGCCCTCTGAGGCACCAAGCAATGTTTGAGCAACACCTGTTGCCTAGGGGCAGGGTGGGTTGAAATGAAGCACACCATTGGCTACCTGTTAAGGGCTGTGCTCATCCTGCTCTGTTACACTGTAAAGAGAATAAGAATCCCTGTGAATTTAAGGTTTGTCAAAGTAGTTTTCAGGGTGGGCTGGACTTCACATTCTGGTTGGCTTTGAACTACTTACACGATATGCTGAGCATGTGATCAAGTGGCAGCTGTTGGAGGGGCATAGAGATGACAGCACTGGTGACAGGTATGCCTGGGAATATAATGAAAAGTATGATATGCAAAAGTTAAATAATTATGTGAAATCAAAATCTGAGGTTGGAAATGAGTCAATCACAAAGATTCCAGCACACTGGACCCAAAGTGTCCTTATGTAACAGAGCACAGCCCTTCGCAGGTAGCCATTGCTGTGCCTTATTACTCTGCATCCTGTTACTAGGCAACAGGAGTAGCTCAGCCATTGGTCCGTGCCTCACTGGCCCCACCCACAAGCAGCCAACTATCACTGAGCTACCTATAGGTACTTGTCCTGCTCAGCTATTGGTCAGCACTGCAATGGGCCCTACCTACTGATAACAGTCAAGGAGGGATAACTGGGGAGATGATTTAGACAAGACTCAGTCGTACACTGGTGAACTGACTTTTGACTTTGAGCACCTTCCTTAAAAAAAAAAAAAAATAATAATAATAATAATAATAATAAACAGGAATGTATTTCCGGTAGATGGGGCAAGTTGAGTTTCCTTGCTCAATATGAGAGTTGAAGTATCCCAAAAACATTTAGTGGAGGAGACATTTAAAACTGTCTTTGTTCTGATGTGTAATCTTATGTAGACTGTGTATTAAACTTTGGGCAACAGACTGAGCATTCACCAAGTCTGGGGGTCGTTAAAGCTCATCGCAGTAGATAAAACACCCAACGTGTTCTTTATTAGCTTTTTCCACCTCAAGTGCTTGCTCTTAAGTTCCTTAAGGCCCTCAGGAACCCCCAAGAGGCAGAAGGTGGTCTAGAGATGAAGTGATTACTCTGAAAGGCTGAAGTGGGACAGAAAGGGTTTGGCAGATCTTTATAGAGGGATGAAGGAGGCAGGAGTGTTGAAGTGGCACATATAAGTCAAAGGATAAAGGGAACTGAGAGGAAGTTTGAAGCTCATGAGGAGAAACACCGTGCCCCTGAATCACCACTCCCCAGAATCAGACACACAGAGGTGTCAGCAGTGGAAAAGTTATAGAATGGCCTCCCTCAGCATCCACTCGCCCATGTTGATGGGCACAGTGGTACATTGTGATGTCTAAGCCCCCCAAGATGCTATTGGCTGGGGTGGTGCCTCACTGACCAATCAGATTGAAGGGTGTGGCTCCTCATTGTCCTGAAAGGGTATAAATAGGGAGCTCTGAGGCAGAGGTTCTAGGTTAGGCCACTTCTTGGCATCATCATGACTAAGGTAACCAGGAAGCCACGGCAGTCCAGAAGAGTTCCAATGCGGTTTGCTTCCAGGATGAACGGAAAAAAGAAGACCCTTTGTCAACGGAGGTACAGAGGCAGTGTGAAAGTAAGATGATTCCAACTGAGCTGCCCATGTTCTCCATTGACTTTGCTGCCCAAAACCTCTACACAGCCCTTGCCTGGCACAAAAGCCCTCATTGGCCCACATCCCTTTTTCATGAAATCTCCCTTCCAACGCCGCTTTTTTCTTTCCTAAAAACTCATACCCTTGTCGTGTCTTTCCAGGCACGAAATATGACCATGAGGGTCAGAAGACCTCTACAAGGAACCTTGAGAAAGAAAATCCGATCATATGCCACTCAGTCGAAGAAGGTGAAGAAAACAAGAACACCAAACTGTTTTTTCCGTTCCTGTGCACGTAAGAAACTGAATCAAAGCCGTAAAAGGTCCCAACGTATGAGGCGGAATCAAAGAAGGAGGCAGAATCCAAAGAGAAGATAAGCCCAGCCGCCCCAGAATAAGAGACCCTGGAGCAGTCCAACCTGGGCAGCCAGTAACTGAATCGAAAAAGTCAGACAGTTTAGAACTGGGTCTCCAGAGGTCTGCTTTGTTAGAAATGGCCAACCAAGAAAAGACTCTCACACTAACATCATCAAGTGATGGCTGCAATTACAATAAACATCAAATGGTAAAAAGATGATATTTGTGTGTGTGTGTGAATTTTCTGATGGAAGGGAGGGAACGAAGAGAAGAGGTGGGCACTGGAGATGGGAGGGATATGGGGTCCCGAGAGGTTGGGGAACAGACCCTCGGGTCCCCAGTTAGCCAGAGAGTAGAGGTCTGGATTGGGTCAGGAGTCTGCACTGAAGATGGATAACCCTGCTTAACACTTGATTTCAAGGGCAAGGAGGAGTGGTTTGGTGTTACTGCCTTTGTTTGGGGTGTGGAATGACATTAGGGTCTAGATTGCCAGACCCAGAGAGGAAGAGGTTGTCACATGGGGGTGGTGAGTGTGAAACTCCCCCTGAGACAGGTGGGCAGAAATCACCTCCTGGCCACCTACCTCATAAAAGGGACTGTTGCATCACTCGCCTATGCTGTCAGCTAAAGGTGCTCAGAAGGCACAAAGTGCTGATACATCTAAAACCCACAAATTCCACACCCAGGGAGTAAAATAATGTTTGGAGGGAACAAACCAAATAATGATTAGGACACCTTTCTGCTAAGGAAAATTAGGGAGCAGTGTATTCCCAAAGGAAGAGCAGGGGTGGTTGTCCAATCCCAGTGCAAATTACAAACAGGATCACCACCCACAGAGAATTTTTTTTTTTTTTTTCGGGCGGCCCTATGCCGCTTGTGGAAGCATGGTTCCCTGAACAGCGATTGAACCCGTGCCCTTCTAGTGAAAGCACGGAGTCCTAACCACTGGACGGTCATGGAAGTCTGTACAGAGAATTTTTCCATAAGTACTAACATAAGACTGAGGAAAAGCTGGTCTTGTAATTATCACCATAGCCTAGGATTTCCAAATAACTACAGTCGAAAAACATTCTTGCCCAATAAAGTCTTTTGTTAGTCCAAATTCTACAAGTTTCTCACGGTTTAAAAGAAAGAGTCTGAAATATTTAATTTGGTGTTACCCTTCATTTTGAAATGTTTTAAAAGGTCCAAGGAATAGTCAATCAAATATGGAGATACATAAGGCAGTCTCTGACCGTAAGTATCCTGCGTGCCTTCACAAAACTTTTGAGAAACAACTATAAACACAGAGTTTCGCCGTGGGCATCAAAAGAGTTGAGTTCAAATTTTAACTCAGTGATATGTTATCTTTGATCTGGACTGCAGCTCCCTAATTAAATCTTTCTGGCACTCTCCCTCCTGGGAGACCCCATTGATGATTCCCAGTCAGTCACTGAATGTGATTTAAAATCAATCAAAGTGAAAGACCCCCTGGCTGTGCTGTCCTTTCTTTATTCTTTGCTTTTTTTCAGTTCTTTTTTTCTAAATTCATTTATTTTGATTTGAGGCCAATTACGTTACAATATCGTAGTGGTTTTTGCCATACATTGACATGAATCAGCCATGGGTGTCCATGGGGTCCACATCCTGAACCTCCCCTCGCACCTCCCTCCCCATCCCATCCCTCAGGGTCATCCCAGTGCACCAGCCCTGAGCACCTAGTCTCATGCATCAAACCTGCACTGGTGATCTGATTCACATATAATAATATACATGTTTCAATGCTATTCTCTCAAATCACCCTGCCCTCGCCTTCTCCCACGGAGTCCAAAAGACTGTTCTATACATCTGTGTCTCTTTTGCTTTCTCGCATATAGGGTCATCATTGCCATCTTTCTGAATTCCATGTATACGTGTTAGCGTAGTGTACTGGTGTTTTTCTTTCTGACTTCCCTCACTCTGTATAATAGACTCCAGGTTCATCCACCTCATTAGAACTGATTCAAACGGATTCTTTTTAATGGATGAGTAATATTCCATTGTGTATATGTACAACAGCTTTCTTATCCTTGAGTCAGCTGATGGCCTTAGTGAGGGCTATGGAGTGCTACAACATTTAGTCCCCAGTGTATTCCCTGGGCCCTCCAGCTCACCCACTGGCCCAAGTCTGCGTGAGCTCCAGGGCCTCCAGAAGAAGGCCTGAATCTGCCTCTTATCTCTGTCTCCTCCTGATGACCAGCACACCACCCTGGACTTAATCACATTCGCAATGGCCCCCTCATTGATAGTAAGTAACCTGTGGGCAGGGCCCACTGTGGTGCTGACCATCAGCTAAGCAGGACAACTAAGGGTCACTCATTGACAGTTGGCTGCTTGTGAATGTGGCCCTCTGAGGCACCAAGCAATGTTTGAGCAACACCTGTTGCCTAGGGGCAGGGTGGGTTGAAATGAAGCACACCATTGGCTACCTGTTAAGGGCTGTGCTCATCCTGCTCTGTTACACTGTAAAGAGAATAAGAATCCCTGTGAATTTAAGGTTTGTCAAAGTAGTTTTCAGGGTGGGCTGGACTTCACATTCTGGTTGGCTTTGAACTACTTACACGATATGCTGAGCATGTGATCAAGTGGCAGCTGTTGGAGGGGCATAGAGATGACAGCACTGGTGACAGGTATGCCTGGGAATATAATGAAAAGTATGATATGCAAAAGTTAAATAATTATGTGAAATCAAAATCTGAGGTTGGAAATGAGTCAATCACAAAGATTCCAGCACACTGGACCCAAAGTGTCCTTATGTAACAGAGCACAGCCCTTCGCAGGTAGCCATTGCTGTGCCTTATTACTCTGCATCCTGTTACTAGGCAACAGGAGTAGCTCAGCCATTGGTCCGTGCCTCACTGGCCCCACCCACAAGCAGCCAACTATCACTGAGCTACCTATAGGTACTTGTCCTGCTCAGCTATTGGTCAGCACTGCAATGGGCCCTACCTACTGATAACTGGCAAGGAGGGATAACTGGGGAAATGATTTAGTCAAGACTCAGTCGTACACTGGTGAACTGACTTTTGACTTTGAGCACCTTCCTTAAAAAAAAAAAAATAATAATAATAATAAACAGGAATGTATTTCCGGTAGATGGGGCAAGTTGAGTTTCCTTGCTCAATATGAGAGTTGAAGTATCCCAAAAACATTTAGTGGAGGAGACATTTAAAACTGTCTTTGTTCTGATGTGTAATCTTATGTAGACTGAGTATTAAACTTTGGGCAACAGACTGAGCATTCACCACGTCTGGGGGTCGTTAAAGCTCATCGCAGTAGATAAAACACCCAACGTGTTCTTTATTACCTTTTTCCACCTCAAGTGCTTGCTCTTAAGTTCCTTAAGGCCCTCAAGAACCCCCAAGAGGCAGAAGGTGGTCTAGAGATGAAGTGATTACTCTGAAAGGCTGAAGTGGGACAGAAAGGGTTTGGCAGATCTTTATAGAGGGATGAAGGAGGCAGGAGTGTTGAAGTGGCACATATAAGTCAAAGGATAAAGGGAACTGAGAGGAAGTTTGAAGCTCATGAGGAGAAACACCGTGCCCCTGAATCACCACTCCCCAGAATCAGACACACAGAGGTGTCAGCAGTGGAAAAGTTATAGAATGGCCTCCCTCAGCATCCACTCGCCCATGTTGATGGGCACAGTGGTACATTGTGATGTCTAAGCCCCCCAAGATGCTATTGGCTGGGGTGGTGCCTCACTGACCAATCAGATTGAAGGGTGTGGCTCCTCATTGTCCTGAAAGGGTATAAATAGGGAGCTCAGAGGCAGAGGTTCTAGGTTAGGCCACTTCTTGGCATCATCATGACTAAGGTAACCAGGAAGCCACGGCAGTCCAGAAGAGTTCCAATGCGGTTTGCTTCCAGGATGAACGGAAAAAAGAAGACCCTTTGTCAACGGAGGTACAGAGGCAGTGTGAAAGTAAGATGATTCCAACTGAGCTGCCCATGTTCTCCATTGACTTTGCTGCCCAAAACCTCTACACAGCCCTTGCCTGGCACAAAAGCCCTCATTGGCCCACATCCCTTTTTCATGAAATCTCCCTTCCAACGCCGCTTTTTTCTTTCCTAAAAACTCATACCCTTGTCGTGTCTTTCCAGGCACGAAATATGACCATGAGGGTCAGAAGACCTCTACAAGGAACCTTGAGAAAGAAAATCCGATCATATGCCACTCAGTCGAAGAAGGTGAAGAAAACAAGAACACCAAACTGTTTTTTCCGTTCCTGTGCACGTAAGAAACTGAATCAAAGCCGTAAAAGGTCCCAACGTATGAGGCGGAATCAAAGAAGGAGGCAGAATCCAAAGAGAAGATAAGCCCAGCCGCCCCAGAATAAGAGACCCTGGAGCAGTCCAACCTGGGCAGCCAGTAACTGAATCGAAAAGGTCAGACAATTTAGAACTGGGTCTCCAGAGGTCTGCTTTGTTAGAAATGGCCAACCAAGAAAAGACTCTCACACTAACATCATCAAGTGATGGCTGCAATTACAATAAACATCAAATGGTAAAAAGATGATATTTGTGTGTGTGTGAGAATTTTCTGATGGAAGGGAGGGAACGAAGGGAAGAGGTGGGCACTGGAGATGGGAGGGATATGGGGTCCCGAGAGGTTGGGGAACAGACCCTCGGGTCCCCAGTTAGCCAGAGAGTAGAGGTCTGGATTGGGTCAGGAGTCTGCACTGAAGATGGATAACCCTGCTTAACACTTGATTTCAAGGGCAAGGAGGAGTGGTTTGGTGTTACTGCCTTTGTTTGGGGTGTGGAATGACATTAGGGTCTAGATTGCCAGACCCAGAGAGGAAGAGGTTGTCACATGGGGGTGGTGAGTGTGAAACTCCCCCTGAGACAGGTGGGCAGAAATCACCTCCTGGCCACCTACCTCATAAAAGGGACTGTTGCATCACTCGCCTATGCTGTCAGCTAAAGGTGCTCAGAAGGCACAAAGTGCTGATACATCTAAAACCCACAAATTCCACACCCAGGGAGTAAAATAATGTTTGGAGGGAACAAACCAAATAATGATTAGGACACCTTTCTGCTAAGGAAAATTAGGGAGCAGTGTATTCCCAAAGGAAGAGCAGGGGTGGTGGCCCAATCCCAGTGCAAATTACAAACAGGATCACCACCCACAGAGAATTTTTTTTTTTTTTTCGGGCGGCCCTATGCCGCTTGTGGAAGCATGGTTCCCTGAACAGCGATTGAACCTGTGCCCTTCTAGTGAAAGCACGGAGTCCTAACCACTGGACGGTCATGGAAGTCTGTACAGAGAATTTTTCCATAAGTACTAACATAAGACTGAGGAAAAGCTGGTCTTGTAATTATCACCATAGCCTAGGATTTCCAAATAACTACAGTCGAAAAACATTCTTGCCCAATAAAGTCTTTTGTTAGTCCAAATTCTACAAGTTTCTCACGGTTTAAAAGAAAGAGTCTGAAATATTTAATTTGGTGTTACCCTTCATTTTGAAATGTTTTAAAAGGTCCAAGGAATAGTCAATCAAATATGGAGATACATAAGGCAGTCTCTGACCATAAGTATCCTGCGTGCCTTCACAAAACTTTTGAGAAACAACTAAAACACAGAGTTTCGCCGTGGGCATCAAAAGAGTTGAGTTCAAATTTTAACTCAGTGATATGTTATCTTTGATCTGGACTGCAGCTCCCTAATTAAATCTTTCTGGCACTCTACCTCCTGGCAGACCCCATTGATGATTCCCAGTCAGTCACTGAATGTGATTTAAAATCAATCAAAGTGAAAGACCCCCTGGCTGTGCTGTCCTTTCTTTATTCTTTGGTTTTTTTCAGTTCTTTTTTCTAAATTCATTTATTTTGATTTGAGGCCAATTACGTTACAATATCGTAGTGGTTTTTGCCATACATTGACATGAATCAGCCATGGGTGTCCATGGGGTCCACATCCTGAACCTCCCCTCGCACCTCCCTCCCCATCCCATCCCTCAGGGTCATCCCAGTGCACCAGCCCTGAGCACCTAGTCTCATGCATCAAACCTGCACTGGTGATCTGTTTCACATATAATAATATACATGTTTCAATGCTATTCTCTCAAATCACCCTGCCCTCGCCTTCTCCCACGGAGTCCAAAAGACTGTTCTATACATCTGTGTCTCTTTTGCTTTCTCGCATATAGGGTCATCATTGCCATCTTTCTGAATTCCATGTATACGTGTTAGTGTGGTGTACTGGTGTTTTTCTTTCTGACTTCCTTCACTCTGTATAATAGGCTCCAGGTTCATCCACCTCATTAGAACTGATTCAAACGGATTCTTTATAATGGATGAGTAATATTCCATTGTGTATATGTACAAGAGCTTTCTTATCCTTGAGTCAGCTGATGGCCTTAGTGAGGGCTATGGAGTGCTACAACATTTAGTCCCCAGTGTATTCCCTGGGCCCTCCAGCTCACCCACTGGCCCAAGTCTGCGTGAGCTCCAGGGCCTCCAGAAGAAGGCCTGAATCTGCCTCTTATCTCTGTCTCCTCCTGATGACCAGCACACCACCCTGGACTTAATCACATTCGCAATGGCCCCCTCATTGATAGTAAGTGACCTGTGGGCAGGGCCCACTGTGGTGCTGACCATCAGCTAAGCAGGACAACTAAGGGTCACTCATTGACAGTTGGCTGCTTGTGAATGTGGCCCTCTGAGGCACCAAGCAATGTTTGAGCAACACCTGTTGCCTAGGGGCAGGGTGGGTTGAAATGAAGCACACCATTGGCTACCTGTTAAGGGCTGTGCTCATCCTGCTCTGTTACACTGTAAAGAGAATAAGAATCCCTGTGAATTTAAGGTTTGTCAAAGTAGTTTTCAGGGTGGGCTGGACTTCACATTCTGGTTGGCTTTGAACTACTTACACGATATGCTGAGCATGTGATCAAGTGGCAGCTGTTGGAGGGGCATAGAGATGACAGCACTGGTGACAGGTATGCCTGGGAATATAATGAAAAGTATGATATGCAAAAGTTAAATAATTATGTGAAATCAAAATCTGAGGTTGGAAATGAGTCAATCACAAAGATTCCAGCACACTGGACCCAAAGTGTCCTTATGTAACAGAGCACAGCCCTTCGCAGGTAGCCATTGCTGTGCCTTATTACTCTGCATCCTGTTACTAGGCAACAGGAGTAGCTCAGCCATTGGTCCGTGCCTCACTGGCCCCACCCACAAGCAGCCAACTATCACTGAGCTACCTATAGGTACTTGTCCTGCTCAGCTATTGGTCAGCACTGCAATGGGCCCTACCTACTGATAACTGGCAAGGAGGGATAACTGGGGAAATGATTTAGTCAAGACTCAGTCGTACACTGGTGAACTGACTTTTGACTTTGAGCACCTTCCTTAAAAAAAAAATAATAATAATAATAATAAACAGGAATGTATTTCCGGTAGATGGGGCAAGTTGAGTTTCCTTGCTCAATATGAGAGTTGAAGTATCCCAAAAACATTTAGTGGAGGAGACATTTAAAACTGTCTTTGTTCTGATGTGTAATCTTATGTAGACTGAGTATTAAACTTTGGGCAACAGACTGAGCATTCACCACGTCTGGGGGTCGTTAAAGCTCATCGCAGTAGATAAAACACCCAACGTGTTCTTTATTACCTTTTTCCACCTCAAGTGCTTGCTCTTAAGTTCCTTAAGGCCCTCAAGAACCCCCAAGAGGCAGAAGGTGGTCTAGAGATGAAGTGATTACTCTGAAAGGCTGAAGTGGGACAGAAAGGGTTTGGCAGATCTTTATAGAGGGATGAAGGAGGCAGGAGTGTTGAAGTGGCACATATAAGTCAAAGGATAAAGGGAACTGAGAGGAAGTTTGTAGCTCATGAGGAGAAACACCGTGCCCCTGAATCACCACTCCCCAGAATCAGACACACAGAGGTGTCAGCAGTGGAAAAGTTATAGAATGGCCTCCCTCAGCATCCACTCGCCCATGTTGATGGGCACAGTGGTACATTGTGATGTCTAAGCCCCCCAAGATGCTATTGGCTGGGGTGGTGCCTCACTGACCAGTCAGATTGAAGGGTGTGGCTCCTCATTGTTCTGAAAGGGTATAAATAGGGAGCTCAGAGGCAGAGGTTCTAGGTTAGGCCACTTCTTGGCATCATCATGACTAAGGTAACCAGGAAGCCACGGCAGTCCAGAAGAGTTCCAATGCGGTTTGCTTCCAGGATGAACGGAAAAAAGAAGACCCTTTGTCAACGGAGGTACAGAGGCAGTGTGAAAGTAAGATGATTCCAACTGAGCTGCCCATGTTCTCCATTGACTTTGCTGCCCAAAACCTCTACACAGCCCTTGCCTGGCACAAAAGCCCTCATTGGCCCACATCCCTTTTTCATGAAATCTCCCTTCCAACGCCGCTTTTTTCTTCCTAAAAACTCATACCCTTGTCGTGTCTTTCCAGGCACGAAATATGACCATGAGGGTCAGAAGACCTCTACAAGGAACCTTGAGAAAGAAAATCCGATCATATGCCACTCAGTCGAAGAAGGTGAAGAAAACAAGAACACCAAACTGTTTTTTCCGTTCCTGTGCACGTAAGAAACTGAATCAAAGCCGTAAAAGGTCCCAACGTATGAGGCGGAATCAAAGAAGGAGGCAGAATCCAAAGAGAAGATAAGCCCAGCCGCCCCAGAATAAGAGACCCTGGAGCAGTCCAACCTGGGCAGCCAGTAACTGAATCGAAAAGGTCAGACAATTTAGAACTGGGTCTCCAGAGGTCTGCTTTGTTAGAAATGGCCAACCAAGAAAAGACTCTCACACTAACATCATCAAGTGATGGCTGCAATTACAATAAACATCAAATGGTAAAAAGATGATATTTGTGTGTGTGTGAGAATTTTCTGATGGAAGGGAGGGAACGAAGGGAAGAGGTGGGCACTGGAGATGGGAGGGATATGGGGTCCCGAGAGGTTGGGGAACAGACCCTCGGGTCCCCAGTTAGCCAGAGAGTAGAGGTCTGGATTGGGTCAGGAGTCTGCACTGAAGATGGATAACCCTGCTTAACACTTGATTTCAAGGGCAAGGAGGAGTGGTTTGGTGTTACTGCCTTTGTTTGGGGTGTGGAATGACATTAGGGTCTAGATTGCCAGACCCAGAGAGGAAGAGGTTGTCACATGGGGGTGGTGAGTGTGAAACTCCCCCTGAGACAGGTGGGCAGAAATCACCTCCTGGCCACCTACCTCATAAAAGGGACTGTTGCATCACTCGCCTATGCTGTCAGCTAAAGGTGCTCAGAAGGCACAAAGTGCTGATACATCTAAAACCCACAAATTCCACACCCAGGGAGTAAAATAATGTTTGGAGGGAACAAACCAAATAATGATTAGGACACCTTTCTGCTAAGGAAAATTAGGGAGCAGTGTATTCCCAAAGGAAGAGCAGGGGTGGTGGCCCAATCCCAGTGCAAATTACAAACAGGATCACCACCCACAGAGAATTTTTTTTTTTTTTTTTCGGGCGGCCCTATGCCGCTTGTGGAAGCATGGTTCCCTGAACAGCGATTGAACCCGTGCCCTTCTAGTGAAAGCACGGAGTCCTAACCACTGGACGGTCATGGAAGTCTGTACAGAGAATTTTTCCATAAGTACTAACATAAGACTGAGTAAAAGCTGGTCTTGTAATTATCACCATAGCCTAGGATTTCCAAATAACTACAGTCGAAAAACATTCTTGCCCAATAAAGTCTTTTGTTAGTCCAAATTCTACAAGTTTCTCACGGTTTAAAAGAAAGAGTATGAAATATTTAATTTGGTGTTACCCTTCATTTTGAAATGTTTTAAAAGGTCCAAGGAATAGTCAATCAAATATGGAGATACATAAGGCAGTCTCTGACCATAAGTATCCTGCGTGCCTTCACAAAACTTTTGAGAAACAACTATAAACACAGAGTTTCGCCGTGGGCATCAAAAGAGTTGAGTTCAAATTTTAACTCAGTGATATGTTATCTTTGATCTGGACTGCAGCTCCCTAATTAAATCTTTCTGGCACTCTACCTCCTGGGAGACCCCATTGATGATTCCCAGTCAGTCACTGAATGTGATTTAAAATCAATCAAAGTGAAAGACCCCCTGGCTGTGCTGTCCTTTCTTTATTCTTTGCTTTTTTTCAGTTCTTTTTTTCTAAATTCATTTATTTTGATTTGAGGCCAATTACGTTACAATATCGTAGTGGTTTTTGCCATACATTGACATGAATCAGCCATGGGTGTCCATGGGGTCCACATCCTGAACCTCCCCTCGCACCTCCCTCCCCATCCCATCCCTCAGGGTCATCCCAGTGCACCAGCCCTGAGCACCTAGTCTCATGCATCAAACCTGCACTGGTGATCTGTTTCACATATAATAATATACATGTTTCCATGCTATTCTCTCAAATCACCCTGCCCTCGCCTTCTCCCACGGAGTCCAAAAGACTGTTCTATACATCTGTGTCTCTTTTGCTTTCTCGCATATAGGGTCATCATTGCCATCTTTCTGAATTCCATGTATACGTGTTAGTGTAGTGTACTGGTGTTTTTCTTTCTGACTTCCTTCACTCTGTATAATAGGCTCCAGGTTCATCCACCTCATTAGAACTGATTCAAACGGATTCTTTTTAATGGATGAGTAATATTCCATTGTGTATATGTACAACAGCTTTCTTATCCTTGAGTCAGCTGATGGCCTTAGTGAGGGCTATGGAGTGCTACAACATTTAGTCCCCAGTGTATTCCCTGGGCCCTCCAGCTCACCCACTGGCCCAAGTCTGCGTGAGCTCCAGGGCCTCCAGAAGAAGGCCTGAATCTGCCTCTTATCTCTGTCTCCTCCTGATGACCAGCACACCACCCTGGACTTAATCACATTCGCAATGGCCCCCTCATTGATAGTAAGTGACCTGTGGGCAGGGCCCACTGTGGTGCTGACCATCAGCTAAGCAGGACAACTAAGGGTCACTCATTGACAGTTGGCTGCTTGTGAATGTGGCCCTCTGAGGCACCAAGCAATGTTTGAGCAACACCTGTTGCCTAGGGGCAGGGTGGGTTGAAATGAAGCACACCATTGGCTACCTGTTAAGGGCTGTGCTCATCCTGCTCTGTTACACTGTAAAGAGAATAAGAATCCCTGTGAATTTAAGGTTTGTCAAAGTAGTTTTCAGGGTGGGCTGGACTTCACATTCTGGTTGGCTTTGAACTACTTACACGATATGCTGAGCATGTGATCAAGTGGCAGCTGTTGGAGGGGCATAGAGATGACAGCACTGGTGACAGGTATGCCTGGGAATATAATGAAAAGTATGATATGCAAAAGTTAAATAATTATGTGAAATCAAAATCTGAGGTTGGAAATGAGTCAATCACAAAGATTCCAGCACACTGGACCCAAAGTGTCCTTATGTAACAGAGCACAGCCCTTCGCAGGTAGCCATTGCTGTGCCTTATTACTCTGCATCCTGTTACTAGGCAACAGGAGTAGCTCAGCCATTGGTCCGTGCCTCACTGGCCCCACCCACAAGCAGCCAACTATCACTGAGCTACCTATAGGTACTTGTCCTGCTCAGCTATTGGTCAGCACTGCAATGGGCCCTACCTACTGATAACTGGCAAGGAGGGATAACTGGGGAAATGATTTAGTCAAGACTCAGTCGTACACTGGTGAACTGACTTTTGACTTTGAGCACCTTCCTTAAAAAAAAAAAAAAATAATAATTATAATAATAAACAGGAATGTATTTCCGGTAGATGGGGCAAGTTGAGTTTCCTTGCTCAATATGAGAGTTGAAGTATCCCAAAAACATTTACTGGAGGAGACATTTAAAACTGTCTTTGTTCTGATGTGTAATCTTATGTAGACTGTGTATTAAACTTTGGGCAACAGACTGAGCATTCACCAAGTCTGGGGGTCGTTAAAGCTCATCGCAGTAGATAAAACACCCAACGTGTTCTTTATTAGCTTTTTCCACCTCAAGTGCTTGCTCTTAAGTTCCTTAAGGCCCTCAAGAACCCCCAAGAGGCAGAAGGTGGTCTAGAGATGAAGTGATTACTCTGAAAGGCTGAAGTGGGACAGAAAGGGTTTGGCAGATCTTTATAGAGGGATGAAGGAGGCAGGAGTGTTGAAGTGGCACATATAAGTCAAAGGATAAAGGGAACTGAGAGGAAGTTTGAAGCTCATGAGGAGAAACACCGTGCCCCTGAATCACCACTCCCCAGAATCAGACACACAGAGGTGTCAGCAGTGGAAAAGTTATAGAATGGCCTCCCTCAGCATCCACTCGCCCATGTTGATGGGCACAGTGGTACATTGTGATGTCTAAGCCCCCCAAGATGCTATTGGCTGGGGTGGTGCCTCACTGACCAATCAGATTGAAGGGTGTGGCTCCTCATTGTCCTGAAAGGGTATAAATAGGGAGCTCAGAGGCAGAGGTTCTAGGTTAGGCCACTTCTTGGCATCATCATGACTAAGGTAACCAGGAAGCCACGGCAGTCCAGAAGAGTTCCAATGCGGTTTGCTTCCAGGATGAACGGAAAAAAGAAGACCCTTTGTCAACGGAGGTACAGAGGCAGTGTGAAAGTAAGATGATTCCAACTGAGCTGCCCATGTTCTCCATTGACTTTGCTGCCCAAAACCTCTACACAGCCCTTGCCTGGCACAAAAGCCCTCATTGGCCCACATCCCTTTTTCATGAAATCTCCCTTCCAACGCCGCTTTTTTCTTTCCTAAAAACTCATACCCTTGTCGTGTCTTTCCAGGCACGAAATATGACCATGAGGGTCAGAAGACCTCTACAAGGAACCTTGAGAAAGAAAATCCGATCATATGCCACTCAGTCGAAGAAGGTGAAGAAAACAAGAACACCAAACTGTTTTTTCCGTTCCTGTGCACGTAAGAAACTGAATCAAAGCCGTAAAAGGTCCCAACGTATGAGGCGGAATCAAAGAAGGAGGCAGAATCCAAAGAGAAGATAAGCCCAGCCGCCCCAGAATAAGAGACCCTGGAGCAGTCCAACCTGGGCAGCCAGTAACTGAATCGAAAAGGTCAGACAGTTTAGAACTGGGTCTCCAGAGGTCTGCTTTGTTAGAAATGGCCAACCAAGAAAAGACTCTCACACTAACATCATCAAGTGATGGCTGCAATTACAATAAACATCAAATGGTAAAAAGATGATATTTGTGTGTGTGTGTGAATTTTCTGATGGAAGGGAGGGAACGAAGAGAAGAGGCGGGCACTGGAGATGGGAGGGATATGGGGTCCCAAGAGGTTGGGGAACAGACCCTTGGGTCCCCAGTTAGCCAGAGAGTAGAGGTCTGGATTGGGTCAGGAGTCTGCACTGAAGATGGATAACCCTGCTTAACACTTGATTTCAAGGGCAAGGAGGAGTGGTATGGTGTTACTGCCTTTGTTTGGGGTGTGGAATGACATTAGGGTCTAGATTGCCAGACCCAGAGAGGAAGAGGTTGTCACATGGGGGTGGTGAATGTGAAACTCCCCCTGAGACAGGTGGGCAGAAATCACCTCCTGGCCACCTACCTCATAAAAGGGACTGTTGCATCACTCGCCTATGCTGTCAGCTAAAGGTGCTCAGAAGGCACAAAGTGCTGATACATCTAAAACCCACAAATTCCACACCCAGGGAGTAAAATAATGTTTGGAGGGAACAAACCAAATAATGATTAGGACACCTTTCTGCTAAGGAAAATTAGGGAGCAGTGTATTCCCAAAGGAAGAGCAGTGGTGGTGGTCCAATCCCAGTGCAAATTACAAACAGGATCACCACCCACAGAGAATTTTTTTTTTTTTTCGGGTGGCCCTATGCCGCTTGTGGAAGCATGGTTCCCTGAACAGCGATTGAACCCGTGCCCTTCTAGTGAAAGCACGGAGTCCTAAGCACTGGACGGTCATGGAAGTCTGTACAGAGAATTTTTCCATAAGTACTAACATAAGACTGAGTAAAAGCTGGTCTTGTAATTATCACCATAGCCTAGGATTTCCAAATAACTACAGTCGAAAAACATTCTTGCCCAATAAAGTCTTTTGTTAGTCCAAATTCTACAAGTTTCTCACGGTTTAAAAGAAAGAGTATGAAATATTTAATTTGGTGTTACCCTTCATTTTGAAATGTTTTAAAAGGTCCAAGGAATAGTCAATCAAAGATGGAGATACATAAGGCAGTCTCTGACCATAAGTATCCTGCGTGCCTTCACAAAACTTTTGAGAAACAACTATAAACACAGAGTTTCGCCGTGGGCATCAAAAGAGTTGAGTTCAAATTTTAACTCAGTGATATGTTATCTTTGATCTGGACTGCAGCTCCCTAATTAAATCTTTCTGGCACTCTACCTCCTGGGAGACCCCATTGATGATTCCCAGTCAGTCACTGAATGTGATTTAAAATCAATCAAAGTGAAAGACCCCCTGGCTGTGCTGTCCTTTCTTTATTCTTTGCTTTTTTTCAGTTCTTTTTTTCTAAATTCATTTATTTTGATTTGAGGCCAATTACGTTACAATATCGTAGTGGTTTTTGCCATACATTGACATGAATCAGCCATGGGTGTCCATGGGGTCCACATCCTGAACCTCCCCTCGCACCTCCCTCCCCATCCCATCCCTCAGGGTCATCCCAGTGCACCAGCCCTGAGCACCTAGTCTCATGCATCAAACCTGCACTGGTGATCTGTTTCACATATAATAATATACATGTTTCAATGCTATTCTCTCAAATCACCCTGCCCTCGCCTTCTCCCACGGAGTCCAAAAGACTGTTCTATACATCTGTGTCTCTTTTGCTTTCTCGCATATAGGGTCATCATTGCCATCTTTCTGAATTCCATGTATACGTGTTAGTGTAGTGTACTGGTGTTTTTCTTTCTGACTTCCTTCACTCTGTATAATAGGCTCCAGGTTCATCCACCTCATTAGAACTGATTCAAACGGATTCTTTTTAATGGATGAGTAATATTCCATTGTGTATATGTACAACAGCTTTCTTATCCTTGAGTCAGCTGATGGCCTTAGTGAGGGCTATGGAGTGCTACAACATTTAGTCCCCAGTGTATTCCCTGGGCCCTCCAGCTCACCCACTGGCCCAAGTCTGCGTGAGCTCCAGGGCCTCCAGAAGAAGGCCTGAAACTGCCTCTTATCTCTGTCTCCTCCTGATGACCAGCACACCACCCTGGACTTAATCACATTCGCAATGGCCCCCTCATTGATAGTAAGTGACCTGTGGGCAGGGCCCACTGTGGTGCTGACCATCAGCTAAGCAGGACAACTAAGGGTCACTCATTGACAGTTGTCTGCTTGTGAATGTGGCCCTCTGAGGCACCAAGCAATGTTTGAGCAACACCTGTTGCCTAGGGGCAGGGTGGGTTGAAATGAAACACACCATTGGCTACCTGTTAAGGGCTGTGCTCATCCTGCTCTGTTACACTGTAAAGAGAATAAGAATCCCTGTGAATTTAAGGTTTGTCAAAGTAGTTTTCAGGGTGGGCTGGACTTCACATTCTGGTTGGCTTTGAACTACTTACACGATATGCTGAGCATGTGATCAAGTGGCAGCTGTTGGAGGGGCATAGAGATGACAGCACTGGTGACAGGTATGCCTGGGAATATAATGAAAAGTATGATATGCAAAAGTTAAATAATTATGTGAAATCAAAATCTCAGGTTGGAAATGAGTCAATCACAAAGATTCCAGCACACTGGACCCAAAGTGTCCTTATGTAACAGAGCACAGCCCTTCGCAGGTAGCCATTGCTGTGCCTTATTACTCTGCATCCTGTTACTAGGCAACAGGAGTAGCTCAGCCATTGGTCCGTGCCTCACTGGCCCCACCCACAAGCAGCCAACTATCACTGAGCTACCTATAGGTACTTGTCCTGCTCAGCTATTGGTCAGCACTGCAATGGGCGCTACCTACTGATAACTGG
Source organism: Bos grunniens (assembly GCF_055505025.1). Taxonomy (NCBI): domain Eukaryota; kingdom Metazoa; phylum Chordata; class Mammalia; order Artiodactyla; family Bovidae; genus Bos; species Bos grunniens. The sequence goes on along the minus strand of NC_141194.1, from coordinate 116,378,877 downwards.
CAAGGAGGGATAACTGGGGAAATGATTTAGTCAAGACTCAGTCGTACACTGGTGAACTGACTTTTGACTTTGATCACCTTCCTTAAAAATAATAATAATAATAATAATAATAATATACAGGAATGTATTTCCGGTAGATGGGGCAAGTTGAGTTTCCTTGCTCAATATGAGAGTTGAAGTATCCCAAAAAAATTTAGTGGAGGAGACATTTAAAACTGTCTTTGTTCTGATGTGTAATCTTATGTAGACTGTGTATTAAACTTTGGGCAACAGACTGAGCATTCACCAAGTCTGGGGGTCGTTAAAGCTCATCGCAGTAGATAAAACACCAAACGTGTTCTTTATTACCTTTTTCCACCTCAAGTGCTTGCTCTTAAGTTCCTTAAGGCCCTCAAGAACCCCCAAGAGGCAGAAGGTGGTCTAGAGATGAAGTGATTACTCTGAAAAGCTGAAGTGGGACAGAAAGGGTTTGGCAGATCTTTATAGAGGGATGAAGGAGGCAGGAGTGTTGAAGTGGCACATATAAGTCAAAGGATAAAGGGAACTGAGAGGAAGTTTGAAGCTCATGAGGAGAAACACCGTGCCCCTGAATCACCACTCCCCAGAATCAGACACACAGAGGTGTCAGCAGTGGAAAAGTTATAGAATGGCCTCCCTCAGCATCCACTCGCCCATGTTGATGGGCACAGTGGTACATTGTGATGTCTAAGCCCCCCAAGATGCTATTGGCTTGGGTGGTGCCTCACTGACCAATCAGTTTGAAGGGTGTGGCTCCTCATTGTCCTGAAAGGGTATAAATAGTGAGCTCAGAGGCAGAGGTTCTAGGTTAGGCCACTTCTTGGCATCATCATGACTAAGGTAACCAGGAAGCCACGGCAGTCCAGAAGAGTTCCAATGTGGTTTGCTTCCAGGATGAACGGAAAAAAGAAGACCCTTTGTCAACGGAGGTACAGAGGCAGTGTGAAAGTAAGATGATTCCAACTGAGCTGCCCATGTTCTCCATTGACTTTGCTGCCCAAAACCTCTACACAGCCCTTGCCTGGCACAAAAGCCCTCATTGGCCCACATCCCTTTTTCATGAAATCTCCCTTCCAACGCCGCTTTTTTCTTTCCTAAAAACTAATACACTTGTCGTGTCTTTCCAGGCACGAAATATGACCATGAGGGTCAGAAGACCTCTACAAGGAACCTTGAGAAAGAAAATCCGATCATATGCCACTCAGTCAAAGAAGGTGAAGAAAACAAGAACACCAAACTGTTTTTTCCGTTCCTGTGCACGTAAGAAACTGAATCAAAGCCGTAAAAGGTCCCAACGTATGAGGCGGAATCAAAGAAGGAGGCAGAATCCAAAGAGAAGATAAGCCCAGCCGCCCCAGAATAAGTGACCCTGGAGCAGTCCAACCTGGGCAGCCAGTAACTGAATCGAAAAGGTCAGACAGTTTAGAACTGGGTCTCCAGAGGTCTGCTTTGTTAGAAATGGCCAACCAAGAAAAGACTCTCACACTAACATCATCAAGTGATGGCTGCAATTACAATAAACATCAAATGGTAAAAAGATGATATTTGTGTGTGTGTGAATTTTCTGATGGAAGGGAGGGAACGAAGAGAAGAGGTGGGCACTGGAGATGGGAGGGATATGGGGTCCCGAGAGGTTGGGGAACAGACCCTCGTGTCCCCAGTTAGCCAGAGAGTAGAGGTCTGGATTGGGTCAGGAGTCTGCACTGAAGATGGATAACCCTGCTTAACACTTGATTTCAAGGGCAAGGAGGAGTGGTATGGTGTTACTGCCTTTGTTTGGGGTGTGGAATGACATTAGGGTCTAGATTGCCAGACCCAGAGAGGAAGAGGTTGTCACATGGGGGTGGTGAGTGTGAAACTCCCCCTGAGACAGGTGGGCAGAAATCACCTCCTGGCCACCTACCTCATAAAAGGGACTGTTGCATCACTCGCCTATGCTGTCAGCTAAAGGTGCTCAGAAGGCACAAAGTGCTGATACATCTAAAACCCACAAATTCCACACCCAGGGAGTAAAATAATGTTTGGAGGGAACAAACCAAATAATGATTAGGACACCTTTCTGCTAAGGAAAATTAGGGAGCAGTGTATTCCCAAAGGAAGAGCAGTGGTGGTGGTCCAATCCCAGTGCAAATTACAAACAGGATCACCACCCACAGAGAATTTTTTTTTTTTTTCGGGTGGCCCTATGCCGCTTGTGGAAGCATGGTTCCCTGAACAGCGATTGAACCCGTGCCCTTCTAGTGAAAGCACGGAGTCCTAAGCACTGGACGGTCATGGAAGTCTGTACAGAGAATTTTTCCATAAGTACTAACATAAGACTGAGTAAAAGCTGGTCTTGTAATTATCACCATAGCCTAGGATTTCCAAATAACTACAGTCGAAAAACATTCTTGCCCAATAAAGTCTTTTGTTAGTCCAAATTCTACAAGTTTCTCACGGTTTAAAAGAAAGAGTATGAAATATTTAATTTGGTGTTACCCTTCATTTTGAAATGTTTTAAAAGGTCCAAGGAATAGTCAATCAAAGATGGAGATACATAAGGCAGTCTCTGACCATAAGTATCCTGCGTGCCTTCACAAAACTTTTGAGAAACAACTATAAACACAGAGTTTCGCCGTGGGCATCAAAAGAGTTGAGTTCAAATTTTAACTCAGTGATATGTTATCTTTGATCTGGACTGCAGCTCCCTAATTAAATCTTTCTGGCACTCTACCTCCTGGGAGACCCCATTGATGATTCCCAGTCAGTCACTGAATGTGATTTAAAATCAATCAAAGTGAAAGACCCCCTGGCTGTGCTGTCCTTTCTTTATTCTTTGCTTTTTTTCAGTTCTTTTTTTCTAAATTCATTTATTTTGATTTGAGGCCAATTACGTTACAATATCGTAGTGGTTTTTGCCATACATTGACATGAATCAGCCATGGGTGTCCATGGGGTCCACATCCTGAACCTCCCCTCGCACCTCCCTCCCCATCCCATCCCTCAGGGTCATCCCAGTGCACCAGCCCTGAGCACCTAGTCTCATGCATCAAACCTGCACTGGTGATCTGTTTCACATATAATAATATACATGTTTCAATGCTATTCTCTCAAATCACCCTGCCCTCGCCTTCTCCCACGGAGTCCAAAAGACTGTTCTATACATCTGTGTCTCTTTTGCTTTCTCGCATATAGGGTCATCATTGCCATCTTTCTGAATTCCATGTATACGTGTTAGTGTAGTGTACTGGTGTTTTTCTTTCTGACTTCCTTCACTCTGTATAATAGGCTCCAGGTTCATCCACCTCATTAGAACTGATTCAAACGGATTCTTTATAATGGATGAGTAATATTCCATTGTGTATATGTACAACAGCTTTCTTATCCTTGAGTCAGCTGATGGCCTTAGTGAGGGCTATGGAGTGCTACAACATTTAGTCCCCAGTGTATTCCCTGGGCCCTCCAGCTCACCCACTGGCCCAAGTCTGCGTGAGCTCCAGGGCCTCCAGAAGAAGGCCTGAAACTGCCTCTTATCTCTGTCTCCTCCTGATGACCAGCACACCACCCTGGACTTAATCACATTCGCAATGGCCCCCTCATTGATAGTAAGTGACCTGTGGGCAGGGCCCACTGTGGTGCTGACCATCAGCTAAGCAGGACAACTAAGGGTCACTCATTGACAGTTGGCTGCTTGTGAATGTGGCCCTCTGAGGCACCAAGCAATGTTTGAGCAACACCTGTTGCCTAGGGGCAGGGTGGGTTGAAATGAAACACACCATTGGCTACCTGTTAAGGGCTGTGCTCATCCTGCTCTGTTACACTGTAAAGAGAATAAGAATCCCTGTGAATTAAAGGTTTGTCAAAGTAGTTTTCAGGGTGGGCTGGACTTCACATTCTGGTTGGCTTTGAACTACTTACACGATATGCTGAGCATGTGATCAAGTGGCAGCTGTTGGAGGGGCATAGAGATGACAGCACTGGTGACAGGTATGCCTGGGAATATAATGAAAAGTATGATATGCAAAAGTTAAATAATTATGTGAAATCAAAATCTGAGGTTGGAAATGAGTCAATCACAAAGATTCCAGCACACTGGACCCAAAGTGTCCTTATGTAACAGAGCACAGCCCTTCGCAGGTAGCCATTGCTGTGCCTTATTACTCTGCATCCTGTTACTAGGCAACAGGAGTAGCTCAGCCATTGGTCCGTGCCTCACTGGCCCCAACCACAAGCAGCCAACTATCACTGAGCTACCTATAGGTACTTGTCCTGCTCAGCTATTGGTCAGCACTGCAATGGGCGCTACCTACTGATAACTGGCAAGGAGGGATAACTGGGGAAATGATTTAGTCAAGACTCAGTCGTACACTGGTGAACTGACTTTTGACTTTGATCACCTTCCTTAAAAATAATAATAATAATAATAATAATAATATACAGGAATGTATTTCCGGTAGATGGGGCAAGTTGAGTTTCCTTGCTCAATATGAGAGTTGAAGTATCCCAAAAAAATTTAGTGGAGGAGACATTTAAAACTGTCTTTGTTCTGATGTGTAATCTTATGTAGACTGTGTATTAAACTTTGGGCAACAGACTGAGCATTCACCAAGTCTGGGGGTCGTTAAAGCTCATCGCAGTAGATAAAACACCAAACGTGTTCTTTATTACCTTTTTCCACCTCAAGTGCTTGCTCTTAAGTTCCTTAAGGCCCTCAAGAACCCCCAAGAGGCAGAAGGTGGTCTAGAGATGAAGTGATTACTCTGAAAGGCTGAAGTGGGACAGAAAGGGTTTGGCAGATCTTTATAGAGGGATGAAGGAGGCAGGAGTGTTGAAGTGGCACATATAAGTCAAAGGATAAAGGGAACTGAGAGGAAGTTTGAAGCTCATGAGGAGAAACACCGTGCCCCTGAATCACCACTCCCCAGAATCAGACACACAGAGGTGTCAGCAGTGGAAAAGTTATAGAATGGCCTCCCTCAGCATCCACTTGCCCATGTTGATGGGCACAGTGGTACATTGTGATGTCTAAGCCCCCCAAGATGCTATTGGCTTGGGTGGTGCCTCACTGACCAATCAGTTTGAAGGGTGTGGCTCCTCATTGTCCTGAAAGGGTATAAATAGGGAGCTCAGAGGCAGAGGTTCTAGGTTAGGCCACTTCTTGGCATCATCATGACTAAGGTAACCAGGAAGCCACGGCAGTCCAGAAGAGTTCCAATGCGGTTTGCTTCCAGGATGAACGGAAAAAAGAAGACCCTTTGTCAACGGAGGTACAGAGGCAGTGTGAAAGTAAGATGATTCCAACTGAGCTGCCCATGTTCTCCATTGACTTTGCTGCCCAAAACCTCTACACAGCCCTTGCCTGGCACAAAAGCCCTCATTGGCCCACATCCCTTTTTCATGAAATCTCCCTTCCAACGCCGCTTTTTTCTTTCCTAAAAACTCATACCCTTGTCGTGTCTTTCCAGGCACGAAATATGACCATGAGGGTCAGAAGACCTCTACAAGGAACCTTGAGAAAGAAAATCCGATCATATGCCACTCAGTCAAAGAAGGTGAAGAAAACAAGAACACCAAACTGTTTTTTCCGTTCCTGTGCACGTAAGAAACTGAATCAAAGCCGTAAAAGGTCCCAACGTATGAGGCGGAATCAAAGAAGGAGGCAGAATCCAAAGAGAAGATAAGCCCAGCCGCCCCAGAATAAGTGACCCTGGAGCAGTCCAACCTGGGCAGCCAGTAACTGAATCGAAAAGGTCAGACAGTTTAGAACTGGGTCTCCAGAGGTCTGCTTTGTTAGAAATGGCCAACCAAGAAAAGACTCTCACACTAACATCATCAAGTGATGGCTGCAATTACAATAAACATCAAATGGTAAAAAGATGATAGTTGTGTGTGTGTGAATTTTCTGATGGAAGGGAGGGAACGAAGGGAAGAGGTGGGCACTGGAGATGGGAGGGATATGGGGTCCCGAGAGGTTGGGGAACAGACCCTCGGGTCCCCAGTTAGCCAGAGAGTAGAGGTCTGGATTGGGTCAGGAGTCTGCACTGAAGATGGATAACCCTGCTTAACACTTGATTTCAAGGGCAAGGAGGAGTGGTTTGGTGTTACTGCCTTTGTTTGGGGTGTGGAATGACATTAGGGTCTAGATTGCCAGACCCAGAGAGGAAGAGGTTGTCACATGGGGGTGGTGAGTGTGAAACTCCCCCTGAGACAGGTGGGCAGAAATCACCTCCTGGCCACCTACCTCATAAAAGGGACTGTTGCATCACTCGCCTATGCTGTCAGCTAAAGGTGCTCAGAAGGCACAAAGTGCTGATACATCTAAAACCCACAAATTCCACACCCAGGGAGTAAAATAATGTTTGGAGGGAACAAACCAAATAATGATTAGGACACCTTTCTGCTAAGGAAAATTAGGGAGCAGTGTATTCCCAAAGGAAGAGCAGGGGTGGTGGCCCAATCCCAGTGCAAATTACAAACAGGGTCACCACCTACAGAGAATTTTTTTTTTTTTCGGGCGGCCCTATGCCGCTTGTGGAAGCATGGTTCCCTGAACAGCGATTGAACCCGTGCCCTTCTAGTGAAAGCACGGAGTCCTAAGCACTGGACGGTCATGGAAGTCTGTACAGAGAATTTTTCCATAAGTACTAACATAAGACTGAGTAAAAGCTGGTCTTGTAATTATCACCATAGCCTAGGATTTCCAAATAACTACAGTCGAAAAACATTCTTGCCCAATAAAGTCTTTTGTTAGTCCAAATTCTACAAGTTTCTCACGGTTTAAAAGAAAGAGTCTGAAATATTTAATTTGGTGTTACCCTTCATTTTGAAATGTTTTAAAAGGTCCAAGGAATAGTCAATCAAAGATGGAGATACATAAGGCAGTCTCTGACCATAAGTATCCTGCGTGCCTTCACAAAACTTTTGAGAAACAACTAAAACACAGAGTTTCGCCGTGGGCATCAAAAGAGTTGAGTTCAAATTTTAACTCAGTGATATGTTATCTTTGATCTGGACTGCAGCTCCCTAATTAAATCTTTCTGGCACTCTACCTCCTGGGAGACCCCATTGATGATTCCCAGTCAGTCACTGAATGTGATTTAAAATCAATCAAAGTGAAAGACCCCCTGGCTGTGCTGTCCTTTCTTTATTCTTTGCTTTTTTTCAGTTCTTTTTTTCTAAATTCATTTATTTTGATTTGAGGCCAATTACGTTACAATATCGTAGTGGTTTTTGCCATACATTGACATGAATCAGCCATGGGTGTCCATGGGGTCCACATCCTGAACCTCCCCTCGCACCTCCCTCCCCATCCCATCCCTCAGGGTCATCCCAGTGCACCAGCCCTGAGCACCTAGTCTCATGCATCAAACCTGCACTGGTGATCTGTTTCACATATAATAATATACATGTTTCAATGCTATTCTCTCAAATCACCCTGCCCTCGCCTTCTCCCACGGAGTCCAAAAGACTGTTCTATACATCTGTGTCTCTTTTGCTTTCTCGCATATAGGGTCATCATTGCCATCTTTCTGAATTCCATGTATACGTGTTAGTGTAGTGTACTGGTGTTTTTCTTTCTGACTTCCTTCACTCTGTATAATAGGCTCCAGGTTCATCCACCTCATTAGAACTGATTCAAACGGATTCTTTTTAATGGATGAGTAGTATTCCACTGTGTATATGTACAACAGCTTTCTTATCCTTGAGTCAGCTGATGGCCTTAGTGAGGGCTATGGAGTGCTACAACATTTAGTCCCCAGTGTATTCCCTGGGCCCTCCAGCTCACCCACTGGTCCAAGTCTGCGTGAGCTCCAGGGCCTCCAGAAGAAGGCCTGAATCTGCCTCTTATCTCTGTCTCCTCCTGATGACCAGCACACCACCCTGGACTTAATCACATTCGCAATGGCCCCCTCATTGATAGTAAGTGACCTGTGGGCAGGGCCCACTGTGGTGCTGACCATCAGCTAAGCAGGACAACTAAGGGTCACTCATTGACAGTTGGCTGCTTGTGAATGTGGCCCTCTGAGGCACCAAGCAATGTTTGAGCAACACCTGTTGCCTAGGGGCAGGGTGGGTTGAAATGAAGCACACCATTGGCTACCTGTTAAGGGCTGTGCTCATCCTGCTCTGTTACACTGTAAAGAGAATAAGAATCCCTGTGAATTTAAGGTTTGTCAAAGTAGTTTTCAGGGTGGGCTGGACTTCACATTCTGGTTGGCTTTGAACTACTTACACGATATGCTGAGCATGTGATCAAGTGGCAGCTGTTGGAGGGGCATAGAGATGACAGCACTGGTGACAGGTATGCCTGGGAATATAAGGAAAAGTATGATATGCAAAAGTTAAATAATTATGTGAAATCAAAATCTGAGGTTGGAAATGAGTCAATCACAAAGATTCCAGCACACTGGACCCAAAGTGTCCTTATGTAACAGAGCACAGCCCTTCGCAGGTAGCCATTGCTGTGCCTTATTACTCTGCATCCTGTTACTAGGCAACAGGAGTAGCTCAGCCATTGGTCCGTGCCTCACTGGCCCCACCCACCAGCAGCCAACTATCACTGAGCTACCTATAGGTACTTGTCCTGCTCAGCTATTGGTCAGCACTGCAATGGGCCCTACCTACTGATAACTGTCAAGGAGGGATAACTGGGGAAATGATTTAGTCAAGACTCAGTCGAACACTGGTGAACTGACTTTTGACTTTGAGCACCTTCCTTAAAAAAAAATAATAATAATAATAATAAACAGGAATGTATTTCCGGTAGATGGGGCAAGTTGAGTTACCTTGCTCAATATGAGAGTTGAAGTATCCCAAAAAAATTTAGTGGAGGAGACATTTAAAACTGTCTTTGTTCTGATGTGTAATCTTATGTAGACTGTGTATTAAACTTTGGGCAACAGACTGAGCATTCACCAAGTCTGGGGGTCGTTAAAGCTCATCACAGTAGATAAAACACCCAACGTGTTCTTTATTAGCTTTTTCCACCTCAAGTGCTTGCTCTTAAGTTCCTTAAGGCCCTCAGAAACCCCCAAGAGGCAGAAGGTGGTCTAGAGATGAAGCGATTACTCTGAAAGGCTGAAGTGGGACAGAAAGGGTTTGGCAGATCTTTATAGAGGGATGAAGGAGGCAGGAGTGTTGAAGTGGCACATATAAGTCAAAGGATAAAGGGAACTGAAAGGAAGTTTGAAGCTCATGAGGAGAAACACCGTGCCCCTGAATCACCACTCCCCAGAATCAGACACACAGAGGTGTCAGCAGTGGAAAAGTTATAGAATGGCCTCCCTCAGCATCCACTCGCCCATGTTGATGGGCACAGTGGTACATTGTGATGTCTAAGCCCCCCAAGATGCTATTGGCTGGGGTGGTGCCTCACTGACCAATCAGATTGAAGGGTGTGGCTCCTCATTGTCCTGAAAGGGTATAAATAGGGAGCTCAGAGGCAGAGGTTCTAGGTTAGGCCACTTCTTGGCATCATCATGACTAAGGTAACCAGGAAGCCACGGCAGTCCAGAAGAGTTCCAATGCGGTTTGCTTCCAGGATGAACGGAAAAAAGAAGACCCTTTGTCAACGGAGGTACAGAGGCAGTGTGAAAGTAAGATGATTCCAACTGAGCTGCCCATGTTCTCCATTGACTTTGCTGCCCAAAACCTCTACACAGCCCTTGCCTGGCACAAAAGCCCTCATTGGCCCACATCCCTTTTTCATGAAATCTCCTTTCCAACGCCGCTTTTTTCTTTCCTAAAAACTCATACCCTTGTCGTGTCTTTCCAGGCACGAAATATGACCATGAGGGTCAGAAGACCTCTACAAGGAACCTTGAGAAAGAAAATCCGATCATATGCCACTCAGTCGAAGAAGGTGAAGAAAACAAGAACACCAAACTGTTTTTTCCGTTCCTGTGCACGTAAGAAACTGAATCAAAGCCGTAAAAGGTCCCAACGTATGAGGCGGAATCAAAGAAGGAGGCAGAATCCAAAGAGAAGATAAGCCCAGCCGCCCCAGAATAAGAGACCCTGGAGCAGTCCAACCTGGGCAGCCAGTAACTGAATCGAAAAGGTCAGACAATTTAGAACTGGGTCTCCAGAGGTCTGCTTTGTTAGAAATGGCCAACCAAGAAAAGACTCTCACACTAACATCATCAAGTGATGGCTGCAATTACAATAAACATCAAATGGTAAAAAGATGATATTTGTGTGTGTGTGAGAATTTTCTGATGGAAGGGAGGGAACGAAGGGAAGAGGTGGGCACTGGAGATGGGAGGGATATGGGGTCCCGAGAGGTTGGGGAACAGACCCTCGGGTCCCCAGTTAGCCAGAGAGTAGAGGTCTGGATTGGGTCAGGAGTCTGCACTGAAGATGGATAACCCTGCTTAACACTTGATTTCAAGGGCAAGGAGGAGTGGTTTGGTGTTACTGCCTTTGTTTGGGGTGTGGAATGACATTAGGGTCTAGATTGCCAGACCCAGAGAGGAAGAGGTTGTCACATGGGGGTGGTGAGTGTGAAACTCCCCCTGAGACAGGTGGGCAGAAATCACCTCCTGGCCACCTACCTCATAAAAGGGACTGTTGCATCACTCGCCTATGCTGTCAGCTAAAGGTGCTCAGAAGGCACAAAGTGCTGATACATCTAAAACCCACAAATTCCACACCCAGGGAGTAAAATAATGTTTGGAGGGAACAAACCAAATAATGATTAGGACACCTTTCTGCTAAGGAAAATTAGGGAGCAGTGTATTCCCAAAGGAAGAGCAGGGGTGGTGGCCCAATCCCAGTGCAAATTACAAACAGGATCACCACCCACAGAGAATTTTTTTTTTTTTTCGGGCGGCCCTATGCCGCTTGTGGAAGCATGGTTCCCTGAACAGCGATTGAACCCGTGCCCTTCTAGTGAAAGCACGGAGTCCTAAGCACTGGACGGTCATGGAAGTCTGTACAGAGAATTTTTCCATAAGTACTAACATAAGACTGAGTAAAAGCTGGTCTTGTAATTATCACCATAGCCTAGGATTTCCAAATAACTACAGTCGAAAAACATTCTTGCCCAATAAAGTCTTTTGTTAGTCCAAATTCTACAAGTTTCTCACGGTTTAAAAGAAAGAGTATGAAATATTTAATTTGGTGTTACCCTTCATTTTGAAATGTTTTAAAAGGTCCAAGGAATAGTCAATCAAATATGGAGATACATAAGGCAGTCTCTGACCATAAGTATCCTGCGTGCCTTCACAAAACTTTTGAGAAACAACTAAAACACAGAGTTTCGCCGTGGGCATCAAAAGAGTTGAGTTCAAATTTTAACTCAGTGATATGTTATCTTTGATCTGGACTGCAGCTCCCTAATTAAATCTTTCTGGCACTCTACCTCCTGGGAGACCCCATTGATGATTCCCAGTCAGTCACTGAATGTGATTTAAAATCAATCAAAGTGAAAGACCCCCTGGCTGTGCTGTCCTTTCTTTATTCTTTGCTTTTTTTCAGTTCTTTTTTTCTAAATTCATTTATTTTGATTTGAGGCCAATTACGTTACAATATCGTAGTGGTTTTTGCCATACATTGACATGAATCAGCCATGGGTGTCCATGGGGTCCACATCCTGAACCTCCCCTCGCACCTCCCTCCCCATCCCATCCCTCAGGGTCATCCCAGTGCACCAGCCCTGAGCACCTAGTCTCATGCATCAAACCTGCACTGGTGATCTGTTTCACATATAATAATATACATGTTTCCATGCTATTCTCTCAAATCACCCTGCCCTCGCCTTCTCCCACGGAGTCCAAAAGACTGTTCTATACATCTGTGTCTCTTTTGCTTTCTCGCATATAGGGTCATCATTGCCATCTTTCTGAATTCCATGTATACGTGTTAGTGTAGTGTACTGGTGTTTTTCTTTCTGACTTCCTTCACTCTGTATAATAGGCTCCAGGTTCATCCACCTCATTAGAACTGATTCAAACGGATTCTTTATAATGGATGAGTATTATTCCATTGTGTATATGTACAAGAGCTTTCTTATCCTTGAGTCAGCTGATGGCCTTAGTGAGGGCTATGGAGTGCTACAACATTTAGTCCCCAGTGTATTCCCTGGGCCCTCCAGCTCACCCACTGGCCCAAGTCTGCGTGAGCTCCAGGGCCTCCAGAAGAAGGCCTGAACCTGCCTCTTATCTCTGTCTCCTCCTGATGACCAGCACACCACCCTGGACTTAATCACATTCGCAGTGGCCCCCTCATTGATAGTAAGTGACCTGTGGGCAGGGCCCACTGTGGTGCTGACCATCAGCTAAGCAGGACAACTAAGGGTCACTCATTGACAGTTGGCTGCTTGTGAATGTGGCCCTCTGAGGCACCAAGCAATGTTTGAGCAACACCTGTTGCCTAGGGGCAGGGTGGGTTGAAATGAAGCACACCATTGGCTACCTGTTAAGGGCTGTGCTCATCCTGCTCTGTTACACTGTAAAGAGAATAAGAATCCCTGTGAATTTAAGGTTTGTCAAAGTAGTTTTCAGGGTGGGCTGGACTTCACATTCTGGTTGGCTTTGAACTACTTACACGATATGCTGAGCATGTGATCAAGTGGCAGCTGTTGGAGGGGCATAGAGATGACAGCACTGGTGACAGGTATGCCTGGGAATATAATGAAAAGTATGATATGCAAAAGTTAAATAATTATGTGAAATCAAAATCTGAGGTTGGAAATGAGTCAATCACAAAGATTCCAGCACACTGGACCCAAAGTGTCCTTATGTAACAGAGCACAGCCCTTCGCAGGTAGCCATTGCTGTGCCTTATTACTCTGCATCCTGTTACTAGGCAACAGGAGTAGCTCAGCCATTGGTCCGTGCCTCACTGGCCCCACCCACAAGCAGCCAACTATCACTGAGCTACCTATAGGTACTTGTCCTGCTCAGCTATTGGTCAGCACTGCAATGGGCCCTACCTACTGATAACAGTCAAGGAGGGATAACTGGGGAGATGATTTAGTCAAGACTCAGTCGTACACTGGTGAACTGACTTTTGACTTTGAGCACCTTCCTTAAAAAAAAATAATAATAATAATAATAATAATAATAAACAGGAATGTATTTCCGGTAGATGGGGCAAGTTGAGTTTCCTTGCTCAATATGAGAGTTGAAGTATCCCAAAAACATTTAGTGGAGGAGACATTTAAAACTGTCTTTGTTCTGATGTGTAATCTTATGTAGACTGTGTATTAAACTTTGGGCAACAGACTGAGCATTCACCAAGTCTGGGGGTCGTTAAAGCTCATCGCAGTAGATAAAACACCCAACGTGTTCTTTATTAGCTTTTTCCACCTCAAGTGCTTGCTCTTAAGTTCCTTAAGGCCCTCAGGAACCCCCAAGAGGCAGAAGGTGGTCTAGAGATGAAGTGATTACTCTGAAAGGCTGAAGTGGGACAGAAAGGGTTTGGCAGATCTTTATAGAGGGATGAAGGAGGCAGGAGTGTTGAAGTGGCACATATAAGTCAAAGGATAAAGGGAACTGAAAGGAAGTTTGAAGCTCATGAGGAGAAACACCGTGCCCCTGAATCACCACTCCCCAGAATCAGACACACAGAGGTGTCAGCAGTGGAAAAGTTATAGAATGGCCTCCCTCAGCATCCACTCGCCCATGTTGATGGGCACAGTGGTACATTGTGATGTCTAAGCCCCCCAAGATGCTATTGGCTGGGGTGGTGCCTCACTGACCAGTCAGATTGAAGGGTGTGGCTCCTCATTGTCCTGAAAGGGTATAAATAGGGAGCTCTGAGGCAGAGGTTCTAGGTAAGGCCACTTCTTGGCATCATCATGACTAAGGTAACCAGGAAGCCACGGCAGTCCAGAAGAGTTCCAATGCGGTTTGCTTCCAGGATGAACGGAAAAAAGAAGACCCTTTGTCAACGGAGGTACAGAGGCAGTGTGAAAGTAAGATGATTCCAACTGAGCTGCCCATGTTCTCCATTGACTTTGCTGCCCAAAACCTCTACACAGCCCTTGCCTGGCACAAAAGCCCTCATTGGCCCACATCACCTTTTCATGAAATCTCCCTTCCAACGCCGCTTTTTTCTTTCCTAAAAACTACTACCCTTGTCGTGTCTTTCCAGGCACGAAATATGACCATGAGGGTCAGAAGACCTCTACAAGGAACCTTGAGAAAGAAAATCCGATCATATGCCACTCAGTCGAAGAAGGTGAAGAAAACAAGAACACCAAACTGTTTTTTCCGTTCCTGTGCACGTAAGAAACTGAATCAAAGCCGTAAAAGGTCCCAACGTATGAGGCGGAATCAAAGAAGGAGGCAGAATCCAAAGAGAAGATAAGCCCAGCCGCCCCAGAATAAGAGACCCTGGAGCAGTCCAACCTGGGCAGCCAGTAACTGAATCGAAAAGGTCAGACAGTTTAGAACTGGGTCTCCAGAGGTCTGCTTTGTTAGAAATGGCCAACCAAGAAAAGACTCTCACACTAACATCATCAAGTGATGGCTGCAATTACAATAAACATCAAATGGTAAAAAGATGATATTTGTGTGTGTGTGTGAATTTTCTGATGGAAGGGAGGGAACGAAGAGAAGAGGTGGGCACTGGAGATGGGAGGGATATGGGGTCCCGAGAGGTTGGGGAACAGACCCTCGGGTCCCCAGTTAGCCAGAGAGTAGAGGTCTGGATTGGGTCAGGAGTCTGCACTGAAGATGGATAACCCTGCTTAACACTTGATTTCAAGGGCAAGGAGGAGTGGTATGGTGTTACTGCCTTTGTTTGGGGTGTGGAATGACATTAGGGTCTAGATTGCCAGACCCAGAGAGGAAGAGGTTGTCACATGGGGGTGGTGAGTGTGAAACTGCCCCTGAGACAGGTGGGCAGAAATCACCTCCTGGCCACCTACCTCATAAAAGGGACTGTTGCATCACTCGCCTATGCTGTCAGCTAAAGGTGCTCAGAAGGCACAAAGTGCTGATACATCTAAAACCCACAAATTCCACACCCAGGGAGTAAAATAATGTTTGGAGGGAACAAACCAAATAATGATTAGGACACCTTTCTGCTAAGGAAAATTAGGGAGCAGTGTATTCCCAAAGGAAGAGCAGGGGTGGTGGCCCAATCCCAGTGCAAATTACAAACAGGATCACCACCCACAGAGAATTTTTTTTTTTTTTTTCGGGCGGCCCTATGCCGCTTGTGGAAGCATGGTTCCCTGAACAGCGATTGAACCCGTGCCCTTCTAGTGAAAGCACGGAGTCCTAACCACTGGACGGTCATGGAAGTCTGTACAGAGAATTTTTCCATAAGTACTAACATAAGACTGAGTAAAAGCTGGTCTTGTAATTATCACCATAGCCTAGGATTTCCAAATAACTACAGTCGAAAAACATTCTTGCCCAATAAAGTCTTTTGTTAGTCCAAATTCTACAAGTTTCTCACGGTTTAAAAGAAAGAGTATGAAATATTTAATTTGGTGTTACCCTTCATTTTGAAATGTTTTAAAAGGTCCAAGGAATAGTCAATCAAATATGGAGATACATAAGGCAGTCTCTGACCGTAAGTATCCTGCGTGCCTTCACAAAATTTTTGAGAAACAACTAAAACACAGAGTTTCGCCGTGGGCATCAAAAGAGTTGAGTTCAAATTTTAACTCAGTGATATGTTATCTTTTATCTGGACTGCAGCTCCCTAATTAAATCTTACTGGCACTCTACCTCCTGGGAGACCCCATTGATGATTCCCAGTCAGTCACTGAATGTGATTTAAAATCAATCAAAGTGAAAGACCCCCTGGCTGTGCTGTCCTTTCTTTATTCTTTGCTTTTTTTCAGTTCTTTTTTTCTAAATTCATTTATTTTGATTTGAGGCCAATTACGTTACAATATCGTAGTGGTTTTTGCCATACATTGACATGAATCAGCCATGGGTGTCCATGGGGTCCACATCCTGAACCTCCCCTCGCACCTCCCTCCCCATCCCATCCCTCAGGGTCATCCCAGTGCACCAGCCCTGAGCACCTAGTCTCATGCATCAAACCTGCACTGGTGATCTGTTTCACATATAATAATATACATGTTTCCATGCTATTCTCTCAAATCACCCTGCCCTCGCCTTCTCCCACGGAGTCCAAAAGACTGTTCTATACATCTGTGTCTCTTTTGCTTTCTCGCATATAGGGTCATCATTGCCATCTTTCTGAATTCCATGTATACGTGTTAGTGTGGTGTACTGGTGTTTTTCTTTCTGACTTCCTTCACTCTGTATAATAGGCTCCAGGTTCATCCACCTCATTAGAACTGATTCAAACGGATTCTTTATAATGGATGAGTATTATTCCATTGTGTATATGTACAACAGCTTTCTTATCCTTGAGTCAGCTGATGGCCTTAGTGAGGGCTATGGAGTGCTACAACATTTAGTCCCCAGTGTATTCCCTGGGCCCTCCAGCTCACCCACTGGCCCAAGTCTGCGTGAGCTCCAGGGCCTCCAGAAGAAGGCCTGAACCTGCCTCTTATCTCTGTCTCCTCCTGATGACCAGCACACCACCCTGGACTTAATCACATTCGCAGTGGCCCCCTCATTGATAGTAAGTGACCTGTGGGCAGGGCCCACTGTGGTGCTGACCATCAGCTAAGCAGGACAACTAAGGGTCACTCATTGACAGTTGGCTGCTTGTGAATGTGGCCCTCTGAGGCACCAAGCAATGTTTGAGCAACACCTGTTGCCTAGGGGCAGGGTGGGTTGAAATGAAGCACACCATTGGCTACCTGTTAAGGGCTGTGCTCATCCTGCTCTGTTACACTGTAAAGAGAATAAGAATCCCTGTGAATTTAAGGTTTGTCAAAGTAGTTTTCAGGGTGGGCTGGACTTCACATTCTGGTTGGCTTTGAACTACTTACACGATATGCTGAGCATGTGATCAAGTGGCAGCTGTTGGAGGGGCATAGAGATGACAGCACTGGTGACAGGTATGCCTGGGAATATAATGAAAAGTATGATATGCAAAAGTTAAATAATTATGTGAAATCAAAATCTGAGGTTGGAAATGAGTCAATCACAAAGATTCCAGCACACTGGACCCAAAGTGTCCTTATGTAACAGAGCACAGCCCTTCGCAGGTAGCCATTGCTGTGCCTTATTACTCTGCATCCTGTTACTAGGCAACAGGAGTAGCTCAGCCATTGGTCCGTGCCTCACTGGCCCCACCCACAAGCAGCCAACTATCACTGAGCTACCTATAGGTACTTGTCCTGCTCAGCTATTGGTCAGCACTGCAATGGGCCCTACCTACTGATAACTGGCAAGGAGGGATAACTGGGGAAATGATTTAGTCAAGACTCAGTCGTACACTGGTGAACTGACTTTTGACTTTGAGCACTTTCCTTAAAAAAAAAAAATAATAATAATAATAAACAGGAATGTATTTCCGGTAGATGGGGCAAGTTGAGTTTCCTTGCTCAATATGAGAGTTGAAGTATCCCAAAAACATTTAGTGGAGGAGACATTTAAAACTGTCTTTGTTCTGATGTGTAATCTTATGTAGACTGAGTATTAAACTTTAGGCAACAGACTGAGCATTCACCACGTCTGGGGGTCGTTAAAGCTCATCGCAGTAGATAAAACACCCAACGTGTTCTTTATTACCTTTTTCCACCTCAAGTGCTTGCTCTTAAGTTCCTTAAGGCCCTCAAGAACCCCCAAGAGGCAGAAGGTGGTCTAGAGATGAAGTGATTACTCTGAAAGGCTGAAGTGGGACAGAAAGGGTTTGGCAGATCTTTATAGAGGGATGAAGGAGGCAGGAGTGTTGAAGTGGCACATATAAGTCAAAGGATAAAGGGAACTGAGAGGAAGTTTGTAGCTCATGAGGAGAAACACCGTGCCCCTGAATCACCACTCCCCAGAATCAGACACACAGAGGTGTCAGCAGTGGAAAAGTTATAGAATGGCCTCCCTCAGCATCCACTCGCCCATGTTGATGGGCACAGTGGTACATTGTGATGTCTAAGCCCCCCAAGATGCTATTGGCTGGGGTGGTGCCTCACTGACCAATCAGATTGAAGGGTGTGGCTCCTCATTGTCCTGAAAGGGTATAAATAGGGAGCTCAGAGGCAGAGGTTCTAGGTTAGGCCACTTCTTGGCATCATCATGACTAAGGTAACCAGGAAGCCACGGCAGTCCAGAAGAGTTCCAATGCGGTTTGCTTCCAGGATGAACGGAAAAAAGAAGACCCTTTGTCAACGGAGGTACAGAGGCAGTGTGAAAGTAAGATGATTCCAACTGAGCTGCCCATGTTCTCCATTGACTTTGCTGCCCAAAACCTCTACACAGCCCTTGCCTGGCACAAAAGCCCTCATTGGCCCACATCCCTTTTTCATGAAATCTCCCTTCCAACGCCGCTTTTTTCTTTCCTAAAAACTCATACCCTTGTCGTGTCTTTCCAGGCACGAAATATGACCATGAGGGTCAGAAGACCTCTACAAGGAACCTTGAGAAAGAAAATCCGATCATATGCCACTCAGTCGAAGAAGGTGAAGAAAACAAGAACACCAAACTGTTTTTTCCGTTCCTGTGCACGTAAGAAACTGAATCAAAGCCGTAAAAGGTCCCAACGTATGAGGCGGAATCAAAGAAGGAGGCAGAATCCAAAGAGAAGATAAGCCCAGCCGCCCCAGAATAAGAGACCCTGGAGCAGTCCAACCTGGGCAGCCAGTAACTGAATCGAAAAGGTCAGACAATTTAGAACTGGGTCTCCAGAGGTCTGCTTTGTTAGAAATGGCCAACCAAGAAAAGACTCTCACACTAACATCATCAAGTGATGGCTGCAATTACAATAAACATCAAATGGTAAAAAGATGATATTTGTGTGTGTGTGAGAATTTTCTGATGGAAGGGAGGGAACGAAGGGAAGAGGTGGGCACTGGAGATGGGAGGGATATGGGGTCCCGAGAGGTTGGGGAACAGACCCTCGGGTCCCCAGTTAGCCAGAGAGTAGAGGTCTGGATTGGGTCAGGAGTCTGCACTGAAGATGGATAACCCTGCTTAACACTTGATTTCAAGGGCAAGGAGGAGTGGTTTGGTGTTACTGCCTTTGTTTGGGGTGTGGAATGACATTAGGGTCTAGATTGCCAGACCCAGAGAGGAAGAGGTTGTCACATGGGGGTGGTGAGTGTGAAACTCCCCCTGAGACAGGTGGGCAGAAATCACCTCCTGGCCACCTACCTCATAAAAGGGACTGTTGCATCACTCGCCTATGCTGTCAGCTAAAGGTGCTCAGAAGGCACAAAGTGCTGATACATCTAAAACCCACAAATTCCACACCCAGGGAGTAAAATAATGTTTGGAGGGAACAAACCAAATAATGATTAGGACACCTTTCTGCTAAGGAAAATTAGGGAGCAGTGTATTCCCAAAGGAAGAGCAGGGGTGGTGGCCCAATCCCAGTGCAAATTACAAACAGGATCACCACCCACAGAGAATTTTTTTTTTTTTTTCGGGCGGCCCTATGCCGCTTGTGGAAGCATGGTTCCCTGAACAGCGATTGAACCCGTGCCCTTCTAGTGAAAGCACGGAGTCCTAACCACTGGACGGTCATGGAAGTCTGTACAGAGAATTTTTCCATAAGTACTAACATAAGACTGAGTAAAAGCTGGTCTTGTAATTATCACCATAGCCTAGGATTTCCAAATAACTACAGTCGAAAAACATTCTTGCCCAATAAAGTCTTTTGTTAGTCCAAATTCTACAAGTTTCTCACGGTTTAAAAGAAAGAGTATGAAATATTTAATTTGGTGTTACCCTTCATTTTGAAATGTTTTAAAAGGTCCAAGGAATAGTCAATCAAATATGGAGATACATAAGGCAGTCTCTGACCATAAGTATCCTGCGTGCCTTCACAAAACTTTTGAGAAACAACTAAAACACAGAGTTTCGCCGTGGGCATCAAAAGAGTTGAGTTCAAATTTTAACTCAGTGATATGTTATCTTTGATCTGGACTGCAGCTCCCTAATTAAATCTTTCTGGCACTCTACCTCCTGGGAGACCCCATTGATGATTCCCAGTCAGTCACTGAATGTGATTTAAAATCAATCAAAGTGAAAGACCCCCTGGCTGTGCTGTCCTTTCTTTATTCTTTGCTTTTTTTCAGTTCTTTTTTTCTAAATTCATTTATTTTGATTTGAGGCCAATTACGTTACAATATCGTAGTGGTTTTTGCCATACATTGACATGAATCAGCCATGGGTGTCCATGGGGTCCACATCCTGAACCTCCCCTCGCACCTCCCTCCCCATCCCATCCCTCAGGGTCATCCCAGTGCACCAGCCCTGAGCACCTAGTCTCGTGCATCAAACCTGCACTGGTGATCTGTTTCACATATAATAATATACATGTTTCCATGCTATTCTCTCAAATCACCCTGCCCTCGCCTTCTCCCACGGAGTCCAAAAGACTGTTCTATACATCTGTGTCTCTTTTGCTTTCTCGCATATAGGGTCATCATTGCCATCTTTCTGAATTCCATGTATACGTGTTAGTGTAGTGTACTGGTGTTTTTCTTTCTGACTTCCTTCACTCTGTATAATAGGCTCCAGGTTCATCCACCTCATTAGAACTGATTCAAACGGATTCTTTTTAATGGATGAGTAATATTCCATTGTGTATATGTACAACAGCTTTCTTATCCTTGAGTCAGCTGATGGCCTTAGTGAGGGCTATGGAGTGCTACAACATTTAGTCCCCAGTGTATTCCCTGGGCCCTCCAGCTCACCCACTGGCCCAAGTCTGCGTGAGCTCCAGGGCCTCCAGAAGAAGGCCTGAATCTGCCTCTTATCTCTGTCTCCTCCTGATGACCAGCACACCACCCTGGACTTAATCACATTCGCAATGGCCCCCTCATTGATAGTAAGTGACCTGTGGGCAGGGCCCACTGTGGTGCTGACCATCAGCTAAGCAGGACAACTAAGGGTCACTCATTGACAGTTGGCTGCTTGTGAATGTGGCCCTCTGAGGCACCAAGCAATGTTTGAGCAACACCTGTTGCCTAGGGGCAGGGTGGGTTGAAATGAAGCACACCATTGGCTACCTGTTAAGGGCTGTGCTCATCCTGCTCTGTTACACTGTAAAGAGAATAAGAATCCCTGTGAATTTAAGGTTTGTCAAAGTAGTTTTCAGGGTGGGCTGGACTTCACATTCTGGTTGGCTTTGAACTACTTACACGATATGCTGAGCATGTGATCAAGTGGCAGCTGTTGGAGGGGCATAGAGATGACAGCACTGGTGACAGGTATGCCTGGGAATATAATGAAAAGTATGATATGCAAAAGTTAAATAATTATGTGAAATCAAAATCTGAGGTTGGAAATGAGTCAATCACAAAGATTCCAGCACACTGGACCCAAAGTGTCCTTATGTAACAGAGCACAGCCCTTCGCAGGTAGCCATTGCTGTGCCTTATTACTCTGCATCCTGTTACTAGGCAACAGGAGTAGCTCAGCCATTGGTCCGTGCCTCACTGGCCCCACCCACAAGCAGCCAACTATCACTGAGCTACCTATAGGTACTTGTCCTGCTCAGCTATTGGTCAGCACTGCAATGGGCCCTACCTACTGATAACAGTCAAGGAGGGATAACTGGGGAGATGATTTAGTCAAGACTCAGTCGTACACTGGTGAACTGACTTTTGACTTTGAGCACCTTCCTTAAAAAAAAAAAAAAATAATAATAATAATAATAATAAACAGGAATGTATTTCCGGTAGATGGGGCAAGTTGAGTTTCCTTGCTCAATATGAGAGTTGAAGTATCCCAAAAACATTTAGTGGAGGAGACATTTAAAACTGTCTTTGTTCTGATGTGTAATCTTATGTAGACTGTGTATTAAACTTTGGGCAACAGACTGAGCATTCACCAAGTCTGGGGGTCGTTAAAGCTCATCGCAGTAGATAAAACACCCAACGTGTTCTTTATTAGCTTTTTCCACCTCAAGTGCTTGCTCTTAAGTTCCTTAAGGCCCTCAGGAACCCCCAAGAGGCAGAAGGTGGTCTAGAGATGAAGTGATTACTCTGAAAGGCTGAAGTGGGACAGAAAGGGTTTGGCAGATCTTTATAGAGGGATGAAGGAGGCAGGAGTGTTGAAGTGGCACATATAAGTCAAAGGATAAAGGGAACTGAAAGGAAGTTTGAAGCTCATGAGGAGAAACACCGTGCCCCTGAATCACCACTCCCCAGAATCAGACACACAGAGGTGTCAGCAGTGGAAAAGTTATAGAATGGCCTCCCTCAGCATCCACTCGCCCATGTTGATGGGCACAGTGGTACATTGTGATGTCTAAGCCCCCCAAGATGCTATTGGCTGGGGTGGTGCCTCACTGACCAGTCAGATTGAAGGGTGTGGCTCCTCATTGTCCTGAAAGGGTATAAATAGGGAGCTCTGAGGCAGAGGTTCTAGGTAAGGCCACTTCTTGGCATCATCATGACTAAGGTAACCAGGAAGCCACGGCAGTCCAGAAGAGTTCCAATGCGGTTTGCTTCCAGGATGAACGGAAAAAAGAAGACCCTTTGTCAACGGAGGTACAGAGGCAGTGTGAAAGTAAGATGATTCCAACTGAGCTGCCCATGTTCTCCATTGACTTTGCTGCCCAAAACCTCTACACAGCCCTTGCCTGGCACAAAAGCCCTCATTGGCCCACATCACCTTTTCATGAAATCTCCCTTCCAACGCCGCTTTTTTCTTTCCTAAAAACTACTACCCTTGTCGTGTCTTTCCAGGCACGAAATATGACCATGAGGGTCAGAAGACCTCTACAAGGAACCTTGAGAAAGAAAATCCGATCATATGCCACTCAGTCGAAGAAGGTGAAGAAAACAAGAACACCAAACTGTTTTTTCCGTTCCTGTGCACGTAAGAAACTGAATCAAAGCCGTAAAAGGTCCCAACGTATGAGGCGGAATCAAAGAAGGAGGCAGAATCCAAAGAGAAGATAAGCCCAGCCGCCCCAGAATAAGAGACCCTGGAGCAGTCCAACCTGGGCAGCCAGTAACTGAATCGAAAAGGTCAGACAGTTTAGAACTGGGTCTCCAGAGGTCTGCTTTGTTAGAAATGGCCAACCAAGAAAAGACTCTCACACTAACATCATCAAGTGATGGCTGCAATTACAATAAACATCAAATGGTAAAAAGATGATATTTGTGTGTGTGTGTGAATTTTCTGATGGAAGGGAGGGAACGAAGAGAAGAGGTGGGCACTGGAGATGGGAGGGATATGGGGTCCCGAGAGGTTGGGGAACAGACCCTCGGGTCCCCAGTTAGCCAGAGAGTAGAGGTCTGGATTGGGTCAGGAGTCTGCACTGAAGATGGATAACCCTGCTTAACACTTGATTTCAAGGGCAAGGAGGAGTGGTATGGTGTTACTGCCTTTGTTTGGGGTGTGGAATGACATTAGGGTCTAGATTGCCAGACCCAGAGAGGAAGAGGTTGTCACATGGGGGTGGTGAGTGTGAAACTCCCCCTGAGACAGGTGGGCAGAAATCACCTCCTGGCCACCTACCTCATAAAAGGGACTGTTGCATCACTCGCCTATGCTGTCAGCTAAAGGTGCTCAGAAGGCACAAAGTGCTGATACATCTAAAACCCACAAATTCCACACCCAGGGAGTAAAATAATGTTTGGAGGGAACAAACCAAATAATGATTAGGACACCTTTCTGCTAAGGAAAATTAGGGAGCAGTGTATTCCCAAAGGAAGAGCAGGGGTGGTGGCCCAATCCCAGTGCAAATTACAAACAGGATCACCACCCACAGAGAATTTTTTTTTTTTTTCGGGCGGCCCTATGCCGCTTGTGGAAGCATGGTTCCCTGAACAGTGATTGAACCCGTGCCCTTCTAGTGAAAGCACGGAGTCCTAACCACTGGACGGTCATGGAAGTCTGTACAGAGAATTTTTCCATAAGTACTAACATAAGACTGAGTAAAAGCTGGTCTTGTAATTATCACCATAGCCTAGGATTTCCAAATAACTACAGTCGAAAAACATTCTTGCCCAATAAAGTCTTTTGTTAGTCCAAATTCTACAAGTTTCTCACGGTTTAAAAGAAAGAGTATGAAATATTTAATTTGGTGTTACCCTTCATTTTGAAATGTTTTAAAAGGTCCAAGGAATAGTCAATCAAATATGGAGATACATAAGGCAGTCTCTGACCATAAGTATCCTGCGTGCCTTCACAAAACTTTTGAGAAACAACTAAAACACAGAGTTTCGCCGTGGGCATCAAAAGAGTTGAGTTCAAATTTTAACTCAGTGATATGTTATCTTTGATCTGGACTGCAGCTCCCTAATTAAATCTTACTGGCACTCTACCTCCTGGGAGACCCCATTGATGATTCCCAGTCAGTCACTGAATGTGATTTAAAATCAATCAAAGTGAAAGACCCCCTGGCTGTGCTGTCCTTTCTTTATTCTTTGCTTTTTTTCAGTTCTTTTTTTCTAAATTCATTTATTTTGATTTGAGGCCAATTATGTTACAATATCGTAGTGGTTTTTGCCATACATTGACATGAATCAGCCATGGGTGTCCATGGGGTCCACATCCTGAACCTCCCCTCGCACCTCCCTCCCCATCCCATCCCTCAGGGTCATCCCAGTGCACCAGCCCTGAGCACCTAGTCTCATGCATCAAACCTGCACTGGTGATCTGTTTCACATATAATAATATACATGTTTCAATGCTATTCTCTCAAATCACCCTGCCCTCGCCTTCTCCCACGGAGTCCAAAAGACTGTTCTATACATCTGTGTCTCTTTTGCTTTCTCGCATATAGGGTCATCATTGCCATCTTTCTGAATTCCATGTATACGTGTTAGTGTGGTGTACTGGTGTTTTTCTTTCTGACTTCCTTCACTCTGTATAATAGGCTCCAGGTTCATCCACCTCATTAGAACTGATTCAAACGGATTCTTTATAATGGATGAGTATTATTCCATTGTGTATATGTACAAGAGCTTTCTTATCCTTGAGTCAGCTGATGGCCTTAGTGAGGGCTATGGAGTGCTACAACATTTAGTCCCCAGTGTATTCCCTGGGCCCTCCAGCTCACCCACTGGCCCAAGTCTGCGTGAGCTCCAGGGCCTCCAGAAGAAGGCCTGAACCTGCCTCTTATCTCTGTCTCCTCCTGATGACCAGCACACCACCCTGGACTTAATCACATTCGCAGTGGCCCCCTCATTGATAGTAAGTGACCTGTGGGCAGGGCCCACTGTGGTGCTGACCATCAGCTAAGCAGGACAACTAAGGGTCACTCATTGACAGTTGGCTGCTTGTGAATGTGGCCCTCTGAGGCACCAAGCAATGTTTGAGCAACACCTGTTGCCTAGGGGCAGGGTGGGTTGAAATGAAGCACACCATTGGCTACCTGTTAAGGGCTGTGCTCATCCTGCTCTGTTACACTGTAAAGAGAATAAGAATCCCTGTGAATTTAAGGTTTGTCAAAGTAGTTTTCAGGGTGGGCTGGACTTCACATTCTGGTTGGCTTTGAACTACTTACACGATATGCTGAGCATGTGATCAAGTGGCAGCTGTTGGAGGGGCATAGAGATGACAGCACTGGTGACAGGTATGCCTGGGAATATAATGAAAAGTATGATATGCAAAAGTTAAATAATTATGTGAAATCAAAATCTGAGGTTGGAAATGAGTCAATCACAAAGATTCCAGCACACTGGACCCAAAGTGTCCTTATGTAACAGAGCACAGCCCTTCGCAGGTAGCCATTGCTGTGCCTTATTACTCTGCATCCTGTTACTAGGCAACAGGAGTAGCTCAGCCATTGGTCCGTGCCTCACTGGCCCCACCCACAAGCAGCCAACTATCACTGAGCTACCTATAGGTACTTGTCCTGCTCAGCTATTGGTCAGCACTGCAATGGGCCCTACCTACTGATAACTGGCAAGGAGGGATAACTGGGGAAATGATTTAGTCAAGACTCAGTCGTACACTGGTGAACTGACTTTTGACTTTGAGCACTTTCCTTAAAAAAAAAAAAATAATAATAATAATAAACAGGAATGTATTTCCGGTAGATGGGGCAAGTTGAGTTTCCTTGCTCAATATGAGAGTTGAAGTATCCCAAAAACATTTAGTGGAGGAGACATTTAAAACTGTCTTTGTTCTGATGTGTAATCTTATGTAGACTGAGTATTAAACTTTAGGCAACAGACTGAGCATTCACCACGTCTGGGGGTCGTTAAAGCTCATCGCAGTAGATAAAACACCCAACGTGTTCTTTATTACCGTTTTCCACCTCAAGTGCTTGCTCTTAAGTTCCTTAAGGCCCTCAAGAACCCCCAAGAGGCAGAAGGTGGTCTAGAGATGAAGTGATTACTCTGAAAGGCTGAAGTGGGACAGAAAGGGTTTGGCAGATCTTTATAGAGGGATGAAGGAGGCAGGAGTGTTGAAGTGGCACATATAAGTCAAAGGATAAAGGGAACTGAGAGGAAGTTTGTAGCTCATGAGGAGAAACACCGTGCCCCTGAATCACCACTCCCCAGAATCAGACACACAGAGGTGTCAGCAGTGGAAAAGTTATAGAATGGCCTCCCTCAGCATCCACTCGCCCATGTTGATGGGCACAGTGGTACATTGTGATGTCTAAGCCCCCCAAGATGCTATTGGCTGGGGTGGTGCCTCACTGACCAATCAGATTGAAGGGTGTGGCTCCTCATTGTCCTGAAAGGGTATAAATAGGGAGCTCAGAGGCAGAGGTTCTAGGTTAGGCCACTTCTTGGCATCATCATGACTAAGGTAACCAGGAAGCCACGGCAGTCCAGAAGAGTTCCAATGCGGTTTGCTTCCAGGATGAACGGAAAAAAGAAGACCCTTTGTCAACGGAGGTACAGAGGCAGTGTGAAAGTAAGATGATTCCAACTGAGCTGCCCATGTTCTCCATTGACTTTGCTGCCCAAAACCTCTACACAGCCCTTGCCTGGCACAAAGCCCTCATTGGCCCACATCCCTTTTTCATGAAATCTCCTTTCCAACGCCGCTTTTTTCTTTCCTAAAAACTCATACCCTTGTCGTGTCTTTCCAGGCACGAAAAATGACCATGAGGGTCAGAAGACCTCTACAAGGAACCTTGAGAAAGAAAATCCGATCATATGCCACTCAGTCGAAGAAGGTGAAGAAAACAAGAACACCAAACTGTTTTTTCCGTTCCTGTGCACGTAAGAAACTGAATCAAAGCCGTAAAAGGTCCCAACGTATGAGGCGGAATCAAAGAAGGAGGCAGAATCCAAAGAGAAGATAAGCCCAGCCGCCCCAGAATAAGAGACCCTGGAGCAGTCCAACCTGGGCAGCCAGTAACTGAATCGAAAAGGTCAGACAGTTTAGAACTGGGTCTCCAGAGGTCTGCTTTGTTAGAAATGGCCAACCAAGAAAAGACTCTCACACTAACATCATCAAGTGATGGCTGCAATTACAATAAACATCAAATGGTAAAAAGATGATATTTGTGTCTGTGTGAGAATTTTCTGATGGAAGGGAGGGAACGAAGGGAAGAGGTGGGCACTGGAGATGGGAGGGATATGGGGTCCCGAGAGGTTGGGGAACAGACCCTCGGGTCCCCAGTTAGCCAGAGAGTAGAGGTCTGGATTGGGTCAGGAGTCTGCACTGAAGATGGATAACCCTGCTTAACACTTGATTTCAAGGGCAAGGAGGAGTGGTTTGGTGTTACTGCCTTTGTTTGGGGTGTGGAATGACATTAGGGTCTAGATTGCCAGACCCAGAGAGGAAGAGGTTGTCACATGGGGGTGGTGAGTGTGAAACTCCCCCTGAGACAGGTGGGCAGAAATCACCTCCTGGCCACCTACCTCATAAAAGGGACTGTTGCATCACTCGCCTATGCTGTCAGCTAAAGGTGCTCAGAAGGCACAAAGTGCTGATACATCTAAAACCCACAAATTCCACACCCAGGGAGTAAAATAATGTTTGGAGGGAACAAACCAAATAATGATTAGGACACCTTTCTGCTAAGGAAAATTAGGGAGCAGTGTATTCCCAAAGGAAGAGCAGGGGTGGTGGCCCAATCCCAGTGCAAATTACAAACAGGATCACCACCCACAGAGAATTTTTTTTTTTTTTTTTCGGGCGGCCCTATGCCGCTTGTGGAAGCATGGTTCCCTGAACAGCGATTGAACCCGTGCCCTTCTAGTGAAAGCACGGAGTCCTAACCACTGGACGGTCATGGAAGTCTGTACAGAGAATTTTTCCATAAGTACTAACATAAGACTGAGGAAAAGCTGGTCTTGTAATTATCACCATAGCCTAGGATTTCCAAATAACTACAGTCGAAAAACATTCTTGCCCAATAAAGTCTTTTGTTAGTCCAAATTCTACAAGTTTCTCACGGTTTAAAAGAAAGAGTATGAAATATTTAATTTGGTGTTACCCTTCATTTTGAAATGTTTTAAAAGGTCCAAGGAATAGTCAATCAAAGATGGAGATACATAAGGCAGTCTCTGACCATAAGTATCCTGCGTGCCTTCACAAAACTTTTGAGAAACAACTAAAACACAGAGTTTCGCCGTGGGCATCAAAAGAGTTGAGTTCAAATTTTAACTCAGTGATATGTTATCTTTGATCTGGACTGCAGCTCCCTAATTAAATCTTTCTGGCACTCTACCTCCTGGGAGACCCCATTGATGATTCCCAGTCAGTCACTGAATGTGATTTAAAATCAATCAAAGTGAAAGACCCCCTGGCTGTGCTGTCCTTTCTTTATTCTTTGCTTTTTTTCAGTTCTTTTTTTCTAAATTCATTTATTTTGATTTGAGGCCAATTACGTTACAATATCGTAGTGGTTTTTGCCATACATTGACATGAATCAGCCATGGGTGTCCATGGGGTCCACATCCTGAACCTCCCCTCGCACCTCCCTCCCCATCCCATCCCTCAGGGTCATCCCAGTGCACCAGCCCTGAGCACCTAGTCTCGTGCATCAAACCTGCACTGGTGATCTGTTTCACATATAATAATATACATGTTTCCATGCTATTCTCTCAAATCACCCTGCCCTCGCCTTCTCCCACGGAGTCCAAAAGACTGTTCTATACATCTGTGTCTCTTTTGCTTTCTCGCATATAGGGTCATCATTGCCATCTTTCTGAATTCCATGTATACGTGTTAGTGTAGTGTACTGGTGTTTTTCTTTCTGACTTCCTTCACTCTGTATAATAGGCTCCAGGTTCATCCACCTCATTAGAACTGATTCAAACGGATTCTTTTTAATGGATGAGTAATATTCCATTGTGTATATGTACAACAGCTTTCTTATCCTTGAGTCAGCTGATGGCCTTAGTGAGGGCTATGGAGTGCTACAACATTTAGTCCCCAGTGTATTCCCTGGGCCCTCCAGCTCACCCACTGGCCCAAGTCTGCGTGAGCTCCAGGGCCTCCAGAAGAAGGCCTGAATCTGCCTCTTATCTCTGTCTCCTCCTGATGACCAGCACACCACCCTGGACTTAATCACATTCGCAATGGCCCCCTCATTGATAGTAAGTGACCTGTGGGCAGGGCCCACTGTGGTGCTGACCATCAGCTAAGCAGGACAACTAAGGGTCACTCATTGACAGTTGGCTGCTTGTGAATGTGGCCCTCTGAGGCACCAAGCAATGTTTGAGCAACACCTGTTGCCTAGGGGCAGGGTGGGTTGAAATGAAGCACACCATTGGCTACCTGTTAAGGGCTGTGCTCATCCTGCTCTGTTACACTGTAAAGAGAATAAGAATCCCTGTGAATTTAAGGTTTGTCAAAGTAGTTTTCAGGGTGGGCTGGACTTCACATTCTGGTTGGCTTTGAACTACTTACACGATATGCTGAGCATGTGATCAAGTGGCAGCTGTTGGAGGGGCATAGAGATGACAGCACTGGTGACAGGTATGCCTGGGAATATAATGAAAAGTATGATATGCAAAAGTTAAATAATTATGTGAAATCAAAATCTGAGGTTGGAAATGAGTCAATCACAAAGATTCCAGCACACTGGACCCAAAGTGTCCTTATGTAACAGAGCACAGCCCTTCGCAGGTAGCCATTGCTGTGCCTTATTACTCTGCATCCTGTTACTAGGCAACAGGAGTAGCTCAGCCATTGGTCCGTGCCTCACTGGCCCCACCCACAAGCAGCCAACTATCACTGAGCTACCTATAGGTACTTGTCCTGCTCAGCTATTGGTCAGCACTGCAATGGGCCCTACCTACTGATAACAGTCAAGGAGGGATAACTGGGGAGATGATTTAGTCAAGACTCAGTCGTACACTGGTGAACTGACTTTTGACTTTGAGCACCTTCCTTAAAAAAAAAAAATAATAATAATAATAATAATAATAAACAGGAATGTATTTCCGGTAGATGGGGCAAGTTGAGTTTCCTTGCTCAATATGAGAGTTGAAGTATCCCAAAAACATTTAGTGGAGGAGACATTTAAAACTGTCTTTGTTCTGATGTGTAATCTTATGTAGACTGTGTATTAAACTTTGGGCAACAGACTGAGCATTCACCAAGTCTGGGGGTCGTTAAAGCTCATCGCAGTAGATAAAACACCCAACGTGTTCTTTATTAGCTTTTTCCACCTCAAGTGCTTGCTCTTAAGTTCCTTAAGGCCCTCAGGAACCCCCAAGAGGCAGAAGGTGGTCTAGAGATGAAGTGATTACTCTGAAAGGCTGAAGTGGGACAGAAAGGGTTTGGCAGATCTTTATAGAGGGATGAAGGAGGCAGGAGTGTTGAAGTGGCACATATAAGTCAAAGGATAAAGGGAACTGAAAGGAAGTTTGAAGCTCATGAGGAGAAACACCGTGCCCCTGAATCACCACTCCCCAGAATCAGACACACAGAGGTGTCAGCAGTGGAAAAGTTATAGAATGGCCTCCCTCAGCATCCACTCGCCCATGTTGATGGGCACAGTGGTACATTGTGATGTCTAAGCCCCCCAAGATGCTATTGGCTGGGGTGGTGCCTCACTGACCAGTCAGATTGAAGGGTGTGGCTCCTCATTGTCCTGAAAGGGTATAAATAGGGAGCTCTGAGGCAGAGGTTCTAGGTAAGGCCACTTCTTGGCATCATCATGACTAAGGTAACCAGGAAGCCACGGCAGTCCAGAAGAGTTCCAATGCGGTTTGCTTCCAGGATGAACGGAAAAAAGAAGACCCTTTGTCAACGGAGGTACAGAGGCAGTGTGAAAGTAAGATGATTCCAACTGAGCTGCCCATGTTCTCCATTGACTTTGCTGCCCAAAACCTCTACACAGCCCTTGCCTGGCACAAAAGCCCTCATTGGCCCACATCACCTTTTCATGAAATCTCCCTTCCAACGCCGCTTTTTTCTTTCCTAAAAACTACTACCCTTGTCGTGTCTTTCCAGGCACGAAATATGACCATGAGGGTCAGAAGACCTCTACAAGGAACCTTGAGAAAGAAAATCCGATCATATGCCACTCAGTCGAAGAAGGTGAAGAAAACAAGAACACCAAACTGTTTTTTCCGTTCCTGTGCACGTAAGAAACTGAATCAAAGCCGTAAAAGGTCCCAACGTATGAGGCGGAATCAAAGAAGGAGGCAGAATCCAAAGAGAAGATAAGCCCAGCCGCCCCAGAATAAGAGACCCTGGAGCAGTCCAACCTGGGCAGCCAGTAACTGAATCGAAAAGGTCAGACAGTTTAGAACTGGGTCTCCAGAGGTCTGCTTTGTTAGAAATGGCCAACCAAGAAAAGACTCTCACACTAACATCATCAAGTGATGGCTGCAATTACAATAAACATCAAATGGTAAAAAGATGATATTTGTGTGTGTGTGTGAATTTTCTGATGGAAGGGAGGGAACGAAGAGAAGAGGTGGGCACTGGAGATGGGAGGGATATGGGGTCCCGAGAGGTTGGGGAACAGACCCGCGGGTCCCCAGTTAGCCAGAGAGTAGAGGTCTGGATTGGGTCAGGAGTCTGCACTGAAGATGGATAACCCTGCTTAACACTTGATTTCAAGGGCAAGGAGGAGTGGTATGGTGTTACTGCCTTTGTTTGGGGTGTGGAATGACATTAGGGTCTAGATTGCCAGACCCAGAGAGGAAGAGGTTGTCACATGGGGGTGGTGAGTGTGAAACTCCCCCTGAGACAGGTGGGCAGAAATCACCTCCTGGCCACCTACCTCATAAAAGGGACTGTTGCATCACTCGCCTATGCTGTCAGCTAAAGGTGCTCAGAAGGCACAAAGTGCTGATACATCTAAAACCCACAAATTCCACACCCAGGGAGTAAAATAATGTTTGGAGGGAACAAACCAAATAATGATTAGGACACCTTTCTGCTAAGGAAAATTAGGGAGCAGTGTATTCCCAAAGGAAGAGCAGGGGTGGTGGCCCAATCCCAGTGCAAATTACAAACAGGATCACCACCCACAGAGAATTTTTTTTTTTTTTTTTCGGGCGGCCCTATGCCGCTTGTGGAAGCATGGTTCCCTGAACAGCGATTGAACCCGTGCCCTTCTAGTGAAAGCACGGAGTCCTAACCACTGGACGGTCATGGAAGTCTGTACAGAGAATTTTTCCATAAGTACTAACATAAGACTGAGTAAAAGCTGGTCTTGTAATTATCACCATAGCCTAGGATTTCCAAATAACTACAGTCGAAAAACATTCTTGCCCAATAAAGTCTTTTGTTAGTCCAAATTCTACAAGTTTCTCACGGTTTAAAAGAAAGAGTATGAAATATTTAATTTGGTGTTACCCTTCATTTTGAAATGTTTTAAAAGGTCCAAGGAATAGTCAATCAAATATGGAGATACATAAGGCAGTCTCTGACCGTAAGTATCCTGCGTGCCTTCACAAAACTTTTGAGAAACAACTAAAACACAGAGTTTCGCCGTGGGCATCAAAAGAGTTGAGTTCAAATTTTAACTCAGTGATATGTTATCTTTTATCTGGACTGCAGCTCCCTAATTAAATCTTACTGGCACTCTACCTCCTGGGAGACCCCATTGATGATTCCCAGTCAGTCACTGAATGTGATTTAAAATCAATCAAAGTGAAAGACCCCCTGGCTGTGCTGTCCTTTCTTTATTCTTTGCTTTTTTTCAGTTCTTTTTTTCTAAATTCATTTATTTTGATTTGAGGCCAATTACGTTACAATATCGTAGTGGTTTTTGCCATACATTGACATGAATCAGCCATGGGTGTCCATGGGGTCCACATCCTGAACCTCCCCTCGCACCTCCCTCCCCATCCCATCCCTCAGGGTCATCCCAGTGCACCAGCCCTGAGCACCTAGTCTCATGCATCAAACCTGCACTGGTGATCTGTTTCACATATAATAATATACATGTTTCAATGCTATTCTCTCAAATCACCCTGCCCTCGCCTTCTCCCACGGAGTCCAAAAGACTGTTCTATACATCTGTGTCTCTTTTGCTTTCTCGCATATAGGGTCATCATTGCCATCTTTCTGAATTCCATGTATACGTGTTAGTGTGGTGTACTGGTGTTTTTCTTTCTGACTTCCTTCACTCTGTATAATAGGCTCCAGGTTCATCCACCTCATTAGAACTGATTCAAACGGATTCTTTATAATGGATGAGTATTATTCCATTGTGTATATGTACAACAGCTTTCTTATCCTTGAGTCAGCTGATGGCCTTAGTGAGGGCTATGGAGTGCTACAACATTTAGTCCCCAGTGTATTCCCTGGGCCCTCCAGCTCACCCACTGGCCCAAGTCTGCGTGAGCTCCAGGGCCTCCAGAAGAAGGCCTGAACCTGCCTCTTATCTCTGTCTCCTCCTGATGACCAGCACACCACCCTGGACTTAATCACATTCGCAATGGCCCCCTCATTGATAGTAAGTGACCTGTGGGCAGGGCCCACTGTGGTGCTGACCATCAGCTAAGCAGGACAACTAAGGGTCACTCATTGACAGTTGGCTGCTTGTGAATGTGGCCCTCTGAGGCACCAAGCAATGTTTGAGCAACACCTGTTGCCTAGGGGCAGGGTGGGTTGAAATGAAGCACACCATTGGCTACCTGTTAAGGGCTGTGCTCATCCTGCTCTGTTACACTGTAAAGAGAATAAGAATCCCTGTGAATTTAAGGTTTGTCAAAGTAGTTTTCAGGGTGGGCTGGACTTCACATTCTGGTTGGCTTTGAACTACTTACACGATATGCTGAGCATGTGATCAAGTGGCAGCTGTTGGAGGGGCATAGAGATGACAGCACTGGTGACAGGTATGCCTGGGAATATAATGAAAAGTATGATATGCAAAAGTTAAATAATTATGTGAAATCAAAATCTGAGGTTGGAAATGAGTCAATCACAAAGATTCCAGCACACTGGACCCAAAGTGTCCTTATGTAACAGAGCACAGCCCTTCGCAGGTAGCCATTGCTGTGCCTTATTACTCTGCATCCTGTTACTAGGCAACAGGAGTAGCTCAGCCATTGGTCCGTGCCTCACTGGCCCCACCCACAAGCAGCCAACTATCACTGAGCTACCTATAGGTACTTGTCCTGCTCAGCTATTGGTCAGCACTGCAATGGGCCCTACCTACTGATAACTGGCAAGGAGGGATAACTGGGGAAATGATTTAGTCAAGACTCAGTCGTACACTGGTGAACTGACTTTTGACTTTGAGCACCTTCCTTAAAAATAATAATAATAATAATAATAAACAGGAATGTATTTCCGGTAGATGGGGCAAGTTGAGTTTCCTTGCTCAATATGAGAGTTGAAGTATCCCAAAAACATTTAGTGGAGGAGACATTTAAAACTGTCTTTGTTCTGATGTGTAATCTTATGTAGACTGTGTATTAAACTTTGGGCAACAGACTGAGCATTCACCAAGTCTGGGGGTCGTTAAAGCTCATCGCAGTAGATAAAACACCCAACGTGTTCTTTATTAGCTTTTTCCACCTCAAGTGCTTGCTCTTAAGTTCCTTAAGGCCCTCAGGAACCCCCAAGAGGCAGAAGGTGGTCTAGAGATGAAGTGATTACTCTGAAAGGCTGAAGTGGGACAGAAAGGGTTTGGCAGA
The DNA here is from genome assembly GCF_055505025.1 of Bos grunniens. Lineage (NCBI taxonomy): Eukaryota > Metazoa > Chordata > Mammalia > Artiodactyla > Bovidae > Bos > Bos grunniens. The sequence goes on along the minus strand of NC_141194.1, from coordinate 116,343,860 downwards.
TCTTTATAGAGGGATGAAGGAGGCAGGAGTGTTGAAGTGGCACATATAAGTCAAAGGATAAAGGGAACTGAGAGGAAGTTTGAAGCTCATGAGGAGAAACACCGTGCCCCTGAATCACCACTCCCCAGAATCAGACACACAGAGGTGTCAGCAGTGGAAAAGTTATAGAATGGCCTCCCTCAGCATCCACTCGCCCATGTTGATGGGCACAGTGGTACATTGTGATGTCTAAGCCCCCCAAGATGCTATTGGCTGGGGTGGTGCCTCACTGACCAATCAGATTGAAGGGTGTGGCTCCTCATTGTCCTGAAAGGGTATAAATAGGGAGCTCTGAGGCAGAGGTTCTAGGTTAGGCCACTTCTTGGCATCATCATGACTAAGGTAACCAGGAAGCCACGGCAGTCCAGAAGAGTTCCAATGCGGTTTGCTTCCAGGATGAACGGAAAAAAGAAGACCCTTTGTCAACGGAGGTACAGAGGCAGTGTGAAAGTAAGATGATTCCAACTGAGCTGCCCATGTTCTCCATTGACTTTGCTGCCCAAAACCTCTACACAGCCCTTGCCTGGCACAAAAGCCCTCATTGGCCCACATCCCTTTTTCATGAAATCTCCCTTCCAACGCCGCTTTTTTCTTTCCTAAAAACTCATACCCTTGTCGTGTCTTTCCAGGCACGAAATATGACCATGAGGGTCAGAAGACCTCTACAAGGAACCTTGAGAAAGAAAATCCTATCATATGCCACTCAGTCGAAGAAGGTGAAGAAAACAAGAACACCAAACTGTTTTTTCCGTTCCTGTGCACGTAAGAAACTGAATCAAAGCCGTAAAAGGTCCCAACGTATGAGGCGGAATCAAAGAAGGAGGCAGAATCCAAAGAGAAGATAAGCCCAGCCGCCCCAGAATAAGAGACCCTGGAGCAGTCCAACCTGGGCAGCCAGTAACTGAATCGAAAAAGTCAGACAGTTTAGAACTGGGTCTCCAGAGGTCTGCTTTGTTAGAAATGGCCAACCAAGAAAAGACTCTCACACTAACATCATCAAGTGATGGCTGCAATTACAATAAACATCAAATGGTAAAAAGATGATATTTGTGTGTGTGTGTGAATTTTCTGATGGAAGGGAGGGAACGAAGAGAAGAGGTGGGCACTGGAGATGGGAGGGATATGGGGTCCCGAGAGGTTGGGGAACAGACCCTCGGGTCCCCAGTTAGCCAGAGAGTAGAGGTCTGGATTGGGTCAGGAGTCTGCACTGAAGATGGATAACCCTGCTTAACACTTGATTTCAAGGGCAAGGAGGAGTGGTTTGGTGTTACTGCCTTTGTTTGGGGTGTGGAATGACATTAGGGTCTAGATTGCCAGACCCAGAGAGGAAGAGGTTGTCACATGGGGGTGGTGAGTGTGAAACTCCCCCTGAGACAGGTGGGCAGAAATCACCTCCTGGCCACCTACCTCATAAAAGGGACTGTTGCATCACTCGCCTATGCTGTCAGCTAAAGGTGCTCAGAAGGCACAAAGTGCTGATACATCTAAAACCCACAAATTCCACACCCAGGGAGTAAAATAATGTTTGGAGGGAACAAACCAAATAATGATTAGGACACCTTTCTGCTAAGGAAAATTAGGGAGCAGTGTATTCCCAAAGGAAGAGCAGGGGTGGTTGTCCAATCCCAGTGCAAATTACAAACAGGATCACCACCCACAGAGAATTTTTTTTTTTTTTTTCGGGCGGCCCTATGCCGCTTGTGGAAGCATGGTTCCCTGAACAGCGATTGAACCCGTGCCCTTCTAGTGAAAGCACGGAGTCCTAACCACTGGACGGTCATGGAAGTCTGTACAGAGAATTTTTCCATAAGTACTAACATAAGACTGAGGAAAAGCTGGTCTTGTAATTATCACCATAGCCTAGGATTTCCAAATAACTACAGTCGAAAAACATTCTTGCCCAATAAAGTCTTTTGTTAGTCCAAATTCTACAAGTTTCTCACGGTTTAAAAGAAAGAGTATGAAATATTTAATTTGGTGTTACCCTTCATTTTGAAATGTTTTAAAAGGTCCAAGGAATAGTCAATCAAATATGGAGATACATAAGGCAGTCTCTGACCGTAAGTATCCTGCGTGCCTTCACAAAACTTTTGAGAAACAACTATAAACACAGAGTTTCGCCGTGGGCATCAAAAGAGTTGAGTTCAAATTTTAACTCAGTGATATGTTATCTTTGATCTGGACTGCAGCTCCCTAATTAAATCTTTCTGGCACTCTCCCTCCTGGGAGACCCCATTGATGATTCCCAGTCAGTCACTGAATGTGATTTAAAATCAATCAAAGTGAAAGACCCCCTGGCTGTGCTGTCCTTTCTTTATTCTTTGCTTTTTTTCAGTTCTTTTTTTCTAAATTCATTTATTTTGATTTGAGGCCAATTACGTTACAATATCGTAGTGGTTTTTGCCATACATTGACATGAATCAGCCATGGGTGTCCATGGGGTCCACATCCTGAACCTCCCCTCGCACCTCCCTCCCCATCCCATCCCTCAGGGTCATCCCAGTGCACCAGCCCTGAGCACCTAGTCTCATGCATCAAACCTGCACTGGTGATCTGTTTCACATATAATAATATACATGTTTCAATGCTATTCTCTCAAATCACCCTGCCCTCGCCTTCTCCCACGGAGTCCAAAAGACTGTTCTATACATCTGTGTCTCTTTTGCTTTCTCGCATATAGGGTCATCATTGCCATCTTTCTGAATTCCATGTATACGTGTTAGCGTAGTGTACTGGTGTTTTTCTTTCTGACTTCCCTCACTCTGTATAATAGACTCCAGGTTCATCCACCTCATTAGAACTGATTCAAACGGATTCTTTTTAATGGATGAGTAATATTCCATTGTGTATATGTACAACAGCTTTCTTATCCTTGAGTCAGCTGATGGCCTTAGTGAGGGCTATGGAGTGCTACAACATTTAGTCCCCAGTGTATTCCCTGGGCCCTCCAGCTCACCCACTGGCCCAAGTCTGCGTGAGCTCCAGGGCCTCCAGAAGAAGGCCTGAATCTGCCTCTTATCTCTGTCTCCTCCTGATGACCAGCACACCACCCTGGACTTAATCACATTCGCAATGGCCCCCTCATTGATAGTAAGTAACCTGTGGGCAGGGCCCACTGTGGTGCTGACCATCAGCTAAGCAGGACAACTAAGGGTCACTCATTGACAGTTGGCTGCTTGTGAATGTGGCCCTCTGAGGCACCAAGCAATGTTTGAGCAACACCTGTTGCCTAGGGGCAGGGTGGGTTGAAATGAAGCACACCATTGGCTACCTGTTAAGGGCTGTGCTCATCCTGCTCTGTTACACTGTAAAGAGAATAAGAATCCCTGTGAATTTAAGGTTTGTCAAAGTAGTTTTCAGGGTGGGCTGGACTTCACATTCTGGTTGGCTTTGAACTACTTACACGATATGCTGAGCATGTGATCAAGTGGCAGCTGTTGGAGGGGCATAGAGATGACAGCACTGGTGACAGGTATGCCTGGGAATATAATGAAAAGTATGATATGCAAAAGTTAAATAATTATGTGAAATCAAAATCTGAGGTTGGAAATGAGTCAATCACAAAGATTCCAGCACACTGGACCCAAAGTGTCCTTATGTAACAGAGCACAGCCCTTCGCAGGTAGCCATTGCTGTGCCTTATTACTCTGCATCCTGTTACTAGGCAACAGGAGTAGCTCAGCCATTGGTCCGTGCCTCACTGGCCCCACCCACAAGCAGCCAACTATCACTGAGCTACCTATAGGTACTTGTCCTGCTCAGCTATTGGTCAGCACTGCAATGGGCCCTACCTACTGATAACTGTCAAGGACGGATAACTGGGGAAATGATTTAGTCAAGACTCAGTCGTACACTGGTGAACTGACTTTTGACTTTGAGCACCTTCCTTAAAAAAAAAATAATAATAATAATAATAAACAGGAATGTATTTCCGGTAGATGGGGCAAGTTGAGTTTCCTTGCTCAATATGAGAGTTGAAGTATCCCAAAAACATTTAGTGGAGGAGACATTTAAAACTGTCTTTGTTCTGATGTGTAATCTTATGTAGACTGAGTATTAAACTTTGGGCAACAGACTGAGCATTCACCACGTCTGGGGGTCGTTAAAGCTCATCGCAGTAGATAAAACACCCAACGTGTTCTTTATTACCTTTTTCCACCTCAAGTGCTTGCTCTTAAGTTCCTTAAGGCCCTCAAGAACCCCCAAGAGGCAGAAGGTGGTCTAGAGATGAAGTGATTACTCTGAAAGGCTGAAGTGGGACAGAAAGGGTTTGGCAGATCTTTATAGAGGGATGAAGGTGGCAGGAGTGTTGAAGTGGCACATATAAATCAAAGGATAAAGGGAACTGAGAGGAAGTTTGTAGCTCATGAGGAGAAACACCGTGCCCCTGAATCACCACTCCCCAGAATCAGACACACAGAGGTGTCAGCAGTGGAAAAGTTATAGAATGGCCTCCCTCAGCATCCACTCGCCCATGTTGATGGGCACAGTGGTACATTGTGATGTCTAAGCCCCCCAAGATGCTATTGGCTGGGGTGGTGCCTCACTGACCAATCAGATTGAAGGGTGTGGCTCCTCATTGTCCTGAAAGGGTATAAATAGGGAGCTCAGAGGCAGAGGTTGTAGGTTAGGCCACTTCTTGGCATCATCATGACTAAGGTAACCAGGAAGCCACGGCAGTCCAGAAGAGTTCCAATGCGGTTTGCTTCCAGGATGAACGGAAAAAAGAAGACCCTTTGTCAACGGAGGTACAGAGGCAGTGTGAAAGTAAGATGATTCCAACTGAGCTGCCCATGTTCTCCATTGACTTTGCTGCCCAAAACCTCTACACAGCCCTTGCCTGGCACAAAAGCCCTCATTGGCCCACATCCCTTTTTCATGAAATCTCCCTTCCAACGCCGCTTTTTTCTTTCCTAAAAACTCATACCCTTGTCGTGTCTTTCCAGGCACGAAATATGACCATGAGGGTCAGAAGACCTCTACAAGGAACCTTGAGAAAGAAAATCCGATCATATGCCACTCAGTCGAAGAAGGTGAAGAAAACAAGAACACCAAACTGTTTTTTCCGTTCCTGTGCACGTAAGAAACTGAATCAAAGCCGTAAAAGGTCCCAACGTATGAGGCGGAATCAAAGAAGGAGGCAGAATCCAAAGAGAAGATAAGCCCAGCCGCCCCAGAATAAGAGACCCTGGAGCAGTCCAACCTGGGCAGCCAGTAACTGAATCGAAAAGGTCAGACAATTTAGAACTGGGTCTCCAGAGGTCTGCTTTGTTAGAAATGGCCAACCAAGAAAAGACTCTCACACTAACATCATCAAGTGATGGCTGCAATTACAATAAACATCAAATGGTAAAAAGATGATATTTGTGTGTGTGTGAGAATTTTCTGATGGAAGGGAGGGAACGAAGGGAAGAGGTGGGCACTGGAGATGGGAGGGATATGGGGTCCCGAGAGGTTGGGGAACAGACCCTCGGGTCCCCAGTTAGCCAGAGAGTAGAGGTCTGGATTGGGTCAGGAGTCTGCACTGAAGATGGATAACCCTGCTTAACACTTGATTTCAAGGGCAAGGAGGAGTGGTTTGGTGTTACTGCCTTTGTTTGGGGTGTGGAATGACATTAGGGTCTAGATTGCCAGACCCAGAGAGGAAGAGGTTGTCACATGGGGGTGGTGAGTGTGAAACTCCCCCTGAGACAGGTGGGCAGAAATCACCTCCTGGCCACCTACCTCATAAAAGGGACTGTTGCATCACTCGCCTATGCTGTCAGCTAAAGGTGCTCAGAAGGCACAAAGTGCTGATACATCTAAAACCCACAAATTCCACACCCAGGGAGTAAAATAATGTTTGGAGGGAACAAACCAAATAATGATTAGGACACCTTTCTGCTAAGGAAAATTAGGGAGCAGTGTATTCCCAAAGGAAGAGCAGGGGTGGTGGCCCAATCCCAGTGCAAATTACAAACAGGATCACCACCCACAGAGAATTTTTTTTTTTTTTTCGGGAGGCCCTATGCCGCTTGTGGAAGCATGGTTCCCTGAACAGCGATTGAACCCGTGCCCTTCTAGTGAAAGCACGGAGTCCTAACCACTGGACGGTCATGGAAGTCTGTACAGAGAATTTTTCCATAAGTACTAACATAAGACTGAGTAAAAGCTGGTCTTGTAATTATCACCATAGCCTAGGATTTCCAAATAACTACAGTCGAAAAACATTCTTGCCCAATAAAGTCTTTTGTTAGTCCAAATTCTACAAGTTTCTCACGGTTTAAAAGAAAGAGTCTGAAATATTTAATTTGGTGTTACCCTTCATTTTGAAATGTTTTAAAAGGTCCAAGGAATAGTCAATCAAATATGGAGATACATAAGGCAGTCTCTGACCATAAGTATCCTGCGTGCCTTCACAAAACTTTTGAGAAACAACTAAAACACAGAGTTTCGCCGTGGGCATCAAAAGAGTTGAGTTCAAATTTTAACTCAGTGATATGTTATCTTTGATCTGGACTGCAGCTCCCTAATTAAATCTTTCTGGCACTCTACCTCCTGGCAGACCCCATTGATGATTCCCAGTCAGTCACTGAATGTGATTTAAAATCAATCAAAGTGAAAGACCCCCTGGCTGTGCTGTCCTTTCTTTATTCTTTGGTTTTTTTCAGTTCTTTTTTCTAAATTCATTTATTTTGATTTGAGGCCAATTACGTTACAATATCGTAGTGGTTTTTGCCATACATTGACATGAATCAGCCATGGGTGTCCATGGGGTCCACATCCTGAACCTCCCCTCGCACCTCCCTCCCCATCCCATCCCTCAGGGTCATCCCAGTGCACCAGCCCTGAGCACCTAGTCTCATGCATCAAACCTGCACTGGTGATCTGTTTCACATATAATAATATACATGTTTCAATGCTATTCTCTCAAATCACCCTGCCCTCGCCTTCTCCCACGGAGTCCAAAAGACTGTTCTATACATCTGTGTCTCTTTTGCTTTCTCGCATATAGGGTCATCATTGCCATCTTTCTGAATTCCATGTATACGTGTTAGTGTGGTGTACTGGTGTTTTTCTTTCTGACTTCCTTCACTCTGTATAATAGGCTCCAGGTTCATCCACCTCATTAGAACTGATTCAAACGGATTCTTTATAATGGATGAGTAATATTCCATTGTGTATATGTACAACAGCTTTCTTATCCTTGAGTCAGCTGATGGCCTTAGTGAGGGCTATGGAGTGCTACAACATTTAGTCCCCAGTGTATTCCCTGGGCCCTCCAGCTCACCCACTGGCCCAAGTCTGCGTGAGCTCCAGGGCCTCCAGAAGAAGGCCTGAATCTGCCTCTTATCTCTGTCTCCTCCTGATGACCAGCACACCACCCTGGACTTAATCACATTCGCAATGGCCCCCTCATTGATAGTAAGTGACCTGTGGGCAGGGCCCACTGTGGTGCTGACCATCAGCTAAGCAGGACAACTAAGGGTCACTCATTGACAGTTGGCTGCTTGTGAATGTGGCCCTCTGAGGCACCAAGCAATGTTTGAGCAACACCTGTTGCCTAGGGGCAGGGTGGGTTGAAATGAAGCACACCATTGGCTACCTGTTAAGGGCTGTGCTCATCCTGCTCTGTTACACTGTAAAGAGAATAAGAATCCCTGTGAATTTAAGGTTTGTCAAAGTAGTTTTCAGGGTGGGCTGGACTTCACATTCTGGTTGGCTTTGAACTACTTACACGATATGCTGAGCATGTGATCAAGTGGCAGCTGTTGGAGGGGCATAGAGATGACAGCACTGGTGACAGGTATGCCTGGGAATATAATGAAAAGTATGATATGCAAAAGTTAAATAATTATGTGAAATCAAAATCTGAGGTTGGAAATGAGTCAATCACAAAGATTCCAGCACACTGGACCCAAAGTGTCCTTATGTAACAGAGCACAGCCCTTCGCAGGTAGCCATTGCTGTGCCTTATTACTCTGCATCCTGTTACTAGGCAACAGGAGTAGCTCAGCCATTGGTCCGTGCCTCACTGGCCCCACCCACAAGCAGCCAACTATCACTGAGCTACCTATAGGTACTTGTCCTGCTCAGCTATTGGTCAGCACTGCAATGGGCCCTACCTACTGATAACTGTCAAGGAGGGATAACTGGGGAAATGATTTAGTCAAGACTCAGTCGTACACTGGTGAACTGACTTTTGACTTTGAGCACCTTCCTTAAAAAAAAAAAAATAATAATAATAATAAACAGGAATGTATTTCCGGTAGATGGGGCAAGTTGAGTTTCCTTGCTCAATATGAGAGTTGAAGTATCCCAAAAACATTTAGTGGAGGAGACATTTAAAACTGTCTTTGTTCTGATGTGTAATCTTATGTAGACTGAGTATTAAACTTTGGGCAACAGACTGAGCATTCACCACGTCTGGGGGTCGTTAAAGCTCATCGCAGTAGATAAAACACCCAACGTGTTCTTTATTACCTTTTTCCACCTCAAGTGCTTGCTCTTAAGTTCCTTAAGGCCCTCAAGAACCCCCAAGAGGCAGAAGGTGGTCTAGAGATGAAGTGATTACTCTGAAAGGCTGAAGTGGGACAGAAAGGGTTTGGCAGATCTTTATAGAGGGATGAAGGAGGCAGGAGTGTTGAAGTGGCACATATAAGTCAAAGGATAAAGGGAACTGAGAGGAAGTTTGAAGCTCATGAGGAGAAACACCGTGCCCCTGAATCACCACTCCCCAGAATCAGACACACAGAGGTGTCAGCAGTGGAAAAGTTATAGAATGGCCTCCCTCAGCATCCACTCGCCCATGTTGATGGGCACAGTGGTACATTGTGATGTCTAAGCCCCCCAAGATGCTATTGGCTGGGGTGGTGCCTCACTGACCAATCAGATTGAAGGGTGTGGCTCCTCATTGTCCTGAAAGGGTATAAATAGGGAGCTCAGAGGCAGAGGTTCTAGGTTAGGCCACTTCTTGGCATCATCATGACTAAGGTAACCAGGAAGCCACGGCAGTCCAGAAGAGTTCCAATGCGGTTTGCTTCCAGGATGAACGGAAAAAAGAAGACCCTTTGTCAACGGAGGTACAGAGGCAGTGTGAAAGTAAGATGATTCCAACTGAGCTGCCCATGTTCTCCATTGACTTTGCTGCCCAAAACCTCTACACAGCCCTTGCCTGGCACAAAAGCCCTCATTGGCCCACATCCCTTTTTCATGAAATCTCCCTTCCAACGCCGCTTTTTTCTTTCCTAAAAACTCATACCCTTGTCGTGTCTTTCCAGGCACGAAATATGACCATGAGGGTCAGAAGACCTCTACAAGGAACCTTGAGAAAGAAAATCCGATCATATGCCACTCAGTCGAAGAAGGTGAAGAAAACAAGAACACCAAACTGTTTTTTCCGTTCCTGTGCACGTAAGAAACTGAATCAAAGCCGTAAAAGGTCCCAACGTATGAGGCGGAATCAAAGAAGGAGGCAGAATCCAAAGAGAAGATAAGCCCAGCCGCCCCAGAATAAGAGACCCTGGAGCAGTCCAACCTGGGCAGCCAGTAACTGAATCGAAAAGGTCAGACAATTTAGAACTGGGTCTCCAGAGGTCTGCTTTGTTAGAAATGGCCAACCAAGAAAAGACTCTCACACTAACATCATCAAGTGATGGCTGCAATTACAATAAACATCAAATGGTAAAAAGATGATATTTGTGTGTGTGTGAGAATTTTCTGATGGAAGGGAGGGAACGAAGGGAAGAGGTGGGCACTGGAGATGGGAGGGATATGGGGTCCCGAGAGGTTGGGGAACAGACCCTCGGGTCCCCAGTTAGCCAGAGAGTAGAGGTCTGGATTGGGTCAGGAGTCTGCACTGAAGATGGATAACCCTGCTTAACACTTGATTTCAAGGGCAAGGAGGAGTGGTTTGGTGTTACTGCCTTTGTTTGGGGTGTGGAATGACATTAGGGTCTAGATTGCCAGACCCAGAGAGGAAGAGGTTGTCACATGGGGGTGGTGAGTGTGAAACTCCCCCTGAGACAGGTGGGCAGAAATCACCTCCTGGCCACCTACCTCATAAAAGGGACTGTTGCATCACTCGCCTATGCTGTCAGCTAAAGGTGCTCAGAAGGCACAAAGTGCTGATACATCTAAAACCCACAAATTCCACACCCAGGGAGTAAAATAATGTTTGGAGGGAACAAACCAAATAATGATTAGGACACCTTTCTGCTAAGGAAAATTAGGGAGCAGTGTATTCCCAAAGGAAGAGCAGGGGTGGTGGCCCAATCCCAGTGCAAATTACAAACAGGATCACCACCCACAGAGAATTTTTTTTTTTTTTTCGGGCGGCCCTATGCCGCTTGTGGAAGCATGGTTCCCTGAACAGCGATTGAACCTGTGCCCTTCTAGTGAAAGCACGGAGTCCTAACCACTGGACGGTCATGGAAGTCTGTACAGAGAATTTTTCCATAAGTACTAACATAAGACTGAGGAAAAGCTGGTCTTGTAATTATCACCATAGCCTAGGATTTCCAAATAACTACAGTCGAAAAACATTCTTGCCCAATAAAGTCTTTTGTTAGTCCAAATTCTACAAGTTTCTCACGGTTTAAAAGAAAGAGTCTGAAATATTTAATTTGGTGTTACCCTTCATTTTGAAATGTTTTAAAAGGTCCAAGGAATAGTCAATCAAATATGGAGATACATAAGGCAGTCTCTGACCATAAGTATCCTGCGTGCCTTCACAAAACTTTTGAGAAACAACTAAAACACAGAGTTTCGCCGTGGGCATCAAAAGAGTTGAGTTCAAATTTTAACTCAGTGATATGTTATCTTTGATCTGGACTGCAGCTCCCTAATTAAATCTTTCTGGCACTCTACCTCCTGGCAGACCCCATTGATGATTCCCAGTCAGTCACTGAATGTGATTTAAAATCAATCAAAGTGAAAGACCCCCTGGCTGTGCTGTCCTTTCTTTATTCTTTGGTTTTTTTCAGTTCTTTTTTCTAAATTCATTTATTTTGATTTGAGGCCAATTACGTTACAATATCGTAGTGGTTTTTGCCATACATTGACATGAATCAGCCATGGGTGTCCATGGGGTCCACATCCTGAACCTCCCCTCGCACCTCCCTCCCCATCCCATCCCTCAGGGTCATCCCAGTGCACCAGCCCTGAGCACCTAGTCTCATGCATCAAACCTGCACTGGTGATCTGTTTCACATATAATAATATACATGTTTCCATGCTATTCTCTCAAATCACCCTGCCCTCGCCTTCTCCCACGGAGTCCAAAAGACTGTTCTATACATCTGTGTCTCTTTTGCTTTCTCGCATATAGGGTCATCATTGCCATCTTTCTGAATTCCATGTATACGTGTTAGTGTGGTGTACTGGTGTTTTTCTTTCTGACTTCCTTCACTCTGTATAATAGGCTCCAGGTTCATCCACCTCATTAGAACTGATTCAAACGGATTCTTTATAATGGATGAGTAATATTCCATTGTGTATATGTACAAGAGCTTTCTTATCCTTGAGTCAGCTGATGGCCTTAGTGAGGGCTATGGAGTGCTACAACATTTAGTCCCCAGTGTATTCCCTGGGCCCTCCAGCTCACCCACTGGCCCAAGTCTGCGTGAGCTCCAGGGCCTCCAGAAGAAGGCCTGAATCTGCCTCTTATCTCTGTCTCCTCCTGATGACCAGCACACCACCCTGGACTTAATCACATTCGCAATGGCCCCCTCATTGATAGTAAGTGACCTGTGGGCAGGGCCCACTGTGGTGCTGACCATCAGCTAAGCAGGACAACTAAGGGTCACTCATTGACAGTTGGCTGCTTGTGAATGTGGCCCTCTGAGGCACCAAGCAATGTTTGAGCAACACCTGTTGCCTAGGGGCAGGGTGGGTTGAAATGAAGCACACCATTGGCTACCTGTTAAGGGCTGTGCTCATCCTGCTCTGTTACACTGTAAAGAGAATAAGAATCCCTGTGAATTTAAGGTTTGTCAAAGTAGTTTTCAGGGTGGGCTGGACTTCACATTCTGGTTGGCTTTGAACTACTTACACGATATGCTGAGCATGTGATCAAGTGGCAGCTGTTGGAGGGGCATAGAGATGACAGCACTGGTGACAGGTATGCCTGGGAATATAATGAAAAGTATGATATGCAAAAGTTAAATAATTATGTGAAATCAAAATCTGAGGTTGGAAATGAGTCAATCACAAAGATTCCAGCACACTGGACCCAAAGTGTCCTTATGTAACAGAGCACAGCCCTTCGCAGGTAGCCATTGCTGTGCCTTATTACTCTGCATCCTGTTACTAGGCAACAGGAGTAGCTCAGCCATTGGTCCGTGCCTCACTGGCCCCACCCACAAGCAGCCAACTATCACTGAGCTACCTATAGGTACTTGTCCTGCTCAGCTATTGGTCAGCACTGCAATGGGCCCTACCTACTGATAACTGGCAAGGAGGGATAACTGGGGAAATGATTTAGTCAAGACTCAGTCGTACACTGGTGAACTGACTTTTGACTTTGAGCACCTTCCTTAAAAAAATAATAATAATAATAATAATAAACAGGAATGTATTTCCGGTAGATGGGGCAAGTTGAGTTTCCTTGCTCAATATGAGAGTTGAAGTATCCCAAAAACATTTAGTGGAGGAGACATTTAAAACTGTCTTTGTTCTGATGTGTAATCTTATGTAGACTGAGTATTAAACTTTGGGCAACAGACTGAGCATTCACCACGTCTGGGGGTCGTTAAAGCTCATCGCAGTAGATAAAACACCCAACGTGTTCTTTATTACCTTTTTCCACCTCAAGTGCTTGCTCTTAAGTTCCTTAAGGCCCTCAAGAACCCCCAAGAGGCAGAAGGTGGTCTAGAGATGAAGTGATTACTCTGAAAGGCTGAAGTGGGACAGAAAGGGTTTGGCAGATCTTTATAGAGGGATGAAGGAGGCAGGAGTGTTGAAGTGGCACATATAAGTCAAAGGATAAAGGGAACTGAGAGGAAGTTTGTAGCTCATGAGGAGAAACACCGTGCCCCTGAATCACCACTCCCCAGAATCAGACACACAGAGGTGTCAGCAGTGGAAAAGTTATAGAATGGCCTCCCTCAGCATCCACTCGCCCATGTTGATGGGCACAGTGGTACATTGTGATGTCTAAGCCCCCCAAGATGCTATTGGCTGGGGTGGTGCCTCACTGACCAGTCAGATTGAAGGGTGTGGCTCCTCATTGTTCTGAAAGGGTATAAATAGGGAGCTCAGAGGCAGAGGTTCTAGGTTAGGCCACTTCTTGGCATCATCATGACTAAGGTAACCAGGAAGCCACGGCAGTCCAGAAGAGTTCCAATGCGGTTTGCTTCCAGGATGAACGGAAAAAAGAAGACCCTTTGTCAACGGAGGTACAGAGGCAGTGTGAAAGTAAGATGATTCCAACTGAGCTGCCCATGTTCTCCATTGACTTTGCTGCCCAAAACCTCTACACAGCCCTTGCCTGGCACAAAAGCCCTCATTGGCCCACATCCCTTTTTCATGAAATCTCCCTTCCAACGCCGCTTTTTTCTTCCTAAAAACTCATACCCTTGTCGTGTCTTTCCAGGCACGAAATATGACCATGAGGGTCAGAAGACCTCTACAAGGAACCTTGAGAAAGAAAATCCGATCATATGCCACTCAGTCGAAGAAGGTGAAGAAAACAAGAACACCAAACTGTTTTTTCCGTTCCTGTGCACGTAAGAAACTGAATCAAAGCCGTAAAAGGTCCCAACGTATGAGGCGGAATCAAAGAAGGAGGCAGAATCCAAAGAGAAGATAAGCCCAGCCGCCCCAGAATAAGAGACCCTGGAGCAGTCCAACCTGGGCAGCCAGTAACTGAATCGAAAAGGTCAGACAATTTAGAACTGGGTCTCCAGAGGTCTGCTTTGTTAGAAATGGCCAACCAAGAAAAGACTCTCACACTAACATCATCAAGTGATGGCTGCAATTACAATAAACATCAAATGGTAAAAAGATGATATTTGTGTGTGTGTGAGAATTTTCTGATGGAAGGGAGGGAACGAAGGGAAGAGGTGGGCACTGGAGATGGGAGGGATATGGGGTCCCGAGAGGTTGGGGAACAGACCCTCGGGTCCCCAGTTAGCCAGAGAGTAGAGGTCTGGATTGGGTCAGGAGTCTGCACTGAAGATGGATAACCCTGCTTAACACTTGATTTCAAGGGCAAGGAGGAGTGGTTTGGTGTTACTGCCTTTGTTTGGGGTGTGGAATGACATTAGGGTCTAGATTGCCAGACCCAGAGAGGAAGAGGTTGTCACATGGGGGTGGTGAGTGTGAAACTCCCCCTGAGACAGGTGGGCAGAAATCACCTCCTGGCCACCTACCTCATAAAAGGGACTGTTGCATCACTCGCCTATGCTGTCAGCTAAAGGTGCTCAGAAGGCACAAAGTGCTGATACATCTAAAACCCACAAATTCCACACCCAGGGAGTAAAATAATGTTTGGAGGGAACAAACCAAATAATGATTAGGACACCTTTCTGCTAAGGAAAATTAGGGAGCAGTGTATTCCCAAAGGAAGAGCAGGGGTGGTGGCCCAATCCCAGTGCAAATTACAAACAGGATCACCACCCACAGAGAATTTTTTTTTTTTTTTTTCGGGCGGCCCTATGCCGCTTGTGGAAGCATGGTTCCCTGAACAGCGATTGAACCCGTGCCCTTCTAGTGAAAGCACGGAGTCCTAACCACTGGACGGTCATGGAAGTCTGTACAGAGAATTTTTCCATAAGTACTAACATAAGACTGAGTAAAAGCTGGTCTTGTAATTATCACCATAGCCTAGGATTTCCAAATAACTACAGTCGAAAAACATTCTTGCCCAATAAAGTCTTTTGTTAGTCCAAATTCTACAAGTTTCTCACGGTTTAAAAGAAAGAGTATGAAATATTTAATTTGGTGTTACCCTTCATTTTGAAATGTTTTAAAAGGTCCAAGGAATAGTCAATCAAATATGGAGATACATAAGGCAGTCTCTGACCATAAGTATCCTGCGTGCCTTCACAAAACTTTTGAGAAACAACTATAAACACAGAGTTTCGCCGTGGGCATCAAAAGAGTTGAGTTCAAATTTTAACTCAGTGATATGTTATCTTTGATCTGGACTGCAGCTCCCTAATTAAATCTTTCTGGCACTCTACCTCCTGGGAGACCCCATTGATGATTCCCAGTCAGTCACTGAATGTGATTTAAAATCAATCAAAGTGAAAGACCCCCTGGCTGTGCTGTCCTTTCTTTATTCTTTGCTTTTTTTCAGTTCTTTTTTTCTAAATTCATTTATTTTGATTTGAGGACAATTACGTTACAATATCGTAGTGGTTTTTGCCATACATTGACATGAATCAGCCATGGGTGTCCATGGGGTCCACATCCTGAACCTCCCCTCGCACCTCCCTCCCCATCCCATCCCTCAGGGTCATCCCAGTGCACCAGCCCTGAGCACCTAGTCTCATGCATCAAACCTGCACTGGTGATCTGTTTCACATATAATAATATACATGTTTCCATGCTATTCTCTCAAATCACCCTGCCCTCGCCTTCTCCCACGGAGTCCAAAAGACTGTTCTATACATCTGTGTCTCTTTTGCTTTCTCGCATATAGGGTCATCATTGCCATCTTTCTGAATTCCATGTATACGTGTTAGTGTAGTGTACTGGTGTTTTTCTTTCTGACTTCCTTCACTCTGTATAATAGGCTCCAGGTTCATCCACCTCATTAGAACTGATTCAAACGGATTCTTTTTAATGGATGAGTAATATTCCATTGTGTATATGTACAACAGCTTTCTTATCCTTGAGTCAGCTGATGGCCTTAGTGAGGGCTATGGAGTGCTACAACATTTAGTCCCCAGTGTATTCCCTGGGCCCTCCAGCTCACCCACTGGCCCAAGTCTGCGTGAGCTCCAGGGCCTCCAGAAGAAGGCCTGAATCTGCCTCTTATCTCTGTCTCCTCCTGATGACCAGCACACCACCCTGGACTTAATCACATTCGCAATGGCCCCCTCATTGATAGTAAGTGACCTGTGGGCAGGGCCCACTGTGGTGCTGACCATCAGCTAAGCAGGACAACTAAGGGTCACTCATTGACAGTTGGCTGCTTGTGAATGTGGCCCTCTGAGGCACCAAGCAATGTTTGAGCAACACCTGTTGCCTAGGGGCAGGGTGGGTTGAAATGAAGCACACCATTGGCTACCTGTTAAGGGCTGTGCTCATCCTGCTCTGTTACACTGTAAAGAGAATAAGAATCCCTGTGAATTTAAGGTTTGTCAAAGTAGTTTTCAGGGTGGGCTGGACTTCACATTCTGGTTGGCTTTGAACTACTTACACGATATGCTGAGCATGTGATCAAGTGGCAGCTGTTGGAGGGGCATAGAGATGACAGCACTGGTGACAGGTATGCCTGGGAATATAATGAAAAGTATGATATGCAAAAGTTAAATAATTATGTGAAATCAAAATCTGAGGTTGGAAATGAGTCAATCACAAAGATTCCAGCACACTGGACCCAAAGTGTCCTTATGTAACAGAGCACAGCCCTTCGCAGGTAGCCATTGCTGTGCCTTATTACTCTGCATCCTGTTACTAGGCAACAGGAGTAGCTCAGCCATTGGTCCGTGCCTCACTGGCCCCACCCACAAGCAGCCAACTATCACTGAGCTACCTATAGGTACTTGTCCTGCTCAGCTATTGGTCAGCACTGCAATGGGCCCTACCTACTGATAACTGGCAAGGAGGGATAACTGGGGAAATGATTTAGTCAAGACTCAGTCGTACACTGGTGAACTGACTTTTGACTTTGAGCACCTTCCTTAAAAAAAAAAAAAAATAATAATTATATTAATAAACAGGAATGTATTTCCGGTAGATGGGGCAAGTTGAGTTTCCTTGCTCAATATGAGAGTTGAAGTATCCCAAAAACATTTACTGGAGGAGACATTTAAAACTGTCTTTGTTCTGATGTGTAATCTTATGTAGACTGTGTATTAAACTTTGGGCAACAGACTGAGCATTCACCAAGTCTGGGGGTCGTTAAAGCTCATCGCAGTAGATAAAACACCCAACGTGTTCTTTATTAGCTTTTTCCACCTCAAGTGCTTGCTCTTAAGTTCCTTAAGGCCCTCAGGAACCCCCAAGAGGCAGAAGGTGGTCTAGAGATGAAGTGATTACTCTGAAAGGCTGAAGTGGGACAGAAAGGGTTTGGCAGATCTTTATAGAGGGATGAAGGAGGCAGGAGTGTTGAAGTGGCACATATAAGTCAAAGGATAAAGGGAACTGAAAGGAAGTTTGAAGCTCATGAGGAGAAACACCGTGCCCCTGAATCACCACTCCCCAGAATCAGACACACAGAGGTGTCAGCAGTGGAAAAGTTATAGAATGGCCTCCCTCAGCATCCACTCGCCCATGTTGATGGGCACAGTGGTACATTGTGATGTCTAAGCCCCCCAAGATGCTATTGGCTGGGGTGGTGCCTCACTGACCAATCAGATTGAAGGGTGTGGCTCCTCATTGTCCTGAAAGGGTATAAATAGGGAGCTCAGAGGCAGAGGTTCTAGGTTAGGCCACTTCTTGGCATCATCATGACTAAGGTAACCAGGAAGCCACGGCAGTCCAGAAGAGTTCCAATGCGGTTTGCTTCCAGGATGAACGGAAAAAAGAAGACCCTTTGTCAACGGAGGTACAGAGGCAGTGTGAAAGTAAGATGATTCCAACTGAGCTGCCCATGTTCTCCATTGACTTTGCTGCCCAAAACCTCTACACAGCCCTTGCCTGGCACAAAAGCCCTCATTGGCCCACATCCCTTTTTCATGAAATCTCCCTTCCAACGCCGCTTTTTTCTTTCCTAAAAACTCATACCCTTGTCGTGTCTTTCCAGGCACGAAATATGACCATGAGGGTCAGAAGACCTCTACAAGGAACCTTGAGAAAGAAAATCCGATCATATGCCACTCAGTCGAAGAAGGTGAAGAAAACAAGAACACCAAACTGTTTTTTCCGTTCCTGTGCACGTAAGAAACTGAATCAAAGCCGTAAAAGGTCCCAACGTATGAGGCGGAATCAAAGAAGGAGGCAGAATCCAAAGAGAAGATAAGCCCAGCCGCCCCAGAATAAGAGACCCTGGAGCAGTCCAACCTGGGCAGCCAGTAACTGAATCGAAAAGGTCAGACAGTTTAGAACTGGGTCTCCAGAGGTCTGCTTTGTTAGAAATGGCCAACCAAGAAAAGACTCTCACACTAACATCATCAAGTGATGGCTGCAATTACAATAAACATCAAATGGTAAAAAGATGATATTTGTGTGTGTGTGTGAATTTTCTGATGGAAGGGAGGGAACGAAGAGAAGAGGCGGGCACTGGAGATGGGAGGGATATGGGGTCCCAAGAGGTTGGGGAACAGACCCTTGGGTCCCCAGTTAGCCAGAGAGTAGAGGTCTGGATTGGGTCAGGAGTCTGCACTGAAGATGGATAACCCTGCTTAACACTTGATTTCAAGGGCAAGGAGGAGTGGTATGGTGTTACTGCCTTTGTTTGGGGTGTGGAATGACATTAGGGTCTAGATTGCCAGACCCAGAGAGGAAGAGGTTGTCACATGGGGGTGGTGAGTGTGAAACTCCCCCTGAGACAGGTGGGCAGAAATCACCTCCTGGCCACCTACCTCATAAAAGGGACTGTTGCATCACTCGCCTATGCTGTCAGCTAAAGGTGCTCAGAAGGCACAAAGTGCTGATACATCTAAAACCCACAAATTCCACACCCAGGGAGTAAAATAATGTTTGGAGGGAACAAACCAAATAATGATTAGGACACCTTTCTGCTAAGGAAAATTAGGGAGCAGTGTATTCCCAAAGGAAGAGCAGTGGTGGTGGTCCAATCCCAGTGCAAATTACAAACAGGATCACCACCCACAGAGAATTTTTTTTTTTTTTCGGGTGGCCCTATGCCGCTTGTGGAAGCATGGTTCCCTGAACAGCGATTGAACCCGTGCCCTTCTAGTGAAAGCACGGAGTCCTAAGCACTGGACGGTCATGGAAGTCTGTACAGAGAATTTTTCCATAAGTACTAACATAAGACTGAGTAAAAGCTGGTCTTGTAATTATCACCATAGCCTAGGATTTCCAAATAACTACAGTCGAAAAACATTCTTGCCCAATAAAGTCTTTTGTTAGTCCAAATTCTACAAGTTTCTCACGGTTTAAAAGAAAGAGTATGAAATATTTAATTTGGTGTTACCCTTCATTTTGAAATGTTTTAAAAGGTCCAAGGAATAGTCAATCAAAGATGGAGATACATAAGGCAGTCTCTGACCATAAGTATCCTGCGTGCCTTCACAAAACTTTTGAGAAACAACTATAAACACAGAGTTTCGCCGTGGGCATCAAAAGAGTTGAGTTCAAATTTTAACTCAGTGATATGTTATCTTTGATCTGGACTGCAGCTCCCTAATTAAATCTTTCTGGCACTCTACCTCCTGGGAGACCCCATTGATGATTCCCAGTCAGTCACTGAATGTGATTTAAAATCAATCAAAGTGAAAGACCCCCTGGCTGTGCTGTCCTTTCTTTATTCTTTGCTTTTTTTCAGTTCTTTTTTTCTAAATTCATTTATTTTGATTTGAGGCCAATTACGTTACAATATCGTAGTGGTTTTTGCCATACATTGACATGAATCAGCCATGGGTGTCCATGGGGTCCACATCCTGAACCTCCCCTCGCACCTCCCTCCCCATCCCATCCCTCAGGGTCATCCCAGTGCACCAGCCCTGAGCACCTAGTCTCATGCATCAAACCTGCACTGGTGATCTGTTTCACATATAATAATATACATGTTTCAATGCTATTCTCTCAAATCACCCTGCCCTCGCCTTCTCCCACGGAGTCCAAAAGACTGTTCTATACATCTGTGTCTCTTTTGCTTTCTCGCATATAGGGTCATCATTGCCATCTTTCTGAATTCCATGTATACGTGTTAGTGTAGTGTACTGGTGTTTTTCTTTCTGACTTCCTTCACTCTGTATAATAGGCTCCAGGTTCATCCACCTCATTAGAACTGATTCAAACGGATTCTTTTTAATGGATGAGTAATATTCCATTGTGTATATGTACAACAGCTTTCTTATCCTTGAGTCAGCTGATGGCCTTAGTGAGGGCTATGGAGTGCTACAACATTTAGTCCCCAGTGTATTCCCTGGGCCCTCCAGCTCACCCACTGGCCCAAGTCTGCGTGAGCTCCAGGGCCTCCAGAAGAAGGCCTGAAACTGCCTCTTATCTCTGTCTCCTCCTGATGACCAGCACACCACCCTGGACTTAATCACATTCGCAATGGCCCCCTCATTGATAGTAAGTGACCTGTGGGCAGGGCCCACTGTGGTGCTGACCATCAGCTAAGCAGGACAACTAAGGGTCACTCATTGACAGTTGTCTGCTTGTGAATGTGGCCCTCTGAGGCACCAAGCAATGTTTGAGCAACACCTGTTGCCTAGGGGCAGGGTGGGTTGAAATGAAACACACCATTGGCTACCTGTTAAGGGCTGTGCTCATCCTGCTCTGTTACACTGTAAAGAGAATAAGAATCCCTGTGAATTTAAGGTTTGTCAAAGTAGTTTTCAGGGTGGGCTGGACTTCACATTCTGGTTGGCTTTGAACTACTTACACGATATGCTGAGCATGTGATCAAGTGGCAGCTGTTGGAGGGGCATAGAGATGACAGCACTGGTGACAGGTATGCCTGGGAATATAATGAAAAGTATGATATGCAAAAGTTAAATAATTATGTGAAATCAAAATCTCAGGTTGGAAATGAGTCAATCACAAAGATTCCAGCACACTGGACCCAAAGTGTCCTTATGTAACAGAGCACAGCCCTTCGCAGGTAGCCATTGCTGTGCCTTATTACTCTGCATCCTGTTACTAGGCAACAGGAGTAGCTCAGCCATTGGTCCGTGCCTCACTGGCCCCACCCACAAGCAGCCAACTATCACTGAGCTACCTATAGGTACTTGTCCTGCTCAGCTATTGGTCAGCACTGCAATGGGCGCTACCTACTGATAACTGGCAAGGAGGGATAACTGGGGAAATGATTTAGTCAAGACTCAGTCGTACACTGGTGAACTGACTTTTGACTTTGATCACCTTCCTTAAAAATAATAATAATAATAATAATAATAATATACAGGAATGTATTTCCGGTAGATGGGGCAAGTTGAGTTTCCTTGCTCAATATGAGAGTTGAAGTATCCCAAAAAAATTTAGTGGAGGAGACATTTAAAACTGTCTTTGTTCTGATGTGTAATCTTATGTAGACTGTGTATTAAACTTTGGGCAACAGACTGAGCATTCACCAAGTCTGGGGGTCGTTAAAGCTCATCGCAGTAGATAAAACACCAAACGTGTTCTTTATTAGCTTTTTCCACCTCAAGTGCTTGCTCTTAAGTTCCTTAAGGCCCTCAAGAACCCCCAAGAGGCAGAAGGTGGTCTAGAGATGAAGTGATTACTCTGAAAAGCTGAAGTGGGACAGAAAGGGTTTGGCAGATCTTTATAGAGGGATGAAGGAGGCAGGAGTGTTGAAGTGGCACATATAAGTCAAAGGATAAAGGGAACTGAGAGGAAGTTTGAAGCTCATGAGGAGAAACACCGTGCCCCTGAATCACCACTCCCCAGAATCAGACACACAGAGGTGTCAGCAGTGGAAAAGTTATAGAATGGCCTCCCTCAGCATCCACTCGCCCATGTTGATGGGCACAGTGGTACATTGTGATGTCTAAGCCCCCCAAGATGCTATTGGCTTGGGTGGTGCCTCACTGACCAATCAGTTTGAAGGGTGTGGCTCCTCATTGTCCTGAAAGGGTATAAATAGTGAGCTCAGAGGCAGAGGTTCTAGGTTAGGCCACTTCTTGGCATCATCATGACTAAGGTAACCAGGAAGCCACGGCAGTCCAGAAGAGTTCCAATGTGGTTTGCTTCCAGGATGAACGGAAAAAAGAAGACCCTTTGTCAACGGAGGTACAGAGGCAGTGTGAAAGTAAGATGATTCCAACTGAGCTGCCCATGTTCTCCATTGACTTTGCTGCCCAAAACCTCTACACAGCCCTTGCCTGGCACAAAAGCCCTCATTGGCCCACATCCCTTTTTCATGAAATCTCCCTTCCAACGCCGCTTTTTTCTTTCCTAAAAACTAATACACTTGTCGTGTCTTTCCAGGCACGAAATATGACCATGAGGGTCAGAAGACCTCTACAAGGAACCTTGAGAAAGAAAATCCGATCATATGCCACTCAGTCAAAGAAGGTGAAGAAAACAAGAACACCAAACTGTTTTTTCCGTTCCTGTGCACGTAAGAAACTGAATCAAAGCCGTAAAAGGTCCCAACGTATGAGGCGGAATCAAAGAAGGAGGCAGAATCCAAAGAGAAGATAAGCCCAGCCGCCCCAGAATAAGTGACCCTGGAGCAGTCCAACCTGGGCAGCCAGTAACTGAATCGAAAAGGTCAGACAGTTTAGAACTGGGTCTCCAGAGGTCTGCTTTGTTAGAAATGGCCAACCAAGAAAAGACTCTCACACTAACATCATCAAGTGATGGCTGCAATTACAATAAACATCAAATGGTAAAAAGATGATAGTTGTGTGTGTGTGAATTTTCTGATGGAAGGGAGGGAACGAAGAGAAGAGGTGGGCACTGGAGATGGGAGGGATATGGGGTCCCGAGAGGTTGGGGAACAGACCCTCGTGTCCCCAGTTAGCCAGAGAGTAGAGGTCTGGATTGGGTCAGGAGTCTGCACTGAAGATGGATAACCCTGCTTAACACTTGATTTCAAGGGCAAGGAGGAGTGGTATGGTGTTACTGCCTTTGTTTGGGGTGTGGAATGACATTAGGGTCTAGATTGCCAGACCCAGAGAGGAAGAGGTTGTCACATGGGGGTGGTGAGTGTGAAACTCCCCCTGAGACAGGTGGGCAGAAATCACCTCCTGGCCACCTACCTCATAAAAGGGACTGTTGCATCACTCGCCTATGCTGTCAGCTAAAGGTGCTCAGAAGGCACAAAGTGCTGATACATCTAAAACCCACAAATTCCACACCCAGGGAGTAAAATAATGTTTGGAGGGAACAAACCAAATAATGATTAGGACACCTTTCTGCTAAGGAAAATTAGGGAGCAGTGTATTCCCAAAGGAAGAGCAGTGGTGGTGGTCCAATCCCAGTGCAAATTACAAACAGGATCACCACCCACAGAGAATTTTTTTTTTTTTTCGGGCGGCCCTATGCCGCTTGTGGAAGCATGGTTCCCTGAACAGCGATTGAACCCGTGCCCTTCTAGTGAAAGCACGGAGTCCTAACCACTGGACGGTCATGGAAGTCTGTACAGAGAATTTTTCCATAAGTACTAACATAAGACTGAGTAAAAGCTGGTCTTGTAATTATCACCATAGCCTAGGATTTCCAAATAACTACAGTCGAAAAACATTCTTGCCCAATAAAGTCTTTTGTTAGTCCAAATTCTACAAGTTTCTCACGGTTTAAAAGAAAGAGTATGAAATATTTAATTTGGTGTTACCCTTCATTTTGAAATGTTTTAAAAGGTCCAAGGAATAGTCAATCAAAGATGGAGATACATAAGGCAGTCTCTGACCATAAGTATCCTGCGTGCCTTCACAAAACTTTTGAGAAACAACTATAAACACAGAGTTTCGCCGTGGGCATCAAAAGAGTTGAGTTCAAATTTTAACTCAGTGATATGTTATCTTTGATCTGGACTGCAGCTCCCTAATTAAATCTTTCTGGCACTCTACCTCCTGGGAGACCCCATTGATGATTCCCAGTCAGTCACTGAATGTGATTTAAAATCAATCAAAGTGAAAGACCCCCTGGCTGTGCTGTCCTTTCTTTATTCTTTGCTTTTTTTCAGTTCTTTTTTTCTAAATTCATTTATTTTGATTTGAGGCCAATTACGTTACAATATCGTAGTGGTTTTTGCCATACATTGACATGAATCAGCCATGGGTGTCCATGGGGTCCACATCCTGAACCTCCCCTCGCACCTCCCTCCCCATCCCATCCCTCAGGGTCATCCCAGTGCACCAGCCCTGAGCACCTAGTCTCATGCATCAAACCTGCACTGGTGATCTGTTTCACATATAATAATATACATGTTTCAATGCTATTCTCTCAAATCACCCTGCCCTCGCCTTCTCCCACGGAGTCCAAAAGACTGTTCTATACATCTGTGTCTCTTTTGCTTTCTCGCATATAGGGTCATCATTGCCATCTTTCTGAATTCCATGTATACGTGTTAGTGTAGTGTACTGGTGTTTTTCTTTCTGACTTCCTTCACTCTGTATAATAGGCTCCAGGTTCATCCACCTCATTAGAACTGATTCAAACGGATTCTTTTTAATGGATGAGTAATATTCCATTGTGTATATGTACAACAGCTTTCTTATCCTTGAGTCAGCTGATGGCCTTAGTGAGGGCTATGGAGTGCTACAACATTTAGTCCCCAGTCTATTCCCTGGGCCCTCCAGCTCACCCACTGGCCCAAGTCTGCGTGAGCTCCAGGGCCTCCAGAAGAAGGCCTGAAACTGCCTCTTATCTCTGTCTCCTCCTGATGACCAGCACACCACCCTGGACTTAATCACATTCGCAATGGCCCCCTCATTGATAGTAAGTGACCTGTGGGCAGGGCCCACTGTGGTGCTGACCATCAGCTAAGCAGGACAACTAAGGGTCACTCATTGACAGTTGTCTGCTTGTGAATGTGGCCCTCTGAGGCACCAAGCAATGTTTGAGCAAAACCTGTTGCCTAGGGGCAGGGTGGGTTGAAATGAAACACACCATTGGCTACCTGTTAAGGGCTGTGCTCATCCTGCTCTGTTACACTGTAAAGAGAATAAGAATCCCTGTGAATTAAAGGTTTGTCAAAGTAGTTTTCAGGGTGGGCTGGACTTCACATTCTGGTTGGCTTTGAACTACTTACACGATATGCTGAGCATGTGATCAAGTGGCAGCTGTTGGAGGGGCATAGAGATGACAGCACTGGTGACAGGTATGCCTGGGAATATAATGAAAAGTATGATATGCAAAAGTTAAATAATTATGTGAAATCAAAATCTGAGGTTGGAAATGAGTCAATCACAAAGATTCCAGCACACTGGACCCAAAGTGTCCTTATGTAACAGAGCACAGCCCTTCGCAGGTAGCCATTGCTGTGCCTTATTACTCTGCATCCTGTTACTAGGCAACAGGAGTAGCTCAGCCATTGGTCCGTGCCTCACTGGCCCCAACCACAAGCAGCCAACTATCACTGAGCTACCTATAGGTACTTGTCCTGCTCAGCTATTGGTCAGCACTGCAATGGGCGCTACCTACTGATAACTGGCAAGGAGGGATAACTGGGGAAATGATTTAGTCAAGACTCAGTCGTACACTGGTGAACTGACTTTTGACTTTGATCACCTTCCTTAAAAATAATAATAATAATAATAATAATAATATACAGGAATGTATTTCCGGTAGATGGGGCAAGTTGAGTTTCCTTGCTCAATATGAGAGTTGAAGTATCCCAAAAAAATTTAGTGGAGGAGACATTTAAAACTGTCTTTGTTCTGATGTGTAATCTTATGTAGACTGTGTATTAAACTTTGGGCAACAGACTGAGCATTCACCAAGTCTGGGGGTCGTTAAAGCTCATCGCAGTAGATAAAACACCAAACGTGTTCTTTATTACCTTTTTCCACCTCAAGTGCTTGCTCTTAAGTTCCTTAAGGCCCTCAAGAACCCCCAAGAGGCAGAAGGTGGTCTAGAGATGAAGTGATTACTCTGAAAGGCTGAAGTGGGACAGAAAGGGTTTGGCAGATCTTTATAGAGGGATGAAGGAGGCAGGAGTGTTGAAGTGGCACATATAAGTCAAAGGATAAAGGGAACTGAGAGGAAGTTTGAAGCTCATGAGGAGAAACACCGTGCCCCTGAATCACCACTCCCCAGAATCAGACACACAGAGGTGTCAGCAGTGGAAAAGTTATAGAATGGCCTCCCTCAGCATCCACTTGCCCATGTTGATGGGCACAGTGGTACATTGTGATGTCTAAGCCCCCCAAGATGCTATTGGCTTGGGTGGTGCCTCACTGACCAATCAGTTTGAAGGGTGTGGCTCCTCATTGTCCTGAAAGGGTATAAATAGGGAGCTCAGAGGCAGAGGTTCTAGGTTAGGCCACTTCTTGGCATCATCATGACTAAGGTAACCAGGAAGCCACGGCAGTCCAGAAGAGTTCCAATGCGGTTTGCTTCCAGGATGAATGGAAAAAAGAAGACCCTTTGTCAACGGAGGTACAGAGGCAGTGTGAAAGTAAGATGATTCCAACTGAGCTGCCCATGTTCTCCATTGACTTTGCTGCCCAAAACCTCTACACAGCCCTTGCCTGGCACAAAAGCCCTCATTGGCCCACATCCCTTTTTCATGAAATCTCCCTTCCAACGCCGCTTTTTTCTTTCCTAAAAACTCATACCCTTGTCGTGTCTTTCCAGGCACGAAATATGACCATGAGGGTCAGAAGACCTCTACAAGGAACCTTGAGAAAGAAAATCCGATCATATGCCACTCAGTCAAAGAAGGTGAAGAAAACAAGAACACCAAACTGTTTTTTCCGTTCCTGTGCACATAAGAAACTGAATCAAAGCCGTAAAAGGTCCCAACGTATGAGGCGGAATCAAAGAAGGAGGCAGAATCCAAAGAGAAGATAAGCCCAGCCGCCCCAGAATAAGTGACCCTGGAGCAGTCCAACCTGGGCAGCCAGTAACTGAATCGAAAAGGTCAGACAGTTTAGAACTGGGTCTCCAGAGGTCTGCTTTGTTAGAAATGGCCAACCAAGAAAAGACTCTCACACTAACATCATCAAGTGATGGCTGCAATTACAATAAACATCAAATGGTAAAAAGATGATAGTTGTGTGTGTGTGAATTTTCTGATGGAAGGGAGGGAACGAAGAGAAGAGGTGGGCACTGGAGATGGGAGGGATATGGGGTCCCGAGAGGTTGGGGAACAGACCCTCGGGTCCCCAGTTAGCCAGAGAGTAGAGGTCTGGATTGGGTCAGGAGTCTGCACTGAAGATGGATAACCCTGCTTAACACTTGATTTCAAGGGCAAGGAGGAGTGGTATGGTGTTACTGCCTTTGTTTGGGGTGTGGAATGACATTAGGGTCTAGATTGCCAGACCCAGAGAGGAAGAGGTTGTCACATGGGGGTGGTGAGTGTGAAACTCCCCCTGAGACAGGTGGGCAGAAATCACCTCCTGGCCACCTACCTCATAAAAGGGACTGTTGCATCACTCGCCTATGCTGTCAGCTAAAGGTGCTCAGAAGGCACAAAGTGCTGATACATCTAAAACCCACAAATTCCACACCCAGGGAGTAAAATAATGTTTGGAGGGAACAAACCAAATAATGATTAGGACACCTTTCTGCTAAGGAAAATTAGGGAGCAGTGTATTCCCAAAGGAAGAGCAGGGGTGGTGGCCCAATCCCAGTGCAAATTACAAACAGGGTCACCACCTACAGAGAATTTTTTTTTTTTTCGGGCGGCCCTATGCCGCTTGTGGAAGCATGGTTCCCTGAACAGCGATTGAACCCGTGCCCTTCTAGTGAAAGCACGGAGTCCTAAGCACTGGACGGTCATGGAAGTCTGTACAGAGAATTTTTCCATAAGTACTAACATAAGACTGAGTAAAAGCTGGTCTTGTAATTATCACCATAGCCTAGGATTTCCAAATAACTACAGTCGAAAAACATTCTTGCCCAATAAAGTCTTTTGTTAGTCCAAATTCTACAAGTTTCTCACGGTTTAAAAGAAAGAGTCTGAAATATTTAATTTGGTGTTACCCTTCATTTTGAAATGTTTTAAAAGGTCCAAGGAATAGTCAATCAAATATGGAGATACATAAGGCAGTCTCTGACCATAAGTATCCTGCGTGCCTTCACAAAACTTTTGAGAAACAACTAAAACACAGAGTTTCGCCGTGGGCATCAAAAGAGTTGAGTTCAAATTTTAACTCAGTGATATGTTATCTTTGATCTGGACTGCAGCTCCCTAATTAAATCTTTCTGGCACTCTACCTCCTGGGAGACCCCATTGATGATTCCCAGTCAGTCACTGAATGTGATTTAAAATCAATCAAAGTGAAAGACCCCCTGGCTGTGCTGTCCTTTCTTTATTCTTTGCTTTTTTTCAGTTCTTTTTTTCTAAATTCATTTATTTTGATTTGAGGCCAATTACGTTACAATATCGTAGTGGTTTTTGCCATACATTGACATGAATCAGCCATGGGTGTCCATGGGGTCCACATCCTGAACCTCCCCTCGCACCTCCCTCCCCATCCCATCCCTCAGGGTCATCCCAGTGCACCAGCCCTGAGCACCTAGTCTCATGCATCAAACCTGCACTGGTGATCTGTTTCACATATAATAATATACATGTTTCCATGCTATTCTCTCAAATCACCCTGCCCTCGCCTTCTCCCACGGAGTCCAAAAGACTGTTCTATACATCTGTGTCTCTTTTGCTTTCTCGCATATAGGGTCATCATTGCCATCTTTCTGAATTCCATGTATACGTGTTAGTGTAGTGTACTGGTGTTTTTCTTTCTGACTTCCTTCACTCTGTATAATAGGCTCCAGGTTCATCCACCTCATTAGAACTGATTCAAACGGATTCTTTTTAATGGATGAGTAGTATTCCACTGTGTATATGTACAACAGCTTTCTTATCCTTGAGTCAGCTGATGGCCTTAGTGAGGGCTATGGAGTGCTACAACATTTAGTCCCCAGTGTATTCCCTGGGCCCTCCAGCTCACCCACTGGTCCAAGTCTGCGTGAGCTCCAGGGCCTCCAGAAGAAGGCCTGAATCTGCCTCTTATCTCTGTCTCCTCCTGATGACCAGCACACCACCCTGGACTTAATCACATTCGCAATGGCCCCCTCATTGATAGTAAGTGACCTGTGGGCAGGGCCCACTGTGGTGCTGACCATCAGCTAAGCAGGACAACTAAGGGTCACTCATTGACAGTTGGCTGCTTGTGAATGTGGCCCTCTGAGGCACCAAGCAATGTTTGAGCCACACCTGTTGCCTAGGGGCGGGGTGGGTTGAAATGAAGCACACCATTGGCTACCTGTTAAGGGCTGTGCTCATCCTGCTCTGTTACACTGTAAAGAGAATAAGAATCCCTGTGAATTTAAGGTTTGTCAAAGTAGTTTTCAGGGTGGGCTGGACTTCACATTCTGGTTGGCTTTGAACTACTTACACGATATGCTGAGCATGTGATCAAGTGGCAGCTGTTGGAGGGGCATAGAGATGACAGCACTGGTGACAGGTATGCCTGGGAATATAATGAAAAGTATGATATGCAAAAGTTTAATAATTATGTGAAATCAAAATCTGAGGTTGGAAATGAGTCAATCACAAAGATTCCAGCACACTGGACCCAAAGTGTCCTTATGTAACAGAGCACAGCCCTTCGCAGGTAGCCATTGCTGTGCCTTATTACTCTGCATCCTGTTACTAGGCAACAGGAGTAGCTCAGCCATTGGTCCGTGCCTCACTGGCCCCACCCACAAGCAGCCAACTATCACTGAGCTACCTATAGGTACTTGTCCTGCTCAGCTATTGGTCAGCACTGCAATGAGCCCTACCTACTGATAACTGGCAAGGAGGGATAACTGGGGAAATGATTTAGTCAAGACTCAGTCGTACACTGGTGAACTGACTTTTGACTTTGATCACATTCCTTAAAAATAATAATAATAATAATAATAATATACAGGAATGTATTTCCGGTAGATGGGGCAAGTTGAGTTTCCTTGCTCAATATGAGAGTTGAAGTATCCCAAAAAAATTTAGTGGAGGAGACATTTAAAACTGTCTTTGTTCTGATGTGTAATCTTATGTAGACTGTGTATTAAACTTTGGGCAACAGACTGAGCATTCACCAAGTCTGGGGGTCGTTAAAGCTCATTGCAGTAGATAAAACACCCAACGTGTTCTTTATTAGCTTTTTCCACCTCAAGTGCTTGCTCTTAAGTTCCTTAAGGCCCTCAAGAACCCCCAAGAGGCAGAAGGTGGTCTAGAGATGAAGTGATTACTCTGAAAGGCTGAAGTGGGACAGAAAGGGTTTGGCAGATCTTTATAGAGGGATGAAGGAGGCAGGAGTGTTGAAGTGGCACATATAAGTCAAAGGATAAAGGGAACTGAGAGGAAGTTTGAAGCTCATGAGGAGAAACACCGTGCCCCTGAATCACCACTCCCCAGAATCAGACACACAGAGGTGTCAGCAGTGGAAAAGTTATAGAATGGCCTCCCTCAGCATCCACTCGCCCATGTTGATGGGCACAGTGGTACATTGTGATGTCTAAGCCCCCCAAGATGCTATTGGCTGGGGTGGTGCCTCACTGACCAATCAGATTGAAGGGTGTGGCTCCTCATTGTCCTGAAAGGGTATAAATAGGGAGCTCAGAGGCAGAGGTTCTAGGTTAGGCCACTTCTTGGCATCATCATGACTAAGGTAACCAGGAAGCCACGGCAGTCCAGAAGAGTTCCAATGCGGTTTGCTTCCAGGATGAACGGAAAAAAGAAGACCCTTTGTCAACGGAGGTACAGAGGCAGTGTGAAAGTAAGATGATTCCAACTGAGCTGCCCATGTTCTCCATTGACTTTGCTGCCCAAAACCTCTACACAGCCCTTGCCTGGCACAAAAGCCCTCATTGGCCCACATCCCTTTTTCATGAAATCTCCCTTCCAACGCCGCTTTTTTCTTTCCTAAAAACTAATACCCTTGTCGTGTCTTTCCAGGCACGAAAAATGACCATGAGGGTCAGAAGACCTCTACAAGGAACCTTGAGAAAGAAAATCCGATCATATGCCACTCAGTCGAAGAAGGTGAAGAAAACAAGAACACCAAACTGTTTTTTCCGTTCCTGTGCACGTAAGAAACTGAATCAAAGCCGTAAAAGGTCCCAACGTATGAGGCGGAATCAAAGAAGGAGGCAGAATCCAAAGAGAAGATAAGCCCAGCCGCCCCAGAATAAGAGACCCTGGAGCAGTCCAACCTGGGCAGCCAGTAACTGAATCGAAAAGGTCAGACAGTTTAGAACTGGGTCTCCAGAGGTCTGCTTTGTTAGAAATGGCCAACCAAGAAAAGACTCTCACACTAACATCATCAAGTGATGGCTGCAATTACAATAAACATCAAATGGTAAAAAGATGATATTTGTGTGTGTGTGTGAATTTTCTGATGGAAGGGAGGGAACGAAGAGAAGAGGCGGGCACTGGAGATGGGAGGGATATGGGGTCCCGAGAGGTTGGGGAACAGACCCTCGGGTCCCCAGTTAGCCAGAGAGTAGAGGTCTGGATTGGGTCAGGAGTCTGCACTGAAGATGGATAACCCTGCTTAACACTTGATTTCAAGGGCAAGGAGGAGTGGTATGGTGTTACTGCCTTTGTGTGGGGTGTGGAATGACATTAGTGTCTAGATTGCCAGACCCAGAGAGGAAGAGGTTGTCACATGGGGGTGGTGAGTGTGAAACTCCCCCTGAGACAGGTGGGCAGAAATCACCTCCTGGCCACCTACCTCATAAAAGGGACTGTTGCATCACTCGCCTATGCTGTCAGCTAAAGGTGCTCAGAAGGCACAAAGTGCTGATACATCTAAAACCCACAAATTCCACACCCAGGGAGTAAAATAATGTTTGGAGGGAACAAACCAAATAATGATTAGGACACCTTTCTGCTAAGGAAAATTAGGGAGCAGTGTATTCCCAAAGGAAGAGCAGTGGTGGTGGTCCAATCCCAGTGCAAATTACAAACAGGATCACCACCCACAGAGAATTTTTTTTTTTTTTGGGCGGCCCTATGCCGCTTGTGGAAGCATGGTTCCCTGAACAGCGATTGAACCCGTGCCCTTCTAGTGAAAGCACGGAGTCCTAACCACTGGACGGTCATGGAAGTCTGTACAGAGAATTTTTCCATAAGTACTAACATAAGACTGAGTAAAAGCTGGTCTTGTAATTATCACCATAGCCTAGGATTTCCAAATAACTACAGTCGAAAAACATTCTTCCCCAATAAAGTCTTTTGTTAGTCCAAATTCTACAAGTTTCTCACGGTTTAAAAGAAAGAGTATGAAATATTTAATTTGGTGTTACCCTTCATTTTGAAATGTTTTAAAAGGTCCAAGGAATAGTCAATCAAATATGGAGATACATAAGGCAGTCTCTGACCATAAGTATCCTGCGTGCCTTCACAAAACTTTTGAGAAACAACTAAAACACAGAGTTTCGCCATGGGCATCAAAAGAGTTGAGTTCAAATTTTAACTCAGTGATATGTTATCTTTGATCTGGACTGCAGCTCCCTAATTAAATCTTTCTGGCACTCTACCTCCTGGCAGACCCCATTGATGATTCCCAGTCAGTCACTGAATGTGATTTAAAATCAATCAAAGTGAAAGACCCCCTGGCTGTGCTGTCCTTTCTTTATTCTTTGCTTTTTTTCAGTTCTTTTTTTCTAAATTCATTTATTTTGATTTGAGGCCAATTACGTTACAATATCGTAGTGGTTTTTGCCATACATTGACATGAATTAGCCATGGGTGTCCATGGGGTCCACATCCTGAACCTCCCCTCGCACCTCCCTCCCCATCCCATCCCTCAGGGTCATCCCAGTGCACCAGCCCTGAGCACCTAGTCTCATGCATCAAACCTGCACTGGTGATCTGTTTCACATATAATAATATACATGTTTCAATGCTATTCTCTCAAATCACCCTGCCCTCGCCTTCTCCCACGGAGTCCAAAAGACTGTTCTATACATCTGTGTCTCTTTTGCTTTCTTGCATATAGGGTCATCATTGCCATCTTTCTCAATTCCATGTATACGTGTTAGTGTAGTGTATTGGTGTTTTTCTTTCTGACTTCCTTCACTCTGTATAATAGGCTCCAGGTTCATCCACCTCATTAGAACTGATTCAAACGGATTCTTTTTAATGGATGAGTAATATTCCATTGTGTATATGTACAACAGCTTTCTTATCCTTGAGTCAGCTGATGGCCTTAGTGAGGGCTATGGAGTGCTACAACATTTAGTCCCCAGTGTATTCCCTGGGCCCTCCAGCTCACCCACTGGCCCAAGTCTGCGTGAGCTCCAGGGCCTCCAGAAGAAGGCCTGAATCTGCCTCTTATCTCTGTCTCCTCCTGATGACCAGCACACCACCCTGGACTTAATCACATTCGCAGTGGCCCCCTCATTGATAGTAAGTGACCTGTGGGCAGGGCCCACTGTGGTGCTGACCATCAGCTAAGCAGGACAACTAAGGGTCACTCATTGACAGTTGGCTGCTTGTGAATGTGGCCCTCTGAGGCACCAAGCAATGTTTGAGCAACACCTGTTGCCTAGGGGCAGGGTGGGTTGAAATGAAGCACACCATTGGCTACCTGTTAAGGGCTGTGCTCATCCTGCTCTGTTACACTGTAAAGAGAATAAGAATCCCTGTGAATTTAAGGTTTGTCAAAGTAGTTTTCAGGGTGGGCTGGACTTCACATTCTGGTTGGCTTTGAACTACTTACACGATATGCTGAGCATGTGATCAAGTGGCAGCTGTTGGAGGGGCATAGAGATGACAGCACTGGTGACAGGTATGCCTGGGAATATAATGAAAAGTATGATATGCAAAAGTTAAATAATTATGTGAAATCAAAATCTGAGGTTGGAAATGAGTCAATCACAAAGATTCCAGCACACTGGACCCAAAGTGTCCTTATGTAACAGAGCACAGCCCTTCGCAGGTAGCCATTGCTGTGCCTTATTACTCTGCATCCTGTTACTAGGCAACAGGAGTAGCTCAGCCATTGGTCCGTGCCTCACTGGCCCCACCCACAAGCAGCCAACTATCACTGAGCTACCTATAGGTACTTGTCCTGCTCAGCTATTGGTCAGCACTGCAATGGGCCCTACCTACTGATAACTGGCAAGGAGGGATAACTGGGGAAATGATTTAGTCAAGACTCAGTCGTACACTGGTGAACTGACTTTTGACTTTGAGCACCTTCCTTAAAAAAAAAAAAAATAATAATAATAAACAGGAATGTATTTCCGGTAGATGGGGCAAGTTGAGTTTCCTTGCTCAATATGAGAGTTGAAGTATCCCAAAAAAATTTAGTGGAGGAGACATTTAAAACTGTCTTTGTTCTGATGTGTAATCTTATGTAGACTGTGTATTAAACTTTGGGCAACAGACTGAGCATTCACCAAGTCTGGGGGTCGTTAAAGCTCATCGCAGTAGATAAAACACCCAACGTGTTCTTTATTAGCTTTTTCCACCTCAAGTGCTTGCTCTTAAGTTCCTTAAGGCCCTCAGGAACCCCCAAGAGGCAGAAGGTGGTCTAGAGATGAAGTGATTACTCTGAAAGGCTGAAGTGGGACAGAAAGGGTTTGGCAGATCTTTATAGAGGGATGAAGGAGGCAGGAGTGTTGAAGTGGCACATATAAGTCAAAGGATAAAGGGAACTGAAAGGAAGTTTGAAGCTCATGAGGAGAAACACCGTGCCCCTGAATCACCACTCCCCAGAATCAGACACACAGAGGTGTCAGCAGTGGAAAAGTTATAGAATGGCCTCCCTCAGCATCCACTCGCCCATGTTGATGGGCACAGTGGTACATTGTGATGTCTAAGCCCCCCAAGATGCTATTGGCTGGGGTGGTGCCTCACTGACCAATCAGATTGAAGGGTGTGGCTCCTCATTGTCCTGAAAGGGTATAAATAGGGAGCTCAGAGGCAGAGGTTCTAGGTTAGGCCACTTCTTGGCATCATCATGACTAAGGTAACCAGGAAGCCACGGCAGTCCAGAAGAGTTCCAATGCGGTTTGCTTCCAGGATGAACGGAAAAAAGAAGACCCTTTGTCAACGGAGGTACAGAGGCAGTGTGAAAGTAAGATGATTCCAACTGAGCTGCCCATGTTCTCCATTGACTTTGCTGCCCAAAACCTCTACACAGCCCTTGCCTGGCACAAAGCCCTCATTGGCCCACATCCCTTTTTCATGAAATCTCCTTTCCAACGCCGCTTTTTTCTTTCCTAAAAACTCATACCCTTGTCGTGTCTTTCCAGGCACGAAAAATGACCATGAGGGTCAGAAGACCTCTACAAGGAACCTTGAGAAAGAAAATCCGATCATATGCCACTCAGTCGAAGAAGGTGAAGAAAACAAGAACACCAAACTGTTTTTTCCGTTCCTGTGCACGTAAGAAACTGAATCAAAGCCGTAAAAGGTCCCAACGTATGAGGCGGAATCAAAGAAGGAGGCAGAATCCAAAGAGAAGATAAGCCCAGCCGCCCCAGAATAAGAGACCCTGGAGCAGTCCAACCTGGGCAGCCAGTAACTGAATCGAAAAGGTCAGACAGTTTAGAACTGGGTCTCCAGAGGTCTGCTTTGTTAGAAATGGCCAACCAAGAAAAGACTCTCACACTAACATCATCAAGTGATGGCTGCAATTACAATAAACATCAAATGGTAAAAAGATGATATTTGTGTGTGTGTGTGAATTTTCTGATGGAAGGGAGGGAACGAAGAGAAGAGGCGGGCACTGGAGATGGGAGGGATATGGGGTCCCGAGAGGTTGGGGAACAGACCCTCGGGTCCCCAGTTAGCCAGAGAGTAGAGGTCTGGATTGGGTCAGGAGTCTGCACTGAAGATGGATAACCCTGCTTAACACTTGATTTCAAGGGCAAGGAGGAGTGGTATGGTGTTACTGCCTTTGTGTGGGGTGTGGAATGACATTAGGGTCTAGATTGCCAGACCCAGAGAGGAAGAGGTTGTCACATGGGGGTGGTGAGTGTGAAACTCCCCCTGAGACAGGTGGGCAGAAATCACCTCCTGGCCACCTACCTCATAAAAGGGACTGTTGCATCACTCGCCTATGCTGTCAGCTAAAGGTGCTCAGAAGGCACAAAGTGCTGATACATCTAAAACCCACAAATTCCACACCCAGGGAGTAAAATAATGTTTGGAGGGAACAAACCAAATAATGATTAGGACACCTTTCTGCTAAGGAAAATTAGGGAGCAGTGTATTCCCAAAGGAAGAGCAGGGGTGGTGGTCCAATCCCAGTGCAAATTACAAACAGGATCACCACCCACAGAGAATTTTTTTTTTTTTTCGGGCGGCCCTATGCCGCTTGTGGAAGCATGGTTCCCTGAACAGCGATTGAACCCGTGCCCTTCTAGTGAAAGCACGGAGTCCTAACCACTGGACGGTCATGGAAGTCTGTACAGAGAATTTTTCCATAAGTACTAACATAAGACTGAGTAAAAGCTGGTCTTGTAATTATCACCATAGCCTAGGATTTCCAAATAACTACAGTCGAAAAACATTCTTCCCCAATAAAGTCTTTTGTTAGTCCAAATTCTACAAGTTTCTCACGGTTTAAAAGAAAGAGTATGAAATATTTAATTTGGTGTTACCCTTCATTTTGAAATGTTTTAAAAGGTCCAAGGAATAGTCAATCAAATATGGAGATACATAAGGCAGTCTCTGACCATAAGTATCCTGCGTGCCTTCACAAAACTTTTGAGAAACAACTAAAACACAGAGTTTCGCCATGGGCATCAAAAGAGTTGAGTTCAAATTTTAACTCAGTGATATGTTATCTTTGATCTGGACTGCAGCTCCCTAATTAAATCTTTCTGGCACTCTACCTCCTGGGAGACCCCATTGATGATTCCCAGTCAGTCACTGAATGTGATTTAAAATCAATCAAAGTGAAAGACCCCCTGGCTGTGCTGTCCTTTCTTTATTCTTTGCTTTTTTTCAGTTCTTTTTTTCTAAATTCATTTATTTTGATTTGAGGCCAATTACGTTACAATATCGTAGTGGTTTTTGCCATACATTGACATGAATTAGCCATGGGTGTCCATGGGGTCCACATCCTGAACCTCCCCTCGCACCTCCCTCCCCATCCCATCCCTCAGGGTCATCCCAGTGCACCAGCCCTGAGCACCTAGTCTCATGCATCAAACCTGCACTGGTGATCTGTTTCACATATAATAATATACATGTTTCAATGCTATTCTCTCAAATCACCCTGCCCTCGCCTTCTCCCACGGAGTCCAAAAGACTGTTCTATACATCTGTGTCTCTTTTGCTTTCTTGCATATAGGGTCATCATTGCCATCTTTCTCAATTCCATGTATACGTGTTAGTGTAGAGTATTGGTGTTTTTCTTTCTGACTTCCTTCACTCTGTATAATAGGCTCCAGGTTCATCCACCTCATTAGAACTGATTCAAACGGATTCTTTTTAATGGATGAGTAATATTCCATTGTGTATATGTACAAGAGCTTTCTTATCCTTGAGTCAGCTGATGGCCTTAGTGAGGGCTATGGAGTGCTACAACATTTAGTCCCCAGTGTATTCCCTGGGCCCTCCAGCTCACCCACTGGCCCAAGTCTGCGTGAGCTCCAGGGCCTCCAGAAGAAGGCCTGAATCTGCCTCTTATCTCTGTCTCCTCCTGATGACCAGCACACCACCCTGGACTTAATCACATTCGCAGTGGCCCCCTCATTGATAGTAAGTGACCTGTGGGCAGGGCCCACTGTGGTGCTGACCATCAGCTAAGCAGGACAACTAAGGGTCACTCATTGACAGTTGGCTGCTTGTGAATGTGGCCCTCTGAGGCACCAAGCAATGTTTGAGCAACACCTGTTGCCTAGGGGCAGGGTGGGTTGAAATGAAGCACACCATTGGCTACCTGTTAAGGGCTGTGCTCATCCTGCTCTGTTACACTGTAAAGAGAATGAGAATCCCTGTGAATTTAAGGTTTGTCAAAGTAGTTTTCAGGGTGGGCTGGACTTCACATTCTGGTTGGCTTTGAACTACTTACACGATATGCTGAGCATGTGATCAAGTGGCAGCTGTTGGAGGGGCATAGAGATGACAGCACTGGTGACAGGTATGCCTGGGAATATAATGAAAAGTATGATATGCAAAAGTTAAATAATTATGTGAAATCAAAATCTGAGGTTGGAAATGAGTCAATCACAAAGATTCCAGCACACTGGACCCAAAGTGTCCTTATGTAACAGAGCACAGCCCTTCGCAGGTAGCCATTGCTGTGCCTTATTACTCTGCATCCTGTTACTAGGCAACAGGAGTAGCTCAGCCATTGGTCCGTGCCTCACTGGCCCCACCCACAAGCAGCCAACTATCACTGAGCTACCTATAGGTACTTGTCCTGCTCAGCTATTGGTCAGCACTGCAATGGGCCCTACCTACTGATAACTGTCAAGGAGGGATAACTGGGGAAATGATTTAGTCAAGACTCAGTCGTACACTGGTGAACTGACTTTTGACTTTGAGCACCTTCCTTAAAAAAAAAAAAATAATAATAATAATAAACAGGAATGTATTTCCGGTAGATGGGGCAAGTTGAGTTTCCTTGCTCAATATGAGAGTTGAAGTATCCCAAAAAAATTTAGTGGAGGAGACATTTAAAACTGTCTTTGTTCTGATGTGTAATCTTATGTAGACTGTGTATTAAACTTTGGGCAACAGACTGAGCATTCACCAAGTCTGGGGGTCGTTAAAGCTCATCGCAGTAGATAAAACACCCAACGTGTTCTTTATTAGCTTTTTCCACCTCAAGTGCTTGCTCTTAAGTTCCTTAAGGCCCTCAGGAACCCCCAAGAGGCAGAAGGTGGTCTAGAGATGAAGTGATTACTCTGAAAGGCTGAAGTGGGACAGAAAGGGTTTGGCAGATCTTTATAGAGGGATGAAGGAGGCAGGAGTGTTGAAGTGGCACATATAAGTCAAAGGATAAAGGGAACTGAAAGGAAGTTTGAAGCTCATGAGGAGAAACACCGTGCCCCTGAATCACCACTCCCCAGAATCAGACACACAGAGGTGTCAGCAGTGGAAAAGTTATAGAATGGCCTCCCTCAGCATCCACTCGCCCATGTTGATGGGCACAGTGGTACATTGTGATGTCTAAGCCCCCCAAGATGCTATTGGCTGGGGTGGTGCCTCACTGACCAATCAGATTGAAGGGTGTGGCTCCTCATTGTCCTGAAAGGGTATAAATAGGGAGCTCAGAGGCAGAGGTTCTAGGTTAGGCCACTTCTTGGCATCATCATGACTAAGGTAGCCAGGAAGCCACGGCAGTCCAGAAGAGTTCCAATGCGGTTTGCTTCCAGGATGAACGGAAAAAAGAAGACCCTTTGTCAACGGAGGTACAGAGGCAGTGTGAAAGTAAGATGATTCCAACTGAGCTGCCCATGTTCTCCATTGACTTTGCTGCCCAAAACCTCTACACAGCCCTTGCCTGGCACAAAGCCCTCATTGGCCCACATCCCTTTTTCATGAAATCTCCTTTCCAACGCCGCTTTTTTCTTTCCTAAAAACTAATACCCTTGTCGTGTCTTTCCAGGCACGAAAAATGACCATGAGGGTCAGAAGACCTCTACAAGGAACCTTGAGAAAGAAAATCCGATCATATGCCACTCAGTCGAAGAAGGTGAAGAAAACAAGAACACCAAACTGTTTTTTCCGTTCCTGTGCACGTAAGAAACTGAATCAAAGCCGTAAAAGGTCCCAACGTATGAGGCGGAATCAAAGAAGGAGGCAGAATCCAAAGAGAAGATAAGCCCAGCCGCCCCAGAATAAGAGACCCTGGAGCAGTCCAACCTGGGC
The DNA here is from genome assembly GCF_055505025.1 of Bos grunniens. Classification (NCBI taxonomy): domain Eukaryota; kingdom Metazoa; phylum Chordata; class Mammalia; order Artiodactyla; family Bovidae; genus Bos; species Bos grunniens. The sequence continues at coordinate 116,304,091 of NC_141194.1, read as the reverse complement.
AGCCAGTAACTGAATCGAAAAGGTCAGACAGTTTAGAACTGGGTCTCCAGAGGTCTGCTTTGTTAGAAATGGCCAACCAAGAAAAGACTCTCACACTAACATCATCAAGTGATGGCTGCAATTACAATAAACATCAAATGGTAAAAAGATGATATTTGTGTGTGTGTGTGTGAATTTTCTGATGGAAGGGAGGGAACGAAGAGAAGAGGCGGGCACTGGAGATGGGAGGGATATGGGGTCCCGAGAGGTTGGGGAACAGACCCTCGGGTCCCCAGTTAGCCAGAGAGTAGAGGTCTGGATTGGGTCAGGAGTCTGCACTGAAGATGGATAACCCTGCTTAACACTTGATTTCAAGGGCAAGGAGGAGTGGTATGGTGTTACTGCCTTTGTGTGGGGTGTGGAATGACATTAGTGTCTAGATTGCCAGACCCAGAGAGGAAGAGGTTGTCACATGGGGGTGGTGAGTGTGAAACTCCCCCTGAGACAGGTGGGCAGAAATCACCTCCTGGCCACCTACCTCATAAAAGGGACTGTTGCATCACTCGCCTATGCTGTCAGCTAAAGGTGCTCAGAAGGCACAAAGTGCTGATACATCTAAAACCCACAAATTCCACACCCAGGGAGTAAAATAATGTTTGGAGGGAACAAACCAAATAATGATTAGGACACCTTTCTGCTAAGGAAAATTAGGGAGCAGTGTATTCCCAAAGGAAGAGCAGTGGTGGTGGTCCAATCCCAGTGCAAATTACAAACAGGATCACCACCCACAGAGAATTTTTTTTTTTTTTCGGGCGGCCCTATGCCGCTTGTGGAAGCATGGTTCCCTGAACAGCGATTGAACCCGTGCCCTTCTAGTGAAAGCACGGAGTCCTAACCACTGGACGGTCATGGAAGTCTGTACAGAGAATTTTTCCATAAGTACTAACATAAGACTGAGTAAAAGCTGGTCTTGTAATTATCACCATAGCCTAGGATTTCCAAATAACTACAGTCGAAAAACATTCTTCCCCAATAAAGTCTTTTGTTAGTCCAAATTCTACAAGTTTCTCACGGTTTAAAAGAAAGAGTATGAAATATTTAATTTGGTGTTACCCTTCATTTTGAAATGTTTTAAAAGGTCCAAGGAATAGTCAATCAAATATGGAGATACATAAGGCAGTCTCTGACCATAAGTATCCTGCGTGCCTTCACAAAACTTTTGAGAAACAACTAAAACACAGAGTTTCGCCATGGGCATCAAAAGAGTTGAGTTCAAATTTTAACTCAGTGATATGTTATCTTTGATCTGGACTGCAGCTCCCTAATTAAATCTTTGTGGCACTCTACCTCCTGGGAGACCCCATTGATGATTCCCAGTCAGTCACTGAATGTGATTTAAAATCAATCAAAGTGAAAGACCCCCTGGCTGTGCTGTCCTTTCTTTATTCTTTGCTTTTTTTCAGTTCTTTTTTTCTAAATTCATTTATTTTGATTTGAGGCCAATTACGTTACAATATCGTAGTGGTTTTTGCCATACATTGACATGAATTAGCCATGGGTGTCCATGGGGTCCACATCCTGAACCTCCCCTCGCACCTCCCTCCCCATCCCATCCCTCAGGGTCATCCCAGTGCACCAGCCCTGAGCACCTAGTCTCATGCATCAAACCTGCACTGGTGATCTGTTTCACATATAATAATATACATGTTTCAATGCTATTCTCTCAAATCACCCTGCCCTCGCCTTCTCCCACGGAGTCCAAAAGACTGTTCTATACATCTGTGTCTCTTTTGCTTTCTTGCATATAGGGTCATCATTGCCATCTTTCTCAATTCCATGTATACGTGTTAGTGTAGTGTATTGGTGTTTTTCTTTCTGACTTCCTTCACTCTGTATAATAGGCTCCAGGTTCATCCACCTCATTAGAACTGATTCAAACGGATTCTTTTTAATGGATGAGTAATATTCCATTGTGTATATGTACAAGAGCTTTCTTATCCTTGAGTCAGCTGATGGCCTTAGTGAGGGCTATGGAGTGCTACAACATTTAGTCCCCAGTGTATTCCCTGGGCCCTCCAGCTCACCCACTGGCCCAAGTCTGCGTGAGCTCCAGGGCCTCCAGAAGAAGGCCTGAATCTGCCTCTTATCTCTGTCTCCTCCTGATGACCAGCACACCACCCTGGACTTAATCACATTCGCAGTGGCCCCCTCATTGATAGTAAGTGACCTGTGGGCAGGGCCCACTGTGGTGCTGACCATCAGCTAAGCAGGACAACTAAGGGTCACTCATTGACAGTTGGCTGCTTGTGAATGTGGCCCTCTGAGGCACCAAGCAATGTTTGAGCAACACCTGTTGCCTAGGGGCAGGGTGGGTTGAAATGAAGCACACCATTGGCTACCTGTTAAGGGCTGTGCTCATCCTGCTCTGTTACACTGTAAAGAGAATAAGAATCCCTGTGAATTTAAGGTTTGTCAAAGTAGTTTTCAGGGTGGGCTGGACTTCACATTCTGGTTGGCTTTGAACTACTTACACGATATGCTGAGCATGTGATCAAGTGGCAGCTGTTGGAGGGGCATAGAGATGACAGCACTGGTGACAGGTATGCCTGGGAATATAATGAAAAGTATGATATGCAAAAGTTAAATAATTATGTGAAATCAAAATCTGAGGTTGGAAATGAGTCAATCACAAAGATTCCAGCACACTGGACCCAAAGTGTCCTTATGTAACAGAGCACAGCCCTTCGCAGGTAGCCATTGCTGTGCCTTATTACTCTGCATCCTGTTACTAGGCAACAGGAGTAGCTCAGCCATTGGTCCGTGCCTCACTGGCCCCACCCACAAGCAGCCAACTATCACTGAGCTACCTATAGGTACTTGTCCTGCTCAGCTATTGGTCAGCACTGCAATGGGCCCTACCTACTGATAACTGGCAAGGAGGGATAACTGGGGAAATGATTTAGTCAAGACTCAGTCGTACACTGGTGAACTGACTTTTGACTTTGAGCACCTTCCTTAAAAAAATAATAATAATAATAATAATAAACAGGAATGTATTTCCGGTAGATGGGGCAAGTTGAGTTTCCTTGCTCAATATGAGAGTTGAAGTATCCCAAAAAAATTTAGTGGAGGAGACATTTAAAACTGTCTTTGTTCTGATGTGTAATCTTATGTAGACTGTGTATTAAACTTTGGGCAACAGACTGAGCATTCACCAAGTCTGGGGGTCGTTAAAGCTCATCGCAGTAGATAAAACACCCAACGTGTTCTTTATTAGCTTTTTCCACCTCAAGTGCTTGCTCTTAAGTTCCTTAAGGCCCTCAGGAACCCCCAAGAGGCAGAAGGTGGTCTAGAGATGAAGTGATTACTCTGAAAGGCTGAAGTGGGACAGAAAGGGTTTGGCAGATCTTTATAGAGGGATGAAGGAGGCAGGAGTGTTGAAGTGGCACATATAAGTCAAAGGATAAAGGGAACTGAAAGGAAGTTTGAAGCTCATGAGGAGAAACACCGTGCCCCTGAATCACCACTCCCCAGAATCAGACACACAGAGGTGTCAGCAGTGGAAAAGTTATAGAATGGCCTCCCTCAGCATCCACTCGCCCATGTTGATGGGCACAGTGGTACATTGTGATGTCTAAGCCCCCCAAGATGCTATTGGCTGGGGTGGTGCCTCACTGACCAATCAGATTGAAGGGTGTGGCTCCTCATTGTCCTGAAAGGGTATAAATAGGGAGCTCAGAGGCAGAGGTTCTAGGTTAGGCCACTTCTTGGCATCATCATGACTAAGGTAACCAGGAAGCCACGGCAGTCCAGAAGAGTTCCAATGCGGTTTGCTTCCAGGATGAACGGAAAAAAGAAGACCCTTTGTCAACGGAGGTACAGAGGCAGTGTGAAAGTAAGATGATTCCAACTGAGCTGCCCATGTTCTCCATTGACTTTGCTGCCCAAAACCTCTACACAGCCCTTGCCTGGCACAAAGCCCTCATTGGCCCACATCCCTTTTTCATGAAATCTCCTTTCCAACGCCGCTTTTTTCTTTCCTAAAAACTCATACCCTTGTCGTGTCTTTCCAGGCACGAAAAATGACCATGAGGGTCAGAAGACCTCTACAAGGAACCTTGAGAAAGAAAATCCGATCATATGCCACTCAGTCGAAGAAGGTGAAGAAAACAAGAACACCAAACTGTTTTTTCCGTTCCTGTGCACGTAAGAAACTGAATCAAAGCCGTAAAAGGTCCCAACGTATGAGGCGGAATCAAAGAAGGAGGCAGAATCCAAAGAGAAGATAAGCCCAGCCGCCCCAGAATAAGAGACCCTGGAGCAGTCCAACCTGGGCAGCCAGTAACTGAATCGAAAAGGTCAGACAGTTTAGAACTGGGTCTCCAGAGGTCTGCTTTGTTAGAAATGGCCAACCAAGAAAAGACTCTCACACTAACATCATCAAGTGATGGCTGCAATTACAATAAACATCAAATGGTAAAAAGATGATATTTGTGTGTGTGTGTGTGAATTTTCTGATGGAAGGGAGGGAACGAAGAGAAGAGGCGGGCACTGGAGATGGGAGAGATATGGGGTCCCGAGAGGTTGGGGAACAGACCCTCCGGTCCCCAGTTAGACAGAGAGTAGAGGTCTGGATTGGGTCAGGAGTCTGCACTGAAGATGGATAACCCTGTTTAACACTTGATTTCAAGGGCAAGGAGGAGTGGTATGGTGTTACTGCCTTTGTGTGGGGTGTGGAATGACATTAGTGTCTAGATTGCCAGACCCAGAGAGGAAGAGGTTGTCACATGGGGGTGGTGAGTGTGAAACTCCCCCTGAGACAGGTGGGCAGAAATCACCTCCTGGCCACCTACCTCATAAAAGGGACTGTTGCATCACTCGCCTATGCTGTCAGCTAAAGGTGCTCAGAAGGCACAAAGTGCTGATACATCTAAAACCCACAAATTCCACACCCAGGGAGTAAAATAATGTTTGGAGGGAACAAACCAAATAATGATTAGGACACCTTTCTGCTAAGGAAAATTAGGGAGCAGTGTATTCCCAAAGGAAGAGCAGTGGTGGTGGTCCAATCCCAGTGCAAATTACAAACAGGATCACCACCCACAGAGAATTTTTTTTTTTTTTTCGGGCGGCCCTATGCCGCTTGTGGAAGCATGGTTCCCTGAACAGCGATTGAACCCGTGCCCTTCTAGTGAAAGCACGGAGTCCTAACCACTGGACGGTCATGGAAGTCTGTACAGAGAATTTTTCCATAAGTACTAACATAAGACTGAGTAAAAGCTGGTCTTGTAATTATCACCATAGCCTAGGATTTCCAAATAACTACAGTCGAAAAACATTCTTGCCCAATAAAGTCTTTTGTTAGTCCAAATTCTACAAGTTTCTCACGGTTTAAAAGAAAGAGTCTGAAATATTTAATTTGGTGTTACCCTTCATTTTGAAATGTTTTAAAAGGTCCAAGGAATAGTCAATCAAATATGGAGATACATAAGGCAGTCTCTGACCATAAGTATCCTGCGTGCCTTCACAAAACTTTTGAGAAACAACTAAAACACAGAGTTTCGCCATGGGCATCAAAAGAGTTGAGTTCAAATTTTAACTCAGTGATATGTTATCTTTGATCTGGACTGCAGCTCCCTAATTAAATCTTTGTGGCACTCTACCTCCTGGGAGACCCCATTGATGATTCCCAGTCAGTCACTGAATGTGATTTAAAATCAATCATAGTGAAAGACCCCCTGGCTGTGCTGTCCTTTCTTTATTCTTTGCTTTTTTTCAGTTCTTTTTTTCTAAATTCATTTATTTTGATTTGAGGCCAATTACGTTACAATATCGTAGTGGTTTTTGCCATACATTGACATGAATTAGCCATGGGTGTCCATGGGGTCCACATCCTGAACCTCCCCTCGCACCTCCCTCCCCATCCCATCACTCAGGGTCATCCCAGTGCACCAGCCCTGAGCACCTAGTCTCATGCATCAAACCTGCACTGGTGATCTGTTTCACATATAATAATATACATGTTTCAATGCTATTCTCTCAAATCACCCTGCCCTCGCCTTCTCCCACGGAGTCCAAAAGACTGTTCTATACATCTGTGTCTCTTTTGCTTTCTCGCATATAGGGTCATCATTGCCATCTTTCTCAATTCCATGTATACGTGTTAGTGTAGTGTATTGGTGTTTTTCTTTCTGACTTCCTTCACTCTGTATAATAGGCTCCAGGTTCATCCACCTCATTAGAACTGATTCAAACGGATTCTTTTTAATGGCTGAGTAATATTCCATTGTGTATATGTACAAGAGCTTTCTTATCCTTGAGTCAGCTGATGGCCTTAGTGAGGGCTATGGAGTGCTACAACATTTAGTCCCCAGTGTATTCCCTGGGCCCTCCAGCTCACCCACTGGCCCAAGTCTGCGTGAGCTCCAGGGCCTCCAGAAGAAGGCCTGAATCTGCCTCTTATCTCTGTCTCCTCCTGATGACCAGCACACCACCCTGGACTTAATCACATTCGCAGTGGCCCCCTCATTGATAGTAAGTGACCTGTGGGCAGGGCCCACTGTGGTGCTGACCATCAGCTAAGCAGGACAACTAAGGGTCACTCATTGACAGTTGGCTGCTTGTGAATGTGGCCCTCTGAGGCACCAAGCAATGTTTGAGCAACACCTGTTGCCTAGGGGCGGGGTGGGTTGAAATGAAGCACACCATTGGCTACCTGTTAAGGGCTGTACTCATCCTGCTCTGTTACACTGTAAAGAGAATAAGAATCCCTGTGAATTTAAGGTTTGTCAAAGTAGTTTTCAGGGTGGGCTGGACTTCACATTCTGGTTGGCTTTGAACTACTTACACGATATGCTGAGCATGTGATCAAGTGGCAGCTGTTGGAGGGGCATAGAGATGACAGCACTGGTTACAGGTATGCCTGGGAATATAATGAAAAGTATGATATGCAAAAGTTGAATAATTATGTGAAATCAAAATCTGAGGTTGGAAATGAGTCAATCACAAAGATTCCAGCACACTGGACCCAAAGTGTCCTTATGTAACAGAGCACAGCCCTTCGCAGGTAGCCATTGCTGTGCCTTATTACTCTGCATCCTGTTACTAGGCAACAGGAGTAGCTCAGCCATTGGTCCGTGCCTCACTGGCCCCACCCACAAGCAGCCAACTATCACTGAGCTACCTATAGGTACTTGTCCTGCTCAGCTATTGGTCAGCACTGCAATGGTCCCTACCTACTGATAACTGTCAAGGAGGGATAACTGGGGAAATGATTTAGTCAAGACTCCGTCGTACACTGGTGAACTGACTTTTGACTTTGAGCACCTTCCTTAAAAAAAAAATAATAATAATAATAATAAACAGGAATATATTTCCGGTAGATGGGGCAAGTTGAGTTTCCTTGCTCAATATGAGAGTTGAAGTATCCCAAAAAAATTTAGTGGAGGAGACATTTAAAACTGTCTTTGTTCTGATGTGTAATCTTATGTAGACTGTGTATTAAACTTTGGGCAACAGACTGAGCATTCACCAAGTCTGGGGGTCGTTAAAGCTCATCGCAGTAGATAAAACACCCAACGTGTTCTTTATTAGCTTTTTCCACCTCAAGTGCTTGCTCTTAAGTTCCTTAAGGCCCTCAGGAACCCCCAAGAGGCAGAAGGTGGTCTAGAGATGAAGCGATTACTCTGAAAGGCTGAAGTGGGACAGAAAGGGTTTGGCAGATCTTTATAGAGGGATGAAGGAGGCAGGAGTGTTGAAGTGGCACATATAAGTCAAAGGATAAAGGGAACTGAAAGGAAGTTTGAAGCTCATGAGGAGAAACACCGTGCCCCTGAATCACCACTCCCCAGAATCAGACACACAGAGGTGTCAGCAGTGGAAAAGTTATAGAATGGCCTCCCTCAGCATCCACTCGCCCATGTTGATGGGCACAGTGGTACATTGTGATGTCTAAGCCCCCCAAGATGCTATTGGCTGGGGTGGTGCCTCACTGACCAATCAGATTGAAGGGTGTGGCTCCTCATTGTCCTGAAAGGGTATAAATAGGGAGCTCAGAGGCAGAGGTTCTAGGTTAGGCCACTTCTTGGCATCATCATGACTAAGGTAACCAGGAAGCCACGGCAGTCCAGAAGAGTTCCAATGCGGTTTGCTTCCAGGATGAACGGAAAAAAGAAGACCCTTTGTCAACGGAGGTACAGAGGCAGTGTGAAAGTAAGATGATTCCAACTGAGCTGCCCATGTTCTCCATTGACTTTGCTGCCCAAAACCTCTACACAGCCCTTGCCTGGCACAAAGCCCTCATTGGCCCACATCCCTTTTTCATGAAATCTCCTTTCCAACGCCGCTTTTTTCTTTCCTAAAAACTCATACCCTTGTCGTGTCTTTCCAGGCACGAAAAATGACCATGAGGGTCAGAAGACCTCTACAAGGAACCTTGAGAAAGAAAATCCGATCATATGCCACTCAGTCGAAGAAGGTGAAGAAAACAAGAACACCAAACTGTTTTTTCCGTTCCTGTGCACGTAAGAAACTGAATCAAAGCCGTAAAAGGTCCCAACGTATGAGGCGGAATCAAAGAAGGAGGCAGAATCCAAAGAGAAGATAAGCCCAGCCGCCCCAGAATAAGAGACCCTGGAGCAGTCCAACCTGGGCAGCCAGTAACTGAATCGAAAAGGTCAGACAGTTTAGAACTGGGTCTCCAGAGGTCTGCTTTGTTAGAAATGGCCAACCAAGAAAAGACTCTCACACTAACATCATCAAGTGATGGCTGCAATTACAATAAACATCAAATGGTAAAAAGATGATATTTGTGTGTGTGTGTGTGAATTTTCTGATGGAAGGGAGGGAACGAAGAGAAGAGGCGGGCACTGGAGATGGGAGAGATATGGGGTCCCGAGAGGTTGGGGAACAGACCCTCCGGTCCCCAGTTAGACAGAGAGTAGAGGTCTGGATTGGGTCAGGAGTCTGCACTGAAGATGGATAACCCTGTTTAACACTTGATTTCAAGGGCAAGGAGGAGTGGTATGGTGTTACTGCCTTTGTGTGGGGTGTGGAATGACATTAGTGTCTAGATTGCCAGACCCAGAGAGGAAGAGGTTGTCACATGGGGGTGGTGAGTGTGAAACTCCCCCTGAGACAGGTGGGCAGAAATCACCTCCTGGCCACCTACCTCATAAAAGGGACTGTTGCATCACTCGCCTATGCTGTCAGCTAAAGGTGCTCAGAAGGCACAAAGTGCTGATACATCTAAAACCCACAAATTCCACACCCAGGGAGTAAAATAATGTTTGGAGGGAACAAACCAAATAATGATTAGGACACCTTTCTGCTAAGGAAAATTAGGGAGCAGTGTATTCCCAAAGGAAGAGCAGTGGTGGTGGTCCAATCCCAGTGCAAATTACAAACAGGATCACCACCCACAGAGAATTTTTTTTTTTTTTTCGGGCGGCCCTATGCCGCTTGTGGAAGCATGGTTCCCTGAACAGCGATTGAACCCGTGCCCTTCTAGTGAAAGCACGGAGTCCTAACCACTGGACGGTCATGGAAGTCTGTACAGAGAATTTTTCCATAAGTACTAACATAAGACTGAGTAAAAGCTGGTCTTGTAATTATCACCATAGCCTAGGATTTCCAAATAACTACAGTCGAAAAACATTCTTCCCCAATAAAGTCTTTTGTTAGTCCAAATTCTACAAGTTTCTCACGGTTTAAAAGAAAGAGTATGAAATATTTAATTTGGTGTTACCCTTCATTTTGAAATGTTTTAAAAGGTCCAAGGAATAGTCAATCAAATATGGAGATACATAAGGCAGTCTCTGACCATAAGTATCCTGCGTGCCTTCACAAAACTTTTGAGAAACAACTAAAACACAGAGTTTCGCCATGGGCATCAAAAGAGTTGAGTTCAAATTTTAACTCAGTGATATGTTATCTTTGATCTGGACTGCAGCTCCCTAATTAAATCTTTGTGGCACTCTACCTCCTGGGAGACCCCATTGATGATTCCCAGTCAGTCACTGAATGTGATTTAAAATCAATCATAGTGAAAGACCCCCTGGCTGTGCTGTCCTTTCTTTATTCTTTGCTTTTTTTCAGTTCTTTTTTTCTAAATTCATTTATTTTGATTTGAGGCCAATTACGTTACAATATCGTAGTGGTTTTTGCCATACATTGACATGAATTAGCCATGGGTGTCCATGGGGTCCACATCCTGAACCTCCCCTCGCACCTCCCTCCCCATCCCATCCCTCAGGGTCATCCCAGTGCACCAGCCCTGAGCACCTAGTCTCATGCATCAAACCTGCACTGGTGATCTGTTTCACATATAATAATATACATGTTTCAATGCTATTCTCTCAAATCACCCTGCCCTCGCCTTCTCCCACGGAGTCCAAAAGACTGTTCTATACATCTGTGTCTCTTTTGCTTTCTCGCATATAGGGTCATCATTGCCATCTTTCTCAATTCCATGTATACGTGTTAGTGTAGTGTATTGGTGTTTTTCTTTCTGACTTCCTTCACTCTGTATAATAGGCTCCAGGTTCATCCACCTCATTAGAACTGATTCAAACGGATTCTTTTTAATGGCTGAGTAATATTCCATTGTGTATATGTACAAGAGCTTTCTTATCCTTGAGTCAGCTGATGGCCTTAGTGAGGGCTATGGAGTGCTACAACATTTAGTCCCCAGTGTATTCCCTGGGCCCTCCAGCTCACCCACTGGCCCAAGTCTGCGTGAGCTCCAGGGCCTCCAGAAGAAGGCCTGAATCTGCCTCTTATCTCTGTCTCCTCCTGATGACCAGCACACCACCCTGGACTTAATCACATTCGCAGTGGCCCCCTCATTGATAGTAAGTGACCTGTGGGCAGGGCCCACTGTGGTGCTGACCATCAGCTAAGCAGGACAACTAAGGGTCACTCATTGACAGTTGGCTGCTTGTGAATGTGGCCCTCTGAGGCACCAAGCAATGTTTGAGCAACACCTGTTGCCTAGGGGCGGGGTGGGTTGAAATGAAGCACACCATTGGCTACCTGTTAAGGGCTGTACTCATCCTGCTCTGTTACACTGTAAAGAGAATAAGAATCCCTGTGAATTTAAGGTTTGTCAAAGTAGTTTTCAGGGTGGGCTGGACTTCACATTCTGGTTGGCTTTGAACTACTTACACGATATGCTGAGCATGTGATCAAGTGGCAGCTGTTGGAGGGGCATAGAGATGACAGCACTGGTTACAGGTATGCCTGGGAATATAATGAAAAGTATGATATGCAAAAGTTGAATAATTATGTGAAATCAAAATCTGAGGTTGGAAATGAGTCAATCACAAAGATTCCAGCACACTGGACCCAAAGTGTCCTTATGTAACAGAGCACAGCCCTTCGCAGGTAGCCATTGCTGTGCCTTATTACTCTGCATCCTGTTACTAGGCAACAGGAGTAGCTCAGCCATTGGTCCGTGCCTCACTGGCCCCACCCACAAGCAGCCAACTATCACTGAGCTACCTATAGGTACTTGTCCTGCTCAGCTATTGGTCAGCACTGCAATGGTCCCTACCTACTGATAACTGTCAAGGAGGGATAACTGGGGAAATGATTTAGTCAAGACTCCGTCGTACACTGGTGAACTGACTTTTGACTTTGAGCACCTTCCTTAAAAAAAAAATAATAATAATAATAATAAACAGGAATATATTTCCGGTAGATGGGGCAAGTTGAGTTTCCTTGCTCAATATGAGAGTTGAAGTATCCCAAAAAAATTTAGTGGAGGAGACATTTAAAACTGTCTTTGTTCTGATGTGTAATCTTATGTAGACTGTGTATTAAACTTTGGGCAACAGACTGAGCATTCACCAAGTCTGGGGGTCGTTAAAGCTCATCGCAGTAGATAAAACACCCAACGTGTTCTTTATTAGCTTTTTCCACCTCAAGTGCTTGCTCTTAAGTTCCTTAAGGCCCTCAGGAACCCCCAAGAGGCAGAAGGTGGTCTAGAGATGAAGCGATTACTCTGAAAGGCTGAAGTGGGACAGAAAGGGTTTGGCAGATCTTTATAGAGGGATGAAGGAGGCAGGAGTGTTGAAGTGGCACATATAAGTCAAAGGATAAAGGGAACTGAAAGGAAGTTTGAAGCTCATGAGGAGAAACACCGTGCCCCTGAATCACCACTCCCCAGAATCAGACACACAGAGGTGTCAGCAGTGGAAAAGTTATAGAATGGCCTCCCTCAGCATCCACTCGCCCATGTTGATGGGCACAGTGGTACATTGTGATGTCTAAGCCCCCCAAGATGCTATTGGCTGGGGTGGTGCCTCACTGACCAATCAGATTGAAGGGTGTGGCTCCTCATTGTCCTGAAAGGGTATAAATAGGGAGCTCAGAGGCAGAGGTTCTAGGTTAGGCCACTTCTTGGCATCATCATGACTAAGGTAACCAGGAAGCCACGGCAGTCCAGAAGAGTTCCAATGCGGTTTGCTTCCAGGATGAACGGAAAAAAGAAGACCCTTTGTCAACGGAGGTACAGAGGCAGTGTGAAAGTAAGATGATTCCAACTGAGCTGCCCATGTTCTCCATTGACTTTGCTGCCCAAAACCTCTACACAGCCCTTGCCTGGCACAAAGCCCTCATTGGCCCACATCCCTTTTTCATGAAATCTCCTTTCCAACGCCGCTTTTTTCTTTCCTAAAAACTCATACCCTTGTCGTGTCTTTCCAGGCACGAAAAATGACCATGAGGGTCAGAAGACCTCTACAAGGAACCTTGAGAAAGAAAATCCGATCATATGCCACTCAGTCGAAGAAGGTGAAGAAAACAAGAACACCAAACTGTTTTTTCCGTTCCTGTGCACGTAAGAAACTGAATCAAAGCCGTAAAAGGTCCCAACGTATGAGGCGGAATCAAAGAAGGAGGCAGAATCCAAAGAGAAGATAAGCCCAGCCGCCCCAGAATAAGAGACCCTGGAGCAGTCCAACCTGGGCAGCCAGTAACTGAATCGAAAAGGTCAGACAGTTTAGAACTGGGTCTCCAGAGGTCTGCTTTGTTAGAAATGGCCAACCAAGAAAAGACTCTCACACTAACATCATCAAGTGATGGCTGCAATTACAATAAACATCAAATGGTAAAAAGATGATATTTGTGTGTGTGTGTGTGAATTTTCTGATGGAAGGGAGGGAACGAAGAGAAGAGGCGGGCACTGGAGATGGGAGAGATATGGGGTCCCGAGAGGTTGGGGAACAGACCCTCCGGTCCCCAGTTAGACAGAGAGTAGAGGTCTGGATTGGGTCAGGAGTCTGCACTGAAGATGGATAACCCTGTTTAACACTTGATTTCAAGGGCAAGGAGGAGTGGTATGGTGTTACTGCCTTTGTGTGGGGTGTGGAATGACATTAGTGTCTAGATTGCCAGACCCAGAGAGGAAGAGGTTGTCACATGGGGGTGGTGAGTGTGAAACTCCCCCTGAGACAGGTGGGCAGAAATCACCTCCTGGCCACCTACCTCATAAAAGGGACTGTTGCATCACTCGCCTATGCTGTCAGCTAAAGGTGCTCAGAAGGCACAAAGTGCTGATACATCTAAAACCCACAAATTCCACACCCAGGGAGTAAAATAATGTTTGGAGGGAACAAACCAAATAATGATTAGGACACCTTTCTGCTAAGGAAAATTAGGGAGCAGTGTATTCCCAAAGGAAGAGCAGTGGTGGTGGTCCAATCCCAGTGCAAATTACAAACAGGATCACCACCCACAGAGAATTTTTTTTTTTTTTTCGGGCGGCCCTATGCCGCTTGTGGAAGCATGGTTCCCTGAACAGCGATTGAACCCGTGCCCTTCTAGTGAAAGCACGGAGTCCTAACCACTGGACGGTCATGGAAGTCTGTACAGAGAATTTTTCCATAAGTACTAACATAAGACTGAGTAAAAGCTGGTCTTGTAATTATCACCATAGCCTAGGATTTCCAAATAACTACAGTCGAAAAACATTCTTCCCCAATAAAGTCTTTTGTTAGTCCAAATTCTACAAGTTTCTCACGGTTTAAAAGAAAGAGTATGAAATATTTAATTTGGTGTTACCCTTCATTTTGAAATGTTTTAAAAGGTCCAAGGAATAGTCAATCAAATATGGAGATACATAAGGCAGTCTCTGACCATAAGTATCCTGCGTGCCTTCACAAAACTTTTGAGAAACAACTAAAACACAGAGTTTCGCCATGGGCATCAAAAGAGTTGAGTTCAAATTTTAACTCAGTGATATGTTATCTTTGATCTGGACTGCAGCTCCCTAATTAAATCTTTGTGGCACTCTACCTCCTGGGAGACCCCATTGATGATTCCCAGTCAGTCACTGAATGTGATTTAAAATCAATCATAGTGAAAGACCCCCTGGCTGTGCTGTCCTTTCTTTATTCTTTGCTTTTTTTCAGTTCTTTTTTTCTAAATTCATTTATTTTGATTTGAGGCCAATTACGTTACAATATCGTAGTGGTTTTTGCCATACATTGACATGAATTAGCCATGGGTGTCCATGGGGTCCACATCCTGAACCTCCCCTCGCACCTCCCTCCCCATCCCATCCCTCAGGGTCATCCCAGTGCACCAGCCCTGAGCACCTAGTCTCATGCATCAAACCTGCACTGGTGATCTGTTTCACATATAATAATATACATGTTTCAATGCTATTCTCTCAAATCACCCTGCCCTCGCCTTCTCCCACGGAGTCCAAAAGACTGTTCTATACATCTGTGTCTCTTTTGCTTTCTCGCATATAGGGTCATCATTGCCATCTTTCTCAATTCCATGTATACGTGTTAGTGTAGTGTATTGGTGTTTTTCTTTCTGACTTCCTTCACTCTGTATAATAGGCTCCAGGTTCATCCACCTCATTAGAACTGATTCAAACGGATTCTTTTTAATGGCTGAGTAATATTCCATTGTGTATATGTACAAGAGCTTTCTTATCCTTGAGTCAGCTGATGGCCTTAGTGAGGGCTATGGAGTGCTACAACATTTAGTCCCCAGTGTATTCCCTGGGCCCTCCAGCTCACCCACTGGCCCAAGTCTGCGTGAGCTCCAGGGCCTCCAGAAGAAGGCCTGAATCTGCCTCTTATCTCTGTCTCCTCCTGATGACCAGCACACCACCCTGGACTTAATCACATTCGCAGTGGCCCCCTCATTGATAGTAAGTGACCTGTGGGCAGGGCCCACTGTGGTGCTGACCATCAGCTAAGCAGGACAACTAAGGGTCACTCATTGACAGTTGGCTGCTTGTGAATGTGGCCCTCTGAGGCACCAAGCAATGTTTGAGCAACACCTGTTGCCTAGGGGCGGGGTGGGTTGAAATGAAGCACACCATTGGCTACCTGTTAAGGGCTGTACTCATCCTGCTCTGTTACACTGTAAAGAGAATAAGAATCCCTGTGAATTTAAGGTTTGTCAAAGTAGTTTTCAGGGTGGGCTGGACTTCACATTCTGGTTGGCTTTGAACTACTTACACGATATGCTGAGCATGTGATCAAGTGGCAGCTGTTGGAGGGGCATAGAGATGACAGCACTGGTTACAGGTATGCCTGGGAATATAATGAAAAGTATGATATGCAAAAGTTGAATAATTATGTGAAATCAAAATCTGAGGTTGGAAATGAGTCAATCACAAAGATTCCAGCACACTGGACCCAAAGTGTCCTTATGTAACAGAGCACAGCCCTTCGCAGGTAGCCATTGCTGTGCCTTATTACTCTGCATCCTGTTACTAGGCAACAGGAGTAGCTCAGCCATTGGTCCGTGCCTCACTGGCCCCACCCACAAGCAGCCAACTATCACTGAGCTACCTATAGGTACTTGTCCTGCTCAGCTATTGGTCAGCACTGCAATGGTCCCTACCTACTGATAACTGTCAAGGAGGGATAACTGGGGAAATGATTTAGTCAAGACTCCGTCGTACACTGGTGAACTGACTTTTGACTTTGAGCACCTTCCTTAAAAAAATAATAATAATAATAATAATAAACAGGAATATATTTCCGGTAGATGGGGCAAGTTGAGTTTCCTTGCTCAATATGAGAGTTGAAGTATCCCAAAAAAATTTAGTGGAGGAGACATTTAAAACTGTCTTTGTTCTGATGTGTAATCTTATGTAGACTGTGTATTAAACTTTGGGCAACAGACTGAGCATTCACCAAGTCTGGGGGTCGTTAAAGCTCATCGCAGTAGATAAAACACCCAACGTGTTCTTTATTAGCTTTTTCCACCTCAAGTGCTTGCTCTTAAGTTCCTTAAGGCCCTCAGGAACCCCCAAGAGGCAGAAGGTGGTCTAGAGATGAAGCGATTACTCTGAAAGGCTGAAGTGGGACAGAAAGGGTTTGGCAGATCTTTATAGAGGGATGAAGGAGGCAGGAGTGTTGAAGTGGCACATATAAGTCAAAGGATAAAGGGAACTGAAAGGAAGTTTGAAGCTCATGAGGAGAAACACCGTGCCCCTGAATCACCACTCCCCAGAATCAGACACACAGAGGTGTCAGCAGTGGAAAAGTTATAGAATGGCCTCCCTCAGCATCCACTCGCCCATGTTGATGGGCACAGTGGTACATTGTGATGTCTAAGCCCCCCAAGATGCTATTGGCTGGGGTGGTGCCTCACTGACCAATCAGATTGAAGGGTGTGGCTCCTCATTGTCCTGAAAGGGTATAAATAGGGAGCTCAGAGGCAGAGGTTCTAGGTTAGGCCACTTCTTGGCATCATCATGACTAAGGTAACCAGGAAGCCACGGCAGTCCAGAAGAGTTCCAATGCGGTTTGCTTCCAGGATGAACGGAAAAAAGAAGACCCTTTGTCAACGGAGGTACAGAGGCAGTGTGAAAGTAAGATGATTCCAACTGAGCTGCCCATGTTCTCCATTGACTTTGCTGCCCAAAACCTCTACACAGCCCTTGCCTGGCACAAAGCCCTCATTGGCCCACATCCCTTTTTCATGAAATCTCCTTTCCAACGCCGCTTTTTTCTTTCCTAAAAACTCATACCCTTGTCGTGTCTTTCCAGGCACGAAAAATGACCATGAGGGTCAGAAGACCTCTACAAGGAACCTTGAGAAAGAAAATCCGATCATATGCCACTCAGTCGAAGAAGGTGAAGAAAACAAGAACACCAAACTGTTTTTTCCGTTCCTGTGCACGTAAGAAACTGAATCAAAGCCGTAAAAGGTCCCAACGTATGAGGCGGAATCAAAGAAGGAGGCAGAATCCAAAGAGAAGATAAGCCCAGCCGCCCCAGAATAAGAGACCCTGGAGCAGTCCAACCTGGGCAGCCAGTAACTGAATCGAAAAGGTCAGACAGTTTAGAACTGGGTCTCCAGAGGTCTGCTTTGTTAGAAATGGCCAACCAAGAAAAGACTCTCACACTAACATCATCAAGTGATGGCTGCAATTACAATAAACATCAAATGGTAAAAAGATGATATTTGTGTGTGTGTGTGTGAATTTTCTGATGGAAGGGAGGGAACGAAGAGAAGAGGCGGGCACTGGAGATGGGAGAGATATGGGGTCCCGAGAGGTTGGGGAACAGACCCTCCGGTCCCCAGTTAGACAGAGAGTAGAGGTCTGGATTGGGTCAGGAGTCTGCACTGAAGATGGATAACCCTGTTTAACACTTGATTTCAAGGGCAAGGAGGAGTGGTATGGTGTTACTGCCTTTGTGTGGGGTGTGGAATGACATTAGTGTCTAGATTGCCAGACCCAGAGAGGAAGAGGTTGTCACATGGGGGTGGTGAGTGTGAAACTCCCCCTGAGACAGGTGGGCAGAAATCACCTCCTGGCCACCTACCTCATAAAAGGGACTGTTGCATCACTCGCCTATGCTGTCAGCTAAAGGTGCTCAGAAGGCACAAAGTGCTGATACATCTAAAACCCACAAATTCCACACCCAGGGAGTAAAATAATGTTTGGAGGGAACAAACCAAATAATGATTAGGACACCTTTCTGCTAAGGAAAATTAGGGAGCAGTGTATTCCCAAAGGAAGAGCAGTGGTGGTGGTCCAATCCCAGTGCAAATTACAAACAGGATCACCACCCACAGAGAATTTTTTTTTTTTTTTCGGGCGGCCCTATGCCGCTTGTGGAAGCATGGTTCCCTGAACAGCGATTGAACCCGTGCCCTTCTAGTGAAAGCACGGAGTCCTAACCACTGGACGGTCATGGAAGTCTGTACAGAGAATTTTTCCATAAGTACTAACATAAGACTGAGTAAAAGCTGGTCTTGTAATTATCACCATAGCCTAGGATTTCCAAATAACTACAGTCGAAAAACATTCTTCCCCAATAAAGTCTTTTGTTAGTCCAAATTCTACAAGTTTCTCACGGTTTAAAAGAAAGAGTATGAAATATTTAATTTGGTGTTACCCTTCATTTTGAAATGTTTTAAAAGGTCCAAGGAATAGTCAATCAAATATGGAGATACATAAGGCAGTCTCTGACCATAAGTATCCTGCGTGCCTTCACAAAACTTTTGAGAAACAACTAAAACACAGAGTTTCGCCATGGGCATCAAAAGAGTTGAGTTCAAATTTTAACTCAGTGATATGTTATCTTTGATCTGGACTGCAGCTCCCTAATTAAATCTTTGTGGCACTCTACCTCCTGGGAGACCCCATTGATGATTCCCAGTCAGTCACTGAATGTGATTTAAAATCAATCATAGTGAAAGACCCCCTGGCTGTGCTGTCCTTTCTTTATTCTTTGCTTTTTTTCAGTTCTTTTTTTCTAAATTCATTTATTTTGATTTGAGGCCAATTACGTTACAATATCGTAGTGGTTTTTGCCATACATTGACATGAATTAGCCATGGGTGTCCATGGGGTCCACATCCTGAACCTCCCCTCGCACCTCCCTCCCCATCCCATCCCTCAGGGTCATCCCAGTGCACCAGCCCTGAGCACCTAGTCTCATGCATCAAACCTGCACTGGTGATCTGTTTCACATATAATAATATACATGTTTCAATGCTATTCTCTCAAATCACCCTGCCCTCGCCTTCTCCCACGGAGTCCAAAAGACTGTTCTATACATCTGTGTCTCTTTTGCTTTCTCGCATATAGGGTCATCATTGCCATCTTTCTCAATTCCATGTATACGTGTTAGTGTAGTGTATTGGTGTTTTTCTTTCTGACTTCCTTCACTCTGTATAATAGGCTCCAGGTTCATCCACCTCATTAGAACTGATTCAAACGGATTCTTTTTAATGGCTGAGTAATATTCCATTGTGTATATGTACAAGAGCTTTCTTATCCTTGAGTCAGCTGATGGCCTTAGTGAGGGCTATGGAGTGCTACAACATTTAGTCCCCAGTGTATTCCCTGGGCCCTCCAGCTCACCCACTGGCCCAAGTCTGCGTGAGCTCCAGGGCCTCCAGAAGAAGGCCTGAATCTGCCTCTTATCTCTGTCTCCTCCTGATGACCAGCACACCACCCTGGACTTAATCACATTCGCAGTGGCCCCCTCATTGATAGTAAGTGACCTGTGGGCAGGGCCCACTGTGGTGCTGACCATCAGCTAAGCAGGACAACTAAGGGTCACTCATTGACAGTTGGCTGCTTGTGAATGTGGCCCTCTGAGGCACCAAGCAATGTTTGAGCAACACCTGTTGCCTAGGGGCGGGGTGGGTTGAAATGAAGCACACCATTGGCTACCTGTTAAGGGCTGTACTCATCCTGCTCTGTTACACTGTAAAGAGAATAAGAATCCCTGTGAATTTAAGGTTTGTCAAAGTAGTTTTCAGGGTGGGCTGGACTTCACATTCTGGTTGGCTTTGAACTACTTACACGATATGCTGAGCATGTGATCAAGTGGCAGCTGTTGGAGGGGCATAGAGATGACAGCACTGGTTACAGGTATGCCTGGGAATATAATGAAAAGTATGATATGCAAAAGTTGAATAATTATGTGAAATCAAAATCTGAGGTTGGAAATGAGTCAATCACAAAGATTCCAGCACACTGGACCCAAAGTGTCCTTATGTAACAGAGCACAGCCCTTCGCAGGTAGCCATTGCTGTGCCTTATTACTCTGCATCCTGTTACTAGGCAACAGGAGTAGCTCAGCCATTGGTCCGTGCCTCACTGGCCCCACCCACAAGCAGCCAACTATCACTGAGCTACCTATAGGTACTTGTCCTGCTCAGCTATTGGTCAGCACTGCAATGGGCCCTACCTACTGATAACTGTCAAGGAGGGATAACTGGGGAAATGATTTAGTCAAGACTCCGTCGTACACTGGTGAACTGACTTTTGACTTTGAGCACCTTCCTTAAAAAAAAAATAATAATAATAATAATAAACAGGAATATATTTCCGGTAGATGGGGCAAGTTGAGTTTCCTTGCTCAATATGAGAGTTGAAGTATCCCAAAAAAATTTAGTGGAGGAGACATTTAAAACTGTCTTTGTTCTGATGTGTAATCTTATGTAGACTGTGTATTAAACTTTGGGCAACAGACTGAGCATTCACCAAGTCTGGGGGTCGTTAAAGCTCATCGCAGTAGATAAAACACCCAACGTGTTCTTTATTAGCTTTTTCCACCTCAAGTGCTTGCTCTTAAGTTCCTTAAGGCCCTCAGGAACCCCCAAGAGGCAGAAGGTGGTCTAGAGATGAAGCGATTACTCTGAAAGGCTGAAGTGGGACAGAAAGGGTTTGGCAGATCTTTATAGAGGGATGAAGGAGGCAGGAGTGTTGAAGTGGCACATATAAGTCAAAGGATAAAGGGAACTGAAAGGAAGTTTGAAGCTCATGAGGAGAAACACCGTGCCCCTGAATCACCACTCCCCAGAATCAGACACACAGAGGTGTCAGCAGTGGAAAAGTTATAGAATGGCCTCCCTCAGCATCCACTCGCCCATGTTGATGGGCACAGTGGTACATTGTGATGTCTAAGCCCCCCAAGATGCTATTGGCTGGGGTGGTGCCTCACTGACCAATCAGATTGAAGGGTGTGGCTCCTCATTGTCCTGAAAGGGTATAAATAGGGAGCTCAGAGGCAGAGGTTCTAGGTTAGGCCACTTCTTGGCATCATCATGACTAAGGTAACCAGGAAGCCACGGCAGTCCAGAAGAGTTCCAATGCGGTTTGCTTCCAGGATGAACGGAAAAAAGAAGACCCTTTGTCAACGGAGGTACAGAGGCAGTGTGAAAGTAAGATGATTCCAACTGAGCTGCCCATGTTCTCCATTGACTTTGCTGCCCAAAACCTCTACACAGCCCTTGCCTGGCACAAAGCCCTCATTGGCCCACATCCCTTTTTCATGAAATCTCCTTTCCAACGCCGCTTTTTTCTTTCCTAAAAACTCATACCCTTGTCGTGTCTTTCCAGGCACGAAAAATGACCATGAGGGTCAGAAGACCTCTACAAGGAACCTTGAGAAAGAAAATCCGATCATATGCCACTCAGTCGAAGAAGGTGAAGAAAACAAGAACACCAAACTGTTTTTTCCGTTCCTGTGCACGTAAGAAACTGAATCAAAGCCGTAAAAGGTCCCAACGTATGAGGCGGAATCAAAGAAGGAGGCAGAATCCAAAGAGAAGATAAGCCCAGCCGCCCCAGAATAAGAGACCCTGGAGCAGTCCAACCTGGGCAGCCAGTAACTGAATCGAAAAGGTCAGACAGTTTAGAACTGGGTCTCCAGAGGTCTGCTTTGTTAGAAATGGCCAACCAAGAAAAGACTCTCACACTAACATCATCAAGTGATGGCTGCAATTACAATAAACATCAAATGGTAAAAAGATGATATTTGTGTGTGTGTGTGTGAATTTTCTGATGGAAGGGAGGGAACGAAGAGAAGAGGCGGGCACTGGAGATGGGAGAGATATGGGGTCCCGAGAGGTTGGGGAACAGACCCTCCGGTCCCCAGTTAGACAGAGAGTAGAGGTCTGGATTGGGTCAGGAGTCTGCACTGAAGATGGATAACCCTGTTTAACACTTGATTTCAAGGGCAAGGAGGAGTGGTATGGTGTTACTGCCTTTGTGTGGGGTGTGGAATGACATTAGTGTCTAGATTGCCAGACCCAGAGAGGAAGAGGTTGTCACATGGGGGTGGTGAGTGTGAAACTCCCCCTGAGACAGGTGGGCAGAAATCACCTCCTGGCCACCTACCTCATAAAAGGGACTGTTGCATCACTCGCCTATGCTGTCAGCTAAAGGTGCTCAGAAGGCACAAAGTGCTGATACATCTAAAACCCACAAATTCCACACCCAGGGAGTAAAATAATGTTTGGAGGGAACAAACCAAATAATGATTAGGACACCTTTCTGCTAAGGAAAATTAGGGAGCAGTGTATTCCCAAAGGAAGAGCAGTGGTGGTGGTCCAATCCCAGTGCAAATTACAAACAGGATCACCACCCACAGAGAATTTTTTTTTTTTTTTCGGGCGGCCCTATGCCGCTTGTGGAAGCATGGTTCCCTGAACAGCGATTGAACCCGTGCCCTTCTAGTGAAAGCACGGAGTCCTAACCACTGGACGGTCATGGAAGTCTGTACAGAGAATTTTTCCATAAGTACTAACATAAGACTGAGTAAAAGCTGGTCTTGTAATTATCACCATAGCCTAGGATTTCCAAATAACTACAGTCGAAAAACATTCTTCCCCAATAAAGTCTTTTGTTAGTCCAAATTCTACAAGTTTCTCACGGTTTAAAAGAAAGAGTATGAAATATTTAATTTGGTGTTACCCTTCATTTTGAAATGTTTTAAAAGGTCCAAGGAATAGTCAATCAAATATGGAGATACATAAGGCAGTCTCTGACCATAAGTATCCTGCGTGCCTTCACAAAACTTTTGAGAAACAACTAAAACACAGAGTTTCGCCATGGGCATCAAAAGAGTTGAGTTCAAATTTTAACTCAGTGATATGTTATCTTTGATCTGGACTGCAGCTCCCTAATTAAATCTTTGTGGCACTCTACCTCCTGGGAGACCCCATTGATGATTCCCAGTCAGTCACTGAATGTGATTTAAAATCAATCATAGTGAAAGACCCCCTGGCTGTGCTGTCCTTTCTTTATTCTTTGCTTTTTTTCAGTTCTTTTTTTCTAAATTCATTTATTTTGATTTGAGGCCAATTACGTTACAATATCGTAGTGGTTTTTGCCATACATTGACATGAATTAGCCATGGGTGTCCATGGGGTCCACATCCTGAACCTCCCCTCGCACCTCCCTCCCCATCCCATCCCTCAGGGTCATCCCAGTGCACCAGCCCTGAGCACCTAGTCTCATGCATCAAACCTGCACTGGTGATCTGTTTCACATATAATAATATACATGTTTCAATGCTATTCTCTCAAATCACCCTGCCCTCGCCTTCTCCCACGGAGTCCAAAAGACTGTTCTATACATCTGTGTCTCTTTTGCTTTCTCGCATATAGGGTCATCATTGCCATCTTTCTCAATTCCATGTATACGTGTTAGTGTAGTGTATTGGTGTTTTTCTTTCTGACTTCCTTCACTCTGTATAATAGGCTCCAGGTTCATCCACCTCATTAGAACTGATTCAAACGGATACTTTTTAATGGATGAGTAATATTCCATTGTGTATATGTACAACAGCTTTCTTATCCTTGAGTCAGCTGATGGCCTTAGTGAGGGCTATGGAGTGCTACAACATTTAGTCCCCAGTGTATTCCCTGGGCCCTCCAGCTCACCCACTGGCCCAAGTCTGCGTGAGCTCCAGGGCCTCCAGAAGAAGGCCTGAATCTGCCTCTTATCTCTGTCTCCTCCTGATGACCAGCACACCACCCTGGACTTAATCACATTCGCAGTGGCCCCCTCATTGATAGTAAGTGACCTGTGGGCAGGGCCCACTGTGGTGCTGACCATCAGCTAAGCAGGACAACTAAGGGTCACTCATTGACAGTTGGCTGCTTGTGAATGTGGCCCTCTGAGGCACCAAGCAATGTTTGAGCAACACCTGTTGCCTAGGGGCAGGGTGGGTTGAAATGAAGCACACCATTGGCTACCTGTTAAGGGCTGTGCTCATCCTGCTCTATTACACTGTCAAGAGAATAAGAATCCCTGTGAATTTAAGGTTTGTCAAAATAGTTTTCAGTGTGGGCTGGACTTCACATTCTGGTTGGCTTTGAACTACTTACACGATATGCTGAGCATGTGATCAAGTGGCAGCTGTTGGAGGGGCATAGAGATGACAGCACTGGTGACAGGTATGCCTGGGAATATAATGAAAAGTATGATATGCAAAAGTTAAATAATTATGTGAAATCAAAATCTGAGGTTGGAAATGAGTCAATCACAAAGATTCCAGCACACTGGACCCAAAGTGTCCTTATGTAACAGAGCACAGCCCTTCGCAGGTAGCCATTGCTGTGCCTTATTACTCTGCATCCTGTTACTAGGCAACAGGAGTAGCTCAGCCATTGGTCCGTGCCTCACTGGCCCCACCCACAAGCAGCCAACTATCACTGAGCTACCTATAGGTACTTGTCCTGCTCAGCTATTGGTCAGCACTGCAATGGGCCCTACCTACTGATAACTGTCAAGGAGGGATAACTGGGGAAATGATTTAGTCAAGACTCAGTCGTACACTGGTGAACTGACTTTTGACTTTGAGCACCTTCCTTAAAAAAAAAAAATAATAATAATAATAATAAACAGGAATGTATTTCCGGTAGATGGGGCAAGTTGAGTTTCCTTGCTCAATATGAGAGTTGAAGTATCCCAAAAAAATTTAGTGGAGGAGACATTTAAAACTGTCTTTGTTCTGATGTGTAATCTTATGTAGACTGTGTATTAAACTTTGGGCAACAGACTGAGCATTCACCAAGTCTGGGGGTCGTTAAAGCTCATCGCAGTAGATAAAACACCCAACGTGTTCTTTATTAGCTTTTTCCACCTCAAGTGCTTGCTCTTAAGTTCCTTAAGGCCCTCAGGAACCCCCAAGAGGCAGAAGGTGGTCTAGAGATGAAGTGATTACTCTGAAAGGCTGAAGTGGGACAGAAAGGGTTTGGCAGATCCTTATAGAGGGATGAAGGAGGCAGGAGTGTTGAAGTGGCACATATAAGTCAAAGGATAAAGGGAACTGAAAGGAAGTTTGAAGCTCATGAGGAGAAACACCGTGCCCCTGAATCACCACTCCCCAGAATCAGACACACAGAGGTGTCAGCAGTGGAAAAGTTATAGAATGGCCTCCCTCAGCATCCACTCGCCCATGTTGATGGGCACAGTGGTACATTGTGATGTCTAAGCCCCCCAAGATGCTATTGGCTGGGGTGGTGCCTCACTGACCAATCAGATTGAAGGGTGTGGCTCCTCATTGTCCTGAAAGGGTATAAATAGGGAGCTCAGAGGCAGAGGTTCTAGGTTAGGCCACTTCTTGGCATCATCATGACTAAGGTAACCAGGAAGCCACGGCAGTCCAGAAGAGTTCCAATGCGGTTTGCTTCCAGGATGAACGGAAAAAAGAAGACCCTTTGTCAACGGAGGTACAGAGGCAGTGTGAAAGTAAGATGATTCCAACTGAGCTGCCCATGTTCTCCATTGACTTTGCTGCCCAAAACCTCTACACAGCCCTTGCCTGGCACAAAAGCCCTCATTGGCCCACATCCCTTTTTCATGAAATCTCCCTTCCAACGCCCCTTTTTCCTTTCCTAAAAACTCATACCCTTGTCGTGTCTTTCCAGGCCCGAAAAATGACCATGAGGGTCAGAAGACCTCTACAAGGAACCTTGAGAAAGAAAATCCGATCATATGCCACTCAGTCGAAGAAGGTGAAGAAAACAAGAACACCAAACTGTTTTTTCCGTTCCTGTGCACGTAAGAAACTGAATCAAAGCCGTAAAAGGTCCCAACGTATGAGGCGGAATCAAAGAAGGAGGCAGAATCCAAAGAGAAGATAAGCCCAGCCGCCCCAGAATAAGAGACCCTGGAGCAGTCCAACCTGGGCAGCCAGTAACTGAATCGAAAAGGTCAGACAGTTTAGAACTGGGTCTCCAGAGGTCTGCTTTGTTAGAAATGGCCAACCAAGAAAAGACTCTCACACTAACATCATCAAGTGATGGCTGCAATTACAATAAACATCAAATGGTAAAAAGATGATATTTGTGTGTGTGTGTGAATTTTCTGATGGAAGGGAGGGAACGAAGAGAAGAGGCGGGCACTGGAGATGGGAGGGATATGGGGTCCCGAGAGGTTGGGGAACAGACCCTCGGGTCCCCAGTTAGCCAGAGAGTAGAGGTCTGGATTGGGTCAGGAGTCTGCACTGAAGATGGATAACCCTGCTTAACACTTGATTTCAAGGGCAAGGAGGAGTGGTATGGTGTTACTGCCTTTGTGTGGGGTGTGGAATGACATTAGGGTCTAGATTGCCAGACCCAGAGAGGAAGAGGTTGTCACATGGGGGTGGTGAGTGTGAAACTCCCCCTGAGACAGGTGGGCAGAAATCACCTCCTGGCCACCTACCTCATAAAAGGGACTGTTGCATCACTCGCCTATGCTGTCAGCTAAAGGTGCTCAGAAGGCACAAAGTGCTGATACATCTAAAACCCACAAATTCCACACCCAGGGAGTAAAATAATGTTTGGAGGGAACAAACCAAATAATGATTAGGACACCTTTCTGCTAAGGAAAATTAGGGAGCAGTGTATTCCCAAAGGAAGAGCAGTGGTGGTGGTCCAATCCCAGTGCAAATTACAAACAGGATCACCACCCACAGAGAATTTTTTTTTTTTTTTTCGGGCGGCCCTATGCCGCTTGTGGAAGCATGGTTCCCTGAACAGCGATTGAACCCGTGCCCTTCTAGTGAAAGCACGGAGTCCTAACCACTGGACGGTCATGGAAGTCTGTACAGAGAATTTTTCCATAAGTACTAACATAAGACTGAGGAAAAGCTGGTCTTGTAATTATCACCATAGCCTAGGATTTCCAAATAACTACAGTCGAAAAACATTCTTGCCCAATAAAGTCTTTTGTTAGTCCAAATTCTACAAGTTTCTCAAGGTTTAAAAGAAAGAGTATGAAATATTTAATTTGGTGTTACCCTTCATTTTGAAATGTTTTAAAAGGTCCAAGGAATAGTCAATCAAATATGGAGATACATAAGGCAGTCTCTGACCATAAGTATCCTGCGTGCCTTCACAAAACTTTTGAGAAACAACTAAAACACAGAGTTTCGCCGTGGGCATCAAAAGAGTTGAGTTCAAATTTTAACTCAGTGATATGTTATCTTTGATCTGGACTGCAGCTCCCTAATTAAATCTTTCTGGCACTCTACCTCCTGGGAGACCCCATTGATGATTCCCAGTCAGTCACTGAATGTGATTTAAAATCAATCAAAGTGAAAGACCCCCTGGCTGTGCTGTCCTTTCTTTATTCTTTGCTTTTTTTCAGTTCTTTTTTTCTAAATTCATTTATTTTGATTTGAGGCCAATTACGTTACAATATCGTAGTGGTTTTTGCCATACATTGACATGAATCAGCCATGGGTGTCCATGGGGTCCACATCCTGAACCTCCCCTCGCACCTCCCTCCCCATCCCATCCCTCAGGGTCATCCCAGTGCACCAGCCCTGAGCACCTAGTCTCATGCATCAAACCTGCACTGGTGATCTGTTTCACATATAATAATATACATGTTTCAATGCTATTCTCTCAAATCACCCTGCCCTCGCCTTCTCCCACGGAGTCCAAAAGACTGTTCTATACATCTGTGTCTCTTTTGCTTTCTCGCATATAGGGTCATCATTGCCATCTTTCTCAATTCCATGTACACGTGTTAGTGTAGTGTATTGGTGTTTTTCTTTCTGACTTCCTTCACTCTGTATAATAGGCTCCAGGTTCATCCACCTCATTAGAACTGATTCAAACGGATTCTTTTTAATGGATGAGTAATATTCCATTGTGTATATGTACAACAGCTTTCTTATCCTTGAGTCAGCTGATGGCCTTAGTGAGGGCTATGGAGTGCTACAACATTTAGTCCCCAGTGTATTCCCTGGGCCCTCCAGCTCACCCACTGGCCCAAGTCTGCGTGAGCTCCAGGGCCTCCAGAAGAAGGCCTGAATCTGCCTCTTATCTCTGTCTCCTCCTGATGACCAGCACACCAGCCTGGACTTAATCACATTCGCAATGGCCCCCTCATTGATAGTAAATAACCTGTGGGCAGGGCCCACTGTGGTGCTGACCATCAGCTAAGCAGGACAACTAAGGGTCACTCATTGACAGTTGGCTGCTTGTGAATGTGGCCCTCTGAGGCACCAAGCAATGTTTGAGCAACACCTGTTGCCTAGGGGCAGGGTGGGTTGAAATGAAGCACACCATTGGCTACCTGTTAAGGGCTGTGCTCATCCTGCTCTGTTACACTGTAAAGAGAATAAGAATCCCTGTGAATTTAAGGTTTGTCAAAGTAGTTTTCAGGGTGGGCTGGACTTCACATTCTGGTTGGCTTTGAACTACTTACACGATATGCTGAGCATGTGATCAAGTGGCAGCTGTTGGAGGGGCATAGAGATGACAGCACTGGTGACAGGTATGCCTGGGAATATAATGAAAAGTATGATATGCAAAAGTTGAATAATTATGTGAAATCAAAATCTGAGGTTGGAAATGAGTCAATCACAAAGATTCCAGCACACTGGACCCAAAGTGTCCTTATGTAACAGAGCACAGCCCTTCGCAGGTAGCCATTGCTGTGCCTTATTACTCTGCATCCTGTTACTAGGCAACAGGAGTAGCTCAGCCATTGGTCCGTGCCTCACTGGCCCCACCCACAAGCAGCCAACTATCACTGAGCTACCTATAGGTACTTGTCCTGCTCAGCTATTGGTCAGCACTGCAATGGGCCCTACCTACTGATAACTGGCAAGGAGGGATAACTGGGGAAATGATTTAGTCAAGACTCAGTCGTACACTGGTGAACTGACTTTTGACTTTGAGCACCTTCCTTAAAAAAAAAAAAATAATAATAATAATAATAATAAACAGGAATGTATTTCCGGTAGATGGGGCAAGTTGAGTTTCCTTGCTCAATATGAGAGTTGAAGTATCCCAAAAAAATTTAGTGGAGGAGACATTTAAAACTGTCTTTGTTCTGATGTGTAATCTTATGTAGACTGTGTATTAAACTTTGGGCAACAGACTGAGCATTCACCAAGTCTGGGGGTCGTTAAAGCTCATCGCAGTAGATAAAACACCCAACGTGTTCTTTATTAGCTTTTTCCACCTCAAGTGCTTGCTCTTAAGTTCCTTAAGGCCCTCAGGAACCCCCAAGAGGCAGAAGGTGGTCTAGAGATGAAGTGATTACTCTGAAAGGCTGAAGTGGGACAGAAAGGGTTTGGCAGATCCTTATAGAGGGATGAAGGAGGCAGGAGTGTTGAAGTGGCACATATAAGTCAAAGGATAAAGGGAACTGAAAGGAAGTTTGAAGCTCATGAGGAGAAACACCGTGCCCCTGAATCACCACTCCCCAGAATCAGACACACAGAGGTGTCAGCAGTGGAAAAGTTATAGAATGGCCTCCCTCAGCATCCACTCGCCCATGTTGATGGGCACAGTGGTACATTGTGATGTCTAAGCCCCCCAAGATGCTATTGGCTGGAGTGGTGCCTCACTGACCAATCAGATTGAAGGGTGTGGCTCCTCATTGTCCTGAAAGGGTATAAATAGGGAGCTCAGAGGCAGAGGTTCTAGGTTAGGCCACTTCTTGGCATCATCATGACTAAGGTAACCAGGAAGCCACGGCAGTCCAGAAGAGTTCCAATGCGGTTTGCTTCCAGGATGAACGGAAAAAAGAAGACCCTTTGTCAACGGAGGTACAGAGGCAGTGTGAAAGTAAGATGATTCCAACTGAGCTGCCCATGTTCTCCATTGACTTTGCTGCCCAAAACCTCTACACAGCCCTTGCCTGGCACAAAAGCCCTCATTGGCCCACATCCCTTTTTCATGAAATCTCCCTTCCAACGCCCCTTTTTCCTTTCCTAAAAACTCATACCCTTGTCGTGTCTTTCCAGGCCCGAAAAATGACCATGAGGGTCAGAAGACCTCTACAAGGAACCTTGAGAAAGAAAATCCGATCATATGCCACTCAGTCGAAGAAGGTGAAGAAAACAAGAACACCAAACTGTTTTTTCCGTTCCTGTGCACGTAAGAAACTGAATCAAAGCCGTAAAAGGTCCCAACGTATGAGGCGGAATCAAAGAAGGAGGCAGAATCCAAAGAGAAGATAAGCCCAGCCGCCCCAGAATAAGAGACCCTGGAGCAGTCCAACCTGGGCAGCCAGTAACTGAATCGAAAAGGTCAGACAGTTTAGAACTGGGTCTCCAGAGGTCTGCTTTGTTAGAAATGGCCAACCAAGAAAAGACTCTCACACTAACATCATCAAGTGATGGCTGCAATTACAATAAACATCAAATGGTAAAAAGATGATATTTGTGTGTGTGTGTGAATTTTCTGATGGAAGGGAGGGAACGAAGAGAAGAGGCGGGCACTGGAGATGGGAGGGATATGGGGTCCCGAGAGGTTGGGGAACAGACCCTCGGGTCCCCAGTTAGCCAGAGAGTAGAGGTCTGGATTGGGTCAGGAGTCTGCACTGAAGATGGATAACCCTGCTTAACACTTGATTTCAAGGGCAAGGAGGAGTGGTATGGTGTTACTGCCTTTGTTTGGGGTGTGGAATGACATTAGGGTCTAGATTGCCAGACCCAGAGAGGAAGAGGTTGTCACATGGGGGTGGTGAGTGTGAAACTCCCCCTGAGACAGGTGGGCAGAAATCACCTCCTGGCCACCTACCTCATAAAAGGGACTGTTGCATCACTCGCCTATGCTGTCAGCTAAAGGTGCTCAGAAGGCACAAAGTGCTGATACATCTAAAACCCACAAATTCCACACCCAGGGAGTAAAATAATGTTTGGAGGGAACAAACCAAATAATGATTAGGACACCTTTCTGCTAAGGAAAATTAGGGAGCAGTGTATTCCCAAAGGAAGAGCAGTGGTGGTGGTCCAATCCCAGTGCAAATTACAAACAGGATCACCACCCACAGAGAATTTTTTTTTTTTTTTTCGGGCGGCCCTATGCCGCTTGTGGAAGCATGGTTCCCTGAACAGCGATTGAACCCGTGCCCTTCTAGTGAAAGCACGGAGTCCTAACCACTGGACGGTCATGGAAGTCTGTACAGAGAATTTTTCCATAAGTACTAACATAAGACTGAGGAAAAGCTGGTCTTGTAATTATCACCATAGCCTAGGATTTCCAAATAACTACAGTCGAAAAACATTCTTGCCCAATAAAGTCTTTTGTTAGTCCAAATTCTACAAGTTTCTCACGGTTTAAAAGAAAGAGTATGAAATATTTAATTTGGTGTTACCCTTCATTTTGAAATGTTTTAAAAGGTCCAAGGAATAGTCAATCAAATATGGAGATACATAAGGCAGTCTCTGACCATAAGTATCCTGCGTGCCTTCACAAAACTTTTGAGAAACAACTAAAACACAGAGTTTCGCCGTGGGCATCAAAAGAGTTGAGTTCAAATTTTAACTCAGTGATATGTTATCTTTGATCTGGACTGCAGCTCCCTAATTAAATCTTTCTGGCACTCTACCTCCTGGGAGACCCCACTGATGATTCCCAGTCAGTCACTGAATGTGATTTAAAATCAATCAAAGTGAAAGACCCCCTGGCTGTGCTGTCCTTTCTTTATTCTTTGCTTTTTTTCAGTTCTTTTTTTCTAAATTCATTTATTTTGATTTGAGGCCAATTACGTTACAATATCGTAGTGGTTTTTGCCATACATTGACATGAATCAGCCATGGGTGTCCATGGGGTCCACATCCTGAACCTCCCCTCGCACCTCCCTCCCCATCCCATCCCTCAGGGTCATCCCAGTGCACCAGCCCTGAGCACCTAGTCTCATGCATCAAACCTGCACTGGTGATCTGTTTCACATATAATAATATACATGTTTCCATGCTATTCTCTCAAATCACCCTGCCCTCGCCTTCTCCCACGGAGTCCAAAAGACTGTTCTATACATCTGTGTCTCTTTTGCTTTCTCGCATATAGGGTCATCATTGCCATCTTTCTGAATTCCATGTACACGTGTTAGTGTAGTGTATTGGTGTTTTTCTTTCTGACTTCCTTCACTCTGTATAATAGGCTCCAGGTTCATCCACCTCATTAGAACTGATTCAAACGGATTCTTTTTAATGGATGAGTAATATTCCATTGTGTATATGTACAACAGCTTTCTTATCCTTGAGTCAGCTGATGGCCTTAGTGAGGGCTATGGAGTGCTACAACATTTAGTCCCCAGTGTATTCCCTGGGCCCTCCAGCTCACCCACTGGCCCAAGTCTGCGTGAGCTCCAGGGCCTCCAGAAGAAGGCCTGAATCTGCCTCTTATCTCTGTCTCCTCCTGATGACCAGCACACCAGCCTGGACTTAATCACATTCGCAATGGCCCCCTCATTGATAGTAAATAACCTGTGGGCAGGGCCCACTGTGGTGCTGACCATCAGCTAAGCAGGACAACTAAGGGTCACTCATTGACAGTTGGCTGCTTGTGAATGTGGCCCTCTGAGGCACCAAGCAATGTTTGAGCAACACCTGTTGCCTAGGGGCAGGGTGGGTTGAAATGAAGCACACCATTGGCTACCTGTTAAGGGCTGCGCTCATCCTGCTCTGTTACACTGTAAAGAGAATAAGAATCCCTGTGAATTTAAGGTTTGTCAAAGTAGTTTTCAGGGTGGGCTGGACTTCACATTCTGGTTGGCTTTGAACTACTTACACGATATGCTGAGCATGTGATCAAGTGGCAGCTGTTGGAGGGGCATAGAGATGACAGCACTGGTGACAGGTATGCCTGGGAATATAATGAAAAGTATGATATGCAAAAGTTGAATAATTATGTGAAATCAAAATCTGAGGTTGAAAATGAGTCAATCACAAAGATTCCAGCACACTCTACCCAAAGTGTCCTTATGTAACAGAGCACAGCCCTTCGCAGTTAGCCATTGCTGTGCCTTATTACTCTGCATCCTGTTACTAGGCAACAGGAGTAGCTCAGCCATTGGTCCGTGCCTCACTGGCCCCACCCACAAGCAGCCAACTATCACTGAGCTACCTATAGGTACTTGTCCTGCTCAGCTATTGGTCAGCACTGCAATGGGCCCTACCTACTGATAACTGTCAAGGACGGATAACTGGGGAAATGATTTAGTCAAGACTCAGTCGTACACTGGTGAACTGACTTTTGACTTTGAGCACCTTCTTTAAAAAAAAAAAAAATAATAATAATAATAATAAACAGGAATGTATTTCCGGTAGTTGGGGCAAGTTGAGTTTCCTTGTTCAATATGAGAGTTGAAGTATCCCAAAAAAATTTAGTGGAGGAGACATTTAAAACTGTCTTTGTTCTGATGTGTAATCTTATGTAGACTGTGTATTAAACTTTGGGCAACAGACTGAGCATTCACCAAGTCTGGGGGTCGTTAAAGCTCATCGCAGTAGATAAAACACCCAACGTGTTCTTTATTAGCTTTTTCCACCTCAAGTGCTTGCTCTTAAGTTCCTTAAGGCCCTCAGGAACCCCCAAGAGGCAGAAGGTGGTCTAGAGATGAAGTGATTACTCTGAAAGGCTGAAGTGGGACAGAAAGGGTTTGGCAGATCTTTATAGAGGGATGAAGGAGGCAGGAGTGTTGAAGTGGCACATATAAGTCAAAGGATAAAGGGAACTGAAAGGAAGTTTGAAGCTCATGAGGAGAAACACCGTGCCCCTGAATCACCACTCCCCAGAATCAGACACACAGAGGTGTCAGCAGTGGAAAAGTTATAGAATGGCCTCCCTCAGCATCCACTCGCCCATGTTGATGGGCACAGTGGTACATTGTGATGTCTAAGCCCCCCAAGATGCTATTGGCTGGGGTGGTGCCTCACTGACCAATCAGATTGAAGGGTGTGGCTCCTCATTGTCCTGAAAGGGTATAAATAGGGAGCTCAGAGGCAGAGGTTCTAGGTTAGGCCACTTCTTGGCATCATCATGACTAAGGTAACCAGGAAGCCACGGCAGTCCAGAAGAGTTCCAATGCGGTTTGCTTCCAGGATGAACGGAAAAAAGAAGACCCTTTGTCAACGGAGGTACAGAGGCAGTGTGAAAGTAAGATGATTCCAACTGAGCTGCCCATGTTCTCCATTGACTTTGCTGCCCAAAACCTCTACACAGCCCTTGCTTGGCACAAAAGCCCTCATTGGCCCACATCCCTTTTTCATGAAATCTCCCTTCCAACGCCGCTTTTTTCTTTCCTAAAAACTAATACCCTTGTCGTGTCTTGCCAGGCACAAAATATGACCATGAGGGTCAGAAGACCTTTACAAGGAACCTTGAGAAAGAAAATCCGATCATATGCCACTCAGTCGAAGAAGGTGAAGAAAACAAGAACACCAAACTGTTTTTTCCGCTCCTGTGCACGTAAGAAACTGAATCAAAGCCGTAAAAGGTCCCAACGTATGAGGCGGAATCAAAGAAGGAGGCAGAATCCAAAGAGAAGATAAGCCCAGCCGCCCCAGAATAAGAGACCCTGGAGCAGTCCAACCTGGGCAGCCAGTAACTGAATCGAAAAGGTCAGACAGTTTAGAACTGGGTCTCCAGAGGTCTGCTTTGTTAGAAATGGCCAACCAAGAAAAGACTCTCACACTAACATCATCAAGTGATGGCTGCAATTACAATAAACATCAAATGGTAAAAAGATGATATTTGTGTGTGTGTGTGAATTTTCTGATGGAAGGGAGGGAACGAAGAGAAGAGGCGGGCACTGGAGATGGGAGGGATATGGGGTCCCGAGAGGTTGGGGAACAGACCCTCGGGTCCCCAGTTAGCCAGAGAGTAGAGGTCTGGATTGGGTCAGGAGTCTGCACTGAAGATGGATAACCCTGCTTAACACTTGATTTCAAGGGCAAGGAGGAGTGGTATGGTGTTACTGCCTTTGTTTGGGGTGTGGAATGACATTAGGGTCTAGATTGCCAGACCCAGAGAGGAAGAGGTTGTCACATGGGGGTGGTGAGTGTGAAACTCCCCCTGAGACAGGTGGGCAGAAATCACCTCCTGGCCACCTACCTCATAAAAGGGACTGTTGCATAACTCGCCTATGCTGTCAGCTAAAGGTGCTCAGAAGGCACAAAGTGCTGATACATCTAAAACCCACAAATTCCACACCCAGGGAGTAAAATAATGTTTGGAGGGAACAAACCAAATAATGATTAGGACACCTTTCTGCTAAGGAAAATTAGGGAGCAGTGTATTCCCAAAGGAAGAGCAGGGGTGGTGGCCCAATCCCAGTGCAAATTACAAACAGGATCACCACCCACAGAGAAATTTTTTTTTTTTTTCGGGCGGCCCTATGCCGCTTGTGGAAGCATGGTTCCCTGAACAGCGATTGAACCCGTGCCCTTCTAGTGAAAGCACGGAGTCCTAACCACTGGACGGTCATGGAAGTCTGTACAGAGAATTTTTCCATAAGTACTAACATAAGACTGAGTAAAAGCTGGTCTTGTAATTATCACCATAGCCTAGGATTTCCAAATAACTACAGTCGAAAAACATTCTTGCCCAATAAAGTCTTTTGTTAGTCCAAATTCTACAAGTTTCTCACGGTTTAAAAGAAAGAGTATGAAATATTTAATTTGGTGTTACCCTTCATTTTGAAATGTTTTAAAAGGTCCGAGGAATAGTCAATCAAATATGGAGATACATAAGGCAGTCTCTGACCATAAGTATCCTGCGTGCCTTCACAAAACTTTTGAGAAACAACTAAAACACAGAGTTTCGCCGTGGGCATCAAAAGAGTTGAGTTCAAATTTTAACTCAGTGATATGTTATCTTTGATCTGGACTGCAGCTCCCTAATTAAATCTTTCTGGCACTCTACCTCCTGGGAGACCCCATTGATGATTCCCAGTCAGTCACTGAATGTGATTTAAAATCAATCAAAGTGAAAGACCCCCTGGCTGTGCTGTCCTTTTTTATTCTTTGCTTTTTTTCAGTTCTTTTTTTCTAAATTCATTTATTTTGATTTGAGGCCAATTACGTTACAATATCGTAGTGGTTTTTGCCATACATTGACATGAATCAGCCATGGGTGTCCATGGGGTCCACATCCTGAACCTCCCCTCGCACCTCCCTCCCCATCCCATCCCTCAGGGTCATCCCAGTGCACCAGCCCTGAGCACCTAGTCTCATGCATCAAACCTGCACTGGTGATCTGTTTCACATATAATAATATACATGTTTCCATGCTATTCTCTCAAATCACCCTGCCCTCGCCTTCTCCCACGGAGTCCAAAAGACTGTTCTATACATCTGTGTCTCTTTTGCTTTCTTGCATATAGGGTCATCATTGCCATCTTTCTCAATTCCATGTATACGTGTTAGTGTAGTGTACTGGTGTTTTTCTTTCTGACTTCCTTCACTCTGTATAATAGGCTCCAGGTTCATCCACCTCATTAGAACTGATTCAAACGGATTCTTTTTAATGGCTGAGTAATATTCCATTGTGTATATGTACAAGAGCTTTCTTATCCTTGAGTCAGCTGATGGCCTTAGTGAGGGCTATGGAGTGCTACAACATTTAGTCCCCAGTGTATTCCCTGGGCCCTCCAGCTCACCCACTGGCCCAAGTCTGCGTGAGCTCCAGGGCCTCCAGAAGAAGGCCTGAATCTGCCTCTTATCTCTGTCTCCTGATGACCAGCACACCACCCTGGACTTAATCACATTCGCAATGGCCCCCTCATTTATAGTAAGTAACCTGTGGGCAGGGCCCACTGTGGTGCTGACCATCAGCTAAGCAGGACAACTAAGGGTCACTCATTGACAGTTGGCTGCTTGTGAATGTGGCCCTCTGAGGCACCAAGCAATGTTTGAGCAACACCTGTTGCCTAGGGGCGGGGTGGGTTGAAATGAAGCACACCATTGGCTACCTGTTAAGGGCTGTGCTCATCCTGCTCTGTTACACTGTAAAGAGAATAAGAATCCCTGTGAATTTAAGGTTTGTCAAAGTAGTTTTCAGGGTGGGCTGGACTTCACATTCTGGTTGGCTTTGAACTACTTACACGATATGCTGAGCATGTGATCAAGTGGCAGCTGTTGGAGGGGCATAGAGATGACAGCACTGGTGACAGGTATGCCTGGGAATATAATGAAAAGTATGATATGCAAAAGTTAAATAATTATGTGAAATCAAAATCTGAGGTTGGAAATGAGTCAATCACAAAGATTCCAGCACACTGGACCCAAAGTGTCCTTATGTAACAGAGCACAGCCCTTCGCAGGTAGCCATTGCTGTGCCTTATTACTCTGCATCCTGTTACTAGGCAACAGGAGTAGCTCAGCCATTGGTCCGTGCCTCACTGGCCCCACCCACAAGCAGCCAACTATCACTGAGCTACCTATAGGTACTTGTCCTGCTCAGCTATTGGTCAGCACTGCAATGGGCCCTACCTACTGATAACTGTCAAGGAGGGATAACTGGGGAAATGATTTAGTCAAGACTCAGTCGTACACTGGTGAACTGACTTTTGACTTTGAGCACCTTCCTTAAAAAAAAAAAATAATAATAACAATAATAAACAGGAATGTATTTCCGGTAGATGGGGCAAGTTGAGTTTCCTTGTTCAATATGAGAGTTGAAGTATCCCAAAAATATTTAGTGGAGGAGACATTTAAAACTGTCTTTGTTCTGATGTGTAATCTTATGTAGACTGTGTATTAAACTTTGGGCAACAGACTGAGCATTCACCAAGTCTGGGGGTCGTTAAAGCTCATCGCAGTAGATAAAACACCCAACGTGTTCTTTATTAGCTTTTTCCACCTCAAGTGCTTGCTCTTAAGTTCCTTAAGGCCCTCAGGAACCCCCAAGAGGCAGAAGGTGGTCTAGAGATGAAGTGATTACTCTGAAAGGCTGAAGTGGGACAGAAAGGGTTTGGCAGATCTTTATAGAGGGATGAAGGAGGCAGGAGTGTTGAAGTGGCACATATAAGTCAAAGGATAAAGGGAACTGAGAGGAAGTTTGAAGCTCATGAGGAGAAACACCGTGCCCCTGAATCACCACTCCCCAGAATCAGACACACAGAGGTGTCAGCAGTGGAAAAGTTATAGAATGGCCTCCCTCAGCATCCACTCGCCCATGTTGATGGGCACAGTGGTACATTGTGATGTCTAAGCCCCCCAAGATGCTATTGGCTGGGGTGGTGCCTCACTGACCAATCAGATTGAAGGGTGTGGCTCCTCATTGTCCTGAAAGGGTATAAATAGGGAGCTCAGAGGCAGAGGTTCTAGGTTAGGCCACTTCTTGGCATCATCATGACTAAGGTAACCAGGAAGCCACGGCAGTCCAGAAGAGTTCCAATGCGGTTTGCTTCCAGGATGAACGGAAAAAAGAAGACCCTTTGTCAACGGAGGTACAGAGGCAGTGTGAAAGTAAGATGATTCCAACTGAGCTGCCCATGTTCTCCATTGACTTTGCTGCCCAAAACCTCTACACAGCCCTTGCTTGGCACAAAAGCCCTCATTGGCCCACATCCCTTTTTCATGAAATCTCCCTTCCAACGCCGCTTTTTTCTTTCCTAAAAACTAATACCCTTGTCGTGTCTTGCCAGGCACAAAATATGACCATGAGGGTCAGAAGACCTTTACAAGGAACCTTGAGAAAGAAAATCCGATCATATGCCACTCAGTCGAAGAAGGTGAAGAAAACAAGAACACCAAACTGTTTTTTCCGCTCCTGTGCACGTAAGAAACTGAATCAAAGCCGTAAAAGGTCCCAACGTATGAGGCGGAATCAAAGAAGGAGGCAGAATCCAAAGAGAAGATAAGCCCAGTGGCCCCAGAATAAGAGACCATGGAGCAGTCCAACCTGGGCAGCCAGTAACTGAATCGAAAAGGTCAGACAGTTTAGAACTGGGTCTCCAGAGGTCTGCTTTGTTAGAAATGGCCAACCAAGAAAAGACTCTCACACTAACATCATCAAGTGATGGCTGCAATTACAATAAACATCAAATAGTAAAAAGATGATATTTGTGTGTGTGTGTGAATTTTCTGATGGAAGGGAGGGAACGAAGAGAAGAGGCGGGCACTGGAGATGGGAGGGATATGGGGTCCCGAGAGGTTGGGGAACAGACCCTCGGGTCCCCAGTTAGCCAGAGAGTAGAGGTCTGGATTGGGTCAGGAGTCTGCACTGAAGATGGATAACCCTGCTTAACACTTGATTTCAAGGGCAAGGAGGAGTGGTATGGTGTTACTGCCTTTGTTTGGGGTGTGGAATGACATTAGGGTCTAGATTGCCAGACCCAGAGAGGAAGAGGTTGTCACATGGGGGTGGTGAGTGTGAAACTCCCCCTGAGACAGGTGGGCAGAAATCACCTCCTGGCCACCTACCTCATAAAAGGGACTGTTGCATCACTCGCCTATGCTGTCAGCTAAAGGTGCTCAGAAGGCACAAAGTGCTGATACATCTAAAACCCACAAATTCCACACCCAGGGAGTAAAATAATGTTTGGAGGGAACAAACCAAATAATGATTAGGACACCTTTCTGCTAAGGAAAATTAGGGAGCAGTGTATTCCCAAAGGAAGAGCAGGGGTGGTGGCCCAATCCCAGTGCAAATTACAAACAGGATCACCACCCACAGAGAAATTTTTTTTTTTTTCGGGCGGCCCTATGCCGCTTGTGGAAGCATGGTTCCCTGAACAGCGATTGAACCCGTGCCCTTCTAGTGAAAGCACGGAGTCCTAACCACTGGACGGTCATGGAAGTCTGTACAGAGAATTTTTCCATAAGTACTAACATAAGACTGAGTAAAAGCTGGTCTTGTAATTATCACCATAGCCTAGGATTTCCAAATAACTACAGTCGAAAAACATTCTTGCCCAATAAAGTCTTTTGTTAGTCCAAATTCTACAAGTTTCTCACGGTTTAAAAGAAAGAGTATGAAATATTTAATTTGGTGTTACCCTTCATTTTGAAATGTTTTAAAAGGTCCAAGGAATAGTCAATCAAATATGGAGATACATAAGGCAGTCTCTGACCATAAGTATCCTGCGTGCCTTCACAAAACTTTTGAGAAACAACTATAAACACAGAGTTTCGCCGTGGGCATCAAAAGAGTTGAGTTCAAATTTTAACTCAGTGATATGTTATCTTTGATCTGGACTGCAGCTCCCTAATTAAATCTTTCTGGCACTCTACCTCCTGGGAGACCCCATTGATGATTCCCAGTCAGTCACTGAATGTGATTTAAAATCAATCAAAGTGAAAGACCCCCTGGCTGTGCTGTCCTTTTTTATTCTTTGCTTTTTTTCAGTTCTTTTTTTCTAAATTCATTTATTTTGATTTGAGGCCAATTACGTTACAATATCGTAGTGGTTTTTGCCATACATTGACATGAATCAGCCATGGGTGTCCATGGGGTCCACATCCTGAACCTCCCCTCGCACCTCCCTCCCCATCCCATCCCTCAGGGTCATCCCAGTGCACCAGCCCTGAGCACCTAGTCTCATGCATCAAACCTGCACTGGTGATCTGTTTCACATATAATAATATACATGTTTCCATGCTATTCTCTCAAATCACCCTGCCCTCGCCTTCTCCCACGGAGTCCAAAAGACTGTTCTATACATCTGTGTCTCTTTTGCTTTCTCGCATATAGGGTCATCATTGCCATCTTTCTCAATTCCATGTATACGTGTTAGTGTAGTGTACTGGTGTTTTTCTTTCTGACTTCCTTCACTCTGTATAATAGGCTCCAGGTTCATCCACCTCATTAGAACTGATTCAAACGGATTCTTTTTAATGGATGAGTAATATTCCATTGTGTATATGTACAACAGCTTTCTTATCCTTGAGTCAGCTGATGGCCTTAGTGAGGGCTATGGAGTGCTACAACATTTAGTCCCCAGTGTATTCCCTGGGCCCTCCAGCTCACCCACTGGCCCAAGTCTGCGTGAGCTCCAGGGCCTCCAGAAGAAGGCCTGAATCTGCCTCTTATCTCTGTCTCCTCCTGATGACCAGCACACCACCCTGGACTTAATCACATTCGCAATGGCCCCCTCATTTATAGTAAGTAACCTGTGGGCAGGGCCCACTGTGGTGCTGACCATCAGCTAAGCAGGACAACTAAGGGTCACTCATTGACAGTTGGCTGCTTGTGAATGTGGCCCTCTGAGGCACCAAGCAATGTTTGAGCAACACCTGTTGCCTAGGGGCGGGGTGGGTTGAAATGAAGCACACCATTGGCTACCTGTTAAGGGCTGTGCTCATCCTGCTCTGTTACACTGTAAAGAGAATAAGAATCCCTGTGAATTTAAGGTTTGTCAAAGTAGTTTTCAGGGTGGGCTGGACTTCACATTCTGGTTGGCTTTGAACTACTTACACGATATGCTGAGCATGTGATCAAGTGGCAGCTGTTGGAGGGGCATAGAGATGACAGCACTGGTGACAGGTATGCCTGGGAATATAATGAAAAGTATGATATGCAAAAGTTAAATAATTATGTGAAATCAAAATCTGAGGTTGGAAATGAGTCAATCACAAAGATTCCAGCACACTGGACCCAAAGTGTCCTTATGTAACAGAGCACAGCCCTTCGCAGGTAGCCATTGCTGTGCCTTATTACTCTGCATCCTGTTACTAGGCAACAGGAGTAGCTCAGCCATTGGTCCGTGCCTCACTGGCCCCACCCACAAGCAGCCAACTATCACTGAGCTACCTATAGGTACTTGTCCTGCTCAGCTATTGGTCAGCACTGCAATGGGCCCTACCTACTGATAACTGTCAAGGAGGGATAACTGGGGAAATGATTTAGTCAAGACTCAGTCGTACACTGGTGAACTGACTTTTGACTTTGAGCACCTTCCTTAAAAAAAAAAAAAAATAATAATAATAAACAGGAATGTATTTCCGGTAGATGGGGCAAGTTGAGTTTCCTTGCTCAATATGAGAGTTGATGTATCCCAAAAAAATTTAGTGGAGGAGACATTTAAAACTGTCTTTGTTCTGATGTGTAATCTTATGTAGACTGTGTATTAAACTTTGGGCAACAGACTGAGCATTCACCAAGTCTGGGGTTCGTTAAAGCTCATCGCAGTAGATAAAACACCCAACGTGTTCTTTATTAGCTTTTTCCACCTCAAGTGCTTGCTCTTAAGTTCCTTAAGGCCCTCAGGAACCCCCAAGAGGCAGAAGGTGGTCTAGAGATGAAGTGATTACTCTGAAAGGCTGAAGTGGGACAGAAAGGGTTTGGCAGATCTTTATAGAGGGATGAAGGAGGCAGGAGTGTTGAAGTGGCACATATAAGTCAAAGGATAAAGGGAACTGAAAGGAAGTTTGAAGCTCATGAGGAGAAACACCGTGCCCCTGAATCACCACTCCCCAGAATCAGACACACAGAGGTGTCAGCAGTGGAAAAGTTATAGAATGGCCTCCCTCAGCATCCACTCGCCCATGTTGATGGGCACAGTGGTACATTGTGATGTCTAAGCCCCCCAAGATGCTATTGGCTGGGGTGGTGCCTCACTGACCAATCAGATTGAAGGGTGTGGCTCCTCATTGTCCTGAAAGGGTATAAATAGGGAGCTCAGAGGCAGAGGTTCTAGGTTAGGCCACTTCTTGGCATCATCATGACTAAGGTAACCAGGAAGCCACGGCAGTCCAGAAGAGTTCCAATGCGGTTTGCTTCCAGGATGAACGGAAAAAAGAAGACCCTTTGTCAACGGAGGTACAGAGGCAGTGTGAAAGTAAGATGACTCCAACTGAGCTGCCCATGTTCTCCATTGACTTTGCTGCCCAAAACCTCTACACAGCCCTTGCCTGGCACAAAAGCCCTCATTGGCCCACATCCCTTTTTCATGAAATCTCCCTTCCAACGCCCCTTTTTCCTTTCCTGAAAACTCATACCCTTTTCGTGTCTTTCCAGGCCCGAAAAATGACCATGAGGGTCAGAAGACCTCTACAAGGAACCGTGAGAAAGAAAATCCGATCATATGCCACTCAGTCGAAGAAGGTGAAGAGAACAAGAACACCAAACTGTTTTTTCCGTTCCTGTGCACGTAAGAAACTGAATCAAAGCCGTAAAAGGTCCCAACGTATGAGGCGGAATCAAAGAAGGAGGCAGAATCCAAAGAGAAGATAAGCCCAGCCGCCCCAGAATAAGAGACCATGGAGCAGTCCAACCTGGGCAGCCAGTAACTGAATCGAAAAGGTCAGACAGTTTAGAACTGGGTCTCCAGAGGTCTGCTTTGTTAGAAATGGCCAACCAAGAAAAGACTCTCACACTAACATCATCAAGTGATGGCTGCAATTACAATAAACATCAAATGGTAAAAAGATGATATTTGTGTGTGTGTGTGAATTTTCTGATGGAAGGGAGGGAACGAAGAGAAGAGGCGGGCACTGGAGATGGGAGGGATATGGGGTCCCGAGAGGTTGGGGAACAGACCCTCGGGTCCCCAGTTAGCCAGAGAGTAGAGGTCTGGATTGGGTCAGGAGTCTGCATTGAAGATGGATAACCCTGCTTAACACTTGATTTCAAGGGCAAGGAGGAGTGGTATGGTGTTACTGCCTTTGTTTGGGGTGTGGAATGACATTAGGGTCTAGATTGCCAGACCCAGAGAGGAAGAGGTTGTCACATGGGGGTGGTGAGTGTGAAACTCCCCCTGAGACAGGTGGGCAGAAATCACCTCCTGGCCACCTACCTCATAAAAGGGACTGTTGCATCACTCGCCTATGCTGTCAGCTAAAGGTGCTCAGAAGGCACAAAGTGCTGATACATCTAAAACCCACAAATTCCACACCCAGGGAGTAAAATAATGTTTTTAGGGAACAAACCAAATAATGATTAGGACACCTTTCTGCTAAGGAAAATTAGGGAGCAGTGTATTCCCAAAGGAAGAGCAGGGGTGGTGGCCCAATCCCAGTGCAAATTACAAACAGGATCACCACCCACAGAGAATTTTTTTTTTTTTTTCGGGCGGCCCTATGCCGCTTGTGGAAGCATGGTTCCCTGAACAGCGATTGAACCCGTGCCCTTCTAGTGAAAGCACGGAGTCCTAACCACTGGACGGTCATGGAAGTCTGTACAGAGAATTTTTCCATAAGTACTAACATAAGACTGAGGAAAAGCTGGTCTTGTAATTATCACCATAGCCTAGGATTTCCAAATAACTACAGTCGAAAAACATTCTTGCCCAATAAAGTCTTTTGTTAGTCCAAATTCTACAAGTTTCTCACGGTTTAAAAGAAAGAGTATGAAATATTTAATTTGGTGTTACCCTTCATTTTGAAATGTTTTAAAAGGTCCAAGGAATAGTCAATCAAATATGGAGATACATAAGGCCGTCTCTGACCATAAGTATCCTGCGTGCCTTCACAAAACTTTTGAGAAACAACTAAAACACAGAGTTTCGCCGTGGGCATCAAAAGAGTTGAGTTCAAATTTTAACTCAGTGATATGTTATCTTTGATCTGGACTGCAGCTCCCTAATTAAATCTTTCTGGCACTCTACCTCCTGGGAGACCCCATTGATGATTCCCAGTCAGTCACTGAATGTGATTTAAAATCAATCAAAGTGAAAGACCCCCTGGCTGTGCTGTCCTTTTTTATTCTTTGCTTTTTTTCAGTTCTTTTTTTCTAAATTCATTTATTTTGATTTGAGGCCAATTACGTTACAATATCGTAGTGGTTTTAGCCATACATTGACATGAATCAGCCATGGGTGTCCATGGGGTCCACATCCTGAACCTCCCCTCGCACCTCCCTCCCCATCCCATCCCTCAGGGTCATCCCAGTGCACCAGCCCTGAGCACCTAGTCTCATGCATCAAACCTGCACTGGTGATCTGTTTCACATATAATAATATACATGTTTCAATGCTATTCTCTCAAATCACCCTGCCCTCGCCTTCTCCCACGGAGTCCAAAAGACTGTTCTATACATCTGTGTCTCTTTTGCTTTCTCGCATATAGGGTCATCATTGTCA
Source organism: Bos grunniens (assembly GCF_055505025.1). Lineage (NCBI taxonomy): Eukaryota > Metazoa > Chordata > Mammalia > Artiodactyla > Bovidae > Bos > Bos grunniens. The sequence continues at coordinate 116,259,126 of NC_141194.1, read as the reverse complement.
TCTTTCTGAATTCCATGTACACGTGTTAGTGTAGTGTATTGGTGTTTTTCTTTCTGACTTCCTTCACTCTGTATAATAGGCTCCAGGTTCATCCACCTCATTAGAACTGATTCAAACGGATTCTTTTTAATGGATGAGTAATATTCCATTGTGTATATGTACAACAGCTTTCTTATCCTTGAGTCAGCTGATGGCCTTAGTGAGGGCTATGGAGTGCTACAACATTTAGTCCCCAGTGTATTCCCTGGGCCCTCCAGCTCACCCACTGGCCCAAGTCTGCGTGAGCTCCAGGGCCTCCAGAAGAAGGCCTGAATCTGCCTCTTATCTCTGTCTCCTCCTGATGACCAGCACACCAGCCTGGACTTAATCACATTCGCAATGGCCCCCTCATTGATAGTAAATAACCTGTGGGCAGGGCCCACTCTGGTGCTGACCATCAGCTAAGCAGGACAACTAAGGGTCACTCATTGACAGTTGGCTGCTTGTGAATGTGGCCCTCTGAGGCACCAAGCAATGTTTGAGCAACACCTGTTGCCTAGGGGCAGGGTGGGTTGAAATGAAGCCCACCATTGGCTACCTGTTAAGGGCTGTGCTCATCCTGCTCTGTTACACTGTAAAGAGAATAAGAATCCCTGTGAATTTAAGGTTTGTCAAAGTAGTTTTCAGGGTGGGCTGGACTTCACATTCTGGTTGGCTTTGAACTACTTACACGATATGCTGAGCATGTGATCAAGTGGCAGCTGTTGGAGGGGCATAGAGATGACAGCACTGGTGACAGGTATGCCTGGGAATATAATGAAAAGTATGATATGCAAAAGTTGAATAATTATGTGAAATCAAAATCTGAGGTTGGAAATGAGTCAATCACAAAGATTCCAGCACACTGGACCCAAAGTGTCCTTATGTAACAGAGCACAGCCCTTCGCAGGTAGCCATTGCTGTGCCTTATTACTCTGCATCCTGTTACTAGGCAACAGGAGTAGCTCAGCCATTGGTCCGTGCCTCACTGGCCCCACCCACAAGCAGCCAACTATCACTGAGCTACCTATAGGTACTTGTCCTGCTCAGCTATTGGTCAGCACTGCAATGGGCCCTACCTACTGATAACTGCCAAGGAGGGATAACTGGGGAAATGATTTAGTCAAGACTCAGTCGTACACTGGTGAACTGACTTTTGACTTTGAGCACCTTCCTTAAAAAAAAAAAAAAATAATAATAATAATAATAAACAGGAATGTATTTCCGGTAGATGGGGCAAGTTGAGTTTCCTTGCTCAATATGAGAGTTGAAGTATCCCAAAAAAATTTAGTGGAGGAGACATTTAAAACTGTCTTTGTTCTGATGTGTAATCTTATGTAGACTGTGTATTAAACTTTGGGCAACAGACTGAGCATTCACCAAGTCTGGGGGTCGTTAAAGCTCATCGCAGTAGATAAAACACCCAACGTGTTCTTTATTAGCTTTTTCCACCTCAAGTGCTTGCTCTTAAGTTCCTTAAGGCCCTCAGGAACCCCCAAGAGGCAGAAGGTGGTCTAGAGATGAAGTGATTACTCTGAAAGGCTGAAGTGGGACAGAAAGTGTTTGGCAGATCCTTATAGAGGGATGAAGGAGGCAGGAGTGTTGAAGTGGCACATATAAGTCAAAGGATAAAGGGAACTGAAAGGAAGTTTGAAGCTCATGAGGAGAAACACCGTGCCCCTGAATCACCACTCCCCAGAATCAGACACACAGAGGTGTCAGCAGTGGAAAAGTTATAGAATGGCCTCCCTCAGCATCCACTCGCCCATGTTGATGGGCACAGTGGTACATTGTGATGTCTAAGCCCCCCAAGATGCTATTGGCTGGGGTGGTGCCTCACTGACCAATCAGATTGAAGAGTGTGGCTCCTCATTGTCCTGAAAGGGTATAAATAGGGAGCTCAGAGGCAGAGGTTCTAGGTTAGGCCACTTCTTGGCATCATCATGACTAAGGTAACCAGGAAGCCACGGCAGTCCAGAAGAGTTCCAATGCGGTTTGCTTCCAGGATGAACGGAAAAAAGAAGACCCTTTGTCAACGGAGGTACAGAGGCAGTGTGAAAGTAAGATGATTCCAACTGAGCTGCCCATGTTCTCCATTGACTTTGCTGCCCAAAACCTCTACACAGCCCTTGCCTGGCACAAAAGCCCTCATTGGCCCACATCCCTTTTTCATGAAATCTCCCTTCCAACGCCGCTTTTTTCTTTCCTAAAAACTAATACCCTTGTCGTGTCTTTCCAGGCATGAAAAATGACCATGAGGGTCAGAAGACCTCTACAAGGAACCTTGAGCAAGAAAATCCGATCATATGCCACTCAGTCGAAGAAGGTGAAGAAAACAAGAACACCAAACTGTTTTTTCCGTTCCTGTGCACGTAAGAAACTGAATCAAAGCCGTAAAAGGTCCCAACGTATGAGGCGGAATCAAAGAAGGAGGCAGAATCCAAAGAGAAGATAAGCCCAGCCGCCCCAGAATAAGAGACCATGGAGCAGTCCAACCTGGGCAGCCAGTAACTGAATCGAAAAGGTCAGACAGTTTAGAACTGGGTCTCCAGAGGTCTGCTTTGTTAGAAATGGCCAACCAAGAAAAGACTCTCACACTAACATCATCAAGTGATGGCTGCAATTACAATAAACATCAAATGGTAAAAAGATGATATTTGTGTGTGTGTGTGAATTTTCTGATGGAAGGGAGGGAACGAAGAGAAGAAGCGGGCACTGGAGATGGGAGGGATATGGGGTCCCGAGAGGTTGGGGAACAGACCCTCGGGTCCCCAGTTAGCCAGAGAGTAGAGGTCTGGATTGGGTCAGGAGTCTGCACTGAAGATGGATAACCCTGCTTAACACTTGATTTCAAGGGCAAGGAGGAGTGGTATGGTGTTACTGCCTTTGTTTGGGGTGTGGAATGACATTAGGGTCTAGATTGCCAGACCCAGAGAGGAAGAGGTTGTCACATGGGGGTGGTGAGTGTGAAACTCCCCCTGAGACAGGTGGGCAGAAATCACCTCCTGGCCACCTACCTCATAAAAGGGACTGTTGCATCACTCGCCTATGCTGTCAGCTAAAGGTGCTCAGAAGGCACAAAGTGCTGATACATCTAAAACCCACAAATTCCACACCCAGGGAGTAAAATAATGTTTGGAGGGAACAAACCAAATAATGATTAGGACACCTTTCTGCTAAGGAAAATTAGGGAGCAGTGTATTCCCAAAGGAAGAGCAGTGGTGGTGGTCCAATCCCAGTGCAAATTACAAACAGGATCACCACCCACAGAGAATTTTTTTTTTTTTTTTTCGGGCGGCCCTATGCCGCTTGTGGAAGCATGGTTCCCTGAACAGCGATTGAACCCGTGCCCTTCTAGTGAAAGCACGGAGTCCTAACCACTGGACGGTCATGGAAGTCTGTACAGAGAATTTTTCCATAAGTACTAACATAAGACTGAGGAAAAGCTGGTCTTGTAATTATCACCATAGCCTAGGATTTCCAAATAACTACAGTCGAAAAACATTCTTGCCCAATAAAGTCTTTTGTTAGTCCAAATTCTACAAGTTTCTCAAGGTTTAAAAGAAAGAGTATGAAATATTTAATTTGGTGTTACCCTTCATTTTGAAATGTTTTAAAAGGTCCAAGGAATAGTCAATCAAATATGGAGATACATAAGGCAGTCTCTGACCATAAGTATCCTGCGTGCCTTCACAAAACTTTTGAGAAACAACTAAAACACAGAGTTTCGCCGTGGGCATCAAAAGAGTTGAGTTCAAATTTTAACTCAGTGATATGTTATCTTTGATCTGGACTGCAGCTCCCTAATTAAATCTTTCTGGCACTCTACCTCCTGGGAGACCCCATTGATGTTTCCCAGTCAGTCACTGAATGTGATTTAAAATCAATCAAAGTGAAAGACCCCCTGGCTGTGCTGTCCTTTCTTTATTCTTTGCTTTTTTTCAGTTCTTTTTTTCTAAATTCATTTATTTTGATTTGAGGCCAATTACGTTACAATATCGTAGTGGTTTTAGCCATACATTGACATGAATCAGCCATGGGTGTCCATGGGGTCCACATCCTGAACCTCCCCTCGCACCTCCCTCCCCATCCCATCCCTCAGGGTCATCCCAGTGCACCAGCCCTGAGCACCTAGTCTCATGCATCAAACCTGCACTGGTGATCTGTTTCACATATAATAATATACATGTTTCAATGCTATTCTCTCAAATCACCCTGCCCTCACCTTCTCCCACGGAGTCCAAAAGACTGTTCTATACATCTGTGTCTCTTTTGCTTTCTCGCATATAGGGTCATCATTGTCATCTTTCTGAATTCCATGTACACGTGTTAGTGTAGTGTATTGGTGTTTTTCTTTCTGACTTCCTTCACTCTGTATAATAGGCTCCAGGTTCATCCACCTCATTAGAACTGATTCAAACGGATTCTTTTTAATGGATGAGTAATATTCCATTGTGTATATGTACAACAGCTTTCTTATCCTTGAGTCAGCTGATGGCCTTAGTGAGGGCTATGGAGTGCTACAACATTTAGTCCCCAGTGTATTCCCTGGGCCCTCCAGCTCACCCACTGGCCCAAGTCTGCGTGAGCTCCAGGGCCTCCAGAAGAAGGCCTGAATCTGCCTCTTATCTCTGTCTCCTCCTGATGACCAGCACACCAGCCTGGACTTAATCACATTCGCAATGGCCCCCTCATTGATAGTAAATAACCTGTGGGCAGGGCCCACTCTGGTGCTGACCATCAGCTAAGCAGGACAACTAAGGGTCACTCATTGACAGTTGGCTGCTTGTGAATGTGGCCCTCTGAGGCACCAAGCAATGTTTGAGCAACACCTGTTGCCTAGGGGCAGGGTGGGTTGAAATGAAGCCCACCATTGGCTACCTGTTAAGGGCTGTGCTCATCCTGCTCTGTTACACTGTAAAGAGAATAAGAATCCCTGTGAATTTAAGGTTTGTCAAAGTAGTTTTCAGGGTGGGCTGGACTTCACATTCTGGTTGGCTTTGAACTACTTACACGATATGCTGAGCATGTGATCAAGTGGCAGCTGTTGGAGGGGCATAGAGATGACAGCACTGGTGACAGGTATGCCTGGGAATATAATGAAAAGTATGATATGCAAAAGTTGAATAATTATGTGAAATCAAAATCTGAGGTTGGAAATGAGTCAATCACAAAGATTCCAGCACACTGGACCCAAAGTGTCCTTATGTAACAGAGCACAGCCCTTCGCAGGTAGCCATTGCTGTGCCTTATTACTCTGCATCCTGTTACTAGGCAACAGGAGTAGCTCAGCCATTGGTCCGTGCCTCACTGGCCCCACCCACAAGCAGCCAACTATCACTGAGCTACCTATAGGTACTTGTCCTGCTCAGCTATTGGTCAGCACTGCAATGGGCCCTACCTACTGATAACTGCCAAGGAGGGATAACTGGGGAAATGATTTAGTCAAGACTCAGTCGTACACTGGTGAACTGACTTTTGACTTTGAGCACCTTCCTTAAAAAAAAAAATAATAATAATAATAATAATAAACAGGAATGTATTTCCGGTAGATGGGGCAAGTTGAGTTTCCTTGCTCAATATGAGAGTTGAAGTATCCCAAAAAAATTTAGTGGAGGAGACATTTAAAACTGTCTTTGTTCTGATGTGTAATCTTATGTAGACTGTGTATTAAACTTTGGGCAACAGACTGAGCATTCACCAAGTCTGGGGGTCGTTAAAGCTCATCGCAGTAGATAAAACACCCAACGTGTTCTTTATTAGCTTTTTCCACCTCAAGTGCTTGCTCTTAAGTTCCTTAAGGCCCTCAGGAACCCCCAAGAGGCAGAAGGTGGTCTAGAGATGAAGTGATTACTCTGAAAGGCTGAAGTGGGACAGAAAGTGTTTGGCAGATCCTTATAGAGGGATGAAGGAGGCAGGAGTGTTGAAGTGGCACATATAAGTCAAAGGATAAAGGGAACTGAAAGGAAGTTTGAAGCTCATGAGGAGAAACACCGTGCCCCTGAATCACCACTCCCCAGAATCAGACACACAGAGGTGTCAGCAGTGGAAAAGTTATAGAATGGCCTCCCTCAGCATCCACTCGCCCATGTTGATGGGCACAGTGGTACATTGTGATGTCTAAGCCCCCCAAGATGCTATTGGCTGGGGTGGTGCCTCACTGACCAATCAGATTGAAGAGTGTGGCTCCTCATTGTCCTGAAAGGGTATAAATAGGGAGCTCAGAGGCAGAGGTTCTAGGTTAGGCCACTTCTTGGCATCATCATGACTAAGGTAACCAGGAAGCCACGGCAGTCCAGAAGAGTTCCAATGCGGTTTGCTTCCAGGATGAACGGAAAAAAGAAGACCCTTTGTCAACGGAGGTACAGAGGCAGTGTGAAAGTAAGATGATTCCAACTGAGCTGCCCATGTTCTCCATTGACTTTGCTGCCCAAAACCTCTACACAGCCCTTGCTTGGCACAAAAGCCCTCATTGGCCCACATCCCTTTTTCATGAAATCTCCCTTCCAACGCCGCTTTTTTCTTTCCTAAAAACTAATACCCTTGTCGTGTCTTGCCAGGCACAAAATATGACCATGAGGGTCAGAAGACCTTTACAAGGAACCTTGAGAAAGAAAATCCGATCATATGCCACTCAGTCGAAGAAGGTGAAGAAAACAAGAACACCAAACTGTTTTTTCCGCTCCTGTGCACGTAAGAAACTGAATCAAAGCCGTAAAAGGTCCCAACGTATGAGGCGGAATCAAAGAAGGAGGCAGAATCCAAAGAGAAGATAAGCCCAGCGGCCCCAGAATAAGAGACCCTGGAGCAGTCCAACCTGGGCAGCCAGTAACTGAATCGAAAAGGTCAGACAGTTTAGAACTGGGTCTCCAGAGGTCTGCTTTGTTAGAAATGGCCAACCAAGAAAAGACTCTCACACTAACATCATCAAGTGATGGCTGCAATTACAATAAACATCAAATAGTAAAAAGATGATATTTGTGTGTGTGTGTGAATTTTCTGATGGAAGGGAGGGAACGAAGAGAAGAGGCGGGCACTGGAGATGGGAGGGATATGGGGTCCCGAGAGGTTGGGGAACAGACCCTCGGGTCCCCAGTTAGCCAGAGAGTAGAGGTCTGGATTGGGTCAGGAGTCTGCACTGAAGATGGATAACCCTGCTTAACACTTGATTTCAAGGGCAAGGAGGAGTGGTATGGTGTTACTGCCTTTGTTTGGGGTGTGGAATGACATTAGGGTCTAGATTGCCAGACCCAGAGAGGAAGAGGTTGTCACATGGGGGTGGTGAGTGTGAAACTCCCCCTGAGACAGGTGGGCAGAAATCACCTCCTGGCCACCTACCTCATAAAAGGGACTGTTGCATCACTCGCCTATGCTGTCAGCTAAAGGTGCTCAGAAGGCACAAAGTGCTGATACATCTAAAACCCACAAATTCCACACCCAGGGAGTAAAATAATGTTTGGAGGGAACAAACCAAATAATGATTAGGACACCTTTCTGCTAAGGAAAATTAGGGAGCAGTGTATTCCCAAAGGAAGAGCAGGGGTGGTGGCCCAATCCCAGTGCAAATTACAAACAGGATCACCACCCACAGAGAAATTTTTTTTTTTTTCGGGCGGCCCTATGCCGCTTGTGGAAGCATGGTTCCCTGAACAGCGATTGAACCCGTGCCCTTCTAGTGAAAGCACGGAGTCCTAACCACTGGACGGTCATGGAAGTCTGTACAGAGAATTTTTCCATAAGTACTAACATAAGACTGAGTAAAAGCTGGTCTTGTAATTATCACCATAGCCTAGGATTTCCAAATAACTACAGTCGAAAAACATTCTTGCCCAATAAAGTCTTTTGTTAGTCCAAATTCTACAAGTTTCTCACGGTTTAAAAGAAAGAGTATGAAATATTTAATTTGGTGTTACCCTTCATTTTGAAATGTTTTAAAAGGTCCAAGGAATAGTCAATCAAATATGGAGATACATAAGGCAGTCTCTGACCATAAGTATCCTGCGTGCCTTCACAAAACTTTTGAGAAACAACTATAAACACAGAGTTTCGCCGTGGGCATCAAAAGAGTTGAGTTCAAATTTTAACTCAGTGATATGTTATCTTTGATCTGGACTGCAGCTCCCTAATTAAATCTTTCTGGCACTCTACCTCCTGGGAGACCCCATTGATGATTCCCAGTCAGTCACTGAATGTGATTTAAAATCAATCAAAGTGAAAGACCCCCTGGCTGTGCTGTCCTTTTTTATTCTTTGCTTTTTTTCAGTTCTTTTTTTCTAAATTCATTTATTTTGATTTGAGGCCAATTACGTTACAATATCGTAGTGGTTTTTGCCATACATTGACATGAATCAGCCATGGGTGTCCATGGGGTCCACATCCTGAACCTCCCCTCGCACCTCCCTCCCCATCCCATCCCTCAGGGTCATCCCAGTGCACCAGCCCTGAGCACCTAGTCTCATGCATCAAACCTGCACTGGTGATCTGTTTCACATATAATAATATACATGTTTCCATGCTATTCTCTCAAATCACCCTGCCCTCGCCTTCTCCCACGGAGTCCAAAAGACTGTTCTATACATCTGTGTCTCTTTTGCTTTCTCGCATATAGGGTCATCATTGCCATCTTTCTGAATTCCATGTATACGTGTTAGTGTAGTGTACTGGTGTTTTTCTTTCTGACTTCCTTCACTCTGTATAATAGGCTCCAGGTTCATCCACCTCATTAGAACTGATTCAAACGGATTCTTTTTAATGGCTGAGTAATATTCCATTGTGTATATGTACAAGAGCTTTCTTATCCTTGAGTCAGCTGATGGCCTTAGTGAGGGCTATGGAGTGCTACAACATTTAGTCCCCAGTGTATTCCCTGGGCCCTCCAGCTCACCCACTGGCCCAAGTCTGCGTGAGCTCCAGGGCCTCCAGAAGAAGGCCTGAATCTGCCTCTTATCTCTGTCTCCTCCTGATGACCAGCACACCACCCTGGACTTAATCACATTCGCAATGGCCCCCTCATTTATAGTAAGTAACCTGTGGGCAGGGCCCACTGTGGTGCTGACCATCAGCTAAGCAGGACAACTAAGGGTCACTCATTGACAGTTGGCTGCTTGTGAATGTGGCCCTCTGAGGCACCAAGCAATGTTTGAGCAACACCTGTTGCCTAGGGGCGGGGTGGGTTGAAATGAAGCACACCATTGGCTACCTGTTAAGGGCTGTGCTCATCCTGCTCTGTTACACTGTAAAGAGAATAAGAATCCCTGTGAATTTAAGGTTTGTCAAAGTAGTTTTCAGGGTGGGCTGGACTTCACATTCTGGTTGGCTTTGAACTACTTACACGATATGCTGAGCATGTGATCAAGTGGCAGCTGTTGGAGGGGCATAGAGATGACAGCACTGGTGACAGGTATGCCTGGGAATATAATGAAAAGTATCATATGCAAAAGTTAAATAATTATGTGAAATCAAAATCTGAGGTTGGAAATGAGTCAATCACAAAGATTCCAGCACACTGGACCCAAAGTGTCCTTATGTAACAGAGCACAGCCCTTCGCAGGTAGCCATTGCTGTGCCTTATTACTCTGCATCCTGTTACTAGGCAACAGGAGTAGCTCAGCCATTGGTCCGTGCCTCACTGGCCCCACCCACAAGCAGCCAACTATCACTGAGCTACCTATAGGTACTTGTCCTGCTCAGCTATTGGTCAGCACTGCAATGGGCCCTACCTACTGATAACTGTCAAGGAGGGATAACTGGGGAAATGATTTAGTCAAGACTCAGTCGTACACTGGTGAACTGACTTTTGACTTTGAGCACCTTCCTTAAAAAAAAAAAAAAAATAATAATAATAAACAGGAATGTATTTCCGGTAGATGGGGCAAGTTGAGTTTCCTTGCTCAATATGAGAGTTGATGTATCCCAAAAAAATTTAGTGGAGGAGACATTTAAAACTGTCTTTGTTCTGATGTGTAATCTTATGTAGACTGTGTATTAAACTTTGGGCAACAGACTGAGCATTCACCAAGTCTGGGGTTCGTTAAAGCTCATCGCAGTAGATAAAACACCCAACGTGTTCTTTATTAGCTTTTTCCACCTCAAGTGCTTGCTCTTAAGTTCCTTAAGGCCCTCAGGAACCCCCAAGAGGCAGAAGGTGGTCTAGAGATGAAGTGATTACTCTGAAAGGCTGAAGTGGGACAGAAAGGGTTTGGCAGATCTTTATAGAGGGATGAAGGAGGCAGGAGTGTTGAAGTGGCACATATAAGTCAAAGGATAAAGGGAACTGAAAGGAAGTTTGAAGCTCATGAGGAGAAACACCGTGCCCCTGAATCACCACTCCCCAGAATCAGACACACAGAGGTGTCAGCAGTGGAAAAGTTATAGAATGGCCTCCCTCAGCATCCACTCGCCCATGTTGATGGGCACAGTGGTACATTGTGATGTCTAAGCCCCCCAAGATGCTATTGGCTGGGGTGGTGCCTCACTGACCAATCAGATTGAAGGGTGTGGCTCCTCATTGTCCTGAAAGGGTATAAATAGGGAGCTCAGAGGCAGAGGTTCTAGGTTAGGCCACTTCTTGGCATCATCATGACTAAGGTAACCAGGAAGCCACGGCAGTCCAGAAGAGTTCCAATGCGGTTTGCTTCCAGGATGAACGGAAAAAAGAAGACCCTTTGTCAACGGAGGTACAGAGGCAGTGTGAAAGTAAGATGACTCCAACTGAGCTGCCCATGTTCTCCATTGACTTTGCTGCCCAAAACCTCTACACAGCCCTTGCCTGGCACAAAAGCCCTCATTGGCCCACATCCCTTTTTCATGAAATCTCCCTTCCAACGCCCCTTTTTCCTTTCCTGAAAACTCATACCCTTTTCGTGTCTTTCCAGGCCCGAAAAATGACCATGAGGGTCAGAAGACCTCTACAAGGAACCTTGAGAAAGAAAATCCGATCATATGCCACTCAGTCGAAGAAGGTGAAGAGAACAAGAACACCAAACTGTTTTTTCCGTTCCTGTGCACGTAAGAAACTGAATCAAAGCCGTAAAAGGTCCCAACGTATGAGGCGGAATCAAAGAAGGAGGCAGAATCCAAAGAGAAGATAAGCCCAGCCGCCCCAGAATAAGAGACCATGGAGCAGTCCAACCTGGGCAGCCAGTAACTGAATCGAAAAGGTCAGACAGTTTAGAACTGGGTCTCCAGAGGTCTGCTTTGTTAGAAATGGCCAACCAAGAAAAGACTCTCACACTAACATCATCAAGTGATGGCTGCAATTACAATAAACATCAAATGGTAAAAAGATGATATTTGTGTGTGTGTGTGAATTTTCTGATGGAAGGGAGGGAACGAAGAGAAGAGGCGGGCACTGGAGATGGGAGGGATATGGGGTCCCGAGAGGTTGGGGAACAGACCCTCGGGTCCCCAGTTAGCCAGAGAGTAGAGGTCTGGATTGGGTCAGGAGTCTGCATTGAAGATGGATAACCCTGCTTAACACTTGATTTCAAGGGCAAGGAGGAGTGGTATGGTGTTACTGCCTTTGTTTGGGGTGTGGAATGACATTAGGGTCTAGATTGCCAGACCCAGAGAGGAAGAGGTTGTCACATGGGGGTGGTGAGTGTGAAACTCCCCCTGAGACAGGTGGGCAGAAATCACCTCCTGGCCACCTACCTCATAAAAGGGACTGTTGCATCACTCGCCTATGCTGTCAGCTAAAGGTGCTCAGAAGGCACAAAGTGCTGATACATCTAAAACCCACAAATTCCACACCCAGGGAGTAAAATAATGTTTGGAGGGAACAAACCAAATAATGATTAGGACACCTTTCTGCTAATGAAAATTAGGGAGCAGTGTATTCCCAAAGGAAGAGCAGTGGTGGTGGTCCAATCCCAGTGCAAATTACAAACAGGATCACCACCCACAGAGAATTTTTTTTTTTTTTTCGGGCGGCCCTATGCCGCTTGTGGAAGCATGGTTCCCTGAACAGCGATTGAACCCGTGCCCTTCTAGTGAAAGCACGGAGTCCTAACCACTGGACGGTCATGGAAGTCTGTACAGAGAATTTTTCCATAAGTACTAACATAAGACTGAGGAAAAGCTGGTCTTGTAATTATCACCATAGCCTAGGATTTCCAAATAACTACAGTCGAAAAACATTCTTGCCCAATAAAGTCTTTTGTTAGTCCAAATTCTACAAGTTTCTCAAGGTTTAAAAGAAAGAGTATGAAATATTTAATTTGGTGTTACCCTTCATTTTGAAATGTTTTAAAAGGTCCAAGGAATAGTCAATCAAATATGGAGATACATAAGGCCGTCTCTGACCATAAGTATCCTGCGTGCCTTCACAAAACTTTTGAGAAACAACTAAAACACAGAGTTTCGCCGTGGGCATCAAAAGAGTTGAGTTCAAATTTTAACTCAGTGATATGTTATCTTTGATCTGGACTGCAGCTCCCTAATTAAATCTTTCTGGCACTCTACCTCCTGGGAGACCCCATTGATGATTCCCAGTCAGTCACTGAATGTGATTTAAAATCAATCAAAGTGAAAGACCCCCTGGCTGTGCTGTCCTTTTTTATTCTTTGCTTTTTTTCAGTTCTTTTTTTCTAAATTCATTTATTTTGATTTGAGGCCAATTACGTTACAATATCGTAGTGGTTTTAGCCATACATTGACATGAATCAGCCATGGGTGTCCATGGGGTCCACATCCTGAACCTCCCCTCGCACCTCCCTCCCCATCCCATCCCTCAGGGTCATCCCAGTGCACCAGCCCTGAGCACCTAGTCTCATGCATCAAACCTGCACTGGTGATCTGTTTCACATATAATAATATACATGTTTCAATGCTATTCTCTCAAATCACCCTGCCCTCGCCTTCTCCCACGGAGTCCAAAAGACTGTTCTATACATCTGTGTCTCTTTTGCTTTCTCGCATATAGGGTCATCATTGTCATCTTTCTGAATTCCATGTACACGTGTTAGTGTAGTGTATTGGTGTTTTTCTTTCTGACTTCCTTCACTCTGTATAATAGGCTCCAGGTTCATCCACCTCATTAGAACTGATTCAAACGGATTCTTTTTAATGGATGAGTAATATTCCATTGTGTATATGTACAACAGCTTTCTTATCCTTGAGTCAGCTGATGGCCTTAGTGAGGGCTATGGAGTGCTACAACATTTAGTCCCCAGTGTATTCCCTGGGCCCTCCAGCTCACCCACTGGCCCAAGTCTGCGTGAGCTCCAGGGCCTCCAGAAGAAGGCCTGAATCTGCCTCTTATCTCTGTCTCCTCCTGATGACCAGCACACCAGCCTGGACTTAATCACATTCGCAATGGCCCCCTCATTGATAGTAAATAACCTGTGGGCAGGGCCCACTCTGGTGCTGACCATCAGCTAAGCAGGACAACTAAGGGTCACTCATTGACAGTTGGCTGCTTGTGAATGTGGCCCTCTGAGGCACCAAGCAATGTTTGAGCAACACCTGTTGCCTAGGGGCAGGGTGGGTTGAAATGAAGCCCACCATTGGCTACCTGTTAAGGGCTGTGCTCATCCTGCTCTGTTACACTGTAAAGAGAATAAGAATCCCTGTGAATTTAAGGTTTGTCAAAGTAGTTTTCAGGGTGGGCTGGACTTCACATTCTGGTTGGCTTTGAACTACTTACACGATATGCTGAGCATGTGATCAAGTGGCAGCTGTTGGAGGGGCATAGAGATGACAGCACTGGTGACAGGTATGCCTGGGAATATAATGAAAAGTATGATATGCAAAAGTTGAATAATTATGTGAAATCAAAATCTGAGGTTGGAAATGAGTCAATCACAAAGATTCCAGCACACTGGACCCAAAGTGTCCTTATGTAACAGAGCACAGCCCTTCGCAGGTAGCCATTGCTGTGCCTTATTACTCTGCATCCTGTTACTAGGCAACAGGAGTAGCTCAGCCATTGGTCCGTGCCTCACTGGCCCCACCCACAAGCAGCCAACTATCACTGAGCTACCTATAGGTACTTGTCCTGCTCAGCTATTGGTCAGCACTGCAATGGGCCCTACCTACTGATAACTGCCAAGGAGGGATAACTGGGGAAATGATTTAGTCAAGACTCAGTCGTACACTGGTGAACTGACTTTTGACTTTGAGCACCTTCCTTAAAAAAAAAAAAAAAATAATAATAATAATAATAAACAGGAATGTATTTCCGGTAGATGGGGCAAGTTGAGTTTCCTTGCTCAATATGAGAGTTGAAGTATCCCAAAAACATTTAGTGGAGGAGACATTTAAAACTGTCTTTGTTCTGATGTGTAATCTTATGTAGACTGTGTATTAAACTTTGGGCAACAGACTGAGCATTCACCAAGTCTGGGGGTCGTTAAAGCTCATCGCAGTAGATAAAACACCCAACGTGTTCTTTATTAGCTTTTTCCACCTCAAGTGCTTGCTCTTAAGTTCCTTAAGGCCCTCAGGAACCCCCAAGAGGCAGAAGGTGGTCTAGAGATGAAGTGATTACTCTGAAAGGCTGAAGTGGGACAGAAAGTGTTTGGCAGATCCTTATAGAGGGATGAAGGAGGCAGGAGTGTTGAAGTGGCACATATAAGTCAAAGGATAAAGGGAACTGAAAGGAAGTTTGAAGCTCATGAGGAGAAACACCGTGCCCCTGAATCACCACTCCCCAGAATCAGACACACAGAGGTGTCAGCAGTGGAAAAGTTATAGAATGGCCTCCCTCAGCATCCACTCGCCCATGTTGATGGGCACAGTGGTACATTGTGATGTCTAAGCCCCCCAAGATGCTATTGGCTGGGGTGGTACCTCACTGACCAATCAGATTGAAGAGTGTGGCTCCTCATTGTCCTGAAAGGGTATAAATAGGGAGCTCAGAGGCAGAGGTTCTAGGTTAGGCCACTTCTTGGCATCATCATGACTAAGGTAACCAGGAAGCCACGGCAGTCCAGAAGAGTTCCAATGCGGTTTGCTTCCAGGATGAACGGAAAAAAGAAGACCCTTTGTCAACGGAGGTACAGAGGCAGTGTGAAAGTAAGATGATTCCAACTGAGCTGCCCATGTTCTCCATTGACTTTGCTGCCCAAAACCTCTACACAGCCCTTGCCTGGCACAAAAGCCCTCATTGGCCCACATCCCTTTTTCATGAAATCTCCCTTCCAACGCCGCTTTTTTCTTTCCTAAAAACTAATACCCTTGTCGTGTCTTTCCAGGCATGAAAAATGACCATGAGGGTCAGAAGACCTCTACAAGGAACCTTGAGCAAGAAAATCCGATCATATGCCACTCAGTCGAAGAAGGTGAAGAAAACAAGAACACCAAACTGTTTTTTCCGTTCCTGTGCACGTAAGAAACTGAATCAAAGCCGTAAAAGGTCCCAACGTATGAGGCGGAATCAAAGAAGGAGGCAGAATCCAAAGAGAAGATAAGCCCAGCCGCCCCAGAATAAGAGACCATGGAGCAGTCCAACCTGGGCAGCCAGTAACTGAATCGAAAAGGTCAGACAGTTTAGAACTGGGTCTCCAGAGGTCTGCTTTGTTAGAAATGGCCAACCAAGAAAAGACTCTCACACTAACATCATCAAGTGATGGCTGCAATTACAATAAACATCAAATGGTAAAAAGATGATATTTGTGTGTGTGTGTGAATTTTCTGATGGAAGGGAGGGAACGAAGAGAAGAGGCGGGCACTGGAGATGGGAGGGATATGGGGTCCCGAGAGGTTGGGGAACAGACCCTCGGGTCCCCAGTTAGCCAGAGAGTAGAGGTCTGGATTGGGTCAGGAGTCTGCACTGAAGATGGATAACCCTGCTTAACACTTGATTTCAAGGGCAAGGAGGAGTGGTATGGTGTTACTGCCTTTGTTTGGGGTGTGGAATGACATTAGGGTCTAGATTGCCAGACCCAGAGAGGAAGAGGTTGTCACATGGGGGTGGTGAGTGTGAAACTCCCCCTGAGACAGGTGGGCAGAAATCACCTCCTGGCCACCTACCTCATAAAAGGGACTGTTGCATCACTCGCCTATGCTGTCAGCTAAAGGTGCTCAGAAGGCACAAAGTGCTGATACATCTAAAACCCACAAATTCCACACCCAGGGAGTAAAATAATGTTTGGAGGGAACAAACCAAATAATGATTAGGACACCTTTCTGCTAATGAAAATTAGGGAGCAGTGTATTCCCAAAGGAAGAGCAGGGGTGGTGGCCCAATCCCAGTGCAAATTACAAACAGGATCACCACCCACAGAGAAATTTTTTTTTTTTTCGGGCGGCCCTATGCCGCTTGTGGAAGCATGGTTCCCTGAACAGCGATTGAACCCGTGCCCTTCTAGTGAAAGCACGGAGTCCTAACCACTGGACGGTCATGGAAGTCTGTACAGAGAATTTTTCCATAAGTACTAACATAAGACTGAGGAAAAGCTGGTCTTGTAATTATCACCATAGCCTAGGATTTCCAAATAACTACAGTCGAAAAACATTCTTGCCCAATAAAGTCTTTTGTTAGTCCAAATTCTACAAGTTTCTCACGGTTTAAAAGAAAGAGTATGAAATATTTAATTTGGTGTTACCCTTCATTTTGAAATGTTTTAAAAGGTCCAAGGAATAGTCAATCAAATATGGAGATACATAAGGCAGTCTCTGACCATAAGTATCCTGCGTGCCTTCACAAAACTTTTGAGAAACAACTATAAACACAGAGTTTCGCCGTGGGCATCAAAAGAGTTGAGTTCAAATTTTAACTCAGTGATATGTTATCTTTGATCTGGACTGCAGCTCCCTAATTAAATCTTTCTGGCACTCTACCTCCTGGGAGACCCCATTGATGATTCCCAGTCAGTCACTGAATGTGATTTAAAATCAATCAAAGTGAAAGACCCCCTGGCTGTGCTGTCCTTTTTTATTCTTTGCTTTTTTTCAGTTCTTTTTTTCTAAATTCATTTATTTTGATTTGAGGCCAATTACGTTACAATATCGTAGTGGTTTTTGCCATACATTGACATGAATCAGCCATGGGTGTCCATGGGGTCCACATCCTGAACCTCCCCTCGCACCTCCCTCCCCATCCCATCCCTCAGGGTCATCCCAGTGCACCAGCCCTGAGCACCTAGTCTCATGCATCAAACCTGCACTGGTGATCTGTTTCACATATAATAATATACATGTTTCCATGCTATTCTCTCAAATCACCCTGCCCTCGCCTTCTCCCACGGAGTCCAAAAGACTGTTCTATACATCTGTGTCTCTTTTGCTTTCTCGCATATAGGGTCATCATTGCCATCTTTCTCAATTCCATGTATACGTGTTAGTGTAGTGTACTGGTGTTTTTCTTTCTGACTTCCTTCACTCTGTATAATAGGCTCCAGGTTCATCCACCTCATTAGAACTGATTCAAACGGATTCTTTTTAATGGCTGAGTAATATTCCATTGTGTATATGTACAAGAGCTTTCTTATCCTTGAGTCAGCTGATGGCCTTAGTGAGGGCTATGGAGTGCTACAACATTTAGTCCCCAGTGTATTCCCTGGGCCCTCCAGCTCACCCACTGGCCCAAGTCTGCGTGAGCTCCAGGGCCTCCAGAAGAAGGCCTGAATCTGCCTCTTATCTCTGTCTCCTCCTGATGACCAGCACACCACCCTGGACTTAATCACATTCGCAATGGCCCCCTCATTTATAGTAAGTAACCTGTGGGCAGGGCCCACTGTGGTGCTGACCATCAGCTAAGCAGGACAACTAAGGGTCACTCATTGACAGTTGGCTGCTTGTGAATGTGGCCCTCTGAGGCACCAAGCAATGTTTGAGCAACACCTGTTGCCTAGGGGCGGGGTGGGTTGAAATGAAGCACACCATTGGCTACCTGTTAAGGGCTGTGCTCATCCTGCTCTGTTACACTGTAAAGAGAATAAGAATCCCTGTGAATTTAAGGTTTGTCAAAGTAGTTTTCAGGGTGGGCTGGACTTCACATTCTGGTTGGCTTTGAACTACTTACACGATATGCTGAGCATGTGATCAAGTGGCAGCTGTTGGAGGGGCATAGAGATGACAGCACTGGTGACAGGTATGCCTGGGAATATAAGGAAAAGTATGATATGCAAAAGTTAAATAATTATGTGAAATCAAAATCTGAGGTTGGAAATGAGTCAATCACAAAGATTCCAGCACACTGGACCCAAAGTGTCCTTATGTAACAGAGCACAGCCCTTCGCAGGTAGCCATTGCTGTGCCTTATTACTCTGCATCCTGTTACTAGGCAACAGGAGTAGCTCAGCCATTGGTCCGTGCCTCAGTGGCCCCACCCTCAAGCAGCCAACTATCACTGAGCTACCTATAGGTACTTGTCCTGCTCAGCTATTGGTCAGCACTGCAATGGGCCCTACCTACTGATAACTGTCAAGGAGGGATAAATGGGGAAATGATTTAGTCAAGACTCAGTCGTACACTGGTGAACTGACTTTTGTCTTTGAGCACCTTCCTTAAAAAAAAAAAAAAATAATAATAATAATAAACAGGAATGTATTTCCGGTAGATGGGGCAAGTTGAGTTTCCTTGCTCAATATGAGAGTTGAAGTATCCCAAAAAAATTTAGTGGAGGAGACATTTAAAACTGTCTTTGTTCTGATGTGTAATCTTATGTAGACTGTGTATTAAACTTTGGGCAACAGACTGAGCATTCACCAAGTCTGGGGGTCGTTAAAGCTCATCGCAGTAGATAAAACACCCAACGTGTTCTTTATTAGCTTTTTCCACCTCAAGTGCTTGCTCTTAAGTTCCTTAAGGCCCTCAGGAACCCCCAAGAGGCAGAAGGTGGTCTAGAGATGAAGTGATTACTCTGAAAGGCTGAAGTGGGACAGAAAGGGTTTGGCAGATCTTTATAGAGGGATGAAGGAGGCAGGAGTGTTGAAGTGGCACATATAAGTCAAAGGATAAAGGGAACTGAAAGGAAGTTTGAAGCTCATGAGGAGAAACACCGTGCCCCTGAATCACCACTCCCCAGAATCAGACACACAGAGGTGTCAGCAGTGGAAAAGTTATAGAATGGCCTCCCTCAGCATCCACTCGCCCATGTTGATGGGCACAGTGGTACACTGTGATGTCTAAGCCCCCCAAGATGCTATTGGCTGGGGTGGTGCCTCACTGACCAATCAGATTGAAGGGTGTGGCTCCTCATTGTCCTGAAAGGGTATAAATAGGGAGCTCAGAGGCAGAGGTTCTAGGTTAGGCCACTTCTTGGCATCATCATGACTAAGGTAACCAGGAAGCCACGGCAGTCCAGAAGAGTTCCAATGCGGTTTGCTTCCAGGATGAACGGAAAAAAGAAGACCCTTTGTCAACGGAGGTACAGAGGCAGTGTGAAAGTAAGATGATTCCAACTGAGCTGCCCATGTTCTCCATTGACTTTGCTGCCCAAAACCTCTACACAGCCCTTGCCTGGCACAAAAGCCCTCATTGGCCCACATCCCTTTTTCATGAAATCTCCCTTCCAACGCCCCTTTTTCCTTTCCTAAAAACTCATACCCTTGTCGTGTCTTGCCAGGCACAAAATATGACCATGAGGGTCAGAAGACTTTTACAAGGAACCTTGAGAAAGAAAATCCGATCATATGCCACTCAGTCGAAGAAGGTGAAGAAAACAAGAACACCAAACTGTTTTTTCCGCTCCTGTGCACGTAAGAAACTGAATCAAAGCCGTAAAAGGTCCCAACGTATGAGGCGGAATCAAAGAAGGAGGCAGAATCCAAAGAGAAGATAAGCCCAGCCGCCCCAGAATAAGAGACCCTGGAGCAGTCCAACCTGGGCAGCCAGTAACTGAATCGAAAAGGTCAGACAGTTTAGAACTGGGTCTCCAGAGGTCTGCTTTGTTAGAAATGGCCAACCAAGAAAAGACTCTCACACTAACATCATCAAGTGATGGCTGCAATTACAATAAACATCAAATAGTAAAAAGATGATATTTGTGTGTGTGTGTGAATTTTCTGATGGAAGGGAGGGAACGAAGAGAAGAGGCGGGCACTGGAGATGGGAGGGATATGGGGTCCCGAGAGGTTGGGGAACAGACCCTCGGGTCCCCAGTTAGCCAGAGAGTAGAGGTCTGGATTGGGTCAGGAGTCTGCACTGAAGATGGATAACCCTGCTTAACACTTGATTTCAAGGGCAAGGAGGAGTGGTATGGTGTTACTGCCTTTGTGTGGGGTGTGGAATGACATTAGGGTCTAGATTGCCAGACCCAGATAGGAAGAGGTTGTCACATGGGGGTGGTGAGTGTGAAACTCCCCCTGAGACAGGTGGGCAGAAATCACCTCCTGGCCACCTACCTCATAAAAGGGACTGTTGCATCACTCGCCTATGCTGTCAGCTAAAGGTGCTCAGAAGGCACAAAGTGCTGATACATCTAAAACCCACAAATTCCACACCCAGGGAGTAAAATAATGTTTGGAGGGAACAAACCAAATAATGATTAGGACACCTTTCTGCTAAGGAAAATTAGGGAGCAGTGTATTCCCAAAGGAAGAGCAGGGGTGGTGGCCCAATCCCAGTGCAAATTACAAACAGGATCACCACCCACAGAGAAATTTTTTTTTTTTTCGGGCGGCCCTATGCCGCTTGTGGAAGCATGGTTCCCTGAACAGCGATTGAACCCGTGCCCTTCTAGTGAAAGCACGGAGTCCTAACCACTGGACGGTCATGGAAGTCTGTACAGAGAATTTTTCCGTAAGTACTAACATAAGACTGAGTAAAAGCTGGTCTTGTAATTATCACCATAGCCTAGGATTTCCAAATAACTACAGTCGAAAAACATTCTTCCCCAATAAAGTCTTTTGTTAGTCCAAATTCTACAAGTTTCTCACGGTTTAAAATAAAGAGTATGAAATATTTAATTTGGTGTTACCCTTCATTTTGAAATGTTTTAAAAGGTCCAAGGAATAGTCAATCAAATATGGAGATACATAAGGCAGTCTCTGACCATAAGTATCCTGCGTGCCTTCACAAAACTTTTGAGAAACAACTAAAACACAGAGTTTCGCCGTGGGCATCAAAAGAGTTGAGTTCAAATTTTAACTCAGTGATATGTTATCTTTGATCTGGACTGCAGCTCCCTAATTAAATCTTTCTGGCACTCTACCTCCTGGGAGACCCCATTGATGATTCCCAGTCAGTCACTGAATGTGATTTAAAATCAATCAAAGTGAAAGACCCCCTGGCTGTGCTGTCCTTTTTTATTCTTTGCTTTTTTTCAGTTCTTTTTTTCTAAATTCATTTATTTTGATTTGAGGCCAATTACGTTACAATATCGTAGTGGTTTTTGCCATACATTGACATGAATCAGCCATGGGTGTCCATGGGGTCCACATCCTGAACCTCCCCTCGCACCTCCCTCCCCATCCCATCCCTCAGGGTCATCCCAGTGCACCAGCCCTGAGCACCTAGTCTCATGCATCAAACCTGCACTGGTGATCTGTTTCACATATAATAATATACATGTTTCCATGCTATTCTCTCAAATCACCCTGCCCTCGCCTTCTCCCACGGAGTCCAAAAGACTGTTCTATACATCTGTGTCTCTTTTGCTTTCTCGCATATAGGGTCATCATTGCCATCTTTCTCAATTCCATGTATACGTGTTAGTGTAGTGTACTGGTGTTTTTCTTTCTGACTTCCTTCACTCTGTATAATAGGCTCCAGGTTCATCCACCTCATTAGAACTGATTCAAACGGATTCTTTTTAATGGCTGAGTAATATTCCATTGTGTATATGTACAAGAGCTTTCTTATCCTTGAGTCAGCTGATGGCCTTAGTGAGGGCTATGGAGTGCTACAACATTTAGTCCCCAGTGTATTCCCTGGGCCCTCCAGCTCACCCACTGGCCCAAGTCTGCATGAGCTCCAGGGCCTCCAGAAGAAGGCCTGAATCTGCCTCTTATCTCTGTCTCCTCCTGATGACCAGCACACCACCCTGGACTTAATCACATTCGCAATGGCCCCCTCATTGATAGTAAGTGACCTGTGGGCAGGGCCCACTGTGGTGCTGACCATCAGCTAAGCAGGACAACTAAGGGTCACTCATTGACAGTTGGCTGCTTGTGAATGTGGCCCTCTGAGGCACCAAGCAATGTTTGAGCAACACCTGTTGCCTAGGGGCAGGGTGGGTTGAAATGAAGCACACCATTGGCTACCTGTTAAGGGCTGTGCTCATCCTGCTCTGTTACACTGTAAAGAGAATAAGAATCCCTGTGAATTTAAGGTTTGTCAAAGTAGTTTTCAGGGTGGGCTGGACTTCACATTCTGGTTGGCTTTGAACTACTTACACGATATGCTGAGCATGTGATCAAGTGGCAGCTGTTGGAGGGGCATAGAGATGACAGCACTGGTGACAGGTATGCCTGGGAATATAAGGAAAAGTATGATATGCAAAAGTTAAATAATTATGTGAAATCAAAATCTGAGGTTGGAAATGAGTCAATCACAAAGATTCCAGCACACTGGACCCAAAGTGTCCTTATGTAACAGAGCACAGCCCTTCGCAGGTAGCCATTGCTGTGCCTTATTACTCTGCATCCTGTTACTAGGCAACAGGAGTAGCTCAGCCATTGGTCCGTGCCTCACTGGCCCCACCCACAAGCAGCCAACTATCACTGAGCTACCTATAGGTACTTGTCCTGCTCAGCTATTGGTCAGCACTGCAATGGGCCCTACCTACTGATAACTGTCAAGGAGGGATAACTGGGGAAATGATTTAGTCAAGACTCAGTCGTACACTGGTGAACTGACTTTTGACTTTGAGCACCTTCCTTAAAAAAAAAAAATAATAATAATAATAATAAACAGGAATGTATTTCCGGTAGATGGGGCAAGTTGAGTTTCCTTGCTCAATATGAGAGTTGAAGTATCCCAAAAAAATTTAGTGGAGGAGACATTTAAAACTGTCTTTGTTCTGATGTGTAATCTTATGTAGACTGTGTATTAAACTTTGGGCAACAGACTGAGCATTCACCAAGTCTGGGGGTCGTTAAAGCTCATCGCAGTAGATAAAACACCCAACGTGTTCTTTATTAGCTTTTTCCACCTCAAGTGCTTGCTCTTAAGTTCCTTAAGGCCCTCAGGAACCCCCAAGAGGCAGAAGGTGGTCTAGAGATGAAGTGATTACTCTGAAAGGCTGAAGTGGGACAGAAAGGGTTTGGCAGATCCTTATAGAGGGATGAAGGAGGCAGGAGTGTTGAAGTGGCACATATAAGTCAAAGGATAAAGGGAACTGAAAGGAAGTTTGAAGCTCATGAGGAGAAACACCGTGCCCCTGAATCACCACTCCCCAGAATCAGACACACAGAGGTGTCAGCAGTGGAAAAGTTATAGAATGGCCTCCCTCAGCATCCACTCGCCCATGTTGATGGGCACAGTGGTACATTGTGATGTCTAAGCCCCCCAAGATGCTATTGGCTGGGGTGGTGCCTCACTGACCAATCAGATTGAAGGGTGTGGCTCCTCATTGTCCTGAAAGGGTATAAATAGGGAGCTCAGAGGCAGAGGTTCTAGGTTAGGCCACTTCTTGGCATCATCATGACTAAGGTAACCAGGAAGCCACGGCAGTCCAGAAGAGTTCCAATGCGGTTTGCTTCCAGGATGAACGGAAAAAAGAAGACCCTTTGTCAACGGAGGTACAGAGGCAGTGTGAAAGTAAGATGATTCCAACTGAGCTGCCCATGTTCTCCATTGACTTTGCTGCCCAAAACCTCTACACAGCCCTTGCCTGGCACAAAAGCCCTCATTGGCCCACATCCCTTTTTCATGAAATCTCCCTTCCAACGCCCCTTTTTCCTTTCCTAAAAACTCATACCCTTGTCGTGTCTTTCCAGGCCCGAAAAATGACCATGAGGGTCAGAAGACCTCTACAAGGAACCTTGAGAAAGAAAATCCGATCATATGCCACTCAGTCGAAGAAGGTGAAGAAAACAAGAACACCAAACTGTTTTTTCCGTTCCTGTGCACGTAAGAAACTGAATCAAAGCCGTAAAAGGTCCCAACGTATGAGGCGGAATCAAAGAAGGAGGCAGAATCCAAAGAGAAGATAAGCCCAGCCGCCCCAGAATAAGAGACCCTGGAGCAGTCCAACCTGGGCAGCCAGTAACTGAATCGAAAAGGTCAGACAGTTTAGAACTGGGTCTCCAGAGGTCTGCTTTGTTAGAAATGGCCAACCAAGAAAAGACTCTCACACTAACATCATCAAGTGATGGCTGCAATTACAATAAACATCAAATGGTAAAAAGATGATATTTGTGTGTGTGTGTGAATTTTCTGATGGAAGGGAGGGAACGAAGAGAAGAGGCGGGCACTGGAGATGGGAGGGATATGGGGTCCCGAGAGGTTGGGGAACAGACCCTCGGGTCCCCAGTTAGCCAGAGAGTAGAGGTCTGGATTGGGTCAGGAGTCTGCACTGAAGATGGATAACCCTGCTTAACACTTGATTTCAAGGGCAAGGAGGAGTGGTATGGTGTTACTGCCTTTGTGTGGGGTGTGGAATGACATTAGGGTCTAGATTGCCAGACCCAGAGAGGAAGAGGTTGTCACATGGGGGTGGTGAGTGTGAAACTCCCCCTGAGACAGGTGGGCAGAAATCACCTCCTGGCCACCTACCTCATAAAAGGGACTGTTGCATCACTCGCCTATGCTGTCAGCTAAAGGTGCTCAGAAGGCACAAAGTGCTGATACATCTAAAACCCACAAATTCCACACCCAGGGAGTAAAATAATGTTTGGAGGGAACAAACCAAATAATGATTAGGACACCTTTCTGCTAAGGAAAATTAGGGAGCAGTGTATTCCCAAAGGAAGAGCAGTGGTGGTGGTCCAATCCCAGTGCAAATTACAAACAGGATCACCACCCACAGAGAATTTTTTTTTTTTTTTTCGGGCGGCCCTATGCCGCTTGTGGAAGCATGGTTCCCTGAACAGCGATTGAACCCGTGCCCTTCTAGTGAAAGCACGGAGTCCTAACCACTGGACGGTCATGGAAGTCTGTACAGAGAATTTTTCCATAAGTACTAACATAAGACTGAGGAAAAGCTGGTCTTGTAATTATCACCATAGCCTAGGATTTCCAAATAACTACAGTCGAAAAACATTCTTGCCCAATAAAGTCTTTTGTTAGTCCAAATTCTACAAGTTTCTCAAGGTTTAAAAGAAAGAGTATGAAATATTTAATTTGGTGTTACCCTTCATTTTGAAATGTTTTAAAAGGTCCAAGGAATAGTCAATCAAATATGGAGATACATAAGGCAGTCTCTGACCATAAGTATCCTGCGTGCCTTCACAAAACTTTTGAGAAACAACTAAAACACAGAGTTTCGCCGTGGGCATCAAAAGAGTTGAGTTCAAATTTTAACTCAGTGATATGTTATCTTTGATCTGGACTGCAGCTCCCTAATTAAATCTTTCTGGCACTCTACCTCCTGGGAGACCCCATTGATGATTCCCAGTCAGTCACTGAATGTGATTTAAAATCAATCAAAGTGAAAGACCCCCTGGCTGTGCTGTCCTTTCTTTATTCTTTGCTTTTTTTCAGTTCTTTTTTTCTAAATTCATTTATTTTGATTTGAGGCCAATTACGTTACAATATCGTAGTGGTTTTTGCCATACATTGACATGAATCAGCCATGGGTGTCCATGGGGTCCACATCCTGAACCTCCCCTCGCACCTCCCTCCCCATCCCATCCCTCAGGGTCATCCCAGTGCACCAGCCCTGAGCACCTAGTCTCATGCATCAAACCTGCACTGGTGATCTGTTTCACATATAATAATATACATGTTTCAATGCTATTCTCTCAAATCACCCTGCCCTCGCCTTCTCCCACGGAGTCCAAAAGACTGTTCTATACATCTGTGTCTCTTTTGCTTTCTCGCATATAGGGTCATCATTGCCATCTTTCTCAATTCCATGTACACGTGTTAGTGTAGTGTATTGGTGTTTTTCTTTCTGACTTCCTTCACTCTGTATAATAGGCTCCAGGTTCATCCACCTCATTAGAACTGATTCAAACGGATTCTTTTTAATGGATGAGTAATATTCCATTGTGTATATGTACAACAGCTTTCTTATCCTTGAGTCAGCTGATGGCCTTAGTGAGGGCTATGGAGTGCTACAACATTTAGTCCCCAGTGTATTCCCTGGGCCCTCCAGCTCACCCACTGGCCCAAGTCTGCGTGAGCTCCAGGGCCTCCAGAAGAAGGCCTGAATCTGCCTCTTATCTCTGTCTCCTCCTGATGACCAGCACACCAGCCTGGACTTAATCACATTCGCAATGGCCCCCTCATTGATAGTAAATAACCTGTGGGCAGGGCCCACTGTGGTGCTGACCATCAGCTAAGCAGGACAACTAAGGGTCACTCATTGACAGTTGGCTGCTTGTGAATGTGGCCCTCTGAGGCACCAAGCAATGTTTGAGCAACACCTGTTGCCTAGGGGCAGGGTGGGTTGAAATGAAGCACACCATTGGCTACCTGTTAAGGGCTGTGCTCATCCTGCTCTGTTACACTGTAAAGAGAATAAGAATCCCTGTGAATTTAAGGTTTGTCAAAGTAGTTTTCAGGGTGGGCTGGACTTCACATTCTGGTTGGCTTTGAACTACTTACACGATATGCTGAGCATGTGATCAAGTGGCAGCTGTTGGAGGGGCATAGAGATGACAGCACTGGTGACAGGTATGCCTGGGAATATAATGAAAAGTATGATATGCAAAAGTTGAATAATTATGTGAAATCAAAATCTGAGGTTGGAAATGAGTCAATCACAAAGATTCCAGCACACTGGACCCAAAGTGTCCTTATGTAACAGAGCACAGCCCTTCGCAGGTAGCCATTGCTGTGCCTTATTACTCTGCATCCTGTTACTAGGCAACAGGAGTAGCTCAGCCATTGGTCCGTGCCTCACTGGCCCCACCCACAAGCAGCCAACTATCACTGAGCTACCTATAGGTACTTGTCCTGCTCAGCTATTGGTCAGCACTGCAATGGGCCCTACCTACTGATAACTGGCAAGGAGGGATAACTGGGGAAATGATTTAGTCAAGACTCAGTCGTACACTGGTGAACTGACTTTTGACTTTGAGCACCTTCCTTAAAAAAAAAAAAATAATAATAATAATAATAATAAACAGGAATGTATTTCCGGTAGATGGGGCAAGTTGAGTTTCCTTGCTCAATATGAGAGTTGAAGTATCCCAAAAAAATTTAGTGGAGGAGACATTTAAAACTGTCTTTGTTCTGATGTGTAATCTTATGTAGACTGTGTATTAAACTTTGGGCAACAGACTGAGCATTCACCAAGTCTGGGGGTCGTTAAAGCTCATCGCAGTAGATAAAACACCCAACGTGTTCTTTATTAGCTTTTTCCACCTCAAGTGCTTGCTCTTAAGTTCCTTAAGGCCCTCAGGAACCCCCAAGAGGCAGAAGGTGGTCTAGAGATGAAGTGATTACTCTGAAAGGCTGAAGTGGGACAGAAAGGGTTTGGCAGATCCTTATAGAGGGATGAAGGAGGCAGGAGTGTTGAAGTGGCACATATAAGTCAAAGGATAAAGGGAACTGAAAGGAAGTTTGAAGCTCATGAGGAGAAACACCGTGCCCCTGAATCACCACTCCCCAGAATCAGACACACAGAGGTGTCAGCAGTGGAAAAGTTATAGAATGGCCTCCCTCAGCATCCACTCGCCCATGTTGATGGGCACAGTGGTACATTGTGATGTCTAAGCCCCCCAAGATGCTATTGGCTGGAGTGGTGCCTCACTGACCAATCAGATTGAAGGGTGTGGCTCCTCATTGTCCTGAAAGGGTATAAATAGGGAGCTCAGAGGCAGAGGTTCTAGGTTAGGCCACTTCTTGGCATCATCATGACTAAGGTAACCAGGAAGCCACGGCAGTCCAGAAGAGTTCCAATGCGGTTTGCTTCCAGGATGAACGGAAAAAAGAAGACCCTTTGTCAACGGAGGTACAGAGGCAGTGTGAAAGTAAGATGATTCCAACTGAGCTGCCCATGTTCTCCATTGACTTTGCTGCCCAAAACCTCTACACAGCCCTTGCCTGGCACAAAAGCCCTCATTGGCCCACATCCCTTTTTCATGAAATCTCCCTTCCAACGCCCCTTTTTCCTTTCCTAAAAACTCATACCCTTGTCGTGTCTTTCCAGGCCCGAAAAATGACCATGAGGGTCAGAAGACCTCTACAAGGAACCTTGAGAAAGAAAATCCGATCATATGCCACTCAGTCGAAGAAGGTGAAGAAAACAAGAACACCAAACTGTTTTTTCCGTTCCTGTGCACGTAAGAAACTGAATCAAAGCCGTAAAAGGTCCCAACGTATGAGGCGGAATCAAAGAAGGAGGCAGAATCCAAAGAGAAGATAAGCCCAGCCGCCCCAGAATAAGAGACCCTGGAGCAGTCCAACCTGGGCAGCCAGTAACTGAATCGAAAAGGTCAGACAGTTTAGAACTGGGTCTCCAGAGGTCTGCTTTGTTAGAAATGGCCAACCAAGAAAAGACTCTCACACTAACATCATCAAGTGATGGCTGCAATTACAATAAACATCAAATGGTAAAAAGATGATATTTGTGTGTGTGTGTGAATTTTCTGATGGAAGGGAGGGAACGAAGAGAAGAGGCGGGCACTGGAGATGGGAGGGATATGGGGTCCCGAGAGGTTGGGGAACAGACCCTCGGGTCCCCAGTTAGCCAGAGAGTAGAGGTCTGGATTGGGTCAGGAGTCTGCACTGAAGATGGATAACCCTGCTTAACACTTGATTTCAAGGGCAAGGAGGAGTGGTATGGTGTTACTGCCTTTGTTTGGGGTGTGGAATGACATTAGGGTCTAGATTGCCAGACCCAGAGAGGAAGAGGTTGTCACATGGGGGTGGTGAGTGTGAAACTCCCCCTGAGACAGGTGGGCAGAAATCACCTCCTGGCCACCTACCTCATAAAAGGGACTGTTGCATCACTCGCCTATGCTGTCAGCTAAAGGTGCTCAGAAGGCACAAAGTGCTGATACATCTAAAACCCACAAATTCCACACCCAGGGAGTAAAATAATGTTTGGAGGGAACAAACCAAATAATGATTAGGACACCTTTCTGCTAAGGAAAATTAGGGAGCAGTGTATTCCCAAAGGAAGAGCAGGGGTGGTGGCCCAATCCCAGTGCAAATTACAAACAGGATCACCACCCACAGAGAAATTTTTTTTTTTTTCGGGCGGCCCTATGCCGCTTGTGGAAGCATGGTTCCCTGAACAGCGATTGAACCCGTGCCCTTCTAGTGAAAGCACGGAGTCCTAACCACTGGACGGTCATGGAAGTCTGTACAGAGAATTTTTCCATAAGTACTAACATAAGACTGAGTAAAAGCTGGTCTTGTAATTATCACCATAGCCTAGGATTTCCAAATAACTACAGTCGAAAAACATTCTTGCCCAATAAAGTCTTTTGTTAGTCCAAATTCTACAAGTTTCTCACGGTTTAAAAGAAAGAGTATGAAATATTTAATTTGGTGTTACCCTTCATTTTGAAATGTTTTAAAAGGTCCAAGGAATAGTCAATCAAATATGGAGATACATAAGGCAGTCTCTGACCATAAGTATCCTGCGTGCCTTCACAAAACTTTTGAGAAACAACTAAAACACAGAGTTTCGCCGTGGGCATCAAAAGAGTTGAGTTCAAATTTTAACTCAGTGATATGTTATCTTTGATCTGGACTGCAGCTCCCTAATTAAATCTTTCTGGCACTCTACCTCCTGGGAGACCCCATTGATGATTCCCAGTCAGTCACTGAATGTGATTTAAAATCAATCAAAGTGAAAGACCCCCTGGCTGTGCTGTCCTTTTTTATTCTTTGCTTTTTTTCAGTTCTTTTTTTCTAAATTCATTTATTTTGATTTGAGGCCAATTACGTTACAATATCGTAGTGGTTTTTGCCATACATTGACATGAATCAGCCATGGGTGTCCATGGGGTCCACATCCTGAACCTCCCCTCGCACCTCCCTCCCCATCCCATCCCTCAGGGTCATCCCAGTGCACCAGCCCTGAGCACCTAGTCTCATGCATCAAACCTGCACTGGTGATCTGTTTCACATATAATAATATACATGTTTCCATGCTATTCTCTCAAATCACCCTGCCCTCGCCTTCTCCCACGGAGTCCAAAAGACTGTTCTATACATCTGTGTCTCTTTTGCTTTCTTGCATATAGGGTCATCATTGCCATCTTTCTCAATTCCATGTATACGTGTTAGTGTAGTGTACTGGTGTTTTTCTTTCTGACTTCCTTCACTCTGTATAATAGGCTCCAGGTTCATCCACCTCATTAGAACTGATTCAAACGGATTCTTTTTAATGGCTGAGTAATATTCCATTGTGTATATGTACAAGAGCTTTCTTATCCTTGAGTCAGCTGATGGCCTTAGTGAGGGCTATGGAGTGCTACAACATTTAGTCCCCAGTGTATTCCCTGGGCCCTCCAGCTCACCCACTGGCCCAAGTCTGCGTGAGCTCCAGGGCCTCCAGAAGAAGGCCTGAATCTGCCTCTTATCTCTGTCTCCTCCTGATGACCAGCACACCACCCTGGACTTAATCACATTCGCAATGGCCCCCTCATTTATAGTAAGTAACCTGTGGGCAGGGCCCACTGTGGTGCTGACCATCAGCTAAGCAGGACAACTAAGGGTCACTCATTGACAGTTGGCTGCTTGTGAATGTGGCCCTCTGAGGCACCAAGCAATGTTTGAGCAACACCTGTTGCCTAGGGGCGGGGTGGGTTGAAATGAAGCACACCATTGGCTACCTGTTAAGGGCTGTGCTCATCCTGCTCTGTTACACTGTAAAGAGAATAAGAATCCCTGTGAATTTAAGGTTTGTCAAAGTAGTTTTCAGGGTGGGCTGGACTTCACATTCTGGTTGGCTTTGAACTACTTACACGATATGCTGAGCATGTGATCAAGTGGCAGCTGTTGGAGGGGCATAGAGATGACAGCACTGGTGACAGGTATGCCTGGGAATATAATGAAAAGTATGATATGCAAAAGTTAAATAATTATGTGAAATCAAAATCTGAGGTTGGAAATGAGTCAATCACAAAGATTCCAGCACACTGGACCCAAAGTGTCCTTATGTAACAAAGCACAGCCCTTCGCAGGTAGCCATTGCTGTGCCTTATTACTCTGCATCCTGTTACTAGGCAACAGGAGTAGCTCAGCCATTGGTCCGTGCCTCACTGGCCCCACCCACAAGCAGCCAACTATCACTGAGCTACCTATAGGTACTTGTCCTGCTCAGCTATTGGTCAGCACTGCAATGGTCCCTACCTACTGATAACTGTCAAGGAGGGATAAATGGGGAAATGATTTAGTCAAGACTCAGTCGTACACTGGTGAACTGACTTTTGACTTTGAGCACCTTCCTTAAAAAAAAATAATAATAATAATAAACAGGAATGTATTTCCGGTAGATGGGGCAAGTTGAGTTTCCTTGCTCAATATGAGAGTTGAAGTATCCCAAAAAAATTTAGTGGAGGAGACATTTAAAACTGTCTTTGTTCTGATGTGTAATCTTATGTAGACTGTGTATTAAACTTTGGGCAACAGACTGAGCATTCACCAAGTCTGGGGGTCGTTAAAGCTCATCGCAGTAGATAAAACACCCAACGTGTTCTTTATTAGCTTTTTCCACCTCAAGTGCTTGCTCTTAAGTTCCTTAAGGCCCTCAGGAACCCCCAAGAGGCAGAAGGTGGTCTAGAGATGAAGTGATTACTCTGAAAGGCTGAAGTGGGACAGAAAGGGTTTGGCAGATCTTTATAGAGGGATGAAGGAGGCAGGAGTGTTGAAGTGGCACATATAAGTCAAAGGATAAAGGGAACTGAAAGGAAGTTTGAAGCTCATGAGGAGAAACACCGTGCCCCTGAATCACCACTCCCCAGAATCAGACACACAGAGGTGTCAGCAGTGGAAAAGTTATAGAATGGCCTCCCTCAGCATCCACTCGCCCATGTTGATGGGCACAGTGGTACATTGTGATGTCTAAGCTCCCCAAGATGCTATTGGCTGGGGTGGTGCCTCACTGACCAATCAGATTGAAGGGTGTGGCTCCTCATTGTCCTGAAAGGGTATAAATAGGGAGCTCAGAGGCAGAGGTTCTAGGTTAGGCCACTTCTTGGCATCATCATGACTAAGGTAACCAGGAAGCCACGGCAGTCCAGAAGAGTTCCAATGCGGTTTGCTTCCAGGATGAACGGAAAAAAGAAGACCCTTTGTCAACGGAGGTACAGAGGCAGTGTGAAAGTAAGATGATTCCAACTGAGCTGCCCATGTTCTCCATTGACTTTGCTGCCCAAAACCTCTACACAGCCCTTGCCTGGCACAAAAGCCCTCATTGGCCCACATCCCTTTTTCATGAAATCTCCCTTCCAACGCCGCTTTTTTCTTTCCTAAAAACTAATACCCTTGTCGTGTCTTGCCAGGCACAAAATATGACCATGAGGGTCAGAAGACCTCTACAAGGAACCTTGAGAAAGAAAATCCGATCATATGCCACTCAGTCGAAGAAGGTGAAGAAAACAAGAACACCAAACTGTTTTTTCCGCTCCTGTGCACGTAAGAAACTGAATCAAAGCCGTAAAAGGTCCCAACGTATGAGGGGGAATCAAAGAAGGAGGCAGAATCCAAAGAGAAGATAAGCCCAGCCGCCCCAGAATAAGAGACCCTGGAGCAGTCCAACCTGGGCAGCCAGTAACTGAATCGAAAAGGTCAGACAATTTAGAACTGGGTCTCCAGAGGTCTGCTTTGTTAGAAATGGCCAACCAAGAAAAGACTCTCACACTAACATCATCAAGTGATGGCTGCAATTACAATAAACGTCAAATGGAAAAAAAGATGATATTTGTGTGTGTGTGTGAATTTTCTGATGGAAGGGAGGGAACGAAGAGAAGAGGCGGGCACTGGAGATGGGAGGGATATGGGGTCCCGAGAGGTTGGGGAACAGACCCTCGGGTCCCCAGTTAGCCAGAGAGTAGAGGTCTGGATTGGGTCAGGAGTCTGCACTGAAGATGGATAACCCTGCTTAACACTTGATTTCAAGGGCAAGGAGGAGTGGTATGGTGTTACTGCCTTTGTTTGGGGTGTGGAATGACATTAGTGTCTAGATTGCCAGACCCAGATAGGAAGAGGTTGTCACATGGGGGTGGTGAGTGTGAAACTCCCCCTGAGACAGGTGGGCAGAAATCACCTCCTGGCCACCTACCTCATAAAAGGGACTGGTGCATCACTCGCCTATGCTGTCAGCTAAAGGTGCTCAGAAGGCACAAAGTGCTGATACATCTAAAACCCACAAATTCCACACCCAGGGAGTAAAATAATGTTTGGAGGGAACAAACCAAATAATGATTAGGACACCTTTCTGCTAAGGAAAATTAGGGAGCAGTGTATTCCCAAAGGAAGAGCAGGGGTGGTGGCCCAATCCCAGTGCAAATTACAAACAGGATCACCACCCACAGAGAAATTTTTTTTTTTTTTCGGGCGGCCCTATGCCGCTTGTGGAAGCATGGTTCCCTGAACAGCGATTGAACCCGTGCCCTTCTAGTGAAAGCACGGAGTCCTAACCACTGGACGGTCATGGAAGTCTGTACAGAGAATTTTTCCATAAGTACTAACATAAGACTGAGTAAAAGCTGGTCTTGTAATTATCACCATAGCCTAGGATTTCCAAATAACTACAGTCGAAAAACATTCTTGCCCAATAAAGTCTTTTGTTAGTCCAAATTCTACAAGTTTCTCACGGTTTAAAAGAAAGAGTATGAAATATTTAATTTGGTGTTACCCTTCATTTTGAAATGTTTTAAAAGGTCCAAGGAATAGTCAATCAAATATGGAGATACATAAGGCAGTCTCTGACCATAAGTATCCTGCGTGCCTTCACAAAACTTTTGAGAAACAACTAAAACACAGAGTTTCGCCGTGGGCATCAAAAGAGTTGAGTTCAAATTTTAACTCAGTGATATGTTATCTTTGATCTGGACTGCAGCTCCCTAATTAAATCTTTCTGGCACTCTACCTCCTGGGAGACCCCATTGATGATTCCCAGTCAGTCACTGAATGTGATTTAAAATCAATCAAAGTGAAAGACCCCCTGGCTGTGCTGTCCTTTTTTATTCTTTGCTTTTTTTCAGTTCTTTTTTTCTAAATTCATTTATTTTGATTTGAGGCCAATTACGTTACAATATCGTAGTGGTTTTTGCCATACATTGACATGAATCAGCCATGGGTGTCCATGGGGTCCACATCCTGAACCTCCCCTCGCACCTCCCTCCCCATCCCATCCCTCAGGGTCATCCCAGTGCACCAGCCCTGAGCACCTAGTCTCATGCATCAAACCTGCACTGGTGATCTGTTTCACATATAATAATATACATGTTTCCATGCTATTCTCTCAAATCACCCTGCCCTCGCCTTCTCCCACGGAGTCCAAAAGACTGTTCTATACATCTGTGTCTCTTTTGCTTTCTTGCATATAGGGTCATCATTGCCATCTTTCTCAATTCCATGTATACGTGTTAGTGTAGTGTACTGGTGTTTTTCTTTCTGACTTCCTTCACTCTGTATAATAGGCTCCAGGTTCATCCACCTCATTAGAACTGATTCAAACGGATTCTTTTTAATGGCTGAGTAATATTCCATTGTGTATATGTACAAGAGCTTTCTTATCCTTGAGTCAGCTGATGGCCTTAGTGAGGGCTATGGAGTGCTACAACATTTAGTCCCCAGTGTATTCCCTGGGCCCTCCAGCTCACCCACTGGCCCAAGTCTGCGTGAGCTCCAGGGCCTCCAGAAGAAGGCCTGAATCTGCCTCTTATCTCTGTCTCCTCCTGATGACCAGCACACCACCCTGGACTTAATCACATTCGCAATGGCCCCCTCATTTATAGTAAGTAACCTGTGGGCAGGGCCCACTGTGGTGCTGACCATCAGCTAAGCAGGACAACTAAGGGTCACTCATTGACAGTTGGCTGCTTGTGAATGTGGCCCTCTGAGGCACCAAGCAATGTTTGAGCAACACCTGTTGCCTAGGGGCGGGGTGGGTTGAAATGAAGCACACCATTGGCTACCTGTTAAGGGCTGTGCTCATCCTGCTCTGTTACACTGTAAAGAGAATAAGAATCCCTGTGAATTTAAGGTTTGTCAAAGTAGTTTTCAGGGTGGGCTGGACTTCACATTCTGGTTGGCTTTGAACTACTTACACGATATGCTGAGCATGTGATCAAGTGGCAGCTGTTGGAGGGGCATAGAGATGACAGCACTGGTGACAGGTATGCCTGGGAATATAATGAAAAGTATGATATGCAAAAGTTAAATAATTATGTGAAATCAAAATCTGAGGTTGGAAATGAGTCAATCACAAAGATTCCAGCACACTGGACCCAAAGTGTCCTTATGTAACAAAGCACAGCCCTTCGCAGGTAGCCATTGCTGTGCCTTATTACTCTGCATCCTGTTACTAGGCAACAGGAGTAGCTCAGCCATTGGTCCGTGCCTCACTGGCCCCACCCACAAGCAGCCAACTATCACTGAGCTACCTATAGGTACTTGTCCTGCTCAGCTATTGGTCAGCACTGCAATGGTCCCTACCTACTGATAACTGTCAAGGAGGGATAAATGGGGAAATGATTTAGTCAAGACTCAGTCGTACACTGGTGAACTGACTTTTGACTTTGAGCACCTTCCTTAAAAAAAAATAATAATAATAATAAACAGGAATGTATTTCCGGTAGATGGGGCAAGTTGAGTTTCCTTGCTCAATATGAGAGTTGAAGTATCCCAAAAAAATTTAGTGGAGGAGACATTTAAAACTGTCTTTGTTCTGATGTGTAATCTTATGTAGACTGTGTATTAAACTTTGGGCAACAGACTGAGCATTCACCAAGTCTGGGGGTCGTTAAAGCTCATCGCAGTAGATAAAACACCCAACGTGTTCTTTATTAGCTTTTTCCACCTCAAGTGCTTGCTCTTAAGTTCCTTAAGGCCCTCAGGAACCCCCAAGAGGCAGAAGGTGGTCTAGAGATGAAGTGATTACTCTGAAAGGCTGAAGTGGGACAGAAAGGGTTTGGCAGATCTTTATAGAGGGATGAAGGAGGCAGGAGTGTTGAAGTGGCACATATAAGTCAAAGGATAAAGGGAACTGAAAGGAAGTTTGAAGCTCATGAGGAGAAACACCGTGCCCCTGAATCACCACTCCCCAGAATCAGACACACAGAGGTGTCAGCAGTGGAAAAGTTATAGAATGGCCTCCCTCAGCATCCACTCGCCCATGTTGATGGGCACAGTGGTACATTGTGATGTCTAAGCCCCCCAAGATGCTATTGGCTGGGGTGGTGCCTCACTGACCAATCAGATTGAAGGGTGTGGCTCCTCATTGTCCTGAAAGGGTATAAATAGGGAGCTCAGAGGCAGAGGTTCTAGGTTAGGCCACTTCTTGGCATCATCATGACTAAGGTAACCAGGAAGCCACGGCAGTCCAGAAGAGTTCCAATGCGGTTTGCTTCCAGGATGAACGGAAAAAAGAAGACCCTTTGTCAACGGAGGTACAGAGGCAGTGTGAAAGTAAGATGATTCCAACTGAGCTGCCCATGTTCTCCATTGACTTTGCTGCCCAAAACCTCTACACAGCCCTTGCCTG
Source organism: Bos grunniens (assembly GCF_055505025.1). Lineage (NCBI taxonomy): Eukaryota > Metazoa > Chordata > Mammalia > Artiodactyla > Bovidae > Bos > Bos grunniens. Next base: position 116,222,444 of record NC_141194.1, on the reverse strand, counting down.
GCACAAAAGCCCTCATTGGCCCACATCCCTTTTTCATGAAATCTCCCTTCCAACGCCGCTTTTTTCTTTCCTAAAAACTAATACCCTTGTCGTGTCTTGCCAGGCACAAAATATGACCATGAGGGTCAGAAGACCTCTACAAGGAACCTTGAGAAAGAAAATCCGATCATATGCCACTCAGTCGAAGAAGGTGAAGAAAACAAGAACACCAAACTGTTTTTTCCGCTCCTGTGCACGTAAGAAACTGAATCAAAGCCGTAAAAGGTCCCAACGTATGAGGGGGAATCAAAGAAGGAGGCAGAATCCAAAGAGAAGATAAGCCCAGCCGCCCCAGAATAAGAGACCCTGGAGCAGTCCAACCTGGGCAGCCAGTAACTGAATCGAAAAGGTCAGACAATTTAGAACTGGGTCTCCAGAGGTCTGCTTTGTTAGAAATGGCCAACCAAGAAAAGACTCTCACACTAACATCATCAAGTGATGGCTGCAATTACAATAAACGTCAAATGGAAAAAAAGATGATATTTGTGTGTGTGTGTGAATTTTCTGATGGAAGGGAGGGAACGAAGAGAAGAGGCGGGCACTGGAGATGGGAGGGATATGGGGTCCCGAGAGGTTGGGGAACAGACCCTCGGGTCCCCAGTTAGCCAGAGAGTAGAGGTCTGGATTGGGTCAGGAGTCTGCACTGAAGATGGATAGCCCTGCTTAACACTTGATTTCAAGGGCAAGGAGGAGTGGTATGGTGTTACTGCCTTTGTTTGGGGTGTGGAATGACATTAGTGTCTAGATTGCCAGACCCAGATAGGAAGAGGTTGTCACATGGGGGTGGTGAGTGTGAAACTCCCCCTGAGACAGGTGGGCAGAAATCACCTCCTGGCCACCTACCTCATAAAAGGGACTGGTGCATCACTCGCCTATGCTGTCAGCTAAAGGTGCTCAGAAGGCACAAAGTGCTGATACATCTAAAACCCACAAATTCCACACCCAGGGAGTAAAATAATGTTTGGAGGGAACAAACCAAATAATGATTAGGACACCTTTCTGCTAAGGAAAATTAGGGAGCAGTGTATTCCCAAAGGAAGAGCAGGGGTGGTGGCCCAATCCCAGTGCAAATTACAAACAGGATCACCACCCACAGAGAAATTTTTTTTTTTTTTCGGGCGGCCCTATGCCGCTTGTGGAAGCATGGTTCCCTGAACAGCGATTGAACCCGTGCCCTTCTAGTGAAAGCACGGAGTCCTAACCACTGGACGGTCATGGAAGTCTGTACAGAGAATTTTTCCATAAGTACTAACATAAGACTGAGTAAAAGCTGGTCTTGTAATTATCACCATAGCCTAGGATTTCCAAATAACTACAGTCGAAAAACATTCTTGCCCAATAAAGTCTTTTGTTAGTCCAAATTCTACAAGTTTCTCACGGTTTAAAAGAAAGAGTATGAAATATTTAATTTGGTGTTACCCTTCATTTTGAAATGTTTTAAAAGGTCCAAGGAATAGTCAATCAAATATGGAGATACATAAGGCAGTCTCTGACCATAAGTATCCTGCGTGCCTTCACAAAACTTTTGAGAAACAACTAAAACACAGAGTTTCGCCGTGGGCATCAAAAGAGTTGAGTTCAAATTTTAACTCAGTGATATGTTATCTTTGATCTGGACTGCAGCTCCCTAATTAAATCTTTCTGGCACTCTACCTCCTGGGAGACCCCATTGATGATTCCCAGTCAGTCACTGAATGTGATTTAAAATCAATCAAAGTGAAAGACCCCCTGGCTGTGCTGTCCTTTTTTATTCTTTGCTTTTTTTCAGTTCTTTTTTTCTAAATTCATTTATTTTGATTTGAGGCCAATTACGTTACAATATCGTAGTGGTTTTTGCCATACATTGACATGAATCAGCCATGGGTGTCCATGGGGTCCACATCCTGAACCTCCCCTCGCACCTCCCTCCCCATCCCATCCCTCAGGGTCATCCCAGTGCACCAGCCCTGAGCACCTAGTCTCATGCATCAAACCTGCACTGGTGATCTGTTTCACATATAATAATATACATGTTTCCATGCTATTCTCTCAAATCACCCTGCCCTCGCCTTCTCCCACGGAGTCCAAAAGACTGTTCTATACATCTGTGTCTCTTTTGCTTTCTCGCATATAGGGTCATCATTGCCATCTTTCTCAATTCCATGTATACGTGTTAGTGTAGTGTACTGGTGTTTTTCTTTCTGACTTCCTTCACTCTGTATAATAGGCTCCAGGTTCATCCACCTCATTAGAACTGATTCAAACGGATTCTTTTTAATGGCTGAGTAATATTCCATTGTGTATATGTACAAGAGCTTTCTTATCCTTGAGTCAGCTGATGGCCTTAGTGAGGGCTATGGAGTGCTACAACATTTAGTCCCCAGTGTATTCCCTGGGCCCTCCAGCTCACCCACTGGCCCAAGTCTGCGTGAGCTCCAGGGCCTCCAGAAGAAGGCCTGAATCTGCCTCTTATCTCTGTCTCCTCCTGATGACCAGCACACCACCCTGGTCTTAATCACATTCACAATGGCCCCCTCATTTATAGTAAGTAACCTGTGGGCAGGGCCCACTGTGGTGCTGACCATCAGCTAAGCAGGACAACTAAGGGTCACTCATTGACAGTTGGCTGCTTGTGAATGTGGCCCTCTGAGGCACCAAGCAATGTTTGAGCAACACCTGTTGCCTAGGGGCGGGGTGGGTTGAAATGAAGCACACCATTGGCTACCTGTTAAGGGCTGTGCTCATCCTGCTCTGTTACACTGTAAAGAGAATAAGAATCCCTGTGAATTTAAGGTTTGTCAAAGTAGTTTTCAGGGTGGGCTGGACTTCACATTCTGGTTGGCTTTGAACTACTTACACGATATGCTGAGCATGTGATCAAGTGGCAGCTGTTGGAGGGGCATAGAGATGACAGCACTGGTGACAGGTATGCCTGGGAATATAATGAAAAGTATGATATGCAAAAGTTAAATAATTATGTGAAATCAAAATCTGAGGTTGGAAATGAGTCAATCACAAAGATTCCAGCACACTGGACCCAAAGTGTCCTTATGTAACAGAGCACAGCCCTTCGCAGGTAGCCATTGCTGTGCCTTATTACTCTGCATCCTGTTACTAGGCAACAGGAGTAGCTCAGCCATTGGTCCGTGCCTCACTGGCCCCACCCACAAGCAGCCAACTATCACTGAGCTACCTATAGGTACTTGTCCTGCTCAGCTATTGGTCAGCACTGCAATGGTCCCTACCTACTGATAACTGTCAAGGAGGGATAAATGGGGAAATGATTTAGTCAAGACTCAGTCGTACACTGGTGAACTGACTTTTGACTTTGAGCACCTTCCTTAAAAAAAAAAAAAAAAATAATAATAATAAACAGGAATGTATTTCCGGTAGATGGGGCAAGTTGAGTTTCCTTGCTCAATATGAGAGTTGAAGTATCCCAAAAAAATTTAGTGGAGGAGACATTTAAAACTGTCTTTGTTCTGATGTGTAATCTTATGTAGACTGTGTATTAAACTTTGGGCAACAGACTGAGCATTCACCAAGTCTGGGGGTCGTTAAAGCTCATCGCAGTAGATAAAACACCCAACGTGTTCTTTATTAGCTTTTTCCACCTCAAGTGCTTGCTCTTAAGTTCCTTAAGGCCCTCAGGAACCCCCAAGAGGCAGAAGGTGGTCTAGAGATGAAGTGATTACTCTGAAAGGCTGAAGTGGGACAGAAAGGGTTTGGCAGATCTTTATAGAGGGATGAAGGAGGCAGGAGTGTTGAAGTGGCACATATAAGTCAAAGGATAAAGGGAACTGAAAGGAAGTTTGAAGCTCATGAGGAGAAACACCGTGCCCCTGAATCACCACTCCCCAGAATCAGACACACAGAGGTGTCAGCAGTGGAAAAGTTATAGAATGGCCTCCCTCAGCATCCACTCGCCCATGTTGATGGGCACAGTGGTACATTGTGATGTCTAAGCTCCCCAAGATGCTATTCGCTGGGGTGGTGCCTCACTGACCAATCAGATTGAAGGGTGTGGCTCCTCATTGTCCTGAAAGGGTATAAATAGGGAGCTCAGAGGCAGAGGTTCTAGGTTAGGCCACTTCTTGGCATCATCATGACTAAGGTAACCAGGAAGCCACGGCAGTCCAGAAGAGTTCCAATGCGGTTTGCTTCCAGGATGAACGGAAAAAAGAAGACCCTTTGTCAACGGAGGTACAGAGGCAGTGTGAAAGTAAGATGATTCCAACTGAGCTGCCCATGTTCTCCATTGACTTTGCTGCCCAAAACCTCTACACAGCCCTTGCCTGGCACAAAAGCCCTCATTGGCCCACATCCCTTTTTCATGAAATCTCCCTTCCAACGCCGCTTTTTTCTTTCCTAAAAACTAATACCCTTGTCGTGTCTTGCCAGGCACAAAATATGACCATGAGGGTCAGAAGACCTCTACAAGGAACCTTGAGAAAGAAAATCCGATCATATGCCACTCAGTCGAAGAAGGTGAAGAAAACAAGAACACCAAACTGTTTTTTCCGCTCCTGTGCACGTAAGAAACTGAATCAAAGCCGTAAAAGGTCCCAACGTATGAGGGGGAATCAAAGAAGGAGGCAGAATCCAAAGAGAAGATAAGCCCAGCCGCCCCAGAATAAGAGACCCTGGAGCAGTCCAACCTGGGCAGCCAGTAACTGAATCGAAAAGGTCAGACAATTTAGAACTGGGTCTCCAGAGGTCTGCTTTGTTAGAAATGGCCAACCAAGAAAAGACTCTCACACTAACATCATCAAGTGATGGCTGCAATTACAATAAACGTCAAATGGAAAAAAAGATGATATTTGTGTGTGTGTGTGAATTTTCTGATGGAAGGGAGGGAACGAAGAGAAGAGGCGGGCACTGGAGATGGGAGGGATATGGGGTCCCGAGAGGTTGGGGAACAGACCCTCGGGTCCCCAGTTAGCCAGAGAGTAGAGGTCTGGATTGGGTCAGGAGTCTGCACTGAAGATGGATAACCCTGCTTAACACTTGATTTCAAGGGCAAGGAGGAGTGGTATGGTGTTACTGCCTTTGTTTGGGGTGTGGAATGACATTAGGGTCTAGATTGCCAGACCCAGAGAGGAAGAGGTTGTCACATGGGGGTGGTGAGTGTGAAACTCCCCCTGAGACAGGTGGGCAGAAATCACCTCCTGGCCACCTACCTCATAAAAGGGACTGTTGCATCACTCGCCTATGCTGTCAGCTAAAGGTGCTCAGAAGGCACAAAGTGCTGATACATCTAAAACCCACAGATTCCACACCCAGGGAGTAAAATAATGTTTGGAGGGAACAAACCAAATAATGATTAGGACACCTTTCGGCTAAGAAAAGTTTGGGAGCAGTGTATTCCCAAAGGAAGAGCAGGGGTGGTGGCCCAATCCCAGTGCAAATTACAAACAGGATCACCACCCACAGAGAATTTTTTTTTTTTTTCGGGCGGCCCTATGCCGCTTGTGGAAGCATGGTTCCCTGAACAGTGATTAAACCCGTGCCCTTCTAGTGAAAGCACGGAGTCCTAACCACTGGACAGTCGTGGAAGTCTGTACAGAGAATTTTTACATATGTACTAACATAAGACTGAGTAAAAGCTGGTCTTGTTATTATCACCATAGCCTAGGATTTCCAAATAACTACAGTCGAAAAACATTCTTCCCCAATAAAGTCTTTTGTTAGTCCAAATTCTACAAGTTTCTCACGGTTTAAAAGAAAGAGTATGAAATATTTAATTTGGTGTTACCCTTCATTTTGAAATGTTTTAAAAGGTCCAAGGAATAGTCAATCAAATATGGAGATACATAAGGCAGTCTCTGACCATAAGTATCCTGCGTGCCTTCACAAAACTTTTGAGAAACAACTAAAACACAGAGTTCTGCCGTGGGCATCAAAAGAGTTGAGTTCAAATTTTAACTCAGTGATATGTTATCTTTGATCTGGACTGCAGCTCCCTAATTAAATCTTTCTGGCACTCTACCTCCTGGGAGACCCCATTGATGATTCCCAGTCAGTCACTGAATGTGATTTAAAATCAATCAAAGTGAAAGACCCCCTGGCTGTGCTGTCCTTTCTTTATTCTTTTCTTTTTTTCAGTTCTTTTTTTCTAAATTCATTTATTTTGATTTGAGGCCAATTACGTTACAATATCATAGTGGTTTTTGCCATACATTGACATGAATCAGCCATGGGTGTCCATGGGGTCCACATCCTGAACCTCCCCTCGCACCTCCCTCCCCATCCCATCCCTCAGGGTCATCCCAGTGCACCAGCCCTGAGCACCTAGTCTCATGCATCAAACCTGCACTGGTGATCTGTTTCACATATAATAATATACATGTTTCAATGCTATTCTCTCGAATCACCTTGCCCTCGCCTTCTCCCACGGAGTCCAAAAGACTGTTCTATACATCTGTGTCTCTTTTGCTTTCTCGCATATAGGGTCATCATTGCCATCTTTCTGAATTCCATGTATACGTGTTAGTGTAGTGTATTGGTGTTTTTCTTTCTGACTTCCTTCACTCTGTATAATAGGCTCCAGGTTCATCCACCTCATTAGAACTGATTCAAACGAATTCTTTTTAATGGCTGAGTAATATTCCATTGTGTATATGTACAACAGCTTTCTTATCCTTGAGTCAGCTGATGGCCTTAGTGAGGGCTATGGAGTGCTACAACATTTAGTCCCCAGTGTATTCCCTGGGCCCTCCAGCTCACCCACTGGCCCAAGTCTGCGTGAGCTCCAGGGCCTCCAGAAGAAGGCCTGAATCTGCCTCTTATCCCTGTCTCCTCCTGATGACCAGCACACTACCCTGGACTTAATCACATTCGCAATGGCCCCCTCATTGATAGTAAGTAATCTGTGGGCAGGGCCCACTGTGTTGCTGACCATCAGCTAAGCAGGACAACTAAGGGTCACTCATTGACTGTTGGCTGCTTGTGTATGTGGCCCTCTGAGGCACCAAGCAATGTTTGAGCAACACCTGTTGCCTAGGGGCAGGGTGGGTTGAAATGAAGCACACCATTGGCTACCTGTTAAGGGCTGTGCTCATCCTGCTCTGTTACACTGTAAAGAGAATAAGAATCCCTGTGAATTTAAGGTTTGTCAAAGTAGTTTTCAGGGTGGGCTGGACTTCACATTCTGGTTGGCTGTGAACTACTTACACGATATGCTGAGCATGTGATCAAGTGGCAGCTGTTGGAGGGGCATAGAGATGACAGCACTGGTGACAGGTATGCCTGGGAATATAATGAAAAGTATTCTCTCAAATCATCCTACCCTCGCCTTCTCCCACAGAGTCCAAAAGACTGTTCTATACATCTGTGTCTCTTTTGCTTTCTCGCATATAGGCTCATCATTGACATCTTTCTAAATTCCATGGATATGTGTTACTGTACTGTATTGGTGTTTTTCTTTCTGACTTCCTTCACTCTGTATAATAGACTCCAGTTTCATCCACCTCATTAGAACTGATTCAAACGGATTCTTTTTAATGGATGAGTAATATTCCATTGTGTATATGTACAACAGCTTTCTTATCCTTGAGTCACCTGATGGTCCTCTAGATTACTTCCATGTCCTGGCTATTATAAAAAGTTATGCGATGAACATTGGGGTACACGTGTTTCTTTCAATTCTGGTTTCCTTGGTGTGTATGCCCAGCAGTGTGCTTCCTGGTTCACATGGCCGTTCTCTTTTCAGTTTTGTAAGGTGTCTCCACACTATTCTCTGTAGTGGCTGTACTAGTTTGCTTTCCCACCAACAATGTGAGAGGGTTCCCTTTTCTCCACACCCTCTCCAGCATTTATTGTTTGTAGACTTTTGCATAACAGCCATTCTGACCAGCGTGTGATGGTACCTCAAGGTGGTTTGGATTTACATTTCTCTGATAATGAGTGATGTTGAGCATCTTTTCATGTGTTTGCTGGCCGCCTGTGTGTCTTCTTTGGAGAAATGTCTGTTTAGTTCTTAGGCCCGTTTTTTGAATTGGTCATTTCTTTTTCTGGAATTGAGCCATAGGAGCCTCTTTTATATTTTTGAGATTATTTATTTGTCTCCTGCTTTGTTTGCTATTACTTCCTCCCATTCTGAAGGCTGTCTTTTCACCTTGCTTATAGTTTCCTTTAGTGTGCAAAAGCTTTTGAATTTAATTTGGTCCTATTCATTTATTTTTACTCTTTTGCTATTTTGCTATATAATTTGGTCCTATTCATTTATTTGCATTACTCTGGTAGGTGGGTCATAGAGTATCCTCCTGTGATTTATGTCAGAGAGGGTTTTGCCTATGTTTTCCTCTAGGAGTTTTATAGTTTCTGGTCTTATGTTTAGATCTTTAATCCATTTTGAATTTATTTTGTGTATGGTGTTAGACAGTGTTCTAGTTTCATTCTTTTACAGTGGTTGACCATTTTTCCCAGCACCTCTTGTTAAAGTGATTGTCTTTTCTCCATTGCATATTCTTGCCTCCTTTGTCAAATGTATGGTGTCCATAGGTGTGTGGATTTATCTCTGGGATTTCTATTTTGTTCCATTGATCTATATTTCTGCCTTTGTGCCAGTACCATACTGTCTTGATGACTGTAGCTTTGTAGTAGAGCCTGAAGTCAGGCAGGTTGATTCTTCCAGTTCCATTCTTCTTTCTCAAGGTTGCTTTGGCTATTCGTGGTTTTCTGTATTTCCATACAAACTGTGAAACCATTTGTTCTAGTTCTGTGAAAAATACCATTGGTAGCTTGATAGGGATTGCATTGAATCTATAGATTGCTTTGTGTTGTGTCCTCATTTTCACTATATTGATTATTCTGATCCATGAACATGTTATATTTCTCCATCTATTTGTGTGATCTTTGATTTCTTTCATCAGTGTTTTACAGTTTTCTATGTATAGGTCTTTTCTTGGATCATCAAAAAAGCAAGAGAGTTCCAGAAAAACATCTATTTCTGCTTTTTTGACTATGCCGAAGCCTTTGACTATGTGGATCACAATAAACTGTGGAAAATTCTGAAAGAGATGGGAATACCAGACTGCCTGATCTGCCTCTTGAGGAATTTGCATGCAGGTCAGGATGCAATAGTTAGAAATGAACATGGATCAACAGCCTGGTTTCAAATAGGAAAAGGAATATGTTAAGGCTGTATATTGTACCCCTGCTCATTTAACTTCTATGCAGAGTACAACATGAGAATCGCTGGGCTTGAAGAAGCACAAGCTGGACTCAAGATTGCCGGGAAAAATATCAATAAACTCAGATATGCAGATGACACCACCCTTATGACAGAAAGTGAAGAGGAATTATAAAGCCTCTTGATGAAAGTGAAAGAGGAGAGAAAAAGTTGGAGAAAAAGAGGAGAAAAAGTTGGCTTAAAACTCAACATTCAGAAAAGAAAAATCATGGCATCTGGTCCCATCACTTCATGGGAAATAGATGGGGAAACAATGGAAACAGTGTCAGACTTTATTTTTTGGGCTCCAAAATCACTGCAGATGGTGACTGCAGCCATGAAATTCAAAGATGCTTACTCCTTGGAAGCAAATTTATGACCAACCTAGATAGTGTATTGAAAAGCAGTGACATTATTTTGCCAACAAAGGTCCGTCTAGTCAAGGCTATGGTTTTTCCAGTGGTCAAGTATGGATGTGACAGTTAGAGTGTGATGAAAGCTGACTGCCGAAGAATTGATGCTTTTGAACTGTGGTGTTGCAGAAGGCTCTTGAGAGTCCCTTGGACTGCAAGGAGTTCCAACCAGTCCATTCTGAAGGAGATCAGCCCTGGGATTTCTTTGGAAGGAATGATGGTAAAGCCGAAACTCCAGTACCTTGACCACCTCATGTGAAGAATTGACTCATTGGAAAAGACTCTGATGCTGGGAGGAATTGGGGGCAGGAGGAGAAGGGAACAACACAGGATGAGATGGCTGGATGGCATCACTGACTCGATGCTCGTGAGTCTGTGTGAACTCTGGGAGTTGGTATGCACGGGGTGGCCTGGAGTGCTGCTATTCATGGGGTCACTAAGAGTTGGACATGACTGAGCGACTGAACTGAACTGAACTGAAGCCTAAGTATCGGAGAAGGCAATGACACCCCACTCCAGTATTCTAGCCTGGAAAATCCCATGGATGGAAGAGCCTGGTAGGCTGCAGTCCATGGATCACTCAGAGTCAGACATGACTGAAGCGACTTAGCAGCAGCAGCAGCAGCTCTAGTAATTTGCTGGTGGAGTCCTTAGTGTTTTCTATACAGAGGATCATATCATGTGCAAAGAGTTAGAGTTTTACTTCTTCTTTTCCAATCTGTATTCCATTTATTTCTTTTTCTTCTCAGATTGTTATGGCTAAAACTTCCAAAACTATGTTGAATAGTAGTGATGAGAGTGGGCACCCTTGTCTTGTTCCTGACTTTTGGGTAAATGCTTTCAAGTTATCACCATTGATGATAATGTTTGTGGTGCGATTATCATATATGGCTTATATTATGTTAAGGTATGTTCCTTCTATGCCTGCTTTCTGGAGAGTTTTTTATCATAAATAGATGCTGAATTTTCCCAAAGGCTTTCTCTGCATCAATTGAGATAATCATATGGATTTTATCTTTCAATTCATTAATATGGTGTATTACGTTGTTTGACTTGCGGATATTAAATAATCCTTGCATGCGTGGGATAAACCCCACTTGGTCATGAGATATGATCTTTTAAATATGTTGTTGGATTCTGTTTGCTAGAATTTTGTTAAGGATTTTTGCATCTGTGTTCATCAGTGATATTGGACTGTAGTTTTCTTTTTTGTGGAATCTTTGTCAGGTTTTGGTATTAGGGTGATGGTGGCCTCATAGAATGAGTTTGGAAGTTGACATGTCTCTGCAATTTTTTTAAAGAGTTTGAGTAGGATAGGTGTTAGCTCTTCTCTAAATTTTTGGTAGAATTCAGTTGTGAAGCCATCTGGTGCTGGGTTTTGTTTGCTGGAAGATTTCTGATTATAGTTTCAATTTCCAGGCTTGTAATGGGTCTGTTAAGATTTTCTGTTTCTTCCTGGTTCAGTTTTGGAAAGTTATACTTTTCTAAGAATTTGTCGATTTCTTCCAAGTTATCCATTTTATTGGTATATAGTTGCTTTTAGTAGTCTCTTATGACCCTTTGTATTTCTCTGTTGTATGTTGTGATGACTCCATTTTCATTTCTAATTTTGTTGATTTGATTCTTCTCCATTTGTTTTTTGATGAGTCTGGTTAATGGATTGTCTATTTTATATATCTTCTCAAAGAAATAGGTTTTGGCTTTGTTGATTTTTGCTATCATCTCTTTTCTTCATTTTGTGTTTATTTCTGCCCCAATTTTTATGATTTCCTTCCTTCTACTAACCCTGGGATTCTTCATTTTTTCCTTTCCTAGTTGCTTTTGGCACAGAGATAAGTTATTTATGTGACTTCTTTCTTGTTTCTTGAGGTAAGCTTGTATTTCTATGAATCTCCCCCTTAGCACAGCTTTTACTGAGTCCCATAGGTTTTGGGTTGTTTTGTTTTCATTTTCATTCATTTCTATGCAGATTTTTATATATTTTTTTTTAAATTTCTTCTGTGATTTGTTGGTTATTCAGAAGCGTGTTGTTTAGCCTCCATATGTTGGAATTTTTAATAGTTTTTCTCCTGTAATTGACATATAATCCTACTGCATTGTGATCAGAAAAGATGCTTGGAATCATTTCAATTATTTGAATTTACCAAGGCTAAATTTATGGCCCGGGATATAATCTATACTGGAGAAGATTTCATGTGCACTTGAGAATAAAGGGAAATTAATTGTTTTCAGGTGAAATGTCCTACAGATATTATGTCTCACTGGTCCATTGTATCATTTATAGTTTGTGTTTCCTTGCTAATTTTCTGTTTAGTTGATCTATCCACAGGTGTGAGTGGCGTATTAAAATCTCCCACTATTATTTTGTTACTGTTAATTTCCCTTTTCATACTTCTTAGCATTTCCTTACATATTGTGGTGCTCCTATGCTGGGTGCATATATATTTATAATTTTTATATCTTCTTCTTGGATTGATCCTTTGATCATTATGTAGTGCCCTTCTTTGTCTCTTCTCACAGCCTTTATTTGAAAGTCTATTCTATCTGATATGAGTATTGCTACTGCTGCTTTCTTTTGGTCTCCATTTGCGTGAAATATCTTTTTCCAGCCCTTCACTTTCAGTCTGTATGTGTCCCTTATTTTGAGGTGGGTCTCTTGTAGACAGCATATATAGGGGTCTTGTTTTTTTTAATACCCATTCAGCCAGTCTTTGTCTTGTGCTTGGTGCCAGGAGCCACCACGGGAGATCCCACCCATGACAAAGGTCATGTGGAAGAGACCTGACAGGCAAAGATGGATCAGGCCTCAAGGGATCCCCTGGATCTGCTCAAGCTTCTAACCCAAAACCAGAATCTGTCTGTCTTACTATTTTGTGCCTTTCACCAACTCTTCTGACATTGACAGGGGGCTATCCACGACCACCTTTCTCTGGAAAAAGTCAACTTAGGGCTTTAGTTAATGAGTCTCCTGGGCATGAAAGGGATATTTCTATTTTAACCCCTCTGTTGGCATTCTAGCTTGCCTGATAGGTTTATCCATACTCTTGCAATTAACACACATGATTGTTCACAACTCCCCAACCGTGAGAGACATAGGAAGCCTAAAACATTCTAAAAATATAGAGCCTTTTAAAGAGTTAAAAACTATTAGAGTAGTGTTGGTGTAGAATTTCATTATTGGGCCAATGTTTGCTGCCAAGTGCCCATATCCCTTATCCATTGTGTACCTCGGAGTGCATTGGTTAACATAGTTGGAATGTAAGAAAAACAAGTAGCAGCCTTGGAACTAACCACATCAGACCTTTGAGCTAACTGGTTCTTTCTTTGTTGTGACTCACTGCACCTTTGTTCTGTGAGAATGTAACTCTGTTTAGTATTTTCTGAGGCTGGGCGAAATAAAGAAGAAACACTTTAGGGAAAACAAGTTTTCTGGCTAATCAGCCTTTATAAAAAAAGGGTCATAAAATGTCCACAGGCCTCCAAGGCCAGAAGATATTGTACACAACATTGTTTATGGGAAAGGTATGCAGAAAAAATCCTGGTTTCAATAAAGACAAAACAGATGTAATCTTTGGGCTGACTCTGTATGACTTTGCATCTTTCATTTCCCTCTATGTACAAGTCAAGGTATAAATGTTCCTTTTGAAAATAAAGTTATGGGCCTCATTCACTGAAGCTTGGTCTCCCCGTGTCATTCTTTTTTCCTTTTCTCTCCTTTGCTCTCTCTGTTCTTCTTTCAGGATGACTCCTTGGAACACAGGAGCTTTACTGGCTTTCTGTGTTAATCAAGGAAGATCAAGCCTCTCTCTCTGCTTTGCTATCCTTTTGCTTATGCCATCATCCTGAGGCTACCCCTGGATCCTGTTGGGGCTGGACCCTGGCAGGTTGGTGCATTCAACCTATTTACATTTAAGGTAATTACTGATAAGTATGATTCTGTTGCCATTTGCTTTGCTGTTTTGGGTTCGAGTTTATACACCTTTCCTGTGTTCCTGTCTAGAAAAGATCCTTTAGTATTTGTTGAAGAGCTGGTTTGGTGGTACTGAATTCTCCGAGCTCTTGCTTGTCTGGAAAGCTTTTTGATTTCTCCTTCATATTTTAATGAGATCCTTGCTGGGTACAGTATTCCGGGTTGTAGGTTTTCCTCTTTCATCACTTTAAGTATGTCCTGCCATTCCCTCCTGGCCTGAAGAGTTTCTATTGAAAGATCAGCTGTTAACCTTATGGGAATCCCCTTGTGTGTTATTTGTTGTTTTTCCCTTGCTGTGTTTAATATGTGTTCTTTGTGTTTGATCTTTGTTAATTTGATTAATATGTGTCTTGGGGTGTTTCACCTTGGGATTACCCTGTTTGGGACTCTCTGGGTTTCTTTGACTTGGGTGATTATTTCCTTCCTCATTTTAGGGAAGTTTTCAACTATTATCTCCTCAAGTGTTTTCTCATGGTCTTTCTTTTTGTCTTCTTCTTCTGGGACTCCTAAGATTCGATTGTTGGGGCGTTTGACATTGTCCCAGAGGTCTCTGAGGTTGTCCTCATTTCTTATCATTCTTTTTTTTCTTTTTTCCTCTCTGCTTTATTTATTTTCACCATTCTATCTTCCACCTCACTTATCCTATCTTCTGCCTCAGTGTTCTACTGTTGTTTCCCTCCAGAGTGTTTTTTATCTCATTTATTGCACTATTCATTATTGATTGATGCTTTTTAATTTATTCTACGTCCTTGTTAAACATTTCTTACATCTTCTCAATTCTTTTCTTCAGGCTATTAATATGTAACTCCATTTTGTTTTCAAGATTTTGGATCATTTTTACTATCATTATTCAGAATTCGTTTTTAGGTAGACTCCCTATCTCCTCCTCTTTTGTTTTGTTTGGTGGGCATTTATGTTCCTTTACCTGCTGAGTATTTATCTGCCATTTCATCTTGTTTAGATGGCTGTGTTTGAAGTGGACTTCCTGTATTTTGACAGTTTGTGGTTCCTCTATTGTGGAGGTTCCTCCCTGTAGGTGAGGTTGGATGAGTGGCTTGTCGAGGTTTTCCTGGTTAGGGAAGCTTGCATCGGATTTCTGGTGGGTGGAGCTGGATTTCTTCTCTCTGGAGTGCAATGAAGTGTCCAGTAGTGAGTTTTGTGATGTCTATGCTTTTGGTGTAGCTTTGGGAAGCCTGTATATTAAAGCTCAAGTCTACGTTCCTGGGTTGCTGGATAATTTATGTGGTATGTCTTGCTCTGGAACTTGTTGGCTCTTGAGTGGAGCTTGGTTTCAGTGTAGTCATGGAAGATTTTGGATGATCTCTTATTGTTATATGTTCCCTGGAGTTAGGAGTTATCTGGTGTTCTCAGGTTTTGGATTTAAGCCTCCTGCCTCTGGTTTTCAGTCTTATTTACTGTAGCCTCAAGACTTATCCATCCATACAGCACCAATGATAAAAAAAAAATCTAGATTAATGGAGAAGAGATTCTCCACAGTGTATGACACCCAGAAAGGTTCATTGAGTTACATGGAGAAGAGAAGTGGAATGAGGGAGATAAAGGTGACCAGGGCAAGGAAAGGGGGGACTCAAAATGGGAGAAATCTAGTCAGTAATCAGATTGCTATGTGCTCTCCACAGCCTGGAACACCCAGAGAGGTTCATGGAGTTACATAGATAATAAAAGAGGGAGGAAGGAGACAGAAGTGATCAGGTGGGGAATAGGAGGGGGGGGGTCAAAAGGAGAGAGGCAGATCTAGCCAGTAGTCACTTCCCTAGGTGTTCTCCACAGCCCAGAATACCCAAAGAGATTCACAGAGTTGGGTATAGAAGAGAAGGGGGAGGGAGGACATAGACGTGACCTAGAGGAAAAAGTGGAGAAGGCAATGGCACCCCACTCCAGCACTCTTGCCTGGAAAATCCCATGCACAGAGGAGCCTGGTGGGCCGTGGTCCATGGGGTCGCTAAGAGTCGGACATGACTGAGCGACTTCACTTTCATTTTTCACTTTCATGTACTGGAGAAGGAAATGGCAAGCCACTCCAGTGTTATTGCCTGGAGAATCCCAGAGATGGGAAGTGTGGTGGGCTGCCATCTATGGGGTCGGTCAGAGTCAGACACGACTGAAGCGACTTAGCTGTAACAGAGGGAAAAAGGAGAGTCAAAAGTGGGAGAGGCCAATCAAGCAAGTAATCACTCTCCTAAGTAAACATGGGTACTGAAGATTGGATTCTTAAAGGTACAAAATTGATAACATATACCAAAAAGCAAAGATTAAAAATCTAGAGTAGAGGTTAGACTCTCAAAAATACAATATTAAAAAAAAAAAAAAAACAAATCCAAATCACAAAATTATTAAAAATATATATGAAATTTGCTTTAAAAATTTGGTATTTTTCAAGGTAATAGTAGCTTATAAAAAATGAAAATTAAAGGAGTAATAAGTGACTTAAAAAGAAAAAAGTTAAAAATTAAAGAATGATAATATTAAAAATATATCTAGGAATTTCTCTGCAGCTGTTGTAGGCAGTGTGGGGTCAGTTCAATTTCAGATAATTCCTTGGTCCAGCTTATCCTTCTCAAGACCTATAGCCCCCTTCCAATGTAGTCGGTGCTAACTACAGGGTTTTAATCTGTTGCACCTGTCACTTCCAAAGCACTTGCCTCTGTTTGTTTTGGCTTCCTCTGTTTGCAAGTCTCTTCAGTGTCTAATTTCCACCCTGACACAAGGGGGCGAACGTGGTCACTTATTTAGGCTTACTTGTTCAGTCCTGCTATGGGAAGAGAGGAACATTGCCAACGAATATCAGTAGCGTGTGTGGGGAGTGCTTGCAGTGTATTGGCCACACTGAGTTTGCCCCCACTCACGGCATGCGTGCCTTCCCAGTCTACACTGCTCAGGCTCCAGGTTGCTCTGTAGGGGAACTGTCTAAAGTGAGCCCTGAGTTGCATGTACTTCCCAGGTCTAAGCCTCTCAGGTTCAAGGTCTTGGGTACTCCACCAAGGCACAGACTTGGCTGGACCTGCGTTTTGTGCCCTTCCCAGGTCCGAGCAGCTCAGGTGACCAGGTGTTTGGCGACCACACTCTCCTCAGGTGGGGCAGGGTGTCTTATCACTTCCCCAATCCCTGCCGCTCATTTTCCTGGGTGCACTGTGGGAGTGACATCTCAGGTGTGCCCTGTGTTTCTTCTGGGGAGCTGATCTCTGGCTGCAACCCTTCCAGCGGATGTCAACCGTCCAGGAACCCAGGAAGACTTGGTTAGCAACTGGGAGCCTGCGCACAGTTTGGTAGAGGATGCCATCTCTGGGGCCGAGATTGTCCCTTTCTGCTCTGGCTGTCGCTCACCTGCCTCTCTGCCTCTGGCGGGGGATGGGGCAGTCCACAGATGGCTAGTTCTCCTCTGGTATTCGCTCAGTCCTATGTTCTGTGAACAGGCCTGGCAGTGCCTTAGGACAGAGCTTTTCATGGGAAAGTTCTCTCTCTCCCTGGCTATCCCACTGTTTGGGTTGCTGTCTCATGTTAGCTCCCTCAGATTGTCCTCAGGGCGTTCAGGCTCGGTCCCTACCCTAAGCAATGCAGCCCTCACCTCCCTGTTCAGCCCCCTCTTGCTGATGGTGGATGTGAGCGTCTCAGCTACTTTTCTCCCCTGCGAGTTGCCATTAGGCACATAATCTGTGGGTTTTATTTATTTATTTTTCCTCCTGGTTATGTTGCCCTCTGAGATTCCAAAACTCCCAACAGACCAGCCGGTAAGAGGGTTTCCTGGTGTTTGGAAACTTCTCCTCTTTTACAACTCCCTCCTGGGACAGAGACTCTTTTGTCTCTCTTTTTATCTTTTGTCCTACCTTCTTTCGAAAACAATGGACTACCTTTCTGGGTGCCTGGTGTCCTCTGCCAGTGTTCAGAAGTTGTTTTGTGGAATTTTCTCAACGTTTAAATGATCTTTCAATAAATTTGTGGGGGAGAAAGTGGTCTCCCCATCCTCTTCCTCTACCATCTTAGGAACACTGCCCCCCCTCCCCACCCTGTGCTGTCCTTTCAAAGGAAGTGTAAGCACTATCATGCCTTGCCTGCAGAAAATTAATTATCTAAGGCAGCTACCAGGATGATATGGACAGAGAGACCTTATGTCTACATATAGGTCACTGCTTTGATTCCAGTTCTGTATATATTATCACCATTTAACATTTTCACACTTTAATGTCCTGCTGTAGCACTTACTGAAATGCTTGCTGTTATAGAGGAAGCTAACAGATTCCTAGGCCTCAAGGTCTGAAACTGAAAGTGAAAGCCGCTCAGTCATGTCCAATTTTTTGCTATCCCATGGACTATATAGTCCTCGGAATTCTCCAGGCCAGAATCCTGGAGTGGGTAGCCTTTCCCTTCTCCAGGAGATCTTCCCAAACCAGGCAGGGATCCTGCATTGTGGGTGGATTCTTTACCAGCTAAGCCACAGCGGAAGCCCAAGAATACTCGAGTGGGTAACCTATCCTGTCTCCAGCAGATCTTTCTGATCCAGGAATTGAACCAGGGTCTCCTGCATTGTAGGCAGATTCTTTACCAATTGAGTTATCAGGGAAGCTCTTGTTGTTGAAACAGTCAAATTTGATTGTCCACATTAGCTGGTGTGACCTTGCCATGGATTTCAAGTATAAAGTTGGGAAACCCTTCACTATTCCTTGTTACTTTGTCACCCTGACCATTTATTTGCATAAAGAAGTAATTGTATTGAAATGAAGAAATCATATCTAATTCTTGTCACACTCTCCTTATGGAGACAGAATGGTTTATGAAATAGTTTCTATGCAATGACTTTAGTCCAGTGCTGGAGATAGCTCATAATAATCTTAATAGCAGTGCAGATTTCCTTTCCATCAGCAGGGGTTTCAAGCAAAAACCATATTTGCATTTCTTGGTTAAGAAGAATACCTGGAGGAACAATTGAAAAATGGTAATGCCCCACAAATGAAATTTAGGTGATTGCAAATATGTAGTACCACATGAGGAAAAGCCTAAATACAAAGGCTAGATCTTTTTTTTTTTTTTTTTTTGTAAACATAAGCCATTCAATTGATTTCTCCCATTTTCAGCCTACAAACATGGCATACTATTTATGATTGTGTCTGATACTTGATCTTCTGGGGTAGCTTTTGGCCAATTTCAGTTTAGTCTGAAAAAAAAGAGAGAAGGCGGAAGCCATAAATCTGTGGGTAAAGATCCTAGAATCACAGCAGAGCATGGAATAATAACTCAAGGTATCATTACATAGTAGGGATTTATCCTTAACAGGTATTAAGGAATATATGATATGGTCTTAAGGGACCAAACTTTAAGCCCAGTTTGTATTATTTATCTTATAGTTAACTTTGATGATATTTTAAGTCAAATGGTATTGTATATGTACAGATATGGAGAAGGCAATGGCACCCCACTCCAGTACTCTTGCCTGGAAAATCCCATGGACAGAGGAGCCTGGTGGGCTGCAGTCCATGAGGTCACTAAGAGTCAGACATGACTGAGTGATTTCAATTTCACTTTTTACTTTCATGCATTGGAGAAGGAAATGGCAACCCACTCCAGTGTTCTTGCCTGGAGAATCCCAGGGACGGGGGAGCCTGGTGGGCTGCCATCTATGGGGTCACACAGAGTTGGACATGATGAAAGCGACTTAGCAGCATGTACAGATATACATAAAAAGATCACTTTTCTGACCCACAAGTTTATCTTCAGAGGATTCTCTTCACTCTTGTTGCTTCTCTTCATGAAGAACACACCATTTTAGAAAAACACTCATTGTGACTTGGGTTAAAAAAAAAAAAGAAAATGCAAGCTAAGGTGAATAGAAGTCATGAATTTTATATAAAAGAATAATGCTACTTCTAACCCTTATGGATTTGAAGACTCATGCTATATGATTGCAAACAAGTTTTTCATAAATCTGAGCCCCATTGTTTTAAAATGAGGATATTTTGAATAAGAGCACAAAAGGGTGATATAAAAAACAAATGACTTTTTTTTTGCATCCTATGCATTTTATTTATTTATTTATTTTAATTGGAGGTTAATTACTTTACAATATTTTATTGGTTTTGCCATACATTAACATGAATCTGCCACAGTTATACATGTGTTCCCCATCCTGAACCCCCCTCCCACCTCCCTCCCCATACCATCCCTCTGGGTCATCCCAGGGCACCAGTCCCAAGCATCCTGTATCATGCATTGAACCTGGACTGGAGATTCACTTCATATATGACATTATACATGTTTCAATGCCATTCTCCTAAATCAACCCACCCTCTTCCTCTCCCACAGAGTCCAAAAGACTGTTCTATATATTTGTGTCTCTTTTTAAAAAAAAATATTATTATTATTTTACTTTACAATATTGTATTAGTCTTGCCACCACGGGTGTACACATGTTCCCTATCCTGAACCTCCCTCCCATCTCCCTCCCCATACCATCCCTCTGGGTCATCCCAGTGCACCAGCCCCAAGCTTCCTGTATTCTGCATTGAACCTAGACTGGCGATTCATTTCTTATACGATATTATACATGTTTTAATGCCATTCTACCAAATTATCCCCCCTCCCTCTTCCACAGAATCCAATAGACTGTTATATACATGTGTGTCTCTTTTGCTGTCTTGCATACAGGTTTGTCGTTACCATCTTTCTAAATTCCATATATATGTGTTAGTATACCGTATTGATGTTTTTCTTTCTGGTTTACTTCACTCTGTATAATAGGCTCCAGTTTCATCCACCTCTGGCTGAGTAATACTCCTTTGTGTATATGTACCACAGCTTTCTTATCCATTCATCTGCTGATGGACATCTAGGTTGCTTCCATGTCCTGGCAATTATAAACAGTGCTGCGATGAACATTGGGGTACATGTGTCTCTTTCCATTCTGGTTTCCTCGGTGTATATGCACAGTAGTGGGATTCAACATCCATTTATGATAAAAACTCCCCAGAAATCAGGAGAAGGAACATTCCTCAACATAATAAAAGCTATATATGACCAACCCACAGCAAACATTATCCTCAATGGTGAAAAATTGAAAGCATTTACCCTAAAGTCAGGAACAAGACAAGGTGCCCAGTCTCACCATTACTATTCAACATAGTTTTGGAAGTTTTGCCCAATCAGAGCAAAAAAATAAATAAAAGGAATACAAATTGGAAAAGAAGAAGGAAAACTCTCACTGTTTGCAGATGACAGGATCCTCTACATAGAAAACCCTAAAGATTCCACCAAAAAATTACTAGAACTAATCAATGAATATAGTAAAGTTGCAGGATATAAAATGAACACACAGAAATCCCTTGAATTCCTATACACTAATAATGAGAAAATAGAAAGACAAGTTAAGGAAACAATCCCTTTCACCATTGCAATGAAAAAAAAAAAATACTTAGGAATATATCTACCTAAAGAAACTAAAGACCTATATATAGAAAACTATAAAACACTGGTGAAAGAAGTCAAAGAGGACACTAATAGATGGAGAAATATACCATGTTCATGGATCAGAAGAATCAGTATAGTGAAAATGAGTATATTACCCAAAGCAATCTATAGATTCAATGCAATCCCCGTCAAGCTACCAATGGTATTTTTCACAGAGCTAGAACAAATAATTTCACAATTTGTATGGAAATATGAAAAGCCTCGAATACCAAAGCAATCTTGAGAAAGAAGAATGGAACTGGAGGCATCAACCTGCCTGACTTCAGGCTCAACGACAAAGCCACAGTCATCAAGACAGTATGGTACTGGCACAAAGACAGAAATATAGATCAATGGAACAAAATAGAAAGCCCAGAGATAAGTCCACACACCTATGGTCACCTTATCTTTGACAAAAGAGGCGAGAATATACAGTGGAGAAAAGACAATCTCTTTAACAAGTGGTGCTGGGAAAACTGGACAGCCACTTATAAAAGAATGAAACTAGAACGCTTTCTAACACCACACATAAAAATAAACTCAAAATGGATTAAAGATATAAATGTAAGACCAAAAACTATAAAACTGCTAGAGGAGAACATAACCAAAACACTCTCCGACATAAATCACAGCAGGATTCTCTATGACCCATCTCCCAGAATACTGGAAATAAAAGCAAAAATAAACAAATGGGACCTAATTAAAATCAAAAGCTTCTGCACAACAAAGGAAACTATAAGCAAGGTGAAAAGACAGCCTTCAGAATGGGAGAAAATAATAGCAAATTAAGCAACTGACAAAGGACTAATGTCAAAAATATACAAGCAACTTCTGAAGCTCAATTCCAGAAATACAAACGACCCAATCAAAAAAGGGTCCAAAGAACTAAACAGGCATTTCTCCAAAGACATACAGATGGCTAACAAACACATGAAAAGATGCTCAACATCACTCATTATCAGATCAGATCAGATCAGTCGCTCAGTTGTGTCCGACTGTTTGCGACCCCATGAATCTTGGGCTTAATTGTGGCACATAAGATCTTTGAACTTTGTTGCAGAATGCAGACTCTTAGTTGGGGCATGTTGGATATTCCCTGACCAGGGCTTGTACCCAGTTCCCCTGTATTGGGAGCCTGGAATCTTAGTCACTGATCCACCAGGCAAGTCCCAGTCATTTTGTATTTTTAATTCAGTTCTACTAAGTCTTCAGAGAAATTCTGGGTTAGGACAAAATACATTCCAGTTTCAGTTCCATGTGTTTGTTAGTGAACTTTGGACAGGTCACTGTTTTCATGATTTTCTATTTATTCTAAATTGTAGGAAATTATAATGCCTATTGCCTTCTCAGGATAAAACATAAATTATTCACAGGCATATTATCAGCCTCCTTGGACCAAAGATACTACATACATTGTGACTATTTTACAGTGCATCTGTCCTCAAGAATTCTGATTTCATTATGACTCTAGCATCAAGAAATGCATTTTTCTGATTGCAAGTACAAATCTGAATATTAAAGGATATGTGAGTGAGTGTTAATTGCTCAGTCATGTCCAACTCTGTGTGTCTGCATGGACTATAGCTGACCAGGATCCTCTGTCCATGGAATTCTCCAGGCAAAATACTGGACTGGGTAGCCGTTCCCTTCTCCAGGGGATCTTCCCAACCCAGGAATCAAATCTGGGTTTCCTGCATTGCAGGCAGATTCTGTACAGTCTGAGCCACTAGTGAAGCCCATATTAAAGGATAATCAGACAGAAGGAAATAGAAAGCAATGTACCATTCATTAGCTGGTTAAAATCTCTTTTCAAAATTACCTGTAGGACCACAGACTCCATGGGCTTCCCTTGTGGCTCAGCTGGTAAAGAATCTGCCTGTAATGCAGGAGACCTAAGTTCGATCCCTGGGTTGAGATGACCCCCTGGAGAAGGGAAAGGCTACCCACTCCAGTATTCTGGCCTGGAAAATTCCAAGGACTGTACAATCCATGGGGTCATAAAGAGTCAAGAGTCAGACTCAACTGACTGACTTTAACTTTCCCTTCCAACAGACTCCCTTTCTATCCCAAAGCTTTAAGATCAGGGGCAAGCTTACACTGTAAACACAAAGTAAAAGTTGCTTATACTATAATCCCTGAATTGGCAGCAAGAAAAAGGATGAGTCTGTTTACTTCACTTATGCTCCCCCAGATTCCTGGGTACTTTGGAAAAGGAACCATGGCAACAATAACTGACTAAGAAATAAAGTTTAGCTTCAGGATGTCCTAGTAGTTGGAACTCCTAGAACAGTCATCTTTTCATTATACTATGCTCCTGGGACTGGCAGAATTCCAGGGCTCCATTCTGTTTGTTCTGTTTTGTTTTGCTCTGACTGCATGTGTATTGCACCCAAATAATTGGTTGAAAATTGGAAAAATTCAAAATTGTTATCTTACATTAGGTAGACCACTAAAAGTTCCTGGCCATTTTACACAAGTCAGTCCATTAGTTTGTGAATTTTGCTATTTTTTTCCTTGGTTATCTGCATAGAAAAATCTGCTTGTGGATCTCATGGTATTATTTTTACAATGGTAGCTTGCTAATGGGGTAACTATCATAAAGAGAGGGCAAAGAATATAAAGACTTGCTCATGTTTTTCAGATGTACTGGAACAGAACTGGTGTTAAATATTTCTTCACTGATAGACTGACTTAATGTTATTAAATCTATTCCTGTTTCTTATGCATTATTTATAGAGCAGTGGATAGCATCTGGTTTGCATTATGGAATATAAAATACATTTGAATAAATGAAATTTGTGAAAAATCTCAGAATAAAAGTTAAACTCTGGATATATGAAGTTTGACTTAAAAATAAGGTGATTGATTTTATAATGTGAAGATTTGAATTCGTCCATCCAAATAAGTGTCATCCCTTTCTAAGGAGTTCACATGGCAGAACATAACCTTATTTCAGAGATGAAGCTACTGCTGAAATAATTCATAAAGCTGCATTCTTGGGGATATCTTGGAGCCTCTGTATCACTTATTCATTTGTTCATGAAATATTAATTTAGCATCTTCCACATACAAGTCACCATTTTTGTATTACTCTCATCATTGGCAGGTGGATAAGATTTTTTAAAACTAAAAAGAAATGTGAAATTAATAGGTGTGAGATTGACAAATATTTTTGTCTAAAACAGGTGTAATGATTACTTAGATACATTTCTCTAGAGGCTTTCTGCTGACTTCTAAGAAAATTCCAAATGATGATTTTCAAACCTGTTCTGATCACTAGCCACAGAACTGGAATAAGTGTTATTTTGCACAACACGTTCATGGGATGTGTAAGGCTTTACTTTCTATTAAAATCAATATCTTAATTGGTAAAGAATGTGTACATTCTTTTATGTACGGGCTGAATTATTTTATATTTTGTGCTAAAATTTTAAATGTGCTTTTGTCATAAAATTATATCAGTATCTACCATTTCTTTCATCTATTCCTATTTATGGTATTAATATAAATCAATTCTAGAGTTTTTTTCATCACAGTCATAGTACACAGTGCAATCATTTGTTGAAGACTCTTAGCCTATAAAATCTTCGCCAAGGGTCTCCCCATCAAACTAAGCTATAACCTTCATAAACCAAACTAATGTGATAAGTAAAGCTTCAGAATTATGCCTTTAATTTCACAAATTTAGGGTTGATGCTTTGTTCTTGGATGGTATAATCTTCTTAACTGGAGCATCTTGTTTTATTGCAAGTATCATCTGCTAACTTATGACTGGATTGTTTTGTTTGATACATTCTCACCAGCATAGTTGTTAATCCTCTGAAACTTTAAATTATGTTAACATTGTTTTCTCCTATGAGCCTCTGAAAGATGTAATTTGGTTGTCTTTAATTATATTTTTCTTTTTCACATATCAAATCATTTGTCAATATGTCAGGACTAAAACGATTAATGCTGTTTGTTGAAACATCAGGAGTATTAATTGTTCTATTAAAATGAGGATGGTTGTAAATATTCTCAGAGCCAATCAATGCAGCATATCAGTATGGAAAGAAATCCAGCTAACTGAAGAAATGATGTGTATTCTTTTTACAAATTGAGTATAGCAGAATGACTGAGGTTGCTTTCACTAGCAGCTGAAGCTCTGTATTTCCAATAGTAAGAATAAATACATTCTTCAAAAGACAAAAGTTCCAACACAGTATAGAATGCAGATACTGTTTTTTTTTCTTGTCAATTAGAATAATGTTGGCTGCAAAGCTCTGTGGACTTCATAGTATAATGCACAAGTCCATCAAACCTAGAGAAAGGATGGAAATTGAAATAGAAGGGCCAAATTCCATCCCTGAATAAACATTCTGATTCTGATGATTTTCAGATTAAAGAGGAAAGGAGGCATAGCCCTTGAATTCATGAGCTGTAGAGTCAGTCTACCTGAATCTGAAACCTAGCTCTGCCATTAACTAGCTGTGTGACCTTGAGCAGATTTACTTCACCCCTCTGCACCTCAGTTACATCATCTATAAAGTGGAAGTAATAACAATATCTACATCATAAATTACATGAGTTCATACATGTAACCACTTAGAACAATGCTTGGCATATAGAGAGTTCTCTTATTACTAAGCATCACTGAAATGGTTGTTTGGTTTTTAGCTAAACTTTAAAAAATGAATTTTTTCCTACTATGACTACTATTGGAAAATGTCCTTCATTTTATGTTTTGCTAGTGGTGGTCTGGATCATATATGTTTTGAATAGGGATTATTTTTAAAATTTAAATTTTAAGTTTGGTTAGTTGACCTGTAAGATTTCTTCAAACTCTGAGATGCAATAGTTTTTTGAAATGTGTGTATATCAAAACATCATGTGTGCCCCAAAAGTAACCTGTTATTAAAAATAATAACAATAATCAATAAAAATGCCAACTCTGAAAATAGGTTCATAAACTACCTAGAATTATCAGATACTTTAGCAATTATGGTAAGACAGGGCTTGTTTTTTCATAATGCAAATCAACATGAAGTTTGAAAGGATAGATATGTTTCATTATGTACAAAAAAGCTAACTGTTGAATTACAACTGGAAACTTGTAAATATTTTGGTCCTTTGAAGAACTGGAAGTTCCATAATTAAAGGAAAAAGATAACAATAAAAAAGTAAAATAAAAAGCTAAAATGCATTAATTTTGGCATAAAATTATAAATGTATTTCATTCCAAAAAACACTTAATTAAGAAAATATTTATTAGAAATACACTGTATTCAAATTACTCAGAATAAGACACAGTTTCCCCCAGAGTCAGTCTCTCCCATCAGGAAGCTTCCATAAGCCTCTTATCCTTATTCATCAGAGGGCAGACAGAATGAAAACCATAATCAGAAAATGAACCAAACTGATCACATGGACCACAGCCTTGTCTAACTCAATGAAACTATGAACCATGCCATGAAGACCACCCAAGATGGATGGATCATGGTGGAGAGTTTTGACAAAACGTGGTCCACTGGAGAAGGGAATGGCCAACCACTTCAGTACTCTTGTCTTGGGAACCCATGAAAAGTTTGAAAAGGCAAAAAGATATGATACTGAAAGACGGACTCCCCAGGTCAGTAGGTGCCCAATGTGATACTAGTGAAGAGTGGAGAAATAAATTCAGAAAGAACAAAGAGATGGAGCCAAAGTGAAAACAACACCCAGTTGTGGATGGACTTATGATGTAAGTAGTCTGATGCTGCAAAGAACAATATTGCATAGGAACCTGGACTGTTAGGTCCATGAATCAAGGCAAATTGGAAGTGGTCAAACAGGAGAAGGCAAGAGTGAATGTCAACATTCTAGGAATCAGTGAACTAAAATGGACTGGAATGGGTGAATTTAACTCAGATGACCATTATATCTACTACTATGGGCAAGAATCCCTTAGAAGAAATGGAGTAGCTCTAATAGTCAAGAAAAGAGTCTGAAATGCAGTACTTGGGTGCAATCTCAAAAATGACAGAAGTATCTGTTTGTTTCCAAGGTGAACCATTCAGTTCAGTTCAGTTCACTCAGTCATGTCCCACTCTTCGCGACCCCATGAATCGCAGAATGCCAGGCCTCCCTGTCCATCACCAACTCCCGGAGTTCACACAGACTCACACCCATTGAGTCAGTGGTGCCATCCAGCCATCTCATCCTCTGTCGTCCCCTTCTCCTCCTGCCCCCAATCCCTCCCAGCATCAGAATCTTTTCCAATGAGTCAACTATTTGCATGAGGTGGCCAAATACTGGAGTTTCAGCTTCAGCATCATTCCCTCCAAAGAAATCCCAGGGCTGATCTCCTTCAGAATGGACTGGTTGGATCTCCTTGTAGTCCAAGGGACTCTCAAGAGTCTTCTCCAACACCACAGTTCAAAAGCATCAATTCTTCGGCGCTCAGCTTTCTTCACAGTCCAACTCTCATATCCATACATGACCACTGAAAAAACCATAGCCTTGACTAGACAGACCTTTGTTGGCAAAGTAATCTCTCTGCTTTGAATATGCTATCTAGGTTGTTCATAACTTTCCTTCCAAGGAGTAAGCGTCTTTTAATTTCATGGCTGCAGTCACCATCTGCAGTGATTTTGGAGCCCAAAAAAATAAAGTCTGCCACTGTTTCCAATGTTTCCCCATCTATTTCCCATGAAGTGATGGGACCAGATGCCATGATCTTCGTTTTCTGAATGTTGAGCTTTAAGCCAACCTTTTCACTCTCCACTTTCACTTTCATCAAGAGGCTTTTGAGTTCCTCTTCACTTTCTGCCATAAGGGTGGTGTCATCTGCATATCTGAGGTTTTTGATATTTCTCCCACCAATCTTGATTCCAGCTTGTGCTTCTTCCAGCCCGGCCTTTCTCATGATGTACTCTGCATATAAGTTAAATAAGCAGGGGGACAATATACAGCCTTGACGTACTCCTTTTCCTATTTGGAACCAGTCTGTTGTTCCATGTCCAGTTCTAACTGTTGCTTCCTGACCTGCATACAGATTTCTCAAGAGGCAGGTCAGGTGGTCTGGTATTCCCATCTCTTGAAGAATTTTCCACAGTTTATTGGGATCCACACAGTCAAAGGCTTTGGCATAGTCAATAAAGCAGAAATAGATGTTTTTCTGGAACTCTCTTGCTTTTCCCATGATCCAGCGGATGTTGGCAATTTGATCTCTGGTTCCTCTGCCTTTTCTAAAACCAGCTTGAACATCAGGAATTTCACGGTTCACGTATTGCTGAAGCCTGGCTCAGAGAATTTTGAGCATTACTTTATTAGTGTGTGAGATGAGTGTAATTGTGCGGTAGTTTGAGCATTCTTTCGCATTGCCTTTCTTTAGGATTGGAATGAAAACGGACGTTTTCCATTCCCGTGGCCACTGCTGAGTTTTCCAAATTTGCTGGCATATTGAGTGTAGCAGTTTCACAGCATCATCTTTCAGGATTTGAAATAGCTCAACTGGGATTCCATCACCTCCACTAGCTTTGTTCGTAGTGATGCTTCCTAAGGCCTACTTGACTTCACATTCCAGGATGTCTGGCTCTAGGTCAGTGATCACACCATCGTGATTATCTGAGTCTTGAAGATCTTTTTTGTACAGTTCTTCTGTGTATTCTTGCCACCTCTTCTTAATGTCTTCTGCTTCTGTTAGGTCCATACCATTTCTGTCCTTTATCGAGCCCATCTTTGCATGAAATATCCCCTTGGTATCTCTAATTTTCTTAAAGAGATATCTAGTCTTTCCCATTCTGTTGTTTTCCTCTATTTCTTTGCATTGATTGCTGAGGAAGGCTTTCTTATCTCTTCTTGCTATTCTTTGGAATTCTGCATTCAAATGCTTATATCTTTCCTTTTCTCCTTTGCTTTTCACTTCTCTTCTTTTCACAGCTATTTGTAAGGCCACCCCCGACAGCCATTTTTCCTTTTTGCATTTCTTTTCCATGGGGATGGTCTTGATATCACAGTAATCCAAGTCTCTGCCACACCACTAATGCTGAAGAAGCTGAAGTTGAACAGTTATTTGATGATCTACAAGCCCTTCTAAAATTAACACCAAAAGAAAATATCCTTTTCATCATAGGGACTGGAATGCAAAAGTAGGAAGTCAACAGATACCTGGAGTAACACAAGTTTGGCCTTGAAGTACAAAATGAAGCAGGGCAAAGGCTAACAGAGTTTTACCAAGAGAATGCACTGGTCATAGCAAACACCCTCTTCCAACAACACAAGAAACGACTCTACACATGGACATCACCAGATGGTCAATAGTGGAATCAGACTGATTATATTCTTTGCAGCCAAAGATGGATAAATTCTATACAGTCAGCAAAAACAAGACCAGGACCTGACTGTGGCTCGGATCATGAACTACTTATTGCAAAATTCAGACCTAAATTGAAGAAATAGGGAAAACCACTATACCATTCAGGTATGAACTAAATCAAATCACTTAAAATTATACAGTGGAAGTGACAAATATATTCCAGGGATTATATATTGTAGACAGAGTGCCTGAAGAACTATGGATGGAAGTTCATGACACTGTATAGGAGGCAGTGATCAAGAGTATCCCCTCCCCCCAAAAATGCAAAAAGGCAATATGGTTGTCTGAAGAGGCCTCACAATAGTTGGGAAAAGAAGAGAAATGAAAGTCAAAGGAAAAAAGGAAAGATTTACCCATATGAATGCAGAGTTTGAAAGAATAGCAAGGAGAAATAAGAAAGCCTTCCTCAGTGATCAATGCAAAGAAATAGAGGAAAACAACAGAATGGGAAAGACTAGAGATCTCTTCAAGAAAATTAGAGATATAAAGGGAACTTTTCATGCAAAGATGGGCACAATAAATGGCAGAAATGGTATGGGCCTAAAGGAAGCAGAAAATATTAAGAAGAGTTGGCAAGAATACACAGAAGAACTATATAAAAAAGATCTTCAGAGGCGGTCCTAAGATGGCAGAGGAATAGGACAGGGAGACCACTTTCTCCCCCACAAATTCATCAAAAGAACATTTGAACTCTGAGTAAATTCCACAAACCAGCTTTTGAATGCTGGCAGAGGATATCAGGCACCCTGAAAAGCAGCCCATTGTCTTCAAAAGGAGGTAGGAAAAAATATATAAAAAAAAAAAGAGAGACAAAAAAGGTAGGGATGGAGCTCCATCCAGGGAAGGGAGTCTTCAAAAAGAGAGAAATTTCCAAACACCAGGAAACACTCTCACTGTTGGGTCTGTGGCAAGCCTTGGAACCACAGAGGGCAACATAACCAGAAAGGAAAATAAATAAATAAATAAAACCCACAGATTACCTGTCCAATGGAAACTCCCCAGCGGAGAAGCAGCGCAGGCACCTGCATCCACCACTAGCAAGCGGGGGCTGGGCAGGGAGGCATGGGCTGCATTGCTTAGAGTAAGGACCAGGCCTGAATGCCCCAAGGGCAATCTGAGGGAACCAACTTGGGCTAGCAAACCAGACTGTGGGATAGCTACCACGCGAAAAGCCCTAACTGAAGACACCACCAGGCCCACTCACAGAACAAAGGACTGAGCAGAACCAGCTGGCTGCAGACAATCCCCCTCCAGTGACAAGCAGCCAGAGCCGAAAGGGGGCAATCGCGGCCCCAGAGAGGCATTATCTACCAAACTGCCAGCAGCCTTTGTTGCTAACTAAGACTTCTTGGGATTCTGGACAGTCAACATCTGCCTGAGAAGGTGCGTCAGTTGTACACACAGAAAACCGAGTGGCAGGGACAGGGGAGGGGATAAGTCACAGGTACAGCACTCACCAAACACCTGATCACCTGAGCTGCTCGAACCTGGGAAGGGCACAAAACAAAGGTCCAACCGAGTCTGTGCTTCTGAGGACTACCTGAGTACCTGAACGTGAGCGGCTTAGACCTGGGAAGTGTATGCAACCCAGGGCTGACCTCAGACCGTTTCCAGCAGAGCAACCTAGAGCCTAAGAAGTTTAGACAGGGAAAGCACACATGCCGTGAGCGAGGCCAAACCCAGTGTGGCCAAGACACTGTGAGCACGTGCCAGTGTTACTTGTTTGCAGCGTCGCTCCCTCGCCACAGGACGACTGAACAAGTGAGCTTAAAAAAGTGTCCACCACCGCCCCCTTGTGTCAGGGTGGTAATTAGACACTGAAGAGACAAGCAAAGAGAAGAAGCTAAAACAGAGGGAACCTCCTTGGAAGTGACTGGTGCAATAGATTAAAACCCTGTATTTAGTACTGACTACATAGGAAGAGGCCTATAGATCTTGAGAAATATAGACCAGATCAAGGAACTATCCGAAAATGAATGGACCCCACAATACCCACAACACCGGAGAAAGTCCTAGATATATTTTCACGATCATTCTTTTTTTATTTTTTTTAAGTCCTCTATTATTCCTTTAATTTTCATTTTTATAATTTCTATTACTTTGTAAAAAAAGACCCTAATTTTTAAAGCAACTTCATATACATATATTTTTATAATTTTTGTGACTTTGTTTTGTTTTATTCTTTTCTTTAATATTGTATTTTTGAAAATCCAACCTCTACTCTAGATTTTTAATCTTTGCTTTTTGGTATTTGTTATCAATTTTGTACCTTTAAGAACCCAATCTTCAGTACCCATTTTTACTTGGGAGCAAGATTACTGGCTTGACTGCTCTCTCCCCCTTTGGACTCTCCTTTTTCTCCACCAGGTCGCTTCTATCTCCTCCATACCCCTTCTCTTCTCTACCCAACTCTGTGAATCTCGTTGTGTGTTCTGGATGGTGGAGAACACTTAGGGAACTGATTACTGGCTGGATCTGTCCCTCTCCTTTTGATTTCACCATTTATCCTCCTGGCCACTTTTGTCTCCTTCCTCCCTCTTCTCTTCCCTGTATAGCTCCGTGAACATCTCTGAGTGGTCCAGAATGTGGAGCACACATAAGGAAGTGATTACTGGCTAGTTGCTCTCTCCTCTTCTGATTCCACCTCATCTTTTTCAGGTCACCTCTATCTCCCTCCTCCCTCTTCTCTTCTCCATGTAACTCTGTGAACCTCTCTGGGTGTCCCTCACTGTGGAGAACCTTTTCATCTTTAATCTAGATGTTTTATCAATGGTGCTGTATAGATGGAGAAGTCTTGAGGCTACTGTAAAAATAAGACTGAAAACCAAAAGCAGGAGGCTTAAGTCCAACTCTTGAGAACACCAGAGAACTCCTGACTCCAGGGGACATTAATCAACAGGAGCTCATCAAACGCCTCCATACCTACACTGAAACCAAGCACCACCCAAGGGCCAACAAGTTCCAGAGCAAGACATACAATGCAAATTCTCCAGCAACATAGGAACACAGCCCTAAGATTCAATATACAAGCTGCCCAAAGTCACTCCAAACCCATTGACAACTCATAAATCATTACTGGACACTTCATTGAACTCCAGAGAGAATAAATCTAGCTCCAAACACCAGAACACTGACACAAGCTTCCCTAACCAGGAACCTTGACAAGCCATCCATACAATTCCACCCACAGTGAGGGAAACTCCACAAACTGCTAGAATACAGAAAGGCCACCCCAAACACAGCAATATCAACAAGATGAAGAGACAGAGGAATACCCAGCAGGTAAAGGAACAGGATAAATGCCCAGCAAACCAAACAAAAGAGGAAGAGATAGGGAATCTACCTGATAAAGAATTCTGAATAATGATAGTGAAATTGATTCAAAATCTTGAAAACAAAATGAAATTACAGATAAGTGGCCTGGAGACAGGAATTGAGAAGATGCAAGAAAAGTTTAACAAGGACCTAGAAGAATTAAAAGAGTCAATATATAATGAATAATGCAATAAATGAGATCAAAAACACTCTGGAGGGAACAAATAGTAGACTATAGGCAGAAGATAGGATTAGTGAGGTAGAAGATCAGATCAGATCAGATCAGTCCCTCAGTCATGTCCGACTCTTCGCGACCCCATGAATCACAGCACGCCAGGCCTCCCTGTCCATCACCAAGTCCCAGAGTTCACTCAGACTCACGTCCATCGAGTCAGTGATGCCATCCAGCCATCTTATCCTCTGTCATCCCCTTCTCCTCCTGCCCCCAATCCCTCCCAGCATCAGAGTCTTTTCCAATGAGTCAACTATTCGCATGAGGTGGCCAAAGTACTGGAGTTTCAGCTTTAGCATCATTCCCTCCAAAGAAATCCCAGGGCTGATCTCCTTCAGAATGGACTGGTTGGATCTCCTTGAGAGTCCAAGGGACTCTCAAGAGTCTTCTCCAACACCACAGTTCAAAAGCATCAATTCTTCAGCGCTCAGCCTTCTTCACAGTCCAACTCTCACATCCATACATGACCACAGGAAAAACCATAGCCTTGACTAGACGAACCTTTGTTGGCAAAGTAATGTTTCTGCTTTTGAATATGCTTTCTAGGTTGGTCATAACTTTCCTTCCAAGGAGTAAGCGTCTTTTAATTTCATGGCTGCAGTCACCATCTGTAGTGATTTTGGAGCCCAGAAAAATAAAGTCTGACATTGTTTCCACTGTTTCCCCATCTATTTCCCATGAAGTGATGGGACCGGATGCCATGATCTTCGTTTTCTGGATGTTGAGCTTTAAGTCAACTTTTTCACTCTCCACTTTCACTTTCATCAAGAGGCTTTTTAGTTCCTCTTCACTTTCTGCCATAAGGGTGGTGTCATCTGCATATCTGGGGTAATTGATATTTCTCCTGGCAATCTTGATTCCAGTTTGTGTTTCCTGCAGTCCAGCATTTCTCATGATGTACTCATCATATAAGTTAAATAAACAGGGTCACAATATACAGCCTTGACGAAATCCTTTTCCTATTTGGAACCAGTCTGTTGTTCCATGTCCATTTCTAACTGTTGCTTCCTGACCTGCATACAAATTTCTTGCATAGTTTTGCTAAGAGTATGTCTAGATAGTTTATATATATATATATATATATGTATATAATATATATATAAATATTTTATATAAATAAATATATTTATTTATTATATAAATAAAATATATTATATATATATAAACTATCTAGACATACTCTTAGCAAAACTATGCAAGATTTTTTTTTAAAAATTTAAAACACTGTTGAAAGATATAAATGTCTACCTAAAAAAAAAAAAAAAAAATTTCCTGCTCTTGTAAAAAAGAACCAAAAAAATGGTCTTCATGACCCAGATAACCACAATGAGTTTGATCACCTTCCTAGACTCAAACATGCTGGAATGCTAAGTCATGTGGGCCTTAGGAAACACAACTACGAACAAAGCTATTGGAGATAATGGAATTCAAGTTGAGCTATTTCAAATCCTAAAAGTTAATGCTGTGAAAGTGCTGCACTCTATATGCCAGCAAATTTTGAAAACTCAGCAGTGGCAGTTAGTATTTATAATAGCAACTTTGAATATTAAGAAAAAAATAGCAAATATTTTTTGAATTCATGATATTGAATTTTTATCTCAAATAAATTACTGTACCCATTAATTAAAGTATTGACAAAAGAAATGTTGTATTTGAACCTTGAGCACTGAAAATATTCTCTGCTTCTGAACAAATTATCCCAAAGTGTACAAGATAAATATATTTAAAATTATTGTGAATATTTCAGAATCAACCCCTTTTAGTCTCTTATTCATACACTTGTGATTTCTCTAATCATGTTGTTTATGTTTACAAATATAAGTGAATAGTATGGACAGTGATGAATGAGAAATTCCTTCTTTGCAAACTGTGAAATGACAATAGATAATTTTATTAAAAGTGAATCTTACATACTTGAATTTTTGTTTTTCTCCAGATAAAGAGTTACAGAGCAGCCAGGAATGCTTGTTTTGTACATGCTTTCTGTCTAATTATTTGGGTAGAAAAATTTTACCTACTTAAAAAGTTATCTGTAAGAAGGTAACTGTTTCAAGGTCTTTTGTACTTCAGTGCTAAGAATGATGACAGGCAAAACATATACAAGTTACATACTATTCAGAAAGAATTATTTGGGGAAAATATGTTAGGTTTAATTAACTAAAACACAAATCTCTAAGAGATTATATTCATAGCATATAAATTAGGCAATCAAAGCTTTATGCAGTTTCAGCTAGATTATAGAGCTAAGCTATGACCTACATTTATAAACTATATAGCTATAAGAATAATATCTTAGATGAACATCTAATATCATGGGTAAACAGTGGTGGTATACTGTTACTTGAAAAAGTCCTCTGAAGGAGAGGCCAATAAAGTAGGATACCAATTTATGAATAAAATGTACATATGTAATACATTGAAATAGAGTAAACAGTGAAGAAACTTGCAGTCATGTCAGTTTTCATCTTTGGGTCATTACACTACAGATATTTTCTTAGTTTTATTACTTTTTTCAGTATTGCTTTTGTAGCCAGAGGTAAAAGTTGTATTTTTAAAGTTTTTTTTTTTTTTAATAGAAATTATATCCAGAAAAAACTAATATCTGTTATAAGGATATGCTGATCCTGTCCATCAGCCTTCAGTGCTAGCTTTGTAATGGGCTTCATGTGAGTACAACTACTTTAATGCTATGGTAATAGAAGTTGCTTTCCTTGGGATTTGTTAATAATTCTATAATGTCTTGGAGGAAACTTGGCAAGGTCTTAAGATGTAGTTACAGATTTAGGATTTTTTTTTTTTTCATTTTCATTCTCTACAGTATGAAAATAATGAGTTGCTTACAGGCCTTAAAGGCATTCATGAATGTTTCAAGTCATTTCTCAAGTAGAATTGTAACACAGACTACAATGGAAACAATTTGGACATACAGAGGATAATGATATCCTTCCCTTTTCCACATTTTAATTCAACTAGGGCTTGACTGAGAGATGCTATGGCAGTTTGATAACCAATTATGTATCACTTGGGTGCAGAGTTTTCTAGATAAAACCTATCAGAATTTCATGAGTCAATAAGTCCCTAAGTCATCTTGGAATTTTTTTTTTAATGTAACCTGTTAAGTTCATGCTGATCAGTATTATGCTATCCAGAGAAAAGGAATAACAAAAAGTTTGCTATAGTTAATGAATCCCTTTGAGCTTGCTGTTGACAGTTCTCATCTGTGGTATAATTTTAATACTGTGGGTTTTCCTTGTTTGTTATTAATATTGAAATCATGCAAATTCTTATCATTAAAAACTGGACATTTGATTTGGCTTCATTCTGTGGAATGGATGGAGCACATTACTAGGGAAGGGCACTGTTGATCAATATTGACAGCCACCTCCTTGTCCATAAGTGAACAAAGGAGATGAGTCTTTCTGCCATTTTTCTTTTTTTACCCATTAGTGTCCACTAGTGCTCCTACAATTATTTCCAAATGTCCTCAAGACATCTCTTTAACATTAAAATAAAATGTGTCCAGTATTATTGTCAAATATTGATACATTGGAGTATAATCTGGGTAATATGCTTTCATCTAAACCTTTTTGAAAACTATGACTTGACTTGCCTATTATCATTTTCCCATCATTTCCTCATTCTTTATGATTCCTTAATGATTACTGAGAATGGCTTGAAATCCTCATCTGCAAGTTCCTTCAACAACCTAGGATACAATTTATTATTTCAGGAAATTAAAGGAAAATGACTTCTCATATGTAGGGATGAAGAAGTAGAGGATATTTATTGAGTAAATAAAAAAGTACAATTACAGAAGAAATTAATGTAGAAGAAAATAAATAGGCCCTCTGTATTCTATTTTAAAGTAAAAATTGCACAAGAAAAGTGAAATAAATCTCCCCTACTAAGAAACCTGAAAGGAACACTAGTTTTATTATCTAAAGAGTTATTTTCATAAGAGTAAGAGGGTATATCTACACGCATATAAATTATATATGCTATGAGATGTTGGGAAATTCTTTATCCATGTTGTGCATCAGTTTTTTTATCTGATGGAAATAATACACCCTCACAAAATTGCTTTGATCTATATATAGATAAGGTAATTTTTGCGTGTCCACAGAGTCGGACATGACTGAGCGACTGAACTGAACTGAACTAAATTTTTATTGAAGTATAGTTGATTTGTAATGTTTCAAGCATACAGCAAAGTGATTCAATTATCAGTTCAGTTCAGTCGCTCAGTCGTGTCTGACTCTTTGTGACCCCATGGACTGCAGCACACCAGGCTTCCCTGTCCATCACCAACTCCTAGAGTTTGCTCAAACTCATGTCTATTGAGGCTGTGATGCCATCCACCCATCCCATCCTCTGTTGTCCACTTCTCCTGCATTCAATCTTTCCCAGATTCAGTTGTATATATTCTTTTTCAGATTATTTTCCACTATAAGTTATTAAAAGATATTAAATATAATTCCTTGTGGTATAACATAAATTATTTTTGTTTAATTTATATACAGTAGTGTGTATCCATTAGTTCCAAATTAATAATTCATCACTCCCCACTTTCACTTTGGTAACAATAAGTTTTTATTTTCTATGTCTGTGGGTCTATCTGTGTTTTGTAAATAAGTTCATTTGTATCATTTTTAAAGATTGCACATGTAAGTGATAATATAGATCAGATAATTAAAGTCTCTGTCAAAGTTATTTAGACAGTTTAAAGCTAAGTGCAAAAAATTGAATCAGTTATATCTTGATTTGCAATTTTTAATTTTTTAAGTAATCAAGTATTTTAGCACCCAATTTAAAATGTTTGAAATTTTATCTTAGAATGTATCATATTCTTGACATAATATTCTTGAAGGGTTACTTATGTTTTTACTTATAATTTGGGAGAAGTATTGGTTTCTGAAATATTTGCTCTGACCCTTTGCTGACATTTCTAACAAAGACTTTAAAACAACATAAATTATTTATTTTTTTCTATCATTTTTTCTCTTCACTTAAAAAATATTTACTTTAATTGGAGGCTAATTACTTTACAATATTGCAGTGGTTTTGCCATATATTGACATGAATCAGCCATGGGTTTACATGTGTTCCCAATCCTGGACCTCCTTCCTCCCCATCCATTTCCTCAGGGTCATCCCAGTGCACCAGCCCTGAGAACCCTGTCTCATGCATCAAACCTGGACTGGCGATCTGTTTCACATATGATAATATACTTATGTCAATGCTATTCTCTCAGATCATCCCACCCTCGCCTTCTCTCACAAGTCCAAAAGACTGTTGTATACATCTGTCTCTTTTGCTCTCTCGCATACAGGGTCATCATTTCCATCTTTCTAAATTCCATATATATGTGTTAGTATACTGTGTTGGTATTTTATTTTCTGACTTATTTCACTCTGTAAAATAGGCTTCAGTTTCATCTACCTCATTAGAACTGATTCAAATGTATTCATTTTAAAGGATGAATAATATTCCATTGTGTATATGTAGAAAAGCTTTCTTATCCATTCATCTTCCTGGCTGTTATAACAATGCTGGGATGAACATTAGGGTACACATGTCTCTTTCAATTCTGGTTTCCTCAGTGTGCATGCCAAGCAGTGGGATTGCTGCGTCGTATGGCAGTTCTATTTCCAGTTTTTTTAAGGAATCTCCACACTGTTCTCCATAGTGGCTGTACTACTTTGCATTCCCACCAACTGAGTAAGAGAGTTCCCTTTTCTCCACACCCTCTCCAGCATTTATTGTTTGTAGATTTTTGGATAGCAGCCATTCTGACTGGCATGAGATGGTACCTCATCGTGGTTTTAATTTGCATTTCTCTGATAATGAGTGATGTTGAGCATCTTTTCATGTGTTTTTAAGCCATCTGTATGTCTAGTCAAGGCTATGGTTTTTCCTGTGGTCATGTATGGATGTGAGAGTTGGACTGTGAAGAAGGGTGAGTGCTGAAGAATTGATGCTTTTGAACTGTGGTGTTGGAGAAGACTCTTGA
This sequence comes from Bos grunniens, assembly GCF_055505025.1. Lineage (NCBI taxonomy): Eukaryota > Metazoa > Chordata > Mammalia > Artiodactyla > Bovidae > Bos > Bos grunniens. Next base: position 116,183,524 of record NC_141194.1, on the reverse strand, counting down.
GAGTCCCTTGGACTGCAAGGAGGTCCAACGAGTCCATTTTGAAGATCAGCCCTGGGATTTCTTTGGAAGGAATGATGCTGAAGCTGAAACTCCAGTACTTTGGCCACCTCATGCGAATAGTTGACTCATTGGAAAAGACTCTGATGCTGGGAGGGATCGGGGGCAGGAGGAGAAGGGGACTACAGAGGATGAAATGGCTGGATGGCATCACTGACTCGATGGACGTGAGTCTCAGTGAACTCCGGGAGTTGGTGTTGGACAGGGAGGCCTGGCGTGCTGCGATTCATGGGGTCACAAAGAGTTGTACACGACTGAGCGACTGATATGATCTGACCTGATGTCTCCTTTGGAGAAAGGTCTGTTTAGGTCTTTGGACCATTTTTTGATAGGGTCATTTATTTTTCTGGAATTGAGTTGCAGGAGTTGCTTGTATATTTTTGAGATTAATTCTTTTTCAGTTACTTCATTTGCTATTATTTTCTCCCATTCTGAAGGCTGTCTTTTCACCTTGCTTATAGCTTCCTTCGTTGTGCAAAAGCTTTTAAGTGTTATTACGTCCCATTTGTTTATTTTTGCTTTTATTGCCAATATTCTGGGAGGTGGGTTATAGAGGATCCTGGTGTGATTTATGTCAGACAGTGTTTTGCCTGTTTTCTTCTAGAAGTTTTATAGTTTCTGGTCTTACATTTAGATCTTTAATCCATTTTGAGTTTATTTTTGTGTGTGGTGCTAGAAAGTGTTCTAGTTTCATTCTTGTACATGTGGCTGACCAGTTTTCCCAGCACCACTTGTTAAAGAGATTGTCTTTTCTCCACTGTATATTCTTGTCGCCTTGGTCAAAGATAAGGTGTCCATAGGTGCGTGGATTTATCTCTGGGCTTTCTATTTTGTTTCATTGATCTATATTTCTGTCTTTGTTCTGTTTCCACACCATCTTGATGACTGTAGATTTGTAGTATAGACTGAAATCAGGCAGGGTGATTCCTCCAGGTCCATTCTTCTTTATCAAGATTGCTTTGGATGTTCAAGATTTTTTTTTAATTTCCATACAAATCGTGAAATTATTTGTTCTAGCTTTGTGAAAAATACCATTGTTAGCTTGATAGGGATTGCATTGAATCTATAGATTGTTTTGGGTAGTATACTCATTTTCACTATGTTGATTCTTCTGATCCATGAACATGGTATCTATCTATTTGTGTCCTCTTTGATTTCTTTCATCAGTGATCTATAGGTTTCCATATATAGGTCTTTTTTTTCTTTAGGTAGATTCATTCCTATGTACTTTATTCTTTTGTTGCAATGGTGAATTTAATTGTTTCCTTGATTTCTCTGTTTTCTCATTGTTAGTGTATAGGAATGCAAGGGATTCCTGTGTGTTAATTTTATATCCTACAACTTTACTATATTCATTGATTAGGTCTAGTAATTTTCTGGTGGAGTCTTTAGGGTTTTCTATGTAGAAGATCATGTCATATGCAAACACTGAGAGTTTTACTTCTTCTTCTACAATCTAGATTCCTTTGACTTCCTTTTCTTATCTGATTGCTGTGGCTAAAACTTCCAAAACTATGTTGAATAGTAGTGGTGAGAGTGGGCACCCTTGTCTTGTCCTGACTTTAGGGGAAATGCTTTCAATTTTTCACCATTGATGATAATATTTGCTGTGGGTTTATCATATATGGCTTTTATTATGTTGAGTTATGTTCCTTTCATGCATGCTTTCTGGAGGGTTTTTATCATAAATGGATGTTGAATTTGGTCAAAGGCTTTCTCTGCATCTATTGAGAAAATCGTATGATTTTTATCTTTCAATTTGTTAATATGGTGTATTACATTGATTGATTTGTGGATATTGAAGAATCCTTGCATTCCTGGGGTAAAGCCCACTTGGTCATGATGTATGATCTTTTTAATATGTTGGATTCTGTTTGCTAGGATTTTGTTAAGGATTTTTGCATCTATGTTCATCAGTGTTATTGGCCTGTAGTTTTATTTTTTTGTGGCTTCTTTGTCTGGCTTTGGTATTAGGGTGATGGTGGCTTCATAGAATGAGTTTGGAAGTTTACCTTCATCTGCAATTTTCTGGAAGAGTTTGAGTAGGATAGGTGTTAGCTCTTCTCTAATTTTTTGGTCAAATTCAGCTGTGAAGCCGTCTGCTCCTGGGCTTTTGTTTGCAGAAAGATTTCTGATTACAGTTTTGATTTCCATCCTTGTGATGGGTCTGTTAAGATTTTCTATTTCTTCCTGGTTCAGTTTTGGAAAGCTGTACTTTTCTGGGAATTTGTCCATTTCTTCCAAGTCATCTATTTTATAGGCATATAGTTGCTGGGAGTAGTCTCTTATGATCCTTTATATTTCTGTGTTGTCTGTTGTGATGACCCCATTTTCATTTCTAGTTTTGTTTATTTGATTCTTCTCCATTTGTTTCTTGATGAGTCTGGCTAATAGTTTGTCTATTTTACTTATCTTCTCAAGGAACAAGCTTTTAGCCTTTTTGATTTTTGCTATGGTCTCTTTGTTTATTTTGCATTTATTTCTGCCCCATTTTTTATGATTTCTTTCCTTCTACTAATCCTGGGGTTCTTCATTTCTTCCTCTTATAGTTGCTTTAGGTGTTCAGTTCAGTTCAGTCACTCAGTCGTGTCCGATTCTTTGCAACCCCATGAATCGCAGCATGCCAGGCCTCCCTGTCCATCACCAAATCCTGGAGTTCACTCAGACTCACGTCCATCGAGTCAGTGATGCCATCCAGCCATCTCATTCTCAGTCGTCCCCTTCTCCTCCTGACCCCAATCCCTCCCAGCATCAGATCTTTTCCAATGAGTCAACTCTTTGCATGAGGTGGCCAAAGTACTGGAGTTTCAGCTTTAGCATCATTTCCTCCAAAGAAATCCCAGGGCTGATCTCCTTCAGAATGGACTGGTTGGATCTCCTTGAAGTCCAAGGGACTCTCAAGAGTCTTCTCCAACACCACAGTTAATTCTTTGGCGCTCACCCTTCTTCACAGTCCAACTCTCACATCCATACATAACCACTGGAAAATCCATAGCCTTGACTAGATGGACCTTTGTTGGCAAAGTAATGTCTCTGCTTTTGAATATGTTATCTATGTTGGTCATAACTTTTCTTCCAAGGAGTAAGCGTCTTTTAATTTCATGGAGTTAGGTTATTTGTGTGACTTATTTCTTGTTTCTTGAGGTAAGCTTGCATTGCTATTAACCTTCCCCTTAGCACTGCTTTTACTGAGTCCCATAGGTTTTGGTTTGTTGTGTTTTAATTTTCATTTTTTTCTATGCAGATTTTGATTTGTTTTTTTAATGTCTTCTGTGATTTTTTGGTTATTCAGAAGCATGTTGTTTAGCCTCCACATGTCTGTATTTTTAATTTTTTTTTCTTGTAGTTGACATCTAATCTTACTGCATTGTGATCAGAAAAGTTGCTTGGAATGATTTCAGTTTTTGAATTTAGCAAGGCTAGAATTATGGCCCAGGATGTATTCTATCCTGGAGAATGTTCCGTATGCACTTGAGGAAAAAAGGAACGTCATTGTTTTAGGGTGAAATGCCGTAGAGTTATTATGTCTAACTGGTCCATTGTATCATTTAAAGTTTGTGTTTCCTTGCTAATTTTCTGTTTATCTGATCTATCCATAGGTGTGAGGTGGGTGTTAAAGTCTCCCACTATTATTGTGTTACTGTTAATTTCCCCTTTCATACTTGTTAGCATTTGCCTTATGTATTGTGGTGCTCCAATATTGGGTGCATATGTATTTATAATTTTTATATCGTCTTCTTGGATTGACCCTTTGATCATTATGTAGTGTCCTTTATCTCTCTTCACAGCCTTTATTTCAAAGTCTATTTTATTTGATATGAATATTGCTACTGCCGTTTTCTTTGGGTCTCTATTTGCATGAAATATCTTTTTCCAGCCCTTCACTTTCAGTCTGTATGTGTCCCTTGTTACAAGGTGGGTCTCTTTTAGACAGCATATATAGGGGTCTTGTTTTTGTATCCATTCAGCCAGTCTTTGTCTTTTGGTAGGGGTATTCAACCCATTTACATTTAATGTAATTATTGATAAATATGATTCTGTTGCCATTTACTTTGTTGTTTTGGGTTCGAGTTTATACATCTATTCTGTGTTTCCTGTCTAGAGAACATCCTTTAGTATTTGTTGAAGAGCTGTTTTGGTGGTGCTGAATGCTCTGAGCCCTTGCTTGTTTAGAAAGCTTTTGATTTTTCCTTTATATTTGAATGAATTCCTTGCTGCGTACAGTAATCTGCATTCTAGGTTTTCCTCTTTTATCACTTTAGGTATGTCCTGCCATTCCCTTGTGGCCTGAAGAGTTTCTATTGAAAGATCAACTGTTATCCTTATGGAAATCCCCTGCGTGTTATTTGTTGTTTTTCCCTTGCTGCTTTTAATATGTGTTCTTTGGGTGCTGCTTTTAATATGTGTTCTTTGTGTTTGCTCTTTGTTAATTTGATTAATATGTCTCTTATGGTGTTTCACCTTGGGTTTATTGTGTTTGGGACTCTGCATTTCTAGGACTTGGGTGACTATTTCCTTCCCCATTTTAAGGAAGTTTTCAACTATTATCTCCTCAAGTATTTTCTCATGGCCTTTATTTTTTTCTTCTTCTTCTTCTGGGACTCTATGATTCGAATGTTGGGGCATTTGGCACTGTCCCAAAGGTCTCTGAGGTTGTCCTCATTTCTTTTAATTCATTTTTCTTTTTACCTCTCTGCTTCATTGATTTCCACCATTCTATCTTCCATCTCACTTATCCTATCTTCTGCCTCAGTTGTTCTCCTGTTGGTTACCTCCAGAGTGTTTTTGTTGTCATGTATTGCATTAGTCATTATTGATTGACTCTTTTTTATATCTTCTAGGTCCTTGTTAATCATTTCTTGCATCTTTCAATCCTTGTCTATAGGCTATATATCTGTAACTCAATTTTGTTTTAAGATTTTGGATCATTTTTGCTATCATTATTCTGAATTCTTTTTCAGGTAGATTCCCTATACCCTCCTCTTTTTTTTTGGTTTGGTGGGCATTTATGATATTCCTTTACCTGATGAGTATTTATATGCCTTTTCATCTTGTTTAGATTGCTCTGTTTTGGGTGGACTTTCTGTATTTTGGCAGTTTGTGATCCCTCTTTATTGTGGAGGTTCCTCCCTGTGAGTGGGGTTAGACGAGTGGCTTGTCAAGGTTCCCTGGTTAGGGAAGCTTGCATCCGAGTTCTGGTGGGTGGAGCTGGATTTCTTCTCTGAGGAGTGCAATGAAGTGTTGAGTAGTGAGTTTTGCAATATCTATGGTTTGGTGTGGCTTTGGGCAGCCTGTATATTAAAGCTCAGGGATATGTTCCTGTGTTGCTGGAGAATTTGCATGGTATATCTTGCTCTGGAACTTGTTGGCTCTTGGGTGAAGCTTGGTTTCAATGTAGGTATGGAGACTTTTGAATGAGCTTTTATCAATTAATGTCCCCTGTCTTCAGGATCTTTGGTGCTCTCAGGTTTTGGACTTAAGCCACATGCCTCTCATTTTCAGTCTTATTCTCACAGTAGACTCAAGACTTCCCCATACATATAGCACCAATGATGAGACATCTAGGTTAATGGAGAAAAGATTCTCCACAATGAGGAACACTCAGAAATTTTTGCTGAGTTACAAGGAGAAGAGAAGAGGGAGGTAAGAGATAGAGGTGACCAGGGCGGGAAGAGGGGGAATCAAAAGGGGAGAGAGCAATCTAGCCAGTAATCAAATCCCTATGTGATCTTCATAGTCTGGAATCCTCAGAGAAGTTCACGGAAGTACATCAAGAAGAGAAGAGGGAGGAATGAGCTAGAAGTGACCAGGAGGAGAAAAGGGGTGGTCAATAGGAAAGAGAGGCAGATCTAGCCAGTAATCAGTTCCTTACCTGTTCTCCACAGACTGGAATACCCAAAGAGATTCACCAGAGTTGGGTAGAGAAGAGAAGGGGGAGGGAGGAGACAGAGGTGACCTAGGGAAGAAAAAGGAGAGTCAAAATGAGGAGAGGACAATCAAGGCAATAATCACTGTCCTAAGTAAAAATGGATACTGAAGATTGGATTCTTAAAGGTACAAAATTGATAACAAATACCAAAAAGCAAAGATTAAAAATCTAGAGTAGAGGTTAGACTCTCAAAAATACAATATTAAAAAAAATCACAAAAAATATAAAACATATATATGTTCAGTTCAGTTCAGTCACTCAGTCGTGTCCGACTCTTTGCGACCCCATGAATTGCAGCACGCCAGGCCTCCCTGTCCATCACCAAATCCTGGAGTTCACTCAGACTCGCATCCATCGAATCAGTGATGCCATCCAGCCATCTCATCCTCTGTCGTCTCCTTCTCCTCCTGCCCCCAATCCCTCCCAGCATCAGAGTCTTTTCCAATGAGTCAACTCTTCGCATGAGGTGGCCAAAGTACTGGAGTTTCAGCTTTAGCATCATTCCTTCTAAAGAAATCCCAGGGCTGATCTCCTTCAGAATGGACTGGTTGGGTCTCCTTGCAGTCCAAGGGACTCTCAAGCATCTTCTCCAACACCACAGTTCAAAAGCATCAATTCTTGGTGCTCAGCCTTCTTCACAGTCCAACTCTCACATCCATACATGACCACAGGAAAAAACATATCCTTGACTAGACAGACCTTTGTTGGCAAAGTAATGTCTCTGCTTTAGTTTGCTTTAAAAATAGGGTCTTTTTTTGCAACGTAATAGTTAGTTATAAAAAATGAAAATTAAAGGAGTAATAAATGACTTAAAGATAAAAAAAATTAAAAAATGGTAATAGTAAAAATATGTCTAGGAATTTCTCTGGAGCTGTTGTGATAGTGTGGGGTCACTTCAGTTTCAGATAGTTCCTTCTTCCAGCTTATACTTCTCAAGATCTATAGGCCCCTCCAGTGTAGTTGGTGCTAACTGCAGGGTTTTAATCTGTTGCACCTGTCACTTCCAAAGCACTTCCCTCTATTTATTTTGGCTTCCTCTGTTTGCAAGTCTCTTCAGTGTCTAATTTGTGCACTGAAACAAGTGCACGAAGGTGGTCATTTATTTAGGCTCACTTGTTCAGTTATGCTGTGGGGAGGGAGAAACACTGAAAACAAATATCACTGGTGTGTGTGGGGAGTGCTTGCAGTGTCTTGGCCACACTGGGTTTGCCCCTACTCATGGCATGTGTGCTTTCCCAGTCTACACTGATCAGGCTCCAGGTTGTTCTGCAGGGGAACTGTCTAATCCGGGCCCTGGGTTGTGTGCACCTCCCAGGTCTAAGCCGCTCAGGTTCAGGTTCTTGGGTACTCCACAAAGGCACAGACTTGGTTGGGCCTGCATTTTGTGCCCTTCCCAGCTCCGAGTAGCTCAGGCGACCAGGTACTTTTCAAGCGCACATTCCCCAGGTTTGGTGTATCTTATCGCTTTCCCCATCCGACCACCTCGGTTTCCTGAGTTCGCAGTGGGAGCGCCGTCTCAGGTGTGCTGTGTGTCTCTTCTGGGTATCTGATCTCTGGCCGCAACCCTCCCGGTGGATGTCAACTGTCCAGGATCCCAGGAAGACTTGGTTAGCAACTGGGAACCTGCTCTCAGTTTGGTAGAGGATGCCGTCTCTGGGGCCAAGATTGCCCCTTTCTGGCTGTGGCTGTCACCCACCTGGCTCTCTGCCTCTGGTGGGAGATGGCCAGTCCACAGCCGGCTAGTTCTCCTCTGGTATTCACTCAGTCCTTTTTTCTGTGAGTGGGCCCAGCAGTTAGGTTAGGGCTTTTTGCCGGAAAGTTCTCTCTCTCTCTTTTCTCTCTGTCTCTGGCTATCTCACAGTTTGGGTTCCTGTCTCACCTTAGCTCCCTCAGATTGCCCTCAGGGCCTTTAGGCCCGGTCCTTACCCTAAGCAATGCAGCCCACAACTCCCTGTTTAGCCCCCACTTGCTGGTGGTGGATGTGAGCGTCTGGGCTACTTCTCCCCTGAGAGTTACTGTTAGGCACGTAATCTGTGGGTTTTGTTTATGTATTTATTTTTCATCCTGGTTATGTTGCCCTCTGAGATTCCAAGACTCCCCACAGACCCGCTGGTGAGAGGGTTTCCTGTTGTTTGGAAATTTCTCCTCTTTTATGACTCTCTCCCAGGATGGGTCTCCATCCCTAACTATTTTGTCTCTCTTTTTATCTTTTATATTTTGTCCTACTTCCTTTCAAAGACAATGGGCTGCATTTCTGGGTGCCTGGTGTCCTCTTCCTGCATTTAGAAGTTGTTTTGTGGAATTTGCTCAGTGTTCAAATGTTCTTTCGATGAATTTGTGGGGGAGAAAGTGGTCTCCCTGTCCTATTCCTCTGTCCATCTTATGGCCACACCCTCAACATAAATTATTTAAACTACTACAACATTTAAGTATTGTTGGTAAATTAAGCCAGGAGGTAAGTTTAAGTTTCTTCTCAGGTACTGAAAATATACCTTCCACTACCCAAATCTGTTCCCCTTTTCAGATTATCTCAGAATATAAATGTCTCCTTTGGAATAGCAAATATTTTAGAATACAAAATAGGATGCTTCAGTAGTACACTTCTGAGTGGTTCTCATACTACTTTATAAGTATGCCTGCCATCAGAGTCATGGCCAGCCTAGGATCACCTTCTGGGAATCAAAAGGGCAAAATAGACTCTGATACCAGCTCTAATCTCAATTTGCCTTATCCTAGATTGCCTTGTATTTTAGTCTTTATATATATATATACAGCTTGCTTTCACCAGACTGCCCAGTATTTTAGGGGACATTCAAATATCCTTTCATGTTTCCTTTTATCTCTCACAACTTGTGGAACAGTACTTGAACTATATAGCAATATAACCTATAAGAAGTTAGTGAATAGCAAGGTCAGAAATCACACATCAGACAACCCTGAAGACTATCTCAACTCTCTAGGTTATGAGGCTTACTCAATATTGGGCCTGCCCACTTTTGCATCTATGAGTGGGATTTAAGTTTCAACCATGATGGGGTGATGATAATCCCTATCAGACCCCAAAAGTAAGTCAGAGAACAAGCAAGAAGTGAAGACTCAAGTCTCACCTATTCTTCTCAAAAATATTGATTATTTTAATATTGATTATTATGCCAAGTAGAATTCTTCTAGGTAAAAATTTAGTTTGAAGAAACAGTATCATTTTTATTTCATAAAGTCACTTGCATTTTATCTATAAATATGCATTCTGCCCTGAAACCTCAAGAATTGGCCACATTCCAAAAGTAAGAATAATTCAATAATATTTTAGAAGCATAGAATGAGGGCTGTGAGCATCTAGGTCTCATGACTGGCCTCAGAGGGCTAGATCATGAATCATTCTTCAATAAAAGTGGTCTTTACCCCTCAAACTACGTTAGGCTCCTATATTCTGTGCTCCCACAGCACCATGTGTATTTGGGGGTAAAATTTTACTTTATGCTGCAAAAAATGTTATTTTTCCATTTGGCCTAGGATAAGGATCCAAGTTGGTTAAAAAGCTGCCTAGTGGCTGGCGAGAGAGGCTCAGGAAAAACCCTGTTACCAGATAGTTGAGAGGGGCCTTTCAAAGGCTACTGAGATTCAACGGCTCCTGGCTGTGCTCTTGGTAGACGCCTCAGTTGGAGATCACCTGGCCTGTCAAGATCAGTCAGATGGTTGCTCATCTTCTTGATGTGTTCCACCTCCTCATCCAGGCAGTGGCCCTCCAGCAAGTTACAGAGATGAGTTCTGTGAAGGCAGAATACAGGGAACACAGATCCAAAAGGGCTTGTTACACATTTTTCTCCAGGGCCATAGCAGTTTCTATGGCATCCAGGCTGGCACTCCACTCATCTGGGGATAGCCTCTGCCAGTCCTGAAAGAGGGCACAGTTAATGTGCTGGTTTTATATCTTTGAGAGACACTCAGTGACCTTGCATTTCTCCTGGGCCACCTCGCAGAAGAGGTAGCCTTTGTTCTGTATGGCCATGTGGTCACTTTTTTAATAGAAGCCCAGAGAATGGTAAACATTAGAGACATGTAGATACAGAGTGACCTTGAAGTTGATGGCAACATCCACATTAGTGGAATAATTCTGATGAATCTGGGAGCTGATGGCTGATAATAAGGAGGTAACCACAAAAAACAGTGTTGGCTAGTCCCAGAAGCAGAGAAAGAGCCATAGGATAGTCCCTGAGGTAGTGACTTGGGAGGAGGTAAGAGAATGCTTGGAAGCTAAAAGAAGGGGAGCTCCTGTGTCTGTTCTGTCCAAATAATATTGAAACAAGAGACAGATGGCCAAGAATACTGCCCATTCTATTAGTACATAATTTCAAATTTGCAGAAAAGTTACAAGAATAGTACAATAAATACTTTACCCAGATTCTCCAATTGTTCCCCATTATTTCATTATTTGTCCTCTCTCTCTCTCTGCCTCTCAGTCTGTCTTTCTCACTTTTTCTTCCTCCTTCTTATCATATGAGAATAACTCACACACATGCTCACTTACCTATAAATATTTAAGTGTTTTTTCTTTAAGACATCTCTTATGTAACCACAGTAAGTTATCAAAATCAGAAAATTTAACATCTATCCAATATTATCTAATTCCAAATGAAAATTCAAATGTCTCAATAATGCCATGTGTAGGCTTTTATCTCCTAGTACATGAGAGAGCCCAGAATCAGGCACTGTATGTCAGCAGCGTTGCTAAATAAGATGTCCTTTATCCTATCCTTGGGGCTTCCCTGGTAGCTCAGCTGGTAAAGAATCCCAACTGCTGCAATGCAGGAGACCCCAGTTCGATTCTTGGGTCGGGAAGATCCCCTGGAGATGGGGTAGGCCAGTGAACAGTTACTTCAGTTAATGTCTTCACATCTTTCTTTTTCCAGTTGTTCTACCAATTACTTAGTGAAGAATCTTAAACTCTCTATGTTTGTGAGTTTTTCCGTTTTTCTTTTTAATTTTGTTTTTTTCCTTCATGTGTTTCATGTGTTTCAGAGGTCTGTTGTTAGGTACATTCATGTTTATAATTGTTACTCTTTCCTGATGAAGCATTCCTTTTATATTTATGGAATACTATAGTTTCTCAATAACTATTTGTTGAATTAATTTAGATAAAAATACACAGTATATTATTAAGTTCAACATAAATGCAAAGTAAAGTAATACACGTTGATGTTTTCCTGAAGTAAAGACACTGGCTAGAGCTCCAAATTTTTGGAGACTTTTCAGAGCAATTCTTTTTATTTTTTTTTTTTAAGTATAAAAAAGCTGAACTTGTTGAAACAGGGAGTACACTGTGGTGCCAGAGGCAGGAGTGGGAGGTGGGGGGTGGGAGGTGGATGTAGAGGGGATGAAGGGGATTAAAATGTACAAAGTTTACAAATATACCTGTGCCTGCAATTTAGAACTAGGAACTAAAAAAGTAACTATTTATAGTATAAATAATGGACCTTACAAAATCAAATATCCAACAAAATTTTGTGTCCTTAGGATGAACACAAAAAATGCTTGATGTTAATAGTATTTATTTGATTTTGTCAAGTTCTTCCTCAGAATCTCCTGGAAACCTTGCTAACTATGGTTTGTAGTTTGGATGACCCCCACTAGAGGGCAGTCATATCCACTGAAGTACACTTTTCTTTTTAATATATTTTAATAATGTAAAATCATTATTAAAATATATTAAAAAGAAAAGTGTACTTCAGTGGATAAATAAAAAATAAAAAATTAAAAAAATAAAAAAATAAAAAAATAAAAATAAATGTATATATATATATATATATACAGATAGCAAATACATATCTCAAAATAATTTAGTAGACCAACACTTTTGAGTTAAATACAGAACAGCAGGAGTCTTAGGCACCCTGAGGATATCTGACTTCCCATACACATTCTGGAAACCTGGTGTTTTACTTATTGAACTTCCTACCTCAGAACAAGTGACAAATTCAAGATATATTTCATTACTGGCCAGAGATCTCAAAACTAACCTTAATTTTCAGCTGCAGGATAAAGGTTAACCTGCTCAAGCTTATATCCAATGTTGCCATAAGTATCACTGACAGAGCATAGTAGAACCTATTTTGTCCTTTGGAGTTGAACTATTCCACCAAATAATCCATGTCCCCATCTTAAATTCAAACTAAAATTCTTATCCTGGTAAATTTGGAATAATCCCATTATAGACCTCTCTGCCACTGATTTCTACTAAAAAAAAAAAAAAAGATGAACTAAATATGAAAAGCAATTATCTGAAGACCTTGCAAAGTAGGAATATTAAGCTCTTGGAAAAGGGAGTGAAAATGTGAAGGACAAGCACCATTCTGTTTTTCCTGTTTTTTGTTTGTTTATTTGTTTTTTGGTTGTTTGCTCTTTTCTTCTCTGTCTCCTGGCTTTGACCCAAGTCACAGAAATCCTCAGATAGAAAACTCCTAGAGAAATCTTTTCACGGCCAGAGCACCAAGAAAAAGGTCCATTTGAGAAATGGGAAATGAGATAAAGCCCTTCCTTCCTTTTCTTTCTTATATTCTCTCTCTCTCTCCTGTCTCTCTTCCTCTCCTTCTTTCCTTACTTCTCCTTTTGCCATGATTAGGATGCAAGAAAAGATTCTTTCCAAACGAGCACTATGATGGGATTTGAGGGTAGTAATAGAACTGTTTCCTCTGTTGTTTGTGGTGGTGATTACATTGTTCTGTGCATCTGTCAAAACTCACACACCGAAAAGAGGAAATTTTACAGTATGTAAATTAGAAAATAAATTGCCCAAACCTCAAACTGTCCCTAGGTAGTGTGCTGTTTTGAACAGAACATGAATTTTTGAATAAGGAAGGCTTAGTTTCAAATACCAGTTCTGCTATTCATCAATTTTATGATGTTTCTTGTATCTGATTGCATGAGGATGGATATATATATATACATTTATATATAAGAAATAAATAACTGAAATGGAAGTAAAATTAAAAATATCTATTTTCAATTATATCTATCTATATCTATATGTGGGCTTCTCTGAAGGCTTGAGATGGTAAAGAATCTGCTTGCAATGCAGCAGACATGGGTTCATTCCCTGCATCAGGAAGATCCCTTGGAGAAGGAAATGGCAACCCACTCCAGTATTCTTGCCTGGAAAATCCCATGTACAGAGGAACGTGGGGGGCTTTAGTACATGGGGTCATAAGAGTTGGACACAACTTAGCAACTAAACAACCACTACCATTTCTATATGTATATCTATATCCATATCTATAGACAGAGATCAAAATCTCTCAAGACAGTAGTTGTTAGTAACTCTTCCATTAGTTCTCATAGAAGATTGTAAAGTCACTGTGTTTTTCCTTAACCATGATTCTGTCAGTGAGATCTGGCCAATCCTGCTACCTTCCAACTCTGTCAAGTATATAATCAGTTAAGTTCAGTCACTCAGTCATGTCCTACTCTTTGCGACCCCAAGAATGGCAGCACGCTAGGCCTCCCTGTCCATCACCATCTCCTGGAGTTCACTCAAACTCACATCCATCGAGTTGGTGATGCCATCCAGCCATCTCATCCTCTGTCGTCCCCTCTTTCTCCTGCCCCCAATCCTTCCCAGCATCAGAGTCTTTTCCAATGAGTCAACTTTTCGCATGAGGTGGCCAAAGTACTGAAGTTTCAGCTTTAGCATCATTCCTTCCAAAGAACACCCAGGACTGATCTCAATTAGAATGGACTGGTTGGATCTCCTTGCAGTCCAAGGGACTCTCAAGAGTCTTCTCCAACACCACAGTTCAAAAGCATCAATTCTTCGGCACAAGTATATAATACTAACAGGAATAATATGGGTCCTCAGACCTTCCTCAGCCTACAACAAATAAGGTTGAAAGTTCAAAAACTCAACAGTCTCTGGTCTGCTTTTTATCTCATAGTAATTTTTTAAAACTAAATTTGTAAAGAAAAACTCCACATTACAAAACTGAGTAAATTTAATGTTAATATTTGGCTTACATATGTCAGTTTGTATCAGTTCAGTTCAGTTCAGTCACTCAGTCGTGTCTGACTCTTTGCGACCCCATGAACTGCAGCATGCCAGGCCTCCCTGTCCATCACCAACTTCTGGAGTCCATCCAAACCCATGTCCATCGAGTCAGTGATGCCATCCAGCCATCTCATCCTCTGTCATCCCATTCTCCTCCTGCCCTCAATCTTTCCCAGCATCAGGGTCTTTACAAATGAGTCAGCTCTTCACATCAGGTGGCCAAAGTATTGGAGTTTCAGCTTCAGGATGAAGTCCTAACAGTGAACACACAGGACTCATCTCCTTTAGGATGGACTAGTAGATCTCCTTGGAGTCCAAGGGACTCTCAAGAGTCTTCTCCAACATCACAGTTCAAAAGCATCAATTCTTCAGCGTTCAGCTTTCTTTATAGTCCAACTCTCACATCCATACATGACCACTGGAAAGACCATAGCCTTGACTAGATGGACCTTTGTTGGCAAAGTAATGTCTCTCTTTATAATATGCTGTCTAGGTTGGCCATAACTTTCTTTGCAAGGAGTAAGCGTCTTTTAATTTCATGGCTGCAATCACCATCTGCAGTGATTTTGAACCCCAGAAAAATAAAGTCAGCCTCTCTTTCCCGTTTCCCCATCTATTTCCCATGAAGTGATGGGACCAGTTGCCATGATCTTAGTTTTCTGAACGTTGAGCTTTATGCCAACTTTTTTACTCTCTGCCGGGAGCCGGCATATTGCATATTGAGTGCATATTGCATATTGAGTTCAGCACTTTCCACAGCATCATCTTTCAGCATCTGGAATAGCTCATCTAGAATTCTATCACTGCCGGGAGCCAGCGTGAGGAACTCTGCCCATGGCAAAGGTCATGAGGAAGGAGGCTCGGCATACGCAAAGGCAGGATCAAGCCTCAGGCGTCCCCCTGGAAATTCTTGAGCATCTACCCCCAAAACCAGAGTCTGCCTACTTTCTGCTTTGTGCTTTCACCTACACCTCTGACTTTACGGGGGGCTGTCCCCCACTACCTCTCTCTGAAAAAAATAGTTAGCTTACAGCTCCAGTTAATAATTCCTGGGTGTGACAGTGTTTCAACCTACAAACTCCTTTGGAAATCCTCTAGCCTGCCTGAACAGGTTTTTTCGGCCACATGTGATTGTTCAGAGCCTCCCAACTGTGAGAGGCAGGAGATGTTCTAAACTGTCTAAACACAGATTCTTTATAGTAGTTAAAAGATTGATTAGAAATTGTTTTGGTGAAGGGTTTTTCACTTATTGGGCCAATGTTTGTTGCTAAGTCTCCATACCCCTTACCTACTGTGTCCTTGGCAGTGTATTGATTGATATAATGGGTGTATAGAAATGTAAGTAGTAGCCTCAATGTTTGTAACCTTGGACCCTTGAGTTAATTCTTTACTTGATTAAGCCCACCTCACCTTTGCCCTATAGGAATGCAGCTTTGTCCAGTGCTTTTTGGAGGCTGGCGCCTGACTTTAGAATAATCACCTTTAGAGAAAAATAAGTTTCTTAAAATGTTAACAGGCCTCTGGGCCAGAAGATGATGCAAATCACCTAAACTTTTGCATATGATAAGTTTGCAGGAAGAAAGCCTGGCTTACTGCATGACTCTACCCCTTCCCCCATTATCCTCTATGCACAACTTAAGGTATAAAAACTACTTTGGAAAATAAAGTGCGGGCCTTGTTCACCGAAACTTGGTCTCCCCATGTCGCTCTCTCTCTCACTCTGGCTGAGTCTCCATCTGGAGCGCGGAACCCACCATGCTTACTAATTATGCCTGGGCTTCTAAGATCCGACTGGGGAGGCCTCAGTGTCTCCTCTCCTTCGGGAGAACGGAAGGACGCCTGCGGCCTACGTAAGTGGTGCGAACTTCTTGTCTTGAAGTTTTATTGGTCTCCTGCATAAACCAAGCTACTCAGCCTCTTTTCTCCACTGAATTTCCTCACTGAGATATCCTCATTCTATTACTCTTTATATCTTTGATAAATATTTAAATAAATAGGTCACCTATGCCGTCTCTCCTTCGAATGCCCTGGATCAGCCGGGGCTGGACCCCGGCAACTCTCCTCTTTCACTTTCATCAAGAGGCTCTTTAGTTCCTCTTCACTTTCTGCCATAAGGGTGGTGTCATCTGCATATCTGAGGTTATTGATATTTCTCCCTGCAATCTTGATTCCAGCTTGTGCTTCCTCCAGCCCAGCGTTTCTCATGATCTACTCTTCATAGACGTTAAATAAGCAAGGTGACAATATACAGCCTTGACGTACTCCTTTTCCTATTTGGAACCAGTCTGTTGTTCCCTGTCCAGTTCTAACTGTTGCTTCTTGACCTGCATACAGGTTTCTCAAGAGACAGGTCAGGTGGTCTGGTATTCCCATCTCTTTCAGAATTTTCCACAGTGTATTGTGATCCACACAGTCACAGGATTTGGCATAGTCAATTAAACAGAAATAGATATTTTTCTGGAACTCTTGCTTTTCTTGATGATCCAGTGGATACTGGCAATTTGATCTCTGGTTCCTCTGCCTTTTCTAAAGCCAGCTTGAACTTCTGCAAGTTCATAGTTCATGTATTGTTGAAGCCTGGCTTGGAGTATTTTGAGCGTTACTTTACTAGCATGTGAGATGAGTGCAATTGTGTTGTAGTTTGAGCATTCTTTCACATTGCCTTTCTTTGGGAATGGAATGAAAAATGACATTTTCAGTCCTGTGGCCACTGCTGAGTTTCCAATTTGCTGGCATTTTCAGTGTAGCACTTTCACAGCATCATCTTTGAAATAGCTCGACTAGAGTTTCACCTCCACTAGCTTTGTTCATAGTGGAGCTTCCTAAGGTCGACTTGACTTCACATTCCAGAATGTCTGGCTCTATGTTAATGATCATACCATCATGATTATCTAGGTCATGAAAATCTTTTTTTGTACAGTTCTTCTGTGCATTCTTGCCACTTCTTCTTAATGTCTTCTGCTTCTGTTAGGTCCATACCATGTCTGTCCTTTATCAAGCCCATCTTTGCATGAAACGTTCCCTTGGTATCTCTAATTTTCTTGAAGAGATCTCTAGTCTTTCCCATTCTGTTGCTTTTCTCTAATTCTTTGCACTGATCCCTGAGGAAGGCTTTCTTATCTCTCCCTGCTATTCTTTGGAAGTCTACATTCAATTGGGTATATCTTTCCTTTTCTCCTTTGCTTTTCACTTCTCTTCTTTTCACAGCTGTTTGTAAGGCCTCCTCAGACACCCATTTTGCTGTTTTGCATTTTGTTATCTTGGGGATAGCCTTGATCACTGTCTCCTGTACAACATCATGAACCTCAGTCCATAGTTCATCAGACACTCTGTCTATCAGATCTAGTCCCTTAAATCTATTTTTCACTTCCACTGTATAATCGTTAGGGATTTAATTTAGGTCATACCTGAATGGTCTAGAGGTTTTCCCTACTTTCTTCAATTTAAGTCTGAATTTGGAAATAAGCAGTTCATGATCTGAGCCACAGTCAGCTCCCAGTCTTATTTTTGCTGACTGTATAGGGCTTCTCCATCTTTGCCTGGAAATAATATAATCAATCTGATTTTATTTTGACCATCTGGTGATGTCAATGTGTAGAGTCTTCTCTTGTGTTGTTAGAAGAGGGTGTTTGCTATGACCAGTGGGTTCTCTTGGCGCAACTCAATTAGTCTTTGCCCTACTTCATTTTGTACTCCAAGGCCAAATTTGCCCATTACTCCAGGTGTTTCTTGACTTCTTACTTTTGCATTCCAGTCCCCTACAATGAAAAATATATCTTTTTTGGGTGTTAGTTTTAAAAGGTCTTGTGGGTCTTCATAGTACCATTCAACTTCAGCTTCTTCAGCATTACTGCTTGGGGCATAGGCTTGGATTACCATGATATTGAATGGTTTGCCTTGAAAATGAACAGAGGTCATTCTGTCGTTTTTGAAATTCCATCCAAGGACTCCATTTCAGACTCTTTTGTTGACTATGATGACTACTCCATTTCTTCTAAGGGATTCCTGTCCACAGTAGTAGATATAATGGTCATCTGATTTAAATTCACCCATTCCAATCCATTTTAGTTCGCTGATTCCTAAAATGTTGATCTTCACTTGACATTCTCCAATGGATCCATTCTCCAGCGGATTTTCCCAACCCAGGAATCGAACCGGGGTCTCCTGTGTTGTAGGTGGATTCTTTACCAACTGAGCTATCAGGGAAGCCCCAATTAAGTAAATTAATAATGATTATATCCCTTAGTATTTGCAAGAATATTCCTACTAGCTAAAATTAAATTAGAAATTCAAATAGAATGTTAGAAATTCATTCTGTCATTCATTTAGCTACAAGAACCACAATTTTCATGAGCTTGTTTAAATAATTGAATTCTTTATCTAACATTACTCCTTTTTTTGGGTGTTTTTCCCCAAGTTAATACAATATTGACAATTCTTTGAAGAGTAATCAGTTGCTTTCATACACATAGATTTAACATATAAAGATAATACCTTCTATTAGGTAGTATACTCCTTGAATAATAAAATATTCCCTGTCAGTGTTTCTTTCTAACTATGCAAAGGATGCACTTTTAATGTTTAACTGCTCTTGTATCCCTTATGTCACCATATGGTTTTCACAGATAACTTTAGTCTAATTGGTTTGAATCAAGCAACTTACACAAATATTTAAATATAGTCAGAATATAAAATGCTTCTACCACAGGTCCTTCTGCACTATTGATTTGAAATATGGATGCTTAAAAATAGTTCTGTAGAGTTAGTCTATTTGAACAGTTTGTAATTACACACATTCTCAATTGTCTACTTTCAGGACCATGATTCTAACAAGGGAAAATGACTGACTGAGTGCCTTAAACACAGGACCTACTCAAGAAGAACATAATGCCTGTGATTATTTATATTTAGTTAGCACAAAATCAGCGTTTCTCAATAAAACTGTTAAGGATACAGTTTTATGACAAAATTCTATGCTATCAGGCTAATGTTAAACTACATTCTTGGTAATGTTATTTTTTAAAGGGACCTTCATTATAGAAACATTTTTTTCTTTCTTTTAGGCAGTTTCTTACTTTTTGGAAAGAGAAAGCCAAATAGAGTTGCTTTAATTAAGGTCTCTAGCTAGTTCTGTCCCTGTTATTTGGCATCATTTTTTTTTTCCTTTGACCTTCCACAATCTGTTCACATTAGATATGAGGTAGACCATGTCATCAGTGAGCACATTTTCATTTGAAGCACTGCCAGCATAGCTTTCTGTTGTTCCTTTCCATTAGCTCAAAAGTATTGATGGGAATGTACTATACTCCATTTAGGGTTTAGTTCCTGTATAGTTATCAAAGACTGTCAATGAAAGTTGAGTCATTCTTGATCATTCCTCACATCTATCCATTTTCCTTCTTACTTTGGACCATTTCTATCATGCTTATTAGTATTTTGCTTGATACTAATTCCAAAGTCCTTTTTCCCCATGAATATATATGCTTATGAAACTCAATGAGACTGAAGTGTCAAGAAGAGGAAGTATATTTTCTGTGTCATGTTATCTCCCCATAGTAACTAGCACAAAGCTTTACATATAATAGGAACTCAACAAATACTGATGCCTGTCAGCCCATGTATGTTCACAGTATATTGTGAATATGCATACTATCAACCAGTTTTTTCCAGTATATACTTAGTTTCTAAGTGCAACTGCTACATCTTTTTGTGGGCAGTAATTTGCTTATGTCACTGAAATATGATCAAAGGACAACTTTCTGTAGTCCAGGAACTGAAACCTTAATAATAGTTTGCAATTATTAGTCTGTCCCCAAACTTCAAAATGATTAATAAAATATATGAAACCTTGTTGGGCTGATTTTCCCCTTTAGATGGATTAGCATACAAGGCTAACTTTAAAGTAGATATTTATTTCTTTGAGAGAAACCCATGCCCAAGGATTATCTCAGAGGATTTGTGCTTCATTTTCAACTGATATGACAGTGAAGCACAAAGTTAAGCTGAGACTATAAACAGTTCAATAAAATACATTACTTTGAGTTTATCACCTTCCAATTTTAATGATATAGAAGTAATAATGTTACATGACCTTGGTATTATTACTTGGTTAGAATGGCTGTACGTCAACTGTCAAATAATCTAGAGAACATAAAGTATGGTCACCATTAAATTCTGGTGCTTTTCTCTTTGAGGAAAGTAAACTCTTCTTCCTTTAAACAGTTATTCATCAGCCAATATTTTTTTTGTAAACTATTGAATCACTTCTTAATTTCTCTTTCTTATCTAGGCATTTTTCACTAAAACTGGTAATTCTTTTAATGACAAGAATTTAACGTTGAAGACAAAATAAAAAGGAAATTGAAAAAGACTTCTAAAGAATGAACTTTCTTTTTACACTTGTCCTTCAAAAATTGTCACTAGAGTAATTTGACTTTTTCTATGATGCATTTATTACTTTCGTTGATCTGAACATTAACCATTATCCATTCTCAAATAATTACATACAAATGGAACCATATACATGTACATTTCAGTACATGGGTGTGATACTTACTCTATTTGAACTGGTTGAGTATCAGACCACTAAAAACTGAATTAATGCTATTTGACATAGAAACCAGATGGAGGAATGAGCAAGAATTGTGTGCAATGATCCTACTATATAGGAGACAAATCCATCTTTTGCCAAAATGCACTTTCGTCTCTCACTAGGGATTCTTACTCACTTCTGTGTCTTCATGTGCCATCTGAGCCCTGTCCATCTGTGACTCACCTTCAGGCCAAGAATCACTTGTGCTTTCAATACTAATAAAAAAAGCTCATGTCATATAGATCTTTTCTTCTTCTACACAAGTATGTCACTTGGCAATAGCCTCTTCTATACCACCTTGAATTGGGAAAGAATAATTCAGCTGTCTCCTGAACAACAGCAAACCATTGTCATAATGGCAGATGATATTTAGTACTAAATGTCTTACAGTGACACAGGAGTTAGATCATTCATTATCCCTATGTGCTTACAAATATGGCACATCAAGACATCCATATGGGCCATGGCTAATTGGCATAAATTCTAAGCCATTATGTGCAGCCAACTGTAAAAGAAAATAATAGGTGGTGAAAAGGATTGTAAAAGTTAAAAACCTCATTATGAATGTATACTACTAATATTAATTTGCTGATCAAATATAACTATGTGTAAGACAATTTGACCTTGCATCAGTAAATCTTCAGTACTTATAAAAAAAAGTTTCTATTCTTAATATCCAGATTGATGTATATGGAGATTTATTATTATTTTAGTGCCATAAATTTATTTGTTAGAAAGCACTGGCCAAATTCTAGGCAAGCTTATGTCTTCCACATGTGTCACACTGGTGAGCACGATTCTATGTGCATCCCTTCTAAAGCTATATTATCAAAAATTTAAGCTTTCCTGCGTCATGAAGGAATAT
The DNA here is from genome assembly GCF_055505025.1 of Bos grunniens. Classification (NCBI taxonomy): domain Eukaryota; kingdom Metazoa; phylum Chordata; class Mammalia; order Artiodactyla; family Bovidae; genus Bos; species Bos grunniens. The sequence goes on along the minus strand of NC_141194.1, from coordinate 116,162,043 downwards.
TCCTTATTCAATGGTATACAAACAATTGTAATCTCTGATTAGAATCACAGTTAGTAAACATTATTGTTGTTGTTGTGTTAGTCACTCAGTCATGTCCAACTTTTTGCAACCCCATTGACTGTAGCCCACCAGGCTCCTCCATCCATGGAATGAATTCTCCAGATAAGAATAATGGAGTGGGTAGCCATTTTCTTCTCCAGGGGATTTTTCTGGCCCAGGGGTCAAACCCTGGTCTCCTACATTGCAGGTGGATTCTTTAACATCTGAGCCACCAGGTAAGCCTATTAGGGTTCTTTAAATCAAACTTACTTGATACATCTAATTTATTACTCTAATTGTGGAACACATCTCAAGCAGAGTGTGGTCAACAGATAAGGCTGTGTCTATATAATGCCAAAATCACTTGGTTCAGTAATTAACAAGCAAGTAAATGGAACTGTTGAACCTGTAGCTGGATGCCATATTTGCTGAAAAATGTTATTTAATTTTTTACTTCTTGGTAGGCATTACATTTTCAGTTATGCATTTCATTGACTATACAATTATTTACTTAGATTTTCCAGTTATAGATCTAAAGAAACCTGGATTCTTAATCTATAAAGTCAATATCCTGTTTCATTGTAAAGAAACTACCAGAAATTATTCCTTATTCTTAGTTATCTTTAAAACTACTTTTAGTGGACTTGATAGTGTCACATTATTTCTTACTAGAAATATTTGTTATCAAAGACACTTCTATTTTCTGAAAAATATGGGGAATAGTAACCCAAACAGACCTTAATTACTAGATCAAACTGTTGTATGTACTTAAAGAGAACTTTAAACAAAAGACTTTGGCAGTGAAGAGGGGAGCATGAGTAATTTTGACTGCAGGTGTTGGGAAGGAACTTGGTAGAGACTGACACATTTGAATTGAATTTTGAATCAAAAGTTTATTCACTCATAGTAAAAAAAAAAAAGAAAGAAAGATAAATAGTAGCTGAGGAAATTGTATTAATTAACAATTCTTTATTTTCTGTATTCTGATGCTCTGGTATCTGGGGTCTTGGCTGACTGCTAAGGAGGGACTGTGCTCCTAATTCCTACAGATCACAAACAGCTCACCCAGAAGCAAGCCTTTTGTATGCAGACCAACAAATCCCAAACCTATACTCCTAACTACCTCATCTATCTAGTTCTTCCACTCTAGATAACTATCCATCTTTCTTAATCACTCCAAATCCAGGTATCATACAACTCGGGAAAGCTCCTGTGCCCTAGAGCCCACTGAAATTAGTCAAACTAGCCAATCCTAAACTTCCTTACCTTGGTTTGTCTTGATTTTCTCACAGAAACCAAAATAAAGGTTTTTGCCTATGTTTTCCCCATTCCCTCTGTGTCCTAATTGTCCCTGATGCTTCCCCATATGGCCCTAGTGGTGTCCTATGCCTCTTATTTCTAGACAATTGTGACTAAAACCTTATTCCTTCATAACAGTCATTTCCCTGTCTGTGTGTCTTACTATTCCTGCTTAAAACAAATCCCAAATACACTTTAAAATAGCCATACTAGAGGCAAAACCAAAGAGGGATGGCATTGCATGGTATGTTCATTAAATGGCAGGAATATGAAATTGTGGATGGGAGGGTAAGGAACAATTGATAAATTTCATTGAGAAGGAACTGAGAAAGACCTTGAATGACAAAATAGGGCATAAGACCTAATGATTTTTACCAAAGTATAGTTTACCATCTGGTGTGGGTAAGGGGAAGAGAACACATAGCAAATGACCTTGAAAGCAAATAGTCATTATACTTAGAAATCATAAAGGAATGGAAAGTTTAGGAATCGTCTCAACCATTCTTTTTAAAATTTAGACGTGTGCCATGTAGCATATAGATTGCAAAGTGACAGAATATATATGATGTCACTTCTTTGAATCAGTTTACTTGGACATTCCGGGGGTGGGGGGCGGAGAGGTTTTAAAGCAGTTTCATGGGTAATTTAAAGAAAATTTATATTTTCAAAGGTGTAACTTTTGTGGAATATAAAATACTCACGTTAACAATAAAATAGAAGACATAAAAGAAGCCTCTTACTTTTTGTGACCAACAGTATTCCTCTCAGATCCACCTATAGTTCGGGTTTCCTCCTGTATTATAGACATTTGTTGGACACACATGAACAGCCCTTTTCTACATTGTCTATAAAATATGGAAGATTTTGTTCTGTAGAGAAGCCCAATCAAAGCTAGATTCTCTGATAAATGCCTGGAAATGTAAATGAGATTCCAGTAATGTATATAATGTAAGCATTGTAAGAGATCTATTAGTCGTAGTTTTTTTTTTGTTTTTTTTGTTTTTGTTTTTTTGTTTTTTTACTTTATGCTTTTTAGAAAGAAAGTATAATGTAGAATTTAAGAACATGGATTTTTATGTGAAATCAGCCCATCTCTGGAACATAATGATTGTGTGACCATTGGAAAAGTAATTTCTCAGTGCCTCAATTTCATTGATATATAAAATGGCAAAACCAATATTACTCACCTTATGAGTTCAGGGGAGCATTAAATAAGATAATGCACAGGAAACACTCTGAACAATATCTGGCACATGGAAACCTTTTACATGTTAGTTATTATTATTGTATACGAATATTTAGAACATACAGAAGAGTAAAATAATGGGAAAAATCACTCATACTCTTGATATCCAAGGTCAACTACTGTGTGTGTGCACACTTACATATGTGAATGTATATTGTGTGTGTGTGCATTTCAGGGGTGCATTCTTAATATTTCAGCATCTTGTGAAGTGTTTCATTTCATCACTCTAACCAGTGAACACTCAGGTATCCAGTGATCAAGGTAAGGATACATTGGTATGGCCAGGTAGTAATTTTATAAGAGTAAGGCCCATTTATAGCTGTTTAGTTACTTGTTTAAAAAAGAATATATATATATATATATATACACACATGTATGTATGTATGTATGTGTATATATATATATATATACACTACTGAATGCATACTAATTTCTGGGCTGTAAACTATACTCAAACATGTCCTAACTAACATCGTTTATGAATGATGAGCTTACAGTAAAGATTTTAAAAATTGCTAAATTTTTAGATTCATGCAGATATTCATATGATGTCTGATGAAATAAAAGCATAGTGCATAGCATTATTGTAAGGCAGAAACCAAAACAAAATTATAGTGATGTTACTCCAGTTCAGGAAAACGTTAAACACTTTGGCAAGTGTTTTATTATAAAGAAATAGTCAATAAATTATTTGTAAGACATATATATATATATTTCTAATTAGTCTTTAAATAGAAACACATATATAACAAGGTTATGTATGAATCAGTTGATAAAATACTGTGACTGGAGTCCTTAAGGAACCTGACCCTGTAATACCTCTTTGAGCAATGGCTCACTATTCACTAATGCAGTGTTTTCAGCAGTTTCAGTTCAGTTCAGTCGCTCAGTCATGTCCGACTCATTGCAACCCCATGAATTGCAGCAGGCCAGGCCTCCCTGTCCATCACCAACTCCCGAAATTCACTCAAACTCACGTCCATCAAGTCACTGATGCCATCCAGCCATCTCATCCGTCATCTCCTTCTCCTTCTGCCTTCAAACCCTCCTAGCATCAGAGTCTTTTCCAGTGAGTCAACTCTTCGCATGAGGTGACCAAAGTACTGGAGTTTCAGCTTTAGCATCATTCCTTCAAAAGAACACCCAAGACTGATCTCAATTAGAATGGACTGGTTGGATTTCCTTGCAGTCCAAGGGACTCTCAAGAGTCTTCTCCAACACCACAGTTCAAAAGCATCAATTCTTCAGCGCAAGTATATAATACTGACAGGAATAATATGGGTCCTCAGACCTTCCTCAGCCTACAACAAATAAGGTTGAAAGTTCAAAAACCCAACAGTCTCTGGTCTGCTTTTTATCTCATAGTGATTTTTTAAAACTAAATTTGTAAAGAAAAAGTCCACATTACAAAACTAAGTAAATTTAATGTTAACATGTGGCTTACATATGTCAGTTTGTATCAGTTCAGTTCAGTTCAATTCAATTCAGTCACTCAGTCGTGTCTGACTCTTTGCGACCCCATGAACTGCAGCATGCCAGGCCTCCCTATCCATCACCAACTCCCAGAGTCCACCCAAACCCATGTCCATTGAGTCGGTGATGCCATCCAGCCATCTCATCCTCTGTTGTCACCTTCTCCTCCTGCCCTCAATCTTTCCCAGCATCAGGGTGTTTACAAAGGAGTCAGCTCCTGACATCAGGTGGCCAAAGTATTGGAGTTTCAGCTTTAGCATCAGTCCTAACAATGAACACCCAGGACTGATCTCCTTTAGGATGGACTAGTGGATCTCCTTGAAGTCCAAGGGACTCTCAAGAGTCTTCTCCAACACCACAGTTCAAGAGCATCAATTCTTCAGTGTTCAGCTTTCTTTACAGTCCAACTCTCCCATCCATACATGACCACTGGAAAAACCATAGCCTTGAGTAGATGGACCTTTGTTGGCAAAGTAATGTCTCTGCTTTTGAATATGCTATCTAGGTTGGTCATAACTTTCCTTCCAAGGAGTAAGCACCTTTTAATTTCATGGCTGCAATCACCATCTGCAGTGATTTTGGAGCTCAAAAAAAGTAAAGTCAGCCACTGTTTCCACTGTTTCCCCACCTATTTCCCATGAAGTGATGGGACCAGATGCCATGATCTTCGTTTTCTGAATGTGGAGCTTTAAGCCAACTTTTTCACTGTCCTCTTTCACTTTCATGAAGAGGCTCTTTAGTTCCTCTTCACTTTCTGCCATAAGGGTGGTGTCATCTGCATATCTGAGGTTATTGATATTTCTCCCAGCAATCTTGATTCCAGCTTGTGTTTCTTCCAGCCCAGCATTTCTCATGATGTACTCTTCATATAAGTTAAATAAGCAGGGTGACAAGATACAGCCTTGACTTACTCCTTTTCCTATTTGGAACCAGTCTGTTGTTCCATGTCCAGTTCTAACTGTTGCTTCTTGACCTGCATATAGGTTTCGCAATAGGCAGGTCAGGTGGTCTGGTATTCCCATCTCTTTCAGAATTTTCCACAGTTTATTGTGATCCACACAGTCAAAGGCTTTGGCATAGTCAATAAAGCAGAAATAGATGTTTTTCTGGAACTCTCTTGCTTTTTCCGTGATCCAGCGTCTTCACGGTGTAAATATCACAAATAACAGGAATCAATCGCATTTCCCCTTTTGTGAATTGCCTGTTCATAGACTTTGCCCCTTTTTCTTTTGTTATTTGTCTCATATATTTGAAAGAATTGTTTGGATAGTTGATATGCATCCTTTTCATGCATTAATGAAGCAAATATCTAATCACTCTTATTTGCTTTAGCTCAGATCCCCAGGACTGTGTTGAACCTGAATGGTAAGAGTTGGAACCCTTGTCTTATTCCTAATCTCAGAAGGAAGGCTTTCACTCTTGCACCATTGAATATGGTATCAGTTGTGTGTTTCTCATGTGTGAACTTCATTATGGCTGAAGTATATTCTATCTATACCCGAATTGCTGAGTTTTTATAATAAATAGATGTTGAATTTTGTACTCTCTTTCATTTCAGATTTTATTTAGTTTCACTTTCCTTAAGTAGTCTAGCCATTGAGTTGTCAACTTTTTATCTTTAAAAAGATAGTTCTTGGTTTTGTCAATATTTCCTTTTGTTTTTCTCGTTTCTGTTTATTTTATTTCTGCTCTTATCTTTGTTGTTTCTTTTTCTTTTTTCCAAATATTGGTTTTCACCAAAAATGCCCCTCAGATTATGATAAACCTTAAATGTGAATTTTGTTACTTATTTGTACCAGAAGCAGGACAAACATTGAGAGAGGGTCAGGGAGGGAAACATGCTGAAGAAAAGGAAGATTTAGGGCATGATTTTTTTTTCTTTTTTAATTATTATTTTTTTAATTGAAGGATAATTACTTTACAGAATTTTGTTGTTTTCTGTCAAATGTCAACATGAATCAGACATAGGTATACATATATCCCCTCTCTTTTGAACCTCCCTCCCATCTCCCTCCCCATCACACCCTTCTAGGTTGATACAGAGCCCATGTTTGAGTTTCTTGAGCCATACAGGAAATTCCAGTTGGCTATCTATTTTACATATGGTAATGTAAGTTTCCATGTTACGTTTTCCATACATCTCAGCCTCTCCTTCCCTCTTCACATGTCCATATGTCTGTTCTCTATGTATGTTTCTCCATTGCTGCCCTATAAGTAAATTGTTCAATACCATTTTTCTAGATTCTGTATATATGTGTTAGAATATGATATTTATCATTCTCTTTCTTACTTACTTCAATGTATAATAGGTTCTAGGTTCATCCACGTCATTAGAACTGACTCAAAGGTGTTCTTTTTTATGGCTGAGTAATATTCCATTGTGTGTATGTACCACTACTTCTTTATCCATTCATCTGTTGATGGACATCTAGGTTGCTTCCATGTTCTAGCTATTTTAAATAGTGCTGTAGTGAACAATGGGATACATGTGTCTTTTTCTATTTTGGTTTCCTCAGGGTATATGCCTAGGAGTGGGATTGCTGGGTGATAAATGGTGATTTTATTCTTAGTTTTTTAAGGAATCTCCATACCGTCTTCCATAGTGGCTGTATCAATTTACATTCCCACCAAAAGTGCACGAGTGTTCCCTTTCCTCCACACCCTCTCCAGCATTTATTGTTTGTAGACTGTTTGTTGATGGCCATTTTGACTGGTGTGAGGTATTTCTCGTAGTTTTGATTTGCATTTCTTAATAATGAGCGATGTTGAGCATCTTTTCATGAGTTTGTTAGCCATCTCTATGTCTTCTATGGAGAAATGTTTGTTTAGATCTTTTCCCCACTTTTTGATTGGGTTGTTTGTTTTTCTGGTATTGAGTTGTATGAGCTGATTGTATATTTTGGAAATTGATCTTTTTCCAGTTGTTTCATTTGCTATTATTTTCTCCCATTCTGAGGGTTGTATTTTCACCTTTCTTATAGTTTCCTTTGCTGTGCAAAAGCTTTTAAGTTTAATCAGGTCTCACTTGTTTAATTTTGTTTTTATTTCCATTACTCTAGGAGGTGGGTCATAGAGGATATTGCTTTGATTTATATCACTGAGTGTTCTGCCTATATTTTCCTCTAAGAGTTTTATAGTTTCTGGCCTTACATTTAGGTATTTAATGCATTTTGAGTTTGTCTTTGTGTATGATGTTAGGAAGTGTTGTAATTTTATTCTTTTACATGTAGCTATCCAGTTTTCCCAGCATCATTTATTGAAGAGGCTGTCTTTTCCCCATTGTATATTTTTGCCTCCTTTGTCAAAAATAAGGTATCCATAGGTGCATGGCTTTATTTCTGGGCTTTCTATATTGTTCCATTGGTCTATATTTCAGTTTTTGTGCCAGTACCATACTGTCTTGATGACTGTAGCGTTGTAGTATATTCTGAAGTCAGGAAGGTTGATTCTTTCAGTTCCATTCTTCTTCCTCAAGACCACTTTGGCTATACACGGTCTTTGTGTTTCTGTATGAATTGTTAAATATTTTGTTGTATCTTTGTGAAAAATGCCATTTGTAATTTGAAAGGGATAGCATTCAATCTGTAGATTCTGTTTGGTAGTATAGTCATTTTTACAATATTGATTTTTCCTACCAAGGGACATGAAATATCTCTCCATCGGTTTATGTAATCTTTGATTTCTTTCATTAGTCTTATAATTTTCTGTGTACAGTTCTTTTGTCTCCTTAGGTAAGTTTATTCCTAGATATTTAATTCTTTTTCAATGGTGAATGGGATTGATTCCTTAATTTCTCTTTCTGATTTTTTATTGTTAGTATATAGAAGTGTAAGTGATTTCTGTAAAGCTATTGATTTTGTATCCTTCAACTTTGCTAAATTCACTGATTAGGTCTAGTAATTTTCTGATATTATCTTTAGGGTTTTCTATGTACAGTATCATGTTATGTGCAAACAGTGAGAGTTCTACTTCTTCTTTTCCCATCTGGATTCTTTTTATTTCTTTTTCTTCTCTGATTGCTGTAGCTAGAACTTTCAGAACTATGTTGAATAATAGTAGTGAAAGTGGACACCCTTGTCTTATTCATGATCTTAGGGGAATGCTTTCAGTTTTTCACCACTGGGAATAATGTTTGCTGTAGGCTTATCATATATGGCCTTTACTATGTTCAGGTAGGTTTCTTCTATGCCCATTTTTTGAAGAGTGTTATTCATAAATGGGTACTGAATTTTGTCAAAGGCTTTTTCTGCATCTATTGAGATTATCTTATGGTTTTTATCTTTCAATTTGTTAATATCATGTATCACATTGATTGATCTGAATATATTGAAGAATCCTTGCATTCCTGGAATAAACCCAACTTGATCATGGTGGATGAGCTTTTTGATGTGTTGCTGAATTCTGTTTGCTAAATTTTTTTTAAGGATTTTTGCATCTATGTTCATCAGTGCTATTGGCCTATAGTTATTTTATTTTATTTTATTTTGTCCTTGTCTGGCTTTGGTATCAGGGTGATGCTGGCCTCGTAGAATGAGTTGGGAAGTGTTCCTTCCTCTGCAATTTTTTGAAAGAGTTTTAGAAGGATAGGCATTAACTCTTCTCTAAATATTTGATAGAATTCTCCTGTGAAGCCATCTGGTCCTGGGCTTTTGTTTTTTGGGGGGAGATTTTTGATCACAGCTTCAGTTTCAGTGTTTGTACTTGGGCTGTTGATAATTTCTATGTCTTCCTGATTCAGAGGTGGAAGACTGAACGTTTTAAAAGAATCTGTACATTTCCTCCAGGCTATCCATTTTATTACCATATAGTTTTTCATAATAATCTTTTTTTTTTTTTTTAATATGGAACACTTCACGAATTTGCGTGTCATCCTTGCGCAGGGTCCATGCTAATCTTCTCTGTATCGTTCCACTTTTAGTATATGTGCTGCCGAAGCGAGCACCATAATAATCTTTTATAATCCTTTGTATTTCTGCATTGTCTATTGTTCAGTTCAGTTCAGTCACTCAGTCATGTCTGACTATTTGCGACCCCATGGACTGCAGCACACCAGGCCTCCCTGTCCATCACCAACTCCCAGAGCCTACTCAAAGTCAAGTCCATTGCATCAGTGATGCCATAAAACCATCTCATCCTCTGTCATCCCCTTCTCCTGCTGCCTTCAGTCTTTCCCAGCATCAGGGTCTTTTCCAGTGAGTCAGTTCTTCGCATCAGGTGGCCAAAGTATTGGAATTTCAGCTTCAGCATCAGTCCTAACAATGAATACCCAGGACTGATTTCCTTTAGGATGGACTGGTTAGAACTCCTTGCAGTCCAAGGGAATCTCAAGAGTCTTCTCCAATACCACAGTTCAAAAGCATCAATTCTTCAGCACTCAGCTTTCTTTACAGTCCAACTCTCATGTCCATACACGACCACTGGAAAAACCATAGCTTTGAATAGACAGACCTTTGTTGGCAAAGTAATGTCTCTGCTTTAATATGTTGTCTAGGTTGGTCATAGCTTTTTTCATTTTAATTGTTGTTTCCTTATTTGTGCTCACTTTGGGTTCAGTTTGTTCTTATTTTCTATCTCCTTGAGGCATAAAGTTAGGAATTTTATTGGAGTATAGCTGAGTTACAATATTATATTAGTTTTAAGTGTACAGCATAATGATTTAGTATTTCTATAGTCTTTACTCCATTAAAAGTTCAGTTCAGTTGCTCAGTCGTGTCCGACTCATTGTGACCCCATGGACTGCAGCATACCTGGCCTCCCTGTCCATAACCAACTCCCAGAGTTTACTCAAACTCATGTCCATTGAGTCAGTGATGCCATCCAACCATCTCATCCTCTGTAGTCCCCTTCTCTTTCTGCCTTCAATCTTTCCCAGCATAGGGGTCTTTTCAAATGAATCAGTTCTTCACATCAGTTGGCCAAGGTATTGGAGTTTCAGCTTCAACATCAGTCCTTCCAATGAACATTCTATAAGAAAATGGCTATAATTTAATGTACTCTACAATATATCTTGTTGTTTATCTATTTTATAGATAGCAGTCTATACTTCTTAATCCCATACCCCCTACCTACCTCCTCCCCTTCCCTTGGGTACCACTAGTTTGTTTTCTGTATCTGTAAGTCTGTTTCTATTCTGCTACATACATTCATTTGTGTTATTTTTTAGATTCCATATATAAATGATATTATACAACATCTGTCTTTTTTGTATGACTTATTTCACTAGCCATAATATTCTCTAGGTCCATCCACATTGTTGTAAATTGCAAAATTTCTTTCTTCTTTGTGGCTGATTAATATTCCATGTGTGTGTGTACACACACACACACACGCACACACACACACACGCAAATATACACCACATCTTCTTTATCCATTCATCTGTGAATGGACACTTACATTACTTTCGTATCTACTGGACAGCTACATATAAAACAATGAAAGTAGAACATTTTCTCATACTACATACAAAAATAAACTCAAAAAGGATTAAAGACCTAAATTTAAGAACTGAAGCAATAAAACTTATGGAAGAGGAAAATAGGCAGGACACTCTTTGATGTAAATCATAGCAATATTATTTTTCTCTGTCTTTTAAGACAGAAAAAATAAAAGAAAAATATAAAAATAGGACCTACATAAGCTTTTTCACAGCAAAGGAAATGGTCAAGAAAATGAAAACACAAACTACAGAGTGGGAGAAAATATTTGCAAATGATATGACTGACAAGGGATTAATATCCCAAATATATAAACAGCTCTTGTAGATCAATATAAAAAAATTTTTTTAAGTGGTAGAAGAGCTGAATAGATATTTTCCCAAAAAGAGATATAGATGGGCTAACAGGCACATGAAAATATGTTCAATGTTGCTAATTATTGGAGAAATGCAAATCAAAATGAGGTATCACCTCACACCAGTCACAATGGCTATCATCAAAAAGCCTACAAGTAACAAATGTTGTTGAGGATGTAGAGAAAAGAGAACCCTCCTACACTGTCAGTGGGAATCTAAATTGATGTAGCCACTATGGAAAACAGTATGGACGTTCCTCAAAAAACTAAAAATAGAGCTACTGTATGATCCAGCAATTCCACTTTTGGGTATATATATCCAGAAAAAAATGAAAGCACTGATTAAAAAGGATACATTCACCCTAGTGTTCAGCACTGTTTTCAGTAGTGAAGATGTGAGAGATTGTTTATTTGAGATATATCTCTTTTTATTTTTAATGTTGGCATTTATGACCATAAAATTCCTTTTTAGAACTCCTTTGCTATATCCCATAGGTTTTGGTATATTGTATTTTCAATTTCACTTGTTTATATTTTTTTGTGTGTCTTTTGATTTCTTCTTTGTCTCAATGATTATTTCAGATAGTTATTTTAATTTCTACATATTTATGAATTTTCCAGCTCTACTCATTATTGATTTTTAGTTTTGTACTACTGTAGTTAGAAAAGATACTTGATGTGATTTGAAACTTGCTGACTTATTTTATCACCTCTTTATGTTCTGTCATGGACTATGTTCTTTATGTGCTTGCAAAGGACATATATTCTGAAACTATTGGATAGAATGCTCTCTATATATCTGTTTGGTCCATTTGACCTTAAGTATGGTCCAAGTACATGCTTTCTGTCAGGATATTGAAAGTGGGATTTGACGCCCCTTACTGTTACTGTATTGTTGTCTACTTCTCTCTTCAAGTCGGTTATTATTTGCTTAATATATTTAGGTTCTGCAGTACTGGGTGCAGACACATTTACAGTTGTTATATATTTTGATGAATTGATTCCTTTATCACTATGTAATAACTTTCTTTGTCTCTTGCTACCATATTCCACTGAAAGTCTATTTTGTCTGTTATAAGGATAGCTACTCAGCTCTCTTCTCATTTCCACTTGCATGAAATATGTTTTTTATTTTTTCCATCCCTTCACTTGGAGCCTATTTGTATCCAAAAATCTGAAGTAACTCTCTTGCAGGTAGCATGAAATTGATTCTTGTTACTTTTTCCATACAGCCACACTATCCATTTGATAGGAGAATTTAACTCATATTCTTTTGGGGTAATTATTAATAGGTAAGGATTTAGTGAGCTTCCCAAGTGGCTCAGCTGGTAAAGAATCCACCTGCAATGAGACCTGAGTTTGATTCCTAGGTTGGGAAGATTCCCCCAGAGAAGGGCATGTCAACCCTCTCCAGTATTCTTGCCTGGAGAATCCCATAGACAGAGGAGCCTGGTGGGTTACAATCCATGAGGGTCGCAAAGAGTTGGACATGACTGAAGTGACTAAGCATGCACAAGGACTTACTAATGTCATCCTATTAATTATTTTTTGCTGTTTTGTAGTTGCCTTGTTGGTTTATTTCTTTCTTGTTTTTTTTTTTTTCCTTTTTGAGTTGATGATTTTTAAAATAGTAATATGCCTGGATTCCTTTCTTTTATCTTTGATGAATCTCTTGTAGGTTTTTGCCTTGTGGATACCATGAAGCTTGCATACAACATCTTATATATGAATAATAATCTATTTTATGTTGATAACTTACACCAATACAAAAACTCTACCCTTTTACTCTTAACCATTTTTGTTTTTCATTTCACAGTTTACCTCTTTTTAAATTGAATATTCATTAACAGGTAACTGTAGGTGTAGTTAAATTTAGTATTTATCCTTTAACTTTTATACTAGAGTTAAGTGGTTAATATACCACTATATTAAAATTTTAGAATATTCTGTATTTAACTATATACTTACCTTTACCAGTGTGTTATATGTTTTTATATGTTTTAATATTACTAACTAGTATCCTTTCATTTCAACTTGAATGATTCATTTCAGCATTTCATGTAAGGTAGATCCAGTTGAGATGAATTCCATCAGCTTTGTTTATCTGAGAAAGTTCTTCATTTCTGAAGAATATCTTTGCCAGATAGAGTATTCCTGATGGGCTGAGATTTTTTTTCCAGCACTTTGAATATATCATCAAACTCTGCTTTCATGGTTTCTACTGAGGAATATGCTGATAATCTTATGGGGTTCTCTTGTAAGTTTCAAGCTTTTTATCTTTTGCTGCTTAATTGCTTTTTAAAAATTTCTGACAGTATTATTATAATATGTCTTGGAGAAGATCTTTCTCTCTGATTTTTTCTTAATAGTTTACTTGAACAAAAGTTAATTTTAAGCAGGCAATGGCAAACTAGAAGTGGTTAGGTGTGCTTCCAGAGAGGATGCCGTGTTTGCTTAGTGACCAATGAGATTTGTGAGCTCAAGTATCCAAATCTATTTCCAGATTTGGGAAATACTCAGCCATTATTTCTTTTAAAATGCCATTTGACCCCTTCTCCATTTTTTCTCCTTCTTGAAACCCTATCATTCACAAAATTGTTTATTTTGATTGATTCCCATAGGTCAAGTAGTTTTTTTTTTTTCATTCTTTTCCATTCTTTGTTGTTGCTGTTCTCTTCTGTTGGATAAATTTAACATTCCTTACTTCCATATCACAGATTCTGTCATCCGTTAGATCTTTTTTGGTGTTGTTGCCCTTTGCTTCTTTTTTAATTTCATTCATTGTGTCCTTCAGCTCTAGAATTTGTGCTTGGTTCTTGCCAACATCCGCTGGATCATCGAAAAAGCAACAGAGTTCCAGAAAAACATCTGCTTTATTGACTATGCCAAAGCCTGTGACTGTGTGGATCACAATACACTGTGGAAAATTCTGAAAGAGATGGGAATACTAGACCACCTGACCTACTTCTTGAGAAATTTGTATGCAGGTCAGGAAGCAACAGTTAGAACTGGACATGAAACAACAGACTGGTTCCAAATAGGAAAAGGAATATGTCAAGGCTGTATATTGTCACCCTGCTTATTTAACTTCTATGCAGAGTACATCATGAGAAATGCTGGGTTGGAAGAAGCACAAGCTGGAATCAAGATTGCCGGGAGAAATATCAAGAACCTCAGATATGCAGATGATACCACCTTTATGGCAAAAAGTGAAGAGGAACTAAAAAGCCTCTTGATGAAGGTGAAAGAGGAAAGTGAAAAGAGTTGGCTTAAAACTCAAAGAGTTGACTTTGGAAAAGACTCTGATGCTGGGAGGGATTGGGGGCAGGAGGAAAAGGGAACAACAGAGGATGAGATGGCTGGATGGCATCACTGACTGGATGGATGTGAGTTTGAGTGAACTCCGGGAGTTGATGATGGACAGGGAGCCTTGGCATGCTGTGATTCATGGGGTCGCAAAGAGTCGGACATGACTGAGTGACTGAACTGAACTGAACTGATCCCTTTGTTAAACTTCTAATTTTGTTCATGAATTGTTATCCTTATTTCTTTAAGCTTTCTGTGTTTTCTTGTAGCTCATTGAGTTTCCTTAAAACAGTTATTTTGAATTCTTTATCAGGTAAATCTCAGAGCTTCATGTCTTTGGGGTTGGTTACTGGAAGACTATTGTGATCCTTTGGTGGTGTCATGTATCCTTGATTGTTTATATTCTTTGTAGTTTTGTGTGAAAGAGGAGAGTGAAAGAGGAGAGTGAAAAAGATGGCTTAAAACTCAACATTCAAAAAACTAAGATCATGGCATCCAGTCCTATCACTTCATGGCAAATAGGTGGGGAAATAATGGAAACAGTGACAGACTTTATTTTCTTGGGCTCCAAAATCACTGCATATGGTGACTGCAGCTATGAAATTAAAAGACAGATGTTCCTTGGAAGAAAAGCTATGACCAACCTAGACAGCCTATTAAAAAGCAGAGACATTACTTTGCCAACAAAGGTCCATCTAGTCAGAGCTATGATTTTTCCAGTAGTCATGTATGGTTGTGAGAGTTGGACTATAAAGAAATCTGAGCACTGAAGAATTGATGGTTTTCAACTGTGGTGTTGCAACAGACTCTTGAAAGTCCCTTGGACTGCAAGGAGATCAAACCAGTCAATCCTAAAGGAAATCAATACTGAATATTCACTGGAAGGACTGATGCTGAAGCTGAAACTCCAATACTTTGGCCACCTGATGTGAAGAACTGACTCATAGGAAAAGACCCTCATCCTAGGAAAGATTGAAGGCAGGAGGAGAAGGGGACAACAGAGGATGAGATGGTTGGATGGCATCACTGACTCGATGGACATGACTGAGTAGGCTCTGGGAGTTGGTGATGGACAGGGAAACCTGGCGTGCTGCAGTCCATGGGGTCTCAAAGAGTTGGACAGTACTGAGTGACTGAACTGAGTTTTGTATTGCTCTGTTAGCATCTGAATTAGGGGTCATTTCCTTCAGTTTTTAATAACTGCCTTGGGGTGAGAAACCCCTGTCAATCCCTGTAGGATTTCTGAGTCTTCCTCACAACCTGTTCTGAGATCTGTCCCATGCTTCTTGCTCGCTCTTGTGTCAGAATTTTTAAGCTTTATTCCTTGTCTCAACCTGCTATGCATCAACCCAGATGCCAACAGCCTCCTTTTTGTTTTCCTAAAGGTGGCGCTAAAACTCAAGTTTTCCATCTGTCCTTAGCTTGAGGTTTTGGGTCAAGTTTCTGTGCATGCTCACTAGCCATCTGCCAAAGCTCTGTCACTGCCTCAATTGCGGATGTACACTGGGAGCTATCCACAGGGTGTGGGTGTTTGTGGGTTAGGTGCTCTGAGCACTGGGAGTACCATTAGGGGAATTTGTGGGCAAGGTTACTGGAAAAACCATAGCTTTCCATGGTTAAAAATCATAGCTTTTCTGTGGGTAAGCTGTTTCCAGCGGCTCTTGGGTAAGCTTCTTGATGGAGTCTGTGATGTAGTTAGTAGGATCTGCATCCCTTTAATGCCCACCAGGAGTCCTATCTGCCCCTCTCCTAGCCACTTCCTGCTCCCCAGTCATGAATCTCATGATTCCATACTCTGGATGTGGTAAGCGAGTAATCAGTCTCTTTGTCAGCTTCCTGCACAGCTGGAGGAGTCAGGTGCTTACTCACATGCTCTTACTTTCCCCTGTGAGAGAAATCATGGCCCAAGAATGTGTCTTTTGGCCCTAAGCTGTTTTGCTTTGGGGGAGGGGTGATGTGGTTTAAGTCAGGCTGTTCCTTTCACCCTCTACAGTGTGTCCAAACTCATATTTTTTTTAGTTTTGTTCCAGTGGTGTGCTGGAAGTTTTTCTTAGCAAACCTGGACTTCCATGAAGGTTCTCCCATCTGTGGGTTATTGTCTAGGATAGTATTTTCCCAGGGGCTTTTGGACCGTGGCTAAGAGGGGTGGGAGCTAGTTCACAGGACACTGCCAGGTCTTTATGCCTATTACCTAATGCACAGGTAGGTGAGACTCTCCCAGTTTCCCTTGGTATATGATGCTGGATCCCATAGTTCCCAAAAAGACACTTTTGTCTGGATGGTGCCAAATTATTTTTATTATGGGGGAGGACAAAAAACAGGAAACTTTTATTCCATCAAGATGCCATCACTCCTTGCCTCTATTTTTGTGATGCTTTTTGCATATAAAATGTTAATATAGATGAATTTATCACTATTATCATTTGTTCATGTATTTCTTTGTATCTCCTTTAAGAAATCATCCCCACCTCTAGGAGGGGGTGAAATTCTCAAAGTTGAAGCTAGGTTGATTTATAAACATAAATCCTTATGTTATCCGTTGCAAAAAGAAGCAAGGAAATCATTCCCTGCCTCAAAATCACTTAATAGTCTTGTATATTGTTGTTTAATCATTTTAAGAGCATGTTTAATCATTTAAATCTCTAATCCATTTATAATTAATTTTTGTAACAGGGGAGAAAAATCTAAGCTTTTAAATTGATAGCCAGTTGCTCAGCATCATTTACTAAGTAGCCTATCTTTTCTCCATTGACTTGCTGTAAACTCTCTTTTAAATAACATTTCCATATATTTATGTGTCTTTTTCCTCCATGTTAATAATATCTCTTGATAGCTTTTAGGATGTATCACCCCACTTCATCATTCTCTTGTTGTCTTCATTGCCGTCATTGCTATAGCTTCCAACCCCACTTCTCCTCCCCTCTATTTCTAGTTTCTGAAGAAGATTATATAAATTTAGACTTTCTTCTTTGCTTATTCAAATAGATACCATTACTAAAACTGTCTGAGCTTGTTTGGGTTTTATTTGCTTCATTTTATGTTTTGTTCCATTTTCTTGGCATTACTTTCTATGAAATGGGACATTTTCATTTCTTATCCTTTCACACAACCATGAAGCCTTCAATGTCTGCTTTTGGACTTAGAACACCAGAAATTTATGGCTCCAGCCTACTCAGTGCTTTGTCATTCTATTCTGTTTCTTTTCCTCGGTGATACGTATAATATTTTTGAGATTAGACACATCTATTTTGTTTTGTTTTAATCTGTGATTGCTATATGATTGGAATATATGTGTGAATGCATAAACTCACTGAGCCGTATTGATCAAAAGTTTGATATACATCTCTTTTCCTTCCTTTAAAAAAAAATGGCATTCTTCTACAATATTGGTTAAAGATTGGGAAGCCATGGCCAATCATTACAGTTCCCTTCTGTTAAAGGGAAACTTCTACTGGGGCTTGCCTGGTGGCTCAGATGGTAAACAATCTGCCTGCAATATGGTAGATCCAGGTTCAATCCATGAGTTTGGAAGATCCCCTTCTGGTGTTTCTGGTTTTCTGGTGTTCTAAGTCCAAAATCAGACATTGCAGGCTTCATGCTTGTTTGAAAGGATAAGAAATTAAAATGTCCCATATCATAGAAAGTAATGCCAATAAAATGGAACAAATCATAAAACCAAGCAAATAAAACCCAAACAAGCTTAGACAGTTTTAGTAATGGTATCTATTTGAATAGGCAAATAAGAAAGTCTAAATTTATATTATCTTTTTCAGAGACCAGGAAAAAAGGGGAGGAGAAGGGGGGTTGGAAGCTATACCAATGATGGCAATGAAAACAACAAGAGAACAAGAAGGAAATGGCATCCCACTCCAGTATTCTCACCTGGAGAATCCCATAGACAGAGGAGCCTGGTGCATTACAGTCTGTGGAGGTCACAAGGAGTTGGACACAACTGAGCAACTAATGCTTTCACTTTTCATTTTCTGTTAAAATATTAATTATACCCCAAGAGTTAGACAACATTTAGACTAAACCATGGGCATAAATCCATTTAACAACTTATTAAATCCTTTGATACATATATAGAGAGAATCATGTACTTAAGAAAGGAGTAAAGAACATATTCAGTAATAATTAATAGTGTGCCCTGGAGAGTAATGTGAGGGAGAGGTAGTTATTTGCCATCCTATTATGATTTTCACACTGTGGATATTAAATGCATCCTAACAGAACTAGTTGATTAGTCCCAAAAAGGGTTTCTTCATAAAAGAAAGCTTTCCAGAATGATAGCCACAAATCAGATCAGAGGAAAATAAACTAAACCCAATACAGTAGGCAAGATTTTTAACCATCTAAGACAAAAGAATTCTACTTCCGGTAATCTATTCTAAGTAAATAGAGATGTAGCAAAAATAAATTTGGAGAAATATATTCATTATGGTGTGAGGTATAAAAAATTAGAAACCATCTAAATGACTCAAATGAGGGAATAGGTAGAACAAATTATGGTGCATCAGTAAATAGAATGCTTTTGAGTTCTAAAAAAAGATACACTAATAAACTATATTAGAATATTTTATGAAAAAAAAAGTGAAAGTGTTAGTTGCTGAATGGTGTCCGACTCTTTGCAACCCCCATGGACTGTAGCCTGCTAGGCTGCTCTGTCCATGGAATTCTCCAGGCAAGACTACTGGGGTAAGTTGTCATTTCCTTCACGATGGGATCTTTCCAACCCAGTGATCAAATCTGGGTCTGCTTTGCAGGCAGATTCTTTACCATTTGAGCCACCAAGGAAGCACATCCCCACATTGTATATAAAGTAAAATTACAATAACAGCAATAATGTCAACCTCAACTGACATTGGCTAAGCACTTCAGCAGTGGCCACAGGACTGGAAAAGGTCAGTCTTCATTCCAATCCCAAAGAAAGGCAATGCCAGAGAATGCTCAAGCTACTGCACAATTGCACTCATCTCACATGCTAGTAAAGTGATGCTCAAAATTCTCCAAGCCAGGCTTCAGCAATATGTGAACCATGAACATCCTGATGTTCAAGCTGGTTTTAGAAAAGGCAGAGCAACCAGAGATCAAATTGCCAACATCCGCTGGATCATGGAAAAAGCAAGAGAGTTCCAGAAAAACATCTATTTCTGCTTTATTGACTATGCCAAAGCCTTTGACTGTGTGGATCACAATAAACTGTGGAAAATTCTGAAAGAGATGGGAATACCAGACCACCTGATCTGCCTCTTGAGAAATCTATATGCAGGTCAGGAAGCACCAGTTAGAACTGGACATGGAACAACAGACTGGTTCCAAATAGGAAAAGGAGTTCGTCAAGGCTGTATATTGTCACCCTGCTTATTTAACTTATATGCAGAATACATCAAGAGAAACGCTGGACTGGAAGAAACACAAGCTGGAATCAAGATTGCCAGGAGAAATATCAATAACCTCAGATATGCAGATGACACCATCCTTATGGCAGAAAGTGAAGAGGAACTCAAAAGCTTCTTGATGAAAGTGAAAGTGGAGAGTGAAAAAGTTGGCTTAAAGCTCAACATTCAGAAAATGAAGATTATGGCATCCAGTCCCTTCACTTCATGGGAAA
This sequence comes from Bos grunniens, assembly GCF_055505025.1. NCBI lineage: Eukaryota > Metazoa > Chordata > Mammalia > Artiodactyla > Bovidae > Bos > Bos grunniens. Next base: position 116,142,277 of record NC_141194.1, on the reverse strand, counting down.
TAGATGGGGAAACAGTGGAAACAGTGTCAGACTTTGTTTTTCTGGGCTCCAAAATCACTACAGACAGTGACTGCAGCCATGAAATTAAAAGACGCTGACTCCTTGGAAGGAAAGTTATGACCAACCTGGATAGCATATTCAAAAGCAGAGACATTACTTTGCCTACAAAGGTTCATCTAGTCAAGGCTATGGTTTTTCCTGTGGTCATGTATGGATGTGAGAGTTGGACTGTGAAGAAGGCTGAGCGCCGAAGAATTGATGCTTTTGAACTGTGGTGTTGGAGAAGACTCTTGAGAGTCCCTTGGACGTCAAGGAGATCCAACCAGTCCATTCTGAAGGAGATCAGCCCTGGGATTTCTTTGGAAGGAATGATGCTGAAGCTGAAACTCCAGTACTTTGGCCACATCATGCAAAGAGTTGACTCATTGGAAAAGACTCTGATGCTGGGAGGGATTGGGAGCAGGAGGAGAAGGGGACGACAGAGGGTGAGATGGCTGGATGGCATCACTGACTCAATGGACGTGAGTCTCAGTGAACTCCGGGAGTTGGTGATGGACAGGGAGGCCTGGCGTGCTGCGATTCATGGGGTCTCAAAGAGTGGGACACAACTGAACGACTGATCTGATCTGATCTACTATGTGACAGGCACTGTGACAACTGCTTTACATTTATTCATTTAAATCTTACAACTCCTCTTGGAGGCTGAGAAGATTATTTTCCCCCATTTAAAAAAATGAGGAATCTGAAGCTTATTGATGTTACATGATTTGGCTGATAACATACAGCCAATAATAGTAGGGCCATGATTCATGAATGCACAAGTGTGTGTGCCACGTGCCCATGTGTATATATACTATGTGGGAAAGATAGCAGGAATGAAATGCCCCCAAATATTAAAAGATCATTTTACTTATATCAGTTATTTTTGTTTCTTCTTATAGATGTTCACATGTGGTCTGTGTATATCTGTACTGTATATAAATATATATGCTATGTATATTTTTAAATGATTTACAATGAGCATGGGTGTCCTTTGAAATCAGAAATGTAAATTATTATAAATACTTCATGACCTTCACCCATTTGTTTCTTTGCTTTCAGCTCCCGGTGTGGTCCAAAATACAGACAGGGCTCTAGTGGAATCTCATTGTCTTAGGATGACAGAGAGGTCAACAAATAGTCTTGACTGAATTTAGCATCAATGTTATTAAGCTCGCTCTTTTTAATAAAATTGTATGCATGTAAAAAATAAACTCAAAATGGATTAAAGATCTAAATGTAAGACCAAAGACTATTAAACTCTTAGAGGAAAACATAGGCAAAACATTCTCTGACATAAAGCACAGCAGGATCCTCTATGACCCGCCTCCAAGAGTAATGGAAATAAAAGCAAAAATAAACAAATGGGACCTACTAACACTTAAAAGCTTTTGTACAATGAAGGAAGCTTTAAGCAAGGTGAAAAGACTGCCTTCAGAATGGGAGAAAATAATAGCAAATGAAGCAACTGACAAAGAATTAATCTCAAAAATATAAAAGCAGCTCCTGTAGCTCAATTACAGAGAAATAAATGACCCAATCAAAAAATGGGCCAAAGAACTAAACAGACTTTTCTCCAAAGAAGACATACAGATGGCTAACAAACACATGAAAAGATGCTCAACATCACTCATTATCAGAGAAATGCAAATCAAAACCACAATGAGGTACCATCCCATACCAGTCAGAATGGCTGCTATCCAAAAGTCTACAAACAATAAATGCTGGAGAGGGTGCAGAGAAAAAGGAACCCTATTACACTGTTGGTGGGAATGCAAACTAGTACAGCCACTATGGAGAACAGTATGGAGATTCCTTAAAAAAAAACTGGAAATATTTTTTAATATAAATTTATTTATTTTAATTGGAGGTTAATTACTTTACAATATTGTATTGGTTTTGCCATACATCAACATGAATCTGCCACAGGCTTACATGTGTTCCCCATCTTGAACCCCCCTCCTACCTCCCTCCCCGTACCATCCCTCTGGGTTGTCCCAGTGCACCAGCCCCAAGCATCCAGTATCATGCATAGCACCTAAAAAAAAAGAAAGAAAGAAAGAAAGAAAAAGAAAAACTGGAAATAGACCTGCCATATGACCCAGTAATCCCACTGCTGGACATACACACCGAGGAAACCAGAACTGAAAGAGACATGTGTACCCCAATGTTCATCACAGCACTGTTTACAGTAGCCAGGACATGGAGGCAACCTAGATGCCCATCATCAGATGAATGGATAAGTAAGTGTTGTACATATACACATTGGAATATTACTCAGCCATCACAAAGAATGCATTTGAATCAGTTCTAATGAGGTGGATGAAACTGGAGCCCATTAAACAGAGTGAAGTAAGTAAAAAAGAAAAACACCAATACAGTATACTAGCACATATATATGGAATTTAGAAAGATTGTAATGATGACCCTATATGTGAGACAGCAAGAGAGACACAGATGTAAAGAACAATCTTTTGGACTCTGTGGGAGAAGGCTAGGGTGGGATGATTTGAGAGGGTAGCGTTGAAACGTGTATATTATCATATGTGAAGTGGATTGCCAGTCCAGGTTCAATGCATGAGACAGGGTGCTCAGGGCTGGTGCACTGAGATGACCCTGGGGGATGGGATGGGGAGAGAGGTGGGAGGGGAATTCTGGATGGGGAACACATGTGTGCCCATGGCTGATTCATGTCAGTGTATGGCAAAAACCACTACAATATTGTAAAGTAATTAGCCTCCAATCAAATAACTTTATTTAAAAAATTGTGTGTGTGTAAAGTGAATTTTGAGGTAGTGAATTTTAATTGAGCATTCCACATTGTGATTGCCACCTATGAGAATACAGCACTAGATTATGTTACTCAAAAGCAACTTGTGAGTAAGATAAATGAGAAGTAAGTGGCATTATAAATGTGAAGATGAATTTCATAGACTAGGATTTGAATGAAACATATTGTGGTATGAAGTGAAATGGAAACAAGTAATAGCACAATAAGACATAAGAATGCCAAGAGCTTTGTGATCGGAGTTTGAGCGTACACAGTATTATTAAGGAGAAGACTGGGGTTAACTGGATTCTTCTAGTACACTCATACAATTATAGGGAATCATGCCTCCTGACACATTTATCCCATGAATATGCTGTTATAATATTGCCAAGACAAAAGAAAACTGCAGGATGAAAGACGTGTGTTTTTCTTTCCTCTTTAGTGTATAATGTTCTGCAAATACTGAAGTCTGTTTTGCTATGTTTAGAAAAATTTTCAAAGGAGGAGTCTTCAGATGTTTGGATGAGATTACAGTGCTTCAGAGAAGAGAATTCAGTTTTAAAAGAGGAGTTAGTCCTCTTGGAGATATTTCTTTCCCTGATAACAGTCAATCTATTACTTGTAAGAGTATCCCACCAAGACCGACATTTCTTAATTCCTCCTCTGTTTCTCAACAGAACTTACTTGGTGCCCAAAGTGCAGACCCCAATACTTTATTACATGCTAGGACTTATTTACACTTTCCTCTGTATTTTATCAACTATTCAGCATTTTTAGCTGTTCTGAACTGTGTATTTCCTTCTGTGTGCATGCTAAGTCACTTCAGTCATGTCCAACTCTTTGAGACCTATAGACTGAGGCCCTCCAGGTTCCTCTGTCCATGGGATACTCCAGGCAATATTCCTGGAGTGAGTTGCCATGCCCTCCTCCAGGGGATCTTCCTGTCTCAGGAATCGAACCCAGGTCTTCTATGTCTCCTGCATTGCAGGCAGATTCTTTACCACTGAGCCACCAGGGAAGCCCATATTTCCTGCTAGGACCCCACTAATACCTCCCCTAACTCAGATTGACAACAGTATAATTTGACCTTCAATCTGCCTGTCAAACTTATTAAATTGACAAAAGAATGAAAGGGAAGTGTTGGCTATACATAAAAATTTAGGGCAATGGTTCTCAATTTAGGGGGAGGGGCCAAAGATTCTGTTGAGAATCTGATGAAAACAGCAGACCCTTTCCCAAACATTTGGTGGGGAAGGGTCTGCATATATACTATGATTCACATAATAGTTTCACATGTTTTATAAATCTCAAGGAACCCATATATGGACTATTTAAATATATGAAGATTCCAGGTCTGAGGGCTTCCCTTATGGGTCAGGTAGTAAAGAATCTGACCACAACGCAGGAGACCCAGCTTCCATCCCTGGATCGGGAAGATCCCCTGGAGAAGGGAATGGCTACCCACTCCAGTATTCTTGCCTGGGAAATCCCATCAGAGGAGAATGGCAGGCTATAGTCCATGGGTCCACAAAGAGTCAGACACAACTGCGCGACTAACACTTTCACTTTCCAGGTCTAAAACTTTTGCTCAAGCTGAGTTCGAGGTCTTTCCCCTGGCTTTATTCCTCAGGAGAATCAGATCTACTGTCATGGAATTCACTGTGATAAACTGGACCATGGAGGTAGAAGGTTAGGCTTTCAGCATAAATGAACCTAGAATAGCAATATCCTGATATAAAAGACTAGGAGGAAGCCTGGTGAATAGATTCCTGTGAGGCCACTGGATGTGTCCTCCAGTTTAGTCAAATTATCTTCCTCCTTAAATGGATTTATCCCAACTCCCTGGGGCCTAGAGTTGTGTGGCTAAATCCCTAAGTGATCCATGTTATACTTAGAGTACCCTGTGTTGATAAGTCCGTGTATATGGGAAGGCAGTAAATGATTAGAGGGGAAAGGGGAATTTGAAATGTGCCCCTACCAGATAGTTTTTACCTTAGATAAAATTAACACCAGCTAACTGGGAAAGAAGAAATTATGATGACTGCAAATTGAGGTTTGAAATCTACTGGGAGATTCCTTAATAGCTTCTGGAGATACAGTTGTGGCAGAGCCAATTTGTGCATTTGAATGAAGATTTGGGTCTCTGATAATACATGTTGTCTACAATAGACTGAAATATTCTCCAGTCCTAATTGGGTAAGGATTTATTTCATTAAACAATGTAATTTTGGAGCTACATTCCTCAAATGAAAGGAATGTACATTTTGGAATCAGACAACTAGGGCTGAATACTAGCTCAGACAATTCCTATGATCTCTTTATTACTCTTCAACTATGAGTCTATTTTCTAATCTGTGAAAGGGGTATAAATACCTAACTTAGAGTCACTGTGAGAATTGCAAATAGTTTAAAATCCTAATCTTAGCTCTCAGTAAAGCATAGCCATCTCTGATTATGACCTTGGGGCCAAAGGCTTGCATGTGCCAGTGTGATCCATTCAAGGTAATTATTCAAAGCACAAATTGTGGTAGATCTTAATTCCAAGATTAGAAGCCTATAATCTATTCCATATATAATAGAGAGTCACTGAAGATTTCTTTCTCCTGTTTTTTTTTTTTTTTTTTATGTGAACAAAAACAAAACAAAATAAGCTGGATCATAAGGCAGTTTTATTTCCAGTTTTTTAAGGAATCTCCACACTGTTCTCCATAGTGGCTGTACTAGTTTGCATTCCCACCAACAGTGTAAGAGGGTTCCCTTTTCTCCACACCCTCTCCAGCATTTATTATTTGTAGACTTTTGGATCGCAGCCATTCTGACTGGTGTGAAATGGTACCTCATAGTGGTTTTCATTTGCATTTCTCTGATAATGAGTGATGTTGAGCATCTTTTCATGTGTTTGTTAGCCCTCTGTATGTCTTCTTTGGAGCAATGTCTGTTTAGTTCTTTGGCCCATTTTTTGATTGGGTCATTTATTTTTCTGGAGTTGAGCTGTAGGAGTTGCTTGTATATTTTTGAGATTAGTTGTTTGTCAGTTGCTTCATTTGCTATTATTTTCTCCCATTCTGAAGGCTGTCTTTTCACCTTGCTAATAGTTTCCTTTGATGTGCAGAAGCTTTTAAGGTTAATTAGGTCCCATTTGTTTATTTTTGCTTTTATTTCCAGTATTCTTGGAGGTGGGTCATAGAGGATCCTGCTGTGATATATGTCGGAGAGTGTTTTGCCTATGTTCTCCTCTAGGAGTTTTATAGTTTCTGGTCTTACGTTTAGATCTTTAATCCATTTTGAGTTTATTTTTGTGTATGGTGTTAAAAAGTGTTCTAGTTTCATTCTTTTACAAGTGGTTGACCAGATTTCCCAGCACCACTTGTTAAAGAGATTGTCTTTAATCCATTTTATATTCTTGCCTCCTTTGTCAAAGATAAGGTGTCCATATGTGCATGGATTTATCTCTGGGCTAAAGAAAATCAGTTTGAATCAGTTCTAATGAGATGGATGAAACTGGAGCCTATTATACAGAGTGAAGTAAGCCAGAAGGAAAAACACCAATACAGTATACTAATGCATATATATGGAATTTAGAAAGATGGTAACAATAACCCTGTGTACGAGACAGCAAAAGAGACACTCATGTATAGAACAGTCTTATGGACTCTATGGGAGAGGGAGAGGGTGGGAAGATTTGGGAGAATGGCATTGAAACATGTAAAATATCATGTATGAAATGAGATGCCAGTCCAGGTTCAATGCACGATACTGGATGCTTGGGGCTAGTGCACTGGGACAACCCAGAGGGATGGTATGGGGAGGGAGGAGGGAGGAGGGTTCAGGATGGGGAACACATGTATGTCTGTGGTGGATTCATTTTGATATTTGGCAAAACTAATACAATTATGTAAAGTTTAAAATAAAATAAAATTAAAAAAAATAAGCTAATGGAAAACGATGAGAAATTACTTCTTCAGTACTGAAAACTTAGATTGATTTAATTGAAATATTCAGGCTCAAAACAGTCATTCTTCAAATGAATAATTTTAGCATTTAACGACATTGTGCTCTATTGTAGTGTTTTTGTTATTAGAAAGGCATGTTGTGGACAATTCATTTACATCTGAGTGGTTACCTTTGTTCAGAAGTGGCCAGTATCACTCATGAAAATCTGAGCTGCAGTATCTGAAGAAAAGTGAGGACTCAAAAGATGTGAGGTTGAGGTTTTATGTAAATCATATTTATTTCTACTATAAGGATTATAATTGCTGGAGGCCTTCTTAGATGGCCCAGCTTGGGAAACTAAGGCCCAGGTAAAGGAGGGGAGCTGTATAGCAACGTAGTACTAGATTAGAATACAGAAATTTTTTAACACTGAGAAATACAAGTGAAACTTTGAGGGGAAAGTTAATTCATTCAGCAAACATGTGAGCTCCTACTTTTGCATATAGAGTGATGGGGGAAGACCATTCATTCAATAAATACGTGAGTCAATACTATGTACCAGGCACTGTACTAAGGAAACAGGTCAAATAAACCCCAGCTCTGATGGAGTTTATAGATTAGAGGAGTGAGTCAGAAAGTAAAAATTGGGCAAATAACTTATTTGATTTAATTATAATTCTGTAACTCTGATGTAGAAGATAAACAGGGCTAAGAGAGAATATGAAAAGGGGAGCTTATCAATATATTGGTCTCCATATGTTGTCTTGCTTGACTTTACATTTTCTTTATATGATTTCTTTCTTTTTTTAATATAAATTTATTTATTTTAATTGGAGGCTAATTACTTTACAATATTGTATTGGTCTTGCCATACATTGACATGAATCCACCACAAGTGTACATGTGTTCCCCATCCTGAACCCCCCCTCGCACCTCCTTCCCCATCCCATCCCTCTGGGTCATCCCAGTGCACTAGCCCCAAACATCCTGTATCATGCATCAAACCTGGAATGGTGATTCATTCCACATATGATAATATACATGTTTCGATGCCATTCTCCCAAATTATCCCATCCTTGCCCTCCAAAAGACTGTTCTATACATCTGTGTCTCTTTTGCTGTCTCGTATATAGGGTTATTGTTACCATGTTTCTAAATTCCATATATATATATATATGTATGTTATTATACTGTACTGGTGTTTTTCTTTCTGGAATACTTCACTCTGTATACAAATGGAAAAACTATCTTTGGATTTGTTTGTGTTTCATTGGTTTGGAGTACAGAATGAAGCAGGGCAAAGGCTAATAGAGTTTTGCCAAGAGAACACACTGGTCATAGCAAACACCCTCTGCCAACAACACAAGAGAAGACTCTACACATGGACATCACCAGATGGCCAACACTGAAATCAGATTGATTATATTCTTTGCAGCCAAAGATTTAGACGCTCTATACAATCAGCAAAAACAAGACCGGGGCCTGACTGTGGCTCAGATCATGAACTCCTTATTGCTGAATTCAGACTTAAATTGAAGAAAGTAGGAAAAACCACTAGACCATTCAGGTATGACCTAAATCAAATCCCTTATGATTATACAGTGGAAGTGAGAAATAGATTTAAGGAACTAGATCTGACAGACAGAGTGCCTGATAAACTATGGACGGAGGTTCATGACATTGTACAGGAGACAGGGATCAAGACCATCCTCACGGAAAATAAATGAAAAAAGCAAAATGGCTGTCTGGGGAGGCCTTACAAATAGCTGTGAAAAGAAGAGAAATGAAAAGCAAAGGAGAAAAGGAAAGATATAGGCATCTGAATGCACAGTTCCAAAGAATAGCAAGGAGAGATAAGAAAGCCTTCCTAGGCAATAAATGCAAAGAAATAGATGAAAAACAACAGAATGGGAAAGACTAGAGATCTCTTCAGGAAAATTAGAGATCCCACGGGAACACTTCATGCAAAGATGTGCTCGGTAAAGGACAGAAATGGTATGGACCTAACAGAAGCAGAAGATATTAAGAAGAGGTGGCAAGAATACACAGAAGAACTCTACAAAAAAGACCTTCACGACCCACATAATCACGATGGTGTGATCACTAAGCTAGAGCCAGACATCCTGGAAAGTGAAGTCAAGGGGGCCTTAGAAACATCACTATGAACAAAGCTAGTGGAGGTGATGGAATTCCAGTTGAGCTCTTTCAAATCCTGAAGGAGGATGCTGTGAAAGTGCTGCACTCAATATGCCAGCAAATTTGGAAAACTAAGCAGTGGCCAATGGAATGGTAAAGGTCAGTGTTCATTCCAATCCCAAAGAAAGGCAGTGCCAAAGAATGCTCAAAATACCACACAACTGCACACATTTCACATGCTAGTAAAATAATGCTTAAAATTCTCCATGACAGGCTTCAGCAATATGTGAACCATGAACTTCCAGATGTTTAACCTGGTTTTAGAAAAGGCAAAGGAACCAGAGATCAAATTGCCAACATCTGCTGCATCATCAAAAAATCAAGAGATTTCCAGAAAAGCATCTATTTCTGCTTCATTGACTATGCAAAAGCATTTGACTGTGTGGATCACAATAAACTGTGGAAAATTCTGAAAGGGATGGGAATACCAGACGACCTGACCTGCCTCTTGAGAAATCTCTATGCAGGTCAGGAAGCACCAGTTAGAACTGGACATGGAACAACAGACTGGTTCCAAATAGGAAAAGGAGTAGGTCAAGGCTGTATATTGTCACCCTGCTTATTTAACTTATATGCAGAGTACATCATGAGAAACGCTGGGCTGGAAGAAGCACAAGCTGGAATCAAGATTGCTGGGAGAAATATCAAGAACCTCAGATATGCAGATGATACCACCCTTATGGCAGAAAGTGAAGAGGAACTAAAAAGCCTCTTGATGAAGGTGAAAGAGGAGAGTGAAAAAGTTGGCTTAAAGCTCAACGTTCAGAAAACAAAGATCATGGCATCTGGTCCCATCACTTCATGGGAAATAGATGGGGAACAGTGGAAACAGTGTCAGACTTTATTTTGGGGGGCTCCAGAATCATTGCAGATGAAGTGATTTCATGATTGCAGCCATGAAATTAAAAGACACTTACTCCTTGGAAGGAAAATTATGACCAACCTAGATAGCATATTAAAAAGCAGAGACATTACTTTGCCAACAAAGGTCCATCTACTCAAGGCTATGGTTTTTCCTGTGGTCATATATGGATTTGAGAGTTGGACTGTGGATAAAGCTGAGCACCAAAGAATTGATGCTTTTGAACTGTGGTGTTGGAGAAGACTCTTGAGAGTCCCTTGGACTGCAAGGAGTTCCAACTAGTCCATCCTAAAGGAGATCAGTCCTGGGTGTTCTTTGGAAGGACTGAGGCTGAAGCTGAAACTCCAATACTTTGGTCACCTAATGCAAAGAGTTGACTCATTGGAAAAGACTCTGAAACTGGGAGGGACTGGGGGCAGGAGGAGAAGGGAACGACAGAGGATGAGATGTCTGGATGGCATCATGGACTCTATGAACATGAATTTGAATAGACTCCAGGAGTTGGTGATGGACAGGGATGCCTGGTGTGCTGCGATTCATGGGGTCACAAAGAGTCGGATACGACTGAGGGACTGAACTGAACTGAACATTGGTTTGAAGCTATTAACTTCTTGAATGATCTGGACAGATCTAACCACTAGGGGCCGCCTTGTGCCAGGGAAGCAACAAGAACACCTCTTAACCTACATCTGTAGGTGTGATCAGCCTGAATACAAAGTAATGTTTAGAATCTGAGTTGGACCTGGAAGAGTGATTAAGATTTTGGATGTACAGAGCTGAACACTAGAAAAACCTCAGTTATTTATTCCAATATTAGCAAAAGTGTATAGGGGAATATGTAGGAGGTTAATGAAGACTTCCAAGTCAATAAGTTGGGCTGGAAAATTGAGTGTGTGAAAAATACAAGAACATAAGATTGGAAGGGTGGTTTGGGATGAAATTTATGAATATCTTAAGTATCAAACTTAGGAGTTTTAGTTTTATCATGCTAGCAATTGGGATGTTTTGAAGATTTTAAAGAAGGAAATACAAACAGAATGAGCACAGCTTAAGTTTGGTTCAGTTCAGTCGCTCAGTGGTGTGCGACTCTTTGTGACCCCATGAATCACAGCACGCCATGCCTCCCTGTCCATCACCAACTCCCAGACTTCACTCAAACTCACGTCCATCGAGTCAGTGATGCCATCCAGCCATCTCATCCTCTGTTGTCCCCTTTTCCTCCTGTCCCCAATCCCTCCAAGCATCAGTCTTTTCCAGTGAATCAACTCTTTGCATGAGGTGGCCAAAGTACTGGAGTTTCAGCTTTAGCATCATTCCTTCCAAAGAACACCCAGGACTGATCTCCTTTAGAATGGACTGGTTGGAACTCCTTGCAGTCCAAGGGACTCTCAAGAGTCTTCTCCAACAACAGTTCAAAAGCAGCAATTCTTCAGTGCTCAGCTTTCTTCACAGTCTAACTCTCACATCCATACATGACCACTGGAAACACCATAGCCTTGACTAGATGGGCCTTTGTTGGCAAAGTAATATCTCTGCTTTTTAATATGCTATCTAGGTTGGTCATAACTTTCCTTCCAAGGAGTAAGCATCTTTTAATTTCATGGCTGCAATCACCATCTGCAGTGATTTTGGAGCCCCCCAAAATAAAGTCTGACACTGTTTCCACTGTTTCCCCATCTATTTCCCATGAAGTGATGGGACCAGATGCCATGATCTTTGTTTTCTGAACGTTGAGCTTTAAGCCAACTTTTTCACTCTCCTCTTTCACTTTCACCAAGAGGCTTTTTAGTTCCTCTTCACTTTCTGTCATAATGGTGGTGTCATCTTCATATCTGAGGTTCTTGATATTTCTCCCAGAAATCTTGATTCCAGCTTGTGCTTCTTCCAGCCCAGTGTTTCTCATGATGTACTCTGTATATAAGTTAAATAAGCAGGGTGACAATATACAGCCTTGACGTACTCCTTTTCCTATTTGGAACCAGTCTGTTGTTCCATGTCCAGTTCTAACTTTTGCTTCCTGACCTGTATATAGGTTTCTCAAGAGGCATAGTTTATGAATCTTTAAAAACATAATGAAACATATGAAACATAATGAAAGAACTGTTAGTAGTGACCAGTCACTGCCATAGAGAATGCAGCCAGAGGAGGAGAACTGAGAGAAAGCCGAATTTAAGTGTGTACATGGATAGATTTGGGAGTTATCCATATGGAACATAGAATAGGCAGTTGAAAATGAAGAACTGGAGACTGTAGAAAATGAGGGTTGCCCCCCCCCCAAAAAAAAAATCAAGGAATGTAAGCCTAGAAAAAATGGATAAAGCCCTGGGACAAGACATAAGAACAGAAGCAGAAAGAACCTCAAATAGGCATCTGGAAAATGGTCAGCATTTGGGTGTAGGGTGTGGATGAAGCAGTAGACTAGGAGACAGAGAAAATTGACCAAAGTGGTTCTCATTCTGCTGCAGACAGAGTTGGAAGAAGACTGGCAAAAGTAATTTCTGTATTCCCCACAACCATTAGAAATTGACAACAAAGAAAAAAGGCAGTGACTAGCAGGCTTTGCTCCCATGGTTTTGAGAGATGTAGGTAGAGCTGAGCTAACTAGATTTAATAACCCAGAGATGGGCAGTAGAGCTAAGAAGTTAAAGATGAGGGACCAGAGTTAGATGGACTGAGGGTGGAAGCTTGGTCTCCAGTGTGACCTTCCACCCTTTGTTTTCCTCTCCAAGAAGCACTCTCCTCTTCAGCAAAATACAAGTACTAATGATACCTCCTCATAGAACATACATATAAGAAATGTTTAGTGTAGTACCACGCACATAGCAATATTTACTGAGTGCTTACTTTGTGTTGCTTGTTATGATGTTTTGTATAAAGGGAATGGCCCCCATGTCTCTTGGTAGGTTTTGAATGCAAGATAATCTCCATCTCAATGCAATACCTAAAATAAAATATTATCTCAGAATATGATTTCATGAAAAAAAAAATGCTGCCTTTCCTTAGAAACTGATGGACTTTCTGCTTTGTAATGATGTGTATTATGCAAGTTTTAGTTACTGTTTTGTTTCCTGAAATATCAAGGCTAAGTTTGAAACTCAAACCTAACAAATAATCAATCCTTATAGTTTTCATATTTTCTGCTGCTTCATTTCCATGCTTCTGATTTTGTATTTTAAAATTGATATTACCACTTTATATGATCATTTATTATGTACTGATTTCTTTTTCTGGCACAGTATTAGTTACTATAATTAATGCTGAGAACACCTTGTTAAAAATTATTAATCCTACTTAGTGTATAAGAAAACTAAAGGTCAGGGTGGTGAGGTAGCTTCCAGAGTCCCATAGTTAATAAGTGCAAGAGTAGAAATCTGAAACTTCCTCTCTCAATTGTTTCCCAGGTGGCAGTACTGGTAAAGAATCTGCCTGCCAGTGCAGGAGATATAAGAGACGTGGGTTTGATCCCTGGGTCAGGATCTGGAGGAGGGCATGGCCACCCACTCCAGTTACTGGAGAATCCCATGGACTGAGGAGCCTGGCAGGCTACAGTCCATAGGGTCGCAAAAAGTCAGACATGACTGAAGCAACTGAGCATGTACACTTCTCTAAAACCCTAAGCATTTGCTATTTTTCTTAAGATTGTTATGAGTCAAAAGAATAATAAAGGAATAATAACAGAAAAAAAAAATAACATGATTTCAAAGCAGTACAGTTGATAAAGGATTGGCCGAACACATAAAATATGTGAACTCAATGATATTGCTGCTACGAAAACTTGCAGGAGGGACGTGTCTGCTTCTTTATGGCCTGACTGCATTTAGTTCTAGGCATTACATTCCAGGAGGGGTTCAGTCAAGCTACACTGTTCAAAAAAGGCCAAGCAGATGGTAAAGAGACCTAAAACTATATCACATAATGGTTATAAGCATAAACTTGAAAGCTGACATGAAGAAAAGACAGGGACACATTTTTGCTCTTATTTTTGTGAACTGATGAAGGATTAGATTTGCTTTACATGGTGCACAAGACAGAACCGGGATCTGTGGCAGAAATTTCAAGTTAGAAGTTTCGGCTTGACATAAAGATGGAATTTTCTAGTATAAAACACTTTTCATTAACAGAATGAGATGCCTCAAGGGATAATGAACTTTGGAACAATTTAGTTTTTTTTTTTTTTTTTTTTTTAAAAGCAAAGGTTGGATAGTCACTTCGCAGAGATACTGCAGAGATGTTTCCACTAGCAAGTATGGGATAGACAAGCAATTTTAGTATAAGGCCTCTCCAACAATGATTTGTCATTGTATGAAATGAAGATAACTATGTTGATCTATCCATATGTTCTCTGTCAGATGTTTCTGCATCAGAAATCTAAGTCAGGATATGCAAAATAGTACAACTCCATTATCTCAATTCTGTAATGTTGCTGTTGTTGTTCAGTGGTAAGTCGTGTCCAACTCTTTGCAACCCCATGGACTACAGCATGTCAGGCTTCCCTGTCTATGACTATCTCTCAGAGTTTGGTCAAACTCATATCCATTGAGCCAGTGATGCCATCCAACCATCTCATCCTTTGTCATCCCCTTGTCCTCCTGCCCTCAATCTTTCCCAGCATCAGGGTCTTTTCCAGTGAGTCAGCTCTTTGTATCATATTGCCAAAGTATTGCAGCTTCAGCATCAGTCCTTCCAATGAATATTCAGGGTTGATTTCCTTTAGGATTGACTGGTTTGATCTCCTTGCTATCCAGGAAACTCTTAAGAGTCTTCTCCAGAACCACAGTTTGAAAGCATCAATTCTTTGGTGCTCAGCCCTCTTTATGGTCCAAATCTTGCATCCATACATGACTACTAGAAAAACCATAGCTTTGACTAGCAAAGTAATGTCTCTGCTTTTTAATGCACTGTCTAGGCTTGTCATAGCTTTCCTTCTAAGGAAGAAGCATCTTTTAATGTCATGGCTTCAGGCACCATATGCTGTGATTTCGGAGGCCAAGAAAATAAAGTCTGTTACTGTTTCTGTTGTTTCCCCATCTATTTGCCATAAAGTGATGGGACCAGGTGTCATGACCGTAGTAGTCTTTTGAATGTTGAGTTTTTTTTTTTTTTCTTTTTTTTTTTTTATTCTTCCAATTTTATTTTATTTTTAAACTTTACATAATTGTATTAGTTTTGCCAAATATCAAAATGAATCTGCCACAGGTATACATGTGTTCCCCATCCCGAACCCTCCTCCCTCCTCCCTCCCCATACCATCCCTCTGGGCCGTCCCAGTGCACCAGCCCCAAGCATCCAGCATCATGCATCGAACCTGGACTGGCAACTCGTTTCCTACATGATATTTTACATGTTTCATTGCCATTCTCCCAAATCTTCCCACCCTCTCCCTCTCCCACAGAGTCCATAAGACTGTTCTATACATCAGTGTCTCTTTTGCTGTCTCGTACACCGGGTTATTGTTACCATCTTTCTAAATTCCATATATGTGCGTTAGTATACTGTATTTATGTTTTTCCTTCTGGCTTACTTCACTCTGTATAATAGGCTCCAGTTTCATCCACCTCATTAGAACTGATTCAAATGTATTCTTTTTAATGGCTGAGTAATACTCCATTGTGTATATGTACCACAGCTTTCTTATCCATTCATCTGCTGATGGACATCTAGGTTGCTTCCATGTCTTGGCTATTATAAACAGTGCTGCGATGAACATTGGGGTACACGTGTCTCTTTCCCTTCTGGTTTCCTCAGTGTGTATGCCCAGCAGTGGGGTTGCTGGATCATAAGGCAGTTCTATTTCCAGTTTTTTAAGGAATCTCCACACTGTTCTCCATAGTGGCTGTACTAGTTTGCATTCCCACCAACAGTGTAAGAGGGTTCCCTTTTCTCCACACCCTCTCCAGCATTTATTATTTGTAGACTTTTGGATCGCAGCCATTCTGACTGGTGTGAAATGGTACCTCATAGTGGTTTTGATTTGCATTTCTCTGATAATGAGTGATGTTGAGCATCTTTTCATGTGTTTGTTAGCCATCTGTATGTCTTTTTTGGAGAAATGTCTATTTAGTTCTTTGGCCCATTTTTTGATTGGGTCGTTTATTTTTCTGGAGTTGAGCTGTAGGAGTTGGAAAAGAAGAAGTAAAACTCTCACTATTTGCAGATGACATGATCCTCTACATAGAAAACCCTAAAGAGTCCACCAGAAAATTACTAGAAATAATCAATGACTACAGTAAAGTTGCAGGATATAAAATCAACACACAGAAATCCCTGGCATTCCTATACACTAATAATGAGAAAACAGAAAGAGAAATTAAGGAAACAATTCCATTCACCATTGCAACGGAAAGAATAAAATACTTAGGAATATATCTACCTAAAGAAACTAAAGACCTATATATAGAAAACTATAAAACACTGGTGAAAGAAATCAAAGAGGACACTAATAGATGGAGAAATATACCATGTTCATGGATTGGAAGAATCAATATAGTGAAAATGAGTATACTACCCAAAGCAATTTATAGATTCAACGCAATCCCTATCAAGCTACCAACAGTATTCTTCACAGAGCTAGAACAAATAATTTCACAATTTGTATGGAAATACAAAAAACCTCGAATAGCCAAAGCGATCTTGAGAAAGAAGAATGGAACTGGAGGAATCAACCTACCTGACTTCAGGCTCTACTACAAAGCCACAGTTATCAAGACAGTATGGTACTGGCACAAAGACAGAAATATTGATCAATGGAATAAAATAGAAAGCCCAGAGATAAATCCACGCACATATGGACACCTTATCTTCGACAAAGGAGGCAAGAATATACAATGGATTAAAGACAATCTCTTTAACAAGTGGTGCTGGGAAATCTGGTCAACCACTTGTAAAAGAATGAAACTGGACCACTTTCTAACACCATACACAAAAATAAACTCAAAATGGATTAAAGATCTAAACGTAAGACCAGAAACTATAAGACTCCTAGAGGAGAACATAGGCAAAACACTCTCTGACATACATCACAGCAGGATCCTCTATGACCCACCTCCCAGAATATTGGAAATAAAAGCAAAAATAAACAAATGGGACCTAATTAACCTTAAAAGCTTCTGCACATCAAAGGAAACTATTAGCAAGGTGAAAAGACAGCCTTCAGAATGGGAGAAAATAATAGCAAATGAAGCAACCGACAAACAACTAATCTCAAGAATGTTGAGTTTTAAGCCAGCTTTTTCACTCTACTCTTTCACTTTCAGGAGGCTATTTAGTTCCTCTTTGCTTTCTGCTACTAGAGTGGTATCATCTGCATATCTGAGGTTGTTGATATTTCTCCTGGGAATCTTGATTCCAGCTTGTGATTCATCCAGCTCGGCACAGAGCTTTATTTTTTCCCTATACTAGAGCTTGCTTATGGATCAGCAGGAAAGCCCTGCTCTACTTAGTCACTCAGTGCAATGCCTGCTGATGCTGACTGCTCAAAGTTAGGCCAAACTTCACAAGTTAAGGGGAAAGTCCTCCACAAGACTGCTCTAACTTCAGATATCTGCCACAAGCTTGGGGGTTCCAGGGCCACTCACACTTCTGACCAACTAGCTAAAATTTGGAAGTTCCCTTTACCCTTTCAGGATCAATAATTCATTAGAATAATTCACAGAATTCAGAAAAGTGCTACTCTTAGTATTATGGTTTTATTTTAGCAAAATGGATATTAATCAGAACCAGCCAAAATAAAAGACTCATTGAGCAAGTTCTGGGAATGTCCCTAATGAGGAGCTTCTGCAGCTTTCTCCTTGTGGAGTTAGTACTGATCACCCTCCCAGCACAGAGTATTGTTCA
The DNA here is from genome assembly GCF_055505025.1 of Bos grunniens. Classification (NCBI taxonomy): domain Eukaryota; kingdom Metazoa; phylum Chordata; class Mammalia; order Artiodactyla; family Bovidae; genus Bos; species Bos grunniens. The sequence continues at coordinate 116,124,644 of NC_141194.1, read as the reverse complement.
TCAGAGGACTCACTCAAGCTTTGCTGTCAAGACTTTTAATGGGGATTTTTATTGGTGTTTCATTCCATAGGTGTGATTGAATCATTTATCATTAAATTGAATTCACCCTCCCCTCCCTAGAGGTTGGAGTGATATCAAACCTTTAATCACATGGTTGGTCTTTCTGGTGTGGCCAGTCCCCATCCTGAGTTATTTCTAAAACTTATCTATGGGCTCAACATGAGTCACTTTATCAACATAAACTTTCAAGTGAATAACAAAGCCACGCTTATTACTAAAACATGACCAAGGCTTTAGAGGATATCTCTCAGAAACCCACTCCAGTATCCTTGCCTGGAAAATCCCATGGCAGAGGAGCCTGGTGGGGTCACAAAGAGTCAGGAACAACTGAGTGACTAACACTTCTTCAGGAACCAGGAAGCAAGAACCACGGCCAGATAGATTCTTTATTACACAACACTCAGAGGAACCCAGAAAGATGAAGTAGCCACCATCTTGAACTTTGTTGGTTGTTTTGGGACAGAATGAGAAAGAGAGAGATGTTGGATGAAGGAAGGGATAGAAAGAGAGAATGGAGATAGAGGAGAGAGAGATTTGGATGGTCTCACTCTAGTGTTTAAATGCCCTGGTCCAGAAGTGGCATGTTGCTTGGGCTCACAACTCATTGGTCCAAACTAACCACATGACTTCACCCAACCACAGAGGGGCCAGGAAGTACCATTCTCCCATGGGACTGGAAGGGGAAAGTTAAAAAAAAAATTAATAGTAGCCCTGAAAATGTACCCTATATTTCTTTTGATTGTACAATCATTTTCTTGCTGCTAAGTCACTTCAGTCGTGTCTGACTCTGTGCGACCCCATAGACAGCAGCCCATCAGGCTTCCCCGTCCCTGGGATCCTCCAGGCAAGAACACTGGAGTGGGTTGCCATTTCCTTCTCCAATGCATGAAAGTGAAAAGTGAAAGTGAGTCGCTCAGTCATGTCCGACTCTGTGTGATCCCGTGGACTGCCGCCTACCAGGCTCCTCTGTCCATGGGATTTTCCAGGCAAGAGTACTGGAGTGGGGTGCCATTGCCTTCTCCAACAATCATTTCCTTAGAATAGTCACGTTTTATCAGTATTTTCATTTACATATTAATTTTCTTACATGAATGTTGTCTTTAAACCTAGCTAAAATATCTTTATAATCAATGATCCTATTTTAGAAACTCATGAATATTTATATACATTTAAGTCGGATTGTTTTAATGATATAAAATGATTTTCATATAAAGCATTTGTTTTCATATTTTATTTCCATTAACTACATTTAACTTTAAAGTCCAAGTTGAAAATAGAAATTATATATAGCAGAGAACTGGACACATTACATATTTTTTTTGTTTTTCTGTAAAGTTATCTCAACAAAAATAATTGTAAAGGGTAAAATATAACCATTTTCTTAAATTAAAAACTTGGGTTCAGGAAACAAATATTTATCTTATTTCCTAAGTATATGTAGACTGCTATCTAGCTTTATTTTTATATCATAAACACTAAGGGAATGAAACAATCTTAAACTATTAGGCACAATGTCATGCAAACACATAGATAAGTAGTTATTAGTATGACTTCAGAAGGTAATAGATTTTTCCTTTGCAAAACAGAACTTATAAATAGATTAAATGAAGAAGAAAACTCAAAAGCAGTATTCAAGACCATTCATCTGACATTCAAATGCTCAGTATATTTAACCATTTTTGGATGATGTCAAGAATATCACATCTGTGGGAAAGAATGAAAAGAACTGAGAAGAGGAAAGATGATTATTTTAGAGAACAAACTTGCTTTTGTTTAGAGACCTAGGATAGTTGAATCTCCTCCCTTCCCCAAGCCCCAGGCCTATGTGAATAATTGGTGGGTATTTTACTTCACATCAATCATCACCTAATAAGATGGCACTTCTAGTATCTTCCTGAATTGCATCATACTTCCCCGTCTACTCTTCTGCTAGTTTTTCAAAGAAGGAAATGCCTAACTAATGAGGCAGCACGGGAATTTATAGTTAATTGTGAAAAAACTCTTACAGTATTAGAAACTTGAATGGAAAGTTCAGTTATAAGAAAAGATAGCTTTAAAAACAACTGTGCCCTTCCAAGTCAAGAGAGATCATATAGAAAAGTTAAAAATAATTAAACAACAAGAATAACAAAATTTCCATGGGCCTCTTATGACCAGTCCTTAAAAAGCAGTGATGAAAAGAATGATAATAATTTCTATATACTGAGGGTCTAACATGTGCGAGTTATATTCACTATCTCTAATGATCCTAATAACATGCAGAATACATGTTAATATCCTTAATTTTAAGATGAGGCAATGGAGAGTTCAAATAGTAAAGTTACTTGATCAAAACATCAGTTGCAGGATCCAGTATTAGACCACAGTCATCAGTTTCATGTTTAGGACTATTCTCTTTTACTTTCAAACAGTGGCTTGCTGGAATTGACTTATACTGGTATGCAAGGACTAATTGTTAAATTTTCAGGGATTTTTCAAGCCATTATTAGAAACTAAATTATATAAACATGCAATCAAATAATTTTATTTTATTAAAAATAGTTTTGGAATGCACTAGTTAGGTCTTCGCTGTGGTGCATGGACTTTCTCTAGTTGTGGCACACCAACTTACCTGCCTCATGACATAAGTGATTCTAGTACCCCAACCAAGGATCAAATCCAAGCCCCCTGCATTGGAAGGCAGATTCTCAACCACTGGACTACAGAGAAGTCCTTAAATTATATTTTTAAAAGTTAGTAAATGTTCAAAACTCATCACTTCCTAATTATTTTGATTAATTGTGTTAGTCAAATAACATGTGCCTGATTTAGTTGCTCAGTTGTGTCTAAGTCTTTGCAACCTCAAAGGGGATTTGCCAGGCAAGAATACTGGAGTAGGTTTCCATGCCCTCCTCTAGGGAATCTTCCTATCCCAGGGATTGAACCCAGGTCTCCAGCACTGCAGACGAATTCTTTACCATCTGAGCCACCAGGGAAGCCAGTCAAATAATTTTGTTATTGTTATTTTGACTACATTTTACTGTTGTCTGAGTTATTGAGGTTATTCCATTTATTATATGTATATGGGAGAAATTCTATGCAGTGCTGCACTGCTGTGTTTCTTTTTCTAGCTCCCCACTGAGGGACATCATATTGGCAGCTTGAAATCAGTCACAGTGGCAGTATTTATGCCATAGAAATCAGCAAATGTTACAAACCAGAGCTTGGATCATTGTTCTTATGCTTTTCTTGAATTAATATAGTGATAGATTAATACAGATTAAACTTAAAAGTGTTCCAAACCTGTAGCCATTATATTGTGAATAGCAGAAATAAAAGAAGAAATACATATTCTTCCAATACATAACAGCTATCATCTAAATTAGCAAAAATTCACTCATGTCCTTGACAGAATAAGTGAACTTTTAAAATAAACCTTTGATGTTTTACTTTCATCTTATTTCTTAATGTAAATGAAAATATCAACCAACATTTATGTCAGAACTATATTAATACATCACTTGTGACCAGAATATGAACTTGGCAAAACTCAACAAAAATATTTTGTGATAATAACTTGACTATATGTAGTTTCCAGAAAATTTGGAAAACTCAACAGTGGCCACAGACCTGGAAAAGGTTAGTTTTCATTCAAATCTCAAAGAAAGGCAATTCCAAAGAATGTTCAAACTACAGCAAAATTGCACTCATCTCCTACGCTAGCAAAGTAATACTCAAAATTCTCCAAGTCAGGCTTCAACAGTATGTGAGTGAAGAACTTCCAGATATTCAAACTGGATTTAGAAAAGGCAGAGGAACCAGAGATCAAATTGCCAACATCTGTTGGATCATAGAAAAAGCAAGAGAATTCCAAAAAAACATCTGTTCTGCTTATTTGACTATTCTAAAGGCTTTGACTGTGTGAATCACAACAAACTGTGGAAAATTCTTAAAGAGATGGGAACATCAGACCACCTTATCTGCCTCCTGAGAAATCTGTATACAGGTCAAGAAGCAACAGTTAGAACTGGACATGAAACAACGGATTGGTTCCAAATTGGGAAAGGAGTATATCAAGGCTATATATTGTCACCCTGCTTATTTAACTTCTATTCAGAGTACATCATGCAAAATCCCTGGCTGGATGAAGCACAAGCTGGAATCAAGATTGCTGGGAGAAATATCAGTAACCTCAGATACACAATGACACCACCCTTACGGCAGAAAATGAAGAAGAACTAAAGAGCCTCTTGATGAAAGTGAAAGAGGAGAGTGAAAAAGATGGCTTAAAACTCAACATTCAAAAGACTAAGATCATGGTGTCTGGTGCCATCACTTCATGGCAAATAAATGGGGAAACAATGGAAACAGTGACAGGCTTTATTTTCTTGGGCTCCAAAATCACTGCATATGGTGACTGCAGCCATGAAATTAAAAGATGCTTTCTCCTTGGAAGAAAAGCTATGACCAACCTAGACAGCATATTAAAAAGCAGAGACATTACTTTGCCCGCAAAGGTCCATCTAGTCAAAGCTATGATTTTTCCAGTAGTCATGTATGGATGAGAGAGTTGGACTATAAAGAAAGCTGAATGCCAAAGATTTGATGCTTTGAACTGTGGTGTTGGAGAAGACTCTTGAGAGTCCCTTAGATTGCAAGGAGATCCAACCAGTCAATCGTAAAGGAAATCAGTCCTGAATCTTCACTGGAAGGACTGATGCTGAAGCTGAAACTCCCATACTTTGGCCACCTGATGCGAAGAACTGACTCAATGGTAAAGACCCTGATGATGGGAAAGATTGAAGGCAGGAAGAGAAGGAGACACAGAGGATGAGATGGTTGGATGGTATTACCGACTTGATGGACTTGATTTTGAGCAAGCTCAGGGAGTTGGTGATGGACAAGGAAGCCTGGATTGCTGCGGCCCATGGGGTCATAGAGAGTTGGTCACAACTGAACAACTAAACTGAATGGAATCAGACCAACAAACTGCTGCCAATGTTGTCTTTCTAAAATGCAAATATAGTCATTTTATTCTCCTATAAGAAATAGCATTTTTTCAAGCAAAGGTCTGTATAGTCAAAGATACAGTTTTTCCAGTAGTCATGTATGGGTGTGAGAGTTGGACCATAAAGATGGCTGAGTAACAAAGAATTGATGCTTTTGAACTGTGGTGTTGGAGAAGACTCTTGAGAGTCTCTTGGACTGCAGGGAGATCAAACCAGTCAATCCTAAAGTTCTGAATTTTCTGAAATCAGTCCTGAATTTTCATTGGAAGGACTGATGCTGAAGCTGAAGCTCCAATACTTTGCCCACCTGATGCAAAGAACTGGCTCATTAGAAAAGACCTTTACACTGAACAAGATTCCAGGCAGGAGGAGAAGGGGATGACTAAGGACAAGATGGTTGGATGGCATCACCAACTCAATGGACATGAGTTTGAGCAAGCTCCGGGAGATGGTGAAGGACAGGGAAGCCTGGCATGCTCCAGTCCATGGGGTTGCAAGGAGCCAGACATGACTGAACAACAACAATAATTACATAATGAGAAAATGAAGAATTAACAATGTATGTCTTAGGTTGTGAATTTTATGTACCAAATAATATAGCATCAAAATTTAGAGTATGACACCAGAGTATAATTAAGAGTCCACCTCTATTATTGTTGTTGAACTCCTGACAACTTTCAGGCCCCAATATTCCTCCCCCATCTCCCCTATCTGGGCAAGGTGATAAAATCTGGGTACTACCCCCTTTGACATCAGTGGACAATTGAAACCAGGCAAGTCTTGGCCCACACAAGGAGCTCACTCCAGGCCCATCCTCTAATCATGATCAAATCCTCAAGCCAATCTTTTCTCTGCCTTCTGAAGCCATTTGCAGACCTCCTTGGAGCCATGCAGCTCTCCCTGGAAAACCTTATTATGAGTGATAAATGATTTCAGACCTTTTTAGTGTATGTGTGTGGTATCATCAGTCTTGATATTTGTACCAGGTTTTGTGTGAGAAAGTCCATCCTATTTCTGTGGAGTGATCACTTAAAACAGGGCATGCAACAAATAGAGATCATAAAAATATGCCTTAATTTATGTCCTTTGCCCTTGAAATGTCATGTAAACAAACAAACAAACAAAAAACATTTATCATTTGATGCATAACAAAACACTCCATTCCTTAGAGGTGGAAAAATAATGTATTATTTCTGACAGGTCTTAGTGTTGACTGAGCTCAGATGAGTGGTTCTCACTAGGTTGCTATCAAATGCTATGGATGGAATCAGCTTAAACCTTCTTAACTCACATATCTATTTTCCAGGCTAGGGAGGCTTGAAAAGATGGGAGGTGTCAGTCTCTCTGCTTGGTTTAGGGCTTTCTCATAGCATGTCATTCTCAGACTACTCATACTTCTTACTGGTGTCTGGCTTCTAAGAGGCAGGAGCTGGAATATGCCAGGTCCTTTATGTACTATTCATGGAACTGGCACAGTGACATTTCTGCAGTATTTTATTGGTCAAAGCAGTAATGGGGCTTACTCAGATTTAAGGGTGTGGAGAAGCAGGTTCCTCCTTTGTATGAGAGAGTGGTAAGTCTCATTGCAGAAAAGGGGAGGGGATGGAAGTTGTGGTAGCCATTTTTGAGAAATACTATCTTTCATAATAAGGATAAAAGACTGAATTACATAATATGAGTTGGGCTAATCAATGTATGCTGAGCTCTATTATCTGAAAACTGAAACCCTATACTTTATTCAAATACACATAAAACATTTATGATACTCTCCATAAATGAAAATTAATATATTCCATAGAAGCAGGGAAGACAACATTTTCTGGTCATTATATCTGAACAATAATACTTTTTATAGATTAAGAAACTAAAACAAATATGACCACCCCCCCACGCCAGAATACTTCAGTGTCATACAAAATTTAATGCTCTACTACACAACTTGATTCACAGAGCAAACCACAACCAAAATGTTGGAATCACAAGGAATAAAAAGGATATATGTAGGAAACTAAGACACAGCTCCAATACTTTGGCCTCCTGATGTGAAGAACTGACTCATTTGGAAAGACACTGATGCTGGGAAAGATTGAAGGTGGGAGGAAAAGGGGACGACAGAGGATAAGATGGTTGGATGGCATCACTGACTCAATGGACATGAGTTTGAGTAAACTCCGGGAGTTGGTGATGGACAAGGAGGCCTAGCGTGCTGCAGTCCATGGGGTCGCAAAGAGTCGGACACGACTGAGCAACTGAACTGAAGTGAAGACACAGCTCAATCAGATCTCAGAGGTAAATTCATATAGAACATTTATTAGTGAAGATAGGTTGCTCGCTATAACAAATGATCTGCATCTATAATGGCTCAAACACAACAGAAGTGTATCTCTTATGTAAAAGTAGAGCATGGTAAAGAGCTCACCCTCCTCCAGGTAGTTATTTGGAGTCTCTGGCTAATGGAGATTCTGCCAAATTGAACTGGCTTTCAAAGTTTCCCTAAGTGTCATCTCCATTCTACCCATCCAGAAGGGAAGCAGCAGAGAGGAATGGATAGTGGTGTTTTTGTTGTTGTTGTTGTTGTTGTTGTTGTTTTTAGTGCTGGCCTTAAAGTAGCACAACAGATTTGTCTCCCATCCTATTGCCTGATCAGAACTCAGTCATATAGGCATACACAACTATGCCTCCAGGGGCAGAGTCAACATTTATGAAAGCAATCTTTCAGCTAACAAGTGTTTATTGAGAACCTAGAATTTACTGGCACCTGTGATATGAATTTGGGATTTGGTGATGAATATAAATGAAACACACTGTACTTTCATCAATCTTGAGAGTCTAATGAGAAAGCAAGTAATCATAATGATATATGAGTTATGATATATTCATATAATGGAATGTTTTCATAGTAGGAATAAATGAATTAGAGCAGCATCAACATGTATAATTCTTAAAAACATTGTATAGGAAAAAGACAAGTTGCACAAGGTTACATTTTACATGTTGATACACATATATATGTATTATTTAGGAATCTTACATATTAATGAACTAATTAAGACATGTGTATGAGTGATAAACACCAAATTCAGGATTGTGGTCAGCACTGGGAAAATAGAAGTGTGAAAGACGGCAGAGACTGAAATTCAAAAGATATTCAGGTGACTTTAAGACAATCTCTTTAACAAGTGGTGCTGGAAAATCTGGTCAACCACTTGTAAAAGAATGAAACTAGAACACTTTTTAACACCATACACAAAAATAAGCTCAAAATGGATTAAAGATCTAAACGTAAGACCAGAAACTATAAAACTCCTAGAGGAGAACATAGGCAAAACACTCTCTGACATACATCACAGCAGGATCCTCTATGACCCACCTCCAAGAATATTGGAAATAAAAGCAAAATTAAACAAATGGGACCTAATTAACCTTAAAAGCTTCTGCACATCAAAGGAAACTATTAGCAAGGTGAAAAGACAGCCTTCAGAATGGGAGAAAATAATAGCAAATGAAGCAACTGACAAACAACTAATCTCAAAAATATACAAGCAGCTCCTACAGCTCAACTCCAGAAAAATAAATGACCCAATCAAAAAATGGGCCAAAGAACTAAATAGACATTGCTCCAAAGAAGACATACAGATGGCTAACAAACACATGAAAAGATGCTCAACATCACTCATTATCAGAGAAATGCAAATCAAAACCACAATGAGGTACCATCTCACACCAGTCAGAATGGCTGCTATCCAAAAGTCTACAAACAATAAATGCTGGAGAGGGTGCAGAGAAAAGGGAACCCTCTTACACTGTTGGTGGGAATGCAAACTAGTACAGCCCCTATGGAGAACAGTGTGGAGATTCCTTAAAAAAAACTGGAAATAGAACTTCCTTATGATTCAGCAATCCCACTGCTGGGCATACACACTGAGGAAACCAGAAGGGAAAGAGACACGTGTACCCCAATGTTCATCGCAGCACTGTTTATAATAGCCAGGACATGGAAGCAACCTAGATGTCCATCAGCAGATGAATGGATAAGAAAGCTGTGGTACATATACACAATGGAGTATTACTCAGCCATTAAAAAGAATACATTTGAATCAGTTCTAATGAGGTGGATGAAACTGGAGCCTATTATACAGAATGAAGTAAGCCAGAAAGAAAAACCCCAATACAGTATACTAACGCATATATATGGAATTTAGAAAGATGGTAACAATAACCCTGTGTATGAGACAGCAAAAGAGACACTGATGTATAGAACAGTCTTATGGACTCTGTGGGAGAGGGAGAGGGTGGGAAGATTTGGGAGAATGGCATTGAAACATGTATAATATCATGTATGAAACGAGTTGCCAGTCCAGGTTCGATGCACGATACTGGATGCTTGAGGCTAGTGCACTGGGACAACCCAGAGGGATGGTATGGGGAGGGAGGAGGGAGGAGGGTTCAGGATGGGGAACACATGTATACCTGTGGCGGATTCATTTTGATATTTGGCAAAACTAATACAATTATGTAAAGTTTAAAAATAAAATAAAATTTAAAAAATGATTTTGTAATGCTTTATTATTTTTAAATTTTTATTTATTTCTGACAAACAACCATTGCATATATTTAAGATATACAACATGATATTTTGATACCTGTATACACTGTGAAATAAATAAGATAATCAAACTAACATATCTATCACCTATTATAGTTATCTTTTGTGTGTGTGTGTGTGTGTGTGTGTGCGTGCATATTGAGAACATTAGACATCTACTATCTTAGCAGATTTCTAGTGTATAATGTATTATTTACTATAGTTATCATGCTATAATTTAGGTTTCTAGAAAGTATTCATCTTATAGCTAAGTTTGATGAATAACTTCCCTTTCTGCCCTCCCTCCCCGCTCCTCCTGCCACCAGCCTCTCGTAAGCAACATTCTACTATGTTACTATGAGTTCAACTTCTTTTTTCTTTTTTGGTAATATTTTATTCTTTACCTTGATCACAGAAACACAGATCTTCATTATATTATACTTTTCTTGTGTTTGTATGTCTCAAATTTTCATAATGTGATGCAAATTATGAATACACTTCAAAATAAAAGTATAATCCTATGTATATATTTACTGGTAAATTCAAATACAAGTGCTTTTGTCATAATCATCAGTAAATATTTATGGAAAGCTCTTTCTAAAAAGTGTAGGGAAGATACAAGATTTATCATTCACTAGTCCAAAAGGTGATTGTGTTATGCTAGACAGGGATGAAAAGTTTGATTGGATCAGTGACTCTCTTGAGCATTTTCTAAACAAGAAATTAGTTTTTTATATGGCCAATCTGGCCATCTATGGTTCTCCTATTCAGATGATTTTTCTCTGAAGTGTCCCTCAATCCGAATGACAAATTACTAAGGGTTTCCCCGTGGCTAGAGCAGGGTGAAGTTTCTACTAACTCCTTTGTGCTGGCCTGAGGGATTTAGGGTTCATTGAAAGACTAAGTAACCACAACTTACTGTGAGATTTTTTTTTTTTCCTGGAATTATAGATGAAGTAAAACTTTAGTTAACTTCCTTAAAATTCACTCTGGAGAATTCTGTTTGATAGCAACTAATGCCAAAATCAGGTTTCCCTGATGGCTCAGATGGTAAAGAAGCTGCCTGCGATACAGGAGACCTGGGTTCAATCCCTGGGTCGGAAAGATCCCCTGGGGAAGGGAATGGCTACCCACTCCAGTATTCTTGCCTGGGAAATCGCATGGACAGAGGAAGTTGGAGGGCTACAGTCCATAGGATCACAAAGAGTTGAACACAATTGAAGTGATTTAGGACCTTAGCAATGCCAAAATCACCATTGGGTGCTATTGTTTGAGTCTCTGAAAGAACAAATGGAAAAAATGGCCTTGGCCTCAAGTTTCAATAAGAAAACTATTAGGTTGGGGTATTGGGTTGGGTTGAAACTCCAATACTTTGGCCACCTGATGTGAAGAACTGACTCACTGGAAGAGACCCTGCTGCTGGGAAAGATTGAAGGTGGGAGGAGAAGGGGATGATAGAGGATGAGATGGTTGGATGGCACCACTGAATCAATGGACATGATTTTGAGCAAGCTCTGGGAGTTGGTGAAGGACAGGGAGGCCTGGTGTGCTGCAGTCCATGGGGTCGCAGTCAGACATGATTGAGCGACTGAACTGAACTTAACTGAACTGTTGGGTTGGGAGACATCTCTAATTATCCTTAGGATGTTACATTGGCTTCCATGTTGCATTCTGTCATACCCATAATCACATATTTTTATTTAGTAGAGGTAGTACAGGAGGTGCATTGGAGAGGCCCTAAGTTTCCATGTTCCCTAGATCCTCTAGGCTTCTCCCAGATAACTCCATTCAACTTGCTGTTCAGTTGGTAAGTCATGTCTGACTCTGTGACCCCATGGACTGCAGCACGCCCAGCTTCCCTGTCCTTCACTTTCTCCTGGAGCTTGCTCAAACTTATGTCCATCGAGTAGGTGATGCCACCCAACCCTCCCATCTTCTGTCATTCCCTTCTCCTCCTGCCTTTAATCTTTCCCAGCATCAGGGTCTTTTCCAGTGAGTCAGCTCTTCCCATCACGTGGCCAAAGTATTGGAGCTTCAGCTTCAGCATCAGTCTTTCCAATGAATATTTGGGGTTGATTTCCTTTACAAAAGACTGTGTTGATCTCCTTGCAGTCCAAAGGATTCTCAGGAGTCTTACCTTAAGATCCACTTTTTGTTTTATATAGTCTATGGATCTAGACAAATTTATGATGATGTGTAGCCATAGTTATGGTCTCATACAGAGTATTTTCACCAGCCTAGAATTCCTCTGTGCAACATTTATTCATGCCTTTCCCCTATGCCAACCCCTGGTACCACTGACCTTTCTACAGTCTCTATAGTTTGCATTTTCCCAAATGTCATGGAGTTGGAATCATGACGTGTAGCCATAGTTATAGTCTCATACAGAGTATTTTCACTGTCCTAGAATTCCTCTGTGCACCATTTATTCATGCCTTTCCCCTATGCCAACCCCTGGCACCACTGACCTTTCTACAGTCTGTATAGTTTACCTTTTCCCGAATGTCATGGAGTTGGAATCATATGGTAGGTAGCCTTCTCAGACTGGCTTCCTTTACTTAGCAAGATGCATTTAAGGTTCTTCCAGGTCTTTTCATGTCCTGTTATGTGTGTGTGCTCAGTTCCTCAGTGGTGTCTGACTCTTTGTGGCCCCATGGACTGTAGCCCACTAGGCTCCTGTTCCCTTGAAAATTTTCAAGCAAGAATACTAGAGTGGGTTGCCATTTCATCCTTCAGGGGATCTTCCAGACCCAGAAGTCTAACATTATGTCTCTTACATTGACAGAAAGGTTGTTTTTTTTTTTTTTTTTTTACCACTAGTGCCACCTGGGAAACCCTTTTAATGGTTTAACAGCATATTTATTTTTAGCACTGAATAATTCTTATAGTTTTTTTTACTGAAGATTACAAGAGTACCTTACATACTCTGATATAGTGGCAGTTTCCTAAAACTTGAACTTAAGCCACAGTGTTATGTATGCTGAATCTTATACTCTTATAATCTTATACACATAGCCAATGGAAGATACTTAACCTACATTTCCTGTGACTATACATAGCTCCAGAAAACTTAAGAAAGTCTAAATCATATCTCATTGTTCTAATCCCAAATTCCTGGGAAAAGCATTCTTTTGGGACTCAGATAGATGCAGGAAGAGATTAACCTTGATAAATCAATTATTTCAGACTGAGGCATATGTAAGGCCACAAAGCAGAAATACAGTTGCTTGGAGCCACATCTAATCATATGCATTAGAGGGTGGGGTAAGCAGTTCTTTGGTATAAAAAAAAAAAAAGTAGCTATTCAGTAGTGTCCCTCGTATTTATTTTTGTGATCTCTTCTCTCCTAATAAAAGCCATGGAGAAGGAAATTACAGCCCATTCCAGTACTTTTCCTGCAGAATCCCATGGACAGAGGAGCCTGGTGGGCTACAGTCCATGGGGTTGCAAAAAGTCAGACACAACTGAGGACAATACAGGGAATAAAAGCTATCATTATAATACAGTGAAATGATCTCTAGACTCAAGTTCATAAACCTTGTTTTGAATCACTCCTCTGTGACTTAGGAGCCATGTGTTATTTAATAAGTCACTAAAATCTCTGAACCTCAATACCATTATCTCTAAAATTGACTTCCATAACACATGCTCTAACCACCCATTGGGCTTTCATGACCAGAAGACTATAAATAATTATGAGTGAACAAAATGAGATAATGTATGTGAAAGCTCTTTCAGAAACAGTAAATCAATGCAATTTTAAGTTGTTTGATTGTTTAAATAGTACTTTCTCTTGTTCTTTTTCTAACTTCTCGTTAGATGCATAAATCATTAATTTTCATCCACTCCTCCTTTTAAATATAGAATTAAATGCTATATATAAAATATGACAGCTGAATCCATGAGTCTTGGTATGGTTATTTTTATTATTATGTGTTATCATTCAGTTCTAAATGTTTCCTAATTTCCATTTTTATGTAGCCTTTTTTTCCATGAGGTTTTTAGGTACAGTCTTGTAAATTTCCAAATCTTCAGATGTTTTAAATTTATATTTTTTCTGTTGGTTTCCAATTCAATTTCACTGTCACCAGAGAATGAGATCTGCATTCTTTTAAGTGTATCATGGTAGATTGTTACTTTGGTCGCTCCTAGTGAACCACACCTTTATTCATTCCCTTTTGTAATATCCCCACCATATTGACTCTTGGCTTGGCTATGTGATAAGCTATGGAAAATGGAACATTAGCAATCATGATACAAGATGGATCTTGATAAGCACTACCAATTAGAGTTTGTCCCCTTGGAAAGTTCTTTCTGGGATTCCAACTACCATGATGTGAAAAGCCACATGTTTTGGTTATCTGTTGCTGTGTAACAAAACACCCCGAAATTTAATAGCTTAAAACAGCAACTTGCTATTTCTCACTATTTTATGAGTTGGCTAGGTAGTTCTTCCACTTAACATGGTAATGTCAGCTGGGGCACTGGGGCAGCAGGACTGTCCGAAGTGGCTTCATTCATATGACTGGCAGATGTCTGGGAAGTGTAGCTGGGGATATTGGCCAGGGGCTTAGTTTCTCTTCCATGTGGGCATTCCCAAATGCTTGCTTGGGCTTCCTCCATGCTTGGCACCTAGGTTCTAAGGAGTTTCAACAGGACATGACATTACTTAATAGCAAAACCAATACTCCAAGGAGGAAGGAGCAAACAGGCAAAAACATATAACACTGATTTAACAAGCATAAACTTAAAAAAAAATCCAGCATTATAGATACAGATTCCACAAAAAAAAAAGTATTATAACAGGGAGGTTAATAATATATAATGAGTCTAATAAAGCATACTAAAAGAGATAAAGAATGATATAAGCCATATGAAACAAGAATACAAGAAGATAAAGAAGCAAATAATATTAGGTAGCAAAAATATAATAATTGAAATAAAATATGCAATATATGAGATAAAGAACATCATGGTATAACTGAGGTATAAATCAGGAAATTTGTAGACCAGATTAAGAAATCTCATAGAAGGAAGAAGAAAAGAGAAAAGAAATGGAACTATAAAAGAAAAGCTAAGAAATATGGAGGAAAGAAGTAGGCAGCCTATCAGAAAGTGGGAAAAAATAGAAATATTTGAAGAAATAACAGAGATAAATTTCCCCTAAAGTGAAAAAATGAAAAACCTCTGGACCTCAGAGTGAGAGACCCCATACTTGGCCAACGTGGAAAAATAAGGAAAAACCACACCTAGACACATTTAGTGGGATAAATATCAGTAGAATATAGAAAAATAAATACAATCTTTATGAAAGAGAAGATCACATATAAAGGAACAAAGACAAATTTTATATTAGATTTTTCAATATAAAATTATCTAGACATGATAACATTGGAGTATAATTTTTGAAATATAGAAGGAAAATAACTTAGAATGTACAATTTATATCCAGCCAACCTGTCTTTCAAATGTGAAGTCATTATAAACATATCCTATAGATGACCCCCTTAATTTTGCCACACAAAGCCTCATACAGCAAACAGTTTTGAATGAAGTGCTTAAATAAGAGACAATAAAGGGACAGAATAAACAAAGTTAAGGTGACCAAATATCTTGGCAAGATTTCTTGATATCTTTTAAAAATCTAAAACAAGATTGGCTCGACTGCATTTGTATTTTATAAAGTTAAACCAGAAAAGTATGTGTGAAATTGGTTGCAAATGAATTGCTACTGCAGTTAATCATACAACAAAAGTTCTACAGACATTTTGCCCATACATTATGAAAAATAAACGCAACTTAGCTTTCTGGTCCCCTGATTCATTGCAGGAATTTCCAAATGGCAAGAACACCTCAAAGACTTGCAAAAAATTACATTCTTTGAATGCACTATATATGTTTCCCCTATTTAATAGTTTGGTCTTACTATAGAAATGGAATTTAGCAAAATTCTTATATGTTGTATATTTCAAGAAAAGAGCATCTACAGCCAAAAATAAAATGATTTAAAAATAGTATAAATTGAAACAGCAAAAAATAAATAATAAAAATCTAAAACCAAGTTTAAAAGAAGAGAAAATACATTCAGAGTAACTCAAATGAAAATGTTTACATAATACTTAGATGATGTACTAAATAATACTAAAGTTCTTGAAAAGGGGCAAGTTTGGTAGCATTATAAAAATAAAATAATAAAAGATAAAGATGAAATATAAAAAATATTGGATGAATGGAAATAATAAACTAGGATGATATAAATGGGTCTAAATATATAAATAATTATGGATAATGGATATAATTATAGATAAATGCAAATGGAATACACTAGCCAGTTAAAAGAAAAGATTGACTAATTAGGAAATATATGCAGTTTACTAGAATACGATTAAGTACATGCTGGTTGAAAGTAAAATGAAAAAGACATATGAGGCAACTATAAATCTGAAGAAAGTTACTATAGCTGTATAACAGACATTACTTTACCAACAAAGGTCCATCTAGTCAAAGATATGGTTTTTCCTGTAGTCCTGTATGGATGTGAGAGTTGGACTACAAAGAAAGCTGAGTGCCAAAGAATTGATGCTTTGGAACTGTGGTGTTAGAGAAGACTCTTGAGAGTCTCTTGGACTGAAAAGAGATCAAACCTGTCAATCACAAAGGAAATCAGTCTTGAATTTTCATTGGAAGGACTGATGCTGAAGCTGAAGCTCCAGTACTTTGGCCACCTGATGCAAAGAACTGACTCATTGGAAAAGACCCTGATGCTGGGAAAGATTGAAGGCAGGATGAGAAGGGGCTGACAGAGGATGAGAGGGTTGGATGGCATCACCAACTCGATGGACTTGAGTTTGAGCAAGCTCCGGGAGTTGGAGATGGACAGGGAAGACTGGCATGCTGCAGTCCATGGGGTTGCAGAGAGCTGAACATGACTGAGTGACTGAACTGAACTGATAGCTTTATTAATATGAGATATAATATGTATTAACATATACACAAAGCAATATTAGGGATGCTAAAGTTCACCACATATAAAGATAAATGTTTACATTCCAGAAGAACATTTAACAATATTACATATGCATACACCTATTAAAATAGTATGAACATGAAGATATATTTGTAAATCTACAAAAATAAATAGATGGAACCACCTCCGTTTTGAAGAGTTCAGTACAACTCAATTGATAGGTGATTCAGAAAAATAAAATTTAAAAGGATATAAAATATCTGAATGATACAATTAAGCTTCACCTACTAGATATTCAAGTGTTACATAATGGATATTAAGATATGTATATATGTGTATAGGTTGGTAGGTAGATAGATGGATGAATGGATGTAGATAATAGATAGATGATAGTCTTCCAACAATTGGAAACACCCATATTTTCTCAAGCAGAGCTGGAACAAAAAACACTGAACATGTACTAACTAGGCCATACCATAAAGAAAGCCTCAACAAATTTCAGAAACAGTATCATTTAAACTGTGATCTCAGATTTAACTTAAATTACATTAAGTTATTTTTCAGTCATTAAATCACTCCCAACTTTTTGTGACCCCATGGACTGCAGCATGCCAGGCTCGCCTGTCCTTCAATGTCTTTTGGAATTTGCTCACATTCATGCCCATTGAGTGAGTGATGTTATCTAACCATGTCATAGAAGTTAATAAGAAAAAAAATATACCTACCCATATTTGGACAATAAAATACCAATATAAACTAACAACTAACTTGTGGGTTTATAATTTTAAAAGGCTTTTCAAATATAAATCCCCACTGTCCGTAAGTTCAGTCTCCTGTAATCATGTGACCTTTCAAGTACAAGCCCCTTCTTTAATAAAACCAAGAATCCCCCCCAAACAACTTCTGTGAATTTCTGTTTTCTCTCTTCAATTTTATTCCCTTAGGATTTCTCAAAGTTTATTGTGGACTTGGATATTCATTTAAAATGATGTTGTTTTATTTTATCCACCACTTCTTGGTGGGTTTTGGTTTGGATTTCTGCTTAGCTTTGGTTTTTATGATATCTAGTCTGTCACGTTGCTGGAAACAGAAGTCTGTATTCTCTTTCATTCATTCACATAAATCCATCTATCTTATTTAACTCAAACTTAAAGTAGTATATATATGTATATATATAATGCTTTAACTAAGTATTGTTTAGCAGATGTAAGCTATCTAATTATAAAAGCATAGAACACTTGAAAATATGTATCATAAAGATTCTGAAAAATGAAATTTAAAGATAGATATTTAAATGAATGCCAGAGAAAACACGAGCATTTTTCTATCTATAATCATATGATGCTTGGTAATTCATATCTGATTTATTTCCTGCCTCTCTGATATTTTCTAAATGTAGTCATATATTATGTGCAGTGCCTGCCTCTGGCACAGCTAGAAACATAAACCAATTGGGATTTTTCAATGCTATGACTGTGAATCAAATTACTTTGTCATTTGGGCCAGAAAGTGAACAACAAACTCAGTGACAGTTAAGAAAACCAAAGACTTGACAGGTAACCAAACCTGTTCTCTCCCTCAGCACATGGACAGTGCATCAGAGGTCATACATGTCAATGTGCCCTGGATGTGGATGGTAAACACATGCTTAACCTTGAATCTGGCAATAGACTAGATGTCAAGGGTGATTCTGATGTTCATGGTATGATATGTCTTATTTACTTGACAAAGCACCTCTCACAGTTACCAAAACAAAGAAAATTTTCTTGTGCTAATGATAACTATCCAAAATGAACTTAAATTTTTACTCATTCTTTTTTGTTATTTGAGTTTAAATTACCTAGCTTAATGAATTGCCTCTGAAGCCAATACAATTCAGTAATTTCTTTCTATATTTCCCTGTCTCATCTAGGTTGTCTCCAGTGTCCTGTGTGTGCCCTGTATCTTTGCAGCTGTCTTTCTAATGTCTCTTCTCACATTGGCATGTTGATATACTGACAGCTGGCTGAGCTGTAACTTATAAGTATAAAATAAGAAACTGCCTCTCCTTTTTCACCTGAAAGAATCCTGTGTAGATGGATATTAAGGAAATGAAAAGTGATTTTTAAACTTCAGCAAAATACAACAGTTCTGTAGCTTTTACCCTTGGATACCAAGTATAGTAGGTGATTTAAACATATCAAATAGAAAAATATTCTGAGTTTTTCCTTTATAAAATGTGCTCTTTAGTATGCTGATTTTCAAGAAATCATCATAGAATTATCTATTATTTTCAGTTGATTGAATTTTAAAAGTAAAAACAACAGCCTCTTATATATCTCATTTAATATTCACATATGTGCAGGTGGGCAGTGCAAAAGCCCAATTTAATTTATTAAAGTTCTCTAACACAAAGATTCCATAGGTTCATTTCCCGATGACCCATTGCTTATTATTAACACTCCTGCCATACTGGCCCACGGATTTCTTTGATCAGTTACCAAAATACTAACCTTCTCCCTATATTAGCCTGTCAGTTCTCAGTGGCAGCAAACTGTCCTTCTTATCTATAATCTTCCATGGTGTCTAGTCTTTCTTACAAATATAAGGCATTCAATAAATGTTCAGTTCAATTAATCCTAAAATTTTAGTTTAGACAGTATTCATTTTTGTTTCATACTGAATAAAACAGCAACAGATTCATTTCATAGAAATCTAATTAATTCAATTTTTATCTGTTATATTCTTGTTCTTCCATTCTATTTGCCAATATGAGGCTGAAACTTTAGGCAGGTCTACAAACCAGTTCTAATGAGGTCGATGCCTGGAACTGGTCTTGGATTTAATCCACACCAGTGTCTCATACTAGCTCTGTTGTTTACATGGTAAGTGAATGGATATAAATGTTCAAGGTCAAGATGCATTAATACCCTAATGCACTTGATTTACATATGGCTGCATCAAGCCAGCCGGAGAAGGCAATGACAACCCACTCCAGTACTCTTGCCTGGAAAATCCCATGGATGGAGGAGCCTGGTGGGCTGCAGTCCATGGGGTCGCTAAGAGTCGGACACGACTGAGCGACTTCACTTTCACTTTTCACTTTCATGCATTGGAGAAGGAAATGGCAACCCACTCCAGTGTTCTTGCCTGGAGAATCCCAGGGGCAGGAGAGCCTGGTGGGCTGCCGTCTATGGAGTCACACAGAGTCGGCCACGACTGAAGTGACTTAGCAGCAGCAGCATCAAGCCAGCAGACTGGCATGGAGTCAGGACTCCTTCATGCCTCTCAGAACAATTAGAGGTTGCCAGAAGGAAATGAGACCTCCCCCAAAAACAATGGAAAGATGAGGGGTAAAGTGCTAAGGCTTATCTTCTTGAAAGACTTGATGGAATACTAATCTTGCTCCCACAATATCATTGATAACTGTGTGGCCATGTGGGAGTCAGAGGATCTGCACCACCACCTGAGAAAATGCTACTCTGTTTCTTTCTCTATGTAGCCATCTTAGATTGGTCAATTTGTCATATTTATATATATATATATATATATATATATATATATAGTTAAGGAATTTGTATCATATGTTTCTGGGTTGATATTACTGACATCCTTACAACACCTATGTCTAAGCTGTTCTACAAAATTTAAAACACAGATTATTGAAATATTAGTGCTATTTTCCATACAGAAAGCCTATAACTTAGACAAACAAATGGGGGCTGTCATTGTTTTAACCTTCACTGGCATTCAATTATTCAGGCTAATTTACAATAAACTTGGTCACTTCCAGTTTACAACTCAGTTTCTTTTGCATGGTCAATTCAGGATGTTACCACTCCCTCTTCTTCTTCCCTTAGACCTAAGAGGATGGACAGTGTTTCTTTCTGTCTTAAAATCAAAGGGAGTTGGGACATCTCGTTCACGGTAATTAACAGTCTACATTGCCTTTCTCTGAGATGTACCTCTTATGCTTCTGTTGATTTCATTGTATTTTACTCTCTATTGCTGATGGTTGAGGTGGTGTTGTGACCTCCATCCCTGGTCTCTGGTGTTTTTGGGTCAGTGTGTGAGGTAAGCTCACATACATTGGCCTAGACCCTACACTCAGCCATTGCTGCTCTGCACTCTGGCTTCTATCAGCAGCTCTCCTTGCTTCAAGTACTTTCTGTCCTGGGAAACCACTGTTACCTTCTGCTTCCATTCTGTTTCTACAGTTTATGTGAGTTCAATTTTAAATTTGCAGTGGTACTTATGGGAAAGCTAAGAAGAGATGGTTAGTGATAAATTGAATATATGAGCCTGGAACTCAGAAGAAATTTCTGGGAATGAGATGGTGTTTACAGAAGCATCAGTGTATGGGTGCTAATAATATTACCAAGGATCCAGGTATGAAGTTATGGAAAGGAGGCAAAAACCATGGGTCACAGTGATATTTAAAGGGCATATAGAGAAAGCAGAGTCTACAGAATATATGAAGACAGATATACATCTGTGTGGGCTAACTGACAAACATTATACTCAGATATTTCAAACAATGCCAGATCTAAAATCCTAGGGAAATATAACAAGACCCGATTTGCATTTCCATTCAAAAAATTCAGTTGTATAGGATGAGTTTTTACAGGTAGAAGATGATAAAAGTCTGATTTAATACAAGTTGGTGTTGAAAACACCTTGCAGGATTGGGGTTAGTTGATTACACTCTCACTGCCTAAGGTATGATATAATCCAACCAATAAAAACTGAGTGTTCTTTTTTTTTCTTTAATTTTTATTGAAGTATGGTCTATTTACAGTGTTGTTTTAGTTTCTGGTCTACAGCAAAGTGATTCAGTTATATATATATATATATATATATATAGTCTTTTTTCTATTATTTTTCATTATAGGTTATTATAAGATACTGAGTAGAGTATGCTCTACAGTAGGTCCTTGTTGGTTATCTGTTTCATATATAGTAGTGTGTATATTTTAATCTCAAATTCTTAATTTATCCCTCCCCTCCTTCTGCTTTGGTAACCATATGTTTGTTTTCTATGCAAGTCAGTTTCTGTTTGGTAAGTAAGTTATTTTTTAGATTCCGTTAAGTGACATCATATAATATTTGTGTTTATCTGTGAAACTGATTTTTCAAAACAGTTTTCTTAATTCTACAGTAGGTCCTTGTTGGTTATCTGTTTCATATATAGTAGTGTGTATATTTTAATCTCAAACTCCTAATTTATCCCTCCCCTCCTTCTGCTTTGGTAACCATATGTTTATTTTCTATGCAAGTCAATTTCTGTTCGGTAAGTAAGTTCATTTGTATTATTTTTTAGATTCCGTTAAGTGACATCATATAATATTTGTGTTTATCTGAGAAACTGATTTTTCAAAACAGTCTTCTTAATCCCCTCCCTTAACTTGTAAGGCCATTTCTTTTAAAATTAGCAATAGACTCTCTTCTGGCTCTTAAGTATTCAAAGCATGTGTCACCTCATTTACTATGTCTGCCAGCTTCTGCTTTAGGATCCCTGTAATGGTCATTTCATAATATTGGAATCATCCAGTATCTAATGTCTTTCTCACTTCACAGTGAAATAACTTGGCGAATAGACCTCATGTTATTTTCCCTCTTGGCCACATTAGTACTTTTCATCCCCCAAATCCAGTCTCATTCAGCAATAAATTCATTACACCAAGATCCCTTTGCTTCAACAACTTGTATCTAATAGTGAGTTGTCTAGCTGGGATAAATTACTCACACAGATAAATTTCTTTGGTCTGATGCTGAGCTGTTTGGGTTGGCTTGCCAGTGTTGGAACCTTTCACTCAACATGTTTCTGGGCAATTGAAAAACATGTAATAATGAGCCCAGTAGAGACTAAAGACAGCAGAAGTTGGAGCCTTGAGTTGGAAGTTGAGATTGATCCCTTTTTAAACCCACCCCAAAATCTGTCTCCCAATTAACCTTTTTACATTATTTTCACAGTTCCTCCAAGTAATGTTATCTTTCTGTCTCTTCTACTGTTACTGACCTGACCCTGACAATATAGACCTTTCTCATTTATCTATTTGTGGTAATTTTGAACATCTTTGTATCTTTTGTCTATTCTCTCTGAAAACTGTGTTAAATTGTGGATATATTTATTTGCTTTTGTGAATTACTACTACTCCTGTAACTATTATAATTGCCACCACTGCAGGAGTAATCACATCTCTTACCTCAACAAGAGCATAGTTTCTTATCCATTAATTTGATACTCTGATCATGATAAGTCCTTAAACATATATTTGTGCTTCTGAAATATGTAACATCCTTTTCTCCATCAGTATTTTAATTCATGTAAATGATATTGTGTATAGATTGCATTATCTTCTCTTGTTTTCACATTCCATTATCTTCTTTAATTCCTTCACTAAGCCATACAATTTTAACATGTGTCCCTGTTGCTGTTTACCTAATTCATTGCTTTTAACTTCTACATAGCATTACATAGTATGCATCCATCGTATTTTACTGTTCATTTTACAAGAATTATGAATTAACATGCTTCTGTTCCTTTTGACAACAAACCTGTTGAAAGAGATGTTTATCTTGTTATCTTCTTTTCTTCAGCTCTCATTCTCTCTTGAACACAGAGCAATCAAGGTTCTTGACCCAAAAATGCATGGAAAACACATTTGGCAGGGTCTCCAATGCACTTAGTTGCTACTTCCAGTTATCATTTTTTAGTTGTCATTTTAATTTGATCTTTTGGCTGTATGATCCAGCCTACCTCTTCAACTTCATACACCACCACTTTCACCTGTGGAGAATTCAGCTTCATCTACTACATTGTTATTCCTCAGACCCATTAAGCTAAATTCAATATCATATTTGCTTTTTCTGTTTATTGTACCAGGTTATTTTCTATACAGATAGATATATGCATCATTTATTTCCTCCATTAATTAGCACCTACTCAGGTCAGTCTTGTTGCTGTTATTCTCTCTTCCCTTATCCTACTTTATATTAACTCAGAACATTTTAGTATTATATGAAATCACATTAAATCATTACTTATTTATTTTGCTTATTCTCTCTTTTCTCACTAGAATGTAAGCTCCCTGAGGGCAGAGATATTTTATATTTATTTCACTGCTATATTTGTCACTGGCTAGTACCATATTTGATTCACAATAGATTTTGGGTAAATTTTAGTTGAATTAATACCTGAATAATGTCACATGAAATACTTATATTTCTATAAAAGACATATTGTTGCTTAATCTTTTGCATGATATTTTAAAATTGTTAATAGAAAAGAGCCAAACTAGGTGATCAAATTATGATTGGCTGTTACCATGGCCAATTTACCCAAGCAGGTGCCATGTCATAGGTCCTTTCAAAGTAAGCAATGAAACTGAAATTATAGGAACCAAGAAGTATGAACAAGGTAATTAATTGTCTTCTGCCTCTTTATCTTCTACCTTAAATAATATTAAACAGTATGCAGATATTTATCCATACTCATTTATCTAATTAGACACGAAATTCTAATTATCTAATCTAATATAGACACAAAATTCTAATTATCTAATCTAATATAGACACGAAATTCTTGGTGTTTCATTATTATCTAATTGTGTCCTTTAACAGTATTTTTCCTCTATAAAGAAATAGCAAGAATCAGTTCATTATGAATTATTAGAGGACAAGATGACCAAATTGAACTCTATTCTAGAAGACCCTACTAAACCATATCTGGTAAACACAAACTAATAATTTTGTCACTTGGTATTGCCATTTGCACTCCAAAATTAAGCTGTTTTATTGTTTCAGCCCTTGTTATACTAAATGCCATTTGTTCATGAAACAGATGAGCCCTTACTAACTAAGAAAACTCCTCCAGTTCATTAAAGAAATAGCAAACAATCAAATGAGCTGTCAGTTCTTAGGGTCATTCAATGTACAAAGCTTGATCACATTACTCATTTGTTCCATCTTCCTCTGAAACATTGACTTATCCTCATGATTTACCATGTATTACTTTTAAGTTCTATTAATTGCAAAACCCACAGCATACCAAAAGGCTTAAGTATGTGTACTATTATTTGGGAGGTGAACATTTCATAAGTTTTTTCAAACCCTAAAAAGGTGATTTCTATAAGCATTATCATGATACTTGGAAGAGACCTAAGGGATCTTTAAGTTTGATATTTTTTACTCAATTGTTCAATACTTATTGAGCTCCTTTTCTTTGCTAGAATTTACAGTAAATGCTCATGATACAGATATTAATAGGGCTATCCTTGTTCTTAAGCCTTCAAAGTCTATTTGGGAATATATATATATACATATATATATATATATATGTATATATATGTATGTATAATGCTCTGCCATTCCCTAAAATTATCTTCAAGTGCATTGTCAAAGCAAGGTTACTATGTCCATTTTCTAGTTCACACACACACACACACACACACATATATATATATATATATATATATATATATATATATATACATTCTGTGCCATTGAAATGCATAAGACATTTGTAAGTGCAGAGAGAAAGAAACATCTTGCTGTAATAATGCATAGGGTGGTTAGATAAGGTTTATGTGGAAGAGATAATGTTGCTGCTGCTAAGTCACTTCAGTCGTGTCCGACTCTGTGCGACCCCATAGATGGCAGCCCACCAGGCTCCCCTGTCCCTGGGATTCTCCAGGCAAGAACACTGGAGTGGGTTGCCATTTCCTTCTCCAATGCATAAGAGTGAAAAGTGAAAGTGAAGTCGCTCAGTCGTGTCCGACTCTGAGCGACCCCATGGACTGCAGCCCACCAGGCTCCTCCATCCATGGGATTTTCCAGGCAAGAGTACTGGAGTGGGGTGTCATTGCCTTCTCCGGATAATGTTGCTGATATATAGGAAAGCTTTATATTCTGCATGTGTCTCTTGTTGCCACCTTGAATGCCATTTGATTGATCTTTTCTGATAGCTCTAATCATTTGTTAGTTTATTCTCATTGATCTTATGTGTAGATGGGACTGCATTGCCTGTAATAATGATAATGCTATATCTTCTTTATATGTTTATCACTCATTTTTTTAAATTTTATTGTATTGGTTAAGATATTCAGAACTATAATATGTTCTGTATTCTATCCCATTCAACAATAAATAGAAATTGTGTTAGTTAAATTCCAACTGGGATATAGAAAGTCAAAAAATTGTCCTCACTATATCAATGATGAAAAGTTAGATAATACACAGTCATAAATTATAAATATGCACCAGAGAGCTGGAAATGTCTCAATAACTAAATATGAAGATTTCAAGTCATAAAATGAATGAACATAACAAAACAGAAACTGACTCACAGATATGGAAAACCAACTACTGGATACTATGGGGGAAAGGGAAGTGGGGAGAGGCAAGATAGGTTTATACGATTAAGGGATATAAACTACTGTGTATAAAATAGATAAGAAACAAGGAGATATTGTACAGGATAGGGAAATATATCCATTATTTTGAAGTAACTTTATATGGAATATAATCTATAAAATATTGATAAATATGCTGTATACCTGAAACTAACAAAATAGTGTAAATCAACTATACTTCAGTTAAAAAAATGAAGAACGACCCAAATATCAGTTAGTTGAGGAATGGATAAACAGAATATAGCATATTCAAGTTAAAAATTGCAACTTCAAAATAGATAAGAATTAAATGTTCTGTGTGACACATGGATGAATCTCAAAAACATCATGCTGAATGAAGCCATCTAAACAGTACATACTATGTTTTTCCACTTACATAAAATCTATAAGAGATGAATCTAGTTTATATTGATAGAAATTAGACAGTGATTGCCTATGGGGGTTGATGGGAAGATAAGACAAGGGAACTTCCTGGGGTGAAAGAAATATCCTATATTAAGGGGTGGGAATTATATTATTATATAGGCTTATAAATTTTAAAAACAATTGACAATTTAAAATCTATACATTTTATTGTATGTATTTTATACTTCAGTCATAAAATATACATTCTTAAGAGTTGGGCAATGTAATAAAGAAATGCCAATATACAGTGAGTTGTATAAAATCAAAGTTTATTTTTGTTTTCAAAGTTTATCTTTTATCTCATGTAACAGTTCAATCATGTCTGAGCTGGAAGAGCTACTCTGCTCAAAGTAGTCAGTCAGAGAACAGCAATCATATATTCCTTTTGCTCTGCCATTCCATAAAGTTGTCTTTAACTGCATGGTCAAAGCAGGGTTGCAGCTATGTCCATATTCTAGGTCATGGGTAGAAAAAAAATCAAGGAGGTTCTATTTCTTTGCTTTGAGATTACCTGGAATTCAAGCATATGACTTGCATTTACAATCCAAAAGCTCAAGCTTAGTTACATGGCTACTCATAGCTGAACACTCATCATCTGAGAGTTAAGGCAAGAGAGCTGGAAGACCATTAAAAAAAAAAAAAAAAGAAGGTGATAGACACCTAAGAGAGTGGGCAAGTAAAACTGACCAGGGAAAACTGTGGCTTCAGATGGCATTTAAGATCCACTTGAGTTTTAGAAATTAGATATTAGGATTAGGAATTTCAAGGGAGACAGGTGACAAAGTTTTTGTTTCTTACTATGCTCAGCTCTACCACCGCTGCTGCTGCTGCTAAGTCGCTTCAGTCGTGTCCAACTCTGTGCAACCCCATAGATGGCAGCCCACCAGGCCCCGCCATCCCTGGGATTCTCCAGGCAAGAACACTGGAGTGGGTTGCCATTTCCTCCTCCAATGCGTGAAAGTGAAAAATGAAAGTGAAGTCGCTCAGTTGTGTCCGACTCTTAGCGACCCCATGGACTGCAGCCTACCAGGCTCCTCTATCCATGGGAGTCTGAGAATTGTATTCAACCAGAGGTGACTGTACTATTAATAATAGTATAAAATGTGAGAGAAGATCAAGGGAATTTTGAATACACGCATGCAAATGACTGATGATTGACCACTTTACAGACAGACCGAATCATAGAAGGCCAAGAATTCACCCAGTGTCATGAGCCTAGAAATGTGTGGAGCCAGGGATTGAACCCAGGCCAACCTGATGACAATCTCTGTCCTAATTACACTGTAGCATAGTGTGTTGCTGCTTTAAACCAGAGCAGAACACAATTGGATGGATCAAATAACATATATCAGAGAAGATGTACAAGTTTACACAATAGTAATAGTATTTGATTTCACAAATTAAGGAGGAAAATTACATTTAAATAGAAAAATAGGTAAGTGATATAAAACAAATAAAATAAACTCCCTAATGCATCTCTGAAGATAAGGCAAATTTATTTCAAAGCAATTATCCTTCAATAAAAATAAATTAATTTTAAAAAGATGTTTTGTTATCATCTAGTGATTAGAGGAGTCCAATCACTTGATTTTGTAAATGAAGAGACTGAGATCTAGAAAATATGAGGGAAAGCCTTAACTACAACAGAGGTCTGGTATCTAGGCTATCATTTTTTCAATTACACCATGCAATTTTAGAGGGCTTAGATATAGTCCTGCCTAATGCCAAGAAGATTGGACTGATGACCACCTGACATTGCCTTCATTCTTTTAAGATACATCCTCTGATTCTGTAGCACCTACCACAAAATTATAGACACGGATATCGTGTAACAGCATTATCTTAAGCCTCTTTCTTTTATGCTTTATGGGGATATAATTGACAAATATTGTATATGTTAATGAGTATAATGAAGTAACCTGATATTCAAATGTATTATGAAATGTTTACCACAATCAAGCTATACTGGCCTCTTCATGACTCTTTCGATCCTTTATCCTTAAGGCTCACAGAAGCTAAGAATTCAATATATTAATTTTTCTGTTTTGAATAAAACTGAGAAAAACTAAGTAAAGGATGATGATTTTAGCTAAGACTTTAATAGAAAAGGCAGCCTTTTTCCTACAATCTCAAAAGTCATTTTCAGCTGAAGAAATGTGAAGATGAGATTAAGAACTGTAACTGGTAGGCAGGGCTTATTGAATTTTTTCTTACACTGCTGAATAATTTCACATTACTTAGGCTGTGTCATTATGTATTTCTATCACAACAGGGGGAGGGAAACATTAAACTAATGAATGCTATACCTCGTTTGTCAAGATCTGAGTCACTGGCATGAAACATCTTTCATTGTAAATGCAATTTGGGAGATTCAACCATAAGTCTCCTGTTTGAAAATACCCGAGTGGTTAGTGCTGAGCCATTTCACTAATACATTGAACATTAAAAATAATTTGACGTATAAGAAAGCTATTTGAGACTAGATGATTAAAAAGGAAGACTAAATGAGAGACTGCATGTTTTATTTGTACAAGCCACAGTTTATCCTTTTGTGAAGAATGGTAGGGCTTTTCTGAAAATGGGTGCTTTTAGAATGTCATATTGTTTAAAATGTTATGAAGAAATCAATCTCCACTTGCTGGACACTTCTTTCAAGATGCTTCTCTTACAGGCATCAAGTGGATGTCCTTCGTTGCAAATGCCTCAGGTCATGAAGGGATCAATAGATGCAGAGACAAAGAGGGACTTCCGTGGTGGCTTGGTGGTTAAGAATCCCCCTGCCACTGCAGGGGATACAGGTTCAATCCTTGATCCGGGAAGATCCCATATGCCACAGAGCATCTAAACCCATGTGCCACAACTACTGGGTCCATGCTCTAGGGCCCACGAGCCACAACTAAGCTGTGTGGTGCAACTACTGAAGCCCAAGTACTTAGAGCCTGTGCTCCACAACTGAAGCCCAAGTACTTAGAGCCTGTGCTCCACAACAAAAGAAAATACCACAATGAGAGCCCTCTGCTTGCTGCAACTAGAGAAAGCCTGTGTGAAGCAATGAAGACCCAGCATCACCACCACAACAAAAGACAGTGAGTACACTAGCTAATCCACATTTGGAGTGTCAAACTACTGAGGCTAGGGAAAAAAATAGGATGGAGAAGGTTAAAAAAAAAAAAAAAACACTGAAAGAAAGAAGAAGCAAGGGACAGACTTCCCCTTTTCCACTTCTGTTTGTGAAATTAGGAGCTTCAACCTCCATCAAGAGGAGAGAAGAGAAATGAACCGTAGGAAGGTGCAGAGGTTTTATAGGTTTTATGAGATGGTCATTTCTGTCAAATATTGTATATGGACTTATGAAGACTAGAATGCATGCCTGAGTGCTGAAACATCATGTACAGACCTTGGAGAAAATGGAGTTGAAACTTGTCTGGACACCTGTTCACAATGGTTGAGTGGCCTGGCTACAATGTCTTGTTCTTGAAGTATAAGTGGAACACAATGCAGGGGAGTACAAGAGTCTTTTATAATAAATATAATCCTGCCACACCTTGAGGTGATCTTGAATGATTCCTACTTCTTGGTATTTATGCCTGTGTGTAATCCCCTCCCCTTCAGAGTGGACTGAACTTGTGACTTGCTTCTAACCAACAGATTATATAAAAAGTGATGGATATCACACCCATGATTAGGTTATATTATATGACAAACTATGGTATTGTTTGTCACAACTATGTGACAATTATGATTATGTTATATAAGATTCTGGTTTTTTGTCTCCTAGTTCTAGAGGCTGGAAGTCCAAAATCAAGGTGGTTACAGGGTTGGTTCCTTCTGAGGGCCATGAGGGCAGGATCTGTTCGAGTCTTCTCTCCTGGACTTGTAGATGTCATCTTTTACCTGGGTCTCTTCATATCATCTTCCCCTATGTGTGTCTCTGTGTCCAAATTTCCCCTTTGCATATGGATACCAATCGTACTGGATTAGGGCCCCACACTAATGACCTCATTTTATCACCTCCATAAAGATTCTACATGCAAATAAGTCTCACATTGTAAGCTACCTGGGGTTAGGACTCCAAAATATATTTTTTTTGACACAATTCAACCTATAATATACAGTAACAGATTCTTCTGTGACTTGCTGGATTCACTGTCAATGTACTTTTATTCAGCTGCTGTTACTTGGTGCAAAAGTTTAATCTGTGATGGGAAATAAAATGAATGTAAGCCATATCAACTTCCCCATCATACTGACATTACTACTAATTCTCAGAACAGAAATCTGCCCACTCACAGAACAGTCTAAAAAGCATCTAAACCCCCCTTCACTTTCAGGTAGTGAATTTATACATGTATGTATGCATGTGTGCTTGTGCACTCAGTCACTCAGGCATGTCTGATTCTTTGTGACCCCATGCACTGTAGCTCACCAGGCTCCTCTAACCATGGGATTCTCCAGGTAAGAATACTGGTGTGAGTTGCCATTTCCCCCTCCAGGGTATCTTCCTGACACAGGGGTTGAATCTGCATCTCCTGTGTCTCCTGCATTGCAGGCAGACTCTCTACTACTGTGCCACCTAGGAAGCCCCATGTATATATGTACATATATATGTGTGTGTATATATATATGTGTATATATATGTGTATATATATATGCATATAGCTATATAAAAGCATATATTTCTGCTTTATTGACTATCCAAAAGCCTTTGACTGTGTGGATCACAATAAACTGTGGAAAATTATGAAAGAGACAGGAATACCAGACCACCTGACCTGCTTCTTGAGAAACTTCTATGCATGTCAGGAAGCGACGGTTAGAACTGGACATGGAACAACAGACTGGTTCCAAATAGGAAAAGGAGTACATCAAGGCTGTATATTGTCACCCTGCTTATTTAACTTATATGCAGATTACATCATGAGAAATGCTGGGCTGGAGGAAGCACAAGCTGGAATCAAGATAGCGGGGAGAAATATCAATAACCTCAGATATGCACCACCCTTATGAAAGAAAGTGAAGAAGAACTAAAGAGCCTCTTGATGAAAGTGAAAGAGGAGAGTGAAAATGTTGGCTTAAGCTCAACATTCAGAAAACGAAGATCATGGCATCCAGTCCCATCACTTCATGAGAAATAGATGGGGAAACAGTGGAAACACTGGATGACTTTATTTTTCTGGGCTCCAAAATCACTGCAGATGGTGATTGCAGCCAGGAAATTAAAAGACGCTTACTCCTTGGAAGGAAAGTTATGACCAACCTAGATAGCATATTAAAAAGCAGAGATATTACTTTGTCAACAAAGGTCCGTCTAGTCAAGGCTACGGTTTTTCCAGTGGTCATGTATGGATGTGAGAGTTGGAATGTGAAGAAGGCTGAGTGCCGAAGAATTGATGCTTTTGAACTGTGGTGTTGGAGAAGACTCTTGAGAGTCCCTTGGACTGCAAGGAGATCCAACCAGTCCATTCTGAAGGAGATCAGCCCTGGGATTTCTTTGGAAGGAATGATGCTAAAGCTGAAACTCCAGTACTTTGGCCACCTCATGAAGAGTTGACTCATTGGAAAAGACTCTGATGCTGGGAGGGATTGGGGGCAGGAGGAGAAGGGGACAACAGAGGATGAGATGGTTGGATGGCATCACTGACTCGATGGACGTGAGTCTGAGTGAACTCCGGGAGATGGTGATGGACAGGGAGGCCTGGCATGTTGCGATTCATGGGGTCGCAAAGAGTCAGACACGACTGGGTGACTGATCTGATCTGATCTGATAGATAACTTCCTCTCTTTCTAATCAATAAATACATTATTGTTGTTTATTATCTAAGAATGCAGGACTAGTTAGAAGTGTTGAATCTGTAGCCAACCTCCTGGTTTCAGTCTTAGCTGTGGAACTTATGGTATAGTCTTAAGTAAGTTATTTCATGTCTCTGTATCTCAATGGTGCCATGGTAGTTATACCTGGCATGTATCTTCATACTAATTATGCCTTGAAGAATCATTACTAAATTAACTAAAGAACTAAATTAAACAAAATTGGTGGAAAGTAAGATTACTTATGCGATTTTTATGTCTGTTTCTGGAACAAAGCACTTCATTTCTTTTAAACTCACCTGTATATTAAACACATTTTCATTAAACCCTATCCAGGATTTCTGTGTTTGCAGGAAAATGCGGCATATCAGCACCAGCTTTCCAGATTTGGGGAAGGAATCTAGGACAGTTTGCAAATTGTAGTCTAAGTTTGATTATATCAAGTCACAAGGGATGCTTCTTAAAAAGACTGACTACAGTGCACCCTAGAGCAGACTGACTAGAATAAAACTTAGGAACATGGTGCCTAGAAATCTGCATTTAAAACTAAAGCATGATACTTGTGGACATTAAAATCTAATAGTCAACTTTTTTATTGGAATTTATATGTTTTTATTTTTATTTGTTAAAGTATAGTTGAATTACAATGTTGTATTATTTACCTCTGTAGTGCAAAGTGACTCAGTTATATATAAATATATATATACATACATATATATATATGTATATATATATATACACACACACATATATATATACATATATATTCATTTTTATATACTTTTCCATTTTTATATCTTTTCCTGGGATAGTTTATCCCAGGATATTAAACATAGTTCCCCGTGCTATAGTATTGGAATTTATTGTTTATCTGTTCTCTATGTAGCAGTTTGCATCTGCTTTTTGAACTGTGGTATTGGAGAAAACTCTTGAGAGTCCCTTGGACTGCAAGGAGATCCAACCAGTCCATTCTGAAGGAGATCAGCCCTGGGATTTCTTTGGAAGGAATGATGCTAAAGCTGAAACTCCAGTACTTTGGCCACCTCATGCAAAGAGTTGACTCATTGGAAAAGACTCTGATGCTGGGAGGGATTGGGGGCAGGAGGAGAAGGGGACGACAGAGGATGAGATGGTTGGATAGCATCACTGACTCGATGGATATGAGTCTGAGTGAACTCCGGGAGTTGGTGATGACCAGGGAGGCCTGGCATGCTGCGATTCATGGGGTCGCAAAGAGTTGGACACGAATGAGTGACTGATCTGATCTGATCTGAACCCCAGTCTCCCAATACACCTTTTTAATAGTCACCTAGATCACCACCTTAATGCTCCATAACAGAAAAGACAACCAAAACCTAAAGAGAAGAATACCAATAATATAGATTCCCTTACTTGATTCTTCATATAAATAAATTCTCAGTCTCACAAAGGTAAGGGGAAATCCTGCAAATGCTAGAATAGTTGTGCTTTCCCCCTAAATTTCAGAGGATTGTTGACTATCTGATTGTTTGCCTTAATAATTGGTTCCTAAGTGTTGGAGTGCTTGTTGTGTGCACTTGCTAGCAGAGCAAATTGAAGCAGCACAGAGAGAAATTGGACTATAAATCTGGTCTGGTTTAAGTGAAGGAAAAAATTGAATTTTTCACTTTCAGCTTACTGAAGGCTGTAGTGACACTATATTCCATCTGTTTGAAAAACCTTCTTACACCAATTAAATGTCGCATATTTTAATTTTGCTTCTAATAAGTTTAGAACTGTGTAATTCAAAAAAATTTTTTTTCAGGAGACATTCTATACCACATTACAGTTTAGTACCTAACACAGTGAGTTCAGTGGTTGTCAAGGGACTATTCAATTCATGTTTGAACCATCAAAGCTATACCTTCAGTGGACAGAGTTAAGGTTAAGAGGTGTAATCAGGCAGCTGGAAAATGTCCTTCAGAATGTAAGAAGATGATAACAGCGTTGACTGTAGAGGCACATCACTAATGAATATTTTTTTTTTCTCAGTTGACAAATTAAAGCAAAAGTATGCTTATTCAAGCTAGCTAATTTTGAACTCTGGCAAAGAACATCAACATCTTGTTACTCATGATTCTTTGAGGAAGTGGTGTCTTTATCAAAGGAGGGAAGATTCCTCCTGCACAGATAACAGCTGACAACAGTGATGTGACCAAGAAAAAGAGGTCAAGAAACATCTCCAAGGGGACTGGGGGACATACAGGATCCAATGATACTACTCACAGAAGGAACACTACTACTGCTAAATTCTAAGTCACTTCAATCGTGTCCGACTCTGTGCGACCCCATAGACGGCAGCCCACCAGGCTCCCCCGTCTCTGGGATTCTCCAGGCAAGAACACTGGAGTGGTTTGTCATTTCCTTCTCCAATGCATGAAAGTGAAAAGTGAAAGTAAAGTCGCTCAGTCGTGTCCGACCCTTAGCGACCCCATGGACTGTGGCCTACCAGGCTCCTCCGTCCATGGGATTTTCCAGACAAGAGTACTGGAGTGGGTTGTCATTGCCTTCTCCGCACAGAAGGCACAAGCCACCTGTCAAAAAATCTTGCCCCATCTTCATCTCAGTTAGAGACGTCTTATATAAACTCCCGATCTTTCCAAGTATTCTGAACTGATCACATGACATGCCTTTCCACTTACTAAGTACTAGGAAATAACAAAATTCACAAACACAAACACACATACATATATACACACACCTACACATACACATACACATTCCTAAATGTTTACTGGGAGTCTAGGTGAATGAAATAACACTATCCTAAATGTAGCATCCCTCTGCAGGACCAGTCCTCAGGACTACTTGATGTCTGCTTTTAGACTACAAAGCTTTTCACAGAAAATTAGCCAGATATGTCAGAACTGAAACCAGCTTTGCAAAAGTTTAATCTATTTTAAGGAAAAGGGTAGAGTTGGAAGAAATGTTATATTTAGGAAAAACAGTAATTATATTAAGTAGTGGTAAAGTTAAGGACTAGCACGTACATATGGAGTTGACATGAGGTATGTGGGTTCTTTCAATACTGCTTTAGATCATAACCTATTAGGTCAGTAGTATTTGTTAATGAGCATTTTAATAAAGAAGTGTTTGGATATTTTCTACAAAGTATAAAGAATAAATAAGTTAAAAATATACCAAATATATATAATACATTTTACCTGTTCATTAAATATCTAGGGAAAAAGAGGTGCAAAAATGATAAAATTTTCTGCTTAGCAACATATTTGTATTAATAATCACTGCCTAGATCCCCAGATTTTCATCCCAGTGCCTCCATTATACTGTGTTTTTGGCTCTCTCATTCAATTTATTTTTGCCTGTGAAGAGATTAGTTATTTAGAGTTTGAAGCCAATACTAAGGCACTCTCATCTATCATAGAATACAACCTAAATATAGTCTATTTATGAACAAAAGAAATGGAAAGGATACAAATTGGAAAGGAACAAGTTAAACTGACTTTAATGAAAGATGACATGGTCTTATATATACAAAATCCCCAAGACTCTAAAAATAAATAGACTCAATAAAGTTGCAGGACACAAAAAAAATATAAAAATTATTATTGTTTCTATACACTAAAAATAAACTATCTGAACAAGAAATTAAGAAAACAATTATATTTACAATAGCATCAAAAAGAATGAGTTACATAAGAAGTTTAACTGAGATGAAAAATGTGTACAATGAAACTAGACATCACCGATGAAAGAAAATAAAGAAGACACAAATAAGTGGAAAGACTCTTGTGTTCATGGATTGGAAGAATATTATTAAAATGTCAATAGTATGCAAAGTCATCTACAAATCTAATGTAATCTCTCTCAAAATTCAAATGGCATATTTCTCTGAAATAATAAAGCAATCATAAAATTTGTGTGGGGCCACAAAAGACCCAAATAGCCAAAGCAATTTTGAAAAGGGAGAACAAAGCAGGAGACCTCATACTTATGATTAATAAGTATATTACAAAATATAGTAATCAAAACGGTATGGCACATGCATAAAAACAGACAAACCAATAGAAGAGACTAGAAAGATGGAAAATAACACACACATATGAGGCCAATTAATCTATGCCAAAGGTGTCAAGAATACACAATGGAGAAACAATAATCTTCTCAATAGATAGTGTTGGGAAAACTGCATATTCACATGCCAAAGAATGAAACTGAACTCCTCTCTTACAACATCCATAGAAATCAATTTTAAATGGATATAAGACCTGAAACTGTAATATTTCTAAAGAAAACAGAGGGGAAATTACTAGAACTAATCAATGATTATAGTAAAGTTGCAGGATATCAACACACAGAAATCCCTTGCATTCCTATACACTAATAATGAGAAAACTGAAAGAGAAATTAAGGAAACAATTCCATTCACCATTGCAATGGAAAGAATAAAATACTTAGGAATATATCTACCTAAAGAAACTAAAGACCTATATATAGAAAACTATAAAACACTGGTGAAAGAAATCAAAGAGGACACTAATAGATGCAGAAATATACCATGTTCATGGATTGGAAGAATCAATATAGTGAAAATGAGTATACTACCCAAAGCAATTTATAGATTCAATGCAATCCCTATCAAGCTACCAACGGTATTCTTCACAGAGCTAGAACAAATAATTTCACAATTTGTATGGAAATACAAAAAACCTCGAATAGCCAAAGCTGTCTTGAGAAAGAAGAATGGAACTGGAGGAATGAACCTACCTGACTTCAGGCTCTATTACAAAGCCACAGTTATCAAGACAGTATGGTACTGGCACAAAGACAGAAATATTGATCAATGGAACAAAATAGAAGGCCCAGAGATAAATCCACACACATATGGACACCTTATCTTTGACAAAGGAGGCAAGAATATACAATGGATTAAAGACAATCTCTTTAACAAGTGGTGCTGGGAAAACTGGTCAACCACTTGTAAAAGAATGAAACTAGAACACTTTCTAACACCGTACACAAAAATAAGCTCAAAATGGATTAAAGATCTAAACATAAGACCAGAAACTATAAAACTCCTAGAGGAGAACATAGGCAAAACACTCTCCGACATACATCACAGCAGGATCCTCTATGACCCACCTCCAAGAATATTGGAAATAAAAGCAAAATTAAACAAATGGGACCTAATTAAACTTAAAAGCTTCTGCACAACAAAGGAAACTATTAGCAAGGCGAAAAGGCAGCCTTCAGAATGGGAGAAAATAATAGCAAATGAAGCAACTGACAAACAACTAATCTCAAAAATATACAAGCAAATC
Organism: Bos grunniens; assembly: GCF_055505025.1. NCBI lineage: Eukaryota > Metazoa > Chordata > Mammalia > Artiodactyla > Bovidae > Bos > Bos grunniens. The sequence continues at coordinate 116,087,139 of NC_141194.1, read as the reverse complement.
CTGCAGCTCAACTCCAGAAAAATAAATGACCCAATCAAAAAATGGGCCAAAGAACTAAATAGACATTTCTCCAAAGAAGACATACAGAGGGCTAACAAACACATGAAAAGATGCTCAACATCACTCATTATCAGAGAAATGCAAATCAAAACCACTGTGAGGTACCATTTCACGCCAATCAGAATGGCTGCAATCCATAAGTCTACAAGCAATAAATGCTGGAGAGGGTGTGGAGAAAAGGGAACTCTCTTACACTGTTGGTGGGAATGCAAACTAGTACAGCCACTACGGAGAACAGTGTGGAGATTCCTTTAAAAACTGGAAATAGAACTGCCTTATGATCCAGCAATCCCACTGCTGGGCATACACACTGAGGAAACCAGAAGGGAAAGAGACACATGTACCCCAATGTTCATTGCAGCACTGTTTATAATAGCCAGGACATGGAAGCAACCTAGATGTCCATCAGCAGATGAATGGATAAGAAAGCTGTGGTACATATACACAATGGAGTATTACTCAGCCATTAAAAAGAATACATTTGAATCAGTTCTAATGAGGTGGATGAAACTGGAGCCTATTGTACAGAGTGAAGTAAGCCAGAAAGAAAAACCCCAATACAGTATACTAACGCATATATATGGAATTTAGAAAGATGGTAACAATAACCCTGTGTACGAGACAGCAAAAGAGACACCGAAGTATAGATCAGTCTTATGGACTCTGTGGGAGAGGGAGAGGGTGGGGAGATTTGGGAGAATAGCATTGAAACATGTATAATATCATGTATGAAACGAGTCACCAGTCCAGGTTCGATGCACAGTACTGGATGCTTGGGGCTGGTGCACTGGGACGACCCAGAGGGAGGGTAGGGGAGGGAGGAGGGAGGAGGGTTCAGGATGGGGAATGTGGGTATACCTGTGGCGGATTCATTTCAATATTTTGCAAAACTAATACAATATTGTAAAGTTTAAAAATAAAATAAAATTTAAAGGAAAAAAAAGGCTGAATATTTTATCTGTTAAAAAAAAAAAAAAAAAGAAAGAAAACAGAGGGGAATATTCCTTGACATTGGTCTTAGCAATATATATATATAACATCAAAATCACAGGCAACAAAAGCAAAAATAAACAAATGGGCCTACATTAAGCTAAAAATATTCTGCACAGCAAGAAACGTTCAACAAAATGAAAAGGCAACATATTGAATGGGAGAATATATTTGCAAACATTAATCTGATGAGGGTTAAGTATCCAAAATATATTAAAAATTCATATAGTTCAATAGCAAAATTTATATATTATATTTAAAAATGGGCAAAGAGATGGAGGAGATTAAGATGGTGGAATGTGAAAATGCTGGATTCACCTCCCCTCATGAACACATAAAAGATAAATCTAAATGGGGAGGAGTCCTCACTGAAAACAAACCGGAGTCTAGAAGAAAGATAAACTTATACAACCAAGACTGTAAAGGAAGGTCTACATGGAGTTGGATAGGAACCATTTAAATAAGCTAGTATGAATATTAAATGAGAAAAATTATAAAATCAACTATACAAAAAGCAGTGAAGGGATAAACATGAAGATGTAAAATATGACAGTGAAAACAAAAAATGTGGAAGAGGGGGGTAAAAAATGTAGCTCTTTTAGAATGTGTTTAAACTTAAATAACTACCAAATGTGTTTGAAATTAAATGACTACCAGTTTAAAACAAGTAGATAGAGTTATATGTCAGCATATACAAATACCATGGTAACCACAAACCAAACCCTACAATAAACAAAAACTAAGCACAGAAAGGAACATAAACATATCACTAAAGAAAATCAACAAATCACAAAGGAAGAAATCGAAAGGAAAAGAAAAAGACGAAGCAAAACTATACAAACAACCAGATAACAAGTAACAAACTGGCAATAAGTCAGTTCAGTTCAGTTCAGTCACCCAGTCATGTCCCACTCTTTGCGACCCCATGAATCGCAGCATGCCCGGTCTCCCTGTCCATCACCAACTCCTGGAGTTCACTCAGACTCACGTCCATCGAGTCAGTGATGCCATCCAGCCATCTCATCCTCTGTTGTCCCCTTCTCCTCCTGTCCCCAATCCCTCCCAGCATCAGAGTCTTTTCCTTTTTTTTTTTATAGTTATACAATAAGTGGGGTGGGGAAGTGGCTTATAGGGGCTGTCAAGGACTCTAATTTTCCATGAAATCCAAAGCTCCAAGAACAGTTCACCTCAAATAAAAACTTCTTCCTTCATTTCAGCAGATACTCCCATCCATAAACCTAGAATTTAGTAAGAGTAGGTACACATGTACACCCATGGTTGATCCATGTCAATGTATGGCAAAAACCTCCGCAGTATTGTAAAGTAATTAACCTCCAATTAAAATAAATAAATTAAAAACAAAAAGAGTAGGGAAAGAATACAATTTTTACAAACCTCTTTCTTTGATGAGATTTCCAGTTTCCTTTCCTGTTGTCTCTTGAAACACAGCCCCTCCAAGTCTTAAAAACAGGAATTGTATGTTCAAGGGATAAACTGACAATTTAGAACTTCTGTTGTTATTATAAAAATAATAGAGTCTTTTTCCAATGAGTCAACTCTTCCCATGAGGTGGCCAAAGTACTGGAGTTTCAGCTTTAGCATAATTCCTTCCAAAGAAATTCCAGGGCTGATCTTCAGAATGGACTGGTTGGATCGCCTTGACGTCCAAGGGACTCTCAAGAGTCTTCTCCAACACCACAGTTCAAAAGCATCAATTCTTTGGCACTCAGCCTTCTTCACAGTTCAACTCTCACATCCATACAAGACCACAGGAAAACCCATAGCCTTGACTAGACGGACCTTTGTAGGCAAAGTAATGTCTCTGCTTTTGAATATGCTATCTAGGATGGTCATAACTTTTCTTCCAAGGAGTAAGCGTCTTTTAATTTCATGGCTGTAGTCACCATCTGCAGTGATTTTGCAGCCCCCAAAAATAAAGTCATCCAGTGTTTCCACTGTTTCCCCATCTATTTCCCATGAAGTGATGGGACCAAATGCCATGATCTTCATTTTCTGAATGTGGAGGTTTAACCCAACTTTTTCACTCTCCTCCTTCACTTTCATCAAGAGGCTTTTTAGTTCTTCTGCACTTTCTGCCATAAGGGTGGTGTCATCTTCATATCTGAGATTCTTGATATTCCTCCCTGCAAACTTGATTCCAGCTTGTGCTTCTTCCAGTCCAGCGTTTCTCATGATGTACTCTGCATACAAGTTAAGTAAGCAGGGTGACAATATACAACCTTGACGTACTCCTTTTCCTATTTGGAACCAGTCTGCTGTTCCATGTCCAGTTCTAACTGTTGCTTCCTGAAATGCATACAGATTTCTCAAGAGGCATGTCAGGTGGTCTGGTATTCCCATCTCTTTCAGAATTTCCCACAGTGTATTGTGATCCACAGAGTCAAAGGCTTTGGCATAGTCAATAAAGCAGAAATAGATGTTTCTCTGGAATTCTCTTGCTTTTTCCATGATGCAGCGGATGTTGGCAATTTGATCTCTGGTTCCTCTGCCTTTTCTAAAATCAGCTTGAACATATGGAAGTTCATGGTTCACGTATTACTGAAGCCTGGCTTGGAGAATTTTGAGCATTACTTTACTAGCATGTGAGATGAGTGCAATTGTGTGGTAGTTTGAGCATTCTTTTCCATTGCCTTTCTTTGAGATTGGAATGAAAACTGACCTTTTCCAGTCCTGTGGCCACTGCTGAGTTTTCCAAATTTGCTAGCATATCGAGTGCAGCACTTTCACAGCATCATCTTTAAGGATTTGGAATACCTCAACTAGAATTCCATCACCTCCACTAGCTTTGTTCATAGTGATGCTTTCTAAGGCCCACTTGACATCACATTCCAGGATATCTGGCTCTAGGTGAGTGATCACATCATCGTGATTATCTTGGTCATGAAGATCTTTTTTGTATAGTTCTGTGTATTATTGCCACCTCTTCTTAGTATCTTCTGCTTTTGTTAGGTCCATACCATTTCTGTCCTTTATCGAGCTCATCTTTGCATGAAATGTTCCCTTTGTATCTCTAATTTTCTTGAAGAGATCTCTAGTCTTTCCCATTCTGTTGTTTTCCTCTATTTCTTTGCATTGATCCTTGAAGGCTTTCTTTTCTCTTCTTGCTATTCTTTGGAACTCTGCATTCAGATGCTTATATCTTTCCTTTTCTCCTTTGCTTTTTGCTTCTCTTCTTTTACAGCTATTTGTAAGGCCTCCCCAGACATACCTTTAAATAATCACTTTAAATGTCAATGGACTAAATGCTCCAATCAGAAGACACAGGGTGGCTGATTGAATTAAAAACAAGACCTATCTATATACTGCTTACCAAGGCTCACTTTAGTGCAAAAGTCAGACTGAAAGTGAAAGTACAGAAAAAGACACTTCTTGCAAATGAAGAAAACTGGGTTTCCGTAGTGGCTCAGACAGTAAAGATTCTGCCTGCAGTGAGAACACCCAGGTTTGATTCCTGAGCTAAAAAGATCCCCTGGAGAGGGAATGGCTATCCCCTCCAGTATTCTTGCTTGGAGAATTCCCCTGACAGAGAAGACTGGTGGGCTACAGTCCATAGCATCACAAAGAGTCAGACACAACTTACACAAGTTAGCAATACACATATAAGACAAAACAGACTTTAAAACAGTTTATAACAAAAGACAAAGAAAGGCATTATACAATGATAAAAGGTCAATAGAAGAGAAGATATAACATTTATTAACTTATATGTACCTTATATAGAAGCACCTAAATATATAAAGCAAATGATACCAGATATAAAGGGAGAAATTGACCATACTACAAAAGCATTAAGGAAGGGGACTTGAACACCCCACTTACATCAATGGACTGAAAACTCAGCAGTGGGCACAGGGCTGGAAAAAGTCAGTTTTCATTCAAATTCCAAAGAAAGGCAATACCAAAGAATGCTCAAACTACTGCAAAATTGCACTCATCTCACACACTACCAAAGTAATGCTCAAAATTCTCCAACCAGGCTTCAACAATATGTGAACCATGAACTTCCAGATGTTCAAGCTGGATTTAGAAAAGGCAGAGGAACCACAGATCAAATTGCCAACGTTCGTTGGATCATAGAAAAAGCAAGAGAGTTCCAGAAAAACATCTATTTATGCCTTATTTACTACACCAAAGCCTTTGACTGTGTGGAACACAATAAACTGTGGAAAACTCTGAAAGAGATGGGAATACCAGACCACCTGACCTGCCTCTTGAGAAATCTGTATGCAGGTCAGGAAGCAACAGTTAGAAGTGGACATGGAACAACAGACTGGTTCCAAATAGGAAAAGGGGTACGTCAAGGCTGTATATTGTCACCCTGCTTATTTAACTTATATGCAGAGTACATCATGAGAAATGCTGGACTGGAAGAAGCACAAGCTGGAATCAAGATTTCCAGGAGAACTATCAATAACCTCAGATATGCAGATGACAATACCCTTATGGCAGAAAGTGAAGAAGAGCTAAAGAGACTCTTGATGAAAGTGAAGAGTGAAAAGTTGGCTTAAAGCTCAATATTCAGAAAAAAAAATATATGTATATATGTATGTATATGTGTGTGTGTGTATATATATATATATATATATATATATATATATATAATGGCTTATGGTCCCATCACTTCAAGGCAAATAGATGGAGAAACAGTGGAAACAGTGTCAGACTTTTTATTTTTGGAGCTCCAAAACCACTGCAGATGGTGACTGCAGCCATGAAATTAAAAGACGCTTACCCCTTGGAAGAAAAATTTTGACCAACCTAGACAGCATATTACAAAACAGATACATCACTTTGCCAACAAAGGTCCATCTAGTCAAGGCTATGGTTTTTCCAGTAGTCATGTATGGATGTAAGAGTTGGACTATAAAGAAAGCTGAGCACCGAAGCTGAACTTTTGAACTGTGGTGTTGGAGAAGACTCTTCGGAGTCATTTGGACTGCAAGGAAATCTAACCAGTCCATCCTAAAGGAAATAAGTCCTGAATATTCATTGGAAAGACTGATGATGAGGCTGAAACTCCAATACATTGGCCACGTGATGCAAAGATCTGACTCATTTGAAAAGACCCTGATGCTGGGAAAGATTGAGGGTGGGAGGAGAAGGAGATGACAAAGGATGAGATGGTTGGATGGCATCAGAGACTCAATGGACATGAATTGAGTAAGCTCCAGGAGTTGGTGATGGACAGGGAGGCTTGGTGTGTTGCATTCCATGGGGGTTGCAAAGAGTCAGACATGACTGAGTGACTGAACTGAACTGAACTACATCAATGGACAGATCATCCCAACAGAAAGGCAATAAGAAAATAGTGCACTTTAGTGACACATTAAATCATCGGACTTAATACATACATACAACTTATTCCATCCCAAAATAGCATAATACATATTATTTTCAAGTGAACATGGAATATTGTTCAGAATAGATCAGTGCTAGAACAGAAAACAAATTTAACAAATTAATCAGAATAGAAACCATATCAAGCATTTTTTTCAAACCACAGTAATATAAAACTAGGAATCAATTACAGGAAGAAAAGTGGGAAAAACACAAACATGTGAAAACTAAGCAACATGCTACCAAAAACCAATGCATCAAGGAAGAAATCAAAGAGGAAATAAGAAAATACCTCAACACAAATGAAAATTAAAACCTACCTTTATACAATATCTATTTGTGTTAGTCGCTCAGTCGTGCCTGACTTTTTGTGACCCAGTGGACTGTAGCCCACCAGGCTCCTTTATCCATGGGATTCTTCAGGTAGTATCTATGGGACATAGCAAAAGCAGTTCTAAGAGGGAGGTTTATATTGATACAGGCCTACCTCAAAAAAACTAGAAAAATCTCAAATAAATAACCTAACTTGTCATTAAAAGAATTAGAAAAAAGGAAGTAACAAAGCCCAAAGTTAGGAGAAGGAAGGAAATGACAGGGGAAATATATAAAATTGACACACGAAAAACTAATAGGATAAATGAAACCAAGAGTTATTAAAAAAAATAAACAAAACTGATATGACTTTAGCCAGGATCATAAAAAAAGCAAGGACCCAAATAAAATAATAAATAAAAGGAGAGAAATTACAACTCATATTAAGAGATACAAAAACATCTTAAAATAATACTGTAGTTTTACGCTAAGAAATTGGACAATCTAGAAGAAACAGATAAATTTCTAGAAACATACAATCTTCCAAAGCTGAATAAGTAAGAAATAGACAATCTACAGACCAATCATGAACTGACCAATCATGAATAGTGAAATTAAACTAGTAATATAAGAAAACTCCCAGCAAACAGAAGTTCAGGACTGGTAGGTGTCACAGGGTGAATTCTACCAAACATATCTAGTCCAAATAAAGTGAAGAGGAAAGAATACTCTTAAATTCATACAAGGCCACCATTGCCCTGATGCCAAAACCAGAAAATTACAGGGCTATATTTTGGATGAACTGTTGTTGATTTGTGTCTGGAACTGGTGGGACTGTAGCCCACCAGGCTCCTCTGTCCATGGGATTTCCCAGGCATGAATACTGAAGTGAGTTCCCATTTCCTTCTTCAGGGGATCTTCATGAAACATATTTCAGATGAATACAGGCACAAAAGTCCTAAATAAAATATTGGCAAACAGAATTCAAGAATATATAAAAGGATCATAAACCATATCAGATGGGATTTATTTCAGGGATAAATACAAGGATAGTTGCAAGGATAGTTCAATATCCATAAATCAATCAATATGATACACCACATTAACATAAAGAATTATAAAAATCACATGATCATCTTGAGAGATGCAGAGAAAGCATTTGACAAAATTTAACATCCATTCATGATAAAAACTCTCATCAAAGTCAGTATAGAGGGAACATATCTGAAATTATGGGGCTTACAAAGCTAAGAGTGTGGGTAGATAACTGGGGATAATGAAAGAAGTCATGTTTTGGAGGTGGAGCCATCACTCATGATGACAATGGCCAGAGTATAACCATAGGAGTATTAGCTGTAGTGGAATGGAAAAATATCATTGGAATGCAAAATGCTGAGGAACTGAGGTTATGGATCTTTGGGTTGTGTCACCCACCACAAATGCTTAAGTCATGGCAGATTGTAACAGGAATGGCAGAGGAGGGAGAGGCAGTGAATCAAGAGCCCAGGCTTCCAATAATGAAGAAAATTTGTGCAAGATGTTGATAATGATTAGAGAAGTGATAACTAGAATTATACCCTGATAGCATGGGCTACAAGTATATTGGGAATTTTTTTATTGCAGGGGGAATTAAATAGAACCTTCCAGTGTCAGGAGATGCAGAGTTTCTGGTGTCTGTGGAAGAACAAATAGGAAAGGGAGAGAAAAATGTTAAGGGTGACATTAGAAAAGACATGTGTCAAGCTAAGACTTTTGTCACATTTGAGTGCAGAGTGACAAGACAGGTATGACCTTGGCTAGCACCCCTGGGGCCTTAGGATACACCAGGATTAAGACGAGAAAAACATTAAATAAAATACAGTTGAGGAGTTTCAAGGGTGCGTTTTGACTTGGCAAAGTGGAAATAGAGACTGTAAAGGGTTTTAATGTGGCTGATATTATGATATTTCTCAGTTGGCATGATAAGGTTTATAACTAATGAACAATAATACTTATCTGCTGAGTGGTAGCCATGGTGTTAAGAAGAGCAGTGAAGGGAGCCTTCCTGGAAAACAGGATGAACAAACATCTCTAATCCTCATGGAGAAGAGCTTCCTATATAAGCAGTAACTCTACTTCAGACACAAACACACAGATGAGGTGGCAGAGCCAGAGCAGCTCCTTGTACAAACACAAAGGACCAGGGTAGATGGGGCTCAGGCTGCTGCCTGAGTCTGGGGCCGGCACCGTCCCAAAGTGAGCCCAGACTCAGGGGGGTGCCAGCCCTCTGCCTGGGGCAGCCACTCTGGGGCCTGGATTTGAGCATGTCTGAGGGAAGATCTGGGCTCATGAAAGCATGGCTAGAGGAAAAGAAATAGCTATTATGAGGTCTCAGAAAAAAGAAAGCAAGTCTGATAATTTCCTTCTTTTGGTTCCCTCCCTGTTTCCAGAATCCATGCAGACCCCTGTTCACAATCATTCTAGGCTCCTAGAGTCACATCTAGTCAAGCCTGGGAACTGTCAATGCCTCCTTCCACCTACTCACTGCATGCTCTGCCTGCAACCATTGCAGAGTGGTGGGTAGTCTGGAGTTCCACATGAAGAGGCCTCCCAGCCAGGAAGGCTCTTCATCTCCAGCCTCAAGTGAGCTGAGAGCTGCAAGGCCCCAGGGAGCTGTGGACAGACTCCTCCCTGGAAAGGCCCCTCTGCTGTGAACAAAGTTGTGTCTCAGGAGAGAGAGAGAGCACCTCCACCTTCCATACCCAGGAAAGTGAAAGTGAAGTAGCTTAGTCGTGTTCAACTCTTTGCGACCCCATGGATTGTAGCCTACTAGGCTCTTCCCTCCATGGGATTCTCCAGGCAAGAATACTGGAGTGGGTTGCCATTTCCTTCTCCAGGGGATCTTCCCAGCTCAGGGATCTAACCCACATCTCCCGCATTGCAGGCAGACGCTTTAACCTCTGAGCCATACCCAGGAAGCCTGCTACAACTCCAGCCCTGGTTACAGCACAGAGGCCCTCTCCAGGGAAGATGGAGAGGGCGGGATCCTAAAGAGACACCGCATGTTCACCAAGGATAGAAAACTCTGCATCTCACCTTTATAATATTGTAAATATATAGACAAAATGATATGGGAATAAAGAACCACTACAGTAATGTGATCAAAGTGGCATGTCATCATTGAAAGGGCTCTGAAAAGGGCTCACAGTGAGGACATAATTATTCTCACACCATTATAGACATAAAACTTAAAATATATATATACTTATTTATTTTAATTGGAGGCTAATTACTTTACAATATTGTAGTGGTTTTTGCCATACATTGACATAAATCAGGCATGGGTGTAGAGGTGTCCCACAACCTGAAACCCCTTCCTGCCTCCCTCCCCATCAGACCCCTCAGGTGGTCCCAGTGCAATGGCTTTGAGTGCCATGTTTCATGCATTGAACTTAGACTGGTGATCTATATCACATATGGTAATATACATGTTCCAATGCTATTCTCTCAAATCATCACACTCTCACGTTCTACCACAGAGTCCAAAAGTCTGTTCTTTATATCTGTGTCTCTTTTGCTGTCTCGCGTATAGGGTCATCATTAAGTTCAGTTCAGTTCAGTTGCTCAGTATGTCCGACTCTTTGTGTCCCCACAAATCGCAGCATGCCAGGCCTCTGTGTCCGTCACCATCTCCGGGAGATCACTCAGACTCACGTCCATCCAGTCAGTGATGCCATCCAGCCATCTCATCCTCTGTCGTCCCCTTCTCCTCCTGCCCCCAATCCCTCCCAGCATCAGAGTCTTTTCCAATGAGTCAACTCTTTGCATGAGGTGGCCAAAGTACTGGAGTTTCAGCTTTAGCATAATTCCTTCCAAAGAAATTCCAGGGCTGATCTTCAGAATGGACTGGTTGGATCGCCTTGACGTCCAAGGGACTCTCAAGAGTCTTCTCCAACACCACAGTTCAAAAGCATCAATTCTTTGGCACTCAGCCTTCTTCACAGTCCAACTCTCACATCCATACATGACCACTGGAAAAACCATAGCCTTGACTAGACGGACCTTTGTAGGCAAAGTAATGTCTCTGCTTTTGAATATGCTATCTAGGATGGTCATAACTTTTCTTCCAAGGAGTAAGCGTCTTTTAATTTCATGGCTGCAGTCACCATCTGCAGTGATTTTAGAGCCCCCCAAAATAAAGTCTGACAGTGTTTCCACTGTTTCCCCATCTATTTCCCGTGAAGTGATGGGACCAGATGCCATGATCTTCGTTTTCTGTATGTTGAGCTTTAAGCCAACTTTTTCATTCTCCACTTTCATTTCATCAAGAGGCTATTTAGTTCCTCTTCACTTACTGCCATAAGGGTGGTGTCATCTGCATATCTGAGATTCTTGATATTCCTCCCTGCAAACTTGATTCCAGCTTGTGCTTCTTCCAGTCCAGCGTTTCTCATGATGTACTCTGTATATAAGTTTAATAAGCAGGGTGACAATATACAGCCTTGACGAACTCCTTTTCCTATTTGGAACCAGTCTGTTGTTCCATGTCCAGCTCTAACTGTTGCTTCCTGACCTGCATACAGATTTCTCAAGAGGCATGTCAGGTAGTCTGGTATTCCCATCTCTTTTAGAATTTTCCACAGTTTATTATGATCCACAGAGTCAAAGGCTTTGGCATAGTTAATAAAGCAGAAATAGGTGTTTTTCTGGAACTCTCTTGCTTTTTCCATTATCCAGCGGATGTTGGCAATTTGATCTCTGGTTCCTCTGCCTTTTCTAAAACCAGCTTGAACATCTGGAAGTTCACAGTTCACATATTACTGAAGCCTGACTTGGAGAATTTTGAGCATTACTTTACTAGCATGTGAGATGAGTGCAATTGTGCAGTAGTCTAAGCATTCTTTGGCTTTGCCTTTCTTTGGGATTGGAATGAAAACTGACCTTTTCTGTTCCTGTGGCCACTGTTGAGTTTTCCAAATTTGCTGGCATATTGAGTTCAGCACTTTCACAGCATCATCTTTCAGGATTTGAAATAGCTCAACTGGAATTCCATCACCTCTACTAGCTTTGTTCGTAGTGATGCTTTCTAAGGCCCACTTGACTTCACATTCCAGGATGTCTGGCTCTAGGTCAGTGATCACATCATTGTGATTATCTTGGTCATGAAGATCTTTTCTGTAGAGTTCTTCTGTGTATTCTTGCCACCTCTTCTTAGTATCTTCTGCTTCTGTTAGGTCCATACCATTTCTGTCCTTTATCGAGCTCATCTTTGCATGAAATGTTCCCTTGGTATGTCTAATTTTCTTGAAGATATCTCTAGTCTTTCCCTTCCTGTTGTTTTCCTCTATTTCTTTGCATTGATCACTGAGGAAGGCTTTCTTATCTCTTCTTGCTATTCTTTGGACGTCTACATTCAGATGCTTATATCTTTCCTTTTCTCCTTTGCTTTTTGCTTCTCTTATTTTCACAGCTATTTGTAAGGCTTCCCCAGACAGCCATTTTGCTTTTTTGCATTTCTTTTTCATGGGGATGGTCTTGATCCCTGTCTCCTGTACAATGTCACGAACCTCCGTCCATAGTTCATCAGGCACTCTGTCTATCAGATCTAGGCCCTTAAATCTATTTCTCACTTCCACTGTATAATAATAAGGGATTTGATTTAGGTCATACCTGGATGATCTAGTGATTTTCCCTACTTTCTTCAATTTAAGTGAATTTGGTAATAAGGAGTTCATGATCTGCGCCAGAGTCAGCTCCCGGTCTTCTTTTGTTGACTGTATAGAGCTTCTCCATCTTTGGCTGCAAAGAATATAATCAATCTGATTTTGGTGTTGACCATCTGGTGATGTCCATGTGTAGAGTCTTCTCTTGTGTTGTTGGAAGAGGGTGTTTGCTATGACCACTGCATTTTCTTGGCAAAACTCTATTAGTGTTTGCCCTGCTTCATTCCATATTCCACGTCCAAATTTGCCTGTTACTCCAGGTGTTTCTTGACTTCCTACTTTTGCATTCCAGTCCCCTATAATGAAAAGGACATCTTTTTTGGGTGTTAGTTCTAAAAGGTCTTGTAGGTCTTCATAGAACCGTTCAGCTTCAGCTTCTTCAGCGTTACTGGTTGGGGCATAGACTTGGATTACTGTGATATTGAGTGGTTTGCCTTGGAAATGAACAGAGATCATTCTGTCGTTTTTGATATTGCATCCAAGTACTGCATTACGGTTTCTTTTGTTGAATATGATTGCTATTCCATTTCTTCTGAGGGATTCCTGTCCACAGTAGTAGATATAATGGTCATCTGAGTTAAATTCACCCATTCCAGTCCATTTGAGTTCGCTGATTCCTAGAATGTCGACATTCACTCTTGCCATCTCCTGTTTGACCACTTCCAATTTGCCTTGATTCATGGACCTGACATTCCAGGTTCCTATGCAATATTGCTCTTTACAGCATTGGACCTTGCTTCTATCACCAGTCACATACACAACTGGGTATTGATTTTGCTTTGGCATAAAGGATCATCATTACCACCTTTCTAAATTCCATATATGTGCTAAAATACTGTAGTGGTGTTTTTCTTTCCGACTTACTTCACTCTGTATAATAGGCTCCAGTTTCATCCACCTCATTAGAACTGATTCAAATGTGTTCTTTTTATTGGCTGGGTAATATTCCATTATGTATATGTACCACAGCTTTCTTATCCATTCGTCTTCTGATGGACATCTAGGTTGTTTCCATATCCTGGCTATTATAAACAGTGCTGTGATGAACATTGGGGTACACATGTCTCTTTCAATTCTGGTTTCCTTGGTGTGTATGCCCAGCAGTGGGATTGGTTGGTCATATGGCAGTTCTATTTCCAGTTTTTTAAGGAATATCCACACTGTTCTCCATAATGGCTGTACTAGTTTGCATTCCCACTGCGAGTGTAAAAGGGTTCCCTTTTCTCTGTACCCTCTCCAGCATTTATTGTTTGTAGGCTTTTTGATAGCAGCCATTCTGACCGGTGTGAGATGGTACCTCATTGTGGTTTTGATTTGCATTTGTCTGACAATGAGTGATGTTGAGCATCTTTTCATGTGTTTGTCAGCCATCTATGTGTTTTCTTTGGAGAAATGTCTGTTAGTACTTTGGCCCATTTTTTGAATGGGTTGTTTATTTTTCTGGTATTGAGCTGCATGAACTACTTTTATATTTTTGAGATTAATTCTTTGTCACTTGCTTCATTTGCTATTATTTTCTCCCATTCTGAAGACTGTCTTTTCACATTGCTTATACCTAAATCAAATCCTTTATGATTATACAGTGGAAGTGAGAAATAGATTTAAGGAACTAGATCTGATAGATAAAGTGCCTGATGAACTATGGATGGAGGTTCGTGACATTGTGCAGGAGACAGGGATCAAGACCATCCCCATGGAAAAGAAATGCAAAAAAAAGCAAAATGGCTGTCAGGGGAGGCCTTACAAATAGCTGTAAAAAGAAGAGAAGCAAAAAGCAAAGGAGAAAAGGAAAGATATAAGCATCTGAATCCAGAGTTCCAAAGAATAGCAGGAAGAGATAAGAAAGCCTTCCTCAGCAATCAATGCAAAGAAATAGAGGAAAACGACAGAATGGGAAAGACTAGAGATGTCTTCAAGAAAATTAGAGATACCAAGGGAACATTTCATGCAAAGATGAGCTCGATAAAGGACAGAAATGGTATGGACCTAACAAAAGCAGAAGATACTAAGAAGAGGTGGCAAGAATACACAGAAGAACTCTACAAAAAAAAAAAAAAAAAAAATCTTCATGACCAACCAAGATAATACCGATGGTGTGATCATTCACCTAGAGCCAGATATCCTGGAATGTGATGTCAAGTGGACCTTAGAAAGCATCACTATGAACAAAGCTAGTGGAGGTAATGGAATTCCAGTTGAGCTATTTCAAATCCTGAAAGATGATGCTGTGAAAGTGCTGAACTCAATATGCCAGCAAATTTGGAGAACTCAGCAGTGGCCACAAGACTGGAAAAGGTCAGTTTTCATTCCAATCCCAAAGAAAGGCAATGCCAAAGAATGCTTAGACTACCGCACAATTGCACTCATCTCACGCTAGTAAAGTAATGCTCAAAATTCTCCAAGCCAGACTTCAGCAATACGAGAACCGTGAACTTCCAGATGTTCAAGCTAGTTTTAGAAAATGCAGAGGAACAAGAGACCAAATTGCCAACATCTGTTAGATCCCGTCCCTGGGATTCTCTAGGCAAGAACACTGGAGTGGGTTGCCATTTCCTTCTCCAATGCATGAAAGTAAAAAGTGAAAGTGAAGTCGCTCAGTCGTGTCTAACTCTTAGTGACCCCATGGACTGCAGCCCACCAGTTTCCTCTGTCCATGGGGTTTTCCAGGCAAGATTGCTGGAGTGGGGTGCCATTGCCTTCTCCATATCTGTACATATACAATACCATTTGACTTAAAATATCATCAAAGTTAACTATAAGATAAATAATAGAAACTGGGCTTTAAGTTTGGTCCCTTAAGATCATACCATATATTCCTTAATACCTGTTGAGGATAAATCACTACTATGTACTGATACCTTGAGTTATTATTCCGTGCTCTGCTGTGATTCTAGGATCTTTACCCACAGATTTATGGCTTCCGCCTTCTCTCTCTTTTTTTCAGACTGAACTGAAATTGGCCAAAAGCTACCCCAGAAGATCAAGTATCAGACACAATCATAAATAGTATGCCATGTTTGTAGGCTGAAAATGGGAGAAATCAATTGAATGGCTTATGTTTACAAAAAAAAAAAAAAAAAAAAAAGCTAGCCTTTGTATTTAGGCTTTTCCTCATGTGGTACTACGTATTTGCAATCACCTAAATTTCATTTGTGGGGCATTACCATTTTTCAATTGTTCCTCCAGGTATTCTTCTTAACCAAGAAATGCAAATATGGTTTTTGCTTGAAACCCCTGCTGATGGAAAGGAAATCTGCACTGCTATTAAGATTATTATGAGCTATCTCCAGCACTGGACTAAAGTCATTGCATAGAAACTATTTCATAAACCATTCTGTCTCCATAAGGAGAGTGTGACAAGAATTAGATATGATTTCTTCATTTCAATACAATTACTTCTTTATGCAAATAAATGGTCAGGGTGACAAAGTAACAAGGAATAGTGAAGGGTTTCCCAACTTTATACTTGAAATCCATGGCAAGGTCACACCAGCTAATGTGGACAATCAAATTTGACTGTTTCAACAACAAGAGCTTCCCTGATAACTCAAGAATCTGCCTACAATGCAGGAGACCCTGGTTCAATTCCTGGATCAGAAAGATCTGCTGGAGACAGGATAGGTTACCCACTCCAGTATTCTTGGGCTTCCACTGTGGCTTAGCTGGTAAAGAATCCACCCACAATGCAGGATCCCTGCCTGGTTTGGGAAGATCTCCTGGAGAAGGGAAAGGCTACCAACTCCAGGATTTTGGCCTGGAGAATTCCGAGGACTATATAGTCCATGGGATAGCAAAAAATTGGACATGACTGAGCGGCTTTCACTTTCAGTTTCAGACCTTGAGGCCTAGGAATCTGTTAGCTTCCTCTATAACAGCAAGCATTTCAGTAAGTGCTACAGCAGGACATTAAAGTGTGAAAATGTTAAATGGTGATAATATATACAGAACTGGAATCAAAGCAGTGACCTATATGTAGACATAAGGTCTCTCTGTCCATATCATCCTGGTAGCTGCCTTAGATAATTAATTTTCTGCAGGCAAGGCATGATAGTGCTTACACTTCCTTTGAAAGGACAGCACGGGGTGGGGAGGGGGGGCAGTGTTCCTAAGATGGTAGAGGAAGAGGATGGGGAGACCACTTTCTCCCCCACAAATTTATTGAAAGATCATTTAAACGTTGAGAAAATTCCACAAAACAACTTCTGAACACTGGCAGAGGACACCAGGCACCCAGAAAGGTAGTCCATTGTTTTCGAAAGAAGGTAGGACAAAAGATAAAAAGAGAGACAAAAGAGTCTCTGTCCCAGGAGGGAGTTGTAAAAGAGGAGAAGTTTCCAAACACCAGGAAACCCTCTTACCGGCTGGTCTGTTGGGAGTTTTGGAATCTCAGAGGGCAACATAACCAGGAGGAAAAATAAATAAATAAAACCCACAGATTATGTGCCTAATGGCAACTCGCAGGGGAGAAAAGTAGCTGAGATGCTCACATCCACCACCAGCAAGAGGGGGCTGAACAGGGAGGTGAGGGCTGCATTGCTTAGGGTAGGAACCGAGCCTGAACGCCCTGAGGACAATCTGAGGGAGCTAACATGAGACAGCAACCCAAACAGTGGGATAGCCAGGGAGAGAGAGAACTTTCCCATGAAAAGCTCTGTCCTAAGGCACTGCCAGGCCTGTTCACAGAACATAGGACTGAGCAAATACCAGAGGAGAACTAGCCATCTGTGGACTGCCCCATCCCCCGCCAGAGGCAGAGAGGCAGGTGAGCGACAGCCAGAGCAGAAAGGGACAATCTCGGCCCCAGAGACGGCATCCTCTACCAAACTGTGCGCAGGCTCCCAGTTGCTAACCAAGTCTTCCTGGGTTCCTGGACGGTTGACATCCGCTGGAAGGGTTGCAGCCAGAGATCAGCTCCCCAGAAGAAACACAGGGCACACCTGAGATGTCACTCCCACAGTGCACCCAGGAAAATGAGCGGCAGGGATCGGGGAAGTGATAAGACACCCTGCCCCACCTGAGGAGAGTGTGGTCGCCAAACACCTGGTCACCTGAGCTGCTCGGACCTGGGAAGGGCACAAAACGCAGGCCCAGCCAAGTCTGTGCCTTTGTGGAGTACCCAAGACCCTGAACCTGAGAGGCTTAGACCTGGGAAGTGCAAGCAACTCAGGGCTCACTTTAGACAGTTCCCCTACAGAGCAACCTGGAGCCTGAGCAGTGTAGACTGGGAAGGCACGCATGCCGTGAGCGGGGGCAAACTCAGTGTGGCCAACACACTGCAAGCACTCCCCACACACGCTACTGATATTCGTTGGCAATGTTCCTCTCTTCCCACAGCAGGACTGAACAAGTAAGCCTAAATAAGTGACCACGTTCGCCCCCTTGTGTCAGGGTGGAAATTAGACACTGAAGAGACTTGCAAACAGAGGAAGCCAAAACAAACAGAGGCAAGTGCTTTGGAAGTGACAGGTGCAACAGATTAAAACCCTGTAGTTAGCACCGACTACATTGGAAGGGGGCTATAGGTCTTGAGAAAGATAAGCTGGACCAAGGAATTATCTGAAACTGAACTGACCCCAAACTGCCTACAACAGCTGCAGAGAAATTTCTGGATATATTTTTAATATTATCACTCTTTAATTTTAAACTTTTTTCTTTTTAAGTCACTTATTACTCCTTTAATTTTCATTTTTATAAGCTACTATTACCTTGAAAAATACCAAATTTTTAAAGCAAATTTCATATATATTTTTAATAATTTTGTGATTTGGATTTTTTTTTTTATACTGTATTTTTGAGAGTCTAACCTCTACTCTAGATTTTTAATCTTTGCTTTTTGGTATATGTTATCAATTTTGTACCTTTAAGAATCCAATCTTCAGTACTCATGTTTACTTAGGAGAGTGATTACTTGCTTGATTGGCCTCTCCCACTTTTGACTCTCCTTTTTTCCTCTGTTACAGCTAAGTCGCTTCAGTCGTGTCTGACTCTGTCCGACCCCATAGACGGCAGCCCACCACACTTCCCATCTCTGGGATTCTCCAGGCAATAACACTGGAGTGGGTTGCCATTTCCTTCTCCAGTACATGAAAGTGAAAAATGAAAGTGAAGTCGCTCAGTCATGTCCAACTCTTAGCGACCCCATGGACCACGGCCCACCAGGCTCCTCTGTGCATGGGATTTTCCAGGCAAGAGTGCTGGAGTGGGGTGCCATTGCCTTCTCCATTTTTTCCTCTAGGTCACGTCTATGTCCTCCCTCCCCCTTCTCTTCTATACCCAACTCTGTGAATCTCTTTGGGTATTCCGGGCTGTGGAGAACACCTAGGGAAGTGATTACTGGCTAGATCTGCCTCTCTCCTTTTGACACCCCCCCTCCTATTCCCCACCTGATCACTTCTGTCTCCTTCCTCCCTCTTTTATTATCTATGTAACTCCATGAACCTCTCTGGGTGTTCCAGGCTGTGGAGAGCACATAGCAATCTGATTATTGACTAGATTTCTCCCATTTTGAGTCCCCCCTCTCCTTGCCCTGGTCACCTTTATCTCCCTCATTCCACTTCTCTTCTCCATGTAACTCAATGAACCTTTCTGGGTGTCATACACTGTGGAGAATCTCTTCTCCATTAATCCAGATTTTTTTTTTTTATCATTGGTGCTGTATGGATGGATAAGTCTTGAGGCTACAGTAAAATAAGACTGAAAACCAGAGGCAGGAGGCTTAAATCCAAAACCTGAGAACACCAGATAACTCCTAACTCCAGGGAACATATAACAATAAGAGATCATCCAAAATCTTCCATGACTACACTGAAACCAAGCTCCACTCAAGAGCCAACAAGTTCCAGAGCAAGACATACCACATAAATTATCCAGCAACCCAGGAACGTAGACTTGAGCTTTAATATACAGGCTTCCCAAAGCTACACCAAAAGCATAGACATCACAAAACTCACTACTGGACACTTCATTGCACTCCAGAGAGAAGAAATCCAGCTCCACCCACCAGAAATCCGATGCAAGCTTCCATAACCAGGAAAACCTTGACAAGCCACTCATCCAACCTCACCTACAGGGAGGAACCTCCACAATAGAGGAACCACAAACTGTCAAAATACAGGAAGTCCACTTCAAACACAGCCATCTAAACAAGATGAAATGGCAGATAAATACTCAGCAGGTAAAGGAACATAAATGCCCACCAAACAAAACAAAAGAGGAGGAGATAGGGAGTCTACCTAAAAACAAATTCTGAATAATGATAGTAAAAATGATCCAAAATCTTGAAAACAAAATGGAGTTACAGATTAATAGCCTGAAGAAAAGAATTGAGAAGATGTAAGAAATGTTTAACAAGGACGTAGAATAAATTAAAAAGCATCAATCAATAATGAATAGTGCAATAAATGAGATAAAAAACACTCTGGAGGGAACCAACAGTAGAACAACTGAGGCAGAAGATAGGATAAGTGAGGTGGAAGATAGAATGGTGAAAATAAATAAAGCAGAGAGGAAAAAAGAAAAAAAAGAATGATAAGAAATGAGGACAACCTCAGAGACCTCTGGGACAATGTCAAACGCCCCAACAATCGAATCTTAGGAGTCCCAGAAGAAGAAGACAAAAAGAAAGACCATGACAAAACACTTGAGGAGATAATAGTTGAAAACTCCCCTAAAATGAGGAAGGAAATAATCACCCAAGTCAAAGAAACCCAGAGAGTCCCAAACAGGGTAATCCCAAGGCGAAACACCCCAAGACACATATTAATCAAATTAACAAAGATCAAACACAAAGAACACATATTAAATGCAGCAAGGGAAAAACAACAAATAACACACAAGGGGATTCCCATAAGGTTAACAGCTGATCTTTCAATAGAAACTCTTCAGGCCAGGAGGGAATGGCAGGACATACTTAAAGTGATGAAAGAGGAAAACCTACAACCCAGAATACTGTACCCAGCAAGGATCTCATTAAAATATGAAGGAGAAATCAAAAAGCTTTCCAGACAAGCAAGAGCTCAGAGAATTCAGTACCACCAAACCAGCTCTTCAACAAATACTAAAGGATCTTTTCTAGACAGGAACACAGAAAAGGTGTATAAACTCGAACCCTAAACAGCAAAGCAAATGGCAACAGAATCATACTTATCAGTAATTACCTTAAATGTAAATAGGTTGAATGCACCAACCTGCCAGGGTCCAGCCCCAAAAGGATCCAGGGGTAGCCTCAGGATGATGGCATAAGCAAAAGGATAGCAAAGCAGAGAGAGAGGCTTGATCTTCCTTGATTAACACAGAAAGCCAGTAAAGCTCCTGTGTTCCAAGGAGTCATCCTGAAAGAAGAACAGAGAGAGCAAAGGAGAGAAAAGGAAAAAAGAATGACACGAGGAGACCAAGCTTCAGTGAGTGAGGCCCATAACTTTATTTTCAAAAGGAACATTTATACCTTGACTTGTACATAGAGGGAAATGAAAGATGCAAAGTCATACAGAGTCAGCCCAAAGATTACATCTGTTTTGTCTTTATTGAAACCAGGATTTTTTCTGCATACCTTTCCCATAAACAATGTTGTGTACAATATCTTCTGGCCTTGGAGGCCTGTGGACATTTTATGACCCTTTTTTTATAAAGGCTGATTAGCCAGAAAACTTGTTTTCCCTAAAGTGTTTCTTCTTTATTTCACCCAGCCTCAGAAAATACTAAACAGAGTTACATTCTCACAGAACAAAGGTGCAGTGAGTCACAACAAAGAAAGAACCAGTTAGCTCAAAGGTCTGATGTGGTTAGTTCCAAGGCTGCTACTTGTTTTTCTTACATTCCAACTATGTTAACCAATGCACTCCGAGGTACACAATGGATAAGGGATATGGGCACTTGGCAGCAAACATTGGCCCAATAATGAAATTCTACACCAACACTACTCTAATAGTTTTTAACTCTTTAAAAGGCCCTATATTTTTAGAATGTTTTAGGCTTCCTATGTCTCTCACGGTTGGGGAGTTGTGAACAATCATGTGTGTTAATTGCAAGAGTATGGATAAACCTGTCAGGCAAGCTAGAATGCCAACAGAGGGGTTAAAAAAGAAATATCCCTTTCATGCCCAGGAGACTCATTAACTAAAGCCCTAAGTTGACTTTTTCCAGAGAAAGGTGGTCGTGGATAGCCCCCTGTCAATGTCAGAAGAGTTGGTGAAAGGCATAAAATAGTAAGACAGACAGATTCTGGTTTTGGGTTAGAAGCTTGAGCAGATCCAGGGGATCCCTTGAGGCTTGATCCATCTTTGCCTGTCAGGTCTCTTCCACATGACCTTTGTCATGGGTGGGATCTCCTGTGGTGGCTCCTGGCACCAAGCACAAGACAAAGACTGGCTGAATGGGTATAAAAAAAACAAGACCCCTATATATGCTGTCTACAAGAGACCTACCTCAAAACAAGGGACACATACAGACTGAAAGTGAAGGGCTGGAAAAAGATATTTCACGCAAATGGAGACCAAAAGAAAGCAGCAGTAGCAATACTCATATCAGATAGAATAGACTTTCAAATAAAGGCTGTGAGAAGAGACAAAGAAGGACACTACATAATGATCAAAGGATCAATCCAAGAAGAAGATATAAAAATTATAAATATATATGCACCCAGCATAGGAGCACCACAATATGTAAGGAAATGCTAAGAAGTATGAAAAGGGAAATTAACAGTAACAAAATAATAGTGGGAGATTTTAATACGCCACTCACACCTGTGGATAGATCAACTAAACAGAAAATTAGCAAGGAAACACAAACTTTAAATGATACAATGGACCAGTGAGACATAATATCTGTAGGACATTTCACCCGAAAACAATGAATTTCCCTTTATTCTCAAGTGCACATGAAATCTTCCCCAGGATAGATCATATCCTGGGCCATAAATTTAGCCTTGGTAAATTCAAATAATTGAAATGATTCCAAGCATCTTTTCTGATCACAATGCAGTAGGATTATATGTCAATTACAGGAGAAAAACTATTAAAAATTCCAACATATGGAGGCTAAACAACACCCTTCTGAATAACCAACAAATCACAGAAGAAATTAAAAATATATATATATAAAAATCTGCATAGAAATGAATGAAAATGAAAACAAAACAACCCAAAACCTATGGGACTCAGTAAAAGCTGTGCTAAGGGGGAGATTCATAGAAATGCAAGCTTACCTCAAGAAACAAGAAAGAAGTCACATAAATAACTTATCTCTGTGCCGGAAACAACTAGGAAAGGAATAAATGAAGAATCCCAGGGTTAGTAGAAGGAAGGAAATCATAAAAATTGGGGCAGAAATAAACACAAAATGAAGAAAAGAGATGATAGCAAAAATCAACAAAGCCAAAACCTATTTCTTTGAGAAGATATATAAAATAGACAATCCATTAGCCAGACTCATCAAAAAACAAATGGAGAAGAATCAAATCAACAAAATTAGAAATGAAAATGGAGTCATCACAACATACAACAGAGAAATACAAAGGGTCATAAGAGACTACTAAAAGCAACTATATACCAATAAAATGGATAACTTGGAAGAAATCGACAAATTCTTAGAAAAGTATAACTTTCCAAAACTGAACCAGGAAGAAACAGAAAATCTTAACAGACCCATTACAAGCCTGGAAATTGAAACTATAATCAGAAATCTTCCAGCAAACAAAACCCAGCACCAGATGGCTTCACAACTGAATTCTACCAAAAATTTAGAGAAGAGCTAACACCTATCCTACTCAAACTCTTTAAAAAAATTGCAGAGACATGTCAACTTCCAAACTCATTCTATGAGGCCACCATCACCCTAATACCAAAACCTGACAAAGATTCCACAAAAAAGAAAACTACAGTCCAATATCACTGATGAACATAGATGCAAAAATCCTTAACAAAATTCTAGCAAACAGAATCCAACAACATATTTAAAAGATCATATCTCATGACCAAGTGGGGTTTATCCCACGCATGCAAGGATTATTTAATATCCGCAAGTCAAACAATGTAATACACCATATTAATGAATTGAAAGATAAAATCCATATGATTATCTCAATTGATGCAGAGAAAGCCTTTGGGAAAATTCAGCATCTATTTATGATAAAAAACTCTCCAGAAAGCAGGCATAGAAGGAACATACCTTAACATAATATAAGCCATATATGATAATCGCACCACAAACATTATCATCAATGGTGATAACTTGAAAGCATTTACCCAAAAGTCAGGAACAAGACAAGGGTGCCCACTCTCATCACTACTATTCAACATAGTTTTGGAAGTTTTAGCCATAACAATCTGAGAAGAAAAAGAAATAAATGGAATACAGATTGGAAAAGAAGAAGTAAAACTCTAACTCTTTGCACATGATATGATCCTCTGTATAGAAAACACTAAGGACTCCACCAGCAAATTACTAGAGCTGCTGCTGCTGCTGCTAAGTCGCTTCAGTCATGTCTGACTCTGAGTGATCCATGGACTGCAGCCTACCAGGCTCTTCCATCCATGGGATTTTCCAGGCTAGAATACTGGAGTGGGGTGTCATTGCCTTCTCCGATACTTAGGCTTCAGTTCAGTTCAGTTCAGTCGCTCAGTCATGTCCAACTCTTAGTGACCCCATGAATAGCAGCACTCCAGGCCACCCCGTGCATACCAACTCCCAGAGTTCACACAGACTCACGAGCATCGAGTCAGTGATGCCATCCAGCCATCTCATCCTGTGTTGTTCCCTTCTCCTCCTGCCCCCAATTCCTCCCAGCATCAGAGTCTTTTCCAATGAGTCAATTCTTCACATGAGGTGGCCAAGGTACTGGGGTTTCGGCTTTACCATCATTCCTTCCAAAGAAATCCCAGGGCTGATCTCCTTCAGAATGGACTGGTTGGAACTCCTTGCAGTCCAAGGGACTCTCAAGAGCCTTCTGCAACACCACAGTTCAAAAGCATCAATTCTTCGGCAGTCAGCTTTCATCACACTCTAACTGTCACATCCATACTTGACCACTGGAAAAACCATAGCCTTGACTAGACGGACCTTTGTTGGCAAAATAATGTCACTGCTTTTCAATACACTATCTAGGTTGGTCATAAATTTGCTTCCAAGGAGTAAGCATCTTTGAATTTCATGGCTGCAGTCACCATCTGCAGTGATTTTGGAGCCCAAAAAATAAAGTCTGACACTGTTTCCATTGTTTCCCCATCTATTTCCCATGAAGTGATGGGACCAGATGCCATGATTTTTCTTTTCTGAATGTTGAGTTTTAAGCCAACTTTTTCTCCTCTTTTTCTCCAACTTTTTCTCTCCTCTTTCACTTTCATCAAGAGGCTTTATAATTCCTCTTCACTTTCTGTCATAAGGGTGGTGTCATCTGCATATCTGAGTTTATTGATATTTTTCCCGGCAATCTTGAGTCCAGCTTGTGCTTCTTCAAGCCCAGCGATTCTCATGTTGTACTCTGCATAGAAGTTAAATGAGCAGGGGTACAATATACAGCCTTAACATATTCCTTTTCCTATTTGAAACCAGGCTGTTGATCCATGTTCATTTCTAACTATTGCATCCTGACCTGCATGCAAATTCCTCAAGAGGCAGATCAGGCAGTCTGGTATTCCCATCTCTTTCAGAATTTTCCACAGTTTATTGTGATCCACATAGTCAAAGGCTTCGGCATAGTCAAAAAAGCAGAAATAGATGTTTTTCTGGAACTCTCTTGCTTTTTTGATGATCCAAGAAAAGACCTATACATAGAAAACTGTAAAACACTGATGAAAGAAATCAAAGATCACACAAATAGATGGAGAAATATAACATGTTCATGGATCAGAATAATCAATATAGTGAAAATGAGGACACAACACAAAGCAATCTATAGATTCAATGCAATCCCTATCAAGCTACCAATGGTATTTTTCACAGAACTAGAACAAATGGTTTCACAGTTTGTATGGAAATACAGAAAACCACGAATAGCCAAAGCAACCTTGAGAAAGAAGAATGGAACTGGAGGAATCAACCTGCCTGACTTCAGGCTCTACTACAAAGCTACAGTCATCAAGACAGTATGGTACTGGCACAAAGGCAGAAATATAGATCAATGGAACAAAATA
Source organism: Bos grunniens (assembly GCF_055505025.1). Lineage (NCBI taxonomy): Eukaryota > Metazoa > Chordata > Mammalia > Artiodactyla > Bovidae > Bos > Bos grunniens. The sequence goes on along the minus strand of NC_141194.1, from coordinate 116,061,590 downwards.
GAAATCCCAGAGATAAATCCACACACCTACGGACACCATATATTTGACAAAGGAGGCAAGAATATGCAATGGAGAAAAGACAATCTCTTTAACAAGAGGTGCTGGGAAAAATGGTCAACCACTGTAAAAGAATGAAACTAGAACACTGTCTAACACCATACACAAAATAAATTCAAAATGGATTAAAGATCTAAACATAAGACCAGAAACTATAAAACTCCTAGAGGAAAACATAGGCAAAACCCTCTCTGACATAAATCACAGGAGGATACTCTATGACCCACCTACCAGAGTAATGCAAATAAATGAATAGGACCAAATTATATAGCAAAATAGCAAAAGAGTAAAAATAAATGAATAGGACCAAATTAAATTCAAAAGCTTTTGCACACTAAAGGAAACTATAAGCAAGGTGAAAAGACAGCCTTCAGAATGGGAGGAAGTAATAGCAAACAAAGCAGGAGACAAATAAATAATCTCAAAAATATAAAAGAGGCTCCTATGGCTCAATTCCAGAAAAAGAAATGACCAATTCAAAAAACGGGCCTAAGAATTAAACGGACATTTCTCCAAAGAAGACACACAGGCGGCCAACAAACACATGAAAAGATGCTCAACATCACTCATTATCAGAGAAATGTAAATCCAAACCACCTTGAGGTACCACCTAACGCTGGTCAGAATGGCTGTTATGCAAAAGTCTACAAACAATAAATGCTAGAGAGGGTGTGGAGAAAAGGGAACCCTCTCACATTGTTGGTGGGAATGCAAACTAGTACAGCCACTACAGAGAATAGTGTGGAGACTCCTTACAAAACTGAAAATAGAACTGCCATGTGAACCAGGAAGCCCACTGCTGGGCATACACATCAAGGACACCAGAATTGAAAGAAACACGTGTACCCCAATGTTCATCGCATAAATTTTTATAATAGCCAGGACATGGAAGCAACCTAGAGGACCATCAGGTGACTCAAGGATAAGAAAGCTGTTGTACATATACACAATGGAATATTACTCATCCATTAAAAAGAATCCGTTTGAATCAGTTCTAATGAGGTGGATGAAACTGGAGCCTATTATACAGAGTGAAGGAAGTCAGAAAGAAAAACACCAATACTCTACACTAACACGTGTACATGGAATTGAGAAAGATGGCAATGATGACCCTATATGCGAGAAAGCAAAAGAGACACAGATGTATAGAACAGTCTTTTGGACTCCGTGGGAGAAGGCGAGGGCAGGGTGATTTGAGAGAATAGCATTGAAACATGTATATTATTATATGTGAAACAGATCACCAGTGCAGGTTTGAGGCATGAGACTAGGTGCTCAGGGCTGGTGCACTGGGATGACCCTGAGGGATGGGATGGGGAGGGAGGTGCGAGGGGAGGTTCAGGATGTGGACCCCATGGACACCCATGGCTGATTCATGTCAATGTATGGCAAAAACCACTAGGATATTGTAACGTAATTGGCCTCAAATCAAAATAAATGAATTTAGAAAAAAGAACTGAAAAAAAGCAAAGAATAAAGAAAGGACAGCACACCCAGGGGGTCTTTCACTTTGATTGATTTTAAATCACATTCAGTGACTGACTGGGAATCATCAATGGGGTCTCCCAGGAGGTAGAGTGCCAGAAAGATTTAATTAGGGAGCTGCAGTCCAGATAAAAGATAACATATCACTGAGTTCAAATTTGAACTCAACTCTTTTGATGCCCACGGCGAAACTCTGTGTTTTAGTTGTTTCTCAAAAGTTTTGTGAAGGCACGCAGGATACTTATGGTCAGAGACTGCCTTATGTATCTCCATATTTGATTGACTATTCCTTGGACCTTTTAAAACATTTCAAAATGAAGGGTAACACCAAATTAAATATTTCATACTCTTTCTTTTAAACCATGAGAAACTTGTAGAATTTGGACTAACAAAAGACTTTATTGGGGAAGAATGTTTTTCGACTGTAGTTATTTGGAAATCCTAGGGTATGGTGATAATTACAAGACCAGCTTTTACTCAGTCTTATGTTAGTACTTATGGAAAAATTCTCTGTACAGACTTCCATGACCGTCCAGTGGATAGGACTCCGTGCTTTCACTAGAAGGGCACGGGTTCAATCGCTGTTCAGGGAACCATGCTTCCACAAGCGGCATAGGGCCCCCCGAAAAAAAAAAAAATTCTCTGTGGGTGGTGATCCTGTTTGTAATTTGCACTGGGATTGGGCCACCACCACTGCTCTTCCTTTGGGAATACACTGCTCCCTAATTTTCCTTAGCAGAAGGGTGTCCTAATCATTATTTGGTTTGTTCCCTCCAAACATTATTTTACTCCCTGGGAGTGGTATTTGTGGGTTTTAGATGTATGAGCACTTTGTGCCTTCTGAGCACCTTTAGCTGACAGCATAGGCGAGTGATGCAACAATCCCTTTTATGAGGTAGGTGGCCAGGAGGTGATTTCTGCCCACCTTTCTCAGGGGGAGTTTCACACTCACCACCCCCATGTGACAACCTCTTCCTCTCTGGGTCTGGCAATCTAGACCCTACTGTCATTCCACACCCCAAACAAAGGCAGTAACACCATACCACTCCTCCTTGCCCTTGAAATCAAGTGTTAAGCAGGGTTATCCATCTTCAGTGCAGACTCCTGACCCAATCCAGACCTCTACTCTCTGGCTAACTGGGGACCCGAGGCTCTGTTCCCCAACCTCTCGGGACCCCATATCCCTCCCATCTCCAGTGCCCACCTCTTCTCTTCGTTCCCTCCCTTCCATCAGAAAATTCACACACACACACAAATATCATCTTTTTACCATTTGATGTTTATTGTAATTGCAGCCATCACTTGATGATGTTAGTGTGAGAGTCTTTTCTTGGTTGGCCATTTCTAACAAAGCAGACCTCTGGAGACCCAGTTCTAAACTGTCTGACCTTTTCGATTCAGTTACTGGCTGCCCAGGTTGGACTGCTCCAGGGTCTCGTATTCTGGGGCGGCTGGGCTTATCTTCTCTTTGGATTCTGCCTCCTTCTTTGATTCCGCCTCATACGTTGGGACCTTTTACGGCTTTGATTCAGTTTCTTACGTGCACAGGAACGGAAAAAACAGTTTGGTGTTCTTGTTTTCTTCACCTTCTTCGACTGAGTGGCATATGATCGGATTTTCTTGCTCAAGGTTCCTTGTAGAGGTCTTCTGACCCTCATGGTCATATTTCGTGCCTGGAAAGACACGACAAGGGTATGAGTTTTTAGGAAAGAAAAAAGCGGCGTTGGAAGGGAGATTTCATGAAAAAGGGATGTGGGCCAATGAGGGCTTTTGTGCCAGGCAAGGGCTGTGTAGAGGTTTTGGGCAGCAAAGTCAGTGGAGAACATGGGCAGCTCAGTTGGAATCATCTTACTTTCACACTGCCTCTGTACCTCCGTTGACAAAGGGTCTTCTTTTTTCCGTTCATCCTGGAAGCAAACCGCATTGGAACTCTTCTGGACTGCCGTGGCTTCCTGGTTACCTTAGTCATGATGATGCCAAGAAGTGGCCTAACCTAGAACCTCTGCCTCTGAGCTCCCTATTTATACCCTTTCAGGACAATGAGGAGCCACACCCTTCAATCTGATTGGTCAGTGAGGCACCACCCCAGCCAATAGCATCTTGGGGTCTTAGACATCACAATGTACCACTGTGTCCATCAACATGGGCGAGTGGATGCTGAGGGAGGCCATTCTATAACTTTTCCACTGCTGACACTTCTGTGTGTCTGATTCTGGGGAGTGGTGATTCAGGGGCACGGTGTTTCTCCTCATGAGCTTCAAACTTCCTTTCAGTTCCCTTTATCCTTTGACTTATATGTGCCACTTCAACACTCCTGCCTCCTTCATCCCTCTATAAAGATCTGCCAAACCCTTTCTGTCCCACTTCAGCCTTTCCGAGTAATCACTTCATCTCTAGACCACCTTCTGCCTCTTGGGGGTTCCTGAGGCCCTTAAGGAACTTAAGCGCAAGCACTTAAGGTGGAAAAAGGTAATAAAGAACACGTTGGGTGTTTTATCTACTGCGATGAGCTTTAACGACCCCCAGACTTGGTGAATGCTCAGTCTGTTGCCCAAAGTTTAATACACAGTCTACATAAGATTACAAATCAGAACAAAGACAGTTTTAAATGTCTCCTCCACTAAATTTTTTTGGGATACTTCAACTCTCATATTGAGCAAGGAAACTCAACTTGCCCCATCTACCGGAAATACACTCCTGTTTATTATTATTATTTTTTTTTTTTTTTTAAGGAAGGTGCTCAAAGTCAAAAGTCAGTTCACCAGTGTACGACTGAGTCTTGACTAAATCATTTCCCCGGTTATCCCTCCTTGACAGTTATCAGTAGGTAGGGCCCATTGCAGTGCTGACCAATAGCTGAGCAGGACAAGCACCTATAGGTAGCTCAGTGATAGTTGGCTGCTTGTGGGTGGGGCCAGTGAGGCACGGACCAATGGCTGAGCTACTCCTGTTGCCTAGTAACAGGATGCAGAGTAATAAGGCACAGCATTGGCTACCTGCGAAGGGCTGTGCTCTGTTACATAAGGACACTTTGGGTCCAGTGTGCTGGAATCTTTGTGATTGACTCATTTCCAACCTCAGATTTTGATTTCACATAATTATTTAACTTTTGCATATCATACTTTTCATTATATTCCCAGGCATACCTGTCACCAGTGCTGTCATCTCTATGCCCCTCCAACAGCTGCCACTTGATCACATGCTCAGCATATCGTGTAAGTAGTTCAAAGCCAACCAGAATGTGAAGTCCAGCCCACCCTGAAAACTACTTTGACAAACCTTAAATTCACAGGGATTCTTATTCTCTTTACAGTGTAACAGAGCAGGATGAGCACAGCCCTTAACAGGTAGCCAATGGTGTGCTTCATTTCAACCCACCCCGCCCCTAGGCAACAGGTGTTGCTCAAACATTGCTTGGTGCCTCAGAGGGCCACATTCATAAGCAGCCAACTGTCAATGAGTGACCCTTAGTTGTCCTGCTTAGCTGATGGTCAGCACCAGAGTGGGCCCTGCCCACAGGTTACTTACTATCAATGAGGGGGCCATTGCGAATGTGATTAAGTCCAGGGTGGTGTGCTGGTCATCAGGAGGAGACAGAGATAAGAGGCAGATTCAGGCCTTCTTCTGGAGGCCCTGGAGCTCACGCAGACTTGGGCCAGTGGGTGAGCTGGAGGGCCCAGGGAATACACTGGGGACTAAATGTTGTAGCACTCCATAGCCCTCACTAAGGCCATCAGCTGACTCAAGGATAAGAAAGCTGTTGTACATATACACAATGGAATATTACTCATCCATTAAAAAGAATCCGTTTGAATCAGTTCTAATGAGGTGGATGAACCTGGAGCCTATTATACAGAGTGAAGGAAGTCAGAAAGAAAAACACCAATACTCTACACTAACACGTGTACATGGAATTGAGAAAGATGGCAATGATGACCCTATATGCGAGAAAGCAAAAGAGACACAGATGAATAGAACAGTCCTTTGGACTCCGTGGGAGAAGGCGAGGGCAGGGTGATTTGAGAGAATAGCATTGAAACATGTATAGTATTATATGTGAAACAGATCACCAGTGCAGGTTTGATGCATGAGACTAGGTACTCAGGGCTGGTGCACTGGGATGACCCTGAGGGATGGGATGGGGAGGGAGGTGTGAGGGGAGGTTCAGGATGTGGACCCCATGGACACCCATGGCTGATTCATGTCAATGTATGGCAAAAACCACTAGGATATTGTAACGTAATTGGCCTCAAATCAAAATAAATGAATTTAGAAAAAAGAACTGAAAAAAAGCAAAGAATAAAGAAAGGACAGCACACCCAGGGGGTCTTTCACTTTGATTGATTTTAAATCACATTCAGTGACTGACTGGGAATCATCAATGGGGTCTCCCAGGAGGTAGAGTGCCAGAAAGATTTAATTAGGGAGCTGCAGTCCAGATAAAAGATAACATATCACTGAGTTCAAATTTGAACTCAACTCTTTTGATGCCCACGGCGAAACTCTGTGTTTTAGTTGTTTCTCAAAAGTTTTGTGAAGGCACGCAGGATACTTATGGTCAGAGACTGCCTTATGTATCTCCATATTTGATTGACTATTCCTTGGACCTTTTAAAACATTTCAAAATGAAGGGTAACACCAAATTAAATATTTCATACTCTTTCTTTTAAACCATGAGAAACTTGTAGAATTTGGACTAACAAAAGACTTTATTGGGGAAGAATGTTTTTCGACTGTAGTTATTTGGAAATCCTAGGGTATGGTGATAATTACAAGACCAGCTTTTACTCAGTCTTATGTTAGTACTTATGGAAAAATTCTCTGTACAGACTTCCATGACCGTCCAGTGGATAGGACTCCGTGCTTTCACTAGAAGGGCACGGGTTCAATCGCTGTTCAGGGAACCATGCTTCCACAAGCGGCATAGGGACCCCCGAAAAAAAAAAAAAATTCTCTGTGGGTGGTGATCCTGTTTGTAATTTGCACTGGGATTGGGCCACCACCACTGCTCTTCCTTTGGGAATACACTGCTCCCTAATTTTCCTTAGCAGAAAGGTGTCCTAATCATTATTTGGTTTGTTCCCTCCAAACATTATTTTACTCCCTGGGAGTGGTATTTGTGGGTTTTAGATGTATGAGCACTTTGTGCCTTCTGAGCACCTTTAGCTGACAGCATGGGCGAGTGATGCAACAATCCCTTTTATGAGGTAGGTGGCCAGGAGGTGATTTCTGCCCACCTTTCTCAGGGGGAGTTTCACACTCACCACCCCCATGTGACAACCTCTTCCTCTCTGGGTCTGGCAATCTAGACCCTACTGTCATTCCACACCCCAAACAAAGGCAGTAACACCATACCACTCCTCCTTGCCCTTGAAATCAAGTGTTAAGCAGGGTTATCCATCTTCAGTGCAGACTCCTGACCCAATCCAGACCTCTACTCTCTGGCTAACTGGGGACCCGAGGCTCTGTTCCCCAACCTCTCGGGACCCCATATCCCTCCCATCTCCAGTGCCCACCTCTTCTCTTCGTTCCCTCCCTTCCATCAGAAAATTCACACACACACACAAATATCATCTTTTTACCATTTGATGTTTATTGTAATTGCAGCCATCACTTGATGATGTTAGTGTGAGAGTCTTTTCTTGGTTGGCCATTTCTAACAAAGCAGACCTCTGGAGACCCAGTTCTAAACTGTCTGACCTTTTCGATTCAGTTACTGGCTGCCCAGGTTGGACTGCTCCAGGGTCTCGTATTCTGGGGCGGCTGGGCTTATCTTCTCTTTGGATTCTGCCTCCTTCTTTGATTCCGCCTCATACGTTGGGACCTTTTACGGCTTTGATTCAGTTTCTTACGTGCACAGGAACGGAAAAAACAGTTTGGTGTTCTTGTTTTCTTCACCTTCTTCGACTGAGTGGCATATGATCGGATTTTCTTGCTCAAGGTTCCTTGTAGAGGTCTTCTGACCCTCATGGTCATATTTCGTGCCTGGAAAGACACGACAAGGGTATGAGTTTTTAGGAAAGAAAAAAGCGGCGTTGGAAGGGAGATTTCATGAAAAAGGGATGTGGGCCAATGAGGGCTTTTGTGCCAGGCAAGGGCTGTGTAGAGGTTTTGGGCAGCAAAGTCAGTGGAGAACATGGGCAGCTCAGTTGGAATCATCTTACTGTCACACTGCCTCTGTACCTCCGTTGACAAAGGGTCTTCTTTTTTCCGTTCATCCTGGAAGCAAACCGCATTGGAACTCTTCTGGACTGCCGTGGCTTCCTGGTTACCTTAGTCATGATGATGCCAAGAAGTGGCCTAACCTAGAACCTCTGCCTCTGAGCTCCCTATTTATACCCTTTCAGGACAATGAGGAGCCACACCCTTCAATCTGATTGGTCAGTGAGGCACCACCCCAGCCAATAGCATCTTGGGGTCTTAGACATCACAATGTACCACTGTGTCCATCAACATGGGCGAGTGGATGCTGAGGGAGGCCATTCTATAACTTTTCCACTGCTGACACTTCTGTGTGTCTGATTCTGGGGAGTGGTGATTCAGGGGCACGGTGTTTCTCCTCATGAGCTTCAAACTTCCTCTCAGTTCCCTTTATCCTTTGACTTATATGTGCCACTTCAACACTCCTGCCTCCTTCATCCCTCTATAAAGATCTGCCAAACCCTTTCTGTCCCACTTCAGCCTTTCCGAGTAATCACTTCATCTCTAGACCACCTTCTGCCTCTTGGGGGTTCCTGAGGCCCTTAAGGAACTTAAGCGCAAGCACTTAAGGTGGAAAAAGGTAATAAAGAACACGTTGGGTGTTTTATCTACTGCGATGAGCTTTAACGACCCCCAGACTTGGTGAATGCTCAGTCTGTTGCCCAAAGTTTAATACACAGTCTACATAAGATTACAAATCAGAACAAAGACAGTTTTAAATGTCTCCTCCACTAAATTTTTTTGGGATACTTCAACTCTCATATTGAGCAAGGAAACTCAACTTGCCCCATCTACCGGAAATACACTCCTGTTTATTATTATTATTATTTTTTTTTTTTTAAGGAAGGTGCTCAAAGTCAAAAGTCAGTTCACCAGTGTACGACTGAGTCTTGACTAAATCATTTCCCCGGTTATCCCTCCTTGACAGTTATCAGTAGGTAGGGCCCATTGCAGTGCTGACCAATAGCTGAGCAGGACAAGCACCTATAGGTAGCTCAGTGATAGTTGGCTGCTTGTGGGTGGGGCCAGTGAGGCACGGACCAATGGCTGAGCTACTCCTGTTGCCTAGTAACAGGATGCAGAGTAATAAGGCACAGCATTGGCTACCTGGGAAGGGCTGTGCTCTGTTACATAAGGACACTTTGGGTCCAGTGTGCTGGAATCTTTGTGATTGACTCATTTCCAACCTCAGATTTTGATTTCACATAATTATTTAACTTTTGCATATCATACTTTTCATTATATTCCCAGGCATACCTGTCACCAGTGCTGTCATCTCTATGCCCCTCCAACAGCTGCCACTTGATCACATGCTCAGCATATCGTGTAAGTAGTTCAAAGCCAACCAGAATGTGAAGTCCAGCCCACCCTGAAAACTACTTTGACAAACCTTAAATTCACAGGGATTCTTATTCTCTTTACAGTGTAACAGAGCAGGATGAGCACAGCCCTTAACAGGTAGCCAATGGTGTGCTTCATTTCAACCCACCCCGCCCCTAGGCAACAGGTGTTGCTCAAACATTGCTTGGTGCCTCAGAGGGCCACATTCATAAGCAGCCAACTGTCAATGAGTGACCCTTAGTTGTCCTGCTTAGCTGATGGTCAGCACCAGAGTGGGCCCTGCCCACAGGTTACTTACTATCAATGAGGGGGCCATTGCGAATGTGATTAAGTCCAGGGTGGTGTGCTGGTCATCAGGAGGAGACAGAGATAAGAGGCAGATTCAGGCCTTCTTCTGGAGGCCCTGGAGCTCACGCAGACTTGGGCCAGTGGGTGAGCTGGAGGGCCCAGGGAATACACTGGGGACTAAATGTTGTAGCACTCCATAGCCCTCACTAAGGCCATCAGCTGACTCAAGGATAAGAAAGCTGTTGTACATATACACAATGGAATATTACTCATCCATTAAAAAGAATCCGTTTGAATCAGTTCTAATGAGGTGGATGAACCTGGAGCCTATTATACAGAGTGAAGGAAGTCAGAAAGAAAAACACCAATACTCTACACTAACACGTATACATGGAATTGAGAAAGATGGCAATGATGACCCTATATGCGAGAAAGCAAAAGAGACACAGATGAATAGAACAGTCTTTTGGACTCCGTGGGAGAAGGCGAGGGCAGGGTGATTTGAGAGAATAGCATTGAAACATGTATAGTATTATATGTGAAACAGATCACCAGTGCAGGTTTGATGCATGAGACTAGGTACTCAGGGCTGGTGCACTGGGATGACCCTGAGGGATGGGATGGGGAGGGAGGTGTGAGGGGAGGTTCAGGATGTGGACCCCATGGACACCCATGGCTGATTCATGTCAATGTATGGCAAAAACCACTACGATATTGTAACGTAATTGGCCTCAAATCAAAATAAATGAATTTAGAAAAAAGAACTGAAAAAAAGCAAAGAATAAAGAAAGGACAGCACACCCAGGGGGTCTTTCACTTTGATTGATTTTAAATCACATTCAGTGACTGACTGGGAATCATCAATGGGGTCTCCCAGGAGGTAGAGTGCCAGAAAGATTTAATTAGGGAGCTGCAGTCCAGATAAAAGATAACATATCACTGAGTTCAAATTTGAACTCAACTCTTTTGATGCCCACGGCGAAACTCTGTGTTTTAGTTGTTTCTCAAAAGTTTTGTGAAGGCACGCAGGATACTTATGGTCAGAGACTGCCTTATGTATCTCCATATTTGATTGACTATTCCTTGGACCTTTTAAAACATTTCAAAATGAAGGGTAACACCAAATTAAATATTTCATACTCTTTCTTTTAAACCATGAGAAACTTGTAGAATTTGGACTAACAAAAGACTTTATTGGGGAAGAATGTTTTTCGACTGTAGTTATTTGGAAATCCTAGGGTATGGTGATAATTACAAGACCAGCTTTTACTCAGTCTTATGTTAGTACTTATGGAAAAATTCTCTGTACAGACTTCCATGACCGTCCAGTGGATAGGACTCCGTGCTTTCACTAGAAGGGCACGGGTTCAATCGCTGTTCAGGGAACCATGCTTCCACAAGCGGCATAGGGACCCCCGAAAAAAAAAAATTCTCTGTGGGTGGTGATCCTGTTTGTAATTTGCACTGGGATTGGGCCACCACCACTGCTCTTCCTTTGGGAATACACTGCTCCCTAATTTTCCTTAGCAGAAAGGTGTCCTAATCATTATTTGGTTTGTTCCCTCCAAACATTATTTTACTCCCTGGGAGTGGTATTTGTGGGTTTTAGATGTATGAGCACTTTGTGCCTTCTGAGCACCTTTAGCTGACAGCATAGGCGAGTGATGCAACAATCCCTTTTATGAGGTAGGTGGCCAGGAGGTGATTTCTGCCCACCTTTCTCAGGGGGAGTTTCACACTCACCACCCCCATGTGACAACCTCTTCCTCTCTGGGTCTGGCAATCTAGACCCTACTGTCATTCCACACCCCAAACAAAGGCAGTAACACCATACCACTCCTCCTTGCCCTTGAAATCAAGTGTTAAGCAGGGTTATCCATCTTCAGTGCAGACTCCTGACCCAATCCAGACCTCTACTCTCTGGCTAACTGGGGACCCGAGGCTCTGTTCCCCAACCTCTCGGGACCCCATATCCCTCCCATCTCCAGTGCCCACCTCTTCTCTTCGTTCCCTCCCTTCCATCAGAAAATTCACACACACACACAAATATCATCTTTTTACCATTTGATGTTTATTGTAATTGCAGCCATCACTTGATGATGTTAGTGTGAGAGTCTTTTCTTGGTTGGCCATTTCTAACAAAGCAGACCTCTGGAGACCCAGTTCTAAACTGTCTGACCTTTTCGATTCAGTTACTGGCTGCCCAGGTTGGACTGCTCCAGGGTCTCGTATTCTGGGGCGGCTGGGCTTATCTTCTCTTTGGATTCTGCCTCCTTCTTTGATTCCGCCTCATACGTTGGGACCTTTTACGGCTTTGATTCAGTTTCTTACGTGCACAGGAACGGAAAAAACAGTTTGGTGTTCTTGTTTTCTTCACCTTCTTCGACTGAGTGGCATATGATCGGATTTTCTTGCTCAAGGTTCCTTGTAGAGGTCTTCTGACCCTCATGGTCATATTTCGTGCCTGGAAAGACACGACAAGGGTATGAGTTTTTAGGAAAGAAAAAAGCGGCGTTGGAAGGGAGATTTCATGAAAAAGGGATGTGGGCCAATGAGGGCTTTTGTGCCAGGCAAGGGCTGTGTAGAGGTTTTGGGCAGCAAAGTCAGTGGAGAACATGGGCAGCTCAGTTGGAATCATCTTACTGTCACACTGCCTCTGTACCTCCGTTGACAAAGGGTCTTCTTTTTTCCGTTCATCCTGGAAGCAAACCGCATTGGAACTCTTCTGGACTGCCGTGGCTTCCTGGTTACCTTAGTCATGATGATGCCAAGAAGTGGCCTAACCTAGAACCTCTGCCTCTGAGCTCCCTATTTATACCCTTTCAGGACAATGAGGAGCCACACCCTTCATTCTGATTGGTCAGTGAGGCACCACCCCAGCCAATAGCATCTTGGGGGGCTTAGACATCACAATGTACCACTGTGCCCATCAACATGGGCGAGTGGATGCTGAGGGAGGCCATTCTATAACTTTTCCACTGATGACACTTCTGTGTGTCTGATTCTGGGGAGTGGTGATTCAGGGGCACGGTGTTTCTCCTCATGAGCTTCAACCTTCCTTTCAGTTCCCTTTATCCTTTGACTTATATGTGCCACTTCAACACTCCTGCCTCCTTCATCCCTCTATAAAGATCTGCCAAACCCTTTCTGTCCCACTTCAGCCTTTCCGAGTAATCACTTCATCTCTAGACCACCTTCTGCCTCTTGGGGGTTCCTGAGGCCCTTAAGGAACTTAAGCGCAAGCACTTAAGGTGGAAAAAGGTAATAAAGAACACGTTGGGTGTTTTATCTACTGCGATGAGCTTTAACGACCCCCAGACTTGGTGAATGCTCAGTCTGTTGCCCAAAGTTTAATTCACAGTCTACATAAGATTACAAATCAGAACAAAGACAGTTTTAAATGTCTCCTCCACTAAATTTTTTTGGGATACTTCAACTCTCATATTGAGCAAGAAACTCAAATTGCCCCATCTACCGGAAATATATTCCTGTTTATTATTATTATTATTATTTATTTTTTTTTAAGGAAGGTGCTCAAAGTCAAAAGTCAGTTCACCAGTGTACGACTGAGTCTTGACTAAATCATTTCCCCGGTTATCCCTCCTTGACAGTTATCAGTAGGTAGGGCCCATTGCAGTGCTGACCAATAGCTGAGCAGGACAAGTACCTATAGGTAGCTCAGTGATAGTTGGCTGCTTGTGGGTGGGGCCAGTGAGGCACGGACCAATGGCTGAGCTACTCCTGTTGCCTAGTAACAGGATGCAGAGTAATAAGGCACAGCAATGGCTACCTGCGAAGGGCTGTGCTCTGTTACATAAGGACACTTTGGGTCCAGTGTGCTGGAATCTTTGTGATTGACTCATTTCCAACCTCAGATTTTGATTTCACATAATTATTTAACTTTTGCATATCATACTTTTCATTATATTCCCAGGCATACCTGTCACCAGTGCTGTCATCTCTATGCCCCTCCAACAGCTGCCACTTGATCACATGCTCAGCATATCGTGTAAGTAGTTCAAAGCCAACCAGAATGTGAAGTCCAGCCCACCCTGAAAACTACTTTGACAAACCTTAAATTCACAGGGATTCTTATTCTCTTTACAGTGTAACAGAGCAGGATGAGCACAGCCCTTAACAGGTAGCCAATGGTGTGCTTCATTTCAACCCACCCCGCCCCTAGGCAACAGGTGTTGCTCAAACATTGCTTGGTGCCTCATAGGGCCACATTCACAAGCAGCCAACTGTCAATGAGTGACCCTTAGTTGTCCTGCTTAGCTGATGGTCAGCACCAGAGTGGGCCCTGCCCACAGGTTACTTACTATCAATGAGGGGGCCATTGCGAATGTGATTAAGTCCAGGGTGGTGTGCTGGTCATCAGGAGGAGACAGAGATAAGAGGCAGATTCAGGCCTTCTTCTGGAGGCCCTGGAGCTCACGCAGACTTGGGCCAGTGGGTGAGCTGGAGGGCCCAGGGAATACACTGGGGACTAAATGTTGTAGCACTCCATAGCCCTCACTAAGGCCATCAGCTGACTCAAGGATAAGAAAGCTGTTGTACATATACACAATGGAATATTACTCATTCATTAAAAAGAATCCGTTTGAATCAGTTCTAATGAGGTGAATGAACCTGGAGCCTATTATACAGAGTGAAGGAAGTCAGAAAGAAAAACACCAGTACACTACACTAACACGTATACATGGAATTGAGAAAGATGGCAATGATGACCCTATATGCGAGAATGCAAAAGAGACACAGATGTATAGAACAGTCTTTTGGACTCCGTGGGAGAAGGCGAGGGCAGGGTGAATTGAGAGAATAGCATTGAAACATGTATATTATTATATGTGAAACAGATCACCAGTGCAGGTTTGAGGCATGAGACTAGGTGCTCAGGGCTGGTGCACTGGGATGACCCTGAGGGATGGGATGGGGAGGGAGGTGCGAGGGGAGGTTCAGGATGTGGACCCCATGGACACCCATGGCTGATTCATGTCAATGTATGGCAAAAACCACTAGGATATTGTAACGTAATTGGCCTCAAATCAAAATAAATGAATTTAGAAAAAAGAACTGAAAAAAAGCAAAGAATAAAGAAAGGACAGCACACCCAGGGGGTCTTTCACTTTGATTGATTTTAAATCACATTCAGTGACTGACTGGGAATCATCAATGGGGTCTCCCAGGAGGTAGAGTGCCAGAAAGATTTAATTAGGGAGCTGCAGTCCAGATAAAAGATAACATATCACTGAGTTCAAATTTGAACTCAACTCTTTTGATGCCCACGGCAAAACTCTGTGTTTTAGTTGTTTCTCCAAAGTTTTGTGAAGGCACGCAGGATACATATGGTCAGAGACTGCCTTATGTATCTCCATATTTGATTGACTATTCCTTGGACCTTTTAAAACATTTCAAAATGAAGGGTAACACCAAATTAAATATTTCATACTCTTTCTTTTAAACCATGAGAAACTTGTAGAATTTGGACTAACAAAAGACTTTATTGGGGAAGAATGTTTTTCGACTGTAGTTATTTGGAAATCCTAGGGTATGGTGATAATTACAAGACCAGCTTTTACTCAGTCTTATGTTAGTACTTATGGAAAAATTCTCTGTACAGACTTCCATGACCGTCCAGTGGATAGGACTCCGTGCTTTCACTAGAAGGGCACGGGTTCAATCGCTGTTCAGGGAACCATGCTTCCACAAGCGGCATTGGGACCCCCGAAAAAAAAAAATTCTCTGTGGGTGGTGATCCTGTTTGTAATTTGCACTGGGATTGGGCCACCACCACTGCTCTTCCGTTGGGAATACACTGCTCCCTAATTTTCCTTAGCAGAAAGGTGTCCTAATCATTATTTGGTTTGTTCCCTCCAAACATTATTTTACTCCCTGGGAGTGGTATTTGTGGGTTTTAGATGTATGAGCACTTTGTGCCTTCTGAGCACCTTTAGCTGACAGCATAGGCGAGTGATGCAACAATCCCTTTTATGAGGTAGGTGGCCAGGAGGTGATTTCTGCCCACCTTTCTCAGGGGGAGTTTCACACTCACCACCCCCATGTGACAACCTCTTCCTCTCTGGGTCTGGCAATCTAGACCCTACTGTCATTCCACACCCCAAACAAAGGCAGTAACACCATACCACTCCTCCTTGCCCTTGAAATCAAGTGTTAAGCAGGGTTATCCATCTTCAGTGCAGACTCCTGACCCAATCCAGACCTCTACTCTCTGGCTAACTGGGGACCCGAGGCTCTGTTCCCCAACCTCTCGGGACCCCATATCCCTCCCATCTCCAGTGCCCACCTCTTCTCTTCGTTCCCTCCCTTCCATCAGAAAATTCACACACACACACAAATATCATCTTTTTACCATTTGATGTTTATTGTAATTGCAGCCATCACTTGATGATGTTAGTGTGAGAGTCTTTTCTTGGTTGGCCATTTCTAACAAAGCAGACCTCTGGAGACCCAGTTCTAAACTGTCTGACCTTTTCGATTCAGTTACTGGCTGCCCAGGTTGGACTGCTCCAGGGTCTCGTATTCTGGGGCGGCTGGGCTTATCTTCTCTTTGGATTCTGCCTCCTTCTTTGATTCCGCCTCATACGTTGGGACCTTTTACGGCTTTGATTCAGTTTCTTACGTGCACAGGAACGGAAAAAACAGTTTGGTGTTCTTGTTTTCTTCACCTTCTTCGACTGAGTGGCATATGATCGGATTTTCTTGCTCAAGGTTCCTTGTAGAGGTCTTCTGACCCTCATGGTCATATTTCGTGCCTGGAAAGACACGACAAGGGTATGAGTTTTTAGGAAAGAAAAAAGGGGCGTTGGAAGGGAGATTTCATGAAAAAGGGATGTGGGCCAATGAGGGCTTTTGTGCCAGGCAAGGGCTGTGTAGAGGTTTTGGGCAGCAAAGTCAGTGGAGAACATGGGCAGCTCAGTTGGAATCATCTTACTTTCACACTGCCTCTGTACCTCCGTTGACAAAGGGTCTTCTTTTTTCCGTTCATCCTGGAAGCAAACCGCATTGGAACTCTTCTGGACTGCCGTGGCTTCCTGGTTACCTTAGTCATGATGATGCCAAGAAGTGGCCTAACCTAGAACCTCTGCCTCTGAGCTCCCTATTTATACCCGTTCAGGACAATGAGGAGCCACACCCTTCAATCTGATTGGTCAGTGAGGCACCACCCCAGCCAATAGCATCTTGGGGGGCTTAGACATCACAATGTACCACTGTGCCCATCAACATGGGCGAGTGGATGCTGAGGGAGGCCATTCTATAACTTTTCCACTGCTGACACCTCTGTGTGTCTGATTCTGGGGAGTGGTGATTCAGGGGCACGGTGTTTCTCCTCATGAGCTTCAACCTTCCTTTCAGTTCCCTTTATCCTTTGACTTATATGTGCCACTTCAACACTCCTGCCTCCTTCATCCCTCTATAAAGATCTGCCAAACCCTTTCTGTCCCACTTCAGCCTTTCCGAGTAATCACTTCATCTCTAGACCACCTTCTGCCTCTTAGGGGTTCCTGAGGCCCTTAAGGAACTTAAGCGCAAGCACTTAAGGTGGAAAAAGGTAATAAAGAACACGTTGGGTGTTTTATCTACTGCGATGAGCTTTAACGACCCCCAGACTTGGTGAATGCTCAGTCTGTTGCCCAAAGTTTAATACACAGTCTACATAAGATTACAAATCAGAACAAAGACAGTTTTAAATGTCTCCTCCACTAAATTTTTTTGGGATACTTCAACTCTCATATTGAGCAAGGAAACTCAACTTGCCCCATCTACCAGAAATACATTCCTGTTTATTATTATTATTTTTTTTTTTTAAAGGAAGGTGCTCAAAGTCAAAAGTCAGTTCACCAGTGTACGACTGAGTCTTGACTAAATCATTTCCCCAGTTATCCCTCCTTGCCAGTTATCAGTAGGTAGGGCCCATTGCAGTGCTGACCATTAGCTGAGCAGGACAAGTACCTATAGGTAGCTCAATGATAGTTGGCTGCTTGTGGGTGGGGCCAGTGAGGCACGGACCAATGGCTGAGCTACTCCTGTTGCCTAGTAACAGGATGCAGAGTAATAAGGCACAGCAATGGCTACCTGCGAAGGGCTGTGCTCTGTTACATAAGGACACTTTGGGTCCAGTGTGCTGGAATCTTTATGATTGACTCATTTCCAACCTCAGATTTTGATTTCACATAATTATTTAACTTTTGCATATCATACTTTTCATTATATTCCCAGGCATACCTGTCACCAGTGGTGTCATCTCTATGCCCCTCCAACAGCTGTCACTTGATCACATGCTCAGCATATCGTGTAAGTAGTTCAAAGCCAACCAGAATGTGAAGTCCAGCCCACCCTGAAAACTACTTTGACAAACCTTAAATTCACAGGGATTCTTATTCTCTTTACAGTGTAACAGAGCAGGATGAGCACAGCCCTTAACAGGTAGCCAATGGTGTGCTTCATTTCAACCCACCCCGCCCCTAAGCAACAGGTGTTGCTCAAACATTGCTTGGTGCCTCAGAGGGCCACATTCACAAGCAGCCAACTGTCAATGAGTGACCCTTAGTTGTCCTGCTTAGCTGATGGTCAGCACCACAGTGGGCCCTGCCCACAGGTTACTTACTATCAATGAGGGGGCCATTGCGAATGTGATTAAGTCCAGGGTGGTGTGCTGGTCATCAGGAGGAGACAGAGATAAGAGGCAGATTCAGGCCTTCTTCTGGAGGCCCTGGAGCTCACGCAGACTTGGGCCAGTGGGTGAGCTGGAGGGCCCAGGGAATACACTGGGGACTAAATGTTGTAGCACTCCATAGCCCTCACTAAGGCCATCAGCTGACTCAAGGATAAGAAAGCTGTTGTACATATACACAATGGAATATTACTCATCCATTAAAAAGAATCCGTTTGAATCAGTTCTAATGAGGTGGAGGAACCTGGAGCCTATTATACAGAGTGAAGGAAGTCAGAAAGAAAAACACCAATACACTACACTAACACGTATACATGGAATTGAGAAAGATGGCAATGATGACCCTATATGCGAGAAAGCAAAAGAGACACAGATGTATAGAACAGTCTTTTGGACTCCGTGGGAGAAGGCGAGGGCAGGGTGATTTGAGAGAATAGCTTGGAATCATGTATATTATTATATGTGAAACAGATCACCAGTGCAGGTTTGAGGCATGAGACTAGGTGCTCAGGGCTAGTGCACTGGGATTACCCTGAGGGATGGGATGGGGAGGGAGGTGCGAGGGGAGGTTCAGGATGTGGACCCCATGGACACCCATGGCTGATTCATGTCAATATATGGCAAAAACCACTAGGATATTGTAACGTAATTGGCCTCAAATCAAAATAAATGAATTTAGAAAAAAGAACTGAAAAAAAGCAAAGAATAAAGAAAGGACAGCACACCCAGGGGGTCTTTCACTTTGATTGATTTTAAATCACATTCAGTGACTGACTGGGAATCATCAATGGGGTCTCCCAGGAGGTAGAGTGCCAGAAAGATTTAATTAGGGAGCTGCAGTCCAGATAAAAGATAACATATCACTGAGTTCAAATTTGAACTCAACTCTTTTGATGCCCACGGCGAAACTCTGTGTTTTAGTTGTTTCTCAAAAGTTTTGTGAAGGCACGCAGGATACTTATGGTCAGAGACTGCCTTATGTATCTCCATATTTGATTGACTATTCCTTGGACCTTTTAAAACATTTCAAAATGAAGGGTAACACCAAATTAAATATTTCATACTCTTTCTTTTAAACCATGAGAAACTTGTAGAATTTGGACTAACAAAAGACTTTATTGGGGAAGAATGTTTTTCGACTGTAGTTATTTGGAAATCCTAGGCTATGGTGATAATTACAAGACCAGCTTTTACTCAGTCTTATGTTAGTACTTATGGAAAAATTCTCTGTACAGACTTCCATGACCGTCCAGTGGATAGGACTCCGTGCTTTCACTAGAAGGGCACGGGTTCAATCGCTGTTCAGGGAACCATGCTTCCACAAGCGGCATAGGGACCCCCGAAAAAAAAAAATTCTCTGTGGGTGGTGATCCTGTTTGTAATTTGCACTGGGATTGGGCCACCACCACTGCTCTTCCTTTGGGAATACACTGCTCCCTAATTTTCCTTAGCAGAAGGGTGTCCTAATCATTATTTGGTTTGTTCCCTCCAAACATTATTTTACTCCCTGGGAGTGGTATTTGTGGGTTTTAGATGTATGAGCACTTTGTGCCTTCTGAGCACCTTTAGCTGACAGCATAGGCGAGTGATGCAACAATCCCTTTTATGAGGTAGGTGGCCAGGAGGTGATTTCTGCCCACCTTTCTCAGGGGGAGTTTCACACTCACCACCCCCATGTGACAACCTCTTCCTCTCTGGGTCTGGCAATCTAGACCCTACTGTCATTCCACACCCCAAACAAAGGCAGTAACACCATACCACTCCTCCTTGCCCTTGAAATCAAGTGTTAAGCAGGGTTATCCATCTTCAGTGCAGACTCCTGACCCAATCCAGACCTCTACTCTCTGGCTAACTGGGGACCCGAGGCTCTGTTCCCCAACCTCTCGGGACCCCATATCCCTCCCATCTCCAGTGCCCACCTCTTCTCTTCGTTCCCTCCCTTCCATCAGAAAATTCACACACACACACAAATATCATCTTTTTACCATTTGATGTTTATTGTAATTGCAGCCATCACTTGATGATGTTAGTGTGAGAGTCTTTTCTTGGTTGGCCATTTCTAACAAAGCAGACCTCTGGAGACCCAGTTCTAAACTGTCTGACCTTTTCGATTCAGTTACTGGCTGCCCAGGTTGGACTGCTCCAGGGTCTCGTATTCTGGGGCGGCTGGGCTTATCTTCTCTTTGGATTCTGCCTCCTTCTTTGATTCCGCCTCATACGTTGGGACCTTTTACGGCTTTGATTCAGTTTCTTACGTGCACAGGAACGGAAAAAACAGTTTGGTGTTCTTGTTTTCTTCACCTTCTTCGACTGAGTGGCATATGATCGGATTTTCTTGCTCAAGGTTCCTTGTAGAGGTCTTCTGACCCTCATGGTCATATTTCGTGCCTGGAAAGACACGACAAGGGTATGAGTTTTTAGGAAAGAAAAAAGCGGCGTTGGAAGGGAGATTTCATGAAAAAGGGATGTGGGCCAATGAGGGCTTTTGTGCCAGGCAAGGGCTGTGTAGAGGTTTTGGGCAGCAAAGTCAGTGGAGAACATGGGCAGCTCAGTTGGAATCATCTTACTTTCACACTGCCTCTGTACCTCCGTTGACAAAGGGTCTTCTTTTTTCCGTTCATCCTGGAAGCAAACCGCATTGGAACTCTTCTGGACTGCCGTGGCTTCCTGGTTACCTTAGTCATGATGATGCCAAGAAGTGGCCTAACCTAGAACCTCTGCCTCTGAGCTCCCTATTTATACCCTTTCAGGACAATGAGGAGCCACACCCTTCAATCTGATTGGTCAGTGAGGCACCACCCCAGCCAATAGCATCTTGGGGGGCTTAGACATCACAATGTACCACTGTGCCCATCAACATGGGCGAGTGGATGCTGAGGGAGGCCATTCTGTAACTTTTCCACTGCTGACACCTCTGTGTGTCTGATTCTGGGGAGTGGTGATTCAGGGGCACGGTGTTTCTCCTCATGAGCTTCAACCTTCCTCTCAGTTCCCTTTATCCTTTGACTTATATGTGCCACTTCAACACTCCTGCCTCCTTCATTCCTCTATAAAGATCTGCCAAACCCTTTCTGTCCCACTTCAGCCTTTCCGAGTAATCACTTCATCTCTAGACCACCTTCTGCCTCTTGGGGGTTCCTGAGGCCCTTAAGGAACTTAAGCGCAAGCACTTAAGGTGGAAAAAGGTAATAAAGAACACGTTGGGTGTTTTATCTACTGCGATGAGCTTTAACGACCCCCAGACTTGGTGAATGCTCAGTCTGTTGCCCAAAGTTTAATACACAGTCTACATAAGATTACAAATCAGAACAAAGACAGTTTTAAATGTCTCCTCCACTAAATTTTTTTGGGATACTTCAACTCTCATATTGAGCAAGGAAACTCAACTTGCCCCATCTACCGGAAATACACTCCTGTTTATTATTATTATTATTATTTTTTTTTTTTTTTAAGGAAGGTGCTCAAAGTCAAAAGTCAGTTCACCAGTGTACGACTGAGTCTTGACTAAATCATTTCCCCGGTTATCCCTCCTTGACAGTTATCAGTAGGTAGGGCCCATTGCAGTGCTGACCAATAGCTGAGCAGGACAAGTACCTATAGGTAGCTCAGTGATAGTTGGCTGCTTGTGGGTGGGGCCAGTGAGGCACGGACCAATGGCTGAGCTACTCCTGTTGCCTAGTAACAGGATGCAGAGTAATAAGGCACAGCAATGGCTACCTGCGAAGGGCTGTGCTCTGTTACATAAGGACACTTTGGGTCCAGTGTGCTGGAATCTTTGTGATTGACTCATTTCCAACCTCAGATTTTGATTTCACATAATTATTTAACTTTTGCATATCATACTTTTCATTATATTCCCAGGCATACCTGTCACCAGTGCTGTCATCTCTATGCCCCTCCAACAGCTGCCACTTGATCACATGCTCAGCATATCGTGTAAGTAGTTCAAAGCCAACCAGAATGTGAAGTCCAGCCCACCCTGAAAACTACTTTGACAAACCTTAAATTCACAGGGATTCTTATTCTCTTTACAGTGTAAAAGAGCAGGATGAGCACAGCCCTTAACAGGTAGCCAATGGTGTGCTTCATTTCAACCCACCCCGCCCCTAGGCAACAGGTGTTGCTCAAACATTGCTTGGTGCCTCAGAGGGCCACATTCATAAGCAGCCAACTGTCAATGAGTGACCCTTAGTTGTCCTGCTTAGCTGATGGTCAGCACCAGAGTGGGCCCTGCCCACAGGTTACTTACTATCAATGAGGGGGCCATTGCGAATGTGATTAAGTCCAGGGTGGTGTGCTGGTCATCAGGAGGAGACAGAGATAAGAGGCAGATTCAGGCCTTCTTCTGGAGGCCCTGGAGCTCACGCAGACTTGGGCCAGTGGGTGAGCTGGAGGGCCCAGGGAATACACTGGGGACTAAATGTTGTAGCACTCCATAGCCCTCACTAAGGCCATCAGCTGACTCAAGGATAAGAAAGCTCTTGTACATATACACAATGGAATATTACTCATCCATTAAAAAGAATCCGTTTGAATCAGTTCTAATGAGGTGGATGAACCTGGAGCCTATTATACAGAGTGAAGGAAGTCAGAAAGAAAAACACCAATACTCTACACTAACACGTATACATGGAATTGAGAAAGATGGCAATGATGACCCTATATGCGAGAAAGCAAAAGAGACACAGATGAATAGAACAGTCCTTTGGACTCCGTGGGAGAAGGCGAGGGCAGGGTGATTTGAGAGAATAGCATTGAAACATGTATAGTATTATATGTGAAACAGATCACCAGTGCAGGTTTGAGGCATGAGACTAGGTGCTCAGGGCTGGTGCACTGGGATGACCCTGAGGGATGGGATGGGGAGGGAGGTGCGAGGGGAGGTTCAGGATGTGGACCCCATGGACACCCATGGCTGATTCATGTCAATGTATGGCAAAAACCACTAGGATATTGTAACGTAATTGGCCTCAAATCAAAATAAATGAATTTAGAAAAAAGAACTGAAAAAAAGCAAAGAATAAAGAAAGGACAGCACACCCAGGGGGTCTTTCACTTTGATTGATTTTAAATCACATTCAGTGACTGACTGGGAATCATCAATGGGGTCTCCCAGGAGGTAGAGTGCCAGAAAGATTTAATTAGGGAGCTGCAGTCCAGATAAAAGATAACATATCACTGAGTTCAAATTTGAACTCAACTCTTTTGATGCCCACGGCGAAACTCTGTGTTTTAGTTGTTTCTCAAAAGTTTTGTGAAGGCACGCAGGATACTTATGGTCAGAGACTGCCTTATGTATCTCCATATTTGATTGACTATTCCTTGGACCTTTTAAAACATTTCAAAATGAAGGGTAACACCAAATTAAATATTTCATACTCTTTCTTTTAAACCATGAGAAACTTGTAGAATTTGGACTAACAAAAGACTTTATTGGGGAAGAATGTTTTTCGACTGTAGTTATTTGGAAATCCTAGGGTATGGTGATAATTACAAGACCAGCTTTTACTCAGTCTTATGTTAGTACTTATGGAAAAATTCTCTGTACAGACTTCCATGACCGTCCAGTGGATAGGACTCCGTGCTTTCACTAGAAGGGCACGGGTTCAATCGCTGTTCAGGGAACCATGCTTCCACAAGCGGCATAGGGACCCCCGAAAAAAAAAAAAAAATTCTCTGTGGGTGGTGATCCTGTTTGTAATTTGCACTGGGATTGGGCCACCACCACTGCTCTTCCTTTGGGAATACACTGCTCCCTAATTTTCCTTAGCAGAAAGGTGTCCTAATCATTATTTGGTTTGTTCCCTCCAAACATTATTTTACTCCCTGGGAGTGGTATTTGTGGGTTTTAGATGTATGAGCACTTTGTGCCTTCTGAGCACCTTTAGCTGACAGCATGGGCGAGTGATGCAACAATCCCTTTTATGAGGTAGGTGGCCAGGAGGTGATTTCTGCCCACCTTTCTCAGGGGGAGTTTCACACTCACCACCCCCATGTGACAACCTCTTCCTCTCTGGGTCTGGCAATCTAGACCCTACTGTCATTCCACACCCCAAACAAAGGCAGTAACACCATACCACTCCTCCTTGCCCTTGAAATCAAGTGTTAAGCAGGGTTATCCATCTTCAGTGCAGACTCCTGACCCAATCCAGACCTCTACTCTCTGGCTAACTGGGGACCCGAGGCTCTGTTCCCCAACCTCTCGGGACCCCATATCCCTCCCATCTCCAGTGCCCACCTCTTCTCTTCGTTCCCTCCCTTCCATCAGAAAATTCACACACACACACAAATATCATCTTTTTACCATTTGATGTTTATTGTAATTGCAGCCATCACTTGATGATGTTAGTGTGAGAGTCTTTTCTTGGTTGGCCATTTCTAACAAAGCAGACCTCTGGAGACCCAGTTCTAAACTGTCTGACCTTTTCGATTCAGTTACTGGCTGCCCAGGTTGGACTGCTCCAGGGTCTCGTATTCTGGGGCGGCTGGGCTTATCTTCTCTTTGGATTCTGCCTCCTTCTTTGATTCCGCCTCATACGTTGGGACCTTTTACGGCTTTGATTCAGTTTCTTACGTGCACAGGAACGGAAAAAACAGTTTGGTGTTCTTGTTTTCTTCACCTTCTTCGACTGAGTGGCATATGATCGGATTTTCTTGCTCAAGGTTCCTTGTAGAGGTCTTCTGACCCTCATGGTCATATTTCGTGCCTGGAAAGACACGACAAGGGTATGAGTTTTTAGGAAAGAAAAAAGCGGCGTTGGAAGGGAGATTTCATGAAAAAGGGATGTGGGCCAATGAGGGCTTTTGTGCCAGGCAAGGGCTGTGTAGAGGTTTTGGGCAGCAAAGTCAGTGGAGAACATGGGCAGCTCAGTTGGAATCATCTTACTGTCACACTGCCTCTGTACCTCCGTTGACAAAGGGTCTTCTTTTTTCCGTTCATCCTGGAAGCAAACCGCATTGGAACTCTTCTGGACTGCCGTGGCTTCCTGGTTACCTTAGTCATGATGATGCCAAGAAGTGGCCTAACCTAGAACCTCTGCCTCTGAGCTCCCTATTTATACCCTTTCAGGACAATGAGGAGCCACACCCTTCAATCTGATTGGTCAGTGAGGCACCACCCCAGCCAATAGCATCTTGGGGTCTTAGACATCACAATGTACCACTGTGTCCATCAACATGGGCGAGTGGATGCTGAGGGAGGCCATTCTATAACTTTTCCACTGCTGACACTTCTGTGTGTCTGATTCTGGGGAGTGGTGATTCAGGGGCACGGTGTTTCTCCTCATGAGCTTCAAACTTCCTTTCAGTTCCCTTTATCCTTTGACTTATATGTGCCACTTCAACACTCCTGCCTCCTTCATCCCTCTATAAAGATCTGCCAAACCCTTTCTGTCCCACTTCAGCCTTTCCGAGTAATCACTTCATCTCTAGACCACCTTCTGCCTCTTGGGGGTTCCTGAGGCCCTTAAGGAACTTAAGCGCAAGCACTTAAGGTGGAAAAAGGTAATAAAGAACACGTTGGGTGTTTTATCTACTGCGATGAGCTTTAACGACCCCCAGACTTGGTGAATGCTCAGTCTGTTGCCCAAAGTTTAATACACAGTCTACATAAGATTACAAATCAGAACAAAGACAGTTTTAAATGTCTCCTCCACTAAATTTTTTTGGGATACTTCAACTCTCATATTGAGCAAGGAAACTCAACTTGCCCCATCTACCGGAAATACACTCCTGTTTATTATTATTATTATTATTATTTTTTTTTAAGGAAGGTGCTCAAAGTCAAAAGTCAGTTCACCAGTGTACGACTGAGTCTTGACTAAATCATTTCCCCGGTTATCCCTCCTTGACAGTTATCAGTAGGTAGGGCCCATTGCAGTGCTGACCAATAGCTGAGCAGGACAAGCACCTATAGGTAGCTCAGTGATAGTTGGCTGCTTGTGGGTGGGGCCAGTGAGGCACGGACCAATGGCTGAGCTACTCCTGTTGCCTAGTAACAGGATGCAGAGTAATAAGGCACAGCATTGGCTACCTGCGAAGGGCTGTGCTCTGTTACATAAGGACACTTTGGGTCCAGTGTGCTGGAATCTTTGTGATTGACTCATTTCCAACCTCAGATTTTGATTTCACATAATTATTTAACTTTTGCATATCATACTTTTCATTATATTCCCAGGCATACCTGTCACCAGTGCTGTCATCTCTATGCCCCTCCAACAGCTGCCACTTGATCACATGCTCAGCATATCGTGTAAGTAGTTCAAAGCCAACCAGAATGTGAAGTCCAGCCCACCCTGAAAACTACTTTGACAAACCTTAAATTCACAGGGATTCTTATTCTCTTTACAGTGTAACAGAGCAGGATGAGCACAGCCCTTAACAGGTAGCCAATGGTGTGCTTCATTTCAACCCACCCCGCCCCTAGGCAACAGGTGTTGCTCAAACATTGCTTGGTGCCTCAGAGGGCCACATTCATAAGCAGCCAACTGTCAATGAGTGACCCTTAGTTGTCCTGCTTAGCTGATGGTCAGCACCAGAGTGGGCCCTGCCCACAGGTTACTTACTATCAATGAGGGGGCCATTGCGAATGTGATTAAGTCCAGGGTGGTGTGCTGGTCATCAGGAGGAGACAGAGATAAGAGGCAGATTCAGGCCTTCTTCTGGAGGCCCTGGAGCTCACGCAGACTTGGGCCAGTGGGTGAGCTGGAGGGCCCAGGGAATACACTGGGGACTAAATGTTGTAGCACTCCATAGCCCTCACTAAGGCCATCAGCTGACTCAAGGATAAGAAAGCTGTTGTACATATACACAATGGAATATTACTCATCCATTAAAAAGAATCCGTTTGAATCAGTTCTAATGAGGTGGATGAACCTGGAGCCTATTATACAGAGTGAAGGAAGTCAGAAAGAAAAACACCAATACTCTACACTAACACGTGTACATGGAATTGAGAAAGATGGCAATGATGACCCTATATGCGAGAAAGCAAAAGAGACACAGATGAATAGAACAGTCCTTTGGACTCCGTGGGAGAAGGCGAGGGCAGGGTGATTTGAGAGAATAGCATTGAAACATGTATAGTATTATATGTGAAACAGATCACCAGTGCAGGTTTGATGCATGAGACTAGGTACTCAGGGCTGGTGCACTGGGATGACCCTGAGGGATGGGATGGGGAGGGAGGTGTGAGGGGAGGTTCAGGATGTGGACCCCATGGACACCCATGGCTGATTCATGTCAATGTATGGCAAAAACCACTAGGATATTGTAACGTAATTGGCCTCAAATCAAAATAAATGAATTTAGAAAAAAGAACTGAAAAAAAGCAAAGAATAAAGAAAGGACAGCACACCCAGGGGGTCTTTCACTTTGATTGATTTTAAATCACATTCAGTGACTGACTGGGAATCATCAATGGGGTCTCCCAGGAGGTAGAGTGCCAGAAAGATTTAATTAGGGAGCTGCAGTCCAGATAAAAGATAACATATCACTGAGTTCAAATTTGAACTCAACTCTTTTGATGCCCACGGCGAAACTCTGTGTTTTAGTTGTTTCTCAAAAGTTTTGTGAAGGCACGCAGGATACTTATGGTCAGAGACTGCCTTATGTATCTCCATATTTGATTGACTATTCCTTGGACCTTTTAAAACATTTCAAAATGAAGGGTAACACCAAATTAAATATTTCATACTCTTTCTTTTAAACCATGAGAAACTTGTAGAATTTGGACTAACAAAAGACTTTATTGGGGAAGAATGTTTTTCGACTGTAGTTATTTGGAAATCCTAGGGTATGGTGATAATTACAAGACCAGCTTTTACTCAGTCTTATGTTAGTACTTATGGAAAAATTCTCTGTACAGACTTCCATGACCGTCCAGTGGATAGGACTCCGTGCTTTCACTAGAAGGGCACGGGTTCAATCGCTGTTCAGGGAACCATGCTTCCACAAGCGGCATAGGGACCCCCGAAAAAAAAAAAAAATTCTCTGTGGGTGGTGATCCTGTTTGTAATTTGCACTGGGATTGGGCCACCACCACTGCTCTTCCTTTGGGAATACACTGCTCCCTAATTTTCCTTAGCAGAAAGGTGTCCTAATCATTATTTGGTTTGTTCCCTCCAAACATTATTTTACTCCCTGGGAGTGGTATTTGTGGGTTTTAGATGTATGAGCACTTTGTGCCTTCTGAGCACCTTTAGCTGACAGCATGGGCGAGTGATGCAACAATCCCTTTTATGAGGTAGGTGGCCAGGAGGTGATTTCTGCCCACCTTTCTCAGGGGGAGTTTCACACTCACCACCCCCATGTGACAACCTCTTCCTCTCTGGGTCTGGCAATCTAGACCCTACTGTCATTCCACACCCCAAACAAAGGCAGTAACACCATACCACTCCTCCTTGCCCTTGAAATCAAGTGTTAAGCAGGGTTATCCATCTTCAGTGCAGACTCCTGACCCAATCCAGACCTCTACTCTCTGGCTAACTGGGGACCCGAGGCTCTGTTCCCCAACCTCTCGGGACCCCATATCCCTCCCATCTCCAGTGCCCACCTCTTCTCTTCGTTCCCTCCCTTCCATCAGAAAATTCACACACACACACAAATATCATCTTTTTACCATTTGATGTTTATTGTAATTGCAGCCATCACTTGATGATGTTAGTGTGAGAGTCTTTTCTTGGTTGGCCATTTCTAACAAAGCAGACCTCTGGAGACCCAGTTCTAAACTGTCTGACCTTTTCGATTCAGTTACTGGCTGCCCAGGTTGGACTGCTCCAGGGTCTCGTATTCTGGGGCGGCTGGGCTTATCTTCTCTTTGGATTCTGCCTCCTTCTTTGATTCCGCCTCATACGTTGGGACCTTTTACGGCTTTGATTCAGTTTCTTACGTGCACAGGAACGGAAAAAACAGTTTGGTGTTCTTGTTTTCTTCACCTTCTTCGACTGAGTGGCATATGATCGGATTTTCTTGCTCAAGGTTCCTTGTAGAGGTCTTCTGACCCTCATGGTCATATTTCGTGCCTGGAAAGACACGACAAGGGTATGAGTTTTTAGGAAAGAAAAAAGCGGCGTTGGAAGGGAGATTTCATGAAAAAGGGATGTGGGCCAATGAGGGCTTTTGTGCCAGGCAAGGGCTGTGTAGAGGTTTTGGGCAGCAAAGTCAGTGGAGAACATGGGCAGCTCAGTTGGAATCATCTTACTGTCACACTGCCTCTGTACCTCCGTTGACAAAGGGTCTTCTTTTTTCCGTTCATCCTGGAAGCAAACCGCATTGGAACTCTTCTGGACTGCCGTGGCTTCCTGGTTACCTTAGTCATGATGATGCCAAGAAGTGGCCTAACCTAGAACCTCTGCCTCTGAGCTCCCTATTTATACCCTTTCAGGACAATGAGGAGCCACACCCTTCAATCTGATTGGTCAGTGAGGCACCACCCCAGCCAATAGCATCTTGGGGTCTTAGACATCACAATGTACCACTGTGTCCATCAACATGGGCGAGTGGATGCTGAGGGAGGCCATTCTATAACTTTTCCACTGCTGACACTTCTGTGTGTCTGATTCTGGGGAGTGGTGATTCAGGGGCACGGTGTTTCTCCTCATGAGCTTCAAACTTCCTTTCAGTTCCCTTTATCCTTTGACTTATATGTGCCACTTCAACACTCCTGCCTCCTTCATCCCTCTATAAAGATCTGCCAAACCCTTTCTGTCCCACTTCAGCCTTTCCGAGTAATCACTTCATCTCTAGACCACCTTCTGCCTCTTGGGGGTTCCTGAGGGCCTTAAGGAAACAAAGAGCAAGCACTTAAGGTGGAAAAAGGTAATAAAGAACACGTTGGGTGTTTTATCTACTGCGATGAGCTTTAACGACCCCCAGACTTGGTGAATGCTCAGTCTGTTGCCCAAAGTTTAATAAAAGTCTCCATAAGATGACACATCAGAACAAAGACAGTTTTAAATGTCTCCTCCACTAAATTTTTTTGGACACTTCAACTCTCATATTGAGCAAGGAAACTCAACTTGTCCCATCTACCAGAAATACATTCCTGATTATTATTTTTTTAATTTTATTTTATTTTTAAACTTTACAATATTGTATTAGTTTTGCCAAATATCGAAATGAATCCGCCACAGGTATACCTATGTTCCCCATCCTGAACCCTCCTCCGTCTTGCCTCCCCATACCCTCCCTCTGGATCGTCCCAGTGCACCAGCCGCAAGCATCCAGTATTGTGCATCGAACCTGGACTGGCGACTCGTTTCATACATGATATTATACATGTTTCAATGCCATTCTCCTAAATCTCTCCACCCTCTCCCTCTCCTTCTCCCACAGAGTCCATAAGACTGATCTATACATCAGTGTCTCTTTAGCAACCTAGATGCCCATCACCAGATGAATGGATAAGAAAGCTGTAGTACATATACACAATGGAGTATTATTCAGCCATTAAAAAGAATACATCTGAATCAGTTCTAATGAGGTGGATGAAACTGGAAGCTATTATACAGAGTGAAGTAAGCCAGAAAGAAAAACACCAATACAGTGTATATGTATATATATATATATATATATATTTTTTTTTTTTTTTTTTTTTTAAGGAAGGTGCTCAAAGTCAAAATTCAGTTCACCAGTGTACCACTGAGTCTTGACTAAATCATTTCCCCAGTCATTCCTCCTTGACAGTTATCAGTAGGTAGGCCCCATTGCAGTGCTGACCAATAGCTGAGCAAGACAAGTACCTGTAGGTAGGTCAATGAGAGATGGTTGCTTGTGGGTGGGGCCAGTGAGGCACTGACCAATGGCTGAGCAAGGCCTGTTGCCTAGTAACAGGATGCAGAGTAATAAGGCACAGCAATGGCTACCTGCGAAGGGCTGTGCTCTGTTACATAAGGACACTTTGGGTCCAGTGTGCTGGAATCTTTGTGATTGACTCATTTCCAACCTCAGATTTTGATTTCACATAATTATTTAACTTTTGCATATCATACTTTTCATTATATTCCCAGGCATACCTGTCACCAGTGCTGTCATCTCTATGCCCCTCCAACAGCTGCCACTTGATCACATGCTCAGCATATCGTGTAAGTAGTTCAAAGCCAACCAGAATGTGAAGTCCAGCCCACCCTGAAAACTACTTTGACAAACCTTAAATTCACAGGGATTCTTATTCTCTTTACAGTGTAACAGAGCAGGATGAGCACAGCTCTTAACAGGTAGCCATTGGTGTGCTTCATTTCAACCCACCCTGTCCCTAGGCAACAGGTGTTGCTCAAACATTGCTTGGTGCCTCAGAGGGCCCCATTCACAAGCAGCCAACTGTTAATGAGTGACCCTTAGTTGTCCTGCTTAGCTGATGGTCAGCACCAGAGTGGGCCCTGCCCACAGGTTACTTACTCTCAATGAGGGGGCCATTGGGAAAATGATTAAGTCAAGGGTGGTGTGGTGGTCATCAGGAGGAGACTGAGATAAGAGGCAGATTCAGGCCTTCTTCTGGAGGCCCTGGAGCTCACGCAGACTTGGGCCAGTGGGTGAGCTGGAGGGCCCAGAAAATACACTGGGGACTAGATGTTGTAGCACTCCAGATCCCTCACTAAGGCCCTCCAGTAGCCTTGGCCAAAGCCTTGAGAAGCAGTGTACCTCTCCCGCATCCCTGTCACTGCGACCTACTAGCAGTCATTTTCTTTCTGGGTCTCAGTCTTTGAGAACTGGTCTACCCATTTGGATGCCCTGAGGATGGACACTGAGGACATATTATGTTGGATGCCTGTCTCCGTCAGGGGTGACAGGTGGGCAGAGTGTGGGAACCTGGCACTGAAAGAGCTGCTGGCTTTGATCCTCTTCCCCTTAAGCAGGACTGGAACATTGCAGGGTGATAGCTGTGCCTTGAGACTGCCCTTTCTTGACAGGACAGATAATAACATTCATCTAGTAGAGTTTTATAGGAACATCATTACCTGACCATGACCTAACCATAAGCACAAAGGGTATGACACCAAGAAATCTGCAGCAACTTACCACGACTCTCTCTAACATTTGATTTTAAATGCACTTACTGATAACTTTTAGTAACTTTGGGTTCTTAGGGCATGAACCACCCATCTCCTTGGATGAATCTTTAATAAACCTTTCTCTGTTCCAAACGTTAAGGTTAAGTTTTGATGGGCCTCATTCTGCGTCAGGCACATGGACATGCAATTTAAATAACAACGGTATTATCTAAGGACAGACTTTGCCTCTCTTAAACAATGGCAGAGACTGGCCAAGTGCTCACAATTATCCATAAAATACCCGCTGATTTAGCTTTGCTAATCTTTAGCCAAGCTTCTCTCCTCTGAACTTCAGCTTCCCCCCAAGCTTGAGCAAGCACTAAGATTCAAACATTTCTGTCTCCCTTAACAGCTCATTCTGAGAATCAGCTCACTACAGAGAGAAACATTGCCTGTTAAACTGCTCCATCATGCTGTCTGCTCATCCATCCCCACCACTTGCCCCATCACACGCACATGCATACACACACACACACACACACACACACACACACACACAGAGTTCCTGTTGGCCCTACTTATCCTTTCACGATAAAGAAACATCTTTTTCTGTTCTATTTTGAGACATGTGAGGATTTGTGCTCAAAACATTTTCCCTATTGCAATCAGTTCTGTTCAATGGTTCAGTCATTTCTGACTCTCTGAGACCCCATTGGCTGCAGCACATCAGGCTTCACTGTCCATCACCAACTCCCAGAGCTTGCTTAAAATTCAAGCCCATCAAGTTGGTGATGCCATCCAACCATCTCATCCTTTGTTGTCCCCTTCTCCTCTGGCCTTCAGTTTTCCCCTGCATCAGGGTCTTTTCCAATGAGTCAGTTCTTTGCCTCAGATGGCCAAAGTATTGGAGCTTCAGCATTAGTCCTTCCAATGAATATTCAGGACTGATTTCCTCTAGGATTGACTGCATTGATTTCCTTGCAGTCCAAGGGACTCTTGAGAGTCTTCCCCAACACCACAGTTCAAAAGAATCAATTCTTCAGTGCTCGGCTTTCTTTCTGGTCCAACTCTCCCATCCATACATGACTATTGGGAAAATGTAGTCACGAACAGAGATCATTCTATAGTTTTTGAGATTGCATCCAAGTACTGAATTACGGGCTCTTTTGTTGAATACCATTGCTATTCCATTTCTTCTGAGGGATTCCTGTGCACAGTAGTAGATATAATGGTCATCTGAGTTAAATTCACCCATTCCAATCCATTTGACTTCTCTGATTCCTAGAATGTCAACATTCACTCTTGCCATCTCTTGTTTGACCACTTCCAATTTGCCTTGATTCCTGGACCTGACATTCCAGGTTCCTATGCAAAACTGCTCTTTACAGCATCGGACCTTGCTGCTATCACCAGTCACAGCCACAGCTGGGTATTGTTTTTGCTTTGGCATAAAGGGTCATCATTCCCATCTCTCTAAATTCCATTTATATGTGCTAAAATACTGTAGTGGTGTTTTTCTTTCTGACTTACTTCACTCTGTATAATAGGCTCCAGTTTCATCCACTTCATTAGAACTGATTCAAATGTGTTCTTTTTATTGACTGGGTAATATTCCATTGTGTATATGTACCACAGCTTTCTTATCCATTAGTCTTCTGATGGACATCTAGGTTGCTTCCATGTCCTGCCTATTATAAACAGTGCTGTGATGAACATTGGGGTACACATGTCTCTTTCAATTCTGGTTTCCTTGGTGTGTATGCCCAGCAGTGGGATTGCTGGTCATATGGCAGTTCTGTTTCCAGTTTTTTAAGGAATATCCACATTGTTCTCCATAATGGCTGTACTAGTTTGCATTCCCACTGCGAGTGTAAAAGGGTTCCCTTTTCTCTGTACCCTCTCCAGCATTTATTGTTTGTAGGCTTTTTGATAGCAGCCATTCTGACTGGTGTGAGATGGTACCTTCATTGTGGTTTTGATTTGCATTTCTCTGATAATGAGTGATGTTGAGCATTTTTTCATGTGTTTGTCAGCCATCTATGTGTTTTCTTTGAGAAATGTCTGTTTAGTACTTGGGCCTGTTTTTTGAATGGGTTGTTTATTTTTCTGGTATTGAGCTGCATGAGCTGCTTATATATTTTTGAGATTAATTCTTTGTCACTTGCTTCATTTTCTATTATTTTCTACCATTCTTAGGACTGTCTTCACATTGCTTATACCTAAATCAAATCCCTTATGATAATACAGTGGAACTGAGAAATAGATTTAGGGACTAGATCTGATAGAGTGCCTGATGAACTATGGACAGAGGCTCGTGACATTGTACAGGAGACAGGTAACAAGACCATCCCCATGGAAAAGAAATGCAAAAAAAAAAAAGCAAAATGGCTATCTGAGGAGGCCTTACAAATAGCTGTGAAAAGAAGAGAAGTGAAAAGCAAAGAGGAAAAGGAAAGATATAAGCATCTGAATGCAGAGTTCCAAAGAATAGCAAGAAGAGATAAGAAAGCCTTCCTCAGCAATCAATGCAAAGAAATAGAGGAAAACAACAGAATGGGAAAGACTAGAGATCTCTTCAAGAAAATTAGAGATGCCAAGGGAACATTTCATGCAAAGATGGGCTTGATAAAGGACAGAAATGGTATGGACCTAACAGAAGCAGAAGATATCAAGAAGAAGTGGCAAGAATACACAGAAAACTGTACAAAAAAGATCTTCACGACCCAGAAATCATGATGCTGTGATCATTCACCTAGAGCCAGATATCCTGGAATGTGAAGTCAAGTGGGCCTTAGAAAGCATCACTATGAACAAAGCTAGTGGAGGTGATGGAATCCCAGTAGAGCTATTTAAAATCATGAAAGATCATGCTGTGAAAGTGCTGAACTCAATATGCCAGCAAATTTGGAAAACTCAGCAGTGGCCACAAGACTGGAAAAGATCAGTTTTCATTCCAGTCCCAAAGAAAGGCAATGCCAAAGAATGCTCAAACTACCACACAACTGCACTCATCTCACACGATAGTAAAGTACTGGTCAAAATTCTCCAAGTCAGGCTTCAGCAATACATGAACTGTGAACTTCGAGATGTTCAAGCTGGTTTTAGAAAAGGCAGAGGAACCAGAGACCAAATTGCCAACATCTGCTGGATAATGGAAAAAGCAAGAGAGTTCCAGAAAAACATCTATTTCTGCTTTATTGACTATGTCAAAGCTTTTGACTGTGTGGATCACAATAAACTGTGGGAAATTCTGAAAGAGATGGGAACACCAGACCACCTGACCTGCCTGTTGAGAAATTTGTATGCAGGTCAGGAAGCAACAGTTAGAACTGGATTTGGAACAACAGACTTGTTCTAAATAGGAAAAGGAGTATGTCAAGGCTGTATATTGTCACCCTGCTTATTTAACTTATATGCAGCGTACATCATGAGAAACGCTGGGCAGGAAGAAGCACAAGCTGGAATCAAGATTGCCAGGAGAAATATTAATAACCTCAGATATGCAGATGACCGCACCCTTATGGCAGAAAGTGAAGAGGAACTAAAAAGCCATTTGATGGAAGTGAAAGAGGAGAGTGAAAAAGTTGGCTTAAAGCTCAACATTTAGAAAATGAAGATCATGGCATTTGGTCCCATCACTTCATGGGAAATAGAGGGGGAAACAGTGGAAACAGTGTTAGACTTTATTTTTTTGGGCTCCAAAACCACTGCAGATGGTGACTGCAGCCATGAAATTAAAGGATGCTTACTCCTTGGAAGAAAAGTTATGACCAACCTAGATAGCACATTGAAAAACAGAGACATGACTTTGACAACAAAGGTCCATCTAGTCAAGGCTATGGTTTTTCCAGTAGTCATGTATGGATGCGAGAGTTGGACTGTGAAGAAAGCTGAGCACTGAAGAATTGATGCTTTTGAACTGTGGTGTTGGAGAAGACTCTTGAGAGTCCCTTGGACTGCAAGCAGATCCAACCAGTCCATTCTGAAGGAGATCAGCCCTGGGTGTTCTTTGGAAGGAATGATGCTAAAGCTGAAACTCCAGTACTTTGGCCACCTCATGCAAAGAGTTGACTCATTGCAAAAGACTCTGAGGCTGGGAGGGATTGGGGGCAAGAGGAGAAGGGGACGACAGAGGATGAGATGGCTGGATGGCATCACTGACTCAATGGACTTGAGTCTGAGTTAACTCTGGGAGTTAGTGATGGACAAGGAGGTCTGGTGTGCTGCGATTCATGGGGTCGCAAAGAATTGGACATGACTTATCAACTGATCTTACTAACTATACTTTCCTTTGTTGTACAAAAGCTTTGAAGTATAATTAGTCCCATTTTTTTTATTTTTGCTTTTATTTCTATTACTCTGGGAAGTGGGTTATAGAGGATCTTGTTGTGATTTATGTCAGAGGGGTTTTGCCTGTTTTCCTCTCGCAGTTTTATAGCTTCTAGTCTTAGGTTTAGATTTTTATCCATTTTGAGTTTATTTTTGTGTATGGTGTTAGAAAGTGTTCTAGTTTCATTCTTTTACATGTGTTTGACCAGTTTTCCCAGCAACATTGTTAAAGAGATTGTCTTTTCTCCATTGTATATTCTTGCCTCCTTTTTCATAAATAAGGTGTCCATAGTGTGTGGATTTATATCTGGGCTTTCTATTTTATTCCATTAATCTATATTTCTGTCTTTGTGCCGTTACCATACTGTCCTGATGATTGTAGCTTTATAGTATAGTCTGAAGTCAGGCAGGTTTATTCCTCCAGTTCCATTCTTCTTTCTCAAGATTGCTTTTGCTATTTGAGGTTTTTTCTATTTCCATACAAATTGTGAAATTATTTGTTCTAACTCTGTGATAAATACCATTGGTAGCTTGATAGGGATTGCATTGAATGTATAGATTGCTTTGGGTAGTATACTAATTTTCATTTAAGCAATTCTTCTGATCCTTTAAAAGGGTATATTTCTCCATCTATTTGTGTCATATTTGATTTCTTCCATCAGTGTTTTATAGTTTTCTATATATAGGTCTTTTGTTTCTTTAGGTAGATATATTCCTAAGTATTTTATTCTTTTTGTTTCCATGGTGAATGAAATTGTTTACATAATTTCTCTTTCTGTTTTTTCATTGTTAGTGTATACGAATGCAAGGGATTTCTCTATGTTAATTTTATTTTATTTATTTTTTATTTATTTATTTATTTTTTCTTAGAGCGCCTACTTTATTATGGACCTTTTCAGAAGCATATTTCTTTTCTTTTCTTTTCTTTTTTTTAGTTTTCTGTTTTTTTTAATTTTATTTTATTTTTAAACTTTACAATATTGTATTAGTTTTGCCAAATATCGAAATGAATCTGCCACAGGTATACATTTGTTCCCCATCCTGAACTCTCCTCCCTCCTCCCTTCCCATACCATCCCTCTGGGTTGTCCCAGTGCACCAGCCCCAGGCATCCAGTATCTATATTAATTTTACATCCTGCAACTGTGCTATATTCATTGATTAGCTCTAGTAATTCTCTGGTGGAATCTTTAGGGTTTTCTATGTAGAGAATCATGTCATCTGCAAACAGAGAGAGTTTATGTCTTCTTTTCCAATCTATATTCCTTTTATTTCTTTTTCTTCCCTGATTGCTGTGGCTAAAACTTCAAAAACTATGTTGAATAGTAGTGGTGAGAGTGGGCACCCTTGTTGTGTTCCTGACTTTAGGAGAAATGCTTTCAATTTTTCATCATTGAGGATAATGTTTGCTGTGGGTTTGTCATATATGGCTTTTTTTATGTTGAGGTATGTTCCTTCTATGCCTGCTTTCTGGAGAATTTTTATCATAAATGGATCCTGAATTTTGTCAAAGGCTTTCTCTGCCTCTATTGAGATGATCATATGGTTTTTATGTTTCAATTTGTTAATGTCATGTATCACACTGATTGATTTGCAAATACTGAAGAATCCTCCTATCCCTGGGATAAATCCCACTTGGTCATGAAAAGTATTATCTTTTTAATATGTTGTCGGATTCTGTTTGCTAGAATTTTGTTGAGGATTTTTGCATCTAAGTTCATCAGTGATATTGGCCTGTAGTTTTATTTTTTGTGGCATCTTTTTGTTTTGGTATTAGGGTGATGGTAGAATGAATTTGGCAGTTTATCTTCCTCTGGAATTTTCTGGAAGAGTTTGAGTAGGATAGGTTTTAGCTCTTCTCTAAATTTTGGGTAGAATTCACCTGTGAAGCTATCTCGTCCTGGGCTTTTGTGTGTTGAAGATTTTTTATTACAGTTTCCATTTCTGTGCTTGTGCTGGGTCTGTTAAGATTTTCTATTTCTTCTTGGTTCAGTTTCAAAGGTCATACTTCTCTAAGAATTCTTCCATTTCTTCCAGGTTGTCCGTTTTATTGTCATATAGTTGCTGATAGTAGTCTCTTATGATCCTTTGTATTTCTGTGTTGTCTGTTGTGATTTCTCCATTTTCACTTCTAATTTTGTTTATTAGACATGAAATTTTTTAACCTGAGATAACCCTGAGTATCTGTCTCATGTGCTCTGAAAACCAGCCTCAGTATAATCGCAAAGAAGGAATTCCAAAACACCCTGACCAGTGACAGCAGCGTGGGGATAAGGCACCAGTGATAACTATGAAACCTACACACTCCTGTCTGTGTTCACCCTGGTCCACCTCTTAAAATTATAGTCACTTGACAGCAACACTTCATGCAGTCTTTTATCAGATAAAATAATGAGATTCTTCTCCATATTTGTTTCTCTAATTTAATCATGAGTTTAACTCGGCTGTGTATTAGATTTTCTTCTAGTTCTAATTCCAACCCTAAATAGCTGCTGACGTGGGCTTCCAGAAGCCCCTCTACCAAGGTCTAAGGAAGCTGAGAAACACTTATTGAAGGAAAGGATTGGGACTCAACAGGGAAGCCCACACAGCTATACCATCATCTGCATTCCACGTGGAACATTAACAATAAGCAGACAATGGACCAGGACCAAAAAAAGTAAGAGTGCTGGGCACTCCAAACTACAATTTTTTTTTTTCAATCAAAGCCCTAAACAGTTTTAAGTGTTGCAAAAATAAAAATGTGCTCTTTTGTCTATAGATCATTAACTCCATGGTTATAATGAAATAATTGCACAAGATACTATATTTAGTATTCTGATTTCTCATAAGTTTCAAATATTTCATAAGTCATATGACACTCAAGGGTAGAGGCAACATTTTCCAGGAATGAGGTCTTTCAATACATGTTTGTGGAGCTTCCTTCAACTAACAACGCCTGACACTGGATGGCAGTGAATGTTTATAAAAGACAGATAAGGGGGAAGATGGTCTTTCTCTTCCCAACCACCCCTACCCACTGCCCTCTGTATTAGTTTCCTTTTGTTGCTGTAACATATTACCACAACATTAGTGGCTTAAAAGAACACAAACTTATTATCAAACAATTCTGTATGTCAGAAGCCCAACATGGGCATCACAGGGCTAAAACCAGTGTGTCAGCAGAGCTGTGTTCCTTTCTCAAGGCTATAAGGGAGAATCTGTTTGCTTGACTTTTATGGCTTCTCTCAGTTGCCTGACTCTTTGGCTCATGTCCCCCTTCCTTCATCTTCAGAGCCAGCAATGGCCAGTGGAGTCTCTCTCATGTGACATCACCCTGACATTGACTCTTCTGCTGCTCACTTCCATTTTTAAGGATCCTTGTGATTACCCTCGCACCACCGAGATAAACCAGGATAAGTTCTTTATTTTATGATCAGCCATCTGCATCCTTTTTTTAATATAAATTTATTTTAATTGGAAGCCATCTGCATCCTTGATCTTCTGTTGTAACAACTTATTCACAGGTTCCAGGGGTTAAGGCATGTGCACATCTCAAGGGTCATTATTTGCCTACCATACTGTCAAATAAATAACCAGTGATAAGTCTTCAAAGGCATGGCAGAGAAGTCAGAAAGAAGTCGCACATGCATTTCTTGCTCCTTATTGTCTACCTCTCTTCCTTCTTTGTAATTTAATATTATAAAGAGAGCTTTCCAAAGAAAACTGAGTTGGGCTCCTGATGCTGCATGTTCATCTTGACCAGTGCTGGCAGGGGAGAATCTTAAGGACTCCATAGAGCAGTAACAGAGAGATAGGAGGACTCACAGGACATTCATTCATTTGTGACAGTGTTCCTGACAGCAACCAAAGCAAATTAAGTCCCTGGCTTTCTGGAATGTACATTCCATGAAGGAACAAAGCAATAAAAATAAGTTGGTGAATTTTAAAGTCTATTAGAAAGTGTTAAGAGCCATGGAGGACAATAAAACTGGGGAGAAGGTTAGGGAAAGTGGAAAGGGGACTAACCCCCTAACAGGACACTCAGTGATGTGTTTGTGTTATTTTACAGTGAGTCAGGCCTGGTGAAAAGTGCTTTACAAGATAATGCTCACCTTAGCCTGAAATGGTAGTTATTATTCCATCTTCTAGATAAGGAAAAAGAGGCTCAGAGGTGATGTCCCATGAATGATGAGTGGCACAGGCTGGTTGCTATCCATGTGTTCATCCTCCCCAAGCTATAGGGGTTTCCCAGACCAGAGTCACATTCAGGAAAGCAGGAGGTGGAGGACTAGATCCCTATGCTGACACATACCTGTTATTCCAAGGAAGAGGAAGTTCTGACTCCTGGGAGAGACTGTCTGGGCACTGAGGCCCAGGGATGGGGTTCTGTCAGGGGGAACCACATGGCCACCTGGGATAAGGGAGCCATCAGGTTTCTGTTCAGTTCTTAGCCTAGCCAATTCCTGGCTAAAAGATCACTAAAGGTTGGGTAGGAAGACGTGGGATGTATTCCTTTGTCTTAATACAAATGTAGACAGTCCTTGCTATGTGTCCAGGTCTTCCTAAGAGCTATACAAATAGGAACTGATTGTAATTCATAGAATACACTACCAGGCCAGTGCTGTTATTTTCCCGGTCATAAATGAGGAAACTGAAGCCAAGACAGTTTCAGGTGTTTCCCTGGCCACGCTGCCATGGGAATTCCAATAGTAGTGACACCAAAACGAACATTATGAGATGCTACCACATCTCAGGGACTGTGTGCTGTACCTTCAGTGTATTCATTAACCTTAGTTCCAATTGTGGACTCATCTGGAGAAGTTACATAGCTAACACATGGAGTCTCATCATTTCAGAACAAGGTATGAATCACTGAGTCAAGGCTTGCATAGGTCCTTCCTGCTGTAGGCCCTGTATTAAATGATTCTCTTGGTTTTTCTCAGGAAACAGGTGCTGGCATAGGCACCATTTCATGAATGAAGGCACAGAGGCTCAGGGGCATGAACTGATTTGTCAACAAGGCATGTCCAGAAATGATGAGTGCTGCTGCTGCTAAGTCGCTTCAGTCGTGTCCAACTCTGTGTGACTCCAGAGACGGCAGCCCACGAGGCTCCCCCGTCCCTGGGATTCTCCAGGCAAGAACACTGGAGTGGGTTGCCATTTCCTTCTCCAATGCATGAAAGTGAAAAGTGAAAGTGAAGTCGCTCAGGTTGTCTACTTGAAAGTTATACAGTCATGTCCGACTCCTAGAGACCCCATGGACTGCAGTCTACCAGGCTCCTCTGTCCATGGGATTTTCCAGGCAAGAGTACTGGAGTGGAGTGCCATTGCCTTCTCCGGAAATGATGAGTGGCTGAGTCCAAATGTGAGCCCAGAAAAAAAAAAAAAGAAAAGAAAAAAAAAAAAACACCAAAAAACAAAACAAAACAAAACAAAACAAACAAAAAAAAACAAATGTGAGCCCAGGTATGGCTGTGGCTGGTCTCTGGGATGTTGATCCACACAACTACACAACATGGCTTCGGAAGGTACCAAGTCCAGGCATGATGACAACATCAATCATAGTTGATGATTATTGCAATAGGGATCAGGACTGTCCATCTGCAGTCAGTGAACATCAGGCTGTGTTCTAAGTCTTTTCATACATTAATTTATTAGCCCTGGCAACAGCCATGGAAGTAGATAATATATTACCCCATTTTACCAATGAGGTAACTAAGGCACAAGGAGGTTAAGTCACTTGCCCAGAGTCAGAGCTCATGAATGGCAGAGCTGGGATTGAGCACCAGGTAGCATGGCTGCAAAGCCCAGGCTCCTGAATGCTATCCAAGGAAGAAACAGCTCAGAGCCTGGCATGAGGCCAGCAGCTTTGGAGAAAGTGGGCCACAGAGATGAAGAACTGTGAGTGGGAGGATTCACTCCTGGGAAAATAGGGGCCAGTGCGAGTGGCTAATATGGTGACTGCCAGAGCTCATGGGCATTTCATGAACTAGTAAAAAAGTCGAGGCAAGAAATCCAGAGGCCTCGAAGTTAGAACTGGGATAGCCAAATCCTGCCTCAAATTCACTGCAGGAGAAAGAGCCACCCACCTAAGAGTGAGACGAGTGACCCAGAGAGAAGGCCTAGTGATAGACCTCAAGGCCAAGGCAGATCACCATTCCATTCAGTTCTTGATTTCAGTCTTTGCTGGGCCCAACTAGACATTTGGCCCTTGGTTTCTGGAATATACTGCACTGTACCCTATTCCCTTCTACTAGTAATAAATCCTCCCTTTGTTTTGAATCATTCTGAAGGGGACTTGATTCTAGCCCCACCAGTCCCTGGTAGAGACACAGGGAGACCAGGCAGGATGTGAGAGCCAAACAGTCTAGGAACTATAGTGAGGAGGAAGGGCCAGCCAGCCTGGAGCATGGGGCAGAGTCGAGGAGGCTGCGGGTTCCCTCAGGAGGTGTGGAGGAGGACCTATCCAGTCAAAGCAGGTCCTCCAGCTCTGCAGCATCACCTCCTGCTATGGGGTCCTTGGGGCTAGGTCTTCTAGGCCAGGAACTTGAAATTAAGGACATGGCCATATCCTCAAAGGTCACTGATCCCTAGAAAGTCAAAGACAGGCAGAGATGTCACCCTTGTGGCTAACAGAATGAGGCTAGAGTCAGTCACTGGAACAATCTAGAGGGACCCTAGCTCTGAATTCCCTGGGGGTGTGTACCTCCTAGGGGCCTGGCTCCGTGCTGAGCACTTTCTGTGCCACATCCAACTGATGACATGTCCCCAGCACTGGAGCCAGACTCCTAAGTCTGAACACAGCTTCTTCAACCTGACACTTGCCAGGTGTGTGGCCTTGGGGACCTCACTTCATTTCTCTGAGCAGCAATTTCTGCATCAATACCCTAATTGTTGCCACTACCAGGTTTCTGTGAGTGTGAAAGAGACAATGGTTATCAAGTGAACCCTGGGATGCCCAGCAGAAGTCTTTCGGTGCTTGGTATGTGTTTTCATACTTGGATTACCCATGAGGCCAACACTGTCAGCATCTCAATGTCAGTCAGTTTGCTGAGGCTCAGGGACAGTCAACCAGAAGTCAAACAGAGTCAGGTGTCAAATAAGCAGTGATCTGAACTCAGACAGGTCTTTCTGGTTCAGAGCCAGTGTGTATAACCCCCATCCTCTGCCAGCACCAAAGGGTGGGATGAATATCCAGGACACCATCTCACAATCCACCTTCAGAGATGTATTTCAGCAGATGGAGGGAGCAGTTAAACTCCATTCAGCAACCCACACAGGCCTTCTTCTGCCTCCTCAAACAGTACATATCCCTGCCTTTGCCATGTGGTACTCTCTGCCTGGAAGGCCCGCTGGAAGGTATCATCCTCATACCTAAGCCCAAACCTTGCCTGCAAAGTTGACTTTAAGTGTTGCCCTGAGGCCTCCCCAGCACACAGTGGGTATTATCATGGTTAGAGTGGAGACTGTTGACTGACATATGGATTTTGAATATCTGCCAATGAAGAGCTGTGTGACCTTCAACAAGTAATTTTTCTAAGACTCAAAGTTCCTGCTCTGTAAAGTAAGGATGATAAGAAAATCTAATCATAAGGAGATGAGAGTTAAGTGAGGAAGTCATTGTACCTTGGTGCATAATAAGCGCTCACTTCAGTTCAGTTGCTCAGTCATGTCCGACTCTTTGCGACCCCATGGACTGCAGCACAACAGGCTTCCTGTCCATCAACAACTTCCAAGTTTACTCAAATTCATGTCCATTGAGTCGGTGATGCCATCCAACCATCTCATCCTCTATTGTCCCCTTCTCCTCCTGCTTTCAATCTTTCCCAGAGTCAGGGTCTTTTTAAATGAGCCAGTTTTTCACATCAGGTGGCCAAAGTATTGGAATTTCAGCTTCAACATCAGCCCTTCTAATGAATATTTAGGACTGATTTCTGCTGAGAGCCGGCATATTGCATATTGAGTGCATATTGCATATTGAGTGCAGCACTTTCCATAGCATCATCTTTCAGTATCTGGAATAGCTCAACCAGAATTCTATCACTGCTGGGAGCCAGCGTGAGGAACTCCATCCATGGCAAAGATCATGAGGAAGGAGGCTCAGCATACGCA
Source organism: Bos grunniens (assembly GCF_055505025.1). Lineage (NCBI taxonomy): Eukaryota > Metazoa > Chordata > Mammalia > Artiodactyla > Bovidae > Bos > Bos grunniens. Next base: position 116,017,113 of record NC_141194.1, on the reverse strand, counting down.
AAGGTGGGATCGAGCCTCAGGAGTCCCCCTGGAAATTCTCAAGCATCTACCCCCAAAACCAGAGTCTGCCTATTTTCTGCTTTGTGCTTTCACCTACACCTCTGACTTTATGGGGGGCTGTCCCCCACTACCTCTCTCTGAAAAAAGAGTTAGCTTACAGCTCCAGTTAATAATTCCTGGCTGTGACAGTGTTTCAACCTACAAACTCCTTTGGAAATCCTCTAGCCTGCCTGAATAGGTTTTTCCGGCCACATGTGATTGCTCAGAGCCTCCCAACTGTGAGAGGCATGAGATGTTCTAAACTGTCTAAATACAGATTCTTTAGAGTAGTTAAAAGATTTATTAGAAATTGTATTGGTGAAGGGTTTTTCATTTGTTGGGCCAATGTTTGCTGCTAAGTTTCCATATCCCTTACCTGCTGTGTCCCTGGCAGTGTATTGATTAATATAATTGGTGTAAGTAGTAGCTTTAATGTTTGTAACCTGGGACCCTTGAGTTAATTCTTTTTCTTGTTATAGCCCACCACACCTTTGCCCTATAGGAATGCAACTTTAATGCTTTTGGAGGGTGGCTCTTGACTAATCACCTTTAGAGAAAAGTAAGTTTTCTGAAGAAAGTGTCTTAAAATGTTAACAGGCCTCCGGGCCAGAAGATGATGCAAATCACCTAAACTTTTGCATATGATAAGTTTGCAGGAAGAAAGCCTGGCTTACTGCATGACTCTACCCCTTCCCCCATTATCCTCTATGCATAACTTAAGGTATAAAAACTACTTTGAAAAATAAAGTGCAGGACTTGTTCACCGAAACTTGGTCTCCCCATGTCGCTCTCTCTCTCAAATTCTGGCTGAGTCTCCATCTGGAGCGTGGAACCTGCCATGCTTACTAATTATGCCTGGGCTTCTAAGATCCGACCAGGGAGGCCTCAGTGTCTCCTCTCCTTCGGGAGAACAGAAGGAAGCCTGCGGCCTACATAAGTGGTGCAAACTTCTTGTCTTGAAGTTTTATCGGTCTCACGCATAAACCAAGCTACTCAGCCTCTTTTCTCCACTGAATTTTCCTACTGAGCTATCCTCATTCTATTACTCTTTATATCTTTGATTAATATTTAAATAAATAGGTCGCTGAAGCTGTCTCTCCTTCGAATACCCTGGATCAGCTGGGGCTGGACCCCAGCAGATTTCCTTTACAATGAACTGCTTGGGATCTTCTTGCTGTGCAAGGGACTCTCAAGAGTCTTCTCCAACACCACAGTTCAAAAGAATCAATTCTATCATGCTCAGCTTGCTTTATAGTCCAACTCTCACATCCATATGTGATAACTGGAAAACATAACTCTGACTAGATGGACCTTTGTTGGCACAGTAATGTCTCTGCTTTTAAATATGCTGTCTAGGTTTGTCATAGCTTTTCTTCCAAGGAGCATGTATCTTTTAATTTCATGGCTGCAGTCATCATATGCAGTGATTTTGGAGCTCCCAAAAATAAAGTCAGCCACTGTTTCCACTGTTTCCCTATCTATATGCCATGAAGTGATGGGACCAGATACCATGATTTTGGTTTTCTGAATGTTGAGTTTTAAGTCAACTTTTTCACTCTCCTCTTTCACTTTCATGAAGAGGCTCTTTAGTTCTTCTTCAATTTCTGCCATAATTGTGGTGTTATTTACATATCTGATGTTATTGATATTTCTCCAAGAAAACTTGATTTCAGCTTGTGCTTCATTCAGTCCAGGATTTCTCATGATATATTCTGCATATAAGGTAAATAAGCAGGGTGACAACATACAACCTTGATGCACTCCTTTCCAGATTTGGAACCAGTCTGTTGTTCCATGTCTAGTTCTAACTGTTGCTTCCTGACCTGCATACAGATTTCTCAGGAGGCAGGTCAGGTGGTCTGGTATTCCCATCTCTTTCAGAATTGTCCACAGTTTGTTATGATCCACACAGTCAAAGGCTTCGGAATATTCAATAAAGCAGAAGTACATGGTTTTCTGTAACTCTCTTGCTTTTTTGATGATCCAATGGATGTTGGCAATTTGATCTCTGGTTCCTCTGCCTTTTCTAAATCCATCTTGAACATTTGGAAGTTCACGGTTCATGTACTGTTGAAACCTGGCTTAGAGAATTTTGAGCATTACTTTGCTATCGCATGAGATGAGCACAATTCTGTGATAGTTTGAGCATTCTTTGGCATTGTCTTTCTTAGTGATTGAAATGAAAACTGATCTTTTCCAGTCCTGTGGCCACTGCTGAATTTTCCAAATTTGCTAGCATATTGAATGTAACACTTTTGCAGCATCATCTTTTAGGATTTGAAATAGCTCGACTGGGATTCCATCAACTCCACTAGCTTTGCTTGTAGTGATGCTTCCTAAGGCCCACTTGACTTCAAATTCCAGAATGTCTGGCTCTAGGTGAGTAATCACACCATCGTGATTATCTGGTTCATGAATATCTTTTTTGTATAGTTCTTCTGTGTAGTCTTGCACCTTTTCTTAATATCTTCTGCTTTTGTTAGGTCCATTCTATTTCTGTCCCTTATTATGCCCATCTTTGCATTAAAAGTTCCCTGGAAATCTGTAATTTTCTTGAAGAGATCTCTAGTTGTTCACATTTTATTGTTTTCATCTATTTATTTGCACTGATCATTAAAGAATGCTTTCTTATCTCTCCTTGCTATTCTTTGGAACTCTGCATTCAAATAGGTGTATCTTTCCTTTTCTCCTTTGCCTTTCACTTCTCTTCTTTTCATAGCTATTTGTAAGCCCTCCCAGATAATCATTTTGCCTTTTTGCATTTCTTTTTCTTGGATATGGTCTTGATCCCTGTCTCCTTTACAATGTCATGAACCTCAGTCCATAGTTCTTCGGGCACTCTGCCTATCAGATCTAATCCCTTGAATCTATTTTTCACTTTCACTGTATAATCGTATGGAATTTTATTTAGGTCATATCTGAATGGTCCAGTGATTATCCCTACTTTCTTAGATTTAAGTCTGAATTTGGCAATAAGGAGTTCATGATCTGAGCCACAGTCAGCTCCTGGTCTTGTTTTTGCTGACTGTATAGAGCTTATCCATCTTTGACTGCAAAGAATATAATCAGTTTGATTCTGGTATTGACATCTGGTGATGTCCATGTGTAGAGTCTTCTCTTGTGTTGTTGTAAGAGGGTGTTTGCTATGACCAGTACATTCTCTTGACAAAACTCTATTAGCCTTTGCCTTCTTTCATTCTGTACACCAAGGCCAAATTTGCCCATTATTCCAGGTATATCTTGACTTCCTACATTTGCATTGCAGTCCCCTATAATGAAAAGAACATCTTTTGGGGGTTAGTTCTAGAAGGTCTTGTAGGTCTTTATAGAACTATCCAACTTCAACTTCTTCAGCATACCAGTCAGGGCATAGACTTCAATTACTGTGATACTGAATGGCTTGCCTTGGAAATGAACAGAGATCATTCTGTCATTTTTGAGATTGCATCCAAGTACTGCATTTCAGACTCTTTTGTTGACTATGATGGCTACTCCATTTCTTCTAAGGGATTCTTGCCCACAGTAGTAGATATAATGGTTATCTGAGGTAAATTCACCCATTCCAATACATTTTAGTTTGCTGATTCCTAAAATGTCAATGTTCACTCTTGCCATCTGTTTGACCACTTCCAATTTGCCTTGATTCATGCAACTAACATTCCAGGTTCCTATGCAATATTGTTCTTTCCAGCATCAGACTTTACTTCCATCACCAGTCACATCCACAACTGAGTGTTGTTTTTCCTTTGGCTCCATCTCTTCATTCTTTCTGGAGTTATTTCTCCACTCTTTTCCAGTAGCATATTGTGCACCTACCGACCTGGGGAGTTCATCTTTCAGTGTCCTATCTTTTTGCCTTTTAATACTGTTCATGGGGTTCTCAAGGCAAGAATACTGAAGTGGTTTGCCATTCCCTTCTCCAGTGGATCACGTTTTATCAGAACTCTTCACCATGACCCATTCATCTTGGGTGGCCCTTCACAGCATGGCTCATAGTTTCATTGAGTTAGACAAGCTTGTGGTCCATGTGATCAGATTAGTTAGTTTTCTGTGATTGTGGTTAAGCACAATGAAGGCCAACTCTTAAGGTTGTTTTGTTATTAATATTTCCCCTATTTACTCCCTCAGCAACCTGCACAAGCACAACTAAACTGCATTTTTGCTTTTGTCATGCCAAATTCCCTGCATGCACACACACATTCACACACACAAAATGCCAAAATGAGGACATGTGGAACAGGGGCTATTTTAGCTGGAACTCTCTTCAAAGAGGTGACACTTGAACAGAGCCTGAAAGGATGTGAGAGTGTGTCCAGTGTGAGATCAGGTGATGGTGTCCCAGGTAAAGAGAACTCCAATGGCAAAGGCAGGGATGAGGGGAAGAGCTTGGCACATTCAGCTCTGTGTGCCTGGGAGGCAGAAGGCAAGGAGAGAAGAGAAGGAGGCGTGGTCAAAGGTGGTCCCCCAGGACACAAAATCAATTACTGACTGAGCACCTCGTTCAGGCTATGCTCTTCCTGAACAGGAGCTCACATTCCAGAGCCAAGATCATCCATAGGAACTAAGCAAATGACCAAGAGAATCCTGATGACAACAAAATAAGAGTAAGGCAGGAGAGACTGGGGGCGATTTTCTACAGGGTAACCAGGGTAATCATGGGAAATGTAGGGCTGGATGAAGCACAGGCTGGAATCAAGACTGGCAGGAGAAATATCAATAACCTCAGATACGCAGATGACACCACCTTTATGGCAGAAAGCAAAGAAGAACTAAAGAATCTCTTGATGAAAATGAAAGAGGAGAATGAAAAGTTGGCTTAAAACTCAACATTGAGAAAACTAAGATCATGGCATCTGATCCCATCACTTCATGGCAAATAGATGGGGAAACAATGGGAACAGTGACAGACTTTATTTTCTTGGGCTCCAAAATCACTGCATATGGTGACTGCAGCCATGAAATTAAAAGACACTTGCTCCTTGGAAGAACAACCTAGACAGCATATTAAAAAGCAGAGACATTACTTTGCCAACAAAGATCTATCTAATCAAAGCTATGTTTTTTTCAGTAGCCATGTATGGATGTGAGAGTTGGACTGTGAAGAAAGCTGAGCACTGAAGAATTGATGCTTTTGAGCTATGGTGTTGAAAAAGACTCTTGAGAGTCCCTTGAACTGCAAGGAGACCCAACCAGTCCGTTCTGAAGGAGATCAGCCCTGGGTGTTCTTTGGAAGCAATGATGCTAAAGCTGAAACTCCAATACTTTGGCCACTTCATGCGAAGAGTTGACTCATTGGAAAAGACTCTGATGCTCGAGGGATTGGGGTCAGGAGGAAAATGGGACAACAGAGGATGAGATGGCTGGATGGCATCACCGACTCTATGGACGTGAGTTTGAGTGAACTCTGGGAGTTGGTGATGCACAGGGAGGCCTGGCATGCTGCAATTCATGAGGTCACAAAGAGTCGGACACAACTGAGGGACTGAACTGAACTGAAGACTCTTGAGAGTCCCTTGGACTGTAAGGAGATCCAACCAGTCAATCCTAAAGGAAATCAGTCCTAAATATTCATTTTAAGGGCAGATGCTGAAGCTGAAACTCCAATACTTTGGCCACCTTATGTGAAGATTTGACTCATTTGAAAAGACCGTGATGCTGGGAAAGATTGAGGGCAGGAGAAGGGGATGACAGAGAATGAGATGGTTGGATGGCATCACCGACTCAATGGACGTGAGTTTGAGTAAGCTCTGGGAGATGGTGAAGGACAGGGAAGCCTGGGGTGCTGCGGTCCATGGGGTCACAAAGACTCAAACATGACTGAGCAACTGAACTGAACCAAGGAAGGCTTCTCCAAAGAGGGGACATTGGAGTGAGCCTGGAACAAATTGAAGGATGAAGCCATGTGGACAACTAATGAAAAAAAAAGGAGGGAGGGGTAAGTCCTGGTTGCCATCAGGGCTGTGGTGAGAGTAAACGAAATGACTGAGACTGGTGTATGTTTACATCCAAAGGGACACTTGGCTTCAGATTATAGCTGCATGAACTTGCATAAGGACTCAACCTCTCAGTCCTCTTTGAGGACTGTGCCTCAAAGTCCTCCTCTGTCTAATGGGTATAAAAATAGTACCCATCTTATAGGGATGTTGTTGGTTTGAAACATGTACCTGGCAAGTGCTAAATATCAGCTTTTATTGTCCACAGGATTAGCACTTTGGTGAATGCTTTTGGTGTAAATAAGGTAATGAACTTTTGAAAATGTGGGTGGCTTTCTTGATTTTTAAGCATTTAAATGAATGTGGTATTTCAGACTTTTGATTTTATTTAAATGGTTATAGGTACGGTAACTTTTCCAACTGTTAGTAAGAATTTACCTACATTTAATTAGTTAAATCTATAAACTTTAAATATCTTTTGTGTGTTTTTTCTTTAGAGAAATGTTTAAAGAAGCAATTATTTCATAAGTAAATTCTGGAGAATGGGTCTGAACAGGCCAGTGGGATGCTAGCTGTTTTAGCATTGCAGCTGGCCTTGTGCATGTCCATCCCCAAAGGTCAGCCTGCTCAAGGAAATTTCCATCAGAACACTGAACCACTCCTCCTGCCAAGGGGCTTGTTGTGGTGGAGGAGCTGACACACTGGTCTGGCTTGGCTGATGCTTCTCTTGTTCCCAGGGAGTAGATTTAACGTCTTGCTGAGTCCACACGGCAATGAACATAGACCATTCCCTAGCTCTGGCTCCTGATACACATGGGCCTCTCTTCCCTCAGGTAACAGCCAGAAGCACTAGGACTGAAGGCCCCTCCGTCCTCATGGCAGTTTTGGGGCTGCCCACCTGAGGTATCTAACCTCCAGCCCCTCCCTCTGTCACTTCAGACCCACTTGAAATAACCTTAAGATTCCCTCCCCTAAATCTGATCCCCTGGCTGTGCCCAGGTCTACATCTAAAGTTATCTGAATATCTCCAGCCTAGACCCCTGCTAAAACTGCAGACGTGCTTGTCCAGATGTTTATGTGACACACACACACTTTTGAACATCTCAGAATCACCACATCCAAAATTCAACCTCTGACCTTCCTCCAACACACAACCAGCTCCTTCTACCCAACTTCTCTATCTCTATTCTTCCAGAAGTTCAGGGGGAAAAAATAAAGGAAGAGAAAGAAAAAGAAACAAATAGAAAACAGTCTTAGGATGGTCCTTCACTCCTTTCCTTCTTCCTTCACAGTATCTGGTACAGCAGGGAACCCTGAAGGCTTGGCTCTCCTACCTGCCATCTCTCTGGCCTGGCCTAGCCAAACTGCCAGCAGCCTCCTCTTTGGTTTCCCTGCCTCCAACTTCATCACTGCTCCTTCCACCTCCCTATCTTCCCTGAGCAACCCTTGGGAAACTTTGAAAATATTAACCCAGATTGTGTCCCTTTTCTGGTCACAACTCCCCAGGGTCTGCAAAGCCCTGGGAATGAAGGTTCCAGATGCGACTCTTACCCTCATGCTCAGTTCCTCGCAGACAGCACACGGATCCTAGGTTTGCCAGATGCTCCCAACTCAGTCGCACAGCCAAGCCTTTGCACATGCTGGTCCCTCTGCTTGCAGCTGTCCCACATCTTTTCTCACTGGCTGTCAGGAAGGGACATCACTCACGACCACTGCTCTGTCCTGGACACGGTCACCTGCACTTAAATGCCCTGAGCAGGCACTTTCATCTAGGGGCTTTAGGATTTGAGTGATGATCTGGGAATGGCAGCACCCACCGGTGCGGGTCCATCAGTGCAGATGCCGCCACCAGAGCCGGCAGAGGCAGGCGACAAGGGCAGCCAATGGGGCTTTGTAGTTCCCAGTCCAGGACACAGCCCCGAAGTGGCCCCCCTCGTAAGGCATGGAAACGCCCCTCCCCCATCTCCTCATTGGTTCAACTATGCTGAGGTGCAGCCCCTTCTGGGTGATGTAGTTCCCACAGCGCCAGGCGGAAGCCTTTGGTCTGGAGCTCACAGACCAATACGCATAGTCCTAAGGGTGAAAGTTTTGTGAAGTTCAGTGTTTTCAGTCAGCGCAAAAAGACTTCAGACAGGACCATGGTGGTGAATATGGAGGAGGTGTAGACTGAAGAAAAACACACAACCTAAAAGTTGAGAGTTATGTTTGGACTGTACCAGAGCCCAGGAAACAGCCTCTCAAAGGGCTCTGAGGAACTGTTCAAAGAAGTAAGGGAGGACCCAGTGTATATAGGAGTTTTTGGTGGAAAAAAAGAAAACATGTAATGGAACAAGAAAATGTTACCGCTAAGCACAAAATGAACATCTCTGGTTAAGTAATTTAGCACTTTTCTTTCCATGGAAAGATTCAAAAGCCTGGGCTCATGGAAATCATTCCTTTGATGTTCATCTCAGCTATCTAGGGCCAGAATCACAGTGTTTCCCACCCCGGGCCCTTCAGGGTGCACCTTCAGGGATGGTTTCAGTGGCTGCTGAGTGTCTGGCCAAAACATCCTTTGTTTGCTGAATTGGCAGGTGAGGTTGTTTGTCCACGAAGGCATGCCAGGTCATCCTAAAGCTGGTAGACAAGGGAGCCTCCTGCCTCTGCTTCTGTCAAAAAATAAAATCTCCCCTGTATAATTGTAAATTGTGTCACATACCAGACAGCAATACTGTTATATCCAGGTATAGTTCTTTTTAGGAATATGAGAATTATCTCAGGAAAAAAAGTGACTTACCAAGTGCCATTTCCTGTGTGAATAGTGGCTGCACTAAGTCACAGTCAACAGGTATGGAAAGCGGCCATTTGAGCCCTGAGTAAAAGTTGGGGACACCATGATCTAATTCTCTTGCTGGAAAGTGATTATAATTTCCCCTGAAATTTTAGTGACAGTGTCTGTGTTGTGTAGGGAACTGAGATTACCTCAGAAAAACGGTTGTAAAATAGCTGCTTATTTAAAGCTATGGATCATCACTATGTAGTTATTCTAAGACAGTAGCAGAAAGAGCTCCGGGTAAACATGTCTGTGATATTTGAAAAGGTTAGGATCTCGTTGAAGTTTGACCAAGGAACTCTGAAGCCTGAGAAGCTGAGGTCATGGTTACACTGGAAACTTGGCTATCCTGAGGCTTTGACTTTCTAAGTTGATGTTTTTATCATTCTTGAGCTCACTGAGCAATACTGTTTCAGAAACCAGTAATCGAGAAACCAAGCACCACACTTGGAGAGTTGGAGAACTCAGATTTATTATGCCGGCTGGCCCAGAGGAGTTAACACTCCAGCTCTGAGCCCAGAACAAAGGGGTTATAGTGTTTTTATAGACAGACTATAGTGGGCAACACTGCCTGTTAACAGGATGGTTTAAACTAAGGGGTTTCATGTGCGTGGGAACAGTGGTCAAGATGGGGAGGGGGATTCCTGACCTGGACAGGCATGATTAAGCAGGTTCACAGGGGCTGGATGATTGCAAAGAGCAGGACAAGGGTGAGTGAGATAAACTCCAGTTCCTAGTATTGCAAGTCCTCACTTTCTGAGACTACATGACCTACGTGATCCAGACTTTGCAAGGAGCAAGGTGAGTTACAGAGGCAGAACAAGCAGGAGGTTATGTAAAATTTTAATTTTTCCTCTTCATTACCAACATGAAGAGAGAGACAAAGTGAGAATTTGGAAAGATTTTTCGAAACTGTAATGGTTCACACAGTTAGTTACTCAGAACTTACCCATTGGTTTGTCTACTAAAAAAATGCACAACGTAAAAGTTGAGAATTATGTTTCATTTGCTGGACAAAACTGAGGATATGAGCCCCAGAGACATCCTCTGAGATGGCTCTAAGGGATGACTCCAAAGAGGTAAGGGAGGAGCCAGGATATATGGGAGTTGTACAAAGAAAACCAGGTAGCCAGAACATCAAAAGATGACTGTTAATTAAAGAAAACCAGACATCTCAAGTTAATAAATGTAGCACTGAGGGAGGCGCCAAGATGGCGGAGGAGTAGGACGGGGAAAACACTTTCTCCCCCACAAATTCATCAAAAGAGCCTTTAAACGTTGAGTAAATTCCACAAAACAACTTCTGAATGCTGGCAGAGGACATCAGGCACCCAGAAAAGCAACCCAACTCTTCGAAAGGAGGTAGGAAAAAATATTAAAGACAATAAAAGAGACAAAAGAGGGAGGGACGGAGTTCCGTCCCGGGAAGGGAGTCTTAAAAAGAGAGGTTTCCAAACACCAGGAAACCTTCTCACTGCCGAATCCGTGCCGAGCTTTGGAAGCACAGAGGGCAACATAACAGGGAGAAAAAATAAATAAACAATTAAAACTCGCAGATTGCGAGCCCTACGGTAACTCCCCCAGCGGAGAAGCAGTGCAGACACCTGCATCCGCCATTAGCAAGCGGGGGCTGGGCAGGGAGGCACGGCGCGGGCTGCATCGCTGAGAGTAAGAATCTGGCCTGAATACCCTTAGCACTATCTGAGCGAAATAATTTGGGCTAGCAAACCAGACTGTGGGATATCTACCATGCGAAAAGCCAGCCCTAACCTAAGACACCGCCAGCCCGCGCACGGAACAAAGGACTAAACAGAGATAGCCGGCTGCAGACCTTCCCCCTCCGGTGACAGGCAGCCAGAGCCGGAAGGGGGCAATCGCAGCCCCAGAGAGACATTATCTATAAAACTGGCTTCTTTGTTAACTAAAACTTATTGGGGGTCTGGACGGTCAACATCCGCCTGAGAAGGTGCGCCGGTTTTACACCCAGATAACCGAGAGGTGGGGAGGCGATAAGTCGCAGCATTGGCGCTCGCCAAACACCTCATCACCTGAGCTGCTCGGACCTGGGAAGAGCACAAAACGCAGGCCCAACTGAGTCTGCACCTCTGAGGACTACTTGAGTGCCTGAACCTGAGCGGCTTGGACCTGGGAGGTGCATGCAACCCAGGGCCAGCCTCGGATTGTTCCCGGCGGAACAATCTAGAGCCTGAGCAGTGTGGGCAGGGAGGCTACATGCGCCGTGAGCGGGGGCAGACCCAGTGTGGCTGAGGCACTGCGAGCGCACGCCAGTGTCATTTGTTTGCAGCATCCCTCCCTCCCTCCCCACAGCGCGACTGAACAAAGAGAAGAAATACAGCTCCACCCACCAGAACACTGACACAAGCTTCCCTAACCAGGAAACCTTGACAAGCCACCTCTACATACCCACACACAGCGAGGAAACGCCACAATAAAGAGAACTCCACAAACTGCCAGAATACAGAAAGGACTCCCAAACTCAGCAATTTAAACAAGATGAAGAGACAGAGGAATACCCAGCAGATAAAGGAACAGGATAAATGCCCACCAAACCAAACAAAAGAGGAAGAGATAGGGAATCTACCTGATAAAGAATTCCAAATAATGATAGTGAAATTGATCCAAAATCTTGAAATTAAAATGGAATCACAGATAAATAGCCTGGAGACAAGGATTGAGAAGATGCAAGAAAGGTTTAACAAGGACCTAGAAGAAATAAAAAAGAGTCAATATATAATGAATAATGCAATAAATGAAATTAAAAACACTCTGGAGGCAACAAATAGTAGAATAACAGAGGTAGAAGATAGGATTAGTGAATTAGAAGATAGAATGGTAGAAATAAATGAATCAGAGAGGATAAAAGAAAAACGAATTAAAAGAAATGAGGACAATCTCAGAGACCTCCAAGACAATATTAAACGCTACAACATTCGAATCATAGGGGTTCCAGAAGAAGAAGACAAAAAGAAAGATCATGAGAAAATACTTGAGGAGATAATAGTTGAAAACTTCCCTAAAATGGGGAAGGAAATAATCACCCAAGTCCAAGAAACCCAGAGAGTCCCAAACAGGATAAACCCAAGGAGAAACACCCCAAGACACATATTAATCAAATTAACAAAGATCAAACACAAAGAACAAATATTAAAAGCAGCAAGGGAAAAACAACAAATAACACACAAGGGAAATCCCATAAGGATAACAGCTGATCTTTCAATAGAAACTCTTCAAGCCAGGAGGGAATGGCAAGACATACTTAAAATGATGAAAGAAAATAACCTACAGCCCAGATTATTGTACCCAGCAAGGATCTCATTCAAGTATGAAGGAGAAATCAAAAGCTTTTCAGACAAGCAAAAGCTGAGAGAATTCTGCACCACCAAACCAGCTCTCCAACAAATACTAAAGGATATTCTCTAGACAGGAAACACAAAAATGGTGTATAAACTCGAACCCAAAACAATAAAGTAAATGGCAACGGGATCGTACTTATCAGTAATTACCTTAAACGTAAATGGGTTGAATGCCCCAACCAAAAGACAAAGACTGGCTGAATGGATACAAAAACAAGACCCCTACATATGTTGTCTACAAGAGACCCACCTCAAAACAGGGGACACATACAGACTGAAAGTGAAGGGCTGGAAAAAGATTTTCCATGCAAATAGGGACTAAAAGAAAGCAGGAGTCACAATACTCGTATCAGATAAATTAGACTCTAAAACAAAGGCTGTGAAAAGAGACAAAGAAGGTCACTACATAATGATCAAAGGATCAATCCAAGAAGAAGATATAACAATTATAAATATATATGCACCCAACACCGGAGCACCGCAGTATGTAAGACAAATGCTAACAAGTATGAAAGGAGAAATTAACAATAACACAATAATAGTGGGAGACTTTAATACCCCACTCACACCTATGGATAGATCAACTAAACAGAAAATTAGCAAGGAAAAAAAAAAAAAGAGGTGTGTAAGGCAACTGGAAATTTAAACATCACTGGATATTTGATGATATTAAGAATTTATTCTTAAAAAAAAAAAGAAACCAATATTCATTGCAATACTATTTATAATAGCCAAGAAATGAAAGCATGAATAAAGAAGATGTGGTACATGTATACAATGAAATATTACTCAACATTAAAAGGAGTGAAATAATGCCATTTGCAGCAACATGGATAGACCTAAAGATGATCATACTAAGTGAACAAAGTCAGAGAAAGACAAATACATATGATATCATATATGTGAAATCTTAAAAAATGATATAAATGAACTTATTTACAAAACGGACAGACCCAAAGACATAGAAAACAAACTTATGGTTCCCAAAGAGGAAAGAGGGAGAGGGATAAATTAGGGATATTAGATTAATAGATACACTCCTATATATAAATCAGAAAAGCAACAAAGTCCTACTGTATAGCACAGGGAACTCTACTCAGTATTCTGTAATAACCTATAAGGGAAAGAATCTGAAAATAATATGTGTAACTGAATCATTTTGGTGTATACCTGAAACTAAAGAACACTGTGAATCAATTATATTTCAATTTAAAAAAATGAAAAAAAAAAAAAAACATCTGTATGAAAAATTAAAAGGAAAAACATGATAAAATCTGAAAGTGAAAAAAAAAAGTTGAACATACAAAATAATAGACATGAAACTCAGATAACTAAACCCTAATCACAAGTTTCTTGAGTCAACAATATGTTCGAAACACATACAGATCTCTGTTCTTTTCATCTTCAAGGACAATAAAAAAATAAATAAATAAATAAAATAAATGTAGCACTTTTCTGTGTATAGGAAGATGCAAGAGTCTGGGCTCATTGAAGTCATTGAAATCATTCTTTTGATATGCATCTTAACTATCTAGGGCCAGAATCATGCTTTTCTCCCTCTTGAATCCCCTCAGGGTGCACAGGGTTGGGAGGGGTTGGCTGCTGGCTTAATGGCTGCTGCATCCTTTGTTTACTGATGTGGCAGGCAAGTTTTCATCCACAGGTTTGACCAAACGTTATTCAGGCTTCTCTCCACAAACCCCACATTTTGGCTCACCCTCAAGCTTAAGGAAGCGCTAATTTGTAACTCACTGCTGACTGTCCACAAGACAAACATTTCCTGTTAAACTGTCCTAATCATGCTGCCTTCTCACCCCATCAACCCCCTCACACTCCAGCAAAGTTCCTTCTAGCCCTACTTATCCCTCTTCTTTAAAAAAAAAAAAAAAAACCTTTTCTGTTTGATTTTGAGATGCCTGTGGATTTTGTGGTCAGTGGACTTTCCCTATTGCTATGGTCTTTTTGACTGAAGTCTTTCTGACTTAAGTCTGGATTTTTTTTTTTTTTTAATTTGAGTTTCATATAGCCAGGAGTTAGCTCAGGATTGGACTTTCCATATGGAACTCTGACATTCCTGCCCAGATAACTAACTGAGCCTTGTAGATCCTTTGACCTCTCATGTTCATGAATTTGGGAATCCAAGCAGTGTTCTGGAAGTCAAGTCTGTTACAGAATAATAAGGAGTTATTTTGATTCTTTTGAATAAAGAAGTTTTTCTCTAGCATTTTGAGTGGGGACTCATTCCTTAACTCTTGAGCAGGAAACTTTCCTTACTCTTGAGTATGAAGACTCTAGTGGTTTTCCTTGACTCATCTAATGGGAATTGGGGGATGAAATATTTTTGGCACTTCAGACAGGGACTGTACAAAGGAATAATCGAGCAGGACTTTTTCCAGGCTATCTCTGATTTGATTAATAAATCTGATCTCTGGTAGCCTGGGCCTGCAATAACTTGAAGTGGGGATTTGGTTCCCAGCTAGAGATTGAGGCCGGGTCACAGATGTGAGAGTACCAGATCCTAGCCACTAGATCAGTGGTCAATGGCAAGGGCCTGGCCCTTAGGTTTTGAAGAAAAGAATTCCCATAACACAAAAAGTAGTAAAACAAGTAAAGTATTTATTAACAGGAAAAGCATAGAGTACATGTTGATAGATAGGCACAAAGGCCAACACAGAGGGAGAGTTCCTGAGTTTGTGCCCTAATGGTAGTTTGAATTACTTTTATGAGGCATTTTTCTGGGATTCCTTTGGGCCAATCATTCTGATTTGCCTGGTTCACAGTCTATTTAGGTATATCCCAAGATCCTCTCGTGTGTGTGCACACATCTCTTAACCAAGTCAGTTCAGTTCAGTCACTCAGTCGTGTCTGACTCTTTGCGAACCCATGAATCACAGCACGCCAGGCCTCCCTGTCCATCACCAACTCCCGGAGCCCACCCAAACCCATATCCATCGACAGTGATGCCATCAAGCCATCTTATCCTCTGTCGACCCCTTCTCTTCCTGCCCCCAATCCCTCCCAGCATCAGGGTCTTTACTAATGAGTCAGCTCTTCACATGAGGTGGTCAAAGAATTGCAGTTTCAGCTTCAGCATCAGTCTTTCCAATGACCACCCATGACTGGTCTCCTTTAGGATGGACTGGTTGGATCTCCTTGCAGTACAAGGGACTCTCAAGAGTCTTCTCCAACACCACAGATCAAAACCATCAATTCTTCAGTGCTCAGCTTTCTTCACAGTCCAACTCTCACATCCATACACGACCATTGGAAAAACCATGTGAGTGAGTGAGTGAAGTCATCCAGTCATGTCTGACTCTTTGCGACCCAGTGGATTGTAGCCTACCAGGCTCCTCCATCCATGGGATTTTACAGGCAAGAATACTGGAGTGGATTTCCATTTCCTTCTCCAGCAGATCTTTCGGACCTAGGGATCGAACCTGGGTCTCCTGCATTATAGGCAGATGCTTTACTGTCTGAGCCACCAGGGAAGCCATAGCCTTGACTAGATGGACCTTTGTTGGCAAAGTAATATCTCTGCTTTTCAATATGTTATCTAGGTTGATCATAAATTTCCTTCCAAGGAGTAAACGTCTTTTATTTTTTTTTTTCTTGGTTCACTAGCTTTGAGGAGAAAACACTGTGAATATCTTATACAAAGGTAAAGAAAGAAATATATTTTGCTGAGTTAAACAAATAATTCAAAATTAACATATATTTTATATTATATTTAATATGCCTTACATTGATAATTTTGAGTCTTATTACAGAAATTTAATGAAAATACACAAAATTATACTGACAAGTTCATATGTGTGGGGCATTTTTTTTTATAAACAGGAAATAACATTTCTTTCTATGAATATTTTGTGTGTGCTTGAATCATTATTCTATTGGAGTTATGATGCATTTCTCACTGAATCACAAGCACATTTATGAAAATATTAATTCTTGATATGGGTTATTTAGGTAGATCTTTTTTCTGACTTTAGTTTTTGCATTTTATTTTATTTATTATGCATATTAATAATTTTTTTTTAATTTTAAGTCAGATTCACTTCTTTTCTTGGGTTGTTTGTTGTTTTGGATGTTTTCCTTCATTGCTGTTATGTATGGAAAGGACTCTCATATTCCAAGATGACAAGAGTCACCAGTTTTTAACTTAGAATTTCTATATATCCAAATTTTACATTTAAATGTTAATGCCTCTGGAATTAAATCTACATGTATAAGGACATATAGAAATGACTTGATTTTTTTCAAGTGTTTATTATAATTCCCAGTATCAATTACTAAATAATCCCTTTTTCTCCACTGATTTTTTGATTACTTTCATTATACAATCAATGAAATATATATATATATATATATATATATATATATATATATATAAAGCTATGCTTATAAATTTTGTGTGTGTGAGAGGGATTTCATTAGTTCTTGTTCTTTAAAGTTATTTTAACTTTCTGCATATATTTTAATGTTACTGCTGCTAAGTCGCTTCAGCCGTGTCCAACTCTGTGCAACCCCATAGCTGGCAGCCCACCAGGCTCCCCTGTCCCTGGGATTCTCCAGGCAAGAACACTGGAGTGGGTTGCCATTTCCTTCTCCAATGCATCAAAGTGAAAAGTCAAAGTGAAGTTGCTCAGTCGTGTCTGACTTTGAGTGACCCCATGGACTGCAGCCTACCAGGCTCCTCCATCCATGGGATTTTACAGGAAAGAGTACTGGAGTAGGGTGCCAACATGTGTCTAAACTAACTACACTTCCAGAATAACCTTAGTAGGACTTAACCAAGTCACCACAAAATCATAAGGTGCCTGGGACTAGAAAATTATTAGATTTATAAATGAATTCAAGAAGATTAGAAATCTTTATAGCAACAATATTTTCATCTAGGAACTTCTAGTTCCTTAATAATTTTTTAGATATATCTTAAAAAAAATTTTTTTAAACGTCTTTTAATTTCATGGCTACAATCACCATCTGCAGTGATTTTGGAGCCCAAAAAAATAGAGTCTGACACTGTTTCCACTGTTTCCACATCTATCTGCCATGAAGTCATCTATCTGCCATGCAGTGATGGGACCAGATGCCATGATCTTCATTTTCTGAATGTTGAGCTTTAAGCCAACTTTTTCACTCTCCACTTTCACCTTCATCAAGAGGCTTTTTAGTTCCTCTTCACTTTCTGCCATAAGGGTGGTGTCATCTGCATATCTGAGGTTATTGATATTTCTCCCAGCAATCTTGATTCCAGCTTGTGCTTCTTCCAGCCCAGCGTTTCTCATGATGTACTCTGCATATAAGTTAAATAAGCAGGGTGACAATATACAGCCCTGATGTACCTCTTTTCCTATTTGGAACCAGTCTGTTGTTCCATGTCCAGTTCTAACTGTTGCTTCCTGACCTGCATATAGGTTTCTCAAGAGACAGGTGAGATGGTCTGGTATTCCCATCTCTTTCATAATTTTCCACAGTTTATTGTGATCCACACAGCCAAAGGCTTTGGCATAGTCAATAAGCAGAAATAGATGTTTTGCTGGAAATCTCTTGCTTTTTCGATGATGCAGCAGATGTTGGCAATTTGATCTCTGGTTCCTCTGCCTTTTCTAAAACCAACTTGAACATCTGAAAGATCACAGTTCACATACTGATGAAACCTGGCTTGAAGAATTTGGAGCATTACTTTCCTAGCTTGTGAGATGAGTGTACTTTTGCAGTAGTTTGAGCATTCTTTGGCAATGCCTTTCTTTAGGATTGAAATGAAAACTGACCTTTTTCAGCCCTGTGGCCACTGCTGAGTTTTCCAAATTTGCTGGCATATTAAGTACAACACTTTCACAGCATCATCTTCCTGGATTTGAAATAGCTCAACTGGAATTCCATCACCTCCACTAGCTTTGTTCGTAGTGATGCTTTCTAAGGCCACTTGACTTCACATTCCAGGATGTCTGGCTCTAGGTGAGTGATAACACCATCATGATTATCTGGGTTGTGAAGCTCTTTTTTGTAAAGTTCTTCTGTGTGTTCTTGCCACCTCTTATTAATATCCTCTGCTTCTGTTAGGTCAATACCATTTCTGTCTTTTATCGAGCCCATCTTTGCATGAAATGTTCCCTTGGTATCTCTAATTTTCTTGAAAAGATCTCTAGTCTTTCCCATTCTGTTGTTTTCCTCTACTTCTTTGCATTAATCACTGAGGAAGGCTTTCTTATCTCTCCTTGCTATTCTTTGAAACTCTGCATTCAGATGCTTATATCTTTCCTTTTCTCCTTTGCTTTTTGCTTCTCTTCTTTTCACAGCTATTTGTAAGGCCTCCCCAGACAGCCATTTTGCCTTTTTGCATTTCTTTTCCATGGAGATGATCTTGATCCCTGTCTCCTGTACAATGTCATGAACCTCAGTCCATAGTTCATCAGGCACTCTGTCTATCAGATCTAGTCCCTTAAATTTATTTCTCACTTCCACTGTATAATCATAAGGGATTTGATTTAGGTCATACCTGAATGGTCTAATGGTTTTCCGTACTTTCTTCAATTTCAGTCTGAATTTGGCAATAAGGAGCTCATGATTTGAGCCACAGTCAGCTCCCAGTCTTGTTTTTGTTGACTGTATAGAGCTTCTCCATCTTTGGCTGCAAAGAATATAATCAATATGATTTCGGTGTTGACCATCTGGTGATGTCCATGTGTAGAGTCTTGTCTTGCATTGTTGAAAAAGGGTGTTTGCTATGACCAGTGCATTCTCTTGGCAAAACGCTATGAGCCTTTGCCCTGCTTCATTCTGCATACCAAGGCCAAATTTGCCTGTTACTCCAGGTGTTTCTGGACTTCCTACTTTTGGATTCCAGTCCCCTATAATGAAAAGGATATCTTTTTTGGGTGTTAGTTAAAAGGTCTTGTAGATCTTCATAGAACCGTTCAACTTCAGCTTCTTCAGCATTACTGGTTGAGGTATAGGCTTGGATTACCATGATATTGAATGGTTTGCCTTGGAAACAAACAGATCATTCTGTGGTTTTTGAGACTGCATCCAAGTACTGCATTTCAGACTCTTTTGTTGACCATGATGGCTACTCCATTTCTTCTAAGGGATTCCTGCCTGCAGTAGTAGATATAATGGTCATCTGAGTTAAATTCACCCATTCCAGTCCATTTTAGTTCACTGATTCTTAGAATGTCGATGTTCACTCTTGCCATCTCCTGTTTGACCACTTCCAATTTGCCTTAATTCATGGACGTGACATTCCAGGTTCCTATGCAATATTACTCTTTACAGCATCGTACTTTGCTTACATCACAAGTCACATCCACAACTGGGTATTGTTTTTGCATTGGCTCCGTCCCTTCATTCTTTCTGGAGTTGTTTCTCCACTGATCTCCAGTAGCATATTGGGCACCTACTGACCTGGGAAGTTCATCTTTCAGTGTCCTATCTTTTTGCCTTTTCATACTATTCATGGGGTTCTCAAGGCAAGAATACTAAAGTGGTTTGCCATTCCCTTCTCCAGTGGACCACATTGTGTCAGACTTCTCCACCATGACCCTCCCGTCTTGGGTGTCCCACAAGGCATGGCTTAGTTTCATTGAGTTAGACAAGGCTGTGGTCTGTGTGATCAGATGGGCTAGTTTTCTGTGATTATGGTTTCAGTGTGTCTGACCTCTGATGCCCTCTTGCAACACCTACAGTCTTACTTGGGTTTCTCTTACCTTGCACGTGGGGTATGTCTTCATGGCTGCTGCAGCAAAGCACAGCTGCTACTCCTTACCTTGGAGGAGGGATATCTCCTCATGGCCACCCCTCCTGACCTCAGGCGTGCAGTAGCTTGTCTCGGCCGCTGCCCCTGACCTCAGACGTGGGGTAGCTCCTCTCAGCCACTCGGCTTAACCAAGTGGATTTTACCAAAAAGGCATCTGGGTAGAGACAGCATCCCTTGACATTGTTCCACTTTCAGCCTGCAAGGAGTCTTTCGGTGTGTGTATGGCAAAGGGAGGTCTCCTGATTTCTTCAGGAATGAGAGGTATGTGGTCTGGGCAGGGCCCAGCCTCCTCCCTTAATTGTCTTCCTATTATCCTCTTGGAGTTTAATTCAATAGGGAATTAATCTCCAACTCCTTTACCCTAGGAGGCCCATCAACCTCCTGACTCAAATCCTTTGGGTAAATCCTTACTCTATTCTGTTTGCTCCCTTTTCTTTCTCTGCTCTACCATTATGACCTTAATTCAGTTCAAAGTCTTTAAAAACTGGCAAAAGTTTTTGCTAAAGACAATTTAGAATTCCAGTGGCCTCAGAAACATGGGCTCTGCCTACTAACTTACAAAATACCTACCCCTTCCCATCTTCCTGCACCTTCTCCTCCTTCCTTCTTCTCATGACCTTCAAATTTCCCTTCAATTCCCTTTATCCTTTGATTTATGTGTCACCATAAAACACTACTGCCTCCTCCATCCTTCTATGAACCTCTGCCAAACACTGTCTATCCCACTTCATCGTTTCAGAGTCCTCTAGTCACTTCATCTCTAGACCATCCTCTGACTGTTCTGGTTTCTTGAGGGGCATGAGGCACTTAAGAACAAGTATGTACAGTGGGAAAAAAAACTAATTAAGAACAGGTTGGGTGTTCTGTCTACTCTGATGAGCTTTAGAGAACCCCAAACTTGGTGAATCCTCAGTCTGTTGCCCCAAGGTCCATACACAGTCTTCATAAGATTACTCATCAGAGCAAAGAAAGTCTCAAATGTCTCCACCA
Organism: Bos grunniens; assembly: GCF_055505025.1. Classification (NCBI taxonomy): domain Eukaryota; kingdom Metazoa; phylum Chordata; class Mammalia; order Artiodactyla; family Bovidae; genus Bos; species Bos grunniens. The sequence goes on along the minus strand of NC_141194.1, from coordinate 115,996,206 downwards.
CTAATATTCTTGGGGATGCTTCAACTCTAATATTGAGTAGGAAACTTCAACTTGCCCCACTACCAGAAATGTATCCCCATTATTTTTAAAAGTTGTAAGTTGGTCAACGGCAAGAGTCAGCTCACCACCATTCACCTCACACGACTGACTCTTGACTGAATCACTTTCCCTATGGTCCCTCATTGACAGTTATCAGTAGGTAGGGCCCACTGAGGTGCTGACCAACAGCTGAGGAGTAAAAGTACCAGTAGGTACCTCATTGATAGTTGGTTGCTTGTGGGCGGGGCCCATGGCAGCACTGACCAATGGCTGAGAAAGACCTGTTGCCTAGTAACAGGATGCCGAGTAATAAGGCACAGCAATGGCTACTTCCCTGGTGGCTCAGACGGTGGCTCCTACAATGTGGAAGACCTGGGTTCAATCCCTGGATTGGGAAGATACCCTGGAGAAGGAAATGGAAACCCACTCCAGTATTCTTGCCTGAAAATTCTCATGGACGGAGGAGCCTGGTTGGCTACAGTCCATGGGGTCACCAAGACTCAGACTCAACTGAGCAACTTCACTTCACTTCTAAGCGCTGTGCTCATGCTGCTCTGTTACATAAGGACACTTTGGGTCCAGTGTGCTGGAATCTTTTTGATTAACTCCTTTCCAACCTCAGATTTTGGTTTCACACACTTATTTAACTTTTGCTCATCATTCTTCTCATTGTACTCCCAGGCATACCTGTCACCAGTGATTATCTCTAAGCCTCTCCAACAACTGTCACTTGACCATATGCTCAGCCTATAGTATAGTTCATATTTCAAAGCCAACAAGAATGTGAAGGCCAGCCCATCTTGAAAACTACTTTGACAGACCTTAACCTCAAAGTGATTCTTATTCTATTCACAATGTAGCAGAGCAGGATGAGCACAGTCCTCAGAAGAAAGACATTGTTGTGCCTCATTTCTCACCACCCTGTTACTAGGCAACAGGTTTTGCTGGAACATCGCTTGGTGCCTCAGAGAGCTCCATCCACAAGCAGCCAATTGTCAATGAGTGACCATTCATTGTCCTGCTCAGCTACTGATCAGCACCACAGTGGGCCCTGCCCACAGTTACTGTCAATGAGGGACCGTTGGGGAAGTGATTAAGTCAAGGGTGGTGTGGTGGTCATCAGATGGGGAGTGAGAAAAGAGGCAGATTCAGGCACTCTTCTGGAGGGGCTGGAGATCACCCAGCCTTGGGCCAGTGGGTGAGCTGGAGGGCCCAGGGAACAGATTATAGACTACAACCTGTAGTGCTCCAGAGCCCTCACTCAGATCCTCCACTAGCCTTAGCCCAGGCCTTGAGGAACAGTGAATCTCTCCCCCATCCCTATCTCTGCAACCTACTAGCAGTGGCCATCTTTCTGAGTCTCAGTCTGTGAGAACTGATCTCCCCATTTGGATGGTCTGAGGAGACAGAGGACCTGTTGGATAGGGTGCCTGGATCTGTCAGGCATGATAACTGGGCAGAATGTGGGAAGTGGCCCTGAAGGAGCTGCCAGCTGAGATCTGATTCCTCTTAACCAGGACTGGAATATTGCTGGGTGAAAGCTGCGGCTTGAGACTTCCCTTTCTTGTCAAGACAGAGAATAACATTCATCTGGTAGAGATTTACAGGAACATCATTACCTGACCATGACCTGACCTTAAGAACAAAGGATCTGACACCAAGAAGTCTGCAACAACTAACTACACCCCACTCTCACATTGGCTTTTAAAGGGACTTGCTGAAACTTTGTGTTCTTAGGGCACGAGCCACCCTACTCCGTGTATGCATCTGTAATAAAGCTTTCCCTGTTCCAAACTCTACTGTTTAGTTTTCATGGGTCTCATTCTGTGTCAGGCACATGGACTTGTGATTTCAGTAACAACAATTTTGTCTATGGACAGACTTTGCCTCTCTTAAATAACAGCAGAGACTGGCCAGTTCAGTTCAGTGGCTCAGATGTGTCTGACTCTGCAACACCATGGACTGCAGCACGCCAGGCTTCCCTGTCCATCACCAGCTCCAAGAGCTTACTCAAACTCATGTCCATTGGGTCAGTGATGCCATCCAACCATCTCATCCTCTGTCATCCACTTCTCCTTCTGGTTTCAGTATTTCCCAGCATCAGGGTCTTTTCAAATGAGTCAGGTCTTCGGATAAGGTGGCCAAATTATTGGAGTTTCAGCTTCAGCATCAGGCCTTCCAATGAATATTCAGGACTGATTTCCTTTAGGATTGACTGGTTGGATCTCCTTGCAGTCCAAGAGACCCTCAAGAGTCTTCTCCAACACCTCAGTTCAAAAGCATCAATTCTTTGGCGCTCAGCTTTCTTTATAGTCCAACTCTCACATCCATACATGACAACTGGCAAAATCATAGCTTTGACTAGATGAAACTTTGTTGGCAAACTAATGAAAAAGTAAAGTAATATATGCAAAGTAATGGCGAAGAGACTGGCCAAGTGCTCACAGTTATCCATAAAATACCCACTGATTTGGCTTGGCTCAATTTTAGCCAAGCTTCTCTCCTCTGAACTTTAGCTTTTCCCCAATCTTGAGCAAGTACTAAGATTCAGACATTTCTGTCTGCCTTAACAGCTCATTCTGAGAATCATATCACTACAGAGGGAAACACTTCTGGTTAAACTGCTCCATCATACTGTCTGCTATCCCACCACTTGTCCCATAACATACACACACATACATAGACAGAGAGAGAGTTCCTGCTTGCCCTGGTTATCCTTCCATGTAAAAGAAACATCTTTTTCTGTTCTATTTTGAGACATGTGAAGAACTTGTAGTCAAATATTCTCCCTATCACTATCAGTTCAGTTCAACTGCTCAGTTGTGTTGGACTCTTTGCAACCCCATGGACTGCAGCATGTCAGGCTTTCCTGTCCATCACCAACTTCCAGAGATTGCTCAAACTCATGTCCATCAAGTGGGTGATGCCATCCAACCATCTCATCCTCTGTTGTCCCTTTCTCCTCAGACTTCAGTCTTTCCGGCTTTTCCAATCAATCACTTCTTTGCATCTGCTGGCCAAAGTACTAGAGCTTCAGCTTCAGCTTTGGTCCTTCCAGTGAATATTCAGGACTGATTTCCTTTAGGATGAACTAGTTGGATCTCCTAGCTGTCCAAGGGACGCTCAAGAGTCTTCCCCAACACCACAATTCGAAACCATCAATTCTTTGGTGCTCAGATTTCTTTATGCTCCAACTCTTGCATCCATACATGACTACTGGAAAAACCATAACTTTGACTATATGGAGCTTTGTTGGCAAAGTAATGTCTCTGTTTTTTATATGCTATCTATGTTTATTCTATTGTTCCTTCCAAGGAGCATGTGTCTTTTAATTTCATGACTGCAGACACCATATGCGGTGATTTTGAGCCCAAGAAAATAAATTCTGTCACTGTTTCCATTGTTTCCCCATCTATTTGCCATGAAGTGATAGGATCAGATGCCATGATGTTTATTTGACTGTTGAGTTTTAAGCCAGCTTCTTCTTTGTTACATTCACTAGTTTGTTGCATGTTTAGATTCCACATACAGATGATATTACAGAGTATTTGTCTTTCTCTTTCTCTAATTTGACTTATTTTACTAAGGAAAATTCCTCACAAGTCCATCCATATTGTTGCAAATAGAAATTTTTCATCCTTTTTTTGTGACTGTGTAATATCCCATCGTGTGTGTGTATATGTGTGTGTGTGTGTGCGTGCGTGTGTGTGTGTGTGCATGCAGCTGTGTATACAACACTGCTTATTTATTCATTTATCTGTTGATGAGCATTTGGTTTACTTTCATATCTTGGCTAGTGTCTTTACTAGTGGGATTCTTCCTCTCCAACAAATTCTTTCTTCTTTTCTATTTAGAGAAGATCCTCTAACATTTATTTCAGGGTTAGTTTAGTATTGATGAACTGTTTTAATTTTTGCTTGTCTGAGAAGCACTTTTCTCTCTTTCAATTCTGAATGATAATCTTACTGGGTAGATATTCAGGTTGTAAGTATTTCTCTTTCAAAACTTTAAATATCAATATATAATGCCACTCCCTCTGGCTTGCAAGGTTTCTATACAAAATTTAGCAAATAGCCTTATGCGATTTCCCTTTATGTGATTCTGTGATTTCTCTTGTTGCCTTTAAAATCTTCTCTTTATTTCTAATTCCTGCCATTTTAATTATACTGTATCTTAGTGTGGGTTTGTTTTGGTTTATCTTGTTTGGTACCCTGTGTGATTTCTGTGCTATCTTCTGTTTCAGGAAGTTTTCAGCCATAATTTCATCAAATAAAATTTATCATCTTTTCTCCCTTTTATCCTTTTAAGACACCTATAATATGAATGCTGATAAGCTTAATGTTATGCATAGGTTTCTTAAACTGTTCTCATTTTGGGGGGGGGTGAGGTTTCTTTTAGCTATTCTGATTGGTGATTTCCATTATTATTCACTCCTGTGTTATTATCCAGTCTGCTGAAATTCTTGTTTGTTTTTCATTTCTGTTAATGTATTCTTCAGCTCTGTCTGTTTCTTTTTTATATTTTCTGGTTCCTTGTTAGAATTTTCACAGTTTTTGCAAATTTTTTCTAGTTCAGTTAGCATTATTATTACTAATCCTTTGGACTCTTTACCTAGTTAATTATTTATCTCTGTTATTTAGTTGTTTGGTCAGAGGTTCAAACTACAGAACAATTGCACTCATCTCACATGCTAGTAAAGTAATGCTTAAAATTCTCCAAGCCAGGCTTCAGCAGTACGTGAACCGTGAACTTCCAGATGTTCAAGCTGGTTTTAGAAAAGGCAGAGGAACCAGAAATCAAACTGCCAACATCTGCTGGATCATCAAAAAACCAAAAGAGTTCCAGAAAAACATCTATTTCTGCTTATTGACTATGCCAAAGCCTTTGACTGTGTGTATCACAATAAACTGTGGAAAATTATGAAAGAGGTGGGAATACCAGACCACCTGACCTGTTTCTTGAGAAACCTGTATGCAGGTCAGGAAGCAACAGTTAGAACTGGACATGGAACAACAGCTTGGCTCCAAATAGGAAAAGGAGTACATCAAGGCTGTATATTGTCACCCTACTTATTTAACTTCTATGCAGAGTACATCATGAAAAACGCTGGGGTGGAAGAAGTACAGGCTGGATTCAAGATTGCTGGGAGAAATATCAAGAACCCCAGATATGCAGATGACACCACTCTTATGGCAGAAAATGAAGAACTAAAAAGCCTCTTGATGAAAGTGAAAGTGGAGAGTGAAAAAGTTGACTTAAAGCTTAATATTCAGAAAACTAAGATCATGACATCTGGTCCCATCACTTCTTGGCAAATAGATGGGGAAACAGTGGAAACAGTGGCTAACTTTATTTTTCTGGGCTCCAACATCACGGCAGATGGTGATTGCAGCCATGAAATTGAAGGAAGCTTACTCCTTGGAAGTAGAGTTCTGACTAACCTAGACAGCATATTAAAAAGCAGAGACATTACTTTGCCAACAAAGGTCTGTCTAGTCAAGGCTATGGTTTCTCTAGTGGTCATGTATGGATGTGAGAGTTGGACTATAAAGAAAGCTGAGTGCCAAAGAATTGATGCTTTTGAACTGTGGTGTTGGAAAAGACTCTTGAGAGTCCCTAGGACTGCAAGGAGATCCAACCAGTCCATCCTAAAGGAGATCAGTCCTGGGTGTTCATTGGAAGGACTGATGTTGAAACTGAATCTCCAATACTTTGGCCACCTGATGTGAAGGGCTGACTCATTTGAAAATACCCTGATGCTGGGAATGATTGAGGGCAGGAGGAGAAGGGGACAACAGAAGATGAGATGTTTGGATGGCGTCACCAACTCAATGGACATGGGTTTGGGTGGACTCCGGGAGTTGGTGATGGACAGGGAGGCCTGATGTGCTGCAATTCATGGGGTCGCAAAGAATCAGACACGACTAACCGACTGAACTCACTTTCTCTCAGACTTTCAATGAAGACCAGTCCTTTTATCTTCCGATTTTTCTCTGCCTCTCTGAATTTAAGTGCATCAATCATCTATTATGGCCTTGAAGGGGTGATCTTGTGGGGGAGCATCACTGTACAGTCTGTACCATACTCAGTAGGGAGTGGTGGAGGGGTGGGGCTGGATTTGATGGACCACAGATCATGTCTTTCCTTAGGGTGTGCCAGCAGCTATCACCTGGGCAATTCGGTGGTGCCAGGTCTGAAGCCAGATGTGAGGCAGAGACTTTGTTTTTTTTTTTTCAGTGGCTTTCACTGTCCTATTGGGGGCAGGGTGTGGTCCCAAGTTTCTGGAGCAGATCCCCTGAATGTCAGGCCAGATCTGGCTGTGTTCCCTCAAGTATGTACGTTCCCCTCTCCCAGCACTGCAACCCTTGCCACAGAGGGACAAGAGGAGGATTCTCCAGTTAGAACAAAAAAAAAAAAAAAAAAAAGGAGCAAATCTACAGGCTGGCTGCTTACAGAGGTCCAGGCTACCTCCAACTCGCCATCTGTGCCAGCACTAGCAGTAGTGTCTCCTGACCTGCTTAAACATAGCTTCTGGTCTGAGACCCCTTGGTCCCTCATAGCTGATCACTTCCCCCCAGCCTTTGCTATCCCTGCCCTGTTGAAGATGGGTGCTATTGGGCAGATGAGGCCCTCATGGGCTCTGGGAACATACTGGGTAATCTTCTGTGGCAGTCTGGCCTCCATCAGAGATCAGGACTTCTCCTGATGCGCTGCCTATGTAAGTGCCCACCATGAGCATGGCCCCAGCTCTCCCACCCAGATGCCGCCCTGGGCCAGATGCACCTCTGTTCCCCATATCCCAGCTCTCTGCCTTGTCATGGCAGCCTCTGCTCCAGCGCAGATCTGCCACAAGAAGTAATCAGGGCATGTGTAAGGGTGGGTAGTTGTGGGGAAAACAGGCATCCACAAATGTGGTCTTTATCTGTCCTCTTCATTGTGGCTTGGGAGCAAGCCCCTGAGCACATGCTCCTTGAGGGGCTAGTCCAGGCTTCCCACAGTCCTCCTGTTAGTCCATATGGCCCTGCAACCAGCTAAGGGTGTCTGTCTTCCCTGTGTCAGACCCCAGGACTTGTGAGTCCAATATATGGCTTGACCCACTCACACCCAGGGCATCTCTCCAACTGTGTAATCCTTATATTCTGAGTCCTCTCCCATGGGCACAGGTCAGGACTTGAATGATCCTTTTCCCTTCCTACCCTATTCCCCATGGATCTTTCTTTGAGCCTAGGTTTAGGAATCTTCCTGCATTTTCCAATTAGTTTTTTGAGCTAATTGTCCTACATGTTGATGTATTCTTTTTTTTTATTGAAGTATATTAGATTTACCATGTTGTGTTAGTTTCAGGTGTACAGCAAAGTGATTCAGCTTTACATATACATGTATTTGGGCTTCCCACTTGGCTCAGTTGTTAAAGAATCACCCTTCAATGAAGGAGATTTGGGTTCAATCCCTGGGTTGGGAAGATACGCTCAGAAGGTCATGACAATCCACTCCAGTATTCTTGCCTAGAGAATCTCATGGACAGAGGAGCCTAGCAGGCTACAGTCCATAGGGTCACAAAGAGTAGGGCACATCTGAAGCAACTGAGCTTGCACAGGCACACATACATATATCTATTAATTTACAAATTCTTTTTCCATTTATGTTGTTACAGAATGTCTAGCAGAGTTGCCTGTGGTTTTGTAGTAGGTCCTTGTTGGTTATCTATTTTATATATAGTGATGTCTATATGTTAATCCCCAACTCCAGATTTATGCCTCCCCCACAACTTCCCATTTGGTAACCATCAGTTTGGCTTCTATGTAGATGTGTTTTTGATGTACTTTGGGGGAGGCAGTTTCCAATGAGTCAACTGATGCTGGGAGGGATTGGGAACAGGAGGAGAAGGGGACAACAGAGGATGAGATGGCTGGATGGCATCACTGACTCAATGGACGTGAGTCTGAGTGAACTCCGGGAGTTGGTGATGGACAGGGAGGCCTGGCGTGCTACAATTCATGGGGTCACAAAGAGTCGGACACAACTGAGCGACTAAACTGAACTGAACTGAACTGAGGCAATTTAACTGTTTGAAGTAGTCCTACTTTTCTATTTTTGCTTTTGTTGCCTATGCTTTTCATGTCACATACATAAAATCACTTCTAAGACCAATGTTTACAACTTCTCCAGTATGTATTCTTCTAGCAGATTCATAGTTTCAGATGTTACATTTAAATCTTTAATCAACTTTGAGTTTAGTTTTTTATATGGTATAAGGTAAGGGTCCAATTTCAATCTTTTTCATTCAGATTTCTAATTGCCCATGGCAATTAACTGAAGAGTTGGCAAGGAGAAATTTAATCATGATTATTTCAAGGCAGAAGTGGGTGATAAGCCTATAGGAAAGTCTTTGGAGTGAGGGACTTGTCCAGGAGCATGTAAAGTTTGGGGACTCCCACTTGATTTCTGCTGATACATGGGTGTGATCCTCAGCAGATGGGTTCTGACTCTTGGCACATAGACTGGCTCTTGACCTCTGCCAAGCAAGAGAAGCCTCTGGGCCAGCAGTATTGTGCTCTTATCATGAGTCCATGGGCACTGCTTTGGCTTTTGCTTTTGGTGTCACGCAAATGGGTGGTCTTAATACAAAGACATAGAGTTCCTCTTGACTACTGATAAAAGAAGCTTCTCATTCAAGTTCCTTTGACTTCTGATCCACTCTCTAGTTTATGGTTTTTCCTATATTTTCAAACAGATTCTTAGACATACTTGGCAGAAGAGAGTGATTCTCTCCTTTACAGTCTTAGATAACTCAACTTCTGATAATATTTTATATCACCACACTGTTGATTTCTAATCTGTTTACCTCTCTGACATGCATTTCTGATAAGATACATACTCAAAAAACTATCATACAAGCTGCATGTAATAAACTGCAAGTGATTAGAGAATGTGAAAAAATTAATACTCAAGAGAATGATTAAGAAAATTTATTTGGGAGGTGACTATTAGGCTGGCCTCAAATGGTTGCTAGTTTCTGAGTCACAGAAGATAGGATGGACACAGGCATAGAGGAAAGCAGAAGGTCTTAGGGAAATCATTGTATTAGTCAATAGAGGTTGTTATGGACACAGCTAGAGAGGTCAGTTGGAATCTATTCATAGGGACCCTGTATAAGTGGAAGTATAAAGAGTTTCTACTACTCTTTGTAAGTGCTAATGAGCAAACCTCCCCCCACTCCCAATAAAACACAGCTTTTGCAATAGGACTTGACATGTCTGAATCACAATATACCGTACTTTTCCATGAGAGCTACAGGCATCTCATATTGATTTATTGTTGTTGATCCACTTGGATATACCCTTTCTCAACTCATGACTTATTATTTATGTTTTTCTCTTTTAACCCTAAGTGTCTTTGGATCCTTTTTAAACTCTATGCATCCTCACTTCTCTCTGCAAGGTGGCAGTATATCCATGGATATTAAAATACATCCCAGCGCTACTTTAGGGAAACAAGGGCCTCTAACATCCACTTTTGGTCCACCTTAGGACTTCTCTGATAGCTCAGTTGGGAAAGATTCTGCCTGCAGTGCTGGAGACATCAGTTCAATTCCTGGGCAGGGAAGATCTGCTGGCGAAGGGATAAGCTACCCACTTCAGTATTCTTTGGCTTTCCTTGTGGCTCAGCTGGTGAAGAATCCGCCTGCAATGTGGGAGACCTGGGATTGATCCCTGGGTTGGGAAGATCCCCTGGAGTAAAGAAAGGCTACCCACTCCAGTATTCTGGCCTGGAGAATTCCATAGACTGTATAGTCCATGGGGTCACCAACAGTCGTACACGACTGAGCAACTTTCACTTTCAGCTCTTCAGGCCTAGCAATCTGTCACCTTCCCCTAACAGCAAGTATTTCAGTAAGTCCTACAACAGGGCATTAAAGTGTGATAGTGTTAAATGGTGATAATATATACAGATCTGGAATCACAGCACGGAACTATATGTAGACATAAGGTCTCTCTGTCCACATCATCCTGGTAGCTGCTTTAACTGATTAATTTTCAGCAGGCAGATACTTCTCCCACTTCCTTTGAAAGGACAACAAACCCAGGGTGTCCTTCACTCTTACTGATTTTAAATCACATTCAGTTGACTGAATCATCAACTGGGTCTCTCAGGAGTTAAAGTGCCAGAAAGATTTAATTAGGGAGCTGCAGTCCAGATAAAAGATACCATATCATTGACTTAAAATCTGAACTCAACTCTTTTGATGCTGATGGTGAAACTCTGTGTTTTAGTTGTTTCTAAAATGTTTTCTGAAGACACACAGGATTCCTCTGGTAGAGACTCTGCCTTATATATCTCCGTATTTGACTGACTACTCCTTGAACCTATTTAAACCTTTCAAAATGAAAGTTAAGACCAAATTAAATATTTAAATTAAATATTTAAAAAATTAAAAAAGTAATATACTATTACTTTTAAACCAAGAAAACTTGTAGAACTTGGACTAACAAAATACTTTATTGGGGAAGAATATTTTATGACTGTAGTTATTTAGAAATACTGGGGGATGGTGATAAATATAAGACCAGCTTTTACTCAGTCTTATATTAATACTTGTATCAAAAGTCTCTATCCTGACTTCTCTGGCTGTCCAGTGGTTAGGACTCTGCACTTTCACTAGAAGGGGAACCAGTTCAGTCCCTTGTCAGGGAACTAAGATCCCACAAACTGCATGGTGCCCCCCACCCAAAAAATTTATCTGTGTGTGGTGATCCTGTTTGTCATCTGCACCAGGATTGGGCCACCTCCACTGCCCTGCCCTTGGGAACACACTGCTCCCACTAATTTCTGAGGATAACAGTGGCCTACTTGATATTTGGTCTGTTCCCTCCAAACATTATTTTAATCTTTGGGACTGCTAATTGTGGGTTTTAGTTGTATCAGCATTTTGTGCCTCCTGAGCAAATTTAGCTGACAGCATAGGTGGGTGATGCAACAAAGCCCATTATGACGTTAAGTGGCCAGGATGTGATTTCTGCCTGCCTCTCTCAGGGGAAGTATGACATTCACCATCCCCATGTGAAACCCTCTTCCCATCTGGGATCTAGCAATCTAGATCCTAATGTCATTCCACACCCTCAAACGAAGGCAATAACACCACACCACTACTCCTTGCTGCTGAGATCAATTGTTAAGCAGGGTTATCCATCTTCAGTGCAGACTCCTGACCCAGTCCAGACCTCTACTCTCTGGCTAACTGGGGACCTGAGGGTCTGTTCTCCAATCTCCTGGGACCCCACATCCCTCCCCACTCAGGTGCCCACCTCTTCTCTTCCTTCCATCCCTTCCCATCAGAAAATTCACACACACACGCAAATATCATCTTTTCACCATTTGATGTGTATTTTAATCACAGCCATCAGTTTACTATGTTAGTGTGAGAGTCAGTCTTTTCCTGGTTGGCCATTTCTAAGGAAGCAGACCTCTGGAGACACAATTCTAAACTGTCTGACCTTTTCTATTCAGTTACTGGCTGCCCAGGTTGTACTTCTCCAGGGTCTCTTATTCTGGGGCAGCTGAGCTTATCTTCTCTTTTGATTCTGCCTCCTTTGACTCTGTCTCATATTTTGGTACCTTTTTCTGCATTGATTCAGTTTCTTATGTGCACAGAAACAGAAAAAACAGTTTGGTTTTCTTGTTTTTTTCACCTTCTTCGATTGAGTGGCATATGATCGGATTTTCTTTCTCAAGGTTCCTTGTAGAGGTCTTCTGAACCTCATGGTCATATTTCATGCCTGGAAAGACAAGAGAAGTGTATTAGTTTTGAGGAAAGAGTATAACAACTGGGTTAGAAGGGAGATTTCATGAAAAGGGATGTGGCCTGATGAGGGCTTTTGTGCCAGGCAGGGGCAGTGTAGAGGTCTTGGGCAGCAATGTCAATGGAGACCATGGGGAGCATAGATGGAATCATCTTACCTTCACACTGCCTCTGTACCTCCGTTGACAATGGGTCTTCTTTCTTCCTTTCATCCTTGAAGCAAACTGCATTGCAACTCTTCTTGGCTGCCGTGGCTTCCTGGTTACCTTAGTCATGATGATACCATGAAGTGGCCTAACCCAGAATCTCTGCCTCTGACCTCCCTATATATACCTTCTCAGGACAATGAGGAGCCACACCCTTCAATCTTGGTCAGCTAAGCATTCCCTTGGACAATGGTGGCTTTGGGGCCTTAGACATCACAATGTACCACTTTGCCCATCAACATGGGCTAGTGGATGCTGAGGGAGGCCAAGATATAACTTTCCCACCCTGACACCTCTGTGTGTCTGATTCTGGGGAGTGGTGATTCAGGGGCATGGTGTTTCTTCTCATGACCTTCAGACTATCCTTTTGTTCCCTTTATTCTTTGACTTATATGTCCCCATTCAACACTTCTGCTTCCTCCGTCCCTGTATGAACCTCTGCCAAACACTTTTCATCCCATTTCAGCACTTCAGAGTACTCTAGTCACTTCATCTCTAGACCACCCTCTTCCTATTGGGGGTTCTTGAGGGGCTTAAGGAACTTAAGAGCAAGCACTTAACATGGAAAAAGGTAATTAAGAACATGTTGGATGATTTTTCTACTCCAATGAGCTTTAGAGACCCCAAGACTTGGTGAATCCTCAGTCTGTTGCCCCAGGGTCTATACACTGTCTCCATAAGATTAAACCTCAGAGCAAAGAAAGTGTTAAAAAAAAAAAAAAAAGAAAAGTAAGGTGCCCAAAGGCAAGAGTCAGATGACCACTGCACCACTGACTCTTGACTGAATCACTTCCCCAGTGGTCCCTCATTGACAGTTATCATCAGGTAGAGCCCACTGTGGAGCTGACCAATAGCTGAGCAGGAGAAGTACCAGTAGGTACCTCATTGATAGTTGGTTGCTTATGGGCGGGGACCAGGGATGCACTGTCCAATTGCTGAGCAACACCTGTTGCTTAGTAACAGGATGTGGAGTAATAAGGCACAGCAATGGCTACCTGCTAAGGGCTATCTATGCTCATGCTGCTCTTTTACATAAGGATACTTTGGGTCCAGTCTGCTGGAATCTTTTTGGGATCCTTTCCAACCTCAGATTTTGATTTCACATGCTTGTTTAACTTTTGTACATCATTCTTTTTCATTGTATTCCCAGGCATGCCTGTCAGTAGTGCTTATCTATATGCCCCTCCAACAGCTGCCAGATGATCACATGTGCTGCATATAGTATAGCTAATATTTCAAACCCAACAAGAATGTGAAGGCCAGCCCACCTTGAGAACTACTTTGACAAACCTTAACATCACAGTGATTCTTATTCTATTCACAGTGTAATAGAGCAGGATGAGCACAGCCCTATGCAGTTAGCCATTGGTGTGCATCATTTCAACCCACCCTGTTCCTAGGAAACAGGTGTTGCTCAGCCTTGCTTGGTGCCTCAGAGGGCCCCATTCACAAGCAGCCAACTGTCAATGAGTGACCATTTGTTGTCCTGATCAGCTATTGATCAGCAATACAGTGGGCCCTGCTCCCAGTTACTGTCAATGAGGGACCACTGGGGAAGTTATTAAGTCAAGGGTGGTGTGTTGGTCATCAGGTAGAAAATGAGAGAAGAGGAAAATTTAGGCATTCTTCTGGAGGGCCTGGAGATCACCCAGCCTTGGGCCAGTGGGTGAGCTGGAGGTCCCAGGGAATAGACTGGGGACTACATCCTCTAGTGATCCAGAGCCCTCACTAAAGCCCTCCAGTAGCTTTGTCCCAGGCCTTGAGGAGCGGTGAACCTCTCCCCCATCCCTGTCTCTGCAACCTACTAGCAGTAGCCATCTTTCTGGGTCTCAGTCTGTGAGAACTGGTCTCCTCACTTGGACAGCCTGAGGAGACAGGACCTATTGGGTTGAGTGCCTGGCTCCATCAAGGATGAGACCTGGGCAGAATGTGGGAACCTTGCCCTGAAGGAGCTGGCAACTGAGATCTGTTTCTGCTTAACCAGGATGGGACATTTCAAGGTGAAAGTTGTGCTTTGAGACTTTTCCCTCTCTTGTCAGGACAGATAATAACAATCATCTGATAGAGATATATAGGAACATTACCTGACCATGACCTAAGCTTAAGCACAAAGGGTGTGACACCAAGAAGTCTGCAACAACTTACCACAACTCTAACATTTGCTTTTAAACTCATTTACTGAAAACGTTCAATAACTTTGGGTTCTTAGGGCAAGAGCACCCACACCCTTGTATGAATCTGTAATAAACCTTTCCCTGTTCCAAACTCTAACATTTAGTTTTGATGGGCCTCATTCTGCATCAAGCACATGGACTTGCAATTTTGATAACAACAATACTGCCGAAGGGCTGACTTGGCCTCTCTTAAACAACAGCAGAGACTGGCCAAGTGCTCACAGTGATCCATAACGTACCCACTGACTTGGCTTGGCTCAACTTTAGCCAAGCTTCTGTCCTCTGAACTTCAGCTTTCCCTCAAGCTTGAGCAAGCACTAAGAGTCAGACATTTCTGTCTCTCTTAACAGCTTATTCTGAGAATCAGCTCACTACAGAAAGAAACACTTCCTGTTAAACTTCTCCATCATACTATCTGTTCATCCATCCCCACCTCTTGCCCCATTTCTCTCACACACACACAGTCGCTGCTCACCCAGCTTATCCTTCCATGTTAAAAAATGTCATTTTCTGTTCCATTTTGAGACATGTAAAGAACTTGTGTTCAAAGCATTCTCCCTATTGCAATCAGTTCATTTCAGTGGTTCAGTTGTGTCCGACTCTGTGCAACCCCATGGACTGCAGCACACCAGGCTTCCCTGTCCATCACCAACTCCCAGAGCTTGCTGAAACTCAAGTCCATCAAATCAGCGATGCCATCCAACCATATCATACTCTGTTGTTCCCTTCTCCTCTGGCCTTCATTCCTTCCCAGCATCAGGATCTTTTCTAGTTAGTCAGTTCTTTGCATCAGGTGGACAAAGTACTGGAGTTTCAGCTTCAGCATCAGTCCTTCTAGTGAATAATCAGGACTGATTTCCTTTAGGGTTGACTGGTTTGGTTTCCTTGTAGGCCAAAGAACTGTCAAGAATCTTCTCTACCACCACAGTTCAAAAGTATCAGTTCTTCAGTCCTCAGCTTTCTTTATGATCTAACAATCACATCCATTTATGCCTACTGAAAAAAACCTTAGTTTTGATGTATGGACCTTTGTCGGCAAAGTGATGTCTCTGCCTTGTGATATGCTCTCTGGGTCGGTCATAGCTTTTCTTCCAAGGAGCAAGTAACTTTTAATTTCATGGCTGCAGTCAACATCTGCTGTGATTTTGGAGCCCACGAAAATAAAGTCTGTCACTGTTTCCATTGTTTCCCCCTCTATTCGCCATAATGTGATTGGACCAGATGCCATGACTTTGGTTTTTCGAATGTTGATTTAAGTTAGCTTTGTAACTATCCTCTTTCACCCTCATCAAGATGGTCTTTAGTTTCTTTATGCTTTCTGCCTTAAGCATGATGTTGTCTGCATATCTGAATTTATTAATATCTCTCCTGGCAATCTTCATTCCATCTTGTGCTTCATCCAATCTGACATTTAGCATGATGTACTCTGAATATAAGTTAAATGAGCAAGGTTACAATGTATAGCCCTGATGTACTCCTTTCCCAGTTTGGAACCAGTCCATTGTTCCATGTCCAGTTCTAAATGTTGCTTCTTGACCTGCATACAGATTTCTCAAGAGTCAGGTAAGTTGGTCCGGTATACCGATCTCTTTAAGAATTGTTCACAATTTGATGTGATCCACCAAGTCAAATGCTGTAGCATAGTCAGCAAAGCAGAAGTAGATTCTTTTCTGGATTTCTCTTGCTTTTTTAATGAACCAACTGATGTTAGCAATGGGATCTCTTGTTCTTCTGCCTTTTCTCAATGCAGCTTGAACATCTGAATGTTCTTGGTCTACATATTGTTGAAGCTTATCTTGGAGAATTTTCAGCATTACTTTTGTTGTATGGGTGATGCCCTATCACCATTGTCATTTCGAATCAAGTTCCTTCTCACTTTAGTCTGGATTTGTTTTATTTAATTACAAAAATAGACATAAATTATTTGGTGTAATGCTTATTCCCCCTTAAAAGATATTAATTAATCCCCAGTATGGAACAACAGACTGGCTCCAAATTGGGAAAAGAGAATGTCAAAGCTGTTTATTGTCACCCTGCTTGTTTAACGTATACGCAGAGCACATCATGCAAAATGCTGGACTGGATGAAGCATAACCTGGAATCAAGATTGCTGGGAGAAATATCAATAACCTCAGATATGCAGATGATACCACACTTATGGTAGAAAGTGAAGAATAACTAAAAACTCTATTGATGAAAGTGCAAGAGGAGAGTGAAAATGTTGGCTTAAAACTCAACATTCAGAAAACTAAGATCATGGCATCTGGTCCCATCACTTCATAGAAAATAGATGGGGAAACAATGGGAAAAGTGGCTAACTTTATTTATTTGGTCTCCAAAGCCACTTCATATGACGACTGCAGCCATAAAATTAAAAGACCCTTCCTCCTCGGAAGAAAATTTATGACCAACCTAGACAGCATATTAAAAAGCAGAGACATCACTTTCCCAACAAAGGTCCATCTAGTTAAAGCTATGGTTTTTCCAGTAGTCATGTATGGATGTGAGAGTGGTACTATAAAGAAAACTGAGTGCTGAATAATTGCTGCTTTTGAACTGTGTTGTTGGAGAAGACTCTTGAGAGTCCCTTGGACTGCAAGAAGATCCAACCAGTGCATCCTAAAAAAAATCAGTCCTGGTTATTCATTGGAAGGACTAATGCTGAAGCTGAAACTCCAATACTTTGGCCACCTGATGCAAAGATCTGACTCACTTGAAAAGAGCCTAATACTGGGAAAGACTGAATGTGGGAAGAGAAGGGGATGATAGAGGATGACATGGTTGGATGGCATCACCAACTCAGTGGACATGAGTTTGAGTGAGCTCTGGGTGATGGTAATGGACAGAGAGGCCTGGCGTGCTGCGGTCCATGGGGTCACAAAAAGCCAGACACAACTGAGTGACTGAACTTAACTGATTGAACCCTCTTCAGTGTTTCAGGTAGTGTTCTGGGTGCAAGGCACACATTGTTAACCAATACCCAGGACCCTTCTCTCATGGGGCTTACATTCTAGTCAGGAAAGATGGAAGGTAAACATTAATGACAAAATAGTGAATTATACAGTATAGAGAGAACCTTATGAGTTATGAGAAATGGGGAGTTTTCCTCCCCAGAGGCTAGTGAGGGAAGGCCTTTTAAATCCAGGACATTTGATCAAAGACTTAATTAAAGACATGAGGGACTGACCTTGTGGCTATCTTGGGGAATAAATTCTGGGGAGAGGAAATAGTCAGGGCAAAAGCCCCCAATTTGTATTGTCTATGCCCTTCAAATAAATCAAGAAGGGTGGTACAAGTGGGACCAGATGAACAGGAAGAGACTAGAAAGTGATGAGCTTCTGTTTAGAGAGAACAGGGCAGGAAAAGGGGGAATGTAATAGTAAACTTATCTTTCCATTTATGTGATGAATTGGTTCATGGTACACAAACCACACTGGGCTGTGGTGGTAAAGAGGAGAGGCATTTGTCATAGTCTGATGGCAAGGAGGTGGGGTAAGGGTACTTTTAAGTAAAGACACCCGAGATGAAGCCTCAGCCACCTGAAGTAGATAGATCACCAAGTGAAAAGTTGTGCAAGTGTTTCACAGACATTGGGGGAGAAAATGCAAAGGCACTGAGACCCAAGAAAGCTTATTATACCTGCATTGAATATGACTGGAATCTAAGGTATGATGGGGAAATTGTGAATAAACATGGGCTTGGAGGTAGAAAGAAGAACTTTAAGGGACACCTGGGCATATGTTAATTTAATGTCTTGGTCACTTTGCTTCAAAATAGCATTATTTATTTTCTAATTGTAAATATATACTCGAGACAAAGCAATATGAAAATCCAAAAAGTATAAAAATGAAATTAGAGGACACCAATAAGTGGGTTAATAGAAATATATACTGTTAATATTTTGTCTTTGTTGTTCCACTTAAATGTTTATAACATATATATTATATGTGTTATATAATGCTAAAATATATATAATACACATATATTTGGATGAGCATATATACATCAGTGAATTTTTTTTTAATTTATAGAAATTGAATCAAACTATATGCACTATTGTAGCCTTCCTTTTCTATACAATATGCTGGAAGAATTTTTCCATCTCATCCAACATGTATCTGCCATTATTTCTAAGGATTACTATAGTGTTCAAATGCTTGCTTATCCCATACTCCATACAAGCACTTTGAAGACAGGAACCATGTGTATTTTGTTCACTGGTTGCTTCCATATCTTTTCTATTGTAAATAAGGCTGTAATAAACAACGGAATTCATGTATCTTTTCAAATTCGTGTTCATTGTCTTCTGATATATACCTCAGAGTGGAATTGCTGGGTCACATGGTAGTTCTTTTAGTTTTTTGAGAAACTTCTGTGATGTTTTCCATAGTGACTGCACAAATTTACATTCCCACCAGTTAAGTACAAGGGCTTCCTTTTCTCCACATCTTTGCAAACATTTGTTATTTTCAGACTTTTTGATTTGATGATAGCCATTCTGATGGGTGTGAGGTGATATCTCCTTGTGATTTTGGTTTTAATTTCTCTGACGATTAGTGATGTTCAGCATTTTTTCATGTGCCTATTAGTCATATGTATATCTTCTTTGGAGAAATTCAGATCTTCCCATTGTTTATTTTTTTTTTAAATATCGAGTTGAAAAATCTGTTTGTATATTTTGGATATTAACCCCTTATAGTCATATCATTTGCAAATATGTATCCCCATTCAGTAGGTCATCTTTTCATTTTGTCAGTGTTTTTGTTTGCTGTGCAAAAGCTTTTAAGCTTAATTAGATCTCTCTTTTTTTTTTTCTTTTGCTCCATTTGCCTTAGGAGACAGGTGAAAAAAACGTTGCTATGAATTATGTCAAAGAGTGTTCTGCCTACATTTACTTCTAGGAGTTTCATAGTTTCCAGTCTTTCATTTAAGGTTTTAATTCATTTTTATTTCATTTGTTTAATTATTTTTTGTGATGGTTTATAGTTTTCTGTATATAGTATCATGTCAACTGCAAGTAGTGACAGTTTTGCTTCTTCCTTCCAATTTGGATGACTTTTATTTCTTTTCCTTGAATGATTGCTGTGTCTAGTACTTCTAGTATTTTAGAAGTGGCAAGAGTGGGCATCTGTGTCTTGTTCCTGATTTAGAGGAAAAGCTTTCAGCTTTTTGCCACTGAATATGATATTATCTCTGTTTGTTATAAATCACCTTTATTATGTTCAGACAACCACATGGACTATACAGTCCATGGAATTCTCTAGGCCAGAATACTGGAGTGGGTACAGAGTGACTTCCATTTTCGCTTTCATTATGTTCAGATATATTCAATCCATATCAAGTATGGTGAGAGTTTTTGAAATGAATGAATATTGAATTTTTGCAAATGTTTTTACAGCATCTGTTGAGATGATCATGTGATTTTTGTCCTCTTCCCTAATGTGGTGTACCACATGGACTAACTTGCAGATATTGAACTCCTGTACCCCTGGAATAAGTCCATCTTGATCATGGTATATGATGGTTTCAATGTGGTGTTGAATTTGTTTCTCTAATATTTATTTAAGAATTTTAACATCTATATTCAACAGAAGTATTGGCATTTACTTTTCTTTTTTGGTGGTGTCTTTGTCTGGTTTGGTGTTAGGATAATAATGCCTTCATAAAATAATTTGGGAATACTCCATGTTCTTAATTTCTTGGAATAGTTTGATAATGCTGAGTATAAGCTATTCTGTATATGTTTGGAAAAATTCTGCTGTGAAGCTGTGTGGTCCTGAATGTTATTTTGCTAAGAGATTTTTTTATTATAAATTCAGTTTCATGACTAGTGATTCATCTATTCAGTTTATACATTCCTTCCTGATTCAGTTTTGAAAGATTGTATGTTCCTAGAGATTTGTCAGTTTCTTCTAGCTTGTCCAATTGTTTGGCATATAACTATTTGTAGTATCCTCTTATGATTTTTTTTTCCTATTGCTGTGATATTGGCAGTAATGTCTCCTTTGCATTTCTTATTTAGTTTATTTGAGTCATCTATTTTTTTTTTTGATGAACCTGGCTAAAGACTTATTTTGTTTATCTTTTCAAAAAATATATTTTCACTTAATTGATATTTTTTACATTAGGAAAGGGAAAGTCTAAATTTTATTAATGTCTTCTCTGATCTTTATTATTGCCTTCATTCTGAGGATTTGGGGCTTTATTTATTCTTCTTTTTCCAATTCATTTATATAGTAAGTTAAGTTGTTTATTTCAGTTTTCTTTTTTTTCCTTGAGGGAAGCATCTGTCACTATAAATTTCCCCCTAGAACTGCTTTGGCTAAATCCAATAGATTTTGGAAAGTTGGTGTTTTTATTAGTCTCAAAGTATTTTCTGATTCCCTTTTTGATTTCTTCATTAGTGCATTGGTTTTTAGTAGCATGTTGTTTAGTCTCCATATGTTTGTGTTTGTCCCATATTCCCCTCCTGTAATTGATTTATTATTTTGTACCATTGTGGTCAGAAAAAGTGCTTCATATAATTTCTGTCTTCTTAAATGTGTTGAGACTTGTTTTGTAGCCTAGCATTTGATCATCCCTGAAAAAATGTCCTGTGCACGCCTGAAAATGTGTATTCTGGTATTTTGGGATAGACTATGCCAGGTGGCAAAGAGGTAAAGAATCTGCCTACAACACAGAAGATGCAGATTTGATCCCTGGGTCAGCAAGATCCGCTGGAAAAGAAAATGCAATACACTCCAGTATTCTTGCCTGAGAAATCCCATGGACAGAGGAGCCTGGAGGGCTACAATCCATGGGGTTTCAAAAGAGTCAGACAACTTAGTAACGGAAGAACAACAACAAATTCTGTAGGTATCTATTAAATTCAACTACTCTAAATCTGTAATTTAGATTTACAGTTTTCTTATTGCTTTTCTATCAGGATGCTCCATCCATTGATGTAATAAGGTGTTTATTGTAGTTAGTGTTTAATTTACAATTCCTTTGTCTTTTAATTTTCATACTAGATTATCTAATTGGTTGATCCACAGCCTTTACTATGTGTTTGTGTGTACTGGTGGGAGTTTTCCCCTTTTCTGTAGATTTTTACTTCTTTTTCCACTTAGAGAAGACTCTTTAATATTTCTTTCAGAGTTGGTTTAGTATGGATAAACTCTTAGTTTTTGCTTGTCTGAGAAGTTCTTCTCTCCAATTCTGGATGATAATCTTTCTGGGTAGAGTATTATAGGTTGCAAGTTTTTTCCTTTCAGCATGTTAAATATGCATTTTTGACCCTTTCTCTCTCTTTTCCTTCTACGACCCCAATAAAGTGAATGTTAGTATACTTGATGTTGTCTAGAAGTCTATTAAACTGTTCTCATTTTTAACTTGTTTTTCTTCTTGCTTTTCCTATTGGGCGATTTCCATAATTTTATGTTCCAGATTAATTTTATTCTTATGTATTGGCAACTCTCACTTTGGTGAGAGTTGGGGCTAGAGATAGAGGGGCCAGAACCAATGCCAGATATGAGCCCGGACTTCTTCTGTGCTCATTAGCCAACCCTGCCTATTGGAGAGTTAGGCTGAGTCTCCAGTTAGTGGTACAGAAGCCCTGAGTTTCAGATCCATACTGATTCCATTTCATGTGTGTGCTATATCCTCTTCCAGCATTGGAAATTTTTCCCCAAAAGAAAGAAGTTCTGGAGCAAGAAGGGGTGCCTAATATGGGCTTGGGTGCATAATGGGACAGTCCCAGCACACCAGTCAGACTTCCAGATACTCCCACTGTGCCACCTCCATAAGCACTGGTAATGACTGCTCTCAACTTGTCCAGATGTAGGCCAGATCTGAGTTGGCTCCATTCCTGGCACCTGTACATTCTTCTCAGCCATGAAAACCTTTGCCATAGTTTTGGGAAGGGGTGTTCTATGAAATAAGAGGGGCTAGAGCAGGCATTCAGAGTGGGTTAGGTCATGACCTGGGATTGTTATGGGAAAACAGCCAGAATCCTGTGTAATTTCAGTATGTTTCCTCTGTCTTGTTTTGTGAGTAAGCAAACGTGTGGTTGCCTCCACAAACTCTTCACATATAGAGTCTAGATTTCTTACAGCATTCTTGTTAGTCTCAGTGGTTTTCAAATCAGCTAAGGGGACTCATTTTCCCAGTTTCTGACTCCAGGGTGGGGTTTCCAAGATGTAATTTGAACTGCTCACTCCCCATGAGTTTCTCTGAGCCTGTGAAATCTCCCATTTCTTTACATCCCCTGCCAGGAGTGCAGGTCTTAAACTAATGGCTTCTTTTCCCTTCCTACCCAACTCCTTGTTGACCTCCTTCTACAGCCTTGGTTGTCTAAGTTTCTACCTGCCAGACTCCAGTTTATTTTCAGTGAGCATAGATATGTTTGATGTGTTCATAGTGGGAAGTGAGCTCAGCATCCACCAAATTCACCATCTTGATTTCTTCAAGTGGATGTTCTTTCTAAGACTTTTTATATGAATTGCCAAATCATCTTTCAGAAAATATTTTATTTCCAATTCGCAGTCTCACCAAAAATAGATGAGAATGTCATTTTCTTCAATATTTGCCAACACAAAATATCAATTTTTGCAAATATGATATGTGAAAAGATAATCTCACTTTAAAATATGTATATATGTGATAACTTGTTGTTGTTCAGTTGCTCAGCCATGTCCCACTCTTTGCGACCCCATAGACTGCACCATGTCAGGCTTCCTTGTCCATCACTATCTCCGGGATTTGTTAAAATTCATGTTCATTGAATCAGTGATGCCATCCAATCACCTCAACCTCTGTCACCCCCTCCTCCTCCTGCCTTCAATCTTTCCCAGCATCAGGGACTTTTCCAATGAGTCAGTTCTTAGCATGTGGTGGCCAAAATATTATAGCTTCAGCATCAGTCCTTCCAATGAATATTCAAACTTGATATCCTTTTGGATTGAAAAAGAAAATTATTTTTTTTTATTTATTTATTTTTTAATTTTATTTTATTTTTAAACTTTACAATATTGTATTAGTTTTGCCAAATATTGAAATGAATCTGCCACAGGTATACCCGCATTCCCCATCCTGAACCCTCCTCCCTCCTCCCTCCCCTACCCTCCCTCTGGGTCGTCCCAGTGCACCAGCCCCAAGCATCCAGTACCGTGCATCGAACCTGGACTGGCGACTTGTTTCATACATGATATTATACATGTTTCAATGCTATTCTCCCGAATGTCCCCACCCTCTCCCTCTCCCACAGAGTCCATAAGACTGACCCATACATCGGTGTCTCTTTTGCTGTCTCATACACAGGGTTATTGTTACCATCCTTCTAAATTCCATATATATGCGTTAGTATACTGTATTGGTGTTTTTCTTTCTGGCTTACTTCACTCTGTATAATAGGTTCCAGTTTCATCCATCTCATTAGAACTGATTCACATGTATTCTTTTTAATGGCTGAGTAATACTCCATTTTTCTTTTTGCTCTTTTTTATTTTCTTCCTTCTGCTTAATTTTGGGTTATTTTGCTCATTTTTTTCTAGTTTCTTAAGGTGTAAAGTTAGATTGTTGACTTGAGACCTTTCTTCTTTTCTAACATGAGCATTTAATGTTATGAAATTTCCCTTATGCACGGCTTTACCTGCACCTGACAAATTTGGTGTTATATTTTTATTCAGTTCAACATGATTCTCTTGAGATTTTCTCTTCGGCTCATTGATTAATTAGAAGGATGTTTTTAATAAACAGCTGTGTTGGGATTTTCCAGACTTTGTTAATATATAATTCAGTTGTAGTCAAAGAACATATTCTGGAGAATTTTGATTCTTTTAAGCTTGTTAAGGTGTGTCTTATGGCTAAGAATATGGTCTACCTGGTAAGTATTCCACATGCACACGGATAGAATATGTATTTTGATGTTGTTGGGTAGAATGTTCTATAAAACTAATGAGGTCTGGTCAGTTGATGTTTTTGTTATTTCTTCCATATCTTTGCTAATTTCTTGAAGAAAATTATTTTTATATTTTATTGACATTTATCACTTGTGTTTTTTCTTTTGTGAGTTTCTTGATCACATCCTTTGCTGTTTTTCATTTTGTGTTTGTGTTTTCCTATTTTATAATAGCCTTTTATTTTTATGAAAGAAATTATTGTCTGTTTTTCTAGGCAGAAAATATTGGAGTTGCTTCTACAGCATTAATTTTACCCTTTCCAAATTATATATCATTCACATGGTTTCAAATTGATTAGCCCCACACCTAGTTCCAGTAATAGACTTGGATTGTCCTAAACTATAAGGAATAATTCCATTGTCTTTCCTCAGTGATTAGTTCAGGAACTGGCACCCAACTGAGCCCAAGGACAATCAGTGATTGGTTCAGAGGTGGCAAGTAGCATTCCCATGGAAGAACACTAAACTAAGGAAATTAGGGTAATTCCATGCTACAGTCCACAGGGATAGGAATTAGCTCAGGCTTAATGTGGAGAAATAACTCCAGAAAGAGTGAAGAGATGGAGCCAAAGCAAAAGCAACACCCAGTTGTGGATATGACTGGTGATAGAAGCAAGGTCTGATGCTGTAAAGAGCAATATGGCATCGGAACCTGGAATCTTAGGTCCATGAATAAAGGCAAATTGGAAGGGGTCAAACAGGAGATGGCCACAGAGAATGTCAACATTTTATGAATCAGCAGACTAAAATGGACTGGAATGGGTGAATTTAACTCAGATGACCATTATATCTACTACTGTGGGAAAGAATCCCTTAGAAGAAATGGAATAGCCATTACAGTAAAAAAAAAAAAAAAAAAGTCCAAAATGCAGTCCATAGATGCATTCTCAAAAATGACAGAATGATCTCTGTTCATTTCCAAGGCAAACCATTCAATATCACGGTAATCCAAGTCTATGCCTGGACCAGTAATGCAAAAGAAGCTGAAGTTGAAGGGTTCTATGAAGACCTAGAAGACCTTTTAGAACTAACACCCCAAAAAGGTGTCCTTTTCATTATAGGGGACTGAAATGCAAAAGTAGCAAGTCAAGAAACACCTGGAGTAATGGGCAAATTTGTCCTTGGAGTATAGATTGAAGCAGGGTAAAGGCTAATAGAGTTTTGCCAAAAGAAGACACTGGTCATAGCAAACATCCTCTTTCAACAACAAAAGAGAAGACTCTACACATGGACATCACCAGATGGCCAACACCAAATCAGGTTGATTATATTCTTTGCAGCCAAAGATAGAGAAGCTCTATACAGTGAGAAAGAAAAAAAAAAAAAAAAGACTGGGAGCTGCCTGTGGCTCAGATCATGAATGCCTTATTGTCAAATTCAGACTTAAATTGAAGAAAGTAGGGAAAACCACTAGACCATTCAGGTGGAACCTAAATCAAATCCCTTACAATTATACAGTGGAAGTGACAAATAGATTTAAGGGAATAAATCTGATAGACAGACTGCCTGATGAACTATGAAATGAGGTTCGTGACATTGTACAGGAGAGAGGGATCAAGACCATCCCCAAGGAAAAGAAATGAAAAAAAGCAAAATGGCTTTCTGAGGACAATTTACAAATAGGTGTGAAAAGAAGAGAAGTTAAAAACAAAGGAGAAAAGGAAAAACATACCCATTTGAATGCAGAGTTCCAAAGAATAGCAAGGAGAGATAAGAAAACCTTCCTCAGTGATCAGTGCAAAGAAATAGAGGAAAATAATAGAATGGGAAAGACTAGAGATCTCTTTAAAAAAATAAGAGATACCAGGGAACATTTCATGCAAAAATGGGCTTAATAAAGGACAGAAATGGTATGGACCTAACAGAAGCAGAAGATATTAAGAAGAGGTGGAAGGAATACACAGGACTGTACAAAAAAGATGTTCATGACCCAAATAGTCACTATGCTGTGATCACTAACCTAGAGCCAGACATCCTGGAATGTGAAGTCAAGTGGGCCTTAGGAAGCATCACTACGAACAAAGCTAGTGGAGGTGATGGAATTCCAGTTGAGCTATGTCAAATCCAAAAAGATGATTTTGTGAAAGTGCTGCACTCAATATGCCAGCAAATTTGGACAACTCAGCAGTGGCCACAGCACTGGAAAAGGTCAGTTTTCATTCAAGTCCCAAAGAAAGACAATTCCAAAGGATGCTCGACCTACCTGATAGTTGCACTCACCTCCCACACTAGTAAAGTAATGCTCAAAATTCTCCAAGCGAGGCTTCACCAATACTTGAACCGTGAACTTCCAGATGTTCAAGCTGGTTTTAGAAAAGGCAGAGGAACCAGAGATCAAATTGCCAACATCTGCTGGATCATTGAAAAAGCAAGAGAGTTCCAGAAAAACAACTATGTCTGCTTTATTGACTACACCAAAGTCATTGACTGTGTGGATCACAGTAAACTGTGGAAAACTCTGAAAGAGATGGGACTACCAGACCCCCTGACCTGCCTCCTGAGAAATCTGCATGCAGGTCAGGAAGCAACAGTTAGAACTGGACATGGAAAAGCAGACTGGTTCCAAATAGGAAAAGGAGTATGTCAAGGCTGTATATTGTCACCCTGCCTATTTAACTTATATGCAGAGTACATCATGAGAAACGCTGGACTAGATGAAGGACAAACTAGAATCGTGATTGCTGGGAGAAATAGCAATAACCTCAAATATACAGATGACACCACCTTATGGCAGAAAGTGAAGAAAAACTAAAGAGCCTCTTGATGAAAGTGAAAGAGGAGAGTGAAAAAGTTGGCTTAAAGCTCAACATTCAGAAAACTAAGATCATGGCATCTGATCCCATCACTTCATGGCAAATAGTTGGGGAAACAGTGGAAACACTGGTAGACTTTATTTTCTGGGGCTGCAAAATCACTGCAGATGGTGACTGCAGCCATAAAATTAAAAGACGCCTGCTTCTTGGAGGAAAGTTATGACCAATCTAGACAACATATTAAAAATCAGCGACATTACTTTGCCAGCAAAGATCCATCTACTCAAGGCTATGGTTTTTCCAGTAGTCATATATGGATGTGAGAGTTGGACTATAAAGAAAGTGTGAGTGAAGGGAAGTCACTCCATCATTTCCAACTCTTTGCGACCCCATAGACAGAGTAACGGACACCAGGCTACTCCATCCATGGGATTTTCTAGGCAAGAGTACTGGAGTGGGTTGCCATTTCCTTCTCCAGGGAATCTTCCTGACCCAGGGATCGAACCCAAGTCTCCCACACTGTAGACAGTCGCTTTACCGTCTGAGCCACCAGGGAAGCCTGAGAAACCGGAGAGCTGAAGAATTGATGCTTTTGAACTTTGGTGTTGGAGAATTCTCTTGAGAATCCCTTGGA
This sequence comes from Bos grunniens, assembly GCF_055505025.1. Classification (NCBI taxonomy): domain Eukaryota; kingdom Metazoa; phylum Chordata; class Mammalia; order Artiodactyla; family Bovidae; genus Bos; species Bos grunniens. Next base: position 115,968,663 of record NC_141194.1, on the reverse strand, counting down.
CTGCAAGGAGATCCAACCAGTCCATACTAAAGGAAATCATTCTTGAGTCTTTATTGGAAGGACTGATGTTGAAGCTGAAACTCCAATACTTTGGCCACTGATGTGAAGAACTGACTCATTTAAAAGACCCTAATGCTGGGAAAGATTGCAGGCGGGAGGAGAAGGGGACGACAGAGAATGAGATCGTTGAATGTCATCACTGCCTCAATGGACATGAGTTTGGGTAAACTCCGAGATTTGATGATGGACAGGGAGGCCTGCTGTGCTGTGGTCCATGGGGTCACAAAGTGTCGGACAAGACTGAGCAACTGAACTGAACTGAACTGAAGTGAAACAGGTGATGGAAATAGTACCTGAACAGAGTGTTTGAATTTGAGTGATCTAATCAGAACTAATATTAAGTTGTTTTTGTATAGTTATGGGAAATAGAATAACATTTCCTCTTGGAATAAAAAAGGGATAATACAGCCCCAGTTGCCAGTCACAAACATCTTATGATTTTGAAAGAAGCCAAATCGAGGATGAAGCCAACACTAGAAATTATAAGGAATCAAGAAAAATGATTAGACACAGAGCTGGGATATAACCATGCTAGAAATCTCCTCAAACTGAGAAAGTATAATTAAAAAAATACTTTAAAGCAGTGTAATTTGTGCTGTCACTCATAACTAAAACCACCTGATTGTTGTAATCTTATAATTTTCTTCATTTTAAAGTTCTTTGTCACTTTGTTCATGATACTTTCATAATGTTTTACCATTTATTCAAATATATTATTCTCCGTGTATTTTTTAAACTATGACATTTGTCCTAGTTGCCATACAAAGTCAGTGCTAAGTCTCACGACCCACGCAACATTTCAAGATGTCATTTTTTTAAATTACCATTCTACACATACAAAAATATATAATATTTATTTCTCAGGATTCATGTTTCTCCTTTACCCAATAGAAATCATATGATCTCTATAAACCCTTACTTTTCTAATTCTGTGGCCTTTATCTTATTGAGCCCATTAAAGAATTTTGGCTGTGGACTTCTTCTGATACATTGTTGGGCCCTTGAGTGAGACAGAATACACTTTATAAATAGTATTTATTTTTCCAAATGGCAATTTTGTGTATATTTTTGCTGTTATTTTAAGAACATCTTCTAAAATTGAACAGCATGTCTTAAACATTGGTATAAAATTATGAGCTATTGAACTATTTTTGATGTTTCAGAAGGTTTTATTGACACTCATTCACATTCAAGTTATATAATATACAGGCAACTTCTGATATATTTCTTTTTTAATTTTAATTTTTAACATTGAAAACAGTTTGTATTGGGGTATACCTGATTAACAATGTTGTGGTAATTTTAGGTGAACAGTGAAGAAACTCAGTTATACATATACCTGTATTCATTCTCCCTTCATTTCTTTTTTTTTTAATTAATTATTTTATTGAAGGATCATTGCTTTAAGAATTTTGCTGTTTTCTGTCAAACCTCAGCAGGAATCAGCCATAGATATACATATATCTCCTCACTTTTGAAACTCCCTCCCTCCTCACTTTTGAAACCACCTCTCTAGTTTGCTACAGAGCCCCTGTTTGAGTTTCCTGAGCCATACATCAAATTCCTGTTGGCTATCAATTTTACATATGGTGATGTAAGTTTCCATGTTACTTTTTCTGTACATCTCACCCTCTCCCCATGTCCATAAGTCTATTCTCTATGTCTGTTTCTCCATTGTTTCCCTGTAAATAAATTCTTCACTACCACTTTTCAAGATTCCGTATATATGTGTTAGAATATGATATTTATCTTTCTCTTTCTGACTCACTTCACTCTGTATAATAGGTACTAGGTTCATCCACCTCATTATAACTGACTCAAATACGTTCCTTTTTATGACTAATATTCCATTGTGTATATGTACCACTACTTCTTTATCCAATCATCTGTTGATGGACATATAGGTTGCTTTCTTGTTCTAGCTATTGTAAATAGTGCTGCAATGAACAATGGGATACAAGTGTCTCTTTCAATTTTGGTTTCCTCAGGGTATATGCATAGGAGTTGGGATACAAGTGTCTCTTTCAATTTTGGTTTCCTTAGGGTATATGCATAGGAGTGGGACTGCTGGGGCCAACAGTGGTTCTATTCCTGGTTGTTGTTGTTGTTGTTGTTGTTTTTAGGAATCTACATACCGTCTTCCATAGTGGCTGTAGCAATTTACATTCCCACCAATAGTGCAAGAGGGTTCTCTTTTCTCCACACCCTTTCCAGCATTTATTGTTTGTAGACTTTTTGATGATGGCCATTCTGACTTGTATGAGATGATATCTTTGTATTTTTGATTTGCATTTCTCTAAAAATAGGTGATGTTGAGCATCCTTTCATGTGTTTGATAGCCATCTGTATGTCTTCTTTGGAGAAAGTTTGTTTAGATCTTTCTCCCACTTTCTCATTGGGTTGTTTGTTTATCTGGTACTGAGCTGTATGAACTGCGTGTATATTTTGGAAATTAATCCTTTGTCAGCTATTTCACATGCTACTTATTTCTCCCATTCGGAGGGTTGTCTTTTCACCTCGCTTAGTTTCCTTTGCTGTGCAAAAACTTTTAAGTTTAATGAGGTCCTACTTGTTTACTTTTGTTTTTATTTCCATTACTCTAGGAGATGGGTCATAGAGGATCTTGTTTTGATGTATGTCATCAAGTGTTTTGCCTATGTTTTCCTCCAAGAGTTTCATAGTTTCTGGTCTTACATTTAGGTCTTTAATCCATTTTGAGTTTATCTTTGTGTATGGTGGTAGGAAGTGTTCTAATTTCATTCTTTTACATGTAATTGCCCAGTTTTCCCAGCACCATTGACTGAAGAGGCTATCTTTGCCCCATTGTATATTCTTGCCTCCTTTGTCAAAAATAAGGTATCTGTAGGTACATGGGTTTATTTCTGGGCTTTCTATCTAATTCCATTGGTCTATATTTCTGTTTTTGTCCCAGTACCATAATTTCTTGATAGCTGTATCTTTGTAGTATAATATGGATTCAGGAAGGTTGATTCCTCCAGCTCCATTCTTCTTTCCCAGGGTTATTTTGGCTATTCACGGTCTTTTGTGTTTCCATATGAATTGTGAAGTATTTTGTCCTAGTACTGTGAAAAATGCCACTGGTAATTTGATAGGGGTCACACTGAATATGTAGATTGCATTTGGTCATATAGTCATTTTTACAATATTAATTTTTCTTACCCAGGAACATGGAACATCTCTCCACCTTTTTATGTCATCTTTGATTTCTTTCATTAGTGTCTTATAATTTTCTGTGTGGAATAATTTTTTCTCCTTCAGATCAGATCAGATCAGTCACTCAGTCGTGTCCAACTCTTTGTGATGCCATGAATCTCAGCACGCCAGGCCTCCCTGTCCATCACCAATCCCCGGAGTTCACTCGGACTCACGTCCATCGAGTCAGTGATGCCATCCAGCCATCTCATCCTCTGGCGTCCCCTTCTCCTCCTGCCCCCAATCCCTCCCAGCATTAGAGTCTTTTCCAATGAGTCAACTCTTCACATGAGGTGGCCAAAGTACTGGAGTTTCAGGTTTAGCATCATTTCTTCCAAAGAAATCCCAGGGCTGATCTCCTTCAGAATGGACTGGTTGGATTTCCTTGCAGTCCAAGGGACTCTCAAGAGTCTTTTCCAACACCACAGTTCAAAAGCATCAATTCTTTGGCACTCAGCCTTCTTCACAGTCCAACTCTCACATCCATACATGACCACAGGAAAAACCATAGCCTTGACTAGACGGACCTTTGTTGGCAAAGGAATGTCTCTGCTTTTGAATAGGCTATCTAGGTTGGTCATAACTTTCCTTCCAAGGAGTAAGCGTCCTTTAATTTCATGGCTGCAGTCACCATCTGCAGTGATTTTGGAGCCCAGAAAAATAAATTCTGACACTGTTTCCACTGTTTCCCCATCTATTTCCCATGAAGTGGTAGGACCGGATGCCATGATCTTCGTTTTCTGAATGTTGAGCTTTAAGCCAACTTTTTCACTCTCCACTTTCACTTTCATCAAGAGGCTTTTGAGTTCCTCTTCACTTTCTGCCATAAGGGTGGTGTCATCTGCATATCTGAGGTTATTGATATTTCTCCCAGCAATCTTGATTCCAGCTTGTGTTTCTTCCAGTCCAGCGTTTCTCAAGATGCAATCTGCATATAAGTTAAATAAGCAGGGTGACAATATACAGCCTTGACGAACTCCTTTTCCTATTTGGAACCAGTCTGTTGTTCCATGTCCAGTTCTAACTGTTGCTTCCTGACCTGCATACAAATTTTTCAAGACGCACATCAGGTGGTCTGGTATTCCCATCTCTTGAAGAATGTTCCACAGTTTATTGTGATCCACACAGTCAAAGGCTTTGGCATAGTCAATAAAGCAGAAATAGATGTTTTTCTGGAACTCTCTTGCTTTTTCCATGATCCAGCGGATGTTGGCAATTTGATCTCTGGTTCCTCTGCCTTTTCTAAAACCAGCTTGAACATCAGGAAGTTCACGGTTCACATATTGCTGAAGCCTGGCTTGGAGAATTTTGAGCATTACATTACTAGTGTGTGAGAGGAGTGCAATTGTGCAGTAGTTTGAGCATTCTTTTTGACATTGCCTTTCTTTGGGATTTGAATGAAAACTGACATTTTCCAGTCCTGTGGCCACTGCTGAATTTTCCAAATTTGCTGGCATATTGAGTGCAGCACTTTCACAGCATCATCTTTCAGGATTTGGAATAGCTCAACTGGAATTCCATCACCTCCACTAGCTTTGTTCGTAGTGATGCTTTCTAAGGCCCACTTGACTTCACATTCCAGGATGTCTGGCTCTAGGTCAGTGATCACACCATCGTGATTATCTGGGTTGAGAAGATCTTTTTGTACAGTTCTTCTGTGTATTCTTGCCATCTCTTCTTAATATCTTCTGCTTCTGTTAGGTCCATACCATTTCTGTCCTTTGTCGAGCTCACCTTTGCATGAAATGTTCCTTTAGTATCTCTGATTTTCTTGAAGAGATCCCTAGTCTTCCCCATTCTGTTGTTTTCCTCTATTTCTTTGCATTGATCACTGAAGAAGGCTTTCTTATCTCTTCTTGCTATTCTTTGGAACTCTGCATTCAGATGTTTATATCTTTCCTTTTCTCCTTTGCTTTTTGCTTCTCTTCTTTTCACAGCTATTTGTAAGGCCTCCCCAGACAGCCATTTTGCTTTTTTGCATTTCTTTTCCATGGGGATGGTCTTGATCCCTGTCTCCTGTACAATGTCACAAACCTCATTCCATAGTTCATCAGGCACTCTATCTATCAGATCTAGGCCCTTAAATCTATTTCTCACTTTCACTGTGTAATCATAAGGGATTTGATTGAGGTCATACCTGAATGGTCTAGTGGTTTTCCCTACTTTCTTCAATTTCAGTCTGAATTTGGCAATAAGGAGTTCATGGTCTGAGCCACAGTCAGTTCCTGGTCTTGTTTTTGCTGACTGTATAGAGCTTCTCCATCTTTGGCTGCAAAGAATATAATCAATCTGATTTCAGTGTTGACCATCTGGTGATTTCCATGTATAGAGTCTTCTCTTGTGTTGTTCGAAGAGGGTGTTTGTTATGACCAGTGCATTTTCTTGGCAAAACTCTATTAGTCTTTGCCCTGCTTCATTCTGTATTCCAAGGCCAAATTTGCCTGTTATTCCAGATGTTTCTTGACTTCCTACTTTTGCATTCCAGTCCCCTATAATGAAAAGGACATCTTTTTTGGATGTTAGTTCTAAAAGGTCTTGTAGGTCTTCATAGAACCGTTCAGCTTCAGCTTCTTCAGCGTTACTGGTTGGGGCATAGACTTGGATTACTGTGATATTGAATGTTTTGCCTTGGAAACGAACAGAGATCATTCTGTCGTTTTTGAGATTGCATCCAAGTACTGCATTTCAGACTCTTTTGTTGACCATGATGGCCACTCCTTTTCTTCTGAGGGATTCCTGCCCACAGTAGTAGATATAATGGCCATCTGAGTTAAATTCACCCATTCCAGTCCATTTCAGTTCGTTGATTCCTAGAATATTGACATTCACTCTTGCCATCTCTTGTTTGACCACTTCCAATTTGCCTTGATTCATGGACCTGACATTCCAGGTTCCTATGCAATATTGCTCTTTACATCATCAGACCTTGCTTCTATCACCAGTCACATCCACAGCTGGGTATTGTTTTTGCTTTGGCTCCATCCCTTCATTCTTTCTGGAGTTATTTCTCCACTGATCTCCAGTAGCATATTGGGCACCTACTGATCTGTGGAGTTTCTCTTTCAGTATCCTATCATTTTGCCTTTTCATACTGTTCATGGGGTTCTCAAGGCAAGAATACTGAAGTGGTTTGCCATTCCCTTCTCCAGTGGACCACATTCTGTCAAACCTCTCTGCCATGACCCGCCCATCTTGGGTTGCCCCACAGGCATGGCTTAGTTTCATTGAGTTAGACAAGGCTGTGGTCCTAGTGTGATTAGATTGACTAGTTTTCTGTGAGTATGGTTTCAGTGTTTTTGCCCTCTGATGCCTATGTTTATGCCTAGATATTTAATTCTTTTTGTTGCAGTGGTAAATGGGATTGATTCCTTAATTTCTCTTTTTGATCTTCCATGGTTAGTATATAAGAATGCAAGTGATTTCTGTGTATTGATTTTGTATCCTGCAGCTTTGCTAAATTCACTGATTAGCCCTAGAAATTTTCTCGTACTATCTTTAGGTTTTTCTATGTACAGTATCATGTCATCTGCACCCAGCGGCAGCTTTACTTATTCTTTTCTCATCTGGATTCCTTTTATTTCTTTTTCTTCTCTGATTGCTGTAGCTAGGACTTCCAGAACTATGTTGAATATTAGTGGCAAAAGTGGGCACCTTTGTCTTGTTCCTGATGTTAGGGGGAATGCTTTCAGTTTTTCACCATTGAGATTATTGTTTGATGTAGGCTTATCATATATGGCCTTTACTCTGTTGAGGTAGGTTCCTTCTAGGCCATTTTTTGAAGAGTTTTAATCATAAATGGGTGCTGAATTTTGTCAAAGGCTTTTTGTGCATATATTGGGATTATCATATGCTTTTTATCTTTTAATTTGTTAACATGGTATATGACATGGTTTGATTTGTGTATATTGAACAATCGTTGCATCACTGGAATAAACTCAACTTGATCATTTTGCATGAGCTTTTAATGTGTTGTTGAATCTTCTGCTAAAATTTTGTTGAGGATTTTTGCATCTATTTTCATCAGTGATATTGGCCTGTAATTTTCTTTTTTTGTGTTGTCTTTGTCTGGTTTTGGTATCAGGGTGATGGTGGCTTCATAGAATGAATTTGGAAGTGTTCCTTCCTCTGCATTTTTTTTTTTTTTTTGAAAGAGTTTTAGAAGGATAGGCATTAGCTCTTCTCTAAATGTTTGATAGAATTCTCCTGTGAAGCCACCTGCTCCTGGGCTTTTGTTTTTAGGGGATTGATGATCACAGTTTCAATTTCAGTGCTTGTATTTGGGTTGTTCATAATTTCGATTTCTTCCTGGTTTGGGCTTGGAAGATTGAAATTTTCTAAGAATCTGTCTATTTCTTTCAGGTTATCTATTTTATTACCATATGCTTCTGCTGCTGCTAAGTCACTTCAGTCGTGTCTGACTCTGTGCGACCCCATAGACGGCAGCCCACCAGGCTCCCCCGTCCCTGGGATTCTCCAGGCAAGAACACTAGAGTGGGTTGCCATTTCCTTCTCCAGTGCATGAAAGTGAAAAGTGAAAGTGAAGTCGCTCAGTCCTGTGTGACTCTAAGCGACCCCATGGACTGCAGCCTACCAGACTCCTCCACCCATGGGATTTTCCAGGCAAGAGTACTGGAGTGGGGTGCCATTGCCTTCTCCGTTATTACCATATGGTTGTTCATAATAGTCTCCTATAATCCTTTGTGTTTCTGTATTATCTATTGTAACCTCTTTTTTACTTCTAATTTTGTTGATTTGATTCTTCTCTCTTTTTTTCTTGATGAGTCTGGCTAAAGATTTGTCAATTTTGTTTACCTTCTCAAAGAACCAGCTTTTAGTTTTATTCATCTTTACTATTGTTTGATTTCCTTATCCTCAGATAATTATGATTTCTTTCCTTCTACTAATTTTGGGATTTTGTTGTTCTTCTTCCAGTTGTTTTAGGTGTAAACTTAGGCTGTCTATGTTTTTCTTGTTTCTTTAGGTAGGATTGTATTGCTATAAACTTCCTTCTTAGAACTGCTTTTGCTGCATCCCATAGCTTTTGAGTTGTTGTGTTTTCATTGTCATTTGTTTCTAGAAATTTTTTGATTTCCCTTTGATTTCTTCAGTAACCTGTTGGTTATTTAGAAGTGTGTTGTTTGTCTCCATGTGTTTGTTTTTCTTATACTTCTTTTTTCTTGTAATTGATATCTAGTCTTATAGCATGTGATAGGAGAAGGTGCTTAATATGATTTCAATTTCCTTAAATTTACTGAGGTTTGATTTGTGACCCAAGATGTGGTCTATCCTAGAGAATGTTCCATGTGCACTTGAGAAGAAGATGTATTCTTCTGCATTTGGATGAAATGTCCTGAAGATATCAATGAGATCCATCTCATCTAATATATCATTTAAGACTTGTGTTTCCTTATTAATTTTCTGTTTTGATTATCTACCCATTGGTATAAGTGGGGTATTAAAGTCTCCTAGTATTATTGTGTTACTGTCAATTTCTCCTTTTATGTCTGTTAGTGTTTGTCTTATGTACTGAGGTGCTCCTATGTTGGGTGTATGTCTTCCTCTTGGATTGATCCCTTGATCATTATGTAGTATCCTTCCTTATCACTTCTAATCTTCATTATTTTAAATTCTGTTTTTTTTTTTTTTTTTTTCTGATAGGAAGACTATTGCTCCAGCTTTCTTTTGCTTACCATTTGCATGGAATATAGTTTTCCATCCTCTCACTTTCAGTTTATATGTGTCTTGAGGTCTGAAATGGGTTTCTTGTAGAGAGCATACATAAGGTTCTTGTTTTTGTATCTGTTTAGCCAGTGCGTGTCTTTTGCTTGAAGCATTTAATTCATTTACATTTAATGTAATTATTGATATATATATATATACACACACACACATATATATATATACACACACACACACACACACACACACACACATATATATATATATATATATATATATATATATATATCCCACTCCAGTACTCTTGCCTGGAAAATCCCATGGGGGAGGAGCCTGATAGGCTGCAGTCCATGGGGTCGCTAAGAGTCGGACATGACTGAATGACTTCACTTTCACTTTTCACTTTTCACTTTCATGTGTTGGAGAAGGAAACGGCAACCCACTCCAGTGTTCTTGCCTGGAGAGTCCCAGGGATGGGGGAGCCTGGTAGGCTGCTGTCTATGGGATCGCACAGAGTCGGACACGACTGAAGCGACTTAGCAGCAGCAGCATGTTCCTATTGCCAATTCCTACTTGTTTGGTGCTGATTTTGTAGATCTTTTCCTCTCTTGTATTTCTTGACTATATAAGGCCCTTTAACATTTGTTGTAAAGCTGGTTTGGTGGTACTGAATTCTCTTTAACTTTTCCTTGTCTGTAAAGCTTTTTATTTTCTCCCTTAATTTTGAATGAGATCCTTGCTGGGTATAGTCATCTTGGTTGCAGATTTTTTCCTTTCAGTACTTTAAATATATCTTGCCACTCCCTTCTGGCCTGCAGATTTGCTGCTGCAATATCAGTTGTTGAGTATACGGGGTTTCCCTTGTATGTTACTTGTTGTTTCTCCCTTGCTGCTTTTAATATTCTTTCTTTGTGTTTAGTTTATTTTAGTTTGATTAGTATGTGTCTTGGTGTATTTCTCCTTGGGTTTGTCCTATATGGGACTCTTTGTACCTCTTGGACTTTATGGACTATTTGCTTTCCCATGTTGGGGAAATTTTCAACTATAATCTATTCAAAAATTTTCTCATACCCTTTGTTTTTCTCTTCTTCTGGGACCTCTATAATTTGAATGTTGGTGCATTTGATATGGTCCCAGAGGTTACAGAGACTGTCCTCAGCTCTTTTCATTCTTTTTACTTTATTCTTCTCTTCAGAATTTATTTTCAACATTTTATCTTCCAGCTCACCGATTCTTTTTTCTGCTTCAGATATTCTGCTATTGATTCCTTCTAGAGTGTTTTTAATTTCAATAATTTTGTTGTATGAGTTGTGTTGTGTATTTATTCTTTAATTCTTCTAGGTCTTTGTTAACTGATTCTTGCATTTCTCCATTTTGTTGTCAAGGTTTTTGATCATCTTAGCTATCATTATTCTGAATTATTTTTCAGGTAATTTGCCTATTTCCTGTTCATTTATTTGGACTTCTGAGTTTCTTCATTTGTGCAGTATTTCTCTGCCTTTTCTTTTTTTTTTTTTTTTTTTTCCAGTTATTGTGTTTGAGGTCTCCTTTTCTTAGGCTTCAAATAAAGTTGAATTATTTTCTTGAAGAAGGTTGAATTATTTCTTCCTTTTGGTTTCTGCCTTCCTAAAGTGGGTCGAGTGATATGTGTGAGCTTTGTATAGGGTGAGATTTGTGCTGAGTTTTTATTTGTTTGTTTTTCCTCTGATGGGCCAGGCTGAATTACGTGGTAATCCTGTCTGCTAATGATTGTGGTTATATTTTTATTTTGTTTGTTGTTTAGATGAAGCATCCTGCACAGGGTGCTATTGGTGGTTGGGTTTTGGTGGGGCTTGTATTCAAGTGGTTTCCTTATTGTGAGTTCTCACTATTTGATACTTCCTATTTTGGGGGCTCCAAAATCACGGCAGATGGTGATTGCAGCCATGAAATTAAAAGACGCTTACTCCTTGACCAACCTAGATAGCATATTCAAAAGCAGAGACACTACTTTGCCAACAAAGGTTCGTCTAGTCAAGGCTATGGTTTTTCCAGTAGTCATGTATGGATGTATGGATGTTAGAGTTGGACTGTGAAGAAGGCTGACTGCTGAAGAATTGATGCTTTTGAACTGTGGTGTTGGAGAAGACTCTTGAGAGTCCTTTGGACTGCAAGGAGATCCAACCAGTCCATTCTAAAGGAGATCAGTCCTGGGTGTTCTTTGGAAGGAATGATGCTAAAGCTGAAACTCCAGTACTTTGGCCACCTCATGTGAAGATTTGACTCATTGGAAAAGACTCTGATGCTGGGAGGGATTGGGGGCAGGAGGAGAAGGGGACAACAGAGGATGAGATGGCTGGATGGCATCACTGACTTGATGGACGTGAGTTTGAGTAAATTCCGAGAGTTGGTGATGGACAGGGAGGCCTGGCGTGCTGCGTTTCATGGGGTCGCAAAGAGTCGGACACGACTGACTGACTAAACTGAACTGAACTGAAGGTTAGTTCTCTAGTAGTATATGTTCTGGATTCGGTGCTCCCTCTCCAAAGGCTCAGGGCTTGATCTCTGGTCAGGAATGAAGATTCCACAAGTGGATTGTTATAGAATTAAGTGAGTTTAAAACAAATATCCAAAAACGAGAACCCAAAGATAAACCCCAGACAAATTGCACTTACAAAATCAGGCAAATAATAATTAAAATAATGGAATATACACTTGTACATATACACCCATGAGAAAAATGAAGAACAGTAGACTGACCCAGAGAACAAAGGAAATCAAAAATTATATTTACCATTTAAGAACAAAATTAACTTAAGCACAAACTGGAAAACAAAACTAAAGCAAGGTGTCAAGTGGGGAATAAAGCTATGAAAACAAAACTAAGAAATATATTGAGAGGAAAGGAAAGAAGAAAAGAAAAAAAGAATAGATATGCAATTAAATAGAGACAGATGAAGATTTATATACACTTTAGATTAACTGCAAGAGGAAAAGAACAGTAGGAAAGGCAAACAAAGGAATAAATGTAGAATAAATATAATGGGCTTAAAAAATAAAAGTTAAAATTATAAGAGAAAAGAAAAAATATGGAAGAAGAAAGGAAAAAGGATAAAAAAGGAAAACTCCACAGAACTGCAAAAGCCCAATGTAGAGGCAGAGGTTTATAACAACAGTAGAAAGTGTGACTGAATATACACATAAACATATACACCCATGAGCAAAATCAGAACAGTCTGACAAAAATACAGTAGATTGACCCAGTGAACAAACGAAACCAAAAATTATATCTACCAGAATAAAACTAATTAAAGCACAAACTGGAAAGCAAAACTAAAGCAAGGGACCAATTGGGGAATAAAACAATGAAAATAAAAGTAACAATTATTTTGAGAGGAAAGGAGAGAAAGAAAGTATAGATATGCAAAGTTAAATAGAGGTAGATAAAGAAGACATATATATATATATATATATATATATATATATATATTAAAGATTAAATGCAAGGGGAAAAGAACAGTAGGAAAATCAAACAAAGGAATAAATGTAGAAAAAATAGTAACAGGTTTAAAAAATTAAAATTAAAAAAATAGAAAAGGAAAACTCCACAGAACTGCAAATACCCAATGTAGAGGCAGAAGTTTATGACAACAACAACAAAAAAAAAGTGACTGAGAAAAAAAAAAAGATTCAAAAAATTGGATTTCTTAGGCCAGTAAAACTGACAACTATAACAGAGGGGGGATAAGGGGGGGGAAGAAAAAAAAATCTGAAAGAATCTACAAAGCAAGTCAAAAGATAAGAATAGTAAATATTTTCTTTGAGTCAATGTTGTCAGAGACCTTTCCTTCACTGGGAGTCACAGTCCACCTTACCTCCCTAGGATGCCCTCCGACCTCCGCTGATCTCTGGACCTGCTGTGGGGGCAGCTCAGATTCTAATCTGGTCGTACTCCTATGTGTTCTTGACTCCAATGTCCACAGCTATCAGAGCTAGTGTGTTTTCTTTTGTGGGCTCTCTCAATGGCCTTTTATATATTCCATAGACACAGAGTCTGTCTGGTTGATCTTGTGGATTTAATCTGCAGCTTGTACAGCTGGTGTGAAGGTTTTGAGTCTTCTCCTTTAGCCACAATGCCCCTGGGTTTCAACTGTGGTTTTATTTCCACCTCTACATGTGAGCTGTCCACAGGGGTTTAGCTCCTGAGGCTTCCCTGGAGGGCTTGGGTTTTCCCCTGAGAGGGCTAGGTGTGGAGGTGGTGCAGCTACTTGGGTCACAGGGGTGCTGGCAGCATGAGGTACTCAGGGAGATTGGTGACTAGGGCAGCAGGAAATAGAGTGCTCTAGAAGGGTATGGCAACCAGTATTGGCTAATATGCTCTAGTATTCTTGCCTGGAGAACCCCCTCTCTGACAGAGAAGCCTGGCAGGTCACAGTCTACAGGGTTGCAAAGAATTGGACACTACCGAAGTGACTCTGTATGCATATATACAAGACGTTTTTGCCTGTGGCAGCTCAGCTCCAGTGAGAGGTAAGCGTGAAGGTGGCACAGCTGCTTGACTTGTGGGGACCCTCTTGGTGCCAAGTTTGCAAGGACATGGACTGCCTCCACCGCAAAAGTTATGGCCCTGCTGCTGCTGCTGCTGCTAAGTCGCTTCAGTCGTGTCCAACTTTACACGACCCCATAGATGGCAGCCCACCAGGCTCCCCTATCTCTGGGATTCTCCAGGCAAGAATATTGGAGTGGGTTGCCATTTCCTTCTCCAGTGCATGAAAGTGAAAAGTGAAAGTGAAGTCATTCAGTCATATCTGACTCTTAGCGACCCCATGGACTGAAGCCTACCAGGCTCCTCTGTCCATGGGATTTTCCAGGCAACAGTACTGGAGTGGGTTGCCATTGCCTTCTCCAGTTATGGCCCTATCAGAGTCATTTTTCCAGCCTCTTGTAGCTGGCGATCAGAAGTCCTCTTTGGCCAGTCTTACTCCCATATAGCTCCACCCATTCAGGCATTTAGAGTGCTCCCTTGCCTGGGGTCCTTCTCTGTTTTTCAGCATGTCAGGCACATAGAGGGGCCCTCTTAGCTGGAGTCCTACTCTGTAGATTGGCATGTCAGGCACTTAAAGGGGCACCTTGGATGGGGTCCTACTCTGTAATTTGGAGCATCAGTCACTGAAAGGAGTACCCTGGGTGGGATCTACACTGTAGTTCAGTGTGTCAAGGCCTTTGATGGGTGTCCTCTCTATTGTTCAGCTGCTGCTGATGGCATGTGGGGAGAGGGAGGCTATGGTTACGGTTCCACCCCTACATATGACTCAGCAGTATCACCTTGCTTCCATGGCTGCCTGGCTTTCCTCCACCAGCATTTCCCACAACAGTCTCCTCCATCATACCCCCTTGATCCCCTCTCCACCATCAACAGCAGCACCACCCTGGGATTGCTCCATGATCCCTAAAACTCCAGCTCCCAGCTGCTGCCCCTTCCAGGAGACCAGCATTTCTGTCCAGGATATGTATGCCTGTGGCAAGGACTGTCTGATCTCATTCCATTTGTGCTCCCACAGATCAGCTGTCTCACTCTTAGCCTTAAATGTTTCTCCTCTGACTCAGACAATTGCCCTGCTGTGGGGATTGGATTCCTGCTTCAGTTCCCCTGCCAGCTGATGGTAGGTCCAGTACTACTAACACTCCTGTTTCCCCCCTCTAGTTCCTTCATCCTACTGAGTTTTGCATGCTTCTATATACTCTTTTCCACTGGTCAGGTACTCCTGTCCACTCTCAGCTGGTGTTCTGCATGCTCTTCTGTGTCTGAAGCTGTATTCCTGATGTATCAATAAAATTATATGATAGATATGCACATTTTATATCCAAATTGAGAAAATTAGAATTTCCTTCCACTTTTGATTGTGTGAATAAAAAAATATATAAAATTCCACATTTTATGTCAGTGAAAACAAGAAGTCTTTCACAAGGATAATTATAAACTAAGATAAAATATACAAGAAAAATTTAATTAGTGCATTTGATTTTATGCACTTTAAATTTTGCACAGTGATTCTTAATCATAAAAAATAATGACATTGAGGACTTCTGGTTTCAGCTCTGACATGGAAAGGGCTTAGAAGTCAAAACTCCCACCCTTCAAGAAAGAAAAGAGCTGAACAAACTGAAAATAAATGACTTCCTGAAACCATCAGAGAATTGAAGTCACAGAGCAAAACCCACTCCTAAATCTGGGTAACAGGCAAATACAGAGAACCACAGCTCAGATCTGCTTACCTGAAATGGATGATGCTGGAGCCACAAACTGGTAAGTCCACTTAAACAGAAACTCTTATGAATTGCCAGAGACGGAGTATGGACTAGAATGAGTGTCAGAAACTTCTAGGGACTGAAAAATTTAGGAAGGACTCCATACTTTCATGGGGTCCAGGATTTCAAATCTCTGGCAGAAGGAGGAGAAAAGTAAATTCTCTTGTCAAGGCCACAGCCCAGGAACACACTAAAAGACAGATTTAATGAGATTAAAAACTTTGATGTACACACACCTTATAGCAAGGAAAGATAAGAAACACTTCCTCAGTGATCAATACAAAGAAAAAAAAAGTAAAATATTAGAATGGGAAAGACTAGAGATCTCTTCTAGAAAAATAGAGATAAGAATGGAACATTTCATGCAAAGATGAGAACAACAAAGGACAGAAATGGTGTGGACCTAATAGAAGCAGAAGATATTAAGAAAAGAGGCAAGACTATACAGATGAACTATACAAAAAAGGTCTTAATGACCCAGACAACCACGATGATGTGATCACTCACCTAGAGCCAGACATCCTGGAGAGTGAAATAAAGTAGGCCTTAGGAAGCATCACTACAAGCAAAGCTAGTACTTGTGATGGAATTCCAGCTGAGCTACTTCAAGTCCTAAAAGATGATGCTGTTAAAGTGCGGCACTCAATATGCCAGCAAATTTAGAAAATTCAGCAGTGGCCACAGGACTGGAAAAGGTCAGTTTTCATTCCAACCCCAAAGAAGGGCAATGCCAAAGAATGTTCAAAGTACCAAACAATTGCACTCATTTCACATGCTACCAAAGACATGCTCAAAATTCTCCAAGCAAGGCTTCAAAAGTACATGAACCAAGAGCTTCCAGATGTTCAAGGAGAATTGAGAAAAGGCAGAGGAAAATGAGATCCAATTGCCAACATCCTTTGGAACATAAAGAAAGCAAGAGAATTCCAGAAAATCATCTATTTCTTCTGTGTTGACTAAGCTAAAACCTTTGACTGTGTGGATCACACCAAACTGTGGAAAATTCTTAAAGAGACGAGGACACCAGACCTCCTTACCTGTCTCCTGAGAAATCTGTATGGAGGTCAAGAAGCAAAAGCTAGAATAGAGATAGAACAATGGACTGGTTCCAAATTGGGAAAGGAGTACATCAAGACTGTATATTGTCAATGTGCTTCTTTTATTTATATGCAGAGTACATCATGTGAAATGTTGGGCTGATGAAGCATAAGCTGGAATCAAGATTGCCGGGATAAATATTAATAACCTCAGACATGCAGATAACACCACCCTTATGGCAGAAAGCAAAGAAGAAGTAAAGAGCCTCCTGATGAGGGTGAAAGATGAGAGTGAAAAAGCTGGCTTAAAACCCTACATTCAAAAAACAAAGATCATGGCATCCAGTCCCATAACTTCATAGCAAATAGATGGGGAAACAGTGGAAACAGTGGCTGACTTTATTTTTGGTGGCTCCAAAATCACTGCAGATGGTGACTGCAGCCATGAAATTAAAAGATGCTTACTCCTTGGAAGGAAAGTTATGACCAACTTTTATAGCATATTAAAAAGCAGAGACATTACTTTGCCAACAAAGGTCCATCTAGTCAAGGCTATGTTTTCCCAGTAGCCATATATGCATGTGAGAGTTGGACCATAAAAAAGGCTGAGTGCCAAAGAATTGATTTTTTTGAATTGTGGTGTTGGAGAATACTCTTGAGAGTCCCTTGGACTGCGAGGAGATCCAAGCAGTCAATCCTAAAGGAAATCAGCCCTGAATATTCATTGGAATGACTGATGCTGAAGGTGAAACTCCAATACTTTGGCCACCTGATATGAAGAACTGACTCATTGGAAAAAACACTGATGCTGGGAAAGATTGAAGGCCACAAGAGAAAATGCCGACAGAGGATGAGACGGTTGGATGACATCACTGACTCAATGGAATTGAGTTTGAGCAAGCTCCGGGAGTTGGTGATGGACAGGGAAACTTGGCATGCTGCAGTCCATGGGGTTTCAAAGTGTCAGACACGACTGAGTAACTGAAGCGAACTGAATATCTTACCACTCAATCAACAATGGATTTTAGCTCAAATTTATAATTTGCCTCTGTTATTTAAGAAGGCATTATTAGGAAAAGCTAAAGACAGTAGAAGTAGAGGACTTTGAAGCCTCTGGCCACTATAGCTATAGAAAACCTTAAATAAGCCCAACTCATAATCAGATTAATATGAAAGCTGGTAATGCTGAGCTTTACCAGAGCCCTGTGATCCTCAAAAAAAGTTACTATTAAAGAAATCCCACCATGTTTTCTGGCCTGAGAAACAGCCTACAGTGGAGTGTCACTCTTCCCTTTATGACCTAGCTAGGATTTACAGGTCTTCCCCTTGTTTACCTGGAACTCAGGCACAGACCCCCCAATTTCCCATTGTTTGTCTTATACATGATTAGTTAGCTGAACTGTTTGCCCCAGTGATCTGTGAGAAGAGTGACTTGATCAAATTTCAAAGTTTCTCTTCTGTGTATATGATTCTGAACTTAGATTCACCCCTAAGTTTAAGCAAATATTGGGATGCTTAAAATATATATAACAAATCATTCTCAACATCCCCTACAAGTGTAGTAAATTTGTTCTGATTGATGAATCTTCATTGATAGATCATTTTCACCCAAAGTCCATAGTTTACATTAGGGTTTGCTCTTGGTGTTGCATAGTCCATAGATTTGGACTAATGTATAATGACATGTATCCATCATTATGGTATCATACAGTCTAGTTACACAAACCTAAAAATCCTCTGTGCTCTTCCTATTCAACCCTCCCCACCCCTCTGCAACCATTGATCTCTTTACTGTCTTTAGAATTTTGCCTTTTTCATAATGCTGTATAGTGGGAATGATACAGTAGGTAGCCCTTTCACATTAGTTTGTTTCACCTAGTAATACACATTTCAGTTTTCCCCATGTCTTTCATGGCTTCATTGCTCATTACTTTGTAGGACTGATTGATATTTTATTATCTGAATGTACAACAGTTTCTCCATTGACCTACTGAAGGACCACTTGGCTGCCTCCAAGTTTTCACAATTATGAGTACGTTTGCCACAAACATTTGTATATAAGTTATTTTTATGGACATAAGTTTTCAACTCTTTCAGATAAATGCTGACGAGCACAATTGCTGGACTGTATAGAAAAAGTATGCTTAGTTTTGTAAGAAACGCAAAGCTGTCTTCTCAGGTTGTATTATGTTGCATTTTCACCAGCAATGAATAAGAATGCTTGTTGCTTTACATCCTTGCTTCGCATCCTATGGTGGTGTCGGTGTTTTGGAATTTGACATTCTAATAGGTGTGTAATGGTATCTTCAGTTCAGTCCATTTCAGTCACTCAGTCATGTCCGACTCTTTGTGACCCCATGAATTGCAGCACGCCAGGCCTCCCTGTCCATCACCAATGCCTGGAGTTCGCTCAAACTCAGGTCCATCAAGTCGGTGATGCCATCCAGCCATCTCATCCTCTGTCGTCCCCTTCTCCTCCTGCCCCCAATCCCTCGAGTGTTAGAGGCTTTTCCAATGAGTCAACTCTTCATATGAGGTGGCCAAAGTACTGGAGTTTCAGCTTTAGCATCATTCCTTCCAAAGAACACCCAGGGCTGATCTCCTTTAGAATGGACTGGTTGGATCTCCTTGCAGTCCAAGGGACTTTCAAGAGTCTTCTCCAACACCACAATTCAAAAGCATCAATGCTTTGGTGCTCAGCTTTCTTCACAGTCCAACTCTCACATCCACACATGACCACTGGAAAAACCATAGCTTTGACTAGACAGACCTTTGTTGGCAAAGTAATGTCTCTGCTTTTGAATATGCTATCTAGGTTGGTCATAACTTTCCTTCCAAGGAGTAAGCGTCTTTTAATTTTATGGCTGCAATCACCAACTGCAGTGATTTTGGAGCTCCAAAAGTCTGCCACTGTTTCTACTGTTTCCCCATCTATTTCCCATGAAGTGATGGGACCAGATGCCATGATCTTCGTTTTCTGAATGTTGAGCTTTAGGCCAACTTTTTCACTCTCCTCTTTCACTTTCATCAAGAGGCTTTTGAGTTCCTCTTCACTTTCTGCCATAAGGGTGGTGTCATCTGCATATCTGAGGTTATTGATATTTCATCCAGCAATCTTGATTCCAGTCTGTGCTTCTTCCAGCCCAGCGTTTCTCATGATGTACTCTGCATATAAGTTAAATAAGCAGGATGACAATATACAGCCTTGAGGTACTCCTTTTCTTATTTAGAACAAGTCTGTTTTTCCATGTCCAGTTCTAACTGTTGCTTCCTGACCTGCATATAGGTTTCTCAAGAGGCCAGTCAGGTGGTCTGATATTCCCATCTCTTTCAGAGTTTTCCACAGTTTATTGTGATCCACACAGTCAAGGGCTTTGTCATAGTCAATAAAGCAGAAATAGATGTTTTTTTCTGGAACTCTCTTGCTTTTTTGATGATCCAGCAGATGTTGGCAATTTGATCTCTGGTTCCCCTGCCTTTTGTAAAACCAGCTTGAACATCTGGAAGTTCATGATTCATGTATTGCTGAAGCCTGGCTTGGAGAATTTTGATCTTTACTATAGTAACATGTGAGATGAGTGCAATTGTGTGGTAGTTTGAGCATTCTTTGGCATTGCCTTTCTTTGGGATTGTTCCTTACTGTAAGCT
The DNA here is from genome assembly GCF_055505025.1 of Bos grunniens. NCBI lineage: Eukaryota > Metazoa > Chordata > Mammalia > Artiodactyla > Bovidae > Bos > Bos grunniens. The sequence continues at coordinate 115,948,738 of NC_141194.1, read as the reverse complement.
TATTTAAAAAGTGAGATGAATAGAAATTATGACATAGAGTGTTTCCTCTTTTTCATATTTTAAGATTTTCTACTTGGTCTGATTTGTGTTTCTCATTGAAAACAACTATATTGTGATCTCAGGCTTCCATGAAATAGTTTTACCTATTTTTATTGATGTGAATGTTTTTCTGTATGTCTTTTTTTTGTGTGTGTGTGTGTTTTATTTAGTTTGCAATTTGAAAGATGTTAAAGTCATGTAAAATAAGATCAAATTAATTCATCCATTCCAAACGTATTTATTGATTACCTACTTTGTGCTAAGGATTCTCCTGGGCACATCAGTTGGGACAATAGAGAAGAACTCCTGGTTTTGTGGAACTCTGTTGGAGAGAGTTAATATACATGTTGTGAAGCAGTCCTTTACTTAATCCTCTTGATAATTATATATTTTAAATCATTTTACATAAGGAACTGAGCACTAGAGCAAGCAAATGACTTGTGAACATCACATATCCAAGAAAAAACAGGGCCAAATTTATAACCTAATTTTCCATTTGACTTTATAGATAACGTCAGGAAATGGCATTGTTCTTGTTACAGAATGATGATGCTATATTTGAGTGAAGAAAATTTCTAAAAGCAAATGGGAAAATAACCAAGCAGAGCCCTAGTCCTGCCTGTTTAATTTTTTTTTTTTTTTTTTTTTTAGGATTTAATAGGCAATCAATGATTTTGGATAAATCTTCTTTTCTCTTCCAGTATTTAAGGGCAGACATATCATCTTAGATGCTGGAATTTGTATGAGAGTCAGAATACTTAAGGCACTTAGATCTAATATTTTAGACAGGGCTTTGTTTACAGAGATCCTAACATAAATAGATGAATCTTTATAGTGCATCTTATATCATAAGAAAAAAAGCCCATAGGAACAAAATATATGAGAATGAAATAAAGCAGTGCATCTTCTTACCATGTAAGGTCATGTTCTAATCAGAAAACAATTTTTCTTATAATTTATCGAACCTGCATCTCTTACATCTCCTGCATTGGAAGCATATTCTTTAGCACTGTCCAACTAGGAAGCACCACAGTCCGTCTCTTTGGTGCTATGCAATAAATATGTATTTTAGAAGAATTATATAGCTTGTTATACAGATAAATGTATTTCTATTTTTCTATAGTTTCCCTCTTTGGGGAGAGAATTAGATAATCGTATGTTGACTACACACTGTAACTGATATCAATAAAAATTAAAAAAAAAAAAAAAAAACTAAGCCAAACATTTACAAAGCAGGTTTTATTTTGATCTCGATGTAGTCTCTTCTCTTTTTTTCGTTTTATATGGTTTACCTTAAATGATTTCCTTCACTCATATGGATTTAACTTCCTTACTATATACTTCAGTAACTTCTGTTCTGAATTTTCTTCTGAGGTCTTTGGCCATGTATTTCAGCTGCTAGCTGGATATGTCCATCTGAATGACACAGAGGCAATTAAAACACATTGGGACTGGAAGCACATTATCTTCTCCCATACAAATGAATGTCCCTCCTTGTATTCACTTAAGCCAGTTAATGTCTCTACAATCTATACTCCATGTCCCAAGATAGAAAAATAGAAGTCATCCTTAGTTACTTATTGTTTCTAATCTCCCACTGTTAATAAGTCTTGCCAATTCCATTCTTATAACCCAGATTCACCCCTCTCTAATCCATCCACAAAGCTTTAGTTCATGTAGTACCGGGAATTTTGAAATATTAACCTATCATAGTAATGATTTACCCACATTAAAACAACAGTGCTATTGGAAAGAGACATGCATGCAATTAGTGATTCTGATAACTGACTATAAAATAATCTGTATAATGAGGAATCTGAGGATATAAGTGGAGTGACAGATAACAAAATGTTGTAGGTTCAGTGTATTACAGATCGTAGAGTGATTGAGGAATGTTTTAGACTTTATTCTTTTCAATAACCACAACTCTTCCACAATTCCTATTTCCAAAAGCTAGGAGGTTACAGTTAAGGAATAGGACTGTGAAAGAGTTGTCATTATTGTAAAGAATAAAGTCTTAGGACATGGCCATGGGAATGACTGGGCTTCTCAGGTGGCACTGGGTTGAGAAGATCCCATGGAGCAGGAAATGGCAACCTGCTCCAGTATTCTTTCCTGAAAAATTCCATGGGGAGGGGAGTCTGGAGGGCTACATCCACGGGGATACAAAGGGTCAGACACAACTGAGCAACTGAACACGCACATGGGAATGATTGAGTAAGGGGGTGGAAAATAAGTTCACTGGAGTAGAGGAAAAGGAAGTGAGAGGACAGGGGACTGGTTGGACTATCTTTGCTTATATTGAAATTGCCCATAATTAAGTCAAGAGTTGTGTGTGAGAGAGTGATAGCCAGCCAAGGGTCTGTAAATGCCTGCAACAAGGAGGAGGAACAGTGGGGTCTGTGCTGTGAAAAGATGAGATATTTTGCAAATGGAGGCATTTATATTGATGGTGATCACTTCCAAGGAATTCAGAGAATGAGTTTCAGGAGTTGAGGGCAGGTTAGACAAATCATCAGAAAATAGGATGCAGAATGCCTTTCAGAGTCCAGGAAATGAAGGATGGGTGACTCAGAACTCTTGGCTTCTTTTCATAACTGTCATTAACATATATAAAAAGCAGGAGGATATGTATTTTTTTCTTTTTCATTCAGGTTAAAAACATATAATATTTAAACACAAATTTTATGTGTACAGCACACTCTTGATAAATAGATGTCCACTGTTATACAGCAGACCTCTAGAAATAGTTAATCTTGGTGCAGAACTCAACACCCATTGCAAAGCAACTCCGCAAAAGCTGGCAACATTTTACCATCTGCTTCTCTGAGTCTGACTACTTTGGATAACTTATATAGATGGAATCATCCAGTATTTCTCCTTCTGTGACTGGTTTATTTCACTTATGATTGTCTCAAGTTTCAACTATAGTGTAACATATGACAGGGTTTCCTTTCCTTTCAAAGTTGAATATGTATGCATATCTCATACTTTCTTTATCCATTCACCTGTTAGTGGACATTTAGTTGGTTTCTGCTTATTGTCTGTTGTGAATAATGCTGCAATAAACATGAGATTGCTTGTGTCTATTCTAGATCCTGATTTTATTTCCTCTAATAGATACCTAGAGTTGAGAATGCAGGATAATATACTTGTACATATTTTTAATTTTCTGAGGAAACATCACACTGCTTTCTCTACTGGCCACACCAATTTACATTCCCACTGGCAATGCAGGAGAGTTTCGTTTCTCCACACCCTCCAGACAGAACTTACTTTCATTTGTCTTTTTGATGATAGCTATTCTGATGGGTGTGAGCCCCCGTGGTGGCTCACGTTTGATCCCTGTGTGAGGAAAATCCCCTGGCGAAGAGAATGGCTCCCTAACTACAGTATTCTTGCCTGTAGAATTCCATGGACAGAAGAGCCTGGTGTGCTGCAGTCCATGGGGTGGCAAAGAGTCAGACACAACCCAGCAAATTACACACACGCACACCAGCATTCAAAAAACAAACAAACAAACAAACAAAAAACAAAACATTGATGATTTTGAACTGTGGTGTTGCATAAGACTCTTGAGAGTCCCTTGGACTGCAAGGAGATCAAACCAGTCAATCCTAAAGGAAATCAGTCTTGAATATTCATTGTAAGGACTGAAGCTGAAACTCCAATACTTTGGCCAGTGGATGGGAAGAACTGACTCATTAGAAAATATCCTGATGCTGGGAACGATTGAAGACAGGAGGGGAAGGGGATGACAGAGAATGAAATGGTTGGATGGCATCACTGACTCAATGGATATGAGTTTGAGTAAGCTCCAGGAGTTGGTAATGGACAGGTACCCCAGGCCTGGTGTGCTGCAGTCCATGGGGTCGCAGAGAAACAGACATGACTGAGTGACTAAACAACAACAACAACAATGCCTCATCAGATGTATGATATGTAAAACCTATCTCCATTTCTTTAGGTTGCATTTTCACTTTGTTTTTTTAATTGAAATATAATTGGCTTACAATATTAGTAACAGTATACAGCATAGTGATTCACTATTTTATAGATTATACTCCATTTAATGTTATTATGAAAAAAATGGCTATATTTCCCTGTGTTGTGCAATATGTCCTCCTTGCTGATCTATTTTACACATAGTAGTTTGTATGCATTAACCCCATACTGGCATCTTGCCCCTCCCCCCCCCACACTGATAAACACTAATTTGTCCTCTATATCTGTAGGTCTGCTTTGTTGTTGTTGTTGTTACATTCACACAGTTCAGTATTCAGTTCAGTTGTTCAGTCATGTCCGACTCTTTGCTACTCCATGGATTGCAGCATGCCAGTCTTTCCTGTCCATCATCAACTCCAGGAGCTTACTCAAACTCATGTCCATTGAGTCAGTGATGCCATCCAACCATCTTGTCCTCTGTCGTCCCCTTAGCCTCCCACCTTCAATCATTCCTAGCATCAGGGTCTTTTCAAATGAGTCAGTTTTTCACATCAGGTGGCCAAAGTTTGGTGTTCCAGCTTCAGCATCAGTCCTTCCAATGAATATTCAGGACTGATTTCCTTTAGGGTGAACTGGTTGGATCTCCTTTCTGTCCAAGGGATGCTCAAGAGTCCTCTCCAACACCACCATTCAAAAGCATCAGTTCTTCGGTGCTCAGCTTTCTTTATAGTCCAACTCTCATATCTATCTATACGTGACTACTGGGAAAACCATAGCTTTAACTAGATGGACATTTGTTAACTCCTACAAAATAAGATTCTTTTCTGGCTGACTAGGAGACACTTTCAAATATTGTTCATTTTACCTATTGTAATCATTTTTTCAAATCAACTCCCTCATTTCTTTAGAGCATTTTTTTTTAATCCAACAAAGCTCACAATAAAAGGCAATTTATAAACTTCAGTCCATGTCATGGTTAACTTTATTTGTCACATTGGCTTAGCCATAGTGCCTGGATATGTGATCAAATGTATTAAGTTCATGTAACTACCAGCACAGTCAAGATAAGGAGTTATTTTGTCACAAAAAAGGATCATCTTTGTGCTTCTCTTTTTATACTTCCACTACCCCCTGTACCCTGAAACTATGATAGAATTTTAAGTAGAAGAGTAGAAGGATCTGAGAGCAGTCAACTGGATCAAGGATGTAGCTTATCCAACTTTGGGTGCCCTAGAAGCCTTTGACAAAATAAGTGACATGTGAATGATTATTGTTTGTTTCATTTTTAAGGTCATTATTTTTAGAGCAGTTTGATTCACAGCAAGATTGTGAGGAAGGTATGGATATCTCCCATCTATTCCCTGTGTCCACACATTTATAACCTTCTCCATTCTCAACATTTTCTCCAAGATGGCAGAGTAGAAGGACATGCACTCAACTTCTGAAAGAACTCCAAAATTACAACTCGCTGCTGAATGACCATCAAGAGAAGAATGTTGGATCACACCAAAACAAAATACCCCATGTCCAAGGGCAAAGAAGCCCCAGCAAGATTGTAGGACGGGCAAAATTGCATTTACAATCAAACCCAATACTCACCAGGGTATTGTTGAGGGCTCAAACAAACCTTGTGTGCACCAGGACCCAGAGCATCCACAGAGACTGAGACAGAACTGTGTTTGAGTGTCTCCTGCAGAGGTACGGGTCAGCAGTTGACTGCTGCAGGGGCTGGGGCTCTGGGTGCAGTAGACCTGGATATGGTATAAGCCCTCTTGGACGAGGTCGCCATTAACCCCACCATAGAGTTGCCAGAACTTACACAAGACTGGGGAAACAGACTCTTGGAGGGCATAGACAGAAACGTGTGTGTACCAGGACCCAGGAGAAAGGAGCAGTGACCCCAAAAGAGATTGACCCAGACTTGCTTGTGAGTGTCCAGGAGTCTTGGGCAGAAGCATGGTTCAACAGTGGCCTGCTGCAGGGTTGGGGGTACTGAGTGTAGCAGTGCCTGCATGGGACCTTTTGAAGGAGGTCCCATTATCTTCATTACCTCAACCATATTTGACCTCAGGTCAAATAACAGGGAGGGAACATGCCCCACCCTTGAACAGAAAATTGGATTAAATATTTACTGAGCATGGCCCCGCCCATCAGAACAAGACCCAGATTCCCCCTCAGTCAGTCTCTTTCATGAGGAAGCTTCCATAAGCCTCTTATCCTTCTCCATCAGAGGGCAGACAGACTGAAAACTTCCAGCACCAGTCACATCCACAACTGGGTATTGTTTTTGCTTTGGCTCTGTCTCTTCATTCTTTCTGCAGTTAGCTCTCTACTGATCTCCAGTAGCACCTGCTGACCTGGGGAGTTTAGCTTTCAGTGTCCTATTTTTTTTTTTTTTTTTGCCTTTTCATACTCTTCATGGGGTTCTCAAGGCAATAATACTGAAGTGGTTTGCCATTCCTTTCTCCAGTGGACCACGTTTTGTCACAGCTCTCCTACTTGACCTGCCTGTGTTGGGTGGCCCTACACTGCATGGTTCATAGCTTCATTGAGTTACACAAGGCTGTGGTCCATGTGATCAGATTGGTTCAGTTCAGTTCAGTCACTCAGTCGTGTCCGACTCTCTGTGACCCCATGAATTGCAGCATGCCAGGCCTCCCTGTCCATCACCAATGCCCAGAGTTCACTCAGACTGACATCCATCGAGTCGGTGATGCCATCCAGCCATCTCATTCTCTGTCTTCCACTTCTCCTCCTGCCCCCAATCCCTCCCAGCCTCAGAGTCTTTTCCAATGAGTCAAGTCTTTGCATGAGGTGGCCAAAGTACTGGAGTTTCAGCTTTAGCATCATTCTTTCCAAAGAACACCCAGGACTAATCTCCTCTAGAATGGACTGGTTGGGTCTCCTTGCAGTCCAAGGGACTCTCAAGAGTCTTCTCCAACACCACAGTTCAAAAGCATCAATTCTTAGACACTCAGCTTTCCTCTCAGTCCAACTCTCACATACATGACCACTGGAAAAACAATAGCCTTGACTAGAAGGACATTTGTTGGCAAAGTAACGTCTCTGCTTTTGAATATGCTATATAGGTTGGTCATAACTTTCCTTCCAAGGAGTAAATGTGTTTTAATTTCATAGCTGCAGTCACCATCTGCAGTGATTTTGGAGCCCCAAAAGATAAAGTTTGACTGCCGGGAGCCGGTGAGGCATTCCACTCACGACAAAGGTCATGAGGAAGGAGGCTCGGCATACGCAAAGGCGGAATCGAGCCTCAGGAGTCCCCCTGGATATTCTCGAGCATCTACCCCAAAAAAAACCAGAGTCTGCCTACTTTATTGCTTTGTGCTCTCACCTCTGACTTTACTGGGGGCTGTCCCCCACCACCATCTCGCTCTCTCTGTCAAAGAGTTAACTTACAGCTCCAATTAATAAAGTTCCTGGGCAATTAGGAGTGTTTAAATCTAAACCCCTCAGATAGCTCTCTAACTCACCTGACAAGTTTACCTGGACTCCTACAGCTATGCATGTTTACAGTCTCCCAGCCTCGAGAGGCATGGGAAGCTTAAGATATTCAAATAGCTTGGAGCTTCTCAGAGAGTTAGAAACTGTCAGAATAAAACTAGTAAAAGATTTCATTGATGAGCCAATGCTTGTTTCCAAGTTTTCACATCCCCTGTATTGTATCCTTGAATATGTATTAATTAATATAGTTGGTATGTAGAAGAAATAAGTAGTGGCCTTGGTGTTAGCAACTTTAGACCCTTAAGGTAATAAATTCTTTCCTTTGTTGTAAACCCATTACGCATCCGCCCTATAGGAATGCAACTTTATCTAACACCTTCGGAAGATGGCGCCAAACCTTAAAATAATTACCCTTAGAGAAAATAAGTCTTCGTCAAGAGTCATAAAATGTTAATAGGCCTTCTGGCCAGAAGATGATGTGAATCACCTAAACCATTTGTATATGATAAATTTGCAGGATAGAAACCCTGGTTTTGATAAGGATCAAAGACTGCTGACTTTGCATCCCCTATTTTTCTCTATGTGTAACTTAGGGTATAAAAAACCCCTGTTGAAAATAAAGCTACGGGCCTTGCTCACCAAAGCTTGGTCTCCCCATGTCATTTTACTCCTTGACTTACAGCTGAGTCTCCATCTGGAGTGCGGAGGTCCTCTGCGACCATTTATTTGCCTGGGCTTTTAAGACCCACTCGAGAAGGTGTCTAAGGTGGGGCACCTTCCACTATTCGAGAGGGCGCCTGCGGCCTCCGTGGTCAGAGCTAACCTGGTGTCACAGGTTATATTGATTTTCCGCATAAACCAAGCTACTCAGCTTCTTTTCTCCGCTGAATTTTCATACTGAGCTATCCTCATTCTATTACTCTTTATATCTTTGATAAATAAATAAATAAATAGGTCACCAAAGCCATCTCTCCTTCAAATACCCTGGATCAGCCGGGGCTGGACCCCGGCATTTGACACTGTTTCCCCATCTATTTCCCATGAAGTGATGGGACCAGATGCCATGATCTTTGTTTTCTGAATGTTGAGCTCTAAACCAACTTTTTCACTCTCCTCTTTCACTTTCATCAAGAGGCTTTTTAGTTCCTCTTCATTTACTGCCATAAGAGTAGTGTCGTCTGCATATCTGAGGTTATTGATATTTCTCCCGGCAATCTTGATTCCAGCTTGTGCTTCTTTCAGCCCAGCGTTTCTCATGGTGTACTCTGAATATAAGTTAAATAAACAGGGTGACAATATACAGCCTTGACGTACTCCTTTTCCTATTTGGAACCAGTCTGTTGTTCCATGTCCAGTTCTAACTATTGCTTCCTGACGTGCATATAGGTTTCTCAAGAGACCAGTCAGGTGGTCTGGTATTACCATCTCTTTCAGAATTTTCCACAGTTTATCGTGATCCACACAGTCAAAGGCTTTGGCATCATCAATAAAGCAGAAATAGATGTTTTTCTGGAACTATCTTGCTTTTTCGATGATCCAGTGAATGTTGGCAATTTGATCTCTGGTTCCTCTGCCTTTTCTAAAACCAGCTTGAACATCTGGAAGTTCACAGTTCACGTATTGCTGAAGCCTGGCTTGGAGAATTTTGAGCATTACTTTACTAGTGTGTGAGATGAGTGCAATTGTGCAGTAGTTTAGTTTTATGTGATTGTGAGTTTCATTCTCTCTGCCCTCTGATGGAGAGGGATAAGAAGCTTATGGAAGCTTCCTGATGGGAGAGACTGACTGAGGGGGAGCCTGGGTCTTGTTCTGATGGGTGGGGCCAGGCTCAGTAAATTTTTAATCCAATTTTCTGCTGAAGGGCAGGGCTGTGTTCTCTCCCTTTTATTTGACCTGAGGCCAAACTATCCTAGAGGTAAAGAAGATAATGGAACCTCCTTCAAAAGGTCCCTTGCTTGCACTGCTGCAATCACTGCCCCTAACCCTGCAGCAGGCCACCACTGACCTATGCCTCCGCTGAAAACTCCTGGAGGCTCATGGGCAAGTCTTGGTCATTTACATTATGTAGTTTGTTGTATTTTTAAAGTCCACATATAAATGATAATACACAGTCTTTGTCTTTCTTTTTCTCTAATATGACTTATTTCACTAATGAAAATACCTCACAAGCCCATCCACGTTGTTGCATGTAGCAGATTTTCGTTCTCTTTTGTGGCTTAGTAATATCCCATTGTGTGTGTGTGTGTGTGTGTGTGTGTCTGAGGTCTGGCATGCTGCAAGCCATGGGGTCGGTATGATAGGGACACGACTGAGCAACTGAACTGAATAGTTCTTTATTTCTCTTTCAATTTGGAATTGAAAGTCTTACTGGGGAGATAAACCAGGTTGTAAATATTTCTCTTTCCACAATTTAAATATCAATATATCATGCCACTCCATTCTGGCCTGCAATGTTTTTATACAAAATTCAGCAAATGGCCTTACAGGAGTTCCCTTTTATATGATTCTGTGTTGTCTCTTGTTGCCTTTTGAATACTCTCTTTACTTCTTACTTCTGCCATTTTAATTATACTATATGTTAGTGGGGGTTTGTTTTGGTTCACCTTGTTGCATACTCTGTGTGGTTTCTGTACTTGGTTGTTCCCTTCTTCTGGTTTGGAAAGTTTTCAGTCATAATTTCATCAAATACATTTTACCATCTTCTCTCTCTTTTGTCCTTCTGAGATGCCTATAATGTGAATGCTGATATGCTTAATGTTATCCATAAGTCTCTTAAAATGTTCTCGTTTTTTTTTGTTGAATTTTCTTTTAGCTACTCTGATTGGTGATTTCCACTACTATGCATTCTTACAAATAGCTGTGGAAAAAAAAAAAAAAAAGAAGTGAAAAGCAAAGGAGAAAAGGGAAGATATAAGCATCTGCATGCAGAATTCCAAAGAACAGCAAGGAGAGATAAGAAAGCCTTCCTCAATGTTCAATGCAAAGAAATAGAGGAAAACAACAGGATGGGAAAGACTAGAGATCTCTTCAAGAAAATTAGAGATACAAAGGGAAGATTTCATGCAAAGATGGGCTTGATAAAGGACAGAAATGGTATGGACCTAACAGAAGCAGAAGATATTAAGAAGAAGAGATGGCAAGAATACACAGAAGAACTGTACAAAAAAGATCTTCATGACCAAGATAATCACGATGGTGTGAACTCTCACCTAGAGCCAGACATCCTGGAATGTGAAGTCAAGTGGGCCTTAGGAAGAATCCCTATGAACAAAGCTAGTGGAGATGATAGAATTCCAGTTGAGCTATTTCAAATCCTGAAAGATGATGCTGTGAAAGTGCTGCACTCAATATGCCAGCAAATTTGGAAAACTCAGCAGTGGCCACAGGACTGGAAAAGGTCAGTTTTCATGCAAATCCCAAAGAAAGGCAATGCGAAAGAGGTCAAACTACCACACAATGGCACTCATCTCACACAGTATAAAGTAATGCTCAAAATTCTCCAATCCAGGCTTCAGCAATATGTGAACCATGAACTTCCAGATGTTCACGCTGGTTTTAGAAAAGGCAGAGGAACCAGAGACCAAATTACCAACATCTGCTGGATCATCAAAAAAGCAAGATAGTTCCAGAAAAACATCTATTTCTGCTTTATTGTCTATGCCAAAGCCTTTGACTGTGTGGATCACAATAAACTGTGGAAAATTCTTCAAGACATGGGAATACCAGACCACCTGACTGGCCTCTTGAGAAACATATATACAGCTCAGCAAGCAACAGTTAGAACTGGACATGGAACAGCAGACTGTTTCCAAATAGGAAAAGGAGTATGTCAAGGCTGTATACTGTCACCCTGCTCATTTAACTTTTATGCAGAGTACATCCTGAGAAACGCTAGGTTGGAAGAAGCACAAGCTGGAATCAAGATTGCTGGGAGAAATATGCATAACCTCAGATATGCAGATGACACCACCCTTATGGCAGAAAGTGAAGAGGAACTAAAGAGCCTCTAGATGAAAGTGAAAGAGGAGAGTGAAAAAGTGGGCTTAAAGCTCAACATTCAGAAAACAAAGATCATGGAATCTGGTCCCATTACTTCATGGGAAATAGATGAGGAAACAGTGTCAGACTTTATTTTTTTGCACTCGAAAACCACTGCAGATGGTGATTGCAGCCATGAAATTAAAAGATCTTTACTCTTTGGAAGGAAAGTTATGACCAACCTAGATAGCATATTGAAAAGCAGAGACATTACTTTGCCAACAAAGGTCTGTCTAGTCAAGGCTATAGTTTTTCCAGTAGTCATGTATGGATGTGAGAGTTGGACTGTGAAGAAGGCTGAGCACCAAAGAATTGATGCTTTTGAACTATGGTGTTGGGGAAGACTCTTGAGAGTCCCTTGGACTGCATGGAGATCCAACCAGTCCATTCTAAAGGAGATCAGCCCTGGGTGTTCTTTGGAAGGAATGATGCTAAAGCTGAAACTCCAATACTTTGGCCACCTTATGCGAAGAGTTGACTCATTGGAAAAGACTCTGATGCTGGGAGGGATTGGGGCAGGAGGAGAAGTGGACGACAGAGGATGAGATGGCTAGATGGCATTACCAACTCAATGGACATGGGTTTGCGTGAACTCCAGGAGTTGGTGATGGACATGGAGGCCTGGTGTGCTGCAATTCATGGGGTCACAAAGTGTCGGACTCAACTGAGTGACAGAACTAACTGATGTATTATCTGATCTGCTGTTTACTTTTTGTGTTTCTCATATCAGTTACTGTATTCTTCAGCTCTGGTTCTTTTTTCAAGTTCCTTTTTAGAATTTTCACGGTGGTTTTTTTCTTTTTTTTTTCGTTTTTATTCTAATTCAGTTAGCATTATCATTACTAATTCTTCTGAATCTTTACCTAGTACTGTATATACCTCTGTTTTTTGGTTGTTTTGTCAGAGGCTGTCTCACAGTCTTTCAATGGAGACCATTCCTACTGTCTTCCCATTTTTCTCAGTTCCGTTCAGCTGCTCAGCCATGTCCAGCACTTTACAACCCCATGACTGCAGCATGTCAGGCCTCCCTGTCCATCACTAACTCCCAGAGTTTACTCAGATTCATGTCCATTGAGTCGGTGATGACATCCAACCATCTTATTCTGTTGTACCATTCTCCTCCTGCATTCAATCTTTCCCAGCATCAGAGTGTTTTCAAATGAGTCAGTTCTTCGCATCAGGTGGCCAAAGTATTAAAGTTTATTAGAGTTTCAACTTCAGCATCAGTCCTTCCCATTTTTTTCTGCCTCTCTGGATTAAAGTGCATCAGTTATCTATTATGGTCTTGATGGGATGTTCTTGTGGGGGAGCATGACTGTACAGTCTGTGCGGTACCCAGAGTGGGGCAGGATTTGATGGACCACAAGTCACATATTTCCTCAGGGTGTGCCATCAGCTATCACCTTTGGAGGAGATCTGTGGTGCCAGGGCTAAAGCCAGATGTGAGGCACAGACTTCCTCTATTCTCATTGGCCTTCTCAGCTATATTGTGGGCAGGGTGGGGTCCCAAGTTTCTGGAGCAGAGGTCCTGATTGTCAGGCCAGACCAGCCTGTGTTCCCTCTAAGTATGTGCCCTCCCCTCTCCCTGCACTGCAACCCTTGCCACAGAGGGATAAGAGGGGCCTGGGCATGTTGGACAAAGGAGCCAATCTATAGGCTGGCTGCTGACAGAGGTCCACACTACCTCCAATGTGCCATTTGTGCCAGCACCAGCAGTAGCTTCTCCCACCCTGCTTAAACATAGCTTCTGGTCTGAGACCCCTTGGTCCCTCACAACTGATCAGTTCCCCCTGCCTCTGCTGCCCTACCTTGTGGAAGAGGGGTTTCTATTGGGCAGGTGAGGCCCTCATGGGCTCTGGGCACATACTGGGTCATCTGCTGTGGCAGTCTGGCCTCCATCAGAGATCAGGACTTCTCCCGGTGGGCTGACTGTGTAAGTACCCTCCATGAGCATGGACCCAGCTGTCCCACACAGATGCCACCCTGGGCCAGATGCACCTCTGCTTCCCACATCCCAGCTCTCTGCCTCGTCATGGCAGCCCCTGCTCCAGTGCAGAGCAGCCACATGAAGTAAGCAGGACATGTGTAGGGGTGGGTAGTTGTGGGGAAAATGGGAAGCCACAAATGTGGTCTCAATCAGTCCTCTTCACCCTGACTTGGGAGCAAGCCCTGAGCACATGCTCCTGGAGGGGGGCGTCCAGGCTTCCCACAGTCCTCCTGCTAGTCCACATGTCCCTGTAACCAGCTAAGGATGCTTGTCTTCCCTGTGTCAGACCGCAGGACCAGCGTGTCCAATATATGGCCCGACCACTCACACCCACAGCAGATCTCCACCCACGTAATCTCCCTTATATTCTGAGTCCTCTCCCATGGGCACAGGTCAGGACTTGAATGCTCCTTTTCCCTTCTTACCCTATTCCCTGTGGATCTTTAATAGAGCCTAGGTTTAGGAATCTTTCTCCATTTTCCAATTAGTCTTTTGAATTAATTGTTCCACATGTTGATGTATTCTTTTTTTTTTTTTTTTTTGAGTATAGTTGATTTACCATGTTGTGTTAGTTTCAGGTGTACAGCAAAGTGATTCAGCTTTACATATACATGTATTTGGGCTTACCACTTGGCTCAGTTAGTAAAGAATCTGCCTTCAATGCAGGAGGTGCAGGTTCAATCCCTGGGTTGGGAAGATCCCTTCAGGTGGCCATGACAACTGTGTCCAGTATTCCTGCAAGGAGAATCCCATGGAGAGTGGAGCTTAGCAGGCTGCAGTCCATAGTGTCACAAAGAATCGGACATGAGTGAAATGACTGAGCACAGGCACGCATGCATACATATACCTATTTCTTTACAAATTCTTTACCCATTTATGTCATTAAAGAATGTTGAGCAAAGTTCCCTGTGGTTTTGTAGTAGGTCCTTGTTGGTTATCTATTTTAAATATAGTGGTGTGTATAAGTTAATCCTCAACTTCTGATTTATCCCTCCTCCCTCCCAACTTCCCATTTGGTAATCATCATTTCGGCTTCTATGTAGATGTGTTTTTGATGTGTTGATTGGGGGAGGCAGCTTTTTTGAGGAGTCATGTATGGATGTGAGAGTTGGACTATAAAGAAAGCTGAGCACCAATGAATTGATGCTTTTGAACTCTGGTGTTGGAGAAGACTCTTGAGAGTCCCCTGGACAGCAAGGAAATCCAACAAGTCCATCCTAAAGGAAATCACTCCTGAATATTCATTGGAAGGACTGATGCTGAAACTGAAACTCTAATACTTTGGCCACCTTAAGGGAAGAACTAACCTATTTGAAATGACCCTGATGCTGGGAAAGATTGAAGGCAGGAGGAAAAGGGGATAACAGAGAATGAGATGGTTGGATGGCATCACAGACTCAATGTACATTAGTTTGAGTAAACTCCGGGAGTTGGTGATGGACAGGGAAGACTGGCATGCTGCAGTCCATGGGGTCGCAAACAGTCAGGCACGACTGACCGATGTAACTAAACTGAGTCCTACTTTTTTTATTTTTTCCTTTTGTTGCCTGTGTTTTGGTGTCGCATACAGTAAATCATTTCTAAGATGGATGCTGTATAAATTCTCCAGTATGTTTTCTTCTGGTAATTTTATAGTTTCAGATCTTACATTTATTTAAATCTTAAATCAACTTTGAGTTTAGTGAATGGTATAAAGTAAGGGTCCAGTTTCATTCTTTTGCATTCAGATGTCTAGTTTGCCCACTGTGATTAATTGAAGAAACAGCAAGGTAAAATTTAATCATGATCATCTCAAGGCAGAAATGTGTGACAAGCCTGTAGGAAAGGTAATGGCATGAGGGACCTGCCAAGACCATGTAGAGTTTGGGGACTCCCACTTGATTCCTGCTGATATGTGGATGTGGTCCTGTGTAGATGTGTTCTCACTCTTAGAATATAAACCTCTGCCAAACAAGAGAAGCCTCTGAGCCAGCAGTATTGTGCTCTTACCATGAGTTCATGGGCACTATTTTGGCTTTTGCCTTTTGCCTTCAGTGTCATTCAAATGGGCAGCCTTCATGATGTTACTCTTGACCACTGATAAAAGCAGCTTCTCATTTAAATTCCTTTGACTTCTGATCCAGTCTCTAGTTTATGGTTTTTACTATATTTTCAAACAAATTCTTAGACATACATGGCAGAAGAGAGTGATTCTCTCCCTTACAGTCTTAGATAATTCAACTTCTGATAATACTATATCACCACACTGTTGATTTCTATTTCATTTACCTCTCTGGCATGCATTTCTGATAAGATACATACTCAAAAAATTATCATAAAAGCTGCATGTATTAAACAGTAAGTGATTAGAAAACATGAAAAAATTAATACTCAAGAGAATGATTGAGGAAGTTTCTTTGGGAGGTGACCAGTAGGCTGGCCTTAGATGGTTGCTAGTTTCTGAGTCACAGAAGACAGGATGGACACAGGCATAGAGAAAAGCAGAAGGTCTTATGGACACAGCTAGAGAGGTCAACTGGAATCTATTCATAGGGAACCTGTAAAAGTGGAAGTCTAAAGAGTTTGTACTACTCTTTGTAAGTGCTAATGAGCAAAAACTGCCACCACAAAACCCAAAAGAGCATTTGCAATAGGATTTGACATGTCTGAATCACAATATACCGTCCTTTTCCAGGAGAGCTACAGGCGACCGATATTGATGTTTTGTGTTATCCTACTTGGATATATCCTTTCTCAACTCATGACTTATTTATATTTTTTCTGTTTTAACTCTAGGTGTCCTTGGATCCTTTTTAAACTTTATGCATCCTCACCTCTTTCTGGAAAGTGACAGTGTATCAGTGTATTTTTAAATATATACCAGGGCTACTTTGGGGAAACAAGGCCCTCTAACATCAGCTTTTGGTCCACCTCAGGGCTTCCCTGATAGTTCAGTTGGGAAAGAATCCATCTACAATTCTGGAGATCCTGGTTCAATTCCTGTGTCGGGAAGTTCTGCTGGAGAAATGATAGGCTTCCCATTTCAGTATACTTTGGCTTCCCTTTTGGCTCATCTGATAAAGAATCCAACCGCGATTTTGGAGACTTGGGTTACATCTCTGGATTGGAAGATCCCATTGAGAAGGGAAAGACTAACAACTCCAGGATTCTCGCCTGGATAATTCCATGGACTGTATAGTCCATGGGCTTGCCAAGAGTCCAACAGGACTGAACGACTTTCATTTTCAGCTCTTCAGGCCTAGCAATTGGTTGCCTTCCCTATAACAGCAAGCATTTCAGTAAGTCAAACTGCAGGTGTTAAAGTGTGATAGTGTTAAATGGTGATTATATATGCAGATCTGAAATCACAGTACTGACCTATATGCAGATATATGGTCTCTCTGTCCATATCATCCTGGTAGCTGCTTTAGGTAATTAATTTTCTGCAGGCAAGGCATGAAAGTGCTCCCACTTCCTTTGAAAGGACAGCACACCCAGGGTGTCTTTCATTCTTATTGATTTTAAATCACATTCAGTGACTGACTTTGAATCATCAACTGGGTCTTCCAGGAGTTAAAGTACCAGAAAGATTTAATTAGGGAGCTGCAGTCCAGATAAAAGATACCATATCATTGACTTAAAATCTGAACTCAACTCTTTTGATGCTGATGGTGAAACTCTGTGTTTTAGTTTTTTATAAACTATTTTCTGAAGACACACGGGATTCCTCTGGTCAGAGACTCTGCCTTATATATTTCCACATTTGATTGACTACTCCTGGAACCTTTTTAAACATTTCAAAATGAAAGTTAACACCAAATTAAATACTCCATACTCTTACTTTTAAACCATGATAAACTTGTAGAACATGGATTAACAAAAGACTTTATTGGGGAAGAATGTTTTACCACTGTCGTTATTTAGAAATTCTAGGGTATGGTGATAAATGAAAGACCAGCTTTTACTCAGTGTTATATTAATACTTGTATCAAAAGTCTCTGTACAAACTACCGTGGCTGTCCAGTGGTTAGGATTCTGTGTTTTCACTAGAAGGGGAACAGGTTCAATCCCTGGTCAGGGAACTATGATCCCACAACCTGCATAGTGCCTCCCCCAATAAAAAAATTCTCTGTGGGGGATGATCCTATTTGTCATCAGCACTGGGATTGGGCCACACCCACTGCCCTGCCTTTGGGAATACATTTCTCCCACCGATTTCTTAGCATAACAGTGGCCTAATTGAATTTGATTTGCTACCTCTAAACATCATTTTAGTCATTGGGAGTGCTAGTTGTGGGTTTTAGTTGTATCAGCATTTTGTGCCTCCTGAGCACCTTTAGCTGACAGCATAGGCAGGTGATGCAACAAACCCCATTATGAGGTAGGAGGCCAGGAGGTGATTTCTGCCCATCCTGGGGCAGAGTTTCACATTCACAGTCAGAGTTTCACATTCAGGGGGAGCTTCACATTCACCATCCCCATGTGAAACCCTCTTCCCATCTAGGTTCTGGCAGTCTAGACCCTATTGTCATTCTACACCCCAAAGGCAGTAACACCACACCACTACTCCTTGCCGCTGAGATCAATTGTTAAGCAGGGTTATCCATCTTCAATGCAGACTCCTGACCCAGTCCAGACCTCTACACCCTGGCTAACTGGGGACCTGAGGGTCTGTTCCCCCAATCTCTTGGGACCCCATATCCCTCCCTTTTCAGGTGCTCACCTCTTCTCTTCTTTCCATCCCTTCCATCAGAAAATTCACCCTCACACACAAAAATATCATCTTTTCACTGTTTGATCTTTATTTTAATTGCAGCCATCAGTTTACTATGTTAGTGTGAGAGTCAGTCTTTTCCTGGTTGGCCATTTCTAAGAAAGCAGACCTCTGGAGACACAATTCTAAACTGTCTGCCCTTTTCTATTCAGTTACCGGCTGCCCAGGTTGTACTTCTCCAGGGTATCTCATTCTGGGGCAGCTGAGCTTATCTTCTCTTTTGGTTCTGCCTCTTTCTTTGACTCTGCCTCATATTTCTGTACCTTTTTTTGCTTTGATTTAGTTTCTTGCATGCATAGGAATAGAAAAAACACTTTGGCTTTCTTGTTTTCTTCACCTTCTTCAATTGAGTGGCATATGATCGGATTTTCTTTTTCAGGGTTCCTTGTAGAGGCCTTCTGAACCTCATGGTCATCTTTCATGCCTGTAAAGGCAAGGGAAGGTTACTAGTTTTGAGGAAAGAGCATAAAAACTGATTTGGAAGGGAGACTTCATGAAAAGGGATGTGGGTTGATGAGGGCTTTTGTGCCAGGCAGGGGCAGTGTAGAGGACTTGGGCAGCAAAGTCAACGAATAACATGGTGAGCATAGATGGAGTCATCTTACCTTCACACTGCCTCTGTATCTCCGTTGACAAAGGGTCTTCTTTCTTCCTTTCATCCTTGAAGCTAACCTCATTGCAACTCTTCTTGGCTGCCGTGGCTTCCTTGTTACCTTAGTCGTGATGATACCATGAAGTGGCCTAACCCAGAATCTCTGCCTCTGACCTCCCTATATATACCTTCTCAGGACAATGAGGAGCCACACCCTTCAATTTGATTGGTCAGCTAGGCACTCCCCTAGCCAGTGGTGGCTTGAGGGAATTAGACATCACAATGTACCACTTTGCCCATCAGCATGGGCTGGTGTATGCTAAGGGAGGCCATGACATAGCTTTCCCAATACTGATACCTCTGTGTGTCTGATTCTGGGGAGTGGTGATTTAGGGGCATGGTACTTCTTCTCATGACCTTCAGACTTTCCTTCAGTTCCCTTTATTCTTTAACTTATATATCTGCCTTCAACACTCCTGACTCTTCCAGCCCTCTATGAACCTCTGAAAAACACTTTCCATCCCACTTCAGAAATTTAGAGTCCTCTAGTCACTTCAATTAGGAAAAGGCAATGGCACCCCACTCCAGTACTCTTGCTTGGAAAATCCCATGGATGGAGGAGCCTGGAAGGCTGCAGTCCATGGGGTCGCTAAGGGTCGTACACGACTGAGCGACTTCACTTTCACTCTTCACCGTCATGCATTGGAGAAGGAAATGGCAACCCACTCCAGTGTTCTTGCCTGGAGAATCCCAGGGATGGGGGAGCCTGGTGGGCTGCCATTTATGGGGTCACACAGAGTCAGACACGACTGAAGTGACTTAGCAGCAGCAGTAGCAGTAGTCACTTCAACTATAGACCACCCTCTTCTTGTTGGGTATTCTTGAGGGGCTTAAGGAACTTAAGAGCAAAAGCTTAAGGTGAAAAATATAATTAAGAACAGGTTGGATGTTTTTCTACTCCAATGAGCTTTAGAGAGCCCCAGACTTGGTGAATCCTCAGTCTGTTGCCCCAAGGTCAATACACAGTCTCCATAAGATTATACATCAGAAAAAAGAGAGTGTTAAATGTCTCCTCCACTAATATTGTTGGGGACACTTCAACTCTCATATTGAGTAAGGAAACTCAACTTGCCCCATCTACCAGAAATACATTCCTCAATTAAAAAAAAAAAAAAAAAGTAAGGTCCTCAAAGGGAAGAGTCAGATTATCACTGCACCACTGACTCTTGACTGAATCACTTCCCCAGTGGTCCCTCACTGACAGTTACCAGTAGGCAGGGCCCACTGTGGTGCTAACCAATAGCTGAACAAGACAAGTACCAGTAGGTAGCTGGTTTATAGTTGGTTGCTTGTGGGCGGGGCCCAGTGAGGCACTGACCAATGGCTGAGCAAGACCCATTGCCTAGTAACAGGATGCAGACTAATAAGGCCCAGTGATGGGTACCTGCTAAGGGTTGTGCTCATGCTGCTCTGTTACAGAAGGACACTTTAGGTCCAACGTGCTGGAATCTTTTTGATTGACTCTTTTCCAACCTCAGATTTTGATTTCACATGCTAATTTAACTTTTGCACATCATTCTTTTCATTGTATTCCCAGGCATACCTGTCACCAGTGCTTATCTCTATGCCCTTCCAACAACTGTCACTTGACCACATTCTCAGCATATAGTATAGCTGATAATTCAAAGCCAACAAGAATGTGAAGGCCAGACCAACTTTAAAACTATTTTGAACAACCTTAACCTCACAATGATTCTTATTCTATTCACAGTTGAACAGAGCAGGATGAGCACAGTCCTTAGAAGATAGCCTTTAATGTGCTTCCTTTCAACCCACCCTGTTCCTAGGCAACAGGTGTTGCTCAGCCTTGCTTGGTGCCTCAGAGGGCCCCATTCACAAGCAGCCAATTGTCAATGAGTGACCGTTAGTTGTCCTGCTCAACTATTGGTCAACACCACATGTGGCCCTATCCACAAATTACTGTCAATGAGGGACCAGTGGGGAAGTGATTGAGTCAAGGGTGGTGTGGTGGTCATCAGGTGAAGAGTAAGATAAGAGGCAGAATCAGGCCTTCTTCTAGAGGCCTTGAAGCTCATCCAGCTTTGGGTTCTCGAGTGCCCAGGGAACAGATTGGGCACTATATCCTGTAGTGCTCCAGATCCCTCAATAAGGCCCTCCACTAGCCTTGGCCCAGGCCTTGAGGAGTGATGAAGCTCTCCCCCATCCCTGTCTCCGTGACCTACTAGCAGTGGACGTCTTTCTGGGTCTCAGTTTGTGAGAACTAGTCTCCCTATTTGGACAGCCTGAGGAGAATGAGGACCTATTGGGTTGGGTGCCTGGCTCTGTCAGGAATGAGACCTGGAGAGAATGTGGGAACTTGGCCCTGAAGGAGCTGCTGACTGAGATCTGCTTCCCCTTAACCAGGACTGGGACATTTCAGGGTGAAAATTATGCCTTGAGGCTTTGCCCTTTCTTGTCAGGACAGAGAATAACATTCATCTGATAGAGATTTACAGGAACATCATTACCTGACCATGACCTGATCTTAAGAACAAAGGGTCAGACACCAAGAAGTCTGCAACTAACCTCAACTCTCTCTAACATTTGTTTTTGAATGGATTTACTGAAAACTTTCAATAACTTTGGGTTCTTAGGGCATAAGCCACCCATTTCCTTGTATGAATTGTAATAAACCTGTCTGTTCCAAACTCTAACGTTTAGTTTTTAAGGGCCTCATTTTGCATCAGGCACATGGACTTGCCATTTCAGTAACAAAAATACAGTCTAAGGACAGACTGTACCTCTTTTAAAAAACAGCAGAGACTGGCCAAGTGCTCACAATGATCCATAACATACCTACTGACTTGGCTTGACTAAACTTCAGCCAAGCTTCTCTCCTCTAAACTTCAGCTTTTCCCTAAGCTTGATCAAGCACTAAGAGTCAGACTTTTCTGTCTCACTTAGTAGCTCATTTTGGGAGTCAACTCACTACAGAGAGAAACACTTCCTGTTAAAATGCTCCATCATGCTGTCTGCTCATCCATAACTACCACTTGCCCCATCACACACACACACACAGAGTTGCTGCTTACCCTCTTTATCCTTCCATGTTAAAGAAACATCCTTTTCTGTTTTACTTTGAGACATGTGAAGAACTTGTAGTCAAAGCATTCTCCCTATTACAAACAGTTCAGTTCAGTCACTCAATATTGTCTGACTCTCTGTGTAACATGGACTGCAGCACACCAGGCTTCTCTGTCCATCAGCAATTCCCACAGCTTGGTCAAACTCAATTCCATTGAATTGGTGATGCCTTCCAACCATCTCATCCCCTGTCGTCTTCTTCTCTGGCCTTCAATCTTTCCCAGCACCAGGATCTTTTCCAATGAGTCAGTTTTCATATTAGGTGGCCAAATTACTGAAGGTTCAGCTTCAGCATCAGTCCTTCCAATGAATATTCAGGACTGATTTCCTTTAGGATTGGCTGGTTTGATCTCCTTGCAGTCCAAGGGACTCCCAAGTGTCTTCTCCAACAGCACAGTCCAAAAGCATCAATTCTTTGGCACTCAGCTTTCTTTATTGTCCAACTGTCACATCAATACATGACTACTAAAAAAACCTTAGCTTTGACCTACAGACCTTGGTCGGTAAAGTAATGTCTGTGCTTTTTAATATGCTGTCTTTCTTGGTCATAGGTTTTCTTCCAAGGAGCAAGCATCTTTTAATTTCACCATCTTCAGTGATTTTGGAGCCCAAGAAAATAAAGTCTGCCACTTTTCCCATTGTTTCCCCATCTATTTACCATGAAGTGATGGGACTGGATGCCATGGTCTTAATTTTTTGAATGTTGAGTTAAGCTAGCTTTTTCACTCTCCTCTTTCACCCTCATCAAGAGGCTCTTTAGTTCCTCTTTGCTTTATGCCTTAAGAGTGGTGTCATCTGCATATTGAGTTTATTGATATTTCTCCAGGCAGTCTTCATTCCATCTTGGGCTTCATCCAGTCCAACATTTTGCAGGATATACTCTGCATGTAAATTAAATAAACAGGGTGACAGTATACGTTCTTGACATACTCCTTTCCCAATTTGGAACCAGTCTGTTGTTCCATGTCTGCTTCTAACTGTTGCTTCTTGCCCTGCATACAGGTAAGATGGTCTTGTATTCCCATCTCTTTAATAATTTTCCACAATTTCTTGTGACCCGTACAGTCGGATAGTTTAACGTAGTCAGTGAAAGAGATATTTTTCTGCAATTCTCTTCCTTTTTCTATGTTCCAAAGGATGTTGGCAATTTGATCTTTTTCCTCTGCCTTTTCTCAATCCATCTTGAGCATCTGAAAGTTCTTGGTTCAAGTATTGTTGAAGCCTGTCTTGGAGAATTTGCAGCATTACTTTGATAGTATGAGAGATTACCCTATCACCATAGTAATTTCAAATCAATTTCTTCTTATATTAGTCTGGATTTGTTTTTATTAAATAGTAAAAATGGACATAAATTCTTTGGTGTAATGTTTATTTGCAACTTAACAGGTATTAATTAACCCCCTGCAATGTTTCAAGCACTGTTGTGGGTACAAGGGGCACATCACTAACCAATATCCATGACCCTGCTCTCGTGGGGCTTACATTCTAGTTAGGGAAGATGGAAGGTTAACATTAATGACAAAATAGTGAATTATAAAGTATAGAGAGAACCTTATGAGTTATGAGAAATGGGGAGTTTTTCCTCCCCAGAAGTTAGTGAGGAAAGGCCTTTTTAATCCAGGACATTTGAGCAAAGACTTAATTAAAGACATGAGGGACTGACCTTGTGATTATCTTGGGGAAATAATTCTGGGGAGAGAAAATAGCCAGGGCAAAAGTCCCCGATTGGTATTGTCTGTGTCCTTCCAATAGAACAAGGAGGTTGGTGCAAGTGGGACCAGGTGAGTGAGGACGAGACTAGGAAGTGATGAGCTGCTGTTGAGAGAGAACAGGGCAGGAAAAGGAGGAAAGCAATATTAAACTTATCATTCTATTTATGTAATGTAATGAATTGGTTCACAGTACACAAACCGCACTGGGCTGTGGTGGTAAAGAGGAGAGGCATTTGTCATAGTCTGATGGCAAGGAGGTGGGGGAAGGGTACTTTTAAGTAAAGACACCCGAGATGAAGCCTGAACCACCTAAAGTAGATAGATCACCAAGTGAAAAGGTGTGAAAGTGCTTCCCAGACAGGGGGGAGAAAATGTAAAGGCACTGAGACCCAAGAAAGCTGGTTATACATGCATTGAATATGACTGCAATAAGGTATGATGGGCAAATTGTGAAGAAACATGGCCTTAAAGGTAAAGAGAAGAACTTGAAGGGACAGCTGGGCATATGTTAATTTAATGTCTGGGTTACTCTGCTTTGAAGGAGCATTATTAATGGTTTCTAACTGTAAATATATACTTGAGGCAAAGCAATATGGAAATTCAAAAGGAAGTATAAAAATGAAATTAGAGAACATCAATAAGTGTGTCAATAGAAATATATACTGTTAATATTTTGTCTTTGTTGTTCTATCTAAATATCTATAACATATATATTATATATGTTGTATAATGCTAAATATATATGTAATACACTTATATTTGGATGAGCATATATACATCAGTGATTTTTTTTTTAATTTAGACAAATTGAATCAAACTGTATGTTATGTTGTAGCCATCCTTTTCTATACAATATGCTGGGAGAATTTTTCTATCTCAACGAACATGTATCTGCCATTATTTCTAAGGATTACTATAGTGTTCAAATGCTTGCTTATCCCATACTAGTGTTATGAAGACGGGAACCATGTGTGTCTTGTTCACTGGTTGCTTCCATATATTTTCTACTGTAAATATGGCTGTAATACACATTGAGGTTCATGTATCTTTTCAAATTAGTGTTCATTTTCTTCTTATATTTACCTAGGAATGGGATCAGAGAAGGCAATGGCACCCCACTCCAGTACTCTTGCCTGGAAAATCCCATGGACAGAGGAACTTGGTAGGCTTCTGTCCATGGGGTTGCTAAGAGTCAGACATGTCTGAGCAACTTCACTTTCACTTTTCACTTTCATGCACTGAAGAAGGAAATGGCAACCCACTCTAGTGTTCTTGCCTGGAGAATCCCAGGGATGGGGGAGCCTGGTGGGCTGCCGTCTATGGGGTTGCACAGAGTTGGACATGACTGAAGCGACTTAGCAGCAGCAGCAGCAACAGGAGTGGAATTGTTGGGTCACATGGTAGTTCTATTTTTAATTTTTTTAGAAACTTCCATGATGTTTTCCTTAGTGACTGCACAAATTTACATTCCCACCAATTAAGTACAAGGGCTTCCTTTTCTCCACATCCTTGCCAACATTTGTATTTTCAGACATTTTGATTTGATGATAGCCATTCTGATGGATGTGAGGTGATATCTTCTTGTGATTTTGATTTCCATTTATTTGATGTTTAGTGATGTTCAGCATTTTTTCATTTGCCTATTAGTCCTCTACATATCTTCTTTGGATAAATTCAGAACTTCCCATTGTTTAGTATTTTTTTTCTTAAATATTGAGTGGTATACTCTGTTTATATATTTTGTATGTTGACCCCTTATTGTCATGTCATTTGCAAATATTTACTCCCATTCAGTAGACTGTCTTTTCATTTTGTAAATGTTTTTGCTTGATGTGGAAAAGCTTTTAAATTTAATTAGATTTCATTTTTTTCTTTTGTTTCTTTTGCCTTAGGAGACAGATGAAAAAAAATATTGCTATGATTTATGTCAAAGAGTGCTCTTCCTATGTTTTTATTCTAGGAGTTTTATAGTTTCTAGTCTTTCATTTAGGGCTTGAATTCATTTTGAGTTCATTTATTAATTCTAATAGTTTTTTGGTGGTGGTTTATAATTTTCTGCATATAGTATCATGTCAACTGCAAGTAGTGATGGTTTTACTTCTTCCTATAAATTTAGATAATTTTTATTTCTTTTCCTTGAATGATTACGAGGCTAGAACATCCATTATTTTAGAAGTGGCAAGAGTAGGCATCCTTACCTTGTTCCTGATTTTAGAGGAAAAGCTTTCAGCTTTTTGCAACTGAATATATTAGTTGGGTTTGTTATAAATGACCTTTATTATGTTCAGATATATTCCCTCCATATCAAGTATGATGAGAGTTTTTGTAATGAATGAATATTGAATTTTGCCAAATGGTCTTACAGCATCTATTTAGATAATCATAAAATTTTTTTTATTTGTAGATATTGAACCATCTTTGTACCCCTGGAATAACTCCAACTTGATCATGGTGTGTTATGGTTTCAATGTGTTGTTGAATTTGGTTCTCTAATATTTTGTTAAGAATTTTATCATCTGTATTCAGCAGAAATACTAGCATTTAATTTTCTTTTTGATGGTGTCTTAGTCTTGTTTTTGTGTCAGGATAATGGTGGCTTTGTAGAATGAATTTGGAGATACTCCATCTTCTCAGTTTTTAGGAATAGTTTGAGAAGTTTGGATATAAACTATTCTTTATATGCTTGGAAAATTCTGTTATGAAGCTGTGTGGACCTGATTTTTATTTTGCTAAAAGATCAAATTGCCAACATCCACTGGATCATGGAAAAAGCAAGAGAGTTCCAGAAAAACATCTATTTCTGCTTTATTGACTATGCCAAAGCCTTTGACTGTGTGATCTCAATAAACTGTGGAAAATTCTGAAAGAGATGGGAATACCAGAACACCTGATCTGCCTCTTGAGAAATTTGCATGCAGGTCAGGAAGCAACAGTTAGAACTGGACATGGAACAACAGACTGGTTTCAAATAGGAAAAAGGAGTATGTCAAGGCTGTATATTGTCACCCTGCTTATTTAACTTATATGCAGAGTACATCATGAGAAACACTGGACTGGAAGAAACACAAGCTGAACTCAAGATTGCGGGGAGAAATATCAATAACCTCAGATATGCAGATGACACCATCCTTATGGCAGAAAGTGAAGAGGAACTCAAAAGCCTCTTGATGAAAGTGAAAGAGGAGAGTGGAAAAGTTGGCTTAAAGCTCAACATTCAGAAAACGAAGATCATGGCATCTGGTCCCATCACTTCATGGGAAATAGATGGGGAAACAGTGGAAACAGTGTTAGACTTTATTTTTATTGTTATTTTGAGGGAGCTCCAAAATCACTGCAGATGGTAACTGCAGCCATGAAATTAAAAGGCGCTTACTCCTTGGAAGGAAAGTATGACCGACCTAGATAGCATATTCAAAAGCAGAGATATTACTTTGCCAACAAAGGTCCATCTAGTCAAGGCTATGGTTTTTCCAGTGGTCATGTATGGATGTGAAAGTTGGACTGTGAAGAAGGCTGAGCGCTGAAGAATTGATGCTTTTGAACTGTGGTGTTGGAGAAGACTCTTGAGAATCCCTTGGACTGCAAGGAGATCCAACCAGTCCATTCTGAAGGAGATCAGCCCTGGGATTTCTTTGGAAGGAGTGATGCTAAAGCTGAAACTCCAGTACTTTGGCCACCTCATGCGAAGAGTTGACTCATTGGAAAAGACTCTGATGCTGGGATGGATTGGGGGCAGGAGGAGAAGGGGACGACAGTGGATGAGATGGCTGGATGGCATCACTGACTCGATGGACATGAGTCTCAGTGAACTCCGGGAGTTGGTGATGGACAGGGAGGCCTGGCGTGCTGGGATTCATGGGGTCGCAAAGAGTCGGACATGACTGAGTGACTGAACTGAACTGAACTAAAGAGATTTTTAAATATAAGTTCAAATTCACTGCTAGTGGTTCATCTGTTCAAGTTATACACTTTCCCTGATTCAGTTTTGGAATGCTGTGAGTTCCTAGAGATTTGTCAATTTCTTCTAAGTTGTCCAATTTGTTGGACAAAAAAAAAAAAAACTATAAAATTTATAGTATTATTTTATGACTTTTTTCATATTGCTGTGATATTGTTAGTAATTTATCCTTTGCATTTATTATTTTGTTTAGTTCAGTCATCTCTCTTTTATTTTAGATTAACCTGGCTAAGGACTTCCTTATTATGTTTATGTTTCAAAAAATATATATCTTTCTTTCATTGATCTTTTTTACTTTAGGGAAGGGTGGGGGGGTCCTCTATTTTATTATTGTCCCCTCTGATCTTTATTACTGCCTTAATTCTGAGGATTTGGGGCTCCATTTATTTTTCCTTTTCTAATTCATTTATATATTAGGTTCAGTTGTTTATTTACAGCATCGAACTTTACTTCCATCCCCAGTCACCTCCACAACTTGGTGTTGTTTTTGCTTTGGCTCCGTCTCTTCATTCTTTTTGGAGTTATTTCTCCATTGATCTCCAATAGCATATTAGTCACCTGCTGACCTGGGAAGTTCATCTTTCAGTGTCCTATCTTTCTTCCCTTGCATACTGTTCATGGGGTTTTCAAGGCAAGTGGTTTGCTATTCCCTTCTCCAGTGGACATTTTGTCAGCGCTCTCCGCCATGACCCGTCTGTTTTTGGGTGGCCCTACATGGCACGGCTCATAGTTTAATTGAGTTAGACAATGCTGTGGTCCATGTGATCAGATTGGTTAGTTTTCTGTGATTGTGGGTTTCATTCCATCTGCCCTCTGATGGAGAAGGATAAGAGGCTTATGGAAGCTTCCTGATGGGAGAGACTCACTGAGGGGGAACATGGGTCTTGTTCTGATGATAGGGGCCATGCTCAGTAAATCTTTAACCCAATTTGCTGCTGAAGGGCTGTGTTCCCTCCCTGTTATTTGACCTGAGGCCAAACTATCCTAGAGGTAATGAAGATAATGGCAATCTGCTTCAAAATGTCCCATGCAAGCACTGCTGCACTCAGTATCCCCAACCCAGCAGCAGGCCACCACTGACCCACGCCTCCACCACGGACTCCTGAACACTCACAGGAAGTCTGGGTCAGTCTCTTGTAGGGTCACTGCTCCTTTCTCCTGGGTCCTGGTGCACACAAGATTCTGTTTTTGCCCTCCAAGAATCTGTTTCCCCAGACCTGTGCAAGTTCTGGTGGCTCTGTGTTGGGGTTAATGGTGTCCTCCCCCAAGAGTGCTTATGCCAAACCCAGGTCTGCTGCACCCAGAGCCCCTGCCCCCACAGCAGTCCACTGCTGACCCATACCTCCTCAGGAGACACTGAAACACAGTTCTGTCTCAGTCTCTGTGTGGTGTCTGGGTCCTGGCGTGCACCAGGTGTGTTTGAGCTCTGAGTGTCTCTGAAAGTTATGGGGTTTGTTTCTAAACGCAATCTCGCTCCTCTTACCATCTTTCTGGGGCTTCTCCTTTTCCCTTGGATGTGAGATATCTCCTCACAGTCACTCCAGCACTGCGTAACTGCTGTTCAAGTGCTGAGCAGCAGGTGTGGGGTATCTGCTCCCAGTCAATCCAGCATGGCACAAGTAAAGTCCAATGCTGTGAGAGCAATAATGCATAGAAACCTGGAATGTTAGGTCCATGAATCAAGGCAAATTGGAAGTGGTCAAACAGGAGGTGCCATCAAGTGAACATCGACATTTTAGGAATCAGTGAACTAAAATGGACTGGAACGGGTGAATTTAACTTACTCATTCAGTAGATGACCATGATATCTACTAGTGTGGGTAAGAATCCCTTAGAAGAAATGGAGTAGTCATCATAATCAAGAACAGAGTCTGAAATGGAGTACTTGGAGGTAATCTCAAAAACAACAGAATGAACTCTGTTCATTTCCAAGGAAGACCATTCAGTCTCACAGAAATCCAAGTCTATTCCCCAACCAGTAATGCTGAAGAAGCTAAAGTTGAATGGTTCTATGAAGACCTACAACACTTTCTAAAACTAACAACAACAAAAAAAAGATGTCCTTTTCATTATAGGGGGCTGGAATGCAAAAGTAGGAAATCAAGAAACACCTGGTGTAACAAGCAAATTTGGCCTTGGAGTACAGAATGAAGCAGGGCAATGGCTAACATAGTTTTGCAAAAGGAACACACTGGTTGTTGCAGACACCCTCTTCCCACAACACAAGAGAAGACTCTACACATGGACAGGACGAGATGGTGAATACTGAGATCAGATTGATCGTATTCTTTGCAGCCAAAGATGGAGAAACTCTATACAGTCAACAAAAACAAGACCAGGAGCTGGCTGTGGCTCAGATCATGAACACTTATTGCCAAATTTAGACTGAAATTGAAGAAAGTAGGGAAAACCATTAGACCACTCAGGTATGACCTAAATCAAATCCCTTACGATTGTACAGTGTAAGTGACAAATAGATTCAAGGGATTAGATCTGATAGAGTGCCTGAAGAATAATGGATGGAAGTCCATGACATTGTACAGTGATCAAGACCATCCCCAAGAAAAACAAATGCAAAAAGTCAAAAAGGTGGTATGAGGAGGCCTTACAAATAGTTGGAGGAAAAAAAAAAAAAAAAAAAAGACGTGAAAGGCAAAAGAGAAAAGGAAAGATATAACCATTTGAATACTGAGTTCCAAAGAACAGCAAGGAGAGATAAGATCAGTGCAAAGAAATAGAGGAAAACAATAGAATGGGAAAGACTAGAGATCTCTTCAAGAAAATTAGAAATACCAAGGGGACTTTTCATGCAAAGATGGGCTACATAAAGTACAGAAAACATATGGACCTAACAGAAGTAGAAGATATCAAGAAGAGGTGACAAGAATACACAGAAGAACTATAGAAAAAAGATCTTTACAAACGAGATAATCAAGATGGTCTGATCACTCACCTAGAGCCACATATCCTGGAATGTGAAGTCAAATGGGCCTTAGGAAGCATCACTATGAACAAAGCTGGTAGAGGTGATGGAATTCCAGTTGAGCTTTTCAAAGCCTAAACGATGGTGCTGTGAAAGTGATACACTCATATGAGAGCAAATTTGAAAACTCAGCAGTGGCCACAGAACTGCAAAAGGTCAGTTTTCATTTCAATCCCAAAGAAAGGCAATGCCAAAGAATGCTCAAACTACCACACAATTGCACTCATCTCACACTCTAGCAAAATAATGCTTAAAATTCTCCAAGCCAGGCTTCAACCATGCATGAACTGTGAACTTCCAAATGTTCAAGCTGAATTTAGAAAAGGCAGTGAAACCAGAGATCAAATTGGCAAAATCTGCTGGATCATCAAAAAAAGGAATAGAGTTCCAGAAAAATATCTACTTCTCCTTTATTGACTATGCCAAAGCCTTTAACTGTGTAAATCACAACTGTGGAAAACTCTTAAAGAGATGGGAATACCAGACCGCCTGACCTGCTTCCTGAGTAATCTGTATGCAGGTCAAGAAGAAACAGTTAGAACTGGACATGGAATAACAGACTGGTTCCAAATTGGGGAAGGAGTATGTCAAGGTTTTGTATTGTCACCCTGCTTAATTAATTTATTTGCAGAGTACATCATGAGAAATGCTGAACTGGATGAAACACAAGCTGGAATCAAGATTGCCAGGAGAAATATCAATAAAGTCAAATATACAGATGACACCATGCTTAAAGGCAGAAAGTGAAGAAGAACTGAAAAACCTCTTGACGAAAGTGAAAGAGGAGAGTGAAAAATCTGGATTATAACTCAGCATTCAAAGAAATGAAGATCATGGCATCTGGTCCTATCACTTCTGGGAAAAGAGATGGGGAAACAACTGAAAAAGTGACAGACATTTTCTTGGCCTCCAAAATCACTTCAGATGGTGTCTGCAGCCATGAAATTAAAAGAGGCTTGCTCCTTGGAAGAAAAACTATGACAAACCTAGGCAGAATATTAAAAAGCAGAGACATTACTTTGCCAACAAAGGTCCATCTAGTCAAAGATTTGGTTTTCCCCATATTCTTGTATGGATGTGAGAGTTGGACTGTAAAGATAGCTGAGCACTGAAGAATTGGTGCTTTTGAACTGTGGTGTTGGGGAAGACTCTTCAAAGTCCATTGTACTGCATGGAGACCAAATCAGTTAGTCCTACATGCAACTAGTCCTGAATATTCATTGGAAGGACTGATACTGAGCCTGAAGCTCCAGTCCTTTGGCCACCTGATGTGAAGAAATGACTCATTGGAAAAAACACTGATGATGGTTAAAAGTCAACGCAGGAAGAAAAGGGAATGACAGAAGGATAAATAATTGGATTTCATCACCTGCTTGATGGATATGAGTTTGAGCAAGCTCCAGGAGTTGGTGATGGACAGGAAGCCTGGCATGCTGCAGTCCATGGGTTTGCAAAGAGTCAGACACAACTGAGCAACTTAACTGAACTGAATACTTTCCCACCTAATCAACAGTAGATTATAGCTCAAATTTATAATTTGCTGCTGTTATTTAAGAAGGCATTATTAGGGAAACCTAAGGCAACAGAAGAGAGAAATCCACGGACAGAACTAGAGGTCTTTGAAGCCTCTTATCAAGAGGAGATCTTAAATAAGTCTAAATCATAATCAGATTAACATGAAACCCGGCAATTTTGAAATTTACCAGAGCCCTGTGATCCTGTAAAACCATTATTATTAAAGAAATCCCACCATGTTTTGTGGTCTGAGAAATAGCAAAGTGTAACTCTTTCCCTGATAACCTAGCTAAGATTTGTAGGTCATCCCCTTGTTTACCTAGAACAACTCAGGCACAGACCCTCCAATTTCACATTGTTTGTCTTGTAAATCATTAATTAGCTGAACTGTTTGCCCCAGTGATTTGTGAGAACTGTAACTTGAACAAATTTTAAAGTTTGTCTTCTGTGTATATGGTTCTGAACTTTAACTCATCCCTCAAAGAAAGTGAAAGTGAAGTCACTCAGTCGTGTCCAACTCTCTGCGACCCCGTGGACTGTAGCCTACCAGGTTCCTCCGTCCATGGGATTCTCCAGGCAAGAATACTGGAGTGGGTTGCCATTTCCTTCTCCATGGGATCTTTCTGACCCAGGGATTGAACCCGGGTCTCCCACATCTTGAGCGAGCCACCAGGGAAGCCCTAAGTTTAAACAAATATTGGGATGCTTAAACAAATAACAAATGAACCTTGAAGCAACACTCCCAAATGGATCCTTCTTGAGAATGTGTGGACTGTCAGGAAAAACATTTTTGACTCTAGTTTCCTCTCACAGCATCTTATGAGCCTAAACATCATATAAACTGTCTGATCATGCCACTGGTTCACGTCACTCTTCCATAAACAATTCTTTCTAGCCTTGTTAATTCCTTGTTACAAAAATTAAATTCCTTTCTGGCTGACTAGGAGACACTTTCAGATTTTGTTCATTATACATATTGTAATCATCTTTTCAAATCAACTCCCTCATTACTTTAGAGCATATTTGTTTTTTATCCAACAAAGCTCACAATAAAGGCAATTTATAAATCTCAGTCCCTGTCATGGTTAACTTTGTTTGTCAACTTGGCTTAGCCATAGTGCCTGGATATGTGGTCAAATGTGTTAAGTGCATGTAACTACAGCACAGTCAAGATACAGAGCTGTTTCATCACCAAAAAGGAACTTCTTTGTGCTTCTCTTTTATACTTTCACTACCCCCCTGCAACCTGATAGAGAATAGGAGAATTTAAAGAAGAGTGGTAGGATCTGAGAGCAGTCACCTGGATCAAGGACATAGCTTATCCAACTTTGGGTGCCCTAGAAGCCTTAGACAAATTAAGTGACCCGTGAATATATGTTCTTTATTTGTTTCATTTTTAGGATCATTATTTTTAGAGTAGTTTTAGATTCATGGCAAAATTGTGAGGAAGGTACAGATATCTCCCATATACTCCCTGTGTCCACACATGTATAGCCTTCTCCATTCTCAGTATTTTCTCCAAGATAGCGGACTTGAAGGACATACGTTCAACTTCGCCTGCAAGAACTCCAAAATTACAACTCGCTGCTGAACAACCGTCAATAGGAGAATGTCAGATCCCATTAAAAAAAGATACCCCATGTCAAAGTGCAAAGAAGAAGCCTCAGCAAGATGGTAGGAGGGGCGAAATCATGTTTAGAATCAAATTTCATACCCGCCAGAGACTTTGCAAGGGCTCAAACAAACCATGTATGCACCAGGACCCAGAGATCCACAGAGACTGAGACAGAACTGTGTTTGAATATCTCCCACAGAGGTACAGGTCAGCAGTAGACTGCTGTAGGGGCAGGGGCTCTGGGTGCAGTAGACCAGGTTATGGCATAAGCCCTCTTGGAGGAGGTCACCATTAAACCCACAATAGAGCTGCCAGAAGTTACACAAGACTGGGGAAAGAGACTCTTAGAGGGCACAAACAGAAACTTGTGTGTACCAGGACCCAGGGAAAGGAGCAATGACACCAACAGAGAATGACCCAGACTTGCTTGTGAGTGTCCAGGAGGCTTTGGCAGAGGTGTGGTTTGGTGGTGGCCTGCTGCAGGGTTGGAGGTACTGAGTGTAGCAGTGCCTGCATGGGACATTTTGGAGGAGGTGACATTATCTTAATTACCTCTAGAATAGTTTGGCCTCAGGTCAAATAACAGGGAGGGAACACAGCCCTTCAGC
Source organism: Bos grunniens (assembly GCF_055505025.1). Lineage (NCBI taxonomy): Eukaryota > Metazoa > Chordata > Mammalia > Artiodactyla > Bovidae > Bos > Bos grunniens. Next base: position 115,914,387 of record NC_141194.1, on the reverse strand, counting down.
ATAAAACTGGATTAAAGATTTACTGAGTATGGCCTCTACCATCAGAACAAGACCCATGTTCCCCCTCAGTGAGTCTTTCCCATCAGGAAGCTTCCATAAGTCTCTTATCCTTTTCCAGCAAAGGGCAGGAAAAATGAAAACCACAATCAAAGAAAACTAACCAATCTGATCACATGGGCCACAGTGTTGTCTGACTCAATTAATCTATGAACCATGCCATGTAAAGCCACCCAAGACAGATAGCTCATGGCGGAGAGCTCTGACAAAACATGGTCCACTGGAGAAGGGAATGGCAAACAACTTGATTTTCTTGCACTCTGAATCCCATGAACAGTATAAAAAAGCAAAATGATAGGACACTGAAAGATGAACTGCCCGTGTTGGTAGGTGCCCAATATATTATTGGAGATCAATGGAGAAATAACTCCAGAAAGAATGAAGAGATGGAGCCAAAGCAAAAACAACAACCAGTTGTGGATTTAATTGGTGATGGAAGTAAAGTCTGATGCTGTAAAGAGCAATATTGCATAGGAACCTGGAATATTAGTTCCATGAATCAAGGCAAAATGGAAGTGGTCAAACAGGAGATGGCCAGAGTGAACATCAACACTTTAGGAATCAACAAACTAAAATGGACTGGAATCAGTGAAGTTAACTCAGATGACCATTATATCTACTACTGTGGGCAAGAATCCCTTAGAAGAAATGGAGTAGCCCTCATAGTCAACAAAAGTGTCAAAAATGCAGTACTTGGATGCAATCTCAAAAACGACAGAATGATCTCTGTTCATTTCCAAGGCAAACAATTCAATATCACAGTAATCCAAGTCTATGCCCTGACCAGTAATGTGGAAGAAGTTGAAGTTGAACGGTTTGCTGAAGACATACAAGACATTCTAGAACACCCAAGAAAGATTTCCTTTTCATTATAGGGGACTGGAATGCAAAAGTAGGAAGCCAAGAGATACCTTGAGTAACAGGCCAATTTTGCCATGGAGTACCAAATGAAGCAGGGCAAAGGCTAACAGAGTTTTGCCAAGAGAACACACTGGTCTTAGCAAACACCCTCTTTCAACAATACAAGAGGAGACTCTACACATGGACATGACCAGATGGTCAATACTGAAACCACATTGATTATATTCTTTGCAGCCAAAGATGGAGAGGCTCTACACAGTCAGCAAAAACAAGTCCGGTAGCTGACAGTGGCTCAATTCATGAACTCCTTATTGATATTTCAGACTCAAATTGCAGAAAATAGAGAAACCACTAGACAATTCAAGCATGACCTAAATCATATCCTTTATGATTATTTAAGGGATTAGATCTTATAAACAGAGTGCCTGAAAAACTATAAACGGAAGTTCACAGCATTGTACAGGAGGCAGTGATTCAGGCAATCCCCAAGAAAAAGAAATGCAAAAGGCAAAATGGTTTTCTTAGGAGGCCTTACAAATAGCTGAAAAAAGAAAAGACATGAAAGGCAAAGGAGAAAAGGAAAGATATACCCATGTGAATGCAGAGTTACAAAGAATAGCAAGGAGAGGTAAGAAAGCTTTCCTCAGTGATCAATGCAAAGAAATAGAAGAAAGCAATAGAATGGGAAGGCCAGATATCTCTTCAAGAAAATTAGAGATAAGAACAGAAAATTTCATGCATAGATGGCCTCAATAAAGGACAGAAATGGTATGGACCTAACAGAAGTAGAAGATATTATGTAGAGGTGGCAAAAATACACAGAACTACACAAAATAGATCTTCATGACCCAGATAACCATGATTCTGTAATCACTGACCTAGAGCCAAGCATCCTGGAATGTGAAGTCAAGTAGGCCTTAAGAAGCATCACTATGAACAAAGCTAGTGGAGGTGATGGAACTCCAGTTGAGCTATTTCAAAGCCTAAAAGATGATGTTGTGAAAGTGCTGCACTCAATATGCCAACAAATTTGGAAAACTCATCAGTGACCACAGGACTGGAAAAGTTCAGTTTTCATTCCAATCCCAAAGAAAGGAAATACCAAAGAATGTTCAAACTACTGCACAATTGCACTCATCTCACATGCGAGCAAAGTAATGCTTAAAATTCTGCAAGCCATGCTTCAAAAGTACGAGAATGGTGAACTTCCAGATGTACAACCTGGATTTATAAAAGACAGAGAAACAAGAGATCAAATTGCCAACATCTGTTGGATCATTGCAAAAGCAAGAGAATTCCAGAAAAACATCTACTTCTGTTTTCTTGACTATGCCAAAGCCTTTGGCTGTGTGGATCACAGAAAACTGTAGAAACTTCTTAAAGAGATGGGAATACCAACCAACTTGACCTGCCTTCTGAGACATCCGTATGTAGGTCAAGAAGAAACAGTTAGAACTGGACATGGAACAACAGACTGGTTCCAAATAGGAGAAGGAGTACATGAAGGTTGGATATTGTCACCCTGCTTGTTTAACTTATATGCAGAGTACATCATGAGAAATGCCTGACTGGATGAAGCACAAGCTGGAATTAACATTGCTGGGAGAAATATCAAAACCTCAGATATGCAGATGACACCAACCTTATGGCAGAAAGTGAAGAGGAACTAAAGAGCCTCTTGATGAAAGTGAAAGAGGAGAGTGAAAAAGTGGGCTTAAAACTCAACATTCAGAAAACTAAGATCATGGCATCTGGTCCCAACACTTCATGGGAAAGAAATTGGCAAACAATAGAAACAGTGACAGACTGTCTTTTGGGGCTCCAAAATCACTGCAGATGGTGACTGCAGCCATTAAATTAAAAGAGGCTTGCTCCTTGGAAGACAAGTTATGACCAACTTAGACAGCATATTAAAAAGCAGAGACCTTACTTTTCCAATAAAAGTCCATCTAGTCAAATCTATGGTTTTTCCAGTAGTCATGTATGGATGTGAGTGTTGGACTATAAATAAAACTGAGCACCTAAGAATTTTTTGAACTGTGGTGTTGGAGAAGACTCTTAAGAGTCCCTTGGACAGCAAGGAGATCCAACTTGTCTATCCTAAAGGAAATCATTCCTAAATATTCATTGGAACCATTGAAGGCAGAAGGAGAAGGTGACAATAGACTGTGAGGTGGTTGGATGGCATCACCGACTCAATGAACATGAGTCAAAGTAAACCCCAGCACTCGGTGATGGACAAGGAAGCTTGGTGTGCTGCAGTCCATAGGATCGCAAAGAGTCAGACACGACAAGGCAAAGGAACTGAAATGATTCTCAACAACCCCTACAAGTGTGGTACATTTGTTCCAGTTGATGAATCTGCATCGGTAGATCATTTTCACCCAAATTCCTTAATCTACATTAGGGTTCACTCTTGGTATTGCATAGTCCATGAATTTGACCTCCTGTATAATGATATGTATCCATCATTATAGTATCATACAGTCTAATTTCACTGACCTAAAAATTCTCTGTGCTCTACCTACACATCCCTCCACACCCCTCTGTCACCACTGATCTTTTCATTCTTTAGACTTTTGCTTTTGTTCATAATGTTCTATAGTTGGAATCATACAGCAGGTAGCCTTTTCAGATTGGCTTGTTTCACCTAGTAATATGCATTTACGATTTCCCCATGTCTTTCATGGCTTCATTGCTCATTAACTTTTAGGACTGATTAATATTTCATTATCTGAATGTACCACAGTTTATCCATTCACCTACTGAAGGACCTCTTGGTTGCCTCCAAGTTTTCACAATTATGAATAAGTCTTTCACAAATATTTGTATATAAATTATTTTGTATGGACTTAAGTTTTCAACTTCTTGGGATAAATACCAATGAGCACAATTGCTTGACTGTATGTTAAACATATGCTTGGTTTTGTAAGAAACACAAGACTGTCTTCTAAGGTGGCTATATTGTGTTGCATTTTCACCTGTAGTGAATAAGACTTTTGGATTCTGGGAGAAGGTGAGGGTGGGATGATTTGAGAGAATAGCACTGAAACATTATTTTACCATATGTGAAACAGATGAACAGTCCAAGTTTAATGCATGAAGCAGGGCACTCATAGCTGGTGCACTGGGACAACCCAGAGGAATGGGATGGGGAGTTAGGTGGGAGGGGTTCGGGATAGGGACACAGGTACACCCATGCTGATTCATGTCAATATATGGCAAAAACCACCAGAGTATTGTAAAGTAATTAGCCTTCAATTAAAATTAATTAATTAATTTAAAAAAGAGTGCTTATTGTTTTACATCCTTACTTCACATCCATTGGTAACGTCAGTGTTTTTGATTTTGGTCATTCTAATAGATGTGTAATGGTATCTCGCTGTTGTGTTATTTTGCATTTCTCTGATGACATATTCCCTGATGTGGAGTATCTTTTCATATTTTTTCCCCTTCTATATATCTTCTTCAGCAAAGTGTCTGTTAAGATCTTTGATTCATTTTGTAATCAGATTTTTTTTATTTTTGAGTATTAAGAGTTATCTGTATGCTTTAGATAACAGTCCTTTATGAAATGTGTCTTTTTCAAATATTTTCTCCCAGTCTGCAGCTTGTCTTCGCATGGTCTGGACATTGCATTTTATAGAACAGAAGTTTTTCACTTTAATGAAGCCCAACTTATCAATTACTTCTTTCAAGGTTCATGAAATATATATAATATATATAGTCCATAACATCTTATGGGAAAACCTGAATGAATGTTTTGGTCTGTCTACCTGGAGAATTCTAATTAATATATTCCATATTACCTGCTATATCATCTATATTTCAACAAAGCATTACAAGGCACCCTAAAAGGCAAGACCAAAACACAGTCTAATGAGACTAGCAAGTCATCACAATAAGATTCAGGTATGATACAGATTTTGGAATTATCAGACACGGAATTTAAAATAACTTTAATAAAAATGTTAACAGCGCTAATAGAAAAAGTGGAAAATGTACAAGAACAGATGAGCAATGGTAGTAGAAAGATGGAAATGCGAATAATATGTTAAAAGAAAATGACAGAAATCCAGCATACCATAATAGAAATGAATAGTAGCGTTGTTGGGCACATAAATAAATTGAACAGTCAAGGAAAAAATTTGTAAGCTTAATGCTATGCTATGCTAAGTCACTTCAGTCGTGTTCGACTCTGTGCGACCCCATAGACGGCAGCCCACCAGGCCCCCCCCGTCCCTGGGATTCTCCAGGCAAGAACACTGGAATGGGCTGCCATTTCCTTCTCCAATGCATGAAAGTGAAAAGTGAAAGTGAAGTCGCTCAGTCGTGTCCGACTCTTAGCGACCCCATGGATTGCAGCCTAAAGGCTCCTCCGTCCATGGGATTTTCCAAGCAAGTGTACTGGAGTGGGGTGCCATTGCCTTCTCCGTGTAAGCTTAAAGTTGCATCAATAAAAAAAGGTTTCTAAACTGAAATGCAAAGAAAAAAAGAAGAAACAAAGAAACAGAACAGAACATCCAAGAACTCTGGGATAATTTCAAAAAAATATAACATACACATAATTAGAATATTAGAAGTAAAGTAGAGAATGGAGTAGAAGAAATAATTGAGGTAATATTGGCTGAGAACTTTCCAAAATTAATGACAGACACTAAACCATGCACACAAAAAAGCTCAGAAAACACCAAGCAGGATAAAGTCCAAAATTACATACATATAGATTTTATATGCTTATATATGTATATATATTCTCATATGTATTTAGAAGCATACCATATGTATACATATGGCTGAGTCACATTGTTGTGCAGCAGAAACTAACACAATTTTGTAAAGCAATTATATTCCAATAATAAAGTACCATAAAAAGAATACAATATTAAACCTTGAGAAAACCTAGGATTAAGGGAAAACTTGAAAGAAGTTAAAAGGTAAGAAACCTAACCTATTGAAGAACAAGAACAAGAACTGTACAGAGGACTTCTCATAAAAATACACACAAACAAAGAAGGAGGAGAGTGAAATATTAAAATATTTAAAGAAAATGGATACCAACCTAGTATTCCATATCCTGCAAAATAATTCTTTGAAAGTGAAGAGGAAATATAGTCTGAATCATTAAAAGAGAAAGAATTTATCTCCAATAAGTTTGCCCTGCTAGTAATGTTAAAAGTTCTTCAAGAAGAAAGATGATGTGGGTCATAAGTTTCGATCTATGTAAGGAAAGCAACCATCAGAGAAGGAATACATGAAGGGAAAGTAAGATATTTTACTTCTTCTTCATTGATATTCTATATAACTGTTCAAAGTAATAATGCTAACAATGTATTAGGTGATTATAGCATACAGATAAGTTAAATGAATGACAGCAATGTTATAATGGACAGGACGAAGAGTTGGTTACATCTGTTATGTTACCTTCATTATCCATGAAATGCTATAGTGTTATCTGAAAGGTGAATTGGATCAGTAGGAAATTTATATTGCAGACGCTTGGGCAACCACTAAATTATTCAGGAAGTTTATTAGACTTCAGTGGATGATGAAAAATTGAAATGAATTCAGGGCTAAATATCTAAATCACTAAAACATAGAGGCATTTTAAAAAGAACATGCAGCTAATGTTTAAGCAAAAGAAAGAGGAAAAGAAATCAATTTATGGAAAGGGAAAAAGATTTGTAAAATGATGTGAGGATCTCCAGTCTGATACACGGATAAATAAAAAATAGACCTGTTTGCAACATTCATTCATAAAAAGAATTGTCCTAGCATTTAAGCTTTCTACATTACAAACACCAGCAGCACAGTGACCACAGGTGGCATAGTTGGGGGTGAGACATACTTGGTAATGGCAAAACGTGGTGTTAGCTTATGAAACTAATTGAAGAGAGTAGACAATTCAGAAAATACACATAAGAATGCATTAAAAATATTCAAAACTCCTACCTCCTGGTGAAAGTTTATTTTGTTTTGGTTTCTTACTGTAAGCTTATTTAAAAACTGAGATGAATAGAAATTATGACACAGAATGCTCCTCTTTTGCATATTTTAAGATTTTCTACTTGGTCAGATTTGGTGTTTCCCATTCAAAGCAACTATATTATGATCTCACGGTTTCCATGAAATAGTTTTACCCATTTTTACTGATGTAAATGTTTTTCTGTATGTCTTGTTTTCTTTTTCTTTTTGCTTTTTATTTACAACTTTAAGTCAGATAAAATAAGATCAAATTAATTTATCCATTCCAGAAATATTTATTGATTAACTACTTTGTGCCAAGGATTTTCCTGGGCACATCAATCGGGATAATAGAGAATAACTCCTGGTTTTGTGGAACTGTATTGGAGAGAGTTAGTATCTTACATGCTATGCAGGAGACTTTTATTTAATCCTCTTGATAATCATATATTTTTAAAATATTTTACATAAAGAACTGAAACCTAGACAAGTCAAATTACTTGGGAATATCACACGTCTAAGAAAAAAAGTGGACCAAGTTTATAACTTAATTTTCCCTTTGACTTTCTGGATAACTTCAGGAAAAGGCATTGTTCTTGCTACAGGAATGATGATGGTATATTTGAGGGAAGAAGATTTCTAAAAGCAAGTGGGAAAATAACCAGTCAGAGCCCCAGTCCTGCCTGTTCAATTTTTTAGTATTTGATAGGAGAAGGCAATGGCAACCCACTCCAGTACTCTTGCCTGTAAAATCCCATGGACAGAGGAGCCTGGTAGCCTGCAGTCTATGGGGTCGCTAACAGTTGGACATGACTGAGCTACTTCACTTTCACTTTTCACTTTCATGCACTGGAGAAGGAAATGGCAACCCACTCCAGTGTTCTTGCCTGGAGAATCCCAGGGAGGGGGAAGCCTGGTGGGCTGCCGTCTATGGGGTCACACAGAATCAGACACGACTGAAGTGACTTAGCAACTTAGGAGGCATCAATGATCAGAGAAATCTTATTTTCACTTCCAGTATTTAAGGACAGACATATCATCTTAGATGCTGCAATTGTATGAGTCAGAATACTTCAGGCACTTAGATCCAATACTTTAGATGGGACTTTGTTTACAGAGATCCTAACATAAATAGACGAATCTTTATAGTGCATCTTAAATCATAAGGGAAAAGCCTATCAGTTCAGTTCAGTTCAGTCACTCAGTCATGTCCGACTCCTTGCGACCCCATGAAATGCAGCACACCAGCCTCCCTGTCCATCACCAACTCCAGGAGTTTACTCAAACTCATGTCCATCATGTCTGTGATACCATCCAGCCATCTCATCCTCTGTCGTCTCCTTCTCCTCCTGCCCCCAATCCCTCCCAGCATCAGAGTTTTTCCAGTGAGTCAGCTCTTCACATGAGGGGACCAAAGTATTGGAGTTTCAGCTTTAGCATCATTCCTTCCAAAGAACACCCAGGAATGATATCCTTAGGATGGACTGGTTGGATCTCCTTGCAGTCCAAGGGACTTTCAAGGATCTTCTCCAACACCACAGTTCAAAAGCATCAATTCTTTGAAACTCAGCTTTCTTCACAGTCCAACTCTCACATCCATACATGACCACTGGAAAAACCATAGCCTTGACTAGATGGACTTTTGTTGGCAAAGTAATGTTTCTGCTTTTCAATATGCTATCTAGGTTGGTCATAACTTTCCTTGCAGGGAGTAAGCGTCTTTTAATTTCATGGCTGCAATCACCATCTGCAGTGATTTTGGAGCCCAGAAAAATAAAGTCTGACACTGTTTCCACTGTTTCCCCATCTATTTCCCATGAAGTGATGGAACCAGATGCCATGATCTTCGTTTTCTGAATGTTGAGCTTTAAGCCAACTTTTTCACTCTCCACTTTCACTTTCATCAAGAGGCTTTCTAGTTCCTCTTCACTTTCTGCCATAAGGGTAGTGTCATCTGCATATCTGAGGTTATGTATATTTCTCCCAGCAATCTTGATTCCAGCTTGTGCTTCTTCCAGCCTAGCATTTCTCATGATGTACTCTGCATATAAGTTAAATAAGCAGAGTGACACTATACAGCCTTGACATACTCCTTTTCCTATTTGGAACCAGTCTGTTGTTCCATGTCCAGTTCTAACTGTTGCTTCCTGACCTGCATATAGGTTTCTCAAGAGGCAAGTCAGGTGGTCTGGTATTCCCATCTCTTGAAGAATTTACCACTGTGTATTGTGATCCACACAGTCAAAGGCTTTGGCATAGTCAATAAAGCAGAAATAGATGTTTTTCTGGAACTCTCTTGCTTTTCCCATGATCCAGCGGATGTTGGCAACTTGATCTGTGGTTCCTCTGCCTTTTCTAAAACCAGCGTGAACAGGAAGTTCACACTTCACGTATTGCTGAAGCCTGGCTTGGGAAATTTTGAGCATTACTTTACTAGCGTGTGAGATGAGTGCAATTGTGTGGTAGTTTGAGCATTCTTTGGCATTGCCTTTCTTTGGGATTTAAATAAAAACTGACCTTTTCCAGTCCTGTGGCCACTGTTGAGTTTTCCAAATTTGCTGGCATATTGAGTGCAGAACACTCACAGCATCATCTTTCAGGATACAAAATAGCTCAACTGGAGTTCCATTGCCTCCACTAGCTTTGTTCTAGTTCTAGACCTAGAACAAGTTCTTTGTTCTAGTTCTAGTTCTAGTTCTAGCTTTGTTCTAGACCATTATATCTACTACTGTGGGCAGGAATATCTTAGAAGAAATGGAGTAGCCCTCATGATCAACAAAAGAGTCTGAAATGCAGTACTTGGATGGAATCTCAAAAATGACAGAATGATCTCTGTTCGTTTCCAAGGCAAACCATTCAATATCACAGTAATACAAGCCTATACCCCAACCAGTAACACTGAAGCAGCTGAAGTTTAACGGTTCTATGAAGACCTACAAAACCTTTTAGAACTAACACCCAAAAAAAGATGTCCTTTTCATTATAGGGGACTGGAATGCAAAAGTAGGAAATCAAGAAACACCTGGAGGAACAGGAAAATTTGCCCTTGGAATACGGAATGAAGCAGGGCAAAGGCTAATAGAGTTTTGCCAAGAGAACACAATGGTCATAGTAAACACCCTCTTCCAACAACACAAGAGAAGACTCTACACATGGACATCACCAAATGGTCATCACCAAAATCAGATTGATTGTATTCTTTGCAGCCAAAGATGGAGAAGCTCTATACAGTCAGCAAAAACAAGACTGGGAGCTGACTGTGGCTTAGATCATGAACTCCTTATTGCCAAATTCAGATTTAAATTGAAGAAGGTAGGGAAAACCATTACACCATTCAGGTATGACCTAAATCAAATTCCTTATGATTATACAGTGAAAGTGAGAAATAGATTTAAGGGACTAGATCTGATAGATAGAGTGCCTGATGAACTATGGATGGAGGTTCGTGACATTGTACAGGAGACAGGGATCAAGACCATCCCCATGGAAAAGAAATGCAAAAAAGCAAAATGGCTGTCTGGGGAGGCTTTATAAATAGCTATGAAAAGAAGAGAAGTGAAAAGCAAAGGAGAAAAGGAAAGATATAAAGATCTGAATGCAGAGCTCCAAAGAATAGCAAGAAGAGATAAGAAAGTCTTACTCAGCGATCAATGCAAAGAAATAGAGGGAAAAAAACAGAATGAGAAAGACTAGAGATCTCTTCAAGAAAATTAGAGATACCAAGGGAAACTTTCATGCAAGGATGGGCTTGATAAAGGACAGAAATAGTATGGACCTAACAGAAGCAGAAGATATTAAGAAGAGGTGGCAAGGATACACAGACGAAGTAAACAAAAAAGAGCTTCATGACCCAGATAATCACGATGGTGTGATCACTCACCTAGAGCCAGACATCCTGGAATGTGAAGTCAAGTGGGCCTTAGAAAGTATCACTATGAACAAAGCTAGGGGAGGTGATGGAATTCCAGTTGAGCTATTTCAAATCCTGAAAGATCATGCTGTGAAAGTGCTGCACTCAATATACCAGCAAATTTGGATAACTCAGCAGTGGCCACAGAACCAGAAAAGGTCAGTTTTCATTCCAATCCCAAAGAAAGGCAATCCCAAAGAGTGCTCATACTACTGCACAATTGCACTCATCTCACACGCTAGTAAAGCAATGCTCAAAATTCTCCAAGCCAGGCTTCAGCAATACATGAACCATTAACTTTCAGATGTTCAAGCTGGTTTTAGAAAAGGCAGAGGAACCAGAGATCAAATTACCAAAATCCTCTGGATCATGGAAAAAGCAAGAGAGTTCCAGAAAACATCTATTTCTGCTTTATTGACTATGCCAAAGCCGTATACTGTGTGGATCACAATAAACTGTGGAAAATTCTGAAAAAGATGGGAATACCAGACCACCTGACTGGCCTCTTGAGAAACCCATATGCAGGTCAGGAAGCAACAGTTAGAACTGGACATGGAACAACAGACTGGTTCCAAATAGGAAAAGGAGTACATCAAGGCTGTATATTGTCACCCTGCTTATTTAACTTATATGCAGAGTACATCATAAGAAACCCTGGGCTGGAAGAAACACAAGCTGGAATTAAGATTGCCGGGAGAAATATCATTAACCTCAAATATGCAGATGACACCACCCTTATGGCAGAAAGTGAAGAGGAACTAAAAAGCCTCTTGATAAAAGTGAAAGAGGAGAGTGAAAAAGTTGACTTAAAGCTCAATATTCGGAAAATGAAGATCATGGCATCTGGTCCCATCACTTCATGGGAAATAGATGGGGAAACAGTGGAAACAGTGTCAGACTTTATTTTTTTGGGCTCCAAAATCACTGCAGATGGTGACTGCAGCCATGAAATTAAAAGACACTCCTTGGAAGAAAAGTTATGACCAACCTAGATAGCATTTTGAAAAGCAGAGGCATTACTTTGCCAACAAAGGTCCATCTAGTCAAGGCTATGGTTTTTCCTGTTGTCATGTATGGATGTGAGAGTTGGACTGTGAAGAAAGCTGAGTGCGAAAGAACTGATTGATGCTTTTGAACTGTGGTGTTGGAGAAGACTCTTGAGAGTCCCTTGGACTGCAAGGAGATCCAACCAGTCCATTCTGAAGGAGATCAGCCCTGGGATTTTTTGGAAGGAATGATGTTAAAGCTGAAACTCCAGTACTTTGGCCACCTCATGCGAAGAGTTGACTCATTGGAAAAGACTGATTCTGGGAGGGATTGGGGGCAGGAGGAGAAGGGGATGACAGAGGATGAGATGGCTGGATGACATCACTGACTCGATGGATGTGAGTCTGAATGAACTCCTGGAGTTGGTTACAGAAAGGGTGGCCTAGCATGCTGCAATTCATGGGTTTGCAAAGAGTTGGACATGCCTGAGTGACTGAACTGACTGAACTGAACTATGACCCAGCAATCCCACTGCTTGGCATACACACCAAAGATACCAGAATTGAAAGAGACACGTGTACCCCAATGTTCATCTCAGCACTGTTTATAATAGCCAGGACATGGAAGCAACCGAGATGTCCATCAGAAGATGAATGGATAAGAAAGCAGTGGTACATATACACAATGGAGTATTACACAGCCATTAAAAAGAATACATTTTAATCAGTTCTAATGAGGTGGATGAAACTGGAGCCTATTATACAGAGTGAAGTAAGCCAGAAAGAAAAACACCAATATAGTATACTAATGCATATATATGAAATTTTAAAAGATGGTAACAATAACCCTGTATGCAAGACAGCAAAAGAGACACAGATGTATAGAACAGTCTTTTGGACTCTGTGGGAGAGAGAGAGGATGGGATTATTTGGGGTAATTGCATGGAAACATGTATAATACCATCTAAGAAATGAATCACCAGTCTAGGTTCAATACAGGATGCTTGGGGCTCGTGTACTGGGATGACCTGGAGGGATAGTATAGGGAGAGAGGTTCGAGGGGGGTTCAGGATGGGGAACATGTGTACACCCGTGGCAGATTCGTGTTGATGTGTGGCAGAACCAATACAATATTGTAAAGTAGTTAGCCTCCAATTAAAATAAATAAATTTAAATTAAAAAATAAGTAAATAAATTCATGGCAGCAGACACCATCTGCAGTGATTTGAGTCCAAGAAAATAATGTCTGTCACTGTTTCCATTGTTTCTCCATTTATTTGCTATGAAGTGATGGGACCAGATACCTATATCTTCATTTTTTAAATGTTGAGTTTTAAGCCAGCTTCTTTGTTACATTTGTTTTTTAAATGTTGAGTTTTAAGCCAGCTTCTTCTTTGTTACATTCACTAGTTTGGGGTATTTTTGGATTCCACATTTAAATGATATTACACAGTATTTGTCATTTTCGTTCTCTAATTTGACTTATTTTACTAAGGAAAATTCCTCTCAAGTCCATCCATATTGTTTAAAATAGCACATTTTCATTCTTTTTTTTTGTGGCTGAGTAATATCCCATTGTATGTGTGTGCACGTGTCTGTGTATACAACACTGGTTCTGTATCCATTTATCTGTTGATGAGCAATTGGTTTGCTTCCATATTTTGGCTAGTATCTTTAATAGTAGAATTTTGCCTTTCCTACAAATTCTTACTTATTTTCTCTTTAGAGAAGATCGTTTAACATTTCTTTCAGGGTTGGTTTAGTATTGATGAACTCTTATGATCTTTGCTTGTCTGAGAATTTCTTTATCTCCCTTTCAATTCTGAATGACAATCTTAATGGATAGATATTCCAGTTTGTAAGTAATTCTCTTTCAACACTTTAAATATCAGTAGATCATGCCCTCCCTTCTGGCCTGCAAAGTTTCTGTACAAAAATCAGCAGATAGCCTTAAGCGAGTTCCCTTTTATGTAATTCTGTGTTGTCTCTTGCTGCCTTTAGAATCCTCTCTTGATTTCTAACCTCTGCCATTTTAATTATACTGTATCTTAGTATGGTTTTGTTTTGGTTCATCTTGTTTGGTGCTTTGTGTTCATGGATGTGTTTCCTTCTGGTTTGGGAAGTTTTCAGCCATAATTTCATCAAATATATTTTACCCTCTTCTCTCTCTTTTGTCCTTCTAGATTCCGATAATATGAATGCTGATATGCTGAATGTTATCCATAGGTCTCTTAAACTGATCTCATTTTTTTTATTTAAATTTATTTATTTTAATTAGAGGCTAGTTACTTTACAATATTGTATTGGTTTTGCCATACATCAACATGAATCCACCACGGGTGTACACGTGTTCCTTTTTGGGTTTTCTTTTAGCTGTTCTGGTTGAGTGGTTTCCATTATTATGCATTCTTGTGTATTATCCTGTCTGCTGTTTATTCTTGTGTGTTTTTCATATCAGTTACCCTCTTCTTCAGTTCTGTCTGGTTGTTTTTTATATTTTCTAGTTCCTTATTAGAATTTTCCCTGTGTTTATCTATTTTTCTGTAGTTAGCATTATTATAACTAATTCTTCAGACTCTTTACCTAGTACATTATTTATCTCTGCTTTTGGGTTGCTGTGTCAGAGGTTTTCTCTTAGTCTTTCAATGGAGACCAGTCCTTCTGTCTTCCCATTTGTCTCTGCCTTTCTGATTTTAAGTGAATCAATTATATATTATAGTCTTGAAGGGGTGTTCTTGTGAAGGAGCAATCCTGTACACTCTGTGGTACCCAGAGAGGGGGGGCTGGATTTGATAGATCACAAGTCACATCTTTCCTCAGGTGTGCCAGCAGCTATTGCCTTAGTAGCAGATTGGTGGTGCCAGGGCTGGAGCCAGATGTGAGGTACAGACTTCCTCTATTCTCAGTGGCCTTTTCAGGCTCTATTGGGGACAGGGTGGGGTCCTAAGTTTCTGGAGCAGAGGCCCTGATTGTCAGACTAGAGCTGGCTGTGTTCCCTCTAAGCATGTGCCCTCCTTTCTCCCAGCACTGCAACCCTTGCTGCAGAGGGACAAGAGGGGCCTGTGCATAGGGAAAAGAGGAGACAGTCTATAGGCTGGCTGCTGACAGAGGTCCAGGCTACCTCCAATGTGCCACCTGTGCTAGCACTAGCAGTAGCTTCTCCCACCCTGCTTAAACATAACTTCTGATCTGAGACCCCTTGGTCCCTCCAAGCTGATCACTTCCCCCAGCCTCTGTTGTCCCTGCCCTGATGAAGAGGGGTGATATTGGGTAGGTGAAGCCTGCATGGTCGCTGGGCATGTACTGGGTCATCTGCTGTGGCAGTCTGGCCTCCATCAGAGATCAGGACTTCTCCCAATGGGCTGCCTGTGTAAGTGCCCTCCATGATCATGGCCCCAGCTGTCCCATCGAGATGCCACCCTAGGCCATATGCACCTCTGCTTTCCACATCCCAGCTCTCTGCCTCGTCATGGTAGCCCCTGCTCCGGTGCAGAGCATCCATATGAAGTAAGCAGGGCGTGTGTAGGGGTGGGTAGTTGTGGCGAAGACAGGAAGCCCTAAGTGCGGTCTAAATCTGTCCTGTCCACCGTGCCTTGGGAGTAAGCCCCTGAGCATGTGATCTTCAAGGGGGGAGTCCAGGCTTCCCACAGCCTTCCTGTTAGTCTACGTGGCCCTGCAGCCAGCTAAGGGTGCTTGTCTTCCCTGTGTCAGACCCCAGGCCTGGTGTGCCCAATATATAGCTTGAACCACTCACACCCAGGGTAGATCTCCACCTGTGTAACCTCCCTTATATTCTGAGTCCTCTTCCAGGGGCACAGGTCAGGACTTGAATGTTCCTTTTCCCTTCCTACACTATTCCTTGTGGATCTTTCTTAAAGTCTTGATTCAGGAATCTTTCTGCAATTTTCCAGTTAATTTTTTGAGATAATTGTTCCATGTATTGATATATTATCTTCTCATTAGAATATATTTGATTTACCATGCTGTGTTAGTTTCAGGTGTACAGCAAAGTATTCAGCTTTACATATACATGTATATTGGCTTCCCATGTGGCTCAGTTGGTAAAGAATCTGCCTGCAATGCAGGAGATGCTGGTTCCATCCCTGGGTCGGGAAGATCCCCTTAGGAGGCCATGAAAACCCACTCCAGTATTCTTGCCTGGTGAATCCATAGACAGAGGAGCCTAGTGGGCTACAGTCCATAGGGTAGCAAAGAATCAGACGTGACTGAAAGGACTGAGCTTGCACATGCACACATACATATACCTATTCCTTTACAAATTATTTTCCCATATATGTTGTTACAGAATGTTGAACAGAGTTCCCTGTGGTTTTGTAGTAGGTTCTTGTTGGTTATCTATTTTAAATATAGTGGTGTGTATATGTTAATCCCCAACTCCTAATTTATCTCTCCCCCACAACTTCCTCTTTGGTAGCCATAAGTTTGGCTTCTATATAGATGTGTTTTTGATGTGTTCTTTGGGGGAGGCAGCTTTTTAATGTGATGTAGTCCTAGTTTTCTATTTTTTCTTTTGTTGCCTATGCTTTTGGTGTCTCATACAATAAATCATTTCTTAGACCAATGTTATAAATCTTCTCCAGTATGTTTCCTTCTAGTAGTTTTATAGTTTCAGATCTTACATTTAAATCTTTAATCAGCTCTGAGTTTAGTTTTATATGGTATAAGTTAAGGGTCTAATTTCATTCTTTTCCATTCAGGTATCCAGTTTGCCCACTGCAATTAACTGAGGAGATGGCAAGGTGAAATTTAATCATGATCATCTCAAGGCAGAAATGGGTGATAAGCCAGTAGGAAAGGCACTGGTGTGAGGGACCTGACCAGGAGCATGTAAAGTTTGGGGACTCCCACTTGATTCCTGCTTATACATGGTATGGTCCTGGGCAGATGTGTTCTGACTCTTAGAACATAAACTTGCTCTTGACCTCTGCCAAGCAAGATAAGCCTCTGGGCCAGCAGTATTGTGCTCTTATCATGAGTCCATGGGCAATGCTTTGGCTTTTGCCTTTGGTGTCATGCAAAGTGGTGTTAATACAAGGACATGGTGTCCCTCTTGACCAGTGATAAAAGAAGCTTCTCATTTAAATTCCTTTGACTTCTGACACAGTCTCTGGTTTATGGATTTTATTATATTTTCAAACAGATTCTTAGACATACTTGGCAGAAGAGAGTGATTCTCTCCCTTACAGTCTTAGATAATTCAACCTCTGATAACATTTTATATCACCAAAATGTTTATTTCTAATCAATTTACTTCTCTGGCATATGTTTCTGATAAGATACATACTCAAAAAGTATCATAAAAGCTTCATGTAATAAACAGTAAGTGATTAGAGAACATGAAGAAATTAATACTCAAGAGAATCATTTAGAAATTTTCTTTGGGAGATGATCATTAGGCTGGCCTTAGATGGTTGCTAGTTTCTGAGTCACAGAAGATAGGACGGCCACAAGCAAAGAGGAATGCAAGAGGTCTTAGAGAAATCATTGTATTAGTCAATAGAGGTTGTTATGGACACAGCTAGAGAGGTCAGTTGGAATCTATTCATAGGGAACTTGTAAAAGTGGAAGTCAAAGAGTTTGTTCTATGTGCTAATGAGTGAAAAAAAAAACTCTCTCAAAATCCAAAACAGCTTTTGCAATAGGACTTGACATGTCTGAGTCACAATATACATTCCTTTTCAAGGGGAACTACAGGTGTCTGATATTGATTTTTTACTGTTGTCCTACTTGGATATATCCTTTCTCAACTCATGACTTATTATTTATGATTTTCTCTTTTAACCCTAAGTGTATGTGAATCCTTTTTACACTCAATGCATCCTCACTTCTTTCTGGAAGGTGGCAGTATACCCAAGCATATTTAAATATATATCAGGGCTACTTTGGAGATACAAAGCCCTCTAACATCAGCTTTTGGTCCACCTCAGGGCTTCCCTGCTAGCTCAGCACGCATATTTAAATATATATATCAGAACTACACTGTAGAAAAAAAGCCCTCTAACATCAGCTTTTGGTCCACCTCAGGGCTTCCTTGCTAGCTCAGTTGGGAAAGAATTCGCCTGCAATGATGGAGACCCCTGTTCAGTTCCTGGACTGGGGAGATCTTCTGGAGAAGGGATAGGCTACCTAATCCCATATTCTTGGTTTCCCTTGTGGCTTAGCTGGTAAAGAATCCACCTGCAATGTGGATGACCTGGGTTTGAAACCTGGGTTGGGAAGATCCTCTGGAGAAGGGAAAGGCTACCCACTCCAGTATTGTGGCCTGGAGAATTCCATGGGCTGTATAGTCTATGGGGTCACCAAGAGTCGGACAAGACTGAACAACTTTCACTTTCAGCTCTTCAGTCCTAGCAATCTGTTACCTTCCCCTATAACATCAAGCATTTCAGTAAGTCCTAAAGCAGGGCATTAAAATGTGATAGTATTAAATTGTGATAATATATACAGATCTGGAATCACAGCACTGACATATATGTAGATATAAGATCTCTCTGCCCATATCATCCTGATAGCTGCTTTAGATAATTAATTTTCTTCAGGCAAGCCATGATAGTGCTCCCACTTCCTTTGAAAGGACAGCACACCCAAGGTGTCTTTCATTCTTATTGATTTTAAACCACATTCAGTGGCTGACTTTGAATCATCAACTGGGTCTCTCAGGATTTAAAGTGCCAGAAAGATTTAGGAAGCTGCAGTCCAGATAAAAGATAACATATCATTGACTTAAAATCTGAACTGAACTCTTCATGCTGATGGTGAAACTCTGTGTTTTAGTTTTTTCTAAAATGTTTTCTGAAGACATATAGGATTCCTTTGCTCAGAGACTCTGCCTTATATATCTCCATATTTGATTGACTACTCCTTGAACCTTTTAAAACATTTCAAAATGAAAGTTAATACCAAATTAAATATTCCATGCTGCTGCTGCTAAGTCACTTCAGTCGTGTCCGACTCTGTGCGACCCTATAGACGGCAGCCCACCAGGCTCCCCTGTCCCTGGGATTCTCCAGGCAAGAACACTGGAGTGGGTTGCCATTTCCTTCTCCAATGCATGAAAGTGAAAAGTGAAAGTGAAGTCGCTCAGTTGTGTCCGACTCTTCACGCCCCCATGGACTGCAGCCCACCAGGCTCCTCCGTCCATGGGATTTTCCAGGCAAGAGTACTGGAATGGGGTGCCACTGCCTTAACTATGATAAACTTGTAGAACTTGGACTAACAAAAGACTTTATTGGGGAAGAATGTTTTATGACTGTAGTTATTTAGAAATGCTAGGGTATGGTGACAAATAAAAGACTAGGTTTTACTACATTGTATATTAATACTTGTATCAAATTCTGTGTATTCATTTCTCTGGCTGTCCAGTGGTTAGGACTCTGTGGTTTCACTAAAAGGGGCACGGTTTCAATCACTTTTCAGAGAGCTAAGATCCCACAACCTGCATAGTGCCCCCCCCCAAAAAAAAAATTATCTGCGGATAGTGATCCTATTTGTCACCTGCACGGGATTGGACCACACACACTGTCCTGCCTTTGGGAACACAATTCTCCCACCAATTTCTTTGCAAAAAAGTGGCCTAATCAATATTTGGTTTCTTCCCTCCAAACATTATTTTAGTCCTTGGTAGTGCTAGTTGTGGTTTTAGTTGTATCAGCATTTTGTGCCTTCTGAGCAACTTTAACTGACAGCATAGGTGAGTGATGCAACAAATCCCATTATGAGGTAGGTGGCCAGGAAGTGATTTCTGTCTGTCTTTCTCAGGGGGAGTTTCACATTCACCATCCCCATGTGAAACCCTCTTCCCATCTGGATTCTGGCAATCTAGACACTAATGGCATTTCACACAGCAAACAAAAGCAATAACACCACACCTCTTCTCTTTGACCCTGAGATCAATTGTTCAGCAGGGATTTCAATCTTCAGTGCATACTCCTGACCCAGTCCAGACCTCAACTATCTAAGTGTGGACCTGAGTGTCTGTTCCCCAATCTCTCGGGACCCCATATCCCTCCCTTCTCAGGTACGTACCTCTTATCTTCCTTCCCCACATTCCCATCAGAAAATTCACACACACACACACACACACACACACACACAAATATCATCTTTTCACCATTTGATGTTTATTTTAATCACAGCCATCAGTTTACTATGTTAGTGTGAGAGTCAGTCTTTTCCTGGTTGGCCATTTTTAAGAAAGCAGACCTCTGGAGACACAATTCTAAACTGTCTGACCTTTTCTATTCAGTTACTGGCTGCCCAGGTTGTACTTCTCCAGGGTCTCTTATTCTGGGACGGCTGAGCTTATCTTCTCTTTTGATTCTGCCTCCTTCTTTGATTCTGCCTCCTATTTTGGTATCTTTTTCTACTTTGATTCAGTTTCTTACATGCACAGGAACAGAAAAAACAGTTTGGCTTTCTTGTTTTCTTCACCTTCTTCGATTGGGTGGCATATGATTGGATTTTCTTTCTCATGGTTCCTTGTAGAGGTGTTCTGACCCTCATCGTCATATTTCGTGCCTGGAAAGACAAGACAAGGGTATTAGTTTTGAGGAAAGAGAATAAAAACTCAGTTGGAAGGGAGATTTCATGAAAAAGAGATGTGGGCTGATGAGGGCTTTTGTGCTAGGCAAGGGCAGTGTAGAGGTCTTGGGCTGCAAAATCAATGGAGAACATGGGGAGCTTAGTTGGAGTCATCTTACCTTCACACTGCCTCTGTATCTCCGTTGACAAAACGTCTTCTTTCTTCCTTTCACCCTTGAAGCAAACCGCATTGGAACTCTTCTTGACAGCCATGGCTTCTTAGTTACTTTAGTCATGATGATGACAAGAAATGGCCTAACCCAGAATCTCTGCCTCTGTCCTCCCTTATATATACCTTCTCAGGACAATGAGGAGCCACACCCTTCAATCTGATTGGTCAGCTAGGCACTACCCCAGCCAACAGTGGCTTGGAGGGCTTAGACATCACAATGCACCACTTTGCCCATCAACATGGGCTAGTGTATGCTGAGGGAGGTGATGATATAGCTTTCCCATCAAAGTACCACTTCTGATATCTCTGTCACTGATTCTCAGGAGGCAGAGTTCTCTGGTTGAACAAAAGGGGCTTTTCTTTAGCACTCTCTAAAGAGCATTCCCAAAGTGACTTGATGAATGTTCTTCATCACTCCATGTTCAATTTTGGAGGTTCACATGGCAAGGAGTGGATGTTTTAACCAAGTCATACTCCATGGCCTCTCTTATTCCATGTTTCATTCTCTCATCCTTCACCATTACTTAACATTTATATATATATATATATATATATATATATATCTTATCCTCTAAGCTAATGTGGCCATATTCAGTCTTAGTTTAGATGTGGATCATCTTATTTCTCCCCTATTATAATGGATAAAATGAAAAAGACAATTATAAATATTGGCAAAGATAGAGAACAACTGGTAACTGTACATATAAAATAGTACAATAAATATCAAATGGAATATAATCACTTTGGAAAATCTTTTTTTTTTAATTTATTTAAATGTTGAATAAGCCTTCACAGGATCCAGGCATTGCACTCTTAGCTCTTTATTCAAAGTCAGTGAAAACATATCTATACAAAGACTTGTAATAGGATTCATAGCAGCTTTATTTGTAGTCACCAAAAAACTGAAAACAGTGCAAACATTCATAAATAGGCATGCAGATGAACAAGGTATATCTATATAATGGAATATGGTGGAGATTGGTGGTTTAGTCTCTAAGTAGTGTCCAACTCTTGAGATCCCATGAACTGTAGCCCACCGGGTTCCTCTGTCCAGCCAAGAATACTGGAGTAGGTTGTCATTTCCTTCTCCAGGGGAGCTTCCCAACCCAGGGATCAAACCTATGCCTCCTGCATTGCAGGCGGATTCTTAACCAACTGAGCCACCAGGGAAGACCATATAATGGAATGCTATTCAATAATACAAAGTAGTGAAATCTAGTACCTGCCACAACATTGATGAATCTCAAAAACATGGTGAGTGAAATAAGCCAGATATAAAAGAGTGCATATTGTAAGATTCCATTTACATAAAACCTTAAGATGTAAACTAATGTATAGTAACAAATAGCAGATCTTTAGCTTCCCTGGGTTTCGGGAACAAAGAGGAGTGAGGAGCTTAATTATATCAATCATACCTCAATAGAATTGTTAATACATCCACAAGCAAGCAAGAAAAAACAAACAACAATACAGTACTGGAATGGAGAAAGAGGTGAAAGTCAGACTGAGTCCACTAGCTTTCATTTTCGCATATGCAAAGAATTACAGGGATATTAACACCCAGGGGCAGGGATGCGGAGGAAATCACTGCCCACTTTATTGATCTTCTTCAGCATCAAAGCAGATTTAAGTGGCTGGGGAATGCAGAGGCTGCAATAACAACAGACAAACATGCATTGAGGGAACCTACGAGTCTGCTTGCCACTTACAAAAGGAAAACGGATTGTGCTTCTCATCTGTTTCCAAACCTCACACTAATGCAGCTTACCATGGAGTCTAAGACTTGATGGACCTCAACTGAAAAGGCTGTCTGGTGCATGTATCCCAAGTTTTCATCCTCTGCAACAGAGGAGAAGATTGGGGTGGGGAGGATATTAAAGGGTAATGCATGCCAGTGGAGAATAGCACATCCAGTAGAGATTGGGACACCTGATGAAATTCATGGGGGTCTATGTCAGAAGCAACTTTTAAATAAGAGCTTCTTAGGTAAGGCAAAGGAATAAGCACAACATTTCTTTTGCATTTACCGGTTTAACTTTGGATAACCAAAGCCATCTGCTTATAGATGACTGTATAATTTATCATACAAGCTGGGATATCTTTTAAAGTGAAATTGGGGCTATTAATAATCACACCTGGATAAACAATAGTAAACTGGGATTGTGCTGGGCAAACAAGGACAAACAGTCAAACTACAAATAAGACAAGCCCTCCAGATCCATTATTTTGTGTTGCAGATAGGACTCAGCATTCTTCAAGTCACAGTTTGACAGATGGTCATAAAATGTCTGTGGGATTCTCCAGGAGTCCTCTAATAGCAGTCAGGATTGGAGAAGGTTGTTTCACTTAAATTATGGTGTTGGAAATACTCTACATGTCATTTGCATTGTATTCACATGCCATTGTTTGGACTACATATGGTCAGAGAGTGTAATGAAGATTTTGTGATGAGACCTTAGAGGCTAATGCCTTGAGGAAATGAAAGACTCTAGCTTATAGGAACTTGCATAATACCTTTGGTACAAAAAGTTAGAGAGTTAACCAGAGAAAAGAAATTGATACTGAAGTTCTGGGAAGAAATTTAGAGATGATCCTCTGGTAACAGGTCAAACTTTGATTTATTTAAGCACTCTGCTTTCTTCACTCAGTCCATTCTCTTCACAGCACTATGATGCAGGTAGTATTTACCCAATTCCATTAAGCAAAAGAAATGACAACTAGAGAGATAAAACATTTCATTCAGTTCACATAGCTAGTAGTGAGTCAAGCATAATTCTTTGACCTCAAGCTACATGTTTGTTCCACTAGGGCCATTCTGTATAGCCATTTACCAATAAGTTATATCATTTATCATAATATAGAGGCAAATCTGAGTATGGAACTGTCGGGAGAGTCATGAAACTGAATCTCTAGCAGTATCTGGAATGATTTAAATGTGCTCTTGCAAAGCCATAATAGAAGTAGACACTGGAACCACATGGTCTGTTGAGTTTGGGGCAATATTTCTCAAGTTTTAGTGTGGTTACAAATCACATGAGGATTGATAAGATGCAAATTCTGACTCAGTAGGTCTTGGGTAGGGCCTTGGATTTTTGCATTTCTAACAGACTCCCAAGTAATACTGATATTTCTGGTGCATGGACCACTCTGAATAACAAGATTATAAATATGAATTGATCTAGGTCATTATTGAATCTCATTTCAGGAAAGTTTAATGATGCCAGTGATAGAAAAACTCATTTGTGACCCTGTTTTGCTTTGCTTCTAAATGTGGACCCACTGATATTAGAGAAAACCTCCAAAATATCTGAGTTTTTTTTTTTTTTTAATGTGTCTGAAACCTGGCTGTTCATCATGCTTGGACTATATTGAGTTGGCCAGAAACTTTGTTTGGGTTTTTCCATAAGATCCATAAAAGCATGAATGAACTTTTCAGCCAATTAGTTCTAGGTGGTTTAAGCAATGTACAGTATTTAATATATTGCTCCTAAACAGATATACCTTTTCATTTTTCTTGTATTAATTCTTATGTCAAAGTATATGTTCTACTTTCTCTCATACTGTTCAGTATCAGCACTTATGTGAAAGGCACAGCTGACTACTATGTTCTCTGAATAGCCATGGTTCAATATAAATACTAAAGAAGACTATCTATTGACACTGTTAACACTGTATCTATTAACAGTGCTGCTAAAGTGCTGCACTCACTATGCTAGCCAATTTGGAAAACTCAGCAGTGGCCACAGAACTGGAAAATGTCAGCTTCATTCCAACCCCAAAGAAAGGCAATGCTAAAGAATGCTCAAACTACCACATAGTTGCACTCATTTCACATGCGAGAAAAGTAATACTCAAAATTCTTCAAGCTAGGTTTCAATGTGAATCAAGAACTTCTAGATGTTCAAGCTGGATTTAGAAAAGGCAGAGGAACCAGAGATCAAATTGCCAACATCCACTGGATCATAGAAAAAGCAAGAGAATTCCAGAAAAGCATCTATTTCTGCTTCATTGACTACACTAAAGCCTTTGACTGTGTGGATCCCAACAAACTGGAAAATTCTGAAAGAGATGGGAATACCAGACCACCCTACCTGCCTCCTGCAAAAGATGTATGCAGGTCAAGAAGCAACAGTTAGAACCAAACATGAAACAATTGACTGGTTCCAAACTGGGAAAAATGTATGTGAAGGCTGTATATTGTTACCTTGCTTATTTAACCTATATGCAGAGTACATCAATGCAAAATGCTGGGCTGGATGAATCACAAGCTGGAATCAAGATTGCTGGGAGAAATATCAATAACCTCAGATATGCAGATGACACCACCCTTACAGCAGAAAGCAAAGAGGAACTACAGAGCCTCTTGATGAGTGTGAAGGAAGAGAGTGAAAAAGTTGGCTTATAACTCGACATTCAGTAAATGAAGATCATGGCATCCGGTCCCATCACTTCATGTCAAATAGATGTGGAAACAATGGAAACAGTAACAGACTTTATTTTCTTGGGCTCCAAAAATCACTGTAGATGGTGACTGCAGCCATGAAATTAAAAGATGCTTACTCCTTGGAAGGAAAGTTATGACCAACCTAGACAGCATATTAAAAAGCAGAGACATCACTTTGCCAACAAAGGTCCATCTAGTCAAAGCTAAGGTTTTTCCAGTAGTCATGTATGGATGTGAGAGTTGGACCATAAAGAAAGCTGAGCATCAATGAATTGATGCTTTTGAACTATGGTGTTGGAGAAGACTCTTGAGAGTCCCTTGGATGGCAAGGAACTCAAACCAGTCCATCCTAAAGGAAATCAATCCTGAATATTCATTGGAAGGACTGATGCTGAGGCTAAGGCTCCAGTACTTTGGCTGCCTGGTGTGAAGAACTGACTCATTGGAAAAGACCCTGATGCTGGGAAAGATTGAAGGTGGGAGGAGAAGGGGACAACAGAGGATGAGATGGTTGGATGGCATCACAAACTCAAGGGACATGAGTTTGAACAAGACCTGGGTGATGATGAAGGACAGGGAAGCCTGGCATGCTGCAGTCCATGGGGTCGCAAAGAAATGGACATGACTGAGCAACTGAACAACAACAACAACAGCAATCCATTGACACATTTGGATCACTGAAGTTATCCAAGAGAAATTGACATTGGTCTATTCTATTGAGAGGATGGCTGACTTATTTCCTGAGTAACTCTCAACTATAATACACATTCAGAGGGATGTTCTTTCTTTTGAGATGATATTATTTACAACTGAATAGTGAAAGAATTAGAAAAATAAACTAGAGAGTATTCTGTCCTTTGATTTATTGAAGGCTCTTGGTGGCCTCGATAAGAATGACTGAAGTCTCTTTTAGATGATTAAGCATGCTTACAGCTGTAGAAGGAACTGACAAGCTACTGCAGTATTCTTGCTTAGAAAATTCCATGGACAGAGGAGTCTGGTGGGCTGCATGCAGTCCATGGAGTCACAAAGAGTCAGACACGACTGAGTCTGAGTGCATACTTACACCATTCTTTAAGGACAGTCTCTGAGGAAGATCACCAAGAAAAGGATAGAAATTCTAAATCAGGAGTAAAACAAATGGCATTTTGGAGAGTATAGACAACAATGGAAGAATTTGGAGAAATGAACTTTGTTTACAGAGAGAAAAGAGATGGAATGAATATATAATTACTGGAAAGCCTCTTCCTTCTCTTCTAATGATAATAAGAGCAATATCACCCAAACTCAGTCTCAGGGCAAGCAGTAAGGACATGATCTGATGATCTGACCTCCCAGTTTCCCACAAATTCCTTCATTACTTCGAAAGGATCTTGAAAATGTCTTGAGTCATTCTGAAAGTCTTTCCAATTGTGGTCTGAATGACCAATATTAGGAACTACTTTTTTAAACTTTAACCTCTTAAAGGAAACAAAGAATATTCTAATAAATTGACATTTTTTGTGTCATTTATCGAATACTTCTTCCTTTGTAAGCATCATACTACTCAAAAGGCAACATTCAGAAATATAGCCACCCTTGTCTGCAATGACTTTCCTATGATTCCAATAAATGTCATTGATGCTTTCCTTAAAACATTCCCCCCTGCTCCCCAGATCTTGAAATATTTACTCACTGATAACACATGTGTTTCACTTGAATGAGATGTGCTGGTCCCTCAAAGGCTTTTCAAAAATAAATAGTGTGCAAATTGATCCATGAAATTATGGGGAAATTCTGTTACTTTTTAAAAGTGTTTTCATCTATATTTCTGATGGATCTTCAATTGTCAGAAGGCTCTTCAATGGCTCCCTGTTAGTCATGTGTGGTAAAGGACATGTAAATAGCCACAAGGGCAAGTATAACAGAGAATCTAAAGGTCTTTTATTAAGTCAATCTTGGTGGTTTGTTCAAATTTTACTACATTATTTTGCTTTTGGGTAACACTTTCCTGTATTTCAGTTGAAAAAACAAAATCAATAATGTCAGCCCACTAAATCTTGCAAAATCCGTAAGGAAACAGTCTCAATAGAGAAGGGCTTTCTGAGTTCTTCCTCTCCCCTCCTACTATTCACTTTTCAGCTACTTTTCTAAAAGTGTCTTTGAAATCACATATCCTTTCAGTTAGTGCTAGAAGAAGAGGGCTTTCTGACTGTGAAGCCAGCTCCTCTTAGCAACAGATGACACACACACCCGGAATAGCTACAAGCTCTGTGTTCTCTGTGCTCTCTGTGTGTCTCTTGTGTGATCCGTGACAATTTGCTTAGTTTTTCCTCACCTGCTTCCTAGCTAGTAATTACCCAGAGACAGAATCTTTGTGTAACCCTGACTTACAGCTATTAGAATAGGTCATAATTGTACCCAGTGTAATTGGTTTCAGTGGCAGAGCCCCTTAACCTGGCACAGCAGTTCTTAAAGCAGCCTGTAGTCTAGCTCATTAAATTTTATCTTCAGTAATAAGGGAAGTTATGACCTTTGCCATTTCTGTCTTAATGTATTTATGCAGACATGTCACCTAGGATATCAAAACATACAGTGTCATTGAAATGCAGAGGCAGGCCAACCTTGTATACTCAGAGACGCTAAAATTGAGTTTCAAATGGGATGCAGATGAAGGACATGACCTACACCTAAAGAGGGGCCTGAGAGGTCTGGTGCCGGGGAAAAACTTTCTGTTGGGAGAATTACTCTCATGCCCAGGCACCCTCCCTTTCCAATCACACAGACACTTCCTGGCTGTGAAGATTCCTCAATGCATATGTGTTACCACAGTGTTATGATTGGAAGAGCTGGGCCAGTGAATTTATCTGTTTTCTCAACATAGCCTAGTATGTCCCTTTGACAGTTGCCTGAGAAGTACTGTGGCTTGAAAATTGGACTGGGTTCTCATCTCAGGTTGGGTCTGAATCTGCCAGGTAAATCTGAGCAAGGTGTTTATATACTCTGGGCCCTGTTTACCCACTGATATAATAAGATTATTAGCTTTGCTGCTATCTGAGATCTTTTTGGGCTTCCCTGGTGGCTCATATGGCAAAGAATCAACTTCAATACAGGAAATTCAGGCTTGATCCCTAGAATGGGAAGATCCCCTGGAGGACTGGATGGCTACCCACCCCAGTATTTTGATGGATAATTCCATGGACAGAGGAGCCTGGTGGGCTACCATCCATGGGGTCCCAAGGAGTCAGACAGACTGAGTTACTAACAATTTCATTTTTTTTCCAAGATCTTTTTAAAGTTAAGATTTCAAAACACTCAAATACGTGTCATGATTTATTTTTTTAAGTATCTGAAGAAAACTAAATTGCCTCTCATCAATTCTCCTTTTCATTCAGAGACAGGACTAATTAATAAATGGCTACCTTACTTGATCTATGTCCAATAAAGGCAACACAAGAAAATTTTAAGAAAAACAATAATAAGCTTTCTCTGTTGAGCACTTCAGAATATGCTGATGCTACTGCTGCTAAGTCGCTTCAGTCGTGTCCGACTCTGTGCGACCCCATAGATGGCAGCCCACCAGACTCCCCCGTCCCTGGGTTCTCCAGGCAAGAACACTGGAGTGGGTTGCCATTTCTTTCTCCAATGAATGAAAGTGAAAAGTGAAAGTGAAGTCGCTCTATCATGCCCGACTCTTAGCAACCTCATGGACTGCAGCCTTCCAGGCTCCTCTGTCCATGGGATTTTCCAGGCAAGAGTACTAGAATATGCTAGAACATCAGAAAATTTTTCACTAGATAACTTAATTTCATGTGTGTGATGGTTAGCTTTCTGTGTCAATCTGGCTAGCCAAAATACCCAGTTATTCAAACACTAATCTAGATGTTACTGTGAAGGCATTTTATAGATGTGCTTAACATCTACAATCAATTTCAAATAAAGGAGATTACCCTTGATTGTGTGAGCCTCATCCAATCAATTTAAAAGCCTTAAGAGCAAAACTGAGGTTCCCTGAGGAAGAAGAAACTCTGTTTGTGAACAGTGTCTCAGCTCCAATCCAAGAGTTTCTAGCCCATTTGCCTGTCCTATACATTTATGACTTGCATAACCAGATGCCACAGATGCACAAAAGCCAATTACTTGAGATGTCTGTGTGTATGTGTCAGTTCAGTTCAGTTTAGTTCAGTCGCTCAGTCATGTCTGACTCTTTGCGACCCCATGGACTGCAGCACGCCAGGCCTCCTTGTCCATCACCAACTCCTGGAGCTTACCAAAACTCATGTCCAATTGAGTTGGTGATGCCATCCAACCATCTCATCCTCTGTCATCCCCTTCTCCTCTCACATTCAATCTTTCCAAGCATCAGGGTCTTTTCAAATGAGAAGTGTGTATGTGCATACACACTGTTGTGGCTTGAATTGTGTCACCATCCCCCCCCCCACCCAAGATATATTGTGTGCTCAGTCGCTCAGTGGTGTTTGACTTTGTGACCTTATGGACCAAAGCCCATCAGGCTCCTCTGTTCCTGTGATTCTCCAGCAAGAATGTTGGAGTGGGTTGCCATATCCTCCTCCAGGGGATCTCCACAACCCAGGGGACAAACCACGTCTCTTGCATCTCCTGACTTGCAGGTGGATTATTTACCACGAGCACCACCTGGGAAGCCAAAATCTATGCTGAGGTAGGTCGTAACCTCCAATCCTAGAATCTGTGAATGTGCAGTTATTTGGAAATGGAATCTATGCTGATATAATCAAATTAAGATGAGGTGATATTGGATTCATACAGGAAGTCAAAAGATACCTGGAGTAACAGAAAAGTTTAGCCTTGGAGTACAAAATAAAGCAGGGTAAAGGCTAACAGAGTTTTGCCAAGAGAATGCACTGGTCATAGCATACAAACCATTCCAACAACACATGAGACAACTATACCAAAAATTTAGAGAAGAGCTAACACCTATCCTACTCAAACTCTTCCAGAAAATTGCAGAGGAAGGTAAACTTCCAAACTCATTCTATGAGGCCACCATCACCCTAATACCAAAACCTGACAAAGATGCCACAAAAAAAGAAAACTACAGGCCAATATCACTGATGAACACAGATGCAAAAATCCTTAACAAAATTCTAGCCATCAGAATCCAAAAACACATTAAAAAGATCATACACCATGACCAAGTGGGCTTTATCCCAGGGATGCAAGGATTCTTCAATATCCACAAATCAATCAATGTAATACACCACATTAACAAATTGAAAAATAAAAACCATATGATTATCTCAATAGATGCAGAGAAAGCCTTTGACAAAATTCAACATCCATTTATGATAAGAACTCTCCAGAAAGCAGGAATAGAAGGAACATACCTCAACATAATAAAAGCTATATATGACAAACCCACAGCAAACATTATCCTCAATGGTGAAAAATTGAAACATTTCCCCTAAAGTCAGGAACAAGACAAGGGTGCCCACTTTCACCATTACTATTCAACATAGTTTTGGAAGTTTTGGCCACAGCAATCAGAGCAGAAAAAGAAATAAAAGGAATCCAAATTGGAAAAGAAGAAGTAAAACTCTCACTATTTGCAGATGACATAAGCCTCTACATAGAAAACCCTAAAGACTCCACCAGAAAATTACTAGGACTAATCAATGACTATAGTAAAGTTGCAGGATATAAAATCAACACACAGAAATCCATTGCATTCCTATACACTAATAATGAGAAAACAGAAATTAAGGAAACAATTCCATTCACCATTGCAACGGAAAGAATAAAATACTTAGGAATATATCTACCTAGAGAAACTAAAGACCTATATATAGAAAACTATAAAACGCTGGTGAAAGAAATCAAAGAGGACACTAATAGATGGAGAAATATACCATGCTCATGGATTGGAAGAATCAATATAGTGAAAATGAGTATACTACCCAAAGCAACTTATAGATTCAATGCAATCCCCATCAAGCTACCAATGGTATTCTTCACAGAGCTAGAACAAATAATTTCACAATTTGTATGGAAATACAAATAACCTCGAATAGCCAAAGCTATCTTGAGAAAGAAGAATGGAACTGGAGGAATCAACCTACCTGACTTCAGGCTCTATTACAAAGCCACAGTTATCAAGACAGTATGGTACTGGCACAAAGACAGAAATATTGATCAATGGAACAAAATAGAAAGCCCAGAGATAAATCCATGCACATATGGACACCTTATCTTTGACAAAGGAGGCAAGAATATACAATGGATTAAAGACAATCTCTTTAACAAGTGGTGCTGGGAAAACTGGTCAACCACTTGTAAAAGAATGAAACTAGAACACTTTCTAACACCATACACAAAAATAAACTCAAAATGGATTAAAGATCTCAATGTAAGACCAGAAACTATAAAACTCCTAGAGGAGAACATAGGCAAAACACTCTCTGACATACATCACAGCAGGATTCTCTATGACCCACCTCCCAGAATATTGTAAGTAAAAGCAAAAATAAACAAATGGGACCTAATTAACCTTAAAAGCTTCTGCACAACAAAGGAAACTATTAGCAAGGTGAAAAGGCAGCCTTCAGAATGGGAGAAAATAATAGCAAATGAAGCAACTGACAAACAACTAATCTCAAAAATATACAAGCAACTCCTACAGCTCAACTCCAGAAAAATAAATGACCCAATTGAAAAATGGGCCAAAGAACTAAATAGACATTTCTCCAAAGAAGACATACAGATGGCTAACAAACACATGAAAAGATGCTCAACATCACTCATTATCAGAGAAATGCAAATCAAAACCACTATGAGGTACTATTTCACGCCAGTCAGAATGGCTGTGATCCAAAAGTCTACAAGCAACAAATGCTGGAGAGGGTATGGAGAAAAGGGAACTCTTTTACACTGTTGGTGGGAATGCAAACTAGTACAGCCACTATGGAGAACAGTGTGGAGATTCCTTAAAAAACTGGAAATAGAACTGCCTTATGATCCAGCAATCCCACTGCTGGGCATACACACTGAGGAAACCAGAGGGAAAGAGACACATGTACCCCAATGTTCATCACAGCACTGTTTATAATAGCCAGGACATGGAAGCAACCTAGATGCCCATCAGCAGATGAATGGATAAGAAAGCTGTGGTACATATACACAATGGAGTATTACTCAGCCATTAAAAAGAATACATTTGAATCAGTTCTAATGAGATGGATGAAACTGGAACCTATTATACAGAGTGAAGTAAGCCAGAAAGAAAAACACCAATAATAGTATACTAACGCATATATATGGAATTTAGAAAGACGGTAACAATAACCCTGTGTACGAGACAGCAAAAGAGACACTGATGTATAGATCAGTCTTATGGACTCTGTGGGAGAGGGAGAGGGTAAGGAGATTTGGGAGAATGGCATTGAGACATGTATAATATCATGTATGAAACGAGTCACCAGTCCAGGTTTGATGCATGATACTGGATTCTTGGGGCTGGTGCACTGGGACGACCCAGAGGGAGGGTATGGGGAGGGAGGAGGGAGGAGGGTTCAGGATGGGGAACACAGGTATACCTGTGGTGGATTCATTTCGATATTTGGCAAAACTAATACAGTATTGTATAGTTTAAAAATAAAATAAAATTTAAAAAAAAAATCAGACTTTAATTGAAGAAAGTAGGGGAAAATATTAAGCCATTTAGGTATAACTTAAATCAAATCCCTTAGTGGCAAATAGATTCAAGGGATTAGATCTGATAGACAGAGTGCCTGAAGAACTATGGAAAGAGGTTCATGACATTGTATAGGAAGTAGTGACCAAAACCGTCTGCAAGAAAAAGAAATGAGAAATGGCAAATGGTTGTCTGAGGAATCCTTAGAAATAGCTGAGCAAAGAAGAGGAGTGAAAGGTCAGGGAGAAAAGGAGAGATATACTCATCTGGATGCAGAGTTCCAAAGAATAACAAGGATAGAAAAGAAAGCCTTCCTCAGTGATCAATGCAAACAAATAGGGGAAAACAATAGAATGGAAAAGACTAGAGATCTCTTCAAGAAAATTAGAGATACAAAGGGAACATTTCATGCAGAGATGGGCATAATAAAAGACGGAAATGGTATGAACCTAACAGAAGCAGAAGATATTAAGAAGATGTGGCAAGAATACACCAAGCAACTATACAAAAAAGATATTAATGATACAGATAACTATGATGGTGTAGTCACTCACCTAGAGCCAGATATCATGGAGTCCCAAGTCAAATGGGCCTTAGGAAGCATCACTACAATCAAAGCTAGTGGAGGTGATGGAATTCTGGCTGAGCTATTTAAAACCCTAGAAGATGATGTCATTAAGGTGCTGTACTCAATATGCCAGCAAATTTGAAAAGCTCAGCCATGGCCACAGGACTGGAAAAGGTTAATTTTCATCTCAATCCCAAAGAAAGGCAGTGCTAAAGAATGTTCAAACTACCACACAATTGCACTCATTTCACATGCTAGCAAGATACTGCTCAAAATCCTTCAAGCTAGGCTTCAATAGTATGTGAAACGAGAACTTTCAGATGTACAAGCTGGATTTAGAAAAGGCAGAGGAACCAGAGATAAAATCGGCGACATCCATTGGATCATAGAAAAAGCAAGAGAATTTCAGAAAAATATCTACTTCTGCTTCATTGCCTAGGCTAAAGCCTTTGACTGTGTGGATCACAACAAACTGTGGAAAATTCTTAAAGAGATGGGAATAGCAGACCACCCTACCTGCCTCCTGCAAAACCTGTATACAGGTCAAAAAACAACAGTTAGAACCAGACATGGAACGGTGGACTGGTGCCAAATTGGGGAAAAGAGTACGTCAAGGCTGTATATTGTTACCCTGCTTATTTAACTTATATGCAGGGTACATCAATCTGAAATGCTGGGCTGGATCAAGCACAAGCTGGAATCAAGTTTGTCAGGACAAATATTGATAACCTCAGATATGCAGATGACACCACCCTTATGGCATAAAGCAAAGAGGAACTAAAGAGCCTCTTGATTAAAGTGAATGAGGACAGTGAAAAAGTTGGCTTAAAACTCAACACTCAGAAAACTAAGATCGTGGCATCCGGTCCCATCACTTTATGGCAAATAGATGTGGAAATAATGGAAACAGTGACAACTTTATTTTCTTGAGCTCCAAAATCACTGCAGATGGTGGCTGCAGTCATGAAATTAAAAGACTCTTGCTCCTTGGAAGAAAAGCTATGGCCAACCTAGACAGCATACTAAAAAGCAGAAACATTCCTTTCCAACAAATGTCCATCTAGTCAAAACTATTAGTTTTCCACTAGCCATGTATGAATGTGAGAATTGGACTACAAAGAAGGCTGAACACCAAATAATGGATGCTTTTGAATTGTGGTGTTGGAGAAGACTCTTGAGAGTCCCTTGAACTGAAAGGAGATCAAACAAGTCCATCCTAAAGGAAATCAATCCTGAATATTCACTGGAAGGACTGATGCTGAGGCTGAAGCTCCAATACTTTGGCCACTTGATGCAAGGAGCTGACCCACTGGAAAAGACCCTGATGCTGGGAAAGACTGAAGGCAGGAGAAGGGGACAACAGATGAGATGGCTGGTTGGCATTCAGATTCAACATGAGGACATGAGGTTGAGCAAGGTCCAGAAGATGGTGAAGGACAGGAAAGCCCAGTGTGCTGCAACTCATGGGGTCACAAAGAGTTGGACAGGACTGAGTGACTGAACAACAACAATACTGGGTTTGGGTTGGTCCTAAATCTGATGTCCAA
The DNA here is from genome assembly GCF_055505025.1 of Bos grunniens. Classification (NCBI taxonomy): domain Eukaryota; kingdom Metazoa; phylum Chordata; class Mammalia; order Artiodactyla; family Bovidae; genus Bos; species Bos grunniens. The sequence continues at coordinate 115,879,629 of NC_141194.1, read as the reverse complement.
TGTCCCTAGGAGGAGAGGAAGATTTGAAGACACAGAAGAGACACAGGACAGAAAGCCAGGGAAAACTACGAATGGTCAGCAACCACTAAAAGCTAGAAGAAGCATGGAAGGATTCTTTTCTAAAGCCTTCAGAGAGAACATGGCCCTGTTGACACCTTGATTTTGAACTTCTATCCTCCAGAAGTGTGAAAAAATAAAATTTTTCTTTTTTAAGCATACTACCATCCATTTATTGGTAATTTTTTATAACAGCCCTCTGAAATGAATACACCTACTTAACTATTAGTTCTGTTTCTTTGATAGAACGCTGATTCATTCAACATTCTTCTGGTGAAAATGCATTTTTTGTAAATGTAATTGTAGGATTTCTTTCTCAGGCTAACCCCATAACTTGGAGAAGGAAATGGCAACCCACTCCAGTACTCTCGTCTGGAAAATCCCATGGACGGAGGAGCCTGGTAGGCTACAGTCCATGGGGTCTCGAAGAGTCAGACACGACTGGGTGACTTCACTTTCACTTTTCACTCTCATGCATTGGAGAAGGGACTAGGAACACGCTCCAGTATTCTTGCCTGGAGAATCGCAGGGACAGAGGAGCATGGTGGGCTGCTGTCTATGGGGTCACACAGGGTCAGACACGACTGAAGCAACTTAGCAGCAGCAGCAGCAACCCCGTAACTACTTTCCCACAAATAGACCAACTTCTGAGACATGTTTGGAGGAAAGAACAGTTATGGACACATAAATGTGGGAAACACTTGAAACCATGTAACTTTGGCTTCTTTTTGTATTTTAAGTCTACTCAAAGTCTTTAGTATGATAATATATGTCAAGTGTCTGTCTCTAAGAGGGATGTATAGAAAGAACTATGTTCCGAAATTGTATAATCTTGGAAATTCTGTTCAGTTACACATATTAATATCGCCCAGAAGCAATGCTTCTTGAAAAACGCTTTGAGAAATGCTGGGTTAGAATCAAATTATATTATTTTCTATGCCATTGCCTTTTTTAAGGACATGATCTATTGATGATCAGTATATAGAGAAGAGGGGCTTCCCTGGTGGCTCATATGGTAAAGAATCCACCTGCAATGTTGGAGACATGGATTCTATACCTGGGTTGGGAAGATCCCCTGTAGAAGAGAACAGCTACCCACTTGGGTATTCTGGCCTGGAGAATTCCATGGACAGAGGACCCTGGCAGGCTACAGTCCATGGGATCACAAAGAGTCAGACATGACTGAGCAACTTTCACTTCACTTCAGTTCACTTCACAGAGATAAGAAATACAAAGCTGAAAGTGGGGACAAGTTCACATACAGAATAGCAGAGCCAATTTAGTAGTACAATGCTTCTTAAAACTTGAAATCATTGAGAAGCTGACAAAATCTATAGCCATCTAGATAAGTGGGGGTAGGTGAGAATGGTAAATATGCTCTGATAACAAACCTGAGTTCTCAGTGGCCTTACTAAACAAAGGCTTGTCAGTCACGTCACAGGGACATGTGGATCAGACTACTCTCCAGGCAGTGACTCAGGATCTGGACTATAGAGGATGAGATGGTTGGATGGCATCACTGATGTGATGGACATGAATTTCAGTAGCCTCTGGGAGTTGGTGATGGACAGTGAAGCCTGGCATAATGCAGCCCATAGGTCACAAAGAGCTGGACACGACTGAGCAGTTGAACTGAACTGAACTGAACTGAACATTTTCTCCAGCTCCAAAATCAGGAATTTTATCTCATTCTTTTTCTTTGCCAACTTTATCCAATAAGTCAACAAATCTCATTGATTTTTCCATTGCAACCTTCCCTTTCCTCTCATTTCCAATGGCCTCAGATTCCTTTGATAATTTCCATACTGGTAAATTTTGCCTTTCCTTCTTTCTGTCAGCCCTATAACTTGGGCTCAAATCATTTTCTTTTATAAATTTTCACTTTCTTCCTATTCCTCCTTTGCTATAAATCTTTCAGTGGCACATAATAATAGGGGCAAATCTTCCCTGGTGGCTTAGATGGTAAAGAGTCTGCCTGCAGTGTGAAAGACCCTGGTTTGATCCCTGGATCAGGAAGATCCCCTAGAGAAGGAAATGGAAAACCACTCCAGTATACTTGCTGGAAAATCCCATGGACAGAGGAGCCTGGCAGCTACAGTCCATGAGGTTGCAGAGTCAAACATGACTGAGCAACTTCACTCACTCACACTCCTTATCCTGATATGAAACATCCTTCATAATCCCACCATTAGGTCCCATATATCTCCTAAAAATAAACTCTAGATCTACTCAAACTCTGACACTTTCTATTTTCCTGGTATATTTATTTCCATATATTTCCATACTTGAAGATTCATTCTTATCCTCTCCTCTACCTATATAGTTATTATAAGAGTGAACACGAGTTTTCCCTTTGTGCTGGAAATACGTATCTGATTTTTGACACTGTAACTTTAGTATTTATTACTTCAGTTCAGTTCAGTTCAGTTGCTCAGTCCTGTCCAACTCTTTGAGACCCCATGAACCGCAACACGCCAGGCCTCCGTGTCCATCACCAACCCCCAGAGTTCACTCAGACTCACGTCCATCGAGTCAGTGATGCTATCCAGCCATCTCATCCTCTGTCGTCCCCTTCTCCTCCTGTCTGCAATCCCTCCCAGCATCAGAGTCTTTTCCAATGAGTCAACTCTTCGCATGAGGTGGCCAAAGTACTGGAGTTTCAGCTTTAGCATCATTCCTTCCAAAGAAATCCCAGGGCTGATCTCCTTCAGAATGGACTGGTTGGATCTCCTTGCAGTCCAAGGGACTTTCAAGAGTCTTCTCCAACACCACAGTCCAAAAGCATCAGTTCTTCAGCACTCAGCTTTCTTCATAGTCCTACTCTCACACCCATACATGACCACTGGAAAAACCATAGCCTTGACTAGATGGACCTTTGTTGGCAAAATAATGTCTCTGCTTTTCAATATGCTATCTAGGTTGGTCATAACTTTTCTTCCAAGGAGTAAGCGTCTTTTAATTTCATGGCTGCAGTCACCATCTGTAGTGATTTTGGAGCCCAGAAAAATAAAGTCTGACACTGTTTCCCCATCTATTTCCCATGAAGTGATGGGACAAGATGCCATGATCTTCATTTTCCAAATGTTGAGTTTTAAGCCAACTTTTTCACTCTCCTCTTTCACCTTCACCAAGAGGCTTTTTAGTTCCTCTTCACTTTCTGCCATAAGGGTGGTGTCATCTGCATATCTGAGGTTATTGATATTTCTCCCGGCAATCTTGAGGCCAGCTTGTGCTTCTTCCAGCCGAGCGTTTCTTATGATGTACGCTGCATATAAGTTAAATAAGCAGGGTGACAATATACAGCCTTGATGTACTCCTTTTCCTATTTGGAACCAGTCTGTTGTTCCATGTCCAGTTCTAAGTGTTGCTTCCTGACCTGCATACAAATTGCTCAAGAGGCCAGTTAGGTGGTCTGTTATTCCCATCTCTTTCAGAATTTTCTACAGTGTATTGTGATCCACACAGTCAAAGGCTTTGGCATAGTCAAGAAAGCAGAAATGGATGTTTTTCTGGAAGTCTCTTGCTTTTTCGATGATCCAGCAGATGTTGGTAATTTGGTCTCTGGTTCCTCTGCCTTTTCTAAAACCAGCTTGAACATTTGGAAGTTCATGCTTCATGTGTTGCTGAAGCCTGGCTTGGAGAATTTTGAGCATTACTTTACTAGCATGTGAGATGAGTGCAATTGTGTGGTAGTTTGAGCGTTCTTTGGCATTACCTTTCTTTGGGATTGGAATGAAAACTGACCTTTTCCAGTCCTGTGGCCACTGCTGAGTTTTCCAAACGTGCTGGCATATTGAGTGTAGCACTTTCACCGCATCCTCTTTCAGGATTTGAAATAGCTCAACTGGAATTCCATCACCTCCACTAGCTTTGTTCGTAGTGATGCTTTCTAAGGTCCACTTGACTTCACATTCCAGGATATCTGGCTCTAGGTTAGTGATCACACCACCATGATTATCTGGGTCGTGAAGCTCTTTTCTGTACAGTTCTTCTGTGTATTCTTGCCACCTCTTCTTAATATCTTCTTCTTCTGCTAGGTCCATACCATTTCTATCCCTTATCAAGCCCATCTTTGCGTGAAATGTTCCCTTGATATCTCTAATTTTCTTGAAGAGATCTCTAGTCTTTCCCATTCTGTTGTTTTCCTCTATTTCTTTGCATTGACAGCTGAGGAAGGCTTTCTTATCTCTTCTTGTTATTCTTTGGAACTCTGCATTCAGATGCTTATATCTTTCCTTTTCTCCTTTGCTTTTCTTTTCTCTTCTTTTCACAGTAAGGCCTCCCCAGACAGCCATTTTGCTTTTTTGCATTTCTTTTCCATGGGGATGGTCTTGATTCCTGTCCCCTGTACAATGTCACGAACCTCATTCCATAGTTCATCAGGCACTCTGTCTATCAGATCTAGGCCCTTAAATCTATTTCTCACTTCCACTGTATAATCATAAGGGATTTGATTTAGGTCATACCTGAATGGTCTAGTGGTTTTCCCTACTTTCTTCAATTTAATTCTGAATTTGGCAATAAGGAGTTCATGATCTGAGCCACAGTCAGCTCCTGGTCTTGTTTTGGTTGACTGTATAGAGCTTCTCCATCTTTGGCTGCAAAAAATATAATTAGTCTGATTTTGGAGTTGACCATCTGGTGATGTCCATGTGTAGAGTCTTTTCTTGTGTTGTTGGAAGAGGGTGTTTGCTATTACCACTGCATTTTCTTGGCAAAACTCTATTAGTCTTTGCCCTGCTTCATTCCATATTCCAAGGCTAAATTTTCCTATTACTCCAGGTGTTTCTTGACTTCCTACTTTTGCATTTCAGTCCCCTATAATGAAAAGGACATCCTTTTTGGGTGTTAGTTCTAAATGGTCTTGTAGGTCTTCTTAGAACCATTCAACTTCAGCTTCTTCAGCATTACTGGTTGGGGCATAGACTTGGATTACTGTGATGTTGAGTGGTTTGCCTTGGAAACAAACAGAGATCATTCTGTTATTTTTGAGATTCCATCCAAGTACTGCATTTTGAACTCTTTTGTTGAACATGATGGCTACTGCATTTCTTCTGAGGGATTCCTGCCTGCAATAGTAGATATAATGGTCATCTGAGTTAAATTCACCCATTCCAGCCCATTTTAGTTCACTGATTCATAGAATGTCGACATTCACTCTTGCCATCTTTTGTTTGACCACTTCCAATTTGCCTTGATTAATGGATCTGACATTCCAGGTTCCTATGCAATATTGCTCTTTACAGCATCGGACCTTGCTTCTATCACCAGTCACATCCACAACTGGGTATTGTTTTTGCTTTGGCTCCACCCTTTCATTCTTTCTGGAGTTATTTCTCCACTGATCTCCAGTAGCATATTGGGCACCTACTGAGCTGGGGAGTTCCTCTTTCAGTATCCTATCATTTTGCCTTTTTATACTGTTCATGGGGTTCTCAGGGCAAGAATACTGAAGTGGTTTGCCATTCCCTTCTCCAGTGGAGAAGTTACTTAAGTTTCTATAAATCCTTGTATCTCTCTCTCCAACCAGATCATTAGCTTCCTAAGGGTTGCCTTATACATCTGTGCCTTCTCAACAGCACCTAGTATGGTAGACATTGTGTAAGTATTTATTGATTTGATTCAGAAATCAACCCTGAATATTCATTTGAAGGACTGATGCTGAAGCTGAAGCTCCCAAACTTGGACTCATTGGAAAAGACCCTGATGCTGGGAAAGATTGAAGGCACAAGAGATGGGCAAGACAGAGGAGGAGATGATTGGATGGCATCACTGACTCAATGGACATGAGTTTGAGCAAGCTCCAGGAGATGGTGAAGGACAGTGAAGCCTGGTGTGCTGCAGTCCATGTGGTCCCAAAGAGTCGGACATGACTAAGTGACACAACAACACAATTACTTCCCTACTCCATTATATCTATGTGGAACTGCTCACACATTAAGAAACAAAACAAGTGAAAAAAGTTATATTGCTCGTAAAAAGTTGGGTTTTTTTTCCTATGTTTGTATCAAAATGGATCTTTCTGGCTTGCTCTTTTAACATCCACAGCAGCATATACTCAAACCAGCAGTTGGAATCTATCAGGAGGACAGGAACTGCCACAAATTGCTATTCCATAAGTATAAAATGCTATCACCACCATTGTACTAACACCAGGGAAGTTTAAATTGCAGAGTTAAAATGGGCCTCCTGTTCCAAGTTGTGTCTCTATGTGAACAATAATGGCCCAGGAAGACTCATATAATCTGAGTAATTATTTGTTTCTGCTGAGGTGTCTCTTGGAGAGAATAAAAATAGTAGTGACCACCATTTACTGAACTCGTCTTTTATGCCAGGTATTGTACTAAGTGATTCACATGAATTATATCATTTAATCCTCACTACCATCTTATAAGATATAGACCATTATTTTCTTGTTTTACAAATGATGAAATTTAGACTTAAAATAAATTGCACAAAGTCACACAACTAAGAAATTACTAAGCTGAGGCTTAAATGGAAGCAGAATGGTATCCAAGTTAACTGTATTTACTAACCTGAGCTAGTTCTTCTCTTGTTTTCTTGCTTCGTATAGAACATGACTCAATAATCTAGAGTAGAGATTTCTTTTAATTACATACCCTACTGCTTCAGAAAAGGGGGTGGGATAAGTATTTTATTTCAAATTACTGGCATTTCTAAAGGTTTGGGAGAATTTTGATAAACTCAATTTTATCTCAAGTTACCAAAAAAGGCTTATCTGAGTAAGATGCAACCTTAAAATTCCACTAGTTATAACAACCCTCTAGTGGAGTTAGGAAATCTCAGGAACATGAACTGAAACCATTCTGCACATCTTGGTATGGATGGCCAATGTTGTCTATGCTTTTCCAGTATCTTTTCAATGTGCACTTCTATTTGTTTACCTGGTTAAATATCAGTATATTTTCTCATGCTAGAGACTATTCACATGTCAATCATGAAACAGTTGATCCCATCCCTCAGAAAGCTAATGGAGACTTTTTAAACACTTACAAACTGTCAATTCTATCTCGTAGATAATGTCAGGTCTATACCTAGTCAGCGTGCTAAAAAGCAGAGACATTACTTTGCCAACAAAGGTCCTATTGTAAAAGCTAAAGTTTTTCCAGTAATCATGTATAGATGTGAGAGTTGGACCATAAAGAAGGCTGAGCATCAAAGAATTGATGCTTTTGAACTGTGGTGTTGGAGAAGACTCTCAAGAGTCCCTTGGACTGCAAGGAGATCAAATCAGTCAATCCTAAAGGATATCAAGCCTGAATATTCATTGGAAGGACTGATGCTGAAGTTGAAACTCCTATACTTTGGCCACCTGATGCAAAGAGCCATATAAGTAGAAAAGACCCTGATGTTGGGAAGGATTGAAGACAGGAGGAGACAAGGATGACAGAGGACAAGGTGGTTGGATGGTATCATCGACTCAATGGATATGAGTTTGAGCAAACTCTGGGAGATGATGAGGGACAGAGAAGCCTGATGGCTGCAGTCCATGGGGTTGCAAATAGTTGGACACAATTGAGCAACTGAAAAACAACTGCAAATATCTGCACAGCACTAAGCTCTCATGTCCTTTGGATTTAAACAGAGCATTTTGGAATGCATGTCATGTCAGAAAATGATATCATACACTGAAATAAATGTGGACATAGATTCCATGATATGGAAACTGGGTAAGATATAATTAATATAATAAATACATGGTATAAAAATATGGGTATTGATATCAGATAATAAATGTCATAAGTTAAACATGATTCATAAGCTCCATGAGTATTGGGGCCATGTCTAATTCATCTTTATATTCTATACAGGACTTGATATTAAATGATTATTTGTTGAGTTAAAGTGCTTGCCCCTAGGAATTGTTCTACATCCGTTAAGTGGATGTATAGTATATAACAAGGCAAGAGGCACATCTTCAATGAATGTGGACAGAATTGGGTTCTCTGAATACTTATCTTCTACAGGCTCCATATGAGATATACATAAAAGACTCTTTGAACAAATGTGCTTAATTGCAATGTAAAACCCATTCCATTTTGCTTTCAGTGTTTCACTGAAGTGTACATAATGCACATAAACATCATTCACTATCTCAAGACCAATCTTGCACAACCAGGGAAAATGTTCTAATGTGGTCTGTGTTGAAAGTGCCACATGCTTTCACAGAATACACTTTAGCATTATCAGTTCAATCACTCAGTCATGTTCACCTTTTTGTGACCCCATGGATTGCAGCATGCCAGGCGTCCCTGTCCATTACCAACTCCCAGAGCTTGCTCAAACTCGTGTCTATTAAGTGGGTGGTGCCATCCAACCATCTCATCCTCTGTCGTTCCCTTTGCCTCCTTCCTTAAATCTTTCCCAGCATCAGGGTCTTTTCCAATGAGTCCATTCGTTGCATCAGGTGGTCAAAGTATTGGAGTTTCAGCTTCAGCATCAGTCCTTCCAATGAATATTGAGGACTAATTTCCTTTAGGATGGACTGGTTTGATCTTCTTGCAGTCCAAGAGACTCTCAAGAGTCTTCAACACCACAGTTCAAAAGCATCAATTCTTCAGCAGCCAAAAATTAACTCAAAATGGATTATATACTCAAATTAAGACCTAAAACTGTAAAACTTCTAGAAGAAAACAGGGGAGAAAGCTCATTGATATTGATCTTGGTAAGGTTTTTTGACAGAAGCACAAGCAACAAAAGCAAAAATCAATAAGTGGGACTACATCAAACTAAAAGGAAATTATCAAAAAATTAAGAAGGCAATTACAGAATGGGAGAAAATATTTGCAAATTATATATGATAAGGGGTTAGAATCCACAATATAGGAAGATTCATCTGGTACAATAAACAATCACAATTTGATTTAAAAAAATGAGCAGAGGAACTGAATAGACGTTTCTCCAAAGAAGACATACAAATGAAAAATAGGTACATGAAAACATGTTCAACATTGCTAATCATAAAGGAAATGCAAGTTGAATCCACGCTTTATACCTGTTAGAAGGGCTGTCATCAAGAAAACAAGAGATAAGTGTCTGCAAGGATGTAAAGAAAAAGAACACTTATGTACTGTTGGTGTGAATATTAATTTGTATAGGCACTATGGAAAATTTGTACTTTTTTTAATCTCTGTTCTTTTCATTTTTCATCTCTGATGAAGTTTTTCTTCATATTTCATGTATATACTTAACTTTTAGAACATATGGAACACAGTCGCAACTGTTTTAATGTCCTTGTCTGCTATTTTTAACCTCGGTGTCAGTTATGTGTTGGTTTTGAATGACTGATTATTCTTAATGTAAGCCATATTTTCTTGCCTGGTAATCTGTGATTGGATGCCAGACATGGTGTATTTTACTTTCTTGCATGAATATTTTTGTATTCTGAAATATTTGTTTCTGGGAAATGGTTTGATCCATCAAGGTCTTGCTTTTCTAACTTTCTAGGCAGGACTTGAGCAGGATTTTGTCTAGGGCTCATTTTTTCCTCACTACTTGGGGCAAGTATTTGAGTACTTAGTGCCCTGTGAATCACGACTGTTTCCCAGCCTGACTGGTGGGTACTGAGCTATTCCTGATCCTAAGCACTGAAAAGAGTGAAAATGAGCACTAGCACCATTAATCCTTTTAATATGAGTCTTTTTCTGCCCTTGGGGAATTTCTTCACATGTACATGTGATGAGTATTCTGCGGTGTACTCTGCAGGTATTACCTTTCTCTTTCTGTGCAGCTCTCTCCTCTCCAGGACTCTGTCCTCTGGACTGTAGCTGTCTTGGTCTAATAAAAAGAAAGTGAAAGTCGCTTAGTCCTGTCTGACTCTTTGCAACCCCATTCACTATACAGTCCATGAAATTCTCCAGGCCAGAATACTGGAGTGGGTAGCCTTTCCATTCTCCAGGGGATCTTCCTAACCCAGGGATCAAACCCAGGTCTCCCGCGTTGCAGGCAGATCCTTTACCAAATGAGCTATCAGGGAAGCCCTTGTTTTGGTCTACTTGCACTCAGTTCTAGCTCCTCCACTCAGAGGTTTCTTTAGGTTCTGCCTCTATTTTCTCTCCCTACATTGTGGCCTGAAAATTTTCTCAAGGTATTAAGCTGGAGCAATCATACCACTCACCCCAATTGTTTCCTGTATATCAGGCATCATTGTCTTTCATTGGTTATAGTCATCCTCTTGAAAATGATCATTTTGTATAATTTTGAGGTTTTTCATTTGCTGTTTCAAGTGGCAAGGTAAATCCAGCCTCTGTTACTCTATCTTGGCTAGAAGTACTGTCATGTATTTTTAAAGTTTTATTTATTTATTTTAGGCTGAACTGTGGTGTTGGAGAAGACTCTTGAGAGTTCCTTGGACAGCAAGGAGATCCAACCAGTCCATCCTAAAGGAAATCAGTACTGAATATTCATTGGAAAGACTGATGCTGAAGCTGAAATTCCAATACTTTCGCCACCTAATGCAAAGAATGGACTCATTGGAAAAGACCCTGATGCCGGGAAAGATTGAAGGTGGGAGGAGAAGGGGATGACAGAGGATGAGATGGTTGAATGGCATCACTGACTCAATGGACATGAGTTTGAGTAGACTCTGGGAGTTGGTGATGGACAGGGAGGTCTGGCGTGCTACAGTCCATGGGGTCACAAAGAGTCAGACAGGACTGAGCAACTGAAATGAACTGAACTGAACTGGGTCTTCATTGCTGTGTGGGGGTTTTGGCAGTTGCTGGTAACGGGGGGCTACTCTCTAGTTATGGTGGGTGTGTGGGCTTAACATTGCAGTGGCTTCTATTGTGGAACACAGGCTTTAGGGCATGTGAGCTTCAGTAGTTGCACTGCCTGGGCTCAGTAGCTGTGGTTCCTAGGGTCTAGAGCACAGTCTCAGTAGCTCTGGTGCACAGGCTTAGTTGCTCTGTGATATGTGGGATCCTCCTGGAGCAGGGATTGAACCCATGTCTCCTGCATTGCAGGTGGACTCTTGACCACTGAGCCATCAGGGAAGCCCATTTTTTTAACAGATATATTGCTATGTAGATTTTTATTTCTAGTTTATTAGTTTTGGCAAGTGGTATTCTGAAAGGAATATTGTCCATTTAAGTTACTGAATTTAGTGGCATGAAGTTGTTTATGTTTCCCTATTTTTATTTTAACATCTGTGTGATCTAAAATAATTTCCTCTTTCATTCTTAATATTGGTTTTTGTTTTCCCTCTTTTATTCTGGATTAATATTCCTAGGTGTTTACCAATTTTTAATCAACTTTTTCAAGATTAATTTTTTTTTTACTTGACTCCCTCTATTTTTGTCTAACATTGATTTTTCACTCTTAACTTTGCATTTATTCCCTTCTACTTACTTTAGGATCAATTTGCTCTTTTTCTAGCTCTTCATGGTGGAAACTCAGATCACTAAAATGGGAGCTTTTCTTCCTTTTTATAGTATATTAATTTAAAGATATGTTTTCCTCTAATTATTGCTTTAGCTGTATCCTAAAAATTCTGATATGTAGGGATTTTATTATTGCTCAGTTCCAAATATTTTATAATTTTTCTTGTGATTTATTCGTTGATGTATGGGTTATTCAGAAAAATATTGGTGAATTTCCAAATGTTTAGGCACTAAAAATACCTTAATGATTTCTAATTTAATTCCATTTTGGTCAGAGAACACATTTTGGATGATCTCAATTCTTTTAAATATATTGGAACTGATTTTATGGTACAGAATATATGGTGCAGTTTTGGATATATACAGTTCAATGCATATCAAATATGTCATATTGGCTGCTCAAATCTTTGATTAAAAAACTAAATATTTTTTGTTGTTGTTGTTCTATGTATTTGATCAGTTACTAACAAAGGAGTTTAAATATCCAACATGATTATGGATTTGTTTAGTTCTCCCTTCATCATTCCTTTTTCACAAACTGTATAACAAACTGTATATTACTCTCCCAGGTATGCTAATCTCCAACTCACTCCTTCTGAGCTTTGTCCCACAGCAGTGTGTTTCTCAACATTAATGAGTTGTTTCCTTCTTTGCCTTACTGACATAGAGTGTTCCATACTATATTCTACTTAATATACAACATAAAGAATTCAGTAGACTTCCCAAAAATCCCACTGCTGGGCATACATACCTAGGAAACCAGAATTGAAAGAGACACATGTACCCCTGTGTTCATTGCAGCACTGTTTACAATTGCTCGGACATGGAAGCAACCTAGATGTCCATCAGCAGATGAATGGATAAGGAAGTTGTGGTACATGTACACAATGGAATATTACTCAGCTATGAAAAAGAACACATTTGAGTCAGTTCTAATGAGATGCATGAAACTGGGGCCTGTTACACAGAGTGAAGTAAGCCAGAAAGAGAAACACCAATACAGTATATTAACGCATATATGCGGAATTTAGAAAGATGGTAACAATGATCTTATATGCAAGACAGCAAGAGACAGAGATGTAAATACAGACTTTTGGACTATGTGGGAGAAGGCGAGAGTGGGATGATGTGAGAGAATAGCACTGAAACATATATATTACCTTATGTAAAATAGATGACCAGTGCAAGTTCAAAGCATGAAGCAGGCATTCAAAGCCGGTCCTCTGGGACAACCCAGAGGGATGAGGTGGTGAGGGTGGTGGGAGGGGGGCTCAGGATGGTGAAACACATGTATACCTGTGGCTGATTCATGTGACTATATGGCAAAAACCGCCACAATATTGTAAAGTAATTAGCCTCCAATTAAAATTAATAAATTCTTTATAAAAAAAAAGACTTCAGTAAACTTCAAAACTGAAAATTTTCTCCTTTGGATAGAGTAGTTTCTTATTGCTTTAAACCTGACACAGCTTATAGCCTCTTACTGAGTATGTGCAGCAGGTGAAGATGTGTATAACCCACTTGGTTTCTGTTCAATTGCCTGGATGGGCCAGTGGTTTCAGGTCATGGCCAAAGAACTGAGTGGACTAAATGGTCCCCTCTGTATTAAGCTCATATGCCTCAACTCACAGACCCAGAGTATACCCAAAGTATATTTGAATTCTGTTTTAAATTGTATGTAAATCTTCCTTTGGGATAACAGATATTTCTAGGGACTTCTGCTCTTGGAAGATGAATTTGTATGTGGAGATAAATAACTAGCACTGTGACTGTAAACAGATAAAAACAAAGCACAGCCTCCGTTTAGCATATCCAAGCTTCCGCAGTGCAAGTTCAAATAAGCAAATCTCCTAAAGAGGTAACTTTTCTCTAAACTGAGAGTACATGAGTAGGGAGAGGCCTTAGCATGTGTCCATGTATATTCGATGGCATTTATATAGATCACATTAGAAGGTTCATCTTAATAGTTGCCTTTTCATTTTCTTCCATAGAATTGAAGGGTAAGTAAGCATATTTTTGTCACATGGAAGAAAAATGGCCTTTAACAATAGCTTTTTGATTTGTACTAAGGCTAATCTTTTTTCTGAGGTGCACAATTGTCAAGGACATTGTCACTATTGTATTGTCTTGAAGTACTCGGTAGGGAATTTGGGACCCTAGAAAGCTTTCTTTGCATGAAATCAAGTCTCCTGGAAAGATACAGGCAACTGGTAGTGAAATGGAGACTGAGGTCTTCTGCCAATGTTGTATTCTTCCTTCATTACCACTTTATAATGGAATGCAAGAACAGTGCTTTACAGTCTATGCTGAGAACAGCATGTATTGACCTTTTGTCAGTACTTCAGTCTCATGTTCTGTTTACTGTTGAGATATAGTATAGCTATTGACAAGCAAAAGGAACTGCCAAAGATAGAGCATATATTATTAAAGCAGTTCATTTTCTCATCAACAGTTTATGTCTTGCTTTGGATAATTAGTGAGGTCTTGGAAGGAATTAGTATAGTATCTGGGAATGTGTGTGCCAAAAGAATATCCATACATTGAATTAGAAAAGAAATGTACTCATTTATGAGGGGACTGAGCAATGTGAATGGCATGCACATAGAAACTGGAGTCTGAGATCATTCACATACAATTGGCCCATTTATTGCTCTTTGTCTATAAGGCTGACCTAGGGTCATTATGTTTCTAATGTTAAACCACTGCCTGTAGCAGACACTACCCTTTTATTACCTATCATCGCCCTGTATAAACTGAAAAAATAAAAGATTCTATTCCTATTCAGCAGCCTTGGGATGTGTCAATCAGAGGAAATAATTGATCAAATGGATATTTTATTTACATGGCCAAAATCTGTACAGGAGGAGGTGGGACTTAGGGACTAAACCAGATATGCTGTTTCTAGATGGTCCCAAGCCCCTAGATATTCCTATGGGATTTAAGCAGCCCCATGTTCTATCCCTGGTATGTGCTGTATAAAATTATGTTTCTGCTTAATTCTATCTTCACTGTGTATGGATTCACTTCCAGGTGGTTTAGGAAAACACATTCACATTTTATAGAGACATGTGGCATTCTGTGGTTATGGTCTATTCCAATGCACAGAGATTTCTTTCTAAAATGATTATTTTGATGTCATTTTATATAATCATGACTCCAGCAGAAAATATTTTTTCACCTGTGGTGGTTCAGATGAATCCACTTTAATGGAGAGATTTCTTAGAGATGAAAAGCAGGGTTATGAGAACCAACGATGGAGATTGAGACACCCAGAGACTAGCAATATCAGGAAGCCATTACCATCTTTAGGGCTGAAAGGTCAAAGGGAGAGGAGCTCCTGGAGCTCCCCCAGTAGCTGTCATTGTGAAGAAAGGCGACTGCTGCCAGTGAAGCAGTGAAGAAGCCAAGAAGAGGTTGTGAAGAAACATGACTCTTACCTTTCTCACCTCCCATTCCCGCAGTGTCCTATCGGTACCTCCAATGGACTAAAACCCGTCCCAATGAGGCAGCAAGGGAGCAAGTTTCCATACCCAGTACACAGCACAAGCAGAAAAAGGTGTAAAGTGGATTGGGGGACTAATTAGCATCCAATGAGAGGTCACTGTTTTTGCACAGAAGCATGAGGCAGGAATCAAAGCACTTGAGACTTGAGACTATCCCATGCTGCCATCACGTTATGGCCAGACAACTCCAACTCTGTCCTAACTAGGCTCCTACATGCACACTTGCCTCCATCCAATCAGAAAACTGCTGATACCTGAAAAATCAGTTCAAAACAAATCTGCCACATCCTGTCCTCTGCTGCCCCCTCACCCCTCATCATTTAACCCTTCAATGGATTCCACTTCTTTTAGGACAGAAACTGAAATTCTCCCAGGGTTGGTGTATCTGGGAGTTATGCAAAGGTTTCCATGAAGAAGTGACTTTTGAGATGAGATTGAAGAGATGCAGAAACATTAACTAAAACAGTGGGGAAAGCAGGAGAAATGTTCCTGGAAGATAAAACAATGTTTCAAAGGTTCTGACTTAGGTAGAAAGCAAAGAAAGTGAGTAACACTGGAATGAGCTGAACAAGGGAGAGAATGGAGCGAGGTGTGATTAAAGTATGAGATTGGGACCAGATCATATGGAGCACTGCAGGTCCTAACTCAGCACCTGCACATAGTAAGCTTTCAACAAATAGTCATAAACAATGCTGAAAGACATATTATGTCCCTCCAGTGTAGTTTAGGATGTTAATATGATATAAGACACATGCATCAATATGTCTGGGTACTTGATCACTTGTGAATTTATTATTCAGGTCCCCATGCAGAAAAACATACAACAACCAACTCTTAGTTTATATTGGCTTTTCATGCATTTTACAGGTAAAGCAATTTTTGTAGAATTGTATTTTTAGGTTATGCCCTTGAAATGCTCGAGCTAAAAAATCCTTGGTAGTATTATTCATGCATCACAGAAATTGTGTTTCTGTCTAAGAAGTGAAAAATATGGTTCTCTGAAAACTATGTTTAAAAAACAACTTTTTACTAGCTTGCATTTTTCTTCCTATAAAACTCACATTTTCCTGGTCATGAAAAAGAATGCAGTTGTCAGGAAAAAGGTGTGAGCATGAATGCATAGTATTTAAAATTATTCCAAGTAAATGGTCTGGATTTCACAGAGGAAAATTGTCATATCAGGAGCAATGCTGTGTGCTTCCTAAGAGACCATTCTAAACACATAAATATAAACCACATGTTTGATGTGGTCTGTGAAGTTCTGGATGGCAGAATATTTTTGTAATTGGCTTAGCTACGTTCAGGGAGACATGAGTTCTGCCCCGTTGCTGCATCCCTTATTAAGGCTGTTTCCACACAGGTGACAGGGAGTATATGTGAGGGAAATGTCTTAGAATTTCGCTGAGTTAATTTAGTCAGTGACACAGTTATTTTCAACATTCCAAGAAGCAAAGAAAAAGGCAGAATTCCTTTAGTCCACCTATTGGAGTGGAGAGAAAGGTAGTACATGGAAATGAGGGAACGTATAGGAAGTGCCTAGCACGATGAGAATAAATACCATGCAAATTCCTACAGGAGACACTTTGTCAGTATTAGTTCCTTCTTTTATCCATTTATTGAGGTGCTCAAGTTGTCAGGGAAACACTGATTACAAAAGGACAGCCACACAGTTGGAGAAACTTCTCATGGGGAAATGGAGTTTGTTCCCTTTATTTGTATTTCTTCTCAACTGGGCTTGGAGGAGACAGGACAGAAGGACTAAAGGTTCAAAATTAGAAGGTTCAGTGGGTTACAAGAGAAGCTTTGGGAAAGAAAGAGAAAGGTGAATGCTGAAAAGTGTGGCACCTCCTTCAAAGGTATGGGTAGGTAGTGAAAAGGCAGAACGGAGCAGCTGTAAACTTTTGTTGAAGTAGTAGTACCTTATTTTTCATTGGAATCTTACCCAGGATCCTAATGTATTAAAAAGATAAAGGAGGAAGTTTTTGTGATTCTATAAAACTCAGTTTTGTAACTCTTATGCAAACAATTCTGTACTGATACAGCCCAGTGTATTAAGCACAGCACAATGTCCAGAGGAAATTTCTAGCCAAGTCTCTAAGGAAAACTGAATTGTCAGAGAAACAGTTTCCAATTGAAGTTTACTAAGAGAATTTCCAATTGAAATTTACTTAATTTGGACCTAGGAATGTCTTGCTTTAAACTTGTATCTTTTATCATTAGCTAATTCCATAGATCACATTTCTAAATTACTTGAAAGTAATTGTTGCTTAAATAACTTCAGTGCATTTTGTTAAATATTTTATTTTATAAGAAAAAGGCTGGATATTTTGTTAAATTATTTATTTTATTGAAAAAGAAAGATAGATCTTGAAACTTCTGACTTAATATAACTATTGAAACTGAGTTTTCTAATAGAAAAGGAATGGTAAATAAGTCTAAATCTTGCCTTTGAGATAGATGTTTTTATATTATTTTTGGTAAAAAGAAAAGTTGCTAACAACATGAGAACAATTAAGGAAATAGTGTGCTGCTGCTGCTGCTGCTAAGTCGCTTCAGTCGTGTCCGACTCTGTGCGACCCCGTAGACAGCAGCCCACCAGGCTCCCCCGTCTCTGGGATTCTCCAGGCAAGAACACTGGAGTGGGTTGCTATTTCCTTCTCCAATGCATGAAAGTGAAAAGTGAAAGTGAAGTCGCTCAGACTCTTAGCGACCCCTTGGACTGCAGCCCACCAGGCTCCTCCATCCATAGGATTTTCCAGGCAAGAGTACTGGAGAGCGGTGCCATCACCTTCTCTGAGGAAATAGTATACTTTGCTATTTATTTAACTTCCATTTAGATTGAAAACAGTGGTTTTGAATAATTTCAATTGTCAGCTATTACTATCAAATGGAATCCCCAAAATACAGTATTATCAACAAAACTTGTCCTTTCCAGCCCCATGTGAATGAGTATTGCACTGATGCCAGGCTATGTTGGAAAGCTGAAGTAAATATAAGCCTCTTAGTTAAAAAACACAGTGGGTCCATCCACATCTCTACAAATGACCCAATTCCATTGCTTTTTATGGCTAAGTAATATTCCACTGCATATATGTATCATATCTTCTTTATCCATTCATCTGTTGATGGACATTTAGTTTGTTTCCGTATCCTGGCTATTGTAAATAGTGCTGCAATAAACAGTGGGGTATATGTATCCTTTTGAATTACGGTTTTATCAGGGTATATGCACAGTAGTGGAATTGCTGGATCATATGGTAGTTCTATTTTCAGTTTTTTAGGGAACCTGCAGGGTAGAAACAGACCTGCGGACATGGGATGGTGGGAAAGGGGAGGGTGGGATGATTTGGGAGAGTAGCATTGACATATAAACACTATCCTATGTAAAATAGCTAGTGGGAACCTGCTGTATAGCACAGGGAGCTCATCTCAGTGCTCTGTGATGACCTAGAGGGGTGGGATGGGTGGTGGAAGGGAGGCTCAAGAGGGACAGGATATATGTATACTTATGGCTGATTTGTGCTGTACAGCAGAAACCAACACAACATTGTAAGGTAATTATACTCCAATTTAAAAAATCAAAGTGGGGATAAAAGCAGTCAGACAAGAAATATTTTGCTTTCCCACCACCAAATCTACCACCCCTCTGTACATGCACCTTTATAGTTTGCTTCCTACTTCACAAAGAAGTAGAAATGGCTCTGCAATGAACTAGGACTGTGAGTTGAGTTTTGGCCATCAGAATGTGGCCAGATATATGCCAAGGCAGATAAGAGTCTGTGTACATGTCCCACAGTCCTCTCTCCAACCTCAATGGCTGGCAGTCATGGACTTATTGGCATCCGGGCCTTTTCCAATGAGTCGGTTCTTTGCATCAGATGGCCAAAGTATTGGAGATTCAGCTTCAGCATCATCAGTCTTTCCAGTGAATTTTCAGGACTGATTTCCTTCAGGATTGACTGGTTTGATCTCCTTGCAGTTCAAGGGACTCTCAAGAATCTTCTCCAACACCACAATTCAAAAGCATCAATTCTTTGGTGCTCAGCTTTCTTTACAGGCCAACTCCCACATCCATACAGGACTAATGGAAAAATCTTAGCCTTGACTACATGGATCTTAATTGGTAAAGTAATGTCTCTGCTTTTTAATATGCTGTCTAGGTTGGTCATAGCTTTTCTTCCAAGGAGCAAGCATCTTTTAATTTCATGGCTGCAGTCACCATCTGCAGTGATTTTGGAGCCCCCCAAAATAAAATCTGACACTCTTTCCATTGTTTCCCCATATATTTGCCATGAAGTGATGGGACCAGATGCCATGATCTTAGTTCTCTGAATGTTGAGTTTCAAGCCAACTTTTTCACTCTCCTCTTTCACTTTCATCAAGAGGCTCTTTAGTTCTTCTTTGCTTTCTGCTATAAGTGTGTGTGGGGGGGTGCCGTCTGCATATCTGCAGTTATTGATATTTCTCACTGCAATCTAGATTCCAGCTTGTACTTTATCCAGTCTGGCATTTCACATGATGTACTCTGCATATAAGTTAAATACCCAGTGTGACAATATACAGACTTCATGTACTCTTTTCCAAGTTTGGAACCAGTCTGTTGTTCCATGTCCAGTTCTAACTCTTGCTTCTTGACCTGCATACAGATTTCTCAGGTCAGGTGGTCTGTTATTCCCATCTCTTTAAGAATTTTCCACAGTTTTTTGTGATCCACACAGTCAAAGGCTTTGGCATAGTCAATAAAGCAAAAGTAGATGTTTTTTTTTTCTGGAACTCTTTTGCTTTTTCAATGATCCAATGGATGTTGGAAGTTTGATCTCTGGTTCCTTTGCCTTTTGTAAATCCAATTTGAACATCTGGAAGTTAACAGTTCACGTACTGTTGAAGCCTGGCTTGGAGAATTTTGAGCATTACTTTGCTAGGGTGTGAGATGAGTTCAATTGTGCAGTAGTTTGAACATTCTTTGGAATTGCCATTCTTCAGGATAGAAATTAAAACTGACCTTTTCCAGTCCTGTGGCCACTGCTGAGATTTCCATATTTGCTGGCATATTGAGTGCAGCACTTTCAAAGCATCATCTTTCAGGATTTGAAATAGCTCAACTGGAATTCTATCACGTCCACTAGCTTTGTTTGTAGTGATGCTTCCTAAGGCCCGCTTGACTTTGCATTCCAAGGTATCTGGCTCTAAGTGAATGATCACACCATCGTGGTTATCTGGGTCATGAAGATCTTTTTTGTATAGTTTTTCTGTTTTTTCTTGACACCTTTTCTTAATATCTTATGCTTCTGTTAAGTCCATACTATTTCTGTCCTTTATTATGCCCATCATTGCATGAAATGTTCCCTTGGTATCTCTAATTTTCTTGAAGAGATCTCTAGTCTTTCCCATTCTGTTGTTTCCCCCTATTTCTTTGCATTGATCACTGAGGAAGGCTTTCTTGTCTCTCCTTTCTATTCTTTGGAACTCTGCGTTCAAATGGGTATATCTTTCCTTTTCTCTTTTGCCTTTCACTTCTCTTCTTTTCTCAGCTATTTGTAAGGCCTTCTCAGACAACCATTTTGCCTTTTTGCATTTCTTTTCTTGCAGATGGTTTTGATCACTACCTCCTGTACAATGTCACAAAACTCCATCCATAGTTTTTCAGGCACTGTCTATCAGATCTAATCCCTTGAACCTATTTGTCACTTCCACTGTATAATCATAAGGGATTTGATTTAGGTCATACCTGAATGGTCTAGTGGTGTTCCCTACTTTCTTCAATTTAAGTCTGAATTTGGCAATTTCATGATTTGAGCCACAGTCAGCTCCCAGTCTTGTTTTTGCTGACTGTATAGAGCTTCTCCATATTTGGCTGCAAAGAATAAAATCAATCTGATTTCAGTATTGACCATCTGGTGATGCTGTAAAAAGCAATATTGCAAAGTAACCTGGAATGTTAAGTCCATTAATCAAGGCAAATTGCCAGTGGTCAAACAGGAGATGCCAAGAGTGAACATAGACATTTTAGGAATCAGTGAACTAAAATGGACTGGAGTGGGTGAATTTAACTCAGATGACCATTGTATCTACTACTGTGGGTAAGAATCCCTTAGAAGAAATGGAGTAGCACTCATAGTCAAAAAAGAGTCCAAATGCAGTACTTGTGGAAAATGTTGAGACATTTCAAATAACTGTGGGAGTTAGAAAGTTTATTTTAGAAGATCAAAAGTTGAGTTGCAGTCTTATTAGTGTTATGCAGTATTGGAAGTAGATTTAATTCATGAGACAGTAAGAGCTGACCTGGAGTTTGAAAGTGAAAGTGAAGTCGTTTAGTCATGTCCAACTCTTTGCGACCCCGTGGACTGTAGCCCACCAGGCTCCACCACCCATGGGATTCTCCAGGCAATAATACTGGAGTGGGTTGCCAACTTACCCTTAATGGTGGCATTTGGAAGCTTGAGATTGATGGAACAAAGCATAGGAAGAGAAGAGTCTATGGATGCAGACCAAACCTTGGACAGTAGCCACAACTTAGAGGAATGTCAGAGATGAAAGCCACTACCACTTACTGTGGGTTATAGATATTCTCAACAAGTTTACCTTTTCTGCTTGATTATCAAGAAATCCAAAATTAATGTGGTGCCAAAATAAAATAGTTGCCTTATCCCATGTACCTGATAACATCCCTCTCTTTCCTAATGATTTCTGATTTTGTTTAGCTTTATTTTATTTCTCTCTCTTTTTTTTTACCTGAAACACTATATTTCAGGTTGACACAAGCCTTTTCTGATAATAGGCAGTATATAAATGAAAGATGAAGAAAAGTAAATAACATAAAACCATGTGAAGAAACAGTTCAACAAAAGTGAAGTATCTAATAGCTTCAGATACCATAGGGATACAGGATATTGCATTGCATTTTGCCTATTGAGAAGCTATGTGACTTGAGAAGTAAATAAAATGTTGGAGAAGCTTGGAGTTTGGTGTGAGACTACCAAGAGAAGGGTAAAATGTGTAATAGGGAATCAAACATATATGAATAAAACATCACATTTAAAATATCTTGCAGTTCTACCTTAAGAACCTTGTTTTCATAACATTGAACACTTGAATAACATTCCATTTGCATGAAGCAGGAGTCTGGCCCCATAACTACATTTATGATAAGGCCTGTTGTGAGAAGAGACTTAGAACTAGAGATATAGGAGAACAAACAAACTTTCCATGTGCTGCTTATGTTCTCAAGATCAGCCAAATAGAAAAGTTGGCAGGCCCACATCTGTAGGACCCAAACACACAGGTAGAAGCCTGTTCTAGAGGGAATTTGCATGCTTCCTCCAGACGCTACTACATCAAGCTTCACTGATAACAAAGAGAATGGTATTACAGAGACATGATTATACAAAACAAAACTGGACAAAAAAATCCTTTTTGCATGCCCTCATTAATAATCACCAGAGTGAATGGCTTAAAAATACACGTAAACCAATAGAACAGAATAACGACCACAGAAAGAAACTCCCACATATATGGCCAACTAATATTGGACAAGAAAGTCAAAGATACTCAATTGTGGAAAAGATAGCCTTATCAATTATTCTTTTATGGTAAAAACTCAACAGTTGTTTTGGGTATGACACAAAAAGCACATGTAACAAAAGCTAAAATAAATCAGTAGGACTATATCAAACTAAACATCTTCTGCATAGCAAAAGAAATGATCATCAAAATTAAAAGGAAACCTATAGAATGAAAGAGAATATTTGCAAATCCAATATCTGATAACAGTGTAATATCACAAATATGTAAAGAACTCATGTAACTCAATAGCAAAACATCCAAATAATCTGACTTTTAAAATGAGAAGAGGACAGGAATAGACATTTTTCCAGAGCAGATGTACAAATGGCCAAATAGTACATGAGAAGGTGTTCAATACCAATAATCATCAGGGAAATGTAAATCAAAACTACAATGAAATATCACCTTGCACCTGTTAGAATGGCAGATATAAAAAAAGACGAGAGACAAGTGTTGGCAAGACTGTAGAGAAAAAGAAACTCTTTTTCCATGTTGGTGGGAACATAAGTTGGTGCAGCTACTCTGGAACACTGTATGCAGATTCTCTAGAAAATTAAAAATAAGTACCATGTGATCCAACATTCCAACTTCTGAGTATATATCCAAAGAAAATGAAGTTGGGATCTTGAAGAGGTATCTGGACCCCCGTGTTCATTGGAGTGTTACTCACAATAACCAAAATATGGAAATAACCTACATGTCTGTCTATGGATAAACTGATAAAGAAGATGTGATATTTCACCCCTTAATGCCTTATGTTTATGCTTTATTTTCTATGTGAAATATCCTTTAGAGTGAAGGAAAACTAGAAGTTTTTATTTTATTCTATTCTCATAAATACAGAAGTCTTGAAGGGAATTGGTTTAGAAGTGAATTTAGATGATACTTTCCATTTGGATTATATTGAATTTGACATCTGACTGAAATATCCTAAGAGATGGTGTCCCATTACCACTAATTACCTTAATTTCTTTTAAGATACTTGAACCACATTTCTCTTTAGTCAGGATATTCCAGCCATCTTATTAACTTAAATGAGATGAACACTGCATCACAAAATGGGACTTTATCTTCAGTGTTAGCCTTATTCTCTTTTTCACTTATTTCTGATATTTACAAGTACTTCCTAGTTTTGACAATCTAAATATCTCCATAATTGTTACTTTATAAACATGTCATTAAATGTTTTATGTGTCAGCATAGAATAGAAAAAGTAAAAATAAAATCAGTCTCTTACCTTATGGAATTTATATCTGAAATTTAAAAGTGTGTAGGGAAATCTTTATTAGGTCACCAACTTCTTAGAGAATTTCATAAAAGTTATGGATTATCTTCTTTTAAATGCACACTTATAGGCAGACACAACTGTACACACATAGATTTAGGGGATATTGTGAGAACCCTGATGTCTATATTTTGACTTTTGAGAGTCCATGTGCTTGGATAATCCATATTCAGTGAAGGGAAGTTATATACTTCTCTGCTCTACCCAAAAGAGATCTGTAAGTTTCATTTTCCTCATAATATGGCCCACTTTGGAAGTTAATTATGATGATTTGAGTTAATGTGTGTAAAGAACTTATGTTGTCATTATGACAATTTACAAACCTCATACCCTTCCAAGCTCTGTGATTCCATCAATACCATTGTATCCTTGGATGTTCTCAATTCTAGGTAAAGGATGTCTGTAATTATGCATTGTGTACATTTCATAGGATACAAGAATAATTGTAACTACTTGGATTATTTCATACTGACTTCTTAAAATAAACCCCAATTTCCTTTAGATACTGCAGACAAAGTGGCATGACAATACATGATGATTCTTTTTAATTTTGAAAATAATCCTGAAATATTACTCATATTCACTCAAAGAAACTCAGTCTTTGTTCTATTTTGATACTTATGAATATGTTTTTGCTTCACATTGTATACACTCTGCTCTGTAAACTTAGCAAC
Organism: Bos grunniens; assembly: GCF_055505025.1. Classification (NCBI taxonomy): domain Eukaryota; kingdom Metazoa; phylum Chordata; class Mammalia; order Artiodactyla; family Bovidae; genus Bos; species Bos grunniens. The sequence continues at coordinate 115,855,145 of NC_141194.1, read as the reverse complement.
AGCTATTGGATGAAATAATTCAATAAGGACCTCACCTGCCAACAGAAATGTTGGTTTCTTTTTTTCCTCCACTACAAGAGTCAAGAAAACTTAACAACTTATCTAAATAAGGTAACATAGATAACACTAATAAATATCACAGTAATCATCGAAGAACTTCTGTGTTTCTCTGTAAAGATGTGTGTGTGTGTGTGCGCGCGCACACACACACACACACACTCAGTTGCTCAGTCATGTCGGACTGTTATGCTGCTGCTGCTGCTAAGTCACTTCAGTCCTGTCCGACTCTGTAGGACCCCATAGACGGCAGCCCACCAGGCTCCGCCGTCCCTGGGATTCTCCAGGCAAGAACACTGGAGTGAGTTGCCATTTCCTTCTCCAGTGCATGAAAGTGAAAAGTGAAAGTGAAGTCGCTCAGTTGTGTCCGACTTTTCGCGACCCCATGGACTGCAGCCTACCAGGCTCCTCCGTCCACGGGATTTTCCAGGCAAGAGTACTAGAGTGGGTTGCCATTGCCTTCTCCAGGACTCTTATAGACAAAGCTAATATTTTCTTCAAGTCCTAGGAACATCTTGAAACTGAATGATTCAGATAGAACATATGTCCCTTAATACTGAGGCAAGCAAAATATATTAATGACAGATTTTGACTTTGAATTTTCATGGATCTTAAAGTCCTAGTGAGAATAATTTCTTGTATTTTTCCATTCTCAATCTATCAAACCGTGTTGTAATAACAGTTTAGATACATAAGTGTTTAAAAACTATATATCTGATGCTCAGGAAAAAATTACACCTCTAACAGTCAAATATTTATTAGTGATTCTTTTTGTATTTGTTTTTAAATTTAGCTTAACAACATGTATGTGCATGCATGTGTGTGTATGTATGGAACGTGGATTTTGGTAGCAATACTGAATTGTACTAAATCTCCAGTACAAAAATATACTATCATCTCATATATTCTCTGTATGACTCAAATCATGGAGGCTTTTTAACATCAAATGTAGATTGTAAGAACCCAATAGTGGGATCTGAATTGTTTACTGTGTAGCCAACAGCTCAAGACATCTAAATCAGTCATTTTAAAGGGCTAAATAGGTAACTCCACAAGACCTAGTAAACTTCGTATAAGGGCAGGGAACTATTCAAATTTCTCTTCTTTCTCTCAGAATCAGATTCTGAAAATGATCTGCTTTAAAAAAAAAAAAAAAAGATTAAAGATTTACCTAAAGATTAAACAGAAATATACCATGGTGGAGCTTCATTTCATAGAGGTTTATAGACTTAGGACATGGAATGCTGTTGAGAACAACATGCATAAAAATAATATTCTTAAAATGACCATCTGAGAACAGACATGTGAGATTACATATATTTGTATCTTGGGGAAAGAAATAATGTTTAGTTTTTGAGATGAAAGAGTCCTTTTGGTGTTTTTAATATGATTTTGATGTCTAAATGAGTTACCCTCAGCTTGAAAGTATGTTGTTTGACTTACAGAGTTTAAGTTTTAAGAAATGACATCTAAAAATACAGAAATTTCACATACAAATCCAGATTTCTAGCATTTCTTGAAAAATAAGAATATTTGGCAGTACTGGAATAATATTCTCATGTAGCATTTATTAGGGGAAGCTGAGCTCCTGCTCTTGTGTTGTGTGTTAATCACTCACTTGTGTCTGACTCTTTGCAATCCTATGGACTGTAGCCCGCCAGGCTCCTCTGTCCAAGAAATTCTCGAGGCAAGAATACTGGAGGGCATTGTCATTCCCTTCTCCAGGAGATCTTCTCCACCCAGGGATTGAACCTGCGTCTGAGCCATCAGACGGTAAAAAGTCTCCCTGCACTAGTAACTCAGACGATAAAAAGTGTGCATGCAATGCGAGAGACCCAGGTTTGATACTTGGGCCAAGAAGATCCCCTGGAGAAGGAAATTGCAACCCACTCCAGTCTTCTTGCCTGGAGAATCCCATGGACAGAGGAGCCTGGCAGGCTACAATCCCTGGGGTTGCAAAGAATCGGCCACTACTGAAGTGACTTCATTTTTTCATTTTCCACCAGGGAAGCCCAAACTCTTGTGGGTTGCCCTTTAAAGAGAGGCAGAGGTTATCTCTTTCCTGCTCCCTCTCTTGCCTGACCCACACATTTAAATTATCTGCCTGGTTTCTGGAAGCATTTAAGTTTGAGAGACCCTTGTCTAAATATTCTACAGGTTCATAAAATAGCATATGTATTTTAGCACTTCCTGGAAATAAATAATTAAAATGTTAACTTTCAGGACCAAGACTATAAAAATCCACCTCTGTCACTTAAGAGAGGAGCAGACCTCTTGATGGAGCAATGGTCTCTGTGAAATCAATCTCCCTGACCTTCCAGAATTTTTTTTTTTTTTCAGATTGTTTCTGCCCAGCATTCTTAGCTTATTGGCCAACATGAATTAATACCAAGATTCAATCCCATTGTCAAGGACAGCTTACAGAGAGTCTTCAACCATTCTGTAGGGGACTAAGCATTATTCCAGTGTATTTCATGGTTCTTGCTACTATCTAAAATTAACATAGTAATTGTCACCGTCTGAAATCAATGCGTTGATTTATATAAATATGTGTGTTTTACTCAACTGAAACTCCATGCTGACAAGTATTGTTTTGCTCACCATTGTATCCCCAGCACCTAATATTAGCCTAAAGTTGCCCATAAAGGATGTTACCACATACAGTTGTCCTGGTTGAACACTGTGCAACACCAGGGGTTACCATGGAACCCATGGAGCCATTCAGTGCACAAAAAACTATAGAACAGTTTGGAAGCTCTGCATGTTGAAAACAATTTTATTCTTCCAGGCAGAAGACTGGTGGCAGATATTAGGGTGATAATTGTGGAGATAGAAATAAGTCATCATATCCAATATATATATATATATATTGGAGTTATAGCCAACTTCACTTGCTGACGGATGGATAATGATGATGTCAAGTGTTAGAGGGATGATCTATTTCCATTCCCCATTAGAGTGGCACTTTTAGCTTCTTTCCACCTGCTTACTCTTTCCTTTCCTTCACTTGCTGGTCCTTGGGTAAGGATAATAGAATTATGGAATTAATCTAAAAGAACAAACTAGGCATACAAGACTCATTCCCATACTCTTCCAGTCTCTTCCTTAGCATGTACCTGTCTACAGAGAGGGTGAATGGTGGTCTTCATCCTTGGCCATTGTGAGGCTCTACTGCACATCCATTAGCCTCCCCCAGAAATCCTGTCATTTGAAAGGAATGTATCCACTTCTGAAGGTGAGAGTAAGGCCAATTAGCTTCACACCTGTCACACCATCTAATAGAGTTTTAATCAGTATTCAGGCTGTTTTGATCTCTGTTTCTGTCCTCCCTTCCTTCCACCCTCCTTCTCAGTTCATAAATACAGAGCAGAATTGAAGAGAATTATTATTTACTGGAACTCTCTTGCTTTTTCCATGATCCAGCAGATGTTGGCAATTTGATCTCTGGTTCCTCCGCCTTTTCTAAAACCAGCTTGAACATCAGGAAGTTCACGGTTCACATATTGCTGAAGCCTGGATTGGAGAATTTTGAGCATTACTTTACTAGCGTGTGAGATGAGTGCAATTGTGCAGTAGTTTGAGCATTCTTTAGCATTGCCTTTCTTTGGGATTGGAATGAAAACTGAACTTTTCCAGTCCTGTGGCCACTGCTGAGTTTTCCAAACGTGCTGGCATATTGAGTGCAGCACTTTCACAGCATCATCTTTCAGGATTTGGAATAGCTCAACTGGAATTCCATCACCTCCACTAGCTTTGTTCGTAGTGATGCTTTCTAAGGTCCACTTGACTTCACATTCCAGGATGTCTGGCTCTAGGTCAGTGATCACACCATCGTGATTATCTGGGTCATGAAGATCTTTTTTGTACAGTTCTTCTGTGTATTCTTGCCATCTCTTCTTAATATCTTCTGCTTCTGTTAGGTCCATACCATTTCTGTCCCTTATCGAGCCCATCTTTGCATGAAATGTTCCCTTGGTATCTCTAATTTTCTTGAAGAGATCTCTAGTCTTTCCCATTCTGTTGTTTTCCTCTATTTCTTTGCATTGATCACTGAAGAAGGCTTTCTTATCTCTTCTTGTTATTCTTTGGAACTCTGCATTCAGATGTTTATATCTTTCCTTTTCTTCTTTGCTTTTCACTTCTCTTCTTTTCACAGCTATTTGTAAGGCATCCCCAGACAGTCATTTTGCTTTTTTGCATTTCTTTTCCATGGTTTTAGAAAGGCAGAGGAACCAGAGATCAAATTGCCAACATCCACTGGATCATGGAAAAAGCAAGAGAGTTCCAGAAAAGCATCTATTTCTGCTTTATTGACTATGCCAAAGCCTTTGACTGTGTGGATCACAATACACTGTGGAAAATTCTTCAAGAGATGGGAATACCAGACCACCTGATCTGCCTCTTGAGAAATCTGTATGCATGTCAGGAAGCAACAGTTAGAACTGGACATGGAACAATAGACTGGTTCCAAATAGAAAAAGGAGTACGTCAGGGCTGTATATTGTCACCCTGTTTATTTAACTTATATGCAGAGTACATCATGAGAAACGCTGGACTGGAAGAAACACAAGCTGGAATCAAGATTGCCGGGAGAAATATCAATAACCTCAGATATGCAGATGACACCACCCTTATGGCAGAAAGTGAAGAGGAACTAAAAAGCCTCTTGATGAAAGTGAAAGAGGAGAGTGAAAAAGTTGGCTTAAAGCTCAACATTCAGAAAATGAAGATCATGGCATCCGGTCCCATCACTTCATGGGAAATAAATGGGGAAACAGTGGAAACAGTGTCAGACTTTATTTTTCCGGGCTCCAAAATCACTGCAGATGGTGACTGCAGCCATGAAATTAAAAGATGCTTACTCCTTGGAAGGAAAGTTATGACCAACCTAGATAGCATATTCAAAAGCAGAGACATTACTTTGCCAACAAAGGTCCGTCTAGTCAAGGCTATGGTTTTCCTGTGGTCATGTATGGATGTGAGAGTTGGACTGTGAAGAAGGCTGAGCACCGAAGAATTTATGCTTTTTAACTGTGGTGTTGGAGAAGACTCTTGAGAGTCCCTTGGACTGCAAGGAGATCCAACCAGTCCATTCTGAAGGAGATCAGCCCTGGGATTTCTTTGGAAGGAATGATGCTAAAGCTGAAACTCCAGTACTTTGACCACCTCATGCGAAGAGTTGACTCATTGGAAAAGACTCTGATGCTGGGAGGGATTGGGGACAGGAGGAGAAGGGGACGACCGAAGATGAGATGGCTGGATGGCATCACTGACTTGATGGACGTGAGTCTCAGTGAACTCAGGGAGTTGGTGTTGGACAGGGAGGCCTGGCGTGCTGCGATTCATGGGGTCGCAAAGAGTCGGACACGACTGAGCAATTGATCTGATCTGATCTGATCTGATTATTTACTGACCTTTTAAACCATGAGAGCTGGAATATTTTTAAAATTAATATGATGTTGGCCATGAGCTTCAGACTTGTAGAAGTAGCCTTATATAATTAATTTTCTTCTAATTTTTTTCCTTTTCCTTATGAGACAATTCAGCATTAATTCAGTAAATATTTCCTTAGGGTATACTATGTGCCAGGCATTGTGGTAGGTGCTGGGTGGGTGTTGAATGCTATAAAATGACTTCATCTATCTGTTAGGTTAATGGCATGCCCTTCCTTATTAGAAATAAGAAGACTAGAGTCCTTAATGCATGGGATGATCATCCTGAGACTAGGAGGATCTGTGTACTGAAAGCTCCATCCCAAGACACAGCAGAGGGGAGTCGAAGGGCAAAGATCTAAAAGTCCTGCTTACTGAGAGGTCATCTGAACTGTAAATTCTCCCCAGTTTGACATTCCACTGCTCTCGACCAGTCACCAAATCACCAGTCAGTCTTCTCCCCCATCCCCATCACCCCCAACACCTACCTGGATTGCTGCCGTAGTTACCCAAGGAGTCTTTAAGTCTCTGGTCTGCTCTCATCTAATCTCCACACTAAGATAACAGCCTTTAGGACCTTATTTAACCCAATCTACTTTTCTAGCCTCTTATCCCTGTGTTTCCTAAGTTTACACACACACTGACACTGGCAACTCTCTGACGTGCATGGTTGCTTTAACCCCTGGGCTTTTGCCCCTGCAGACACTGTGGTTCATAGGAGTGTTGCCAGATGCCTCTAATAGCAACTTCAAGTGCTGCACAGTCCTTTCATCCATGGTGGCCTGAGGCAACCACAGATCCAAATTTTCCTTTCTGCTGGATGACCTACACTCATCCTTTAAGACAAACTCTGAGGTCTCCATGCTCTCATCTTCCACAATGCCCCCAAGCAAATTTAGTCTCTCCCACTTCCTACTTGTGTTATGTAGTTCTTGTCCCATGATAGCATAGTTTAATTTTACATGAACACAACAGTTCAGTCATGTTTCAAATTTAGACAAAACTTGGATTCAAATCTCAGATCTGCTATTTACAACCAATATTTTTTAATTTGAAAAGTTTCTTAACTTCTGTAAGCCTTTTTTTTTCATTTTCAAAAATACTGTCTGATTTCACTTAAATGTGGAATCTAAAAAATAAAACAAACAAACCAAAACCCAAACTCATAGATACAGAGAATAAATTTACAGTCACCAGCAAGAAGACAGGAGGAGGTTGGGTAAAATGGACGAAGGGGATTAAAGAGGTACACATTTCTAGTTATAAAATAAGTCATGAGGATGTGATAAACAACATGGGGAATATTGTCAATAATGTTGTAATACTTTATGTGGTGATAGTAGCTAGACCTATCATGGTAACCATTCCACAATGTATATAAATGTCAAATCACAATGTTGTATACTTGAAGCTAATCTAATACTGTGTTGATTGTACCTGTATTTTCTTCTTTTCACAAACTTTTTATTTTAGAAATATTTAATCTTAAATTTATAGACAAATTGCAAACTTGGCAAGGGTAATCCCATAGACCCTGAATCCAGTTCCACAATTCATTAACATTGTCACAACCAATGAGCTGATAGTGACACATTATTCACTGAAGTCCATAATTTATCCAGGTTCTCTTAGTTTTTGCCTAACGCCACCCCATGGAGAATAGCCCACATCTCTTTGTGTGTGTGTGTGTGTGTGTGTAACTTTCTTAAATGACAAACATAATTTGTTTGAAAATAGGAAGTTTATTAAAAATAGTATATTAAAAATAAAATATTAATAACCCCCAATTATATGCAACCTCACAAGTAATAAAATAATGGCAAGTGAAAAAAATACAGTTAGCCCACAAAATCCAAGAAAAACAGACAAACAAAAAGAATGACGTGTATGTATAGCATTTAACACAATACTAGGTACATAGGTTGTAACCAGTAAGTGGCATCTATTTATTTTTTTTACCTATTTACTTTCTAGCATTTTTTTTTCATTCAAGGTACAAAACATTTCCATCATTCTCTCTCCCACTAGATTTTAGTTTCTTGAAAGCATGGACTCTGATTATCCTGAATATTTTGGAATAAAAAAGGACAGAGTGCATATGCAGATCAGGTACCAGAAACAGCAAAAATATCTCATAGTTCTACAAAGGCTCCAAAGGAAATATACAAACTGAAATATTTTTTTTTAAAATCTGGCTTATTTATCCAGCTCCATGGAGATAGATAAACGTTTTATTTATTTAAAAAAATTCATTGAAGTTTAGTTTCTTTATAATGTTGTGCTAGTTTCTGCTGTAAAACAAAGTGAATTAGTTATATGTTTGCATATATCCCCTCTTTTTTAGTTTTCTTTCCCATTTAGGTCACTATGGAACATTGACTAGAGATCCCTGTGCTATACAGTAGGTTCTCATTATTTATCTATTTTTTACGTATGTATTAGCTGCTCAGTCGTGTCTGACTCTTTGAGACCCCATGAACTGCAGCATGCCAGCCTTCCCTGTCCTTCACTATCTCCCAGAGTGTGCTCAAACTCATGTCCACTGAATCGGTGATGCCATCCAACAATATTGTCCTCTATAATCCCCTTCTCCTCCTGCCTTCAATCTTTCCCAACATCAGGGTCTTTTGTAACGAGTCGGCTCTCGCATCAGGTGACCCAAGTATTGGAGTTTCAGGTTCAGCATGGGTCCTTCCAATGAATATTCAGGACTTATTTCCTTTAAGATTAACTAGTTTGATCTCCTTGCAGTCCAAGGTATGCTCAAGAGTCTTTTGCAGCACCACAGTTCGAGAACAACAATTATTTGGCTCACAGCCTTCTTTATGCTTCAACTCTCATATCCATACATGATTACTGGAAAAACCATAGCTTTGACTATGTGGACCTTTTTTGGCAAAATAATGTCTCTGCGTTTTTAATTTGCTCTCTAGGTTTGTCATAGCTTTTCTTCCAAGGAGCAAGTATCTTTTAATTTCATGGCTGCAGTTACTGTCCACAGTGATTTTGGAGCCCCCAAAAATAAAGTCTGTCACTGTTTCCATTGTTTCCCCATATATTTGCCATGAAGTGATGAGACTAGATGCCATGAGCTCAGTTTTTTGAATGTTAAGTTTTAAGCCAGCTTTTTCACTCTCCTCTTTCATCTTCATCAAGAGGCTCTTTAGTTCTTTGCTTTCTGCCATTAGAGTGGTATTATCATTTTTTTTTTAAAGAGATTTCCAGAAAAACATCTACTTCTGCTTTATTTTTTTTAATTTTATTTATTCTTAAACTTTATTATTTTTATTTTTTTTAATTTTATTTTATTTTTAAACTTTACATAATTGTATTAGTTTTGCCAAATATCAAAATGAATCCGCCACAGGTATACATGTGTTCCCCATCCTGAACCCACCTCCCTCCTCCCTCCCCATACCATCCCTCTGGGTCGTCCCAGTGCTAGCCCCAAGCATCCAGTATCGTGCATCGAACCTGGACTGGCATCTCGTTTCATACATGATATTTTACATGTTTCTCTGACATGTGAAGTTATTGATATTTCTCCTGGAAATCTTGATTCAAACTTGAGCTTCATCCAGCTGGCATTTTACATGTTACTGTTACTTCTTGACCTGCAAACAGGTTTCTCAGGAGACAGGTAAGGTGGTCTGGTATTCCCATCTCTTTAAGAATTTTCCACAGTTTGTTGTGATCTACATAGTCAAAGGCTTTAACATAGTCAATAAAACAGAAGTAGATGTTTTCCTGGAATTCCCTTGCTTTTTCTATGATCCAATAGATGTTGGCAATTTGATCACTGGTTCCTCGCCTTTCTTAAATCAAGCTTGTACATCTGGGAACTTCTTGGTTCACGTACTGTTGAAGCCTAGCTTGAAGAATTTTGAGCATTTCCTTGCTAGCATGTGAAATGAGTGCAATTGTGTGGTATTTTGAAGATTCTTTGGCATTGCCATTCTTTGGGATTGGAATGAAAATTGACCTTTTCCAGTCCTGTGGTCACTGCTGAATGTTCAAAATTTGCTGGTATATTGAGTGCAGCACTTTAACAGCATCATCTTTTAGGATTTGAAATAGCCCAGCTGGAATTCCATCATCTCCACTAATTTTGTTTGTAGTAATGCTTCCTAAGACCCACTTGACTTCACAGTTCAGGATGTCTGGCTCTAGGTGAGCTACCACACCACCATGGTTATCTGGGCCATCAAGATCTCTTTTGTATAGCTGTTTCATGTATTCTTGCCACCTCTTCTTAATATCTTCTGCTTCTGTTAGGTTCATATCGTTTCTGTCCTTTATTGTGCCCATATTTTCATGAAATGTTCCCTTGGTATCTCTAATTTTCTTGAAGAGATCTTTAGTCTTTCCCATTCTATTGTTTTCCTCCATTTCTTTGCATGGTTCAGTTAAGAAGGTTTTCTTATCTCTCCTTGCTATTCTTTGAAACTCTGCATTCAGATGGATTTATCTTTCCTTTTCTTCTTTGCCTTTCATGTCTCTTCTTTTCTCAGCTATTTGTAAGGCCTTCTCAGACAACCATTTTGCCTTTTTGCATTTCTTTTTCTTGGGGATGGTTTTGATCATTGCCACCTGTACAATGTCTTGAGGCTTCATCCATAGTTCTTCAGGCACTCTGTCTATCAGATCTAATCCTTTGAATCTATTTGTTACTTCCACTGTATAATCATAAGGGATTTTACTTAGGCCTTACCTAAATGGCCTAGTGGTTTTCCCTACTTTCTTCAATTTCAGTCTGAAATCTGCAATAAGGAGTTCATGATCTGAGCCACAGTCAGCTTCTGGTCTTGTTTTTGTTAACTGTATAGAGCTTCTCCATCTTTTGCTGCAAAGATATAATCAATCTGATTTTGGTATTGACTATCTGGTGATGTCCATCTATAGAGTCGTCTCGTGTTGTTGCGTATACTCAGAACCATTGAGTCATGCACTTTAAATTAATGAATTGTAAAGTATATTAATTGTAACTATAAAATTGTTAGGAAAAAAAGACATTCCATCCCTGGGAAACCTGAGGTCAGGAATCAGACTGGATTCCTTCATATCTTGAGGCTCATTTTTTCAATGTCTAGCACCTTTTGGATTTAATGACTATAGCTGGTTCTCTTAAGCCCCAATTCTCTATGCAGTAATGAGGAGATTTTTGCCACAGAAATATCATGTTATAAAAACTGAATGCATTTATGAGGATATGAACTGATGAAAACTGATCATTTTTATTAACATGATCTCTTGCAAGACCTTTCTCTGCCTTTGGGGACCCTTCCCGGACAGAGGTAGTGGTGGTTTAGTCACTAAGTCCTGTCCAACTCTTGCAACCCCATGAGTATAGCCACCAGGCTCCTCTGTCCGTGGGATTCTCCAGGCAAGAATACTGGAGTAGGCTGTCATTTCCTTCTTCCAGACAGAGGTCAGAATCCCCTTCTGTGACCACTTTGGCCACATAGATATAGGCAGGAGAGGGGCTGATTCAGAAGTACAAATGTGGATTTCACCCACAGCTTAGTCCCTCCAACAGCCACAGCTACCATTGCTGGCCACCTATCATACTGGAATGCAGCAAGCATTCTCTGCTAGTGTAATGCGGTACAGAGCAGGCTCCTTCCTGCCTAGTGGGAGCACAAACGGGCATCAATTCTCTTTATATGGATATTTTTATTTAAGATGGATTACTATGTAGAACATGTTTTTCCCCCCTAAGATTCTAAAATCTTAAATGTATGACCAATTTCATATAATCTATGGTGTCTATAGTCCATGAATTAGAAAGCGACATTTTTATATGCATGGATTGATAAATGAATGCAGAGAAAAATGATATAAATAATATTGCAATCAATTTTCTCTGAGCACTGATACAAATTGCAGTTGGTTACGCTTTTCTAAAGTCCTGATTGCATTGTCACACCAGAGATTTCTCAGCAGATATGCCTGCATTTCCAAATGAAAAGGCAAACACAATGGATAGTCTCACATATTTCACTATTTGATTCAATTGCTAATTAAAATAAGCAGGGCATAAGAATAGAATTGGAAAATAAGCATGCCCATATGATATCCCTATGGCCATCATTTTTCTGAATTCCACTTATAATATTTTTAAGTATCTTTGAGCATTTACAGTGCTGGTAAAAACTTAACTTCTCTGATTCAGTGTAGTCATGTATAAATTTTAGTTGATTTTGATTTTTAGCCATCAGGGAGAGCACAAGATAGTAACATAAACAGAAAAATTATCCAGTCTCTCATATAAAAATAGAGAATTTTTATATAAGTGAGTCCTTACATGTACATATTTTATTGCTTTTTGAGAGCAACCTCAGAGTGTCCCCATTGCTGGGATCTTTCATAGCTCAGGAGCCAGTGTCATTTGGTAAATAGATAGTCTGGTCTGTTTTTCTACCTGCAAACACTTCTGACAGCAAATGTGTGAGGTTTTCCCCCACACTAACCAAGTCTCTGACTCTCTAGATACCACATGGGTATCCTACAATTCAACTCAACTCTGACAATAACTACTTGGAGTTAGCATCAGACTCCACAGATGAAGGGTTCAGTCCCATGAGACTGCCTCTTACTTCAGACACTAGTTCGCAAGGCTCTCAGGCCTCCCATATGTCTGATGGACCAGCTACTACCATGACTTCTTAGGTTTGATGGCTTGCTAGAATGGTACACAGAACCCAGAAAAACAGCTTATTTACTACTAGACAAAGGATACAACTCAGAAACCGTCAAATGAAAGAGTTGTATGGGGCAAAGTGTGGGATGAAAGGGTACTGAGCATCTGTGTCCTCCATGAGTGCACCACCCTCCCAGCAACTCATTGTAATCACTGACCCAGAAGCTTTGTGCACCCTGTCATTTAGAATTTTTCACGGATGTTCTATTACGCGGATCTAACTGATCAAATCACTGATCATTGTTGATTAACAAATATACAGCCCTTCTCCCCTCCCAACCTTCTAATCATATTTTGGTCTTTCTGGCAACCACATCTCGATGCTATCTAGGCATGTCTCACTGCTCTAGGGTCTTGACCAAGAGTTTGTTCCCACCCACAAGCATGCCAAAAACCCTCCGACAATTCTGGTTTGTTACAAAGATTGGGTTTCCCTCCAGATAATTTGACCAGTGCCAGGAATCACTTCCCCCTCCAGGGGAGACAGCCCTCCATGTGTCTGTATTCTCGCCTCAACTTGGAACTGATTCATTTTCTATCCCTTCACCAGAGAGCAACTGTCACTCAACTGAAGTTATCCACTTCAGCAATAAGGCTGTTATCTCACAGCAGGTTCTATTGAGGACTGAATCCCTCCCTTTGAGAGGAATTACACAGAACAGGAGGCTCTTGTCATTCCAGCCACACTGAGAAAAATGAGCTTAGGTGTCCAGTCAGACCCAGTCATCTTGATATTTTGCTTTCTTTCTCAAAATGCACACCTATTATCCTGCTATGATTGTGCCATCATCATGGCCTTGATTCTAGAACTTTCTCTGATCCTTCATCAGATTTTACATAATATGGGGATTTCACACTAAGCCAATCTCCTGGGTAATTGAAACTCTTCTACAGCTTGTGAGGTTGCAGCTACTGAAACAAACTTCTTTCTAGCCTTTTGGTTTACAGTACTCACCAAATTCATAAGCGTGAATTATTCCACAGAGTGTCACTTAGGGGAGAATATTTTCCTTCGTGTACAGAGAAGCTTCTTAAATGACTCACCTTTCTCAAGGTTTTTTCACCTCCTACATACCTGGGCTGATCATTAAAAATGAACCAATCTGGACTGATTTCTTACATGCTTAGAGCAGCCTCACTGATTCACAGATTTGAATGCTTTAGTGCCATGGCTTTCACATTTTTTAAGCATAACTCTCCAGTGACCCAGTGTGTGTGCCTGTACACAACTGCACACACACACACAAAACATCAGACTAATGCTTACCCTCGCTTCGTGTGACACACTCAAAACCATTATATTAATTTTGTTCCATTAATTATTTTTAATTTTTTTTATTTCATCACTGAAGAGTGGATTACAAATGCATGATATTGCTGAGTATGGCCTGTTATCGTTAGGCTAGAGAAATCTCATTTAACATAGCCTGGATAAAGGGAGTATGTTTTAGAAGGCTGAAAAGTGTTCATAAAAATGAATGATGAAGTGAACAACCAAGCTTCCAGAAGGCAACAACCAAAGCACTCTGGGACATCTGCCCTCTCCCCAAACTGACCACTGATCCTTGTGGCTGTCTTGGTAAAGTCCTGTAAGGATACAAAAGCATTTGTCTAAACCATGGACAGTACTAAGGGTGCAAGAAGTAGTTTCTGTGCCAAAGAGATGATAGCAAAGATGTCACAATGAAGAGAATCACTGGAAGCCAGATAAAAACATCAACTTAGAAAAAAATGTATCACACGCCTCAATTGCCTAGCATAGATATACCTTCTTTCTATAACACTCTTTTAAAAGTATTTCTCTTCCCAATATCATTAGCACCAAGAATAATGCAATTTTCCCACATGCAACCATAATCTTGCCTCAGTCTCTGCAATGTGACACAATCCAGGTTAGACATGGTCACAGCATCATCTTAAAGTCTAGGATCTCAAAATGACACCTATTCCTCTGGACCATGTTCAAATGTGGTTCCTTACGTTCATATACTGTATGATTCAATGATACACTTAGTTATTCACAGGATAACATATATATATATATATAATATATATATAATAGTGAAACAAAACTGGAATAAAATAGCAATAAAGACTCTCATTTAATAACAGGAGAAGGAGAAATTACTACACAAAGGATGTACATTATTTACCTTGATGGACAGTAATGATAAATTGAGTCAGAAACATTCCTTTGCTGACTAATTTTTTTTTTCAGTTTTATTTATTTATTTATTTTACTTTACAATTTTGTATTGGTTTTGCCATACATTGACATGAATCCACCAGTTTTGACTGGAGAAGAAATTATTTCATCAGGCAACCTCATGGTTCTTGGTTCTGCTCCCATTTTCCAAGTCTTCCAAGGCTGTTCCTGATAAAAGAATTAGGGCTAATTATGGTCACATGCTTTTTTTAAGGTTTGGTCAATTTCTCCCTTCCTCCATCTTAAACTGTGATTAGGAGGTACATAATATAAGAAAATACAGTTGACCCTTGAACAACACAGAGGTTAGGGGCACAGACCCTCCCTGCAGTCAAAAATCCACATGCCACTTAGAGTCAGACCTCCTTATCCATTCCTGAGGTTCTGCATCTGTGGATTCAACTAATGGCAGATTGTGTAGTATTTATAGGGCTTCCCAGATGGCCCTACTGGTAAAGAGCCTATTTGCCAATGCAGGAGACGTAAGAGACCCTGTTTCGATGATCCCTGGCTCCGGAAAATCCCCTGGGGGAGGTCATGGCAACCCACTCCAGCATTATTGCCTGGAGAATTCCATGGACAGAGGAGCTTAGCGGGCTACAGTCCGTGGGGTCACAAAGAGTCTGACTAACTGACTGAAGTGATTTAGCATGCACACATGTAGCATTTACTATTAAAAAATAAAAATCTAAAAAAATAATAAAATAAAAAATAAAAATAAAAATGCGTATTAGTGAACTGGCACAGTTCAAAGTCATGCTGTTCAAGGGCCAACTGTAGTACATTTCATGTACACTATGTGTTTAGGGGCAAAGGAGAATTCATCCACAGAGAGGACAACACAGCCTGAGGATTGTTGTGAGCCAGGCTATGACCCCATTTTACATCCTCTACAATTATGAATGAACTAAAATAAACAAACATTTATTGAATGCTTTCATAATGTTATGGTTTTGCCAGTAGTCATGTATGGATGTGAGAATTGGACTATTAAGAAAGCTGAGTGCCAAAGAATTTATGCTTTTGAACTGTGGTGTTGGAGAAGACTCTTGAGAGTCCCTTGGACTGCAAGGAGATCCAACCAGTCCATCCTAAAGGAAATCAATTCTGAATATTCATTGGAAGGACTGATGCTGAAGCTGAAACTCCAATACTTTGGCCACCTGATGCAAAGACCTGACTCATTTGAAAAGACCCTAATGCTGGGCATGATTGAAGGCAAGAGGAGAAGGGAACAACAGAGGTTGAGATTTTTTGATGACATCACCAACTCAATGGACATAAGTTTGAGTAAACTCAGGAGTTGGTGATGGACAGGGAGGCCTGGCATACTGCAGTCCATGGGATCGTAAAGAGTTGGACATGACTGAGGGACTGAATGAACTGAACTGAACTATGTCTGATTCCTCCTCTTGGAGGAATTGGATTCAGCCAGTATGAGTGGATGCCAGCCATGGGAGCCAACTCTGAAGAGGATTATGGCATTTGGTAGCCTTATCAAGAAACATAGTTACTAAGGGCAGCCAGAAAAGACTGGGCAGGCCACAAGGCAATTTCACCACTGCCATATGAGTTTCAAAGGTAGAACAGCAATTGCAGATCCAAGAGGGTGAATGCAGGGTCCAAAATGAGAACTCATGTAAGAAATAAGAAAATGCGGGAAAGGAGGGACAAGTCAGGAGACAGAGTGACATCAGGAGAAAGGGTCAATGATGTTAGCCATGAATAGGGCTCAGGGGTTTGGAACTCTCTCTTGCTGAGTGTTGACTGTACAGGGATGAATCAGAGTCAGAGCCCTGAGCAGACAATGGGCCAACATCAAATCCGATTTTACAAACCATGCTGGTGCCAAGGTTCTGGCAGGGGAAGCAGCAATACCCTCCCTTTTTGGAATTTTGCCACCTACCCTGTGAAATAATTGATAACACATTTCTTTAGGGCACAAAGTAGTATGGTGTAGTACAAAGAATCAGAATCTAGAAGTCAGAAAAGCTAATTTTTGTTAATTTATTAATGTAATAGATGTTATTGAATGCCTTTTATATTTATTTATACTGTCCTCGGGGCTGGTGATACAGCCATGGACAAGACAAGGCTCCTGCCTCATAGCTTAAATTCCAGATGAGTAAGTGATACATCCAGTTATTAATACCTCCCCAGGATCTCAGTTGAAGAAGGATTATCTATTTTTTTTTTTAAGTTGGAGGATAATTGCTTTACAATATTGTGTTAGTTTCTGCTGTACAACAAAGTGAATCAGCCATTTGTTATTGCTGTTCACTCACTCAGTCATGTCCAACTCTTTGTGACCCCATGGACTGCAGCACACTAGGCGTCCCTGTCCTTCACCATTTCCCAAGCTTGCTCGAACTCCCGCCCATTGAGTCAGTGATACCATCCAACCATTTCATCCTCTGTAGTCTCCTTCTCCTGCCTTCAAACATTCCCAGCATCAGGGTGTTTTCCAATGGGTCAGCTCTTCACATCAGGTGACCAAAGTTTTGGAGCTTCAGCTTCAGCATCAATCCCTCCAATGAATATTCAGGACTGATTTCCTTTAGGATTGACTGGTTTGATCTCCTTGCAGTCCAAGGGACTCTCAAGGGTCTTCTCCAATACCACAATTCAAAAGCATCAATTCTTTGGCGCTCAGCCTTCTTTATGGTCCAACTCTCACATCCATACAGGACTACTGGAAAAATCATAGCTTTGACTAGACAGACCTTTGTAGGCAAAGTAATGTTTCTGCTTTTTAATACTTTGTCTAGGTTTGTCATTGCTTTTCTTCCAAGGAGTAAGCGTCTTTTAATTTCAGCCATATGTAAACATATATCTCCTCCATCTTGAGCCTCCCTGCCACCACCCTCCCACCCTACCCCTCTAGGTCATCACAGAGCACAGAGGTGGGCTCCCTGTGCTATACTGTGGACCCTCACTAGGTATCTATGAATGTATCTATGTGGAATCTAGAAAAATGGTGCAGATGAACCTATTTGCAGGGCAGGAATACCAACACAGACACAGAGAAGGATTCTTTTTAGACAGCACCACAGCTTGTCCCAAAGTGCTCAAAGCCTAATGGGATACCCCTAGTTAACAGACAGCCCAACATGTTATGCCAAATGGCACCATGGATTTCTGCAAGGCCTACTGGCAGAGATTAAAGAGCAGGGACTGATTTCCTTGTCCTCAGTACCTGGCTCTGTTAGGAGGTGGCAGTTGGGTGCAGTCTGGGAGCTAGATTCTAAATTCCTTGAGGGCAGGAATTTTGGTTCACATATGTATCCAAGGGCTTAGCAGATTATTCACCACTTAGTAAAGACTCAAAAATTTGTTGATTAAGTGAATTAATCCATGGCGATAAGCTAATTGTGGCATCTTTTTGCACTAGATCTATAGTGAGACAGCCCACTAGTGAAAAAAGGGAAAAACTTAGTCAAACAAGAATTTGATGGCATGAGTTGTGAGTGGAAGGTTTAAGGCTTTTCTAGCCACACTAGTAAACAATTTACATTTCTATCTATTTTCAACAAATGGATTCATTCTTCGATGTGCCCCAAAATACCAGTTGCTTTAGCATCTCAAGTTGGCTTCATAACGCCAAAAAATATTTAATATATATGTAGGTGTATGTATGATAGAGGCCTTCATGGAACAGGCCAAAATATTAGAGAGCCTGCCTCTTGGCAGTGACAGTTCCAGATGATTTGTCAGTATTCTCTTCAATCATTGCTGACACATAATCTGGTTAATCTTCTTCGTTTTTCCTTCTGTACTCTCGAAATGGATGGTGATGGTTTTTTTAGCATTGTTAAAGCCAGTGTTAGCATCATGCTGTTTCTTGGGGACAAATCAGAGTAGCTATTGGATAGCTATGGAGTTTCTCTTCTGTCCCTATGTAATTATTTGGGTATTTTGGGAAAAC
The DNA here is from genome assembly GCF_055505025.1 of Bos grunniens. Lineage (NCBI taxonomy): Eukaryota > Metazoa > Chordata > Mammalia > Artiodactyla > Bovidae > Bos > Bos grunniens. Next base: position 115,836,825 of record NC_141194.1, on the reverse strand, counting down.
AAACAAACAAACAAAAACCTAAATGTAAAATATACATTTATTTGGGTCTTGTTTATATGTGACTTTTAAAAATACCATTACCATGTGTATTGTTGTATGTGTTAGAAGTGATCAGTCACTTTATGATCATCAGCTGTCCTGAATCTGTCAGTCTCTACCCAGGCCTGGCCCCAAACAGTGTTGTGCTTTGGAAAAGCAAGACTAGGAGCCTAGCCTGACAAGGTATTAGAATGATTCACCTGCCGAGAGAACATTACTATGTACTGTTATGTGATGCAGCAAAGGCCTAGAAGCTCAGGCTGTGGGAGTAGCAGCAGGCTTAGCCCTTGGGAAGTCAGTGGTCCTCATGACTGCCCAGGATGTCAGGAGACGGGTTCCTTACCTATCACAAGGTGTCTGATACACCAGACTACCTAGCCCCACTTCTTGCATCCTCCTGTTTGCTAGCCTGTGGTAGAGCCTCTGCCTGATTCTCTCCATCTCTTCCTTATTGTTAGCTCTCCCTCCAGGAGCTCTCCTGCCACTGCCATCTTTGTTCCCAGTCTTGAAACTTTATTCCCAATATTTTTTTCTAGACTTTCAACTCCCTTAGCTTCTGACCTCTCCTTGGGATGCTGCTGATGCTAAGTCACTTCAGTCTTGTCCAACTCTGTGCAACCCCATAGACGGCAGCCCACCAGGCTCCGCCATCCCTGGGATTCTCCAGGCAAGAATACTGGAGTGGGTTGCCATTGCCTTCTCCAATGCATGAAAGGGAAAAGTGAAACTGAAGTCGCTCAGTCGTGTCCGACACTTCTCGACCCCATGGACTGCAACCACGCTCCTCCGTCCATGGGATTTTCCAGGCAAGAGTACTGGAGTGTGGTGCCATTGCCTTCTCTGCCTCAGGATGCTACTCTAGTTTAATATTCTGGGAGGTTATTTTGTTATTAGTAAGATTTTCTGGCCTTTGACTCCTGAGAGAAAGGAAGACTTCTTATTCCACCAGTGGAGAGAGCTCTCTCGCTTCTTCCGCTGGGTCTGTCTCCATTCTGTTCCACCCTCCTCCCAATCCCAATTCCATCGTCCTCCAAGAATTTGATGTGACCAGTATTTAGTCATGGTTTATAACAACTTCTTTTTAGGAACCATATCTGACTTGTTCACCATATCATCATCTTTTTCTTTCAAGTGATATTAGGTAAATATTGCTGCTTCTATTATCACCATTCTGTAAATAAGGAAAATGAAACTTCAAGACAAAAAAATAATATAATGTAATAATACACAATAAGTTGATGATGCAGTGGGACACTCTCCTATGTTTCTTCCTTTAACCCCATTGTATCAGATACTGATGTTTCTATTTTTTATTTAGAATATCCATAAAAGTCAAATGTGTATCAAGTTTTTCAAACATTTTAAAGATATAACATGGATTTATTTGGCAAAACTAATACAATTATGTAAAGTTTAAAAATAAAATAAAATAAAAAAAATTTCATGAATACAGCATTATATTTCTACTTTTGTGTACACTACAGAGTGCTCATGTGGATGAACTCAAGCTATTATGCTAAGTGAAATAGGTCATATGGAGACAGACAAATACCATATTTCACTCATTTTTGTGGAATGTATTAAGCTTATTTTAACTTTTAAGACCACAGGAAAAATAACTTTATTTATTTAAAAATATGCTTCTAAGCAAATGTTTATTTAAAATATATTTCTGGGACTTCCCTGGTGGTCCAGTGGTTAAGACTCTGTGATTTCAATGCAAGGGGCATGGGTTCAATCCGTGGTCAGTGAACTAAGATGCCCCATGCTATGTGGTGCAGTGTGGCCAAAATTTTTTTAAATAATAAAATAAAATGTATTCCCAATTATGTAATATGATGTCTAAGTTACTACTGTTTCCAAGGGTTTTTTCCTACCTGTGTAGGAAAGCTAGAGCTTTAAGAAAACTCTGTTACCTGTCTGTTCCATCTCATGAGAAGAGTGAGAGAAAGCTCTAGTATAGAAGATAACTGAATGGAAATGTCTAAAATGAGGAGAGATAGCAGATTCAGAATAGGAATGTGATGATTCTCACTTCTTGCTGGGCAAGATAGAATCCTAATAATGAAATTAGATTTCTTCAGTACATAGACTTTATGAATTTGATATAAAACAGAGTTCTTAACTTCCAGGAAAGTAACTGGAGTAGAAAAGTAATACATTCAGAAATTCAGTATTCATTGTTTCCATAACCATTGTTTGAGCACTTTCTATATGGCAGGCATTATTCTAGACTGAGTAGAGGGGCAAGGATACAGCAGTGAAGAAAACAGACAAAAACTCTACTTTCGTGGAAGTTGAATTTTAGTTGAGACAAACAGTAAACAAAAAGAAAATTATACATCAGGGACACAAAGAGTTGGACATGACTGAGCGACTGAACTGAACTGAGGTAATAATATTATTAAGGAAAGGAAAGGAAAGGAAGGAAGAGGAATATATAGGGACATGAAGGTAGGATATTTTACTTAGGGCACTCAGAGGAGATATCAATGATTAGGTGAAATTCGATGAGGAAATTGGATGAAACAAGGAAATAACACACGAAGATTTGGGAGGCATAGTTTGCAGAAAAATGACCCCCAAAGGTGTCAATGTCCCACTCTCTGAAAGGTGTGAACATGGTATCTCACTTGGCAAAAGGAATTTTGTAGCTATGGTTAAGAATCTTGAGATAAGGAGATTATTCTGGGTTATACAGGTGAGCCCAATGTTATCAAAAGTGTCCTTGTTAAGTGAAAGAGGGAGACAGAACCATGGGTCAGAGAGAGCTTTGAAGACGTGAGGCTCCTGACTTTAAAGATGGAGGAAGAAGCCATTGTGAGCAGGGAAATCATCATAAGAGATAAAGTCAGAAAGAGAACACTGGCCAAATCAGGTAGCATCTCTTAGGTGATGGAAAGGCTCCTGCATTTTATTCTGGATGACAAGGGGGATGCTTGGAATATTTGAGCTGGAATGAGCAGGGTTGGTTGATTGAAGTTAGCATTCTTGCTGACTAGAAAAAAACAGGGCTTCCCTGATAGTTCAGTTGGTAAAGAATCTGCCTGCAATGCAGGAGACCTGGGTTCAATTCCTGGGTTGGGAAGATCCCCTGGAGAAGGGAAAGGCTACCAACTCCAGTATTCTGGCCTGGAGAATTCCATGGTCTGTACAATGCATGGGTTCGCAAAGAGTCGAGCATGACTGAGCAACTTTCACTTTCAGGAAAAACAAGAGGGTACTCAGCAGATAGAATGTCAGATATAATAGGATAACATGAATAAAAACGTGGTTGCAGGCAGTTCATGGAAGGTTCAAAGACAGAATTAGACTAGTTTACATGATGATGCACTGTGGAGGCCAGAATGGGAGAGCCTGCGATACAAAGGTAAGAAATCTGGGCTATTTATGAGTAAATGAGGGGACGCTGACTGTGAGAATGGGGAGCAGAAAGAAATATGATCAAATAAGTTCTAAAGAAGATTTTGCTGGTATATTATGAGCTCAATTTATATGAAACTGGACTCAGGGATGGAGTTTAGAAACCTGTGACCATATTGCATATGAAAATGAATGCGAGATTAAGGTTATTTTACAGATAATTTGAGGGGAAAACAGAGTACTGTTAATTCTAAAAAGTAGATTGAACCCCTGTACTGATGGTGTTCTTCCATTTTACCTTTACAGTTCAAAGCAACCAAAAGAACAAGTTGTGTTTTTTTTTTTTTTCCCCTCTTAAAATGAAATTTAGAAACTATAGTTTCTAATGTGAAACCCCCAAATGATCACTGGTCATACATTTAAGTTAAAATTACCTTCACTGTTGCTTAATATAGCCCCATTTTGGAAATAACAATTGTTAATGTTGCTCATGAAAACATTTGCTTTATACTGCTATGTCAAATGGCTTTTCTAGGAGTATCTCCCATTTATAATAGAAAATATCAAAATTGATGCAGGAAGTGATATGTATCAATACTTATTCCACTTGCAATATAAAGTAAACATTTTAATTAGAATACAATTGACCCTTGAACAACATAGGCTTGAACCAGGAAGGTCCAATTACACTCGAATTTTTTTTTTTTTGATAGTAAGTACTGCATGACCCACAGTTGGTTGAATCTGAGGATATGGAAGAACCAGACACAAAGGGTCAACCATAAGTTATACATGGATTTCCAACACTGCAGAGGGTCTGAGGCCTTAAGTCCCATGTTGTTCAAGGATTAACTGAATATCACGTATTGTGCATCTACGGGAAAAAAAGAATGTTTTCTAAACCTAAACTTCACACCTTATAGAAAAATTAACTCAAAATGGATCATAGTCTTAAATGTAAAATATAAAACTATAAAACTTTTAGATAACAACATGGGAGACCTAGGGCTTCAGGGCCTTGGGCTATGAAAAAAGTGCTTAGACTTGAAGCCAGGGATATGATCCAGAAAAATAAAGACTGATAAATTGTACTTAATCAAAATTTAAAAAAATTTCCTCTGTGAAATACTGAAAAGACAAGCTAGCAAGTGGGAGAAAATATTTGCAAGCCATATATCTGACAAGAGACTAGGATCTAGATTATATCACATTTCCCAAAACTCAACAGAGGAAGTGCAAGCAATCTAATTTTAAAATGAGCAAAAAACCGTATTTCACCAAAGAGGATATATAGATGACATATAAGGACATTAAAGGAAATACAACTTCATTAGCCATTTAGGGAAATGCAAAGCTTCCCTGGTGGCTCAGATGGTAAAGAATCTGCCTGCAATGCAGGAGACCTGGGTTCAATCCCTGGGTTGGAAAGATCACCTGGAAGAGGGTATGGCAACTCACTCCAGTATTCTTGCCTGGAGAATCCCATGGACAGAGGAGCCTGACAGATTACAGTCCATGGGGTTGCAAAGAGTCATACATGACTGAGCAACTAACACTTTCACACTTTCACTTTTTCCAAGTAAAACCACGATGAAATATCATTGTACATCTGTCAGAATAACTGAAATAAAGTGACCCCAAATGTTGGTGAGAATGTGGAGAAACTAGACCACTCATACAGTGCTGGTAGGAGTGTAAAGTAGTATTCTGGAAAACGGGTCACAGTTTTCTTTAAAAATTAAACATAAAACCACCATACAACCCAGCAACTGCAGTCCTGGGCATTTACCCATGAAAAATGAAAACTCATGTTCACACAAAAATGTTTCCACACATGTTTGCAACAGCATTTTTTTTTAACATCTAGGAACTGGAAACAACCCAAATATCCTTCAATTGGTTAATGGATGAAGTAACTGTGGTACATGCCTAAATATCTTGCATCTTGAAAAAATAATGAGCAAACCTCCCTTGATCTCATTTTGCCTGCTTTCCAGCTACTGTCCCATCTCTCTGATAGTATTCACAGAATAACTTGTTTAAAATGTCACCAGTTCATCATCTGCTCTTCTTTTTTTCAACCCTTCCAATCCTGCCTTCAGCTCCTACCATTCCCCTAAAATTGCACTGATCATAGTAACCATGGCCTCCATTCTGCGACGGCAATGGCCACTCTTCTGTCCTAATATTGCTGGACCTCTCAGCCTCGTTTCATGCAGCTGATCCTCCCCCCAGCACCCCTTTAAAACATCTTGACTTCCATGAAATCACATGCTTTCCCCCCTAGCTCCCTGGCTATTTGTTTTCAGTTCTCTTTTTGTCTCTTCCTCCTCAGCTTTACCTCTTAATGTAGAGGCATTCTGTAGTTCAGTACTAGACCACCTTATCTTCCACCATTGATATTTTTATACTTTTTAAAAAAGCTTTCCTCCTCATATTCATTTTACTCATTTATTTAAATCTTTTGACCATGCTGTGTGGCATGTAGGATCTTAATTCCCCAACCAGGGATGGAACCCAGGCCCCCTGCACTGACAGCACAGTCTTAGCCACTGGACCACCAGGGAAGTCCCTCTTGCACCATTAACTTAATCAGTAAATACATTGCAGCCACACTGGATTCCTTTCTAATCCTTGAATGTGTCAAGTTCATTCTCTCCTTAGGGTTTTTGTCTTGTTCCTTAGAGCACCGTTCCACTGGACCTTCATAGTACTTGCTCCCTCACCATATCCAATGTCTCTTGACATGACTCACCATTCTTGTATCTTCTGTGATTCATATTTTAGATCATATACCCTCCTTGAGGGTATTAACCCCTTAGTCTAAATTTTTTCCCCTCCTCCAGTTATCTTCAATCAAGCTTCTTCTAATTTACTTTCTTTCTAGTATTTCTAACTAAACTCATCTCATTTATTCATGTGTTTTCTGTTATCTGCCCCAGTTTTTGTCCAGTAGTAATGCACGGATGTGAGAGTTGGACTAAAAAGAAAGCTGAGCACCAAAGAGTTGATGGTTTTGAACTGTGGTGTTGTAGAAGACTCTTGAGAGTCCCTTGGACAGCAAGGAGATTAAACCAGTCCATCCTAAAGGAAACCAGTCCTAAATATTCATTGGAAGAACTGATGCTGAAGCTGAAACTCCAATACTTTGGCCACCTGATGTGAAGAACTGATTCATTGGAAAAGACCCTGTTGCTGGACATGATTGAAGGCAGGAGGAGAAGGGGATAACAGAGGATGAGATGGTTGGATGGTATCACCAATTCAATGGACATGAGTTTGAGTAAACTCAGGAATCGGTGATGGACAGGGAGGCCTGGCATGCTGCAGTCCATGGGGTTGCAGAGTTGGACATGACTAAGCACACTGAACTGAACTGATATGCCCCACACACCCCACTAGAATGTAAACTTAATGACAACAGAGTAACTCATCAATATCCTAGAAACTATATTAGTGACTGACACATAGAGGGACTCAGTAAATATTAATATTTAAGGAATAAATGAAAAAGCATATTACAAACACAACTATTAAGTGGAAGTCATATTAAAAAATAAGACATTAACTGGTCCTTAAACATGTGCTTCCTTTAGAGCAGTGAGTAGGTAATGAAAGTGGAATTATATTTGTATGGAGTTCATAAGTATCATATGTGCTATCATATGTTTAATGAATTCAGTTAGTACTGCTTCTGTATGTCAAATTAGAAGATTGAAATAGCATTAGAGAATTGAATCCTCCCTTACAATTTTATTAAAAAGTCTGTGTTCAACCAAAGCCCTTGGACTTGAACTTTAATTGGATTTGAAGTGATCATTTAGGGGTTTGTTTATTTGTTGGTCAAAAGAACAGATTTTATGGTTATTTTGTTTCCCATTGCAACCAAAAATATCAATCATTGAACACAGTGACAAAAATAAAAGAACTAAAAATCTCATGATCATCAGATTTTTTCTTTAAAAGTTAAAAAATGTATATATATAACAAATGAATCAGTTGGAACAGGCGAGTCCTGAATGTGAAAGCTTTCATTTATCTACCTCATTCGTGTGTTATTTTTGTAGCTATAGTCTCTATTTTCCTATTGGATGACCACTGAAGTGTTCCTAGACCCTATCATAAACCTAAGAGTTGATGCATTGGTGGGAGTAGCTGGAAGTTCAAGATGATGTTGTGATTCTTTTTTTTCTTCTTCTAAACCTAACCCCAACCCCTTTTGTATATGTGATATTAAGCAGATGATGAAGCGTTCCTCTTGAAGATTTAACAAGCAAGGAGAAAGACCCACATTTCCGGGTGGGGAAGTCTTTTCCCCTCTGTTTGGAAGAGTGGATTGTGGCTTTTCTCAAGTCTTGTCTCTTGGTAATTGCACCTGACTTTAGGATCCCCCCCCCCAAGTTTTTTTGTTTTGTTTTGCCAAGTTGTGCCTTTCCTTCTGGAATTGTAAGTTAACACAGTGGTAGTGCCTGTTTACACTGTGAAGTGGATATTGTTACAGAAGATAGAACAGAGGCTTTCTCACTTGTTAAGCTTAATAATGCCTTGTGAATGTATGATCTACGGAGAAACCCCTGTAGTTTTTACCTGCTGATGCTGTCTGTCTGTTGGAGAATAAATTTTGAGTGGTTCTTTTTTTTTCACCAAAAAAAAAAAAAAACAAGTGAATCAAAACATAGTAACATGAAAGTAGTACTAAATGCATCAGCAAGTAGCATGGAGGTCAAAGAGAGAGAGTAGTAGTATGTGTCATAAAATTAGAAAAGAGAAATGAATACTGTAGCTACTTATTCATTCACCATCATCTGAAAAATCATTTATCAGATAAATGAAACTTAACTCTTGATGCAGTGAAATTTATATTCACTGAAATATTTTAAAAAGGCATTACATCCTTTTTTTGGTCTGGCAATCTCTTTATTATCCACACTCACAAAGAGCATATTTTACTTTTTGAAGCCTTCTAAGTCTGTCTTCCCACTCATAAGGAGTAAATTTCTGACACCTAGTCAGGAATGCTGGAGAAGAAATTTCATAGCCCAGAGTTAGCTGGAAATTTTTAAGATTTAAAATATCATGTTGATCCATTTTGATGCTAATGAACTTTCAAACAAAAGCATTGATAATCCCAGATGGTTGACCAGTTGAATAGACAACACAGTGCAATATCAAAGAACTTCACTTGTGGCTCAGCTGGTAAAGAATCTGCCTGCAATGTGGAAGATCTGGGCTCAATCCCTGGGTTGGAAAGATCCCCTGGAGAAGGGAAAAGCTACCTACTCCAGCATCTGGCCTGGAGAATTCCATGGACTTATAGTCCATGGGATCAAAGAGTCAGACCCAACTGAGTGACTTTCACTTTCAGGTGAATTTAGTCTGAGGTTCAGTTCAGTCACTCAGTCGTGTCCAACTCTTTGTGACCCTATGGACTGCAGCACACCAGGCTGAGGTTAACCAGTCTAAAGTTAGACACATTCCTTTCCCCTTCAGCCTCAATTTTCTAATCTGAAAAGTGAGGTGGTTGGCTTCTGTTATATTTATAAAATAACTTCTGCCTCTAAGATTCAATGATGCAATGAATTTTCTTTTCTTTCCAAAATAAATTTGTACAGACACAGTGAAATGAAAGTCGTTCAGTTGTTTCTGACTCTTTGGGACCCCGAAGACTGTAGCCTACCAGACTCCTCTGTCCATGGAATTCTCTAGGCAAGAATACTGGAGTGGGTTGCCATTCCCTTCTCCAGGGGATCTTCCTGACTCAGGGATCAAACCTGGTTCTTCTGCATAGCAGGTGGATTCTTTACATCTGAGCCACCAGGGAAACCCCAACAGTAGGCATAAAAATCCATCCAATGTAGAATTATCTGCTAAGGACAGCATTTGTAGCCTTGAAAACCAGGAACTCCCTGGAGATGAACATTTGGGAGGAGGTTGGAAATTCTTTCCTGCTATATTATTATTTTAGTCTAAAATAATTGAAATCTAAAGTTTTAAACTTGGGAAAGAGTAACTAAACTATACAAGTGACATAGGGAGATGTTGTAATGAGCTGATGAAATATTCTATTTCATAGCTTTCTTTGCTGTCATTATTTCTTGTTTTGTTACATGGTACAGACTAGCTATGAGCACTGAGTTTATTGCCAAGATACTCTTGATAATTTCAAAAAAGGGATGAAACCCCTTACTGTCCTCAGCTCCACTTTTCCTAAGAATGAATAAACTTGGCTATCGAATGTTTCAATGCCGACATTTTCTTTCTAATTCTTTATTATAATGGAATTTCAAGCCAATCCTATACTTTGTCCTTCCATTTATTTTATCCCTTCGGTTTCTCTGTTTGTTAGACAAGGTTAAAATAAAATTCATTAAGTTGAGTCATTCAAATTGAACTGCCAAAAGAGCTCAATGGAAAGCTAGATGAGAAAACCACCCCCCACCCATCCACCCATCCTCCTTTTCTTACCTTTTACTTTTCTAATTTCAGGTACTCCTGGAAGTGAACCCTGTGGTTACAATAAGGAAAAAAAATGACTTTAAAAAATGATGGTTTTGATTTTTCTAATTGAAAAACAGAAGAAGTTTTGATATGGATGATTTGGAAAATACATCAACATAAGAAAAAGGGGAAAATATTCTAATCACAGAGAGATCCTATTATTTTACAGTTCTTTAAATGTTTTTCCCTCTTCATGGGATCATACTGTGAATAAAATTTTGCATCCTTTTTTGACATTTAAGATTATATCATGAGACTGTCAGTTGTCATTAAGTATTCTTCAAATATGTGATTATATTGGCACATCATATCATTCCATTGCATAGACATACAAAAACTGACAGCCAAACCAAGAAAGAGCTGATTGAAATGACTTCTTCAAGCTGTATTTCTCTTCTTTCCACCACTCTTGCTGGTAATGAAGCAGTCAGTGTAGTTTGAGTTGTGTCATTTCTCCTCTATGGGCCATAATGACAAGAATCCCATTATCATCTGTCTCTGGTAACAAAGGTGAAAATCACACTGTCCTCTTAACCCATTCTCAAATGTTTCTGTCACTTGTTATATCTTCAGGACCTCTCCTATGTGTGGTGTGGAATCATTTAGTAATCAATGGAGAGGAAGTGACAGGGGCTTGGGCAGAAAGCCCTTCATGTTGACATCTCCACCCCTACTCCCAGACAAGACAGACAACACAAGGTCATGCTGTAATCAAGTAACTGATCCACAGCCCCAGCACCGTCATACTTGGAGCAGGTAGTACATCAGGAATGCTGTTTGCCTTTCTCTCTGGATTCCCCAGAGAATACACTTTGGGAAATGGGATGATTTCAAGCTCTACTCCCCAGTCCATCACTCCCCAGGATCTAGCATCACTAGCCATCAGAGAAAATCTGTTGCAAGGAAAGCTGTGAAGGATCTGAAGGAGTAATAATAGCTCATTTGATAGCACATTAAAATTTGTTCTACTTTTAACGGAATGTGGATTTCCTTCTTTTGTTCCCAGAGGGAAGTAGTAACCCCTAAACTTTACCTTCACCTGCATAGAATCCAGGAAGAATAGTCTCACTTAGATGTCTGGTTGGTCTGGGTTCATCCTTCAGTGAATATAGCCTAGCCTATGTTTCATCAAAGACTCATAGCAGCTTCAAAATTGAATTTAATCCAACTTTAAGTCTCTCATGTGTCCTACTTTTCCAAATATCTAAGACTTACAAAGCTACAGGTTTAACACCTAAAGAACCGAAAAAAAAAAAAAAAAAACCTTGAACCAAATTTTCAATTGCTTCAACTTCTTATAATACTTTCTTCAGCTTTATTGAGCTATAGTTCACAAAATTGTAATACATTTAAAGTGTACAGCATGATGATTTGATATACATATCTGTCATGAAATGATTCCCGCAATAGGTTAATTAAAACAACCATCACCTCACACAGTTATCATTTTGGGTGGGGGGTGGTGAGAATGCTTAAGATATACTCTCTTATCAAATTTGAAATATAGAATATAGTATTTTTAACTATGGTCACCATGCTGTATAGTAGGTCCTCAGAACTCATTCATCTTATAACACTTCCATAATGGCTATACAATTTACATTTTTACCAATGGTATACAAGAGTTTTCTTTTATCTGCATCCTCACCAACATTTGTTATCTCTTGTCTTTTACACAGTAGTAGATAGCTTAACAGGTGTAAGATGAATCTTACTGTGCCTTTGATTTATATTTCTCTGATAATGATGTTGAGTTCCTTTTCATATGCCTGTTAGCCACTTTTATATATATATAGGGAAAATGTCTATTCAAGTCCTTTGACTATTTTTAATGGGATTATTTGGTTTTTTGTTTGTTCATCTTCCTCTTGAGTTGTAAGAGTTCCTTGTATATTTTTTCTAATTTGTTTTATTTTGTCTAAAAGTCAAATATTTCTCTAATTATAAAAGGCAATACATTTTATATTTAAAAAGAAAATGATTTCCCCTAAATAAACTTTCCTCTTTCAAAATGTATTTGTCTGGAAAGGAAGTATTAATCTGGAATATTCTGAACTACAGAACATATTGCCATGCATTGGTACAAAGAACCTAATGCAAATAGTAATCCCAATGAATCACTTTCTTTCCAGCTTGTTTTAAACTGTGAGATAGCAATCAGGCCTAATTATTTGAATTTATAAGCATTTAATCTCAAGACAAATTCCTTATGTTGATAATGTTAACTTAGTAAATGCAACTTGACATTGATATATTACAAAACAGTAAACGCAAGTTGACATTGACATATTACAAGACTTCCTCTTTAGATATTATATTGAAAGAACTTCACGAAGGAGGGCAAGAATAAAGGGCACAAAGAGCTTCTCTAGCTACCCAATTTTAAGCTGCAACCTCTCCAAGAAACACACACACACACACATTTCCTGTTCCCCTTTCAACCTTATTTTCCCCCATAGCACTTACTACCATAGTATCTGTACCACTAGAATGTATGAAATCTGATATTCTTAGATATTTTGGACATTAACCTCTTATCAGATATTGGGGTTGTAAATATTTTCTCCCATTCTGTGGGTTCTTTTCATTTTGTTGATTCTTTCATTTGCTATGCAGTATGTTTCTAGTTTTATGTAGTCTTACTTGTTTATTTTTTTATTTTGTTGCTTGTGTTTTTGGCATCAAATTAAAAAAAAAAAATCATTGCCAAGACCAAAATCAAGGAGCTTTTCCCCTATGCTTTCTTCTAGGAGTTTTATAATTTGAGGTATTATTCAAACTCTAATGAATTTTGAGTTGACTTTTTTATGTGGTTTAAGATAAGGGTCCAGTTTCATTCTTTTGCATGTGACTATACATTTTCCCCAACACCATTTATAGAAAAGACTATCTTTTCCCCATTGTGTATTTTCAGCATTTTTGTCAAAAAGTAGTTGATCTAATATGCCTGGGTTTATTTAGTGAAAGTGAAGTCTCCCAGTCGTGTCCGACTCTTTGCGACCCCATTGACTGTAGCCTACCAGGCTCCTCTGTCCATGGGATTTTCCAGGCAATAGTACTGGAGTGGATTGCCATTTCCTTCTCCAGGTTATCTTCCCAACCCAGGGCTGGAACCCGGGTCTCCCGCATTGTAGACAGACGCTTTACCGTCTGAGCCACCAGGGAAGTCCTGGGTTTATTTGGGGGCTCTCTATTGTGTTCAGTTGACCTACGTGTCTGTTTTTATGCCAATACCATTTGCTATTTTGACTACTATAGCTTTGTAATAGAGTTTGAAATTGAAGTGTGATGCCTCAAACCTTGCTTTTCTTGCTCAAAAGTGCTTTAGATATTTGGAATCTCTTATGGTTCCAAACAGATTTTAGGATTACTTTTTCTATTTCTGTGAAAAGTGTCATTAAAATTTGATAGGAGTGTCATTAAAATTTTGCACCTATAGATCACTTTGGATGGTATGAACATTTTAACAATAGTACTTCTTCCAATCCAAATATTTTTCCATTTATTTGTGTCTTCTTCAACTAAGTTCATCAATGTTTTATAGTTTTCAGTGTGCATATCTTTCATGTCTTTGTTTAAATGTATTCTAAATATTTTTGATGTTATTTAAATATCTTTTTGATGCTATTGAATATAGGATTGTTTACATAATTTCTTTTTCAGAAAGTTCATTACTACTGTATGGTCATGCCATTGGTTTTTGTATGTTGATGTTATATCTTACAACTCTGCTGAATTTGTTTATCAATTCTAAAAGTTATTTTACTTTTTTAGTTAGAACTGATAAGATTTAAATAAAAGATTATGTCATTAGCAAACAGAGGTTAATTCCCCCTTTCTGATTTGGATGTTTTAATTCTTTTTTTCTAATTTCTCTGGCTAGGACTTCCTTATGTTAAGTAGAAGTGGTAAGAGAGGGCACTCTATGATTATTCCTAATCATAGAGGAATTTTTTTCACTGTTTAGTATAATGGTAGCTGTGGGATTATCATGTATGGCCATTATTATATTGAGGTGTTTTCCAGCTATACCTAATTTGTTGAATTATTAGAATGAAAGGATATTGAATTTCATCAAATGCTTTTTCTGTGTCTATTGAGATTATCATATGACTTTTATCCTTCAATTTGCTAATACAGTATATCATATTGATTTGTACATGTCAAACAATCTTTGTATCCATGTGATAAACCCCACTTTATATGGTGTATGATTTTTTTAGTGTTCTTGAATTGTGTTTGATATTTTGTTGAGAATTTTTGCATCTGTGTTCATCAGTGATATTGGTCTGCAATTTTCTTTTCTTGTATAATGCTTGTTGTTCTTTGATATTAGAAAAATGCAGGCTTGCTTACTCATTCAGTTGTGTCCAACCCTTTGCATTCCTATGGACTGTATTCCCTCAGTCTCCTATGTCCATGGGATTTTTCAAGCAAGAATACTGGAGTGGGTTGCAATTCCTTTCTCCAGGGCATCTGCCCAACTGAGAGATCTAACCCGAGTCTCCTGAGTCTCCTATATTGGCAGGCAGATTCTTTACCACTGAGCCACATGGGAAGCCTCAAATGGTGACTTGTTAAATGAGATTGGGAGTGTTTTCTCTCTCTCCCATCCCTTCTTTCCATCTTCCCTTCTTTTTAATTAACTTCTCCTTTTCCTTCTTCTTTCCTCCTCCTCTTCTTACTCTCTCCTTCTTACCTTCTTTTTTTTTCACCTTTTGCTACTACAGAAACATTGTGATAAGTATCCTTGTTTACATAGCATGTTCTGGTGATTTTATTTCTATGAAATAGATTCTTAGTGACCCATTTCACTAGCATATGTAGCTTAATCAATGCCATGGAATAGCTCCAGTCCTTAGAAATTGTTGATTGCTTGAGTAGGAATCAACATGGGCGGGTGGAAAGAAATTCTTTTTTCCACCTAAAGTCCTTCAATTACCATATTACAGATGGGAAAATGAAAACTCAGGGAAGTCAACTGACTAATCTAATGTTTTAACTGTGATAATGCTAATTGCTGTAATAAAGAAACCCCAAAGTCATGTTGACTGGAACCAATAGAAACTTATCTCTCGCTCACATATTAGTCCAATGTCACTGTTTGTCCTTGACAGACTGGTCTTCCACATGGTAACTTAACATAGATTGCTTCCATATTTTGATTTCACCTTCCCATAGAACCTCTATGCCATTTAGATTCAACTGTCAGATAGAAAAAGAGAGATTAGAGAAAGCACATCTAAATGAGTGCTCTGGACATCACTTCCACTCACACTCCACTGGCAAGAACCAGTCATAGGATTCCAGATAGATGCATAGGGAACTGCAAAATGGAGTACTCTGTTACCCAGTCTCCTTATTCTTAGCACTTACCACCAAAGACATTTATTCACTTGTTTATGCATTAGTTTTCAGTTTCTCTCTCCCTTACAATGTAAGTTCTATGCATGCATTGCCTTTGCTGCTGTATCCTTAGTACCTCATACAATATTTGACATATAGTATGTGCATTGTCCTTAGTCACTCACATAAGAACCACTCAATAAATATCTATTGAATGAACAAATTAATTTCTTTCCTCACAATTATTTAAATTTCTTTTTGTTCTTTTTTAGTTGAATTCTTATTTTTTCTTTTGTATTGAGTCATAAAATATATACAGCTGTAAATCTTCTAAATTCATCTTCAGTCACAATCCATATATTTTGAGTTTTAGTGTTTTCACTGTCATCATATTCTAAATAGCCTATAATTGTGGTTTAGAGTTCCACTGTGACTTAAGCATATTTGGGAGAGTGAAAATGTCCAAAATGTTGGATTTTTCTATGAATTTCAGCAGTTTGTATTTAATTTCTTGCTTTATTTCATAATGGTCAGAGAAGCAATAGAGGAGAGTGCCAAAAAGCAGAATTTCTCCCACATACACACTCTCTCAACAGTTAAAAATGTCCAATTATAGCAAATGAACATGAAGTACAGAATAAAATAACAGATCTTTTGGATTTCCATGCAATCTTACTGTGCTAAATATTTCATCTCCCCCATGTTTTCGTCCAAGGTTTCAGCTTGCTGCCTCATGATATAAATGCCTTTGAATAGGGTTTTAAAGTCCTGGCTTGTTGTCCCAGATAAGTAAGTTAGCCTGGGCATTAGAGAGGAAAACAGGTTGTTCCCACTTTGGTAATACATGATATTTAACAACTCTGCTCCTCTAAATTCTCCTCCAAGAAGTTGTGCTATGGGATTTCTAAGACCCATAGGCTTATTAGAGGTTTCTGGCTATTTGAGTTCTCTGATTCTTAGTAGCCCTTGGAATTGAAATTGCTAGTCACTTTTGTCAGATGCTATAATAAAAACTGTGGCCTTTTTCATAGTGATAGCTCCACAATTCCTGGCCTCTCTCTATTCCCAGCTGGTCCATTGTAGAGCTTGTTCTTCTGTTAGGATCTACCTAACTGAAGTGTGGTAGAAAATGCACCAAAATGTGATGCTTAGAAAATGCATGCTGCTGTGACCCAGGGCTGTGTGGAAACTTAGGTGCTCGACATTCATTCCGCAACAAGAAAGCCATCTCAGTGGCCAAGGGAGTTGGTGCTGCCCACAGTTGCCACCTGTGCTTTAGCAGCACCTGTAAAGGGAAAACATCAACAGATAATTTCTTTCTTCAATTCAACTGTATTGAAATTTTATCTACTTTTTGGCAATTTATGATAATCAAAATAAGGGTGAATGAAGAGATACAAAAATGAGAAAAATTGCACTACATCAAAGCTCCTCCAGGTAATTTTAATAATAGGATTACATATACCAATTGATTCTCAAGTGGACTGTAATGAAACAATAATCAATCTTATGACATTTCGGGCTGTAAGAAATCTTAGTGGAGAAAAAGGAAATAAAATAACATTCCTTGAGTACCTATTATTTTTCTAGGGATGTGTGTATGTATGTGTATTGTCTGAATTATTGTTAGTTTAATATTAGATAGATATAAATATTATAGTCTTCATTTTACATTTAAGGACACTGAAACTAAAAATTGCCTAAGGTAATATGGCAAGTCATTGGCAGTCCTGGGTTTATACCTCTTTTCCATGCATGAGCAGCAGAAAGAGAATTTATAGTGATGTCAGTTTACGTTGAAAGCGTACACTTCTCATCTATTCATTTGATGCTATGTGCTTGTGCTCCCCCACCTAGCTGCCTCCAGGAGGAAGTTAGATAGATATTTGGGTGTAAAATAGCTGTGAAAAGAAGAGAAGTGAAAAGCAAAGGAGAAAAGGCATGATATAAGCATCTGAACGCACAGTTGCAAAGAATAGCAAGGAGAGATGAGAAAGTCTTCCTCAGTGATCAATGCAAGGAAATAGAGGAAAACAACAGAATGGGAAAGACTAGAGATCTCTACAAGAAAAATAGACATACCAAGGGAACATTTCATGCAAAGATGGGCTTGATAAAGGATAGAAATGGTATGGACCTAACAGAAGCAGAACATATTAAGAAGAGGTGGCAAGAATACACAGAAGAACTGTACAAAAAGGATCTTCACAATCCAGATAATCACAATGGAGTAATCACTCACCCATAGCCAGATATCCTGGAATGTGAAGTCAAGTGGGCCTTAGAAAGCATCACTACGAACAAAGCTAGTGGAGGTGATGGAATTCCAGGTGAGCTATTTCAAGTCCTGAAAGATGATGCTGTGAAAGTGCTGCACTCAATATGCCAGCAAATTTGGAAAACTCAACAGTGGCCACAGGACTGGAAAAGATCAGTTTTCATTCCAATCCCAAAGAAAGGCAATGCCAAAGAATGCTCAAACTACCACAGAATTGCACTCATCTCACATGCTAGTAAAGTTATGCTCAAAATTCTCCAAGCCAGGCTTCAGCAATACGTGAACTGTGAACTTCCAGATGTTCAAGCTGGTGTTAGAAAAGGCAGAGGAGCCAGAGATCAAATTGCCAACATCCCCTGGATCGTAGAAAAAGCAAGAGAGTTCCATAAAAAACATCTATTTCTGCTTTATTGACTATGCCAAAGCCTTTGACGGTGTGGATCACAATAAACTGTGGAAAATCCTGAAAGAGATGGGAATACCAGATCACCTGACCAGCCTTTTGAGAAACTTATAGGAAGATAAGGAAGCAACAGTTAGAACTGGACATGGAACAACAGACTGTTTCCAAATAGGAAAAGGAGTACATCAAGGCTGTATATTGTCACCCTGCTTATTTAACTTATATGCAGAGTACATCATGAGAAACGCTGGGCTGGAAGAAGCACAAGCTGGATTCAAGATTACCGGGAGAAATATCAATAACCTCAGATATACAGGTGACACCACCCTTATGGCAGAAAGTGAAGAGGAACTAAAAAGCCTCTTGATGAAAGTGAAAGAGGAGAGTGAAAACGTTGGCTTAAAGCTTAACATTCAGAAAATTAAGATCATGGCATCTGGTCCCATCACTTCATAAGAAATAGATGGGGAAACAGTGGAAACAGTGTCAGACTTTATTTTTTAGGAATCCAAAATCACTGAAGATGGTGATTGCAGCCAGGAAATCAAAAAACGTTTACTCCTTGGAAGGAAAGTTATGACCAACCTAGACAGCATACTAAAAAACAGAGACATGACTTCACCAACAAAGGTCCATCTAGTCAAGGCTATGGTTTTTCCTGTGGTCATGTATGGATGTGAGAGTTAGGCTGTGAAGAAAGCTGAGCACCAAAAAATTGATGCTTTTGAACTTTGGTGCTGGAGAAGACACTTGAGAGTCCCTTGGACTGCAAGGAGATCCAATCAGTCCATCCTAAAGGAGACCAGTCCTGGGTGTTTATTGGAAGGACTGATGCTGAGGCTGAAACTCTGATACTTTGGCCACCTCAGGAGAAGAGTTGACTCATTGGATAAGACCCTGATTCTGGGAGGGATTGGGGGCAGGAGGAGAAGGGGACAACAGAGGATTAGATGGCTGAATGGCATCACGGACTTGATGGACAGGATAAATTCTGGGAGTTGGTGATGGACAGGGAGGCCTGGCGTGCTGAGATTCATGGGGTTGCAAGGAGTCGGACACGATTGAGTGACTGAACTGAATTGAACTGAACTGATGGGAGACCCAAACATCTTAAATTTTCATGTTTTTTTTTTTTTTTTTTTTTTTTAATGGGTGTATGTCAATATCACCCTGGGTACAATTACTTCTCAGATTCTAATTGGATAATCAGCACTCGCAATTCATTGTAACTTTATGTTTGGTTGACATGGGAGAACCAGATCCCTAACATCCTCTCCTCTCAATTCATTAGCATGCTCTTTTCAGTATTTATTACAAAATAATTCAGATATATACAAAGTTCAAAAATAATATCACAAGTGGCCATGTACGCATCATCTAGCACAAGAACTGGAACATTGTAAATATAAGTGAAACTCCCTGTGTTTCACTTATATTTACAATGAAACACCCTAATTACACTCTGCTCAACTCCTCCCCACCCCATATACATGCCTCGCCCAGAATTAGCCTCTATCCTGAATTTGATGATCGTCCCTAATCATGTCTTCATAGTTTTACCATATATACATACATGCTTTAAAACACCATCGAGTATTATTTTGTAAGTTTTCAGATTGCATATACATGATATCACACTGCAAATATTCTTCTGCACATCTGATTTTTGTGTTTTTGAAAATAATCAATCATGTTGACACGTAAGCTATATAGTTCATTAATTTCTTGCTGCTGTACATATCCTATTTATTGAGTAAATTACATATTCACCCTTCAACTGATGGACTTTTAACTTGTTTCAAGTTTTTTCATTTTGTAAACAATTCTGCATTTACCATTTCTGTTCATATCCTATTTTAGATGTGCTTAGGAATTCCTCTAGGGTATATATCTAGGAGAATCTTTTTTAGGTCAGCAACTTTATGAATTGTAAACTGTACTAAATAATGCCAAATCAATCTCCTTGCTCTTTTTGTTATGCAATTCTAGGTGTGGACTATCTACTACTATTTAATGGTCCTATAAGATCAGCCTGACATCAGAATTTGTATTGCAAATCTTTCTAATTCCAGTTGTAATCTTTTATAATCTCTCTCTTCCTTTCTCACTCTTTCCACCCTGCCTCTCTCTTGTTCTCTTTCACTCTTACAAAGAAAGTTTTAACTAATTTGATGACCAGTAGGAATATGTTATCCATACAATTTATTCTCTATGCAAAATTAAAATAAGTACTACCTTAACAATAGCTACTATCCAATAGTCAGCTCTTTACTTATTAACTGTTAAGTATTTTCCTTATATTTCCTCATTAAGCACTCATAATAACCATGAAAAATAGCTATTTTGATCCAACTTTATAGATAAGGAGTTCAGAGATATTCATTAACTTGTTCAAAATCACAAAGCAAATAAAGTGCTGAGCCAGATTTCAAACCTAGTTACAAAGTATTTTCATATTTTAATCAAGTGTGATTTATTGCCTCAATATTGCCCTCTGAAACTAGGTTAGTACCATTCTTATTTTACAAATGAGAAAAAGAAGGCCCAGAGTATTATATGCTTTGCCAAAAGTTATCCATCTAATGGCACCACCAGGACCCAAACCCTGGGGTTTGGACTCCTGGATCAGTTCTTTTCCTCCTACTTAACACTTCCTCTGAAGTCATGAGATTGTCAACATAGTATTGAGCCAGGGCACATTGGGTAGGGAATGCCCAATTCAAGAATTTGCAACATATTCTATAATTGATAGCCTTGAAAGCTTTTGAGTATTAGAAGGGCTTGCTTATAAGCATGCTTTGAAAAATGGCTTAAATGGTGGAGGACATAGAGATGGGAGGATAGGGACAGATGTTGGTGTCCAGAAAGTTCCAACAATTATTTTTTTGCATGAAAGCAGGGATTTTTAAATCTGTTTTACTCTCAGCATGTTATCAGTGCCAACTAGCACAGTGCCTTGGACACATTAGGCAATAAATATTTGTTGAATGAATTTAGAATTTTGGCACTGGAAGAAAAGTTGGAATTTACTTAGCACAATCCATTTGTTTTATCACTGAAGCAAATGAGACACAAATGAGCTGAAGTTTTACAGCCAGCTTCTCACAAACACTAGAACACTACCTTCAGATGAAAGATTCTTTTCACTCAACAGTGTTATCTAGCACTAATATTTTTAAATGGAATTTTTAATTGCATGGCTTCAAGCATTACAATAATCATAGTCACTTTATTACTGCAGTGTACATAATGTGATGTCATATCATTTCCCCTTCAATTTGTGCAAAACTTCACCAAATTTAAAAAAATCAACAGTTTCTGTATATATAGATACAAAACATTAAATAAGTTGTTATTAATTGGAAGTGAAGTGAAGTGAGTGAAAATTGTTCAGTCATGTCCAATTTTTTGCGACCCCATGGATTGTAGCCCACCAGGCTCTCCTCTGTCCGTGGGATTCTCTAGGCAAGAATACTGGAGTGGGCTTCCATTCCCTTCTCCAGGGTATCTTCCTAAACCAGGGATCAAACCCGGCTCATTAATTGGAAAAACTGTCTATAAAACAACATATAGGAAGCAGCTGTGTATAGAAAATTATTTGAAATGCATATGAAGATGGGTTAGAGTTATTATATTATAATACTCAGGATTTAATGAAAGCATTTTCAGAATTGCAAGACAGCTATAATTATAACTCCTACATAATTTTTTTTCCTCTTTCAGGGCTGAAAATGTCTATGTTGCATTTTGTTCCAATTTTACTCCTCTAAAAGGAAGTGGATTTTTGCACACATAATCATGTAAAAACAAAACATTTAGTGAATGCATTTGATTTTCATGCAGTTGACATAGCACGTATGATCCACCCAATGAATTTCTGAGAATTATGAAGCAGTTTGTATCTTATGTGGAGATGCGGAGTGTTAATATTTCTTTTGAATAGTATGAACACCACAGGTCTTAAGTTGACAAAAGTTGATCAAACTTTACATTTTTCCCTGTCAGAGCAGGACTGGCTTCAGATGACCATTTATCTTGTATAATCCACAATTCAGCTCCTAACAATGCCAGTCTCCTGGAAGTGGTTGGCAGTACAGGAGTGGGGTGAAGGTAGTGGAGGTAGTTGTCTGAAACAGATGGGACTCTGTATCCTCCATCTGATGCAGCTGTGTACATCTGTTGATGTCTCTGACTGTATCACTCAGTGTATTCTAT
The DNA here is from genome assembly GCF_055505025.1 of Bos grunniens. Lineage (NCBI taxonomy): Eukaryota > Metazoa > Chordata > Mammalia > Artiodactyla > Bovidae > Bos > Bos grunniens. The sequence goes on along the minus strand of NC_141194.1, from coordinate 115,814,683 downwards.
TCAGGATGGAAAAAACAAAGACTTGTCCAAAGCTGTTCATTGTTTATGGAACAATGAATGGTTTACAGGCATCTGCTAGGCACTCCTCAACAGCTCTCTGATACCAATGGTCCAACAGAGGCACAACTGCTACCCCAAGTTTGTCTTTTACCCCATGACTTCTAATTGAAATCATTTCATCCCAGTGGGTGGCTTCTTAGAAGGATCTGGCAAGCTAGCTAGTGCCCCTGGCTACTTCCTGTAGCCCTCCCTGCCCACTGTTGTATGAATGGGAAAGATCTTTGCCCTTTCTTGATTTCTTGGGCTCCTCTGTCCTCTGCTGCCCTTCTCCTTTAGCTTGCAGTGCCAGATATACCTGTGACCTTGGATGTGATGTGAATTTCAGAGAGGTTGCAAGTCAAAGCCCTCTATTTAGAAATAGCCCCAGGTTGTTAAGAGGATTATTTGGTATTGAGGAAAGGGGATCACCTAGAGGGGAGGAAGAGGACAATGTTAATAATATATTTGCTGTTCTCTTTTTGGACTTTGTTAAACGAACTTCCTTTCATTCCCATCTTGGTGAGAATTAAAATAATCTGGCCTTCTAAATCAGAGTTTTTTGAATTTAGAAGTTAAAGGGTATAACTTCTTTGTTCACAGCTTTAAGCTTTTTTCAAAGACAACCCTATACTTCAAGTTTAACCACCAGACAGAGAAGAACCCAGCTCAGTGTTTTAGGGAGCACAAAGAGTATTTGTTTGTCTTCTCCAATATATCCGGTCAAAGCTGGAGAAAACACAGTCTCACTTTTAAATCATAGCCATAAACCTCAAGTGGGCCCTTAATGGTGCTAAGCAATCATATCCTGCATCCCTAGTTCATTCTGTCTCCCACTCTTCTAAGGGAGTATTTAATAGTCACCTTTCTACCCACACCTCCAATATCACCTTTCCTTTTCTCATCCTTCATCCTCATGATCACCAACCTTCTCACTTATTCAAGGAGTTTGTTTCTCTCTCTCCCCTGCATCATCAATATCCCACCTCCTGCTCTTTCCATTGAGCATACAACCATGCTTTGATTTCTCTTATATTAGAAAATATATTGAATAACTACTTTCATTTGCCTCCACTTTTTACTCCAATTACTGGCATTCCTTTAAACAAATGAAATAAAACCTCAGATTTGTTAATACTATCTCCAACTTCTCTGTTCTGATTCTCTCTTCAGTCATCCCAAACAGGCTTTTGCCCTTACTACTCCACTTAGACTTGCCTTGTCAGGGTCACCAATGACATTGCTAAATCTGATGATCATTTCTTGGTCCATGTATTATTGCAGCAGAATTTGACATAGCTGATTACTTATCCTGAGACAATTCCTTCACATAGCTTCGAGGATCCCACACACACTTAAATTTCCTTTCTACCTCACTGGCTAGTCACTCATTCTTTGTCTCTTTTCTTGGTTCCTTAAACTTTTTCCAACCTCCAAGTGTTGAGATTCTATGAGGTGAAGTTCTTGGGCATTGTCTGTCTTTTGAATACACTAATGCTCTAGGCAATATCATCCAGTTTTGTGAATTTGACTGCCATCTATTTTGTAACCTATTAAAAAATATTTCCAGCCTGTATCATTTCTCCTGAACTCCAGATTAATACATCTAAATTCCCAATCATCATTTCCAATTATGTGTCTTATAGACTTCTCAAACTAAACATATCCTAGACTAAACTTATTCCCATTCAAATATCCACTCCTCTTCCAATTCCATTTCTCTTACAATCTTTCCCATCTCAATGTTGATTCCATCTTTCCACTAAGAGGTGGAACTAAACTGTCAAGAAGACACATCTGAACCTCATGTATCACCAGAACTTTAAGGTCTTTGGGAGTCCATTGTAGCTAGGTTCTTATCGTCGCCCTATTTACCACCCTAATTACTGTGTTTGTGCTTACCCACTCAGTCATGTCCAAATGAGAAAATAGCCTCCCAGGCTTCTCTGTCCATGGGAATTCTCCTGGAAAGAATACTGGTGTGGGTTGCCATGCCCTCCTCCAGGGGATCTTCCCAACCCAGGTATTGAACCTGGGTCTCCTGCAATATGCAGGAGGATTCTTTACCATCTGAGCCACCAGGGAATCCTACCTGCTACATTGTCTTATATGACCAAACCCTGATCCTTGTTATATTTTCCTGGTGAGTTAAACTTTTATCATTACATAATGTCCTTATTTGTCTCTCTCTTTCTCTTTTTTAATAAGCATACAGTATTTTTATTTATTTATTTTTAGTTTCCCCAAACTTTATTTTACTTTAAAATATTGTATTGGTTTTGCCATACATCAACATGGATCTGCCACAGTGTACATGTGTTCCCCATCCTGAACCCCCCTCCCACCTCCCTCACTATACCATCCCTCTGGGTCATCCCACTGCACCAGTCCTGAGCATCCTGTATCATGCATTGAAACTGGACTGGCAATTCATTTCACATATGATATTATACATATTTCAATGCCATTCTCCCAAATCATTCTACCCTCGCCCTCTCCCACAGAGTCCATAAGACTGTTTTATACTGTGTCTCTTTTGCTGTCTCACATATAGGCTTATCATTACCATTTTTCTAAATTCCATATATATGCATTAGTATACTGTATTGGTGTTTTTCTTTCTGGCTTACTTCACTCTGTATAATAGGCTCCAGTTTCATCTACCTCATTAGAAATGATTCAAATGTATTCTTTTTAATGGCTGAGTAATACTCCATTGTGTATATGTATCACAGCTTTCTTATCCATTTGTTGCTTCCATGTCCTAGCTATTAAAAATAGTGCTGCAATGAACATTGGAGTACACGTGTCTCTTTCAATTCTGGTTTCCTAGGTGTGTATGCCCAGCAGTGGGATTGCTGGGTCATATGGCCGTTCTATTTCCAGTGTTTTAAGGAATCTCCACACTGTTCTCCATAGTGGCTGTTCTAGTTTGCATTCCCACCAACAGGGTAAGAGGGTTCCCTTTTCTCCACACCCTCTCCAGCATTTATTGCTTGTAGACTTTTGGATCGCAGCCATTCTAACTGGTATGAGATGGTACCTCATTGTGGTTTTTATTTGCATTTCTCTGATAATGAGTGATATTGAGCATCTTTTCATGTGTTTGTTAGCCATCTGTATGTCTTCTTTGGACAAATTTCTGTTTAGGTCTTTGCCCCATTTTTCAATTGGGTCGTTTATTTTTCTGGAATTGAGCTGCAGGAGTTGCTTGTATATTTTTGAGATTAATTCTTTGTCAGTTGCCTCATCTGCTATTATTTTCTCCCATTCTGAAGGCTGTCTTTTCACCTTGCTTAGAGTTTCCTTTGTTGTGCAGAAGCTTTTAAGTTTAATTAAGTCCCATTTATTTATTTTTGCTTTTATTTCCAATATTCTGGGGGGTGGGTCATAGAGGATCCTGCTGTGATGTATGTTGGAGAGTGTTTTGCCTATGTTCTCCTCTAGGAGTTTTATAGTTTCTGGTCTTACGTTGAAATCTTTAATCCCTTTTGAGTTTATTCTGTGTATGGTGTTAGAAAGTGTTCTAGTTTCATTATTTTACAAGTGGTTGACCAGTTTTCCCAGCACCACTTGTTAAAGAGATTATCTTTTCTCCACTGTATATTCTTGCCTCCTTTGTCAAAGATAAGGTGTCCATAGGTGTGTGGATTTGTCTCTGGGCTTTCTGTTTTGTTCCATTGATCTATATTTCTGTCTTTGTGCCAGTACTATACTGTCTTGATGACTGTGGCTTTGTAGTAGAGCCTGAAGTCAGGCAGGTTGATTCCTCCAGTTCCATTCTTCTTTCTCAAGATTGCTTTGGCTATTCGAGGTTTTTTGTATTTCCATACAAATTGTGAAACTATTTGTTCTAGCTCTGTGAAAAATACCATTGGTAGCTTGATAGGGATTGCACTGAATCTGTAGATTGCTTTGGGTAATTTATTCATTTTTACTACATTGATTCTTCCAAACCATGAACACGATATATTTCTCCATCTCTTTGTGTCCTCTTTGATTTCTTTCACCAGTGTTTTATAGTTTTCTATATATAGGTCTTTATTTTCTTTATGTAGATATATTCCTTTATTTTCTTTAGGTAGATATATTCCTAAGTATTTTATTCTTTTCATTGCAATGGTGAATGGAATCGTTTCCTTGATTTCTCTTTCTATTTTCTCATTATTATTGTGTAGGAATGCAAGGGATTTCTGTGTGTTGATTTTATATCCTGCAACTTTACTATATTCATTGATTAGCTCTAGTAATTTTTGGGTGGAGTCTTTAGGGTTTTCTATGTAGAGGATCATGTCATCTGCAAACAGTGAGAGTTTTAATTCTTCTTTTCCAATCTGGATTCCTTTTATTTCTTTTTCTGCTCTGATTGTTGTGACCAAAACTTCCAAAACTATGTTGAATAGTAGTGGTGAAAGTGGGCACCTTTGCCTTGTTCCTGACTTTAGGGGAAATGCTTTCAATTTTTCACCATTGAGGATAATGTTTGCTGTGGGTTTGTCATATATAGCTTTTATTATGTTGAGGTATGCTCCTTCTATTCCTGCTTTCTGGACGGTTTTTATCATAAATGGATGTTGAATTTTGTCAAAGACTTTCTCTGCATCTACTGAGATAATCATATGGCTTTTATTTTTCAATTTGTTAATGTGGTGTATTACATTGATTGATTTGTGGATATTGAAGACTCCTTGCTTCCCTGGGATCAAGCCCACTTGGTCATGATGTATGATCTTTTTAATGTGTTGTTAGATTCTGACTGCTAGAATTTTGCTAAGGATTTTTACATCTATGTTCATCAGTGATATTGGCCTGTAGTTTTCTTTTTTTGTGGCATCTTTGCCAGGTTTTGGTATTAGGGTGGTGTGGCCTCATAGAATGAGTTTGCAAGTTTACCTTCCTCTATAATTTTCTGGAAGAGTTTGAGTAGGATAGGTGTTAGCTCTTCTCTAAATTTTTGGTAGAATTCAGCTGTGAAGCTGTCTGGACCTGGGCTTTTGTTTGCTGGAAGATTTCTGATTACAGTTTCAATTTCCGTGCTTGTGATGGGTCTGTTAAAATTTTCTATTTCTTCCTGGTTCAGTTTTGGAAAGTTGTACTTTTCTAAGAACTTGTCTATTTCTTCCAGGTTGTCCATTTTATTGGCATATAGTTGCTGATAGTAGTCTCTTATGATCCTTTGTATTTCTGTGTTGTCTGTTGTGATCTCTCCATTTTTATTTCTAAGTTTATTGATGTGATTTTTCTCCCTTTGTTTCTTGATGAGTCTGGCTAATGGTTTGTCAATTTTATTTATCCTCTCAAAGAACCAGCTTTTGGCTTTGTTGATTTTTGCTATGGTCTCTTTTGTTTCTTTTGCATTTATTTCTGTCCTAATTTTTAAGATCTCTTTCCTTCTGCTAACCCTGGGGTTTTTCATTTCTTCCTTTTCTAGTTGCTTTAGGTGTAGAGTTAGGTTATTTATTTGACTTTTTTCTTGTTTCCAGAGGTATGCCTGTATTGCTATACACCTTCCCCTTAGCACTGCTTTTACAGTGTCCCACAGGTTTTGGGTTGTTGTGTTTTCATTTTCATTTGTTTCTATGCATATTTTGATTTCTTTTTTGATTTTTTTCTGTGATTTGTTGGTTATTCAGCAGCGTGTTGTTCAGCCTCCATATATTGGAATTTTTAATAGTTTTTCCCCTGTAATTGAGATCTAATCTTACTGCATTATGGCCAGAAAAGATGCTTGGAGTGATTTCAATTTCTTTTTTGAATTTACCAAGGCTAGATTTATGGCCCAGGATGTGCTTTATCCTGGAGAAGGTTCCGTGTGCACTTGAGAAAAAGGTGAAATTCATTGTTTTGGGGTGAAACGTCCTATAGATATAAGTTAGGTCTAACTAGTCTATTGTATCATTTAAAGTTTGTGTTTCCTTGTTAATTTTCTGTTTAGTTGATCTATCCATAGGTGTGAGTAGGATATTAAAGTCTCCCACTATTATTGTGTTATTGTTAATTTCTCCTTTCATACTTGTTAGCATTTGTCTTACATTTTGTGGTGCTTCTATGTTGGGTGCATATATATTTATAATTGTTATATCTTCTTTTTGGATTGATCCTTTGATCATTATGTAGCGTCCTTCTTTGTCTCTTTTCACAGTCTTTGTTTTAAAGTCTATTTTATCTGATATGAGTATTGCTACTCCTGCCTTCTTTTGGTCTCTATTTGTGTGGAATAACTTTTTCCAGCCCTTCACTTTCAGTCTGTATGTGTCCCTTGTTTTGAGGTGGGTCTTTTGTAGACAACATATATAGGGATCTTGTTTCTGTATCCATTCAGCCAGACTTTGTCTTTTGGTTGGAGCATTCAACCCATTTATGTTTAAGGCAGTTATTGATAAGTATGATCCTATTGCCATTTACTTTATTGTTTTGTGTTTGAGTTTATAAACCCTTTGTGTGGTTCCTGTCTAGAGAACATCCTTTAGCATTTGTTGGAGAGCTGGTTTGGTGGTGCTGAATTCTCTCAGCTTTTGCTTGTCTGTAAAGCTTTTGATTTCTCCTTCATATTTCAATGATATCCTTGCTGGGTACAGTAATCTGGACTGTAGGTTATTTTCTTTCATCACTTTAAGTATGTCCTGCCATTCCTTCCTGGCCTGAAGAGTTTCTATTGAAAGATCAGCTGTTATCCTTATGGGAAACCCCTTGTGCATTATTTGTTGTTTTTCCTTTGCTGCTTTTAATATTTGTTCTTTGTGTTTGATCTTTGTTAATTTGATTAATATGTGTCTTGAGGTGTTTCCCCTTGGGTTTATCCTGTTTGGGACTTTCTGGTTTTCTTGGACTTGGGTGATTATTTCCTTCCCCATTTTAGGGAAGTTTTCAACTATTATCTCCTCAAGTATTTTCTCATGGTCTTTCTTTTTGTCTTCTTCTTCTGGGACTCCTATGATTCGAATGTTGGAGCATTTAACATTGTCCCGGAGGACTCTGAGGTTGTCATTTCTTTTAATTCGTTTTTCTTTTTCCCTCTCTGATTCATTTATTTCTACCATTCTATCTTCTAATTCACTAATCCTATCTTCTGCCTCCATTATTCTACTCTTTGTTCCCTCTAGAGTGTTTTTTATCTCATTTATTGCATTATTCATTATATATTGACTCTTTTTTATTTCTTCTAGATCCTTGTTAAACCTTTCTTGCATCTTCTCAGTCCTTGTCTCCAGGCTATTTATCTGTGATTCCATTTTGATTTCAAGATTTTGGATCATTTTCACTATCATTATTTGGAATTCTTTATCAGGTAGATTCTCTATCTCTTCCTCTTTTGTTTGGTTTGGTGGGCATTTATCCTGTTCCTTTACCTGCTTGGTATTCCTCTGTCTCTTCATCTTGTTTATATTGCTGTGTTTGTGGTGGCCTTTCTGTATTCTGGCAGTTTGTGGAGTTCTCTTTATTGTGTAGTTTTCTCACTCTGGGTGGGTGTTGTAAAGGTGGCTTGTCAAGGTTTCCTGGTTAGGGACGTTTGTGTCGGTGTTCTGGTGGGTGAATCTGGATTTCTTCTCTCTGGAGTGCAATGAAGTGTCCAGTAATGAGTTATGAGATGTCAATGGGTTTGGAGTGACTTTGGGCAGCCTGTATAGTGAACCTTGGGGCTGTGTTCCTGTGTTGCTGGAAAATTTGCATGGTATGTCTTGCTCTGGAACTTGTTGGCCCTTGGGTGGTGCTTGGTTTCAGTGTAGGTATGGAGGCATTTGATGAGCTCCTGTCGATTAATGTTCCCTGGAGTCAGGAGTTCTCTGGTGTTCTCAGGATTTGGACTTATGCCTCCTGCTTCTGATTTTCAGTCTTATTTTTACAGTAGCCTCAAGACCTCCATCTATGCAGCACCGTTGTTAAAACATCTAGGTTAAAGATGAAAAGGTTCTCCACAGTGAGGGACACCCAGAGAGGTTCACAGAGTTACATGGAGAAGAGATGAGGGAAGAGGGAGATAGAGATGACCAGGATGAGATGAGGTGGACTCAAAAGAGGAGAGAGCAAGCTAACCAGTAATCACTTCCTTATGTGCACTCCACAGTCTGGACCACTCAGAGATGTTCTCGGAGTTATACAGAGAAGAGAAGAGGGAGGAAGGAGATAGAGGTGGCCAGGAAGAGAAAAGGGGGAATTAAAAGGAGAGAGACAGAGCCAGCTAGTATTCAGTTCCCTAAGTGTTCTCCACCGTCCGGAACACACAAAGAGATTCACAGAGTTGGGTAGAGAAGAGAAGGGGGAGGGAGGAGATAGAGGCGACTTGGTGGAGAAAAAGGAGAGTCCAAAGGGGGAGAGAGCAATCCACCCAGTAATTCTGCTCTGAAGTAAAAGTGGGTACTGAAGATTGGGTTCTTAAAGGTACAAAATTGATAACAAATGCCAAAAAGCAAAGATTAAAAGCCTAGAGTAAAAGTTGGATTTTCAAAAATACAATATTAACAACAACAAAAAGTCACTAAAATTATAAAAAATATATATTCGACATTTGCTTTAAAAAATAGGGTCTCTCCTCTTTTTTGCAAAGTAATGGTAGGTTATAAAAATGAAAATTAAAGGAGTAATAGAGGACTTGAAAATTTTAAAATTAAAAGATGATAGTAAAAAAAAAAGGACTTTCTTTGTTGTTGTTGTGGGCAGTGTGGGGTCAGTTCATTTTCCGATAGTTCCTTGGTCTGGCTTATATTTCTCAAGATCTATAGGCCCCTTCCTATGTAGTTGGTACTAACTACAGGGTTTTAATCTATTGCACCTGTCACTTCCAAGGAAGTTCCCTCTGTTTTAGCTTCTTCTGTTTGCTCGTCTCTTCAGTGTCTAATTTCCTCCCTGACACAAGGGGGCAGTGGTGGACACTTTTTTAGGCTAACTTGTTCAGTAGTGCTGTAGGGAGGGAGGAACACTGCAAACAAATAACACTGGCGTGTGCTTGCAGTGTCTCGGCCACACTGGAGTTGCCCCCGCTCACGGCGTGTGTGCTTTCCGTTTCTACACTGCTTAGGCTCTAGGTTGCTCTGCCGGGAAGTGTCTGAGGCCGGCCCTGGGTTGTATGCACTTCCCAGCTCTAAGCCACTCAGGTTCAGGTATTCAGGTAGTCCTCAGAGGCACAGACTCGGTTCAACCTCCGTTTTGTGCCCTTCCCAGATCCATCTTAGGACCACCTCCCTATTTGTCTCTTGAGATAGCTTTTTACTTAGGGTATACTTTGTGTCTTATAAGTATACCCCCTTTTCTCTCTTTTGGTTAACCATTTGCATGAAATAGAATACCTTCTCCCATATTTTGCTTTCAGCCTTGTCTTGACTATTTTGTAAAAAGATGTTTTTGATGTAGACCATTTTAAAAGTCTTATTGAATTTGTTAGAGTTTTGCTTCTGTTTCCTGTTTTGTTTTATGGCCCTGAGACCTGCAGGATCTTAGCTTCCTGACCAGGGATTGAACCCACACTTCTTGCATTTGAAGGTGAAGTCTTGACCACGGGACCACCAGTAAAATCCCCAGCCTTGTCTTACCTAAATGAACAACTTCCCTTTTAGCCCTGTCAAGCATATACTGTTTTTGATTTGTCTTTTTTGTTGTGGTGGCTGATTTTCTCATATTGGGAATCTCAAGAACAATAAACAGGGAAGCCAGCTTTTCATTGCCCTTTGCTCTTCATTGTCAATTCCTGGTGATTTGTTCTTCTACCTTTGCTGCATGAGACTCCCTAGTATTCTAATAATGTCTCCCTTTTTTCTTAAGCTGAGTACAAACAAAAGGATTGTAAGCAATGCAATTTCTGCAGCATTGTTTTTACTAATACCATACAGTGTAGGTAGGGCTTCCCAAGTGGCTCAGTGGTAAAGAATCTGCCTGCCAATGCAGGAGCCACAGGGAACATGGGTTCAATCCCTCGGTCAGGAAGATCCCTTGGAGGAGGGCATGGCAACCCACTCCAGTATTCTCACCAGGATAATCCCATGGACAGAGAAGCCTGGTGGGTTACAATCCATGGGGTTGCAGACAGTCGGAGATGACTGAGTGACTGAGCACACACATAGTGTAGGTACTGGATGGAGAGATGAATATATATATAACTAATTTGCCCGGTATCATATATTTCTTCATGGCAGTGCTGGAACAAGAAGTTAGTTGTCTTGCCTGTCTGTGCAGTGTTTTCTCCTCTTCATTGTAAAATAACTCAGTAAAAATAAACATCAGCATGAAATCAATTTTATGTTTTGAATAAAATGCACGCATGTTTACTTAAACCACCAAAAAATCACTAAAATATCCCGAAACAACTTTACATTATAATTTAAATTTGGCATTTTATTTCAGCTAAAGAATTTATTTATTGTGTCCATGTGCATGAAATGTTGCCTTCACTTCAGTTCAGTTGCTCAGTCGTGTCCAACTCCTTGCGACCCCGTGGCATGCAACACACCAGGCCTCCCTGTCCATCACCAATTCCCAGAGTTTACTCAAACTCATATCTATTGAGTCCAAGAAGGCAATGGCAACCCACTACAGTACTCTTGCCTGGAAACTCCCATAGACAGAGGAGCCTGGTAGGCTGCAGTCCATGGAGTCACTAGGAGTTGGACACGACTAAGCAACTTCACTTCCACTTTTCACTTTCATGCATTGGAGAAGGAAATTGTAACCCACTCAAGTGTTCTTGCCTGGAGAATCCCAGGGACGGGGGAGCCTGGTGGGCTGCCTTCTATGGGGTCGCACAGAGTCGGACATGACTGAAGCGACTTAGCAGCAGCAGCATGTTCACTGAGTCAGTGATGCTTTCCAACCATCTCATCCTCTGTCATCCCCTTCTCCTCCCGCCTTCAATTTTTCCCAGCATCAGGGTCTTTCCAAATGATTCAGCTCTTCCCATCAGGTGATCAAAGTATTGGAGTTTCAGCTTCAACATCAGTCCTTCCAATGAATATTCAGGACTTACTCCCTTTACTACTGACTGGTTGGATCTCCTTGCAGTCCAAGGGACTCTCAAGAGTTTTCTCCAACACCACAGTTCAAAAGCATCAGTTCTTCAGCACTCAGCTTTCTTTATAGTCCAACTGTCACATTCAAACATGACTACTGGAAAAACCATAGCCTTGACTAGATGGACCTTTGTTGGCAAAGTAATATCTGCTTTTTAATATACTATCTAGGTTGGTCAAGTCTTTCCTTCCAAGGAGTAAGCGTCTTTTAATTCCATGGCTGCAATCACCATCTGCAGTGATTTTGGAGCCCCCAAAATAAAGTCTGCCATTGTTTCCCGTTTCCCTATCTATTTGCCACGAAGTGATGGGACCAGATGCCATGATCTTAGTTTTTTGAATGCTGATTTTTTTTCCTCATTTTTTTTAATTTTAATTGGAGGCTAATTACTTTAAAATACTGTGGTGTTTTGCCATGCATTCACATGAATCAGCCATAGGTGTACATATGTTCCCCATCCTGACCCTCCCTCCCACCTCCGTCCCCATCCCATCTCTCAGGGTCATCCCAGGGCACCAACCCAGAGCACCCTGGATTGGAGATCTGTTTCACATATTATAATATACATATTTCAATGCTATTCTCTCAAATCATCCCACCCTCACCTTCTCCCACAGAGTCCAACAGTCTGTTCTTTTTTTATATGTATTTATTTATTATTTTTTTTACTTTACAATATTGTATTGGTTTTGCCATACAACAGCATGAATCCACCACGGGTGTAGATCTTCTCTTTTGCTGTCTTGCATATAGGGTCATCATTACCATCTTTCTAAATTCCATATATATGCATTAATATACTGTATTGGAGTTTTTCTTTCTGACTTACTTCGCTCTGTATAATAGGCTCCAGTTTCAATCACCTCATTATAACTGATTCAAATGCATTCTTTTTAATGTCTGAGTAATATTCCATTGTGTATATGTATGACAGATTTCTTATCCATTCGTCTGCTGATGGACATCTAGGTTGCTTCCATGTCCTGGCTATTGTAAACAGTGCTTCGATGAACACTGGGATACATGTGTCTCTTTCAATTCTGGTTTCCTCAGTGTGTATGCCCAGCAGTGGGATTGCTGGGTCATATGGCCGTTCTATTTCCAGTGTTTTAAGGAATCTCCACACTGTTCTCCATAGTGGCTGTACTAGTTTGCATTCCCACCAACAGGGTAAGAGGGTTCCTTTTTCTCTGCACCCTCTCCAGAATTTATTGTTTGTAGACTTTTGGATAGCAGCCATTCTGACTGGTGTGAGATGGTACCTCATTGTGCTTTTGATTTGCATTTCTCTGATAATGAATGATGTTGAGCATCTTTTCATGTGTTTGTTAGCCCTTTGTATGTCTTCTTTGGAGAAATGTCTGTTTAGTGCTTTGGCCCATTTTTTGATTGGGATACTTATTTTTCTGGAATTGATCTGTAGGAGCTGCTTGTATATTTTTGAGATTAATTCTCTGTCAGTTGCTTCATTTGTTATTATTTTCTCCCATTTGAAGGTTATCTTTTCACCTTGCTTAGAGTTTCCATTGTTGTGCAGAAGCTTTTAATTTTAATTAGGTCCCATTTGTTTATTTTTGCTTTTATTTCCAATATTCTGGAAGGTGGGTCATAGAGGATCCTGCTGTGATTTATGTCGGAGAGTCTTTTGCCTATGTTCTCCTCTAAGAGTTTTATAGTTTCTCGTCTTATGTTTAGATCTTTAATCCATTTTGAGTTTATTTTTGTGTATGGTGTTAGAAAGTATTCTAGTTTCATTCTTTTACAAGTAGTTGACCAGTTTTCCCAGCACCACTTGCTAAAGATATTGTCTTTTTTCCATTACTCTTGCCTCCTTTGTCAAAGATAAGGTGTCCATAGGTGTGTGGATTTATCTCTGGGCTTTCTATTTTATTCCATTGATCTATGTTTCTGTCTTTGTGTCATTACTATACTGTCTTGAAGACTATTGCTATGTTGTATAGCCTGAAGTCAGGCAGGTTGATTCCTCGAGTTCCATTCTTCTTTCTCAAGATTTCTTTGGCTATTCCAGGTTTTTTGTAGTTCCATACAGATTTTGAAATTTGTTCTAATTCTCTGAAAAATACCGTTGGTAGCTTGATAGGGATTGCATTGAATCTATAGATTGCTTTGGGTAGTACACTCATTTTGACTATATTGATTCTTCCAATCCATGAACAGGGTATATTTCTCCATCTATTTGTGTCCTCTTTGATTTCTTTCATCAGTGTTTTGTTGCAGTGGTGAATGGAATTGTTTCCTTAATTTTTCTTTCTGTTTTCTCATTGTTAGTGTATAGGAATTCAAGGGATTTCTGTGTGTTTATTTTATATCCTGCAACTTTACTGTATTCATTAATTAGCTCTAGTAATTCTCTCATGAAATCTTTAGGGTTTTCTGTGTACAGGATCATGTCATCTGCAAACAGTGAGAATTTTACTTCTTCTTTTCCAAACTGGATTCCTTTTATTTCTTTTTCTGCTCCGATTGCTGTGGCCAAAACTTCCAAAACTATGTTGAATAATATTGGTGAGAGTGGGCATCCTTGTCTTGTTCCTGATTTTAGAGGAAATGCTTTCAATTTTTCACCATTGAGGATAAAGTTTGCTGTGGGTTTGTCATATATAGCTTTTATTATGTTGAGGTATATTCCTTCTATTCCTGCTTTCTGGAGGGTTTTTATCATAAATTGATGTTGAATTTTGTCAAAGGCTTTCTCTGTATCTATTGAGATAATCTTATGTTGTTTACTCTTAATTTGTTAATGTGGTGTATTACATTGATTGATTTGCAAATATTGATGAATCCTTGCATCCCTGGGATAAAGCCCACATGGTCATGATGTATGATCTTTTTTAATATGTTGTTGAGTTCTGTTTGCTAGAATTTTGTTAAGGATTTTTGCACCTATGTTCATCAGTGATACTGGCCTGTAGATTTCTTTTTTTGTGGCACCTTTTGTCAGGTTTTGGTATTAGGGTGATCGTAGCCTTATAGAATGAGTTTGCAAGTTTAACTTCCTCTGCAATGTTCTGGAAGAGTTTAAGTAGGATAGATGTTAGCTCTTCTCTAAATTTTTGTTAGAATTCAGCTGTGAACCCATCTGGTCCTGGGCTTTTGTTTGCTGGAAGATTTCTGATTACAGTTTTGATTTCCATGCTTGTGATGGGTCTGTTAAGATTTTCCATTTTTCCTGGTTCAGTTTTGGAAAGTTATAGTTTTGTAAAAATTTGTCCATTTCTTCCAAGTTGTCCATTTTGTTGGCATATAGTTGCCAATATATGCAATGTAAGATAGTAGTCTCTTATGATCCTTTGTATTTCTGTGTTGTCTGTTGTGATTTCTCCATTTTCATTTCTAATTTTGTTGATTTGACTCTTTTCCTTTTTTTCATGCTGAGTCTGGCTAATGGTTTGTCTATTTTATTTATCCTCTCAAAGAACCAACTTTTAGCTTTGTTGATTTTTGCTATGGTCTCTTTTGTTTCTTTTGCATTTATTTCTGCCCTAATTTTTGTGATTTCTTTCCTTCTACTAACACTGGGGTTCTTCATTTCTTCCTTTTCTAGTTACTTTAGGTGTAGAGTTAGGTTATTTATTTGATTTATCTTCTGTTACTTGAGGTAGGCTTGTATTGCTATGAACCTTCCCCTTAGTACTTCTTTTACTGAATCCCATAGGTTTTGGGTTGTTGTATTTTCATTTTCATTTGTTTCTATACATATGTTTTTTAATTTCTTCTGTGAAATATTGGTTATTTATAAGCGTGTTGTTTAGCTTCCATGTGTTTGTATTTTTCATACTTTTTTTTCTGTAGTTCACATCTATGAATGTTGATTTTTAAGCAAACATTTTCACTCTCCTCTTTCACTTGCATCAAGCAGCTCTTTAGTTCTTCGTCACTTTCTGCCATAAGGGTGGTGTCATCTGCATATCTGAGGTTATCGATATTTCTCCTGGCAATCTTGATTCCAGCTTGTGCTTAATCCAGCCCAGGATTTCTTTGAGGTACTCTGCATATAAGTTAAATAAGCAGGGTGACAATATACAGTCTTGACGTTCTCCTTTCCCTATTTGGAAACAGTCTGTTGTTCCATGTCCAGTTCTAACTCTTGCTTCTTGACCTGCATACAGACTTCTCAAGAGGCAGGTGGGCTGGTCTGGTATTCCCATCACTTTAAAAATTTTCCATAGTTTGTGGTAATCCACACAGTCAAATGCTTTGGCATAGTCAATAAAGCAGAAATAGATGTTTTTCTTGAACTCTCTTGCTTTTTCAATAATCCAAAGGATGTTGGCAATTTTATCTCTGGTTCTTCTGCCTTTTCTAAAACCAGCTTGAACATCTGGAAGTTCATGGTTCATGTACTGTTGAAGCCTGGCTTGAGAATTTTGAGCATTACTTTACTAGCGTATGAGATGAATGCAATTGTGCGGTAGTTTGAGCATTCTTTGGCATTGCCTTTCTTTGGGATTGGAATGAAAACTGAACTTTTCCAGTCTTGTGGCCACTGACACTTTCAAATTTGCTGGCATATTGAATGCAAAACTTTAACAGCATCATCTTTTAGGATTTGAAATAGCTCAACTGGAATAACATCACCTTCACTAGCTTTGTTTATAATGATGCTTCTGAAGGCCAACTTGACTTCACATTCCAGAATGTCTTGCTCTAGATGAGAGACCATACCATTGTGATTATCTGGGTCATGAAGATCATTTCTATATAGTTCTTCTGTGTATTCTTGCCACCTCTTCTGAATATCTTCTACTTCTGTTTGGTCCATACAATTTCTGTCCTTTATTGAGCCCATCTTTGCATGAAATGTTCCCTTAGTATCTCTAATTTTCTTGAAGAGATTTGTAGCCTTTTCCATTCTATTGTTTTCCGCTATTTCTTTGCATTGATCACTGAGGAAGGCTTTTTTTATCTCGCCTTGCTCATCTTCGGAGCTCTGCATTCAAATGGGTATATCTTTCCTTTTCTCCTTTGGTTTTCACTTCTATTCTTTTCACAACTATTTGTAAGACCTCCTCAGACAGCAATTTTGCCTTTTTGCCTTTCTTTTTCTTGGGAATGGTCTTGATCTCTGCCTCCTGTACAGTGTCACAAACCTCTCTCCATAGTTCTTCATAGTTCTTCAGACACTCTGTCTATAAGATCTAATCCCCTGGATCTATTTGTCACTTCCACTGTATAATCACAAAAGATTTGATTTTGGTGATACCTGAATGGTCTAGTGGTTTTCCCTACTTTCTTCAGTTTAAGTCTGAATTTGGCAATAAGGAGTTCATGATCTGAGCCACAGGCAGCTCCCAATGTTCTTTTTGCTGACTGTATAGAGCTTCTCCATTTTGGCTGCAAATAATATAATCAATCCGATTTCAGTGTTGACCATCTGGTGATGTCCATGTGTAGGGTCTTCTCTTGTGTTGTTGAAAGAGGGTGTTTGCTATGACCAGTGCATTCTCTTGGAAAAACTTTGTTAGCCTTTGACCTGCTTCATTTTGTAATCCAAGGGCAAATTTGCCTGTTATTCCAGGTATCTCTTGAATTCCTACATTTGCATTCCAGTCCCCTATAATGAAAAGGACACTTTTTGGGGTGTTAGTTCTAGAAGGTCTTGTAGGTCTTCGTAGAACGATTCAACCCCCATCACTTCATGGCAAATAGATGGGGAAACAATGGAAACAATGATAGACTTTATTTTTTGGACTCCAAAATCACTGCAGATGGTGACTGGAGCCATGAAATTAAAATCCACTTGCCCCTTGGAAGGAAAGCATATTAACCTAGACAGCATATTAAAAAGCAGAGACATTACTTTGCCAGCAAAGGTCCATCTAGTTAAAGCCATGGTTTTTCCTGTAGTCATGTATGGATGTGAGAGTTGGACTATAAAGAAAACCTGAGAGCTGAGGAATTGATGCTTTTGAACTGTGGTATTGGAGAAGACTCTTAAGAGTCCCTTAGACTACAGGGAGATCTGATCAGTCAGTCCTAAATTAAATCAGTCCTAAATATTCATTGGAAGGATTGATGCTGATGCTGAAACTCCAATACTTTGGCCACCTGATGGGAAGAACTGACTCATTGGAAAGACCCTGATGCTGGAAAAGATTGAAGGCAGGGGGAGAAGGGGACAACAGAGGATGATATGGTTGAATGGCATCATGGACTCTACGGACATGAGTGTGAGTAAGCTCTGGGAGGTAATGATGGACAGGGAAGCTTGGCGTGCTGCAGTCCATGGGGTCGCAAAAATTTAGTCACGACTGAGCAACTTCACTGGACTGAAGAAAATTTCCACTTGTCTTGAAATGTCTTTTAAAATACATCTTTCACAAGTTTTTATTGTCAAGCAATTGTTCCCTTCTTTGAAGTGCCCTTCTAACTTATGTTCTTCTTTCACTGCTAAACTGGAGCAGATGGCTCAATACTCCCTTCCCCAAAGAGAATGCAATTCCTAGCACTATGACAAGGCCCCAACAGTTTGCTTTCCAACTTACTAGCTACTCACTGAGACACTAATTTGATTCAGAGAAATGGTAGATAATTTACAATTTTCAGTGTTTCAATAGTATTCTTAAAAATCTCAGTGTAACATTATACAGTTTAAATATCTTTAAACTGCATTTGTCAATTGTATTTCAATAAAACTGAAAAAAAATGTCAGAGAAGTATTCTGTATTCCATGTCATGCAACCTGAATGCTGACTATGTAGGAAAACATAAATATGCAAGAGAATAGGGGAGAAGAAAAATTATTGATTGTATAATCTGATTTAAAAATGGTCAGAGGATCTTTATACATATTTTTCCAAAGGAGACATACAAATGGCCAGAAGGCACTTGAAAAGATTCTCAACATCACTCATCATAGGGAAATGCAAATCAAAACCAAAATGAGATGTCACTTCACACCTGTCAGAATGACTATTATCAAAATGACAAAAAAAAAAAGAAATATTGGCAAGGATGTGGAGGGAAGGGAACCTTCGTTCACTATTGGTGGAAATGTAAATTGGTGTAGTCACTATGGAAAACAGTATGGAAGCTTCTCAAAAAATTAAAGTAGAGCTACCATATGATCCAGCAATTACACTTCTGGGTATTTACTTGACAAGAAAAAAAATACCAATTTGAAAATACAGCTGCCCCCCTACCTAGGTTAATTGCAGTATTATTTATAGTAGCCAAGATATGGAAACAACCTAGGTGTCCATTAATAGATGAATAGATGAAGAATATATGGATAGATGAAGTTGTATACACATAAAGTGGAATATTATTCAGCCATAGAAAGAATGAAATCTTGCCATTTGAGACAACATAGGTGGACCTTGAGAGCATTATGCTAAGTAAAATAATTCATAGAAAGACAAATACCTTGTGATTTCACTTAGATGTGAAATCTAAAAAACAAACAAAGAACAAACAAAACAAAACTCACAAATGCAGAGAATAGATTAATATAATAGCTGCCAAAGGGGAAGGAAGTTGGGAGATTGGCAAGATGGGTGAAGGGAATCAGGAAGTACAAACTTTCGGTTATAAAATAAGTAAATCTTGGAGATGTAATGTACAGCATGGGAACAATAGTCAATAATATTGCATTTCATATTTAAAAGTTGCTAAGAGAGTGAATTTTAAAGACTCTCATCACAAGAAAGAGTGTGTAACCTTGGGGTGATGGATAGTGACTAGATTAGTGGTGATCATTTCACAGTGAGTGTAACTGTCAAATCAATTGTTCAATCAAATATCAATTCTAGATATTGTTGAAATCTTCATGGAGAAAATGTATTATGAGTTTAGTCTTGCAAAAAGAGAATTTCAACTAGAAAAAAAATGAACAAAAGGACATTTCAATTAAAAAGAATAACATGAACAACGTTGAGGAGGGATGCAAATGCAGGCACATGTTGAGGCTGTGAAGAGAGTCCTTTTTCACATAAAGTATAAGTATCTGAGAGACACATAGGAGATGATGCTGCAAAGACCAGAAACAGACATGACCATATCTGGGTCTGGAAGATTATTTGGGAATCACTTCATCCACACTCAGGGTTATAGATTCCATCTAGATGCTTAAGGAAAACAATGCTAAATATTGTGTGCTCCTGAGTTTTAGAATAGTCTGTTTTTCAGTATTATTGTGTCTGTGGCTGATTGATAGACACCCTTGAAAGTATAAGTGAAAGTGAATGTGTGTCCTACTCTTTGCCACCCCATGGACTGTAGCCTACCAGCCTCCTCTATCCATGGGTTTTTCCAGGCAAGAGTACTGGAGAGGGCTGCCATTTCCTTCTCCAGGGAATCTTCCCAACCCAGGGATGGAACCCAGGCCTTCTGCATTGCAGACAGACGCTTTACCGTCTGAGCCACCAGTGAACACAGCCATCTTTGAATGATTAGATCAAATCATAGCACTCTACTGCTCTTAATTTTATAATAACTACAATCATGATTAGAATAAAATTCAATGCCTATACCACCATCTCTAAAGACTTACATCATTCTGATTCCTGACATCTTGCTTACTGCATGTCAGGCACATGACTTACATGAAGTAACCTCCCACAAAGGGCATTTACAGTTGCAGTTTCCTCTGTGTTGATTTCTTTTTTCCAGAATTTTTCACGTGATTTATTCTTTTACTGGGTTGGCCAAAAAGCTCATTTGAGCTGCTCTATAAGCTGTTGTGGAAAAAACCCAATTGAACCTTTTGATCAACCCAGTATTTTATTCAAATGTTACCTCTTCAAACACACCTCACCTGGCTAACCAATATAAATATCTCCTAACTCAAATTTCAAGGGACCTTTCTATCCACTTACCCTGCTTTATTTTCTCTTCCTAGCACTTAACATTTTAAAAATATATGATATAGCACAAGCAAAAAATGCAAAAATAAACTGGGATGTCATGAAACTAAAGGGCTCCTGCACACAAAAAAGAAATGATCAACAAAATGAAAAGGCAACTATGGGAGAAAATATTTGCAAATCATACATCTAATATGGGGTACCATCCAAAATCTTTAAGGAACTCATACAGCTCAGTGGCAAAAATTATCTTGTTTAAAGAATGGTCAGAGAAACCAAATAGATATTTTTTTCCAAAGAGGATATATAGGTGGCCAATAGATACATGAAAAGATGCTCTACATAGCTAATTATTAGAGAAATGTAAATCAAAATCACAATGAGATCTCACTTCACATCTGTTAGAATGGCCATCATCAAAAAGACAAGAAATATTAACAACTGGTGGGGACTTCTCTGGTTGTCCAGTGGTTAACAATCTGCACTTCCATTGCAGGAAGCATGGGTTTGATCCCTGGTTGGGGAACTAAGATCCCACAATCCATGCAGCATGGCCAAAATAAAGAAATAACAAATGTTAGGAAGGATGTGGAGAAAAGGAAGTCTTGTGCACTGTTGGTGGGACTGTAAATTGGTGCAGCCACTATGGAAATCAATATGGAGGTTCGTCTAAAAAAATGAATAATAGAACAATGACATGATCCAGCAGTCCCACTTCTGGGTAGCTATCTCAAGGAAATGAGACCACTATCTGGAAGTGATATCTGCACTCCCACCATGTTCATAGCAGTGTTATACACTGTAGCAAGACTATGGAAACAACTTAAGTGTCCATCAATGGATGAATAGATTTTGAAAATAGTATGATATATACAATGGGATATTACTCAGCCATAAAAATATGATTCAGAAGATAATTCTATCATTTGGGACAACATGGATGAAAATTGAGGATATTACACTAAGTGAAATAAATTAGAGGAAGATAAATTCTGTGTGATCTCACTTACATGTGAAATCTTAAAACTAGACATAGAAACATAGAGTAGCCTGATTTCCAGTGGTGGGAGAATGGGGGAAATTGGTGAAGATGGGCAAAGAGTACACACTTCCAGTCACAAGATGTATAAATTCTGGGGATCTAATATGCAGCATAGTAACTATAGTTATAAACACTTCACTAAACTTGGTAACTATGTATGGTGATGCATGTGTTAACTAACCATATTGTGGTCATCATTTCACAATATATAACAATATCAAATCATCATGTTGTGTGCCTTAAACATACAGAAGGTTATATGTCAACTATATCTCAATAAGGAGATCCAACCAGTCCATCCTAAAGGAAATCAGTCCTGAATATTCATTGGAAGGACTGATGCTGAAACTCCAATACTTTGGCCACCTGATGCAAAGAACTGACTCATTTGAAAAGACCCTGATGCTGGGAAAGATTGAAGGCGGGAGGAGAAGGGGACGACAGAGGATGAGATGGTTGGATGGCATCATTGACTTGATGGACATGAGTTTGAGCAAGCTCTGGGAGTTGGTGATGGACAGGGAAGCCTGGCATGTTGCAGTCCATGGGGTGGCAAAGAGTTGGACACAACTGAATAACTGAACTGAACTGAAGGCTGGAAAAAAACTTATAATTTATGATATATCTGGCTATTGATTAATTTTAGGTGTCCCCCATTCAAACAAAAAATCTCCCTGAGAAGGTATTCTGGTCTTGTTCACCATCATATCTTCAGTGTTTATAAAACTGCATGGTAAATAGTAGTCATTCAATAAACATCTGTTAAATAAGAGTGGAGGAAAGGAGGCTTTTGTAGGTTATATTACTGAGACAAAATCATATTTAATCATGGTAGTTAAGAGGCCATTACAATAGTTTAGGTGAAGGACTCTGGATAAGAGCAGAATGATTGGAAAGTTGGGGCCTATAAGATACTTTAGAGGTGGAATCCATGGCATTTTGTGGTTAATTGTCATAATCACAAAACTGAGAGAAATCAAATATAGCTTCAGGGGGTTAAGTCAAGGAATGTGGAGGGGTAACTATAATATACATACATGAACTTGCTTCAGCAAATACCAGCTCTATGTTATATATACCATGCTTGATCTTGACAGCACGAAGATAAATTAGGAACCAGTTCTTGTTCTAAAAATTATTAACTGTTTATGCTGCTGCTGCTGCTAAGTCGCTTCAGTCATGTCTGACTCTGTGCGACCCCATAAATGGCAGCCCACCAGGCTCCACCGTCCCTGGGATTTTCCAGGCAAGAGTACCAGAGTGGGTTGCCATTTCCTTCTCCAATGCATGAAAGTGAAAAGTTAAAGTGAAGTCGCTCAGTCGTGTCCAACTCTTAGCGACCCCATGGACTATAGCCCACCAGGCTCCTCTGTCCATGGGATTTTCCCAAGAGTACTGGAGTGGGGTTCCATTGCCAACAGTAAACATTAACTGCTTATAGGAGGAGGCAAATTTTTGACAGAATGTGCTGAGTGCTATGATAGCTATTTGTACAGGGGGGAAACACACTTCCACATATTAAAAACACAGATTGAGAACACAAGAATAGAAGCAAATTTTCAAGAAAATATGATTAGTTTGTTGTTTTTTTTGTTGTTGTTCAGTCGCTCAGTTGTGTTTGACTCCTTGAGACCCCATGGACTGCAGCACACCAGGCTTCTCTGTCCTTCACTATCTCCAGGAGTCTGCTCAAACTCATGTCCGTTGAGTGTATGATAGCATCCAACCATCTCATCCTCTGCCACTTTTTCTCCTCCTGCCCTCAATATTTCCCAGCTTCAGGGTCTTTTCCAATGAGTCATGTCTTCTCACCAAGTGGCTAAAGTATTAGAGATTCAACATCAGTTCTTTCAATGAATATTCAGGCTTGATTTCCTTTAGGATGGACTGATCTGTTCTTGCTGTCCATGGGACCCTCAAGATTTCTTCTCCAGCACCACAGTTTGAGAGCATCAATTCTTTGGTGCTCAGCTTTCTTTGTGATTCAGCTCTCAGGTCCATACATGACTACAGGAAAAACCATAGCTTTGAATAGACAGATCTTTGTTGGCAAAGTAATGTCTCTGTTTTTCAATACACTATGTAGGTTTGTCATAGTTTTACTTCCAAGGAGTAAGCATCTTTTAATTTCATGGCTGCAGTCGCCATCTGCAGGGATTTTTGAGCCCATTAAAAGAAAATCTGTCACTGTTTCCATTGTTTCCCCATCTATTTGCCATGAAGTGATGGGACGAGATGCCTTGATCTTTGTTTTTTGAATGTTGAGTTTTAAGCCAGCTTTTTCACTCTTTTCTTTCATCTTCATCATGAGGCTCTTTAGTTCTTCTTCACTTTCTTCCATAAGGGTGGTGTCATCGCATATCTGAAGTTATTGATATTTCTCCCGGAAATCTTGATCCCAGCTTGAGCTTCCTCCAGCCCAGCATTTCTCATGATGTACTCTGCATGTAAGTTAAATAATCAGGGTGATAATATACAGCCTTGATGTACTCCTTTTCCAATTTTGAACCAGTTCGTTGCTCCATGTCCAGTTCTAGCTGTTGCTTCTTGACCTGCATAGAGATTTCTCAGGAGACAGGTAAGGTGGTCTGGGATTCCCATCTCTTTAAGTGTTTTCCTCAGTTTGTTGTGATGCCCACAATCAAAGGCTTTAACATAGTCAATGAACCAGAAGTAGATGTTTTTCTGGAATTATCTTGCTTTTTCTATGATCCAACAGAGGTTGGCAATTTGATCTCTGGTTCCTCTGCCTTTTCTAAATCCAGCTTGTACATCTGGAAGTTCTCGGTTCCCATACTGCTGAAACCTAGCTTGAAGGATTTTGAGCATTACCTTACTAGTATGTGAAATGAGTGTGATTGTTCAATAGTTTAAACATTCTTTGTCATTGCCCTTCTTTTGGATTGGAACGAGAACTGATTGCTACCAGTCTTGTGGCCATTTCTGAGTTTTCCAAATTTGGTGATATATTGACTGTAGCACTTTAACAGAATCATCTTTTAGGATTTTTATTTAGCTCAGCTGGAATTCCATCACCTCCACTAACTGTGTTCATAGTAATGCTTCCTAAGGACCACTTGAGTTCACACTCCAGGATGTCTGGCTTTAGGTAAGTGATCACACCATCATGGTTTTATGGATCACTGAGGCCTTTTTTACATAGTTCTTCTGTGTATTCTTGCTACCTCTTCTTAATATCTTTTGCTTCTGTTAGGTCCATACCGTTTCTGTCCTTTATTGAGCCCATTTTTGCATGAAATGTTCCTTTGAGACTCAAAATGAAGATGCCCATCAGTTCACATCTGAAACTTTAGGGCAAGGCTTTGGCTAAGTGTAAGGAGTCGTCAAAGTCATAAACAGCTGATTGGGTTGGAGGAGACCATCTCAGGAAAGCATAGAGAACACATAAATAGTGGCCTAAGATCAGAACCACTAATTGGAGATGAGCAGACAAAGAGAAGCCTATGAAGGGGAGTAAACAAAGCTGTAAGTTATGAGAAATGAAATAGGAGAGGAAAGTGGAGACAAGAGAAAAAAAAAACATTTTTTTAAGTAGAAAGAAATTGTAAAGATTGAGATACCTTCTAGGTCTCTCAATTTTTAGTTGAAGTAAGGTAATAGTAGAGCTGTTTCCATCCATCCATCAATCCATCCAAGTATTTACTGAGCAGTTACTACTATGTGTCAAGCACTATGCTCAGTACTGATGAATATAAAGTCCTCTCCTTCATATGATCTTCAGGCTAATTGGAAAGATATCCATTAAACAAATAATCCAAAAATACACATAAAATACAAATTGTAATGATTCATATGAATAAAGTAGAAAGTGCTATGAGAATGAACCCCCAGGAAACCAGACACTAGCAAATCTGCTAATCCTTCTGGTTGTGTTTTGCTTTTGCTTTATGAAAATAATGCTCTGTTCTGGCTCTGCCTCTGAGACATTGGATAGTTCCTGCAAGTCCTCTGCTCTCTAATTATTGTCCTGAAATATGGTGCCTGGTTTTGTCCACTCTCCATACTTGCAAATTTTTAATTTTTGCCTCTCTAAGCTTCTGACATTTGTCTTGCCCTCTGTATTTCTATTAAATCAGTACTGATTCATGATTTATCTCTAACTTTTGATGTCTAGCTTGTTTCTCAAATTTTGTTTTATTGTTACCATTACAGCTCCACACAGACCATGCAAACTGGAGTACCATGCAATAGAACCTGATTAACAGCATATGAGACAGAAACAAGTGTTAGACAATCATCAAGGGCAAAGGCAGGAGAGAAAGATTTTTTCTAACCCTCTGTCTTGAAAACTCGTACCCGAAAGAAGCTATGCCACCTAGAAAGTTTCTGGTACTGTTAATATTGATTGATAAGTAAGTGAACATATAGACTTGACATCACATGATGTTATGTTTAATGAGATCTTCAGAGTAGAATAAAAAAGAGTCATTTCATTTCTGTGGTAGAGACTGATTAGGTATTCACCAAAACATTTCTTCTTTTTTCCACATTTCCCATCCCTCCCCTCTGCCATGGAGTCAGAGTAGTGATATAACTGAGTTCCAGCCAATGGATTCTCAGAGAAAGTCATATGTGCTCCTTCCAGGACTGGTCCCTAAAATCTTTCTCACTCGATTGTCTAAATTCTGTCTCTCCTGATTGAAGGAACAGAGGCTGATGACCTTGGAAGGCATTTATTGAGAATGTTAGATCCACTAGAATAAAGGATCCTAGGTCCCTGAATCACCGTGTGAAAGAGAACCACTGGTTAATCAGAAAGACCTGTTTTGGAATTTATGTGAGTAAGCTTCTATCAGGTTTAAGCCATCAGGTGTACTAGGATTTGCTTATTACAGGAGCAGTGTCAACTTATTTGATTAAGTTACCAAAACAATAGCTAATATCTATTGAGCCTTGACTATGAAACAAAGTCTGGAAATAAAAGTGATGGAATTTGCCCCAGCTGAAATAGCTGATAGAATAAGAATAAAGTTTTTGACCCTGATATCTTTTCACTACACATCCATTGAAACATGCCTCATGTAGTTTCGAAAGAAAGCACACTGTGTTTAGAACAAAAGACTGGAATAAGAGGGCCAGGTGAATGGTTTAAGAACCAGCCAGTCTAAGGGACCATGAGAAGAGGTGGTTTGACTCAGCCTTAAATCAATGTGATTTATGCCTGAGCTTGTCTTTCACTAATACAAAAGCCTTGTATTATTCAAATTTACATCCCTCTTCCCCTCCCCATTGCTTTGTTCAGTATCTTGCATATAGTGGATGTCCACTGAATTACTTTGCAAATGAATTGTTTTGAATACAAAGTATGAATCTCTGGACTATGGTTAAGTTGGTTTCATTTCCTTGTTCCTCTCTAGATTCATCCTCCTGAAAATTGTTCTGTTTAGAAGTTCAAATCTGAAACTAGCTTTTAAGACACTGAAATCATGTTTTTAAAGTGACAGTTCAATTTTTAACATTTGTAGCCTTCTATGCTTTTAAAATCAGATAATCCATGTAAAGCTCTTAACACAACTCTAAGAACATGGCAGGCTCTCAATAAACCAGTAACTGTTAATATTAACCTCAGGTTTTACTGTGAGCCAGTTCTCTTTCATATTCTCCCTTTAACATTTTTTCCTGCCAAGTCCTGGTGTTTTTTAAACTTTATTAAAGTATAGTTACTATACAAAAAGTTATCATATTTAATGTATACATTTTGGTGAGTTTGAATTTATGCATATACCTGTGATACCATCACCATAAACAAGGGAATAAACATATCTATCATCTTGAAAAGATTTCAAGATGTCTCTTAACTCTTTTTTGTGGCATAAGAACTCTTAGCATGAGATCTACCCTCTTAACAACACAGTGTTGTACTCTTACAATTTGGTAGATCTCTAGAAGCTATTCATCTTGTACAAATGCAACTTTCTACTTGTTGAGCAGCAACTCCCCACTTCCTCCTCCTCCAGCCTCTGGCAACCACCACTCTATTCTCTGCTTCTTTGTGTTTGACTATTTTGGATATGCCATATAAGTGGAATCATGCAGGATTTATCCTTCTGAGACTCACTTCACTTAACACAGTGTCTTCCAGATCCATCCATGGATAAAGAAAATGCAGTATATTCATACAATGGAATACTTTTCAGCCTGGTACTAGTGTTTCTAATGCTAGGACTCCTTTTGCCTTGCTTTCTCTTCTCTGAGTTAACCTATTTGCATATTAGAGATACCAAAAAGTGTGGTAGACATTCTACATACATTAACTCCTTACCCTTCACTAAAAAAAGGAGTGTTTTGTTAATTTGTTTTCCAAAGGAGGAAACCAGGGCCCATACATTAATTATCTTGTCGAAAGTCACATAGCTCTAAATGGTAGAGCTGTAGCTTAAATGTCTGTCTAACTACAAAGCTCAGGCTGTTTCCCACAGCACCAATGACTGACTTTCCTTTTCTTTAAAGAGAAGGTGCTAACATTAGTAATTCAATAATTGCACAAAATGGAATATAAAAGTTTAAAATTAGTAAGGATCTAGTCAATGGTGAGCTGGAGCCAGCTGGGAAGAGATGCACACAGTCTGCTCTCACAAATTGGTGCTGTGGGACATCACTTTGATAGCTTGACAGTGGCCATGGTGGCTGAAATTCTTTCTTCCATGGAAACTGGCAAATGCTACAAACACTACAAATCAAGCTTTTTTTTTTTTTTTCCACCAGCACACAATTGGACTTAGTAGTACAGACTGTTTTGTTTATGAGGCATCTGAAGGTAAGAGGCTGCTAATGGCTTATCCAACATAACAGCTAGTATGTGGCAGAGATGGGACCATAACCCAGGTTTTCTGATGTTCAGTAAAATGTTAAGCTGCTATTACTTCCATTATTGGGATGAAAGTGTGTGCATGTGTGTGTGCATGTGTATGAGATAGAAGGAGAGAGAGGATATTAATGAATCATGAAGTGTGTGGTAACACAGGGCATTATTGACTCTGATTCTGCATCAGAAAGAAAGAACATTATTAGATGAACATCATCTAATCCAGTAATACATTGCAATTATCTGGGGAGGTTGTTAAAAATAACAATTTTCCTGGACTGAATGAGCCACTCCAGGTGACATTGCATATTTAATATGAATCTCCAGGTGTTGTGATGAAATGCAGACTGGCATTCAGAAACTGCTTTATATAGTTCAATCTTACACCACAGTTCATTCCCTTAAATAAATTTTATTTTTGTTTGAGTGTGGCACAATTTTTCGACCTTATAATGCAAAACTAGTTTCCAGAAACCAATTATTTATAGTTTTTAAAAATCTTATTATAGTTTTAACTTGCATTTACCTAATGACTATTAATACTGAGCATCTTTTTTATTAACATCTAGTTAATTTGCAATATAATATTAGTCACAGGTATACACATAATGGTTCAATATTATTATAAACTGTACTTGATTTAAAGTTATAAAATCGTGGTTATTTTCCTTTACTGTACAACATATCCCTATAGGTTATTTTATACATAGTAGTTTGTATCTCTTAACCCCCTACCCCACTTTTCCCTTCCCCCTTCCCTCTCCACATTGGTAACCACTAGGTTGTTCTCTATATCTGTGAGTCTGCTTTGTTTTTATTATATTCACTAATCTGTTTTATTTTTTTAGATTCCAAATATAAATGGTATTATACAGTATTTGTGTTTCTCTTTCTGACCTATTTCACTTAGTGTTATCCTCTAAGTCCATCCATGTTGTTGCAAATAGTATTATTTTGTTCTTCTTTATGGCTGAGTAGTATTCCTTTCATCTGTTAACACGACACTTGGGTTGTTTATTTATCCATTCATCTATTAATGGGACACCTGGGTTGTTTCCATATCTTGGCAATTGTCAATAATGCTTCTATGAACATTGGGGTGCATGTATCCTTTTTAATTAGTAAAGTTTTCATTTTTTTCCCAATATATACACAGTAGTGGGATTGCTGGGGCATTTGGTAGTTCTATTTTTAGTTTCTGTAGAAACTTCCATACTGTTCTCCATAGTGTCTGCACCAATTTATATTCCCACCAAGAGTGTAGGAACATTCCCTTTTCTCCACATCATCATCAGCATTTGTTATCTGAGGTCTTTTTGATAATGATGGCCATTCTGACAGCTGTGAGATGAGATACCTCAATGAGATACTTCATTGTGGTTTTGATTTGCATTTCTCTGATGACTAGTAATGGTGAACATCTTTTCCTGTGCCTGTTAGCAATTTCTATGTCTTCTTTGGAAAAAAAGTCTATTCAGGCCTTCTGTCCCTTTCTTAACTGGGTTGTTTGTTTGTTTGATGTTGAGTTATATGAACTGTTTATATATTTTGGATATTAGCCCATTATCATTTGCAAATATTTTCTCCTACTCTAGCATTTAATGTAACAGCTTGTTAAATGTAAAATAAAGCATACATATTTGTTTTTTGGGGGGGCTTTATAGTCACTGCTTCCTTTGGGATGTAGGAAAGAATTATCAGCAAATGTGGGTGTGCAGAATGGCCTTAAGAATGGCCTCATTTTAGGGCTCTGTGAGGAGCTTGGAGTGCTCAGGGGATGGCCCACTTTGGCACTCAATACAAAAGCATGGAATGTCCCACTGAAAGAAGCCAGTCGTGATCACTGGCAGGGAGAGCAATAAAAACAGAGACTTTGTTCTCAAAAGCTTGCTGAAAGCATAACATTGGGCTATTGAGATAGCTCAGTCTCTCACACACTCCCACTAGGCTTTGCCAAGGTGCAGGACACCCCTGCTCAGCCCAGTGCACAGAGAATTGCTTCCCCTGAAAAGAACCATGTAGCTCACAGACAGCAATAAAATTCTTGAAAGAATGTGCCAAAGAAAAATCTTTATTCTTTAATTTGTTTACGATTTAAACCTAGGGTTTATCAGCAAAGATGACTTGGAGGCATTCAGAATTAAGTGACGGTATTCTTTTTTAATCATGCAAAGTTCAAAGGCTATCAGCAGGTGCAAGAACATGGTCTTCTCTGAAATTCTTGTTTCCTGTGAGAAGGTAGCAATGGAATATACCACGTTTATAAAATTGTGGCCTATAGCCATGGCAGAGGCTCCCAAAATACTCCTGGTAGTTGCAAGAGCTATGTTCCTCATGGTTGTGGCAAACAGAATAAATTTAACTCTGTAATCTCAAGTTTTCTAATACCATAAATAGTTCGATGCAGGATACAGGATGCTTTGGGCTGGTGCACTGGGATGACCCAGAGGGATGGTACGGGGAGGGAGGTGGGAGGGGGGTTCAGGATGGGGAACACATGTACACCCGTGGTGGATTCATGTTGATGTATGGCAAAGCCAATACAATATTGTAAAGTAATTAACCTCCAATTAAAATAAATAAATTTATATTAAAAATAAATAAAAGTAAAAAAAAAATAAGTAGAAGGTCTAACTAATGACTGGAAACCAGTCACCCATTGTTGATAGTGTTTAAAAAGCAAGCAAGAAGAAACAACACATCCTAAAAGCTTCACATGGATGAGAAAATACTGATTCATTCATTCATTCATCAAAACTTTCCTGAGCATATACTATGAGCTAGAACACGTAGACTGTTAGGAGGGCCTGTCCAGTGGTTCTCAAACTTAAATGTGCATCAGAATTATTTGGATGGCTCATTAAAACAGAGATCGCAACAGAAATAGACTCACAGACATAGAAAAAAAAATTATGGTTACCAAAGGGGAAGGGAGGAGAGATAAATTAGGAGTTTGGGATTAACATATACATACAACTATATGTAAAATAAAATAGATAAGCAAAAAAGTCCTACTATACAGCACAGGGAACTATACTCAATATCTTGTAATAACTTATAATGGAAAAGAATCTGAAGAAGAATACAGGTATGTGTATGTGTAATTTAATCACTTTGATGTACCCCTGAAACTAGTACAACATTATAAATTAACTATATTTCAATAAAAAATTTCTGAAAACACAGTTTTCTGGCTGTACCCCCAGAGACTCAGATTCATTAGGTCTGGACTAAGGCCCAAGAATATTCATTTCTAACAAGACATCACTTTACTGACAAAGGTCCATGTAGTCAAAGCTATGGTTTTTCCAGTAATCGTGTATGGATATGAGAGATGGACCATAAAGAAGGCTGAGAGTTGAAGAATTAATGCTTTCAAACTATGGTGCTGGAGAAGACTCTTGAGAGTCCCCTGGACAGTAACAAGATCAAACCAGTCAATCCTAAAAGAAATCAGCCCTACATATTCATTGGAAGGACTGATGCTGAAGTTGAAGCTCCAATCCTCTGGCCACCTGATGCAAAGAGCCAACTTATTGGAAAAGACCCTGATGCTGGGAAAGATTGAAGGCAGAAGAAGTGGACGACAGAGGACAAGATGGTTAGATGGCATCACTGCCTCTCAATGGACATGAGTTTGAGCAAAGTCCAGGCGATAGTGAAGGACAGGGAAGCTTGGTGTGCTGCAGTCCATGGGGTTGCAAAGAGTTGGACACAACTGAGCAACTGAACAACAAAAGCAATGAGGGAAGGGAGGCCTTATCAAGTGGAGGGACTAGCATGAGAAACAGTGTGGTATTGAAAATAAACTTGGGTCCAAATGCTGAAGAAGAGGCCAGCCTGGCTGGACAGAAGAGTCCCTTTGGGGTTAAGTGTGGTGACATTTCAAGTATGGAGGAGCCAGGTTCAGAGGATTGGACTTTCATCTGGAAGAGGACCATGGAGGAGACAACAGGAAGGATGTGGCATTTTTAAAGAGCATTAGTCTTGAGACGGGGCTTCCCTGGTGGTTTAGAGGGTAAAGCATCTGCCTGCAATGTGGGAGACCCAGGTTCAATCCCTGGGTCGGGAAGATCCCCTGGAGAAGGAAATGGCAACCCACTCCAGTATTCTTGCCTGGAAAATCCCATGAACGGGGGAGCCTGGGAGGCTGCAGTCCATGGGGTCGCAAAAGTCTTGAGACAGATTTTCTGTTGCTTGCAACAGTTTTCTCTCTCTTTCTCTCTCTCTTTTTTTTTTCCTGAAAACAAGTTTTCTTGTGGGGGATGCTTGTCACCAGTCTGTAGAGAATCCAAGCTAGAGCCATTTCATAGGATGGTTGGGCACAAGGGATGGGACACAGCCTCCCCACCCTGAGCACTGGGCTTGGAGAGATCTTGCCTCATTGAACTGTGCTCTCCTCATCTCTAAGATGGACACATTCATTCCCCACTTTGCTTTCTTCAGCAGATAGGTCTGCACAGACCTGAGAAGAAATGTACAAAGACTATTGCGTGCTTTAATCCTTCATTTCTGGAAATCTGGGGTGGAGCTTTCCTGAAAGTCATAAGCACTCTTTATTGCAAGTGTGAGATCTTTCCCAAGCAGCAAACTCACTTTGAAGAGACTGGCTTCCCCTACATTTTCTAGGCCAGACCATCTTTTGTAAGGCTCTTCTTTTTTTTTTTCCAGATCACACAAGCTGCAATTACAAATTACTTTCAAGGCACTGAAAATAGACTGGGAAGAGAGGCATACATCCTGCTCAACAGAGACCGTGTCTACATATCAGGTTGTCTGCTCCTTATTACTGCTGTCCCAGGATCCTTTTCTTTAAGCATCCCCTCTTCTTTTATGGGAGGGAGTCCTGTCTCACAGCTGACTATGTGCTTCCAGGAACCATTCATCTTTTCTTTCACATGTCCTGCATCTAGGATTCTCTAGTGTAGCAGTTGAGAGAGTACACCGACTGCAAATCAGCTGGTCCAGGCTTGAGGCAGGGAGCGGGGCACACCTGTCTGATGCTGCCATTTCCACCTTGATTTATTCAGAGATACAGTCAAGTGCTCTGAACGTCTTCAGTCCTAGGAAGTCCTTGTCAAAGCTGTGATCTGTAGATGCCTACAGGGGAGCATTCAAGAGACCCATCCAGGTTAGGGGGAGCTGGGTCTTCCTTTCTGTGGATGAAGTAAGGGGGTGCTTGAGCTACAGAATGACGACAGTACCTTTAACCCTAATGGGGATGTGAGGAATTCTGTCACTCCCACACTTGACTTCCTGTGCTTTTTTTACACCTTGTCAATGGCAAGATTTCCAAGTTTCTCGTCCTACTAAAGCTTTACAGCATGTGATAGAAGAGAGATTTCAGTTGTAAAGTAAAAAGGCACTGTCACTTTTATCTTCACTGATTCAAGTCAGCACACGTCTAGAAACTTTTCTGTTATCAGGCCTACATTTTAATAGGATGATTCTGAAAAGTGCCCATTTTCCTAATTATTTCAGAATTATATGGACAGTAATTATCACTTTCCATTAGCAGCACTAGTAGTGGTTAGAACAAATTTCAAATGCATCCAGCAAGTGCTTTACACTAATATGTTTGCTTCATTAACTTCAATTAAAAGACAGCAGTGGCTCCTCATAGCAATAAGTTTGCTTTGATACATTCTCATCAAATATTGATCTGAATAGTCTGTAGGAGTGCTTAGCTGGGTCGTGTGAAATTTATTTACTGAGTACATTATTTCTATCCTCAAATTTCCAATTGCTATCTCAGGAAATCTATTTTTTTTTCATGTTAAAACTTTACTAACATTTAGGAAATCACTAATTTTTTTGGCCATTAATACACATCTGTTAAAATGTTTTCACTGTGAAATCTTCAACAGAAAAAAAAAAAAAGAGTGGGTCAAAAGTTATATCAGATGATATATTTTCTTTCCTACTTAGTCAGAAAAAAAAATTTTTTTTTCAGACAACAAAATTTATATGAGTGACTGTCAGTCAAATACCCCTTCCCTCAAGCAGATTTACCCAAATGTGATTTGATGGCTTGAAGTTACACAGAGATTTTGTTTAAAAGAAATCCATTTGGAATTTGAGGAAAACTAATAGAGAAACAGACTTCTGATGTTTAAAACCTCATTGATTCAGGAAAGAGTGGCGATTTCTCTCTGAAATATATGCTGAATTCATGGAGCTGAATTCCCTAGTTCACATGGACTCTTCAGTCATAGCTGAGGCCTGTGAGAATGGCTGAGCAGTGAATGGAATACAGAGCAGGAGAAAAAGCAGGCCGGGAGAGTTCTGAAGGAGGAAATGGGTGAGGCTGGCAAATAGGTTCTGACAGTCCTGTAGAACCAACAAGAGACAAAGCACAAAGCATGAAATGGGAATTCAAAGATCAGTGAGTAATCCAAAATGGCAACCTGATTGGCAACTGTGAGTTGGCAGGGAAAGAAAAATCCAGAAAATGCTTCCTTCCTGTTTTCACTAGAGATTTAAAACTGAGGTCACAAGAGCATGCATAGGAAGGCTGTCTTTTAGGGGGAAAGAAGACAAGTGAGACAAATCATCTTCCCAGGACTGAGGCACCAAAACCTCCATTAAATGCTCTGTGTAGTGACTAAATGGAGACTCGGTTGACTTTCAGTTATTAAATGTATGGGGGTCATGAACCTTGAAATTGCCTGAAATTCTTCAGCATATATTTACTGGTCACCTACAATGTGCTAGATAGCAGTGACTAGAACATGCTTTCAAGGTTGTGGCTGCTATCCCTGAAAATGGGTGTGTTCAGCCCAGTTGCCTATGAGAATCACCAAGAAATCTGTACCACTGCTTTCTCATCTCCATATCCAGTGCCCAGATGGGTCCTTTCCCTGACTCCTGGACATACCTGCAACTGTAGCAGTTGCCCCTCAAGAAATAGAATGGAGAAGTTTAATGTACATAGGGCCAGAGGCTGTTGTCAGATTCCAGGTCTAAGATATCCAGGTAGCAAATGCAATTCAAAAGGCCATGTGGGAGAAATGAGGCCTGCACATGTCTTCTCAGCTACACACAGAAGCTCAGATACCCAGTAACAGTGAGTCAAGACTCAGTCACTGATTTTCTGATTCCAACCAGGCACTCTTTCAATTATTCCATGGTTTGCATTTCCGCAATATCCATGCTTTATAATTCAAATAGTATATGTATATGTATATATATATATATATATATATTTGTTGTATGCCTATACTATTTACATATGTCAGTATGCCTAATAGATCTATTCAACTAGATCTATTCAAATATATCTATTTGGTAATTAATAGAATGATTGCTATTGTTTAGTTATTTTAGAGCTTTAGAGCTTTGTCTTATTTTATCCTCAACAATCCTATGAGATATGTATTCTGATTCACATCTTACAGATGAGGAACATAGGCTCAGGAGATTAAATATTTGGCTCAGAGACACATAATGAGTGCACAAATCTGTGTCCTTTCTATTACATAATATTGCCTTTCTCTCTCGTTCTTCCTCCTTCGCTCTCCTCTTCATAGTTCCTCTGTCTATCTGCGTGAGTCTGTCTCACTCTCATTGTCATGTAGACTGTGTGCTGTGAAATTTTGCTCTTGAATTCTATGAAACATCAAGTGTGAATGTAGCATGACATTATAAACAAGCAGACACAGGTCCTACATGGGTAACAGTGCCGTCTTTGGTCATTTTAGTTATTGAGCTGAAATCATCCTTCCTTGTTTCCTCTTGGCAGTTCTGGAAATGATCTTGTTGAAGAAAGAAATGTGAAAATAAAACTTTGGGAGCAGACAGACATGTTGCCTGCCTGATAAGGGGTAGTTTGCTTCAGAGCTGTGGAGAACAATGTATTCAAAGGTGGGAAGACAAGCTAAGACTGACGATGGGAGCTATATATTCATCTAGAGAGAGGAAGTATTTTTTTAAAAAAGCATAAGAAATGACTATAATAAAACACTATTCATAATTCAGTATAGAATTGTGCTGTATATTGTGAAAAATTAAATAGGAAGCATTGCCTATTACCTTGCTGTTACTTTAGAATTACACTGAGACTCTCCTGAAAGTTTATAATTATAAATCCAAAGGATCATTATACTGCATTAGTGTGGATAATTACTGACCTGATTTGGATCAAGGTGAATTCAGCTTCTTTTCATCAAAGTGTAATTATTCTTTATCCAAGCCCTTTCCAGATCTAGTTTCCCTTTGAGAGAAGGGGAAAGAATGCATTCTTTCTAAAATAATAAGTATATTTATTGAATACCACAGATCCTTAATTGTAAACTGAATTTTTGATTTCCTGGGGTCACTGGAGGATTGCACTCTATAATTAAACAATGCCTTAATGAATGTAATTTAGTGGCTCCACTTGCTAATGTGACTAGTTCCGACTGTTTATTTCATTTCAGAATTGGACACAATCAGATATGGAAACATAATTACACTGTGTAGAAATAAGCCCCAAGATTTCCAGACCTGACAGAAGAAAGCTTGTGGGCATGTAATTAAGAGAGAGAAAAAGGTTGACCTACTTTTTCTGAGTTTCAGGGATCAACTTGTATATCTGACTGTGGATCAGTTCATCTCCTTGTCTATTCTTCTCCTAATAATCCTGACCTCATTTTCTATTGTTTGCACAAATGAATTAATTTGTAGTCTAATTCTGTTGATTTAGAAATCTGAATAAATGAGAGATTTGGAAGTGTCAATTAAGCAATCTGTGGAATTCCTATCACAAAGATTGCTTTGTTAACCTCACTCTGCATTCAGAATGTGAAATTAATTGGGGGCCAGGGGTAATGGGAGGGAACAGGTGCCAATTACAGGATTATTGCAAGGGACGATTCAGCTTAGAAACTGTCAAATGCCACACGTGAAAACTGGGAATCTTCTTTATCTTAAATAACTGTTGTTATTGAAATTAATGATCTGGAAACAGTTAAAATTCTTGACGATTCTCCCCTTCATAAGGAATAAAGATGAGAGTCCTTATCTCTGCCTTCAAGGCCCCATTGTGGCTTCCAGGAAGGGAGCAGTTTAGTGGAAACAATTTGTGAGACCTACGGAATATCCAAATGAAGACATCTAGTAGGCTTTTTGAGTCTGAGGCCCAGTTCAGTTCAGTTCAGTTCATTTCAGTCACTCATTCATGTCTGACTCTTTGTGACCCCATGAATTGCAGCACACTAGACCTTCCTGTCCATGACCAACTCCTGGAGTTCACTCAAACTCACATCCATTGAGTCAGTGGTGCCATCCAGCCATCTCATCCTCTGTCATCCCCTTCTCCTCCTGCCCCCAATCCCTCTTAGCATCAGAATCTTTTCCAATGAGTCAACTCTTCACATGAGGTGGCCAAAGTATTGGAGTTTCAGCTTTACCATCATTCCTTCCAAAGAACACCCAGGACTGATCTCCTTTAGAATGGACTGGTTGGATCTCCTTGCAGTCCAAGGGACTCTCAAGAGTCTTCTCCAACACCATAGTTCAAAAGCATCAATTCTTCAGTGCTCAGCTTTCTTCACAGTCCAACTCTCACATCCATACATGACTACTGGAAAAACCATAGCCTTGACTAGACAGACCTTTGTTGGCACAGTAGAGATGTCTGAACTATTGGAGACTAGTTGACACCTATTTGATAGTCATTAGCATGCAAAACAATGTTTTCTAATAGAACTCCCTGTAATTATAGAAATGTTCTCTATTTGTACCGGTTGTGGCCACTTGTGGCTATTGAGCAGTTGAATATGGGTAGTGTGACTGAATTTATTTTATTTTAATTTATTTAGATTTAAATAACCATATCCAGCTACCAGCTACCGTATTGGACAACACACATATAGAGGAAAACTGAAGACCAGTGGAGAATGAGATTGCCCAGAGAGATTGTGTAGGGTGAGAAGGGAAGAAACTTAAACTAGAACTGAGGGGAATAAATGAGCACTTAAGGGATGCACAGAGAAACAACCCACAAAGGAATCTGATTAGGGATAGAGATAAAGTGGGAACTCAGCAGATCAATAGACATCAGACAACAGAATTGCACAATAGGGAGGGCAACAGTGTCAAAGGCTGCTGAGAGGTCAGGTAGAATGAAGATTTTATGAGGCTCAGGATTTATTGGTCTTCATATGATTTACTGTTACAAAAGTTGCAAAACAGGTACTAAAACATACCGGGAAGCATGTCCTTCTCAAATGGACATAGAATGCTTTGGGAATGACTCTTCATGTTTAAAGGATGTCTAAGATTTTGTTTCTAAAAACGAAAATTCTCTTCTATTGGAGTTGGTCTGCATATAGTGTATTAACAAGCAACTTAATTCAGTCAATGCTCTGCTTGGTGACAGGATGCTAATGAGTAGTTTTCAAAGTAACCACTTGTTTGATGAGACTCAACCATTTTGGGTCTTTTCAAAGCAGTTTATGTGTTGTGTGGAGCTAGCTATAAACTTGTCTTGAGGATGGATGTGGAAACTGTATTCAGCAGAAAGCCCAGGGCAATAACATGGATATTTTCTTGACCATCTATTGAAGTCCCCAAGGCCTAGGCTGTGCATCTCTGAAAGGAAAGCCCTTTGAAATCAATGCCCATGTCTTTCAAGCATTGCCTGAACCCTTTTCGAGTTGTCCATCTGCCATTTCTTTACTTGACTAGTTTGAACTCTTTACAATTTCATGTCAAATCCCCACGGTTCAGTAACTTCTAAAGAGCAATATTTCTTCCCCACCTCATTTTGTGACGACTCACACAATGAAGCCACACAACTGAAATATCTTGTCTTGAGCTCCAGAGCTTTCAGTTGAGCAGAAAATAAGCTATATAGATCTTTCCTGAAAAGCATCCTTTGTGCAACAGTCATTCAAGGGGAAATATGAATGTAGACATTTTAATTCACTATCCAATCACTGCTAAGTGATCTGACCAGAGAGTCCTGTTTAGTAAGCACAACTGAAAGATCTGTTTTTTCACTTCCCCAGTGTCTGCAGCCCAAAAGCATCTCCCTGCCACTCATGGTCTTCCCTAGTGATTTGCTCCAACTGCTGTCTGACCCTGATGAATTCAGTCTACTTTCTTACACACACCAGCTTCACAAAGGCTCTGGGGTTTGACAATCTGAAGCTTTTCCATAGTAGAAATACTGCCATGCCCTTTGCAGTGTACAAAGCAGAGTAAGATGTGCAGATCTTTCTGGAAAGCAGAACCTCACATTGATTTATTCCCTGGAGCCTTCACACAGAGATGCTAGTGGATTTGGGGATTTAAAGATAAAAAGATACTCATTCCAAAGATGCTAGAGGGTTAGGACAGAAGGCCAGCAATAAACTACTACTGCTTTGGAATATGCGGTTAGGGGGCCGTGTGACTAGTTGTCTTTCACTAAATGTTTCTCAGTGTTTCTCTCATGAGACTAGGTGTAAAATAATATTATCCAGCTCAAGTGTGGTTGGTATGAATTTTCACCAGTGCGCTTCAGGGCAACTTTTCTTTTTTAACATAAAATACATCTAATTTGCCTCCCCCACCTGTTACAGTTGATAAGAAATCCAGTGTCAGCATTATTTTGGGACCCTCCCCCTCTCCTTGGGATTAAGCAGGAGATAGAAGGGCTGTTAGGAGATAGATAGGCAGGAGATAGAAGGGTGTTTCCATCACCAGAAAATATGGTGATGGACCTCTGATCTTCCATCTATTGTGGTCCTTGTTCATGACCAGCATACCTCACTCAAACAAAGCTCTGTTCCCTTCATGTCAAACTTAAGCACAGAAACCTTACAGTGTTTCAAAGTTAGAGCATCTAATATATAGCCTCCCCATTCATAGCACACAGTCATCTTACTTTTGGAGATTTGCATGGAAGTCGAGAGAGAAACAGTATCTTCCATTCAAGGAATTTGATACCAAAACTAAAACCTCAAACCATCTGCAACCCCTGAGGGAATCCACTGAGTATCCCTTGTCAGGTCACTTCACACTTATGGTCTAGGAATTAGCTTCCCTGTCCTCAAGCCAGCCCAGCGTGATTCTTTGAGCAATCTAACACTGAAACCTACAAATTCTTAACTCTGAGGAGGGGAGAAAGAAAGGTGAGAGAAGCCCAGCCACTGAACCTCAATCATACAAAACTTGGTGCTCCTTTTTCTTTTTTGTCTCTCTCTCTTTTTTTTTGCCCTTAACACATCAATATTAACTTTTTTTTTGTAATTGAAATACATACTTGATTTACAATATTAAATTCATTTCTGGTGTATAATGTAGTGATTCAATAATTTTATAGATTATACTCCACAAAGTTTTTATAAAATAATGGCTATATTTCCCTGTGCCATACTGGAATGCAAAAGTAGGAAGTCAAGAAACACCTGGAGTAACAGGCAAATTTGGCCTTGGAATATGGAATGAAGCAGGGAAAAGACTAATAGAGTTTTGCCAAGAAAATGCACTGGTCATAGCAAACACCCTCTTTCAACAACACAAGAGAAGACTCTACACATGGGCGTCACCAGATGGTCAACACCGAAATCAGATTGATTATGTTCTTTGCAGCCAAAGATGGAGAAGCTGTATACAGTCAGCAAAAACAAGACCGGGAGCTGACTGTGGCTCAGACCATGAACTCCTTATTGCCAAATTCAGACTGAAATTGAAGAAAGTAGGGAAAACCACTAGACCATTCAGGTATGACCTCAATCAAATCCCTTATGATTATACAGTGGAAGTGAGAAATAGATTTAAGGGCCTAGATCTGATAGATAGAGTGCCTGATGAACTATGGAATGAGGTTCGTGACATTGTACAGGAGATCAAGACCATCTCCATGGAAAAGAAATGCAGAAAAGCAAAGTGGCTGTCTGGGGAGGCCTTACAAATAGCTGTGAAAATAAGAGAAGTGAAAAGCAAAGGAGAAAAGGAAAAATATAAACATCTGAATGCAGAGTTCCAAAGAATAGCAAGAAGAGATAAGAAAGCCTTCCTCAGCGATCAATGCAAAGAAATAGAGGAAAACAACAGAATGGGAAGGACTAGAGATCTCTTCAAGAAAATCAGAGATACCAAGGGAATATTTCATGCAAAGATGGGCTCAATAAAGGACAGAAATGGTATGGACCTAACAGAAGCAGAAGATATTAAGAAGAGGTGGCAAAAATACACAGAAGAACTGTACAAAAAAGATCTTCACGAGCCAGATAATCACAATGGTGTGATCACTGACCTAGAGCCAGACATCCTGGAATGTGAAGTCAAGTGGGCCTTAGAATGCATCACTACGAACAAAGCTAGTGGAGGTGATGGAATTCCAGTTGAGCTATTTCAAATCCTGGAAGATGATGCTATGAAAGTGCTGCACTCAATATGCCAGCAAATTTGGAAAACTCAGCAGTGGCCCCAGGACTGGAAAAGGTCAGTTTTCATTCCAATCCCAAAGAAAGGCAATGCCAAAGAATGCTCAAACTATTGCACAATTTCACTCATCTCACATGCTAGTAAAGTTATGCTCAAAATTCTCCAAGCCAGGCTTCAGCAATATGTGAACCGTGAACTTCCTGATGTTCAAGCTGGTGTTAGAAAAGGCAGAGGAACCAAAGATGAAATTGCCAACATTCGCTGGATCATGGAAAAAGCAAGAGAGTTCCAGAAAAACATCTATTTCTGTTTTATTGACTATACCAAAGCCTTTGACTGTGTGGATCACAATAAACTGTGGAAAATTCTTCAAGAGATGGGAATACCAGAACACCTGATCTGCCTCTTGAGAAATCTGTATGCAGGTCAGGAAGCAACAGTTAGAACTGGACATGGAAAAACAGACTGGTTCCAAATAGGAAAAGGAGTACGTCAAGGCTGTATATTGTCACCCTGTTTATTTAACTTCTATGCAGAGTACATCATGAGAAACGCTGGACTGGAAGAAACACAAGCTGGAATCAAGATTGCTGGGAGAAATATCAATAACCTCAGATATGTAGATGATACCACCCTTATGGCAGAAAGTGAAGAGGAACTAAAAAGCCTCTTGATGAAAGTGAAAGTGGAGAGTGAAAAAGTTGGCTTAAAGCTCAACATTCAGAAAACGAAGATCATGGCATCCGGTCCCATCACTTCATGGCAAATAGATGGGGAAACATTGTTAGACTTTATTTTTGGGGGCTCCAAAATCACTGCAGATGGTGATTGCAGCCATGAAATTAAAAGACGCTTACTCCTTGGAAGAAAAGTTATGACCAACCTAGATGGCATATTGAAAAGCAGAGACATTACTTTGCCAACAAAGATCTGTCTAGTCAAAGCTATGGTTTTTCCTGTGGTCATGTATGGATGTGAGAGTTGGACTCTGAAGAAGGCAGAGCACTGAAGAATTGATGCTTTTGAACTGTGGTGTTGGATAAGACTCTTAAGATTCCCTTGGACTGCAAAGAGATCCAATGAGTCCATTCTGAAGGAGATCAGCCCTGGGATTTCTTTGGAGGGGATGATGCTGAAGCTGAAACTCCAGTACTTTGGCCACCTCATGCGAAGCGCTGACTCATTGGAAAAGACTCTGATGCTGGGAGGGATTGGGGGCAGGAGGAGAAGGGGACGCCAGAGGATGAGATGGCTGGATGGCATCACTGACTCGATGGACTTGAGTCTGAGTGAACTCTGTGAGTTGGTGATGGACAGGGAGGCCTGGTGTCCTGCGATTGATGGGGTCGCAAAGAGTCGGCCAGGACTGAGCGACTGAACTGAACTAATACAGTATATCCTTGTTGCTTATTTATTTTATATACAGTAGTTTGTACCTCTTAATCCTATAGCCCTATCTTGCCCCTCACCCTTTCCCTCTTTCCACTGGTAACCACAAGTCTCCTTTGTGTGTCTGTGAGCCTACTCTGAGAATGAAATTCTGCCATTTGCAACAATGTGGATGGACCTAGAGAGTATTATGCTTAGTGAAATAAATCAGACAACCAAAGACAAATACTCTACAGTGCTCCTTTTTCTAACAAATATTTGGTAATGCCCATTTTACTATCCTGAAAAGAAAGTCACAATAATCAAATCTGCAATCTCACATAATTAAGATGAAGAATATAATGGTAGAACTGTATCAAAGAGGAAATTAAATCAAATAAATTAATGATGAATGGCAGTTTTTAGAATAAGTAATAATGGTATAGACAAATTTATATATGGTATGAGAAAAAGGAGAAACAGCCTTTGTGGTAATGGGGATAATATGCCAAATAAATTACACATTCCAAGATTCGAAAAGGAGCAAGGATGTTATTCTCACAGATGAGTTGGTCCCCATTGTTTAAGGGTTGTGAGATGGTATATCCCTATAGGTTATAATGAAGTATCATGAAAAACACACCTTCTAATTTGAAATCCCATCACATTTCAAGGTCTGCACTGTAGTTTCTCATACATAAGAGACCTTGGAAAGTATGTCTTTCAATAACCAAAGGGAGTATAAAGGGAACATTTTAAAAGGAAACTAATAAAAGAAGCTTTAGAGAGATATGGTAGACCTCAAGGGACACGATAAGCAACAGACAACCCCCCCAAAATTAAC
The DNA here is from genome assembly GCF_055505025.1 of Bos grunniens. Classification (NCBI taxonomy): domain Eukaryota; kingdom Metazoa; phylum Chordata; class Mammalia; order Artiodactyla; family Bovidae; genus Bos; species Bos grunniens. The sequence goes on along the minus strand of NC_141194.1, from coordinate 115,771,388 downwards.
TAAAATTTTCTGTATGAAATGTTTTCAACTAAGAAGGCTAATTGATATAACTATTGTATTGCAATAATAGTAATAATGACATACTTACAACAACATTTATTAATAAAATTCAATGATATTACTCCAAATATCAACTATTTTAGTAATATTTACCCCAATGTTCTTGAAAGGGCCAGGAAGTAAAAATTTCCTTTTACTGACTGGCATACAGGAGGTATATATGCAGATACAGGTATCTCAAATACATCTAGCAAGCTCATAGTAGTGTCTTAACTTGTGATGTGGTGAAGTGTGTTGGAACTTGACAGATTCTGAACAAAACTAAAGCCAGGTTCCCCCAATTTTATATAGAATTTTGCATCTTCTCAAAATTTTAATGGTTATTAAAATATAGAACAATGTTTTAGATTTCTATGTAAAATTAAGCTTGGCCCCAAATTCTGATATAAACAGTTTTTACACCTACAATAATGTCTACAGACACAGTACAAAATAGTGCCAAAAATGGCGTGAGTTTTCTTTTTGCACAGCCTTTTCCAACACTGCAGAACATCTAAGCTGCCTGGCTACCGCTCACTGAATTCAAGTAGCTCTCCCTAAGCTTTGTAACAACTGAAAAATACACCAATCCATTTCCATAGTGCCTGGGAGGGTGGTGAGGGGTTCGGAGGAAGGGGGGGGCAGTGAGCTACTACTATGGCTTAGAACACAAGGCTTGAGTGTGGGTGAAAATATTACCTTTTGATTTTTTTAATTTTCTACAGCAGGAACAAGACAAAAATTAGTATCTCAACAGACCATGCATTATCTCATTATACAGGTTATAGAAATAATGAAAGAGTCGAAATGCCCAGACTTTATTCAAGTTTAGAATATCCAGAAAGAATTGAGCTGCCTTCTCTATTCCACCTTATCTACCCATTCCCACATTCAGACTGTAGAGTCTGTTATTACCTGAAGATGTGCTGCCACTGAGATCAATGATTCAAATATATCATTCTTGAACACTACCTCTAACTCTTCAAGCTAGCTTAAACAGCCCCATTATGAGTGTTAAATCAGCCCCAACTTCTTATGACATTCAGGCCATCAACTTCTTTACTTTCTACCTATTGATCAGCCCTTGAATTTCTTCACTGCCTTCTTTATCCAGCTTCGGTTTCACATTCTGTTACTTCCATAATACCAGTGTCAGCACCATAATCTCCCTCAGCCATCTGTATTTCATTGCACTTATTTCACAAATCCCAGTGAGAGCTAAATTCAAACACCCACCTTTTCTCTCCCTACAAGGAAGAAGCCCAGTGCTGTGGGAGAAAATCCTAAAATAGTGCAGGTTTATACTACTATAAATTCATGGTCACAACCTTAAATAAATCAATCTTCAACACTGCTAAGCATTCCTATTATATTCCTCTTCTCAACTAACTCTTCCACTCTCTCCAAGATCTATTTCAAGAGTGATCCCTCATTCCAAAGCTCTGACCTCACCTTCTCCTTTCTCTCTAGGATCTTGTTTCTTCCTTCACAAAGGAGATAAATACAAAAATTCCCTCCTTCTCTGCCTATCAAATGTTATCAATACAAACTTCCCCATGTCTGCACCGCTCCTTTCCTTCCTTTCTTGTTACAGCTGAGAGCCTCCTTCTTATTTAAATTAAAAAAAAAACACATAAAAAATGTCCTCTAAATTGATTTATTCTGCCCGTGATTTGTACATTTTCATGTCTAATTACTTTTTAACCCATGCTGATCTGTCTCCCATTCCTCCTGTTCCACTTAAATCATTTCTGTCCAGATCACCAACGTTCAGCCAGGAAGGTCTGGCTACACCACTGATTTTGAATTGATAAGCATCTAAGCTTTAGCTTTTTCATCAATAAAATTAAAATAATAATAGCCATCTATTAGAATATAAATGGCATTCTTTTTAAAATGCCCAGTTCAGTTCAGTTGCTCAGTCGTGTCCTACGCTTTGCGACCCCATGGACTGCACCACACTAGACCTCCCTGTCCATAACCAACTCCCCGAGCTTACTCAAGCTCATTGCCACTGAGTCGGTGATGCCATCCAACCATCTCATCCTCTGTCGTCCCCTTCTCCTGCCTTCAATCTTTCCCAGCATCAGGGTCTTTTCAAATGAGTCAGTTCTTCACATCAGGTGGGCAAAGTATTGTAGCTTCAGCTTCAGCATCAGTCCTTCCAATGAATGTTCAGGAGTGATTTCCTTTAGGATGGACTGGTTGGATCTCCTTGCTGTCCACAGGACTCTCAAGAGTCTTATCAAACACCACAGTTCAAAAGCATCAATTCTTCAGTGCTCAGCTTTCTTTATAGTCCAACTCTCACATCCATACGTGACTAGTGAAAAAAACATAGCTTTGAATAGATGGACCTTTGTTGGCGAAGTAACATCTTTGCTTTTTAATATGCTGTCTAGGTTGGACAAGCTTTTCTTCCAAGGAGCAAGTGCCTTTTTAATTTCATGGCTGCAATCACCATCTGCAGTGATATTGGAGCCCAAGAAAAGGAAAGCCTCTCACTGTTTCCATTTTTTCCCCATCTATTTGCCATGAAGTGATGGGACCGGATGCCATGATCTTAATTTTCTGAATGTTGAGTTTTAAGCCAGCTTTTGCACTCTCCTCTTTCACTTTCATCAAGAGGCTCTTTAGTTCTTCTTCGTTTTCTTCCATAAGGGGTGGTGTCATCTGTGTATCTGAAGTTATTGATATCTTTTTTCCAGCTTGTGCTTCACTGAGCCAGGTATTTTGCATGATGTAACCTGCATATAAGTCAAATAAGCAGACTGACAACATACAACCTTGATGTGCTCCTTTCCCGATTTGGAACCAGTCTGTTATTCCATGTCTGGTTCTAACTGTTGCTTCTTGACATGCATACAGATTTCTCAGGAAGCAGCTCAGGTGGTCTGGTATTCCCATCTGTTGAAGAATTTCCCACATTTTGTTGTGATCCACACAGTCAAAGGCTTTGGTGTAGTCAATAAAGCAGAAGCATATGTTTTACTGGAACTCTCTTGCTTTTTTGATGATCCAAAGGACGTTGGCAATTTGATCTCTGGTTCCTCTGCCTTTTCTAAATCCAGCTTGAACATTTGGAAGTTCACGGTTCACGTACAGTTGAAGCTTGGCTTGGAGAATTTTGAGCATTACTTTACTAGTGTGTGAGATGAGTGCAATTGTACTGTACTTTGAACATTTTTTGGTGTTGCTTTTCTTTGGGATTGGAATGAAAACTGATATTTTCCAGTCCTGTGGCCACTGCTGAGTTTTCCAAATTTGCTGGCATATTGAGTGCAGCACTTTAACAACAACATCTTTTAGAATTTGAAATAGCTCAACTGGCATTCCATCACTTCCACTAATTTTGTTCATAGTGATGCTTCTGAAGGCCCACTTGATTTCACATTCCGGGATGTCTGGCTCTACGTGAGTGATGACACCATCATGGTTGTCTGGTTCATGAAGATAATTTTTGTATAGTTCTTTTGTGTTTTCTTGCTACCTCTTCTTAATATCTTTTGCTTCTGTTAGGTCCATACCATTTCTGTACTTTTTTGTGCCCATGTTTACATGAAATATTCCCTTGGGATCTCTAGTCTTTCCCATTCTATTGTTTTCCTCTATTTTTTTGCATTGATCTCTTAGGAAGGTTTTTTTTTATCTCTCCTTGCTATTCTTTGGAACTTCACATTCAAATGGGTATAAATGCCCAGAATGGAATATAAAAACTCCATAAATGTTATATATTTCTAGTAGTAGTAGTAGCAGCAATAACATTAATAAGCTCAATAAGCAATCTTTATCCTCCTCCTTGAAAAGCTATGACAAACCTAGGCAGCATATTAAAAAACAGAGACGTCACTTTGCCAACAAATGTCTATAGTCAAAGGTATGGTTTTTCCAGTAGTCATGTGTGGATGTGAGAGTTGGACCATAAATAAGGCTGAGCACTGAAGAATTTATGGTTTCTAGTTGTGGTGCTGGAGAAGACTCTTGAGAGTGCCTCGGACAGCAAGGAGATCAAACCAGCCAATCTTAAAGGAAATCAGGCAGAATACTCATTGGAAGGAATGATGCTGGAGCTCCAATACTTTGGCCACCTGATGTGAAGAGCCAACTCATTGTATAAGACCCTGATGCTGGGAAAGATTGAGGGCAAGAGAAGGGGGTGGCAGAGGATGAGATGGTTGGATAACATCATCAACTAAATGAACATGAGTTTGAGCAAACTCCGGGAGACAGTGAAGGACAGGGAAGCCTGGCATGTTGCAGTCCATGGGGTCGCACAGAGTAGGACTCGACTGAACGACTGAACAACAGGTCCTCCTCCTATGTGACTTCTCAGCACCTTTGACTCAGTTAGCCATGCAAAATACTGGCTTCCTCCTTTATTGATTTATTGTTATATTTTCATAATGCTGTTATATTTTCTTTTAGCCCAAGTGATACATCCTTGCTCTGCCAGATATGTTTCTTCTATCATAATATTTGTGATCTCTGAGCACTGTGGCAACATAGATAGTTTCTTAAACCTTCCTTGGCAAAAGCTGAACTTCCTATTTGAGGCTTTGTAGAAGGTGGATACTGAACAGTGCCATTTTATTTTCTGTTTGACTTCATTATACTCTGCATCCTCAACTCACCTTGAGCAGCTCAGACTATAGAGTTTAATCATTTGGTGCAAAAGACATGTGAGCTGTACATGATATATTGTCAGCTCCTTAAGGGTAGGAACTGTGACTCATTCATCTGTATACCCCATGGCATGGGACAGAGTGCTTGACATATACCAAGGCCCAAATAAATGTGCTTTGAATCAAACTTGAGAAAGAGCAGACTGAATATTCAACTTGACATTCAGTAACATACTTTTCATGCTTAAGATTTAAACTTATCTTTTGAAGGCCTGCTCTTGCTGATTAAGCATCGTATTTACTAAAATTTTTTCATTCTTTTTCTTGGTAGCTAACATTGCAAGTGTTTCCCATCAGTCCTGTTTATAGAGCATCTATCCACTGAAATAATTAGTGTACTCATCAGTCTTGTTTAGATGTTGCCATCCCTGGTTGGCAATTTCCATTTTAGGGCATCAACAAAAGACTTTAGATGCCATGACAGATTAAATGGATGTGGAGTTAGAAATTCTAAAATACACCAAGTTCAGGCAATGGAGTAAAGGAACATACTTTTCCTTTGAGTCAGAAAGAAGCACCACTGAAACCAGCACACCTCATACTCTCTGAGATCTTTATATACAACCCTTAATTTGTCTCTGCAGAGGACTTATGCACTGGAAACAGTCAGATATCTGAAACTTAAAATAATGCCAACAGGTTCTGTTTATTCATCTCAGGCTCAATACAATGATTGGTCTAGCCTAGTGTGTGTGTGTGTGTGTGTGTGTACATATAAATATTAGACATGCGTAGAAAAAAGCATAGTTTCAAGTGAAATATTATATGAAACTCCAATAATACAAACTGGATTAAAAAAGGCAATTGGCCTTACTGAAACCCAACAAGGGGCCTGGAGTCCTATAAGCTCAACCTTCTCTTGATCCACCCCACAGTGTGTTCTTCATAGAAGTCAAGTTTTCTGCAGACTCAGTTTGAAAGCTGTTGACCCCAGAGGGTCAATTGTGAGAAGTCTGAGATAGAATTTTTTAACTGGACTCTGGTGTGAAAGCACCATGGAAATCAGAACACAACAATGCAAGGTGTTCCATCTACTTATGGCATCCTCTCTCATCATGACATAAGGTATTTGAGATACTGACAAAGATATCATTGAAATTGATTAGTTATGAAACCAGTCTGGTTAACAAGGGAAGTAAAGATAAGGGAAAGGTCAATTGAGTGGGAGAAAAGAGAGGGATGAGTGGCCTGGATGTTTTAAATTGGTAAAATAACAGTCATGATAATAGTTAAACTAGAAAGCTTGAAGGAGAGGTGGTTGTGGTCATAGAATTGGGGAAAGGGGAATTATAAGAGATAACAGTTAAGGTGATGATAAGGTTCAGAATGTAGCCATGTGAAGGGCTAACTGAGGAGAACTGGAGAAAAAGATCATTGGAACTAGGAAGCCAGTATATTTGAATGGATCATTCATGTAAGCACTGATGGCATCCTATGATAATTGGGTGGAAGGAGAGGAAGACTGTGAATCAGGTGCCAAAGTCTTAGGTGAATGAATACAGTAATTGACTGCAATATGGAGAGGGAAAGGTTTTTAGAGCTAGATGATAGGGCTTTCACAATAGCAAAATAATTTAACCACAGCATAGAGAACTAATATTCTAGAAGAGGCCACAGAGAGCAATGGTGACACTACCATTATTTCCAGGTTCAGCACTTGAGTCGGAGAAGGCAATGGCACCCCACTCCAATACTCTTGCCTGGAAAATCCCATGGATGGAGGAGCCTGGTAGGCTGCATTCCATGGGGTTGCTAAGACTGGGACATGACTGAGTGACTTCACTTTCACTTTTCACTTTCATGCATTGGAGAAGGAAATGGCAACCCACTCCAGTGTTCTTGCCTGGAGAATCCCAGGGACAGGGGAGCCTGGTGGGCTGCCGTCTATAGGGTCACACAGAGTCGGACATGACTGAAGCTACCTAGCAGCAGCAGTAGCAGCAGCACTTGAGCAGTGATATAATGAGAGTAATTGAGCTCAGGTGGCCTTATAATCTACTGTGCCTTCTCTCCCTATTCCATGCTAAGATTTGCCTGAAAAGTGAAAGTGTTAGTCGCTCAGTCGTATTCTACTCTTTGTGACCCCGTGGACTATAGTCTGCCATGCTCCTCTGCCCTTGGAATTCTCCAGGCAAGAATACTCGAATGTGTAGCCAAGATTTGGCTAGAAATTAATAAATTCATTGTGAAACTAGAGTGTTTTCCTGTATCCATTGTTCAAAATTTTAATGGATTTTAACTGAGTGCAAAAATGTAAGAAAAAATATTAGACCGATGTCTTGTTGGCATCCCCATAAACTATATCTGGGAACATACAGCCTTCCCTTCATTCTGCCTCTTCATTTGAGATGGGCTCCAAAGAAAGTAGTATTCTTAGAAGAGCCAGTTTTCAGTAAGACAAAGAGGTGGAAGAGATGCTTGGAAGGAAGCTGAAGCTATAGCTAACTCATGTTACAAAAGCAACTATTTGAACAGCATCTTTTGCTGTCAGTAAACACCCACACCCACTAAAGCACCAAGTGCTTTCAAATTTACCTCTTAAATATTGCTTTAAATAGTATACTCCAACACCCCTACTACTACTGTCCTTCAAACCCCCGTCCTCTATCACCTGGTCTATTGCCACAGCCTTCTCACTAGGTTCACTGTTTCCATTCCAGTTCCCCTGCAATCCACATTCCATCCTGCAGCCTGACTGATCCTTCAGTGACAAAATCAGTCCATACTGCTCCTCTCTTCCCAAAGATTTCAGCACAAATGTCCTGGCTGCAGTACCCTTACCACTTACATGTACATCTCATAACCCAACTGTAATAGATTACTTGCAAAAATATATCATACTTTGCTTATACTTGTGCTCATTTTCTTCTCCATTTTAAATGCCTCTCTGCAGTCTTTGCTTTCTGTGCTTGGCCACTTCATGCTTTCCTTAAGGTTTCAGTCCCAGTAATACCCCCTTCAGAGTCACTCATATCTTTTCTGACATCCCCAACGTAAAGGGCAAGTTAAAAGTTCTCATCCTCTGTGCATTCATGGGACCATATGATTTACTCTACCATAGGCCTTGTCAAACTATTAGGATACAGGAAGCTTGGGGCTGGTGCACTGGGATGACCCAGAAGGATGGTATGGGGAGGGAGGAGGGAGGGGGGTTCAGGATTGGGAACACGTGTACACCCGTGGCAGATTCATGTTGATGTATGGCAAAACCAATACAATATTGTAAAGTAAAAATAAATAAATAAATAAAAATAAAAATTAATGAGGTACACACACAAAAAAAAGATTATCTATTTACTTGTCCCTCTTTCAGACAAGAATTTGTTTTGCTGGTCAATCTCTAAGTTGTGTCCAACTCCTTGCAACCACATGGACTGCAGCACGCCAGACTTCCCTGTCCATCATCAACTCCCAGAGCTTGCTCAAAGTCATATCCATTGAGTCAATGATGTAATCCAAACATCTCATCCTCTGTTGCCCCTTCTCCTCCTGCCCTCAATCTTTCCCAGAATCAGGGTCTTTTCCAGTGAGTAGGCTCTTCACATCAGTTCAGTTCAGTAGCTCAGTCCTATCTGACTCTTTAAGACCCCGTGGACTGCAGCATGCTAGGACTCCCTGTCCATCACCAACTCCCAGAGCTTGCTCAAACACATGTCCATAGACTCGGTGATGCCATCCAACTATCTGATCCACTGTTTTCCCCTTCTCCTCCAGCCTTCAATCTTTCACAGCATTAGAGTCTTTTCAAACGAGTCACCTCTTCACATCAGGTGGCCAAAGTATTGTAGCTTCAGCTTTAGCATCAGTCCTTCCAATGAATATTCAGAACTGATTTCCTTTAGGATGGACTGGTTGGATTTCTTTGCAGTCCAAGGGACTCTCAAGAGTCTCTACAACACCATAGTTCAAAAGCATCAATTCTTCGAAGCTCAGCTTTCTTTATAGTCCAACTCTCACATCCCTACACGACTACTGGAAAAGCCATAGCTTTGAATAGACAGACCTTTGTTGGCAAAGTAAATGTCTCTGCTTTTTAATACACTGTCTAGGTTGGTCATAACTTTTCTTCCAAGGAGCAAGCGCCTTTTAATTTCATGGCTGCAGTCACCATCTGCAGTGATTTTGAAGCCCCACAAAATAAACTCTGTCACTGTTTCCATTGTTTCCCCATCTATTTGCCATGAAGGGATGGGACTGGATGCCAGGATTTTCATGTTTTGAATGTAGGGTTTTAAACCAACTTTTTCACTCTCCTCTTTCACTTTCATCAAGAGGCTCTTTAGTTCTTCTTCACTTTCTGCCATAAGGGTGGTGTCATCTGCATATATATGGTTATTGATATTTCTCCTGGCATTCTTGATTCCAGCTTGTGCTTCATCCAGTCCAGCATTTCTCATAATGTACTCTGCATTTAAGTTAAATAGGCAGAGTGACAATGTACAGCCTTGATGTACTCCTTTCCCAATTTGGAACCAGTCTGTTGTTCCATATCTGGTTCTAACTGTTGCTTCTTGAACTGCATACAGATTTCTCAGGCGGCAGGTAAGGTGGTCATCAGGTGACCAAATTAATGGTGTTTTTCAAATAACAGGAATTCAATAATTGATTGACTAATATAAATGTGTTGCAAGGTACTTGGGCAATTGTGGAAGATAGTAATAAATGCATCTCAGCTCCTACTGAGAAAAGTACATAGATTTTGAATGTAAAAAATGTACTATAGAATAGAAGAAAGTATTTGCAAATCTGATAAGGGACTATATCTAAAATATATAAAGAACTCATAGAACTTAATACAACTTAATAAAACCCAAATAAGTCCATTAAAGGATGGCCAGAGGACCTGAATAGATATTTTCCCAAAGAAGATATACAGATGGCAAACATGTACCTGAAAATGTATTCAACATCACTCTTCATCAGGCAAATGAAAATCAAAACCATGAGATACCACTTCACATCTGTCATAATGGCTGTCATTGAAAAGACAACAAAAAAACCAAAGTCAGCAAGAATGTGAATAAAAGAAAATCCTCCTGCACTGTTGATGGGAATATAAATTGGTGTAGCCATGATGAAAAACAGTATGGAAGGTCCTCAAAATATTAAAAATAGAAATATCATGCAATTCAGCAGTTCCACTTCTGGATATCTAACCAAAGAAAATGAAAACATGAATTTAAAAAGATATCTGTACCCCTAAGTTCATTGCAGTATTATTTATAATAGCCAAGACATGGAAGTAACCTAAATGGCCATCAATTGATGAATAAATAAAGAATGTATGGTATACATACACAAAAAGAATGAAATCTTGCCATTTGTGACAACATGGACATATCTAGAGTTTATTACATTAACTGATATAAGTCAGACAGAGAAAAACACATGCTATATTATTTCACTTATGTGTGGTATCTAAAAAAAAAGAACCAAAGAACAAACAAAACAGAAACAGACTCACAGATACAGAGAACAAGCTAGAAACAGCCAGAGGTGGTAGAGGTGGGTGAAATAGATAAAGGAGATTAAGGGGTACAAACTCCCAACTATAAACTAAATAAGACATGGGGATGCAATGTACATCATAGGGAATATGGTCAATGATATTTCAATAACTTTGTATGGTAACAGATGGTTAGTAGATTTATCGTGACAATCAATTCATAATGTATGTCAAATCACTATCAGTACACCTGAAAATGATATATAGTATGTCAACCCTATTTCAATTTTAGAAAAGAAAATGAAATTTAAAAAAGAGAGAGATTTGGACCAAAGAATATCAACTGAGGTGCAGGAGACCTGGGTTCCAGGCTCAACTCTGCCATCAACTAGCCTTGTGAACCTATGAGAATCTCAGAGGTACATGAGGCCCCACTGAGCTCATTGACTTCTCAGATCCCTTCCAACGCCAAAGTTTAATGCCAAAGGATGATGTAGCTGAAAGAGCAAGATTTAAAACAAGTGTCACATTAATATTTAAGAAGTCCAGTGCTAGAGTACAAAGAACAATGAAGTGAGGAGGTCACTTGTATATCTAATTGTAACAGAATTGCCAAGGGGAATAATTATATTTATTTTATACCCTGCAATATCATACTAAATGGTTCTCTGTTATCTTTCCTAGATATTGACTTCTGCTTTGATATTTGGCTGGTGCAGCAAAAAATGCCCAGATTTCTAGTTAGGATTCAGATAAAAAGATTTACAGGTTTCAGTTTGGAAGGGAAGGACTATTGAGGATATAATCCTTAATGTTTTCAATAAAAGAAAATTAATTTGAAAAACTTAAGTATGGGAGAGCTTATAAAAGTAGTCATTACTTTACCCCCATCTACTTTCATTTAATCTCCAAGTGTTGTGTGGAAGAACTCCATCCCCATGGGTAGAAAAGGAGAGGACAGGAGGATTGATGACCTTAGTTAAAATCCATTCAGTACATAAAGCAGGTGAAGGAGAAGCACTGTGCTGAAAGCAGTAGCATCTAGATGAAAGGAACTAAGTCAGGCAAATAAATAGCACATAATGACCACAGTTCTTCTGAACGGTTGTCTCCCATAGCCTGTTGCCAGCCTTCAACACTGACTGACTGCACAGGAGAAGTGTGTGAGTTTGCTATGCCTGCCTGAGCAAATGACCACAAACTGGGGGCTTACAAAAGAGAAACTCATTGTATCCCAATTTTAGAGGCCAGAGGTCTGGAATCAAGGTGTCAGGAGGACTCTGCTCCCTCTGAAGGCTCCTGTTGCATGCCTTTCTGCCAGTTTCTTATGCTGGTAGCAATTGTTGGTGCTCTTTGACTGATAGATGGATGTCTCCAATCTCCACCTCTGTCACTGCATAGAATTCTCCCGGTGTATTTCCTCTCCTCTTCTTAAAAAGACATCAGTCTTATGGGATTGAGGTGAAGTGAAGTGAAAGTCGCTCAGTTGTGTCCAACTCTCTGGGACACCATGGCCTGTAGTCCATGGAATTCTGCAGGCCAGAATACTGGAGTGGGCAGCCTTCCCCTTCTCCAGGGGATCTTCCCAAACCAGGGATTGAACCCAGGTCTCCCTCATTGCAGGCAGATTCTTTACCAACTGAGCTAACAGGGAAGCTTAGGACCCACCCTAGTCTAGTATGGGCTTCCCAGGTAGCTCAGAGAGTAAAGAGGAGGCCTGGGTTCACTATCTGGGTTGGGAAAATCCCCTGGAGAAGGGAATGGCAACCCACTCCAGTATTCTGAACTGGAGAATTCCATGGATAGAGGAGCTTGGTGGGCTACAATCCATGGAGCCACAAAGAGTCAGACATGACTGAACGACTAACACATAGTTGATTTACAGTGTTGTGTTAGTTTTAGGGGTACAGAAAAGTGATTTAGTTATACATAGTCATATTCATGTATCTATTCTTTTTCAGATTCTTTTCTCATATAGGTTATTACAATGTACTGAGTAAAGTTCTGCTTGCTATACAAAAGATCCTTGTTGATTATCTATCTATTTTATATGTATGTGTTCAGCTGCTCAGTCATGTCCAGCTCTTTTTGACCCCATCGACTATAACGCAAGGCAAATTTCTTCTTGACAGTCTTTTCTGAACCACCCATCCCTTCACATTGAGATTATCTCTACCATGCCATTTGGTGCCTATATAAGTAGGACTCTGTCACTGTCACTCTCTTCAACCTCTTTATGCTCCTACTGTAAAGGAAAGAAAATACTAACCAGAAGAGATGAGTTTCAACAATACCTGTCTGGCCATGTTACCATCAGGTGGGGTCAGTGTGCTCTGAGCGGTCATACCTGAGTGCATAGCTTCCTGCTTACTTGAAACAGAGTCAGTGAACAGGCCTCTACCTGGATTTTTTTTGGATGCTTTCTTGGGCTTCCCTTGTGGCTCAGCTGGTAAATAATCCACCTGCAATGTGGGAAACCTGGGTTCGATTCCTGGGTTGGTAGGCTCCCCTGGAGAATGGAGTGGTTACCCACTCCAGTATCTGGACTGTATTTGGTCCAGTATTCTGGACTGTATAGTCCATGGGGTCGCAAAGAGTCAGATACAACAGAGTAACTTTTACTTTTCACTTTTCTTCACCTCATATAAGAATAAGAGAGTAGAATAGGACCTCATGAGAGAACCTAATGTTCTCTCTCTCTCTTCTGCTAGTTTACTTGATCTTTACTGGACTGTGTTGTTCACAATCATCTTATTGCCTTTATTTTTCTACCCTTATTTTAGCCTGGAAGTCTAGAGATAGCTGGAGTCAAGCAAATGTTCTTTCACAGATAGAAGTTTCTGGCAAGGTCTCTCCCCTGCAGAGTCGATCTTTTTATAAAGAATGCTCTGGGAGTATTTCACAATGATTACTCTTCCCCTCTGCTTGCCATGCCCTAGATGGGATCTCTCTTGGCTCTGCTATGTGATAACCTGGGGTGGGGTTCCCCAAAAAGGAGCAAGATCCTACCTAATACTGCCACTCCATGAATTTCTCGCTCCCAAGCTAGTTTGCTCTCAGCCTCCAACAATTTGTCAAAATTCTCATTTAAGTCTGAGAAAATGGCACAGCCAAGAGGTGCCTAAGTAGGCATGACCAGTAAATATAATTTGCTATTCTAGATGGAACCCTGGACCATAAAAAGAATCTTAGGGGAAAACTGCAAAAATATGAATAAAACATGGACTTAAGTTAATAATAATAATGTATTCATATTGGTTCATTAACTATAACAAATGTACCATAAAAATAGAAGATATTGATAATAGGAAGAATTGGATGTAGACTTCATGGGAACTCTCTGTACTATCATTGCAAGTTTTCTGTAAATCCAAAACTCTTCTAAAAAGTAATTTTTTTTTTTTTTTTTAAGTAGAGTAGAGTAAATCAGCAGGCCATGCGGGAAGGGTAAATCTCAATATTAAAGGATGTGACCAAAATAGAAGTCATTTGCTCAAAGGTTCAAAGGCAGTGTTGTAATCAGAATTCTAAGATCAGCCCAGTGCTACTCCCACATCTTCCTCTAGAGTGTGGTCAGAACCTGTGAACACTATGGAGGTGGCTCCTGTGACTAGGTTATACAGAAAAGGTGGAGGGACTTCCACAGATAAAATTAAGGTCCCTAATCAGCTTGACTTTGAGGTAATTAAAAGGAAAATAGCAGAAATGCAAAGGAGTGACAGGACCTGACAAGGGCTTTACCCGGATCACTGGCTGTTGTGTTGAGAATAGACTGAAGGGAGCAAGGGGAGTTGAGCAGGAAGATGAGTTGGCAGGCTGCTACAGTAATCCAACCAAGAGACAATAGTGGCCTGGGCCAAGGGAGTAGTGGAGGGGGGTGAGAAAAAAAAAGTCAAGAGAATTTCCTCAGTTCAGTTGAGTTGCTCAGTTATGTCCAACTCTTTGCGACCCCATGGACTACAGCATTTGAAGTAAATTGGAAAGGTGAAAAAGCTTGAAAAGTGGGTGCCTCATGAGCTGACCGAAAATCTAAAAAAATGTTCTGAAGTTTTGTCTCTTGTTTTACACAACAACAGCGAACCATTTCTCAATCAGATTGTGACATGCAACAAATGTGGATTTTATATGACAGCTGGCAATGACCCGTTCAGTGGCTAGAGAACCTCCAAAGAACTTCCCAAAGCCAAACTTGTACCCAAAAAAAGGGTCATAGTCACTGTTTAGTAGTCTGCTGCCAGTCTGATCAACCACAGCTTTCCGAATCCCAGTGAAACCATTATATCTGAGTAGTATGCTCAGCAAATTGATGAGATGCATTGAAAACTTCAATGCCTGCAGCTGGCATTGGTCAACAGAATGGGCCCAATTCTCCATGAAAACACCTGACTGCATGTTGCACAACCAATACTTCAAAAGTTGAACTAATTGGGCTACAAAGTTTTGTCTCATCTGCTATATTCACCTGACCTCTCGCGAACCGATTACCACTACTTCAAGTATCTTGACAACTTTTTGCAGGGAAAACGCTTCCACAACCAAAAGGAGGCAGAAACAATTTTCCAAGAGTTCAACAAATCTCAAAGCACTGGTTTTTACACTACAGGAATTTCTCATTGGCAAAAAATGTGTTGATCATAATGGTTCCTATTTTGATTAATAAAGATATGTTTGAGCCTAGCTATGATGATTTACAATTCATGGTCTGAAACTGTGGTTACCTTTTCACCAACCTAATACATGCTGGGCACTTTTCTAAATGCTTTATGTATCTCATTTAGTTCTCTTAAGAATCCTATTAGCTCCCATATTTGAAAAATGAAAGTACTAAGGATAAGACAGGTTACACTTGCCTCAGGTTGTGGAGCACCTTGGTGAGAAGTGCAACCTCTAGAATCAGATCAACTGGGTTCAAATCTTAACTTTAGTAGTTATTATCCTTGTGATGTTGGACAAGCTACTTAATATCTCTGAGCCTCAATTTTCTAATAATAGTAACTGAACTGGGTGATTTAGCATGTGTTAGTTCATCCAGTCCTCAAAATGACCCAATGAAGCCTATTCCATCACCAGGTATAAAACCTGATGAGGAGAGTCATGCAGCAGTCTGCTCAAGGGTTACTCACCTTTGGGTGTTAGTGCCATGGCTCCCAAGGAGACCCTGGGAATGGCTTGGTGTCAATCTACTTTCTGTACTTTGCTGATGGAAAGATGTTTGCGGTTTTATGGAACACTGTTCACTATTTTGAGAGCAATGCTGATGTGAATGTTGTACTGAATAGAAATAGACATTTTTATTAATTAAAACTATTCTTCTCAAGGCTTCTAAGAAGGACTGCTATTTAAGATTCTGAAATAATAAGAGCTACAAACGGTTGATTGCTTCCTATCTGCAGGGCACTGTGATAAGTGATTTATTTTAAATGTTCTAACAGGTGTAATTTTCAGTCTTGTTGGGAAAATATTTATACTTTCCTGTTTTATACATGAGGAAACTGAGATATGTAAAGTTACCCAGGACCATTACATACTGGGTGTATGACCCATCCAAGTGGGCTACAGAGCTGTTGCTTTAACCACTGTAACTTTTGAGGTTGACTCCCTACTCTGAGTTAAGTGTGTTAGTTGCTCAGCTGTGTCCGACTCTTTTGCAACCCCATGGACTGTAGCCCACTGGGCTCCTCTGTCCATGAGATTCTCCAGGCAAGAATACTGGAGTGGGTAGCCATTCACTTATCCAGGGGATCTTCCTGACCCAGGGATTGAACCCCTGTCTTCTGCATTGGCAGGAAGATTCTTTACTGTCTGAGACACCAGGGAAGCCCAATGAGCTAAGTGATGTGGTCAATTCACAATACCTTCGTGTTATGTAAATGGACCAGAGATGGCCCCTGTGGATTGGTCTGAACGGTCCCTATGTTGTTCATTTCTTTTTTTTTTTAATTTATTTATTTTAATTGGAGGCTAATTACTTTACAATATTGTATTCGTTTTGCCATACATCAACATGAATCCACCATGGGTGTACACGTGTTCCCCATCCTGAACCCCCCTCCCACCTCCCTCCCCGTACCGTCCCTCTGGGTCATCCCAGTGCACCAGCCACAAGCGTCCTTTATCCTGCATCGAACCTGGACTGGCGATTTGTTTCATATATGATATTATACATGTTTCAATGCCATTCTCCCAAATCATCCCACCCTCTCCCTCTCCAACAGAGTCCAAAAAACAGTCTAGGACCATTAGCCCAAAGCCCTGTGGCACCAAACTCATGTTCTTACACATTCAATTGCTTTATTTTTAAAGTAAGTTTTTAATTCTATTAATTTATTTATTGGCCACACCTCACTGTATGTGGGATCTTAGTTCCCCAGGATCTTAGTTCCCCAACCATGAATTGAACCCACACTGCTTTCATTGGAAGCACAGAGTTTTAACCACTGGACCACCAGGGAAATCCCCCAGTTGCTTTAAACACAGTCCAACTAATCATGCTTTTGAACATTTAGAGCCTACCTACTTTATGTACCCTGTGAAACTGTACCCACCATCTGCTAACCATAGAGCAGACACACTGCATCTATCAAAGACCCCAAAGCCCTGCTATCCTTCAGAGCTCTCTGACCCAGAGAGTTTACACCTTGATGCTAAGCAACATCATCTAGATGGGAAGCCCCCTACCCAACTCCCCACCCCCTAGGATGTCCCTTGCCCTCATCTTCCTCAGGGTGACAGCCTCATGGGGCTGACTTTGAGCAGTCTCCTGGGAGGGCCCTCTCCTTCCCCCAATCGTGTCCCTGAACTGTTGATGTGTAACTCTGTCTCATGATCGCGTCTCTTCCTTAATCAGACCAGAAATACCTGAACTCACCACACTTCCCTCAGGACTAATTTATAGACCTTTATTTATTCACATCATGTGTTTGTTTTGACAGTTTTATTTGAGCAATTTTTTATGGTATAACTTCAGTTCAGTTCAGTTCAGTCGCTCAGTCATGTCCAACTCTTTGCAACCCCATGAATCATAGCATGCCAGGCCTCCCTGTCCATCACCAACTCCCAGAGTTCACTCAGACTCATGTGGATCAAGTTGGTGATGCCATCCAACCATCTCATCCCCTGTCGTCCCCTTCTCCCCCTGCCCCCAATCCCTCTCAGCATCAGGGTCTTTTCCAATGAGTCAATTCTCATGAGGTGGCCAAAGTATTGGAGTTTCAACCTCAGCATCAGTCCTTCCAATGAACACCCAGGACTGATCTCCTTTAGGATGGACTGGTTGGATCTCCTTGCAATCCAAGGGACTCACAAGAGTCTTCTCCAGCACCACAGTTCAAAAGCATCAATTCTTCGGCACTCAGCTTTCTTCACAGTCCAACTCTCACATCCATACATGACCACTGGAAAAACCATAGCCTTGACTAGATGGACATTTGTTGGCAAAGTAATGTCTCTGCTTCTGAATATGCTGTCTAGATTGGTCATAACTTTCCTTCCAAGGAGTAAGCATCGTTTAATTTCATGGCTTATATACCGTCAAATTCACTCATTTTAAGGGTACAAATTTACCGAAATCTACTTTCTGTCTCTAGAGATTTGCATATACATTTTCTATTTCATTTTATTTAGAAAATTATCTGAATTAGCTGATTCTGACCCAAATGACCCAATTTTTACTCATATAGTTACTTCGTGCAAGCGTGCTAAGTAACTTTTGTCATATCCAACTCTTTGTGACCCTATGGAGTGTAGCCAGCCAGGTTTGTCTGTCCGCGGGATTCTAGTTACTTCAGTCATGTCTAAATGAATTTTGAGCAAGTTTATAAAGATTGTTGTATGATGTGTGCGTGTGTGTGTGTGTCACATACATAACAAAACTCCCTTAAAGATTACCTCACATTTGTATTCATTCACTCATGTCAGCCTAACAGCATTCTGGGGAAGGCAAAATTCTGTGGTATAGTGATTAGGATTTGGGCTTTGCACTCAAACCAAGCTGAATTCCATTTGCATTCCATGGGAATCTGTCCATTATCTTTTAAAAAAAGATTTATTTGGCTGTGCTTGGTCTTAGTTGCAGTATGCAGGATCTTTATTTGAGGCATGGTAACTGTTACTTGTGGCATGTAAGATCTAGTTCCATGTTCAGGGATCAACCCTAGGCCCCCTGTATTGGGAGCTTGGAGTCTTAGCCACTGGACCATCAGGGAAGTCCCTATACATCCATTATCTTTACGATTATGTCCCCAGTATTCAGCAGAGTGCTTGGCACCAAGTAGCTTCTAGAGTGAATCTTAAGAGGGGGAAAAAAGAATAAATGAACTCTAACTCATCAGCAAGCTAAACTATGGACTTGGGAATGTCACTTCCATTCACCAAGGCTGAATTCCATCATATAAAAAATGGGGACAATAACTACCTCCTAGAGTTGTGACTATTGACTGAGATGATGTAAGGTAAGTGTCTGACACAGGGATAAGATAATGAGGTTCAGAACTGTTTAGTGACCTGTCCAATACTGTAGTACAAGTAAGCTTTGCATGAAGAACTTAAACCCAGGCTTGCCTGCCTAAACAGCAGTTAAACAATCTCATGAATGCTTCCACAGAGAGCTTAAATGAGCACAGATATTTGTGATCATGTGCTATATTATTAAAGAAAGGTGTAGTGATGATAGTGTAAAAAGCTCCTAAAATGTCATTTTTCTTCTCGGTAATGCTGGTAGAAAAGCCCCTGAATGTAAGCCTATGTCATTTCACAGCCCAGCCTTTATTACAGAAAATATCCTGGCTCATCTCTTTCTTACCCACAGCCCATAAGATGGTGTTGGATCACTTTAAATCCTCTTCTCTGCCTGGCTCAGATTGCAAATAGTGGTCAGGTTAATTGGAACAATTAAGGTGCTCCTGGGGGATAATTACCCCTTTTCCTTTCTGTATGTGAAGAGGAAGGAGGATGGCTGCTCCTGAAAAGGGGGTCTCTGAGGCACACTGGGAAGGAGAATTCAAACCACAGTCAGTTGGAGCTCAGAATGTGTTTGCTTTTGTATTTAATATGATTAGCAAATAAAAGCATATGTGGTTTCCTGTATCTTTTCTCCCAATTTCCACACTGTAGAGGATGCAGAAAGAGGTGATCTGAGCCAAGGGAAAACCATGTCTGTGTCAAAGAGGTCACATTGGGCTTTCACTTGTGCCCACCAACCTCTTCCTACCTCCCCAACTGCCACATCACCTCTCCAAGATTATGGCCAGGCCTGTCCACTGAGCTTCAAGAAACAAGAGCCACAATGAGACAGCTTTTCATTTTTGATACAGCAAGATTCTCCTTTTAGAATTCTGCCTGATGAGGTATCCTCACCAGCAGGATTCAAGTCCACTGGGGAAAGTCCTCTTGTGCTTTACAAGTTGTTGTGAACTGCGATGTCTAGCAAATTGGATTTGCTGTTGTTGTTGTTGTTTAGTCACTAACTTGTGTCTGACTCTTTGCAACCCCATGGACTATATAGCCTGCCGGGCTCCTCTGTCCATGGGATTTTCCAGGCAAGAATACTGGAGTGGGTACCCAAGGATCAAATCCATGTCTCCTGCAATGGCAGGTGGATTCTTTACCACTACACTAATTGGATTGGGGGGTATCTGAAACTAGAAAACACTCTTCTCACCCTCTAACTTGTATAACAAGCACATTATGAAAGTGCCTTGCATTCAAGTTGAGTGACTTAAGCAGAGTGTGATGGAAGACAATTAAGGTGTCAAAGTAAATCTGCTCCTTATACAGTGGGTGCATTTCTCACAACCAGTTAATAATTAACATTGCAAGTTAGGAGCTAGAACCATGTTGGAACTAGCATCCTTTAAAATGACATCCTGCTGTGTTATCAAGAGGAAAGAGGGCAGAGAAAGTTCGCCAACAGAATTCTAAGGAGATGGTCTACTGACTCCTACTACAGCAAACTATTGGAATGGCCTGCCAGTTATGGTAAAATGCTTGAATGTGGACTATCAAATCATAGAGGGAGTCTTAAATCCATTTCACCTTTAAGGTTGCTTAAATTTATAGTTAAAAAATAAGAGTTGGGAAAGATGGCACAGCAGAAATGCCTTTGGAAACACAGCAAGCCTCACCACTACTTTGGGACCTTGAGAAAGGTACTTCATTCTGAGAAATTCAGTCTTCTCCTCTATGACTGGAAGTGGAATGTTCTCCTTTTGAAGGTTACTGTGAGAATTAAACCAGCCTCTGAAGCACCTAGAAGTACCTCTGAAGTACCTAGAAGCAAGCCTATCGTAGAGGAAATGTGTACTGGAGATTCGTTTTCCTTGTTGACCTTCTGTTGACTTTTTCTGACCACCCTTATGGCAGAAAACGAAGAAGAACTAAAGAGCCTCTTGATGAAAGTGAAAGAGGAGAGTGAAAAAGTTGGCTTAAAACTCAACATTCAAAAAACTAAGATCAAGGCATCTGGTCCCATCACTTCATAGCAAATAGATAGGAAACAATGGAAATAGTGTCAGACTTTATTTTGGGGGGCTCCAAAATGACTGCAGATGGTAACTGCAGCCATGAAATTAAAAGATGCTTGCTCCTTGGAAGAAAAGTTATGACCAACCCAGATGGCATATTAAAAGGCAGAGACATTATTTTGTCAACAAATTTCCATCTAGTCAAAGCTATGGTTTTTCCAGTAGCCATGTATGAATGTGAGAGTTGGACTATAAATAAAGCTGAGTGCTGAGGAATTGATGCTTTTGAACTGTGGTATTGAAAACTCTTGAGAGTCCCTTGGACTGCAAGGAGATCCAACCAGTCCATCCTAAAGGAAATCAGTCCTGAATATTTATTGAAAGGACAGATAATGAAGCTGAAACTCCAATACTTTGGCCACCTGATGTGAAGAGCTGATTCATTTGAAAAGACCCTGATGCTGGGAAAGATTGAAGGCGGTAGGAGAAAGGGATGACAGAGGATGAGATGGTTGGATGGCATCACCAACTCAATGGACATATGTTTGAGTAAGCTCTGGGAGTTGGTGATGGACAGGGAGGCCTGGTGTGCTGCAGTCCATGGGGTTACAAAGAATCGGACACAACTGAGTGACTGAACTGAACACTGATATGATTCGTCTTCATGCGTCCTTCTAAGAGAGAGGCCATAACTGAAGAGGTACAAGCACTTTATGTTTGTGAACTTTCCTAGAGAGAAGGTCTGTAACTTTCAGCCAATGTTCAAAAGTCCAAAAAATCAAGGACTACCACATTAGACTGAGTCTCAAAAGCTGGAAAGCTTCTTATTAATTTCTATACACATGGGGCCACATTATTTTGAAATATAAATCATGTCCCTCCTGGGACTAGATGTCAATTCATATATTGCAGAGCCTGTTGTTGTGATTATTATGGAGGGTTGATTTCACATCTGTCATGAGGTGTTCTGGGTGCAATTTATAGCAACAACAGCAAGTCCTTAACATTATCTAACTCACTTTATTCATATATTTAAATGCTCTGATGGGAATATAAAATTTTGCAGCCACTTTGGAAAACAGAGTGGCAGTTCCTCAAAAGGTAAACCCAGAGTTGCCATATAACCCAGCAATTCCACTCCTGGTTAGATACCCAACAGAAATATATCCACTCAAAAAACCTGTACACTACTGTTCAAAAGCAGAGACATTACTTTGCCAACAAAGGTTCATCTAATCAAGGCTATGGTTTTTCCTGTGGTCATGTATGGATGTGAGAGTTGGACTGTGAAGAAGGCTGAGTGCCGAAGAATTGATGCTTTTGAACTGTGGTGTTGGAGAAGACTCTTGAGAGTCCCTTGGACTGCAAGGAGATCCAACCAGTCCATTCTGAAGGAGATCAGCCCTGGGATTTCTTTGGAAGGAATGATGCTAAAGCTGAAACTCCAGTACTTTGGCCACCTCATGCAAAGAGTTGACTCATTGGAAAAGACTCTGATGCTGGGAGGGATTGGGGGCAGGAGGAGCAGGGGACGACAGAGGATGAGATGGCTGGATGGCATCACTGACTCGATGGATGTGAGTCTGAGTGAACTCTGGGCATTGGTGATGGACAGGGAGGCCTGGCGTGCTGCGATTCATGGGGTCGCAAAGAGTCGGACACGACAGAGCAACTGATCTGATCTGATCTGATGAGAGCCAAAAATGGAACAACCCAAATGCTCATCAACATCCATACAGTGGAATACTATTCAGCAATAAAAAGGGATAAAGTACTGATAGCTATTACACCACAGAGGAAGCTTGAAAACATCATGCTAATTGAAATAAGTCAAACACAAAAAAACTACATATTATATGATTTCATTTGTCGGAAACTCTAAAAAATGTAAACTGATTTATAACAACAGAAGGCAGATAAATTGTTGCTTGGGATAGAGCAAGGGAAAGGGGGTAAAAGGGATGGAGATCACAAGGGAGTATGAGGAATTTCCATGGGTGATGGATGTTTGCTCTCTGGATTGTAGTCATGGTTTCATGGGTGTATACATATATTACACCTCTTCACAAAGTACATTTTAAAATTTACATTTTTATGTGTCTACTACTAAGTCACTTCAGTCATGTCCGACTCTGTGTGACCCCATAGACAGCAGCCCACCAGGCTCCCCCATCCCTGGGATTCTCCAGGCAAGATTACTGGAGTGGATTGCCATTTCCTTCTCCAATGCATGTCTATTATGTCTCAATAAAGCTACTTTTTAAAATGGAGATAATACCACCTACATCCTAGAATTGCCATAAGACTTAGAGAAGATCATTTATATGAAAATGTCAAGAAAAGTACATGACATAGTCATTACTAAAAAAATAACTAAAAGAACCTAACATAAAACCTTTAACATGCAAACAACAGTGAAGAAAACTGGAGTTTGACTTAAAGAACAGAGAGCTATTATTTAGAACATAGAATGTTGAGACTCTAACTAAAGCCATTGTTGTTAAGTCACTAAGTTGTGTCTCTGACTCTTTGTGACCCCATGGACTATAGCCTGCCAGGCTCCTCTGTCAATGAGATTTCCCAGGCAAGAATACTGGAGTAGATTGCCATGTCTTCTTCCAGGGGATCTTCCCAAACCAGTGGTCGAATCCAGATCCCCTGCACTGCAGGTGGATTCTTTACTGTCTGAGCCAGCAAAGAAGCCCAATATGTATATATAGAGTTTCTAAATAAGTGTGTGTGTGTATATATATATATATATATATACATACATACACAAAGTTTGTGTGTGTATATATACATATAGTGTAAAGAAAACATATACATTCAGATATACATATAGTATTGATGGGCTTCCCTGGTGGCTCAGATGGTAAAGAATCTGTCTGCAAAGTGGGAGACATGGGTTCAATTCCTGGGTTGGAAAGATCCCCTGGAGGAGGGCATGGCAACCCACTCCAGTATTCTTGCCTGGAGAATCCCCACGGACAGAGGAGCCTGGCAGGCTACAGTCCATGGGGTCACAAAGAGTAGGACACGACTGAAACAACTTAGCAGCACATTTATAAACTTCTGTAAAGTTATTTCTACATTACTTATGAGAAATGATCTACTTTTTCTCACTTCTACAGACATAAAGGATTGTTTGAAATCAACAAGTTTTCCTAAATTCAAATAACTGGGAGCTCATTTTGTGGCTCACATTGGGCTGTGCCCTTGAGCTACATCATAATAGCTCTCCTGGGAAGAAGTATTATCAGCCCCATTTTACAGATGGGGAAAGAAAGGATCACTAAAAGTAAATGATACATTTGGATTCACAGCTAGAATGTGGCAGTCAATAATCATGTTCAGCACCATCTAACCTAAAATCCCAAGCTCTCTGAGCACTGCCAGGCTTTCTTCCAAAATTGCTAAATCTAGTACATGGGTAAATTGCCAATACTACCCTAGTCTTCATATGTACACACAAATTACTCAAATGAATTCAAACCTTGTTTCAAAGATTAGTGTCACTTCACTGTCAGTGACACCAAGGCTCTGATGAAGAGAGGAAGCCAAAATAGATTCAGCAAGGCATAGAAAATAATCACTAAATATGTGGTTCAAAGTGGAATTATAAATACTCTAAGTCCAGGCTTCTATCCGTGTGATAGGAATTAAAACGTTAAGACATTCAAAATCTTAGCACTATATACAGATTCCTGTATGCATTCATTTTATTTTGAATTCTCAATTTTGTCAGCATTGTCTGATCTTAAACTAAAAATTTAATTTAAAGAGATGCTAAAGAAGTAGTTAAGTGTATCAAAGTAATTTATCAAGTACTATAAATTGAACAGTTTAATCCTGAACAAGGAATTTTAATAATAGTGCCTTAATAAATCTTTAAGTGTATGAGGAAAAGTTACTTATAATCATTTAGCTTTAAAAGAGATTTTTATAGTCCTTTCTTTGAAGTTATAATAGATGTAAGACACTAGGGAAATATTAAAAAAAAAAAAGAAGACTATTTTTTGACAATTATTGCTAATATTACAGTAGTCTCAGATCTAAGCACATGCTTTCATCCCAGGGAGGCTTAACTTAGATTCCCAGCCTTGCCACTTACTAGATTACCAGGTAACTAGATTACTAGGCAAGTGCTTACCTTTCTGTGCTTCATTTTTCTTATCTATGAAATGGTGCTAAGGACAGTGCCTACATTTAGAGACATCCTGTGGATGAATTGGACAGCATGTATGTTAAGACCCAGAAATGATGCAGGGGTGCATAGAAGTGCACTCAGCAAATAGGAGCGGTTAGAGAATTATAATTTGGGCCGTGTGGGGGCTGAACTTTACTCCCTTTCCTGGCCTCAGGCAGTACTGACAACCTCAGTGTTTAGCATATTCAGTGACCAAAGCAAGGCTTCTAGACTTGGGGTGAGGGACCATAGTCCTAGTTTTGAATAAGCAATGCTAATTTCACACTACTGAGGCTACTCCAGAACATCGCCTTGGTACACAAAGCATAGGATGACTCCACTTTCAAAAACTTATCAGGTTACATCTTTACAATCAACTCAAATGAGCATTTAGATGCTTTCCTATGTGCACTGCTTCATGTGAGGGGCTGTGCATGCATTCTCACATAGCCCCTCAAAAGGAACCCTATGAGACAGGTGTTATGCTTTTTTTAAGGTAACAAATGAGAAACTTACTGTCTTTTTTTTTTTTAGTTTTCTTTTTTTTAAATTTTATTTTATTTTTAAACTTTACAATATTGTATTAGTTTTGCCAAATATCGAAATGAATCCACCACAGAAACTTACTGTCTTGTCTGAAGGGAAGGTGTTATTTGGTCTCAGCTACCATCTTCATCCCTAGGAATTGCGTACAAAATGAGCTGCCCTCCAATTAGCAGTCATGTGTGTGTGTGTGTGTGTCCACACATTTGATATCATTATGTATGCACTAGAAATCTGTTAGCTGTTCTAGGAAGCCTTTTTCTGATTGAGCTCTTGTCTATTCTGTGGATCTTGGTTTTGTATGTGAAATGATTGTCATCAGCAACCCAATGATGCTTTTCCTCCCAAGACTCAAGGAAACAGCCTTTCTTGGTGAACTAAAATAAGTTTGATATGAATCTTCAAACTGGAGTTTTGACAGGTATGTAAGAAAAACAGATCAGTGAGACCATTACATCCACTGTGCTGTAAGATAAGCATTTTCTTACATAAAACATCATTGCATTTTTATTTCTTGGTTTGACTTTAAAAATTAGCATGCAGCAAAGTGCCTAGCTGGCTGTGGTCAGTCCTCTTTCCCCAAAGGGCAAACATTTCACAGGTGGGCCTGAGTGCATTACCCGCATGGCTCTGCTCACTGGCCTGGAGACATTTTTGTTTTTGTTGTTTTTTTCTGCTTCCAAAGTTTCTCCCTGGGACTGAGAATGCAGGGCAATCTCTAACTCTCTAGAGATAATAGGCCTGCCAAGATGAGAAGGAGGTTCCAAGTCATCACCACCTCAGCCCTACTTGAACTTTGCCCCCATGTTTCATGAGACTGATCAGACAGTAAAGAGTCCGCCTGCAATGCAGGAGACCCAGGCTCATTCCCTGGTTGGGAAGATCCCCTGGAGAAGGGAATGGCTACTCACTTCAGTATTCTTGCCTAGAGAATCCCATGGACAGAGGAGCCTGGTGGGTTACAGTCTATGAGGTCACAAAGAGTCGGACATGACTGAGTGGCTAACACTTTCTTTTTTCATGAGACAGAAAATTATGTGCCCAACTTTCATGAAGAGGAGAAGGTCCACAAGAAAAAGGGAGAGAATTAAAACAAGCAAAAAGGAGATCCCAGGAAGCTGGTATGTGGGTTGCATAATAGACTGAATCCCACAGATGTCTCCTAAAGAAGGACCTCAACATCCCAGTTCCAGAAGAAATGGCCAGGGATGTCTCAAGACCCAGGCTGAGATAAAGCAGTAGGATGAGCACATTTGGGCATAGAAGGGACTGATCTAGAGGTGTGTGTGTGTGTGTGTGTGTGTGAATAAGTCAGGGGAGACAGATATTGTAAAAGTAATTATAAGAGATTGTGGTTAAGGAGGAGAATGTAGAATGCTATGTGAACATGAAACAGAGAAACCAAACTGGACAATAGGACATGATGAAGGTAGCAGCAAGTATATAAATTCTCGAAAGTGCTAATGACAATGGTTTCGAATGTGCATCCTATTTGCAGATGCCCAGGCTTACCATGCGGAAGGCATCTCCTGAACAACTTCTCTTTCATCTTGCCACAGATTCCTAGGGAGCTTGTTTTTGTTTGTTTTTCAGTAAATCTCTCTGATACAAGAGGCCAGATGGCTTGTCCTAAAAGTACTGTCTGGGTACCACAGAGGATCTGCCAACAATGAAAAGACCATGGGAAGAGTTCTATATCCCTGCTCTGTCAGACTTAGACATGCAGCTTAGTTTAGCCAATAAAAATGAACAGAAGTGATCCATACTCTACCAGGATAGAAGCCCTGAGAGCCATCTTGCGCTTTCCCACTGCCTTTCTTTTCCTTATGCTAAGAGATGAGCAATGTCCTGGCTAGGGGTGTTCCATCTGTATGGGTGAGGTAGATGTGCTGCCAGCTCACTGTGGACGTCACATGTGAACAAGAAATCAATATCAGTTAAGATAAGCCACTTATATTTAGAATCTCTTTCTTAGCACCGTCTAAGCTGACTGATAAAAGTTCTTCTATTGGGACACTGTGGAAAGCTCAGTTTGGAGAAAAGTTTTCTACTGCTGATCTAAGGACAGCTGATAATTCAGTACATAATGAATCATAATTTTCACCAAAGCAAAACCAACGATTTGGTGCTGAGCCCAAGGATGCTTACTATAATCTACATATAACAAGGTTTTATTTAAAATAACAAAGGAAAATGAAACTAAGCTGGTTGGCTTTACTGGGTTATGAGTGAGTGTCATAACAAAACATACAGTGTTATCTAACAACTAAGGAGAATGGTCTGGTCACAGAAGAAAAGCTAATGAACCCAGACAGCCTCTGAATTCTCAGTTGACCTCTAAGATACCCTCTCCTCCCTCACCCTGCTTAATAACCTGGCCTAATGTGTTTATCAAGTTGGAAATTTCAGTATAGCTTTTCATTAAGGGCACAGGACTGGAAAAGGTCAGTTTTCATTCCAATCCCAAAGAAAGGCAATGCCAAAGAATGCTCAAACTGCCGCACAATTGCACTCATCTCACATGCTAGTAAAGTAATGCTCAAAATTCTCCAAGCCAGGCTTCAGCAATATGTGAACCGTGAACTTCCTGATGTTCAAGCTGGTTTTAGAAAAGGCAGAGGAACCAGAGATCAAATTGCCAACATCCGCTGGACCACGGAAAAAGCAAGAGAGTTCCAGAAAAACATCTATTTCTGCTCTAATGACTATGCCAAACCTTTGACTCTGTGGATCCCAATAGACTGTGGAAAATTCTTCAAGAGATAGGAATACCAGACCACCTGATCTGCCTCTTGAGAAATCTGTATGCAGGTCAGGAAGCAACAGTTAGAACTGGACATGGAACAACAGACTGGTTCCAAATAGGAAAAGGAGTACGTCAAGGCTGTATATTGTCACTCTGATTATTTAATTTCTATGCAGAGTACATCATGAGCAACGCTGGACTGGAAGAAACACAAGCTGGAATCAAGATTGCCGGGAGAAATATCAATAACCTCAGATATGCAGATGACACCACCTTTATGGCAGAAAGTGAAGAAGAACTAAAAAGCCTCTTGATGAAAGTGAAAGTGGAGAGTGAAAAAGTTGGCTTAAAGCTCAACATTCAGAAAACGAAGATCATGGCATCTGGTCCCACCACTTCATGGGAAATAGATGGGGAAACAGTGGAAACAGTGTCACACTTTATTTTTCTGGGCTCCAAAATCACTGCAGATGGTGACTGCAGCCATGAAATTAAAAGACGCTTACTCCTTGGAAGGAAAGTTATGACCAACCTAGATAGCATATTCAAAAGCAGAGACATTACTTTGCCAACAAAGGTTTGTCTAGTCAAGGCTATGGTTTTTCCTGTGGTCATGTATGGATGTGAGAGTTGCACTGTGAAGAAGGATGAGCACTGAAGAATTGATGCTTTTGAACTGTGGTGTTGGAGAAGACTCTTGAGAGTCCCTTGGACTGCAAGGAGATCCAACCAGTCCATTCTGAAGGAGATCAGCCCTGGGATTTCTTTGGAAGGAATGATGCTAAAGCTGAAACTCCAGTACTTTGGCCACCTCATGCAAAGAGTTGACTCATTGGAAAAGACTCTGATGCTGGGAGGGATTGGGGGCAAGAGGAGAAGGGGACGACAGAGGATGAGATGGCTGGATGGCATCACTGACTCAATGGATGTGAGTCTGGTTGAACTCCAGGAGTTGGTGATGGACAGGGAGGCCTGGCGTGCTGCGATTCATGGGGTCACAAAGAGTCGGACACGACTGAGCGACTGAACTGAACTGATACAAAGGGATGGGATTTTAAAATATGGATGAAGCCAATGATTTTACCCCAGGCAAACTTCTAAGGACAGGCTTAATAATGTGAAATCCAAAACACTCTATGTTCAAGGACCTTTTTAAGGTGCTATTCCCACACGTGGATTCTCAGATGCTTAAGCCTACCACTCATGTCTAGTTTCCTCTTTTGCCTCTTTTTGAGTTATTATGAGAGTGTGGCTATGATGGACAGCCACCACAGAGTCAATTCATTTCACAGATCATTTGTTTGTGGACCTAGGAATGTGTTTGCAAGGCTCGGAAAGTGCAGGGAGACACACCGCCCTGACTCAGGAATTGAGGCCCTTGGAGCAGGCCTGAAAGTCTGACGTCTGAGGAGCCAAACACCTGCTGTAAGATAGAGGCCTGAAAACACACTCCTGGGGCTGCCTTTCCTGCCTCCAAGGAAGATAGTGTCCCCAGATGCCTGCGGGCTGAGAGTCACACATGGCTGGGAAGTGCTGGCTGGGAGGTCATTTTTCAGTGGCAATGACCCCTGAGGCCCTGCACCCAGGGAGGGCTCCCACAATCCAAGGGAAAGTCAAGGCAACCTCCACACAGCTGTTCCATCACGTTTCCTTTGCAGGAGAGAGCTGGTGAGCCTAGGTCTGTCTGCCATGTGCTAGGATCCTGCGGGGAGGACACCCTGGGAGCACATGTGGATCCCAGGCCTAGGGACCCATGATATGCTAGATGCTAGATGGAGGAACAGAAGTTGAGGCTTCATCGATCCCGGTTGAGCTCATACTCTATGGATAGTCAGAGCTACTGAGCCAAGTCACTCTTGTACAGGCTTCTACACTCTCCAACTGGAACTAATCTTCCCTGGTGGCTCAGTCAGTAAAGAATCTGCCTGCGATGCAGGAGACCTGGGTTTGATTCTTGGGTTGGGAAGATCCCCTGGAGAAGGACATGAGAGCCCACTCCAGTACTCTTGCTTGGAGAATTCCATGAACAAAGGAGCCTGGCAGCCTACAGTCCATGGGGTTGCAAGAGTCGGACACAACTTAGCAACTAAACCACCACCACCACAGGAACTAAAGCCCTGAGGACAAGCAAAGAGTCAGGTTCTAGATCCTGGTAAGCCAAACATTGAGCTTAGTGGAAGGTGGGGTCCAATGGCCCCAAGTCATGCTGGGGGATGGATAAAAACTGTCTAGCCTCTTTCCATAAACTGTGTTGCACTGCACAAGAATTCTGGAGTGGGTGATTTAGGGCTGCATAGACGAAAGCCTGGCCACATCTCCAGCCACCCACAGCTGAGTTAGCCATGGAGAAGAGGCTGGAGTCGAGGCTTCGAGTCTAAACACAGAGAAAAAGAAAGGATCACTTCTGATGGCATTAGCAGAGCCTCTGAAACCCTGGGGAAGCAGCAGCTGAAGAAAGGAAGGCAAGGCTGGATGTGTCTTCCTTAGTTGACCAGTAGCCAGCTGCTGAGGCTTTTTATAAGAATCCGTAGGTGCAGGCGAAGCTGTGTGGGTGGGCTTGCAGCACAGAGTGGGAGCAGAACTGAAGTGTCCCCATCTAGCACCGGCCAAAAGCCCGGATGACAAGTCTGCGAAACTGGACCAAGATTGGGGCCGGAAAAATGAGAGCATCCTGTTTGCTACTGGCCCCCTCTTAAAGATGAGTCAATATGGATGGAGGAGTGTCTTCTGTCTGACTGTTTGGGGAAAGGCTTTAAAGCTGCAGGGTGGATGGGAGCTGGGAGATGGAGGAAGCCCCCTTGCAAGCAGCACTTGGTACAGGCTGGAAACAGACCAGACAAGGCTTGCTTTCTAGGAGCATCAGGTAAGGGATATTGAGAATGTGCAAATGAGCCTGTGCACCAAATGGTTAAGCATCATAAGATGGAAATGCCCCCTTAACTTCCCTGGGGGACCCTCTTCTCTTCACAGATTATCATGGCTTCAGAGACCCTGAGATCCCTGGGAGAATTCACCTGATGCATAAGCCAGTGCAGCTGCCCTGTCTTTGGGTTTAGAAAAGGAGAACGTAGACTGAGCCCTAGTGTTTGTAGTGGGGTTGCCCGGCCCCACCTTAGCCCTGACTTGGTTCCCCTGGCAATCCACACAGTGGGCATGGAAGCAAGGTTTAAGGAGATCGGTGGAGGCCCTGGGACTGAGCTGAATGCTCTTCTTAGGTACACAGACTGTGGTCCTGGCAACACCAGCACTAGATTCCAAAAGGAACACATTTAAATGCACAAACAAGGTTGGCAATATGGCCATCAACATTTATTTTCATTTTACTTTCACAGTTTAGAGGGTTTTATTTATTCCAAAACTGGAGTGACTCATTTTAAATTAAAGTGTTGCATGCAATTAATTAATTGTCATTAGGAAGTTCATCCTTAATCTCTAGAATCAGCAGGACTCCTTCAAGGGAAGGCTTCTTAAGCACAGAATGAAATGGACTCTCTGACTTTCAAACCACTGGGATCACTTTGGAATTTAGTCCAGCTAAAGAGAGACTTCCTAATTATTATGGCTTCCAACAATGCTGTGTTCTTTAGGATTCTGACTCTAATCCTGTGAAAATAGCTATATAAATCAGCAAGTGAACTATACTCAGGCTTCTCCCTCCCCCACACTCACACCCACATCATCACCAGATCAAAGGATCAAAGTCAGCTTGCAAGTATAACTGGTATTTGCTGCACTAGAAAATTAGTTGTCAAAGAAATTTCGCTGAAGGGCCTAGATATTCACTAGATATTAACAGAGATGCCTCCTAAAAAATCTAATGCTGTTTGAAATCCTAGGTTTTGACAGAATTTAAAAGATTATGTAACTGTTGGGTGATACGCAGTGCTATAACCTGATACATCTAATGTAATTTACACTTAATTAACATAGAGGGTTATTTAAATATTGGAAATTGGAGTATGTCAGTATGACTTTGAATTGTTAATTTTTAGTGTATCAAAAAATAAGATTAGAAACTGACACTGCAGAAAGGGACTAGATAGCACAATGAATTAAGACAAGATTTCCTACATTCTTGAAGGGTTTTTTTTTTTTTTTTTTTTAAACCCAGTGATGCTGCAATTAACAAACCTAGGAGAACAGAGCTCCTTTTATGACAAGCTCAGCTGTGGGAAAGCAACCAACAAAACACCACTTCTGAGCAAAGGGAAGCAGTGTCAGGGAGTGTCATGTACTGACGCCTGTTCCCACTCTAGCTCCCCTCCTACTCACAAAGCCAGGAACCTTCCTGTCCTCTGAACTCCAAAAACAGGGCAGGGGCCAGTGGAGTCTGCAAAGAGTCTGATGCCTATGATGCACATTTGAGAGGCCTGAGTGGATGGGCTGTGGATTAGGCTTCCCTCTAGCAGAGATGTTTGTGGATAAAGGACCTGCTGAAATTATATGCAGAGTACATCATGAGAAACGCTGGGCTGTAGGAAGCACAAGCTGGAATCAAGATTGCCGGGAGAAATGTCAATAACCTCAAATATGCATATGACACTACTCTTACGGCAGAAAGTGAAGAAAAACTAAAGAGCCTCTTGATGAAAGTGTAAGAGGAGAGTGAAAAAGTTGGCTTAAAGCTCAACATTCAGAAAACTAAGATCATGGCATCCGGTCCCATCACTTCATGGCAAATAGATGGGGAAACAGTGGAAACAGTGCCCGACTTTATTTTTCTGGGCTCCAAAATCACTGCAGATGGTTATTGCAGCCATGAAATTAAAAGACACTTACTCCTTGGAAGGAAAGTTATGACCAACCTAGACAGCATATTCAAAAGCAGAGACATTACTTTGCCAACAAATGTCCATCTAGTC
Source organism: Bos grunniens (assembly GCF_055505025.1). NCBI lineage: Eukaryota > Metazoa > Chordata > Mammalia > Artiodactyla > Bovidae > Bos > Bos grunniens. The sequence goes on along the minus strand of NC_141194.1, from coordinate 115,738,424 downwards.
AAGGCTATGGTTTTTCCTGTGGTCATGTATGGATGTGAGAGTTGGACTATAAAGAAAGCTGAGCACCGAAGAATTGATGCTTTTGAACTGTGGTGTTGGAGAAGACTCTTGAGAGTCTCTGGGACTGCAAGGAGATCCAACCAGTCCATCCTAAAGGAGATCAGCCCTGGGTATTCATTGGAAGGACTGATGTTGAAGCTCAAACTCCAATACTTTGGCCACCTGATGCAAAGAGTTGACTCATTGGAAAAGACCCTGATGCTGGGAAAGGACAGGAGGAGAAGGGGACAACAGAGGATGAGATGGTTGGATGGCATCACCAACACAATGGACATGGGTTTGGGTGGACTCCGGGAGTTGGTAATGGACAGGGAAGACTGGCCTGCTGTGGTTCACTGGGTCACAAAGAGTCTGACACAACTGAGTGACTGAACTGAACTGAAATTGGAGAGACAGGCCAGGTGTCCAGAGGATTGGGAGACTGAAACTGATAGCAGAAGAAACAAGGGAAGTGTAAGTGGGAGAAGAGACAAATTGGAGGCTGTAAAATAGATATCTTCAGATAAGGAAAGGGCTGTGGTATGCAAAAAGACAATTTATCAAGGGAACAGCACTGAAACTTTGTGCTGTGTCCAGCCATCCATCCATCCATCATCTGTGCTGTGCTCAGTCGCTTCAGTTGTGTCCGACCCTTTGCAACTCCATGGACCAGAGCCTGCCAGTCTCCTCTGTCCATGCCTGGAGAATAGGCAAGAATACTGGAGTGGATAGTCGTGCCTTCTCCAGTGGAATCTTTCCAACCCAGGGATTGAACCCCCATCTGTTACATCTCCTGCATTGGCAGGTAGGTTGTCTGCCACTAGTACCACCTGGGAAGTCCCCATCTATCATGTGTGGGACAGTTCTTCTAGCCGACTATGGAAAGAGCTTTCTGATTTGTGATTGTTGGAAAGAGCTTTGTGATATGTGATTGCAAGCAACAGCCAGCAGGTAGGGAAATACTTGAGGCAAGAAAAGGACCCCAGAAATCACACTTCTGTCTCCATTATTCAGAATCCCCTCACACCTCTAGTCCAAGACCTGGTTTTCCTATTCAAGTAGAACAGAAACAATAATGAACAGATGAAATGGGTTAAGTTTTGATGTAACAGACTTGAAGACTTGGGAATCTTTTATCACGGGAAGCGCCCACTCTTCATTACTAGGGAGCATACAGCCAAGTTTCCATGTAGCCCCAATTTTTGTGAAGAAAATGCAGATCATTCCATATACTGTCTCTATCCTCAGTCCTGAAATCAACCTAACGTTCTGTTTCAAATAAATCCTATTTGTGTCATTTGCAGGTTTCACTGCTAAAACCTCAATGAGTGAATACAATTGTACTGGGAGAAAGAATCCTGGGAGGCCTGGATTCATGATTGTCCAAACTGCAAAAATAATAACTACTGATTCCCTCATACACACTAGGAACATTACCTTTTTCATCTCAGGTAATCCTATGACAACCATCAGCTTACACATTATCTCAGTTTTACAGGTGAGTAAATGGGTTCAGCAGGTTTAACCAACCTGTCCAGTCATGTGGATAATAAAGTATCATATTGACCCCCAAATGGCCTCCCTACGTCACCCCATCCTCACCCCATGGCCAGATTCATTACAGTGGCATTTCCCCAGATTATTTCAATAGAGCTGACAACAGATGTATGGGAAAAGGGTTCAATGCCAAATATTCACATTAGGGAACCTGGTTTAAGGAAACTTAACCACATTTCTCAGAGAAGGCAATGGCACCCCACTCCAGTACTCTTGCCTGGAAAATCCCATGGACGGAGGAGCCTGGTAGGCTGCAGTCCATGGGGTCGCTAAGAGTCGGACACAACTGAGCGACTTCACTTTCACTTTTCACTTTCATGCATTGGAGAAGGAAATGGCAACCCACTCCAGTGTTCTTGCCTGGAGAATCCCAGGGACGGGAAGCCTGGTGGGCTGCCATCTATGGGGTCACACAGAGTCGGACACGACTGAAGCGATGCAGCAGCAGCAGCAGCAACAACCACATTTCTTAACAGCAGCATTTCTCATTAGTAAACAAAAAGGCCTAGGCCTTATTTTTGTTGTTGCTCTTCTTTCTGCTGCTACTGCTGCTAAGTCACTTCAGTCGTGTCCGACTCTGTGCGACCCCATAGACGGAAGCCCACCAGGCTCCCCCATCCCTGGGATTCTCCAGGCAAGAACACTGGAGTGGATTGCCATTTCCTTCTCCAATGCATGAAAGTGAAAAGTGAAAGGGAAGTCACTCAGTCATGTCTGACTCTTAGCGACCCCATGGACTGCAGCCCACCAGGCTCCTCCACCCATGAGATTTTCCAGGCAAGAGTACTGGAGTGGGGTGACATTGTGAAGTCTCACCAAAGCCAGCGCAGGAAACAGGCCCTGGGAAAAAACCTCCAAGTGCTTCAAAATCTCCCTTGCAAGCAAGCGCTGCCCCAGCAGTCATGGTCAAGTCCTTCCACAGCCAAAGACCACAGAGGTGCCGTGCTTTTGTGCATCTTGGCTGTAGTCCAGCGTAGATGCTGCCTGCTCATATCTGTCGGGGGCAGAGATAGAGTTTACATCCACAAGATCGTGCTAGCAAATGCCCTGAAAGCTTCACTGCCTCTGGGCCAATCCGTGACCCCCTGAACAGTAGGGCAGCTGAGCCTGATGAGGAAGGCCACTGTCTCTCTTATTCCCAGGGCCTGTCATTTCCCCAGGGCTGGCAGAGCCCAGGGATTGGAGGGCAAAAAGCCCAGTCGTCGTCTAAAGGGGTGCTACTGAATGGGCCCTGTGTGCTGAGAGAGAGGAGGGGTAGCTCTCCTCACTGGTCCCTGGCCACCTGCCAGACCTGACGTAAGTACTGTATATGGTGAATCATTGTCAGTACCGGCATTGCCAGATGCTGGGCAATGCATATAAAAGAGCCTGGGCTTTCAGAAGTGGGTTTCCTTAACAGAGCTCTGCTCTCTCCTCTCCACTCTTGCTTCCAGCCTGGCCTCCTTCATCCCCCGCGCCACGCAGATGCTCAAGAGATCTTCCTGAAGCAGAGATCTCTCTCTATGTTTCCTCTGTGTAAAATACTTCTGTAGCTCAGGGAATGGATGCTCTGAGAGGTGAGTTAACTGGTCCAAGGCTCCGCAGCTCCCAGGTCCTGAAATAGAGCCTGGCCACAGATCTGGCTGATCCAAAGCTGATCCCATTACCAACCACAGCTTTGATCTATGACCCCCACTCTAGCTCCCACCCTCTTCTAGGGACCCCCATCTCACATGTGCACTCCTGCCGAAATCAGCTCACTCTCTCTCCACTCTCCCTCCCCATCCTTACTCCTCTATGTTACTCCCCCATTAGACTGAGAGCTTGTTGAGCCATGGAACGTATATTATTGAACTTCTTATCCCAGCCCATAGCCCAGGGCCTGGACAGAGTAAATGTGTCTTGAATGGATAATAGAAAATTTTCCCAGGGCCCCTGTTCTTAGTACTCCGTCAAAATCCATACATTGGCATTCAAGAGTGCTTCACTTTGACTAATCCAAAATACCAATTTCTAGCATTTGTGGTTCTTAAGACCCATGCCAATAGAGTCAAACTGATATTGAAACCAAAATTAAAAAAGCAAGATGGGGATTAGAAGGACTTAGTGGAGGTGCAATAAGGAATCCTCTGCCTGCCTCTGAGATAAGTCTGATACATTTTTCAGATAATAGCCCAGGTTCCACAGAAGAAGGATTTCCCACATAGTCCAGGTGAAATCTGTTTTTCCAAAGTTCGTGTTTTCTTCCCTCCTGTTTGTATCCTTAAAAATGGAATTTTCAGTTGTTCACCACTGAATTTGAAAGCAAGAACATTTTAAACATCCACCTTTTTCCTTGTTCTCTTTATTGTTTGATAACCAGCTCTCCTTTTACCTTAACTAATCAAATTATGTAAAAACACAAAGTAATCACCATAATAATGTAACAATAGACAGATACAACTAGTCCTCTGCAGACTCTGCTCCATACCTCCTTTGGAAGGGGTACATACTGACATTCTCAAGTTTATACAAGCAAGGCCATTTTGTTCAGCAGTGTAACCACAGATTCTCAATTAATATGCTTACTGTCAAATTTAAGTCCTTAATTTCAGGAAGGAAATATTTCCAGTATGAATTCCCTTTCATACAATAGCTGAATTGTTTGCTATTTTACACACTGGCCAATTCCAACTGAAAAGGGACTCAAACCAAAGTCCTAATGGTTCTGAGTCATTAGAGTGGGTGCAGTTTTCATGATTCATTATTGGTTTTGACTGGGAAGCATGTGCAGTTTTTACAATACAGGAGGGACATGGCTGGGGTCCTGAAGGGAACAGGTGGGATGTCATTGCTTTGTCCCATCTCATGATTCAGTGAACAGTCCTTCTATTCTGGAATTAGAACTTTGCCTGTCTTCTTCACAGCTACATTCCCAACTACATTCCCAGCATCCTACCCAGGGCTAAAGACACAGTAGGTTCTCAATAAAATGTGCTGAATGTATAAATGTTATTGGATGAAAGGGAACCTAGGAAGTGAGTAGCACTCAGAAAGCTAGTGTATGTAGATGTTAGGAGCTCAAACTCTGGAGCTCAACTTCCTAGAATCCAGTCTCAGCTCTGACCTTGACTAGCTGTGTGAGTTTGAGCCAGCCCCCTAACTCATCTGTACCACTGTTTCCTCATCTGTAACCTAATGATGCTAATCGTACTTACCTTAAAGAGCTGTTGTAAGCATAGAAAGTTTTAAAGCATAAAGAGCACTTAGAACAGTGCCTGAGTTGTCGTGAGGGCTCAGTAAGAACGTGCTGTTAGCATCACTTATTGCTAAGCAACTATGGATGCAGGGTGATGTGAGCATCCACCATGCAACAACGTCTGTGTGAGTGCACAGACTCTCCTATCTGCTGCTCCAGGAAATGTGTCTTGCTTATCTCTTTATCTACAGTGACTGACCAAGAGAAGGTTCTCAGTACATGATAACTCTCTGAATGGATGAAAGCTTATTCAGCAGCACAAGCTGACTGGCAGTCTTACAGATGCAGGCAGTGTCAAGGCAGTGTCACTGCTACTCTTTCCAGTTCAACAATCCCTCGAGACGCTGGCTTCAGACTTCCACTTGGAACCCTCTTGCTCTTTTCCAGTTCCCTTGGCAGGCTGTTGTATTTGGAGTATCCATCTGCCTAGCCCCTTCTCTCCGATGGTTCAGTGGGACTGTCTGCCTAGCTCTATCATGTCTCTTTCTTAAACAATACCTCCCTGGTTTCACAGACACAAGATAGCCCACCCTAGATTGCAGTGGTAACTGGTCCAAGCCTTGGTATGGTGCCCCTGGTCCCTGTTTTCCTTTGTAGCATGATTCAGACACGAGAAGCATTATTCCTAATAGTAAGATCAGGGGCTTTGAGGTCAAACCAGCCTAGATCATATCCCCACTCAACCACCTACTTGCTTTGAGACCACAAACATTTTTAACCGATCTGAAAAAGGAGGATAATTATAGTAACTATCTCATGACTGTATGTGATAGTGCATAGCCTTAAAAGATGAATAGAAGGAGGCCAGGGAACAGTGAAGTCATAGGAGGGTACCCTGTGCCATGTTAGCTTAAATGGATGGATACTCTGATCAGGGAGAGGGGGAAAGTTTCTAAACTCATTAATGGACAAACCCTTAAAATTAGCACCAGGAATAACTGGAATAATAAGGTTGATATATTTTTGTCTATAACCTAACTTCCATTCATTTGAGCAAGATTAGGAGAAGGAAATGGCAACCCACTCCAGTATTCTTGCCTGGAGAATCCCATGGATGGAGGAGCTTGGTGGGCTACAGTCCACGGGTCACAAAGAGTCAGACATGACTGAGCGACTTCACTTTCACTTCACTTTTCACAAGCACAAGATAAAATGATAATCAGAGGAGCTAGGCAAGTACAATTTCCACTAACTGCACAATCTGGTATGAACAAATTGAAGCAGTCTCAGAATTATAAGTTTTTAATTGGCCTAATTTGACCTGTCACATTCCACCTTTGTGTAATATTGCTACTACATGGAGCTTTCTCCCATGAATCATGGCACCCCAGAGAGCCATAGCTTCAGTGGGGTTTGATGGAAGTCCAATTACAGGGCATGTGAATCAAGTCTCCAGCAGCCAATTATCACCATTCCATTGGATGAAATTTCATTTTTCTGTTGGTTGTCTGGTCAGGTAATTGATGCTAAGCCTTTTGAGTCCTCTTACTGATTAATAATAAAACAACCAAGAATGTGATTTCTAGTGGGTTTTCACCTCTACATATTTCCCCTTTACACTAAAGGATTCAGTTAACACAAAGAAAGCAAAAGAAACAAAATTTTGTTTTAGGAACCTTTCAGGCACTTTTATGGTGAAAACAAAGACAGTGCTAATAACAACTATAATATATTTCCTACAATGATTATTCAACTTACTTTTACCTCTTTCTCATTCTAATACCTGAGTAATGGCAGTATTTGGACCCATTAGAAATCTGCCCAATTTGGGACTTCCTTGGTGGTCCAGTAGTTAGGACTGCACACTTCCACTGTAGAGGTCATGGGTTCCATCCCCAATTAGAGAACCAAGATCCTGCATGCTGTGCAGTGCAGTAAAAAAAAATTGTTTTAAAGTGTGCCCACTTCATACCCATTAGTACCCACATTACTGCAGCAGACTGAGTCATACTCCAACATCTCCAGCATTTTCTAACCTCTTGCTTTTAATAGAAAGTAAGTGAACATGAAGTGTTTTTCTTTAAAAAGCAGCTTCACATGGGTTTATTAAGATGAATTCAGATGTATTTGCTAATCTCCACTTACAGAGGTAAGCAATGAAAACTATGTCAACAAGGATTATTTTGAGTGCCTGGAAGGCATGGAACACACAAGGTCACTATTGTAATCAAGGAGAAAATAGAATATACGATCCATGGTCTGAGTGATGGAGTCAGAGATGGGTAGTGAAATGATCCTATCAGATGGGAGCTCAGCAAAGGGTGAACTAGGCTACTCAAGCCTACAGGGCTTTAAACGAGGTCCAAGATTCCTCTTGCTTAGGGTTTCCTTAGGTCAAGTTTGGTACAGATACAGAAATCTGAAAGTTTTTGACATTGTCATATACAGGAATTAAAAATTGCATTGCTTCTCCCAAGGGCAAGGTGGAAAGCAGGAGGTAATAGCCATAGTCAAGATAAGAAGGTCCACAAAGAATGATAATTGAGAAAATGTAATGACAACAAGATGTGGACAAGTGGCCTGAATTCCTATGTTAGACTCTTATTTATTCAGAAATGGAGTTTGGAGGGTGGTAGGTTTTTATCTGCTAATAGCATGGCTTTAGTGGACTAATCCAGTCAATTTCAAGGACGCTGGGTGGGATGGTGAGATTCTAAGTTGTTTTGAGGGCTGAGTCTTAAAATATGGAATCAGGAAAAAAAAAAAAAAGGGACTCAAAGCAATAAGAGATGGAAACATGGACATAGTGATAATAAGGGCCAACCAATAGCACCAAATCATACTTTTCTCACTTTCAGTTCAGTTCAGTTCAGTCACTCAGTCATGTCCGACTTTTTGCGACCCCATGAATTGCAGCACGCCAGGCTCCCTGTCCATCACCATCTCCTGGAGTTCACTCAAACTCATGTCCATCAAGTCAGTGATGCCATCCAGCCATCTCATCCTCTGTCTTCCCCTCTTCCTCCTGCCCCCAAATCCCTCCCAGCATCAGAGTCTTTTCCAATGAGTCAACTCTTAGCATGAGGTGGCCAAAGTACTGGAGTTTCAGCTTTAGCATCATTTCTTCCAAAGAACACCCAGGGCTGATCTCCTTTAGAATGGACTGGTTGGATCTCCTTGCAGTCCAAGGGACTCTCAAGAGTCTTCTCCAAATCACAGTTCAAAAGCATCAATTCTTCAGCGCTCAGCTTTCTTCACAGTCCAACTCTCACATCCATACATGACTACTGGAAAAACCATAGCCTTGACTAGACAGACCTTTGTTGGCAAAGTAATGTCTCTGCTTTTCAATATGCTATCTAGGTTGGTCATAACTTTTCTTCCAAGGAGTAGGCGTCTTTTAATTTCATGGCTGCAGTCACTATCTGCAGTGATTTTGGAGCCCAAAAAAGAGTTTTCTTTAAAGAAGTAACATGTATGTGTGTCTTAAAGACACAAACCAAAACTTGCCTGGCACAATAATACAATCAACAAAACGTGTTTCAATAAGGTAGAAAAGGAAACTGACGGCTTTTCCCATCAGGGTAAAGCAGAGAGGATGTTGAATTTTCCAATAGTCCATTAACTCTAACATTCACTCCATGGATGCTAACATGTTCAAGATACTTGATATTCAGGTTTAATTCCACTCTTTTATTCTGCTTACTTAATGGAAAACTTCTGTCTATGCACTTTAACAAGCGTAAATATTGGTCCTTCCTGCAATAATATTAGGTCCCTGGATCTGCTCTGTGTGTGTATTGTACATGCATGTCATGTGTGCAAGCCTGAATGTAGCTATTAAAACAGTTCAATGCGGAAAAATATTCACCACTGTGTAACATAATTAATCCATGGGCACACCTCAGTACCTGACTCTAGAGCTGCATATTAAAAATGCCAGCCAGAAAATTCAGGAGAATTCAAATACCATATATATAGAAAATCCCTTTGAAACTCACCCAAGGTAATTCAACTAAATGCTTGCCTTTTTGCCTTTAGTAAAAGCATTTATTTTTCAAGCACACATAATATGACAAGAAGAACAGAATGGTGAGAAAAATACAGGCTCTGAAGGTCTCCACATTCATATTTAGAGCCCAGCTCTGCTCCTTACTAAATAGCACTGGAAAGTTCTATGATCCCTCTGCATCAGCTTTTTTCCACGTAGATAATATGGATTGTAGTAATATCTGCCTCCTAGGGCTGATGTGACCATCTGATGTACATAAAGAGCCTAGGAATTGACACATATACACTATTGATACTGTGTATAAAGTAAGTAACTAATGAGAATCTTCTGTATAGCACAGGGAACTCTACTCAGTGCTCTGTGGTGACCTGAATGGGAAGGAAGTTCAAAAAGGTGGGGATATATGTATGTGTAAGGCTGATTGATTTTGCTGTACAGCAGAAACTAATGCAACATTGTAAAGCAACTATACTCCATAAAATTTAATCTAACAAAATATTAAAAATTTCTTTAATAATAAAAAAAAAAGAGCCTAGTGAAGTACCAACTAGTCCATCCTAAAGGAGATCAGTCCTGGGTGTTCATTGTAGGGACTGATGTTGAAGCTGAAACTCCAATACTTTGGCTACCTGGTGCAGAGAGCTGACATTGGAAAAGACCCTGATGCTGGGAAAGATTCAGGGCAGGAGGAGAAGGGGACAACAGAGCATGAGATGGTTGGATGCCATCACTGACACAATGGACATGGGTTTGGGTGGACTCCGGGAGTTGGTGATGGACAGGGAGGCCTGGTGTACTGTGGTTCATGGGGTCACAAAAGGTAGGACATGACTGAGCTACTGAACTGAACTGAAGTGCCAGGTATACACAAATCCTCAGCAAATGTTAGTTCTTATTCTCTGTCTGAAGATTGTAGACAAAGGTTTCTGAAATGACTCTTAAGGCTTGAAATCTGCCTAACTGCATGAGTGGATCACAGAATACGCCAACTGTCAGGAGGAAGTGGGCACCTGGTGCCCCCTCCATCTCTTTAATTCAGTGATGGCTCATGCTTGGTTTGCCCTGGCCTCAATCATGTTAACAGGAACTCCCTAGCAAGAAGCAGGTATTCAGTCCCCTTCTCTGTATCTTACTTTGGCCAATATTCCAAGAATCCTATTGCAAGACTTACCACTAAGTCTTTGTTCTATAGATGAAACACTATGAAGTCCAGTAACACAGCTTGCTAATTGGTGCTCTGATAAATTTTTATACTTGATTTTTACTAAATAAAAGATCACTTATTATTGATGCCCTCACCAAACCTTTTCATACAGGAAATGGCCTTATAATTAAGAGCTGGCAGAACATACGGCAGCGGGGGACACAAACAGCAGGTGGTACAGCTGTTCCACTATTAAATAACTCTTCAGTCAGTTCAGTTAGTTCAGTCAGTTAGGTCAGTTCAGTTGCTCAGTTGTGTCCAACTCTTTGCGACCCCATGAATTACAGCATGCCAGGCCTCCCTGTCCATCACCAACTCCCGGAGTTCATTCAAACTCACGTCCATCGAGTCGGTGATGCCATCCAGCCATCTCATCCTCTGTCGTCCCCTTCTCCTCCTGCCCCCAATACCTCCCAGCATCAGAGTCTTTTCAAATGAATCAACTCTTCACATAAGGTGGCCAAAGTACTGGAGTTTCAGCTTTAGTATCAGTTCTTCCAAAGAACACCCAGAACTGGTCTCCTTTAGTCAAGTAATACATGTGTCTGATCAACTTTTATTGTGTTGGTCACCTTCCTTTCCCCACAAAGAAGCCTCCATGAATTTATAATCATTATTAAATTGTTTTCATTCTCTTGATTAAATTGCATCAAAGTATTTATCTTTTTTCCTTTAGATTTTATCTTTCAACTTTAAAAATCTCTAAGTATGATCAGAAGGTAAGTATATTGATTTTTAGTAAATTTTGTCTTTGCTTTGATGGGGCTTCCCAGATGGCTCAGTGGTAAAGAATCTGCCTGACCATGCAGGAGACACAGGAGATGTGGGTTTAATCCCTGGGTCAGGAAGATTCCCTGGAGAAGGACATAGCAACCCACTCCAGTATTCTTTCCTGGAAAAATCCCATGGATAGATGTGTCTGATGGGCTATAGTCCATGGGGTCACAAAGAGTCGGACATGACTGAGTGACTTACCACACACATACATCTTTGTTTAGGCAAGGGCATTGAGTAATCATATAAACTGGAATGATGCCTTCCAAGTTCATATTATTTAATGCCACTTATCACTTCATGCCATGACCAAGAGTGGTAAATTTTATTCAGAGTAACCACAGCAAATGCAGCTGTAAATGTGCACTGAACAAAGCCTTGTATAATTGAGGACAGAAAATGCATATGAGTTCACATCACTATTACATTTTCACCTGTAGGAATTTGAATCACACAAAATTACCATAACAGTTTAGATTTAAATCAAATCCTAGCTGAAGACACAAAACTAGATCAGGTATGTTTTATGCAAGGAGATGGGGAGACACTGGGGGTATTTTCTCTCTTATCTCAGTGGTTTGCTGTTTTTACCTGACGTATATGTGTTTAACAGGTGTAACATGTTACACCTGCTGTTGACAGTTACGGTTGGGGCATCTGGCCTATCAGACATGTCACCATGTGCTTGTTCCCTGTGGAATATATGAGCAGTCATCTTGTCCTCTTCTCAAAAGGGAATGTAGAAAGTAAAGATGACACCTATCTTACACTGAGTCCCAAGGAAGGTAAAAAACCCTGGGTTGAGAGTCCTTTTATGGGGATGTGGTATTGTCAATTTCCAATTTGGTGCTCCTGTATTCAGAATGAAACAGAACACTGGAGGCAGTGTGGTGGCCTGAGTTCTAATATTGCTTCTGTCTCTAATAGTTATCCCTGGGCCAGGAATTTGATCTCTCAGAGTAGCTGTTATTCCAATTTGCCTGATAAAGGCACTAGATTGGGAATGACATTAAATCCACCCACCTCACCTGTAATGTTTCAGGAACACATGCTTCTCTTTATTTTTATATTTAAAGTTTTCTAAACCAAGTATTTTAAAGTGCATTTTAAGCTAAAACTTTTAAACATTAGCTGTCCAATAAAGATTAAGAAAGCAACATATGCAAAAGCAGTGGACCTAAATATTTATTTGAGACTATCCATCACTACTGAAGTAGCAAAAAATATGTAAAAATAAAATGATAGATATTAAGAAGACACTTTAAGAGAAACATTTCCTGGCTTCATGATGGTTGTTTTACTAGTATTCTTTACTTTTCTGTAAATTTATCATATAAATGTATCTCTGTATCTAAATTTTATTCATATTTAATATGAGTTGATGCAATATGCAAAACCATAATTTGTGACACTGAGAAATTCACACATCATAACTTTAACTTCAAATCTACTGTCAGACATTAATAATGAATTTCACAGCAGAGAATATTTGAGTCCCAATTTTGAATGTCAAGAGATAAAGGGCATGGTAATTTCCTTCTATTAGAATGTGTGTAACTCGGGAAGATATTCACATCCCTCTTGGAACCCAAGTGTTTTACAACTCAGAGAATGATAGTTTTGAAAATGGAACTTTTAAACCCAGAATGTCTAGCACCAATGCACACTGGGTGGAAGGATGTTTGGGGAGTTGCTGAAACCTCTCAAATGACCCATCTCTTCACCTGCTTTTTAATTCTGATAGTCACTTTTTATTTACTATTTACTATGCCATCATGATGGTGGGTGATTTGTATGTTTTCTCTCACTGACTCCTCATAACAGTGCCATAGGGTAAGTGTTGTCCCATTTTTTGGAAGTGACTGTGACTTGCCCAGGTTGACAGGAAGTGACAGAGATGGGTCACAAAATGGTATCTTTCTAATCCAGATGGGTGCTTTTCCATCTACAGAATGACCCTTTGGGAAAGAAGTCATAAATGATGGTGCTAATGCATGTGAACTGCAGTCTATCATCCACATAGGGTCTCTTCCTCAGCGCTATGCTTCCTACCCAGTCCTTTCCTCTGAAATTCCCAAAACACTATAAAAGGAAGCAATAGCTCCCTTTTGCAGGCAGAGGGATGATGTTGAGAAAGGTTACGTGACATTATCAAACATACAAAAATAAGTCATGATGTAGTCAGAGACCAAGTCAATAGTCAAGCTATTAGTGCTTGCCACAACACACAGGTGAGTTTTCAGGACACCTGGATGCTCTTTAAATCTCCTTCCAGAAAGTATCTTTGAGGCTATTGTTTCCTATATATCCTTTATAAGGAAGCAGATGTTGGAACATCTGCATGGAACATCAAGCCCCAAATTGCAAATTATTAAATGTAATTAAGTGTCCTTTGAAGTAACAGAGTCTGACACTTTCCAAAACTTGTATTGCTCTGACTCTCAGTCCCTTAACTCTGAAGAACTTTTCTGGAGTCTCTACCAAGGCCAGAGTCCATCTACAATTACCTTTCTTACATTCACACGACATCATCAGAGATGACTCCATTTTTCTCAAATGTATGCATCCTCTCAGCAAGCCAAGAAAAATGAAAGGCAGTTGTGCCTTTTAACCAGGAGAGAGTTGGGAAAAGTAACTAAAAATAAAGCAGGAAGAGTGTCATTGAAATATGTTCTGTCTCCATAGTTTGGTTATCATTAGGGATGTTCAGAAATATTTCAATTTTCTCCTACTGTCAGGCAAATGATAGGATTATACTTCCTTATCCCTTTTAAATTTATTATGAGCATGTGACTGGTTTTGGCCAATGAAATATGAGTAGAAGTCAGATGTGGTAGCAGTGATGTGTGTGTGTGTGTGTGTGTGTGTGTGTCTTCCAGGCAGAAGCTCTGAGAACCAGGGCATAATTTCCAATGTCTTCCTCCTCTTGTTGCAGTGATGTGGTTGGGCCTAGGGCCATGAGGAACAGAGCCCCCGGGTGAGCTTTGTTTCGCCTGTGGCATGAATGAGAAATAAACAGTTGATGGGTTAAACCACTAATATTTATCTGCTTTTAATCACAGCATAACCTAGTCTATCCTGACTAATTCATTTCTTCATTTATCGAAACATTTAAATCATTTACCTTAGAGAGTGATAAAGATGATTATTCTTCTAAGATGGAAGGAGGAGACAGATGAGGAGATGAACAGGCCTGGAGGTGGAGAGACCAGAGCCGTTGATGAGGCCTCTACATATTTTCTTAATGGCGTTGAGGACAGTACGTGGTTTGGCACCCATGGAGCAGAGGGCATATGGAAGAAGGGCAATACGAAAGGAGCTGGAGTCAGATCCTGGAAGCTGGTAGCACCAGGCTATGGCCTTCTGCTTTCATTTTGACATCAGCAGTGATCCCTGTCAGACACCTGAACAGAGGCTGCTGTGACCAGAACTGCAGGCTCAACACCATGCATCACATCTCCCACCTGAGCTATTTAGACAACAGATCCTTCAACTCAAGCTACAGATCCAATTGTCAAAAAAAAAAAAAAAAACACTCAGACATGAGACACACATATTCAGTGTTTCTTCAACTTGCCTGCCCACAAGGATCACCCAGTCTACCTAGTTTAAAAAAAAAAATGGATGGGATTCCCCCAGTGGTTCAGTGGTTAGCATTCCACATTTTAACTGCCAAGGGCTTGGATCAATCCCTGGTTAGGGAATTTAGATCCTAACACAAGCTGCACAACAGGCAGCCAAAAATAATAATAATAATAATAATAGAGATTTCTGGACCACCCTCAGGCTCCTCTGACTGATCATCTATACATTTAGCAAGCTCTCCAGGGGATTTTTCTGTTTCAGGAAAGTTTAGGAAGCACTAGTTTGGCAGAGAAGACAACAGTCCTGGTTGCACAAGAATTCAACATTTGCCTCTATGCATCCATTCTTTTATTTCAAAAGCAAAAGTATTCACTGAATATCCTGCATGCTGGGCACCATGCTAGAAACTAAAAATGCAAGAGGGAGCAGGATAAAACCCCTGCTCTCTCCAAGTTTCCATCCTGCTAAGAGAAAAGGAAAATAGGAATTATAGACAAAGCTCTTTACACTTCTATGGCATGTTGCTGAGTATTTTAGGATGCTATGCAGGAGCCTACTGGGGAGACCTGCCTTCCTCAGGGGTGCCTGAAGGCTTTCTCTGAGGATATAAAATTTAAGCTGGTATTTGAATGATGAAGAGACATGAGGTAGGGAAAGAAATGAAAAAGATCATTTAAGGCAAATGGAAGATCATTGGCATCCGCCTGGACAGAGAGAGTCCAGAAGAATTGTAGAAAATTCCACTGAGACTTGGCTACAGAAAAGGAGTTAAATGGTCAACATGAGCTATGGCCACAGTGGTGACACACTGATCTATGTCCAGTCTATGTGCCAACCAGATGGGATTTAGACCTTGGCCTGAGTCCCAGATGAAACTGCTGAACTTCCCCTGCCCAGTGACCTTTCCCATGAAACCTATATGCTTCAATACCAAGGGAACAATATTCTATTATGCTGTTCACATTGCTCATTTGAACATTTTAAGGCAGTGTCTCAGAGTGGGAAAGTGTGGGGAGTTTAGAGGCAGCGGACAAATTAAATCCAGCTCTATCACTCACTAACGATATGGTTTTAGGCAAGTCACTTAAATCTCTTTGAGCTTTAGTTTCTCTAACCGTAAAATGGGATTAAGAATTGTCTCTACCTCCTAAAAGGGTTTGAGGATTCGCTGAGATAAGGCATGCAGTGGAAAAGAACTAGGATTTGTGCAGACCTGTGTTTGAATGCCAGTTCTGCCACTTATCTCCTGGGCAACACAAGGACATGTTGATTTACCTTTCTGAGCCTTGATTTTGTCATCTGCCAAGTGGTGAAAAAAATACATACAGCAAAGAGACGCTGTGAGGAGTAGAGAGACTATGAATACTGCCTCATGCAGTGCCTGACAAGAAGGCTATACTCTAAAAATGGCTGCCATCATTCATCTTTTCTGAGTACCAATTCAGCATTCTGCTTCCAAGGAGTTCAGAATACAATTTGGAATACACTAGGCAACAGGCCAAAACTGAGAGCCATAATGTGCCTTTCCACTCTGGATTTCTCTTTGCCCAGGTATGACATGAGGGAGATATGCTTCTCCAACTATCTACAGTAAAAGAGCTTTTCATCCCAATACATCATTGACCACGTTGTTGTATGTGGCCACAATGACAAACTGCTTTAAAAGTCCATCAGTGCTGATTCTCATGCTCTGCATTTAGCACATTGTCAGCAGATGCCAGTCCAAGAGCCAGCCCCCGTCCAGGGCCACATAAGAGTACCACTGGCCTAAATGAGCTCTGCGGGCTCTTTTAGCTCAGACAGACTGATGCTGAATGGAACTAACAAAATAGCCTGTTCTATTGGAATCTGAGGCCCAGGAAGCTCAACAGTTTTGCTCCCAGGACTGTCCCAGTGTATCCTAATGTACTGGAGATTAGGCTGGTGAGGGCTGTGATATCCCCCTTCAGTTACTCACTTCATGGGCTCCTTCACTTCTGAATAGCCGTGCCTGCTACAGAGGACATTGCATACAATTCTGCAGTGAAATAGATGAAATTCAATGAAAAATCTCCCCAAATGTCATGAGATCCAGGCTATTTGATCCTACAGCTTGCCTACATGTTTTGGCTCCATGGAGCAAAAACAATTTGTTGGGAGAAGAGGGAAAAAGAAGTGAGAGAAAGGAGTGGGTTTGATGCTTTGAATGTACAGTAGACTTGCCTGAAAGCTTTGGAAAGAGGATGTGATGTGATGGAAGGGGCAGGGCCAGATATGCACCTGGAGGTGCAGGGGTGACCAGGAGCATATTAAGCCAGCAACTGGAAAGTGTGAGTGCAGCAAAAGCAGCCATCCCTGACTGGTGCACACATAAATGTGAGCAGGGATGTTTGTGCTTTGCCAACAAGGGCCCAGCTAGTCAAGGCTATGGTTTTTCCTGTGGTCATGTATGGATGTGAGAGTTGGACTGTGAAGAAGGCTGAGCACTGAAGAATTGATGCTTTTGAACTGTGGTGTTGGAGAAGACTCTTGAGAGTCCCTTGGACTGCAAGGAGATCCAATCAGTCCATTCTGAAGGAGATCAACCCTGGGATTTCTTTGGAAGGAATAATGCTACAGCTGAAACTCCAGTACTTTGGCCACCTCATGCGAAGAGTTGACTCATTGGAAAAGACTCTGATGCTGGGAGGGATTGGGGGCAGGAGGAGAAGGGGATGACAGAGGATGAGATGGCTGGATGGCATCACTGACTCGATGGACGTGAGTCTCAGTGAACTCCGGGAGTTGATGATGGACAGGGAGGCCTGGTGTGCTGGGATTCATGGGGTCGCAAAGAGTCGGACACGACTGAGCGACTCATCTGATCTGATCTGATATATGTGTGTGTGTGTGCGTGTGTGTGTGTGCCTGGTGTGTACTAACATATGCACAAGCATGCATATTAACTAAAAAAAATGTCTTAAGCTGGGAGTTCAGACTAAAGTTTTCTCATCCAGACTTTTCATTGGCAAGCTGTTGGTCTCCAGCCCTTAGGTTGTCAAAAGTGTGAAAGCTGGAGCCCATTGTATCCCCAGTGCCTAGAACCTGGAGGTGCATATTGAAGCACCTTGATAAATATCTGTTGAAACAATGAATCTGTGGAAAGCATTCAGCACAGTACCTGCACACAGTAAGCACTTGGTCAATGTCAGCTGCTATTGTGATATCATTATGTCTTGTGTGCAGTGAGAGCTAAACAAATCACAGTTGAACCTTGAATTCTAAATTAGCTGGTTGCCTATGCAGAGTGAATTTGTTTTTTCTTATTATGAGGACTTCTCTGCTAATTTTTATTCTTTTTAAACTTGATTAAGGTATAATTACTGAGAATGAGATGGTTGGATGGCATCACTAACTCAGTCGACATGAGTTTGAATGAACTGCAGGAGTTGGTGTTGAACAGGGAGGACTGGTGTGCTGCAGTCCATGGGGTCGCAAAGAGTCAAACACGACTGAGTGACTGAACAGAACTGAACTGAACTGAGGTATAATTTAGATAAAATATATTCCTTGAAGTGACTAGTTCAAAGTATTTTCACAAATATATACACCCAGGTAATCCCCATCACAATCAAGATATAGAATATTTCTGTTATCCCTAAAGTTTCCTTCTGTCCCTTTGGACTCAATTTCCCCTTCCTAGCCCCAGGCAACACTTACCTGCTTTCTGTCATTATAGGTTATTTTTTATTGTTTTCAAATTCCAGATAAAATTCATACACAAGCTTTTATGTCTAGCTTCTTTCATCTAGCACAATAGTTTTGCAGTCCATCAATGCTGTTACTGGTATCAGTACTTGAATGGATATACCACAATTTCTTTATACATCCCCTGGTTGGTATCATTTTGGATTTCCAGATTTGAATTATTACAGTAAAGCTACTGTAAATATTTCTGTATGAATCTTAGCTTAGGCATATGCCTTAATTTCTCTAGGGAAGAAATCTAGAAGTAAAATGACGACATACATTAAGTATATGCTTAACTTTATGAGAAACTGCCCAATATTTCTCCAAGATGATTGTAGATAATAAAATCAAATTACCCAGAATTTCTGTTTGGGGCCATGATGGAATGAATGACATCATACTTGCCTTTATACAGTAAACAACTCTATGAAACTATAATTTTCATATACTGGACATCAGGCAGCACTGAACTGAGTTCCCCTAGAAAAGGAAAACAAAGAAGTTTAGCCCCATAATCACTCTGCACTGGGAAGTCTTCGCCCTTGGATAAATATTTCTGGAATGTTAGCTGGCAGCATATACTAGTCATCATTACATCTAGCATAATGGCTTGCACACAGTAGGTGCTCAAAAAAATGATACTGGAATCTAATTCTAAATTATACAGTTTCTTACATTTATTTCAGTGCCTTAAAAACCTTTGCATTTTGAACAAATCTACATAAAAGTACCAATAAAAAACTGCAAAAACCTCCCCTATACCCTTTTCCCAGAAACTCCATTTGTCTCACCAATTGTCCCCATCTCTTTTCTAGGAAAGAAATCCAATCCAGGACCACAGGTTGCACCCTGTTGCTATAGCTTTCCTGTCCTCTTTACTCTGGAATCATTCTTCCAGATCCTTGATTTTCATGACCTTGACATTTTAAAAGATGACAGATGTCATTTCATAAAATGTCTTTCAGTATGAGTTTGTCTAAAGTTTCATCAAGATTAGATCCGAGTTCTGCAATTTTGACTGAAAAATCAGAAGAGTGATGTGATAATGACAATCTCATTCTGTCCTACGGGGTGGTACATGTTGATTTCTCAGCCTAAGGTGGTGTGACATTTGGTCACTTGATTAGTATGGTATCAGCCATGTTTTTCTGCTGTGCAATAATTATTTTCTTATTAATAAGGAATGTATGTTTTAGGGGGAGATATTCTGGAACTCGGAGAAGGCAATGGCACCCCACTCCAGTATTCTTTCCTGGAGAATCCCATGGACGGAGGAGCCTGGTAGGCTGCAGTCCATGAGGTCGCTAAGAGTCGGACATGACTGAGCGACTTCACTTTCACTTTTCACTTTCATGCACTGGAGAAGGAAATGGCAACCCACTCCAGTGTTCTTGTCTGGAGAATCTCAGGGACAGGGGAGCCTGGTGGGCTGCTGTCTGTGGGGTCGCACAGAGTCGGACACAACTAAAGCGACTTAGCAGCAGCAGCAGCATTCTGGAACTATGTAAAATCCCATTCCTCATCCCATCTGCATCCACTAGTTTTAGTGTCTGTTGTTGTTTCTTACTTGAATTAATTATTGCTATGAGGGCTGCCAAATGGTGATTTTCTAATTTGATCATTTCTTCTACATTCATTAGTTGATTTTCCATTGTAAAGAAGAGCTTCCTTTTTTCCTCCATTTAATGTATTTGTTTCCATCTGGATGGATCTATGAGTTGGTATTTTTAGTCAGTTATAATATACATATTATTATATATATTGATGTTAAAATTGTCCTGGATTTGAACACAGTGAACTTCTTTAGGCTGAACTTTCTGTTCTTTTGACATAGCCCCATCAATTGTTGAAAACTTTCTTATTTGGGGAACAATAATAGGTTCCAGAGTAATCTGGTTCTTTTCTTGCCCCAATCCTAGATGTAGTCATTTCTGAAAGGTGCTCTGGTTGCTTTTATTGGACAATGGGTGATATTCAAAAACCAGTATCTGAGCACTAAATGTGCTTATTGCTATCAGAGTATCACTGGTCCCAGGACTGCTCAGTAGGCATAGTTTGCAGGTATATGTGTGTAAATGTACATGAATATGCCTGTGGAGGTATATACACACATATACAAATATACACACTCATATATAGACATCTGTATCTATATCTAGTCCTACATTATATTTGTTGAATGCTGAGTTCACATCAATACTTCTAATCCTCACCCAACATCTCTGGGTTTAATTTAGCTGAAAACTTTTACATATTTGTAACTTCTGTCTTGAAAGGTTAAAAAAAAAAGAACCCAAAAAACAAAAAACCTGGCTCCTTTTGCCCTCAATATAGAAGTTAAATAAGCAGGGTGACAGTATACAGCCTTGAGGTACTCCTTTTCCTATTTGGAACCAGTCTGTTGTTCCATGTATTAGGGGAACAATATCTGAGTATAACATACTGGTTTGTCAAGTAGGTTCTGAGCCATTAGGCGAAACCAACTTGAAGATAGAGTTTGGGGTAAATGCATAGTACATTAACATAGCTTAAGACAAGCATTTCCATAAGAAAAATGCATTGGTGATCACTGACCTAGAGCCAGACATCCTGCAATGCAAAGTCAAGTGGGCCTTAGAAAGCATCACTACTAACAAAGCTAGTGGAGGTGATGGAATTCCAGTTGAACTATTCCAAATCCTGAAAGATGATGCTTTGAAAGTGCTGCACTCAATATGCCAGCAAATTGGGAAAACTCAGCAGTGGCCACAGGACTGGAAAAGGTCAGTTTTCATTCTAATCCCAAAGAAAGGCAATGCCAAAGAATGCTCAAACTACCGCACAATTGCACTCATCTCACACGCTAGTAAAGTAATGCTCAAAATTCTCCAAGCCAGGTTTCAGCAATATGTGAACCGTGAACTTCCTGATGTTCAAGCTGGTTTTAGAAAAGGCAGAGGAACCAGAGATCAAATTGCCAACATCCACTGGATCATAGAAAAAGCAAGAGAGTTCCAGAAAAAACATCTATTTCTGCTTTATTGACTATGCCAAAGCCTTTGACTGTATAGATCACAATAAACTGTGGAAAATTCTTCAAGAGATGGGAATACCAGACAACCTGATCTGCCTCTTGAGAAATTTGTATGCAGGTCAGGAAGCAACAGTTAGAACTGGACATGGAACAACAGACTGGTTCCAAATAGGAAAAGTAGTACATCAAGACTGTATATTGTCACCCTGTTTATTTAACTTCTATGCAGAGTACATCATGAGAAACGCTGGACTGGAAGAAACACAAGCTGGAATCAAGATTGCCGGGAGAAATATCAATAACCTCAGATATGCAGATGACAGCACCCTTATGGCAGAAAGTGAAGAGGAACTCAAAAGCCTCTTGATGAAAGTGAAAGTGGAGAGTGAAAAAGTTGGCTTAAAGCTCAACATTCAGAAAACAAAGATCATGGCATCCGGTCCCATCACTTCATGGGAAATAGATGGGGAAACAGTGGAAACAGTGTCAGACTTTATTTTTCTGGGCTCCAAAATCACTACAGATGGTGACTGCAGCCATGAAATTAAAAGACGCTTACTCCTTGGAAGGAAGGTTATGACCAACCTAGATAGCATATTCAAAAACAGAGACATTACTTTGCCAACAAAGGTTCATCTAGTCAAGGCTGTGGTTTTTCCTGTGGTCATGTATGGATGTGAGAGTTGGACTGTGCAGAAGGCTGAGTGCCGAAGAATTGATGCTTTTGAACTGTGGTGTTGGAGAAGACTCTTGAGAGTCCCTTGGACTGCAAGGAGATCCAACCAGTCCATTCTGAAGGAGATCAGCCCTGGGATTTCTTTGGAAGGAATGATGCTAAAGCTGAAACTCCAGTACTTTGGCCACCTCATGCAAAGAGTTGACTCATTGGAAAAGACTCTGATGCTGGGAGGGATTGGGGACAGGAGCAGAAGGGGACGACAGAGGATGAGATGGCTGGATGGCATCACTGACTCGATGGACGTGAGTCTGAGTGAACTCCGGGAGTTGGTGATGGACAGAGAGGCCTGGCGTGCTGTGATTCCTGGGGTCGCAAAGAGTCGGACACGACTGAGCGACTGATCTGATCTGATCTGATCTGAACTCAAGGTTTGAGAATAGTTAACTTCAGGGAAACCAGTTGTCATTATGGCAACACAGTATTTTAAGAGAAACCTCCTTTTAAATTTGTATAGAGAAGAAAAAAATATCTAGTTTGTTTCCTCCTGCCGCTTAAGAGAGATAAAAATGTCTGACACTTGCAGGCTATTTCCTCCATTTGGAGACTTCTGGCCTTCCTGCCTGTTACTCTCTCAAATCTGTGTGCAACAAATAGGAACTGAGATCAACTAATGGGTCTAGACTCCCAGTTCACACTCACTTCTAGATGTAAACTCATCAGACTATTTAAATCATTTTGATATTACCTCTCAAACAAAGTTCTGTCTCAGTCTCTGTGGGGTCTCTGGATCTTGGTGCACACAAGGTTTGTCTTAGCCCTCTGAGCATTTCTGATGGGTATGGGGTTTGATTCTAAACCCGATTTTGCCCCTCCTACTGTCTTCCTGGGGCTTCTCCTTTGTCCTTGGATATGGGATATCTTCTCACAGTCGCTCCAGTGCCATGCAGCCACTGCTCCATATTATTCTGGGCTCCAAAATCACTGCAGAAGGTGACTACAGCATGACTAACCTAGACAGCATATTAAAAAGCAGAGACATTACTTTGCTGACAAAGGTCTGTCTAGTCAAAGCTATGGTTTTTCCAGTAGCCATGTATGGATGTGAAGGTTGGACTATAAAGAAAGCTGAGCACCGAAGAATTGATGCTTTTGAACTGTGGCGTTGAAAACTCTTGAGAGTTCCTTGGACTGCAAGAAGATCCAACCAGTCCATCCTAAAGGAAGTCAGTCCTGAATATTCATTGGAAGGACTGATGCTGAAGCTGAAACTCCAATATTTTGGCCACCTGATGTGAAGAGCTGCTGACTCATTTGAAAAGACCCTGATGCTGGGAAAGACTGAAGGCGGGAGAAGGGTATGACAGAGGATGAGATGATTGGATGGCATCACCGACTCAATGAACATGAGTTTGAGTAAGTTCCGGGAGTTGGTGATGGACAGGGAGGCCTGGCATGCTGCACCATGTGGTCGCAAAGAGTCGGACAGGACTGAGCAATTGAACTGAACTGAATTGAACTGATATTACCACCAGGTATCCTGACTTCTAGTAATGGTTCTCTTAACTAATTATCTCTTCATTGGCCAAACATTTGCTGAGCTACTGCTATGTGCCACCCAATATTCTTAGTGTGGGGAAACAAATATAAACAAATCCAACAAAAGTCCCTATTCACCTGGAGCTTTCACTTCAGTGAGGGGGACAGACAAGAAGCAAACAAACTGAGAGTGGAGGATGGAAATAAGTGCTAGGGAGAGAAGTAAAGAAGGTGCCACTATGAAATGGCTGGTTGGAGAATTTAAATCCACTGATCACTGATGGTATTGCTCAGCATGTGTCACATAATGACATCTGAATGACAAGGTGGCCAATCACTTGAAAGCCATGGCAAGGAGCAAGCAGAAGGAACAGTGAGTGTAAAGGCTCTGAGGCAGTAGGAGCTTGACATGTTCTAGAAAAGGAAAAGAAACCCACAGGGCACAGGAGAAAGTGGTGTGAGGTGGCAGGGATGGAGTGGGAAGAGGTGAACACAAGAGCACCTGCAGAGGGAATGGAAACACAACACGTGGGTACCATTGCCATCATTTTGCTGAGGGCCTGAGGTAGCTACCAAGGCAGTGTTTCTTAAACTTTAGTTAGCATCCATCAGAATCCCCTGGAGGCCTTGTCAAAAAACAGATTGCTGTGTTCCAACTCCAGGGTTTCTGATTCAATAGGTCTGAGGGAATGTAGGAGAAGATGTGGATCCTTAGCAAGATCCTCAGTGAAGCCGATGCTGGCCCAAGCACCACACCTTGGGAACTACTGCTTCAGGGTCTTACATCTTGTGCCAGGGGAGACAATGGACACTTGTGGGCCACCAAAGACAAAGGGAAAACTTCATTAAAATGTATTGTGTGGCCCCTGGTATAAAGGATATTGAGTACTATTTTAGCCAATATTTGTGAGTACACTTTGATAAAAGACAGAGGTACTTTTCTTCATATGGATTTTTCTTAGCCACATCTCTATAAGAGAGTAGAAAATAACATTAAATCATCATGAAGGCATTTCTATGGGGATCTAAGATAATAGAGTCCAAGCACATTTCTTTTTCTGATTATCTAAGAATCTGCAGGACACATTTCTTAGAAAAATCAATATACCTTGAGGACTTGAGAGAAAACTTTCTTTTATGTTAAAATAGATAGGGATATCTAACGAATAGGAATACAAAATTTGCATACAATTTTATGAAAAAGTAGGAGACTTTTAAAACATTTCATGCTTGAATTGAGTTGCTCAGGCTCTCTTCTGCCATTAGGGGCATGGGAAAGAAGGTTGAAAGACATGATTCTAAGGCAAGCCTTCCTAGGCAGCGGCAATGGTGAATACATTTGTGTGGTTCAGTGGAAGTACCAGTTTTAGTTGTTGACCTGACTGTGAGCTAGGGTGAAATAGCAAGGTGAGTGCTAAATAAAAAGATGCAGCCTGAAGGACTTCTAGATCACTGCCATGGAGCAAAGCAGGGATGGACCAGAGTGGTAATGGTACTGATGATGGACAACCAGTGACTACTGCTACAGAGCAAGGGAGTGAGTAGCACCTTAGGGAAAGCAGAGGTCCTTTCACTGCAAACTCTATTTACTCACAAATGCACAGGGACTTTCCCAGTAGTCCAGTGGTTAAGACTTCGCCTCCCAATGCAGAAGTTGGGGTTTCAATCTCTGGTCAGCAGCTAAGATCCCACGTGCCATGTGGCAAAAAAAAAAAAAAAAAAAACAGAAACCAGAAACAATATTGTAACAAATTCAATAAAGATTTTAAAAATAGTCCACATCAAAAAACAAACAAATGCTCACACTTTGATGTTATAAACTCTGATAGATATGTACAATTGAATGTAAAAAATCCAAGGTTTTATTTTAATAAGGTAGATGTTCACTCCAAGGTTTTATTTTAATAAGGTAGATGTTCACTGAATTACCATGTGGTCTCATTTCATCTCATTTAGGGTCAAAAGCAAACTCTTCTCAATAGGCTACAAGTCCCTTTGGGACTCGCCCCCTCCCCTCATACCTCTTTGTCCACATTGTTACTGAAAACACTGTTTCTCAAAAATACCAAATGCATCCTCACCTCAGGTACTTCTGGGTTACATTACCCATGCCTGGAACTTTCCCTGAGATATTCTCATAGGTCTGTCTCACCTTTTTCTTAATGACACCTTCCTTGACCACCCTCTTTAAAATAGTAATCCCTCAGCCCTTTCTCGCCTTTATTTTTCTCCATGGCACTTCACTCCTTTGATGTAGTGAGTAATGTACTCATTTTGTTTGTCTCCCCATCTGGAATGCTCCAGAAGAGATTTGTCAGTTTTGTCTACTGATATAGCCCTGTCACCTAGGACAGTGCCTGGTGCTCAAAGATTGACTTATGATATGAGGAATTTCAGAAATTCAGGCTACTGAAGTCATTATTAAAAATATTTTATAAAGGAAAATAAAGTTCAGCTTCCTCAGGTGTTAGGTAAATAGGCTTCTTATAATGCTCCTAATATCTTATCTACTGTTTATAACATTTACTTGTTCAAAAGAGATTCTGATAATTATGCTAGTATTGTTGATGTATTGGGAATAGGAAATTGAAATGATGGAAAGATACTGTTACTCAACCAATAACAATTGCTAACTGTACCAGACAGAATGAACTAGATTATGGTACCATAATAGACAACTTTCAAGACTCAGTGGCTTCAATTAATAAACATTCATCTCTTCTTCAAGCTATATATCCAGTATATTTTGGCAGGGCTGAGGGGCTGGATCTTTGTTCCATGTAGTCACTCAGGAACCCTGGCTGATAGAGGACATCAATTCAGTTCAGTTCAGTTCAGTCGCTCAGTCGTGTCCGACTTTTTGTGACCCCATGAATCGCAGCACACCAGGCCTTCCTGTCCATCACCAACTCCTGGAGTTCACTCAGACTCAGGTCCATCGAGTCAGTGATGCCATCCAGCCATCTCATCCTCTGTCGTCCCCTTCTCCTGTCCCCAATCCCTCCCAGCATCAGAGTCTTTTCCAATGAGTCAACTCTTCACATGAGGTGGCCAAAGTACTGGAGTTTCAGCTTTAGCATCATTTCTTCCAAAGAAATCCTAGGGCTGATCTCCTTCAGAATGGACTGGTTAGATCTCCTTGCAGTCCAAGGGACTCTCAAGAGTCTTCTCCAACACTACAGTTTAAAAGCATCAATTCTTCAGTGCTCAGCTTTCTTTATAGTCTCACATCCATACAAGACTACTGGAAAAACCATAGCTTTGACTAGACGGACCTTTGCCAGCAAAGTAATGTCTCCACTTTTTAATATGCTAGGTTGGTCATAGCTTTTCTTTCAAGGAGCAAGCATCTTTTAATTTCATGGCTGTGGTCACCATTTTCAGTGATTTTGGAGCCCCCCAAAATAAACTCTGTCACTGTTTCCACTGTTTCCCCATCTATTTGCCATGAAGTGATTGGACTGGATGCCATGATCTTAATTTTCTGAATGGTGAATTTTAAGCCCACTTTTTCACGTTCCTCTTTCACTTTCATCAAGAGGCTCTTTCGTTCTCCTTCCCTTTCTGCAATAAGGGTGGTGTATCTGCATATCTGAGGTTACTGATATTTCTCCTGGCAATCTTGATTCCAGCTTGTGCTTCATCCATGTGTGCAGAATCACACTGTGACTCCAAAATGCTTCCACATAAGAGTCAATCACATAACTTCTGCTCACTTTTCATTGGCCAAAGAAAGTCATATGGTCATGGCTAAATTCAAGAGTCATGAAAGAACATAAAACTTGAAATCTCAGTGATACCAGTACACCCACAAAATGCATCATCTCATTCTCTGTGCCAATTTCTGTGCTGGGCATTAGGTATAGAAATGAGAGTGATCCCATCCCTAATCTTAAGGAACTCACAGGGGAGAAGACTATAAAGTACTAAGTACAACAAAGATAACTTCTGTTCCTGAGCTTCAGACTAGCAGCTATCAGGAGCTGCAATTAGAAGCCACAAACAGTAGAGGATAAGTCTACAGACTACAGTCAGGCTGCGATGATACAAATCCTGGCTCTGGGAGGTGTATGGCCATGTGTAAGTTCATCTCCATGTGCAGAGTCCTCATCTGTCAGAATCCTCATCTGTAAAATGGAGGCAAAACATGTAGCAATCTGGTTGAGAACTTGCATAGATTAAAGAAGATAATATATGTAATGTGGAGATCCTGCACACAGTGCGTTCCCAGTAAATCTTAGCTCTTATGCATCCTCTCCACTTCCATCAGATCAGATCAGATCAGATCAGTCGCTCAGTCGTGTCCGACTCTTTGATACCCCATGAATCACAGCACGCCAGGCCTCCCTGTCCATCACCAACTCCCGGAGTTCACCCAGACTCACGTCCATCGAATCAGTGATGCCATCCAGCCATCTCATCCTCTGTCGTCCCCTTCTCCTCCTGCCCCCAATCCCTCCCAGCATCAGAGTCTTTTCCAATGAGTCAACTCTTTGCATGAGGTGGCCAAAGTACTGGAGTTTCAGCTTTAGCATCATTCCTTCCAAAGAAATCCCAGGGCTGATCTCCTTCAGAATGGACTGGTTGGATCTCCTTGCAGTCCAAGGGACTCTCAAGAGTCTTCTCCAACACCACAGTTCAAAAGCATCAATTCTTCGGCACTCAGCCTTCTTCAACAGTCCAACTCTCACATCCATACATGACCGCAGGAAAAACCATAGCCTTGACTAGATGAACCTTTGTTGGCAAAGTAATGTCTCTGTTTTTGAATATGCTATCTAGGTTGGTCATAACCTTCCTTCCAAGGAGTAAGCGTCTTTTAATTTCATGGCTGCAGTCACCATCTGCAGTGATTTTGGAGCCCAGAAAAATAAAGTCTGACACTGTTTCCACTGTTTCCCCATCTGTTTTCCATGAAATGGTGGGACCAGATGCCTTGATCTTCGTTTTCTGAATGTTGAGCTTTAAGCCAACTTTTTCACTCTCCACTTTCACTTTCATCAAGAGGCTTTTGAGTTCCTCTTCACTTTCTGCCATAAGCGTGCTGTCATCTGCATATCTGAGGTTATTGATATTTCTCCTGGCAATCTTGATTCCAGCTTGTGTTTCTTCCAGTCCAGCGTTTCTCATGATGTACTCTGCACAGAAGTTAAATAAACAGGGTGACAATATACAGCCTTGATGAACTCCTTTTCCTATTTGGAACCAGTCTGTTGTTCCATGTCCAGTTCTAACTGTTGCTTCCTGACCTGCATACAAATTTCTCAAGAGGCAGGTGGTCTGGTATTCCCATCTCTTGAAGAATTTTCCACAGTTTATTGTGATCCACACAGTCAAAGGCTTTGGCATAGTCAATAAAGCAGAAATACATGTTTTTCTGGAACTCTCTTGCTTTTTCTATGATCCAGTGGATGTTGGCAATTTGATCTCTGGTTCCTCTGCCTTTTCTAAAACCAGCTTGAACATCAGGAAGTTCACGGTTCACATATTGCTGAAACCTGGCTTGGAGAATTTTGAGCATTACTTTACTAGCGTGTAAGAAAGTTCAACAACAGTACAAGTGGTATACAACAGTATATAATATACAGTAATGTATCCAATACGCCCTATATAATAGTACACACATCATTACTGTATACAATATCATTATATACAATATACATTTATATATACAATATGCAATAACATTCTCCAGACTGTTATTTCTCCACTTTTCTCTCCTTCAATCAATAGTGTCATGTGGTTTCTTCTCTTTGCAAAGCTTATCATATCACTTTGAAAAAACAAACTCCAAATTCAAAGTCCTCAAATATTTTCCCTGCCTACCATTCATTATACCTCATCCCCTGCCTTTCTTTCCTCGTCATACTTACATTTCAGTCACATAGATATAATGAAATTTCTTTATATATGGTTTTGTGCATGCATGCAGACTAAGTGGCTTCAGTCTTTTCCGAGTCTTTACAACCCTATAGCCAGTAGCCCGCCAGGCTCCTCTGTCCATGGGAATTTCCCAGGCAAGAATACTGGAGTGTGTTGCCATTCCCTCCTCCAGGGGATCTTCCGACCCAGGGAGAGAAGGAGAAACTTAACTCTTCAAAAAGAAATGAGAAGCGTAAGAAAAATCCTTTGAGTATTTCAAGCCCTTGTCCTTGAAATCTTTAAGACACCTTTGGAAACCTTTTACTACATTATTTTGTTTGCTTCAATTAGATAGAGAGTTAGCTTTATCACTGTTTCAGAAAAGTCTTCCCTAATTTTCCCAGGTAGCCTGGGGCACCGTTTCCTTCATTTCCCTGTAATATTGGGGGTTTTCTGTTCATGTATCTATCTTCCCTTCTGCCTGTAAGGTCCTTGAGAGCAAAGGTCGTGTGTTTTCATCTCTGCATCCTGTGTCGCCTGGTACAGAGAGGGCAGCCTAGAGGTGGGTGTGCCTATTACCTGAGACCTGAGCCAGGCTCCTGCAGAGGTATCTGAGCAAGGCTCTAAGGAATGAGGTGGAGTCGGCCAAGAAGGAATGAGGAAAACTCTTGTCCTATTTAAGGAAAGATGCTGGTTGCTTTTGCCCTTGGGCATGTCTCTTGAATTCCTTACTATAATAGGATCACTTGGCCCTTTGTGTCTGACATCCATGGATTCTGCAGTGAGGAAGAGGGACAGACACACATGTCCTGAAACAGCAGTCCTGTTTTACATGGTTTCACCAGTGGCTTGTGCCACTTGTGCTCCATCTCCACCGTTGGAGATGATATGGCAGGGAGAGGGGCTTGAATTAGCTATGCTCAGACCCTGCAAAGGATTTACAGGCAACCATGGAGCTTTGAGAGCACCCTCCTGAGCCCTATGTGTGCCATCAGGAGCCTTTTCATACTTATTGCCCTCTCCTGGGAGAGGGCAGCAGGTGTTCTCTAAATACCCTGGCAACTATAATCTAGCCCCTCAGGGGGTCTCTTCCTACTCCTCTTAATATTATTCTTTATGAACACATTTGATCTCTACTGTGGCCTCCCTCATCCTAGGTGATTCAAAGTAAATCAGGAGCCTCTGGCTCTATTTTCAATCAGCAGCTGTATCTGGCTGTTGTATCCTTGAATAAACAGGTGAGTTTAACCGATTTTACTAAACATACCTTTGCATTTCTGGTGATATCATGTGAATTTCTCAGCAGGTTTTGTGAACACGAGGGGAAAAATTCAGATACGACTTTGAATAGAAAAGGTCACAGTGTGATGGAAAATATTTAAGATACATTGGCACTGATACATGTTTTTGTGTTATATTCATAAAAATGTCATGTTTGTGAGAATCAAACAGTCACCTGGTTTACAAAATCAGAGACCAAGTGGGTTGATATCAGAAAAGAAAATGGTTCTACTGAAGGATTTACACATGCAAATATTTTGCCTTTTGCATCAAGAGATAGAATAACTAAGGTCAAGGCATTATGCTGATAATGTCACAGGCTACCCTCCATGGCACGGTTCAGTTCTGCTGGGCCCTTTCCATGTACTTATTCTTGTAAAATATTAAATCTCTTCTTGAGTTTTGTTGAAATTAACAACTAAGAATTTGATATTCTTGAACTAGGAAGTGTAAGGGATAGACCTCTCCTCATAGCAGATGGGGAGTTATTCATGTTTACTATGACCTTGACCATCACTGTGCCTATGCTGGCTAAATATCCAGTCCCTTTGTTTCAGGCTAGGTCTCTGTGGGAAGTAGAAGCAACATAGTTGTGGTCATTCTGATCACTATTAAGGTCAAACTGTTCCCCAGTTGTCCATTCCCCCCAGAGAACAAGTAATTTGCCAATCATTCTGTGATTTATTGTGGACTGATTCAAATTCAAACAGCCTCAGAAGGACATTGATGAAATAACACATATCCCTTCATCACAGGTAGACTCCAGTCTGCCTTCATTTATTTACCAGAAACCCATTCACTGAGTCACAGCCATTGGGCCACACATGTTACACAACAGGGTAGGCAAATATATAAGCAAGTAATTACAATTTGAGATCTTGAGAGCCTGAAGGAGAGGCCCCATAATCCTGACAGGAGAGGGCCTGGCTGAATATGCTCATTACAGCAGATACGCTCATTATAGCCCTGATAACCTAAGGCAACTACCACCTTGGCAAACTCCAGTGTTCCTTCCACACTCAACAGGCCTTTCTTCTGAAACTTTATGTATCAGGCACTATGCTAGGTGATGAACATTAAATAAGAAATTAGGCATAGTCTCTATCCAGATGGAACCTTTGGTCTGGAGAGATGATACACATATATGAACAACAGCAATAGAAGGCAGATTGAGAAAAATATTATATTAGAAGTAAATGCAGAGTGTTGTGGGAACTTAAAAGAAAGTGCCATAAATTTTGCCCAACAGGTGTTGGGGGAAGAAAATAGCAATTAACCTGAACCTGAAAAATGACAGGACTTTTGTTCGACTAAAAAAGAGGGAAGTGTACTCCAGGCAGAGAGGAGGCATGAGTCAAGTTCTAGGGCATTGTGGTCACTAGAATATTTGTGGGAAAGCAGTCAACTTGGAAGATGGATTGTCAGGGGCAATTACATGGGAAATAAAGGTTAGCTAGGCTAGGTTTAGATCATGAAGGTCTTTGAATGCCAAGATTTAAAAATTACCTTTTGCAAAGGGATCTGTGTTTTTGGAAGAGGTGTGAGAGGCAGGTGTGAGGTGGTGCGAGAATCGTTGAGTCTTCACCTTGTCACTGTTTAGCTGAAAGACTCAGAGCAAGTCGTGTAACCTCTATGAACTTGTTTCTGTCTGGATACTATTAACTCTTACCAGGCCTAGGCACAAAATGTGTTTGGCAGAATGAAAGGAATAGTATAGGTGAACCACTGGAAGCAATATACGAAATACAGAAACCACTCAGGACCTGCTCTCTGAATCATTGCTGCATGAATGTTACCTTGGGGAGATGTAAAGCTAGTTAGGATGTTCAACTGAAAAATGCTGAGACATGGACTGAAGCAGTGAGACTAGAAAGAAAAGAACACAAATCAGCAACCCTGACCTTGGAGGTGAACCAGAGGAGACACAGGGAAGGAGGAAGGGACCTAAAATGCCTGAGCTCTCTCACTTGGAGGGATGGAAATTGCCGGGGTCCAGCCCCGGCTGATCCAGGGTATTCAAAGGAGAGATGGCGTAGGCGAGGATCAGGAAACAATTGCTTAATTAAACATTAATTAAGGATATAAAGAGTAATAGAATGAGGATAGCTCAGTGAGGAAATTCAGTGGAGAAAAGAGGCTGAGTAGCTTGGTTTACGCGGGAGACCAATAAAACTTCAAGACAAGAAGTTTGCACCACTTAAGTAGGCCGCAGGCGTCCTTCCGTTCTCCCAAAGGAGAGGAGACACTGAGGCCTCCCCGGTCGGATCTTAGAAGCCCAGGCATAATTAGTAAGCATGGTGGGTTCCACGCTCCAGATGGAGACTCAGCCAGAGTGAGAGAGAGAGAGACATGGGGAGACCAAGTTTTGGTGAACAAGGCCCGCACTTTATTTTCCAAAGTAGTTTTTATACCTTAAGTTGTGCATAGAGGATAATGGGGGAAGGGGTAGAGTCATGCAAGG
Source organism: Bos grunniens (assembly GCF_055505025.1). NCBI lineage: Eukaryota > Metazoa > Chordata > Mammalia > Artiodactyla > Bovidae > Bos > Bos grunniens. The sequence continues at coordinate 115,705,556 of NC_141194.1, read as the reverse complement.
ACAGCAGTTCCTGATCCTAATCGAAGCCAGGCTTTCAAACTTATCATATGCAAAAGTTCAGGTGATTTACATCATCTTCTGGCCAGGAGGCCTATTAACATTTTAAGAAACTTATTTTTCTCTAAAGGTGATTATTCCAAAGTCAGGAGCCACCCTCCAAAAGCATTAGATAAAGTTGCATCCCTATAGGGCAAAGGTGTGGTGGGCTCAGTCAAGAAAAGAATTAACTCAAGGGTCCAAGGTTACAAACATTAAAGCTACTACTTACACAAATTATATTAATCAATACACTGCCAGGGACACAGCAGGTAAGGGATATGGAGACTTAGCAGCAAACATTGGCCCAACAAGTGAAAAACCCTTCACCAATACAATTTCTAATCAATCTTTTAACTGCTCAAAGGACTCTGTATTTAGACAGTTTAGAACATCTCATGCCTCTCACAGTTGGGAGGCTCTGAGCAATCACATGTGGCCAGAAAAACCTATTCAGGCAGGCTAGAGGATTTCCAAAGGAGTTTGTAGGTTGAAACACTGTCACAGCCAGGAATTATTAACTGGAGCTGTAAGCTAACTCTTTTTTCAGAGAGAGGTAGTGGGGGACAGCCCCCCGTAAAGTCAGAGGTGTAGGTGAAAGCACAAAGCAGAAAGTAGGCAGACTCTGGTTTTGGGGGTAGATGCTCGAGAATTTCCAGGGGAACTCCTGAGGCTCAATCCCACCTTTGCGTATGCCAAGCCTCCTTCCTCATAACCTTTGTAATGGATGGAGCTCCTCATGCTGGCTCCCGGCAGTGATAGAATTCCAGTTGAGCTATTCCAGATCCTGAAAGATGATGCTGTGGAAAGTGCTGCACTCAATACACAATATACACTCAATATGCAATATGCCGGCTCCCGGCAGGAAATGGTGCAAAAACCAAACCAGGGTGGAAAAGGCACCTGAGAAGGTATGGGATGTGTGTGTGTGTCTGTGTGTGTCTGCACTGGGGGACAAAGTCTCAAATGGCTATTCATGACATGATATTGTCAGAAATTATTTTTTCTCCTCAGCCAAGCCCTGTACCTAAGAAAGTAGAAACTGTTAGTTACTCAGTCGTGTCCAGCTTTTTGCAACTCCATGGTCTGTTCATGGACTTCTCTATGCAAGAATACTGGAGTGGGTTGCCATTCCATTCTCCAGGGGATCTTCCTAACCCAGGGATCAAACCAAGGTCTCTTGCTTTGCAGTCAGATTCTTTACCATCTGAGTTACCACAAGACATTATTATATGCTTGGCCACCTCCTGTTGATGTGCTCTCTTTGGCAATGTATAGTCAGAAGGCTATATTTTTTATTTCCCTGGTACAGTCTTCCTTATGCTTATCTTTACTTGCCTCTTTGTGCCTTTGGAAGTTAAGGTCTTGAGTGTCTGTATTTAAGTGTGGGACAAGGTAGCCACTTGGCTAGCTTTCAGTGTAGAATTGCTGCCGCTTCTGCTTGGATTAGGCCTGCCTTTAATCTAAGCAAAAAGGAATTCCCAAAGGTTGCACACAGTTTTTCATAGGTCATCCAACCTAGGGCTTGTTGGCTATATGTACAATAGCTAATATTTTTATGCATTACAGCCTGTACTTTATATATATATATATATCAGTTCAGTTCAGTTGCTCAGTCATGTCCGACTCTTTGTGGCCCCATGAATCGCAGCACACCAGGCCCCCCTCTCCATCACCAACTCCCAGACTTCACTCACACTCATGTCCACTGAGTCGGTGATGCCATCCAGCCATTTCATCCTCTGTCATCCCCTTCTCCTCCTGCCCCCAATCCCTCCCGGTGTCAGAGTCTTTCCAAGGAATCAAGTCTTAGCATGAGGTGGCCAAAGTATTGGAGTTTCAGCTTTAGCATCAGTCCTTCCAATGAACACCCAGGACTGATCTCCTTCAGAATGGACTGGTTGGATCTCCTTGCAGTCCAAGGGACTCTCAAGAGTCTTCTCCAACATCACAGTTCAAAAGCATCAATTCTTTGGCACTCAGCTTTCCTCTCAGTCCAACTCTCACATTCATACATGACCAATGGAAAAACCATAGCCTTGACTAGATGGACGTTTGTTGGCAAAGTAATGTCTCTGCTTTTTAATATGCTATCTAGGTTGGTCATAATTTTCCTTCCTATACATATCCATATAACATAAATTCATACATGAAAGTGAAAGTTGCTCAGTCATGTCCGACTCTTTGCGACCCCATGGACTGTAGTCTGCCAGGCTCCTCTGTCCATGGAATTCTTCAGGCCAGAATACTGGAGTGGGTAACCATTCCCTTTTCCAGTGGGTCTTTCCAACCCAGGAATCAAACCCAGGTATCCTACATTGCAGGCAGATTCTTTATCAACTGAGCCACCAGGGAAGCCCAAATACACACATATATAGTGTATACACATGCACACACACACACACACACACATATATATATATACACACATACACATATATAGTATATATTTACACATATATAGCATACACACATATAGTATTATATACGCATAATATATACATTATATATTATTATATATGTGTATAATATATATACTATATATATATTGGGTTAGCCAAAAAGTATAATATACCATCTGAGCCACCAGGGAAGCCCATAATATACATAGTATATTATATATATATATAGACAGAGTGTATAGATAGATGTAGTCTTTTCTATTTATAAACATATAAAATCTTTACAATATCCCTACAAAAAAGGTACTAGTGTAACCCTGACTGGACTGATTATGGGTATATAGAATTCCAGCTCTGGAGGAGAAAAAGAACCGAGCATACAAGAGGGGTCTGAAGAGTTAAGTGCAAGTTGCCACATGAGGTAGATACCGGGGGAAGATCTCACTAAGAAGGTGACATTTGAGTGAAGGAAGTGAGGGAGCTGCTCTATGCTATGGCAAGGCAGCACACTCCAGGAAATGGGAACACCAGGCACCAATATCGAAAGCAAGAGCTGCCAGGCTGCGGTGTCACAGGAGGGAGGGGAAGAGGAGAAGAAGGTGAAGTCAGAGAGGTAGTTGGGGGGACAAAGATTGAATGTAACCTGGCAGATGTGAAGACTTTAGCTTTCTTTTGGGTCAGATGGGTGCCACTAGAGGTTTTTGCAAACAAGACTGATATGACCTTATTCCCATGTGACTATTCATGTTGACAGGTTCATCTGGGCTGCTGTTTTCCAAATACACTGGGATGAGGGGGTAAGGGGAGAAGCTGAGGAGCCAAGCACGCCCAAGGTAGAGAAAGGTAAAACCAAATGTGCCAGTTACCAGCTCGTTGTCTCTTGGGTTCCGAATTGGTGTGGTTTCTGTCTTCTGATTAGACCTGAACTAATACACCTGGGTTCATTAAACTACATTAATTTGTTTGAAATAATACCCACCTCCCTCCACCACCTCCAGTCCTGAATATTTCATCCTCTGGGGAAGCTGTGAGAGTAACTGGTGTTTAGCCCAAGATTCAGCCATCACAGATTCCATCATTCCCCAATCACTTTCCTTCTGGAAATATAACCAACAGAGCTATAGCCATTGTTTAAAGAGTTCTCCAGCTAAAACTAAATTAATTCATGTTAATACATATTTAGATTAAGACATGATAGAGAAAATAATGTGGTGGTAATGAAAACTAGCTATAGAAAAATAAACTAAAATAATCATAAATGCTAATTCTGGCTAACAGCACACAGATTTCTTTACTGTGTCTCTTCTCCTCCTGAGAGAGAGGGATGAGGGGGAGAAGGGGACGACAGAGGATGAGATGGTTGGATGGCATCACCAACTCAATGGACATGAGTTTGAGTAAGCTCTGGGAGTTGGTGATGGACAGGGAAGCTTGGCATGCTGCAGTCCATGGAGTTGCAAAGAACTGGACATGACTGAGCGACTGAACTGACTGTCTCTTGCAAAACTTTTTCAGACATAAGATTGTAACTAAATATGAAAGTGAATGCTTGTGAGAATAACTAAGAGTAATTATGTGCTTCACAAACATGTAATTCAGAAAATAATAACAAAAAGGATGGAGAAATACTGTCGGCTTTGCTTTTGGAGGAAAATTCAAATGATGCTTCACTCAGAAATACTTATGTAATCAACACTTAAAGAGCTGCAAAATGTAGTACTCCTTCTAATTTCCAGCAGGTATTATAAGCTCATAAAATCATGTTAAGTGAGGAAAAAATTTGTTGCTATTACAGAGAAGCAAACTCCATGCTATTTTACCATAATAAGTTTTTTCCCCTTTCTGACATTCTAATGTCTATAATTTTAGTCACCAAGACCCTACATAAAGTTTTACTAGCAGAAAACTGAAATCTCTTATTATCTTTTCTATTTATATGGCATAGATTCACCAGATATCTGGGTCTCTGGCATCCTTGTTTTTAAAGGTGATATCACAAATACAAAGATACAACACCCTATTTAATTAGAGCTGATATTTGACCTTGGATTGAGGGAACAGAACAGCTGAATTAACTTACATAGAAATTGCTATTTTTAAATGAAGAAGGAGATTCCCACACAATAGAGGATAAGCCAAGCTTATTATGAAAATAATTTTCAAATACATGGTTAGAACTGATGAGCAGAAATGTCCATAGATTGCAACTTAAAAAAAGGAGAAAAACATTTGATCCATCATAGATGTGGCTGATTTCAGGTGTCTTTGAGGTGCTTACAGAAAAGCATAATGCAGAGCGGAGTGCCTGGCACACAGGTGAGGCACAACAGATCTCATCTTAAATATATGGTATCATAGGATGAATATGTTATGTGATAAATGTGTCAACTGGAATGAGATGGGAGTTAAGCAGCAGGGGCAACATCCTCTTTCTCAGACTTCTGTCATTCTGAGGACACGTACAGGCTACTTACCATATCCCTAAACCACCCATGTTATGGTTTACTTAAGACTGTCCTTTTAACTGACCCACATTTTCTGCTTCAGCTAACTGCTTCATCTTAGTTCATCAGTTCAGTCACTTGGTTGTGTCTGACTCTTTGTGACCCCATGGACTGCAGCACCCCATGCTTCCCTGTCCTTCATCAACTTCTGGAGCTTGCTCAAACTCATGTCTGTCAAGTCAGTGATGCCAACCAAACATCTCATCCTCTGTCGTCCCCTTCTCCTCCTGACTTCTCATCTTAGCTCATAATACCCATGAAATTAGAGTTGTTTTGTCCTAATTTTATTTTGACACACATGAAAATAAATGAATAACTTTAAAATTTTAAAGTTTCCTACTTGTACCACCATGGCTCACCAATTGTACGTGTTACTTCACCTTGAGAAATAGTGGTATAATGCAAAAAACACAGACTTCAGAATGATTCAGCACTCAGTTCTAATTCCACTTCTGCCACTTCCTAGCTCTGTAACCTCAGGAAAGTTACTTGACCCCCTAAGTTCCACCATATAGCCCTTTGAAAAGAAAATGCTTCTTTCCCTTTGGGACTACATGGCAGATGCTGGGACTACAAATGTAACATGAACCCTATCTTCATCAGGTTCACATTCTAGTTGGGGAATTTAACACAAAAAAGCATGTACATGCCACACTCTGTCATACGTAAACAGTATTTTGAACTTTTTACAGTTTAGGATTAGGAGTTAGAAGATTTTTTTTTTTTTTTTTTTTTGAGGATGAGCAGGAGAATAGTGTAAATAGGGTTATGAGGCCCCCATGCGGGTGCCTCACCTCAGCCGTTGAACTCACTTCACTGGCCATGAGTCTGTTCCAAGCTCCAAAGAAAGTAGTATCCACCAGGCCCCTCTGCAAGGGCGGGGTCCATGGCATCTCCTGCCCAGTCTGCCCCTGTGTGGAGCCCTGTTGTCTGGGAACTCGTCTCCCCAAAGGAGTTGAAATTTTTACAGTGAATTAAAGTTTGGTCATAATATGCCATATCTCTCTGTAGATATGATACTGAGAACTGGAACATTTTCCTTGGAGTTAGTTTATAATTGTGGTTCACATTTTTACTTTTTCAGGATTCAGGATTTGGACTGTTTCCCAAAACATTTTGAGACAGGTTAGAGGTTTAAAAATGCAAATCTGGACAATCAGGGGATTCAATGGAACAGGAACTATTTCAAGTCAGCAGAAAGAGAAAATTGTACCAGGCAGCTGAGTTGAGTCAATGCCTACACTTTGGCACTGAATTGCGTACTAAGATTTCTGGCAGTAAAGTCCAAAAAGGGAAATGTGGTGAATCTTTTCTTTAGTCATTGTCTGAAGAAAGAAAGCACACACATTAGTCTACAGAAACAAGCTTTGTTTATACAAAAAAAAAAAAAAAAAAAATGTCTGATGATATCCTGTTAGTTTCTGGGTACAAAGCACAGAGAAGCATAGTTGGGCAATATTTTCAACTGTAAATTAACAAAAGATACAGAAGCACTGTTTACAAAATAGGCCATTCTTGTCTAGACTCTTTGACGAGCCAAAGGAGGTAATGTTCCATCATAGCTGAAGGAAGGCTTCTCCACAGAGCAGAAAACACAGTCTGAGAGTCTAAGGTAGAAACAGAGATTTGGTGACACACTGTAGTCATAGACCTAACAGAATCCAGAAATGACTGAATTGCTCACCTATTACACTGTTTCATTCAAGTTTCATCTGTCTTACCTCAGCTTCACACACTCCATACTTACCTTATGAAAGCTTTATACTTGAGAGACCATATGTGCTAAATTGCATTGTTATAATATTTGTTGCCCTCAACCTTGCCTAAAACCTCACGACTGGATCATCCATCCCTGGGGGAGAATTATACTTCTCTACTCATGGACATCAGACTCAGGCATGTAACTCGGTTTGGCCAATGATCTGAAGTGTCATGTGCCACTTTCTGAGCAGAAACTCTCAGAGCCTTCATGTGGCATGTGGGTTTTCTCTTTCATTTTTCCCCTGCCCTGAGATTGATGGGTCTCAGAAACTGCCTGTTCCTTGTATTTCGTTCTCAGAATGAAGGGGATAGAGGGTAGAACTGCATTCAACCTATAAAGGACATGAAAGGTGACTGAGAAATAAACTTTCCTTGTTGAAAGATACTGAGATTTGGAAGCTTAATATTTATTACCATGGGATAACTTAGCAAGGCTTCTGAGGTGGTGCCAGTGGTAAAGAATCCGCCTGCCAATGCAGGAGATGCAGGTTCGATCCCTGATTTGGGAAGATTCCCTGGAGGAGGAAATGGCAACTCACTCAGGTATTCTTGCCTGGGAAATCCCATAGACAGAAAAGTCTGGTGGACTGCAGTCCATGGAGTAAAAAAGAGTCAGACATGACTGACCATGCACACCTGAACTTAGTAAAAGCTGACTGATATGCAAAATATATTGGAAAGAAAATTGCTTTGCTTTCATGAATTAACTCTGAATTGAGTTTGTGTTCTACCAGAATATTCTGTGCTATTTTATGCAGAACATACAACTTCTATCTTATAATTTTTAGTTCAGAGAGAGCCAACTGACTCCCTCAGTTCATAGAGCAAGTAATTTTAACAAGTATCTCTGATGAGCATGTCAGTAATGAATGTTGAGCTAGTTGCAAAATGCCCAGAGGGATAGATAGGGGGAGAAAATGACTACTAACACTGATTGGGCATCTTCCATGCACTAGATGCTTTACATATATTATTTCATTTATGGTTATGGCAACTCAGGTTCTGCTGCCATTCTACAAACGTAATTCAGAAGGGTTGGGTGAATTAGCCGCAATCAGAGAGCTACTAAATGAGATAGCTGGAGTTTGAGCTTTGATGTGACTGACTCCAAAGTCTTTACTTTCCATTATCCTCTTTCTATTACAGATTTTCCACTACATGAGACAGATGAATTGAGGACACAGACACAGAGGATCATTTCAAAGTCTTTGGAAGTCTAATGTTGCACTAAGTTTAAAGGGAAAGGGGTCAGGTTGTAAAGGATTGTTCAATATATTTGCACAAATATACCTGGGGTTTAATTCCAATATTAAGAATAATTTATTATTTTAATTGTAAAGGAAATAGAAAACTTGGAAAATATAAAGTCACAAGTGTATGTTTATCATCTCTTGAGGTCAAGAATTTATAAACTTAGAAGCAGTGGGGGAAATATCAAAAAAAGACATATTTGATTGCACAGATGTGAAACAAATGCTGTATCTGAAGTATCGGCTTTAAATTTTGAAAGATATATCTCTTTTGATATACTGAGTAGGATTCTATTAGTGAGCAGACTAATATATTATATATTGATATTAGTTAATTGTATGAATATTAATAAAATGCCTCTTTCACGTTTGGTTATTAACTAGAACCAGAGTCGGACACGACTGAAGCAACGCAGCAGCAGCAGCAGCAGCAGAAATTGGGAGTAGGGAACACAGTGGACATAGAAATAATGACTATTGGCCTAAGGTGGCATTGCTGACAGAACAAGTAGCATTAAGACTCAGCTATGTAGTCACTGAATGGGGACAAGGATGCAGGAATGTTTCTCATGGACCAAATGTGAGATGTGGGCAAGGTGATTGAGAGAGACACTTACCTGAAGTCTTTTTTTTTTTTTTTAATTCATTCATTTATTTTAATTGGAGGATACTAACTTTACAATATTGTGATGGTTTTTGCCATACATTAACCTAAATCAACCACAGGTATCCTTGCCCAAGCAGACTTCCCATCAAGGTAAAGTGACCCCAGTACAAGATAAGGATGCTGAATTCTCTGTTTAAAAGAGAAATAAGTATTGTTGATTTATTATTGCCATTTCAGGGATTTCAATGAACCCACCTATATGTATCTCCAAGGAAAAGAGTTAGAGTTGACCATTGATTAAGCCCAAAATGAGGCAGCTTTAAACATCTGATGAGGCTAGAGGCACCAACACCAGACACTTTGCTGCTGCTGCTGCTGCTAAGTCACTTCAGTTGTGTCCGACTCTGTGCGACCCCATAGACGGCAGCCCACCAGGCTCCCCCGTCCCTGGGATTCTCCATGCAAGAACACTGGAGTGGGTTGCCATTTCCTTCTCCAATGCATGAAAGTGAAAAGTGAAAGTGAAGTCGCACAGTCGTGTCCGACTCTTCACGACCCCATGGACTGCAGCCTACCAGGCTCCTCCGTCCACGGGATTTTCCAGGCAAGAGTACTGGAGTGGGGTGCCATTGCCTTCTCTGGCCAGACACCTTAAGTTCAGTCAAATAGACCTTTTCTGACCCAGACATCCCCTCCCACCTGTTTCCTATCCTGGAGATGTCAGAAACTGGAGGCATGTTTATGGAGGGGGGAGTAGATAATAGAGGAGATTTGTAAGGGAGAAGGATGCACATGAGGGATAGAATCCTTACCTTTGAAGTTCAAAGTTTTTTTATTACCCTAGATTTACATTTATTGTTGTTCAGTCACTCAGTCTTGTCTAACTCTTTTCAACCCCATGGACTGCAGCATGCCAGGCTTCCCTGTCCTTCACCATCTCCTGGGGCTTTCACAAACTCCTGTCCATTGAGTAGGTGATGCCATCCAACCTAGATTTACATAGTCATTACTAAAATGAAACTACTAGAAAGCCAACCAGAGGACTTTCTATCAACTAAGACTGAGCATATAAGCTATTAGGACTGTCCAAAATTTCTTATATGGGCTCCAAAAATATTCCACAAGATGGATTTAAAGGAATAATGGAGAAAAAGAAAAAAAATGTATCCCACTTTACAAGTACTCCCAATTCAATGTATTCAATTGCTTTCATCTTCTTCCATAATTTGAAAGGTAGACACCTACTTTTGTTGCTAGTACTCACTTGAGCATTCATTCATTTTTCATCACATGTATTGAGTACCTACTATGTGCCAGATTGTATTTAGGTATTGAGGAAATTATAGTATATTTTACAAGAGAGCAAATAACTGCTGCCCAAATGGAGCTTACTTTCTGGTCAGGAGAGAAAAACAAAAATGATTTAAAATATACATAAAAAATAAAATATCAAATAAATATAATTGTATTGAAGAAGATTAAAATAAGGGAATGGGATGATTAAGGGGGGCAGGGGGGGATGGATTGCTCTTCAAGTAACAGTTTCAAGGGTGATCTTACCAAGACCTGAGTGATCAGAAAGTGACAGCCGTGTACAATTTTTGGAGAAAAGTATTGTTGGCAGAGGGAAGAACTAAAAGTGAAAAAGCCCCAAGGAAAGGACTAGATTGGCTTTTCAAGAGACAGAAGAAGGCATGTGTGACTGGAGCATAGTGAGCTCAGAAGACCATTGGGAATTGACATTGGAGAGGAGCATATCCATGTCACGTAGGGGATTGTTTGTGAACCTGTGTAAACTATTTGGATTGTATCCCAAGTAGAATGTCAAGCCACTGGAGGATTTTAAGCATGGCAGGGACATGATAAGAATAACATGTTAAAAATAGCACTCTGGCGACTGTGGGTAAGGGAATGGGCACAGAGAGGTAAATTAGGAAGGCATTACAAAATCTAAGAAGATGATGGCAACTTAGACCAGAGAGGTGGTGAAAGAAATAGAAGAAAGTGAACATTTTCAGAAACTATTTTGGAAGCAGAGTTGAGAGGATGTGTTGATGGATTGAATTCAGGGAGCTGAGGAAATAGGAGAAATCAAGGATTAGTCTCAGGGTTTTTGGCTTAAGCTGTTAGATTAACAGTGGTACTGTTGCTGAGATCTACAGAGACTAGGAAGGAGGGTGGACTTAGAGGGAAATAAAAAGGTGTGTTTTTCAGGTTCTAGATTTGAGATGCTTATTTGGCATCTAGGCAGAGATACTATGTAGGAGTTGGATATGTCCTGATAAGTCAAAAGCTCAGTGGAGATGTCAGGCAGGCTACAAATTTGGGATTCTTGGAATATGCTTGCTTGCTACAATGGCACCCCACTCCAGTACTCTTGCCTGGAAAATCCCATGGGCGGAGGAGCCTGGTAGCCTGCAGTCCATGGGGTTGCGAAGAGTCGGACACGACTGAGCGACTTCACTTTCACATTTCACTTTCCTGCATTGGAGAAGGAAATGGCAACCCACTCCAGTGTTCTTGCCTGGAGAATCCCAGGGACAGGGGAGCCTGGTGGGCTGCCATCTATGGGGTTGCACAGAGTCAGACACGACTGAAGTGACTTAGCATTAGCAGCAAAATGAAATAACCTAGGAAGAGAGTAAAGAACAAACATGTGGTCCAGGATTAAAATCTGGGAGGACTCCACTTTCTAGAAGTCCAACAGAGGAGGAGGAGCCAGGAAAAGAGACTGAAAAGGATCAGCCAGCAAAATAGAAGGAAAAAAACAGAAGCATGTTGTGGAAGGGGAAAGAAGTTTTCACAAGTAGGGAAAGCAGTTAACTATGTGAAATGGTGCTGAGTAATGAACTAAGAGGAAGATAATGAAGTGACCACTGGATATGACAAGCAAGGTCAATATCAAGATAACACATTAGACTTCCATTTATGATTCTTATTAATATATTCTGTGATTGCAAGCTTTCAAAAATGTTATTGAAAAATGCAATCAGATTTATAGTATTTATCAGTTTCAGACTTTTCAATTTGCTGTTCTTTTTCAGTCTAAATAAATACTGGTATCTCCTGCTTTTCAAGGATTGGCTCTACACCACTTTACTTTTGCAAAGGGCTTCCCAGGTGGCTTAATGGTGAAGAATCCGCCTGCCAACAGGAGATGTGGCTTTGATCCCTGGATGAGGAAGATCCCCTGGAGAAAGAAATGGCAACTTGCTCTAGTATTCTTGTCTGGAGAATTCCACAGACAGAGAAGCCTAGTGGGCTACAGTCCATGGGGTTGCAGGACAGTCGGACATGACTTAGTGACTAAACAACAACTTTTGAGAAAGACCTATTTTAGTACCTGTTTTCACTAACTGAAAGAAATCAGATCAGATCAGATCAGATCAGTCACTTAGTCGTGTCCAACTCTTTACGCCCCCATGAATCGCAGCACACCAGGCCTCCCTGTCCATCATCAACTCCCGGAGTTCACTCAGACTCACGTCCATTGAGTCAGTGATGCCATCCAGCCATCTCATCCTCTGTCGTCCCTTCTCCTCCTGCCCCCAATCCCTCCCAGCATCAGAGTCTTTTCCAATGAGTCAACTCTTCGCATGAGGTGGCCAAAGTACTGGAGTTTCAGCTTCAGCATCATTCCCTCCAAAGAAATCCCAGGGCTGATCTCCTTCAGAATGGACTGGTTGGACCTCCTTGCAGTCCAAGGGACTCTCAAGAGTCTTCTCCAACACCACAGTTCAAAAGCATCAATTCTTCAGCTCTCAGCCTTCTTCACAGTCCAACTCTCACATCCATACATGACTACAGGAAAAACCATAGCCTTGACTAGACGAACCTTTGTTGGCAAAGTGATGTCTCTGTTTTTGAATATGCTTTCTAGGTTGGTCATAACCTTCCTTCCAAGGAGTAAGCGTCTTTTAATTTCATGGCTGCAGTCACCATCTGTAGTGATTTTGGAGCCCAGAAAAATAAAGTCTGACACTGTTTCCACTGTTTCCCCATCTATTTTCCATGAAGTGGTAGGACCAGATGCCATGATCTTCGTTTTCTGAATGTTGAGCTTTAAGCCAACTTTTTCACTCTCTACTTTCACTTTCATCAAGAGGCTTTTGAGTTCCTCTTCACTTTCTGCCATAAGGGTGCTGTCATCTGCATATCTGAGGTTATTGATATTTCTCCTGGCAATCTTGATTCCAGCTTGTGTTTCTTCCAGTCCAGCGTTTCTCATGATGTACTCTGCACAGAAGTTAAATAAGCAGGGTGACAATATACAGCCTTGATGTACTCCTTTTCCTATTTGGAACCAGTCTGTTGTTCCATGTCCAGTTCTAACTGTTGCTTCCTGACCTGCATACAAATTTCTCAAGAGGCAGATCAGGTGTTCTGGTATTCCCATCTCTTGAAGAATTTTCCACAGTTTATTGTGATCCACACAGTCAAAGGCTTTGGCATACAAAGAGGATTTTTGCTTTTTCGGGGGGGGGAAAAAAAGACAAAAACAAAAATAGTGTCAGTATTTGTTTTTAGTGAGCTGAGGGGTTATAGAGGCTGTGTGCACCCAGAGTACCCATAAGAATATCATGGCCAAGCTCCTCCTGGGAACCACACTCAGCATCCAGTTTCCATAACTTCAAACTGTGTCTGTGAGCATCTGTGCTTTGTCTACGTGAAGTAGTACATCTCATCTCCTTAGTAAGATATGTTCTAAGGTAATAGTTTTCTTGCTTATGGAAGATTTCATAGGTACACTTGCCTTTTGGAGAGCAGGGGAAACCTGTATTCATGTTCATACCCAAATTTGTATCCTTTTTTCCTAACTGGGTCCCCTAAATTGTAAAAGCTTCTGGCTACTCAAACAGTCAATCTGTACTTGTTGAGAATGGATAGATATATACATAGACAGAGAGATACCATTTCTTTCAAACATATTCAAAGAAGAATGACAATTTGATACCTTGGTCTAATTTATAATTCTTTTTTGTTTTTAATTTGGCCACACCACCTGGTTTGTGGGATCTTAGTTCGCCCACCAGGGATTGAACTGCACCCTCAGCAGTAAAAGCACTGAGTCTTAACCACTGGACCACCAGGGTATTCCCTAATTTATAATCCTTAACTCACACCCTTTGTCCCCCCAACTCTGTAGATGGTGATCTACTGTCTTCTTCAATTTAGTATTTTGGAGATTAAGGGTAGTCTGATCTTTTTCCTTTGTGCAGAACTATTATTAGGTTAATATGTTTGTTTTTTTTTTTTTTCTTTTGGTGAGCAGTAAAGACTTGACAACCAGGATTCTTTGACTAAATTGATTTTTGTGATTTGAATCTATTTTTATTTATATTTTATAGAACCCAGTGAATGCTCCCACTTTCTACATTTAATGCCTTTCTTGAGATCAGAAAGATTTCCCCATGCAGTTTTCGTCAATATTCCTTCTGTTTCGTGTGTTCTCCCCTATCTTCTAGCTGTCTTTATTTGTAGCTCCTATTTATAGGATCTCTCCGCCATATTTACTATCACCACTTTCATTATTTTCATCTCTTTTTCTCTGTGTTCTGGGAGTTTCTCAAATTTATCTTTTTATTTACGAATTCAATTTTCTGAGGTGTCAATTCAATGAGATACTCACTACTTGCACACAGTTTCTTCACTATATTATTTATTCATCTCTGAATAGTCTTTCTTTTATTTACATTTATAAAATATCAAGTGAGATGTGATAGGAACTTCAATTAAAAAAGACAGGACAGTGATGCTGGCCCTATGCATTATATCTGTTCTTATCCCAAACTCCCCAAAGAGAAAGGTCTTAAAAGTTGTCTGTGAAATCCATTTCAGTGTTAAGAATATATCAAGAAAGCACTGGAGGGGGTTACATTGTGGGGGAGTTGAGGATAGGTTTCTGACTAATGTTTCATTATAACTCTAGAACTTAAGAGAGACCCTGAGGCTCTGGCAGGTCATAACACTCCATTGTTCATCTGTGGAGCCAGGGAAATATTGAAAAATGAGGAAGTCCACAAAGCAGAGAACTGAAAACCTTACTCTACACATGATTACCTTAATTAATTTACCTCAGCATTGCTTGGGGATGCAAGAAGGTGGAGGGCACCAGACCTACCCACCCAGTGAAACAAGAAGCAAGCGTGCCCATGGACATCAACAAATTGCCCATCCAGAATCTCTGGACAGGCTCACTGGCAAGGGGTTTTGTCTGCTGAAACCAATCTGTAAAGAATTATGGAAGAGGTGCCTACTTCCTTAAATGTGCAGACATCAACACAAGGCAACAAGGACAATAAATAATCAAGGAAACATGACACCATGAAAGGAAACTAATAAACCTCCAATTAATGACCCTAAAGAAATGGAGATCTGTGAACTATCTGACATTCAGAATAACCTTCTTAAAGAAATTCAATTAGGGTACTCTTTCTGCCCCCTTCTGATGCCTATGTCAGAAGCTTTCTCTATCTCCTTTATACTTTAATAAACCTTTATTACACAAAAGCTCTGAGCGATCAAGCCTCGTCTCTGGCCCTGGATTGAATTCTTCTCCTCCGGGGGCCAAGAATCCCGGTGTATTCGCGTGATTCAACAACAACCTTTCATCTTGGGGGCTCGTCCAGGATCCTTCAGGACAAGGTAAGGATGCTTGGAGCTTTAGTTCTTTGTTCTCTTAGCGAACACGTTTTCTGCTGTGCTTTACTAACTCTACCGTGTGCTTGTGAGAATGAATGGCATGCCCTGCGAGAAGCAAGTAAGGAGCCCTGCTCTGCAGTTCCACGGTGATCTCATAGGGCTTATGGCAGAAACCTGTCGGGGTGTTATACCGACCTGCCAATGCCAAGAGGCACCCAATGTCTCCTTTGGGAACCGACCAGAAATGGGCAAAGCGTGTGGACCGAACTCTCCTTTCTCGGTCAAACTTTTCGGTCTCTTTGACCATTTCATAACTCCTTGGGAATTAGAAGTACTAACCTAATCTATTGGATCATAGACTTTCAAGGGACTTGTGATCTATACTGTTACTGTGTACTGTGGCTTAGGTCCCAAACTTGGATTGGTAGCCAATAAAGCGCCTAGCCTCGCTAGGAATCGAAAGTTCGGAAGCTAGATGGAGCTCTAGCTCCCAGAACATCTCTGAGGTTAAAGGTTACTCAGATTGGTACTGCGATGGGTTTTTTTTCTTTGGTAACGCCGGCTCTTAGTGGATCAGAGGAGGCTATTATACTGGTGTGGTGATGCTTGGAAAGAACATCTCAGTTTTATGTTCGCGTCGGTCTTATTGTAGTCAGGAAATACTCAGCGTTGTGCACAGGCACTCAGGTGACGAATGTTTCCCCTAGTAGTCTTAGCTTGGGAGGCATTCCGGAAGGTTACTCTGATTTACTCTGGGTGACATCAGAGGCAAGCAAGGTTAAAGGTGAAGAGCTGGACGTCAAGTAGGGATGCTATCAAGTCTACCCCTGGTACATCCCCACCCCATCTCGGTGGTAGAACCGGGAGGGACGAGTACTGCGCCTGCGTCAGTAAGGGACAGACTAAGTCCAACCAGGAAGAAAAAGCTTTTGGTGTAACGTCTGTCTACACCCCCATCTAGAGCAGGGAGGGACGCCTCCAGTAGAAAAATGGCCTTGGTCGCTTTTTTTCTCTCTTACAGATGGGAGCTAACAATTCCAGCCTCACTCCTTTGAACTGTATCCTGAAAAACTGGGATAGATTTGATCCCCAGGGCTTAAAGAAGACACACCTGGTCTTTCTTCCTATGTGATACTGCATGGCCGCGGTATCCATTGGAGGACGGCGAATGGTGGCCAGTTGGAGGGTCTCTTAAGTATAATACTGTTCTACAATTAGACCGGTTCGGTAAGGAACAAGGGAAATGGGTAGAAGTAGCATATGTGTTGCCCTTTTTCTGTCTGCGAAATATGCCAGACTTATGTCCTAAGGGTATAGATTTGGGCGTGAAACCTTCAGCTCCCTCCTGTCCTCTTACTTTGCCCCCATACCTGGGACTCCAAACTGGGATTCAAACTGCCCACGTGGAGGTCCAAACAACTCCTATCTCAGTACGACCTCAGACTACTCTGGTTTCAGTAGAAACTCAGACCATCGAAGTAAGAGATGAGATGGAGGACAGGAGACAAAGAGAAGAGGAAAAACAGGTTTCTCCAATCTATCCCTGGGATCATATGCGCAGAGCAGCCAGAGAGACTGAGGAACAGCCACACAAGCTGTTGCGTCTTTATGAAACACCCACCAGGAGATATAATCAGTCTGTGAGAGTTAATAAGCCTTTCTCTTATCAAGAAATACAAAGAATCAAGGAGGATCTTGGAGACTATTTAGAGGACCCAGAAAAATATATTAGAGCCTTTAAAGGTGTTACTCTGCTTTATGACCTCACTTGGAAGGATGTGATGTATATCTTGGGACAAACGCTGACTCCCGAGTCAAAGACTAGAGTTTTGGGAAAAGCGGTTGCTTATGGAGATGAATGGCTTGGTAATGCATCAGTAGGGAAGAGGGAGAACGAAATAGCAGCCCTCCCCACTGGCAATCAGGCGGTCCCAACTATAGAACCAGACTGGGACCACAACACAGCTAAAGGAAGATGGGATCAGAGTCATTTTGTTAGATGTATTCTTGAAGGACTTAGGCGCGTTCTAAGCCTTTAAACTATGGCAAATTGGCAGACATAGAACAGGAGGAGAAGGAAGCTCCTGGTAAATTCCTAGATAGACTGAGAGAAGGCCTTCGCAGATTCACTGAGATTGATCCCGAAAGTGAAGAGGGAAAAGTGATCTTAAAGGATAGATCTCTCACTCAGTCGGCTCCAGATATCCACAGTAAGCTATTAAAACAGGCGTATGGACCAAATCAGTCTTTAGATACTCTGTTACAACTGGCTCAGATAGTCTATTATGGTAGGGAATATGAGGAAAAGAAAGAAAGGCAAAAAAAGACAAAGGAAAAGGCGGAAGCCTTCGCCATGGCTGTGAAAAACGTTCTTAAACAGCCTGAGAAAAATGCCCAGAGGGGCCCAGGTGAAAAGGGATGGGCTTGCTATTACTGTGGAAAGGAGGGGCACCTCAAGCGGGATTGCCCTCAGGCATCTAAGCCGCCCCCGGCTCCATGTCCGGTCTGCAAAGGACCACACTGGAAGAGAGACCGCCCCCAGAGGCGTAGGTCTCCGGGTCGGACTCTCAAGACAATCAGGACTGAAGGTGCCCGGGGGTCCCCACACAAGCTCCTGTCCTAATTACACCTGAGGAACCCCGGGTATTAATAATTGTGGGGGGCCAATCCGTCGATTTCCTTTTAGATACTGGGGCAACTTATTCTGTGCTTACTGAAGCCCCTGGCCCACTTTCTTCCTGATCCGCTTCCGTAATGGGACTGTCTGGATGAGCCAAAAGGTATTATTTCAGTTATTCTTTATCTTGCAACTGGGATTCTGTGCTGTTTTCACACGAGTTTCTGATCGTGCCAGAATCTCCCTCACCCCTTTTGGGAAGGGATATACTGAGCAAGGTCCATGCCTCTGTTTTCGTGAATATGGAGCCCTTCCTTTCTCTCCCTTTAGTTGAACAAAATGTAAATCCTAGAGTATGGGCTGATGGAAAATCTGTGGGTCGAGCACAAAATGCTATTCCTGTAGTTGTTAAGCTCAAAGACCCACACGTATTTCCACATAAGAAGCAGTATCCACTGAAACCTGAAGTTAAGGAAGGGTTAAAACCCATCATCAAAAATTTAAAGGAGCAGGGACTATTAATTCCCTGTAACAGTCCTTGCAATACTCCTATTTGGGGTATAAAGAAATCGAATGGTAAATGGAGACTAGTTCAAGATTTACGAATAATAAATGAGGCTGTAGTTCCTTTACACCCCGTGGTGCCTAATCCTTATACTCTATTGTCTGAAATTCCTGAATGGGCCAAATATTTCTCAGTAATTGATTTAAAGGATGCCTTCTATTCAGTGCTTTTGGTGGAAGAAAGTCAATTTCTATTTGCCTTTGAAGACCCTACGCAGCCAGCTTCTCAGTTAACCTGGACAGTTTTGCCCCAGGGATTTTGTGACATTCCTCACTTATTCGGACAAAGTTTGTCACGGGATCTACAAAACTTTAACAGCTCTGAAGCAGTGGTGTTACAATATGTAGATGATATTTTGCTCTGTGCTGAGACAGAGGAAGCTTGTTCGCGAGCCTCAGAAGATTTCTTAAACTTTCTGGCAGGCTGTGGTTACAAGGCATCAAGAGAAAAGGCTCAGCTTTGTCAACAATCGGTTAGATATCTGGGCCTAATCATATCAGAAGGGTCTAGGGCCATAGGCCCTGAGAGAATTAAACCTATACTAAATCACCCCCTGCCTATGACTTTGACAATTGAGAGGATTTTGGGGAATCACAGGTTACTGTCACATTTGGATTCCGGGTTAAGGGGAACTTGCCCGGCCCTTATATAAACTTATAGCTGAGACTCAGCAGGCCCAAACCGACAAACTGGTTTGGTCTCCAGAAACTCAAAAGGCTTTTAAGGTTCTTCAGACTGCTCTCCTGCAAGCTCCAGCTCTGAGCTTGCCCACAGGGTCAGAATTTAATTTGTTTGTCACTGAAAGAAAAGGTGTGGCATTGGGAGTTTTGACACAACCCCGAGGGCCTCACCAGCAACCTATTGCTTATCTAAGCAGAGAATTAGATGTAGTTTCACGTGGGTGGCCCCACTGCCTAAGAGTAATTGGGGCAGTGGCTTTATTAGCACCTGAAGCTTTAAAAATAATTAATGGACGAAACCTTACTGTACTGACTTCTCATGATGTGAGTGGAATCTTAAATTCTAAGGTTAATATTTGGATGACAGACAGTAGGCTTCTTAAGTATCAGTCATTGTTGTTAGAAGGACCAGTAACTAAGCTTAAAGTTTGTGGAAATTTAAATCCTGCCGCTTTCCTTCCTGAGAAGGAAAATGAAACACCTGATCACGATTGTTTTCAATTCCTAACTTTGAACTATGCAGCTCGGGAGGATCTAAAGGATACCCCATTAGACAATCCTGACATGGAAATATTTACAGATGGCAGTTCTTTTGTTCGGGATGGAAGGCGTAAAGCAGGTTACGCCGTGGTGACTGCTGAACAGGTTTTGGAAGCAAAATCTCTCCCCCAGGGAACCAGTGCTCAGTTAGCAGAGCTTTTGGCTCTGACCCGAGCTCTAGAGTTAAGCAAAGGGCAGCGGATGGGCCTGATAATCTATGTGAGTCTACTTCTGCTGACTCCAAAAATCCTGAGTCTGCCCTTGGATCCTCAAGACAATGTCTTCCTGTCCTGGGCTCACTCCTATGCTACATTCCACAATCAGTCTAACTGCTGGGTCTGCGGAGCGCTCCCCTCTTCGTCAGTGGAAGGCTTCCCTTGGTGGACATCCCCACTTCAAGGAAAAGAGTTTCTCCAAGTCTGTGAATACCTTCAACAACAATCACATGGGATGCCTCTTCTTCATCTGATGACATCTACCAACCCTAAAATGGACTGGTGCAACACTTTTTACTTTAACTATGGACATAATGTGACTTTTAATTTCGATTTTAACTTGTTTTAATGACTATGTTGCCTGCATCTGTAATTGTATAACTGGATTTGTTTCTAGCCGCATGAAAGCTTTTAAGTTACAAATGGTTGCTCAAACTCCTGCTACTGCTGTAGCTTCCTCCAACAACTATTTGGGGCCCCTGGATCAGATATCCTCAATATGAGGATTAGGAGAATATGTTGCTTTACCAATTTAGGGACAACTCCCCTTGTCAGCTCGGAAGCAGTTATGTAACGAGAACGACGCCCCTTTTCCGTAGGCAACATAATTCTCCTAAAAGAAAAGGGGGGAATGAGAGAGTCAGTTCCTAGGCAGATTGATAGGGAGTCTAGGGGTCCCCAAGGAGAGAGGGGTCTGGAATTCTCAAGGAGGAAGAAAGGACGAACTTTTTTTCTTTCTCCACATTCCTTAGGATTATATAACAATAATGTATCCTGCCTAAGGACAGTCTTTGGATTCAACCTTCTGTTATCTTAAAATGTAAATTATGGGAGTAGGTCTGATGAGGTCTTTACAACCTCCAGACATTCTTTGGATTATATAACCTCATTGTTAACACTAGCAAGCGGGTACTCTTTCTGCCCCCTTCTGATGCCTATGTCAGAAGCTTTCTCTATCTCCTTTATACTTTAATAAACCTTTATTACACACACACACACACAAAAAAAAGAAATTCAACTAACTACAAGAAAGTAAAGACAAACAACTAAAGAGAATTAAGAAAACAATGCCTGAATGAAATTAGAATCTCAACAATGAAATAGAAACCATTAAAAACAAAACAAAACAAAAAACAGAAATCCTAGCATTAATGAATACAACAGATGAACCGAAGAATTCAGAAGACAGCTTCAACAGAAGACTTCACTATGCAGAAGAAAGAATTAGTAATTGGGAAGACAGGTCATTTGAAATCAGGCAGTTAGAGTAGCAAAAAGAAAAAAATGAGGAAGAAAGCCTATGCAAATTATAGAATATCATTAACAGAAATAATCTATAAATTATTGGAGTTCTCAGAAGGAGAAAAAAGTGATAAAGGGATGGGAAGCTTATTCAAAGAAATAATGATTGAGAACTTCTCAAATGTGGGGAGAGATTTGGGCATCCAAGATCATGAAGCTAGTAGGTCACTCCACAATTCCAATTCAAAATGATGTTATCTAAGATATATTAAAATAAAACTATCTAAAAATCAAAGGCAAAGAAAGATTTTAAAAGAAACAAAAGAAAAAGATTCCTGACATATAAACCACTTTGGAAAACAGTATGACGTTTCCTTTAAAAACTAAAAATAGAGTTGCCATATGTCAAGAGGCAACACTTAGAACTGGACATGGAACAAGAGGATGGTTCCAAATTGGGAAAGGAGTACATCAAGGCTGTATATTGTCACTCTGCTTATTTAACTTATATGCAGAGTATATCATGTGAAATACCAGGCTGGATGAAGCACAAGCTGGACTCAAGATTGCCAGGAGAAATATCAGTAACCTTAGATATGCAGATGACACCACCCTTATGGCAGAAAGTGAAGAAGAACTAAAGAGTCTCTTGATGAAAGTGAAAGAGGAGAGTGAAAAAGTTGGCTTAAAACTCAACATTCAGAAAACTAAGATCATGGCTTTCAGTCCCATCATTTCATGGCAAATAGATGGGGAAACAGTGGAAACAGTGAGAGCCTTTATTTTTGGGGGGCTCCAAAATCACTGCAGATGGTGACTGCAGCTTTGAAATTAAAAGACTCTTGCTCCTTGGAAGAAAAGTTATGACCAACCTAGATAGCACATTAAATAGCAGAGACATTATTTTTCCAACAAAGGTCCATCTAGTTAAAGCTATAGTTTTTCCAGTAGTCATGTATGGATGTGAGAGTTGGACCATAAAGAAAGCTGAGCACCAAAAAATTGATGCTTTTGAACTGTGGTGTTGGAGAAGACTCTTGAGAGTCTCTTGGACTGCAAGGAGATCCAACCAGTCCATCCTAAGGGAAATCAGTCCTGAATATTCATTGGAAGGACTGATGCTGAAGCTGAAGCTCCAATACTTTGGCCACCTGTTGCAAAGAACTGGCTCATTTGAAAAGACCCTGATGCTGGGAAAGATTGAAGGTGAAAGGAGAAGGGGACGACAGAGAATGAGATGGTTGGATGGCATCACTAACGAGATGGACATGAGTTTGAGTAGGCCCCAGGAGTTGGTGATGGACAGGAAAGCCTGGCATGCTGCAGTCCAAGGGGTCACAGAGAGTCAGACATGATGGAGTGACTGAACTGAACTGATGATCCTGCAATCCTACTCCTGGGCATATATCCAGAGAAAACTATAATTCAAAAAGAAGCATTCTCCCACTCCAACATTCATTGCAGCACTATTTACAATTGCCAAGACATGGAAAAACATGATGTCCATCAACAGATGAATGGATAAAGAAGATGTGATATAGATATACAATGAAATATTACTTATCCATAAAAAAGAATGAAATAATGCCATTTGCAGCAACATGGATGGACCTAGAGAATATGATACTTAGAGAAACAAGTCAAACAGAGAAAGGAAATATTATATGATATCAATTATATTTGGAATTTAAAAAATAATACAAATGAATATATAGACAAAATAGAAACAGACTTACAGACATAGAAAACAAGCACGTTACCACAGGGCAAGTAGGGAAGGGATAACTTAGGAAAATGGGGTTAACAGTTACACATTACTATGTATAAAATAGATAAGTGACAAAGATTGAGTGTATAGCACTCAAATATACTTAATGTCCTGTAATAAACTATAATGGAATATAATCAACAAAAATAATGAATCACTTTGCTGTACATCTGAAATGAACACAGTGTAATTTTAAAAAAAAGCAAACTCTAATTGAAGACTCTCAAAATGAAGTCTATTAACTAAAAAAAAAAAAAAAAAACACTAAACTGGAAAAAAGAATGAGAATTACATGAGGGAAATCAAGGGTTAATTAACCTGAAGTGGAACACTGGCAGTGCATGTGCAAGAGAGGCTTTTTATCAAAACTATAGTTGGTAAAACGGAGAAGGCATTGGCACCCCACTCCAGTACTCTTGCCTGGAAAATCCCATGGATGGAGGAGCCTGGTAGGCTGCAGTCCATGGGGTTGCTAAGAGTGGGACACAACTGAATGACTTCACTTTCACTTTTCACTTTCATGCATTGGAGAAGGAAATGGCAACCCACTCCAATGTTCTTGCCTGGAGAATCCCAGGGACGGGGGGGGCCTGGTGGGCTGCTGTCTATGGGGTTGCACAGAGTCGGACACGACTGAAGTGACTTAGCAGCAGCAGCAGCATAGTTGGTAAATAGTGTATGAGTTGAAGATGACTCTAGTGTTTCAGATACTCAGAGTGATTTTAATTAAGAAGTAAGATTTCTGTACACTGAGGAGTTTTTTCTGTTTATGCATAACCCTCTTATGCAAGTAAAGAAGTAGCTACACCAAGTGAAGAAGACCTCATTGATCTGTTTTAATTAACTATGTATATTTTCCAATACATGTATTGTTTACACTCAGGAACATCAGATTATGTCACTCAGAAATTTCATGGGTGCTCATAGTTTAAACCACCTCAAGTGGAATGGAGAAATAGAAAGAAAATGACTTTGTAGAATGTTGTAGAACAAGCCTTTTTTTTTTTTTTTTGGCAGTAGACAGAGAGAATAAACAGAGAAGGCGATGGCACACCACTCCAGTACTCTTGCCTGGAGAATCCCAGGGATGGGGGAGCCTGGTGGGCTGCTGTCTCTGGGGTCACACAGAGTCGAACACGACTGAAGTGACTTAGTAGCAGTAGCAGCAGAGAGAATAAAATCAGGTTGACCTTATCTGTGTATCCAAAAACAATCACTGTTAAGGGAACAGAGTGCTCTTTATTTTATTTATTTATTTTTTTTGAACAACCTACAGCAACCAGAGTGATATATTTTTTAATTTTATTTTATTTTTAAACTTTACAATATTGTATTAGTTTTGCCAAACATGGAAATGAATCCGCCACAGGTATACCTGTGTTCCCCATCCTGAACCCTCCTCCCTCTTCCCCCACCATACCCTCCCTCTGGGTCGTCCCAGTGCACCAGCCCCAAGCATCCAGTATCGTGCATCAAACCTGGACTGGGGACTCAATATTGATCAATGGAACAAAATAGAAAGCCCAGAGATAAATCCACGCACATATGGACACCTTATCTTTGACAAAGGAGGCAAGAATATACAATGGATTAAAGACAATCTCTTTAACAAGTGGTTCTGGGAAAACTGGTCAACCACTTGTAAAAGAATGAAACTAGAACACTTTCTAACACCATACACAAAAATAAACTCAAAATGGATTAAAGATCTCAACGTAAGACCAGAAACTATAAAACTCCTAGAGGAGAACACAGAGTGCTTTTTAATGGGAGATTTCAGCTCATCTTGCCTTTAAAATCTCTCTATTACCTTAAGTAACCGTGGATGCTCCACCCCTCTGTGTTCAACAGTCTGAAAATTAAGCAATGGTATGAAAATTGATGTTAAAACATTTTTGTGCTCAAGTTAAATACCATAGCTTATCTCTGTGATTATGGCATTTAGAAAGGACATCACCCAAAAGGACAGAGCATAAATCACCACAGAGAGCTACCGAATCAGTATTTAGCACGAGTGAGAAGGAAGTCCCACAAAGCATCCACTGACCTCCAAGAGAGGCTGATGGAAGGGCCATTAGCTCAGATGATGACTATGTAATCAGATACGTTAGCTGATAATTTGTACAAAGTGCTTAGGAAACTCCTTAAACTAGAAGAGTGACGGTTGACTTATTTCTGTCTAATAAGGCATGAGGTACATTCCCACCAATAGATGATTTTAATAAGAAGATAAAGAGAAAGCTGGGCTTCAAGTATTAAAAGGTGGATTGAACACACGTATGCTTCTCTTCCCTCCCAAGAGCCTCTTGAAATTATTAAAAAGAGTATTTTTTGGGGGGTGGGGGCAGGGAATGAGGGAAGAAAAAGCCATTGCAGTGTCAGAGAAGTCAGAAAGGCAGCCAGGAGTAGACTAGAGATTTCGAAGGAATTCCAGATGGTAGAAACATCGTAGAACACAGATGAGGTGGGACTGACTGAGGAAAAAAGATTGAAAACCACAGCCCAAATAGCAGAGTCAGGGGCATTAATGATAGCAGTTATGAATGGCGATGCATTGGGAATAGCTAAGACAGCCACCACTGTCTCTGTCTCCTTCAGCATTCTCCTCAGGGTGCTGGTGTCCACAACTCTGGCTCTCTGGGTCCTGAGGACTCCTTTCCAAATGACATAACCTAGTCTGCCTGGTGAGGAGTCTTGAGATAGCTTTTAGGGCCTGGGAGAGAAGAGTTTGAGGTAACTCTGAATTCTCATGTAAAGTGCAGAAGGAAAAATATAAATGAAAAAAAAAAAAGGCAAAACAAAAAAACTCTCCTTCCTTGGGTGCAATACACTAAGAACCTCTCCTCCCCCTAG
The DNA here is from genome assembly GCF_055505025.1 of Bos grunniens. Classification (NCBI taxonomy): domain Eukaryota; kingdom Metazoa; phylum Chordata; class Mammalia; order Artiodactyla; family Bovidae; genus Bos; species Bos grunniens. The sequence continues at coordinate 115,679,874 of NC_141194.1, read as the reverse complement.
AGAGTAGGACCTTCCCTCTTTTGAAGCTTGTGGGACATGCTATTTGTCAGTGGGGTCTTCAAAAGCTTCCCTTGTGGCTCAGATGGTAAAGAATCTGCCTGCAATTCGGGAGACCCGGGTTCCATCCCTGGATCAGGAAGATCCCCTAGAGAAGGGAATGGCTACCCACTCCAATGTTCTTTCCTGGTGAATTCCCATGGGCAGAGGAGCCTGGTGAGCTACAGTCCTTGGAGTCACAAAGAGTCAGACACAACAGAGCAACTATCACTTGCACTTTTCAAAAGCCAAGCAAAGGAAAAGGGTAATTTTTAAAGCCCTGTTGGAACTGAGATGCTACAGAAAGTTTACTCTGGGCAGGAGAGACTGTGGGCTGAGATCAGCTGAGAAGAGTCTGAGAAATGCTGGGGTAAGATTTGACCTCCTCTCTCTTAAACTTCGAAAACTTGAGCTCAAGAGTGTGTTTTAGACATGTGATATTATAAAGGAGAAAATGATTGTTCTTGCTCAAATTTTAGTTTGAAAAGCCCGTGCTCAAGAATTCCTCTTACAATCTTCTTTTCCTTATAATGAATGTGGTCCAATGACCTTTTTTTCCTCCCTGAAGCATACTTTATTTCTGGAAATGCAGATAAAGTGCCATGCAGAGAAACTCAACCTTATTTTATTTTATTTTTTTCTTGAAGATAAGGAGTTCGGTAATCAGGAGTCACCTGTCAGGGCACAGGCAAACACTGGCAGTTCCAGGGGAAAGAGCCATAGGCAGTGAGCTGAAGGCTTTCTTCTCTCCCCCCACTTGGCTCTCCTCTGGGGAGGGCACACTTCTCCAGGGAACACTGAGGAGATTGGGTGTCAAGAGCTGATAGATGAGAAGAGCTTGTGGTTATTTATAAAAATCCACTTGTATAAGATAGCTTCTGGAGTGCTCCAGTGTGTGTATTTGCTGTGAGTTCTGCTTCTGCACTGTGGCTGCCAATAAAGATGCAGAGCTGAAGAGCACAGGAGCTGAAGGCTCCGGGTGGCTAGGCATGATTAGCCTTGCTTCTGCATGAAACTTTGCACACAAATAATTAAGTACCTTTTGAGTAATCCCTAAAGAGGGAAATACCATTTCTGGCGATGATTAGGAACTGTTCTATGAAATGGCAGCTGGATTTAAACAGAACCTGACTTCCCTGGTGGCTCAGATGGTAAAGCATCTGCCTACAATGTGGGAGACCCGGGTTCGATCACTGGGTTGGGAAGATCCCCTGGAGAAGGAAATGGCAATCCACTGCAGTACTCTTGCCTGGAAAAATCCCATGGACGGAGGAGCCTGGTAGGCCATGGTGTCGCCAAGAGTCAGACTCGACTGAGCGACTTCAATTTCACTTTCCCTTTCCACAATGAGTAGATTTCAGTCTTTAGCACTCTCTTAAACCAAATAATCAGTTGAAAACACCCACAGCATTCTTATTCAAAAGTATCAGTTCAGTTCAGTCGCTCACTTGTGTCCAACTCTTTGCGACTCCATGGACTGCAAAACGCCAGGCCTCCCTGTCCATCACCAACTCCCAGAGCCTACTCAAACTCATGTCCATTGAGTCAGTGGTGCCATCCAACCATTTTATCTTCTATCGTCCCCTTCTCCTCCTGCCTTTAATCTTTCCCAGCATCAGGGTCTTTTCAAATGAGTCAGTTATTCCCATCAGGTGGCCAAAGTATTGGAGCTTCAGCTTCAGCATCAGTCCTTCCAATGAATATTCAGGACTGACTTCCTTTAGGATGGACTGGTTGGATCTCCTTGCAGTCCAAGGGACTCTCAAGAGTCTTCTCCAACACCACAGTTCAAACGTATATTTAATACTTATTGGCTGATCTTCATCCTTTGAAGGTAAATTTTCAGAAAAAGATGCCATTTGAAGCTAACACTGGAGAAAAAAAAAGTGAATGATCAACTCTGGTATTATTCTTTGAATCTAAAGCAATGTCAACTGAGAAAATAATGACATTAGTTTCATTTGTTTCTGGAAAAATAGATGAGAAGATGATTCCAAATGATTCCAGAGTGGGTCAACATCCTGAAATAAGTGGGTAGTGTCCAGAAGAAGAATAAGGCCCTCTAGGACAAGATGGGTCTTGTTGATTGTGAAGACAGAAATACTTTATGGTACTTGATTAGCCACCTATGAGTAAGGGACGTGGACTCAAAAGAGGAGAGGGATCTGAGAATACTGGCAGGCAAAGGAGGGTGGGGTGTAGAAACAGGATTGGCCTCTAGGGCAAGACTCACATATCAGAAGTAAAGTCCAGAAAGGTTTATGGAAAATACAGCACAGGTAAAAGCTGAGAATGATGGTAGGTGAAAAATCAGGAAACAGTTGTATGGGGTACGATTTCAACTACAAGAAATATTATAGATAGAAAAATCTGTTTATGTCTGTGCATCTATCTGCCTGCCTCACAGAAAGAGATTCCTGAAAGATTGATGAATTTCACAGGTACTCCCCACAGTTGTGCAAACTGATGGTAATCCCAGATGCCAGGGAAGGTTGGGACAAAATCACTGTAATGTTGACTGGTGGGAAGGAAGGAAGAAGATTGTACCCCAAATCTGGGCAATAAAAGGGCTATACAGACCTTGTTGCCCATTAATGCCTGTGGGTATTAGGCCCTTTGGCTCTTTAATGTAGGAGAGTTAAAGGTTGTTACAAATGCCTTTAGTGGTTATTGAAATGTTTTTTCCTGCCCTTGTTGGATTCTGGTTCAAAGGATGAAGATCAGTCAATTGCAATCTCCCAGGATGGAGAAATGAAATAGATCAAGCTATGGATATTGGGGATGGGCCAAGACAGAGCCCAGAATGACATTTCTAGTTTCTTGAGTTAAGAAGTCTCATTATTGGGTTGTCATAGTCGGAGAAGAAATGCCAACTGCTTCAGTTAACTTGCCTGGATTCACACTGCAAACAATTAAGAAGAAATTAATTAGAAATGCTTAGAAAATTCACAGCTATTTTGCTATTCATTATCTTTAAGGGCTCAAATACTAATGGAATTTTATTTTCACTTCAATATTTAGTGTTTGAGCAATGTCTCCAAACTTGATTCTCCTGATAGCTGCTCCTTCCCCCCTGTATTGTGGTAAACACCGTTGGCATTCTGCCCAATGTTTTTATGTCCCTTCTTCCTTGCTAGGACAACCAAACTTTCGTTCGGGTTTTTCTGAATTGCAATATCCTTCTCTGTACTTAGGTGATGATTTTTTTCCTTTTATATGGAAAGGCATTTTATTTTATTTTTAAAATTAATCAATTTATTTTACTTGGAGGCTAATTTCTTTACAGTATTGTAGTGATTTTTGCCATACATTGACATGAATCAGCCATGGGTGTACATGTGTTCCCCATCTGAACCCTCCTCCCACCTCCTTCCCCATCCCTTCCCTCAGGGTCATCCCAGTGCACCAGCCCTGAGCACCCTGCCTTATGCATCAAACCTGGATTGGCTATCTGTTTCACATATGATAATATACAAATTTCAATGCTATTCTCTCAAATCATCCCTCCCTTGCCTTCTCCCACAGAATCCAACAGTCTGTTCTTTACATCTGTGTCTCTTTTGCCGTCTCACATATAGGGTCATCATTACCATCTTTCTAAATTCCATACATATGCATTAATAAACTGTATTGGTGTTTTTCTTTCTGATTTACTTCTCTCTGTATAATAGGGTGCAGTTTCATCCACCTCATTAGAACTGATTCAAATGCATTCTTTTTAATGGCTGAGTAATATTCCATTGTGTATATGTACCACAACGTTCTTATCCATTCATCTCCCAATGGACATTAGGTTGTTTCCATGTCCTGGCTATTGTAAGCAGTGCTGCGATGAACATTGGAATACACATGTCTCTTCCAATTCTGGTTTCCTCAGTGCTTATGCCCAGCAGTGGGATTGCTGGGTCGTATGGCAGTTCTATTTCCAGTTTTTTAAGGAATCTCCACAGTATTCTCCATAGGGGCTGTACTAGTTTGCATTCCCACCAACAGTGTAAGAGGGTTCCCTTTTCTCCACACCCTCTCCAGCATTCATTGTTTGTAAACTTTTTGATAGCAGCCATTCTGACTGGCATGACATGGTACCTCATTGTGGTTTTGATTTGCATTTCTCTGATAATGAGTGATGTTGAGCATCTTTTCATGTGTTTGTTAGCCATCTGTATGTCTTCTTTGGAGAAGTGTCTGAGTATTTTGGTCCATTTTTTGATTGGGTCATTTATTTTTCTGGAATTGAGCTGTAGGAGTTGCTTGTATATTTTTGAGATTAATTCTTTGTCAATTGTTTTGTTTGCTATTATTTTCTCCCATTCTGAAGGCTGTCTTTTCACTTTGCTTATAGTTTCCTTCGTTGTTCAAAAGCTTTTAGGTTTAATTAGATCCTATTCATTCATTTTGGCTTTTATTTCCAATACTCTGGGAGGTGGGTCATAGAGGATCCTGCTGTGATTTATGTCAGAGAGTGTTTTGCCTATGTTTTCCTCTAGGATTTTTATAGTTTCTGGTCTTACGTTTAGATCTTTAATCCATTTTGAGTTTATTTTTTGTGTATGATGTTAGAAAGTGTTCTAGTTTCATTTTTTTACAAGTGGTTGACTGGTTTTCCCAGAACCACATGTTAAAGAGATTGTCTTTTCTCCATTGCACATTCTTGCTTCCTTTGTCAAAGATAAGGTGTCCATAGGTGCGTGGATTTATCTCTGGGCTTTCTATTTTGTTCCATTGATCTATATTTCTGTCTTTGTGTCAGTACTATACTGTCTTGATGACTGTAGCTTTGTAGTATAGTCTGAAGTCAGGCAGGTTGATTCCTCCAGTTCCATTCTTCTTTCTCAAGATTGTTTTGGCTATTTGAGGTTTTTTATATCTCCATACAAATTGTGAAATTATTTGTTCTAATCTTGTCAAAAATGCCATTGGTAGCTTTACAGGGATTGCATTGAATCTATAGATTGCTTTGGGTAGTATACTCATTTTCACTATATTGTTTCTTCTGATCCATGAGCATGGTATATTTCTCCATGTATTTGTGTCCTCTTTGATTTCTTTCATCAGTGTTTTAAAGTTTTCTATATATAGGTCTTTTGTTTCTTTTGGTAGATATATTCCTAAGTATTTTATTCTTTTTGTTGCAATAGTGAATGGACTTTTTCCCTTAATTTCCCTTTCTGTTTTCTCATTATTTGTGTGTAAGAATGCAAGGGATTTCTCTGTGCTAATCTTAGATCCTGCAAATTTACTGTATTCATTGATTAGCTCTAGTAATTTTCTGGTGAAATCTTTAGAGTTTTCTGTGTAGAGGATCATGTCATCTGCAAACAGTGAAAGTTTTACTTCTTCTTTTCCAATCTGGATTCCTTTTATTCCTTTTTCTGCTCTGGTTACTGTGGCCAAAACTTCCAAAATTATGTTGAGTAGTAGTGGTGAGAGTGGGCACCCTTGTCTTGTTCCCGATTTTAAGGGAAATGCTTTCAATTTTTCACCATTGAGGATAATGTTTGCTGTGGGTTTATCATATACAGCTTTTATTTATGTTCAGGTATGTTCCTTCTATTCCTGCTTTATGGAGGGTTTTTATCATCAATGGATGTTGAATTTTGTCAAAGGCTTTCTCTGCATCTATTGAGATAATCATATGGCTTTTATCTTTCAATTTGTTAATGTGGTGTATTACATTGATTCATTTGTGGATATTAAAGAATCCTTGCATCCCTGGGATAAAGCCCACTTGTCCATGATGTATGATCTTTTTTAATATGTTGTTGGATTCTGTTTGCTAGAATTTTGTTAAGGATTTTTGCACCTATGTTCATCAGTGATATTGGCCTGTAGTTTTCTTTTTTTGTGGCATCTTTGTCTGGTTTGGGTATTAGGGTGATGGTGGCCTCATAGAATGAGTTTGGAAGTTTACCTTCCTCTATAATTTTCTGGAAGAGTTTGAGTAGGATAGATATTAGCTTGTCTCTAAATTTTTGGTAGAATTCGGCTGTGAAGCCGTCTGGTCCTGGGCTTTTGTTTACTGGAAGATCTCTGATTAAAGTTTTGATTTCCATGCTTGTGATGGGTCTGTTAAGATTTTCTACTTCTTCCTGGTTCAGTTTTGGAAAGTTATACTTTTCTGGGAATTAGTCCATTTCTTCCAAGTTGTCCACTTTATTGGCATATAGTTGCTGATAGTAGTCTCTTATGATCCTTTATATTTCTGTGTTGTCTGTTGTGATTTCTCCATTTTCATTTCTAATTTTGTTGATTTGAGTCTTCTCTGATTTTTTTTTTTTTTTTGATGAGTCTGGCTAATGGTTTGTCTGTTTTATTCATCTCAAATAACCAGTTTTTAGCTTTGTTGAGTTTTGCTATGGTCTCCTTTGTTTCTTTTTCATTTATTTCTGCCCTAATTTTTGTGATTTCTTTCCTTCTACTAGCCCTGGGATTCTTCATTTCTTCTTTTTTCTAGTTACTTTAGTTGTAGAGTTAGGTTATTTACTTGATTTTTCTCTTATTTCTTGAGGTAAGCTTGTATTACTATGAACTTTCCCCTTAGCGCTGCTTTTATTGAATTCCATAGGTTTTGGGTTGTTTTGTTTTCATTTTCATTCGTTTCTATGCATATTCTGATTTCTCAGTGTGTACACGTCAACCTCAAACTCCTCATCTCTCCCTCCCCACAATCCTTCCCCTCCTGGTAACCTTACATTCATTCTCTAAGTCTGTGAGTTTGTCTGTTTCGTAAATAACTTTATTTGTATTATTGTTTTAGATTCCACATATAAGTGATATCATATCATACTTGTGAGGAGTTTTTGATTAGACTTTCTAAGTCAAGCATTCCTCTTGCTAAGCGCTTGGTTTAGCATGGGCAAGACATGTAATTCTGGTCAATGAGACTTTAGAGGAAATCTGCTGGAGGCTTATGGGAAGATTTTATTTAAAAGGAATATAAGAGATAGACTACTGTTCTGATAATTAAATGAGCTAATATATATAAAGTGCTTTGAACAGTGACAGTACATAACAAGTCAATAATCATTTGTTATCATTGGGCTATTGTTGCTGTGTTTGTTAATGTAAATGCATAGCATCCCAGAGTGTCCATGGTATCCTAGAAGTGATATAAGATGTGTACATCACATTTCTGTCTATGTAACAAGGACAAACATTAGCCTACAGTGGAGGCACACAGCCACAGGAAGAGTTTTGACAGAAGCTGAGAAAACCAAGCTCTTCAAGAATTTTGCGACTTAAACATACAGAAGCTGGCTCAGAGCTGACAAGATGAATATGGCGCAACAGTATTCATCCCCCTGTGGCCCTGGAGAGAGCTCTGATGCATTCTCGGTAAGAAGGAGGAATAATCTCACAGAACTTGTGTTTATCTTTCTTTATTCTCCATTGGCTGTACCACTCCAACCCCCAAAACAAATCTACCATGTGTATAATTTATGTATTGGCCACATGGTAATAACAAGATTACAAAAGCTGAAATCATAAAATAATATAGCCTAGAAAATGAAAACTTCAAGTGTAATGCATCAACATTTCAATTTCCAGATAATTTCTATTTTCATTCACTTATCTCTAATATGAATACTAATGGGAAAGTTTATAAATACTGGCACATGCAGGACACAAGCGCCATGTCCTCTGTGAACTCTTCAGCAAGATATTAAAGTATAACAAGTATGAATATTAAATATTCTAGCTTTATAGCTCATTTGTGTTTTGCAAAACACTACTTAATGTGAACAAAACTAACTAATGAGCAAAAAAAAACTTTCAGTACCATAAAATAATATAATGCCACACTAGTTCATGACTTAAAAAGTGCTGTTATTAAGTTTCCATTTTCCACCAAGCAGAAGATTGGCCCAGATGATGCTAGGAAGGGTCTAGATAACCCCTATTGCTATCTAGACACTAGGTTTTTGAATATTGGCCAGAGGTATTCTTTTGTACTGAGGGATGTCAGAATATCAGGTTTTTTGTGTCCATCCTACTTTTCATGATTTTTATATACAATATTCTGCCTTGAGAGTATTTATTGTACTGTTTTATATCATTTACAACCATTATTAGTAGTAAATAAAGTCTACAAAATAACTTTTAAACAATACATTATAATCTCAATGTTTATATAACAAGAAATCAAAATAATGTAGAAATAAAGTTAACTAGTATTTATTGTATGAAATAATATTACAACCACTCACAGAATAACCCTCAAAAATGAACCGAGTCCAAAGCTAAGGATGAGTCAGTGAGGCTTTATGGTACTCTGTCTCTCCACTTCTGTGCATATTTGAACATATTTTTGGAAAGTTTTTAGAAGATGTGGGGCAGAATATAGGCCCCAGAAAGGTGTCCACATTCTACTGTGAGAACCTATGAATATGTCAGATTACATGGCATAAAAGAATGAACACTGCTGACCACTTGATCTTGAGATGGTAGATTATCCTGGATTATCTGGCTAAGTGTAATGTCATCGCAAACGTCCTTAAGCACAACAGGGAAGCCAAAGAGTGAGAGTCAGGGAAGGATATGTGAAGCTGGAAGGAGGGTTATAATGATTCAGTGTGAGAACAATTCGATCACACATTTCTGGCTTTGAAAATGTAGGAAGGAACCATGAGCCAAGGAATGCAGGTGGCCTCTAGAAGAGGCAAAGAAATGGATTTTGTGCTGGCACCTCCAAAGGAATGTAGCCTTCCTGACATCTTGGTTTTAGCCATTTCAGACTTTTGGCCTACAGAACTGTAAGATGATAAATTTGTGCTGTTTAAGCCACAAAGTTTTTTGTCAATGTGTTATATCAACAATGGGAAACTGGGACTTTCCTGGCAGTCCAGTGGTTAAGACTATGCACTTCCAATGCAGGGGATGCAGGTTCGATCCCAGGTTGGGAAACTAAAAGCTTACATGTTGCATGGTGTGGCCAAAAAAGAAAAAAAAAAACAATGGGAAACTAACACAGGGAGAAACATGTGTCCTTTTCCTTCCCATTTGGACAGAAGTACAGTAGGCCCCTCCAAAGATGTACATATTCTAATCCTCAGAAACTGTTACTACGTTAATGTTACACAGCAAAGGGGACTTACAGTTGTTTCATCAACTGACCTTGCAAAGGGGAGACTACCCTAGATTATCTGGATGGGCCCACTGTCATCATAAGGGTCTTTAAAAGTGAAAGAGAGTGGCAAAGAGAGGGCAGAATCAGCCAAGTTTGAAGATGCTCTGCTGTTGGCTTTGAAGATGGAAGATGGGGTGACAAGCCAAGGAATGCAGGTGGCCTCTAAAGGCTGGGAGAGAGAAGGCAGTGGATTCTCCCTTAGACCCATCAGAAGGAACATGGACCTACTGACATCTTGATTTTAGCCCAGTGAGCCTCATTTCAGACTTTCTGTAAGATAATACATTTGTATTGTTTGAAGTGACTCCATTTTAGTTATATATTATAGCTGCATGAAAAAACTGATCTATGAAAATATTTTTGTTGTTGTTGAATATCTCTCTGTGCTTAGCACTGTGATGCTCACTTAGATGCCAAAATGATTTGGTCCATGCCTTTAAGTTGCTTTCCATCAGCTCAAGGCTTACACAAGGAATGCCTAGGGGGTAATAAAAGATGACAGAGTGTTTAGAGATAAAATGAAGGATGAAGAGGATAAATCCTCCTGGAATTCTGACCACATAAACAGACAGAAATCACAGGACCTAGCTTGCTCATAACAGAGAGTTCTGTAGGTGCAGGAGGATGGTGTTGGAGAACTGCTGACACAGCTGGGTTATCTGTACAAGCACACATTGTACTGTGTGCTTCAGGCCTGTCATGTTACAGCTGAGATCCCTGGGCATCTCAAGGGAGCAAGGGGTGATGGGTGACTCTCACCTCCCCACTGATGTGCTGCCATACACCATGACAAAAATAGTCTGTTAGCCTATGCTTTCCTGGCATTCTTAAGAATCCCTTCCACCCCCTAGACATCCCCAGCTAACACTGCCACACCACCTGTGGAATGTGTCTGTCCTTATGCCCTCATTCCAGCCCACTGCTCCTTATTTTCAACCTAACTGGTACTTCCGTTCACCTTTTCCAAGCCCCTGCAATTTGTTTCTGCCAATGGGAACTTAGCCATGGGAACTTGGGTGACTTCCCTTTTTTGTGCCTCCAATTCCTAATCTGTAAAATCTGGAGGCTAACAGCACTGATATGGTAGGGGAGGCAGCTCTGAGGATTAAATGACACACTGTAACTAAAGTGCTTAGTCTCCATCAAAGTGTAGAAAGGTTATTAGTATCATTCATTAGGACCATGTACTACTTGATCATAAATAGAGAGATCAAATGTCCAGTTTGCACAGGGCAGCCCAGGTTTATACCTGCTTTCCCAGATTAGTTATTAATAGCATCCCTTTTTGCTCACAAAAATGTCCCCACATGGCACCTTAATCATAAGGAATGAGGCAAGAAGTCAATTATTAGAATTCAGCCATCAGATCAGCATCAACAAAAAAGCTAATTTATAGTCAAACGTCTGGCTCATAGCTTCTCCATCTTCCCTGCCGAAGGAACAGCATTGGTGCTGGGACTCCAGAACAGGTCAAGGGCAGAGAAGCGGCTATGGACAGAAGGCTTCAGAGAGATGCTATACTTTTCTTCTCCTTGAACAATTTCTTCTTCATCTTCCCTAATCCAGGGAGAAAGCAGGGATTAGAAAGATCCAACTATGCAGCCATTTGATTATTTCAAGCAGGCGTTTTTGTCTGTCTCCCTAGAAAGAACAAAGTCAAATCCTTTTGATATCAAAATGCTATGATAGTTTAAAGCTCCAGAGCTGTGATTATGGCCTGAAAATAGCTCTTGACATAAAACACAGATTAAAGATTCAGGTGAGTTTAAAGATGAGTTTTCCTTAGTTCGAAGGAGGCTAAAACCAGAGTTAGACCAAACAACAATCTATTACAGAGATAAGATAAGGAGCTGTATCCAAGTGTTCCTCCTTTATAATAGCTTTTCTTTTAGAATGACCTCTCTTTCAACCTTTCCATTCATGATTTTATATGTATATGGATGTGTGTGTGTGTATATATATATATATATTCATATCTAAATCATCTTTATGTATTTATGTATTGTCAACTTTACCTCCCTGGAGAATTCCATGGACAGAGGAGCCTGTATGTATGTGTGTGTGTATATATATATATATATATACACACATATATATATATATATATATATATACACATACACACACACATACACACAAGACTTTGACTCAATTTCTGCAAGAACCTGTGCCCCTCAACTCCCTCTATGACTCCACCTGTAGCTGAAGGTCTGTTCATGCTCTGACTCACCTTGTCTCCAGCCGCCTGACCACCTTTCTCTTCCACATGAATCCTAGTCAGCTTCTCAGGCTATAGTGCTGCCTAACACTGGACATCCAACTCCAGGGGCTTCCTAGTGAGGAGTTGGAAGGTACTGGGAGCAGGAGAGTCATAAGCCACTAGAGCCACCCCTTTCTCAAATCACACCAAGTTACTAGCTCAATTCTGTGCCACTGTGCATATGACGAAGTGAAAACAAGGTCCCTCCAGGGGCTCATGTGAGCTTGCACTCCACTCTTGTAATCAACCAACTTTTTTTTTGAATGGCTGTAAATATTTCTCCTAATTTTAGTAAAAGCCAATTGACTTTTCCTGCCAGGCATTTTCCACTTACACTTGAGTGCATTTCTGCATTTAACCATCTAGTTGGTTAAGAAAGAAGAAAAGAAAACATAAGTGTGAAGCCCTCCAAAGGAAAAAAGCAACCCACTCCAGTATTCTTGGAAAATCCCATGGATGGAGGACCCTGGAAGGCTACAGTCCATGGGGTCACAAAGAGTCAGACATGACTGAGCAACTTCACTTCTCCAGAGTAAAACAGTAAAAAAAAAAAAAAAAGAAAAAGAAAGAAAAGAAAAGCAGCAGACTCAGTAACTGTAACATTGCTCACCATTAAGAGCTGTTCTGACTTTATTATCCATTACTAATGTAGCCCGTCATTTTTGCTGCAGTTTTTCATTAGTAAGCCTGTCTACAGTGTACTGTACATAATAGCAACACTTTACTCACTCTAGGACATGGCAATCAAATGTGAATCATGATGCTCATGAGTAAATACCAGTAACTTGTGGTCATTTAATACTGGTGGGAGGGGGGTTCAGGATGGGGAACACATGTACACCCATGGTTGATTCACGTCAATGTATGGTAAAATCACTACAATATTGTAAAGTAATTAGCCTCCAATTAAAATAAATTAATAAAAAAATACTAGAATGTTAAACTCAATGTTCTCAGTATTACTTTGTATCATGATTCAAAACAAAATATGTGATTATAAAAAATAAACATTGACATTAACTGCAAAACTCTTCCACTAGATATTCTCAGCATAACTCTTACTCTTAATACTCTGGATTCACATACATATTTCCACGTTCTTCCTGGAAATGAACACTCTTGATAGATAATTCATTAAAGTTTTATTGTCATCTGACTACCAAATGTCACCAGTTCATATTAACTGCAAAGAAGATTAGTAAGAATTAATTTTAAAAAGGTAAAGAAAAATACTTTCATTACAATAACATAGAATAAGACAAATTTCCAATTATAATATTTCTAAGCATTTGCCTCCCTGGTAATGAAAATAATGCTGCCTTTCAGGTGTTATGAGCAATACATGAGATCATGTGTATCAACTGTTTTACACAGGTGCTAGAGTAGATATTGGCAATGGCACCCCACTCCAGTACTCTTGCCTGGAAAATCCCACGGATGGAGGAGCCTGGTAGGCTGCAGTTCATGGGATCGCTAGGAGTCGGACACGAATGAGCGACTTCACTTTCACTTTTCACTTTTATGCATTGGAGAAGGAAATGGCAACCTACTCCAGTATTCTTGCCTGGAGAATCCCAGGGACGGGGGAGCCTGGTGGGCTGCTGTCTCTGGGGTTGCACAGAGTCGGACACAATTGAAGTGACTTAGCAGTAGCAATAAATATTCAAGAGAAACAGTATTTATATTATTATGAAACCCTAGTGCTCCCACTTTTCTAGCCTTCTAAGCATCATCTTTCTTGAATGTCTAAATAAAAAATAACTTGAGAACTCATCCTGGGTAAGACAGAGTCCTCCTGTGTATTTCAAATCATTCCTGGGGAGTATAAATCTATCTCTCCTGAGCCAACTAAAAATTGGCACTTGCCATCTGCCTCTACAAGGACTTATTGACAAGCCACTGCAACTACAGGCTTCAACACCCACTGAAAAGAGTTCAAGGTGGAGATAAGGAATGAGGCCCTCTGCGCTAGGAAAAACTGGCAGACCAGGTCTTTAGACCGTTGGATATACAGTTGGATATTTTCAGGAGACAATTTTATGAGTCCAATTCTTGCATCTCCCCATATCTAGAAAAACACTAAGATCATTGATGGTGATGTCTGTTCCTCATGACTAGCAGCAAGCCTCTGCCAAAATGTGTGCTTGACTACACATACTCCCCATCTTCACTAAAACCATATGTAACACTGACCTTACTCCCTGCCTCTTTGAAGCAGTTTCTAAGACCTACCTGAAATGGTGTCTCCTGGGTGACAGTCATTTTCCCTCAAATAAAACTTAACTCACACTTCTCACGTTGTGCATTTTGTTTTTCTCAGTAGACACCTGCTTTTTCCTTGTGACACTTGGCTCTAAACTGATGCCTGTGAATTCTCTAATTCACTCTAATTTTGGTTCATCTCTACTTACCACTAAGCCATGCCACTCCAGTTCTCAAAAACCTCTTTCTGAATATAGAAACAGAGCCCCTTCCTCCCCACCCCAAGGAAATACAACACAAGAGGCTGTGGTGGTTAACACATTGTGCTGGAAACGTGATTACAGTGCAGGAAAGGATAATTGAGTTCAGTATCAGACATCAAATATGGAAGGTCTGTAGCAGACCAGCTGCCTGTGTTTCTTCTCCCATCATCTCTCTCTTTCCAGTTTCAAGGTTCTTCAGCTTTTGCCCAGAGCATGCCAGATGAAAGGGAACATCCCTAGATATCCAGGAGGGACTGGGTTCCCATCCCTCCATCCTCATCCCACCAAAAGTAAACTTTTGCATTATTAGAATGTTAGCATTCCTCTCAGAATTATTTACACTTATATTACTTCCAAAATCAGAGAACAAAGAATAAGTACTTAGCTTACTTCTGCATGTCGATAAAGCTCAGGATTAATCCCTTCCAGAACAAAGAGAAAGACTACCTACTCCCAAAGCACATTCCCACTTTCACTCTTCCAGCCCTAGGAAGGAAATTTTCTGCAACTTTAAAAGAGCAGTTTTTTCCCTGCTGCTAGTCATCAAGGAAGCAGAAATATTGAGTTTCAGTTTTGGCCCACCTCGATACAACATGAGTAACAATAATAAGGTCTTGCCAAATTATTTTAGTAAATAAACAATACAATATTGTAAAGTTAAATAAAATAAAATTTAAAAAAATAGATTTTTAAAAATCATTTAAAATTAGCACATTAACTGTTTCTATGCAAACATGAAGCTGCCAACTTTCAATTAGAAAGCAGTTGGTTTCCCCATCTTGAACCCTGTGGTGGATGCATGTTGATGTATGGCAAAACCAATACAATATTGTAAAGTGAAAAATAATAATAATAAAATGTACACACCAAAAAAAAAAAAATCCTAAAGGAAATCAACCCTGAAAAAAAAAAAAAAGAAAGCAGTTGATTTTTAGGTAAGTCAACAATTACCCTGCATATTTGTTGGGGAAATTTTGTGTGTGTTAGTTACTACAAAGATAAACTGCAGCCTAGATTGCACTCAAATCATCCCCACCCCTCAAATCAAATTAATGAGCTTTTGCCAAACTGTAAAGACAGGCTTTGCTTCTTACTAATATTAGTTAAACAATCCAGAGTGGTCATATTTAGATATGGTCACAGAATTCTCTAGTAGACAAAGTTCTTATATATTCTTAAGCTTAGCCTGCTGTTTTGTAGGAAAAAAAAAATCAGGTTTTACACAACTCCCGTGTCAAGGTGTATGGATATTTTTTCTTAAATGGCAAAATTCTTAGGATGGTATTGCTTTGGCTAAATATATCTGTTTGGATTGATATTACCTGGGTATAGATGTTTAATGCTCACATTAAACACACACACATACACACAAATAAACAATTGAGGGCTGGTATGATGGTTCAACATGGTACTTAGGACCTTAACACCTTCTAGGAATCTGTTCTACCACTCCCAGAGGGTTGTTGTGGCTGTTTAGTCACTCAGTCGTGCCTGACACTTTGTGACCTCACAGACCGTAGTCCTCCAGGCTCTTCTGTCCATGGCATTTCCTAGGCAAGAATACTGGAGTGGGTTGCCATACCTCCTCCAGGGGATCATCCAGATTCAGGGATCAAACCCGAGTATCCTGTATCTCCTGCATTGGCAGGCAGGTTCTTTCCCACTGAGCCACCAGGTAACTTTTGTCTTTGTGATCCAAGATGACTGTAGGAACACAATCAAAGTAGGGCAGAATAAGGGGATTCACCTTGCCTCTTAAAGAGATTTTTCAGAACCCCCAAATGACACTTTCCACTCTCACTGACCAGCACTCAGCCAGATGGTCACATGTAGCAGTTCAGTAATGATCATCTTGATTCTGGGAGATAATGTGCAGAAATCAAAAAAAAAAAAAAAAAAGAGTTTCTTAGACTAAGCAAGCAATGGCGAGCAGACACCAAGAGGCTACTAGCAAAATCTGTGGCAGTAGCTTTTGCTTGTTTGAGGTCTGTTTTAAGACTTCCGGGGACAATTTTATCTTCACAAAGAATGACAGCCACTTTTATTCCCAGTGACTCTAGAATTCAAGGGAATAACATGTCCATATGAGGTCTGGTTTCTTGGTAGATTACACTGCACCTATAAGAACCCTGAGCTTAAAGCTTAGCCACATTGGTGATGCAGAATGAGACAGGACTGCATATTTTTAGCTGACCCGAGGAGCAGGCTTGCCAGAAGTCTATTTGTGGGAAGGACTGAGGAGATTCCTGGCAGCAAATTCACCTTAAGAAAGAAGTGATTCATTTGTTGTTTCCATTTATTCACTTATTCAACAAATATTGATGAAGTATACACTGTATGTCAGTCACAAAACATATACACATTGGTGAACAATAGCAATGACAAATACCGTGCCTGCATACACACCTTTCGATCTAATGGGGTACATAGCTATTTTATAAAGTAAATAATGAATAAGATAACTAAATACAATGTTATAAATAGTGTTAGATGCCATGGAAAAAATAAATAGGACGCTGTAATATACGAGAAAAACAAGCACGTACTCATTACAGTGAAAGCAAGGTGACAAGAGAAGGTGTTTATCACAAGGATGTGGCTTGTTTGCATTGGTGAAAAAATTGAAACCAACTTAGATGACTATCACTCTTGTAATTGATAAATATAATTTGATAGATGACTATAGCAGTCAAGCTGAATGAATTAGATTTCTATGCATCCACATAGGAAGATCTAAAAGAAATGTTACATTAAAAAATAAAAAATACTACATACAGTATTTTCTCACAAAACAGGCCTATAGATTGTCCATGTACATATATTTTTTAAATTTATATTTATACATACACACACACACCGATGTCTTTGCCTTTGGGGAGAGGTAAAAAGAATACAACCGGGAATGAGATACAAAAGTGGCTTCACCTGAATCTTCACATATTTTATATTGATAATATTGTTCCTATTTGCTTTAAGTCTCTCCTACATCATCAATTTGGGTAATGGGAACAAAGGTGTTTGCTGTTATATTGTTATTATATTCCATATTACTCCTTTCTCTCTTATTTTCTCTCCTTTTTCAATCTTTCATTCTTTTATTTCTCAAAAAATAAGTGATAAATTTAATTTTTTCGCCCACCCAGAAGAAAGGAAACTACTGCTAATATTTTCCCTTGGAGACATACATTTCTGTTCTGCCACTGACTGTATTTATGTCACAAAGCATAAATGACAATTAAATTCACACACACACACATACACTCAAACACATTTTTACAAATCAGGCTAAGCTGCAACAGGAGCATTGGTCTTGCTACAATAAAAATTATTACCTCATAATGCCTCTAAATTCAGTATCTTTTGATATCTCAGACATTTGCTGAGTTTAAAAAGAACACATACAATGTATGACTAAGCAGAATTGACCTTCAGGAAGCATCAAACAAAGCATTTCCTCTGCTTTGAAGTTGTAAAAAGGATTTCGGTTTTGACAAAGTATAGGCTAAATCATGCTACTCAGATAAAAGAAACCAATGGTCAAGTTTTTCCTCCCAATTAATGAATAAAGATTTAGAACATATAGTAATGTCCCATTAAAAAATGTTCACTAGGTTACAGACATTTCATATTTTGAGTAGACCAAATTACTATGAAAAAATGAAGATGCCATCAAAACCCCCATGAAAACAGTAGCTATAATTTATTGACTCTCTACTCTTAGGGATTTGGGGGTGATAGCTTTTCCCTCCTTTAAATCCACTGTGGGTTCATGACTAACTGAGAATAAATGAAGATACCATATGGATGGGGATCAAAATACCAGCTTCATACTATTAAGCTTGAATTGAATAAGTTGTGGTCTATGGCCACAGCTAGGCTTCACAGAGAAGACTTCTGAAGTGGATAGGGCTGCCCAATCCCAGGCAGTGCTTGGCACACTCTGAGGATAGGCGACCCTGAAAGAGCAAACACAAGATGCATAGAGGTGAGCTTGGTCAGATTCTTCACTCAAGGTCAGTAACAAGGTCACTTCTCTTTCAAGATTGAGTGAGAGAGACAGAAACGCTCTTCCTGTTACTTCCAAGAAGGATAAGAGGATGGTATTCCTTACTCTGTGGACCAACCTAAGGACAGTGGAAGGAGAACATGGTTCCTGCTTCACCTATTAAATGTGCACAGCATGAAACATTTTATATCTATTTTCCATGTTTTTCACAACAGCCCTCACAAAGTCAGCATAATAGGCTTTACAAGAAAGCAAAGTGAGACTTGGAGAATTTAAGCAGCTTGCCCAGTACTCACACTCTTGTTAGATGGTTGAGTTGTGGTTCAAACGTAGGTCTATATGACTCCAAAGCCCATACATTTTCTACTATCCCCACTTCATACCAATGAGATCACCTGATTTTTCTTGAAAATAATTATAGTGATTCAGACAGGGCATAAAAATATTATTAGTCCTTTCAAGTTTTTTAGATAATTGGTGCTTGTTAATCACATGCATTTGATTCTGTATTAGATTAGGACAAATGGAATGTCTCTTCACAAAAATGTATTAATTTCAAGTTAATTCACCTTTTTAATGCTGAGAGGTGAAGTCCTGTTCTGCCTTGGGTGTGTACACACAGTACCTATTAGCAATTAAAATGAGTTACAAATGTGTCAAGAAGAGATCCTGCTGCTGAAATCCAGGTCAGGTTACTTGAAATGGATATATATCTTCCTTTTCTAAATGTTAATTAGATGTTCTATTTTATCTTCAAAAGTTTCTAGCAGAAATTTTCTTGAAGTAGACACTTATAGGTCAAGAGAGCTTCTAGAGTGCATCCTCAGTCCCTAACCTAAAGGGTTTATGTAACTTTACTCAAAAATTTGAAATGAAGGAAAAAGCAAAATGAAACAAACAAACTACTATGGAGTCTGATTTACCTATCATATCCTCAAAATGATTCTAGTATATGATAACATGAAAAGTAAGCTACTTCAGATTCCATTAAATTTGACATTTTAGCATCTCTGTGCCCATAATAAGGTAAATCTTTTCAAACTCTAAACCAAAGTTGGGGCTCATTTTTTTTTTCAATTCAATAAGTATTTATCAACCATTTTATTCCACTCTATATAGTTTATCACCCAAAGTACTAATAAATAGCAATAAACTTTTAGTCCAAAGAGTCTGGAAACAAAATGTTATTTCTTCTTGTGGCTGACCAACAAGCCACTTTTTATGGGCATTTTGTAACATGGTTCATAAGCAGACTGTACTGAGCAGCATTAAATTTTAACACTGATTGTCATTGAAAAATACAATTCTAAAACTAAAGTATCAAAACATTATACAACTTAATATTTGCATGACAGTTGGGAGATCTGAGTTTGGTTCTTGCTTTGTCTGGTTGACTATGAAAAAAGTTACTCAGCTTATCGGATCATTAGTTTCCCTGTCTATAAAATGAAGATGCTGGACTATAATTGGCCCTGCAAATTGCATCAGAATCCCTTGAGAATCCTATAAAAATGCCATTCCTGGACATTTTAACACAATATCACATTCCACCTCCAGAAAGTTTCATTCCATGAGTCTGGGGTGGGACCCAGAAAACTGCGTGTTTTCCAAGGGACCAGGAGGTAGAGGCTGGAGGCACACCCAAACCACACACCAAAGTCCTCTAACTTTAAATCCCTTCTGGATCTACCATCTTCCCAGTCTAAGGAAAATTCAGTAAAAAGAGAACCATGATGGTGTCTTTCTGACCTATGTGGTCAGAAAGCTCTATGTGGTGTTGGGTCAGTTCAAATCATCATTTTCTCAGGATACAGACTGCTGAAATACCTAATTGTGGATGAATGAATTCCCAAATCAGAAAAAAAGGAAGAGAAGAAAGGAATGAAGGAAGGAAAGAAGGAAGGGAGGGAGGGAGGAGGGAAAGCAGGCAAACGTGCAAAATAGAAATTCTTAGGCTATCAAGTACTTTTAGTCAACATCGCTACCCAAAATACTCACTGACATTTGGCAAGTAGAAAATTCTTAAAGATGACTAATTACTTTGGTATTTCAATGAAAGATAACAACTGAACATGCGTGAAAGCAGCTTGGGAAATCTGCAGAGTTTAACTATAGATCACTCATCCTACACCCTTATATTTTGAGGTCTTTCTACAGAGAATTTGGAGAAGGGAAAGGCTACCCACTCCAGTATTCTGGCCTGGAGAATTCCATGGACTGTATAGCCCATGGGGTCACAAAGAGTTGGACAGGACTGAGCAACTTTCATTTTACAGAGAATTATTTGTTATATTAACATATCATGGTAGTTTTAAAAAATGACTTAAGGTGCTATTGCATATTAATATTGAAAACAGATCAAGAAATTGGATAACTTAACTCCATATAGGCATTATGGGTTATTAGCATTCTAGGATTCGTTTTGGACAAACCACTTAAAAAATCAGTGGAGAAGTACAATTTGGTGAAGTCAGGAAGCCTGTGATTAATATCATTACTACAGTTTGAGACTGAATTTGGCTAAGAGCCATAGCAGGGGTAACGAGCAACTCCATTACTGCCTAATACACCCCAATGTTGTCAACATAAATCATAGCAAATCTGTTCTGACCCCTGAGTAAATCATATGCTAGAATTCCAAGCAACTGAAACTGTAAATCAGGGATTGTTCTATACTATTTATTTGCATTTGAGAGTTAGGAGTTATCTTAGATTGAGTGGTTATATTTTATAAAAATTGTAAGAAGGGCATTGATTCATTAATTTGACAATTGTCCTTTCTTGCTGTAAATAATAGCTAACACAATCATTTAGAAATACTGTACACATGTCCTTAATATTAGTATTTCTATTGAAAATAATCTATTAAAATAAACCTATTCAATATGTTTAAATGATGACAAAGAAGTTATCTAGTTCAAATAGTGCTGTTTCCTGACCTGTACCAACTAGGTCAGTATGTAAACAGGTAAGGGTACAGCATACTGAACTCATTATTCTGAAGCAATGATGTGTAGCAAAGAACGAGCTTGCTTTTCCCTCCTTTCAAAATATTAACAAAGTGACACTGACCCTACTACAGTACTTGAGTTGCCGTGGCAATGTCTAGGGTGGGCGACAAATCTGGTGATGATTATGCCTACAATTTTGTCATGGCGTCCTGGAGTTGCCACAGACTGATGTTTTTGAGACACTCCATATGGTTCCTCAACCCCAGATACACATCAGATTATTTTTCTGAGAGGACATCAAAGATATCTAGGTTATCAAAAGTGTCATAAAATTTGAAGGTTTTTTTTTTTCTTTTTAATTAGCCTAAGAACCATGGTATGAACAGACAAGTGCAGAAGTTGTTTGATATATGTCCTGGAGTCATTACGTTTGACTTAAAGGTGACCTCAGCTGCAATAATCAGGTAAATCAGGGTGTGTGCCAGGTGGCATTGTAATATCACTTAGATAACTTCCTGGAAGATGAAAAATAGAAGGAAAATTTAAAAGGAACTGATATCACATATGAGTAATAAATCATCAAGATTCAAGGTAAAAAACAATCCTTTCTCCTCTCATTGATTTGCAATGACGGTTGAATGCTGCATCTAGCTATTACTTGGAAATGATTTTATTTACTTTCTAAATCTTACCTTCCCTCTGAATCCATAATTTCTAAACCCTGTTTCATTTTGTGCAAATCACAAGTTCAGGATAGATTTGGAGTGTGTCATTCTTGCTATTTTTGAATATTAACGGCCTTGTCATCTTCACAAATAATGGCTTTTTAAAAATTTCAGAAATACTTAATGCAAATCCTTAGTAGCTGGTCTTCTGACTGTAACTCTTTAGAACTGGGCAACTTGTGTGCAGACACTTTTGAATGTTCCAGCAGAGTCAGCATTAAACTCTCTGCCACAGCACATACTTTACCATATATTTATACTAGCCAAACATAAATACATAAATAAAATAAACAGAACTTAGTACAGAGGCTCGACTGCATTATACCGCTGCAATAATGTGCAGTGTCAAACCAATAAATTTGGTTTCCTTCTGAGCGCATTAGGTTGTAACTCCAGACCAAAACATAACTTCCAGCTGCAGCGAGATTAATAGGGAAGAATGTGTCAGGATAAATGAAATACTTACTAACGCTGTCCTAAGTCTGATCTGTAAAATCTATGGCTTTTGCAATGTATATTCCCTCCCAAGTCCAGTAAGCTTAAATATGGTTCTAAGTGATGAATCACTCTACTTAGTCACCATGGATGAATGGAGATCTGGGACCCTCAGCGAACAGGTGCCATCACTAAGTGACATTTGATTTGAATACAATCAGTTGAGAGCTCTAAGTTTTACTGTAACTTTGCACCATATGCACTTCTCTTTTCCCTCTATTTCTAGTCTCTCTCTTTTTCTTTACTGCTTCCTTTTCTTTTTTCTGGCTCACTGTTCCTCCTTGGCCCGATCCACTGTATCAGTGTTTTTTAAACTGTGAGATACAACCTATTAGTCCTTTATGAAATCAATTTAGCAGACCATGGCCAGCAGGTTTTAAAATCAGCTACAAGAGAGTATTTCAGGGTGCATGGCTATGACAAGAGGAATACTGCTTCAGAAACTCTGGTTTCAACCCATGACAGTGCCCTGGGTCATGATGGAAAATACCTTTCTTCACAAAGAGCAGCACCAGTATGTGTTGTCTGCCTCCAGTGATAGTACTTGGGGTCATAGAAGTGGCAGGCAGGCTTCAGGGTGAGGCAGACCAAGAAGCAGGGCATCAGGGAGCCTGGGCTCTTGGTCTTGCTCTGTTGCTAAGTCATCATGTACATTATGTTACTCCATTTTGTTTAAGTGTGAAATAAACATATCATACACACATACCATATATATACATATACACATATACATACATAAAACATATGTATATATATAATAGATAGAATGCATATACTACTTAGTTGCTCAGTTGTGTCTGACTTTGTGCAGCCCTATGGACTGTAGCCTGCCAGGCTCCTCTGTTCATGGGGTTCTTAAGGCAAGAATAGTGGAATGGGTTTCCATTCCCTTCTCCGGGGGATCTTCCTGACCCACGGATTGAATCCAGGTCTCCTGCACTGCAGGCATATTCTTTACTGTCTGAGCCACCAGGGAAGGCCAAACATATAGTACATGTATATAAATATATAACATACTGGTGCTACTGGAAATTGGGAGAAGCCAGGGATGCTTCTAAACACATTAAGTACACCAGCCCTCCACAGCAAACACTGATCTGATCCAAGAAGTCAACATCCTGATATACACATAAATCTATGTATTTGGAAAAAAATCTAGGGAAAAGATGAAATGTTTTCAAGTTTTCATTTGAATGCCTGACATCATACAGCTCCAATGAGAAGAGTAAAACATCTTTCAAATCCTGATTCTATTATCCAATTTCAGGTAAAATGATGCTTTCTCACTAAAACCATTGCTTTGCATCAATTACTTTTCTTAAGAAAGGAGTTTAGGGATTTCTCATTTCAATATTTCACCTCACATATGGGTACTCATCCTTACTGACTCCATAGGACAAGTGGTAGTACCCAGTTTTGCACATGGGGAAACTTAGGGACAGGATCTACCCTGGAATTTGAACCCAGGTCATTGGTCTCCAAGGGTTTGGATATGAGTTTGATTAAAAGACAAACTGCTCTGGGTCCTGGCCCAGCACTATTCCAACCAAGCCAACATGCCTGCCAAAATAATCAAAATAATTGCATTGACTTTAAAAATATCCAGACTTTCAATAGCATCAGAGAACCAACGTATACAATATCCTTAAAACTATAATTACCGGTATTAACCACATGTCCTCTGCGTCTCATTTCTTTATTTAGGAATTTGTCTGTCTCCGTCTGAACACTTCTTTGAAACCTTTGGTTTAAAGGGACACTATTTTCAGAAAACACCTCACACTGGTCTTAGATTTACTGACTCTGCATGAGGTCTCTACTTGGTCTTATTTTGTAAAATTTTTAAAAGCTTTCCAGCCCTGGATTGTTGTGTAAAGGTGGAAAAGCAGCATTCTCAGGCAAACTGTGTACTCTCAGTAACTGGGCAACATTTGCATTGTCTTGGTAATGTCTTCACATTTCAAAACTTCATCCTATGTGAAGCTTCTGACTTTCTCCTAAATTTAGCTTGAAATTTCAAAAGCCCAAGCAAAATTTAACAAAATTTTCTCTATTGCCCCACCAGCATTGCAATCAGGGATCTCTAAGCCCTTTGGTGACATAAACTCATCAACTGAGTTCAGCAGACAAACACAGAGATGCATTTACAATGCCACTACAGCAAAGAATCAAGAATGTTATTTTTACTAATTCACACACATACATTAATATGCATGTCTTTGATATTCAATTACATCAGGAATTTTCCCTGTAACACAGAAACTTTTAGAAAAATCAGTATGAAACAGCTTTCCAACAAATTGGTACATTTATATCTTCCACACACTTAAAACTCCCTTCTGTAATTATCTATGCAACAACCCTCACAGAAAGTTCTGTATTGCTCCTGATTTTGTGTGCTTGTGTGCATTCAGGGTATCCTTTGAAATAGCTATTCACCTACTTGAAAATGTTATGCTGACAAAAAGTCTGCTCTTTTTCATCTTACTATCAGTGTGGTCTTGTGCAGAAAGGCAGGCTGCTAAGTGCTTTTCTGAAGGCTGATAAAGATATTAGACTTGCTTACAAGGCTGATTAAAATGAATGCATGCCCATTTTACAAGTTTCTGCTGCTGCTGCTGCTGCTAAGTCGCTTCAGTCGTGTCGGACTCTGTGCAACCCCATAGACGGCAGCCCACCAGGCTCCCCCGTCCCTGGGATTCTCCAAGCAAGAACACTGGAGTGGGTTGCCATTTCCTTCTCCAGTGCATAAAAGTGAAAAGTGAAAGTGAAGTCGCTCCGTCGTGTCTGACTTTTAGCGACCCCATGGACTGTGGCCTACCAGGCTCCTCCGTCCATGGAATTTTCCAGGCAAGAGTGCTGGAGTGGGGTGCCATTGCCTTCTCCGTTACAAGTTTCTACTGGACCAAAATAAAATAGCATGTTCCTCATCTCATCTGTATATGTCATGGCTTTTGTGTGTGTCCCCTATAGCGAGGGATACACCACTCTTCTCAGTAAACTGTGTCTTTTTTTTTTCAGCATGAATGTGTCATTATTTCTGCCTTTGAATAGCCCCTCAGCTCTGTGCCTTGTAGTTGTTTATAGCCCCCATTAAATGACTACACAAAAAGATGACACCGTCCGAAATGAGGTAAAGACAGATGAAGAAACAGTATTAAATGTTCTCAGTAATAATATAATGAGTTCAGGCTGCTGCTATAGTCATAGTGAACAGGTTTTACACGAATAAGGATATTAAAGAAAAGCAATGTTTCTGACTATGTAACTGTAAATAGCCTGCCCATGTGCATATGTGAGAACTCTATTATTCTGAAACTGCTTGTCTGAATGGCAGGGGAATATCAAAAAGGCTTTCTCAGGACTGAAGTCAATAAAAGGAACAGTAATGCTCCTTACAACCTCAGAGACATATGAGAAAATTCTCTGGACTATTACTAAAATAAAGTCTGCCTACGTGCATAAGATTATCAGTAATTTTCTATTAAAGAGGCCCAGAGTGGTCTGCTTAGAAAACCATTAAGAAAAGAAAGCCTAGAAGAGAAGAAAGAAGCACAAAAGATTCCCCAGGGTAAGGACAAGAATGAAGTGGAAGTTTGTGCCAGGAGAAAGTGGTTTAAACGTGCAGGAAATAACCTTGAAACAGACAAATTGCAGTGCAGATTCATTAGCCCAGAGCTAGTTTTTGCTCTGTTGCGTCTGTCTCCTCCCCTCAGCTCTCCTTCTCTGCCACCAAGTGAGTGGATTTCTGAAGAACTGGGGTTTTACAGACCCTGTAGAGAGGGAATGAAAAGGATAGGGGACAGTAATGACTCTCCTTACGGCTGCTCTGCTCCAGGACTGAGGGGAGAAAGTCTCGGTGCCAACGCCATCTACTACCTGCTCCCGTCTTCAGTGAATACAACTGCAACTTTCTCCCGGAGACCCAGGGAAAGCGGGTGTGGAAGGAACCGCGACGCTCTGGGCTTTTGCGCATTTCCCTCTGGGGCTACCATGACCCTCGCCTATAGCATCTTCCCGTGATCAAAACACAACCACCTGGACTACTAATCAGAGAGGAAAGAAAGGAGAAAGCAGAAAGGCGGGTGGCCCCGAGTCCGCTCCAGTCGATCCAGGCAACCTCGTGAAGAATGAAAAGAATCAAACGGAACCAGGGATTGGGCCGTGGCGAAAGGCTGGCTCTGGCGCACGCTGGTGTCGCCCGGCTCCACGTTATATGGAAATGCCGTGTCGACTGCCTCGTCAGGGGTCCTTACACATCTGCTCGCGAACGGCGAGCCCCGGGCGCTCACTAGTTAAGGGGGCAGCCGTCCTGGACGGTGCCGGCTCGAAGAGCTGGCCGCTTTCAGTTGTCCGTAACTTCCACCCTGAGGTCTCAGTGTCCCCTCGCCTACGGTCCGGACCCCGTGCCATCCTGATGTCACTTGACCGTGTCCGCGCCGCAGCCCCCGGTGAAAGCTGCAGGGGCTGGGCAGATTTCCAGGCGAGGGGGGCCGCCGGGAGGCGGGAGCTGCGCTCCGCGGCACAGGTCAGAGAAGCCGAGCCAGGCTCTTTTGTGGGCCGGTCCATTGCCATCCGGGTGTAGCGCAGTGACACCTGATCTGCGGGGTGATTGATAAGCGCGGGCGGGGGTCTGCCGGCCCGCCCTCTACCTCGCCTGCCTCCTCCCCCTCCCGCCTCCTCCCCGCCTCCCTCCCGGTTCCCTCCCTCCTTCCTGCCGGTAGCGCTGCCCGGCGGCGAGCGGCTCCAGTGGGGATCTGCCTGCCCTTGGGGGCGCCGCCCGCGCTCTCCGCCGAGCCTTTGCTCCCGGGCCGCGCCGGGCTGAGGCCGCGCCGCCTCCCGCGCCTCCCCAGCTCGCGGATGCCGGGGGCGCCTCCGGGGGAAGCTCCGGGCGGCGCGTTCGCCGGGTAAGTTCTGAGCATTCGGGGACGCCGCGGCGACGCGGCCGGCCAGCCGGCTCCCCCGGCAGAGGGAACGGGCAGGGAAAGACGGCGCGATCCGCCGGGGACCGCGCTCGGGTGGCCGGCCGTCCCCGCTCCGGCTGCCCGGCCCCGGGACCGTCCGTCCGCGCGGGCGGGCGTGGTCCGGCTCCGGGCGTCGCGCGGCCACCGCTCGGGCGGAGGACGCAGCGACCCGGGCCCGGGAAGGGGGCGGCGCGGCGCGAGCGGCCGTCGCGGCGATGGAGACGCGAGAGCAGGAGAGGGCTGCGTGAGCGGTCGGGCTCGGGGCCCGGCCTCGGGGGACTCGCCGGGTTCCTGGGTCCCGAGAAGAGCTCTCGAGAAAGGCTGGGCCGCGGGAGGCGGAGCGGGGGCCAAAGGCTGCTGGCTGGCGGGCGGCGGAAGCCTCCTCCCCGGGCCGGCCGGGCTCCGTGAAGCCCCTGGCGGCCGGAGAGGAGGAGGGCTGCGCGCACGCTCGCACTTGCCGCCGGCGGCCCCGAAGACCCGAGTCCCGCTTCATTTGGGAAGATGCGAGGGAGACCGAGGCGGCGGAGTCCCAGTTTCTCCCTCCATCGCCCCCGCGGGGACAGGGAGCGTTTGCCCGATTTTAGCGTCCGCCTCTGCCTCCCGCGTGCTCCGCGTTCACTTGGCCCCTTTCCGCCGCCCCGGGAGCCGCTGTCCCCGGCGGGGAGCCGCGGCGGCGCTTCCCGACTCGCGGGGCTGAAGGAAACTTCCTTAAAGTGCTTTCCGGCGTGGAGGCTGATTTGTTCCCCTTCACTGTGTTTGGGGAAGCTGCTGCAGCAGCCCGGGGACCGGCGGGAGATGCGGCAGTGGTGGGAGGGTCCACCGACCCGCGTCTGAAGCCAACCACGGGAGGGGACCGCTGCGGCCCCCGCGGGGTCCCCAGTGCCGCTCCCCTAGGCAGCCTACCGCGTCGTCTCCCTCGCCCCGTGATGTCGAGGACTTCAACCGCCTCCGTCATCCATTGACGACCCCCCGCCCTAATTCCTAGTAGATGCTGTCCTAAAACTGTATTGACAGAGTCATCCGTCTCCTGCAGGAAATTACGATCTTTGGAAACTAAAACTCATATTTGGTATTTCACTTTCAAAATTTTTGTTTTTAAGAACACATTTCAGTAAATCACCACCACCACCACCACCAATTCACGGTAAGCAGGAGTGAGTTTTTTGGAGAACTGCTGGCCTGGGACTCAGAATCCCTGGGTTCTGTTTCTAATTTTATAGATTCTTGAACTTAAGCAAGTCAGCACTTCCCCTGGTTGAGGAAATATCCTCATCTAGAAAATGAATCTGATTGCAAAGGTATTGTCCAGCTCTCATGTTGGCTTCCACTTCAGTGAAATATTAACCTAATTAATAAATGTTTGTTATATGAATGACAGAATAAACCATCTCTCTCTAGGAACTCTATATATTTAACATTTGGAAATATGTAGAAACAAATGCCCCTCTGCTCTGGAAAGCAGTTTAATCGTGCTGGCACTGCACCATTCCACTGGCAATGATGTAGTTGCCAGGGTGGGTGGGAGGCTATGCCCTCCAGCTCTGGGGCAGTTCCTCTACTGTTGCCCTTTAGCAGAGAAGAAGGAAATTTGAGGGCCCAGAAGGAAACAGTGTTGCCCAAGGTGAAGCCAGAATTATTGGATGGGGATGGGCTCTTCCCCAAAAGAAAAGGAGGGGAAAGGCGAAGGCCTGCTACCAATTGTGGAGGAGACTGGCCAAAGCCACAGGTTGCTTGAAAGCTGTTTATAAACTAGAAAGCCCTTCTTGGGGAGGGAAAAACTTGTCTGGGTGGGACAATTCTAGGACATCAGCTTCACAGGAAAGGAGGAGGGGAGAGGCAGGAGGCTTGCTGTTCTCTGAAGGCTGATGACCTCTGCCAGAACCTCTCTGCCACCCTTCACCCAGCCATGGGACCCTGTGTGGACTGTGGCAGGCAGGGCCCAGGAGGCAGGGAAGAATCGCTGAAGTGTCTGGCTGGACTGGCACATAGCTCGGTCAACTCTTCCCATTCTCTTCCATCCATTACTTTTGCTGCCTCATCTCCCCCATTCCCACCAGAGGCAGTCCCTGGCCCTTCTGGGCCATGGGCAGACATTCCCATTTTGCAAATGGACTCCAACTGTGCAACTTAAAAGTTGCCTTAAAAGGGGACCTTAAGATAATTAGGGGAAAACAGAGATACTGAAGGCAAAAAGCCAACACCTGGCCAATAATAATCCTGAGGAAAGGTTATCCGAATGCAATTGATTATCAGACCTGGGAGGGGCCGAATAGTCCACCCCCTTGTGCCAGTGGGAACGGGAAGATCCAGAAACAAAGCGACACACCTGGCTACAGAACTGAACCAGAGGCCAGGTCTCCTGAGTCTCAGGCCAGGACTCTGGTCATCCCTTTTCTTTCTCAGAAGCAAGTCTTCCTGCATCGGCGGCTTCTGTCCCCCTGGGTCCCTGGCTCCTGCAGCCTGGAGGGCTCTGCACCCTTGTGGACTGGACTCCCAGCTAAGGCGCAGCCTGGCCGTGCCTGTCTGACACCCACCCCTCTTCTCCTTCCTTCAGGCTAAGAGTACACGTTTAAACCTCATTATCTAGCTAAGTATAAACCTCAGGGGGAGAAGGGTTTTGTTGTTGTTTATCTCAGTCTATAGGCTAATGTTGGGCTGGCTGTCAGAATCCAGGCAAATATCTGGCCAGTCACCACCCAGAAAGTAATTTTCTGCGCACTGAAACAAAGCTCTGAATGCAAAGCATAGAACCCCCGGGAGAACTCCTCGTCCTCCCACACAGGCTCATTGGTGCACACACAGCCCGCTCTCCGCACCAAGAGCATCTCAGCTAGGAGGCTGGCAGGCGGGCTCAGTTCTGTAGCAAAGAGGCGCGCGAGCGCGGGCACGCGCGCGCGCGCACACACACACACACACGGAAGATGGGACACACTCGGAAGATTTGACACACACACACACACACAGAGTCCTGTAGCAAAGAGGCACACACACACACGGAAGATTTCACACACACGGAAGATGGGACCCCTGCTCCAGAATCTGTAATGAGACACCAACATCCCCGCCCCCCAACCCCAAGTCCCAGTGGAAGGGCCAGGAGGGAGGGGCAGGTGGAAGAAACCACTCGGAAGGGCCCGAGGCGTCCCGGCGGTGCCAACCCCATAGTGGGGCCGCTCCTGGAGAACCCCCTCTCCAGGAGCTCCGCCAGCCACCCGCCACCCGCCGGGCTGGAGGTGGAGGAGTTCAGAAGCAACTGACGCAGCCGGGATTCGAGCTTGGCGAAGCCACTCGCTGGGAAAGGGAAGCGTCTGCCCCTCCCTCCCCCGCCGCGCGCCCTCGCTCCCCGGCCTGCCCCCTCCCCCGTGACGTCACCCCAGCCCTGTCCCGGGGAACCCGCAAAGCCTCTCAAATTCAAACTGCCAGGCGCACTGCTGCCACTGCCGCGGGACTGGAAGTGAGCGCCCAGGCTCGGCCGTCGCCGCCGCCAGCCGACCGGGCCGGCCGGCTTCGCCAGCTCCGTGCGCAGTCGCACCCCCCGGGGTCCCCGGAGACTCAGCTGCCCGCCGCTCGGAGCGTCCTCGGCCTCTCCTGTCGCCTGCCAGATTCCGAATTCGTGCGCACCCCCACCTCCCCACCCCCCAGCAAAATTAAATCAACCAGCAGAAAACAGCATCCCTCCGGAAGCAGCGGCGTCCCCTTTTACCTTGCTCTTCCTCTCTTTCTGAAGATGCTAAACTACCGGCGGACTGCAGAGGAGAGGGGTCCCGTCTTCTCCTGATGCGTGAGTAACAGACCCCCGCCCCAGCACCCCGCGCTGTCTTTGCTCGTCCACCCTCTCCCTTCCCCCCGCCGCCAGTCCCCTGATTTTCCCACCCCCTTTTTGCGCAGTTAAAAAAACAAAACAACAACAAAAAAAAGTAGAGCAATTTCTGCTGCGAGCCCAGGACGGTCAAGCCGCCCGAGATAGCTTCAAGATATCCCCCAGGGGCGGAGGAGGAGGCGATGGGCTGGATTTAGTAGGACAACTCGGTTACTAATGACTTCGTGGCTGGCTGCGACCCGCTGGGAAATCAGGTGCAAGCATGTGGGTGCCGGGACGCGTGGGTGGGTCGGTGGGTGGGTGGGCTGGGAGTGGGGAGGAGAGCAGAAACCGCTGGGGAAAAAAAAAAACGCAGTGATTTCATTCTGCCTCGCTGCCCACTTCCCGCCGTCTTCCTCCCTCCCACGTCGCCCCCTCGCTTTGCCATTTTAATCGGGCCTCCGTGTTTCTTTCTCCCCCGCCTCCCGCTCTCTCTTGCCCCCCCGCCCAAGGTTTGCCTGTAGGTACCTGAGCTGACCCCGACGGCGCCTAAAGATGCTGAGCGGCGTCTGGTTCCTCAGCGTGTTAACCGTGGCCGGGATCTTAGAGACGGAGAGTCGCAAAACTGCCAAAGACATTTGCAAGATCCGCTGCCTGTGTGAAGAGAAGGAGAACGTCCTGAATATTAACTGCGAAAACAAAGGATTTACAACCGTCAGCCTGCTCCAGCCCCCCCAGTACCGAATCTATCAGCTCTTCCTCAATGGCAACCTCCTGACCAGACTGTACCCCAACGAGTTCGTCAACTACTCCAACGCTGTGACTCTCCACCTGGGCAACAACGGGCTGCAGGAGATCCGTACAGGGGCGTTCAGTGGGCTGAAGACCCTGAAGAGGCTGCACCTCAACAACAACAAGCTCGAGGTGCTGAGGGAGGACACCTTCCTGGGCCTAGAGAGCCTGGAGTATCTGCAGGCTGACTACAATTACATCAGCGCCATCGAGGCGGGGGCCTTCAGCAAGCTGAACAAGCTCAAAGTGCTCATCCTGAATGACAACCTCCTTCTGTCGCTGCCCAGCAATGTGTTCCGCTTCGTCCTGCTGACCCACCTAGACCTGCGAGGGAACCGGCTGAAACTGATGCCTTTCGCGGGGGTCCTCGAGCACATCGGGGGCATCATGGAGATCCAGCTGGAGGAGAACCCCTGGAACTGCACATGCGATTTACTTCCACTCAAGGCTTGGCTGGACACCATCACCGTTTTCGTGGGGGAGATTGTCTGTGAAACCCCTTTCCGCTTGCACGGTAAAGATGTCACCCAGCTGACCAGGCAAGACCTCTGCCCCAGAAAAAGTACTGGTGACTCGGCTCAGAGGGGTGGCCACACCGACACACACATCCCGAGGCTGTCACCTACCCTGAATCCTGCTCTCAACCCGACCCGGGCTCCAAAAGCCAGCCGGCCACCCAAAATGAGAAACCGTCCCACCCCCCGGGTCACAGTGTCAAAGGACAGGCAGAGCTTTGGCCCCATCATGGTGTACCAGACCAAGTCCCCAGTGCCCCTCACCTGCCCCAGCAGCTGTGTCTGCACCTCTCAGAGCTCCGACAATGGGCTGAACGTCAACTGCCAAGAACGGAAGTTCACCAACATCTCCGACCTGCAGCCCAAACCCACCAGTCCAAAGAAACTCTACCTGACAGGGAACTATCTTCAAATGGTCTATAAGAATGACCTCTTAGAATACAGTTCTTTGGAGTTGCTGCATCTAGGCAACAATAGGATTGCAGTCATTCAGGAAGGTGCCTTCACAAACCTGACCAGTTTACGCAGACTTTATCTAAATGGCAATTACCTTGAAGTGCTG
Organism: Bos grunniens; assembly: GCF_055505025.1. Classification (NCBI taxonomy): domain Eukaryota; kingdom Metazoa; phylum Chordata; class Mammalia; order Artiodactyla; family Bovidae; genus Bos; species Bos grunniens. Next base: position 115,647,177 of record NC_141194.1, on the reverse strand, counting down.
TTTCCGGCTATGTTTGATGGGCTGCAGAGCTTGCAGTATCTCTATTTAGAGTATAATGTCATTAAGGAAATTAAGCCGCTGACCTTTGATGCTTTGATTAACCTACAGCTGCTGTTTCTGAATAACAACCTGCTACGGTCCCTGCCTGATAACATATTTGGGGGCACGGCCCTCACCAGGCTGAATCTGAGAAACAACCATTTTTCTCACTTGCCAGTGAAAGGAGTTCTAGATCAGCTTCCGGCTTTTATCCAGATTGATCTCCAAGAGAACCCCTGGGACTGCACCTGTGACATCATGGGACTGAAGGATTGGACAGAGCATGCCAATTCCCCTGTCATCATCAACGAGGTGACCTGTGAATCTCCTGCGAAACACGCCGGGGAGATCCTGAAGTTTCTGGGGAGGGAGGCAATCTGTCCAGATGGTCCGAACTTGTCAGACGGAACCGTTTTGTCAATGAATCACAACACAGACACACCTCGCTCGCTCAGTGTGTCTCCCAGTTCCTACCCTGAACTGCACACTGAAGTTCCGCTTTCCGTCTTGATTTTAGGATTGCTGGTTGTCTTTATCTTATCTGTCTGTTTCGGCGCTGGCTTATTTGTCTTTGTCCTGAAACGCCGGAAGCGGGTACCCAGTGTTCCCAGGAGTGCTAACAACTTAGATGTAAGTTCCTTCCAGTTACAGTACGGCTCTTACAACACTGAGACCCAGGATAAAGCAGACGGCCACGTCTATAACTACATCCCTCCACCTGTGGGCCAGATGTGCCAAAACCCCATCTACATGCAGAAGGAAGGAGACCCGGTGGCCTATTACCGAAACCTGCAAGAATTCAGTTACAGCAACCTGGAGGAGAAGAAAGAAGAGCCAGCCACACTTGCTTACACTATCAGTGCCACAGAGCTTCTGGAAAAGCAGGCCCCGAGAGAGCCCGAGCTGCTGTATCAGAATATCGCTGAGCGGGTCAAGGAGCTGCCCAGTGCGGGACTTGTCCACTATAACTTTTGTACCTTACCTAAAAGGCAGTTCACCCCTTCCTATGAATCTCGACGCCAAAACCAAGACAGAATCAATAAAACCGTTTTATATGGAACTCCCAGGAAATGCTTTGTGGGGCAGTCCAAAGCAGACCACCCTTTACTGCAAGCTAAGCCGCAATCAGAACCAGACTACCTCGAAGTTCTGGAAAAACAAACTGCAATCAGTCAGCTGTGAAAGGAAATCATTGACAACCCTCTGGCATCAAAGGATGCTGCTCCAAACTCTTGGAGGCTGGGCGTTTGCTTTTGTGTGTGTCTGTTCTCCGTTTCTCAGCCTCAGTGGGGGACTTTGAAGATGTTTGGGGGATGGGGTGAAGCAATGATACTGCTTTTTCAAGTTTTCCTTTAAATTATTTCTCTCCCACCTTCCCCCCACTTCTCTCCTTAGGAATCATCATTGAACATGAATGTTTCTACAGTGCATTTTTTCATATACTTTATGGTTGTGTTTCCTTTTTCTTCTTTTATTTTTCCAGTGTGGGAATGGGAAGAGGAGATTATAGTGAATGAAGAAACAGTAAGCAAACTTTTAAAATGAAAATGGATATTTAGTGTATTTTGTAGAAGATCTCCAAAGATCTTTTGAGACTATAAATTCTTTTGTAAATAACGATATATGGTATTTCGAACTTCAGTTACCAAGCATAGCCACTGGGCATCACTTCTTCATGTTAAAGTGCCTTTGCACTTTAAGTACATTACTTAAATGTTGCTTTTAGCTTTGATAAATTGAACATATTTTAATGTGTTGTATTTTTGAAATTAAAAACACTGTAAAATAGATTGAAATGTCAGCTATATTAAGTCAACGTACAGTTTGCTTGAGTTATAGAAACCAGCTTGTCATCAAATGATTCTAGTTCTAGGACTTTATAGATTTAACTGTAAAATGTTTCCTTTCCTTTGGGTTTGTTCTAAATGATTTTATTTAAGTCAACTAAGGGGATTTAACAGTGGACTAGAGGTAATAAACCACCTCAGTTGGGATTAGTAATTCATTAATAAAATATATTTAACCCAATATGAGTGAATTGAACAATTAATGCCCTTCCATAAATCATTATTTTACACTAACATGGTCAGTGTTTTAGATTATTTTCCTAATTAAAGAGTACATTACACAACTTGTAATATATTTTTCCTGCATTAAATTAGATATTTTTATATTTAAATGAAAGAGTCTGTATTTCTAACTTTTTAATTGAAATTAATATTTTTTCTGCCTATTGAAACATTTTCTATAAACACACACCAGTAGAGGCCGCCACACACCTCATTTAATAAAGACATACGAGCCATTAAATGCCTTGAAGGAAGACTTCAAAGGTGAGATTTAAACGTCCCAAGTAAGTTCTCTGCAAATTCAAGGCAACAGAGACAAATCTATACATTACTTGCTATTTCTTTTAGGATTAAAGGTTAGACTCAGAATCCATCTCAATTTTCCCATTTTCAGAGAAAGCAGTGTTTTCCTCTTGAGTTTATGGAAGCGTTAACAGGGAGCTATCAAATGATGTACCCTGTGTGTCTCCAACGCAATTAATAAATGCCTAAATGGAGAAAGTAGCCATCTTTTCTTCCCCTGCCTTCTTGAGGCAAGTGTTGCTTGAATTTTTCCTTGGCTTGACCAAGCTTTTCGTTTTGGTGTTAGAATTAAAATGATTTGAACTAACCAAGTCTACATAACATTTATGAAGCCTTATTAGCCTGTAAATAATTTTTAGATGCAAATATTATTGTGTGATTTAAACAAACAGCCCTTCTTTACAACAAAAAATAGTTTTGTTTTGTCTATTGTAAATCCTTATGCAACTGGGGTGGTGATCTGCATATAAAGTAGTCCAGCTTTTCAGTTCCTTATTAAAGCAATTGATGGCATCTGAAAGAAGCACACTGTTTCCTTTTCATAAATAGGTTACTGCACATAATAATCCTTTATTATCATGTGGAGATTGAAGTGGATCCTGATGACTTACTTTTAAAGCTTTAAAATGACTAATAGTTTATTGTCTGTCACTATAAACAATTCATGTGATAGGCTTTCAATTAGAAATTACTTAAATCCAAATTATTTGGATTAATAGCTACTGGTGCAAAATCGTTTTTTTAACAATAGAAGGTAATTGTGTATATATAAATGTAAAGGGCATTCAGGAAAGTAAATGCCTTTAATACCCTAAAATCTCTGAACATCTACAGTGACAAGCTTACGTGTTCATTCTTTGATTAGAGATCATAATTCTTATTTAAATCCATTAGATGGAAGTTTAAAACGGTGGGCTGAAATGATCTACAGGAAGGTTAATGTCCAGAGATTTTACATTTCATAGAAGAGGAACAAGAGTGATATGCCAGTTGAACTTGGAGATAGCTCCCGGAAACCATCTCCTCTTATATATATAAGAATTACAAAAGGACTGTCAGGTCTGCTCTCATTTGGTGCAACGATAAATACAGAACACTGAGGTAGGTATTTGAGGGAATGATTATGAAGGCAAATTAATATCCATCTTCTATTAAGAGAGTTTTTTGGTTTAAACTGTATGCCTAGAACCACTGATGTGGTGATTCCACTTCAATGTTCGTATTCTCCTGAAAATAAAATCATTCCTGTAAAATACTAGTCTCTATAGAAAAACTAATTCATTCATTTTAAGCAGAGATTGCTTACTATTCATTTAGTTACATGATTTTAAAGCGGCCTCCTGGAAGAACTCAGATTCATAAACTCTTTTGCTTAATAACTATGGTTTAATTTTAAATTCTCATGCTTCTTAGATGTGTACTTTATTTTGTTTTAGGTTTTAAGATGAAATTGTTTGAATGTGGTCCAGACTATTTCATTTAAAGGCATAAAACACCATATACTGTGAAGCTTTATTTTTTTAATGCAATCACAAACACTTTGTTTTTTAACTTATTAGCATCCCCACTGATTGTATTGTTTTGCTTTATCCATTCAAGTGCTTTAAACCATATTTTATTTTAGGATTTTTATTTTTATCTCCTACAGCTGGATTTTGCTATTTCACTTTTATTTCACATGCAGCTTGTAATGGGTATGAGCACAAGCACAGCAAAATGGTTCCAGCCAGCAGAATGTGATCTCCCCTGGCCCTGCCTGAAACAGATCTGTATATCTGGCAAATGGTAATTCCCTCTGATTCTAGCTCTTAATTAGTTCCTTCTGCTGTTTCTGAATATACCTGTGTCTAAGTTTGTATCAAAACTCTCAAAAGCACCACTTCTCAGTCTGGACACAATTGCCAAAAGTCTAATTTGCTTCTGGACTTTGGTCAACCTGTGTGCCTTGTTACTTCCCTCCAGCAGTTGGTGAGTAAGGAAATGACCCTTCAGTTTCCTCTGCTTTATCCTCTGGCCTCTAAGGTGATTTAATTTTTCTAAATATTTTCATTTCATCAAGGGCTCAATATTCTATGGATTTTACAAAAAGGGTCTAATGAAAAAGAGGGACATTCTGTGATTTCTCAGACTCTGGAAATTCATTTTAGCTGTACACATTTCAGAAACATAACTGGATTGGAAGCTAGACTGAAGGAAGTCTTCTAGACAATTCTCCTAATCCAGTCATTTCTTCATTCATTCACTAAGTAATTGAGTGTTTGCTTCCTAGGGGCCAGGCTTTGTGCTGTGTGCTAAGAGGGTGCAGAGATACAGTAGTCAGGATCTCTGTCCACCCCCTCACCCTCACACCCTGCAGAGAGCTTAGTACTAAAAAAAGGAGAACCTTATCTGAATGACCATCACCTGAAAAAACAGTGGGGACAGCAGTGAAATGCAGGAAGTTGAGTTTTTGAAGATGATTTTGTGCAGTGAAATATAACACTGACACATCATGTGCTAGTTACTGTGTAACCACCATTAACATCATTTTAGAGTTACACAGTTAAACAGGGAGAACACCCACAAAAATAAAAACAAATTTCTGCAGAATAGGGCCCAATATTATGGCCTGAAAATAGCTATATACTTCTGCTATCTAAAGATGTACATTATAAAAATGAATCCCCAAATTGTAAATACAAAAAATCACAAACATACTTATAATTTTGGAATATCCATGTTTTAAAGGCAGTATTGACTTTCTATTTCAGTGGCTTAAAATATAACATTTGGCTTAAGTGTCTTTTAAAAAGACAATAAGACACCTAAATCCTGAGAGAAAATTAAGTACTGTATATAGGTGTACTTTGCTTCCCACAATGGTTGTGCAAAAAGTCACATATAAATTGAAGTTTTGTAAGTTAAATTGTATTTTAAAAGCATTAGGAGAGCTGCCATTTAGAGGAAACTTGTGAATCAATCTTTTTATAAGGCAGAAAACCATTTTATAATACAAATAATCTGTCTAATTTATCTTTTTTGTATGTTTGGAGTTTCAATATCGACTTTGCTTAAAACACAGCCCACCTGCATAATAAGAGTGTGTTTTTCCAGTGCTGCTTGTGCTACCAGTTTCTTGGTTGCTAAGGGCTTATACTTGAAAATCCGCTGCAGTTTTGTGTGACTGGAGCTATCAAGCAATTCTCTGAGGGCGCAGTAGCATTCCTGAACAGTCCGAGTAGCCAACCCATTTCAACTCCATTGACCACAGGACTTTTCTGCTCCGCAGCATTTTCTCTGTCAGACGTGGCCATGATTCATTAGACGGTAGAGTGACTCCTGTATTCACATCCTATAAAGTGCTTAGAGTCACAGGTTTTATAATAAATATATGTGATCATGTAAACATATTAAACTGCATGCGTGTTGTAATTTTTTAGCAGTATTTTAGCTTGAAAGTACTTGTACAAATACTGTTAGATTTAGTTGCAAATAATTGTTCTCAAATTACTGGAATAAATGGAAAATGAAATGCACTCTCGTGTAAATAGACTTCTGTGCCAAATAGTGACATTGTTTCAAAAAAATGAGTGCCATATTTTGGGCTGTTAATAGGGAAAATGAAATACTGAAAATGTGATCAAATGATACTGTGTTTTATTGGATAAACTTTATATAAAATTATTTTTTATGCTACAGTTAGCTTTCAATTAATAAATATTCACAAAAAATGAACATTTGTATTAGTTAGAAAAATTCTTTAGACTCTGAGAAGAGTTGATGACAAAGTATTGCTGGAACCATTCTCTTTGCCTTGGTCTATACTGTTCAAATATTTACAAATTAAGGTCTTCTTTGTATGATTAGAATTTACATATTAAGGGTAAATGTCCTTTTAAAAACATACTAATACTTTTCTATGAATACCCATTGGTATCAGCCTTAAAAAATTAAAAGTAGAAAGAACAATAAAACAATTAAAATTGAGATCTCTCTAGGAATTGAAAGTCTGATTTCACACTGCCTTCACCACACACACCAACCCACACAACAGCCAACTGTTTTTCATTACAAAATTCTGTCTAATACCATAGGTGATTTAATACTTTTATATCTATAAAATGAGAAAGATTGGCATGCAAATCCAAGAATTAGAAATTATGAATTCATTAAAGAAGATGTTATAACTGTATTCACAGAGACTAGAGTCAAAACGAATGAGAGAGAGATGCATTTGTTGCTGTAATCATGGTAATACTATAGCAAAGTGACTTATTTGGTATTTGCATTGGTTGGACATCAGAATATATCTGCCAGGTATGCTCCATCCACAAATGTACAACAAAGGACTTGAGATTTGTGTGATGAACAAGAGGATTTGCAACTAATTATCCCCTCTTTAGATTATTAATTTACTGTCTTCACCATATATTCAGATTATTCATATGGCCTTCACAAGTCTGTGAAAACAATTGGAATAGTCTCATTCTAGAGTGTTTTAATGAAGAATGAGAGTTGGTGCTTAGTACACGAAATTATCTCATCCAAGTGAAAGCTGCTCAGTCGTGTCTGACTCTTTGTAACCCCATGGACTATATAGTCCATGGAATTCTCCAGGCCAGAATACTGGATTGGGTAGCCTTTTCCTTCTCCAGGGGATCTTCCCAACCCAGGGATTGAATGCAGCTCTCCCACATTGCAGGTGGATTCTTTACCAGCTGAGCCACAAGAAAGATAAGTTGAAATGGAATGGGAATGAAAGGGATATACAGCCCCCCATTCTGAACACATGTCATATCAGACAGCAAATCATATGTGCCTGTTGATCCCAGGAAAAGACCATCAAAATAGATGTTGTCATTACTGAATGGAGGCTGGAAATGCACCTGATCCGTATTTCCCTGGGCAATAGTATGTGATTAGTTATACATCATTTTTATTAATTTGATTTTTCAACCATTATTTTGTGTTTGCTATCAACATTACCCTAAAAAGGAACATTAGAGCTAATTATCTGTCAGATCTAGTTACCTGGCATTTTGGGATACATTTGATCTTAACAGAATGTTGGGTACAACATCAAATATAAGGTAATTTCTGGCTCACAAAAGTGACTGTTGGGCAAATAGGAGAGGTGAATGGGGTGTGCTCTGGGTAATCTTTAGCCAAGTCGCTCACTCCTCAAGCCCCTTTCCCTTTCACAGCATTAACGCCTGCCATAGTGATTTGGAATATATAACCCTTCAATAAATATTTCCATAATGAATGAATGAATAATACTGGCTCTCATGTGAACACTGAAGAAGGGTGAAAAACTGAAGGATCTAAGTTCAAAGCAATTGTAATGGGTTTTTAGCTGTTCCAGGAAGTACTAAACAAATATTTACTGGAACGATTTTCAGAGCTTATGAAGAACACACACATGCACACTGTGATGATGGTAGAGAAGTTACAGTAACACACAGCTAAGATCCAAAGTTTATTACATGCCGGCAGGTCCAATTTTAAGTGATGCCCGAATCTGTCTATTGAACCCAGCGATCGCATTCTACACTTAAAAGAAGCTTTACTGCTGAGTGCTGAGATTTCCTTGTTATTGGCTTTTGGCATCAGGAGATTCCGAGTTGAGAGAAAATAAACTCCCTGACAAAGCTTGAATGATGATTCAGAGCTTATCATTTAGGTCTTCCTAGGACCTGTGTGTCAGAGAAGGCAATGGCACCCCACTCCAGTACTCTTGCCTGGAAAATCCCATGGATGGAGGAGCCTGGTAGGCTGCAATCCATGGGGTCGCTAAGAGTCAGACACGACTGAGCGACTTCACTTTCACTTTTCACTTTCATGCATTGGAGAAGGAAATGGCAACCCTCTCCAGTGTTCTTGCCTGGAGAATCCCAGGGATGGAGGAGCCTAGTGGGCTGCCATCTATGGGGTCGCACAGAGTCGGACACGACTGAAGCGACTTAGCAGCAGCAGCAGGACCTGTGTGTTTGGTTTGTTTCTTAAGTCTTCCATATAGAAGAGAAATTCTTTGTGTTCAGACTACATTAAGTCATATTTCTGTCAGAACACAGTTGTTTCATAAAGTCCGACTTGTCCAGAAAAGAACCTAGAGGTGGTATTTCATAACAGAGTCCCAGGATCTGAGGTTCTGATCTTTGTACAGCTAAGAAGCTATGAGAATAAGTCATAGTTCTCACTGGGTCTCAGTTTTCCTATCTGGAGCAGTGTTGGCCTGTATGAACTCAATGGATATGCTCTGATTCTAGGTTATTTGGGGAGTGACTGCTACACACAAAATGGATAATGCATGAAGTCAATTATTTAGGTACTTCAAGCCTGAAAATCTCTTACCCTTCTCCTTTCCAGTGTCTAATTTGGACACAGCCATCTCTGATTTTATTTTTTACAAGATTCAAATGTAACATTTGTCTCAGGTTAGTTTATCTTCCTAAAGCTTGACTTTTAAAATGCTTAAAACATTTTTCTTCTTTGTAAATCACAACATTCTACTGCTTTGGGGGGAGGGGAGGAAGGTGATGGGATTTTTCATTTAGCTGTTTGGTAGGGGGAGTTTTCTATGGGGCTTATTCTGTGTGATAATTAGGAAAGTTAAACTATGAATCTCTCTAGGAAAATCATATTATCACATTTCAGGGCACAAAGCAGTTTTCCCATTTGGTTTGTTCATCATCCTACCCTTTTATCCAACACTGCCAAGTTTCTTATCATCAAGGAAACTGACAGACCCTTGGACAATTCAGTTGAGCTTCAGAAATTCAACGATTCATTCCAGTTAGCAAAGCTCTTAGCTGACAAGTGTATTTGGCTTCTAACTGATCATAGACTTCAGCCATAGTTTTATTTCTGGGCCACTGTGTCTCTAGTTGGTCAGATTGATTTTAACTGGAAACAAAAAAACAAAGCCCTCAATCCTGTAATATTTGGCTGACATAAATTTTGCAAGGGTAAAAAAGAGAAGCAAACATTTACTCAAAAACTTCCTCTGCTTTCCAGGTGTCTGAAGGGCTTATTAAAAGCCTTAGTGAATGCAAGGAAAACCCATCTACACTTTGCTTTCTGTTTTCTTCTGTCATGTTACAGAAGGTTGTGGAAAAGGACATGTAGACTATCTTGTCTAAGCCATTCTCTTAAAAGATTTAAAAAATAGGATGCCACTGAGATACTCAGGATTTACAGTATAATTACATTTCAAATGTTTAACTCGAAATTTTTGAACAAAAGCTATTTTATGTACTAAATAGATCTCTGCAAAGCAAGTACATTTTAACCATTAATCTGGACAGTTTGAGAGCAGGGCTTGTTGAAGGAATCTTACTCTTTTTAAATTACATTTATTCAGATAGAGACAATCTAATTGTTTTGTGCAAATTTCTCAGAAAGTTGTTCAGTTCTACTACTCAAACAGTTCAAATATTATAAAATTTTAAAAATATGTTTATTATTCTGTTCTTACATATTAAAATGGATAAGGCTCTGACTGTGTTGATGGAGTTTGTGGTTTTCCAGTTGGACTTTCTGAGTGTCTGTATATAGGGATGGATATTTGTACAAAGACAAGGTAAAGTCTTAGGGGTAAATAGACACTTTCTAGAGTGATTTATAACAGATGGCCAGGAAATGGGGAGTTTCACAAAATATTGCCTTGTGTCAGAAATCTTTCCCCAGCTTTGATTCCTTATCAGGAGACAAACATTTTCCTATGGCAGTAAGACTGTGGGTTTTTCTGAGTTCTGCTTTGTTTTGGTCTTCAATCACATTGATTCTTTCTGATTTGCTGATGAAGGAGGATCTGACGACAGTGGGGGAACATTCCCCAAGGACAAGGTGCCCTCAGATTTTGCCTCCATGCCTCTGCTAACTCTCCATGTGACCTTGAACCAGTCCCTTCTCGGAGCCCCAGTTTCCTCATCTGAAAAAGAAAGTAGACAGCCATGCCAGTCAAGAAAACAATTGAATAAAAAGGAGCTTACTACTGAAATCCACTTTGATTTATAAAAAGTAGTAAATCATCTGCAAAGTTGACAGGTTAATGATCATTAATAACAAATTATTTTCAACAATCCTCACACCTGTTCTGTGACACACCAGTGAAAACATTTGAACTAGAAGTTCTATAGTTTCTTTCAGCTTTAAAAAAAAAAAGAAACCAAAAACAGTCTCATGCTTTTCTTCCCCTCATCCTTATTCCAGCTCCTAAACATTTTAATTGTATAAATCCATTTACACAAAGAGTATGAGTAATTTCTGGTAGTCCTTATGTGGTAACAGATTGTCTCTAAAAATACAACTTATGGAGTGCTCATTGTGTGCCGAGCACTTGAGCAGATGCTGTGCACATCTAAAACAAATCCACAAGTTCCTGAAGGCCTAGTGCTAGGAGGAGACTCCGTTGGGGAGAAATGAAAAAACTGGCTCCTGTATGTCGGGGAGACATAACATATACACTAGAAGTAAGACGTGGCTCTTGCCCTCATGGAATATAAAACTAAATTGGGAAGATGAGCTGCTCGTCCTTGAAAAGGAGAGGAGAAATCAGGGTCACAAAAGAAAAAGATCAATGCAGATTAAATTGGACTTAGCTGAGAAGGCTCATGGGAGAAGGCAGGGCACAAAAAAAGAGCCGTAAGTTAGGGAAAGGCTTGGGGAGTCACCAAGCTTGACAATATAAAGACAAATAAGCCTGTGAAGAAAACAAATGGTTACTGCTGTGCTGGAGGGGTGGGGATAAATTGGGAGATTGGGATTGACACATACACACTGATGCTGATAAGTCACTTTAGTCGTGCCCAACTCTGTGCAACCCCAGAGACGGCAGCCCACCAGGCTCCTCCGTCCCTGGGATTCTCCAGGCAAGAACACTGGAGTGGGTTGCCATTTCCTTCTCCAGTGCATGAAAGTGAAAACTGAAAGTGAAGCCGCTCAGTTGTATATGACTCTTAGCAACCCCATGGACTGCAGCCCACCAGGCTCCTCGGTCCATGGGATTTTCCAGGCAAGAGTACTGGAGTGGGGTGCCATTGCTCTCTCCTACATACACACTACTATATATAAAACAGTTATATATATATGTGTATATATATATATATATGTATAATATATATATAGTTATATATACATAACTAATAAGGACCTACTGTACAGCACAGGGAGCTCTACTAAATACTCTGTAATGACCTATATGGGGAAAAGAATCTAAAAAAGAGTGAATATATGTATTGCATTGGCCAAAATGTTTATTTGTATTTTTCCATAAGATGTTATTGAATACATATATGGAAGATATGTATAACTGATTCACTGTGTTGTACACCTGAAACTAACAGAACATGGTAAGACAACGATACTCCAAAAAAAATTAATTTAAAAAAGTAAAAGGCAATGGGATGGGATAAAGATACTGCCCATATTGACATATGATATAGCAATTTATTTGAAAATTCAAGAGAAGTAACAAATGATAAAAACTAATTAAAAAGTGAAAAAGAAAGAAATAGGCCTGTGAAGGATAGTGAAGAAGAGTGTGGAAAGCTGGCTTGATGCACCTTTTGATGACTTTGAAAGCCACAGTAAGAAATTTGGACTTGATTTCACAAATAATGCAAGTTTCTTCAAGCAAAGTAAAAATTGTAGAAGTGTTACTATTTGTATAGGACTTCCCTGGTGGCTTAGACGGTAAAGCATCTGTCTACAATGCGGGAGACCTGGGTTCGATCCCTGGGTCGGGAAGATCCCCTGGAGAAGGAAATGGCAATCCACTCCAGTACTATTGCCTGGAAAATTCCATGGACAGAGGAGCCTGGTAGGCTACAGTCCATGGGGTCTCAAATAGTCAGACACGACTGAGCCACTTCACTTTCCTAATAGGGCTTTATAAAGCATTTAACATGCATTTCCAACATTAATCCCTACATTACCATTTGAAATGATTATATTTGGGCTACAATGATGAAACCTAGATTAGTTTTGGTATTTACCCTGGTGACCCAGTGAGTATAGGCTGAGTCCGTCTACTTCACCGAGTCAGCACAGAGACATGCTCCCAAGCAGGCAGGTACTCTGCAGCCCATGTGCTGAAATTTGAAACCCAGGCCTGCCACTCACCCACTGTGTGACCTTGGGCAAGTTGTGAAACCTCTCTGGGCCTCAGTTTCCTCATCTGAAACAAGGAAAGAAGGATCGTATTTGCCCTAACAGTGTGGTTATGAGAATCAGTGACTTAATATTTGCCAAATAAAGCAAAAGGTGGCAAAGGTGTACTTTGAAATCAGTCCTGACTGACTTGAAACCCATGTCTTGTCCACTCTATCACTCGGTCTCCCTGGATAAACAGAGTGAGTCATCTGGCAGAACAAGTGATCTGAGCATTTGGGGAGAGAGATTAGGGCCCAGGAAGCTGCTCTGGTGACTCAGGATGAAGGAAGCAGACCCTGTGATGAGGGGAATGGAGAGAAGATGAAGCCAAGAGGCCCTGCTCTCTAGTTCAACTGCAGACTGTCCAGGAGCTGGGAGTCCTGGCTGATGGTTTAGAGAGCCAAATTTAGTAACACATCTGTCTTTTATCTTCAGCAGATTCTTAATAATATTTTTATTCTCTAAGGAAAAAGCGTAAGGCAAAAATGGGTTAAAAAAAAAAGTCTGTTTCTTCATGGATCCTGAAGGGATAGAGGCTCAAAAGGCTTGGTTGTGAGTGGAGAAACCTGAGGCCCCTTGGGGAGGCATTTCCGGCTTCCCAGAGCTTCACACAGGCCTCTTGGGTGGGTGGGGGGAGACCTGCACAGTGTCAGGACTAATGGCAATCCTATATGCAAGGCAGCAAAAGAGACACAGATGTAACAAACAGACTTTTGGACTCTGTGGGAGAAGGTAAGGGTGGGATGATTTGAGAGACCACTGTTGAAACATGTATATTATTATATGTAAAATATATGACCAGTGCAAGTTCAATGCATGAAGCAGGGCGCTCAAAACGAGTGCTCTGGGACAACCCAGAGGGATGGGGTGGGGAGGGAGGTGGGGGGGTTTGGATGGGGGACACATGTACACCCGTGGCTGATTCATGTCAATGTATGGCAAAACCCTACAATATTGTACAGTAATTATCCTCCAATTAAAATAAATAAAAATTTTTAAAGTACCTAGAATTGTCTCACATGTAGTCTAAAGCTCTGCCACTTTGACAATTCTTGAAATTATGAGGAACTTTTGAACAAGACATCCTCCATTTTCATTTTGAACTGGTCCTCACAAATGATGTCAAACCAGCCCAGGGTTTTTGACACCATGGACTTGATGAACATGCCACCAGTTACTCCTCAGGCAGCTCTGTGTGTCCCAGGACTCATACCTTCTGAGCAGCCTGCCCCATCTCATCTTTCTGGCCAAATATCTCTCTCAGGCTGTCTGACACTGAACAAAATTGTGGATGCTTCTCCTTTCATACACATTTTATTTACATTTGACGCACTTTTTGATTAATTCAGAATGTGTGTGTGTGTAAATGAAAGCATCCAGGGCTAAAGCAGAGGCAGTGTCAGGGGTGGCTGTTGTTATCTCCACAGAGCTGGTGAGAGCGGTCGAATGAGTTTGCGGTGTGAGAAAAGCAATTTGGCTTTTGTAGGGCAGGTTAAAAAAAACAACTTTGTATGATTTGGTTATACTTTGTGGGAAAGAAATTGTGTACTTTTTAAAACTCTTCATGTACCTCTGTCATCTAAGCTGTGATCACAAGAAAAACTTCCAATGGGCCCAGGTTTCATTCATCATCAGAACAGCCTTAAGAGGAAATTGCAAAGAAGAAAGCAGAATTTTCTCCATTGAAGAACATAAAGAAACAGAAACATTTTGAGGGGAAGTAGACACAGTTAAGTTAGAGCAGGGCTGGACGATGATGAAAGCCTGATTCACGGCATCAGGATATTTAGACTGTCTTCTATTCCTTCATTGTAAATAAAATTGTTCCAAAGCCTTTGAGGATTTCCAGTAAATGGTACTTAGATAAATTTTCACAGTTATTCATAGCAAAACTCTTTAAATAGTAGATGAGAAAGGTCACGTCATGACAGCATTGTACAAGCAAAACCTCCCCCAACGCCCATGCACAGATTTCTATCAAGCACTTGTCAGGCACATAGGAAGAGCTCGTAGGCAACCCTCACAGCTGTCTCTGAAGCCCACAGCATTTGGAAGCCTGAGATATTGGGCCACATATCAGTCTTCTGTTTACATCTGACCCACAAACCACGGGTCTTACTTGGAATGCAAATGAATGAGCCTTAGGGACAACAGGACCTTTGACTGATGTATTTGGGCTTTCTGACCTGAAAATGCATCAATTATGAAGGGCTGTGTGGGCATGAGTGGGACTTAGAAAACTCCACAGTGTATGTTGCGTTCAAAGCTTGGGGCTTACATTCTTCTTCTTCTACTTTTTTTTTTTTTTTTTTTTTTTAAGTAAAAGCACTCAGAACATTCCCCATTGATTCCTTGGGCTGACAAAATTTCAGTAGTGCCAAGTAGTGCAGAAGCCCGGAGCCCTAAGCAGACAAGAGAGACAGCCTTCACCGTGGGGCTGGCTGCCTTGCTTCCTCAAGCATGGAAGTGTGGATTCAGGCACCAGAAGACTCTCCTTGAGCTCTGGAACTGCTCGCATGGTCACAGATTCAGAAAGCTTTGTTCTGCAACTGTTAAAAGTTGCCGAATTGCAGTAGAGAGAGCTAGTCTGTGACAACCTCTGGCATTATTTGTTTTGTTTTGCCAAATAATCTTCATGTTATGAAATTTCATTCATGATTGTTACAAACACTCAAGCCAAGTAAAGATCATAAAAATAAATGTTAAAGACTGACTTGGAAAATACATACAAACGTATCTGGCTTGATGCTTAAATAGACAAATCAAGAACTCTTTACATTTGTATTTGGTTATCCCTAGAACTGGTAGACTAAAAACTGCTGTATGGCTTTTTACAAGCATCTCATCTCACACAGCCAATTACTTTTCTATAAGGAGTAAGGACATAAAAATCTCCTCAAATCTGTTACCTGCATTGGACAAAAATTGTCCTAAAACCTCTTTTGATCAAAAATGCATGAATCTATGGCTTACTTTACAAATTGTGCCATGATTAGAATTAGAATTATACTAAAGTAAATCTGTGCATTAAATTTTGGATGTAGAGGTTTCCACAGTTTTGTAAATTGAACAAGTATTTTTTGCCTACAGCAAGCAATTTACTTTTTATTTTTATTTTTTTTTAATTTACTTTTTAAACCATGCTACTACATTTGTAAATTCACCTGATCTTCATAAAATTTTGAAAATCAGAACAATATGAAAGTCTTTCCTTTTCACCTTTTAGAGACCAGAAATCTGGATGGAAGAATTTGATGGGGTTTTTTCATCTGGTAAACACTGCAGGGAGAGGACTGAAATAGGGGTTAACATCACCTTATGGCTCCCAGGGTTAAAGACAAGAACTTTTAACTTCTAGCTATTGTTAAACAAACCATGTTTTCAACAATCTCATTCCTGATATTTTCCAGCAGGTAACGTCTGTCTTTAAAAGGTTTCAAGCTAATGCCCACACGTGTCTACTTTAAAATACTTTCTCATTTATTACATTTCCTTTCCCCAGACCTCTGGTAGACTTAAGAGCCCTCATTATACCATATGGCAATAAAGAGATTCCCAAATGGAAAAAAGACTGTTTTGAATGCTGACTAATGTCCATAGCAGGGGGAAATAATTAGCTCATTACCTCACTCATTCACTCATGTAACAAACATTTATTAAACACTGTGAAGAAACTCTGGTTCTAATCCTCCAGGAGTTCACAATCAAGTGGTGCAGAAAGTCAAGCATAAAACGAATGCTAATGCAGAGCTATAAATGCCACGTTAGAAGGATACATAGAGCGCTCAGAGAAGAGAGAGGAAGCAACCACTAACTTCCTCCGGGCAGGAGGCCTAGCAAAACTTACCCTAGAGCTGGTAAGTAGAATTGCATTGGCTGCAAAAGGTGGAAAAGGGAACTGAGAGTCTAAGGCACAGAGAGATGTGAGTGTATCACCTGTTTTGGTCTATGTGAGACATCTGGTGGCGCTAACTCTAGGTTAGAGCATACAGCGAGAATGGCCAGGATGAGACTGAGAAGGTAGGCCACAGTCAGCTCATTAAGGCTCTCAAATGTCATGCTAAAGAGACTGAAGGCATTACGGGTTTGAGCAGGGTAGTAACAAGATTAAATCTGTATTTAGAAAAGTCTCTCTTTTTTTTTTTTTTTAAGAAAAATCTCTTTGATGCCTTGAATAATGGAATAAGGCAGGGAGAAAGTAGAGATGGGAAAACAATTTGGAAGTCAAAACGAGCTTCAGCAGCTGAAAGTAGGGTATGGACGTCCCAGTGAGAAAAGGAATTAGTGATTTTTGCAAGGTGAGAAAAATGGAGGGATCAAATCTTTCTAGAATCGTACGTATTTCTATTGTATGAGATATTCACATATATTTAATTAAACCTTTGTATAATAAAAAGTCTTGGCCTAAAAAGCATTTGTTAAGCCCATATCCCTATTTGTGTGTTATCCCAAAGCACCTATGAGAAGCATAGACATTTTTACTTCTTCACATGCACCGAAGCCTTTTGTAGCTAAATAAATGGCTGTACTTCCATCAGAAACATGTATAACTGCCCTAATTAATGAATGTTTTAGCAGAGCCTCCAAATCCTGAACATTAGCTGTTATCTATTCTTTAGGACGGACATGCATGTGGTGACTGTATGAATATATGAATTCTATATGGACTATGGGAACCCAGTAACATGTGAATTTATTGTAAAGCTCAGATGATTTGGGAGTGGAAGTTCAGTATAGTTTTGATGTCAGTCATGTCTTACATACAGCAGTTGGAAAGCATTCAAGTAGAGAACTGTAATTGAGTTATCACTTACATTTGAGTCTTTCTCCATTTTGTTACTTAAAAGGGCTTGCATGATTTATATTGAAGGGAGCTATTTTAAAACCCGTAGGTCTACTATGATTGCTTTACTAAATGATTTATATAATGTATTTATTATGCTGTTACATCAATATTCAAGGACTTTCCCCATGCTAGGTACCAGAATCCTGCATGGATGGAGAAAGTAGGCAGTAGCCCTCATAAAGGTCAAGGGGATGTGGAAAAACATCACCTAGGAATATATTCTTATCAGTTGCATTTGAAATCACAGCCACATAGCTCTCCAAAGAGCTGGTGCTGTAATCATTCATTCAGTCAATTCTTTGGGCACTTCCTCTGTGCTGGGCACACAGTGGTAAATAACATAGACAAGGTTTCTGTCCTCATGGAGCTTACTGTGTCCCAGGGAGTACTTGCAGTGCAATGCTCTAAGTGCTAAGGTGGGGTTAACTAGAGACTGAAAGTTCCCAGGATACAATGGGCACTTGAAATTTCTGTGCACTATGTATACGATTGACAGAGAGAGAGAAGGAAGTAAAGGTACTCTTACCCTAATTTTACCTAAATATAACCACATTCTTTCAGAAGTCTGTGAAAGCAAACAAATAATGAAACAGGAAGAGGAGAAAGAAATGTGAAAGTCACACTTCCTCCGTGAAGTCTTTGCAGCTTCCTCCAAAATGGAAGTGATCTCTCAATTCTGGGCCACTCCCTCCAATTTATGGGCATGTTCTTTCTTGATTAAAACTAAAGAAAATCTCACACAATATCAAGTTATTTCCTAGTCCTACTTTTATTTTTTCCTACTCCTACTTTTAAATAAATCTGGGAAAAAACTTCAATCTTTGTCCTTCCTCAATGCTTTTTCTGAAAAAGATTTAGCAGAATGGTGTGTAAAGACTGAAAAAAAGATGAAGACCACGACTTGTTCAAGCTTTCTCTTCTGTGACTATTTATGCTCCTTTTTCTCCACCTTTGCCTGATGTAATCAGCCTCATCCTGAAGTATGTTAGAGAGATGCTGATTACATACAAGTCACAGGGTAATTTACCCTTTTGACCTTCCTTGAGCTCTTATAAATCTCTCCACTGCTGGGAGGCCAGGGTTTTGTTCTTCCCTCAGCAACAAAGGGCTATTGTTTTGTAAGCTGCCTCACAGAGCAGCAGAGAGGAAACAGTGAAAACTGTGTGTGAGACTAGCTGGGGGAGGGTGACTTTGACCTTGGCCTTTCTGAGAATGTGGGGAACCGCTTACCATTTTCCCAGTGTTAATAGCCCTCATCGTGCCAGAAGCAACGCTGGTGACAAATTGGAATGCAGTTATCAGTTGTGAGTGTAAAACGAGGAGGCTGGACCAGTGGATCTCAAATGCCCCTTCCGGCCCTCATGTTCCAGGATTCTAAATGTGTCTCAAGGGTGATAACTTGAAGAGAAAATTGAATAGGGCCATGAATTAGGCTTATGTGTGAGAAGCATCCCAGTGGATAGAGCCATTCACAAATCCCAGCTCTTGACAGTCTCTCCTGAACTCAGATGTCAAATAGGGAAAATTCGTTCTGAGTTGCGTTAAAAAAGACAAACAGCCTCACCTCTCTGCTGGCTAAAGCAGGGGAATCTGACCACCCAGGAGAAGTTAGGCAGATGGGAAAATCATTTCAGCATTTGATTTCTCTAACTCTGAGAACCTTTAACCTCTGTGATCACATAGCTGCTCACAGATTCCGACTAATCCTCAAGAAGGAGAGGGAGGTTCTATGAAGGTTTGCCATAGTCCAGTGATCTCATTTGGTCCACTGGTACCTGCTGTCCTCTGGGATGCTGCTTATGGTATTATCTGACTTTCTGTTCTCTATTCATACCTTGATGCTGATTGCTCCCATTAATTCTTTAGTTTTTCTTTCTGTATTAATTTTAATGTGTAAAGGTGAGACCTCTTACAACTTGATCTATTTTTGTCAAGACTGTGAAGCAAATATCATGAGCAACGCAGTGTGTTTTATTCCTTTGGCCTGATATGGACATAGGCCTATCTTCATACAAGTAATAATAATAATTACATAGCACTTAACCTGTGTCACCGGAGAAGGCAATGGCACCCCACTCCAGTACTCTTGCCTGGAAAATCCCATGGACTGAGGATCCTGGTGGGCTGCAGTCCATGGGATCGCTAAGAGTTGGGCACGACTGAGTGACTTCACTTTCACTTTTTGTTTTCATGCATTGGAGAAGGAAATGGCAACCCACTCCAGTGTTCTTGCCTGGAGAATCCCAGGGATGGGGTAGCCTGGTTGGCTGCCATCTATGGGGTCACACAGAGTTGGACATGACTGAAGCAACTTAGCAGCAGCAATCTGTGTCACATAATATTCACAGTGCTCTGCATAAATTCATTCAGGTCAAATTCTCACCTGCCCTGAGTGAGTGTGTGTGTGTGTGTGTGTGTGTGTGTGTGTGTGTGTGGCTGATGATACACTCCCCCTGTAGGGCTTGTATTTTGAGTAGTTCATAGTATCCTGTGTTTTATTTTTAGTTTGAGGTTCTGAGAAAAGAAAAGAGAAATTCCCTTCATTGGTTCATTTCTCTCCTCTCTTACTATGGCATGCCGCCCTGGCCTGGCAGCCCTTTGTGCCCAATAAATATTTTGTTGGTGCCAAGTGCTCTAGCAGCTGCACTGCTGGCTTCTGTGGTGAGCACCCATCTGCCTGAGCGCAGGCCCTGGTGGTTCCGCCTGGCACCAGGCACTTGCTGTGCCTCTTTTCCTCTCACTGAGGGAGGTATGCGACCTCAGGAGGGCCTCGTTTCAGAGGCGACCTGGGCGCTGTTCTAACCCAAGTCCCTGAGAGCAAGTTCTCCATGAAAGCTGGGCTGCAGCTCAGATTCTCAGCCTGGGTGTAGGAGGGCGACGACAGGGACACAGGCTGCAGGGCAATCGCAGAGCACAGCTACTGGGCCATGCTGGAAACAGGTAGCACGTTTTGTAGTTTTATGAGAAGAGTTTTTGGCCACCTGCACAGCACCCTTGGCCTGGTCTTTCCCAGCACTACTTGTATCAACACAGGCTTATCCAAGCCCACATGCTAGATGATGCTTGAAATCCGCCAATAGAATACAATAGTAAAACCAGGTCTGAACAGTCACTAAGACGGTGAAAGGAAATTCAACATTATCTTGTGAGACGCTAATGACCCTTTATCTGCTAGAGCTTTGGAAGATCCATTTGACTACCTAATTTACTCTGGCAACCTGAGCACAGAGGCTTCCTCCTTCAGCTAAGGGGTTACATGAAATGACAGTGGTTGTTTGTTGTCATGAGTTTATGATTAAGATGACATCTCAGCCATCCTACTCCCAGCCTGAATATGAATGACTTAGCAGGGAGAGGTATATTGGGTTTTACACATGCCCCTATTCCCCAAAGTCCACAGTGCAGTCTAAACTACACATTTTGTGAGACTGGGTCTGTGTCTGTCTGGGTGTGAATATCTTGGGAGTCTTGTGTGTCTCAGTGTGTTTTATTCTATAAAGCTTCTCATTCAATGGCTTCTAAACCCTGTTGTCAAAAGGGAAGCTGGCCTGCAAGTGGTAGCATCTTGCAGGCAGCATTGTGACATTTACTTTTCCCTCCCAGTACCTATAAAAATCCCAAGATTAAATTTGGTTTCCTTTTGTTTCTTTGACACCCTATGCTGGCTTTTCATTGCAGAGACTTCTCAGGAGCATTTTGGATGTGGGAATGGGCTGCCAACAGATGAAATTAAAAACACTTGCATCATTCTTCCTACCACCTCTGAGAAGCAGATGAAAATACTTTGAGACCAGGGCTTAAGTTTTGATAGCATGTACACAGTACACAGTATGTCACCTGGGTGCTTTTTGACTTAAATGCAGTCAACACAGCCGAGCACAGTGTAATCTGAGAATTTTGGTTACTTTAGAAGAGAGTAAATACATATTTCAGTTTTCAACAACAAAAGAGCAGAAATGTGCTCAACAATGTCTTGCTAATTTCAAACCATTGTAGAGAAATGTTTGTTTGTGCTTGCTAATGTTCAGTATAGACAGAAACACAGCATGCATGGAACTGGTTCCATGGGAGTCATTAGAAGGCTTGCTGAGAATGTGTGCTAAGAATAAGACACAATTCTTTGTGCTTGTTCTCTGACAAAACTCATTATGAGAAGTGATTCCAAAGTCATGGGAGATGATGTGTTCATCCCTCCTGGAAGAGGGAGGTTTGAATGGCAAGTGTCTTCCTTTGCTCCATCTTTCAGGACAGCACCTTTGGCTGGTACAGCAGGAAGACAGATTGGAAGCAGGCAGAGAAGATAAGGGAGAACAAAATCAGGGTGGAGGAGACCAGTCTAACATGTTATTGATCAACAATCCTGACTGTACAAGTTCCATTACACAGGACCTACGAGCATATCCCATCTATTTTATAAAAGGGCATTTCCTTTGCAACATAATGTGGTGGAAGAGAGTCTCAAGGTCAGAAAGCACACATTTTAATCTTAGCTCTACCACTTCCTCTGTGATCTCAAGCAAGTTTACCTCCTAGAAGTATCAGTTTTCTCAACTGGAAAACGGGCATAATGATAGCACCTTCCTCACAGTGATATAAGAATTAAATGCACTCATACATGTGAAAGTGTCTCTTGTATGGCTTGGCACCCAACTGTCAATTCATAAATTTTTAAAAAATCAGTATAAGAAATGAGAAAGTATTATGTTGTATTGTTTGACCCACTCCCAACTGTGCTAAGCTGTGAGTTCCACTTTAATATATTTTGGTTGGGGAATTCCCTGATTGGTGGCTAAGACTCCACATTCCCAATGCAGGGTGCCTGGGTTCAATCCTTGGTCAAGGAACTAGACCCCACATGTTGCAACTAGGAGTTCACCTGCTGTAACTAAGTATTCTGCATGCTACAATGAAGACAGAAGTTCCTGAATGTGGTAATTAAGACCCGGTGCAGCTAAATAAATAAACAAATACTTAAAGAAATATTTCGGTTCTTCCTAGAGCCACTGACTCTCCAGCCAGGTTTTCTTTAACTCGCAATGGCAATTTCCTGCTAAGCCCCAGATGCCCAGGCCACACCTGCAGAGATTCTTATTCAGCTTGTCTAGGGTGGGTCCTGAGGTATATTCCACATTATCATTTTTAAAAGATTCCAAGGTGATTCTAGTATAAAACCAGAGTCGAGAACTGATTTACAGGGTTTCCCTTGCTCTCCCCCATTGTCCTACCTTTTCTAGTAACAGTGACTAGGGATTGCTTGAGCCAAGAACTTCTTATTTTTCCTCATCTCAGGGCTTTGCATGGTGCTTGGCACCTGGTAAAGAAAGTGAAAGTGTTAGTCGCTCAGTTGTATCCAACTCTTTGTGACCCCATGGACTGTAGCCTGCCAGGTTCCTCTGTCCATGGGATTCTCCAGGCAAGAATACTGGAGTGGGTTGCCATTTCCTTTTCCAGGGGACCTTCTTGACCCAGGGATCGAACCTGGGTCTCCTACACTGCAGGCTGATTCTTTACTGTCTGAACCACCAGGGAAGCGGCAGGGGGTGGGGATGTTGGGGGGTGGTGGTGGTAAGTGCTCCATAAGTATTTCTTGAATAAATGAATGAATGAATGAATCATCAGTGATACCTGCTTGCAATGTTGCTTGCTGATATTAGTGAGTGATAAAATAAAATGAGTGCTGACTCAGGTCATAGAGAACTTGGGATTTTATTTTGATTCAGTCACAAACTTGATGGGTGTTCATGGTTAACTTATCTATTCCCTCCAAGCCTCAGTTTCCCCATGTGTAAATGAGAGGAACAGATTAAATGATGCCTGGGGGCTTTTCTAGCTCTAACATTGTTATCCTATGAGTCTATGAAAAACCCACAGCACTAATAGCTGTATTTCTGCCACCCTGATAAAATGACATGTACATGGGTAAAAGGAGTTTAATGAATCTTGTAAAAAGCACTTTCTGGAACTAGAGCAGCCATTTTCATAATGGCTTTTATAGATGTAGCTGGATACACATATGCACCTCTAGCCTTTAACACAGTGAAAACCCTGTATAGGCAGAATTGTTTCTTTATGCATCAAGCCATAAAGGCTTTTTGCAAATGAGAAGCTGGTCTTAGAAAGCTTAATTGCCTAACCTCCACAGCACCGAGCCCACACTGGTGCTCAGTAAAATTGGGACAGGGCCTGAACATGTGCTTTGCAATTTTTCTAGGTGATAATACTATGTTCCCTGGTTGAGATCCCCCCACATTCTAGTTCAAAACCCTACTGTACAACTGGGGAAACTGAGCAAAAGAGTAGTGAAAATTTATTCAAGCTGGTATCTGAAGGGCTCAAATCTAGGTCATCTGATTTCAACTACAGTTCTTTTTTTCCTGCTTGCTAGGCCCAAGTAGATTGAGGGCTTTGGGAGCGCCCACATTATTATACTCACATAAACCAAGGTCAGTGTCATAGCTGAGTTGTCTTTATGAAAGGTTTTGCTGTCTAGTGGTCGTCTGCTCCTTTCTGAGATAGCATTTTGGGACAATTAGAAAAGCTCTCTCATGAAGAGGCAGTATATTATGGTGCTTAAAAATGTGAAATCATGAAAAGATGCTTGACATAGATAATTATTAGAGAATTGCAAATCAAAACCACAATGAGATATCACCTCACACCAGTCAGAATGGCCATCAACAAAAAGTCTATAAACAGTAAATGCTGGAGAGAGTGTAGAAAAAAGGGAACCCTCCTACACTGTTGGTGGGACTGTAAACTGATACAACTATTATATGGAAAACATATACCATACTATATGGAAAACAGTATAGAGGTTCTTTAAAAAGCTAGAGTTGCCATATTGTTGTTGTTGTTCAGTGGTAAGTCGTGTCCAATTCTTTGCAATCTCATGGACTGTAGCATGCCGGGTTCCTCTGTCCTCCACTGTCTCCGGGAGTTTTCTCAAATTCATGTCCATTGAGTTGATGATGCTATCTAACCATCTCATCTTCTGCCTTCCCCTTCTCCTGTTGCCTTTCACATCTCTTCTTTTCTTAGCTATTTGCAAAGCTTCCTCAGAGAAACATTTTGCCTTCTTAGATTTCTCTTTCTTTGGAATGGTTTTGGGCACCACCTCCTATACAATGGTATGAACCTCTGTCCATAGTTCTTCAGGCACTCTGGTCAGCAGATCTAATCCCTTGAATCTATTGGTCACCTCTACTGTATAATCATAAGGGATTTGATTTAGGTCCTACCTGAATGGCCTAGTCGTTTTCCCTACTTTCTTCAATTTAAGCTTGAATTTTGTAATAAGGAGCTCATGATTTGAGCCACAGTCAGCTCCGGGTCTTATTTTTGCTGACTGTACAGAACTTCTCCATTTTTAGCCACAGAGAATATAATCAATCTGATTTCAGTATGGACCATCTGGCGATGCCCATGTGTAGAGTCGTCTCCTGTGTCATTGGAAGATGGTGTTTGCTATGACCAATGTATTCTCTTGGCAAAACTCTGTTAGTCTTTGCCCTGTTTCAGTTCATACTCCAAGGCCAAACTTACCTGCTACTCCAAGGATCTCTTGACTTCCTACTTTTGCATTCCAATTCCCTATGAGGAAAAGGGCATATATATATATATATTTTATTTTTGGTGTTAGTTCTAGAAGGTCTTATAGGTTTTCACAGAATCAGTCAACTTCAGCTTCTTCAGCATTACTGGTTTGGGGCATAGGCTTGGATTATTGTAATATCGAATGGTTTGCCTTGGAAATGAACCAAGATCATTCTGCATTTTTGAAGTTGTACCCAAGTACTGCATTTCAGACTCTTTTGTTGACTATGATGGCTATCCCATTTCTTCTAAGGGATTCTTTCCTACAGTAGTAGATATAATGATCATCTGAATTAGTATTAAATTTTCCCATTCCCATCCATTTTAGTTCACTGATTGCTAAGATGTTGATGTTCACTCTTGCCATGTTCTTTTTAACCATATCAAATTTACCTTGATTCATGTGCCTACCTTTTCAGGTTCTTATGTAATATTGTTGTTTACAGCATTGGACATTACTTTCACCACCAGGCACATCCATAACTGAATGTTGTTTCTGCTTTGGCCTAGCTGCTTCATTCTTTCTGGTGCTACTAGTAATTGCCCTCTGCTCTTCCCCAGTAGCATATTAGACACCTTCTGACCTGGGGAGCTCATCTACCGCTGTCATATTTTTGGGCCTTTTATAACTGTCCATGGGGTTCTTGGGGCAAGAATACTAGAGAGTGTTGCCATTTGCTCCTCCAGTGGGCCACATTTTGTCAGAACTCTTCACTATGACACGTCTGTCTTGGGTAGCCCTGCATGGCATGGCTTATAGCTTCACTGAATTATGCAAGCCCCTTCACCATGACAAGGCTGTGATCCATGAAGGGGAGAGTTGCCATATATCCAGCAATCACACTCCTGGGCATATATCCAGAGAAGGCTATAATTCAAGATGATACATGTACCCCAATATTCATAGCAGAACTATTTGCAATAAGCAAGACATGGAAACAATGTAAATGTCCATTGACAGAAGAATAGATAAAGAAGATGTGGTATATACACACAATGGAATATTACTCATCCTTAAAATAGAATGAAATAATGCCACTTGAAGCAACATGGATGGACATAGAGATTGTCATACTAAGCGAAGTCAGCTAGACACAGAAAGACAAATATGATATTGCTTATATGTTAAATATGAAAAAAAGATACAAGTGAACTTATTCCCAAAACAGAAAGAGACTCATGAAAATAGAACTTATGACTGCCAAAGGGGAAAAGGGGGGGTGGAAGAAATTAGGAAGTGGGATTGACATATACATACTATTACATTATAAAATAGATAATGAACGAGGATCTACTATATAGCACAAGGAGCTCTACTCCGTATCTTGTAGTAAACTATAATAGAAAACAATCTGAAAATGAATTATATATAGATATATATTATGCATAACTGAAACGAACACAATATTGTAAAGAAACTATTACTTCAATAAAAAATAATCAAACAAAAAATATGCAGAGACTGAAGTGACACCAGGTGGTTTTACATCCTGGTTTCATCACTTTCAAGTTGTACAATGTTGGGTAAATTTCTTAACTCCTCTGAACTACAGTCCCCCCATGTGGAAAATAGGTATAATATTTGTCAATGTGACAATTACATGAGATCATGCATATAAAGTCTGAATTTGTTTAACGAGTTCATGATCTGAGCCACAGTCAGCTCCCAGTCTTATTTTTGCTGACTGTATAGAGCTTCTCCATCTTTGGCTGCAAAGAATATAATCAATCTGATTTTGGTATTGACCATCTGGTGATGTCCATGTGTAGAGTCTTCTCTTGTGCTGTGGGAAGAGTGTTTGCTATGACCAGTGCATTCTCTTGGCCAAACTCTGTTAGCCTTCGATCTGCTTTGTTTTGTACTCCAAGGCCAAATTTACCTGTTACTCCTGGTATTTCTTGACTTCCTGCTTTTGCATTCCAGTCCCCTATAATGAAAAGGACACCGTTTTTGGTGTTAGTTTTAGAAGGTCTTGTAGGTCTTCATAGAACCATTCAATTTCAGCTTCTTCAGCATTACTGGTCAGGGCATAGACCTGGATTGCTGTGATATTGAATGGCTTGCCTTGGAAATGAATCAAGATCATTCTGCATTTTTGAAGTTGTACCCAAGTACTGCATTTAAGACTCTTTTGTTGACTATGATGGCTACTCCATTTCTTCTAAGGGATTCTTGCTCACAGTAGTAGATATAATGGTCATCTGAGTTAAATTCACCCATTTCAATCCATTTTAGTTCACTGATTCCTAAAATGTCGACGTTCACTCTTGCCATCTCCTGTTTGACCACTTCCAATTTGCCTTGATTCATGGACCTAACATTACAGGTTCCTATGCAATATTGCTGTTTACAGCATCAAACCTTGCTTCTATGACCAGTCCCATCCACAACTGGGTGTTGTTTTTGCTTTGGCTCCATCCCTTTATTCTCTCTGGAGTTATTTCTCCACTGGTCTCCAGTAGCATATTGGGCACCTAACAACCTGAGGAGTTCATCTTTCAATGTTCCATCTTTTTGCCTTTTCATACTGTTGATGGGATTCTCAAGGCAAGAATACTGAAGTGGTTTGCCATTCCCTTCTCCAGTGGACCACGTTTTGTCAGAACTCTCCATGACCCAACTGTCTTGGGTGGCCCTACATGGCATGGCTCACAGTTTCATTAAGTTAGACAAGACTATGGTCCATGTGATCAGATTGGTTAGTCTTTTGTAATTGTGGTTTTCATTCTGTCTGCCCTCTGCTGGAGAAGGATAAGAGGCTTATGGAAGCTTTCTGATAGGAAACTGGGCCTTGTTCTGATGGGCAGGGCCAAGCTCACTAAATCTTTAATCCAATTTTCTATTGATGGGCGGGGTTGTGTTCCCTTCCTGTTCTTTGACCTGAAACCAAACTTCAGTGGAGGTAATGAAGATAATGGCAACCTTCTTCAAAAGGTCCCATGCAGGCACTGCTGCACTCAGTGCTCCTGACCCTGTAGCAGGCCACCACTGATCCATGCATACACTGGAGACTTGTGGACACTCATGGGCAAGTCTGGGTCAATCTCTTGTGAGGTTACTGCTCCTTTCTCTAGGGTCCTGGTATGCACAAGGTTTTGTTTGTGCCCTCCAAGAGTCTGTTTTCCCAGTCTTGTGTAAGGTCTGGGGGCTCTATTGTGGGGTTAATGGCAACCTCCTCCAAGAAGGCTTATGCCATACCCAGGTCTACTGCACACAGAGCCCCTGCCCCTACAGCAGTCCACTGCTCACCTGTACCTCTGCAGGAGACACTCAAACAAAGTTTTAGCTCAGTCCCTGTGGGGTTTCTGGGTCCTGGTCTGCATAGGTTTCTTTGAGCCCTCCTTATTGCCCAATTCAGACTTAAATTGAAGAAAGTAGGAAAACCACTAGATCATTGAGGTGTGACCTAAATCAAATCCCTTACAATTATACAGTGGAAGTGACAAATAGATTCAAGGGATTAGATCTGATAGACAGAGTTCCTGAAAGATCTGATAGACAGAGTTCCTGAAGAACTATGGGCTGAGTTCGTGACATTGTACAGCAAGCATGATAAAGACCATCCCCAAGAAAAAGAAATGGAAAAAGGCAAAATGGTTCTCTGAGGAGGCCTTACAAATAGCTGAGAAAAGAAAAGACAGGAAAGGCAAAGGAGAAAAGGAAAGATATACCATTTAAATTCAGAGTTCCAAAGAATAGCAAGGAGACTTAAGAAAGCCTTCCTCGGGGATTAATGCAAAGAAATAGAGGAAAAAACAGAATGGGAAAGACTAGTGATCTCTTAAGGAAAATTAGAGATATCAAAGGAATATTTCATGCAAAGATGGGCACAATAAAAGACAGAAATTGTATGGACATAACAGAAGCAGAAGATATTAAGGAGAGGTGGCAAGAATACACAGAAAAACTATACAAAAAAGATCTCCATGACCCAGATAACCTAAATGGTGTGATCACTCACATAGAGCCAGACATCCTGGAATGTGAAGTCAAGTGGACCTTAGGAAGCATAACTACGAACAAAGCTAGTAAAGGTGATGGAATTCCAGCTGATCTATTTCAAATCCTAAAAGATGATACTGTGAAAGAGCTGCACACAATACACCAGCAGATTTGGAAAACTCAGCATGGTCACAGAACTGGAAATATCAGTTTTCATTCCAATCGCAAAGAAAGGCAATGCCAAAAAATTCTCAAACTACCACACAATTGCACTCATCTCACATGCTAGCAAAGTAATGCTCAAAATTCTCCAAGCTAGGATTCAACAGAACGTGAACCATGAAATTCCAGATGTTCAAGCTGGTTTTAGAAAAGGCAGAGGAACCAGAGATCAAATTGCCAATATCCGTTGCATCATCAAAAAAGCAAGAGAGTTCCAGAAAAACATCTACTTCTGCATTATTGACTATGCCAAAGCCTTTGACTTTGTGCATCACAACAAACCGTGGAAAATTCTTAAAGAGATGGGAATACCAGACCACCTGACTTGCCTCCTGAGAAATCTGTATGCAGGTCAAGAAGCAAGAGTTAGAACTGGACATGGAACAACAGACTGGTTCCAAATCGGGAAAGGAATATGTCAAGGCTGTATATTGTCACCGTGCTTATTTAACTTATACGTAGAGTACATCATGCGAAGCCAGGCTGGATGAAGCACAAGCTGGAATCAAGATTGCCAGGAAAAATATCAATAACCTCAGATATGGAGATGACACAATCCTTATGGCAGAAAGTGAAGAAGAATTAAAGAACCTCTTGATGAAAGTGAAAGAGGAGAGTGAAAAAGTTGGCTCAAAACTCAACACTCAGAAAATTAAGATCATGGCATCTGGTCCCATCACTTCATGGCAAATAGAGGGGGAAACAATAGAAATAGTGAGAGACTTTTTTTTGGGGGGGGGTCCAAAATCACTGCAGATGGTGACTGCAGCTGTGAAATTAAAAGACACTTGCTCCTTGGAAGAAAAGCTATAACCAACCTACACAGCATATTAAAAAGCAGAGAAGTTGCTTTGCCAACAAAGGTCCATCTAGTCAAAACCGGTTTTTCTAGTAGTCATGTATGGATGTGATAGTTGGACTATAAAGAAAGCTGAGCACTGAATAATTGATACTCTTGAACTGTGGTGTTGGAGAAGACTCTTGAGAGTCCCTTGGACAGCAACAAGATCCAACCATTTCATCCTAAAGGAAATTGGTCCTGAATATTCATTGGAAAGACTGATGCTGAAGCTGAAACTCCAATACTTTGGCCACCTGATGTGTAGAACTGACACATTTGAAAAGATCCTGATGCTGGGAAAGACTGAAGGCAGGAGGATAAGGGAATGACTGAGGATGAGATGGTTGGATGGCATCACTGACTCAAGGAACAAGGGTTTGAGTAAACTCCAGCAGTTGGTGAAGGACAGGGAAGCCTAGTATGCTGCAGTCCATGGGGTTGCTAAGAGTCGGACACAACTGAGCAACTGAACAACAACAACAGAACACCATGGTCTGCGATTTTATTTCAGAACCAGATCATGTTGTTTCTATACTTTTTCCTGTTTCATCTTCCATCCCTTCTGTTAAGCTACTACGTCATAATTAAGCATTTTTCTTTTGACTAATATCTGACTATGTACGAGAGGAAGGAGAAAAGTAAAGAAGAGACTTTCTCAATCCTTTAATACCCAGCCCAGAGGTGCTACAGATATCAGTATTTACCCACAAGCCCAACTCCCAGAATACAAAGATGCATTTTCTAAATGCTCTTATTGTTTGTTTTTTTTTTTTTTAATCAAGAGCAATGTTATGACTTATAAGAAAGGCCAATCAGGCATCTATTGTGTGAATTCAAACTCATTGGACAGACTCATTTCAGTGTGTTTTCCTTCCTGGGTAGTGATGTCCTTTGAAGACCAGCAAATGAGAGTCATCCACAATCATAGTGATTCTCTTTTCCAGTGTCTAGAATTTTCAATGCTTTCCAGTCTCTATGATGAATGGAGGTTTGAGGAAGAGATAGCTTCTCATAATCCACATTGCATTGCATTTTTTATTGTTTAATTGTGCTTATGTTCAGAGATATTTTAAAAATAAAATCAAAAGCATTGGATGTCTTCCCAAATCAATAGTTCAATATCTTAGTTACAGATACTACTGCCATTAATCTTGTTCTGTTTATAAAGCTATCAGTTATACATGATGTGGCAAGTAAATAAGCATGTCCTTTTATTGGTTTAGAACTCAACAAGATAAGTATATTTTAGATGCGCTTCACTTTAGGGAGGTGAGTATCATTATGAACCATTTAAATAAAACTTTTTTGCTCAAAAATATAATTTTCATGTCACTCTTTAAAAGTAAATAAAACATTTGTAACTAACTTTATGGTATGCTCAGTACACAGTGATATATGACAAATTTAAATTTAACTACATCAGCTATAGCCCTATATCTCAATTCATTTGTACTTTAAGATATTAATTTGTATAACAGAAATCTAACCCTTTAATGGAATTCACTAGGCTCTGCTTGAGAACTTATCAATGTTGAGTGAATTTTGTAGATGGCCATAAATGTTAACCATTAATTTCCTTATCACAATGATAATCTTCAATTTATCAATCTGGGAAGCAAATTGCTTCTTTAAAAGCTAGGTGCATGAAATCATATTCATTATTAAAATGGCTAGTCGGGTTTCCAGGAAGTGATTTTTACAACATTCATCAAACTCTTTCCCCAAGTAGAGGTCATTTTAGAAGGGAAGTAGCAATGTGGATATTAGTGTCATGGTTATCCACAGACTTTGAAATAAAGAATGTTAGAGTCAGAAGGGGTCTTAGAGATCATATAGTCTTCTCCATCTTTTGCAGGGAGAAAGTGAAGGCAAAAGAGGAGAAGGAAGACACTGGCTAAGATTTCCCAGCTTAAGTGGAAAGAAGCCCTGTGTGTGTGCAAAGAGTCAGAGTCATAGGGAGAGATTTATCCAGTGGTAGTCCTTCCTTTCATTTGAGCAGCTAGTATTTTGGTGACTTAGGGCTTCAATGAACATAACAAAATCTGTTTGGCAACAACCAAATTCTATAGCTATTAAAAATGTGGGGAAATCCTGTTATGCTATCTGCATGCATTTTCACATCAAAATCAGCACAGATGCAGAATGATCCAAATTTTAGTATAGACTTCAATTAAGATCCAGGAGATTCAAGGGAGAAAAGAACCCAAGAAAAATCCTCAGGAAAGCATGTGTCTATTCAGACATGTATCTGTAACATGGTATAATTTATATTGCCACTGTTTGCTTTATTTAGTATGTAAATTCCTTGAAGATCCAAACTAGCTATTAATCTGAAGAACAAAATAACTATTTGAAACTTGTGTTTATGAGCAAGAATGTCTATAATACTTCATTGTAACTTGACATGTTCTAGGGCAACTCTGATGTATCCATCTGCATGGGTGAGGAAATCTAAGGACCTTTAGTTGCACGTCACAATCCACTGACATCTGCTCTTTCTCTCAGAGCCATCAGCAGAGCTGAGCAATGTTTATGAAGACACCTGGAGGTCCCGGGCAGGCTGAGGTAGGGCAAGGCAAGGAAGATGGAAGGGCTAGGGAGAGGTGAGGGGTGGAAACTGACTGTAAAAGGAGACAGCAAAATAGAGGTGAGAGAGAATACAACAAGGGGATTAAGAAAGGGCATCAAATGCCAGGACATGATGTTACATCAAGTTGAAAATCCTGGCACTACTATCCTGCTATGAACGTTTTCACAGTATTTCCAAAATTTCCAAAAGACCATTTTTTTAAAAAAGGCCAATATTTCAAAACATAAGCTGTTTTGTAAAGAATGAAATGTTCATAAATGCTATTAAAACACCACTTTTAACCCCATAATACAGCAAATGCCTATATCTTTACAAGGTGAACTTCCATATGAGCCCACGTAATTTATATCATCAAAAGCATGAAGTTAGGTGTTTCAAGTGTTTCAAGAGAGAGCTTATGCTGTTGGAGCTTTGTTGATTTTAAACTAATGATTATTACTCTGGTTAAAAAAAAAACAACTATTATCAGAACAACAAGTAATCAAGGAAATGCATTAAATGAGTACTGTGTTACTGCTTCCCACCAAAGAGCAATTACGCCATGAGGCTTTTCTGTCCCTTATGTTATTTGCTCGGAAAGCTAAACTGTCATGAATAGGACTTTCAATGGTAACCCAGGAACTTCTCTATTTTGAAAACCTAGTACCAGATAGCGGAGAAGGCAATGGCACCCCACTCCAGTACTTTTGCCTGGAAAATCCCATGGATGGAGGGGCCTGGTAGGCTGCAGTCCATGGGGTCGCCAAGAGTCAGACACGACTAAGCGACTTCACTTTCACTTTTCACTTTCATGCTTTGGAGAAGGAAATGGCAACCCACTCCAATGTTCTTGCCTGGAGAATCCCAGGGACGGGGGAGCCTGGTGGGCTGCCATCTATGGGGTCACATGGAGTCGGACACGACTGAAGTGACTTAGCAGCAGTACCAGATAGTGTCCAACAATCATCTGGCTTTCATTTAGAAATATGCCACTGCATCTCAAATGTCCATTGATGAATGAATGGATAAAAAAAAAAAAAAATGGTATATCCACACCATGGAGTATTATTCAGCCTTAAAAAGGAAGGAAGTCCTGACACATGCTGAAACATGGATGAACCTTGAGGACATTATGCTAAGTAAAATAAGTCAATAAAAGATAGACAAATACTGTATCCTTTGACTTATATGAAGTGCCTAAACTAGTCAAATTCACGGAGACAGAAAGTAGAATGGTTACCCAAGGGTGGGAGAGTGCATAACAGGGAAGCATTTATGGATAAAAGGTTTCAGTCGTGCAAGATGAAGAGCATTCTTCTGATGGATGGTGGTGATGTCAGCACAACAGTGTGAACGTACTTGACACCACAGAGCTGCACACTTAAAACTGTAAGATGGCAAAAGTTATGTGTATTTTACCACAATCTTTAACAATAAAAAGAAATCAGTCATAGGAGCTCCTCTAGGGCTCCTGATTTTCACCTGTTTTCTTGAATCCTTCTCAGTTATGTTAAGACATTGTGAATCTTAAAGAACCTCCCCTAAAGTCTTCAGTGCCAAGTATGTCCTCACTGCCAGTTCTAGAGCTCTCTTTGTATAACATGTTCTTCTTTGGAGGCTGAGCATTAAAATTGAGCTCATTAGAGCCTTGCTCCAGTCAGACCTCTCTCAATTAGCATCCTGCTTATAATGACATACTCTCTCAGGTGAGAGGCCTTCCTTGCTGAGGGGCTGGGGCATTAATGGATGGAGTGGGCGGAATGGAAGCTTTCTCAGCATAAGGAACAGTGTGATTCTGAGTCATCTGGTACTTGATTGCTTCATGGAGTTCAAGGGATGGCATCTAACTTTGGGAATAGTTGTTCATCTGCTTTGTTTCTGTCTATAGAAAGCATTAGTCATTGTCGTCCCTGATTTGAAAGGTCAGACCCTTGAAATTCTGCTTTACAAGAAACAGCCAGTTTGCCTGCATTCTGTTCCAAGGCTCTTGATCATGTACAAATTACTGCCTTGATACTGGATCTGTCCATTGCTGAGCTATCATGGCACCCAGGACAGAGCCAGTTCTACTCAGGGACTTGAAGGGGTTATAGAAACTAGGCACCTGGAAAGTTCCCACTTATCAGCCCCGTCATTGTATCATTTCTTCTTTATTCAGGCCTATATGAAATCCTTGTTTTTTTTATGAAAAAAATCCCATTAAAGCAGAAGGATAGACGTGTTATTAAGCAAATAAAACAGATTTCCATTGAAACTCACTGGAAAAGTGAGATAAATTAACATAAGAAATTAATTAATTCCTGGATTGACACCGTTAAGGATTGTTTAGACACAGCAAAATGGGAGGTATCTATTTTTTAATAATAAAATAAGCCTATATATCAATATGCTTTTTCAACAAACAGAAAAAGGGCATTATGATTTAGATACTTTGAGCATACATGCAACGATAAATTTAGTAGACTTGAAAAAAATGGCCTGAAGATCTCACAGTGGGTGTCATGTGGAAGAGACAATGGGAGGCACCTGGCTGATGAACTAACTGTGAAGCCACAGCTACACAACTGGAAGCAATAAACACCTATGATCTTCTCTCTTAAGCATTTGTGCCTCATTCCTGCATATGAGGAAGGTTTTTAAGTTTCAGTTGCCCAGAGTGACAGGTACGATTGTTGCCTCCACTATTTTTGAGGCACTGTGTAAAGTTAAATAAGAAGGGTGAATTGTTACTGAAACCAGTTCTCTATAGCCTTATTTCCATTACAGATTAAAGTTCTGCACACTTGAACTGATGCTGAGCAGGGTGTCTTGTGTTATGTTCATACAAGTGATTGCCTTATATAAATATTAGTTTTAATTTGGGCACAAAAGGGACCAGATATTTTAGTGCCAAATCCAGGCAGTTAGAAAAGCAGCACACTTCCATGTCACTAGGGCCATTGCTTAAAAGATGAAAGCAATGTAGTGATTTTCAAATTGATTTGAAGGAAAAGGCATGACTTTGCAAAGTGCCAGGAATCTGCTTGAGGCTTTGGGTTGCAACTCAGTCACTACCAGGGAGTAAACCCAGATGGTACATCTAGATGCCAGCACCCTCTTGTCTACAGAGTAAATGCAGCCCAGCACAGATGGTTGGGAATCCTTTCTCTTACTTATATATTCTATAAAATCCAATCACTTTTTGTCATAGGAAAAATATCACAAATTATCCAGAAAATATTTGGCAGAGGAGGGTTGCAATAGCAACCCTTATTCTACATGGCTGTCAACACACTTGTGGGTCTTCAGCAATTCTCAGTGAAATGACCCTTGTTTCCTCCTCAGAACCGCCTTTCCCACTAACATGGGCTCTTCAGCTTTCATTCTAGATTTTTAAATTAATGTTAAATGGAGTCACAAAAATGTTGAACCTGGGAATTACACATTCCAACATAGTGTAAGCCCCTCATTTTGCAAATGGCAGAATATATATTAGGTGAAATGACTTGCCTAAAGTTGTATAACCAGTTAGCAGTGGAATCTCTGTTCACTGCTGCTGCTGCTGCTGCTAAGTCTCTTCAGTCGTGTCTGACTCTGTGCGACCCCGTAGACGGCAGCCCACCAGGCTCCCCCATACCTGGGATTATCCAGGCAAGAATACTGGAGTGGGTTGCCATTTCCTCTTCCAATGCATGAAAGTGGAAAGTGAAAGTGAAGTCGCTCAGTCGTGTCCGACTCTGTGCGACCCCATGGACTGCAGCCTACCAGGCTTCTCCGTCCATGGGATTCTCCAGGCAAGAACACTGGAGTGGGTTGCCATTTCCTTCTCCAATGCATGAAAGTGAAAAGTGAAAGTGAAGTCGCGAGTCGTGTCTGACCCTCAGCGACCCCATGGACTGCAGCCTGCCAGGCTCCTCCATCCATGGGATTTTCCAGGCAAGAATACTGGAGTGGGGTGCCACTGCCTTCTCCGTCTCTATTCACCATCCCATGATTAATCAAGTTGTGACAAGGCACCACTGTGTAAGAGTCATCCCCTCAAAATCACCTGTGAAGGGTGTTTTCTAATGGAAAATAAATTTACAGGATTTCAGGAAGACTCACGTACTACGTTTGTGTGTATATTTCTTTTCAATTTTTAAAATAACATTAATGTTGTTACAGGAACCCAATATCAAATATTTAAAACTATACAGAGAATTTAAGCTAGATCCCAATTCTTGCCTCCAAATTAACTGACTTAACTGTTTCAATATGACTTTTCTATAGGTTAATATGTATATACCAAAATTGTGTGTTTATGCTTAATTATACTGATTTTATTGAAATTAGCTTAAAACTATGCAGTATGGAAAAGGCTTCAATTTACAAACAAGATGCATGTCAGAAATGTTTTGCAACCTAAAAAGATAAGTTCTGATCAATTATATTCTATTTTCAATCAGATAAGCTGGAAACATTGAGGGTTTTATTAAAGCTGTATTTTGTTTGCCTGCTTTCAAAGATTATTAACTAATATATATTTGTTTTGTAAAATAGAAAATACAGATTATCAATAATGAAATAAAAGGAATAAAATCACCCCAATCTCAGAGAAAATCTCATTCTTTTGTCTCTATCTATATGTTTTTGCAAACCCATAAATACATGTTGTGAGGTAGTCCAGTTAATTGCTTTAAAAGTCAATACTAGAGATATTTTTAGAGAAGAAAATAGTATTTAATTAGGTAAATGCCTTGATAAGTACTCTGGAATGAAAAAGATGAGGTCCCATGCATATGAATTGAAGAAAGAAATAAAATAAGAAAATGTTCTGGAGAATCAAAGAGAAAAGACAGATATTTGACGTGAGACAGAGACAGAAAGACAGAGGCAGAGAGAGAGAGAGGAAATTGAAAATTGCGTAGTCTAGGAGGAGGATGGCACCTGTGAGGGAAGGGAAATTAGCCAGAGAAATTTAAAGAACAAGGATGTCAAATGGCTACCCCTGCATGCAGTCAAGTCATCAATAACACAATGCCTTGGGTAAGAATATAAGCTCCAGTAGAGAGTAGACTCCTCCTTAACCACGGTAAACACAAATACTGTGTCTGTGACAGTTTGAATGGATAAAGTGATGGTTTGGGAGAATAAAGGAGCCTGGGAAGGTTAAGCGCAAGAGTTAAAAAGAAGCAGGAATTCAGAATCAGAACTGAGAATGGGAACATAAATTGTCAGGAATTCAAAGAAATATTGGGGCAGACTGGACTTCCCACTGGACACTGGATGGGAGATTAAAATTTGTCTTCAAATTTCAAATGTTAGAATGACTTCATCTAACATTGAGATTTTTCTGTTTTTCTCTGCTTGTATATAATTTTACCCAAAATTTTAATGGTCATCTTGCTATGCCATAAATATTATAACATACTTTTTTTTTAACTTAGAAATAAATATGGATTTATGTTCATTTCAATGGCCTCATATTTTGTTATCATTGTTTAGTCACTAAGTTGTATCTGAATCTTTGTGACCCCATGGACTGTAGCTCACCAGGCTACTCTGTCCATGGGAATTTCCCTGGCAAGAATAATGGAGTAGGTTGCCATTTCCTTCTCTAGGGAATCTTCCCAACCCAGGGAGCGAACCCAGGTCTCCTGCACTGGCATGTGGATTCTTTACTGCTGAGCCACCAGGGAAAAACCAGCCTCATATTTAATGGATATAAATAATTTAGTTAACCTTTTATTAGTCTTCCATGTTTCATTATGGAAAACAATGTACTACACATTCTTGTTAAGTAAAATGCTAACACAATTATTAAAAAAAGGGAAGTCTGTAACATTGCTGGAAAACAAAAGGAATCCATCAATAGGCAAGAAACTGAGGATGTTCTAAAAGCTGTGATATGGTCAAGGGAAATACTGTTCTGTTCTTCTTCCACAGATGAATAAAACCCCAGTTGAGGAGGAACGCTGAGCAGCAGTTTGTAAATCCCCACGTCCAGTGTTGGCATGCAAATAAGCTCCTGGAGCTATGGGGTGGTGTGGGGGCATGGACAGTGCAACCATTTGAAAATGACTCCACTCCCCAGACTGCAAGGCAACAGGTCAGGGAGCTCATGCGCTTACTTTCTGTCCAATATGGGTGAAGAGAGAAGAAATGGCTGCAACAGGCTCAGAAAGGGCAGTCTAGACCATTTGGCAAAGAGAAGGTCCTCTAACTCCATGCCACCATCACCAACAGAGCAAGAAACTGCTGGGAGCCGTACTGTTCACAGGCATTCATTCCCTCCATATTTACTTATGAGCAACTAGATCCTCAATCTAGTAAAATACAACTACAAAAATGTAAAACCCCACTTGTCAGAAATAAAGTATTTATATAGAAACCCATCCCAACTAGCAGAACTCTGTAGAGACCACTCTGGTTAGGGTGTGAAAACAGAACAACTTGACAGACATTTGAAAAGATGTAGTCCCAAAGAAAGCAGCTAGATCAAGGAATAATATTTCTCCCAATGAAAGAGATTTAGTCCGTAAAACTGGAGAAAATCATTAGATAAATTCTATTTTGTGTTTTCCAAGAATCCTGAGAGAACATTTCATAGGTGAAGACAAAGCAAAATGAAACCTGTCAAGATTGCTTTCAGATAAAAAACAAAAAATCAAACACACACACACACAATTACAGAATGAAAAAAGAATACCATGGAGACAGGGAACAGGAGATAGATTATTGCAGAAAGCCGAATCTGTAAAGTAGAAATCAGAAAATTCTCCCAGCACCTAGAAAAAATTTAGAGACAGACATGATAGGCAAAGAAATAAAGGCCATAGAATTCTTAAATCCTGATGATTGTAATTCTTAGA
This sequence comes from Bos grunniens, assembly GCF_055505025.1. Lineage (NCBI taxonomy): Eukaryota > Metazoa > Chordata > Mammalia > Artiodactyla > Bovidae > Bos > Bos grunniens. The sequence continues at coordinate 115,607,788 of NC_141194.1, read as the reverse complement.
AGAGAAAAAGGAACAAATGAAGGAGAAGCAATAGAGAAATAATAAGAACAAACTCTGAGCTTAGGCTAATTAAGTTTTAGCTAGTTAAACCTTCTCCTGATTGGGGGGAAAATACAAGATGCTCATTCATGCTGCTGAAACGAATACATAGTGTAGCCAGTCTTTTTCTTTTGACATTTGCCAAATAGCAGAGGAAATCAGCATTTTTCCCTTGGGCAAAGAGACAGGAAGCTGAAAATATCAGCTGGCACTCCAAAGGACAATTATAGTGATTCCTTGGATGAGGTTATAAGGAGAAAGATAAAGAAAGATCTGAAAGTGGGATGAAAGCCTGAATGGAAGCTTACTGGTTTTCTGCCAAAGGTAAAAGTGTCTGAGGATCACGGTTTACCTCCAGGTGGACTATTTCAATTGTAGTTTCCTCCTAAGAAATAAGGAGTCCCACAGATGTCTTATCAGCTAAACTAAAACAACAAACTGACAACATATGTCACAGAATTTCTTTATATTATCTATAACAATACGTAGAAATAGACATATAGATATTATACATATATATATGTATATAATCAATAGTGATGAACCATATCCTCCCATGTAAATATTTAATTTATGTCGCATGCCTTTGTGGGTTATATATTATTTGTCCTGTAATAGTATCTAGATCCCAATGAAATTTAGTTCAATTATCTGTGTGCTTACTATATGCCAAACATGTATATAACTTCTGTGTTTCACACTCTTTTTCTATGTGGAAATCAATGAGAGGCTAATTATCAGGAAAAGTACAGAGTCTCATCAAATGTTAGTGTGAAATCAAGGGAAACACATTAGTTCTCATTCCTATAAAAGATATTTCCATAGTTATTTTTGATATTCCTTCATAAAATTATTTTACAATGCATTTTAAAAAATTCTGTTTGAAAGGATAATTTTGAAGAAAGTCTCATATAAGACTTTCTTGTATAAGACTTATATAAGACATTTAAGGTCTTCTTTCACTTTAATAACAAGATAATACTGGCTTGATGCCCCTTTCCATGTCCTATTGAAGTTCAAGATTTTCCCAAGAATGTTATGACTTTCAGGATTATGCGGCTGGGAGGCAGGGGACGTGTCTCAAATTCCTGTGGTGCTCAATGGTTTCCAGCCCCTGCTGTATTTGACCAGTTGATGGGTTGTCTCACTCTTCTAGGGACACCTTCACTGGTTACACAAGATGACAATACACAGAAGGAACTTGTTTTTTTTTCTTTCAAAAAATAAAAAAAGACCAAGCCACACAAAGATGCTTCCTGCAGTGTCTCTCTTCTAAAAGGACAACATGGAAACTGGCTTGCCCTCCCAGATATGGGCTCTTCTTAAGAACTCACAGGTCACCTTGAGTCACTTTTATCCTATGGAAGAATGAGTGAAAATGCCAGTGGACAAGAATGCTGTAACCCAACTGCCACTGCTCAGCAATGGGAAAGAAGTATTCCACTTCAGAAGCCAGAGGAGGGGCCAGGTTTCCTTGATTACCATTAAAAACTATTTACTTTTAAAGATAACTTTCATGTCTATTTTAACACTTACCATCTAACACATATGAAGATCTGGAGAGCCTTATTTCCTTCCTATGTAGATGTTTCCCCATGATGAGTGACTGAGACCTTGCCTGGGTTTGGAGGTTTTACAGCTCAATGACACAGGCTCTCCCTATACCTGTGAACTTAAGAAGCCCTTGACTGGGTCCTCTGAATATTCTAAAGAGTAAAGAGGAGTGAGTACAACCATGACTTTTTTTTTTCTAATTTTATTTTATTTTTAAACTTTACATAATTGTATTAGTTTTGCCAAATATCAAAATGAATCTGCCATGACTTTCACTTTTGTCTTCTTTGACACTGAAGGACTGCCTAATTGAATCTTTTGACTATATGCCATGTAGACACGTGGACTGATCAATAAAACTCAACAACTCATAGGATTAGTTAACCAAAGTTAAGGCCATGATTGCAGAAATTAGATTGCTAAACCAAGTACAGCCCCAAAGATTCTCCTTCAGTTCTATTCGCTGACAATATGATGCCAGCATTAAACTATAGACTCCAGAGGCTAATTAACTGGAATCCTGATGTTGCAACTTACTTGTGTGAGCTTGGAAAACTCCCTTCACCTCTGAGTCTCAGTTTCTTCATCTTTAAAATGGGGATAATAATAGTAACTACATTAAGGTTTCTGTGAGGAAATAAATGACTTAATATACATATTCAATGCTTAGAACAGTGCCTGGTAAACAGTGGTAGCTATTATTATTTACAAAGGAGGGAGTTCCCCATCAGAGTTACATCCTAGGAACAGAAGACTTGAAATGATGTCACTGCTGAAGTACTTGGCCACTGCCCCTCTCATCGTGTATACTAGAATATTTGAGCATATGGCTCCACCACTAATAGATGTATGAGTTTCAATAAAGTATATCATTATCAGCTCCTGGAAAAGACCCTGATGCTGGGAAAGATTGAGGATAGGAGGAGAAGGGGACGACAGAGGATGAGATGGTTGGATGGCATCACTGACTCAATGGACATGGGTTTGGGTAGACTCTGGCAGTTGGTGATGGACAGGGAGGCCTGAAGTGCTGTGGTTCATGGGGTTGCAAAGAGTTGGACATGACTGAGTGACTGAACTGAACTGTCTTGTAAAACTGAGATAACAAGAGTACTTGTATCACAAGGTTGTTATGATTTAATAAGATATTGAATGTATGAATGCTTTACAAATGTTAGTTATGATCGATATTAGCTGCCACTTTTGAAAATCCACAAGCAATTAAGAAGTTACATTAGGATTGAAAAATGGAAGGCTTAACTTGTGATTTGAAAGACTTAAGTTTAAATAATAAAAAGTCTTCTTATAATGAGGATCATTAGACACTAAAGTAGAATCTTCTCAACATTAATAGAGTTAATTTTCTTAGGACTGACATACTAAAGCCCTTTTACAGGACAATGGACTTGACATCTTTAAGATTTTATGAAAGATTTTCTGCAATATGCTTAAATTCTCAGAACTAAAAATTCAATTGCATGACTGGTTAAATCAGTTTTTATCAAACATCTTTAGTAATTTCTGTATGCTAGTTCTAGATACTGTGTTCTATGCCTCAGACCTTGAAAATTCATTTGGGAAGTATTTTTAAAAAGCTTTGATACTTAGGATATGTTCTTTCTAAAGTAATACAGAACAGATATTTGTAATTTCAATTTTATGAGACTGGGGATTTTCTGAAAACATTTTATAAGGGCTCAGCTCTGGACCACCTGATGTGATTATTCAAAACAAATCCTGGGAGTTTTACCCAATAAATGTTGAATATTTTGAGTCTCAATCTATGCAATTTTTGCATAGATTCTTTGGTTATCATGGTAAAGTAAAGAACCCCAATGCAGGTAGCTTTCATATATCTACAATAATAGAAATAGTCAAGGTTGATCAAGCACTGTTGGAAGTTACTCACACACTCCACTGGCTTAGGAGAGAGGAAAAACTTATCCAAAGGCCTCTTATTACTGGTTTACTTTTGGATCATGGTGGCCTCATACTGACTCTCTTGATCTCAGGAATCCAAGCCCTTGGCTTCATACCATATCCTCCTAAACCCATCTTAATATTTCCTCAGTTTTGCCAACCTGCACAGCCTGGAGTTTCTTCATTTCATAGAACTCATTCAGGCCTCTTCACTCTCAACTTGACTAACCCCTTAGCTCAGTGCTCCAAAAGCTGCAGATAGGAGATGCTACTGACATTACTTCCAGTTCTACAGGAGAAAGAAATTTAATAAGGCTGGGGTAAGTAAAACATAAATTATTTTGTACATTATGAGAAGCAACTTATGTTACCTTAGTTACTTCTAAGAGTTAGTGATGGAGAAGGCAATGGCACCCCACTCCAGTACTCTTGCCTGGAAAATCCCATGGATGGAGGAGCCTGGCAGGCTGCAGTCCATGGGGTCGCTGAGGGTCAGACACGACTCAGCGACTTCATTTTCACTTTTCACTTTCATGCACTGGAGAAGGAAATGGCAACCCACTCCAGTGTTCTTGCCTGGAGAATCCCAGGGATGGGGGAGCCTGATGGGCTGCCGTCTATGGGGTCGCACAGAGTCGGATACGACTGAAGCGACTTAGCAGCAGAAGCAGCAGCAGGAGTTAGTGAAATTGTTTTTCTCTTTACCATGTCCGATAATTAGAACTCTCTGATTTTGTTCACCATTATTTGGAGAAATATACACATATGCACACACACACATTCTGAGTTATATACAGAATGTGTATCACAGTTATAAGAAATAATATAATACATGAGATATGCTTATACAGTTAACTTACTGAGTTGAATTGTTAAAACAGAGCCTGGATAACTATAACAACTACTATATAAAACTTTGGGGCATGAGGATAAAAATGTTCAGCTTTACAAACATGGCTCTTGTGTGCAAACAAATCCTATATCATTATTCTCCATTAGTAGTTCACCAAAAGACTTAGTTGTCAATAGAAGACATAATTGCTTATCTTCTCTATTAGTTCCCTGTTGTACAGTAGGTGAAATACATTTGTGTCTCTGTGTGTGTGTGTACTCAGAGAGTCTTACATGAAACATAACTTCTTTTCTCCCTGAAATAAATTTAGACAGCAGGCCATCAAGTGTACTTTTTATTATCTTCAATTAAAACATTCTTCAGTTGTACTGATGTAAGATAATGTGCACTTTTTATATACCCATAAAAGATTTGTCAAGTCAAATGTACATGTTGCTCAAAACTGGCTCTAAGTTTTCCCTAGTGCCTAAGTCATTTCTTGTTGGTTAAGAAAGCATATGAACTCTTTCATGTCACTAGAAAAACTACCTACTCCATTGCCATACAATTTATTTGAAAAAAATCAATTGGTGAATTTTTCAGAGAACAGTTCTTTAATGAGTTCCCAATTAAAGGGGCAAATCTCAGCAATGATCTCTTAGTGAATCCTGAAATCTCTAGAAAATTCAGCTACTTAGACCTTACTTTATTTGTTATTAGGGTATTCATTCAGATGGACTCACTGTAATGAGTATGGATGATGTAAATTTAGCTGAATCTAAGGAAATTAAACTGTCTACTAAAACACAGTAACCACTAGCAATTAATTTCTTTCAGTGTTTGCACCGTGTCTTTTTCCTAAGCTGTTTGTCAGACAAAATGTGAATATCTACTGTTAAACCTCAGTCATTCCCAAGTCTAGAGTAATGCTCAAATGGCCTGTGTAGCCATTAAATACACCCAGATGCAAAATTACTTTCAAATCAGCACTATTCACTTTTTTTTACATAAAAGGTTTGTAAATAAATGGGTGAACAGTGAAATGACAAAGTTTTTCTCTGGGTCCTAAATTGCCTGCCCAGTGGATGTGTTTCCCATTTCAAGAGCTCTCCTATAAGAAACTGTGGACCTTTGCACAAGGTCAGCCATTGTCTACTTCACCAGAAAGAACACCGGTTAAAAATTCTAAGGTTGGTATGTGGGAATGAGTAAGATATGAGATAGTTGTATTTGTCCAACTTGACTTAAGATGTTACTGTGAACTAAAGTGCACTTAATTGCCACTGGTGATAAGAGTGTCTAAAAGAGAAATGATTGCAGAGGAGCTCCAAACTGTGCATGAAAACACTACCACAGATGAAAATAGTACCTTAAATGAAAAAGGAAAGTTGCTTTTTACTTGCAGGAAAAATTATTTGGTGGAAAGTTTATTTTTCTTTTCTAAAAATACCACAGTTTGGTTGACACCAGTACCCCAACACCATGGTTCAAATTTTAGGTACCACAGTAGATTAACTGTGAGTAAATGCTTAAAGAATGAACTTGCTACAAACTGTACTGCTAGCTCCACAGTCCACCAATCATCACGTTAATTCAAGACATCATGCTCAGTGACCAGTGATGTCACTTCTTGCAGAGGCTGTCAATGACTGATCACAAACAGTCTAATTAAGGAGCTAATTCATGCACAGACAGCAAAGCATGTGGTTGTGTTGCCTCCATGTCTCTCAGTGATAAACTCATATGACAGTTCACAAAAATGGATCATCCGATGATGCAAGTACAGTAAAAAAATGAAAACTGGAAACACTAAAAGTGAAATTTAAATCCATTTAAATCCAACATAAGAAAAAAAAAAGATAAAAAAAATAATCCAACATAAGATATGTCATTCAAGAAGTAACTGACTGTGGGAATGTCAGTATTGCTATCATTCCAGACACTCAGATGTGTAGCCAGGAGAACATAGTAAAGATAAATTTATCAAATACATAAGGAAAATGTTTGTGACAAAAGGAATGACGATGTTCCGGAAGAAGGGACACCAGCAAAAAGTCACATTAAAGAGACGTGGAGATAGTCCATGACATTAAAAGAATAAAGGAGAAAATGTTAGAAGCTAATGCAGACTTAGAAAGGAATATTACAAGTTGTCAAATAAGTTATATGAAGAAGACAAGTACTGTTCAAATGACTCTGGATACATTTTTACAAAGACTAAAAGCACTTTAATCCTCAGTGCTGCTAATGTTTTCAATTATAGTATACAAAATGAAGGTTAATTTTACTGCTTTGCTCATTTCCTTATACATTTATAAATGGTAGTATGCATTTTTAATGTATTGATGAAAATTTCTAGAAGTCAGGGAAAGTCATAATTTTCCCCTTCATTATTAAAATCGTATGGCACAGTTAAAAAAATAAATAAAATACATTTGAAGACACTTAAGCCAATAGTTTCTAAATTGTGTTCAGCAGAAACCCTCATTGGCCAACTTATTGGAGAAGGGCCCTGGAATGGGGACAAACTCTTAGCCCCCAAAGCAGCTTTCTACTCTTTTTTACAATATTTCAATGAAGCCCATTACTAAGAACACAGAAACCATCTCACTGAATAATTTCCCTTACTAGAATCCATAATTTTAATTTACTCAAGATTCTCTTAGTTGTGAATCATTTGTTCTCAATATAGGCTGTGTAGAAATTAGTGGACATAATTAGGGTGCCTGCTCTACAAAGAAGCTATTGCTTTTTGCAAAGATGAGACTTGAATTCAGACTGAAGTTTTGGCTTTTGGCATTCTGCATAATCTGTCTGAAAAGCCTCTTCTTTCCTCTTCTTTAAATTCTGGGAAGGCATTTCTAAATGACTGGAATGCCTCAAAAGAAAATTTGGATATAAAATATCACCTGGGTTTCCTCTACCAATAAAACTACCAGACAGTTGAATGAAGATGTGTGACTTGAATAATCTGCTATTTAATTCCAAGATTGTCAGACAGTCTGTCCACGTGCTAGGCTTATTGATAATCTACATGAGCTATTTAATTTGCCATGACCTTAGTTTGCTAAAAACCAAGATTCTTTACTCTTAATTTTTAAATAGTTTTCATGAGAGCCACTGGAGGCTATTTGGAGCTGGAAATTATATGAATTCCAGGATCCAAATGTGCTCTTTTGTTAATTTACCTTGACACAAGGTAAATTAGAGTGGACATTGCCTTGTTCCTGCCCACTGGATTGGGCAAGTCCTATGTATGGGGACATGGCTCAAAGTTTGATCCTAAGGTAGGAGGGTTCTTAACTAACTCAACTCTGAAAGAGTGCCTTACCCAAGTCAACTTGAAACTGCATAGTTTTGGTGGACAACCAGAATTACTGTTAAGAGAAGCCAAGGTGGAAAACAAGAAAATGGTGCAAACTATAAACCTGATAGGAAAAGTGAAGACAAGAGATCACCAGCAGTAGATTAGGTAACCTGGAGAAGAAAGGTTAGAAGCAGGGTCAAGTGTGAGTAATATGTATGGTTCAGATGTAATGCAAACTTTATGATGAAGGAAGCTGTGTGGCCTCTTTCAAAATCATGTTTGACTCAAAGTCAATACTTACAGTGCAGCTTTGGGTTTATATAAATGACTCCTCTGTGCACTGACTTTCACATCTTTAAAGTATGGATATTGATGTCTCCTTACAGATAGTGTTTTTAAGGAGTCAATGTGTAAAGGTAACTACTAAGCAGTAGGATTGTGATGGGCTGCCGAGGTGGCTCAGTAGTAAAGAATACACCTACAATGCCGGAGACCCCTGTTCTATCCCTGGATTAGGAAGATCCCCTGGACAAGGAAATGGCAATCCACTCCAGTATTCTTGAATGGAAAATCCCATGGACAGAGGAGTCCAGAGGGCTACAGTCCATAGGGTCACAAAGAATCAGACATGACTGGGCATGCACATACATGGATGCATAATAGATGTTTAGCAAACAGTCACTGTTATGATTACAACAAGTTTTTAGTAAAAATGAAAAACTAAAAGATAAATTTGTCTCTGAGCCACTTTGCACTAAGGGGTAGTGCATCATCTCATGTAATCCTCAGGAAGACTGGTAGGCATTGATCTCATTTTACAATAAAGAAACCCAGGCTCAGAGATGTTAATTTGTCAGGGATTCATTGTAAGTGGCAGGAAGTTGGGATTCAGTTCCAAGTCAGTGTGATTCCAGAACCTATGGTCATTTTATTATACAACACCTTGGCTCCATAACCAAGTGTACCTAGAAACACATTTTTTTTTCTTGCTTGAGAGTTTTTGGACATGCTGTTTACTTTGTCATGAATATTCTGCCTGGTACCAGCTCTTTGCATGTCCAGTCTTAGCTAAAATGTTATTACTGCTTGGCCCTACTACCTGGCTAAATTGGGTCTCTGTAAGTATTAGTTCAGGGTTCCCTGATGGCTCAGATGGTAAAAGAATCCACCTGCCAATGCAAATCTGGGTTCAGTCCTTGGGTTGGGAATATCCCTTCGAGGAGGAAATGGCAACCCACTCCAGTATTCTTGCTTGGGAAATCCAGAGGAGCCTGGTGGGGTACATTCCATGGGGTGCCATAGAGGCACACACTAGTGAGCAACTTTCCTTTTTACTTTTCAAGTATTAGTAGTTCATAATATGCCTTTTTCTTTTATGTATCATTCTGCAATTAATAATCAGATGCCTGTGTACCATTTAATTATATGTCTACTATCAACATACCAGAAGCTCCATGAGGGCAGGAACCATATCTGTTTTGTTAATCACTTTTTGCCCAGCCTCCAGCACACTGGCTGGCATGTAATAAAAGCAAGTTTCCAGGAGTTAGGGGAATGGTGTCAAGTATTTGAGTGATTACTGATGGCTAATATTAATGAGCACTTAAAAGAAAAGAATAAGTGAATTTCCTGAAGGAAGTATAGTTTACACGTAATAACACTTGTTTTCTGGTGACTCAGACTGTAAACAATCTGCCTGCAATGTGGCAGACCTGAGTTTGATGCCTGGGTGGGGAAGATCTCCTGGAGAAGGGAATGGCAACCCATTCCAGTATTCTTGCCTGGAGAATTCCATGGATAGAGGAGCCTGGTGGGCTTCAGTCCATGGGGTTGCAAAAAGTCAGACACAACTGAGTGACTAATACTTAACTTGGTGTGAAGTGGTATTTCAGTGGGGTTTTGTTTTGCTCCAGTCAACGGGATTGCAAAGACCTGCACATGACTGAGAGACTAACACACACACAGGCACTTAAAATGTGCCAGGAACATGGTATGGGCCTTGTATTCTTTCATTTCACAATCTAAACAAATCTATCAGAGAGGGGTTGTTATTATACTCAGAAACTAAGGCAAGTGGGGGTAATGAGCTGTTTAATATCACACAACCTAGTCTAAAGTGACCTCCACACCCACAGAGAAAAGAAAAATTTTGAAAAACAGGATAAATTGTCATGATCTGTTCAGAGCTTATATCAAGAAATCTAGAAATCTTTCCTGAGGGATTATATACACATACACACACAGACATATATATCTGTTTCTGAATGTGATGATTCAATATTATAGACCTGCTAATTTTTCTCTAATTAGGGTAATTACATTAAAATCTTAATGTGACTTTAAAATTTTCTTTTCAACAATCCAAAGAGCCAGCACATTGGAAAAGACTGATGCTGGGAAATATTGAAGGCAAAAGGAAAAGGGGGTGGCAGAGGATGAGATGCTTAGATAGGATCACTGACTCAAATACCACAGTATTTGCGTGTGTGTGTTAGTCAATCAGTTGTGTCCAACTCGATGGACATGAATCTGAGCAAACTCTGGGAGATAGTGAAGAACAGAGAAGATTGGTGTGCTGCAGTCCATGGGGTCACAAAGAGTCAGATAAAATTTAGTGACTTAACAACAAAAAGAATAAACAGTTGTGGGTATTCAGAAGAAAACTAAAAAAAAAAATAAATGGCACATTTACTATGTCAAATATTAACTGGGTACTGTAAAGCTAGAATAATTCAAATACTGTGGTATTGGCTTAGAGACAGAGAGAACAACGTAGGAATGGTGATACTTGACATTTTGTTGGTTAAAGTGAATATATATATATATATATCTAATATCTATCAAATATATATATACACACATCTATACATCTAATATGCTGCTGCCAAGTCGCTTCAGTCGTGTCTGATTCTGTGCGACCCCATGGACTGCAGCCTACCAGGCTCCTCCATCCATGGGATTTTCCGGGCAACAGTACTGGAGTGGGGTGCCATTGCCTTCTCCCATACATCTAATATATATGTATACAAACACATATATATGTGTATATATATATATATATATATATATATATATATATATATACTGAAGGATATTGAGGATAAACTGAGATGGACAGAACTGTATACCACAGTTTGTTGTCGTACAAGGAGTCAAACGCTTTAGTGTAATCAATGAAACAGGAGTTTTTCTGGAACTCTCTTGCTTTCTCCATGATCCAGCAAATGTTGGCAATTAGATCTCTGGTTCCTCTTCCTCTTCAAAACCCAGCTTGTACATCTGAAAATTCTCAGTTCATGTACTGCTGAAGCCTAGCTTGAAGGATTTGGAGCTTAACCTTGCTAGAATGTGAAATGAGAGCAATTATACAGTAGTTTGAACATTCTTTGGCATTGCCCTTCTTTGAGACTGGAATGAAAACTGACTTTTTCCAGTCTTGTGGCCGTGGCCGAGTTTTCCGAGTTTGCTTACATATTGAGTGCAGCACTTTAACAATACCATCTTTTAGGTTTTGAAATAGCTCAGCTGGAATTTCATCGTCTGCACTGTTTGTTTGTAGTAATACTTCCTAGGGCCCACTTGACTTCACTCTCCAGGATGTTTGGCTCTAGGTGAGTGATCATACCATCGTAGTTATCTGGGTCATGAAGATCCTTTTTGTATAGTTCTTAAGTGTATTCCTGCCACTTCTTCTTAATCTATTCTGCTTCTGTTAGTTCTTTACCATGCCCATTCTTGCACGAAATGTTCTGTGGCTCAGATCATGAGTTCCTTGTTGCAAAATTCTCTTTAGACTGAATATAAGTTACTAGTATAATTGGAAAGCAATTTGGATATATATGTTAAGAGGCAGGTATTAGCTCACAAAATAAAAGTTGAAAAAGTTAGTTTAAAACTCAACGTTCAAAAGACTAAGATTATGGCATCTGGTCCCATCATTTCATGGCAAATAGGTGGGGAAACAATGGGAACAGTGACAGACAGACATGAGGAGAAAGGGATGACAGAAGATGAAATGGTTGGAAGGCATCACTGACTCTATGGACATGAGTTTGAGCAATCTCCAGGAGTTGGTGATGGACTGGGAGGCATGGCATGCTGAAGCCCATGGAGTCGCAAAGGGTTGGACACAACTAAGTAAATGAACTGAAATGATTAGCTCACATACTACAACCCATTTTAATAGCAAACCTAAAGAAAAATGTAATTTTCCTGCTAAAAATCCTCCACTGTTTGTAGAATAAAACTCAGTCTCCCAACCATGATCCATGAGGCCCTAGAAGACCAGCCCCTGCTTACCTCAACCCCTCCCACTCTCAGCTTCACCTTCTGTGCTGCAGTTCACCAGCTTTCATTTTGTTTTTCATATTTCTAAGTTCTATTTCATCTCAAAGTCTTTACACTGACTTCCCTCTTTGTTTGAAACATTCTGCTTTCACAGTGTAGCATGGCTGGCTTCTTGTCACTCAGGCATCAGTTCAGATACTGCCTCCTTGAAAAGGCCATGCTTGATCACCCTATCTAAGGTAGGGCTCCTTTCCCCCACTTCCTTTCCAAGACAGAACCGGGTTTAGTTTCTTTACATTGTTTATAAATAAATTTCTCTTGATGTTTCTCACCTGTTTAGTTCCTTGGCTCATCACTCCATCCCCAAAGAATATGAGCTCCATTAGAACAAGTTTTTGCCAAACTTGTTCACTGTAGTGCCCCAGCATCCAACAAAATGCCCAATATACTGTAGTAATGCAATAAATGATTGGTGTATGAACAAGGAATAAATAATTTACAGCATCAAGAAATATTGTGAATACCCAGAAATTTGTTTAACAAAAAGTGTGACGTGAAAGCCTTGGAGGACTTACAAAATGCTGGAAATGTATTTGAAAAACATCAATGACAATGATGCTTATCATTTGAGAGTAGGTAAATCCTTAAGACATAAAAATCTAAAGAGTTAAATAATATATTAATTACAAAATACTAAAAGACTTCTAAAAAATAGGAACCACCATGAGCAAAATTAAAATGCAAAAAAAAAAAAAAAAAGAACAGAATGAAACCATCTTGTGACAATTATAAGGATTAAGATTCTGAGTATATTAAGAACCCTTATAAATCAGTAGATACAGAACAATGAAGTAACTTCCAAACAACAACAAAAAACATTATAGGTTTCCAATATGTAGGGATAATAATAATGACAGCTAGTATTTATTTGAATTTTACTATGTGCCAGGCATTATTACAAATATTTTACATATATATCTACTAATTATCACAATAACCTTATGAGTTAGGTATTTTTATTATTATAATTATTCCTATTTTTTTATTATTCCTATTTTATAGGTGAAGGAACTGAGGTAGACTAAGGAGAGGACAATAAGTCTGGAGTAGCATTTAAAAGTGATTTTAGCTTTACTTGGTATGTTACAATTAAGAAATAAAAATAGAATCATGTATTGCTTCTATGATTAAAAAAATCAAATCCTAGGTATCAAAGTATTGCCCACTACAACCATTATTATACCACATTGTTTTGGAAGTTGTAATTTAATGCAATTACAAAGGAAAATTAAATGATCAGAATATATGTTGGAAAAGGAGAAAATTTTTTTCTTAATTTGCTCAAGATATGGTCCTATACTCAGACAACCATTTTGCTTTTTTGCATTTTTCTTTGGGATGGTTTTGGTCATTGCCTCCTGTATGATGTTACAAAACTTCATCTATAGTTTTTCACTCTATCTACCAGATCTAATTCATTGAATCATTTGGTCACTTCCACTGTATAATCATATGGGATTTAATTTAGGTCATACTTGAATGGCCTTGTGGTTTTCCCTACTTTTTAAATTTAAGCCTAAATTTTGCAATAAGGAACTCATGATCTGAGTCACAGAAATTTCATTCAAGAATGGGCATGATAAAGGACAGAAACAGTAAAGAACTAACAGAAGCAGACGAGATTAAGAAGAAGTGGCAGGAATACACTGAAGAACTACACAAAAAAGATCTTCATGACCCAGATAACCACGATGGTGTGATCACTCATCTAGAGCCAAACATCCTGGAGAGTGAAGTCAAGTGGGCCTTAGGAAGTACTACTACAAACAAAACTAGTGCAGGTGATGGAATTCCAGCTGAGCTATTTCAAAACCTAAAAGATGATGTTGTTAAAGTGCTGCAACAGGACTGGTAAAGGTCAATTTTCATTCCAGTCTCAAAGAAGGCAATGCCAAAGAACGTTCAAACTAGTGTTTAATTGCTCTCATTTCACATTCTAGCAAAGTTATGCTCAAAATCGCTAGGCTTCAGCAGTACATGAACTGAGAATTTTCAGATGTACAAGCTGGGTTTTGAAAAGGAACCAGAAATCAAATTGCCAACATTTGTTGGATCATGGAGAAAGCAAGAGAATTCCAGAAAAAAAACTTGTGCTTCATTGATTATGATAAAGCTTTTGACTGTGTGGATCACAACAAACTGTGGAAAATTCTTAAAGAGACGGGAATACCAGACTACCTTACCTGTCTCCTGAGAAACCTGTACATGGGTCAAGAAGCAACAGTTAGAACTGTACAAGGAATGATGGATTGATTCAAAATCAGAAGAGGAGTAGATAAGGCTGTATATTGTCACCTAACCTATTTAACTTATAAGCAGAGTGAAAGTGAAAGTGTTAGTCACTCAGTCATGTCCCACTCTGCAACATCATGGACTGTAGCTGGCCAGGCTCCTCTGTCCATGGAATTCTCCAGGAAAGAATATAGGAATGGGTAGTCATTCCCTTCTCCAGAAGATGTTTCCAACCTGGGGACCAAAGCTGGGTCTCCTGTATTGCAGGCAGACTCTTTACCATCTGAGCCACCCATCATACGAAATGCCAGGCTGCATGAATCAAGCTGGAATAAAGACTGCCAGGAGAAATAGCAACAACCTCAGATATGAGATGATATCACTCTAACTGCAAAAAGTGAAGAAGAACTAAAGAGCCTCTGGATGAGGGAGAAAGAGAGTGGAAAAGCTGGCTTAAAACACAACATTCAAAAAGTTAAGATCATAGCATCCTGTCTCATCACTTCATGGCAAATGGTAAAAAAGTGGAATCAGTGACAGATTTAATTTTGGGGGCATCCAAAATCACTGCAAACAGTGACTACAGACATGAAATTAAAAGACGCTTGCTCCTTGGAAGGAAAGCTATGACAAACCTAGACAGCATATTAAAAAGCAGACATCACATTACCAACAAAGACCCATATAGTCAAAGCTATGGTTTTTCCAGTGGTCATTTACAGATATGAGAGTTGGACCATAAAGAAGGTTGAGTGCTAAAGAATTGATGCTTTTGAATTGTGGTGCTGGAGAAGACTCTTGAGAGTTCCTTGAACAGCAAGGAGATCAAACCAGTCAATCCTAAAGGAAATCAGTACTGAATATTCACTGGAAGGACTAATGCTGAAGGTGAAGCTCCAATACTTTGACCACGTGATGTGAAGAGCTGACTCATTGGAAAAAAAAGTCTGATGCTGGGAAAGAATGAGGGCAAGAGGAGAAGGGAGTGACAGAGGATTAGATGATTGAATAGCCAACTCAATGGAAATAAGTTGGAGCAAACTGTAAGATAGTGAAGGACAAGGAAGCCTGGCATGCTGCAGTCCATGTGTTCTCAAATAATTGTGAACATGACTGAAATAATTGAACATGACTTAGCAACTGAAACAACAACAACAATGGTCATATACCTAGAAAACTTCACAGGGAACAAAAATTCCAACCAGAATATATGAGATTTTCATAAGATGGTTTTATATGAAAATAGTTGCACATAAGTGAACAACTCTTCTTTGAACACCAAGAGCCATTTATTAATAGGCTGGAAATTTAATCTAATCAAAAGACAATGACAATTATAGACATGCAAGAATAAATGTATCAAGAACAGTAAAGAATATATTGTGCCGAAAATTACAAAATGAAAAACAAGATATGTAGGTTCCTGGACAGAAAAAAAAATCTAATAAATACCACTCAGTCCTCATAAAACCAATACATAAATGAGTGAAGTAAGTGAAGTTGCTCAGTCATGTCCGACCCTTTGTGACCCTGTGGACTGTAACCTACCAGGCTCCACCATCCATGGGATTCTCCAGGCAAGAATCCTGGAGTGGGTTGCCATTTCCTTCTCCAGGGAATCTTCCCGACCCAGGGATTGAACCCGGGTCTCCTGCCTTGCAGGCAGGCTCTTTAACCTCTGAGCCACCAAGGTTCTTATTAAAATTCCAAAGGATTATAGATTGGATGCACTGTGCTTCTCTTGACACACCTTCTACCCTTCTCTCTCCTAACCTGTACCCTAGGAGGCTGACTTGTATGGATTACATTAACCCTCCCTCTGTTCTATGTTGCATGATTAGTTTTGGGCAATAGGAGGCACTGGCAAGAGTTCTGGAAGTAGGAGGAGGATAAGGTCAGGACATTTTTCTCCATGACATCCTCCCAGCCAGGTGCCACAGGTTGGATGTGCTTTCTATAGAAGTTTACAACTTTTGTTGGTATCCCTCTCCAATGTCGATATTCTCTCAGGACTCTGCCTTTCCTTCTGCCTTTCCTTCAACCTTCAAGACCCGGAGGTGGTTATGGCTCCTTGCTGTAACTAGCCTGAAAGTGCTTCACCATTCCCTTTCAGTACCCTTTATCTCATTCAAACATGTTCCTTTATCAAACTGTTCCTAATTATCTAGGTGAATGTGTCATTTGTTTCATGTTAGGACCTTGACTGATAAATATTTATTTTTGAAGCTTATTTACAGCAAAGAATTATTGTCCAAAAATAGCTAAGAATTTTATGAAGAAGAATAGCGAAGAGATTTGCCTAACCAGATATGAAAACTTACAATGAGACTATAAATCCACAGTACTGACATAGATGTGACAAACAGATGACTAAAAGAGAATTGAAAGTGCAAAACAAAATGTTCAAGAGTATATAGGAACAAGTTTTTATTTCAGTGAGGAAAGGATGATTTATTAGTTAATGGTACAAAAATAATTTTAATAAAGTAGAGAACTAATTTAGACTCTCATCTTCCACCAAATAAAAAATGAATTTCACATGGACTAAGGATATAAGTATAAAAGTTAAAATAATAAAGTAGTAGCAAAGTCTAGTGGAGAAGGCAATGGCAACCCACTCCAGTACTCTTGCCTGGAAAATTCCATGGACGGAGGAGCCTGGTAGGCTGCAGTCCATGGGGTCGCTAAGAGTTGGACACGACTGAGTGACTTTACTTTCACTTTTCACTTTCATGCACTAGAGAAGGAAATGGCAACCCACTCCAGTGTTCTTGCCTGGAGAATCCCAGGGACGGCAGAGCCTGGTGGGCTGCCATCTATGGGGTCGCACAGAGTCGGACACGACTGAAGCAACTTAGCAGCAACAGCAGTAGCAGCAGCAGCAGCAGCAAAGTCTAGAACAACATTTGTATGTTTCTGCAATAAGATATATTGTCCTAAGGAAAGCCAAAAAAAAAAAAAAGAAATATATTTAAAATTAGAATAACATATATGGAAATTAAAAATTGTTAAATGAGAAGAAATACAACTTAAGAAAGACAGATGAGAAAAATATGTGCATCAAATATGGGAGATAAAATATAATGACCACAGCATATCTAGTGTTTCTACAAATTGTCTTAAAAAAAACAAGAGAAAAATTCAGCAAAAGGGGTCAAGAAGTACAAACTTACAACTATAAAGTAAATAAGTCACAGAGATATGATGCACAACATGGTTTCTATAGTAAATAATATTGCATACTTTTAAGATGTCAAGAGACTAAATTCTAAAAGTTAACTTTTTATGGTGATGGATGGTAACTGGACTTTTGTGGTGATCATATCACAATGTATACAAATATTGAATTTTTATGTTGTACACCTGAAACTAATATAATGTTATGTGTCAGTTATACCTTATAAAAAGTCAGCAAAGTTATAATATCAAATAATAGGAAATATACAATAGTTAATACATGTTTGAAATGCTGCTAAAGTTTAATGATGATGATGATTAAGTAAATGAAAGTTAAGGTAACAATGAGACATCATTTTCTTTACCCAAATGACTGGTTGAAATTAAAGGTTGATAACATCCAGTTCCAAGAGAGAATGCGGGGAAGATGGCAGTCTTATTAATGGTAGAGGGTGAATTATTGCAAATAATTTGAAAAGTGATAAAGAAATCTACTAAAATCTGAAAAAAATTGACACAACAGTCACACATTGGGGAATCTATTCAAGAGATCTGGGTTCTTAGCACCACTAATAATAATATTGATAATTATTAACATTTACTTATCAGTTTAGGCAATATGCTGAATGAATTTATATGGATGATCTCACTCTTCTTAAAAAGTGTACCACATACTCTATTTTCATTTTTATCTTATGGTTTTAAGATCTAATGAAGCAACACATGTGAAAATATTATTTAAAGTGAAAATCAACATAAAAACATAAGCAAATATATTATTCAAATACCTGATTCCTTTTGTCTCTGTTTCATCTATTTCTTTTCTCACCTTTGTTATTTTCTGCCTTCTAATAACTATGGGCTTTGCTAAAGTTAGGTTGTTAATATGAGATTTTTCTTGTTTCCTGAAGTAGGGATTTTTCACTATGGACTTTCCTATTAAAATTGCTTTTGCTGCACACCATAAATTTTTGTATGTTACATTTATATTTTCTCAAGATATTTCTTTTCTCTTTGATTTCTTCTTTGATCCATGGTTTGCTCAATAACATATTAATCTCCACATATTTGTGAATTTTTCGGTTCTCATTATGTAATTAATTTCTAGCTGCATACCATTGTGGTTGGAAAAGATGCTTGATATGATTTTTTTTCTGTAAGTGTTTTATTTATCATTGAAGAAAAAACACAGCAGTAAGTTCTGTGTTGGCTTCAATAAGACCAAATAGTTAATCTTTAACATAGCTACTACACTCCAAAATTGAAGTCAACAGTCATTACTACAAATTACTTATTGAAAGCTTGATATGATTTTTAGCCAAGCTTCAACAGTATGTGAACTGAGAACTTCCAGATGTTCAAGTTGGATTTAGAAAAGGCAGAGGAACCAGAGATCAAATTGTGAACATCCATTGGGTCATAGAAAAAGCAAGATAATTCCAAAGAAACGTCTACTTCTGCTGCATTGACTACACCAAAGCCTTTGACTGTGTGGATCACAACAAACTGGAAAATTCTTAAAAAGATGGGAATAACAGACCACCTTATCTGCCTCTTGAGAAATCTGTATGCAGGTCAAGAAGCAACAGTTAGAACTGGACATGGAACAACAGACTGGTTCCAAATTGGGAAAGGAGTACATCAAGGCTGTATATTGTCTTCTTGCTTATTTAACTTAAATACAGAGTATATCATGTGAAATGCTAGACTGGATGAAGCACAAGCTGGAATAAAGATTGCCAGGAGAAATATCAATAACCTCAGATATGCAGACAATACCACCCTTATGGCAGAAAGCGAAGAAGAACTAAAGAGCCTCTTGATGAAAGTGAAAGAGAGCGATAAAGCCGACTTAAAAGTCAACATTCAAAAAACTAAGATCGTAGCATCTGGTCCCATCACTTCATGGCAAATAGATGGGGAAACAGTGGAAACAGTGGCAGATTTTCTTTTCTTGGGCTCCATAATTACTTCAGATGGTGACTGCAGCTATGAAATTAAAAGATGCTTGCTCCTTGGAAGAAAAGCTATGACCAATCTAGACCATACTAAAAAGCAGAGGCATTCATTACTTTGCTGACAAAGGCCTGTCTAGTCAAAACTATGGTTTTTCCAGTGGTCATGTATGGATGTGAAAGTTGTACTATAAAGAAAGCTGAGCATCAAAGATTTGATGCTTTTGAACTGTGGTGTTGGAGAAGACTCTTGAGAGTCCCTTGGACTGCATGGAGATCTAATCAGTCCATCCTAAAGGAAATCAGTCCTGAATAGTCATTGGACAGACCGATGTGGAAGCTGAAACTCCAATACTTTGGCCACCTGATGCAAATAACTGATTCAGTAGAAAAGACCTTGATTCTGGGAAAGATTGAAGGCAGCAGGAGAAGGAGAGGACAGAGGATAAGCTGTTTGGATGACATCACTGACTTGATGGACCCGAGTTTGAGCAAGCTCTGGGAGTTGGTGGTGGACAGGGAAGCTTGTCATGCTGCAGACCAGGGGGTCACAAAGAGTCAGACATGACTGAGTTACTGAATTGAACTGAAATGCATTAAGACTTGTTTTGTGGTCTAACATATGATCTTGGAAAGTTTTTAATGCACATTTGAGAAGAATGTATCTTGTTTCTTTTGAGTGAAATGCTCTATAAATATCTGTTAAGTTCTTTTGGTCTAATGTGTCCTTTAACACCTATAATTCCCTTATTGACTTTCTGTCTGGATAATCTATCCATTGATGTATGTGTGATATTAAAGTCTTCCACTCTTATTGTATTGCTATCTATTTCTTCCTGTAGGTCTGTAAAACTGGCTTTATATATTTATATGCTCCTATGTTTGGTGCATAAAATTTTAAAGTGTTATACGTTCTTGTTGATTGACCCCTTTATCATTATGTAACACCACTCTTTGTCTCTTATTAGAGTCTGTTTTAAAATCTATTTTGTCTATTATATGTGTAACTACTCTAGTTTTCTTTTGGTTTCTATTTGAATGCAGTACGTTTTACCATTTCTTCACTTTCAAGTCCGCTTGTATCCTTACATGTAATGTGAGTCTCTTGTAGGTAGCATAGAGATTTGTCTTTTGTTTTCAAGCATTAAGCCACCTTTTATGTTTTGATTAGATAATTTAGTCAGTTTATATTCAAAGTAATTATTTATAGGCATGTGCTTATTGCCGTTTAGTTCATTGTTTACTGGATGTCTTTGTAGTTCTCTGTTTATTTCTTCTTTTGCTGTCTTCCTCTATGGTTTGATGACTTTCTGTGGTATGCTTATATTCCTTTCTGTTTATCTTTTTTGTATTTACTATAGTTTTTTGTTTTGTGGTTGCCATGAAGGTTACATATAATAACTTGTATCTATGACAGTAGATTTTAAGTCAATAACAGGATGATGGCATTGCTGACTCAATGGACACGAGTTTGAGTAAGCTCCAGGTGTTGGTGATGGACAGGGAAGCCTGGCGTGCTGCAGTCTATGGGATCGCAGAGTCAGACATGACTGAGTGACTGAACTGAACATTAAAAAAAGATAAAGCAACTATGAAAATCAAGTTCTTTGAGTCTTGTGCATCATTTCCTTTATCTTTGAAAACATACTCCTTCAGTATCAAGCTGATATTTTTCAACATTTGAAGGAAGAAATTTTCTCCTATCTATAGTCCCTCTAGTATTGTATCTGAGAGGCACAGAAGGCTCTCTGTTTATAAGTGGCTAGGTTAATGGAAACAAATTTGATTCTATGTCTAGTAAAACACACGTAGTTTTTTCCTACTTAGAAACTATATTGTTACCTGACACAAATATAAGTACTTTGAGTAAATTTTCCTTCTAGCTTATTTGAAGCTCTATTTAAAACTGGTTATTTTATACAAAAGGGCCTCTTTTGATGGTAGCAAATCCATCCAAAAAGTTTACCTGAGGGTGCAGATATACAAGAGAAAAAAATGTAGAAAATGGAGGAAGAAATACTTAAAAGCAAATGTATTATTTGATCTTCTCTGTACAGCAACAAATAGCCCTTATCAACTGTGATGATGTGTAATGTTGCAGTGCAAGTCCTAAAAGATATTATGATTAATGTAGATAACCCAAAATAATGTACTGAAGAATGATGAAAACTCACATCTTAGTGAACAAGCAGAAAACAAAATAATACAATAGTAGTTTTCCATATAGCACTAATATTTATTTACCAGAGGAAATTAGATAAAAATCTACTGATAGCAGAAAACATCTTAAAAATGAAAATAACTAGGAATCAAATTATCAAAGATTAGTCAAAATTTCTTTGAAAAAAAGCTTGCAAATTTTTCTGAATGTAAAAATCAACACATGTATATTTGTAATCCTGGGAGGTCCAATACTGTAAAGTTAATTATGTTAAATGTTTAAAGCTGACTTTTTTCCATTAAAAGAAAGACATTCAGTTTCATCTTAACAACTGAAAATGGTTAAACATTTAAAGAAAAGTTCCTCCAAGTTGGAGGATGTTTGCCTTCAAATTTTATTCTAAAACTATAATTGAAATAAACATGGCATCAACTCAAGAATGTGAGAGAGAATATGCAACAAAACCAATGGTTCAAATGCTGTGGAAAAATTTTATAGTTGCAGGGGAAAATGTTAAAACCAATTCATAACATATATGCAAATGATTTCCACATAAGCTAAAAGGTTGAATTTTAAAACATAAAATCTTAATCTAAAGGCCTACAGAATTGTTCATGGTGTGTTGTGAGCTAAGAAAGTATAATAGTATGATGCAGAATACTTTGGAGAACACATTGAATATAATTACCCTTTATACTAAATACTATAATACTATATATGTATGTATATATATGCATATACATATATATACATATATATACACACATGCCTATATATAGATACATATATAGTATATGTGTATGTATATATATGTATATGCATGTATACACACACACACACACATATATATGTATGCTTTTTTCTTCTCCAGGGGATCTTCCCGACCCAAGCATTGAACATACATCTCTTGCAACTCCTACTTTGGCAGGTGAATTCTTTACCACCTGCGCCACCTGGGAAGCCACCTGGGAAGCCATATATATATATATATATATATATATATATATATATATATATATAGCAAGCCTATTAATATTGACTATTCATAGGGTGTAGGAGGGCAAGGAAGGTGTGGGTGGGTGAAAGTGAACTGTTGGACTGCTTTAATGTGGCAATGTAGAAAAATGTAGAGGTGATAGACTTACTTGCATAGAAACCTCAAACTAAAGAAAATAAACTAAAAATCAATGAGTAATATTAGAAAATTGAATTAGATAATTAGTTTTCCTCAAGTCCATTCATATTTTTATGGTAATTAAAAATAATGAAATAATGTGACATTTTTATTTTTTTATTATTATTTTTTAAATTTAATTTAATTTTATTTTTTAACTTTACAATATTGTATTGGGTTTGCCATACATCAACATGCATCCACCACAGGTATACATGTGTTCCCCATCCTGAACCCTCCTCTCTCCTCCCTCCCTGTACCATCCCTCTGGGTCATCCCAGTGCACCAGCCCCAAGCATCCAGTATCGTGCATCGAACCTGGACTGGCGACTCATTTCATATATGATATTATACATGTTTAAATGCCATTCTGAGAATGTGACATTTTTAAATAATCAAAACAAAGATATTAAAGTTCATTTGGAATAGTAAATGACTTTTCTGAAAAACCTCCATTAAGAAGAGCAATGAGGGATATTTTTTGTAAGATACTAACAGTTATGGTAAAGATAAAATAATAAAACAATTTATTATTGATTCAAAATTACAGACATAAGTTGGTAGCTCAAATATTATTGGGAAAATTCCATATTTATGGACTTAAACAATTTAAACATACAATTTACCATTATATTATGCCTTGTGGAAATACTGAATCTTAGAACATAAAACCCTGCAAAATGAACTGATAGAACTATTAGATAAGAAAAGCAAGTCATGGAGAAATCCACACTGTATGATGTCAATTTTCTAGAAAAAAGTAATAATCAAACATGCTCTTCTCTGATTTCAGCAGGTTGATTATGCATTTGCTTGCACATGTAAAATTGTGAAAGTATGCTGCTGTCACAATTAATATTAAGGCAGGACAGTGGAAATAAGGAACTGCACAGGCATAGGCTTTCTAATTTTTATGAGGGAATGTTATACTTATTTTTAAATACAGAAATTATATTTTTTAAAGCAAAATGGGCCATTTTCTTCTTTTGTGACTTATTTTGTACATGAATACTTCATGCAAATATTCCAAGTCAAAGTGATTCTGATTCATATAAAGCAGATAAAAACATGTGCTTTTAGAATAAACAAGACTAATAAAGAAATAACAAATATTTACTCACCAGAAAATTACTAGAGCTCCTCAATGAACTCAGCAAAGTTGTAGGATAAACAATTAATATACAAAAATCTGTTGTAATTCTATATACTAGCAACTAAGTATCAGAAAGAGAAATTAAGAAAACAACCCCATTTATCATCATATCAAAAAGAATAAATTTCCTAAAATAAACCTACCTAAGGAGACAAAAGATCTATACTCTGGAAACTATAAGACACTGATAAAAGACATTGAAGACAACAGAAACAGATGAAAAGATATACTCTGTTCTTGGATTTGAAGAATCAGTGCTGGTGAAATGATGACACTACCCAAGGCAATAAATTACATGCAATCTCTATCAAAATACCAATGTCAGTTTTCAGAGAACTAAAACAAATAAATTAAAAATGTATGGAAACACAAAAGACCCCAAATAGGCAAAACAATCCTTAGGAAGAAGAAAAGAGGTGGAGGAATTGGGCTCCCTGACTTCAGATTACACTACAAAACTACAGTCATAAAAACTGTGGTACTGGCACAGAAACAAACACATAGATCAATTGATAGAGAGCCCAGAAATAAACCTAATCACTTATGGCCAATCAATCTACAACAAAGGAGGCAAGAATATACAATAGAGAAAAGACAATCTCTTCAATAAGTGCTGCTGGGAAAACTGGACAGCTACATATAAAAGAATGAAATTGGAACATTCTCTAACACTTCACACAAAAATAAACTCAAAATGGACTAAAGATGCAAATGTAAGACTGGATACTATAAAAATCCTTGAGGAAAACATAGGCAGAACACTCTTTGACACAAATTGCAGTAATACTTTTTGGATCCATCTCCTAAAGGAAATAAAAGCAAAATTTAACAAATGGGTCTAATTAAACTTAAAAGCTTTTACACAGCAAAAGAAACCACTGACAAAACAAAAAGAGAACCTACCAAATGGGAGACAATACTTGTAAATGATGTGACTGATAAAGGAATGATATCTAACATATATAAACAGCTCATACAACTCAACATAAACAAGAAAAACAAAAACCAGATTAAAAATGGGCAGAAGACCTGAATAGACATTTTTCCAAATAGGAAATGCAGATGGCCAACAAGCATATGGAAAGGTGCTCAACATCACTAATCATCAGGGACATGCAAATCAAAACCACAGTGAGATACCACTTCACACCTGTCAGAATGGCTATCATCAAAAAGAATACAAATAACAAATGTTGGTGAGACAGTGGAGAAAAGGGAACCATTGTACATTGTTGGTGGGAATGTAAATGGGTGCTGACACTGTGGAAAACAATATGGAGGTTTCACAAAAAACTAAAAATAGAATTACCACATGACCCAGCAATTCCACTGCTGGGTATATTTCTGAAAAACAACAACAACAACAAAAGCAGTAATTTGGGGAAAAAAATACATGCACCCCAATGTTCACAGCTACATTACTTACAATTGCCAAGTTCTGGAAAATACCTGTGTCCATCAACAGATGAATGGATAAAGAAGATGTGATAAATATATGCAGATGGAATATTACTCACTCATAAAAAGAATCTTGTCATCTGCAACATGGATTAGCATTATGCTAAGTGAAATAAATCAGACAGACAAAGACAAATACTGTAAGATTTCACCTATATGTGGAATCTAAAAACACAACTAACTATATGTGGATATAATAAAAAAGAAGCAGACTTATATATATACAGCACAAACTAATGGTTACCAGTGAGGAGTGGGGGGCGGGCAATAAAGGAGTGGGGAAGTGGGAAGTACAAACAACTGAGTATAAGATAGGTTCAATGACATATAATGTTCAACATGGGGAATATAGCCAGTGTTTTATAACTGTACATAGAAAGTAATCTTTAAGAACTATATTGCTGCTAAGTCACTTCAGTCGTGTCCGACTCTGTGTGACCCCATAGACGGCAGCCCACCAGGCTCCCCCGTCCCTGGGATTCTCCCAGCAAGAACACTGGAGTGGGTTGCCATTTCCTTCTCCGATGCATGAAAGTGAAAAGTGAAAGTGAAGTCGCTCAGTCGTGTCTGACCCTCAGCGACCCCATGGACTGCAGCCTACCAGGCTCCTCCGTCTATGGGATTTTCTAGGCAAAAGTACTGGAGTGGAGTGCCATTGCCTTCTCCGAAGAACTATATTAGAAATAAGATAATTTTAAAATTTTAATAAAAATTAAAAATACTATACTTAATGAATGGCCAGGACTTTGGTTCTCTGAACACTCCTCATTAACTTCCACTATTAAGTTGCAAGTTCCTACAACAAAGTATTAGTGAGTTTGGTATTCACACTGTTGTGGGAGGTTAATAATTTTTTTTTTAACCTGTCTGCCCTTTTCACTATTTAATATAAGCATTACCTTTGTAGTTTAAAATATTTAAATTTTTTACTAGAAGAAAATATAGAAAAATTTATTGTTTTCTACCTTTGATTCATCACTTACATAATGATCACAGCCTCGAAATTTCTTTTTTGTGAACATAAAAAAAAATTGCTCTTAGTATTAATAATAGTAAAAGTGAAACAACTGTCAACTTTCATTGTGTGCTCATTTACTATCCAGAAGCTTGTTTGTTGCTTCCATGTAAAGTGGCCCGTTTAATTCGGACAACAAACAATAATTACTTCCACATCACAGATGTGTCCCAAGTGTCAAGTGAGCCAACAAAATGGGGAGTATTTTGGTGACTTGAAAATGGTCAGAAAACATAATTCAGTTTATTAAGTTTATTAAGTTCATGTGTAACAAATCACAATTCCTAAGAATATACATGTTGAATTTCATTTAACACCTCCTTATCTACATATGTAGGGTTTACATGGCTTGAATAATCCTTCCTTGTTAAGGATGATGATTAATTTTTTGTGTCAACTAGGCTAGGTCATGCTGCCCAGCTGTTTGATCAAACACTAATCTAGATGTTGCCGCAAAAGATGTGGTTAAGTTTTAATTATTCAGTTCAATTCAGTTCAGTCGCTCAGTCATGTTCGACTCTCTGCGACTCCATGAATCACAGCACTCCAGGCCTCCCTGTCCATTACCAACTCCCGGAGTTCACTCAAACTCAGGTCCATTGAGTCAGTGATGCCATCCAGCCATCTCATGCTCTGTCGACCCCTTCTCCTCCTGCCCCTAATCCCTCCCAGCATCAGAGTCTTTTCCAATGAGTCAACTCTTCGCATGAGGTGGCCAAAGTACCGGAGTTTCAGCTTTGGCATCATTCTTTCGAAAGAACACCCAGGGCTGTTCTCCTTTAGAATGGACTGGTTGGATCTCCTTGCAGTCCAAGGGACTCTCAAGAGTCTTCTCCAACACCACAGTTCAAAAGCATCAATTCTTCAGCGTTCAGCTTTCTTCACAGTCCAACTCTCACATCCATACATGACCACTGGAAAAACCATAGCCTTGACTAGATGGACCTTTGTTGGCAAAGTAATGTCTCTGCTTTTCAATATGCTATCTAGGTTGGTCATAACTTTAATTATTAGACTTCAAGTAAAGCAAATTATCTTCCATAATTTTGGTGGGCCTTATCTAATCAGTCAGTTATGAATTTCAAAGATTGAGGTTTCTTGAAGAAGAGGCAATTTTTACCTCAAGGCTGCAACACAGAATGCATGCTTGACTTTCCAGCCTGATAGGCCTACCCTACAGATTTTGTACTCAAGACTGAAGCAACTTTTCTCTGAGTCTCTATATTGCTAGCCTGCTCTACACATTTTCAAGTTGAAACTGCATGAGCCAGTCATCAAATCTATTTTATCTATCTATCATCTATTTATCCATTCATCCATCTATCTATCCCTATCTCCTCTTCTGTTTCTTTGGAGAATCTTGATTTATGCACTACATTACTAGCTTAGAATTTGTTACAACAGAAGATCTCTAGTGACCTGAGTTTCAGGAAGCTTCCCAGGAAACCCTAGAAAACCAGAGAGCAAAATCCATATAGCCATGTAATTGAGGACACAGATTTCACAGGTTTTTCAAAAAACGTAAACATTTCTCATTTAAATAACATGCTGAGGAATGGCTAGGAGACATGGTCCCTAAGGTAAATCTACTGGGTGACTTGTGTATGGGCAAGTGTGGTAGCACATAGCATAATAATACATATGCTATGTGATTTCAGTTTATAACTTGAAGCATCAGTTATATGTACGTATGTAATCATAAGCCTCAAATCAAGTGATAAATGAAAAAAGATACATTACTGGGTAATAGGAATATTAAAAGTTCCCTTTAAGTTATTTAAGTATTTATTTGAAAAGGTATTAGGTAATGAACCAACTCACAACAAGAACAAAATTTATAGTACCTCCAAGAAAAGTTTAGCTAGAATTTTTGAGGACCAATTAAGAAAAATATAAATATTACATTAATGATATAAAAGTAACTTAATTATATTCCTAGGCTCCCTACAGGAAATATTCAGTATTATGAACTCCTGTTAAGTTATGTTAAAGTTCCTATGCTTGAATAAACTGCTGAGAGTTTTAAAGAGTAGGAACCACAAGAAAACTACAGGCCAAAATCTCTGAAGAACATAGATGCAAAAATTCTCAATAAAATACTAGCCAGCCAAATTTAACAACACATCAAAAAGATTATACACCACAGCCAAGTGGGATTTAAAACTGGGATGCAATGTTGTTTCAACATATGTAATCAATCACTATGTGGTATGACATACCACATAACAGAAAAACTTTAAAAAAAAAAACACACATGATTATCTCAATAGATGCAGAAAAAAGTGTTTCACAAAGTTCAATATCTACTCATGATAAGAAGTCTTAGACTTCCATGGTGGCACAGTGGATAAGAATCCACCTGCCAGTGCAGGGGACATAGGTTCAATGCCTGGTCCATGAAGATTCCACATGCCATGGGAAACCAAAGCCTGTAAACCACAACTATTGAGCCCAAGCTCTAGAGCCTGCAAGCCACAACTACTGAGCCAGGGTACCACAACTACTGAAGCCCATGCACCTACAGCCTGTGCTCTTAAACAAGAGAAGCCACCCCAATGAGAAGTCTGTATACTGCAATGAAGAGTAGCCCCTGTTCACTGCAACTAGAGAAAGCCCACACATATCAAGGAAGACCCAGTGCAGCCAAAAATAAAGTTTTAACCAAATAAGTATATTAGGAAATTTCCTCAACAAAATAAATGTCGTTTATGAAGGCCATAGCTAACATCAGAATCAATGGGAAAAAACTAAAATCCTCTCTCTTAAATATGGTACAAAGCACAGATGTTCAATCTTACTACTTCTATTCAACATAGTATTGGAAGTACTAATAATCAGACAAGGAAAAGAAATAAAAGGCATCCACAATGGAAAAGAAGTAAGATTTTTTTTTTTGCAGATGACAAGATTCTATATATATAAACCCTAAAGACTAACCACACACATACACACATACAAACAGAATCAAAAAACAAAATTCAGTAAAGTTTAGGATCAGTTCAGTCGCTCAGTCATGTCTGACTCTTTGCAACCCCATGGACTGCAGCATGCCAGGCTTCCCTGTCCATCACCAACTCCTGGAGCTTGCTCAAACTCATTTCCATCAAGTTGGTGATGCCATCCAACCATCTCATCCTCTGTCATCCCCTTCTTCTCCTGCCTTTAGGATAGGTTTAGGATACAAAAACAATATATAAAAATCAGTTGTATTTCTTTACATTAGTAATGGTCTATTAGAAAAGGAACTCAAGAGAAAAATCCCATTACAATAGCACCAAAAATAATAAATAATACTTATGAATAATTTTAAGCAAAAAAGGTGAAAAATCTGCACACTGGGAATTTCAGACACTGATGACAGAAATGGAATAAGACACAAATAAATGGAAAGATATTTTTTGCTCATGGATTGGAAGAACTAATATTGTTAAAATGTAAGTGATCTACCAGTCCAATGTAATCAGTATCAAAATACAAGTGGAATTTTTATAGAAAAAGAAAAAAAACAGTCCTAAAATTTGTATGGAACCACAAAATACCTCAGCTGGCCACAGTGACCTTGAACAAGGAGAGCAAATCTTGTGGCATCACTTTTTCTTATTTCAAAGTATATTACAAACACACAGTAATCCAAATTATGTGGTACTGGTATTAAAAAGACACAAAGGACAAGTGGAATAGAGTATAGAGCCCAGAGTTGACCTAAGCATATAGAGTGAACAAATTTTCCACAAGAATACCAAGAACAGACAATGGAGAAAGAAAAGCCTTTTCAAAAAATGGTATTGGGAAAACTGGATATCCACATTCAAAACAATAAAATTGTACACATCCTATAGCAAACAGAAATCAACTCTAAATGGATTAAGATTTAATGTTAAGACCCAAAACCATAAAGCTAGAAGAAAACACATAAAAAAGCTCTTTGATATTGTGTTTAACAATGATTCCTTTTTGGACAAGACATCAAAAATTCTAACAAGAGCAAGTGGGATTACATCAAACTAAAAAGCATCTGTACAGTAAAAGAAACAATCAATAAAATGAAAAAGCAGCCTATGAATTGGGAGAAAATATTTACAAACCATAAATCTGACAATGGATAAATATCCAAAATATAAAAGGAACTCATACAACTCAAGAGCAAAAAAAAAAAAAAAAAAAACTGCTCCCACCCAAAAAAAAAAAATGGGCAAAGGACCTGAAAATACATTTTTCCAAAAGACATACAAATTACCAACAGATATATGAAAAGATGTTCAACATCACTAATCATTAAAGAACTGAAAGTCAAAACTACAATGAGATATCACCTCACAACTGTTAAGATGACTATTTATAAAAAGATAAAAGATAAGTATTAGCAAGAATGTCAGGAAAGGGAACTCCTGTGCATTCTTGGTGGGAATGTAAATTATGGAAGATGGTATGGAGTTCCTCAAAAAAACTAAAAATAGAACCAGCAGATGATTCAGCAATTCCACTTCTTGGTATATACTCAATGGAAATAAAATCAATAACTTGAAGAGATATCTCTACTTCCATGTTCACTGCATGGATTATTCACAATAGCCAAGTTATGTAAACAACCTGTGTCTATTGACAGATGAATGGGTAAAGAAATTATATAGATGAAGCTTGAGAACATTATGCTAAGTGAAGTAAGCCAGACATAAAAGGAAAAAAACATACAATCTCAATCATATGTGGAATCTAAACAAATCAAATACGTGGAAGGAGAGAGTAGAATGGTAGTTTCCTGGAGTGCGGAAGGTGGAGGAAATGGGGGGATGTTCATCAAAGTGTACAAAGTGGTGTTTATGTTGGATAAGTTTCTTAAGATTTAATGTATAGCATGATGACTAGTTAATAACACTGTACTGAACACTGGAAAATAGCAAATAGATTTTAGGTGCTGTTACCACAAAAAAATGATAACTATGTGAAGGAGATTAATATATCACTAGTTTGACTATGGGAGAAGGCAATGGCACCCCACTCCAGTACTGTTGCCCGGAAAATCCCATGGATGGAGGAGCCTGGTAGGCTGCAGTCCATGGGGTCACTAAGAGTCAGACACGACTGAGTGACTTCACTTTCACTTTCCACTTTCATGCATTGGAGAAGGAAATGGCAACCCACTCCAGTGTTCTTGCCTGGAGAATCCCATGGATGGAGAAGCCTGGTAGGCTGCAGTCCATGGGGTCGCACAGAGTCGGACACGGCTGAAGCGACTTGGCAGCAGCAGGCAGTTTGACTATAGTGATTATTTCACTATGTATATGCATATAAAGTCATCATGTCATACACCTTAAATATATATAATTCTATTCAAAATAAAATCAATATAGAAAAGCTTCAGGAAAGGAGAATAGAGGACGATATTCATCAAAGTACAAAGTATTATTTTACCCAAACCATGACCATTTAAATCATGGAATGTGCCTCAAAACTGATTTAAGTCTTCAAGAAACAGTATTAACAACTCAAATGATATCAATCAACATGAATATTTGTGTAAAATGTACATGTTAATCATTTAATTCCCATATTATGCTAATACTTCCATGTTAACTAAAGGATTGACTATTAAAGCACAAAATGTGAAGTTTTTGATGTGCATATATATATATATATATATCTGCATTGGGCAAAGGACAGGAGAAACGTAGACACAGTGATTCCACGTTGAAGCAAATGAAAACCACCAACTCTATCATGCATTTACATAGGTATACCTCAGAGATATTGTGGGTTTGGTTCCAGACCACTGCAATAAAGCAAGTCACATAATTTTTTTTGGATTTCCAGTGCATATAAAAATTATGTTGACACTATAGTGTAGTCTGTTAAGTGTGTGATAACATTATGTCTTAAAATATACATGCCTTAATTAAAAATACTTAATTGCTAAATAATGCTAATCATCATCTGAGTCTACAACAAGTCACAATCTTTTTTGCAATTGTAACATCAAAAATCATTGATCACAGATCACCATCATTAACATATAATAATAATGGAAAAGTTGAAAATATTGTGAGAAGTACCAAAGTGTGACACAGAGACATGAAGTGAGCAAATGCTGTTGGATAAATGGTGCCAATAGCCTCGATGCAGTGTTGCCAAGAACTTTCAATTAAAAACTGCAATGTCTATGAAGCGCAATAAAACAAAACACTGAAAAATGAGATATACCTGTGCATATTTCATTATGTACAATCTGCAGGCATTTGTTAAAAATTAATAAGGAGATAGGAATAAAGGGAAATAAAGGAAAGATACATTCTTTTAAAATTTAGCCTTGCATAATTTTCCTATTTAGCATGAAAAAGTATTGCTTTCATATTTAAAATACTAATGAAGATATGAAATGAGGATAGATTTAATTTGGGCTGCTTACATTCTGTGAATTTTGAATATCCCTGAACATTTTCAATTCAGAAGTTTCAGAACATACACAAGGAAATAGTGAGGCAAAATGTTAGCCATAATATACAGAATAACAAGGGCTTTCCTTGTAGCTCAGTTGGTAAAGGATCTGCTTGTGATGCAGGAGACCTGGATTCTATTCCTGCGTCAGGAAGATCCCCTGCAAAAGGGCATGGCAACCCACTCCAGTATTCTTGCCTGGAGAAACCCATGGACAGAGTAGCCTGTTGGGCTACAATCCATGGGGTCACAAGAGTTAGACATGACTTAGAGACAAAACCACCACCACAGAATAATAAAAATGACAAGGATATACTGATTGTTTAATAATTTATCAGATATTTTGCTAAATGATTTCCTCTGATTTATTTCACTGGGCTTCACTATAATTCTACCAAATAGATAATAATATTCTTTCTGTCTCAAAAGATTTCTCTTGAGGATCACACAAACAATGTAAAAAAAATACTTATCTAAAGTTTAATTTGAAAAACAAACACAAGGGATTATGTAATAGTGACGTCTGATTCTATATCCAAAAAAACCCACATTTATAGAGAAGCTATAGGCAGTCCTAAACACCTGACCTGCCTCTTGAGAAATCTGTATGCAGGTCAGGAAGCAACAGTTAGAACTGGACATGGGACAACAGACTGGTTCCAAATAGGAAAAGAATCACGTCAAGGCTGTATATTGTTATCCTGCTTATTTAACTTATATGCAGAGTACATCATGAGAAACGCTGGGCTGGATGAAGCACAACTGGAATCAAGATTTCCAGGAGAGAAGATAGCAGAGGAATAGGATGGGGATACCACTGTCTCCCCTAAAAATTCATCAAAAGATCATTTGAATGCTGATCAACTTCCACAAAACAACTTCTGAATGCTGGTGGAGGGCACCCAGGCACCCAGAAAGACAGCCCATTCTCTTTGAAAGGAGGTAGGACAAAATATAAAAGGCAAAAAAAGAGACAAAAGAGTTAGGGATGGAGACCTGTCCCAGCGAGGGAGTTGTGAAGAAGGAGAAGTTTCCAAACACCAGGAAACCCTCTCACTGCCAGGTCTGTGGGGACTTTTGGAATCTAGAAGGGCAACATAACCAGGAGGGGGAAAAAAAAATCACAAAACATGCGCCCAACCGCAACTCCCAGGAGAGAAGTAGCCCAGACGCTTGCCTCTGCCACAAGTGAGTGGGGGCTGAACAGGGAGGCACAGTTGCAAGCTTAGGGTAAGGATGAAGCCTGAATGCCCTGAGGACAATCTGAGGGAGCTAACATGAGATAGCAGCCCAAACTGGGATAGCCAGAGAGAGAGAAAAAAAAGAGAGAGAGAGAGAGAACTTTCCCATGAAATGTTCTAACCTAAGGCACAGCCTGGCCTGCTCACAGAACAAAGGACTGAGCAAATACCAAAGGAGAGCTAGCCAGCTGCAGAGCAGTCCATTCCCCCACCAGAGGCAGAGAGACAGGCGGGTGACAGCCAGAGCCAGAAAGCAAGGGGCAATCTTGGCCCCAGAGATGGCATCTTCCACCAATCTGTGAGCAGGCTTCCAGTTGCTAACCAAGTCTTCCTGGCATCCGGGACGGTTGACATCTTCCAGGAGGGTCGCTCCCTGGAGGACATATATGGGAGACCTGAGAAACTGCCCTTGCTGTGCACCCGGGAAACCAAGGGGCTGGAACTGGGGAGGTGATTAACACACACAGCTCACCTGGGATAGCACGCTCACCAAGCACCTGGTCACCTGAGCTGCTCGGACCTGGGAAGGGCACAAAACACATGCTCCACTGAATCTATGTGTTTGTGGAGTACTGGAGAACCTGAACCCGGGCAGCTTAGACCTGGGAAGTGCATGAAATGCAGGGCCCACATTTGGGGGCTGGTCCCCTGCAGAACAACCTGGAGTCTGAGCAGTATAGACTGGGAAAGCACACAAGCCCTGAGTGGGGGCAAACCCAGTGTGGTCCATACACTGCGAGCACTCCCCACACATGCCAGTGATATTTGTTTGTAGTATTCCTCCCTCCCCACAGCACAACTGAACAAGTGAACCTAAATAAGTGATCACCTTTGCCCCCTTGTGTCAGGGCAGAAATTAGACACTGAAGAGACTTGTAAACAGAGGAAGCCAAAATAAACAAAGAGCGGAAAGAACACTTTCCGCTCTGGAAGTGACAGGTGCAACAGATTAAAACCCTGTAGTTAGCTTCAACTAAGCATTGGAATGAGCCTATAAACCTTGAGAGGAAGTATAAGCTGGAACAAGGAACTATCTGAAACTGAACTGACCACACACTGCCCTCAACAGCTCCAGAGAAATTCCTAGATATATTTTTACTATTATCATTTTTTAATTCTATTTTTTTATTTTTAAGTTGTTTATTACTCTTTTAATTTTCATTTTTATAACCACCTATTGCCTTGCAAAAAAAGACTATTTTTAAAACAAATTTAATATATATATTTTTAATAATTGTGATTTATTTTGTTTTGTATTTTTAATATTGTGTTTTTCAGAATCTAACCTCTACTCTAGATTCTTAATCTTTGCTTTTTGGTTTTTTTTTTTATCAATTCTGTACCTTTAAGAATCAAATCTTCAGTACCCATTTTTGCTTAGGGGTTTGATTACTGATTTGACTGCTCTCTCCACTTTTGACTCTCCCTTTCTCCCCCAGGTAACCTCTGTCTCCTCCCTCCCCCCTTCTTTTCTTTACTTAACTCTGTGAATCTCTCTGAGTGTTCCAGGCTGTGGAGAACACTTAGGGAACTGATTACTGGCTACAATGGCCTGTCCCCTTTTGAACCCCTCTCTTCTCCTCCTGGTCACCTGTATCTCCCTCCTCCCTTTCCTCTTCTCTATGTAACTCTGTGAAACACTCTGGGTGTCCTGTACTGTGGTGAATCTTTTCACCATTAACCTAGATGGCTTATCATCTGTGCTGTATGGATGGAGAAGTCTTGAGGCTACTGTAGGAATAAGACTGAAAGCCAGAGACAGGAGGCTTAAATACAAAACTTAAGAACACCAGAAAACTTCTGACTCCAGGGAACATTAATCAACAAGAGCTCAACCAAAATCTTCCACACCTACACTGAAACCAAGCTTCATCCAAGAGCCAACACCTTCCAGAGTAAGATATATCATGCAAATTCTCCAACAATTCAGGAACATAGCCCTCAGCATTAAAAAAGAAGCTGCCTATAGTCACACCAAACCCATAAACACCTCAAAACTCACTACTGGACACTTCAGAGGTAAGAGATCCAGCTCCATTCCCAAAAACACTGACGCAAGCTTCCCTAACCAGGAAATATTGACAAGCCACTTGTCCAACGCCACCCACAGGGAGCAACCTCCGCAATAAAGAGGAACAACAAACTTTCAGCGTACAGAAAGGCCACCCCAAACACAGTAATCTAAACAAAATGAAAAGGCAGAGAAATATTCAGCAGGTAAAGGAACAGGATAAATGCCCACCAAACCAGTTAAAAGAGGAGGAGATAGAGAGTCTACTGGAAAAAGAATTCAGAATAATGGTAGTAAAGATTATCCAAAATCTTGAAAACAAAATGGAGTTACAGATAAATAGTCTGGAGACAAGGATTGAGAAGATGCAAGAAATGCTTAACAAGGATCTAGAAAGAATAAAAAAAGAGTCAATCAACAATGAATAATGCAATAAATGAGATCAAAAGCACTCTGGAGGGAACCAAGAGTAGAATAACTGAGGCAGAAGATAGGATAAGTGAGGTGGAAGATAGAAGGGTGGAAATAAATTAAGCAGAGAGGAAAAAAGAAAAAAAGAATTAAAAGAAATGAGGACAACCTCAGAGACCTCTAGGATAATGCTAAACGCCTCAACATTCAAATCATAGGAGTCCCAGAAGAAGACAGAAAGAAAGGCCATGAGAAAATACTTGAGGAGGTAATAGTTGAAAACATCCCTAAAATGGGGAAGGAAATAGCCACCCAAGTCCAAGAAACCCAGAGAGTCCCAAACAGGATAAACCAAAGGTGAAACAACCCAAAACAAATATTAATCAAATTAATGAAGATCAAACACAAAGAGCAAATATTAAAAGCAGCAAGGGAAAACCAACAAATAACACAGAACATGAACCCCATAAGGACAACAGCTGATTTTTCAATATAAATTCTTCAGGTCAGAAAGGAATGGAGGGACATATTTAAGTCAAGAAAGAGAAAAACTTAAAACTAAGATTACTATACCCAGCAAGGATTTCATTCAAATATGAAGGAGAAATCAAAAGCTTTACAGACAAGCAAAAGTTGAGAGAATTCAGCACCACCAAACCAGCTCTTCAACAAATGCTAAAGGATCTTCTCTAGACAGGAAACACAGAAAAGGTTTACAAACTCAAACCCAAAACAACAAAGTAAATGGTAATGGGATTATACTTATCAATAATTACCTTAAATGTAAATGGGTTGAATCCCCCAACCAAAAGACAAAGACTGGCTGAATGGATACAAAAACAAGACCTCTGTATATGCTGTCCACAAGACACCCACCTCAAAACAAGGGACACATACAGACTGAAAGTGAAGGGCAGGAAAAAATATTTCACGCAAATGGAGACCAAAAGAAAGCAGAAGTAGCAATACTCATATCACATAAAATAGACTTTGAAATAAAGGCCATGAAAAGAGATAAAGAAGGACACTGTATAATGATCAAAGGATCAATCCAAGAAGAAGATATAACAATTATAAACATATATGCACCCAACATAGGAGCACTGCAATACGTAAGGCAAATGCTAACATTTATGAAATGGAAAATTAAGAGTAACACAATAATAGTGGGAGACTTTAATACCCTACTCACACCTATGGGTAGATCAACTAAACAGAAAATTAGCAAGGAAACACAAACATTAAATGATACAATGGACCAGTTATACCTAATTGATATCTATAAGACAGTCCATCCCCAAACAGTCAATTTCATCTTTTTCTCAAGTGCACACAGAACCTTCTCCAGGATAGATTACATCCTGGGACATAAATCTAGCCTTTTTAAATTCAAAAAATTTGATATCATCTTAAGCATCTTCTCTGATCACAATGTGGTAAGATTAGATGTCAATTATAGAAAAAAAAATTAAATACAAACATATGGAGGCTAAACAACACACTTCTGAATAAACAAAAAGTCACAGAAGAAATTAAAAAATAAATCAAAATATTCATAGAAATGAATGAAAATGAAAACACAACAACCCAAAACCTATGGGATTTAGTAAAAACAGCTAAGGGGAATGGTTATAGCAATACAAGCTTTCCTCAAGAAACAAGAGAAAAATCAAATAACTAACTGAACTTTACATCTAAAGCAACTACAAAAAGAAGAAATGAAGAACCCCAGGGTTAGTAGAAGGAAAGAAATCATACAAATTAAGGCAGAAATAAATGAAAAAGAAACAAAGGAGAACACAGCAAAAATCAACAAAACTAAAAGCTGGTTCTTTGAGAAGATGAATAAAATAGACACACCATTAGACAGACTCATCAAGGAAAAAAGGGAAAAGGATCAAATCAGCAGAATTAGAAATGAAAATGGAGAAATCACAACAGACAACACAGAAATGCAAAGGATAAGAGACTATTATCAGCAACTATGTGCCAATAAAATGGACAACTTGGAAGAGATGGACTAATTCCCAGAAAAGTATAACTTTCCAAAACTGAACCAGGAAGAAATAGAAAATCTTAACAGACCCCTCACAAGCATGACAATAGAAACTGTAATCAGAAATCTTCCAGCAAACAAAAGCCCAGGACCAGATGGATTTACAGCTGAATTCTATCAAAAATTTAGAGACAAGCTAACACCTATCCTACTCAAACTCTTCCAGAAAATTGCAAAGGAAGGTAAACTGCCAAACTCATTCTGTGAGGCCACAATCACCCTAATACCAAAACCAGACAAAGATACCACAAAAAAAGAAAACTACAGGCCAATATCACTGATGAACATAAGTGTGAAAATCCTTAACAAAATTCTAGCAAACGGAATCCAACAACATACTAAAAAGTTCATAAATCATGACCAAATGGGCTTTATGCCAGGGATGCAAGGATTCTTCAGTATCCACAAATGAATCAATGTAATACACTGCATTAACAAACTGAAAGATAAAACCATATGATTATTTCAATAGACTAAGATAAAGCCTTTGACAAAATTCAACATCCATTTATGATTAAAAAACCCTCCAGAAAGCAGGCACAGAAGGAATATACTTCAACATAATAAAAACCATATATGATAAATCACCACTAAATATTATCCTCTATAGTGAGAAACTGAAAGCATTTCCCCTAAAGTCAGGAACAAGACAAGGATGCCCACTCTCAGTACTACTATTCAACATAGTTTTGGAAGTTTTAGCCACAGCAGTCTGAGAAAAAAAGGAATGAAAGGAATCCAGATTGGAAAAGAAGAAGTAAAACTCTCACTGTTTGCAGATGAAATGATCCTCTACATAGAAAACCCTGAACACCACCAGAAAGTTTCTAGAGCTAATCAATGAATATATTAAAGTTGCAGGATATAAAATCAACACACAGAAATGCCTTGCATTTCTATACACGAACAATGAGAAAACAGAAAGAGAAATTAAGGGAACAATTCCATTCACCATTGCAAGGAAAAGAATAAATCTACCTAAAGAAACATAGGAATAAATCTACCTAAAGAAACAAAAGACCTATATATAGAAAATTATAAAACACTGATGAAAGACATCAAAGATGACACAAATAGATGGTGAAATATACCGTGTTCAAGGATCAGAAGAATCAATATAGTGAAAATGAGTATACTACCCAAAGCAATCTATAGATTCATTGCAATCCCTATCAAGCTACCAATGGCATGTTTCAGAGATTTAGAACAAATAATTTCACGATTTGTATGGAATTGCAAAAAACCTCGAATAGCCAAAGCAATCTTGAGAAAGAAGCTGAAACTGGAAGAATCAACCTGCCTGACTTCAGAGTATATGACAAACCTACAGTCATCAAGACAGTATGGTACTGGCACAAAGAAAGAAATATAGATCAATGGATCTAAACAGAAATCCCAGAGAAAAATCCACACACCTATGGACACCTTGTCTTTGACCAAGGAGGCAAGAATATACAATGGAGAAAAGACAATCTCTCTAACAAGTGGTGCTCCGAAAACTGGTCAAATACTTGTAAAAGAATGAAACTAAAATACTTTGTAACACCATACACAAACATAAACTCAAAATGGATTAAAGATCTAAACGTAAAACCAGAAACTATAAAATCCCTAGAAAAAAAAACATAGGCAAAACACTCTCTGACATAAATCACAGCAAGATCCTCTATGACCCACCTCCCAGAGTAATGGAAATAAAAGCAAAGATAAACAAATGGGACCTAATTAAACTTAAAAGCTTTTGCATAACAAAGGAGACTATAAGCAAGGTGAAAAGACAGCCTTCAGAATGGGAGAAAATAATAGGAAAAAAAGCAACTGACAAAGAATTACTCTCAAAAATATACAAATAGCTCATGCAGCTCAATACCAGAAAAATTAATGACCCATTCAAAAATGGGCAAAAGAACTAAACAGACATTTCTCCAAAGAAGATATACAGATAGCTAACAAACATATGAAAAGCTGCTCAACATCACTCATTGTCAGAAAATGCAAAAGAAAATGACAATGAGGTACCATCTCACGCCAGTCAGAATGGCTGCTATCAAGTCTACAAAAAATAATGCTGGAGAAGGTGCAGAGAAAAGGGAACCCTCTTACATTGTTGGTGGGAATGCAAAGTAGTACAGCTACTATGGAGAACAGTGCAGAGATTCCTTAAAAAACTGGAACTAGAACTGCCTTACAAACTAGCAATCCCACTGCTGGGCATACACACCCTGGAAATGAGAATTGAAAGAGACATGTATACCCGAATGTTCATCACAGCACTGTTTACAATAGCTAGGACATGGAAGCAACCTAGATGTCCATTGGCAGATGAATGGTGAAGAAAGCAGTGGTACATATACACAATGGAATATTACTCAGCAATTTAAAAAAATGCATTTGAATCAGTTCTAGTGAGGTGGATAAAACTGGAGCCTATTGTACAGTGTGAATTAAGTCAGAATGAAAAACACCAATACAGTATATTAACTCATATATCTGGAATTTACAAAGATGGTAATGATGAGCCTATATGCAAAACTGTAAAAGAGACATAGATGTAATGAACAGACTTTTGGACTCTGTGGGAGAAGGCAAGGGTAGGATGATTTGAGAGAATAGCACTGAAACATGTATATTACCATATGTGAAATAGATCTCCAGTCCAGGTCCAATACATGAGACCGGGCACTTGGGCCCGTTGTACTGGGATGACCCTGAGGGATGGGATGGGAAGGGAGGTGGCTGGGGGGTTCAGGATGGGGAACACATGTATGCCCATGGTTGATTCATGTCAATGTTTGGCAAAAACCACTGCAATACTATAAAGTAATTAGCTTCCAATTAAAATAAATAAATAAATTTACCAAAAAGAGAATTTCCGGGAGAAATATCAATAACCTCAGATAGGCAGATGACACCACCCTATGGCGGAAAGCAAAGAAGAACTAAAGAACCTCTTGATGAAAGTGAAAGTGGAGAGCGAAAGAGTTGCCTTAAAACTCAACATTCAGAAAACTAAGATCATGACATCTGGACCCATCATTCATGGCAAATAGGTGGGGAAACAGTGGAAACCATGGCAGGCTTTAGTCTCTTTGGCTCCAAAATCACTGCAGATGGTGACTGCAGCCCTGAAATTAAAAGTTGCTTGCTCATTGGAAGAAAAATTATGACCAACCTAGACAGCATATTTCCCTGATAGTTCAGTTAGTAAAGAAGCTGCATGTAATGAGGAAGACCTGGGTTCAATCCCTGGGTTGGGATGATCCCCTGGAGAAGGGAAACGCTACCGACTCCAGTATTCTGGCCTTGAGTATTCCATGGACTGTATAGTCCATGGGGTTGCAAAGAGTCAGACACCACTGAGTGACTTTCACTTCACTTAAGTCAGCCTATTAAAAAGCAGAGACATTACTTTGCCAACAAAGGTCCGTCTAGTCAAAGCATTGGTTTTCCAGTAGTCATGTATGGATGTGAGAGTTGGACTATAAAGAAAGCTGAGCGCTGAAGAATTGATGCTTTTGAACTGTGGTGTTGGAGAAGACTCTTGAGAGTCCCTTGGACTACAAGGAGATCTAACCAGTCCATCCTAAAGGAAATCAGTCCTGAATATTCATTGGAAGGACTGACGATGAAGCTGAAACTCCAATCCTTTGGCCACCTGATGCAAAGAACTGACTCATTTGAAAAGACCCTGATGCTGGGAAAGATTGAAGGCAGCAGGAGAAGGGGACGGCAGAGGGTGAGTTGGTTGGATGGCATCACTGACTCAATGAACATGAGTTTGAGCAAACTTCTGGAAATGGTGA
The DNA here is from genome assembly GCF_055505025.1 of Bos grunniens. Taxonomy (NCBI): domain Eukaryota; kingdom Metazoa; phylum Chordata; class Mammalia; order Artiodactyla; family Bovidae; genus Bos; species Bos grunniens. The sequence goes on along the minus strand of NC_141194.1, from coordinate 115,565,510 downwards.
TGGACAGGGAGGCCTGGCATGCTGCAGTCCATGAGGTCACAAAGAGTTGGACATGACTGAATGATTGAACTGAATTGAACTGAATTAAAATGTACAAGCTGATATTCAGGATTTTGATTCAATGAATAATCTGTTCGATAGCTACATTTGCCTACTTTCTTATCTTCAATCACAAATCAGCATTTTCATATCTGAAAGTCAGTACTAAATTTGAGTTTTGTATGGCTGTTATTGTATCCCTGGTTGAGCCTGTCTCATTACATTATCAACCCAAAGCCCAGGTCCCATTCTACAGGTGGTCATCCCCTGTCTAAAAGATAGGTCGGCCAGGTAAGAGCCAGGTAAAGACTTATATCAACCCCCCCCCCAATTATTCTGATTTTTTTTCTATTTGGCAGTACGTAACACTAACTAATTAGGATGATAAAGCATTTAACCTTGGTTTTAATGTTGCATCAAATGCACAATTAATAGGATTATATATACCAAAGTACTTGATAAGTATTAACATAAAGTAACATGGGCAGATAGAACAGAAGCAGGCAAAAATGAATAGCTTCCTGCTATACCAGTAATAATCAGTTGGAAAATTACCCACTGAGGACAGCAAGGATAAGCATAAAACATGTAGCAATAAAATGGTCGAATTATTCTAGCAGTAGATGAAACATTTTACAAACCTTTTCTAAACTGTATCAGAGAAGGCATGAATATTGGCATGTATACTCTTCACTCCATCCAGAAGACTGGATATTATAGTTATTTTTCTCAATTTACATTTTTGCTCATCAAAAATGTATATATTTAAATTTGTTAATACAGACAATTTCAAACATAAATGAAAACAGAGGTAACAGTTTACCCATCACTCATCTGTAATGATTATCAACTTATGGCTAAACATTTCCTTAATACCCCTACCTACTGCTCTCCCTGTGATCCCAGTACCCACTGGATGACTTTGAAAAAAATTCTGTCATATCGTACGTGACCATTTTTGTTTGATAGTTTGAAAAAAAAAAGTTACCTTTATTTTCAAAATAAAAGGGTTTATTAAAGAAATATAGTATCATAGAACAGAAATAAGGAGCATTTATCATGTCTGATTCTAAATGGCACTGTAACAATATATTACTTTGTAAACCTGGTATTGCCTTCAAAATTGACAGAAATTTCGCTGAAACAAAATTGCTACTTGGCAAGATTAGAGATTTGCACATTTGTAAAAGATAGAATCACTGCTTCACAACATAAAACCAAACGTCTTCCATGGGAATTAAAGAGAAATATTAAAACATAAAACAAAGGGAATCTATTGTCTTGTAAAATTCCCATGATGTTATTATTCTCTGACAATAGAAAGTTGAAAAACAAACAACTTATTTTAGTAAATCCCGTTTGCTTTTCAAGGCAACAATCCAGGAAATGCCTCTGGTGTAAATGTATGTGTTGATAAGTATTTGCTTGGTTTGAAAGAAAATGCACAGTTGTTTATATAAATGTCATTAGCATTTTGGGGAATCCTGTCAAGGGATCAGGAATGAAGTCTTATGATGGGAGATTATTATTGTTCATCTATTTTTCTCACTGCTTTACTAATTAGGATGAGGAAACATCAGTTTAGTGATGAAAAATTATAGAGGAAAACATTTTAAAAAGAAAAGACAACCTGGGTCACTCTTGGGATGTAATTAAGATCATACGTATCACATCACATATCATTTAACAACCTCTGTCAAGGTTCAGGTTTTATGATCTGAAAAAAAAATATGTGCAGGCATATAGTGTAAGTAATAGGAATAGCAGAAACAAAATATAACCTTTTCTGAGTGATTACTTACATGTCAAGCAATGACTAAATGTTTTTATGAGCATCATCCCACTTAACCCTCACAAAAATATCCTTGGCAGAGAGATGATGTCATTATATCTGCTTCCTAAATTTGTTGCAGGGATCAAATAAGCCAACATATACCAAAATATTTTGGCAAATTGAGCTATCATATCAATATAGGCCATTTGAATGGCAAAAATTCAATCTCATGTCCAGTGATACACATTTACTTATAATATGTTAAATTCCTATTTGAAAACCACTGGCCAATATGTCAGGATATAAGAACTTTAAGTAAATCCTCTTGTTAGCTAAGATTAAGCTCCAGTTTGTAAACTGCAATGTTTTCTACATCAGAATTTGTTTAGTGAATTTAGGGTAGCCTTGAAGGAGTAGGCCAAAAAAATTTCTACAGAAGCTTTTCTTTGGGGACCAAACGTGAAATCTGATTCTGGAATTCTGTTTCCAGCACTGGTTGAGGCAGGAGCTTGCTACTCAAAGTATGGTTCAGAGATTAAAAGCACAGGCATCCCCTGAGAACTTGTTATAAATCTACAGTCCTGGGCTCCATCCCAGATACACTTAATCAGAATATGGATTTTTACAAGACCTCAGTGATTCCTATTAACAGTTAAGTTTGATAATCAATGATGTAGATGACCTAAAGATAGACTCTTTTCTTGTAAACTTAGACATATGAGATAAAATATGACAAACTCTTTTCTGAATGCAGCACTGAGCTCATAGTAGAGTAAAGGTTCAGATCCGTGAAGGAGATTTAACGGGAAGTGTAAATGAATATGAAGAGGTAGCAAGTAGGAGGGCCTATGACAGGCTCAGTAAAATAACAGATCTTTACACTAGTGAGCAGAACAATGGCAGCAGGGTTTTGAGCCCTGCCAAGGGAAGAAATTAGAATGTAACTCTTGCAACAGGGACATCTAATAATACTCATAGACTAGGAATAGAATTGCATGAGTGTTCATGCTCAGTTGCTTCAGTCGTGTCCAAATTCACGACCCCAATGGACTGTAGCCTGCCAGGCTTCTCTGTCCATGGGATTCTCCAGGCAAGAATACTGGAGTGGGTTGCCATGTCCTCCTCCAGGGGATCTTTCTGACCCAGGGATAGAACCCACATCTCCTGCATTGCAGGCAGTTTCTTTACAGCTGAGCCACCAGGGAAGCCCTAGGAATAGAATAAAATTTGCTTAATAGTATATTTGCCAAAAACTTATGGCAAACATATTTTAATGATGAAATATTCATTCTTACTATTACCAACAGGAACATTATGAAGAGATATCCCACATCATCAGTAATCAGAGAAATGCAAATCAAGACCACCTAACTTCATTTTATTGACAAAAATTTAAAGAACTGCTGACACCAAGTGTTGGCCAGGATGGCAGTTCATAGCAGCTCATACACCGTTGGTGGGAGTGTGACTTAGTAGAATTCATTTGGAAAATGGTTTAGCATTACTTCCTAAAGTGGAACCTCTGCATAATCTAAGACCCATTGATTTTGCTCCTAGGAAAGACTCAGGAGAAACTCTTATCCATTACAACAGGCAACAAATAAAAGACTTTTCAGAGTGGTACTTGTCCCAGTAGTGAAAACCTGGAAACAGAACAAATGGCCATGAACAGGAACATAGGTGAAAAAAAACTGTAGTAAATACACAAAACGGAAAGTTCTATAGTAGTCAGACATGATATACCACAGCAGTGCACAAAAATAAGAATAAAACTTTATAGCAAAGTGAAAAAAATGAAGCCTCAAAGGAGATTATATACAGCAAGAGGAAAGGAAGCAAGAGAATGCTGAATGGGAATCAGGATGATGGTTACTTCTAGGGGAGAGAAGTTCAGAGTATGAGTTGGTAGGGCTGGCTACCACCTGTATAGTTACATGGATGTTATTATCAATGTCCTAGTTTTTATTTTTAGTGATAGGCTTATGAGTGTTTCTTGCATTATTAGAGATAAGTATCTAAATAAAAGCGGGACAAGCATGAACCTATATTGAGAGCATGTAACACATGAAGAATTATGACCAATTTAATTCTTTGTACCTGAGGTAAAATTAACACTATTGGTTTTTAGTTAAAATAATAGAAATTACTAGCATTTAATGAATTCTTATTTAAATGTTAGTGTGTTAACTGCTTTGATGGATATTAACTTACTTAATTCTCACAATAAATGTCTGGCACACATGACATTAATTCTACACAACAGATTTTTAATGAGTACTGTAGTGAATTAAACAACGTATGTCAAAACACTTTTGCAAACTGAAAAGTGGTATACAAACACAAGTGATCATATGTTAGCAACTTTCCATCCCAGCTCTTTAAAAACCTTATTTTTGGATATTATACTGCTTTACAAACTTAGAGCATATATACTAGATTATCAGTACATTAACAATTTCAATGAGCTAAGATTAACTGTGGTGTTGGAGAAGACTCTTGAGAGTCCCTTGGACTGCAAGGAGATCCAACCAGTCCATTCTAAAGGAGATCAGTCCTGGGTGTTCTTTAGAAGTACTCATGCTAAAGCTGAAACTCTGATACTTTGGCCACCTCATGCGAAGAGTTGACTCATTGGAAAAGACTCTGATGCTGGGAGGGATTGGGGCAGGAGGAAAAGGGGATGACAGAGGATAAGATGGCTGGATGGCATCACCAACGTGAGTTTGAGTGAACTCCAGGAGTTGGTGACGGACAGGGAGGCCTGGCGTGCTGCAATTCATGGGGTCACAAAGAGTCAGACACGACTAAGTGACTGAACTGAAGATTAACTTTCTCTCAGTAAGTTTTTGTTCTTTATAGCAAAAAAGTCTTTGGTGTGTTTGAACTTTATGTGACTACATGTATAACTAAACAGGAGCTGGCAGCAAAGTCTCCATCAATACTTGACCTGAAGGATCAGATTCTAGGGAAAAAAGTGAATCTTTCAGGTCTAAAAGAGTTGAGGTGAAGTCAACTTTACACTGAATTTTATATGGTTTTATATCACAGCTGATAATTATGCAATAGGTGAGTGGGAAATGACTTAATGGAGAAAGTCCCAACCGAAAAATAGTAGGGAAGTCCAGAAGCAGCTTGATTTGCAAGGCTCCAACTCTAAAACCTCCCCAGGACCTGGAAACATCAGGTACTTGTGACAATGACAGTAAAGGCAGGGCTAAAAGTAGGAATATTGGCTGAATGCCTGTCTATACATAAGGCAGTTAGAAAACCAGAGCAGCTCAATCTCCTATCTTTCCATGAGCAACAGGTCTAGAAAATCGCATAGAAGGTTAGAGTAGGGTGACAGAGATCTCTGGAAAGGATGTCTCCATAAAAAGTACCCTTGGCGGATTCATATTGATGTATGGCAAAACCAATACAATATTGTAAAGTAAAAAAACAAAAAACAAAAAAAGAGAGATCCCTTGATGTGTCTTAAAATGTTGAGAGATTGTATCTTCGCTGAAAACATGAGAATGAACTAGTGATAGACACCTAGAAAATTATAACGAAATAATTTTGAGGGAGAAAAGAAGTACAAGTCCTATAAAAAGGAAATATAATCACAGTATATTACCTGATTTAGCCCTGAACAATGTTTGCATTGCTGTAATCAAAACACTGCATCATTCAATAGACCAAATGAGTATGACAGAAATAATATCAATGTCAGTGTCTTTGGTCTCTTAAGATTAGATGAGAATAATTCACCTAGAAATACTTAAAAGTCTATGCGAGAGGCAAGTAGTTCATAAATATAAAAAAAAGCATAATCATTTCTGTTATTCTTAAGCCTGAGTATTATTTGAATGAGAGATTACAGGCTGGGAGAGGTTCTGTGTGCTGTTTAAAGATGGCATTGAACTTCTCCTTCTTTAAAAATAATAGTTTCCTTGATTGGTCATTTGAATGAGGCTGTGTGAGGAGACATTTTTAAAATTTAAAATCAGCATAGAAATATATATGGCTATATTAATACAACACTCAATTCCTTCTCCAACGGAACACATTTTGAGATAATGGCTTGCTTTACTATTTAAAATCTACATTCTTACCTAGCAGGAAATGAGTTTGACTAATGCTTCTAATGAGTTTACTTTAATCACTGTTCTTAAATTGCTATTCTTGATACTAAAAGGTCTCTTAGGAATTGAGGTTTCAAAAGGCTGCACAAATATACCTGCAGGAGCTGACAGAAAAATCCCTTTAACCTTTGACCCCTTTAAACCTCAGGGGTCAAATTCCAATTCCAGACCTGAGGTCAAAGAGAAAAAGGGCATAGGGAATTGAGTGGAAAGCCAAAAGAAGAAACAGTGAGTCCCATGTGGCCCGAAAGCATCTGTAGCACTCAGACAGTGATGATTATGATAACATTTAAAGGATCCTGGATTTAGTTTTACAATGAATGAAATGTATTACTGCTTTTACTAACCTAGATAATTCGAGAAAATTACCTTAGAAGATGATTAGTTGTAAGGTACTTAATAAGGAGAACAGACAGAAAAGATAACTATCAAATAATAGGTGACTTTTATGATAATTAATTTTAAAATCAAGTGACATAGCAGCTGCTCATAATTTACATATATCACTCACAAATTTAAAAAAAAAAAACAAAAACATGTTTTAAAAGAAAAGGTACAACGAGCAAGTATAGCCAAGGAAATTCTGGAAACGGAGATAATGATGGGGGAGATTACCAAAACAATGAATAGCAGCAGCAGCATAAACAACCCAAGTGGCAACTCTATTCTGAATATTCAACAAAAAGAAAAAAAACATATGATACCTTGAAATAACTTTCTAAGAACTGTTAAGCATTTTTATGGAGAACACCAGCTTAAAAAAATTAGTTTATTTATTTTAATTGGAGGCTAATTACTTTACAATATTGTGGTAGTTCTTTGCCATACATTGACATGAAGCAGCCATGGGTGTACATGTGTCCCCCATCCTGAACCCTCTCCCACCTCCCTCCCCATCCCATTCCTCAGTGTTGTAGCAGTGCACCAGCTTTGAGTGCCCCGTTTCATGGATCAAACTTGGACTGGTGATCTATTTCACATTTGGTAATATACATGTTTCAATGCTATTCTCTCAAATCATCCCACCCTCGCCTTCTCCCACAGAGTCCAAAAGTCTTTTCTTTATATCTGTGTCTCTTTTGCTGTCTCACATATAGGGTCATCTTTATCATCTTTCTAAACTTCAGATATATGCCTTAATATACTGTATTGGTGTTTTTCTTTCTGACGTACTTCACTCTGTAAAAGGCTCCAGTTTCATCTGCCTCATTAGAACTGACTCAAATGTGTTCTTTTTAATGGCTGAGTAATATTCCATTGTGTATATGTACCACGGCTTTCTTCTCCATTCATCTACCAATGGACATCTAGGTTGCTTCCATGTCCTATCTGTTGTAAACAGTGCTGCGATGAACATTAGGGTACACATGTCTCTTTCAATTCTGATTTCCTCAGGGTGTATGCCCAGCAGTGGGATTGCTGGGTTGTATGGCAGTTCTAGTTCCAGTTTTTTAAGGAATCTCCACATTGTTCTCCATAGTGGCTGTACTAGTTTGCATTCCCACCAACCGTGTAAGAGGGTTCCCTTTTCTCTGCACCCTCTGCAGCATTTATTGTTTTTAGACTTTTTGATAGTGGCCATTCTGACCAGCATAAGATGGTAACTCATTGTGGTTTTGGTTTGCATTTCTCTGATAATGAGTGATGTTGAGCATCTTTTCATGTGTTTGCTAGCCATCTGTATGTCTTCTTCGGAGAAATGTCTGTTTAGTTCTTTTGCCCATTTTTTAATTGGGTCATTTATTTTTCTGGTATTGACCTGCAGGAGCTGCTTGTATATTTTTGAGATTAATTCTTTGTTACTTGCTTTTTTGCTACTACTTTCTCCCATTCTGAAGGCTGTCTTTTCACCCTGCTTATAGTTTCCTTCGTTGTGCAAAGGCTTTTAAATTTAATTAGATCCCGTTTGTTTATTTTGGCTTTTATTTCCATTACTCTGGGAGGTGGGTCATAGAGGATCCTGCTGTGATTTATGTCAGAGAGTGTTTTCCCTATGTTTTTCTCTAGGAGTTTTATAGTTTCTGGTCTTACATTTAGATCTTTCATCCATTTTGAGTTTATTTTTGTGTATGGTGTTAGAAAGTAGAACACCAGCTTTAGCAAAATGTTTAAACACATGATCTGATCTTGGACTGGAAGGTCAAAATACAACCAGGTGTTAAATTCTTATAATTTTTTTAAGTTTCTAAAGTAATGGAATTTATTCTTAATGAGCCTTTTAGGATAATTTGAGAAAGTGATGATAGATTACATTTGTAAATTACTCATTAAAGGAGAACTTTAAGGAAAGTTCTAAAAATAGAAATGTTGAGTATATGCTACACTAAAGGTTAAACTGTACTCTGCAACTACAATTACAATATATATGGGTTCCAGAATAGACAGAGTAATTCCTGCAACAGATGTGATGAAAAGGCATTAAGGCAACTTGATATTTTTTATTAAAAAAAAAAATTGAAGTCCTACATCACTCAATGTAATGAAGTACATTCCCCATTGGCAAGAGTCTCAAAAGTCAGAACTTGACTCCATAGAACATCTTGTCTTAGAAGCATGATACTTATTATTGTTAGGGGAGAAATAAAACTGTGATGTAAAACTCAGTGTATTATAATCCAATGGTGTATTAAAGAAATATTCATTGTGGCTGTTCAGAGCATTTACTGATCATTCTGGTTATTTCTAATATAGTTAAACCTAGAAAAGCCAATTAAAACCTATTGAGAAATGAAAGGACAGTTTATTCATTTGGGCAAACAGGAAAAAAAAAAAAAGACATAAAAACAGGTAATTTAAGTATATATGAGCTATAATTAAAGAGGCATTTGGTAATAGGAGGCTTAGATTGCATAGGAGAGATTGAAAATGGAATTCTTTGAGCTAGCTTGCAATTCTGAACACAAGTCATTAGAAATAATTTTGAATCAATTATCTTTGTGTATAGTATTTTCTATGTATATGGGAAATTGAGATCTCTATGTCAATTAAAAAATTAGATATCAAAAGAGGTATTTGAATTCAGTACCCACTCAAAAATAATTAGGTGAGAATTATATAGAAATTACCTTACTAGAAATTATTTCAGTTCAGTTCAGTTCAGTCACTCAGTCGTATCCGACTCTTTGTGAAATTGTTTAGGACCAGGTTAAAAAATAGTAAAAAATCTTCTGAGACCTATTCCAGGTGACTTGAATAAAAAACATATGTGCAAACATGATCTTATATGGAAAGATTCAATAAAGTATAAAGTTATTTTTTTCTAAAATGCATTCTTAATATTAAGGTAATTTAAAAAAGATAAAAACCCCATGTATGTTTTTGGCTAAGTACCTTAAGAACTGAGTCTAGAAAATTTTCTACGTTGAATATGTTGTATATATTGGATATGTTGGCTTGCTCCTTGGAAGAAAAGCCATGACCAACCAAGACAGCATATTAAAAAGCAGAGACATTACTTTGCCAACAAAGGCCCATCTAGTCAAAGCTATGGTTTTTCCAGTAGTCATGTATGGATGTGAGAGTTGGACCACAAAGAAAGCTGAGCACTGAAGAATTGATGCTTTTGAACTGTGTTGTTGCAAAAGACTCTTGAGAGTCCCTTGGACTGCAAGGAGATCAACCAGTTCATCCTAAAGGAAATCAGCCCTGAATATTCATTGGGAGAACTGATGCTGAAACTGAAGCTTCAATACTTTGGCTACCTGGTGCAAAGAACTAACTCACTGGAAAAGACCGAGATGCTGAGAAAGATTGAAGGCAGGAGGAGAAGCGGACGATAGAGGATGAGATGGTTGGATGGCATCACTGACTCGATGGACATGAGTTTGAGCAAGCTCTGGGAGTTGGTGATGGACAGGGAAGCCTGGTGTGCCTCAGTCCATGGGGTCACAAAGAGTTGGACATGACTGAGCAACTGAACCGAACTGGAATATGTAAGAGAAACATTAAAATAAGATTAAGGACATCTACAGTATAGCACAGGGACTCTGCTTAATGCTCTGTGGTGACCTAAATGGGAAGGAAATTTTATTATTATTATTATTTTTTTACTTTACAATATTGTATTGGTTTTGCCATACCCCATATAGGGAAGGAAATTTTAAAAAGAGGGGATATATGTATGAAATAACTGATTCACTTTGCCATACAGTAGAAAATAACACAACATTGTAAAGGAACCATAGTCTAATAAAAATTAACTTAAAAAAACTAAACATGCATAATTTGAAAAACAAAAAAAAGATTAGGGAAAGATACATCCTATACTAATTTCAAACATAAAAGTACATCATTAAAATTATGTGATAATGACTGAAGAATAGATGAGGCTGATTCATGTTAATGTATTGCAAAAACCACCCAATATTGTAAAGTAGTTAGCCTCTAATTAAAATAAATAAATAAAAATTTTTAAAAAGAATATATGAGGGAACAAGAGAAAAAATTATGAACTTTAAATAGTGTTGGGGGACTTCCCTGGTGGTCCAGTAGCCTGGGTTCCATCCTGATCAAGGGACTAGATCCACATGCTACAACTAAGAGTTTGCATACCACAACTAAAGGCACTGTGCGCTGCAACAGATCTGGTACAGCCAAAGAAATAAATCTTATTGGACATAGTCAGCATTTACTCAAGTCAGCATATGTACCTCAATGCTAACAACCTAGGTTAGTAATTATAATATTAACACATTTAAGTTGATGTGGAATATCGGTTCAGCTTTCCCCTCATCCCAGAAAGAAACATAAGATGCTGAAAAATTCATAAAGAAAATTCTTCTCTCTCCTCAATTTTCAAATATCAGTGACCAAAAACACTGAAATAAATGGATCCAGTTAATCCATAAGTAACTGAATATGTAGTGAGGAAGTATAGTCTCCACAGACAGGGAAAACAAAGGGATCTTAGGTGGACTGAATCATGCCATCTTTCTTTATATGTCTTTGTATTGTAGCACTTCAAACAGCTGGCATGATTTACAATGAGATAAAATTAACAAAATAAAAATTTAAGAAAGAAAAGCCAATGCTGTGCAGTCTTAAACAAGTCACTCAGTGTCATCAAACATCAATTTTCTCTATGAAAAGGATATGGGAGGGGGGCTAGGAGGGAGGCTCATGAAGGAGGGGATATGTATATATATAGCTGATTCATGTTGTTGTACAACAGAAACTAACACAACATTGTAAAGCAATTATCCCCCAACTAAAAAAAAAAAAAAAAAGGATATGAATTCAGTTCAGTTCAGTCAGTCAGTTATGTCTGACTCTTTGCGACCCCATGGACTTCAGCACATGAGGCCTCCCTGTCCATCACCAACTCCCAGAGTTTACTCAAACTCATGTTCATTGAGTTGGTGATGCCATCCAACCATTTCATCCTCTGTTGCCCCCTTCTCCTCCTGCCCTGAATCTTTCCCAGGAGCAGGGTCTTTTCAAATGAGTCAATTCTTTGTATCATGTGGCCAAAGTACTGGAGTTTCAGCTTTAGCATCATTTCTTCTGAAGAACACCCAGGGCTTATCTCCTTTAGAATGGACTGGTTGGATCTCCTTGTAATCCAAGGGACTCTCAAGAGGCTTCTCCAACACCACAGTTCAAAAACATTAATTCTTCAGTGCTCAGCTCTCTTTACAGTCCAACTCTCACATCCATACATGACTACTGGAAAAACCATAGCCTTGACTAGATGGACCTCTGTTGGCAAAGTAATGTCTCTGCATTTTAATATGCTGTCTAGGTTGGTCATAACTTTCCTCCCAAGAAGTAAGCATCTTTTAATTTCATGGCTGCAGTTTCCATCTGCAGTGATTTGGGAGTCCCCCAAAATAAAGTCAGCCACTGTTTCCATTGTTTCCCCATCTATTTTCCATGAAGTGATGGGACCCAATGCCATGATCTTAGTTTTCTGAATGTTGAGCTTTAAGTCAACTTTTTCACTCCCCTCTTTCACTTTCATCAAGAGGCTCTTTAGTTCTTTGCTTTCTGCCATAAGGTTGGTGTCATCTGCATATCTAAAGTTATGATATTTCTCCCAAAAATCTCGATTCCAGCTTGTGCTTCATCCAGCCCAGCATTTCTCATGATATAACGGGCATTATTAATAACAACAATGGGCTTCCTAGGTAACACAAGTGGTAAAGAATCCACCTGCCAACTCAGGAGACACTGTTTCAATCTTTGGGTTGGGACTATCCCCTGGAGAAGGAAATGACAACACACTCCAGTATTCTTGCCTCAAAAATTCCATGGGCAGAGGAGCCTGGCAGGCTACAATCCATGGGCCACAGAGTTGGACATGACTGAGTGACTGAACGTACACATACACAGTAATAATAATAGTGATAATAGTAACAATTAAAAGATAAGCAGCTGCAGAGTGTTAATTTAATTTTTAAAAACTGCACTAAGAAAGGATTACCTCCTGAAATCCTTGAAACCAACCTAGGAACTACACTGTTACTTCAGAGAGTGTCAAGTGAAACAAAGCATGTATAAATAGTTTTGCCAATTTCTTATTAAAACGTATACGTTTAGGGGGTAGTCCTAAGATGGCAGAGGAATAGGATGGGGTGACCACTTTCTCCCCCACAAATTCATCAAAAGATCATTTGAACGCTGAGCAAATACCACAAAACACATTCTGAATGCTGACGGAGGACACCAGGCACACAGAAAGGCAGCCCATTGTATTTGAAAGGAGGTAGGACAAAATATGGAGAAGGCAATGGCACCCCACTCCAGTACTCTTGCCTGGAAAATCCCATGGACAGAGGAGCCTGGTAGGCTGCAGTCCATGGGGTTGCTAAGTCGGACACGACTGAGCAACTTCACTGTCACTTTTCACTTTCATGCATTGGAGAAGGAAATGGCAACCCACTCCAGTGTTCTTGCCTGGAGAATCCCAGGGACAGGGGAGCCTGGTGGGCTGCCGTCTATGGGGTCGCACAGAGTCAGACATGACTGAAGCGACTTACCAGCAGCAGGACAAAATATAAAAGATTGAAAGAGAGACAAAAGAGTTACAGATGGAAAGTTAAAGTGGAGAGTGAAAAAGTTGGCTTAAAGCTCAACATTCAGAAAACGAACATCATGGCATCCAGTCCTACCACTTCATGGGAAATAGATGGGGAAACAGTGGAAACAGTGTCAGACTTTATTTTTTTGGGCTCCAAAATCACTGCAGATGGTGACTGCAGCCATGAAATTAAAAGACGCCTACTCCTTGGAAGGAAAGTTATGACCAACCTAGATAGCGTATTCAAAAGCAGAGACATCACTTTGCCAACAAAGGTCCGTCTAGTCAAGGCTACGGTTTTTCCTGTGGTCATGTATGGATGTGAGAGTTGGACTGTGAAGAAGGCTGAGCGCCGAAGAATTGATGTTTTTGAAATGTGGTGTTGGAGAAGACTCTTGAGAGTCCCTTGGACTGCAAGGAGATCCAACCAGTCCATTCTGAAGGAGATCAGCCCTGGGATTTCTTTGGAAGGAATGATGCTAAAGCTCAAACTCCAGTACTTTGGCCACCTCATGCAAAGAGTTGACTCATTGGAAAAGACTCTGATGCTGGGAGGGATTAGGGGCAGGAGGAGCAGGGGACGACAGAGGATGAGATGGCTGGATGGCATCACTGACTTGATGGACGTGAGTCTGGGTGAACTCCAGGAGTTGGTGATGGACAGGGAGGCCTGGCGTGCTACGATTCATGGGGTCGCAAAGATTTGGACACGATGGAGCGACTGAACTGAACTGAACCCATCCTGGGGAGGGAGTCTTGAAAGAGGAGAAGTTTCCAAACACCAGGAAACCCTCTCATCAGTGGAACTGTGGGGAGTTTTGGAATCTCAGAGGGCAACATAACCGGGAGGAAAAAATAAATAAATAAAACCCACAGATTACACACTGAAAGGCAGCTCCCAGTGGAGAAGTAGCCCAGATGCTCGCATCTGCCACCAGCAAGCTGAGGCTGAACAGGAAGGCACGGGCTGCATTGCTTAGAGTAAGGATCAGGCCTGAATGTCCTGAGGGTACTCTGAGGGAGCTAACATGAGATAGCAATCCAAACCCTGGGATAGCCAGAGAGGGAAAAATAAATAAAATAAAGGAGGAGAGAGAGAGAGAGAGAGAACTTTCCCATGAGAAGCTCTAACCTAAGGCACTACCAGGCCTGCTCAGAGAACAAAGAACTGAGTGAATACCAGAGGAGAGTTAGCTGGCTGCGGAATAGCCCATCCCCCACCAGAGGCAGGGAGGCAGGCGAGCAGCCGCCAGAGCCAGAAAGGGGCAAACTCAGCCCCAGAGATGGTATCCCCTACCGAACTGCAAGCAGGCTTCCAGTTGCTAACCAAGTCTTCCTGGGATCCTGGATGGTTGACATCCACCAGGAGGGTCACAGCCAGAGATCAGCTCTCCAGAGAAGACACATGGCACACCTGGGACGGAGCTCCCATGAGCACCCAAGAAACCGAGCAGCTAGGACGGGGGAGGTGATAAGATGCACTGTACCTAGGGAGAGTGCACTCACCAAGCACCGGGTGGCCTGAGCTGCTGGGACCTGGGAAGGGCACAAAACGCAGGCCCAACCTTGTCTGTGCCTTTGTGGAGTACCCGGGAACCTGATCCTGAGTGGCGTAGATCTGGGAAGTGCACGCAACCCAGGGCCCGCCTTAGATAGTTCCCCAGCAGAGCAACCTGGAGCCTGAGCAGTGTAGACTGAGAAAGCACACACGCTGTGAGCAGGGGCAAACCCAGTGTGGCCAAGACACTTCGAGCACTCCCAACACACACCAGTGATTTTTGTTGTAGTGTTCATCCCTCCCCACAGCACAATTGAACAAATGAGCCTAAATAAACGACTACCTTTGCCCCATTGTGTCAGGGCGGAAGTTAGATACTGAAGAGACTTGCAAACAGAGGAAGCCAAAATAAAGAAGAAGGAAGGGTTTTGGAACTGACAGGTACAACAGATTAAAACCCTGTAGTTAGCACTGGCTACATTGGAAGGGACCTATAGACCTTAAGAAGAAGTATAAGGTGGAATAAGTAACTATCTGAAACTGAACTGACCACACACTGCCCTCAAGAGCTCCAGAGAAATTTCTAGATATATTTTACAATTATCATTTTTTAATTTAAATTGTTTTAATTTTTAAGTTCTTTATTACCCCTTTAATTTTAATTTTTAAAACCTACTATTACCTTGAAAAAAAGACCCTATTTTTAAAACAAATTTCATATTTTTTATATAACTTTTGCGATTTTTTTTTAATATTGTATTTTTGAGAGTCTAATTTCTACTCTTGACTTTTAATCTTTGCTTTTTGGTATTTGTTATCGATTCTGTATCTTTTAGAATCCAATCTTCAGTACCCATTTTTACTTAGGAGTGTGACTACTGGCTTGATTGCTCTCTCTCCTTTCGATACTCCTTTTTCTCCCCCAGATCACCTCTATCTCCTCCCTCCCCATTCTCTTCTGTACTTAACTCTGTGAATCTCTTTGGGTGTTCCAGGCTGTGGACAAAACTGAGGGAACTGATCATAGGCTAGATTGGTCTCTCTCCTTTTGACTCCACCTCCTCTCCTCCTGGTCACTTCTATCTCCTTCTTCCCTCTTCTCTTATCTATGGAATTCTGTGAAACTCTCTGAGTGTTCCAGACTGTGAAGAGCAAATAGGGAATTGATTACTGGCTCAACTGCCTCTCTCCCCATTTGATTTCCCCTCTTCTCTTCCTGGTCACCTCTATCTCTCTCCTCCTTCTTCTCTTCTTCTTGGAACTCTGTGAACCTCTCTGGGTGTCTCTCAATGTGGAGAATCTTTTCACCATTAACCTAGATGTTTTATCATTGGTGCTGTATGGATGAAAAAGACTTGAGGCTACTATAAGGATAAGACTGAAAGCCAGAGGCAGGAGGCCTAAATCCAAAACTTGAGAACACCAAAAAATTCCTGACTCCTGGGAACATTAATCGACAAAAGCTCATCCAAAAGCCTCCATACCTATACTGAAATCGAGCTCCACCCAAGAGGCAACAAGTTTAAGAGCAAGACATGCCAAGCTAATACTCCAACAAAGCAGGAACATAGCCCTGAGCACAAAAATACAGGTGGCCAAAAGCCACACCAAACCCATAGACACCTCAAAACTCACTACTGGACACTTCATTGCACTCCAGAGAGAAGAGATCCAGTTCCACCCACCAGAACTCTGATGCAAGCTTCCCTAACCAGGAAACCTTGCCAAGCCACTTGTCCAACCCCCACCCACAAGGAAGAACTTCCACAATAAAGAGGAACCACAAACGTCCAGCACACAGAAAGGCCACCCCAAACACAGCAACCTAAACAAGATGAAAAGGCAGAGAAATATTCAGCAGGTAAAGGAATATGATAAAAGCCCACCAAACCAAACAATAGAGGAGGAGATAGGGGATCTAACTGAAAAAGAACTCAGAATAATTATAGTAAAAATGATGTAAAATTTTGAAAACAAAATGGAGTTACAGATAAATAGTCTGGAGACAAGGACTGAGAAGATGCAAGAAAAGTTTAACAAGGGCCTAGAAGAAATAAAAAAGAGTCAATCGACAATGAATAATGCAATAAATGAGATCTAAAGCGCTCTGGAGGGAACCAAGAGTAGAATAACTGAGGCAGAAGATAGGATAAGTGAAGTGGAAGATAGAATGGTGGAAATAAATGAAGCAGAGAGGAAAAAAGAAAAAAGAATTAAAAAAAATGAGGACAACCTCAGAGACTTCTGGGAAAATATTAAATGCCCCAACATTCGAATTATAGGAGTCCCAGAGAAGAAGGAAAAAAAAAAAGGCCATGAAGAAATACTTGAGGAGATAATAGTTGAAAACATCCCTAAAATGGGGAAGGGAATAGCCACCCAAGTCCAAGAAATGCAGAGTCCCAAATAGGATAAACCCAAGGCGAAACACCCCAAGATACATATTATTCAAATTAATGAAGATCAAACACAAAGAACAAATATTAAAAGCAGCAAGGGAAAAACAACAAATAACCCACAAGGGATTCCCCATAAGGATAACAGCTGATTTTTCAATAGAAACTCTTCAAGCCATAAGGGAATGGCAGGACATACTTAAAGTAATGAAAGAGATAAACCTACAACCCAGATTACTGTTCCCAGCAAGGATCTCATTCAAATATGAAGGAGAAATCAAAAGCTTTACAGACAAGAAAAAGCTGGCAGAATTCAGCACCACAAAATCAGCTCTTCAACAAATGCTAAAGGATCTTCTCTAGACAGGAAACACAGAAAAAGTGTATAAACTCAAACCCAAAACAACAAAGTAAAAGGCAACGAGATCATACTTATCAATAATTACCTTAAATGTAAATGGGTTGAATGCCCCAACCAAAAGACAAAGACTGGCTGAATGGATACAAAAACAAGACCCCTTTATATGTTGTCTACAAGAGACCCACCTCAAAACAAGGGACACATACAGATTGAAAGTGAAGGGCGGGAAAAGGATATTTCATGCAAATGGAGACCAAAAGAAAGCAGGAGCAGCAATACTCATATCAAATAAAATAGACTTGGAAATGAAGGCCGTGAAACGAGACAAAAAAGGACACTACATAATGACCAAAGGATCAATCCAAGAAGAAGATATAACAATTATAAATATATATGCACCTAACATAGGAGCACCACAATATGTGAGGCAAATGCTAACAAGTATGAAAGGGGACATTAACAGTAACACAATAATAGTGGGAGACTTTAATACCCCACTCACACCTATGGATAGATCAACTAAACAGAAAATTAGCAACAAAACACAAACTTTAAATGATACAATGGACCAGTTAGACCTAATTGATATCTATAGGACATTTCACACTAAAACAATGAATATCACCTTTTTCTCAAGTGCACAGGGAACCTTCTCCAGGATAGATCACATCCTGGGCCATGAATCTAGCCTTGGTAAATTTAAAAAAAAAATTGAAATCATCTCAAGCATCTTTTTTGATCACTATGTGGTGAGATTAGATGACAACTAGAGGAAAAAAAAACTATTAAAAATGCAAACACATGGAGGCTAAACAACACACTTCTGAATAACCAACAAATCACAGAAGAAATCAAAAAATAAATCAAAATATGCATAGAAACGAATGAAAATAGAAACACAACAACACAAAACCTATGGTATTCAGTAAAGCTAGTGCTAAGGGGAAGGTTCATAGCAATACGTGTTTACCTCAAGAAACAGGAGAGAAATAAAATAAATAACCGAACTTTACACCTAAAGCAACTAGAAAAGGAAGAAAAGAAAAAACCCCAGCATTAGTAGAAGGAAAGAAATCACAAAAATTAGGGCAGAAGTAAATGCAAAAGAAAGAAAGAGACCATAACAAAAATCAACAAAGCTAAAAGCTGATTCTTCAAGAAGATAAATAAAATAGACAAACCATTAGCCAGACTCATCAAGAAACAAAGCAAGAAAAATCAAATCAACAAAATTAGAAATGAAAATGGATAAATCACAACAGACAACATACAAATACAAAGGATCCTAAGAGACTATTATCAGCAACTATATGCCAATAAAATGGACAACTTGGAAGAAATGGGCAAATTCTTAGAAAAGTATAACTTTACAAAATTGAACCAGGAAGAAATAGAAAATCTTAACAGACCCATCACAAGCACAGAAATTGAAACCATAATCAGAAATCTTCCAGCAAACAAAAGCCCAGGACCAGACGGATTCACAGCTGAATTCTACCAAAAATTTAGAGAAGAGCTAACACCTATCCTACTCAAACTCTTCCAGAAAATTTCAGAGGAAGGTAAATTGCCAAACTCATTCTATGAGGCCACCATCACCCTAATACCAACACCAGACAAAGATACCACAAAAAAGAAAACTACAGGCCAATATCACTGATGAACATAGGTGCAAAAATACTTAAAATTCTAGCAAACAGAATCCAACAACATAATAAAAAGATCATACATCATGACCAAGTGGGCTTTATCCCAGGGATGCAAGGATTTTTTAATATTAGCAAATCAATCAATGTGATACACCACATTAAAAAATGAAAAGATAAAAACCACATGATTATTTCAATAGATTAAGAGAAAGCCTTTGACATAATTCAACATCCATTGATGATAAAAACCCTCCAGAAAGCATGAATAGAAGGAACATACCGCAACATAATAAAAACCGTATATGATAAACTCACAGCAAACATTATCCTCAATGGTGAAAAATTGAAAGCATTTCCCCTAAAGTCAGGAACAAGACAAGGATGCCCACTCTTAACACTGCTCTTCAACATAGTTTTGGCCAGAGAAATCAGAGCAGAAAAAGAAATAAAACTAATCCAGATTGGAAAAGAAGAAGTAAAACTCTCACTGTTGGCAGATGACATGACCCTCTAAATAGAAAACCCTAAATACTCCACCAAAAAATTTCTAGAGCTAATCAATGAATACAGTAAAGTTGCAGGATGTAAAACTAGCACACAAAAATTCCTTGCATTCCTATACACTCACAATGAGAAAACAGAAAGAGAAATAAAGGAAACAATTCTATTCACTATTAAAAGGAACAGAATAAAATAGTTAGGAATAAATGTACCTAAAGAATTAAAAGGCCTATATATAGAAAACTATAAAACACTGATGAAAGAAATCAAAGATTTCACAAACAGATGGAGAAATATACCATGTTCATGCATTGGAAGAATCAATATAGTCAAATGAGTATACTACCCAAAGCAATTTATAGATTCAATGCAATCCCTATCAAGCTACCAATGGTATTTTTCAGAGAATTAGAACAAATAATTTCACAATTTGTATGGAATTACAAAAAAAAACCTCGAATAGCCAAAACAATCTTGAGAAAGAAGAATGGAACTGGAGGAATCAACCTGCCTGACTTCAGACTATACTACAAGGCTACAGTCATCAAGACAGTATGGTACCGGCACAAAGACAGAAATATAGATCAATGGAACAAAATAGAAAGCCCAGAGATAAATCCATGCACCTATGGACACCTTATCTTTGACAAAGGAGGCAAAAATATACAATGGAGAAAAGGCAATCTCTTTAACAAGTGGTGCTAGAAAACTGGTCAACCACTTGTAAAAGAATGAAACTTGAGCACTTTCTAACATGATACACAAACATAAACTCAAAATGGATTAAAGATCTAAATGTATGACCAGAAACTTTAAAATTCCTAGAGGAAAACATAGGCAAAACACTCTCAGACATAAATCACAGCAGGATCCTCTATGTCCCACCTCCCAGAGTAATGGAAATAAAAGCAAAAATAAACAAATGGGACCTAATTAAATTTAAAAGTTTTTGCACAACAAAGGAAACTATAAGCAAGGTGAAAAGACAGCCTTCAGAATGGGAGAAAATAATAGCAAATGAAGCAACTGACAAAGAAATAATCTCAAAAATATACAAGCAACTCCTGCAGCTCAATTCCAGAAAAATTAAGCGACCCAATCAAAAATGAGCCAAAGTTCTAAACAGACATTTCTCCAAAGAAGACATACTTATGGCTAACAAACATGAAAATATGCTCAACATTACTCATTATCAGAGAAATGCAAATCAAAACCACAATGAGGTACCATCTCACACCAGTCAGAATGGCAACCATCAAAAAGTCTACAAACAGTGAATGCTGGAGAGGGTGTGGATAAAAGGGAACCCTCTTACACTGTTAGTAGGAATGCAAACTAGTACAGCCACTCTGGAGAACAGTGTGGAGATTCCTTAAAAAACTGTAACTAGAACTGTCATATGACCCAGAAATCCCATTGCTGGGCATACACACCAAGGAAACCAAAATTGAAGGAGACACGTGTACCCCAATGTTCATCGCAGCACTGTTTATTATAGCCACGACATGGTAGCAACCTAGATGTCCATCAGCAGATGAATGGATAAGAAAGGCATCATACATATACACAGTGGAATATTACTCAGCTATTAAAAAAGAATACATTTGAATCAGTTCTAATGAGGTGGATGAAATTGGAGTCTATTATACAGAGTGAAGTAAGTCAGAAAAAAAAACCAATACAGTATATTAATGCATATATTTAGAATTTAGAAAGATGGTAATGATGACCCTATATGTGAGACAGCAAAAGAGACACAGATGTAAAGAACAGACTGTTGAACTCTGTGGGAAAAGGCGAGGGTGGGATGATTTGAGAGAATAGCATTGAAACATGTATATTATCATATGTGAAACAGGTTGCCAGTCCAGGTTCGATACATGAGGCAGGGTGCTTAGGGCTGGTGCATTGGGATGGCCCTGAGGGATGGGATGGGGAGAGAGGTAGGAGGGAGGGTCAGGATGGGGAAAACATGTACACCCATGGCTGATTCATGTGAATGTATGGCAAAACCCCCCAAAATATTGTAAAGTAATTAGCCTCCAGTTAAAATAAAAATAAATAAATAAAAATATATATGTTTAAGTATGAAAAACATGATTCTATGTCTGATAAATCCATCTGTATAAATCATAATAATTCCTATTTAAAACTTTCTTACTCAATCACCAAATTCAATTATCAGAGTAAAACGCCCAAAGCAAGATTCTGTTTGACTTCGTTTGTATTGTATGGCCCAGAAAGTATTTCCAGTGACTTAACCACTTGAAAACCCTAGAGAAGGAAAAATGAATCATAGGAACTGTAAGAGTATTCAAAAAAGTTAATAGAGGAAAAATATACACAATAAAATTAATAGATTTCCTCCATACTAGCAAGAATGAGAAAAGATTAAAAGTAATCTACGTGCAATAAAGGAAAAAATTCTAATAACAAGGAATAAAAGTATTATGAGCTTTTTTTGATCTATATAAGATAAATGTGAACTCTCTCAAGCAATTAAATAACAGGCTTAATCAACTATACACATATTCATGGTGGATAAGTAGAATCAATATTGTATAGATGCTAACATTTCAAGATTTATTATAGGCATAATTAAAATGTAATTATAACATTTTATAATAAACCATATTAACAATCATTTTCCAGAATAAATAAGGGGG
The DNA here is from genome assembly GCF_055505025.1 of Bos grunniens. Lineage (NCBI taxonomy): Eukaryota > Metazoa > Chordata > Mammalia > Artiodactyla > Bovidae > Bos > Bos grunniens. Next base: position 115,543,484 of record NC_141194.1, on the reverse strand, counting down.
ATTGGCCAAGGAGTATACATATATATTTCAGAAGACATAATGTGGAACATGAGAGGGTTACAAGCAGCATGATTAATTACAAAGTATAAATAGAATTTAGATACAATCATTAAAACAACAGCTATTAGTTCAATAACTGAAAGAGAATTTTAGGACAAAATTAGTGGATAAAATTCTGTTGGGAAAATTAGGGGAAAATATAAAATTAAGTGAGATATTCACATTATTTTTACCCAAAATATTGTATAATATTGATAATAGTGGATCAATGGTTAAATGGCAACATACAAATAAAATTTTAGACATTATTTAACATTCTTTATTGTGAAAGAGAAAAGCAATATGCAGGGTAATATGTACAACACTTTCCAGTTTTTACTGGGCTTCCCAGGTGGTGCTAGTGGTGAAGAACTCACCTATCAATGCAGGAGACATAAAAACCATGAGTTTGATGCCTGGGTGGGGAAGAATCCCTAGAGGAGGGCATGGCAACCCATTTCAGTATTCTTGATTGGAGAACCCCATGGGCAGAGGAGCCTGGTGGGCTACAATACATAGGGTCACACAGAGTAGAACATGACTGAAGCGAATTAGCATGGATGCAAATATATGTATGAATATATTGTTATGCGAAAGGACCCTCATGAGGCTATAGTTTCCTGAAGAGGGGAGGCTTGTGGGACCAGATACAGTGTGTGTGTAGCTGGATCATTTCATTCATATAATCTCTTCAGCTGGAAAAAATGCAGTTTGTTAAACCACAATAATTAAAAACATAATCGAATTGATAGGTCTAATGATGTTGGTTGAATTGGATATCCTCAGGGAAGTTTTTGAACTTATTCACTTCACAAAGTATTATCAATGAATAACATAATACTTAAATGTAGAATTATTAAAAATAAATTTTGAAATAATTGACATACGGATATGTACTCAGTACTCAACATTGTTGAGAAAAGAGAAGCAATTTGTAGAATGGTACATACAATAAGCTCCAGGTTTATTAAAAAGATACATGTTAAATATGAGTTTAAGTATGAAAAACCAGTGGAAGGGCACGTACCAAGATGTGGATCTGGAAGAGGAAATAAATGAAGGTAAAACTTTAACTTTCTCTTTAAGCATTTGGCACTATTTCTCTAGATTTCATTTTAATATATTAATTAGGTAGTTAAAAACATTTAGAGGGGAAAAATTCCCAATCTATAGAGGAATGAGGATAAGAATTATATTGGACTCATCATCAGTAACCATGTAAGGAAGAAGAGAGTGGAGTGAAACATTTAAAATGTTTAAAGAGAAAAAACCCTATTAACCTAGCATTCTGTATCACACAAATTATAATTCAAAAATAAACTTAAACACTTTAACATAACACCTGAAAGCATAAAATTCCTAGAAGCAAACAGGAAAAAAGCTCCTTGATATTTTCCTTGACAATGATTTTTCTGGATATGACACGAAAAGCTCAGGCAACACTAGCAAAAATAAATAAGTGAGACTACATTAAACTAGAAAGCTTCTGCACAGCAAAGGAGACAATGAAATTAAAAAGCAACCTACAGATAAGGAGAAAATATTTGCAAACTGACAAGGGTCTAATATTCAATATATATATATGTGTGTGTGTGTGTGTGTGTATGGAAATTATACAACTTATAGCAAAAAACAACCAGATTAAAAACTGGGCAAAGGACCTGAATAGACATTTTCCCAAAGAAAACATACAAATGGACAACAAGAACATGAAAATATGCTCAACATTGCTAATCATGAGGGGCCCGCAAATCAAAGCCACGACAAGACATCACTTCACACCTGCTAGGATGGCTATTACCAAAAGAACAAGAGATAGATTCCACTATTGGTGGAATTGTACATTGGTACAGCCACTATGGAAATCAGTATGAAAGTTTCTCAAAAAACTAAAAATAGAATTACTATATAATCCAGCAATCCCACTTCTGGGTATATATCCAAGGACATTAAATCAATATCTTTAAGAGATATCTGTTCTTCCATGTTCATTGCGTGAATTATTCACAATAGTCAAGATACGGAAACAACCTAAGTGTCCCTCAACAGATATATGGAAAAAGAAATTATGGAATACATATTCAATGGAACATCATTTAACCTTCAAAAAGGAGATCCTGCTATTTGCAACAGCATGGAAGAATCTTGATGACACTATGCTAAGCGAAATGAGGAAGACCCAGAAAGCAAAATATACTTCATCTCACTTATATATGGAGCCAAAAAAGTCAAATACACTGAAAAAGAGTAGAACAGTGGTTACTACATGGTGGGAAAGTGGGCAAATGCAGAGATGTTCTGTAGGATGAATAAGTCTGAATTCTAATGTACAGCAGGATTATACTGAATAACATTGTATTATATATGGATGATTTGCCAAAAGAGTAGATTTCAGGTGCTCTCACCACACCCCTAAAAAATGAGATGGATATGTACATTACTTGACTACAGTAATCATTTCACTAATATGAAATGTATATCATACTATATATTTTAAATATATACAGTCTTCATTAAAAAAAAAAAAACGTACAAAACAAATTGATGAAATAAAGCCTTTCCCAAAAGACAAATATTAAAGAAATTTTATGCCAGTAGACAGGCCTTGCAAGAAATGTTAAAAGAAGCTAATCAGGAGAAAGGCAAAGTGATTTCAATGACAAATTCAGATCACCATAAAGAATAAATACCAGAGAAGGAATACATGAAAGTAATATAAAATAGTTTACATTTCTAGATCTTAACTGATTGGACAGGTAACTGTTCAAAGAAATAATAGTAAAAATATATTAAATGAATATACATGTATATATGGATAAGTGAAATGAATGACAATTATAATGCTATAAATACGAGAAGGAAGCAATTGGGAATACTCTACTATAAGATACCTGCAGTACCCAATAAGTGGTATAGTATTATTTGTAAGTGGACTTAGACTAGTTGTAAATGTATAATGCAAATTCTAGGGCAAATACCAAAAAAGTTTTAAGGCAATACAGTTTGTATAATAAAAGAGGGAAGTAAATGGAATCAACACAAAATGCTCTATTAGAACAAAGTAGAAAAAGGGGTAAAGTTATAAAAGAAATTAAAAACTACTATGGAAGATATTAACCCAACAATATCAGTAATCACTGTAGACACATAAGGTCTAAACATAGCAATTAAGAGACAGAGACTGTCAGAATAGATAAAAAATAAAAAGACCATAAGTAAAAGATCTGGACACCTCACCAAAGAAGATACACAAATGACAAAAAAAGCATATGGAAAGATGTTCAACTTTGTACACATTCAGTTCAGTTCAGTTCAGTCGCTCACTCATGTCCAACTCTTTGAGACCCCATGAATCACAGCATGCCAGGCCTCCCTGTCCATCACCAACTCCGGGAGTTCACCCAAACTCATGTGCATGGAGTCAGTGATGCCATCCAGCCATTTCATCCTCTGTCGACCCCTTCTTCTCCTGCCCCCAATCCCTCCCAGCATCAGAGTTATTCCAATGAGTCAACTCTTCGCATGAAGTGGCCAATGTATTGGAGTTTCAGCCTCAGCATCAGTCCTTCCAAAGAACATCTCCTTTAGGATGGACTGGTTGGATCTCCTTTCAGTCCAAGGGACTCTCAAGAGTCTTCTCCAACACCACAGTTCAAAAGCATCAATTCTTCGGCGCTCAGCTTTCTTTACAGTCCAACTCTCACATCCATGCCTGACCACTGGAAAAACCATAGCCTTGACTAGACAGACCTTTGTTGGCAAAGTGATGTCTCTGCTTTTTAATATGCTATCTAGGTTGGTCATAACCTCCTTCCAAGGAGTAAGTATCTTTTAATTTCATGGCTGCAATCACCATCTGCAGTGATTGTGGAGCCCAAAAAAATAAAGTCTGACACTGTTTCCACTGTTTCCCCATCTATTTGCCATGAAGTGATGGGACCAGATGCCATAATCTTAGTTTTCTGAATGTTGAGCTTTAAGCTAACTTTTTCACTCTCCTCTTTCACTTTCATCAAGGGGCTTTTTAGTTCCTCTTCACTTTCTGTATTAAGGGTGGTGTCATCTGCATATCTGAGGCTATTGATATTTCTCCCAGCAATTTTGATTCCAGCTTGTGCTTCTTTCAGCCCAGCGTTTCTCATGATGTACTCTGCATATAAGTTAAATAAGCAGGGTGACAATATACAGCCTTGACGTACTCCTTTTCCTATTTGGTACACATTAGGGAATAGAAAATTAAAACAAGACCACTACTCACCTATTAGAATGGACAAAATCTAGAACAACTGACAACACCAAATACTGGTGAGGTTGCTGTGCAATAGGAACTCATGCATTGCTGAGAAGAATGCACAATGGTACAGTCATTTTGGAAGACAGTTTGGGAGTTTCTTACAAAATTACATTTTTACCATACAACCCAGCAACTATACTCCTTGCTATTTGCCAAAAGCAGTTGAAAATGCAGGTGCACAAACTCGTGCACACAAATGTTTATGGAAACTTTATTCCTAAGTGCCAAAACTTGAAAGCAGCCAACTTATCCTTCAATAGGTGAATGAATAAGTAGTGTGGTACATCCAGAAAATGAAATATTATTTAGCACTAAGAAAATGAGCTATTAAGCCACAAAAAGATATGTAGGAACCTTAAATACATATTACTAAGAGAAGCAAATCTGAAAAGGCTATACATTAGATGATTCCAGCTTTATGACATTTTGGAAAAGGTAAAACTATGGAGACACTAAAAAGATCAGCAGTTTCCAGAGATTGGTGAGAGAAAGAGATGAATAGGCAGAACACAGAGGCTCTTTAGGGCTGTATGATACTATAGTGATGGATATATGTCATTATACATTTGTCCAATTCCATAGAATGTACAACATCATGAGTGAACCCTAATGTAAAGTATGGACTTTGGGTGATTATGACATATCAATGTGGGGTCACTGATTTTAAAAATGCACCACTCCGGTGGTTGGTCTGGGGGAGGCAAGAATAGGTAGAATTAGACCATTTTTAGGGCAGTGAAAATACTATACATGACATGAAAGTGATGGATACATGTCATTTATACCTTTGTCCAAACTCATAGAATGCACAACAAAAAGAGTGAGCCTTAATGTAAAGTATCAACTTTGGGTGATAATACATGTCTGTGTAGATTCATCAGTTGTTAACAAATGTGCCACTTTGGTGCGAGATGTTAATATTGCAGAAAGGTATGCATGTGGGGGGCAGGGAATATATAAGAAATCTCGAGAAAGATTCCTCTCAGTTTTGCTATGAACCTAAAACTGCTCTAATAAAAATAAACCACAAACAAGCAAACAAACATGGAAGGCTATCCTGGTGGCTCAGTGGTAAAGAATCCACCTGCCAATGCAGGAGACACAGGTCCAACTCCTACTCTGGGAAGATCCCACATGCCATGGAACAACTAATCCTGGGTGCCACAACCATTGAGCCTATACTCTAGGGCCTGGGAACCGCAACTACTGAATCCCGTGCACCCTAGAGGCTGTGCTCCACAACAACACAAGCCATCAAAATGAACAGCCGACACATTGCAACTAGAGAGCAGCCCCTGCTCACTGCAACTAGAGAAAAGACCGCACAGCAATGAAGACCCAGTGTAGCCAAAAATAAATAAATAAATTAAAAAAAAAAAAACATGGAGACCTCTCTTGTGACTTTCGGTAGATGTAAGGAATAAAACTAATAGTGCCAATAATGTTAGTTAATTTTGTTTTTAGACAGAGGGAAAAATACAAAAACACAGAGCTCAGAACATATTACAAAGTTCATCCCTTATGGCTTAAAATGCTGGGTTTCAGGACACATGAATTCAAACCAAGGTATGAATAGAACTCTAGATATCTATGATGTATTGTTATATGAGAAAAGTAAATTGCATAATATGTATAAGATCCAGTTTTATAAAATACAGCCCCAAATACTATGTAAATATGTCTATGTGTATGTATTCATTTAAATATGGAAAAGTCACTCATGTCATTGGCAAAGTCAATGAAGTCAGTTTTACTTCTAACAATAGCTTTCCAAAGAGTAAACATATATATATATATATATATATATATATATATATATATATATGAAAGGCAATGCCAAAGAATGCTCAAACTACCGCACAATTGCACTATCTCACATGCTAGTAAAGTAATGCTCAAAATTCTCCAAGCCAGGCTTCAGCAATATGTGAACCGTGAACTTCCTGATGTTCAAGCTGGTTTTAGAAAAGGCAGAGGAACCAGAGATCAAATTACCAACATCTGCTGGATCATGGAAAAAGCAAGAGAGTTCCAGAAAAACATCTATTTCTGCTTTATTGACTATGACAAAGCCTTTGACTGTGTGGATCACAATAAACTGTGGAAAATTCTGAGAGATGGGAATACCAGACCACCTGATCTGCCTCTTGAGAAATCTGTATGCAGGTCAGGAAGCAACAGTTAGAACTGGACATGGAACAACAAACTGGTTCCAAATAGGACAAGGAGTACATCAAGGCTGTACATTGTCACCCTGCTTATTTAACTTATATGCAGAGTACATCATGAGAAACGTTGGACTGGAAGAAACTCACGCTGGAATCAAGATTGCCGGGAGAAATATCAATAACCTCAGATATGCAGATGACACCACCCTTATGGCAGAAAGTGAAGAGGAACTCAAAAGCCTCTTGATGAAAGTGAAAGTGGAGAGTGAAAAAGTTGGCTTAAAGCTCAACATTCAGAAAACGAAGGTCATGGCATCCGGTCCCATCACTTCATGGGAAATAAATAGGGAAACAGTGGAAACAGTGTCAGACTTTATTTTTCTGGGCTCCAAAATCACTGCAGATGGTGACTGCAGCCATGAAAATAAAAGACGCTTGCTTCTTGGAAGGAAAGTTATGACCAACCTAGATAGCATGTTGAAAAGCAGAGACATTACTTTGCCAACAAAGGTTCGTCTAGTCAAGGCTATGGTTTTTCCTGTGGTCATGTATGGATGTGAGAGTTGGACTGTGAAGAAGGCTGAGCACCGAAGAATTGATGCCTTTGAACTGTGGTGTTGGAGAAGACTCTTGAGAGTCCCTTGGACTTCAAGGAGATCCAGCCGGTCCATTCTGAAGGAGATCAGCCCTGGGATTTCTTTGGAAGGAATGATGCTGAAGCTGAAACTACAGTACTTTGGCCACCTCATGCAAAGAGTTGAGTTATTGGAAAAGTCTCTGATGCTGAGGGGGATTGGGGGCAGGAGCAGAAGGGGACGCCAGAGGATGAGATAGCTGGATGGCATCACTGACTCTATGTACTTGAGTCTGAGTGAACCCCGGGAGTTGGTGATGGACAGGGAGACCTGGTGTGCTGCGATTCATGGCTTTGCAAAGATTTGGACATGACGGAGCAACTGAACTGAACTGAACTGAACTCTAAACTAGAAGTAGCAGTGGCAATAATTTTAATAAAATCAAAACAGTTAGGATTGACCCAGGGCTGAGAATGAGTCAGATGATGTGCTCAGTGCTTCTACGTGGGAAGTAAATGTGAAGTCACTCAGTCATGTTAAACTCTTTGTGACCCCATGGACTGTAGCCTACCAGGCTCCTCTGTCCATGGGATTTTCCAGGCAAGAATACTAGAGTGGATTGCCATTTCCTTCTCCAGGAGATCTTCCTGACCCAGGGATTGAACCCGGGTCTCCAGCATTGTAGACAGACATTTTACCATCTGAGCCACCAGGGAAGGCTTGCCTTTTAATAATCACACCATTTCTATAGAGGAGATACTCCCATTAGTCTGAATTTAGAAGCTTATCTATCACAAGGATCAAAGAAAGCAACAGGCCTGTACAGTCATGACGAATGCCAGTATACAGTAATTTTTTCACAGAACACAGAAATAAGAATTATATTTTGATATTTTAAAATAAGAATGTGACTGTATCTACACACACATACCCTATGAAAATACCCAAGTTTATGCATATACTGAAGAAGTCTGCTTAACAGCTAGTCTGAAATTTCATTTGTAAACCACTTTTTTTTTTTTTTTTTTTCCAGTGGAAGATCTGTTGAGAAGCGACAGGCTACCCACTCCAGTATTCTTGGGCTTCCCTGGTGGCTCAGCTGGTAAAGAATCCACCTGCAATGAGAGAGACCTGGGTTCAATCCCTAGATTGGGAAGATCCCCTGGAGAAGAGAAAGGCTACCCACTCCAGTATTCTGGACTGGAGAATTCCATGGACTGTATAGTCCATGGGGTCGCAAAGAGTTGGACATGACTTGACGGAATTTGCCTTTCTTTCTTTTTTTTTTTTTCTTTTCTTTTTTTCAAACCAGAAGATCTGTAGTGAGGTGGGCTTTTATGTGATCACCTGGATATGCCTGGACTGACTGGTATTAAAGTTCCTCTAAGCACATTTTCTGAGAGCTTGGGTTTCAGAAAGGAATCCAGTTTCCTAGGGCCAAAAATAAAAGGCTTCTGACTGATCTATGTGCTTGATACATCAAGGAATTTCCATGATATGGTATGTGTTTTTTTTATAATGATATATAAAAATTACCAAAAAAATTTATCTATATAGAAAGCAAAGTAGTAAAAAATACTCATGATCTCACTTATAAATGAAATTGAAAAAAGTCAAACTCATAGAACTAGAGAGTAGATTGGTGGTTACCAGGGCCTGGAGGGTAGGGAAAATTTCATCAAAAGGTACAAACTATCAAGTTGTAAGATTAGTAAGTTCAGGAGATCTATAATGTATAGCATGGTGAATATAGTTAATACAACTGCATACTTGAAATACGCCAAGAGAGTAAATCTCAAGTCTCACCACACACAAAAAAATGGTAACCGTGATGATGGATATACTGATTTGCTTGTGGTAATCATTTAAGGATGTATATGTATACCTAAACATCATGATTTACACCTTAAATATACACAATTTTATTTCTCAATCATATTTAAATACAGCTGGGAAAAATAGTCAAATGAGGAAACTTCAGAATACATAATATTTTTAGAAAAGGGACAAAAAGTATAAATTGAGAAATATCAGTATAGTCCTCCAGTTCAATTCAGTCACTCAGTCATGTCTGACTCTTTGTGACCCTGTGGACTGCAGCATGCCAGTCTTCTCTGTCCATCACCAACTTCTGGAGCTTGCTCAAACTCATGCCCATTGAGTTGGTGATGCCATCCAACCATTTCATCCTCTGTAGTCCCCTTCTCCTCCTGCCTTCAATCTTTTTCAGCATCAGGGTCTTTTGCAGTGAGTCAGTTCTTCACATCAGGTGGCCAAAGTATTGGAGGTTAGCTTCAGCATTAGTGCTTCCAATGAATATTCAGGATTGATTTCCTTTATGATTGACTGGTTTGATTTCATTGCAGTCCAAGGGACTCTCAAGAGTCTTCTCCAACACCACAGTTCGAAAGCATCAACTGTTTGGCGCTCAGGTTTCTTTATAGTCCAAATCTCACATCCATACATGACTACTGGAAAAACCATAGCTTTGACTAGACGGACATTTGTCTGCAAATTAATGTCTCTGCTTTTTAATATGTTGTCTAGGTTGGTCATAGTTTTTCTTCCAAGGAGCAAGCATCTTCTAATTTTATGGCTGCAGTCACCATCTGCAGTGATTTTGGAGTCCTTACTTTACAGAATGTAAGAATATAGTCCTTATATTACAGAAATAAATAGGAACATAGAAATAAGAAAACAAATTGAGAAATTACAGGACCTATAATTAAAGCACAAAGCTGTATTATATAAAAGTATTTTAAATAACAGATATACCCATGCTTTCGAACATGAAGTTGATACTGTAGAGATGTTAACTTTTCTCAAATTCCTTAATGTTTTAAGGTAATCAGATGTAAAATCCCTATGGGAATTTTTTGGTGATTTGACAAATAGCTCTTACAACTTCACCTGAAAGAATATATTAGTGAGATTCAACAAAGAAAAATATTGAAGGCCAGTGTATTAGTTTCCTAGAGCTGCTATAACAAAGTACCACAAAGTTGGATGACTTTAAACAACACAGATTTATCGTTTCCTAGTTTCATAGGCCACAAGCCCCAAATGAAGGTGTTGGCAGGACTATAAGCCCTATGAATACTCTATAAGGAGGATCCCTCCTTGCCTCTTTCTGCTTCTAGCTGTCCAGAAATTCCTTGGCTCATTGTAGCATGCCTCTAACCTCTGCCTCTATCTCCACATGACCATCTTCCCTCTATCTGTGTCTGTATCAAAATTTCTCTCTTCTTATAAGGATACCAGTCAAATTGGATGAAGGGAACCATCCTACTCCAGTATGGCCTCATCTGAACTAATTATATCTACAATAATCTACTTATAAGAACACATTTTGAGATAATGAGGTATTAGGGCTTCAACATATCTTTGGGGAGGGGACATGATTTAACCCATTGTAGCCAGCAAGGACAAAAGTAACAATGAGTTTAACTATTTCAAACAATGTGATATTGTATTGGCTTAAAAACTAAAGGAGAATCAAGGAAATAAATCACTTTCCTAAAATTTGGTTATGTGCACTGGCTCTTTATAGGAAACTTTAATTTGATTCTTTTTTGGAAACCATATCAACTAATGACAACTATTCAGGTTTAAGCTGAATTTTAAAACATAAAATAAGTATATGATGACCTAGAGAGAGGTCTAGGAAAATATGCCAAAAAAGAACACTAATTATCAAGAAATGTGTATGATATTAAGCATTAGTAAATTTTTTATAAAATATTATACTTGAAAAATGGATAAAAACAAGAAAACCATGGCATTTTCTATGTGTGTATAAATTATTGGCTGTTTTATGCATAAAGGGAGATGGAGTACAAGTTTAACATAGGTAATGGAAAAGGTGTGGCATGAATTAGGTTTTTTTTGGAATGAATTAGTTTTTCATGTCAGTGCATTCAGTCAGTTCAGTTGCTCAGTCATGTCTGACTCTTTGCGACCCCATGAATGGCAGCACTCCAGGCTTCCCTGTACATCACCAACTCCCGGAGTTCATCTAGACTCATGTGCATTGAGTTGGTGATGCCATCCAGCCATCTCATCCTCTGTCATCCCTTTCTCCTCCTATGTTCAATCTTTCTCAGCATCAGAGTCTTTTCCAATAAGTCAACTCTTCACATGAGGTGGCCAAAGTATTGGAGTTTCAGCTTCAGCATCAGTCCTTCCAAAGAACACCCAGGACTGATCTCCTTTAGAATGGACTGGTTGAATCTCCTTGCAGTCCGAGGGACTCTCAAGAGTCTGCTCCAATACCACAGTTCAGAATCATCAATTCTTCTGCACTCAGCTTTCTTTACAGTCCAGCTCTCACATCCATGCCTGACCACTGGAAAAACCATAGCCTAGACTAGACTGACCTTTGTTGGCAATGTAATGTCTCTGCTTTTCAATATGCTATCTAGGTTGGTCATAACTTTCCTTCCAAGGAGTAAGCGTCTTTTAATTTCATGGCTGCAATCACCATCTGCAGTGATTTTGGAACCCAATAAAATAAAGTCTGACACTGTTTCCACTATTTCCCCATCTATTTCCCATGAAGTGATGGGACCAGATGCCATGATCTTAGTTTTCTGAATGTTGAGCTTTAAGCCAACTTTTTCACTCTCATCTTTCACTTTCATGTAGGTTATTAAATTTGTTAATTTTTTGTAAATTAATTTATTTTAATTGGAAGCTAATTACTTTACAATATTGTAGTTGTTTTTGCCATACATTGACATGAATCAGCCATGGGTGTACCTGTGTCCCCCATCCTGAACTCCCCTCCCACCTCCCTCCCATCCCATCTCTCAGGGTTGTCCCAGTGCACCAGCTCTGAGTACCCTGTCTCAGGCATCAAACCTGGATTGGCGATCTATTTCATGTATGGTAGTAATTTTTATCTGTAAATTCTTTCCTTAGGGAAACTGTGAAAGGACTCATTTTAATTTTAACGATATTGACAAGGAGCATTCATATTTTTAAAAAATCAGTGAGAACATCAGCCACTCTCTTGGTTTTGTGTTCTTAAACATGTCATTTAACTTCTCTAAACACAGACTTCCCATCTAGAATCAAGAACAAAATAACTATTTTTAATAATAATGATAGCTGCAATAATAAGATTAATAATAAAATCATTAACATTCACTGAAGGTTTACTCCCAGGTAGGAAGTCTGGAGGTGCTTCTCTATATATTATCCCATAAAAGACCTGATTTGGATATCATCATTAATTCCATCTCATAGGATTCATGTTAGGACTGACTCATTATTCAACATTTGCAAAACACTTCTGTAAATTAAGTAGCTACTTAGAAGCATAAAACATTATACTGTGACGACAATTGAGTCCATGCTTTAAACATATGTTAATATGAACATGTAAGTCTTTTAGAATCTACATACTCATTAACCAATATGTAAGTATTCTGTGCAATTTTTCTTACTAGTTGCTTGCTGTTACTGGTTTTATTTTAATTCAGTAATTATTTAATGAGCACACAAGACATTATCTGCAAACAAAATAGAAAAGAATACTTCTTTATTGAACCTATATGTTCTACTTTGGGATAGAACATGACAATAAAGAAAGAAAACAAAGAGTAAGATTAGATTAGATCATAATGTGCACAAAAACTAAAGACTCTATCAGAATAGAGAGACTAGGATTGGTGTAAAGATGGTCAGGTTGCTCCTTACAGAATGCATCAACATGGTTATATCTGAGGAATGACTTGAAGAAAGTAGTAGTTATCAGTGACACAAAATTGATTCCCAAAAGTCTGTGGTGTACATTAGTTACTCGGGAGGAAAATATCAAGTTTTAATTCATTTGAAAACTTAAACACTAATGAAGAGGTTAGAGAAAGCTGCATTTAAAAAATGATACATGCATATATTTTAAAAGCACATGTCCATATTATATATTAAAGTCTTCAGATTTATAGATACATGTATATTCTTTATGTTCCTAAATCACATGTGAAAATCAAGCTTGCGAAACTCTGAACAGTGGTAAAACATTGTAGTAGTTGTATACTAAGAAATAAGCAAAGAAAAATCACTACTTTCACTTTACGCCAATATTTTATAAAGACAGCCCAATTTAGAAGTAATTCACAATAGCAAGCAAAACATTTTTTTTATTTAATTGGAGGCTAATTACTTTACAATATTTTATTGGTTTTGCCATACATCAACATGAATCTGCCATGGGTGTACACGTGTTCCAAATCCTGAATCCCCCTCCCACCTCCCTCCCCTTACCATCCCTCTCAATTACCCACTTGAGAAAACTTATTCAGCCCTATATAAGGGCTTCCCTGGTGGCTCAGATGGTAAAGAATCCACCTGCAATGTGGGAGACCTGGGTTTGATCCCTTGGTTGGAAAGATGCCCTGGAGAAGGTAAAGGCTACCCACTCCAGTCTTCTGGCCTGGAAAATTCCATGGACTGTATAGTCCATGGGGTCACAAAGAGTCAGACATGACTGAGCAACTTTCACTTTCAAAAAAATGGCAAAAATTCTTCAAATGGATTTAAAGGGAGGCTTTGGAAAAGGACTCACAAAGACACAACACACAAGATCTGAGACAATAAGTCAATACCAAATATTTGTTTTCTCTAGTGCTCTGACAAATAAGTTAAGCCAAATGTGGTGTTAGAGAAATTAGAAAAGTGAGGTTACATTTTAGCTGTTAGTCTTCAGTAGGTAGTGGAGCTTCCCAGGTGGCACAGTGGTGAAGAATCTGCCTGACAATATAGGAGACACAGGCTTGACCCCTGAGTTGGGAAGACCCCCTGGAGGAGAAAATGGCTACCCACTCCAGTACTCATGCCTGGAGAATTTCATGGACAGAAAAGCCTGATGGGCTATAGTCCATGGGGTCGCAAAGAGTCAGATGTGACTGAGCATGCACTCACACACACTTTAGTAAGTGATATTATACAAAGAAAACCTCAAAAGAAAGGTAATGAGATATACTTGTGATTATAGATGTTAAATGGTTCATTAATTAAGAGTTTCATATTGGAACATTAATTTAAAAAGATAACACTAAAGCAAAATTGATCGTTTAATGATACTGGGCCAGTTTGGCATTTCTGCAATGTGGGGCAGACTGAAAAAATGAATGAAACTTTCACTTCATACAATGTATCCCGATGCATGTTGCATGGGTTGTAAAGCTGAACTTAAAAATATAACAAAATTAACACATATATATGGAAATTAGAAAGATGGTAATGCCGATTCTACATGCAGGATGACAAAGGAGACATGGATGCAAAGAACAGACTTCTGGACTCAGTAGGAGAAGGAGAAGGATGATTTGAGAGAATAGCATTAATACATGTATATTACCATATGTAAAATAGATGACCAGTGCAAGTTTAATGCATGAAGCAGGGCACCCAAAGCTGGTGCTCTGGGACAATCTAGAGGGATGGGGCGGGGGGGAAGATGGGAGTGGACTTCAGGTTGGGGACACACGTGTGCAGCCGTGGCTGATTCACGTTGATGTATGGCAAAAGCCATCACAATATTGTAAAGTAATTATCCTCCAATTAAAATAAGTAAATGCATAAATAAAACTAGGAATAAAACTACCATATGACCCAGTAATCCATCTCCTAGGCATATACCCTAAGAGAGCCATAATTCAAAAAGACACATGTATCCCAATGTTCATAGCAGCACTATTTACAATAGCTAGAACATGGAAGCCACCTAGATGTCCATCGACAAATGAATGGATAAAGAAGATGTGGTACATATAAACAGTGGAATATTAGCCTTAAAAAAGGAATTTAAGTCAGTTCTAGTGAGGTGGATGAACCTCAGTTCAGTTCAGTTCAGTTCAGTCACTCAGTTGTGTCTGACTCTTTGTGGCCCCATGAATTACAGCACGCCAGGCCTCTCTGTCCATCACCAACTCCCGGAGTTCACTCAAACTCATGTCCATCGATTTGGTGATGCCATCAAGCCATCTCATCCTCTGTCATCCCCTTCTCCTCCTGCCCCCAATCCCTCCCAGCATCAGGGTCTTATCCAATGAGTCAACTCTTTGTATGAGGTAGCCAAAGTATTGGAGTTTCAGCTTCAGCATGAGTCCTTCCAATGAACACCCAGGACTGATCTCCTTTAGGATGGACTGGTTGGATCTCCTTGCAGTCCGAGGGACTCTCAGGAGTCTTCTCCAACACCACAGTTCAAAAGCATCAATTCTTTGGCACTCAGCTTTCTTCACAGTCCAACTCTCAGGCTTTTTAGTTCCTCTTAACTTTCTGCCATAAGGGTGGTATCATCTGCACATCTGAGGTTGTTGATATTTCTCCCAGCAATCTTGATTCCAGCTTGTGCTTCTCCCAACCCAGTGTTTCTCATGATGTACCCTGCATATAAGTTAAATAAGCAGGGCGACAATATACAGCCTTGACGTACTCCCTTTCTTATTTGGAACCAGTCTGTTGTTCCGAACCTAGAGCTTGTTATATACAGTGAAGTAAGTTAGGAAAACAAATTTTGTGTATTAACACATATATATGGAATCTAGAAAAATTGTATTGATGAAGCTATCTGCAAAGAACGAATAGAGATGCATATATAGAGAATGGACTTGTGGATACAGTGGGAGGAGGGAAGAGTAGGATGAACAGAGAAAGTAGTATCAAGATATATATATAATACCATGTGTAAACTAGATAGTTGGTGAGACGTTGCTATATAACACAGGAAGCAAAGCCTGGTGCTGTGATGACCTAGAGGGGTGGGATTGGAGGAGAGGTGGGATGCTCAAAAGGGAAGTGATCTATGTATAATTATGGCTGATTTGCATTGTTGTATGGCAGAAACCAACACAACATTATAAAGCAATTTTCTTCCAATTAAAATATTTTTTTAAATGACAAAAAAAAAAAAAAAAAAAAGAGCCCTTTTAACATAGGTTGATGGCTCTGAGAAACTGTTAGGTGCGGTAACAACAACAAAAAGCTGCAAGTAATGTATCAATTTTATCTCTCAATTTTTGTACGAACAAAAACAAAAATACCTGCCTAGGCAGATGGCAGGAGATGCACCAGGCTATTAACGCTGATTATGAAAATTATGTTGAATAAAACTGATGTGGTATGTTGTGGACACAGGAAAGTTCTTAACATGTTTATTTTGCAAAAAAAAAAAAGACAAGAAATAGTTTGGATGTAATGAATATGTTTATTACTTTATTTGTAGTTGATGTGTATACACCCTAATTCATAAAAATGTGTTCATTAAATGTGTGCAATTTTTATGTGTGTGTGTGTGTGTTAGTGATGCAATCGTGTTTGACTCTTTGTGACCCCATGGACTGCAGCCTACCAGGCTCCTCTGTGGATGGAATTCTCCGGGCAAGAATAACTGGAATGGCTTGCCATTCCCTTCTGCAGGGGATCTTTCCAACCCAGCGATCAAACCTGGGTCTGCTGCATTGCAGGAAGATTCTTTACCACTAGCATCACCTGGGAAGTCTTTATAGAAGCATACCTCAGTAAAATGGAGAAAAAGCCATTCTTTAGCTATGCTACGAGAGAACTGCATTTGTATTGAGCACATTGAAAATGTTAGCATCAGCCATTCACTTGCTTTGTGACTCTAAGTCATGAATCATCTCTAAAACTCAAACTTTCCATTTTAAAAAGAAGCCAATAACTATCTCAGTAATAATAAAAGTAACAATAATGACAGCAGTAATAATGAAGTAAGGAACAGTCACTGAATGCTTACTGGAGTATCAGGGAATGTGGAAATGCCTTTATGAGAATAACCTCTTTTTATCCTCACAAACATTGGCTGTCATAGGTATTATTCACTCTATGCAGCAGGACTGCCATTAAGATTAAATGATGCAGAATATTGGGAAATAATACTTTTGTGAGCTAAAATGTGACTCAGAAACCTAAGTAATTATTACTAAATTTGATTCTGTCCTCCCAGCATAACATACAGTTGGTTCATTTAGAATTTACATGCCTAGAACCAGGATGCAAGAACTGTAATTCTTATTCTTTAGTCTTTCCTTCATTTAGCAAAGATTTATAACTGCTTACTATGTGTGAGGCACTGTTGCTGATGTGTGGGATAAATCAGTGAACAAAACACAGATCTCCACAGCTGTGAATGTTTCATTCTGTTGGGAGAAAGACACAGAAACTAGGTGGCCAATTCATCTCAGTTTTCCTGGAACTCTCCTGGTATTAAAATGGAAAAGTTTCTCACTCTAGGAAGTCTCAGTTCTGAGCGAACTGGGGCGGTTGTTCACTCTGGAAAAGATACAATGAGGAAATGATAAACCATGCTAAAACGTAACAAACGATATGAAATGAAAGAGACAGTAGGGCATGGGGCATGGGAGACTTGAGGACAGGGGTCATGATATTGAATTAGTAAGAGGTCAGCATAGGAAAGTTGATTGAGTCGGTAACATGTGAGCGAAAATTAGCAGGAGTTTAAGGGGTCACCCCAACTGATATCTGGAAAGAATAGAATTCACTAAGAGGGAATAACCAAGTAGAAAGGCCTGAGGTGAGACTGTATTGGAGATGTCTGAGGGGCAGCAGATTCCAGAACCACTGGGGAGCTGAACATTTCTCATGAGGTTTGGTCAGACTCTTGACCATGCAAATCTGGGAAAGCTGACAAAAATCCCTCTCCACACAATTTAGGTGAGAGCCCAGATTCCACAGCAGAGTTCTAGCAGTCAGAGTGTGAGGAGTAGGGAGAAGAGCCTAGATGCAAATCAGTGCTACAGTAGTCCCTCCTTATTCACTGTTTCACTTTCTGCAATTTCAGTTACCTGAGGTTAACAGCACTCTGAAAATAATAACTGGAAAATAGCAGAAACAAACCATTCCAAGTTTTAAATTGCAGTGTTCTGAGTAGGATGATGAAACCTCATGCTGTCCTGTGCCATCCCACCTGGGATGTGAGTTGAATCATCCCTTTGTCCAGTGGATCCCACCTTATAGTCACTCAGTAGCTGGCTCAGGTAGCAGAACAACTGGTGAGGTATCACAGGCTTGTGTCCAACTAAACCTTATTTTACTTAGTAATGGCCCCAAAACAAAACAGTAGTATAGCTGGCAATTTGGATACACCAAAGAGAAGCCATAAAGTGCTTCCTTTAAGTGAAAAGGTGAAAGTTTACGGAGAACAGTGTGGCGATTCCTTAAAAAACAGAAAATAGAAATGCCAGATGACCCACCAATCCCACTGCCAGAATTGAAAGAGACACGTGGACCCCAATGTTCATTGCAGCATATTTTACAATAGTTAGGACATGGAAGCAACCTAGATGTCCATTGGCAGATGAAAGGATAAGAAAGCCATGGTACATATACACTATAAAATACGTGTATAATATACACTATAAAATACATACATATACACATACACTGACAGCTATAAAGAAGAATGCATTTGAGTCAGTTCTAATGAGGTGGATGAAATTGGACCCTATTATACAGAGTGAAGTCAGAAAGAAAAACACCAGTACAGTATATTAATGCATATATAAGCTTGTAAAGAATCCGCCTGCAATGTGGGAGATCTGGGTTCGATCCCTGGGTTGGAAAAATCCCCTGGAGAAGGGAAAGGCTACCTACTTCAGTATTCTGGCCTAGAAAATTCCACGGACTGTATAGTTCATGCGGTCGCAGAGTCAGACATGACTGAGTGACTTTTGCTTTCACTTTCATGGAATTTAGAAAGATGGTAATGATGACCCAATATGCAAGACAGCAAAAGAGACACAGATGTAAAAAACACACTTTTGGACTCTGTGGGAGAAGGCGAGGGTGGGATGATTTGAGAGAATAGCATTCAAGCATGTATATTACCATATGTGAAATAGATGACCAGTCCAAGTTTGATGCATGAAACAGGGCACTGAAAGCTGGTGCACTTGGACAACCCAGAGGGATGGGATGGGGAGGGAGGAGAGAGGGGGGTTCGGGAAGGGAGGACACATGTATACCCATGGCTGATTCGTGTCAATGTACGGCAAAACCCACCACAATATTGTAAAGTAATTAGCCTCCAATTAAAAAAAAATAAAAAGGAGGGAAAAATGTACACTGAGGTTGTTAATATCTATGATAAGAATAAAACTTTTAGTCATAAAATTATGAATAAAAAGAAATTCCTGCTACTTTTGTGGTCACATCTCAAAATGCAAAAGTTTCAGATAAAATTATGTGATAAGTGCTTAGTTAAAACAGAAAAATCATTAAAGGCATAAGATATTTTGAGAGAGAGGGACTGCATTAATATAACTTTTATTACAGTACATTAATTGTTCTATTTTTATTAGTTACTATTAGGTCTTACTGTGCCTAATTTGTAAATTAAATTTTAACATAGGTATGTATGAATAGGGGAAAAAAACAATATTTGAAGGGTTTGGAACTACCAACAATTTCAGGCATTCACTGGGGGTCTTACAGTGTATCTACCACAGATAAGTGGGGACTACTATATGATCTACATTGGTTTTAATGGCTACCTGTTGAGATGATGTGAGGTGAAGAACAGCAAAACTTAATTTTAAGAGTTAAATTATCTGGAGGGAGAAGGGAGGGAAAGAGATAGGGAAGGATAGGGACAGAGACAGGAAGGGAGAGATAGAGACATATCCTTAAAAAGGGTTGTGGGGGCATTTTTAAGAGATAAAACATTTTGGAGTAAATAATATCGTTTTAAGGTGAACAAAGAAAGAACTGCATTTTTAAAAGTCCAGTACTGAATGTCATTGTGGTTTAGTATATGTTTGCGCTGTGCTTAGTTGCTCAGCCTTGTTCAAATCTTTATGAGTAAAATATGTGTTAACTTAATCATAAATATGTGATTCAATTATATATGAATGAGTCAGTTATGTGTGTGTGCACATGCTCAAGTCACTAAGTCATGTCCGACTCTTTGTGACTCCATGGACTATACAGCCCACCAGACTCCTCTGTCCATGGAATTTCCCAAGCAAAAACACTGAAGTGGGTAGCCATTTCTTTCTCAAGGGAATCTTCCTGACTCAGGGACTGAACTTGCACTGGCAGGTGGATTCTTTACTGCTGAGCCACCAGGGTTAAAAATTGGGTATGGATTAGAGAACCTGCAGGAAGATATTAATTTTTCATGCTTCATCATAAAATTCCTTATATTATGGATAAGGTTGAAAAAATGTTTTGTTTATTATAAAATAGAAAATAAATAAAATACATCTAAAACATGAAAACAGACTTAGGGTACTTTTTTATAAAATCATTTAATAAGGAATCTAATAAGTAAAAGCCTCTAGTTTTCACATCTTTAGGAATAGTATCTGCTCTTCAGACCTCCAACAATCATAATAATTTACATCCACTTCATGCTTACTTACACGGCAGTTGGAGTACTTACAGCTTTGAATACTTTAAATTTCACATCTTAGATCTATCATGAGAATTAAACAAATCAGTGTACACAAGAGTACTTTGAGAAACTCAAGAGTCATAGAGAAACAAGTGACTTTATTACTACAATATTATTTCCATTCTTGATAAAATAAGGTATTTCATACCATGTTGCTTTCCTAATTAGAAGTCATATGCCTACCTAAAACCTTATATGGACTTTTAGTAATTCTTATATCCTTACAATAACAGTCTCAATTCAACTATCAATCTGCCTTATGACATGCATGCTGTGGTAATATTTTGGTAGCTTTTTTTAAAAAAAGAAAAAGAAAACACTGACATTAAGAACCTTGGAGTGTGTGTTTGTGTATTTATTATATATCTCATTTCATTTCTGTACATCATCAATTTAATAAATAAACTCCCTAACCTGTGCAGTGGGCTTGTATATATGCTTAAGCATGGAGAACAATGCAGAAATGCATGTAGCAAAGACCTCAAACTCATGTCCACTGAGTCAGTGATGTTATCTAACCATCTCATCCTCAACTGCCCTCTTCTCCTACTGCCCTCAATCTTTCCCATCATCGGGGTCTCTTCCAATAAGTTGGCCCTTCACATCTGGTAGCCAAAGCACTAGAGCTTCAGGTTCAGCATCAATCCTTCCAATTAATATTCAGGGTTGATTTCCTTTAAGATTGACTGGTTTGATCTCCTTGCTGGCCAAGGGACTCTCAAGAGATTTTGCCAATACCACAGTACAAAAGTGTCAATTCTTCTATGCTCAGCCTTTTTTATGGTCCAATTCTCACATCCATACATGACTACTGGAAAAACCACAGCTTTGACTAGATGGACCTTTGTTGACAAAGTAATGTCTCTGCTTTTAAATCACTGCCTAGGTTTGTCATAGCTTTCCTTCCAAGGAGCAAGCATCTTTCAATCTCATCGTTGCAGTCAGAGTCCTCAGTGATTTTGGATCCCAAGAAAATGAAATCTGCCATTGTTTTCACTTTTCCCCATCTATTTGCTATGAGGTGATGTGACCAGATGCCATGATCTTGGTTTTTTTAATATTGAGCTTTAAGCAAGATTTTTCACTCTCCTCTTTCACCTTCAAGAGGCTCTTTAGTTCCTCTTTGCTTTCTGCCATTAAAGTGGTATCATCTGGATATCTGAAGTTGTTGATATTTCTCCCAGCAATCTTGATTGCAGCTTTTGAGTCATCCAGCCCAGCATTTCGCAAGATATATTCAGCATATAAGTTAAATAAGCAGGTAACAGTATATAACCTTGACATACTTCTTTCCCAGTTTGAAACCCGTCCATTGTTCCATGTCTGGTTCTAACTGTTGCTTCTTGACCTGCATACAGATTTCTCAAGAAGCAGATAAGGTGGTCTGGCATTCCCATCTCTTTAAGAATTTTCCACATTTTGTTGTGATCCACATAGTAAAAGGCTTTAGTGTAGTCAGTGAAGCAGAAGTAGATGTTTTTCTGGAATTCTCTTGCTTTCTCTATGATCCAATGGATGTCAGCAATTTGACACCACTGCATACAGATCAGAATGGGTGAAATTTTAAAAGACTGACATTACTAACTGTTGGTGAGTTTGTGGAGAATGTAAAACTCATCCATTGCTGGTGTGGAGGCAAAACTGTTAATCGACTTTGGGAAAATTGTATGGCAATACTTTGTAAAGTTAAATATATTTGTATACTAAGACCCAGTGATTCTACTCCTCAATGTTTACTCAAGAGAAATATAGGCCTTTGCAAAAATGTGTACTGGAGTGCTCACAGAAACGTCATTCAAAACAGTCTCAAAATGGAAGCAAAAACTGGTGCAAAAACTGGTTCAAAAACTGGTAAATGAATAAACAGATTATGGTATATGGTACATCATACCATGGAAAGTAATTTATCAACAGAAAGGAATAATACAATTGATATATGCAATAACATAGAGAAATCTCAAATGCCTTATGCTAAAGTAAGAGAAGTACAATGAAAAAGATTTCATTTGTATAAAATGTTATCAAAGGCAGACCTATTATGTAAGAAAGTATTCTTAATAGTTGCCTGAGTCCCAGGATAGAATAGGAGACTGAATGCAAGGGAACATGAGGAAATTTTTTAGGATTATAGAACTGTTCTGTATCTTGACTATGTACATGTAATTGTATACTATTACCAAAATCTTTCAAAATTTACACTTAAAATTGGTGAACTTTATTGCATATTACTGTATATAAAACAATGCATTAGTAAACAACAAGCAGGAAAAAGCTGATAGGCAAGTATCATTGGACATTAGGAAAAAATGCTAATCAAAACCATAATGAGACCTCACTAAACTCCACCAGAATGACTAAAAGAAGAAAGGAAAAGGACTGACAACTGCAAATGTTAGTGAAAATGCTGAACAATTAGATCTGTTATACAATTTTGGTGGCAGTGTAAAAGTCTATAGAACACTTTGGCAAAGGTATGCCAATTTTTCATAAAATTAAAAATACTCCTTCCTATGAACCAGCAATTACACTCCCTAAGTATTTATTAAAGAGTAATGAAAAAATATATCCACAGACCTGTTCATGGATGTTAATAGCAGCTTTATTTATAAAAGCCACAAATTAGAAACGGAAATTCAAGTATCCATCTGCAGGAGGATGGGTAAATTATTTGTGATAGATTCATATGATAGAACGTTGAAGTGAAGTGAAGTCGCTCAGTCGTGTCCGACTCCTTGCAACCCCATGGACTGTAGCCTACAAGGCTCCTCTGTCCTCAGTAATAAAAAGTATTGAAACACTGATAGATCAAATGGAGAGATCTCAAAATAAGTTTTCTTATGAAAGAAAAGAGCTATACACAAAAGACTACATGAAACTCTAGAACATGTACAACTAACTGTGGTAGAAAAATAATAATGAATCCCTCTGGGGTTGGAGTGGTAAAATATGGGGCGGCAATGATAATATTTTATAACTTGATAGGGGTTTGGGTTACACAGGTATATGAACTGGTAAATTCTCATGTAAGTATACTTAAGATTTTTAAATCTCACTATATACTACTTTCACCTCAAAATAAATAAAACTGTCAACAAATATTAAGTTCTAGCTTAAAAGTGATAGTTAAAATGCTGTATCATATAATGATGTGCATGTGTGCTAAGTCACTTCAGTCATGTCCGACTCTGCGACCCTATGGACTAAAGCCCATCAGGCTCCTCTGTTCAAGGGATTCTCCAGGCAAGAACACTGGAGTGGGTTGCCAAGCCCTCCCCAAAGGGATCTTATTGACCCAGGGATTGAATCCACATCTCTTACATCTCCCACACTGGCAGACAGAGTCTTTACCACTAGTGCCAGCTGGGAAGCCATACATATGTATATAAATGTAAGATTCAGTGTGGAGAATGATATGAATGATCTGAAGTCCTAAAATATGCCTCAAGAAAAACTCCAGGATAGAGGGTTTATGTGGGGATGTTACTAAGTTTTCAATATTCAATTTTACTGATTTTGTCTAGTTTGGCTTCCCAGGTAGTGCTAGTGGTAAAAAAAAACAAACAAAAAAACAAAAACAAAAACAAAAAACTGCCTTCCAATGCAGGAGAAATAAGAGACGTGGGTTCTATTCCTGGGTTGGGAAGATTCCCTGGAGGAGGAAATGGTAACCACTCCAGTGTTCTTGCCTGGAAATTCCCATGGACAGGGGAGCCTGGCAGGCTATAGTCCATCAGGTAACAAACAGTTAGACACCACAGAAGTGACTTAGCACAAACAGGCTGGAGAAAACACTTGTTAAAAATTGTAGAAAAAGAATAATAAAATACAAAAATAATGTTGTAATTAATGCAGAGAATCAATTAAAACTTTTTGAAAATGATAAAGTAGTTCAGAAAATTATGATAGAAAATAAACACGATATTGAAATTCATTGTATATGTTAAAGCTATAATAACTGAAACAGTGTGGAATAGGTTCAAATAATCAGAGTTCACTGGAAGAAAACAGAGCTGAAATAGTGCTTGGCTAAGTCCATACTTGAGAGGGAAAATAATAAAAAACCTCACTTCACTGCCTTGTTTGCATGGATTAAAGTGTAGGAATTTAAAATAAACATTAAACAAATCCTATTTACCAGTGGAGATATCCACAGTGTGTTGAACTGAGAATGGTGATTGCAGCCATGAAATTAAAAGATGCTTGCCCCTTAGAAGTAAAGCTATGACAAACCTAGAAAGCATATTAAAAAGTAGAGACATCACTTTGCTGACAAAGGTCTATCTAGTCAAAGCTATGGTTTTTCCAGAAATCATGTACGGATGTGAGAATTTGACCATAAAGAAGACAGAGTTCCCAAGAATTGATGCTTTCTTTCAAATTGTGGTGCTGGAGAACACTCTTGAGAATCCCTTGGACTGTAAGGAGATCAAACCAGTCAATCCTAAAGGAAAGCATTCATTGGAAGGACTGATGCTGAAGCTAAGCTCCAATAACTGAAACAGTGTGGCCACCTGATTTGAAGACACACTGGAAAAGACCCTGATGATGGGAAAGATTGGAGGCAGGAGAAGTGGTTGACAGAGGATGAGACAGTTGGATGGCATCATCAACTCTATGGACATGAGTTTGAGTAAGCTCTGGGAGTTGGTGATGGATAGGGAAGCATGACGTGCTGCAGTCCATGGGGTAACAAAGACTCAGACATGACTGAGCGACTGAACTGAACTGAACTGACAAAACTGGATGTGTTCTTACTGTTAGGAATCCACCACCAAACATATCCCGAGGCTGTCAAACACCCAGGGGATCCCTAAACCCTCATGACTTCACCTAGGAAGTTCAAGGATCTACAGTTTCCAGTTTGTCATGGGTTGAAGCTCATCAAAAATATTCTTTTGAGCATCACTTGAACTAGAAGGGCACTTTTAACAAATAGTTGAAATGAAAAACACCTCTGTAGGTGGGGAACTGCACACAGCATGGCCTCAAGGTGGACCTGTCCCCTTTCAACTCTCAAATGAACCTTTCTTTCTTACTACCACTGAGTCCTGTGGACTGCACTCAAGATTTATGCATTGACCATGAAAATGGTGATCAACTCCCTCCAACTTGCATCCTTCCCTCAGAAGATTGTCTTCATTACTTCTACATACTGTACACACTCAGAAGAATGATGACCCAGAGAGAAAAAGGTGGTTCAGATCTATCTTCATTTCAAAGGAATTACCCTTCTCTTTTTAAATCTGTACCTGTTCAACTTTTAGAAATGGAACCCAGAGTTCTGCTGTCCACTGCCAAGGACAGTCTAGTCATCTGTTGCAATCCGAAGCGGCCTGTCCACATGGCAGGTAATACCCAATTTCTGCTGTGTCAGAGATCTCCTTTATGTTCTTGCACACTGGCTTTTGGAACTCAAGTAAAGGCCCTTTCATTTCGGGTGAAATTCCTCTTGGTAGATTGGACCTAGGCTGGTTTTTGGAGGGAGATCAAGCCCTGAGCCTTTGGAGTGGGAGCATTGATTCCAAGACCCCAGACAACCAGAGAACTAACCCTAGGAAGTATCAAATAGTGAGAACTCACGTAAATGAAACCATTTAAATAGAAGACCTGGCATCACCCAACCACCAGTAGCACCCTGTGCAGGACATCTCATCTAAACAACAAAAATAAAACAAAAATACAAACCCAATCATCAGCAGATAGGATTACCACCTCACTCAGCTTTGCCCATAAGAAGAAGGACTCTGTGGGAGAGGGAGAGGGTGGGAAGATTTGGGAGAATGGCATTGAAACATGTAAAATATCATGTATGAAACGAGATGCCAGTTCAGGTTCGATGCACGATACTGGACGCTTGGGGCTAGTGCACTGGGATGACCCAGAGGGATGGTATGGGGAGGGAGGAGGGAGGAGGGTTCAGGATGGGGAACACATGTATACCTGTGGTGGATTCATTTTGATATTTGGCAAAACTAATACAATTATATAAAGTTTAAAAATTAAATAAAATTTAAAAAAAAAAAAAAAAAAAAAAAAAAAAAACCTCAGCACAAATCTCACCCTATATGAAGCTTCCACAAACCACTGGACCAACCTTAGGAGGAAGTGAAGTTGTTTAGTCGTGTCCGACTCTTTGTGACCCCATGAACTCTAGCCTATCAGGCTCCTCCGTTGATGGGATCTTCCAGGCAAGAATACTGGAGTGGGTTGTGATTTCCTTCTCCAGGGGATCTTCCCTACCCAGGGATTGAACCTGGGTCTCCCACACTGTGGGCAGACGCTTTATCCTCTAAGCCACCAGGGAATCTTAGGAGGGCAGAAAAAGAAAGGAAGAAAGAATTCAACCTTGAAGCCTGGGAAAAGGAGACCTCAAACACAATAAGTTAAAAAAAAATGATGAAAAGGCAGAGAAATACCATACAAATGAAGGAACAAATTAGAAACAGAGAAGTCAAAATAAATGAAGAGGAAATAGGCAAACTACCTAAAAAGAATTCAGAATAATGATAATAAAGATGATCAAAAACCTTGAAAACAAACTGAAGAAAATGTAAGACTCAATTAACAAACACCTAGAAGAATGAAAGAATAAGGATACAGAGACAAATAACACAAATTGCTGAAATTGAAAATAGTCTAGACGGAATTAGTAGCAGAATATATGAAGCAGAAGAACGAATCAGTGAGCTGGAAGATAAAATGGTGGAAATAACTTCTGAAGAGCAGAATAAAGTAAAAAGAAAGAAAAGACCTGAGGATAGTCACAGATACCTCTGGGACAAATATCAAATGCACCAACATTCGAATTATAGGGGTCCCAGAAGAAGAAGAGAAAAAGAAAGGGTATGAGAAGATTTTTGAAGAGATTATAGTTGAAAATTTCCCCAACATGGGAAAAGAGATAGTCAAGTCTAAGAGGCACAAAGATTCCCATAAAGGATAAACCCAAGGATAAACATGCCAAGACACACACTAACCAAAGTAACAAAGTCTAAACACAAAGAAAGAATATTAAAAGCAGCAAAGGAGAAGCAACAAGTAACATACAAGGAAAACCCCATACGCTTAACAACTGATCTTTCAGCAGAAACTCTGCAAGCCAGAAGGGAATGGCAGGATATATTTAAAGCACTGAAAAGGAAAAATCTACAACCAAGATTACAGTACCCAGCAAGGATCTCATTCAAAATTGATGGAGAAATAAAAAGCTTTTCAGACAAGCAAAAATTAAGTGAATTCAGTACCATCAAACCAGCTTTACAACAAATATTAAATGGACTTATATAGTCAAGAAAGACAAGAGAAGAAAAAAGATCTACAAAATCAACACCAAACAATTAAGAAAATGGCAATATGAACATGTAAATGGATTATATACTACAACCAAAAGACACAGACTGCCTGAATGGATACAAAAACAAGACCCATATATATACTGTCTACAAGAAACCCACTTCGGACCTAAAGACACATATAGACTGAAAGTGACAAAATGGAAAAATATATTCCATGCAAATGGGAAGCAAAAGAAAGCTGGAGTAGCAATCCTCATATCAGACAAAATAGACCTTAAAATAAAGAAGATTACAAGAGATAAGGAAGGACACTACATAATGATCAAGGGATCAATCCAAGAGGAGGACATAACAATGGTAAACATCTATGCACTCAACATAGGAGCACCTCAATACATAAGACAAACATTAACAGACATAAAAGGAGAAACTGACAGTAACACGATAATAGTAGGAGACTTTAACAGTAACACAATAATAGTAGGAGACTTTAACACTCCACTCATACCAATGGACAGATCATTAAAACAGAAAATTAAAAAGGAAACACAAGTCTTAAATTATACATTAGATGAGATGGATCTCATTGATATCTACAGGACATTCCATCCAAATGCAGAAGAATACACCTTCTTTTCAAGTGCAGATGGAACATTCTCCAGGACAGACCACATCTTGGGTCACAAATCAAACCTCAGCAAATTTAAGAAAACTGAAATCATATCAGGCATCTTCTCTGACCACAATGCTATGTGACTAGACATCAATTACAAGAAAAAAAATGTAAGAAACACAAACACATGGAGGTTAAATGACATGTTTCTAAATAACCAACAGGACTGAAGAAATAAAAAGGGAAATAAAAAATTTCTAGAAAGAAATGACAATGAAAACACAACAACTCAAAAGTTATGGGATGGAGCAAACGCAGTTCTAAGAGGGAAGTTTATAGCAATACAATCCTACCTCAAGAAGCAAGAAAAACCTTGAATAGACAACTTAACTTTACACTTAAAACAACTAGAAAAGGAAGAACAAAAAAAACACCAAAATTAGTAGAAAGAAAGAAATCTTAAAGATCTGAGAATAAATAAATGAAAGAAACAATAGCAAAGATTAAATAAAACTAAAAGCTGATTCATGGAGAAGATAAACAAAATTGGCAAGCCTTTAGTAAGACTCATCAAGAAAAAAAGAGAGAAGAATCAAATCAACAAAATTAGAAATGTAAAAGGAGAGGTTACAACAGACAATGCAGAAATACAAAGGATTATGAGACTATTATGAACTATATGGCAATAAAATGGATAATCTGGAAGAAATGGACAGATTCTTAGAAAAGTTCAATCTTCCAAGAATGAACCAGGAAGAAATAGAAATTATGAAAAACCAATTACAAGCACTGAAATGAAGATGTGGTCAAAAATCTCTGAAAAAAACAAAAGCCCAGGACAAAATGGCTTCACAGGAAAATTCTACTAAATATTTAGAGAAGAGCTAATGCCTATCCTTCTAAAACTCTGTCAAAAAATTGCAGAGGAAGTAAACTTCCAAACCCTTCCAAACAAGGCCACCATCACCCTGATACCAAAACCAGACAAAGACAACAAACAAAAAGAAAACTACAGGCCAATATCACTGATGAACATAGATGCAAAAAGCCTCAACAAAATTTTAGCAAACAGAATTCAACAACACATCAAAAAGCTCATACACCATGATTAAGTTGGGTTTATTCCAGGAATGCAAGGATTCGTCAACACACACAAAGGAATCAATGTGATTCATTATATTAACAAATTGAAAGATAAAACCAAGTGATCATCTCAATAGATGCAGAAAAAGCCATTGACAAAATTCAGCGCCATTTATAATTAAAACTCTTAAAAAAATGGGCATAGAAGGAAACCACCTCAACACAGTAAAGGCCATTAATGATAAGCCAGTATCAAACATTATTTTCAATGGTGAAAAACTGAAAGCATTTGCCCTAAGATCAGGAACAAGACAAGGATATCCACTTTCACACTATTATTCAACATCATTCTGGAAATCCTAGCTATAGCAGCAATCAGAGAAGAAAAAGAAATAAAAGGAATCCAGACGGGTAAAGCTCTCACTGTTTGCAGATGACATGATACTGTACATCAGTTAAGTTCAGTCCAGTCTCTCAGTAGTGTCTGACTCTTGGTGACCCCATGAATTGCAGCACACCAGGCCTCCCTGTCCATCACCAATTCCCAGAGTTTACCCAAACTCATGTCTATCAAGTTGGTGATGCCATCCAGCCATCTCATCCTCTGTCATCCCCTTCTCCTCCTGCCCTCAATCCCCCCCAACATCAGGGTCTTTTCCAATGAGTCAACTCTTCACACTAAGTGGTCAAAGTATTGGAGTTTCAGCTTCAGCATCGGTCCTTCCAATGAACACCCAGGACTGATCTCCTTTAGGATGGACTGGTTGGATCTCCTTGCAGTCCAAGGGACTCTCAGGAGTCTTCTCCAACACCACAGTTCAAAAGCATCAATTCTTTGGCACTCAGCTTTTTTTACAGTCCAACTCTCACATCCATGCCTGACCACTGGAAAAACCATAGCCTTAACTAGACAGACCTTTGTTGGCAAAGTAATGTCTCTGCTTTTTAATATGTCATCCAGGTTGATCATAACTTTATTTCCAAGGAGTAAGCATCTTTTAATTTCATGGCTGCAGTCACCATCTGCAGTGATTTTGGAACCCCAAAAAATAAAGTCTGACACTGTTTCCACTGTTTCCCTATCTATTTCCCATGAAGTGATGGGACCAGATGCCATCATCTTCGTTTTCTGAATGTTGAGCTTTAAGCCAACTTTTTCACTCTCCTCTTTCACTTTCATCAAGAGGCTTTTTAGTTTCTCTTCACTTTCTACCATAAGGGTGGTGTCATCTGCATATCTGAGGTTATTGATATTTCTCCCAGCAATCTTGATTCCAGCTTGTGCTTCTTCCAGCCCAGCTTTTCTCACGATGTACTCTGCATATAAGTAAAATATGTAGGGTGACAATATACAGCCTTGACGTACTCTTTTTCCTATTTGGAACCAGTCTGTTTTTCCATGTCCAGTTCTAACTGTTGCTTCCTGACCTGCATACAGGTTTCTCAAGAGGCAGGTCAGGTGGTCTGGTTATACAGTGGAAGTGAGAAATAGATTTAAGGGACTAGATCTGATAGAGTGCCTGATGAATGATGGACGGAGGTTCGTGACATTCTACAGCAGACAGGGATCAAGACCATTCCCATGGAAAAGAAATGCAAAAAAGCAAAGTGGCTGTTTTGGGAGGCCTTACAAATAGCTGTGAAAAGAAGAGAAGCAAAAAGCAAAGGAGAAAAGGAAAGATATTCCCATTTGAATGCAGAGTTCCAAAGAACAGCAAGGAGAGATAAGAAAGCCTTCCTTAGCGATCAATGTAAAGAAATAGAAGAAAACAACAGAATGGTAAAGACTAGAGCTCTTTTCAAGAAAATTAGAGATACCAAGGGAACATTTCATGCAAACATGGGCTCAGTAGAGGATGGAAATTATATGGACCTAACAGAATACGTGAACCGTGAACTTTCTGATGTTCAAGCTGGTTTTAGAAAAGGCAGAGGAACCAGAGATCAAATTGCCAACATCCTCTGGATCGTGGAAAAAGCAAGAGAGTTCCAGAAAAACATCTATTTCTGCTTCGTTGACTATGCCAAAGCCTTTGACTGTGTGGATACTGTACATAGAAAACCCTAAAGATATCAGAAAATTACTAGAGATAATCAGTGAATTTAGCAAAGTTGCAGGATACAAAATCAATATACAGAAATCACTGTGTTTCTATATAATAAGAATGAAAAATCAGAAAGAGCAATTAAGGAATCAATCCCATTCACCATTGCAACAAAAAGAATTAAATATCTAGGAATAAACATACCTAAGGAGACAAAAGAACTGTACAGAGAAAATTATAAGACACTAATGAAAGAAATCAAAGATGACATACATGGATGGAGAGATGTTCCATGTTCCTGGGTAGGAAGAATCAGTATTGTGAAAATAAATATACTACCAAATGCAATCTACAGATTCAGTGTGATCCCTATCAAATTACTAATGCCATTTTTCACAGAACTAGAACAAAAAATTTCACAATTCATATGGAAACACAAAAGGCCCCAAAAAGCCAGAGCAGTCTTGAGAAAGAAGAATGGAGTTGGAGGAATCAACCTTCCTGACTTCAGATTATACCATAAAGCTACAGTGATCAAGACAGTATGGTACTGGCACAAAAACAGAAATATAGACCAATGGAACAAGATAGGAAGCCCAGAAATAAACCCATGCATCTATGGGTATCTTATTTTTGACAAAGGAGGCAAGAATATATATACAATGGGGCAAAGACAGCCTATTCAATAAATGGTGCTGGGAAAACTGGACAGCTACATATAAAAGAATGAAATTAGAACACTTCCTAACACCATATGCAAAGATAAACTCAAAATGGATTAAGGACCTAAATGTAAGACCAGAAACTATAAAACTCTTAGAGGAAAACAAAGGCATAACACTCTATGTCATAGATCAAAGCAAGATGCTCTAGGAGCCACCTCCTAGAGTAATGGAAATAAAAACAAAAGTAAACAAGTGGGACCTGATTAAACTGAAAA
Source organism: Bos grunniens (assembly GCF_055505025.1). Lineage (NCBI taxonomy): Eukaryota > Metazoa > Chordata > Mammalia > Artiodactyla > Bovidae > Bos > Bos grunniens. The sequence continues at coordinate 115,510,991 of NC_141194.1, read as the reverse complement.
GCTTTTTCACAGCAAAGGAAACTATAAGCAAGGTGAGAAGACAATCCTCAGAATGGGAGAAAATAATAGCAAATGAAACAACTGACAGAAGATTAATTTCCAAAATATACAAGCAGCTCATACAACTCAATACCAGAAAAAGAAACAACACAATCAAAAAGTGGGAAAAAGACCAATACAGACATTTCTCCAAAGAAGACACACAGATGGCTAACAAACACTTGAAAAGATGCTCAACATTGCTCATTATTAGAGAGATGCAAATCAAAACAACAATGAGATATCACCTCACATTGGTCAGAATGGCCATCATACAAAAGTCTACCAACTATAAATGCTGGAGAGGGTGTGGAGAAAAGGGAACACTCTTGCACTGTTGCTGGGAATATAAATTGATACAGCCACTATTGAAGACAATATGGATTTTCCTTAAAAAAATAAGACTAAAACCACCATATGACCCAGCAATCCCACTCCTAGGCATATACCCTAAGGAAACCAAAATTGAAAAGGACAAATGTATCCCATTGTTCATTGCAGCACTATTTACAGTAGCTAGAACATAGAAGCAACCCAGCTGTCGACTGACAGATGAATGAATAAAGAATATACACAATAGAATATTACTCAGCCATAAAATGAACACATCTGAGTCAGTTCTGATGAGGTGGATGAACCTAGAACCTATTATACAAAGTGAAGTGAGTCAGAAAGAGAAAGTTAAATATCGTATTGCAACACATATATATGGAATCTATATAATGGTACTGAAGAATTTATTTTCAGGGAAGCAATGGAGAAATAGACATAGAAAATAGACTTATGGACTTGGGGAGAGGGGAGGAGAGGGTGAGATGTATGGAAAGAGTAACATGGAAACTTACATTACCATATCTAAAATAGAGAGCCAACGGGAATTTGCTGTATGGCTCAGGAAACTCAAACAGGGGCTCTGTATCAATCTAGAGGGGTGGTATGGTGGGGGATATGTGAGGCAGGTTCAAAGGTGAGGGGATATATGTATACCTATGGTTGACTCACCCCACTCCAGTACTCTTGCCTGGAAAATCCCATGGACAGAGGAGCCTGGTAGGCTGCAGTCCATGCTAAGGGTCGGACACGACTGAGCGACTTCACTTTCACTTTTCACTTTCCTGCATTGGAGAAGGAAATGGCAACCCACTCCAGTGTTCTTGCCTGGAGAATCCCAGGAACAGGGGAGCCTGGTGGGCTGCCGTCTATGGGGTCGCACAGAGTCGGACACGACTGAAGTGACTTAGCAGCAGCAGCATGGCTGACTCATGTTGAGGCTTGACAGAAAACAACAAAATTCTGTAAAGCAATTATCCTTCAATAAAAAAATAAATTTAAAAAATAAATGGAACTCATAAGTCATACTGAAGATTTCTGAGAGTCAAGTGCTTCAAGGGTAAGAACATGACTAGCATGCAGTTAAGGACACTTTGAACTCCACTCTCAAACTGAACCCTATACTAATAATAAAACACCAACATTCCTGGAGACTCTTACTCACCCACACAGTAACTGCTTGCACATTGTCAAAGTGAACAGTACCTGCCTGGAAAGCAGGACACTGCACACAGGAAGTCTTTAATGTGTTAGCACAGCACAGTCCATTCTATATGCTTTCAAGTAGGTTTCATGTCTCTTGTTTCCACATCCTGAAGGCTCCATGCAAAAATATCCAGAATCTGAGCTAATATTCACCCACTTTTTGTAACTTGCATTCTCCCCCACTCAGTGGATATCCCATACACACCCCTCTATGCTAACATGAGATATATGAGGGGGCAGAGTGAAAAGTATCTCATATTTCTCTCTTCTCCTCATAGGTATCGTCTTACCCTCTGTAAACTGGGTGTTCACATTGTGAAGAGAGGACCGCTGACATCTTCCCAAGAATGCTAGAGGCACAGATGACACTGTGACATCATTATGACATCAAGGTAGGCAGTTCAGGGCCACCCACAACCCCATCCACGTCACTGGTGCAGAGGCCACCACAAACAATGTTATTGTGAGCCTTACTCTACATAGGCAGGCCATTAACAAGGAGTCTAAGTGAACAGCTCCTGACTGGGAAGGACACTGCACACAGCAAGTTTCCAAGGGGAAGGACACACCCTGTGTCCCTCTCAGTATCTCATGAAGCTTTGAGTACTCTACCCTCCACATCCCTATGGCTGTACACAATATTTTCTATACTCCTAAAATAATGTTATCTCACTGCCCTTCAATTTTCATCCTGTTCTCTTTGGGAACTTCCTCACAAGTTCTGTGTACACTTGGCGAACGTTGAGATCCCAGAAATAATAAGCATGTTCTGGTTCTATGCTAAACTATTGAGAACTATCCTTTCCTTTCCAGGTTATCAAATTTCAATATTTCACAGTGGACCACGGAAATCACAATCACATGGCAGATACCTATGTGGCTACTACAGTCGTGCTGAATTTATGGAAGACAGCTCAGAGTCACTAGCATCCCCATACCCAGGACTGATTCAGAGGCCACCACAAGTCATAATCCTGTTGCACATTACACAACCCAGAAAGGTGCTATGTACATCTAGTTTACATGAACAATGTCAATCTGGGCAAGGCACTTTACACACCATGGCCTCATGGTAGAAAACCTCCTTAGGCACCACATTCTACATTACAGTGAAATTTCTTTCCCTACTAGCACCATACCTTGATTACTGCACCCAAGATTTAGCTATGGACCTAGATATAGTTGATGCAGTATGCTCAAACATGGATCACACACCACTCTCAGGATCTCTTCACCTGTTCTCCTTGTATTTGCACCAGGATGAGGTACCATGGTAAAAGCTTACTCCCTTTACTTCGTTTCTTAATAGGAACTGCACTTCCATTGTCTAAGCTGTAGGTGCTGATGCTTTCAGGAATATTCAAGGACTGGAAGCATCCACAAAATGCCTAGAATGCAGGAGGTTCGCTGGGCCTTCAAGACACCATGGAAAGAATCCCAAAGACACATGCAGCTCCAGCACTAGAGCTACTCCAAGGTCAACCACAAATCTCGTTCATTGTGAGCTTTATTTTATCCAGGCAGATACTGATTACATGAGGTCTACATGATCAGGACCACTCTAAGCAGGATAATGTACACAGCAGAGCTATCATCAACTGATCAAGCCAAGACTCTGGGCTGTCATAGAAGAAACTATGATCTCTCACTCCATTGCATTTTACAAGCTGCACTCAAGATATAACCAGATCCCTAGAGGATATCAAGCCACTGATTGTAATCTGAATCTTTCCTTCATGAGATATCCACAGTCCACTTCTCTATGCCTTCTTGAGATGTACAAAAACCAAGACAGTGAGTGAGAGAGAGAGAGAATCTCTAGTATTTCTATCTTCTCTTAGGAATCATCTTGCTTTCTGAAAAATCTTTTTGTGTGTGTGTGTTCACATTGTGAGGACAGAAAAATGAAATCATCCTGTGGATGCCTGAGCCACATATTACTCCATGGGTTGTTATGATATAAAGGCAGGAAGCTCAGTGAAACCTGCGATCCATCCACATCACTAGCCCAGAAAACACCACAAACGATGTTCTTGTGAGCCTTACTCTACCCAGCTGCAGCACAGTACACCGATTCTACATGAACTGCACCTGTCTGGGCAGGGCACTGCACACAGCTGGACTTCCAGGTGGAGGACTGCCCTCTCACCCTCACACCCACACATACCTTTGCTCATCATATCCTGATGCTACAACAAAGATTTACCAATTTCCTTTTAAAACATGGACACACTGTCATCCCACTCGCATCTCTTCTCCTTGAAAATCTCTTCAGCTGGTTTACAGGTATCTGGAGAAATATGTGAACATGGGGCAAATGATCAACAAGTAAGGTGAATGTGATTCCAGTAGCATTTACGTTTCCATTCTCTACATTATATGTGGTCACATTTTCAGATCTGGACTACTGAGATCATAATTGAGGTTTGTTTGACAACTCTGTGGCTTCCAGGGGCTCCCTGATATCTTGGAATAATATCACCTGGAGCCCCACACCCATCCATCATCCAAGGCAATCAGTCATGATGATGCAGTTGCATATTATTCTACCCAGGAATGCTCTATTTACACTTCTTTAAGTTATGACTACACCCAAAATTTAGCTACGGACCTAGAAAAGTTGACCCATAGCCCAACAACATGTTTTTCATCTCTCTCAGGGTCTCATCACTTGTTCTGTGTGTATCTGCACAAGGATGAGGAACCATAGGTAAAAGCTTCCTCCTTTTAGTTCTTTTACTCATAGGATGTGTGTTTCCAGTTTCTAACTTGTAGGTGCTCATGCCATTGGGAATATTTCAGTATTCAAAGACTCCTCAAAATGCAGGGATCTATGTGTCTCCCCGAAACTTCATGACATCATGGTAAGCACACGAGGGAAACATCAGCTCCACCACTAGAACTCTCTTAAGGTGAACCACCGTTGATGTTTCTTGTGAACCTTACTCTACCCAGACAGTATTCACACCAACTTTAGGTGATCAGTACTTGTCCGGGAAGGGCACTGCACACAGGGTGGATTCAGGTAGGAGGACCAACCCTGTACTTCACACACTTCCAAATGTCATGTTCACCTCTTTTCCTACCACATCCTATTGAATGATGTCAAGAATTTCCCTAAACTGAGACACATGCATTCACTGCCCACACAACACATCCATTACTCAATGGAGTCCTGATCTTCTGCTCTATGTCTTACTGGAATTATGAGGAGCAACACTGGAGGACAAGATAAGTGGAGTTCTCTTACTCTACTGGAAAGACTGTTTATTTTCTCTAATGTAGGTGTTCACACTGTGAGCACTGCTAAGTTGCTTCAGTCGTGTCTGACTCTGTGCAACCCCATAGACAGCAGCCCACCAGGCTCTGCTGTCCTTGGGATTCTCCAGGCAAGAGTACTGGAGTGGGCTTCCATTGCCTTCTCTGGAAACATGCACTAGTGACATGGAACAGAAATGACCAGCTACTGCCTATAGGGCACTCTACCCAGAAGGGCTCCCAGTGGAGGATCTACTCAAGCCCCGACTCTGAGAAGCAGCTATGACCTCTCTCCCCATCATGCCCATGACTGTGCTCAGCATATATCCGGCCCCTGAAGATAACACCCAAGTGACCAAATAGCATCCCTTCCCGAGGGATGTCCACTCTATGCAACTCTATGCTTGTTTGAGATATATGAGGATGCAGAGTGCAAAAAGAATCTTGAATTTGTCTCTTCTCCTCATAGATATACATATCATATAACTGTTTCTCTTCACATTGTCAGGAGAGGACCACTGAAATGTTCCCAAGGATGCTAGAGTCACAGACTACAGGATCATTATGACATCAAGGTATCCAGCTCAAGGACATCTGCAAGCCCATCCATAACACTCTGTGTTCCAGAGGCCATCACAAATGAATATACTGTGAGCCTTACTCTGCCCAGGCAGGTGCTTTTACAGGGAGTCCTCTTCAAGAGCACCTGACTGCACAGGGAATGGCACACAGTGTGGCCTCGAGTTGGAGGACATGCTGAGTGTACTACCCACGCTCTTTTTCAATTTTCTTCTGTCTCCCCACCATATCTAGATCACAGCAGTGAAGATTTAGCTCCAGATGTTGAAAAAGTTGTCCCTCTTCCCTCAAATTTGTATCCCACTTCTTTGAGGAACTTGTCACCTTTTATGTGTATCTGAACAGATATGAGGGATATTGGAAGAAGTTCACTCTCTTTCAGTTCTTTCATTTTTCTAACCTGCAGGTGAAATGATATTAGAAATATTCAAGCACTGGAAGCATCCTCAAAATGCCTAGAATCCACATGGCTCCCTGGACCCTCATGACATTATGGCAAGTAGCCAAGGACATATGCAGCTCCAGCACTAGAACTGCTCCAAAGTCAGCCACAAATCATGTACTTTGTGGGCCTTATTTTACCGAGACAGATATGATTACATAAGGTATACTTGGACAGTACCTGTCTAGGCGGGGCATTTCATACAGCAAGGCTCTCACCAATTATCAACCCAAGAGCCTGGGCTGTCTTAGAAGCACCTATGATTTCTCTTCATCACATCCTGATGGGTGCATGGAAGATACATCCCAAGCCCCAGATAATATCCACCCACTGGTTGTAACCTGAATCTCTCCTTCACTAGATATCCACCATCCACTTCACTATGCCTTCTTGAGATGTATGAAACCAGAGATAGAAAGAGAGAGAGAAAATCTCTAGTATTTCTCACTTCTCCTCTTAGGAGTCATCTTGCCTTCTGAAAAACCATTGTGTTTACATTGTGTGGATAGGACCAGTGAAATCATCCTGAGGATGCTTGAGTCATAGATGACTTTCCAAGTCATTATGATATACGGGCAGACAGCTCAATGGAACCTGCAGATCCATTCACATGATTGGTCCAGAAGATACCACAAAATATGTTCTTGTGAGCCTTATTCTACCCAGCTAGGACAGTTTACATCGATTCTACATGAACTGCACCTATCTGGGCAGGGCACTGCACTACAGCAGTGTTTTCAGGTGGAAATTGCCCTACCACCCTCACACCAACACACACCTTTGTTTATCATATCCTGATGCTAGAACAAAGATTTACCGATTTCCCTTTCAACATGGACAGACTGTTGTCCAATTTGCATCTCTTGTCTGTGAGAATCTCTTCAGTTAGTCTTCAGGTATTTGAAGAAATGTGTGAGCATAAGGGAAATGATCAGCAAGCAAGATGAATGTGTTTCTATTAGCATTTATCGTTCTATTCTCCACTTTACGCTTGGGCGCATTTTCATAACTAGACTGCTGAGACCATAATCAACATATGTTCAACATCTCTGTGGCTTCCAAGGCCTTCCTGACATCTTGGAGGAATATGACCTGGAGTCCCACATCCATCCCTGGTCCAAAGGCCAACAATGATGAACCAGTTGCACAGAACTCTATCTAGAAAAGCTCTGTTTACCTCTCTAGGTGGGTCACAGCACACAGTATGGCCTCAATGTGGAGGCCCTGCTTGTCCCCTAACACTTTAAAATGACACATTCTGCACTATTCCTACCACATCCTAGGATCTCACCCAAGATTTATGCATAGAACTTGAAAATGGTGACCCACTGCCCTCCAATTTGCATCCCTCCCTCACTAGACTGTCCTCACTATTTCTATGTACTGTAGATACTCAGAAGGATGAGGAAACAGAGAAAAATAGGTGTTCCATATCTCTCCTCATTTCAAAGGAATTAAACTTCTGTTTTCTAATAGTTCCTCTTCAACTTTTAGAAATGGAACACCTATAAGTTATACTGAACATTTCAGAGACTCGGCTTTTAAGGATATTTTTAAGGATGGTCATAACTTTCTGGATTGAGCTAAGGACACTTGGAGCACCACACTCAAATTGCACCCAACACAAATAACACCACACTAATGTACCTGGAAAGTCGTACTCACCCAGATATACACTATTCACATATTGCCAAAATGAATCATACCTCTCTGGATAGTGCAATACATGCAAGAAATCTTTAATGTGTAGGTACAACCCAGTCCCCATTATCCTCTTCCTAGTCCTCATCTTACCCAGTCCCCATCTCTCTTGCCTGCACATCCTGATGGCTCCATTCAAGATATATCCAGACACTCATGGAATATCCACCCATGTTATGAATCCCTTCTCCATCTCAGGGGCTGTCCCCTTCACTCCCTTTTATAGTTACTTCAGATGTACGAGGACCAGTGAAAGAAAAGCATCTTGTTATTTCTTCTTCTTCTCATTCATATCATCTTATCCTCTGTAAACTCTTGGCGCTCACATTATGAGGAGAGGACCACTGAAATCTGCCCGAGGATGCTAGAGGCACAGATGACTCTATGGTCATTATGACATCAAGGCAGATGCTCAAGGACACCTGCAACTCCACACACATCACTGGTCCAGAGGCCACCACAAATGATGTTCTTATGAGCCTTACTCTGACCAGGAAAGTGCGTTCACAGGGAGTCTACGTCAGCAGCACCTGGCTGGGCAGGGCACATCGAACAGTGTGGCCTCAAGGTGGACGTCATGATTAGAGTACTTCCCACACTCCTCTTCAATTTTCTTCTCTCTTCCCACCATACCTTGATCACTGCATACAAGATGCTACAGATGTTGGAAAAAAAATTTCCCACTACCCTAAAACCTGCATCTCACCTCTTTGAGGATCTTGTCACCTTCTATTTGTATCTGCAAAGAGGTGAGGGACATTGAAAGAAGATAACTGTCTTGCAGTTTTTTCTCTCTACTAACCTATAGGTGCAGGTGCAGATGATATTAGAAATATCAAAGCACTGGAAGAATCCTAAAAATGCCTAGAATCCACATGGCTTCCTGGATCCTCATGATATCATGGCAAGTAGCCAAGGACATAGGCAGCTCCAACACTAGAACTGCTCCGAGGTCAACCACAAATCATTTTCCTTGTGAGCTTTGCTCTACTCAGACATATACTAATTACATGAGGTATACTTGGTCAGTACCTGTCTGGGTAGGGCATTTTCACACAACAGTGCTCTCACTGATTGATCAACCCAAGACCCTGGGCTGTCCTAAAAGCACCTATGATCTCTGCATTGCATCCTGATGGCTGCACAGAAGATATATGCAGATGCCTAGAGAATATCCACCTGAATCAGACTTTAATCTGAATCTCTCCTTCACTAGATATACACCATCTACTTCACTATGTCTTTTTGAGATGTATGAAAACCAAGAAAGAGAGAGAGAAAACCTCTAGTATTTCTCTCTTCTCAAGAATCATCTTGCCTTCTGAAAAATCTTTGTGTTCACATTAAGCATATGCTATGCTATGCTAAGTCACTTCAGTCGTGTCCGACTCTGTGCAACCCCATAGATGGCAGCCCAACAGGCTCCCCCGTCCCTGGGATTCTCCAGGCAAGAACACTGGAGTGGGTTGCCATTTCCTTCTCCAAAGCATGAAAGTGAAAAGTGAAAGTGAAGTCGCTCAGTCGTGTCCGACCCTCAGCCACCCCATGGACTGCAGCCCCCCAGGCTCCTCCAACCATGGGATTTTCCAGGCAAGAGTACTGGAGTGGGGTGCCATTGCCTTCTCCACATTAAGCATATAGGACCAAAGAAACCATCCTGAGGATGCCTGAGCCACAGATGACTCCCTGGGTCATTCTGATGTAAAGGCAGGCAGCTCATGGAAACCTGCAAAGCCATTCACATCACTGGTCCAGAAGACACCACAAATGATGTTCTTGTGAGCCTTGCTCTACCCAACTGTGGCACAGTACACTGGTTCTACATGAACTGCACCTGTCTGGGCAGGGCACTGAACATAGCAGGGTTTGCAGGTGGAGGACTGCCCATTGACCCTCACACCCACACATACCTTTACTCATCATATCCTGATATTTCAATTTCCAAGATAGTTCAAAATATATTTCTAAATATTTCAAAGATATTTCAATTTCCCTTTAAAACTTGGATACACTGTCATCCAATTTACATCTCTTCTCGTTTATAGTCTCTTCTGCTGGAGAATCTCTTCAGCTGGTCTATAGGTATCTGAAAAAATGTGTGAGCATAAGCGAAATGATCAGCAAGCAAGATGAATGTGATTCAATTAGCATTTATCTTTCTGTTGTCTACACATGGGAACATTTTCAAATATAGCCTACTGAGATCATAATCAATATATGTTAGACATCTCTATGGCTTCCAAGGCCTTCCTGACATCTTGGAGGAATATCATCTGGAGCCTCACACCCACCCCTGTACAAAGGCCACCAATAATGATGAACCAGTTGCACTACTCTACCCAGGAAGGCTCTGTTTACTGGTAGATGAAGTCAACAGCACTTCTCTAGGCGGAGCACTACATAATGTGTTTCCTTTTTCTCGAGGCCCTGTTTGTCCCCTTCACACTTTCAAATGAAACATTCCTGATTAGTCCTACCACTTCCTTGGACGTCAATCAAGATTTATGCATAGAACGTGAGAATGGTGACCCACTGCCCTCCAAATTGCATCCCTTGCTCACTAGACAGTCCTCACTATTTCTGCTTACTGTACACACTCAGATGGATGAGGACCCAGAGAGAAATAGGTGTTCCAGATCTCTCTTCATTTCAAAGGAATTAACCTTATCTTTTCTAACAGTTCCTGTTCAAGTTTTAGAAATAGAACCCCTAAGTCATACTGAAGATTTCAGAAACTCAGCTGTTTTTAAGCATACTCATAACTTTCTGGAGTGAACTAAGGACAATTAAAGCTCTACAATAAAACTGGACCTGACACAAATAACACCACTAAAACATTCTTGGAGAGTCTTGCTCATGCAGACAAGCACTGTTCATACATTGTCAAAGTGTATGTGTAGGGCAGTACATACAAGAAATCTTTAATGTGTAGGCACAACCTAGTCCCCATTACCCTCTTCCATGTAGCTTCCATCTCTCTTGCCTCCACATCCTGATGGCTCCTTGCAAGGTATATCCAGATACCCCAGAAATATCCACACACTTTGTAAACCCTTTCTCCATCCTCAGGGACTGTCCCTTTCAATCCTCTTTATACTTACTTCAGATGTAGGAGGATCAGAGAAAGAAAAGCATGCTGTATTTCTACATTTTCCTCATACATATGCTCTTACCCTCTGAAAACTCTTGGGGTTCACATTGAGAGGAGAGGACCACTGACATCTTCCCAAGGATGCTAGAGGCACAGATGACTCCAGGGTCATTATGACATCAAGGCAGGCAGCTCAAGGACACCTGCAACTCGACTCATACCACTGGTCCAGGGCCACCACAAACAATGTTCTTGTGATCCTTATTCTGCCCTGTCAGGTGTGTTTATAGGGAGTCTATGTAACAGCAACTGACTGGGCAGGGCATGCCACAGAGTGTGGCCTCGAGGTGGAGGACATGCCTAGTGCACATCTGACACTCTTCTTCAATTTTCTTCTCTCTTCCCACCATACCTTGATCACAGCACTCAAGATTTTGCTCCAGATGTTGAAAAAATTGTCCCACTGCCCTCTTTGTGCATCCCACCTCTTTGAGGTTCTTGTCACCACTTATGTGTATCTCCACACAGATGAGGGACTCTGGAAGAAGTTTACTCTCTTGAAGTTCCTTCCCATTTCGAACCAATAGGTGCAGATGATATAAGAAATATTCAAGCATTGGAAGCATCCTCTAAATGCCTAGAATCCACGGTGACTCCCTGGACCCTCACGACATCATGGCAAGTAGCCAAGGACATATGCAGCTCCTACACTACATCTTCTCCAAAGATAACCACAAATCATGTTGCTTGGGAGCCTCATTCTACCCCAACAGATACTGAGTACATGAGGTATACTTGGTCAGTACCTCTCTAGGTATGGCATTGCACACAGCAGGGTTCTCATCAGTGATCAACCCAAAATCCTGGTCTGTCTTAGAAGCACCTATGATCTCTGCATTACATCCTAATGGCTGCATGGAATATATATCCAGATCCCTAGAGAATATCCACCCACTGACTGTAACCTGAATCTCTCCTTCATTAGGTATCAACCATCCACTTCACTATGCCTACTTGAGATGTATGAAAACCGAGAGAGACAGCAAGAGAGAAAACTTCTAGTATTTCTCTCTTCTCCTCTTAGGAAACATTTTGCCTTCTGAAAAATCTTGAGTTTACATTTTGTGGATGGGACTAATGAAATCATCCCAGGATGTGTGAGCCACAGACAACTCCCCAGATCATTATGATATAAATATAGGCACGTCAGTGAAACCTGGAAACCTTCCAGATCACTGGTCAAAAAGACACCACAAGCGATGTTCTGGTGAGCCTTACTCTACCCAGCTGCAGCACAGTACACTGATTCTACGTGAACTGCACCTGTCTGGGCAGGGCACTGCACACAGCAGGACTTCCAGGTGGAGACTTCCCTTTCACCCTCACACCCACACATACCTTTGCTCAACATATCCTGATACTACAACAAAGATTTACTGAATTCCCTTTAAATTATGGATACACTCTTGTGCCATGTGCATCTCTTCTCCTTGAGAATCTCTTCAGCTGGTCTACAGGTATCTGAAGAAATCCAGACATCTTGATTGGCAAGCAAGATAAATGCAATTCTATTGGCATTTATCTTTCTATTCTCTACTTTACACATGGGCACATTTTCAGATCTGGACTACTGAGATCATAATCAACATATGTTTGACATCTAGGTGGCTTCGAAGGCCTTCCTGACATCTTGGAGGTATATCACATGTAGCCTCAAACCCACCCCTGGTCTAAAGGCCACCAGTAATGATGAACCAGGTGCACAGAGAGTACTGTACCTAGGAAGGCTCTGTCTACAGGTAATTGAAGTCACCAGCACCTCTCTAGGCATGGCAATGCACACAGCATGGCCTGCTTGTCCTCTTAACACTCTAGAATGAAACATTCCTCATTACTTCTACCACAACCTTGGACATCACTGAAGAATTATGTATATAACTGGAAAATGGTGACCCATTGCCCACCAAATCACATCCCTCACTCACAAGACTGTCTTCACTACTTCTACCTATTGTACACACTCAGAAGGATGAGGACCCAGAGAGAAATGGATGTTTCAGATCTCTCTTCGGTTCAAAGGAATTTACCTTCTCGTTTCTAACCTGTTCCTGTTCAAATTTTTAGAAATGGAACGCCTAAGTCATACTGAATATTTCATGTGTTTTTGCAATGTTTAAAACATTGTATTAAAGTACAAAATAGTTGGAATTAAGCTAAATAGAAACACATAGTAAATATTTACAAAAACATTAACATCACTCAAGTCACACACATGTAATGAATGCAGGAAGGTCTTGAAAAGTTTATAAATTGAAAATTATGGAGATTTCCCAAAATGGATATAAAAGCTCACTGCTGAGTATAGCATCAATATTCTTTGAGAATATTGTTCCTGACTCCTTTGCAATATGAGGGGACAAGTCAAGTGTTGAGATAATCACAACTTAGGATTTAATTTTCTTCATTTTATTGACTGTTATACTGAATATTTCAGAGACTCAGATGTTTTAAGGGTGTTTGTAACTTCTCAGAATAGCTAAGGACACTTGGAGCTACACACTCCAAAGTGCATGTGACACAAATAACACAACACCAATGTTCCTAGAGAGTCTTACTCACGCAGACAGGCACTGTTCACACATTGTCAATGTGAAGAGTACCTGTCTGGGTAGGACACTCTGCACAAGAAATCTTTAATGTATAGGCACAATGCAGTCCCCATTATACTCTTCCAAGTAGCTTCTATATCTCTTCCCTCCAAATCTGATGGCTCCATGCAAGATATATCCAGACACCAAGGGAATATCCAACCAGTTTGTGAATCTTTTATCCATCCTCAATGGCTGTCCCCTTCACTTCACTTTATACGTACTTCAGATGTACAAGGACCAGAGAAAGAAAAGCATCTTGTATCATCTCTTTTCCTCATAGGTATCATATTACCCTTGTAAACTTTCTGTGTTCACATTTTGAGGAGAGGATCGCTGACATCTTCCCAAGGATTATAGACGCACAAACGATGCCAGGGTCATTATGACATCAAGGCAGGCAGTTCAGGGCCACCCGCAACTTGATCCATATCACTTGTCCAGAGGTCACCACAAACGATGTTCTTGTGAGCCTTACTTTGCCCAGGCAGGTGTGCTCACAAGGAGTCTACATGAACAGCACCTGGCTGGGCAGGGCATGGCGCACAGCTTGGCCTCAAGGTAGAGGATCTGATTAGTGCACTTCCCACTCTTTTCTTCAGTTTTATTCTCTCTTCTCACAATACCTTGCTCACTGCACTCAATATTTAGCTCCAGACATTGAAAAAATTGCCCCATTGCCATCAATCTTACATCCCAACTCTTTGAGGATCTTGTGACCTTCTATGTGTATCTCTGCACAGAAATGAGGGACACTGGAAGAAGTTCACTCTCTTCCAGTTCCTTCCCTTTTCTAACCTGTACGTGTGGATGATACTGGAAATTTTAAAACACTGGTAGTATCCTCAAAATGCCTGAAATGCAGGTGGCTCCCTAGACCCTCATAACATCATGGCATGTAGCCAAGGACATACACTGCTCCAACACTAGAACTGCTCCAAAGTCAACCACAAATCATGTTCCTGGTGAGCCTAACTCTACCAAGACAGGTACTGACTACACAAGATCTACAAGATAAGTACCTCTATAGGCAGAGCATTGCACACAGCAGGGCTGTCTCTGATCATCCATCCCAAGACCCTGTGCTGTGTTAGAAGCACCTATGATTTCTGTCCCCATCACATCTTTGTGGCCTCATGCAAGATATAGCCAGACCCCTAGAGAATATCCACTCACTCCTTTGTAACCTGAATCTCTCCATCACTAGACATCCAAGGTCCACTTCTCTTGCCTACTTGAGATCTACAAAAACTGAGAGAGACTAGAATACGGTATTTCTCTCTTTCACAGGAATCAATTTTCCTTCTGTAAGCTTTCTATTTTCACATTGTGAAGATAGGCCCACTGGAATCAAACTGAGGATGCCAGGGCCACAGATCCCTCTCAGGGTCATTACAACATCAAGGCAGGCAGCTCAAGGAAACCTGCAACTCCACCCACACCATTGGTCCAAAGCCATCACAAATGATGTTATTGTTGAGTCTTACTCTACCCAGGAAGGTCCTTGCACAGAAAATTTAAGTGAAAAGCAGCTGTCTGGGCAGGGCATGGCACACTGCTTGGCCTGGAGGTGGAGGACCTGCTTAGTTCACTTCCCATGCTCTTCTTCAATTTTCTTCTCCTCAACCCACATAGCTAACTGCACTGAAGATTTAGCTACATATGTTGAAAATGTTGACCTACGGCCCTGAAGCTTGATTCTGACCTCATCAGGGTCTGATTACCATTCTGTGTATCTGCATGAGATGAGTTACCATGGCTAAAAGCTTTCTCCCTTTAATTCCTTTTCTGATATGAACCCTGTTTCTCTTTTCTATCCTGTAGATGCTGATGCTATTAAAAATATTCAAGCAATGGGGAACACATGAGAAATAAAGGAATAAAAAATTTAAAAAAAAAGTAAAAAGAATTAAGTTATACAAAACATGGAAAATGATGAAATCCCCTAAAAGATGATGCACTGTCTCTAAAAAATATATTATCCTGTAGTTTTCCTATCATAGTGCCCAAAGTACTGCTTTCATTTTCAAGAAGGAATAAAATAAGACTTGAAGGGACTATCTTTATGGTTTGCTTCAAGATTTCATACAAGTTGAGAATTTAGAATTTTTCATTTTCCATTCATAGTGGCAAATAAAAGGAAATTGATAGAGGAAGATGTTTCCAAGTTATTAGATGAATCAGAGGATAAATGGAAAGAGGCAGGTACCAGCACTCTTAGACTCTGTTAATGATGGCAAAATTGGTCAGGTTATGAGCTTTCAGAGGAATATATTGTAGATGAATCTTCTCAAAACTCAATAATCGATAAATGACCTACATATTCTTAAGGACACAAAAGAAATGTGGTATTTTCATCCAGTTAGTCATTTGACAGGAAAAATGTCACTATGCAATGTTTTGTGACAAGAACTTGGACCATCTTGTTTTGCCAAAATGATGTATGATGATACTCTTTAATATTTTTTATTGTTTGTGTGTCAATGTTTGAGTTGAGGTTTACTATGTTAAAATTCTTGTGAACACTTCAAATAAAGATTTTTTTCTTATTAAAAAAAATATTCAAGCATGGGAAATATCCTCAAGATGCCTATGACCAAGTGACTGCCAGGACTCTCATGACATCATGGCAAGCAGTCCAAGGACACATGCAGCTGCAACACTAGAACTGTTCCAAGGCCAAGCACAAATGATGTTCCTGTGAGCCTTACTCTACCCATACAGATACTGACTGCACATGGTCTACATGGTCAGTACCAGCCTAGGCAGGGCAGTGCCCACAGTCGGGCTGTCTCTGACCATTCAACCCAATACCCTGGGCTGTCTTAGAAGCACCTATGATCTCTGTCCGTCACATCCTGATGGCTTCACTCAAGATATATCCATACCCCTAGAGAATATCCACCCACGGATAGTAACCTGCATCTCTCCTTCACTGGATATCCTCCATCCATGTCTCTGTGCCTACTGGAGATGAACAAAAACTGAGAAAGTGAGAGAGAGAGAATGAATAATTTTTTGTATTCCTCTTTTTTCCTCTTAGAAATCATCTTTACATCTGTACACTCTGTGTGTTCGCAGTGAGAGGAGAAGATCAGTGAAATCATCCTGAGGAAGTTGGAGCCACACAAAAGCCCAGGGTGACTATGGAGTCAAAACTGGCAGGTAATAGATACCTTTAACTTCACCCACATCACTGGTCCAGAGGCCACCAGAAAAGATGCTCTTGTGAGCCTTACTTTGCCCAGGCAGGTGCATTTACAGGGAGTCTACGCCAACAGCACCTGGGTGGGAAAGGCATGACACACAGTGTGGCCTTGAGTTGGAGGACCTGCTTAATGCACTTTCTATGTCTTCTTCAATTTTCTGCTCTCTTTCCACCATAAGTGATCACCGCATTGACGATTTAAGCTCCAGATATTGTAAAACTTGTCCCACTGCCCTCAAATTAACACCCCACTTCTTGGAGGATCTTGTATCCATTTATGTGTATCTGAACAGATATAAGGGACTTGGAATAATTTGACTCTCTTGCAATTCTTTCCCTTTTCTAACCTGTAGGTGCAGATGATATTAGAAATACTCAAACACTGGTAGCATCCTCAAAATGCCTAGAATCCACTTGGTCCCTGGACCCTTATGATATCATGGCAAGTAGCCAAAGACATATGCAGATCCAACACGAGAACTGCTCCAAGTCAACCACAAATTATGTTCCTTAGGAGCCCTACTTGACCCAGATAGATATTGATTACACAAGGTCTACAACATGAGCACCTTTCTAGGCAGGGCATTGCACACAGCAGGGCTGTCACTGATCCATCAACCCAAGACCCTGAGCTGTTTCAGAAGCAGCTATGATCTCTTTGTATCAGATCTTGATGATTTCCCCTAAGATAAATCCAGATTCCTGAAGAACGTCCACCCACTGATTGTAACCTGCATCTCTCCTTCCCTATATCCACCATCCATTTCTCTATGCCTACTTGAGATGTATGAAAACTGAGAGACAGAGAGAAAAATCCTCTAGAGTTTCTTTCTTCTCCTCTTAGGAATCATCTTGTCTTCTGAAAAAACTTTCTGTTCACATGGTATGGATAGAACCAATGAAATCTTCCTAGGATGCCTGAGCCACAGAACACTCCCTGGGTCATTATGATAAAGGCAGGCAGCTCAGTGAAACTTGTAATTCCTTCCATGTCACTGGTCCAGAAGCCACCACAAATGATGTCCTTGTGAGCTTTACTTTACCCTGCTGTGGCACAGTATACCAATTCTACATGAACTGCACCTGTCTGGGTAGGGCACTGCACACAGCAGGACTTTCAGATGGATTTCCCATTGACCCTCACACCCACACATACCTTTGCTCATAATATCCTGATGCTATAACAAATATTCACTGATTTCCCTCTAAAACACAGACAAAATCTTGTCCAATTTGCGTCTCATCGCCTTCAGAATCTCTTCAGATGGTCTACAGGTATCTGGAGACATATGTGGACATAGGGTAAATGATTAGCAAGCAAGGTGAATGTGATTCCACTAGCATTTATTTCTCCATTATCTATATTATCTATGGTCACAGTTTCAGATCTGAACTACTGAGATCATTGTGGCTTCCAGGGCCTCCCTAATACCTTGGAATAATATCACCAGGAGCCGCACACCTATCCATCATCAAAGGCCACCAGTACTGATGACGCAGTTGCACATTACTCTACCCAGCAAGGCTCTATCGACACTTCCTTAAGTGATGGCTATACCCAACATTTAGCTAGAACAACATTAGAACAAACAATGCTCTTGTGAGCTTTACTCTGCCCAGAAAGGTGCATTTACAAGGAGGTGCATTTATGTCAACAGCACCTGGCTGAGCAGGGCATGGCATACAGCTTAGTATCAAGCTGGAAGACCTGCTTAGTGCATCTACCATGCTCTTCTTCAATTTTCTTGTGTTTTTCCACCATACCTTGAATACAGCATTCAAGATTTAGTTCCAGTTTTTGAAAAATTTGTCGCAATGCCTTCACATTTGCATCACAAATTTTTGAGGATGCTGTCACCTTCTCTGTGTATCTGAACAGATATGAGAACCATTGGAAGAAGCTCACTGTCTTTTAGATTCTTCTCTTATCTAACCTGTACACTCAGATGATATTACAAATATTCAAGCACTGAAAGCATCCTCAAAGGCCTAGAATCCATGTGGCTCCCTGTACCCTCATGATATCATGGCAAGTAGCCAAGGACATGTGTATCTCCAACACTAGAACTGCTCCATTGTCAACCACAAATCATGTTCTTGTAAGCCTTATTCTACCCAGACAGATACTGATTACATGAGATCTACAAGGACAGCCCCTGTCTAGGCAGGGCATTGCACACAGCAAGGCTGTCACTGATCCATCAGCCAAGAACTGGGCTGTATTAGAAGCAGCGATGATTTCTCTGCACTGCATACTAATGACTGCAGGCAAGATATACCCAGACCCCAAGAAAATATTGACCCACTGATTGTAAGTTGCATCTGTCCTTCACTAGATATCCACCGTCTATTTAACTATGCCTACTTGAGATGTACAAAAACCGAGAGACAGAGAGGAAAAAACCTCCAGTATTTCTCTCTTCTCCTCATAGGAATAATCTAGCCTTCTGAAAAATCTTTGTGTTCACATGGTGTAGATAGGACCAATGAAATCCTCCTAGGATGCCTGAGCCACAGATGACACCCCAGATCATTAGAAAGGCCGCAGCTCTTGAAGGGCTTGCCTACTTCACACTCTCAGTTGAAACATTCCTCATTACTCCTACCAGATCCTTGGACCTAACCCAGTTTATGTATAGAACTTGAAAATGCTGCCCACTGCCCTCCAACTTGCCTCACTCCATCACTAGAATACCCTCACTATTTCTAAGTACTGTACACACTCAGAAGGATGAGGACCCAGAGAGAAAAAGGTGTTTGAGATCTCTCTTCATTTCTTACCTGTACCTGTTAAACTTTTAGAAATGGAATTCATAAGTCATACTAAATATTTCACAGTCTCATGTTTTAAGGCTGCTCCCAACTTTATGGAGGGATCTAAGGACATTGGAGCTCCACAATCAAAACTGCACTGAACACAAATCAAACCACACCAACATAACTGGAGAGTCTTACTCACCTAGACAGGCAGTGTTCACACATTGTGAAAGTGAACAGTACTTCTATGTGCAGGGCACTAGCACAAAAAAATTAATCTGTAGGCACTCCATGTCCCCATCATCCTCTTCCATTTAGCTTCCGTTATCTCTTGCCTCCACATCCAGACGGCTTTATGCATGATATATCCAGACACTGAGGGAATATCCACCAACTTTTGAATCCTTTTTCCCTCCTTCGGGACTGTCCCTTTCGATCCCCTTTATACTTACTTCACATGTAGGAAGATCAGAGATAGAAAAGAATCTCAGATTTCTATATTCTCTTCAAAAGTATCATCTTACCTTCTTTAAATACTTGTGGTTCACTTTGTGACGAGAGGACCAATGACATCTTCCCAAGGATGCTAGAGGCACAGATGACACCAGGGTAATTATGACATCAAGGCAGACAGTTCAGGGCCACCCACAATTCCATCCATGTCACTGGTCCAGAGGCCACAAAAATGATGCTATTGTGAGCTTTACTCTACACAGGCAGGTCATTCACAGCACCTGACTGGGCAGGGCACTGCACACAGCAAGGCACCAAGGGTAAGAGCATGCCCTCTGGGCTGCTCAGTATATCATGTAGATTTGAGAACCCTCTCCACTAGATCCTGATGAATGCATACATGATTTTCTATACTCCTAAAACATGTTATCTCACTGCCCTTCAATTTTCATCCTACTCCTCCCTCGGAACTTCCTCACAAGCTCTCTTTACTACGGGAGAACTTTGAGGTCCCAGAGATATTCAGCATGTCCCAGTTCTATGCTAAACTATTGAAAAGTATCCTTCCTTTTCCTAGGTTATCAGATTTCAATATTTCAGAATGGACCACGGAAATCACAGTCACATAAGAGATATCTACATGGCTCCTATAGCATTCCTTAAATGGAAGAGAGCTCAGAGTCACGAGCAGCCCCACACCCAAGACTGCTCCAGAGGTCACCACAGGCCATTTTCCTGTTGCACATTAGACAACCCAGAAAGGCACTGTGTACATCTAGTTTACATGAATAGTGCCAATCTTGGCAGGGCACTGCATATGCCTTCACCTCATGGTGGAAAACCTCTTCCGGTACCACGTTCTACACTGCAGTGAAGTTTCCTGCTCTATGAGCACCATACCTTGATGGCTTCACCCAAGATTTAGCTATGGACCTAGAAAAAGTTGACCCACTATGCTCAAACATGGATCACACACCTCTTTCAGGATGTCATCACCTGTTCTCCGAGTATCTGCACCAGGAAGAGGTACCATGGTTAAAATCTTACTCTCTTTACTTCGTTTCCTAATAGGAACTGCATTTCCATGGTTAAGCTATAGGTGGTGATGTTCATAGGAATATTCAAGCAATTAAAGCAGCCTCAAAATGTCTAGAATGCAGCAGGTTCTCTGGACCAACAAGATAGTATGGCAAGTGTCACAAGCACACATGCAGCTCCACGGTCAAGCATAAATTTCATTCCTTGTAGCTTTATTCTATCCTGATTACACGAGCACTACAAGAGCAGTACCTGTTTAGGCAGGTATTGCACACAGCAGGGCTGTCTCTGATCAACAAACCCAAGAACCTGGGCTATCTTGGAAGCACTTATGATCAGTCACCCCATCAATTCCAATAGGCTGCATTTAAGATATACCCAGACCCCTAGAGAATATCCAGACACTGACTGAAACCCAAATATCTCCTTCTCTAGATATTGACCATCCACTTCTCTATGCCTTCTTGAGATGTAGGAAACCTAAGATGAACAGACACACACACGCATACACACACACACACACAGAAAGAGAGAGAGAGAGAGAGAACTTCTAGTATTTCTCATTTTCCTCTAAGGAATCACCTTGCCTTCTGAAAAATCTTTGTGTTCTCATTGTGAGGACAGACAAATGAAATCATCCTGAAAATACCTGAGCCACAGATGACTCCCCAAATCATTATGATACCCAGGCAGGTAGCTTAGTGAAACCTGCAAATCCATCCACATCACTGGTCCAGAAGACTCCACAAACGATGTTCTTGTGAGCCTTACACTACCCATACAGGGCACAGTACACCGATTCTACATGAACTGCACCTGGCTGGGTAGGGCACTGCACACAGCATGGCTTCCAGGCAGAGGATTTCCTTTTACCCTCACACCCACACATAACTTTCATCATCATATCCTGATGCTACAACAAAGATTTACCAGTTATTCTTTAAATCATGGACATACTGTCATCCAGTTTTCATTTCCTCCTCTTGAGAACTTCTTCAGCTGGTCCACACGTATCTGAAGCAATATATGAGCATAAGAGAAATGATCAGCAAGCAAGATGAATGTGACTCTATAAGCATTTGTGTTTCTATCATATACTTTATACATGGGCACATTTTCAGGTCTGGACTACTGAGATCATAATCAACATATATTGATATCTGTGTGGCCTTAAGCGCCTCCCTGACATATTGGAGGAATATCACCTGGAGTCCACACCCAACCCTGGTCCAAAGGCCACCAGCAATGATGAATTAGTTACACAGTACTCCAAGAGGAAAGCTCTGTTTACCGGTAGTGCAAGTCAATAGCACTTCTAATATCGGGGCACTGCACAATGCATGACTTCAAGATGGAGCCCATGCTTGTCCCCTTCACACTCTTAAATGCATCATTCCTCATTACTCCTACAACGTCCTTGAAATTCACCCAAGATTTATGCATAGAACTTGAAAATGGTGTCCTAGGACCCTGCAACTTGCATCCCTCCCTCACGATACTGTCCTCACTGCACTTCGCAGTGTACACATTTAGAAGGATGAGGACCAGGAGAGAAATAAGTGTTTCAGATCCCTCTTCATTTCAGTGGAAATAACCTTCCCTTTTCTAACAGTTTCTGTTAAACTTAGAAATGGAAACCTTATGTCATACAGAGGATTTCAGAGGCTCCATTAAAGTTTTAAAGGTGTTCCTAAACATTCTGGAGGGAGCTAAGGATATTGGAGCTCCACACTCAAAACTGCACTAAAAACATATAACACCACACCAACGTGCCTGGAGAGTCTAACTCACCTAAACAGGCAGTGTTTACACACTGTCAAAGGGAACAGTAGCTGTATGGATGGGGCACTAAACACAAGAAATCTGTAATGTATAGGCACATCACAACCCCATCATCCTCTTCCATTTAGCTTCTGTATCTCTTGCCTCTGCATCCTGATGGCTCTTTGCATGATATATCCAGTCACCGAGGGAATATCCACCCACATTTGAATCCTTTTTCCCTCCTCAGAGACTGTCATTTTCAATCCCCTTTATACTTATTTCAAATGTAGGAGGATCAGTGATAGAAAAGAATCTCGGATTTCTATATTCTTCTCATACATATCATCTAACCCTCTGTAAATTCTTGGGGTTCACATTGTGAGGATAGGACCACTGACATCTTCCCGAGGATGCTAGAGGGATGGATGACTCCAGGGTCATTATAACATCAAGGCAGGCATCACAAGGACCCCTCCAACTCCTTGCACATCACTGGTACAGATGTCACCACAAATGATATTCTTGTGAGCCTTACTCTGCCCAGGCAGGTGCATTTACAGAGGGTCTACGTCAACAGCACCTGGCTGGGCAGGGCATGGCATACAGCTTGGCCTTAAGCTGGAGGACCTGCTTAGTCCACTAACCAGGATTTTTTTTTTCAATTTTATTTTTTTTAACTTATTTTAATTGGAGGCTAATTACTTTACAATATTGTATTGGTTTTGCCATACATCAACATGAATCTGCCACGGGTGTACACGTTTCTTGTGTCTTCCCACCATACCATGATCACCACACCCCCTATTAAGTTCCAGTTGTCGAAAGACTTATCCCACTGCCCTCAAATTTGCATCCCAGTTCATTGACAGTGTTGTCACCTTCTCTGTGTATCTGAACAGATGTAAGAATCATTGGAAGAAGCTCACTGTGGTGTATATTCTTCCCCTTATCTACCCTCTAGGTTCAGATGATATTCAAGCACTGGAAACATCCTCAAAGGCCTAGAATCCACGTGGCTCCCTATACCCTCATGATATCACGGCAAGTAGCAAAGGACAAGTGCAGCTCCAACTCTAGAACTGTTCCACCATCAACCACAAATCATGTTCTTTGTGAGCCTTATTATACCCATACAGATGCTTATTACATGATATCTACATGGACAGCCCTGTCTAGGCAGGCATTACACACACAGCAAGGCTGTCACTGATCCATCAATCCACGAACTGGGCTGCATTAGAAGCAGCTATGATCTCTCGGCATCGCATACTAATGGCTACATGGAAGATATATCCAGATCCCAAGAGAATATGATTGTAAGCTGCATATGCCTACTTGAGATGTACAAAAACCAAGAGACAGAAAAGAAAAACCCCCAGTATTTCTGTATTCTCCTCTTAGGAATCATCTAGCCTTCTTAAAAATTACTGTGTTCATATGGTGTGAATAGGACCAATGAAATCCTCCTAGGATGCCTGAGCCACAGATGACACCCCAGGTCATTAGAAGGGCAGGTACCCCAGTGAAACCTGTAACTCCTTCAACATCACTGGTGCAGAAGCTACCATAAAAGATGTTCTTGTAAGCCTTAGTCTACCCAGATGTGGCACAAAACACCCATTCTACGTGAACTGCGTACACAGCAGGACTTCCAGGTGGAAGATTTCCCATTGACCCTCACAGCATCATATACCTTTGCACATCACATCCTGATGCTACAACAAATATTTACCGATTTCCCTTTAAATCATGGACACAATCTCGTCCATGCCACATCGCTTCTCCTTCTGAATCTCTTCAGCTGGTCTACAGGTATCTGGAGAAATTTGTGAACACAGAGTAAATGATCAGCAAGCAAGGTGAATGTGATTCTACTAGCATTTATCTTTCCATTCTCTACATTATATATGGTCATATTTTCATATATGAAGTACTGACATAATCAGTTATGTTTGGCAGCTCCAGGGTCTCCCTGATATTTTGGAATACTATTACCTGGAGGCCCAAACCTTCCCATTGTCCAAGGCCACCAGTCATAATGATGCAGTTGCATATTATTCTACCCAGAAAGGTGCTGTTCACACTTCCTTAAGTAATAACTAAACACAACATTTAGGTATGGACCTTGAAAAGACTGACCCACGGCCCACCAAGACGTTCTTTACTCTGTCAGGTTTTTGCTATGTTTTCTGTTTTCCAACCATGTTTTAAATGCTACCCATAATAACTAACCAGTTACTGAGCACATACCCCAACAGCAGCTCACAGCACACAGTACGGCCTCAAGGTGGAGGCCCTGCTTGCCCACTTCACACTCTCTTATGAAACATTCCTCATGACTCCTACCACATCCTTGGACCTCACCAAATTTATGTATAGAACTTGAAAGTTGTGACCCATTGTCCCCCAACTTGCCCCCCCAAAACTAGATTATCCCCACTATTTCTATATATTCTACACACTCAGAAGGATGAGGATCCAGAGAGAAAATAGTGTTTCAGATTTTCAGATCTCTCTTACTTTCAAAGGACATACCCTTCCCTTTTCTAACCTGTGACTATTCAACTTTTCAAACTGGAACTCATAAATCATACTGAATATTTCTGAGTCTCATGTTTTAAGGCTGCGCCTAACGTTCTGGAGGGACCCAAGGACATTTGGAGCTCCCCATTCAAAACTGCACCCACCACAAATACCACCACCAACGTTCCTGGAGAGTCTTGCTCACCCAGACAGACAGTGTTCGTATATTGTTAATACAAAAAGCACCTGTCTGGATAGGGCACCAGACACAGAAACATTTCATGTCTAGGCATATCTCAAGTCTCCATTATCCTCTTCCAAATTGCTTCCATATTTGTGCTGGCAAATCCTGATGGCTCCATGCAAGATATATCCAGACACCGGGCAAATATCCACCCATCCTGTGAATCCTTTATCCATCCTCAGGAGTTGTCCACTTCACTCCCCTTTATACTTACTTCAGATGAATGGAGGACCAGAGGATGAAAGACATCTCATATTTCTCTCTTCTCCTCGTAGGTATCACCTTGCCCTCTGTAAAATCTCTGTGTTCACATTGTGAGGAGAAGACCTATGACATCTTCCTGAGGATGCTAGAGGCACAGATGAAACCAGGGTCATTATGACATCAAGGCAGACAGTTCAGGGCCACCTTCAATTCCACCCAAGTCACTGGTCCAGAGGCCACCACAAATGATGTTATTGTGAGCTTTACTCTACACAGGCAGGCCGTTCACAGGGAGTCTACTTAAACAACACCTGAATGCGCAAGGTGCTGCACACAGCAAGGCACCAAGGGTAAGGCTGTGCCCTCTGGCATGCTCAGTTTATTATCTAGCTTTGAGAACCCTATCCATTAGATCCTGATGAATGCACAGATGATTTTCTATATTCCTAAAACACGTTATCTCACTGCCTTTCAATTTTCGTCCTATTCCCTTTCAGAACTTCCTCACAAGCTCTCTGTACTACAGGAGAAGGATGAGATCCCTGGGATAGTCAGGATGTTCTGGTTCTATGCTAAACTATTGAGAAGTATCCTTCCTTTACCCAGATTATCAGATTTCAATATTTCAGAATGGACCATGGAAATCAGTCACATAACAGATATCTTCATGACTCCTACAGCACCCTGAATTTATGGAAGAGCGCTCAGAGTCACGAGCAAACCTATACACAAGACTGCCCCAGAGGCCACCACAGAACATACTCCTGTTGCACATTACACAACCCAGAAAGGCACTATGTACATCTAGTTTACGTGAATAGTGCCTATCTGGGCAGGGCACTGCACACGCCATGGCCTCATGGTGGAAAACCTCTTCAGGCACCACATTCCACACTGCAGTCAAGTTTCCTTCCCTCTGAGTGCCATACCTTGATGACTGCACCCAAGATTTATCTCTGGACCTAGAAAAAGTTGACCCACTACGCTCAAACATGGATCACACACCTCTCTAAAGATGTCATCATTTGTTCTCCATGTATCTGCACCAGAATGAGGTTCCATGAGTAAAGGCTTACTCCCTTTCCTTCGTTTCTTTATAGGAACTGCATTTCCATTGTTAAGCCCTAGGTGCTAATGTTCATAGGAATATTCAAACACTGGAAGCATCCTCAAAATGCCTAATGCAGCAGGTTCCCTGGACCTTCAAGATACCATGGCAAGTGTCAGATGGCCAGCACTAGAACTGCTCTAATGTCAACCACAAATCTCATTCCTTGTAGCCTTATTTTATGCTGATTACACGAGGTCTACAGGATCAGTACCTGTCTAGGCAGGATATTGCTCACAGCAGGGCTGTCTCTCATCAATCTAGCCAAGACCCTGGACTATCTTAGAAGCACCTATGATCTCTCACCCAACATATACAATAGGCTGCACTTGAGATATGCCCTGACCCATAGAGAATATCCACCCATTGATTGCAACCTGAATATCTCCTTCTCTCGATGCTGAACATCTACCTCTCTATGCCTTCTTGATATGTATGAAATCTGACATGAACAGACACACACAGACAGAAAGAGAGAGTGACTGAGAGTGTGTGTGAGAGAGGGAGAAATCCTCTAGTAGTATTCTTCACATCTCCTCTAAGGAATTATCTTACCTTCTGAAAAATCTTTGTGTTCCTATTGTCAGGACAGACCAAGGAAATCATCCTGATGATGCCTGAGCCACAGATGACTCCCCAGATCATTATGATACCGATGCAGGTAGCTCAGTGAAACCTGCAAATCCATCCACATCACTGGTCCAGAAGACACCACAAATGATGTTCTTGTGAGCCTTACGCTACCCATCCAGGGCACAGTACACCGATTCTACATGAACTGCACTTGGCTGGGTAGGGCACTGCACACAGCATGGCTTCCAATCAGAGGATTGCCCTTTACCCTCACATCCACACATGATTTTCATCATCATATCCTGATGCTACAACAAAGATTTACCAGTTATCCTTTAAATCATGGACATACTGTCATCCAGTTTGCATCCCCTCTTCTTGAGAAAATCTTCAGTTGGTCCACAGGTATGTGAGGCAATATATGAGCATAAGAGAAATGATCACCAAGCAAGATGAGTGTGACTCTATAAACATTTATGTTTCTATAATCTACTTTATACATGGGCAGGTTTTCAGATCTGGACTACTGAAATCATAATCAACATATTTTGACATCTCTGTGGCTTCCAGCACCTTCCTGATATCTTGGAGAAGTATCACTTGGAGTCCCATAGCCTCCCTTGGTCCAAAGGCCACCAGCTCTGATGAACCAGTTGCACATTACTCTAATCAGGATAGCTCTGTTTACTGGCTTAAGTCAATAGTACCTCTCATGGCGGGACACTGCACAATGCATTGCCTCAAGGTGGAGGCCCTGCTGGTCCCCTTCACACTCTTAAATGAATCATTCCTCATTACTCCTACCACATCCTTGAATCTCACCCAAGATTTATGCATAGAAAATGATGACCTGGAACCCTGCAACTTGCATCCCTCCCTCTTGAGACTTTCCTTACTACTAAACATACTGTACACAGTCAGAAGGATGAGGACCCAGAGAGAAACAGGTGTTTCAAATTTCTGTTCATTTCAGTGGAATTAACCTTCTCTTTTCTATAAGTTCCTGTTAAACTTTTAGAATTGGAGCCCCAAAGTCATTCTGAAGATTTTGGAAGCTCAGTTAAAGTTTTAAAGGTGCTTATAACTTTCTGAAGAGCGTTAAGGTCATTGGAGCTCCACACTCAAAACTGCACCGAACACAAACACCACCACACTAATGTGCCTGGAGACTCTAACTCACCTAGACAGGCAGTGTTCACACATTGTCAAAGTGAACAGTACCTGTACACTGCTTCTACTAAGTCACTTCAGTCATGTCCGACTCTGTGTGACCCCAGAGATGGCAGCCCACCAGGCTCCCCCTTCCCTGGGATTCTCCAGGCAAGAACACTGGAGTGGGTTGCCATTTCCTTCTCCAGTGTATGAAAGTGAAGTGAAAGGGAAGTCGCTCTGTCATGTCCAACTCTTAGCGACCCCATGGACTGCAGCCCACCAGGCTCCTCCGTCCATGGGATTTTCCAGGCAAGAGTACTGGAGTGGGGTGCCATTGCCTTCTCTGGTATCTGTATGGGTAGGGCACTAAACACAAAAAATATGTAATGCGTAGGCACACCCCAATCCCCTTCATCATCTTCTATTTAGCTTCTGTATCTCTTGCTTCCACATCCTGATGGCTCTCTGCATGATGTATCCACACACCAAAGGACTATCCACCGAGGTTTGCATTCTTTCCCATTCTCAGGCACTGTCCCTTTCGACCCCCTTTATACTTACTTCAGATGTAGGAGAATCAGAGATAGAAAAGAATCTCAGATTTCTGTATTCTCCTCATATGTATCATCTTATCCTCTGTAAACTCTTGGGGTTCTCATTGTGAGGAGAGGACCACTGACATCTTCCCGAGGATGCTAGAGGCACAGATGACTCCAGGGTCATTATGACATCAAGACAGGAAGCTCAAGGACCCCATGCAAGTCCATGCACATCACTGGTCCAGACGCCACCATAAAAGATCTTCTTGTGAGCCTTAGTCTGCCTAGGCAGATGCGCTTACGAGGAATCTATGTCAACAGCACCTTGATGAGCAGGGCATGGTATACAGCTTGGCCTCAAGCTGGAGGACCTGCTTAGTGCACTTCCCAGGCTCTTCTTCAATTTTCTTGAGTCTTCCCACCATACCTTGATTCCTGCACTGAAGATTTAATTTCAAGTGTTGAAAAAGTTGTCCCACTGCCCTCAAATTTGCATCCCAGCTCTTTGAAGATGTTGTCACCTTCTATGTGTATCTAAACAGATATGAGAATCATAGGAAGAAGCTCAATCTCTTGTAATTTCTTCCCTTATCTACCCTGTAGGTAGATGATATTAGAAAAACATTCAAGCACTGGAAGCATCCTCAAAGACCTAGATTCCACATGGCTCCCTGTACCCTCACGATACCTTGCAAAATACCGAAGGGGACATATGCAGTTCCAACACTAAAACTGCTCCATCGTCAACCACAAATCATGTTCCTTGTGAGCCTTATTCAACCCACACAGATACTGATTACATGAGATGTACAAGACAGCCCCTGTCAAGGCAGGGTATTTCACACAGCTGGGCTGTTACTGATTCCTCAACCCAAGAACTGAGCTGTATTAGAAGCAGCTATGATCCCTCTGCATCACATAGTAATGTCTTCATGCAAGATATATCCAGACCCCAAGAGAATATCTACCCACTGATTGTACGATGCATCTCTCCTTCACTAGATATCCACCATCTACTTCACTATGCCTACTTGAGATACACAAAAACTGAGAGACAGAAATAAACTCCCCCAGTACTTCTCTCTTCTCCTCTTAGAAATCGTCTAGCCTCCTGAAAAATCTTTATGGTCACATGGTGTGGATCAGACCAATGAAATCATCCTAGGATGTGTGAGCCCCATGTCATTAGAAGGACAGGCAGCTCAGTGAAACCTGTAACTCCATCCACATCACCGGTCCAGAATCCACCACAAATGGTGTTCTGGTGAGATTTACACTATCTAGCTGCAGCACAGTACAGCAATTCTACATGAACTGCACCTGTCTGGACAGGGCACTGCACACAGCAGGGCTTCCAGGTGGAGGACTGCTCATTGACATTCAAACACACACATCATTGCTCCTCATACCTTGATGGTACAACAAATATCTACTGATTTCCCTTTCAAACATGGGCACAATCTCATTCAAATTGCATTGCTTCTCCTTCAGAATCTCTTCAGTTGGTCTACAGGTACCTGGAGAAATACGTGAAAATAGGGTAAATTATTAGCAAGCAATGTGGAAGTGATTCTACTAGCATTTATCTTTCCATTCTCTACTTTATACATGGTCACATTTTCAGATCTGAACTACCAAGATCATAGTCAATGTATGTTTGACACCTCTGTGTCTTTCAGAGCCTCCCTGGTATCTTGGAATACAATCACCTGGAGCCCCACACCCATCCATTGTTCAAGGCCACCAGTCTTGATGATGCAGTGGCACATTACTCTACCCAAGAAGGCTCTGTTTACACTTCTTTAAATGATGACTATACCCATCATTTTGCTATGGACATAGAAAAGCTTGACCCATGGCCCACCAACATGGTTTTCATCTGTCTCATGTTTTCCTCATGTTTTCTATGTTTTCCAACCCTGGTCCAAAGGCTACCTATAATAAACATCCAGTTGCACAGTACTTACCTCTCTAGGTGGGTCACGGCACACAGTATGTCCTCAAGGTGGAGGCCCTGCTTGCCCACTTCACACTCTCAAATGAAACATTCCTCAGTACTTTTGCCACATCCTTGGACCTCACCAAATTTATGAATAGAACTTGAAAATGTTGACCCACAGCCCTCCAACTTGCTTCCTTCCCTCACTAGACCATTCTCACTGTTTCTACATACTGTACACATTCAGAAGGATGAGGATCCAGAATGATAAAAGTTTTTCAGATTTCTCTTTGTTTGGAAGCAAGTACCCTTCTCTTTTCTAACCTGTACCTATTCAACTGTTATATATGGAACTCATATGTCATACTGAATACTTCAGAATCCTGTGTTTTAAGGTTGCTCCTAACTTTCTGGAGGGAGCTAAGGACACTAAGAGCTCCATACTCAAAACTTCACCCGATCAAATAACACTACACCAACGTGCCTGGAGAGTCTTATTCACCAGAGGGGAACTGTTCACAAATCGTCAAAGTGTACAATATCTGTCTGTGTAGGGCACTACATGCAGGAATTCTTTAATGTGTAGGCAAAATCCAGTCCCGTTTATCCTCTCCCAAGTATCTTCCATATCTCTTGCCTCCACATCCTGACAGCTCTATACATAATATATCCAGAAACTGAGGGAAATCCATCCACCTTGTGAATCCTTTATCCATCCTCAGGAACTGCCCCTTCATTCCCCTTTATACATCCTTTAGATGTATGAGGACCAGAGGAAGATAAACATCTAGTATTTCTCTCTTTTCCTCATTTCTATCATCTAACCCTCTATAAATTCTCAGAGGTCACATTTTGAGGAGAGGACCACTGACAACTTCCCGAGGTTGCTAGAGGCACAGATCACTCGAGGGTCATTATGACATCAAGGCAGGCAGCTCAAGGACCCCTGCAACTCCATGCACATCACTGGTCCAGATGCCACCACAAATGATGTTCATGTGAGCCTTACTCTGCCCACGCAGGTGCGTTTACAGGGAGTCTATGTCAACAGCACCTGGGTGGCCAGGGCATGGCATACAGCATGGTCTAGAGCTGGAGGAATGCCTTAGTGCACTTCCCATGCTCTTCTTCCATTTTCTTGTGTCTTGCCACCTTACCTTGAACATCACAAACAAGTTTAGCTCCAGTTGTTGAAAAAGTTGTCCAACTACCTTCAAACGTGCATTTCACCTCTTTGAGGAACTTGTCACCTTCTATGCATATCTGCACAGAGATTGGGGACTATGGAAAAAGTTCACTCTCTTACAGTTTCTTACCATTTCTAACCTGTAGGTGCAGATGATATTAGAAATATTCAAGCACTGGAAACACCCTAAAATGCATAGAATCAACATGCCTCTCTGGATCCTCATGACACTTTGGCAAGTTCAGTTCAGTCACTCAGTTGTGTCCGACTCTTTGCAACTCCATGGACTGCAGCATGCCAGGCCTCCCTTGGTAATGCCATCCAGTCATCTCATCCTCTGTCATCCCCTTCTCTTCCTCCTTTCAATCTTTCCCAGCATCAGTGTCTTTTCCAATGAGTCAGTTCTTTGAATTAGGTGGCCAAAATATTAAAGTTTCAGCTTCAGCATCAGTCCTTCCAATGAATTCCTTGGGATGGACTGATTTCCTTTAGGATGGACTGGTTGGGTCTCCTTGCAATCCAAGGGACTCTCAAGAATCTTCTCCAACATCACAGTTCAAAAGCATCAATTCTTCAGTGGTCAGATTTCTTTATAGTCCAACTGTTACATCCATACATGTCAACTGGGAAAACCATAGTGTTGACTAGATGGAACTCTGTAAGCAAAGTAATGTCTCTGCTTTTTAATATCTTGTCTACATTGGTCATAACTTTTCTTCCAAGGAGCAAGTGTCTTTTAATTTCATGGCTGCAGTTATCATCTGCAGTGATTCTGTAGCATCCAAAAAATAAAGGCTCTCACTGTTTCCATTGTTTCCCCATCTATTTGCCATGAAGCGATGGGACCAGGTGCCATGACCTTAGTTTTCTGAATGTTGAGTTTTCAGCTGACATTTTCATTCTCCTCTTTCATTTTCATCAAGAGGCTCTTTAGTTCTTCTTCACTTTCTGCCATAAGGGTGCTGTCATTTGCATATCTGAGTTATTGATATTTCTCCTGGCAATCTTGATTCCAGCTTGTGTTTCATCCAGCCCAGAATTTATCATGATGTGCTCTGCATATAAGTTAAATAAGCAGGGTGACAATACACAGCCTTAACGTACTTCTTTCCCGATTTGGAACCAGTCTGTTCCATGTCCAGGTCTAACTGTTGCTTCCTGATCTGCATACAGAATTCTCAAGAGGCAGGTCAGCTGGTCTGGTATTTGCATCTTTTTCAGATTTTCCACAGTTTGTTCTGATCCACACACTCAAAGGCTTTGGCATAGTCAATAAAGCAGAAATAGATGTTTTTCTGGAACTCTCCTGTTTTATCTATGATCTGACACATGTTGGCAATTTGATCTCTGGTTCTGCTGCCTCTTCTAAAACCAGCTTGAACATCTGGAACTTCACAGTTCACATATGGTTGAAGCCTGGCTTGGAGAATTTTGAGCTTTACTTTGCTAGCATGTGAGATGAGTGCAATTGTGCAGTAGTTTGAGCATTCTTTGGTATTGCCTCTTTGGGATTGGAATGAAAACTGACCTTTTCCAGTCCTGTGGCCACTGCTGAGTTTTCCAAATTTGCTGGAATGTTGAGTGAAACACTTTCACACCATTATCTTTTAGGATTTGAAATGACTCAACTGGAATTCCATCACCTCCACTAGCTTTGTTCATAGTGATGCTTCCTAAGGCCCACTTGACTTCACATTCCAGGATGTCTGGCTCTAGGTGAATGATCACACCATCATGATTATCTGGTTGTGAAAATCTTTTTTGTACAGTTCTTCTGTGTATTTTTGCCACCTCTTCTTAATATTTTCTCCTTCTGTTAGGTCCATACCATTTATATCCTTTATTCTGCCAAACTTGGCATGAAATGTTCCCTTGGTATCTCTAATTTTCTGCAAGAGATCTTTAGTCTTTCCCATTCTATTGTTTTCCTCTATTTCTTTGCATTTATTACTGAAGAATGTTTTCTTATCTCTCCTTTCTATTCTTTGAAACTTTGCATTTTAATGGGTATATTTTTCCTTTTCTCCTCTGCCTTTCAATTCTCTTCTTTTCACAGCTATTTGTATGGCCTCTTTGGGAAACCATTTTGCCTTTTTGTATTTCTTTTTCTTGGGGATGGTCTTGATCCCAGCCTCCTATATAATGTCATGAAAGAAAGTGAAGTCACTCAGTCATGTCCAACTCTTTGCAACCCCATGGACTGTAGCCCACCAGGCTCCTCCGTTCATGGAATTGTCCAGGCAAGAGTACTGGAGTGGATTGCCATTTCCTTCTCCAGGGGATCTTCCCGACCCAGGGATCGAACCCAGGTCTCCTGCATTGCAAGCAGACACTTTACTGTCTGAGCCACCGGGGAATCCCACAATGTCACGAACCACTGTCTATAATTCTTCAGGCACTTTGTCTATCAGATTTAATCCCTTGACTCTATTTCTCACTTCAACTCTATAATCCTATGGATTAAAGATGTACTGAGCATGGCCCCACCCATGTGAACAAGACCCAGTTTCCCCCTCACATTGGCAAGCAGCCAAGGACATATGCAGCTCCAACAACAGAACTCTTCCTAGGTCAACCACAAACCATGTTGCACGGGAGCCTTACTCTATCCAGACAGATACTGATTACATGAGAACTACAAGATCAGTACCTGTCTAGGCAGGGGATTGCACACAGCAGGGCTGTCACTGATTAATCAACCCAAGACTCTGGGCTGTCTTTGAAGCACTTAGGATCTCTCTGCATCACATCCTGATGGCTCCATGCAAGATATATCCATGAGAATATCCACCCACAGATTATAACCTGCATCTCTACTTCACCTGATATCCAGCATCCACTTCACTATGCCTACTTAAAATGTATGAAAACCGAGACAAAGAGGGGAAAAAAAAAAAAAAAAAAACCTCTAGTATTTCTCTCTTCTCCTCTTAGGAATCATCTTGCCTTCTGAAAATTCTTTGTGTTAACATTGTGCAGATAGGACCAATGAAGTCATCTTAGGATACCTAAGACACAGATGACTCCCTGGGTCATCATGGTATAAAGACAGGCAGCTCATCCCCATCATTGGTCCAGAAGCCTTCAAAAATGATGCTCTTGTGAGCCTTACTCTATCCATCCACGGCACAATACACTGATTCCACATGAACTGCGCCTGTCTGGGCAGGGCAATGCACACAACAGGGCTTTCATGTGGAAGATTGCCCTGTAACCCTCATCCCCACACGTAACTTTGCTCATCATATCCTGATTCTACAGCAAAGATATTCCTATTTCCCTTAAAACTTGGACACCCTGTCATCCAATTTGCATTTCTTCTCCTTGATAATCTCTTCTTCTGGAGAATCTCTTCAGCTGGCCTACAGGTATCTGAAAAAAACATGTGAGAATAAGGGAAAAGATCAGCAAGCAAGATGAATGTGATTCTATTTTCACTTATTTTTCTATTCTCTAATGTATACATGTGCACATTTTCCAATCTGGACTATGGAGATCATAATCAACATATGTTTGATATCTCTATGGTTTCCAGGTCCTTCCTGACATCTTGGAGTCATATCACCTGGAGCCCCACACGCACCCCTAGTCCAAAGGCCACCAGTAATGATGAACCAGGTGCACAGTACTCTACCCAGGAAGGCTGTGCTTACAGGTAGTTGAAGTCAACACACTTCTGTAGGCAGGGCATGGCACACAGCATGGCTTCAATGTGGTCACCCTGCTTTTCCCCTTTACATTCTTGAATGAGACATTCCTCATTATTCCAACCAAGTCTTTGGATATCTCCCAAGATTTATGCATAGAACTTGAAAATGGTGACCTACAGCCCTCCAGCTTGCATCCCTCTTTCACTACACTGTCCTCACTACTTCAACGTACTGTACACACTCAGAAGAATGAGGACCATGAGAGTAATAGGTGTTTCAGATCTCTCTTCATTTCAAAGGAATTACCATATTCCTTTATAACCTGTACCTGTTCAACTTTAGAAATGGAATTCATAAGTGATATATAAGATCTTAGAGATGCAGGTGTTATAAGGGTGCTCATAACTTTCTGGAGGGAGCTAAGGACACTTGGAACTCCAAGCTCGAACTTCCCACAACACAAATAACACCACATTAACATTCCTGGAGAGACTTACTCACTCAGGGAGGCACTGTTTACACACTATAAAAATGAATAGTACCTGGCTGGGTAGGGCACGACACACAAAAGTCTTTACTGTGTAGGAAAAACCCATTCCATTATACTCTTCCAAGTAGCATCAATATCACTTGCTTTTGAATCCCGATGGCTCCATGCAGGATACCTCCACATACTGAGGGTATACCCACACATTTTATGAATCCCTTATCCAAACTAAGGGGTTATCCCCTTCAATACACTTTATACTTACTTTAGATGTGCGAGGGCCTAGAGAAAGAAAACCATCTCGTACGTCTCTCTTCTCCTCATACTTATGATTTTAACATCTCTAAGTTCTGCATGTCAAATTCTGAGGAGAGGATGAATGAAATCTTATTGAAGATGGTAGAGGCACAGATGATTCAAGGATCATTATGACCTCAAGGCAGGCAGCTCAAGGAATCCTGAGACTCGACACACGCCACTGGTCCAGAGTCCACCACAAAAGATGTTCTTGTGAGCCATACTCTACCTAGAAGGTCCGGTTCACACAGCATCTATGTGAACTCAAACAGTGTGTGAAGGGCAAAGCACACAGAAGGACTTGCAGGAGGAGAACGTGCCCATTCACCCTAACAACCACACATACTGCTGCTCATCATGCATATTCTGATGCTACAACAAACATATATCCAACTACCATCAAAATATTGATCCTCTGTCATCCAACCTGCATCTCCTCTCCTTGAGGATATGTTCAGCTGGTCTATATGTATCTAGAGATATATGTGAACACAGGTAAATGCACAACAATCAAGGAGAATGTGATTCTAGTAGCATTAATTTTTCCATTCTCTACATTATACATAGTCACATTTTAGATGGGGACTACTGAGATCATAATGGAGGTATGTTTGACACCTAGGTGGCTTCCTGGCCCTCCCTGATATCTTGGACTAATATCATCTAGAGCCTGACACCCATCCATTGTCCATAGCACACCAGTCATGGTGATGCTGTTGCATGTTACTCTACTCAGGAAGCATCTGATTACAGGTTCTTTAAGTGGTTACTACACAAAACATTTAGCTATGCACCTAGAAAAAGTTGACCCACGACTAACAAACGTGGATCACCCTTCTTGCAGGACCTCATCACCTGACCTATGTGTATCTGTACCAGGATGAGGTATCTTGGGTAAAAGCTCACTCCTTTTAGTGCCTTTTCTACTAGGATCTGCGATTCCATTATCTAACCTATAGGTGCTGATGTTATTAGGAATACTCAAGCACTGGAAGCACCCTCAAAATGCCTACAAACCGGGTGGCTCCCTGGAACCTCAAGATATCATGGAAACCAGCAGACACATGCAGCTCCAACAATAGAACTGCTCCAAGGTCAAGCAAAAATCATGTTCCCAGTGAGCCTCACTCTACAAAGACAGGGAAGGAGTAGACGAGGTATACATGATCAGTTCTCTAGGCAGGGCACTGCAAACAGCACAGATCTCAAATATGGATTAACCCAAGACTCCAGGCAGTCATACAGGTAATTATGAACTCTCCACCTGCTGCATTCTATAGGATTCACACAACATAGATCCAGACCCCTAGAGTCTATTCACCTACCTATTGTAACCTGAATCCCTCCTTCAATAGGTATCCATCATCCACGTCTCTATGCCTTCTGGATATGTATGAAACCCGAGACAGAGAGAGAAGACCTCTAGTATTTCTGCCTCCTCTTCTTAGGAATCATCTTGTCTTCTAAAAATCTTTGTGTTCACATCATGCAGAAAGGACCAATGACATAATCCTGAGGATGCCTCAGCCACAGATGACTCCCCAGCTCATCACGATATAAAGGAAGGCAGTTCAGTGAAACCTACCAATCCATCCACATCACTTGTCCAGATCCATCAAAAACGAAGTTCTTGTGAGCCTTACACTACCCATTCAAGGAACAGTAAACCAATTGTACACGAACGGCACCTGGATGGGCAGGCCACTGCACACAGCAGAGCTTCTGGGTAGAAGATTGCCCTTTCACATTCACAACCCCACATAACTTTGCTCATCATATACTGATGCTGCAACAAAGATTTACCAATTTCTCTTGAAATCATGGACAGACTGTCATCCAACATGCATCTCTTCTCCTTGAGAATTATTTCAGCTGGTCTACAGGTATCTGGAGAAACATGTGAACATAGGTTAAATGATCAGCAAACAAGGTGAATGTGATTCTAGTAGCATTTACCTTTCCATCCTCTACATTATACAGGATCACATTTTCAGATCTGAAAAACTGGGCTCAAAATCTAGGGATGTGTGACAGGTCTGTGGCTTCCAGGGGCTTCACAATACCTTGGAATAATATCACCTGGAGCCACACACCCATTCAACTTCCAAGGCCACCAGGAATGGTGATGCACTTAAGTATTATTCTACCCAGGAAGGCTGTGTTCACACTTCTTTAAGTGAGGACAACACTCAATGTTGAGTCGAGGAAATAAAAAGTTGACCCATGGACCAGCAACATGGTTTGCACCTATCTCAGGGTCTCTTTCCGAGTTCTATGCTTATCTGTTAAGGATGAGGTACCATGGGTAAAAACTGATTCCCTTTAGTTTTTCTCTCTCTCTCTTTTTTTCTAAATCATAGCTACTCATGCTATTGGGAATATTTCAGTATTCAACAGCTTCTCAAAATGTAAGGATCCATGTGGCTCCCCAGACCTCATGACATCATGGCATGCACACAAGGGACACAGCACCTCCACCACTAGAAATCAGAGACTAATGAAATCACACTGAAGATTCCTGAGACCGGGGGAACACCAGTGTCTTCATGGCTTTTCCATAGCAGAAACAAACACACCTGGATCTCCACCATTATGCTGCATACAGTTGTCAGCACGGTGTGTCCTCTTGAGCATTTTCGACAGAAACATGCACTGGTGCCATGAAACAGAATGGAGCAGCTCCTGTTTTACAAGGAACTCTACCCAGAAGGGCTTTCTGTGGAGGATCTACCCAAGCCCCTACTCTCTCTGAGGAGCAGCTACAACCTCTGTCCCCATCACGCCCATGACTGCAATCAGGATATTTCCAGCTTCTGGACATAACAATGAGCTGATTTTCATTCTCATCCCTCCCTGAGTGACTGTCCACTCTTCACAACCCTATGCTCGTTTGAGATATATGGAAGTGATGAGTGAGAAAAGACGTATCTTTAATTTCTCTCTTCTCCAAATATGTACTTCTTTCCCTCTGTATGCTATCTGCGGTCACATTGTGAGGAGATGACCAATGAAATCCTCTCGAGGATGGTAGAGGCACAGATGCCTCAAGGGTAATTATGACATCAAGGAGGCAGCTCAATGACTCCTGTGATTCTGGGCATGCCAATGGTCCAGAAGCCACCAAAGAGATGTTTTGTGAGCGTTATTCTACCTAGACAGGCCAGTTCACACAGGACCTAGGTGAACTCAACCTATCAGGGCAGGGCACTTCAACCAGGAGGTCTTGCAGGAGGAGAACTTGCCCTTTCACCCTAACATCCACACATACTGCTGCTCATTATGCATATTCTTATGCTACAACAAACATATATTCAACCACCATCAAAACATTGATGCTCTGTCATCCAACCTGCATCTCCTCTCCTTGAGGATATGTTCAGCTGGTCTACACATATCTAAAGATATATGTGAACACAGGTATATGCACAACAATCAAGGTGAATGTGATTCTAGTAGCATTAATTTTTCCATTCTCTACATTACATATAGTCACATTTTCTGATGTGGACTACTGAGATCATAATCGAGGTACGTTTGTCACCCAGGTGTCTTCCTGTCCCCCCCCCCGATATTTTGGACAAATATCACCTGGAGCCCCACACCCATCCACTGTCCATAGCCTACCAGTCCTGTTGATATTGTTGCACATTACTCTACTCAGGAAGCCTCTGTTTATAGGTACTTTATTTTTTTTTGACATATGCACATGGATTATATTTATCAATAGATTAATTACCTTACATATTTACAGGCTCAATGGATTACAGGAGAGGCAGTATCACAAAAGTTAAAGAATCTTTTCTGAATGTTAAAACATGGCTGTAATGTGTACTGAACTATACCTCTCCAGAGTTTATTTTTAAAACAATTATTTATTTATTTTTGGCTGTGCTGTGTTTATAGGTACTTTAATTGGTGACTACACCAAGCATTTATCTATGCATCTAGAAAAATTTGACCATGACTATCAAACGTGGATCACCCTCTCACAGTGTCTCATCACCTGACCTATGTGTATCTGTATCAGGATGAGAGAGCTTGAACAAAAGCTCACTCTGTTTAGTTCCTTTTCTACTAGAAAGTGTGATTCCATTATCTAACCTGTAGGTGCTGATGCTATTAGGAATACTCAAGCACTGGAAAGTGAAGTGAAAGTGAAGTTGCTCAGTCGTGTCCGACTCTTTGCTACCCTATGGACTATAGCCCATCAGGCTCCTCTGTCCATGGGATTTTCCAGGAAAGAATACTGGAGTGGGTTGCCATTTCCTTCTCCAGGGGATCTTCCCAACCCAGGGATCGAAACCAGGTCTCCTGCATTGCAGGCGGATGCTTTAACCTTTGAGCTACCAGGGAAGCACCCTCAAAATGCCTACAAAATGGCTGGCTCCCTGGATCCACAAGGTATCATGGACCCATGCGGATCCAAAACTAGAACTGCTCCAAGGTCAAGCAAAAATCATGTTCTCTGTGGGGCTCATTCTACAAAGCCAGGGAATGTGTAGCCAAGTATACATGATCTGTTATTCTCTAGGCAGGACATTGCAAACAGAACAGATTTCAAATATGTATTAATGATGACTCCAGGCAGTCATACAGGCAATTATGATCGACCTGCCGCTGCATTCTATAGGCTGCTCAC
The DNA here is from genome assembly GCF_055505025.1 of Bos grunniens. Lineage (NCBI taxonomy): Eukaryota > Metazoa > Chordata > Mammalia > Artiodactyla > Bovidae > Bos > Bos grunniens. The sequence goes on along the minus strand of NC_141194.1, from coordinate 115,469,936 downwards.
AATATAGATCCAGACACCTAGAGAATATTCACCTACCTATTGTAACCTGAATCCCTCCTTCAATCGGTATCCATCATCCATGTTTCTATCTATGCCTTCTTGATATGTATGAAACCCGAGAGAGAGAGAGAGAAGACTTCTAGTATTTCTCACTTCTCCTCTTAGGAATCATCTTGACTTTTGAAAAATCTTTGAGCTCACATGGTGCAGATAAGACAACTGAAATAATCCTGAGGATGCCTCAGGCACAGATGACTCTCCAGGTTATTATGGTACAAAGGCACACAGTAGAGTGAAACCTACAATCCATCTACATGACTGGCCCAGATCCACCACAAATGAGGTTCTTGTGAACCTTACACTACCCATTCAAGGCACAGTACGCCAACTGTACGTGAACTGCACCTGGATGGGCAGGGCACTGCACAAAGCAGAGCATTCGGGTGGAAGATTGCCTTTCACATTCACACCCACACATACCTTTGCTAATCATATCCTGATGCAGCAACAAAGATTTACTGATTTTTCTTGAAATCATGGACAGACTGTCAGGCAACCTGAACCTCTCCTCCTTGAGAATAGCTTCAGCTAGCCTACAGGTATCTGGAGAAATATGTGAACATAGTTCAAATGATCAGCAAGCAAGGTGAATGTGATTCTAGTAGAATTTAACCTTTCCATCCTCTACATTATCGTGTTCACATTTTCAGATCTGAACAACTGGGATCAAAATCTAGGGATGTTTGACAGGTCCGTGGCTTCCAGGGACTACATGATACCTTGGAATAATATCACCTGGAGGCGCACACCCATTCAACTTCCAAGGCCAACAGGAATGGTGATGCACTTAAGTATTCTTCTAACCAGGAAGGCTGTGTTCACACCTCTTTAAGTAAGGACGACACCCAACATTGAGTCGTGGAACTAGAAATTTGACCCATGGCCCAGCAACATGGTTTGTACCTCTCTCAGGGTCTCTTTCCATGTTCTATGCGTATCTGCACAAGGATCAGTACCATGGGTAAAAACTGACTCCCTTTAGTTTTTCTCTCTTATTTTTTTCCCTAATATGTTGTGTGTCTACATTTTCTAAATTATAGCTACTCATGCTATTGGGAATATTTCAGTATTCAAAGGCTTCTCAAAATGTAGGGATCCATGTGACTCTCCAGAACCTCATGACATCATGGGAAGCACACAAGGGACACATCAGCTCGACCACTAGAAATCTCCTAAGCTCAACCAACATTGATGTTTCTTGCGAGCCTTACTCTATGTAGACACTATTCACACCAACTTTATGTGTTCAGAACCTGTCCAAACAAGACACTGCACACAGGTGGATTCCGGTACGAGCACCAACTCTCAACTTCAGGCACTTCCAAATGTCATGTTCACCTCTCTTCCTACCACATCCTATTGAATGATGTCAAGAATTTCCCTAAACTGAGACATATTCATTCACTGCACACACAACACCTCCATCAGTCAATGGAGTTCTGCTCTTCTGTTCTATGTCTTACTGGAGTGATGAAGAGCAGCACCGGAGGAGAAGACAGGTGGACTTCTCATTTACATTACTGCAAAAATTCTTTATTTTCTCTAAAGTAGGCATTTACACTGTGAGCAAGAGACTAATGAAATCACACTGAAGATTCCTGAGACCAGGGGAATGCCAGTGTCTTCATGGCTTTTCAATAGCAGAAACAAACACACCTGGATCTCCACCATTATGCTGCATACAAAGGTCAGCACGGTGGGTCCTCTTGAGCATTTTTGACCGAAACATGCACTGGTAACATGAAACAGAATGGAGCAGCTCCTGTTTTATAGGTAACTCTACCCAGAAGGCCTCTCCGAGGAGGATCTGCCCAAGCCCCTGCTCTCTCTGAGAAGCAGCTATGATCTCTCTCCCAATCACGCCCATGACTGCACTCAGAATAATTTCCAACCCCTGGACATAACACCAAGCTGATTTTCATCCTCATCCCTCTCTGAGTGGCTGTCCACTCTTCACAACCCTATGCTTGTTTGAGATATATGGAAGTGATGAGTGAGAAAAGACGCATGTTTACTTTCTCTCTTCTCCAAATATGTACTTCTTTCCCTCTGTATGGTGTCTGTGGACACATTGTGAGGGGGGGACGAATGAAATCGTCCCAAGGATGGTAGAGGCACAGATGCCTCAAGGGTAATTATGACATCAAGGAGGCAGCTCAAGGAGTCCTGCGACTCTGGGCATGCCAATGGTCCAGAAGCCACCACAAAGATGTTTTGTGAGCGTTACTCTACCTAGACAGGCCAGTTCACACTGAACCTAAGTGAACTCAACCTATCTGGGCAGGGCACTGCAACCAGGAGGACTTGCAGAGGGGGAACTTGCCCTTTCACCCTAACACCCACACATACTGCTGCTCATCATGCATATTCTGATGCTACAACCAACATATATTCAGCCATGATCAAAACATTGATCCTCTGTCATCCAACCTGCATCTCCTCTCCTTGAGGATATGTTCAGCTCGTCTACACATATCTAGAGATATATGTGAACACAGGTAAATACACAACAATCAAGATGAATGTGATTCTAGTAGCATTAATTTTTCCATTCTCTACATTACACATAGTCACATTTTCTGATGTGGACTACTGAGATCATAATCGAGGTATGTTTGTCACCCAGGTGTATTCCTGGCCCCCACTGATATTTTGGACTAATATCACCTGGAGCCCCACACCCATCCATTGTCCATAGCCTACCAGTCCTGTTGATATTGTTACACATTACTCTACTCAGGAAGCCTCTGATTACAGGTTCTTTAAGTGGTGACTACACCCAGCATTTATCTATGCATCTAGAAAAAGTTGACCATGACTATCAAATGTGGATCACCCTCTCACAGGATCTCATCACCTGACCTATGTGTATCTGTATCAGGATGAGAGAGCTTGAACAAAAGCTAACTCTGTTTAGTTCTTTTTCTACTAGGAAGTGCGATTCCATTATCTAACCTGTAGGTGCTGAAACTATTAGGAATACTCAAGCACTGGAAGCACCCTCAAAATGCCTACAAAACGGTTGGCTCCCTGGATCCACAAGATATCATGGAAAGCAAGCTCACGTACCCATGCAGATTCAAAACTAGAACTGCTCCAAGGTCAAGCAAAATCATGTTCTCTGTGAGGCTCATTATACAAAGACAGGGAATGTGTATTCAAGTATACATTAACCGTTATTCTCTAGGCAGGGCATTGCAAACAGAACAGATTTCAAATACGTATTAACGAAGACTCCAGGAAGTCGTAGAGGCAATTATGATCAACCCGCCAGCTGCATTCTATAGGCTGCTCACAATATAGATCCAGACACTTAGAGAATATTCACCTACCTATTGTACCCTGAATCCCTCATTCAATAGGTATCCATCATGCATGTCTCTATGCCTTCTTCATATGTATGGAACCTGAGAGAGAGAGAGAAGACTTGTAGTATGTCTCACTTCTCCTCTTAGGAATCATCTTGACTTTTGAAAAATCTTGAGTTCACATAGTACAGATAAGACAATTAAAATAATCCTGAGGATGCATCAGCCACAGATGATTCCCCTGGTTATTATGGTATAAAAGGCACACAGCAGAGTAAAACCTACCAATCCATCTACCTCACTGGTCCAGATCCACCACAAATGAGGTTCTTGTGAGCCTTACACTACCCATTCAAAGCACAGTACACCAATTGTACAGGAATTGCACCTGGATGAGCAGGGCACTGCACACAGCAGAGCTTTCAGGTGGAAGATTGCCCTTTCAAATTCACACCCACACATACCTTTGCTAATCATATCCTGATGCTGCAACAAAGATTTACGGATTTTTCTTGAAATCATGTACAGACTTTCATCCAACATACAAGTTTTCTCCTTGAGAGTCGCTTCAGCTGGTCTACAGGTATCTGCAGAATATGTGAACATAGGTTAAATGATCAGCAAGCAAGGTGAATGTGATTCTAGAAGCATTAACCTTTTCATCCTCTACATTATACATGTTCACATTTTCAGATCTGAACAACTGGGATCAAAATCTAGGGATGTGTGACAGGTCTGTGGCTTCCAGGGACTATCCGATACTTTGGAATAGTATCACCTGGAACCGCGCACCCATTCAACTTCCAAAGCCTTGAGGAATGGTGAAGCACTTAAATACTCTCCTACCCAGGAAGGCTGTGTTCACACTTCTTTAAGTGAGGACAACACCCAACATTGAGTCGTGGAACTAGAAAGTTGACCCATGGCCCAGCAACATGGTTTGCACCTCTCTCAGGGTCTCTTTCCGTGTTCTGTGCATATCTGCACAACGATTAGGTACCATGGGTAAAAACTGACTCCTTTTGGTATTGCTCCCTTTCCTTTTTTTTTTTTCCTAATATGTTGTGTGTTTCCATTTTCTGAATCATAGCTACTCATGCTATTGGGAATATTTCAGTATTTAAAGGCTTCTCAAAATTTAGGGATCCATGTGGCTCCCCAGAACCTCATGACATCATGGCATGCACACAAGGGACACAGCACCTCCACCACTAGAAATCAGAGACTAATGAAATCACACAGAAGATTCCTGAGACTAGGGGAACACCAGTGTCTTCATGGCTTTTCCATAGCAGAAACAAACACGCTTGGATCTCGACCATTATGCTGCATACCAAGGCCAGCATGGTGTGTGCTCTTGAGCATTTTCAAACAAAACATGCACTGGTGCCATGAAACAGAATGGAGCAGCTGCTGTTTCCTAGGGAACTCTACCCAGAAGGGCTCTCTGTCGAGGATATAACCAAGCCCCTGCTCTCTCTGAAAAGCAGCTACGACCTCTCTCCCCATCAGGCCCATAACTGAAATCAGGATATTTCCAGCCCCTGGACATAACAACGAGCTGATTTTCATCCTCATCCCTCCCTGAGGGCCTGTCCACTCTTCACAACCCCATGCCTGTTCGAGATGTATGGGAGTGAAGAGTGAGAAAAGATGCATCTTTAATTTCTCTCTTCCTCAAATATGTACTTCTTTCCCTCTGTATGTTTTCTGTGGTCACATTGTGAGGAGAGGACGAATGACATCGTCCCGAGGATGGTAGAGGCACAGATGCCTCAAGAGTAATTATGACATCAAGGGAAGCAGCTCAAGGACTCCTGCAACTCTGGGCACGCCAATGGTCCAGAAGCCACCACAGAGATGTTTTGTGAGCGTTACTCTACCTAGACAGTCCGGTTCACACAGCACCTAGGTGAACTCAACCTATCTGGGCAGGGCACTGCACCCAGGAGAACTTGCAGGAGGAGAACTTGCCCTTTCACCCTAACATCCACACATACTCCTGCTCATAATGCATATTCTGATGCTAAAACCAACCTATATTCAACCACCATCAAAACATTGATGCTCTGTCATCCAACCTGCATCTCCTCTCCTTGAGGATATGTTCAGCTGGTCTACACATATCTAGAGATATATGTGAACCCTGGTAAATACACAACAATCAAGGTGAATGTGATTCTAGTAGCATTAATTTTTCCATTCTCTACATTACATACAGTCACATTTTCTAATGTGGACTACTGAGATCATTATTGAGGTATGTTTGTCACCCAGGTGTCTTCCTGGCCCTCCTTGATATTTTGGACTAATATCACCTGGAGCCCCACACCCATCCACTGTCCATAGCCTACCAGTCCTGTTTATATTGTTGCACATTACTCTAGTCAGGAAGCCTCTGATTTCAGGTTCTGTAAGTGTTGACTACACCCAGCATTTATCTATGCATCTATAAATAGTTAACCATGACCATCAAACGTGGATCACCCTCTCACAGGGTCTCATCACTTGACCTATGTGTATCTGTATCAGTATGAGAGAGCTTGAACAAAGGCTCACTCTGTTTAGATCCTTTTCTACTAGGAAGTGCGATTCCATTATCTAACCTGTAGGTGCTGAAGCTAGTAGGAATACTCAAGCACTGGAAGCACCCTCAGAATGCCTACAAAACCGCTGGCTCCCTGGATCCACAAGATATCAAGGAAAGCAGCCCACAGACCCATGCAGATCCAAAACTAGAACTGCTCCAAGGTCAAGCAAAAATCATATTCCCAGTGAGGCTCATTCTACAAAGTCAGGGAATATGTAGTCAAGTATACATGATCTGTTATTCTCTAGACAGGGCATTGCAAACAGAAGAGATTTCAAATACAGATTAACGAAGACTCTAGGCAGTTATATAGGCAATTATCATCGACCTGCCAGCTGCATTCTATAGGCTGCTCACAATATAGATCCAGATACCTAGAGAATATTCACCTACCTATTGTAACCTGAATCCCTCCCTCAATAGGTATCCATCACCCATGTATCTATGCCTTCTTGATATGTATGAAACCCAAGAGAGAGAGAGAGAAGACTCCTAGTATTTCTCACCTCTCCTCTTAGGAATCATCTTGATTTTGCAAAATCTTTGAGTTCACATAGTGGAGATAGAACAATTGAAATAATCCTGAGGATGCGTCAGACACAGATGATTACCCAAGTTATTACGGTATAAAGGCACACAGCAGAGTGAAACCTACCAATCCATCTAAATCACTGGTACAGATCCACCACAAATGAGATTCTTGTGAGCCTTACACCCACTACCCATTCAAGGCACAGTACACCAATTGTACGTGAACTGCACCTGGATGGGCAGGGCACTGCACACAGCATAGCTTCCAGGTGGAAGATTGCCCTTTCACATTGACACCCACACATAACTTTGCAAATCATATCCTGATGCTGCAATAAAGATTAACCGATTTTTCTTGAAATCATGGACAGACTTTCATCCAACATGTACCTTATCTCCTTGAGAATCACTTCAGCTGGTCTACAGGTACCTGCAGAATATGTCAATATAGGTTAAATGATCAGGAAGCAAGGTGAATGTGATTCTAGGAGGATTAAACTTTTCATCCTCTACATTATACATGTTCACATTTTCAGATCTGAACAATTGGGATCAAAATCTAGGGATGTGTGACAGGTCTGTGGCTTCCAGGGACTATCGATACCTTGGAATAATACCACCTGGAACCGCGCACCCTTTCAACTTCCAAGGCCTCCAAGAATGGTGATGCACTTAAGTATTCTTCTATCCAGGAAGGCTGTGTTCACACTTCTTTAAGTGAGGAAACACCCAACATTGAGTTGTGGAACTAGAAAGATGACCCATGGCCCAGCAACATGGTTTCCACCTCTCTCTGGGTCTCTTTCTGTGCTCTATGGGTATCTGCACAAGGATCAGGTACAGGTACCATGGGTAAAAATTTACTCCTTTTGATTTTGCTCTCTCGATTTTTTTTTCCTAGTATGTTGTGTGTTTCCATTTTCTAAATCATAGCTACTCATGCTATTGGGAATATTTCAGTATTCAAAGGCTTCTCAAAATGTAGGGATCCATGTGGCTCCCCAGAACCTCATGACATCATGGCAAGCACACAAGGGACACATCAGCTCCACCACTAGAAATCAGAGACTAATGAAATCACACTAAATATTCCTGAGACCATGGGAACGCCAATGTCTTCATGGATTTTTCACTGCAGAAACAAACACACTTGGATCGCCACGATTACGCTCCATACAAAGGTCAGCACTGAGTGTCCTACTGAGCATTTTATACTGAAACATGCACTGGTGCCATGAAACAGAATGGAGCAGCTCCTGTTTTATTGGGAACTCTATCCAGAAGAGCTTTCCGTGGAGGACTAGCCAAGCCCCTGCTCTCTCTGAGAAGCAGCTACGACCTGTCTCACCATCATGCCCATGAATGCATTCAGGATATTTCCAGCCCTTGGAGATAACAACGAGCTGATTTTCATCCTCATCCCTCTCTGAGTGGCTGTCCACTCTTCACAACCCTATGCCAATTTGAGATATACGGGAGTGAAGAGTGTGAAAAGCAGCATGTTTACTTTCTCTCTTCTCCAAATATGTACCTCTTTCCCTCTGTACGGTGCCTGTGGTCACATTTTGAGGAGAGGACTAATGAAATCGTCATGAGGATGGTAGAGGCACAGATGAATCAAAGGTCATTATGACATCAAAGCAGACATCTCAAGGACTCCTGCGACTCCACCCACTACACTCATCTAGAGGCCACCACAAAAGATGTTTTGTGAGCCTTACTCTACCTAGATAGTCCCATTCACACAGCATCTAAGTGCACAAAATCTATTTGGGCAGTGCAGTGCACCCAGGAGGTCTTGCAGGAGGAACACTTGCCCTTTCACCCTAACATCCACACATACTGCTGCACATCATGCATATTCTGATGCTACAACAAACATATATCCAACCACCATCAAAACATTGATCTTCTGTCATCCAACCTGCATCTCCTTTCCTTGATGATATGTTCAGCTGGTCTACACATACCTAGAGATATGTGTGAACACAGGTAAATGCACAACAATCAAGTGAATGTGATTCTAGTAGCATTAATTTTTTCATTCTCTACATTACATATAGTCACATTTTCAGATGTGGACCACTGAGATCATAATCGATGTATGTATTTCACCTAGGTGGCTTCCTGGCCCTCTTGATGTCTTGGACTAGTATCACCTGGAGCCCCACACCCATCCATTGTCCATGGCCTACCAGTCATGGTGATATCGTCGCACATTACTCTACTCAGGAAGCCTCTGATTACAGATTCTTTAAGTGTTGAATACACCCAATATTTATCTATGTACCTAGAAAAATTTGACCACGAGTATCAGGAGTGGATCACCCCTCTCACAGGAACTCATTACCTGACCTAAGTGTATGTGTACCAGGATGAGATAGCTTGGATAAAACCTCGCTCTGTTTAGTTCCTTTTCTACTAGGAACTGCGATTTCATTATCTACCCTGTAGTTGCTGACACTATTAGGAATACTCAAGCACTGGAAGCACCGTCAAAGGGCAACAAACCGGCTGGCTCCCTGGACCCACAAGATATCATGGGAAGCAGCCCACAGAGCCATGCAGCTCCAAAACTATAACTGCTCCAAGGTCAGGCAAAATCATTTTCACAGTGAGGCTCATTCTACAAAGACAGGGAATGTCTATTCAATGTATAAATGATCTGTTCTTCTCTAGGCAGGGCATTGCAAACAGCAGTGATCTCAAAAATGGATTAACCCATGACTCCAGGAAATCATACAGGTAGTTATGATCAATCCGCCCACTGCATTCTATAGGCTACTCACAATATATATCCAGAAAACTAGAGAATATTCACCTCCTTATTGTAACATGAATCCCTCCTTCAATAGGTATCCATCATCCACATGTCTACAGCTTTTTGATATGTATGAATCCCGAGACAGAGAGAGAAGACCTATATAGTATTACTCACTTCTCCTCTTAGGTATTATCTTGACTTCTAAAAAATGTTTGTCTTCACATTGTGCAGATAGGACAATTGAAATAATCCTGAGGATGCATCAGCCAAAGATGACTCCCCAGGCTATTACGGTATAAAGGCAGACAGCAGAGTGAAACCTACCAATCCATCCACATCTCTGGTCCAGACCCACCACAAATGAGGTTATTGTGAGCCTTACAATACCCATTCAAGGCACAGTACACCTATTATACTTGAACTGCACCTGGATGGGCAGGGCACTACACACAGCAGAGCTTCTGGGTGGAAGATTGCCCTTTCACATTCACACTCACACATACCTTTGCTCATCATATCCCGATGCTGCAACAAAGATTTACCGATTTCTCTTGAAATCATGGACAGACTGACACCTAACATGCACCTTTTCTCCTTGAGAAGCACTTCAGCGGGTCTACAGGTATTTGGAGAAATATGTGAACATAGGTTAAATGATCAGCAAGCAAAGTGAATGTGATTCCAGTACCATTTACCTTTCCATTCTCTACATTATACGTGTTCACACTTTCAGATCTGAATAACTGGGATCAAAATCTAGGGATGTTTGACAGTTCTGTGGCTTCCAGGACTACCCAATACCTTGGAATAATATCACCTGGAACCGAGCCCCAATTCAACTTCCAAGGCCTCGAGAAATGGTGATGCACTTAAATATTCTGCTACGCAGGAAGGCTGTGTTCACACTTCTTTAAGTGAGGACAACACCCAACATTGAGTCGTGGAACTAGAACGTTGACCCATGGCCCAGCAACATGGTTTGCACCTCTCTCTGGGTCTCTTTCCATGTTCTATGGGTATCTGCACAAGGATCAGGTATCATGCGTAAAAATTTACTCCTTTTGATTTTGATCTCTCTCTCTCTTTTTTTTTTCCCTAATATGTTGTGTGTTTCCATTTTCTGTATCATAGCTACTCATGCTATTGGGAATATTTCAGTATTCTAAGGCATCTTAAAATACAGGGATCCATGTGGCTCCCCAGAACCTCATGACATCATGGCAAGCACACAAGAGACACATCATCTCCACCACTAGAAATCAGAGACTAATGAAATCACACTGAAGATTCCTGAGACTGGGGAAACGCCAATGTCTTCATGGCTTTCCACTGCAGAAACAAACACACTTGGATCTCCACCATTATGCTCCATACAAAGGTCAGCACGGTGTGTCCTACTGAGCATTTTCAACAGAAACATGCATTAGTACCATGAAACAGAATGGAGCAGCTCCTATTTTATAGGGAACTCTATACAGAAGAGCTCACCATGGAGGATATAGCCAAGCCCCTGCTCTCTCTGAGAAGCAGCTACGACCTGCCTCCCCATGATGCCCATGAATGCATTCAGGATATTTCCAGCCCATGGAGATAACAACGAGCTGATTTTCATCCTCATCCCTCCCTAAGTGCCTGTCCACTCTTCACAACGCTATACAAGTTTGAGATATATGGGAGTGAAGAGTGTGAAAAGCAGCATCTTTACGTTCTCTCTTCTCAAAATATGTGGTTTCTGTGGTCACATTGTGAGGAGAGGACTAATGAAATCATCCTGAGGATGGTAGAGGCACAGATAACTCAAGGGTCATTATGACATCAAAGCAGGCATCTCAAGGACTCCTGTGACTCCACCCACTACATTCATCTAGAGGCCACCACAAAAGATGTTTTGTGACCTTTGCTCTACCTAGAAAGTCCCATTTACACAGCATCTAAGTGCACAAAACCTATTTTGGCAGGGCAGTGCACCCAGGAGGCCTTGCAGGAGGAGCACTTGCCCTTTCACCCTAACATCCACACATACTGCTGCACATCATGCATATTCTGATGCTACAACAAACATATATCCAACCACCATCAAAACATTGATCCTCTGTCATCCAACCTGGATCTCCTCTCCTTGAGGATATGTTCAGCTGGTCTACACATATCTAGAAATGTGTGTGCACAAAGGTAAATGGAAAACAATCAAGGCGAATGTGATTCTAGTACCATTAATCTTTTCATTCTCTACATTACACAGTCACATTTTCAGATGTGGACTACTGAGATCATAATCGAGGTATGTTTGTCACCTAGGTGGCTTCCTGGCCCTCCTGATGTCTTGGACTAGTATCATCTGGAGCCCCACATCCATCCATTGTCCGTGGTCTACCAGGCATGGTGATATCGTTGCACATTATTCTACTCAGAAGCCTCAGAGTACAGGTTCTTTAAGTGTTTATTACACTCAACATTTATCTATGGACGTAGGAAAAGTTGACCATGGCTATCAAACGTGGATCACCCCTCTCACAGGATCTCATCACCTGACCTAAGTGTATGTATACCAGGATGAGATAGCTTGGATAAAAGCTTACTCTTTAGTTCCTTTTCTACCAGGAAGTGCGATTCCATTCTAGAAAAAGTTGACCACATCTATCAAATGTGGATCATCTCTCTCACAGGATCTCATCACCTGACCTAAGTGTATCTGTACCAGGATAAGATAGCTTGGATAAAAGCTCCCTCTGTTTAGTTCCTTTTCTACTTGCAAGTGCGATTCCATTATTTAACCTGTAGGTGCTGATGCTATAGGAATACTCAAGCACTGGAAGCACTGTGAAAAGGCCAATAAACCGGCTGGCTCCCTGGACCCACAAGATATCATGGGAAGCAGCCCACAGAGCCATGCAGCTCCAAAACTAGAACTGCTCCAAGGTCAGGCCAAAATCAGGTTCCCAGTGAGGCTCATTCTACAAAAGCAGGGAATGTGTAGTTGAGGTATACATGATCTGTTCTTCTCTAGGCAGGGCATTGCAAACAGCACAGATCTCAAACATGGATTAACCCAAGACTCCAGGCATTCATATACGAAATTATGATCAATTCGCCCACTGCATTCTATAGGCTACTCACAACATAGATCCAGAAACCTAGAGAGGATTCACCTACATATTGTAACCTGAATCCCTCCTTCAATAGGTATCCATCATCCACGTCTCTATGCCTTCTTGATATGTATGAATCCGGAGACACAGAGAGAAGACCTCTAGTATAACTCACTTCTCTTCCTGGGTAACATCTTGACTTTTAAAAAATATTTGTGTTCACATAGTGGGGATAGGACAGTTGAAATAATCCTGAGGATGCATCAGCCAAAGATGACTCCCCAGGTTATTATGGTATAAAGGCAGACAGCAGAGTGAAACCTACCAATCCATCCACATCTCTGGTCCAGATCCACCACAAATGATGTTCTTGTGAGCCTTACAATACCCATTCAAGGCACAGTACACCAACTGTACGTGAACTGCACCTGGATGGGCAGGGCACTGCACACAGCAGAGATTCCAGGTGGAAGACTGCCCTTTCATATTCACAATCACACATACCTTTGCTTATCAGATCCCGATGCTGCAGCAAAGATTTACCAATTTCTCTTGAAATCATGGACAGACTGACATCCAACATGCACCTCTTCTCCTTGAGAATCGCTTCAGCTGGTCTACAGATATCGGGAGAAATATGGGACATAGGTTAAATGATCAGCAAGCAAGGTGAATTTGATTCTAGTAGCATTTACTTCCCATCGTCTACATTATATGAGTTCACATTTTCATATCTGAACAACTGGGATCAAAATCTAGAGATTTTTAACAAACATGGCTTTCAGGACTAACCAATACTTTGGAATAATATCACCTGGAACCGCGCACACATTCAACATCCAAAGCCTCGAGGAATGGTGATGCACTTAAGTATTCTTCTACCCAGGAAGGTTGTGTTCACACTTCTTTAACTCAGGATGACACCCAACATTGAGTCGTGGAACTAGAAAGTTGACCCATTACCCAGCAACATGGTTTGCACCTCTCTCAGGGTCTTTTTCTGTGTTCTGTGCATATCTGCACAACGATAAGCTACCATGGGTAAAAATTGACTCCTTTTGGTTTTGCTCTCTTTCTCTCTTTTTTTTTTTTTTCCTAATATGTTGTGTATTTCCATTTTCTGAATTATAGCTACTCATGCTATCAGGAATATTTCAGTATTCAAAGGTTTCTCATAATGTATGGATCCATGTGGCTCTCCAGAAACTCATGACATCATGGCAAGCACAAAAGGGACACATGAGCTCCACCACTAGAAATCAGAGACTAATGAAATCACGCTGCAGATTCAGCAGAAACAAACACACTTCGATCTCCACCATTATGCTGCATACAAAGGTCAGCACGGTGTATGCTCTTGAGAATTTTCGACCGTAACATGCACTGGTGCCAAAAAACAGAATGGAGCAGATCCTGTTGTATAGGGAACTCTACCCAGGAGGGCTCTCCATGGAGGATCTACCCAAGCCCCTGTTCTCTCTAAGAAGCAGCTACAACCTCTCTCCCCATCACGCCCATGACTGCAATCAGGATATTTCCAGCCCGTGGACATAACAAAGAGCGGATTTTCATCCTCATCCCTCCCTGAGTGGCTGTCCACTCTTCACAACCCTAAACTTGTTTGAGATATATGGGAGTGAAGAGTGAGAAAGGTGCATCTTTAATTTCTCTCTTCCCAAATATGTACTTCTTTCCCTCTGTATTGTGTCTGTGGTCACATTTTGAGGAGAGGACAAATGAAATCCTCCCGAGGATGGTAGAGGCACAGATGCCTCAAGGGTAATTACGACATCAAGGGAAGCAGCTCAAGGACTCCTGCAACTGTGGGCACACCAATGGTCCAGAAGCCACCACAGAGATGTTTTGTGAGCGTTACTCTACCTAGACAGTCTGGTTCACACAGCACCTATGTGAACCCAACATATCTGTGCAGGGCACTGCACCCAGGAGGACTTGCGGGAGGAGCACTTGCCCTTTCACCTCAACATCCACACATACTGCTGCACATCATGCATATTCTGATGCTACAACAAATATATCCAACCACCATCAAAACACTGATCTTCTGTCATGCATCCTGCATCTCCTCTCCTTGAGGATATGTTCAGCTGGTCTACACATATCTAGAGATATGTGTGAACACAGGTAAATGCACAACAATCAATGTGAATGTGATTCTGAGTAGCATTAAATTTTCCATTCTCTACATTACACATAGTCACATTTTCAGATGTGGACTACTGAGATCATAATCAAGGTATGTTTGTCACCTAGGTGGCTTCTTGGCCCTTCTGATGTCTCAGACTAATATCACCTGGAGCCCCATACCCATCAATTGTCCATGGCCTACCAGTCATGGTGATATCAGTGCACAGGAAGCCTCTGATTACAGGTTCTTTAATTGTTGAATACACCCAACATTTATCTATGTACCTAGAAAAATTTGACCACGACTATCAAACGTGGATCACCCCTCTCACAGGACCTTATCACCTGACCTAAATGTATCTATACCAGGATGAGATAGCTTGGATAAAAGCTCACTCTGTTTAGTTCCTTTACTACTAGGAATGCAATTCCATTATCTAACCTGTAGGTGCTGACGCTATTAGGAATACTCTAGCACTGGAAGCACTGTCGTAAGGCCAACAAACCGGCTGACTCCCTGGACCCACAAGATATCATGGGAAGCAGCCCACAGAGCCATGCAGCTCCAACTAAACTATAACTGTTCCAAGGTCAGGCCAAAATCATGTTCCCAGTGAGGCTCATTCTACAAAAACAGGGAATGTGTATTCGAGGTATAAATGATCTGTCCTCTTCTAGCCAAGGCATTGCAAACAGCAGAGATCTCAAATACGGACTAACCCAAGACTCCAGGCCAATCATACAGGCAATTATGATAAATCCGCTCACTGCATTCTATAGGCTGCTCACAATATAGATCCAGAACCCTAGAGAATATGCACCTACCTATTGTAACCTGAATCCCTCCTTCAATACGTATGCAACATCCATGTCTCTATGCCTTCTTGATACGTATGAAACCCGAGAGAGGGAGAGAAAAGACTTCTCGTATTTTGACTTCTCCTCTTAGGAATCATCTTGACTTTTGAAAAATCTTTTAGTTCACATAGTGCAGATAGGACAATTGAAATAATCCTGAGGATGCGTCAGACACAGATGATTCCCCAGGTTATTACGGTATAAAGGCACACAGCAGAGTGAAACTTACCAATCCATCTACATCACTGGTCCAGATCCACCACAAATTAGGTTCTTGTGAGCCTTACACTACCCATTCAAGGAGCAGTACACCAATTTTAAGTGAACTGCACCTGGATGGGCAGGGCACTGCACACAGCAGAGCTTCTGGGTGGAAGATTGCCCTTTCACATTCACACCCACACATACCTTTACTCATATCTTGATGCTGCAACAAAGATTTACCAATTTTTCTTGAAATCATGGACAGGCTGTCATCTAACCTGCACCTCCCTTCCTTGAGAATCCCTTCAGCTGGTCTACAGGTATCTGGAGAAATAAGGGAACATAGGTTAAATGATCAGCAAGCAAGGTGAATGTGATTCTAGTAGCATTTACCTTTCCATCCTCTACATTAACGTGTTCACATTTTCAGATCTGAACAACTGGGATCAAAAACTAGGGATGTTTGACAGGTCTGTGGCTTCCAGGGAATACCCGATACCTTGGAATAATATCACCGGGAGCCACATACCCATTCAACTTCCAAGGCCACCAGGAATGGTGATGCACTTAAGTATTATGCTACCCACGAAAGCTGTGTTCACACTTCTTTAAGTGAGGACAACACCCAACATTGAGTCCTGGAACTAGAAAGTTGACCCATGGCCCAGCAACATGGTTTGCACCTCTCTCAGGGTCTCTTTCCCTGTTCTATGCATATCTGCACTAGGATGAGGTACAATGGGTAAAAACTGACTCCCTTTAGTTTTTTTCTGTCTCTCTCTTATTTTTTCCTAATATGTTGTGTGTTTCCATTTTCTAAATTATAGGTACTCATGCTATTGGGAATATTTCAGTATTCAAAGGCTTCTCAAAATGTAGGGATCCATGTGGCTCCACAGAACCTCATGACATCATGGCAAGCGCACAAGGGACACATCAGCTCCACCGCTAGAAATCAGAGACTAATGAATTCACACTGAAGATTCCTGAGACCGGGGGAACGCCAGTGTCTTCATGGCTTTTCCACAGCAGAAACAAACACACTTGGATCTCCACCATTATTCTGCATACAAAAGTCAGCACAGTTTGTTCTATGGAGCATTTTCGATCAAAACATGCACTGGTGCCATGAAGCAGAATGGAGCAGCTCCTGTTTTACAGGGAAATCTACCCAGAAGTGCTCTCCGTGGAGGAGCTAGCAAAGCCCCCGCTCTTTGTGAGAAGCAGCTATGACCTCTCTCCCAATCACGCCTATGACTGCACTCAGGATATTTTCAGCCACTGGAGATAACAAGGAGCTGATTTTCATCAACATCCCTCCCTGAGTGCCTGTTCACTCTTCATAAACCTATGCTTGTTTGAGTTATATGGGAGTGAAGAGTGTGAAAAGCAGCATCTTTACTTTCTCTCTTCTCCAAATATGTACTTCTTTCCCTCTGTATGGTGTCTGTGGTCACATTGTGAGGAGAGGACAAATGAAATTGTCTTCAGGATGGTATAGGCACAGATGATTCAAGGGTCATTATGACATCAAGGCAGGCAGCTCAAGGACTCCTGGGATTCCATGCATGCCACTTGTTAAAAGGCCACCACAAAAGATGTTTTGTGAGCGTTACTCAACCTAGACTGTCCGGTTCACACAGTACCTAAGTGCACTCAACCTATCTGGGCAGGGCAGTTCACCCAGGAGGACTTGCAGAAGGAGCACTTGCCCTTTCACCCTAACATCCACACATACTGCTGCACATCATGCATATTCTGATGCTACAACAAACATATATACAACCACCATCAAATCACTGATCCACTGTCATCCAACCTGTATCTCCTCTCCTTGAGAATATGTTAAGCTGGTCTACACATATCTAGAGATATATGTGAACACAGGTAAATGCACAACAATCAAGTTGAATGTGATTCTAGTACCATCAATTTTTCCATTCTCTATATTACACATAGTCATATTTTAAGAAGTAGACTACTGAGATCATAAGCGAGGTATGTTTGTCACCTAGGTGGCATCCTGGCCCTCCTGATGTCTTGGACTAATATAACTTGGAGCCCCACACTGAAGATTCCTGAGACGGGGGGAACGCCAGTGTCTTCATGGCTTTTCCATAGCAGAAACAAACACACTTGGATCTCCACCATTATGCTGCATACAAAGGTCAGCATGGTGTGTCCTATTGAGCATTTTCGACCAAAACATGCACTGGTGCCATGAAACAGAATGGAGCAGCTGCTGTTTTATAGGGAACTCTACTCAGAAGTTCCTCTAAGCCCTCCTGTGCCCGCACAGCCTCGGCTCCTTGGACGTGTGTTTGCTCCTCCTGGCTGCCACTCCTGGCATTAGGCATGCGGTAGCTCCTCCCGGCCGCCACCCCTGACCTCGGACGCGGGGTAACTCCTCTCATCGCTGCCCCTGAACTCGGACGCGGGGTAACTCCTCTCGTTACCGCCCCTGACTTCGGAGGCAGAGTAGCTCCTCTCGGCCGTCCCTCTGACCTCGGACGCGGGGTAACTCCTCTCGGCCGCACCCCCTGACCTCAGATGCTGGGTAGCTCTCTCGTCACAGCCCATGACCTCTGACGTGGGGTAGCTCCTCTCGGCGGCTCTCCCTGACCTCGAACGCTGGGTAGCTCTCTCATCGCAGCCTATGACCTCGGATGTGGGGTAGTTCCTTTCATCGCCGGCCCTGACCTTGGATGCAGGGTACCTCCTCTCGGCCCTTCCTGTGCCGTTGCAGCCTGCCACTCTCGGCCGCTGTCCTGACCTCGGACGTGGGGTAACTCCTCGTCACTGCCGCCCTTCATGCATGGAGTCCTCTCAGCTTCTGCCCTTTGACCTCGGACATGGGGTACCTCCTCATGGCCTCGCTTAGTGCGCCGGGGGCAGCTGCCTGGGCTTAGTGCGCCACTTGCTCAACAGTCGTCACAGGACTGGAAAAGGTCCGTTTTCATTCATCTCAAAGATAGACAATGCCAAAGGATGCTCAAACTACCACACAATTGAACTCATCTCACAGGCTAGTAAAGTAATGCTCAAAATTCTCCAAGCAAAATTTCAGCAATATGAGAAAAGAGAACTTCCTGATGTTCAAGCTTCTTTTAGAAAAGGCAGAGGAACGAGAGATCAAATTGCCAACATCTGCTAGATCACGAAAAAGCAAGAGAGTTCCAGAAGAACATCTATTTCTGCTTTATTGACTATTCCAAACCCTTTGAAAGTGTGGGTCACAATAAACTGTGGAAAATTCTGAAAGAGATGGGAATACCAGACCACTTGACCTGCCTCTTGAGAAATTTGTATGCAGGTCAGGAAGCAACTTTTAGAACTAGACTTGGTACAACAGACTGGTTCCAAATAGGAAAAGGAGTACGTCAAGGCTGTACATTGTCACCCTGCTTATTTAAATTCTATGCAGAATACATCATGAGAAAGGCTGGACTGGAAGAAGCACAAGCTGGAATCAAGATTGCCGGGAGAAATATCAATAACCTCACATATGCAGATGACACCACCCTTATGGCAGAAAGTAAAGAGGAACTCAAAAGCCTCTTGATGAAAGTGAAAGTGGAAAGTGAAAAAGTTGGCTTAAAGCTCAACATTCAGAAAACGAAGATCATGGCATCCGGTCCCATCACTTCCTGGGAAATAGATGGGGAAACAGTGGGAACAGTGTCAGACTTTATTTTGGGGGGCTCCAAAATCACTTCAGATGGTGATTGCAGCCATGAAATTAAAAGACGCTTACACCTTAGAAGGAAAGTTATGACCAACTTAGAAAGCATATTCAAAAGCAGAGACATTACTTTGCCAACAAAGGTTCATCTAGTCAAGGCTATGGTTTTTCCAGTGGTCATGTATGGATGTGACAGTTGGACTGTGAAGAACGCTGAGCACCGAAGAATTGATGCTTTTGAACTGTGGTGTTGGAGAAGCCTCTTGAGAGTCCCTTGGACTGCAAGGAGATCCAACCAGTCCAGTCTGAAGGAGATCAGTCCAAGGATTTCTTTGGAAGTCATGATGCTAAAGCTGAAACTCCAGCACTTTGGCCACCTCATGCAAAGAGTTGACTCATTGGAAAAGACTCTGATGCTGAGAGGGATTAGGGCCAGGAGGAGAAGGGCATGACAGAGGATGAGATGGCTGGATGGTATCACTTACTCGATGGACACGCTGCTGCTAAGTCACTTCATTCGTATCCAACTCTGTGTGACCCCATAGATGGCAGCCCACCAGGTTTCCCTGAACCTGGGATTGTTCAAGCAAGAACAATGGAGTGGGCTGCCATTTCCTTCTACAATGCATGAAAGTGAAAATTGAAAGTGAAGTCATTCAGTTGTGTCCGACTCTTAGGGACCCCATGGACTGCAGCCAACAAGGCTCCTCTGTCCATGGGATTTTCCAGGCAAGAGTACTGGAGTGTGGTGCCAATGCCTTCTCCCCGATAGACATGAGTCTGGGTGAACTCCAAGAGTTGGTGATGGACAGGGAGGCCTGGCGTGCTGCGATTCATGGGGTCACAAAGAGTCGGACATGACTGAGCAACTGAAATGAACTGAAATACCCAGAAGGGCTCTCGGTGGAGGATCTACCCAAGCCCCTGCTCTCTCTGAGAAGCAGCTATGACCTCTCTCCCGATGACACCCATGACTCTACTCAGGGTATTGCCAGCCCCAGGACATAACAACGAGCTGAATTTCATCATTATCCTTTCTTGAGTGCCTGTCCACTCTTCACAACCCTATGCTTGTTTGAGATATAGGGGAGTGAAGACTGAGAAAAGCAGCATCTTTACTTTCTCTCTTCTCCAAATATGTACTTCTTTCCCTCTGCACAGTGTCTGTGGTCACACTGTGATGAGAGAATGAACGAAATCGTCACAAGGATGGTAGAGGCACAGATGACTCAAAGGTCATTATGACAACAAGGCAGGCAGCTCAAGGACTCCTGTGACTGCATGCAAGCCACTCATCCAGAGGTCACCACAAAGGATGTTTTGTGAGCATTACTCTACCGGGACAGTCCATTACTCTACCTGGACAGCACCTAGGTGAACTCAACCTATCTGAGCAGGGCAGTGCATGCAGGAGGACTTGCAGGAGGACAACTTGCCCTTTACCCTAACATTCACACATACTGCTTCACATCATGCATATTCTGATGCTACAACAAACATATATCCAACCACCATCAAAACATTGTTCCTCTGTCCTCCACCCTGCAAGTCCTCTCCTTGACGATATCTTCAGCTGGTCTACACATTATCTAGAGATATCGGCGAACACAGGTAAATGCACAACAATCACGATGAATGTGATTCTAGTAGCATTAATTTCCCCATTCTCTAAATTACACATAGTCACGTTTTCAGATGTGGAGTACTGAGATCATAATTGAGGTATGTTTGTCACCTAGGTGGCTTCCTGGCCCTCCTGATGTCTTGGATTAATATCAGGTGGAGCCCCACACATGCATCCATTGTCCATGGCCTACCAGTCATGGTGATATCATTGCACATTACTCTACTCAGGAAGCCTCTGATTACAGGTTCTTTAAGTCGTGAATACACCCAAGATTCAACCATGAATCTAGAAAAAGTTGACCACGACTATCAAACCTGGATCACCCCTCTCACAGGATCTCATGACCTGACCTAAGTGTATCTGTACCAGGGTGAGATAGCTTGGATAAAAGCTCACTCTGTTTAGTTCCTTTTCTACTAGGAAGTGCGATTCCATTATCTAACCTGTAGGTGCTGAAACTATTAGGAATACTCAAGCACTGGAAGCACCCTCAAAAGGCCTACAAAATGGCTGGCTCCCTGGACCCACAAGATATCTTGGGAAGCAGCCCAGAGAGCCATGCAGCTCCAAAACTAGAACTGCGCCAAGGTCACGCCAAAATCATGTTTCCAGTGAGGCTCATTCTACAAAGGCAGGGAATGTTTAGTTGAGGTATACATGATCTGTTCTTCTCTAGGCAGGGCACTGCAAACAGCACAGATCTCAAGTATGGATTAACCCAAGTCTCCAGGCAGTCTTACAGGCAATTATCATCAATCCGCCCACTGCATTCTATAGGCTGCTCGCAATATAGATGCAGACCCCTAGAGAAGATTCACCTACTTATTGTAACATGATCCCCTCCTTCAATAGGTATCCATCATCCACGACTCTATGGCTTCTTGATATGTATGAATTCCCAGAGAGAGAAGCCCTCTTGTATTACTCACTTCTCCTCTTAGGTATCATCTTGACTTTTATAAAATATTTGTGTTCACATAGTGCGGATAGGACAGTTGAAATAATCCTGAGGATGCGTCAGCCAAAGACGACTCCCCAGATTATTATGGTATAAAGGCAGACAACAGAGTGAAACCTACTAATCCATTCACATCTCTGGTCCAGATCCACCACAAATGACGATCTTGTGAGCCTTACCATACCCATTCAAGGCACAGTACACCAATTGTACATGAACTGCACCTGAATGGGCAGGGCACTGCACACAGCAGAGCTTCCGGGTAGAAGACTGCCCTTTCACCTTCACACCCACACATAACTTTGCTCATCATATCCCGATGCTGCAACAAATTTTTACCAGTCTCTTTTGACATCATGGACAGACTGACATCCAACATGCACCTCCTCTTCTCGAGAATCGCTTTAGCTGGTTGACATGTATCTGGAGAAATATGGGAATATAGGGTAAATGATCAGCAAGCAAGGTGAAGGTGATTCCAGTAGCATTTACCTTCCATTCTCTACATTATACGTGTTCACATTTTCAGATCTGAATAACTGGGATCAAAATCTAGGTAAATTGTGACAGGTCTGTGGCTTCCAGAACTACCCATTACATTGGAATAATATCACCTGGAGCGGCACACCATTTCAAATTACAAGGCCTCGAGGAATGGTGATGCACTTACGTATTCTCCTACCCAGTAAGGCTGTGTTCACACTTCTTTAAGTGAGAACAACACCCAACATTGAGTCCTGGAACTAGAAAGTTGACCCATGGCCCAGCAACATGGTTTGCACCTCTCTCAGGGTCTCTTTCTGTGTTCTATGCATAAATGCACAAGGATGAGGTACCATGGGTAAAAACTGACTCCCTTTAGTTTTTCTCCCTCCTTTCATTTTTCTAATATGTTGTGTGCTTCCATTTTCTAAATCATAGCTCCTCATGCTATCGGGACTATTTCAGTATTCAAAGGCTTCTCAAAATGCAGGGATCCACGTGGCTCCACAGAACCTCATGACATCATGGCAAGCACACAAGGCACACATCAGCTCCACCACTAGAAATCAGAGACTTATGAAATCACACAGAAGATTCCTGAGACCGGGGAAATGCCAGTGTCTTTATGGCTTTACCATAGGAGAAACAAACACACTTGGATCTCCACCATTATACTGCATACAAAGCTCAGCATGGTGTATCCTATTGAGCATTTTCGACCGAAACACGCACTGGTGCCATGAAACAGAAGAGAGCAGCTGCTGTTTTATAGGG
Source organism: Bos grunniens (assembly GCF_055505025.1). Lineage (NCBI taxonomy): Eukaryota > Metazoa > Chordata > Mammalia > Artiodactyla > Bovidae > Bos > Bos grunniens. Next base: position 115,446,860 of record NC_141194.1, on the reverse strand, counting down.
AACTCTACCCAGAAGCTCCTCTAGGCCCTCCTGTGCCCACACAGCCTCGGCTCCTTGGACGTGTGGTTGCTCCTCCCGGGAGCCGCCCCTGGCCTCGGGCTTGGGGGCCTGGGGTAGCTCCTTCCGGCATCCGGCCCTGACCTCGGACGCGGGGTAACTCCTCTCGTCGCCCCCCCTGACTTCGGTCGCGGGGGAACGCCTCGCGGCTGGCCCCTGACCTCCGAAGAGGGGTAGCTCCTCTCGGCCATTCCGGTGACGACGCAGCCTGGCACTCTCGGCCTCTCTTCCTGACGTCAGACGTCGGTTAACTCCTCTTGGCCGCCGCCCTTCCGGCATGCTGTCTTCTCAGCATCTGCCCTTTGACCTCTGACGTGCAGTAGCTCCTTATGGCCGGGCTTAGTGTGCCAGGCACAGCCGCCTGCGCTTAGTGCGCCAGTTCCTCAGCAGTGGCCACAGGACTGGAGAAGGTCAGTTTTCATTCCAATCTCAAAGATACGCAATTCCAAAGAATGCTCAAACTACCGCACAATTGAACTCATCTCACAGGCTAGTAAATTAATGCTCAAAATTCACCAAGCCAGGCTTCAGCAATATAAGAACCGAGAACTTCTGATGTTCAAGCTGGTTTTAGAAAAGGAAGAGGAACCAGGGATGCAACTGCCAACATCTGCTGGATCACGGAAAAAGCAAGAGAGTTCCAGAAGAACATCTATTTCTGTTTTGACTATGCAAAGCCTTTGACAGTGTGGATCACAATAAACTGTGGAAAATTCTAAAGGGAGGGGAATACCAGACCACCTGACCTGCCTCTTGAGAAATGTGTATGCAGGTCAAGAAGCAGCTGTTAGAACTAGACATGGTACAACAGACTGGTTCCAAATAGGAAAAGGAGTACGTCAAGGCTGTATATTGTCACCCTGCTTATTTAAATTCTATGCAGAATACATCATGAGAAACACTGGACTGGAAGAAGCACACGCTGCAATCAAGATTGCCGGGAGAAATATCAATAACCTCAGACAGGCAGATGACACCACCCTTATGGCAGAAAGTAAAGAGGAACTAAAAAGCCTTTTGATGAAAGTGAAAGTGGAGAGTGAAAAAGTTGGCTTAAAGCTCAACATTCAGAAAATGAAGATCATGGCATCCGGTCCCATCACTTCATGGGAAATAGATGGGGAAACAGTAGAAACAGTGTGAGACTTTATATTTGGGGGCTCCAAAATCCCTTCAGATGGTGATTGCAGCCATGAAACTGAAAGACGCTTACTCCTTGGAAGGAAAGTTTGGCCAACCTAGAAAGCATATTCAAAAGCAGAGACATTACTTTGCCAACAAAGGTTCGTCTAGTCAAGGTTATGGTTTTTCCTGTGGTCATGTATGGATAGGACAGTTGGACTATGAAGAAGGCTGAGCACTGAAGAATTGATGCTTTTGAACTGTGGTATTGGAGAAGCCTCTTGAGAGTCCCTCGGACTGCAAGAAGATCCAACCAGTCCATTCTGAAGGAGATCAGCCCTGGGATATCTTTGGAAGAAATGATGCTAAAGCTCAACCTCCAGCACTTTGGCCACCTCAGGCGAAGAGTTGACTCATTGGAAAAGACTGATGCTCGGGGCAGGAGGAGAAGGGGACGACAGAGGATGAGATGGCTGGATGGCATCACTGACTCGATGGACATGCTGCTGCTAAGTCACTTCAGTGATGTCCGAGTCTGTGTGACCCCATAGATGGCAGCCCACAAGGCTCCCCCGTCCCTGGGATTCTCCAGGCAAGAACAATGGAGTGGGCTGCCATTTCCTTCTCCAGTGCATGAAAGTCAAAAGTTAACGTGAAGTCATTCAGGCTTCTTGGACTCTTAGGGACCCCATGGACTGCAGCCAACAAGGCTCCTCTGTCCATGGGATTTTCCAGGCAAGAGTACTGGAGTGGGGTGCCATTGCCTTCTCCACGATGGACTTGAATCTGGGTGAACTCCAGGATTTGGTGATGGACAGCAAGGCATGGCGTGCTCTGATTCATGGGGTCACAAAGAGTCCGACACGACTGAGCAACTGAACTGAACTACCCAGAAGGGCTCTCCGTGGAGGATCTACCCAAGCCCCTGCTCTCTCTGAGAAGCAGCTACGACCTCTCTCCCCATCACGCCCATGACTGTACTCAGGATATTTCCAGCCCCTGTACATAAGGACCAGCTGATTTTCATCATTACCCGTCCTTGAGTGCCTGTCCATTCTTCACAACCCTATGCTTGTTTGAGATATAGGGGAGTGAAGACTGAGAAAAGCAGCATCTTTACTTTCTCTCTTCTCCAAATATGTACTTCTTTCCCTCTGCACAGTGTCTGTGGTCACACTGTGATGAGAGAATGAATGAAATCGTCCCAAGGATGGTAGAGGCACAGATGACTCAAGGGTCATTATGACAACAAGGCAGGCAGCTCAAGGACTCCTGTGACTACATGCAAGCCACTCATCCAGAGGTCACCACAAAGGATGTTTTGTGAGCATTACTCTACCTGGACAGTCCATTACTCTACCTAGACAACACCTAGGTGAACTCAACCTATCTGGGCACGCAGTGCACGCAGGAGGACTTGCAGGAAGACAACTTGCCCTTTCACCCTAACATTCACACATACTGCTTCACATCATGCATATTCTGATGCTACAACAAACATATATCCAACCACCATCAAAACATTGTTCCTCTGTCCTCCACCCTGCAAGTCCTCTCCTTGACGATATCTTCAGCTGGTCTACACATTATCTAGAGATATCGGCGAACACAGGTAAATGCACAACAATCACGATGAATGTGATTCTAGTAGCATTAATTTCCCCATTCTCTAAATTACACATAGTCACGTTTTCAGATGTGGAGTACTGAGATCATAATTGAGGTATGTTTGTCACCTAGGTGGCTTCCTGGCCCTCCTGATGTCTTGGATTAATATCAGGTGGAGCCCCACACATGCATCCATTGTCCATGGCCTACCAGTCATGGTGATATCATTGCACATTACTCTACTCAGGAAGCCTCTGATTACAGGTTCTTTAAGTCGTGAATACACCCAAGATTCAACCATGAATCTAGAAAAAGTTGACCACGACTATCAAACCTGGATCACCCCTCTCACAGGATCTCATGACCTGACCTAAGTGTATCTGTACCAGGGTGAGATAGCTTGGATAAAAGCTCACTCTGTTTAGTTCCTTTTCTACTAGGAAGTGCGATTCCATTATCTAACCTGTAGGTGCTGAAACTATTAGGAATACTCAAGCACTGGAAGCACCCTCAAAAGGCCTACAAAATGGCTGGCTCCCTGGACCCACAAGATATCTTGGGAAGCAGCCCAGAGAGCCATGCAGCTCCAAAACTAGAACTGCGCCAAGGTCACGCCAAAATCATGTTTCCAGTGAGGCTCATTCTACAAAGGCAGGGAATGTTTAGTTGAGGTATACATGATCTGTTCTTCTCTAGGCAGGGCACTGCAAACAGCACAGATCTCAAGTATGGATTAACCCAAGTCTCCAGGCAGTCTTACAGGCAATTATCATCAATCCGCCCACTGCATTCTATAGGCTGCTCGCAATATAGATGCAGACCCCTAGAGAAGATTCACCTACTTATTGTAACATGATCCCCTCCTTCAATAGGTATCCATCATCCACGACTCTATGGCTTCTTGATATGTATGAATTCCCAGAGAGAGAAGCCCTCTTGTATTACTCACTTCTCCTCTTAGGTATCATCTTGACTTTTATAAAATATTTGTGTTCACATAGTGCGGATAGGACAGTTGAAATAATCCTGAGGATGCGTCAGCCAAAGACGACTCCCCAGATTATTATGGTATAAAGGCAGACAACAGAGTGAAACCTACTAATCCATTCACATCTCTGGTCCAGATCCACCACAAATGACGATCTTGTGAGCCTTACCATACCCATTCAAGGCACAGTACACCAATTGTACATGAACTGCACCTGAATGGGCAGGGCACTGCACACAGCAGAGCTTCCGGGTAGAAGACTGCCCTTTCACCTTCACACCCACACATAACTTTGCTCATCATATCCCGATGCTGCAACAAATTTTTACCAGTCTCTTTTGACATCATGGACAGACTGACATCCAACATGCACCTCCTCTTCTCGAGAATCGCTTTAGCTGGTTGACATGTATCTGGAGAAATATGGGAATATAGGGTAAATGATCAGCAAGCAAGGTGAAGGTGATTCCAGTAGCATTTACCTTCCATTCTCTACATTATACGTGTTCACATTTTCAGATCTGAATAACTGGGATCAAAATCTAGGTAAATTGTGACAGGTCTGTGGCTTCCAGAACTACCCATTACATTGGAATAATATCACCTGGAGCGGCACACCATTTCAAATTACAAGGCCTCGAGGAATGGTGATGCACTTACGTATTCTCCTACCCAGTAAGGCTGTGTTCACACTTCTTTAAGTGAGAACAACACCCAACATTGAGTCCTGGAACTAGAAAGTTGACCCATGGCCCAGCAACATGGTTTGCACCTCTCTCAGGGTCTCTTTCTGTGTTCTATGCATAAATGCACAAGGATGAGGTACCATGGGTAAAAACTGACTCCCTTTAGTTTTTCTCCCTCCTTTCATTTTTCTAATATGTTGTGTGCTTCCATTTTCTAAATCATAGCTCCTCATGCTATCGGGACTATTTCAGTATTCAAAGGCTTCTCAAAATGCAGGGATCCACGTGGCTCCACAGAACCTCATGACATCATGGCAAGCACACAAGGCACACATCAGCTCCACCACTAGAAATCAGAGACTTATGAAATCACACAGAAGATTCCTGAGACCGGGGAAATGCCAGTGTCTTTATGGCTTTACCATAGGAGAAACAAACACACTTGGATCTCCACCATTATACTGCATACAAAGCTCAGCATGGTGTATCCTATTGAGCATTTTCGACCGAAACACGCACTGGTGCCATGAAACAGAAGAGAGCAGCTGCTGTTTTATAGGGAACTCTACCCAGAAGCTCCTCTAGGCCCTCCTGTGCCCACACAGCCTCGGCTCCTTGGACGTGTGGTTGCTCCTCCCGGGAGCCGCCCCTGGCCTCGGGCTTGGGGGCCTGGGGTAGCTCCTTCCGGCATCCGGCCCTGACCTCGGACGCGGGGTAACTCCTCTCGTCGCCCCCCCTGACTTCGGTCGCGGGGGAACGCCTCGCGGCTGGCCCCTGACCTCCGAAGAGGGGTAGCTCCTCTCGGCCATTCCGGTGACGACGCAGCCTGGCACTCTCGGCCTCTCTTCCTGACGTCAGACGTCGGTTAACTCCTCTTGGCCGCCGCCCTTCCGGCATGCTGTCTTCTCAGCATCTGCCCTTTGACCTCTGACGTGCAGTAGCTCCTTATGGCCGGGCTTAGTGTGCCAGGCACAGCCGCCTGCGCTTAGTGCGCCAGTTCCTCAGCAGTGGCCACAGGACTGGAGAAGGTCAGTTTTCATTCCAATCTCAAAGATACGCAATTCCAAAGAATGCTCAAACTACCGCACAATTGAACTCCTCTCACAGGCTAGTAAATTAATGCTCAAAATTCACCAAGCCAGGCTTCAGCAATATAAGAACCGAGAACTTCTGATGTTCAAGCTGGTTTTAGAAAAGGAAGAGGAACCAGGGATGCAACTGCCAACATCTGCTGGATCACGGAAAAAGCAAGAGAGTTCCAGAAGAACATCTATTTCTGTTTTGACTATGCAAAGCCTTTGACAGTGTGGATCACAATAAACTGTGGAAAATTCTAAAGGGAGGGGAATACCAGACCACCTGACCTGCCTCTTGAGAAATGTGTATGCAGGTCAAGAAGCAGCTGTTAGAACTAGACATGGTACAACAGACTGGTTCCAAATAGGAAAAGGAGTACGTCAAGGCTGTATATTGTCACCCTGCTTATTTAAATTCTATGCAGAATACATCATGAGAAACACTGGACTGGAAGAAGCACACGCTGCAATCAAGATTGCCGGGAGAAATATCAATAACCTCAGACAGGCAGATGACACCACCCTTATGGCAGAAAGTAAAGAGGAACTAAAAAGCCTTTTGATGAAAGTGAAAGTGGAGAGTGAAAAAGTTGGCTTAAAGCTCAACATTCAGAAAATGAAGATCATGGCATCCGGTCCCATCACTTCATGGGAAATAGATGGGGAAACAGTAGAAACAGTGTGAGACTTTATATTTGGGGGCTCCAAAATCCCTTCAGATGGTGATTGCAGCCATGAAACTGAAAGACGCTTACTCCTTGGAAGGAAAGTTTGGCCAACCTAGAAAGCATATTCAAAAGCAGAGACATTACTTTGCCAACAAAGGTTCGTCTAGTCAAGGTTATGGTTTTTCCTGTGGTCATGTATGGATAGGACAGTTGGACTATGAAGAAGGCTGAGCACTGAAGAATTGATGCTTTTGAACTGTGGTATTGGAGAAGCCTCTTGAGAGTCCCTTGGACTGCAAGAAGATCCAACCAGTCCATTCTGAAGGAGATCAGCCCTGGGATATCTTTGGAAGAAATGATGCTAAAGCTCAACCTCCAGCACTTTGGCCACCTCAGGCGAAGAGTTGACTCATTGGAAAAGACTGATGCTCGGGGCAGGAGGAGAAGGGGACGACAGAGGATGAGATGGCTGGATGGCATCACTGACTCGATGGACATGCTGCTGCTAAGTCACTTCAGTGATGTCCGAGTCTGTGTGACCCCATAGATGGCAGCCCACAAGGCTCCCCCGTCCCTGGGATTCTCCAGGCAAGAACAATGGAGTGGGCTGCCATTTCCTTCTCCAGTGCATGAAAGTCAAAAGTTAACGTGAAGTCATTCAGGCTTCTTGGACTCTTAGGGACCCCATGGACTGCAGCCAACAAGGCTCCTCTGTCCATGGGATTTTCCAGGCAAGAGTACTGGAGTGGGGTGCCATTGCCTTCTCCACGATGGACTTGAATCTGGGTGAACTCCAGGATTTGGTGATGGACAGCAAGGCATGGCGTGCTCTGATTCATGGGGTCACAAAGAGTCCGACACGACTGAGCAACTGAACTGAACTACCCAGAAGGGCTCTCCGTGGAGGATCTACCCAAGCCCCTGCTCTCTCTGAGAAGCAGCTACGACCTCTCTCCCCATCACGCCCATGACTGTACTCAGGATATTTCCAGCCCCTGTACATAAGGACCAGCTGATTTTCATCATTACCCGTCCTTGAGTGCCTGTCCATTCTTCACAACCCTATGCTTGTTTGAGATATAGGGGAGTGAAGACTGAGAAAAGCAGCATCTTTACTTTCTCTCTTCTCCAAATATGTACTTCTTTCCCTCTGCACAGTGTCTGTGGTCACACTGTGATGAGAGAATGAATGAAATCGTCCCAAGGATGGTAGAGGCACAGATGACTCAAGGGTCATTATGACAACAAGGCAGGCAGCTCAAGGACTCCTGTGACTACATGCAAGCCACTCATCCAGAGGTCACCACAAAGGATGTTTTGTGAGCATTACTCTACCTGGACAGTCCATTACTCTACCTAGACAACACCTAGGTGAACTCAACCTATCTGGGCACGCAGTGCACGCAGGAGGACTTGCAGGAAGACAACTTGCCCTTTCACCCTAACATTCACACATACTGCTTCACATCATGCATATTCTGATGCTACAACAAACATATATCCAACCACCATCAAAACATTGTTCCTCTGTCCTCCACCCTGCAAGTCCTCTCCTTGACGATATCTTCAGCTGGTCTACACATTATCTAGAGATATCGGCGAACACAGGTAAATGCACAACAATCACGATGAATGTGATTCTAGTAGCATTAATTTCCCCATTCTCTAAATTACACATAGTCACGTTTTCAGATGTGGAGTACTGAGATCATAATTGAGGTATGTTTGTCACCTAGGTGGCTTCCTGGCCCTCCTGATGTCTTGGATTAATATCAGGTGGAGCCCCACACATGCATCCATTGTCCATGGCCTACCAGTCATGGTGATATCATTGCACATTACTCTACTCAGGAAGCCTCTGATTACAGGTTCTTTAAGTCGTGAATACACCCAAGATTCAACCATGAATCTAGAAAAAGTTGACCACGACTATCAAACCTGGATCACCCCTCTCACAGGATCTCATGACCTGACCTAAGTGTATCTGTACCAGGGTGAGATAGCTTGGATAAAAGCTCACTCTGTTTAGTTCCTTTTCTACTAGGAAGTGCGATTCCATTATCTAACCTGTAGGTGCTGAAACTATTAGGAATACTCAAGCACTGGAAGCACCCTCAAAAGGCCTACAAAATGGCTGGCTCCCTGGACCCACAAGATATCTTGGGAAGCAGCCCAGAGAGCCATGCAGCTCCAAAACTAGAACTGCGCCAAGGTCACGCCAAAATCATGTTTCCAGTGAGGCTCATTCTACAAAGGCAGGGAATGTTTAGTTGAGGTATACATGATCTGTTCTTCTCTAGGCAGGGCACTGCAAACAGCACAGATCTCAAGTATGGATTAACCCAAGTCTCCAGGCAGTCTTACAGGCAATTATCATCAATCCGCCCACTGCATTCTATAGGCTGCTCGCAATATAGATGCAGACCCCTAGAGAAGATTCACCTACTTATTGTAACATGATCCCCTCCTTCAATAGGTATCCATCATCCACGACTCTATGGCTTCTTGATATGTATGAATTCCCAGAGAGAGAAGCCCTCTTGTATTACTCACTTCTCCTCTTAGGTATCATCTTGACTTTTATAAAATATTTGTGTTCACATAGTGCGGATAGGACAGTTGAAATAATCCTGAGGATGCGTCAGCCAAAGACGACTCCCCAGATTATTATGGTATAAAGGCAGACAACAGAGTGAAACCTACTAATCCATTCACATCTCTGGTCCAGATCCACCACAAATGACGATCTTGTGAGCCTTACCATACCCATTCAAGGCACAGTACACCAATTGTACATGAACTGCACCTGAATGGGCAGGGCACTGCACACAGCAGAGCTTCCGGGTAGAAGACTGCCCTTTCACCTTCACACCCACACATAACTTTGCTCATCATATCCCGATGCTGCAACAAATTTTTACCAGTCTCTTTTGACATCATGGACAGACTGACATCCAACATGCACCTCCTCTTCTCGAGAATCGCTTTAGCTGGTTGACATGTATCTGGAGAAATATGGGAATATAGGGTAAATGATCAGCAAGCAAGGTGAAGGTGATTCCAGTAGCATTTACCTTCCATTCTCTACATTATACGTGTTCACATTTTCAGATCTGAATAACTGGGATCAAAATCTAGGTAAATTGTGACAGGTCTGTGGCTTCCAGAACTACCCATTACATTGGAATAATATCACCTGGAGCGGCACACCATTTCAAATTACAAGGCCTCGAGGAATGGTGATGCACTTACGTATTCTCCTACCCAGTAAGGCTGTGTTCACACTTCTTTAAGTGAGAACAACACCCAACATTGAGTCCTGGAACTAGAAAGTTGACCCATGGCCCAGCAACATGGTTTGCACCTCTCTCAGGGTCTCTTTCTGTGTTCTATGCATAAATGCACAAGGATGAGGTACCATGGGTAAAAACTGACTCCCTTTAGTTTTTCTCCCTCCTTTCATTTTTCTAATATGTTGTGTGCTTCCATTTTCTAAATCATAGCTCCTCATGCTATCGGGACTATTTCAGTATTCAAAGGCTTCTCAAAATGCAGGGATCCACGTGGCTCCACAGAACCTCATGACATCATGGCAAGCACACAAGGCACACATCAGCTCCACCACTAGAAATCAGAGACTTATGAAATCACACAGAAGATTCCTGAGACCGGGGAAATGCCAGTGTCTTTATGGCTTTACCATAGGAGAAACAAACACACTTGGATCTCCACCATTATACTGCATACAAAGCTCAGCATGGTGTATCCTATTGAGCATTTTCGACCGAAACACGCACTGGTGCCATGAAACAGAAGAGAGCAGCTGCTGTTTTATAGGGAACTCTACCCAGAAGCTCCTCTAGGCCCTCCTGTGCCCACACAGCCTCGGCTCCTTGGACGTGTGGTTGCTCCTCCCGGGAGCCGCCCCTGGCCTCGGGCTTGGGGGCCTGGGGTAGCTCCTTCCGGCATCCGGCCCTGACCTCGGACGCGGGGTAACTCCTCTCGTCGCCCCCCCTGACTTCGGTCGCGGGGGAACGCCTCGCGGCTGGCCCCTGACCTCTGAAGAGGGGTAGCTCCTCTCGGCCATTCCGGTGACGACGCAGCCTGGCACTCTCGGCCTCTCTTCCTGACGTCAGACGTCGGTTAACTCCTCTTGGCCGCCGCCCTTCCGGCATGCTGTCTTCTCAGCATCTGCCCTTTGACCTCTGACGTGCAGTAGCTCCTTATGGCCGGGCTTAGTGTGCCAGGCACAGCCGCCTGCGCTTAGTGCGCCAGTTCCTCAGCAGTGGCCACAGGACTGGAGAAGGTCAGTTTTCATTCCAATCTCAAAGATACGCAATTCCAAAGAATGCTCAAACTACCGCACAATTGAACTCATCTCACAGGCTAGTAAATTAATGCTCAAAATTCACCAAGCCAGGCTTCAGCAATATAAGAACCGAGAACTTCTGATGTTCAAGCTGGTTTTAGAAAAGGAAGAGGAACCAGGGATGCAACTGCCAACATCTGCTGGATCACGGAAAAAGCAAGAGAGTTCCAGAAGAACATCTATTTCTGTTTTGACTATGCAAAGCCTTTGACAGTGTGGATCACAATAAACTGTGGAAAATTCTAAAGGGAGGGGAATACCAGACCACCTGACCTGCCTCTTGAGAAATGTGTATGCAGGTCAAGAAGCAGCTGTTAGAACTAGACATGGTACAACAGACTGGTTCCAAATAGGAAAAGGAGTACGTCAAGGCTGTATATTGTCACCCTGCTTATTTAAATTCTATGCAGAATACATCATGAGAAACACTGGACTGGAAGAAGCACACGCTGCAATCAAGATTGCCGGGAGAAATATCAATAACCTCAGACAGGCAGATGACACCACCCTTATGGCAGAAAGTAAAGAGGAACTAAAAAGCCTTTTGATGAAAGTGAAAGTGGAGAGTGAAAAAGTTGGCTTAAAGCTCAACATTCAGAAAATGAAGATCATGGCATCCGGTCCCATCACTTCATGGGAAATAGATGGGGAAACAGTAGAAACAGTGTGAGACTTTATATTTGGGGGCTCCAAAATCCCTTCAGATGGTGATTGCAGCCATGAAACTGAAAGACGCTTACTCCTTGGAAGGAAAGTTTGGCCAACCTAGAAAGCATATTCAAAAGCAGAGACATTACTTTGCCAACAAAGGTTCGTCTAGTCAAGGTTATGGTTTTTCCTGTGGTCATGTATGGATAGGACAGTTGGACTATGAAGAAGGCTGAGCACTGAAGAATTGATGCTTTTGAACTGTGGTATTGGAGAAGCCTCTTGAGAGTCCCTTGGACTGCAAGAAGATCCAACCAGTCCATTCTGAAGGAGATCAGCCCTGGGATATCTTTGGAAGAAATGATGCTAAAGCTCAACCTCCAGCACTTTGGCCACCTCAGGCGAAGAGTTGACTCATTGGAAAAGACTGATGCTCGGGGCAGGAGGAGAAGGGGACGACAGAGGATGAGATGGCTGGATGGCATCACTGACTCGATGGACATGCTGCTGCTAAGTCACTTCAGTGATGTCCGAGTCTGTGTGACCCCATAGATGGCAGCCCACAAGGCTCCCCCGTCCCTGGGATTCTCCAGGCAAGAACAATGGAGTGGGCTGCCATTTCCTTCTCCAGTGCATGAAAGTCAAAAGTTAACGTGAAGTCATTCAGGCTTCTTGGACTCTTAGGGACCCCATGGACTGCAGCCAACAAGGCTCCTCTGTCCATGGGATTTTCCAGGCAAGAGTACTGGAGTGGGGTGCCATTGCCTTCTCCACGATGGACTTGAATCTGGGTGAACTCCAGGATTTGGTGATGGACAGCAAGGCATGGCGTGCTCTGATTCATGGGGTCACAAAGAGTCCGACACGACTGAGCAACTGAACTGAACTACCCAGAAGGGCTCTCCGTGGAGGATCTACCCAAGCCCCTGCTCTCTCTGAGAAGCAGCTACGACCTCTCTCCCCATCACGCCCATGACTGTACTCAGGATATTTCCAGCCCCTGTACATAAGGACCAGCTGATTTTCATCATTACCCGTCCTTGAGTGCCTGTCCATTCTTCACAACCCTATGCTTGTTTGAGATATAGGGGAGTGAAGACTGAGAAAAGCAGCATCTTTACTTTCTCTCTTCTCCAAATATGTACTTCTTTCCCTCTGCACAGTGTCTGTGGTCACACTGTGATGAGAGAATGAATGAAATCGTCCCAAGGATGGTAGAGGCACAGATGACTCAAGGGTCATTATGACAACAAGGCAGGCAGCTCAAGGACTCCTGTGACTACATGCAAGCCACTCATCCAGAGGTCACCACAAAGGATGTTTTGTGAGCATTACTCTACCTGGACAGTCCATTACTCTACCTAGACAACACCTAGGTGAACTCAACCTATCTGGGCACGCAGTGCACGCAGTGCACGCAGGAGGACTTGCAGGAAGACAACTTGCCCTTTCACCCTAACATTCACACATACTGCTTCACATCATGCATATTCTGATGCTACAACAAACATATATCCAACCACCATCAAAACATTGTTCCTCTGTCCTCCACCCTGCAAGTCCTCTCCTTGACGATATCTTCAGCTGGTCTACACATTATCTAGAGATATCGGCGAACACAGGTAAATGCACAACAATCACGATGAATGTGATTCTAGTAGCATTAATTTCCCCATTCTCTAAATTACACATAGTCACGTTTTCAGATGTGGAGTACTGAGATCATAATTGAGGTATGTTTGTCACCTAGGTGGCTTCCTGGCCCTCCTGATGTCTTGGATTAATATCAGGTGGAGCCCCACACATGCATCCATTGTCCATGGCCTACCAGTTATGGTGATATCATTGCACATTACTCTACTCAGGAAGCCTCTGATTACAGGTTCTTTAAGTCGTGAATACACCCAAGATTCAACCATGAATCTAGAAAAAGTTGACCACGACTATCAAACCTGGATCACCCCTCTCACAGGATCTCATGACCTGACCTAAGTGTATCTGTACCAGGGTGAGATAGCTTGGATAAAAGCTCACTCTGTTTAGTTCCTTTTCTACTAGGAAGTGCGATTCCATTATCTAACCTGTAGGTGCTGAAACTATTAGGAATACTCAAGCACTGGAAGCACCCTCAAAAGGCCTACAAAATGGCTGGCTCCCTGGACCCACAAGATATCTTGGGAAGCAGCCCAGAGAGCCATGCAGCTCCAAAACTAGAACTGCGCCAAGGTCACGCCAAAATCATGTTTCCAGTGAGGCTCATTCTACAAAGGCAGGGAATGTTTAGTTGAGGTATACATGATCTGTTCTTCTCTAGGCAGGGCACTGCAAACAGCACAGATCTCAAGTATGGATTAACCCAAGTCTCCAGGCAGTCTTACAGGCAATTATCATCAATCCGCCCACTGCATTCTATAGGCTGCTCACAATATAGATGCAGACCCCTAGAGAAGATTCACCTACTTATTGTAACATGATCCCCTCCTTCAATAGGTATCCATCATCCACGACTCTATGGCTTCTTGATATGTATGAATTCCCAGAGAGAGAAGCCCTCTTGTATTACTCACTTCTCCTCTTAGGTATCATCTTGACTTTTATAAAATATTTGTGTTCACATAGTGCGGATAGGACAGTTGAAATAATCCTGAGGATGCGTCAGCCAAAGACGACTCCCCAGATTATTATGGTATAAAGGCAGACAACAGAGTGAAACCTACTAATCCATTCACATCTCTGGTCCAGATCCACCACAAATGACGATCTTGTGAGCCTTACCATACCCATTCAAGGCACAGTACACCAATTGTACATGAACTGCACCTGAATGGGCAGGGCACTGCACACAGCAGAGCTTCCGGGTAGAAGACTGCCCTTTCACCTTCACACCCACACATAACTTTGCTCATCATATCCCGATGCTGCAACAAATTTTTACCAGTCTCTTTTGACATCATGGACAGACTGACATCCAACATGCACCTCCTCTTCTCGAGAATCGCTTTAGCTGGTTGACATGTATCTGGAGAAATATGGGAATATAGGGTAAATGATCAGCAAGCAAGGTGAAGGTGATTCCAGTAGCATTTACCTTCCATTCTCTACATTATACGTGTTCACATTTTCAGATCTGAATAACTGGGATCAAAATCTAGGTAAATTGTGACAGGTCTGTGGCTTCCAGAACTACCCATTACATTGGAATAATATCACCTGGAGCGGCACACCATTTCAAATTACAAGGCCTCGAGGAATGGTGATGCACTTACGTATTCTCCTACCCAGTAAGGCTGTGTTCACACTTCTTTAAGTGAGAACAACACCCAACATTGAGTCCTGGAACTAGAAAGTTGACCCATGGCCCAGCAACATGGTTTGCACCTCTCTCAGGGTCTCTTTCTGTGTTCTATGCATAAATGCACAAGGATGAGGTACCATGGGTAAAAACTGACTCCCTTTAGTTTTTCTCCCTCCTTTCATTTTTCTAATATGTTGTGTGCTTCCATTTTCTAAATCATAGCTCCTCATGCTATCGGGACTATTTCAGTATTCAAAGGCTTCTCAAAATGCAGGGATCCACGTGGCTCCACAGAACCTCATGACATCATGGCAAGCACACAAGGCACACATCAGCTCCACCACTAGAAATCAGAGACTTATGAAATCACACAGAAGATTCCTGAGACCGGGGAAATGCCAGTGTCTTTATGGCTTTACCATAGGAGAAACAAACACACTTGGATCTCCACCATTATACTGCATACAAAGCTCAGCATGGTGTATCCTATTGAGCATTTTCGACCGAAACACGCACTGGTGCCATGAAACAGAAGAGAGCAGCTGCTGTTTTATAGGGAACTCTACCCAGAAGCTCCTCTAGGCCCTCCTGTGCCCACACAGCCTCGGCTCCTTGGACGTGTGGTTGCTCCTCCCGGGAGCCGCCCCTGGCCTCGGGCTTGGGGGCCTGGGGTAGCTCCTTCCGGCATCCGGCCCTGACCTCGGACGCGGGGTAACTCCTCTCGTCGCCCCCCCTGACTTCGGTCGCGGGGGAACGCCTCGCGGCTGGCCCCTGACCTCCGAAGAGGGGTAGCTCCTCTCGGCCATTCCGGTGACGACGCAGCCTGGCACTCTCGGCCTCTCTTCCTGACGTCAGACGTCGGTTAACTCCTCTTGGCCGCCGCCCTTCCGGCATGCTGTCTTCTCAGCATCTGCCCTTTGACCTCTGACGTGCAGTAGCTCCTTATGGCCGGGCTTAGTGTGCCAGGCACAGCCGCCTGCGCTTAGTGCGCCAGTTCCTCAGCAGTGGCCACAGGACTGGAGAAGGTCAGTTTTCATTCCAATCTCAAAGATACGCAATTCCAAAGAATGCTCAAACTACCGCACAATTGAACTCATCTCACAGGCTAGTAAATTAATGCTCAAAATTCACCAAGCCAGGCTTCAGCAATATAAGAACCGAGAACTTCTGATGTTCAAGCTGGTTTTAGAAAAGGAAGAGGAACCAGGGATGCAACTGCCAACATCTGCTGGATCACGGAAAAAGCAAGAGAGTTCCAGAAGAACATCTATTTCTGTTTTGACTATGCAAAGCCTTTGACAGTGTGGATCACAATAAACTGTGGAAAATTCTAAAGGGAGGGGAATACCAGACCACCTGACCTGCCTCTTGAGAAATGTGTATGCAGGTCAAGAAGCAGCTGTTAGAACTAGACATGGTACAACAGACTGGTTCCAAATAGGAAAAGGAGTACGTCAAGGCTGTATATTGTCACCCTGCTTATTTAAATTCTATGCAGAATACATCATGAGAAACACTGGACTGGAAGAAGCACACGCTGCAATCAAGATTGCCGGGAGAAATATCAATAACCTCAGACAGGCAGATGACACCACCCTTATGGCAGAAAGTAAAGAGGAACTAAAAAGCCTTTTGATGAAAGTGAAAGTGGAGAGTGAAAAAGTTGGCTTAAAGCTCAACATTCAGAAAATGAAGATCATGGCATCCGGTCCCATCACTTCATGGGAAATAGATGGGGAAACAGTAGAAACAGTGTGAGACTTTATATTTGGGGGCTCCAAAATCCCTTCAGATGGTGATTGCAGCCATGAAACTGAAAGACGCTTACTCCTTGGAAGGAAAGTTTGGCCAACCTAGAAAGCATATTCAAAAGCAGAGACATTACTTTGCCAACAAAGGTTCGTCTAGTCAAGGTTATGGTTTTTCCTGTGGTCATGTATGGATAGGACAGTTGGACTATGAAGAAGGCTGAGCACTGAAGAATTGATGCTTTTGAACTGTGGTATTGGAGAAGCCTCTTGAGAGTCCCTTGGACTGCAAGAAGATCCAACCAGTCCATTCTGAAGGAGATCAGCCCTGGGATATCTTTGGAAGAAATGATGCTAAAGCTCAACCTCCAGCACTTTGGCCACCTCAGGCGAAGAGTTGACTCATTGGAAAAGACTGATGCTCGGGGCAGGAGGAGAAGGGGACGACAGAGGATGAGATGGCTGGATGGCATCACTGACTCGATGGACATGCTGCTGCTAAGTCACTTCAGTGATGTCCGAGTCTGTGTGACCCCATAGATGGCAGCCCACAAGGCTCCCCCGTCCCTGGGATTCTCCAGGCAAGAACAATGGAGTGGGCTGCCATTTCCTTCTCCAGTGCATGAAAGTCAAAAGTTAACGTGAAGTCATTCAGGCTTCTTGGACTCTTAGGGACCCCATGGACTGCAGCCAACAAGGCTCCTCTGTCCATGGGATTTTCCAGGCAAGAGTACTGGAGTGGGGTGCCATTGCCTTCTCCACGATGGACTTGAATCTGGGTGAACTCCAGGATTTGGTGATGGACAGCAAGGCATGGCGTGCTCTGATTCATGGGGTCACAAAGAGTCCGACACGACTGAGCAACTGAACTGAACTACCCAGAAGGGCTCTCCGTGGAGGATCTACCCAAGCCCCTGCTCTCTCTGAGAAGCAGCTACGACCTCTCTCCCCATCACGCCCATGACTGTACTCAGGATATTTCCAGCCCCTGTACATAAGGACCAGCTGATTTTCATCATTACCCGTCCTTGAGTGCCTGTCCATTCTTCACAACCCTATGCTTGTTTGAGATATAGGGGAGTGAAGACTGAGAAAAGCAGCATCTTTACTTTCTCTCTTCTCCAAATATGTACTTCTTTCCCTCTGCACAGTGTCTGTGGTCACACTGTGATGAGAGAATGAATGAAATCGTCCCAAGGATGGTAGAGGCACAGATGACTCAAGGGTCATTATGACAACAAGGCAGGCAGCTCAAGGACTCCTGTGACTACATGCAAGCCACTCATCCAGAGGTCACCACAAAGGATGTTTTGTGAGCATTACTCTACCTGGACAGTCCATTACTCTACCTAGACAACACCTAGGTGAACTCAACCTATCTGGGCACGCAGTGCACGCAGGAGGACTTGCAGGAAGACAACTTGCCCTTTCACCCTAACATTCACACATACTGCTTCACATCATGCATATTCTGATGCTACAACAAACATATATCCAACCACCATCAAAACATTGTTCCTCTGTCCTCCACCCTGCAAGTCCTCTCCTTGACGATATCTTCAGCTGGTCTACACATTATCTAGAGATATCGGCGAACACAGGTAAATGCACAACAATCACGATGAATGTGATTCTAGTAGCATTAATTTCCCCATTCTCTAAATTACACATAGTCACGTTTTCAGATGTGGAGTACTGAGATCATAATTGAGGTATGTTTGTCACCTAGGTGGCTTCCTGGCCCTCCTGATGTCTTGGATTAATATCAGGTGGAGCCCCACACATGCATCCATTGTCCATGGCCTACCAGTCATGGTGATATCATTGCACATTACTCTACTCAGGAAGCCTCTGATTACAGGTTCTTTAAGTCGTGAATACACCCAAGATTCAACCATGAATCTAGAAAAAGTTGACCACGACTATCAAACCTGGATCACCCCTCTCACAGGATCTCATGACCTGACCTAAGTGTATCTGTACCAGGGTGAGATAGCTTGGATAAAAGCTCACTCTGTTTAGTTCCTTTTCTACTAGGAAGTGCGATTCCATTATCTAACCTGTAGGTGCTGAAACTATTAGGAATACTCAAGCACTGGAAGCACCCTCAAAAGGCCTACAAAATGGCTGGCTCCCTGGACCCACAAGATATCTTGGGAAGCAGCCCAGAGAGCCATGCAGCTCCAAAACTAGAACTGCGCCAAGGTCACGCCAAAATCATGTTTCCAGTGAGGCTCATTCTACAAAGGCAGGGAATGTTTAGTTGAGGTATACATGATCTGTTCTTCTCTAGGCAGGGCACTGCAAACAGCACAGATCTCAAGTATGGATTAACCCAAGTCTCCAGGCAGTCTTACAGGCAATTATCATCAATCCGCCCACTGCATTCTATAGGCTGCTCGCAATATAGATGCAGACCCCTAGAGAAGATTCACCTACTTATTGTAACATGATCCCCTCCTTCAATAGGTATCCATCATCCACGACTCTATGGCTTCTTGATATGTATGAATTCCCAGAGAGAGAAGCCCTCTTGTATTACTCACTTCTCCTCTTAGGTATCATCTTGACTTTTATAAAATATTTGTGTTCACATAGTGCGGATAGGACAGTTGAAATAATCCTGAGGATGCGTCAGCCAAAGACGACTCCCCAGATTATTATGGTATAAAGGCAGACAACAGAGTGAAACCTACTAATCCATTCACATCTCTGGTCCAGATCCACCACAAATGACGATCTTGTGAGCCTTACCATACCCATTCAAGGCACAGTACACCAATTGTACATGAACTGCACCTGAATGGGCAGGGCACTGCACACAGCAGAGCTTCCGGGTAGAAGACTGCCCTTTCACCTTCACACCCACACATAACTTTGCTCATCATATCCCGATGCTGCAACAAATTTTTACCAGTCTCTTTTGACATCATGGACAGACTGACATCCAACATGCACCTCCTCTTCTCGAGAATCGCTTTAGCTGGTTGACATGTATCTGGAGAAATATGGGAATATAGGGTAAATGATCAGCAAGCAAGGTGAAGGTGATTCCAGTAGCATTTACCTTCCATTCTCTACATTATACGTGTTCACATTTTCAGATCTGAATAACTGGGATCAAAATCTAGGTAAATTGTGACAGGTCTGTGGCTTCCAGAACTACCCATTACATTGGAATAATATCACCTGGAGCGGCACACCATTTCAAATTACAAGGCCTCGAGGAATGGTGATGCACTTACGTATTCTCCTACCCAGTAAGGCTGTGTTCACACTTCTTTAAGTGAGAACAACACCCAACATTGAGTCCTGGAACTAGAAAGTTGACCCATGGCCCAGCAACATGGTTTGCACCTCTCTCAGGGTCTCTTTCTGTGTTCTATGCATAAATGCACAAGGATGAGGTACCATGGGTAAAAACTGACTCCCTTTAGTTTTTCTCCCTCCTTTCATTTTTCTAATATGTTGTGTGCTTCCATTTTCTAAATCATAGCTCCTCATGCTATCGGGACTATTTCAGTATTCAAAGGCTTCTCAAAATGCAGGGATCCACGTGGCTCCACAGAACCTCATGACATCATGGCAAGCACACAAGGCACACATCAGCTCCACCACTAGAAATCAGAGACTTATGAAATCACACAGAAGATTCCTGAGACCGGGGAAATGCCAGTGTCTTTATGGCTTTACCATAGGAGAAACAAACACACTTGGATCTCCACCATTATACTGCATACAAAGCTCAGCATGGTGTATCCTATTGAGCATTTTCGACCGAAACACGCACTGGTGCCATGAAACAGAAGAGAGCAGCTGCTGTTTTATAGGGAACTCTACCCAGAAGCTCCTCTAGGCCCTCCTGTGCCCACACAGCCTCGGCTCCTTGGACGTGTGGTTGCTCCTCCCGGGAGCCGCCCCTGGCCTCGGGCTTGGGGGCCTGGGGTAGCTCCTTCCGGCATCCGGCCCTGACCTCGGACGCGGGGTAACTCCTCTCGTCGCCCCCCCTGACTTCGGTCGCGGGGGAACGCCTCGCGGCTGGCCCCTGACCTCCGAAGAGGGGTAGCTCCTCTCGGCCATTCCAGTGACGACGCAGCCTGGCACTCTCGGCCTCTCTTCCTGACGTCAGACGTCGGTTAACTCCTCTTGGCCGCCGCCCTTCCGGCATGCTGTCTTCTCAGCATCTGCCCTTTGACCTCTGACGTGCAGTAGCTCCTTATGGCCGGGCTTAGTGTGCCAGGCACAGCCGCCTGCGCTTAGTGCGCCAGTTCCTCAGCAGTGGCCACAGGACTGGAGAAGGTCAGTTTTCATTCCAATCTCAAAGATACGCAATTCCAAAGAATGCTCAAACTACCGCACAATTGAACTCATCTCACAGGCTAGTAAATTAATGCTCAAAATTCACCAAGCCAGGCTTCAGCAATATAAGAACCAAGAACTTCTGATGTTCAAGCTGGTTTTAGAAAAGGAAGAGGAACCAGGGATGCAACTGCCAACATCTGCTGGATCACGGAAAAAGCAAGAGAGTTCCAGAAGAACATCTATTTCTGTTTTGACTATGCAAAGCCTTTGACAGTGTGGATCACAATAAACTGTGGAAAATTCTAAAGGGAGGGGAATACCAGACCACCTGACCTGCCTCTTGAGAAATGTGTATGCAGGTCAAGAAGCAGCTGTTAGAACTAGACATGGTACAACAGACTGGTTCCAAATAGGAAAAGGAGTACGTCAAGGCTGTATATTGTCACCCTGCTTATTTAAATTCTATGCAGAATACATCATGAGAAACACTGGACTGGAAGAAGCACACACTGCAATCAAGATTGCCGGGAGAAATATCAATAACCTCAGACAGGCAGATGACACCACCCTTATGGCAGAAAGTAAAGAGGAACTAAAAAGCCTTTTGATGAAAGTGAAAGTGGAGAGTGAAAAAGTTGGCTTAAAGCTCAACATTCAGAAAATGAAGATCATGGCATCCGGTCCCATCACTTCATGGGAAATAGATGGGGAAACAGTAGAAACAGTGTGAGACTTTATATTTGGGGGCTCCAAAATCCCTTCAGATGGTGATTGCAGCCATGAAACTGAAAGACGCTTACTCCTTGGAAGGAAAGTTTGACCAACCTAGAAAGCATATTCAAAAGCAGAGACATTACTTTGCCAACAAAGGTTCGTCTAGTCAAGGTTATGGTTTTTCCTGTGGTCATGTATGGATAGGACAGTTGGACTATGAAGAAGGCTGAGCACTGAAGAATTGATGCTTTTGAACTGTGGTATTGGAGAAGCCTCTTGAGAGTCCCTTGGACTGCAAGAAGATCCAACCAGTCCATTCTGAAGGAGATCAGCCCTGGGATATCTTTGGAAGAAATGATGCTAAAGCTCAACCTCCAGCACTTTGGCCACCTCAGGCGAAGAGTTGACTCATTGGAAAAGACTGATGCTCGGGGCAGGAGGAGAAGGGGACGACAGAGGATGAGATGGCTGGATGGCATCACTGACTCGATGGACATGCTGCTGCTAAGTCACTTCAGTGATGTCCGAGTCTGTGTGACCCCATAGATGGCAGCCCACAAGGCTCCCCCGTCCCTGGGATTCTCCAGGCAAGAACAATGGAGTGGGCTGCCATTTCCTTCTCCAGTGCATGAAAGTCAAAAGTTAACGTGAAGTCATTCAGGCTTCTTGGACTCTTAGGGACCCCATGGACTGCAGCCAACAAGGCTCCTCTGTCCATGGGATTTTCCAGGCAAGAGTACTGGAGTGGGGTGCCATTGCCTTCTCCACGATGGACTTGAATCTGGGTGAACTCCAGGATTTGGTGATGGACAGCAAGGCATGGCGTGCTCTGATTCATGGGGTCACAAAGAGTCCGACACGACTGAGCAACTGAACTGAACTACCCAGAAGGGCTCTCCGTGGAGGATCTACCCAAGCCCCTGCTCTCTCTGAGAAGCAGCTACGACCTCTCTCCCCATCACGCCCATGACTGTACTCAGGATATTTCCAGCCCCTGTACATAAGGACCAGCTGATTTTCATCATTACCCGTCCTTGAGTGCCTGTCCATTCTTCACAACCCTATGCTTGTTTGAGATATAGGGGAGTGAAGACTGAGAAAAGCAGCATCTTTACTTTCTCTCTTCTCCAAATATGTACTTCTTTCCCTCTGCACAGTGTCTGTGGTCACACTGTGATGAGAGAATGAATGAAATCGTCCCAAGGATGGTAGAGGCACAGATGACTCAAGGGTCATTATGACAACAAGGCAGGCAGCTCAAGGACTCCTGTGACTACATGCAAGCCACTCATCCAGAGGTCACCACAAAGGATGTTTTGTGAGCATTACTCTACCTGGACAGTCCATTACTCTACCTAGACAACACCTAGGTGAACTCAACCTATCTGGGCACGCAGTGCACGCAGGAGGACTTGCAGGAAGACAACTTGCCCTTTCACCCTAACATTCACACATACTGCTTC
This sequence comes from Bos grunniens, assembly GCF_055505025.1. Taxonomy (NCBI): domain Eukaryota; kingdom Metazoa; phylum Chordata; class Mammalia; order Artiodactyla; family Bovidae; genus Bos; species Bos grunniens. Next base: position 115,424,116 of record NC_141194.1, on the reverse strand, counting down.
ACATCATGCATATTCTGATGCTACAACAAACATATATCCAACCACCATCAAAACATTGTTCCTCTGTCCTCCACCCTGCAAGTCCTCTCCTTGACGATATCTTCAGCTGGTCTACACATTATCTAGAGATATCGGCGAACACAGGTAAATGCACAACAATCACGATGAATGTGATTCTAGTAGCATTAATTTCCCCATTCTCTAAATTACACATAGTCACGTTTTCAGATGTGGAGTACTGAGATCATAATTGAGGTATGTTTGTCACCTAGGTGGCTTCCTGGCCCTCCTGATGTCTTGGATTAATATCAGGTGGAGCCCCACACATGCATCCATTGTCCATGGCCTACCAGTCATGGTGATATCATTGCACATTACTCTACTCAGGAAGCCTCTGATTACAGGTTCTTTAAGTCGTGAATACACCCAAGATTCAACCATGAATCTAGAAAAAGTTGACCACGACTATCAAACCTGGATCACCCCTCTCACAGGATCTCATGACCTGACCTAAGTGTATCTGTACCAGGGTGAGATAGCTTGGATAAAAGCTCACTCTGTTTAGTTCCTTTTCTACTAGGAAGTGCGATTCCATTATCTAACCTGTAGGTGCTGAAACTATTAGGAATACTCAAGCACTGGAAGCACCCTCAAAAGGCCTACAAAATGGCTGGCTCCCTGGACCCACAAGATATCTTGGGAAGCAGCCCAGAGAGCCATGCAGCTCCAAAACTAGAACTGCGCCAAGGTCACGCCAAAATCATGTTTCCAGTGAGGCTCATTCTACAAAGGCAGGGAATGTTTAGTTGAGGTATACATGATCTGTTCTTCTCTAGGCAGGGCACTGCAAACAGCACAGATCTCAAGTATGGATTAACCCAAGTCTCCAGGCAGTCTTACAGGCAATTATCATCAATCCGCCCACTGCATTCTATAGGCTGCTCGCAATATAGATGCAGACCCCTAGAGAAGATTCACCTACTTATTGTAACATGATCCCCTCCTTCAATAGGTATCCATCATCCACGACTCTATGGCTTCTTGATATGTATGAATTCTCAGAGAGAGAAGCCCTCTTGTATTACTCACTTCTCCTCTTAGGTATCATCTTGACTTTTATAAAATATTTGTGTTCACATAGTGCGGATAGGACAGTTGAAATAATCCTGAGGATGCGTCAGCCAAAGACGACTCCCCAGATTATTATGGTATAAAGGCAGACAACAGAGTGAAACCTACTAATCCATTCACATCTCTGGTCCAGATCCACCACAAATGACGATCTTGTGAGCCTTACCATACCCATTCAAGGCACAGTACACCAATTGTACATGAACTGCACCTGAATGGGCAGGGCACTGCACACAGCAGAGCTTCCGGGTAGAAGACTGCCCTTTCACCTTCACACCCACACATAACTTTGCTCATCATATCCCGATGCTGCAACAAATTTTTACCAGTCTCTTTTGACATCATGGACAGACTGACATCCAACATGCACCTCCTCTTCTCGAGAATCGCTTTAGCTGGTTGACATGTATCTGGAGAAATATGGGAATATAGGGTAAATGATCAGCAAGCAAGGTGAAGGTGATTCCAGTAGCATTTACCTTCCATTCTCTACATTATACGTGTTCACATTTTCAGATCTGAATAACTGGGATCAAAATCTAGGTAAATTGTGACAGGTCTGTGGCTTCCAGAACTACCCATTACATTGGAATAATATCACCTGGAGCGGCACACCATTTCAAATTACAAGGCCTCGAGGAATGGTGATGCACTTACGTATTCTCCTACCCAGTAAGGCTGTGTTCACACTTCTTTAAGTGAGAACAACACCCAACATTGAGTCCTGGAACTAGAAAGTTGACCCATGGCCCAGCAACATGGTTTGCACCTCTCTCAGGGTCTCTTTCTGTGTTCTATGCATAAATGCACAAGGATGAGGTACCATGGGTAAAAACTGACTCCCTTTAGTTTTTCTCCCTCCTTTCATTTTTCTAATATGTTGTGTGCTTCCATTTTCTAAATCATAGCTCCTCATGCTATCGGGACTATTTCAGTATTCAAAGGCTTCTCAAAATGCAGGGATCCACGTGGCTCCACAGAACCTCATGACATCATGGCAAGCACACAAGGCACACATCAGCTCCACCACTAGAAATCAGAGACTTATGAAATCACACAGAAGATTCCTGAGACCGGGGAAATGCCAGTGTCTTTATGGCTTTACCATAGGAGAAACAAACACACTTGGATCTCCACCATTATACTGCATACAAAGCTCAGCATGGTGTATCCTATTGAGCATTTTCGACCGAAACACGCACTGGTGCCATGAAACAGAAGAGAGCAGCTGCTGTTTTATAGGGAACTCTACCCAGAAGCTCCTCTAGGCCCTCCTGTGCCCACACAGCCTCGGCTCCTTGGACGTGTGGTTGCTCCTCCCGGGAGCCGCCCCTGGCCTCGGGCTTGGGGGCCTGGGGTAGCTCCTTCCGGCATCCGGCCCTGACCTCGGACGCGGGGTAACTCCTCTCGTCGCCCCCCCTGACTTCGGTCGCGGGGGAACGCCTCGCGGCTGGCCCCTGACCTCCGAAGAGGGGTAGCTCCTCTCGGCCATTCCGGTGACGACGCAGCCTGGCACTCTCGGCCTCTCTTCCTGACGTCAGACGTCAGTTAACTCCTCTTGGCCGCCGCCCTTCCGGCATGCTGTCTTCTCAGCATCTGCCCTTTGACCTCTGACGTGCAGTAGCTCCTTATGGCCGGGCTTAGTGTGCCAGGCACAGCCGCCTGCGCTTAGTGCGCCAGTTCCTCAGCAGTGGCCACAGGACTGGAGAAGGTCAGTTTTCATTCCAATCTCAAAGATACGCAATTCCAAAGAATGCTCAAACTACCGCACAATTGAACTCATCTCACAGGCTAGTAAATTAATGCTCAAAATTCACCAAGCCAGGCTTCAGCAATATAAGAACCGAGAACTTCTGATGTTCAAGCTGGTTTTAGAAAAGGAAGAGGAACCAGGGATGCAACTGCCAACATCTGCTGGATCACGGAAAAAGCAAGAGAGTTCCAGAAGAACATCTATTTCTGTTTTGACTATGCAAAGCCTTTGACAGTGTGGATCACAATAAACTGTGGAAAATTCTAAAGGGAGGGGAATACCAGACCACCTGACCTGCCTCTTGAGAAATGTGTATGCAGGTCAAGAAGCAGCTGTTAGAACTAGACATGGTACAACAGACTGGTTCCAAATAGGAAAAGGAGTACGTCAAGGCTGTATATTGTCACCCTGCTTATTTAAATTCTATGCAGAATACATCATGAGAAACACTGGACTGGAAGAAGCACACGCTGCAATCAAGATTGCCGGGAGAAATATCAATAACCTCAGACAGGCAGATGACACCACCCTTATGGCAGAAAGTAAAGAGGAACTAAAAAGCCTTTTGATGAAAGTGAAAGTGGAGAGTGAAAAAGTTGGCTTAAAGCTCAACATTCAGAAAATGAAGATCATGGCATCCGGTCCCATCACTTCATGGGAAATAGATGGGGAAACAGTAGAAACAGTGTGAGACTTTATATTTGGGGGCTCCAAAATCCCTTCAGATGGTGATTGCAGCCATGAAACTGAAAGACGCTTACTCCTTGGAAGGAAAGTTTGACCAACCTAGAAAGCATATTCAAAAGCAGAGACATTACTTTGCCAACAAAGGTTCGTCTAGTCAAGGTTATGGTTTTTCCTGTGGTCATGTATGGATAGGACAGTTGGACTATGAAGAAGGCTGAGCACTGAAGAATTGATGCTTTTGAACTGTGGTATTGGAGAAGCCTCTTGAGAGTCCCTTGGACTGCAAGAAGATCCAACCAGTCCATTCTGAAGGAGATCAGCCCTGGGATATCTTTGGAAGAAATGATGCTAAAGCTCAACCTCCAGCACTTTGGCCACCTCAGGCGAAGAGTTGACTCATTGGAAAAGACTGATGCTCGGGGCAGGAGGAGAAGGGGACGACAGAGGATGAGATGGCTGGATGGCATCACTGACTCGATGGACATGCTGCTGCTAAGTCACTTCAGTGATGTCCGAGTCTGTGTGACCCCATAGATGGCAGCCCACAAGGCTCCCCCGTCCCTGGGATTCTCCAGGCAAGAACAATGGAGTGGGCTGCCATTTCCTTCTCCAGTGCATGAAAGTCAAAAGTTAACGTGAAGTCATTCAGGCTTCTTGGACTCTTAGGGACCCCATGGACTGCAGCCAACAAGGCTCCTCTGTCCATGGGATTTTCCAGGCAAGAGTACTGGAGTGGGGTGCCATTGCCTTCTCCACGATGGACTTGAATCTGGGTGAACTCCAGGATTTGGTGATGGACAGCAAGGCATGGCGTGCTCTGATTCATGGGGTCACAAAGAGTCCGACACGACTGAGCAACTGAACTGAACTACCCAGAAGGGCTCTCCGTGGAGGATCTACCCAAGCCCCTGCTCTCTCTGAGAAGCAGCTACGACCTCTCTCCCCATCACGCCCATGACTGTACTCAGGATATTTCCAGCCCCTGTACATAAGGACCAGCTGATTTTCATCATTACCCGTCCTTGAGTGCCTGTCCATTCTTCACAACCCTATGCTTGTTTGAGATATAGGGGAGTGAAGACTGAGAAAAGCAGCATCTTTACTTTCTCTCTTCTCCAAATATGTACTTCTTTCCCTCTGCACAGTGTCTGTGGTCACACTGTGATGAGAGAATGAATGAAATCGTCCCAAGGATGGTAGAGGCACAGATGACTCAAGGGTCATTATGACAACAAGGCAGGCAGCTCAAGGACTCCTGTGACTACATGCAAGCCACTCATCCAGAGGTCACCACAAAGGATGTTTTGTGAGCATTACTCTACCTGGACAGTCCATTACTCTACCTAGACAACACCTAGGTGAACTCAACCTATCTGGGCACGCAGTGCACGCAGGAGGACTTGCAGGAAGACAACTTGCCCTTTCACCCTAACATTCACACATACTGCTTCACATCATGCATATTCTGATGCTACAACAAACATATATCCAACCACCATCAAAACATTGTTCCTCTGTCCTCCACCCTGCAAGTCCTCTCCTTGACGATATCTTCAGCTGGTCTACACATTATCTAGAGATATCGGCGAACACAGGTAAATGCACAACAATCACGATGAATGTGATTCTAGTAGCATTAATTTCCCCATTCTCTAAATTACACATAGTCACGTTTTCAGATGTGGAGTACTGAGATCATAATTGAGGTATGTTTGTCACCTAGGTGGCTTCCTGGCCCTCCTGATGTCTTGGATTAATATCAGGTGGAGCCCCACACATGCATCCATTGTCCATGGCCTACCAGTCATGGTGATATCATTGCACATTACTCTACTCAGGAAGCCTCTGATTACAGGTTCTTTAAGTCGTGAATACACCCAAGATTCAACCATGAATCTAGAAAAAGTTGACCACGACTATCAAACCTGGATCACCCCTCTCACAGGATCTCATGACCTGACCTAAGTGTATCTGTACCAGGGTGAGATAGCTTGGATAAAAGCTCACTCTGTTTAGTTCCTTTTCTACTAGGAAGTGCGATTCCATTATCTAACCTGTAGGTGCTGAAACTATTAGGAATACTCAAGCACTGGAAGCACCCTCAAAAGGCCTACAAAATGGCTGGCTCCCTGGACCCACAAGATATCTTGGGAAGCAGCCCAGAGAGCCATGCAGCTCCAAAACTAGAACTGCGCCAAGGTCACGCCAAAATCATGTTTCCAGTGAGGCTCATTCTACAAAGGCAGGGAATGTTTAGTTGAGGTATACATGATCTGTTCTTCTCTAGGCAGGGCACTGCAAACAGCACAGATCTCAAGTATGGATTAACCCAAGTCTCCAGGCAGTCTTACAGGCAATTATCATCAATCCGCCCACTGCATTCTATAGGCTGCTCGCAATATAGATGCAGACCCCTAGAGAAGATTCACCTACTTATTGTAACATGATCCCCTCCTTCAATAGGTATCCATCATCCACGACTCTATGGCTTCTTGATATGTATGAATTCTCAGAGAGAGAAGCCCTCTTGTATTACTCACTTCTCCTCTTAGGTATCATCTTGACTTTTATAAAATATTTGTGTTCACATAGTGCGGATAGGACAGTTGAAATAATCCTGAGGATGCGTCAGCCAAAGACGACTCCCCAGATTATTATGGTATAAAGGCAGACAACAGAGTGAAACCTACTAATCCATTCACATCTCTGGTCCAGATCCACCACAAATGACGATCTTGTGAGCCTTACCATACCCATTCAAGGCACAGTACACCAATTGTACATGAACTGCACCTGAATGGGCAGGGCACTGCACACAGCAGAGCTTCCGGGTAGAAGACTGCCCTTTCACCTTCACACCCACACATAACTTTGCTCATCATATCCCGATGCTGCAACAAATTTTTACCAGTCTCTTTTGACATCATGGACAGACTGACATCCAACATGCACCTCCTCTTCTCGAGAATCGCTTTAGCTGGTTGACATGTATCTGGAGAAATATGGGAATATAGGGTAAATGATCAGCAAGCAAGGTGAAGGTGATTCCAGTAGCATTTACCTTCCATTCTCTACATTATACGTGTTCACATTTTCAGATCTGAATAACTGGGATCAAAATCTAGGTAAATTGTGACAGGTCTGTGGCTTCCAGAACTACCCATTACATTGGAATAATATCACCTGGAGCGGCACACCATTTCAAATTACAAGGCCTCGAGGAATGGTGATGCACTTACGTATTCTCCTACCCAGTAAGGCTGTGTTCACACTTCTTTAAGTGAGAACAACACCCAACATTGAGTCCTGGAACTAGAAAGTTGACCCATGGCCCAGCAACATGGTTTGCACCTCTCTCAGGGTCTCTTTCTGTGTTCTATGCATAAATGCACAAGGATGAGGTACCATGGGTAAAAACTGACTCCCTTTAGTTTTTCTCCCTCCTTTCATTTTTCTAATATGTTGTGTGCTTCCATTTTCTAAATCATAGCTCCTCATGCTATCGGGACTATTTCAGTATTCAAAGGCTTCTCAAAATGCAGGGATCCACGTGGCTCCACAGAACCTCATGACATCATGGCAAGCACACAAGGCACACATCAGCTCCACCACTAGAAATCAGAGACTTATGAAATCACACAGAAGATTCCTGAGACCGGGGAAATGCCAGTGTCTTTATGGCTTTACCATAGGAGAAACAAACACACTTGGATCTCCACCATTATACTGCATACAAAGCTCAGCATGGTGTATCCTATTGAGCATTTTCGACCGAAACACGCACTGGTGCCATGAAACAGAAGAGAGCAGCTGCTGTTTTATAGGGAACTCTACCCAGAAGCTCCTCTAGGCCCTCCTGTGCCCACACAGCCTCGGCTCCTTGGACGTGTGGTTGCTCCTCCCGGGAGCCGCCCCTGGCCTCGGGCTTGGGGGCCTGGGGTAGCTCCTTCCGGCATCCGGCCCTGACCTCGGACGCGGGGTAACTCCTCTCGTCGCCCCCCCTGACTTCGGTCGCGGGGGAACGCCTCGCGGCTGGCCCCTGACCTCCGAAGAGGGGTAGCTCCTCTCGGCCATTCCGGTGACGACGCAGCCTGGCACTCTCGGCCTCTCTTCCTGACGTCAGACGTCAGTTAACTCCTCTTGGCCGCCGCCCTTCCGGCATGCTGTCTTCTCAGCATCTGCCCTTTGACCTCTGACGTGCAGTAGCTCCTTATGGCCGGGCTTAGTGTGCCAGGCACAGCCGCCTGCGCTTAGTGCGCCAGTTCCTCAGCAGTGGCCACAGGACTGGAGAAGGTCAGTTTTCATTCCAATCTCAAAGATACGCAATTCCAAAGAATGCTCAAACTACCGCACAATTGAACTCATCTCACAGGCTAGTAAATTAATGCTCAAAATTCACCAAGCCAGGCTTCAGCAATATAAGAACCGAGAACTTCTGATGTTCAAGCTGGTTTTAGAAAAGGAAGAGGAACCAGGGATGCAACTGCCAACATCTGCTGGATCACGGAAAAAGCAAGAGAGTTCCAGAAGAACATCTATTTCTGTTTTGACTATGCAAAGCCTTTGACAGTGTGGATCACAATAAACTGTGGAAAATTCTAAAGGGAGGGGAATACCAGACCACCTGACCTGCCTCTTGAGAAATGTGTATGCAGGTCAAGAAGCAGCTGTTAGAACTAGACATGGTACAACAGACTGGTTCCAAATAGGAAAAGGAGTACGTCAAGGCTGTATATTGTCACCCTGCTTATTTAAATTCTATGCAGAATACATCATGAGAAACACTGGACTGGAAGAAGCACATGCTGCAATCAAGATTGCCGGGAGAAATATCAATAACCTCAGACAGGCAGATGACACCACCCTTATGGCAGAAAGTAAAGAGGAACTAAAAAGCCTTTTGATGAAAGTGAAAGTGGAGAGTGAAAAAGTTGGCTTAAAGCTCAACATTCAGAAAATGAAGATCATGGCATCCGGTCCCATCACTTCATGGGAAATAGATGGGGAAACAGTAGAAACAGTGTGAGACTTTATATTTGGGGGCTCCAAAATCCCTTCAGATGGTGATTGCAGCCATGAAACTGAAAGACGCTTACTCCTTGGAAGGAAAGTTTGACCAACCTAGAAAGCATATTCAAAAGCAGAGACATTACTTTGCCAACAAAGGTTCGTCTAGTCAAGGTTATGGTTTTTCCTGTGGTCATGTATGGATAGGACAGTTGGACTATGAAGAAGGCTGAGCACTGAAGAATTGATGCTTTTGAACTGTGGTATTGGAGAAGCCTCTTGAGAGTCCCTTGGACTGCAAGAAGATCCAACCAGTCCATTCTGAAGGAGATCAGCCCTGGGATATCTTTGGAAGAAATGATGCTAAAGCTCAACCTCCAGCACTTTGGCCACCTCAGGCGAAGAGTTGACTCATTGGAAAAGACTGATGCTCGGGGCAGGAGGAGAAGGGGACGACAGAGGATGAGATGGCTGGATGGCATCACTGACTCGATGGACATGCTGCTGCTAAGTCACTTCAGTGATGTCCGAGTCTGTGTGACCCCATAGATGGCAGCCCACAAGGCTCCCCCGTCCCTGGGATTCTCCAGGCAAGAACAATGGAGTGGGCTGCCATTTCCTTCTCCAGTGCATGAAAGTCAAAAGTTAACGTGAAGTCATTCAGGCTTCTTGGACTCTTAGGGACCCCATGGACTGCAGCCAACAAGGCTCCTCTGTCCATGGGATTTTCCAGGCAAGAGTACTGGAGTGGGGTGCCATTGCCTTCTCCACGATGGACTTGAATCTGGGTGAACTCCAGGATTTGGTGATGGACAGCAAGGCATGGCGTGCTCTGATTCATGGGGTCACAAAGAGTCCGACACGACTGAGCAACTGAACTGAACTACCCAGAAGGGCTCTCCGTGGAGGATCTACCCAAGCCCCTGCTCTCTCTGAGAAGCAGCTACGACCTCTCTCCCCATCACGCCCATGACTGTACTCAGGATATTTCCAGCCCCTGTACATAAGGACCAGCTGATTTTCATCATTACCCGTCCTTGAGTGCCTGTCCATTCTTCACAACCCTATGCTTGTTTGAGATATAGGGGAGTGAAGACTGAGAAAAGCAGCATCTTTACTTTCTCTCTTCTCCAAATATGTACTTCTTTCCCTCTGCACAGTGTCTGTGGTCACACTGTGATGAGAGAATGAATGAAATCGTCCCAAGGATGGTAGAGGCACAGATGACTCAAGGGTCATTATGACAACAAGGCAGGCAGCTCAAGGACTCCTGTGACTACATGCAAGCCACTCATCCAGAGGTCACCACAAAGGATGTTTTGTGAGCATTACTCTACCTGGACAGTCCATTACTCTACCTAGACAACACCTAGGTGAACTCAACCTATCTGGGCACGCAGTGCACGCAGGAGGACTTGCAGGAAGACAACTTGCCCTTTCACCCTAACATTCACACATACTGCTTCACATCATGCATATTCTGATGCTACAACAAACATATATCCAACCACCATCAAAACATTGTTCCTCTGTCCTCCACCCTGCAAGTCCTCTCCTTGACGATATCTTCAGCTGGTCTACACATTATCTAGAGATATCGGCGAACACAGGTAAATGCACAACAATCACGATGAATGTGATTCTAGTAGCATTAATTTCCCCATTCTCTAAATTACACATAGTCACGTTTTCAGATGTGGAGTACTGAGATCATAATTGAGGTATGTTTGTCACCTAGGTGGCTTCCTGGCCCTCCTGATGTCTTGGATTAATATCAGGTGGAGCCCCACACATGCATCCATTGTCCATGGCCTACCAGTCATGGTGATATCATTGCACATTACTCTACTCAGGAAGCCTCTGATTACAGGTTCTTTAAGTCGTGAATACACCCAAGATTCAACCATGAATCTAGAAAAAGTTGACCACGACTATCAAACCTGGATCACCCCTCTCACAGGATCTCATGACCTGACCTAAGTGTATCTGTACCAGGGTGAGATAGCTTGGATAAAAGCTCACTCTGTTTAGTTCCTTTTCTACTAGGAAGTGCGATTCCATTATCTAACCTGTAGGTGCTGAAACTATTAGGAATACTCAAGCACTGGAAGCACCCTCAAAAGGCCTACAAAATGGCTGGCTCCCTGGACCCACAAGATATCTTGGGAAGCAGCCCAGAGAGCCATGCAGCTCCAAAACTAGAACTGCGCCAAGGTCACGCCAAAATCATGTTTCCAGTGAGGCTCATTCTACAAAGGCAGGGAATGTTTAGTTGAGGTATACATGATCTGTTCTTCTCTAGGCAGGGCACTGCAAACAGCACAGATCTCAAGTATGGATTAACCCAAGTCTCCAGGCAGTCTTACAGGCAATTATCATCAATCCGCCCACTGCATTCTATAGGCTGCTCGCAATATAGATGCAGACCCCTAGAGAAGATTCACCTACTTATTGTAACATGATCCCCTCCTTCAATAGGTATCCATCATCCACGACTCTATGGCTTCTTGATATGTATGAATTCCCAGAGAGAGAAGCCCTCTTGTATTACTCACTTCTCCTCTTAGGTATCATCTTGACTTTTATAAAATATTTGTGTTCACATAGTGCGGATAGGACAGTTGAAATAATCCTGAGGATGCGTCAGCCAAAGACGACTCCCCAGATTATTATGGTATAAAGGCAGACAACAGAGTGAAACCTACTAATCCATTCACATCTCTGGTCCAGATCCACCACAAATGACGATCTTGTGAGCCTTACCATACCCATTCAAGGCACAGTACACCAATTGTACATGAACTGCACCTGAATGGGCAGGGCACTGCACACAGCAGAGCTTCCGGGTAGAAGACTGCCCTTTCACCTTCACACCCACACATAACTTTGCTCATCATATCCCGATGCTGCAACAAATTTTTACCAGTCTCTTTTGACATCATGGACAGACTGACATCCAACATGCACCTCCTCTTCTCGAGAATCGCTTTAGCTGGTTGACATGTATCTGGAGAAATATGGGAATATAGGGTAAATGATCAGCAAGCAAGGTGAAGGTGATTCCAGTAGCATTTACCTTCCATTCTCTACATTATACGTGTTCACATTTTCAGATCTGAATAACTGGGATCAAAATCTAGGTAAATTGTGACAGGTCTGTGGCTTCCAGAACTACCCATTACATTGGAATAATATCACCTGGAGCGGCACACCATTTCAAATTACAAGGCCTCGAGGAATGGTGATGCACTTACGTATTCTCCTACCCAGTAAGGCTGTGTTCACACTTCTTTAAGTGAGAACAACACCCAACATTGAGTCCTGGAACTAGAAAGTTGACCCATGGCCCAGCAACATGGTTTGCACCTCTCTCAGGGTCTCTTTCTGTGTTCTATGCATAAATGCACAAGGATGAGGTACCATGGGTAAAAACTGACTCCCTTTAGTTTTTCTCCCTCCTTTCATTTTTCTAATATGTTGTGTGCTTCCATTTTCTAAATCATAGCTCCTCATGCTATCGGGACTATTTCAGTATTCAAAGGCTTCTCAAAATGCAGGGATCCACGTGGCTCCACAGAACCTCATGACATCATGGCAAGCACACAAGGCACACATCAGCTCCACCACTAGAAATCAGAGACTTATGAAATCACACAGAAGATTCCTGAGACCGGGGAAATGCCAGTGTCTTTATGGCTTTACCATAGGAGAAACAAACACACTTGGATCTCCACCATTATACTGCATACAAAGCTCAGCATGGTGTATCCTATTGAGCATTTTCGACCGAAACACGCACTGGTGCCATGAAACAGAAGAGAGCAGCTGCTGTTTTATAGGGAACTCTACCCAGAAGCTCCTCTAGGCCCTCCTGTGCCCACACAGCCTCGGCTCCTTGGACGTGTGGTTGCTCCTCCCGGGAGCCGCCCCTGGCCTCGGGCTTGGGGGCCTGGGGTAGCTCCTTCCGGCATCCGGCCCTGACCTCGGACGCGGGGTAACTCCTCTCGTCGCCCCCCCTGACTTCGGTCGCGGGGGAACGCCTCGCGGCTGGCCCCTGACCTCCGAAGAGGGGTAGCTCCTCTCGGCCATTCCGGTGACGACGCAGCCTGGCACTCTCGGCCTCTCTTCCTGACGTCAGACGTCAGTTAACTCCTCTTGGCCGCCGCCCTTCCGGCATGCTGTCTTCTCAGCATCTGCCCTTTGACCTCTGACGTGCAGTAGCTCCTTATGGCCGGGCTTAGTGTGCCAGGCACAGCCGCCTGCGCTTAGTGCGCCAGTTCCTCAGCAGTGGCCACAGGACTGGAGAAGGTCAGTTTTCATTCCAATCTCAAAGATACGCAATTCCAAAGAATGCTCAAACTACCGCACAATTGAACTCATCTCACAGGCTAGTAAATTAATGCTCAAAATTCACCAAGCCAGGCTTCAGCAATATAAGAACCGAGAACTTCTGATGTTCAAGCTGGTTTTAGAAAAGGAAGAGGAACCAGGGATGCAACTGCCAACATCTGCTGGATCACGGAAAAAGCAAGAGAGTTCCAGAAGAACATCTATTTCTGTTTTGACTATGCAAAGCCTTTGACAGTGTGGATCACAATAAACTGTGGAAAATTCTAAAGGGAGGGGAATACCAGACCACCTGACCTGCCTCTTGAGAAATGTGTATGCAGGTCAAGAAGCAGCTGTTAGAACTAGACATGGTACAACAGACTGGTTCCAAATAGGAAAAGGAGTACGTCAAGGCTGTATATTGTCACCCTGCTTATTTAAATTCTATGCAGAATACATCATGAGAAACACTGGACTGGAAGAAGCACATGCTGCAATCAAGATTGCCGGGAGAAATATCAATAACCTCAGACAGGCAGATGACACCACCCTTATGGCAGAAAGTAAAGAGGAACTAAAAAGCCTTTTGATGAAAGTGAAAGTGGAGAGTGAAAAAGTTGGCTTAAAGCTCAACATTCAGAAAATGAAGATCATGGCATCCGGTCCCATCACTTCATGGGAAATAGATGGGGAAACAGTAGAAACAGTGTGAGACTTTATATTTGGGGGCTCCAAAATCCCTTCAGATGGTGATTGCAGCCATGAAACTGAAAGACGCTTACTCCTTGGAAGGAAAGTTTGACCAACCTAGAAAGCATATTCAAAAGCAGAGACATTACTTTGCCAACAAAGGTTCGTCTAGTCAAGGTTATGGTTTTTCCTGTGGTCATGTATGGATAGGACAGTTGGACTATGAAGAAGGCTGAGCACTGAAGAATTGATGCTTTTGAACTGTGGTATTGGAGAAGCCTCTTGAGAGTCCCTTGGACTGCAAGAAGATCCAACCAGTCCATTCTGAAGGAGATCAGCCCTGGGATATCTTTGGAAGAAATGATGCTAAAGCTCAACCTCCAGCACTTTGGCCACCTCAGGCGAAGAGTTGACTCATTGGAAAAGACTGATGCTCGGGGCAGGAGGAGAAGGGGACGACAGAGGATGAGATGGCTGGATGGCATCACTGACTCGATGGACATGCTGCTGCTAAGTCACTTCAGTGATGTCCGAGTCTGTGTGACCCCATAGATGGCAGCCCACAAGGCTCCCCCGTCCCTGGGATTCTCCAGGCAAGAACAATGGAGTGGGCTGCCATTTCCTTCTCCAGTGCATGAAAGTCAAAAGTTAACGTGAAGTCATTCAGGCTTCTTGGACTCTTAGGGACCCCATGGACTGCAGCCAACAAGGCTCCTCTGTCCATGGGATTTTCCAGGCAAGAGTACTGGAGTGGGGTGCCATTGCCTTCTCCACGATGGACTTGAATCTGGGTGAACTCCAGGATTTGGTGATGGACAGCAAGGCATGGCGTGCTCTGATTCATGGGGTCACAAAGAGTCCGACACGACTGAGCAACTGAACTGAACTACCCAGAAGGGCTCTCCGTGGAGGATCTACCCAAGCCCCTGCTCTCTCTGAGAAGCAGCTACGACCTCTCTCCCCATCACGCCCATGACTGTACTCAGGATATTTCCAGCCCCTGTACATAAGGACCAGCTGATTTTCATCATTACCCGTCCTTGAGTGCCTGTCCATTCTTCACAACCCTATGCTTGTTTGAGATATAGGGGAGTGAAGACTGAGAAAAGCAGCATCTTTACTTTCTCTCTTCTCCAAATATGTACTTCTTTCCCTCTGCACAGTGTCTGTGGTCACACTGTGATGAGAGAATGAATGAAATCGTCCCAAGGATGGTAGAGGCACAGATGACTCAAGGGTCATTATGACAACAAGGCAGGCAGCTCAAGGACTCCTGTGACTACATGCAAGCCACTCATCCAGAGGTCACCACAAAGGATGTTTTGTGAGCATTACTCTACCTGGACAGTCCATTACTCTACCTAGACAACACCTAGGTGAACTCAACCTATCTGGGCACGCAGTGCACGCAGGAGGACTTGCAGGAAGACAACTTGCCCTTTCACCCTAACATTCACACATACTGCTTCACATCATGCATATTCTGATGCTACAACAAACATATATCCAACCACCATCAAAACATTGTTCCTCTGTCCTCCACCCTGCAAGTCCTCTCCTTGACGATATCTTCAGCTGGTCTACACATTATCTAGAGATATCGGCGAACACAGGTAAATGCACAACAATCACGATGAATGTGATTCTAGTAGCATTAATTTCCCCATTCTCTAAATTACACATAGTCACGTTTTCAGATGTGGAGTACTGAGATCATAATTGAGGTATGTTTGTCACCTAGGTGGCTTCCTGGCCCTCCTGATGTCTTGGATTAATATCAGGTGGAGCCCCACACATGCATCCATTGTCCATGGCCTACCAGTCATGGTGATATCATTGCACATTACTCTACTCAGGAAGCCTCTGATTACAGGTTCTTTAAGTCGTGAATACACCCAAGATTCAACCATGAATCTAGAAAAAGTTGACCACGACTATCAAACCTGGATCACCCCTCTCACAGGATCTCATGACCTGACCTAAGTGTATCTGTACCAGGGTGAGATAGCTTGGATAAAAGCTCACTCTGTTTAGTTCCTTTTCTACTAGGAAGTGCGATTCCATTATCTAACCTGTAGGTGCTGAAACTATTAGGAATACTCAAGCACTGGAAGCACCCTCAAAAGGCCTACAAAATGGCTGGCTCCCTGGACCCACAAGATATCTTGGGAAGCAGCCCAGAGAGCCATGCAGCTCCAAAACTAGAACTGCGCCAAGGTCACGCCAAAATCATGTTTCCAGTGAGGCTCATTCTACAAAGGCAGGGAATGTTTAGTTGAGGTATACATGATCTGTTCTTCTCTAGGCAGGGCACTGCAAACAGCACAGATCTCAAGTATGGATTAACCCAAGTCTCCAGGCAGTCTTACAGGCAATTATCATCAATCCGCCCACTGCATTCTATAGGCTGCTCGCAATATAGATGCAGACCCCTAGAGAAGATTCACCTACTTATTGTAACATGATCCCCTCCTTCAATAGGTATCCATCATCCACGACTCTATGGCTTCTTGATATGTATGAATTCCCAGAGAGAGAAGCCCTCTTGTATTACTCACTTCTCCTCTTAGGTATCATCTTGACTTTTATAAAATATTTGTGTTCACATAGTGCGGATAGGACAGTTGAAATAATCCTGAGGATGCGTCAGCCAAAGACGACTCCCCAGATTATTATGGTATAAAGGCAGACAACAGAGTGAAACCTACTAATCCATTCACATCTCTGGTCCAGATCCACCACAAATGACGATCTTGTGAGCCTTACCATACCCATTCAAGGCACAGTACACCAATTGTACATGAACTGCACCTGAATGGGCAGGGCACTGCACACAGCAGAGCTTCCGGGTAGAAGACTGCCCTTTCACCTTCACACCCACACATAACTTTGCTCATCATATCCCGATGCTGCAACAAATTTTTACCAGTCTCTTTTGACATCATGGACAGACTGACATCCAACATGCACCTCCTCTTCTCGAGAATCGCTTTAGCTGGTTGACATGTATCTGGAGAAATATGGGAATATAGGGTAAATGATCAGCAAGCAAGGTGAAGGTGATTCCAGTAGCATTTACCTTCCATTCTCTACATTATACGTGTTCACATTTTCAGATCTGAATAACTGGGATCAAAATCTAGGTAAATTGTGACAGGTCTGTGGCTTCCAGAACTACCCATTACATTGGAATAATATCACCTGGAGCGGCACACCATTTCAAATTACAAGGCCTCGAGGAATGGTGATGCGCTTACGTATTCTCCTACCCAGTAAGGCTGTGTTCACACTTCTTTAAGTGAGAACAACACCCAACATTGAGTCCTGGAACTAGAAAGTTGACCCATGGCCCAGCAACATGGTTTGCACCTCTCTCAGGGTCTCTTTCTGTGTTCTATGCATAAATGCACAAGGATGAGGTACCATGGGTAAAAACTGACTCCCTTTAGTTTTTCTCCCTCCTTTCATTTTTCTAATATGTTGTGTGCTTCCATTTTCTAAATCATAGCTCCTCATGCTATCGGGACTATTTCAGTATTCAAAGGCTTCTCAAAATGCAGGGATCCACGTGGCTCCACAGAACCTCATGACATCATGGCAAGCACACAAGGCACACATCAGCTCCACCACTAGAAATCAGAGACTTATGAAATCACACAGAAGATTCCTGAGACCGGGGAAATGCCAGTGCCTTTATGGCTTTACCATAGGAGAAACAAACACACTTGGATCTCCACCATTATACTGCATACAAAGCTCAGCATGGTGTATCCTATTGAGCATTTTCGACCGAAACACGCACTGGTGCCATGAAACAGAAGAGAGCAGCTGCTGTTTTATAGGGAACTCTACCCAGAAGCTCCTCTAGGCCCTCCTGTGCCCACACAGCCTCGGCTCCTTGGACGTGTGGTTGCTCCTCCCGGGAGCCGCCCCTGGCCTCGGGCTTGGGGGCCTGGGGTAGCTCCTTCCGGCATCCGGCCCTGACCTCGGACGCGGGGTAACTCCTCTCGGCCGCCCCACCTGACCTCGGACGTGGGGAAACACAAATCGGCCGCACCCCCTGACCTCAGAAGTGAGGTAGCTCTCTCCTCCCAGACCCTGACTTTGGACGCGGGGTAACTCCTCTCGTCGCCCCACCTGACTTCGGTCGCGGGGGAACGCCTCGCGGCTGGCCCCTGACCTCCGAAGAGGGGTAGCTCCTCTCGGCCATTCCGGTGACGACGCAGCCTGGCACTCTCGGCCTCTCTTCCTGACGTCAGACGTCGGTTAACTCCTCTTGGCCGCCGCCCTTCCGGCATGCTGTCTTCTCAGCATCTGCCCTTTGACCTCTGACGTGCAGTAGCTCCTTATGGCCGGGCTTAGTGTGCCAGGCACAGCCGCCTGCGCTTAGTGCGCCAGTTCCTCAGCAGTGGCCACAGGACTGGAGAAGGTCAGTTTTCATTCCAATCTCAAAGATACGCAATTCCAAAGAATGCTCAAACTACCGCACAATTGAACTCATCTCACAGGCTAGTAAATTAATGCTCAAAATTCACCAAGCCAGGCTTCAGCAATATAAGAACCGAGAACTTCTGATGTTCAAGCTGGTTTTAGAAAAGGAAGAGGAACCAGGGATGCAACTGCCAACATCTGCTGGATCACGGAAAAAGCAAGAGAGTTCCAGAAGAACATCTATTTCTGTTTTGACTATGCAAAGCCTTTGACAGTGTGGATCACAATAAACTGTGGAAAATTCTAAAGGGAGGGGAATACCAGACCACCTGACCTGCCTCTTGAGAAATGTGTATGCAGGTCAAGAAGCAGCTGTTAGAACTAGACATGGTACAACAGACTGGTTCCAAATAGGAAAAGGAGTACGTCAAGGCTGTATATTGTCACCCTGCTTATTTAAATTCTATGCAGAATACATCATGAGAAACACTGGACTGGAAGAAGCACACGCTGCAATCAAGATTGCCGGGAGAAATATCAATAACCTCAGACAGGCAGATGACACCACCCTTATGGCAGAAAGTAAAGAGGAACTAAAAAGCCTTTTGATGAAAGTGAAAGTGGAGAGTGAAAAAGTTGGCTTAAAGCTCAACATTCAGAAAATGAAGATCATGGCATCCGGTCCCATCACTTCATGGGAAATAGATGGGGAAACAGTAGAAACAGTGTGAGACTTTATATTTGGGGGCTCCAAAATCCCTTCAGATGGTGATTGCAGCCATGAAACTGAAAGACGCTTACTCCTTGGAAGGAAAGTTTGGCCAACCTAGAAAGCATATTCAAAAGCAGAGACATTACTTTGCCAACAAAGGTTCGTCTAGTCAAGGTTATGGTTTTTCCTGTGGTCAGGTATGGATAGGACAGTTGGACTATGAAGAAGGCTGAGCACTGAAGAATTGATGCTTTTGAACTGTGGTATTGGAGAAGCCTCTTGAGAGTCCCTTGGACTGCAAGAAGATCCAACCAGTCCATTCTGAAGGAGATCAGCCCTGGGATATCTTTGGAAGAAATGATGCTAAAGCTCAACCTCCAGCACTTTGGCCACCTCAGGCGAAGAGTTGACTCATTGGAAAAGACTGATGCTCGGGGCAGGAGGAGAAGGGGACGACAGAGGATGAGATGGCTGGATGGCATCACTGACTCGATGGACATGCTGCTGCTAAGTCACTTCAGTGATGTCCGAGTCTGTGTGACCCCATAGATGGCAGCCCACAAGGCTCCCCCGTCCCTGGGATTCTCCAGGCAAGAACAATGGAGTGGGCTGCCATTTCCTTCTCCAGTGCATGAAAGTCAAAAGTTAACGTGAAGTCATTCAGGCTTCTTGGACTCTTAGGGACCCCATGGACTGCAGCCAACAAGGCTCCTCTGTCCATGGGATTTTCCAGGCAAGAGTACTGGAGTGGGGTGCCATTGCCTTCTCCACGATGGACTTGAATCTGGGTGAACTCCAGGATTTGGTGATGGACAGCAAGGCATGGCGTGCTCTGATTCATGGGGTCACAAAGAGTCCGACACGACTGAGCAACTGAACTGAACTACCCAGAAGGGCTCTCCGTGGAGGATCTACCCAAGCCCCTGCTCTCTCTGAGAAGCAGCTACGACCTCTCTCCCCATCACGCCCATGACTGTACTCAGGATATTTCCAGCCCCTGTACATAAGGACCAGCTGATTTTCATCATTACCCGTCCTTGAGTGCCTGTCCATTCTTCACAACCCTATGCTTGTTTGAGATATAGGGGAGTGAAGACTGAGAAAAGCAGCATCTTTACTTTCTCTCTTCTCCAAATATGTACTTCTTTCCCTCTGCACAGTGTCTGTGGTCACACTGTGATGAGAGAATGAATGAAATCGTCCCAAGGATGGTAGAGGCACAGATGACTCAAGGGTCATTATGACAACAAGGCAGGCAGCTCAAGGACTCCTGTGACTACATGCAAGCCACTCATCCAGAGGTCACCACAAAGGATGTTTTGTGAGCATTACTCTACCTGGACAGTCCATTACTCTACCTAGACAACACCTAGGTGAACTCAACCTATCTGGGCACGCAGTGCACGCAGGAGGACTTGCAGGAAGACAACTTGCCCTTTCACCCTAACATTCACACATACTGCTTCACATCATGCATATTCTGATGCTACAACAAACATATATCCAACCACCATCAAAACATTGTTCCTCTGTCCTCCACCCTGCAAGTCCTCTCCTTGACGATATCTTCAGCTGGTCTACACATTATCTAGAGATATCGGCGAACACAGGTAAATGCACAACAATCACGATGAATGTGATTCTAGTAGCATTAATTTCCCCATTCTCTAAATTACACATAGTCACGTTTTCAGATGTGGAGTACTGAGATCATAATTGAGGTATGTTTGTCACCTAGGTGGCTTCCTGGCCCTCCTGATGTCTTGGATTAATATCAGGTGGAGCCCCACACATGCATCCATTGTCCATGGCCTACCAGTCATGGTGATATCATTGCACATTACTCTACTCAGGAAGCCTCTGATTACAGGTTCTTTAAGTCGTGAATACACCCAAGATTCAACCATGAATCTAGAAAAAGTTGACCACGACTATCAAACCTGGATCACCCCTCTCACAGGATCTCATGACCTGACCTAAGTGTATCTGTACCAGGGTGAGATAGCTTGGATAAAAGCTCACTCTGTTTAGTTCCTTTTCTACTAGGAAGTGCGATTCCATTATCTAACCTGTAGGTGCTGAAACTATTAGGAATACTCAAGCACTGGAAGCACCCTCAAAAGGCCTACAAAATGGCTGGCTCCCTGGACCCACAAGATATCTTGGGAAGCAGCCCAGAGAGCCATGCAGCTCCAAAACTAGAACTGCGCCAAGGTCACGCCAAAATCATGTTTCCAGTGAGGCTCATTCTACAAAGGCAGGGAATGTTTAGTTGAGGTATACATGATCTGTTCTTCTCTAGGCAGGGCACTGCAAACAGCACAGATCTCAAGTATGGATTAACCCAAGTCTCCAGGCAGTCTTACAGGCAATTATCATCAATCCGCCCACTGCATTCTATAGGCTGCTCGCAATATAGATGCAGACCCCTAGAGAAGATTCACCTACTTATTGTAACATGATCCCCTCCTTCAATAGGTATCCATCATCCACGACTCTATGGCTTCTTGATATGTATGAATTCCCAGAGAGAGAAGCCCTCTTGTATTACTCACTTCTCCTCTTAGGTATCATCTTGACTTTTATAAAATATTTGTGTTCACATAGTGCGGATAGGACAGTTGAAATAATCCTGAGGATGCGTCAGCCAAAGACGACTCCCCAGATTATTATGGTATAAAGGCAGACAACAGAGTGAAACCTACTAATCCATTCACATCTCTGGTCCAGATCCACCACAAATGACGATCTTGTGAGCCTTACCATACCCATTCAAGGCACAGTACACCAATTGTACATGAACTGCACCTGAATGGGCAGGGCACTGCACACAGCAGAGCTTCCGGGTAGAAGACTGCCCTTTCACCTTCACACCCACACATAACTTTGCTCATCATATCCCGATGCTGCAACAAATTTTTACCAGTCTCTTTTGACATCATGGACAGACTGACATCCAACATGCACCTCCTCTTCTCGAGAATCGCTTTAGCTGGTTGACATGTATCTGGAGAAATATGGGAATATAGGGTAAATGATCAGCAAGCAAGGTGAAGGTGATTCCAGTAGCATTTACCTTCCATTCTCTACATTATACGTGTTCACATTTTCAGATCTGAATAACTGGGATCAAAATCTAGGTAAATTGTGACAGGTCTGTGGCTTCCAGAACTACCCATTACATTGGAATAATATCACCTGGAGCGGCACACCATTTCAAATTACAAGGCCTCGAGGAATGGTGATGCGCTTACGTATTCTCCTACCCAGTAAGGCTGTGTTCACACTTCTTTAAGTGAGAACAACACCCAACATTGAGTCCTGGAACTAGAAAGTTGACCCATGGCCCAGCAACATGGTTTGCACCTCTCTCAGGGTCTCTTTCTGTGTTCTATGCATAAATGCACAAGGATGAGGTACCATGGGTAAAAACTGACTCCCTTTAGTTTTTCTCCCTCCTTTCATTTTTCTAATATGTTGTGTGCTTCCATTTTCTAAATCATAGCTCCTCATGCTATCGGGACTATTTCAGTATTCAAAGGCTTCTCAAAATGCAGGGATCCACGTGGCTCCACAGAACCTCATGACATCATGGCAAGCACACAAGGCACACATCAGCTCCACCACTAGAAATCAGAGACTTATGAAATCACACAGAAGATTCCTGAGACCGGGGAAATGCCAGTGTCTTTATGGCTTTACCATAGGAGAAACAAACACACTTGGATCTCCACCATTATACTGCATACAAAGCTCAGCATGGTGTATCCTATTGAGCATTTTCGACCGAAACACGCACTGGTGCCATGAAACAGAAGAGAGCAGCTGCTGTTTTATAGGGAACTCTACCCAGAAGCTCCTCTAGGCCCTCCTGTGCCCACACAGCCTCGGCTCCTTGGACGTGTGGTTGCTCCTCCCGGGAGCCGCCCCTGGCCTCGGGCTTGGGGGCCTGGGGTAGCTCCTTCCGGCATCCGGCCCTGACCTCGGACGCGGGGTAACTCCTCTCGGCCGCCCCACCTGACCTCGGACGTGGGGAAACACAAATCGGCCGCACCCCCTGACCTCAGAAGTGAGGTAGCTCTCTCCTCCCAGACCCTGACTTCGGACGCGGGGTAACTCCTCTCGTCGCCCCCCCTGACTTCGGTCGCGGGGGAACGCCTCGCGGCTGGCCCCTGACCTCCGAAGAGGGGTAGCTCCTCTCGGCCATTCCGGTGACGACGCAGCCTGGCACTCTCGGCCTCTCTTCCTGACGTCAGACGTCGGTTAACTCCTCTTGGCCGCCGCCCTTCCGGCATGCTGTCTTCTCAGCATCTGCCCTTTGACCTCTGACGTGCAGTAGCTCCTTATGGCCGGGCTTAGTGTGCCAGGCACAGCCGCCTGCGCTTAGTGCGCCAGTTCCTCAGCAGTGGCCACAGGACTGGAGAAGGTCAGTTTTCATTCCAATCTCAAAGATACGCAATTCCAAAGAATGCTCAAACTACCGCACAATTGAACTCATCTCACAGGCTAGTAAATTAATGCTCAAAATTCACCAAGCCAGGCTTCAGCAATATAAGAACCGAGAACTTCTGATGTTCAAGCTGGTTTTAGAAAAGGAAGAGGAACCAGGGATGCAACTGCCAACATCTGCTGGATCACGGAAAAAGCAAGAGAGTTCCAGAAGAACATCTATTTCTGTTTTGACTATGCAAAGCCTTTGACAGTGTGGATCACAATAAACTGTGGAAAATTCTAAAGGGAGGGGAATACCAGACCACCTGACCTGCCTCTTGAGAAATGTGTATGCAGGTCAAGAAGCAGCTGTTAGAACTAGACATGGTACAACAGACTGGTTCCAAATAGGAAAAGGAGTACGTCAAGGCTGTATATTGTCACCCTGCTTATTTAAATTCTATGCAGAATACATCATGAGAAACACTGGACTGGAAGAAGCACACGCTGCAATCAAGATTGCCGGGAGAAATATCAATAACCTCAGACAGGCAGATGACACCACCCTTATGGCAGAAAGTAAAGAGGAACTAAAAAGCCTTTTGATGAAAGTGAAAGTGGAGAGTGAAAAAGTTGGCTTAAAGCTCAACATTCAGAAAATGAAGATCATGGCATCCGGTCCCATCACTTCATGGGAAATAGATGGGGAAACAGTAGAAACAGTGTGAGACTTTATATTTGGGGGCTCCAAAATCCCTTCAGATGGTGATTGCAGCCATGAAACTGAAAGACGCTTACTCCTTGGAAGGAAAGTTTGGCCAACCTAGAAAGCATATTCAAAAGCAGAGACATTACTTTGCCAACAAAGGTTCGTCTAGTCAAGGTTATGGTTTTTCCTGTGGTCAGGTATGGATAGGACAGTTGGACTATGAAGAAGGCTGAGCACTGAAGAATTGATGCTTTTGAACTGTGGTATTGGAGAAGCCTCTTGAGAGTCCCTCGGACTGCAAGAAGATCCAACCAGTCCATTCTGAAGGAGATCAGCCCTGGGATATCTTTGGAAGAAATGATGCTAAAGCTCAACCTCCAGCACTTTGGCCACCTCAGGCGAAGAGTTGACTCATTGGAAAAGACTGATGCTCGGGGCAGGAGGAGAAGGGGACGACAGAGGATGAGATGGCTGGATGGCATCACTGACTCGATGGACATGCTGCTGCTAAGTCACTTCAGTGATGTCCGAGTCTGTGTGACCCCATAGATGGCAGCCCACAAGGCTCCCCCGTCCCTGGGATTCTCCAGGCAAGAACAATGGAGTGGGCTGCCATTTCCTTCTCCAGTGCATGAAAGTCAAAAGTTAACGTGAAGTCATTCAGGCTTCTTGGACTCTTAGGGACCCCATGGACTGCAGCCAACAAGGCTCCTCTGTCCATGGGATTTTCCAGGCAAGAGTACTGGAGTGGGGTGCCATTGCCTTCTCCACGATGGACTTGAATCTGGGTGAACTCCAGGATTTGGTGATGGACAGCAAGGCATGGCGTGCTCTGATTCATGGGGTCACAAAGAGTCCGACACGACTGAGCAACTGAACTGAACTACCCAGAAGGGCTCTCCGTGGAGGATCTACCCAAGCCCCTGCTCTCTCTGAGAAGCAGCTACGACCTCTCTCCCCATCACGCCCATGACTGTACTCAGGATATTTCCAGCCCCTGTACATAAGGACCAGCTGATTTTCATCATTACCCGTCCTTGAGTGCCTGTCCATTCTTCACAACCCTATGCTTGTTTGAGATATAGGGGAGTGAAGACTGAGAAAAGCAGCATCTTTACTTTCTCTCTTCTCCAAATATGTACTTCTTTCCCTCTGCACAGTGTCTGTGGTCACACTGTGATGAGAGAATGAATGAAATCGTCCCAAGGATGGTAGAGGCACAGATGACTCAAGGGTCATTATGACAACAAGGCAGGCAGCTCAAGGACTCCTGTGACTACATGCAAGCCACTCATCCAGAGGTCACCACAAAGGATGTTTTGTGAGCATTACTCTACCTGGACAGTCCATTACTCTACCTAGACAACACCTAGGTGAACTCAACCTATCTGGGCACGCAGTGCACGCAGGAGGACTTGCAGGAAGACAACTTGCCCTTTCACCCTAACATTCACACATACTGCTTCACATCATGCATATTCTGATGCTACAACAAACATATATCCAACCACCATCAAAACATTGTTCCTCTGTCCTCCACCCTGCAAGTCCTCTCCTTGACGATATCTTCAGCTGGTCTACACATTATCTAGAGATATCGGCGAACACAGGTAAATGCACAACAATCACGATGAATGTGATTCTAGTAGCATTAATTTCCCCATTCTCTAAATTACACATAGTCACGTTTTCAGATGTGGAGTACTGAGATCATAATTGAGGTATGTTTGTCACCTAGGTGGCTTCCTGGCCCTCCTGATGTCTTGGATTAATATCAGGTGGAGCCCCACACATGCATCCATTGTCCATGGCCTACCAGTCATGGTGATATCATTGCACATTACTCTACTCAGGAAGCCTCTGATTACAGGTTCTTTAAGTCGTGAATACACCCAAGATTCAACCATGAATCTAGAAAAAGTTGACCACGACTATCAAACCTGGATCACCCCTCTCACAGGATCTCATGACCTGACCTAAGTGTATCTGTACCAGGGTGAGATAGCTTGGATAAAAGCTCACTCTGTTTAGTTCCTTTTCTACTAGGAAGTGCGATTCCATTATCTAACCTGTAGGTGCTGAAACTATTAGGAATACTCAAGCACTGGAAGCACCCTCAAAAGGCCTACAAAATGGCTGGCTCCCTGGACCCACAAGATATCTTGGGAAGCAGCCCAGAGAGCCATGCAGCTCCAAAACTAGAACTGCGCCAAGGTCACGCCAAAATCATGTTTCCAGTGAGGCTCATTCTACAAAGGCAGGGAATGTTTAGTTGAGGTATACATGATCTGTTCTTCTCTAGGCAGGGCACTGCAAACAGCACAGATCTCAAGTATGGATTAACCCAAGTCTCCAGGCAGTCTTACAGGCAATTATCATCAATCCGCCCACTGCATTCTATAGGCTGCTCGCAATATAGATGCAGACCCCTAGAGAAGATTCACCTACTTATTGTAACATGATCCCCTCCTTCAATAGGTATCCATCATCCACGACTCTATGGCTTCTTGATATGTATGAATTCCCAGAGAGAGAAGCCCTCTTGTATTACTCACTTCTCCTCTTAGGTATCATCTTGACTTTTATAAAATATTTGTGTTCACATAGTGCGGATAGGACAGTTGAAATAATCCTGAGGATGCGTCAGCCAAAGACGACTCCCCAGATTATTATGGTATAAAGGCAGACAACAGAGTGAAACCTACTAATCCATTCACATCTCTGGTCCAGATCCACCACAAATGACGATCTTGTGAGCCTTACCATACCCATTCAAGGCACAGTACACCAATTGTACATGAACTGCACCTGAATGGGCAGGGCACTGCACACAGCAGAGCTTCCGGGTAGAAGACTGCCCTTTCACCTTCACACCCACACATAACTTTGCTCATCATATCCCGATGCTGCAACAAATTTTTACCAGTCTCTTTTGACATCATGGACAGACTGACATCCAACATGCACCTCCTCTTCTCGAGAATCGCTTTAGCTGGTTGACATGTATCTGGAGAAATATGGGAATATAGGGTAAATGATCAGCAAGCAAGGTGAAGGTGATTCCAGTAGCATTTACCTTCCATTCTCTACATTATACGTGTTCACATTTTCAGATCTGAATAACTGGGATCAAAATCTAGGTAAATTGTGACAGGTCTGTGGCTTCCAGAACTACCCATTACATTGGAATAATATCACCTGGAGCGGCACACCATTTCAAATTACAAGGCCTCGAGGAATGGTGATGCACTTACGTATTCTCCTACCCAGTAAGGCTGTGTTCACACTTCTTTAAGTGAGAACAACACCCAACATTGAGTCCTGGAACTAGAAAGTTGACCCATGGCCCAGCAACATGGTTTGCACCTCTCTCAGGGTCTCTTTCTGTGTTCTATGCATAAATGCACAAGGATGAGGTACCATGGGTAAAAACTGACTCCCTTTAGTTTTTCTCCCTCCTTTCATTTTTCTAATATGTTGTGTGCTTCCATTTTCTAAATCATAGCTCCTCATGCTATCGGGACTATTTCAGTATTCAAAGGCTTCTCAAAATGCAGGGATCCACGTGGCTCCACAGAACCTCATGACATCATGGCAAGCACACAAGGCACACATCAGCTCCACCACTAGAAATCAGAGACTTATGAAATCACACAGAAGATTCCTGAGACCGGGGAAATGCCAGTGTCTTTATGGCTTTACCATAGGAGAAACAAACACACTTGGATCTCCACCATTATACTGCATACAAAGCTCAGCATGGTGTATCCTATTGAGCATTTTCGACCGAAACACGCACTGGTGCCATGAAACAGAATAGAGCAGCTGCTGTTTTATAGGGAACTCTACCCAGAAGCTCCTCTAGGCCCTCCTGTGCCCACACAGCCTCGGCTCCTTGGACGTGTGGTTGCTCCTCCCGGGAGCCGCCCCTGGCCTCGGGCTTGGGGGCCTGGGGTAGCTCCTTCCGGCATCCGGCCCTGACCTCGGACGCGGGGTAACTCCTCTCGTCCCCCCACCTGACTTCGGTCGCGGGGGAACGCCTCGCGGCTGGCCCCTGACCTCCGAAGAGGGGTAGCTCCTCTCGGCCATTCCAGTGACGACGCAGCCTGGCACTCTCGGCCTCTCTTCCTGACGTCAGACGTCGGTTAACTCCTCTTGGCCGCCGCCCTTCCGGCATGCTGTCTTCTCAGCATCTGCCCTTTGACCTCTGACGTGCAGTAGCTCCTTATGGCCGGGCTTAGTGTGCCAGGCACAGCCGCCTGCGCTTAGTGCGCCAGTTCCTCAGCAGTGGCCACAGGACTGGAGAAGGTCAGTTTTCATTCCAATCTCAAAGATACGCAATTCCAAAGAATGCTCAAACTACCGCACAATTGAACTCATCTCACAGGCTAGTAAATTAATGCTCAAAATTCACCAAGCCAGGCTTCAGCAATATAAGAACCGAGAACTTCTGATGTTCAAGCTGGTTTTAGAAAAGGAAGAGGAACCAGGGATGCAACTGCCAACATCTGCTGGATCACGGAAAAAGCAAGAGAGTTCCAGAAGAACATCTATTTCTGTTTTGACTATGCAAAGCCTTTGACAGTGTGGATCACAATAAACTGTGGAAAATTCTAAAGGGAGGGGAATACCAGACCACCTGACCTGCCTCTTGAGAAATGTGTATGCAGGTCAAGAAGCAGCTGTTAGAACTAGACATGGTACAACAGACTGGTTCCAAATAGGAAAAGGAGTACGTCAAGGCTGTATATTGTCACCCTGCTTATTTAAATTCTATGCAGAATACATCATGAGAAACACTGGACTGGAAGAAGCACACGCTGCAATCAAGATTGCCGGGAGAAATATCAATAACCTCAGACAGGCAGATGACACCACCCTTATGGCAGAAAGTAAAGAGGAACTAAAAAGCCTTTTGATGAAAGTGAAAGTGGAGAGTGAAAAAGTTGGCTTAAAGCTCAACATTCAGAAAATGAAGATCATGGCATCCGGTCCCATCACTTCATGGGAAATAGATGGGGAAACAGTAGAAACAGTGTGAGACTTTATATTTGGGGGCTCCAAAATCCCTTCAGATGGTGATTGCAGCCATGAAACTGAAAGACGCTTACTCCTTGGAAGGAAAGTTTGACCAACCTAGAAAGCATATTCAAAAGCAGAGACATTACTTTGCCAACAAAGGTTCGTCTAGTCAAGGTTATGGTTTTTCCTGTGGTCATGTATGGATAGGACAGTTGGACTATGAAGAAGGCTGAGCACTGAAGAATTGATGCTTTTGAACTGTGGTATTGGAGAAGCCTCTTGAGAGTCCCTTGGACTGCAAGAAGATCCAACCAGTCCATTCTGAAGGAGATCAGCCCTGGGATATCTTTGGAAGAAATGATGCTAAAGCTCAACCTCCAGCACTTTGGCCACCTCAGGCGAAGAGTTGACTCATTGGAAAAGACTGATGCTCGGGGCAGGAGGAGAAGGGGACGACAGAGGATGAGATGGCTGGATGGCATCACTGACTCGATGGACATGCTGCTGCTAAGTCACTTCAGTGATGTCCGAGTCTGTGTGACCCCATAGATGGCAGCCCACAAGGCTCCCCCGTCCCTGGGATTCTCCAGGCAAGAACAATGGAGTGGGCTGCCATTTCCTTCTCCAGTGCATGAAAGTCAAAAGTTAACGTGAAGTCATTCAGGCTTCTTGGACTCTTAGGGACCCCATGGACTGCAGCCAACAAGGCTCCTCTGTCCATGGGATTTTCCAGGCAAGAGTACTGGAGTGGGGTGCCATTGCCTTCTCCACGATGGACTTGAATCTGGGTGAACTCCAGGATTTGGTGATGGACAGCAAGGCATGGCGTGCTCTGATTCATGGGGTCACAAAGAGTCCGACACGACTGAGCAACTGAACTGAACTACCCAGAAGGGCTCTCCGTGGAGGATCTACCCAAGCCCCTGCTCTCTCTGAGAAGCAGCTACGACCTCTCTCCCCATCACGCCCATGACTGTACTCAGGATATTTCCAGCCCCTGTACATAAGGACCAGCTGATTTTCATCATTACCCGTCCTTGAGTGCCTGTCCATTCTTCACAACCCTATGCTTGTTTGAGATATAGGGGAGTGAAGACTGAGAAAAGCAGCATCTTTACTTTCTCTCTTCTCCAAATATGTACTTCTTTCCCTCTGCACAGTGTCTGTGGTCACACTGTGATGAGAGAATGAATGAAATCGTCCCAAGGATGGTAGAGGCACAGATGACTCAAGGGTCATTATGACAACAAGGCAGGCAGCTCAAGGACTCCTGTGACTACATGCAAGCCACTCATCCAGAGGTCACCACAAAGGATGTTTTGTGAGCATTACTCTACCTGGACAGTCCATTACTCTACCTAGACAACACCTAGGTGAACTCAACCTATCTGGGCACGCAGTGCACGCAGGAGGACTTGCAGGAAGACAACTTGCCCTTTCACCCTAACATTCACACATACTGCTTCACATCATGCATATTCTGATGCTACAACAAACATATATCCAACCACCATCAAAACATTGTTCCTCTGTCCTCCACCCTGCAAGTCCTCTCCTTGACGATATCTTCAGCTGGTCTACACATTATCTAGAGATATCGGCGAACACAGGTAAATGCACAACAATCACGATGAATGTGATTCTAGTAGCATTAATTTCCCCATTCTCTAAATTACACATAGTCACGTTTTCAGATGTGGAGTACTGAGATCATAATTGAGGTATGTTTGTCACCTAGGTGGCTTCCTGGCCCTCCTGATGTCTTGGATTAATATCAGGTGGAGCCCCACACATGCATCCATTGTCCATGGCCTACCAGTCATGGTGATATCATTGCACATTACTCTACTCAGGAAGCCTCTGATTACAGGTTCTTTAAGTCGTGAATACACCCAAGATTCAACCATGAATCTAGAAAAAGTTGACCACGACTATCAAACCTGGATCACCCCTCTCACAGGATCTCATGACCTGACCTAAGTGTATCTGTACCAGGGTGAGATAGCTTGGATAAAAGCTCACTCTGTTTAGTTCCTTTTCTACTAGGAAGTGCGATTCCATTATCTAACCTGTAGGTGCTGAAACTATTAGGAATACTCAAGCACTGGAAGCACCCTCAAAAGGCCTACAAAATGGCTGGCTCCCTGGACCCACAAGATATCTTGGGAAGCAGCCCAGAGAGCCATGCAGCTCCAAAACTAGAACTGCGCCAAGGTCACGCCAAAATCATGTTTCCAGTGAGGCTCATTCTACAAAGGCAGGGAATGTTTAGTTGAGGTATACATGATCTGTTCTTCTCTAGGCAGGGCACTGCAAACAGCACAGATCTCAAGTATGGATTAACCCAAGTCTCCAGGCAGTCTTACAGGCAATTATCATCAATCCGCCCACTGCATTCTATAGGCTGCTCGCAATATAGATGCAGACCCCTAGAGAAGATTCACCTACTTATTGTAACATGATCCCCTCCTTCAATAGGTATCCATCATCCACGACTCTATGGCTTCTTGATATGTATGAATTCCCAGAGAGAGAAGCCCTCTTGTATTACTCACTTCTCCTCTTAGGTATCATCTTGACTTTTATAAAATATTTGTGTTCACATAGTGCGGATAGGACAGTTGAAATAATCCTGAGGATGCGTCAGCCAAAGACGACTCCCCAGATTATTATGGTATAAAGGCAGACAACAGAGTGAAACCTACTAATCCATTCACATCTCTGGTCCAGATCCACCACAAATGACGATCTTGTGAGCCTTACCATACCCATTCAAGGCACAGTACACCAATTGTACATGAACTGCACCTGAATGGGCAGGGCACTGCACACAGCAGAGCTTCCGGGTAGAAGACTGCCCTTTCACCTTCACACCCACACATAACTTTGCTCATCATATCCCGATGCTGCAACAAATTTTTACCAGTCTCTTTTGACATCATGGACAGACTGACATCCAACATGCACCTCCTCTTCTCGAGAATCGCTTTAGCTGGTTGACATGTATCTGGAGAAATATGGGAATATAGGGTAAATGATCAGCAAGCAAGGTGAAGGTGATTCCAGTAGCATTTACCTTCCATTCTCTACATTATACGTGTTCACATTTTCAGATCTGAATAACTGGGATCAAAATCTAGGTAAATTGTGACAGGTCTGTGGCTTCCAGAACTACCCATTACATTGGAATAATATCACCTGGAGCGGCACACCATTTCAAATTACAAGGCCTCGAGGAATGGTGATGCACTTACGTATTCTCCTACCCAGTAAGGCTGTGTTCACACTTCTTTAAGTGAGAACAACACCCAACATTGAGTCCTGGAACTAGAAAGTTGACCCATGGCCCAGCAACATGGTTTGCACCTCTCTCAGGGTCTCTTTCTGTGTTCTATGCATAAATGCACAAGGATGAGGTACCATGGGTAAAAACTGACTCCCTTTAGTTTTTCTCCCTCCTTTCATTTTTCTAATATGTTGTGTGCTTCCATTTTCTAAATCATAGCTCCTCATGCTATCGGGACTATTTCAGTATTCAAAGGCTTCTCAAAATGCAGGGATCCACGTGGCTCCACAGAACCTCATGACATCATGGCAAGCACACAAGGCACACATCAGCTCCACCACTAGAAATCAGAGACTTATGAAATCACACAGAAGATTCCTGAGACCGGGGAAATGCCAGTGTCTTTATGGCTTTACCATAGGAGAAACAAACACACTTGGATCTCCACCATTATACTGCATACAAAGCTCAGCATGGTGTATCCTATTGAGCATTTTCGACCGAAACACGCACTGGTGCCATGAAACAGAAGAGAGCAGCTGCTGTTTTATAGGGAACTCTACCCAGAAGCTCCTCTAGGCCCTCCTGTGCCCACACAGCCTCGGCTCCTTGGACGTGTGGTTGCTCCTCCCGGGAGCCGCCCCTGGCCTCGGGCTTGGGGGCCTGGGGTAGCTCCTTCCGGCATCCGGCCCTGACCTCGGACGCGGGGTAACTCCTCTCGTCCCCCCACCTGACTTCGGTCGCGGGGGAACGCCTCGCGGCTGGCCCCTGACCTCCGAAGAGGGGTAGCTCCTCTCGGCCATTCCAGTGACGACGCAGCCTGGCACTCTCGGCCTCTCTTCCTGACGTCAGACGTCGGTTAACTCCTCTTGGCCGCCGCCCTTCCGGCATGCTGTCTTCTCAGCATCTGCCCTTTGACCTCTGACGTGCAGTAGCTCCTTATGGCCGGGCTTAGTGTGCCAGGCACAGCCGCCTGCGCTTAGTGCGCCAGTTCCTCAGCAGTGGCCACAGGACTGGAGAAGGTCAGTTTTCATTCCAATCTCAAAGATACGCAATTCCAAAGAATGCTCAAACTACCGCACAATTGAACTCATCTCACAGGCTAGTAAATTAATGCTCAAAATTCACCAAGCCAGGCTTCAGCAATATAAGAACCGAGAACTTCTGATGTTCAAGCTGGTTTTAGAAAAGGAAGAGGAACCAGGGATGCAACTGCCAACATCTGCTGGATCACGGAAAAAGCAAGAGAGTTCCAGAAGAACATCTATTTCTGTTTTGACTATGCAAAGCCTTTGACAGTGTGGATCACAATAAACTGTGGAAAATTCTAAAGGGAGGGGAATACCAGACCACCTGACCTGCCTCTTGAGAAATGTGTATGCAGGTCAAGAAGCAGCTGTTAGAACTAGACATGGTACAACAGACTGGTTCCAAATAGGAAAAGGAGTACGTCAAGGCTGTATATTGTCACCCTGCTTATTTAAATTCTATGCAGAATACATCATGAGAAACACTGGACTGGAAGAAGCACACGCTGCAATCAAGATTGCCGGGAGAAATATCAATAACCTCAGACAGGCAGATGACACCACCCTTATGGCAGAAAGTAAAGAGGAACTAAAAAGCCTTTTGATGAAAGTGAAAGTGGAGAGTGAAAAAGTTGGCTTAAAGCTCAACATTCAGAAAATGAAGATCATGGCATCCGGTCCCATCACTTCATGGGAAATAGATGGGGAAACAGTAGAAACAGTGTGAGACTTTATATTTGGGGGCTCCAAAATCCCTTCAGATGGTGATTGCAGCCATGAAACTGAAAGACGCTTACTCCTTGGAAGGAAAGTTTGACCAACCTAGAAAGCATATTCAAAAGCAGAGACATTACTTTGCCAACAAAGGTTCGTCTAGTCAAGGTTATGGTTTTTCCTGTGGTCATGTATGGATAGGACAGTTGGACTATGAAGAAGGCTGAGCACTGAAGAATTGATGCTTTTGAACTGTGGTATTGGAGAAGCCTCTTGAGAGTCCCTTGGACTGCAAGAAGATCCAACCAGTCCATTCTGAAGGAGATCAGCCCTGGGATATCTTTGGAAGAAATGATGCTAAAGCTCAACCTCCAGCACTTTGGCCACCTCAGGCGAAGAGTTGACTCATTGGAAAAGACTGATGCTCGGGGCAGGAGGAGAAGGGGACGACAGAGGATGAGATGGCTGGATGGCATCACTGACTCGATGGACATGCTGCTGCTAAGTCACTTCAGTGATGTCCGAGTCTGTGTGACCCCATAGATGGCAGCCCACAAGGCTCCCCCGTCCCTGGGATTCTCCAGGCAAGAACAATGGAGTGGGCTGCCATTTCCTTCTCCAGTGCATGAAAGTCAAAAGTTAACGTGAAGTCATTCAGGCTTCTTGGACTCTTAGGGACCCCATGGACTGCAGCCAACAAGGCTCCTCTGTCCATGGGATTTTCCAGGCAAGAGTACTGGAGTGGGGTGCCATTGCCTTCTCCACGATGGACTTGAATCTGGGTGAACTCCAGGATTTGGTGATGGACAGCAAGGCATGGCGTGCTCTGATTCATGGGGTCACAAAGAGTCCGACACGACTGAGCAACTGAACTGAACTACCCAGAAGGGCTCTCCGTGGAGGATCTACCCAAGCCCCTGCTCTCTCTGAGAAGCAGCTACGACCTCTCTCCCCATCACGCCCATGACTGTACTCAGGATATTTCCAGCCCCTGTACATAAGGACCAGCTGATTTTCATCATTACCCGTCCTTGAGTGCCTGTCCATTCTTCACAACCCTATGCTTGTTTGAGATATAGGGGAGTGAAGACTGAGAAAAGCAGCATCTTTACTTTCTCTCTTCTCCAAATATGTACTTCTTTCCCTCTGCACAGTGTCTGTGGTCACACTGTGATGAGAGAATGAATGAAATCGTCCCAAGGATGGTAGAGGCACAGATGACTCAAGGGTCATTATGACAACAAGGCAGGCAGCTCAAGGACTCCTGTGACTACATGCAAGCCACTCATCCAGAGGTCACCACAAAGGATGTTTTGTGAGCATTACTCTACCTGGACAGTCCATTACTCTACCTAGACAACACCTAGGTGAACTCAACCTATCTGGGCACGCAGTGCACGCAGGAGGACTTGCAGGAAGACAACTTGCCCTTTCACCCTAACATTCACACATACTGCTTCACATCATGCATATTCTGATGCTACAACAAACATATATCCAACCACCATCAAAACATTGTTCCTCTGTCCTCCACCCTGCAAGTCCTCTCCTTGACGATATCTTCAGCTGGTCTACACATTATCTAGAGATATCGGCGAACACAGGTAAATGCACAACAATCACGATGAATGTGATTCTAGTAGCATTAATTTCCCCATTCTCTAAATTACACATAGTCACGTTTTCAGATGTGGAGTACTGAGATCATAATTGAGGTATGTTTGTCACCTAGGTGGCTTCCTGGCCCTCCTGATGTCTTGGATTAATATCAGGTGGAGCCCCACACATGCATCCATTGTCCATGGCCTACCAGTCATGGTGATATCATTGCACATTACTCTACTCAGGAAGCCTCTGATTACAGGTTCTTTAAGTCGTGAATACACCCAAGATTCAACCATGAATCTAGAAAAAGTTGACCACGACTATCAAACCTGGATCACCCCTCTCACAGGATCTCATGACCTGACCTAAGTGTATCTGTACCAGGGTGAGATAGCTTGGATAAAAGCTCACTCTGTTTAGTTCCTTTTCTACTAGGAAGTGCGATTCCATTATCTAACCTGTAGGTGCTGAAACTATTAGGAATACTCAAGCACTGGAAGCACCCTCAAAAGGCCTACAAAATGGCTGGCTCCCTGGACCCACAAGATATCTTGGGAAGCAGCCCAGAGAGCCATGCAGCTCCAAAACTAGAACTGCGCCAAGGTCACGCCAAAATCATGTTTCCAGTGAGGCTCATTCTACAAAGGCAGGGAATGTTTAGTTGAGGTATACATGATCTGTTCTTCTCTAGGCAGGGCACTGCAAACAGCACAGATCTCAAGTATGGATTAACCCAAGTCTCCAGGCAGTCTTACAGGCAATTATCATCAATCCGCCCACTGCATTCTATAGGCTGCTCGCAATATAGATGCAGACCCCTAGAGAAGATTCACCTACTTATTGTAACATGATCCCCTCCTTCAATAGGTATCCATCATCCACGACTCTATGGCTTCTTGATATGTATGAATTCCCAGAGAGAGAAGCCCTCTTGTATTACTCACTTCTCCTCTTAGGTATCATCTTGACTTTTATAAAATATTTGTGTTCACATAGTGCGGATAGGACAGTTGAAATAATCCTGAGGATGCGTCAGCCAAAGACGACTCCCCAGATTATTATGGTATAAAGGCAGACAACAGAGTGAAACCTACTAATCCATTCACATCTCTGGTCCAGATCCACCACAAATGACGATCTTGTGAGCCTTACCATACCCATTCAAGGCACAGTACACCAATTGTACATGAACTGCACCTGAATGGGCAGGGCACTGCACACAGCAGAGCTTCCGGGTAGAAGACTGCCCTTTCACCTTCACACCCACACATAACTTTGCTCATCATATCCCGATGCTGCAACAAATTTTTACCAGTCTCTTTTGACATCATGGACAGACTGACATCCAACATGCACCTCCTCTTCTCGAGAATCGCTTTAGCTGGTTGACATGTATCTGGAGAAATATGGGAATATAGGGTAAATGATCAGCAAGCAAGGTGAAGGTGATTCCAGTAGCATTTACCTTCCATTCTCTACATTATACGTGTTCACATTTTCAGATCTGAATAACTGGGATCAAAATCTAGGTAAATTGTGACAGGTCTGTGGCTTCCAGAACTACCCATTACATTGGAATAATATCACCTGGAGCGGCACACCATTTCAAATTACAAGGCCTCGAGGAATGGTGATGCACTTACGTATTCTCCTACCCAGTAAGGCTGTGTTCACACTTCTTTAAGTGAGAACAACACCCAACATTGAGTCCTGGAACTAGAAAGTTGACCCATGGCCCAGCAACATGGTTTGCACCTCTCTCAGGGTCTCTTTCTGTGTTCTATGCATAAATGCACAAGGATGAGGTACCATGGGTAAAAACTGACTCCCTTTAGTTTTTCTCCCTCCTTTCATTTTTCTAATATGTTGTGTGCTTCCATTTTCTAAATCATAGCTCCTCATGCTATCGGGACTATTTCAGTATTCAAAGGCTTCTCAAAATGCAGGGATCCACGTGGCTCCACAGAACCTCATGACATCATGGCAAGCACACAAGGCACACATCAGCTCCACCACTAGAAATCAGAGACTTATGAAATCACACAGAAGATTCCTGAGACCGGGGAAATGCCAGTGTCTTTATGGCTTTACCATAGGAGAAACAAACACACTTGGATCTCCACCATTATACTGCATACAAAGCTCAGCATGGTGTATCCTATTGAGCATTTTCGACCGAAACACGCACTGGTGCCATGAAACAGAAGAGAGCAGCTGCTGTTTTATAGGGAACTCTACCCAGAAGCTCCTCTAGGCCCTCCTGTGCCCACACAGCCTCGGCTCCTTGGACGTGTGGTTGCTCCTCCCGGGAGCCGCCCCTGGCCTCGGGCTTGGGGGCCTGGGGTAGCTCCTTCCGGCATCCGGCCCTGACCTCGGACGCGGGGTAACTCCTCTCGTCGCCCCCCCTGACTTCGGTCGCGGGGGAACGCCTCGCGGCTGGCCCCTGACCTCCGAAGAGGGGTAGCTCCTCTCGGCCATTCCAGTGACGACGCAGCCTGGCACTCTCGGCCTCTCTTCCTGACGTCAGACGTCGGTTAACTCCTCTTGGCCGCCGCCCTTCCGGCATGCTGTCTTCTCAGCATCTGCCCTTTGACCTCTGACGTGCAGTAGCTCCTTATGGCCGGGCTTAGTGTGCCAGGCACAGCCGCCTGCGCTTAGTGCGCCAGTTCCTCAGCAGTGGCCACAGGACTGGAGAAGGTCAGTTTTCATTCCAATCTCAAAGATACGCAATTCCAAAGAATGCTCAAACTACCGCACAATTGAACTCCTCTCACAGGCTAGTAAATTAATGCTCAAAATTCACCAAGCCAGGCTTCAGCAATATAAGAACCGAGAACTTCTGATGTTCAAGCTGGTTTTAGAAAAGGAAGAGGAACCAGGGATGCAACTGCCAACATCTGCTGGATCACGGAAAAAGCAAGAGAGTTCCAGAAGAACATCTATTTCTGTTTTGACTATGCAAAGCCTTTGACAGTGTGGATCACAATAAACTGTGGAAAATTCTAAAGGGAGGGGAATACCAGACCACCTGACCTGCCTCTTGAGAAATGTGTATGCAGGTCAAGAAGCAGCTGTTAGAACTAGACATGGTACAACAGACTGGTTCCAAATAGGAAAAGGAGTACGTCAAGGCTGTATATTGTCACCCTGCTTATTTAAATTCTATGCAGAATACATCATGAGAAACACTGGACTGGAAGAAGCACACGCTGCAATCAAGATTGCCGGGAGAAATATCAATAACCTCAGACAGGCAGATGACACCACCCTTATGGCAGAAAGTAAAGAGGAACTAAAAAGCCTTTTGATGAAAGTGAAAGTGGAGAGTGAAAAAGTTGGCTTAAAGCTCAACATTCAGAAAATGAAGATCATGGCATCCGGTCCCATCACTTCATGGGAAATAGATGGGGAAACAGTAGAAACAGTGTGAGACTTTATATTTGGGGGCTCCAAAATCCCTTCAGATGGTGATTGCAGCCATGAAACTGAAAGACGCTTACTCCTTGGAAGGAAAGTTTGGCCAACCTAGAAAGCATATTCAAAAGCAGAGACATTACTTTGCCAACAAAGGTTCGTCTAGTCAAGGTTATGGTTTTTCCTGTGGTCATGTATGGATAGGACAGTTGGACTATGAAGAAGGCTGAGCACTGAAGAATTGATGCTTTTGAACTGTGGTATTGGAGAAGCCTCTTGAGAGTCCCTCGGACTGCAAGAAGATCCAACCAGTCCATTCTGAAGGAGATCAGCCCTGGGATATCTTTGGAAGAAATGATGCTAAAGCTCAACCTCCAGCACTTTGGCCACCTCAGGCGAAGAGTTGACTCATTGGAAAAGACTGATGCTCGGGGCAGGAGGAGAAGGGGACGACAGAGGATGAGATGGCTGGATGGCATCACTGACTCGATGGACATGCTGCTGCTAAGTCACTTCAGTGATGTCCGAGTCTGTGTGACCCCATAGATGGCAGCCCACAAGGCTCCCCCGTCCCTGGGATTCTCCAGGCAAGAACAATGGAGTGGGCTGCCATTTCCTTCTCCAGTGCATGAAAGTCAAAAGTTAACGTGAAGTCATTCAGGCTTCTTGGACTCTTAGGGACCCCATGGACTGCAGCCAACAAGGCTCCTCTGTCCATGGGATTTTCCAGGCAAGAGTACTGGAGTGGGGTGCCATTGCCTTCTCCACGATGGACTTGAATCTGGGTGAACTCCAGGATTTGGTGATGGACAGCAAGGCATGGCGTGCTCTGATTCATGGGGTCACAAAGAGTCCGACACGACTGAGCAACTGAACTGAACTACCCAGAAGGGCTCTCCGTGGAGGATCTACCCAAGCCCCTGCTCTCTCTGAGAAGCAGCTACGACCTCTCTCCCCATCACGCCCATGACTGTACTCAGGATATTTCCAGCCCCTGTACATAAGGACCAGCTGATTTTCATCATTACCCGTCCTTGAGTGCCTGTCCATTCTTCACAACCCTATGCTTGTTTGAGATATAGGGGAGTGAAGACTGAGAAAAGCAGCATCTTTACTTTCTCTCTTCTCCAAATATGTACTTCTTTCCCTCTGCACAGTGTCTGTGGTCACACTGTGATGAGAGAATGAATGAAATCGTCCCAAGGATGGTAGAGGCACAGATGACTCAAGGGTCATTATGACAACAAGGCAGGCAGCTCAAGGACTCCTGTGACTACATGCAAGCCACTCATCCAGAGGTCACCACAAAGGATGTTTTGTGAGCATTACTCTACCTGGACAGTCCATTACTCTACCTAGACAACACCTAGGTGAACTCAACCTATCTGGGCACGCAGTGCACGCAGGAGGACTTGCAGGAAGACAACTTGCCCTTTCACCCTAACATTCACACATACTGCTTCACATCATGCATATTCTGATGCTACAACAAACATATATCCAACCACCATCAAAACATTGTTCCTCTGTCCTCCACCCTGCAAGTCCTCTCCTTGACGATATCTTCAGCTGGTCTACACATTATCTAGAGATATCGGCGAACACAGGTAAATGCACAACAATCACGATGAATGTGATTCTAGTAGCATTAATTTCCCCATTCTCTAAATTACACATAGTCACGTTTTCAGATGTGGAGTACTGAGATCATAATTGAGGTATGTTTGTCACCTAGGTGGCTTCCTGGCCCTCCTGATGTCTTGGATTAATATCAGGTGGAGCCCCACACATGCATCCATTGTCCATGGCCTACCAGTCATGGTGATATCATTGCACATTACTCTACTCAGGAAGCCTCTGATTACAGGTTCTTTAAGTCGTGAATACACCCAAGATTCAACCATGAATCTAGAAAAAGTTGACCACGACTATCAAACCTGGATCACCCCTCTCACAGGATCTCATGACCTGACCTAAGTGTATCTGTACCAGGGTGAGATAGCTTGGATAAAAGCTCACTCTGTTTAGTTCCTTTTCTACTAGGAAGTGCGATTCCATTATCTAACCTGTAGGTGCTGAAACTATTAGGAATACTCAAGCACTGGAAGCACCCTCAAAAGGCCTACAAAATGGCTGGCTCCCTGGACCCACAAGATATCTTGGGAAGCAGCCCAGAGAGCCATGCAGCTCCAAAACTAGAACTGCGCCAAGGTCACGCCAAAATCATGTTTCCAGTGAGGCTCATTCTACAAAGGCAGGGAATGTTTAGTTGAGGTATACATGATCTGTTCTTCTCTAGGCAGGGCACTGCAAACAGCACAGATCTCAAGTATGGATTAACCCAAGTCTCCAGGCAGTCTTACAGGCAATTATCATCAATCCGCCCACTGCATTCTATAGGCTGCTCGCAATATAGATGCAGACCCCTAGAGAAGATTCACCTACTTATTGTAACATGATCCCCTCCTTCAATAGGTATCCATCATCCACGACTCTATGGCTTCTTGATATGTATGAATTCCCAGAGAGAGAAGCCCTCTTGTATTACTCACTTCTCCTCTTAGGTATCATCTTGACTTTTATAAAATATTTGTGTTCACATAGTGCGGATAGGACAGTTGAAATAATCCTGAGGATGCGTCAGCCAAAGACGACTCCCCAGATTATTATGGTATAAAGGCAGACAACAGAGTGAAACCTACTAATCCATTCACATCTCTGGTCCAGATCCACCACAAATGACGATCTTGTGAGCCTTACCATACCCATTCAAGGCACAGTACACCAATTGTACATGAACTGCACCTGAATGGGCAGGGCACTGCACACAGCAGAGCTTCCGGGTAGAAGACTGCCCTTTCACCTTCACACCCACACATAACTTTGCTCATCATATCCCGATGCTGCAACAAATTTTTACCAGTCTCTTTTGACATCATGGACAGACTGACATCCAACATGCACCTCCTCTTCTCGAGAATCGCTTTAGCTGGTTGACATGTATCTGGAGAAATATGGGAATATAGGGTAAATGATCAGCAAGCAAGGTGAAGGTGATTCCAGTAGCATTTACCTTCCATTCTCTACATTATACGTGTTCACATTTTCAGATCTGAATAACTGGGATCAAAATCTAGGTAAATTGTGACAGGTCTGTGGCTTCCAGAACTACCCATTACATTGGAATAATATCACCTGGAGCGGCACACCATTTCAAATTACAAGGCCTCGAGGAATGGTGATGCACTTACGTATTCTCCTACCCAGTAAGGCTGTGTTCACACTTCTTTAAGTGAGAACAACACCCAACATTGAGTCCTGGAACTAGAAAGTTGACCCATGGCCCAGCAACATGGTTTGCACCTCTCTCAGGGTCTCTTTCTGTGTTCTATGCATAAATGCACAAGGATGAGGTACCATGGGTAAAAACTGACTCCCTTTAGTTTTTCTCCCTCCTTTCATTTTTCTAATATGTTGTGTGCTTCCATTTTCTAAATCATAGCTCCTCATGCTATCGGGACTATTTCAGTATTCAAAGGCTTCTCAAAATGCAGGGATCCACGTGGCTCCACAGAACCTCATGACATCATGGCAAGCACACAAGGCACACATCAGCTCCACCACTAGAAATCAGAGACTTATGAAATCACACAGAAGATTCCTGAGACCGGGGAAATGCCAGTGTCTTTATGGCTTTACCATAGGAGAAACAAACACACTTGGATCTCCACCATTATACTGCATACAAAGCTCAGCATGGTGTATCCTATTGAGCATTTTCGACCGAAACACGCACTGGTGCCATGAAACAGAAGAGAGCAGCTGCTGTTTTATAGGGAACTCTACCCAGAAGCTCCTCTAGGCCCTCCTGTGCCCACACAGCCTCGGCTCCTTGGACGTGTGGTTGCTCCTCCCGGGAGCCGCCCCTGGCCTCGGGCTTGGGGGCCTGGGGTAGCTCCTTCCGGCATCCGGCCCTGACCTCGGACGCGGGGTAACTCCTCTCGTCGCCCCCCCTGACTTCGGTCGCGGGGGAACGCCTCGCGGCTGGCCCCTGACCTCCGAAGAGGGGTAGCTCCTCTCGGCCATTCCAGTGACGACGCAGCCTGGCACTCTCGGCCTCTCTTCCTGACGTCAGACGTCGGTTAACTCCTCTTGGCCGCCGCCCTTCCGGCATGCTGTCTTCTCAGCATCTGCCCTTTGACCTCTGACGTGCAGTAGCTCCTTATGGCCGGGCTTAGTGTGCCAGGCACAGCCGCCTGCGCTTAGTGCGCCAGTTCCTCAGCAGTGGCCACAGGACTGGAGAAGGTCAGTTTTCATTCCAATCTCAAAGATACGCAATTCCAAAGAATGCTCAAACTACCGCACAATTGAACTCATCTCACAGGCTAGTAAATTAATGCTCAAAATTCACCAAGCCAGGCTTCAGCAATATAAGAACCGAGAACTTCTGATGTTCAAGCTGGTTTTAGAAAAGGAAGAGGAACCAGGGATGCAACTGCCAACATCTGCTGGATCACGGAAAAAGCAAGAGAGTTCCAGAAGAACATCTATTTCTGTTTTGACTATGCAAAGCCTTTGACAGTGTGGATCACAATAAACTGTGGAAAATTCTAAAGGGAG
This sequence comes from Bos grunniens, assembly GCF_055505025.1. NCBI lineage: Eukaryota > Metazoa > Chordata > Mammalia > Artiodactyla > Bovidae > Bos > Bos grunniens. The sequence continues at coordinate 115,380,547 of NC_141194.1, read as the reverse complement.
GGGAATACCAGACCACCTGACCTGCCTCTTGAGAAATGTGTATGCAGGTCAAGAAGCAGCTGTTAGAACTAGACATGGTACAACAGACTGGTTCCAAATAGGAAAAGGAGTACGTCAAGGCTGTATATTGTCACCCTGCTTATTTAAATTCTATGCAGAATACATCATGAGAAACACTGGACTGGAAGAAGCACACGCTGCAATCAAGATTGCCGGGAGAAATATCAATAACCTCAGACAGGCAGATGACACCACCCTTATGGCAGAAAGTAAAGAGGAACTAAAAAGCCTTTTGATGAAAGTGAAAGTGGAGAGTGAAAAAGTTGGCTTAAAGCTCAACATTCAGAAAATGAAGATCATGGCATCCGGTCCCATCACTTCATGGGAAATAGATGGGGAAACAGTAGAAACAGTGTGAGACTTTATATTTGGGGGCTCCAAAATCCCTTCAGATGGTGATTGCAGCCATGAAACTGAAAGACGCTTACTCCTTGGAAGGAAAGTTTGGCCAACCTAGAAAGCATATTCAAAAGCAGAGACATTACTTTGCCAACAAAGGTTCGTCTAGTCAAGGTTATGGTTTTTCCTGTGGTCATGTATGGATAGGACAGTTGGACTATGAAGAAGGCTGAGCACTGAAGAATTGATGCTTTTGAACTGTGGTATTGGAGAAGCCTCTTGAGAGTCCCTTGGACTGCAAGAAGATCCAACCAGTCCATTCTGAAGGAGATCAGCCCTGGGATATCTTTGGAAGAAATGATGCTAAAGCTCAACCTCCAGCACTTTGGCCACCTCAGGCGAAGAGTTGACTCATTGGAAAAGACTGATGCTCGGGGCAGGAGGAGAAGGGGACGACAGAGGATGAGATGGCTGGATGGCATCACTGACTCGATGGACATGCTGCTGCTAAGTCACTTCAGTGATGTCCGAGTCTGTGTGACCCCATAGATGGCAGCCCACAAGGCTCCCCCGTCCCTGGGATTCTCCAGGCAAGAACAATGGAGTGGGCTGCCATTTCCTTCTCCAGTGCATGAAAGTCAAAAGTTAACGTGAAGTCATTCAGGCTTCTTGGACTCTTAGGGACCCCATGGACTGCAGCCAACAAGGCTCCTCTGTCCATGGGATTTTCCAGGCAAGAGTACTGGAGTGGGGTGCCATTGCCTTCTCCACGATGGACTTGAATCTGGGTGAACTCCAGGATTTGGTGATGGACAGCAAGGCATGGCGTGCTCTGATTCATGGGGTCACAAAGAGTCCGACACGACTGAGCAACTGAACTGAACTACCCAGAAGGGCTCTCCGTGGAGGATCTACCCAAGCCCCTGCTCTCTCTGAGAAGCAGCTACGACCTCTCTCCCCATCACGCCCATGACTGTACTCAGGATATTTCCAGCCCCTGTACATAAGGACCAGCTGATTTTCATCATTACCCGTCCTTGAGTGCCTGTCCATTCTTCACAACCCTATGCTTGTTTGAGATATAGGGGAGTGAAGACTGAGAAAAGCAGCATCTTTACTTTCTCTCTTCTCCAAATATGTACTTCTTTCCCTCTGCACAGTGTCTGTGGTCACACTGTGATGAGAGAATGAATGAAATCGTCCCAAGGATGGTAGAGGCACAGATGACTCAAGGGTCATTATGACAACAAGGCAGGCAGCTCAAGGACTCCTGTGACTACATGCAAGCCACTCATCCAGAGGTCAGCACAAAGGATGTTTTGTGAGCATTACTCTACCTGGACAGTCCATTACTCTACCTAGAGCACCTAGGTGAACTCAACCTATCTGGGCAGGGCAGTGCACGCAGGAGGACTTGCAAGAGGACAACTTGCCCTTTCACCCTAACATTCACACATACTGCTTCACATCATGCATATTCTGATGCTACAACAAACATATATCCAACCACCATCAAATCATTGTTCCTCTGTCCTCCACCCTGCAAGTCCTCTCCTTGACGATATCTTCAGCTGGTCTACACATTATCTAGAGATATCTGCAAACACAGGTAAATGCACAAAAATCAAGTTGAATGTGATTCTAATAGCATTAATTTTTCCATTCTCTACATTACAAATAGTCACATTTTCAGATGTGGAATACTGAGATCATAATCAAGGTATGTTTGTCACCTAGGTGGCTTCCTGGCCCTCCTGATGTCTTGGACTGATATCAGCTGGAGCCCAACACGCATCCATTGTCAGTGTCCTACCAGTCATGGTGATATCATTGCACATTACTCAGGAAGCCTCTGATTACAGGTTCTTTAATTCGTGACTACACCCAACATTTATCCATGCATCTAGAAAAAGTTGACCACGACTATCAAACCTGGATCACCCCTCTCACAGGATCTCATGACTTGACCTAAGTGTATCTGTATCAGGATGAGATAGCTTGGATAAAAGCTCACTCCGTTTAGTTCCTTTTGTACTAGGAAGTGCAATTCCATTATCTAATCTGTAGGTGCTGAAACTATTAGAAATACTCAAGCACTGGAAGCCCCCTCAAAAGGCCTACAAAACGGCTAGCTCCCTGGACCCCCAAGATATCATGGGAAGCAGCCCAGAGAGCCATGCAGCTCCAAAACTAGAACTGCGCCAAGGTCACGCCAAAATCATGTTTCCAGTGAGGCTCATTCTACAAAGGCAGGGAGTGTGCAGTTGAGGTATACATGATCTGTTCTTCTCTAGGCAAGGCACTGCAAACAGCACACGTCTCAAATATGGATTAACCCAAGTCTCCAAGCAGTCTTACAGGCAATTGTCATCAATCCGCCCGCTGCATTCTATAGGCTGCTCGCCATATAGATCGAGTCCTCTAGAGAAGATTCACCTACTTATTGTAACATGATTCCCTCCTTCAATAGGTATCCATCATCCAGGACTCTATGGCTTCTTGATATGTATGAATTCTCAGACAGAGAGAGAAGCCCTTTTATATTACTCACTTCTCCTCTTAGGTATCATCTTGACTTTTATAAAATATTTGTGTTCACATATTGCGGATAGGACAGTTGAAATAATCCTGAGAATGAGTCAGCCAAAGATGACTCCGCAGGTTATTATGGTATAAAGGCAGACAACAGAGAGAAACCTACCAATCCATCCACATCTCTGGTCCAGATCCACCACAAATGACGATCTTGTGAGCCTTACCATACCCATTCGAGGCACAGTACACCAATTGTACATGAACTGCACCTGAATGGGCAGGGCACTGCACACAGCAGAGCTTCCGGGTAGAAGACTGCCCTTGCACATTCACACGCACACATACCTTTGCTCATCATATCCCGATGCTGCAACAAAGATTTATCAGTTTCTCTTGACATCATGGGCAGACTGACATCCAACATGCACCTCCTCTTCTTGAGAATCGCTTCAGGTGGTTGACATGTATCTGGAGAAATATGGGAACATAGGGTAAATGATCAGCAAGCAAAGTGAATGTGATTCCAGTAGCATTTATCTTCCATTCTCTATATTATACGTGTTCACATTTTCAGATCTGAAAAACTGAGATCAAAATCTAGGGATGTTTCACAGGTCTGTGGCTTCCAGAACTACTCGATACCCTGCAATAATATCACCTGGAGCTGCACTCCATTTCAAACCAAGGCCTCGAGGAATGGTGACGCACTTAAGTATTCTTCTACCAAATAAGGCTCTGTTCACACTTCTTTAAGTGAGAACGACACCCAACATCGAGTCCTGGAACTAGAAAGTTGACCCATGGCCCAGCAACATGGTTTGCACCTCTCTCAGGGTCTCTTTCTGTGTTCTATGCATAAATGCACAAGGATGAGGTACCATGGGTAAAAACTGACTCCCTTTAGTTTTTCTCCCTCCTTTTATTTTTCTAATATGTTGTGTTTTTCCATTTTCTAAATCATAGTTCCTCAGGCTATCTGGAATATTTCAGTATTCAAAGGCTTCTCAAAATGCAGGGATCCATGTGGCTCCACAGAACCTCATGACATCATGGCAAGCACACAAGGCACACATCAGCTCCACCACTAGAAATCAGAGACTAATGAAATCACACAGAAGATTCCTGAGACTGGGGAAACGCCAGTGTCTTCATGGCTTTACCATAGGAGAAACAAACACACTTGGATCTCCACCATTATACTGCATACAAAGCTCAGCATGGTGTATCCTATTGAGCATTTTTGACCGAAACATGCACTGGTGCCATGAAACAGAATGGAGCAGTTGCTGTTTTATAGGGAACTCTACCCAGAAGCTCCTCTAGGCCCTCCTCTGCCCGCACAGCCTCAGCTCCTTGGACCTGTGGTTGCTCCTCCGGGCACCTGCCCCTGGCCTCGGGCTTGGGGGCCTGGGGTAGCTCCTCCCGGCCTCCACCCCTGACTTTGGATGTGGGGCAACTCTTCTCGGCCACCACACCTGACCTCGGATTCAGGTTAACACAACTGGGCCGCACCTCCTGACCCCGGAAGCGAGGTAGCCCCTCTGGTCACAGCCCCTGACCAGGGATGCAGGGTAACTCCTCTCCTCGCCGGCCCACCTTGGACGCGAGGTAGCTCATTGCGATCCCACCCGTGACCTCAGATACGGGGTAACACCTCTCACGGCCCCCCTGACTTCGGACACGGGGGAGGTCCTCTCGTCACACCCCCTGAACTCGGATGCAAGTTAGCTACTCTCGTCGCAGCCCCTGACCTCAGACGCGGGGTAAGTCCTCTAGGTTGCCCCACCTGACCTCGGACGTGGGGAAACACAAATCGGCCGCACTCCCTGACCTCGGAAGCGAGGTAGGTCCTCTACTCCCAGACCCTGACCTCCAACTCGGGGTAACTGCTCTCGTCGCCCCCACTGAGTTCGGTCACGGAGGAACTCCACTCGGCTGACCCCCTGACCTCGGACGCAGGGTAGATCCTCTCGGCCGATCATGTGACGACGCAGCCTGGCACTCTCGGACAGTCTTCTTGACGTCAGACGTCGGGTAACTCCTCTTGGCCACCGCCCTTCAGGCATGGTGTCCTCTCAGCATCTGCCCTTTGACTTCTGATGTGTGGTAGCTCCTCATGGCCGCGCTTAGTGCACTGGTCGCAGCCGCCTGTGCTTAATACGCCAGTTGCTCAGCAGTGGCCACAGGACTGGAAAAGGTCAGTTTTCATTCCAATCTCAAAGATACGGAATGCCAAAGAATGCTCAAGCTACCGCACAATTGAACTCATCTCACAGGCTAGTAAAGTAATGCTCAAAATTCTCCAAGCCAGGCTTCAGCAATATGAGAACCGAGAAATTCTGATGCTCAAGCTGGTTTTAGAAAAGGAAGAGGAAGCAGAGATGCAATTGCCAACATCTGCTGGATCACGGAAAAAGCAAGAGAGTTCCAGAAGAACATCTATTTCAGCTTTTTGGACTATGCAAAGCCATTGACAGTGTGGATCACAATAAACTGTGGAAAATTCTAAAGGGAGGGGAATACCAGACCACCTGACCTGCCTCTTGAGAAATTTGTATGCAGGTCAGGAAGCAACAGACAGAACTGGATATGGTGCAACAGACTGGTTCCAAAAAAAGGAGTACGTCAAGGCTGTATATTGTCACCCTGCTTATTTAAATTCTATGCAGAATACATCATGAGAAACACTGGACTGGAAGAAGCACACGCTGCAATCAAGATTGCCGGGACAAATATCAATAACCTCAGATAGGCAGATGACACCACCCTTATGGCAGAAAGTAAAAAGGAACTAAAAGGCCTTTGATGAAAGTCAAAGTGGAGAGTGAAAAAGTTGGCTTAAAGCTCAACATTCAGAAAACGAAGATCATGGCATCCAGTCCCAACACTTAATGGGAAATAGATGGGGAAATAGTGGAAACAGTGTGAGACTTTATTTTCGGGGGCTCCAAAATCACTTCAGATGATGATTGCAGCCATGAAATTAATAGACGCTTACTCCTTGGAAAGAAAGTTATGACAAACCTAGAAAGCATACTCAAAAGCAGAGACGTTACTTTGCCAACAAAGGTTCATTTAGTCAAGGTTATGGTTTTTCCTGTGGTCATGTATGGATAGGACAGTTGGACTGTGAAGAAGGCTTAGCACTGAAGAATTGATGCTTTTGAACTGTGGTGTTGGAGAAGCCTCTTGAGAGTCCCTTGGACTGCAAGGAGATCCAACCAGCCCATTCTGAAGGAGATCAGCCCTGGCATATCTTTGGAAGGAATGATGCTAAAGCTCAACCTCCAGCACTTTGGCCACCTCAGGCGAAGAGTTGACTCATTGGAAAAGACTGATGCAGGGAGGGATTGGGGGCAGGAGGAGAAGGGGACGGCAGAGGATGAGATGGCTGGAGGGCATCACTGACTCAATGCACATGCTGCTGCTAAGGCACTTCGGTGGTGTCTGACTCTGTGTGACCCCATAGATGGCAGCCCACAAGGCTCCCCCGTCCCTGGGTTTCTCCAGGCAAGAACAATGGAGTGGGCTGCCATTTCCTTCTCCAGTGCATGAAAGTCAAAAGTTAACGTGAAGTCATTCAGGCTTCTTGGACTCTTAGGGACCCCATGGACTGCAGCCAACAAGGCTCCTCTGTCCATGGGATTTTCCAGGCAAGAGTACTGGAGTGGGGTGCCATTGCCTTCTCCACGATGGACTTGAATCTGGGTGAACTCCAGGATTTGGTGGTGGACAGCAAGGCATGGCGTGCTGTGATTCATGGGGTCACAAAGAGTCCGACACGACTGAGCAACTGAACTGAACTGAACTACCCAGAAGGGCTCTCCATGGAGGATCTACCCAAGCCCCTGCTCTCTCTGAGAAGCAGCTACGAACTCTCTCCCCATCATGCCCATGACTGTATTCAGGATATTTCCAGCCCCTGTACATAAGGACCAGCTGATTTTCATCATTACCCATCCTTGAGTGCCTGTCCATTCTTCACAACCCTATGCTTGTTTGAGATATAGGGGAGTGAAGACTGAGAAAAGCAGCATCTTTACTTTCTCTCTTCTCCAAATATGTACTTCTTTCCCTCTGTACAGTGTCTGTGGTCACACTGTGATGAGAGAATGAATGAAATCTTCCCAAGGATGGTAGAGGCACAGATGACTCAAGGGTCATTATGACAACAAGGCAGGCAGCTCAAGGACTCCTGCGACTACATGCAAGCCACTCATCCAGAGGTCACCACAAAGGATGTTTTGTGAGCATTACTCTACCTGGACAGTCCATTACTCTACCTAGAGCACCTAGGTGAACTCAACCTATCTGGGCAGGGCAGTGCACGCAGGAGGACTTGCAGGAGGACAACTTGCCCTTTCACCCTGACATTCACACATACTGCTTCACATCATGCATATTCTGATGCTACAACAAACACATATCCAACCACCATCAAAACATTGTTCCTCTGTCATCCACCTTGCAAGTCCTCTCCTTGACGATATCTTCAGCTGGTCTACACATTATCTAGAGATATCTGCAAACACAGGTAAATGCACAAAAATCAAGGTGAATGTGATTCTAATAGCATTAATTTTTCCATTCTCTACATTACAAATAGTCACATTTTCAGATGTGGAATACTGAGATCATAATCAAGGTATGTTTGTCACCTAGGTGGCTTCCTGGCCCTCCTGTTGTCTTGGACTAATATCAGCTGGAGCCCAACACGCATCCATTGTCAGTGTCCTACCAGTCATGGTGATATCATTGCACATTACTCAGGAAGCCTCTGATTACAGGTTCTTTAAGTCGTGACTACACCCAACATTTATCCATGCATCTAGAAAAAGTTGACCACGACTATCAAACCTGGATCACCCCTCTCACAGGATCTCATGACCTGACCTAAGTGTATCTGTATCAGGATGAGATAGCTTGGATAAAAGCGCCGTCCGTTTAGTTCCTTTTCTACTAGGAAGTGCGATTCCATTATCTAATCTGTAGGTGCTGAAACTATTAGGAATACTCAAGCACTGGAAGCACCCTCAAAAGGCCTACAAAATGGCTGGCTCCCTGGACCCCCAAGATATCATGGGAAGCAGCCCAGAGAGCCATGCAGCTCCAAAACTAGAACTGCGCCAAGGTCACGCCAAAATCATGTTTCCAGTGAGGCTCATTCTACAAAGGCAGGAAATGTGTAGTTGAGGTATACATGATCTGTTCTTCTCTAGGCAGGGCACTGCAAACAGCACAGATCTCAAGTATGGATTAACCCAAGTCTCCAAGCAGTCTTACAGGCAATTGTCATCAATCCGCCCACTGCATTCTATAGGCTGCTCGCCATATAGATCCAGACCCCTAGAGAAGATTCACCTACTTATTGTAACATGATCCCCTCCTTCAATAGGTATCCATCATCCACGACTCTATGGCTTCTTGATATGTATGAATTCCCAGACAGAGAGAGAAGCCCTCTTGTATTACTCACTTCTCCTCTTAGGTATCATCTTGATTTTATAAAATATTTGTGTTCACATAGTGCGGATAGGACAGTTGAAATAATCCTGAGGATGCGTCAGCCAAAGATGACTCCGCAGGTTATTATGGTATAAAGGCAGACAACAGAGAGAAACCTACCAATCCATCCACATCTCTGGTCCAGATCCACCACAAATGATGATCTTGTGAGCCTTACCATACCCATTCGAGGCACAGTACACCAATTGTACATGAACTGCACCTGAATGGGCAGGGCACTGCACACAGCAGAGCTTCCGGGTAGAAGACTGCCCTTTCACCTTCACACCCACACATACCTTTGCTCATCATATCCTAATGCTGCAACAAAGATTTACCAGTTTCTCTTGACATCATGGGCAAACTGACATCCAACATGCACCTCCTCTTCTTGAGAATCGCTTCAGCTGGTTGACATGTATCTGGAGAAATATGGGAACATAGCGTAAATAATCAGCAACCAAAATGAATGTGATTCCAGTAGCATTTACCTTCCATTCTCTACATTATACGTGTTCACATTTTCAGATCTGATTAACTGGGTTCAAAATCTAGGGATTTTTGACAGGTCTGTGGCTTCCAGAACTACCCGATACCTTGGAATAATATCACCTGGAGCCACACACCATTTCAAATTCCAAGGCCTCGAGGAATGGTGATGCACTTAAGTATTCTACCAAGTAAGGCTCTGTTCACACTTCTTTAAGTGAGAACGACACCCAACATCGAGTCCTGGAACTAGAAAGTTGACCCATGGCCCAGCAACATGGTTTGCACTTCTCTCAGGGTCTCTTTCTGTGTTCTATGCATAAATGCACAAGGATGAGGTACCATGGGTAAAAACTGACTCCCTTTAGTTTTTCTCCCTCCTTTCATTTTTCTAATATGTTGTGTGTTTCCATTTTCTGAATCATAGCTCCTCATGCTATCTGGAATATTTCAGTATTCAAAGGCTTCTCAAAATGCAGGGATCCATGTGGCTCCACAGAACCTCATAACATCATGGCAAGCACACAAGGCACACATCAGCTCCACCACTAGAAATCAGAGACTTATGAAATCACACAGAAGATTCCTGAGACTGGGGAAACGCCAGTGTCTTCATGGATTTACCATAGGAGAAACAAACACACTTGGATCTCCACCATTATGCTGCATACAAAGCTCAGCATGGTGTATCCTATTGAGCATATTCGACCGAAACATGCACTGGTGCCAAGAAACCAAATGGAGCAGTTGCTGTTTTATAGGGAACTCTACCCAGAAGCTCCTATAGGCCCTCCTGTGCCCGCACAGCCTCGGCTCCTTGGACCAGTGATTGCTCCTCCTGGGAGCCGCCCCTGGCCTCGGGCTTGGGGGCGTGGGGAAGCTCCTCCTGGCCTCCGCCCCTGACCCTTATGCGGGGTAACTCCCCTCGGCCGCCTCACGTGACCTCGGACGCGGGTTAATACAACTGGGCCACACCCCCTGAGCTCTGAAGCGAGGTAGCTCCTCTTGTCACAGCCCCTGACCACGGACGCCCGGTAACTCCTCTCCTCGCCGGCCCACCTTGGACGCGAGGTAGCTCATAGGGATGCCACCCCTAACCTCGGATACGGGGTAACACCTCTCATCGCCCCCCCTTACTTCAGACACGGGGGAGCTCTTCTCGTCGCACCCCCTGAACTCGGATGCAATTTAGCTCCTCTCATTGTAGCCCCTGACCTCGGACGTGGGGTAAGTCGTCTAGGCCGCCCCACCTGACCTCGGACGTGGGAAAACACAAATCGGCTGCACCCACTGACCTCAGAAGCGAGGTAGCTCCTCTCCCCGCAGCCCCTTACCTCGGATGCGGGGTAACTCCTGTCGTCGCCCCCACTGACTTCGGTCGCGGAGGTACTCCTCTCAGCCGCCCCTCTGACCTCCGATGCGGGGTAGATCCTCTTGGCCGTTCCTGTGCCATCGCAGCCTGGCACTCTCGGCCGCTCTTCCTGACGTCAGACGTCGGGTAACTCCTCTTGGCCACCGCCCTTCCGGCATGGTGTCCTCTCAGCATCTGCCCTTTGACCTCTGACGTGCGGTAGCTCCTCGTGGCCGCGCTTAGAGCACTGGTCGCAGCCGCCTGCGCTTAGTGCTCCAGTTGCTCAGCAGTGGCCACAGGATTGGAAAAGGTCAGTTTTCATTCCAATCTCAAAGATACGCAATGCCAAAGAATGCTCAAGCTACCGCACAATTGAACTCGTCTCACAGGCTAGTAAAGTAATGCTCAAAATTCTCCAAGCCAGGCTTCAGCAATATGAGAACCGAGAAATTCTGATGTTCAAGCCAGTTTTAGAAAAGGAAGAGGAAGCAGAGATGTAATTGCCAACATCTGCTGGATCACAGAAAAAGCAAGAGAGTTCAAGAAGAACATCTATTTCTGCTTTTTTGACTATGCAAAGCCTTTGACAGTGTGGATCACAATAAACTGTGGAAAATTCTAAAGGGAGGGGAATACCAGGCCACCTGACCTGCCTCTTGAGAAATTTGTATGCAGGTCAGGAAGCAACTGTTAGAACTGGACATGGTGCAACACACTGGTTCCAAATAGGAAAAGGAGTACGTCAAGGCTATATATTGTCACCCTGCTTATTTAAATTCTATGCAGAATACATCATGAGAAACACTGGACTGGAAGAAGCACACGCTGCAATCAAGATTGCCGGGACAAACATCAATAACCTCAGATAGGCAGATGACACCAGCCTTATGGCAGAAAGTAAAGAGGAACTAAAAAGCCTTTTGATGAAAGTGAAAGTGGAGAGTGAAAAAGTTGGCTTAAAGCTCAACATTCAGAAAACGAAGATCATGGCATCCAGTCCCAACACTTAATGGGAAATAGATGGGGAAATAGTGGAAACAGTGTGAGACTTTATTTTGGGGGGCTCCAAAATCCCTTCAGATGGTGATTGCAGCCATGAAATTAAAAGACGCTTACTCCTTGGAAGGAAAGGTATGACCAACCTGGAAAGCATACTCAAAAGCAGAGACATTACTTTGCCAACAAAGGTTCGTTTAGTCAAGGCTATGGTTCTTCCTGTGGTCATGTATGGATGGGACAGTTGGACTGGGAAGAAGGCTGAACACTGTAGAATTGATGCTTTTGAACTGTGGTGTTGGAGAAGCCTCTTGAGAGTCCCTTGGACTGCAAGGAGATCCAACCAGTCCATTCTGAAGGAGATCAGCCCAAGGATTTCTTTGGAAGGAATGATGCTAAAGCTGAATCTCCAGTACTTTGGCCACCTCATGCGAAGAGTTGACTCATTGAAAAAGACCGATGCTGGGAGGGATTGGGGGCAGGAGGAGAAGGGGACGACAGAGGATGAGATGGTTGGATGGCATCACTGACTCAATGGACATACTGCTGCTAAGTCACTTCAGTGGTGTCTGATTCTGTGTGACCCCATAGATGGCAGCCCACCAGGCTGCCCCGTCCCTGGGATTCTCCAGGCAAGAACAATGGAGTGGGCTGCCATTTCCTTCTACAGTGCATGAAAGTGAAAATTGAAAGTGAAGTGATTAAGTCTTGTCTGACTCTTAGGAACCCCATGGACTGCAGTCAACCAGGCTCCTCTGTCTATGGGATTTTCCAGGCAAGAGTACTGGAGTGGTGTGCCATTGCCTTCTCCACGATGGACTCGAGTCTGGGTGAACTCCAGGATTTGGTGATGGACAGGGAGGCATGGTGTGCTGTGATTCATGGGGTCACAAAGTGTCAGACACGACTGAACAACTGAACTGAACTGAACTACCCAGAAGGGCTCTCCATGGAGGATCTACCCAAGCCCCTGCTCTCTCTGAGAAGCAGCTACGACCTCTCTCCCCATCACGCCCATGACTGTACTCAGGATATTTCCAGCCCCTGGACATAAGAACAAGCTGATTTTCATCATACCCGTCCTTGAGTACCTGTCCACTCTTCACAACCCTATTTTGTTTGAGATATATGGAAGTGAAGACTAAGAACAGCAGCATCTTTATTTTCCCTATTCTCCAAATATGTACTTCTTTCCCTCTGTACAGTGTCTGTGGTCACACTGTGATGAGAGGATGAATGAAATCGTCCCAAGGATGGTAGAGGCAGAGATAACTCAAGGGTCATTATGACAACAAGGCAGGCAGCTCAAGGACTCCTGCGACTACATGCAAGCCACTCATCCAGAGGTCAGCACAAAGCATGTTTTGTGAGCATTACTCTACCTGGACAGTCCATTACTCTACCTGGACAGCACCTAGGTGAACTCAACCTATCTGGGCAGGGCAGTGCACGCAGGAGGACTTGCAGGAGGACAACTTGCCCTTTCACCCTAACATTCACACATACTGCTTCACATCATGCATATTCTGATGCTACAACAAATATATATCCAACCACCATCAAAACATTGATCCTCTGTCATCCACCCTGCAAGTCCTCTCCTTGAGGATATGTTCAGCAGGTCTACACATTATCTAGACATATCTGTGAACACAGGTAAATGCACAGCAATCAAGGTGAATGTGATTCTAGTAGCATTAATTTTTCCATTCTCTACATTACACATAGTTACATATTCAGATGTGGACTACTGAGAACATAATCGAGGTATGTTTGTCACCTAGACCGCTTTCTGGCCCTCCTGATGTCTTGGACTAATTTCTCCTGGAGCCCCACACCCATCCACTGTCCATGGCCTACCAGTCATGGTGATATCATGGCACATTACTCTACTCAGGAAGCCTCTGATTACAGGTTCTTTTAGTCGTGACTACCCTCAACATTTATCCATGCCCCTAGAAAAAGTTGACCACGACTATCAAACCTGGATCACCCCTCTCACAGGATCTCATGACCTGACCTAAATGTATCTGTACCAGGATGAGATAGCTTGGATAAAAGCTCACTCTGTTTAGTTCCTTTTCTACTAGGAAGTGCGATTCCATTATCTAACCTGTAGGTGCTGAAACTATTAGGAATACTCAAGCACTGGAAGCACCCTCAAAAGGCCTACAAAACGGCTGGCTCCCTGGACCCACAAGATATCATGGGAAGCAGCCCACAGAGCCTTGCAGCTCCAAAACTAGAACTGCGCCAAGGTCACGCCAAAATCATGTTTCCATTGAGGCTCATTCTACAAAGGCAGGGTATGTGTAGTTGAGGTATACATGATCTGTTCTTCTCTAGACAGGGCACTACAAACAGCACAGATCTCAAGTATGGATTAACCCAAGTCTCCAGGCAGTCTTACAGGCAATTGTCATCAATCCGTCCGCTGCATTCTATAGGCTGCTTGCAATATAGATCCAGACCCCTAGAGAAGATTCACCTACTTATTGTAACATGATTCCCTCTTTCAACAGGTATCCATCATCCACCATTGTATGGCTTCTTGATATGTATGAATTCCCAGACAGAGAGAGAAGCCCTCTTGTATTACCCACTTCTCCTCTCAGGTATCATCTTGACTTTTATAAAATATTTGTGTTCACATAGTGCGGATAGGACAGTTGAAATAATCCTGAGGATGTGTCAGCAAAGATGACTCCCCAGGTTATTATGGTATAAAGGCAGACAACAGAGAGAAACCTACCAATCCATTCACATCTCTGGTCCAGATCCACCACAACTGATGATCTTGTGAGCCTTACCATACCCATTCGAGACACAGTACACCAATTGTACATGAACTGCACCTGAATGGGCAGGGCACTGCACACAGCAGAGCTTCAGGGTAGAAGACTGCCCTTTCACCTTCACACCCACACATACCTTTGCTCATCATATCCCGATGCTGCAACAAAGATTTACCAGTTTCTCTTGACATCATGGGCAGACTGACATCCAACATGCACCTCCTCTTCTTGAGAATCGCTTCAGCTTGTTGACATGTATCTGGAGAAATATGGGAACATAGGGTGAATGATCAGCAAGCAAGGTGAATATGATTCCAGTAGCAATTACCTTCGATTCTCTACATTATACGTGTTCACATTTTCAGATCTGAATAACTGGGTTCAAAATCTAGGGATGTTTGACAGGTCTGTGGCTTCCAGAACTACCCGATACCTTGGAATAATATCACTTGGAGCCACACACCATTTCAAATTTCAAGACCTCGAGGAATGGTGATGCACTTAAGTATTCTTCTACCAAGTAAGGCTGTGTTCACACTTCTTTAAGTGAGAAAAACACCCAACATCGAGTCGTGGAACTAGAAAGTTGGCCCATGGCCCATCATCATGGTGTGCACCTCTCTGAGGGTCTCTTTCTGTGTTCTATGCATAAATGCACAAGGATGAGGTACCATGGGTAAAAACTGACTCCCTTTAGTTTTTCTCCCTCCTTTTATTTTTCTAAAATGTTGTGTGTTTCCGTTTTCTAAATCATAGCTCCTCATGCTATCTGGAATATTTCAGTATTCAAAGGCTTCTCAAAATGCAGGGATCCATGTGGCTCCACAGAACCTTATGACATCATGGCAAGCACACAAGGCACACATCAGCTCCACCACTAGAAATCAGAGACTTATGAAATCACACAGAAGATTCCTGAGACCTGGGAAACGCCAGTGTCTTCATGGCTTTACCATAGGAGAAACAAACACACGTGGATCTCCACCATTATGCTGCATACAAAGCTCAGCATGGTGTATCCTATTGAGCATTTTCGACCGAAACATGCACTGGTGCCATGAAACAGAATGGAGCAGCTGCTGTTTTATAGGGAACTCTACCCAGAAGCTTCTCTAGGCCCTCCTGTGCCCGCACAGCCTTGGCTCCTTGGACCTGTGGTTGCTCCTCCAGGGCGCCACCCTGGCCTCGGGCTTGGGTGGTTGGGGTAGCTCCTCCTGGCCGTGGCCCCTGACCTCGCAGGCGGGGTAACTTCTCTTGGCTGCCCCACCTGACTTCGGATGCTGGGTAACACAACTCGACCGCACCCCCTAACCTTGGAGGCAAGGTAGCTCCTCTCGTTGCAGCCTCTGACCTCGGATGTGGGGTAACTCCTCTCGTCTCCAGCCCTGATCTTGGATGCGAGGTAGCTCCTCGCGTTGCCACCCCTGACCTCAGACACGGGGTAACACCTCTGGTCGCCCCACCTTGACTTCGGAGGCAGGGGAGGTCCTCCTAACGCACCCCCTGAACTCGGACGCAAGGTAGCTCCTCTCGTCACATCGCCTGACCTCGGACACGGGGTAACTCCTCTCATCGCCCCCCATGATTTCGGATGCGGGGTAGCTGCTCTCGGTGCCCCCTGACCTCTGAGGCGGGGTAGCTCTTCTGGGCCTTTCCTGTGCCATCGCAGCCTGGCACTTTCGGCGGCTGTTCCTGACCTCAGACGTGGGGTAACTCCTCTTGGCCGCTGCCTTTCTGGCATGCTGTCCTCTCAGCACCTGCCCTTTGACCTCTGATGTGGGTTAGCTCCTCATGGCCAAGCTTAGTGCGCTGGGCACAGCTACCTGCACTTAGTGAGCCCCTCGCAGCCGCCTGCGCTTAGGGCGCCAGTTGCTAAGCTGTGGCCACAGGACTGGAAAAGGTCAGTTTGCATTCCAATCTCAAACACAGGCAATGCCAAAGAATGCTCAAACTACCGCACAATTTAACTCATCTCACAGGCTAGTAAAATCATGCTCAAAATTCTCCCAGCCAGGCTTCTGCAATATGAGAACCGAGAAATTCTGATGTTCAAACTGGTTTTAGAAAAGGAAGAGGAAGCAGACATGCAATTGCCAACATCAGCTGGATCACGGAAAAAGCAAGAGAGTTCCAGAAGAACATCTGTGTCTTCGTTTTTGACTATGCAAAGCCTTTTACAGTGTGGATCACAATAAACTGTGCAGAATTCTAAAGGGAGGGGAATACCAGACCACCTGACCTGCCTCTTGAGAAATTTGTATGCAGGTCAAGAAGCAGCTGTTAGAACTGGACATGGTGCAACAGACTGGTTCCAAATAGGAAAAGGAGTACGTCAAGGCTGTATATTGACACCTTGCTTATTTAAATTCTATGCAGAGTACATCACGAGAAATGCTGGACTGGAAGAAGCACACGCTGCAATCAAGATTGCCGGGACAAATATCAATAACCTCAGATAGGCAGATGACACCACCCTTATGGCAGAAAGTAAAGAGGAACTAAAAAGCCTTTTGATGAAAGTGAAAGGGGAGAGTGAAAAAGTTGGCTTAAAGCTCAACATTCAGAAAACGAAGATCATGGCATCTGGTCCCATCACTTCATGGGAAATAGATGGGGAAACAGTGGAAACAGTGACAGACTTTATTTTGGGGGGCTCCAAAATCCCTTAAGATGGTGATTGCAGCCATGAAATTAAAAGAGGCTTACTCCCTGGAAGGTAAGTTATGACCAGCCTAGATAGCATATTGAAAAGCAGAGACATTACTTTGCCAACAAAGGTTCGTTTAGTCAAGACTATGGTTTTTCCTGTAGTTGTGTATGGATGTGACAATTGGACTGTGAAGAAGGCTGAGCACCAAAGAATTGATGCTTTGGAACTGTGTTGTTGGAGAAGACTCTTGAGAGACCCTTGGACTGCAAGAAGATCCAACCAGTCCATTCTGAAGGAGATCAGCCCTGGGATTTCTTTGGAAGGAATGATGCTAAAGCTCAACCTCCAGTACTTTGGCCACCTCATGCAAAGAGTTGACTCATTGGAAAAGACTGATGCTGGGAGGGATTGGGGGCAGGAGGAGAAGGGGACGACAGAGGATGAGATGGCTGGATGGCATCACTGACTCGATGGACATGCTGCTGCTAGGTCACTTCAGTGGTATCCGACTCTGTGTGACCTCATAGATGGCAGCCCACCAGGCTCCCTCGTCCCTGGGATTCTCCAGGCAAGAACAATGGAGTGGGCTGCCATTTCCTTCTACAGTGCATGAAAGTGAAAATTGAAAGTGAAGTCATTCAGTCTTGTCTGACTCTTAGGGACCCCATGGACTGCAGCCAACCAGGCTCCTCTGTCTATGGGATTTTCCAGGCAAGAGTACTGGAGTGGGGTGCCATTGCCTTCTCCACAATGGACTCGAGTCTGGGTGAACTCCAGGATTTGGTGATGGACAGGGAGGCATGGCGTGCTGTGATTCATGGGGTCACAAAGAGTCCGACACGACTGAGCAACTGAACTGAACTGAACTACCCAGAAGGGCTCTCCGTGGAGGATCTACCCAAGCCCCTGCTCTCTCTGAGAAGCAGCTATGACCTCTCTCCCCATCACGCCCATGACTGTACTCAGGATATTTCCAGCCCCTGGACATAAGAACGAGCTGATTTTCATCATTACCCGTCCTTGAGTGCCTGTACACTCTTCACAACCCTATGCTTGTTTGAGATATAGGGGAGTGAAGACTGAGAAAAGCAGCATCTTTACTTTCTCTCTTCTCCAAATATGTACTTCTTTCCCTCTGTATGGTGTCTGTGGTCACATTATGAGGAGAAGATGAATGAAATGGTCCCAAGGATGGTAGAGGCAGAGATGACTCAAGGGTCATTATGACAACAAGGCAGGCAGCTCAAGGACTCCTGCGACTACATGCAAGCCACTCGTCCAGAGCCCACCGTAAAGGATGTTTTGTGAGTATTACTGTACCTGGACAGTCCATTACTCTACCTGGACAGCACCTAGGTGAACTCAACCTATCTGGGCAGGGCAGTGCATGTAGGAGGACTTGCAGGAAGACAACTTGCCCTTTCACCCTAACATTCACACATACTGCTTCACATCATGCATATTCTGATGCTACAACAAACATATATACAACCACCATCAAAACATTGATCCTCTGTCATCCACCCTGCAAGTCCTCTCCTTGAGGATATGTTCAGCTGGTCTACACATTATCTAGACATATCTGTGAACACAGGTAAATGCACAACAATAAAGGTGAATATGATTCTAGTAGCATTAATTTTTCCATTCTCTACATTACACATAGTCACATTTTCAGATGTGGAATACTGAGAACATAATCGAGGTATGTTTGTCACCTAGGTGGCTTCCTGGCCCTCCTGATGTCTTGGACTAATTTCACCTGGAGTTCCAAACCCATCCACTGTCCGTGGCCTACCAGTCATGGTGATATCATTGCACATTACTCTACTCAGGAAGCCTCTGATTACAGGTTCTTTAAGTGGTGACTATCCCCAAAATTTATCCATGCCCCTAGAAAAAGTTGACCATGACTATCAAACCTGGATCACCCCTCTCACAGGATCTCATCACCTGAACTATGTGTATCTGTACCAGAATAAGATAGCTTGTATAAAAGCTCACTGTTTAGTTCCTTTAGTACTAGGAAGTGCGATTTCATTATCTAACCTGTAGGTGCAGAAACTATTAGGAATACTCAAGCACTGGAAACACCCTCAAAAGGCCTACAAAACGACTGGCTCCCCGGACCCACAAGATATCATGGGAAGCAGCCTACAGAGCCATGCAGCTCCAAAACTAGAACTGCACCAAGGTCGCGCCAAAATCATGTTTCCAGTGAGGCTCATTCTACAAAGGCAGGGAATGTGTAGTTGAGGTATACATGATCTGTTCTTCTCTAGGCAGGGCACTGCAAACAGCACAGATCTCAAGTATGGATTAACCCAAGTCTCCAAGCAGTCTTACAGGCAATTGTCATCAATCCGCCCACTGCATTCTATAGGCTGCTCGCAATATAGATCCAGACCCCTAGAGAAGATTCACCTACTTATTGTAACATGATTCCCTCCTTCAATAGGTATCCCTCATCCAGGACTCTATGGCTTCTTGATATGTATGAATTCCCAGACAGAGAGAGAAGCCCTCTTGTATTACTCACTTCTCCTCTTAGGTATCATCTTGACTTTTATAAAATATTTGTGTTCACATAGTGGGGATAGGACAGTTGAAATAATCCTGAGGATGAGTCAGCCAAAGATGACTCCCCAGGTTATTACGGTATAAAGGCAGACAACAGAGTGAAACCTACAAATCCATCCACATCTCTGGTCCAGATCCACCACAAATGACGATCTTGTGAGCCTTACCATACCCATTCGAGGCACAGTACACCAACTGTACATGAACTGCACCTGAGTGGGCAGGGCACTGCACACAGCAGAGCTTCCGGGTAGAAGACTGCCCTTGCACATTCACACGCACACATACCTTTGCTCATCATATCCCGATGCTGTAACAAAGATTTACCAATTTCTCTTGACATCATGGACAGACTGACATCCAACATGCACCTCCTCTTCTTGAGAATCGCTTCTCCTCGTTGACATGTATCTGGAGTAATATGAGAACATAGGGTAAATGATGAGCAATCAAGGTGAATGTGATTCCAGTAGCATGTACCTTTCATTCTCTACATTATACGTGTTCACATTTTCAGATCTGAATAACTGGGATCAAAATCTAGGGATGTTTGACAGGGCTGTGGCTTCCAGAACTACCCGATACCTTGGAATAATATCACCTGGAGCTGCACACCATTTCAAACTCCAAGGCCTCAAGGAATGGTGATGCACTTAAGTATTCTTCTACCCAGTAAGGCTGTGTTCACACTTCTTTAAGTGAGAACAACACCCAACATTGAGTCCTGGAACTAGAAAGTTGACCCATGGCCCAGCAACATGGTTTGCACCTCTCTCAGGGTCTCTTTCTGTGTTCTATGCATAAATGCACAAGGATGAGGTACCATGGGTAAAAACTGACTCCCTTTAGTTTTTCTCCCTCCTTTCATTTTTCTAATATGTTGTGTGTTTCCATTTTCTAAATCATAGCTCCTCATGCTATCTGGAATATTTCAGTATTCAAAGGCTTCTCAAAATGCAGGGATCCATGTGGCTCCACAGAACCACATGACATTATGGCAAGCACACAAGGGACACATCAGCTCCACCAGTAGAAATCAGAGACTAATGAAATCACACAGAAGATTCCTGAGACCGGGGAAACGCCAGTGTCTTCATGGCCTGAGAAACAAACACACGTGGATCTCCACCATTATGCTGCATATAAAGCTCAGCATGGTGTATGCTATTGAGCATTTTCAACCGAAACATGCACTGGTGCCATGAAAAAGAATGGAGCAGCTACTATTTTATAGGGAACTCTACCCAGAAGCTCCTCTAGGCCTTCCTGTGCCTGCACAGTCTCGGCTCCTTGGATTTGTGCTTGCTCCTCCAGGGAGCCGCCCCTGGCCTTGGGCTTGGGTGCGTGGGGTAACTCCTCCCGGCCGCCGCCCCTGACCTCAGACGCGGGGTAACACAACTGGGCCGCACCCCTTGACCTTGGAGGCGATGTAGCTCCTCTCGTCGCCGGCCCTGACCTTGGACGCAAGGTAGCTTCTCACGTTGCCGCCCCTGACCTCGGACACGGGGTAACAACTCGTGTCGCCCCCGCGACTTCGGACGTGGGGCTGCTCCTCTCATCGCACCCCCTGACCTCGGACGCAAGGTACCTCCTCTCGACGCAGCCCCTGATCTCGGACGTGGAGTAACTCCTCTCCATGCCCCCCGTGATTTTGGACACGGGGTAGCTCCTCTCGGCCGCCCCCCTGACCTCCAATGTGGCGTATCTCCTCTGGGCCGTTCCTGTGCCATCGCAGCCTGGCACGCTCGGCCGCTGTTCCTGACCTGAGACCTGGGGTAACTCCTCTTGGCCGCCGCCCTTCTGGCTTGGTGTCCTCTCAGCGCCTGCCCTTTCACCTCTGACTTGGCGTAGCCCCTCATCGCCCTGCTTAGTGCGCTGGGCACAGCCGCCTGCGCTTTGAGTGCCAGTTGCTCAGCAGTGGCCACAGGACTGGAAAAGGTCAGTTTTCATTCCAATCTCAAAGACAGGCAATGCCAAAGAATGCTCAAACTACCACACAATTGAACTCGTCTCACAGGCTAGTAAAATAATGCTCAATATTCTCCCAGCCAGGCTTCAGCAATATGAGAACCGAGAAATTCTGATGTTCAAGCTGGTTTTAGAAAAGGAAGAGGAAGCAGAGATGCAATTGCCAACATCTGCTGGATCACGGAAAAAGCAAGAGAGTTCCAGAAGAACATCTATTTCAGCTTTTTGGACTATGCAAAGCCATTGACAGTGTGGATCACAATAAACTGCGGAAAATTCTAAAGGGAGGGGAATACCAGACCACCTGACCTGCCTTTTGAGAAATTTGTATGCATGTCAGGAAGCAACTGATAGAACTGGACATGGTACAACAGACTGGTTCCAAATAAGAAAAGGAGTACATCAAGGCTGTATATTGTCACCCTGCTTATTTAAATTCTATGCAGAGCACATCATGAGAAATGCTGGACTGGAAGAAGGACACGCTGGAATCAAGATTGCCAGGAGAAATATCAATAACCTCAGATAGGCAGATGACACCAGCCTTATGGCAGAAAGTAAAGAGGAACTAAAAAGCCTTTTGATGAAAGTGAAAGTGGAGAGTGAAAAAGTTGGCTTAAAGCTCAACATTCAGAAAATGAAGATCATGGCATCCGGTCCCATCACTTCATGAGAAATAGATGGGGAATCCACGACTCTATGGCTTCTTGATATGTATGGATTCCCAGACAGAGAGAGAAGCCCTCTTGTATTACTCACTTCTCCTCTTAGGTATCATCTTGACTTTTATAAAATATTTGTGTTCACATAGTGGGGATAGGACAGTTGAAATAATCCTGAGGATGCGTCAGCCAAAGATGACTCCCCAGGTTATTATGGTATAAAGGCAGACAACAGACTGAAACCTACCAATCCATCCACATCTCTGGTCCAGATCCACCACAAATGACGATCTTGTGAGCCTTACCATACCCATTCGAGGCACAGTACACCAATTGTACGTGAACTGCACCTGAATGGGCAGGGCACTGCACACAGCAGAGCTTCCAGGTAGAAGACTGCCCTTGCACATTCACACGCACACATACCTTTGCTCATCATATCCCGACGCTGCAACAAAGATTTATCAATTTCTCTTGACATCATGGGCAGACTGACATCCAACATGCACCTCCTCTTCTTGAGAATTGCTTCAGCTTGTTGACATGTATCTGGAGAAATATGGGAACATAGGGTAAATGATGAGCAAGCAAGGCAAATGTGATTCCAGTAGCATTTACCTTCGCTTCTCTACATTATACATGTTCACATTTTCAGATCTGAATAACTGAGATCAAAATCTAGGGATGTTTGACAGGTCTGTGGCCCAGAACTACCCGATACCTTGGAATAATATCACCTAGAGCTGCACACGATTTCAAATTCCAAGGCTTCGAGGAATGGTGATGCACTTAAGTATTCTTCTACCCAGTAAGGCTATGTTCACACTTCTTTAAGTGAGAACAACACCCAACATCGAGTCCTGGAACTAGAAAGTTGGCCCATGGCCCATCAACATGGTGTGCACCTCTCTGAGGGTCTCTTTCTGTGTTCTATGCATAAATGCACAAGGATGAGGTACCATGGGTAAAAACTGACTCCCTTTAGTTTTTCTCCCTCCTTTTATTTTTCTAATATGTTGTGTGTTTCCATTTTCTAAATCATAGCTCCTCATGCTATCAGGAATATTTCAGTATTCAAAGCTTTCTTAAAATGCAGGGATCCATGTGGCTCCACAGAACCTCATAACATCATGGCAAGCACACAAGGGACAGATAAGCTCCACCACTAGAAATCAGAGACTAATGAAATCACACAGAAGATTCCTGAGACCAGGGAAACGCCAGTGTCTTCATGGCTTTACCATAGGAGAAACAAACACACTTGGATCTCAACCATTATGCTGCATACAAAGCTCAGCATGGTGTATCCTATTGAGCATTTTCGACTGAAACATGCACTGGTGCCATCAAACAGAATGGAGCAGCTGCTGTTTTATAGGGAACTCTACCCAGAAGCTCCACTAGGCCCTCCTCTGCCCGCACAGCCTCGGCTCTTTGGACGTGTGGTTGCTCCTTCCGGGAGCCGCCCCTGGCCTCGGGCTTGGGGGCGTGGGGTAGCTCCTCCCAGCCACTGCCCCTGACCTCGGACGCGGGGTAACTCCTCTCGGCCGCCTCACCTGACCTCGGACTCGGGGTAACACAACTCGGCCACACCCCTTGACCTTGGAGGCAAGGTAGCTCCTCTCGTCACAGCCCCTGACCTTGGATGTGGGGTAGCTCCTCTGGTCGCCGGCCCTGACCGTGGAGGAGAGGTAGCTCCTCGCATTGCCACCCCTGACCCGGGACACGGGGTAACACCTCTCATCGTCCCCCCGACTTCAGACGCGGGGGAGCTCCTCTCGTCGCACCCCATGACCCTGGACGCAAAGTAGCTCCTCTCGACGCAGCCCCTGACCTCGGAAGTGGGGTAACTCCTCTCATCGCCCCCCATGATTTCGGATGTGGGGTAGCTCCTCTTGGCCGCCCCCCTGACCTCCGACATGGGGTATCTTCTCTTGGCCGTTCCTGTGCTGTCGCAGCCTGACACTCTCGGCTGCTGTTCCTGACATCTGACGTGGGGTAACTCCTCTTGGCCGCCTTCCTTCCAGCTTGGTGTCCTCTCAGCGCCTGCCCTTTTTTCCTCTGACGTGGGGTAGCTCCTCATGGCCACGCTTAGTGCACCGGGCACAGTGTCTGCGCCTAGTGCGCCAGTTGCTCAGCAGTGGCCACAGGACTGGAAAAGGTCAGTTTGCATTCCAATCTCAAAGATAGGCTATGCCAAAGAATGCTCAAACTACCGCACAATTTAACTCATCTCACAGGCTAGTAAAATAATGCTCAAAATTCTCCCAGCCAGGCTTCAGCAATATGAGAACCGAGAAATTCTGATGTTCAAGCTGGTTTTAGAAAAGGAAGAGGAAGCAGACATGCAATTGCCAACATAATGCTGGATCACGGAAAAAGCAAGAGAGTTTCAGAAGAACATCTATTTCAGCTTTTTGGACTATGCAAAGCCATTGACATTGTGGATCACAATAAACTGTGGAAAATTCTAAAGGGAGGGGAATACCAGACTACCTGACGTGCCTCTTGAGAAATTTGTATGCATGTCAGGAAGCAACTGATAGAACTGGACATGGTATAAGAGACTGGTTCCAAATAGGAAAAGGAGTACGTCAAGGCTGTATATTGTCACCCTGCTTATTTAAATTCTATGCAGAGTACATCATGAGAAATGCTGGACTGGAAGAAGGATACGCTGGAATCAAGATTGCCGGGAGAAATATCAATAATCTCAGATATGCAGATGACACCAGCCTTATGGCAGAAAGTAAAGAGGAACTAAAAAGCCTTTTGATGAAAGTGAAAGTGGAGAGTGAAAAAGTTGGCTTAAAGCTCAACATTCAGAAAACGAAGATCATGCCATCCGGTCCCATCACTTCATGGGAAATAGATGGGGAAACAGTGAAAACAGTGTCAGACTTTATTCTGGGGGGCTCCAAAATCCCTTCAGATGGTGATTGCAGCCATGAAATTAAAAGACGCTTACTCCTTGTAAGGAAAGTTTTGACCAACCTAGATAGCATATTCAAAAGCAGAGACATTACTTTGCCAATAAGAGTTCGTCTAGTCAAGGCTATGGTTTTTCCTATGGCCATGTATGGATGTGAGAGTCTGACTGTGAAGAAGGATGAGTGCTGAAGAATTGATGCTTTTGAACTGTGGTGTTGGAGAAGTCTCTTAAGAGTCCCTTGGACTGCAAGGAGATCCAACCAGTCCATTCTGAAGGAGACCAGCCCTGGGATTTCTTTGGAAGAAAAGATGATAAAGCTGAAAATCCAGTACTTTGGCCACCTCATGCCAAGAGTTGACTCATTGGAAAAGACTCTGATGCTGGGAGGGATTGGGGGCAGGAGGAGAAGGGGACGACAGAGGATGAAATCGCTGGATGGCCTCACTGCCTCGATGGACATGAGTCAGTGAACTCCGTGAGTTGATGATGGACAGGGAGGCCTGGCGTACAGCGATTCATGGTGTTGCAAAGAGTCAGACACGACTGAGCGACTGAACTGAACTGAACTACCCAGAAGGGCTCTCCGTGGAGGATCTACCCAAGCCCCTGCTCTCTCTGAGAAGCAGCTATGACCTCTCTCCCCATCACGCCCATGACTGTACTCAGGATATTTCCACCCCCTGGACATAAGAACGAGCTGATTTTCATCATTACCCCTCCTTGAGTGCCTGTACCCTCTTCACAAGCCTATGCTTGTTTGAGATATATGGGAGTGAAGAGTGAGAAAAAATCATCTTTAATTTTTCTCCTCTCCAAATATGTACTTCTTTCCCTCTGTGCACTGTCTGTGGTTACATTGTGAGGAGAGGACGAATGAAATCGTTCCGAGGATGGTAGAGGCACAGATGACTCAAGGGTCATTATGACATCAAGGAAGGCAGCTCAAGGAATCCTGCGACTCCATGCATGACACTCGCCCAGAGGCCACCACAAAGATGTTTTTTGAGCGTTACTCTATCTAGACCGTCCAGCTCACAGAGCACCTAGTTGAACTCAACCTAATTGGGCAGGGCACTGCACCCAGGATTTGCAGGAGGAATACTTGCCCTTTCACCCTAACATCCACACATACTGCTGCTCATCATGTATATTCTGATGCTACAACAAACATATATCCAAGCACCATCAAACGTTGATCCTCTGTCATCCAACCTGCATCTCCTCTCCTTGAGGATATGTTCAGCTGGCCTACACATATCTAGAGATATCTGTGAACACAGGTAAATGCACAAAGTCAAGTTGAATGTGATTCTAGTAGCATTAATTTTTCAATTCTCTACATTACACATAGTCACATTTTCATATGTGGACTACTTAGATCATAATCGAGGTTTGTTTGTCACCTACGTGGCTTCCTGGACCTCCCTAATATCTTGGACTAATATCCCTTGGAGCCCCACACCCATCCATTGTCTATAGCCTACCAGTCATGGTGATATTGTTGCCCGTTACTCTACTCAGTAAGCCTCTGATTACAGGTTCTTTATGTGGTGACTATACCCAACATTTATCTATGCACCTAGAATGTTGACCATGACTATCAAACGTGGATCACCCCCTCTCACAGGATCTCATCACCTGACCTACATGTATCTGTACCAGGATGTGATAGCTTGGATAAAAGCTCACTCTGTTTAGTTACTTTTCTACTAGGAAGTGCAATTCCATTATCTAACCTGTAGGTGCTGAAACTATTAGGAATACTCAAGCATTGGAAGCACCCTCAAAAGGCCTACAAACCGGCTGGCTCCCTGGACCCACAAGATATCATGGGAAGCAGCCCGCAGACCCATGCAGCTCCAAAACTAGAACTGCTCCAAGGTCAGGCAAAAATCAGGTTCCCAGTGAGGCTCATTCTACAAAGACACGGAATGTGTAGTCGAAGTATACATGATCTGTTATTCTCTAGGCAGGGCGTTGCAAACAGCAGAGATCTCAGATATGTATTAACCCAAGACTCCAGGCTGTCATACAGGCAATTATGATCAGTCCACCTGCTGCTTTCTATAGGCTGCTCACAATATAGATCCAGACCCCTAGAGAATAATCACCTACCTATTGTAACCTGAATCCCTCCTTCAATAGGTATCCATCATCCACGTCTCTGCCTTCCGAATATGTATGAAACCCGAGACAGAGTGAGAAGACTTATAGTATTTCTCACTTATGTTCTCAGGAATCATTTCACCTTCTGAAATATCTTTGTGTTCACATTGTGCAGGTAGGACTAATGAAATAGTCTTGAGGATTCCTCAGCCACAGATGACTCCCTGGATCATTATGTTATAAGGACAAGCAGCTCAGTGAAACCTGCAAATCCATCCACGTCATTTTTCCAGAAGACACCACAAATGATTTTCTTGTGAGTGTTACGCTATCCATCCAGAGCACAGTACACTGGTTCTACATGAACTGCACCTGTCTGGCAGCTTGGCTTCCAGGTGGAGGATTCCCCTTTGACCCTCATACCCTCACATATCTTTCCTCATCATATTTTGATGCTGCAATAAAGTTTTTCCAATTTCCTTTTAAAATATAAACATACTCTCATCCAACTTGCATCTCTTTTTCCTTAAGAATCTCTTCAGGTAGTCTACAAGTATCTGAGGAAATGTGTGATCATAAGGGAAATGATCAGTAAGTATGATGAACGTGATTCTAGTAGCATTTATCTTTCTATTCCCTACTTTACATGGGCATATTTTCAGATCTGGGCTAGTGCAATCATAATCGACACAAGCTCAACATCTTTGTGGCTTCCAGGGCCTTCCAAACATGTTGGATGAATGTCACCTGAAGCCCACACCCACCCCTGGTCCACTGGCCACAATTAGTGAAGATCTAGGTGCACAGTACTCTATTCAGGAAGGCTCTGTTTACCAGTAGTTGAAGTAAACAGAACCTCTCCAGGCAGGGCACTGCACACAGCATGGCCTCAAGGTGGAGATCCTGCTTGACCCCCTCACATTCTAGAATGAAACATTCCTCATTATTCCTACCAAGTCCTTGGACCTTACCCAAGTTTTATGTATTAAGGTTGAAAATGGTGATTCACTGCCCTCACATTTGCATCCCTCCCTCACTAGACCATCCTCACTACTTCTACATACTGTACACACTCAGAAGAATGAGGACCCAGAGAGAAATGGGTGTTTCAGACCTCTCTTCATTTCAAAGGAATTTCCCTTTTCTCTTCTAACCTGTACCCATTCAATGTTTAGAAATGGAATTCATAAGTGATACTGAAGATTTCAGAGACTCAGGTGTTTGAAGGATGCTCATAACTTTCTGGAGGGAGCTAAGAACATTGGAGTTTCACACTTAAAACTGCACCCAACACAAATAACACCACACCAACGTGCCTGGAGTGTCCTACTCACCCAGACAGGCACTGTTCACACATTGTCAAAGTCAACAGTACCTGTCTGCTAGGACACTACACAGAGCAAATCTCTAATGTGTAGCCACAACCCAGTCCCTGTTATGCTCTTCCAAGTAGCTTC
This sequence comes from Bos grunniens, assembly GCF_055505025.1. Classification (NCBI taxonomy): domain Eukaryota; kingdom Metazoa; phylum Chordata; class Mammalia; order Artiodactyla; family Bovidae; genus Bos; species Bos grunniens. The sequence continues at coordinate 115,352,122 of NC_141194.1, read as the reverse complement.
CATATCTCTTGCCTCCACATCCTGATGGCTCCATGCAAGATATAACCAGACACCAAGGGAATACCCATCCAGTTTGTGAATTGTTTATCCATCCTCAGGGACTGTCCCCTGCACTCCCCTTAATACTTACTTCAGATGAAGGAGGATCAGAGAAAGAAAAGCATCTCATATTTCTCTATTCTCTTCATAGGTATCATCCTACCCTCTGTAAACTCTCTGTGTTCACATAGTAAGGAGTGGACCACACATCTTTCTGAGGATGCTAGAGGCACAGATGACTCCAGTGTCATTATGACATCAAGACAGGCAGTTCATGGTCACTCACAAATCCATCCACATTGCTTGTCCAGAGGCCACCACAAACGATGTTCTTTTGAGCCTTACTCTGCTCAGGCAGGTGTGCTCACAGGAAGTCTACGTGAACAGCACCTGGCTGGGCAGGGCACAGCACACCACATGGCCTCAAAGTGGAGGATCTGATTAGTTCACTTTCCATGCTGTTCTTCAATTTTATTATCTCCTCTCACAATACCTTGGTCACTGCACTCAGTATTTGGCTCCAGACATAGAAAAAATTGTCCCACTACCATCAATCTTACATCCAAACTCTTTGAGGATATTGTCACCTTCTAAGTGTATCTGTACAGAGATAAGGGACATTGGAAGAAGTTCACTCTCTTACAATTTCCTCCCTTTTCTAACCTATAGGTGCAGATATGATATTAGAAATATTCAAGCACTGAAAGCATCCTCAAAACGCCTGGAATGCAGTGGCTCTCTGGACCCTCATAACATCATGGCAAGTAGCCAAGGACATACACAGCTCCAACACTAGAACTGCTCCAAGGTCGACCACAAATCATGTTCCTAGTGAACCTTATTCTACCAAGACAGATACTGACTACACTAGGTCTATAGTATCAGTACCTGTCTAGGCATGGCATTGCACACAGCAGGGCTGTCTCTGATCAATCAACCCAAGACTCTGGGCTGTCTTAGAAGCACCTATGATTTCTGTCCCATTACATCCTGATTGCTGCACTCAAGATATAGCTGGACCCCTCAAGAAGATCCACCCACTGCTTTGTAACCTGCATCTATCCATCTCTAGACATCCACCGTCCACTTCTCTTGCCTACTTGAGATCTAAAAAAATCGAGAGAGAGAGAGAAACATCATATTTCTCTCTTCTCAAAGGAATCAATTTTCCTTCTGTAAGCTCTCTGTTTTCACAGTGTGAAGATAGGACTACTGAAATTATCCTGAGGATGCCAGGGCCATAGATCCCTCTCAGGGTCATTATGACATCAAGGTAGGCAGCTCAAGGAAACCTGCGACTCCACCCTCATTACTGATCTGAGGCCACCACAAACAATGTTCTTGTGAGTCTTACTCTACCCAGGCAGGTCCTTTCACTGAGTTTAAGTGAAAAGCACCTGTCTGCGCAGGGCATGGCACACTTCTTGTTCTGGATATGGAGGACCTGCTTAAGTCCATTTCCCATGCTCTTCTTCAATTGTCTTCTCTCTTCTCAACACACATTGATGACTGCCCTCAAGACTTAGACACATACATTGAAAATGTTGACCCACGGCCCCAAAGCTTGACTCTGACCTCATCAGGATCTGATTACCATTTTATGTGTATCTGCATGAGATGCATTACCATGGGTAAAAGCTTATTCCCTTTAACTTCTTTTGTAATAGGAACTTTATTTCCCTTGTCTATCCTGTAGGTGCTGATACTATTAGGAATATTCAAGCACGGGAAATATCCTCAAGATGCCTATGACCAAGTGCCTCCCTGGACCCTCATGACATCATGGCAAGAAGCCCAAGGACACATGCAGCTCCAGCACTAAAACTGCTCCAAGGTCAAACACAAATGACATTTCTGTGAGCTTTACTCTACCCAGACAGATACTGATTACACATGGTCTACATGATTAGTATCTGTCTAGGCAGGGCATTGTACACAGTAGGACTGTCTGATCAGTGTCTCTGATCACTGTCCCTGGGCTGTCTTAGAAGCACCTATTATCTCTGTCCATCACATCCTGATGTTTGCACTGAGCACATATCCATACCCCTAGAGAATATCCACCCACTGATTTTAACCTGCATTTCTTCTTCACTTGATATCCACCATCCCTATTTCTGTGCCTACTGGAAATGTAAAAAAAAAAAAAAAAAAGACTGAGAGTGAAAGAGAGAGAGAGATTGAATACTTCTTGTACTCCTCCTTTTTCCACTTAGGAATCATCTTTCCTTCTGTACACTCTGTGTGTTCACACTGAGAGCAGAAGACCAACAAAATCATCCCAAAGATATCAGAGCAACAGATAAGCTCAGGGTTATTATGGAATCAAAACTGGCAGGTAATGGACACTTGTAACTCCACCCATATCAATGTTACAGAGGCAACCACAAGCAATGTTCTTGTGAGCCTTACTCTACACAGGCAGGCTTGGTAGTCTGTGTGAACAGCACCAGACTGGGTAGGGCACTGCTCCAAGGGGAAGGACATGCCCTGTGTCCTTTTAACTATCCCATGTAATTTTGAGAACCCTACCCACTACATCCCTATGACTGCACAAACAAGATTTTCTATACTCCTAAGAAATGTTATCCTCAGTTCAGTTCAGTTCAGTTCAGTCACTCAGTCGTGTCCAACTTTTTGCGACCCCATGAATTGCAGCATGCAAGGCCTCCTTGTCCATTACCATCACCCATAGTTCACTCAGACTCACGTCCATCGAGTCAGTGATGCCATCCAGCCATTTCATCCCCTGTCGTCCCCTTCTCCTCCTGCCCCCAATCCCTCCTAGCATCAGAGTCTTTTCCAATGAGTCAACTCTTTGCATGAGGTGGCCAAAGTACTGGAGTTTCAGCTTTAGCATCATTCCTTCCAAAGATATCCCAGGGCTGATCTCCTTCAGAATGGACTGGTTGGATCTCCTTGCAGTCCAAGGGACTCTCAAGAGTCTTCTCCAACAACACAGTTCAAAAGTATCAATTCTTCGGTGCTCACCTTTCTTCACAGTCCAACTCTCACATCCATACATGACCACAGGAAAAACCATAGCCTTGACTAGATGGACCTTTGTTGGCAAAGTAATGTCTCTGGTTTTCAATATGCCATCTAGGTTGGTTATAACTTTCCTTCCAAGGAGTAAGCGTCTTTTAATTTCATGGCTTGCAATCACCATCTGAAGTGATTTTGGAGCCCCCAAAAATAAAGTCTAACACTGTTTCCACTGTTTCCCCATCTATTTCCCATGAAGTGATGGAACCAGATGCCATGATCTTCATTTTCTGAATGTTGAGCTTTAAGCCAACTTTTTCACTCTCCACTTTCAATTTCATCAAGAGGTTTTTTAGATCCTCTTCACTTTCTGCCATAAGGGTGGTGTCATCTGCATATCTGAGGTTATTGATATTTCTCCCGGCAATCTTGATTCCAGCTTGTGCTTCTTCCAGCCCAGCGTTTCTCATGATGTACTCTGCATAAAAGTTAAATAAGCAGGGTGACAATATACAGCCTTGACATACTCCTTTTACTATTTGGAACCAGTCTGTTGTTCCATGTCCAGTTCTAACTGTTGCTTCCTGACCTGCATATAGGTTTCTCAAGAGGCTGGTTAGGTGGTCTGGTATTCCCATTTCTTTCAGAATTTTCCACAGTTTATTGTGATCCACACAGTCAAAGGCTTTGGCATAGTCAATGAAGCAGAAATATATGTTTTTCTGGAACTCTCTTGCTTTTTCCATGATCCAGCAGATGTTGGCGATATGGTTCCTCTGCCTTTTCTAAAACCAGCTTGAACATCTGGAAGTTCACGGTTCACATATTGCTGAAGTCTGGCTTCGAGAATTTTGAACATTTCTTTACTAGCATGTGAGATGAATGCAATTGTGTGGTAGTTTGAGCATTCTTTGGCATTGCCTTTCTTTGGGATTGGAAAGAAAACTGACCTTTTCCAGTCCTGTGTCCACTGCTGAGTTTTCCAAATCTGCTGGCATATTGAGTGCAGCACTTTCACAGCATCATCTTTCAGGATTTGAAATAGCTCAACTGGAATTCCATCACCTCCACTAGCTTTGTTCATAGTGATGCTTTCTAAGGCCCACTTGACTTCACATTCCAGGATGTCTGACTCTAGGTGAGTGATCACACCATCATTATTATTTTGGTTATGAAGATCTTTTTTTGTACAGTTCTTCTGTGTATTCTTGCTACCTCTTCTTAATATCTTCTACTGCCCTTCAATTTCATCCCACTCTCTTTGGGGACCTCCTCGCCCGCTCTCTGTACACCTGTGGAAATCTGATATCCCAGAGTAAATCAGCCTGTTCTTGTTCTATGCCAATCTATTGAGAGTTATCCTTCCCTTTTCCTGTCATATGTGTTCAAAATTTTCAGCGTGGATCACTGAAATCACAATCATGAGGCCAGATGTCTATGTGGCTCCCAGAGCCCTCCTGACTTTGTGGAAGCCAGCTCTGAGACACTTGCAACCATCAGTGGTCCGGAGGCCACCACAAGTGACAATTCTGTTGCACATTACACAACCCAGAGAGGCTCTGTGTACACCTAGTCTCAATGAACAGCACCATGTGGACAGCACAATGTACACAACATGGCCTCATGGTAGATGACCTGCTTAGTCCCCACTTCTTACTCTGCAATGAAGTTTCCTTATCTCTTCCCCTCATATCTTTATGACTGCTCCCAAGATTTAGCCATAGACCTAGAAGAAGGTGACCCTTTTCTGCCACTGCCCTCAATCATGAATCCCAGCTCCTTCAGGATCTCGTCACCTGTTCTATGTGTATCTGCACAAGGATGAGTTACCATGGGTAAAAGCTTACTCCCTTTTAATTTGTTTTCTGATAGGAACTGTGTTTCCATTTTGTAACCTATTGGTGCTATTGTATTCAAATACTCAAGCACTGGAAGCATTCTCAAAATGCCTAGGACCCAGATGGCTCCCTAGACCCTCATGAGGTCATGGCAAGAAGCCCAATAACACATGCATTTTCATTACTAGAACTGCTCCAAGGTCAAACACAAATTATGTTTCTTGTGAAACTTACTCTACCCAGACACTGTTTCCACGAAGCCTAAATGATCAGAAGCTGTCTAGGTAGGGCACTACACACAGCTCAAAAGTAGATGGCTCAAAAGCAGAAGAGTTGGTCAGTACCCTCCCACTCATCTTCTCAAGTATAGATGTCATCTCTCTTCTTACCACATCATAATCACTGTATTCAAGATATTCCCATTACCCACATCCAGAAAGCAAATATCCTGGCTGGCTTTACCAGCACAATGCTCTACAGCACTTCCTAACATTATGAGACACTGTTTGGTTTGGCTTGAGTTTAATTTTTCAGTGTATCAGACTCCTAAACTGTATGACTCAGTTCAGTTCAGTCGCTCAGTCATGACCAACTCTTTGCGACCCCATAAATCGCAGCACCCCAGGCCTCCCTGTCCACCACCAACTCCTGGAGTTCACTCAGACTCACATCCAACGAGTCAGTGATGCCATCCAGCCATCTCATCCTCTGTCATCCCCTTCTCCTCCTGCCCCCAATCCCTCCCAGCATCAGAGTCTTTTCCAATGAGTCAACTCTTCGTATGAGGTGGCCAAAGTACTGGAGTTTCACCTTTAGCATCATTCCTTCCAAAGAAATTCCAGGGCTGATCTCCTTCAGAATGGACTGGTTGGATCACCTTAAACCGCAAATACTAAGAAAATCAACAAGTTTAGAGAAATGAAAAGACATTTCAGCAAAGTGGGCAGACAAAACACATACCAACACACTTGTTTAAGAATACTGACTTCTCTACATACCAATGATAATCAGAAGAAATAATGTGATGACAGAACCATAGGGAAGGAAAAATGTATAAAATAAATTGTTTGATTAGAATTTTAACAAGGACATGAAGACCAATTTGAACACAGCTAGAACTATTTTACAAAGGTTTTAAAGGTGGATTAATTGATATATATATATATATATATATTAATTGATATATATATATGTATACATATATATGAATGTGGATGGAGAGAGTCAATATTGTAAATATTTTTTTTCTCCAAGCAATTCATGATTTAGTTATTGTGCCAAAACTCTCAACGTGATTTGAGAGGAAATTGCCTAAGTGGAAAAGTTATAGAGTGTTTTTTGAAATCACAATAAGAAGGCATACTTGTCATGTGAAATGGCACTGTAAACTACAATAAAGAATAGAGTGGAGAGTGGTTAAGGGCTCAAGAGTTTAGAGTTCAGGGGAAGAAAATGGAGGTTTCAGACATTAAGGGATAAGTTATGTATCTGGAGAAGAAAAGTAAACTCAGAACCTTACTCTGCTTCAAACAACTGCATCCCACATAAGGGAAAAACTTGAACTCAAGAACAAAATGATTTTTATTAAAAAAAAAATCCCAAAACATGTCTAGTGTATATCCCATAGCATATATTTGACTGTGGAAATGCTTCCCACGTGGTGCTAGTGGTGAAGAACCTGCCTGGATGCAGGTTTGAACCCTGGATCAGGAAGATACCCTGGAGGAGGGCACAGCAACCCACTCTAGTATTCTTGTCTGGAGAATCCCATGAATGGAGGGGCCTGGTGGGCTATGGTTCATAAGGTCACAAAGAGTCAGACAGGAATGAAGTGATTTAGTATGCACATGGAAATTCTGCAGAAGTAGAGGCACCAGGCTATGAATATTGAGTATGCAACAGAGATGTGTTGATGGAGGTAAGTTGATGTCATTGTTTCTCAGTGATGGAGGGAAGGGAGAGGTATTAATTTTACTCCATAGATCTTTGCTTGTCTTATTTAGGATAAAACAAGTACTACAAAAATATTTTTAAATATTGACAAATATTTTAATTCAAATTAACTTGGGACACACACCAAGCTTCATTTACTTAGAAGGAAGAAAAACAAGAAAAATAGGAAGCAAGATGAAAGTTAACATGGAAGAGATGAGAGAGAGAAGAGGAGAGAAAAGGAAGAAGGGACGATAGGAGAGGAAAGAGAGAAGGAAAGAGAAAGAGAGGACAGGACAGCACAAGAGGAAAGAGGAAAGGAGGCAGGGGAGAAGAGAGAAGAGGAGACAAGAGGAGAGGGGAAGGAACAAGGGGAGAGAGGAAGGAAAATAGTGAAAAAGAAAAGAAGGAAGAAGGAGAAAAGAAGGGAATGGAAGGGGAAGTGATGGGAGAGGAGGGGAGGAAAAATGAGGGGAGAGATGAAAAGGAGAGAACAAAAGAGGGAGAAGAGGAGCAGAGAAGGAAGGGATGGGAGAGGAGGAAGGAAGGAAGAAAGGATGGAGAGGGAAGAGGAAAGAGAAGAGAAGGAAGTTTCACAAAAGAGAAGGAAAGAAAGCAAGCAGGCTGAAAGGTAGGAGAGGGGAGAAGGGAGGGGAAGGGAGGAAAGAACTGTAGAAGAGAGGGAGAAGGAGGGAAGGAGTGGGAAGAAAGAAGGAAGGAAGAGAAGGAGGGAAGTAAGAAAGGGGAGAGAAGGGGCAGGAGAGAGGAGAGGAAAGGCTGGAAGGAAGGGAAAGAGAGGAAGAGGAGGAGTTAGGAGAGGAGGGGAGGGGGCTGGAGGAGATGCTGGGAAATCACCATAAGCTGAGGCAATTGTCCCAGGTTTGCTGAAGTACCAGACTTTGCATTAAGCACTCTGACCAGGATGGTCTCTGTGCTGCTCACTGTGCATGTGTGCACACTGTGCACTATCCTGTGACGGATACGTGGATCACTGTATTCCATCATTACTCTTAGCTTGATTTTCATCGTGAGGACAAAGGGAGCCAATACAGGTGAAAATAGTTCTGTAAATTAGGAAATGGAATGAAAAAGTGAGGGATGTAAATTATCACACTGTTTCTGGGTCTAACTCACCACTTTACATCCCCGTTTTCTCACTGAGAGCCCACCTGCCAGGCTGTGAGCACCAGAGAGGAGCCCTGACAGCTCCCTTTCACACCCAGGTTTAACTCTTTTTACCAACAGGTCACAAGCATGTTGGAGTCTCATGATGCTTTCCTGAGCACCTGGGGGGCCAGAGGCCACCCCCACCACTTGCCCAGTGCCAATCTCATGGGAGAAGATCTCTATCTGGTGAGCTAAGCAGCTACAAACCCAGGGCAATGGAGAGGAGGCAGTGCAGGGGTCTGGAAACTCCACCAGCAGGGCTGCTGCCTGACTTGCTGGGTAGCCACATCCAGCCCCTCCTGTTCGTGAAGAGACTGCTTTTCTCCAGGTCAATGTCTCCAAATGCCTCCCATGGAAAAGATAAGATTACCTCCCTGAAAACTCAAGAACATCAGGTGAAGCTCCCTGAGAATTTGAAAGACGGTCCCACAAAATGGGGCTGACAGGAAAAGACTCAGCACAAAGTGTAGAGAGCAGCCCTTAACAACTAGAAGAAAGGATGTACAGCCTCAACAAGGAACCAGCTCACATGTGTCCAGGACAAGAATGAAGACTCGTGAATACACATGAGGGCTTGAAAGGAGAAAACAAACATGCCTGGCCCTGCTGGGCATCCAGACAGTCCAGAGTCCACTGCTCTCAACTGGAGCTCTGCTCTGAAGGCGGGACAGGCCAAATGATTTATGTACCAAACAGTATGAACCCTGCTGCAACAATACACTAGTGAGAAAATTCATGAAACTGGCCACAGAAGCAAGGAATGAGGGGCACTGGCCATGGCAAATTGTTCACAGTTCAGGTACCAAGGAAACATGGGTGTTGACATAGACAATGGGTCAGAGTTGAGCTCAGGAGATATCAAGCATATGGAATCATATGGAATGTTTGTGGGTATGTGGAAGAGGGGACAAGTGGATCCCCACATCTCACCAAAATTCTCAAAAAATATCCAGAAAGTGTTTTGAGAAATCTTAAAAGATTCTGCACAGGTGTTGGACTTTACAAAAGGAAGCATAAAAGCTTCATGCACATGGTTTTTCTCAGTCATCAGAACAACTCCTAGAGCAGAGACACTCCAGCCTCGCCCACCCACCCATCCGCACTTCAAGCCAGAAAGCCCATGCCCAGCCAGCCCAGTCTGGTCTACCCCAGCACAGCCCAGCCCAGCCCAGCCCCAGAGCACAGAGCTGCCCAGCAAGGAAAGCCAGGCCCGAGCAGCAAATCACACTCGGTGGGAGGGATGGCTGGCCTTGGAGACCACCACATGTCTGCTCCTGCATCTTGCCAGTATCTCACCCCTTAGGATGAGGAAGTGATACTTATGTAAGTAAAATATCGAAGAATATATGCAGCAAGGTAAACATGAATGCACTTGTCTGCTCCTACTGAAGCCCTCAATTTCTCTACACGTTTAATTCTCTCACCTCTAAAAGTCAGATAACACCTGGTCTTTGAAAAACAACAAAAAAGTACCTTCAAGAAGCTATGAAGTAAATCTATACAGTGCTGCTGAGGGATTTAGCAAAGCTTTGAATAGGTGCAGCAGCACAGGAGCGGCTGAGAGGAGTTACCCGACGTCCAAGTTCGGGGCGGCAGCTGACAGGAGCTCTGCCACGTTCAAGCTCAGGGGCAGCGGCTGAGAGGAACTACCCCATGCCCAAGGTAAGGAGCAGCAGCTATGCTTTGCTGGAGCAGCAGTGAAGAGATACCCCATGTGCAAGGTAAGAGAAAGCCAAATAAGGTGGTAGGTGTGGAGAGGGGGCATCAGATGGCAGGCAGACTGAAACTACAGTCACAGACAACTAGCCAATCTGATCACATGGATCACAGCTTGTCTAACTCAATGAAATTAAGCCATGCAGTGTGGGGCCATCCAAGACATGGTGGAGAGGTCTGACAGAATGTGGTCCACTGGAGAAGGGAATGGCAAACCACTTCAGTATTATTGCCTTGAGAACCCCGTGAACAGTATGAAAAGGCAAAAAGATAGGACACTGAAAGATGAAGTCCCAGGTTGGTAGGTGCCCAATATGCTACTGGAGATCAGTGGAGAAATAACTCCAGAAAGAATGAAGGGATAGAGCCAAAGCAAAAACAACACCCAGTTGTGGATGGGACTGGAAGCGGTGGTGGTGATAGAAGCAAGGTCACATGCTGCAAAGAGCAATATTGCATAGGAACCTGGAATGTTAGGTCCATGAATCAAGGCAAATTGGAAGTGGTCAAACAGGAGATGGCAAGAGTGAACGTTGACCTTCTAGGAATCAGCGAACTAAGATGGACTGGAATGGGTGAATTTAACTCAGATGACAATTATATCTACTACTGTGGGCAAGAATCCCTTAGAAGGAATGCAGTAGCCATCATGGTCAACAAAAGAGTCCGAAATGTGGTACTTGGATGCAATCTCAAAAAAGAATGATCTCTGTTAGTGTCTAAGGCAAACCATTCAATATCACAGTAATCCAAGTCTATGCCCCAACCAATAAGGCTGAAGAAGCTGAAGTTGAACGGTTCTATGAAGACATACAAGACCTTTTAGAACTAACACCCAAAAAAGATGTCCTTTTCACTATAGGGGACTGGAATGCAAAAGTAGGAAGTCAAGAAATACCTGGAGTGATAGAAAAATTTTGCCTTGGAGTACAGAATGAAGCAGCACAAAGGCTAATCGAATTTTGCCAAGAGAACATACTGGTCATAGCAAACAGCCTCTTCCAACAACACAAAAGTAGACTCTACACATGAATATCACCAGATGGTCAACACCGATATCAGATTGATTATATTCTTTGCAGCCAAAGATGGAGAAGCTCTATACAGTCAGCAAGAACAAGACCAGGAGCTGACTGTGGCTCAAATTCAGACTGAAATTGAAGAAAGTAGGGAAAACCACTAGACCATTCAGGTATGACCTAAATCAAATCCCTTATGATTATACAGTGGAAGTGAGAAATAGATTTAAGGGATTAGATATGATAGACAGTGCCTGATGAACTATGGACTGAGGTTCGTGACATTGTACAGGAGACAGGGATCAAGACCATCACCATGGAAAAGAAATGCAAAAAAGCAAAATGGATGTCTGAGGAGGCCTTACAAATAGCTGTGAAAAGAAGAGCAGCAAAAAGAAAAGGAGAAAAGGAAAGATATAAGCATTTGAATGCAGAGTTCCATAGAAGAGCAAGGAGAGATAAGAAAGCCTTCCTCAGCGATCAATGCAAAGAACAAGAAGAAAACAACAGAATGGGAAAGACTAGCGATCTCTTCAAGAAAATTAGGGATACCAAGGGAACATTTCATGCAAAGATGGGCTCAATAAACGACAGAAATGGTATGAACCTAACAGAAGCAGAAGATACTAAGAAGAGGTGACAAGAATACACAGAAGAACTATGCAAAAAAAGATCTTCATGACCCAGATAATCACGATGATGTGATCACTCGCCTAGAGCCAGACATCCTGGAAGTGGGCCTTAGAAAGCATCACTATGAACAAGGCTAGTGGAGGTGATGGAATTCCAGTAGAGCTATATCAAATCCTAAAAGATGATGCTGTGAAAGTGCTGCACTCAATATGCCAGAAAATTTGGAAAACTCAGCAGTGGCCACAGGACTGGAAAAGGTCAGTTATCATTCCAATTCCAAAGAAAGGCAATGCCAAAGAATGCTCAAACTACTGCACAATTGTACTCATTGAAAGGACTGATGTTAAAGCTGAAACTCCAATATTTTGGCCACCTAAAGCAAATAGCTGAATCATTTGAAAAGATCTTGATGTTGGGAAAGATTGAAGGCATGAGAAGAAGGGGAAGACAGAGGATAAGATGGTTGGATGGCATCACTGACTCAATGGACATGAGTTTTGATAAACTCTGGGAGTTGGTGATGGACAGGGAGGCCTGGCATGCTGCGGTTCATGGGGTTGCAAAGAGTTGGATATGACTGAGTAACTGAACTGAACTGAATTAATGCATATATCCCCATTTCTGTACAACAAGATGATACATTTAAAATGTTGATTTTTATTTCATTTACATTAGAAATGTTCTACATCTAAGCTGCCAAAGATGGCCACCACTAGCCATGGGTGGCTTTGAAGCACATTATATGTAGCTTAAAATAAATTCAAACTTACATAGTCACCTGTGTCAGCTTCAGGGCGTTCATTCACAAAACGAAATTAAAGAGTAATGAGAGATACTTCTCATAGGGTATACCAAAGTGCAATTATAAAACTACTAATTTAAAACCATATGGTTTTGGATCAAGAACTGACAGAACTGAATAAAGTACTAAGATTAATGCTGTGGGAAAACTAGATTATCGTGGAAACGTTAAACTAAAATCAGCACTTCCTAATTTACACTCAATACATTTTACATGGGTTAGAACATTGAATTTTAAAATGTAATATTAATACAAGATATAGCTATTGATCTGGAAGGATTGTGGTGGAACATTTTAGGTAAGGACAAATTAGGGGCGGTCCTAAGATGGCACAGGAATAGGACTGGGAGACCACTTTCTCCCCCACAAATTCATCGAAAAAATATTTGAACGCTGAGCAAATTCCACAAAACAACTTCTGAATGCTGGCAGAGGACATCAGGCACCCAGAAAGGCACCCCATTGTCTTCGAAAGGAGGTAGGACAAAATATAAAAATAAAAAGAGAGACAAAAGAGGCAGAGATGGAGATCTGTCCCTGGAAGGGAGTCTTAAAAAAGAGAGAAGTTTCCAAACACCAGGAAACACTCTGACTGGCGGGTCTATGGCAAGTCTTGGAATCTCATAGGGCAACATAACCAGGAGGAAAAATAAATAAATAAAACCCACAGATTACGTGCCTAATGGCAACTCCCAATGGAAAAGCAGCCCAGACACTCGCATCCACCATTAGCAAGCGGGGGGAGCTGGACGGGGAGGCATGGGCTGCATTGCTTAGGGTAAGGACTGGGCCTGAATGCCCCAAGGGCAATCTGAGGGAACTAAGCTGAGATAGCAACCCAGACTGTGGGATAGTCAGAGAGAGAGAAAAATAAAAAGAGAGAGAGAGAACTATCCAGGGAAAAGCCTCAAGCTAAGACACTGCCAGACCCGCTCACAGAACAAAGGACTGAGCAGAGCTAGTCAGTTGCAGACTGGCCCTTCGCCCCCAGAGACAGGCAAGTGGGGGCAGCCAGAGCCAGAAAGGGGCAATCGCGGCCCCAGAGAGGCATCCTCTACCAAACTGCAATCAGGCTTCATTGCTAACCAAGACTTCTTGGGATTCTGGATGCCTGACATCCACCAGAAGAGTCACAGCCAGAGATCAGCTCCCCAGCAGAAACACAAGGCACACCTGAGAAGGCGTGCCCATTGTACACCCATAAAACTGAGCGGCTGGGACGGGGGAGGCAATCAAACACACCCCTCACCTGGCGGTGACTGCACTTACCAAGCACCTGGTCACCTGAGCTGCTCCGACCTGGGCAGGGCACAAAATACAGGCCCAACCGAGTCTGCACCTTTGGGGAGTACCCAAGAACCTGAACCTGAGCAGCTTAGACCTGGGAACTGCACGCAACCCAGGGCCCAGCTCAGACAGTTCCCCGGCAGAGCAACCTAGAGCCTGAGAAGTGTAGACCATGAAAGCACATATGCCGTGAGTGGGGGCAAACCCAGTAGAGCTGAAACACTGCGAGCATTCCCCACACATGCCAGTGATATTTGTTTGCAGTGTTCCTCCCTCCCCACAGCACCACTGAAAAAGTGAGCCTAAAAAAGTGACCACCATTGCCCCATTGTGTCAGGGCAGAAATTAGACACTGAAGAGACCAGCAAACAGAAGAAGCTAAAATAAACAGAGGGAACCGCTTTGGAAGTGACAGGTGCAATAGGTTAAAACCCTGTAGTTAGCAATGACTACATAGGAAGGAACCTACAAATCTTGAGAAGCATGAGCGGGATCAAGGAACTATCTTAAAATGAACTGACTCCACTCTGTCTGCAACAGCTCCAGAGAAATTCCTAGATATATTTTTACCATTATCATTTTTTTTAATTAAAAAAAATCAAGTCCCCTATTACTCCTTTAATTTTCACTTTTATAACCTATTACCCTGCAAGAAAAAAAAAAAAAAAAAACCTTTTTTTAAAGCAAACTTTATATATATACATATATATGTGTATATATATATATATATATAAGTTTGTGATTTTTTTAATATTATATTTTGAGAATCTAACCTCTACTCTAGGTTTTTAATCTTTGCTTTTTGGTATTTGTTATCAATTTTGTACCTTTAAGAACTCAATCTTCAGTACCAATTTTTATTTGGGATTGAGATTATGGGCTTGACTGCTCTCTCCCCCTTTTGACTCTCCTTTTTCTCCACCAGGTCGCCTCTATCTCCTCCCTCCCCCTTCTCTTCTCTACACAACTCTGTGAATCTCTTTGTGTGTTCTGGGCTGTGAAGAATACTTAGGGAACTGATTACTGGCTGCATCTGTCTCTCTCCTTTTGATTCCCCCATTTCTCCTCCTTGCCACCTCTGTCTCCTTCCTCCCTTTTTTCTTCTCTGTGTAACTCCATGAACATCTCTGAGGGGACCAGACTGTGGAGAGCACATAGGAAAGTGATTACTGGCTAGCTTGCTCTCTCCCCTTTTGTTTCCCCCTCTTCTCCTCCTGGTCACCTCTATCTCCCTCCTCCCTCTTCGCTTCTCCATGTAACTCTGCAAAGCTCTTCAGGTGTCCCTCACTGTGGAGAAACTTGTCATCATTAAACTAGATGTTTTACCATTGGCCTTGTATACATGGATGAATCTTGAGGTTACTGTAAGAAAAAGCAAGAGAGTCCCAGAAAAACACCTATTTCTGCTTTATTGACTATGCCAAAGACTTTGACTGTGTGGATCACAATAAACTGTGGAAAATTCTGAAAGAGATGGGAATACCAGACCGCCTGACCTGCCTCTTGAGAAACCTATGTGCAGATCAGGAAGCAGCAGTTAGAACTGGATATGGAACAACAAACTGGTTCCAAATAGGAAAAGGAGTATGTCAAAGCTGTATATTGTCACCCTGCCTATTTAACTTCTATGCAGAGTACATCATGAGAAACGCTGGACTGGAAGAAGCACAAGCTGGAATCAAGATTGCCGGGAGAAATATCAATAACTTCAGATATGCAGATGACACCACGCTTATGGCAGAAAGTGAAGAAGAACTCAAAAGCCTCTTGATGAAAGTGAAAGTGGAGAGTGAAAAAGTTGGCTTAAAGCTCAACATTCAGAAAACTAAGATCATGGCATCTGGTCCCATCACTTCATGGGAAATAGATGGGGAAACAGTGGAAACAGTGTCAGACTTTATTTTTCTGGGCTCCAAAATCACTGCAGATGGTGATTGCAGCCATGAAATTAAAAGACGCTTACTCCTTGGAAGGAAAGTTATGACCAACCTAGATAGCATATTCAAAAGCAGAGACATGACTTTGCCAACAAAGGTCTATCTAGTCAAGACTATGGTGTTCCCAGTGGTCATGTATGGATGTGAGAGTTGAACTGTGAAGAAAGCTGAGCGCTGAAGAATTGATGCTTTTGAACCGTGGTGTTGGAGAAGACTCTTGAGAGTCCCTTGGACTGCAAGAAGATCCAACCAGTCCATTCTGAAGGAGATCGGCCCTGGGATTTCTTTGGAAAGAATGATGCTAAAGCTGAAACTCCAGTACTTTGACCACCTCATGCGAAGAGTTGGCTCATTGGAAAAGACCCTGATGCTGGGAGGGATTGGGGGCAGGAGGAGAAGGAGACGACAGAGGATGAGATGGCTGGATGGCATCACTGACTTGATGGATGTGAGTCTGAGTGAACTCCGGGAGGTGGTGATGGACAGGGAGGCCTGGCATGCTGTGATTCATGGGGTAGCAAAGAGTCGGACATGACTGAGTGACTGAACTGAACTGAACTGTAAGAATAAGACTGAAAACCGTAGGCAGGAGGCTTAAGTCCAAAACCTGACAACACCAGCGAACTCCTGACTCCAGGGAACATTAATCGATAAGAGCTCATCAAAACCCTCCATACGTACACTGAAACCAAGCACCACCCAAGAGCCAACAAGTTCCAGAGCAAGACATACCACACAAATTCTCCAGCAACACAGGAACATACCCCTGAGCTTCAATATACAGGCTGCCCATAGTCACACCAAACCCACTGAAATCTCAAAACTCACTACTGGACACTTCATTGCACTTCAGAGAGAAGAAATCCAGCTCCACCCACCAGAACACTGACACAAGCTTCCCTCAACAGGAAGCCTTGACAAGCCACCCATCCAACCCCACCCACAACGAGGAACCTCCACAGTAAAGAGGAACCACAAACTGACAGAATACAGAAAGGCCACCCCAAACACAGTAATCTAAACAAGATGAAAAGGCAGAGAAATACTCAGCAGGTAAAGGAACAGGATAAATGCCCACCAAACCAAACCAAAGAGGAAAAGATAGGGAATCTACCTGATAAAGAATTCAGAATAATGATAATGAAAATGATCCAAAATCTTGAAAACAATGTGGAGTTACAGATAAATAGCCTAGAGACAAGGACTGAGAAGAGGCAAGAAATGTTTAACAAGGACCTAGAAGAAATAAAATAAAGAGTCAATATATAATGAATAATGCAGTAAATGAGACCAAAAACACTCTGGAGGGAACCAACAGTAGAATAATGGAGGCAGAAAATAGGATAAGTGAGGTAGAAAATAGAATGGTAGAAATAAATGACGAAGAGAGGAAAAAAGAAAAAACATAAAAGAAATGCAGACAATCTCAGAGACCTTTGGGACAATGTTAAATACCCCAACATTCTAATCATAGGAGTCCCAGAAGAAGAAGACAAAATGAAAGACCATGAGAAAATACTTGAGAAGACAATAGTTTAAAACTTCCCTAAAATGGGGAAGGAAATAGTCATCCGAGTCCAAGAAACCCAGAGTAAACCCAAGGCAAAACACCCCAAGACACATATTAAATAAATTAACAAAGATCAAACACACAGAAAAAATATTAAAAGCAGCAAGGGAAAAACAAAAAAGAACACACAAGGGGATTCCCATAAGGATAAAAGCTGATTTTTCAATAGAAACTTTTCAGGCCAGAAGGGAATGGCAGGACATACAGAGTGATGAAAGAGAAAAATCTACAACCCAGATTACTGAACGCAGCAAGGATCTCACTCAAATATGAAGGAGAAATCAAAAGCTATCAGTTCAGTTCAGTCACTCAGTCGTATCCGACTCTGTGACCCCATGAATCGCAGCATGCCAGGCCTCCCTGTCCATCACCAACTCCTGGAGTTCGCCCAAACTCATGTGTATCGAATTGGTGATCACATTCAGCAATCTCACCCTTTGTCATCATCTTCTCTTCCTGCCCCCAGTGCCTCCCAGCATCAGGGTCTTTTCCAATGCGTCAACTCTTCGCATGAGGTGGCCAAAGTATTGGAGTTTCAGCCTCAGCATCAGTCCATCCAGTGAACACCTAGGAGTAGTCTCCTTTAGGATGGACTGGGTGCATCTCCTTGCAGTCCAAGGGACTCTCAAGAGTCTTCTCCAACACCACAGTTCAGAAGCATCAATTCTTCGGTGCTCAGCTTTCTTCACAGGCCAACTCTCACATCCATACATGACTATGGGAAAAACCACAGCCTTGACTAGATGGACCTTTGTTGGCAAAGTAATGTCTCTGCTTTTCAATATGCTATCTAAGTTGGTCATAACTTTCCTTCCAAGGAGTGAGTGTCTTTTAATTTCATGGCTGCAATCACCATCTGCAGTGATTTTGGAGCCCAAAAAAATAAAGTCTGACACTGTTTCCACTGTTTCCCCATCTATTTCCCATGAAGTGATGGGACCAGATGCCATGATCTTAGTTTTCTGAGTGTTGAGCTTTAAGCCAACATTTTCACTCTCCACTTTCACTTTCATCAAGAGTCTTTTGAGTTCTTCACTTTCTGCCATAAGCGTGGTGTCATCTGCATATCTGAAGTTACTGATATTTCTCCCGGCAATCTTGATTCCAGCTTGTGCTTCTTCCAGCCCAGTGTTTCTCATGATGTACTCTGCACAGAAGTTAAATAGGCAGGGTGACAATTTACAGCCTTGACGTACTCCTTTTCCTATTTGGAACCAGTTTGTTGTTCCATGTCGAGTTCTAACTGTTGCTTCTTGACCTGCATACAGGTTTCTCAAGAGACAGGTCAGGTGGTCTGGTATTCCCATCTCTTTCAGAATTTTCCACAGTTTATTGTGATCAACATAGTCAAAGGCTTTGACATATTCAATAAAGCAGAAATAGATGTTTTTATGGAACTTTTTTTCCATAATCCAGCGGATATTGGCAATCTGATCTCTGTTTACTCTGCCTCTTCTAAAACCAGCTTGAACAACTGAAAGTTCATGGTTCACGTATTGCTGAAGTCTGGCTTGGAGAATTTTGAACATTACTTTACTAGCGTGTGAGATAAGTGCAATTGTGCGGTAGTTTGAGCATTCTTTGGCATTGCCTTTCTTTGGGATTGGAATCAATACTGACATTTTCCAGTCCTGTGTCCACTGCTGAGTTTTCCAAATTTGCTGGCATATTGAGTGCAGCACTTTCACAGCATCATCTTTTAGGATTTGATATAGCTCAACTGGAATTCTATCACCTCCACTAGCCTTGTTCTTAGTGATGCTTTCTAAGGCCCACTTGACTTCACATTCCAGGATGTCTGGCTCTAGGTGAGTGATCACACTATTGTGATTATCTGGGTCATGAAGATCTTTTTTTGCATAGTTCTTCTGTGTATTCTTGTCACCTCTTCTTAATATCTTCTGCTTCTGTTAGGTTCATACCATTTCTGTCCTTTATTGAGCCCATCTTTGCATGAAATATTCCCTTGGTATCTCTAACTTTCTTGAAGAGATCTCTAGTCTTTCTCAGTCTGTTGTTTTCCTCTAACTTCTTTGCATCAATCACTGAGGAAGGCTTTCTTATCTCTCCTTGCTATTCTTTGGAACTTTGCATTCAGATGCTTATATCTTTCATTTTCTCCTTTGCTTTTTGCTTCTCTTCTTTTCACAGCTATTTGTAAGGCCTCCTCAGACATCCATTTTGCTTTTTTCCATTTCTTTTCCATTGGGATGGTCCTGATCCCTGTCTCCTGTACAATGTCACAAGCCTCTGTCCATAGTTCATCAGGCACTCTATTTATCAGATCTAGTCCCTTAAATCTATTTCTCACTTCCACTGTATAATCATAAGGGATTTGATTTAAGTCATACCTGAATGCTCTAGTGGTTTCCCTACTTTATTCACTTTAATTCTGAATTTGGCAATAAGGAGTTCATGATCTGAGCCACAGTTAGCTCCTGGTCTTGTTTTTTCTGACTGTATAGAACTTCTCCATCTTTGGCTACAAAGAATATAATCAATCTGATTTTGGTGTTGACCCTCTGGTGATGTCCATGTGTAGAATCTTCTCTTGTGTTGTTGGAAGAGAGTGTTTGCTAGGACCAGTGCGTTCTCTTGGCAAAACTCTATTAGCCTTTGCCCTGCTTCATTCCATATTCCAAAGCCAAATTTGCCTGTTATTCCAGATATTTATTGACTTCTTACTTTTGCATTCCAGTCCCCTATAATGAAAAGGACATATTTTTGGGGTGTTAATTGTTAAAGGTCTTGTAGGTCTTCATAGAACCGTTCAACTTCAGCTTCTTCAGTGTTACTGGTTGGGTCATAGGCTTGGATCACTGTGATATTGAATGGTTTGCCTTGGAAATGAACAGAGATGATTCTGTCGTTTTTGAGATTGCATCCAAGTACTGCATTTTGGACTCTTCTGTTGACCATGATGGCTACTCCATTTCTTCTAAGGGATTCCTGCCCACAGTAGTAGATATAATGGTCATCTGAGTTAAATTCACCCATTCCAGTCCATTTTAGTTCACTGATTCCGAGAATGTCGACATTCACTCTTACCATCTCCTGTTTGACCACTTCCAATTTGCCTTGATTCGTGGACCTAACATTCCAGGTTCCTATTCAATATTGCTCTTTACAGCATCTGACCTTGCTTCTATCACCATTCCCATCCACAACTGGGTGTTGCTTTTGCTTTGACTCCATCCCTTAATTCTTTCTGGAGTTATTTTTCCAGATATTTCTCCAGTTATTTCTCCACTGCTCTCCTGTAGCATATTGGGCACCTACTGACCTGGAGAGTTCCTCTTTCAGTATCCTATCATTTTGCCTTTTCATACTGTTTATGGGATTCTCAAGGCAAGAATACTCAAGTGGTTTCCCATTCCCTTCTCCAGTGGACCACATTCTGTCAGACCTCTCCATCATGACCCATTCTCTTGGGTGGCCCCACACGGCATGACTTAGTTTCATTGAGTTAGACAAGGCTGTGGTCCATGTGATCAGATTGGCTAGTTTTCTATGATTATGTTTTCAGTGTGTCTGCCCTCTGATGCCCTCTCTCAACACCTACCGTCTCACTTGGGTTTCTTTCTCTTACCTTAGACGTGGGATATCTCTTCACGTCTGCTCCAGCAAAGCGCAGCCGCTGCTCCTTACCTTAAACAAGGTCGTCCCTACTGACCTTTAAAGTGTAGTAGCTCCTCTTGGCCCTCCTGCGGCCATGCAGCTGCTGCTCCTTGGACGTGGGGTTGCTCCTCTCAGCCATCACCCCTTTACAAAAAAAGCTTTACAGACAAGAAAAATCTGAGAGAATTCAGTTACACCAAACCAGCTGTTCAACAAATACTAAAGGATCTTCCAGACAGGAAACACAGAAAGGGTGTATAAACTCAAACCCAAAACAACAAAGTAAATGGCAACGGGATCATACTTATCAATAATTACCTTAAATTTAAATGAGTTGTATGCCCAAACAAAATAAAAAGACTGGATGAATGGATATAAAAACAAGACCCCTATATATGCTGTCTACAAGAAACCCACCTCAAAACAAGGGACACATACAGACTGAAAGTGAAGGGCTAGAAAAAGATATTCCATGCAAATAGAGACTAAAAGAAAGCAGGGGTAGCAATACTCATATCAGATAAAATAGACTTTAAAATAAAGGCTGTGAAAACAGACAAAGAAGGACACTACATAATGATCAAAGGATCAATCCACAAAGAAGATACAACAATTATAAATATATATGCATCCAACATAGGAGCACTGCAATATGTAAGGCAAATGCTAACAAGTATGAAAGGGGAAATTAACAAACACAATAATAGTGGGAGACTTTAATAACCCACTCACACTTATGTATAGATCAACTAAACAGAAAATTAACAAGGAAACACAACCTTTAGATGATAAAATAGACCAGTTAGACCTAATTGACATCTATAGGACATTTCACCCCAAAACAATGAATTTCACCTTTTTGTCAAGTGCACAGGGAACCTTCTCCAGGATAGATCACATCCTGGGCCATAAATCTAGCCTTGGTAAATTCAAAAAAATTGAAATCATTCCAAGCATCTTTTCTGACCACAATGCAGTAAGATTAGATGTCAATTACAGGAGAAAAACTATTAAAAATTCCAACATATGGAGGCTGAACAACAAACAAATCACAGAAGAAATCAAAAAAGATATCAAAATATGCCTAGAAATGAATGAAAATGAAAACACAACAGCCCCAAACCTATGGGACACTGTAAAAGCAGTGCTAAGGGGAAGGTTCAGAGTAATACCGGCTTACCTCAAGAAACAAGAAAAAAGTCAAATAAATAACCTAAATCTACATCTGAAGCAACTAGAAAAGGAAGAAATGAAGAACCCCAGGGTTAGTAGAAGGAAAGAAATCTTAAAAATTAGGGCAGAAATACATGTAAAAGAAACAAAAGAGACCATAGCAAAAATCAACAAAGGTAAAACCTGGTTCATTGAGAAGATAAATAAAATTGACAAACCATTAGCCAGACTCATCAAGAAACAAAGGGGGAAGAATCAAATGAACAAAATTAGAAATGAAAATGGAGAGATTACAACAGACAACATAGAAAGGATCATAAGAGACTACTATCAGCAACTATATGCCAATAAAATGTACAACTTAGAAGAAATGGACTAATTCCCAGAAAAGTATGACTTTCCAAAATTGAACCAGGAAGAAATAGAAAATCTTAATAGAACCATCACAAGCATGGAAATAAAAACTGTAATCAGAAATCTTCCAGCAAACAACAGCCCAGGACCAGACGGCTTCACAGCTGAATTCTACCAAAAATTTAGAGAGGAGCTAACACCTATCCTACTCAAACTCTTCCAGAAAATTTCAAAGGAAGGTAAACTTCCAAACTCATTCTATGAGGCCACCATCACCCTAATACCAAAACCAGACAAAGATGCCACAAAAAAAGAAAACTGCAGGCCAATATCACTGATGAACCTAGATGCAAAAATCCTTAACAAAATTCTAGCAAACAGAATCCAATAACATATTTAAAAGATCATACATCATGACCAAGTGGGCTTTATCCCAGGAATGCAAGAATTCTTCAATATCTGCAAAGAAATCAACATAATACACCAAATTAACAAAATGAAAGATGAAAACTATATGATTATCTCAATAGATGCAGAGAAAGCCTTTGACAAATTCAACATCCATTTATGATAAAAACTCTCCAGAAAGCAGAAATAGAAGGAACATACCTCAACATAATAAAAGCTATATATAACAAACCCACTGCAAACATTATCCTTAATGGTGAAAAATTGAAAGCATTTCCCCTAAAATCAGGAACAAGACAAGGGTGCCCACTCTCACCACTACTATTCAACATAGTTTTTGCCACAGCAATCAGAGCAGAAAAATAAATAAAAGGAATCCAGATTGGAAAAGAAGAAGTAAAACTCTCACTGTTTGCAGATGATATGATCCTCTACCTAGAAAACCCTAAAGACTCCACCAGAAAAATTACTAGAGCTAATCAATGAATATAGTAAATTTTCAGGTTATAAAATTAACACACAGAAATCCCTTGCATTCCTACACACTAACAATGAGAAAACAGAAAGAGAAATTAAAGAAACAATCCCATTCACCATTGCAACAAAAAGAATAAAATACTCAGGAATATATTTACCTAAAGAAACAAAAGACATATATAGAAAACTATAAAACACTGATGAAAGAAATCAAAGAGGACACAAATACATGGAGAAATATACCATGTTCATGGATTGGAAGAATCAATATAGTGAAAATGAGTATACTACCCAAAGCAATCTGTAGATTCAATGCAATCCAATCCCTATCAAGCTACCAACAGTATTTTTCAGAGAACTAGAACAAATAATTTCACAATTTGTATGGAAATACAAAAAAAAAAAAACCTTGAATAGCCAAATTAATCTTTAGAAAGAAGAATGGAACTGGAGGAATCAACCTGCCTGACTTCAGGCTCTACTACAAAGCCACAATCATCAAGACAGTATGGTACTGGCACAAAGACAGACATATAGATCAACAGAACAAAATAGAAAGCCCAGAGATAAATCTACACACCTATGGACACCTTATCTTTAACAAAGGAGGCAAGAATATACAATGGAGAAAAGACAATCTCTTTAACTAGTGGTGCTGGGAAAACTGATCAGCCACCTGTAAAAGGATGAAACTAGAACACTTTCTAATACCATACACAAAAGTAAACTCAAAATGGATGAAAGATCTAAATGTAAGACCAGAAACTATAAAACTCCTAGAGAAAAACATAGGCAAAACACTCTCTGACATAAATCACAGCAGGATCCTCTATGACCCACCTCCCAAAGTAATGGAACTAAAAGCCAAAATAAACAAATGGGACCTAATTAAACTTAAAAGCTTTTGCACAACAATGAAACTATGAGCAAGGTGAAAAGACAGCCTTCAGAATGGGAGAAAATAATAGCAAATGAAGCAACTGACAAAGAATTAATCTCAAAAATAAACAAGCAGCTCCTACAGCTCAATTCCAGAAAAATAACTGACCCAATCAAAAAAATGGGCCAAAGAACTAAACAGACATTTCTCCAAAGAAGACATACAGATGGCTAACAAACAAATGAAAAGGTGCTCAACATCACCCATTATCAGAGAAATGCAAATCAAAACCACAATGAGGTACCATTTCACACTGGTCAGAATGGCTGCTATCCAAAAGTCTATAAGCAATAAATGCTGGAGAGGGTGAGGAGAAAAGCGAACTCTTACACTGTTGGTGGGAATGCAAACTAGTACAGCCACTATGGAGAAGAGTGTGGAGATTCCTTAAAAAACTGGAAATAGAACTGCCTTATAGCCCAGCAATCCCACTGCTGGGCATACACACCAAGGAAACGAGAACTGAAAGAGTCACATGTACCCCAATATTCATTGCAGCACTGTTTATAACAGCCAGGACATGGAAGCAATCTAGATGTCCATCAGCAGATGAATGGATAAGAAAGCTGTGGTACATATACACAATGGAGTATTACTCAGCCATTAAAAAGAACACATTTGAATCAGTTCTAATGAGGTGGATGAAACTGGAGCTTATTATACAGAGTGAAGTAAGCCAGAAAGAAAAACAACAATACAGTATACTAATGTATATATATGGAGTTTAGAAAGGTGGTAATGATAAACACATATGTGAGACAGCAAAAGAGACACAGATGTACAGAACAGTCTTTTGGATTCTGTGGGAGAGGGCAAGGGTGGGATGATTTGGGAGAGTGGCATTGAAACATGTATATTATCATATGTGAAAAGGATCGCCAGTCCAGGATTGATGCATGAGACAGGGTGCTCATGGCTGGTGCACTGGGACGACCCAGAGCGATGGTATGGGGAGGGAGGTGGAAGGGGTTTCAGGATGGGGAACACATGTACACCCGTGATGGATCCATGTCAATGTATGGTAAAACCACTACAATATTGTAAAGTAATTAGCCTCCAATTAAAATAAATAAACTTATATCAAAAAAAGGACAAATTAGAAAAGTTTAAATGGACAGCATGATCCCTGTTTCTAAAAGGAAACAATTCTTAAAGATTACCTGTGCACTAATATAGACAGAGGCGTCTAGCTGGGTTGAGTTGGGAGAGTGGATCAGCCCAGGCCAGGCAGGTGTGGAGGGGGGCGCACATATGCACACATGTAAGTTTTAAGTGACTATGATTATCTGATCTGCTTACACAATGGATGCCTCCTACAAGAGCTGGGGTAGCTGAGGCTCCAGAGATCCTCAACCACTTTTTGTTAAAAAATGATTTATTTTAATTGGAGGCGAATTACTTTACTATATTGTGGTGGTTTTTGCCATACATTGACATGAATCAGTCATGGGTGTACATGTCTCCCATTCCGAAACCCCTTCTTACCTCCCTCCCCATCCCATCCTTCTGGGCTGTCCCAGTGCACCAGCTTTGAGTGTCCTGTTTCATGCACTGATCTTGGACTGGTCATCTGTTTCCCATATGATAATATACATGTTTCAATGCTATTCTCTCAAGTCATCCCACCCCCGCCTTCTCCCACAGAGTCCAAAAGTCTGTTCTTTATATCTGTGTCTCTTTTGCTGTCTTACATATAGGGTCATCGCTACCACCATTCTAAATTTCATATATATGCATTAATATACTGTATTGGTGTTTTTCTTTCTGGCTTACTTCTCTCTGCTGTGATAAACACTGGGTTACACATGTCTCTTTCAATTCTGGTTTCCTCAGTGTATATGCTCACCAGTGGGATTGCTGGGTTGTATGGCAGTTCAAAAGCAAAGACATTACTTTGCCAACAAAGGTTCGTCTACTCAAGCCTATGGCTTTTCCTGTGGTCATGTATGGATGTGAGAGTTGGACTGTGAAGAAGGCTGAGCGCTGAAGAATTGATGCTTTTGAACTGTGGTGTTGGAGAAGACTCTTGAGAGTCCCTTGGACTGCAAGGAGATCCAACCAGTCCATTCTGAAGGAGATTGGCCCTGGGATTTCTTTGGAAGGAATGATGCTAAAGCTGAAACTCTAGTACTTTGGCCACCTCATGCAAAGAGTTGACTCACTGGAAAAGACTCTGATCTGGGAGGGATTGGGGGCAGGAGGAGAAGGGGACAACAGAGGATGAGACGGCTGGATGGCATCACTGACTTGATGGACGTGATCTCAGTGAACTCCGGGAGTTGGTGATGGACAGGGAGGCCTGGCGTGCTGCAATTCATGGGGTTGCAAAGATTCAGACACGACTGAGCGACTGATCTGATCTGATTTGATCTGATGGAAGTTCTAGTTCCAGGTTTTAAGGAATCTCCATACCATTCTCCATACTAGCTGTACTAGTTTGCATTCCCACCAACATTGTAAGAGGGTTCCCTTTTCTCCGCACCCTCTCCAGCATTCATACTTTGTAGACTTTTTGATAGCAGCCATTCTGACCAGCATGAGATGGTACCTCACTGTGGTTTTGATTTGCATTTATGTGATAATGAGTAATGATGAAAATCTTTTCATGTGTTTCTTAGCCATCTGTATGTCTTCTTTGGAGAAATGTGTGCTTAGTTCTTTGGCCCAGTTTTTGATTGGCTCATTTAATTTTCTGGTATTGAGCTGCATAAGCTGCTTGTATATTTTGGAGATTAATTCTTTGTCAGTTCCTTCATTTGCTATTATTGTCTCCCATTCTGAAGGCTGGCTTTTCACCTTGCTTATAGTTTCCTTCATTGTGAAAAATTTTTAAGTTTAATTGGGTCCCATTTGTTTATTTTGGCTCTTATTTCCATTACTCTGGGAGGTGAGTCATAGAGGATCTTGCTGTGATTTATGTAGATGACATGCTTTATGTAGATGATATGATCCTCTACATAGAAAACCCTAAAAGCACCACCAGAAAATTACTAGATGTAATCAATGAATATAGTAAAGTTGCAGGATACAAAATTAACACACAGAAATCCCCTGCATTCCTATACACTAACAATGAGAAAACAGAAAGAGAAATTAAGGAAACAATCCTATTCACCATTGCAACAAAAAGAATAAAATACTTAAGAGTAAATCTACCTAAAGAAACAGAAGACCTATATATAGAAAACTATAAAACACTGATGAAAGAAATAAAAAATGACACAAATAGATGGAAAAATATACCGTGTTAATGGATCAGAAGAATCAATATAGTGCAAATGCATATACTACCCAAAGCAATCTACAGATTCAAATCAATCCCTATCAAGCTACCAACGGTATTTTTCACATAGCTAGAACAAATAATTTGACAATTTGTATGGAAATACAAAAAACCTCGAATAGCCAAAGCAATCTTGAGAAAGAATGAAACTGGAGGAATCAACCTGCCTAACTTCAGACTATACTACAAAGCTACAGTCATCAAGACGGTATGGTACTGGCACAAAGACAGAAATATCGATCAGTGGAACAAAATAGAAAGCTCAGAGACAAATCCATGCACCTATGGGCACCTTAACTTTGACAAAGGAGGAAAAATATACAATGGAGAAAAGAAAATCTCTCTAACAAGCGGTGCTGGGAAAACTTGTCAACTACCTGTAAAAGAATGAAACTAGAACACTTTCTAACAGCATACACAAAAATAAACTCAAAATGGATTAAAGATCAAAATGTAAGACCAGGAACTACAAAACTCCTAGAAGAAAACATAGGCAAAACACTCTCAACCACTTTTTAAATCCATCACACTCTTTTCCTAGGCATTTGAGCACCTCCTCTAACAAAAACTAATTCTAAAACTGGAGGAAAATGAATATATTTTATTTACTATCCTTAACATTGCCCCATCACTTCATGGGAAATAGATGGAAAACAGTGGAAACAGTGTCAGACTTTATTTTTTTGGGTTCCAAAATCACTGCAGATGGTGACTGCAGCCATGAAATTAAAAGACTCTTACTCCTTGGAAGGAAAGTTATGACCAACATAGATAGCATATTGAAAAGCAGAGACGTTACTTTGCCAACAAAAGTCCGTCTAGTCAAAGCTATGGTTTTTCCAGTGGTCATGTATGGATGTGAGAGTTGAACTGTGAAGAAAGCTGAGTGCTGAAGAATTGATGCTTTTGAACCATGGTGTTGGAGAAGACTCTTGAGAGTCCCTTGGACTGCTAGGAGATCCAACCAGTCCATTCTGAAGGAGATAAGCCCTGACATTTCTTTGGAAGGAATGACGCTAAAGCTGAAACTCCAGTACTTTGGCCACTTCATGTGAAGAGTTGACTCATTGGAAAAGACTCTGATGCTGGGAGGGATTGGGGGCAGGAGGAGAAGGGGATGACAGAGGATGAGATGGCTGGATGGCACCACTGACTCAATGGACATGAGTCTGGGTGAACTCCGGGAGTTGGTGATGGACAGGGAGGCCTGGCGTGCTGCGATTCATGGGGTCACAAGGAGTCGGACAAGACTGAACGACTGAACTGAACTGAACATCGCCAACTTTTAATGTTTCACATATTCAGGAAGAAAATGGTATATGCTACAGAGCAAGGGTAAAGAATCCTCCTGTAATTCAGGAGACCCCAGTTTGATTCCTGGAGAAGGGCATGGCAACCCACTCCAGTATTCTTGCCTGGAGAATCCCATGGACAGAGGAGCTTGGTGGGCTACAGTCCATGGGGTCACAAACAGTCAGGCATGACTAAGCAGCTAAGCACATCATGCACTTTCTCTGTTTCAGGCACTGTGCCCTGCCTTTCCAAGGATTCTGTCCTAGAATCTTCACTACAGCCTAGGAAGCAGATGGAATCATCACATCTCCTCCCTCAGGAGCCATCCCAAAAACCAAGAGTGAACCTACTTGAAACTTTGCTAAACTGCAAGTCAGTATTACTAAGACATGATTCCACTGCTATAGCTTTGCTATGGAAAACCCACTGGCCTTCTGGAGTGTGACTACAAGAAACAGCCTATCCTAATATTTGCTGTTTGACCCCTTTGTGGGCAGTACTGAGACTCACTGTGACCAAATCTTTCCTGGGGCACTTGGGGTTTCCTTTGGGAAGGGAGCACCCAAATCAGGGATGCTACCTAAATTATCCTGGATGGCCACATCTAGCAATGCCTTATCTTATATGGTCTATATGAGAGGATGTGTTGGCTGTTTTTTAAGTCTTTTCTATTATTAAACGGACGATATTTACTTGATTTTAATAATGCAATGCATACACAAAGAAGATATTATCTACTTAGAAATCCCAAGAGTGGACTTCCCTGGTGATCCAGTGGTTAAGATTCTGCACTTACCTTGCAGTGGGGATGGGTTCAACCCCTAGTTGGGGAACTAAGATCCCACATGCTGAAATCCCAAGATAACACATTAAAAACTATGGAAACTACTAAGACAGTCAAATCATATTGGTAGAAACAAACTATATATTATATATTATTAATATGTAATAACACATATAATTTAAACATATATGTCTTTACATATAATTAAATTACACATTAAATTACATAAAATTAGATTTAATTAATATTAAATTATGCAACTGATTAAAGTAATCAAGTAATTAATATTACTCAGCTATTAAACATTTAAATTTAATTAATTTAAATTAATTAAATTACATATATGTCTTTATATATATATATACATATATATATAATTAAATTACATATAATTATATACATAAAGTCATCCCTGAAAGGAAAAAATCAAATGCACAGGAATAATCATATCAAAAATTGTTTAAATATATAAGAAGAAACCACAAACATTTCCTAAGTCATAAGAAAGGAGACTTGAAAGAACAGGTGTAACTTCATATTACTGCTGCTTAGCTCAGAGAGAGAATGTGACCACTGGTTGACTTGAGAGCTGGACCAAGGCAATAGGAGGCTCCTCTGCTCTCCCACACCTATACTAGGAAAGTATGTTCTGCCAAATAGACTCCATGGGAGGTGCTCCAAGGGTGCTTTACAAGACTATCTCCTTTAGTCTACACAACACTGTAGGACAGGTACTATTTTATTACCTACTTCTTACAGATATGGTAGTTGAGGCTAAAAAGCAAGGGGCCCTCATCCTAAGTGGCAGAACCAGGTTCTCAGTCCAGTTCTCACTCACTGCAAACCATGCACACTTTACATTTAGTAAACTGACAATTGCCACTTTCTTATCTCCCTATCCCATCACTAATGTAACGGAATCTAATCACCTTTTCCTTTCCTGGTCCTCAAGTCCCTTGATATCTCTGCAGTATCTGACATTTTTCCTTTTGTATAATTGTCCCTTAGATACTGTGACAAAAAGTTCACTGGGAATGTCACTTCTTTGGTAAATTTACTGTCTCAAGCCAGATCTGTGTCTGCAGCCCTAGGTTCTCTGCACTCCTTTCTCCATACTTGTCTGAGACAACATGTCTGCACTCAGCCTCAGCTCAACCTCAGGCTTTGGGTACTGTGTATGCACAAGTCATTAAATTCAACACACATGCAAAACTATGAAATGTCTCCTTTTCTGGTGCTTACCATATATCTTACTAGAATGTGCACCTTCCCCATCACTGAAATTCAAACTTGCACTCATTTTGGATCTCCCCCAGGTTAAATCTGTTATCCAAGTCCTACCTACCCAGTAACTCTTATATTCACACTCACCTCTTTTTCTACCCACCTCTGCCTCTTTCAACACAAACAAAAACAAGAGTGTCCTAATAGTTCTCTGTATCTTCAGCCTCTTTCCAGTCCTGTCCACACACTGCTGCCAATTGAGTCTTTCTTATTAAATGCATTCATTAATGTCATGTAGGCCTCATTTTCTCAGAGGAGGAGTGAGAATTAGTAATATTTTTTTTAAAGAAAATTGAAGAACATACTAACCAATCTCCCCATGTGGTTCATATATTTTGTTTGAAGAGTAAGACTCTAAGTTTAGGAGATAACATGCTGCTGCTGCTAAGTCGCTTCAGTCATGTCTGACTCTGCGACCCCATAGACGGCAGCCCATGAGGCTTCCCCATCCCTGGGATTCTCCAGGCAAGAACACTGGAGTGGGTTGCCATTTCCTTCTCCAGGAGATAACATACTTATATAAAATGACAGGGATGATGGCCAACATTTATTAAGTACATATTCTGAACCAGATACTCTATTATCACTTTAATTATCACAATAATCTTTAAAGGTGGGCACAATGATTATCCCTATTTTGTAGATGAAGAAATGGAGGTTCAGAGGTCAGACAAATCATGTTTAAATCTAGATCATTTTGTTTGATTCCAGAGCTTTACTTTAATGCTTACCCACATGCTACATTGATTTCCCACTAAAGTGCTGTGGTTAAGAAGCATGGAGGTCACAGAGCTTGGTGACTGTACATTCAACTGGGAGGTCAAAAAGGGGTCAAGATACTGTGAGGTTAATGGGGAACTGCCCTGGTTTAGAACAGCCACTATGAGCTGAAAGCAGATGAACTCACAAGTGAGTCACAAGGGATGGAAACAAAACACTTTTCAAATGACATTGACCTGAGCAAACCTTCTGCTCACTTTCTTTCCAAAGGCACCTTTCTGAAGTGTACCAGGGAGACAAGAAATGGATTGGAAGATTCTCAAGCCAAAGCCCACCAGGATTCACTCTAGCAAATAGCCTTCCCTTCAGATCAGATCAGCCTTCACTTTCACATGGGCTTTCCATATGCTTGAACTCTGTAGGTTGGAAACACATTCTACACCAGCATCTGCTCTTGTCGAGTATTGTTCTATTTAATTCAAATGGAACTGAATGTGAAGTCCAGGACATAGAGGATAAATGAGAGAGGCTTCAGGGAATGTGTTAATCATTATGTTTAAGGAAAAAACTGCAACGTGGTTATGGAATTTAAGTATCAACAACACAGAGAGGAATCTCAGGACTTCATGTAAGTGATGAAGAAATCATGACTGTGAAAAGACAGGGTCTGTTTATTTCACTACAATGCACACTGAGTACCAACTAAATGCTAGGTATTTGGGACTCAGGCTTTTCCACAGCTATTGTCTCACATAATCCACCTCCACACTCCATATAAGGCTATACTTTTTAGATGAGGCAGCACAAAGATGATCAAATGGCTCAGCATGACCCACCAAGGGAGCCAGGAAGCTGGGATTCAAACTCATTGGGTATGTGGCCAAAATCTGAAATTTTTCCTTGTACATCAGCTGTTTAGGTGACATGTTCATCTGTTTTGTGAAAAGAAACTGATTCTGACTTTATGAATATTACCCCTTGCCTCTCCTTTTATGTATTTTGTCTATCATGGCAGGTTGTTTTTATGTAGAGAACTGACTTTACATTCAGATATAAGCACCAGGCTTTCAAAAGAGAGTCAAATCCCAATGGACTGTAAGCAATCTTTAAGCACTCTTTGAAGAGACTTTCCGAAGTTAAATAAAGTATGAGACATGGCAACAAACTGTGAACAGAATATAATAATGATGTAAATTTTAAATTTTTAAAATGGCATTTGTTTCACAAAATGAAAACCAGTTTTGAAGATCACTCTCTTTAAAATCACATAAAAGGAGTTGATAAGGACAATATTCAAAATTATTTCAATGGGCTGAAATGACAGAACAGTAAATTTAGCAAGGTGAAAGTTCAGTTCAGTTCAGTTCAGTCGCTCAGTCATGTCCGACTCTTTGCTACCCCATGAATCACAGCATGCCAGGACACCCTGTTCATCACCAACTCCAGGAGTTCACTCAGACTCAGATCCATCGAGTCAGTGATTCCATCCAGCCATCTCATCCTCTGTCGTCCCCTTCTCCTCCTGCCCCCAATCCCTCCCAGATAAGAGTCTTTTCCAATGAGTCAACTCTTCACATGAGGTGGCCAAAGTACCGGAGATTCAGCTTTAGCATCATTCCTTCCAAAGAAATCCCAGGGCTGATCTCCTTCAGAATGGACTGGTTGGATCCCCTTGCAGTCCAAGGGACTCTCAAGAGTCTTCTCCAACACCACAGTTCAAAGGCATCAATTCTTCGGTGCTCAGCCTTCTTCACAGTCTAACTTTCACATCCATACATGACCACAGGAAAAACCATAGACTTGACTAGATGGACCTTTGTTGGCAAAGTACTGTCTCTGCTTTTCAATATGCTATCTAGGTTGGTCATAATGTGAACTCAGTATCTGGACCAAAATGAAATAAAACAAGCAGAAGCATTGCCTAGGTACCAAATTAAAGTGCTCTGACTAACCAATAACTTTTAAAAAAGGGATTTATCATTTTTTGCAAGCTCACAATGACTCTACAGTGTGACCAAGTTGCTGAGTAGCGATTATCATTTTATGTTATATCAGA
The DNA here is from genome assembly GCF_055505025.1 of Bos grunniens. Taxonomy (NCBI): domain Eukaryota; kingdom Metazoa; phylum Chordata; class Mammalia; order Artiodactyla; family Bovidae; genus Bos; species Bos grunniens. Next base: position 115,318,807 of record NC_141194.1, on the reverse strand, counting down.
GGAGCATACTATATAGAACAAGGGAGATGACTTCTCTGTTTTGAGGACCAGGCTTTACCTAATGTTCTGATTTAGTGTTTAATTTCACATTTTAAGATAATGTTCACATGCTAGATTACATGTAGAGGTGAATGGTCAGGATGGTAAAGAGTCAAGAAGCTTTGGCAATGGAAGAACTGAGGTTGTTTTGGAAGAAAAACTAATTAGCATGGGTGACATTAACGTTTTCAATTATTTAAAGGACTACCATGCAGAAGGGCTTCCCAGGTGCCTCGGTATAAAAAATCTGCCTGCCAATGCAGGAGACATGGGTTTGGAAAATACCCTGGAGGAGGAAATGGCAACCCACTTCAGTATTCTTGCCTGGGAAATCCCATGGACAGAGGAGCCTGGTGGACTATAGTCCATGGGATCGCAAAGAGTCAGACATGACTTAGCAACTAAACAACTATACAGTCCATGGGATTCTCCAGGCCAAAATACTGGAGTGAGCAGCCTTTCCTTTCTCCAGGGGATTGTCCCAACCCAGGGCTCAAACCCAGGTCTCCCGCATTGCAGGCGGATTCTTTATCAGCTGAGCCACAAGGGAAGCACAAAACAACAACTATGCAGAAAAGAACTATGTGGTTCAAGAGAGACAAGCTAAAACACTAGCTCACTTGAAAATTTTCAGAAAGTTTTCTGAACATGATAGTCAAATAAATTCTATAGCAGTTAGAATAGGCCAAGAATATCCTCGTTTGATAATGATTTCAAAATCTCTAGAGATCAGATAGATACTTATCAAAAATGAGATTGTTACTTTAGAGAGAGTATAAAGCTTGGAAAATTTCAAGGGGAATTTCTGATTCTGAGTTTCCAATTCTGAGTTTCTATTCCTAACAGACCTTCCCAGTTAAGTGCCTGAGTATTGTCTTCTATGATGTATGGGAACATTCTCTCATAATGTAAAATCTGCACAAAAACCAAAATTTTGTGATCCCGTGGACTGTAGCCCACCTACTGTACCTCCTCTCTCCATGGGATTTTCCAGGCAAGAATACTCCAGTGGGTTGCCATTCCCTTCTCCAGGGGATCTTCCTGACCCAGGGACTGACCTCAGTCTCCTGTACTGCAGGCAGATTCTTTACCACCTGAGCCACCAGGGAACCACAAAAAAGAGCAGACAACATAAATATAGGTCTGAACTCATTTTAGCTGTTATGTCTTTAAGAGTGTATAGCTTCTTGAACTACAGATGGGTAAGATAACCAGAGAATAACAAAGAGTTGCACTTCCTATACTAAGAGCATGAAGCAGTGCATTAGGTTTGTCTTTTTCTAGGTAGAAAAGAGACTTATGAATGCACAAAGATAATGAGAAATGTGGACAATTCTACATGCCTAACATAAGTGGTTATGGCTATGAAGTTAAACCAATGAGTAAAGATTAGAGCCAAGAATTTGGAAGGCTAGCAGATGAAGGCAAAAAGTATTTCTCAGAAGCCAAATCTGACTGTGGAAGAAAAGGGAATAGAGAAATGGATAAACAAATCTGCAACATCTCTGAAATACCATGAACTAGAGTTGATGAATGGTCTAGGTGCCGAAGTCCAAATTTGGAAGGGCTTGTTGGCAGGGTTAGCACTATAACAGATGGTGTTGGCTTGAGAAAGCATGAGAGGAAGGAGAAACAGTGACTGTTTACTTCAGGATACAAGGAGTAGAGAAAAAGAATTAAAAGTATCTGAGAAGTACATGCTAAGGTACTTCAGTTGTATCTGACTCTTTGTGACCCTATGGACTGCAGTCCTCCAGGCTCCTCTGGATTCTTCAAGCAAGAATACTGAAGTGGGTTGCCATTTCCTTCTCCAGGGGATCTTCCCAACCAGGGGAGAAAACCTGTGTCTCTTATGTCTCCCATGTTAGCAGGAGGGTAGTACTAGTGCCACCTGGGAAGCCCAAATCTGAGAAGAACTAGTGGTAAATAATTACTTCATGGAAGTTTATCATGCTTAGGAAAGTTGTTGAGAACCAAGAAATACAGTATAACCCGCTGCACAGTGGTATCCATAGCCACCAGTAACACAAACGAATTCTGGGAATGTAGTCTAGTTTTACTTGGGTGGCTTTAGAAGCCTTTCTAAATATGTCAGAAAAACCTGTGAAAGCAAAGTTTCCTGGCCTAATAATTGAGAGACGTGTTTTGTGGAATGATGAAAATAGCCCACTGTGGTTGCTTTATTCAGTGCGAAGTAAAAAGGAGGAAGAGGCTGAAGCTGGGGGGAAGAAATGTACATGAATGTACTGAGTGCCCCACTGTGTGTCAGGCATTGTGCTAGGCATTTTCACAGATAACAACTCATTTAATCTTCACATTAACAATAGAACAAAAGCATTATCATCTACATTTTACACAAACAGAAAACAGCTCACAGAGGTAAAGAGACTTGCCTAATATTAAGAGATCAAAAGCCAAGTCTCAAACCCAGGTGTTTATGTGAAGAAGCTCACAGAATGGCTGAAAGTGGAAACAAAAATGTGAATGGAAAAAATTTCTTAGTGGAAAATGCAGTGCAGTAGAGAGTCCTGGACACAAAAATCCATGGTCAAATAAAGTGACTTAAAAACCACATAAAGGAGATGAGATGAAAAGAAATTGGAAGTGCATCCCAGGCCACTTCCTGACACCTGAGCCATCATCATGAACTGGTCATAAATGGAGAATATTAAAGACAAACTGTTCTGGGAATAACAACAATCAGCAGCTGTATTACTCAGCAACTCACTTTACTTTTCCCCTCCCAGTTCTTAATAGCAACAATAAATCCAGCACGAGGCACTGGCAAGCAAAGGGGGAAATAACCCAAAGTGGGAGCTGGATAAATTCCCAAGGTAGAAAACATATATAAACACAGTAATAGTTTCAAGGAGTCAGGTCAGAAAAAGTCAAAGTAAGAAGTAAAACACAGCTTGTAAAGACATAAAGGAACAGAGAATAAACAGTCATTGAGGCAAAAACTTGTTTCCTTGGAGTGGCTGGCTGCAGAGGCAAGTCAGAATGCACATATCTGTCTAGAAGCCAGAGCTTTGCAAGGGGGTCTGGGTGTTTTAGGAAGATACTTGCCCTAATATTCTGACAAATACAGTGATTAAATAATACAGACTGCCGATTACTTCTGCAAAGGAAACAGTAGTAATGCATGAAGGAGTACAACCTGGCATCTGGCAAAGAGAGATCGGACATGGTGTCACTGACCCAGGAACTTGGATATTTTCCAACTAACCTTATTTTCAGATAACAAAACTAAGACTCACAAAGGTTCAGTTATGCCATGCTCCCCTTTAAAGGATTGTTCTGGGTGGCAGAAATCTGCGTGTAATAGGAAGGAGGGCAGCTGCTGTCAAGACCATGGGTGAACACTGAAATTTGAAACACCCGAATCCAAATTCTCCCAGAGCAAGCCCCTAATACCATCAGCCTGAATAGAGAAGCATTCTTTCTGAAGATTGCATGAAAATGACAAAAAACAAAATAGGCTTGATGCTTCAATTCTTTGAATTTATCTAAGTGGGAAAAGAATAAGAAAATTCAAGAATAGCACAAGAGGTTTTTCTAATATAAATTTATCTATTTTAATTGGAGGTTGATTACTTTACAATATTCATGTTGATGTATGGCAAAACCAACACAATATTGTAAAGTAAAAATAGCACAAAAGGTTTTAAATGCAGCTTATCTAGTGCTCAGAGTAAAAGTAGAGATAAACAAGTCGTTTTGAATGTGTGTTAATACCATCTTGATTGTACTGCAGATCATTATATTTTATGATGTATTTGAAGGCTCTGTTTTTCTTAACTTGTTCCATTTTGATCTTCTGAGATCTGAACGAAAGTAGTGGGACACTGGTAAATAAAAGCAAAGAAAGATAACTTGAGACTGCAAAATAAAATGCATACAACTCTGATTTCTTACTGCTGGGGGTAAAAAAAAAAATGTTCTGATAAGAAACCATCATGCCAGCTTGGTCAGGCTAAGCTGAACTCTGAATTACTCCAAGCAGAGGGGAAAGGGTTAGTTCAGAAGGAATGAGCTTGTGTTAAACTACATGCCACCTGCTTCTTCTGACAAAGACTGCATGTTATAAAACAAGTATAAAAACTCCTGTGGATTGTCAGGTATTCTGCAAAACATTATACTGAAATTCTAATTTCTTGTTATCAATTTTGTTGTTTACATTAAAGTGAATGTTGCTATGTGACCTGGCATTCTGGATGCTTCTACCTTGTGACAGACTGACCACAAAGACTAGGGCAGCCCAGCAGGCAGGATCCTCTGAATTCAAAGTAATGACCAGTGATTTCTGAATTAAACTACAAATGGGTCAGAAACATGCTGTGTCTGACCTAACAATTACTGAAGGCCAAAATCTTTCAAATGGAAGAACTGCCAAAGCAATGAAATTTCAGACCTTCTGTATTGGAGCCAAGGGTCATTTCCTGACAAAAAAGCTACAGCATCCAAACTGGTAAATGATGCATGGGGATATTTGTTACTGGTCTTCAGAATTATACCAGGCAATATAAAACTCCTTATTGCAAAATTCAGACTTAAATTGAAGAAAGTAGGGAAAACCACTAGACTATTCAGGTATGACCTAAATCAAACCCCTTATAGTTACACAGTGGAAGTTACAAATAGATTCAAGGGATTAGATCTGATAGACAGAGTGCCTGAAGAACTATGGATGGAGGTTCGTGGCACTGTATAGGAGGCAGTGATTAAGACCATCCACAAGAAAAATAAATGCAAAAAGCCAAGATGGTTGTCTGAGGAGGTCTTACAAATAGCTGAGAAAAGAAGAGAAGCGAAAAGCAAAGGAGAAAAGGAAAGATATAAGCATCTGAATGCAGAGTTCCAAAGAAGAGCAAGGACAGATAAGAAAGCCTTCCTCAGTGATCAGTGCAAAGAAATAGAGGGAAACAATAGAATGGGAAGGACCAGAGATCTCTTCAAGAAAATTAGAGATACCAAGGGAACATTTTATGCAAAGATGGGCACAATAAAGGACAGGAATGGCTTGAACTTAACAGAAGCAGAAGATATTAAGAAGTGGCAAGAATACACAGAAGGACTATACAAAAAAGATATTCATGACCCAGATAACCATGATGGTGTGATGACTCACCTAGAGCCAGACATCCTGGAATGCAAAGTCAAGTGGGCCTTAGGAAGCATCACTATGAACAAAGCTAGTGGAGGTGATGGAATTACAGTTGAGCTATTTCAAATTCTAAAACATAATGTTATTAAAGTGCTGCACTCAATATGCCAGCAAATTTGGAAAACTCACCAGTGGCCACAGGACTGGAATAGGTCAATTTTCATTGCAATCCCAAAGAAAGGCAATGCCAAAGAATATTCAAACTATCTCACAATTGCACTCATCTCACATGCTAGCAAAGTAATGCTCAAAATTCTCCAAGCCAGGCTTCAACAGTAAATGAACCAAGAACTTTCAGACATTCACGCTGGATTTAGAAAAGGTAGCTGAACCAGAGATCAACTTGCGAACATTCATAGTAAAAGCAAGAGAGTTCCAGAGAAATATCTACTTCTGCTTTACTGACTACGCCAAAGCCTTTGACTGTGTGGATCACAAGAAACTGTGGAAAATTTTTCAAAAGATGGGAATACCAGAGCACCTTTCCTGCCTCCTGAGAAATCTGTATGCAGGTCAAGAAACAATAGTTCGGACTGAACATTGAACAATGTATTGGTTCCAGATTAGGAAAGGAGTATGTCAAGGCTGTATATTGTCACCCTGCTTATTTAACTTATATGCAGAGTACATCATGGGAAATTCCAGGCTGGATGAAGCACAAGCTGGAATCAAGATTGCTGGGAGAAATACCAGTAATCTCAGATATGCAGATGACACCACCCGTATGGCAGGAAACAAACAGGAACTAAGGAGCCTCTTGATGAAGGTGAAAGAGGAGAGTGAAAAAGCTGGCTTAAAACTCCACATTCAAAAAACTAAGATCATGGCATCCAGTCCCATCACTTCATGTCAAATAGATGGGGAAAAAATGGAAACAGTGACAGACTTTATTGTCTTGGGCTCCAAAAATCACTGCAGAGGATGACTGCAGCCATGAAATTAAAAGACGCTTGCTCCTTGGAAGAAAAGCTATGATCAACCCAGACAGCATATTAAAAAGCAGAGACATTACTTTGCTGACAAAGGTCTGTGTAGTCAAAGCTATGGTTTTTCCAGTAGTCATGTACGGATATGAGAGTTGGACCATAAAGAAGGCTGAGCAGCAAAGAAGGGATGCTTTTGAACTGTGGTGTTGTAGAAGACTCTTAAGAGTCCCTTGGACTGCAAAGAGATCAAACCAGTCAATTCTAAAGGAAATCGGTCCTGAGCAGTCATTGGAAGGACTGATGCTGAAGCTGAAGCTCCAATACTTTGATGCAAAGAAGTGACCCATTGGAAAAACCCTGATGCTGGGAAATATTGAAGGCAGGAGGAGAAGGGGTCACCAGAGAATGAGATGGTTGGATGGCATCACCGACTCGATGAACATGAGTTTGAGTAAGCTCTGGGAGTTGGTGATGAACAGGGAGGCCTGGCGTCCTCGGGGTTGCAAAGAGTTGGACATGACTGAGTGTCTGAACTGAACTGAAATGCTAATAATTTATAACATCTATTTAATTCTTAATATCTACCAAGCACTGTGTTAATTAAGTACTTAAGTATATTCTCATATGCTTCACATGCATCCTCTGTTGTTAAGTATTAGTATTATTCAAATCTTACAAATGTGAAAACTGAGGGCTCAGAGAAGTGAAATCACTAGTCCATGGTCTCCCAGCTATTAATAGTAAGTAGAGGAACAGGGCTATCAACCTAGGATATCAACAAATCCTTATACTCTCCAGGTTAATGTATTGGTTGCTGTAAGGGAGAAGTTCTGATGGAGAAAGAGAATCATGCTCATGGGATCAAAGTCCTTATGAGGAGATGGAACAAGAGTCCATGTTTAAAAAGACCGCCTATAATAGCTGGGTTAATGTGGCCAGTAAATAACATAACATTCAATCAAAAATGAATGAAGCAGTAAAAAATTTATTTTCTCACCTCTGAGTCCTCAGGCCAGCATTGTTCATTAAGCAGCACTACCTCACAGAGTGACACTGTCCTCTGTACCAGGTCGTATTCACCTGTTGGTTTATCCCCTTACAGCTGCAGATGGCTAAACAGTTCAAGGCATCACATCTTCCTATTACTCTATCCACAGACAAAAACTGAACTTTCTCAAGTGTCTCCTTTTTACCAAGAAGAAAAAACTTTCATGGGACCCCTGCAGCCCACATCTTCTACCTCATTGACCTATTGGTTGCATGCTTTGCCCTAAACAGATTCCTGCTGAAGGAGAATGGGATTCTTCCCTTCATAAGGAAAAAGGCCCATCCTGTCACCCCAGAGCCAGAAACAGGATAAGGTATGTGAGGTGTCTAGGGTACAAAATTTAAGGAGGCAGTCACTCTAAGGGTCATGCACCTGCAACACCCTTTGAGTTCCTTCTTAAACTGTGTGTACCTTTTATGATCTTAAAAGAAGGGCTTCCTTGGGTTTTTGTGTCCTGCTGCTACTGCTGCTGCTAAGTCGCTTCAGTCGTATCTGACTCTGTGCGATCCCAGAGATGGCAGCTCACCAGGCTCCGCTGTCCCTGGGATTCTCCAGGCAAGAACACTGGAGTGGGTTGCCATTTCCTTCTCCAATGCATGAAAGTGAAAAGTGAAAGTGAAGTCGCTCAGTCATGTCCGACTCTTAGCAACCTCATGGACTGCAGCCTACCAGGCTCCTCCATCCATGGGATTTTCCAGGCAAGAGTACTGGAGTGGGGTGCCATTGCCCACTTCCTCTGATGTCCACCCTGCTCAATATACTGCCTTCTCCCAATATTTAAACAAAGTCATTTTAGAATAAAAGAACAGGAAGATGCTGTTGAGATGATAATCAATGTTTCAATATCAGCTACACTTGACTTTTGTCATGCCTTAGCCATTAAGCATGAATATAAAGCCCTAGTTTAACTTCTGACTTTGGGCAATTAATATCTCTGGGGCTTTTTACTGTAAGATCTTCAAGTTTCCTCCCAGCTTTGAAGTTCAGGGAATCTTGTTAGATACTTTTAAATCAAATAACACTTATGGCTTCATCTGCTGTTAAAGAAGCCAAACAATAAGGAGACTGACATGATTTGATTCCAGAGGAGGAAAAGTCATATATCTGGCTCCAATTCTTCCCTATCAGCCTCCCTCTCCATTACCACCTCTTCCAACTCACCCACCACCAACTCACACATTCACAATAAATTGTATAGCTGTTAGTGGTATATTTGCCACATGAAAATCTGTGTCTCCCACTTCCAGAACTGAAATGCTCATTTCCTCAGCTGGTGTTGGTGACTGATTTTTCTCAGCTGAATCAATTTCCAGAAACTTCCCATAGCTGGAGAGAAACACTGCTCCCCAAAATCACATCTCTTTTCCTTGGCGGCTTGTGTCCAATGACTGACTGGTCATGGTGTGGGGGTGGGGGGTGGGACGGTGGGGCAGTTCCATGGAAGGAAGGTGTGGAAGGTGGTTGTGGGGAAGTTGTGGGAGAAGTAATAATGGTCCAAGCCCTTTGGTCCAATTTGGGACAACCTTGCAAAGATATTTCAGTTCCAGAATTCTCTGAAGTATTGGGTTGAGGCTTTTGTTTAGAGGCCTTGATTGCACCCAATATAGCTTCTTAATCTTCTTTCCTTTACACCTCCTGAGGTGATGATCCTGAGAGCACACACCAATAAACTTCTGGCATGCAATTCCCTACCTCAGAGTTTGTTTTCCAGGGAACCCAAGTCATGACAGCAACTACACACCTTCTTCTGGAATCTGGGAGCATTTCTTTCTTTCTTTTTTTCTGCTTCCTTTATTTTACTTTTGGTCACACATGCTTATATAGCTATCATCTTTAAGTAAAATGGTATGTGTGTGTAAAATCACTTCAGTCGTATTTGACTCTGTGACCCTATGGACTATAGCCCACCCACGGGGCTCCTCTGTCTATGAGATTCTCCAGGCAAGAATACTGTAGTGGGTTGCCATGCCCTTCTCCAGGGGATCTTCCCAACCCAGGGAATCGAACCTGCATCTGTTATGTCTCCTGCATTGGCAAGCAAGTTCTTTACCACCACTGCCACCTGGGAAGCCCTTAAGTAAAATAACACATAGTAAATACACATAGTTGAACGCATTTCTCTGTGCTAAGGAAATAATGCTGGTGGTTTATTCACTAAGTCATGTCCAACTCTTTGCGACCTCATGGATGGTAGCCCACCAGGCTCCTCTGTTCAAAGGATTCTTCAGGCAAGAATACTGAAGTGGGTTGCCATTTCCTTTTCCAGGGGATCTTACCAACCCAGGGATCAAACCTGGGTTTCCTACTTTGCAGGTGGATTCTTTACTGACTGAGCCACTAGGGAAATCCCAAGGAAATAATAATAATGTTCCCTAAATTATTTTAGTAGGATTAACTAGCTCCAAACAGTAATGCCTGGAATCAGACACAAGACGCAGATCTGGAGTGGTTTTTGTCTTTGGCTATACAGTGAATTACTCATTTGCAACTGAGTGCCCTAAATTGGAGTCCTGGTCCTGAGAACTTGTATTCTACTATATGTAAGAATGGTCTCCTTATTGGGCTCTTTATAGATACTGGGAAAAACTCCTTTCTATTGAAAACATTTATTTTTCATAATGCATTTGCTCTGTAAGTTTCTGTTCTCAAAGTTAAGTAGCATTTCATACGTCTCTTTGACCTGAGTGTTTGTTAATATATATTTTCTATTAATTTCAAAATCATATACTTCACTGGGCTTGAAATTTGTCCTTAGGGAGATTCTAACAGCAAGTGAGCAAGCCTCTGCCCCAAGGGTCCTATGTTTGCATTTCTAATCAGAGGAGCTCATGCTAACTGCTGAATACCTTACACTGGAATAAAGCAAGAATGATATTTCCATTGCCTTTATACTGTTTGACTAAAGTGACAAGACTACAGTAGAGTCATTAAATGTTCAGTTGTTATTCTGGTCAATCATAAACAATCTATTTGGTTTGTTGTGATGATAGAAAATAACATACTGTTCAAACAGTGTGATTCATCAACCAGTTTCTTGTCATTTTAGTTATGAAATGAGATCAAGACCTCACTATTTTACTCTACTTAAAACAACTGATTGAGAAATCTATTTTCTATAGATATATGTTTTTAACATCATGCCTATGGGTTGGATCTAGATAACTTTCACCAAATAAGGGCATTACAATTCTTCTCACTTTGGCCTTTTCAAGCACTTTTGTGCTCACAGCTGCCAGGTGTTCTTTTTAAAGCCTAACTTCACCTAATTAAGAAATTGGTATCAAAAGTAGGATGAAACTGTAAAAATAACGGAAGTATATTGAGGTTATATAGTTGGTGTTTATAACAGAAACACATGAAAAACAAAATGTTAGTAGCATGTGTTAGGTTCTATTGATTCTGTTTGGCAAGATATTATATAAGAAAGATGACCTAAAAAAGAGTGGTTGGTTTCTGATAAGAAATCTAATGATCAAGGAAGGTTCAAAAAACTGGGGGCTTGTCGAGTTGGAAAAGCCATTTACTTGCATAAAGAAATGATAGGAGACACTATAAAACAGGCTTAAAGACTTAAATGCCCAGTAAAACTTGAGAAGTAAAACTTCTCAAAGTAACTTCAGATAGAGATCAAATTAAGGGGGTGTCATTTCCATGTGCTGTTCTAACTACTTTTAACCATAAGTTGAAAGAGGTCTGGGAGTAAAAGAAGCAAATAAACAAGGAATATTTGAAAGTTATGTCCAGAAAAATCTTTAATTATAGTTATTGACATAAAGAAATAACTAAACAAAAACAGATTTCTAAATTTGGAGGTAACTGTACTGTTAAAGGAGAAGGCAATGGCACCACATTCCAGTACTCTTGCCTGGAAAATCCCATGGACTGAGGAGCCTTGTGGGCTGCCCTCCATGGGGTCGCTAAGAGTCGGACACGACTGAGCGGCTTCACTTTCACTTTTCACTTCCATGCGTTGGAGAAGGAAATGGCAACTCACTCCAGCATTCTTGCCTGGAGAATCCCAGGGACGGGGGAGCCTGATGGGCTGCCGTCTATGGGGTCGCACAGAGTTGGACACAACTGAAGCGACTTAGCAGCAGTAGCAGCAGCAGTACTGTTAAAGAAACCATAAGCCTAGATGGAAGTACCTCAGATCATTTCAGACAAAGAAAGCCAGGTCCTTTAACCTTCCATGATTGGGTGGATGACTTCAAAGCTCTGCAGCCCCTAAGGACAGCTTTCTCCCCGAAACACACTTCAGATGTGGCCAAGGAGAATAATGAACAAGGAGTGGGTCCCCTAGAGGGTAGACCCATTAACCATCTCTGAGTGAAGAATCAGAGTCTAAATCAAGTAATGTTCCCAGTCCAAGTGTAAGGAACCTTCACAGAAAGGAATGTTCCCAGGGGGATTTCAAAATTACCACAGCCTAGTGACTTCTCTCAGAGAAGGCAATGGCACCCCACTCCAGTACTCTCGCCTGGAGAATCCCATGGATGGAGGAGCCTGGTGGGCTGCAGTCCATGGGGTCGCTAAGAGTCAGACACGACTGAGTGACTTCACTTTCACTTTTCACTTTCATGATTGGAGAAGGAAATGGCAACCCACTCCAGTGTTCTTACCTGGAGAATCCCAGGGACGGAGGAGCCTGGTGGGCTGCCGTCTATGGGGTCGCACAGAGTTGGACAGGACTGATGCAACTTAGCAGCATTAGCAGCAGCAACAGTGACTTCTCTCTGTCTCCTATTATTCCCCTTTCTAAATGGGAATTGTGTTAACTTTTGCTGTGGTTAAAATGTCTTCATATATTAGTAGTTTATAACAACAAGTATTCACTTCTCATTCACAGATTTGTGGGTCAGCTGTGGCTCAGTGGGGTTCAGCTCCAGGCTATGGGCTTCATTTTGGGCTGTGTAACATGTTTAACCCTGGGATGCAGGGTGAGGGTACAGCATTTACCAGGGTTGAGATCCCACTGCAGTTCAGGAACAGAGCACTAAAGTGAAAGCTAAGCCACACAAGCACATCTAAAGCCTCTAGTCCAACATGGCACAAGTTGGATTTGCACACACTCCAGTAACCAGAGCAAGGCATGTGGCTATAAACACAATCAGTTTATATGGACAGAGGAAAGACACCCTGTCCACAGTGTTAAGGATAGAAAAAGGGAAAACTGTGAATACCAATTATCATCTTGGGCTTCCCAGATGGCTCAGTGGTAAAGAATCCGCCTGCCAATTCAGGAGATGCTGGTTTGATCCCTAGGTCGAGAAGATCCCTGGAGAAGGGAACAGCAACCCACTCCAGTATTGTTTGGAGAAGGAAATGGCAACCCACTCCAGTATTCTTGCCTAGGGAATCCTGTGGACAGAGGAGCCTGGTGGGCTGCCATCTATGGGGTCGCAAAGAGTTGGACATGACTGAAGCGACTTAGCAGCAGCAGCATCCAGTATTTTTGCATGGGAAATCCCATGGACAAAAGAGCCTGCTGAGCTACAGTCCATGGGGTCGCAGAAGAGTCGGGCATGACTTAGAAACTAAACAACAACCACAACTATAGTCTACCACTAAAATGTTTCGCAATTATTTGTATACTGGATATGGGTGAATACAGGCAGGTAATCTATCTTTTAACCTGTAAGTTACTACATACAGATGAGATGAGGAATACTGTATGTCATTCTGAGAGTTTGGACTTTGAGCTAGGGACAGCAAACAGATAGAATTTAGGGCTGTATCTCTTAAGGAGTGGGGGAATGTCTTCTAAGAGTATAAAGGTAAATGAACCAGTTTGAAGACTAAAGGAAAAACTTGCAAACACAACGATAAGTGTCAGACTATGATTTACCCAACCATTCAGCCATTCCTGTTGAAGCTGCACACGTGAGAACTAAATATAATCAGAAATTGTTTCCTAACTGTAACCCTATGGCTCCCATCTGATCAAACTCTAATCTCCTGACAAGTCCTCAATGCAAAAATTAAATTCTAGGAGTGTCTTAAATATACTCTAGAAAAAATCCCAAGATATATGTCCTGCTTTCCTACATACTCTTACTACTCAGTTACTCATTAGTTTTCATTTGTTCACTGGCCATTTATACTTTAGAAAAAAAGAAAGTGAAGTGGCTCAGCGGAGTCCAACTCTTTGCAACCCCATGGACTGTAGCCTGCCAGGCTCCTCTGCCCATGGGATTTCCCAGGCCAGAATACTGGAGTGGATTGCCATTTCCTTCTCTCGTCTGAGCCACCTGGGAAACCCTCATAGCTCAGTTGGTAAAGAATCTGCCTGCAATGCAGGAGACCTGGGTTCGATCCCTGGGTTGGGAAGATCCCCTGGAGAAGGGAAAGGCTACCCACTCCAGTATTCTGGCCTGGATAATTCCATGGACTGTATACTTCATGGGGTTGCAAAGAGTAGGACATGACTGAGCAATTTTCACTTTCATTTATACTTTAATCTTCTCCCAATTACTTATGTATAGCTATCAGGATAGGCTTGGTTATGCTACACAAACATCTTCCAAATCCAAGTAGCCTACAAGAAGGTTGATTTCTCATTCCCACTCCATGTTCACCATAGATCAGACCCTCTTATTTCACTCCAGGACCCAAACTTATGGAGTTGCCACTATTTAGTAACCATAACAGTGATAGCTGCCATAGCCAATGGAATACAGAAGTTGATGAAGCGTGTACTGACTCATAATTCTTCTCTCTAGAAGGGATATATATTAATTTTGCTCACATTTCATTGGCCAAAGCAGGCCACGTGATCATGGAGAGTTCAAAAAGGCTGAGGAGTTTGATCCTCCAGAAAGAAGGGGAATTTCACATTAGGAAGCAGAAATAAAAACCTGATGCAGTCTAACCTTCTGGTAGACAAATACTGATCCTTTCCTCATCTCACTTTACCCTTTCTCTAAAGAAGATAACCTTAACCACTATTCAACCACTGCTTCAAGCTCAAAATCAAGAATCTCAAAGCACAGAGTATTTTCTATATCAGAGATTCATACCTCTAATATACAATAGTGAAATAGGCATAGAATGACTGCATTGAACTCTCCCATTGAGAAGGAGGAAGAATGGGAGACACTGAGTAGCCACTGACCCACAGCAATAATGAAATCTCAGCATACAGATGCTTAGAGGGGCCCCTGCCCTTGGCTTACAAAAGTATCCTCGGAATAGGCTCTGGTTGCTCTTCCTTCAAGCAGTTTTGCTCTCTATTGTTTGCCTGTGGCTCCTGACTCCACCATCCAGGAGGTTCTTTTTCATCTATCCTTCTAGGCCATATATGAAGTTGACATCAGGATATTGCCTTCCTTGGAAATTCAGCAGCTTTTCTGAACTGCTTCTCCTCCCAAAGAGGCTGAAGTTACAAGTATCATTTTAAGCCTCAGTCACAAACTACGTAGTCCAGACCTTTTGTCTCTCTGGTAGCACGATTTTCTTTTTCCAAAAACTTAAGTTGGTTTCTTATCAACTTCATTCTAGTCAGTTCTATGTGTCAGTAACCACATTTATACCTCTTTTCTTGATACCTAGATTTCTCCCTTCTCCTTAGGTTTGAGTACCTTAGGTCCACCAGTCTTCCACGGGCAAGTCATTCCCTTAGACTCCTTTTTCCTGAGCCATTTTACCCAAATGAAGAGCATCACACATTTAGCTGAACCTTCAAACTCTAAGAAGTTTTTAATAATGGGTGTGAGGATTATACCTTTAATTTGATACTGCACTGAGAAAATAGGTTAAAAAGATTTAAAGATTTTAACAGTAAGTATGGAGGAGACTGGACTTCCCAGGTGGCACTAGTGATAAAGAACCACCTCACCACCCCCACACCACCCCTGTCCCACTGCCAATGCAGGACACATAAGAGATGCAGGTTCCTGGATCCCTGGAGAGGAAGATCCCCTGGAGGAGGGCATAGCAACCCACTCCAGTATTCTTGCCTGGAGAATCCCATGGACAGAGGAGTCTGGCAGGCTACAGTCCATGGAGTCTCAAAGAGTTGGACTTGACTGAAGTGACTGAGTGCACAAGTATTTTGATTTTTACTTGTTTTAATTCTTGAAGTTAAATCTGCTTATTTCTCAAAAGGTTTATTTCACACTGTTTTTAAGTTTAAACTCAGTTTCAAGCCCTAAAATCACACCAATTTCTAGACTCTCAATTCTCTTTCATTTATGTTTACAAACCAGTTACTTATATAAGCTCATCTCTTTTGTAATAATTCAAAAAATGCAGACAAAAGTTACCAGCACATGAAAAATTCTCTTTTTCAACCTCTTTTCCTAAAACTACAAGCTCTTTATGTACATAATCTGCCTTTCAGGCTATCGTAGATCAAATTTTACTAAACTTTTTCTACTACTTGACATGTCTCACAATCTCCTAGCTTCTGACAATTTCCTCACTGCCTAGACTACAACCTTTAAATCAATGCCATATATTTTTATAGATTTTTGTCTCACTATCACCTGTATTCTGATACTGATTTCTATATGGGTCAGGAGACATGAGCTTAAGCTGTGGTGTCAAACAACCCCCAAATCTCAGAGGTTTTAAACAAAGATTTATTTCTCACTCACATAATATTTCAATATTGGATTGGTTGAGAGCAGTCACTATCCAGAATATCTCTGGCTGCCTCAGCAGTTCAAATGCCAAGTCTTAAAGCTTGTGCTTGTGACACATGTCATTGACTCAAACAAATCATTTGGCCATGCTCAAGTTTGCCAAAATAGTAAAGCATTAATTATCCTATAGGGAAGGAAAACAGATCATTGTGAACAGTCAACTACAATATCATTTATATACTTTTCGCTCTTGTGTCATCATTTTCTTACCAATTTATTGGGGCAATGTGCAGATTAATAGTATTAACCCTGTGCCTCATTTTATCCAACCTTGTCAGTTGTCTTTTAACTTTGCTTATGATAAATAATGATAAATTTTGTCATGCATAAATTTTAATTCTTTTTTTTTTTTTGCTATATCCTGCAGCATGTGGGATCCTAGTTTTCCAATCAGGGATTAAACCTGTACCCTCTACATTGGACCACCAGGAAAGTCCCCAGAATTTTTAATTTTGATGTAAGAAATATGTGAGATTACTTCTTCCTTCCTCCCTTCCTTCTTGCCTATATGGCTTCTGGGTTTCAGGTATTTCTTAGAAAGGTCTTATCAATCCCAAATATTATAAAGGTGGTCTGTTATAATTCTTCTCTAATATTTAAATTTTCTTAAATGTTTGGATCTTCAATCAACTGAATTTTTGTTGTTGTTTTTGTATATGGTATGAGGTAAAACCATAACCTTCTTCACCCCCTTCCAATAAGGTAATCAATAAACCACTTTATCAGTACTATTTATTGGGGAAAATATCTCTCAGGCCAGCCTAACAGGTAGTTAGATACATGGCACAAAGCCACGTGTCCAGCTGGCCCAGAGCCTGTACTACTTGTAGTACCACCCAACCATTCCCTCCTCATCTTTACAGATATCATTTTGAGCTAGAATCGAGAAGAACTGTCTACACTTTGATGGAAGCCCTTTCCTGTGGCTGCTGTGAGTTTTCCCCTGCTCTACTCCTTTATTCAATATGATGTCTTCCTTTTTTTCCATCTTGTATAAATTACTCAAAATACTTGATTTCTTTGAAGCAGTCTTTCTTATTTTTTCAATGCTACTATAGATTTATTCTTTAAATACACTTCATGTCTGATATTTCAACTTTGCAAATACGGCAGTTGTGCAAACTATCAAAGCTCAGGGATTGATCCCAACATCTATTATTATGTCTACTTAAAGCTTTCAAATTAAAATTAAAAACTACCAAGGAAGTGAACCTTGATGGAAGAGAAGGAATTTTCAGAGGAGAGACTACACATTTGAGGAAGGGGTAGAGATGGTGGAAAGAAGGTGGCAGAGTTTTGGCAAGATAAAGAAAGTCCTGGAGATGTATGATATTGATGACTGCACAACAACATGAATGTACTTAATGACAGTGAATTGTATGCTTAAAAATGGTTAAAATGGTAAATGTTATGTATGTTTTATCACAATTTTTATAATTTAAAAATATACAAAATAGTATAGACATGAGTCTCACTGAGATATACCAATTAAAATGGAAGAAGAGATTTTATAGAAATCTTAGCAAACTCAGGAGATGTATTTTTATTTTTTTCACTTTTATCCAAAATGAACTAAGCAATGCCATGTATTAAAAATTCATCTTTGATCATTCTCCTGTAACCAATCCAAAAAACTTGCCTGGTAAAATTACAGCTACATTATATTTCAATGAAATTTTTCAAGGCTATTGCAGTAGTATGCAGCATGAAAGGAAGAAAGGAAGACCCAAGATATCTTGAAGGAAGAATCCACAGATCCCTGATGAATCCAGGAGTAATCCCATGGGCACATGCTGGAAGAATGTGTCAATCTGTGACTATTTTGTGGCTGTGTACATGTGGTGTCTTAACATCAGATCATTTCTGGGAAATCACATAGAAATAGCAACCAGCATCTCATCAGAAATTCCTGTTTCTGGCTCAGAAGAACTAGATTAAAAATTCAAAAAATATCCTGCTCTGTTTAGTAGGTGTGATATTGGAGAGTACCTATTACACTATCCCAGATGGTGATTTTACCCTCAGCACATATCTTGTAAGTATTGCAGACACAGAATTATATTAAAAAATCTAATCGACCAAACACCAAATTCAACATTCTCTCCCTGGCTGATAAGAGAAGGTGATGAATCCTAATTTTCCTCTCCTGGCAGTGCCAAGTACTACCCATCTGAATATGATAATCATGATTAGGATACTAAAAAAGAGTGAAAAGCTTTCATCCCAGTCCCTCAATTCTGCTCCCTGCCGATCGGAAACCCTCTAGCCACAGACTTAGTGGGTTGAGTTCAACAGTATTTCTTCTTTGCAATCAAAGCAACAGATAACATGCAAAACCCTGT
Organism: Bos grunniens; assembly: GCF_055505025.1. Classification (NCBI taxonomy): domain Eukaryota; kingdom Metazoa; phylum Chordata; class Mammalia; order Artiodactyla; family Bovidae; genus Bos; species Bos grunniens. The sequence goes on along the minus strand of NC_141194.1, from coordinate 115,300,646 downwards.
CCTACTTTGTGATGTAAAGCATCCTCCTTCCCTCCCTCCTCTCTCTCCCCTCCATCTATCTCCTGTTACTGGCTGTAAAGTAACTTCAAATGATTACTGGGTCACATTTAACTAAAAACTACCCCCGCTGCCAAAAGATCTATCTGCCCAGTCTTCTACATCCTCCCTCCTTCTCTGGAGTAGCTCCCTATAGTAAATCCATTCCGTTAGAAACCTGAAGCCATGACTCGCTGTCCACACTGGTAAACCCATTTACAAACAGTAGAAGGAGGAATTCAAAATCTCTGACACAAGGCTTCCAACACCTGAGCTTCCTATACACACCCATGGTAATGAAAGAATCACTATGGGAATAGATGAGAGCTTTAAAATTTGGAGGGATGCCCGCAGTATATCATTTTGGTGGGAGATTTGTATTATTTATCTAGCACTTCAAGAGTAATAGAAGGAGCCCACTGAATGTGAGCTATTTCCCACTCTCAGGAAGCATATTTTCAGGACAACCAAATAGAATATAGGGCCAGGATTTGCTGTAGAAAAAATAGATAAAAAAATTGAGATAACAATGAAAGCAATCATCTCCTACAGCTATAAAAAGAAGCTCCTGTGTTTTGAACATACTGATGCTTTTATTTATCTTATCAGTTTTATGTTTGCTGTTATACTGTTTTTCCTATTGCTATTTATAGGTCAATTTATAAATCATAAAATGTACTACCTCCTACATGTGATGTTTCATATCAGTAGTAACTGCCATAATTCCTTCCTAACTTTTACTAAAGATGAAGATATTCTTTCCACAGCACCCCTATGCAGGATGCCTGGGGGTTTCAGTTTCTGGACTTAAAATTCCAAGAGATCAGATTCCTGTTTCACACTGGCACTATTTAATGTTAAGTGGTAGGCTGAGAGAAACATTCACTCTATTCTTATCACCATTTACACAAAAGGTGAAGGGGAAAATATATACACAGAAATGATTTAACTAGAGACAATGTTACTAGAAATTCTATATATTGTGGTTCTATAATTATTGAATCACTGGAATCCATCCATTCTTTGGAAATCTATGACATTTCTGAGTAAGAGCACCATAGTTGAATTCCAAGTCTACTTTTCCCTTAAAGCATCCTTCTCAGGATTAAAAAGAGCAAATACCTTTTAGTACCATGTATAAGGTCAAGTGAACAGTACGTGAACCAAGAACTTCCAGATGTTCAAGCTAGATTTAGAAAAGGCAGAGGAACCAGGGATCAAATTGCCACCATCCGCTGGATCAGGTTCAATGAATGAGACAGGATGCTTAGGGCTGGTGCACTGGGATGACCCAGAGGGATGGGATGGGGAGGGAGGTGGGAGGGGGGTTCAAGACGGGGAACACATGTACACCCATGGCTGATTCATGTCAATATATGGCAAAACCACTACAATATTTTAAAGTAATTAGCCTCCAATTAAAATAAATAAATTAAAAAAAATAAAAGGCAAGAGAATTCCAAAGAAACATTTACTTCTGCTTCATCAACTATGCTAAGGACTTTGTGTGGATCACAACAAACTGTGAGACATTCTTAAAGAGATGAGAATACCAGACCACCTTACCTGCCTCCTGAGAAATCTGTATGCAGGTCAAGAAGCAACAGTTAGAACCAGACATGGAACAGTGGACTGGTTGCAAATTGGGTAAGGAGTTTGTCAAGGCTGTATATTGTCACTCTGCTTATTTAACTTATATGCAGAATACATCAATGCGAAGAGAAACTAAAGAGCCTCTTGATGAAAGAGAAAGAGGAGAGTGAAAAAGCTGGCTTAAAACTCAACATTCAAAATACTAAGATCATAGCATCCAGTCCCATCACTTCATGGCAAAGAGATGGGGAAACAATGGAAACAGTGATAGACTTTATTTTGTTGGGCTCCAAAATCACTGCAGATGGTGACTGCAGCCATGAAAAGTAACAAAGGGAGAAAAATCAAATCAATAAAATTAGAAATGAAAATGGAGAGATCACAACAGACAACACAGAAATACAAAGGATCATAAGAGACTACTATCAGCAACTATATGCCAATAAAATGGACAACGTGGAAGAAATGGACAAATTCTTAGAAAAGTACAACTTTCCAAAACTCGACCAGGAAGAAATAGAAAATCTTAACAGACCCATCATAAGCACGGAAATTGAAACTGTAATCAAAAATCTTCCAGCAAACAAAAGCCCAGGTACAGAGGGCTTCACAGCTGACTTCTACAAAAATTTAGAGAAGAGCTAACACCTATCCTACTCAAACTCTTCCAGAAAATTGCAGAGGAAGGTAAACTTCCAAACTCATTCTATGAGGCCACCATCACCCCAATACCAAAACCTGGCAAAGATCCCACAAAAAAAGAAAACTAAAGGCCAATATCACTGATGAACATAGATGCAAAAATCCTTAACAAAATTCTAGCAAACAGAATCCAACAACACATTAAAAAGATCATACACCATGACCAAGTGGGCTTTATTCCAGGGATGCAAGGATTCTTCAATATCCACAAATCAATCAATGTAATACACCACATTAACAAATTGAAAAATAAAAACCATATGATTATCTCAATAGATGCAGAGAAAGCCTTTGACAATATTCAACATCCATTTATGATAAGAACTCTCCAGAAAGCAGGAATAGAAGGAACATACCTCAACATAATAAAAGCTATATATGACAAACCCACAGCAAACATCCTCAATGGTGAAAAATTGAAAGCATTTCCTCTAAAGTCAGGAACAAGACAAGGGTGCCCACTTTCACCATTACTATTCAACATAGTTTTGGAAGTTTTGGCCGCAGCAATCAGAGCAGAAAAAGAAATAAAGGGAATCCAAATTGGAAAAGAAGAAATAAAACTCTATTTGCAGATGACATGATCCTCTACATAGAAAACCCTAAAGACTCCACCAGAAAATTACTAGAACTAATCAATGATTATAGTAAAGTTGCAGGATATAAAATCAACACGCAGAAATCCCTTGCATTCCTATATACCAATAATGAGAAAACAGAAAGAGAAATTAAGGAAACAATTCCATTCATCATTTCAATGGAAAGAATAAAATACTTAGGAATATATCTACCTAAAGAAACTAAAGACCTATATATAGAAAACTATAAAACACTGGTGAAAGAAATCAAAGAGGACACTAATAGATGGAGAAATATACCATGTTCATGGTTTGGAAGAATCAATATAGTGAAAATGAGTATACTACCCAAAGCAATTTATAGATTCAATGCAATCCCTATCAACCTACCAACGGTATTCTTCACAGAGCTAGAACAAATAATTTCACAATTTGTATGGAAATACAGAAAACCTCGAATAGCCAAAGCTATCTTGAGAAAGAAGAATGGAACTGGAGGAATCAACCTACCTAACTTCAGGCTCTATTACAAAGCCACAGTCATCAAGACAGTATGGTACTGGCACAAAGACAGAAATATGGATCAATGGAACAAAATAGAAAGCCCAGAGATAAATCTACGCACATATGGACACCTTATCTTTGACAAAGGAGGCAAGAATATACAATGGATTAAAGACAATCTCTTTAACAAGTGGTGCTGGGAAAACTGGTCAACCACTTGTAAAAGAATGAAACTAGAACACTTTCTAACACCGTACACAAAAATAAACTCAAAATGGATTAAAAATCTCAACGTAAGACCAGAAAGTATAAAACTCCTAGAGGAGAACATAGGCAAAACACTCTCCGACATACATCACAGCAGGGTCCTCTATGACCCACCTCCCAGAATATTGGAAATAAAAGCCAAAATAAACAAATGGGACCTAATTAAACTTAAAAGCTTCTGGACAACAAAGGAAACTATTAGCAAGGTGAAAAGGCAGCCTTCAGAATGGGAGAAAATAATAGCAAATGAAGCAACTGACACACAACTAATCTCAAAAATATACAAGCAACTCCTACAGCTCAACCCCAGAAAAATAAATGACCCAATAAAAAAATGGGCCAAAGAACTAAATAGACATTTCTCCAAAGAGGACATACAGATGGCTAACAAACACATGAAAAGATGCTCAACATCACTCATTACCAGAGAAATGCAAATCAAAACCACTATGAGGTACCATTTCATGCCAGTCAGAATGGTTGCGATCCAAAAGTCTACAAGCAATAAATGCTGGAGAGGGTGTGGAGAAAAGGGAACTCTCTTACACTGTTGGTGGGAATGCAAACTAGTACAGCCACTATGGAGAACAGTGTGGAGATTCCTTAAAAAACTGGAAACAGAACTGTCTTATGATCCAGCAATCCCACTGCTGGGCATACACTGAGGAAACCAGAAGGGAAAGAGACACGTGTACCCCAATGTTCATCACAGCACTGTTTATAATAGCCAGGACATGGAAGCAACCTAGATGCCCATCAGCAAATGAATGGATAAGAAAGCTGTGGTACATACACACAATGGAGTATTACTCAGCCATTGAAAATAATACATTTGAATCAGTTCTAATGAGATGGATGAAACTGGAACCTATTATACAGAGTGAAGTAAGCCAGAAAGAAAAACACCAATACAGTATACTAACGCATATATATGGAATTTAGAAAGATGGTAACAATAACCCTGTGTACGAGACAGTAAAAGAGACACTGATGTATAGATCAGTCTTACAGACTATGTGGGAGAGGGAGAGGGTGGGGAGATTTGGGAGAATGGCATTGAAACATGTATAATATCATGTATGAAATGAGTCGCCAATCCAGGTTCGATGCACGATGCTGAATGCTTGGGGCTGGTGCACTGGGACGACCCAGAGGGAGGGTATGGGGAGGGAGGAGGGTTCAGGATGGGGAACACGGGTATACCTGTGGCAGATTCATTTCGATATTTGGCAAAACTAATACAATATTGTAAAGTTTAAAAATAAAATAAAATTAAAAAAAAATAAAAAGACTACTACTCTTTAAAAAAAAAAAAAAAGAAAAGAAAAGCTATGACCAACCTAGACAGCATATTAAAAAGCAGAGATATTACTTTGTTGACAAAGGTCTGTCTAGTCAAAGCTATGGTTTTTCCAGTAGTCATGTATGGATGTAAGAGTTGGAACATAAAGAAGGGTGAGCACCAAAGAATTGATGCTTTTGAACTGTGGTGTTGGAGAAGCCTCTTGAGAGTCCCTTGGACTGCAAGGAGATCCAACCAGTCTATCCTAAAGGAAATCAGTTTTGAATATTCATTGCAGGGACTGATGTTGAGGCTGAAGCTCCAATACTTTGGCTACCTGATGCAAAGAGCTGACTCATTAGAAAAGACCCTAATGCTGAGAAAGACTGAAGGCAGGAGAAGTAGGGGATAACAGAGGATTAGATGGTTGGATAGCATCACTGACTCAATGGACATGAGTTCGAGCAAACTTTGGGAGATAGTTAAGGACAGGGAAGCCTGGCGTGCTGCAGTCCATTGGGTTGCAAAGTGTCAGACATGTCTGAGCGACTGAACAACAACAACAACATAAGGTCAAGGCTTCCAGCCCCTTATGAGGCTGAAGATGTATTATCAGTGTGTTCCATGTGTGTAGCCATGTGTTCCATGTGTGTAACACAGAAACTCTGAGTACCCAGAGTTGACTGAAAAGGAGCAGTCACAGGAGAAGCATGTGCTGCTTCTACATGCAACCAGCCTGCAGCCTTGCATCCAGTACAGAATCTTCTTGCAATGGGTACACTCTATATAAAGTAAAAGGGGAAGCCTCAGTAAGAGAGGTCAGTTATGAAATTTCATCAGTGCTTCTCCACCTAAGTACACATAAGTCATCTTGGGGGTCTTTGAAAAAATGTCATTTCCAGGGGTTTCACACCAGACCAGTTAAACTAGAATTTCTGGAGGTGGGTCTAGGGTAATAAATAGTATTTTTTAAACACTTCAATTGTGATTTTAATGTGCAGCCAAGATTGAGAACCATTGTTTTAGATGTTATTCAAAAGCATTATTAGGGAATAGAGCACACACCTGTGACCCAATTCTTAAAAGGTTGTTAGGGGAAACCAACATTTGAAAGTGCTTAGTGGAAGACATGGGCTTCCTGGATAGCTCAGCTGGTAAAGAATTCGCCTGCAGTGCAGGAGACCCCTAGTTCAATTCCTGGGTTGGGAAGTTTCCCTGGAGAAGGGATAGGCTACACACTCCAGTATTCTTAGGCTTCCCTGGTGGCTCAGATAGTAAAGAATCTGCCTGCAATGTGGGAGACCTGGGTTCAACCCCTGGGTCAGGAAGATCCCCTGGAGGAGGGCGTGGCAACCCACTCTGGTATTCTTACCTGGGAAATCCCATGGTCAGAGGAGCATGGCAGGCTACAGTCCACGGGTGGCAAAGAATTGGACACAGCTGAGCGACTAAGCACAGTACAGAACAGAAGAGGACAAAAAAGCAGTAAGTATTTTTTAAGAGTTTTTTTTTCTTTTTTTTTTTTTTTAAGTAAGTGATGTTTCTAACTAAACGCAGCTGCTTTTAAAATCTTAGGGGTGACTTTCCTTTGACCTCTGTAAATTGGCTTACTTCTTCTTTATAGAACTGTCTATAAAATTTTGTAACCATACACCCTAAAAACGTGATGGATTTCTCTTCCATGACATTCACACTGGCAGTTATTTTATTAAAACGGGGTCGTATATCTACCTCAATTTCTCATGACTTTTCAGCTTTCCTCAAACAGTGGTCCCAGTTCCAAGTAAGTAAAAACTAAATGTTCTAATTCATTAACACAAAACAAGACATGACAAAAAACAAAGTAAAGGTGAAAAAGAGATTTTTTTCTCCCCCTTTCCACCCCGTCTCTTCTACTGAATTAGCCTCACCTGGTTCTTGGACCCTAAGCTGATTTCCTGGCTCCTGAACAATGTCCTGGCAAAAAAAGGCACTCTGTCTTTGGCAGTGATGACTTTGTTACATGGACTAAGCAGCATGTGCCTTATAAAGTCATCTACCACTGTGGTTTCCCCTGATAAATTAACCCACTTCCCTGTGTTTTTAGAAAGGTTCAGTGTAGGCAAGAAGATGTGTGGTGAAGCCTCATCCATTAACTGAGGAAGTGCCCGGTAATAAGAAACAGTTTTTAGTTGTAGAGACCTTTGAGTCTTAAAAGGTGCATGCTCAGGAGGTGGAGCAGAGTAGGAATGTGCAGGCTGGCAAGGGAAGAGTGTTAATTCCAGATCACTGGAATCAAGCCGGAGATGAGAAATAAGAAAGCACATTCAAACAAGAATGGCTGGAAAAGAACATGCAAGAGTGGTACTAGAGATTAGGTAAGAGAAAAGGTTAGTGAGATAGGCAGGGAGCAGATAGAGATGAATATGAAAAGGACAAGAGTAGGAATGTGAAGACCACTAAGGAAGTTACAACAAAGATCCAGGCAGAAGTTGAGGAGGGCTGAAGCTAGGACAGTGACATTAAGAATGGAGAGGGACTAATATATAGTGATAGCAAGTTCATTCTATGGATGTGACCTAGTGATGGAGATGATGCCAAGAGGGAAGAGTCTAATATCTAGTGTATCTTCCAGGTTTCCGGCTTGGGTGCCTGGCTGGAAGGGAGGAGCCTTATACTGTGTTACCCGCTGTTAGCAACAGGAACCTGGCAGTGAATGGTTTAGGGTAAGGTTGCTGAACAAAATACAACACCCCCAGTTAATTTGAGTTTCTGAATAAAAATAAAACATGTGAGGCATATTTAAAGAAAGGTCAGAGTAGAGGTGGATTGTAGTTAATGAGATAGCAGAGGAGATGAAAAGGTAGGACAAACCTTTATTTGAGAGATTATTTTTTCACAGGACCCAGAAACAGCAAACAGTCAACAAAAGATCTTGCTCTTGGGCTCTTACAGTGATATCTTGGCTTACTGTACCATATATATATGATAGAATTTTTCCATTTCAATCTGATGCTGGGTAATTTATTTCATGTTGCCATAGTGAAATATTCAACTTGGGCTTAAGAAACAGTACTGTGGAAGTGAGGAAAAAATAGAATCTTACTGACAGCACATTTACGTACCAATTTGTTTTTCAAGATATTCTGGTCATATTTTAGACCTAGGAAATCATGATTTCCTAAAACATACTCAATTGGATTGATGTTCTTTACTATTCATCTAATTCTGAAAATGTTAATGTTCATGGTTCATTCGATTTCCTTCTCATTAAAGTGGCATTTTTCTTCTTAGCAATTCTAACTTAAGTATGGACAGGGGAAATGAATTTTTATAGAGGCAGGAGGAAGTTGCTAGGCTGACAAGAAAAACGTTCTTTTCCTCACAATATGTTCCACTTTTCTAGAATAAATACTACTTAGTTATTGTCACTAAAATATCTCCAAGTGAAAATAGACACTTGGCTTTCATTTGTTTAGGGCAGTAGATAGAATGATAGTTTGTTTTTTTTTTTTTTAATCAAGTTAAAACATAGATGTAAAGGAAAACAGGAGACTCTAAAAACAAACACTACTGATTGGCATCTATAAGGCTTCCAGAAGCCGTATGTTGCAAGAATGGTCCTCAGAATTGATCAATTTCCATAGGCTGGGTAGCTAAGAGTCATAAGGAAGTGGGATTCTGGAGTGGGGTCTTAGAGAATGAGTAAGATTTAGATTAAGTCATCTAGAGAGCAAGGAGGACATTCTAAGAGGGAAGGTAGCTTGGGCAGATGCACAGAGCAGGATCTCACCACAGTCCCTGCAGGCGATGCTCAGATTATGAACCTACCTGAACAAGAAGTCTGTGTTGGGGAATCAGAGGGAGTCAGTTTGAATAAAAGTGCAGTAATAGAGGGTCTTAAAAGTTATACAGAAGGGTTCTGGCAAAAATGAACCAACAGAACCAATATTGTCCTGAGAATGTTCTAGCAGAGTGGTATGAAGGATTAGAGGCAAAAGATAGGGGAAAGAAAGGGAGACTGGCTAGATGAACAAGCTGTGTGGCTCAACTATGCTAGAGAGAAGGGATCTGCAGATCCATCCTTTCTTAGAACAGTTACTGAATTCTCACTGCATTCTTCTCTTTCTATAGGGCAGAGTGTGTGCACCTAGGGCAGAGTCAGTCATGTCTGACTCTAGACCCCATGGACTGTAGCCTGCCAGACTCCTCTGTCCTTGGAATTTCCCAGGCAAGAATACTGGAGTGGGTTGCCATTTCCTACTCCAGGGGATCTTCCCAACCCAGGGATCAAAACCATGTCTCTTCCATCTCCTGCACTGGCAGGCAGATTCTTTACCGCTGCACCACCTGAGATCTCATACTGCAGGGAGGGGTCAGGAAATTGCATCTGCAAAGGGCCAGATAGATTTATATATACATTATATAAATTCATATACAGTTTATGAAGTCGCTCAGTCATGTCTGACTCTGCGATCCCATGGACTGTAGCCCACCAGGCTCCTCAGTCCATGGAATTTTCCAGGCAAGAGTATTGGAGTGGGTTGCCATTTCCTTCTCCAGGGGATCTTCCCAACCCGTGGATCGAACCTGGGTCTCCTGCACTGCAGGCAGACGCTTTACCATCTGAGCCGGATTAAACAGCATATAGTTTAGGCTTTGGGAACCATAAGGCAATCTCCATTCCAACTACTCAACCCTGTCATTGCACCAAGAGAGCAGCCATAATTAATACCCCAAACAAATGATGTTTGGTCTTCCAATAGAATTTTATTTACAAAGCTAGGAAACGGGGTAGATTTGGTCTGTGTGCCATAGTTTGCCTACTCCTACTCTAGGGCATTTGGTAAATCCAGATTTATAAAGCTTTTGGACAGCTTGGATGAAAAGCACTACTATGTAATTCTAGTTGCCTATTTTCCCTGTTATTCAGACAGTTAAACTCCTTAGCCTATAAACATATATGGGCAGGGAAAATTTTTTCTTGGATTGTTCTTCTCTGGAGTAGAATTAGTGTCATTATTATTGCTAATATATTCTTCCCTAGTCATCTGTCTCATTATTTTTATGACTCATGTCCCTGTGATGAAGGCAATAAATGGAATGGGTAATGTTCATAGAATGTGAGCATAATAGAGGGGGGACAACTTAGCATGTGTGATGGAAATGATTCAAGTCTTTCTTGAAATCTTAGGGTGATATAAAAATAGGACCACATGTATTGTTGTGCTATCAGGCAAGTTTCTAAAGTTTATCTGTCAAATGCATGGATATTTTGATTAAGGTTCAGTTGTTCAGTTTTAGAAACTCTCAGCCCAGGGAAAAAGCAAGTGGGGAATACAGAGGTGGATTAGAAGAGGTAAAGATTAGGTGCAGGAGGATGAGAAAAGAAAGAGACAGAATAGAGAAGATAGGGGATGAAAGGTAAAGAGACTAGTGAGAGAGAGAAAGGAGGGCTCTAGTTTCTGGGTTTGCTCAAGACTGTAAGTAGATCCATGTGTATACAAGGAAGGCTTGCTCATAAAATAAAACTTCCAGAGGGACTGGACTGAATACATATAATTGAAAGACTCTCTTCTGTTGACTGAAGAAATATGCATAACCTAAAAGCTGCAGGGGACCTTACTAAAGCCTGGGAGACAACCTCTTGGATAGCTCTGAGTAGACAAGATATAGGAGTTCCTAGGGGTGGGTGGTACTGGAACCATGGAGCGGTACATCAAACAATTATTGCTAATCACAAAACACAAACATCTCAAGTTAATGAATTTAGTGCTTTTCTTCATATATGAAAGTGTTAAATCACACAGCTGTCTGACTCTTTATGAACCCATGGACTATAGCCCACCAGGCTCCTCTGTTCATGGAATTTTCCAGGCAAGAATACTGGTATGGGTTGCCATTTCCTTCTCCAGGGTATCTTCCTGACCCAAGGATCAAACTGGGTCTCCTGCATTGCAGGCAAATTCTTTACCATCTGAGCCATTCTTTGTATGGGAAGAGATAAGAATCTGGGCTCATTGAAAGTATTTCCTAGATACACATCTTAACTATCCAGGGCCAGTATCCTGTTTTTCTCCATCCTGAATTCCCCCACAGTGCATACAGTTGTGGGAGATTCAGTGGCTAGTGACATGATGGCTAGTCTGGCAGGCCACAGTTTTTGTCTGCACTTTTATTCATCTCAATCTGGTAGGTACTGTCCCAGGCTCTGTACTAGGTCCTGGGTATACGAAGATTGCTGCTATCATCAAGCAGCTTACTGTCCAGTATAAGGAGGTAAGCCAAGCCCCATTATGATATACAGTAAGGATCCTCATCAATTGTACTTCTTAGTCTCTAACCTAGAGAAATTCTAGCACACTTGCATGATAGAAATATACAGCATCTATGTATTACCTAAAAATTGTCAATAACTTAAATATTCACCAATAGAGGCATGCATAAATACGTATGTATCCTCCAAGTTCGGAGAAGGCAATGGCACCCCACTCCATCCCATGGATGGAGGAGCCTGGTAGGCTGTAGTCCGTGGGGTCGCTAGGAGTTGGACACGACTAAGCAACTTTGCTTTCACTTTTCACTTTCATGCACTGGAGAAGGAAATGGCAACCCACTCCAGTGTTCTTGCCTGGAGAATCCCAGGGATGGGGGAGCCTGGTGGGCTGCCATCTATGGGGTTGCACAGAGTCAGACACAACTGAAGCGACTTAGCAGCAGCAGCAGCATCCTCCAAGTTCCATATCATATGGAAACTATAATACCATTTATGTGAAAATAATGTATAAAGAACAATGCCACATTTTCAAAGTATCTCAGTACATACAAAATGTTCTAGACAGATTAATATTAACTATTTAATTATATTCATAATACTTATTTATTAACAAGGAAAATGTATTACTTATGGAATTAAAAGATACTTGAAAAAAATTAGGAAGAGCTACAGGAGAGATATAGATCAATGTGAGGGGAGTTCCTCAAAAGAAGACTAAGATCAGAGAGGCCAGTTCTGCCATCGAGAGCTAACAGAGCATTACGTCAAACAGATCTGTTCTAAAAGACTCTGACACCTCTAAAATATGACCCATGCAACTTTAACTTTTCTGAGTCTCAGTTTTCTCATTTGTGGAAAGTGAATACCAACATCTGTCCTTTGTATCTGATATCACATCGCACATTTCATTAATGGTTTTATCATTTTCTGAAATAAACTGCTTCACTCATTTGTGTTCCTGTTATTTGCCTATTTCCCAATCTGCACATCACACCTTTTTGACAGCAGACTTGTCTTCTTTATTACAATGTCTTTAGGCCCTAAGAACAGTATTTAGCACACAGAAGTTACTTGACCCCTTCAAACTTGTTTGAGCCTCCGGGTCTTTACACACATTCATCCCTTTAAAAAAACTCTTCCTCCCATCTGCTCAGAGCTGGCTCTTTCCTGTCACATAGGTCTCAGTTACAAGGACATCTCCACAAAGATTATCTCTCCTGACAACCCTATCTAACATTGCCTTCCCACACCGTCATGTTCTAACACATGCCACAACTTCATTTTCTGCATAGTACTAATAACTGGAAATTATTTACTGATTTATATACTTAATAACTTACTACTATTTTCTTTTATTTTGTGTCTTTCCCAACTAAAGTGGAAGCTAGTATCAGAGCAAAGGCTTTATATGTCCTATTTGACATATACAGCCCCAATACTTAAAATGCTTGGAACTGACTAGGTGCTCAATAAATAATAAATTAATAAATGAATTAGTGCATGCATACATGAACGTCTACAAGCAAGCCAATAGAGCTATATGGGAGACAACAAGAGAAAGCATGCTAGAGGATGAGACACAAAAGATTTAAAAGCACATGTGGGGCTTTGTAGATCATGTTAACCAGTATTTTTTTCTCCAATTTTGCCGAACAATTTGTGCTCCTTAATATATACATATATTTTTAGAATTATCAGAATGAAGCAGATACCCTCCATTAATCCCCTTGCCCATGTCATCATTATTTGTTAGCTAGACTAATGCACTAGGCTTTATTTATTTATTTATTTATTTTTTGTTCATGCAAAGATCTCATTCTTCAAATTTATTTTTGATGTTAGAATTAATAGGTAATGTATGGTAGATAATCTGAGTCTTATACTTAGTAGCTACTTAAATTGTTAATGTATGAATTTTGAAGTTTTTGTAAAGGTGCAATGAAAATTGCCTCTACTTTTCCATTAATTTTCATCCCATCCAACTTTTCTGTTTTCTTGGCTATTACCATAAAGGCTTTTGGTAGTCACAGTCACTGACTTTTAGTCAGTAGCAAAGGTTTAATTTCATGGCTACAGATGTCCTAAGTTATTTGGGTAGTGTTATGAGAAATCTTTTGCATCTGTGAATGATTTTCATCTGTGAGTGATCATTATCTCACATGAAACAGATTTAAAAATTTCTGTAGATTATTTAATGATGGTTTGTCTACTGAGACATAAAATGCATGTAGGGAAATACATACGTTTTTTTTTTTTTTTAATTTCTTTAATTTCAGGTATACACGTGCTCCCCATCCTGAACCCTCCTCCCTCCGCCCCCCCCATACCATCCCCCTGGGCCGTCCCAGCGCACCAGCCCCAAGCATCCAGCATCGTGCACTGAACCTGGACTGGCATCTCGTTTCATACATGACATTTCAAATGTTTCAATGCCATTCTCCCAAATCTTCCCACCCTCTCCCTCTCCCACAGAGTCCATAAGACTGTTCTATACATCAGTGTCTCCTTTGCTGTCTCGTATACAGGGTTATCGTTACCATCTTTCTAAATTCCATATATATGCGTCAGTATAGTGTATTTATGTTTTTCCTTCTGGCTTACTTCACTCTGTATAATAGGCTCCAGTTTCATCCACCTCATCAGAACTGATTCAAATGTATTCTTTTTAATGGCTGAGTAATACTCCATTGTGTATATGTACCACAGCTTTCTTATCCATTCATCTGCTGATGGACATCTAGGTTGCTTCCATGTCCTGGCTATTATAAACAGTGCTGCGATGAACATTGGGGTACACGTGTCTCTTTCCCTTCTGGTTTCCTCAGTGTGTATGCCCAGCAGTGGGATTGCTGGATCATAAGGCAGTTCTATTTCCAGTTTTTTAAGGAATCTCCACACTGTTCTCCATAGTGGCTGTACTAGTTTGCATTCCCACCAACAGTGTAAGAGGGTTCCCTTTTCTCCACACCCTCTCCAGCATTTATTATTTGTAGACTTTTGGATCGCAGCCATTCTGACTGGTGTGAAATGGTACCTCATAGTGGTTTTGATTTGTATTTCTCTGATAATGAGTGATGTTGAGCATCTTTTCATGTGTTTGTTAGCCATCTGTATGTCTTCTTTGGAGAAATGTCTATTTAGATCTTTGGCCCATTTTTTGATTGGGTCATTTATTTTTCTGGAGTTGAGCTGTAGTGCACTAGGCTTTAAAATGATCATGATTTGCTACATTTTCTCCTTATTTAAGTATCTGGCATGTGTCATACCTAAAATTATGTGCTCAGGCTACAAAGAAAAATCAGATTATCCTTGCCCTCAAGAGGGTCACAGCCATGTTGAAAGATACCTATAGCAAAGAAAATTATCAGCTGTAAGGTTCAATAACAGAAATACCATATGAGAAGCATAAACACAGTTCTATAGAAATACAAAGTTTTTTTGAGTGAGGAGTTCAAGGAAGGCATTATGAATAAGGGAAGACTTTAGCTGGACTTGAAGAATTTACAGCCTATTGATAGTGATGATAAGGGTGACTAATGCAGGCTGAGGGAAGAACAGGGAAGCACAAAAGATGGAAAAGCCCATGGATTGTGTCAAAATTGGCAAATAGCACAGTATGACTGAAGCAGAAGTATAACAAAAGAATAGTGAGATATGGCAAATGACAAACCACTCCAGTGTTCTTGCCTCAAGAACCCCATGAAAAATATGAAAAGGCAAAAAGAAATGACATTGGAAGATGAGCCACCCAAGTCAGCAGGTGTCCAATATGCTACCAGGGAAGAGCAGAGAAATAGCTCCAGAAAGAATGAAGAAGCTGTGCCAAAGCAGAAACAAACCTAAAATTTTAATATTATACTTCTGCTTTAGTCATACCGTGCTGTTTGCCAATTCTGAAACAATCCATGGGCTTTCCCATCCATGCTTTCTATCCTGTTCTTCCCTCAGCCTTCATTAGTCGTCCTTATCATCACTGTCAATAGGGTGTAAATTCTTCAAGGTCCAGTTAAAGTGTTCCCTTATTCATAATGACTTATGAGGTAAACTGGACATGGTCAAGCAGGAGATGGCAAGAGTGAACATCGATATCTTAGGAATCAGTGAACTAAAATGGATGGGAATGGGCAAATTTAATTCAGATGACCATTTCTACTATTGCGGGCAAAAATCCCTTAGAAGAAATGGAGTATCCATCATAGTCAACAAAAAAGTCTGAAATGCAGTAAGTACTTAGGTTAAATCTCAAAAATGACAGAATGATCTCCATTTGTTTCCATTCAAAATCACAATAACCCAAGTCTATGCCCTAACCACCAATGCCAAAAAAGCTGAAGTTGAATGGTTTTATGGAGACCTACCTACAAGATCTAGAACTAACACCAAAAAATATGCCCTTTTTATTATAGGGGATTGGAATGCAAAAGTAGGAAGCCAAGAGATACCTGGAATAACAGGCAAGTTTGGTCTTGAAGTACAAAATGAAGCAGGGCAAAAAGGCTAATGGAGTTTTGCCAAGAAAATGACTGGTCACAGCAAACACCCTCTTCCAACAACACAAGAGACTACTCTACACATGGACATCATCAGATAGTCAATATTGAAATCAGATTGATTATATTCTTTGCAGCCAAAGATGGAGATGCTCCATACAGAAAGCAAAAAAAGACAGGGAGCTGGCTGTGGCTCAGATCATGACCTCCTTATTGTAAGATTCAGGCTTAAACAGAAAAAAAGTAGAAAAAACTACTAGACTATTCAGGTATGGCCTAAATCAAATCCTTTATGATTATACAGTGGAGGTGATGAATAGATTCAAGGGATAGACAGAGTGCCTGAAAAACTATGGCCAGAAATTTGTAACACTGTACAAGAAGTGACCAAAACCATCCCAAAGAAAAAGACATGCAAGAAGGCAAAGTGGTTGTCTGATGAGGCATTACAAATAGCTGAGAAAAGAAGAGAAGTGAAAGGCAAAGGAGAAAGGGAAAGATATACCCAAATGGATGCAGTGTTCCAGAGAATAGCAAGGAGGAATAAGACGGTCTTCTTAAGGGAAAAATGCAGAGAAATAGAGGAAAACAACAGAATGGGAAAGACAAAACATTTCTCCAAGAATATTGGAGATACCAAGGGAAAATTTCAAGCAAAGATAGGCACAATAAAGGACAGAAACTACAAGGATTTAACAGATGCAGATGAGATTAAGAAGAGCTGACAAGAATACACAGAACTATTATGGCAGAGAGTGAAGAGGAACTAAAAAGCCTCTTGATGAAAGTGAAAGAGGAGAGTGAAAAAGTTGGCTTAAAGCTCAACATTAAGAAAATGAAGATCATGGCATCCGGTCCCATCACTTCATGGGAAATAGATGGGGAAACAGTGGAAACAGTGTCAGACTTTATTTTTTTTTTTTTGGGCTACATAATCACTGCAGATGGTGACTGCAGCCATGAAATTAAAAGACGCTTACTCCTTGGAAGGGAAGTTATGACTAACCTAGATAGCATATTCAAAAGCAGAGACATTACTTTGCCAACAAAGGTCCATCTAGTCAAGGCTATGGTTTTTCCTGTGGTCATGTATGGATGTGAGAGTTGGACTGTGAAGAAGGCTGAGCACCAAAGAATTGATGCTTTTTGAACTGTGGTGTTGGAGAAGAGTCTTGACAGTCCCTTGGACTGCAAGGAGATCCAACCAGTCCATTCTAAAGGAGATCAGCCCCAGGATTTCTTTGGAAGGAATGATGCTAAAGCTGAAACTCCAGTACTTTGGCCACCTCATGGGAAGAGTTGACTCAATGGAAAAGACTCTGATGCTGGGAGGGATTGGGGGCAGGAGGAGAAGGGGATGACAGCATGAGATGGCTGGATGGCATCACTGACTCGATGGACATGAGTCTGGTAATGGACAGGGAGGCCTGGCGTGCTGTGATTCATGGGGTCGCAAAGAGTCGGACATGACTGAGTGACTGAACTGAACTGATACGAAAAAAGGTCTTAATGACTGGGATATCCATGATAGTGTGGCCAGTCACCTAGAGCCAGGCATCCTGGAGTGTGAATTCTAGTGGGTCTTAGGAAGCATCACTGTGAACAAAGCTAGTGGAGCTTTGTTCATCTGAGCTATTTAAAATCCTAAAATATGTTTCTGTTAAAGTGTTGCATTCAATATGTCAGCAAATTTGAAAAACTCAGCAGTGGCCACAGGATTGGAAAAGGTCAGTTTTCATTCTAATCCCAAAGAAGGGCAATGCCAAAGAATGTTCTAACTACTTCAAAATTGAACTCGTTTCATATGCTAGCAAGGCAATGCTCAAAATGCTTCAAGCTAGCCTAGAGCAGTATATGAATCAAGAACTTCCAGATGTTCAAGCTGTGTTTAGAAAAGGCAGAGGAACCAGAAATCAAATTACCACCATTCACAGGATCATCAAAAAAGCAAGAGAGTTCCAGAAAAACATCTACTTCTGCTTCATTGACTAGCAGAGTTGACTGTGTGGATCACAACAAACTGTGGAAAATTCTTAAAGAGATGAGAATATCAGACCACTTTACCTGTCTCCTGAGAAACCTGCATGCAGGATAAGAAACAACAGCTAGAACTAGACCTGGAACAACAAACTGGTTCAAAATTGAGAAAGGAGTTTGTCAAGGCTGTTTATTGTCACCCTGTTTATTTAACTTATATGCACAGTAGACCATGCAAAATGCCAGGTGCTGGATGAAGCACAAGCTGGAATCAAGATGGCGTGGGGAAATATCAATAACCTCAGATATGCATATGACACCACTCTTATGACAGAAAGTGAAGAGGAACTAAAGAGCCTCTTGATGAGGGTGAAAGAGGAGAGTGAAAAAGCCGGCTTAAAGCTCAACATTCAAAAAATGAAGATCACGGCATCCAGTCCCATCACTTCATGGCAAATAGATGGAGGAAAAGTGGAAACAGTGACAGATTTTATTTTCTTGGGATCCAAAACCACTGTGGATGTTGATTGCAGCCATGAAATTAAAAGACGCTTGATCCTTTTAAGAAAAACTGTGACAAACCTAGACAGCGTATTAAAAGGCAGAGACATAACTTTTCTGACAAAGGTCCATATAGTCAAAGCTATGGTTTTTCCAGTAGTCATGTACAGATGTAAGAGTTGGATCATAAAGAAAGCTGAGCACTGAAGAATTGATGCTTTTGAACTGTGGTGCTGGAGAAGACTCTTGAGAGTCCCTGGGCCTGCAAGGAGATCAAACCAGTCAATCCTAAAGGAAATCAACCCTGAATACTCATTAGAAAGACTGATGCTGAAGCTTCAATACTTTGGCCACCTGATGTGAACAGCCAACTCCTTGGAAAAGACATGGATGCTCAGAAAGATTGAGGGCAGGAAGAGGAATGGGAGACAGAGGATTAGATTGTTTAATCTAATCATTAAACAGTGATTATATCACGGACTCAATGGACATGAGTTTGAGCAAACTCAGGGAGATAGTGAAGGACAGGGAAGCCTAGAGTGCTGCAGTCTATAGGGTTGCAAACAGTTGGTCACAACTTAGTGACTGAACAACAGTTTTATATGATGTTTAAAAAAAAAGTAGATTACATGGCTTGAAAAGAGTGGAGGAGTAGAGAGAAAATGTGGTGGGACAAGAGACAGAGCCAACAAATAAAGATACAAAAGAGGGCTCAACTGATGTTAGAAGCTGAAGTCAACAGTGAAACCAGTGTAGGGATCTGAGTGTTAGGCTAGGACCTGTCTGGGTTGACCATAGTGGAAAAGGGCACAGCTCCAATTACAGGTCAAAGAGGCATGGGATCCTGGAATAGCAGTGGGGACACTACTGAAAGAGACTATGCAGGGCTCCAGCCTGCTCTAGGTGGTAAACAAATCTGAACTAAGCAATAGTCTGGAAAAAATAGATGAGAGGCTGGACATCACTGGCAGACCAAGGCCTTGTGGATACTCAGTGCAAGTGAGACTGCAGGAGATCTGAGAAAACAGAATGTCTGGGTTTCAATATGAGAACTCCAAAATGGAGCATTTTGAAGTGATAACGATATTTAAGGTGTAGGATTGCTTCAACATAACTGAAGGGTAGTAAAGATCAAGCTTCCTAAAGTTGAAGGTGGTGTAATTTGAGTACACTAGGTAAATTTTTAAAAGACAAGAGCAGTGAAATTGGCAGGATAGAATCTTGAACTTACCTCCTTCCAATGGCATGCCCAAATTACAACTATTTACAAAGCAACTATGTATGAGAATGACCTAAAGACTAGCAGAAAAGACTTTACACTCTTAAAGATATAAAGAACAAACCAAAACAAAATGGACACAAGGAATGGAGACATGGTAAAGTCAAAACCCATACATCCAGGTAGATGCCCAACGAATGAGAGGATAGT
Organism: Bos grunniens; assembly: GCF_055505025.1. Taxonomy (NCBI): domain Eukaryota; kingdom Metazoa; phylum Chordata; class Mammalia; order Artiodactyla; family Bovidae; genus Bos; species Bos grunniens. Next base: position 115,281,031 of record NC_141194.1, on the reverse strand, counting down.
CACAACTGCAGAAGTTTTCCCCAAGGAGCAAGAGGTCCAAGCTGCATATTAGGCTCCTTAGCCTGGAGGTCCTGCACCAGGAAGACAAGACCTCTGAAAGGCTGGCTTTGAAAGCCAGCAGAATTTGCATATAGGAAAGTTAGAGAGCTGTAGGAAACAGAGACTCTCCTCTTAAAAGGTGCATGCAAAATCTCACATGCTCTGAGATTCAGTACAGAGCAGTAATTTGAAAGGAGCCTAGATCAATCCACTTGCTGATCTTAGAGAGGCTCCCCAAGAGGCAGGAGGCAATTCCCCCTGGAGACACAGACACTGGCAGAAGCCATTCTCCAGAAGCTCTTTCTACCATGATGACACCAGGGCTGGTAAGCACCATTCTGCAGTCATCCTTCTAGCCTATTAGCTCTGGGGGCTTAATGACCCACCAGCCAGTCTGAAATAGTCCCAGGACTTCCCCAGGCTGAGTAGCCAGCTGCATGGGGACCCAGTCCCACCCCAATGCCAGCCCCAAGCTCACTCAGGTCCCCTAGCAAGACGCCCCAGTACATGACATCAGTGGGCAGGGGACAGCCCTAGGATTCCATATACCCGGAACCCAGCTGCCCTGGGAACTGGCCTCACTCATCAGCATGTAGGCACTAGCTTCAGGACTCCCAGGCCCTGCAGCCAGCCAACCTGGTGCCCAGCCCCAGTCCCACAATCAGTGGTCCTGATCACCAGTGGACCAGTGCCAGCCCTGGAACCCTCACGTCTTATAGCCAAACAACGTGGGACATGGCCCTGCCCTCAGTGAACAGCTGAATAGACATTTTTCCAAAGACATACAGATAACCAACAGATATATGTGAAACGTGGCTAGCATCACTAATCATTCAGTTCAGTTCAGCTCAGTCGCTCAGTCATGTCCGACTCTTTGTGACCCCATGAATTGCAGCACACCAGGCCTCCCTGTCCATCACCAACTCCTGGAGTTCACCCAAACTCATGTCCATCGAATCGGTGATGCCATCCAGCCATCTCATCCTCTGTTGTCCCCTTCTCCTCCTGCCCCCAATCCCTCCCAGTGTCAGGGTCTTTTCCAATGAGTCAACTCTTTGCATGAGGTGGCCAAAGTATTGGAGTTTCAGCTTCAGCATCAGTCCTTCCAACGAACACCCAGGACTGATATCCTTTAGGATGGACTGGTTGGATCTCCTTGCAGTCCAAGGGACTCTCAAGAGGCTTCTCCAACACCACAGTTCAAAAGCATCAATTATTCATTGCTCAGCTTTCTTCACAGTCCAACCCTTACATCCATACCTGATTACTGGAAAAACCATAGCCTTGACTAGACGGACCTTTGTTGGCAAAGTAATGTCTCTGCTTTTTAATATGCTATCTAGGTTGGCCATAACTTTCCTTCCAAGAAGTAAGTGTCTTTTAATTTCATGGCTGCAGTCACCATCTGCAGTGATTATGTAGCCCAAAAAAAAAAATAAAGTCTGACACTGTTTCCACTGTTTCCCCATCTATTTCCCATGAAGTGATGGGACCAGATGCCATGATCTTTGTTTTCTGAATGTTGAGCTGTAAGCCCACTTTTTCACTCTCCTCTTTCACTTTCATCAAGAAGCTTTTTAGTTCCTCTTCACTTTCTGCCATAAGGGTGGTGTCATCTGCATATCTGAGATTATTGATATTTCTCCCGGCAATCTTGATTCCAGCTTGTGTTTCTTCCAGCCCAGCGTTTCTCATGATGTACTCTGCATATAAGTTAAATAAGCAGGGTGACAATATACAGCCTTGATGTATTCCTTTCCCAATTTGGAACCAGTCTGTTGTTCCATATCCAGTTCTAACTGTTGCTTCCTGACCTGCATATAGGTTTCTCAAGGGAAATCCAAACCAAAACCACAATGAGATATCACCTCACACCTGTCAGAATGACTATTTATAAAAAAGAAAACAAATAACAAGTACAGGCAAAGATGCGGAGAAAAGGGAACCTTGGTGCACTGTTAGTAGGAACGTAAATTGGTACAGTCACTATGGAAAACATAGGTTTCTCAAAAAATTAAACATAAAACTACTATACTGTCCAGCAATTCCACCTCTGGGTATTTTTCCAAAGAAAACAAAAACACTAATTTGAAAACATATATGCACCCCTATGTCCATTGTAGCATTATTTACAATAGCCAAGATATAGAAGCAACATAAGTGCCCACTGATAGAAGAATGGATAAAGAAAATCTGGTGTGTGTTTATATATACAATGCAACACTACTCATTATAAAAAAAAAAGAATAAAATCTTGCCATTTGCAACAACATGGATGGGCTTAGAAGGTACTACCCCAAGTGAAATAAGTCAGATGTAAAAAGACAAATACGGTATGGTATTACTTATATATGGATTCTAGAAAACAGAACAAGTGAGCAAGAGTAATAAAACAGAAACAGAGTCACAGATACAGAGAAAACAGGTTCTTGCCAGAAGAAGGGGAATAAGGATGAGTGAAATAGGTAAGGGAAATCAAGAGGTACAAACTTCTAGCTACAAAATAAATGAGTCACTAGGATTAAATGTACAGCATGGGGTTATAATCAATAATACTGCAATCAATATTTTTGTATAGTGACAGATGGTAACTAGACTTACTTATCATGATGAGCATTTTGTGATGTATGGAAATAACGAGTCACTACATTATGCATTGGGAACTAACACAGTGTTATAAGTCAATTATACTTCCAACAAAGAAACTCATAGAAAAAGAGATCAGATTTGGGGTTACCAGAGGCAGGGGATGGTGGGAGGGGGAATTGCATGACGGTGGTCAAACGGTACAAACTTTCAGTTGTAAGATAAATTAGTACTAGGAATGTAATGTACAACATGATTAACATAATTAACATTGCTATATGTTATCTATGGAAGTTAAGAGAATAAACCCTGAGTTCTCATCACAAGGAAAAATATTTTTTTTCTTTTTCTTGTATTGTGTATCTATATGAGATGATGGATATTCACTGAACTTATTAAGTTAATCATTTCCTTACGCATGTAAGTCAAATCACTATGCTGTACACTTCAAACTTATACAGTGCTATATGGCAATTATGTCTCAATAAAGCTGAAAGAAAAAAATAATGAAATAAAAGACAAGAGTTGCATAAATCATCAATTACATGGGGAAGAATGAATGTGATTTCTTAAAAAGCTAATTCTTAGCAAGTAAATTGTGCAGGAGCAAATCCTTATTTAATGTCTTTATTCCTGTTTTACAGATCTATCATATATAGAACTTTCAAAGACATATAATTGTCAGCTGTGTTTTGCTTTTGCAAAAGGTAGCTCAGAATATTCCTTTAAAGTATAACAGGATATAAATTACAAACTGTGCATTAACTGTACGGCTTTCTTGGAATTTCTGATTTAATTGATTTAGAGAAGTTTTAATCTGCTCTCAATCTGCTATAGGAGTTTAAGCAGGGGCTTCCTTGATTAAAGACTCCACCTTCTAGTGGTTAAGAATCCACCTTGCAATGCAAAGGACCCAGTTTAACTCCTGGTTTAAGAAGATCCCACATGCCTAAAAGCAATTAAGCTGGTATGCCACAACTATTGAGCCTGTGTTCTAGAGCCTGGCAGCCACAACTACTGAGCCCACGTGCTACAACTGCTGAAGCCCGAGTACCTGAGAGCCCGTGCTCCACAAGGGAAGCCACCACAATGAGAAGCCCGCACACCACAAGTTGAGAGTAGCCCCCACTCACTGCAACTAGAGAAAGCCTGTGTGCAGCAACAAAGACCCACCACAGCCAAAAATAAATAAATAAATAAAAACCTTTAAAAAGAGTTTAAGCATATCATTTAATAAATATCATCACTGAACCATTAAAGTCATAATCAGGGAATTATTATTTATTTAATTTGATATTTCATGATAGTAACATTCTATTTGCTACATATAAGAATAGAACATATTTTAATTGACAATATTTTATCCCATCTATACAAAGTACAAGCATTTTTTATCTTTAACATTCCCAGTATGATTAAAATGGTTGAAGGAACTTTCTTCAGATGATTGACAATTCAGGTGAGCTGTTTATCATTTGACATTACCAGGAGTTTAAAAAAAACTCTCAGTCTCACTTTTATAATTACATTAATTGAACATGACTCAACAGCATGAATTACTCATACTGTCATTACCCCAAAGTAAAGTTTTTGGCAGTATTCAAAAGACAGAGGCAAATATGGACAAATAGCTCAAGTTCCAGAAGATTCCATGAAGTCATCAAACACCTTTTACAGGCTTCTCAAAGTTTCTCAGATATAGTGGTGTGACTTAACCACAAACTGAAATTATTAAGGTCTCTTTGACCTTGGCTGCATTTTAGTGGTGGTCTTTGTAAAGGGCATAAATTGTTTTTAACAATTTTCCTTCTCTCATAGTATAAAAGAAACCTTATTTTCAATGTATTTTCGTTTTTAGGACTTCTAATCCATCTCAAGACAACTGAGGCCACTGAAGTCTCTATCTAGCAATGTTCCCTCCAAAACAATAAAAGAAAACTAGGAAGAAAAAATAAGAATGCACCAAAAACAAGAAAAAACAAAAGAGAAGAAACAGCAAGGGCCCAAGGTGAGTCTAAAACACTGTGAGAAAGCATAAATCCATCCTCAGTGTGAAAGTACTGAAAAACAAATGTCTGAACATAAATAGAGGACTTTAAAACTATACTCAATTTGAAGGTGAAGCATTCAAAACTCATAGCTTCTTGGAGAGAAAAGCAGTAAGAGGGAGGGAAAATCATCCATTGGATGGTGAAGTGGAAAAGGAGCAAAAGAGAAAATTTTAGAAGTCATGCAAGGCAAGAGATCCATTAAGTCAGAGGATGCACAATCAATCTCCACCAACCAAAAAAGCAAATGCATTGAAATGTTTGGAATTTGATATTCTGACAGGTGTATCATTAAACTATGAATACCACAAAAATGAAAAAGAAAATTAATTGGTTCATATAGAGTTCTGAATCAAACTAGAAAATTAAATTCAGTACTTAACAACTGAGGTAACCCAATCCCAGAAAAGCAATCATGAAGCAAATAAATAAATAAATAAATAAATAATGTAGGATAATACTTCAAATGGAATTAAATAGACACAAATAAAAACTTGGTGATTTTTAAAAATAAAAAATTACCTTGAATCAGAAATTCAAAAGCTTAGAACAGAAATGGGCAAAACACAGATAGAAATTAAAGGAGTTGATTGAAGTCACGAAAAAAATGAACAAAAAGATTAAGATATTTTATAATTCAATAATAAATTACAAAGCTCTCAAGTGAGAATAGAAGCTAAGAAACCTTAATAGGGTGCACTGAAGAATACTAAGGATCAAGAAAATAACCAATAGAATGAAAATGAGATCAGGAAAGTAAAAAGGTTAGCACAGAAATCAAAGGCAACAGAAGACAAGCAAAGAAGCAATAATGTATTGCTGCACTCCTGGTGGAAAGATAATCAATGGAACAAAACTCTTACTTAATGTATGGCAAAACCAATACAATATTGTAAAGTAAAAAAATAATAATAATAAAAAAGAAAGAAAAAAAGAAAAAAAATTATAATCCAGGAAAACTTTCCAGAAACAAAAAAGACCTATGTTTATCTATACATTAAAAATGAACATGTCAACTCCAAGATATAGCCTACTTCAACTAAAAGTTTTTAAAGATAAAGATAAAATCTTTGAGGCCTACAGGCAAAAAGATCAAGCAATATATAAAGGCAAAAACACTGGACTGGCAATCAGACATTCAAAAACAGTATAAAAAGCAAAGCAAAAATAGATAAGCACTTTACAAATACTCAATGAAATTAATTATGAAACAGGGATTTTATATCCAACAAATTGCCCAAGTATCAAGGCTTTTACATACGCATACATACAGTTTTTCAACCTACAAAATCTTAGGGAATTCTGTAATCAGAGCCCTTTTTGAGAAATTTACTAGAACAAATATTGGCAAACCATTTATGCATCCACAGATTATATCAAGCCTGTTTTGTTTCTGACAGAGACTGAGATAAGAATGTTTTTTACATTTTTTAATTGGTGAAAGAAAATTCTAAAATTAACAATATTTTGTGATCTGCAAAAATGATATACAAGTTAAATTTCAGTGTCTATAGATCAAGGTTTATGAGAATACAGCTACATTCATTTATTGTCTATAGTAGTTTGTGTGCTACAAAAGCAGAGCTAAGCAGTTGTGACAGAGACTGTATGGCCTGCATAGCCTAATATATTTATTATCCAGCCTGTTAGAGAAAAAGTTTGCAAACTTCTGCACTAGAAGATAAGCTTCTCTCACCCAAAAATATTTGGAAAAATTCAGCAAAAGGACTGGTGGTAAATCATTTTGTACATAGGTAGGTAAGTAGATTGAAGGACGGATGGACAATACAGATTTATGCAACAAAACAAATTTGGGATAAATGAGAGTGAAAGATATATATATATATGATGTTTTGACAAAGTAACAGCAATTCAACCAATAAATGTGATAAAGAAAAGCAGAGAAGAAAAGAGAATAGGCAATAGAAGGCATGATACAAATAAAAGATGATAAACCAGACATCAATGAGTTAAATAAGAAAACATGTATATTTAAAAAGGTATGAACTAAGATAACCACTAAAACAAAGCTGCAAACTTTTCTAAACACCTAAAATATGTAAAGGGCAAATGATTCACACATGTTATAGAGAAACATAGCAAATATAAAATACACACAATTGCATATTTAGAGCTGATTCATGTTGTTGTACAGCAGAGACTAACATTACATTGTAAAGCAATTATCTTACAATTTTAAAAAAAAGAATAATGTAAAGTTTAAAAATAAAATAAAATTGGAAGAATAAAAAAAAAAACAAAAAAAAACAAAAAAAAAATATTACTATTAATCAGCAGATTGTGCACGGAACCTGTTTTTTATGTTTACCATTAATAGTGGCTATAATTAAACATCTTTTTAAACTAATGCAGCATCAAAAAAAAAAAAGAATAAGTTTATAAGAGAAATAAAATACACACAATTCTAAAAGATTGTGACAACATTGAGAATAAACAGATAATTCATAAGGATAAATGGGCTTTACCTACTCAGTAAAAGAAAACAATTTTCAAGTTCATTCACAGAACAAAACTCAACTCTCTTGTAAACAAGAAACATATCTCAAACTGATTCAAAAAGGTTATAAATAGAGGGACAAAGGTATACCAAATGGAAACAGAAATATGGAAACCGAACAGTAGAAGAAAAGGAATATATCCAGGTATCAGCAACATAAAATTCAAATCTCAAAGCAAAAAATGTAACAGAAGAGGGACATTTTTTTATATTAAAGGCCACAATGCAGAATAATATAACATTTAAGAATATTACCAAATAGTAAGCAACACCTTAATGAAGTAAAAACTGTGGAAACTGCAAGAAGACAGAAACGGCAATACAATAATAATAGAGGAGATTTTAGTACTCCATTCTAAAGACAAGGCAGATCAAGTGAACAAAAAATCAGGAAGGCCAGAGAAGACTTAAGCAAACTAATCAACAAGGTAGAATTTACAAATATATGTACAATTTTTCACTCTGATCATAGGGAACGCACCTTTTTTTCAACAGCCCATGGCATAGTCACAAAAACTGATCAGATATTAAGTTACAAACAAACATTAATAAATCTCACAAAGAAGCCACATTACAAACAACTCTCATGGATCATAGAGCAGTTAAACCAGAAAGTACTAATAAAAACAAAATTCATTCATTTTTTGTCATACGAAAAAATTGATATTTGCAAACCTCCACCATTAGCCAATATTAAAAAAAAAAAAAATCACAAGCACCTACCATGTGCCAGAAACCGGGATTCAGAGATAATCAGCTGTGATCCTTGTTCTCAAGAGCAGGACCTCTGGCAGAAGGAAAAGAAAGAAACAATCACCATAGAATACAGTAAGGCTTGCAACAACATGTGTTAACTGCTATGTCTTCTGGTTCTAACCATCCGCTGGCACTATATAGATACAATCTTTATAAGAATATCTTTATTTTTTTATTTTTGCTGCCACCATGTAGCATGTGGAATCTTAGTCCCCTGACCAGGAATAGAACCTGCACCCCCTGTAGTGGAAGCATGAAGTCTTAACCACTGGACCCCCAAGGAAGTCCCCAGAAATATCCTTACGTTCAGGAAACACATACTTTATATTTAGCAGAAAGGGGCTAGGAGGCACACAAGTGGTTCAGAAAGATGGAGAGTAAACAATGAAGCAAATGGAATAAGCAATAAAATACTGAAGTGAAATCTGGATAAAGGCTATCTGGTTTGCCCGATACTGTTCATATCTCAGAAGGTTTTTAAAGCTTGAAATTGTTTCCGAAGAAAAAGTTTGAGTAAAACAAGAAATCACCTCTATGCAAGGCATTTCCTCCTTTAAAATTAATATCTGTGATATGAAACAGAGATAAAATATCTCAACATTTTCAGTTTTTCAATTTATCTTTATATGATCTTCCCTGGCTACCTTTTCTTTTTCTTACACCATGTCGCCCGCCTTATTCAAATACCAGATTTTAGACTTTGTCTAAATACTTATAAACAATTTCTTTCCATTACTTTCAAATTCGCTCTTTTTTGTCAGGCTGAGCATCAGTTATTTAACAGAATATTCCACAACATGGACACAAAGTTTAAAATGATAGACAGTAGGAAAATCTTTGAAAATTAGAAGTTACACAGTTTACACTTCTAACAGCAAAGACCGCATTCTTAAAGAACTTCATTTTTGAGGTGGAAAGAGGACTAAAGAGTATAGGGAGAAAAACATCACAACTGCCAGGGAAATTAGGTAGCGAGTTCTAAAAGGTGGCAAAGCCCTATTTTGAAAGACAAGCAGGAGTTCGGGGTGCCCCCTCCCCCAAAAAAGGGGGTAAAGACAAAAGGAACAGCATTTACTTGTAAAATATATACACTTCTGAAGAAAAAGCTTCCTTCCTCCTCATTATTTTGACTTACCCTAAATGAACTTCTTTCCATTTGCATTTGGCACCTTCAGATCACCCAGGACCAAGAGTCCCGTCAAGAGGAATAACGACCTCCATCGTATCAGAAAGACCGTCACTCTCTCTTCCTCCCAGGCTCACAGCAAGCACTATCTATCCCCGTCCCCTTCTGGGTTCAGATCAAGTCACATGGGTGAGTCCTGGCCAATGAAATGTGGAGGAATAGGACCCAGTTTGCGTGCACCTCTCTTCCCCCAATCCCACGTTTGTGAACTAGGCCTGCTTACTATTTTTTTTTTTTTTTTCAAATTAGACAATATGTTCTACCTGTTCCCTTGTGTTGCTGTGCTGGAAGAGAATAACCTGGTCCCTAAAAATCAGCCATGCTATTTGACATTTTCTCTTCCTTCATTTGGGGCTTCCCTGATACCTCAGTAAAGAATCCACCTGCAATTCAGGGGACCCCAGTTCCATTCCTGGGTCAGGAAGATCCCCTGGAGAAGGGATAGGTTACCCACTCCAATATTCTTGGGCTTCCCTTGTGACTCAGCTGATAAAGAACCTGCCTGCAATACAGGAAACCTAGGTTTGATCCCTGGGTTGGGAAGATCCCCTGGAAAGATCTCTTTCCTTTATTTGTAGTCTAGTTGCAAAGAATCCAGATTCTGAGGCCCAAGGAGCTGGCAGAACCATGTAATGGAAGAAACGTGTCTGACTGACTGCACTGAACTGTGCCATGTGTAATATACATCAATCATTATTTGTTAACCCTCCCCCTACACCCCACCAAATACACCTTAGAGAAGATTTGCAGATTAAGTGAGGACTGTACTGGCACATATTGGTACCTGGCACATATTGTTACAGAAGTGCTTATAATTATTGTTTGTTTTGCAGAGATATTCTTGGCTTCAAAGATGTTTACTAGCTTTTTAACTCAAAAACAATTCTGCAAGTTCTTCAAGCTTCTTTCTTCATTTGAAAATGGAGAAAATCCATTTACCCAATTGTGCCCATATATATATATATATATATATATATATATATATATATATATATATATATAATTACATATATATTTGGGTACAAATATTCCTTAATAAATACCAAAGAGTCATCTAAGTTCAGAAGACATAAAATTGAACAAGATCTATAAGGTTTTTGCTTTTATAGTGCTTACATTCTGGTAGGGACTGAGGTTCCCACAAAAACAAATATTACAGAGAATAAAATCATACAAATTATTATGAAGAATAGAAACAAGGTGACTTGATTGTAAAACTAGGAATTAGTTCTAACTTAGATGGGGGTGACTTAAAAAGTTATTCTGAGAAGGTGGCATTTGAGCTAAGACCTGAATGGCATAAAAGAGTTAGTTGTGGGTGCAAAGTTCAAGGAGAAAAATGTCCCAGGTAGAGGGAACAACCAGGGCACAGGCTCTGAGGAGGAAATAAGCTTAGCATGTTAAACAGGGCAATGTAGCTACAGTTATTGGCAAATGTGGGAAAGAATAGAATAAGATGAGGTTGCAGACTAAGGCAGGAGACAGATCTTGTTGAGATTTTCTAGTTGACATCAAGCATTTTGGACTAAGATGTAAGACAGTTTAAGATTTTAAGCAGAATAATGGCATGATATGATTTAACTTTAGAAAGAAAATTTTGGCTGCTGCATGGAAATCGGACTATAGGGCAAGAAGCAAGAGTGAAAGTCAAAGGACCAATTAGGTAACTATTGTAATTCTTTATACAAGAGATGGTGATTTTAGCTAGACTAGTAGCAGGGGAGATGGAAAGAAGTGACTTGTGATATGTAGTTTAGTGGTAGAGCCAACAAGATTTGGTAGTGCACTGGGTATAGATGTGAAGATGCATACACGGTCATTCCCAAGTACTGGCTTGTGCTTTTAGGTAACTATTCTAACTAAGGAACACTAGAAGAAAAAGCGATTTTGCGTCACTTTCTCCCTTCCTTTCTCTCTGTCTTCGAGAGGAGGAACCTCCTGAAGTCAGGTAAATAACAGTTATACTATTAATGAAATTAATGAGAACAGGATCCATTTTGTTGAGGTGAGAGTATTGCTGTTCTGTGTGAATGTGTGTATGGCACTACACAATCATTAGATATGGTTTTGACCTAGGTGAGTAAGTAATTGCTGCTTCTAGAAAGTTAGATCCCTGTTCCAGGGCACTGATCATGGAGAGCAATAGCTCAAACAATGGAGGGCGCCCAAGTCTTCAGTTTAGTGGAGCTAAATCCAGTCAGCAGCTAACTTAGGACCTCAGGGGAAGATGTGACTATCTTGTATTGTCTGGTGGCCTTGATGTTTTGAAATTCCAGAACAAGGGGGCTTCCCTTCTTCAAAGTTTTAATGCTTTCAGAGATTTTATCTTGTGAAAGTCACTGATAAATACGTTGCTCAGCAAAACACACTGTGGTACTGTTTCAGATTTTGACCAGAAAATTTATAAAAAGAAAGCTCTAGTAAGATGTGTTCATTTATTACAAGTCTTTCGTTTTAGTTTCATCACAAACATAAGAAGGCCTGGGATTCTGCCTCAATATTTATTCTCAATCCTCATTTTAATTCTTCACAACACTTTTGCACATATGGAACTGGGGTTCAGAGAGATTTTAAGACTTGCCTAAGGTCACACAGTGGCTCAGATCAGTGCTTCTCTGGTGGCTCAGACAGTAAAGAATTGGCCTGCAATGCAGGAGACCTGAGTTTGGTCCCTGGGTTGGGAAGATCCCCAGGAGGAGGTCATGGCAACCCACTCCAGTATTCTTGCCTGGAGAATCCCCATTGACAGAGGAGCTTGGCAGCACAGAGAATAAGAGGTGAAGCAGGGCACTCCAAACCAGGTTTGTCTGACACAAATATCACTGTGCTTTTGCCTGTACCAGGTGATATCCCGGGTTCCCTATAGGGCAGACATGATCTGCCTTTTATTTGACAAAGAACAGCTCACTAATGGATTTTCTATAAAAATCAGTTAGAAAATAATAGAGATTGGGGTCAGTTGCTGCCAAATCTCATGAACTGTGGGGGGAAATGTGGTCCCCAAAGTAAATCAAGGGGTCTTTGAATTCCAAAATGGTCTCCAAGTTCCTGCCCAAGTTTCTGGTATACACACCCTGTATAATCTTTTCTCCTTGAGTGTGGATAGGGCTTGTGAATATAATGTGATAGCATTCCTGTAATTATATTACATTATATGGCAAAGGTGAAAGACCTTTTCTGATGTAAGTAGAATCCCTATTTGTTGATTTTTGAGATAGTCAGAAGAGAGTATACTGGGTGGGTCTGATCTAATCAGGTGAGTCTTTTTAAAACCAAGGTCTAGGCTTTCCTTAGAGTCAAAGTCTCAAAGCAGCACAGGATCTTGAATAAACCAACCAGGTTGTGAACTGCCTACGGGAAGGAGAAACTGCTAGGAGCCAAGGTCCTCTGATCCACTGTGGCAAAAAACTGAACTCTACCAGCAATCTAAATGGGTTTGGAATAGGACCCCAATCTCCAGATTAATACATGGCCTAGCTGACACATGTGAATGCAGCCTTATGAGACCCTGAGTAGAAGATCCAGCTCAGACTGCTGACTGTCTAAACTTTGAGGTGATAAAGACGTGGTGTTTTAAGCTGCTAAGTGTGCAGTAATTTGTTTAGCAAAAATAGAAATTGAATGCAGGGTTCTTCTCTTGTTTCAGGCAGGCTAAAATATTGAACAACCCCTCTGGGGTGCTTGCTGGTTGCAGGTGTTCTGGGTCGCTGCCTAAAGAAGATGATGGCTAAGCTGAAACATAAGATGAGAAGGAGTGATCTAGGTGAAGAGGAATATAAATGTGTTAGGAAGTGAGAAGCCTCATCCTCACTTGAGACATCACAGAATGCTTTTCAGAAACACTGAGACTCACCATATTTGTGAAAAGGGGGAAGAAAATCCCTCCTTCTCCCATTACAGCTTCTTTGGCAGAACACCCGATTCAGAGTATCCCAGAGTACATTTCATTGACCCTACCAGCTTTTAGGCTTTTCGCAGATGGCAGTGAAATAATTCATCACCAACAGAAGTTTGAAAACAGTCCATTCAGTGGGGAGAGAAAAAAAAAAAATTCCGTCAACTGGCTTGGAGACCAAACAACTAGATGATTGAATTCCTTTCCTTAGGAAGGGACAGCTGACACTTTAATTGAGAAAAGCAGCATTTGCTTCTACCCCTAGAGAAGAAAAGAGTTTCGTTTTTACAGTTGATATATTCCTTCTGAATGAGGAAGTATTTCATCACCTCATTTTATGTTGTGATTTAATTTCATTTCTCTTAAACTGATTAACTACCACCTCAGTTCTGCCTCTTCCCTCAGTGTGTACTGAGGGGAGATCCTAGCTTGGCCTCTGATGCCTGAGGTCAGAGGACCAGAATCAAGAAGTTGCTCTTTTGCTTATTTATTCATATATTTAATTATGGAAGTAGAGTTCATGTATCATTAAGTTTACTTTTTGAACATGTGCAATTCAATGGTTTGCATTATATTCACAACATTGTGTAACCATCACCACCACCTAATTCTAGAACTTTCCACTACCTCTCCCCAGAAACCTTGTATCTATTAGCAGTCAATCCTAATTCCCCTCTTTCTCTGTCACATAAAAATGATTAATAGGATTTCTGTCTGTATCGATGTCCCTATTACAGACATTTTTATAAATGAAATTATATAAAATGTGGTCTTTTGTGTCTACGTTCTTTTACTTAGCATAATGTTTTCAAGGTTGACCCATGTTGCAGCACATACCAGTAGCTTACACCTTTTTATGGCTGAATAATATTCCCTTTTGTAGCTATACCACTTTTTGTTTATCAATTCATCAATTGATGGGCATTTGTGGTGCTCCCATTTTTGTTGCTTATCATGGATAATGCTGCTATGAAAATTTGTGAGCATATTTTTGCATTAAAATATGTTTTCAATTATTTTAGGTATATACCCAAGAGTTCCTTTGCTGGGTTCACATGGTAATTCTATGTTTAACATTTTAAGGAACTGCCAAATTATTTTCCACAGGGACTAAACCATTTTACTTTATCAGCAACAATGTATGAAGGTTTTAATTTCTCTTCATCTTTGTCAACACTTGTTATTTTCCAGTTTCTTTTTTCTTTTTATTATAACAGTCCTAGTGGGTGTGAAGTGTTCTTCCATTGTTGCTTTGATTTGCAACTTCCTAATAATTAATGATGTGAAGCCTCTTATCATTGGCTTGTTGGCAATTTCCATATCTTTGGAGCAATGTCTATTCAAGTCCTTTGCCCAAGTTCTAATTAGGTTGATTGTGTTTTTGTTTTTGAGTTACATATTCTGGGTGTTAAACCCTTATCAGACATACAATTTTTAAATATTCCTCTCATTTGTGGGTTGTCTTTTCACTCTCTTGATAGTGTCTTTTAATGTGCAACATTTTTAACTATTTAAATTTGAATGTATCTATTCTTTCTTTTGTTTCTTGTGATCTGGGTATTAAATGTAAGAAATCCAAAAACTTCAAGTCTGCCCCTGTTTTCTTCTAAGAGTTTTATAGTTTTAGCTCTAACATTTAGGTTTTGATCACTTTTGAATTAATTTTTTTTTCTAATTTTATTTTATTTTTAAACTTTACATAATTGTATTAGTTTTGCCAAATATTGATTATGGTGTGAGGTTGCAGTCCAAACTCATTCTCTTGCACACGGATATCCAGGACTACTTCTTGAAAAGACTATTCCTTCCCCACTGGATGATCTTAGCACTTATGCCAAAAATTAATCACAAATAGATATATGGATTTATCTCTATACTCTCAATTCTGTTGCATTAGTCTGTGTATGTCCTGATGCCAGTACTAAACTTTCTTGATTACAGTAGTTGTATAGAAAGTTTTGAAATTGAGAAGTTTGAGTCCTTCAATCTCATTCTTGTGTGTGTGTGTGGCTATTCTGGATCCCTTGTATTTCCATATGAATTTAAGGATCAGCTTAACTGTGGCTTCTTAAAGTGAGGTGAGCATCCAGCCACAACCCCAGTCCATTAGCAGCAGTTATTTTCATTTCTAAGGAGGTGAAAATGAGAGATGGGGCAGACCACAGGACATAAGTCCCAGGTCCTCAGGACCATAGTGGGTCTGGGCAGCAGGATTCACAAAGGGAGCAGTAATGCTCTGTAGCATCACTTCTCAAGCTGTAATGGCTCATGCAGCCATTGCGTTGTAAACCAGGTTCTGATTTAGTTGGTCTGGGGTGAAGCCTGAAACTTTATTTCTAACACATTCCTAAGTGATGCCAATGCTGCTGGTCCCTGAATTACACTTTGGGAAACAAGGCACATGTGCCATTCGCATCTACCTAGTAGTTCAAAGTATGAAGCTGAGACATCACTTAGGTTTATTCAGACTGCTCTTTATGCCAAATAAATAAATAAAATTTTAAAAAGGAAAGGAAAGCTAGGCCTTCAAGGGGAAAGAAAAGGACTTGGCAAAGCCCACAAGACTAGGTACAGGCAGAAACTAGGAATTCTGATTCCAAATTCTCAGTTACGTTCTCATTCCCCCAAACTGTGGGTGCTTTCTGTCAATCACCTTCCATTCTGCTTAAAAACACCTGTCCTGCCCACGGTCTCCAGCCAATTTTTCCCTCCTTTGCAGCTTGTTTCCAGCATATTTCCTCAAAAGATAAACTTTCGAATTAAAAGGAGAATTTGAGTGTGATAAATGTTCACACAAGTTGCTATCTGTATTTCCTTAGGACTATCTCTGGGTACAGAATGAGGGGATATACTATATCTCTGTAGGCAAAGTGGTTAAATTCCAGCATAAAATTATACATGCTACATATGACAGAACTCTAAGATGATCCCCAAGATTCCCCACAACCTGGTGGTGTACACTTCCTGTATAACCCAGAGACTGTGAATATGATAGATTTCATTCCTGTGATTCCATTATAATATACGGAACAGCTGATTTTAAGAAAGGCAGATTCTTTTCCTCCTCCGCCTGGGGAGCAAGCGGAGGTTCTCAGCAGGTGAGAAGCATGACCGGATTGGCCAACGGATGGATGATCCGCATTATAATTTCTCCGGCGCGCTCTTCCGACCTTTGCCCGAAAAAAAAAAAAAAAAAAAAAGAAAGGCAGATTCTTTGGGGAGTCCTGATCTAGTCACATGACCCCCTTAAAGTAAGGTTATAGACAAAGAAGTAAGAGATTCAAAGCACAAGACAAATTCAATATATTACTGCTTACTTAAAGATGGAGGAGGATATGCAGCATTTTAGATGATGTTGTGTTTGTACTTTGTTGTGTAGATTAAAAGAACTGTGTTGAATAAACCTAGGATTAGAGTGCAAAAAAAAAAAAAAAAAAAAGATGGAGGAGGACATACAGCAAGGAAATTGAGACCTCAGTCCAACAACCACAAGGAAGTAAATCCTGCCAACAAGGAGAATGAAATTGGGAGCAGACCTTTCCAGAGACTCAAGATGAAAGCTCAGTCCTGGCCAAATCCTTGACTTCAGGCTGTGATACTCTTAGAAAATAACCTAGCTGACTTATGACCTATAGAGCTTTGTTGTTTTAAGCCATTGAGTTTGTGGTAAGCAAATATATAGTGATATAAATACCTTGCCTTCTTGACAACAGACTGAACTGTGTCTCTATGTTTCCTTCTCTTTCAGGGAACCCAGAGTCAAATTTGAGGCAGAAATGTTAAAAGTTTTAGGTCTTTACAGTCTGTACATCTATTTTAAATGTTTTTCTCTTAGTAACGGCTTTCTGCATTTTTCTGTATTTTTTTTGATTTTTTCCGTTCTTAATTATGTTTTAACATTCAATTTTATGTAATCTTTTTCTAGTCTCATTATAAAAGCAATATGTGTTCATTGTAGAAAATATGGAAAATAAAGTTATGCAGAAGAAGAGGAAAAAATTAAGCAATAGAATTCTATCACTTCATCTGGATAAAACAACTGCTAATGTTTTGGTGTGTTCTTTCCAGTCTTTTTCCCCATGCCAATATGTATATTTTTATATAATGAGATCATGCTGTATTATTATTCATATTCTTGTCATAAGCTACTGCTAAACATTTGAGGAAAGAACAAGATAGAAATTAACATATATTCTGTGGTTTGAAGGTATTTTTTTCTGATAAGTTGGTTGTTTGTCAGCAGATCTCACCTTTTTATTTGCCTCTTTCCTTCTGTTACTCCCATGACTCCTGGTGTTCAGCTATGTTGAGGGTTCCCAAGACAACCCTCAGGTTCAACAATTTGGTAGGATTACTCACAGAACTCAGCATATGGTCTCACTCACAGCTATGACTTGTTACAGCAAAAAAATACAAGGGAAAATCAGCAAAGGGAAAAGTAGCATGGGGACCAAATCTGGAAGACATCTGATAAATTTTTCAAGAGTTCTCTCCCAGTGGACTCACAAAGAATGAACTTAATTCAATTTCTCCAGCATCAAACTGTGACAACACATGTGAAGTATTGTCTTCTGGGAAAGTTCATTAGAGACTCAGTGTTCAAGAGTTTCAATAGGCTAGTATTATAGGTGCTCTTTGCCTAGCATGTTTCAGAATTCCAGACTCCAAAAAGGAAAGCAGACATTCAGCATAAATTATATTGTTTGTATAAACAGTTTAGGCACAGCAAGCCACTGTTTTCAGTTAGGGCATGGTGGGGACTCTCCCAAAAACCAAGTTCCCAGACTCCAGGCAATGGCCTACTCTGAAAGCAAGCCAGTCTAAGGATAGTGATCTCAAGCCTGCTATGTTAAATCTTTCCTACCACCACCTAAATGCCACATTCCCATGGTCCTACTGCAGTTATGTGTAATACTCAACACCTGAATTATACATTCTCTCTGACATAGAGTATATTAGCATTTGAGTGCTGAGTGCTAAGTCTCTTCAGTCGTGTCTGACTCTATGCAACCCTATGAACTGCAGCCCGCCAGCCTCCTCTGTCCATGGGATTCTCCAGGCAAGAATACTGGAGTAGGTTGCTGTGCCCTCCTCCAGGGGTTCTTCCAAACCCAGGAATTGAACCCGTGTCTCTTATGTTTAACCTGCATTGGCAGGCGGGTTCTTTACCACTAGCACCACCTGGGAAGCCCACGTATAACTTAAAGTAGAGTGGGTGTCTTAAACAACCAACTTTTACTTTTCACGTTTCTGGAGGCTGGGAAGTCTAAGATCAAGGTGCTGATGGATCCAGTGTCTAGCAAAGGCCAGCATCCTCATTTGCAGATGGCCATTTTCTTATTATATCTTCACATGGTGGAGAAGAGAGAAAGGAAGCAAGCTCTCTTCTTACACAGGCACTAATTACAAGGGCACTAATCCTATCATGAGGGCTCCACCCTCATGACTTAATTATCTCTCAAAGGCCTCACCTCCTAATACCATCACATAAGACATTAGATTTTAGGCATATAAAATTGGGGGTGGACATGAATATGCAATATATAACAATGGATGAGAATCACCTCTATATATTTTACAATCAATCACAAGCAAATGTCTATTAAAGCCATTATTAGGAAAGATAGTGAAAGTGAAATCACTCAGTCCTGTCCAACTCTTTGCAACCCCATGGAGTGTGGCCTACCAGGCTCCTCCATCCATGGAATTTTCCAGACAAGAGTACTGAAGTGGGTTGCTATTTCCTTCTCCAGGGGATCTTCCCAACCCAGGGATTGAACCTGGGTCTCCCGCATTGCAGGCAGATGTTTTACCATCTGACCCAACAGTGAAACCTCGGGAAAGTAAGAGCTGATTATGAAAAAGACCAATGCTATGATGAAAACTGATACTTTGGTGTCCCTCCTAGAGAATCTGAATCTGGAGTGCTGCTTCTGTTTCCCCAAGGTTTCTTTCTGCCTTTCCCTGCCCCACCAGAACCAAGATGCTTAAGCAAAGAAGAGTCTCATGATGTGCTACACATGTAGGATCAAGAGCTGTGTCACTGAGCCTTGTTCAAGGACATAATCTCAGAGAATCTGTTCCCTCTGATTCAGGCCCATGTTGAATATCTCCTTACAAGGCAATCAGAAGCAAAGGACTACCTTTGTCTCTGCAATTAGGTTTCTGTGATTTTGTTGCCTCAAAAAATCAGCCACTTGTATTATAAATTTTATTTGGGGAGCACCTGATAGTCATAGACTATACAGACAGGTGTTTGTATTTTCTCCTTGAGCAGAAGTTGCTTTTACTCTTGGATTAAATGTGTCTTTAGGGGGAAAAAAAGTGTGCCTTTGAAAGGAAAGGGGAGACATTAGTCAATAGGTTGCCTTTTTAAGGATAACTTGAATCAATAAATGATATCCCTCCCAGACTTATACAGCCGGGCTTGGGCACACTGGCAGAAAAATGCTCTCTCTGTGATGAAGTAGGTCCCTGCCATTGTACCAGGCTTGATGAACAGAGCTATGGCTGGATTTCAGTTCCCATTCAACCCCTCTGCTGGGGCACCTTTTGTGCTAACACATTGAAGACAAACAGGTTTGATGGGAAGGTTGGCAAATATGTGGCCTTTTCTTCTTTATCAAAAGGAATAAAAAAATCCTGTGCTACAACTTGCCCTCCAATTGAGCTGAATGGCTTGTTGCGTCCATATGAAATATTTTGAATTCAGCCCCCACAACTAGACTAACACAGAAATGGTTGTTTGATGCAGGGGAGTAGCATGGTTCCTCACCAGTTGATCTCACCATGGAATATACATAACTTGTAATTGAATCATTGTGCTAAAGTGTTCTTATAACTACCTTTGAAAGAAGATAGTAAATGAGTATGAGTGTTGAGACATGGAAAAGAACATTTTAGTATGGAAAGCTGTTTTTCTGTTATGACTGTTGATATAATTTAAGAGCCTAAATGAACCTCCATTTCCTCATGTATAAAATAGGAAAAGAAAAATAATATTGGATTGGCCAAAAGGTTCATTCCAGTTTTTCCATAAGCTGTTACAGAAAAACCCAAACAAACTTTTTCGGCCCACCCAATACCTAGCAGCAGGATGTTCTACAGGCTAATTGAGAAGTCATACAAGTCAACAAATGTCAGTTTCCTCTTCAATCCTTCCTTTTTTGCCCCCAATTCCTCACACTGACATGGTGATAGGATGATAAAGCACTTGCATTTCCAAAGTGTCATCTGATCCTCGAAAATGCCCTACAAGGTAAACAGAATGAGGATGGATAAAGGCTCCAGGTTCCAGTAGGTCTGTATATACTTTCACATTCCTGAATATGGGGTTCAGTTTCAACCTCAAAGACTCTCCTCTCTCCACCATCCATAATATGATTAGGACACAATAAGAGCCATTTGAAAAACTGATCACACATGAATATTCTTCTAGTGTTATGTTTGGGGCAGCTTTCATCAAGTGGCAACCAGGTCTTATTTTTTTATGGGTAAACAGGATGGGAAAAGAGATCCTTTAACTGGTTCAATCTGTCATGTTCATTGAGTTTTATACCAGAGGAGTCATTAATATATGGCTGGTTCTTCCATGCCTCAATCTCTCTTATAATTGTTAAAATCAGCAGTCCTATAATAGAGGATCTAAAAATGAAATGAGTCGCCAGTCCAGGTTCGATGCACGATACTGGATGCTTGGGGCTGGTGCACTGGGACGACCCAGAGGGATGGTATGGGGAGGGAGGAGGGAGGAGGGTTCAGGATGGGGAACACATGTATACTTGTGGAAGATTCATTTTGATATATGGCAAAACCAATACAATATTTTAAAGTTAAATAAAATAAAATTTTAAAAAAATAAATAAATAAAAATAAAAATAGGGAATATAGTACAGATAGGGAAGTGTTAAATCCTATCACCCAAAGCACTGAAGTTCTTATTCTTTAACATTATAATATTCTGTGAAATAATTTGTTGTGAATGAAACAAAAGCTCTACTCAGGAACCTGTGGGTACGCTGAAAAGTTACCCTCTTGAGAAATAATTGCCCAGGTTCTTCTTTTATGTTTTAAGTAAGATTCTTTTGGTTGAAGCTAACTGAAACTTCCACTTTAAAATACCACAAGCCAAAAATCAGGCATTTTATCAGTAAGATAATGAGGCAGCCCGTGGAGTCAAAGGGCGAACAGCTAGGTATCACAAAGCAGGTGCTAGAAAGCCCTCAGGATACCCAGGCTTCAACTAGCTACTGTCCTTTTACGTTTACTTCTCCTTAGGTATTTTCGACTCACTGCATTGGTATCCACAGGCCAAAAGGTGGGTCACATGACTGATCATGGTGCAATCAGCTAGGATGGGAGGACTGGGGCTGGAAATAGACTGTTTATATTATGGCTGCTTGACCTAAGACATGTAAACAAGTGTAAACTTGTCAATGCCCACTTAAACAGGTAGTCCTCCTTTTCTCTTGCTTGATCACCCCATTATCTTTGTTTCTATTTGCTCATTGGTTCATTCATTCTCATTTGCCATTTGCTTCTGCCATTTTGTAAAGGGCAGTTTGGAGTGCTTGAGTGTCCACATAGGCTGACATGGCTAATGTATGCCTCTTGCACTTATGTGTTTTCAGTTTGGCAGACACTGACTAGTGTCTCTCTATCCCAATCCCATCTTTTAGGAAAAGAGAAAGAATCCATTACTGTGAAGATCAAATCGGTTTATGTACCTTAATATCTGGCATGTAATAAGCATTCTATATGCATGAGCTATTCTTCTTCAAAAACTTACTTGGGTGTTCTCTGCCCAATCTTTATGCCATTACCCTTGCTCCCTTGGCCCCACCTAGAATAAAACATCCTTCATCATCCATTCCATTGAACCTTGTATACACTGTCTTAACTGTGTGTATTCTGTGGTCTATTGCTGCTATTGATTGGGAAGGCCTGTCTCTCATTCTAGACTGCAAATTCCTTGTGGGCATGGACAAGGTCCTTCTCTGTTTGAACTCATTGGTGGAGCTGGGGTGTTTTCCAGTGGCTAATACCTGGTGAGTGCTTTCGAAATGTCAGCTGGACTGAATGGAAGGTTCAGTTCAGTTCAGCTCAGTTGCTCAGTCGTGTCTGACTGTTTGCGACCCCATGGACTGCAGCACGCCAGGCCTCCCTGTCCATCACCAACTCCCAGAGTTTGCTCAAACTCATGTCCATTCAGTCAGTGATGCCATCCAACCATCTCATCATCTGTCATCTCCTTCTCCCGCCTTCAATTTTTCCCAGCACCAGGCTCTCTTCAAATGAGTCAGCTCTTCGCATCAGGTGACCAATGTATTGGAATTTCAGCTTCAGCAGCAGCCCTTCCAATGAATATTCAGGACTGATTTCCTTTAGGATGGACTGTTTGGATCTTCTTGCAGTTCAAGGGACTTTTAAGAGTATTCTCCAACACCACAGTTCAGAAGCATCAATTCTTCAGCACTCAGCTTTCCTTATAGTCCAACTATCACATCCACACATGACTACTGGAAAAACCATAGCCTTGACTAGACAGACGTTTGTCAGCAAAGTAATGTTTTTTAATATGCTGTCTAGGTTGGTCATAACTTTTCTCCCAAGAAGTAAGTATCTTTTAATTTCATGGCTGCAGTCACCATCTGTCGTGATTTTGGAGCCCCCCAAAATAAAGTCAGCCACCATTTCCACTGTTTCCCCATCTATTTGCCATGAAGGGATGGAACCAGATGCCATGATCTTAGTTTTCTGAATGTTGAGCTTTAAGCCAACATTTTCACTCTCCTCTTTCACTTTCATCAAGAGGCTCTTTAGTTCTTCTTCACTTTCTGCCATAAGGGTGGTGTCATCTGCATATCTGAGGTTATTGATATTTCTCCTGGCAATCTTGATTCCAGCTTGTGTTTCATCCAGCCCAGCATTTCTCATGATGTGCTCTGCATATAAGTTAAATAAACAGGGTGACAATATACAGCCTTGACATACTCCTTTTACTATTTGGAACCAGCCTGTTGTTCTATGTCCAGTTATAACTGTTGCTTCCTGACCAGCATACAGATTTCTCAAGAGGCAGGTCAGGTGGTCTGGTATTCCCATCTCTTTCAGAATTTTCCAGAGTTTATTGTGATCCACACAGTCAAAGGCTTTGGCATAGTCAATAAAACAGAAACAGATGTTTTTCAGGAACTCCCTTGCTTTTTTGATGATCCAGTGGATGTTGGTAATTTGATCTCTGTTTCCTCTGCCTTTTCTAAAACCAGCTTGAACATCTGGAAGTTCACAGTTCACATATTGCTGAAGCCTAGCTTGGAGAATTTTGAGCATTACTTTACTAGTGTGTGAGATGAGTGCAACTGTGTGGTAGTTTGAGCATTCTTTGGCATTGCATTTCTTTGGGATTGGAAAGAACACTGACCTTTTCCATTCCTGTGGCCACTGCTGAGTTTTCCAAATTTGCTGGTATATTGAGTGCAGCACTTTCACAGCATCATCTTTTAGGATTTGAAATAGCTCAAGTGGAATTCCATCACCTCCACTAGCTTTTTTCATAATGATGTTTCCTAATGCCCACTTGACTTCACATTCCACGAGTCTGGCTCTAGGTGAGTGATCACACCATCATGATCAGGGGCACTAGGTGAGTGATCACACCATCATGATCAGGGGCACTAGGTGAGTGATCCCACCATTGTGGATTAAAAATTTACAGAGCATGGACCCACCAGTCAGAACAAGACCCAGTTTCCCCCTCAGTCAGTCTCTACTACTAGGAAGCTTCCATAAGCCTCTTATCATTCTCCATCAGAGGGCAAACAGACTGAAAAGCACAATCACAGAAAACTAACCAATCTAATCACATGGACCACAGCCTTGTCTAACTCAATGAAACTATGAGCCATGCAGTGTAGGGCCACCCACGACAGATGAGTCATGGTGGAGAGTTCTGAAAAAATGTGGTCCACTGGAGAAGGGAATGGCAAACCACTTCAGAATTCTTGCCTTGAGAACCCCATGAACAGTATGAAAAGGCAAAAAGATAGGACACTGAAAGATGAACTCCCCAGGTAGGTAGGTGCCCAATATGCTACTGGAGATTAGTGGAGAAATAACTCCAGAAAGAATAAAGAGAAGGGGCCAAAGCAAAAACAACACCCAGCTGTGGATATGACTGGTGAATGGAAGGTATGTTACAGGAATGGCAATTCAACATTATCTTTAGGGTCAAATTTCTCTTACTTGTAGAAACTTGAATATTAGCTCATTTTCTGTGACCCCCCTGCCTTTCCTTGTTTACTTTCAACCGGCAAATAAAAAGGTAGATTTGCAAATTAAGTGTTACCTTTGAGCAATTAATGAGGGTCCAATGTTTCCTGGTTCATTTTTGTGGCTCACCAGTTGAGGAAGATTTTAATCAAGATGAACTTCATAGGAAGCCAATGTCAATGAGAATTAATCCTATCCTCGCTCCTAAAGATGACTTTGAAGTGAGAATGTTGGGAGCAAATATGCATGTTTTATACATAGCGGTGTATAACCATCTCCACAATGGTGTGAGTTGCAATGATGATTAATAAAGGGATGACATGTTCAAACTCAGTCCTTGTTCATGGCTTCTTTTCCTTACACCCCCTATTCCTTTTGCATGCTTCTGCCTCTCAGCCCTCATCATCCATTCTTCCTCTGCCATCTAGCCACCATTCCGGTATCCTCCCAGATGTCTGTCTGGCTTTGGGGTTTGTTTGTTGCAGGCCTACAAGTATCTATTTCCAGTGTTTTTAGATTGATGATGTACAGGCTTTCAAGGCACACTGGCACCTTTATTTCTAAGATTGATGTTGACACAAGTCCACTTAAATTAAATGTTCTCATCTCAGCTAATTTACCTGCTGAGAGTAAATTCGTATGAAAAAGTGAACAAAGAGGGTAGAAGCAACAGGAAGAAAGTGGAGCTAGGGAATATCTTTTACCATTTAACCCCCAAACAACCCAGGAAGATAAGGAGGGCAATTTTTATCATCAACTCCAGTAAAGAAATGAAAAAAAAGACGGAGCTCAGAAAAGTCATTTGTAAATAAAGATCACAGATCACATTTGAAACCTAGATTTTCACATCCCCACTCCAATGCTCTTTCCATACCACCAGGATGTTTTTAAAATATGTTGCTTAAAAAAAAAAATAAGATCATCGCTTATGTATTACACACCCACCAGGTGTTAATAATTTAGGCCAGGGTTCTGCAAACCATAGCCTGTGGGTCAAAGTCAGCCTGCCACCATTTTCTGCAACAGGAAGCTAAGAATTTTTTGAAACATTTTGTAATGGCTAAAAAAATATCAAAAGAATAATATTTCATGGCACACGAAAATTATATGAAATTCAAATTTTCACATCTATTGTCTATGGCTGCTTTCATGTAACAACACCAGGGTTGGGCAGCTACAATAGAGACTGTATGACCCTGTGCAAAGCTGAGAATATGTACTATCTGCCTCTTTGCGCCAAAACACTTTTCTGATCACTGATTCAGGTCCTTGCTACCTAAAGGGCTACCCAAGTGCTGATCACCAGATCATGTCAGAAATGCAGAATCTCAGGAGCCTTCCAAACCAAAGAACTCAGAGGCTGCATTTTAATAAGAGCCCCTGATTCATATCCCCATTACAGTTAGGGAGGCTCAGGCTCAGAAGGCAGTTGATGAGGGCTTTTTCTTATTAGACAAGCAGTGTGGGTTAAGGCAGCAGCCTTAAGGTCAAACAGGTATGAGTTTGAAATTCTCTGTCCACTGCTGAGTGGCTTCAGCTTCCTCACCTAGAAAGTGAGGATAAGCCTGTGTTCCTCATAAATTTGTCTTATTAACATGTCAGCAGGGCCATTCTCCCTCTGAGAGCTCAAGGCAAGAAGACATCCTCATCTCTTTCAGCTCCTGGTGGTCCCGGGTGTTCCTCAGCTATGGCCACATCACCCAACCTCTGCCTCCATCTTGACATGGCCTTCCTCTCTTCTTACAAGGACAACAGTTATTGAATCAAAGGATCATCCTAATTCCAGAATCATATCAGCTCAAGATCCTTAACTGATGACATCTGCGAAGACCTATTTCCAACTCAGATCATGTTCTAAGGTTCTGAGTAGATGCGAATGGGGACGGTGGACACTATTAAACCCACCACAGATGACACCAATCTAGGTCAAATGTCTGATGCATTGTGAATACCTAACACATTTCTTCCACCACGTTTCCCTCTTTTACTCAGATGACCCCAGGCTCAGAACAGAATGGATCTTTCCCATTTTAAAAGAGGGGCATTTCCTGGGCTAGGACACACAGAAGAAAATGCTTTCATGACATGTGTCCTGAAACTAAACCAGTTCTTTTATCCTCTATATATTTTGGAGCAAAAGTTCCTTTCAAGTGAAGGACCAGATGAATGAAAAGCAATAAGATGTAGGCCAAGGACAGCCTCACAGTGCAGAGGTTGTACTCAAAAAGTTCTTATTCTCTCCTCTCTTCTTCTGTTGGGCCTACCTTGGGAATGGATTAATATTCTCCGTGATATTCCTGTGGGCCATGGCTTTCTGTTGTACCCCTGAGGGAGAGTATTTCCCCCCTTTACTATGAAACCCATGTATATATCAAGGGAAAGCAAGATAGGTATCAAATTTCAACTTGCTCATGAGCAAATCGTGACAGGTGTTAGCTTTGGGGTGAATCAAATTTGGGGTCTCCTAGTCGATATCACTGTTGACAATTTTGAGACCAACAAAATTGCATGTGACAAGCTTTTCAGGTAATTCTACAATCCCATTTCCCAGTGCTTTTGTGTGTATAATCAGCAATGTCTCCTTTCTGAAGTTCTGAATCACTCTCCTTCTCTATTGCACTTGTATCATACAGATCTGGTCTGTTTCATATTAATTACCTCATTAGCCATCAGTGGTGTGCATTTCAAGTTTGTGAATTTCCTGTAAACAGTCTCCCTGAGAGGAGATCTGTGGAAATCTCCTCAGTACCCAGCAACCCAGTGCTGTAATTCTCAGTGCAGCACCTGTCTTAGAACTGAAACAAATCAATAGCTAAATGTGACTGCAGCTAGATTACTAACTCAATTTTCTATTCTCCAAGGAGGAAAGAGGTGGAACTTTTAATACTGAGGAGTCTGCCAAACAAGACTGGGAGCTTATTATTGGTAAGAAGAAATCTGCCAGAAAGGGGGAGATCCTAATCTTGGAGAGGTTTTTATTTTTGCACCTTTCAAGTTTATTTTTAAAAAGATTGTTTGGTACTTCTTTCCTGATCCTATTTTAGAAATTGTTAAAGGATATTGAATCATATCCATTGATATGGATATGTTGCTCTGCATGTAACAGTTTATAGAAAACACACTTTCTTTTCCTACAGAGTAGTTTGGAGGAACAAGGTATCTTGCCCCACCCCCAAAAAAATAGGAAATAAGGTGGCCTTTGAAGAATTAAACTTTCAGCTCAACGCATATTCAGTTCAGTTCAGTCGCTCAGTCGTGTCCAACTCTTTGCGACCTCATGAATCGCAGCACGCCAGGCCTCCCTGTCCATCACCAACTCCCAGAGTTCACTCAAACTCAACTCCATTGAGTCAGCGATGCCATCCAGCCATCTCATCCTCTGTCATCCCCTTCTCCTCCTGCCCCCAATCCCTCCCAGCATCAGAGTCTTTTCCAATGAGTCAACTCTTCACATGAGGTGGCCAAAGTACTGGAGTTTCAGCTTCAGCATTATTTCTTCCAAAGAACACCCAGGACTGATCTCCTTTAGAATGGACTGGTTGGATCTCCTTGCAGTCCAGGGGACTCTCAAGAGTCTTCTCCAACACCACAGTTCAAAAGCATAGATTCTTCGGTGCTCAGCTTTCTTTGCAGTCCAACTCTCACATCCATACATGACTATGGGAAAAACCACAGCCTTGACTAGATGGACCTTTGTTGGCAAAGCAATGTCTCTGCTTTTTAATATGCTATCTAGGTTGGTCATAACTTTCCTTCCAAGGAGTATCTTTTAATTTCATGGCTGCAATCACCATTTGCAGTGACTGTGAAGCCTAAAAAAATAAAGTCTGACACTGTTTCCACTGTTTCCCCATCTATTTCCCATGAGGTGATGGGACCAGATGCCATGATCTTCGTTTTCTGAATGTTGAGCTTTAAGCCAACTTTTTCACTCTCCTCTTTCACTTTCATCAAGATGCTCTTTAGTTCCTCTTCACTTTCTGCCAAAAGGGTGGTGGCATCTGCATATCTGAGGTTATTGATATTTTTCCCGGCAATCATGGCATCTGGTCCCATCACTTCATGGGAAATAGATGGGGAAACAATGGAAACAGTGACAGAATTTATTTTCTTGGGCTCCAAAATCATTGCAGGTGGTTACTGCAGCCATGAAATTGAAAGATGCTTGCTCCTTGGAAAAAAAGCTATGACCAACCTAGACAGCATATTAAAAAGCAGAGACATTACTTTGACAACAAAGGTCCATCAAAACAAAGCTATGGGGTTTCCAATAGTCATGTAGGGACGTGGGAGTTGGACTATAAAGAAGGCTGAGCACTTAAGAATTGATGCTTTTGAACTGTGGTGTTAGAGAAGACTTTTGAGAGTCCCTTGGGCTGCAAGGAGATACAACCAGTCCATCCTAAAGGAAATCAGTCCTGAATATTCATTGGAAGGACTGATACTGAAGCTGAAGCTCCAATATTTTGGCCACCTGATTCAAAGAACCGACTCATTGGAAAATACCCTGATGCTGGGAAAGATTGAAAGGAGGAGGAGAAGGGGATGACAGAGGATGAGATGGTTGGATGGCATCACTGACTCAACGGACATGAGTTTGAGCAAGCTCCAAGAGTTGGTGATGGACAAGGAAGCTTGGCATGCTGTAGTCTATGGTGTTGCAAAGAGTCAGACAGGACTGAGTGACTGAAGTGAACTGAACCTCAATCTCTATCTCCCTTTCTTGCTTTAATTGTCTCCTTTTCTGTTTTTGTCCACCTATATATTAACTCCATGTGAATATGTACTTTGTTTTTGGCTGTTTTTTTTCCATGCCTGTATCTCTAATGCCTATTAGGGAGAGCCTAGCACATGGTAGGAGGGCTTCCCTGGTGGTTCAGTGGTAAAGAATCCACCTGCCAATGCAGGAGAGGCAAGAGACATGGGTTTGATCCCTGGGTTGGGAATGTGCCTGGAGGAGGAAATGGCAACCCATTCCAGTATTCTTGCCTGGAAAATCCCATGGACAGAGAAGACTACAGGGCTACAGTCCATGGGGTTGCAAAGAGTTGGACACCACTTAAGTGACTAAACAACAGCAGCACGTGGTAAACACTTACATATGTCCAATAAATGAATGAGTAAATGGATGACTGGGGAAGAGAATAAATAAATGAAAGGAATGACAGAAGCAAGTTTTCCTCTTCCTTTGGCAAACAATTCCTATCATAAATACAATACAAGGATATCCCTGGTAGAACAGTGACTAAGACTCTGCCCTTCTACTTCAGGGGGCAAAGGTTTGATCCCTGGTCCCCTGATTGGGGACCTACGATGTATGGCCAAAAGAAAAAATTAATTATCTTTAGTTGAGTCCATGAAATATTACAAAGTAATAGTTTAAGGATTTAAGGTTTGAACTCAAATATGTTTGCAAAGGAGAGAAAGAATATGCTGTCCTTAAAATGATCTAGATCCTATAACATTAATGAGTCTTTCTGCATATTAACAAATTGACACTCACAGTATACTTTGAATTATACACACTATACCTCTGAATTATAGACAAAGATAGGGAGAAAAGGAAGACAGTGAATTTGTGCCAACTATCTAATTCTTGTAACATACTTTTCATTGTACATTAAAAAGTTATCATTTGGATTTTATATTAATATATTTTTGCTCTGAGCTTGATTCCCACCAGTGTACTCTGGAGAAGTCAGTGAATGGATTCACCTCTCCTCTCTATATGTGACTCATTCAGCTTTCTGAGTCTTCAGTGCCAAGTGTTAGACCTCAGATCAGAGCAAATTCACAAGGTCATAAGGACAATCCCATGAAGCTATTTCCACCTCTAAAGTAAAGAGAGTTTTAACATTTTATAATCCATACCATGTTGTATTAAACAGAAAAATAATGATAACTTTCTTGATTATGATTTAAAATTTCTAAATACCTAAAGTGAAGATCAAGTTATAACTTGTTTTCCCAGACTACACAAATTGCCCTCTTATCCATCCTCACTCCCACCTGCAATGATTCTGGTTTTATCACTTGTTTGAAAAGCTTTCCTCCAAAGGAACCCTTCACTAGAACACTTGTAGAGTTGACAGTCCCTCTGGTCTTCCACTATAACTGGCAGGCCCTCTCTATGGGGACCAACATCTGCTTCCTCATAAAGAAACAGAGTCCCCTAAAACTGAGTTCCCCCACCAAGTTCATAATTAACCTCTCTATCCAAAACTGTATTCTCTTCTTGTCCAACCCCAGTCCACTTTAAGATTGAGGAGTAGCAAAGAAAAGAGGCGCTTGAAACCAGACAGGACTCTGCAGGGTCCTCCCAGATACAAAAGCCCCTCTATGTCCTCTGTTTCTTATTTGTAGGGAAAAAAAGGCTTCTAGGCCTGGCACGCCACTCCAGCGTTCTTGCCTGGAGAATCCCAGGGACGGGGGAGCCTGGTGGGCTGCCGTCTATGGGGTCGCACAGGGTTGGACACGACTGAAGCGACTTCACAGCAGCAGCAGCAGGCCTTCTCTGAGTTTCAAAGGGCAGATTCAAGCAGTTAGTAGGATAGAGTTCCCAGATTCCTAGTTCCTTCTGAAGGATTATATGTAACAGTCTGAGGCATATCTTTGAGTTGTACAGAAACTAAGACCCCCAAGCAGATGGAGGATGGTGACTATTTGTGATCATGAGTAAATAGACCGCAGACTAGTTGGAACTAGAAGGTTGAGATTTCTGGAACACCGCCCTATTATCTCACCACCAACCAATCAGAAGAAAGTCATACACCTTGCAGCCCTTGTTCCAAATTTTGCCTTTAAAAATTCTTCACTAAAAACCATTAGGGAGTTCAGGTCTTTTGAGCACAAGCTACTCATACCCCTTTCTTGGTCCTGCAGTAAACATCTCTCTGCTCCAAATACTAATGTTTGGTTTGTTTGGCCTCACTGTACATCAGGCACACAAACTTGGGTTCAATAGTAATAACTCCTATGCATCAGTCTTAGCCTCTGGAATAAGGAAATCTTTTTCGAATAGAATTATTTTAAGATTTTTCTCATTGCCTCCTTAGTCTTCTAACGTTTTGAACCCCAAATCAACAAAACAAAACTAAAATACAGAGATACTTCCATGAGTTTAGTCTATGGACCAGTTGCTATCCATGGGTTTGGAGGAAGAGAAGGGAATTTGAGCCCTAGAATGAAGTCATTCCAACACCAAGAAACAGCTCCCTGATCTGTCTTCGGCTCGCATGTGTACAGACAGTTCTCAGTACACAGATGTCTCAAATGGCATCTCTTCTGGAGGCTCAGGGCTTCCCAGGCTTCCATTTTGTGTAGCTGTCCTCAAATCTTAACGTCACCAGGAACCTTATATTAATGGCAATGATAACAGACAGCAACAGCAATACAACATTGAAAGGATTGTGCCTTTCTGGACATCATTGACCTGGATGCCACTCTTCAATACAGTATGAGTTTCTGGAGCCTGCACACATGAGGTGCTGAGGGCAGAGTGGTCTTACAGTTATCAGAGTCTCCATTATGGGGAGCTTTTCTATTTTATTCACCCTAGTGATGGCACTTTCCTCTCATTACTGAATCATCTGTTGCCCATCTATTGAACCTCTTCTCATCCCCCCACCCAGACCCTGCTTATCAGTTATTAATGTGCATAAGAATCACCTGGGCATCTTGTTAAACTGTAGGTTCTGATTTAGTAGGGGCCCATACTCTGCATTTCTAACATGTTTCCCAGGAATGACAATGCTGCTGGTACGTGAACCACACTTTGAGTAGCCTTGTTATCTAATGAAACTTTCTGCCATGATGGAAATGATGCACTGTCCAATGTGGTAGCCATTAGCCACACATGGCTACTTGAAATGTGGCTAGTGTGACTAAGCAACTGAATTTTAAATTTTATTTCAATTTCTTTTTTTTTTCTTTTTTGACCGTGTTATGAGGCATGCAGGATCTTGGTTCCCCAACCAGGGATTGAATCCGTGAGCCCTGCAGTGGAAGTGTGGAATCCTAACCACTGGACCACCAGATAATTCTCCACTTTCATTCATTTAAATTTACATAGTCAAATGTGACTAGTGGCTACTATATTAGACAATGCTGCTCAAGAGCAGGAACCAGCCAGGAAACTTTTTCTGTTAAGGGCCAAATAGTAAATGTTTGGGGCTTTATGGGCCATATGGACTTTGTCACAAATACTCAACTATGCCATTGTAAAGTGGAAAAAAAAAAAAAACACATAGAGAATACATAAAAGAATAGGCATGGCTGCATTCCACTAAAACTTTATTGGCCAAAGTAGGTGGTAGGACAGATTTGGCTTATAGACTGTGGTTAGCAGACCTCTGCTTTAAAGTGTAATTTGCTGATGTTAAAATAAAGATTTTAAAAATCACCTGAAGCATATTTCTAAGATTGAAATAAATATCTTTCTTTAAACTTAAATCTGAACTGCATAAAACCTTAGTTTTACTTTTTAAATTTTATTTTTAAATTGATTTATTTAATTTAATTGGAGGCTAATTACTTTACAATATTGTGGTGGTTTTTGCCATACATAGACATGAATTAGCTGGGTACACGTGTCCCCCCATCAAGAGCCCCCTCCCAACTCCCTCCCCTATCCCTCTGGGTTGTCCGAGAGCACCAACTTTGAGTGCCCTGCTTCATGCATCAAACTTGCACTGGTCATCTATTTTACATATAATAATATACATGTTTCAATGCTATTCTCTCAAATTGTCCCATCCTCGCCTTCTCTCATAGAGTCCAAAAGTCTGTTCTTTACATCTGTGTCTCTTTTGCTGTCTTGCATATAGGGTCATTATTACCATCTTTCTGAGTGAGTGAGTGAAGTTGCTCAGTCGTGTCTGACTCTTTGCGACCCCATGGACTGTAGCCTACCAGGCTCCTCTGTCCATGGGATTTTCCAGGCAAGAATACTGGAGTGGGTTGCCATTTCCTTCTCCAGGGGATCTTCCTGACCCAGGGATCGAATCCTGGTCTCCCGCATTGTAGGCAGATGCTTTAACCTCTGAAAGATGGAAGCCCTACCATCTTTCTAAATTCCATATATATGTGTTAATATACTGTATTGGTGTTTCTCTTTCTGACTTACTTCACTCTGCATAATAAGCTCCAGTTTCATCCACCTCATTAGAACTGATTCAAATGTATTCTTTTTAGTAGCTGAGTAATATTCCATTATGTATATGTACCACAACTTCCTTATCCATTTATCTGCTGATGGACATCTAGGTTGCTTCCATGTCCTAGCTACTGTAAATAGTGCTGCAATAAACATTGGGGTACACATGTCTCTTTCAATTCTGGTTTCCTCAGTGTGTATGCCCAGCAGTGGGATTGCTGGGTCATATGGCAGTTTTAGTTTTAATTCATAAAAATTCCATAAGCAAATTGTCTGTTAAAAATTTAAACCTAATATTTTATGTTATTGTAGAAAAATTTTTCCCATGAATGTTTATTACTGTTAGTCTATTGGATAGCTGTTCTATACTTATTTTTATTTGATTATTTCTTATGCTATGTTATTTTTTGGCCACACTGTACAGTATGCAGAATCTTAGTTCTCCAATCAGGAATTGAACCTGTGTCCCCTGCAGTGGAAGCATGGAGTCCTAACCTCTGGACCACCAGGGAAGTCCCTGGATAGCTGTTCCATACATACACATACACTTTTTGTATGGTTTTTGGTCTTGAAATCTTTACTGCACTGCCCCTGGGACAACGTAAGCAAGCCCTGTGTGTTAGTATGCAGTTAAATACTTTTGACACACTAACCTCTCAACTCAATAATCATGGCAATGGGGTTACTTGTTTTAGTATGTATACTCTATCAACACACCAAATTACTGGGTTAGGCAAAAAGTTCATTCAGGTTTTCCTGTAAGATACTATAGAAAAACCCAAACGAACCTTTTGGCCAACCCAATGTATGTAGTCAGTCCCTGTTAATCTAACTGTATTTCTTTGTTGTTGGTTTTCACAACAGCTGCCTGGACCAATATTTTATATGTATTTTATTAGGTTGGCAACATTTTCCCAGTTATGCTATCCATCTTGAAATGATGAATGACATGCAGGGGCATTGTTAGTTTGCATAATTAACCATTAGAAACAGTAAGGAGTTATAGAGTAATCTCTCATTGTGCTAGGCACAAAATGTTTTTTTCTCTAAAATGAGCAATCTAAAGATAATCACATTTTATGGGTGCAAAAGATTTCACATTTCTTATGAGCACAATCTGTGTTCAAACATCATTATTGTGCCAGTTTAATAAGCCATCACACTGAAATGGCTATAAATGTGCTTGGTGAAGATGGTAAATATTAATGGGAGAGTGGTCAGAAGTCATACCTCTGGTCTAGGAAGGAACAGTGGAGGACTCTGGCATTACCAAAATATCTCTGTGTGTGGTGGGAGTATGGTGCAACTTCAAGTGGTGAAGTTCTCCAGAGGAACTGACAGTGTCTTTCTATCATGTCTAAAGGCAGCTCAAATCAAAGAGGATGCAGTGATTTTGCATTCCATTGGGCTGATATTGATATCTGAGGTACACATATTCCAGTGAAGTGACCAGGTAGTAGGCACCTGGGCAAAGGAGAGTGATAGGCAGGCAGGTTGCTATGCCCATGGTTAACCTGGCAGTGGAAGGGTGGAAAGTTGTGGAGCAGCAATTAAGTCTGTGATTGGTTAGTGAGGATCGAGGGGCAGGGGAATGGGACCTTCTTCTAAGAGCCTAAGCCTTATAAGCTGTGGCTTCAAATTGTCCCGTGAAGAGGTTAAGCAGATATCATTAGAGACTAAGAATATAAAGTAGGGTATTGGGTAGAGACCATGTTGGTATTTGTGTTTCTATCCTAGGCATCTTAGATCCTAGCTTTAGGGCACATAACTACTCTTGTCCCCGGTTACTTGTGGCAATGAGTCTTAATATCAAACCAGCCTAGAGTTAAGGCAATAAAGCGAAAGAATGTAAGTTGCAAAAACAAGGACAAAACATTTTGGAGACCTTTTATGTTGCAAGTTTCTGCACCCCCTTTAAAGCTCAGAATAATTATCTTTTCTTTTGTAGCTTTCTCTAACTCTCTCTGTCTTTGCCTTCCTCCTGTCTCTGCTCCCCCCTAGACTCTATATGCACCTCTCCTATCACATCACACTACCAATGCTTCCCTGACAAAGTTTATGCATTTTTCTCTCTATTTGACTGTGAACTTCTTTAGGGTATGACTATCAGGTTCATCTCTGTATTGCCAGTGCGTAGCACTCAGTATCTGATTGAATTAGGTATCAATAAAGAGAAAAAGAAGTTTACATTGACTATCCTAGGCTAAATGACATGTATTCAAAAATAATTTTATTATGAAAGTCACCCATTTAATTGAACATTTTCAAAATGCATTAAGTAAAAAGGAATGTATTATTTTTTACAAATCTGCAATTATATTCAAGACAGAGCATTTAAGCTTGCTCTTCTGGTTAAACATATCATGAGCATTTTGTTCTTTTAAATCTCTACAAAATGTTTTTTTGCTTTTTGTTTTTTTTTTTTCACTGCTCTGGTAGAGATGTTGGTGCTTACCAAGCATTCCATTTGGTCCTCTGCATTTAGGGGTGCATTGACTAATTCTGGCCAATGAGCATAAACACAAAGGACAAAAATGAGGAATAAATTTCTGGGCCAAAGTGTAAAATAGCTGCTATGTGCCATCCACCAATTTATTTCTTTTTCTGCTACATGATGGGTGACATCTTATGGTCGATCTTCCATCAGCCTTTGTATCAGAATGGCTATGTGAAGCTAAGAGACTTCTGACACTCAGAGTTGGACAGGCAGCACAAGTGAGAAATAGGCCCTTATTTTGGTAAGCCAATGGGATTTCCAGGTTAACTTGTTATGGTATAATAATTTCTATCCTATCTTCCCTAATATATAGGTACATAGGATATGATCATATGGATATACCATGATTTGACAATTCCTTATTTTATGTATTTTGATTGTTTCTGTTATTCTGCTAATATAGAAATGCTGTGATGCTTATCATTACATGTAAGTCTTTGTGGAAATTCATGATAATTTTCTTAAGATAAACTTCTAGAATGGAAATTACTAGGTAAAAGAATTTGGAGATTTTTAAGGCTCGAATATATTTACAAAATTTTCCCCCAGAAAGGTAGTGCCAGTGTATAGTGTCTTTGACCCCAGTTTGATTCCTGGGTCAGGAAGACCCCCTGGAGAAGGGGATCTTCTCCAGGCTATCCACTCCAGCATTCTTGGGTGTCCCTGGTGCCTCAGATGGTAAAGAATCTGCCTGCAGTGTGGGAAACCTGGGTTTGATCACTAGGTTAGGGAGATCCCCTGGAGGAGGGCATGGCAACCCACTCTAGAATTTTTGCCTGGAGAATCCCCATGGACAGAGGAGCCTGGTGGACTGCAGCCCATGGGGTCACAAAGAGTTGGACACGACTGAGTGATGAACCACACATGCACATAGTCTCTTTAGCGGTATATATGAGTGCTTATTTCACCATGCCTCTCCAAATTGGGTATTATTCTTCTTTTGAATACTTGCAAATTTAAAAGTGAAAAATTATATTGGAGTCAAACCTGGTTTATTTTAATAACAAGATGACCTTAATATTAATGGATTTTTTTCACTGGAGCTGTCTCTTAATGGGTCTTGATTTCATAAGCCTAAGTAAGTTGAGGATGGAAGTGTAACCTATTTAGTATCGAGATGAATCTGATGCTATAACCAGTGTCTCAATGATATATGTCAGGGCAACAATAGCAGAGTTGAATCATTACTTTTTTTCTGGAATATTTTCTTTTGGTCTGTCCAGAGGTTTATTCCTGAATTATGAGAAAAAATAATGTGGGATGTCCTCAGACAGTTTACATATTCAAAGACAGCTCATTTCTGCAGCCTCTGCTCATGAAAAACTAAAAGATTTCTGACTCCTCCAGTGAATCCCACCGCCCTGCCTTAAGAAACAATATACCTTGAAATAGTGGAGAATGAAAAATAGATATATTCCCAATAAAAGAGTGAGGTCACAATTGAACTGTATCTTTTGTACATAGTACTTAGTAAATATTCAGTAAAAGCTTAGTGAAAGAAAGGAAGGAAAAGAGAGAGAGAGGAGAAAAATAGTATGTCACACCAGATTTGGAGCAAGAAGGGAATTGAGACATCATCCTGTGTACTCTCTTCATTTTAAAGTAAACTCCAAGTAATAAAGTGAGCTCTCCAAGGTCTCAAGCTCAAAGCTAGGAAATAGTTGGAGTAGGACCTAAGCCCAGTCTTTCAGCCCCTCTCCACTACCTCTGCAGCATTGAGTAGCTGGTGGATATTTCTCTGCCACCTAAGTCAATTTGGATGAGAAGCATTCACTCAACAGTTATGAACATCTATATATAGGACACTATGGTAATGGTGATTCACAGAATCACCAGGGGTCTCACCATCTAGTAGAGGAGATGTATGTGGAATCAACCAAGAGCTGCAATAGAAACCCATGAAATATGCCATTGAAAAAGCCAACAGAGTAGAGAGTCACTCCAATTGAGGCCTGAGGGCAGGTTTCTTTAAGGAGCTGAATTTTGGGTTAAGTTTCCAAAGATAATATTTCAATAGCAGAAGGAAGAGAGAAGAGACACTTTTAAACTAAGAAAATGCTAAACATAAATAAACCTTTGAATATAATGCACACGGCAAATTTAATGTTCTGTTTAAGGAAAGCTGTAGAGATTAGTGGGCAAGAGTTGATTTGAATGCTAGCAATATTATTTACTATTTTTATGACCTTGTATTTTGGCTGAATTAATCAGTTCAGTTCAAAGGAACAATTTTACTTTTCCCCAATAAATCCAGTTGTGGGTTCACTTTGTAGAAACAGAGCCTTATTTATTTATTTTAGATCTAAATATTAAAAAATGTCTGCAAAAATATGACTACATTAAAACAATGATTTGTGAACCAAACTCTTTTACCTTTTCTTTCTTTTTTTTTTTTTGCTTCTCATAGAAACTGATAGTATCAGAATCTATTCCATTTATTTACAAAACTATTTCTAACATATAATAAGGTATACATGAATTGAAAATAAAGGAAAAAAATTCTAAAAGTTTAGATCCTGAGATGGTAAATGTAATTTTCATTAAATGATGTAGAAGTAGTCTCTAGTACTAGCAGATCATAAAAGTGAAAATGTGTATGTCTTTTAAGTAAAGACAGCTAAATAAAATGTGCTTAAATGTTAAACTGGAACTTAATTTCTTTTAATTTAACGATACTTTCCTTTATAATCAAGCACAGGCCATTGGGGCAATACTAACCATGATGGTTAATTATATTTGTCAACTTCACTGGGCCACAAGGTACCCAGATATTTAGTCAGACATTATTTTCTGGATGTTTCTGTGAGGGTGTTTTTGGATAAGATTTACATTTAAATTAGTAGACTGGGTAAAGCAAGTTTCCCTCCCTAAGGTGGGTGAGCCTCATCCAATCCACTGAAAGTCTGAATAGAATAAAAAAGCCTGATCCTTCCCAAGAAAGAGAGAATTCCTCTTGCTTGAATGCCTTTGAAGTAGTATGCCATTTTTCTCCTGCCTTCAGACTCAAACTGAAACATGGACATTTCTTCAATCTCTGGTCTGCAGGCCTTCTGACTGGAACCACACTATGGGTCTCCAGGTTGCCAACTCAGCCTAAAGATCAGATCTCAGGATGTTTCAGTCTCTATAATCATGTGAGTAAATTTCTTAGAATAAATCTCTCTATATATGTATACATATTCTCTTGGTTCTGTTTCTCTGGAGAACCCTTACTAATACACGAATTTTCTTCATTAACTATTCAAATAAAAGAAAATATGTCATTCCAAGTTCATAGCTTTAACTAAAAAAAAAAAATGTGCATGTAAAATGAGATGTAAACATAATTATACCAAGCCTGGACACCAGCACTTTCATGAGCTGTTGCTTCTTTAATAGTGCTTTCTAATAAGGACTACACATAGCACAGACTTATTTACTTGCACTTCCTGATAGATATGAGTGGTTAGAAATACTCTCTTTCTTAAGTCCAGAGACCTGGGTTTGAATCCCAGCTCTGCTGATGATATGCTGTACGATTCTGCATAAGTCTAGTTAAGCAGACTCACAGTAGTTCCCACATCTTAAAAATGGACCTTTTATAATTTTATTTACTCATTTAGCTTTGGTTGTGCTGGGTCTTTGATGCTATGCAGTCTTCCCTAGTTGTAGCAACTAGGGGCTACTCTTTAGTTGTGATGGGCAGGCTTTTTATTGTGGTGGCTTCTGGGTGCCTGAGTTCAGTAGTTGTGACGTGCAGGCTCAGTAGTTGTAGCTCCCAGGCTGTAGAGCACAGGATCAGTAGCTATGCAGCAAGGGCTTAGTTGCTCCTAGACATGTGGGGTCTTCTCAGACTAAGAATCGAGCCTGAGTCTCCTGCATTGGCAGGCATAGTCTTTGCCACTGAGTCACCATGGAAGCCCCAAAATGGACCTCTTAAAAAATGTTAACCATATTTATATATAGTTCAGTAGCACTAAGTACATTCACATTGTTATACAACTCTCACCATGGTCTGTTTCCCGAATTTTTTGCTTTCCTAAACTGAAACTCTGTCCCCATTAAACATTAACTTCCCATTTCCCCTCTTCAACCTCCCATCTCCCCAGTGACTGGCATCTACCAATGTACTCTCTGACTCTACAAATTTGACTATTCCAGGGATCTTGTAGAAGTGGAAATCAAACAGTGTGTGTCTGCTCCCCCTGCATATCGGAATGCATTTTTAAGGCTAACAATGTATGTCCTACACACAGATTGTACCTTTTTTTTCCCCTTGTGCTATACAGTAGGTTCTCATTAGTTATCTGTTTTATACATTGTAGCATATATATGTCAATCCCAATCTCCCAATTCCTCCCACCCCCACCTCTCCCTGCTTGACGTCTATACATTTGTTCTCTCTGTCACCTCTGCAGAGTTGATTGGAGGGTTGAATACATTTATGTATATATAGCATATGGTCTCCTTGGTGGCTCAGACAGTAAAGAATCCGCCTGCTATGCAAGAGACCTGGGTTCGATCCCCGGGCCAGGAAGATTGCCTGGAGAAAGGCCTGCCAACCCACTCCAGTATTCTTGCCTGGAGAATTTCATGGACAGAGGAGCCCGGCGGGCTATAGTTCATGGGGTCGCAAAGAGTCTGACACAACGAGCAACTAACACTTTCACTCCACTTTCATTTATAGCACATACTGGTGGTGCCAAGCCCATTTACAAGTCTCTGGGTCCTTTATAACCTTCAGAGGATTGTGCTCGGGTGCTGCAACTGTCTTGCCAGTTTGAAAAGCTATGAGTTCCTGAACGTTTTGCCATTTCTGTTGGGAATCGCCCGCAGGCCAGGGCTGACTGGTCTCGGAGGACAAAGCCCTAGCTTCTTTGACCTAAGGTAGGATCAACTTTGGAGAAGGCAATGGCACCCCACTCCAGTACTCTTGCCTGGAAAATCCCATGGATGGAGGAGCCTGGTAGCTGCAGACCATGGGGTCTCGAAGAGTTGGGATCGACTGAGCGACTTCACTTTCACTTTTCATTTTCACGCATTGGAGAAGGAAATGGCAACCCACTCCAGTGTTCTTGCCTGGAGAATCCCAGGGATGGGGGAGCCTGGTGGGCTGCCGTCTATGGGGTCGCACAGAGTCGGACACGACTGAAGTGACTTAGCAGCAGCAGGATCAACTTTGAAGTGTCATTTAACCTCCAGGGTTCCCCTGGGGACCCGGATGAAGCTGAGACTTCATGAAATTGCACTCTTTCATGTGTTCTTCCCCTTCACTATCATGATTCCTCCACTCTTTTTTTTTTTAATTTAAATGTATTTATTTTAATTGGAGGCTAATTACTTTACAATATTGTATTGGTTTTGCCATACATCCTCCACTCTTTTATTCCTTTCTCCAGGGAGCCCTTCCTTACTAAATCTCTCATGCTTAAATTCTTGGTTCAGAGTCTGATTCTGGGAGAACCTGTCCTCAGACAGCATGTGAGTGAAAGTAAACCATATATAGGGTGACCATATGTCCCAATTTGCCTGCAACAGTCCTACTATAGGCCTGCTGTCTGTGTACCTATTAATAATACCTCCTTTCACTGGCAAAAACATAACTTTTATGGTCACCTTTTGTATAAAGCCATTTAGAGAAGCTTGATAAAATAGGAAGTACAATAACCAGAATGATAACAATTGAACCCAAACAAGAAATTTGCCTAATTTTTCCTCAATTAATAAGTTGTTTGATTGAATTGGCACCATATGGACATCTCAAGATGAAGAGTAATTTGATTTTTTTAAAATAAGCATTCAGAATATACTGTGCTTCTTATTACCTATATGATGGATATGAAAATAAGAAACCAGTATTTTAACAACTAATATGCTTTAAAAGTTGATATCAGCAAAGTTATTTAGCATAAAAATTACTTATAAATGTAAAAAAATAATTTGCAATAAATCATCATTGAAACCATATATTTTATACAAGGTGAGATCTTAGTAAAAGAAAAAGTAACCAGCAATCCTATGAATATCTATGATAATAAGTTTTTATTTTCAACATTCTCAGGTTTTATTTATATACAGATTTTGTTTATAAATTGGCATCAAAGGAGGCGCCTCAAAAGCTTGGAGCCATTCATACAAGAAAATAGAAAGTTCTTTGGGAGGCAAGACCATGTCTTTTGTCT
The DNA here is from genome assembly GCF_055505025.1 of Bos grunniens. Taxonomy (NCBI): domain Eukaryota; kingdom Metazoa; phylum Chordata; class Mammalia; order Artiodactyla; family Bovidae; genus Bos; species Bos grunniens. The sequence goes on along the minus strand of NC_141194.1, from coordinate 115,238,920 downwards.
CTGTGTAGCTGTTTGCTTTGTTAGCTGGAGAGACTGAATCTGCCAGTAAGATCTTAAGAACGTTCAAGATACCTGTGTACCTAAGATGACATAGCAGCATGATGAACTGAGTAAAATGTAAAGTGTGTTTCTTCCAAGTTGTCTTAAAAGTCTACTATAGCCTGATTAACAGAATTTCTTTCCTTTAAATTAAAGCCATCATGCTCAAAATTATATTAAGGCAGATTGCCTAAGTCTACTTATTGTAATAGGAATTTGTGCTAAGTATTTTTAAGGAAACTGTTGCAATTAACTGTGAAAAGGAAACCTTATTATATCTTCTCTCTAGCAATTATTAATCTCATAATACACTTAAAATTGTCACTTGCTGATGAGGTATTTATTCAATCAAAAAAGTCCTTTAACATTGTGTAATGGTCACATAGAGTGCCTGATGAACTATGGAATGAGGTTCGTGACATTCTACAGGAGACAGGGATCAAGATCATCTCCATGGAAAAGAAATGCAAAAAAGCAAAATGGCTGTCTGGGGAGGCCTTACAAATAGCTGTGAAAAGAAGAGAAGCAAAAAGCAAAGGAGAAAAGGAAAGATATAAGCATCTGAATGCAGAGTTCCAAAGAATAGCAAGAAGACATAAGAAAGGCTCCCCCAGTGATCAATGCAAAGAAATACAGGAAAACAACAGAATGGGAAAGACTAGAGATCTCTTCAAGAAAATTAGAGATACCAAGGGAACATTTCATGCAAAGATGGGCTCGATAAAGGACACAAATGGTATGGACCTAACAGAAGCAGAAGATATTAAGAAGAGATGGCAAGAATACACAGAAGAACTGTACAAAAAAGATCTTCACAACCCAGATAATCATGATGGTGTGATCACTGACCTAGAGCCAGACATCCTGGAATGTGAAGTCAAGTGGACCTTAGAAAGCATCACTATGAACAAAGCTAGTGGAGGTGATGGAATTCCAGTTGAGCTATTTCAAATCCTGAAAGATGATGCTGTGAAAGTGCTGCACTCAATATGCCAGGAAACTTGGAAAACTCAGCAGTGGTCACAGGACTGGAAAATGTCAGTTTTCATTCCAATCCCAAAGAAAGGCAATGCCAATGAATGCTAAAACTACCACACAATTGTACTCATTTTACATGAAAGGCAATGCCAATGAATGCTCAAACTACCACACAATTGTACTCATCTCACACGCTAGTAAAGTAATGCTCAAAATTCTCCAAGCCAGGCTTCAGTAATATATGAACTGTGAACTTCCTGATGTTCAAGCTGGTTTTAGAAAAGTCAGAGGAACCAGAGATCAAATTGCCAACATCCGCTGGATCACGGAAAAAGCAAGAGAGTTCCAAAAAAACATCTATTTCTGCTTTATTGACTATGCCAAAGCCTTTGACAGTGTGGATCACAATAAACTGTGAAAATTCTGAAAGAGATGGGAATACCAGACCACCTGACCTGCCTCTTTAGAAATCTGTATGCAGGTCAGGAAGCAACAGTTAGAACTGGACATGGAACAACAGATTGGTTCCAAATAGGAAAAGGAGTATGTCAAGGCTGTATATTGTCACCCTGCTTATTTAACTTATATGCAGAATACATCATGAGAAATGCTAGACTGGAAGAAACACAAGCTGGAATCCAGATTGCTGGGAGAAATATCAATAACCTCAGATATGCAGATGCCACCACCCTTATGGCAGAAAGTGAAGAGGAACTCAAAAGCCTCTTGATGAAAGTGAAAGTGGAGAGTGAAAAAGTTGGCTTAAAGCTCAACATTCAGAAAACGAAGATCATGGCACCTGGTCCCATCACTTCATGGGAAATAGATGGGGAAACAGTGGAAACAGTGTCAGACTTTATTTTTTTGAGCTCCAAAATCACTGCAGATGGTGACTGCAGCCATGAAATTAAAAGATGCTTACTCCTTGGAAGGAAAGTTATGACCAACCTATATAGCATATTCAAAAGCAGAGATATTACTTTGCCAACAAAGGTTTGTCTAGTCAAGGCTATGGTTTTTCCTGTGGTCATGTATGGATGTGAGAGTTGGACTGTGAAGAAGGCTGAGTGCCGAAGAATTGATGCTTTTGAACTGTGGTGTTGGAGAAGACTCTTGAGAGTCCTGTGGACTGCAAGGAGATCCAACCAGTCCATTCTGAAGGAGATCAGCCCTGGGATATCTTTGGAAGGAATGATGCTAAAGCTGAACCTCCAGTACTTTGGCCACCTCATGCGAAGAGTTGACTCATTGGAAAAGACTCATGCTGGGACGGATTGGGGGCAGAAGGAGAAGGGGACGACAGAGGATGAGATGGCTGGATGGCATCACTGACTTGATGGACGTGAGTCTGAGTGAACTCCGGGAGTTGGTGATGGACAGGGAGGCCTGCCGTGCTGCGATTCATGAGGTTGCAAAGAGTCGGACACGACTGAGCGACTGAACTGAACTGAATGATCACATATTATAGGCCAGACACCACGCTGGGGCTATGGCAGTGAACACAAGAGACACAGTCCCTTTCCTCATGGAGCTCATAGTCAATAAAATACATCCAATAAAACTGTTGCTTTGTGACTCTGCTTTGTGTGTGTGTGTGTGTGTGTGTGTTGTTAAAATTTAGGGGATTTACTTTTAACTCTAAAAATATGTAATTGGACAAGCATTGCTAACTGCTAAGTCGCTTCAGTCGTGTCCGACTCTGTGCAACCCCAGAGATGGCAGCCCACCAGGCTTCCCCGTCCCTGGGATTCTCCAGGCAAGAACACTGGAGTGGGTTGCCATTTCCTTCTCCAATGCATGAAAGTGAAAAGTGAAACTGAAGTCCCTCAGTCGTTCCGGACTCTTAGTGACCCCATGGACTGCAGCCTACCAGGCTCCTCTGTCCCTGGATTTTCCAGGCAAGAGTACTGGAGTGGGGTGCCATGGCCTTCTCCGTGGACAAGCATTATGACATGATAATTAGATAAGCTTTTTCTTCTACAGAAACTATTTCTACTTCCTGGCCCCAGTGTGGTACTCTGATAATAGAGCCAGTGCTGTATTCACTGCTGACATGCTTATTTTTAACCTCACACCTCCAGTGTAGATTCTGTTAGGAATTCAAACAGGATTGGCATTATGGGCTAAAGTATGTCTCATCTTACAAGCAAGACTCTTCCATCTTGATCTATGTGGACAGTAGTTGAATTCTAAAACACTAGGAGAAAAAAAATATATATATGCTTGAGTTTTACTGATCCCTTTGGACAATGATACAATATTATTGTTACAATTTTCAAAAGACATTACTATTGGGGAAATCTGGGTTAAGAGAACAAAAGACCTCTGTGTACTAATTCATATATGCTCGTGAATATGCAGTTATACTGAGGCTCCCTTGGTGGCTCAAATAGTAAAGAATCTGCCTGCAATGCAGGAGACCCAGGTTTGATCCCTGGGTTGGGAAGATCCCCCGGAGATGGGAATAGCTACTTACTCCAGCATTCTTGCCTGGAAAATTCCATGGACAGAGGAGCCTGGCAGGCTGCAGTCCATGGGGTCATCAAGAGTTGGACATGACTTAGCAACTGAACAACAACATGTTATTATATCAAAAGAAAATGTTTAATTAAAAAAAGAAAAACCAGGCTAGGGACTTCCCTGGTGGTCCAATAGTTAAGACTCTGCACTTTTACTACAGGTGAAATGGGTTCTATCCTTGGTCAGGGAACTATGATCCTATATGCCACATGGGGCATCCAAAAAAAAAAAAAAAGAAAAATAGATAACTAAAATTAAATTGAAAAAAAAAAAAAAACAGGCTAATAACTGAAATGAGAATGATCTCATCCTTTGTCCTCATAGCTCTATCCTATTTTTATAGATGATAACATCTAAGAACAATGAGTACTTTTTTCATCAGCTAAGCTGTGAACGCCCTGATTGTGAGGGCCTATAATGTAAGAAATGTACCTATGCTGTAAAGAAGAATAGCTTGATTCCAAGTGGAAGCACATTTCTTAAGAGCATCTTCTTTGAAATGTTGGATACAATGTAACTCATTTGCTTAGACTACAGAGCTTGCTGCTGTTGCTGCTAAGTCGCTTCAGTCGTGTGGGACTCTGCACGACCCCATAGACGGCAGCCTACCAGGCTCCTCCGTCCATGGGATTCTCCAGGCAAGAATACTGGAGTGGGGTGCCATTTCCTTCTCCAATGCATAGAGCTTAGGGTCAGGAATTTACTCCTCACTTAGCTTCTTTATATTTACACCAATTCCTTTCCACAGGACCCCAAAGGATCCTCCTTCTTTGGCGATTATGTGCTTAATGTGTGTCTTTTATTATGAGAGAGAAAAGGAAGGAGAATGCGTAGGACTTCTAACCTTGCAGAATCAGGAGTTCTGCCTTTATTTGTGCTCTTTTAATATTACAGAGTTCTATGTACAGGGGTTCTACCTGCAAGATAGTTATCAGAGAATAGGACTTCTGCATCTAAAAGGGTATCTATCATGACTATCTTTCCAAAGTAAACAATCATAACGTGAAAAGGAATTGTGAACTTGCATAGAAGAGACAGTCAATAAATGTTTGCTGAGTGAATTATTTTGCATAAAAGATTAGATAGAGAAGAATTCTGCCCTTCTAGAAATTGTCTGATGGAGCTTACATTTGAGTGAATTGAGATAACCAACATGCAAGTTAACAAATAAATCTTATAATATCAGATATGAAAATGAGTGACAGAATTAACAGTAGGCTACTTTAGATGAGATTTTCGGGGAAATGTGTCTGTGAGAAAGTGGCATTTAGTAGAGACCTGAATAGTGATAAAGAAAGCCATGGGAAAATAATGGGGAAAGAAAACTATAGGCATAGCAAATAGAAACTTCAAGGTCTTGAGGCCAGAATGAGCTTGGACAAGAATGAAAAACAGCAAGACAGGTGGCTGTGACATACTGAGCATGGGGTAGAATAACACTAGGTGAACCAGGACTTTGTACGCCCTAGTGAGGTAGGCCCTGGTGAGGCTTTTATTCTGAAGGCAATGAGAAGCCTTGGGTGGGTAATCAACACAGGGATGACATAATCTTAAATGGTCTCTTAGATGTTTAGAATACCAATACGTATTATCTTCATTGTTGGGACTGCTGACTTTTCTTGGCTACCAGGTCCCAGGACCATGAGAGATGGATACCCCTACTCTTATGTGGGTGGTAGGCAGACACCTTGAGCCATACAGTTTCTATGAGAATATAGCATGTTGCACAGGCTTGAATTTGAGTACTGACTCTGCTGTTTCCTAGCTGTGAGGCTTTGGACAAGCTACTTACCCTCTCTGATTCTTACTTTCCTCATCTCGAAAAATGGAAAAATAATAATAATATTTTCTTGTAGTTACCATGAAGATTAAATGATTTAATGGATAAAAAGCTGACAACATGCCTGATACATTTTTAGGTACTCAATAAATGTTAACTATATATATTTTTTTTACAGAGTAGGGTATAATAAAAAAGTACAAAATATAAATGTAACTAATATTCACTAGAGGTAGTATATAATGCATATGCTTGTGTGTGCATGCACCCCCCACACTATACACATACAAATCATGCTTCTGCTGCTGCTTAGTCACTCAGTCCTGTCTGATTCTTTGTGACCACATGGACTGTGGCCTGCCAGGCTTCTCTGTCCATGGGGATTCTCTAGGCAAGAATATTGGAGTAGATTCCCATGCCCTCCTCATACAAATCATATTTGGGTTCAAAGCTGTGGTTCAGCAATTAGTAGCTCTAGGAACTTAGATGAGTTAATAAACTTCTATAAATTTCCATCTTCCCATCAGTAAAATAAGTATGATAATAGTGTCCTCTTGCATTAGGATTATTGATTAGGCTTGACTTCATAAAACAGAAAATCTAAGATAATAGTAGTTTAAAAATAATGAACATGTGAACATGTCTCATGTGAAAGAAATCTAGCAGCAGGAAGTCCAGGACTAACACAAGATCAATAGGGATCCAGTTCCTTTATGTCTTTCTACTGTACCACACTAGCACCTGGGGTTCCATATTCAAGTCACTTCATAGTCTAATGAGGTTGCTGAAGCTCCAGCCATTTGGACTATATTCCATCAAGCAGGAAGAAAGAATGGTTGGAGGGTAAAAAGGGTCCACATCTATGTTGAGACAGCTCCCTTTAAAAAGCCTGTCTTGAAGTCTGACATAATCATAGTACTTCCAGTTTTATGTAATTGATCTGAACTTAACATGACCACATATGACTGCAGGGGAGGCCAGAAAATGTGTTTAGTTAGTAGCCTTGCTATGACAAATAAAATCATAATTCTCTTTATGAAGCAAAAAAGAATGGATATTTGATAGGCAGCTAGCAGGTTCAGCCACACCTTCACATAGGATTGTTTTAAAGGTTACATGAGGTGTTATAAGTTTAGCCCTTAGCTCAGTCCCTGAGAGCTAATGAGTGCTTAAAAAGAAGATGGAATAAAGTTCTGCCCAATACACCCTTCCTCTAAAAACACTTGGGAGAATAAAAGAATGACAAATGGTGTGCTGCTTATGGCAAGACACTACTCATCTCAAATCATGCCCTTTTCCCTCTATAACTCAGTGGCGTTCAATGGCTTGAGCTGAAAATCTATGGCACTTCATCCTTAAGAAAATATCCCTATTGGAATTTCTCTGGTGGTCCAGTAGCTAAAACTCTGCGCTTCCAATGGAGAGGGGCTGAGTTCGATCCCTGGTCAGGGAAATAGATTCCACATGCCACAACTAAGAGTGTGCATGCCACAATTAAAGATCGTGCATTCTGCAACTAAGAACCAGCACAGTCAAATAAATAAAAATAAAATTTTTGTTTAATTAAAGAAGAAAATATCCCTAGCTTAATTTTGACAGTCTTTCTTACAAAAGAGCCAGATCTCCTTTTATGTCTAATATACTATACTGTGGCACTAGAGCAAATGAGCGGTCAGCAAATCCTCACCTCTGAGTTTGACCTGTACTTTAGATCTCTTCCTCTGCCCTGCTCTAGCTGGTTTCAGTAACAAACAAGGGAATGGACTACTTTTCAATGGATGACCTTTGAGAAGAATGGGGAAAGGGCAACAAGAGAACAGAATTCTGAAATCCAGCAGGCCAGTGGGGCTAATAAGACTATGCCACTTCTAATCCTCTTGTCAGGATTATCTTAATTGTTTCTAGAGCTCTATCAGTAGCGTTTTTCATTTTAGGCAGGCACATCAATTAAAGGTGCCTTTAATGTTGTAATTAAAAAAGAAGTTTTTGGAACTATAGCCTGATTCAATGACTTATCATAAAGCCATTCATTTTTTAGTTTTATTAATGCCGAAAGAGAAATAATTTACCCAGACACAAATACAATGAGTTTTATATGACCTCATAGGCATGCACATGTACCCCAAATTCCTTGTGTCTTAATTTGAATACATTAGTGGCAGACACCTTAATTTCAATAAAGAAGAAAAAAAAAAGAAATTTTCATTTGTAAATTGAATTATGCCCTGTCAACTAATCCTAATCACGTTAATGGGTGGGTTGGTCTAATTCAAATTCCCTTTTAAATATGTTGGATGACTCATCTGTCTTCTGAGTTATGAGTTGGCCCCTTGAGACTTTTCTTGCCACAGATGTAGTTGTCAGGCTCAGGCATGGGATACCATAAATAAGAACCATTTTTTTTGTCAGATTTACTGGGGCAGAAATGCACTATAAACACATTTTGCATGATTTTTAAACCATGAAAGAAACAAGATACAGCTCCAAATTGATCACATTTTAAGTATCTAAAGCACTTAATTTAGATTTAATGAGACAGTTTTTGTAAAAGATTCCGTATCATTTAGGTATTACATGAAAGTATCTGGAAACTTGAAAGAGATGTTGAAGTAGGTCTCAGTATCCTCTTGGTTGTTGTTCAGTTATTAAGTTGTGTCTGACTCTTTGTGACCCCATGCACTCCACAAGCCAGGCTTCCCTGTCCTTCACTATCTCCCAGCATTTGCTCAAACTCATGTCTATTGAGTCCATGATGCTATCCAACCATCTCATCCTCTTCTGCCCCTTTCTCCTCCTGCCCTCAATCTTTCCCAGCATCAGGGTCTTTTCCAGTGAGTCAGCTCTTCCCATCAGGTGACCAAAGTATTGGAGCATCAACTTCAGCATCAGTCCTTCCAGTGAATATTCAGGGTTGATTTCCTTTAGGATTGACTGGTCTGATCTCCTTGCTGTCCAAGGGACTCCCAAGGGACTATACTCTACCCTCCAGCAAATGCAAGGATCATCCCCGAAGTCTTCACTTCTTGTTTTTGTATTTGATTTGGTTTGTTTATGTGATTTCCTTGGGCTAAATCAATGCTCAAACCCATGATTGTTTTTAACCCCCTCTGCTATCTCTTTTTTCCTACTCTTCCCACCTTGGTCTGCATCACATATGAATTAATAGAGGTTCTCTTGATTCAAACAGTTAAAAATATTTATTATATATATTTCAATGGAAAAAAACCTCAGCAGTAATACTTCCCTTGCTTCTGGGAGAAGTGTTTCAAGTACCCTCAAAGACAGTAGGAATATGAATTTGTAAATATCAGTTGCTGTGTTAAAAGGTGATGTGAAGATGTGTACTGAGAAACCTACTGTGAACTGCAAGTACTGTGTTTTCATGGTCACTAGGTGAACTGAGCCCAGGGAGAGCAACCTCCTGCAGGGCCATGCCCAGTGGTTGGGATCCTCTGACCCTCATGTACCTGCTTTTGTTCTGCAATTTTTTTTAGCACAACCTATGTTCTAGGACTTTTGTATCCCCGTCATCTCATTTATTACCTATAGTTAAATCTAGGAAGCAAGACTCATCTCTACATTTTGAATGTATATGCTTCACTTTGGTTGGTCTGTATGCCCCCCTCTTCAGGCATGCCTGTTCTCATTTTCTGTTGGTCTCTACTTCTCCTCAGATCTGGATCTCTGTTGATCTGTTCTGGTAATGTGCCCACAAAATTGGAAACCTCTGCAGTGGCCACAAGACTGGAAAAGGTCAGTTTTCATTCCAATCCCAAAGAAAGGCAATGCCAAAAAACGTGCAAACTACCACACAGTTGCACTCATCTCACACACTAACAAAGTAATGCTCAAAATTATCCAAGCTAGGCTTCAACAGTACGTGAACTGAGAACTTTGATGTTCAAGCTGGATTTAGAAAAAGCAGAGGAACCAGAGTTCAAATTGCCAACATCCACTGGATCATAGAAAAAGCAAGATATTTCCAGGAAAAAAACATCTACTTCTGCTTTATTGATTACACTAAAGTCTTTGAATGTGGGGATCACAATAAACTGTGGAAAATTTTGAAAGAGATGAGAATACCAAACCACCTTACCTGCCTCCTGTGAAACCTGTATGCAGGTCAAGAAGTGACAGTTAGAATGGGACATGGAACAACAGACTGGTTCCAAACTGGGAACGGAGTACGTTAAGGCTATATATTGTAACCCTGCTTATTTAACTTACATGCAAGAGTACATTATGAGAAACGCTGGGCTGGATAAAGCACAAGCTGGAATCAAGTTTGCCAGGAGAAATATCAGTAGCCTCAGATACACAGATGACACCACCCTTATGGCAGGAATCAAAGAAGAACTAAAGAGCCCAATGATGCAGGTGAAAGAGGAGAGTAAAAAAGCTGGCTTAAAACTTAGCATTCAAAAAATGAAGAACATGGAATCTGGTTCCATCACTTCATGGTAAATAGATGTGGAAACAATGAGAGAGTTTATCTTCTTGGGCTCCAAAATCACTGCAGATGGTGACTGCAGCCATGAAGTTAAAAGACACTTGCTCCTTGGAAGAAAAGCTATGGCCAACCTAGACAGCAGATTAAAAAGTAGAGACATTAATTTGCTGACAAAGGTCCATCTAGTCAAAGCTATGGTTTTTCCAGTAGTCATGTATGGATATGGGAGTTGGACCATAAGCAAGGCTGGGCGCCTAAGAATTGATGCTTCTGAGCTGTGGTGTTGGAGAAGACTCTTGAGAGTCCCTTGGACAGCAAGGACATCAAACTAGTCAATCCTAAAGGAAATCAGCGGATGTTGGCAATTTGATCTCTGGTTCCTCTGCCTTTTCTAAAACCAGCTTGAACATCTGGAAGTTCACGTTTCATGTATTGCTAAAACCTGGCTTGGAGAATTTTGAGCATTACTTTACTAGTGTGTGAGATGAGTGCAATTGTGCGGTAGTTTGAGCATTCTTTGGCATTGCCTTTCTTTGGGATTGGAATGAAAACTGACATTTTCCAGTCCTGTGGCCACTGCTGAGTTTTCCAAATTTGCTGGCATATTAAGTGCAGCACTTTCACAGCATCATCTTTCAGGATTTGAAATAGCTCAACTGGAATTCCATCACCTCCACTAGCTTTGTTCATAGTGATGCTTTCTAAGGCCCACTTTACTTCACATTCCAGGATATCTGGCTCTAGGGGAGTGATCACACCATCGTGATTCTCTGGGTCATGAAGATCTTTTTTGTACAGTTCTTCTGTGTATTCTTGCCATCTCTTCTTAATATCTTCTGCTTCTGTTAGGTCCATACCATTTCTGTCCTTTATCGAGCCCATCTTTGCATGAAATGTTCCCTTGGTATCTCTAATTTTCTTGTAGAGATCTCTAGTCTTTCCCATTCTGTTGTTTTCCTGTATTTCTTTGCATTGATCACTGCGGAAGCCTTTCTTATGTCTTCTTGCTATTCTTTGGAACTCTGAATTCAGATGCTTATATCTTTCCTTTTCTCCTTTGCTTTTCACTTCTCTTCTTTTCACAGCTATTTTTAAGGCCTCCCCAGACAGCCATTTTGCTTTTTTGCATTTCTTTTCCATGGGGATGGTCTTGATCCCTGTCTCCTGTACAATGTCATGAACGTCCATTCATAGTTCATCAGGCACTCTATCAGATCTAGTCCCTTAAATCTATTTCTCACTACCACTGTATATTAATAAGGGATTTGATTTAGGTCATACCTGAATGGTCTAGTGGTTTTCCCTACTTTCTTCAATTTAAGTCTGAATTTGGCAATAAGGAGTTCATGATCTGAGCCACAGTCAGCTCCCAGTCTTGTTTTTGTTGTCTGTATAGAGCTTCTCCATCTTTGGCTGCAAAGAATATAATCAATCTGATTTTGGTGTTGACCATCTGGTGATGTCCATGTGTAGAGTCTTCTCTTATGTTGTTGGAAGAGGGTGTTTGCTATGACCAGTGCATTCTCTTTGCAAAACTCTATTAGCCATTGCCCTGCATCATTCCATATTCCAAGGCCAAATCTGCCTGTTATTCCAGGTGTTTCTTGATTTCCTACTTTTGCTTTCCAGTCCCCTATAATGAAAAGGACATCTTTTTGGGGTATTAGTTCTAAAAGGTCTTGTAGGTCTTCATAGAACTGTTCAATTTCAGCTTCTTAAGCATTACTGGTCAGGACATAGGCTTTGATTACCATGGTATTGAATGCTTTGCCTTGGAAATGAACAGAGATCATTCTGTCTTTTTTGAGATTGCATCCAAGTACTGCATTTCAGACTCTTTTGTTGACCCTGATGGCTACTCCATTTCTCCTAAAGCATTCCTGCCCACAGTAGTGAATATAATGGTCATCTGAGTTAAATTCATCCATTCCAGTCCATTTTAGTTAGCTGATTCCTAGAATGTCAACGTTCACTCTTGCCTACTCCTGTTTGACCACTTCGAATTGCCTTGATTCATGGACCTAACATTCCAGGTTCCTATGCAATATTGCTCTTTACAGCATCGGACCTTGCTTCTATCACCAGTCTCATCCACAACTGGGTGTTGTTTTTGCTTTGGCTCCATCGCTTCATTCTTTTTGGAGTTATTTCTCCACTGAGCTCTAGTAGCATAGTGGGCACTTAACGACATGGGGAGTTCCTCTTTCAATATCTTATCATTTTGCCTTTTCATACTGTTCATGGGGTTCTCAAGGCAAGAATATTGAAATGGTTTTCCATTCCCTTCTCCAGTGGACCACATTCTGTCAGGCCCCTCCACCATGACCCATCCATCTTGGCTGGCCCCACACAGCATGGCTTAGTTTCATTGAGTTAAACAAGGCTGTGGTCTGTGTGATCAGATTGGCTCGTTTTCTGTGATTACAGTTTCAGTGTTTCTGCCCTCTGATGCCCTCTCGCAACATCTACCATCTTACTTGGGTTTCTCTTATGTTGGACATGGGGTATCTCTTCACGGCTGCTCCAGCAAAGCGCAGCCACTGCTTCTTACCTTGGATGAGGGGTATCACCTCATGGCCACCCCTCTTGACCTTGAATGTGGAGTAGCTCCTCTCAGCCTTCCTGTGCCCGTGCAGCAGCCACTCCTTGGACGTGGGGTTGCTCCTCTAGGCTGCCGCCCCTGACCTTGGGCCTGGGATAGCTCCTCTCGGCTGCTCCCACACCATCACAGCCTGGCGCTCTTGGTCACTGCCTTGACCTTGGGCGAGAGGTAGCTCCTCTCGGCCACGCTTCTGTGCAGTCCATTGCAGCAGACGCACTTATTTTGTTTTAGAGTTGAGCTAATTAACAATGTTGTAATAATTTCAGGTGGACAGCAAATACATATACATGTATCCATCCTCCCCCAATCTCCCCTCCATTCCAGGCTGCCACATAACATTGAGCAGAGTTCCCTGTGCTATACACTAGGACCTTGTTGGTTATCCATTTTAAATATAGCAGAATCAGAGAGTCCAAGAACTAATGTGATTGCCACTGCCTTAGTCACTTGCATTTGGTACTTTAAATAAATACCATCATACTCTTTTTGTTTCTTTTATCTTCAAACAATGCATCACAACAAGAATGTGATATATATAAACCCCCAGTGTTGCTGAGAATGGTGCCAAGCCAAAACAGGACCAAAGAAACAGATATATATCAGTACTTAAAATCCAGTTGTTGATGAAGAGATTCTGTGCCCATGCCTTTCACTTCATGCTGTGCTAATTCCTTCATCAAGGATCTCCTGGAGGCAGTGAGACTATGTGTGACTAAAAGCCTCAGCGTGAGAATCATAACTGGGTTTGTATCCCAGCTTTGACATCTACTAATCTGAGAGGCTACATCCCCTCTTTAAGATTTTGGTTTCTCTCATCTGTAAAATGAGCACAGTAATAGTACTCACATATTTGTCTTTACAATAAGAGAGTCTTGGTATTGAATCCTAGGTCTGCCAGGAGCTAACTATTTAAACTGGGGGAAGCTAGTATTTAACCTAAGTCTGCTTCTTCATCGGTAACATAGAGAATATAATAGAATGGTTAGCCTAGGATTGCTGTAAGGATCCAAATATATAATACAGGTAAAGCCTTGGCAACAGGCTTACAAAGAGTAAACACTCAATATATAGAAACTTAATTTATTAAATTTAATGCCAATCCACTATGGGCTGCCCAGGTGGTGCTGGTGGTAAAGAACTCACCTGCTAATGAAGAAGGCATAAGAGACATGGGTTTGATCCTTGTCAGGAAGATCCCCTTCCTGCCAATAGGAAATGGCAACCCACTCCAGTTTTCTTGCCTGGAGAATCCTATGGACAGAGGAGCCTGGCAGGTTACAGTCCATAGGGTTGCACAAAGTCAGACAGGACTGAAGCGATTCAGCACACATATACAACACACTATATTACCAGTGATTTGGTATTTGTATGTGTATTATCTCATTTATGGGCTTCTCTGGTGGCTCAGACAGTAAAGAATCTGCCTGCAATGTGGGAGATCTGTGTCGGGAAGATCCCCTGGAGAAAGGAATGGCAACTCAGTCCAGTATTCTTGCCTGGAGAATCTCATGGATAGAGGAACCTGGCAGGCTACAGTCTACCAGTGATTAAGTGTTTGTATGTGCATTATCTCATTTAGTACTTCTCTCCCCATAAAAGGCCCATAAGGTAATGGGATTATAATCTCCATTCTACAGCTAAGAAAACTGAGGCTCATAGAGGTTGCATTACATTATATTACTTTGCCAACAAAGATCCACATAGTCAAAGCTATGATTTTTCCAGTAGTCACATATGGTTGTGAGAATTGGATCATAAAGAAATCTGAGCACTGAAGAATTGATTCTTTTGAACTGTGGTGTTGGAGAAGACTCTTGAGAGTCCCTTGGACTGCAAGCAGGTCAAACCAGTCAATTCTAAAGGAAATTAACCCTGAATATTCACTGGAAGGACTGATGCTGTAGCTGAAGCTCCAATACTTTGGCCACCTGATGCAAAGAGCTGACTCATTAGAAAAGACCCTGATGCTGGGAAAGACTGAAGGCAAGAGAAGAAGGGGTTGACAGAGGATGAGCTGGTTGGAGGGCATCACCAGCTCAGTGTACATGAGTTTGAACAAGCTCTGGGAGATGGTGAAGGACAGGAAAGCACAGTGTGCTGTAGTCCGTGGTGTCAGAAAGAGATGGACATGACTGAGCGAGAACAACAACTAATGACTAGTAAGTGACATAGCTTCAAATTAACCTAAGTCTTTTGACTCCTAGTCTTTCAATATCAAAGCTTCCCAGGTAACTCATTGGTAAAGAATTCGCCTGCCAGTCCAAGAAACGTGGGTTCAATTCATGGGTCAAGAAGGTCTCCTGGAGAAGGAAATCACAACCCACTCCATTCTTGCCTGGGAAATCCCATGGAAAGAGGAGCCTGGCAGGCTCCAGTCCATGGGGTCACAAAAGTGTTGGACACAACTTAGCGACTAAACAACAATTGAATTAGTTCCCTGTGTTCTACAGTAGTCTCTTGTTGTTTATCCACTTTACACATAGCAGCTTGTACCTGCTAATCCCAAACTCCTAATCTATCCATGCCCCTACATTTCAGAGTCTTTAAACATATAAAATAGAATTTCCAGAAACTCTGAATGGTTTATACTCTTAACCTCCTGTTTGACCTTTCCACCACCTTTATTTAGTTCTTGAGCTCCCAATCCATCTGCAATGCAGGACACCCTGGCTTGATTCCCTGGTCAGGAAGACCCACTGGAGAAGGAATAGGCTATCCACTCCAGTATTCTTGGGCTTCCCTTATGGCTTAGCTGGTAAAGAATCTGCCTGCAATGCAGAAGACTGGGGTTTGATCCCTGGGTTGGGAAGATCCCCTGGAGAAGGGAATGGGTACCCACTCCAGTATTCTGGCCTAGAGAATTCCATGGACTGTATAGTCCATGGGGCCACAAAGAGTTGGACATGACTGAGCAACTTTCACTTCACTGACCTCCTCAGGAGGAGTCTATAATATCAGTAAATTTGTGTAAAAGTAAGAGTAACACTAGAGGTGTTTCTGAATAGCACTCAAGGCAATTGGATTGCTGGTGGTGGGGGGTATCCTCTGAGTGATTTTGGATTGCGCTATGCCTCTCCAACACAAATGACCAAAACGTGATTCTAATGGCCAGTGCCAGTTTTGGTATCACTGTTCATGAAAGAACAGTCAATGGAGTCAAGACTCAGGCTCCATGCCCTGCTGGCCTGGTAACCTTGAAAATTACCTTAGAAAATTTTTCAGAGGTTTTTTTTTTTTTCCCTGTATGGAAAATATGGTGATAACATTTGTCTCCAAGGCTGTTATGAGGCCTAAAAGACAATTTGTGCATAGCAAGGCCTTTTATGTTGAGGTATTTCTGGAGGCCTGAACAGGCCTAGGAGAAGTAGATGTGCAGGAGGCACTGAAGATGAGATACCTACCCTGAGAAAAGAAAAGAGAAGAAAGAAGGAAAGAAAGTACAGTTTGGGGGAGAGTCATGAGCCTGTGTGAGGAGGAGAAGAAGGGATGGGAGACGAGGACTGTGAGACTTGTCCCTCATGCTATTCCTAGACCAATCCTACGAGCTCAGGTCTCAGCCCTAGCCCAAGGGATTACCATCAATTGAGTACATAAAAACTAACAGAACTCAGGCTTGGAAATTTTATATCTATTTTAGTCTCAGTTCAAATACTTGGCTATGGGGGGGTGGGAGGAATTGGGACATTGGGATTGACACATATAGACTACTATGTTTAAAATAGATAACTAATGAGAACCTACTGTATAGCACAGGGCAGTCTACTCGGTGCTCTGTGGTGACCTCAATGGGAAGAAAATCCAAAAAAGAGGGGATATATGTATATGTGTAACTGATTCAATTTGTTGTTTGTACAGCAGAAACTAATACAACATTATAAAGCTGCAATACTCCAATAAAAATTAATAAATAGAGATCCAAAAAATAATATGAAAAAGAGTAAAAAAATAAAAGAAAATACTTGGCTATAAATTTTATAAAAATACCTTAAAATGGCTTAGTTCTCAGTGGTCCCACGCATACATCAGCATTACCTAAAGGCCTGTTAAAACCCAGAGGGCTGGCCTCCAACCCCAAGACTTTTGGAGTCAGTGGTTTGGTTGGGGCCTGAGAATTTGCATGTCTAAAAAGGTGATGCTGATACTTTGAGAAATACTCTCAAAAAGAATGGTTAATTTACCTAACAAGAAGTCTCAACTAAAGGAAATCCCCTGTTTATTTGAGAGTTAAGTGACGTCCCTGAGGGTACAGATCCTTTTCTTCCTTCAGTCTGTCATTCTCAGTGGTTTTGCCTGATACAAGCTCACCTCACAGTTACAAGATGGCTGCCTCTATAAGCCATACCTGGGCAGAGTACAGTGGAAGAAGAGGGACTCTCTCTTCCTTAGTATTTCTCTTATTAGTAGAAGAACCTTTCCCATAAATTCCTCAGCAGACTTTTCACTGGCAGAACTGCTTCACATCCACAGACCCAATTCAATTCCTAGCAAGAAGAATGGGCATGGTGATAGTTGAGAATAATCAGGATTTTCTTTGGGGAATGAAAAGAGGATCTTCTATTTTCTGAACCACATAGGGGAGGAATGGCTGCTTGAACAAAATCCCATGTTTTAGCTGTCTATATTTGAATCTGCCAGGTTTAAGAGCTGGTAATTTAGAGGCTATCAAATCATGCTGTTTAGAACACTGAAGCTTCCTCATCCTCAGAGGGGCACTGTGTGCATATGAGAGAGAGAGAAAGAAAGAGACACAGAAAGAGTTAAGCTTGGGGTCTGTCCCACCAAGCAGCTTCAAATAGAGCAGTCACTTTTATGTGTTGATTTCATTTGTCTTCTCCATAGAATTTCCTCTGAACGAAACATTTCATGGCTTAAAAAAAAAAGAATTTGAAAACCATTGATTTGGGGTGTCCCACTTAACCCTTAATGATTTCCTGTGTCCAGTTTGAAGATGAGGAAGACACATACACAAAGAGAAAGAGGGAAAGATCTTTATCCACTTAGTGAAGGGGAGAAGGAGTTAGGGCCAGCTGGACTGGGAAAGGTAAATATTAATAGCATTTATTGAATCAGGACAGCAGTGTCATGTTAGTAAGTTTCAGTAACAGTACTAACAGTAACATGTTATGCATACTAATGGCCAGGCCCTACCCTAAAGCCTTCATAGGTAGTATGTCACATCATTTTTGCACCAAGTCTATGAGGCAGGTTCTGTTGTTAGTCCAAGAGCTGTAAGTGTGAGTTGGGGATAAAATCAAGGAGTCTGCTTGTATAGTTTATGCTTATAACTACTGTATTATATGGCTTACTGTGAGGGAGGTATTACAATTTCCAATTTATAGGCATGGGAATGTATAGGAATGGAAATGAAGGCTCAGAGATTAAGTCACTGTGCTAAGGTCACACAATGTATAATGGGCAGAACAAGATTGAACTTTACATTTGTCTGAATTCAGAACACATTTTTTACTTATCCATTTATTTATTCATCCATCCATCCACCCAAGGAATATTTATTCAGTACCTAGAATGTGTTAAGCCCTCTCCTAGGCACACTATACCCTTTTTCTTTTTAATCAAAATTCTTAGGCTACATCTGTAGAATTGTCATTGGTGGATGTGAGGGCAGAGCCAATGGTATGGTATAAGGAATGGAAAGCCAGCTAGATAATTGAATGCAGAAGCAAAAGAAGGTTATTATTTTCATATCTGTATAGTTTCATTCAAAGCTATGATGTGTTTAATTGGGGAGTTATCAAATATGCCCAAGAGCAGAATATCAAATATGCCCAAGAGCAGAACCTGGTGTGGTGAACTTGACCCAGCAGTGCCCCCCACACCCACTGCCTCCTGCTGTTCACACCCCTTGAGTGTGGGCAAGAATTGTGACTTGCTTCTAGACAATGGAAGCTGGTAAGTTGAAGGGATTTTACAGATAAAATTAAGGTTCCTAATCAGCTGATTTCAAGTTCATAAAAATGGAGATAGTTCTGCCTGAATTAATCAGGCAAAAGCCTTTAAAAGAGGGACTAGGCCCTTCCTAAGGTCAGAGAAACTCTCCCTCCCCTCCTGGTTTTGAAGAAACAGCAGCCATGTTGTAAAAGGGCTTATGGACAAGGCCATGGGGCAAGAAATTTCAGGATCTGAGGATTCCCCAAGCCAATAGGCAGCAAGAAATATAGGGACCTTAATCCTGCAAAAACAAGGAGATAAATTCTGCCGCCAAGCTAAAGGAGCTGGGACAGATGATACCCAGTCAAGCCTCTGATGAGACCACAGCCCTGGATGTCACCAGGATTGTATCCTAGTGAGAATGGAAGTGGAGGGTGAGACCAGCGAAGCTGTGCCTGTCAGACTTCTGATCTATAGGAACTGTGAGACAATGAGAGTGTTTTTTCAGCCACTCAGTTGTGGTGATTTGTTAGGCAGCATTGTATAAAATGAATACACTTGGCTTCAAGCGAGTAGATCCATATGTTTTCTGGGTATTTCTTCCAGGATCAAAGTTTGCTAGCATAGGAAGAAACAACCAGGGTTGGGTCATTCAATGTCAGAGGGTCAGGAATTTGATAGTTTCTGTATTGGAAATGAACTGCAATTAGAGTCATCCCTGAACTGTTTTCTTCCTGGCTCAGGGAACCATTCGTTTCTTTGCCCTATGCAGTGGCTGCTTTGCAGTTGGGATTCAGTTGGCATTCATTGAACCACTTAACTGATGGAAACTCAATGTTTTTTTTTTTTTTTTTTTCCCTATAATGTCTCTCTAGCTAACCTAGATACCTCAGAATTTCTCAATCATCTCTAGATTTAAAGAAACAATTCTTTCTCCTTTGCTCTCTAACTTCTCCCTCTTCTCATCCCATCTTCCTTGTACCCACACTCCCTTCTTATCATTCCATGTTTTTGGCTGATTTCTTCTGCCAGAAATGCTCCCATCACCCATCCCTTTTCGGCCACACACTTGAGCTGATTCAAATGGTCTCCTCTTAGGCTTTGAATCTACTTACTCTTCTTCCTCCTTTCTCCTTTTCCACTCTCATAAGCAGGGTTAGTTACTAGCTCCTCTCAGCTCCCACTGAAGTTTTTATTCCATTATAAATAATCACAAGAGAAGTGAGTTCAATCCCTGGGTGGGGAAGATCCCCTGGAGAAGGGAATGGCAACCCATTCCAGTATTCTTGCCTGGGAAATCCCATGGACAAAGGAGTCTGGCAGGCTACAGTCCATGGGTATGCAAAGAGTCGAACACAACTGATCACACACACACTACCACTAAATAGTTACTATGTTAGTATTTTTTCTTTTTCTCTCTGTCTCCCACAAACTGTGGAACCATCAAGAATGTGAACCTTCTTAATCTCTGGATTCCATGTGCCAGAGCCCATAGATGAACCCAAAAGCAGGATTTTCAATATGTCTGTGTGGCTGGCTGAACGAAAGAGTAACATGTAGAATGATTACCTCCAGGGAGCAGGGGATTTGGCCAAATCCTAATAATTTGCACTATAAACCCAGTCCCTTGAAAATCTTCACAGCTCAGGAATCACTGGAAACAAGAATGATGAACTTTACCAGGAGCTTTTAGAAAGCTTCATTATGTTATGCCCTGTCTTCCACCCCTATTTTAGTAATAAAAGACATAAAATGAGAGAAATTATTGCCTTGAGAAAGGGTCAGTGTTTTTTGATCATAACCAGTTGATCCCAGCTCTGTCTTAAATGTCAAACTGGTTCCATCTTTTTGAGACCTAAGATCCATTCTTAATGTGTCTGCTTGTCTATTTTATGGTTTCCTCTATAAAGTGCTGAGTAATTTTTATATACACAGAAATAGCCACAAAAAATTCAGTTCTGCTGTGGGATGAATCCATTCTTCTTGTTCTATATTATTCAG
Organism: Bos grunniens; assembly: GCF_055505025.1. Taxonomy (NCBI): domain Eukaryota; kingdom Metazoa; phylum Chordata; class Mammalia; order Artiodactyla; family Bovidae; genus Bos; species Bos grunniens. The sequence continues at coordinate 115,218,661 of NC_141194.1, read as the reverse complement.
GATAAAATATCATTGAAAACTGTGAGAAGCATAAGGGAGCTTACAGCTTATTATCTAGTACCAGTTACACACTAAGCACTGTGCTTGGCCTGGGAGATGCAGAAACAAACATGACATGGCTCAGAACTTAAGGGAATCTACAGGTACTAGAGAATGAAAAAGAAATGAACATTCACAACATGGAGTGCTAAGTGCAACAGTGGAGTGAAGCCTACAAGTCAACCATATCCTCAGTGAAGGACCCTTTGCCCACACTGGATTGGGGATGGGAGGTCACACTGTCAGGCATTTCAGGCCCAGAGAGGGAAAGCGATTCGTCCAAGGTCCCATGGCAGTGGTAGCACAAACACTCTTGACTCCCATTCTAGGGTTCTTACTGATAATCTGCATTATTGCAGGAAGCTGATTCCTATGGTTTTGTAGCTCCTATGGGGAAGACTGGGGACTGGAACTAGAGAATTTTAGTCAAAGAAGTTGTTCACAACCATGGAGCTTCTGGAACTTGAGTGTCTTTGGAATGCATGCTTGTAATTCAAGCAGTATGTCAAGAAGCTGACTGCCTTAAAGTTTGACCAAGGCCTGGCACAAAGCTCACATCTTTTTTTTTTTTTTGGCAGCTATTATCATATATTTTTATTTAGAGGATAATTACTCTACAATATTGTGATGGCTGCTATCATACAAAGCTCTCATCTTTAACCTGAGTGGAGGAAATCAGTTTTAAGGAGACTCAGTAACTCAAAAGTGGAGTCCCAAATGAAATCACAAACCCACTGGCTCTGGTTTCCCCTTTTCTGCACTGTCTCCAGATCACTGAGTTAGCTACACATGGGCAGAGCGTGGCCCTCACACCAAGACCACAGTCTCTGGCGTGGGCAGGCTTCAACTGAAATCTGGGATTTTGTATTTCCTAGCAGTGTTGTCCTGGGTTAGTTATTGAATTTCTCCGTGCTTTAATTTCTGCACTTACTAAATGGGAACAATAATAGCAACTAAGCAAATTGTGAGGATTTAAAGAGATTAAGTTTATAGGAAGCCCTAGTGAACAACAGGCACCCAGATTGTAGCTATTATTTATGGTCACATTTATTATTACTCATCCCTGGCTCTGAGACTTGTGATCCTGGCTAAGTATGTTACACTTGTTCTTCTGGGCTCCTCATTTGTAAAGTGAGTAGATTGAGCTAAGTAATTCTTGAAGAGCCTTCTCATTTCCAGCATTCTAAGATTCCAGTGTTGAAATAAACATGTACCTTCACATATGTGATTTTGTTTTCTGCCCTGTACCCTCTGAGCCAGATTAGTCTGATGTTACTTTATAGGGAAGGAAACAAAAGCACTGACTTCCTCGGGTGCTTGGGCGGGGGGTAAAGTCAAGACTCCGTGGTACCTCTTGTTTCATTGCTCTTGGGGTTTCCCCGTTGCAGAGATTATGAAGGTCACACCTGCTGACCTCATTTATCCAGAACAAAGGTGAATGGTTAGAAGGACAAAGAAAAAGCCTCTATAACCTGAAGAGCACTAAGGCTTGTGACCATCCCAGGGTGGGTTGCTCCCTATAAGACTCCACAGAGCTGCTGATTATTTCAGTCATGAGAGCTAAAGTTTGCTGGCTTTTCATTCTATGCCAAGCCCTGTGCTAAGGACTGTACATGAGTCAATTCACCCATCTCCTTACAGTAACCCTATGGAATATTGTTGGCCCCTTTTCACCAGTGAACAAAGTTTGGCACAGAGAGGTTAAATGACTTAACCAAGATAGCACAGTCTAGGAATGGCAGATTTCAGATTTGTACCTCGGTCTGTAGGACTGCAAAGCTCAGGCTCCTCACCACTACAGTCTCTTTCATACTGAGCCTGGGAGTCACAACAAGAAGAACTTGAAAAACGGTGCATGATGAGATTCTGAATCATTAGGAGGAGTTCCATTTGCTTCAGAATTTTCATTTTCCCCAGGTAAGGCAATGTGTAATATCTTTTAGAATAATTCCCTTTTAAAACGAGCAAATGCTATTGAAAAAAAATAAACAATTGGAAATAGAACAAGAACAAAAAGGATGGATTGTAGAAAGCTAAAAACCTAGGAACTAAGCACTAATTCTGGCTCTATTTAAAAACTGTCCTACTGGCCATGGGCCATTCCTTCCTTCCTTGCTCTGGACTTCAGTTTCCCCATCTACACCAGTTGAGGACTGGCTCAGTCCTCCTTGGGGGTTTAACATCCATGTGAATCAAACCTGCAAACTGTGTTACAGCAGGTCTGGGGCAGTGGAGTCTGAGATTCATCATTTCCATCAGCCTCTCTGATGATAACACTGCTGGTCTAGGGACTCTGCTTTGAGTAGCGAGGAGTTAGATCACCTTCGCTTTAACTCTAAAACCAAGGTATTCAAGTCAAGCTCCCAGGGATAAGTAAACCAGGAGGACTGCTTTTCTTTTTCTGGAACTGTGAGATTTCTCCAACTGTAGCTAGTATCGCTGTATCTGGCTCCTGATCTTTTCTGTCTCCAACACATCTCAAGCTCCCTGAATCTGGAGCTGGTGGGCTTTGGTGTGGCCCACATGGGGCTGTCCTGAAAGAGGGACAACCATGGGCATGGTGAGTCTCCCTGACTCCCCAGTAGGAGTTATGTTCTCTTCTCTGCCTGCCAGCTCAAAACCCATCTTTTCCCGTGGCACCAGAAGGCACTCCTGTCAGCTGTGGCTCACCTACTGCTGATAGGGAGGGCTTCTAGATGGAGAAGTCAGTTCCTGCTTTCCCTGTGGAAATCAAGCTTGTCATTTCTGCCACTTGTTCAGCTGGCAGAATCAGCGAGCCCTGCTCTGGCCTCCTCTTGGTGCAGTGGGCCATGCAGCCCTACTCTCATCCTCCTCACAGTGAGCTTTTCTCTCCCTGATAAAGAACTTTTTTTTTTTTTTTTTTTTTTAAGGTAACCGAAAGATCTGCTGGGGGGCTAGGATTTATGTCAAGGTAAGCCTGAATTATTTTGGAAACCTGAGATCCTTCAAAGCGTAGGGATATTTTAATATCATCAGCTTCAAAATCCCACTGTGGTATGAACAAAATATGTAACAGATCTTACATTGGCTTGTTAAATTTTGCTCGTTTCAATTAATTTTCTCTTGTTTTTGGCACATTTTCTGTTTGGATTTGTATTTTAAATGAGGCCTTTTCTCAGCTTCCATGATTTCCTGCATCTGTCAGTGTGCAGTGTTGAGCAGAACCCTCGTCATTAGTGACACAGGCATGCAGAACTTTCTGGTCTTTGAGCTTGTCTGGTCAAAGTACCCGCCCTGGGGCATGCAAACCTGCCTGCTCAGTTCGCTGTGAGTCAACTCAGAGCTCCAACCCCCTATGGCTTGGTGTCACAAACCCTAGAAAGCATCCTGTTGGCTTCATGAGAGCAGACTTATGTTGGAGCCTATGACAAACTTCAAAGCTATTGAAGAAGCAAATAGCTTTTCTGGGGTCTGGATAAGCTGGAGGTTTTGTCCCCTTACCTGCTTCAATTCTGAACTCTAAGGACTGAGGCTGGGCTTCCTCCCTGCTGGTCTCACGTGGAGAATGTGCACCTAAAGTTTAAGCTGCCTTGGCTTCATAGTAACTTGTTGTTTCTTCACCAAGGTATCAGTAATTAGTGGGATAGTCTGTTGGTTTCCTCTTTCTACTGTTACATCATACAGATTTCCCATCTTACAGTTCTGGAGATCAGTGGATTCACTGGGCTAAAGCTGCAATGTCAGCAGGGCCACAGTGCTTCTGGACTCTCTAGTGGAGAATCAAGTCTCTGGCCTCTTCTGCCTGCTTGAGTCTGCCTGCATTCCAGGACTCATGACCCCTTCCTCCATTTTCAAAACTCACAAAGGAGAGTTGAGTGCCCATGCTGCACCACTCTATTGTCTTTGTCCTCTCTTCCCCTTTGAGAACAATTGTGATTCCATTAGGGCCACCTAGATAATCCTGGCTACCCTCTCCACCCAGGCTCCTTATTAATCACAGCTGCAAAATCCCCTTTGCCATGGAAGGGAGCATGCTCACAGCTGCCAGTTTAGGCCATGACATCTTGGGGGTGGGGCAGAGTGGGAGATTATTCACTCACATTTCCACCTTCTCAAGGTGGAGCACTCTAGTGGACGTGTATTGTTGGCCTCTCCACGATCTATGCTATCTTCTAGCAGACACAACCCTGAGTTTTCACTGTTGATCCAATCTTAATTCATGTAGCCCATGTGCATCCTGAGGCATTGGTTATGTGCTCCAGGCCCAGGCAGATCTGCAGGAATCACTCCCTTGACTGCAGGATTGGCTAAGTGGTCTTATAACCATAGAACTTTTCCCCAACCAATCTCAAAAGATCTCAGTAATTCATCTTGAGATGATGGGAGAGAGCTGAATGGAGCAAAATTATTCCCTTTTGGCCTGTTGTAGTGCAAGCATCTTGCAGTCATAATAAGAACTGAAAGGCCTCATCCAACTGCAGTGTCAGTGATCAGTAGGCTGAGGACAGTCCTGTATATGCCATCACGCTCTTACCCACCCACATTGCTTACTCGGGTGCCTTACAAACATGGTGTTCCAGTAGTCAGTGTGTGAGATTAAGCATATCAGACAAGTATACTAGCTTTTATTTGATGTTATTTTTCTCTTTACTTATAATTACTGGTGACAGTGGGATTTAAACTTGGATCCTCTAACTCTCAATCTTTCCACTCTATCGCTACTACAAGATTACCATGAAAAGGCTAGAATTCTCTTTGCTATTATTATGGGGATACTACTAAGAAGGAGATTCCATGTGGAAGGTGTACATGTGACCATCTTTGATGTAATATTGACTTAGAGGATCTTCTTCCTTCCCAGACTGTTGTATATGGTCTTGCCTTGGCCTGAAAGGGAATCTTGAGACATTTGGTATAACTTTGGTGGGAGAACAAGCCCACTCTGCTCACCACCCCTGGGCAAGTGTTATAGGGGTAAAATAGCAGTCCTTGAAGTAGCAGTTCAGCAAGATCAGACAGAGCACCCAGGAGCTGGGGAAAACCCAGTCCTGGGAGTTAGGACCTGTTGGGTGGGAGGATCAGTGTTTCATGCACATGGAACAGAGTCAGCTGAGACAAGCCAATAATAATCTTAGCTACTGTGAATCTAGTGAATGAAAGTTGCTCAGTTGTGTTTGACTCTTTGTGACCCCATTGACCATAGAGTCCATGAAATTCTCCAGGTCAGAATACTGAAGTGGGTAGCCTTTCCCTTCTCCAGGAGATCTTCCCAACCCAAGGATCGAACCCAGGTCTCCCACATTGTAGGTGGATTATTTACCAGCTTAGCCACAAGGGAAGCCCAAGAATACCGGGGCGGGTAGCCTATCCCTTCTCCAGTGGATCTTCCTGACCCAGGAATCAAACTGGGGTCTTCTGCATTGCAGGCAGACTCTTTACCAACTGAGCTATCAGGGAAGCTCTTGAATCTAGTGCTTCCAAGTAAGTCGGGGATTATTGCCTTGGCCAGTAACTCAGGGCCCCACAAGTCAATACTGGGAATGAGACCAACTCTTTCTGAAAGGGTGGGGGGGGGGCAATGCAGGTGCATTGATTTTTCTCTGTCATGAGGACCAGCTCAGAAACTGAATGGGAGGGACTACATTTTCAGGTCCAGGAACAAGTGGGCCCAGTAAAGAGAAAATAGGAATGGCAGAACCGGATAAGAAGTCAGGGAAATGCATCTGCCCCCAACTGGCTTTCTTTATTTCTCTGTGTCTCCTTTATCTGTACAATCACACATATGATTGTACCTGTTCAATCACAGAACATCTGCCAGCTCATGGTCTGGCAATATCCTGCCTCTCCACCACGTATGGCCATCTTTAAGCTGGTTTGTGCTCATTGGATTCTTGAACATTATGATTTTGGCTTTGAAAATGTAAAAAACAAGCTTTCTTGTTAAAAAAAAAAAAACACATAAATCATAGTGATTAAGAGGCTCTGGAGTCAAACAGACCTAGATTCAAATTGCAGTTCTTCCACTTAGCTGCAATCTGACCTTGGGCAAACCACCTTAGCTCAATGGACCTCAGATTCCTCATGCACAAAATAGGGATAATAATAATAATACCAGTGTCCCAAGGTTATTGTGAGGAATAAATCAGAAAATATCTCTGGTCCATGAAAAGCACTAGATTCATAGTAGCTAAGATGATTATTGGCATATCTCGGCTGACTCCCTTCCTAACATCTGGTCATATGTTCCTCATATAAGCTTTCCAATGCAATTCAGTATAAGTGCTGACCTTTCACTCATGGTGCAGGAGCACAACAAGAATTTACCTTATCAGAAAGATGACAGTCTTCATGTGTTTTTTGAGCATCTGCCCTGTTCTAAGAGCCAACTGTTAATTAAGAGGTGCTTAGGAAGGCATGTGGAATATGCTAGAAATATGGGATGTAATGGTCTAAGAAGATTCTTTATGTCTGTTCATTGTTTTTGCTATTCAGTCACTAAGTCGTGTCCAACTCTTTGTAACCCCATGGACTGCAGCACGCCAGACTCCCCTGTTCTTCACTATCTCCCTCAGTTTGCTCAAACTCATGTCCATTGAGTCGGTGATGCCATCCAACCATCTCATCCTTTGTAGCCCCCTTCTGGCCTCAATCTTTCCCAGCATCAGGGTCTTTTCCAAGTTTTCCAAGGTGTTTTCCAAGGTCTTTTCTATGTTCATATATCATGCTATTTTTCTAGTGCTTCCAAATCCTTCACTGAGACCTCTAAGTCAGGTTTAATTATAAGATAAAGATAGAACCAAATTCCTGGGGTTGAGGATAAAGTGCCAGGACCATTTCTTGCGGCCTTTTAGTTTAGTGACATGAACCAAATCTGTGGGACTGGCAGCTACCCTATTCTGGATACTAAGACCTGTATCAATTGACACTTGTCTACAGGTCCTCAAATTTAATTTGGTTTTAGAGAGTCTCTCAATTTTTGGAAATGCTGCAAGCCTACAGAGGCAACTGTGGACTCCAAATGCAGGTCCAAGCTCTTAGAGTGTGTCTAAGGAAAGCATATCTCTTGACCACTGGAGAGGTGCACAGATTCTCAGACATTTCTAGAGCAGAAAACTTGGAGGGAGAAATCCTTCCCCGGTGACTGAGCTCTTTTAAATGATCTAAGAATCCCAGAGCATATTCATACATACAGAGTAGTTTGTGAGACTGTTGTCTCTGTGAACTTGTTCTGATGTCAGCTTTCCTCGAAATTTTCTGCAGTGTCTCATATTAGCCTGAGTTGTGATCTCAGAAACAGAGGATCTTAGTTGTGTTATATGTGTCTTAGAAAGGCTTGATCACAAAGCTTCTTGAGAACTTAGTGGTGGATGTGTGGGAAATGGAGAAAGTCAGGAATGGAGACTCAGATCTTCTGGGCCTAAGCTGTATTATTCTTGACACTTCTAGTCCCAACATACAAAACAGCAATTAGCCGATTGACATGGCTAATATATTTGTAGAATTGATGGATGAACATACAAATGGTTGGAAGGATGGACAAATAAGAGCTACCTTTACTTTCTCCATGCCTTATTGGTTTATAGATCTACCTATTCCCAACGACCTGGAAACTTCTTGAGGGCATCTTTGTTTCCAGCATAGAGCATAGGTAGGCAAGATCCCAACTGGATCAAGAAGGGGCCATACTAAGAGTTTGGCACATGCTTATTCAGAGGCTGTGAAGGTCAGGATCCAACCTTCTGGGTGTGGGGGTCTGGGTAAGAGAAAGACTCTGCTCTTGGGCAGATGAGGTTGAAACTGTACAGCCAACCAGTAACAAAAACAAATGCCAGTTACCCAGTTCATCATTTCACACTTTTAATTTAACAAATACTCGGCTTGTACATGTGTAATGTAAGGAGTTGCTAGTCAACTGAATAAGTTATCGTCATCCATGTTGTTCAACCCAGAAATAGTCTTAGTGGTTCTACCTCCAAAATATCACTGGAATCTACCATCCTGCTTCCCATCACCATTCCTTGCACTTGAAATAAGACCATTAGCAACCCTTACTAGCCTCAGTTAAGTTCAGTTGCTCATTCGTGTCTGATTCTTTGAGACCCTATGGACTGCAGCTTGCCAGGTTTCCGTGTCCATCACCAATACCCTGAATTCACTCAAACTCATGTCCTTCAAGTAGATGATGCCATCCAACCATCTGTCGACCCCTTTGCCTCCTGCCTTCAGTCTTTCCCAGCATCAGGGTCTTTTCCAATGAGTTAGTTCTTTGCATCAGGTGGCCAAAGTACTGGAGCTTCAGCTTCAGTATCAGTCCTCCCAATGAATATTCAGGACTGATTTCCTTTATGATGGAATGGTTGGATCTCCTTGCAGTCCAAGGGACTCTCAAGAGTCTTCTCCAACACCACCAGTTCAAAAGCATCAATTCTTTGGTGCTCAGCTTTCTTTATGGTCCAACTCTCACATCCATACATGACTACTGGAAAAAACATAGCTTTGACTAGATGGACCTTTGTCGGCAAAGTAATGTCTCTGCTTTTTAATCTGCTGCCTAGGTTGGTCATAGCTTTTCTTCCAAGGAGCAAGTATCTTTTAATTGCATGGCTGCAATCACCATCTGCAGTGATTTTGGAGCCCAAGAAAATAAAGTCTGCCACTATTTCCTTTGTTTCCCCATCATTTTGTCCTGAAGTGATGGGACCAGATGCCATGATTTCAGTTTTTTGAATGTTGAGTTTTAAGCCAGCTTTTTCATTCTTCTCCTTCACTTTCATCAAGAGTCTCTTTAGTTCCTCTTTGCTTTCTGCCATAAAGGTGGTATCATCTGCATATCTGAGATTATTGATATTTCTCCCAGCAATCTTGATTCCAGCTTGTACTTCATCCAGCCCAGCATTTTGCATAATGTACCCTGCATATAAGTTACATAAACGGTGACAATATACAGCCTTGACAAACTCCTTACCCAATTTGCAACCAGTCTACTGTTCCATGTCCAGTTCTAACTGTTGCTTCTTGACCTGCATGCAGATTTCTCAGGAGGCAGGTAAGGTGGTGTTCCCATCCCTTTAAGAATTTTCCAAAGTTTGCCATGATCTACAGAGTCAAAGGCTTTGGCTTACCTGTTTCCATTTTTGGTCCTCAGTTCATGGCCCCAAGAGGTGAGTTTTAAACAGAAATCAGATCATTTTACTGCTTCAAAAACCTTCACTGGAGGCCCATTCACTACTTGATAAAGTCCAAAGGTGACTGACAGTGTTCTGTTCATTCTGGACCTAGACTACTCTGGATGCTTTCTACTCTTCCCTCCTTCCCTGCTCCATGTTTGTCCTATATTCCAACCACAAGGAGCCACTTGCTATTCCCTGACAATCTGCTATCACCTTGCTTTTACAAAAACTGGGATTCTCAACATGGGTTTAGAGTCAAGTCTCAACTCTTATCCTGAGCTCGTGTCCAGACACCTCACCCCCAAGTAATGCCTTTTGCTCCTATCACACCTGACTACCCACTGTTCACTGATGAGACCATAGATTTCCAAGAGCTCACAGCCAAGCAGAGGAAGTCAAGGCTTGAGTAAATAAGTAGATAACCATGAGGACCATGTTTCAGTAAGAGGTAAGATCCAGTGAATGAGGAATATAGGCAAAGGAGCTGTCAGTGAAAGCCATCAGAATAGATGGCACTTGAATCCAGGCTTGAAGGATGACAATGGTTTGTTGAACATTTCTGATGTACCTGTGCATGCTACATTGCTTCAGTCATGTTGGACAGTTTGCAGTCCCATAGACTGTGGCCCTCTAGGCTCCTCTGTCCATGGGATTCTCCAGTCAGGAATACTGGAGTGGGTTGCCATGCTCTCCTCCATCTAATGTGCTAAGTGTTACTCAAAACCTGCTTTATTTTTTAAAGTATTGTAAACATACTGCCTCTGATTGCGTTTCTACTGCTCCTTTGCCCAAGCTTTGAAGAAAGAGTGCTGAATAATAGGTAACTTCAGTTGAACATCTATCTAAATTATCATGATGCTGCAGTTGGTACAGATTGACTAAATGAAGCTTTTATACAGTGCAGGAGTTGAGGCTGAAGGTGATCCAGGGAATGGATAGATGCTCACAAGGAAAAGCTGTGATCTGGCTTTCTTTGCTTCTATTTTCCTTGTTTTAGGTCATAGTAACTAAACAGTGCTTTTTTCATTTTATGCTTCATAGGTTTTTAATGCAGTTACTTCTGGTGGATACATTTTCACCCGTGGCTCTGCCATCCCCTTACTCTGAGCCACTATCCTTTCTTGGAGGTCCATTCCTTCATCTTCACAGTGAAGAGGACAAACTGGATCTCTAATGCTCCCCTTGTGTATCATGGATGGTGCTAGAGGAGGCCCAGACTGGGCCACCTTGCTCCCCAGTTTCAGGCAGAACCTGCCAGCTTTCTCTGCTGTGTTTGCTCCTGCTTCCTTGAGAGGTTACTATGATTTCTTGAGTTTTAAACTTTTATTTTGGTGTAAGCTGTATAAAGTCAAGTGCCCAGATCTTAAGTGTACAGCACAATGAATTCTTACAAAAGGAACTTACCCCTGAGACTACTACCAAAATCAAGCTACAAAAACATCCTGATCACCTCAGAGGTTCCCTTATGCCTCTTCCCAGATAGGTTCCAATGCTGCTGCCCCCAAGGTAGTCATTATTCCCAAATGAATTATTTTCTTAGGCCTATTCTAAATGACTTTCTTAGGCCTATTCTTAAATTGAATATAAATGGAATCAACAGCATTATACTGCTTTGTGTCTAATTTATTTTGCTCTACATAACATTTGTGAGATTCATCCAAGTCAATTCCTATAGAAGGAGTTCATTCTTTTTCATTGTTGAATAGTATTTCAGTATGTTGTATGACTATATCATGATTTATTTAGTCACTACACTATTGATGGACATCTATGGTGTTTAGAGTATGTGGCTATGACACATAAAGCTTCCATGAACATTCTTGTATGTATTTTGGTCCACATATGAACTCATGACTTTTGAGTATCCAGGACTGATAGAAGAGTTTGTTTTATTTTTTTATTATTGAATAGTTTCTGGATTTAAGAAAAAGATTTGAAAACCTCTAGAATATATCAGTGATTCCCAAAGGCTTATAAACTGGCTTCATGATCATGGGAGAAATTTTGTAAAATATGAACTTGTGGGTTCAGTTCTCAGATATTCTGATTCAGTGTCTGGGGTGGAGTCTAGGGTCTGTGTCTGACTTTACAATTCCTGAGTGAGGAGTGATTCCTTTGTTTTAGTCTTTATTTATTTGTCTGCATCTTAGCTGTGGCATGTGAGATCTTTTAGTTGTGGCATGCAAACTCTTAATTGTGGCATGTGGGATCTAATTCTCTGACCAGGGATTGAACCTGGCCCCCTGCATTGGGAGTGCAGAGCCTTAGCCACTGGACCACCAGGGAAGTCCTTGAGTGATTCTCATAGGGTGCTAGCACTGAGAATTGCCATGGACCCTATAAGAGCATTTCCAGATAAAACATACTATACTTGTACTACAAGCTTTCTCTGAACCTTAAATCTTTGGAGCCAATGCCTGTCTGGGGCTGCTTGCACTTTGTTGAATTTTTTCTGTTTGTTTGTGTCTCTCTCTCCCTTGCTGTCTATGCACTTTTCCAGAGTAGGTACCTTGTCTACCTTGTGTATTTATATATTGTCTGCATCTGCTGCTGCTGCTGCTGCTGCTAAGTTGCTGTAGTCATATCTGACTCTGCAACCCCACAGATGGCAGCCCACTGGGCTCCCCGTTCCTGGGATTCTCCAGGCAAGAACACTGGAGTGGGTTGCCATTTCCTTCTCCAATGCCTGAAAGTAAAAAGTGAAAGTGAAGTCGCTCAGTCATGTCCGACTCTTAGTGACCCCATGGACTGCAGCCTACTAGGCTCCTCCATCCACGGACTTTCCAGGCAAGAGTACTGGAGTGGGGTGCCATCGCCTTCTCCCTGTCTGCATCTAGGACATGGTAAACTGTACAGCAGGGGCTCCATACATGTAAATGAGTGAAAGTGTTAGTCATTCCAACTCTTTGCAACCGTATGGACTATTGCCTGCCAGGCTCCTCTGTCCATGGAGTTCTTCAGGCAAGAATACTGAAGCAGGTAGCCATTTCCTGCTCCAAGGGATCTTTCTGACCCAGGGATCAAACCCAGGTGTCCTGCCTTACAGGCAGATTCTTTACTATCTGAGCCACCCGAGAAGCCCCAAAACTATAGCACAGACGATTTATTTTTTTGGAAATATTTTGAAAGAGGTCTGTCTCTAGATTACATTGCCTTACTGTTGCTAGACTTTCAGGACACAGCTAATAGCTGCTGGAACTAAGAAGTCGTTGCTCACTTGAAATTTCATTCTGGGTTGAGTTCTCAGCAAGACAAGGGAATTTTTTTTTTTTTTTTAAGACAAGGGAATTTTAAGACAAGATTTGGCCAGAGAGATAGATAGACATCCAGCAAGACAAAGACCCAGACCAAAGAGTTTTTATCCATGAAGGCTGTTACTGTAGGTTCAAAAGAGTATATGATGTTGAGGGAGCTTAAAGCCTGGTGGTATGCTTATCCTAAGCATCCTGGGAGAAAGATGCTGTCACTCTCTAGGAGGAACCCTCTTTGTAACATCTGGAGGCCATCTTTGAAAAGTGGCTGAACTCTGAAACACTGGCCATTAACCTGAGCCAACCAGGGAGAGACCGAAATTACCTAAAGAGAACATTCATATTATGAATGGGTATGAGTTTATTGGCTTGGATTCAATCTACTTTCTAATTTCCTCCTCCCCTTTGACCTCATCAGATTGTGGACGGGATATGGATGGGGAGATCAGAACAGTTTTAGGGAAATAATGAAGCTATGTTTCCCTGGCAGATCTGAATTTGGTATGGCAATATGTGAGACCACACCACAAACAAATGAACTAGATTGCCTCTGGAGGGTGCTATGGGCATTGTGGGGATGCCAGAGAAGTGTTAGTAAACAGCTCCTACCCTGATCCACATGGCCTCATGAAACAATCAGAACACTCTGTCGTTACAGAGATGCAGGTGTGTGTTTGCATAGTTGTGGAGAGGCAAGAGGTGTGTAGGAAAGTGGGGACAGTGAGCATTTTGCATCAGGCAGCAAGTATCCTTTATTTGCATAAGTTTTCCTTGTCTCCTAACTCACAGGTTATTCACACTTAAACTTTTTTGGCTATACTTTAAAAGTTTCCTGATTTTCTTAGACAAGGGAGGAAGCAAGTAGGCAATCCCATGGCAAAGGCAGAGACCTCCCTGTACTCAGTTGAAGCTTCTGAGCAAAGTGCTTGCTGGACACACAAACTTCCTGGTTTTTTCATTAATTCCAACCGCTACAGTTAACCATATATCCTTCATTCTCTGGTTATATCCAAATTTCCTTTAAAGGAAAGGTCTTAGAAATGGTAAGAACTGGGATTTGGCCCTTGCACAAGGTCAAATTCAAAGTAATTTACTGAACAGAAAATTAACAAGGAAACACAAACTTTAAATGATACAATAGACCAGTTAGACCTAATTGATATCTATAGGACATTTCACCCCAAAACAATGAATTTCACCTTTTTATCAAGTGCACACGGAACCTTCTCCAGGATAGATCACATCCTGGGCCATAAATCTAGCCATGGTAAATTCAAAAAAATTGAAATCATTCCAAGCATATTTTCTGACCACAATGTAGTAAGATTAGATGTCAATTACAGGAGAAAAACTATTAAAAATTCCAACATATGGAGGCTGAACAACACGCTGCTGAATAACCAACAAATCATAAAAGAAACCAAAGTTTGCATAGAAATGAATAAAAATGAAAACACAACAACCCAAAACCTGTGGGATACTGTAAAAGCAGTACTAAGGGGAAAGTTCATAGCAATACAGGCATACCTCAAGAAACAAGAAAAAAGTCAAATAAATAACCTAACTCTACACCTAAAGCAACTAGAAAAGGAAGAAATGAAGAACCCCAGGGTTAGTAGAAGGAAAGAAATCTTAAAAATTAGGGCAGAAATAAATGCAAAAGAAACAAAAGAGACCATAGCAAAAATCAACAAAGCAAAAGCTGGTTCTTTGAAAGGATAAATAAAATTCACAAACCATTAGCCAGACTCATCAAGAAACAAAGGGAGAAAAATCAAATCAATAAAATTAGAAATGAAAATGGAGAGATCACAAAAGACAACACAGAAACACAAAGGGTCATAAGAGACTACCATCAGCAATTGTATGCCAATAAAATGGACAATGTGGAAGAAATGGACAAATTCTTAGAAAAGTACAACTTTCCAAAACTTGACCAGGAAGAAATAGAAAAATTTAAAAGACTCATCACAAGCACGGAAATTGAAACTGTAATCAGAAATCTTCCAGCAAACAAAAGCCCAGGTCCAGATGGCTTCACAGCTGAATTCTACCAAAAATTTAGAGAAGAGCTAACACCTATCCTACTCAAACTCTTCCAGAAAATTGCAGAGGAAGGTAAACTTCCAAACTCATTCTATGAGGCCACCATCACCCTAATACCAAAACCTGACAAACATGCCACAAAGAGAACTACAGGCCAATATCACTGATGAACATGGATGCAAAAATCCTTAACAAAATTCTAGCAATCAGAATCCAACAACACATTAAAAAGATCATACACCATGACCAAGTGGGCTTTATCCCAGGGATACAAGGATTCTTCAATATCCACAAATCAATGTACTACACCACATTAACAAATTGAAAAATAAAAATCATATTATTATCTCAATAGATGCAGAGAAAGCCTTTGACAATATTCAACATCCATTTATGATAAAAACTTTCCAGAAAGCAGGAATAGAAGGAACATACCTCAACATAATAAAAGCTATATATGACAAACCCACAGCAAACATTATCCTCAATGGTGAAAAACTGAAAGCATTTCCTCTAAAGTCAGGAACAAGACAAGGGTGCCCACTTTCACCATTACTATTCAACATAGTTTTGGAAGTTTTGGCCACAACAATCAGAGCAGAAAAAGAAATAAAAGGAATCCAGATTGGAAAAGAAGAAATAAAACTCTCACTATTTGCAGATGACATGATCCTCTACAGAGAAAACCCTAAAGACTCCACCAGAAAATTACTAGAACTAATTAATGAATATAGTAAAGTTGCAGGATATAAAATCAACACACAGAAATCCCTTGCATTCCTATACACTAATAATGAGAAAATAAAAAGAGAAATTAAGGAAACAATCCCATTCACCATTGCAACGAAAAGAAGAAAATACTTAGGAATATATCTACCTAAAGAAACTAAAGACCTATATATAGAAAACTATAAAACACTGGTGAAAGAAATCAAAGAGGACACTAATAGACGGAGAAATATACCATGTTCATGGGTCAGAAGAATCAATATAGTGAAAATAGGTATACTACCCAAAGCAATTTATAGATTCAATGCAATCCCTATCAAGCTACCAACGGTATTTTTCACAGAGCTAGAACAAATAATTTCACAATTTGTATGGAAATACAAAAAACCTCGAATAGCCAAAGCTATCTTGAGAAAGAAGAATGGAACTGGAGGAATCAACCTGCCTGACTTCAGGCTCTACTACAAAGCCACAGTTATCAAGACAGTATGGTACTGGCACAAAGACAGAAATATAGATCAATGGAACAAAATAGAAAGCCCAGAGATAAATCCACGCACATATGGACACCTTATCTTTGACAAAGGAGGCAAGAATATACAATGGATTAAAGACAATCTCTTTAACAAGTGGTGCTGGGAAATCTGGTCAACCACTTGTAAAAGAATGAAACTAAAACACTTTCTAACACCATACACAAAAATAAACTCAAAATGGATTAAAGATCTCAATGTAAGACCAGAAACTATAAAACTCCTAGAGGAGAAGGCAAAACACTCTCCAACATACATCACAGCAGGATCCTCTATGACCCACCTCCCAGAATATTGGGAATAAAAGCAAAAATAAACAAATGGGACCTAATTAAACTTAAAAGCTTCTGCACAACAAAGGAAATTATAAGCAAGGTGAAAAGACAGCCTTCAGAATGGGAGAAAATAATAGCAAATGAAGCAACTGACAAACAACTAATCTCAAAAATATACAAGCAACTCCTACAGCTCAATTCCAGAAAAATAAACGACCCAATCAAAAAATGGGTCAAAGAACTAAATAGACATTTCTCCAAGGAAGACATACAGATGGCTAACAAACACATGAAAAGATGCTCAATATCACTTATTATCAGAGAAATGCAAATCAAAACCACTATGAGGTACCATTTCACGCCAGTCAGAATGGCTGTGATCCAAAAGTCTACAAGCAATGAATGCTGGACAGGGTGTGGAGAAAAGGGAACCCTCTTACACTGTTGGTGGGACTGCAAAGTAGTACAGCCACTATGGAGAACAGTGTGGAGATTCCTTAAAAAACTGGAAATAGAACTGCCTTATGACCAGCAATCCCACTGCTGGGCATACACACTGAGGAAACCAGAAGGGAAAGAGACACATGTACCCCAATGTTCATCGCAGCACTGTTTATAATAGCCAGGACATGGAAGCAACCTAAATGTCCATCAGCAGATGAGTGGATAAGAAAGCTGTGGTACATATACACAATGGAGTATTACTCAGCCATTAAAAAGAATACATTTGAATCAGTTCTAATGAGGTGGATGAAACTGGAGCCTATCATACAGAGTGAAATAAGCCAGAAAGAAAAACACCAATACAGTATAGTAACGCATATATATGGAATTTAGAAAGATGGTAACAATAACCCTGTATACGAGACAGCAGAAGAGACACTGATGTATAGAACAGTCTTTTGGGCACTGTGGGAGAGGGAGAGGGTGGGATGGTTTGGGAGAATGGCATTGAAACATGTATATCGTATATGAAATGAGTCGCCAATCCAGGTTTGATGCACCATACTGGATGCTTGGGGCTGGTGCACTGGGATGACCCAGAGGGATGGTATGGGGAGGGAGGAAGGAGGAGGGTTCAGGATGGGGAACACATGTATACCTGTGGCAGATTCATTTTGATATATGGCAAAACCAATACAATATTATAAAGTTAAAAAATAAAATTAAATTAAAAAAAAAGAAAGAAAAAAAAAGAAATTAATTTACTGAGAACCTACTTTAGGCCTTGCACAGTGAAGGATCCAAAAATTCTAAAATGAACCATTTCCTTAGAAAATCACAACCAAGTGGGAAAGACAGACATAGATGCAAATGATGACAGCTTAATGCATCCAGGGCTGTCATGGAGGTCTGCACAAATACTTGTGTGACACAAAGGGAAGATGATTAACTCTGTGTGGGATGGCCAGGGAAAAACTACAGAATGGGAAGTTGAATTTAAGCTGGACACATGGGAGCTCACCAGGTATGTAGAGAATGATATATTTCCCAGGAATTCCTGATGTGTGTGCGTGGTGGTGGCGGGGCGGGAGTGGGGCGGGGGCTGTTGGGGGAAGGGAACTATTGAATGGCTTTATGCTTGTTTTGTTGAAGTTTTCTCTTTCCACACTTTGATGTGATATTTGCCACTGGGATTTCAGCTAATCCAGTCAGCTTTGCCCTGAAGCTTTCCCTCACTTCAACCTCCCACTATAAGGCTTACATGCTTGCTCTCTTTATTTCTCCATGTGGCAGTCTGGCTGCCCTGGAAAGGAGACTTGAAATCCCCTTTCTTTCTCTTTAATGAGTCTCAACCTGCAGCTTGCTTAGAAGAGTCAGCAATCTACTTTCTTCTTCTCCATCTTGCTGAGGTCTCTGACCTTTCTTTATACCTGCCTCTCCTGTGAGTCCTTGAAAGCCACAAGGATCCCACCCAGAAGAGCTTTAGGTGAGGGAGAGAAGACATTCCCTAGGGAAGGTGCCTTCTGAACAATGGGGCTTATTAGGCCCCCTGCATTGGCAGAGAAGAAACCCCCATCTTAAGTTCAGACTTGATTTCCAAAGTTCATGTGGTCTGAGTCCTTATCTTCATACAAGTAGTGAACTTTACTTATCTTGAACATTTATAGATGAAGAAGCTGATGTTCATACAGGTAAAGTAACATATCTAAGACTGCACAGGCAGCACCAGGACCTAAACCCAGGTTGCTTGACTACCAGTTAAAAGTTCTTTCTGTCATACCACTTGCTGGGCTTCTAACACCTGGATCTCTATTCCACACTCAAAAATAATAATAATAATACTTCTAACATTCTGCCTGTACTAAATTATTGAAATTTAAAAATAAAAAAAGAAAATGTAGAGATATCTTGAGGGTTTCTGGGCTTTTTCCATTTGCCAATCTATTGTGTTTCCTCTGGTGTCTTCTATTGTGTTCTTTATCACATCAAAAAGATAACATTATAAGATATCAGCTATGATAGCTAGTTTTTAACACATATTTCCTCATATCACATGATAGGTCCTCATTAAAATGTTTAAGGAGGGAAGGAGTGAAGGAAGGATAAATAGATGAATACAGCCTCTATAACAGCTTATGAAAAGCCCAAAGGAACATTTTGGCCAACCCAATACTGTTGCCAGAATTCATAACTGACTTATAAAGCTCCCATATACTCCATATTGTTCACCGCAGTTAGAGGAGGGTGTTCATGATGGACAGAGGATGAGATGGCTGGATGGCATCACTGACTCGATGGACGTGAGTCTGAGTGAACTCCGGGAGTTGGTGATGGATAGGGAGGCCTGGCATGCTGCGATTCATGGGGTCGCAAAGAGTCGGACACGACTGAGCGACTGATCTGATCATGATGGCAAAGGAGGTTTGAAAGACCAGATGCATAAATGGCAGTTATTTAATCAGGAAAAGAAAAAAATTCAAAGGGAACTGGTAGTTGCTTTCAGAGTTGTTACATAGGAGAAGGGCTAAACTAATAATACATCTATGAAGGACAAAATGAGAACCAATGAGCGAAAGTCAGAAGGGAGCAAGTTTCATCTGGATAAAAGTGATAATCTGCCAACAGCTAATAGAAGTTCAAAAACAGCTGCCTTAAGAAGTAATGGGCTTTTATTGATGGACTTACTAAAGCCATGATATTGAAGAATGAAATTCTACTTTGTGATTAAAGTAATAGTAACACATGGATTCTAAGGCCCTTTGCAAGTCTGAGATCTGCTGAGAGATTGCTGGTGGGGAAGAACACAGAGGCTTATGCTCTGAGATTTAGTTTGGTTTTTACCTGACTTCTTTTACTGTAATAATCCTTAAAGAGGTTCTCTGCAGAATTCAGTACAATATACCTGCTGGATCTGATAAATGTTTATCCATAAACAGTAATTATTTTCCTGACTCTTGAACTTCATTTGTGCCAATGAGTAGGTCTTGAGATCTCTCTTTTTCTCAAGTGGTTCACTTTTACCTGAACTAGAAATATGTCCCTGTGAGTTTTCAGAATTCTTCATTGACTTCACTCCTTTTCCCTATTTATTTCAAAATGTGGCATGCTAAATTCATCAACGCAAATCATCATAGTGATATTCATTTAAAATAAAATTAAGGTGAAGTATGATTAAAAGACAAAATGATAACATATTTAGACAATTTTTAATTATGCATAATTTAGAGGACAACCTAAATTATAACTTCATAAATTTTACTTTTAAAAATAGAAAGTCAATTGGAGTATGCGATAGGAGAATATCAAGCTACACACTCTCAGGGGCTTCCCTGAGGGTCCAGTTAAGACTTGAGGTTCCAATACCCAGGTTACAGGTTCCATCCCTGGCTGGGGAACTAGGATCCCACATGCCACATGGCAAAACAAAACAAAAAGCCCAAGGAGTTGTGTCTCAATACATTCTCAGAAAATAGTGTTTAATATCATCAGTGTAGGATACTCAGAACTACTTCTCCCAGAATCTTATGAAGCCCAGAAGTCCAAGCTATACCATCAAAAGAAAATGCTATTGTTTCTCAGCTTCATATTTTCCTTCTAAATGACTGAAATGCTCTAAACATTGTGCTCCATTAAGGAAAACAGTCTTCAATTTTTTCAGTGTTCATCACACTGAGTTCTTCCAAAAAAGTATAGGAAGGTTTCTTGTAATATGTATTTGTTATCTTGGGGAAAAAATACTGAACTAGCTATTTTGGAATCTTTTTCCTAACTTTCTTATATATTCTCAGCTTGAGTTCATTTTATTTATTTTTTACTATGTACTAGATTTTTTTTTATGTTTCAGAATATATGAAACATAGTTGCAAGAAAAGTTTCCAATCCTAACTGAATTGGACTAACATTATTATAAGAAGACTTCAGATTCATCTAGTCTATATCTCTGATTTTATAAATGAGACAATGTAGGGAAAGTCTTGGGTAAGATTACAAACCAAATTAGCAATAAATTCTGGCCTCTCATTTTACTGATTCTATGGCTCAAAAACAGTCTACCTCCTGGGAAATAGGCTTCTTGCCAAATCCTTACATTGTCATCTTTATAAGGCCAGAGCTGGAAAATGTGAGTGCCTCAGAGGGACTGAAAAAGACTAGGTGTAATTAAAACTCTGTGCTTAGATGAGTCAATATCACCATGACCCTTTCCTTCTTACATAGTTTGTGGCCAGGCAGTTACTTCCAAGCCAAAATTTGAACAAAGACTTCCCTAAGGCATTTGAACTATTGGTATATGAAGAGCTAAGGCAGGCAGTGCGGGGAGTATGTCTCAGTACAAAGACCATTTCGTTTTGGAATTATGGACTACCCAGTTCTCGGACTACCAACCCTAACACCTGCCAATCCCAAACCCTTCCACACACAAGCCTGGTCAACTTTCACATTCTCATTATACATCAAAGAAATGAACAACTAACATCTTCTAGATATTTGAAGAAAGCCTGCTGCATGACCAAGAGATGGCAAGATGAAATCAGAACTGACTCAGGAAGAAACAGGTAATTCAGAGACCACAAAACAGCTATTGCTGCTACTGCTAAGTCGCTTCAGTCGTGTCTGACTCTGTGCAACCCCATAGACGGCAGCCCACCAGGCTCCCCCGTCCCTGGGATTCTCCAGGCAAGAACACTGGAGTGGGGTGCCATTTCCTTCTCCAATGCATGGAAATGAAAAGTCAAAGTGAAGTTGTTCAGTCGTGTCCGACTCTTAACGACCCCATGGACTGCAGCCTACCAGGCTCCTCCATCCATGGGATTTTCCAAGCAAGAGTACTGGAGTGGGGTGCCATTGCCTTCTCCAAAACAGCTATTAAAAACAAAAAAGTTAGCATCCTAGACAATGTGGGAGTTTTCACAATATGTTCACAGAGTTTTTGACATTCATCAGGCTTCCCCAATGGCTCAGCAGGTAAAGAATCTGCCTGCAACACAGGAGATGCAGGCAGACACAGGTTGGATCCCTGGGTCAGAAAGATCCCCTGGAGAGGGAATGGCAACCCACTCCAGTATTCTTACCTGGAGAATCCCATGGACAGGGAAGCCTAACAGGCTACAGACCATGGGGTCACAAAGAGGCAGCAACCCAGAGCTCCACCCGTGGCCTTAATCCTCTCCCTTGGAGCCAGCCTCCTTCTCAGGGGACAAGATAGCCTTTGGAAATGAAAACCTGATTACCACATGCAAAATGCAGTAGAAGGATTGGACACAGGAAAAAATTTAAAAAGACAAATTATGAAAGAAATGCAAAACTCAGAGTCTCAAATCAGCAGGTCTAGCATCCAACTAGTAGAAAAAAAGATCCTGTTAGAAACAGACTAGACAAAATAAACAGGAAGGAATAAGGTTAGAGATAAAGCAATAATCTTAGAGTTGAATGAACAGGTAAGCCTTTCAATTGAAAGGACCTAATGAGTGTATTAGTCCAGGAAGAATGAAAAATTATCCACTGTGAATTTCAGAACTTTAGTGATAGATGAGTTCCTGGGAGCTCACAGAGAGAAAAATACCACCAGGACATAAATAAAGAAAGAGAACTTGTTTTTATATCAGCTACAGTGGATGGTAGAGATCAGTGGAATAATGCTTTCTGTGGTCTTAGGGAGTATGATTTCACCATGTTTCCATACCCAACCTGCTTCACCCAGGATTAAATATAGCTGTATCAGATATCCTAGAATCACAGTGGCTTGAAAACAAGGCAACATTTCTTTTTTTGTTATGTACAAGTCCTGGTCAGCATTTCAGAGCTGGTATGACATTCAGCAGCTTCCTAGGTGTCTCTAGTGGTAAAGAACCCACCTGCAAATGCAGGAGACGTAAGAGACATGGGTTCAATCCCTGAGTTGGGAAGATCCTCTAGAGGAGGGCAAGGTGACCCACTCCAGCATTCTTGCCTGGAAAATCCCATCCATGGACAGAGGAATCTGGCTGGCTACAGGCCATAGGGTCACAAAGCTTCAGACATGACTGAAGTGTCTTAGCACACAGGCATGACATTCAGAGACCCAGGCTTTTCCTATTTTGTTGCTCTACTGTTCATGGCCTTGGCTCCATGGTACAAGATGATAGCATTTATGCTCCAGGCAGCAGTCTGAAAAAAAAGCTTGACAAAGAAGAGCACCCATGGTCCATGTGAACTGCCTCTCATGGACCATTCCAGAAAGCAGACACGTGACACTTCTTATATCCATTGGCCATATGCACTTACAAGGGAGGCTGGGCAGTAGAGTCTTTATTGTGGGCAACCCTGTGACCAGCTAAATGTTTTATTATCATAGAAGAAGAGAGAATAGATACAGGTCAACTACTAATAGTTTTTGCCATTCTAGCCAAGGTTCTAATGAAATTTGACCTAAGAATATAGACAATTTTTAGAAAATTCATTTCTGCTCTCTTTCTTAGGAAAGTCACTTAAAGATTTAAGCTATCAAACCAAGAACCAAGGGAGTACACCAAGGAAGAGAATGAATATAAACAAACCCCACAAAACAGTGGCTCTAACTGTTGAGAGACTGAATATAAGTCTCAGAATTTAGACTCTGCAGTAGATCATCAGGGCAATCAGTCCAGACAGTCAGGAGAATGGAGGGCTTTGGGAAGAAGGGCTTCAGGGAATTGAGGGGTTTCTTGAAATAAGAGTAGAAGGAGACAAAGAAAGAATGGGAAGATATGATTAAGATCTGAAAATAAAAGCCAGAATATAAATAAAAAGACAGCTCCAAATTCAAAGATAAAGAAGCCATGTTCCAAGTATGAGACAATCAGATCACATGGTCAGTGAACCTCAGGAAAAGCAACAACAACAACAAAAAAAGAGGAATACATTCCTAACAAGAGAAAGAATGAGTAAGAAATTGGAAGTCATTAGAAATGTGATGAAGGAGGTACTATGTATACGTAATTTCCTTTTCCAATAAGAAAAAGGAAAGCAGATGTGAAAAAGCCAGAAAAACAAAAGAACAAAAGATGTATTGACATCTTTTGTGTTGTTTCATTATGAAATGAGCTAAATTATGACATATGTTTCAATGTAAGAAAGGAAAATCTGTGAGTGTTCTTGAGTGTCACAGTGGTCAAGACATTGGAATCACAGAGAATAAAGTGCACCCATAGCACATGGCTTAACTCTCCACCTTATAATACTGACTTCCTCATAATAGTGTGAATGCTGTTAATTAATCTTTTAACTTTTAGTATCAAGCTGGAGTCAAAGCACAGGAAAGGATGTTAGCAAAAGGAATATAAATGGGATCAACCTTTCCAATGTAGAATCTTTCAAGTCTAATTACAGTATATAAACCTTGGAAGTAAAAAGAGGAAATAAAGGAGGAAGGGAGATTCCCAAAGTGGAGAGTCAAGAGAATTTCTATAATTAACAGAACAAGAAATAGAACTTTAAATCTATCCAATAATGAAATGATATAAAAAGTCAAATAACATGAATTAGGTAATGTTGCTCCCAACTGCTTCAAATATAGAAATACATCATTATGCCTTTATATATATTATATACATAATGATTTTTGAGAATACACTGGTGGGGGAGATCCATATCTGCATTTCCATCGGCAAAATAACTGAAGTTGGGCCAAAGGGTTTTTCTAACTTGAGTCTAAATTCCATTTTATCCTAAGATTCAAACATATGAGGAGTCCGTCTGACTCCACTTTTCAGGTTGGCCTGCTGATAGCAAGCCATTTTGGGACATCCTGGGACCCTGCCCTGTTCTCCCTGGAGAGCAATGTAGGTAATAAACCTTTTCATATCCTCTTGGTGTATAAGCAGCAGCATCAGTCCTGACATTCAATCCAAACTTGTGGTGAGGTCCATTTGACTTCTGGAGGCGGCCACACATCTCTGCTGTCTGGAGTGTGATCACATGGAAGTACTAGGGAGTCCGTACAGGAGGGTTTGAGGTGTTCCCTGGGAAAGAACTCCTGTTTGGAGAAGGTTCAAGAGGAGTTACTTGATTCAAAGACGATAGGTCAGTGATTTCAAGAACAGTGTAATACTGTTGGCTACTTCAGTGGTCCTCTGGCACAGTTCCTATGAATTCATCGCTCATCCTTCTGGGAGGATGAAATGGCCAGTAATCTAATAAGAGTTAAAAAGATCTCTTCTAAAAAGAGAGCTTTTTTTTTTTTGCTTGAATGAGGGATTTTGGAAGGGCTTCATCCTGTTTAATGGCAGTGATGACAGCAGTAGGTTTCATTACCGACAGTGACATCAATAGTGGTAGTCGTGGTGTCATTGCCTTTGGTTCATGACTTTGGGTGTCAGAACTCTTGGCACAAACATTAGCACTGTTGCCCTTTAGTGCAATCGGCTTCCATGCAGTAGCTGCAGCACCTGCTGCCAATGGAAAGTTTGCTGTGGATTTACATTGTCTGCTTTAGAATCCTGGCTCTACTGCTTCCTATTTTGGGCAAGATTATTTCTTAGAGCCTCAGTTTCTTTGCATGGAAAAAGGAGAAAAGAATAGTATCTATTACTGATGGTTGTTTGGAGGATTAAATAAGTTCTAAACTTACAATTTGGAGAAGGAAATGGCAACCCACTCCAGTGTTCTTGCCTGGAGAATCCCAGGGACGGGGGAGCCTGGTGGGCTGCCGTCTATGGGGGTCGCACACAGTCGGACACGACTGAAGCGACTTAGCAGCAGCAGCAGCAGCAAACTTACAATTAAATGTGAATCACTTAGCTGACTGCCTGCTATATAGTATCCACTTATTAAATATTGCTTATTATTATTGTCAAGTTTTATTTTTAATGTTACTGACATTTTTGCTGTTGTCAGAAGCCAGACATATAACTTACATAAGCCGAGAACTGAAAAGACAAAATAAGAGTCTGAGTCTGTGTAGGAGAATGCGTCCCTTCCTGAGGATTCCTGGAATTGTCTGAGAGGAGAGAGAAGTCATTTGGAACCAGAGCAAGCCCTGGTTACAGTAAATGGACTGGTGAGGTCTCTGCCCTTGGGACATTTTCCTTTGGTGACTTGAAAGGTAAAGCAAGTAACCTTTTTTTTAGCTTAATCAAGGGGTTTTGATTTAGTTGATGTCAGATGGAACATAATAGACCTCATGGTTTCAACCAGCACTGATCTGCTTCTTTACAACATTGAAGGGTCAGTTTTCAGAGTTTTGATATTTGGCGGATGCCTCCCCATTTCTTTCCTTTCCCCCCACCCTGGACCCACGTTCACCTCTTGCTAGGCAGCCTGCTCCCTGAGCCAAGGGACCCTGCTTCATTCCTTTCTGTGCCTTCAGAAGCTAGTCCAGGGCCAGACAACGTTTTGGCACTTAAATAGCTGTTAGACGAATGAGAGCACTGGGTTCCGCTCAGTGAGTAGTGCCATGGAAAACACTGGAAATGAACAGGAGTCCCTCAGTGGCTGGCCCCTCACTACACTGTGCCCTCTCAGTGCTCAGTGGCAGATGCGTGCAGGGCCACCCACCCACTGACTGCTATGTCACTCCCATCACATTAGTCATTTCAGGTGACAACATTGACTGGCTGAGGTGGCTCTTTTTCAACATAACTCTGAGGAAACAAAAGGAAGGCACCAGAACATTCTCCTGACAGCCAGCCTCAAAGGCCCTTAACTGTAAGAATTCACTAGATTTGTGAACGGGGGCAGGGCCCACCTGCCTGTTTATGGGTTACAGGTGTTGGATTTCTCTCAGCTGGTATGGAAAATGCATTTGGGGCTGGTGGGGGATGGGGAGAAATGGAAAGTTTATCCTTACCTCCCTGGACTTCTCATTCCAACCTCAGGTAAAGGTTCAATGGCTAGTTTGGACATGAGTTTTGACTGTCACTCACCTGAACACGGTCAGGGCAATGCCGGGCCTCTTTCATCTGCTTTCCCTTTTTAGGTGTGTCACTGGAAGCAGAGGAAGTATTGTTTTTCTTTGGACAGCCCCCTTTCTTGAGTTCAGAGGCAGAGTTCAGTCTGCTGTGGACTGGCTCCACTGATGTGTCAGAAGACACCAGAAGGGTATCTAGAGCAGGGATTCTCTCTGTGAAGTGATCAGTCAGCTGAATCTCCTACCCAGGTGCAAAGGGGAGTGGGAGAGAGAAGGGCCAAACTGCTCCATCTTAGAGGAGGCGGCTGAAGCAAAGAGGATTAGGGACACCCAGCCAAGGGCTTATTCTTGAGAAACCCTGAGCTGGAGAGAGTCTATATCTCTGAGATCCTATGCCTCGGGCATTATCCACAGTTTAAAGGCCTCCTGCTTCTGTTTAAGTAAGCATTATAAGTTATCTGTTTTTCAAATTACTTTGGAAACAAACTCCAGTTGAAAACCTCCTCATAGCTTGGGTCTGGCATCCAGTGCATTCGCTCTGCCATTGCCCTGCTGATTTAATTGGCCCAGTAAGCACGCTTGAGGTGTTTGGGATTGTAATTAAAGTTGTGGTGGCTGGAAAATCCTCCGTCTGTTATTACATTTTTTTTTCTAAGATAAACTATCCTAGCTCACCAAACTTGTGGGGCTAATTAGAGTCTAATTAAAGTTACTTGTTTCTATTTTCAAATCTGCCCACTGAGAGAGCCGCAAGGCAGGACGGAACATATTTTTAAAGTGACAGTTCTAAAAATGCTTCCCACCCAGCCCATCCCATCCCCCCGGCCCTCGGAGCTGCAGCCTGTGATTCATGCATTGATTAATATCCAATGAAAATGACGGCCAGTCTCCCAGGGCCCCCTCCCATTTAGCTGTGGGAAAGGATTTGTTTTTGAACAAAGGACTCTTCTTTGTCATTCATCTTCCAGCTAGAGATGCCAACTGTGCATTCAGAGGGGAAGTCATCTAGAAAAGGGCTCCTGACAAAACCTGGAGCAGAGACACTGCAAATCAGTACAATAGTGAACCGCGGAGAAAAGGATGACATTTGTTGAGGACTTACTATGGTTCTGAACACTTGGTACCTGCTTTCTAATTTATTGCCCACTGCAACCCAACAAGCCTGGATTTTGTAGGCTAGATTTTATGGATAAGGAAACAGGAAGCAAAGAAGGGTGAAATCGGTTTCCCAAGGCTGCAGAGCTCACTTGTAGTGATGGGTTTAGGATTCAAAGCACTGCCTGATGTAAAAGTCAATGTCTCCTGGACAAACTCTCGCCCCTCTGCTACGATCACTCCTGAAAAGTTGCATCACTAAGGCAGTAACCCTCTGTTTGCCTCATGCTGCCTCTTCTATAACATGGAAATGATAGTACCTAGATTGCCAGTCTCTGAGTTGTAATGAACAGATATGATGATGAATTTTAAAGCTCTCTGTAAAGTGGAAAGCAACACTCATAGATGAGTCTTAGGAGAACTATGAACCATATCCTGTTGTATTAGTCATCTCTTTAGAGGTCATGCTTTTATACCCTTTATGCCAGAAACAACTAATAAAATATATGTCTTAAAGCATTTTCCTTGGCTCAGGTACTTCTGCTAAAAGGCAGATCTTCCTTCTAAATAGTCAACCCTTTTGACATGGGAACACTCTGTTGTGCATGACTGAAAGATGTTTAAAACAGTGGTGGCCCAACTCAATTTGTAGTCTTTTCTCTTCTATGATCGTTCCCTAGCTCCTCTTTACCTGTGACCTCTGAGTGCTAACAACCCAGGCCAGGGTGTTCTCTTCATGGCAGCTGGTGGATCATTGCAGGCCACTCCACGTGGTACAGCCACTCTCTATTACCCACTCCCAAAGGATGTGGAATTCAGACAGGGCCTGGACCAAACTCAAGCAAATGAAGCATCTAGGGCAGAACATTTAAGGAAGTACCAACTCTCCAGGTCATGTGAGTATGGAGTGAAGGTGAAAGTGAAAATCACTCAGTCATGTCTGACTCTTTGTGACCCCATGGACTGTAGCCTACCAGGCTCCTCTGTCCATAGCATTCTCCAGACAATAATACTGGAGTGGGTAACTGTTCCCTTCTCCAGGGGATCTTCCTAACCCAGGGATCAAACTCAGCTCTCCCACATTGCAGGTGGATTCTTTACTGTCTAAGCCACCAAGGAGTATGGTGCAGGCACTGGAAAATGAATGCCTCCTTAAATTTTGCACCTTAGGTACCTCACTTGCCTTACCCTAGTCAGGGGCTAAAGAGGTCATCCATCCTCCAGTCACTGGTGCCACATTCATTTCAGAACCCATTTATGGACATTTCCTAAAGGTCTGATCCTCATCCCAGACTCTGTTTGTGGCTTTAATCAAGTCTGGATATTTATTCCTGTCTAGACTGCCAGTTTTCCATAGTGGATGCCACCCCAGTAGAAATTCCAGCTTATAAGCAAAATAAAAATAGTTACAATTTATTGATTGCCTACTGAAATCCAGGTCTGTAATTAGCTACTTTGCATATATTATTCATAATCATCACAACCACCCTTTCCTATTTAAGGGAACTGATGTTTAGAAAAGCTCAGTTCAGTTCAGCAAACTCCATATTTCTTTCAGATCTAGAAGAGAGAGTTAGGCCATAGCAGGAGGTAAGTTAGCTAAATTCCCAACATCCTCTCTGGCCTGTTTCCTTTGGCCACTTGAGTCGTTGCTTAGGGATACTCTAAATAAGGAGGAAGATGAGGGACAAGAGTGTTTCTCTGATCACTTGATGAGAAGTGATGCTGAAGTTCTTGGGTAAGTTTACACATAAGCAGAAGGATATGCAGTCATGTTAGGAGTGTGCTGTGAAATGTATGGGTAGTCTCTCTCTTAATGAGACTACATAATCACCATTGAAAGTGGTTTAAAAATAAAAATTAAAAAAAGAAGGCTGCTTTGCTCGAGTTATGTAGCATTATATATAGCACAAGGGATCAAATTCTGTAATTAATCCACCACCACCTATGATCTCCTTGAAATGGCTGGAACTCTAAGAAAATATGACAAGGTTTCTTAAGAGAAAGGGAGATGTTGAGATGTATAATTCTGAATGCTACTGAGAAAACATGGAAGAAGTATAAGGGGAGAGGCTCTTGACTGAGGTGCATCTCTGACGTTTATCAGCAATTTGCCTGTGTGTATATTTTTTTCCCTTTCTCTATTGTAAGAGCACTAGAAATTGAGTGCTGATGCAATGGTCATGTGTACAGCTTTCAGAGGTCTTTAGTGGGCTGTGACATGCTGGGCTACAGTGTTAAGAGGGTGACTGGATGTGGCATTCCAAATAGCATTCCTCAGGAGAGATGGACATATGGATATTTTCTCTGCCATCATAGGGGCAAACCTAGAAATCACTTAGTACTTGATTGTTTTATTAGGGAAATATTCTCATGACATCACGAAACATATTTTGGAAAAAGGACTTAAAAATCAGCTATCGTCGCACAACTGAATACAATCACTTTTTTCAGTATTTCAGAGGCTTTGGTCAGAGATATACTTCTACTGTTTGCTTAAGGCAAAAATTCTATCCCAGTGAGAAATAAAGGGCAATATTGTGAGTGGAAGGTGATCACTAGTGTCTGAGAGGCTTCAGGTTGGGTGGCAGTGGACAGAGGACTGACCTTTCTGATTGTTTCAGCACTGACACTGGCAGTGATGAGGAAGCTAGAGTTTTCAGAGGGGCAGAAGTCTGCAGGCAACTTCAGTGAACACTACCCAAAAAGTGAGCAAGAGCCATCCGTACATATGTCTGGCTGTGAAAGTGGACAGCCCTGGATCAGGGACCCTCTGTGTCTGATTTAATCCAATCTTTCAAATCTTGTCACAGCAACTGAGCATCGTTGGCAGGTATGGCTTCTTCTCTCCTCACCTTCTGTGCCAGTCAGTGTACAGAT
The DNA here is from genome assembly GCF_055505025.1 of Bos grunniens. Taxonomy (NCBI): domain Eukaryota; kingdom Metazoa; phylum Chordata; class Mammalia; order Artiodactyla; family Bovidae; genus Bos; species Bos grunniens. Next base: position 115,188,376 of record NC_141194.1, on the reverse strand, counting down.
TGTATTTAATTACCAATTCGAATAGCCTTCCAAAGCCTGACTGCAAGCCATGCTCATAGTGCAGCATTAGAAAAAAAAGTAAATCCAGATTCATTAAAAATCATCAAGAACCACTTTGTGATTGTCATTGTCCACAAGGTTACGACCTCACTTTGGCATAATCATTAGAAAACAGGCTTTCGCTTTTGACTTCAAGTTGCCCATTTAATACTAATAAGATTATGATAGCTACAGAGCCTATACAGAGATATCAGGGTCACAAAATATGAAAAATACAAGTACTTCTATTGATGTTTTCCCCATTTTATAGACATGTGTATTCAGCTTCTACCAGTATCAACATGCTATCTGAGGGGGAGCTCTGATCCGGAGATCAGAGAGGGGCGATTCCTTTCTCTTATTCTCATAAACTACAGTATCAGTAGAAAAGGAGTACACATATAACTGGATGACTTTGAGGTGCACTGGAAACTAACACAACACTATAAATCAACTGTACTCCAGTATGAAACACACATTAAGAAATAGAAAAGAAAAGGAGCTATATGAGCTTGGGATAGATACATCTATGCATATATATTATCTAAAATGAAATATATCAATATATATTTATACACACTGACAAACATATACGTATGCACATTCCCTTGGATGAAGGGGTTAAGACAGTACAAATGGGAACCAGAACTTCTCTAAAATTGGGGTATTTTATTAGCTTCTTCTTGTTCCTTGACATGGGCTGAGACACAAGCACAGACTATATATTGTTACAACTCAGCATGGATATTTTTGCCTATTATTAATGTATGTTAAATGTTCTGGGAAATGGGTGATGGTAGAAATACCTGTGTTAAGGTTTAAATTGCCAGAGGAAGAGAGTTGCCCATATTGTTGCCCACCCTACAGAGCTGTCCAAGGTTGCATATAGGTGTCATCTTTAAGGAGGTCAAGGCCTATTCTAATTAAGTAATCGTGATTAACACCTCATCTATGGTTTAGGGATTAGAAAAGTAGGAAATCCTCCAGAGAATTTGTTAAGATTATTATGACTCAAAGGATCTAGCCCTTTGCTCTTCTGGATATCTCCAGTAATGCTTCATTTAACCTACATTTACTGAGCACCTACTATGTACCAAGTACCATGAGACACCAGAGATATACCAATGTATATACACACATTTGAGATATACATATATATATATATATATATATATATGCACAATACATAATCTAGGGATCGTGTCAGAAAAGCTAGCTTAAGACAGTTGGAGGTGGGCAGTGCATCAGAAGCACCAGTTCATCTACAACTACTGTGTTTGGAGTCATCATCACTCTCACTCAGATTATTGTAATTGCCTCCTAATTGGTCTCCCTGATTCAACACTTGCCCTCCTATAGTCTGTTCTCTCTCACAGTAAACCCAAGTTCCCCACATCCATCTCCATGGCTCTACATGTTCTATCCTAGAACCCGTTGCTGCTGGAACTTCAGTTCTTTAATATTTATTTTATGTATTTATTTGACTGCACTGGGTCTTAGTTGCCATATATGGGATCTAGTTCCCTGGCCAGGGATTGAACCTGGGCCCCCTGCATTGGGAACATGGAAGCTTAACCACTGGATATTATTGTATGGAGAAAGAATGAGTCAGAACATAAAGGCTTCCATTTGATTGACTCTCAAGGTAGCCATCAGCAGCTGACAACAATATGGGTGTCTCCACCCTGAAGCCAGGCAATGGAGGAAAGCTTTGGGGTGTTCATCACATGACAGTTGAACATGACACGCAAGAGAACAGAGCACTTTCTCTTCACAGAGCAATTTGGCATGAAAGCTCAGTGGATGAGCAAATATGACTTCAGCAATTGTTGGACTCTGGGAGAAAATTAAAAAATCTAAATTTGGGATTTTTCTTGGTCAACTTATTAGATGAATTGGGTTATTGTTTTTCTAGAGAAATAAGTTGACCTAAGTAAAGTCTTCTTTTGATCCTTCACTCAAGAACCTGGACTTTCTGGACGAACTCCAAAGACAGTTTATCTAGGTTATTTTGATTCAGTGTTTTGATCTGTTGCCAACAAAGCTACGGGAAATCTTTTTTTTCCTTCAAAAGTGTGAAACCCATTACTAAAATACCTCTTTGATGTTTAAATTACTATATGTCAAAGGTGGAGATCAAACTGTAGCTCTTTCATTTTTAAGGGGGAGAGTGAGAAATGGAGAAACTTTGAGACCTTTCTATTGATCAAGAAGTCTATTTCAATACCCTCCACCAAGCTCAGACTTGCCCTCAACTCAAGAAAGGCTGTGGGAAGAATTTATGAATCCATAGCAGCTATTCAACCCATTTCTTCTTTTCTCCTTTTAGCCAATCTGTGTTACTGGGAATCAAAACAATAAAATAAATATCTTTGTAAGAAGTAACTCTGGATAAGAGTAATATAGAAATGCACACATTTTACTACTATATATATATATATACATATAATGGTTCTAATAACAAAATATATGAGAGTTCAGGACTGTCTTTATTTACTCAGTTTTTTAACAGAGATGAAAATGAATGTAATTGAGTTAGTGGTTGTAAATGAAGATTTAACCCTAGAATATAGTAGGTGTCAAACATTTGTGAATGAATTAGTATCTCAGTGGGCTAATTCACTCTTAGGAGGCCATGCTTATGTCAAAGATACATTGTCTCTAAGTAGGTCAGCCTCATGGGTCATGTGTAGATTGAGTTTTTATTAGCAAAGTTCATCACAAGCAGAGGATTTAAGATACCTATTTTAACAGGAATTTAATCAGTTTCTTGTATGTACACAGCATTGTGCTAGGCATAATAATAATAGGATGCACAAACTTGGTGAAAATATTTACAGACATGACATAATTAACAGCATGAAATTATGTCAAGTAAGTCTAAATCATGCATAATTATATACATGCCATGCTGTGCCATGCTTAGTTGCTCATTCTCCAGACACGAATACTGGAGTGGGTTACCATGCCCTCCTCCAGAGGATCTATTCTGTGGTGTGAATATACTCCATTTTGTTTGTCTCTTTATCAAATTGCTGGGCATTTGGGTTTTTTCCAGTTGCTGAGTATTTTGAATAATATTGTTATGAATGTGCTTAGTCCCTCAGTTGTGTCTGAGTCTTTAAAACCCCATGGACTGTAGCACACCAGGCTCCTTTGTCCATGGGATTCTCCATGCAAGAATACTAGACTGGGTTGCCATGCCCTTCTCTGTGGGGTCTTCCCAATCCAGGGATCAAACCCATGTCTCCCACATTGCAGGCTGATTCTTTATCATCTGAGCCACCAGGGAAGCCTATCAATACTGGCGTGGGTAGCCTATCCCTTCTCCAGGGGATCTTCCTAACCCAAGAATCAAACCGGGGTCTCCTGCATTGCAGGTGGATTCTTTACCACTTGAGCCACCAGGGAGGCCCAATTATGTACAAGGAAGAGCAAATATTAAGTGCTGTGAGCATGCGGGAAAAAAAATCAGCTTTGACTGGAGAGCTTAAGAGTTTTTAGCAGTTCAGGGCTGAGAAATGGAGCACGTGGTATTGTGGATTCACTGATCACTAAGACCTTATTCCAGCTCTTTTCGGGCAGCATTGTCTAAAAGAAATATAATATGATGCAAAAGAATGAAATCGGACCCCTATCTTATTCATAAAAATAAACTCAAAAAGGATTGAGAACTTACACATTAGACCTGAGACCATAAAACTCCTAGAAAAAAAAACATACCTAAAAAGGTCCTTGACATTATTCTTGATGATTATCTTTTGGCTATGACACCAAAAGCATAAGTAACAAAAACAAAAATCAACAAGTGGGACTATAAAGAGCTTCTGCACAGCAAGAAGCAATCAAATGAAAAGGCAACCTACCAAATAGGAGGAAATGTTTGTAAATCATATACAGCCTACAAAATGGGAGGGAATATTTGTAAATCATATATCTGATAAGGGCTTAATACCCCAAATATACAAGAAACTCATATGAATCAATAGCAAAACACAAATGGTCTAACTGAAAAATGAGCAAAGGACCTGAATTGACTTTTTCCAAAGAAGACATCCAAATCACCAACATGTACTTGAAAAAGTGCTCAACGTTACTCATAATCAGGCAAATCAAAACCATGAAGAAATATCACCTCACACCTGTTATAATGGCTATTATCAAAAAGACAAGTGATAAAAAAAAATTGAAGAGAATGTTGAGAAAAAGATTCATTGCCCACTGCCAGTGGGAATGTAAATTTGGTGCAGCCACTATGGAAAACAGTATGGAGGTTCCTTAATTAAAAATATAACTATCATATGATCCAGCAATCTCAGGTGGTACTAATGGTAAATGCCAATACAGATGACTTAAGAGACATGGCAGAGAAGGCAATCGGAACCCATTTCAGTATTCTTGCCTGGAAAATCCCATGGGCGGAGGAGCCTGGAAGGCTGCAGTCCATGGGGTCACCGAAGAGTCAGACACGACTGAGCGACTTCACTTTGATTTTCACTTTCATGCATTGGAGAAGGAAATGGCAACCCACTCCAGTGTTCTTGCCTGGAGAATCCCAGGGACTGGGGAGCCTGGTGGGCTGCTGTCTATGGGGTCGCACAGAGTCAGACACGACTGAAGCGACTTAGCAGCAGCAGCAGCAAGAGACATGAGTTTAGTCCCTGAGTCAGGAAGATCCCCTGGAGAAGGGCATGGCTAAAGTGACATGTTGGATTATTTTTTCTTTTATATCTTTGAAATGAATTCTTGATTTTGTAGTTACAGTACTCCAGTATTCTTGCCTGGAGAATCCCCACGGACAGAGGAGCTTGGTGGTCTACAGTCCATAGGGTCACAAAGAGTCGGACACGACTGAAGCAACTTAGCACACATGCATGCATAGTCTTATTTTAGGCATATATCCAATGGAAATAAAATAGATATCTTAAAGAGATATCTGCACTCCTATGTTTGTTGCAGCATTATCCCCAATAGCCAAGACTTGGGAAATACCAAAGTGTCCACGGATGAACAAATGGATCAAGAAAATGTGGTGTGTGTGTGTGTGTGTGTGTGCATGTGTGTATGCATAATTCAGCCATGAAAAAGAAGGAAATCCTGCTCTTTGTGACAACATGGACTGACCTTGAGGGCATTATACTAAGTGAATTGTCTGACAGAGGAACACAAAATAGTGTATAATCTCACTTATATATGGAGTATGAAACCACTGAACTCATACAAACAGAGTAGATTGGTGGTTGCCAGAGGCTTAGGGGTAGGGAAAATGGAGAGATGTTGGTAAATGGGTACACACTTTCAGTTATAAGACAAATAAGTTCTGGGAATGTCATGTGAAGCATGGGGACTATAGTTAACAATACTGTATTATATAATTTATAGTTACTATGAGGGTAGAGCTTTAATGTTTTAACCATAACAACAGCAGCAGCAAAATGGTAGATATGTCATGTGAGGGATGTGTTAACATCTTTTTGTGGGAAACATTTTGCGCTATATGTGTACAAAATCATCACATTCTGTACCTTAAACTCACAATGTTCTATGTCAATCATATTTCAAGACATAGAACATTAAAGCTGGAAAAAAAAAGAAATATAATACGAGTCACATGTGCCATTTAAAATTTTCTAGTAGTCATATTAAAAAAGATAAAAGGTAACAAGTTGGGATTGATTATGAAAACTTATTTAACCCAATCGACTGAACTGAACTGAACTGATTCGACATATTAACATTTGATATGTCACAAACAAAAAAATACTATGAGTGACAAGTTGGATTATTTTTCTTTTTTATCTTTGAAATCCATTCTGGATTTTATATATACAGTATGTCTCCTTTTTGGGCTAGCCACATTTCAAGTGCACAATAGCCACTAAGGGATAGTGCCCACTGTATTGAACATCATGACTCATGAGTTTCATAGTCCAGTGGAAAATAAATATACTCCCAAAAACCACTATGATGTGATATTTGTTTTAAAGTCATAAAAAATAGGGGAGGGAGAGGTCATTTCTTAGATTGACCCCTTTTAGTTTAGGGATAAAGTCTTCAAAACAGTGATGCCTATTTACTGCCTCCATTTTCTCAGCTTCCATTTATGTCTTTTTTCTTATAAATTTTTTTTCTCTTCCTCCATCAATGCATTGAAACTCACGCAAAGACAACATACATCTGTAATTGCTATATAGCAAGTCTTCTCAAATTTTAATCCACATACCAGTCACCTGGAGGTCATGTTAAAATGCAGATTCTAATTCAGTAAGTCTGCAGTGGGGCCTGAGGTTCTAACAAGCTCCCAGGTGATGCTACTGGCCCAGCATCCACACTCTGAGTGCAAGGGTTTCCATCAATCAGGGTTTGGTCAGAAATAGACAAACCACTTCAAGTTTTTTAGTGGGAGGATATGATCTGGGGAACATCCTGCTTGCATAACACTTGCCATGGGGCAGAGGTCAGGAGGGCTGAAGAAATCAGGAAGTACGGGAACAGTAAGTAGCCGTTAGCCATGTTGGCAGCAGCTGACAGCACCGAAGGGAGCTTGCTCGGAAGCCACTGCAAATTTCACATCAGCCATCTGCTCCTGCTTCTCCTTGTATTTTGCCTTCCAAATCTCATAAAACCTGAATGGCAAGGCAATCTGGGAAATATAGTTTCCAAGCCTCCAGCTCCTAAGCAAAAATGACAGAATTCAGTACCAACAAAAATCTCTCTGTCATGTTCCCTTGAGGTTCAGTCCTCAACTCTCTCTCTCTCTCTCTCTCTCTCTTTCTCTCTCTGTTCTCCTAGTCTTCTAAACATCTCAGTGAAAACAGTTGGAATCCTTTGTGACTTCCATCTTTTCAGCAACTTCCAGATAGTCACTGCTGCTGCTGCTGCTAAGTCCTCTCAAGTCTTCATCCTGCCCTCCACGTTGCCACTGCTTCCTATTTCTGTCATCAATCTTCCAGCTCTTATGGCCTTACATTTGGATAATTAGAGAAGGCTTTTAAACCATTTGCCTTTATTAGCCGGCCTTTGGACTGCCACCACCCACCCTCATTCTCTTGTTTTCCCCCATGCATTGCTACCAGGACTAAAAGGAGAGAGCAATATCTGAATTAACTGATTCTAACAATCAGATTCAAGAGGAACTGAGGAGCCTCTTGATGAAAGTGAAAAAGTTGGCTTTAAGCTCAACATTGAAAAAAACAAAGATCATGGCATCCCGTCCTGTCACTTCATGGCAAATAGATGGGAAAACAATGGAAATAGTGACAGACTTTATTTTCTTGGGCTTCAGAATCATTGCTTATGGTGACTGCAACCATGAAATTAAAAGATGCTTGCTCCTTGGAAGAAAAGCTATGACCAACCTAGACAACAGATTAAAAAGCAGAGACATTACTTTGTCAACAAAGGACCATCTAGTCAAAGCTATAGTTTTTCCAGTAGTCATGTATGGATGTGAGAGTTGGACTGTGAAGAAAGCTGAGCGCCAAAGAACTGATGCTTTTGAACTGTGGTGTTGGAGAAGACTCTTGAGAGTCCCTTGGACTGCAAGGAGATCCAACCAATCCATCCTAAAGGAGATCAGTCCTGGGTGTTCATTGGAAGGACTGATGCTGAAGCTGAAACTCCAATACTTTGGCCACCTGATGCGAACAACTAACTCATTAGAAAAACCCCTGATGTTGGGAAAGATTGAAGGCTGGAGGAGAAGGGGACGACAGAGGATGAGATGGTTGGATGGCCTCACCGACTCAATGGACATGAGTTTGAGGAAGCTCTGGGAGTTGGTGATGGACAGGGAAGCCTGGCGTGCTGTAGTCCATGAGGTTACAAATAGTCAGACACGACTGAGAAACTGAACTTAACAATGAGATTATAAAATTTGCATATTGTTGCAAATTGTTGTTATAAAGAATATTGTTTAAAATGAGTGCTCAGGATGAGAGCCCTTAAAAATCCTCTGACACACTTTTTATCTGAAATATAAGAAGCTGCTGTAGGATAAATAAGAGCATGGAAGGCAGAAAACTGAGTTCTTATTGTACCTTTACTCAACTCACTGTGTGGCTTTGGACAAGTCATTTTCCCACCCTAAGCCTAGTTTACTCCTGATGTAAAATGAGGGAAGAAGGCTAAACTATCATTTCTCAACCTTTCTTCACATTGTGTTGACAGATAACCTATAAAACACATTTTATATCATGTTTGATTTGTGGACTGCATGCATTTAAAACGGCCAAATTAGAGACAACAATTTTCTCATCTGACTAAAGAAATAGTGTCAGACTTTATTTTGGGGGGCTCCAAAATCATTGCAGATGGTGACTGCAGCCATGAAATTAAAAGACGCTTACTCCTTGGAAGGAAAGTTATGACCAACCTAGATAGCATATTCAAAAGCTGAGACATTACTTTGCCAACAAAGGTCCATCTAGTCAAGGCTATGGTTTTTCCAGTGGTCATGTATGGATGTGAGAGTTGGAATGCGAAGAAAGCTGAGCGCCAAAGAATTGATGCTTTTGAACTGTGGTGTTGGATAAGACTCTTGAGAGTCCCCTGGACTGCAAGGAGATCCAACCAGTCCATTCTAAAGGAGATCAGTCCTGGGTGTTCTTTGGAAGGAATGATGCTAAAGCTGAAACTCCAGTACTTTGGCCACCTCATGAGAAGAGTTGACTCATTGAAAAGACCCTAATGCTGGGAGGGGTTGGGGGCAGGAGGAGAAGGGGATGACAGAGGATGAGATGGCTGGATGGCATCACCGACTCGATGGACATGAGTCTGAGTGAACTCCAGGAGTTGGTGATGGACAGGGAGGCCTGGCGTGCTGCAATTCATGGTGTCGCAAAGAGTCAGACATGACTGAGTGACTGAACTGAACTAAAAGATCATAACAGGTAGTTTTATTTCACTCTTCTTATAATAATAATTTCAACAATTATATTCACACCATGTATACTTTGAGGTAATGCGTTATAGAAAAGGGTGCTGTGTCCAGTTTCTTCAGCAAATTGTCACCTGGGTTGATGATAGCTTCTTCACATGGAAAAAACAACTTTCTTCAAGACTAAACTGTGAGCTTCTCTGGCTTTCATTAATTTCACAAGTAGCTAGAGAGATGTCTTACATTATTATCAGTACTACTTTTATTTATTTATTTATTTTTTAAGAAGCCAGTGGTTTATTCCATCAGCCCTGGGGGAAATTTACTGCATGGACCATTCATATATTTTTCCTTGAAGCAAGTTCTTTTTTTTTTTTTTTAATTTTAATTAATTTTATTTTATTTTCAAACTCCACATAATTGTATTAGCTTTGCCAAACATCAAAATGAATCCACCACAGGTATACATGTGTTCCCCATCCTGAACCCTCCTCCCTCCTCCCTCCCCATACCATCCCTCTGGGTCGTCCCAGTGCACTAGCCCCAAGCATCCAGTATCGTGCATTGAACCTGGACTGGCATCTCGTTTCATACATGATATTTTATATGTTTCAATGCCATTCTCCCAATTCTTCCCACCCTCTCCCTCTCCCTCTCCCACAAAGTCCATAAGACTGTTTTATACGTCAGTACTACTTTTAGTTTTAAATTTTAATTTACTTTTCTATTTCACTGTGCTGGGTCTTAGTTGTGGAATGAGGGAATCTTTAGTTGCCACATGTAGAATCTGATTCCCCTCACCTCACCGCAGGGATGGAACTCGGGTCCCCATGCATTGGGAGAAGGGAGTCTTGGCCACTGGAACACCAGGGAAGTCCCTTAAATTATTTTAATGTGTCTGAGTTACTGATTAATAAATAGATATTTGAAAATCTTGCACTCTGTACTTAACAATCAATTTCTTTTAATAAAAGACTGTTTTTAGACCAGTTTTTGGTTTACAACAAATATTTGTCACATGCCCCCTGTCCCCACACACATATAGCCTTCCCCATTATCAGTATCAGTCACCAGAATGGTACTTTATTTTTTAACCAAGGATGAACCTACACTGATACATCATAGTCATTCCAAATCTATTTTTATCTTAGAGTTCATTCCTGCTATTGTATATTCTGTGAGTTAGAACCAAAGTATGATGGTGTATATCCATCATTGTAATATACAGGGTATTTTAACTGCCCTAAAAATCCTCTGTCTTCTGATTCATCTCTCTCCTCCCACCTATCCCCACAACCACTGATTTTTAATTTTTTCCATGTGCTTCACTAAGTCACTTCAGTCGTGTGTGACTCTCTGCAACCCTATGGATTATAGCCCACCAGGCTCCTCTGTCCATGGGATTCTCCAGGCAAGAATACTGAAGTGTGTTGCCATGCCTTTCTCCAGGGGATCTTCCTGACCCAGGGATCGAACCCATGTCTCTTATGTCCCCTGGCATGTGGGTTCTTTACCACTAGCGCCATGTGGGAAGCCCAATTTTCTCCACAGTTTTCCTTTTACAGAGTATTATACAATTGGAATCGTACAGTATGTGGTCTTTTAAGATTGGCTTCTTTCACTTAACACTATGCATTTAAAGCTCCTTCATGTCTTTTAAATGCTTGATACCTTATTTATTTTTATTGCTGATTAACACTCCATTCCTGGATATACCATAGTTTATCTATTCACCTACTGAAGGACATCTTGGTTACTTTCAAGTTTTTGCAGTTATGAATAAAGTTGCTATAAGTCTCCATGTGCAAGTTTTTCTGTGGATATAATTTTCAACTCATTTGGATAAATACCAAGGAACATGTTGGCTGGATCATATAGTAAGATGATGTTTACTTTTATAAGAAATCACCAAACTGTCTTCCAGAGTAGCCATATCGTTTTCCTTTCTCACTAGTACTGAATGAGAATTCTTATTGCTGCATATCCTTGCCAGCACTTGGTGTTTCCCTGGTTTGGCCATTCTAATAGGTTTGTAGTGGTATCTTATTGATGTTTTAATTTGCATTTCTATGATAACATATGATATGGGTTATTTCTTTTTTTATATGTTTATTTTTCATCTGTATATCTTTCTTTGGTAAGGTGTCTGTTACAGTATTTGACAAATTTGTAAATTAGGCTGATTCCTTATCATTGAATTTTAAGAGCTTTTTGTATACTTTGGATATATCCAAACACACCAGATGTGTTTTTGAAAATATTTTCTCATGGACTGTGGTTTATTTCTCATTTTTTTTTGACAGTATTTCTTACAGAGTAGAAGTTTTTTTAATATAGTGAGGTCCAGCTTATCAGTTATGTCTTTCATGGATTGTGTCTTTAGTGTTGTATTTAAAAAGCTATAGCCATGCCCCAGATCATATAGGTTTTCTCCTATGTTATCTTCTAGGAATTTTACAGTTTCTTGTTTTACATTTAAGTCTATGAATCCATTTTGAGTTAATTCTTGTGATGGGTATAAAGCCTGAGTCTAGAATCTTTTTTTCTTTTTTCCCCATCAACTGGGTGTCCAGTTGATGCTGCACCATTTGTTGAAAAGACTTTCTTGACTCCCTTGTACGGCCTTTGCTCCTTTGTCAAAGATCAGTTGACTATATTTATGTGGGTCTATTTCTGGGCTCTCTGTTCTGTTCCACTGATCTATCTGTTCTTTTTCCAACACCATATTTTCTTAATTACTTTAGTTTTTTTTTTTTTTTTTAAGTAAGTCTTGAAGTCAGGTAAGTCCAAGGTAAGGAGCAGCAGCTACACTTTGTTGGAACAGCCATGAAGAGATACCCCACGTCCAAGGTAAGAAAAACCCAAGTAAGATGGTAGGCACTGAGAGAGGGTATCACAGGGCAGACAGACTGAAACCACAGTCACAGACAACTAGCCAATCTGATCACATGGACCACAGGCTTGTGTAACTCAGTGAAACTAAGCCATGCCGTGTGGGGCCACCCAAGACAGATGGGTCATGGTCGAGAGGTCTGACAGAATGTGGTCCACTGGAGAAGGGAATGGCAAACCACTTCAGTATTCTTGCCTTGAGAACCCCATAAACAGTATGAAAAGGCAGAAAGATAGGACACTGAAAGATGAACTCCTGGGGTTGGTAGGTGCCCAATATGCTACTGGAGGTCAGTGGAGAAACAACTCCAGAAAGAATGAAGGGATAGAGCCAAAGCAAAAACAATACCCAGTTGTGGATGTAACTGGTGACAGAAGCAAGGTCCGATGCTATAAAGAGCAATACTGCATAGGAACCTGGAATGTTAGGTCCATGAATCAAGGCAAATTGTAAGTGGTCAAACAGGAAATGGCAAGAGTGAACACTGACATTCTAGGAATCAGTGAACTAAGATGGACTGGAATGGGTGAATTTAACTCAGGTAACCATTATATCTACTACTGTGGGAAGGAATCCCTTAGAAGAAATGGAGTAGCCATCATGGTCAACAAAAGAGTCTGAAATGCAGTACTTGAATGCAATCTCAAAAACGACAGAATGATCTCTGTTCGTTTCCAAGGCAAACCATTCAATATCATGGTGATCCAAGTCTATGCTCCAACCAGTAATGCTGAAGAAGTTGAAAAGTTCTATGAAGACCTACAAGACCTTCTAGAATTAACACCCCCAGAAGATGTCCTTTTCATTATAGGGGACTGGAATGCAAAAGTAGGAAGTCAAGAAATACCTGGAGTAACAGGCAAATTTGGCCTTGGAGTACAAAATCAAGCAGCGGAAAGGCAAAAGAGTTCTGCCAAGAGAACGCATTAGTCATAGCAAACACCTTCTTCCAACAACACAAGAGAAGACTCTACGTGGACATCTCCAGTTGGACAACACCAAAATCATATGGATTATATTCTTTGCAGCCAAAGATGGAGAAGCTCTATACATTCAGCAAAAACAAGACCAGGAGTTGACTGTGGCTCAGATCATGAACTCCTTATTGCCAAATTCAGACTGAAATTGAAGAAAGTGGAGAAAACCAGTAGACCATTCAGGTATGACCTAAATCAAATCCCTTATGACTATACAGTGGAAGTGAAAAATAGATTTAAGGGACTAGATCTGATAGATAGAGTGCCTGATGAACTATGGACGGAGGTTCATGACATTGTACAGGAGACAGGGATCAAGACCATCCCCAAGAAAACAAAATGCAAAAAAGCAAAATCACTGTCTGAGGAGGCCTCACAAATAGCTGTGAAAAGACGGGAAGTGAAAAGCAAAGGAGAAAAGGAAAGATATTCCCATTTGAATACAGAGTTCCAAAGAATAGCAAGGAGAGATAAGAAAGCCTTCCTCAGTGATCAATGCAAAGAAATAGAGGAAAACAATAGAATGAAAAAGACTAGAGATCTCTTCAAAAAAGGAGAGATACCAAGGGAACATTTCATGCAAAGATGGGTTCAATAAAGGACAGGAATGGTGTGGACCTAACAGAAGCAGCAGATATTAAGAAGAGGTGGCAAGAATACACAGAAGAACTGTACAAAGAAGATTTTCAAGACCCAGATAATCATGATGGTGTGATCACTCAACTAGAGCCAGACATCCTGGAATGTGAAGTCAAATGGACCTTAGAAAGCATCACTATGAACAAAGCTAGTGGAGGTGATGGAATTCGAATTGAGCTATTTCAAATCCTGAAAGATAATGCTGTGAAAGTCCTGCAGTCAATATGCCAGCAAATTTGGACAACTCAGCAGTGGCCACAGGACTGGAAAAGGTCAGTTTTCATTCCATTCCCAAAGAAAGGCAATGCCAAAGAATGCTCAAACTACCGGACAATTGCACTCATCTCACACGCTAGTAAAGTAATGCTTAAAATTTTCCAAGCCAAGCTTCAACAATACATGAACCATGAACTTCCAGATGTTCAAGCTGGTTTTAGAAAAGGTAGAGCATCCAGAGATCAAATTGCCAACATCCGTTGGATCATCGAAAAAGCAAGAGAGTTCCATAAAAAAAAAAATCTATTTCTGCTTTCTTGACAATGCCAAGGCCTTTGACTGTGTGGATCACAATAAACTATGGAAAATTCTCAAAGAGATGGGAATACCAGACCACCTGACCTGCCTCTTGAGAAACCTGTATGCAGGTCAGGAAGCAATAATTAGAACTGGACATGGAACAACGGACTGGTTCCAAATAGGAAAAGGAGTACATCAAGGCTGTATATTGTCACCCTGTTTATTTAACTTATTTGCAGAGAACATCATGAGAAATGCTGGGCTGTTGTAAGCACAAGCTGGAATCAAGATTTCCAGAAGAAATATCAATAGCCTCAGATATGCAGATTACAGCACCCTTATGGCAGAAAGTGAGGAAGAACTAAAGAGTCTCTTTTTGAAAGTGAAAGAGGAGAGTGAAAAAGTTGGCTGAAAACTCAACATTCAGAAAACCAAGATCATGGCATCTGGTCCCATCACTTCATGGCAAATAGATGGGGAAACAGTGGAAACAGTGGCTGACTTTATTTTGGGGGGCTCCAAAATCACTGCAGATGGTGATTGCAGCCACGAAATTAAAAGACGCCTGCTCCTTGGAAGGAAAGTTGTGACCAATCTAGATAGCATATTGAAAAGCAGAGACATTACTTTGTCAACAAACGTCCATCTAGTCAAGGCTATAATTTTTCCAGTGGTCATGTATGGATGTGAGAGTTGGACTATAACGAAAGCTGAGTGCCAAAGAATTGATGCTTCTGCACTGTGGTGTTGGAGAAGACTCTTGAGAGTCTCTGGGACTGCAAGGATATCCAACCAGTCCATCCTAAAGGAGATCAGTCCTGGGTGTTCATTGGAAGGACTGATATTGAAGCTGAAAATCCAGAACTTTGGCCACCTGATGCGAAGAGCTGACTCATTAGAAAGACCCTGATGCTGGGAAAGGTTGAGGGCAGGAGGAGAAGGGGATGACAGAGGATGAGATGGTTGGATGGTATCACTGACTCAATGGACATGGGTTTGGGTGGACTCTGGGAGTTGGTGATGGACAGGAAGGCCTGGCTTGCTGCAGTTCATGGGGTTGCAAAGAGTTGGACAGGACTGAGCGACTGAACTGAAGTGAAGCCAAGTAGCATAAGTCCTCCAAATTTGCTCTTCTCCTTTAATTGTTTGTTAGCTGTTCTGATGTTTTATAATATGCATCAGTTGTTGAATATTCCCATTGAGAGGGAAAGCTTCAGGTTGTTAATTGAAAGCATTTTTTTCTGCAATTGTACTTTCTGGATGGGGGTAGTTTTTATTTCTCATAAATGAATAGATAAATCATATATTCATTACTTTACTGTCTCTTTTAAGGCTGATTTTTTAAGTCCTGGAGATAGTGTCAGGTTTCATATGAGAATATTAATTAGTCAGAAGTCATAGATCATCAGAAAGCAAATTGGCAGAATTATTATCATGTCTAGACTCCTCAGTCACAGTCTGTATATCAGCATCAGTGTTCCCTATGTTTTCTGTCTTTACTCTGGCCTGTTAAGGGGGAAAATGAAACATATGTGATAAGGGTAAAAACAGCTTCGACTATATACTAATCAAAGCACTGAGGTCAGTTGGTGGTGATAGTCGTGTACCATTAGCCACCTCATCTAACAATCAACCACTTCATCTAACAATCAACTACCATGTGACCACTTGATATACATATGAAATGGAAACTGAACATTAAAATAATTATCTTATTGTCGACTGATTTTTAAAACTAGAAATTGAATGTACACAATGACCACCCTGAGCTCTCAGGACATGTTTGCAGATTCTGAGTGTTTATAATAAACATTTAGGTAAATGATCTCTCACGGCTCTTACAGCTTTAATGTTTTATGTATCTATGGGTTACATTGCTAAATGGCTCCATGAACTGGAGAGATGCAAATTACTTTACCATAGAGGAATTCTGGCAGTTATGGTTGTTACAAGTATAAATACTAAATACTTTAGAATCCTTAATCTCAGTTATCCTGAGAAATAGTATGCATTTTGCATAATGCAGTGGTTTGCTTCCTCTCTCAGTCTCTCTCATTTTAGTAAACTATTATATTGTGTTGATATATTCTAGGAGGGAGAGAGAGGAGTTCTTTCAAAAGAAATCAGGGAGAACATGTTGAATAAAGGAGAAAAGATCATTTGACATTTCTAAAGGTAAATTAAGTGTTATAAAATGTCAACAGGAAGTAATACTTTATCTTGTGGTTATTTGATTTCTGTCTTCCATTCAAGTTGTCTTTTTCCTCATCTTGATATTATAAAAGAAAAGCATTACATTGAACAGTTCACAAGAAATGTCAATTCAGTGGTTATTCTCATTTATATATTTAACATATATAGTCTGTAGAAAATATGAAAATATTGGCTATTTAACAAGCTTGAGAACAAACTAGGTCAGACTGAAACAGATAGCAAATAAATAAGCAAATACTAAAAAATCTTTGCCTTCTGTACTTTAGCACTAACCCTTCTGTCTTTGTTCTGAATTTTCTTAGATTCTGTATTTGTCTGTTTGACATCCATTAATCACAGGACCAAACACAGGCCATAGTTGTTTATATCTCCCTTGTGATCTAGTTTCTTCTAGCAAACAAAAATCATATTTCAAACTCTTGAATCAATTCTCTTTATCCCAAATCACCTTCTGTATCTAATTTTCACACAACTAAGTCAATATTTCCCCTGTCCTAAATCACCCAGGACCAGGTACCAGACAACTACGCATGCATGCATGCTAAGTTGCTTCAGTTGTGTCTGATTTTTTGTGACCCCATGGGCTGTAGCCTGCCAGGTTCCTCTGTCCATGGGATGTTCGAGGCAAGAATACTGGAGTGGGTTGCCATTCCCTCCTCTAGGGGATCTTCCCAACCCAGTGATTGAACCACATCTCTTACATCTCCTCATTGGCAGATGGGTTCTTTACCACTAGCACCAGCTGGGAAGCACACCAGAAAACTATAGATGGTTCCTAAGTTGTTTCCTTGGTCCTGCTTTACCTTTCCTGAGAAAAATAAGATTAAAGCTCTGGGTCATGTTTTCCTCTCACTCTTGCTTCTGCCTCTTGACCAAGCTTGGTGCTTCCCCATTGCCCTTCATGATGTAGCATGTTCCCTCCTCTCAGGAAATGTAAGTGACAAGAATCTTCTTTCAATGGCATTGTCTCATAGTTACCTCCATAAATTAAAATCCTACAAGTACATTTTAAGTCTTGAATCTACTCCAGTCAAATTTTTACCCCTAGTATTTCACTGAAACTGGTCTTGTGAAGGTCACCAATGGCTTCCCTGTTGCTAAACCCAATAGCCAGTTAACCATCTCCAGCTTACATGACCATCCAAAGGCAGCATTAAATCCAGTGACTTGTTCTCTCTTCCTTGCAATGCTTTCTTCATTTGCAGAACTAGGACTGGGGGGAGACAGCTGAGGGCTTCACTCATCTCAGGCACCAAATTTAAGGGATGCATAAAACCTCAGTAGTTTTTATACTATTTCAGTGCATTACTTCAAAAAGTCAAAATAAATTCTAAAAATCTATGATGAAAACATCAACATTTTAAATGAAGATGGGATCTAGTAGTGGGAGAAGGCAATTGGCACCCCACTCCGGTACTCTTGCTTGGAGAATCCCATGGATGGAGGAGCCTGGTAGGCTGCAATCCATGGGGTTGCTGGGGGTCAGACACGACTGAGCAACTTCACTTTCACTTTCCACTTTCATGCATTGGAGGAGGAAATGGCAACCCACTCCAGTGTTCTTGCCTGGAGAATCCCAGGGACGGCGGAGCCTGGTAGGCTGCCGTCTCTGGGGTCACACAGAGTCGGACACCACTGAAGCGACTTAGCAGTAGCAGTGACATGCCAAGCCATAAAGGAGGCTGAGGCCCATTATATATGACTCTGTATATATGCATATATATGTATACATGTGTATTTATGTATGTATTTTAATATATTTTTCCAAAATAATGAAAAAAATTAAAAAGTAAGTATAATGAAACTCAACAGTATTTTGACTTCAAATATTTTATTTATACCTCCAATTAAAAAAAAAATTATTTCACTTTCCTGGCTCTAGTGGAACAAAATTCATAAATACTATTTTCAAACTTTCTCTTTTTCTTCTACTTTAATCCATACTTTATTTTTTTGATTTAAATTTATTTATTTTAATTAGAGGCTAATTACTTTACAATATTGTATTTGTTCTGCCACACATCAACATGAATCCGCCACGGGTGTACACGTGTTAAAGTCAGGAAAAAAAACCCAACAATTTAAAAAGTACATCCAAGACATGTATATGAGGATACATATGTTTGCTTTGGCCCAGCACTGTTTGCTTGTTCTTCTAGGAACCCACTTTCTTGGTCTTTCTTTTATGCCCCTGGCAACTTCTCGGTTCTACTTTATTGCCTTTTTCACCTTTCTTTCATCTCTGAGGGATCTGGTGCTCCAGACTCAGTACGGTACTATTTACCCTCACTCCTAGCCATGCCTATGAGTTGAAATATCTGTATTTATATCTTCAGCCCTAACCTCTCTTACATGACAGATTTAGGCCTGAAAGAGAATATTCCTTTTCTCTTTTCCTGTACTCTGGGATTTAGAATCTCTGCCTACAGAGAACACCAGTACTAGTTTTATGAACATGAGAAACAGCTTCTAGAAATACTTATGGAGAAGTATTTGTATGAACATTTAATGGTAATGGTTCTTGCCATGGAGGTTTTAGAGTGAATCAGGAGAATACATTCTAGGTGACCTGTGGTCTCCAAAACTGTCAGAGTCTGTTCCCTTTCAGAGCCATCTCCAATATATCCCCATCTCTCATACATACAGGGAACCCCACACATTTTAGAATATATAAAATATGTATGTATAAGTAATATAGATAGATAGATATAGATATAGGTTTCCAGGAAGACTTATGACTATCTTTGGCCCCAACTCCTGCTGCCAATTTAAATTCCCAAGGAACACTAGCCACTTCACTTTTTTTTTTTTCCCTCAGCATTCCCAAATGTGCCAATATCCTTTCTAACACATTCCTAAGGAAATACTGTCAGATTTAATAAAACTAAAACTGGACACAATCACATCCAGATATTGTAGGCTTAGCAGAGTTTAGTTGGAAGAGTGTTGAATAGTACTCTCTTATTCTTATCTTGATTCTTCCTTATACAACCATATGGGGCTTAACTTGGATATCCTCTAATCAAAGGTTGTCAAAATTCAACATGTTTTCTGATTAAAAAATGAACAAATTGGGCATAGAAGAAAACTACATCAATATAATAGAGGTCATATATGACAAGCCCAACCTTTCAATGAAAGGTTGAAAGTTTTTCCTCTAAAATCAGGAACAAGACAAGTTTGCCCACTGTCACCACTCCTGTCCAACATAATATTAGAAACTCTAGCCAGAGAAATTAGGCAAGAAACAGAAAAAAAAAATCTCATCCATATTGAGAAAGAAAAAAGAAAACTGTCTCTGATTGAAGATAACATGATCATGATCATAGATATAGATATGGATATGGATATAGATATATTGTCCCAAAAGACTCCACTAAAAAACTGTTAGAACTAATAAAGTGGAACTTATAAAATCACATATAAAAAATCAATTTTGTTTCTATACACTAAAATAAACTACCTAAAAAGAAATAAAACAGTCCCATTTACAATAGCATCAAAACAATGAAACTTAAGAATAAATTTAATCAAGAAGGTGAAAGATCTGTACAGCATTAATTATAGCACATTGATGAAAGGAATCGATGAAGACACAAACAGATGGAAAGATATTCATGCTTATGAATTGGAAGAATTAATATTGTTAAAAGGTCCATCCTATCCAAAGCCATTTATAGATTCAATTAAAAATATAAAATAAAATAATAAAAATATTAAATAAATATAAAATATTAAAATCCCAATAGCACTTTTTACAGAAATAGAACAAACCTAAAGTCCATGTAGCACTACAGAAGACTGCTAACTGAAGAAATTCTGAGGAAGAAGAATAAAGTTGGAGGCAACATGAAAGGTAGTTGCTAAACCACGAAAGACGTTGGGATTCTTGGCCTCCAGAGGAGAAGAATTCAATCCGGGGCCAGAGATGAGGCTTGATCACTCAGAGCTTTTGTGTAATAAAGTTTTATTAAAGTATAAAAGAGATAGAGAAAGCTTCTGACATAGACATCAGAAGGGGGCAGAAAGAATACACCCATAGTAGTCTTTAGCTGGATATTATATAGGTACTTGCAGTCTGCTAATTAAAGAAAGGAAATGTCTCAAAACTCAGAGTATGGTACCAGGCCCCTCACCCACAAGATGCATTTTGAGATAATCTTGGCACCAGGTGAGTCATCTGGGCCATAAAATGATTGACATGAATCTTGAAGAAAGGCAGATTTCCATAAAAATATATAGTTTTATTAACACAGATTAGGAGAACAATGTATGAGTATAACATACTGGTTTGTCAAGTGGGTTCTGAGCATTGAGGCAGATCTGACTTGAAGACAGAGTCTGGAGTAAATGCATAGCACATTAACATAGCTTAAGACAAACATTTCCATAAGAAAAATGCATTGGTCAGCTCAAGGTTTGAAAAAACTTAAGTTCAGGTAGAACCAGGTGTCGTCATTATGGCAACACAGAATTTTAAGAGAAACCTATTTTTTAAATTTGTATGAGTGAGTGAGTGAGTGAAGTTGCTCAGTCGTGTCTGACTCTTTGCTACCCCATGGACTGTAGCCTACCAGGCTCCTCCCTCCATGGGATTCTCCAGGCAAGAGTACTGGAGTGGGTTGCCATTTCCTTCTCCAGGGGACCTTCCCAACCCAGGGATCGAACCCAGGTCTCCTATATTCCAGGCAGACGCTTTAACCTCTGAGCCACCAGGGAAGCCCTTTAAATTTGTATAGAGAAGGGGAAAAAGTGTAACACTAGTTTGTTTCCTCCTGCCACTTGAGAGAGAGATAAAAAATGTCTGACACTTGCAGCCTATTTCCTCCATTTGGAGACCCCTGGCCTTCTTGCTTGTTACTCTCTCAATCATACTTCCTGATTTCAAGCTATATTACAAAGCTCTACTAATCAAAACAGTATTATCCTGGCATAAAAATTGACACATAGACCAGTGGAACCCAATGGAGAACACAGAAATTAATCCATGCTTATATGGTCAACTAATTTTGATAATGAAGCCAGGAATGTTCAATGGGGAAAGTGTGGTATCTTCAATAAATTGTGTTAGCCAATTTGGATATTCACTTTCATAATAATAAAATAAGACAACTATCTAACACCATTTGTAGAAATTAACTTGAAATGCATTAAAGACATAAGACTTTAAACTATAAAAATCCTAGAAGAAAACATAGGAAAAATCTCCTTGATATTTTTCTTGGCACTGAATTTTTTAGATGTAACACCAAAAGCACAAGCAAGAGAAGCAAAAACAAACCAAAAAGCAAACAAAAAAAGCCCAACCCTCCTCCCCACAAAAAAAAAAAAAAAAAAAAAAAACCACATGGAACTACATCAAGCTAAAAAGTTTCCATATAGCAAAAGAGAAGATCAACAAAATAAAAAGGAAACCTATGGAATGGGAGAATATGTCTATAAACCTGATTAATAAATTTGATAAGCAATGTCCAAATATATATAAGGAACTAATATAATTCAATATAAAGAACCACAAAAACCCAAATTAAAAAGTGGTGAAGGACTAGAATACACATTTTTCAAAGAAGCTATTCAAATGACCAATAGTTCCATGAAATGGTACTCAATATAATTAATCATCAGGCAAATGCAAATCAAAACCACAATGAGATATCACTTGTTAGATTGTCTGCTATCAAAAAGACAAGAGATAATGAGTTAACCAATCCTGGAGAAGATGTGGAGCAAAGGGAACCCTGATACACCGTTGGTGGGAGTGTAAATTGGTACAACTACTATGGAAATCAGTATGGAGGTTCCTCAAAAAATTAAAAGTACAAATACCATATGATTCAACATTCCTACTATTGGGCATATGTGAAGGATTGTCACTTCAATCACCCCAATGAAAACCAAATACCAAATACAATACAATAACTGAGTGATGTTGACCACAATGCACTGGAGGAACACTGGAGGTGTAAGTGCAATGGGACGTGGGTGCTGGGGAACCTGCTTGTGCTGCGGGAGATGGACACTAGATGCACTCTGGAAGCTGGGTTCTGGTGAAGGTACCCAGGGTGGGAGTTGGGCAGTGGGAAAGCTGTGGGTGGGGAAGCTACCAGTGCTGCAGGAATCTAGCAGTGTTCACAGGAACCAGGAAAAATTACTTTCTCCAACAGTGTCTCCCCACTGCCCTGTTGGTCAGAGAGGAGAAAAGCACTTTAACCCATTTCACAAAGCATGGAATAATGATCAATTTTGAAAAAGCATAATATGTATATATATACTTTACATGTGTATTTATAGGCTTCCCAGGTGGCGCTAGTGGTAAAGAGCCTGCCTACCAATGCAGGAGACTTTGGAGATGCAGGTTTGATCCCTGGGTCAGGAAGATCCCCAAGAGGAGGGCATGGCAACCCACTCCAGTATTCTTGCCTGGAGAATCCCATTGACAGAGGAGACTGGTGGGCTACAGTCTGTAGGGTCACCGAGAGTCAGGCACGACTGAAGTGACTTAGCACACACATATAGTGAGTTAGATGGTAATAAGTAGTAGGAGAATTTTTTTTAAAGGTAAGAGAACAATGAATGACTGAGTGTGGTCTACTTTAGATTTGCTGAAGAGAGAATATTTGAGCTGAAGTGATAACGGCACAAAAAAGTGAGCATGTAACCATGCAGAGAAAGAGCATTCCAAGGCAGAAGAACTAGCAGGTGTAAAAATCCTCAGACAGGAAGGAGCCTAAACTTAGTAAAGAATATGAAAGGCATGTTTAGAATTGGCATCATGCTGTATCCTCAGAACTGGAGAAAAATCAAGCAACTAGACCAGATCTAGGAGATCTCAATAACTTCTACAAGTTACATGATGTGGTTGTTCTTGTCCTAGTGCAGAGAATA
Source organism: Bos grunniens (assembly GCF_055505025.1). NCBI lineage: Eukaryota > Metazoa > Chordata > Mammalia > Artiodactyla > Bovidae > Bos > Bos grunniens. The sequence goes on along the minus strand of NC_141194.1, from coordinate 115,165,335 downwards.
AGGTTCTTACTCTTTCTGAAACTGTCGTTTCCAGATACCTAGATTTTAAGTCTGTTGCTACTCTTTACAAGGTTTAACATTGATTTATATGATTCAGCAATGCCACTCACAGATATGTACTCAAGGGAAATTAAAACAACTTCACACAAAAACTTGTACATGACTGTTCATAGCCACATTATCCATAATAGCCAAAAAGTGGAAGCAACCCAAATATTCGTCAACTTAGTGAATAAACAAGATTTGGCATACCAATAAAATACAATGCCATTTGGCCATAAAAACTGAATAAAATACTTAAACAACATGAAGGACTTGCTATGACATCGATAAACCTTGAAAACATTCTGCTAAGTGAAAGAAGTAAGACACAGAAGATTAGGGGGTAGGGATTGGTGGATGTAAGGTTTCTTTTGGAGGATGATTAAAATGATCATGATGAAAATTGATTGTGATGGGTGCTGTGCTAAGTCACTCAGTCATGTCCGACTCTTACCGACCCCATGGACTGCAGCCTACCAGGCTCCTCCGTCCATGGGATTTTCCAGGCAAGCGTACTGGAGTGGGGTGCCATTGAATTGTATTAATACACTTTAAATGGGAGAGTTGTCTGGTATGTGAATTATATCTCAATAAAGCTGTTCCGGTAAAATTCTATTGCTGACTTGGATGTAGTGTCCAAGAATCCTTTTGGAGTGTTAAGTACAGATTGAAAGAACACACCTTTTAACATGCACCTCTTCAGTAAACCAAGTACTGTGTAATTGGACCTCAAAGTAGGCTCAGTCTATAGTGCTATTGACATACACATCTGAAAATGTCTGAAAAGTCCCCCTACAAGTCTCAGTTCAGTTGTCATATGGATTTTTGCTTTATTCTGCAACCAGCTCTATTTTTCTTATTCTGCAACCAGCTCTATTTTCTACATGGGAAAAACACTGTTTAGAATCAGAAGATCTTGATTTGAAACATAGTTCTACCATTTAAAGACATACTGTTGTTTGATTTAACATGCATAAACACACACACATGCACATGCATATTCCAAACAAATTCCAAAACTATGTCATCTTTTCATTTGGCAGAGTGTTCTCTAAATTGTGCTTCTCCTGGAAGCCTGCTCTGTAAACAAATCCCTATTCTGACAATGCAAAACTAACCAATCAGTAATCCAGTTTGATTTATTTGATCAATATAATTGTTAAGTCTTGTTACCTTCGTTTTGCAGAGGAAGAAGTAGAAATGTGATAAGATTCCATGACTTCTGTTGTGCAGTAGCCATGGATGGCTGCTGCTCAAATTTATCAAGACAGAACTTCTTATAACATGTACAGTCAGTTGATAACTTTCAAATGTAGTGATTTTGGTCTCCACTGCAGCATTGAGCCCAGGACAGGCTTTCCTTAGGCAGTGCTAGGCAAAGGCTGAGCACAATGGGGTACTAGAGTCTAGCTATTTCTACCCAGCATGCTGGAGTCCCCTCTTGGGCTGAACAAGCCATTCTGAAACCTACAGATTTTACTACAGATTGTACAATTGTACTACAATTGTGGTACAATCTGAGCCTCTTCCTAACCCTTTCTTGCTCCCTCTTTTCATGTGTGTCATACCTGCATTTTTCTCTGAAAGTTTTCCCTGCACATTCCTGCCCTCTTTTCCTCTTATCTATCACAGTGGTTTCTTTCAATAAAGCTTTTGCACTTCTAGCTCTGTCTTGGTATCTCTTCTCTGAAGAGGACTTAAACTGACACTCTTTAGTGAAGCCAAGACTTACAAGTCTTCTGACTCCAAGGTCATTCCATAGAGCTACTACTATGCATAGCTCACTGGAACTAACTAGAAGAGACTAACCTGATTAACTAACTGTTGTGTGGGTTTATCATGCCCCAGTCCCTGCATAGTCCTGAATGGATGGATAAAGCCACTTTTATAGAAAGAATGGGCTCTTGTGGCTGAATCTAACCTACTCAAGAGCATTCATTCATTTGGCAAGAGGAAAGAAATGAAACCATAGTTAGTGTGCTGCTGAGTAGAACTCTGAATCTCCTTTATTGCTTCCCATGAAATGTCTCCTGTGAGCTTTCAGTAGATATATGCAAAGGGCTGTCCCACCACCCACACTCCTGCAGGTATTATGTGAAACAAACTGCTTTCTTCTTTAATGGCCAACTGTGATCAGCTACATTGAGAGAATGGGAGTTTGGAATTGGATTTGGGATGGCAGCAGGGAAAAGGTAATTTTTGGAGTGCACATAGTACATCACGAGAAATCAGTCCACCAGCATGAGGGTACTGGATCTAAGATGTGGGGAAATATTCAGAACAGAAACACAATACACACTTGTGTTGGCTGTCTTGCATTTTTTCCTAGAACCCCTAGACAGCCAGATCCTTTGTGCCCTCTCCCCAACCTGTACCCTCAATTTAAATGCAAACAAATAGACTTGACTGAGCACTCACTGTATGCTAAGCTCCATACTAGGAATCTTGGGCCTCCCAAAGCTAAGGTCAAATGGAGAGACAAATGTGAAGATGATCTCTCAATGCAAGGTGGGATGTGACCAGTGCTGTAGTGATAGTGCTAAGGGGGGGAGTGAAAGAAGAGATTGGTTCTGAAATGGACACTCTAGGGAGGTTTACTGAAGTCATGGATTAAAGGGCTGGATACACAAAGAGGAAAAAAGTTGAACAGAGCGGCATTCCAGACAGCAATGCCAGCAGGAAGAAAAGCGGCACTGTGAGTGATGACTTGACATTTAGGGAAACAAAAAAAAGTTGTTGAGTTGTTGCAGAGTCCCGTTCAGAGCAAGGAGGAGCAGGGATGGGTGCTCGTAGAGCCAGAAAGTGCCAGGTGCTACACAGTCTCGTGTGCAAGTTGAGGAGCATGTATTTTATCCTACAGACAAGCGGGGGTTGTATGTGTGCGTGGAGGGGTGTTTATATGCTTTTTTTACATGAATGCATCCAAGTCTGAAATCTGCAGTGTCCACAATACATCTGCAGAAATACACACCTCTATGCCATAATTCATTTACATATTACAAAGAACACTAGACCATAGAAAAGCAGCTAAGCCTCTTTAGATTTCAGTTTTCTCATCTGTAAAATGAATATGACCTCCAAAGTTTCTCCTTCCCTACACTTCTATGATTCTGTTCTTAATAGCTTCTCTGACATAACTTAAATGATGATACCTTGATGTGAAAATCTACTTGAATTGGGTCTCTACCATTAATGTGAAGTAATTAAGCAATTAGCAACTTGATTTGACAGTGTAGTTGAGTTTCCAAAGTATATGTATTTAAATTGGGTCAACTATCTGGATAAGACACTTCTACTGTGAGGGAGGCATACTGCTCAGCTTATGTTTTTTAAAAACAAAAGCTTTGGTTCCACTTTTGAAATCTGATGCTTAGTTTGCATGGGTCTCAATGCCTCAGGAAACAATGTGCCTATCAGGCTTGCTGATATTTAAACATGTGGGAAACAACCCCAGTTCACTCTAGCCATTAAATCTGACAGCTTTCTGGGTCCAGAGAGGAGCCCAGGCAGGCCACTGTATAATAGAGTCTGGCAATGGGTTTGCGGATCTTTTTAAAAAAAGCTTACTTTCAACCCAGCCCTTTCTGATTAGCCATCTCCTTCACAGTGAGGAGGAATTGGTTTATTCAGAGAATCGTAAATGCAAAATGATGAACCTGGGGCTTTGGAGATAAGGATTGTCTTGCCTATCTGGTGAATAATACAAAGACTGTGGACTTTGGAAGGGCCTTAGAAGTCATTTTGCTTATATCTTTCATTTTACAAATCAGGAAGCCGTTAGGTTGGTTCAGTTCAGTCAGTTCAGTTCAGTCACTCAGTCGTGTCCAACTCTGCAAGCCCATGAAAAGCAGGACGCCAGGCCTCCCTGTCCATCACAAGCTCCTGGAGTCTACCCAAACCCATGTCCATCGAGTCAGTGATGCCATCCAACCATCTCATCCTTCTCTTGTCCCCTTCTCCTCCTGCCCTCAATCTTTCCCAGCATCAGGGTCTTTTCAAATTAGTCAGCTCTTCTCATCAGGTGGCCAAAGTATTGGAGTTTCAGCTTCAACATCAGTCCTTCCAATGAACACCCAGGACTGATCTCCTTTAGGATGGACTGGTTGGATCTCCTTGCAGTCCAAGGGACTCTCAAGAGTCTTCTCCAACACCACAGTTCAAAAGCATCAATTCTTCGGTGCCCGGCTTTTGTTATAGTCCAACTCTCACATCCATACATGACCACTGGAAAAACCATAGCCTTGACTAGATGGATCTTTGTTGACAAAGTAATGTCTCTGCTTTTTAATATGCTGTCTCAGTTCAGTTCAGTTCAGTTCAGTCGCTCAGTCGTGTCTGACTCTTTGCAACCCCATGAATCGCAGCACGCCAGGCCTCCCTGTCCATCACCAACGCCCGGAGTTCACCCAGACTCACGTCCATCGAGTCAGTGATGCCACCCAGCCATCTCATCCTCTGTCGTCCCCTTCTCCTTCTGCCCCCAATCCCTCCCAGCATCAGAGTCTTTTCCAATGAGTCAACTCTTCACATGAGGTGGCCAAAGTACTGGAGTTTCAGCTTTAGCATCATTCCTTGGTTATAACTTTCCTTCCAAGGAATAAGTGTCTTTTAATTTCGTGGCTGCAATCACCATCTGCAGTGATTTTGGAGCCCAGAAAAATAAAGTCAGCCATTGTTTCCACTGTTTACCCATCTATTTCCCATGAAGTGATGGGACCAGATGCCATGATCTTAGTTTTCTGAATGTTGAACGTTATGCCAACTTTTTCACTCTCCTCTTTCACTTTCATCAAGAGGCTCTTTAGTTCTTCTTCACTTTCTACCATAAGGGTGGTGTCATCTGCATATTTGAGGTTATTGATATTTCTCCTGGCAATCTTGATTCCAGCTTGTGCTTCCTCCAGCCCAGCGCTTCTCATGATGTACTCTGCATATAAGTTAAATAAGCAGTGTGACAATATACAGCTTTGATGTATTCCTTTTCCTGTTTGGAACCAGGTCGGTTATTTCCAGGTTAATTCCAAGTTGGAATTAGGTCGGTTGGCTCTTTTCAAATCCACAAGTAGTTGCAACCTGTTCTTTTGAGCCTCATTCCTCCTAAACATTGGCCAAAATCATGGAATTTTCTCTCTGTAAAACTGTGATTTCCTACCAGTTGAATACTCTTGATGATAACGATGTGATTTAGCTACAAAAGGGAATCATCCCTGATTGTCCTGGCAAGCTAGTCATTTATCAATTCCCAAGGTGCCTCATTCCTCTTTAATACTCTTCATCTTCAACATTTATGTAAATTTGTGCAATGTTCCTTCAGCAGCTTTTACTGAGCTGGTTTTGTTCTCCTCTAGGAGATGAGTAAGATATGTTCTCTGCTTTGAAGAGATCATTCTTTCTTGGGGGTGGACACCTTAAAAAGCAACTGCAACTGAACACGATAAGTGCTAGTGAAGGGAAATAGATGTAGTGACAGAAATGAGGGAGCAATTAAGTTCCAGCTAAGGTAGAAAGAATGACACTTAAGCTGGCCCTGGGATGGGGAGAGGAGGTGTAGCAGGTAGTTTAGGAGCGGGATGTGGAGGAGGGCAATCTAGACAGGGTGATGACTCAAAAGCACTGAAACATACAAGACTACATCATGTATCAGAAAGTGCAAGTGCACAGCTGGGGTTTAGGGTATCTGGTTACAATGGGGCCTGTGTGGCGGCCCAATTTCAAGTTGGAGAGGAATGGTAGTTAATTTTATAAGGCAGTTTCAGGCATGAGGGGGCTTGTCCTGTAGCTCTTGTCCTATAGGTGGTAGCTCATGACAATATGTGGATGCAACATGATTTAGGAAAAACACTCTTGTAACTTCCTTGTGCAGGAAGGACTCAACTCCCGGAGCTCAGTGAGAAGACGGGCCTAAATGCATAGTTATCTCTGACCACATGAGGATGGTTTCATTTCTCTGTGTGTGTTTGGCTTTACTTGGCATTAATCTTTATCTAGAAGACAGTGCGCAGTTGTATTACTGTGTTCAGGCTGCCATAAAAACAATACCACAGACTGGGTGACCTAAATAACAGAAATTTGTTTTCTCACAGTTCTGGAGGCTAGAAGTCCCTGACTGAGGTGCTGGCAGATTCTGGTCCTGGTAAGAGGATCTCTTGCTGGCTTACAGATGACCACTGTCCTGTTGCGTCCTCACATAGCCTCTTCTCCGTGCATGTACAGAGAGAGACAGAGATCTCGAGTGTCCCTCCCTCTTCTTCTGAAAACACCAGTTCTATTGGATCACAACCCCACTCTTTCATCCTCATTTAACCTTCATTATCTTCACAAAGGCCCTATCTCCAAATACAACCAGAATGGGCCATGGAGCTTCAATACAGAAAGTTGGAAAGGGAACGTAACTCAGTCCCTAAGGTCAGCTGACTTCCCTTTTCATCCCACAGAGCAAGCAACCCACGCAAAATTATGGCAAGAACTTTAATGAACAGAAACAATACCTATCATTTCTGCAGATGACAAATGAAAACCAAATGTGCCATAGGAAATCTCAGTTCAGTCCAGTATCTCCAACATATTTTCTGATGTTTCCTCTGCTGTAGGCGCCAGAGACTCCTCCTTTGCTAGCACTAGCATCCCATTTCACATTAACCACACTTGGAAAATGTATTACTCAGCCCTAGCCAACCATGACCTGGTTCTTCTGAATACCCTACCCTTCCCCAATTCCAGCATTGCCCTCCATGGTTTTCTCTCTCATCTCTCCCCAAAATAATCCTGGATTTCTCTCTTTCCTAGTCCATAATCCTTTTTCTTCTCCAATTCCCAGACCCTTCTGGAAGCAACAAATCATTTCCTTTCATCCAAATTGTAGGCACAAAACTTGGCCTTCAGTCTCAGCTCTCTTTTCTGCAAGCTGAGAGGGCACATGAACTGTGAATGCCATATTGTTTTCTAAAGTTTGCGTCTGAATGACTAATTGATTAGATGCCTGCTGAATGGATGCTGCAAAACAAGGTCAATGTCAATAGTCACTGGAGCTAGAAAGAGGAGTTGTTTCTAAACTTAGCAGGCAAAGTACTACACAAAATAGCAGTACTGCTAATATTTCAGCAGAATTTTAGAATCCTGGTTTCACTTTCCCAAATATTGACTTGCTTATCATTTTATTTAATACAAAATAATTCTTTGGTCATTATTTCTAGATAGGAGGGCTTCCCTTGTGGTTCAGCTGGTAAAGAATCCGCTTGCAATGTGGGAGACCTGGGTTCAGTCCCTAGATTGGGAAGATCCTCTGGAGAAGGGAAAGGCTACCCACCCCAGTATTCTGGCCTGGAGAATTCCATGGACTGTATAGTCCATGGGGTCACAAAAAGTCAGACATGACTGAGCAACTTTCACTTCACTTCACTTCAGGAGGGTAATATATAGTAGAAGAATAGTGTTATTTTCTCTAGGAAAATAGGATAAAAGACATAGTGGCAAGAATATATTGGGTAATAATGACACCATCTTTACATGCTATATCCCTGGCCCCTATAACAGTGGTGTGGCACAGACAAGGTGCTTGTATATGTGTACAATACATAAAATAATACAAAATTGGAATTGATGTTTAGCACAGATTAATTCCACAAAAATATACTGTGTATTGACTAAATGTTCAGCAACTTGCTAGAGCCTGAGGAATCTAGCAGGGGCCACATCTGCTCTTCCATCCACCATCAAATAATGCCCCTTGTCTATGTCAGGTGCTCATGTTTTTCAAAACCACAGTTTAGGGTTGAATCCACAGGGAAGACCAGCTAGCTGAGCCTAATCCAGAGAGCAATTTTGTTGTAAATGGCCAGGAAATAAAATATTTTAGGCTTTGTGGGCCATACAGTTTCTAATGTGACTACTCTACCCTGCCTTTGAAGCAGAACAAAAGCCATAAACGATATGTAAACAAATAGGCTTGGCTGTGTTGCAATAAAGCTTTGTTTCTAAAATAAAATAGCCGGATTTGGTCCATGGGATGTATTTTTCCAGAACCTATGTGGCAGCAACTGGGGTGAAAGATCACCTTAATGCACACAAAGTTGTGGAATTTGGAAACTGCATGGTCTGTACAGACGTTGCCCTCTGTTTTACTCAAACAGCAAAATCCCAACCCTGGTAAATCCAACTCTCCACTTACCTATTGCAATAGGTGAATGTGATTTCAGAAGAGCACACCATCATGCTGCCCAGAAATCCTACTGCATTATCCTAAGGCACTCATTATCCTTCACCCCAAGAAGACTTTCTAATGCTTTTCTTTCTCACCTGACTTCCAGCACCATGGTGGCCACCACGGATGTCTGTGCTCGGAACATCCTGCAAGAAAGAACTTTCTGTTCAGGTGTTCACTTCTTCAGAAACCATCTTAGTTCTGTTAAGGCCACACCCTTTCCAGGTGGGGCCTCTAGGTGATGACCATAAATAGCATGTGTACAAGGGCCTGGCCATTTTGGCTAAGGTAGAATTCTGTAACTTTTCCTCTTTGCCTCAGACCTCTGCTTTGGGTTGTCAATATTTTTTCAAGTCTCATCACCATCTGAGTTTCTCCTCTCCCAATTCTGTTTCCTCTAGCCTTCCTGTGCACAGGTGTCAAAACAGCCTAATTTATTTTATACAGAAATAGAGTATGCAACATGCAGAAACATTTAAAGCTAATTTTATTTTTTCTTGTCTTAGTGTGTAAAACATTTGTTACAGCAAAAGAATGTTTTAAAAAATGCTGCTAATGGCAGCTATGGCTTTGCTCTGTTCTCTGCAAATCTCCCACTGCACCCTAAGCATCAAGCCTATCTCCCAGGAGACTAAAGCAGCAGTTCCAACACCAAAGAGCAACAAGGACCAAAAGACAACAAGGTGTGACAAGGACTGACAGCTATTTTTCCATACCAGTCAGAATAGTAAGGGAGTCTATATTGCCCTATAAAGCTTTGTATCCCCAACAACTGTGCCTTGGAAACATGTTTGTTATATTTCATACTTGTGACTTGACTCTATGATACAAGAAAAAAACTTTTTTAAGAGAAACACTGGATTTAGAGAGTTATTCGGACTTTCTGTTGATTGAATAAGTAAAGTATTAACTGGCTAATTCTTATCTCATATTCATACCTCCTGTGTGCATAGTCACTTGCTGCTGAGAGATTTTGCCCTCCAATGTTTCATGCGAATCTTCTTACGATTTTGTGAGAGGACAAGGACAAATAATATTATCTGTGTTGTCCTACATATGAGGAAAGTGAGGTTCATGGAAGTTAGGTGCTTTATTCAATGTCACATAGCAGGAAAATGCAGAAGCTATTACTAGACCCTAAGCTGTCCAAGTCTGATGAAGACCTATTCTCCAAAACTATGTGTCTTAAGAAATGTTACTCTGACAAAATACAAGAAGACATCTGTTATTTCAGTCCCTGCTTTTATCAAATATGGCTTAGTGCATAATAACAAGTGAGGAACATTTGTTTCTTTATTCCATTTGCATAAGATGCAAAATAAAATAAATATTCATTAATGAAAACTTCTTTGAAGTAGAATACTTGCCTGCCCTGCTTTAGTATTAAAAGCTGCTGGTTGTTCATATTCACTAAGACTATTTTTGTGCAAATAATAATTTGTCTGTGACTCATAATGAAGGTTTAGTGGGTACAACAACTCAAGGATGGAAGAAACAATGAAACTTCTGCCATTGGCATTTAGTTCCCAACCAACACGTCGGACTACTGGATTAGACTCATCAATAAGCCATTGGGCATAATATAACTATTAAAAACATGTCTAATGATTTTTGGCCCACGGAAACTAATGATATCATTCATTTATGCAACTTTTGTTTTTATTTTTTCTTTTGTAGCTCTCCAGCTAAGCAGAATAGATTTACTAGCATTAAAAAATTAAACTTGGAATAATTCAATGAAACCAATGAACTTTTTAAAGGGTAATTACACTTATCATATTAAAGAAATAAGAAAAGATATAACAAAGCTTATGGAATTGTTACTTATTCAGGAGCAGGAATTAGGAAAGAAAACAGGGATATTTTAATTTGTTTTCAAGCAAGCAAAGTTTGGACACCATATTGTAGTGGGAAATGATTTCCAATATGCAGAATATAGGATAAAAATGGAATGTGTACCTTTAATTCCACCTTTCTTTCTCAGAGACAACTGTGAAGAGTTTAGTATCTATTTCTAGCTGTATGCATGTATAAATAAACATTTTTATATTAATTGGACTTTGTTCTATGTATTCTTCCATTACTCTCTTATTTTCACTCAGTGATAGGTATTACAGATCTTTCTATGCCAATGTATACATCATTATGTTTAAATGTATCATATTAATCTGTGATATAGATGAAACTGCAACTTATTTAGGCACTTCCCAATTAATATCCATTTAAGTTGTTGCCCATCAACAATGTAGTGAACAACATTGTACATGCCTCTTCGTTCACATAAGGATCAGTGCTGCTGTTGCTGCTAAGTCACTTCAGTCGTGTCCGACTCTGTGCAACCCCATAGATGGCAGCCCACCAGGCTCCCCGTCCCTGGGATTCTCCAGGCAAGAACACTAGAGTGGGTTGCCATTTCCTTCTCCAGTGCATGAAAGTGAAAAGTGAAAGTGAAGTCGCTCAGTCGTGTCCGACTCTTAGCGACCCCATGGACTGCAGCCTACCAGGCTCCTCCATCCATGGGAGTTTCCAGGCAAGAGTACTGGAGTTGGGTGTCATGTACCAGAAATCAAATCAAGGGTTTGAAGTTTCTGCACATTTAAAATCTATATACACTCTGCTGAATTGCCCTCCAAAATGACTACCCATTTAGCTTTTCCCCAATAGCATATGAGATAAATGTTAACAAACATGTATATTATTACAATTTGATTTTTTTTCTTTTCATAGAAGCAACTCTTGGTTTTCTCACTCTTTCCTATTGTCTCTATTCTCTATTTCATTTATCTGCTAATATCTTTATTACTTACTTTCTTTTGTTAACTTTGACCTTCATTTGTTCTTATTTTTAAAGTTCCTTGTGATGTAAAGTTAGGTTGCTTATTTGAGATCTTTCTCACTTTTTACAGATATATGTGTTTATCAGTATAAACTTCTCTCTTAGATCTCCTTTTGCTACATCCATTAATTTTGGTACATTGTGATTCTATTTTCATTTGTCTCAAGACAGTTTTTATTTCCATTTTGATGTCTTTGATCCAGTGACCATTGTGGAATGTGTTGTTTAATTTCCATGTATTTATGGGTGTTCCAGCATTCCTCCCATTGTTGATTTCTGGCACCATTCCATTGTGGCCAGAAAAGATACCTGATATAATTGCCTATTTCAATTTGTTGAGGTTTGTTTTGTGGCCTAATATATGATTTATCCTAGAAAATGTTCTGTATGTGCTTCAGAAGAATGTGTACTCTACTACTGTTGGATGGAATTTTCTGTATATATCTTTTAGGTCCATTTTCTCTATAATGGTTCTTCAATGTTGGTGTATAAATACAATTGTTATAACATCTTAACGGCAAATAAATAGAAGTATAAATGAGAGAGGAGACATTACAACTGATACCACAGAAATACAAAAGATCATTTGAAACTATTATTAACAACTATATGCCATCAAATTGCATAACCTAAAAGAAATAGATAAATTTCTAGGAACATTCCACTATCAGGACTGAATCATGAAAAATTAGAGTTTATTTGCCTTTGATTTTAGATTGTTAGAAGGTCTGTATATATTCTGGATTTTAATCTTGCCTGTTTTAAATAGTTTTTCTCAGCCTCACACTTGTATTTTGCTTTTTCCTTATGGTGTCTGTCATGAAATGATGTGTTTACGTACTCAAATCTGTTGATCTTTTCCTGTAGCCTTCTGTGTTTTGTGTCTTGCTTAGGGAGGCCTTTTCCACTTTGAAACAATAAGAAAAAAATTCTCTTAATTTTTCCAGTATATTTGAAACTGTGTAGTTTTCATACCCAGATCTTTAATCCATATGGAGTTTAATTTTTGAATGAACTGATGAAAAAATCCAATCATCTGTTTTTTAACAGATAGACAATTGTCCTAAGACCATTTAATAGATATTTAATTCACCCCTGACTGAATACCCAAGTTTCTCTATAAAACCTGCATTTGTTTTTAGACTTTATTTTCTATTTCATTGATGTATTATTCTAGTCCTATGCCAGTGGTACACTCTCTTAAGTACTATAACTTTACAGGTAGAGGGCTACCAACCTACCTCTACTGTACTATGTGAAATGTGCCCCCTCAAATGTGCCCCCTATTTTTTCATGCATTTTCTTTTCCAAATGAGGTTTTGAATTAGCCTTTGAAGTTCTATAACAAAAATGCTAGATTTTAAAAACTCTAAAGTGCATTGATTTTTATGGTTTATTTCTAGCTATGTTCCTTTTCTCATTCCTAAAATTAAAATATTTGTGCATTTATTTGGTCTTCTCTTTTCCTCCAAACCTGCATTCAGATTTCACAAAGATTTGCCAATTGTATTGGTTTAAAAAAAAAAAAAAAAACTGCCTTTTCCACAGGCAACAAAAGTAAAAATAGATGAATTGGACTGCATCAATATTGAAGGAGGAGAAGAAGGCGACAACAGAGGATGAGATGGTTGGATGGTATCACAGACTCAATGGACATGAGTTTGAGCAAGATTAGTGAGATAGTGATGGACAGGGAAGCCTGGTATGCTGCAGTCCATGGAGTCGAAAAGAGTAGGACACAACTGCGCAACTGAACAACAATATTGAAGACTTATTAGCATTAAAAGACACTGTTTGTAGAATGAATAGTCAACCTATAGAAGGAGATAAGATATTTACAAATCATGTATCTGATAAGAGATCCTTATCTTGAGTATATAAAAACTCCTACAACTCAACAACAAAAACCGCAAATATTCAATCAAAAAATGGTCAAAGGGCTTAAAGACAAGTTTCTCCAAGGAAGATACACAAATGGCCATGTATACATCCTAAGTCATTTTTGTCCTCTCTGACTCTTTGTAATCCTATGGACTATAGTCCACCAAGCTCCTCTGTCCATAGGATTCTCCAGGCAAGAATACTGGAGTGGGTTGCCATTTCCTCCTCCAGGGGATCTTCCTTAGCAGTATCAAACCCGGGTCTCTTATGTCTCCTGCATTGGCAGGAGAATACTTTACAACCCTGGGAGGATAAATGACCATAAATATGTGAAAAGATGCTCAACATCACTGATCTTTAAGGAAATGCAAATCAAAATCTAAAATGAGATATCACCTCATATCTATATTAGAATGGCCCCTATCAAAACAATGACAACAACAACAACAACAAAAAAGTTTTGGTGAAGATATAGAGAAATTAGAACCCTTGAGCACTACTGGTGGAAACATAAAATGATATATCCTCTATGGAAAACATTATGTCATTTCCTCAAAAGATTGAACATAGAATTTTCGTTTGATCTAGAAGGCCCACTTCTGAGAATATACCCAAAATAATTAAATCAGTATCTCAGAGATTTTCATATATCCCTGTTTATGGCAGTGTTATTCACAGTACCTAAAAGGTGAAAACTAACATGTGTCCATTGACAAATGAGTGGATAAACCAAATGTGGGATATTCATGCATTTGGAATATTATTCAGCCTTAAAAAGGAAGAGAATTCTAACATTTGGTACAACATAGATGAACCTTGAGGTCATTATGCTAAGTGAAATAGTCAGTCACAAAAATACAAAAAGTACACAACCCCACTCCAGTACTCTTGCCTGGCAAATCCCATGGACAGAGGAGCCTGGTGGGCTACAGTCCATGGGGTCACTAAGAGTCGGACACGACTGAGCAACTTCACTTTCACTTTTCTCTTTCATGCATTGGAGAAGGAAATGGCAACCCACTCCAGTGTTCTTGCCTGGAGAATCCCAGGGACGGGGGAGCTTGGTGGGCTGCCGTCTATGGGGTCGCACAGAGTCGGACATGACTGAAGCAACTTAGCAGCAGCAGCATACAACAAATATACAAAAGTATACAGATACAAAAAGTATCACAAATACTGTGTGTCCCACTTATATGGGAGGTCTTAAGGCAGTAAAGTTTCTGATTTCTTTTTGTCCAAACTGTCTTGAGTTTACTTCCACATTTGAATGGGAGCTTGGTTAGATATTGATTTTTAGGTTCAAAATCACTGTCATGCAAAAATGTCAGTGATAAGCCTGATGTCAGTGTGGTTTTAGTTTTCCTCCCCTGGGAGCTTTTCAGATTTAGAGGTCTGAAATATCACCAGGATGTGTCCAGATGTGGGGTAAGTGTTCTCTTTTCATTCACCCTGTGTGATACTCAGTAGATTCTTTCACACTGAAGTGTCCTGTGTTTCCTCCACACTGGGGGCTTTTCCTAGCCTAGCTCTCTGATTATTATTATTACCTATTATTAGTATTCTTGCCTGGAAAATCCCATGTACAGAGGAGCCTGGTAGGCTGCAGTCCATGGGGTCACTAAGAGTCAGACGTGACTGAGCGACTTCACTTTCTTATCCATTCACTTGGTTGTTGTTCTTAACTCCATTTAGTGGTTGTCATAATTTATATCACAGAACTCCCCCCCCCCCAGTATTCCATGTCTTGTCATTTTATCTACATTCTGAGAGATTCCCTCAATTTTATCTTCTAGATCATGAATTTAGGCTTTCCTTATTTCTATTTTGTTATTTAGCCCTTCTATTAAATGACATATTCACCAGTCATAGTTTTAACTTTTAAATGCTTCTCATTGGATTGCTTTTCTTTGTAGAAGTCTTTTCTTGTTGAATAGATGAATTTGCCTTTCATAGCTTAAGCATATATACTTCTTCTTTGTTCCCTAAATTATTTACTTCCTGTAGAGTCAATTGTATACCTTTGTCCATGTTATTCACCTTAGTCCTTTTTTTCATCTTCCTTGTCTTCCTGACATCTGATGATTCACTTTATTTTTAATGAAGATTTGCACTGATTAATCTAGATCTGGGCAGTTCTGCTGGGTCAACAGTATTCTCCCCCAAGTTACAGCAGTGGGCTGGCTGAGGCTCTGGGTTAGTTGGATGTGTCAACTGACAGGCTTCTTTATGGGGTAGGTGGCTTTAGAGGCCTCTGTGATCCATTGCCAGCAAGCAATGCTCTGCATTACTGGTGGAAGATTTTAGAGTAACTCCCTCTGAGGCATTGCTTCTCCCTGCACCCATACCCATACCACACCATGCACATGCACACATGCATGAGCACATGAGTGTGATCCCTATGGAGATCCATAACTACCGTAAGCCCTTCTCTGCTTCTCTGTCAGATTGCTATATTTTGTAAGAAGCTTTTTCCAGTCAGGTAGTTTCTTTTTGGTTTTAGTGTGGGGGCCAATGCCACTCTGTGTGTATGTAGCTATGGAGATTGTTGGGAAAGAATGTCTCTTGAAAAGACACAGTTACCTTGAAAAGTTTCCCAGGAATCACTCAGGTTCTTTGTGTTTGTTTTCTCTGTTCTTAGAGCTTCTGTAATTCTGTCATCACCTTAGAAAGTTGTTTGTTCCTTTCTGTCCTTTAGGCTGTGTTTTCTCTTATTTCTGTATTTCAGTCCAATTGCATATACTTTGAGAAGCAATCTGAGTCCTTGATTGCAATTCCTCTTGTTGTTTAGTGCCATTGTGGGTATGTGTGCCATTGGTGTTGGGGGTGGTGAGATGTGTACAACACTTTATTTGTAACAGCTCTGTCAGTTTCAGCAATTTGAGCAGAAGTTCAAGTAGATTGTGTCATGAGTTGAAAGATGATAGCCAATCCTCCCTCAGGATCTCTTCCAGGCATTGTGCTAAGTACGTCATGTACATTTTTTCAAATACTTGAACACTATTAGAACATCAGATCCGTGCGGATAGGGATTGTAGGGTTTCTTGTCCACTGTTATATTCCTAATGCCTAGCACAGCACCCACCCAGCACATAATAGCTGCTCAATAGATATTTGTTGAAGGAAAACCCTACCAGATAAGTAATAATTTACTAAAATTTAGCAGATGATGAAACCTAAGTTCAGACATCTTTATTAAACTTCTCTAAGCTGTAAATACTGGAGAGAGGATGCTAATACATATCCATATGTCCTAAGCTTGCTCTTATATCTGGCAATAGTCTTCTAAGGGGTTCTTTAAGTGAAAGTCTAGAAAGGAGATATGAATAATTGTTCTAGATCTGACTTGAGTTCTATTTTTCTCTTTATAATGAAGTTGCATATCAAGATTTTCTCTTGTGTGTTCAGCAAAACAAGAATCTCTTCTCTAGGGCACACAGATTTTAAATGGGAGAGATATGACTGTCGAGAAGTTCATATTCATAAGGCCTGAGAGTTTTAATTTATCACAGATTCAAAGTGACCCCACAGTGTGACATGATCAATACATAAAATAAGTTTACTTTAGGTAAAATATATGGAAATATGATGCCCAGGCCAAGTCCCACTGTATTCTGGGCTCATTAGCTCTCCTGTGGAGAATTCTGTTTATCTCTGGGACATTAACAAACCATGTCACATGTGGCATAGTGTAGGACCAAGTGTATTTTATATCTGACCATGCTTGTGCTTCCAGTTTATCCTTCTCTCTTTGCACCCATGAATGCTGCCTTCATTGAAGACCTCATTATTCTCTCCCTTTGCAACAATCCAAAGACTTTTCCCTGTGTCTACAGTCTTACCACTTCAGATCTATCCTCCACACAGCAGTCAGAGTGATCTTTCAAAAACAAAAATCAGATCTTATTTTCCCTCTTATTAAATTCTGTTAATGATTCCCTGGGAGTATAAAGATTAAAATAACATGAGAAGGGATGACCTGTATGATCTGAGCGCTTTTACAATCTTTGGCTTTGTTTCCCATCACTTCCTTCCTTCACATCAGGGAAGGAGGTGATGCTGAAGTACAATTGAGGTAATGTTATGAACCAAGGCCAGGTAGTATAGATACTCAGTCTGAATACTTTATATCCTCTAAGTCTATGCTTTCCTACACTATATGGATAAATGTTATCTGGTGCTATGGCTATTAGGGTCTAGGTCTCAGAACCCAGTTGGATAAATACAATCAATATGATCATTTACAAATGCTTATTCATCAAGAACAGCACAACAACTATATTCCAGAAAACAAAGATCTTAATTTTCTCATGTTTTTGCTAAGTTACAGACATATTGGAGTTAATCAGCATATGGCTCTGAAATCTAGAGAAGTCAAAGGGTTGTGGATGTACAAGGTTTACCAGCGGTTGAGGGAAAGGAGGTCAGGTAAGGCAAATGGGGCCTGTGTAGACCAGGTGGTTCAAGAGCCTTATAAATGTCAGCACAGGACTGTTCAGTCACTCATTCCAAGACCAAGCCTTTGAGTGTGTACTTTGGTTTGATTCATGTGTTATGTGAGTTTCCTTGTCTCTTCACCAGTGTACTGTTGTCAGGAGGATCTCAGGATTTTTCATATGAATTTCATTCCTCACTAAACAAAGAACAGTTAAATCTTCTCCATCATCTAGTCATTCATTCCCTTGCAATTTACTAGGGGCCTACCACGTGACAGGGGTGCTGAGCTATGTTAGTTGGAGTGTTAATTTCTATTAAAAAAACAGACCTAAAATCTGGATGATTTAACCTTTTAAAAGTTTAACTTTTGTCCTGATCACAATCCTATATGGGTTGGTAGAAGAGATTTTTCCCCATGCAGTCATTCAGGGCACTGGGCTCCTTTCATCTTTTTTTTTTACTTTGAATCTTGAATGTCACCTACTTCTTGGTCCTTGGAAGCCTCTCTCATTCAGAGAGCAGACAGAGAATTAGACAGATTTGAGCCAAACCTGGAAGGTGCTCATTTTACTTCTGCTCATATCCCTTTAGCTAAACTAG
Source organism: Bos grunniens (assembly GCF_055505025.1). Taxonomy (NCBI): domain Eukaryota; kingdom Metazoa; phylum Chordata; class Mammalia; order Artiodactyla; family Bovidae; genus Bos; species Bos grunniens. The sequence continues at coordinate 115,147,342 of NC_141194.1, read as the reverse complement.
TCATATGGCTTCTCCTAAATATAAGGGACGCTGGGAGATGCAGACTTCCTGTGGATCTAAGAAGAAGTGGAGGAGACCAATGTTGGGCATCACCAGTAGTGTTTATGGATGGGGCTTATAGAGCTTTAGCTTTATAGCCATATGCCAAGAAGTTGAGATCTTAAAATATGACAGCAAAGTGAGTATAATGGAAAAACACAGGGTGAGGGCAAGGTAAGCATTATTAGAGAACTACTGAGAAAGTATCTTTCTTGAAATAGAGTGGGAGAAAAGTAAAGCCAAATGTAGAAGTGTTATTATTTTCCTTGGATTTCTAAATAACTAGACAAAGGTGTCTGTCATTCATAATTTCTGATGGCCACTTAGCTGACCTAAAACTAAGAAAGTCAAAATAAACAAGTTATTTCACAAGTCAGTTTCTTGTTGGCAGAGCAACACTCTTTGCCAGATCCTCAGCAATGTGGGCTCCGAGGATACAGAGATGTATGAAACCAGTCCCTGTCCTCACATCATTCCCAGCCCAATGAGGTGAGTATATGGGATGGGGAGTGAGGAGGAAGTGAGGAAGCCATCACCCCTACTTAGGGGCTGTGGACAGTAAAGAGAATGGCATTGGAGCCTTTGCCATGTATGGGGCTATGACAGGTCAAGGTGGGTTCCAAGGACAATTGAAGCAGAAAAGCACTGGGAAAGACATAGGAAGATGATGCTATATAGCATGTATCAGGCATTTCTCAAGATCTGGTGGCTTATTTCAACAAACCTCGGTGGTCCTGAAAAATACCTTAGAAAACAACTGCTTAACCAGTGGTTTAAAATAGCCGCATCGGTATCTATAACTGCTGAGAAAGACCATTATGTATGAAATTGTGCTGGGCATTTTTGATATTTTTGGTTTCCTACTGAGCAAGAATTGTTTTATCATGTAATTATCAGAATGGCAGATACATTGGCAGCCAAATTTATGCTAGTTAATATTTATTCATTTTTAACTGTAGGTAACATTCACAAACTTTCAGGCCCTGTTCTAAGCACTTTACAAATATTCACCTATTTAATTCTCATAACAACCATAGGAGGTAAGTACTATCATGATCTGCATTTTACATATGAGGAAACTGAGGCCCAGAACATGGAGGAAGCTGTTCCAGACCACACAGCCTAAGTAGCCTGCCAAGGCTTTAGGCCCCAAGCAAACCAGAGCTCCTGAGTCTGGGCTATTTTCAACTATTAAGTCATATACAACAACACAGATGAGGTTTATTTTGTGATACTAGCCACCTTGGGGTTCCCAGAAAGATGATTTACTTCAAGGATGAACAGAGATAAGCAAGGTGTCCAGTTCAAAAGTGTGACCTCAGTGGAGGCCCTGAAGATTAGTTCTGTGGAGGGGACTGGACCATGGGGAGCTGTGAGGACAGTGTGGTCACAACCCACTAAGCTGCCAGGAAGGGCTGTGGCAGAGAAAGGAGGCAGAGCTACAAAGCAGACTGTGCACAGCAAAAGCAGCAGGCTCTGGCAGCAGGTGGTGAGGAGAGCAAAAGAGAGGGATGACTTTCCAGCAGAGTCCATCTGTTGTCTTGTCGCTTGTCTGCCAGTCGAATTGAGCCGGGTGACTTCTGAAAGCAAACTGCCCTTCACCTTAGAGCGAGCTGTTGATAAACAGTAACTACTTACAAGCAAAGAAGAGAATTGGTTCTGGAAGGAGAGAGGGCAGAGAATGTCCTGTTAAGAAACTCCCAAGACGCACCCTGGCCACCATCATGTGCCGCACGAGGGCCAAAGCCTCCTTACTCAGGATGAATCCTGCCTTGCTGTGGCTTCTCAATGTGAACATGCTCAGAGGAGCAGAGAGGATGGGGTTGGGGCCCAGCAAGACTCCCCTTAAAGCAACCCCCAGGGATGCCCCAGGTATGGGCCCTGGGTGCCCCGACAGCTTTGCAGATGAGTTGGGTGCTAAAATGAACTGTAACTATTTGAAGATTAGTAGCTTGTATCAATTCAACCCGTTGGGCTCTATTTTCAATGATAGTGGATTCTATTTGTATGTATACTTCTTTCATTTGGTCTTCCTTTGACCAGAATGCCTTCTCTTCCAAAAGAAGCATCTTTGTGGAGGGGGTTTTGGCCTGGTAGCTAGGACAAAGAAGTTGAGTTCCTTCCTCCCTCACCTTTTCAAAGCCAGCTTGTTAGCCTTCAGCAAGTCGTGAAACTTCCTCGGCCTCTCTGCTCTACTGTCTGTTGCCCCAAAGCGTGCTGGGTTTCCACAGTGCAAGACCTGCTCAAGTACAAAGAGTCAAGATGTGAAGTCTCTGAGCCTGCCCAGTGCTTCCTGCAGGTCCTCAACACCGCCCTTAAGTGATTAGTTCAGAAAGGTGTGCAGACTAACAGACAGTAACTTTTTGAGCCTTCAGGTGAGTGACAAGGCATTCCATCTCAGTTCTGCTTGTGCTCCTGTTCATAGGGCTTGACACGGAGCTGCGGAACTGTGCCTTAGCTGTTGGAGCAGTTGCACATCCCTGGGAATACATTCCTTCCCGTTGATTCACACCCAGCACACAGCTTTATTAAATTACTCCTCTGATCCATCCCAGTGACTTGCTATTTTAATTTTTTTCTCAAGGACTATAAGTTGCTTGACAAGAATTGCATTTGCAATTCAGATAGGAAATTACTTTCTCAACTCAGTTATTTTACCCCATCTTTTAAAAAATTTGAGATATAATTGACAAATACATTGTGTAAGTTTAAGGTGCTGAGTTGATGCGTTTATATATTGCAATATGATGACTGCTGTAGAATGACCTTCCACCTCCATCTCATAATTATCATTTCATTTCACCCCATCTTAAACCAACAAAGAACTTGTTTTTACATAGGAATTCATGGGAGTATTAAAGATGGCTACAGCATAAGCACAAGTCATGAAGTGTTGACAGGTACATGGGGTAATTGATTTCGGTCAATTTTAAAGGTCATCACATCTTCCTTCCTGCTTCCTATCCCCGGGTTGAAGCCTGTAAACTAATGGGCAATTTTGCTTTTACCAGGTTTCCTTAATCCCCAGGCCAGATGTGTTAAATCTCTCCCAGGTTTCTCTTAACAAAGTGACAGCGGATTTTAATCTTCCTATACACACTGCAGCAGCTGTGCAAACATTTCATTAACAAAAGAAAAGTGGGAAGCATTAAACCTGTGGGTAACTTGTGCCTAGCATTTGATATCAGTAAACTTTAAGATGCCCCAAAGTAAGGATAAATCTGTATGCCTTAAATTCTACTTTATTTCAAAAGCTTGACTACTCATAACAAAGAAATTAAACTCCATCTAGAGAATTTAAAAATGTAAGAAGAACCTCTGAATTAGTATTCAGTGACACAATTCTCTAAAAGCATATGTGGCAGAAATAATAAAACAAGGCAACTTCCAAATATTCACCTTCTGAATGGGGAAGCTGTAAAATCTGAGGCAGGCAAGTCTTTTTAAATGAAAAATTGTTTAATATAATATTTACGTGCCATCCTTCATAAGTTTTTGGAATTATGTTGACATTTCTTCTCAAGATACAAAATTGTTCAAAGATAACTGGAAAGTCAACACTGGGACTTTGATTTTTCTTGGTTTTATTACCATTAAAGTGATTTATTATGCTTATTTCATAGTTCTCCTCCATGAGAATTTTTAACATATTGCTGATGTTTTATTAGTCAGAGAATTTTCTATATCAAAGACTCTATCTGTGGATTCTGTATTTACTGGTATAAAAAGTAAGGACAAATCTCTACTGCCTTCCTAGCTCATTTTTTGTCTGAACATAATTCATACTGTGTACAAACATAAATATGTATCATCTACCTTTTATCTGAAAGCATTCAGGCTACTATGCTTTTAGATGTACACCCCTTCCTCCATGCAGTCCTCCCTAATGCAATAGTAGAAAATCATTTCCTGCAAACCTTCAACAAGGCTTTATTATATGTCTCTCATAGTATTTATCATATGTTGTTGTTGTCTAGTTGCTAAGTCATGTTGTGACCCCATGAACTGTAGCCCCATGTGACCCCTCTTTTGTGACCCCATGAACTGTAGCCCACCAGGCTCCTCTTTCTATGGGATTACCTAGGAAAGAAAAATGGAGTGGGCTGCCATTTCTTTCTCCAGGCGATCTTCTCAACGGGATTGAACCTGCATGTCCTGGATTGGCAGGCAAATTCTTTACCACTGAGCCACCAGGGAAGCCTGTTCATCAAATAGTTCACTGTATTATAGTTCTTTGAGTATGTGTTAATCTTCCTACTCTACAGTGAGCTCCTTGAGGTCAGGTACTAAGGCTTAACTAAAGTTTTTCTACCCATAATGAGGACTTGGCCACAGACGTCTGCTGAATGAAGCTCTTGGGTGGGACATAATGCTTATGGGGGGATCTTATTTCCCTCCTGTTCAGCTATTTATTTCAGTGATCAGACACTTTTATCTTTTATCCCCAGTTATGTGCTGAGTCTGGAGAGGGTTACAGGGCTGAGGTGAAAAAGAGGCAATAGACGTTTCAGGGAGGAAATTTGCCAATCAACAATAAACATTATCTGGCATCTTTAATAAAAACAATCTTATAGTTATTTTGAGTGAAATGAATTTATATGGCATCTAAAATTTCCATCATAAGAAGAGCCCTTTAACTCTAAACAAAGAGGCTTAATCTCAGAAATTCTTCATTCCTCTTCCTATAGGTCATATTGATTTTTATTAGAGGTGGTTGACTAAGCCTGTGTCTGGAGAATTTGTCACCCAGGGAAACTGTATAGCTCTCATGATTACAAAGCTTTTCAAACCTTTGTCTTTAGGAATAACCTGGGGTCCTTGCATTCTCCAGGGACTTTGGACCAGAGATTTTGGTTTTGGAGGTCTGGAACTGGGCCCAGGAAAGTGATTTTGACAACTCCTTTCTCATCCTCAATATGCACACGCTCAACGCCAGTAAAACAAGAGGTTCTGATGTAAGTAGTCCACAGATAACACAGAGAAGCCTTGTCCTAGGCCTTCCTAGCCTACTGCCCACCTACTAGTTCATTTTCAAAGTCAATATAAGTACTGAGCACTAATACAATATAAGTACAGAGTACTAATATAAATTATCAATACTAATAGTACTATTACAAAGTGCTATTAGTACTATAGAGTACTTAATACTGAGTGCTAATATAAAGTACCGAGTGCTAATATAAGTCAATATTAGTTCTTGGGGTGGAGTGGGGAGGGGACATCTCAGAAGAGGCAACATTTGAGCTAGGCCCTGAAGAGTAAGGACAGAAATTCAGGAAGACTTTCCAGAAAGAAGGAACAGAGAACTAGTAGGTTTGGGGATCCAAAGGAGCACTTGTAGCCAAGGAAGAGCAAGCAGGCTGGTATGGTCCCAGTCAAGGTCGTAGGGAGGGCAGTAAGAGTCCCAGCTCTACTAGTGGCTGGCTGAAGGACCTTGGAAAAATACCTTAATTCCCTCCCCTGGAAGATGATGTAAGAATGTAAAGAATATTACATCTCCCCTGTAAGAATGAAAGAAGATATATATGAAGCACATCGCATTCTCCTGGCTCAAAGTAGGCCTTTAAGAAATGGTAGTTGTTATTATTAATACTAACCATACAGTTGGAATTTTCTATCAGGAAATGAATACATGCACATAAGGTGAAAAAAAAAAAGAGATGGACTAAAAATTTTTTAAAAACACATCAATTTATTCATGAATTAGCAAGAGAATTGAGGCACAATTGAACTAATCTTTAATCTTCCTATTCATTGAACTGCATCTATGGATGACTTAAAATGTGTACAATTCTCTCAATTCTCTTTTCCCTTCTCAATGTGTTGACACGGCCAAGTGACAATGTTGTTCTATTTCATCAAATAAGACATCCTAATCCTAAAATTCTGGCCCACTCATAACCCATACTCCCCCTACACAAACAAGATCCATTTCTCCAATAATGGAAATTCTCCATCGTCTGGGGGATACAGTCCCATGTCTGGTTGCTGCCCCCTAACTCACAAACAATTTGAAGTAGCATCTGATAATTCAAGAGAGTGTACACAGCTGTAACTCAAATATATTCTTTCCCACTCAAACATAAAACTGTTAGCTAAAGCAGAAGTCTTAAATATTCGATGTTTATTCTAGCAAATGAGTTCATTTTTTTTTTTTTGTAAGTACTTCAAACAGTACCCAGCTCTTGGTAAGTGCTGCTGCTGCTGCTAAGTCACTTCAGTTGTGTCTGACTCTGCACGACACCATAGACGGCAGCCCACCAGGCTCCTCCGTCCCTGGGATTCTCCAGACAAGAATACTGGAGTGGGTTGCCATTTCCTTCTCCAATTGGTAAGTGCTATCTACATATTTAAATACATAAAATATTTTAAACCTTATCAGGAGAGGGATCACGCTAAATGCTCACTCTCTCCTCCCTTTCTTAAGATTGACCCCAAGAACAATCTGGTTTTTATGGATTTCTTCTCCTCAATTGATTATTCCAATGTAGAGCTCTTAGAAAAGACTTTCCCAGACCAGTGGTGGGAGCTGTGTGCAGTTGGGTGAATTATTGGAGCAGAGAAGGGAAAAAGAAAAGAGTAAGCTGATACATAAAGAATTCAAATTTGATAGCTAGTTTGTATAAAAGTGCTTTAGAGTCAGAGTTCTAGGATTCTTAGAAATATGTTTTACTTGGAGGCTGCATAGTGCAAATCTAAGTGTATTACCTTTCTGAGCCGTTAGCAAAGTGTGTGAAGAGGTGCAATTATACTGTACTAGACAGCACTCTTCATCCCTGTTTTGATTATTGCAGTGTCTCAGATGCATATTTTAAGCATCACAACTTATGTACTCATTACATAAGTAAAAGCCCGGCATGTTGGCAGTTCAAACATCTTCTTCACTGAATCAGGAAGACAATGTTAAACTTTATTCATAAAGTCTGTAGTTTCAGTAAATTCAAGAGACCCTCTGGGCCTGTCCTAATTCCCCTTGGGGCTTTCCCATTGAAAGGTTATTTTCCTCATTCTTCAGAAACTTCTCCAAGAAACACATACTTCACTTACTTTTGTGACTCCATACATTTGTGTTTCACTTGTACCTGTGTTTTATGTTTCAATAGGTAATAAATAGCCACCTGTCCTGAGCACTTGTCTCATCACTGACTAGGCAGTGTTGAGTAGGCAGAACTCAGCACTCATGAAATCCCTGATCCCTGCACTTGACACACTCATAGTCTAGTGAAGGAGACAAGACACTGAAGAGTAACAAGACCACTCATTCCAGATACAGTGCAGACACCATGGGGAGGACCTAGACCAGCCTCCAGTTAAAGCTATTCAGCTTAGAGAATGAGAAAAGCCCTTGGCAGAGCACTGACCCACCCACCTCTCCTCGTACTTGGAATGTTGTAGCACCCTTCCTACCATTCTTCATGGCTCCTCTGACCCCAATTCATTTTTGGCAGAACTGTAGGTGAATTTGTCAAGAAGATATTGGCAAGGAAAAGAAATGGATAAAAATCAAACCAGACAAAGCAGCATATGTGTCAAAACTGTATTATCTTCTGTGACCGTGCCACTGTATACACACACATACACACATGACTTACTTTTTTCATACCTTGAGGCAATTTTGAAATGTGTTTATGTGCTTTAATGCATTTCCGGCCATTTCTATTTCTTAGAAAATATTTTTGATAATTTCTATAAATACTGGGAAAGTTTTGCAGTTATTAAGCAAGTTTTTCTGTTAATAATTTTCGTTCCTTTTTTTGAATTAAAAGAGTTTAAGTCCTAGATGTCCATCAGCAGATGAATGGATAAGAAAGCTGTGGTACATATACACAATGGAGTATTACTCAGCCATTAAAAAGAATACATTTGAATCAGTTCTAATGAGGTGGATGAAACTGGAGCCTATTATACAGAGTGAAGTAAGCCAGAAGGAAAAACATAAATACAGTATACTAACACATATATATGGAATTTAGAAAGATGGTAACAATAACCCGGTGTACGAGACAGCAAAAGAGACACTGATGTATAGAACAGTCTTATGGACTCTGTGGGAGAGGGAGAGGGTGGGAAGATTTGGGAGAATGGCAATGAAACATGTAAAATATCATGTAGGAAACGAGTTGCCAGTCCAGGTTCGATGCATGATGCTGGATGCTTGGGGCTGGTGCACTGGGACGGCCCAGAGGGATGGTATGGGGAGGGAGGAGGGAGGAGGGTTCGGGATGGGGAACACATGTATACCTGTGGCGGATTCATTTTGATATTTGGCAAAACTAATACAATTATGTAAAGTTTAAAAATAAAATAAAATTAGAGAAAAAAATAAAATAAAATAAAATTTAAAAAAAAAAAAAAAAGAGTTTAAGTCATTTTTGAAATTATACCAGTTCTGCGTATTTTTCAATGTTGTTTGATTTTAAACATTTTTGCCTCCAGCTCTAAATGAATTTTCAGAAAGTAAAGAGGTCAAAAGCAATATTATCATCCACTAGCTCACTTATTTGGAGAAGGCAATGGCAACCCACTCCAGTACTCTTGCCTGGAAAATCCCATGGATGGAGGAGCCTGGTGGGCTGCAGTCCATGGGGTCACTAGGAGTCAGGTACGACTGAGGGACTTCACTTTCACTTTTCACTTTCATGCATTGGAAAAGGAAATGGCAATCCACTCCAGTATTCTTGCCTGGAGAATCCCAGGGATGGGGGAGCCTGGTGGGCTGCCATCTATGGGGTCGCACAGAGTCGGACACAACTGAAGCGACTTAGCAGCAGCAGCAGCAGCAGTGTGTATATGTCTATCCCAATCTCCCAATTTATCCCTCTCCTGCCTTACCCCCTGGAAACCATCCATTTATTTTTTACATCTATGAATCTGCTTCTGTTTTGTAATTCACTTGTACCCTTATATTAGATTTCACATATAAGCTATATCATATGATAGCATTACATTTTAAAATGTTGATTTAGCATTCATATCAAAATGTGAAATGAAGAGATGAGAAATCAATTCAGTAGCTCACTTCTTGTTAACCTTTCCAATACCAGTAGGCATTTTGTGTTTCTCAACTGTGCTTAGATATTTTACTCCCTTAAATTGGCTGGTCACAGTGAATGAAAGATAACATAGACAAGGTGTGCTAAATATTGACTCAGCTACTACCTGGAAATGCTCATTTTGCTGGCAATTCACTGTGTCAGCTTACCTACCATTTCAACCAACTGTTTTGAAACAAAATCTATTTTCTATCTACCGTCCCCAGAGTTCACCACTTAAACCCTCCTGTCACCAAGACTATTTCTTTCTCAAAAAAAATCCTCTACCTTATTATCAAGATACATTGCACATTTCTTAGCTTAGCAGAAAGCATTAACAGCATAAGAATACTCAATTGCTTTTGTTGCTCATAAGGATAATAATATTTTGTAGTGTGCTTAATATGTGCTAGACATTGTACTTTTTTCATAGAGGGCTTTTCATGGATTATTTCAGATAGTCCCACAAGATGTGTCAGGTGCTATTGTTATCTTCCTTTTCCAGATCAGAAAATGGGAACTCAGAGAGGTTAATAACCAACCCAAGGATACCTTGAATTTGAACTCACCTCTGCTGAACTCTCATGTTCTTTTCTTTTCTATATTGTTTTCTTTTCCACTATAACATTGCTTTCTTTTCTACTATATATCATTTGTCATGTTTCTACAGTTCTAAAGCCTAGCTCTGCAAGTTAATTTTAAACTATTTACATTTTTATCTTGCTAAAATACATAAAATTTACCCTTTTATCCATTTCTGAGTGTACAGTTCAGTGGCATTAAGTAATTTATAATGTTGCGCAACCGTCACCATTATCTATCACTAAAACTTTTTTTCTTATCCCCCAAAGAAATGTTCTACCCATTGAACAATAGCCTCCATCCCCCCTTACCCACAATCCCTGGTAACCTCTATTTTACTTTCTCTCTCTGTAAATTTGCCTATTCTAGGTTCCTCATATAGGTAGAATCATATAATATTTGTCCTTGTATGTCTGGCTTATTTCATGTAGCATAACATTTTCAAGGTTCATGCATGTTGTAACATGTACCAAAATTTCCTTCCTTTTAAAGCTGAATAATATTGCATTATGTGTATATATTATATTTCGCTTATTCTTTCATCTGTTGATGGGCATTCGTGTTGTTTTTACCTTTTGGATATTATGAATATTGATGTACAAGTACCTGTTATGTAGTAATTCCATTTTAATTTTTTTGAGGAACCATTATACTATTTTCTTTATTTTTTTCTATTGAAGTATTAAGTAGCTTATCATATTAATTTCAAATGTACCTCATATTTATTCAATATTTTTATATATTAGGAAATTATCATCATGCTAAGTCTAGTCACTATCTGTCATAGTATAATGTTTTTACAATATTTTTGACATATTCCCTACACTGTATATTACATCCTTGGGACTTATTTATTTTATAGCGAGAAGTTTGTACCTCTTAATCCCCTTTACCTATTTCACCAATCCCTGCCCTGCACTGCCCCCCAGCAACCATCACTTTGTTCTTTGCATCTACAACTCTCTGTTTTGTTATATTTGTTCACTTCTTTTGTTTTTGAGATTTCACATGTAAATGAAATTGTTTGGTATTTGTATTTGTCTAACTTATTTCACTTGGCATAATATTCTCTCTAGTTCTACCCATGTTGTCAGAAGTGGCAGGATTTCATTCCTTTTTATGACTGAGTAGTAGTCCGTGCATATATATACCACAGCTTCTTAATCCATTTATCTATCAATGGACATTCGGATTTCTTCCATATCTTGGCTATTGTAACTAATGCTGCAATGAACAATTGAGGTGGAATTATCTTTTTGAATTAGTGCTTTCATTTTCTTCAGATAAATACCCAGTGATGGAATTGCTAGATTATATGGTGGTTCTATTTTAATTTTTTGAGGAATCTCTATACTGTTCTCCATAGTGGCTATACCAACTCACATTCCCACCAACAGTGTGTGAGGATTCTCTTTACTCCACATTGACTTTTTGATAGGAAGCATTCTGACAGGTGTGAGTTGGTATCTCATTGTGGTTTTAATTTGCATTTCCCTGATGATGAGTGATGTTGAGCATCCTTTCATGTGCCTGGTCTACCATGGTCTTTTCTACTGCAGCTGCACCATTTTACATTCCCACCAGCAATTCACAAGTGTTCTAATTTCTCCATCTCCTCTTCTACATTTGTAATTTTTTATAATAACCATCTTAATGGATGTGCAGTGGCATCTCATTTTAGTTCTGATTTGTATTTCTGTAATTACTAGTGGTATTGAGCCTCTTTTCACATGCTTACTGACCATTTGTATTTCTTTGGAGAAGCATGTCTTCATGTCATTTGCCTATCATTAATATGGTTTCTATGTTTTTTGTTGTTGGGTTTTTCATTTTTTTAATACCCTGAACTATGTAAAGAGTACAGTGAGAGATAATTAAGACAGTTTTGACCCTTCAGGTGTAGTAGCAGTAAAGCAACTAAGACAAATAGATGAAGGATAAATAGATTAATATGAGAAGTGCCCAAAGAGGCATTGGCAGAGGAGAGGGGACAGGACATTTCTTTTCAGTGTTTTTAGAAATAATCAGCTAAGTCAGCATGAAATCAGTGGACTGGAGATGAACTTTAAAGGCTGAATGGGATTTCAATAGGCACAGATGAGGACAATTCAGCTACGAGATTCAGCATAATCAAAGTCTGGATGTAGGAGAGCTCCAGTCAGGTTTGTACACTAGCAACTAGTTCAGTTTGTTCATAGAGATTGACTAAGGCTTTACTGCAGAGGGCTTTAAATGTCAAAATATTGGGTTGGCAAAAAAGTTTATTTGGATTTTTCTGTATGATGGCATGGAAAAACCTGAACTAACATTTTGGCCAAGCCAATCACTGCAGATGGTGACTGCATCCATGAAATTAAAAGACACTTACTCCTTGGAAGGAAAGTTATGACCAACCTAGATAGCATATTCAAAAGCAGAGACATTACTTTGCCAACAAAGGTCCGTCTAGTCAAGGCTATGGTTTTTCCAGTGGTCATGTGTGGGTGTGAGAGTTGAACTGTAAAGAAAGCTGAGCACCGAAGAATTGATGCTTTTGAACTGTGGTGTTGGAGAAGACTCTTGAGAGTCCCTTGGACTGCAAGGAGATCCAACAAGTCCATCCTAAAAGAGATCAGTCCTGGATGTTCATTGGAAGGACTGATGTTGAAGCTGAAACTCTAATACTTTGGCCACCTAATGTGAAGAGTTGACTCACTGGAAAAAACCCTGATGCTGGGAGGGATTAGGGGCAGGAGGAGAAGGAGACGACAGAGGATGAGATGGATGGATGGCATCACTGACTCGATGGACATGAGTCTGAGTAGACTCCGGGAGTTGGTGATGGACAGGGAGGCCTGGCGTGTTATAATTCATGGGGTTGCAAAGAGTCAGACATGACTGAGTGACTGAACTGAACTGAACTGAACTACTTTCATAAGCAGTAGGAAGCTGGTGGACATTTTTGTAGAAGGAAACAGATCTGAAGAGAGCTGGGTCTTGATTAGTATGCCCTCCATTCTCATGCTTTTGTTGGGCTGGGTGTCACATAGCCTCTAGGATGTACTTTGCACATATTCTTCATCCAAGAGATGATTGATTGCTAGCACAGAACCCTTAGTACCAGTCCATTTTCTGATGTGTCATTTATCTGAATATGTAGAAAATCAATGGAATTTTTAACAGTGTTATTCTCCATATAATTATTTTGTCAAAGCTACCAATGCTTTTCCAGAATAATGAATGGGTTACCTGAGTGTGTCTTTTATTCCAATGGATTTTGTAGGAACTGCAGCTGTTTAATCAGCGTGTCTTTGCTGGGACAATTAAGAAGAAAATGGAGCTATTACAAACAGAACACACGACTCCAAACCAGCCCTCAATCATTTTCTGGCTGCTGATATGAAACCCTAGTTGATTCCAGCCTACATATTCTGTGATTCAGCCCTGAGATGGTAAATGTCAATAGTGGTATTTTTTTTTTTTTTTCAAAATAGACACAATCCACATTGAAGTCAACATAGAGAAGAAAAAGATTTTCTTACAGTTACCAGATGGAATGGCATATTCTTCTTCCCCCATGGAAGAATAGTGTTTGTGGTTTCTGAGATCAGCAGAAGCTGAGGCACTGGTGAGCTAGTTCAGTGTTTACAATGAATTCAGCTTCACATTATTCAAGAATAAACCACAAGGTGATTTACACGTATCTTTAACAATTCAGAAAAACTCAGACTTGCTCTAATGGGCCAATATTTCTACTACATAAAGATGTTATTGTCAAAAAGCAAAAAAAAAAAAAAAAAAATCAGTAGTTGCAAAGAATTGATGCAAATTGTTAAGGCTGAAGATCACTACATTTAGGGGCCAGGCACTGTGCTAGAACCTTATTACATTTACTTTTCCCAACATCCGTGTGGGTCGATGTTTTTCTCCTCAAATTATAGATGAGGCAACAGTTAGGTAGTAATCAGACTTGGCTAATGGATAACTATAGAATCTATGGCTTAACACAACAAAAGTTAATTTATTATTCCTATCATAAATCTAATTGGGTCAACAAGGAACTCTGCTTTAGAGACTTGGGGTCTTTCCATCAAGAACTCACACCCTCTTAGAGAGCCTTGGACTTTTCCACTGGATTTTTAATTTTTCACAACCATTTGGCTGGTGGTGGAAGGGAAAACCATGGAGAATGACTTGAGAGGTGCTAGAAACTCATCTACTTCCATATACACTCCATTGGCCAAAGCATAGCCACATGGACCCACCTAATTGCAAATGAGCCAGGCAAAGTGGTCTATTGATGTATCAAGGGAGACAGGGAGAAAGTAGATGCTAGTGAGTACTAGAATGCTTTGCTACATCACATCCTTGTGATTACCAAATTTACTTTTACTCTTCTTTATACACATACAAATACAACTCATTAACTATCTACTCCTCCCATAGGTAGACAGCAGCCAAAGTCCCAAGCTGTTTATTTCATCCATACCTGGTGAGGGGAGACCTATTCCTTTCCATCAGGTTCAGATATGGCTCCACTTGGCTCTGTGCTTTATGAAGTGAAAAGTCAGGTTGCTGATTCCCTCACACCAACACCACTCAGGATACAGTGGCACCATCTAGCAGTACAATCTCTTCTTATTTATAAACAATTAAATGTATATTTGAAGAAGGCACATGATTTCCTTGGAGGTAGAGCTAGATTAATAATCCAGGTCTCCTGATTCTCAGTATAATGTTGAAAGTTATCTTGTGTGTGTGCCAAGTCACTTCAGTTGTGTCCTATTCTTTGTGACCCTATGGCTCTAGCCCACCAGGTTCCACTGTCTATGGAATTCTGCAGGAAAGAATACTGGAGCAGGTTGCCAAGCCCTCCTCCAGGGAATCTTTCTGACCCAGAGATCCAACTTGCATGTCTTACATCTCCTGCGTTGGCACCCACCTGGGAAGCCCCCAAAATTATCTTACCTTTGTGAAATTGGGAAAATGTATGCCATTAATTGCTACAATGTATGACACTGTTATGAGTTGTTAAATTGTTAAAATGTATGCCATTTATATGAATCACTGGGACTCATATATGGGAGGAGAGGCGATATAATTTAATCCCCCATCTCATACACAGTCTCTTGCTACTTATCTAATGGATCTTTGTCTGCTAAGAGTCCACTCTTAGAGTATCACAGGACCTCCTTGTAAAAGGTCGACAGGTATTTGAGGCCCATTAAAGTTAGAGTGTTGGCTATAAAAGGCTTGTCTGATTCTGTCAGCACCTCACTGTGTTTGTGGCAATGGGCCCATCATAAGGAATGATGGTGAAAACAGTAGCAATAACTAGGAGAATTTACAGAGATTCACTGTGTAGAAGCACTTACTGTGGATTATCTTAATGAATCTTCACAGATCCCTATGAAAGTGGTGTTACTCTTCTTCCCATTTTATAGGTATAGAAATTGAGGCTCAGTGGAAAGCCTCTTGCCTAAGTTACTCATCTAGGAACTAGCAGAGCCAGATTTCAATACAGGCCTATCTTTCACTGAAGCCTGTGCTCCTAAGTACCAATGACAGTTACTGGTTTTATAGGAGCTTGGTTACTGTGGTGAGAAGTGAATGTTGCCTGCCATTCCAGTAAACAAGGGATGCTGCTTGCTATCAAGCCATCAGCCAATGTAGCCACCTGCAGACAGTGCAGTGCACCCTGAGAGAAATTCAAGATGGAGAAAAATAGGAAATGTTCTGTGCTCTGAGTACTGGCCCTAGAGAGTTAAAATGAATACTTAAGGAATAATTTCAATGAGTCCAGACTCTTGCATTTTCCTATGCATAGAAACTCACTAAAATCATTAACTTGAGATGTCTGGGTTTTGTGATTAGCAGTAATCTTTTGATGTTTGACTATGTGTTTGTAAAAATTTTTTCAGCTAAAATTCCTATGTATCCTGACCCCTCTGTTACCACTTTGGAGCTGTTCCTCAGAACTATCTGCGAGGCTGGCTCTAGTCCTCAGTAAGGTCCTCCTATAAAATTTAGCTCACAACTTTTAGGTTGTATGTTTATCTTCAGTTGACACTGTCTTAAGGAAAAAAAGAGAGCAGTACTGGCTAGAAGTGAGGCATGGCCCATGCCTGACATTGTCCAGGACAAGGTGGGAGGAACGAGGGGCAGAGCACTGCTACTGACCACCAACTCTCTAAAAGTTCAGAACTGGATGTGTTTCTTCTGTTGTCATAATTTCTAATGATTGATGCAAGGTCAGGTCTTTTGAAATTTTCAGTGCATGGCAGTAGAGTTGAAATTAGAATTTGCCCCACATACTTTGGAGAGGAATTCCATTCCTCTTTGAGGAGTAGCATGCTGTGCTGTGCTCAGTCTTGTCTGACTCTTTGCAACTCCATGGACTGTAGCCTGCCAGGCTCCTCTATCCATGGGATTTTCCAGGCAAGAATACTGGAGTGGGTTGCCATTTCCTTCTCCAGGGCATCTTCCCGACTCAGAGATGAAATCCACATCTCTTATGTCTCCTGCATTGGCAGGGTGATTCTTTACCATTGTGCCACCTGGGAAGTCCAGGGGTAGAGTACTTGGTCCATTTTCATATTCTATGCTGTTCTGGGGTAGAGTGGAAGTGAGATGACTCAAAAACAGCATCTTTCTGGCCAAGAAGTTTCAACTGTGTTTCCAAAAATTGGACTATAGAGGTAATGTCAATTCATGCACATGTATTTCTTTCAAATCATTGGCTATAGGTAAATCTAATTCTTTGGTTGTACCAAGGCTACATATCCCCATGGAAGGAGTAGAAGGTTGAAGGTCAAACTCTAGATGCACAAAGGCAGACCACTGCAATCAAGAAAACCCAAGCAGCCAAGCAGACAAAATAAATAGCTTCCAAACTATTTTTCATTTTACAAATCCTTGTTATTCAGCATTTATGTGACATGATTTTGGAAACATGAGTAAATAGAGACCAAAGAGTTGATGAAATTATGAGACAAATCAAAGTATGTAATTAGTCATGAGTGGATTCTTACATGTTATTTGTACAAACACACAAACATACATACATACATACACATATGCATAGTAGTCTGTTTCCCTCAATTGCAATCATGCTGTATGGTAAGTTTCATGACTCGACAGTTCACTTAACAATATTACATGATCGCCTTTCTGTGTGTTTATATAAATAGATCTGCTTTAGTCTTTAATGGCTGAATACTATGACCTGCTATGCAGGTTTTATAATTTAACAATCCCTTGTTGGTGAACACTGTTTTCTGTTTTGCATTTTTACAAAACAACTGTTTTTGCTGACTCTGTCACCAGCCTTCTAGAAAATTTATTTTTAGTACATTCCATGCATTTCCTCAGTCTATTCTGATTCTCTAGTTCAGCCCCTCTTAAGTAAATAAATAAAGATTCTCCTCCTTCTTTGCCTCTATCTCCTGCTTTTTCCCTGGAGGTGATGGGCATGGTGGTGGTGGGGTGTGTTCACCTTTTATCCTGGCATTGGAGAAAGACCATGTATCATCTGGTCACTGTTATTTTTGATATTACACATTCATCCATGCTCTAGACTGTGTAGTTAATTCACATTATTCTTGGAGATATAAAGTCACTGTAAGCACTGAATTAGTGAGTACTGAACCCTAGCTCCTTGGGGAAATATGCATACACACAGCTGCTGCTGCTACTGCTGCTAAGTCACTTCAGTCGTGTCCGACTCTGTGCGACCCCATAGACGGCAGCCCACCAGGCTCCCCCATCCCTGGGATTCTCCAGGCAAGAACACTGGAGTGGGTTGCCATTTCCTTCTCCGTATACACACAGAGAGAATGGTAAATAGACAGTTATGCATGTTTACATATACCTCACATAGATTAGTTGGCTCAGTGGTAAAGAATCCACCTGCAATTCAGGAGACACAGGAGATTTGTGGGCTGGTTTTGATCTCTTTGAATTCTTGAGTTGAATGATTTGTGGCCCAGTCAAGAGAGAGATGGAATTATAGCAGCGGTCCCCAACCTTTTTGGCACCAGTGACTGTTTCATGGAAGACAATTTTTCCACTGACTAGGGTGGGGAAGGGGGAACGATTTTGGGATGACCCACGTACATAACATTTATTGTGTACTTTATTTTTATTGGACTTCCCTCACAGCTCAGTTGGTAAAGAATCCACCAGCAATGCAGGAGACCCTGGTTCTATTCCTGGGTCGGGAAGATCCCTGGAGAAAGGATAGGCTACCCACTCCAGTATTCTGGCCTGGAGAATTCCATGGATTGTATAGTCCACGGGGTCACAAAGAGTCAAACACGACTGAGCGATTTTCACTTATTTTTATTATTATTATTACTTCAGTTCCACCTCAGATCATCAGGCAATGGATCCCAGGGGTTGAAGATCCCTGAATTATAGGGCCAAGTAAGAGTAATTTTGCCACCATAGAGGCTTGGTTACATGGTTGCTTTTTTCTGCAGATTTGAACAAGATTGTGGTTTTCTATCTATCTGGTTCAGTCACAAAATTGAGAATTAAATGACTGAATAAATAAGATGAACTCTTTATGTTCCTAACTCTTATACACATAGACCTATTTCACTTTCATACTTGAGTCTAATAGAGTTATTTCTATATCTGAAATTAGAATTATCTTGATTTGAATTTTCCCATCAAGGATACAAAGTAGCATTGATTATAGACTCTGAAATTTATCAACAGCATGGCCTCTGGTTTTTATGTATTTAGGCCACTTAAAAATACCCCACAGCTTAGTAGGTTCTTGTTCCTTCCATCACCTTTCTGATGACTATCCTTGTACTCCCTCCTAACCACCCCCAACGGTTACTCTTCTAAATTGGTGCAACTAGATCATAGTTCAGGGCAAAGCTATGAGCCAAAGCTCTCAAGGGACTTTTGTGTCCAGTTAAATAAGAAATAGGGCCACTTTTATGACTGCTCTCTGCATTTTCCAGATTAGCTTTCAAAACAGTCTATGCTGATAAACTAGGTATTTAGAAGCATCCAGCCTTGATGAAATGCCATGAGGGTTTTGGTGCAGTCTCTTCAAAATGCTATTTTATCTCCATTAATAGTGGTGCTTAGATGTTTTGTTATACTTATGATGCTTGCTTACAAAGATGACTTGATGTGGCTTATAATTTAAAAAAAAATGTTTATGATGACTGTTAAAAAAAAAAAACAAAAACAACAACAACCCGTGGAGACTGAGGAGGAAGCAGTTACATGGAGGAGTGCCATAAGTATCAATAACAATAACTGAATATTCAGGTTGACTGTGAGCTTCCTGGCCACCAGGATATAAAAGAAAACACAGTGTGTTAGAGGATTCAGTGTTCTCTGCTACAGAACAAATGGCTACGTTATTTATGGGAGGCGAACTATACATGCTGTTTAGAAAATTCTTCCCCAGGGTTGCTGATTGGGAGAGGCTGGTTGAGGCAGATATTGGATTCTAAAAATAATTTATCATATGGATCCATATGCATGAGACATTGGACAACAAAATTGAAAGCTTCTTCAGAAGCTATTTATCATAAAATGCAGAGAAGCATCATTCATTTTCATTTTCTGATTTGAGCATTAATAAAAATCAAGGACATAATGTTAAGGTTGTCATCAGGAAAGGCACTCAGTGGGAAACTAAGGAGTTAGACCCCAGATTTTTTATATTGCTGTGTTATGTTTGTCTTTGTTTATTTTGATTTTAGGTGTTATTTTTTTCTGTATTTAAAAGTGACTTATTTTGAAATTCAAGGGTAGGTTAGATAAAAGTGATATTGGGTTGGCCAAAAAGTTCATTCGGGTTTGTCAAGCCCACCTTACAGAAAAACCCAAATGAACTTTTTGGTCAACCCAGTTTTTGCACCAACTTGTGAATTTGGCTTGACTTAAGCTGTTGTTTTTTGGGACCTGTAAAAGTGGAAGCATAATTTTCTTTGACGCATCTAACAATACAGTCCTGCTTCTTAATAGCATTACCCATTGGACTGTAATTCAACAATATTGCTTCTGACGACTGAGAGGCCATAGTGAGGCTTTTTTCATCTGATAGACTTTCAGCGTGAGAGCAAAATGAACCAACAAGTTCTTCAGACACAAGAAATTGTCTGCTACCTAATAGCTTGAGAGAATTGTGTCATCAAACTGACAGCAGACAAGCATGCTTTCAAAAGGCAATACTGCAGAATAATAAGAGTTTATCTTTTCCTGTGTGTAAGGAAAATAAATGTACAAAAAGGCTAAAATGTCCAATGACTTCAGATAAAAGCTCTGTGAGGTCTGGAATAGAAGTCTGTTGGAAGCTCTGTCCCTATTCTACTCCTCATTCGCCCAAACTTCTTGTTCTTTGAGTTCCTGTTTGCCCTTACAAAAAATGATAGCATTGGATGTGTGCATTCTCATTCTCTTCAGTCATGTCTGACTCTTTGTAACCCTATGGACTATAGCCCATCACACTCCTCTGTCCATGTGTTTCTCCAGCCAAGAATCCTAGAGTGGGCTGTCATGCCCTCCTCCAGGCAATCTTCCCAACCCAGGGATCAAACCCACTTCTCCTGAATTGCAGGTGCACTCTTTACCCACTGACCCACCTGGAAAGCCCCAGCATTGCATGAGATGATATGTAAATGTCTTTTACCTTAAAAATTAAAGTTTTTAGATGAAGTCCAGAAAAGATTGCATCAAGCTATCTCAAAAGACTCATTATCAAAATGAAATATAAAAATGGATAAATGTCTGGTCCTGCCACTGGGTCCAGAGAGTAAACTACACAACTATAGAATGTGGGAGACATACTTTCATCTTGACTAGTGGAGTTGGTAGGCAGACATTTTAGAACTGTAAAAATCATAACGAGTCATTATATTGTGTAGCCACTGAAAGAGTTCTTTAAATCTTTCTCAAGATAGATGTACCACTTTAGAAGTGTTACCTGGAGTGAGAAAGATGGTATTCCCAGCTCCCTTGCACTGGGATGGCCATGTTGGTTTGAGAATAGGCATCCTGGATGGAGGATGGATATATGTTATGTATCTTCGGTAGAGCGAATGGAGGAGTAGAGGATGGTTGGCTGGAGAAGAGAAGACTCAAATAGGACACTAGTTCTGCCTTTAAAAATGTGCAATGTGTGGACACTTCCCTGGTGTCCAGTGGTTGAGACTTTGCCTTTCAGTGCAGGGAGTGTGGGTTTGATCCTTGGTTGGGGAGGTAAGATCCCACATGCCTTGTGGCCAAGAAAACCAAAACATCAAACAGAAGCAATATTGTAGCAAATTCCATAAACACTTTAGAAATGCTCCACATCAATAAAAATCTTTAAAAAACGTAAAGTGTGATTTGTCCTTCAGGATCCTTTTCCCACCCTCTGCACTCTCTAGCTCTCTGGCTTCTGACTGCATTTAGCCAATGAGAGGTACCAGCAAGTTATGGTTAGGGGAGGTGGGAAAGAAAGTCAGGGTATTTATTTCTTCATGTCTTCCTTGCTGAACTTGGGCTTGGCTGTGTCTCTTCTCCATTCCTGAAGGTCACAGCTCCTGTTTCTTTTATAGATACATTTTCCTCTATAATTCTTCTCCATGTCCTTTTAGCAACTTTCTAGCCCCAGGGTTCTGCAGCTCCTTTTTTCTCTCTCCCCTTATAAATAGTGTCTTTATGAAACTCTTTAATTATATCTTTGAATGTGCCATCTGTTTCCTGCCAGTATCCTGATGGATATGTGTTTTCATGTAGACAGACTAAGCTGTGGTACCAGAGGAAAGTGCTCACATTAAAATATTTGTGAGAAAAAATATTTTGGTTTAACATTTCTATCACTAGAACTCTCTTAGGATGCAGTGGGTTGCCTCAGAAGGTAGAGAGCCCCTATGAATGGGGGTGTTCATACAAAATATCAGGATTCAAGGAGAAGGGAAGGAAGAGAGTGAGCATAGATGTGAGTTTGAAATAGATAACTTTTGAAATATCATTTAACAATCATAAGAAACAGTTAATTGTGTTGAAATATATATTCTTTTTTTGTTTCTACCTCCATGCTTTTTTCCCAGCTCTGTTAAGGGCTAGCTGGTGAATAAAACTGTAATGTATTTAAAGATTACAACATGATAATTATATTTAAATATATATAAATATAGATAAACTATGTAAATATATGAGATATAGATATATAGTGAGAGAATCCCCACAATCTTCTTAATTAACACATCTATCACTTTACATATTTACCACTTTTTTTTGGTGAGAATGCATAAGATCTATTCTCTTAGCAAATTTCACTTATACAATATGTTATTATCAACTGTAGTCATGATGCTGTACATATGATGGAAATATTTTCTTTCTTCTGATTTGCATCTGAATTTAACAGTGAGGGAAGTAAAACTAATCAGTTGAGACTCAACAACTGGCTCTCCTCTCCATTCTGAGCCCCCTACATGTGCTTGACATGCTAAGAGCTGCTTGAGGGGAAGGGTTAGCTATAGGCAGGCTGCTGTCCTTTCCCTTTCAAACAGAATCAAAGCATCAGATCTTTGCCTGCACTGGTGACCTTTATGGTTTCCTCCAGCTCACCCCTTCCTTCCTTCCTCCCTTCTTCCCTCTCTCCCTCCTTTGCCCTCCCCACCTTTCCTGCTTCCATCCTTCTCTCCCTCCTTCCTTTACTTCCTCCCTTCCATGCTTCCTTCTATTCATTCACTCATTTCCTTGTCTCACATTTCCTCAACAGTATATGTGTCGAGAATTCCGCAAGCTGTTGCCTTGGAGGGTTAGGGAGGGATTGTGGTACCTTGTAAAAGTAAAGAACACACAGCCCATGAAATTCAGGTCTCCAAAGAGTGTAGTCTAGCAGGAGAGAGATGCTGACAAGATATTTTCTCCTCATTTTCTTAAACTCATCTGTTCTGTGTTTTGGAAATTCTGCCCTTACAGCCCACACATTTAAACTTTCCTCAAGCCCTTCCTCACCCTTGTTAAGACACTCTTCATCTTTCCCTATAATCTTTTTATATATTTGAAACGCTACTCCTATAGCCATGTCTTTGCAGATGACTCCCACCCCCTCTCAATCATCTCTTGATTCTCTTTATCATTGTTACCAGGATAACATTCACTGTTTGGGCAAAGGGAAGTGTTACATATTGCTGTCTGCTTCCAACTAGTATAATGAAAGGTTTGTGTCCTCCAATTTCCTTTGAGAAAAAAGCATAGCCATGAAAACAGCCTATAGTTATTATAAAACCAGAAAAAGAACACATAAGTGAAACAGAGCAAGCCTAGCTCATCACAAATTGAAGAGGAAAAGAAAACATTTTGATAATGCTGAGAAGGTGAGTAAAATTAGTGTGCATTAGGAATCATTGTAGTATCACTAGATGTATCAGAATATCTTTTAAGGATTAAAAAATAATTATTTTAAAATTTCTATATCTTTCAGCCTAACTAACAAAAATGGCTTTGTCGAATTAGCATTTAAAGGTTGCCATTGGTGTTTTCCCCAAGGCCAGAGAAGACCATCATACTCAACTTTCTGGGCTGGTTTTTGAAGCTTCAAAGTCTCCACTATTCCTTTAGCATCCATTAAATTTAGAGATATTGGAATATGGGTTTACAATGCAGTAGTCTTTGTCAGTCATGTTGTGCGGTGCTCAGTTGCTTCAATCATGTCTGACTCTGCAACCCCATGGACTGTAACCCACAAGGCTCCTCTGTACATGGAATTTTCCAGGCAAGAATACTGGAGTGGGTTGCCATTTCCTACTCCAAGGGATCTTCCTGACCCAGGGATCTAACTTGTGTCTCCTGCATTATGGATTCTTTACCTGCTGAGCCTTTGGGGAAGTCTGTCAGTCAAGTCAGGTAAATGCATATTGCATGAAGAGAAAAGGAAATTAAAAGGTGCCCATTGTTCAGAGATTGTGATGAGCACAAAAAGAGAAACTTTTCTGCAAAGGAAGTGATCTTTTCTGGACGTAGGCTGGTACTTTGAAGATAAGCATGTACTATGTATTTTGCCCATCATGGTTCAAAAGCTACTGATCTTCCACAGTCCTCACCACTGCCAGGATGATGTTTAGAATGCATGTCATTGCCAGTATCTGTATTTCACCTGTATCACAGTCTCTTATTGGAATAACTAGCACTGAATTGAGTGCCCTTTTTAGTTGTAGCAGTGGTGTGATGTATATAGGGTGGCACTGAGTGGGAGGTGGGGCATATAGTCTCATTTCCAAAGGCATGGTTTCACATTGAGTTAACTATTACCATTTAACAGAATATGAGTGACGCATGTCTCCCACATCCCAGAGCACTGAGGGGGAAATTTGCTCCCAGTCTGGTGTGCCAAGCCTTGTCTTGTCGGAAGGAGATAGTTTAAGTAGAGATCACATCTTATGCAGTTGTTTGGGTGCTCACCTTTGCTCTTAAAGTTAGATACTGGTCTTAAACCTCATTGGTATAGACTTGCAGTGTTCAGTACAATAGCCACTAGCCATATGAGGCTATTTAAATGAAATACAATTAAAAATTCAGACCCTCATTTATGAAAACATACTTTCAATTGCTCAACAGCTATATGTGGCCAGTAGCTACCTATTAGTGTAGGTACAAAACCTTGTCATTGTAACAGAAAGTTATAGTGGATAGCACTGGTATCGACAACTCCCTTATTTAGCTTTGTTTATTGTAGGATTTCCTTGGAAATCCTCATGTCCCCAACCTATCAAGAGTGACAGAGATCTAGTATATGTAATAACCATAAAGTAATGGATGTTCAGATGGCTAAAGAGAAGTAGGGCAGTGGGTCAGGAAAGGTGTATTATTCTAACTTTGGATACTTTGAAAAAACATGTTTTAATATGTGTATGCTATTTACTTTGAAGAATTAATGAGACTTTAAAACATTATTTTGAAGTATTTTGATATTCACTACATAGCTTTTTATGGTTGAAAAAAAAACTGATATATACTAATATAGAAATAGCTTTTAGCAGTCTCTACATTTAAGTGCTATGGCATTTTGCCTTTAGAATTTACCAACTGGTTTCCTGAAATGGTTCTTAAATATTGACCTAGGTGGAGGCAAAGCCTGGGGGAACTGGGCTTGCCCTAGTGCAACATTACAAGTCATTCTGCATTAACGTTATGTACTGGAGAAGGAAATGGCAACCCACTCCAGTATTCTTGCTGGAGAATCCTGTGGACAGAGGAGCCTGGTGGGCTGTCATCTATGGGGTCACACAGAGTAGGACATTACTAAAATGACTTAGCAGCAGCAGCATTACAATAAGGCAGTTTCGATTACAGATGTGAGAGTACATGAATGTCTTCTGCAACGAATGAAGTGGTATGTATCTTACTTCATATGAAAGTCCATTGAAATAATTGCTCATTATATTCTAAGCAACTTTCCAAAACTATCTATACAGTAGAGAACGAATTACTCAGGAACACTGAACCACATCCACATTCTACATGCATTTTCATAGCTCCTCCTAGAGGAAATGGAGTTTTGAAAGCCTGGGGAATTTTGTGCATAGGTGTATATGTGAGCCTATGTATATGGGCATGCATGGGCACCCACCCCCAATCTCTGAGGTTGTATTAAATGAGATCATTAGAACGTCAGATACCTATATCAATGACTGCTACATGTTGAATGGCCAGTAAATATTGTGCTAACACTATCTTGTCCTTTGTGATAAATAATAGTGTGAAAAAGGCTGGGATATTTAATTTCCCCTATTGTCCATAGCTTTAAATAATGAATACAACTTGGAGTGGAGGAGGCGTCTGAATAGGTTCCCCAATTGCCTTTCCTGTCTCCATACAAAGGCTCTTCAAAGTTTTCACTCTAGGACACTGTTGGTTGACAACATTTGCTTTTCCTCAGGGCCAGGTCTTCTGCCAATTGGTAGTCTGCATGCATCGGTGCTCAGTTGCGTCGAATTCTTTGCGACCCCATGCACTGTAGCCCACCAGGCTCCTCTGTCCATGGGATTTCCCAAGCAAGAATACTGGAGTGGGTAGCCGTTCACTTTTTGGGGGGATCTTCCTGCATCTCCTGCATTGGCAGGTGGATTCTTCACCACTGAGCCCCCTGGGAAGCCGGGTAGCCTGAGTGTTAGCATTTAACACTCCCTCTGAATTCCACAGAAAAACTTATCCATGGAGAGATATCAGATTCTCCACACACCATACCACAGATGACTGCCCCTTGGTAACCCAAAATCTCATTTTCCATTAGGTTTGTTATAAATGATTAAATGAAATGATATATGCAAAGCACTGGGCATAATGTTTGGCATTTAAGTGCTCAGAAATTGTCAGCTGTTAGAGTCCTGCTTCCAGGTGTTATATTATCCCCCATCCCCAGGTCTTTCTCTGTCTGCCATGCCATCCAAACAAACTCTGACTTCCATGCCTTTAATACAGCTACAATGTATGTTCTTTAAAACTAGTGAATCAAAAATTTAAAAGATTGCCTAAATAGAGTCCATCTCTTGTGAGTGCTCTTAGTGAGGAAGATGAAAGACATGATGCTGGAGTCTCATCAAGGATAATTTTATGTTACTTCTTGTTCATATGTTCTGCTGTTCACAATGATGAAGCCACTGTAAATGACTAATTTAAAGATGACAAATGCTCTAGTATCTAGCAAAGCACTTTATCTCCATGAGATGTTTTTTCAAGTTGGGAGATCATGGGTACAATTTTGAAAATAGCACTTATATATCAAATAAAGGAATGGATTATGGCTTAGTAAAAAAGCTTTATTTTTTCCTCCAAAATGGACTATATAAATGCAACCTGTTTTTTTTTTTTTTTTTTCCTATTGAGTCGTAGATGCCATCTCACTCTCATCTCACATCAGGGAGCACTACCCAGTGCCCATGCAGAATCAATTTCTTTTGGCCCAATAAAAATAGACCAAGTATGAGGCTGGTATGTGGATTGTAACCAGAGTGTACATTTTTGAGTGGTACCCACTGGTCAAGAAGTTTTCTAATTCACTATTTCCAGAACTTTGCTAGAGTTATGAATCACTTGGGGAACTCACTAAGAAAAATTTCCAGTCCCACACCAGACAATCTGAAGCACATTCTCCAAGAGATAGTTTGGCAAGATAGTCTATTACCAAGTTCCTGACCTGATTAGTATTATCAGAAATTTGGGTAAACACCATGTAGCTTGCCTTCCAAACCAAAGGTAGGTGTGAGGATCATTTTATGGATGCTTGGTTGTGTTTGACCTAACCATTAAGAAACAACTGTAAGTAATCTAGAAAATGGTCAAAAAGGTTGATGGTTCTAAAATTCTTTTCTATATGTGATTATTTTGGGGAAGAGCCCTGGAAGTTAGAAATAATCTTGTCTGTTTAAATCACCCCAGTGGAGAAAGAATTCATATACAACAGGGGAAAGCCCCATAGTAGTGGATCCTTATTATATGGATACTTTGCTTCCTTGGATTCTGTTTCTATAGCTCATGTGTGGCACCACCAGAATCAGAGATATGCTCTTGGGAAAAAAAAATGAATTTCTTTAGCTTAAGAGTCATAATATTGGCTGTGTTTCTTTTCCTATCATTTGTCTCAAACATAGTTTTCTGTACACAGTTTATAGTTACTGCATGGTGATTATTGAAATAAATATGCCACCTTGATATACATACATCACATTGGCATATCTCCATGAAGGAAACATCAGGGTATGATGATTTATAGTTTACAGAATCCCCTATGGGAAAAAAAAATGTATGGAAGACTTCTGCTTCTAGGCAAGATGAAATAGCAGCATCCAGATTCATCCTCTCCCTGAAATATGTTCTGACCAAGACACACACACGTTTATGAAACAATGCTTTGAAGACAGTGTACATCAAGTGACAATAAACAGCAGTACCCAAAAAGTGGAAAACATCTCAGGTGTTTTCCATGTGATTACTGTTACAGTTTATTTCTTGAAAAGAGTTTCCAGCTGCACAGGGAGAGAGAGCCAAAGTGAAGCCAGGTGAATTATCTGACTTGAGGAGATAGAGGTGAGGGTCTAGGAGCTAGAGTCCATAGCACTGACACCTACAGAGAGTCTCATTCATGCATTCAGCATAGTACAAGCATATGAGGAAACTATCCCAGGGCAGGGAAAGAACCATCTGAGATATTTATAGGAAACGATACTCAATGCTGATACAGGGCTGAAAATACTGCCAGTTTCCACCAGCCAAATAGGAAAAACACATAATCCATAGGGCATTAAATAGAGTACCCATAAGGGACTTGCCTCAGCCATGGGGAATAATTAGCCCTAAACGCTTCTGTTCCCACTTAACAAATCTTGAAAACAAAGACAAAATAGGATCTAACTGTTTCCAAGTAAGTTAACTGCATCCCAGAACAAATCTTGAGGATATTTATAGAAAGACAACCAATAAGATAAAATTAACAAGGTCTGGCATCTATGAAAAATTCTCAGGCAGACAAAAGGGCTGGGAAATAAGTCCAATAATGAGGATAAAAATCAATTTAAACCAACCAAGAATTAGATGGATGTTAGAATTTGTAGACAAAGACATTAAAAGAGTTATCATTAATTACTGCATATGTTTGAAAAGTGAAATAGGGACATGGATGATACAAAAAAGATCCAAATCACATGTCTATAGATGAAAATTACAGAACCATCTGAAATAGAAAATATACAAGATGGGACTAAATACAGATTAGACATTGCAGAATATAAGATTAGTAAGCTTGAAGACATAGCACTAGAGGCTGTCCAAAGTGTAATATAGAAAGAAACAAGAAAATATTTGGGAAAAAAAGATATCTGAGACTTGTAGAACAACTACAAACACCCTAATATATGTGCAATTTGAGTCTCTGAAGTGGAGAGCAGAAAAATGTTTGAAGAAGTAATGGTCCCCAAATTTCCAAATTTAATGAAAACTAAAACTCAGAGATCCATTCAGCTCAACAAATCTCACATAGGAAACGTGAAGAAAACTACACTAAGACACAACATAATCAACTGCTTAAAATCAATGATATAAAAGAAATCTTTAAATCAGAAAGAGGAAAAAAGATACACATACAGGAACAAAGTGTATCAGATTTCTCACAGGAAATAATACAAAGGAGGAGAAAGTGTAGTGACATCTTTAGAGGACTAAAAGAAAAAATAACTGGAAACCTAGAATTCTACACTTTGTATGTATATCTTTCAAATATGAAAATGAATTAAAGATGTTTCAGACAAGAGGTGAAAGAGTTCATCTCCAGCATTCCCATGCTATAAGAAATGGTAAAGAATATCATTCAGAGAGAACAAAAATAATACCAAATAGAACTATAAATATACACAAAGGGATGAAGATTCCTGGAAATAATAACTACATGCAAAACTATGTAAGATTTTTCTTACTATTTTAATTTCTTTAAAATAAAATATAATAAATTAAGCAAAGATAATAAAAAGTACTGTATGATTCATAATATATGTGTATGTGCTCAGTCACTTCAGTCGTGTCCAACTCTTTGTGACCCCATGGACTGTAGCCTGCAAGGCTCCTTTGTCCATGGGATTCTCTGGGCAAGAATACTGAAATGGGTTGTACTGGAGTGGGTTGCCATGCCCTCCTCCAGGGGATCTTCCTCACCCAGGGATTGAACCCATGTCTCTTAGGTCTCCTGCATTGGCTGCAAGGAGATCCAACCTGTCCATCCTAAAGGAGATCAGTACTGGGTGTTCTTCCCATCAGTCTAGAAGGACTGATGCTGTAGCTGAAACTCCAATACTTTGGCTGCCTGATGCAAAGAACTGACTCATTTGAAAAGACCCTGATGCCAGGAAAGATTGTAGGCAGGAGGAGAAGGGGACAACAGAGGATGAGATGGTTGGATGGCATCACCGACTCAATGGACATGGGTTTGGGTGGACTCTGGGAGTTGGCGATGGACAGGGAGGCCTGACGTGCTGCAGTTCATGCGGTCGCAAAGAGTCGGACATGACTGAGCGACTGAATTGAACTGAAAGATAAACTAGAACAAATAGAAAACAGATTATAGATTTAAGCTTAACCATGTCAAAAATAAGGCTTCCCAGGTAGCACGGTGGTAAAGAATCCACCTGCCAAAACATGGGACAGGGGTTTGATCCTTGGGTTGAGAAGATCCCCTGGAGAAGGAAATGGCAACTCATTTCAGTATTCTTGCCTGGGAAATCCCATGGACAGAGGAGCCTGGTGAAGAGCAGTCCATGAGGTTGCAAAGAGTTGGACAGGACTGAGTGACTGAGCACACAGCACATATCAAAAATCACATTAAGTATAAACTGTCTAAATAACCCAGTCCAAATGCTGGGACTGTCAGCTTGGATAGAGGTGCAAAACACT
Organism: Bos grunniens; assembly: GCF_055505025.1. Lineage (NCBI taxonomy): Eukaryota > Metazoa > Chordata > Mammalia > Artiodactyla > Bovidae > Bos > Bos grunniens. Next base: position 115,117,307 of record NC_141194.1, on the reverse strand, counting down.
ATTCTGTCTGTAAGAAAAAAAATCTTTTAATTTTAAAGATAAAATTTGGTTGAAAATAAAAGCATGGAAAAATATCTACTATTCTGACACCGATCAAAATGAAACATAAAAAGCTGGTGTGGCTAGATTAATATTAGACAAAGTAGATGTCAGAGATATAATATTACCAGAAATAAAATGGGTTAATAAAAATGTCAATGAATCCTAAACATTTTTGTGCCTAATAACAAACTTCAGAATATATTACATAAAAACAGAAAGAACAACAAGAAGAAGGAGAAAAATCCAAAATTATAATCAGACAGTTTAATATCCCTCTCTCAATATAGATAGAACAAGTAGAAAATTAGTAAGTGTATAGAAAATATAAACAACATTTTCAAACCACATAACATGTTTGACATTTCTACAGTGCTCTCTTCAACCACTGCAGAATACTCATTTTTTTAAATGTTTTTCAGAATAGTCATTCTTTTCAAAAGCACATGGAATATTTGCCAAAGTAGAGCATGGTGCCAATAAAGACCAAACTGAGAGAGCAAAAATTAGTGAGGAGATTGACTCAGTAATCAAAAACCTCCCAACAGAGGAAAGCCCTGAACCAGATGGCTTCCCTAGTGAATTCTAACAAAGATTTAATGCCAATCTTTCCAAACTCTTCAGCAACTGAAGAGGGGAGAACACTCCCAAACTCATTTACAAGGCTAGATTTACTCTGATACAAAACCTAGATAAGGCAACTACAAGAAAATTAAAGGCCAGTATCTCTGATGAATATAGATGCAAAAATTCTCAACAAAACATTAGCAACCCCCAAATTCAACAGCACATTAAGTATCATACACCATGATCAAGTGGGATTTATCCCTGAGATACAAGGATGGAGATCCTTCCATTTACAACAACTTGGATGAAACTTGATGGTATTAATCTAAGTGAAACACACCAGACAAAGACAAATACTATATGATTTCACTTTTGTGTGGAATCTAGAGAAAAAGAAAGCTTAAGTCATAGAAACAGAGAGTTGAATGGTGGTTACCAAGGGCTGTGGATGAGGACTATGGTAAAATGCCGGTCAAAGGGCATTAGTTTTAAGTTACAAAATGAACAAGTTATGGGGATCTAATGAACACCATGGTGACTATAGTTAATAATACTGTATTGTATACATAAAATTTGCTTAAAGAGTAGATCTTAAGTCTTCTCACCATAAAAAAAAGGTTACTATGTGGGTGATGGGCTTCCCTGGTGACTCAGTGTTAAAGTATCTGCTTGCAATGCAGGAGACACAGGAGTCACGGGTTCAATCCCTGAGTTGGGAAGATCCCCTGGAGAAGGAAATGGCAACCCATTGCAGTATTATTCTTGCCTGGAGAATCCCATGGGCAGAGGACCCTGGTGAGCTAGAGTCCATGGGATCACAGAGTTGGACACAACTGAGTAACTAAACAACAACAACAACAATGTGGGGTGATGAATGTGTTAATTAACCTGATTTGTGATGATCATTTCACAGTGTATATGTGTATCAAATCATCACTTTATAAACTTTAAATATATACAGATATATTGGTCTATTATATGTTAATAAAGCCGCGAAGAGGGAAAAATGGGTAATTTCCCATAGGATAGTCTAACACTGCAAGTTGTTTGCTTTCACATTTCTGATAGGCTTCCAGTGAGAATGCTAAATATCCCTGTGTGTGTGTGCACGTGTGCATGCACGCTCAGTCATGTCTGACTCTTCACGACCCTATGGACTGTAGCCCACCAGGTTCCTCTGTCCATGGGATTCTCCAGTCAAGAATACTGGAGTGGGTAGCTGTTCCCTTCTCTAAGGGATCTTCCTGGATCAGAGATTGAACCCAGGTCTCCTGCATTGGCAGGTAGATTCTTTATGACTGAGCCACCTGGGAAGCCCAAAAGATCCCCCAAAAGATAAATGTTGGTCCAGATTCCCTCTTCCTCTTAGTACTCTTAGAAAACTGCATAGTCATAGGTGTATTTTATTACCCAGTGTGGAAGAATAAAAAGGTTCTCTGTTCAGGGTGAGGGGAAAAGATGGGTTTTCAGTGACTAAGCTGCTAAGTCATTTCAGTCGTGTCCGACTCTGTGCGACCCCAGAGATGACAGCCCACCAGGCTCCCCCATCTCTGGGATTCTCCAGGCAAGAACACTGGAGTGGGTTGCCATTTCCTTCTCCAATGCATGAAAGTAAAAAGTGAAAGTGAAGTTGCTCAGTCGTGTCTGACTCTTTGCGACCCCATGGACTGCAGCCTACCAGACTCCTCTGTCCATGGGATTTGCCAGGCAAGAGTACTGGAGTGGGTTGCCATTGCCTTCTCCTTTCAGTGACTACTCTTCCTAATTTTCTCAAAAAAGATGATAAACAAAATTCATTAAGAGCATTCTTCGGATGTCTTATGGTGATATTTTATGCAGAATGAAACCATTAAGTATACTTTGTCTTTTGAGACACAGTGAATGGAAATGAATTTGCACTTTTCACAGAGGCTTTGTCTTATAATTTCAATCGGTTTTCATGTGACATTGTTTTCTGAACTTCACTTTTTGTAATTCTATTTTTGAATATGTATTGTGAAATACTTTAAGCCTATATATGTCATAAAAAATAATGGCTGAAGTAGCCCTCAGGGGAAACTCCATAATATTGATATTGCTATTTTAGTGCATTCATAATTGAATGGGAGAACAGAAGAGCCATGAGTTTGTGTTTCTTATTATACACAAATCAAAATCTGCTGATATAATGGAATATGTTATGGCCACTATATTTCTTACCACTGGAATAACCTGGTGTGGTGTGGCATTAATAGCAAAACTCTGCCTCATAGGTGTCCATAACTTTAGAAAATAAGCCAGAGAGATTAAAAAAAGACACAAGATTTTTACCTGTTTTCCTTTGAAGAGGAATTTTTTCTGGGGAAGTAGCACTTTTGGGTTGCTTATGCTTGTTGTTGAAAAAGAAGATTGGGTTGGTAATTGTAAGATACGGGTCTAAAATAATTTTTGTCACTGTGCTGTCTTACGCAAATCACTTTTACTCAGGCAAAAGGAATTAGATTACGTATCCTTCAAGATCTCCTTCTGTTATAGAATTTAAACAACTTATTCAGGCAAAATGGAGAGAACACAGTAAGAAATCAGAGAAGAATGCTTATTTTTCTGTTCAAATAAACCTTAAAATGAGATCAACCATCAAATAAATTTTTGTGGAAAATTAGTGAATTCTATAACTGCATAATTGAGTAAGTTGATAACAAAAGTGCAAAATGAGATATTCAACAATGCAGACTGAGAAAATGATATGATGCATGAGTATTTCAAGTGAAAAGGTGTGACTGATTATTATTCCAAAGTATCCTGTAACAGCTGGTATTATTACAATGTAATAATAATAATTCAGTACATTTAAATAGAAAATTACAGCTTTCAAATTTCTTTCACACATATAACAGCTTTTGTTTTCCATCGGAGTAAATAGAAAGCAAAAATTAAGGAACATAAGATCAAACCAGTCAATCCTAAAGGAAATCAACACTGAATCTTCATTGGAAGGACTGATGCTGAAGCTGAAGCTCCAATATATTGGCCACCTGATGCAAAGAGCCGATTCATTGGAAAAGACTCTGACAAAGACTGAGGACAGGAGGAGAAGGGGGCTACAGAAGATGAGATGGTTGGAAGGCATCATTGACTCAATGGACCTGAGTTTGAACAAACTTGGGGAGATAGTGAAGGACTGGGAAGCCTGGTGAGTTGCAATCTGTGGGGTCACAAAGAATTGGATACCACTGAGCAACTGAGCAACAACAACAGTATTACTTGAAAGGTCAGAGTAGCAGAAGCTAAATGAAGGGTGTGTGTTTGTGTATACACCCACAATGTGGGTTGGTTGAAAAATAGTAGTTTAAAAACCAACCAAAAGTGATATTTTCCTTAAGAAAACTGTCAATCTTTTTCAAGATCTGTGATACCTTCAAGAATTCAATTACCTACCACTTGTGGCTGAAGCAGTATGTGTGAAGCACCTTCCAATGACTGATGAAGAATGGGAAGTTATTGCATTTCTTCTTTCATTTGTTCTCTCAATAGTGAAGGCAAGCAGCAATGCTGCTTTTAGCAGAACATGTGGTTGATGAAAAGAATCTGAATTTATCATCAGTGTTATGGAAAGAGCATTTGAAATCTTTTCACTAAATTCTGTTTTGAAACTTGTGGAGAAGAATATCCAAAGTTGGTTTTTGTCATTCATCAGCAATAATAAATCTTTGAAAATATTGTTTTCCTAACTTCCTCAAACAAGCAGGGATGTTACTGCAGGGACAGCAAGTTTTGGAATTTCCAACAAGGTCATGAGTAGCCTTGCTCTTTTTAAGTAAAAATTCATGATAATAATGGTAATATCCTACAAAATATTCTTGAAATGAATAGTTCTGATGCTCATCCCTAGTCAAGACATTGAGAGGTACTGTTAAGAGTATAAGAAAGTGTACTAGATTAAAAACTAGTAGAATTAGTTCCCACCCCTAATTTAACCACTTACCCAGTGAGCCTCAAAATCTTTTTCTGTGAAGAAGGGTGCTATTATTAAAAGTGCCCAACTCATAGAATACAAGAGAAGACTCTACACATAAGCATCACCAGATGGTCAATACTGAAATCAGATTCATTATATTCTTTGCAGCCAAAGATGGAGAAGTTCTATACAGTCAGCAAAAACAAGACTGGGAGCTGACTGTGGTTCAGACCATGAACTCCTTATTGCCAAATTCAGACTTATATTGAAATAGTATGGAAAACCAATAGACCATTCAGGTATGACCTAAATCAAATCCTTTATGATTATATAGTGGAAGTGAAAAACAGATTCAAGGGATTAGACCTGATACAGTGCCTGAAGAACTATGAACAGAGGTTCTTGACATTGTACAGGAGACAGGGAGCAAGACCATACCCAAGGAAAAGAAATGCAAAAAGGCAAAATGGTTGCCTGAGGAGGCCTTACAAATAGCTGAGAAAAGAAGAGAAGTGAAAATCAAAGGAGAAAAGGAAAGATATACCCATTTGAATGCAGAGTTCCAAAGAAGAGCAAGGAGAGATAAGAAAGACTTCCTTGGCGATCAGTGCAAAGAAATAGAGGAAAACAACAGAATGGGAAAGACTAGAGATCTCTTCAAGAAAATTAGAGATACCAAGAGAACATTTCATGAAAAGATGGGCTTGATAAAGGACAGAAATGGTATGGACCTAACAGAAGCAGAAGATATTAAGAAGAGGTGGCAAGAATACACAGAACTATACAAAAAAGATCTTCATGATCCAGAGAATCATGATGATGTGATCACTCACCTAGAGCCAGACATCCTGGAATGAGAAGTGAAGTGGGCCTTAGGAAGCATCACTATGAAAAAAGCTAGTGGAGGTGATGGAACTCCAGTTGAGCTATTTCAAATCCTAAAGGGTGATGCTGTGAAAGTGATGCACTCAAAATGCCAGCAAATTTGGAAAACTCAGCAATGGCCACAAGACTGGAAAAGGTCAGTTTTCATTCCATTTCCAAAGAAAGGCAATACCAAAGAATGCTCAAACTACCGCACAATTGCACTCATTTCACATGCCAGTGAAGTAATGTTCAAAATTCTCCAAGCCAGGCTTCAAAAGTATGTGAGCTGTGAACTTCCAGAAGTTAAAGCTGGATTTAGAAAAGGCCGAGGAACCAGAGATCAAATTGCCAACATCCACTGGATCATCCAAAAAGCAAGAGAGTTCCAGAGAAACATCTACTTTTGCTTTATTGACTATGCCAAAGGCTTTGACTGTGTGGATCACAATAAACTGTGGAAAATTCTGAAAGAGATGGGAATACCAGACCACCTGACCTGCCTCTTGAGAAATCTGTATGCAGGTCAGGAAGTAACAGTTAGAACTGGACATGGAACAACAGAGTGGTTCCAAATTGGGAAAGGAGTATGTCAAAGCTGTATATCGCCACCATGCTTATTTAACTTATGTGCAGAGTACATCATGAGAAACACTGGGCTGAATGAAGCACAAGCTGGAATCAAGATTGCTGGCAGAAATATCAATAACCTCAGATATGCAGATGACACCACCCTTATGGCAGAAAGTGAAGAAGAACTAAAGATGCTCTAGATGAAAATGAAAGAGGAAAGTGAAAAAGTTGGCCTAAACTCAGCATTCAGAAAACTAAGATCATGGCAGTGAGTCCTATCACTTCATGGCAAATAGATGGGGAAACAGTGGCAGACTTAATTTTTGTGGGGCTCCAAAAACACTGCAGATGGTGACTGCAGCCATGAAATTAAAAGATGCTTGCTCCTTGGAAGAAGTTATGACCAACATGGACAGCATATTAAAAAGCAGAGACATTACTTTGCCAACAAAGTTCTATCTAGTCAAAGCTATGGTTTTCTAGTAGTCATGTATGAACGTGAGAGTTGGACTCTAAAGAAAGCTGAGCATCAAATAATCGATGCTTTTGAACTGTGGTGTTGGAGAAGACTCTTGCGAGTCCCTTGGACTGCAAGGAGATCCAACCAGTCCATCCTAAAAGAAATCAGTCCTGAATATACATTGGAATGTCTGATGCTGAAGCTGAAACTCCAATCCTTTGGCCAACTGATGCGAATAACTAACTCATTTGAAAAGACCTTGATGCTGGGAAGGATTGAAGGTGGGAGGAGAAGAGGACTACAGAGCATGAGATGGTTGAATAGCATCACGGACTCAATGGACATGAGTTTGAGTAAACTCCACAAGTTGGTGATGGACAGGGAGGCCTGTCAGGCTGCAGTCCATTGGGTTGCAAAGAGTCGGACACAACTGAGCGACAGAACTGAACTGAACTGAACTAATAGAAAAACTGGAAGGATCAAGTAATGAACACACAGACATAAAAACACAAAGCTTAAAACTTTAACAGACTATGGAAATTATACTCACAGTAACTAAGAATATTATAATATATTAGTAGACTTTAATTGGATGCTAAGTAACATAATAAGAGCTTTAGGAGTAGAATAAGACATGGTGCAGATTTTTTTTTAATTCTGGATGAGCTCTAAGGAGCTATGCAGACTTGAGCAAGTCTTTTCCCTAAACTGGATTTGTTTTCCTTTTCTGAAAAATTAAGTGAGTTGAACCAGAACAATAATTTTCAAGTTGTTATAATTTGTAGAACAATGCAATCAAAGAAGTCCTCATTAAGTTTATTATTTATACATATAAATCACAACTGTTCTGGTTAAATTAAGGGTGAAAGGCCTAGGTTCTTGCCATTGAATTCTACCTTCACCTCCCTCCACAGTCCCTGAGAGAAACTCTGAAACTGCTGGACAATGTTTCTTGGGTTCCATCCAGGTCTAAAATTTATTTTCTGATTCGTGCCATTATAACATACAACCTTGTACTTGATCTTCTCGATGGGTGTGTTGATTGAATTATTAAGAAATGAAGTGTGTCCACAACATTGTGTCTTCATGAACATCTTTTTCCACTTGACTTTTTGGTGAAGAAAAAATCACTTTGCAATACATGTCTTTTTTTTGTATATTTATAATTTATTTAATTTGTTTGGTCACACCAGATCTTATTTGCAACATTCAGCATGCTAGATCTTTAGTTGTATGTGTGATCTAGCTCCCTGGCAGGGATCAAACCTAGGCCCCCTGCATTGGGAGTGCACAGTCTTAGTCACTGGACTACTAGGGAAGTCCCCATAATACATAACGATTTTGCAAAGATGTGGCCTTGAAGTTATTTTTTTCTTCTTGAGGATGGATCAGCCTATTCTAAGGGGTAGAGAGAAGTAACATTTTCTCCATCTAGTCTGAATGGAGGCATTATGAATATGTATAAAGAGAATGGGATCCTGGAATTTTTATTCTGGTTTAAAACCAATACCCTCAATTCCATTTGTTGTTACAATTGTGATTTAGAGTCAACACTACTGGCACTAGAATCTTGGAGTCACTACTTAATTGCTGTGTGACCATAGGCAAGTTACTGAACTTTCCTGAGCCTCAGTTTCCCCATGTGTAAAATTTAAGATTGTTGAGAGGATTAAAGGAAGTAATGCAGTCCAAGAAAATTAGAGATACCAAGGGAACATTTCATGCAAAGATGGGCTCAATAAAGGGCAGAAATGGTATGGACCTAACAGAAGCAGAAGATATTAAGAAGAAATGGCAAGAATACACAGAAGAACTGTACAAAAAAATCCTCATGACCCAGATAATCACGATGGTGTGATCACTGACCTAGAGCTAGACATCCTGGAATGTGAAGTCAAGTTGGCCTTAGAAAGCATCACTATGAACAAAGCTAGTGGAAGTGATGGAATTCCAGTTGAGATATTTCAAATCCTGAAAGATGATGCTGTGAAAGTGCTGCACTCAATATGCCAGCAAATTTGGAAAACTCAACAGTGGCCACAGGACTGGAACAGGTCAGTTTTCATTCCAATCCCAAAGAAAGGAAATGCCAAAGAATGCTCAAACTGCCACACAATTGCACTCATCTCACATGCTAGTAAAGTAATGCTCAACATTTTCCAAGCCAGGCTTCAGCAATATGTGAACCATGAACTTCCTGATGTTCAAGCTGGTTTTAGAAAAGGCAGAGGAACCAGAGATCAAATTGCCAACATCTGCTGGATCATGGAAAAAGCAAGAGAGTTCCAGAAAAAACATCTATTTCTGCTTTATTGACTATGCTAAACCCTTTGTTTGGATCACAATAAACTGTGGAAAATTCTGAAAGAGATGGGAATACCACGCCACCTGACCTGCCTCTTGAGAAATCTGTATGCAGGTCAGAAAGCAACAGTTAGAACTGGACATAGAACAACAGACTGGTTCCAAATAGGAAAAGGAGTACATCAAGGCTGTATATTGTCACCTTGCTTATTGAACTTCTATGCAGAGTACATCATGAGAAACGCTGGACTGGAAGAAGCACAAGCTGGAATCAAGATTGCTGGGAGAAATATCAATAACCTCAGATATGCAGATGACACCACCCTTATGGCAGAAAGTAAAGAGGAACTAAAAAGCCTCTTGACGAAAGTGAAAGTGGAGAGTGAAAAAGTTGGCTTAAAGTTCAACATTCAGAAAACAAAGATCATGTCATCCAGTCCCATCACTTCATGGGAAATAGATGGGAAACAGTGGAAACAGTATCAGACTTTATTTTTCTGGGCTCCAAAATCACTACAGATGGTGACTGCAGCCATGAAATTAAAAGACACTTACCCCTTGGAAGGAAAGTTATGACCAACCTAGATAGCATATTCAAAAGCAGAGACATTACTTTGCCAACAAAGGTTCATCTAGTCAAGGCTGTGGTTTTTCCTGTGGTCATGTATGGATGTGAGTGTTGCACTGTGAAGAAGGCTGAGCGCCGAAGAATTGATGCTTTTGAACTGTGGTGTTGGAGAAGACTCTTGAGAGTCCCTTGGACTGCAAGGAGATCCAACCAGTCCATTCTGAAGGAGATCAGCCCTGGGATTTCTTTGGAAGGAATGATGTTAAAGCTGAAACTCCAGTACTTTGGCCACCTCATGGGAAGAGTTGACTCATTGGAAAAGACTCTGATGCTGGGAGGGATTGGGGGCAGGAGGAGAAGGAGACGACAGAGGATGAGATGGCTGGATGGTATCACTGACTCGAGGACGTGAGTCTGAGTGAAATCCGGGAGTTGGTGATGGACAGGGAGGCCTGGCATACTGCAATTCATGGGGTCGCAAAGATTCAGACACGACTGAGCAACTGAACTGAACTGAGTGCAATCCAAGCTTCATGACCCACAGAAAATGATAAATTAGCATTGAGCTCCTTTCTATCTTCATCTTAGAGAATAGGAGTGCATTTCACTGTTTACTCAGCTGTTGGTTAAGCACATGGTAGTCAACCTTTTCTCCACACTTACAGAAGATGGCATCAAGAATTAATTTATGTAGTCTCCAAATTACATTTTAGTCTGTATTAATATCTTTCTCTGTAAGAAAATCTATCTAGGGCAGTCCTAAGATGGCGGAGGACTAGGCCTGGGAGACCACTTTCTCCCCAACTAATTCATCAAAAGAACATTTAAACGCTGAGTAAATTCCACAAAACAACTTTTGAATGCCAGCAGAGGACATCAGGCACCCAGAAAAGCAGCCCATTGTCTTCAAAAGGAGATAGGAAAAAATATAAAAGACAAAAAGAGAGACAGAAGAGGTAGGGACTGAGCTCCATCCCAGGAAGGGAGTATTAAAAAGAGAGAAGTTTCCAAATACCAGGAAACACTCTCAGTGCCAAGTCTGTGGTGAGCCTTGGAATCACAGAGGGCAACATAATTGCAAGGAAAAATAAATAAATAATTAAAGCCCACAGATTATGTACCCAACAGCAACTCACCCAGCGGAGAAGCAGCGCAGATGCCTGCATCCAACACTATCAAGTGGGGACTGGGCAGGGAGGCACGGGCTGCATTGCTTAGAGTAAGGACCCAGCCTGAATGCCTCAAGGGCAATCTGAGGGAACTAACTTGGGATAGCAAACCAGACTGTGGGTTAGATACCACGCAAAAAGCCCTAACCTAAGACACCACCAGGCCGGCTCACAGAACAAAGGACTGAGCAGAGCTAGCCAGCTGCAGGCCAGCCCATCCCCCTCCGGAGACAGGCAGGCAAGGGCAGCCAGAGCCAGAAGGGGGCAATCACAGCCCCAGAGAGGCATTATCTACCAAACTGCAAGCAGGCTTCCTTGCTAACCAAGACGATTCTGGATGGTCAACATCCGCCTGAGAAGGTGCGCCAGTTGTACACCCAGAAAACCGAGCAGCAGGGACAGGGGAGGCGATAAGTCTCAGCGACCACGGTTGCCAAACACCTCATCACCTGAGCTGCTCGGACCTGGGAAGGGCACAAAACGCAGGCCCAACCGAGTCTGCGCCTCTGAAGACTATCTGAGTGCCTGAACCTGAGTGGCTTAGACCTGGGAGGTGCATGCAGCCCAGGGCCAGCCTCAGACGGTTCCCAGCGGAGCAACCTAGAGCCTGAGCAGTGTGGGCTGGGAGGGCACACACGCCGTGAGTGGGGGGCAGGCCCAGTGTGGCTGAGACACTGAGAGCATACGCCAGTGTTATTTGTTTGCAGCGTCCCTCCCTCCCTAAAGCACGACTGAACAAGTGAGCCTAAAAAAGTGTACACCACTGCCCCCTTGTGTCAGGGTGGAAATTAGACACTGAAGAGACCAGCAAACAGAAGCTAAAACAGAGGAACTGCCTTGGAAGTGACGGGTGCAATAGATTAAAACCCTGTAGTTAGTACCAACTACATAGGAAGGGGCCTATAGATCTTGAGAAATAAAAGCCAGACCAAGGAACCATCCGAAAATGAACTGACCCCACACTGCCCACAACACCACCAGAGGAAGTCCTAGATATATTTTTACTATTTTTACTATCATTCTTTATTTTTTTTAATTTTAAGTCCTCTATTACTCCTTTAATTTTCATTTTTATAACCTATTACTTTGCAAAAAAAAGAGACCCTATTTTTTAAAGCAAAACATATATATATAGCTTTTAAAATTTTTGTGACTTTTTTCTTTTCTTTAATATTGTATTTTTGAAAATCCAACCTCTACTCTAGATTTTTAATCTTTGCTTTTTGGTACTTGTTATCGATTTTGTACATTTAAGAACCCAATCTTCAGTACCCATTTTTACTTGGGAGCAAGATTACTGGCTTGACTGCTCTCTCCCCCTTTGGACTCTCCTTTTTCTCCACCAGGTCGCCTCTATCTCCTCCCTCCCCCTTCTCTTCTCTACCCAACTCTGTGAATCTCTTTGTGGAGAACACTTAGCGAACTGATTACTGGCTGGATCTGTCTCGCTCCTTTCTATTCCCCCCTTAATCCTCCTGGCCACCTCTGTCTCCTTCCTCCCTCTTCTCTTCTCTGTATAACTCCGTGAACATCTCTGAGCAGTCCCAACTGTGGAGTGCACATAAGGAAGGGATTACTGGCTACCTTGCTCTCTCCTCTTTAGATTCCACCTCATCTCATTTGGGTCACCTCTAACTCCCTCCTCCCTCTTCTCTTCTTGATGTAACTCTGTGAACCTCTCTGGGTGTCCCTCACTGTGGAGAAACTTTTCATCTTTAACCTAGATGTTTTATCAATGGTGCTGTATAGCTGGAGAAATATTGAGGCTACTGTAAGAATAAGACTGAAAACCAGAAGCAGGAGCTTAAGTCCAAATCCTGAGAACACCAGAGAACTCCTGACTCCAGGGAATATTAATTGACAGGAGGTCATCAAACGCCTCCATACCTACACTGAAACCAAGCACCACCCAAGGGCCAACAAGTTCCAGAGCAAGACATACCACGCAAATTCTCCAGCAACACAGGAACACAGCCCTGAGGTTCAATATACAGGCTGCCCAAAGTCACTCCAAACTCACTGACACCTCATAACTCATTACTGGACACTTCATTGCACTCCAGAGAGAAGAACTCCAGCTCCACCCACCAGAACATCGACACTAGCTTCCCTAACCAGGAAACCTTGACAAGCCACCCATACAACCCCACCCACAGCAAGGAAACTCCACAATAAAGAGATCTCCACAAACTGCCAGAATACAGAAAGGACACCCCAAACACAGCAATATAAACAAGATGAAGAGACGGAGGAATACCCAGCAGGTAAAGGAACAGGATAAATGCCCACTGAACCAAACAAAAGAGGAAGAGATAGGGAATCTACCTGATAAAGAATTCCAAATAATGATAGTGAAAATGATCCAAAATCTTGAAATCAAAATGGAATCAGAGATAAATAGCCTGGAGACAAGGACTGAGAAGATGCAAGAAAGATTTAACAAGGACCTAGAAGAAATAAAAAAGAGCAAATATATAATGAATAATGCAATAAGTGAGAACAAAAACACTCTGGAGGGAACAAATAGTAGAATAATGGAGGCAGAAGATAGGATTAGAGAAGTAGAAGATAGAATGGTAGAAATAAATGAATCAGAGAGGAAAAAAGAAAAACAAATTAAAAGAAATGAGGACAATCTCAGAGACCTCTGGGACAAAGTTAAACTCTCCAACATTCAAATCATAGGAGTCCCAGAAGCAGAAGACAAAAAGAAAGACCATGAGAAAATACATAAGGAGATAATAGTTGAAAACTTCCATAAAATGGGGAAGGAAATAATCACCCGAGTCCAAGAAACCCAGAGAGTCCCAAACAGGATAAATCCAAAGCAAAACACCCCAAGACACATTTAATCAAATTAACAAAGATCAAACACAAAGAACAAATATTAAAAGCAGCAAGGGAAAAACAACAAGTAACACACAGCTTATCTTTCAGTAGAAATTCTTCAGGCCAGGAGGGAATGGCAGGACATACTTAAAGTGATGAAAGAAAATAACCTTCAACCCAGATTACTGTACCCAGCAAAGATCTCATTCAAATATGAAGGAGAAATCAAAAGCTTTACAGACAAGCAAAAGCTGAGAGAATTCAGCACCACCAAACCAGCTCTCCAACAAGTGCCAAAGGATCTTCTCTAGACAGGAAACACAAAAAGGGTGTATAAACTCGAACCCAAAACAATAAAGCAAATGGCAATGGGATCATACTTATCAATAATTACCTTAAACATAAATGGGTTAAATGTCCCAACCAAAAGACAAAGACTGGCTGAATGGATACAAAAACAAGACCCCTATATATGTTGTCTACAGGAGACCCACCTCAAAACAAGCGACACATACGGACTGAAACTGAAGGGCTGGAAAAAGATATTCCACACAAATAGAGACCAAAAGAAAGCAGGAGTAGCAATACTCATCATATCAGATAAAATAGACTTTAAGACAAAGGCTGTGAAAAGAGACAAAGAAGGACACTGCATAATGATCAAAAGATCAATCCAAGAAGAAGATATAACAATTATAAATATATATGCATGCAACATAGGAGCGCCACAATATGTAAGACAAATGCTAACAAGTATAAAAGGGGAAATTAACAATAATCCAATAATAGTGGGAGGCTTTACTAACCCACTCACACCTATGGATAGATCAACTAAACAGAAAATTAACAAGGAAACACAACCTTTAAATGATACAATAGACCAGTTAGAACTAATTGGTATCTATAGGACATTTCACCCCCAAAAAATGAATTTCACCTTTTTCTCAACCGCACATGGAACCTTCTCCAGGATAGATCATATCCTGGTCCATAAATCAAGCCTTGGTAAATTCAAAAAAATTGAAATCATTCCAAGCATCTTTTCTGACCACAATGCAGTAAGATTAGATCTCAATTACAGGAGAAAAACTATTAAAAATTCCAGCATATGGAGACTGAACATCACGCTGCTGAATAACCAACAAATCATGTAAGAAATCAAAAAGAAATCAAAATATGCATAGAAACGAATGAAAATGAAAACACAACAACCCAAAACCTGTGGGACACTGTAAAAGCAGTGCTAAGGGGAAGGTTCATAGCAATACAGGCATACCTCAAGAAACAAGAAAAAAGTCAAATAAATACCCTAACTCTACACCTAAAGCAACTAGAAAAGGAACAAATGAAGAACCTCAGGGTTAGTAAGGAAAGAAATCTTAAAAATTAGGGCAGAAATAAATGCAAAAGAAACAAAAAAGACCATAGCAAAAACCAACAAAGCCAAAAGCTGGTTCTTTGACAGGATAAATAAAATTGACAAACCATTAGCCAGACTCATCAAGAAACAAAGGGAGAAAAATCAAATCAATAAAATTAGAAATGAAAATGGAGAAATCACAACAGACAACACAGAAACACAAAAGATCACAAGAGACTACTATCAACAATTATATGCCAATAAAATAGACAACATGGAAGAAATGGACAAATTCTTAGATAAGTACAACTTTCCAAAACTGAACCAGGAAGAAATGGAAAATCTTAACAGACTCATCACAAGCACAGAAATTGAAACTGTCATCAGAAATCTTCCAGCAAACAAAAGCCCAGGTCCAGACAGCTTCACAGCTGAATTCTACCAAAAATTTAGAGAGAAGCTAACACCTATCCTACTCAAACTCTTCCAGAAAATTGCAGAGGAAGGTAAACTTCCAAACTCATTCTATGAGGCCACCATCACCCTAATACCAAAACCTGACAAAAATGCCACACACAAAAAAGAAAACTACAGGCCAATATCACTGATGAAAAAAGATGCAAAAATCCTTAACAAAATTCTAGCAATCAGAATCCAACAACACATTAAAAAGACCATACATCATAACCAAGTGGGCTTTATCCCAGGGATGCAAGTATTCTTCAATATCAACAAATCAATCAATGTAATATACCACATTAACAAATTGAAAAATAAAAATCATATGATTATCTCAATAGATGCAGAGAAAGCCTTTGACAATATTCAACATCCATTTATGATAAAAAGTCTCCAGAAAGCAGGAACAGAAGGAACATACCTCAACATAATAAAAGCTATATATGACAAACCCACAGCAAACATTATCCTCAATGGTGAAAAATTGAAAGCATTTCCCCAAAAGTCAGGAACAAGACGAGGGTGCCCATTTTCACCACTATTATTCAACATAGTTTTGGAAGTTTTGGCCACAGCAATCAGAGCAGAAAAAGAAATAAAAGGAATCCAAATTGGAAAAGAAGTAAAACTCTCACTGTTTGCATACGACATGATCCTCTACAGAGAAAACCCTAAAGACTCCACCAGAAAATTACTAGAACTAATCAATGAATATAGTAAAGTTGCAGGATATAAAATGAACAAAAAGAAATCACTTGCATTTCTATACACTAATAATGAGAAGATAGAAAGAGAAATTAAGGAGACAATTCCATTTACCATTGCAACAAAAAGAATAAAATACTTAGGAATATATCTACCTAAAGAAACTAAAGACCTATATATAAAAATATATAAGACACTGGTGAAAGAAATCAAAGAGAACACTAATAGATGGAGAAATATACCATGTTCATGGTTTGGAAGAATCAATATAGTGAAAATGAGTATACTACCCAAAGCAATCTATAGATTCAATGCAATCCCTATCAAACTACCAACGGTATTTTTCACAGAGCTAGAACAAATAATTTCACAATTTGTATGGAAACACAAAAAAACCTTGAATAGCCAAAGCAATCTTGAGAAAGAAGAATGGAACTGGAGGAATCAACCTGCCTGACTTCTGGCTCTATGACAAAGCCATAGTCATCAAGACAGTATGGTACTGGCACAAAGACAGAAATATAGATAAATGGAACAAAATAGAAAGCCCAGAGATATATCCACGCACACATGGACACCTTATCTTTGACAAAGGAGGCAAGAATATACAGTGGAGAAAAGACAATCTCTTTAACAAGTGGTGCTGGGAAAACTGGTCAACCACTTGTAAAAGAATGAAACTAGAACACTTTCTAACACCGTACACAAAAATAAACTCAAACTGGATTAAAGATCTAAACGTAAGACCAGGAACTATAAAACTCCTAGAGGAGAACATAGGCAAAACACTCTCCAACATAAATCACAGCAGGATCCTCTATGACCCATCGCCCAGAATATTGGAAATAAAAGCAAAAATAAACAAATGGGGCCTAATTAAAATTAAAAGCTTCTGCAGAACAAAGGAAACTGTAAGCAAGGTGAAAAGACAGCCTTCAGACTGGGAGAAAATAATAGCAAATGAAGCAACTGACAAAGAGCTAATCTCAAAAATATACAAGCAACTCCTGCAGCTCAATTCCAGAAAAATAAACGACCCAATCAAAAAATGGGCCAAAGAACTAAGCAGACATTTCTCCAAGGAAGACATACAGATGGCTAACAAACACATGAAAAGATGCTCAACATCACTCATTATCAGAGAAATGCAAATCAAAACCACAATGAGGTACCATTTCACGCCAGTCAGAATGGCTGTGATCCAAAAGTCTACAAGCAATAAATGCTGGAGAGGGTGTGGAGAAAAGCAAACCCTCTTACACTGTTGGTGGGAATGCAAACTAGTACAGCCACTATGGAGAAGAGTGTGGAGAGTCCTTAAAAAACTGGAAATAGAACTACCTTATGACCCAGCAATCCCACTGCTGGGCATACACACTGAGGAAACCAGAAGGGAAAGAGACATGTGTACCCCAATGTTCATCACAGCACTGTTTATAACAGCCAGGACATGGAAGCAGCCTAGATGAGCATCAGCAGACGAACCCATAAGAAAGCTTTGGTACATATACACAATGGAGTATTATTCAGCCATTAAAAAGAATACATTTGAATCAGTTCTAATGAGGTGCATGAAACTGGGGCCAATTATACAGAGTGAAGTAAGCCAGAAAGAAAAACACCAATACAGTATACTAATGCATATATATGGAATTTAGAAAGAAGGTAATGATATCCCTATATGTGAGATAGCAAAAGAGACACAGATGTAAGAACAGTCTTTTGGGCACTGTGGGAGAGGGCGAGGGTGGGATGATTTGGGAGAATGGCATTGAAACATGTATAATATAATATATGAAATGAATTGCCAGTCCAGTTTCGATGCATGATACAGGATTCTTGGGGCTGGTGCACTGGGATGACACAGAGGGATGGTATGGGGAGGGAGGTGTGAGGGGGCTTCAGGATGGGGAATATGTGTACACCCGTGGCGGATTCATGTTGATGTATGGTAAAACCAATACAATATTGTAAAGTAATTAGTCTTCAATTAAAATAAATAAATTTATATTAAAAATATAACTAAATAAATAAAAATTCCAATATTCCCATGGGAAAAAAATCTATCTAGAATATTATGTCAAACTTATCTAAGATTTCTTCTCTTTCACCCATTTTACTCATATTTGAAAGAGGACTGGCAATACAACTGAGTGGAAATCTGCCGCATATTGAGATCTTGGTAATCAGAAGGGACCCAAAGGGTTTTGTGTAATAGAAAATTTGGTAAAATCAGCCCTTTGCTAATTGAAAATATTTTCTCTTATGTATTAGATAATCTTCAGGTTTATGGATGTCCTTCCTAGACATGAGTTTCAGTGAGATCTATTTTTTATGACCATAAAAGTACACAAAGAAAATGGATACAGATTAGAATACTTAATTCAAATATATTTACCATTCTCAATGTAACACTATACCAATTTTTATTATATTAATTCTCTTTCTTAGAGCATAACAGAATATTATATCTGGAGCAGAAAGCCCTATGAAGATTGAAAGGAAATTTGAATTGCATTTTCATATATCTACAGTGTCATATGACAAAATGAAAAATGTAAATAATATAGTTAGTTTTCAGAAAGACAGCCATTTGAATCCATCTTACTTTATTAAGTTATATCAAAGTCAGTGGGACCTGGCTATTATTTTCTCAACCTGCTAAATCATTGTATGGCTTTGTGTTAAAATGCCCATGGATGGTTTTAGCAATCAAGCATGTGATATATTGTGTGTGTGTTAGTCACTCAGTCATGTCCGACTGTTAGCAACCCCATGGACTGTAGCCTGCCAGGCTCCTCTATCCATGAAATTCTCCAGGAAAAAATACTGGAGTGGGTTGCCATTTCCTTCTCCAGGGGATCTTCCCGCCCCAGGGATAGAACCTAGGTCTCCTGCATTGCAGGCAGATGCTTTACCGTCAGAGCTATTAGGGAGGCCCCAAAAGAATACTGGAGTGGGTTGACATGCCCTCCTCCAGGGGTTCTTCAGGGGTCAAACCTGTGTCTCTTATGTACCCTGCATTGGCAGGCAGGTTCTTTACAAGTGCCACCTGGGAAGCCCGCCCAACCCAATATGGCTGTAATGCCCCTCTAATGTAACTATCTTTTCTTATTTAATTAATATCATCTGGGGATGTTAAAGTCTCATTATTATTGGATGTTTGAGGGCTGAGATCATGCTTCTTAGTGTTTTGTAAATCTCATAGCACCTGGGATCTTAAGAAGCACTTGATGACATTTTATATGTCAATAGTAACACTGCTGCTGTTGCTGCTGCTAAGTCACTTCAGTCGTGTCCGACCCTGTGCGACCCCATAGACGGCAGCCCACCAGGCTCCCCTGTCCCTGAGATTCTCCAGACAAGAATACTGGAGTGGGTTGCCATTTCCTTCTCCAATGCATGAAAGTGAAAAGTGAAAGTGAAGTTGCTCAGCCGTGTCTGACTCTTAGTGACCTCATCGACTGCAGCCTAGCAGGCTCCTCTGTCCATGGGATTTTCCAGGCAAGAGTACTAGATTGGGGTGTCATTGCCTTCTCCGAAATAGTAACACAGCAAAGGTATTTATTAATATACATGGGGAAAAGATCTTTGTTGCTATGCCTGTGACATTTTAAGACCTCTTTCATTCTAAGATAATTGTTTGGGTCATATATTGACAAAAGGGAAACCAATCAAAATACAGCAGGATTTGAGTAAGAACCAAACAGCCCATTTGGAATAATAGATTTTTTTATGAAACAGACACACAGAACACTGCAGAAAGTTTTATAACACCCACATAGATACCTCTCAAAATAAGCAAAAGTGCTAATAAATCACATACTTGCCTCAAATATTTTTCTTATGAAATAAAGTATTTCAGATATATTCAAATGTCTTCCTTTGGAATCCTCTTTTATGCCTTCCTGGATGCAACCATTAGGCTGAACTTGGTATATATAATTCCAGTCCATGGCTTTATAATTTTACTATGCAAAATGTATGGAGAAGGCAATGGCACCCCACTCCAGTACTCTTGCCTGGAGAATCCCATGGACGGAGGAGCCTGGAAGGCTGCAGTCCATGGGGTTGCTGAGGATCGGACACGACTGAGCGATTTCACTTTCACTTTTCACTTTCATGCATTGGAGAAGGAAACGGAAACCCATTCCAGTGTTCTTGCCAGGAGAATCCCAGGGACGGGGGAGCCTGGTGGGCTGCCGTCTATGGGGTTGCACAGAGTCGGACATGACTGATGCAACTTAGCAGTAGCATGCAAAATGTAAATACGATCAGTATATAGTATCATTTTGTTCATTTAAAATTTTTCATTTTGACTTACTTCAATCATATGAGTTAGTGCTGCTATTTAGCATGCTTGTTTGTTCGTTTAGTTTTTATTTTTCCTCTGACTTCCTAGAATTTAGAGCTGTCCTTACCTTCTCCCCCTGGAGAAGGAAATGGCAACCCACTCCAGTATTCTTGCCTGGAGAATCCCATGGATGGAGGAGCTTGGTGGGCTACAGTCCGTGGGTCGCAAAGAGTCGGACACGACTGAGCACCTTCACTTTCACTTTACCTTCTCCAGCCCTGTTTCTTCCTCCTCAAACTGATTTGGAAGTTCTGTCTTTGTATTGGTAAGGGTCCAACACACAGGGAAATACACAAATTCTAAGCTCCAGATTGGTTATTGAATAGATTTGTGAAAGGGCTGCACTCAAAAGTGTTGGGAGGGGGGGCTTACAAAAACAAAGGATCATGGGTCATCTTGAGGCTCCTTAAACAGGATCTGAGAGACCAGAGGAAGCTGCTAGCACCTCAGAAGTCTGAGAGGCAAGAGGAGGCAGGCTTTTGCAGGGCCCAGCAAGTGCTCCAGGCTGTGAGAGAGGGTCATCTCATCAGAGCTGTGGCCTTCAGCTACCTCAGCCACTAACAAACCATGAAGCCAGAAAGCCAGAGAGGCTGGTTGATGTAGTTGTTAGAGCTAAGCCTCTAGATGCACAGAGTAGGACAAAGAAGGGTGGAGACTGATCTTAATGGGCAAAGGGGAAATATTCAGCATAGGCATCTATATTCTTTTTTTTTAATTAACATTTATTTATTTTATTTGGCTGTACTGGGTCTAAGCTGCAGCATGAGGTATCTTGAGTTGTGGCATAAGGAATCCAGCTCCCTGACTAGGGCTGGAATTGCCCCTGCATTGGAAGGTTGGAGTCTTAGCCACCACACCACCACCAGGGAAGTACTTCTATGTGCTTTCTTGTCATGTCAACCCTTTAACCTTTTTAACACACTTGTTTCAACTCCAAAGTTGCTCGCTAGCTTTGTTCCTCAAGACTTCAGAAAGATTGAATTCAAACATTCCCGTTGCATCTTCCAGTCTATGTGTGTCTCATATTTTATTTTGGTTTTGACCCATCCAAATTTGCCATTGCTATTATTTTCACTATTATTGTTGTTATCATTTATTGCCAATAATTATATAGATTTCACCATGGATCTTAACCAATTTCCTTGCTTTTTCATCCTACTTCTTTCTTATGGGTCTACTTTCCTTTATTAACACAGCACAGTTTTTCCATGGAGGCACCTCATGCCTTTAGGGTCAGAGCCTAACTTTGTATTAACTGCTGCAGGATTGCCTCAGTTCTAGTTTTGTGTTAATTCTCAGTGTAAGTCTTTAAGTGAATAAGAGATAGTGCACATTAGAGTTCCACTTTATCAAGGTCATCCCCCTCCCTTTTTTCCCCCTTGAAATATTATAGAGATGGGAGTCTGGCAAGACAGGACAGGGAAGGTTCCTTGCCTTGTCTTTGACTTATGGGAGCAGTTTTGTTTCTAGTGCCACTTTTGATAGACTTTATTTGGGGAGCTCAGTTCTACCTCTGTAATCACACACATACCTCAGGGCTTCCTCAAGTTCATATGCTTCTTGCTCACTTTCTGGCTTGGAGATCTGCTTCACTTTGGTTACCAGGGGTTTCCTGTTCTTGCTTTTAGTCTTGGGCTCACACTTTTAAAAAGAAAACCAAATTTCACTCAGTACTTCTCTATGTTTGAAGCCAGAGGGGATGCTTTCTCTCTTCACTTAGCTGACCATAATAACTAGAAGTTCAATGATGGGGTATTTGCAGCTCAATCATGTTCTGAAGAGTCTTTCTACTTTGTGTTGTTCTGTTGCTATTTTTCTTCCACATTTCCTATTTCTTTCACTTGGGTGTTTTGATCTCTTTACTTTAGTTGACTTATTCTTCTTTCCCTTGCCTTCTTTACACTCAGTTCAGATGATTATTTTTGTACATTATCAAAAAATGGAGATCTGCCATTTGACTTAATTATGCTTTCAATTCTATTTTAAGGAACATTTGCAGTTGTCTCAAAGATTTTATTTGATTCTTTGTTGTCTCCACTCATTGAATATCTCCCCTACACTGTGCAAGTTCTTCAATTAGTCACATTTCACCATCTCTCCCTGTGCTTGAGCCCATAGCTTGTCACTTGCTGATTTCATTTGCTCCTCAGCTTGCTGCATTTGGGTAGTTGCCTGGAGACAAATTCTGGGCATTTTTTTTTTTAATCTAGTGATCCAGGATGGTAAAGCTGAAACACTAAATAAAACTGCTATAAAGTTATTTTTAACAGAAATAATCTTTACTCCCATGTATGGTTAATTTTGCCCATTTTCTAGAATAAAATGAAGATTTTATTTGGCATAAAAAATACAGGAATGTATAAATTGTAATTATAAACTAAACTGTCTGAAGCTTGTTTTTACTCAGTATCTGAACCTGGGAGATGTAAATGACATTGTCAGTGAGGCTGGAAGAGAAAATCAGCACTTAGTTTCTCACTGTTTCTATTGAACGTCTTTTGAAGAGGTTTTAAAGAATTATTAGGTCCACACATTCTGTGTTTCAAGCAGATTAACCCATTTCCCACATTTTATATAGCTCTCCTTTTCTCCCTTTTTGTTTTTATTTTTGGTTTTCTAACATTATGTGTATCTAAATTAAAGCAAGACATGTACAGAGTTCAAATAAATATTTCAAGCCTTCTATAGAAAAACAGCCCTCCTCTGCCCACCTCTATCAGCCCTGCTCTTCAGAGGCAACCAATTTCCAAATCTTTGTCCTGCTGCTCCTGGATTTTACTTCCATTATTTCTAAATAATATGCATATGCTTCCAGTACTTGATACTTTTCCATTTTAGACATTAGTCATTTTCCTTCTACCATAGAAATTGTAGATTTCACACTCCCACATCATCTTCACATACCTTTAATCACCCTCTCCTTGCCACTCTAATACTAGCAGAAAGTTTGGTTTACCAAATACTCAGTGTTTGCTTTATTTTGTTCACAAAAGAGTCATACACATATCTCTTATCTGTTGGGAAGCTTTGTTTTTCCTACACTTAAATATTGAGTTGATTTTTCACATGACTACTCTTCAATATAAAGTCATTAATCCCCCTCCCCCCCAGAATCTCCTTATTGTGGTGGTTGTTGTTCAGTTGCTCAGTCATGTCCAATTATTTTCGACCCCATAGACTGCAGCACATCAGGCTTCCCTATCCTTCACCATTGCCTGGAGCTTGCTCAAACTCATGTCCATTGAGTCAGTGATGCCATCCAACCATCTCATCCTCTGTCACCCCCTTCTCCTCCTTCTTACATTCTTTCCCAGCATCAGGGTCTTTTCCAATGAGTCAATTCTTCGCATCAGGTGGCCAAAGTATTGGAGCTTCAGCTTTAGCATCAGTTCTTCCAATGAATATTCAGGATTAACTTCATTTAGGATTGACTGGTCTGATCTCTTTGCAGTCCAAGGGACTTTAAAAAGTCTTCTTCAACACCACAGTTCAAAAGCATCAATTCTTTGGCATTCAGCCTTCTTTATGGTCCAACTCTCACATCCATACATGACTACTGGAAAAACCATAGCTTTGACTGGGCTTAGTCACTCAGTCATGTCCAACTCTTTGTGACCCCATGGACTGTAGCCTGCAAGGCTCCTCTGCCCATGGGAATTCGCCAAGCAAGAATACTGGAGTGGGCTGCCATGCCCTCCTCGAGGGGATCTTCCAAACCCAGGGATTTAACCCAGGTCTTCTACATTGCAGGCAGATTCTTTACCACCTGAGCCACCAGGGAAACCCATAGCTTTGACTGTATGGATCTTTGTTGGCAAAGTAATGTCTCTGCTTTGTAATACACTGTCTAGGTTTGTCACAGGTTTATTTCCAAGGAGCAAGCATATTTTAATTTCATGGCTGCAAACTCTCCTAAGTAACTGTAAAATCTTTCTTCAAAGCACATCAAGTATTCTATGAGGGTTTTTCCCCTCTTAGAGCCCTTGGTCACAGGTGTTCTTTGAGCCCTCTGACCTGCTGCACAGCTCTAATCCTATTATTTCCATTGACCCCTGTGTTGGAATCTCCTTCACCATTCTCCTGAATTGGATTCCCCGTTGGGTTGGTCAGTTTCTTCTCTGAGAATTGTTTTATCACGTGCTTAGGAGATGTGTATGAGAATTCTAAATGTCCAGGAGAGAGAAAGAAAAAAAAAAAAAAAACTGGTTTTCAACTGATCTTCAGAACTGACACTGCATCATTCTGCTTGTACTCCATTGATTAAAGCAAATCACAGAGCTAAACCAGAGTCAAACCGAAAAAACTACATAAGGTTCTGAGTACCAACCATGTGTGTTTTGGTAACTACCT
Source organism: Bos grunniens (assembly GCF_055505025.1). Classification (NCBI taxonomy): domain Eukaryota; kingdom Metazoa; phylum Chordata; class Mammalia; order Artiodactyla; family Bovidae; genus Bos; species Bos grunniens. The sequence goes on along the minus strand of NC_141194.1, from coordinate 115,092,769 downwards.
CAGTGACAGACTCCTTCAGTAAGCACGTAGCTTTCAGATCTGCTTAATAAATAAAGGCCCTTCCCATTTCCATCCTTGGACATGCTGTTAGTCTCTCTTCTCTGCTGTTTTCTCTTCTCTCATTTTTTTGTCCTCTTTCTTCTTCCTTTTTGAATTTATTCTATTGACGTATAGTTGATTTACACTGTTGTGTTAGTTTCAGGTGTACAACAGTTACACACACACACACACATATATATATATGTATATTATTTTTCATAATTCTCTTCCATTATGGTTTATCATAGGATACTGAATATAGTTCCCTGTACTATACAGTAGGACTTTGTTGTCCTATTCATCCTATATATACAAGTTTGCATCTGCTAATCTAAACTCCTAATCCATTCTTCCCCCACTGCCCACCCCTGTGGCAACCACTAGTCTGTTCTGTCTGTTCCTTTCTCTTTCATTTCCTATCATTTTACTGAAGATTCTGGAATGAGTGGTGACAGTTATGTATGTTTAATTCTTCATTTTAAACCAGGCATCCCTATTCTTCCTTTTTTTAAATCTCTTTCAACTACCCTCCTATATCAACAGCACTTATTTGGAACTTATTTGTTAAGAGGTCACAAATAACCACTTCCACACATACTAAGCTTGATTCTCATTAGATTACTGTTTTCACTGCTTTTCACCTAGAGGAATTTTATGGTTGTATTATGACATAGAAATATTTTTTATTAAATAAAATCTGCTCATTAAACTTTCAAAACCTGAAAAAAAAAAAAACTCAGTGAAACATTAGATGGTATGAGTGAAATATGTTTTCTTGCTTTTGCTTTTGTTTTAGTTTTCTGTGGAGAGCAAAATGAAGATATGTAGTTATAGAACGAGCTCCACTAAGGTGGGCCTGGATCCAAAGGAGAAAAGAACTTTAAGTCCATTGCATGTAATCTGAGAAGGTATGAGCTTTGACTGAAGAAAAACAGTGAAATATAAGTATAATAAAAACAGTAGGAGGCTTGACCTTGGACTTCCCTAGATTAGAATCTGACATGTACTACCTATTAGCTATCTGGCTTTGAGCACTTCACTTGACCCTTCTGATTCCCAATTTCTTTGTGCCTAAAACTGAGATAATTAGATGTACCCAAGTCTTGGGTTTGCAGTGTTCATAAAATGAGATATCATATGTGAAAACAACATCTTTAGGCAAAAGCTTTCCAGAAAACATTTTTTTCCAGAAATCAAAGGTCAGTTTTCATTCCAATCCCAAAGAAAGGCAATGCCAAAGAATGCTCAAACTACCACACAATTGCACTCATCTCACACACAAGTAAAGTAATGCTCAAAATTCTCCAGGCCAGGCTTCAGCAGTGCATGAACTGTGAACTTCCAGATGTTCAAGCTGGTTTTAGAAAAGGCAGAGGAACCAGAGATCAAATTGCCAACATCTGCTGGATCATCAAAAAAGCAAGAGAGTTCCAGAAAAATATCTATTTCTGCTTTATTGCCTATGCCAAAGCCTTTGACTGTGTGGATCACAATAAACTGTGGAAAATTCTGAAAGAGATGGGAATACCAGACCCCCTGACCTGCCTCTTAAGAAACCTATATGCAGGTCAGGAAGCAACAGTTAGAACTAGACATGGAAAAACAGACTGGTTCCAAATAGGAAAAGGAATACATCAAGGCTGTATATTGTCACCCTGCTTATTTAACTTATATGCAGAGTATATCATGAGAAACACTGGGCTGGAGGAAGCACAAGCTGGAATCAAGATTGCCAGGAGAAATATCAATAACCTCAGATATGCAGATGACACCACCCTTATGGCAGAAAGTGGAGAGGAACTAAAAAGCCTCTTGATGAAAGTGAAAGAGGAGAGTGAAAAAGTTGGCTTAAAGCTCAACATTAAGAAAACAAAGATCATGGCATCTGGTCCCATCACTTCATGGGAAATAGATGGGGAAACAGTGAAAACAGTGGCTGACTTCATTTTTTGGGGCTCCAAAATCACTGCAGATGGTGATTGCAGCCACGAAATTAAGACGCTTACTCCTTGGAAGGAAAGTTATGACCAACCTAGATAGCATATTCAAAAGCAGAGACATTACTGTGCCAACAAAGGTCCGTCTAGTCAAGGCTATGGTTTTTCCAGTAGTCATGTATGGATATGAGAGTTGGACTGTGAAGAAAGCTGAGCACCAAAGAATTGATGCTTTTCAACTGTGGTGTTGGAGAAGACTCTTGAGAGTCCCTTGGACTGCAAGGAGATCCAACCAGTCCATTCTAAAGGAGATCAGTCCTGGGTGTTCTTTGGAAGGAATGATGCTAAAGCTGAAATCCCAGTACTTCGGCCACCTCATGCGAAGAGTTGACTTATTGGAAAAGACCCTGATGCTGGGAGGAATTGGGGGCAGGAGGAGAAGCGGACAACAGAGGATGAGATGGCTGGATCGCATCACCGACTGGATGGACATGAGTTTGAGTGAACTCCAGGAGTTGGTGATGGACAGGGAGGCCTGGCGTGCTGCAGTTCATGGGATCTCGAAGAGTCGGACACGACTGAGCGACTGAACTGATAGTGATTTATCCCGAGGAAATATTTGGACAAATATACAAACATTTTTTTACTAAGGTGTTCACTGAAAAAATTATAATAGCAAAAAGGACCAAAACGTTCATTAATAGATGACTGGTTACACAAATTGTGATCCATTTTATTTAATGCAGTCACTGTGCCAATTTAAAGGAAATTTAGGCACTCCCTGGTGGTCCAGTGGTTAGGAATCCACCTTCCAATGCAGGGGAAGCAGGTTCAATCCCTGGTTATGGAACTGAGATCTCACATGCCTGGGGATAACTCAGCCCCTGCACCACAACTAGAGAGCCTGCTCTTGGCTATGAAGACTCTCCTTGCAACCAAAAAAAAAAAAAAAAAAAAAAATATATATATATATATATATATATATATATATATATATGTTTTTTAAGAGGTCTCTCTTCTACAAAAAAAGAAAGAAATTTAATTCTTCTTGTAGGCACATAGCATAGTGGTTGTAAGTATAAATTCTGGATCCCAACTATCTGGGTTTGCATTCTGGAGAGCCACCTACTGACTGCATGACCTTGGATAAGTCACTTAACCTCTTTTCTATCAGTTTCCTCGTCTATAAAATATAGATCATAGCAGTAGCTAAATCATTGAGCAAATTACTTAGAATGCCTGGCATACTGTAAATGCTACATAAATGTTTTCTATCATCATCTATTGGACGTTTATAGCCAGATAAGAACAGCTATATTTTGTTGCATTTTCAGAAATGTTTTGGCCATTTTATCTTATACATAAAATTCTTTAAAATAGTTTTGCATATCCTGACATGCTTAATGTGTCCATTGATTTACCATGTTCAATAAGGCATGGGCATTAGACAAGGGACAGACAATAGGAGACGTGTTCTGGGAGCATTAAGTGGCTCCCTATTCTAGAACACCATTGACTCCACAAACATTTTCGTAGAGTAGATGTTCAGTAATACAGCTGACCTTTGGGAAGGGAAAAGTATGGATTTATGCAGAAGGCATATTGCCAACACAAAAATCATCCCTGAATAAATTCATGGGTAGGTTGATTGATTTTGTATTACCATAATGAAATATGGGAAAACAGAAAATCTACTGCAGTGGTTTGACTTACAGCTAGAAAAGCTAGGCAAAATGTTTGTTTATTTACACATTCTTGGAAGGGTCAGTTGATGGCCTTGCCTTTATAGTTGTCGGGCCTCTCACCTGTAAATGCGCCATATACACAGTGACACCAAAACTTATATTTCCATTTAGCCTCAGGTTGATGCTTTTCAGAAATATTACCTGATTGTACCTTTACAACAACCAACAACATTATGGATTGATTAGGATGGGTAATTTATCCCCTTTTTGCAGGTAAAGAAATAGGCACTCTTGTCTAAAATCACTTGTGTAGAAGAATGCAAGTTAATAAATAGGAAAACTGAGACTTCAATCTGATCTGATGAATTTAAATCCAGTGATCTTTCCAATACACTACTCACTTATTTATCCATTCAATTAGAGCTACAAACTTTGTGAGTGAGTGAACACTAGTGAAAGTCACTCAGTCATGTCCAACTCTTTGCAACCCCATGGACTATACAGTCCATGGTATTGTCCAGGTCTGAATACTGGAGTGGGCAGCCGTTCCCTTCTCCAGGGGATCTTCCCAACCCAGGGATCGAACCCAGGTCTCCTGCATTGCAGCTAGATTCTTTACTAGCTGAGCCACAAGGGAAGCCCAAGAATGCTGGAGTGGGTAGACTATCTCTTCTCCAGGGGATCTTCCCGACCCAGGAATCAAACTGGAGTCTCCTGAATTTCAGGCAAATTCTTTACCAACTGAGCTATCAGGGAAGCCCTGATATGTTGTCATATGTAACCGTGGAAATTGTCATTTTGACCTTGTGATTTTCCATGAAGACCAGATGAACAAGAAAGTTTGTATACTGTTCTTGAAGTAATTATGAGCTGTGGTGACAAACAGCAGAAGCAAGGGTTTGGAGTACAAAATCGATTTTCTCACTGTTAATTGGGGCAGAAGGAGTGGAAGCAAGATGTCATGAAAGGATTTGTGGGTTAGAAAGATGGGGCTGGGATGTATGGCTTCAGAGGTCAGGCTCAGGCATTGCCTATGACTTTCTAAGCAGCAGGGGATCATCAGAATCTAATAGACAAATAAAACAGGGGGAATTGGGGAAGAGTAGCTTGGCAACAGTGTAAGATGAATTGGGAAAAGCTAAACAAGCAGGAGAGAACCTGTAAGGAGGAAACTGATGTTCCAATTGTAACTGCATTGCACGTGAGATAGTCAAAGAATAAACCCACAGTCAGGCAGATAGCAGTTTGCTGTAGAGAGGTCATTTTGTCTTATCCCCCAGTTAACTCTAACTGGGGGAAGGTTCAACAGAAAATGAGAAACAAATAAAGAGGAAATGATTTTGGAGTCTAACAGTGAATTACCTTTCAAGTATCATTCTTTCTCCATCTAGTTTTTTCTCCACTTGAAATCACTGATGTCCAGAAACCTCCACTCAGTCCACAAAAGTAATATTATATGACACATTCATGGACAATTTGTAAAAGGAAATGGTGGCTTGAGTTCACACTGGAGGAGAGTCACACCTCTGAATTTCAAGAACAGGTATGCATTTGGATTAAAGAGCAAACAGCCCCAGAAATAGCTAAAACTGTAGACAATTGAAATTTGTGTAGCTAAGGCAAAAAGGCTTTTGTGATTGAATTACAGTTATTGACACAAAGGGCAATCTGCTGCTGCTGCTGCTGCTAAGTCGCTTCAGTCGTGTTTGACTCTGTGCGACCCCATAGACGGCAGCCCACCAGACTCCACCATCCCTGGGATTCTCCAGGTAAGAACACTGGAGTGGGTTGCCATTTCCTTCTCCAATGCAGGAAAGTGAAAAGTGAAAGGGAAGTCGCTCAGTCATGTCTGACTCTTCGCGACCCCATGGACTGCAGCCCACCAGGCTCCTCCGTCCATGGGATTTTCCAGGCAAGAGTGCTGGAGTGGAGTGCCATTGCCTTCTCTGAAGGGCAATCTAGTGTTCAAATATCTCCTATGGCTTATGGATATGTGCAGATTGATATGGAGCCATGACAGATATAAATACAAGGCATTCTGAGCAGAATTCAAAAGGGAGAAAAAGATCCACACCAACACAAATGTGAGAGAATATACTTCATTTTCTCATTGCCTCACATAACAGTGGTTGATATTTAACACAAAATCCATGCTATGCTTATCTTTGAACAGTGGTGAAAGCTGATAATAATGATTTTCCATCTAGGTATATATGAATTGCTTGTTTTTATAGATATCTTGTGTGTGTGTGTGCTCAGCTGCACCAGTTGTGTCCAACTCTTTGCAATTCCGTGGACTTTAGTCTGCCAGGCTCCCCATCCATGGGATTCTCCAGGCAAGAATATTGTAGTGGGTTGCCAGGACCTCCAGGAGATCTTCCCAACCCAAGGATTAAACATGAGTCTCCTGTGTTGCAGGTGGATTATGTACCCACTGAGACACCTGGGAAGCCTGATATCATGTATGCTAATTATAATTATCTTCAATTTATACTATAACACTTCCTCTCATGATTAAGTTCACAGATTGAATAGTCTAGGTAAATAATTCTTCCTAAAAGAAGATTGTCCAAAGAGGAACTGATTTCTTGGCACATTGTAAGGCGCCCTTGGAGATGAAATGATGACAGTGGCAATGTAGAAAAGATAAACTCTTATCAAGGAAGGAACAGCAAGAATAAGTAACTGCCTGGATAGGATGATTAAGGGGAAGGAGCCACTCAGATTTGGCAAAACTAATACAATTATGTAAAGTTTAAAAATAAAATAAAATTGGAAGAATAAAAAAAAAAAAAAAAAAAGTGCCTTATGGTCCTTGAGAAGGATGGTGCCCCTGGAAGCAATGACAATGATGGATTGGAAGATGCATTTTTGAGGCTAATATATAGGCTTCATGTTTGATATTTTAGATTTGAAATGCAGGGGAGATATTCAAGCAGAAGTAGCCTGCAGGTAGATGCAATGTGTTAGAATAGACCTCTCAGTTTAGGAGATGAAAGGACAAAGTTAAAAATGCAGTACAAAATGAAGTAGGGCAAAGATAACAGAGTTTTGCCAAAAGAACACACTGGTCATAGCAAACACCCTCTTTCCAACAACACACAAGGTGACTCTACACATGGACATCACCAGGTGGTTCACCCGAAATCAGATTGATTATATTCTTTGCAGCCAAAGATGGAGAAGTTCTATACAGTCAGCAAAAAAAAAAAAAAAAAAAAAAAAAAAGACCTGCTGCTGACTGTGACTCAGATCATGAGCTCCTTATTGCAAAATTCAGACATAAATTGAGGAAAGTAGGGAAAATCACTAGGCCATTCAGATATGACCTAAATCAAATCCCTTGTTGATTATACAGTGCAAGTGACAAATAGATTTAAGGGATTAGATCTGCTAGAATGACTGAAGAACTGTGGATGGAGGTTCATAACATTGTACAGGATGTGGTGAACAAAACCATCCCAAAGGAAAAGAAAGAAATGCAAGATAGCAAAGTGGTTGTCTGAGGAGGCTATACAGATAGCTGAGAAAAGAAGAGATGCAAAAGGCAAAAGAGAAAAAGAAAGTTACACCCAACTGAATGTAGAGTTTCAAAGAATAGCAAGGAGAGATAAGAAAGTCATCTTAAGTAAATAATGCAAAGAAATAGAGGAAAACAATAGAATGGGAAAGTCTATAGATCTCTTCAGGAAAATTAGAGATACCAAGGGAATATTTTATGCAAAGATGCACACAATAAAGGACAGAAACAGCAAGGACCTAACAGAAGCAGAAGAGATTAAGAAGAGGTGGAAAGAATACACAGAAGAATTATACAAAAAAAGGTCTTAATGACTTGGATAACCATGCTGATGTGATCACTCACCTCAAGCCAGACACCCTGGAGTCTGCAGTCAAGTGGGCCTTAGGAAGCATTACTACAAACAAGGTGAGTGGTGGCAATGGAATTCCAACTGAGCTATTTTAAATCAGAAAAGACAATGCTGTTAAAGTGCTGCACTCAGCATGTCAACAAATTTGGAAAACTCAGCAATGGCCACAGCAATGGAAAAGGTCAGTTTTCATTCCAATCCCAAACATGGGCAATGATAAAGAATGTTCAAACAACCATACAACTGCGCTCATTTCACATGATAGCAAGGTAATACTTAAAATCCTTCAAGATAGGTTTCAATAGTATGTGAACTGAGAACATACAGATGTACAAGCTGGATTTAGAAAAGGCAAAGGAATCAGAGATCAAATTGCCAACATCCGTTGGATGATAGAAAAAGCAAGGGAATTCCAGAAAAAACCTATACTTCTGCTTCACTGACTACACTAAACCCTTTCACTGTGTGGATCACAACAAACTATGGAAAATTCTTAAAGATATTGGAATAACAAATCAACTTACCTGCCTCCTGAGAAACCTGTATGCAGGTCAAGAAGCAACAGTAGAACCGGACATGGAACAATGAACTGGTTCAAAATTGTGAAGGCAGTACCTCAAAGCTTCATATTGTCACTCTGCTTTCTTAACTTATATGCAGGGTACATCATGCAGAATGCTGGGCTGGATGAACCTCAAGTAGGAATCAAGATTTCCAGGAGAAATATCAGCAACTTCAGATATGCAAATGATACCACCCTAATGGCAGAAAGGGAAGCGGAACTAAAGAGCCTGTTGATGAAGGTGAAAGAGGAGTGTGAAAAAGCTGGCTAAAACTCAACATTCAAAAAACGAAGATCACAGTATCCAGTCCCATCACTTCATGGCAAATATGTTGGAGGAAAAGTGGAAATAAATGCAGATTTTATTTTTGTGGGCTCCGAAATCACTGCAGATGGTGACTGCAGCCTTGAAATTGAAAGATACTTGCCCCTTGGATGAAAAGGTATGACAAACCTAGACAGCATATTAAAAAACAGAGACATCACTTTGCTAACAATGGTCCATATAGCCAAAGTTACGGTTTTCCCTGTAGTCATGGACAGATGTGAGAGTTGGACCATAAAGAAGGAAGAGTGCCTAAGAATTGATGCCTTAGAATTGCGGTGTTGGAGAAGACTCTTGAGAGCCCCTTGAACAGAAAGGAGATCAAACCAGTCAATCCTAAAGGAAATCAACCCTGAATATTTATTGGAAGGACTGATGCTGAAGCTGAAGTTCCAGTACTTTGGCCACCTGATGTGAAGAGCCAACTCATTGGAAAAGACTGATGCTGGGAAATATTGAGAGCAGGAGGAGAAAGGGGCAGCAGAGGATGAGATGGTTGGATGGCATCACTGACTCAATGGACATGAGTTGGAGCAAAGTGTAAGAGATAGTGAAGGACAGGGAAGCCTGGCATTCTGCAGTCCATGGGGTCACAAAGAGTCAGACACCACTGAAGGACTGAACAACAACAGGATAAAGTTCAGAGGAAGCTGTTGTGAGTAGGAAAATGAGAAGTGAAGAGCATAAGGCTTACCTCTAGTACCCACAGTGGAAAGACAAAGAACAATAAACAAAATAGAGGAATAGCTATAATCATGGGCAGGAGGTAAAGTTGCCTGATTTAGCAAAAATATAGGACTACTAGTTACATTTGTATTTTATCTGAAATAAAATACAATGAATGATTTTTTATATGTAAGTGTATCTCAAATATTTCACAAGATATACTTATCTGAAAAATGTCCATTGTTTATCTGAAATTCATGTGTAACTATTTGATTGGTCCTCTTGTATTTTATATCATCAGCAAATCATATCATTTTTACTTTGTCATGTATCAAAAACTGCAGAGAGATAAAGAAGTCATGAGAAACATTTACTCAGTTGTCTTTCCCTGTCCCTGAAAGATAAAATTGTTTCATGTCCTGAGTTAAGGATGATTTAGGAATGGTGTAGCCATGTGTAAGTTTGGGCAGATAAACTTAGATCTGATTTGCAAATGGTTTCCTGTTTATTGATTAGAGAATTTTGTCAGAATTCATACATCCTTGTTGGCAGAATAAAGAGCGCCATTCTTTACTGTAATTTATTTCATAAAAATATTGATCAAATTGTTTACATTATGCATTTCAAGGAAAACTGAGTTTTTAAAATTACAACTCCAGTTTAGCAAGACTTACCACCAGATTCAGAAAGAGTGCTAAGATACAAAGATGATTTTTTTGAAAAATTTGGGATATAGTTGCTTTACAGTTCAAGAAATTAGTTTTAACTGTGCTTTGTCATTAAAGCATACGTAAATCAGATTCATGTTTTGTAATGCATCATTGAGTCTTTGCACTACTAACCCATCAGTAATCACCTTCAAAAATGTCAAGAAAACAAAAAACATATTGAGTTTTGATCATTACTTAAAATGAAAGGCTAAAGACTTTTAATACTTCCATAACATTCTAATCAAGTTATATCTACATTTCTTTCCTAAATCAATTCTTGTCTCATGTATAATAGCTACAATTACTGCTGCTACTGCTAAGTCACTTCAGTCGTGTCCGACTCTGTGTGACCCCATAGACGGCAGCCCACCAGGCTCCCCCGTCCCTGGGATTCTCCAGGCAAGAACACTGGAGTGGGTTGCCATTTCCTTCTCCAATGCATGAAAGTGAAAATTGAAAATGAAGTCGCTCAATTAGGAAGGTAATAAATATTATCTTTGATATACTGTGAAGCAAAGTTCAGAAGCTTGTTATTAAGAGATTTATCTATAAATTCAATTTTGTTTTTATTTTTACAGAGCACAAATTTTAAATTGCCCATGTGTGCTTAGTCACTTAGTCATGTCTGACTCTTTGCAACCCCATGTAGCCTACTAGACTCCTCTTTCCATGGGAATTCTCAAGGCGAGAATACTAGAGTGGGTTGCCATGCTCTCCTCAAGGGGAACTTCCTGACCCAGGGATAGAACCCATGTCTCCCACATTGCAGGAGGATTCTTTACTGTCTGAGCCACCAGGGAAGCCCCTAATTTGCCCATAAGTAATATCTTACCTGGGAAACATTCTGCAATCTAGGAAAACCATGTAATATTTTCACAAATGAAAGATTAACTATCAGTTAGGTTGTATCCTCTTGTAAATAGAATATTTTATGTTTAAAAGAAAGTCTAAACCCAATTGAAGCTCAGAAAATATTCAGAAAACACTCAAGACAACCAAATTTCCAAAGTGAAGGATATTCATATCTGGAATGATCATAACACCCTTTAGAAATGAGTACTTTGAATGACAAGATATGCCTCTGTTTTTTATTATTTTAATTGTTTCCTTATGCAATATGTTTTGCCCATTTGAGCCTTCATTTTTTTTCCTCTGTAAGTATATAGTAATAACATTTGTCTCCCTCACGATTTTGTTATTAGGAAGAAATGACATAATATACATTAAGTATAAAATATTGTTCCAATTATATAAAATGTATTTGATTACTAGTTGCTATGTTTATTATTGTTACTTTACTATCATTGTCACTATTAACAAATTCAAACTCAGGGAAAGGGAAGAACAACATAGAACCTGTGGACAAAATCTATAACAAAAGAGTAGATGACAAAAGTAGGAAAGGGTTCAGAAATATATTTCTCCTGAAAGAGACTAAATATGTGAAAAAAATTTACATTTACATACTATATATATATGTATATATATAATATACTTTGTAAATATATATAGAGGAGACTTAAATGAAACAAGAGTGCAACAGAAGGAAAGCCTCAGGAACCAAAATCATATTTGTTAGAAGTAAAAATCTACTGGATTCTGTAGAAAATGTTCAACAATAAACATAGAAACAAATTGAATTTGTAATAAATAATTTATAAAGTTATGTATTACCATGAATTAATTAATTAAAAGATTTGAACAATATCAAGATTCTATTTTTGGTACTTCCTAGTAATTAATGTCATGTCACACACAGTGTCTGTTCACCAGGAGAATGTCTTTGCCTCTTATCAACAAAGATGTATCTATTTTCACTATATTTTTAGAGACTATTATGTTTAATAGTCAACTCACGACTTCTGACATAGTCCATGTAATCCATTCAACTCTCATTTTGTTCTTAGAGTGTAAGCCAAATGCAATTTTATTTTTTTTTATTTATTTAGCCACCCTGTGTGGCTTGAAGGATCTTAGTTTCCCAACCAGGGCTGGAACCTGTGCCCTTAGCAGTGAAAAAGCAGAGTCCTAACCACTGGACCACCAGGGAAGTCCCTATTTTCACTGTATTTTATGTGTGTTATTTTAATCAAGATTTATGGTGGTTAGAGTCTTCCCCTGCCTTTACTCATTATTCTGATTTATTTGAGTGTTCATTCAGTAAATATTTTTTGAGCATCCACTGTGTGCCAAGTACTAAGCTAAGTGCTTATACTTTGTATAAGTAGTTGTAGGCAAGATACTAATGTTTAGCTTCTTGGAGCCTATAATCATGTGGGTGAAGAGAGTGATTAGACAATCATAAAAAGCAAATGTAAAATGGTAGCTGGAACAAATACTACAATGATGAATCTTATAATTAGGGAGAGGATTTCCTGAAGAAGAGAAAATGGAGCTGAGGTATGAAGTATGACTGGGAAAAAGGAAAAGGTGGTATCCCAGGCCAAGAGGGCAATGTAAGCAGAGCCCTGTGATGAGAGGAAACATAGTGACTGAAAGAATACCAATATGGCCAGAGCGTTGAGAGTAAGGGTGAATTTGATTGAAGAATTGGGGGTGAGAAGGGTGAATTTGATGGAAGAAGTGTTTCTTTTTATCCTAATAATAAAGAGAAGTCCTTGACACATTTTAAGCAAAGGAGTAACAATGTTTTTCATCTTTTAAAAAATTGCCCTGGTTACGGGAAGAGAATAGAGTGGATGGAAACCAGAGTAGCTTCCATTAACAGGTTAGTACAAAAGTCTACGTGAGTTATAGTGGCAGCTTTTACTAGAGCAGTGGTGGTGGAAATGGAGTGGTGGATGGATTCCATTTAGAAGGTAAAATAAACAAGAATTGCTGATTTTTAGATATGAGAGTAAGGGAGCTAGAAGTGACCATCACAACTCCTGAATTTCTGGCTAATATAATGGGATGGACAGTGGGGCTCTTGAATGAGAGAGAGAGAACAGCAGAAAAAGAGAAAAAAATGAATGGAAAGCTCATGAGCTCTACTTTGGACATATTGATTTCAAGGTGCCTTTAAGACATTCACGAAGAGACTTCAAATAAGCTATTGGAAATACAGACCTGATACTCTGAAAAGCAGTCCACTATGGGGATGAAATACTGGGGGCTGTCTCAATACAGGGGGTGATTTAAGTCACGAGTGTGGGTGACTTCACTTGGGTAAAAGGAAAGAAGTGAGCTTAGAATCAGATCATGATGTGCTCCATTATAAAATGCCCAGAAAGATAAAGAAAGAACTAAAGATAATGTGTTATGTTCTCCAAGAGAAGAGAATGTTTCAAGAGGAAGATGCATCACCAATGATATCAAATACTGTTGAAGAGCTGAAGAGTTATAAGAACTGAAAAGTGTCCATTTGCTTTAGCAATATGGATGTTGTCAGTTGTGATCTGCCTAAAAGCCTGACTGAGTTGTTAGTGAATGGGACAGAGAATTATTTTAAGAGATTTTCTTTTGAAAGGAAATGATATAGGAGTGTAATCAGAAGGAATATGGGGTTCAGTGAGGTTTAAGTTTTTTTAATGGTGGAGGCTTGAGCATGATTAAATGGGAGGATTTATTCGAGGAGTGATTGAATATACAAAAGAAAGAAGGGATTGCTAGTGTAAAGTGGTGTTGTTTAGTCGCTAAGTTGTTTCTGACTCTTTGCAACACCATGGACTGTAGCCCGCCAGTCTCCCTCTAGCCATGGGATTTTCCAGTCAAGAATACTGCAGTTGATTGCCATTTCCTCCTCCAGGGGGTATCTCCATCCAGGGATCAAACCCCCACCTCTTGCATTGGCAGGTGGATTCTTTACCACTGAGCCATTGGGGAAGCCCGGGAATGCTGAAAAAGATGTGATCCTAACATGGGTGGAGAAACCACTGTAGAATAAAGAGTGGATCCTCTAATGTTAATGATGATAGAAATGGAGTATGAATTAAGTATAAATATATGATTGGTAGCAAAGAGATGAGAACACTCCCATCTGGTGTGCTGCATTTTCTCTGACTTACATTTTCTCTGGAAAGTAGCATTTAAGATCATGTGTGAGAGGGAGGGGATAAAGCGGTAGGGGAGTTAAGGAATTGTGTTGGTGTTTGTGAAAAGTTGATTAAAGGAATGTGGCAGGCTTGCTAGGCAGTATTGAGGGCCCATTTGCATCTGATGGTTATACATGTACAGTGGGACCAATTTCTATGGTGTTCAATATTATACCAACAAACATTTTTCAGCAAGGGTCCCAGCTTGAGCCTAAAATATGTCTTCTATGGGAATCATTCATGTCTGCGGGGGCCAGTTAGAGAGACTCACAAATGTCAAGGGCTAACACCTCCTGCTATAGCAACATCTAAAGTATGACAAGGATAAAATTGTTGCAATGTTTGCATTAGTTCAGCCTAGTAGAGGTGATCATACAAGTGCCTAAAATTCTTATGTTCCATCCCTTTCAGGAGCTAGGAGAAAAGAATGAACCGAACCTGGATATTTCTGGAGTGCAAGTTTAGGAAAACTTTCTTGGCAAATATGAGAAAGCAGAAATATGTTGCGGAGGCAGAAGAGGCTTACTGAAATTTTAAATCAGAAAATTCTAAAAATGAGGGAGTGGTGGACTCAAATATGGCAGTTGTCATGTGTTTGCTTAATCTCCCATATAGTAGGGACTTTCCTATCTCTCCCTCCCTGATTCCCAAGAGGGTTGATTTCTGTCCTTTTCTCCATAAAACTCTCCACTAATGCTTTTGGAAAGCCAGCCACCATGGACATGCTTGCCTCCTAGGATTCTCTGTGAGGGATGGGATTGAATGTCCTTCTTTAAACTCTGTTCTGGAAAGTTACATAGGAAAAAGGTGATGATCAATGTGATGTTCTACAACTCCGTACGTATACCATGAGTGCAGGGGGGTAGAGGAGATGTGTTGAAGAAATCCTGCATAAAGAATTTATGCTCCCAGGAGCATAGATGTCATACACAGGATTATACTTACTAATGAAAAAGAAATTCTTTTGCTTTCAGCACTCCTAATAAAATGTCCATGATATCACTACTGTTCCTGTGTAAACTGCTGGTGTGCTGATCCTCTCAGAGTCATGGAAGGTGCCCTTGAGATAAAGGGCCATAGGGGCTTTACGACTGTGAAACAGCAAGTAAATAGGAGCAAGTTCTCTTATTTAATTATTTAAATTTTCTTTCATCCCAAAGCTGTTTAATGTCCACGGTTTTTGAAAGCAGCTATGAATTGTGTTCAGATTTTCCTTGCTCCATCTCTAACTATTCCAGAAAGAATTTCCTCTCAAATTCATTCATCACATACTGAGTGGCTAACATGCACTAGGCACCGTGTACTAGGGCTGGGCATGCAGTGGTGACCTTGAAAAATGTTGTCCTTACTCTCATGGAGCATACAGTCAGGTCACGTGAGCACCTCCCTCACCAACTATATACTGAGATACCTTCACAAAATTTCTATATCCTCTTCTGAATGGCCTGACCTCTAATAGTAACAGTGTTGGTAAGCTTTCAGGAGTGCCTTGAGGCTCTCATATTTATTTGACCATTGGCATTTCTTAGAGAAAAGGCTGTCTTCTCTTAAAGGTACTATTGCATTACATTCATTATCTATATTGCATTGCTGATTACTGCATTTTGAGCATTTCTTCGGGTGATCAGAGGTGTAATTTTAACCTGTCAGGAGCCAGAGTTAGTGGAGAAGATGCAGGGTTACCATTTGTATGGTGGCTTACATTGTTTTGGAGAGCAGGTATGGTTTATTTGCTGTAGCTTCCTTGCACTGGTAGAATATGAGCTTTGATTTGTCCTGATGTATACAGAATTCCTAATTTTCTTTATTTGTCATAAATATTTGGTTGTAGAGAATCAACACAGTAGTTGCTAAGTAACCCAATTGCTCCAGTGGCCCTAAGATTGTATTGTGAGGAATATAAAAGTAAACGGCTGTAGAAAGCATTTCATTTAGATAAATACTCCTGTTAGGCCAATAGTATTCCTTGTTTTTCTACTAAGGCTTGTCTACATAAGTGGAGAACTGAAGTGACCATTACCTTCAAAGTAAAAGTAAACATGTTGACAGAAATTAGCCACTTGGCTAAACTTATTTATCAAATTCAACAATTAATTGCTGAAGTTTCTACTTCACTGCCTGGCTATACTCAAAGCAGCATTCAGGTTCAACAATAGCATACTGATATGGGAATTTTACACAAATGGTCAGATTTCCTCTTTCGAGATACATGCCAAACGAATGCATACACATTTGCATACACATTTGCAAACATGTTACACACATGGCACCCATCTGTCTTGGGTGGCCCTGCATGGCATGGCTCATAGCTTCATTGCGTTATACAAGCCCCTTTGCCATGACAAGCCTGTGATCCATGCAGGGATTGTAATAGGTATGTTTAGATGTATACTCAAGGTGTCCTGACTTTCTTTTATTTGTTTAATTAGGAGAATACTCTCCAAAAATTTCCCTACAGAAGTTGGTAAAAACCATGATAAAGGCAGAATTGGGGGAATAGCTGGTTTTATTCAGTAGTGCATCATTCTGGTACATTTTCAGACCCCACCATCGAAAGTGCTGAAAAGAGTTCACAGCTTGTGTCTTTAAAGAATTCACAGTCCAGTGAGAAAAAAAGCATATGAGGATAATGGCAGGGGTGGGGCTATTGCTATGATTGAAGGTTTGCACTGCTGTGAAAGCATAGGGTTAGGCGTGGGATGGAAGAAAGCATACCTACCTGGTCAGGGAAGGGTGAGTCTAGGCTCCAGGCAACATGGTGTACTGGAGAGAAAGGGGGCTCGAGGAAGAGTAAGCAAATATGAACAGGTCCCTAACCCTTGACAAGCATGTACATATTTTGCATAAAATTCAGTTAAAGATTTATCTGTGTCTATATGTACACATATATAACTTTGAACTCTATTGTCTATATAGTAGAAGAGAAGGAGTGCTGACTTCAAACGAAGTTACCAGAAATGATGAAAAAAGTTAAAGCCTGAGAAGTGACTGTGACCTTCTGTGTCATGGTATCATGGTGTCCCACAGGGTTAAGGATTCCTGTATCACAGTGAAGGAGGCAAGAGGGCTGGAAGTAAGACCCCTGGAGAACAACCTATCCTTTAATGTAGAGCTAACATGTTTACAAAAGGATATGGTCCAGATGAGAAATAGCCCTAATAACCATCTCTAGTGGAATGGGTAAACTGTCATGCAGTCACACAATGGAATACAACACAGCAAATGCTAAAATCCACTCTTTCACAAAATAGAGGAATGTCAGAAACATAATGTCAGGAGAAGAAAAAAGTCACACACAAAGGAGTATATGCCATACGACTCTATTTCTATAAAGTTCTAAAACAGACAAAATTAATTTCTGACCTTAGAAGTCAAGAGAAAACAGTGTTGGTGAGAAAACAGTGAATGGAAAGGGACATGGGCTGTGGCTCCTGGGATATATGTAATATTTCATTGCATTATTATTATTGTTGTACTAATTACACAAATGAAAGTTTATAAAAATTCTTTAAGCTAAATAGTTATAAATGTTCTTTTATGTTGTTGTTGTTTAGTTGCTCAGTCGTGTCAGACTCTTTGTGACCCCATGGACTGGAACACACCAGGCTTCCCTGTCCATCAAGGAAATACAAACTGTAATCAAAAATCTTCCAACAAACAAAAGCCTAGGACCAGATGGCTTCCAGGTGAATTCTACCAAAAATTTACAGACGAGCTAACACCTATCCTACTCAAACTGTTCCAGAACATTGCAGAGGAAGGTAAACTCCCAAACTCAATCTATGAGGCCACCATCACCCTAATACCAAAACCAGAAAAAGATGCCACACAAAAAAAGAAAGAAAACTACAGGCCAGTATCACTGATGAACATAGATGCAAAATCCTCAACAAAATTCTAGCAAGCAGAATCCACAATATCATACATCATGACCAAGTGGACTTTATCCCAGGGATGCAAGGATTCCTCAATATTCACAAATCAACGTGATACACCACATTAACAAATTGAAAGATAAAAACCATATGATTATCTCAATACATACAGAGAAAGCCTTTGACAAAATTCAACATCCATTATGATTAAAATGCATATATCTGTGGGGAACACATGTATACCTGTGGCAGATTCATTTTGATATATGGCAAAACGAATACAATATTGTAAAGTTAAATCAAATAAAATTTTTAAAAATGCATATATCTGGGATTTAGAAAGATGGTAATGGCTACCCTATATGTGAGATAGCAAAAGAGCACAGATATAAAGAAAAGACTTTTGGACACTGTGGAAGAAGGTGAGGGTGGGATGATATGAGAGAATAGCATTGAAACATGTATATTACCATGTGCAAAATAGATGACCAGTTCAAGTTTGATGCATTAAACAGGACACTGACAGCCAGTGCACTGGAACAACCCAGAAGGATGGATGGGGAAAGAGGTGGGTGGGGGTTCAGGCTGAGGGTCGTATGTACACCCATGGCTGATTCATGTCAATGTATGGCAAAAACCACCACAATATTGTAAATAATTGGCCTCCAATTAAAATAAATAATTAAAAAAATTTTACTGACTGACCTTGAAAGTAGCAAGTAAACTCAACTACTGTCTGTTTGCTCATATTGTGTGGAAGTGAAATAGAAAAATCACCCATGAGAAATCCCAAATGTGTGCCATGTACAGACATGGATTCATAACGCTTGTGTGTTAAATCCTACAAGCTCTTAAAATAAAAACGGGGCAGGGGCCATTAAAGTCTGCATGGGGGTCTCTCTAAATGGAGATACAAAACCACTTTTGTAAGGGCATGTTTTCAACCCAAGGCACATAAGACTCAATGAGGAAAAACAAAAACAGATAAAGCAACTTTAAACTGGGGATTAGCCACATTTAAAAAAAAAAAAAAGAAATACAAAGCACATAACAAAATTAGCCACCATGAACAAGAGCCAGCTAATTTCAAAAAAAACAACAGATTTAGCAAACCAAGAAATGCAGGTAACAGAATAATCTGTAAAAGACTATAAAATAAGCATGTTTAAAATGAGGAAATAGTAAACCAGAATCTAAAAGTCATAATGAATGAACTGGAGAGTAATTTTTTGAAAAAGAACAAACAGAACATAAATAAATAAAATGAAAAAAAAATATGAATATAGAAAATTTGACCAACTCAGTAAAGAAGCTTGATTAATGGACAGTGTAGAGCATCTCACCCAACAAATAGAAGACACATCTATTTTAAGTACACATGGAATATTTACCCCCCCCCCGACTTACCATGGATTAGGCTGCAAAAGAAGTCCAAAAACTTACTAAAGAATTTGTGTCATGCAGATCAAATTTCATGAGTACAACATTAAATACAACAAAATAAAAGCAATATGAGAGCCAACATCACCACTGTCTCACATGTTTCATAATAAAAATTGCACCTTTCATTAACTCATGAGTCAATAAAAAAACCTAATGGAAATTATGATTTAGTGATGATTAAATGACAAGAATAACATCATTTAAAAGATGAACAATGCTACTAAATTGGTACATTGATGGAAAATTTTAGCTATAAAGTGTTATATATAAAATAAGGCTGAGAATTCATGTCCTGTGTTCAACTCACAAATATAGAAGAAGAAGAAAGTCAAAGTAAAGAAAACTGAAGGATGGAACAGTACAAACAAATTAATTAAATAAAAAATGAATTTTCTGGTTAGATCAATAAATCAGCAAACCCATAGGTTATTCTTTCGAAAATGGATAAACATCTGACAAAGATTGCTCCAGGAAACAAATAGTAGAGTTAGCAGAAATAAAAGAATTAGAAATTTAAAAGGGAATATAACAAATAGTGTAGAGATTTAAAATATAAGAGAATACTTGAAACAGCAACATGTCAATAAATTTGAAAACTTAGATATAGTAGAATTTTACTAGAAGAATATTTTTTACATTGAAACAATATATACACATGTATAGATCAGTTGATATATGATATATAGTACTTCTCTTTCTCAAATGATAGCTAACAGTGCATTATTACTATTTAAAAATCGACAGCTTTCTCAGATTGGACAGTTAACTATTTCATTTTTCTAAAATCACCATACAATTTCCAAG
Organism: Bos grunniens; assembly: GCF_055505025.1. Classification (NCBI taxonomy): domain Eukaryota; kingdom Metazoa; phylum Chordata; class Mammalia; order Artiodactyla; family Bovidae; genus Bos; species Bos grunniens. The sequence continues at coordinate 115,072,817 of NC_141194.1, read as the reverse complement.
TAAACATGCTATGTTTACATATTTTTTTTCAAATTTAGGAGAAAGATTAAAATCCATCTGAAGCAAGTCCTACCACAATCCTTTGAGCCTAAAGATATTACTTACTGTTTTTTTTTTTTGCAACCATATTAAGAATTCTGTTCTACCCAGTAGCTCCCAGCATCACATCCTTAACAAGAGTTTAAAAGAGCAAAGACCCATATTTCAAGCCTGTTAGAAAATAATTGATTTCTTAGGGCATGATACTAACACACCTGATAATATTCTAGGCTGCCATAGATTTAGATTTTTCCTTTGTCATGCTAAAGTTTACTGTATAATGCAAGAGTCATTTTATTGACCCACCTGATCTAATTAATCTATGAATTATATTTTTAACTTTATCACCTCATTGGAACTGTGGAAAAGTATTTCAGCTTGACATATTTCTTACTCATCTTTAACCTCTTCATATAAAAAGACAGGATTTCTTAGCACTAGATATTGTCATAAAATATATGAACCAGAAAGAACTGGGCTGAGTGAGACTTGATTTCAATCAACCCTGGAAGAAAGAATGTTGAAAGTATGAAAGAAATGTAGCATTTTCTTTTTCTTTTTTTTTTTAAATTTTATTTTATTTTTAAACTTTACATAATTGTATTAGTTTTGCCAAATATCAAAATGAATCCATCACAGGTATACATGTAGCATTTTCATGTGAAATAGTTTAAAAGGTATGTGTAAACATGATGCCATTGTGTCCCTAAATGTGTGCCTGCACACTTATACACACACATCTGTGCATGTATGAACTCAGGGGAGCTAGGCAATTCATACATTATCATCCTGTCTCATTTTCCACATGAAAAAACAGACTCAAAGTTTGAGAGTCCCTTGTCAATGTTACACAGTTTAATATGCAAATATTTATGGTTCAACTACAGAGTCCATGTGCTGCAACTACTGAGCCCCAGTAAGAGCCAATACAGCCAAATAAATAAATAAATATTTAAGAATGCACCTATTTGTGGCAGAATTTGCCAGTATTTTCTCCTTTACTCCACACTGAGGACTGATCAAGTTGAGGGCAGTTACTTACTGGGAGCAAGAAACATCATTCATTGTCTCCCTGCTTTTGTTCCTTAATCAGTCTTTCTCAGTTGCCTGCCTTATGCCAGCCACTATAACTGAGTCCTCAGTATGTAATCACCTTTCCTTTTGTCTTCTTTCCCTCTTTTTGATAGCTACATTGCCTTCCATGCTTCTTTAGTAGTCTCTGGCTCTAACCATTTGCTATTTTCAGCCACCTAGTAATGAACTTTCACCAAAGCAAACCAGGACTGGATATTGTTCACTTCTGTAACTGGAGCTGAATCCTATAGGGTGGTTATCACTTTTGTGAGGAGAAATAATGGCTGTTTTCTGAACATAAGGCTTCTCTGTGAGGAGTGGGAGAAGCACCATCCACAAATCTGAATCTATATTGGGAAATTTTCTCAAATGTCCTTGACACATTTTTACTAGATGTTAGGAATTTAGGATAACTATTAATTGGACAGAGACATTACATATGCTCTGATTGTTTGGCACAATAAAGGCATACAGTGGAGATCTGCAAACATCATTTGGCTACTCAGTGTAAGGTGACCCTGCATTATGGCCCCTGGCCAATTCATTATTATTATGGATGTCCAACCTTTGTATCTGACTGTATTTCCTTGGAAGGACTTGAGTATGGTTGACTTCTAGACTACATTCTGCCAAGAACCCTAATGAAAAGTTATAAAGTGTCCCATGATGTCCCAAAGCCTAATTAGAAGGAGCTGCTTGAATTTCAGGATAACCAGTGTTCAAGATAACCAGTTGTTTAACCAATTTAAAGCCTTTTCTTAAAAGAAAAAAAAAAAAAGATTCTGCATATGCATCCACACAGCCAAAGCATTGCTCAATCCTAAGATGGCAAGCAAAATGGTATGGGAGTTCCTGTACTATAATGTTATGTGGCAGTTTTTCCCTATTAAAATGCTTGAATTCATTGCAGCTTAGCAAAGGTATCATAACAAAAGCATTTGCCCAAGTTTTTGAGAAAATACAATCAGAGCTCATGGGGGATATGGCTGTGCATGAATACTAAGTGTTAGTTTTATGTTCTGGGTCTTTTCAAAGAAACACAGAGGTGTTTGAAAAAATAGAAACATAAAAATATTCATTCTTTTTGAGATGGACTTGTACTAAACAATGTCTACATCCTCCTGTGAAGGTTGCAGGGCTTGGGATTGATATATTCATCTGAGGGGTGCTCCAGGCCCAGGCTCCTCTGTGGCAGACATGTTTAGTTATTTGGCAAATCCAATGCAGGCAGACAACCTTCTCTTCCTGCCTGCTACATGTTAATATGCAAAACAAAAGTTGTGTGAAAGGGTGGCAGATATTTAGGTCATTTAACTGCTCTAGTAAAATACAAATTAACAGGAAAATTGCTGACATCATTAGTATAAAGCATTAACATCTGCAGGTTAGACATGCCAGCTGCATAATATCTGTTAATTATGGTTGTAATATGAGACCATTGGGAGTGTGAATCAGGATTTATGTGAAAGTTTTGCCACTTTCAGAAATATAGAATTTGACTTGGAATATTCCATTTGCAAAAAATGAAGAAAATTCTGTGTGTGAGTAGGGATATAGGTGAATCAAATGCTTTTGAAAATTAACCCAATCAGTCATTTCTTCTTTTTATTTTTCAATTATTCCTTATTTCTTTTTTTCCCCAAAGACGTTTAATTAAGCTTAATTTTGGTAATATAGAAACATAAACTTTCGAGTCCTTTGTTTGAAAAACACAGGGATCATTTGGTTAAAACTTTTTGCTTCTGTGTTATTTTGTGGGGATTTTCATCTTTATACATGATGTAGTGGCACTTATCCCTCTGTACTGTTTCTCAATTAACCTCAAAATTTCACATATTATTTCATTTATACTTTAGTTGTGTTTTCATTTCAGTTTGTGCTGTATTGAAATATCTCTCTGAGGGCATCGTGAAACTGATATTATATTATATTAACCATGTCCAGTGAAAGTACATGTGGCCTGAGATGAGGCACCCACCAATTTAATGAGTTTTAGGACTGTGAAAAGGGCTTCCCTGGTGGCTCAGTGGTAAAGAATCCACCTACCAATGGAGGAGACACGGGTTCAATCCCTGGGTGGGAAAGATTCCACAGGCTGTGAAGCAACTAAGCCGGTACACCACAACTACTGAGCCTGTGGTCTAGAACCCGGGAGCTGCAACAACTGAAGCCCACATGCCCTAGAGCCTGTGCTCCACAAAAGAAGCCATCACAATGAGAAGCCTGCACACCGCAACTAGAGTAGCCCCTCCTTACCACAACTGGAGGAAAGTCAACAATTCAGTGAAGACTCAGCACAGCAAAAAAAATACACTAAATTATTTTAAGAAGTACTGTGAAAAAATACACAGTAGAGGTTTCTTTTAATATTTAATTAATTGATTTTATTTGACCACACCAGGTCTTATTGCAGCATGTGGGATCTTTGATCTTTGTTGTGGCATACAGGATTTTTAGTTGTTTCATGTGGAATCTAGTTCTCTGACCAGGGATTGAACCCAGGCCCCTGCATTGGGAGCTTGGAGTGTCAGCCACTGGACCAGCAGAGAAGTCCCCACAGTAGAGGTTTTATAAGTGAAACTTGGGAGCTCATAGAATAGGAAAATCATTACTGTTACAGGTGACTAATAACTTTCCCTGGTTTTGACAGGCTTGACTGAGTTTTTTCCTTAAGCTCTATCCTTATGAAAAGGGAATATAAGACAACATTTAGAAGTTTCCTTTGCACTGATCTTCTTCATACAATTAGTGATATATAACCAGATTCTCTGAATGCCCTTTAAAGAGGCCTGCTATTAATTATCAGATTTTCTCTCCTAGTAGATTTGCATTATTTTTCATGATTTTTATATTACCCCTTCCAAGGTTACATATACTTAGAACAATTGATTGGATTCAAGTAAGACATTTATCCCAGAGGAAATTTTCCTGAATAATTTAATGATACATGGAGAGAATGCATTGAAAAGATAAAAATACTAGAAAGGCTGCATATAGTATGCAAATACTATAAAAAATGGTCACATAAATGGATAAGGATTAGAAAATTGAGGAGCCAAAGTTGTCACCATGTAAATCTAATATCTGAAAACCTGCAAGATGTAGATGTAATTACAGAAAGTAAAAGTATGACATTCTAGATGAAAACTCACTTCAGTCCACAAACAAGGCATGTAACTTTAACCACATTTTCTAAAAAGCCAATTTTTAATTTTAAACTTCCAATCTCCACAATAGTAAAAATTACCGTGAGTCAATTCAGGATTCCTTTACTTCCTTGCAGCTGTTCCTGAATTCTGAAGGAAGCTGCCACTGCTACTGCTAAGTCGCTTCAGTCGTGTCCGACTGTGCAAATCCATAGACGGCAGCCCACCAGGCTCCCCCGTCCCTGGGATTCTCCAGGCAAAAACACTGGAGTGGGTTGCCATTTCCTTCTCCAATGAATGAAAGTGAAAAGTGAAATTGAAGTCGCTCAGTCATGTCTGACTCTTAACGACCCCATGGACTGCAGCCTACCAGGCTCCTTCATCCATGGGATTTTCCAGGCAAGAGTACTGGAGTGGGGTGCCATTGCCTTTTCTCCAGTTTCTGAAGGAAGCTACGTGTGTCTAAGTGTCTGAGACTCATTTTGTCTTCTATTTCATATGTCCACCATGACATTTGCCACCTCAGCCCATCCTGTCTGCAGTTGAAGGGAGACTGTGGGTCACCAGGGCCATACCCACCATTCATTACCTAGTGGTCCCCTTGGATCTCTCTGTCCTCTACATTCTTCCCATGTAGGGGCATATAGAAAGTACTGGGTTGCTTTTGCATCACACTTGAGGGAAGGAAAATCCATGCATCTAAGGCTTAATTTTCCAAGCAAGCTACATAGACAGTTCTACTTCAGTCTGCCACTTCCCCATTCTGCCCTCTGGCCACAGGGCCAGAGTTGATCCTTTCCTCATATCTCACAAACCTGTTCTAGGGCAACTTGCCTACTATTGGTACTTGCCCCTCTCCTAGGGACCCAACAGCATTCACTCTTTCTTCTTGCCCACATGATTCTCTCTTTTCCCCTAGCCTTAAATCTACTATTTTATCCTAGGGAGTAATGCTGTCATTCGCTTATGAGCTTTTTTTTTTTTCAAAATTCATTCTCCAAAGAATAGAGGGTTTTGAGTTTCATAAGTTTAGAGAATAATTCTTTGCATTTATGCTGTCACATCCCTTCTCTGACTGATAAAGAAACTACCTAGTGTTTCAAATTGGTAGAATAAAGCATGAGAGTGGGAAAAGAATTCACATTGGTTACTTTTTTTTATTTGTTAATTAATTTTTATTGAAGTATAGTTGCTTTATAATGTTGTGTTAGTTTCAGCTGCATAACAAAGTGAATCAGCTGCATGTATACATATGCTATGCTATGCTATGCTAAGTCACTTCAGTCGTGTCCGACTCTGTGTGACCCCATAGACAGCAGCCCACCGGGCTCCCCCGTCCCTGGGATTCTCCAGGCAAGAACACTGGAGTGGGTTGCCATTTCCTTCTCCAATGAATGAAAGTGAAAAGTGAAAGTGAAGTCGCTCAGTCGTGTCTGACCCTCAGCGACCCCATGGACTGCAGCCTACCAGGCTCCTCCGTCCATGGGATTTTCCAGGCAAGAGTACTGGAGTGGGGTGCCATTGCCTTCTCCAATATATCCCCTCTTTTTTGGATTTCCCTCCCATTCAGGTCACCACATTGATTACAAGGGAAGCGCCCACACTGGTTAATATTTTTAAAAATATTATCCAGTCATATGGAAAGCATAACTAGAAAATGCTGGAGAAGAAAGGAGCCTGGTTATTGTATCTGCCTCTCCTAAGTCAATATTGGCCTCTAGGGCCAAATGTTTTTGAGTATTATGGGAGGAGAGAACTAATGCAGGCCTTTCTTCTTCTGGCACTGGGAAAGATCCCAAAGACAAGTATATGAGATTTGGGATGAAAGTTATAATGCAGAGGGATTTGGGGGTGAGTGTATACTGCAGAGCTCTATGAAATGCCTGGAGAAGGCTAATGTTACTTGCCACCCCCACATTAGTATGCTTCATCTACCTGGTCCTCAACAGTCCCCAAAGAAGATCAACAGTGGCCTGATTACTCCTGCCTTGAGCCTGTGAGAGGAAAAAGTGCAACTATAAACTCAGAAGCCATCAAAGGAAAAGAAGGCTTATTTGTTATATACATTTTGTAAATGTAATGTGAAATTATAATGAAAGTCAATAGATAAGCAATTGACTTGCAAAATAGAGGATTGCTACACAGGGATCAGAAAGACGGCTTATAGCTATAATATACAAAGAGTTCTTACAAATTAACAAGGAGATAAAGAATCCAGCTGGAAAATACGCAAAGAAATAAATAGGCTATTTAGAAAAGAGGAAACCCAAATTGCCGAAAATGGATTAAATAGTGTTCGAACTCAGTTAGGAAAAGGCAAAATAATAATAATAATAACAATGAAATATCACTTATTCAGATCAGACTGGCAAAAATTTAAACAACACTAACATCTATTGATTGTGGGCTTCAGGAATAACAGTACCCTCAGACATTGCTGTTAACCTGTGGATTATTATAGTCTTCTGGGAAATAAATTTCATGTCTCTCAAGATTTTTAAATTTATTTTTTATTTATTTAACATTGGTTTATAAAAACGTATAAGTCTCATTTGTACAACCTTATATTTCTACTTCTGTATACCCAACAGAGTGCTCACCACCAAAAATTTAGTTTCTATCAGTCACTACACAGTTGATTTCTCTTTACCCATTTCATCTACCCTTTGCCCCTTCCCCTCTCATAACCACTACTCTGTTCTCTGTATCTACCTGTTTGTTTTTGTTTGGTTTGGTTTGTTTATTTTGTTTTTTTTGGTGTATTTGCTTGTTTGTTTTTTTATATTCCCTGTGAATCATCAATTCCACTCATGGCAATTCTGCACCACAGACAGAAAACTCCGAGTTTATAAGGATGTGTACGTGCATGTGCTTAGTAAAAGTAAATCCCCAGCAATAAGAAAATGGTTCATTAAATTAGGGTTCGTACACCCTATGTTGTTGTTGTTGTCGTTGTTGTTTAGTCTCTAAATCATGTCCAACTCTTTGAAACCCTGTGGACTGTAGCCCTCCAGTCTTCTCTGTCAATGGGATTTCCCAGGTAAGAATACTGCAATGGGTAGCCATTTCCTTCTCCAGGGGATCTTCCCAACCCAGGGATTTAACCCTTGTCTCCTGCATTGGCAGGCAGATTCTATACAACTGAGCCACCAGGGAAGCTCCATCCACCCTATAGATTATCATAAAACAATAAAAAGAACCAAATTAGGGCTTTATTGAGTGGTGAATTGGGAAGATTGCATGGTGTCCTTTTAAGCAAAAAGAAAAGTCTCAAAGTGTGCACAATCAATTTTTATGAGAAGATGATTAAAAACCACCTCCCTCTCTATATATACGATTAACAAAGATAGCTTGTTATAGGATTATGTAGACTTGGAGAAAAAAGTAGGATATGTTCTGGGTTTTTAATCTTGGCTACTCAGGGTGGTAGAGACACGACAAGAGAAGAGGGAATCAAGAAAAATGATCCCAAAATTAAAAACATAAAGCAGCTAGCCAATAAAGAGTATATTAATAAAACGAGGAAGTTTCATTTAAGTATGAGAAATATTCATGACCATAGATTTCATGTTATGCTATTTACAAAGGCATCCTAGGTATAAATTGTATTATATATATTAATGGTCAATGTGGTGGTGGTGTTGTTTTCTTTCTTTTTTTTTTTTAATAACCAAAACATGTTCTCTCTTTGAGGAGAGAATCCTCACAATGTATTTTTCTGCTTACAGGTGGCAGGGCTCTTGCCCTCTCTCAACTTACTGGCCATATTCTTTACAAAAGGCTATTTGAGGATCTTATCTTAAGCCCCTTAACAGGAAAAGAGAATTGTTAAACACAGAGACATTTGTGGATTGCCCTACTTAATAGCATATTTATACACTATTTGGCATCACTGATGACAGACACCATGTTTGAACTTTTCAGTCTCTGACATGAATCATACTTTTGCTCTCTTGATTATATAGAAAAATTACACTGTTGCAGAGTTCAAGCCTGGTTATTTTGCTTTCAAAAACATCAGAATATGTTTTTCTCTCTGTTATTTCTAATATGCATATATTTCACCATTGCTTATCAAGAAGTCCCAATATTATTCATCTGTTGTAGCTGTTGTGATATTTCTTTCCCTCAGCTTACAGTATAATCACTGAAACATCCTTTACCTAATTTAATAACCACATCAGTAATTTACAACTCCACTCTACTCCTGGAAATATACACAACTATTCACATACACAATTTTAAACTTCCTTTGCATTTAAGATTTCTTTCTTCCCGAAAATCTGCTGTGTGCTCAGTCCTGTCTGACTCTTTGCGACTCTTTAGACTGTAGCCTACCAGGCTCCTCTGTCCATGGGATTTTTCAGGCAAGAATACTGAAGTGGGTTGCCATTTCCTCTTCAAGGATCTTCCTGACCCAGGGATCAAACTTCTGTCTCCTGTATCTCCTGCACTGCAGGTGGATTCTTTACACTGAGCAACAAGAATTTGAGGGAAATCCAGGAGACAGTGAAGGACAGGGAAGCCTGGTGTACTGCAATCCTTGGGGTCACAAAGAGTCAAACAAAACTTAGTGACTGAACAACAACAAAAATCTACTTTGCTTCTATCCTATACAATGTTCAGTTTACCTCCTTCATCAATCTGATAAAATATTTTAAATAATTCTGGACCTTTGGGCTGTACATAAGACATCTTTTCCCCAACTCAGAATCTTATTGTAGTAATAATTTGCCTTCCATACTGTTCTATAGCCAAACTAATTCACATCATATTTTTCTCAATTTTATCAAGGTACAATTTATTTATTTGAGTAACTATCACCACAATTTAGATACATATTACCACCAGTGATTACTTATATTATTTTCAGTTGAAGATGCAGAACCTCTATACAAGCAGCAAAAATAATACATGGAGCTGACTGTGGCTCAGATCATAAGCTCTTTTTGCAAAATTCAGGCTTAAATTGAAGAAAGTAGAGAAAATCACTAGACCACTCAGGTATGACCTAAATCAAATCTCTTATGATTATACAGTAGAAGTGATGAATAGATTCAAGGGATTAGATTTAATAGACAGAGTGCCTGAAAAAGTATGGATGGAGGTTCATAACATTGTACAGGAGGTGGTGACCAAACCTATCCCCAAGAGAAAGAAATGCAAGAAGGCAAAGTGGTTGTCTGAGTGCTGCCTGCTTGCTAAGTCACTTCAATCATGTCTGACTCTGCGACCCCATGGACTTCCAGGACCTTATAGCCTTCCAGGTTCCTCTGTCCATGGGAATCTCCAGACAAGAATATTGGAGTGGATTACCATGCCCTCCTCCAGGGGATCTCTCCAACCTGGGGATTGGACCCAAATTTCTTATGTCTTCTGCATTGGGAAGTGGATTCTTTACCACTATGCTACCTGAAAGCCCTGGTTGTCTGAGGAGGCCTTACAAATATCTGAGAAAAGAAGAGAAGCAAAAGGCAAAGGAGAAAAGGAAAGATACACCCAACTGAATGCAGAGTTCCAGAGAATAAATAGCAAGGAGAAATAAGAAAGAATTCTTAAGTGAACAATACAAAGAAATAGAGGAATGGAAAGACTAAAGATCTCTTCAAGAAAATTAGAGATACTAAGGGAACATTTCATGCAAAGATGGGCACAATAAAGGACAGAAACATCAAGGACCTAATAGAAACAGAAAAGATTAAGAAGAGGTGGTAAGAATACAGATATGAACTATACAAAGAAGGTCTTAATGACCTGGATAACCATGATAGTGTGATCACTCACCTAGAGCCAGATATCCTGAAGTGTGAAATCAAGTAGGCCTTAGGAAACATTACTACAAACAAAGCTAGTGGAGGTGATAGAATTCCAGCTGAGCTATTTCAAATCTGAAAAGATGATGCTGTTAAAGTGCTACACTCAATGTATCAACAAATTTGGAAAAGTCAGCAAGGGACACAGGACTGGAAAAGGTCAATTTTCATTCCAATCCCAAACAAGGGTAATTCCAAAGAATGTTCAAACTACCATACAACTGCACTCAATTCACATTGAGCAGCAAGGTAATGCTCAAAGTCCTTCAAGCTAGGCTTCAACAGTACGTGAACTGAGAATTTCCAGATGTACAAGCTGGATTTAGAAAAGCCAGGGGAACCAGAGATCAAATTTCCAACATGCTTTGGATAGCAGAAAAAGCAAGAGAATTCCAGAAAAATATCAACTTCTGCTTCATTGACTACACTGAAGTCTTTGATTATGTGGATTAACACAAAGTAAAGCCTTTGACTATGTGGACAATTCTTAAAGAGATGAGAATACCAGTCCACCTCACCTATCTCCCAAGAAGCCTGTATAAATATCAAGAAGCAACAGTTAGAACTAGACGTGGAATAATGAACTGGCTCAAAATTGGTAAAGAAGTACATCATTGGTAAAGAAGTACATTTGTCACCTTGTTTATGTAACTTCTATGCAGAGTACATGCGTGCCAAGTTGCTTTAGTCATGTCCGACTGTTTCCAATGCTATGGACTGTAGCCTGCCAGGCTCCTCCGTCCATGGGATTCTCCAGGCAAGAGTACTGGAATGGGTTGCCATGCCCTCCTCCAGGGGATCTTCCTGATCCAGGGATTAAACCCACCTCTCTTGCAGCTCCTACATTTTTTTTTACCTCTGAGCCACCAGGGAAGCCCTCTATGCAGCGTACATCTGTGAAATGCTGGGCTGGATGAAGCTCAAGCTGGAATCAAGATCACTGGGAGAAATATCAATAACCTCAGATATGCAGATGACACCACCCTAATGGAAGAAAGGGAAGAGGAACTAAAAAGTCTCTTGATGAAGGTGAAAGAGGAGAAAAAGCAGGCTTAAAACTTAATATTCAAAAACTAAGGTCATGGCACCTGTTCCCATCACTTATTGACAATAAATGCAGAAAAAGTTGAAACGGTGACAGAGTTTATCTTTCTGGGCTCCAAAATCACTGTGGACAGTGACTGCAGCCATGAAATTAAAAGACACTTGCTCCTTAGAAAAAAAGCTATGACAAACCTAGACAGCATATTAAAAAACAGAGACATCACTTTTCCAAAAATGGTCCATATAGTCAAAGCTATGGTTTTTCCAGTAGTCATGTATGGATGTGAGAGTTGGACCAGGAAGATGGCTGAGCACTGAAGAATGTGGTGCTGGAGAAGACTCTTAAGAGTCCCTTGGACTACAAGGAGATCCAACCAGTCCATCCTAAAGGCAACTCAGTCATGTTGATACAGTTCAACCTGTCCATTTTTTTTTCTTGTTGTGCTCTTTCCAAGGAATACTCCTAGTGTTGCCTATGAAAATAAACCCTGAATATTCATTGGAAGGACTGATGCTGAAGCCGAAGCTCCAATAATTTGGCCATGTAATGCAAAGAGCTGACTTATTGGAAAAGACTGATGCTGGAAAAGATTGAAGACAGGAAGAGAAGGGGACGACCAAGGATGAGATGGTTGGATGACATCACCAACTCAATGGACATGCATTTGAACAAACTCTAGGAAATAGTGAATTACAGGGTAGCCTGGCGCGCTGCAGTCCATGGGGTCGCAAAGAGTCATGCATGACTTAGAGACTCAACAAGAACAACCACCAGTGAACAAAAAAGTTGCTTGGTGCTTCGTTGCAAGTCAATGCACTTTGCAAACCAATGCCCCATGCAACTGTTTATCTGCTTCCTCTCACCATAGTTTAGACTGGTTACGAATTTCATATAAATGGAATCAAATGGTTGGTTAATTTCTTCTGGCTTATTTCATTCATCCAAATTCTTTTGCAATTCAATCATATTGTTACAGGTGCCAGTTTTTCGTTTCTTTTTATTTTTGAGTAGTACTTCATTGTACGTGTGTACCACAATTGATTTATTTACCTGTTGGTGGACATTTGGTTTGTTTCCATTTTCTCAGCTTGACTAAGACTGCTCTGAACATTCATGAACAAGTCTTTGGACATATATATTCTTTTTTCTTGGATAAATATATGGGGGTGAAATCATTAGGCAGCATAGTAAGTGCATTTTTAATTTTATGTGAAACTGCCTAACTCTTTACTGTGCTGGGCTATGCTAAGTCACTTCAGTAGTGTCCAACTGATTCTGGAGAACCCCCACGGACAGAGGAGCCTGGTGGGCTACTGTCCATGGGGTCACAAAGACTCAATCATGACTAAGTGACTAAGCACAACACAGCATATTTTCTTTGAGTTTTCAAATAATTTATCCATTTTTAGTAACTGGTTTGTCTTCTTATTGATATACAGAGGTTCTTTATGTACTACGGTTACTAATTATTTGTCAGAAATGTGTATTGTGGATATTTTCTCCCAGTGTGTGACTTGCCTTTTCACTTTCTCAACTGTCTTTCCAATACCAGATGATTTTAATGTTGATACTGTTCAACCTGTCCATTTTTTTTCTTGTTGTGCTCTTTCCAAGGAATACTCCTAGTGTTGCCTATGAAAATTTTCTTCTCAGAATTCATCAGGAAATTTTTCTTTTGGCTTTCACTTTTAGATCTGTCATCTGTTTCACTTAATTATGTATATTGTGAGGTAAGGGCTTCCTTTCCTGGTGTCTCAGATGGTAAAGAATCTGCCTGCAATGCATGAGACCCGGGTTAGATCCCTGGGTCTGGAAAATCCCCTGGAGAAGGGAATTGCTACCTACTCTAATATTCTTGCTGGGGGAATCCCATGAACAGAGGAGACTGGTGGGCTACAGTCCATGGGATTGCAAAGAGTCAGACAAAACTGCGTGACTAAGCACATACACACACACACATTGTGAGGTAAAAGTTAATTGTTTTTTTAAGTGGATATCCAATTGTTTCAGCATGGTTTTTTTGATAGAGTATTTTCCTCCTTGAGTTACCTAGGCAACGTCATCAAAAATCATGATGTATGGGTTTATTTCTGGAACTTCTAGTCTGTTTCATTGGTTTACATGTCACTTCCTTTCACCAATACTATACTATCTAGATTATCATAGCTTTCAGTACCAACTTTTTTCTTTTTCAAAATTATTTTGGCCATTTTTGGTTCTTTGTGTCTCAGTACAAATTTCAGAATTTGCTTAAAAATTTATACAAAATATACCATACATTTTGATTATGGTTTTATTGAATTGAGAGCCCAATTGGGGGTTAATTTAAATCTTAATGATTGAGTTTTCTGACCCATGAACATAGCATGTCTCAAATTTATTTCTTACAAATTTCATAAATGTTTTGTAGTTTTCAGGGCATAAGTATTAGATGTATTTTATAAATATTTCTTGCTTTTTGTTATCATTATAAATTCTACTTTGTATATTTCATTTTCTAGTTGTCTAATTTTTGTACATAGAGATAGAATTTATTTTTTGTATTTACCTGTATCCTGAGAGACTTTATGTTTCTTTACTATTTCTGGAGGTTTTCTATAGATTCCTTGTAATATTTTACACAGACAGTGATGTCATCTATGAACCAATCTGGTTTTATCTCTTCATTTCTAATCTCTATGTCTTGAATTTATTTTTCTTTCCTTATTACACTGCATACAGCATTTAGTATAATGCTGGAAATGTTCTGGAGAACATTTTTAGGTTTTTTTTTTTTTAGTGACATTGGTTAATTTGGTCACAATGAATCATATGAGGCCTTAACTATGAAGCCCATCCTACTGTGGATTAACTCTTAATTAGTAAATTACTGCTAACCTCACTAGCAACCAGAAATGTAGAAATCCAAACAACAATGTGATACTACTTTTTATCTATCAGATTTGCAAAATTTAGAGATGCAAATATTATCAACTGTTGCTGAAGATGTGGAGAAATGGAAGTGTCATAAACTGCTAGTGAGAATGTAATTTGGTATAGCCATTCTAGAGAGAAATCTGGCATTCACTAGTGTAATTAACAAATGTTTATGCCTATTTACCCATACATCATCCAGGTATTTGCCTTAGAGAAACTCTTATACAAGTCCAATTACAAACTTCCAAAATGGTAGCAAGATAGCTAGATGTCTGTCACTCAAGGAGTAAGCAAATGTAATGCACTGGGGGCACACCAGAAAATGCTCTGCAGATACTAAAAACCATGAACTAGGTTTATATATAGTGACACAGGTACATCTTTGAAACACATCACTGAGTGAAAGGAAAAGAAAGAAAACTAATTCTATAGTATAAGGCAAGTTATATGAATTAAAGCCATATATACACACTCAACCATAGTATATATTTCATAAGAATATATATATATATATATATATATATATATTCTTGGAGATATATATATATATATCTCCAAGAGAAAAGGCAGTAGCTTGTTAGGAATGATAATTGGAAAAATAAAATAAAATAACCCAAGGATCTTGAACCTATCATAATGATGAAAATACTCAGTGAACTGAAGAATATGATTAACTCAAGTCTTTATCCCTGAGTTTAAAATAATGAAAAAATAAAATCTCAAGCTATATTAAATGGAGAGTAGGATATACACCAAAATATGTAGTGTAGTCCCATTTTTTAAAGCTTTAAACATATGGGTGGAAAAAGAACTGTATAAAAAGCACAAATATATTAACACTGGTTGTCTCAACGGGAGCATGGCTAGTAAGAGTGATTTTCAGTTTTTAGTTTTGCCATTACACCTTTCTCTTCTTCACAATAAGCATGTACAATGTTCACAATGAAAAGAATAACTGTTACTTTCCCAAAACCGTGTAAATGAGAAAATTATGTCTAACAAAATTTATGCAAATTAGCATGATCACCATGATTCCACTGAAGTGAATAAACCCCTGTTTCAGGTCACAGAACACCAATAGTCCATAGAGACATGGTTTGAGAGAATACCTGTTTTCTGGATGGTCAAGACATCACTATAGACATTTTTGGCTCCCTGAAGACAGCATTGCTTAAACACAGGTCTTTTGTGTTTTCAGGATGATAATTATTTCAATGGGTATGGGCTCTTTCTTTCTAACCAAGACTATCATGGTAATATTCAGAAACTGCACAAGTTAAAGTAATATGCTTCTAAAGCTGGAGTAAAACTAAATTAATAAGATCTTAAACCGTTAAGAAGTAATTAGAAATATAAAAGCACTAAGAGCAAAAGCTAAAAACCAACTAATGGACTATGGTGAGCATGAGAAAATTATTCCATGTTACAATAGAACCAGGAGTAGACTTCAAACTGGCAGGATAATAAGGTCTTAACATACTAGAAAACATCATGAAATACCAATAGCAACTATGGCATGGGGGTGATAAGAAAATATGGTTTTAATTCAACATTTCAGGGTCAGAATATTCTTCACTTTCCCATTTTTACCAAAGCTGATGTTGAATTTTCTGGTGTTTACTGAGGGAGTGGGAAGTCTCTATATTTCTATAACATCCTACACAGTGAATTATGAATAATTAAATGAACACATCACGAATTTTAAACTCAAGCTTTAAAAATTAAAATGATTGCATGCAACTCTATAAATGTCTTTATATTTTATTGTTTTTAAACCCAGTGTGCTTCTACCTCTGTGTCTAACATGAATTGCATGTTCATCATTTCTAAACAAACATTTCCTATGCAGTTGAAATGCTCCTACTTGTACAATTTTCTAACAATTTAATTCATTTCCTAACAGGCCATTCCCTGCCCCGTTATATTAATACTGTCTAATAATTTGTTTCAAAGTGTGGTTTCCTGAACCATAACTGTCTCTAACAGAAGCATTAGTGTATATTAAAAAATTCATTTACTTAGATCCCACCCCTGTCAGGTTCTGGATCTAAGATTTGTATAATTAACAAATGTTCCTGTTTAAGGACCATTGTTCTAGGTGTATGGAGATCCTCTACTTCTGCCCTCAAGGAAGAAGGGTGTTGATCAAAGTTCATAAAATTCAAAGGTACTAATTTGGTTCCTTGTGATGGTGGCTGGAGACAATTTGCCTTGTTCAAAGACCTAGGGAACTTGACTTTAACATCTTTTCATATGATTAGATGATGAGGATGAGGTTAAAAGGCTGAGATCATCTCCCTTCTATTCTTTCTTCTTCTATTTATGAGGCCGTTGAAACAGAGAGAAGCCTAGGATCAGTTCCCCCAAATTCTAGAGGCCCTGGCCTGTCTCTCTTATGCTCTCCCTTCTCTATGTATTCTGCCATGTTTGAAGATTTGATTGGCTCTTCTCTAGGCAATGCTGGCAAATCGGTTTCTTGTTCTCTTTGGGTTCTTTTTTCCCCTGACACTCACAGGTGCATCTTAGACCAGCATTTTCTCTATAGCTAAGACAAGATTTGAGATTCAGGTTTGTACTTTGGGCAAAAAATAGTCTAATGAGCACCTTTGGGAAGTGTGTCTGTTTCAGATCTTTTTTAATGTGGTAAGAATACTCCACATGAGATCTACCTCTTAAAAGGTTTTCAAGTGTACAATACAATCCTTTCACCCATAGACATATATGTTCATAAGCAGATCTTTAGAATTTATTCATCTTTCTTAACTAAAAGTTTATGCTCATTAATTAGTAACTACCTATTCCTACCCCCAACCCAGGCCTCTTTCCTCTGAAGCCTGAATCCACTGACAAGTATTTTGAAGGACCATAGCAATCAACAAATCAACAGCTTTATGGCTGGCCGTGCTGGTTTCAAGATGGCAGATGGTTAGGCTTCTGACATCTTCCTCTTTTAAATTAATTTATGCACCTTGTCACAGACATCACAGCTGCCAGAGGACAAGCACAAGACTTCCCCACAGAGGGGCTGAGCTAGACTGGGTCTTAGTTTTGGCGTGTAGGATCTTTGATCTTCATTGTGGCATGTGGGATCTTTAGTTGGAGCATGTGAACTCTTAGTTGTGGCATGGGGGATCTATTTCCCCAACCATAGATCAAACCTAGGCCCTACTCCATTGGGAAGGCAGAGTCCTAGCCACTGGACCACCAGGGAAGTCCTAGCACCATTTGTAGGACAGACAGATCTTTGTCTTGTCACCCTTATTGAAAATCAATTGACTGTGGCTGTAATTGTTTATTTCTGGATTCTCATTTCTGTTCTATTGATCTGTATCACGTGGTTTTGATTACTCTAAATTTGTCTTCACTTTTGAAAACTGCAGTGTATTTATTTAAGAGACTTCAACTTAATGGAATATTTCCATGGACTGTGCAGACCACTTCAGGAGTACTGCTGCCTTTGAGCCTGCTTTGGAGTATTTTCTGGTATTTTTAAAAATTTATTTATTTTAATTGGAGGCTGATTACAATGTTGTGGTTTTTGCCATACATTGATATGAATCAGCCACAGGTGTATTTTACTAGTACTAAAGTTTCAACCTCTGGTATGCTTCCAAGCTGAATAAAAATTTGGAGATAAGTGGAGGAATCATTAAAAGAAAAGAAAAATGTAAAATACATTAACATAAATTCCTGAGGACAGCCTTGAAAAAATCCTATGCTGTAGCATTAGTGAAGATAAGCAATAAACCACAATTATTTAAAAGATTGATATCATTTGTGATATAAATCTTGTATATACAGATCAAGACACTCAAAAAGGTCATTAGGGGGGTTTATTTAGTTTTTAACCACTGTATGCTCATATTTTTCTCCCTTACATATTTTGCTCCAGCATATTTGAAATAAATGCTAAATAAATTAAAGGCAGTGAAATAGATTATTCTTTTGTATGAAAATAACATGTTTTACATTGAAGATGTTAATGAATTCTTTATACATTTTTTTCAAGTAAGAATCTATTTCCATATATCTCCATTATAGTCAATGACCTTCTAAGGTGAGAGATTTTTAGTAGATGATGATAAAAGCCTGATTTTGGAAGGGGTGGTTGGAAGCTTAAAAGAGGATAAGTGAGTAAGACTGGGAAAATACACAACAGTTTTAAGAAGTTATATTTTAAAAGGGAGCAGAGAAATTGGACAGAAGCTAGAAAGGGATGTAGGGGCCAAGAGAGCTTTTGCTTTTTTAAGATGGAAATGATTGTGTCATATCTGCATGATGATATCTACTATATGGTGAAATATTGATTTTACAGAACACTGGGGTTAATTATAAGAGAAAATTCCTTGAGTAGGTAAGACGGCATGGGATCCCAGTAACACTCTAAAATATTACTCTAAAAAATAAATTAATTCTAAAATGTTAATTTCAACATACTAACACCAGGATTGATCACCCATTGAAGTAGGGAAGGGAAGGTTTATAGAGAAGAATTCTATTATTGGGCAGTATTGAGTATACATTTGAGATTTATGACCTTAAATTTCATGTAAGAGTAGTCAGTATCCTTGGTATTTTTCTCCAGTCACTTTAAGCTGCATAAGTGAAAGCTCCAGAGATCTGTGTTTGAGCAGTGTTCAGGTTTTGTCAGAGAGAGAAAAGGATGTGTGAGTTCAAGGTGAGTATATTAAAGGCCATGATGCTAGGCTATGGAAGCCACTATGGGTAAACAAGAGGAGGGTTAATATTGAGAGATGACAATTTAAAAAGTAGTAGGGTAATTGTGTTAGAGGTCTCGATGCGGTCCCAGAATTGTTGGAATGGGTGTCATCATTTAAGTAAGCTGGAAAGGTAAAAGATGGTTCATGAATGGGGTGACTGAAAATGAGATTTCAAAGCAGTTCAGTTATTAATGATGACAAAGTCTATAAATTAGGCTTAAATTTTTCAAGAAGTGATATCATATAGACTACACATGCAATCAATACAAATGTAGGTGACTAAGTGTCATAGGTTTAGATATTTTAAAATATATTGTTCATGGTTAGAGAATAAATCATAATATTAATTAGAAAATACCTATGGACAATGAAGAAAATATCACACATCAAAACTCACTGGACACAGTTCAAGCAGTACAGAGAGGGACAAGGATGGTCTTAAAACTTCTGTGAGAAGAACATTCTTAAAATTAATGAGCTAAGAGTCCTAAACAAGAAGTTAGACAAAAAAAAAAAGAAGAAGAAACCCAAAAAATGAGAAGGAAGGAAATAATAAGAATAAAACAAGAATGCATTAAGTAGTAACATAGATAGATAGATAGATAGATAGTAAAAAGAATCAACAAAGGCAAATGTTTATTCCATGAAAAGACAGTTAAAGTCAATAAACTTCTGGTAAAATTAACAAGAAAAAAGAAAGCACAAAGAAAGCATAAATAATAAAAATTAAAAAGGGACATCATGACAAATAAAGTAGAGATTAAAATGATAATAGGATCTTATGAACAATTTTATAACAAGATATTTGAAAATTAGTGGCATATGGGCAAATTCCTAGAAAAGAAACATTATCAAATTTACTCAAGAATAAATAGAAAATAAACCTGATTTGTCTAATAAGCATTAAGGAAATGGAATCTGTAGATAAATGTCTTTCCACAAAAATAAAAACCCATCTCGGGTCCAGATGATTTTATAATTAATTTTTATCAGTCATTCAAGGAAGAGGTACACCTAGCAAAATTCTTCAGTAAATGTAAACAAACAAAAATAACAAACACCTCACCTATACATTCATTTTATAAGACTACTAGACCATAATAACAAAGCAAGCCAAGAGTAATACGAAAATAATAGTAAGTAGAGGCCAATCCCACTTATGAACATAGACACGAAAATCTTAAAATATTAAAAGTAGATTTTAAATATATCCACTAACTGGCCACTTCTCACTACTTCTTCCACCACCATCCTGAGACAAAGCACCATCACCTTTTTTCTGAGTTAATATAATAAAATCCTTGCCACTTCTTTTGCCCCCATTCAACATGACAACCAAAGGGATCCTTTAAACGTGCAAACCAGGCCATGTGCCTCAGTTACTCAATATTCTCCAATGATTCCCCATCTCAATCAGTGAAAGCCTCACAACGATCTTCAAGACCCTAGATCAGAGTCAGCCAACTGTGGCCCATGGACCAATTTCAGTCTGCTATTTATTTTTATGTGGCTCATGAGCTAATATTTGTAAACATATTTTGCATAGTATTTTATATATTTTAATGCTTGAAAAATAATACAATAAAAAGAAAAAGAAAACTTCATTGTATGAAAATCACATAAAATGCATATTTCAGCATGTTTTGGAACAAGGCTACAGCCATTGTTTATAAATTGTGGATGCTTTTTTTTTTTAATTTTAATTGGAGGCTAATTACCTTACAATATTGTGATGGTTTTTGCCATACATTCACATGAATCAGCCATGGGTGTACATGTGTTCCCCATCCTGAACCTCCCTCCCACCTCCCTTCCCATTCCATCCCTCAGGGTCATCCCGGTGCATCAGCCCTGAGCACCCTGTCTCATGCATTGAACCTGGTCTGGCGACCTATTTCACATATGGTAATATACATGTTTCAATGCTATTCTCTCAAATCATCCCACCCTCTCCTTCTCTCACAGAGTCCGAAAGTCTGTTCTTTACATCTGTGTCTCTTTCACTGTCTGGCATATAGGGTCATCGTAACCATCTTTCTAAATTCTATATATATGTGTTAATATACTGTATTGGTGTTTTTCTTTCTGACTCACTTCACTCTGTATAATACGCTCCAGTTTCATCCACCTCATTAGAACTGATTCAAATGCATTATTTTTAATAGGTGAATAATATTCCATTGTATATATGCCTCTTGAGAAACCTGTATGCAGGTCAGAAAGCAACAGAACTGGACGTGGAACAACAGACTGGTTCCAAATAGGAAAAGGAGTACGTCAAGGCTATATATTGTCACCATGCTTATTCAACTTATATGCAGAGTACATCGTGATAAATGCTGGGCTGAAGGAAGCACAAGCTGGAATCAAGATTGCCGGGAGAAATATCAATAACCTCAGATATGCAGATGTCACCACCCTTATGGCAGAAAGTGAAGAGGAACTAAAGAGCCTCTTGATGAAAGTGAAAATGGAGAGTGAAAAGGTTGGCTTAAGCTCAACATTCAGAAAACGAAGATCATGGCATCCGGTCCCATCACTTCATGGCAAATAGAAACGGAAACAGTGGAAACAGTGTCAGACTTTATTTTTCTGGGCTCCAAAATCACTGCAGATGGTGATTGCAGCCATGAAATTAAAAGATACTTGCTCCTTGGAAGAAAAGCTATGACCAACCTAGACAGCAAATTAAAAAGCAAAGACATTACTTTGCCAACAAAAGTCCGTCTAGTCAAGGTTATGGTTTTTTCCAGCAGTCATGTATGGATGTAAGAGTTGGATTATAAAGAAAGCTGAGAGCTGAAGAATTGATGCTTTTGAACTGTGGTGTTGGAGAAGACTCTTGAGGGTTCCTTGGACTGCAAGGAGATCCAACCAGTCCACCCTAAAGGGGATCAGTCCTGGGTGTTCATTGGAAGGACTGATGTTGAAGCTGAAACTCGAATACTTTGGCCACCTGATGCGAAGAGCTGACTCATTAGAAAAGACCCTGATGCTGGGAAACGTTGAGGGCAGGAGGAGAAGGGGACGACAGAGGATGAGATGGTTGGATGGCATCACCGATTGATTTACAATGTTGTATTAATTTCTGCTGCATAACAAAGTTGTTCAATTATACTTTTTCATATTCTTTCCTGTTATGGTTTATCCTAGGATATCAAATACAGTTCCATGTCCTATATGGTAGGACCTTGTTGTTTATTCATCCTCTATATAATCTCTTACATCTGCTAATCCCAAACTTCCAGTCCATCCCTCCCCTCCCCTCTCCCCCTTGGCAGCCACAAGTCTGTTCTCTATAGACACTGTACTTTTGTATCATTATCCATAATTTGCACAACAACCTTGTAATTTAGGCATCATTAGGACACAACTGAGTGACTTCACTTTCGCTTTTCACTTTCATGCACTGGAGAAGGAAATGGCAACTCACTCCAGTATTATTGCCTGGAGAATCCCAGGGACGGGGGAGCCTGGTGGGCTGCCGTCTAGGGGGTCGCACAGAGTCAGACACGACTGACGTGACTTAGCAGCAACAGGCCCATTTTACAGTTTACAGAGCAAGGAGCTGAAGTTCAGAGAACTTATGTAACTTACCCAAGATGAGAAGAGGCACACAGAAATTCAGGGCACTGGTAAGTATTGCAAGCTTTAGGAGAAAGACATAAAGAGTTGAAGAGATTATTAGAGGAAGAATCTGGGCTGACCAAGTCTCCTTGACATCCTGGGACATTTACATATTCAAGATAAGGATTTTGCTAGTTTGAGGAGTGATTTAAACTGGGGCAGGCATCTTTATTCGATTGGCAATGAAGCAAATCTGATTTTATAACAATTCCAAAGGAATTTCAGTTCAGAAAGAGACTTCCGAATAAATCAGTCACTAGACACAGAGATGGCAAACATGCTTATCATGTTTCCATAAGTACCGCCTGTCACGGTCGTATCACAGATAATGGCTATAAAATAAATATCACATGGAGTTAAAAAGAGCTATGGAGACAGAATGCATTGCTAAAACCTAATAACTAGTGCAAGTGAAATATTTTGTAGTATAGAGATGAAACTAATAACAGTCATTATGGACCAACACTGTTGCACTTAAGGATTACGATTCCATTTGCTCTGAGGATTGAGGATTATAATTTTATAGTTGGTAATTTCATAGCTATACAAGGTTCTTTTATGAAATCGTGTAGCAATGTTTAATGTTTCAATATCAAGTGCTGTATTTATTTGTTTCTCTTTCTTCTAGGGCAAATAAAGTTGTGAATGTTCTTTTCTGGGATTTATCAAAGTTTCCACATAAAGTTTTATAAATATGATTTCTCTATCAATCTCTTAGGTTTCTATGGTAAATCTCCATAAGACAAGTCAAACAATGTGTGGGTTTATCCCAGTGACTGATGCGCATCTGTTTTCACCTTAAAGTCACCAAGAAACTTTTTTTAAAAAAGTACTTATGCCTGTGCCTGGCACCCAGAGATTTTTATATAGTTAGTGGGATGGGGTCTGGGCTTCATAATTAAAAAAAAAAAAAAACTTCCCCAGTGAATTCTGCCAGAGTTGCGAAGTGCTGCTGTGGAGCTAGACTTCAGCATTCAAGAGTCACATAGCTAAAGGTTATCTAGATATAGGCATGATTTGTCTGTATAGCATAGCCGTACTGTTTGTTGCACAGTGAAATTTCTAGTTACTAAGTCTCCTTGGAGAATGTCTCTAACTAACTCCCATACATCATATCCTTTCTTTGGACTTCAAATGGGTTGTGTTGTAGCCTATGTGATAAGAATGACCAGAGACTAAGATGGAAAATAAGGAACTCAGGAATTTCCTCATTTACTCTCCAAATTGCCAAGAAAGGAACAATGATATTCACATGAGTCCATTTCATTTCATTTCAACAGATGGCAGTGTTTGGGAGGAACTGTCTTATAGTGATTAAGAGTATAGGATCTGTAGGCAAACTGATTTCAGTTCCAAGTTCAGCTAAGAAGCTCTGTGACTTGTCCTAAATTACTTCCCCCTCTGTTCCCTAGCTCACTTGTGTTAAAAACAGTGCTAGCATTAATTTTCAAGATCAGATTATGCGCATCAACAAATTCAAAAGGAAGCTCCCATTTCTTGAATGCCTTTTGTCTCCATTATATCGTTTCCTTTTGTTCAAGACAGGGCTAATATTAATTTCTACCACAAAAATAATAAATGCTTTCCCTATCAAGTATTATTATAATCTGTTTTAGGTGAAAGCTATAGCTGAGAGGTTCAATGAGGATGATAAACCTCTGGGTTTATCGTTACTAGATATCTGAGGGCCCGCAGTCTAGGAAGACTACAATGCTATTCCTAGGTGATCTCATTCACTCCAGTAAAAATAATTCTACATACATCCACTTGTATGTAGATGATTCTGAATCAGTATCTATGGTCTTGACCCTCTCTTAAATTCAAATTCCATACTTACAAGTTCCTTTGGGTAATCTCCAACTGGACATCCCACGTTGTTTTTTAGTTGCTAAGTTGTCTCCAAATTTTGCGACCCCATGGACTTTATCCCTCTAGGCGCCTCTGTCCATGAGATTTCCCAGGCAAGAACGCTGGAGTGGATTGCCTTTTCCTTCTCCATGGGAACTTCCAAACCCTGGGATCCAACCCACATCTCCCACACTGGTAGGCGGGTTCTTTACCACTCAGCCACTAGGGAAGCCTGGACATCCCACAGGACCCTCCAGTTCATCATGATGAAACTAACATTTTCCCTGTCATACTCCAGTTTCTACTCCCCTTCTCTTTGCAACATTGTATTACAGCCTTACCATCTACTTCAAAAACAAGCAGAAAGAAAAACCAAAGGAACAAAAGACAAAACAAAATATTACCCTATTCATCTACACCTCTAACAAGCTATTGGACTAACTAGTTTTATTTTTCTTCCAAATATCTTTTATATCTATTTCCTCCTCTCTAGTCTTATTGAGCTCCAGTACTCTTGCCTGGAAAATCCCATGGGTGGAGGAGCCTGGTAGGCTGCAGTCATGGGCTCACTAGGAGTCGGACACGATTGAGCGACTTCACTTTCATTTTTCACTTTCATGCATTGGAGAAGGAAATGGCAACCCACTCCAGTGTTCTTGCCTGGAGAATCCCAGGGACAGGTGAGCATGGTGGGCTGCCGTCTGGGGTCGCACAGAGTTGGACACGACTAAAGCGACTTAGCAGCAGCAGTCTTATTGAGAATACCTTACCCGGCTTGGAAGGCAGCATGGCAGAGAGGAAAGAGAGTGATAAGTTAGTTATCTCATCACTTGTAGAATCATCATATAAAAACTATCTTTGGCAGCCTGAGAAGCAAAATGAAAAGAGTGCAAAGCCACAGGACCAGATTGTAGCTCCGCCACTGACTTGTTGCGTTGCCTTGGTGAAGGGACTGAACCTTTGGTCCTTGGTTGTTTCATCTGTTAAATGGTAATCCTAAAACCTATTCTGCATGTAACACATGGTATAATGGAGATAGAAGACATTCAAGGAATGGGAGACTCCTTTTGAAATTGTTGATGAAATCATCTGATCTGTCAAGTAGCATTGTTCAGCAGCCCAACAGAGATTTTAAAATAATTTTATCCTTTATCAGCATCTCTTGCAAAGTGTTAATGTGAGATCTAACTTGCAATCCATCGTTATGCCTCAAAAATCTCCTTCTCATCTTTCTTCATTCCCTTGTACCACTATCTGCCCCATAGTCTTCCCCATTGTCAGCATTCTCTTTCCAACTCCAAACCCAATTAAAATACTGACTCACCAGGCTTAAAAACCATCCAACCAATCAAAAAAAAAAAAAAATCCTTATTCCACTATCACCTCATCTACTTCTTATAATACAGGTCTACCAGTCCTTCCTCCCAGTAAGCAAAACCCCTTAGGCATCAGGAGGGGAAACGAGGAGAGCAAGTGGCATTGGAGGGAGAGGGAGAAGAAACCAAGAGAATAAATATAGGACTCTCTTTTTCTTGGAGGGGGTGATGCCTATAAAATTTTATGTCCACAGTGTTTATCCTGTGACAAGTGTTATTGTTCAAAACATGGACATCTTTTCCCTTGTCTATTGCAACTACTTCTTAACCTGATTTCCATCTCCCTTCCACTAGTCTCTCCATGCCCCGATCTGGCCACCTTGACCAGTCCATCTTTCATATTGCTCTTGGAGGACTTGTTCTCCTACTCCTACACAACAGCACTCATCATAGGAATCTGTCTCTGCTCCCTCCAGCCCAGTTTTCCCACAGACCATAGGGTTAAAGCTAGAGCCCTTGAAACAATGTATCAAGTGAAGCACAATCTTCCCCTCCTCCAGTTCTCCAATCCCACACCCTGCCCCTGCCATTCACTCAGTGTACTAACTAGTGAGGACACCCTGTCCTATTCCAAGTTTCACTGAATCTGCACATGTTGTTCCCTAAGCCAAGATAATCATTCTGCCTTTCTTCTTTATGTGTATGTTTGTATGATCAGACTTGAGAGAAGTGGTATGCTTTTCTTTCCCTTATGATTCACAGGGACATCTATTTCTGGTATTTTGTATAATGCATTCATTAGCCAACAAATAGCTATCAAGTGTCTCCATGCCCCAGGTCACACAGTTCTCCTAGAACAGATCCAGGAGGGAAAATCTTGCTCCTCTTTGCCTTTCCAGTTCTGTGTTCTTTTCACTACATTATGTTACGTTCTAAGTGCCAGATGCTGTGTCAGGCATTAATGATAAAATTATCTTGGAATGGGCATCTGTTATGAAAGCCCTTAAAAAATACAATGTCTGCTTTACTTGTGTGGTAACTAGTTTTTTAATGTAACTTGAGTTGTAACTACAGTTTTCTGATATTTCTTGGTAGCATTAGGGAGTACAGTCCTAATGCTAGGCCCCTCTTTTTTTTTTTTTTTTTAATAACTGTGTCTCACCCTATTAGGCCACATGGTTAATCAAGACTGAAACATAATTTCTAATTTTTTTTACTACTGGTGACATACATCCCTTTCTATGACCAGTGGAAATACATTCATATATTTACTTTCCTTTCCAGGCAAGGAAAAAAACCCTGAATGACCTTGCATGGCCTCAGGGAAGGGAGTGGATGAAACCCCAGCTGTGGCAGAGAGTTCCAATTTACTGCCACTCTGCTGATTATATGCTTGCATATTTCCTGAAATAGTGAAAAGCTGTCCAGGCTATAAAACAAATGGAAGACATACAATGTGGCTGAATGTGGGGGTTTTAGAATCTGGGAGAATATGGTGAACTGAGCCTCAGTATCTGTACTGATGCTCTCAGAATATGCAAGGAATGTTGGTACCACCTAGGAATCAAAGAGCAGAGTGTGATTTCTTTTTGCAGACTTCCTAACTCAAGGTAAACAGGTGAACCTGGCTGATACTCCATCAGCTTCCTGAAATCAGACCCAGGAATAAAGATACTGTCACATCAAATATCACAGTATTTGGAAAGCCTATCACTGTGACACTCATATTTACTATGCTTTTTAGCCTAGAGGGTGCTTTTGTAATCACTATCTAGTTTGATCATACTAACAACTGTAAGGACAATTATGATTGTCACTATTGTCCCCATCAGGTAACTGAGGCACAGAGTGGAGATGACTTGCCCAAAGTCATTCAGCTTGTCTTTAGTGGAACCCAGATAAAAATCCGGATCTGTCATTTCATAGTATTACATTGCTGACTTTTGCTTAAATAAATCATTTTTACATGTGTGTATGTGTGTGTGTGCTTGGTATGTGAATTCTTGTCTTATTATGAACATTAAAGTATTATGAGCCACAGGAAACTCAAACAGGGGCTCTGTATCAACCTAGAGGGGTGGGATGGGGAGGGAGATGGGAGGGAGGTTCAAAAGGGAGGGGATATATGTATACCTATGGCTGATTCATGTTGAAGTTTGACAGAAAACAGTAAAATTCTGTAAAGCAGTTATTCATCAATAAAAAATAAATAAAAAAAATATTATGAACCAGTGACCAAATCAGATTAAGAGACATAATAGCATAAAGTGGGATAGGTGACCAAAAGTGGGAATTAATTTTAGTGAATTCCCATTGGTAAGAGGAAGTGTTTAATTTTATACCAGACTCTAGAATAGGCTGATCTCCTCAAAGAGATTCAGAACAGTATTTTTTTCAGTTCTACATCTTCCTTGATTTAAAATAATGTGCTCTTTATAGAAACAGAGGCATGAGTAGAAGAGGCAGAGAAGAGAGCTACCTGTTTTGAACTTACAATATCAGATGCCATGCTAGCTGCTGGTCATTTCATCTCATGTCAGCCTCACAGCATCTCTACATAGTCCTCTTCTTCCTGGGACTGAGGAGATGTAGTACTTTCTGGGCTAAAACCAGGAGATGCGGTCAGCCTATTCGAGGTAAGCAGAATGAATGCCATTGAGTGAGTTTGAGATCTGAGGCCCAGGGTGATGGGGAAATTGAGCCTAGAAGAGTATGGTTTGCAGGGGATGTTTGTACATGTAAACAGAAGTTTCCAATCATTCTTTCCATGAAGTTCACGTTTTAAGTTCATATGTTATGGGAATTAATATGCTGCATTGGGAAGCATCACCAACTCAATATACGTGAGTTTGAGCAAACTCCAGGATATATACGTGAGTTTGAGCAAACTCCAGGATATAGTGAAGGACAGGGAAGCCTAGAGTGCTACAGCCCATGAGATTGCAAAGAGTAGGAGATGACTGAGCCACTGAACAACAACAATTTGCTGCACTGGAAAAACAAAACTTAAAATCAATTTTAGACAAAAAGATGTGGTTTGAAAATATATTCAATTAAAACGTTAACATTTACAGCATGTAGGCTCTGACTTTGATTTACACTTTTATAATTTAAATTATAAGAATAAGATAATATGTCCATCAACAGATGAATGGATAAAAAAGATGTGGTATATATACACAATGTGGTATATATACTCAGCCATAAAAAGAATGAAATATAGGGGGGAAAACGAATGAAATATTGCCATTTGCAGCAACATGAATTGACCTAGATTATCAAACTAAGTGAGGTAAATCAGACGGAAAAAGATGAATACCTTATGATATCACCTATATGTGGAATCTAAAAACATGGTACAAATGAACCTGTTTCCAAAACAGAGACTCACAGACAGAAAACAAACTATGGTTACCAAAGGGAAAGGGGGTGGTGGTGACAAATTAGGAGGTTGGCATTAACATATACACATTGCCATATATAAAATAGATAGTCAACAAGGACTACCATATAGCACAGGGACCTCTACTCAATATCTTGCAATAACCTATTAGAGAAAAGAGTCTGAAAAGAGTATATTTGAGAACCTTCTGGAAATGATTCAGTATTCTAGATGTCATTAAGAACATTTGTGATTCATGAGAAAGGATCAAAATATAAGGATTCATAGGAATTTAGACATTGATGCCAACCCTCATGGATGACTCTGTGGGGTTTTGTGGAGAAAATAACTGCAGATATGGTGGAAATAATAAGAGAACTAGAATTAGAAGTGGAGCCTGAAGATGTGATTGAATGGCTGCAGTCTCATGAGAAAAATTTAATGGACGAGAAGTTGCTTCTTATGGGTGAGCAAAGTAAGTGGCTTCTGGAGATAGAATCTACTCCTGGTGAAGATGCTGTGAAGACTGTTGAAATGGCAACCAAAGATTTAGAACATGACATCAGCTTAATTGATAAAGCAGTGGTAGGGTTTGAGAAGATTGACTCCAATTTGGAAAGAGGTTCTACTGTGTGTAAAATGCCATCAAACAGCATTGTATGCTACAGACAAATCATTTATAAAAGGAAGAGTCAATTAGTGTGGAAAAATTCCCTGCTATCTTATTTTAAGAAACTGCCACAGCCATCCTAGCCTTCAGCAACCAATGAGTCAACAACCAACTGCTGACGTGATCAGTCAGCAGTCATCAACATCGAGGCAAGACCCTCCACCAGCAAAAATTTCATGATTCACTGAAGGCTCAGATGAGCTCAGATGATGGTAGTAGTTTTTAGTATAAAGTATTTTTAATTAAGGTGTGCACATTATTTTTTAGACATAATTCTATTGAACACTTAATGGGGCTTCCCAGGTGGTGCAGTGGTAAAGAACCCACCTGCTAATGCAGGAGACACAGGAGACACGGATTTGATCCCTGGGTCTGGAAGATCCCCTGGAGAAGGATCCCACTCCAGTATTCTTGGCAGGAAATTCATTGGACAGAGGAGCCTGGTGGGCTACAATCCATGGGGTCACAAAGAGTAGGACATGACTAAGCCACTGAGCACACATTGCACTCTTAGTAGACTACAATATAGTATAAACATAACATTTATGTGCATTGGGGAACCAAAAAATTGCATCGTTTGCTTTATTGCAATGTGTGCTTTGTTGTGGTGGTCTGCAACCAAGCCTGCAATATCTCTGAGGTTTGCATGTATTTGCATAGCTACCTATTGTCTACTCGTATCTATGGTTAGAAAACTAAAAGAGTGCATATGTGCCAAATAACTTCATTCAAGTTCGACTGTATGATCCTATGGATTCTAGTCCACCAGGCTCTTCTGTCTATGGGATTCTCCAGGCAAGAATACTATAGTGGGTTTCCATGCCCTTCTCCAGGGGATCTTCCAGACCCAGGGATCAAATTATGGTCTCCTGCATTGCAGGCAGGTTCTTAACCATCTGAGCCACTAAGCAAGCCCTAAAAGGGTGCAGAACTAAAAAAATGTCATGATGCATACAGTTTGAGATCCCTGACATAGAGGTCACAGCCCAAACCCACTTTCTCTATTAGGGGGGTTGTGCATCGGTTTAAAACTGTTCAGTTCAGTTCAGTCAGTTGTGTCCAACTCTTTGTGACCCCATGAACTGCAGCACACCAGGCCTCCCTGTCCATCACCAACTCCCAGAGCCTGCCCAAACTCATGTCCATTGAGTCGGTGATGCCATCCAACCATCTCATCCTCTGTCATCCCTTTCTCCTCCTGCCCTCAATCTTTCCCAGCATCAGGGTCTTTTCAAATGAGTCAGCTCTTCGCATCAGGTGACCAAAGTATTGGAGTTTCAGCTTCAACATCAGTCCTTCCAATGAACACCCAAGACTGATTTCCTTTAAGATGAACTGATTGGATCGCCTTGCAGTCCAAGGGACTCTCAAGAGTCTTCTCCAGCACCACAGTTCAAAAGCATGAATTCTTCAGTGCTCAGTTTTCTTTATAGTCCAACTCTCACATCTATACATGACTACTGGAAAAACCATAGCCTTGACTAGGTGGACCTTTGTTGGCAAAGTAATGTCTCTGCTTTTTAATATGCTGTTTAGGTTGGTCATAACTTTCATTCAACTCTGAATGCTAACCCCAGGGTCTCTGGCAGCGCTGCCACCAGGAGTCCAAAAGTGTCTCAAGCCTTACTAGCTCTGACAGAGTCTGGGCACTTGTGGAATTCACACAAAACCTATTTTCTGAAGGAATTCACATGTGACAGGAGACTGTCAATTTAGAGCAAAAATCGACTATTTATAAACTCCAAATATATTTAGACTGAAGAATAGCTTCAATAATACAGAAATTAATTTTTGAAAAGCCTTATGAATAAGAACAACTTTGTAGACCTGTTTCAACATGAGATCACCAAATACACAAAATAATAGTAAACTAACATCCTGTTGTTTTTCCTTTGTTCCCTTTAGAATCATGGGAAAGGTGGTTGATCCTTATCACTTTATGTATAAACAAAGCCCCATTTCTTTCTCCCTGGTGATTCTGGCAGAAGCGTAAATATAACCTTTAAAATGTAGACATTCCCTTAACCTAATTAAGGATGCAGTACAATAATTAGGTTATGTATAATTTCCTTTCCTTTCCAATCAACCTCAAGTCTAGTGATTTCCATTCCCTCAGTAATGTTTCTGGCATTTCCTTTACCTGTCATCTCTCTGGAGAGCCCCTGTCAGTTTTTTTCATCCTCTGTCAGAAAACGGAGCCAACTTCCTCTTCTCTAATTGTATCCTGAACATAATCTTATACAAGACTGTAAACACCTTATGTCCTTGCTTGGAAACAATCATACCATAAATTGCCAAACATTTTTGTTACCACTCTTGGCATGGTGAAAGCACCCAATAAATATTTGTTGACTATTTTCTTGTTGAATACAAGAAGTGTGTTTATAAAATCTACCCTTTGCAGCCTGAGAAACCAAGTGGACTTTTACAAGTGCTGACTTCTCCACCTGGCAATATGAAAGTACTAAGGGATGTAGTTTTTCTGTCAAAGAGTTGGACATGGAAGCACCCTAAACCTGTAATATGTTAATATCGCACCCTTGAAACAAACACCTGGCAATGTAGATGCAATGGCATTGACAAATGATTGTGTGCTGAGTGGACTCCCTCTGTTTGGAGTTTTACACTTGCACTTAATTATCACATGTGTATTTCTGTTAAATTAGTCCCTTTCTTATTTTAATTCTCTCCTCCAAATTCAGAGTATAATCTAACACCATAATAGATGGCCCCTGGCACTAGTGGGCACATTCCTGCCAGACGACCAACTAGGACTGGAAAAAGCAGTGTCTTTTTTAAGGTGCTTTCTATAGAACTATACTTTGTATCACTGATGACATAGAGGTATGTCAGGCACAGGGGGATCTAGTTGTCTCTAAGCCACTGAATCCCTTAATCCCCTCGGAATGAGTGACACAATAGAGTGTTAATGCAGCCACAGATGAATACCATATGGGATCCCTCTTGTTTATAGCTTCATGTTCACAATACTATACAAGTAAAACTGTTCATAAGAAAGAGGGTACACTGGATACATCCTAGATAGACATCTGTCACTTCTAAAAGATATATAAACTAGGAAGGAAAAGAAAGAACAATTCAGATCCTTCCTTTCTCCTTCTCACACATCGTTAAGGACTCCCCATCCATTCCTGGCTGGTCACTCAATGCTCTCGTTTATCTGGCCCTGCATTCCTTGCCTTTCCAACATGATCTTTGGTGACTATATAAGCAGCAGGGGAGTTTTTATTCTTAGTATTTGTATAAATCTTAAGATCTTTTCATAGTTACAGGTGCTTTTTGATGTTTGTGTTCTCTGCCTCCAAATGAATTAGATTTTTATTTTAGTTAAGGGTAAGCTTGAGAATCAGTTGTCTCCTGCTGGTTTTTCTCTTTTTCAGGCTCATGTAACTGGTGGTGTTTATGGCTCAAAAGTTATGCTTGAATTAGGTCTGTTCAGTTGTTCTGTAGATGTCTATTCAGTAGCTACTAATTGTTTTCTGTGATCAAGATAAGCTTCTCTTATTTCACCTCTTTCTCTTTTTCCTCATCTGACATTTTACTTACCACCTGAGAAAAGACTGTGAACCAATTCTTTTTGTTATTTTTTCTATTCTATTAAGAGATGAAAAAAAAAAAGTCTTCAAATTCCCCCAGAATGCTGCCCACTAAATTTAAGCATCCCTCTTTCTCCTTATCCCTGAGGAAAGCTGTCCCCTCCTTCTTAGTTTCCATCTTCTAGTTTTCAGTATCTTAGAGTCTTTCCTTAAGCTGCCAAACAAGAATGGAGCAGAGACGTGGAGCATGCATGCATCACTGTTTAAACCTCCCACTTTTATTTTTAGTTTTGAAAACTTTATTACACCTAGTTATCACATTTAATGTGCCTTCTAAATTAGAACAGCTAAGAAGAAAACAGCATTTTAGGAAAGCCATCTTTTTTTTTTTTTTAATCATAGCTTTGTTTCTAAGCTGCAATGATAGCAAACTTATGTTTGTTAGCTAATAGAAAATCACTTTGCCAACAAATATCCATATAGTCAAGGCTACTGTTTTCAGTAGTCATGTATGGATGTGAGAGTTGGACCATAAAGAAGGTTGAGCACTGAAGAATTGATGCTTCAAACTGTGCTGCTGGAAAAGACTCTTGAGAGTCCCTTGTACTGCCAGGAGATCAAACCAGTCAATCCTCAAGGAAATCAAGCCTGAATATTCATTGGAAGAACTGATGCTGAAGCTGAAACTCCAATACTTTGGCCACTTGATGTGAAGAGCTGATTCACTGGAAAAGACCCTGATGCTGGAAAGGATTGAGGGCAGGAGAAGGGGATGACAGAGGGTGAGATGGTTGGATGGCATACTGACTCAATGGAGATGAGTTTGAGCAAGCTCCAGGAGATAGTGAGAGACAGGGAAGCCTGGTGTGCTGCAGTCCATACAGTTGCAAAGAATTGGACATGACTTAGTGACTGAGCAACAACAAATTAAAAAAGAAACAGCAGACAGTTAAAAAAAAAAAAAAAAAGGTAGAGAAATCCTGAAATCAAAAGAACCAAGCAGGTGAGTATGTTTCTTGTGAGAGAGAAAAGGAAAAAGATGTAAAGAAGATAAATTGCAGATGCCAAATAATCAAATTAACGGAAAAAGGTGATGAATAGGTAAAAGAGACACATGGGGCTCTGGTCAAGCAGTGCCTGTAGCTTTAGTACAGGTAGGGAAACAGGGAAAGGTTTTAGAAACCTACACAAGGTCCCATCCAGTCTTGTTGGCACTTGGTGGCACCAACCAGTCAATGTAGGTTGTAAACAAATGTTTAAAGTCCAGTTGAACAGCTCTTCATTAGTATTTAATTAGCCAAGTTGGATGTTGACTGCCATTTCAATCAGAAAATTTCTGTACCTACTATCTGGAAGGCTTTATCACACCTAATTCTGTTTTGAGCCATTTCATTTGTGAAGATGATTCAGTAGTCATAAATTATGGTGGAAAATATTGTTTCTTATAGGCCTGTCAAACCTCAAATCCAAACATGACGTATTTAAGGAGGGTGTTTTGTAGAAAGATTTAAAATTCATCTACACTCTTATTATGAATTTTTTATGTTTTAAATGCCAGCTGCTAATAATCAAAGCTTTATTAAAACCATCATCATATTAAGGACTTAGTGAGGTCTCACTCTCCCTGGTGAGGCATTCCTGGATTGAAATAATTGGGTTAGTGTCTAGAAAGAGCATTGTTTTATTTGAATCAAGTTACAGTGTTATAACTGAATGCTACAACCTGGGGTCAAATTGCCTGCTTGAATTTTCAGTTTCACTGTTGATTTCTTGGATGAGTGACTTCACAAGGTGGGAATGAGAACATACTTCAAATATTTGCCCATGTTAACCATCATGGATACATTATATTACTGTGTGTGTATGCTTCCAAACCACAGGCCTACCAGTAATATATATTGCTACTATGTTCCCTTCAGATTTTATTACATAAACACAGGCACAGGCCTAAATGACTTTGTGAGCACAAGAACATAGCAGTTTTAGAGTTCTTAACATACATTTATCGTTTTATGATTCTTGCGACCACACTGTCCACTAATCAAGACAATGGTTTTTATCCATGCTATTTACTTTTTGGACTAAAAAAGCTGAAAGATAGTATTATTCATTTAAGTTTGTTTTTGTTTTAAACTGAAGTGTAGGTAATTTTCAATGTCATGTTAGTTTCAGATGTACAGCAAAGTGATTCAGTTATACATATCTATGTATCTATTCTGTTTCATTTTTCCTTATAAGTTATTAGAGTATTGAGTATACTTCCCTGTGCTACACAGTAGGTCCTTGTTGATTTTCTATTTCATATATAGAGCCCCAGCAAGATGGTAGGTGCTGGAGTGATGGTTGCTTGGCACTGAAGCAACCTTGAGGAGATACCCCATGACCAAGGGCAAAGGAGAAGCCCCAGCAAGACAGTAGGCGGGGCAAAATCACATTTAGAATCAAACCCCATACCCCCCAGAGACACTCAGAGGGCTCAAACAAACCTTGTGCCCACCAGAACTCAGAGACCCCACAGAGACGGAGCCAGAACTGTGTTTGAGTGTCTCCTGCAGAGGTACAGGTCAGCAGTGGTCTGCCTCAGGGACAGGGGCTCTTGGTGCAGCAGACTGGGTATGACATAAGCCCTCTTGGAGGAGTTCGGCACTAACACCTTAGAGCCGCCAGAACTTACACAGGACGGGGAAACAGAATATGGAAGGGCATAAACAAAACCTTGTGCGCATGAGGACCCAGGAGAAAGGAGCAGTGACTCCAGAAGAGACTGACCCAGACTTGCCCGTGAGTGTTCAGGAGTCTCTGGTGGAGGTGGAGGTTGCGGTGGCCTGCTTCAGCTTTGGGGGCACTGTGTGCAGCCCTGCAAGCATGGGACCTTTTGAAGGAGGTTACCATTATCTTCATTACCTCCACCATAGTTTGGCCTCAGGTCAATTAATAAGGAGGGAACACAGCCCAGCCCATCAACAGAAAATTGGATTAAAGATTCACTGAGCATGACCCCACCCATCAGAACAAGACCCAGTTTCCCACTTAGTCAGTCTCTCCCATCAGGAAGCTTCCATAAGCCTCTTATCCTTCCCCATCAGAGGGCAGATGGACTGAAAATCACTGTAACAGAAAACTAACCAATTTAAGTTAAATTCACCCATTTCAGTCCATCTTAGTTCCTTGATTCCTAGTATCTAGTAGCATATTGGGCACCCACTGAGCTGGGGAGTTCACTTTCAATGTCCTATCTTTTTGCCTTTTCATACTGTTCATGGTGTTCTCAAGGCAGGAATACTGAAGTGGTTTGCCATTCCCTTCTCCATCTCCCTTCTCAAGACTGAATGTTGACATTCACTCTTGCCATCTCCTGTTTGATCACTTCCAATTTGCCTTGATTCATGGACCTAACATTCCAGGTTCCTATCCAATATTGCTGTTTACAGCATTGGACCTTGCTTCCATCACTAGTCACTCAGTCATGTCTGACTGTTTGTGACCCAATGGACTGTAGCCTACCAGACTCCTCTGTCCATGGGATTTTCCACGCAAGAATACTAGAGTGGATTGCCATTTCCTTCTCCAGGTCATCTTCCTGACCCAGGGATTGAACCCAGGTCTCCCACATTGTAGGCAGACACTTTACCATCTGAGCTACCAGAGAAGCCCTCAACCAATCTAAGTTAAATTCACCCATTTCAGTCCATCTTAGTTCCTTGATTCCTAAAATGTTGACATTCACTCTTGCCATCTCCTGTTTGATCACTTCCAATTTGCCTTGATTCATGGACCTAACATTCCAGGTTCCTAGGCAATATTGCTCTTTACAGCATTGGACCTTGCTTCCATCACTAGTCACATTCAAAACTGAGTGTTGTTTTTGCTTTGGCTTCATCTCTTCATTCTTTCTGGAGTTATTTCTCCACTGATCTCTAGTAGCATATTGGGCACCTACTGAGCTGGGGAGTTCTCTTTCAATGTCCTAACTTTTTGCCTTTTCATACTGTTCATGGTGTTCTCAAGGCAGGAATACTGAAGTGGTTTGCCATTCCCTTCTCCAGTGGACCACATTTTGTCAGAACTCTCCACTATGACCCGTCCATCTTGGGATGGAAATGGACTGGAATGGGTGAATTTAACTCAGATGACCATTATATCTACTACTGTAGGCAAGAATCCGTTAGAAGAAATAGAGTAGCCATCACAGTCAACAAAAGAGTCCAAAATGCAGTACTTGGATGCAATCTCAAAAATGACAAAATGATGTCTGTTCGTTTCCAAGGCAAATCATTCAATATCACGGTAATCCAAGTCTATGCC
This sequence comes from Bos grunniens, assembly GCF_055505025.1. Classification (NCBI taxonomy): domain Eukaryota; kingdom Metazoa; phylum Chordata; class Mammalia; order Artiodactyla; family Bovidae; genus Bos; species Bos grunniens. The sequence goes on along the minus strand of NC_141194.1, from coordinate 115,035,358 downwards.
CTGACCAGTAATGCTGAAGAAGCTGAAGTTGAACAGTTCTATGAAGACCTACAAGACATAGAATTAATATCCCCCAAAAGATGCCCTTTTCATTTTAGGGGACTGGAATGGAAAAGTAAGAAGTCAAGAAACACCTGGATTAACAGGCAAATTTGGCCTTTGAATATGGAATGAAGCAAGGCAAAGGCTAATAGAGTTCTGCCAAAAGAATGCACTGGTCATGGCAAACACCCTCTTCCAACAACACAAGAGAAGACTCTACATATGGACATCACCAGATGGTCAACACCAAAATCATATTGATTTTATTCTTTTCAGCCAAAGATGGAAAAGCTCTACATAGTCAGCAAAAACAAGACTGGGAGCTGACTGTGGCTTAGATCATGAATTCTTTATTGCCAAATTCAGACTTAAATTGAAGAAAGTAGGGAAAACCACTAGACTATTCAGCTACGACCTAAATCAAACCCCTAACATTTATACAGTGGAAGTGAGAAATAGATTTAAGGGACTAGATCTGATAGACAGAGTGCCTGATGAACTATAGATGGAGGTTCGTGGCATTGTACAGGAGACAGGAATCAAGACCATCCCCAAGATAAAGAAATGCAAAAAAGCAAAATGGCTGTCTGAGGAGGCCTTACAAATAGCTGTGAAAAGAAGAGAAGCAAAAAGCAAAAGAGAAAAGGAAAGATATACCCATTTGAATGTAGAATTACAAAGAATAGCAAGGAGAGATAAGAAAACCTTCCTCAGTGATCAGTGCAAAGAAACAGAGGAAATCAATACAATGGGAAAGACTAGAGATCTCTTCAAGAAAATTAAAGATACCAAGGGGACATTTCATGCAAAGATGGGCTCGATAAAGGACACAAATGGTATGGACCTAACAGAAGCAGAAGATATTAAGAAGAGGTGGCAAGAATACACAGAAGAACTGTACAAAAAAGAGCTTCATGACCCAGATAATCACGATGGTGTGATCACTCACCTAGAGCCAAACATCCGGGAATGCGAAGTCAAGTGGGCCTTAGGAAGCATCACTATGAACAAAGCTAGTGGAGGTGATGGAATTCCAGTTGAGCTATTTCAAATCCTGAAAGATGATGCTGTGAAAGTGCTGCACTAAATATGCCAGCAAATTTGGAAAACTCAGCAGTGGCCACAGGACTGGAAAAGGTCAGTTTTTATTCCAATCCCAAAGAAAGGCAATGCCAAAGAATGCTCAAACTACCACACAATTGCACTCATCTCAAACACTAGCAACATAACACTCAAAATTCTCAAGGCCAGGCTTCAACAGTATGTAAACCTTGAACTTCCAGATTTTCAACCTGGATTTAGAAAAGGCAGAGGAACCAGAGATCAAATTGCCAACATCTGTTGGATCACAGAATAAGCAAGAGCACTCCAGAGAAAACATCTACTTCTGCTTTATTGACTATAAAAAAGCCTTTGACAGTGTGGATCACAACAAACTGTGGAAAATTCTGAAAGAGATGGGAATACCAGACCACCTGACCTGCCTTCTGAAATATCTGTATACAGGTCAAAAAGCAACAGTTAGAACTGGACACGGAACAACAGACTGGTTCCAAATAGGGAAAGGAGTACATCACGACTGTATATTATCACCTGCTTATTTAACTTATCTGCAGAGTACATCATGAGAAATGCTGGACTGGATGAAGCACAAGCTGGAATCAAGATTGCTAAGAGAAATATCAATAACCTCAAATATGCAGATGACACCACCCTTATGGCAGAAAGCAAAGTAGAACTAAAAAGCTTCTTGATGAAAGCTAAAGAGGAGAGTAAAATGTTGGCTTAAAACTCAATATTCAGAAAACTAAGATCATGGCATCTGGTCCCATCACTTCATGGTAAATAGCTGGGGCAACAGTGGAAATAGTGAAAGACCTTATTTTGGGGGGGGCTCCAAAATGACTGCAGATGGTGACTGCAGCCATGAAATTAAAAGATGCTTGCCCCTTTGGAGAAAAGTTATAACCAACCTAGACAGCATATTAAAAGCAGAGATATTACTTTGCCAACAAAGATCCGTCTAGTCAAAGCTATGGTTTTTCCAGTAGTCATGTATCAATGTGAGAGTTGAACTATAAAGAAAGCTGAGCACCGAAGAATTGATGCTTTTGAACTGTGGTGTTGGAGAAGACTCTTGAGAGTCCCTTGGACTGCAAGGCGATACAACCAGTCCACCCTAAAAGAAATCAGTCTGGAATATTCATTGGAAGGGCTGATGCTGAAGCTGAAACTCCTCTATTTTGGCCACCTAATGCAAAGAACTGACTCATTTGAAAGACCCTGATGCTGGGAACGATTGAAGGCAGGAGCAGAAGGGACGACAGAGTATTAGATGTTTGGATGGCATCACCGACTCAATGGACATAATCTTGAGTAAGTTCTGGAATTGTTGATGGACAGGGAAGTCTGGCGTGCTGCAGTTCATGGAGTCTAAAGAGTCGGACACAACTGAGCGACTAAACTGAACTTAACTGAGTGGTTATATGTTAGGCTTCCCAGTGGTGCTAGTGGTAAAGAACCTGCCTGCCAATGCAAGAGACATAAGAGATGTGGGTTTGACCCCTGGGTCCAGAAGATCTCCTGGAGGAGGGCACAGCAACCCACTCTAATATTCTTGCCTGGGGAATCCAGTGGACAGAGGAGCCTGGCAGGCTACAGTCCATAGGGTCACAAAGAGACAGACACGACTAAAGCAACTTGGCATTCATGCACACATCATCTTTTGATGACAATATTAATTGGTAGTTTTCCTAATCACTCTAATCTGATTTCACTGTTGAGGAAACATAAAACTCAGAAAAAAACAAAAGAAGAAAATGAAAATCACCCATTATCTCACCGTTCAAAGATGCCCATTGACATTATGGTATATATCATCCTAGCCTATGTAATGTGCAAATGTGTACACACACACACACACACACACACATACACACATAGGGCTGGCCTTGTGGGTGTGCAGCCTGGGTAGTTGCACAGGCCCACACATTAGAAAGGACTCTGTGCTTGAGGTAATGCACTGCTGTCACCTTCATGAAAGTATTAATAAGTTTTGAACAAAGGGCCCCACATTTTTATTTTATACTTGGCCCCACAAATTGTGTAGCTGGTCCAGCATTCACATTAGAATTCAGACAAAATTGGAATGATCAGTTTAGTTCAGTCATTCAGTTGTGTCAGACTCTGTGACTCCATGGACTGCAGCGCGCCAAGCTTCCCTGTCCATCACCAACTCCTGGAGTTTAGTCAAACTCATGTCCATTGAGTCAGTGATGCCATCCAACCATCTCATCCTCTGTCATCCCCTTCTCCTCCTGCTTTCAATTTTTCCCAGCATCAGGGTCTTTTCAAATGAGTCAGTTCTTTGCATCAGGTGGCCAAATATAGGAGTTTCAGCTTCAGCATCAGTCCTTCCAATTAATATTCTGGACTAATTTCCTTTAAGACGGACTGGTTGGATCTCCTTACAGTCCAAGGGACTCTCAAGAGTCTTCTCCAATACCACAGTTCAAAAGCATCACATGAGGGAACATTACTAAAAATGAAGAATTTCAAGATATATTTAAAATATACTATCTAAATGGTGGCTCAGAGGGTAAAGCATCTGCCTACAATGCAGGAGACCCGGGTTCAATCCCTGGGTCAGGAAGATCCCCTGGAGAAGGGAATGGCAACACACTCCAGTACTCTTGCCTGGGAAAATCCCATGGACTGAGAAGCCTGGTAGGCTACAGTCCATGGGGTCGCAAAGAGTCGGACACGACTGAGTGACTTCACTATCACTTTCACTTTCATCTAAGTAGGCAATTAGGTAAAGCTAATTCTCAAAAAATGCTATGTCTTTCAAACTGTGTCCAAAGTTTATTTTTCCCACTGAGTATATGAATAGTAGAAGAGCATTACCTTTCTATGTTAGTGGAAGTCTTGGATAGGTACCATTAAATGATCATTAGGGGAAGACAAGGACAATGTTATGTTCTTTGATGGAGACAGAATTTTGCTTGCCTTTCTTAGGCATATACAAACTGAGGGAAGAGTAAAGAATTTATAACTTACCTAACACTAAAATCTAGCCTGAAATATCCCATGACATGTACAGTATAATACTTTATTCAAGACAAAAATTACTAGACTTGAGAATAAATACGATAAATTATGTCAGTCTCTAAATATAGTTAAATGAGGAGCTATCTCTTTTTCCCCCATATCTGAACAGTATAAAATGATAAAGGAAGAGCATTTGAAAAATGAGACCAATAAAAGATTCTCTAATTTTCAGAAAGAAAAGTTCAAAAGTGGTTTTGCAAATCAAAGAGTGAATTTGAGATTAGATCTCAAAATGAAGACTGGAGTCTCACATCTTTATCACAGCAAGAATGGTGAGCCAAGCAAGCTTAAAAGGTGGTCACGTGAAAGAAGGAAGAGAATAGAATCTTGATTGTAGTTAATTTAAAATTGGCCTGACTAGAAATGGTAACTTTAGCAGAAAGGCAACGGAAATTACACTGAAACGTGGCATAGCTCTCAGAATGTAGATTCAATGAATAATAATAGTCACAATTTCATGGCTTTAAGAGCTCAGAGAATCATCAAATATACATGCATAGTTCCTTTAAAAAAATAACTGTGCTTTCTATCCAGTTTTGATTGGGAGAGTCTCTTTATAGATTCAGTTAAGTCAGTTTTATTAATCTATTGTAAATGTGATTAATTTCAGTAATATGCCCTCTTGTCCTCTTAAGGAATCTTACTAAACTGAAGGCAGTAATAGTGTCAAGTATCCAATCTGAACATCAGGGTCCCACTGGACATCATTTAACAGTGCTTGCCCATGATTTCCACTAACGAAGAAAAGCCATGCTTTTCCTGTCACTCATACTCTCAGTAGGTAAAGCAGACCCTTGACACAGTTTAAAAAATATAACATTTACAGAATTTATGGTATGGGAATTAACTTTACATATCTGTCTGCTTAGATGGTATATTTTAAATACTTAAATATCTTTCCACACATTTCTATATTATTGGTGTTGACTTTTTGCTTAATTGAACTATAGGGTCTCCTGTTTTCTCTTCATACAACTTACCACATTATAATAACTAATATGTGTGTGAGTGTGTGTGTGTGTGTGTGTGTGTGTGTGTGTTTTAGGAAGAAACTATTTTGACAGTCATGCAGTGTACTGGTGCCATCTTACTCTACCAATGGTCAATAGACCAGAAGTATCTGTACCACCTGAGAGTGCATTAGAAAGGCAGAGCCTTGTGCTCTGCTTCACATCTACTGTGTCAAAACCTGCTTTTTAACAACATCTCCAAGTGATTTCTATGTAAATTAAAGTTCTGGGGATCTAATGTACAGAGTGATGACCATAGTTAAGAAGACCAGACTATATACTTGAAAGTCGCTCCAAAGAATACATACAGATGGCCAACAGGCACGTGAAAAGATGCTCAGCATTGCTAATTATTAGAGAAATGCAAACCAAAAGTACATTGAGGTATCACCTTACACCTCTCAGAATGGCCATCATCAAAAAGTCTACAAATAAATGTTTAAGAGGATGTGGAGAAAAGTGAACCCTTGTACACTGTTGCTAAGGACGCATACTGAGATATCCACTATGAAAAAAGTATGGAGGTTTCCTCAAATAAATTAAATAAAACTGCCATATGAACTGGGCTTCCCAGGTGGCACCAATGATAAAGAACCCTCCTGCCAATTCAGGAGACATAAGAGATGAATGTTCAATCCCTTGGTCAGGAAGATTCCCTGGAGGAAGGCAGGGCAACCCACTCCAGTATTCTTGCCTGGAAAATCCCATGGACAGAGGAGCCTGATGGGCTTCAGTCCATAAGATTTGAAGAGTCAGACACAACTGAAGTGACTTAGCATGCACACACCATTTGATCTAGTAAACATACTCCTGGGCATATATCTGGAGAAAACTATAATTTGAAAAGACACATGCACCTGAATGTTCATTGCAGCACTATTTACAATAGTCAAGACATGGAAGCACCCTAAGTGTCCTCCAACAGATGAATGGATAAAGAAGATGTGATATATATATATATAAACAAACATACATTTATATATATACACACAATGGAATACTACTCAGCCATAATAAGAATGAAATAATGGCATTTAAAGAAACACTGATGGACCTAGAGATTATCATACTGAGTGGAGTCAGACAGAGAAAGACAAATATTATGTGATATTGCTTTTATGTGGAGTCTAAAAAAATGATACAAATGAATTTATATCCAAAACAGAAATAGACTCATAGAGATAGAAAACCAACCAATGGTTATGAAAGGGAAAAGAGAAGGAGGGAAAAATTAGGAGTTTGAGATTAAAACATACACACTCAGTTCAGTTCAGTTCAGTCGTTCAGTCATGTCCGACTCTGCGACCCCATGAATCGCAGCATGCCAGGCCTCCCTGTCCATCACCAACTCCCGGAGTTCACTGAGACTCACGTCCATCGAGTCAGTGATGCCATTCAGTCATCTCATCCTCTGTCGTGCCCTTCTCCACTTGCCCCCAATCCCTCCCAGCATCAGAGTCTTTTCCAATGAGTCAACTCTTCACATAAGGTGGCCAAAGTACTGGATTTTCAGCTTTAGCATTATTCCTTCCAAAGAAATCCCAGGGCTGATCTCCTTCAGAATGGACTGGTTGGATCTCCTTGCAGTCCAAGGGACTCTCAGGAGTCTTCTCCAACACCACAGTTCAAAAGCACCAATTCTTCAGTGTTCAGCCTTCTTCACAGTCCAACTCTCACATCCATACATGACCACAGGAAAAACCATAGCCTTGACTAGACAAACCTTTGTTGGCAAAGTAATGTCTCTGCTTTTGAATATGCTATCTAGGTTGGTCATAACTTTTCTTCCAAGGAGTAAGTGTCTTTTAATTTCATGGCTGCAGTCACCATCTACAGTGATTTTGGAGCCCCAAAAAAATAAAGTCTGACACTGTTTCCACTGTTTCCCCATCTATTTCCCATGAAGTGATGGGACCAAATGCCATGATGTTCATTTTCTGAATGTTGAGCTTTAAGCCAACTTTTTCACTCTCCACTTTCACTTTCATTGCGTATAAAATAGATAACCAACAAGGACCTACTGTATAGCAAAGGGGGAACTATACTCAATATCTTGTAATAATTTATTAGGATAAAGAATCTGAAAAAAATATACATGTATAACTGAATCTGTTTGCTGTGCACCTGAAACTAACACATTATAAATCAACTATATTTCAATAAAAATTTAAAAACAAGAAAGTTGCTAAGAGAGAGACACTTTCCACAAAGAAATTTTTGTTTACTTAAAGCTGAAATACTGCCATATATTATTCAGTTTCCCAGCAGCTATCCACTCCCATTACAATGGCAACAATGTCAGAATAAGAGAGTTCTGTCTTACCACACCAAAATTGTTTAATCCTTTGAAATACCAATGTTTACACTACTACACACAAATTGTCATTATGCCTTGAAAATATCAGCTTACCTTAATTTATAAATCAAGGAAGATAACACCTATCAAAGATATTTTAGAAATAGCAAATTTAATCAAACACAATTTGCTGATAAAATGAGCAGGTAAGTCACTTTACAAATTTGGGGTTGGTGTCAATAATTTTGCCTTGAGGAAATAATGGAGGTAGAAGTCAATTGAAGTGAAAGTCACTCAGTCATGTCCAACTCTTTGCGACCCCATGGACTATACAGTCCCTGGAATTCTCCAGGCCAAAATACTGGAGTGGGCAGCCTTTCCCTTCTCCAGGTGATCCTCCCAACCAAGGGATCAAACACAGGTCCCCCGCATTGCAGGTGAATTCTTTACCAGCTGAGCCACAAGGGAAGCCCAGGATCAACCCAAGAATGTTCTCCATTTTAGAGCTCCTTGATTAATATTTGTCCTCTGAAATCTTAATAAAGTCCTATTCTTGAACATTATGGTAAGTTAAACATTCATCTACATGTTCAGAGTTTTCATGACTTCTGCAGTTTTACATTTAGCTCTTTATTTAATCTATCTGAAATTTACCTTGGCATTTGATTTAAGGTGAGGATATATTAAAGTGATTTCCAAGTAGTTCTTTTCATAATATTTTTCATAATATTCTTTCATAATATTTTAAAGGAATAAATTTCTCCACTATAATAACTAATAACTACAAAGTTATTGATTTTTAATGGGTTGCATTTGTTTTTATAATAAAGTGTGTTTCAGGGCAATCTAGTATGTTCAAATGATCTATTTGTTGATTCTTGTGTCAGTGTCAACTTTTTTAATGCCTGTGACTTATAGTTCATTTTAATATCTGATTGAACAAATCTCCCTGTGATACCTTTTTTAAAAAATGTTTTTAACTATTGTAGATATTGACTGTTCACTTTTCCAGATGAATATTAGAATATAATTTTAATTCGGTTTTTTCTTTATTTTGATTTGATTTGCTTTAAAACTATGAACTAATTTTGGAGAATGGATTTATTTATAACATTTAATATCCTTCTTTAAAAGATAATTAAAAGTGTAAATTGATTGACAGTTGTAATATTTTCTAAAAAATATTTCATATCTCTTTTATAGTTTTCTTCATTTAGGTCTGATAAATCTCCTCAAGGGAATTTCCAGATATTTCATGTCTTTTGTTTCTATTATAAATGTAATTTTCAAAGAACATAAATTTTCATGCATGTTTTTAAAAAGTGATCACATAAAAAGGAAATAAGTTTTTGTATTAATCTCGAAAATTTAGATGGCATGCTGCAATTCATTGAGCTGCAGAGTCAGACACCACTTGGGGACTGAACAACAACAACAAAGCACCTCTATACATCAATTGGAACTGAAAATATTCTCATCAGCCCAGAAAAATCCCTCTCTCTCCCTCTCTCTCTCCCTCTCTCTCCCTCTTACACACACATACACCTTTTATTAGAGCTGTTATACAAGTGTTTGGTCAGTTATAAGTATTTGCTCATGTACTGCACAACAATCTTAAAAGTACCAAGGGCCTCTATGGCTGGCACAGAAACCAAAACCAAGTAGAAGAAATTCAAATCCCTAGAAACGCCTCCCTAAAGCCAAACCCACCCCTCCCAAATGTGGGTGAGAAAAATAAATAAATAAATAAATAAATGTAATTTTCAAATTAGTCATCTTTTCATTTTATATTCTAAATAATTATTGCCTTGTGCCCTGATCAACCCAAGAAAATTCTAAAACTCATTATTTGATTTCATTTTATTACCCTTCAATTGTTTCTGGCATATGCTTCAGGTAGACTGTTAGATCATCTTGTATTTTTAACATTTTTCCAGTTCTGTTGTTCAGAGCATAAAAGTTCATGGCTGTTACTTCTTCATGGTGGAATGTAACTTTTATCCATGAACGATATCTTGACTTGGTAAAGAAAACTTAGGTCACAACCTTTTTCCCTTAGAACTCTGTAGACATTGCTTCACTTTCTTCCAGTGCTCAAGATTGTAGAGCAGAAGTCTGAGACCAGACTGGGTTTTGTTCCTTTGTAAATTGCCTGGTTTTTCTGTTGAGCTGTATGTAGGATACATTTTTCTTTGTCCTTGTAATTCAAAAATACCACCGGGATAAGCCTAGATGTTGTGCTACTTTCATTAACTTTAACTGGAATACAATGGACCTTTTCAATCAGCAAACTCTTTATAGCTCGGGAAAATTTTCTTCTGTTATACATTTGATTATCATTTCAGCTCCATTTATTTTGGTTTCTTCCTCAGGATAGCCAATTACCTACAAATTGAATCATTCCTTTTTCTTCTCCTATACCTCATCTTCTCTCATCATTTCCATCTCTTTGTCCTTGTCCTGGAGAAAAATGTGCTTAGAGAATTCAGGGACTGCAAAGAGTAAGGGATTAGCAAATGATAACTGTATAATTAATTTTATTGGAATATAGTTGTTTTACAATGTTGTGGTATTTTCTGTTATACAATAAAATGAATCAGTTATACATATACATATATCCCCTCTTTTTTAATTTTCTTCCCACTTAGGTCAACACAGAGCATTGAGTAGAGTTCCCTGTGCTACATAGTAGGTTCTCATTAGTTATCTATTTTATACATTGAAGTGTTTATATGTCAATCCCAATCTACCAGTACATCCTACCCAACATAATTGTATAATTATTATTATATTAACAGCTCTCCTCTATTCAGTTTTCATTCAGTGAATGAAGTTGTTCATAAGTTTTATTGGTGTGGAACTTTAGAATTTATAAAGCATTTTGCAGTCATTCTTTCAGTTGCTCCTCATGACAAATCTTGGAGGTGAGAATATTAAATCCGTACTTTAAAAATGGAAAAAGTGATGTTCAGAAAAGTTAGGTAATCTGCCTAAGATCACAGAGCTGGGTAGGGGTGAATGTTAGAACAGGGACCTCAGCTTTGGGTGGATGCCCAGGTCACTCTTATTTTTCTAGGGAGCATTGCTCCCTGGTTTCTGTTCCTTTTAGAGCACAAAACCCTCCAAAGAAAGCATTAGCTATGGAATTTCAGCTTGAGGGATTTGTACTCTCAGAAAGCAACAAATCATATTTTGTTACTTTTTTCTTTGTTTAGACAGACGTCATGGCATTTTCTTTTCTTCAAACAGATATTTTAATCGCTTGAGCCCCTCTAAGCAATATGAAGCAATTGTAATCACAGATGTCCTTGATCCTTCCTGCCGTTCTCATTTCCCAAAATAGAATCCTTGCTCAGGATTCCTCGTGAAATAGTACAGTTGAGCCTTTGTGTTTTAAAATCCTTATTATTTGAAAATAGCTTTATCTGCAACTATAATACTCCTGAGAAAAGAACCAAAAAAGAAAAACCTCACTGTAGATTTTTGACATATCTCATCCTCTTATAAAAACTTTCTTCACACACTAACTGACAGTTAGATATTTAACTCTGAAATTCAATATTTCATATTTATTGGTGGGAATATGATTGTGCATTAGGATCTTACATCAGATCCTTCATTAATTGTTAAGGATTGAGGCGCTGAACTGCTGAAATCTGTCATATGAATATGACATAGTGAATTTATATATGAAGTCTAACTATTGATCTGGCCTTGATCTATCTATAGCCCAGTTGCACTTAGGCTCATGTTGCTGTACTAGTAATGGGCCCTGCTGCTAGACCTAATTCTGTTTCCTGACCTCTCTCTCTTGGGTGGGTCTTCTTTGCAGACATACACATACATAAATCAATCACGACTCGTTAGAGTCCTGGAGTAACTGAGACAAGACAAAGACTCATCCTGCTGGGGAGATTTTATTAACCCTTTGAACCCAGAGGAACTTCTGGAGGGAGTTTTGTGATCTTTCTCCAGAATGAACAGTGGGAGCTGAGAGAGTTTTGCTCTTTGCCATTTCCAGGGAAATATCTTCTTTCTCACATTCTGAAGTTTACAGCCTCTCCACCCTGCCCCAGTACATTATTCCCATTTTGAAATGTCACATCCTTTGAGGTGTCAAGTTCTAGTTAGAATATTTGAAGATCCTAAAGTGCCCAACAGAGAAGGCAATGGCACCCCACTCCAGTACTCTTGCCTGGAAAATCCCATGGATGGAGGAGCCTGGAAGGCTGCAGTCCATGGGTCACTGAGGGTCAGGCACGACTGAGTGACTTCACTTTCACTTTTCACTTTCATGCATTGGAGAAGGAAATGGCAACCCACTCCAGTGTTCTTGCTTGGAGAATCCCAGGGACGGGCATCCTGGTGGGCTGCCATCTATGGGGTCGCACAGAGTCGGACATGACTGAAGTGACTCAGCAGCAACAGCAGTGAAGTGCCCAAATTGTTCATATCAGAGGGGCTGACCTTTCCTCAGAGATCCAGAAAATCCCAAAGATGAGAAACAGAGAAATCTACGCAGAAGTACTCTGAGCAATTTTACAGCCAACAAAAGGATCAAAACCATCTCATCATGCAAATGTCAGGCCCTCAAAGCAATTCTATCTACAAGAAGGAGATAAAGCCACCTTCCTGGTTGAGGCTCAAAGGGAAGGCCAAGAAATTTCCCAAGCCCTTTTACCTTTCTATTCATTCCAATTCCAACCTACTTTTCTTTAGGTTAATTTGAATTCTTTGTAGCATTTGATTTCTTCAATCTTAATACACAATAAATAACAGTGCATATATGTATGTAAGTATACATATTTTTTTCAAATGAATATTTTGAGTGCCTGTTCTGTGTCTGACTCCGTGTTCAGGTTCCTTTTGAATAGGAGACCTATTCTTTATAAGCTTCACTGTTTTATGCTGAAGGAGAACAGAGTATCTCACCCTGCTGCTGATGCTGCTGCTAAGTCGCTTCAGTCATGCCCGACTCTGTGTGACCCCATAGACTGCAGCCCACCAGGCTGTGCCGTCCCTGGGATTCTCCAGGCAAATACACTGGAGTGGGTTGCCATTTCCTTCTCCATTGCGTGAGAGTTAAAAGTGAAAGTGAAGCCGCTCAGTCGCCTCCACTCATAGCGACCCCATAGACTGTGGCCCACCAGGCTCCTCCATCCATGGGATTTTCTAGGCAAGAGTACTGGAGTGGCTTGCCATTGCCTTCTCCGTATCTCACCCTAAAATATGCCATTTTGGCATGAGGAGCTGAAGGCAATGGAGACTTAGTAAGCCCAGGAAGAACTTGGTATCTCACCCTTAACTGTCTAAAAGAATTTAGAAAGGGGGCCTTTGCCAGTGTTACAATAAAGAGGGACCCCTTCCAGGGCCTGAGAGTGGGCTCTTGTCTAACACTCAGAAATGAATTGGCTGAGAAGACACTGGTGCTGACAAAGCAAGAGACTTTATTGGGAAGAGGCGCCTGGATGGAGATTAGAGATTAGGTGGGTAGGATTAGAGAACCCAAGAGAACTGCTCTGCCATGTAGCTCAGTCTTGGGTTTTATGGTGATGGGATTAGTTTCCAGGTAGTTTCTGGCCAATCATTCTGACTCTGGGTCCTTCCTGGTGATGCACATGTCACTCAGTCAAGATGGATGCCAATGAGAAGAATTCTGGGAGGTGGTCAGACATGTGGCATCTCCTTTGACCTTTCCCAAATTCTTCTGGTGGGTGGGTAGCTTGTCAGTTCCATGGTTCTTACCAGGACCTCCTGTTGTAAGATAACTCATGCAAGTGGTTACTATCATGCCTGATCAGGGTGGGCAGTTTTGGTTAGTGGTTCCCCTAGCATCGGGAAGGCAGCTATTACCAGAGATAACTTGAGAGATAATCTCTCATCTGAGAGATCTATTTTTTGCAGACAGGGCAAACATTTGTTTACCAAACATTTCCTCTTCTCCACCTATAAATTGTTTTCTTTCTCTTGAAGCCCTGGACCCCTATCACTTGCTCAGCGCATGGTGACATACAAACCATAAGTGTCTGGCTGCCTTCAAGTCTCATATGTTTGTGGGATTCCTGTACATAAGTAATTAAATTTGTTTTTCTCCTGTCAGTCTATCCTTTTTACTATTATGGGGAGGTTTTAGCCAAGAACCTAAAGGGACAGAGAGAAAATTCTTTTTCCTTCCCTTCAGTGCTCTGTGTTTTCCTTTATTAATTACCCTCTAGGTATTTGCTTATCTTTGCCCCAACTTGTATCAGTTCTGCTGAGGCCTCTTTGGTTATCCACACTAAGGTTAGAATCTTCAAAGGGTAAACAATACCTGAGGGGAGAGAGGCATGTTGGTAGCAGTGTACATCCATGTAAGCACAGCCTAAGAATAGGAATGCTTGGGGACTTCCCTGGTGGTGCAGCAGCTAAGAATCTGTGCTCCCAATGCAGAGGGCCTGGATTCATCTCTAGTCAGAGAACTAGATCCCACATGCCACAACTAAGACCCAGAAACAGCCAAATGAAAGAATAAATATATATTAAAAAAAAGGATAAGAATTTTCACTGAAACAATTAATATTGTTTGACCCTCTTAAACTATTCCTCTACACCAGAGATTTCTTAGCAGACCTTGAGGACTTTTTGCTTTGTTTTAACTAAAGAAACCATTCCATTTGGTGAGAAAATTTGTTCTCTCATATATCCTGAATTTGTTTGACTTTGTTTCACAGAATATATATCAGATAGTAGTTAGATCCATACTGATAATAAGTTTCTTGGTACATGCAATCCTTATAGATTTTTGACACATCTTTTCTGCAGTAATATAATGAATAAGTAAGTCCCTAGACCTGAAAATGGTCTCTTAATAAAGATCGCCAGTCCAGGTTCAATGCAGGATACAGGATGCTTGGGGCTGGTGCCCTGGGATGACCCAGAGGGATGGTACGAGGAGGGAGGTGGGAGGGGGGTTCAAGATGGGGAACACATGTACACTCGTGGTGAATTCATGTTGATGTATGGCAAAACCAATACAATATTGTAAAGTAATTAGCCTCCAATTAAAATAAGTAAATTTAAATTAAAAGAATAATAAAACTAAAAAAAAAAAATGAAATAGTAAATTCATCAAAGGTATTCTGGACACCATAAATTATTTACCAAACCTAGCCTCCAGAAAGAATGCATCCCAAACAGAGAAACCTCATTTTAAAGGACACTCAAGGCCAAATAAACTGTCTTAATTTGACAAATGTTGCTTAACAAAGTGTTTACAGCACATATTTCCAGATATGAAATTTGTTGCCTTAACTAATCATCTTTGTCCTGGGGAAAATAAATGAAAGTCAACAGAAAACTGATCTTCTAGATGTGTGGTTTTAAATAAATAATGATGATGAGAGGGAACCATAGGTGCTGAACCACCCTGTGAATTCTTAAATCATTAAAGTAAGCAGCCCTGGCAGAACAGTCCTCCCCCATCCCTAAGTTTCTGTATAATAAGAGAATTGTGAAAAAAAAATCATTTCTTATCCAAATAAATCTGATGGTATTTTTTTTTTAAATAGTAACAACAAAAGAGGGAAAGAAATAGGTTGCTTGAAAGCCAGGCTGTTTTGAAACAATATTTGCTTTTTGTTTGTTGATTGTTTTGTTTTGCCTTCTATTAGACAATTCACAATTGTGTTGAAACTCAAGTATTTTTAATTCTCCCATTTATTCTTGAAACCTAGGAAAGCAGAGACCATATGGCATAGCTATAGTTAAAATAAGCTTTATCATCATCCTCCCAGGGCCCTGAAAGTCATAAACTATTTAAGTCCCTTTGTTCAGTACTCTCTTCTCTCCCAAGGCTTCGAGTAATGGCAAAAACCAGCACAGAAACCAGTGGTAATAGAAAAACCAGCACAGATACCAACGAAGGTGTCTTAAGTTTCCATTTGATCATGTATCCCTTGCTCTCACCCATGCTTCCCTCAGCCAGAGCTTATGTTATTGAACATGGAAGCAAGAACCATGTGTTTAAATATTTTACAGATTTTGTCACCCTTGGCCACTATCTGCACTGATGTCTATCTCAGAGTGCTACAGAAGTATCCATAAGTGGAGATGACACTCCCGAGGTATTCAAGCCAAAGCATTTTTGTGACTATCTAAATACATGAAACTTGCTTTTCTGTATGAACTGACAGCATTTATAAAAGACACGAAGTTGAAATGGAAAAGGCCATTGTTAGCTAAATGAAATGAACATGTTTATTGACTGAAAATCACGTGGAAAGACTGTCTTATCTAAGTGTCCAGGGCACCTGCTGTTATTCTAATCTTCCTAGTTAATGGTCTCCAAAGCATGCTCCTTCCTCCTATGTCTCAACCCCTGCCTGGGCATGACACTAATGACTATATTGGCATTTTACATTATTTTGTGTGATTCTTAGTTGATCTCTGTCTCCCCAACTGAACAGTATAATCCACATCAGAAGGGGCCATACCTGTTTTGCTCATAGCTGTATCTCCTGTGCCTAGAATATTATCTTGTCCACTGTAAGTTTTCCATTACGGGGAAGAAAGGAAAGGACAGATTCCTATGAAGTGGAAAATTAGGGGAGGAATGTAGTTAGAAGTTAGTTACTGGAATAGTAGATATGCTGAAGTTCAATGTAAGACACTGTATGATAGGTAGAACAATGATTGTCCATGTCTTAATTTCTGGATCTTATGGCTATGCTACCTTTATATGGCAAAACAAACTTAGCAGATGTGATTAAATTAACGGTTTTGAGGGTTTTGAGATGGGGAGATTATGCTAGATTATTCAAGTGGGCCCCCTATAATGACAAGGGTCCTTAAAGTAGAAGAGAGGGAAAGAAGTCAGAATGAAAAGAAGGATCTAGACTCTACTGTGGTGTTTGCTAATAGAGGAAGGGAGGAGCCTGAGCCGAGAAACATGGGCAGCCTCTAGTAGCTGAAAAAAGGCAAGGAAATGGATATCCCCTGGAGCCTCCAGGACAACACAGCCCTGTTCACAACTTGATTTTAGTTCAGTGATACTTTTGTTAGGCTGAGAGCCAAAGAATTGATGCTTTCAAATTGTGGTACTGGAGAAGGCTCTTGAGAGTCCCTTGGACTGCAAGGAGATCAAACCAGTCAGTCCTAAAAGAAATCAAACCTGAATATTCATTGGAAGAACTGATGCTGAAACCGAAGCTCCAATACTTTGGCCACCTGATGTGAAGAGCCAATTGTTTGGAAAAGACTCTGATACTGGGAAAGATTGAGGGCAGGAGGAGAAGGGTGAGACAGAGGATGAGATGGTTGGATGGTATCACTGACTCGATGGACATGAGTTTGAGCAAACTCCAGGAGACTGTGAAGGACATGGAAGCTTGGAATGCTGCAGTCCATGAGGTTGCAGAGTCAAACACAACTTAGCCACTGAACAACTACAATCTTTGTTAGACTTATACCTCCGGAAATGTAAAATAATAAATTTGTTTCATTCAGGCTGCTAAGTTTGTGATACTCTGTTACAATAGCAATAGGAAAGTAGTACAGGACCCATTAACATTTTTCTTTCCTTTTCTTTTCTTTTTTTTTGGCATTTCCATTTCTGCTAACACTTTCCTTTCCTATATATTACTAGGGACTTCCTGCCAGTGTATCCCTGAGGTGACAGTTTGTTTAAGGAGCTAGTTTTTTTTTTTTTTTTCCCTGTAAGAAGTAACAATTATAATTATAATAAGAATAAAATAATAGGAGTGTTTCTATAACAATTACATAGCATCAATTAATATATATTAGGGGTTTTGTAAAAGTGACATTGTACACAGAACACTTAACCCATAGTAGCTTACCATGGTTATGCTCTTACATTTGGAGAAGAGGGCCTCCTTGACTGAACTCCACGACATAGAAGGTCCCAGGGAAGCCCCAGATAGTAGAATCACATATACCCACAATTAATTTATTAAAAAACAAAACAAAACAAAAAAACCTGAGTACCTGCATCACTCAGAATCTTTTCCTCAGTGCTGGCACAGTGTCACCATAGCACAAGTCAAGGGAGTGCTGAACCAGAGTAACTCACCAATCCTATGAGGTTATCACTCATGACTAACACTGATCAAACCCCAAGTCTTGTCCTGGGTCCTTAAACAAGAGGAAACTGCAAATGCAGTGGTGCCACTGCTCATGTCAGAGAGGGGCAAGGGACTTTAGAGTACAGGGAGCATTTGACTAGAGGTATTTACGTAACAGAAAAGACAAATGAATCCTTACATCTTCTTTGATAGCATGAATGCACTGAATTCTTCCATAATATTGAAGAAGGAATTCATAGGGCCTGGACTCCATCTTAGGCCTGTTCATGCTGATCATGCTCAGCCACCTTTCCAATGGACTCTGAACTCTGTGTTTAATGACTATTAAAACAACAACAGAAGGGTAAGACCCCCTCAAGACAGGGGAACCTTGAAGATCATATCTAGGTTACTTATTGCCTAAGAGAAAACATACACTAATCACCCCTTCTCCAGACAGGCCGTAAATTTTTCTGTATCTATCAGAGTGTAACCTTGGGTTTATTGATTATTGGCTAATTGTTTGACTCTTTGAGCACATGAGCACATAGCATGTGAATAATGGGGTTATTGGGATTGTATTTTCCTTGGTTTATGTAAATCTCAAGGAGTTTGGAGTGGCAGGTTCAGACACGTACACATGGGGTATACAAGATTTTCACAAATGCTGGTCGGGGTCCTTGGCTAAGAGGAGACTCTGCCTTGGGCCCGCCGGTGTAATAAACTGCACTCCACTATCTGCGTTATCCTTCTGAGTTAGTTTGTTTCCCGGAACGCGTGGCTACAACAATATCATTTCCTGGTGTTTATATGATTTTCTTTCTTTCATTTTCTTATGTTTATGGTTCTAGAAATACTTACAAATTAATAGGCACATAGCTATTGAAGAACATCATTCAATATTAAATGACTCATGCTTTCATAATTTTACCTTTATATAGGTATAAAGCTTTTATATATCTGTATATATATATATATATATACAGAAAATAGAAATTCTTTACATGCTAATAAGTATAAAGTATATCAATTTTTTACACGAGCAAGGATAAGGATATGGAAGACGAGAGTTGTGAATGGTGTTATTTTTATAAGACTATGTATAGTTGTTATAGTCACGCATTCCAGGAAACAAACTCACTCAGAAGGACAATGCAGATAGTGGAGTGCAGTTTATTACACTGTTGGGCCCAAGGCAGTCTCCTCTTAGCCAAGGACCCTGACTGACTGTTGTGAAAACCTTGTATACCTTAAGTGTACTGCTCAAGCTCACATCCCCAAATTCCTTAAACCTAGCCTGGAAAGTGTTAAAGGGAGATACAATCAGGTTACAGCCATGATTCATAATCAGAAGCATCAGCTGGTTATATATTGTAGCCTACACCAATGGGTGCCATAAAGATTATAAAGGTGACTGACTACATAGGGCAATATTACATTCTTTTCAGTGACGGGAAATCTTGGTATGGAATCTAGTGTTTATCAGTCCGGGACCCCAATTTGGCTGTAGGTATGTTATCCCCATGGCTACCAAGCACATGGTCCAAAGCTCACTGAAAGTGCAAGATGGAGTTTCCTTTTTCAAGATGGAGTCAGCTCAGTGTGTTCCTTTCCTCCCTCATAATGATTTCACTTTTAAAATTAATATGTTAAAGAATGTTTCCCTAAAATTAAAAGCTTTATTTACCTAACTTTGATTTAAACATTTTACATTTGTTAATCATAATTTGCATTCTTTACTTTAACAGATGATTTTGACTATTTTAAAAATCCTGTTTTTTAAGTATGTTAACAAATCTTTATTTTAAAAATAATTTACATTGTTATAAACATATATTACATTTTGCATATTTTGAGTATAATTATATTTTTATTCTTTACAACATTACTAAAAAATTTTCACAATCTAAAAATTAAGAGTTCTGTTTTGAGATTCAATGGGAATTTTTAGGACTTAAGCCCAGGAAGCAGCATCTCAGGTTACCCTGAAAGAACTGCTCCAAGGAGGTGAAGGGGGAGCCAGGATACGTAAGAGTTTTGCAACAAAGGGCAGGTAGTAGGAACACAAGATTAGTATTAATAAAAGAAAACTAGGTATCTCAAGTTAAGAGGCAGTCCTGTCTGCCTCTTGGTGACCCCATGTATTGTTTGATAGGCTCTCATAAACTGGTGCAAGCCAGCTCCAGCACACCGTCTCCAAGTCACAGGGCTAATAGGTGGTCAGAGCAGAAGTGTGTCCCTGGGTCATATGTGAACTTCAGAGCACTCCCCCTCATAATTCTTTGGTTTCAGATCCAAGGGTTCTGATTCACTAATTGAGAGGTGAAATCACACACCTACTGGTCTTGCAATCTCTTCACTTCCACTCCCCTACCAACTTTGAGTTAGAAGAAAGCTAAGCACAAAATATCCTTGACTATGCAGCTAATGAATGTGATAAGCTCATTTGAAATTTCACACTTGCTTCTGAAATGGTTCCACTCAGTTCAGTGAGCCTTTAAATAGGCACCATTTCAAGGCTGTGATGGCTTACCCATTAGTGGTTAAGTGATTTGCCTTAGGCTACTTTAGGAAATTACTTTAAATCAAAACCTCCATATGATAGAAATCTGTATTGGAAGAGTCACTAGAACTTAAGGCAGCAGGAAGAATACATTTTACTTTCAAATACATTATTCTGGGGGAATCAAAAGGAATGCCGATTATCTAGGAAAAGGGTAGTCCACATCTAAACTACTGTTAGCAGTGGGCCAACAGGAGTTTCAATGGGTTCCAACAGCTCCCTTGTTTGGAACAGGGCCTCTCTTGTCCTGCTAAATCTTCCTGGCATTTGAAGAAGAATCATCACAATAAAATAGGATTTAAGTTCTAAGTTTATGTTGAAGCCAAGTAAAAGTGTTTCATATAGTGTCTCCTTAAAATAGTAACTTCTAGCTCTTAAAAAATTGTTTTGCATAACTTTTATCTCATTTGTCTGCTTTTTCTTTCTTGCTGACCTACTAGAAGGACACAGATGAGGAGAGGACAGAGGTGGCCCTACTCACCAACTGGAAAGAGGCAGGTGGCTTTGCCATCAGAGAAGCAGATGCATGGAAACAGTGCATTTATAAAATGCCTAGAAGAGGCCCTTAGAATTGGACATGGAACAACAGACTGGTTCCAAATCGGGAAAGGAGTACATCAAGGCTGTATATTGTTACCCTGCTTATTTAACTTATATGAAGTGTACATTATGAGAAACACTGGGCTGGATGAAACACAAGCTGGAATCAAGATTGCCAGGAGGATATGCAGATGCCACCATCCTTATGGCAGAAATCGAAGAACTAAAGAGACTCTTGATGAAAGTGAAAGAGGAGAGTGAAAAAGTTGGCTTGAAACTCAACATTCAGAAAACTAAGATCATGGCATCTGGTCCCATCACTTCATGGCAAATAGATGGGAAAACAATGGAAACAGTGACAGACTTTATTTTTTGGGCTCCAAAATGATTGCAGATGGTGATTGCAGCCAGAAATTAAGAGATGCTTGCTCCTTGGAAGAAAAGTTATGACCAACCTAGGCAGCATATTAAAAAGCAGAGGCATTACTGTGCTAACAAAGGTCTGTCTAGTCAAAGCTATGGTTTTTCATGTATGAATGTGAAAGTTGGACTATAAAGAAAGATAAGCACTGAAGAATTGATGCTTTTGAACTGTGGTGTTGGAAAAGACTCTTGAGAGTCCCTTGGACTGCAAAGAGATCCAACCAGTCCATCCTAAAGGAAATCAGTCCTGAATATTCATTGGAAGGACTGATGCTGAAGTTAAAGCTCCAATATTTTGGCTACCTGATGCAAAGAGCCAACTGATTAGAAAAGACCCTGATGCTGGGAAAGATTGAAGGTGGGAGGAGAAGGGGATGAAAGAGGATGAGATGGTTGGATGGCATCACCGACTCAATGGACATGAGTTTGAGCAAGCTCCAGGTGTTGGTGATGGACACGGAAGTCTGGTGTGCTGCAGTCCATGGAATTGCAGAGTCAGACATGACAGAGCAACTGAACTGAATTGAACACCTGCTTAAATCTTGTTTCTGAATGCAGGACAACACTGAGGTCCCCAGCAAATGCAGAGCCTGGGGGCCTGATGTTGCTGATAGAAATGAGGCTCCACTGAGGGAGTGTTTAGGGGAAGAACGGAGCTTAATGTTGGTGGGAATGTTCTGTGGCGTCAGTCTAAAGTGCAAGGCCAAGAGGTAATGAGTAAACAAGATTCCAATTATGTATAGCCTTTTGGTGTTTGGAATTGAGGGTAGTAGCTGAGTCAATGGAGCTTTTTGATGTGGCTGATGTACCCAAAGAAAGGCAATGCCAAAGAATGCTCAAACTACCGCACAATTGCACTCATCTCAAATGCTAGTAAAGTAATGCTCAAAATTCTCCAAACCAGGCTTCAGCAATACATGAACAGTGAACTTCCAGATGTTCAAACTGGTTTTAGAAAAGGCAGAGGAACCAGAAATCAAATTACCAACATCCAATGGATCATGGAAAAAGCAAGAGAGTTCCAGAAAAACATCTATTTCTGCTTTATTGACTATGCCAAAGCCTTTGACTGTGTGGATCACAATAAACTGTGGAAAATTCTGAAAGAGATGGGAATACCAGACCACCTGACCTGCCTCCTGAGAAACCTATATGCACATCTGGAAGCAACAGTTAGACCTGGACATGGAACAACAGACTGGTTCCAAATAGGAAAAGGAGTATGTCAAGGCTGTATATTGTCATCCTGCTTATTTAACTTCTGTGCAGAGTACATCATGAGAAACGCTGGGCTGGAAGAAACACAAGCTGGAATCAAGATTGCCAGGAGAAATATCAATAACCTCAGATATGCAGATGCCACCACCCTTATGGCAGAAAGTGAAGAGGAACTCAAAAGCCTCTTGATGAAAGTGAAAGTGGAGAGTGAAAAAGTTGGCTTAAAGCTCAACATTCAGAAAATGAAGATCATGGCCTCTGGTCCCATCACTTCATGGGAAATAGATGGAGAAACAGTGGAAACAGTGTCAGACTTTATTTTGGGGGGCTCCAAAATCATGGCAGAAGGTGATTGCAGCCATGAAATTAAAAGACACTTACTCCTTGGAAGGAGGGTTATGACCAACCTAGATAGCATATTCAAAAGCAAAGACATTACTTTGCCAACAAAGGTCCGTCTAGTCAAGGCTATGGTTTTTCCAGTAGTCATGTATGGATATGAGAGTTGGACTGTGAAGAAAGCTGAGCACCGAAGAATTGATGCTTTTGAACTGTGGTGTTGGAGAAGACTCTTTAGAGTCCCTTGGACTGCAAGGAGATCCAACCAAAGGAGATCAGTCCTGGGATTTCTTTGGAAGGAACGATGCTAAAGCTGAAAACTCCAGTACTTTGGCCACCTCATGCGAAGAGTTGACTCATTGGAAAAGACTCTGATGCTAGGAGGGATTGGGGGCAGAAGGAGAAGGGGACGGCAGAGGATGAGATGGCTGGATGGCATCACCGACTCCATGGACGTGAGTTTGTGTGAACTCTGGGAGTTGGTGATGGACACAGAGGCCTGGTGGGCTGCAATTCATGGGGTCAAAAAGAGTCGGGCACGACTGAGGGACTGAAGTGAACTGAACTGAACTGATGTACCCATGCTGACAGTGGTCAATGATTTCGGCTACAAAGTTGCTTCCTCTTAGGGCTGGAAGATGTGTAAAGAGTGGCTCAGGAATAAATGGTCTTGGTTCCAATCCTGCTTCGTACAAGACCCAAATGTATCATTTAGTGCCTCAGCCTATCCCCTCGTTAGACTGAGCAGGACTCTGTGGGGCCCTCTTGGATACAAAATATTTCCTTTTCCTGGGAAAATGCTTCATTCAGCCTCCCAGACCTTCCCTGAATACCAAAGCGCACATTCAAATAGTTACTATTCAGGAAAGGGAGGGGATGCAGAAGCCTTGAGGGTGTGATCAAGAAACAATAGCGCAGCAATTCAAGCAGGGCCTGTTTCTTCCTCAAGGGATACACAGAACCAGATCTTTGACTTCTTCTGCAGGAACTAATCCACCCCCATCCGGTGGAGAATGGTAACTTCAGGCTGTGCACAGGATTCCTGGAGCCCCGCCCTATTACCTCACCACCAGCCAATCAGAAGAAAGTGTACATGGTTCAGTTCACTTCAGTCGCTCAGTCCTGTCCGACTCTTTGCAACCCCATGGACTGCAGCACGCCAGGCCTCCCTGTCCATCAACAATGCCTGGAGTTTACTCAAACTCATGTCCATTGAGTCAGTGATGCCATCCAACCATCTCATCCTGTCTTAAAACTTCTCAAATTTTGCTGTTGAGGAGACACTGCTTTGTGAAAGTGTTTTTACTTGTGGTGAGTAAGAAAGCCTTCTTCTGTGCTTTGGCTTGGTTGTACCTTTTGACTTGACACCCACCAAGAGGCAAACCCCATTTTCTTTCTCTCTTTTTAAAACAGTTATGTGTTTGACTGCACCAGATCTTAGTTTCTGCATGCGGGATCCCAACCAAGGATGGAACCCAGGTCTCCTGCACTGGCAGGGTGGAGTCTTTGCCACTGGATTACCAGGGAAATCCCCAAACCCAAGTAACACTAGGATTTCTGTCCAGAGGATGGAATTAGGTAGTTTAACAACTGCTCCAGGTGGCTGTTATCAAAAGGCCAATTCGGGAAACACAGCTGTGGTATCTTGTAACTTGACATGTCGTCCTGGCTATCGCCTTGCAGATTATTAGAAATGCAGAATCTCAGCCCCAGCCGGATACTGTGTGCATTTTAACAAGATCCACAGGTGATTTCTATGCACAACAACATCTGAGAAGCCCTGTTCTAAGTCTCTAGTCACTGCCAAGTAATCATGTGACCTGTTCTGGAAATTGAGCTATTGTGGTTGTCTTGGGAAAGCAGACAAGAGGAAGGTTATTGCTTTGGTAAATGTGGATAACTTTAAATGTTCTGCTTTATCTTTTAAATCTACCCGGTATTGTTGAGGCCAGTAAGGAAACGTAAAAGTGCAACATAAAATTGTAGACAATGCTTATGCTCAGTCAAGTCTGACTCTTTCTGGCCCCATGAACTATAGCCCACCAGGCTTCTCTACTGGTGGAATTCTCCAGGCAAGAATACTGGAGTAGGCTGCTATTTCCTCCTCCAGGGAATATTCCTGACTCAGGGATGGAACCCCTGTCTCTGGCGTCTCCTGCATTGGCAGGCTGATTCTTCACCACTGAGCCACCTGGGAAGCCCAACGTTGATTCCAGTGGAGTAAAAAAGATTGTTGCATAGTACGTATGATTTAGCTCACCATTTCCTTGGAGGGAGGAATAATGGATATTCTTTTTCTGAAGAGGAGAGACTGAAGGTACACAGCAGAGTCCAGAAGAAATTCAATCCTGGCGAACGAGGTAAGTAAGGTCATGTTCCCTTCAAGCATTTCATTTAGAAGATTTGTAGGATGGTGCTTCCTCATAATCTTTTCAGTTCTTCAAAAATATGCAACTGGGATTCTTCCTTCTGCTGTGATGGTATGAAAAGCAGTCAAGTAGTCTGTTTGAAAACCATAGTTGTCTTTATGAATTCAATGACCTACAAAACATCAAAATACATTTTCTAAAATCTTTATTCACGAACAGTTTGGGATTTAACAATTCCAGTTTCATGGAGCTGTAAATTTTACCGTCTTGTCAGTAGGCATTACAGAGAAGGCAATGGCAACCCACTCCAGTACTCTTGCCTGGAAAATCCCATGGATGGAAGAGCCTGGTAGGCTGCAGTCCATGGGGTCACTAAGAGTCAGACACACTGGGAGACTTCACTTTCA
Source organism: Bos grunniens (assembly GCF_055505025.1). NCBI lineage: Eukaryota > Metazoa > Chordata > Mammalia > Artiodactyla > Bovidae > Bos > Bos grunniens. Next base: position 115,009,983 of record NC_141194.1, on the reverse strand, counting down.
CTTTTCAATTTCATGCATTGGAGAAGGAAATAGCAACCCACTCCAGTGTTCTTGCATGGAGAATCCCAGGGACGGGGGAGCCTGGTGGGCTGCCATCTATGGGGTCGCACAAAGTTGGACATGACTGAAGCGACTTAGCAGTAGCAGCAGCAGCAGTAGGTCTTAAGCATTTATTGATCAACCAATTGCTTTTCAGCCAGTTTTCAATACCGTTCTTAGTCCACACTCAGACTTTTTGTACCAGTGTTAGCCAAAGTGATAAACCTACATTTAATGGAGAGAAGGTTATTTACCATAAGTACAATTTCTTGTAACAGTATCTTTGAAATATTTCATGTTGAATTCCTATTGCATTATTATTATATCAGATTATTCCTTTGATGGCTATCAGAGGATGAGAGACACATTGTTGAATCGCAGTTAATAATCATCAGATCAGATCAGATCAGTCGCTCAGTTGTATCTGACTCTTTGCGACCCCATGAATCGCAGCACGCCAGGCCTCCGTGTCCATCACCAACTCCTGGAGTTCACTGAGACTCACGTCCATCAAGTCAGTGATGCCATCCAGCCATCTCATCCTCTGTCATCCCCTTCTCATCCTGCCCCCAATCCCTCCCAGCATCAGAGTCTTTTCCAATGAGTCAACTCTTCACATGAGGTGGCCAAAGTACTGGAGTTTCAGCTTTAGCATCATTCCTTCCAAAGAAATCCCAGGGCTGATCTCCTTCAGAATGGACTGGTTGGATGTCCTTGCAGTCCAAGGGACTCTCAAGAGTCTTCTCCAACACCACAGTTCAAAAGCATCAATTCTTCGGTGCTCAGCCTTCTTCACAGTCCAACTCTCACATTCATACATGACCACTGGAAAAACCATAGCCTTGACTAGACGGACCTTTGTTGGCAAAGTAATGTCTCTGCTTTTGAATATGCTATCTAGGTTGGTCATAACTTTCCTTCCAAAGAGTAAGCGTCTTTTAATTTCATGGCTGCAGTCACCATCTGCAGTGATTTTGGAGTCCAGAAAAATAAAGTCTGACACTGTTTCTACTGTTTCCCCATCTATTTCCCATGAAGTGATGGGACTGGATGCCATGATCTTCGTTTTCTGAATGTTGAGCTTTAAGCCAACTTTTTCACTCTCCACTTTCACTTTCATCAAGAGGCTTTTGAGTTCCTCTTCACTTTCTGCCATAAGGGTGGTGGCATCTGCATATCTGAGGTTATTGATATTTCTCCCGGCAATCTTGATTCCAGCTTGTGCTTCTTCCAGTCCAGCGTTTCTCATTATGTACTCTGCATAGAAGTTAAATAAGCAGGGTAACAATATACAGCCTTGATGTACTCCTTTTCCTATTTGGAACCAGTCTGTTGTTCCATGTCCAGTTCTAACTGTTGCTTCCTGACCTGCATACAAATTTCTCAAGAGGCAGGTCAGGTGGTCTGGTATTCCCATCTCTTTCAGAATTTTCCACAGTTTATTGTGATCCACACAGTCAAAGGCTTTGGCATAGTCAATAAAGCAGAAATAGATGCTTTTCTGGAACTCTCTTGCTTTTTTGATGATCCAGCGGATGTTGGCAATTTGATCTCTGGTTCCTCTGCCTATAGCTAGCATGTGCTATGCTATGCTATGCTAAGTCACTTCAGTTGTGTCCGACTCTGTGTGACACCTAGACAGCAGCCCACCAGGCTTCCCTGTCCCTGTGATTCTCCAGGCAAGAACACTGGAGTGGGGTGCCATTGCCTTCTCTGTAGCTAGCATATAATGCTTTACAATTAAAAAGTTTCAAACACCAAATCTTATTTGATGCCAGGAAGAGACTGTGATTTCCTCTTGGTGCACATGGGGCTTCCCTGGTGGCTCAGATGGTAAAGAATCTACCTTCAATGCAGTAGAATGGGTTGGAAAGATTTCTGGGAGAGGCAGTGGCTCCCCACTCCAGTATTCTTGCCTGAAGAATCCCATGGACAGAGGACCCTGGCGGGCTACACAGTCCATGGAGTTGCAAAGATTCAGACATGACTGAACATGTATAAGAAAACTAAAATGGGATCCAGGAAATTGCCCAAGGTCACAGTACTTGTTATGTGGAGTTAGGACCCGAATCTGGCTCTTCATATTCTCAGTGTGATTTTCTTTCCACCAATGCACAATGCCTTCAGCAAGTTTCGGATGCTTCCATTCGTGTTGTATCGTATTGGGTGTTGGGCTGAATTGTTTGTTGTTATCCAACTTTACTGCCTTTCTATTTGAATTTCTAACCAGAAGCTGACAACTATTCCAGCTCCAGAATTCTCTTCACCAGTGGGTTTTCTAGTGAAGGCAAATTCCTCTACCTGACGAGCAGTGAGGCCAAACAGTAATGAAATGTCAGAGTTTCGAGCAGAGAAACGTTTATTGCAGGACCATGCAAGGAAACAGGTGGCCCATACCCCCCAAACCCCCTGAACTCCTAGACAGATTTCAGCAAAACATTTTTATTTTTAATTTATTTTTAAATATTTATATATTTATTTAACTGTGCTGGGTCTTAGTTGAGGCATGTGGGATCTCTAGTTGTAGCTTGTGAACTCTTGATGTGTACTTGTGGCATGTGGGTTCTATTCCCCTGACCAGGGTTTGAACCCAGGCCTCCTCCATCGGGAACTTTGATTCTTAGCCACTGGACCACCAGGGAAGTTCAGCAAAGCAGTTTTAAAGGCCACGTGAGGGAGGGGGTCACAGGGTATGTGACAAGCTGGTACACAAGTCTCTGGTTGCTGTTGATGTAACAGTGCGATGAACTTTATCAATTGGTAGGTGCCAGAAAGTCAGGAGCTACGTGCTTGTGATCATCAAGTAGTTAATTTCTTCCATTGGGTGGTGGTTTTTAGCATCTGAAAAACTCAGGAAATATGCATGAGGTACTCTTATCTTGGTGCTTCTGAGAGGAACTACAGCAGAGGATGTTAGGAAAGGGCTTGTTCTGGGAAGACCCCATAGAATCCTGTTTGCTCAGGTACAGGTTCAGGGTTACAATCCTTCATCGAGGGTGACTCATGCCCAATATGGAATGCAGAAAAGAAATGGTCTTACATCCAGAAGGCAGTTGTAGGTGGACATGGTAGAGAGATCTTGGGTTTGAAGCCACTTAGTGGGGGATTTCTTGAGAACCACTTGCATCTCGAGGGGCTTCTGGGAAAGTACTTAAGAACAGCAGCTTTGCTGTTACCAGTTAGATTGTGGTGACTTCCTTGATCATTGTATGCCAGTCCTTTCATTCTTGTATATGTTCCCATGTCTGGGGTGGGGATATCTGTGGGATGGGCTTCACACTAAAGTGGCTTCCACTTCCAGATGAAACCTTGAATAATAGAGGATTTGAAGTGAAAATGCATTCCCTCTTCCTCCTGTAGTTTCTAAAACAACATTTCCAGGGCTTTTATTTTTCATAAGTAATTGTAGTGCATGTGAAACTTATTTAATTGAAGAATATTTAGAAAGTCAAACATCTTTTCAACGCATACATAATGTTGCTTTCCATGGATATACCATAATTTATCCACTTGTGTTCCTATTGGGTAACACTTGGATTTTTCATTCCTATTTTTAAATTATGCTATACACTGCTGTGATGAACATCTGTGCATATCAATCTCTATCTGAATTTTGTATTTTCCCTTAGCACACATGCCTGCACTAGGTCATTTCTTTCATCCCTTCATTATGCAAAATACTTAGCAATTGCTTTCTATGGGCCAGATATTGTATGAGGTAATGAAGATACTGTAATGAACCAGACAAACATGGACTCCACCTAATGGAGTTCATAGTTTAGCCTGGTGTTCCTTCCAGTCACTAGGCAAATGATAACAATTGTTAGGCTCTTTATGCAAAGGATTATATAGTAATAGGAGAGAACCTAGGAAGACTTCCCAAAAGAAGTGATATTTATTGAAATTACAAAATGGATGTGAATGAAGCAGAAAAGCATGGTACCCACAGCAAAAGCACATTACAGGCCAGGACATGGGAGAACAGGGTACTTGGGAGAAACTGAAAGAAGTCCATTACGCTGACAGCACAAGTTATGTGCTGATGGGCCAGATCATTCTGGGCTGGTTAGAGCATCTTAAAGGTTTTGGATTTTAACTTGAGTATAATGGAAGCCATTGTAGAATATTAAGTGCTTGTTCAAGGTCAATCTTGGGCATGGAATTTGAGGTACCTGTTGGGCATCCAAGAAAAACCCTCTAGCAGTAAGTTCACTAAATGAGTCTTGACCTCTAAAAAGGAGACATGACTGGAAATCTAGATTTGGACATCATCAATGTTTATTTATGGAGAAGGAAATGGCAACCCACTCCAGTATTCTTGCCTAGGAAATCCCATGGACAAAGTCTGAGCCTGGTGGATGACAGTCCATGGGGTCACAAAGAGTCGGATATGAATTAGCAACTGAGCAGATTGTATATTTAAGCTGGATATGTTGAAGTGGTTGGGGGGTGACCTGCAGCATACTCTGGTGACCACCCACATCACAGTTATCTACCATCTGTTGGAAATGTGTATTTCTCAGCTCAATCCCAGGTCTGGGGAAGCTGACCACCTGTGGGTGGTATTTATGCAATTTACATTTTTAACAAGCTACCCAGATGATTTCTTTGCACACTAAGCATGAAAGTCATGGTCTAGGGAGGGCCTATATCAGTAATCCTCAGTCCTAGCTACATGTTTGAATCACTTGGAGAAATTAAAAATATACTTAAGCTGAGGATCATTCTGGGACATTTGTTTTCGCTCCTTCCCAGCTCCTCAGTCTTGTTTACTGCACCTGTGCTATGTGTTGCAATAACCCCCAACCCCTGCCACCACTGCCAAATTGGCATAGCAATACTTAACTGTAATTTCTCATGCCATCCTGTGTTGCACCACTAGCTGTAGTTGTATAAGCTTCCCATTTTCACTTGGCTAACTTCTAATCACTTTCTAAGACTCAATTTGGGTATCACCCCCAGGAAGGGTTCCCTGACACCCCTCACCATCTGGATTGGGTGTCCCCTCTTTGTGCTTCCAGAGGGTTTTCAGATGTCTGAGCATTTAGAACACTGCTTTAGCATTGGCCATTTGCATGTCTACTTCTCTATCAGTGGATGAGGTCCTCAGGACCAAGTTGTAGTTGGTTCTTCTTTCTAATTCCACACATCTTATCACTGTGCCTGTAACACAGTAAGCCACACACTGTGTCTGTTGAAGTGAACTGAATTCTGGCTCCACTGTTTGTTACTCTTAATATGTTTGAGCAAGTCAGCTAATCTCTCAGAGTGCCAATTCTTTATAAGTCTGATATTTTCTGTGCTGTCTGCATTGTATCATGGGGTTGTTATAGAGATTACATAAGATTAAAGATGAATGCATGCTTTGTTTAATAGAAAGCATTATTAAATCATGAGTTATTATTACAAAAAAATGTCTTTCATAAAAATGTGTGTTTTTTACAAGGCTTTGACTTTGGGAAGCTCAATGATGGTGTCACCATTGCTCAAAAAATGTGTGGCTCTACTCTTGTGGCACTAACCATATTGATTTATGATGACAGTAATCTGCGTGTTTGAAGCCTGCACCAACCTTGGAGACAATAACAATGGCACTTGACTCTAGGCACTTATGCAGCATTGTGATAACCCTTCCCTTCCCATGGGTCACATCCACTGCCCCTAGGTAGCCAGCACAGTTTTCAAGTCCTTCTAAATCAATGCCTTTTTGTGTAATTCTTAACTGTGCCCTCTATTCCCAAGGGAAAGATGGCCTTCTGCCCAGGTATTTTAGCTATTTCAGCTGAACTTGAACCTTTAAATAACCATAGGCCTCACTGTCCCTGAAAGATTCCCTGGTTCATTCAACTTTCTAATTTCTCTGTGAAGGAATATAAATAGGTTCTTCTGGAAACCACCTTGGTGATTTCACTGGTTTAGGTCCACCATGAACCACTATCCCCAAATGGAGCCCAAATACCCCAACTCTTTATTCCCTTGGGGTGAGTTCCCAGCATTATCAGGGTACTCATTTCCTTATTCTCCCTCTTTCCACAGTGGTGGAGAAATTTTGATCCTCGGGAGGTTACATAAGTTTTGTTCCATGTCCCTTCAGGTCAGAGAATGAGGCTGATTAATTTCTGTAGCCTCTTTTTTGACAGGCTCATAGTCTTTCGTCCAGCAGGTGCTTGATAAAGATTTGTTGAATTAGAACCTAAAAGATGTGGAAACAGTGGAAACAGTGGCTTACTTTATTCTTCTGGGCTCCAAAATCACTGCAGATGGTGACTGCAGCCATGAAAGTAAAAGGCACTCATTGGAAGGAAAGTTATGACCAACCTAGACGGCATACTAAAAAGCAGAGACATTACCTTGCCAACAAAGGTCCATCTAGTCAAAGGTATGGTTTCTCCAGTGGTCTTGTATGGGTGTGAGAGTTGGAATATAAAGAAAGCTGAGCACTGAAGAATTGATGCTTTTGAACTGTGGTGTTGGAGAAGACTCTTGAGAGTCCCTTGGACTGCAAGGAGATCCAACCAGTCCATCATAAAGGAGATCAGTCCTGGGTGTTCATTGGAAGGACTGATGTTGAAGCTGAAACTCCAATCCTTTGGCCACCTGATGTGAAGAGCTGACTCATTTGAAAAGACCCTGATTCTGGGAAAGATTGAGGGCAAGAGGAGAAGGGAACAACAGAGGATGAGATGGTTGGATGGCATCACCAACTCAATGGACATGGGTTTGGGTGGACTCCAGGTTTGGTGATGGACAGGGAGGCCTGGCGTGCTGTGGTTCATGGGGTCGCAAAGAGTCGAACACGAGTGAGTGACTGAACTGAACTGAATTGGAACACTCAAGTTCCAGCCTCATTATTATACGGTCAAACTTTGTATACTAAGACCCCAAACCTTCTTACTTGTTATAGAAACAATTTCAGTTTCACATTTTTCAAAAAACTGAGATTGAAATTGAATATTGACTTCTTTGGTAAGCAGGGAACCCTCAAAAAATATGTGGTGCCCATTTTCTATTGAAATGTGTTCACCAGACATGCTATTTGTGCTTATGCCATTACAAGAAGGTCAAGTCCAGTGAGCTTTTTCTGGAAATGAGGTTAAACATACACCAACCCTGCCTCTCTTGTTTGCTTACCCCTGTAGCCAGTAGTTTGAGAGCCAATGTGTAGAGAGGGAGAGCACTGCAAAGCTAATTAATCCAAATGGGGATCACAAGTAGGTCAGGCTCAATGTCCTACCCCAACCCCCTGGATGGAAGAATATGGCTGATGTCTGTCTGTATCTCGGTTGGCAGGCTTGAAGTCTCACCTGCCAAGAAGGTTCACCTTTCCACCTAGTACAAGTGTACCAGCTACAAGGAACCTGAGCTATGAAGAAGTAAGATAGAAAAGTGTGGCATAGCAGCTGTTTCTGTCGACTCTGTCTTTTGACCAGAATCATGACTCATTAGAGGTGACTGGGACCCTATGCTGTGTCTGGTCTCACTGCCTCATTTTACCCACAAATGACTTGGGGTTCAGTGAGCACAGCACAAGGGTAAAGAGCACGGGCCTAGGAGTCCCGTGCAAATCCCATCTCCCAGACTCACAAGCTGTGTGAGTTTGGGAAAGTCCCTTGAGTTCCCTGATCCTTACTCTCAGGCAGGTCACATGAGCTATTGTGTCTGATACAGGTGACAGGCACAGGTGGCAGGTGCCTGGTAACAGGGACTGGAGTCACTCTTGTCAGCCCCACTAAGGGCTGCATTCCAGAGTTCCTGATGGCATTCCTTCCTCTCCCTTGAACTTACAGGAGCTGAGAATACCTCCCAGCCTCCTTCCCATGGCTAGGCTGAGGTCTTCCTGCCTGTGCCAGTCAGTTGACCAAGCAACAGTCCTGGGTGGCCTTTCTGCATGTGAGGATCATTTTATCCAGACATTGGAACAAAGGACTTGAACTAGGCATGGTCCTGGGACATGAGTGGGGCTGGGGATGGGGGTGACCCCGGAGAGTTGAGGTAGATGCTGTTTGAAAAGGGAGAAGCTGGTTGTATAATTCCTGTGAGTGGAGAGGAATGGAGGATGCCAGCTGATAGCTCGGCCAAGCTTTTAAGGGTGAGGAAGAGAGAAAGGGCAGCAGTGCGTTGGGGTGTAAGCTGTGTTGGGTGGATGGAGACTGGGAAATGGGGTTTAGTTACTCTGCTCTGTTTCAGTCACACTGGCCTCCTTGCAGTCCCCTGATCATGTCAGATTCATTACCTGACTAGGGCCTTCACACTGGCTGTTTCTTCATCCTGGAATGATTTCTCCTTATGCATTTCCATCACTGGCCAACTTGTGCCTTTCAGGTCAATTACCACCTTTTCCTTGAGGCCTACACTAGACACTCTTTGAAAACTGAAACCTGTCCCTCAGTCCAAGGTACCTCCTGTTCCCCTTATCACACTCCATCTGTTCTCTATTTCTTTTTTTTTTTTTTTTTGGTTTATAAGTTTTGTGTGTATTAACTTTACCAAATTCACATATTTATTATAAATATTTATTTATCCATCTGGAATTTTAAAATAAGTAATTAAGTATTCTAAAAATAATGGTATTACATCTTCCTTTTTAATTTTTAAACCTCTTAGTTCTCTATTTCTTAGCACTGTCTAAGTTCAGTTCAGTTGCTCAGTCATGTCTGACTCTTTGTGACCCCATGCATGCCAGGCCTCCCTGTCCATCACCAACTCCAAGAGTTTACCCAAACTCATGTTCCTTGAGTCGGTGATGCCATCCAACCATCTCATCTTCTGTCGTCCCTTTCTCCTCCTGCCCTCAATCTTCCCCAGCATCAGGGTCTTTTCAATGAGTTAGCTCTTCGCACCAGGTGGCCAAAGGATTGGAGTTTCAGCTTCAATATCAGTCCTTCCAGTGAACACCCAGGACAGATCTCCTTTAGGATGCACTAGTTGGATCTCCTTGAAGTCCAATGGACTTTCAAGAGTCTTCTCCAACACCACAGTTCAAAAGCATCAATTCTTCAGTGCTCAGCTTTTTTTATAGTCCAACCCTCACATCTGTACATGACAACTGGAAAAACCAGAGCCTTGACTAGATGGACCTTTGTTGGCAAAGTAATGTCTCTGCTTTTGAATATGCTATCTAGGTTGATCATAACTTTCCTTCCAAGGAGTAAGTATCTTTTAATTTCATGGCTGCAGTCACCATCTGCAGTGATTTTGAAGCCCCCAAAAATAAAGTCAGCCACTGTTTCCACTGTTTTCCCCATCTATTTGCCATGAAGTGATGGGACCAGATGCCATGATCTTCATTTTCTGAATGTTGAGCTTTAAGCCAACTTTTTCACTCTCCTCTTTCACCTTCATCAAGAGGCTCTTTAGTTCTTCTTCACTTTCTTCCATAAGGGTGGTGACATCTGCATATCTGAGGTTATTGATATTTCTCCCAACAATCTTGATTCCAGCTTGCACTTCTTCCAGTCCAGCGTTTCTCATGATAGACTCTGCATAGAAGTTAAATAAGCAGGGTGACAATATACAGCCTTGACGTACTCCTTTTCCTATTTGGAAACAGTCTGTTCCATGTCCAGTTCTAACTGTTGCTTCCCGACCTGCATACAGATTTCTCAAGAGGCAGGTCGGGTGGTCTGGTATTCCCATCTCTTTCAGAATTTTCCACAGTTTATTGTGATCCACACAGTCAAAGGCTTTGGCATAGTCAATAAAGCAGAAATAGATGTTTTTCTGGACCTCTTCTTGCTTTTTTGATGATCCAGCGGATGTTGGCAATTTGATCTCTGTTTCCTCTGCCTTTTCTAAATCCAGCTTGAACATCTGGAAATTCATGGTTCACATATTGCTGAAGCCTGGCTTGGAGAATTTTGAGCATTACTTTACTAGAGTGTGAGATGGGTGCAATTGTTTGGTAGCTCAAACTACCGCACAAACTACCAAACAAAAAAACTGTCTAAGTTACTGTATAATTATTCATTATGTCTACGGTTGAATGTGTATCTCATGCTGCCAGAAGATAAATCAGAGGAGGGCAAGGATCTTTATCTTTTTTTTTTTCACTAATATATTCCACATGTCTGGATTAGTGCCTAGTTCAGAGTAGGTCCTTATGTGTCTTCTCTTTTCCATTTGCAATAACTCCTTCTGTCCTCTCACCCAGGATCGTGGCTTTCCATGACACCTATACTCTAATGACTCCCAGATTTCAATCTCCTGGTGCATGCCTGTGTTTTTCCCCCAATACATGTAACTAGCTGCTTGCTGAGCAGGTCCCACTGAACGTCAATTAGACATCTCAAAATCAATGTGTCCAAAACTGTCTTCATTTGTTTGGGCTGTAATTACAGAATGGCATAGACTGGGTGGCTTATAAAGAACAGAAGTTTATGTCTCACAGTAACTGAAATATGAAGTAAAGAGGATGGTGGATGGGGTGCCCCTTCCCTCACATCCCATTGGCTGTAACTTAGTCACATTGTCTCACAGTGACTGGAATAGACTAGGGTACACAGCTCTTACTTCTGGGAAGCTCTGTGCACAGCTAGATTAAGGTTCTGCTATCAAAGAAAAAGGCAAGAAGAGAGATTATGGACCAACAAGCAGGCTCTGGGTCTCTGCTTTTGTACCCCAATAAGGATCTGAGGCAAACAGCCTAAGGGTTCATTAACATTTGTTCAGTTTGGGTGGATGCATGGGTGTTTGTGATCTTTTTTTGTTCTTTTCTGTATCCTTGGAGTGTTGCGGAATGACTAATAGGTATTTTAAAGGAGAAGAAAGATACTTCTGTTAGAGCATAAAATATTCTTCTCTACCTAGATACAACAGACATTCCTGGTCATGTGGCCCATGGCCTGTGGCTTTAGGCTGATGCCAGTGATATATACAGTGTTTTCATTCTGTGGAAACAAGAGATGGGTTACCATCCAAACTTCAGCATTTTACAACTTGCCTTCCTCTCCCTGCCTTTCTGTTTCTCACACTGACACCCTCCCACCACATGTATCCCATCACAGAATATTCTTCCAGAAGCAGACACTGGACAGGCCCCCTCTACTCCCAGGGCTCAAAGCCTGCCCTGAAATTGGGCAGCATTTTCACCCTGTGGGTCTCAAGCACTGTTACGATCATCTGCTTTTCTTTCATCTCTATCCTCTGAAATCTCTGTTTTGATAAAAGCACTTTTATTTTCTTGTTTCCTTGAAATAAATAGTTGAATGGTTATGATGTTCCTTTTCACTTCAACTTCAGCCCATTTGCAGTTAATTGATGGAATCATTCAGAAATGAATAAATCTTTTAAAAGGTATGTGTGTGTGTAGGAGGGCTTGCAGTATGTGGTTTAAAATATCTACACCAAGTCAGAAAGATAGCATTATATTAAACTAGAGTGGAACAAATTGGTCCAACATAGCTGAAATTCCAGAGAGAGACTACAATAATTTCATAAGGCATATGATGGCAGCTGCATCAGTTTACTGCTGCTACCACAAATCCCAAATGAAATGGTTTTCATGTGTGAATATTTTACATATTCATTATTTCTTATAATTCCATGTAATTTTAATTTGGGTGGGGGAGAGGGCCATATGGGTGGTGAATATAGAGCACACAAGATGAAAGTCATAGACAGTGATCAGTGATGTCCTGGCAGCTACGTTATGAACTAGAATGTCAGGTTACCCTGGTAGTTGTACTTTCTTTTATACCCACAAATGCACGCCTCAAGGAGCAACTCTGCAAAATTTCCTAATGCACTCAGCCATCAACTCTTGCCAAACCTTGTCCTTCCTACCTGGTTTCATAAACCAGTAAAACCCCTTTAATGGCTTCATAGAGTTTGACCTGATCTGTCATTTGCAACCAAAAGAATCTTGGCTACTGAATCAGTGTCACGGCCATCAAAACACAACCAGAGGAAAAGGATTGATTTGATATTTCAGTAATAAAGCGGGCAGATGAAAATTTCCAACCTCTGGCAATATGTGAGTGCAGACAAATTTTACTGTTTTGTTATGCATGCTATGTATGGCCTTAATTATGAATCAATAATGGAGAAATGCATTTGGAAAATATTTTAATAATCTTTTAAAAATGGGAAGCCCTCTTCTTCTCATCTTGCTCCCTGGGGTGCTGACTGGGCATCCTCCATCCTTTCACCACTTCTCCAGCTCTGGATCTCTTTGCTGTCTCTGCTGCTATGCTGGCCTCATTCTGCCTAGCTTGGGTATGTGTGCTGGTGCATGAGCACACATGCGTGCAAGAAGGAAGGAATATTGATGTATAGGGCATGTCTCAGATTTATCTGCTTTACCCTATGCAAATCCTAGCTTCTTTCCATGTTCTTTTTTAAAAATATTTAAATATTTACTTTTTTTTTTTTGGCTATGCTGGGTCTTAGTTGAGGCATGCAGGATCTAGTTCCTTGACCAGGGATCAAACCTGGGTCGCCTGCATTGGGAACACGGAATCTTAGCTACTGGACTAAGAGGGACATCCCTCCTTTACACGTTGTAACATACGGAAAGGAGCTCTTTTTTTTTTTTTTCCCTCTCTTTGTGGAGCCGGGGAAGGTGCCAAAAGTAACTTAATCCCTTTGTGAATGAGGGAGGTTACATATTTTTGAGTCTTCCCATAAGAGAGGTTACCTGAAGTGTAATGGACTCGTTTTCACAGTGGACAATTCCCCTATATCCAAATTCACAGTGGACAATTCCCCATCCTGCCTCCAGGCACTTCTGTTAGCCACTTTGCTCACCTCACCTAAGGCCATTGTGAGAAATAGGAGCAAGAGGTCCCAAGAGAAAGGGAAAATAATATAGCAAGGAAAATAAAACTAGGCAGGGCATCCACACATTCTCATCAGAATATGCTCCTTCCAGAGGCAACATGTGGAGCTTTTGGTTTTGTGGGAGAAATTTCTGTTTCTCATCTAGATTTGAAGATCAACTTGCTCTTTTAATGTATCCTCGCATTCTTTTATTCTTGCTCAGGCTTTCCTTGTGAAAAGTGGAAAAGCTCCTAATAACATTTTGCCACTTGAAGATGGTTATGGCATATGATGTGGGGCTTATAATCCAGGGTGAGGCCACAGTGTTTCTTGATTCAGAAGTAGTATAGATGGATGGAAGACCATCTCTGCAGAGGCTTTAGAGAAACTGGAATAAAGTGATGAAAGAGCAGGGCATTTACTCCGTGTATTCATTATCTGCCAGTAGGTTTTGACTTACATTGTACATATTCTAAATTTATGTGATAAATATTTTGACCTTGTGGATTCTTTAGGAGAGAATTTTTTAAATCAATGTAAATATACATTCTGATTTTTTCAAATATCACAGTTTGCAAGTCTCTTTTCCTTTGATATGCACAAAAAAAGTTTCTCTGAAATAGGCTACCATTGAATTTATACATACTGAGATTTGGCTCATTCTGAACCAGCCCAAAGATTGAGAAGCTCTATACAGTCAACAAAAACAAGACCAGGAGCTGACTGTGGCTCAGATCGTGAACTCCTTATTGCCAAATTCAGACTTAAATTGATGAAAGTAGGGAAAACCACTAGACCATTCAGGTATGACCTAAGTCAAATTCCTTATGATTATACAGTGGAAGTGAGAAATAGATTTAAGGGCCTAGATCTGATAGATAGAGTGCCTGATGAACTATGGACGGAGGTTCATGACGTTGTACAGGAGACAGGGATCAAGACCATCCCCATGGAAAAGAAATGCAAAAAAGCAAAAAGGCTGTCTGGGGAGGCCTTACAAATAGCTGTGAAAAGAAGAGAAGTGAAAAGCAAATGAGAAAAGGAAAGATATAAGCATCTGAATTCAGGGTTCCAAAGAATAGCAAGAAGAGATAAGAAAGCCTTCCTCAACAGTCAATGCAAAGAAATAGAGGAAAACAACAGAATGGGAAAGACTAGAGATCTCTTCAAGAAAATTAGAGACACCAAGGGGACATTTCATGCAAAGATGGGCTCGATAAAGGACACAAATGGTATGCACCTAACAGAAGCAGAAGATATTAAGAAGAGGTAGCAAGAATACATAGAAGAACTGTACAAAAAAGATCTTCACGACCCAGATAATCACGATGGTGTGACAACTGACCAGAGCCAGACATCCTGGAATGTGAAGTCAAGTAGGCCTTAGAAGGCATCACTACGAACAAAGCTAGTGGAGGTGATGGAATTCCAGTTGAGCTATTTCAAATCCTGAAAAATGATGCTGTGAAAGTGCTGCACTCAATATGCCAGCGAATTTGGAAAACTCAGCAGTGGCCACAGGACTGGAAAAGGTCAGTTTTCATTCCAGTCCCAAAGAAAGGCAATGCCAAAGATTGCTCAAACTACCGCACAATTGCACTCATCTCACAAGATAGTAAAGTAATGCTCAAAATTCTCCAAGCCAGGCTTCAGCAATACGTGAACCGGGAACTTCCAGATGTTCAAGCTGATTTTAGAAAGGGCAGAGGAACCAGAGATCAAATTGCCAACATCCGCTGGATCATGGAAAAAGCAAGAGAGTTCCAGAAAAACATCTATTTCTGCTTTAATGACTATGCCAAAGCCTTTAACTGTGTGGATCACAATAAACTGGAAAATTCTGAAAGAGATGGGAATACCAAACCACCTGGCCTGCCTCTTGAGAAATTTGTATGCAGATCAGGAAGCAATAGTTAGAACTGGACATGGAACAACAGACTGGTTCCAAATAGGAAAAGGAGTTCGTCAAGGCTGTATATTGTCACCTTGCTTATTTAACGTCTATGAAGAGTAGATCATGAGAAATGCTGGGCTGGAAGAAGTGCAAGCTGGAATCAAGATTGTTGGGAGAAATATCAATAACCTCAGATATGCAGATGTCACCACCCTTATGGCAGAACCTGAAGAGGAACTAAAAAGCCTCTTGATTAAAGTGAAAGAGGAGAGTGAAAAACTTGGCTTAAAGCTCAACATTCAGAAAACGAAGATCATGGCATCTGGTCCCATCACTTCATGGGAACTAGATGGGGAAACAGTGGAAACAGTGTCAGAGTTTATTTTTTTGGTCTCCAAGATCACTGCAGATGGTGACTGCAGCCATGAAATTAAAAGACGCTTACTCCTTGGAAGAAAAGTTATGACCAACCTAGATAGCATATTGAAAAGCTGAGACATTACTTTGTCAACAAAGGTCTGTCTAGGCAAGGCTATCTTCCAGTGGTCATGTATGGATGTGAGATTGGACTGTGAAGAAAGCTGAGCGCTGAAGAATTGATTCTTTTGAACTGTGGTGTTGGGGAAGACTCTTGAGAGTCCCTTGGACTGCAAGGAGATTCAACCAGTCCATTCTGAAGGAGATCAGCCCTGGAAGGACTGATCAGTCTCTGGAAGGACTGATGCTAAGGCTGAAAGTCCAGTACTTTAGCCACCTCATGCCAAGAGTTGACTCATTGGAAAAAACTCTGATGCTGGGAGGGATTGGGGGCAGGATGAGAAGGGGACGACAGAGGATGAGATGGCTGGATGGCATCACTGACTCGATGGATGTGAGTCTGAGGTGAACTCCAGGAGTTGGTGATGGACAGGGAGGCCTAGCGTGCTGCAATTCATGGGATCACAAAGAATCGGACATGACTGAGCAACTGAACTGAACCAGCTAAGTACATCCTCATACTGCATCTCTTATCCTCAGCAGTTTAAAAATTGTGTATTCCTAGGTCAGTAAGGCGAGCACAAAGCTTTTATAGAACAATAGTTTCCGCATGAATCTGACTTATGTTTTCCCATGTCAGTTTAAACATTAATTTGCTAAATTTCAAGTGTAATTGTACCTCAGTATAAAGAAAATATATGCCTGATTTTTTTATGACATGTGAAAAGAATTCTTGATTTCCAGAAAAAATAGATGCTGTGTTCAGTGCTTTGATGTTTGTTTATTTCCTTTGGTCAATTTTGTCAATAGTTACTATGATGTTTGATGTACTATGCAGCTCTCACGGAAAAGTGTCCAATAATTTGGTGAGGGTCAGAGTTTGGATAGTGGGTATCAAGTGACATGAAATTAGAAAGCTTAGCCTTTGGGAATCCTGCGATGAAAATTCCTGAAGACTCAACTGGCAAATAAATACAGGTTGAGCACTTGCTCTAGATTAAATGGCGTGAAAAGACATGAGATGCTTTCCAAACAAAATAGACAGGAAATCATTCCAAATGGAAGAAGGGAGGTATTTGACTCAAACATAGTCATCCTGGTGAGAGTTTTCAGTTTCTAGCACATTGCTCTCTTGGCCTTCAGAGGTTGGTGGGGGTGAAGAATGGTGTCCTCAGTACTGACTGCCTGTCTGTGTCTCTCTGAGACCTCTGAGGGTCGTGCCTTTTCCTGGAGTCCTTTAGGCTTTTCAAAATTAAAAAGTCATGCTCTGCAGCTTTAATGGTGCTACAGTTAAATCAATTGATACCACTTCCTGTACCATCTTTCCATATTCACTTTCATACTACTTAACATAACATACACATGACAGTGAGTTGGGAGGTTGAAAACTGAGTGGACAAGGCAGCCCAATGGCACAGGAAGTGGCTGCAGGAAGAAGAGCCATGGATGACCAGTACTTACAAAAGCAGTTAAATGTCCCTCATCCTGGGCTGTGCATGACTCTGGGTGGAGAATTGTCTAGATAAAAGAGCTGCTGTGAGCAATAGTAGCCATGAGCAAGCAGGGAGGTGTAGAATATCTTGCTGCGAAAGGTGACATTTTGACTGCACTGATCAAGGGGATGTACCTGGCAAGTGTCAAGGCTGAGAGCAAGCAGAGGCACCCTAAGTAAGCTGGGTCCCTTAATACAGGAGCAGGAGAAGGCAGGATCCAGTTATTTGAATCTGTTTTAAGGTACAAACTTTTGAGTCTCCATTTCCTTCTGTAAAATAGGGGCAATCACACCATTTTGCAGAATTGTGAGAATTATAAATACTGTAGGTAGAGCCCCTGCATACTGTCTAGTCCATAGATTGTTCTAAGGAAAGGGTAGGTATTACTTTGTTTTATGCCAGAGAGATTCAATAGCAAGCACTAGAAAAAACAAGAGAGGCATTCAAAGTCCATGGCAAGGAGGTTAGGCAGGTGAGGGGGTGGTATGAAAAACAAAGGAGAAGAAATACTAACTCACAAAGTATCACCACTATTAGACAACCTAAAGTCTGTATCTGGAGGTGCTTCATTTTAATCCATCCAGCAGTTCATGGTTTAGATCTAAACTAACTGTGTCCTTCAAGGCCAAGCCTGTAGGCTAGGCTCACCAGTCAGAGTAGAAAACTTCCTGGGGTTGCCTTCATAACGTCACTCTTTCTTTCTGGCTGATGCAGTGTATCTGATTCAGATTTCTAGTTCTCCACCAACCCTCTGATATCTGACAATTGACACTCATTTCACAGGTCAACGTGATGTGACCCTTTTATCTTTATGTCCTCCTTACTCATATTGCTTATCTTACCTCATGCCCAAACCCTTTAATTAGCCCAGGTTTCCTTCTGTTTCCTTCAAGTCCATAGCTGCCTACGACGCAGCATGACACTGAGGCAGCAAGTTCACCCTACAGACTTTAAACTCCTGAGTCACAAACTTGTTTCCAACCTCCAGAAATCAATTGCAAGTGAAAAGACTTAAGAGGGGATGACTTATTATTAGGCCAGTGGTAAACAGATTTTTACATGCGTTGGTTTTGTCTGTACAACAGTTCTATTATGTCTCTGGCAAATTATAGAGGGTTTTGGTGCTGAACAAAATGGGTATATTGTTCTCATTTAGACACTTTTAGCTAGAAATCCAGCTCAAAATAGGCTCTTAAATAAACCTGTTTGAACTATTTGTGAAAAGACAGACTTAAGAACATCTCAATGTATGTTTATCTCTCTCCACTTCCCTTCTATACATGAGCCAATGTGAGATATTTGTCAATAATTTAACAACATACTTCTGATGTGGGCTTTGCTTGTCAGGCCTAACACATTTATTTTTCTCTAATGGGAGAATGTTTCTCTATTGTTTATGCTATTGACTACTATTGTCTTCAGATAAAATGTCTGTTGGCCCAAGAAAAGCAGCTACTGACACCCAGAAGCTAAACTGGTATGAGCACGAGGCCTTGTTTTTGCCATGAAGTAGTCTGGCACTCACTCATTACTAGGCCTTGGCATTCTTCTGTTGAACATAAACAATGTCATAGAACATCAACATCCAACAAGGCCACTCTGGCCATGATGGATCAGGAGAAGACCATTCCACAACCTTGTCTGAACAGAGACAAAATATAAACATTGTCCAAGTCAAAGAATACTAAGCATTCCCCCATTCTGTTTAATATGAGTGACTGATTTTTTTTAAACCAATTACAGCTTTAGCTCAACTCTGGTCTGCCTTCTCCATAGATAATGTTTATTAATATAGCTAACTGTAGAATTATCCCACTTCCTGATAACGTCTGACCCAGGGACAAAGCCCTGCTTCCTTAAAGTCTCCACAAAATCACCTAATACAAGCCCTAAACCTTCCTATATAAGACTTTTCTAAAATCAGTCCTTTCTAATACCCTCTCTTAGAAATGTCTCATGGTTCCTCATGTTGTGTGCTCTTCCTTCCTATGGTAAATAATATACATAGCTTGTTTAACCAGTGGTGTGTTCCTAGTGGTCTTTTGTTTGGAGGGCCTTGACTGAAATGGCGGTTCCATTGAGATTCAGGACCCTCAAGACAGTAATAGTGCACGAATCTGTGGTCCATTGTGTTTTCCTATTTGATATGCATCCTGCCCAGACCGGAAAGGTAAATTCATGCTTAATTGGACTCCAACATTTCATGAACCCCTTCAACACTGGGTTTATTTTGTTTCCCTAGGAATAAGGTCTCTTGGAAGGACTGATGCTGAAGCTGAAACTCCAATATTTTGGCCACCTGGTGTAAAGAACTTACTCATTTGAAAAGACCCTGATTCTAGGAAAGATTGAAGGCAGGAGGAGAAGGGGATAACAGAGGATGAGATGGTTGGATGGCATCACAACTCAATGGACATGAGTTTGAGTAAACTCTGGGAGTTGGTGATGGACAAGGAGGCCTGGCGTGCTGTGGTTCATGGGGTCACAAAGAGTCGGACACAACTGAGCAACTGAAGTGAAGGTCTCAGTTCAGTTCTTTGTTACCCAATCTGCTTTGAATTATTCCTTGGTAAAATTGGCTTAGCATCTAATACCTCCTCTCATAGTCTGCTGTGCTAACATCTTGAATGTTGTTTGTTCATAAGAAAAGTTTGTAGGAAGCAGGTAAGTATAGTTCAATAGATTGTCCATGACCTGGTCTCCTCAGACCAGTGTGCTTGAAACAAATACTTTCATGGGACACCATTTTAAAAACCTTCAAAGGACTTCCTTCTCAATCCTGGCTTTGTGTTCTGGAGAATTTCCCTGCTTAGTTTCATCTACTCAGAATCAGCAGGTTTTGTTTGATCCCTGACTGATGATGATTGCCCTTTGGCCAAACATCAGAGACACCAAGTTAACACAAGTACTGTTCTTACAGATTTTTCAGTTCTCAGAGGAGTATTCTTTTTCTCCAGCGATGCCTTTTACAGGCTGAACACCTGCTTCCATCAGCCTTTCTCACTCTAAAGCTAAACTGTATGCTTATCAGACAGTTTCAAGACACAGTTTGGAATAGCAGTGGCTGTTTTGGGGAGCTTTTGACATGACCAACATGGTTCATATGAGGGGTACCTTAGAACAAAAAGCAAAGAAAATCCTGATGAGAATGTTTGTCTATCTTGTTTGTCTCAAAGATAGATCATTTTTTTAAACATGAGTGATATCCCCTCCTTGTTTTCTATAGTTTGAAGACTAATAAGTGCTGACTTTTTAACTATATGATTTGATACAATTGTCAAGGGTCCAAGTTATGTCAAAACCAGCTATATGGCATTCCCCTTTGTGTGGGTGTGTGTTTATATAAAACTCTCTTTCTGCATCTAAGTGTTCTTCCCTCTCTAGTCTGCAGCTGGCTTCCTCCTATCCCAACAGTCGCTTCTTATGAAATTTTAACTGATTAACCAATCAAAAAATAATTCAGATATTTTGTGTGCATTCTGGGGATATCTAGTCTAGATAAACAGAATGGTTTAAAAGGTAAATATATATATATATATAAATAAATAAAGTTACTAAACGGTGTTTTTGTGGAGACTGAAAACTGTATACTTAAAAGCATTTGTTGCTATGGCTATAAGAGAATAAGTCTTCAGTTTCAAGACAAAATAAGATAGTTGGCATGTTTCAAAGTCTTTATAAAATGTTTGCCATGAGAAAAAAAATATTAGCATAATATTTTGGTCTGTTCAACACTAGGGTTAAGTTCCTTGTAATTCAAATTTCCAACATTTCCCATATTGGTTTAATTAGTTTAAAAATTTATCATGTTTCTACAAATTGTGGAAAATTAAAACTTTTTTTAGAAATGCTATTAAACGAAATTGGATCATAATAGTGGATGTCTTTTTAAAGGATATAATTTTATGAAATTCTTAAAATACTATCAGTCATAAGTATTTAATGTGCTAACTAGGTTGCAACGTTCTGATTCTTAACCAACTTGTATATCTTATACCTCAGTTAAATAATCTTTGAATGTACATTTGTGCATAATCAGTTGCTTCAGTTGTGTCTGACTCTTTGCAACCCTGTGGACTGTAGGCAGCTAGGCTCCTCTGTCCTTGGGATTCTCCAGGCAAGAATACTGGAGTCGGTTGCCATGCCCTCCTCCAAGGGATCTTCCTGACCCAGGGATTGAAACCATGTCTCCTGCATCTCCTGCATTGCAGGCAATTCTTTACCCACAGAGCCACCTGGGAAGCCTGTCGTTTCTTAAAATAAAGACATTAAATAAACTAACAAACTATGCAAATACTTTTCAGTGGTGTTTCAGGATATAAAACCCTACAAAAATTAGTTGTTTTTCTATATTCTAACAAGGAAATATCTGGGAAAGAAATTAAGAAAACAGTCTCATTTGCAATATCTCAATAGCATCAAAAAGAATAAAATACTTAGGAATATAAATTTAACCAAGAAGGTGAAATATCTTTACTCTGAATTATAAAATATTGATGAACAAAAAGGAATACATATTTTAATGGAAATATATCCTATGTTCATAGATTGAAAGAGTTAATATTGTTAAAATGTCTATACTCCCCAAAGCCATGTATAGACTGCATGCAATCTCTATCAAAATTCTAATGACATTTTTCACAGAAATAGAAAAAGAATCATAAAATTCCTATGGAAAAGACCTTATATAGCCAAAGTCATCTCAAGCAATAAAAACAAAGCTAGAGGGCTTCCCTGGTTGTGCACTGGTAACAAATCTACCTGACAATGCAGGAGACACAAGTTTGATCCCTGATCTACGAAGATCCCACATGTGTGCAAAGAATCTAAGCCTGTGTGCTACAACTACTGAAGCCTGAGGGCTCTAGAGCCTGTGCTCTGCAACGAGAGAAGCCACCACAATAAGAAGGTCGTGTACTACAACTTGTGAGTAGCCCCTGCTCTCTGCAAGTAGAGAAAAAGCCCATGGGGCAATGAAGACCCAGAACAGGCAAAAATAAATAAGTAAAATAATCAGTTTTAAAAAGCTAGAGATACCACACTGCCTGATTTCAAAATATACTATAAAGTTATAGTAATAAATATAGTATGGTACTTTCATTAAAAGAATCATATGGACCAATGGATAGAATAGAGATCCCACAAATGAACCCTCATATGTATGATCAATTAATCTGGATAAAGTTGCCACAAACACAAAGGTAGGGAAAAGATAGTTTCATTAATAAATGGTGTTGGAAAAACTGGACGCTCACATCAAAAAGAATATAATTGTTTCCTTATATACAAAAAGTAACTCAAAATGGATTAAACACTTAAACATACAACCTGAAACTGTAAAACTATAATAAAAAAGGTACGGAAAAAATTTTTAACGTTGTTCTGGGCAATGATTTTTTAACATCATCATTAAAAGCCCAGGCAATAAAAGCAAAAATGAGTATATGGAATTGCCTCAAATAAAAGCTTCTGCCCCAAAAGGGAGACAATCAACAGAATAAAGACAGAATCTACAGAGAGGTAGAAAATATTTGCAACCCATATATCTGGAAAGAGATTAATATCTGAAATATATAAAGACCTCAGTAGCTAAACAAGCAAAATGAAATATGGGTAAAGTACTCCAAAACCCATTTCTCTAAATAATACATACAAATGTCAGTAGGTATATCAAAAGGTACACAGCATCAAGAATCATCAGAAAAATCAAAATCACAGTGAGATATCACTTCACACTTGTTAAGATGACTATTGCCAAAAAGACAAAAGTATTGGTGAGGATGTGGGAAAAAGGAACCCTTATACACTACTTATGGGAATGTAAGTTGTTATTGCCATTATGGAAAACAGAATGGAGGCTACATATAACAGAAAAACTATTATATGATCCAGCAATTCCACTTCTGGTATTCCTTAATATCCAAAAGAAATAAAATATCTTGAAGAGTTATCTGCACTCCCATGTTTATTGCAGCATTATTCACAATAGCCAAGATATGGGAACAATCTAGGTGCCCATCATTGGATGAATAAGAAAAGGAAATGTGAGAAAAAACATATAAAACAATGGAATTTTATTCAGCCTTAAGAAAGAAGGAAGTTTTTTCATTTGGACAATGGATGAATCTTGAAGGCATTATACTAAGTGAAATAAGCCACATACAGAAAGACAAATACTGTATAATCTCATTTATATGTGTAATGTAAAGAATAAAATTTATAGTATCAGAGAATAGAATGGTGGTTACCAGGGACTAGAGAGTGAAAACAATGGGGAAATGTTAGTCAAAGGGTACAAAGTTTCAGATATTCATGATGAGATATGCAGAAAAAGCATAGGAGGTAGAAAGTAAACGTGTTAATCGTTCAGTCTTTTGTGACCCCATGGATGATATCCCACCAGGCTCCTCTGTCCATGGAGTTCTCCAGACAAGAATACTGGAGTGGGTAGCCATTCCCTTCCTCAGGGGTTCTTTCTGACCCAGGGATTCAACCTGGGTCTCCCACTCTGCAGGCAGATTCTTTATCATCTGAATTGCAAGGGTAAGCCCTAACATTCAGTATTACTCTCTCATACTTTTATAAGAATTTGGTTGTGAGTGATATTAAAAAGACAAGTTCTGTTTATATGGGACATACTTGATAATATAGGTTCCTCCTCATTAAAAATTCAGTGTTCTGATCAACTATATAGCAACATACAACTTACATAGCATCATAACACCTGCCACAAAGTGCCTGAAGATAGCAGAGGAAGTTGTGGAACTTCTGTATCATTGTGCTTCAGCTTTAGCTCTGGAGGTATCATGTGTTTAGGCAGTTGTTTTAGTTGCTAAGCCGTGTCAGACTTTTGTGACCCCATACTATAGCTCTCCAGGCTCTTCTGCCCAAGGGATTTCCCAGGCAAGAATACTGGAGTTGGTTGCCATTTTCTTCTCCAGGAGGTCTTCCTGATCCAGGGATCGAACTCATGTTCTGCACTGGCAGGTGAGTTCTTTACCACTGAGCCACCGGAGAAGCCCTTGTATAGGCAGGCAACAATCAATAATTCAGTGCTAACAGAACTTTTTTGTGGACCCAATTCTAGGTAGTACCTATTCTTCAATGCAAGATAGAAACACAAACTTAATAGTCAGTTAATTTCAACAAAATTATCCTATGCCTGTAAGTGCAATGCAAAACAAGATGTGATTCAGGAGTAGGGTATTGTGATGGAAGGAAATTTTGTTAGAAATGTAGAAGACAGAAACTTCCATAAGCCCTACATGGAAGTAGTAGGGTGTCATCTAGAAAGAGTGCAGACTTTAATTTTAGTTAGAAATTGACTTTAATCTTAACCAGATAATTAATAGCTTGGTGACCTTAGGCTAGTCAGTTAATCTTCTTGTGCTTCACTTACCTTGCAGAGTTGTTGTAATAGTTGTAAATGTGTAATAAATCACATATCAAAATGCATGGCTCCCAGTAGATATATATCATAAGTGGTAGGTGTTGTTTTCTTGCTGGTGGTGTAATCAATATTACTGCCTTCTCACCTCAGCTAAGTGTAGAAATTCACAGTAAAAGAAATGCATACCAGAATTTCAATGTCACAAATCTTTTAAAGATTTTTTTCTAGCTTTATTGAGATATGATTGACACATTATACTGTATAAGTTTAAGGTGTAAGGTGTAATGTTTTGATGCACATATATTTTGTGAAATATTTATCAAAATAAAATCAACCATCTTTCAGTTCAGTCCAGTTAAGTCACTCAGTTGTGTCCAGCTGTTTGTGACCCCATGGACTGCAGCTCGCCAGGCTTCCCTGTCCATCAACAATTCCTGGAGCTTGTTCAAACTGATGTCCATTGAGTTGGTGATGCCATACAACCATCTCATCCTCTGTCATCCCCTTCTCCTCCTGCCTTCAATCTTTCCGAGCATCAGGGTCTTTTCCAATGAGTCAGTGCTTTGCATCAGGTGGCCAAAGTATAGGAGTTTCAGCTTCAGCAAAAGTCCTTCCAATGAATATTCAGGACTCATTTCCTTTAGGATTGACTGGTTTGATCTCCTTGAAGTCCAAGGGACTCTCAAGAGTCTTCTCCAACACCACAGTTCAAAAGCATCAACTCTTCAGCACTCAGCTTTCTTTATAGTCCAACTCTCACATCCATACATGACTACGGGGAAAACAATAGCTTTGACTAGATGGGCCTGTGTTGGCAAAGTCATGTCTCTGCTTTTTAATATGCTGTCTACGTTGGTCACAGCTATTCTTCAAAGGAGCAAATATCTTTTATTTTCATGGCTGCAGTCACCATCTGGAGTGATTTTGGAGCCCAAGAAAATAAAGTCTGTCACTGTTTCTATTGTTTCCCATCTATTTGCCATGGAGTGATGGGACCAGATGTCATGATCTTAGTTTTTGAATGTTGAGTTTTCAGCCAGCTTTTTCACTCTCCTCTTTGACTTTCATCAAGAGGCTCTTCAGTTCCTCTTCACTTTCTGCTATAAGGGTGATGTCATTTGCATATCTGAAGTTACTGATGTTTCTCCTAGCAATCTTGATTCCGCCTTGTGCTTCAACCAGCCAGGCATTTCGCACAATATACTCTGCATATAAGTTAAATAAGCAGGGTGAGAGTATACAGCCTTGATATACTCATTCCTAATTTGGAACCAATCTGTTGATCCATGTTGGGTTCTAACTGTTGCTTCCTGACCTGCATACAGATTTCTCAGGAGAAAGGTAAAGTGGTCTGGTATTCCCATCTCTTAAAGAATTTTCCACAGTTTGTTGTGATCTACACAGTCAAAAGCTTTGGCATAGTCAAAAAAGCAGAAATAGATGTTTTTCTGGCACTCTCTTGGTTTTTGGATGATCCAGTGGATATTGGCAATTTGATCTCTGGTTCCCCTGGCTTTTCTAAATGCAACTTGAACATCAGGAAGCTCACAGATCACTTACTGTTGAAACCTGGCTTGGAGAATTTTGAGCATTACTTTGCTAGCAAGTGAGATGAGTGCAATTGTGCTGTAGTTTGAACATTCTTTGGTATGACCTTTCTTTGGGATTGGAATGAAAATTGACCTTTTCCAGTCCTGTGGCCACTGCTGAGTTTTCCAAATTTGCTGGCATACTGACTGTAGCACTTTCACAGCATCATATTTTAGGATTTGAAATAACTAAACTGGAATTCCATCACCTCCACTAGCTTTGTTCATAGTGATACTTTCTAAGGCCCACTTGACTTCACATCCCAGGATGTCTGGGTCTAGGTGAGTGATCACACCATCATGGTTATCTGGGTCATAAAGATCTTTTTTGTGTAATTTTTTCTGTGTGTTCTTGCCACCTCTTAATATCTTCTGCTTCTGTTAGGTCCAAAGTATTTCTGTCTTTTATTGAGCCCATCTTTGCATGAAATGTTCCCTTGGTATCACTAAGTTTCTTGTACTGATCTCTAGTCTTTCCCATTCTATTGTTTTCCTCTATTTCTTTGCATTGATCATTGAGGAAGGCTTTTTTGTCTCTCCATGCTATTGTTTGAAACTCTGCATTCAAATGGGTATATCTTTCCTTTTCTCTCTTACCTTTAGCTTCTCTTCTTTTCTGAGCTATTTGAAAGGCCTCCTCAGACAGCCATTTTGCCTTTTTGCATTTAGTTTTGTTCTAGATGGTCTTGATCCCTGCCTCCTGTGCAGTGTCACAAACCTCCATCCATAGTTATTCAGGCACTCTATCAGATCTAATCCTTTGAATCTATTTGTCAGTTATGCTGTATAATCGTAAGGGACTTGATTTAGGTCATACCTGAATGGTCTAGAGGTTTTCCCTACTTTCTTCAATTTAAGTCTGATTTTGGCAATAAGGAGCTCATGATCTGAGCCACAGTCAGCTCCTGGTCTTGTTTTTTTCCTGACCGTGTAGAGCCTCTCCATCTTTGGCTGCAAAGAATATAACCAATCTGATTTTGGTGTTGACCATCTGGTGATGTCCATGGGTAGAGTCTTCTCTTGTGTTGTTGGAAGTGGGTGTTTGCTATGACCAGTGTGTTCTCTTGGCAAAACTTTCTTAGCTTTTGCCCTACTTCATTTTGTACTCCAAAGCCAAATTTACTTGTTACTCTGGGTATCTCTTGACTTCCTACTTTTACATTCCAGTCCCCTATAATGTAAAGGAAAACTTTTTGGGGTGTTAATTCTAGAAAGTCTTGTAGTCTAGAAAGCCATTCAACTTCAGCTTCTTCAGCATTAGTGATTGGGGCATAGGCTTGGATTACTGTGATATTGAATTGTTTGCTTTGTAAACGAACAGAGGTCATTCTGCTGTTTTTGAGATTGCATCTAAGAATTGCTTTTCGGACTATTTTGTTTACTATGACAACTACTCCATTTCTTTTTCTTTATTTAATTTATTTATTTTAATTGGAGGCTAATTACTTTACAATATTGTATTGGTTTTGCCATACATCAACATGAATCTGCCACAGGTGTACATATGTTCCCCATCTTGAACCCCCTCCCACCTCCCTCCCCACTGGGTCCCTCCCCAATGGGTCATCCCAGTGCACCAGCCCCGAGCATCCTGTATCATGCATCGAACCTGGACTGGCGATTCATTTCACATATGATAATATACATGTTTCAATGCCATTCTCCAAAATTATCCCACCCTTGCCCTCTCCCACAGAGTCCAAAAGACTGTTCTATACATCTGTGTCTCTTTTGCTGTCTCGCATACAGGGTTATGGTTACCATCTTTCTAAATTCCATATATATGTGGTAGTATACTGTATTGGTGTTTTTCCTTCTGGCTTACTTCACTCTGTATAATAGGCTCCAGTTTCATCCACCTCATTAGAACTGATTCAAATGCGTTCTTTTTAATGGCTGAGTAATACTCCATTGTGTATATGTACCACAGCTTTCTTATCCATTCATCTGCTGATGGACATCTAGGTTGCTTCCATGTCCTGGCTATTATAAACAGTGCTGTGATGAACATTGGGATACACATGTCTCTTTCAATTCTTGTTTCCTCAGTGTGTATGCCCAGCAGTGGGATTGCTAGGTCATAAGGCAGTTCTATTTCCAGTTTTTAAAGGAATCTCCACACTGTTCTCCATAGTGGCTGTACTAGTTTGCATTCCCACCAACAGTGTAAGAGGGTCCCCTTTTCTCCACACCCTCTCCAGCATTTATTGCTTGTAGGCTTTTGAATAGCAGCCATTCTGAATGGCGTGAAATGGTACCTCATTGTGGTTTTGATTTGCATTTCTCTGATAATGAGTGATGTTGAGCATCTTTTCATGTGTTTGTTAGCCATCTGTATGTCTTCTTTGGAGAAATGTCTCTTTAGTTCTTTGGCCCATTTTTTGATTGGGTCGTTTATTTTTCTGGAATTGAGTTACAGGAGTTGCTTGTATATTTTTGAGATTAGCTCTTTGTCAGTTGCTTCATTTGCTATTATTTTCTCCCATTCTGAAGGCTGTCTTTTCACCTTGCTTACAGTTTCCTTTGTTGTACAGAAGCTTTTAATTTTAATTAGGTCCCATTTGTTTATTTTTGCTTTTATTTCCAAAATTCTGGGAGGTAGGTCATGGAGGATCCTGCTGTGATTTATGTTGGAGACTGTTTTGCCTATGATCTCCTCTAGGAGTTTTATAGTTTCTGGTTTTATGTTTAGATCTTTAATCCATTTTGAGTTTATTTTTTGTGTATAGTGTTAGAAAGTGTTCTAGATTCATTCTTTTACAAGTGATTGACCAGTATTCCCAGCACCACTTGTTAAAGAGATTGTTTTTTCTCCACTGTATATTCTTGCCTCTTTTGTCAAAGATAAGGTGTCCATAGGTGCGTGGATTTATCTCTGGGCTTTCTATTTTGTTCCATTGATCTATATTTCTGTCTTTGTGCCAGTACCATACTGTCTTGATGACTGTGGCTTTGTAGTACAGCCTGAAGTCAAGCAGGTTGATTCCTCCAGTTCCATTCTTTTTTCTCAAGATCGCTTTGGCTATTTGAAGTTTTTTTGTATTTCCATACAAATTGTGAAATTATTTTTGCTAGCTCTGTGAAAAATACCATTGGTAGTTTGATAGGGATTGCATTGAATCTATAGATTGCTTTGAGTAGTATACCCATTTTCACTATATTGATTCTTCCGATCCATGAACATGGTATATTTCCATCTATTAGTGTCCTCTTTGATTTCTTTAACCAGTGTTTTATAGTTTTCTATATCTAGGTCTTTTGTTTCTTTAGGTAGTTACATTCCTAAGTATTTTATTTTTTTCGTTGCAATGGTGAATGCAATTGTTTCCGTAATTTCTCTTTCTATTTTCTCATTGTTAGTGTATAGGAATGCAAGGGATTTCTGTGTGTTGATTTTATATCCTGCAACTTTACTGTGTTCATTGATTAGTTATAGTAATTTTCTGGTGGAATCTTTAGGGTTTTCTATGTAGAGGATCATGTCATCTGCAAACAATGAGAGTTTTCCTTCTTTTCCAATCTGGATTCCTTTTATTTCTTTTTTTGCTCTGATTGCTGTGGCCAAAACTATTTTGAATAGTAGTGGTAAGAGTCGGCACCCTTGCCTTGTTCCTGACTTTAGGGGAAATGCTTTCAATTTTTCACCATTAAGGATAATGTTTGCTGTAGGTCTGTCATATATAGCTTTTATTATGTTGAGGTATATTCCTTCTATTCCTGCTTCTTCTAAGGCATTCTTTCCCACCAGAAAAAATACAGAAAGCCCAGTAAATCTGAATTACAGATAAACAACAAATATATATTTTAGTATGTATATGCCATGCAATATTTGGGACATACTTACCATATAATTATTTTTGTTATCTGAAATTCACATTTAATGGAACATTTTATATTTGCTAAATCTGACCACGTCACACTGGTTCCTTTTTGAGGTCTCATTTATTTTGGGGGGAAACAACTTAAGGAATGTGTTGGAAAGCTCATGTTGTCAGGCTGTAGCTTGTTCCTTGTATATTAACCACTTGGTGTTGAGAAGTGATAAAGCAGATATATTCTGGAGTTGTCATCTGGAAAAAGAAGACTATTGGTTATATTTAAGTATTTCCTCTCTTCTATATTTGGTGTAATGTGCTTTAATATGATTATTGTGTTTATTTTTACTATAACTACCAAAGATCTTGTGTGGTCATTGCTATTGATACAGCAATTTCAGTTTACTTAATTAATTATAGGCGATGTGGCTTGTGGGATCTTAATTTCCCTTACTAAGGATTGAACCCACACCCTTGGCAGTGAAAATGGGGAGTCTTAGCCACTGGACCAGCAGGGAATTCCTTGATTCAGCCATTTTAAAGAGGAGGAAACTGAGGTTCAGAGAGGTTAAATGATGCTCCCAGTGAGAAGAATTAGTAAGTAGGGGAACTTACACTTGAATCCCAGTAGACTAGCTTGTCATCTCACACTCACATGCACTGTGCTAGGCTGCAATTGGATACTAAATATGAAATGAAGTCTAAAACTATGGCAGATCATCCTGGAGGAAATACTGTGGAGAGTGTCGGATTCCCTTAGATACCAGGCTGAGAAGGCCAGCTATCCTGCCTGTCTGGGAGTCAAAGCCTGGCTCAAGTTCTTTGACACAGGGAACTGCCTGTCAGCTCACCCTTCTTCTTACAGTGGAGGCTGGACTCCTGCACCTGTGACGAGAATGTTTAATTCCATTCATGAAATTCAAATCTCTGAAGCAGGCACTGTAACCTTTTGTTACCTCTCACCTGTTAGTCTCACAGGAAACAGAGACAGCAACATAAAATATTCCAGCATGTGCTTGGGTTCCATTGATTATTGGAAATGTAAACCATATTTTTTTCTGGATAGTCTGGTTTTTTTTTATTCTTTAGAGCCAGAATAGAAACCTCTCAGCATAGCCATCCCTGTCAGAGGTCTGACTAGTCTCAGTGAGACCCCAAAGGAGGCATTTTAAACAGGTTTCATGACCAAGGCCCCATTCAATTGTTCTTCAGAACTACACAAGAGTGGGTTAACCCTGCCCTTGCTGCTATGCATATTTTTTCTTCTTTTGGCTTTCTTTCATTTTTTTCTTACAGCATTCTATCCTTGCTAAGAGGTGTTATATCAGCTAGCAATGAAGCAGGAGATACAGCCTTTGACAGCCCATTATTAGAACCAAGGCCACTCAACCAAAGTCCTGTGTTATATGCCAACTTCTGAAATTATAAGTGAAGAAAAACACAAGACCAACATTGAACCAAAGTACCTTGTGTTGTACACGTGACATCCTATTCTTCCTCCCCATTTTCCCCCTCCCTGGCCTGTACCTCAATGATCTATCCCTGTTCCCCTTTTATCATTCAAATTTCAGGGCCCACAAAACCTTGCCTGGATGACTGATTCCATCTTCTCCCCACTCCCTGTGATGAGCACGTATCTTGCATTTGTTTTAAGAGCATGCTTTGTTCTCAGATTATTGGTGTGAGCAGAGAGAACATGATTAGCTTGGATTCCACCCCATACAATCTGAGGACAGTTCCTCATCATGACTTTCAATAAGGGTTTCCTGGCTTAGCTTCAGAATCCAAAGTGTCCTCAGTTGCATACTGCCAGCCGCTTCCCTTGTCTTGAAATATAATGGAATGAAGCTCTGGGAGGGACAGGGGCCAGATGCAGCTCGAGTGTAGGGACACTAGGACCCAGGCTGAGAGGGATGCTCTTGAGTCCTGACAGAGACCCAGTCACACTGTGCTGGGAACAGCACCAGCTGGGGGCCTGGGAAAGTTTCATAGAGATATTCTGTGACTCTCCCTAAAATGTTCCCTATCAGCCACGTAGCTTTGCAGTTTGGGAATTTGTTGTTGTTGTTGACTCAGCAATAGGAAGACTCCAAATTGAGGGTTTTATTTCCCGGGACAAAATAGATCTTTGGAATTTAAATTCTCCCCAGTATACCCATAAGTAACAATTTAAATGTAAGAATTCAGGACTGGGAGTGGATATAGATACTGTTATGGGCCATAAATTGTATATACTTTCAGAATATTTGTCGGTTTTTTTCTTTCCAATGATGCACTTACATTCTTTAATATTTACCCTTCAGGAAAATGTTAGTCCAAGACTGTGAACTGTTTGTGATGCCCTCTTTAACATTACCTGGGTAAACCCTCAACTGGCCTACAAAATACAATGGGTATTTCAGTCTCTTTTTTCCCTTCCCAAAGGGCCATGGATTACTAAATAGCTCTATACATTCAAGGATTTAGAGTTTCCTGTGAGTCCTTTGTGCTCACAAAAAGACATTGAGTACAAGTATCCCTCTGAATTGGTAATTCATCTCTGTTTTCTTTGGGCTGTTTTTGATGATATTCATCAATTTCAATGATACCCCTGCACAGGTCATGTTATTTTTTTTCACATACTATAGCTTTCTAATTTATGAAAAAGCAATATGAATTAGCTGTTTCTTGTTGATAACACTGGGCAATAACACATCTTAATAAGAAAAAACATCTCTCCTAGAGCTTCATTACACATAGGAAATTACCAAAGGTTGCTTTAAACTCCTAATATAGCTCTGTGTGAACTTTCCAAGAACAACTCAGACACCTCTTCCTGCTACTTTATGCATAAATTATCCTATCAAAGAGCTGGTATTTATTCTGGGCTCTTTGAAATTCTAATCACTTGTATACACCTCCCCAGGCTAGTTGTCTTTTTGAAATTTGGATTACTTACAATTGGCTATTCATAAGTGTATAAGAATAAACAATGTGGAGTGCCGCCCATTTAGGAGTCTTTAAAGATTCATTGTTCGATTTTCTTTAATGGAAATTTAAATGTTTGATAATGATTTTAAAATGACTCTGCAGTTTTCTTTATTTTAATATTAACAGCCTTTTTAATATCTTGCATGCATGTTGAATAGTTTTTAATTAAACAAATACGGTACCCAGGAATCACAGGCTGGAAAACACCTAGAGATGTCATCAAGTTCATTTCTCTTAATTTGCCCCACTTGGAAGAAGAATGTGCTGGGGCGTGGGTTTGTGTACAGACACAAAACAAAATCTGTTTTCCTAAAAATATCTAAAAAAGAAGGATTCATGATCTTAATATCAACTTTTGGTTCCATTCAGCAATATTTCAGTACATGCTTTCTGATACCTGCTTTGATCAACTCTTCCTGTGATTTTTAATTCTTGCCCTGTATCTGAGATGAAATATGCTGAAACTCATCCTTATTTTGTCACTTACTGGAGGATCATACTTGCAATCACTTTGATTCTTCCTGCATGCTCTCAGGAAACATCAGAGGAACTTATAGCAGGGCCCATGTCACTTCTGATTTACACAAGTGCTTCAGTTCAGTTCAGTTCAGTTCAGTCGCTCAGTCGTGTCCAACTCTTTGCGACCCCATGAATCACAGCACGCCAGGCCTCCTTGTCTATCACTAACTGCCGGATTTCATTCAGACTCAACGTCCATTGAGTCAGTGATGCCATCCAACCATCTCATCCTCTGTCGTCCCCTTCTCCTCCTGCCCCAAATCCGCCCCAGCATCAGAGTCTTTTCCAATGAGTCAACTCTTCGCATGAGGTGGCCAAAGTACTGGAGTTTCAGCTTTAGCATCATGCCCCCCAAAGAAATCCCAGGGCTGATCTCCTTCAGAATGGACTAGTTGGATCTTCTTGCAGTCCAAGGGACTCTCAAGAGTCTTCTCCAACACCACAGTTCAAAAGCATCAATTCTTTGGCACTCAGCCTTCTTCGCAGTCCAACTCTCACATCCATACATGACCACAGGAAAAAACATAGCCTTGACTGGACGGACCTTTGTTGACAAAGTAATGTCTCTGCTTTTGAATATGCTATCTAGGTTGGTCATAACTTCCCTTCCAAGGAGTAAGCATCTTTTAATTTCATGGCCACAGTCACCATCTGTCGTGATTTTGGAGCCCCCCAAAATAAAGTCTGACACTGTTTCCACTGTTTCCCCATCTATTTCCCATGAAGTGATGGGACTGGATGCCATGATCTTCGTTTTCTGAATGTTGAGCTTTAAGCCAACTTTTTCACTCTCCACTTTCACTTTCATCAAGAGGCTTTTTAGTTCCTCTTCACTTTCTGCCATAAGGGTTGTGTCATCTGCTTATCTGAGGTTATTGATATTTCTCCCAGCAATCTTGATTCCAGCTTCTGTTTCTTCCAGTCCAGCGTTTCTCATGATGTACTCTGCATAGAAGTTAAATAAGCAGGGTGATAATATACAGCCTTGACGTTCTCCTTTTCCTATTTGGACCCAGTCTTTTGTTCCATGTTCCGTTCTAACAGTTGCTTCCCGACCTGCATACAGATTTCTCAAGAGGCAGGTCAAGTGGTCTGGTATTCCCATCTGTTTCAGAATTTTCCACAGTTTATTATGATCCACACAGTCAAAGGCTTTGGCATAGTCAATAAAGCAGAAATAAATGTTTTTTTCTGGAATTCTCTTGCTTTTTCCATGATCCAGAGGATGTTGGCAATTTGATCTCTGGTTCCTCTGCCTTTTCTAAAACCAGCTTGAACATCAGGAAGTTCACGGTTCACGTATTGCTGAAGCCTGGCTTTGAGAATTTTGAGCATTACTTTACTAGCATGTGAGATGAGTGCAATTGTGCGTTAGTTTGAGCATTCTTTGGCATTGCCTTTCTTTGGGATTGGAATGAAAACTGACCTTTTCCAGTCCTGTGGCCACTGCTGAGTTTTCCAAATTTGCTGGCATATTAAGTGCAGCACTTTCACAGCATCCTCTTTCAGGATTTGAAGTAGCTCAACTGGAATTCCATCACCTCCACTAGCTTTGTTCATAGTGATGCTTTCTAAGGCCCACTTTACTTCACATTCTAGGATGTCTAGGTCAGTCATCACACCATCGTGATTATCTGGGTCGTGAAGATCTTTTTTGTACAGTTCTTCTGTGTATTCTTGCCACTTCTTAATATCTTCTGCTTCTGTTAGGCCCATACCATTTGTGTCCTTTATCGAGCCCATCTTTGCATGAAATGTCCCCTTGGTATCTCTAATATTCTTGAAGAGATCTCTAGTCTTTCCCATTCTGTTGTTTTCCTCTATTTCTTTGCATTGACTGCTGAGGAAGGCTTTCTTATCTCTTCTTGCTGTTCTTTGGAACCCTGCATTCAGATGCTTGTATCCTTCCTTTTCTGCTTTGCTTTTTGCTTCTCTTCTTTTCACAGCTATTTGTAAGGCCTCCCCAGACACCCATTTTGCTTTTTTGCTTTTCTTTTCCATGGGGATGGTCTTGATCTCTGTCTCCTGTACAATGTCATTCCACCTCATTTCATAGTTCACCAGGCACTCTATCTATCAGATCCAGTCCCTTAAATCTATTTCTCACTTATTTATGATATATTAGTTCCCAAGTATTACCATCCACATGTTGATTGGTTCTCATCATTCAATGCATGCATTATCATAGCGATTTACTAATGTAAATTACTACATTAGTAAATTTGGTTTTAGACCTACTGCCCACACCATCCCAACTTCCATCCTCCCAACTTGCATTGCTATGTAACCATGCTCTTAATGACTTTGACTGGATTGTTCTTCTTTTCAAGATACTTCAATGACTCTCCATTGGTTATAGTGGGAGCAAGCCCCTGCTTCTTGCCTTCAGAATTATTTATAGTCTGGCCCCAGTGGGTCTTCCCAATCTTCTCTTCCTCTATTCACTACCTAAATTCCTACTACAGGGTCCTTAAACACATGCTATTTATTGTTGTTGTTGTTCAGTTGCCAAGTCATGTCCAGTTCTTTGAAACACCATGGACTATATCATACCAGGTTCCTCTGTCTTCCACTATCCCTCAGAGTTTGCTCAAACTCATGTCCACTGAGTCAGTGATCCTATCTAACCATCTCATCCTCTGCTGCCCCCTTCTTTTGCCTTCAATATTTGTCAGCATCAAAATATTTTCCAATGAGTCAGCTCTTTGCATCAGGTGACCAAAGTATTGGAGCTTCACTTTCAGTATCAGTCCTTCCAATGATATTTGTATCTTCCTATTTACATTTCTCTATGCTATTCATCTGACCACAAATACTTATCTCCCTCTATAATTATCTCAGTACTACCAATTCAAAGGGTCAGCTCCACTTCCATTCCCTACATCAAACCTCCTGCATTTTCACCAGACCATCATAAGCTCCCTTTCTTCTTGCTCTCTCTTTCTTCTGAAGTAAGCATTGCCATTCTGCTCTTGAGGAAAAATTTTGAAGTTGATGTTTATTGTTACTTACAACTGCAATGCATATGTCTCATTCCCAGTGTAGGAATAGTAGATCCTCAGAGCAGGAATCCTGCTTGATACTTCCTAATATTCCTGCGAGTACCCAACACATGGCTTTCACTGGGATAACTGTAACTTTATATTTATATACAAGTTAACATAAGCAGTTAAGACGATAGTAGGCCCTCAATGTGTCAGCCCTGGGATTTCTTTGGAAGGAATGATGCTTAAGCTGAAACTCCAGTACTTCAGCCACCTCATGCGAAGAGTTGACTCATTGGAAAAGACTCTGATGCTGGGAGGGATTGGGGGCAGGAGGAGAAGGGGACGACAGAGGATGAGATGGCTGGATGGCATCACTGACTCAATGGACGTGAGTCTCAGTGAACTCCGGGAGTTTGTGATGGACAGGGAGGCCTGGCGTGCTGCGATTCATGGGGGTCGCAAAGAGTCGGACACGACTGAGCGACTGATCTGATCTGAATGTGTTTGTATGTGAAAATGAAAAGAAAGTAATATTTTAAATGATTTCTATTGAAATAACTCCTGTTTCTGAGAAGTGGAATACTTTCATGATTTAAGTTTTCTCTGTTATGATTTCATCTATTGAAGCAGAAAAGATAGCCTACATTATTTTCCATTTTTTCTGGCCTTTATAAGTGGTCATTTGCTCTCTTCCTTGACTCATGTGTTATGATTTAGGTTCTGGTGGTTTCATTACTTGGTCAAACTTCTTACTATTGTCCTGGCATCCTCTTAGCTGCCCACTGTCATCACATGATAAAACAGAGGTAAGAGAAACATGGAGAACTTTCAGGAGCAGCTCCAGAAAAGCTACCCTATGTATTTTGAAAAGTGAAAGTGTTAGTTGCTCAGTCGTGTCCAACTCTTTGCTATCACATGGACTGTAACCCACCAGGCTCCTCTGACCATGGAATTCTCCAGACAATAATACTGGAGTGGGTAGCCATTCCCTTCTTCAAGGAATCTTCCCGACTCAGGGATGGAATCATCTCCTGCATTGCACACAGATTCTTTAGCATCTAAGCTACCT
This sequence comes from Bos grunniens, assembly GCF_055505025.1. Classification (NCBI taxonomy): domain Eukaryota; kingdom Metazoa; phylum Chordata; class Mammalia; order Artiodactyla; family Bovidae; genus Bos; species Bos grunniens. The sequence goes on along the minus strand of NC_141194.1, from coordinate 114,972,985 downwards.
GTTAGGCCTAGATAATATGGGAGATTGATCAGACAATAAATCCCATTACTTATGCTTCTGTTCGCTTCACTCAGTACTAAAACAGAGTACTTACACTGACATCACTGTACATAGCCAGAGTTAGCACAGCTTAGATCTACTATTTTATGCCTACATACTGTTTATACTTGTCCAAGGGCAAAGGAGAAGCTGCAACAAGATGGTAAGAGGTGCAAAATTACATTTAGAATCAAACCCCATGCCCACCAGAGATGCTCGGAGGGCTCAAACAAAACCATGTGTGCACCAGGAACCTGAGGCTCCACAGAGACTGACCCAGACCTGCCTTAGAGTGTTTGAGTGTCTCTTGTGGAGGCACGGGTCAGCAGTGGCCTGCTGTGGGGACAGGGGCTCTCACTGCAGCAAACCTGGGACACGTGTCATGTTGTATAAGCCCTCTTGGAGGAGGTTGCCATTAGCCCCACAATAGAGCTGCCAAGCCAATGACCCACAAACTCTAGAACAATTTCAGTTCAGTTCAGTCACTCAGTCATGTCCGACTCTTTGAGACCCTATGGACTACAGCATGCCAGGCTTCCCTGTCCATCACCAACTCCCAGAGCTTGCTCAAACTCATGTCCATTGAGTCAGTGATGCCATACAACTGTCTCATCCTCAGTCATTCCCTTCTCCTTTTGCCTTCAATCTTTCCCGGCATCAAGATCTTTTCCAGTGAGTCAGTTCTTCACATCAGGTGGCCAAAGTATTGGAATTTCAGCTTCACCATCAGTCCTTCCAATGAATATTCAGGACTAATTTCCTTTAGGATTGACTGGTTTGATCTCCTTGCAGTCCAAGGAACTCTCAAGAGTTTTCTCCAACACCACAGTTAAAAAGCATCAATTCTCTGGTGATCTGCTTTCTTTATAGTCCAATGCTCATATCCATACATTAGCAATTGCACCAAAGAAATTCTCTGACTGATAGAAAGTTCTAGGATCCACAACAGATTTCCCAACCTGGGGATATGGCAAAAGGGCTGAGAACCCCCAGGGAATTTCACTTTGGAGGCTAGTGGAATTTGATTACAGAACTTCCACAGGATGGGGGAAACAGACTCTTGGAGGGCACAACAAAACCTTGTGTGCACCAGGACCCAGGAGAAAGAAGGAGTGTACCCACAAGCGACTGTATGACACTGAAAGATGAACTCCCCAGGTTTGTAGGCGCCAATATGCTACTGGTGATGAGTGGAGAAATAACTGCAGAAAGAATGAAGAGATGGAGCCACAAGTCACAAGCAACTGTGAGTGTCCAGGAGTCTCCTGTGGTGAACAGTTTGGCCTCAAGCCAAACAGCAGGGAGGGAACACCACCCCACCCATCAACAGAAAATTTGATTAAAGATTTATTAAGCATGGCCCTGCCCATCAGAACAAGACCAGTTTCCCCCACAGTCCATCTCTCCCATTAGGAAGCTTCCATAAGCCTCTTATCCTTATTCATCAGAGGGCAGACAGAATGAAAACCACAGTCACAGAAAACTAATCAAACTGATCACAAAGACCACAGCCTTGTCTAACTGAATGAAACCATGAGTCATGCCATGTAGGGCCACCCAAGATGGATAGGTCATGGTGGAGAGTTTTGATCAAACGTGGTCCACTGGAGAAGGGAATGGCAAACCACTTCAGTATTCTTACCTTGAGAACCCCATGAACAGTATGTAAAGGCAAAAAGGTACAACACTGAAAAATGAACTCCCTAGGTTTGTAGGGGATAATATGCTACTGGTGAACAGTGGAGAAATAACTGCAGAAAGAATGAAGAGATGGAGCCACAGCAAAAACAATGCCAAGTTGTAGATGTGACTGGTGATGTAAGTAAAGTCTGATGCTATGAACAACAATATTCCTTTGGGAACCTGGAATGTTAGGTCGATGAATCAAAGTAAATTAGAAGTGGTCAAACAGGAGATGGCAAGAGTGAACATCGACATTTTAGGAATAAGTGAATGAAAATGGACCAGAATGGGCAGATTTAATTCAGATGACCATTATATCTACTACCATGGGCAAGAATGCCTTAGAAGAAAATGAGTAGCCCTCATAGTCAACAACAGAGTCTGAAACGCAGTACTTGGGTACTATCTCAAAAATGACAGATGATCTCTGTTCATTTCCAAGGCAAGCCATTCAGTATCACAGTAATCTAAGTCTATGCCCCAATCACTAATGGTGGAGAATCTGAGGTTGAAAGGTTCTATGAAGAACTACAAAACCTTCTAGAACTAACGACAACAAAAAAAGATGTCCTTTTCATCAAAGGGGACTAGAATGAAAAAGTAGGAAGTCAAAAGATACCTGGAGTAACAGGCAAATTTGGCCTTGGAGTACAAAATGAAGCATGGCAAATGCTAACAGAGTTTTGCCAAGAGAACACAGTGGTCATAGCCAACACCCTCTTCCAACATCAGAAGAGAAGATTCTACAGTTTCAAAAACATAAGAGAAGACTCTACACATGGACATCACCAGATGGTTAACCCAGAAATTAGATTGATTATATTATTTGCAGCCAAAGATGAAGAGGCTCTATACAGTTAGCAAAAACAAGACCGGGAGCTGACTGTAGCTCAGATCATGAACTCCTTATTGCCAAATTCAGACTTAAATTGAAGAAAGTAGGGAAACCACTAGACCATTCAGGTATGACCTAAATCAAATCCTTTACTACTATACAGTGGAAGTGACAAATAGATTCAAGGGATTAGATCAGAGAGTGCCTGGAGAACCGTAGAGAGGGGTTTGTGATATTGTACAGGAGGCAATGATCAAGACCATCCCCAAGAAAAAAAAACCTAAATGGCAAAATGGTTGTCTAAGGAGGTCCTTCAAACATTTGAGAAAAGAAGGGAAGTGAAAGACAAGGGAGAAGAGGAAAGATATACCCATCTGAATGCAGAGTTCCAAAGAATAGCATTGAGAGATTTTTAAAAAGCCTTCCTCAGTGATCAATGCAATGAAATAGAGGAAAATAGAATGGGAAAGACTAGAAATCACTTCAAGAAACTTAGAGATACCATGGGAACATTTCATGCAAAGATGGGCACAATAAAGAACAGAAATGGTATACACCTAACAGAAGCAAAAGATATTAAGAAAAGGTGGCAGGAATACTTAGCAGAATTACACAAAAAAGATCTTAATGACCCAGACAACCATGATGGTGTTGTCACTCACCTAGAGCCAGACATCCTGGAATGAGAACTCAAGTGGGCCTTAGGAAGCATCACTACACACAAAGCTAGAAGAGGTGATAGAATTCAAGCTGAGCTATTTAAAATTCTAAAAGATGATGCTGTGAAAGTGTTGCACTCAATATGCCAGCAAATTTGGAAAGCTAGCAGTGTCCACAGGACTGGACAAAGTGAGTTTTCATTCCAATCCCAAAGAAAGGCAATGCCAAGGAATGTTCAAGCTACCACACAATTGCACTGATCTCACATGCTAGAAAAGTAATGTTCAAAATTCTCCAAATGAGGCTTAAACAGTACGTGAACTGAACTTCAAGGTGTTCAAGCTGCATTTAGAAAAGCCAGAGGAACCAGAGATCAGATTGCCAACATGCGATGGATCATCAAAAAAGCAAGAGAGTTTCAGAAATACATTTGTTATAATGCCTATGTTAAAGCTTTTGACACTGTGGATCACAACAAACTTTGAAAAATTCTGAAAGAGATGGGAATACCAGACCACCTGACCTGCCTCCTGAGAATTCAGTATGCAGCTCAAGATGCAACAGTTAGAACCATACATGGAATGACAGACTGGTTCCAAATTGGGAAAGGAATATGTCAAGGCTGTATATTGTCATCGGCCTTATTTAACTTACATTCAAAGTTCATTTCAGTTCAGATGCTCAGTCGTGTCCAACTCTTTGTGACCCTATGGACTGTAGCATGCCAGGCCTGCTGTCCATGACCAATTTCCAGACTTTACTCAGACACATGTCCATTGAATCAGTGATGCCATCCAACCATCTCATCCTCTGTTGTCCCCTTCTCCTCTCGCCTTCAATCTTTCCCAGCATCAGGGTCTTTTCAAATGAGTCAGCTCTTCGCAGCAGGTGGCCAAAGTATTGGAGTTTCAGCTTCAATATCAAGCCTTCCAATGAATATTCAGGACTGATGTCCTTTAGGATAGACAGTTTGGATCTCCTTGCCGCCCACAGGACTCTCAAGAGTCTTCACAATACCACAGTTCAAAAGCATTGATTCTTTGGCGCTCAGCTTTCTTCACAGTGCAACTCTCACATCCATACATGACTACTGGAAAAACCACAGCCTTGACTAGATATATCTTTGTTGGCAAAGTAATGTCTCTGCTTTTTAATATGCTGTCTAGGATGGTCATAACTTTTCTCCAAGAAGTAAGTGTCTTTTTATTTCATGGCGGCAGTCACCATCTGGAGTGATTTTGGAGCCCCCCAAAATAAAGACTGCCACTGTTTCCAATGTTTCTCCATCTATCTGCCATGAAGTGATGAGACTAGATGCCATGAACTTTGTTTTCTGAATGTTGAGCTTTAAGCCAATTTTTTCACTCTCCTCTTTCAATTTCATCAAGAAGCCCTTTAGTTCTTCTTCAGTTTCTGCCATAAGGGTGGTGGCATCTGCATATCTGAAGTTATTGATATTTCTCCCAGCAATCTTGATTCCAGTTTGTGTTTCATACAGCCCAGCATTTTTCATTATGTACTCTGCATATAAGTTAAGTAAGCACGGTGACAGTATACAGCATTGATGTACTCCTTTTCCTATTTGGAACCAGCATGTTGTTCCATGTCCAGTTCTAACTGTTGCTTCCTGACCTGCATACAGATTTCTCAAGAGGCAGGTCTGGTGGTCTGGCATTCCCATCTCTTTCAGAATTTTCCACAGTTTGTTTTGATCAACACAGTGAAAGGCTTTGGCATAGTCAATAAAGTGGAAATAGATGTTTTTCTGGAACTCTCATGCATTTTTGATGATCCAGCAGATGTTGGCAATTTTATCTCTTGTTCCTCTGTCTTTTCTAAATCCAGCTTGAACATCTGGAAATTCATGGTTCACGTATTGCTGAAGCCTGGCTTGGAGAATTTTGAGCATTACTTTACTAGCATGTGAGATGAATGTGATTTTGTGGTAGTTTGAACAATCTTTGGCATTGCCTTTCTTTGGGATTGGGATGAAAACTGACCTTTTCCAGTCCTGTGGCCACTGCTGAGTTTTCCAAATTTGCTGGCATATTGACTGTAGCACTTTTACAGCATCATCTTTCAGGATTTGAAATAGCTCAACTGCAATTCCATCACCTCCATTTGCTTTGTTTGTAGTGATGCTTCCTAAGGCCCACTTGACTTCACATCCCAGGATGTCTGGCTCTAGGTGAGTGATCACACCATCGTGACTATCTGGGTCATTAAGATCTTTTTGTACAGTTCTTCTGTGTATTCTTGCCACCTCTTCTTAATATCTTCTGCTTCTGTTAGGTCCATACCATTTCTGTCCTTTAATGTGCCCATCTTTGCATGAAATATTCCCTTGGTATCTCTAATTTTCTTGAAGAGATCTCTAGTCTTCCCTATTCTATTGTTTTCCTCCATTTCTTTGCACTGATCACTGAGGAAGGCTTTCTTATCTCTCCTTGCTATTGTTTGGAACTCTGCAATCAAATGGGTATATCTTTCTTTTTCTCCTTTGTTTTTTGCTTCTCTTCTTTTCACAGCTATTTGTAAGGCCTCCTCAGACAGCCATTTGGCTTTTTTGCTTTCCTTTTTCTTGGGAATGGTCTTGCTCCCTGTCTCCTGTACAGTGTCATGAACCTCTGTCCATTGTTCATCAGGCACTCTGTCTATCAGATATAGTCTCTTAAATCTATTTCACACTTCTACTGTGTAATCACTAGGGATTTGATTTAGGTCATCCTTGAATGGTACAGTGGTTTTCCCTACTTTCCTCAATGAAAGTCTGAATTTGGAAATGAGTTCATGATCTGAGCCACAGTCAGCTCCTGGTCTTGTTTTTGCTGACTGTATAGAGCTTCTCCATCTTTGGCTGCAAAGAATATAATTAATCTGATTTCTGGGTTAACCGTCTGGTGATGTCCACGTGTAGAGTCTTTTGTTGTGTTGTTGGAAGAGGGTGTTTGCCATGACCATTGCATTCTCTTGGCAGAACTCTATTAGCCTTTGCCCTGCTTCATTCTGTACTCCAAGGCCAAATTTGCCGGTTACTCCAGGTGTTTCTTGACTTCCTACTTTCTTGACTTTCCTACTATATGCAGAGTACATCATGCTAGATTTTGGGCTGGATGAAGCACAAGCTGGAATCAAGATTGCCGGGAGATATATCAATAACCTCACATTATGGAGATGACACCACCCTTATGGGAGAAAGTGAGGAGGAACTGAAGAGCCTCTTGATGAAAGTGAAAGAGGAGAGTGAAAAAGTTGGCTAAAACTCAACATTCATAAAACTAAGATCATGGCATCTGGTCCCATCACTTCATGCAAATAGATGGGGAAACAGTGGAAACAGTGACAAGCTTTATTTTGGGGGGCTCCAAAATCACTGCAGATGGTTTCTGCAGCCATGAAATCAAAAGATGCTTGCTCTTTGGAAGAAAAGTTATGACCAACCTAGACAACATATTAAAAAACACAGACATTACTTTGCCAACAAAAGTCCATCTACTCAAATCTATGGTTTTTCTAGTAGTCATGTATGGATGTGAGAGTTGGACTAAAGAAAGCTGAGCACCTAAGAACTGATGTTTTTGAACTGTGGTGTTGGAGAAATCTCTTGAGAGTCCCTTGGACTGCAAGGAGATCCAACCAGTCCATCTTAAAGAAAATCAGTCCTGAATATTCATTGGAAGGACTGATGCTGAGGCTGAAACTCCAATTCTTTGGCCACCTGATGTGAAGAAATGACTCCCTGGAAAAGATCCTGATGCTGGGAAAGACTGAAGGTAGGAGGAGAAGGGGGTGACAGAGGGCTAGATCGTTGGATGGCATCACTGACTCAATGAACATGAGTTTGAGTAAACTACAGGAGTTGGCAATGGAGAGGGAGGCCTGGCGTGCTGCAGTCCATGGGGTTGCAAAGTTGGACACTACTGAGTGACTAAACTGAAATGAACACAGCTTAGAAGCTCCTTCTGCATTTCTTTTTTTTTTAATTTTTTAAAAATTTATTTATTTTTTTAAATTAATTTTTATTGTATTTTATTTTTTAACTTTACAATATTGTCTGCACTTCTTAAATGGATTTATTCCCTTGGGAAAGTCAAGACCTGCTTTGTTTTGCACTTGAAGCAAAGAAACAAAGTGTTTTATTTTATTTTACTTTAGTTAATGATTCTAAACTCAAAAGTTTATTGCATGTTAATGATTCTAGAGTGGGATATTTCAGGAGATCACAAATTATCTTGTCTCTGCATTTTAAAATTTAGGTCAGCCTTGTTTTGTTTAATTTTCTGTGTAAAACAGAGTTTTGAGCTAGATTATCAATGTAGCAAGGCATGAAAATCAGTCTAAGGTACTACAGTAAACCATCATATTCTGATTACTATATTCATATCTAATTTCATGTCATGAGTTCAGTATAATAAAAAAAAAAGCAACTAACATTTTAAAGACTTTACCTTGTATCCAAAACAATGATTGAAAGTTACCTTTTCTACAGTCAGTTAAAATTTAACTGCTTAGGTTTTTACTAGAGGAAATTCAATATCAAGGATGCTTACACAGCAAGTATCTAGATGTTTTTTGGGAGGCATTCTGTTGTTAGTCTTAAGAATGAACTTTAAGTATCCAGACTTTGTTAGTTTTAGTAGAACATTCACATGAAAATCCTAAACTTAGAATTGTCTGCAAGCTAAGTGCATCAAGGTGGTTTGGCTACAAGTAATAGAATATCCAAGTCAAAGAGACTTAAAGAATAAGGAGACTTATTGTCTCATTATAACATCTAGGGCCTACGTTCTTCTTTTTGGTTTATTGCAGTATAGTTGATTTATAATATGTGAATCTCTACTGTCCAGCCAAGTGATTTAGTTATACACACATATATTGTTTTTTCATATTCTTTTTCATTATGATTTATCTCAGGATACTGGATATATTTCCTTGTGCTATATGGTAGGTCCTTTTTGATTATGCATCCTACATAGAATAGTTTGCATCTGCTAATCCCAGACTCAATCCTTCACTTCCCCACCCCCCTTTCTCTCCCCTTTGGCAACCAGAAGTCTGTTCTCTATGTCTCCAAGTCTATTACTATTTCATAGATATGTTCATTGTTGTCACATTTATTTTAGATTCCACATATAAGTGATATCATATGCTTGTCTTGCTCTTTCTTACCTCACTTAGTATGATCATCTAGGTCCATTCATGTTGCTTCAAATGGCATTATTTCATTATTTCTATGGCTGAGTAATATTCCATTCTATATATGTATCACATCTTTATCCATTCATCTGTTGATGGATATTTAGGTAGCTTCTGGCTACTGTAAATAATGTTTCAATGAACACTGGGGTGCATGTATCTTTTTGAATTATAATTTTCTTTGGGTATATGCCCAGGAGTGTGATTGCATGATCATACAGCAACTGTATTTTTAGTTTTTTGAGGAATCTCCACACTGTTCGTCCTAGTGACTGTACCGATTTACATTCCCACAAATAGTGTAGTAGGGTTCCCTTTTCTTCACATTCTATCCAGCATTTGTTATTTGTCAACATTTTGATGATGGCCATTCTGGCTGATGTGATACCTCAATTTAGTTTTGATTTGCATTTCTCTAATGATGGTAATTATGTGAGGTGAGGATTGTTAACTAATGTTTTTGTGGTAAGCATTTCATAATATTTATGTGTTTTACATCATCACACTGTACACTTTATGAGATAAAGCATATGACTACCTCATAATGTACACTTTCAGTTCAGTTCAGTCGCTCAGTTGTGTCTAACTCTTTGCGATCCCATGAATCGCAGCACACCAGGCCTCCCTGTCCATCACCAACTCCCGGATTTCACTCAGACTCATGTCCATCGAGTCAGTGATGCCATCCAGCCATCTCATCCTCTGTCGTCCCCTTCTCCTCCTGCCCCAAATCCCCCCCAGCATCAGAGTCTTTTCCAATGAGTCAACTCTTCGCATGAGGTGGCCAAAGTACTGGAGTTTCAGCCTTAGCATCATTCCTTCCAAAGAAATCCCAGGGCTGATCTCCTTCAGAATGGACTGGTTAGATCTTGCAGTCCAAGGGATTCTCAAGAGTCTTCTCCGACACCACAGTTCAAAAGCATCAATTCTTTGATGCTCAGCCTTCTTCACAGTCCAACTCTCACATCCATACATGACAACAGGAAAAACCATAGCCTTGACTAGATGGACCTTTGTTGGCAAAGTAATGTCTCTGCTTTTGAATATGCAATCTAGGTTGGACCTAACTTTCCTTCCAAGGAGTAAGCGTCTTTTAATTTCATGGCTGCAGTCACCATCTGCAGTGATTTTGGAGCCCCCAAAAATAAAGTCTGACACTGTTTCCCCATCTATTTCCCATGAAGTGATGGGACTAGATGCCATGATGTTCATTTTCTGAATGTTGAGCTTTAAGCCAACTTTTTCACTCTCTACTTTCACTTTCATCAAGAGGCTTTTTAGTTCCTCTTCACTTTAAACATACACAATGTTCTGTGTCAGTTATATATCAATAAAGCTAGAAAAAAAGAAAGATAAACTCAGGACCTTTGTGGAAGGTGATAAATGTTGAATAAGTATATGAAGAGTTGTTCAGTATTGTTAATCATCATTGCAAAGTAAAGACACATGATAACAATAAATCCTCATCTGAATGGCTAAATGAAAAGGACTTCACAACATGAAGTGTGGCAAGGGTGCAGAGCAACTAAATACTCAGATACTGCTGGTGAGTGTATGAATTGGTTCAGTCTCACTGGAAATATGTTTGACAGTGTCTACTGAAGCTAAACATATGTATATGCTGTGACCTAGCAATTTTCTTCCTAGGTATATAATCAAACAAAATGACAGCTTATCTGCCAAAACACTTGTACACGAGTGTTCTCCAGATGTATACATAATAGCTTAAATCTGGAAACAACTATTAGTCCATCAACAGTGGAAAAGATAAATACATTTCCCTATATTTGTGTATTTTTATAATTGATGACAGACAACAATATTGGTTAATTTCCCAGACATGCTGAGTGACAGAGATGTGATGATAAGGACACATGTTGTTTACATGAAATTTAAGAAAATGTGGAATTAATTTATGGTCCTATATTAGAGGTCAGAGGATATAGTTTTAAACTTTGGGAGAGTATTGACTTGTTGAAACACTAGAAGAGCTTTACAGGATACTTGAAATGTTCTCGATTTTGATCTATATTATACCCCCCAACATACAGATATCGTGTATTCATTGAACACACAATTCAAATATTTCATCACACTGGTATATCAATTATTCTTACTGAAAAGGAAAAATATTAGTTCATAATTTTGGTTTTTAAACTGTCATATAACAGGTAAATTTTTGAGGAGAAGGGGATGACAGAGGATAAGAGGTTGGGTGGCATCACCAACATGATGGACATGAGTTTGAGTAAGCTCTGGGAGCTGGTGATGGACAGGGAAGCCTGGAGCACCGCAGTCCATGGGGTCACAAAGAGTTGGACATGACTGAGTGACTGAACTGAACTGAACTCAATACTAAGCACTAATGAGAAAAACAGCATTCTAATGGCAAAATCTTTGCCCTCGATGACTTGACTCTAGTCGATGGAAACAAATATGGATAGGTAAGTGCCTGGAAATACTGTAGGTTTTAAAGAACATATACAGGGTATAGTTCTCTAAAGGGGGAAGTTGGATTATGAAAGACTTCATTAAAGAGGAGACAATTCACTTGTGAAAAATGACTAGATAGATAGTGTGGGCACAGGAGTTGGATGATATTTCCCATAAAGGAAACAATGCAGGTAGAGGCCTAGAGTTCAGGGTTTCATAAATGAACATATGGAGCTAAGGAGCCCAGATTCTAGAGAGCCTGGAATATACTGTTAAGTACTTTGGACACAGTTCCAAAGTCAGGGGAATCATTATGAGATGAAAGCTCATCTCTCATGTGTTCATGGATTTCTTGATTACTAGTATAACCTAAAAGTGAAAAATAATTTTACCAGCAAAATTTTAAAAGTTTTTATTGTTCATTTGTTTCCTGCCACATGGTAGTCAAATTATACCCTCTGTTCAGAGAAAGGAGGTGTTCCCCAAAATGTCATAATTTCCAAATTACAGTAACTTCCCCTCAATTTCTCTCCTTGACTTTATCATTCTCATGATAAGATTTTAGTGATGTGCAGGGAAGGGGATGGGTTAACGTGTCTGACTGAAAAATGACAACACAGCCACTATGGAGAACAGTGTGGAGATTCCTTAAAAAACTGGAAATAGAACTGCCTTATGATCCAGCAACCCCACTGCTGGGCATACACACTGAGGAAACCAGAAGGGAAAGAGACACGTGTACCCCAATGTTCATCACAGCACTGTTTATAATAGCCAAGACATGGAAGCAACCTAGATGTCCATCAGCAGATGAATGGATAAGAAAGCTGTGGTACATATACACAATGGAGTATTACTCAGCCATTAAAAAGAATACATTTGAATCAGTTCTAATGAGGTGGATGAAACTGGAGCCTATTATACAGAGTGAAGTAAGCCAGAAGGAAAAACATAAATACAGTATACTAACGCATATGTATGGAATTTAGAAAGATGGTAACAATAACCCGGTGTACGAGACAGCAAAAGAGACACTGATGTATAGAACAGTCTTATGGACTCTGTGGGAGAGGGAGAGGGTGGGAAGATTTGGGAGAATGGCAATGAAACATGTAAAATATCATGTAGGAAACGAGTTGCCAGTCCAGGTTCGATGCACGATGCTGGATGCTTGGGGCTTATGCACTGGGACGGCCCAGAGGGATGGTATGGGGAGGGAGGAGGGAGGAGGGTTCGGGATGGGGAACACATGTATACCTGTGGCGGATTTATTTTGATATTTGGCAAAACTAATACAATTATGTAAAGTTTAAAAATAAAATAAAATTAGAAAAAAAATAAAATAAATAAAATTCTGGAATATCCTACTATGTCCATTGTTGATAATCCAAACCAGGACCCCAGGTTGTATGCTCTTTTCTTATGGTTAACAGACTCTAAGCAAGGCCACAGATGAAACCTAAATAGATATTCTAATTATGGCACAAAATGAACAAAGAAAAGCAATTATGCAGAAGCAATGACATTTAAGTCCTTAAGAACAGAGTCCGCTACTGGAAGGGAGAGGGCAAAGTGTGAATTTTTCTAACATCTTTTATTTCCTTGCTAATTATATTTTCATATTGATATTTAGTAACATTATAGCTCATTCTTTACCTCATGCAGAATGACATGGCTGAAGCTATGTCTCAGATAATTCTGGATTCTTTGCAAAGGATGGATGGCAGTAAGTTAATGTCAGAGGCAAGGTGACCAGTTAAAAGCGTCTTAGAAAATCTTCCTTTAAATTGGCTTAAAATCTGTCTGGCTGTGACTTCCAACAGTACGGTTCTTGATTTGGGGAAAATGGATGGCATCTACTTGTAGTGCATTTTGCTGCGACTGGCAATGCTCTCCCTTCAGTCTAACTCCCTCCTGACACAGTACCCAATCAATATTGCTCTTCTTTTCTCAAGAGTTTATGCTCTGATCTGTTTCATAATCTTATCACTTTGGTTCCTCTAATTTTCTCCCAAGGATTCCCTCTGAACCTGATATATTCTTTTTTGGACAGCAAGTTATCATACTTCCTTTTTTATTTAAATTAATTTATTTTAATTGGAGAATAACTTACAATGTTATGATGGTTTTTGCCATACCTTTTTGAACTACTTATTTTGAATAATGTAAATCCTTACATTGTCATTTTTAACTCATAAATTACATTTTAGGAATTAATTCATCCCTTCCTACCAAGTTTTGAGACCACTCAGAAGTGAGTTGAATAAATATAGTAAGCAATTTCAACTAAATTAAGTAAATTCAAGTAAATGGTCTTTGGAACAGTCTATATTTTTTGTTGACCTTTGTCTCCATTGTTCTTTGTTTTGTTTCCTTCGTAAACTCATTGGATTCCAATGTATAAAATAATTCCTAGGAAGACTCATTTTATATTTTGTAGAACTTTTGTTTTACATTATTGTGACTTTTGATCAAGATAAACAACTTGTTAGTGTACTCATCTTGGTTGAATGTCAATACCTATAATTTTCTGGGAAGCAAAAGATATTGCACAATAAGTTTAAGAAATAATATTACTTAGTGACTTCTGCTTTTTAAAACTTATTTCAAAAAAAAACTGTATTTGCACATATACTTCCACAGAAGCAGTGCATTTTCCCCAGGAATTATTATATTCATGTTGTCTAAGCTTATTTCGAGAGAAACTTAAGGGAGAACCCATTGTCAGTTTTTCATACTGGTAGTTTTGTTATATGTAGGAACGTGCAGTTAGTAACATAGAAAATAAATTTACAGTGTGAAATATCAGTAGTATATTTAATGGTTAATTATATTGTTTGGATGGTAATAAGAAACAGGTTTTGAATTCTCTTTTCTAGGTAATATAGTTGTTACTGTTATCTAAAATATATATATATATATATATTTATTTTTGCTTTTTAAGTCACTATCTGCATATTTGCATTGAAAATATTTTTATATTCCTTCCTTCCTTTCATGATTGTGTGTGTGTGTGTGTGTGTGTGTGTGTGTATGTGTGTTTCTGTGTAGGAACATTGAGTGAATGTTTATGATAGTAATATAGTATTCACTATTTTCCCTTCTAGTACTCCCACTACATATCACCCTCTGACAGGCAATTAGTTCCTGTTGTGTAATTAATTATTAAAATCATCTTATTGCATTTTTAAAAACCGGCACACAATATAGTATAAGTCACTGTAATTTCTATTCTACTAAAGTGTGTAATGCTATTCTGTCTGAATAAAAAAAAATTTGTCCTTAATGTAAAGGAGATAGATTGTTGTTCCCATGTGAATACTAGTGCAATTTTCTTTAATGCCATATCAGCAAATATTATAGCAATACTATGTCTATATTGGTGAAAAGGTTTGCCTGATTGAAGAAATGTGTATGAAAATTTGGCTCAATAAATATATAGATATTTCCTTAATTTTTCAAGTTTGAAAAATGATCAGCACAGTTACTAGAAGTCCTTATTTTCAGATATCAGGTACAACTTGATCAAAAGTGGAAGTCATCTGACTTAATACCAGAAGTCAGGCTAGTTACTATACAATTAGAAAGGTAAGTTGAGAGAGGTCCTAGGTAGATACACAATCAATAAGAACTTTTCTAGCTCCTGTATTAGGAAGTTTTCTAAGTAACAATACACCTTGATAGTACTGAAACTTACTTAGATACACTTTATAGTTTGGAGATTTTAACACACTCCTCAGCATTTAACCACTTCCCAGATGAGAAATCAGACAGATCAAATGAATGACTTACAATGGAATGTGAGTTTGGCAAGTGAAGAGATCAGACATTGTTTAAAGAGAGTCACATCTACTCATCTTTCTTCCCCGCCCTTGAGCAAAAATCCAGATCCAGTGCTGTGATAACTTCTAATTTTTCAAGTGAAAATGAAAGTGTTGATTTTTATGTAAACTCACCTATTTTTTTTTAAGACTGCTCTTTTCCCATGGCATGGTTTAGGAAATCTTGTCATAAATACATAAAAATGTAACAATATATTTCTGGACTCTCAAGTCAATGCCATGGATCTAAATGTTTACCCTTATGCCACTGCCAAACTCTCTTGCTTTAGTACTGTCATTTTGTAGTAAGTTTTGAATTAGGAGGTATGAACACTCTTTGTTCATCCTTTTAAAGTTTGTTTTAGCTGTTCTGGGTTCCTTGTAGAAGGGCTAGAATATGAATATTGTTGTTGTTCAGTCACTAAGTCACATTCGACTCTGCAACTCTATGGACTGCAGAACGCCAGGCTTCCTTGTCCTTCACTATCTCTTGGAGTTTGCTCAAATTCATATCCACTGAGTCAGTGATGCTGTCTAACCATCTCATTCTCTGTTGCCCCCTTCTCCTCTTGCCTTCAATCTTTCCCAGCATCAGGGTTTTTTCCAATGAGTCTGTTCTTTGCATCAAAGAACTTTGTGATCAAGGTATTGGAGCTTCAGCTTCAGCATGTCTTTCCAGTGAATATTCAGGGTTGATTTCCTTTAGGATTGACTGTTTTTGTCTCCTTGCTGTCCAAGGGACACTCAAGAGTCTTCTCCAGCACCACAATTTCAAAGCATCAATTCTTTCGGCTCTCAGCCTTCATTATGGTCCAACTCTTACATTCATACATGACTACTGGAAAAACCATAGCTTTGACTATACAGAACTTTGTTGGAAAAGTGATGTCTCTGATTTTTAATATGCTGTCTAGGTTATTCATAGCTTTTCTTTCAAGGATCAAGTGTCTTTTAAATTCATATGTTGAAATTCTAAACTTCAGTACCTCAGAATGTAACCATATTTGGAGACAGCCTTTTCACAGAGGTAATTAAATTAAAATGAAGTCATTAGGATGGACCCTAACCCAATATATCTTCCCTGGTGGCTCAGACGGTAAAGCGTCTGCCTACAATGCAGGAGATCCAGGTTCAGTCCCTGGGTCAGGAAGATCTCCTGGAGAAGGAAATGGCAATCCACTCCAGTATTCTTGCCTGGAAAATCCCATGGATGGAGGACCCTGGTAGGCTACAGTCCATGGGGTCTCAAAGAGTCAGACACAACTGAGCTGATGTTCCTACAAGAAGAGGGAAGTTGGACACAGAGGGAGGAATAGGTGAAGACACAGAGAAGATGGCCATCCACAAGCCAAGGAGAGAGGCCTGGAATAGATCTTTCCCCCATGGCCCTCAGAAAAACCAATGCAACTGTTTCCTTGATCTCAGACTTCTATTTTCCAGAACTGTGATTTCTCACAGTTTATGTTGTTTAAATTGTCCTGTCCATGATACTTTGTTGTGGGAGACCAAGCAAATGAATACAAGTGGCAAGATGTATTGCCTTTTCTTAGGCCTGATGTTATGGAAAATGTGTTCAATCTTTTACCAGTAAGTATATGGTGAAAGTGAAAGTGAAAGTGAAGTCGCTCAGTCCTGTCCGACTCTTTGCGACCCATGGACTGTAGCCTATCAGGCTCCTCCATCCATGGGATTTTCCAGGCAAAAGTGCTGGAGTGGATTGCCATTTCCTTCTCCAGAGGATCTTCCTGACCCAGGAATCGAACCCAGGTCTCCCCAATTGCAGGCAGACGCTTTACCATCTGAGCCGCCAGGGGAGCCCAAGCATATGGTGACTTATTTATTTGGGACTTATTTTGGGACTTAATCAAAGGAAAAAAAAAAAAAAACGTGACAATGAGGTGGCAGTATTGCTCAATAAGTTTTATTGGGCAAAGTTTAGACAGAATTGCATGAGAGGGGAAATTCCTTAGAGCAGGAGACTGTCCAGAGACAGGAGGGCTTGTTCACCACCCAGAAGAAGAGAGGGCAAAGGATTCTCTTGCAAGAGGGTACTTGGAGAGGGGGCTTATGTGTTTAGGTGATGTTACTCATTAGCATGGGATTCTGTGTCAGAGAGTTCCAAAGGCTAGTAGTGGTTGTGGTATATTAATAGACACAGGGTTTATTTTACTTATGACCAGCAGATATTGGGTGCAGTTTTGCAGAATATGAAAAGCAGAAAGGCTCTAAATAGCTAAAAATCTTCCTTTTAAAGTTATATTTAAAGCAATTGCATGTGTAAAAATTTGAGTTTGGTACCAGTGGGCTTCCTAACCTGCTATGAAAAACTAAAGAACAAAAGGCTATCCTTTACCCACGTATAAAACAAATATGCTAGCTGTGTGTTTTTATAACTAGTCTTAACAAGTTGAGGATGTTTCCTTGTATTTCTAGTATTTGATGGTACTTATGAAACAGACACATGCCAAAAGATTTTTTAAAAAAGCCGGTTTCATTTCTCTACACAAATAACTATCTGAAAGAGAAATAAGAAAAGTCATATTTATAAGAGCATCTAGCAATTAAATACTTAAAAATAAATGTAAACAATGAGCTAAAAAGTCTGTACACCTCAAGTTATAACACATTGATGAAAGAAATTGTTGAAGAGACAAGTCCATGGAAAAATGTTCTATGTACATACATCAGAATAATAATATTATTATTAAAATGTCCACACTATCCAAAGACATCTATAGATTCAATGCAATCCCTATCAAAATTCCAATGACATTTTCCACAGAAATAGATACATCAATCCTAAAAATTTTATGAATCACAAAAGTCCCCAAATATCCAGAAGTAATTGTAAGAAAAAATACAGCTGAAGGCATTACATTTTCTGTTTTCAAACTACATAACAAAGGTATAGTAATAAAAAGCCAGTATGGTACTGGCATAAAACAGACACCCAGACCAATGCAACAGAATTTAGAGTACAGAAGTAAATCCACACATATACCATCAACTAACATTTGACAAGAAAGCCAAGAATACTCAACAGGGAAATTATATGGAAAAGGATGAAATTGGACTGATATCTTACACAACATACAAAAATTAACCCTAAGTGGATTAAAGACATGTAAAATCTGAAACCATAAAACTCCTGGAAGGAAACAAGAAAAGGCTTCTTAGCATCAGCGTTGGCAATGATTTTTTGGATGTGACACCCAAACTACAAGCAATAAAAGCAGTAAACAAAAAGTGGGATTACATCAAACTATAAAAAGCTTCTGCACAGCAAAGGAAACAACCAAAAAAATTGAAAGGGAAACCTACCAAATGGGAGAAAATGTTTGCAAGCCACATATCTGAGAAGGGGTTAATATACAAATTATATGAGGAACCAATACAATCCAATAACAGTGAGACAAATAATCTGATTTTAAAATAGGCAAAGATTTGAACAGACATTTTCCCAAACAAGACATACTAATGGTTAGTAGGTGTATTAAAAAAGGTGCCTAACATCACTAATCTCAGGGAAATGTAAATCAAAACCACAATGAGATATCACCTCACATCTGTTAGATTGGCTATCATCAAAAAGTCAAGAAATAACAAGTGTAGTTGATGATGAGGAGAAAAGTGGGAATGTAAATTTGTACAGTTACTACAAATAAAGCAATATGGAGGAGCCTCAAAAATTAATGATAAAACTACTGTATGATCCAGAAATCCCACTTCTGGGTGTATACTGGAAGGAAAAGAAAATACTATCTTGAAGGGTTATCTTCAATTCTATGTTCATTGCAGTGATAATAACAATAGCCAAGAAATGGAAACTATGTAAGTATCTGTCAATGGATCAGATCAGATCAGATCAGTCACTCAGTCGTGCCCGACTCTTTGCGACCCCATGAATCGCAGCACGCCAGGCCTCCCTGTCCATCACCAACTCCCAGAGTTCACTGAGACTCACGTCCATTGAGTCAGTGATGCCATCCAGCCATCTCATCCTCTGTTGTCCCCTTCTCCTCTTGCCCTCAATCCCTCCCAGCATCAGAGTCTTTTCCAACGAGTCGACTCTTCGCATGAGGTGGCCAAAGTAGATGGATGCATAAAGAAAGTGTTGTGTGTGTATACACACACACACACAAACACACACATATAATGGAATATCTTTCAGCCATAAAAGAAGGAAATCCTGACATTTCCTATAACATGAATAAAACTTGAAAGTGTTATACTAAGTGACATAAGCCTAACAGAGAAAAATAAATACTGTATGATTTCACTTATGAGTGGAATCTAAAAATCTGAACTCATAGAAACAGTAGATTGGTGGTTGTCAGGATCTCTGGGATAGGGGAAATGAAGATATATTGCTCAAAGGATACAAACTTTCAGTTATGTTATGAATAACTTTGGGGATCTTATGTACAGTATGGTGATTACAGTTAACAATACTGTACTGTATACTCAAAAGCTGCTGAGTAAATCTTAAACTTTCTCACTAGATACATAAACAACAGTTACTTAGTAAGATAATGGATGTGTTAACTAACATTATTGTGGTAATCATTTTGCACTACACATGTAAACCAAATCATGAAGTTGTATACCTTAAACTTACCCAATGCTGTGTGTCAATTACATCTCAGTATAGCTGGAAAACATCATAAACTTGGCCTACCTTTTAGGGACAGCCAAATCATGATCGAAACACTTGGAGTTTCCAATCTTTGAGCCTTTCTGTGACTTCAGAAGGGCTCTTCTTGGTTTCTTTTTCTGTTGTTCTCCCTTAAAATTCTAGGTGGAATCTACTGTTTCATTTGTTGGTTACAACCTAGACTTCCATTGTTTTCCTTAATTCCCTTATCTATGAACTTTCCTATGTTGTATGCAAAATAAAGTCAGTTTGCTTAGGAAGAGCTATGGATATCTGTGCTCTTATGTCCTGCTTCTCCACCTGAGCAGAGCCTCGGTACCACTGCACCAGAGAGGGGGCGGCAAGGACAGTGACTTGCTTCTCCTGAAGTATCCTCTTGGTCTTTGAATGGGGGAACTGAGCTGTGATGGTTAGCCCCTGGTCATTTCACCTTGCTATTCTGGTTTGGAACCTTCACCCTATGAGCAAGACGTAGCTGGGGCTATTGGGTCCAAGTACACTTGGCCTGGGCTTCCCTGGTGGCTCAGTGGTAAAGAAAGCTGCCTGCCAGTGCAGGAGATGTGGGTTTGATCCCTGGGTCAGGAAGATCCTCTGGAGAAGGAAATGGCAACCCACTCCAGTGTTCTTGCCTGGAGAATTCCAAGGACAGAGGAGCCTGGTGGGCTAAAGTCCATGTGGTTGCAAAAGAGTTGGACATGACTTAGAGACTAAACAACAACAGTACTCGGCCCACCTCATCTTGGGTAAAGCTTCTATGTAAATAGAGGCTGATAAGGTGAAGGGAGACCCAGTCTTTTAAGTTACACCAGTAAGAAATAGAAATTCTGCAACACAGAGCCATTGGTGAATGAGAGATTCTTTGGTATCTCTCTTTCAAGGTGCCATCAATTGTAATATTTTAAAATTGTAAGATGACTTAATATTGGATACTTAGAAAAGAGAAACTGTCATATTAAATTTTAGGTTTCAGAAACCTTAAAATATATGGCCCCAAATCAAGTAAGTTAGAATCTGTGAATAATTGAACTCATATTGTGAATATAGAACTCCATATGGTGATTGATTGCATAACTTAGGCAGAATTTTTGTGTCTGGAAATAACTTTGAATTAGGTAAACTTCCTCTGTAATACCCGTATTTCATCTCACAAAGAAATGGTTGCATCTTTGTATTGTGGCTGTTAACAATTATTGCTCAGAATTGCTCACAGTTTTCATGTCTGGGCTTTCAGAGAATTGCAAAGAATGTAAAATACGTCAATCTCTTCCAAAATGCCCTGCAAAGTATCTTTCATCTACTATCTTGAAAAGGGTTTCACCCTGGTCCTTCCCCTCTCCCAATGCAGACAGCTCTTTCATGCTCTGTTTTTCAGAATTTCATGGCTTTGTCTCATGATGAGAGAATAGAAAGTTCTAGATGATGTCCTCTGGCAAATGTCCCCAGTATTATATAATTCAACAAATGATTCTGTAGCACTCACTACTTTATAGTCACTAACTGAATCCTCGTAACAACTCGGAGCAAAGAGTCAGATGTGACTGAAGCGACTTAGCAACAACTTGGGAGTTTAAATTGAGGCATGATTATTATATCATTTTAGAAAGGTGCTAACTATTAGCTGTAGGATGCACAGCTGACAAATGTCAAGGCTGGGCTCTGAACTGGTAAAATCTGGCTTTAGAATCTACCTTATTAACTATTGTAATCTATGAGGAAAAGTAAAGCAAAGGGAGGTGGAGTGAATTGGCCAAAGATCTCTAAGGGAAGCAGAATTTCCCTCTGTACTCTTGACTCCTTGTCTGGTGTTTCCACACTTCCCCCAGTCTCCCCCACCCCCACTATTAGTTTTTTTCTCTGCTGTAAGGGGCTGCATAAGAGGTTGGAATCCTTTCTGGATGGCCTCCAGTGGAAATCTACTTAACAGTAAAGAGCTAGAGGGAAGCTTGTGTGTATTGGTTCCCAGGGTCTTAAGCTTTATCTTTCCTGCCACTACTGCTCCTGCTTCCATTCCAGCTGGCTCCTCCACCCCTCTTAGATGGCTGCCTTCATTCACCTAGCCACTGAAGAATCACAGCTGTGCCCTCTTTTCATAATCCCCAAAGCTCCCAAACCAATATTCACTTGAACGAGCTTCTATCACTGTACACATACACACCAGAAGCTATTCCTGGGTGAGATGAATGAAATCGTTCTTTGTTGCTATGACAAGTTCACAGGCAGCCAAGATTTCCCTATCCCATTTAGAAATAGAGGCAGGAAGTTACTAACATCTATATAAGTACTGAAAATTAACTGATTTCGTGTGAGATGCCCTTGAGGTACCCAGGCCCCCAGCCAACTTAATTCCCATTGGCCCTCCTCAGTCTCAGTACCTTAGACTTTTTGCCAAAACGGCTTGCCCAGCTGTAAGACCTCATGCTGTGACTAAGATAACTGACTGTATAAATTAGAAGTGGGACCTCTAGCAAGCACAATGAGAGCTAAATAATCTCACAATCTAACAGAATGTTTCACACCTATCTTGCCAAAGTGAGTATTTATCTATGAATGAGGGTACTCTTTAACAGTAAAAACCTCTATTTCTCTATTACCATATTATACTTCTTTTTTTTTTTTTTTTTGCCTTTCCACTCATTTAATCATATGGACTCATTGAAAGCAAACGAGAATCAAATAATAAAACTTCATTCTTATTTTTACATCAGGTTGTGAATTTTTACTATATAAGTTTAAACAGGAGTTTAAATTTTTTATTAGAGTATAGTTGATTTACAATTTTGTGTTAGTTTCAGGTATACAGCGAAGTGAATCAATTACATATATATCCACTCTTTTTCAAATTTTTCCATATATACCATTACAGAGTATTTAGTAGAGTTCCCTGTGCTATACAGTAGATTCTTATTATATTATACTTATTTCTTGTTCTCAGAAGGGTTATTCTCTGCTCAAATATTTCCCAGAAGAAAATATGAAGCCAGTAAATATTGCAACCCTCCAAATTTCAACTCAGTGAATTTCATATTTCACCATTTTGTCCTCTAAACCTATCAAATCTTAGATTAGGTTCATCCTCAAAAATTGACAGCTCCCTTCCTTGGAAATCTGGCTAGAGAGTTCACTGTGACTTTGCTTTAACCTCCTGTACCCTGACTACACTGTTCTCATGACATTCTACACATGTGTATATGTAAACTGAATGCTAAAAATATTTTGGTTCATTTTTGGTCATGAAATGTGAAGAAAAGTAGTTTACTAAATTATAAAATACATAATAATTAAATTTAAATAATTAAATATATATTTGCTATTTTATTTTTGAAACTAATTTTCTTCACATTTCACAGCTAGAAATTGAACTCAATTATTAATTTTGAGTATTATTAATGGAGTTCTATTAGAATTAACTTTTTCAGAGCAAACAGTTGAGGAAAGAAAACATTCAGATTTTCAATTTGTCATTTCATCTAAATTAATCAGATTGTATAAACATTATAGTCTATATCCCCCAAAGTGTTTAAAAGTAAAATAGAAGTCTAAAATATGTACAGAATTGTTAATGCAGCAATGGTCAATCTGATGAAAACATTTTCACTGATGAGAGAAACTTTACCCATGTCAGATCAGATCAGATCAGTCGCTCAGTCGTGTCCGACTCTTTGCGACCCCATGAATCGCAGCACGCCAGGCCTCCCTGTCCATCAACAACTCCCAGAGTTCACCGAGACTTACGTCCATCCAGTCGGTGATGCCATCCAGCCATCTCATCCTCTGTCATCCCCTTCTCCTCTTGCCCCCAATCCCTCCCAGCATCATAGTCTTTTCCAATGAGTCAACTCTTCGCATGAGGTGGCCAAAGTCCTGGAGTTTCAGTTTCAACATCGTTCCTTCCAAAGAAATCCCAGGGCTGATCTCCTTCAGAATGGACTGGTTGGATCTCCTTGCAGTCCAAGGGACTCTCAAGAGTCTTCTCCAACACCACAGTTCAAAAGCATCAATTCTTCGGCGCTCAGCCTTCTTCACAGTCCAACTCTCACATCCATACATGACCACAGGAAAAACCATAACCTTGACTAGACGAACCTTTGTTGGCAAAGTAATGTCTCTGCTTTTGAATATGCTATCTAGGTTGGTCATAATTTTCCTTCCAAGTAGTAAGC
The DNA here is from genome assembly GCF_055505025.1 of Bos grunniens. Lineage (NCBI taxonomy): Eukaryota > Metazoa > Chordata > Mammalia > Artiodactyla > Bovidae > Bos > Bos grunniens. The sequence continues at coordinate 114,949,504 of NC_141194.1, read as the reverse complement.
GTCTTTTAATTTCATGGCTCTAAAATAGTTTGACCAGGACTTCCCTGGTGGTCGAGTGGTTGAGATTGTGCTTCCACTACAGGGGGCACAGGTTTGATCCCTGGTTGGGGAATTAAGAACCTACATGTTGTATGGCATAAAAATAAAACAAAAATTTAAATTAAAAAAGTTAATGTGTTTTTATGGTGTTTTTTAGCACCAAAACAGAATGACCAGTTTCTGTTAGTAGTCCTCCATGATCTCAAGGACTATTTTCTAATGGCTTTACTTCTCTCAGAACCATTTCTTCTACTTGTCCTTCAAGAAGACTTTTACAGTTAGAACTAGATGGAATTTATGATTCTGAAATTGTGGGTTTTATTTATCCACCTGTTTAAAAAAAAAAAAAGTTAAAAAGAATTGTTTGACCAGTTATGCTCCAGAGCTCTGGAGCATAGAGCTGGTGAAAGAAGCAGAAAGCCATCAAAAAATAGTTGTCATATAAATACTATTTATTCCTCAAATGTGTATAGAATTCTCTAGTTTCCAGATATTTTCATGTCTCATTTGATCTTCACAAAAACCAAACAGAAAATTACCTTTAGCAATATAATTTTGAGGAATTGTGAGAGCTAGCCACACCAACACATTAGGCTAGAACCAGTCTTGTTCTTCTGTCACTCAGTCGTGTCCAACTCTTTGAAACCCCATCGACTGTGGTCTTTTCCAATGAGAACCAGTCTGCCAACTGCTAATTCCGTTGGTCTGCTCGAGAGCAATGCTGTGTATCCCCAGTGCCTGGCACACTGTGCAGCAAATACTTGGTGTTTGGTAGGTGTTTTCTGAGTGTAGAATCAAAGGCCTTAGAGGATGTTCCATGATTTGTCAATCACCTCTGTGGGGGTTTGTGGGTGACTATAACTCATTGACAGAGACCATGGACTTAGACATGGTAAGGTTGCAAAAAAATGACCATTATGAAAAAAAAAAATTCAGTCATTGCTTTATGTCTGTATCCCTGAGCCCTTCACCCTAGCCAGTGATGGTCACCAAGTATCCTGCAAGTGTGCAGGCTGGGCTTTTTGGGGGGGTCAGTGTCTCATTACTCTGGAGGGAGTGCATGTGATCATTTTCAGAGCTTTATTGCTAAGAGGATAATCCTGACATGGTCTGTATCTTGTGTTTGGCTTTCTAAATTAGTCTTGCTCCTTGTGATGTGGGCTGATTTTCCCTGGGATGGCCATTACTTACTTCAGCCTTCTTAGCAATGACAACATTCCTGGCCTTAGCCCGGGACCTCAAGGATGACTCAGCAGTTTTCTGCTGCTGCTGCTGCTGCTGCTAAGTCGCTTCAGTCGTGTCTGACTCTGTGCAACCCCAGAGATGGCAGCCCAGCAGGCTCCCTCTTCCCTGGGATTCTCCAGGCAAGAACACTGGAGTGGGTTGCCATTTCCTTCTCCAATGCATGAAAGTGAAAAGTGAAAGTGAAGTCGCTCAATCGTGTTTGACTCTTAGAGACCCCATGGACTGCAACCTACCAGGCCCCTCCGTCCATGGGATTTTCCAGGCAAGAGTACTGAAGTGGGGTGCCATTGTCTTCTCCGAGTTTTCTGCTATTTCACCTGAATCCTGTGAGCTGCAGTTTATGTGGTAACCGATTTCTCTCTTCAAGAGTAACACTTTAAAGCCTCATTCTAAAGGAGGAGACTTTCCTGCTTGGAGAAGAAACTTAAAATAGATCCATTTGTGAGGCTGCAGGAACCTTCCTGGGAAATAGTACAGAGCATGTTCCAGGTGTGTCTGTCACATGGGTGTGTTGCTCAAATATCCCTTCAAGAGAGCATGCTGCAGGGCTCACAGTAGCCTGACAGCCTGTATCTGCTTTGTCTTTGGATTCACTATGGTACTTTGTTCCAGGCTATACTTCCCCCAGGGACTCCTCCAGTTAAGCTCTGATAGCAACAGGGGTCCCAGAGCCAGAGCATCTTTGTCTGATGTGGGCCTCCTCTAATGAAGAACCTTTGCCTGGAGCCCCTTCACTGATCAGGTTGAGAATATCTCACTACTGTGTTGTCGTCAGTCTAAACTCTTTTCCTGTTTATTCCACCCCTTCCCGCTTTAACAATATATCTCTTTCATGTTTTTAATCTTACCTCTACATCTACTTCTCAAAGGACCCAGATTGACATGGGTCAGGGGGCAGGAGTGGTCTGAGAAATAAAAAATGGTAAGATGGGTTTAGAGCCTGGATCACTCATTGCCTGGCTGGAAAGCTCAGTGCCTTCCTGAGTGAAACATGAGGTAAGGACAAGCCATGAGCACGACATGGACGGCCCAGTTACTGGAGATTTTATCAGTGATGATATCAGAGAATGTAATGGTGAGAGGAATGCACTAGCTAGAGCGAAGTTTCAGGCATTTGAAAGATTTGGTGGGGGTGTATGCGTGGTGGGGAAGGGTGCAATGTCTAGAAGAACAGTAGAATTGATTATGCATCATTGAATCATACTGGCACTGATGGGGGCTTCCTAGGTGATGTTCAGTTCAGTTCACTCAGTTGTGTCTGACTTTTTGCAACACCATGGACTGCAGCACACCAGGCCTCCCTGTCCATCACCAACTCCCAGAGTTTACTCAAACTCATGTCCATTGAGTCAATGATAACATCCAACCATCTCATCCTCAGTTGTCCCCTTCTCCTCCTGCCTTCAATCTTTCCCAGCATCAGGGTCTTTTCAAATGAGTCTGTCTTTGCATCAGGTGGTCAAAGTATTGGAACTTCAGCTTCAGCATCAGTCCTTCCAATGAATAATCAGGACTGATTTCCTTTAGGATGGACTGTTTGGATCTTCTTGCAGTCCAAGGGACTCTTAAGAGTCTTCTCCAACACCACAGTTCAGAAGCATCAATTCTTCAGCACTCAGCTTTCTTTATAGTCCAACTGTCACATTCATACACAACTACTGGAAAAACCATAGCTTTGACTAGATGGACCTTTGTTGGCAAAGTAATGTCTCTGTTTTTTAATAAGCTGTCTAGGTTGGTCATAAATTTTCTTCCAAGGAGTAAGCATCTTTTAATTTCATAGCCACAGGAGACACAGTTTCCATCCCTGGATCAGGAAGATCCCCTAGAGGAAAGCATGGCAACTCACTCTAGTATTCTTGCCTGGAGGATCCCATGGACAGAGGAGCCTGGCATTCTACAGTCCATAGGATCGCAAAGAGCCTGACATGACTAAAGTGACTTAGCATGGATGCATGCACACCACTGTTGACTGAAAAAAAAAAAAAAGCACAACCTAAAAGTTGACAATTATATTTTATTTGGTGGACAAAACTGATGACTTAAGCCGGGGACACAGCATCTCAGATAATGCTGATAAACTGTTCTGATTAGGCAAGGGGGAAGCCAGGATATGTAGGAGTTTCTACAATAAAAGACCAGGTAGTTAGAACATCAAATGATTATTGTTAATAATAAAAGAAAACCAGGCATCTCAAATTAAGGACTTTAGCTCTTTTCTATGTATGGGAAGATGCAAGAGTCTGGGCTCACTGAAATAACTCCTTGGATATGCACCTCAGCTATCTGGGGCCAAAGTCTTTTGCTTTCGCATCCTGAGTTTCTTCCAGGTGCACCTTGTGGGGTGGCTGCAGGAGCTCACTGCTAGGGGGCAGGTGTTCTTTTCCTCCTTGAATTCCTTCAGGGCTCATCGGCTCACTGATTGCGGGCTTGCAATTGCTGATGACTGTGACATCCTTTGTTTACTGATATGGCAGGCAATATTTTAGTTCTTTACCACCTTGAAGAAGGATTTACTGAGGGTAGTTAAGAAATAGTTATGATCTAAGAGTATGAGCCAGAGAATCTTGCTGATAGCTTACAAAGAGGTCTTTTCCTACAGTGGAAGAGCAAACATTTGAAGACAGACTCAAGACTTGATAGCTGAAGTTCCAGAGTTCCAGAGACATTTTTATGCTTATTCAGGGTTAGTTTGTTATGTTAAGTTCAGGACCTTGGCCTCTAAAATATGAAAGGAGGATGTTTGTCTAAGTGTATGCCCCTTAGAATTTTGTCTCTGAAGACACCCCAGAAACATCAGAGCTTGTAGAGGTCTCCAAGCACTCACTAATATGAAAAGGCAACCTCTTTCTCCCTTCTCTACAGAGGATTCTATAGAGACCTTGTTCATGCAGGCAAGAGGTGATCCCCTTAGGAACAGCCACCACCTACTTTCTTGGTTGCCAGACCAATAATTAGGACTAAGTCCCAGCAAGATATAGCTAGGAAAGTTTGGGGATTGATAATGGAGGAAAGAGTTTACCACTCAAAAGAGCTGCAAAATTAGCTAGTGTGTACTGGCAGGAGCTAAGGATTGGACTTCAGAGGTACTTGATCAACAGGTTCAGATCAGAATACCAGATAAGACTTCATTGATATGGAGCACGGGGACTTTTTTTTTTTTTCCCCAAAACAAGGAATTTAACACTTTTGTGAGGACTTCAATGGATGGACCAAAATTGCTGTTAGGATGGCTCTTTAGAGACCAGGAGAAAGCAATGGCACACATAGAGTGAAATAGAATTTCCAAGTTTCTCTGGGAGATGACAATGAAGGAATAAAAAAAATCTTAGGGACATGAGCATGCTTGAACAGCTATGATACATGATGCCAAAAGATTTTCTAGACGGTGGTTTTTCACAGAAGGGCCCAGATGACACATTTTTGTGTGTTCATAAAAGGACACCAGTGAGTGTTGACTCACTTCTGCAGACCAGGGCTTATATTATAGAAGTGATCACAGAAATGAGTTTTTTTAGTATTCAAGGGAATGATGAGGCTCCCAAATAATAGAGGCCAGGTGGCAGTGCTTAATTGCCAGAAGCCATGATGATAAAATTACTACAGTGACCACCAAGTTTGGAGAAGCAAACAAGGGGCTTGACCTAAAGAATCTGTAGAGATTAATAGAGCATATTAGAACTATTAATAAGAACAAAACAGAAGGTAGACAAAAGGGTGTTGCTTAATATCTACAACTAGAAAAAATGGCAAGAATGGAGGAACAGGAGGCTGGTGGTCATTGGTCCAATAAAAATTCATGATCCCTTGCTCAGTGCCTGAATCTGAGCCAATTTCAGATGTATAACCCATTAACTGAAGACTTTGAAGGATCTCTAGGAGTAATGACCATGCCACACAATGGCCGTGTATACTGTAATGATTTTTCCAGGCCTTTCCTAAGTGGACCTGTGGCTATTTTTACTTGGATGAATTTACACTGAGGAAAAGGGAATACTCAACATTTTGTGGAATATTGGGCACATATTCTGGTTTGGTTTTGGTTTGGTTTGGGTTTTATTTGGCCATGCTGCATGGCTTATGGGATTTTAGTTCCCTGATCAATGTTTGAACCCAGTCCCTTGGTATTGAAAGTATGGAGTCCTAACTACTGAACAATCAGGGAATTCCCATGGGCACACATTCTGAGTAGACATTAATATCTGGAAACCTGAGATATCATCATGGTCTCCTTGCTAGAGTAGGATTTTCTAAGCCAGGTAATATTGGGTTGGCCAAAGAGTTCATTTGGATTTTCCCGTAACCCAGTAAATGAAGTACTGGCTAATGTCTTGATTACAATGGATCTGCTGGTTCTCCAGAAACCACCCAGTGTTCATTACTCCAGTTCTCAAGTTTGATTGAAGTTGACATACTTGTTAATTGGAGTGACATCCAAATAGTATACTTGGCTTGTTAAGAGGTATCACAGACAGCAATACTAAGTAGATGCCTCCAAAACTGTCCCCCACATCCTGAAGTCAAAATATGGACATTAGTATTTAAATCATGTAATAGGCACAGTACCCAGAGTGATTCTTGGCATATAGAGGAATAATTCATTTCTTCTCATTCAGCAAATGGTTATTAATAATTTCTTGTGGACTAAATACTGTGCTAGATACAATGGTAAACAGGAAAAAAGTCTTTCCTACTTCCATAGACACCAGAGCTTGGTATGTTGTTATTGCTCGGTCATGTCCGACTCTGTGACCCCATGGAGTGCAGCATACCAGGCTTCCTGTAGTTCATCATCTCCTGGAGCTTGCTCAAACTCAGGCCCATTGAGTTGATGACACCATCCAACCATCTCATCCTCTGTCATCCCCTTCAACTCCTGCCTTCAATCTTTCCCAACATCTGGGACTTTTCAAATAAGTTGGCTCTTTACATATGGTGGTCAAAGTATTGGAGCTTCAGTTTTAGCATCAGTCCTTCCAATGAATATTCAGGACTGATTTCCTTTAGGACTGACTGGTTTGATCTCCTTGCAGTCCAAGAGACTCTTAAGTGTCTTCTCCAACACCACAGTTCAAAAGCATCAGTTTTTTAGCAATCAGCCTTCTTTATGGTCCAATTCTCACATCCATACATGACTACTTGAAAAACTATAGCTTTGAATATACAGACATTTATTGACAAACTAATATCTCTGCTTTTTAATATGCTCTCTAGGTTGCTCATAGCTTTTCTTCCAGAGAGCAAATGTCTTTCAATTTCATGGTGACAGTCACCATCTGCAGTGATTTTGGAGCCCAAGAAAAGAAAGTCTGTCATGGTTTCCATCATTTCCCCATCTATTTGCCATAAAGTGATGGGAACAGAGGCCATGATATTTTTTTTTTTTTTGGTTGTTGAGTTTTAAGCCAGCTTTTTCGTCTCTTATTTCACCTTCATCAAGAGGCTCTTTAGTTCCTCTTCACTTTCTGCCTTTAGGGTGATATCATGTGCATATCTGAGGTTATTGATATTTCTCCTGGCAATCATGATTCTGGCTTGTGCTTCATCTAGCCTGATATTTCGCATGATGTACTCTGCATACAAGTTACATAAGCAGGCTGACAGTATACAGCCTTGACATACTCTTTTCCCAGTTTGGAACCAGTCCATTGTTCTCTGTCCAGTTCTAATTGTTGCTTCTTGACCTGCATACAGAGTTCTCAGGAGGCAAGTAAAAGTGAAAGTGAAGTCCTCAGTCATGTCCTAGTCTTTTGCAACCCTATGGACTGTAACTTGCCAGGCTCCTCCTCCATCCATGGGATTTTCCAGGCAAGAATACTGTAATGGGTTGCCATTTTCTTCTCCAAGGGGTCTTCCCTACCCAGGGATTGAACTCAGGTCTCCCACATTGCAGGCAGACTCTTTACTCTCTGAGCCACCAGGGAATCCCAAGGTAAGGTGCTCTGGTATTCCCATTTCTTGAAGAATTTTCCACATTTTGTTGTGATCCACACAGGCAAAGGCTTTAGTGTAGCCAATATAGCAGAAGTAGATGGTTTTCTGGAACTCTCTTGCTTTTTCTATGATCCAACGGATGTTGGCAATTTGATCTCTGGTTCCTCTGCCTTTTCTAAATCCAACTGGAGAATCTGGAAGTTCTCATTTCACATACTAGTTGAAGCCTAGTATGTGAAGTTATCATTTCACAAGCTAGTTGAAGCCTAGCTTGGAGAATTTTGAACATTATTTTGCTAGTGTGTAAAATGAATGCAACTGTGTGATAGTTTGGTGACTCAGATGGTAAAGAATCTGCCTGCAATGCGGGAGACCCGGGTTTGATCCCTGGGTCAGGAAGATCCCCTGGAGAAGGAAATGGCAACCCACTTCAGTACTCTTACCTGGAAAATTCCATGAATGGAGGAGCCTGGTGGGCTACAATCCATGGAGTCGCAAAGAGTCGGAAACAACTGAGTGACTTCACTTTCACTTTGAACATTCTTTGATATTGTCTTTCTTTGGGATTGGAATGAAAACTGACCTTTTCCAGTCCTGTGGCCACTGCTGAGTTTCCCAAATTTGCTGGCATATTGAGCGCAGGAGTTTCACAGCATCATCTTTTAGGGTTTGAGATCGAATTGCTCATCTGAAATTCTATCACCTCCATTGCTGCTGCTGCTACTGCTAAGTCGCTTCAGTCGTGTCCGACTCTGTGTGACCCCATAGATGGCAGCCCAGTAGGCTTCCCCGTCCCTGGGATTCTCCATACAAGAACACTGGAGTGGGTTGCCATTTCCTTCTCCAAAGCATGAAAGTGAAAAGTGAAAGTGAAGTCACTCAGTTGTTTCCGACTCTTAGTGACCCCATGGTCTGCAGCCTACCAGGCTCCTCCATCCATGGGATTTTCCAGGCAAGAGTACTGGAGTGGGGTGCCATTGCCTTCTCCACCTCCACTAGCTTTGTTCATACTGATGCTTCCCAAGGCCCACTTGAGTTCATACTTTAGAATGTTTGACTCTAGGTAAATGATCACACAATTGTGGTTATCTGGGTCATTAAGATCCTTTTGCACACTTCTTTCTATTCTTGCCATCTGTTCTTAATATCTTCTGTTTCTGTTAGGTCCCTACCATTTCTGTCCTTTATTGAGCCCATCTTTTCATGAAATGTTCCCTTGGTATCTCTAATTTTCTTGAAGAGATCTCTAGTTTTTCCCATTTTATTGGTTTCCTCTTTTTCTTTGCATTGGTCTCTTGGGTAGACTTTCTTATCTCTCCTTGCTATTCACTGGAACTTTGCATTCAGATGGGTATATCGTTCCTTTTCTCCTTTGCCTTTCACATCTCTTCTTTGCTCAGCTATTAGTAAGCTTTCTCAGATAGCCATTTTGCATTTTTTGGGGGGGGATGGTCTTGATCACCACCTCCTATACAATGGCACAACTTCCGTCCATAGTTCTTCAGGCACTCTGTCTATCAGATCTAATCCCTTGAATCTGTTTGTCACGTCCACTGTATAATCATAAGGGATTTGACTTAGATCATACCTGAATGTCCTTGATGTACTCCTGTCCTGATTTGCAACCAGTCTGTTGTTCCATGTTCAGTTCTAACTGTTGCTTCTTGACCTGCGTATAGATTTCTCAGGAGGCAGGTAAGGTGGTCTGGTATTCCCATCTCTATAAGAATTTCTTACAGTTTGTTGTGATCCACAGAGTCAAAGGCATTGGCATAGTCAATAAAGTAGAAGTAGATGTTTTTCTGGAATTCTCTCACTTTTTTGATGATCCAATGTTTGTTGGCAATTTGATCTCTGGTTCCTCTGCCTTTTCTAAATCTGATTGAACATCTGGAAGTTCACAGTTCATGTAATTTTGAAGACTGGCTTGGAGAATTTTGAGCATTACTTTGCTCTTAAGAAATCTATATGCAGGTTAAGAAGCAATAGTTATAACTGGACATGGAACAACAGCCTGGTTCTAAATCAGCAAAGGAATGCCTCAAGGCTGTATATTGTCACCTTGCTTATTTAATTTGTATGTAGAGTACATCATGAGAAATGCTGGACTGGATGAAGCACAAGCTGGAATCAAGATTGCTGGGAGAAATATCAATAACCTCAGATATGCAGATGCCACCACCCTCATGGCAGAAAGCAAAGAATGAAAGAGCCTCTTGATGAAAGTCAAAGAGGAGAGTGAAAAAGTTGTCTTAAAACTCAACATTCAGATAACTAAGATCATGGCATTGGGTCCTATCACTTCATGGTAAATAGATGGAGAAACAATGGAAACAATGACGGACTTTATTTTCGGGGGGTCTCCAAAATCACTGCAGATGAGGACTCAGCCATGAAATTGAAAGATTCTTGCTCCTTTGAAGGAAATTTATGACCAAACTAGACAGCATATTAAAAAGCAGAGACATTACCTTGCCAACAAAGGTCCATCTAGTCAAAGCTATGGTTTTTCCAGTAGTTATGTATGGATGTGAGTGTTGGATTATAAAGAAAGCTGAGAACCAAAGAATTGATGCTTTTGAACTGTGGTGTTGGAGAAGACTCTTGAGAGACCCTTGGACAGCAAGGAGATCCAACCAGTCCATCCTAAAGAAAATCAGTTCTGAATATTCTTTGGAAGGATTGATGCTGAAGCTTAAACTCCAATACTTTGGCCACCTAATGCAAAGAGCTGACTCATTTGTAAAGACCCTGATGCTGGGAAAGATCGAAGGCAGAAGGAGAAGGGGATGACTGAGGATGAGTTGGCTGGATGGCATCACCAACTCAATGGACATGAGTTTGAGTAAACTCCCAGAGTTGGTGATGGACAGGTAAGCTTGGTGTGCTGCAGTCCATGGGGTTGCAGAGTCCAACATGACTGAGCAACTGAACTGAACTGAACTGAAGTGAATGACCTAGTGGTTTTCCCTACTTTCTTCAATTTAAGTCTAAACTTTGTAATAAGGAGTTCACAATCTGAGCCACAGTCAGCTCCTAGTCTGTTTTTTTTTTTTTTTTTTTTTTTTTTGCTGACTGTATAGAACTTCTCCATCTTCAGCTGCAAAGAATACAATCAATCTGATTTGGTATTGATCATCTGGTGATGTCCATGGGTAGTGTCATCTCTTGTGTTGTTGGAAGAGGGTGTTTGCTATGACCACTCTGTTCTCTTGGCAAAACTCTGTTAGCATTTGCCCTGCTTCATTTTGTGCATCAAAGCCAAACATGCCTGTTATTCCAGGTATCTCTTGACTTCCTACTTTTGCATTCCAGTCTCCTATGATGAAAAGGATATTTTTTTGGGTGTTAGTTCTAGAAGGTCTTATAGTTCATCATAGAACTCTTCAACTTCAGCTTCTTCAGCATTAATAGTTGGGGCATAGACTTAGATTGCTCTGATATTGAATGGTTTGCCTTGGGAACAGCAGAGATCATTCTGTTTTTTTTTTTTTTTTTAATGCTTTACTTGCATTATCTATTTTTTAAATTTTTATTTTATTTTTAAACTTTACAATATTGTATTAGTTTTGCCAAATATCAAAATGAATCCGCCACAGGTATACATGTGTTCCCCATCATGAACCCTCCTCCTTCCTCCCTCCCCATACCATCCCTCTGGGTCATCCCAGTGCACTAGCCCCAAGCATCCAGTATCGAGCATCGAACCTGGACTGGCAACTCGTTTCATACATGATATTATACATGTTTCAATGCCATTCTCCCAAATCTTCCGACCCTCTCCCTCTGCAACAGAGTCCATAAGACTGTTCTATACATCAGTGTCTCTTTTGCTGTCTCGTACACAGGGTTATTGTTAGCATCTTTCTAAATTCCATATATATGCATTAGTATACTGTATTGGTGTTTTTCTTTCTGGCTTACTTCACTCTGATTGCACCCAAGTACTGAATTTTCAACTGTTTTGTTGACTATGAGGGTTACTCCATTTGAATAATATAGCAGTATACTATAACTTAGAATAGTATACAAATGAATAAGTAGGCAATTCAATGCATGCAATATTGTTATGGTAGAAGACAGGGTGCTGGGGAACATAGAACAGAGCACTTTACCCAGAGCTTGTGGATCATTGTAATCTTATCCAGGGGGAATGGTATCCAAGTTGAGCCCAGAAGGGTGTACCGCTAAGTGGACAATGAAGAATATTTTAGACAGTAAATGGAGCTTCATGGTGACAGAATAAGAGTGGGAAGCCCTAGTTGGGCTTTAGCATTATTCTTTTTGAATATTTTCTTGCTTCTCTGCCTAATTTTCCTTTTTGGTCCTTCAAGAAATTCATTCTATTTCTATTAGAATAGTAGAAATTCTATTACATTCTATTACTTCATTCCTAGAAATGGAAGATTCCCAATCTACCTTCCAGGACCTGAATTTGTGTTGACAGTCATCTTACTTGATAGTATTAACAGTCATATTTATTAACTTTCCCATTATTGGAAACTACTGTAACCAGCTGCCATTGTGGTCACCCCTGCATACGTGGAGATTCCTCTTTTCCCTGACATAGGGATAAGACTATCCATTTCCCTTAGCCTTCTTGCAAAAACTTTAGGGTAGGATTCTTTCTTCAATACATTATATATTAAGAAGCACAAGAACAGCATTTTTGAAGAAATAAATCCCAAAAAGATTTCTTAAGGCAGTACAAACACCAAGGATTTATTTGCCAGTGCTAGGTAATGAGTGCTCCTCATGCTGCTGCTGCTAAGTTGCTTCAGTCGTGTCCGACTCTGTGTGACCCCATAGACGGCAGCCCAGCAGGCTCCCCATCCCTGGGATTCTCCAGGCAAGAACGCTGGAGTGGGTTGCCATTTCCTTCTTCAATGCATGAGAGTAAAAAGTGAAAGTGAAGTCCCTCAGTCATGTCCGACTCTTAGCAATCCCATGGACTGGAGCCCACCAGGCCCCTCCGTCCATGGGATTTTCCAGGCAAGAGTACTGGAGTGGGGTGCCATTGCCTTCTCCAGAGTGCTCCTCTTAGACTTGAATAAATCTTGTTACAATATAGGATGATTATCTCATTTACCCCTTCATTTACCAGACTCTTGAAAGCAATATTGTAATAATACCTTAAACTATTTTACTATGAGATTAGTTGGATGAATATATAAAGTGGGATAGTATACATATATATATATATGTATATGTATATATATATATATACACACATGGGTGTGAATATATATGTGTATGTAAAATAAATATTAAGATATACTATATTAATATATAATATATATACACACATATACATATTCACATATATATGTTACACACACACAATTCTAGTCTGGGTCTAGTTGTGTGGTTGTTTTGGTTATGTGTTATTTATCAGTTGTCTTCTGTGCCTCATGATAATCTGCATTTTGTTACTATCTGCATTGATGTGACTGTTGCTTCATATTATTTTTCCTGCACTGGTGGCAGGGAATTCTTGGTCATGCTGCCTGCAGTTACCTAAGTTCATACATTGACTACACAGTCTTTATTTGTATTTCTAAGGTTGGTTTTCCTCCATTGGACAGTCTCTAAAATTCAAGTTGTCAATTTAGGGCCCTCTTTGTTATTCACTGTGCCCATTTTTTCTGTATAAATGAGAAAGTATTATTAATCTCTGAATTATTTTTGGGAAGAGAGTGCTTAAAAGTTTTGATTTAATCTAAGAAAAAAGAAAATTTTCCATTGTGAAAAAATTATGGAAATGAAGATCCTTCATCTTTCACCAGACATTATCTCTCCTGACTATAAGCATGTAATGGCTTCTTTTAGCTGTTTTATACTGACCATGTGTAGGCCACATATACTTGACACAGCCAAATTTATGAAGCAGAAAGTGTGATAGAACAGATATGTTTGACTCAGTCTCTAAAAGTCATCCAATAACACTTATTCTCCCTAAAAGTCACCCTAGAGATACACTACAGGAGCACCTCCTAAGTTAATGACCAGTATGGGGATATATTTTTTGAACCATCCTAAATATAATTACATGGTTTAATATTACTTCAATAAAAGTTATCCTTTAGAAAACTTTATATAACAAAAACACATTCAAAAAGTATCAGTGTCTGTACACCCAGCACTTAGCACAACCTCTGGTATATAATAGGTGGTCAGGAAATTTTCTCAATGAATGAATGTAAAATAATAAATCTTCATATTTTGTATTGCCTGAGCTATAATTCTTTGTATATACATATATACATCTCATTTCCCTTACTGGTTTGTGAGCTTACAGATCATGAGGTAAAGATGTGCTTTGCTGTGTTCCCAGTAGAAAGGACAATGCCAGGAATATTGTAGATGTTCAAAGAATGTGAGTTGAGTGGATAGTTGTACAAATGAGTAGAAGAATGAATGAAGAAATAAATCAATGAATACATTTACAGTTGTCTTATTCCAAGTTAAATGTACTATTTGGAGCCACCTAAAATAACTGGGTATGTATGATGAAGTTGTAAATTATGAACATAATCACATATTATAAATTTTTCCCAATTTTTAATTTAAGTAAAGTTGATTTACAATATTGTGTTAATTTCTGCTGTACAGTAAAGTAATTCAGTTAGATACACATGAACACACACATATATACACACACAATCTTCATTTAAAATATTCTTTTTCATTATGGTTTATCATAGAAAATTGAGTCAAGTTCCCTGTGCTATAGAGTAGGATCTTATTATTTATCCATTCTCTATATAAAAGTTTATATTTTCTAACCCTGAACTCCCACTCCATAAACTTTTTTAAAGGAAAATCTGAATTGCATTGTTTCGGTTTATAGCCATACTGCAAAGGTTTTCTGTTACCCAGGACTTACAGTTTACACCAAGTCCACAAAAGTGGGACAAGTGGATCACTTTTTCAGAACTACTCACTTTCCCCACCTTTCCAGATATTTGTACTCATCTATATTCAAACATCTAGAAAGACTCTTATCCAGAATGATTACTTCAGCATCCACATAAGAAAACAGTTTTGAAGTAATAGACAAGGGATACAGACATTATTTCTGTCAGTATAATACATTTTTTACTCAAAAAGAATTGTGACATAATTCTTCACCTGTCCCTAGATTCTGATATTTTCCTCAACATGAAAACATGGCCCATTTTTATTACAATAAATTGAACTTCATAAAAAAATAAATAAAACTTTTTTCTCTATAAAAAGCCCTGCAGTGGGAATGAAAAACCAAGTTATAGACTGGGTGAAAATATTTGTAATCCATATATCTTACACATTACTTATGTCTAGAATTTAAAAACCCTCAAACTTAACAGTAAAACAACCACCAAATAAGAAAATGGACAAAAGACATAAAGAGACATTTCACCAAAGAGAGCATACAGGTGGCAAATAAGCACATTAAAAAATGTATAGCATTACTAGCTATTACAGAAATGCAAATTACAGCCATAATGAGACATAACTACATCTAACAGCTAAAAGTAAAAAAAAAAAAAGAAAAGCTTGCCAATACCACAAACTTTTGAGGATGTGGAGAAACTGTATCTCATACACTGCTGTAAAATACTATATGTAAAAACATGTAAAATACTGTAGCCATGCTGGAAAATAATTTGGCAAGTTATTAAATAAAACTAAACACAGTTACCACACGATCTGACAATGATCCTCCAAAACGACTCTTATCCTGGAGAAATGAAGGTTTATGTCCACACAAAAGCCTGTAGTTGAAGGATTTCCTGCTGATGCAGTGGATAAGAATCCACCTGACAATGCAGGAGACACGGATTTGATCCCTAGTCCAGGAAGATTCCACATGCAACTAAAGCTCACATGCTGCAACTGCTGAGTCCATGAACCTAGAGCCTGTGCTCTGAAACAAGAGAAGCCACCATGAGAAGAAGCCTGTGCACTGCAACCAGGAGTAGCCATCGCTCACTTCAACTAGAGAAAAGACCAAGCACAGCATGGAACATAGTATCCATCTCACTTAGTTGTGTCCAACTCTTTGCAACCCCATGTACTGTAGATCACCAGACTCCTCCATCCACGGGTATTCTCCAGGTTAAAATACTGGAGTGAGTTGTCATACCCTTCTCTGGGGGATCTTCCCAACCCAGGGATCAAACCCAGGTCTCCCACATTGTAGGTGGATTCTTTGCCATCTGAGCCACCAAGCAAAACACATAAATAAATAACTAAATATTAAAAAACCTGTAGATGAATGTTCCTAGCTGTTTTAATCATAACAGCCCCAAACGAGAAACAATTCAGGTATTAACTAATGGATGAATGATTAAACAAACTATAGGGTACATAGATACCATGGCATAAAATTAACGAAAAGAAACCAACTGTTGATACAACAACTTGAATGGATCTCAGGTACATTTTGCTGTGTGAAAAAGTCAATATCAAAAGATCCATGGTATAATATATATATATATATATATATATATATATATATATATATATATATATAATTTTGTATTATATATATATAATATGGTATATATATAATGGTATATATATATATGGATTTATATATATATATATATATATATAATTTGGAGCATTACTTTACTAGCTTGTGAGATGAGTGCAATTGTGCAGTAGTTTGAGCATTCTTTGGCATTGCCTTTCTTTGGGATTGGAATGAAAACTGACCTTTCCAGTCCTGTGGCCACTGCCAAGTTTTCCAAATTTGCTGGCATATTGAGTGCAGCACTTTCACAGCATCCTCTTTCAGGATTTGAAATAGCTCAATTGGAATTCCATCACCTCCACTAGCTTTGTTCGTAGTGATGCCTTCTAAGGCCCACTTGACTTCACATTCCAGGATATCTGGCTCTAGGTGAGTGATCACACCATCATGATTATCTGTGTCATGAAGATTTTTTTGTACAGTTCTTCTGTGTATTCTTGCCATCTCTTCTTAATATCTTCTGCTTCTGTTAGTTCCATACCATTTGTGTCCTTTATCGAGCCCATCTTTGCATGAAATGTTCCCTTGGTATCTCTAATTTTCTTGAAGAGATCTCTAGTCTTTCCCACTCTGTTGTTTTCCTCTATTTCTTTGCATTGACTACTGAGGAAGGCTTTCTTATCTCTTCTTGCTATTCTTTGGAACTCTGCATTCAGATGCTTATATCTTTCCTTTTCTCCTTTGCTTTTCGCTTCTCTTCTTTTCACAGCTATTTGTAAGGCCTCCCCGGACAGCCATTTTGCCTTTTTGCATTTCTTTTCCATGGGGATGGTCTTGATCCCTGTCTCCTGTACAGACTTTTTTTGGGGGCTCCAAAATCACTGCAGATGGTGACTGTAGCCATGAAATTAAAAGACGCTTACTCCTTGGAAGAAAAGTTATGACCAACCTAGATAGCATATTGAAAAGCAGAGACATTACTTTGCCAACAAAGGTCTGTCTAGTCAAGGCTATGGTTTTTCCATTGGTCATGTATGGATGTGAGAGTTGGACTGTGAAGAAGGCTGAGCGCCAAAGAATTGATGCTTTTGAACTGTGGTGTTGGAGAAGACTCTTGAGAGTCCCTTGGACTGCAAGGAGATTAATTTCTTTGGAAGGAATGATGCTAAAGCTGAAAGTCTAGTACTTTGGCCACCTCGTGCGAAGAGTTGACTCATTGGAAAAGACTCTGATGCTGGGAGGGATTGGTGACAGGAGGAGAAGGGGATGACAGAGGATGAGAGGGCTGGATGGCATCACTGACTCGGTGGATGTGAGTCTGGGTGAACTCCGAGAGTTGGTGACGGACAGGGAGGCCTGGCGTGCTGTAATTCATGGGGTCACAAAGAGTCGGACACAACTGAGTGACTGAACTGAACTGAACTGAACTGATACATATAAATGCATGTGTGCTAAGTTGCTTCAGTCGTGTCCTACTCTTTGCCATCCCATGTACTGTAGCCTGCCAGCTTCTTCTGTCCGTGGGATTCTCCAGGCAAAAATACTGGAGTGGGTTGCCATGCTTTCCTCCAGGGGATCTTCCCAACCCAGGGATCGAACCCTCATCTCTTATGTCTCCTGCATTGACAGGTGCATTCTCCACCAAAAGGGCCACCTGGGAAGCCTATATATATTTTGATATTTGTCCCCAGTTCCTGGCACAGAGCTCCTACAATCCTTGGAATTTCCTGAGCAATAGGGAATGTATTGGGTTGGCCAAAAAGTTCTTTTGGGTTTTCCTAACATCTTACAGAAAAACCTGGATGAACTTTTTGGCCCACTCAGTATTTTGTTATTTATACCAAGCCGTTTCAATCATGCTTGCATTTATGCTGATGAGATGACCTAAGATGGGGGTCCTAGATAGCCTTGGATTGGGGTTGGTCACCAGAAACAGTGATTAGGGGGTTGGAACTTTTATGCCCACCCCCTACTTGTGAGAAGGTGGGTGGGGGGTGGGCGGGACTGGACCTTGAGCTCTATAAAAACTAAACAGTGAGAGTCAGAGAGCTTGTGGGTGCGTGAACACTGAGGTACTACATGGGGAGAAGCTCTTTCACCTTCTCTGGCTCCCAACCCTCACCCTACACATTTGGCTTCTGCTTGGTTGTTCCTGAGCAATATCCTTTATAAGAAACTTGTATTGGAAAAGATTCTGATGCTGGGAAAGATTGAGGGCAAGAGGAAAAGGGGATGACAGAGGATGAGATGGTTGGATGGCATCATCGACTCAGTGGACATGAGTTTGAGCAAACTTTGGGGGATGGTAATGGACAGGAAAGCCTGGCATGCTGCAGTGCATTGGGTCTCAAAGAGTCAGACATGACTCACTGACTGAACAACAACAGCAAATGTAAGTAAAGTGCTGTTCTGAGTTGTATGAACTATTCTAGCAAATTAATGAAACTGAGGGGATGATTGTGGGCACCCTCAAAATTTTAGTTGTCTGGGAAGAAGTTTGGGTAGCCTGGGTACCCCCTTTGTGGCTGGCATCTGAAGTTGAGGTTAGTCTTGTGGGAATGAGCCCTTTAACTTATGGGATCTGATATTAAATATTAACTCTAGGTAGAGGTGTCAGGATTCAGATAATTGTGAGAACCCTAGGTGGTCAGAATTACAATGTCCCAAACAGCATGACTTCATTTATATAACATTCTTAAATGATAACATTATGGAGCTAGAGGAACATTAGTAGTTCCCAGGGTTTAGGAGTGGTGAGGCTCAGGGAGATAGTTTTGACTATAAAGGGGTAGTATGAGGGTGACGTTTGTGGTGACTGAATAGTTTGTGTCTTGATTGTCATGGTGAACTTTACACAAATTTACACATATGATGAAATGACAAAGTAATATACTCACACTTCACACACATGTTAATTTCCTGGCTTTTATATTGTCCTCTAATTATATAAGATGTAACCATGGGCCAAGGGGATGGGGTGAACCATGTGAAGGTTGTGACTGCATGGCATCTCTCTCTACCACCACACTGTCTTTGTACCTTTCTGTGAATCTACAATTACTTCAAAACAAAAAGGTGAAAAATCCCTCATAGTCACTGTTGACTCCTCCATCATCTTCTCCACCACTGGCATCTAATGACCAAGTGTTACACATATCATTATTTATATATATATTTTCTCCATACCCACTACTGCTGTCTCAGGACAGGCCACCATAATTTCTTTCCTAAGTTATTATCATACCTTTCTAATGCTCTAGGCTTCCATTCAGACTCTTTCCAATCAAATCCCCATTCTAGAAAAATGAATTTCAAAAATATGTATATCCTCTTAGCATGGTTCCTTATAAACTGCTTTAGATTCTTCATTGTATACAGAATTAACTGTCAATTCCTCAGCATGGCATTTAAGGTATCTCATAGCTTCTCTTTAGCCTCACTTCCCATTCCACTGCACCAGGGGTCTTTTGTTAACTACCAAATGAGGCTAATCGTCCTTTTCGTAATCATAACCTACACATTTGTTCAGGCGCTGCTGCTGCTACCGCTAAGTCGCTTCAGTCGTGTCCGACTCTGTGCGACCCCATAGACAGCAGCCCACCAGGCTCCCCCGTCCCTGGGATTCTCCAGGCAAGAACACTGGAGTGGGTTGCCATTTCCTTCTCCAATGCAGGAAAGTGAAAAAATAAAGTGAAGTAGCTCAGTCGTGTCTGACTCCTAGCGACCCCATGGACTGCAGCCCACCAGGCCGCTCCGTCCATGGGATTTTCCAGGCAAGAGTACTGGAGTGGGGTGCCATCGCCTTCTCCGTTGCTCAGGCTACCTACCCCCTTTACCTAGATTCCCTTTCTTTTACTCTCACAGGCATGCTGGAAACCCAGACTTCAGCTTCTGGCTCAAAGATTCTATTTTCCATGAAGCTTTTCTCACTTACTCAAATTTGAAATTTATTTACAAAGTAGCATTAATTTCTTTATTTAATATATGAAACTGTGCTGTAATAATCACATGTTTCCTGACTCCAAGTAACTCATATTTTTAAAAAGCTTATTTACACTCTATAAGGATATTTAAGCATTTCTATAAATGTATTTATTGCAAAACTATCAAAATACTATGGTTAGGACAAAGGGACTACTTGATTAGAATAGTAACATTTGGAGTAAAATTAACACATAAAGTGAGTTGAATTCTAGTAACAAAAGATGGTTTGCAAATTTGATGGCTTTTACTATCATTTTGGCTGGAGTTGCTTGATACGGATATGTTAATAGATAAATTATAATGTAATCTGGTAAATGATCTAATAGGGTTATAAGTGAAGAAAGAAGCTGGAAGTGGTAAGCTACTGCCTAAGAAAATCAGGATTTGTTTATGGTTATAGATGGTTGAATTGTAGTTTTCAAAGGGTGGGGGATGG
Source organism: Bos grunniens (assembly GCF_055505025.1). Classification (NCBI taxonomy): domain Eukaryota; kingdom Metazoa; phylum Chordata; class Mammalia; order Artiodactyla; family Bovidae; genus Bos; species Bos grunniens. The sequence goes on along the minus strand of NC_141194.1, from coordinate 114,929,405 downwards.
GTAGAGATTTTAGAGGGAATGATGTATATAATGGCATATCATGAAAGGGGAATATAGCAAATTTAGTGTAGCGTAATTATAGGGTCCATGTAGGTAAAGTGACTGGTATGGTTGGAGTTAACACAAAAGAGAGGCACACTCCTTGCTGTTACCCCTCTTATATATAGCAGATAAGGAATTTTTATTCTATCTTTAACTTGTGTTCATATAAGCTGTGTTTTAACTCCGTGATGACATTTATAACACTTTTGTATCACATCTAGTTGAATTCATTTTTTCCTTTCCTCATGATACTATGGAATCTTCAAAGCAAATGGACATTTCCCATTGGTTTTTGTATACCCAACAATTAAAACTCTCTTGATTATGCAGTCCATGTTTGTTGACTGGCTAAAGAAAAGTGAACTCTGGTTAAGGCAGAATAAATAGAGTCCATGGTTTTTCTCCCCTTTGTTTACAAGCACCTTGTTTTACTGTCTCTGATTCAGGAATGCCATCTGCCTGTATTTGTGATGGTACACAGTGGTAAGATAATAAGCATCTTCACCTGTGCTGAAAACTCCCAGCTCTGCTGTCACAAAGTAACACAATCCTGGTAGTTGCTACCATAGAGAAAATTTCCTTCCACAGAGCTTGTATTTAAAACTGTTTTTGGACTCTGTGGGAGAGGGAGAGGGTGGGAAGATTTGGGAGAATGGCAATGAAACGTGTAAAATATCATGTAGGAAACGAGTTGCCAGTCCAGGTTCGATGCATGATGCTGGATGCTTGGGGCTGGTGCACTGGGACGGCCCAGAGGGATGGTATGGGGAGGGAGGAGGGAGGAGGGTTCGGGATGGGGAACACATGTATACCTGTGGCGGATTCATTTTGATATTTGGCAAAACTAATACAATTATGTAAAGTTTAAAAATAAAATAAAATTAGAGAAAAAAAATAATAAAAAATAAAACTGTTTTTACAGATGACTAAGAAACTGAAATTAAATATTCATAACCATTCATTGTATTGCAGAACTAAAAGGGTCCATGTCAACCATCTAGTCTAACCATCTAATATTTTAGAATTTGAAACTAAGTCCAAAAAAGGTTAAAGAAAAAATCACTCGAGTTGACACATTTAGAGAGTCTAAGATAATACCAAAACCCAGGACTCCTAACACTCTGTCCATTGCTTACCTTTAACACAAAGCCTACGTTTCCTCCACTTTTTTTCAGGAGAAAGAATTGCCATTTAGGATTGTGTATGAGTATGTGCCTGTGTGTGAGTGTGTATGTGCTCACTAGTGACTGACTCTTTGTGACTCCATGGACTGTAGCCTGCCAGGGTCCTCGGTCCATGGCATTTTCCAGGGAAGAACACTGGAGTGGGTTACCATTTCCTAATCCAGGGAACCTCCCCAACCCAGGAATCCAGCCTGGATCTCCTGCATGGTAGGCAGATTCTTTACCACTGAGCCACCAGTGAAGCCTGCTATTAAGATATCACATTTGAACCAGTAAATCAAAGTGCCTGGAAATATAGTTTTTTTTTTTTTGATTGGCTACATGACAGGGAACTTTCTACTTTATTATCTTCACCCTTGATTTTCTCAAAACAAATGAAAAATATCTACAAATAGGCATTTGTATCATTTCAGAAAAAAATATATAATCCAACTTTTACTGTCCATCTAAAATTATGTAACTATATGAGTGTGATTTTTATTAATAATTTCCCCTACTTATTAATAAAAATCACACTTCCCTAGTGGCTCACACGGTAAAGCATCTGCCCGCAATATGGGAGACCTGGGTTTGATCCCTGGGTCTGATCCCTGGGTCGGGAAGATCCCCTGGAGAAAGAAATGGCAACCCACTCCAGTACCCTTGCCTGGAAAATCCCATGGATGGAGGAGCCTTGTAGGCTACAGTCCACAGAGTCACAAAGACTTGGACATGACTGAACAACTTCACTTTCTTTCTCCTACTTAAAAATTGAAAACATCAAATCAATTTTTTTTTAACTTATGCTCCTCTTTCTTAAAAAAGGTAGGCTTTTTTTTTTCTGGTGTGTGTGTGTCACTTAAAAGTCACTAAACAATTAACTTCAGTTACCCAGGAAATCACCTGATTTATTACAAGGATCTGTCTCCAAAGGAAGTTACGTGGTACTCAAAGGAAAATGTTTGAGCATCCTTTGGCATTGCCTTTCTTTGGGATTGGAATGAAAACTGACACTTTCCAGTCCTGTGGCCCCTGCTGAGTTTTCCAAATTTGCTGGCATATTGAGTGCAGCACTTTCACAGCATCATCTTTCAGGATTTGAAATAGATCAACTGGAATTCCATCACCTCCATTAGCTTTGTTTGTAGTGATGCTTTCTAAGGCCCACTTGATTTCACATTCCAGGATGTCTGGCTCTAGGTCAGTCATCATACCATCATGATTATCTTGGTCATGAAGATCTTTTTTGTACAGTTCTTCTGTGTATTCTTGCCACCTCTTCTTAATATCTTCTGCTTCTGTTAGATCCATACCATTTCTGTCCTTTAATGAGCCCATCTTTGCATGAAATATTCCCTTGGTATCTCTAATTTTCTTGAAGAGATCTTAATTTTTCCCATTCTGTTGTTTTCCTCTACTTCTTTGCATTGATCACTGAGGAAGGCTTTCTTATCTCTCCTTTCTATTCTTTGGAACTCTGCATTCAAATGGGTATATCTTTCCTTTTCTCCTTTGCTTTTTGCTTCTCTTCTTTTCATAGCTATTTTAAAGGCCTCTCCAGACAGCAATTTTTCTTTTTTGCATTTCTTTTCCATGGAGATGGTCTTGATCCCTGTCTCCTGTACAATGTCATGAACCTCCGTCCATAGTTCATCTACCAAATCTAGTCCCTTAAATCTATTTCTCACTTCCACTGTATAATCATAAGGGATTTGATTTAGGTCATACCTGAATGGTCTAGTGGTTTTCCCTACTTTCTTCAATTTCAGTCTGAATTTGGCAATAAAGAATCCATGATCTGAGCCACAGTCAGCCCCCAATCTTGTTTTTGCTGACTGTATAGACCTTTTCCATCTTTGGCTGCAAAGAATATAATCAATCTGATTTTGATGTTGGCCATCTGGTGATGTCCATGTGTAAAGATTTCTCTTGTGTTGTTGGAAGAGGGAGTTTGCTATGACCAGTGCATTTTCTTGGCAAAACTCTATTAGCCTTTGCCCTGTTTCATTGCGTACTCCAAGGCCAAATTTGCCTGTTACTCCAGGTGTTTCTTGACTTCCTACTTTTGCATTCCAGTCCCCTATAATGAAAAGGACATCTGTTTTGGGGTGTTAGTTCTAAAAGGTCTTGTAGATCTTCATAGAACCGTTCAACTTCAGGTTCTTCAGCATTACTGGTTGGAGCATAGACTTGGATTACCATGATATTGAATGGTTTGCCTTGGAAACGAAGAGAGTTCATTCTGTCGTTTTTGAGACTGCATCCAAGCACTGCATTTTGGACTCTTTTGTTGACCATGATGGCTACTCCATTTCTTCTAAGGGATTCCTGCCCACAGTAGTAGATATAATGGTCATCTGAGTTAAATTCACCCATTCCAGTCCATTTTAGTTCACTGATTCCTAGAATGTCAATGTTCACTCTTGCCATCTCCTGTTTGACTACTTCAAATTTGCCTTGATTCATGGACTTAACATTCCAGGTTCCTATGCAATATTGCTCTTTACAGAATCAGACCTTGCTTCTATCACCAGTCCCATCCAAACCTGGGTGTTGTTTTGCTTTGACTCCATCCCTTCATTCTTTTTGGAGTTATTTCTCCATTGATGTCCAGTAGCATATTGTGCACTTACCAACCTGGGGAGTTCCTCTTTCAGTGTCCTGTCATTTTGCCTTTTCATACTGTTCATTGGGTTCTCAAGGCAAGAATACTGAAGTGGTTTGCCATTTCCTTCTCCAGTGGACCACATTCTGTCCGACCTCTCCACCATCACCCATCCATCTTGGGTGGCCCCACATGGCATGGCTTAGTTTCATTGAGTTAGATAAGGCTGTATTCCATATGATCAGATTGGCTAGTTTTCTGTAATTATGGTTTGTGTGACTGCCCTCTGATGCCCTCTTGCAAAACCTACCATCTTATTTGGGTTTCTCTTACCTTGGACATGGGATATCTCTTCACAACTGCTCCAGCAAAGCGCAGCCTCTGCTCCTTACCTTGGACGAGGTCACCCCTCCTGACCTTGAACGTAGAGTAGCTCCTCTTGGCCCTCCTGTGTCCATGCAGCCACCACTCCTTGGATGTGGGTTTGCTCCTCTCGGCTGCCACCTCCGACCTTGGGCATGGGGTAGCTCCTCTCAGCTGCACTTCTGCTCAAACTACTGCACAATTGCACTCATCTCACACACTAGTAAAGTAATGCTCAAAATTCTCCAAGCCATCCTTCAGCAATGTGTGAACCGTGAACTTCCAGATGTTCAAGCTGTTTTAGAAATGACTGAGGAACCAGAGATCAAAGTGCCAAAACCCGCTGGATCATCAGAAAAGCAAGAGAGTTCCAGAAAAATATCTATCTCTGCTTTATTGATTATGCCAAAGTCTTTTACTGTGTGGATCACAATAAACTGTGGAAAATTCTGAAAGAGATGGGAATACCAGACCACCTGACCTGCCTCTTGAGAAACCTATATGCAGGTCAGGAAGCAATAGTTAGACCTGGACATGGAACAACAGACTGGATCCAAATAGGAAAAAGAGTACATCAAGGCTGTATATTGTCACCGTGCTTACTTAACTTAGATGCAGGGTACATCATGAAAAACGCTGGGCTGGAAGAAGCACAAGCTAGAATCAAGATTTCTGGGGGAAATACCAATAACCTCAGATATGCAGATGATACCACCCTTATGGCAGAAAGTGAAGAGGAACTAAAAAGCCTCTTGATGAAGGTGAAAGAGGAGAGTGAAAAAGTTGGCTTAAAACTCAACATTCAGAAAACGAAGATCATGGCATCTGGTCCTATCACTTCATTGGAAATAGATGGGGAAACAGTGGAAACTGTGTCAGATTTTATTTTGGGGGGCTCCATAATCACTACAGATGGTGATTTCAGCCATGAAATTAAAAGACACTTACTCCTTGGAAGGAAAGTTATGACCAACCTAGACAGCATATTCAAAAGCAGAGACATTACTTTGCCAACAAAGGTCCATCTAGTCAAGGCTATGGTTTTTCCTGTGGTCATGTATGGATGTGAGAGTTGGACTGTGAAGAAAGCTGAGCACTGAAGAATTGATGATTTTGAACTGTGGTGTTGGAGAAGACTCTTGAGAGTCCCTTGGACTGCAAGGAGATCCAACTAGTCCATTCTAAAGGAGACCAGTCCTGGGTGTTCATTGGAAGAACTGATGCTGAAGCTGAAACTCCAATACTTTGGCCACCTCATGCAAAGAGTTGACTCATTGGAAAAGACCCTGATTCTGGGAGGGATTGAGGGCAGAAGAAGGGGACAACAAAGGATAAGATGGCTGGATGGCATCACCGACTCGATGGACATGAGTTTGGGTAAACTCTGGGAGTTGTTGACGGACAGAGGCCTGGCTTGCTGTGATTCATGGGGTCGCAAAGAGTCGGACATGACTGAGCAATGAACTGAACTGAACTGAAAGGAAAATGTGCATAAACCAGTCAGTGTGGGTTTTATGTGTTACCTAGTTCACATGTAAATTGTAACTAGCTGTTGGGTTCACATCAAGAAGTGATTAAAAATCACTAAATAACATATTTGGAAATAGCCTTACTATAGTAAAAGAGGACAGAATATAGCTACGAAAATTGAGATCAAAAACAGATTAAAACATGACAATATATCATCTTGTTTCATTGATCTTAGATGGAAGCTGGTAATCAACTTGGTCCAGAAGTCCTGGGTAGAAGCTTGAGGTCTCTGTTAGGGATCGTCACTCAGAGTAATCCTTGTGGAATTGGAATACAGATTTCTCTTAGCAATCATTTCTTGACTTAGACTCAATGTCTGGCATTCCATAATATTCTCTTTGAACTTCTCTAAAGATTTAGTCTCTTGAGCTATAATAGGCGTTAGGATCTTAGTGAGGGCTTAGAGATGAAGACCTCTCTAAAGTCTAATTTCTATTTATCTGTTGACCACAGATAATTGGATTTCCACTGAAGACAGGAATGTTAGCTGTTTCTGACTCATTCCAAAATTGTGAACAAACTCCCAATTTATGTCTGCTGCTGCTGCTAAGTCACTTAAGTCATGTCCAATTCTGTGTGACCCCATAGATGGCAGCCCACCAGGCTCCCCCGTCCCTGGGATTCTCCAGGCAAGAACACTGGAGTGGGTTGCCATTTCCTTCTCCAATGCATGAAAGTGAGAAGTGAAAGTGAAGTCGCTCAGTCATGTCTGACCCTCAGCGACCCCATGGATTGCAGCCTACCAGGCTCCTCCATCCATGGGATTTTCCAGGCAGGAGTACTGGAGTGGGGTGCCATTGCCTTCTCCTTCTGTCTGCTACTAGTATATATATTTACCCTCTCGCCTCTAGCTAAGCAGCAATCTCTGATGAGCATAATGAGTTTGGAAACCTAGAAATATTTTGCTATTGGAAAATAGAATTTGGTTTGTGTGCTGTAGGAGAGCAGAGAATGGCTACTTTAATTATGACTCTGAAGCTGCAAACAAATCTACATCTCTGCATAATGGGTTTTCTGACTACAAGTTTAGTAGCCTGATAGAAAGATAGAAAACTACAAGGTTTTCTATCAGTTACAAGACTGATAGAAAATCTAGATACTTTTTCTAATAGGCTCCTAGCTATTCTGTACTTCTGCAGCTTATGGTTTATGTGGGTATCATATGAGTTTCGATAGAGATTTAAATCGGGCAGTCTGAACGTCCATGGTTTCAGTCCCAATAATCCTACGTATATCAGATTATTTTTCCCTCAAAAAAGGCTCTTACTTCTTTGAGATCTTCCATTTTGGCTTGATTTAGACACATCTGTAGCTCTGATCTTATGAATAAAGGAGTTTCGATGATTCTGAGGAACAGATGATCAGGAGATCCCTTTACCTGTCGATTTTTTTTTTTTTTTTTTTTGCATAGTAAATCTCTTTCTATGAAGTTAGGGAGTGTGCTATCACAAAGGAGGATATATATATATATAAATATATATATATATATATATATATATATATACACACACATACACACATACACACACACATATATACACATACATATACATATATATATACACATTGGTTAAAGATCTGAGGATGGTTACTATGGACCAGAACATGGGGAATGTTCATGAATTATTAGAGGTAACCACCCCTGAGAAGTTTGATTTTGTGTAACTATGATAGGTTTAAGGTTTATATTGTAGTGTTCACCTTATTCAAGTTGTCCTTTTATAGTTTGAGAAATTTCTTGTTGTGTGTTTAAGGGTAAGGACTGGAAATTTGGTATTTTATTTCCCTCTTTTTTTTTTAATTTTATTTTATTTTTAAACTTTACATAATTGTATTAGTTTTGCCAAATATCAAAATGAATCCGCCACAGGTATACATGTGTTCCCCATCCTGAACCCTCCTCCTTCCTCCCTCCCCATACCATTTTATTTCCCTCTTAGGGATCTTTGTTGATTAATCATAATTACATTTCCCTTTGTTTTCTTAGCTAAGACAGGATACTTTTTTCCAATATAATTTCAGTTTAGAATGTGTACAAATGTCTGTTTTTTTTTTTAAATAAAACCCATGCAATAGTTTTTAATTCAACAAATTAAAAAAAAAAAAAAACACAACGATGCTAACACAAAGGCATACTGGTCAGGCGCTACAAGAAACTGCATAGAAGTTTTTTTTGGCTTAAAATTTTTAACAAGTAAGTTATATGAAAATGCATGTTGCTCCAGCAGAAGTTATAGCAGTGAATAAAACAAACGAAGTGCTTTACATTAAATGTCTGTTTTGAGAGACTCCTTCCAGTGTGCAATGATGGGGTGTGGGCAGAGGCAGAAACATCATTTTTTTTTTTTTTCCTATAAGGCCATCAATGTATTTTGAGTCATATTTTGTCTCTATTCTAAAACCCTTTCAAAATGTTCAGAGAGATGTTGGAAAAGTGTGCATGAGGCTCTTTCCATTCTAATACTGGCTTGCCTTTAAATTCCTTTCCAATTTCTGACTTAAGATACTTCATAAAAAGCAAGGTAAGAGATGAGAACATTTTGCTTCAGGGTTTATTCTGAATACTGTAAAAGGTGGTAAGATGCTCAACTTTGGAGTCCAGACCAATGGACTCCTTCTTTCTTTTCTTCCAGGACTGAACCAGAGTCCAAACTACTGTCGTGATAAACACTGAAAATAGGCTACAAAATGCATTGTCCAGTAGTGAAAGATTTTCTAAACTCCTCTGGGAATGGGCTGGTCAAAGACTTGAGTGGATAATGTCACAGTTTAAGATTAGATGGTCTCTACACTCTTACACACAGATTTGTGTAAAGTGCTGGATTTCACTTGAAAATTGCAAAATTGGATGGTTCACATATATTTGTAACAAGATAATTTAAAGTTTTTCCATAAGAAGAAAACTTAAGACTACTTATTTGAAAGTGAAGATGAAGTCTCACTTTCTAATTTTATTTTCTCATTAGTTCCTTCCAGAGTAAGGGCTTGAAGCTGTGAATGATATTTTTCTCATAATGAATCCTCTCAGGACATTGTATAGCCTATGAAAAGTACTAAGGAATAAGACATTTTAACAGTTTTATATTCAGTCTATGCCTCCCTAATATTTTTCTCTTCTTGTTTTATTAAGACAAAATACACACCAGCATGGTTATTCAGTTTCCAGTAATTTAAGATGTGACTCAAAGAAAATATTTTGCATAAGGTTGTGTATGTATTTGGTATATACTTCAAATTCAACTTGACGTCTTTGATTTATGTTTGAAAGAAAAGTGAATAACTCAAAAATAAGTGCTGATGGTCATAGAGAGGTTACTTTCAAAAAGTAATAAAACACTCTGATCAGCAAGTAGAGAAATATCAACGTGCTAAAAATGTCTCATCTTTACTTTATATATTTGGCATTTCCAGCATCTTTTTTAATTTTAGTGACTGAGATGATATTAGGGTGATTTTATTCATTAAACATGATTCAGTTACCATTTACTGAAAATTTTGATGTAAAAATGAAATTGGTGAGTTAATATAGTGATCTATATTTTATAGCTGAGGAATTTTTACTTCTGGGAAGTTAATTAATTTCACAATATGGAATGAAATCGAATTTTAAAGCCAGGTTTATCTTAATTGAAGAGCTGGGATCTTTCTGCTGTAATATGCATTCCTCTCATAATATAAATAGTAACTCTGGTAATAAAAGTTGGTAATTACATGCACATATCACTATTTTTCCATTCTATTTTATATATAAAATACCAAATTTCAGCCTTTATATGAAGCTCACACTCAGTGAGCTTTTTCATGGATGTTACTTTAAATTTCTCTCAAAATATCTAGTTTAGTTTGAAACCTGAGGTTCCTGTCATCTGATTTATCCAGTCACAAATTACTGAAGTCATAAAATCAATTAATTTTTGTCACTGTTTCTATCCTTAATCTTTCATGTGTTTCCTAAGTAATTTCCTTGTAATTTATTTGGCTTATGGAAATTGGTGTTGGAATTATTTTGAGATCACCTCAAAAGAGAATTTCATCAAAGTTAAGAGGTGAGGTTTAAAAAATTTTACTTACATTATTCAAAGACATATTGGGGTCAAATTTTCCATAAATTCAGTTCAGTTCATCTCTGGGCATTTATGGCCATGTACTTCTGACACTGGAAGAATTGGATATAACATAATTGTGTGGTTGATCCAATGTTTTGTGATTTTTTATGATGTCCCCACATATAACAAAGTCAGTATTACTACAGTGCATTACTCATGGATCTATGCACACAGGCAACTGTTTTATAGTGAATGTTTCATTCATGCCACTTTGGGCTTAAGATACAGGGTGAGGAGTTGGTTGGATCAACTGAAATGACTTATTTCCATGTTGAACATTCTAAACCACTACAGCTTTCAGATCCTCAATTTACTTCTATGACTGTAACTTTATTATCATTATCTGATTTCACTCATATTCTAAATGTGCACAGAACATTGAGTGAGGAATAGGATGACCTGAGATATAGAAAATACTGTTATCTACGGTATCTTTTTTCTCTTTACTGGACTTCAGTTTCCTCCTCAGCTATAAAAGGAAAGGATTGACTAAAATAAGCTGAAGTCCTTTCAAGCTTTGTTTCTTTCAGTATAAAGGAAAAGTAAGGAAACATGTGGCATATTCACCAGCAGAATTAGTCAGACTAATGTCTAAGCAATCAGTTCAGTTCAGTTCATTTCAGTCGCTCAGTCATGTCCTACTCCTTGCAACCCCAGGAATTGCAGTACACCAGGTCTCCCTGTCCATCACCAACTCCTGGAGTTCACTCAGACTCACATCCATCAAGACAGTGATGTCATCCAGGCATCTCATCCTCGGTCGTCCCCTTCTCATCCTGCCCCCAATCCCTCCCAGCATCAGAGTCTTTTCCAATGAGTGAACTCTTTGCATGAGGTGGCCAAAGTACTGGAGTTTCAGCTTTAGCATCATTCCTTCCAAAGAAATCCCAGGGCTGATCTCCTTCAGAATGGACTGGTTGGATCTCCTTGCAGTCCAAGGGACTCTCAGGAGTCTTCTCCAACACCACTGCTCAAAAGCATCAATTCTTCGGCACTCAGCTTTCTTCACAGTCCAACTCTCACACCCATACATGACCACTGAAAAAACCATAGCCTTGACTAGATGGACCTTTGTTGGCAAAGTAATGTCTCTGCTTTTGAATATGCTATCTAGGTTGGTCATAACTTTTCTTCCAAGGAGTAAGCGTCTTTTAGTTTCATGGCTGCAGTCACCATCTGCAGTGATTTTAGAGCCCAAAAAAATAAAGTCTGACACTGTTTCCACTGTTTCCCCATCTATTTCCCATGAAGTGGTGGGACTAGATGCCATGATCTTAGTTTTCTGAATGTTGAGTTTTAAGCCAACTTTTTCACTCTCCTCTTTCACCTTCATCAAGAGGCTTTTTAGTTCCTCTTCACTTTCTGCCATAAGGTTGGTGTCATCTGCATATGTGAGGTTATTGATATTTCTCCCTGCAATCTTGATTCCAGCTTGTGATTCTTCCAGCCCAGCATTTCTCATGATGTACTCTGCATAGAGGTTCAATAAGCAGGGTGACAATATACAGCCTTGATGTACTCCTTTTCCTATTTGGAACCAGTCTGTTGTACCATGTCCAGTTCTAACTGTTGCTTCCTGACCTGCATACAAATTTCTCAAGAGGCAGGTCAGGTGGTCGGGTATTCCCATCTCTTTCAGAATTTTCCACAGTTTATTGTGATCCACACAGTCAAAGGCTTTGGCATAGTCAAGAAAGCAGAAATAGATGTTTTTCTGGAACTCTCTTGCTTTTTCCATGATCCAGTGGATGTTGGCAATTTGGTCTTTGGTTCCTCTGCCTTTTCTAAAACCAGCTTGAACAACTGGAAGTTCACAGTTCACGTATTGCTAAAGCCTGGCTTGGAGAATTTTGAGCATTATTTTACTAGCGTGTGAGATGAGTGCAATTGTGCAGTAGTTTGAGCATTCTTTGGCATTGCCTTTCTTTGGGATTGGAAGGAAAACTGACCTTTTCCAGTCCTGTGGCCAGTTTTGAGTTTTCCAAATTTACTGGCATATTGAGTGCAGCACTTTCACAGCATCCTCTTTCAGGATTTAAAATGGCTCAACTGGAATTCCATCACCTCAACTAGCTTTGTTTGTAGTGATGCTTCCTAAGGCCCACTTGACTTCACATTCCAGGATGTCTGGCTCTAGGTCAATAATCACACCATCGTGATTATCTGAGTCTTGAAGATCTTTTTTGTACAGTTCTTCTGTGTATTCTTGCCATGTCTTCTTAATATCTTCTGCTTCTGTTAGGTCCATACCTTTTCTGTCCTTTATCGAGCCCATCTTTGCATGAAATATCCCCTTGGTATGTCTAATTTTCTTGAAGAGATCTCTAGTCTTTCCCATTCTGTTGTTTTCCTCTATTTATTTGCATTGATCACTGAGGAAGGCTTTCTTATCTCTTCTTGCTATTCTTTGGAACTCTGCATTCAGATGCTTATATCTTTCCTTTTCTCCTTTGCTTTTTGCTTCTCTTCTTTTTGCAGCTATTTGTAAGGCCTACCCAGACAGCCATTTTGCTCTTTTGCATTTCTTTTCCATGGGGATGGTCTTGATCCCTTTCTCCTGTATAATGTCATGAACCTCAGTCCATAGTTCATCAGGCACTCTATCTATCAGATCTAAGCCCTTAAATCTATTTCTCACTTCCACTAATAGTAGTAAGGGATTTGATTTAGGTCGTATCTGAATGGTCTAGTGGTTTTCCCTACTTTCTTCAGTTTCAGTCTGAATTTGGCAATAAGGAGTTCACGATCTGAGCCACAGTCAGCTCCTGGTCTTGTTTTTGTTGACTGTATAGAGCTTCTCCATCTTTGGCTGCAAAGAATATAATCAATCTGATTTCAGTGTTGACCATCTGGTGATTTCCATGTGTAGAGTCTTCTCTTGTGTTGTTGAAAGACAGTGTTTGCTATGACCAGTGCATTTTCTTGGCAAAAGTCTATTAGTCTAAGGAATGATACTATGTAATTACTGACTTTTGATAATCCTGGTCAGATTTTTGTGGTTCAGTTTATGGTAAGATCGTAGGGAGACATTGTTATCCTTTGAGGTTACTCATAGAGCATTCTATGTTGAATCCAGCTAACCATCTCTAAAACATGACCAACACAAGGAATTGGTTCAGTGGATGAAAACACCAGCTTAACATTACTTTAAAAACATGGCTAGTCCCCCATATTATCTGAATGAGTTTGTCCCTCTTTGATAGTTCTCCTAATCTGATAAAGATGTAATCTCAAACTGAAAGCATCAGGAAGAAGACAAAAATACTTATTTAATGGTATTTTTTTTAATTCATGAAAGCTCATAAAATAGACTATAATATAGAAAAATATGAGGACATTAAAGTGACTTTGAGCCAAAAGTCTGAAACAGATTAAATTATATTCAGAAGTTATGCTAATGAAATGGAGTCACTGTTTAGAATATTTCGTTTTTGACTGTGTAGTCTTGGCTGCTAAAAACAGTGATAAAACACAGTGTCACTGCACTGATTCAGCAAACACCTGTTTGGCCCTATGCATGCTGGTCTTTACTGGACAGCACAAAGAATGCCTACAGTTGTCCAAAAGGTCATTTGAGAATGGGCTTAGCATTATTACATGATTGGGGAAATTTCAGTCTTAATGGTATTTCATTTAGCAAGGAGGCATTTTTAGAACTATAATCAGGGCCTTGAAGAATATTTGCATTTGTAATATTCAGTTCTGAATGGAAAGCAAAACTTCTTAAAAATCAAAAGGTAAATGGCTATCAGTGTTGAGGAGATCAGAGTACAAGAGAATGGCTACTATCTCAGGTTCCTGTAAAGGATGGATCTTGATATTTGACTTTTCTCACTCTTTACTTAGAGAATTAGGGGGAAAAAAGATACAACATAACTTTGGCCGTAAAAAGGATCTCAGCACTGAGTCAGGCAATTTCAGGGAGGTAGAAAGGTGGGGGCATAATCTTCCCATGAAATGGTTTCTACACAAGAGAAGTACTGAATTAATCAAACTCCACACACTTCTTCAAAGAGGGCATTTCCAAATGTCTTTGTGGACTTATATTCTATTTCATGGTATTTTGAGGAAAACATATCATAGCACTGTAGCAGATTACTGTGGAAAATTTAAGGAAAGGAATTTGAGTACAGAGAAGAATTTATTCCATAAAGCTATGAAATTCTGAATCAAAAAACAAGAAACATTACAAAGAATAATGTTAATCTATAATCAGTGCATATGCATACACAGAAACATGAGCCTGATAAGCACAGTCTGTGCCTTCAAATTTTGATGGAAATATTGCCTTTTGAAGCCATCAGTGTTGTTAGCATGTTCTGCAGTGTTGTGGAGGACTTTGGGCATTGACTACTGGGCTTCCCTTGTGGCTCAGCTGGTAAAGAATACGCCTGCAATGCAGGAGACCTGGGTTCGATCCTTGGTTTGGGAAGATCCCCTGGAGAAGGGGAAGGCTACCTACTCCAGTATTCTGGCCTGGAAAATTCCATGGACTGTATAGTCCATGGGGTCACAAAGAGTCAGACACGACTGGGTGACTTTCACTTTCACTGGTATATACGTAGCAAGAGAAATGTGAATGCTGTCGCAAATTCATATTTGTGAGCTAAAACATTAGGCTGTGTATTACAAAATGTATAGATTGTATATTATAAAGTATATAAAATTCCTTCCAATAATTTAATACCTAAGGATGAGTATTTTTACTAAAAGGACAACATATATACTTAGTTATCTATAAAGAAAATAAATACAGAGTGCTACATAGTGTTTAATAGGGAAAACTGATTTGTTCCAGAGTATCAGTGAAGATCTGCTCTGTTACAGGAAGCTGACCTGTATGGAATACACAGTGTCCTCTAATTTCTGGTAGAGTTTGGCTAGTGGGGATTGTCTGGTAGAATAGAACAAGACAGGATAAAAAGGTAGATATATTCATTTCTCTAGCTCCCTCCTCACATGACTATCTTGGGCTGGTTTTGTCCCTTGACTATCTGTGCTTCTCCATGTCACACTTATCATTTAATTCCCTCCTACCTTGTCTCCTGCTGTAGTGGTGTTAGTTGCCCTAAGGTATGGAGTCTCTTGAAATTTGCCTATATATGTCCATGTCTGTATATAGTGTCTTAGTTAACCTAAACTTCTTTAATTATTCTAGTTTGGACATGCCATCTGTTTCTTGCTGAGTCCCTGACTAATAGATGCTTTATTAAGAGTGTTTAAACTGGGACTAAAAAAAATGACTAGAGGCTTTGCTGACAGAGAGAGTTGTCTGTGGAGGCATAGGAGGCAGATTGGTAATGAGAATACAGCCAGCATGGAACCAGAATATACAGAGTCCTCAAGGCAGGAATGAGACTGGTATGTTTCAGGGAAACAAAGAAAAGTCAGTATGGCTGAAGCCAATATTCCTGAGAAAAGAGTGCTGTGAGTACACCAGAGAGAGTAGACCAGAGTTAGGAGTTTTATGGTATAAGGATTATAACTAGCTGGTTTGTACCTCACCAGAGGGGGTAACTTCATGAGTGAATGAGTAATTGATTGTTTTCCTATCACTAACACTAGAAAGCAAGAAAGAAATGTTCTCATTTTCCAACATGAGGTACAAAGAGTCAGAGAAAAGAAGTGGACTCATTTTGAGAGAGTTGTAGATAAAGCAGCATTTTATGGGAAAGGGGAGTTTCACTGGCAGATTATTTAGACTGGATCTAACTAGTTACTACTCTGACTACAAAACTAGTAAATGATATAGGATGGATATCAGTAAGATCTAGGATACCTGGTGTAAGGGAGGAGGCACAGCTCCCCATGCAATCAATTGTTCTCCCCATGCAATCAGTTGTTCTCCTATTATCACTAGAAAGCAAGGAAGAAAATATTCTAATTTTCCAACTCATAGGTACAAAGAGTCAGAGAAAAGAAGTGGGCTCATTTTGAAAGGGTTGTAGATAAACAGCATCTTATAGGAAAAGGGGGTTTCACTTTAAGGTGGGAGATGAGTCATGCTAGAGAGGGGCTGCTCCCTGTGATGTCAGAGTTCTAGAAGGAAAGGAATGTACTTGGTTCCGTACCAAACGAAGTTCATAACAGTGTGAAGACACATGGAGGAGATAGTAGAGCTCTCCTGGAGCTCAGAATTTGGATCAGGACAATGGATAGGTGAGAAATGGTAGAATTTAGTCCTAAACTAGGCCAGGTCTGAAGAGGTTTGATAACTGGCAAATGATTCAGACAGGATCTAATGGGTTACTACTCTGTTTGACTACAAAACTAGTAAATGGTATGGGATGGATATCAGTAAGATCGAGGATACCTGATGTAAGGTGGGAGGAATAGCTCCCCATGGTGCCTACTCTCTTACAGAGGACTGCCCAGAGTTTAGAGTTTGGCAGCCTTGTTAGATTGACTGGAGTGAAGCACGGTGGTCAAAGGCAGGTTTTGAAGCATCACCAAAGCATACTAAGATCGATTCATAATGTTTTGTCATATTAGCTGCTTCAGCATTTGCTGGAGAGTAGGGTAGAATTATCGGAGAAAGCAATGGCACCCCACTCCAGTACTCTTGCCTGGAAAATCCCATGGACAGAGAAGCCTGGTGGGCTGCAGTCCATGGGGTCTCTGGGAGTCAGACACAACTGAGCGACTTCACTTTCACTTTTCACTTTCATGCATTGGAGAAGGAAATGGCAACCCACTCCAGTGTTCTTGCCTGGAGAATCCCAGAGACGGCGGAGCCTGGTGGGAGGCCATCTATGGGGTCGCACAGAGTCAGACACGACTGAAGCGACTTAGCAGCAGCAGCAGCAGGGTAGAATTATGAATGGCTTGCCAGAATGGGACAGTGATTGTCTAGTTGCCTTTCAAAACACATTAATGTGTAGTCATTTTGCTTGTCATCTCAACAAATCACACAGTGCCTTGTGAACTAAACATCTATTCCATGGTAATAACAAGGCAAGCTAGACACTTTAAGAGAAATTCAATTATTTTTAAATTAAAAAAAATAATTAATTTTAACTGGATGCTGGATAATTACTCTACAATATTGTGGTTTTTGCTATAAATTGACATGAATCAACCACGGGTGTACATGTGTCCTTCCATCCTGAAACCCTTTCCCACATCCCTCTTCACCCCATCCCTCTGGGTTGTCCCAGAGCACCAGCTTTGAGTGCCCTGCTTCATGCATCAAACTTGCCCTGGTCATCTATTTTACATATGGTAATATACATGTTTCAATGCTATTCTCTTAAATCGTCCCACCTTTACCTTCTCCCACATACTCCAAAAATCTTCTTTACATCTGTGTCTCTTTTGCTGTCTTGCCTATAGGGTCATCATTACCAGCTTTCTAAATTCCATATATATGCATTAATATACTGTGCTAGTGTTTGTCTTTCTGACTTACTTCACTCTGTATAATAGGCTCCAGTTTAATCCACCTCATTAGAACTGACTCAAATGTGTTCTTTTTTAAAGCTGAGTAATATTTCATTGTGTATATGCACCACAACTACCTCATCCATTCATCAGCCGATGGACATCTAACTTGCTTACATGTCCTAGCTACTGTAAACAGTGCTGCAGTGAACATTGGGGTACATGTGTTTCTTTCAATTCTGGTTTCCTTGGTGTGTATGCATAGCAGTGGGTTTGCTGGGTCATATGGCAATTCTATTTTCAGGTTTTAAGGAATCTCCACACTGTTCCCCATAGTAGCTGTACTAGTTTGCATTTCCACCAACTGTTCCCCATAGTAGCTGTACTAGTTTGCATTTCCACCAACAGTGTAAGTTTTCTCCACATCCTCTCCAGCATTTATTGTTTATAGACTTTTAGATGGCAGCCATTCTGACTGGCATGAGATGGTACCTCGTTGTGGTTTTGATTTGCATTTCTCTGATAATGAGTGATGTTGAGCATCTTTTCATGTATTAGCCATCTGTATGTCTTTGGAGAAATGTGTATTTAGTTCTTTGGCCCATTTTTTGATAAGGTTGTTTAGTTTTCTGGTATTGAGCTGCATGAGCTGCTTCTATATTTAGGAGGTTAATTATTTGTCAGTTGTTTCGTTTGGTATTAATTTCTCACATTCAGAAGGCTGCCTTTTCACCTTACTTATAGTTTCCTTCATTGTGCAAAAGCTTTTAAGTTTAATTAGGTCCTATTTGTTTATTTTTGTTTTTATTTACATTACTCTGGGAGGTGGTGGTTCATAGAGGATCTTGCTGTGATTTATGTCAGAGAGTGTCCTGCCTATCTGTTCCTATAAGAGTTTTATAGTATCTAGTCTTACATTTATATCTTTAATCCATTTTGAGTTTATTTTTATGTATGATGTTAGAAAGTGTTCTAGTTTCATTCTTTTACAAGTAGTTGACCAGTTTTCCCAGCACCACTTGTTAAAGAGATTGTCTTTTCTCCATTGTATATTTTTGCATCCTTTGTCGAAGATAAGGTGTCCATAGGTGCGTGGGTTTATCTCTGGGCTTTCTATTTTGTTCCATTGATCTATATTTCTGTCTTTGTGCCAGTACTATACTGTCTAGATGACTGTACCTTTGTAGTGTAGTCTGAAGTCAGGCAGGTTGATTCCTCCAGTTCCATTCTTCTTTCTCAGGATTGCTTTGGATATTTGAGGTTTTATGTGTTTCCATACAAATTGTGAAATTATTTGTTATAGTCCTGTGAGAAATACCTTTGGTAGCCTGATAGGGATTGCGCTGACTATAGATTGCTTTGGGTAGTATACTCATTTTCACTATATTGAATCTTCCGAAGCAAGAACATGATATATTTCTCCATCGATTTGTGTCATCTTTGATTTCTTTCTTCAGTGTTGTATAGTTTTTTACATATGTAGATCTTTTCTTTATGTAAAATTTTTCCTAAGTATTTTATTCTTTTTCTTGCAATGGTGAGTGGGATTATTTCATTAAATTCTCTTTCTGTTTTCTCATTGTAAGTGTATAGGAATGCAAGGGATTTCTGTGTGTTAACTTTATATCCTGCAACTTTACTATATTCATTTATTAGCTCTAGTAATTTTCTGGTGGTGTCTTTAGTGTTTTCTATATAGAGGATCATGTCATCTGCAAAGAGTGATAGTTTACTTCTTTTCCAATCTGGACTCCTTTTACTTCATTTTCTTCTCTGATTGCTATGGCTGGGACTTCCAAAACTATGTTGAATAATAGTGGTGAGAGTGGGCACCCTTGTCTTTTTTTTGATTTTAGAGAAAATGGTTTAAAATTTTTGCCATTGAGGATAATGTTTGCTGTGGGTTTTTCATATATGGCTTTTGTTATGTTGAGGTATACTCCTTCTATGCCTGCTTTCTGGAGAGTTTTATATCATAAATGGGTTTTCAATTTTGTCAAAGGCTTTCTTTGCATCTATTGAGATAATCATATGTTTTTTGTCTTTTAATTTGTTAATATGGTGTATCACATTGACTGATCTGTGAATAGTGAAAAATCCTTGTGTCCCTGGGATAAAGCCCACATGGTCATGGTGTATGATTTTTTAACTATGTTGTTGGATTCTGTTTACTAGAATTTTGTTCAGAATTTTTTGCACCTATGTTCATCAGTGATATTGGCCTGTAGTTTTCTTTTTGGGGGGCATCTTTGTCTGGTTTTGGTATTAAGGTAATGGTGGCCTCATAGAATGAGTTTGCCAGTTTACCTTCCTCTGCAATTTTCTGGAAGATTTTGAGTAGGATAGGTTTTAGCTCTTCTCTAAATTTTTGGTAGAATTCACCTGAGAAGCCATCTGGTCCTGGGCTTTTGTATATTTGGAAGATTTTTAATTATAGCTTCGATTCCCATGCTTGTGATGGGTCTGTTAAGATTTTCTTTCTTCCTGGTTCAGTTTTGGAAGGTTATACTTTTCTAAGAATTTGTCCATATCTCCCAAATTGCTCATAGTAGTCTCTTATGATCTTTTGTATTTCTGTGTTGTCTGTTATGTTTTCTCCATTTTCATTTCTAATTTTATTGATTTGATTCTTCTCCCTTTTTCTCTTGATGAGTCTGGCTAACAGTTTGTCTATTTTATTTATCTTCTCAAATAACCAGCTTTTGGTTTTGCTGATTTTTACTATAGTCTCCTTCATTTCTTTTTCACTTATTTCTGGTCTGATTTTTATTATTTCTTTCCTTCTACTAACTTTGGAGTTCTTTTCTTCTTTTTCTAGTTGCTTTAGTTGTAAAGTTAGGTTGTTTATTTGATGTTTCTCTTGTTCTTGAGGTAGACTGGTATCACTATGGACCTCCCTCTTAACACTGCATTTACTGAATCCCATATGTTTTGGGTTGTTGTGGTTTCATTTTCATTTGTTTATATGCATAATTTGATTTCCCTTTTGATTTCTTCTGTGATCTGTTGGTTATTCAGAAGTGTGTTGTTTAGCCTTCATATGTTTGTATTTTTAATAGTTTTTTTTCCTGTCAGTTCAGTTCAGTTCAGTCGCTCAGTCATGTCGACTCCTTGCAACCCCATGAATCGCAGCACACCAGGCCTCCTTGTCCATCACTAACTCCCAGCGTTCACCCAGACTCACATCCATCGAGTCAGTGATGCCATCCAGCCATCTCATCCTTGGTCGTCCCCTTCTCCTCCTGCCCCCAATCCCTCCCAGCATCAGAGTCTTTTCCAATGAGTCAACTCTTTGCATGAGGTGGCCAAAGTACTGGAGTTTCAGCTTTAGCATCATTCCTTCCAAAGAAATCCCAGGGCTGATCTCCTTCAGAATGGACTGGATTTTTCCTGTAGTTGATATCTAATCTTACCACCATATGATCAGAAAAGATGCTTGAAATGATTTCAATTTTTAAAATTTTACCAAAGCTAAATTTATGGCCCAGGATGTGATCTATCCTGGAGAATGTTCCTTGTGCATGTGAGAAAAAATAGAATTCCATTGTTTTGGGGTGAAATGCCCTATAGATATAAATTAAGTCTAACTCATCCATTGTATCATTTAGAGATTGTGTTTCCTTGCTAATTTTCTGTTTGGTTGAACTATCTAAAGTTGTGAGTGAGGTATTAAAGTCCCCCATTATTATTGTGTCACTGTTAATTTCCCCTTATACACTTGTTAGCATTTGCCCTGTGTATTGAGGTGTTCATATATATTTATAATTGTTATATCTTCTTCTTGGATTAATCCTTTGATCATTACATAGTGTCCCTCTCTGGCTCTTATCACGGTCTTTATTTCAAAGTCTATTTTATCTGATATGAGTATTGCTACTCCTGCCTTCTTTTGCTCCCCATTTTCATGAAATAAGTTTTTCCAGCCCTTTGCTTTCAGTCTGTATGTGTCACTAGGTTTGAGGTGGGTCTCTTGTGGACAGCATATAAAGGGGTCTTGTTTTTGTATCCATTCGGGTAGTCTTTGTCTTTTGGTTGGAGCATGTAACCCGTTTATGTTTAAGGTAATTATTGATAAGTATTATCCCTTTACCCAGAGAAGGCAATGGCACCCTACTCCAGTACTCTTGCCTGGAAAATCCCATGGATGGAGGAGCCTGGTAGGCTGCAGCCCATGGGGTCGCTAAGAGTCAGACATGACAGAGCGACTTCACTTTCACTTTTCACTTTCATGCATTAGAGAAAGAAATGGCAACCCACTCCAGTGTTCTTGCCTGGAGAGTCCCAGTGATGGCAGAGCCTGGTGGGCTGCTGTCTATGGGGTCGCACAAAGTCGGACACGACTAAAGCAACTTAGCAGCAGCAGTAGCATCCCTTTACCATTGACTTTGTTGTTTTGGGTTCATTTTTGTAAACCTTGTCTGTGTTTTCTGTCTAGAGAAAATCCTTTATCTTTTGTTGAAGAGCTGGTTTGGTGGTGCTGAATTCTCTCAGCTTTTTCTTGTCTGCAAAAAATCTTGGTTGTAGGATTTTCTTTCATCAGTTTTAGTATGTCCTTCCATTCCCTGCTGGCCTGAAGGGTTTCTATTGAAAGATCAGCTGTTATCCTCATGGGGATCCCCTTGTGTGTTATTTGTTGCTTTTCCCTTGCTGCTTTTACTATGTGTGTTTGATCTTTGTTAGTTTGATTAATGTGTGTCTTTGGGTGTTTCACCCTGGGATTATCCTGTTTGGCACTCTTTGCATTTCTTGGGCTTGGGTGGCTATTTTCTTCCCCATATTAGAGAGGTTTTCAACTATTATCTCCTCAAGTATTTTCTCATGCCCTTTCTTTGTGTCTTTTTGTGGGACACCTATGATTTGAATGTTGTGGTGTTTAACATTTTCCCAGAAGTCTGTGAGGTTGTCTTCATTTCTTTTAATTCTTTTTTCCTCTCTATTTCACTTATTTCCATCATTCTCTTCCACCTCAATTTTCCTCTCTTCTGTCTCAGTTATTCTCCTGTTGGTTCCCTCCAGAGTGCTTTTGATCTCAGTTATTGCATTATTCATTATTGATTGATTCTTCATTATTTCTTCTAGGTCCTTGCTAAACATTCTTGCATCTTCTCAATCCTTGTCTCTAGTCTATTTATCTGTAACCCCATTTTGCTTTCAAGATTTTGAATCATCTTTACTATCATTATTCTGAATTCTTTTTCAGATATATTCCGTATCTCCTCCTCTTTTGTTTGGTTTGGTGGGTTTTTATCATGTTCCTTCACCTGCTGAATATTTCTCTGTCTTTTCATTTTGTTTGGATTACTGTGTTTGGGGTTCTATTTCTGCAAGCTGTAAGTTCATGGTTCCCCTTAATTGTGGAGTCTGCTCCCTGTGGGTGGGGTTGCACTAGTGGCTGGTCAGGGGTTTCTGGTTGGGGAAGCTTGTGTCTGTGTTCTGGTGGATGCAGCTGGATGTATTCTCTCTGGAGTGCAGTAATGTATCAAGTAGTGAGTTTCGGGATGTCTATAGGTTTGGCATGGCTTTGGGCAGCCCATCTTTTCATGTTCAGGGTTGTGTTCCTGTTTTACTGGAGAATTAGCATGGTGTGTCTTTCACTGGTACTTGTTGGCTCTTGACTGTAGCTTGGTTTCAGTGTAGGTGTGGAGACTTTTGAGTGAGCTCTTGTCTATTAATGTTACTTGGAGTCAGGAGTTCTCTGACGTTCTAAAGTTTTGTAATTAAGCCTCCTGCTTCTGGCTTTCAGTCCTCCTCCTGCAGTAGCCTCAAGACTTCTCCATCCATATAGCCTAGAAGATAAAACCCCTAGGTTATTTGCAAAACAATTCTCCACAACCAGGAACACCCAGAGAGATCCACAGAGTTATATAGAGAAGAGAAGAGGAAGGAAGGAGATAGAGGTGACCTGGAGTAGAAAAGGGAGAGTCAAAAGGGGAGAGAGCAATCAAGTTGGTTATCAAATCCCTCAGGGAAAATTGATACTGAAAATTAGATTCTTAGAGGTAAAAGATTGATAAAGAAATGTCAAGAAGCAGAGATTAAAAACCTAGAATAAATGTTAGACTCTCAAAAATACAACATAAAAAATACAAAACATAATCACAAACAATTTTTAAAATATGTGGAATTTGTTTTAAAAAATAGGTTTTTTTTGGATAGGTAATAGTAAGCTATAAAAATGAAAGTTAAAGAAGTAATAAAGAACTAAATTTTAAAAAATTAGTAAGTGATAATAGTAAAAATATATCTAGGAATTTCTCTGGAGCTGTTGTGGGCAGTGTGGGGTCAGTTCAGTGTCAGATAGTCTCTTGTTCCAGCTTGTACTTGTTCTCAAGGTCTATAGGTGCCCCTCAAATGCACAATCTCCAGTATTAAATGCAGGGTTTTAATCTGATACATCTGTCACTTCCAGAGCAGTTCCCCCTTCTTTGTTTATTTTGGCTTCCTCTGTTTGCAAGTCTCTTCTGTTTCTAATTTCTGCCCTGACACTAGGGGCTGAAGGTGGCCACTTATTTAGACTCACTTGTTCAATTGTGTTGTGGGGAGGGAGGAACACTGCAAACAAATACCACTGGCATGTGTGGGTAGTGTTCGCAGTGGATGGACCACACCAGGTTTGCCACAGCCCAATGAAGTGTGTACTTCCCAGGTCTACACTGGTCAGGCTCCAGGGTACTCTGCAGGGGCACTGTCCCAAGTGGGCCCTGCATTTCATGCAGTTCTCAGGACTAAGCAGTCCAGTTCTCATGTGCTCCACAGGGGCACAGACCCAGATGGGCTGTGCATTTTGTGCCCTTCCCAGCTCTGTACAGCTCAGTTGACTGAGTGCTTGGCAAGTGCACTGTCCCAGGTGGGCCATGCATCTTATTCACCTCCCTGGTCCTGGCCACTCAGTTTCCTGGGTGTGCCACGAGAGCAGAGTCCCAGGTGTGCCATGTCTTTTCTGGGGGCTCATCTCAGGCTCTGACACTCCTGGCAGATGTCAACTGTCCAGGATCCTAGGAAGATATGGTTAGCAACTGGGAGCCTGCTCACAGTTTGGTGGAAGATGCAGTCTCTTGGGACAAGATTGCCACAGCCCCTTGCCTTCTAGCTCTGGCTGTTGCACAACTGCCTCTCTGCTTCCAGGAGGTAGGGCCCTATATGGCAGCCAGTTTGCTCAATCCTTTGTTCTGTGAGTCCACCAGGGGTCATCATGAGGCCTTAGAGCCTTTTGTGGAAATGATCCTTTATTTTTGTCTCTCTGGTGATCCCAGGGTTTGGGTTGCTGTCTCACATTACTCCCTCAGATTGTCCTCATGGCATTCAGGCCTGGTCCTTACCCTAAGGACTGATGATTGAGTGTGCACCTCCTTGCCCAGTCCCCACTCACTGGTGGTGGACACAAGCAACTGAGCCACTTTTCTGTCTCCCCTAGTGGTTGTGGTTAGGTGTGTATTCTGTGCTTTTTTTTTTTTTTCTCCTCCTGGTTATGTTGCCCTCTGAGATTCCAAAACTCCCCCTACATACACCTGTGAGAGGATCTCCTACTGTGTGGAAACTTTTCCTCCTCACGACTCCCTCCCCAGGATGAGTCTCTGTCACTAAATTTTGTGTCTCTGTTTTTGTCTTTTATATTTTGTACTACCTCCTCTTGAAGAGATTGGACTGCCTTTCTGGGAGCCTAGTGTCCTCTGCCAGCATTCAGAAGTTGTTTTGTGGAAGTTGCTCAACTTTCAAATGATCTTTTGATGAATTTGTTGGGGGAAAAGTGGTCTCTCCTATTCCTCCACCATCTTGGGACCTCTGGAAGAGAAAGTCAATTTTTAGAATATAATTTATTACTGCTACCTACTTAATAAGAAAGTTAGGATAGTATTCAATAATTTGATCGATTAGCTTTTTCTTAAAGCCTATACAAATAACTTTTCAGCATTCCTACTTGGATTGCAATTATTATACAGTCCTGTGTGCCTCCAGAGAAATCTAGTTTTATTTCTCAAGCTTTCTTTACTTTGATACCAATTTTTGACCTTGATGAGATAGAATTTTAGTGTACTTTAATATGACAATTATTGTGTATGCAATAAATTATGCTCATTTTTTTTCTATGTTATTGTTGCCAGTATGTTTAATTTCTAATTCTTTTGTTATATTATGGTTTTATTTTGTGTGTATATGAACATTTATTTATTATTATTTTAACACTATTTGTATTGAACTATGGTTAATTTACAATGTTGCATTTCCGGTATATTTACGCTTTTTTTTTTTTTTAAACTCTGTGATACCTTGGAATTTACATTGTTTTGAAAGAAGACTCCAATTTGGTATTTTTTCTAAAATGTTGATAACTTGTTTAAGCAGTGTTCATGCAATGATCTACCCTTCTACATTGATTACTGGTGGTCTTTTAAATGATTTATTAAATAAATTCTTGGGCTATCTCAGATATCTGTTCACTTCTACTCATTTTCAAAGTGTTATGATAGTTCTTTACTGTATTATTGTAGCTTCATGTTATCAGCTCCCTTGTGGAAATTCTTTTCACTCTTCTTGCAGTTGAATTTTATAATAATTTTGATAGATTTAAAGAAAATTATCCTGCTGAAGTTTTTATTGTGATTTTACTAAATGCATGTAATAATTTGGAAATATTTGACATCTTTACAATATTCAGTTATCTTTTCAGAAATCATGAAATCTTTCTTCATGTTTTCAAGTCTTCTTTTATATCTGTTAGTACTATTTTGATATTTATGCCTCCCTTTCCAGTCTCTTACTAAGTAATATTTTGTTGTTGTTATTTCCTGTGGGAATAGAACTATCCTAGAAGTATTTTATTCTTCCAGATTTTGCATAAAGATAGTGAAGGATATATTATTACTTTCTGTGCCTACTAGAGGTCTCCAAGAAGAATTAAAAAAAAAAGCATTTGTACGTACACTATAACATTATATGGCTGAATATATTTCAGTAGTTAATTGATTTTTCTGAAGTATTTTGCATTCTCCCTGCAACAGTGATTTCACTTTCTAAAATACAAAAATACTGGGACATTAACAAGAACATGAAAAAATTCTTAAAGAGGAACAGAACATCTCACTGTCATTAACAGACTTAATCTAACCTCTTGGTGTGACAGTAATATATTTTTTCCAGGAGAAAAGCAAAGGTACTATTATTCATTCTTTTGACAAATATTTTAGAGAGTGCCTTCTACTTTGCACCTGCTAATTCTAGAGGGAGGTACTAGGGACAAAAAAAAAAAGGATCATGCAAATTTGTGTAGAATGTAGTTGCCACAGGTATGGAATCAGAATTTAGTAGAGGAGACAGACACATGAGTAATAAATGATAAGATGTGTGGTGTTTTTCATAGATCCACTGTGCTTTGGGACTGTCATGAAGGGAAGTAGTTTTGAGTAGAGGAAGGTCATATGGATGGATGAGTAGAAATTTAATGGGCTAAACCTAATATGAATGACACAAGTAGAGAGTATTGATGATGCCCTCATTTGCTCAACAAATGATGGACATTTAGGTTGTTTCTATGTTTTTGCTTTTGTGAACAATGCTGCAATGGACATGGGAGTGGAGATATATCTTTGAGATCTCGTTCATATTTCCTTTGACTATATACCCAGGAGTGGGATTGCTGAATCACATGGTAGTTCTATTTTTAACTGATTAAGGAACTTCCATACTGTCATTCATTGTAATTGTACCAATTTATGGTCCCACCAACAGTTCATGAGTGTTCATTTTTCCACACATCCTGACCAACACTTGTTATCTCTTGTCTTTTAGATGATAGCTATTCTGACAGGTCTGAGGTGCTCATTGTGATTTGATTTGCATTTCCCTGATAATTAGTGATATTGAGCACATTTTCATTAATTTTACTCTCTAAGTAATGAGAACTATGACTTGTTTTAGAGTACAGTTGATTGGAATCATAGTTGATATTTTGAAGACAGAAAGAAGAAAAGATGGCAGGCAAGAAATCAAGTTAGGAAGAGAGGACATGATGTTGGATAAGATACTTTTGGCCTAAATTATGACAATAGCTGTAGTGTGGGAGAGGAAGGGGTGGATTTGAATGTTATGCAGAAAGACTTGGTAAGAATGTAAGCAGTATGAGAACAAGGATTTTTGTTTGCTTCTGTTTTGTTCATTGTCATATTCCCAAACATCTAGAGTACTGTTGGGCACATGATAGATATTAGATAACTATCTATTGGATGAATGATGTATTTGGTGGCTTAATAATTGTTTTGGAGGGAAATTAATGAGAAGTATATTTGAGGGAGTAGCAGAAGATGACGTTGAGGTTTTCTAGTTGTGTGATAAGGTGAAAGATGCTGCCATCAGTAAAGGTTGACAAATCTGAGAATAAGATGGGCTAGGAATGTGAAGACATTGAGGAGGGAGAATTGTGCCTTATATTTTTTAGGGTGAAATTTGTTGGAACTGGTTGGAATTTCTTATAATCTGTGTGCATTCTGTAATTCCACTGTACATCTCTAGCATGAGTGGCTGCAAGATTTCTTTCAGCATGGGCAATTTTACCTGGGTAACCCTGTGATCTGTTGAGGATCATCTTTAGGAAGAATGCAAATAAGCAGAATAATGGGCAGAAGAGGCAAGCTAAGGAGCTGAAAATTCCTTCTATTCACTGGTGATGGTTAGTTGAGAAAGAGAAATGAGCACCTCTAAACTGTTGGCTTTTACCCACTATTTAAACAAAATAGTGTGTTTAGCTATCAAGTGAGATCACCTGTTGATAGGGCAGGCTCCAATCCCAAGGAGGATTCAACAGCCCACGTGCATGTCAGAGTAAATGCAAGGAGAAATTAATGTTAATTATATTATGTGGAAGCCCTCTCTAGTTTCCATAAGCTTGAGACCTCTGTTAATCCTCCCATTAAGTACTTCTACTTGATGTTGGGTTTACTGGGAAGAGATTATGTACTGAGCTCAGAGAATAATTCAGCACTTTCCACTTAAGGTTAACAGTTCCTCCTGAAGAGGAATGAAAAATGTGAAAGGAAGAACATAGGAGAGTGATTAGATCTTTCCACCACATTTACCTCTCCAAGTTCTATGTCAACCAGGCACTTCTTGCTTTTGTTACATGGGTGAAAAGTCTCTTAGTTTTATAAACAACAGCCTAAGAGAAACATTTTCAGCCAAAGAAAGGCATTCTTTTCTGAAGTATTTTACTGTGTAAACTTTGATCTTTACAGATATGACTATATGAAAGCTTCCGGAGGCAGAGAAGTGGGGAAAGTGGTGCTTCAGGAAAGAGCGGTGGCAGTGGATGAGGCAGAGGGTACAGAGCCAAGGCAAGCCCATGGCTCTGTGCTACTCAGGCAGCTTCCTAGGCCAGCCATTCAGGCAACTGATTCCTGTGGCAACCATGGAAACTCAGTAATGCCTCAGACTTATCTTCCGTTCCAAGGACTCCCAGAG
Organism: Bos grunniens; assembly: GCF_055505025.1. Taxonomy (NCBI): domain Eukaryota; kingdom Metazoa; phylum Chordata; class Mammalia; order Artiodactyla; family Bovidae; genus Bos; species Bos grunniens. Next base: position 114,900,765 of record NC_141194.1, on the reverse strand, counting down.
CTTATGAAAATTCCCCCAGACAATTCACCTACTGAAGGATACAGGTTTCACCTTCAGTTGTCAAATGTGAATAAAGACAACCATCAAGACCATATGCAACAAGATGTCTCCAGCTGTTATCCTTTACAGCCCAGTTGCTTGTATCAGATGCAAGAAAACGAGACGGACTGTACAGCAATCTACTCTGAGCTCTTGATGCAAGTGAGAAAAAGCCAGGCAGACAAGAAACCCTACAACAAACAGAAATACATAAGACCATATGTAGCAAATACAATGCCAATTCGGAAAGCACCTCAAGTCACTCCAGATCCAGTGCCTGAGAGAAAAAGAACAACTCCTATTAACCTGGCTTACACAATCCGTAAATCACGTGTGCCCTATAGTGTTCATGCGCGAACCTATCGGGACAGGGTAATTCACTTATTAGCACTGAAGGACTACAAGAAACATGAACTTCTTGTTCGACTTCAGAGAGATGGAATGACTGAAGAGGAGATGGACTCCCTTGGAAAAATTTTGCAGGAAGTAGCTCATCTGAATACTCAGAATCGTTCATATTCTTTAAAGAATTGTGTTTTTAAAGAGCTCCATAAAGACTGGCCTGGGTACAGTGAGGTGGACAGGCAGACATTGGAGTTAGTGCTTTCCAGAAAAGTACATCCACTTCTCAATGTTACTGGCACCGACCATCCACAATTTTCTACAGATTCTAGTACAGATGAAATATCTTTTCATTCTCAGGAACAACTTTACAATTCAGCTGACATTGATTATTCAAAGAACAAAAAAGTTAGAATATCTCACCTGACAACTAAACAACAGCCAGCATCAAGTGATTGTTTGAATAACACTAGTGAAATATCTGCCATGGGTCACCCACCATACTCTGAATCTACCACCAATCTTAGCTCTCCAACATTGTCCAACATCCACCTTCCGACTTCAAATTATCTTCAGCCTGTCTATTCTAAGTGTAGTTATTCTAGCATTACAGAAGGACCTGAGACTCAAGACCCACCTGTTGACAGGTTTAGTCAAAGCAGTAGAATTTTTGAGTGCCAACAGAGTAAACACTCTCTGCAAAAAGTAACCTCTATTTCGGTTACAATGAAGTATCCGAAGCATATGGAGAAACAGCATTCACTGACTAGTGAGGAATTCAAATACAAATTTACAGAATATAAAGCAAAACGCAAAGAGTGCAGTATTAAGATTTTGGAGAAACAGCAGACAGATAGTGAAAGACAAGATGAAGGTGCAAAACCAAATTCAAGTGAAGAAGTTGCAAAGGTTTGCACTCCCACTGGGAAGACTTGTTCAACATCTGAGCTTCCAGATTTTCTGACTAGCTACGTCACTATAACTTCCTCTGAGCAACGTGAGCGTTATGAGAAGGAATTTAGAGTAGATTATGAGGAATATAAGGCCTTGCATGAAACGTTGATGCCTTTTTCTAAAATATTTGTTTATCTAACTTCACAAAAGGAGAAGTTTCCTCCAGATTCAAGAGAATATGAAGATATTAATAAAAAAATCTCACTAGAATATCAGAAGATGAAACGGATGAATCATAATTATTTTAAAGAAAAACTCAGATGCCAATATCTCTATAACAAGCTGGCTCACATTAGAGAGCTGATAAATAATTATGACCAGCAGTGAATACAGTCATAGCCTGAGAATAGTTCTAGAACCAGAGTAAATAAATGTAAGCTTATTTATTTAAAATTTCAAGTTACTAACTCTAAGATTCGAAAAGGATGAAGCCTCGCTGTTGAAACAATCAGTAGTACTATTGTAATTTTCCTTTTTCTTTTTTTTTAATTTTATTTTTATTAGCTTTATGTTTCTTTATTTTTATTTGATTAGTTTGTTTTATTTTATGTTGATTTATGTTTCTTTTTTTAAGTTTCTTTTTATTTATTCTTATCATTTACTTTTTATTTTATTTTGCCTTTTATGTACTTCTGAAGCTGTTTCATCTGTTCTTTTCTACCTCAAAATTTGTTTTCATTCTTTTTGTTCTTTTCAAAACATCTGAGGATCCAGTGACTTTGAAACAAACTTGTACACATTTAAAAAATAAAAGCTTATAATGAGCAATGGATAGTACTTTTGAATAAATATAGCCTCTTTTGCTTTTTTAACACTTATGCAAGTTCATCCTTAAAACACAGATGTTTAGAAAATTATAGAAAATACCATGATTCTTCAAGCAGTACACATTTTCATTTCATTAAGTTTGTTGATCAAGCATGAAACTTGATTTTATCTTAGAGAGAACAACTTATGTGGTCAAACATGCAAAGCTTTTAACTAACAATTCTATGTTATCTCCTCAAAGTACTGCCAGTTGAAACAGGGAATATTGTTTGCAAATTTAAGTTTTCATATGTTTTCCACAATATGAATATTGTCTTTAGTAAATGTTTGTTTCCATCATCTAACAGAAAGTTAGTACATAGCAAAGAATGACAGTTTTGTACAATGCTATGCTATGCTAAGTCACTTCAGTCGTGTCCGACTCTGTGTGACCCCATAGACGGCAGCCACCAGGCTCCCCCGTCCCTGGGATTCTCCAGGCAAGCACACTGGAGTGGGTTGCCATTTCCTTCTCCAATGCATGAAAGTGAAAAGTGAAAGTGAAGTCGCTCAGTCGTGTCTGACTCTTAGCGACCCCATGGACTGCAGCCTACCAGGCTCCTCCATCCATGGGATTTTCCAGGCAAGAGTACTGGAGTGGGGTGCCATTGCCTTCAAGGCTAAAAATAAAATTAACACCTAACAACTTGAAAATCAATTTAGGAAGCAGAAGATTCCCAAGTCCTTTGCAGGTACCTTTATTCTCTTATTTTTCCTGTGTCCCTGTCCTGCCTCCCCTGAAAGTGATAAACACTCCCCCAAATTTATGTTTACCTTTGATTTTCTTTTTAAATCAGTTCAGTTCAGTTAAGTTGCTCAGTTGTGTCCGACTCTTTGTGATCCATGGACTGCAGCACTCCAGGCTTCCATGTCCATCACCAACTCCTAGATCTCACTCAAACTCATATCCACTGAGTCGATGATGCCATCCAATCATCTTATCCTAGGTCATCATCTTTTCCTCCTGCCTTCAGTCTTTCCCAGCATCAGGCTCTTTTTCCAATGAGTCAGTTCTAAGCATCAGGTTGCCAAAATATTGGAGTTTCAGCTTCAGCATCAGTCCTTCCAATGAATATTCAGGACTGATTTCTTTCAGAATTGACTAGTTTGAACTCCTTGAAGTCCAAGGGACTCTCAAGAGTCTTCTCCAACACCACAGTTCAAAAGCGTCAATTCTTCAGTTCTCAGCTTTCTTTATGGTCCAACTCTCACAACCATACATGACTACTGGAAAAACCATAGCTTTGACTAGATGGACTTTTGTTGGCAAAGTAACATCTGTGCTTTTTAACATGCTGTCTAGGTTGGTCAGAGCTTTTCTTCCAAGGATCAAGTATCTTTTAATTTCATGGCTGCAGTCCCAATAAGCAGTGATTTTGGAGACTAAGAAAATAAAGTCTCTCACTGTTTCAATTGTTTCCCCATCTATCTGCCATGAAGTGATGGGACCGGATGCCATGATCTTAGATTTTTGAATCTTGAGTTTTAAACCAACTTTTTCACTCTCCTCTTTCACTTTCATCAAGAGGCTCTTTAGTTCTTCTTTGCTTTCTGCTATAAAGGTGGTGCCATCTGCGTATCTTAGGTTATTGATATTTCTCCCCAAATCTTGATTCCATCTTGTGCTTCATCTGGCATTTCACATGATGCACTCTGCATATAAGTTAAATAAGCAGGGTGACAATATACAGCCTTGACAAATGCCTTTCCCAATTTGGAACCAGTCTGTTCCATGTCTGGCACTAATTGTAGTTTATTGACATGCATACAGAGTTCCCAGGAGGCAGGTAAGTTGGTCTGGTATTCCCATCTCTTGAAGAATTTTTCAGAGTTGGTTATGATCCACCCAGTCAAAGAATTTGGTGCAGTCAATAAAGCAGAAGTAAATGTTTTTCTGGAACTCTCTTGCTTTTTTTTTTAATGATCCAGTGGTGTTGGTAATTTGATCTCTGTTTCCTCTGGCTTTTCCAAATCCAGCTTGAACATGTGGAAGTTCATGTTTCATGTACTTTTGAAGCCTGGCTTGGAGAATTTTGAGCATTTCTTTGCTAGCATGTGAGATGAGTGCAATTGTGCGGTAGTTTGAACATTCTTTGGCATTGCCTTTCTTTGGGATTGGAATGAAAACTGACCTGTTCCAGTCCTGTGGCCACTGTTGAATTTTCCAAATTTGCTGACATATTGAGTGCAGCACTTTCACAGCATCATCTTTTAGGATTCGAAATAGCTCAACTGGAATTCCATCACCTCCACTAGCTTTGCTCATAGTGATACTTCCTGAGGCCCACTTGACTTCACATTCCAGGATGTCTAGCTCTAGGTGAGTGATCACACCATTGTGGTTATCTGGGTCATAAAAATCTTTTTGTATAGTTCTTCTGTGTAGTCTTGCCATCTCTTCTTAATATCTTTGGCTTCTGTTAGGTCCATACCGTTTCTGTCCTTTATGGAGCCCATCTTTGCATGAAATGTTCCCTTGGTGTCTCTAATTTCTTGGTATCTCTAATATCTACTATATTTATAAGCATCTTTAAACAGTATATTGTTCACTTTTTTAATCTTTGGGAAAATGATCTCAATACTGTAGCTAGTTGTCATCTTGTTTTTTCAGCCAACCTTATTTTTGTTGCAATGGCCTGGAATGGAATCTGCAATATCACAGAGGCATACTTGTACTGCCAATGAAAATAATCATCAACTTGGAATTCTTCAATTTAATAATTAATATGTTCTTTAAAAGGAAAGATAGATTAAAAGCATATACAAACTAAAAAAAAATAAAAAAATAAAATAAACCTTTATTTTACTAAAATAAAAATAACCTTTTATTTTATAAAAATAAAATAAACCTTTATTTTACTAAAATAAACCTAGGATTTATTTATGCTGATGTGTAAATAAGTAGATTATTTGTTTTTTCACTTATATGTTGGATCATCATATGCCTTTTGCATTATTTAGCCACCCATTTTCTTGTTACTAGAGATTGGGTTTTTTTTCTTTCTCTCTCTTTTCTTTCTTTTTTTTTATTATTACAATGTTGCTGTGAACATTTTTTGCAAATTTACCCTTTTCCGTCATCTGTGCTTTTATTTTCATTTAATTTTATTTTATAGCCTGTAGGAACTTACTGCTTCTGTATGATCACTATTTAGTTTTACCTGAATTTTCCCTTGGTTTTCAGGCTTCCCTCTATTTTCTGATTTCTGGCTCATATGATTTTCTTTTTTCTTGAAAGCTCCTTTTATTCTTTTATATGGTTTGACTGGCAGTGAATCCTCTCAGTTTTCTAGTTTGTATATGCTTTTAATCGATCTTTCCTTTTAAAGAAGATGTTAATTATTAAATTGAAGAATTCCAAGTTGATGATTATTTTCACTGGCAGTACAAGTATGCCTCTGCGATATTGCAGATTCCGTTCCAGGCCATTGCAGCAAAGTGAATATTGCAATAAAGCAAGTCACACAATATTTTTATTTCCCTGAGATTCAAACCCCATTCTAATTTAAACTCTTACGTGAGGTAATCCAATAGCCATGCTAGGGAGAGAGCTTCTAAATGAGCAAGTAAGCAGGACAATTAACAACAAAGACTTTGCCTGCTAATGCATTGTGGCAGGGGACTAGGTTTTGAATTCATAACTTGAATTGAATCCCAACCCTGCCACTTTCTATGCAAATTTGGAGAGGTTGCATGATACCTTTGGAGGTTAGTTTTCCTATCTGTGTGTTGGTAATAATAATACTCAACTCAACTCAAAAAAAAAAAAAAAAAAAAACACTCACCTCACAGAGTAATTGTGTCTAGTGCAAGGTAAGCAATCAATGAAAAAAAGAGCTGATCTTGATATAATTACTTTTCCCTGTAGGCAACAAAAATACAAATCAGTGAGCAGCAGTGTTAGCTTCCAAGTTATCTGAAGAACAAGGAATATTACTCTGGCTTGGGATTCGTACAGAAAACACTTGAGTTAACAACATGAAAAAGATATCAAATGGACTGTTTGACGAATTCAGGTGCATGCTGTCTCTGAAGTCAATATAAATTTGTGGAGGAAAGTTTCCCCTAGGCTATACAGAAAAAAAAAAAAAAAAAGATCTTGTTCTAGTTCATGACCAAAACCTAAGCACAGCATATCAGCCAGGCATTTTCTTACAATGTCACATCACCTCTTAGAAGCAATATGAGAAAAGTGACAGTCCAGTTGCTTGGTGACTCAGGTGACCAACATTCTATTTTCTTTTGCTGAGTTTTTTCAAAAAAGACATTTAACAGGGCTATGTCGATGTACCAATGTAGTGATGACCACATTAGATGAAAGAGCTAGTAGAGATGCATTAGCTGTGTGAGGTGGCATAAGGGATATACTACTGATAGCAGTATTTGAAGCTATGAGATAAGAGACTATAATTGCTAAGGAACACAATATCGAGAAGAAAGTCAGTGACTTGTTCCGTCCTGAAGAAGGCACATACATTTAGGGTATAAGAGAAGGAACAGAAGTGAGCAGAATGGCCAGATAAGGAGAATGAAAACTTCAGTGACCAGGATCCAAAGCAAGAAGGTAATCCACAGTTGCAATTGATAGAAAGAAGTCAAGACACTTAAGATCAGCTCCCCAGAGTAGCATGAAGATGCAGAACTATGGAGATGTCACACAACTCCATTAGGATCCCTCATGTTTTCCCAACATAAATCAAAATCTACATTGATTTCACTTTCAGAAACTTTCAATATATTTACTTTATTTAAAAGATATGAAGTATCTACCTGGAGAAGGAAATGGCAACCTGCTCCAGTTTTCCTGCCTGTGAAATCCCATTTACAGAGAAGCCTGGCAGGCTACAGTCCACAGAGGTTGTAAAAGTGTTGGACGCGACTTACTGATTAAACAAAAACAAACACAAAAGTAAAAGCACTGGGCAGACTGCTCAGTTACTTCTCTGGAAGCATTATATAGAAAACTTAATACATAAAAAGGCCCATGATTCCCCAATACCCCCCACATCTTCATCTTGTTGAAAAAAGGTTAAATTCAGTATGTTAACTATAATGATGGCATTATATCATTTCAGATTAGAAAATTTATTATACCAATCAGCTTAAATTCAGTGTTATCATCTCTAAATAGTTTATCCCTGAATGTATTTCACAGGCAGATGAGGATTGAAACTATTTTGTCTCATCTGAGGGAGAATGGATTTTGTATGTGGAGAATGGTATTTGTATGGCTGAATCCCTTTGCTGTTCACCTGAAAGTATCACAACATTGTTAATCAGCTATATACCCCAATACAAAATAACAAGTTTAAAAGAAAAAAAAAAGCAAACAAAAAATGAAATATCTGAATTTCACATGAAATTTTCAGTAATCAAGTTGATGGCACAGTGGTAAAGAATCTGCCTGCAATACAGAAGACCTGGGTTTGATTCCTGGGTCAGGAAGATACCCTGGAGAAGGAAATGGCAACCCATGCCAGTATTCTTGCCTGGAGAATCCCATGGACAGAGGAGTCTGTCAGGCTACAGTTCATAGGAAACACAGTCAGACACGACTGAAGCAACTTAGCCACATGCATGCAACACTTCCTGTTTAAAATATAACATTAGAATTTATAAGTTAATTACTTGTAATTTCATTTGGGGTGGTCTTTCATCATAAACATGATTAATTTTTTTTTTCTCTTTGCACATACATGAGTCTTTTCCAGGTACAGCTGAAGTTTCAAGTGGCACCTCTCTGTTAGCCCAGCAAGGTATCCCTTTAATAGAATGTCTGTCCTTCTCTCAAGAAGATGAGATATCAAAACCCAACTTAAAATCACCCTTCTCTGGAGACGCAGATATAGAAAACAGACTTGTGGACACAGAGGGAGCAGGAGAGGGTGGGATGAATTGAGAGAGTAGTATTGAAACTAGCCAGTGGGAATTTGCTGCATGGCAGAGTGAGCTCAAACCCAGTGCTCTGTGACAATTTAGAGGGGTGGGATGGGATGGGAGGTGGTAAGGGTGTTCAGGATGGAGAGAACATATGTGTGTCTATGGCTATTCATGTTGATGTATGGCAGAAACCAACACAACATTGTAAAGCAATTATCCTTCAATTAAAGTAAGTAAATTTTGGAAATAAATTCAATTTTAAAAAGTGAAGTAAAATCACCCTTCTCAGATCCATGTCCTTGTCTGCCATTTGTCTAATTGGGTGCTTACTTGATACAAAGCTAGCTTTCCTTATCCATTAAAGATGTTGGACCTGAAAAGTGTGTTTCTCCCTTTGCTTTTCACAACATCTCAAATTAACCTCCAGTTTAAAATAAAATAGAAATAGTGATGGTCTCAGCTGCCTGTTTCAGTGACACTTTTTGTCAAATAATGGGTGGCTTTAAAATTGAAACTAACTGGTCACAGCTAGTTCAGGAGCAGTTAGTAATCACTGTCTTGAATCTTCTAGCTTTATTTAATAAGGGTAATTCAGCTCCAAAAGAGATGATAATTGGTAACCTATATCTCTTCATGGGAAATAGATGGGGAAACAGTGGAAACAGTGTCAGACCTTGTTTTTTTGGGCTCCAAAATCACTGCAGATGGTGACTTCAGCCATGAAATTAAAAGATGCTTACTCCTTGAAAGAAAAGTTATGACCAACCTAGATAGCATATTGAAAAGCTGAGACATTACTTTGCCAACAAAGGTCCGTCTAGTCAAGGCTATGGTTTTTCCAGTGGTCATGTATGGATGTGAGAGTTGGACTGTGAAGAAAGCTGAGTGCCGAAGAATTGATGCTTTTGAACTGTGGTGTTGCAGAAGACTCTTGAGAGTCCCTTGGACTGCAAGGAGATCCAACCAGTCCATTCTAAAGGAGATCAGCCCTGGGATTTCTTTGGAGGGAATGATGCTAAAGCTGAAACTCCAGTACTTTGGCCTCATGCAAAGGGTTGATTCATTGGAAAAGACTCTGATGCTGGGAGGGATTGGGGGCAGGAGGAGAAGGGGACGACAGAGGATGAGATGGCTGGATGGCATCACTGACTCGATGGACGTGAGTCTGTGTGAACTCTGGGAGTTGGTGATGGACAGGGAGGCCTGGCATGCTGCGATTCATGGGGTCACAAAGAGTCGGACAAGACTGAGTGACTGAACTGAACTGATGCTTCCCCTAAAGCCATCAGAGTTAGTTGGTTACCTAGATATGATGGACTTCTGAAACCTTTACATCTGTTTCTCACAACAAAAGTGTATATATACAGTACAAATATTTTGAACAGCTAGGCACTGTAAATTGTATCTTTATTGGGCTTCTGATGGTGTAACAGGAAGAGCCAATGTGTGTGGTGCTATTCCTCTTCAAGTACTTTATTTATTTTGACCGCATGGTGTGACATGTGAGGTCTTGGTTCCTGGATCAGGGATCGAACCCATGCCTCCTGCAATGGAAGCATGTTGTCTTAATCACTGAACACCCAGGGAAATCCCCTTAAAGTACTTTTAAAATGACTACAATTTATACAGTTTGTAAGACCTTGTATATATGGTAAATTCCCTAATAAGAGGTCAATCAAGTCAGTAGTAGATAAATAAAATATGCTATGCAATATTATCTACCCCACTCCGGTACTCTTGCCTGGAAAATCCCATAGACGGAGGAGCCTGGTAGGCTTCAGTCCATGGGGTCGCGAAGAGTTGGACACGACTGAGCAACTTCACTTTAACTTTTCACTTTCATGCATTGGAGAAGGAAATGGCAACCCACTCCAGTGTTCTTGCCTGGAGAATCCCAGGGATGGAGGAGCCTGGTAGGCTGCCATTTATGGGGTCACACAGAGTTGGACACAACTGAAGTGACTTAGTAGCAGCAGCAGCATGCAATGTTATCATTTTCCATAAAAGAACTCCATGGGACATAAAACTTTTGATACTGATCTGTAAAACGTGAAAGGTAGATCTGTGCAATCAATTATTTAATAGTACTGTGTCTTGGGGTTTATGGAGAAACACTTGAATAAGCAACACAGACAAAAATCAAATGGACTGTTGGATAAACTCAAGTGCCTGAGGTCTCTGAAGGCAATCCAGAAATGAGAAGGAAAACTTTACTCACTCTAAACAGATAAAAGAATCAAAACAGGTATTGTATTGTATTAATAGTTTGTTATCAAAACATTAGCAAATATTTCTGGCCAGGCATTTCTCACAATGTCACGTTGTCTCTTGGAAGCTGTGTGATGAGACTGACAGTCCAGTTGACTGGGAGTCCCAGAGACCAGCATTCTATTCTTTTGCCAGGTTTTCTCAAGCAAGTCACATTTATCCTATCTCTGTATCAGATGCTTCTGAAATGGGTTTGAAAATAACTGCTGCTTCTAAGTCATTTTGAACTGTATTGAATGTTTTAATACTCTTCCACAAGTGCAATTCATTATATTGAGCTTATTAGTGGAGAGTTTTTGAGACATGGGCTTCCATGATGGCTCAGATGGTAAAGAATCTCCCTGCAATGCAGAAGACCCAGGTTCCATCCTTGGGTCGGGAAGATCCCCTGGAGGAGGAAATGGCTACCCATTTCAGTATTCTTGCCTGGAAATTTTCATGGACAGAGGAAACTGGTGGGCTATAGTCCATGGGGTCACAAAGAGTTGAACATGACTGAGTGATTAACACTTTCACACTTTCACTTTTGAGACATGATGAAAATCTTTTGGAAACCAAAACCTAGAGAAAGAAAGTGATTTGCTTAATTTACGGTTTCTTAATCTTGGCAGTACTGATGTCTTGAGCTGGGTAATTCCTTGTCCTAAGTGTGGGTGTGTCCTGCACATTGTGGAATGTCAAGCAGCCCCTCTGGCCTCTATTCATTAGATCCCAGTGGCAACACCCTAATCGTGATTATGAAAACTGTCTTCAGATATTGCTAACTGTCCCCTGGGGGACAAAATAAGTTACATTTGAGAACCACTGGCCCAGATCACACAGCAGAATAGCTGCAAGACTTAGGAATGGAGTTCAAGACCTCCTGACTCTTCAGTTCAGTTCAGTCGCTCAGTGGTGTCTGACTCTTTGCAACCACATGAATTGCAGCACGCCAGGCCTCCCTGTCCATCACCAACTCCCGGACTTTACTCAAACTCATGTCCTTCGAGTCGGTGATGCCATCCAGCTATCTCATCCTCTGTCGTCCCCTCTCCTCCTGCCCCCAATCCCTCCCAGCATCAGAGTATTTTCCAATGAGTCAGCTCTTTGCATGAGGTGACCAAAGTATTGGAGTTTCAGCTTTAGCATCAGTCCTTCCAATGAACACCCAGGACTGATCTCTTTCAGGATGGACTGGTTGGATCTCCTTGAAGTCCAAGGGACTCCCAAGAGTCTTCTCCAACACCACAGACTCCTACTCTGATGTAAATCTTATTCAGCTACATTACCTTACACGTGTGTTGGTACTTTGAGTGCGGGTAGGTATCGTTAGCATCTTTAGTTTACCAAGAGAAACTTCTTGAAATTTGGGTCTTCACATTTCTGTGTCATATTGCCCTTTCTAGAATAATGAAAATGTGTAGATAGAAAAAAGCGAAGTTGACAAAAGTGAGTGATTTATTGAAAAGAGCCCTGATTGTTTACAATTATTAAAATGTAGCATGTGTGTCTCATTAACAATGAATATACTTAGCAGTATATGTCTGACAAAATTAGGAATTTCAGTAAACACACCTTTCAGTATGCAAAAGTCAGATTCAGTAGCTACTTCATAAATACTTTAAAGTGGTAAATTTCATCTCTGTGAATAAGAGTTAAATAGCTTCATAAAATGCACACAATATTCTAATAATATTTATATTCTATTTATACTTATGCCAAACATTATTATATTGTAATATATATTATATAATTAAAAGATTATTACAAGATGTTATTTATACTTATATTCAAATTATATTTATGTGTCAAACTTTTTAGGGTTTGGCAGATGACCTGTGGATGCACAAGATAAGACTATGACACAGTTCAGGACAACAATTTGCTGAAACATAATTTACCACAATTTAAAAGAACTGAATGATGTGATAATTAATATTTATTCCAATAGGAAGATTTTTATATGTTAACTGAAAAGTAGGTATTAATACAGTTTTACAGTGTAATCTGAAAGCAAGATGGTAAGGATGTGTCTTGGTGGTGAGGAAAGTGACTTCTCTTTAAAATTATTTTCTCTCTATGCTTTCTAACTTGTATTATTTTTATATTATAAGGTTCTATGGAGAGAACTAAAGTGGGGTAGAGGAGGATGGGGGTGCCAGTTAACAGGACAGAAATTACAACTTTAAATAGGGTGTTTAGGGAGAACCTCATTGAGAAGCTGATATTTGAACAAAACATCAAAGAGGCATGGGAGTGTGTCATGCAGCTAGCTGGAGAAATAGCATTCTCAAGTATAGGGAAGGGTCAATGCAACAGCCACAGAAGAGAAATAAGTTTCTGAAGTGCCTGACTGACTTCAGGAACAATAGTGTTTCTGAAAACAGAGTGAGTAAGTAGTTGGCTTGTGAAAGAGATAACACAGACAAATCACAGAAAGCCTTATAGCCATTGCAAGGACTTCGGTTTTTCTGAGTGAGATGAAGGGATACTGGAAGGTTTAATGGTGAAATGCTCAGTTCAGTTCAATCACTCCGTCATGTCCGACTCTTTGTGACCCCATGGACTGCAACACGCCAGGCTTCCCTGTTCATCACCAACTCCTGGAGCTTGCTCAAACTTATGTCCATCGAGTCAGTGATGCCATCCAATCATCTCACCCTCTGTCATCCCCTTCTCCTTCTGACTTTAATCTTTTCCAGCATCAGGGGCTTTTCCAATGAGTCAGTTCTTTGCATTAGGTGGCCAAAGTATTGGAGCTTCAGCTTCCGAATCAGGCTTTCAAATGAATATTCAGGACTGATTTTCTCTAGGATGGACTGGTTGGATCTCCTTGCAGTCCAAGGGACTCTCAAGAGTCTTCTCCAACACCACAATACAAAAGCATCAATTCTTTGATGCTCATCTTTCTTTATGGTCCAACTCTCACATCCATACATGACTACTGGAAAAACCATAGCTTTGACTAGATGGACTTTTGTCAGCAAAGCAATTTCTCTGGTTTGTAATATGCTGTCTAGGAGAAATGCTAGGATCTACTTAGTTTTAGAAGCATTGCTCTGGCTTCTGTGTTCAGAATATACTATAAGGGACAATAATCAAAAGAGGGACAGCAGTTAGGATGATACTAAAATAACCCAGGCAAAACACAGTGACAGATAGGTTGAAAAACAATCAGTGGAAGAAGTGGGGAAAATAATTCAATTCTGGATATTTTGAAGGTATAGAAAATATACTTTTCCTAATGGATTGAATATGGAATGTAAGAAAGTTAATAATAACTCTAAGTTTTTGGCTTGAGAAATGTAAAGGATGGAGCTAAGACTGGGAAATCTATGTGAGAAACAGGCTTGGGAAAAAGAAGGAGCATGATTGGTATAGGTTATGTTTGAGATGCCATTATTTATCCAAGAATATATATGAGTTTTTACTTTAGAGGAGAGGTTCAGGATACAGATATATATTTTGGAGTTGTCTGTGGATAGTTATATTTAAAGCTGCAAGGATGGACAAGATCACCAAATAAGTGATAAACCATTCCAAAAATGAGCCCTGAGGTCCTCCCACCCTTGGAAGTTTGGTGAGATGAGGAGGAATTTGCTATGGAAACTTAGGAGAAATGACCACAGCCATAGAAAGGCTATTAGGAGAGTGTGGTGTCAAGGAAGCAAAGTTAAGAGACTATGTAAAGGTTTCATAGATCAAGTGTGTCAAACACTGCTGATAGGTTAGATAAGACAAGGAGTGAGACAATGGCTGGGTTTAAATCCATGAACATTATCTGTTACATTGGCAGATATGGTTTTGGTGTAATGGTGAGAGTTGAAGGCCTGACTGAAATTGGCCTAAGATAGCATGGGAGGATAAGAACTGGAGACTTGGAGTGTAGGGCAAGCCATGTGAGGAAATTTGAAGTTAAGGGGAGCAGAGAAGAAAGGTGTAGCTACAAGTAGATGTAAGGTCAGAAGGAGTTTGAGATGATAGGAGAAATTATAGCACGTTGTGTGCTGATGTGATAAATCCAACAGAGACGAAAATTATGATTTTGGAAAGAGGGAGGGTTGGAAGAGTGTTGTTCTCTTCCTGAGTTTGGGTCTTGAGGCAAAGAGGAGGAGATGACCTTTCAGTGGGATGTTACTACTATTAACAAGAAGAAAGGCAGAACTTATGTGTGTATTTATTGGGTATATATAATCTGGGTTGTCATAACTTGTGAGGTTCTTTTCTGGACTCATCTGTCTGTCCCCCCTCTTTTATTTTTTTCAAGCAATGCCATCATCTGAGAAAAGGTTGAGAAGGAAGTGTTGGATATTTGAAGTACAAGGATAATGCACAAAATAATTTTATATGAGAGTCTGGGAAGGAGTGAATTACAGAAATACCGTAAAATTGTCTAGCAGCATTAAGGACCTTGCCTAACTTCAAGAGGTATAGAATGATAATCTTTCTCAGTTTCCAGAAGTGGAAGAAAACCAGATATTAATAGATAGTTGTAATGTCTAACATACGGATGGACTGTGAAATTTAAACTAGAGGGAAATGAAGACATGAAAGGGCAAGGTATAGTGAGAAGTTACTAAGGATACTGGGTCTTGGTTGGAAGGAAATAATTTGAGCTGGGTTACTGGAAGAAGTGAACTGCAAATATAGGATGTATTCTGTAGACAGAATGGAATGTTTGAAATTATGGAGTGGTTACATCTTTGGTTCTAATGAGGTCTTGGGTATACCCATGGGAGTAAGCGGATAACACAGGGTGGAAGATAGAAACATTTGGGAAGAAGAAATCAAAGAAATGAACTTTCAGGGTATTTGAAGCATCATCCATGTGGATAATGAAATTACCAAGAATTATGGTTGGAGTAGTAACGGAGAGAGTGACAGCCAAGAGAGAAAATCTCCAGGAATGATAGTGAGTGACACTGACGTCTACAGATGGTTGCAACGGGGAGTAATTTAACCTGATAACATGATATTCAAAGCAAGGAGATTTAGGGAGGGAGGGAGGATAATAGAATTAAAACATTTTATAGTTTGAGTGGGAGCAGGCTTGGCCATTTTCAAGGTCATTACAAAGACAGAATATTGACTGTTAATCTGATGTCATCTCCTCCTCTGAATAACTAAAGCCTCCAGGGTTACTTTTATCCTCAGTCACTAAATTGTAACATTTCTTCAGATAATCAATAGATTGTTCAGCAGTCACCCATAAGTGATCTGGAAATGATTCTCTAAGTGTGGAGATTTTCGTCAGAGTAGAAATACAAAACTTGAAATTGTGTATCATTAGTTTAGCTGAAGGAGAAGGCAATGGCACGCCACTCCAGTACTCTTGTCTGGAAAATCCCATAGGTGGAGGAGCTGGTAGGCTACAGTCCATGGGGTCGCTAAGAGTCGGACACAACTGAGCGACTTCAATTTCACTTTTCACTTTCATGCATTGGAGAAGGAAATGGCAACTCACTCCAGTGTTCTTGCCTGGAGAATCCCAGGGATGGGGGAGCCTGATGGGCTGCCGTCTATGGGGTTGCACAGAGTCGGACACGACTGAAGTGACTTAGCAGCAGCAGTCTAGCTGAAGAATTTGGAAATCCAAGGGAAAGCAATTCAACCAAGATCATACTGTTAATAAGCAGCAGAGTTGAGTATAGAACTAAAGTTTCTGAGTTAAGGTTAGAAGATTCATCCAAAAAGCAAACTAAAACAAAAGCAACAACAGCAGTAACAATAAGTCAAAAGGAAAACTGGATGACCGGTTAAATTTGGATTCCACATAAACAGTGATTTTTTTGAAAGGAGTAGTATGTCTCACATATTGCCATGGAACGTTCTTATGTTTATGTATTAGCAACAAGGTCCTGAGTCAGTTCACCTGCTTTCTCTGCATCTGTCCCTGGTACTAGATAGCCTTAGTTGTAGAGGTTATGTGGGGGTTCGTGTGTGTGTGCTAAGTCACTTCAGTCATGTCTGACTCTTTGTGACCTCCATGGACTGTAGCCCACCAGGCTACTCCATCCATGGTTTTCTCCAGGCAAGAATACTGGAGTGTCCTGCCCTCCCTCCATGGAATCTTCCTGACCCAGGGATCAAACCCACTCTCCTGAGTCTCTTGCATTGTCAGGCAGGTTCTTTACCACTAGCACCACCTGGGAAGCCCCATGTGTGAGGGATGGTTGTTCTAATATCCATATAAGAAGCATTTGTGTTTCCTTTGTGCTTAAGTATGATAGCTTCATGATGTTTTATGATAGAAGCAATTAGAATAAAAAATCAGATGAGCCAAACAGATGTGGCAGGTAAAGTCTTTGTTTAAAGGCTTCATCATCAGACTAAATATGTATCTCTTACAAGCACTGCTTCTAGTTTCTCCTTCTGATATTCTTGCAATTTAAGAGATTCTTGGCAAGAATAATTGCAATTTCTGGGAAAAAGAGAAATTTTATTGAAAGGTCAGTCAAGTGTACTAATCTTTACCATTTTCTTTGCCATGATTTTTGTATTTATTTAGTACCATATTATTAGCATACATAGATATTATTTATTACTAAGGACAATAAATGTTCACCAACTGACATGTATTTTCTATTAAACCTTTTTCTGAAACTATTGCCTGTTCTCTTTCAGTGACAGACCCTTTGGTTCCACAGCCATTCAAATTATTTCTAAATGAGTTACCACATCATTAGAGATTACAACTCTCTCCTGGACAAAATCGATCCATTTAAATAGGAAATGATTTGCTCCCAGATTAACACAACATTAGCATTTCAAACTATTGACTAAAAATGTCAGCCTTTCACATTTTAAGTGAATAGACTTGCAGTTATCAAAATGATGAGGTGGCCAAACAAATAGTGGTCAGTCTCTTGTTATTATCCACAAATGGCATTTTAAAAATAGGTATGAAAAACGTTATTTCCTTGCTATTAGTTTGGCTCTGCTCATATGCTCTACTTAATTTGAATTGGGATTAATCAATTATTAGGCATTCTTTTTCTAACAATCTTTCACAAATTCTTGATCTTTAAGGACATGAGATAATGTTTTGGTTTTTTTAAGATGTTTTAAAAACAGTGATCATTTACAAATAGAAGAAAATGTCACATAAGGAAATATTCAATATTAATTAGTATGTTGAAAACTCCATAAAAATGAATTAGTACCTAAATTTCCCAATGGTAGTAAGTTAAGTTTTCAGAAATCGGTATTAGCTTTCCCAAGTTGGTAATAATGTTCCCTTAACTTCTGGGTGCATGTATTGTAACATATATTTCTTATAATGAAGCTGTGTAATTATTTTGATATCAAAATCAAAGCTCAGAAAGTTAAATAACTTGCTCAATATCTTGTATCTGGTAGAG
Organism: Bos grunniens; assembly: GCF_055505025.1. Classification (NCBI taxonomy): domain Eukaryota; kingdom Metazoa; phylum Chordata; class Mammalia; order Artiodactyla; family Bovidae; genus Bos; species Bos grunniens. The sequence goes on along the minus strand of NC_141194.1, from coordinate 114,883,135 downwards.
CTGAGATACAAATTCCAAAGCTTGTGATCTGTCTCCTGTGGAGTTACACAAACCTTTGAAAAAGAACTCAATAGTAATGGGTGATGTGTTTTGCAAGATGTTTTCTGATTTTTCTGAGAAAAATCATTATTACCAATAGACAGTAACTCATTTGTATAATGCACTACCATTCTCAAAATAATTTTATTTATATGACCACATGTATATAGTACATGTAGGATATATGTACATACATTATGTATAGAGTATAAGTACTGACGCTATTTCAGTTTCATTTTAAACTCTTATCAACCATCAGAGCTAGATAAGGTCAGCATATATATGGCTCAATGTCTAAAAAAGTAGCCAAGATATTAAGTGATGGTGGCAAAGTCATAGACGATGCAACAGAGCCAGGGGTCAAATCCAGAGCTCCCATTTCTAAGGTCTTGTACTATACTTTGCTGATCATGCCCTTTGGATGCCACGCCTGCTCTGCTTGTGTTCTGACAGACTGCACTGGCCATCCTTCTTTTGCACATACCCTCATTCTTCCACTTGCTTTCTGCTTCCCCAGGCTGGGCTTCCCTTCCATGGTGACACCCACTTCACATTAGTCAGGCTTGGACACCTTTCCTTGTGCCACCATAGCTTCTTTCAGATCCCAGACATAGGAAGCTGCCTTGCTTGGCTCGTTTACTATTTTGAGGAATGAATTGTTCTGGAATAGAAGGAGAAAAGAAACTCTTTTAAGGGATGCGATCCCTGGAAAAAAGAGAAGCATGCATGAGCAGCTGAAAACACTTCCCACTTGGCTGAAAAAAAGTGGCGGCCTTACTGGACCGATCCTCTAGAAGCCAGTTTGTGGCTGTTAGAGTGAATGGATACTGAGGGGGAAAATCAGAGAGGAGAGAATTATAGAATGAGAAATCTTCCAATATGTTTCCCGTTAAAAATATAACTGGCTCACTCCAGATCTGCACAAAAGCAGGGCGATACTGTAAAGAAGCAAGCAGCAGTTAGCAACTGGGAGGCTAAAGACACGAACAGAGATTTCAACTGCTCTGTTTCAAGGTGTTCTGCTTCTGTAATGTTTTGTCTAATTTTTTCTTACCACATGAAAGAAACTATGTGATTCTTTCCCCTCCCATCAACCTCTGGATTTCATAAACCATATTAATGCAGTATAGCTATCAGCACTCATTACTTTCAAAGAATCATGTTTTACCATTATAGTCTCTTCTTTAACAATTAGTTTTACATGGACATAAGGCTTCCCTTGTGGCTTAGCTGGTAAAGAATCCGCCTACAATGTGGGAGACCTGGGTTCAATCCCTGGATTGGGAAGATCCCCTGGAGAATGGAAAGGCTACCCACCCTGGTCTTCTGGCCTGGAGAATTCCATGGACTGTATAGTCCATAGGATCTCAGAGTTGGACATGACTGAGAGCCTTTCACAGAATTTCATAAACAATATAAGTTTGAAGACTAACTATAAATCTCAATGATACTTGCTTATGGTGAACTCTCTGTTTTAGGTAAAGCATTTGAAATTAATCATCTTAATAGCTTGATTCTGTATCCATAGGTTACATACTTATATTTTCTAAGAGAGATAGGGATATTTTTGGTTGTGGGTATTTGGGTTTGGAGATACTCTGAGACCTCTGTATCCTTGCTATTATCTATGATCAACTTGTTTCTGTTCATTGCCATAACATTTCTAGTATGGAATGGATGCTGCTGCTGCTGCTGCTAAGTTTCGTCAGTCATGTCCAACTCTGTGTGACCCCATAGACGGCAGCCCACCAGGCTCCGCTGTCCCTGGGATTCTCCAGGCAAGAACACTGGAGTGGGTTGCCATTTCCTTCTCCAATGCATGAAAGTGAAAAGTGAAAGTGAAGTCACTCAGTTGTGCCCAACTCTTAGCGACCCCATGGACTGTAGCCCACCAGGCTCCTCTGTCTATGGGATTTTCCAGACAAGAGTACTGGAGTGGGGTGCCGTTGCCTTCTCCATGGAATGGGTGAGGCTGTGTATTTAACTGCAGTTGTGATTTGGCAACTCACAGGATCACGTTAAGTATTGGGTTTTCTTCTTAACCCCATAAATGTGAGAGACAATAGATTTGTTTAGCATCATGGTCTTATAAATCTTTGCCTTGATTCTAGATGTAGGGATTTGAAAATCTTGTTCTTTTTTCATAACATGTCCAGAGCTGTTGGAAGCAGCCACCTCTGCGCCAGGGTCCTTGAATGTCTGCCTGTGTCCTAAAAAGTGACACCACTCCCCCCAAATTTTACCTTCAATGATTAACACATTCTGGATGCCTAGATGTCTAATTTAATAATCTGCTTTGTCACTGTATGCCATGGGATACTGGATGTTATCTGTAAATATTTATAGGATCTATCATGGCATTCAGTCTACACTGAGTAATCCTAGCTTTTAGTAAATCCCTGGGTACCTGTGGCATGGAACTCACTGTTCTGCTCTCAGTCTCAGTTGATGTTCTTGGTTGCAAACAATAGAAGCAAATTCTAGTTGACTTAAGCAAAAAGATAAAAGATATTGAAAAAATACCAGTTATCCCACAGAACTGACTGTGGGATAGAGAAGCAGCCTTAAAAAATACATAGAAAACAAGGATACTAAGATTTACCTTCAAGTGCATTCAGATAACAGCTGAAAACGAACTAAGAAAAGTAACAAATGACAAGTATAGTGAAAAAAGATGTGACTTTAAGGCCTAGTATGTGATGTCACTTGATGAAAGTGAAAGAGGAGAGTGAAAAAGTTGGCTTAAAGCTCAACATTCAGAAAACAAAGATCATGGCATCTGGTCCCATCACGTCATGGGAAATAGATGGGGAAACAGGGGAAACAGTGTCAGACTTTATATTTTGGGGCTCCAAAATCATTGCAGATGGTGACTGTAGCCATGAAATTGAAAGACACTTACTCCTTGGAAGGAAACTTATGACCAACCTAGATAGCATATTGAAAAGCTGAGACATTACTTTGCCAGCAAAGGTCCGTCTAGTCAAGGCTATGGTTTTTCCTGTGGTCATGTATGGATGTGAGAGTTGGACTGTGAAGAAAGCTGAGCGCCGAAGAATTGGTGCTTTTGAACTGTGGTGTTGGAGAAGACTCTTGAGAGTCCCTTGGACTGCAAGGACATCCAACCAGTCCATTCTGAAGGAGATCAGCCCTGGGATTTCTTTGGAAGGAATGATGCTAAAGCTGAAACTCCAGTACTTCGGCCACCTCATGCGAAGAGTTGACTCATTGGAAAAGACTCTGATGCTGGGAGGGATTGGGGGCAGGAGGAGAAGGGGACGACCGAGGGTGAGATGGCTGGATGGCATCAATGACTTGATGGACGTTGCCGGGGTCCAGCCCCGGCTGATCCAGGGTATTCAAAGGGGAGACGGCTTAGGCGACTAAATATTCATCAAAGATATAAAGAGTAATAGAATGAGGATAGCTCAGTAGGAAAATTCAGTGGAGAAAAGAGGCTGAGTAGCTTGGTTTACGCGGGAGACCAATAAAACTTCAAGACAAGAAGCTTGCACCACTTACGTAGGCCTCAGGCGTCCTTCCGTTCTCCCAAAGGAGAGGAGACACTGAGGCCTCCCCGGTCGGATCTTAGAAGCCCAGGCATAATAAGTAAGCATGGCGGGTTCCGTGCTCCAGATGGAGACTCAGCCAGAGTGAGAGAGAGAGAGACATGGGGAGACCAGTCTTTTGAGGAACTGATCCCAATTCTTTATTTTCCAGAGTCTGTTTTTATACACTGAGATGTTATACAAAAGTCACGTGGGGACAGCAGTCCTGACTTTATCAAAGTCAGGTGCTTCACACAAATGTATACAGAGGTCTTAGGGGTGTTACATCATCTTCTGGCTGGGGGGGGCCTGCTGACAATTTACGACCCTCTCCTTGTGACAACGGTCAGTCAACCAGGACACTTATTTCTCCAGGGGTGATTATTCTTAAAACAGACGCCACCCAAATAAAGTTACATTCCTATAGGGTGAGGGTGTAGTGGGTTTTAGTTACGGAAAGAATTTACTTAGCCTAAGGTCTAACGTGATTAATATCAAAGGTTAATACTTATTTCTTCTATATACTCATTAACGTGTGTAAGGGCAGGGGATGAGGAGACTTAGCAACAAACATTGGCTCAACAAATGAAAAACCCTTCACCAATACAATTTCTAATCAGCCCATTATATTTACACTAATAGTTTTCTAACTTTTCTAAGGAACCTGTTTTTAGAAGGTTTAAAGCATCTCGTGCCTCTCACGGTTGGGAGGCTGTGAGCAATCACATGTGGCCGGACGAGCCTGTCAGGCAGGCTAGAGAACCTTCAGAGGAGTTTGTAGGTTAAAACACTCTTATCACGCCCAGGAATTATTATTAACTGGAGCTCTAAGTTAACTCCTTCTCCGAAAGTGGTGGTGGGGGACAGCCCCCCGTAAAGTCAGAGATGTAGGTGAGAGTACAAAGTAGTAAAGTAGGCAGGCTCTGGTTATGGGGGTAGATGCTCGAGGAGTTCCAGGGGGACTCCTGAGGCTCGATCCCGCCTTTGCGTATGCCGAGCCTCCTTCCTCATGACCTTTGTCACGGGCAGAGTACCTCACTCTGGCTCCCAACAGGACGTGAGTCTGAGTGAACTCTGGGAGTTGGTGATGGACAGGGAGGCCTGGCATGCTGCGATTCATGGGGTCACAAAGTGTCGGACACGACTGAGTGACTGAACTGAGCTTAACTGATGTAATGTCATCAGGAACTGGCCAAGCAATGAAGCAAGTTGCTTTAAGAAAGGAAAGATGAGCATCAGGAAAAGTGAAAGTGGCTCAGTTGTATCCGACTCTGCGACCCCATGGACTGTATAGTCCATGGAATTCTCTAGGCCAGAATACTGGAGTGGGTAGCCTTTCCCTTCTCCAGGGGATCTTCCCAACCCAGGGATCAAACCCAGGTCTCCTGCATCGCAGGAAGATTCTGGACCAGCTGAGCAAGGGAAGCCTGGAGCATCAGGATGCTGCTGCTGCTGCTAAGTCACTTCAGTTGTGTCCGACTCTGTGCGACCCCATAGACAGCAGCCCACCAGGCTCCCCCATCCCTGGGATTCTCCAGGCAAGAGTACTGGAGTGGGTTGCCATTTCTTACTCCAATGCATGAAAGTGAAAAGTGAAAGTGAAGTCGCCCACTCGTGTCTGACTCTTAGTGACGCCATGGACTGTAGCCTACCAGGCTCCTCCATCCATGGGATTTTCCAGGCAAATGTACTGGAGTGGGTTGCCATTGCCTTCTCTGGGAGCATCAGGAGAGCCAGTCCAAATAGGATATTAACATATTTACAAAGTAATCAGATACAGGACACAAAATAGGAACTCAATCCAAACTGGAAAGAAAGAGACAAATACAAATTCACTTCCAATAAGTCATCAGGCTCTTTTGAATAGCACATTAGAGCTATGGCTATAACCGAATGGGTAAAGCTTTGCGAGCTTATGTTCTAATCTCCAAACACCACTCTACTTTGTGTAGAAAGTTAAGTGGTTGCATCCTGAAAGTAAGAGGTAGAGTCCGCTTTTCACCTCTCTTGGGACTCTAGCAATTGCCCCTAGCAGATACAAAACAACTGAATAGCAAGTGGTTAGGTTAAGTTAGATAAGAATCATAACATGGTTTTGCTGTGAAAACTTTCTTTATTACAAAGGAGCATGAAAGCACTAAAAGAGTCTTTATTGTACTGGAGGCAAAGCTCTGGGATTTTTGGCTTTTAGATTTCCTACTCTTCCTTTCTAGTAAAGTTCCTCAAAACACACTCAAGCACTTGCCCCTTAATAATTACTACCTGTTTTCCCATTTGAACTCTCTTTACCTAATTGGGCAATGCTTCTAATATCCATCATTCTCAGCACAATAAGCCCATTAATTAACCTGGAGAGGGAGAAACAGGTGAAACCGTGTTCCCTCTTCTTCCCTTGTCCACATGTACAGTTTTGTCCAATTAGAAGAGACCTTTGGGAGAAATGGTTATACTTTGAGCTCAAAACATGATATTTGAGTAGTACAGCATTTGGGGATACCAGTAATTCTCAACAGCTATGAAGTTAATCCTCTAAAGGGCAATTATAAAACCAATTTTAAATTGGAATATTATTTTTAGGAAGCTAAACTGAAAACCAGGTTAGGTTTAAAATCTGATTTCTAAAGCATCATTCATGTTTCAATATGCTAGTTTTGAAATATAGGCTTGCCTTAAGCATTTTGTTTGACTTTTTCAGTGTTAACCTCAAATGCCATTTTCTCTGAGATATTAAAAATTTAACTTCTTCCTTGTCAAAATGATAAAAAAAAAAATTGTAAACAACAGCTCTTCAGATTTGGCAGCCTTTATTTCAAAAGCAAAATTAGGATAAGGTGAGTGTTTTGGGGGTCTTAAATCCCTGTTGTATCTTAGGTCTTTGGAGAAGAATAATTGGAAAAGTCTAGTTTTCTCTAGGGATAGTCAAATCTAAGGATTAAAAATTGTATGCCATAGTGCTTATCATACTGTATTGGAATTACATGATGTGAGCTGTTTGGAAAGAAGGTATAGAAACAAACTTCAATATGGCTTCCAATGGTCTTTTTGTTTGTATTTATACCCCTATGTTTTCCTCTCCCATAGTAAATCAGGGCTGACTGTAATCAATAGGATATGACAAAAGTGGTAGTTTATGATTTCCAAGGCTGTTGTAAAAAGCAACATGGCTCCACATTGCTCTACTATCACTTGCAATGGGAAAAGTCAGCTGCCACATGAGAAGAACACTCAAGTAGCCCTGTGGTTAGGACCACATAGAGAAGAACAGTACTCTCCTGCTCTCAGCCAGCACGAACTTGTTAGTTATGCAATTGAGTGACCTTGGAAACATATCTCAGCCATAGTGAAACCTTTAGATGATTGACATCTGATTGAGAAACATGTAACCATAACTGCCCAGTGAAGTGAACACTGGAATTTCTGACCTAGAGAAACAATAAGAGATAAAATTTACTGTTGTTTTAAGCCACTAAGTTTTGGTGTTATTTGTTAAGCAGCAATAGATAACTAATCAATAAGGCAATGTGTCTGACTTATTAGCAAGATTTAGCAACCAATAAATGTTTTCTTTTAAATGAATGAATGTTCATAGAAGTAGAGAATCTCTAAAAAGCAATGGTGATTATAAGTATCTACTTCTCTGTCAGAGGGGAAGAAAGGTTGAATCTTTCCCAGTCCATCATACACAGTTAATATTATCAGTTGAAATGAAGAAGATAGTGCTATTTGTGTTTTTTTCTTGGTCTTCCTGTGGTATCAGGATGTTTCATTGGCTAAATTATACTAAGATGACCTAATTTTTAGCATTCTGAATAGTTTTGTAGTTACAAGGGTACTTTCTCATTTTATGGGAAATAAGCTGCATTTCCCTGCATTTGTCTTCTTTTCCATTATGTCATATTGTCGTGCCAAAGTTAAAACCATTTTAGAAAGCAGTATTTTAGGTAGGGAAGAATCTGCCGGTTTCCCCCCTCTCTTTCACCTAATGAAAGATGACCATAAACCTTTTATTCTAATGTAAAATTATTCCAAAGCTATTCTAATGAGGCTGTTTATGAAATGTTACTTGCAACTTACTAAAGTATGTACAATTCTGTCTCATGATAGCCATTTAATAATTTCTACTTAATAAACTAGTCAAAAAGCAATAAATTCTCCAAATGATGCTTTTTTATGTTTATTTTTCCTCCTATATTGACTAATCTTGGACTAAATCAACTGAATCAACTAGATGTTTTAGTGTCACATATACACAATATTGAGAAGATTCCCCTGGAGGAGGTCATGGCTCCAGTGTTCTTGGGGCTTCCCTGGTGGCTCAGTGGTAAAGAATCTGTCTACAATGCAGGAAACATGGGTTTGATCCCTGAGTTGGGAAGATCACCTGCAGGAGGGCATGGCAACCCACTCCAGTATTCTTGCCTTGAGAATTCCATGAACAGAGGATCCTGTCAGGCTACATACATTTATGGGGTCACAAAGAGTCAGACACAACTGTGTGACTAACACTCTAACACTGAGAAAGCAGGCAAGGGAAGGTTTGGCTGAGCATACACATGAGTAATGCCATGAATAGTCTGTCCTGCTCTGCCATATGAATTATTGGATCAGCTTTTCAGCCTTTGAGAAAGCCTGTTGGGTTTTTTGACTGAGATCTAGAGATTGAATTCATGTCTTAATTTGAGAACTATCACATGTTTATTCTCATTCTAGAACATAGATATTTATGTCTGCTCATGTTTTTGGATAAAACTTATGAATTTCTTCATAAGGGACTCGAACTTTTAAATATTCATTCCTAGGTATTTATTGTCTTGCTATTAATGTAATTTTCATATTTTAAATAGATTTGTTTTACCTTTTATTGATGTACACTACTGATTCCTGTCTGTTTGCTGGAATATAAATTTCATGAGGGAAGGAACTTTTGTGTTTACTGCTGAGTTCTCAGTGTCTATAACTATGCTGGTATATAGTTTGTGTTTAATAAATATTTGTTCAATGAATGAATTAAATATTTGTTCAATGAATGAATTAAATGATTGGTCTAATATCTGGGAAATTTTGAAGCTCCCTTTATCTTTATAATATAAAATGCTGTCTTGTAGATTGTCTTGCTGAAGCTTACCTGTGAATAATAACTTTTTTTTTTTCCTTTCTAAAGCTAATACAGGGGGGCAGTCCTAAGATGGTGGAGGAATAGGATGGGGAGACTACTTTCTCCCCGAAAAATTCATCAAAAGAACATATGAATGCTGAGAAAATTCCACAAAACAACTTCTGAATGCTGTCAGAGGACATCAGGCACCCAGAAAAGCAGCCCATTGTCTCGAAAGGAGGTAGGAAAAAATATAAAAGATAAAATGAGAGACAAAAGAGGTAGGGATGGAGCTCTGTCCCAGGAAGTGAAGTGAAAGTGAAGTTGCTCAGTCGTGTCCAATTCTTTGGGACCCCATGGACTGTAGCCTATCAGGCTCCTCCGTCCATGGGATTTTCCAGGCAAGAGTGCTGGAGTGGATTGCCATTTCCTTCTCCAGGGGATCTTCCCGACCCAGGAATTGAACCCGGGTCTCCCGCATTGCAGGCAGACGTTTTACCATCTGAGCCACCAGGGAAGCCCCAGGAAGGGAGTCTTGAAAGAGAGAGAAGTTTCCAAACACCAGGAAGCACTCTCACTGCCAAGTCTGTGGTGAGCTTTGGAACCACAGAGGGCAACATAACCGGGAGGGAAAATAAATAAATAATTAAAACCCACAGATTACGTGCCCAACAGTAATTCCCCCAGCGGAGAAGCAGTGCAGATGCCTGCATTCGCCATTAGCAAGTGGGGGCTGGGCAGGGAGGCGCAGGCTGCACTGCTTAGAGTAAGGACCGGGCCTGAATGTCCCGAGGACAATCTGAGGGAACTAACTCGGGATAGCAAACCAGACTGTGGTATAACTACCATGCGAAAAGCCCTAACCCAAGACACCGCCAGGCCCGCTCACAGAACAAAGGACTGAGCAGAGATAGCTGGCCACAGGCCGGCCCATCCCACTCCGGAGACAGGCAGGCAAGGGCAGCCAGAGTCAGAAGGGGATAATTGCGGCCCCAGAGAGGCATTATCTACCAAACTACAAGCAGACTTTGTTGCTAACCAAGATTTCTTGGGATTCTGGACGGCCAACACCCGCCTGAGAAGGTGCGCAGGTTGTACACTCAAAAAACTGAGCGGCAGGGATGGGGGAGGCGATAAGTCACAGCAACCACGTTTGCCAAACACCTGGTCACCTGAGCTGCTCGGATTTGGGAAGGGCACAAAACACAGGCCCAACCAAGTTTGCACCTCTGAGGACTACCTGAGTACATGAACCTGAGCAGCTTAGATCTGGGACGTGTATACAACCCAGGGCTGGCCTCAGACAGTTCTTGGCAGAGCAACCTAGAGCCTGAGCAGTGAAGACAGGGCAAGCACACACGCCGTGAGCCGGGGCAAACCCAGTGTGGCCGAGACACTGCAAGCATGCGCCAGTGTTACTTGTTTGCAGCGTCCCTCCCTCCCCACAGCATGACTGAACAAGTGAGCCTAAAAAAGTGTCCACCACCGACCCCTTGTGCCAGGGCAGAAGGTAGACACTGAAGAGGCCAGCAAACAGAAGAAGCTAAAACAGAGGGTCCCGCCTTGGAAGTGACAGGTGCAATAAATTAAAACCCTATAGTTAGTACCAACTACATAGGAAGGGGCCTATAGATCTTGAAAAATATAAGCCAGATCAAGGAACTATCCAAAAATGAATTGATACCACACTGCCCACAACAACACCAGAGGAAGTCCTAGATATATTTTTACTATCATTATTTTATTTTTTAAGTCCAATATTACTCCTTTAATTTTCATTTTTATAACCTACTATTACTTTGCAAAAAAAAAAAAGAGAGAGAGAGAGAGAGACAGAGGCCCTATTTTGTAAAGCAAACTTCATATATATATATATATATTTATAATTTTTGTGACTATTTTTTAATCTTTTTCTTTAATATTGTATTTTTGAAAATCTAACCTCTACTCTAGATTTTTAATCTTTGCTTTTTGATATTTGTTATCAATTTTGTACCTTTAAGAACCCAATCTTCGGTACCCATTTTTACTTGGGAGCTAGATTACTGGCTTGACTGCTCTCTCCCCCTTTGGGCTCTCCTTTTTCTCCACCAGGTCGCCTCTATCTCCTCCCTCCCCCTTCTCCTCTTTACCCAACTCTGTGAATCTCTTTGTGTGATCCGGATGGTGGAGAACACTTAGGGAACTGACTACTGCCTGGATCTGTCTCTTTCCTTTTGATTCCCCCCTTTATCCTCCTGGCCACTTCTGTCTCCTTCCTCCCTCTTCTCTTCTCTGTATAACTCCATGAGCATCTCTGCACGGTCCAGACTGTGGAGCTCACATGAGGAAGGGGTTACTGGCTGGCTTGCTCTCTCCTCTTTAGATTCCACCTCATCTCATCCTGGTCATCTCTCTCCCTCCTCCCTCTTCTCTTCTCCATGTAACTCTGTGAACCTCTCTGGGTGTCCCTCACTGTGGAGAAACTTTTCATCATTAACCTAGATGTTTTATAGCCGGTGCTATATAGATGGAGAAGTCCTGAAGCTAGTGTAAGAATAAGACTGAAAACCAGAGGCAGGAGGCTTAAGTACAAAACCTGAGAACACCAGAGAACTCCTGACTCCAGGCAACATTGATAAGAGCTCATCCAAAAGTCTCCATACCTACACTGAAACCAAGCACCACCCAAGAGCCAACAATTTCCAGAATAAGACATACCATGCAAATTCTCCAGCAACACAGCAACATAGCCCTGAGCTTCAATTTACAGGCTGCCCAAAGTCACTCCAAACCCACTGACATCTCATAACTCATTACTTGACACTTCATTGCACTCCAGAGAGAATAAGTCTACCCCCACCCACCAGAACACCTACACAAGCTTCCCTAACCAGGAAACCTGGATAAGCCACCCATACAGTCCCACCCACAGTGAGGAAACACCTAATAAAGAGAACACCACAAACTTCCAGAATACAGAAAGGCCACCCCAAACACAGCAATATAAACAAGATGAAGATACAGTGGAATACCCAGCAGGTAAAGGAACAGGATAAATGGCCACGGAACCAAACAAAAGAGGAAGAGATAGGGAATCTACCTGATAAAGAATTCCAAATAATGATAGTGAAAATAATCCAAAATCTTGAAAACAAAATGGAATCACAGATAAATAGCCTGGAGACAAGGATTGGCAAGATGCAAAAACGGTTTAACAAGGACCTAGAAGAAATAAAAGAGAGTCAATATATAATGAATAATGCAATAAATGAGATCAAAAACACTCTGAAGGGAACAAATAGTAGAATAATGGAGGCAAAGATAGGATTAGTGGAATAGAAGATAGAATGGTAGAAATAAATTAATCAGAGAGGAAAAAAGAAAAATGAATTAAAAGAAATGAGGACAGTGAGACCTCTGGGACAGTGTTAAACGCCCCAACATTCGAATCATAGGAGTCCCAGAAGCAGAAGACAAAAAGAAAGACCATTAGAAAATACTTGAGGAGATAATAGTTGAAAACTTCCCTAAACTGAGGAAGGAAATTATCACCCAAGTCCAAGAAACCCAGAGAGTGCCAAACAGGATAAACCCAAGGCAAAACCCCAAGACACATATTAATCATATTAACAAAAATCAAACACAAAAAACCACAAATATTAAAAGCACCAAGGGAAAAACAATAAATAACAAACAAGGGGATTCTCATAAGGATAACAGCTTATCTGTCAATAGAAACTCTTTAGTCCAGGAGGGAATGGCAGGACATACTTAAAGTGATGTAAGAAAATAACCTACAACCCAGATTACTGTACCCAGCAAGGATCTCATTCAAATACGAAGGAGAAATCAAAAGCTTTACAGACAAGCAAAAGCTGAGAGAATTCAGCACCACCAAACCAGCTCTCCAACAAATGCTAAAGGAATTTCTCTAGACAGGAAACACAAAAAGGGTGTATAAACTCGAACCCAAAGCAATAAAGTAAATGGCAACAAGATCATACTTATCAATAATTACCTTAAACGTAAGGTAAGGGGTTGAATGCCCCAACCAAAAGACCAAGACTGGCTGAATGGATACAAAAACAAGACCCCTATATATGTTGTCTACAAGAGACCCACCTCAAAACAAGGGACACATACAGACTGAAAGTGAAGGGCTGGAAAAAGATATTCCACACAAATAGAGACAAAAAGAAAGCAGGAGTAGCAATACTCATATCAGATAAAATAGACTTTAAAACAAAGGCTGTGAAAAGAGACAAATAAGGACACTACATAATGATCAAAGGATCAATCCAAGAAGAAGATATAACAATTATAAATATATATGCACCCAACATAGGAGCACCACAAAATGTAAGGCAAATGCTAACAAGTCTGAAAGGGGAAATTAACAATAACCCAATAATAGTAGGAGACTTTACTACCTCACTCACACCTATGGATAGATCAACTAAACAGAAACTTAACAAAGAAACACAAACTTTAAATGATACAATAGACCAGTTAGACCTAATTGATATCTATAGGACATTTCACCCCAAAACAATGAATTTCACCTTTTTCTCAAGCACACACGGAACCTTCTCCAAGATAGATCACATTATAGGCCATAAATCTAGCCTTGATAAGTTCAAAAAAAAATGAAATCATTCCAAGCATCTTTTCTGACCACAATGCAGTAAGGTTAGATCTCAATTACAGCAGAAAAACTATTAAAAATTCCAACATATGGAGGATGAATAACATGCTGCTGAATAACCAACAAATCACAGAAGAAATCAAAAAAGAAATCAAAATATGCATAGAAAAGAATAAAAATGAAAACACAGCAACCCAAAACCTGTGGGACACTGTAAAAGGGGAAAGTTCATAGCAATACAGGCATACCTCAAAAACAAGAAAAAAGTCAAATAAATAAACTAACTCTACACCTAAAGCAATTAGAAAAGGAAGAAGTGAAGAACCCCAGAGTTATTAGAAGGAAAGAAATCGTAAAAATTAAGGCAGAAATAAGTTGCAAAAGAAACAACAGACACCATAGAAAAAATCAACAAAGCCAAAAGCTGGTTCTTTGAGAGGATAAATAAAATTGACAAACCATTAGCCAGATGCATCAAGAAACAAAGGGAGAAGAATCAAATCAACAAAATCAGAAATGAAAATGGAGAGATCACAACAGACAACACAGAAATACAAAGGATCATAAGCAACTACTATCAGCAATTATATGCCAATAAAATGGACAACTTGGAAGAAATGGACAAATTCTTACAAAAGTATAACTTTCCCAAACTGAACCAGGAAGAAATAGAAAATCTTAATAGATCCATTACAAGCACGGAAATTGAAACTGTAATCAGAAGTCTTTCAGCAAAAAAAAAAAAAAAAAGCCTCAGTCCAGACGGCTTCACAGCTGAATTCTACCAAAAATTTAGAGAGGAGCTAACACCTATTCTACTCAAACTCTTCCAGAAAATTGCAGTGGAAGGTAAACTTCAAAACTCATTCTATGAGGCCACCATCACCCTAATACCAAAACCTGACAATGATGCCACAAAAAAAGAAAACTACAGGCCAATATCTCTGGTGAATATGGATGTAAAAGTCCTTAACAAAATTCTAGCAATCAGAATCAACCACACATTAAAAAGATCATACATCATGACCAAGTGGGCTTTATCCCAGGGATGTAAGGATTCTTCAATATCTGCAAATCAATCAATGTAATACACCACATTAACAAATGGAAAAATAAAATCCATATGATTATCTCAATAGATGAAGAGAAAGCCTTTGACAAAATTCAACATCCATTTATGATAAAAACTCTCCAGAAAGCAGGAATAGAAGGAACATATAGCAACATAATTAAAGCAATATATGACAAACCCACAGCAAACATTATCCTCAATGATGAAAAATTGAAAGCATTTCCCCTAAAGTCAGGAACAAGACAAGGGTGCCCACTTATACCACTACTATTCAACATAGTTTTGGAAGTTTTGGCCACAGCAATCAGAGCAGAAAAAGAAATAAAAGGAATCCAAATTGGAAAAGAAGAAGTAAAACTCTCACTGTTTGCAGAAGACATGATCCTCTACATAGAAAACCCTAAAGACTCCACCAGAAAATTATTAGGGATAATCAGTGAATATAGTAAATGTGCAGGATATAAAATCAACACACAGAAATCCCTTGCATTCCTATACACTAATAATGAGAAAATAGAAAGAGAAATTAAGAAAACAATTTCATTCACCATTGCAACGGAAAGAATAAAATACTTAGGATTATATCTACCTAAAGAAACAATATACCTATATATTGAAAACTATAAAACACAAGTAAAAGAAATCAACGAGGACACTAATAGATGGAGAAATATACCGTGTTCATGGATCGGAAGAATCAATATAGTGAGAATGAGTATACTACCCAAAGCAAACTATAGATTCAATGCAATCCCTATCAAGCTACCAACGGTATTTTTCAGAGAGCTAGAACAAATAATTTCACAATTTGTATGGAAATACAAAATACCTTGAATAGCCAAAGCAGTCTTGAGAATGAAGAATGGAACTGGACGAATCAATCTGCCTGACTTCGGGCTCTACTACAAAGCCACAGTCATCAAGACAGTATGGTAGTGGCACAAAGACAGAAATATAGATCAGTGGAACAAAATAGAAAGCCCAGAGATAAACCCACTCACCTATGGACACCTAATCTTTGACAAAGGAGGCAAGAACACACAATGGAGAAAAGACAATCTCATTAACAAGAGGTGCTGGGAAAACTGGTGAACCACCTGTAAAAGAATGAAACTAGGACACTTTCTAACACCATACACAAAAATAAACTCAAAGTGGATTAAAGATCTAAATGTAAGACCAGAAAATATAAAACTCCTATAGGAGAACATAGGCAAAACACTCTCCAACATAAATCACAGAAGGATCCTCTATGATCCACCTCCCAGAATATTGGAAATAAAAGCAAAACTAAACAAATGGGACCTAATTAAAATTAAAAGCTTCTGCAGAACAAGGGAAACTCTAAGCAAGGCGAAAAGACAGCCTTCAGAATGGAAGAAAATAATAGCAAATGAAGCAACTGACAAAGAACTAATCTCAAAAATATACAAGCAACTCCTGCAGCTCAATTCCAGAAAAATAAACGACCCAATCAAAAAATGGGCCAAAGAACTAAACAGACCTTTCTCCAAAGAAGACATACAGATGGCTAACAAACACATTAAAAGATGCTCAATATCACTCATTATCAGAGAAAGGCAAATCAAAACCACAATGAGGTACCATTTCACGCCAGTCAGAATGGCTGCTATCCAAAAGTCTAAAAGCAATAAATGCTGGAGAAGGTGTGGAGAAAAGGGGACCCTCTTACACTGTTGGTGGGAATGCAATCTAGTTCAGCCACTATGCATAACAGTGTGGAGATTCCTTAAAAAACTGGAAATAGAACTGCCATTTGACCCAGCAATCCCACTGCTGGGCATACACACTGAGGAAACCAGAATTGAAAGAGACACGTGTACCCCAATGTACATCACAGCACTGTTTATAATAGGCAGGACATGGAAGCAACCTAGATGTTCATCAGCAGATGAATGGATAAGAAACTTTTGTACATATACACAATGGAATATTACTCAGCCATTAAAAATAAAATATTTGAAACAGTTCTAATGAGGTGAATGAAACTGGAGCCTATTATACAGAGTGAAGTAAGCCAGAAAGAAAAACACTGATACAGTATACTAACACACATATATGCAATTTAGAAAGATGGTAATGATAACCCTGTATGCAAGACAGCAAAAGAGAAACAGATGTATAGAACAGTCTTATGGACTCTGTGGGAGAGGGTGAGGGTGGGATGATTTGGGAGAATGGCATTGAAACATGTATAATATCATATGTGAAATGAATTGCCAGTCCAGGTTTGATGCATGATACAGGATGCTCGGGGCTGGTGCACTGGGATGACCCAGAGGGATGGTATGGGCAGGGAGGTGGGAGGGGGATCAGGATGGGGAACACGTGTAACCCCGTGGTGGATTCATGTTGATGTATGGCAAACCAATACAATATCATAAAGTAATTAGCCCCCAATTAAAATAAATGAATTTATATTAAAAATAAATAAATAAAAAATAAAGCTAATACAGTGAAACCTCCATGTCTGTGTGTTCTACATCTGCTGATATGAAGGGCTGATTGTATTTATTTTCTTGTCTTATGTTATCGAGGATCTCCAGTATTATGTTGCTAATGATAACATTAGACCATTTAGAAGTGAGTGTTCCTATAGTTTCACAATTAAGTGAGATACATACTACTAATGTTTGATATATACCCTTTCTCGTGTTTAGGAAGTTCTTTCCATTATCAGTTTGATGTTATTTTTTAAAATCAATTATCTATTAATATAATTCATAAATTTTTAGTTGAATTAAATAATATATTTTCTGTTGTTATCTTTGTATTCCTGCCTTCAAATATATTTGGCCATGATATATTATTTTTTAAACATTGATGGAATCACTTGGCTAGTATTTAGTGTTTTAAGTCTATCTATAATTATTATCAGAATTTACTTATAATTTTTGTTCCTTGATAGTCCTTGTCTCATTTAATATCAGGTTTGTTCTAGCCTCATAAAATGAGTTGGAGGAGTTTATTTAGTGTGCATGCGTGGGGCTGACATGGTTCACAGAGAGACTCTTTTGGGTTATTATACTCTCTAGAGGAATGCTGACAGTCATACCAATAGCGGTGGTGTTAGGTGGGTGGAAACGGCAACTTACTCCAGTATCCTTGCCTGGAAAATCCCATGGATAGAGAAGCCTGGCAGGCTACACTCCATGGGGTCACAGAGTTAGACGTGACTGAGGTGACTAAGCATGCTCAGCTGTGAATTTTCTAAGAACCGAGATGGCAAGTGGCCTGTCATGTTTACCTTTTAATATGTGTAGTATTTAAACTTATGGCTCTGGAAGCAGGCTGTCTTCTTAATCCCAAGCTTTGTCACTTAATAGATTTGTATCCTAGTCAAATTACTTAAAATTCAGTTCAGTTCAGTTCAGTCACTCAGTCATATCCGACTCTTTGCGACCCCATGAATTGCAGCACGCCAGGCCTCCCTGTCCATCACCAACTCCCGGAGTTTACCCAAACTCATGTCCATCGAGTCAGTGATGCCATCCAGCCATCTCATCCTCTGTCGTCCCCTTCTCCTCCTGCCCCCAATCCCTCCCAGCATCAGGGTCTTTTCCAATGAGTCAACTCTTCGCATGAGGTGGCCAAAGTACTGGAGTTTCAGCTTTAGCATCAGTCCTTCCAATGAACACACAGGACTGATCTCCTTTAGGATGGACTGGTTGGATCTCCTTGTAGTCCAAGATTCTCTCAAGAGTCTTCTCCAACACCACAGATCAAAAGCATCAATTCTTTGGCACTCAGCTTTCTTCACAGTCCAACTCTCACATCCATACCTATTTTGTTGCTTACTTCCAAAAATCATTTATTTCATCAATTCAGGAAAGAATTCATCCTTTCCATTCTCTATTTCTGACATTTGATAAGCAATATGCTTATTTTCTGATTCTCTCTTCCATATCTAATAACTTCTTAGTTTATTTCTTTCCTCTCCATTATGTATTCTGGCTAACTGTGAAAGGTTGTTGCTGACCCATGAAAAGACGCAGGGATTCTTGGCCTCTGGAAGAGTTCAGTCTGGCACCAGAGATGAGGCTTGGTTGCTCAGAGCTTTTGTGCAATAGAAAAAGCTTCTGACATAGATATCAGAAGGGGGCAGAAAGAGTATGCCCTTGCTAGTGTTAGCAATGGAATTATAGACCTTTTAATTTGTTATTACAATGAATCAAAAGAATGTCTCAAGTTTGTGAAAATTTTACCAGACCTTCTCCAGCAATTTACATTTTAGGATAACAAGATTAGAGTTTAACAATAGAAAGATCCTCCAGACAGGATTAGTCAGAAAGTTTTCAGGAAGCAGAAACTATCCTCCAGTATTGTTGTTGTATAATCCCTATACAGAGTTTAAACTGAGTTGTGTAATTGACTGAGACTAATGGGACCCCACTCCAGAACTCTTGCCTGGAAAATCCCATGGACGGAGGAGCCTGGTGGACGGCAGTCCATGGGGTCGCTAAGAGTCAGACAGGACTAAGTGACTTCACTTTCACTTTTCACTTTCATGCATTGGAGAAGGAAATGACAACTCACTCCAGTGTTCTTGCCTGGAGAATCCCAGGGATGGGGGAGCCTGGTGGGCTGCCATCTATGGGGTTGCACAGAGTCGGACACGACTCAAGCGACTTAGCAGCAGTAGCAGTAGCAAAGAATGTAAAGGAAAAAAAAGTTTGTCCTTTTCTCCTCTTTGAGAATTCCAGACCCCCAATGTCCACTTTGAGAGCCCCAGACCCCTTTCTCCTCCTTAGGGACCCTGAACTTCTTTTCAGTTTGCCTAGGGATTGACTCTATCAACTGAATCATATGTAGCTTCTTATTTAGTACTTTTTGTTATGTTTGATAACTTAATTATATTTTTAAACCTTAAAAATCAGTTTAATTGTTTTCCTTATCTACCCGTTATTCTTCAGTGAGATTTTATATTGCAGTGAGTAAGAACCCAGTTTCTGTAGCCAAACTGTTTCCACCATTTACTATGAGAACTCAGTCAATTCACTTCTCTTGATAACTCCATTACCTCTCAGCCATAAAATTAGGATGTGGTTTCCTGATGTAACTAATCTCTTGGTTTATTCACTACACCCTACTTATCTTTCAGCCCTTTATTATGTAACCAATTTCCTAATTAAATTACTTGTTTTATTTTCAATAATAGTTTCTATTTTCCTGGATGTCTGGACTCGGCTTCTTCTAGGTTTTTAATCCTCTATTCATTTTTATAACAGGAAATTACCATTTATTTCTTATAAATGTAGCAATGCATGCTTATAAAATTCTTATATTCTGCTTTATATTTCTGGATTTCTACCATGAAAGCAATTTCAGCTTACCTTTTTTGGGCTTTATGCCAAACACGTGCATTTATATTATATATTAGTTAGCAAAGGAAGTTATTGTCATAATATCATCAATGCATTAGGCTCATGGAAACAAAAGGCAAACAATTAATGTGAAAGTCACATCAGGCTCTTTACAACCCCATGGACTGTAGCCTGCCAAGCTCCTCTTTCCATGGAATTCTCCAGGCAAAAGTATTGGAGTGGGTAGACATTACATGGAAGGGATCTTCCCAACCCAGGGATCAAACCCAGGTCTCCCACATTGCAGGCAGATTCTCATACAATCTGTGCCACCAGGAAAGCCCAAGAATACTGGAGTGGGTAGCCCTGTCTCTTCTCCAGGGGATCTTCCAAATCCAGGAATTGAACTGGGGTCTCCTGGATTGCAGGTATATTGTTACCTTGCTTATTTAACTTATATGCAGAGTATATCATGAGAAACGCTGAGCTGGATGAAGCACAAGCTGGAAATCAAGATTGCCAGGAGAAATATCAACAACGTGAGATACGCAGATGACACCACCTTTATGGCAGAATGTGAAGAAGAACTAAAAAGCCTCTTCATGAAAGTGAAAGAGGAGAGTGAAAAAGTTGGCTTAAAACTCAACATTCAGAAAACTAAGATCATGGCATCTGGACCCATCACTTCATGGCAAGTAGATGGGGAAACAGTGTAAACAGTGACAGACTTTATTTTTTTAATTTTTTCCCAAAATCACTACAGATGGTGACTGTAGCCATGAAATTAAAAGACACTTACTCCTGGAAGAAAAGTTATGACCAACCTAGACAGCATATTAAAAAACAGAGACATTACTTTGCCAACAAATGTCTATCTAAACAAAGGTATGGTTTTTCCAGTAGTCATGTATGGATGTGAGAGTTGGACTATAAAGTAAGCTGAGTGCCAAAGAATTGATGCTTTTGAACTGTGGTGTTGGAGAAGACTCTTGAGAGTCTCTTGGACTGTAAGGAGATGCAACCAGTCAACCCTAAAGGAAATCAGTCCTGAATATTCATTGGAAGGAAGTCAAGAGATACCTGGAGTAACAGGCAAATTTTGCCTTGGAGTACAAAATGAACCAGGGAAAGGCTAACAGAGTTTTTCCAAGTAAACGCACTGGTCATAGCAAACACCTTCTTCCAACAACACAAGAGATGAGGCTTCACGTGGATATTACCAGATGGCCAACAGTGAAGTCAAATTGATTATATTCTTTTCACCTAAATGCAGAGAAGCTCTATACAGTCAGCAAAAACAGGACCAGGAGCTGACTGTGGCTCAGATCATGAACTCCCTATTGCAAAATTCAGACTTAAATTGAAGAAAGTAGGGAAACCGACTAAGCTACTTAAGTATGACCTAAATCAAATCCCTTATGATTATCCACAGGAAGTGACAAATAGATTCAAGGGATTAGATCTGATAAACAGATTGACTGAAGAACTATACAGAGGTTGTGCCATTGTACAGGAGGCGGTGATCAACACCATCCCCAAGAAAAAAGAAATGCAGAAAGGCAAAATGGTTGTCTGAGGAGGCCTTACAAATAGCTTAGAAAAGAAGAGAAGCTAAAGGCAACAGAGAAAAGGAAAGATATACCCATCTGAATGCAGAGTTCCAAAGAATAGCAAGGAGATATAAGAAAGCCTTCCTCAGTGAACAATGAAAAGAAATAGAGGGAAACAATAGAATGGGAAAGACTAGAGATGTCTTCAAAAAAATTAGATAATCTAAGGGAAGAATTCATGCAAAGATTGGCACAATAAAGGACAGAAACAGTATGGAACAGAAGCAGAAGTGATTAAGAAAAGGTGGGAAGAATACTCAAAAGAACTATACAAAAAAAGATCTTCATGACCCACATAACCACGATGGTGTGATGAATAACTTAGAGCCAGACATCATAGAATGTGAAGTCAACTGGGCCTTAGGAAGCATAACTACAAAGAAAGCAAGTGGAGGTGATGGAATTGCAGCTGAGCTACTTCAAACCCTAAGAGATGATGCTGTAAAAGTGCTGCACACCATATGCCTACAAACTTGGAAAACTCAGCAGTGGCTACAAACCTGGAAAAGTTCAGTTTTCAATCCAATCCCAAAGAAAGGCAATACCAAAGTATGTTCAAACTACCTCACAGTTTCACTCATCTCACACACTAGCAAGGTAATGGTCTAAAGTCTCCAAACGAGACTCCAACAGTATGTGAACCAAGAACTTCCAAATGTTCTAGCTGGATTTAGAAAGGCCAGAGGAACCAGAGATAAAATTGACAACATCTGTTGGATCATTGAAAAAGCAAGAGAGTTCCAGAAAAACATCTACTTCTGATTTATTGACTATACCAAAGTCTTTGACTGTGTGGATCACAACAAACTGTGGAAAACTATTAAAGATGTGGGAATACCAGCATACCTTACCTGATTATGAGAAATATGCATGCAGGTCAAAAAGCAAAAATTATATCCAGACATGAAACAATGGACTAGATCCAAATTGGGAAAGTTGTAAGTCAAGGCTGTATATTGTCACTCTGCTTATTTAACTTATTTGCAGAGTACATCATGCGAAATTCCAGGCTGGATGAAGCATAAGCTGGAATCAAGACTGTGGGGGAAAATATCAATAACCTCAGATACGAAAATGATACCACCCTTGTGGCAGAAAGTGAAGAGGAACTAAAGAGCCTCTTGATGAATGTGAAAGAGGAAAGTGAAAAAGTGGCTTAAAACTCAACATTCAAAAATCTAAGATCATGGCATCTGGTCCCATTACTTCATGGCAAATATTTGGGGAAACAATGGAAACAATGACAGACTTTATTTTCTTGGGCTCAAAAATGACTGCAGATGGTGACTGCAGCCATGAAATTAAAAGACGTTTGCTCCTTGAAAGAAGAGCTAGGACCAACCTAGACCACATATTAAAAAGCAGAGACATTACTTTGCCAACAAATACCTATCTAGTCAAAGCTATTGTTTTTCCAGTATTAATATATGGATGTAAGAGTTGGACCATAAAGAAGGCTTAGCACTGAAGAATTGATGCTTTCAAACTGAAGTGCTGGATAAGACTAGTGAGAGTCTCTTGGACAGCAAAGAGATCAAACCTGACGATCATAAAGGAAATCAGTCCTGAATATTCATTGGTGTAACTGATGCTGAAGCTCAAACTTCAATACTTTGACCACCTGATGGAAGAACTGACTTATTGGAAAAGATCCTAGTGCTGGAAAGATTGAAGGCAGGAGGAGAAGGGGTTGGCAGAGAATGAGATGGTTGGATGGCATCACCAAGTCAATGGACATGAGTTTGAGCAAGCTACTGGAGTTGGTGATGGACAGGGAATCCTAGCATGCTGCAGTCCATTTGGTCGTGAAGAGTCGAACAGGAATTAGTGACTGAACTGAACTATACATAGTATCAGAGAAATTAGCAAGCTAATGAAGTAAAAATATGTCATACTTCTAATTTTTTTTTTTCATTTAGCTACTCAATTGCAATATCATGTTATTTCCAGGTGTAGAGCTTCACCTTCTTTTCCATTATAGGTTATACATGATATTGAATTGGAAAAGGAAATGGCAACCCACTCCAGTGTTCTTGCCTGGAGAATCCCAGGGTTGGGGGAGCCTGGTGGACTGCCGTCTATGGGGTCGCACAGAGTCAGACATGACTGAAGCGACTTAGCAGCAGCAGCAGCAAGATATTAAATATAGTTCCATGTGCTATTGTGTAAATCTATGTCTGTGAGTCTGTTTTTGTTTTGTAAAATGTTCATTTGTATCAGGTTTAGATTCCATATATGTGATATCTATGATATTTGTTTTCCTCTGCCTGACTTAGTATGATAATTGCTAGGTCCATCCATGTTGCTGCTAATGGCATTATTTCATTTTTATGGCTGAGTAGTATTCCATTTCGGAGAAGGCAATGGCACCCCACTCTAGTACTCTTGCCTGGAAAATCCCATGGACAGAGGAGCCTGGTAGGCTGCAGCCCATGGGGTCACTAGGAGTCGGACACGACTGAGTGACTTCACTTTCACTTTTCACTTTCATGCATCAGAGAAGGAAATGGCAACCCACTCCAGTGTTTTTGCCAGGAGAATCCCAGGGACAGGGAAGCCTGGTGGGCTGCCGTCTATGGGGTCGCACAGAGTCGGACACGACTGAAGCAACTTAGCAGCAGCAGCAGCAGCAGCAGTATTCCATTTTGTGTATATGTGTGCGTGTTTGTATGTATACATATCCATTCATCTTTTGATAGACATTTAGGTTGGTTCCATATCTTGGCTACTGTAAATAGTGCTGTTATGAACGTTGGTATGTGTGTTTCTTTTTGAAATAGTTTTTGTCTTTTCTGGATATATGCCCAGAAATGAGATTGCTAGACAGAGAAGCCTGGTGGGCTACAGCACATGGGATTAGAAAAGAGTCAGACACAACTTAGTGACTAAAAACAACAGGGTAAGAGAATTTCCTTTTATCCACACCCTCCCCAGTATTTGTTATTTGTAGACTTTTTGACGATGGCCATTCTTACAAGTGTGAGGTGGTACCTCATTGTATTTTTGATTTGCATTTATCTAATAATTAATGGCATAGAGCATCTTCTCATGTGCCTGTTGGCTATCTGGATGTCTTCTTTGGAGAAATATCTATTTAGGTCTTCTGAACATTTTTTGATTGGGCTTTTTAAAAAATATTGAGTTATATGAACTGTCTACATAAAAAGTCACGCTTCTTAATAATTATTTTTGATAGAATGCAAGAGACAGATTGTCATCCTTTCATTGAAGACTTAGTCAAGACAATAATTCATGTCAAAACAGAATGTCAAAGATTCTCATAAACTAAGCTCAATTATCATATATGTGAAATATCTTTCTAATTATCACATGAGTTATTAGTATTTCAGTAATAATACATTTAAAGATATTTAAAAGCTGGGCTTCCCTGGTGGCTAATATGGTAAAGAATCCATCTGCATTGCAGAAGACTTGGGTTCAATCCATGGCTTGGAAATATCCCATGGAGGAGGGCATGGCAATCCACTCCAGTATTCTTGCCTGGAGAATCCCCATGGACAGAGGAGCCTGATGGACTACAGTCCATGGGGTTGCAAAGAGTCAGACATGGTTGACCAACTAGGCACAGAGCACTTCTAGGAATTTTAAAATGTTAGGACTAAATATAATCTGGGATAATAGTGGAGGAACTCTCTTAATTTTATTTCTTCACAAATATAGATAGTGATATATTGCATGTTTTACAAATTACTGGGTCTTTCAAGTCATTTCATTAGAAAGAAAGTGTTGAATGTGATAGTTCTTCCTCATAATGTAAATATCACTTATTATGAATTTTATGTAGACTTTTTTTTTTATCTAAAGAGATGCTGAATTTATTAGGCAAAAAAGACATGCAGGATTAATCTCAATAAATGCAATATATGCTAACAGAAGCAAAAGATATTAAGAAGAGGTAGCAAGAATACACAGAAGAACTATACAAAAAATATCTTTATTACCCAGATGACCACGAAGTTGTGATCACTCACCTGGAGCCAGACATTCTGGAATGCGAAATCAAGTGGGCCTTAGGAAGCATCACTACAAACAAAGCTAGTGGAGGTGATGGAATTCAAGTTGAGCTATTTCAAATCCTAAATGATGCTGTGAAAATGCTTCACCCAATATGCCAGCAAATTTGGAAAACTCAGCAGTGGCCACAGGACTGGAAAAGGTCAGTTTTCATTCAAATCCCAAAGAAGGGCAATGCTTAAGAATGTTCAAACTACCGCACAATTGCACTCATCTCACACACTAGCAAATTAATGCTCAAAATTCTCCAAGCCAGGCTTCAACATTACGTGAACCGTGAACTTCCATATGTTCGAGATCGATTTAGAAAAGGCAGAGGAGCCAGAGATCAATTGCCAACATCCTTTGGATCATAGAAAAAGAAAGAGAATTCCAGAAAAACATCTACTTCTGTTTTATTGATTATACCAAAGCCTTTGCCTATTCAGATTACAAAAAAAAAATTGTGGAAAATTCTTCAAGAGATGGGAATATCAGACGACCTGACCTTTCTCCTGAGAAATCTGTATGTAGGTGAAGAAGCAAAGTTAGAATTGGACATGGAACAACAGACTGGTTCCAAATTGAGAGAGGAGTACATGAAGTCTGTATATTGCCAGCCTGCTTATTTAACTTATATGCAGAGTACATCATGCAAAATGCTGGAGTGGATGAAGCACAAGCTACAATCAAGATTGCTAGGAGAAACGTCAGTAACCTCAGGCACTCAGATGACACCACCCTTATGGCAGAAAGTGAAGAGGAACTAAATAGTTTCTTGATGAAAGTGAAAGAGGAGAGTGAAAAAGCTGGTATAAACTCAGCATTCAGGAGGCAATCCTAAGATGGTGGAGGAATAGGACGGGAAGACCACTTTCTCCACACATAGTCATCAAAAGAACATTTGAACACTGAGCAAATTCCACAACACAACTTCTGAATGCTGGCAGAGGACATCAGGCACCCAGAAAGGCAGCCCATTGTCTTCCAAAGGAGGTAGGACAAAATATAAAAGGTAAAAAGAGAGACAAAAGAGGTAGGGATGGAGATCAGTCCCGGGAAGGGAGTCTTTAAAGAGGAGAAGTTTCCAAACACCAAGAAACACTCTCACCGGTGGGTCTGTGGGGTGATTTGGACTCTCAGAGGGCAACTTAACAGGGAGGAAAAATAAATAAATAAATAAACCCCACAGATTACATGCCTAACGGCAACTCCCAGCATTCACATCCACCACCAGCAGGCAGGGGCTGAACAGGGAGGCGCGGGCTGCATTGCTTAGGGTAATGGCCAGGCCTGGATGCCCTGAGGGCAATCTAAGGGAAATAACTTGAGATAACAACCCAAACTGTTGGAGAGCCAGAGAGAGAGAAAAAAATAAGAGAGAGAGCGAGCAGAGAGAGAGAGAGAACTATCCCATGAAAAGCCCTAAGCTAAGGCACTGCCAGGCCTGCTCACAGAACAAAGGACTGAGTGAATACCAGAGGAGAGAATACCTGCTGTGGACCGGCCCATTCCCCGCTAGAGATAGGGAGGCAGGTGGGGGGCAGCCAGAGCTGGAAAGAAGCAATTTTGGCCCCAGAGAGGCATCCTATAACAAACTGCAAGCAGCCTCCCAGTTCTTAACCAAGACTTCTTGGGATTCTGGATGGTTGACATCCACTGGGAGGGTTGCAGCCGGTGATTAGCTCCCCAGAAGAGACACAAGACGCAACTGGGACAGGCGTGCCAGCTGCCACCCAGGACTCCAAGCGGCTGGAACTGGGGAGGTGATAAGACTCACTCCCCACCTGGGGAGACTGAGCTTGGCAAGCCCTTGGTCACCTGAGCTGCTCGGAACTGGGAAGGGCACAAAACACAGGCCCAACTGAGTCTGTGCCCTTGTGGAGTACCTGAGATCCTGAACCTGAGCAGCTTAGACCTGGGAAGTGCACTCAACCCAGGGCCCACCTCAGACAGTTCCCCAGCAGAGTAATCTAGAGCCTGAGAAGTGTAGACTGGGAAAGCACACGCGGGAGCAAACCTAGTTTGGCTAAAACACTGCGAGCACTCCCCGCACATGCCAGTGATATTTGTTTGCAGTGTTCCTCCCTCCCCACAGCACGAATGAACAAGCGAGCCTAAATAAGTGACCACCTTCGCCCCCTTGTGTCAGGGTGGAAATTAGACACTGAAGAGACCAGCAAACAGAAGAAGCTAAAATAAACAGAAGGAACTGCTTTGGAAGTGACAGGTGCAACAAATTAAAACCCTGTAATGCAATGGTTTACATGCAATGGTGCAATGTAGTTAGCACCAACTACATTGGAAGGGGCCTATAGATCTTGAGAAGTATAAGCCGGATCAAGGAACTGGACTTTGAAACTGGACTGACCCCACACTGCCCACAACAACTCCAGAGAAATTCCTAGATATACTTTTACTATTATTATTTTTTTACTTAGAAAACTTTTTTTTAATTTTCAGTCCTCTATTACTCCTTTATTTTCATTTTTATAACCTATTACCTTGCAAAAAAAATCCTATTTTTAAAGCAAACTTCATATATATATTTTATAATTTTTGTGACTTTTTTTTTTTTTTTTTTTTTTTTACTATTGTAGTTTTGAGAGTCTAACCTCTACTCTAGATTTTTAATCTTTGCTTTTTGGTATTTGTTATCAATTTTGTACCTTTAAGAACCCAATCTTCAGTACCCATTTTTACTTGGAAGTGTGATTACTGGCTTGATTGCTCTCTCCCCCTTTTGACTCTTCTTTTTCTCCACCAGGTCGCCTCTATCTCTTCCCTCCCCCTTCTTTTCTGTACCTAACTCTGTGAATCTCTTTGTGTGTTCTGGGCTGTGGAGAACACCTAGGGAACTGATTACTGGCTGGATCTGTCTCTCTCCTTTTGAATCCCCCTTTTCTCCTCCTGGTCACCTCTGTCTTCTTCCTCTCCCTTCTCTTCTCTGTGTAATTCCGTGAACTGCTCTGAGGGGTCCAGACTGTGGAGAGCACATAGGGAAGTGATTACTGGCTAGCTTGCTCATTCCCCTTTTGATTCCCCCACTTCTCCTCGTGGTGACCTCTATCTCCCTCCTCCCTCTTCTCTTCTCCATGTAACTCTATGAACCTCTCTGGGTGTCCCTCACTGTGGAGAAACTTTTCATCATTAACCTAGATTTTTATAGCCGGTGCTATATAGATGGAGAAGTCTTGAAGCTAGTGTAAGAATAAGACTGAAAACCAGAGGCAGGAGGCTTAAGTCCAAAACCTGAGAACACCAGAGAACTCCTGACTCCAGGCAACATTGATAAGAGCTCATCCAAAAGTCTCCATACCTACACTGAAACCAAGCACCATCCAAGAGCCAGCAAGTTCCAGAGCAAGACATACTGCACAAATTCTCCAGAAACATAGGAACATAGCCCTGAGCTTCAATATACAGGCTGCCCAAAGTCACACCAAACGCAGAGACATCTCAAAACTCACTATAGGACACTTCATTGCACTCCAGAGAGAAGAGATCCAGCTCCACCCTCCAAAACACCGACACAAGCTTCCCTAACCAGGAAATCTTGATAGGGCACCTGTCCAACCCCACCCACAGCGAGGAACCTCCATAATAAAGAGGAACAACAAACTGCCAGAATACAGAAAGGTCACCTGAAACACAGCAATATAAACAAGATGAAAAGGCAGAGAAATACTCAGCAGGTAAAGGAACAGAATAAATGCCCACCAAACCAAACAAAAAAGGACAGAATAGGGAGTTTACCTGAAATGAATTTAGAATAATGACAGTAAAAATGATCCAAAATCTTTAAAACAAAATGGAGTTACAGATAAATAGTCTGGAGACAAGGGTTGAGAAGATGCAAGAAATTTTTAACCAGGACACAGAAGAAACAAAAAGAGTCAATCAATAATGAATAATGCAATAAATGAGATCAAAAACACTGGAGGGTACTGAGAGTAGAATAACAAAGGCAAAATATAGGATAAGTGAGGTAGAAGATAGAATGGTAGAAATAAATGAAGCAGAGAGGAAAAAAGGAAAAAAAAAAAGAATTAAAAGAAATGAGGAAAACCTCAGAGACCTCTGGGACAATGTTAAATGCCACAACATTCAAATCACTGGAGTCCCAGAAGAAGACAAAAAGAACGACCATGAGAAAATACTTGAGGCAATAATAGCTGAAAACTTCCCTAAAATGGGGAAGGAAATAGTCACCCAAGTTCAAGAAACCCAGAGAGTCCCAAACAGGATAAACCCAAGGTCAAACACCCCAAGACACATATTAATCAAAATAACAAAGATCAAACACAAAGAACAAATATTAAAAGCAGCAAGGGAAAAACAATAAATAACACACAAGGGGATTCCCATAAGGATAACAGCTGATCTTTCAATAGAAACTCTTCAGGCCAGAAGGGAATGGCAGGACATATTTAAAGTGAAGAGAGAGAAAAGCCTACAACCCAGATTACTGTACCCAGCAAGGATCTCATTCAAATATGAAGGAGAAATCAAAAGCTTTACAGACAAGCAAAAGCTGAGAGAATTCAGCACCATCAAACCAGCTCTCCAACAAATGCTAAAGGATCTTCTATAGACAGGAAACACAGAAATGGTGTGTAAACGTGAACCAAAAACAACAAAGTAAATGGTAACGTGATCATACTTATTAATAATTCCCGTAAATGTAAATGGGTTGAATACCCAACCAAAAGACAAAGACTGGCTAACTAGATAAAAAAAATAAGACCCTTATATATGTTGTCTACAAGAGACCCACCTCAAAACAAGGGACACATACAGACTGAAAGTGAAGGGCTGGAAAAAGATATTCCATGAAAATAGAGACCAAAAGAAAGCAGGAGTAGCAATATTCATATCAGATAAAATAGACTTTAAAACAAAGGCTGTAAAAAGAGACAAAGAAGGACAGTACATGATGATCAAAGGATCAATCCAAGAAGAAC
Organism: Bos grunniens; assembly: GCF_055505025.1. Classification (NCBI taxonomy): domain Eukaryota; kingdom Metazoa; phylum Chordata; class Mammalia; order Artiodactyla; family Bovidae; genus Bos; species Bos grunniens. The sequence continues at coordinate 114,852,842 of NC_141194.1, read as the reverse complement.
AAATAACAATTATAAATATATATGCACCCAACATAGGAATACCACAATATGTAAGGCAAATGCTAACAAGTATGAAAGGGGAAATTAATAATAACACAATAATAGTGGGAGACTTTAATACCCTCCTTCAAACCTATGGATATATCAACTAAACAGAAAATTAACAGGGAAACACAACTGATACAATGGACCTTAGATCTAATTGATATCTATAGGACATTTCACTACAAAACAATGAATTTCACCTTTTTCTCAAGTGCACATGGAAACTTCTCCAGGATAGATCACATCATAGGTCATAAATCTAGCCTTGGCAAATTAAGAATAAAAGGAAATCATTCCAAGTATCTTTTCTGACCACAATGCAGTGAGATTAGATGTCAGTTACTGGAGAAAAACTGTTACAGATATCAACATATGGAAGCTGAACAACATGCTGCTGAATAACCAACAAATCACAAAAGGAATCAAACAAGAAATCAAAATATGCATAGAAACGAATGAAAATGAAAACACAACAACCCAAAACCTATCGGAAGCAGTAAAAGCAGTGCTAAGGTTCATAGCAATACAGGCTTACCTAAACAAACAAGAAAAAAGTCAACTAAATAACCTAACTCTACACCTAAAGCAACTAGAAAAGGAAGAAATGAAGAACCACAGGGTTAGTAGAAGGGAATAAATTTTAAAAATTAGGGCAGAAATAAATGCAAAAAAAAAAAAAAAAGAGAGAGAGAGAGAGAGACCATAGCAAAAATCAGCAAAGCAAAAATCAGCAAAGCCAAAAGCTGGTTCTTTGAGAGGATAAATAAAATTGACAAACCATTAGCCAGACTCTTCAAGAAACAAAAGGAGAAGAGTCAAATCAACAAAATTAGAAGTGACAATGGAGAGATCACAACAGACAACACAGAAATACAAAGGATCATAAGAGACTACTATCAGCAACTATATGCAAATAAAATGGACAACTTGGAAGAAATGGACAAATTCTTAGAAAAGTACAACTTCCCAAAACTGAACTAGGAAGAAATAGAAAATCTTAACAGACTCATCACAAGCACAGAAATCAAAACTGTAATCAGAAATCTTCTGGCAAACAAAGACCCAGGATGAGACAGCTTCACAGCTGAATTCTACCAAAAATTTAGAGAAGAGCTAATACCTATCCTACGCAAACTCTTCCAGAAAATTGCAGAGGAAGGTAAACATCCAAACTCATTCATGAGGCCACCATCACCCTAATACCAAAACCAGACAAAGATGCCACAAAAAAAGAAACCTACAGATCAATATCACTGATGAACATAGATGCAAAAATCCTTGACAAAATTCCAGCAAACAGAATGAATATAATAAAATACTTAGGATTATATCTACCTAAAGAAACAAAAGATCTATTAGAGAAAACTATGAAACACTGATTAAATACATCAAGGATGACACACAAATAGATGGAGAAATATACCATGTTCATGGATTGGAAGAATCAATATAGTGAGAATGAGTATACTACCCAAAGCAATCTATAGATTCAATGCAATCCCTATCAAGCTACCAATGGTATTTTTCACAGAGCTAGAACAAATAATTTCACAATTTGTGGAAATACAAAAAGCTCGAATAGCCAAAGCAATCTTGAGAAAGAAGAATGGAACTGGAGGAATCAGCCTGCCTGACTTCAGGCTCTACTACAAAGCCACAGTCATCAAGACAGTATGGTACTGGCACAAAGACAGAAATATAGATCAATGGAACAAAACAGAAAACCCAGAGATAAATCCACGCACCTATGGACACCTTAACTTTGACAAAGGAGGCAAGAATATACAATGGAGAACAGACAATCTCTTTAACAGTGGTGCTGGTAAAACTGGTGAACCGCTTGTAAAGGAATGAAACTAGAACACTTTCTAACACCATACCCAAAATAAACTCAAAATGGATTAAAGATCTAAATGTAAGACCAGAAACTATAAAACTCCTAGACGAAAACATAGGCAAAACACTCTCCGACATAAATCACAGCAGGATCCTCTATGACCTACCTCCCAACATAATGGTAATAAAAGCAAAAATAAACAATGGTAATAAAAGCAAAAATAAACAATGGTAATAAAAGCAAAAATAAACAAATAGGACCTCATTAGACTTAAAAGCTTTTGCACAATGAAGGAAAACTATAAGGGAGGTGAAAAGACAGCCTTCAGAATAGGAGAAAATAATAGCAAATGAAGTAACGGACAAAGAATTAATCTCAAAAACATATAAGCAACTCCTGCAGCTCAATTCCAGAAAAATAAATGACCTAATCAAAAAATGGGCCAAAGAACTAAACAGATATTTCTCCAAAGAAGACTTACAGATGGCTAACAAACGCATGAAAAGATGCTCAACATCACTCATTATCAGAGAAATGCAAATCAAAACCAGAATGAGGTACCATCTCACGATGGTCAGAATTGCTGCTATCCAAAATATCTACAAGCAATAAATGCTGGAGAGGGTGTGGAGAAAAAGGAACCCTCTTACACTGTTGGTGGGAATGGAAACTAGTACAGCCACTATGGAGAACAGTGTGGAGATTCCTTAAAAAACTGGAAATAGAACTGCCTTATGATCCAGCAATCCCACTGCTGGGCATACACACTGAGGAAACCAGAATTGAAAGAGACATGTGTACCCCAATGTTCATCACAGCACTGTTTATAATAGCGAGGACATGGAAGCAACCTAGATGTCTATCAGAAGACGAATGGATAAGAAAGCTGTGGTACATATTCACCATGGGATATTACTCAGACATTAAAAGGGATACATTTGAATCAGTTCTAATGAGGTGGATGAAACTGGTGCCTATTATAGAGTGAAGTAAGCCAGAAATAAAAACACCAATACAGTATAATAATGCATATATATGAAATTTAGAAAGATGGTAATGATAACTGTATATGTGAGACAGCAAAAGAGACACAGATGTATAGAACAGTCTTATGGACTCTTTGGGAAAAGGTGATGGTGAGATGATTTGAGAGAAAAGCATTTAAACGTGTATTATCATATATGAAACAGATCGCCAGTCCAGGTTTGATGCATGAGACAGGATGCTCAGGGCTCATGCACTGGGATGACCCAGAGGGATGTGATGAGAAGGGAGGTGGGAGAGGGGTTCAGGATTCTAAACACACGTACACCCATGGCTGGTTCATGTCAATATATGGCAAACCACTACAATATTGTAAAGTAATTAGCCTCCAATGAAAATAAATTTAAAAAACAAAAAACTCAACATTCAAAAAACTAACATCATGACATCTGGTCCCATTCAGTTCATTTCAGTCTCAGTCGTGTCCAACTCTTTGCAACCCCATGAATTGCAGCACTCCAAGCCTCCCTGTCCATCACCAACTCCTGGAGTTCACACAAACTCATGTCCATCGAGTCAGTGATTCCATCCAGCCATCTCATCCTCTGTCATCCCCTTCTCCTCCTGCCCTCAATCCCTCCCAACATCAGAGTCTTTTCCAATGAATCAACTTTTCGCATGAGGTGGCCAAAGTACTGGAGTTTCAGCTTCAGCATAATTCCTTCCAATGAACACCCAGAACTGACCTCCTTTAGGATGGACTGGTTGGATCTCCTTGCAGTTCACGGGACTCTCAAGAGTCTTCTCCAACACCAGTTTAAAAGCATCAATTCTTCGGTGCTCAGCTTTCTTCACATTCCAACTCTCACATCCATACATGACCACCGGAAAAACCATAGCCTTGACTAGACGGACGTTTTTTTGGCAAAGTAATATGGCTGCTTTTGAATATGCTATCTATGTTGGTCATAACTTTCCTTCCAAGGAGTGAGCGTCTTTTAATTTCATGGCTGCAGTCACCATCTTCAGTGATTTTGGAACCCAAAAATATAAAGTCTGACTCTGTTTCCCCGTCTATTTCCCATGAAGTGATGGGACCAGATGCCATGATCATTACTTCATGGCAAATAGATGGGTAAACAATCGAAACAGTGAGAGACTTTATTTTCTTGCGCTCAAAAATCTTGTTTATGCTGACTGTAGCCTTGAAATTAAAAGACACTTGCTCCTTGTTAAAAACTCTATGATCAAGCTAGATAACATATTAAAAAGCAAAGACATTTGACTGTGCAGATCACAATAAACTGTGGAAAATTCTGAAAGAGGTGGAAATACCAGACCACCTGACCTGCCTCTTGAGAAATCTGTATGCAGGTCAGGAAGCAACAGTTAGAACTGGACATGGAACAACAGACTGGTTACAAATAGGAAAAGGAGTACTTCGAGGCTGTATATTGTCACCCTGCTTATTTAACTTCTATGCAGAGTACATCATGAGAAATGCTGGGCTGGAAGAAGCACAAGCTGGACTCAAGATTGCTGGGAGAAATATCAATAACCTCAGATATGCAGATGACTCCACCCTTATGGCGGAAAGTGAAGAGGAACTAAAAAGCCTCTTGATGAAAGTGAAAGAGGCGAGTGGAAAAGTTGGCTTAAAGCTCAACATTCAGAAAACTAAGATCATGGCATCTGGTCCCATCATTTCATGGCAAATAGATGGAGAAACAGTGGAAACATTGAAGATGATGATTGCAGCCATGAAATTAAAAAACGCTCACTCCTTGGAAGGAAAGTTATGACCAACATAGATAGCATATTCAAAAGCAGCTATATTACTTTGCCAAAAAAGGTTCATCTAGTCAAGGCTATGGTTTTTCCAGTGGTAATGTATGGATGTGAGAGTTGGAATGTGAAGAAAGCTGAGCACTGAAGAATTGATGCTTTTGAACTATGGTGTTGGAGAAGACTCTTGAGAGTCCCTTGGACTGCAAGGAGATCCAACCAGTCCACCCTAAAGGAGATCAGTCCTGGGTGTTCATTGGAAGGAATTATGCTGAACCTGAAACTCCAATACTTTGGCCACCTCATGCGAAGAGTTGACTCATTGGAAAAGACTCTGATGCTGGGAGGGATTGGGGGCAGGAGGATAAGGGGACGACAGAGGATGAGATGGCTGGATGGCATCACTGACTCTATGGACATGAGTTTGGGTAAACTCTTGGAGTTGTTGATGGACAGGGAGTCCTGGCTTGCTGCAATTCATGGGGTGGCAAAGAGTCAGACACAACTGAGTGACTGAACTGAACTGAACTGGGTGACTGAACTGAAGTGAACTGAAATGAGATATTGAAGTTTTTTCATATGTATCTGTGTGCACGTGCATGTGTGCTATGTGCCCAGTCGTGTCCAACACTTTCGCAACCCCATGGACTGTAGCCCACCAGGCTCTTCTGTCCAAGGGCTTTCCCAGGCAAGAATACTGCAAAGGGATACTTCTCCAGGTCATCTTCCTACCCAAGGATAGAAACCGTGTCTGCTGTATTGGCAGGCATATTTTTTACTACTCTGCTATGAGGGAAACTCAACAAAGCAGAGTGAAATGAAAATTAACAAAATCAGTTTGAAAATTCAATGAAGCAAAATAATTTATAATTGTCGAGTAAAACCTAATGTACTTTTATGGTTTGTTTGGCTTCTGTATGATGATTTATTTTTCTATAGATAAACATTATATCTTGCAATTAGATTTATATAACTGCTCAGGTTTTCACCTCATTCTGTGTAGTTTCTTCCAAAAGGTCTAATTCAATGTTAACTTTTTTTTTTTTTTAATTCAGGAGTTTTTATGATCCCCTAAGCTCTTCAACCCTTAAAATTCCACTGAATTGTTTTCAACTTTATCTCCTATATACATTGAGAGAATTTAAATACTCTTGGAAATTATAAGGTTAAATTGTTTGTATCAATAGAAATATATACTTTGAAAGTGCTGGTGAGGAATCTAAATATAACCATAGTTCAAATCTTATGATAATGAAGCAGTTCTTAGGAAAAATAATATCAGTCTGACCAAAACACAGTTTTAGCTGTGATTTCCATAACATATTGGGATGAAGTTTCCTGTCCCATTAAAAATAAATTAAAAATTAAGTCATTAAATTATCAAAATAATAATGATGTTCAAATAGTTTGATGCTTTGAGAAATACAACAGCAAAAGTAATATTGTGTTGTGTATTAATCATATCAGGAAAAAAATTCAATAATGAATCATGGACCTACTCTCTAATTAATGTAATTGGCCATGTTGCAGATACACAACAAGCTCCAATCTCCAATCTATATATTCAGCCAAATTGCATAAATGAGACGTATTTATCTTGGTAAGATCACAATAAAGATTTTTCAAGACTGAAATCAATCCTAATTTTTTTGGCAACTAATTTAATAACAAGTTATCCCAAAATATGTACCATAATTAAAGTCCCCTTTCTAAGAAGTTTACTCAGATCCAGGATTTTATACTAAAGCGGGGAGTGGGGTAACCTTAGAGGGTCTGCCTTTCTGGAGAAGTCACATGACTGAAATGGTCCCAGCTGTGGGGGAGACTGAAGAGGCAAGGCCTGTCAGAGTACACTTGTCATTCCTAAGGATTTAATGTTAAAGCTTGTAGTTATTAAGAATATAAATATACAGAATGGAATGCATGTTGTTGTTCAAGATATCTTTGACCTTTATACAGTATGAACATTTTGAAAGTGGAAATTTTCGTCATTTTATGTAACTTTGTCAGTTGTATTTTACTTTATTGGATATAATGTAGGTAATCAGTTGGAATACATAGTGGTTTTGAAGATAGAGTTGGATTTCTATCACCATTACTGAATTTATTAACCATGTAATCTTGAGTAACCTTGACCCACTGGGTCTTCAATTTGCTATGTTTGCAAAAAGAATACGTACATCACATTAAAAGAGATAAGGCATATACAATGTCTAACGGAGTGCTAGCGTATATAAAAGACTCAAAAATGTTAGTAATCGACTTTTAAAGAGTTTACTGGAATGTCTTTTACCACAGGGTGAGTTGTCCACCCCCTTCTCCTTTCTCTATACATCAACCTGAAATTGCCTTTTCCAGAATCACTTGTCTCCACCATTCTGGGTTATATTCTGCTTCTTCTAGATGCTCACATTGGCCACCTGATCTAAGAGCTAACTCATTGGAAAAGACCTTGATGCTGGGTAAGATTGAAGGCAGGAGAAGAGGACGACAGAGGATGAGATGGTTGGATGGTGTCACCAACTCAATGGGCATGAATTTGAGCAAATTCAGGGAGACAGTGAAGGAAAGAGGAGCCTAGCATGCTGCAGTCCATGGGGTCGCAAAGAGTTGGACATGACTGAGAAAATAAACAACAAAACCACTCACGTGAGATTTGGGATGTGGACTAGAAAGAGAAGCCATTATTCTCTGTCGGTGTGTGTGGGCATAAGTTTAGAAATTGGCAGCCTCTAGATCGTCTTCAGGGTTGAAAGCAGGTGAAATTATTGATGGTGTTGGGGTCCTAGTAACCACTCTTTTTCCAGATTTCCTAAAAAATCAGCTATAGCCCTCTTTTCTCCCCTAGGCTTTCAATAGGTGCATAAGCCTCTAAATCCCTATATTTGCTCAGAGTAACTAGGATAGCTAGTGTTCTCATGACAGAACTCTGGCAGATTCTTCAAAGACACCGTTGTCCTTCTAGTTGTGTCTCCTGATGGTTGGTGCCATGATCTCTCTGTTGAGATTGATGATGTTGCTATTTTGCTGCTTTGACTGGTTTCTGGCCACTGCTTAGCATGAGCTTATGTGAGATCCTTTTTCTTTAGTCTCTTCTTAAATATTATTGCAGCCCTGAGTTCCATTCTTGAGTCTTCTTTTACTGTAAGCATTATCCTTATGTCATTATCCACTCACTCACTATCTCAAGAATCTGCATCTCTCACTCAGAAAAAAAATTTAAATGAATGCGTAAATGAGGTAGAGAGAGAAAATTGAATAGAAAGAGGAGTGTACCTTTAATATACATTGATTTAAATGAGTGTATTCATCCTATCTACAGGAAGGAGAACACCTAAATTCTAGAGTTATTTTAATCATATTTGCAAGGTTCAATTTGCTGAAAATATTTCTAGTGAGGAAAAATGTAACCAAATAAAGATGCTGATTTCAGGAAACTAAGAGGAAATTTTATCTTTTAAGGAATCATAGAAGAATGTATTTTCTAACTCAACTTGCTATTCTTGAGGATTAATAACAGATAATGACAACCGAGGGTGAACAAAGTAGACCCTTCTGTAATGTTGCTGCTGCTGCTAAGTCGCTTTAGTTGTGTCCGACTCTGTGCGACCCCATGGATGGCAGCCCACAGGTTCCCCTGTCCCTGGGATTCTCCAGGCAAGAACACTGGAGTGACCTGCCATTTCCTTCTCCAATGTATGAAAGTGAAAAGTGAAAGTGAAGTCGCTCAGTCATGTCCGACTCCCAGCGACCCCATGGACTGCAGCCTACCAGGCTCCTCCGTCCAAGGGATTTTCCAGGCAAGAGTACTGGAGTGGGGTGCCATTGCCTTCTCCAGTCAAAAGCAATCCATAATCATGTAAAATGGGGATTTTCAAATTGGGATATGAGGAACTCTAGAGTTCCAGGTATCTGCCCAAGTGTTCTAGGCAGAATTCTAAGATGTCTTCCAAGATTCTCATCCCCTAATATACGTGCCCTGTGCAATCTCTGGAACTTTGAATATGATTTGTTACCAGTCCTGTATTTAGGTTATGTTATATGCCACAGTCAACTTTATTAAGGGAGGTGGTCTAGATGGGGCCAACCTAATCATGTTAGCACTTTATATCTGGATCTTATTGGTCAGAGAGATGCTCCTGATAGTCTGGAAAAAAGCAAGCAGCCTTATTGTGACCTGCAAAGATCCATTTGTCAAACCCTAGGTTCAGAACTCTTGAAGCCAGGAGATGCAGGGAATGGTAAATGGGGAGGGATGGTCAAAGGGGACAAAGTTTTAATCATACAAGATGTGTAACTTCTGGAGATCTACTAATGACCATAGTGCCTGTAGCTAACAAAACTATATTGTATACTTAAAATTTGCTAAGAGGATAGATTTTATGTTAAGAGTTCTTACCACAACATACACACACGTACACACACACACACACACACACACACAAATAACAGCAATAAAACAGGCAAAAGGAAACCTTGAGATGGAATGGATGTGTTTATGACTGAGATGGTGGTGATTTTACAGGCATATCTTATCCCCAAATTCATCGAGTTGTGTACACTAAATAACTACAGCTTTGTATGTGTCAATAAAGCGGTTTTAAAAATACATTAAAAACAACCCTAGAGGCACCCCAGTGCCAAGCCATTGTGCATAATGTCTGTGTGCTGTGCCTATGGAGTTTCCCAGTGTTTCCACCAATATCTGTGCTTCAAGCATGGCAACAAAGAGCAGAGAGTGAGGAGTGAAGATGGAGAAGGCAATGGCAAGCCACTCCAGTACTCTTGCCTGGAAAATCCCGTGGATGGAGGAGCCTGGTGGGCTGCAGTCCATGGGGTCGCGAAGAGTCAGACATGACTGAATGACTTCACTTTGACTTTTCACTTTCATGCATTGGAGAAAGAAATGGCAACCCACTCCAGTGTTCTTGCCTGGAGAATCCCAGAGATGGCAGAGCCTGGTGGGCTGCTATCTATGGGGTCGCACAGAGTCAGACATGACTGAAGTGACTTAGCAGCAGCAGCAGAGGAGTGAAGAGGTCTGTTTATGGAGGTTTTACTGGTTACAAGTACAAACAGATGACATGTGAACTATGAGGCCCACTTATTCCAACTCATTGCTTTATATCGCTGCTAGATAAAATCATGGAGGGAGGGTAGGGATAAAATTCAAGAATTACTGAGATAAAATTAGCTATCAAGTGGTGTTATACAAGTTTTTATTTGGAAGATGATGGGAATAAACAAATGTAGTATTATTACACATCTACCTGTGTTTTTGAACTTCAGCTCATAACTATTACAATATATCAGGATTTGATGTGAGATTTCACTGGAATGAAATAGGGGTTGACAAACTACCACTTAACATCCAACTTCAGCCCATCACCTGTTTTTGTAAATAAAGTTTTATTGAGACACAGCCAGGCCCAACAGTTTATGTATTGACTATGGCTGTTTTCATGCTACAATGGCGGAAGTGAAGAGTTGCAACAGAGATTACATGGCCAACAAAGTTGAAAATACTTGTCCATTTTCCTGCTACATTTACAGAAAAAGTTTGCTAACCCTGGAACAGGATTCTGTGGTTATAATAAATTTGAGAATTCCTGAATAAAGCAACCATAATCATTGCAAACATACAAGAAAGAAACACGCCCACGATTTTGGATGAATACCAGAGACACTAAGATTTCAAGTGTCTATTATTGGAATGTTTTGACCTCAAAACCATTTTAGCTTTATTCTACTCTTAGGTGTAACCACCATATCCTCTAAATACTATCTTACTTGCATTTATCCATAAGCACAATACATGATGCCCCAAATCTTGCAACAATTACATGTATTTAATATGTATTTTCAGAAATTGTGTGCTCCACACTCCCCTGGAATCATTCCACAGGGCATTGAGTGCTACCCAGTCTGATTTTGGAATGTATGTTTTGCTTTTAGGTGGACATGCAGATTTCAATATTGATATGGAATTGTGTTAAGTCTATCTATAAATCTGTATTTTCAGACAACACAATTCCATATCAATACTGAAATCTGCATGTTCACCTAGAAGTGAGTGAGAACTTAAAACATGACTGGATCTAGATGAAACCAAAATAATTCAAAACTGAAAAATTTTACTTGTCTTTTCTAGATGTATGAGTAAATGACCTAGATGAGTGAATCACATATCTAGATAATTAAGGGAAATTATCATTTCCTTCAGACTATTTGGTATGTCGCAGATCCAGTCTTTGTCCAGCAATAAGGGATATATCAGAGGAAATTAGAAAAGAGTACTGTGTAGAACTGATGTTGTTGTTGTTCAGTCATCCAGTTGTGTCTGACTCTTTGTGACCCCATTGACTGCAGCATCCCAGGCCTTCCTGTCCCTCACCATTTCCTGGAGTTTGCCCAAGTTCATGTTCATTGCATCAGTGATGCCATCCAGCCATCTTATCCTCTGATGTCCTCTTCTCCTTCTGCCGGGGACCAGCCCCAGCTGATCCAGGGTATTCGAAGGAGAGACGGCCTAGGCGACTATTTATATGCTAATTAGAGATATAGAGAACAATAGAATGAGGATAGCTCAGTAGGAAAATTCAGTGGAGAAAAGAAGCTGAGTAGCTTGGTTTACGCGGGAGACCAATAAAACTTCAAGACAAGAAGTTTGCACCACTTACGTAGGCCGCAGGCGCCCTCTCGAATAGCGGAAGGTGTCTCACCCTAGACTCCTTCTCGAGAGGGTCTTAGAAGCCCAGGCATGATTAGTAAGCGTGGTGGGTTCCGCGCTCCAGATGGAGACTCAGCTGGAAGAAAGAATGACATGGGGAGACCAAGCGCTGGTGAACAAGGCCCGTAGCTTTATTTTTAACAGGGGCTTTTATACCCTAAGTTACACATAGAGGATAATAGGGGATGCAAAGTCAGCAGTCTTTGGTTCTTATCAAAAACCAAGGTTTCTTTCCTGCAAATGTATCGTATACAAATGGTTTAGGTGATTTACATCATCTTCTGGCCAGAAGGCCTACTAACATTTTATGACTCTCGACAAGGACTTATCAACAAAGACTTACTTTCTCTAAGAGTAATTATTTCAAGGTTTGGCACCATCTTCCAAAGATAAAATTGCATTCCTATAGGGCGGATGTGTAATGGGTTTACAACAAAGAAAGAATTTATTACCTTAAGGGTCTAAAGTTACTAACACCAAGGCCACTACTTATTTTTTCTACATACCCACTATTAATTGATACATATTCAAGGATACAATTCAGGGGATGTGAAAACTTGGCAACAAGCATTGACTCATCAATGAAATCCTTTACTAGTTTATTCTGACAGTTTTTAACTCTCTGAGAGGCTCTAAGCTATTTGAATATCTTAAGCTTCCCATGCCTCTCGAGGCTGGGAGACTGTAAACAATCGTATGCATAGCTGCAGGAGTCCGGGTAAACTTGTCAGGCGAGTTAGAGAGCCATCAGAGGGGTTTGGATTTAAACACTCCTAATTGCCCAGGAACTTTATTAATTGGAGCTGTAAGTTAACTCTTTGACAGAGAGAGCGAGATGGTGGTAGGGGACAGCCCCCAGTAAAGTCAGAGGTGAGAGCACAAAGCAATAAAGTAGGCAGACTCTGGTTTTTTGGGGGAAAATGCTCGAGAATATCCGGGGGGACTCCTGAGGCTCGATCCCGCCTTTGCGTATGCCGAGCCTCCTTCCTCATGACCTTTGTCACGAGTGGAATGCCTCACCGGCTCCCCGCATCCTTCTGCCCTCAATCTTTCCCAGCATCACAGAGTTTTCCAATGAGCCATCTGTTCACATCAGATGACCACCAAAATACTAGAGCTTCAGCTTCAGCATCAGTCCTTCCAGTGATTACTCAGGTTTGATCTCCCTTAGATTGGTTTGATCTCCTTGCTGCCCAAGGGACTCTCAAGAGTCTTCTCCAGCACCACAATTCAAAGACATCAATTCTTTGGGGTTCTGCCTTCTTTACAGTCCAGCTCTCAAAACTGTACATGATCACTGGGAAGACCATAGTCTTGACTATATGGATCTTTGTTGGCAGAGTAATGTCTCTACTTTTCAATACACTGTCTAGATTTGTCATTGCTTTCCTGCCAAGAAGCAATCATCTTCTGATTTCATGGCTGCAATCACCATCCACAGTGATTTTGGAGCCCAAGAAGAAGAAATCTGTCACTACTTCCACCTTTTCCCCTTCTATTTGCCATGCATTAATGGGGCGGGATGATATGATCTTAGTTTTTTTTTTAATTTAAATTTATTTATTTTAATTAGAGGCTAATTACTTTACAATATTGTATTGGTTTTGCCATGCATCAACATGAATCTGCCATGGGTGTACACGTGTTCCCAATCCTGAACCCCCCTCCCCACTCCCTTCCCATACCATCCCTCTGGATCATCCCAGTGCACCAGCCCCAAGCATCCTGTATCCTGCATCGAACCTGGACTGGTGATTAGTTTCATATATGATATTATACATGTTTCAATGCCATTCTCCTAAATCATACCCTCCTCCCTCTCCCGCAGAGTCCAAAAGACTGTTCTATACATCTGTGACTCTTTTGCTGTCTCGCATACAGGGTTATCGTTACCATCTTTCTAAATTCCATATATATGTGTTAGTATACTGTATTCGTGTTTTTCTTTCTGGCTTAGTTCACTCTGTATAATCGGCTCCAGTTTCATCCACCTCATTAGAACTGATTCAAATGTTTTATTTTTAATGGCTGAGTAATACTCCATTGTGTATATGTACCACAGCTTTCTTATCCATTCATCTGCTGATGGACATCTAGGTTGCTTCCATGTTCTGGCTATTATAAACAGTGCTGCGACGAACATTGGGGTACACATGTCTGTTTCAATTATGGTTTCCTCAGTGTGTATGCCTAGCAGTGGGATTGCTGGGTCGTATGGCAGTTCTATTTCATTTTTTAAGGAATCTCCACACTGTTTTCTATAGTGGCTGTACTAGTTTGCATTCCCACCAACAGTGTAGGAGGATTCCCTTTTCTCCACATCCTCTCCAGCACTTATTGCTTGTAGACTTTTGGATCACAGCCATTCTGACTGACATGAGATGTTTAGTCTTAAGCCAGCTCTTTGACTCTCTTCCTTCACCCTCATCAAGAGGCTCTTTGGTTCCTCTTCGCTTTCGGCCATTAGAGTGGTATCATCCACTTATCTGAAGTTGCTGATATTTCTCCTGCCTATCTTGATTCCGGCTTGTAACTCATCCAGCCTGGCATTTCTCATGATGTGCTCAGTGTATAGGTTCAACAAACAGGGTTACAGCAGACAGCCCTGTTGCACTCCTTTCTCAATCTTAAACTGATCAGTTGTTCCATACAGGGTTGTAACTTTTGCTTCTTGACCCACATACAGGTTTTCTCAGGAGACAGGTAAGATGGTCTGGTATTCTTATCTCTCTAAGAGCTTTCCACGGTTTGTCATGATCCACACATTCAAAGGCTTTAGTGTGGTCAATGAAACAGTGATAGGTTTTTTTTTTGGGGGGGGGGATTCCCTTTCTCTCTCTATGATCCAGTGAATGTTGGCAATTGGATCTCTAGTTCCTCTTCCTTTTCTAAACCCAGCTGGGACATCTGGAAGTTCTTGGTTCGCATAATGCTGAAGCCTAGCATGCAAAATTTTAAGCATGACCTTACTGGCATGAGAGATGAGTGCAATTGTCCAAAGGTTAGCACATTCTTTGGTACTACTCTTCATGGGAATTGGGATGACGGTTGACCTTTTCCAGTCCTGTGGCCACTGCTAGCTCTTCCAGATTTGCTGACATAATAAATGCAGAACTTTTATGGCATCATCCTTTAGGGATTTGAATAGTTCTGCTGGCATTTCATCACATCCACTAGTTTTATTAACAGCAGTGCTTCTTAAGGCCCACTTGACTTCACACTCCAGAATGTCTAGCTCTGTGTGACTGAACACACCATCATAGTAATCTGGTTCATTAAGATCTTCTTTATACAGTTCTTCTGTGTATTCATTCCATCACTTGTAGAAGTGATACACCTGGTCAAAGTCTCCCTAAGTTTTATGAGTCTGATAGAATATCTTTGTTCCACACCTTTAACAAAATGAAGAAAAATCCTAGCTTAAAAACAGAGCTCATATCATTCATGCCTTTGTTTAAGAAAATCTGCTATGCCTGATATTGAGGAAAGAGGCCACTAGTGATTCTAATCCTTTTCTGTCCATAGTTCATGAGGACAGCCGGATGAATGGCAAAGCAGACTAAAACAAAAATCATTCATAATATTTGTGGATATTGGACTTAAGCGGTGCTCAGAGAGTATCACACAGCCATTTAGATGCATTTTTTTCTGGGATGAAATTACATCACTAAGGGTTGCAGGCCAGCCCTGCAAGTGGAAGAGTGGAAGAGAAGATCATGCTGCTTCAGCAGAAGAATTTCAAAGGTAATTTAATCTCCAAGGGAAATCTCACGGTATGAATTCATTCAGTGAATTCACAACATCACTTAGCATATGTAGTCATGTTGTGCTGCTACTATGTCAAGAAAATTGCTTGTGCTAATTGAAAATGAGGGAAAATATAGCACTGACTGACAAGATGGAGTATCTCCCCTGTGTTTCCAGCATTTAAGTTATCTGTCTTGTATGTTGATAATCACACACAATGATTATCAACCAATGATGCCAATTGGAATCTAATAAAAGTTACCAGTATCATGGTTTAAACTCTGAGAAAATGATGTAACATTTTATTTAGCTTCAAACAGATTCCCTCATTAAATAAGGAATTGTTTAGCACATACTACAATAAGCAAACTATATTTCATAGTAATTTCCTTTGAAAAACATGATATTAAGGGAGATGACAGAGAGTTAAAGGATTTTCAAAACTGTTACCTAACATATGCTCCAAATTAGTACAGAGCAGCAATGTCCGATTTGTGTATCCTTGTATGTGATTCTAAATTTTCTAGAAACCACATTAAAAAAGATAAAAGGAAATGAGTGAAATTATATAATATATTTT
Organism: Bos grunniens; assembly: GCF_055505025.1. Taxonomy (NCBI): domain Eukaryota; kingdom Metazoa; phylum Chordata; class Mammalia; order Artiodactyla; family Bovidae; genus Bos; species Bos grunniens. The sequence goes on along the minus strand of NC_141194.1, from coordinate 114,837,134 downwards.
CTCTTATCTAATACAATATATCCAATATAGTGTCAAATAGTGTCATTAAAAGCATGTACTCAATATAAAATGCAGTAATTTGTCCTCAAAACATGCTGTGCATTTCACACTAGTGGCACATCACAATCAGCCATATTTTGAGTGCTTAGTAGCTTTATGTCACTAGTGGCTATGGTACTGACAGCAAAGGACTGTCAGATTGTTTTACTGTCATATACAATGGGATCTCTATATACAAAGGAATATCTATATTTTTTATATAGGTGTATATAATGGAATAGCTTCCCAATTAACACTGATAACTCTATATGCTTCTTTGGCCAGTATTTAGCTATGGTATTGGATAGAGCATGTCCACAGGGTATATGAGAAGTTGTTTAACATAACACTTTTTTTTTGTAGTGAACTAAGTAGAAGATTTCAACATAAAAGTAGTTATGTTTTGTGACTCTACACTTTAAATGTGTCTTTACACAGTGATAAAAGACTGTTTTAAAGAGATTGTTTTCTACTTTCTTAGTTGAACAAAGGCTGACTGTCCTGCTTACTGATAACTGCAATGAGAGGGGATATAACTTACTGGGAATTCTTGTTATGGTTATTATTTTTATTTGGGTGATTACACAAAGGTCTATTGGTAGTCATCAATTCCTGAAGTAGAGATCCTGGAGATGTGTTTATGTATGTGTGCATATATATACATGTTCAGTTTGGTTCAGTTCAGTTGCTCAGTCGTGTCTGACTCTTTGTGACCCCATGAACCACAGCATGCCAGGCCTCCCTGTCCATCACCAATTCCTGGAGTCCACCCAAACCCATGTCCATCGAATCAGTGATGCCATCCAACCATCTCATCCTCTGTTGTCCCCTTCTCCTCCTGTCCTCAATCTTTCCCAGTATCAGGGTCTTTTCCAATTGAGTCAGCTCTTCACATCAGGCAGTCAAAGTATTGGAGTTTCAGCTTCAACATCAGTCCTTCCAATGAACACCCAGGACTGATCTCCTTTAGGAAGGAAAGTAATGCTTAAAATTCTCCAAGCCAGGATTCAGCAATACGTTAACAGTGAACTCCCAGATGTTCAAGCTAGTTTTAGAAAAGGCAGAGGAACCAGAGACCAAATTGCCAACATCCGCTGGATCATCGAAAAAGCAAGAGAGTTCCAGAAAAACATCTATTTTTGCTTTATTGACTATGCCAAAGCCTTTGACTGTATGGATCACAATAAACTGTGGAAAATTCTGAAAGAGATGGGAATACCAGACCACCTGACCTGCCTCTTGAGAAATCTGTATGCAGGTCAGGAGGCAACAGTTAGGACTGGGCATGGAACAACAGACTGGTTCCAAATAGGAAAAGGAGTAAGTCAAGTCTGTATATTGCCACCCTACTTACTTAACTTATATATATATATAAATATATATATATATATATATATATATAAATGTATACACACACACACATCTTCTTGGTGGCTCAGTGGTAAATAATTCACCTGCAAAGCAGGAGCCACAAGAGATGTGGGTTCAATCCCTGGGTCAGGAAGATACCCTGAAGGAGGGCTTGGAACTCACTTAAGTATTTTTGCCTGGAAAATCTCATGAACAGAGGATCCTGGTGGGCTAAAATCCAGGATTTTATTAATAAAAACACATTTTTGTCATCAAGACAAGATACAGGCAAGACAAGGAAGAAGCTACTTTATACTTCCATGTTTATATGACCTCAGAAGTCAGGTTAGCAAGGAACATAATTTGAGACTAAGTAGAAAAGAGGTTTTGGTCATGATAAGCTCTGCACATGCCACCCTAGGTTGCCCGGGTTACTGCTTCCCTTCATGCTTATGACATGACAATGGACAAAGGTGTGGGCCAGAGATGAGCAATAATATAGGGTGAAGCCATGCATATGCCTTGTAAGCGTTCATGAGAGAGACGGGCTTGGATGCCATTCAAGAGAACTTTGGCTTTTTTCCCTTTGTGCTAAGATCTGTGTTTTGTAACTTCTAGCTACAACTCTATTCATGGCACAGAGTATAGATTATGACACAATAGAACTACTGCTTCTCCTTATTATTATCAGTTGGACTCTCTTGTTTCTGTGTTTGTTAATCTACTGCCTGAAGTTGTGTTATTCCCTCTTCTTTTCATAGAAGACCAAGCCCTCCGACCTTTCACTAAAGAGAATGTGACCATGTTGGAAAACAACAAATATAGACAATAATGGATGGAGCTCTTCCAAGGGGACCAAGCAGACAGGTCAGTATTGCCTTGGGTTATTAATGAGCCAAAAAAGTGTTGTTTCCAAGAAGTTACAGGAAGTGATGCCCTGATGGATAGAGGTAGACTGATCTTTGTGAAAAATAATAAGCAAACAGATTTTACTGCCAGGCTACAGTTGAATTATGGGAGGAGATCAGAATCTGAGGAAGAAAATTAACTGTTTGCAGAGATGGAGGAAGCTTCGGGTAATTAAAGACTTGGATTTAAAGTTAGGTGGAATACTTAACGATATCTGGAAAAGCATCCTGACCCATTACATGTAAATAGACCATCAAGGGAAAGTGGGGAAATTTAAGAGGATTTTTTTTTTTTTTTGAAGACCTGAATAGACATTTTTCTTTTTTTTTAAATTTTATTTTGTTTTTAAACTTTACAATATTGTATTAGTTTTGCCAAATATCGAAATGAATCCGCCACAGGTATACCCGTGTTCCCCATCCTGAACCCTACTCCCTCCTCCCTCCCCTACCCTCCCTCTGGGTCCTCCCAGTGTACCAGGCCCAAGCATCCAGTACTGTGTATTGAACCTGGACTGGCGACTCGTTTCATACATGATAGTATACTGGAGACTTTCAAGAACAAAGGGCAAATTTTGACAATATTTTGCAGTTGTGCCATCCGGCACCAAAAGAAGAAAGATCTTGAAGCAAAACCCATTCAAGATGGGATGGAGTGATTGGAGTGATACTGGGCAGGAAAGTTTTTCATTGACTATCCCAAGAAATGATTAAAGAGAGAAAGAAGATTAAGAGTAAATATTAGAAAGCATTGAATAAATTTAGGCCCTGTACTGGTCACAGGTTTTTTTTTTTTTTAATTTTATTTTGAATAACTGTTTCAACAGTGTTATATTTAATCTTCTCTTGCAGGAAAGCAACTGTGGAATCTAAATAAAGAGAACTGACCATGAAACTGTAACTTGGGCCAATTTACTGAGTGCTAATTATTTTTAAAACATGTTTAGGGATTTCAGATTTTCAAAAATAGTTACCAACTTGAAAAGTGCCATTTCAACCAACAATTATAAGTGCTTAAATAGAAAGATAAAATTTTCATTGATAAAATTTTAAGAAACTGGTTCAAAAATAGTTCTGTACTGTATTTGAATGTCCCGCCCTAGTTAAATGTTTGGATCTTGAGTCAGAAGAATTAAAAGGCTATACATACTGTCAGTCTGAGGATTCACTGTGATCCTGGAGTATACACGTCTGCATGTGTCCACTCAGTCACTCAGCCATGTCTGACTCTTTGTGACCCCATGGACTATAGCCTACCAGAATCCTCTGTGGGATTTTTCAGGCAAGAATACTGGAGCGAGTTGCCCTTTCCTACTCCAGGGGATCTTCTCAGATAGAATAGGATGAGGATAATTGATTGCAGTGTTACCATAAGTTAATCATATCTAAGTCACTACTCTTCGTACTCAAGTTATATGTAAAGACTTAGCTATGTTAGAAATAATGTCTGAATCCTCACCTATATTTTCAACTGCCTGCTTGATATCTTCATCTGACTATCTGATAATAACCTGAGCTTGTTGCTGCTGCTGCTAAGTCGCTTCAGTCGTGTTCGACTCTGTGCGACCCCATAGACGGCAGCCCACCAGGCTCCCCCGTCCCTGGGATTCTCCAGGCAAGAGTACTGGAGTGGGTTGCCATTTCCTTCTCCAATGCATGAAAGTGAAAAGTGAAAGTGAAGTCATTCAGTCATGTCCGACTCTTCTTGACCCCATGGACTGCAGCCCACCAGGCTCCTCCATCCATGGGATTTTCCAGGCCAGAGTACTGAATTGGGGTGCCATCACCTTCTCCAGGGTTTCTTATAGAGAGCATATATATGGGTCTTGTTTTTGTATCCATTAAGCCAGTCTGTGTCTTTTGCTTGGAACACTTAATCCATTTACATTTAAAGTAATTATTGATATATATGTTCCTATTGCCATTTTCTTAATTGTTCAGGGTTGATTTTGTAGATCTTTTTTCTTTTCTTGTATTTCTTGACTATGTAAGTCCCTTTAACATTTGTTGTAAAGCTGGATTGGTGGTACTGAATTCTCTTAAATTTTGCTTGTCTGAAAAATTTTTATTTCTCCATCAATTTTGAATGAGATCCTTGCTGGGTACTATATCTTCATTGTAGATTTTTCCCTTTAACTGCTTTAAATTGTCCTGTCATTCCCTTCTGGCTTGCAGAGTTTCTGCTGTAAGATCAGATGTTAAGCATATGGGGTTTTCCTTGTGTGTTACTTGTTGTTTCTCCCTTGCTGCTTGCAGTATTCTCTCTTTGTGTTTAGTCTTTGTTAGTTTGATTAGTATGTGTCTTGGTATGTTTCTCCTTGGGTTTATCCTATATGGGACTCTTTGTGCCTCTTGGACTTGATTGACTATTTCCTTTTCCATGTTGGGGAAATTTTCAATTATAATCTCTTCAAAAATTTTTTCTGATACCCTTTATTTTTCTCCTCTTCTTCTGGGACCCTTATAATTTGAATGTTAGTGCATTTCATATTATCCCAGAGGTCTCTGAGACTATCCTCAGTTCTTTTCATTCTTTTTACTTTATTCTGCTCTTCAGAAGTTATCTCCATCATTTTATCTTCAATCTTACTGATTTGTTCTTCTGTTTCAGATATTCTGCTATTGATTTCTTCTAGAGAATTTTTAATTTCCGTAATTGTGTTGTCTCTGCATGTTTATTCATTAATTATTCTAGGTCTTTGTTAATTGATTCTTGCATTTTCTGCATTATGTTTTCAAGGTTTTTGATCATCTTTACTATCATTATTCTGAATTCTTTTTCAAGTAGTTTGCCTATTTCCTTTTCATTTATTTGGACTTCTGTATTTCTAGTTTGTTCCTTCATTTGTGTAGTATTTCTCTGCCTTTTCATTATCTTTTTTTTTTTAAACTTATTGTGTTTGAGGTCTCCTTTTCCAAGGGTTCCAGTTTGAATTCTTTCTTCCTTTTGGTTTCTGCCCTCCTAAGGTTAGTCCAGTGGTTTGTGTAAGCTTCATAAAGGGTGATATTTGTGCTGAGTTTTTTATTGATTGTTTGTTTTTCCTCTCATGGGCAAGGCTAAGTGAGGTGTTAATCCTGTCTCCTGATGATTGAGTTTGTATTTTTGTTGTTTGTTTCTTGTTGTTTACATGAGGTGTCCTGCACAGGATGCAAATGTTGGTTGGGTGATGCTGGGTCTTGTATTCAAGTGGTTTCCTTTATGTGAGTTCTCACTATTTGATAGTCCTTAGGGTTAGTTCTCTGGTAGTTGAGGGTCTTGGAGTCAGTGCTCCCATTCCAAAGGCTCAGGGTTTGATCTCTGGTCAGGAATGAAGATTCCACAAGAGGTTTGTTATGGCTTTAAGTGAGATTAAAACAAATATCCAAAAATGAGACAACAAAGATGAACCCCAGACAAATATCAGTTTCAAAATCAGGCAAATAATAATTAAAATAATGGGATATAAACATATACATATACACCCATGAACGAGGTGAAAACAGTCCAACAAAAATAAAGTACAACGGATTGCCCCAGTGAATAAAGTAAATCAAAAATCATATTTACCAGTTAAGAACAAAGCTAACTAAAGTACAAACTGGAAAACAAAACTAAAGCAAGGTACCAACTGGGGAATAAAGCAATGAAGATAAAACTAACAAATATGTTGAGAGGAAAGGAAAAAAGAAAAGAAAGAAAGAAAGAATAGATAGGCAAAGTTAAATATTGGTAGATGAAGAAGATTTATATACATTAAAGATTAACTGCAAGGGGAAAAGAACAGTAGGAAAGGCAAACGAAGGATTAAATGTAGAAAATACAGTAGGTTTTTTAAAAAATTAAAAATTAAATTTATTTAAAAAAAAGATTTTTAAACAATGGAAGAAGAAAGAATAAAGTGGAATAAAAAAGAAAACTCCACAGAACTTCAAAAGCCCAATGTAGACACAGATTTATAACAGCAATAAAAATTGTGACCAAAAAAAGCTCAAAAGCTAAATTAGATTTCATAGTGACAATAAAATTGACAGACACAACAGAGGGGGAAAAATGGGGGGAAAATAGGAAAAAAATCCAAAAGAATATGCAGAGCAATTCAAAACATAATAATAAATGTTTGTCTTGAGTCACTGTTGTCAGAGTCCTTTGCTTCACTAGGAGTCATGGGCCACCTCAACTCCCTAGGATGCCCTCCAACACTGTGCTGATCTATGGGCCTGCTGTAGGGGCAGCTCAGATTCTAATCTGTGTGTTCTTGCCTCTGTTGTCCACAGCTATCAGAACTAGTGCATTTTCTTTGGTGGGAGCTCTCAGAGACCTTTTATATATTCCATAGACACAGAGTCTACCTAGTTGATCATATGGATTTAATCTGCAGCTTTACAGCTGGTGGGAAGGTTTTGGGTCTTCTTCCTTACCCACACTGTCCCTGGGTTTCAAATGTGGTTTTATTTCCACATCTGAATGTGGTTTGTCCACTGGGGACTGCTTCTGAAGCTGCCCTGGAGGACTTGGGTTTGCCCCTGTGAGGGTCTGGTGTGGAGGTGGTGCAGCTGCTTAGGTCACAGGGATTATGGCAGCACCATGTACTCAGAGGAGTTGGCGGCTAGGGCTGCAGGAAATATAGTGCCCCAGAAGGGTATAGCAACCAGCGTTGGCCAATACACTCTAGCATTCTTGCCTGGGGAACCCCCCCTCCCTGACAGAGAAGCCTGGCAGGTCCCAGTCTACAGAGTCACGAAGTCGGGCACTACCAAAGTAACCCTGCACACACAGACACAAGTCTCTCTCTGTCTCTCTCTCTCTCTCTCTCTCTTTTTTTTTTTTTTTCTTTTGCTTGTGGCAGCTCTGCCCCAGTGAGAGTTGAGCATGAAGGCGGCACAGCTGCTTGACTTGCGGGGATCCTGGTAGGGCCAAGTGTGCAGGGATACGGACTGCCCCCACCGCAGGAGTTATGATTCTATCGGAGTCTTTTTTCAAGCCTCTTGTAGCTGGTGATCAGAAGGCCTCTTTGCCTAGTCTTTCTCCATAGCTCTGCCCATTCAGGCACTTAGAGGGCTCCCTTGCCTGGGGTCCTTCTTTGTTTTTCGGCATGTCAGGCACATAGAGGGCCCTCCCTGGCTGGGGTCCTACTGTGTAGATCTGAGCATCAGGCACTTAAAGGGACACCTTGGGTGGGGTCCTGCTCAGTAGTTCAGTGTGTCAGGCATTTGATGGGCCAGCCTCTCTATTGTGCAGCTGCTGATGCTGGCATGTGGCAGGAGAGGCTATGGTGATGGCTCCACCCCCTACGCATGACTCAGCAGTATCACCTTGCTTCCATGGCTGCCCAGCTTTCCTCCACAGGTATTTCCCACCACAACCTCCTCCCTCACATCCCCTCGATTCATCTCTCCACAGTCAATAGCAACGCTTGCCCTGGGATTGCTCCACAATCCCTGAACTCCAGCTTCTAGCCGTTGCACCTTCCAGGGGACCCGCTTCCCTGTTCAGGGTATGTATGGCCGTGGCAAGAACTGTCTGATTCTCATTCCATTTAGGCTGCCACAGATCAGCTGTTTCACTCTCAGCCTTCAGTGTTTCTCCTCTGACTCAGACAGTTGCCCTGTTGTGAGGATTGGACCCCTGATTCAGTTCCCCCACCTCCCAAGGGCAGGTCCAGCCCTATTAACACTCCTGATTATTCCCCCTAGTTCCTTCATCCTACCAAGTTTTGTGTGGTTCTGTATATTCTTTTCCTCTGGTCAGGTCCTCCTGTCTGCTCTCAGCTGGTGTTCTGCATGCACTTCTGTGTCTGAAGGTGTATTCCCAATGTATCCATGGAGAGAGATGTACTCCATGTTTACCTACTCCTCCGCCATCTGTTCTCCTCCCTTCCTTCTTCTGCAATAATCTCTTAAATGGTCTCCCTGACTATGTCCTTGCCCCACTTTAGTTTAGTCTCAATATAAGATATCAATTAGATTATGTCACTGCTGCTGCTGCTAAGTTGCTTTAGTTGTGTCCGACTCTGTGTGACCCCATACATGGCAGCCCACCAGGCTCCCCTGTCCCTGGGATTCTCCAGGCAAGAATACTGGAGTGGATTGCCATTTCCTTCTCCAATACATGAAGGTGAAAAGTGAAAGTGAAGTCCCTCAGTCCTGTCCAACTCTGAGCGACCCCATGGACTGCAGCCTACCAGGCTCCTCTGTCCATGGGATTTTCCAGGCAGGAGTACTGGAGTGGGGTGCCATTGCCTTCTCCGGATTATGTCACTAGTCTCTTTAAAACCCTCCCAAGACTCCCTAGCTTATTCAGAGTACAAGGCAAAGCCTTCACTATGACCTGAGTGGCTCTGCATCATCTGGTCCCCTTCATTCCCTCTGACAACTATGACCCTTACTTCTCTTCCTTTTAGTCATACTGATCACCTAGCTGTGTTATTCTGATATTTGTTTTTGTATTTAAATTTTTTTCATTATTCTGACCTAAATATTATGTTTCTTTTTCTAATTTTAGCTAACTCAGTTTCACTTTTTTTTTAATATAAAAGGGGCACTTTAGCTGCATCTAACAGGTTTTGTTATTTTGTATTTGGTCCTATTTTTACATGCTTTCTAATTTTCATCATAGTTTGTTTTTGATATGAACGTGTTTTTGAGTTTCCAAATGTATATTTTAATGTCATCTTTTTTATAACATCTCTAATTGGAATACATCAAGGTCAGAAAATCAGTCTGGGTGTCACTAAATACTTTGAAATTTGTTGATGGGGTTGATAGCCTAATAGGAGGTTAACTTTTATAAATTTTTTCACATATGCTTGAAAAGAATGATTTTTTTAAATTTTGGAGTATGGGAGTAAGCCTGTAAATTTTGTTGCTCAAGTCATTCTCAGTCCATTTGTGCTTACTGTAATTACTAATATACTTGGATTTTCTATTTTATTTTCTAACTTATTTTCATTTCTATCTTATCATATTACAATTTTTCCTTGATTATTTTCCTTTCTTTCTTTTATTTGAATTGGGTTTTTTTTTTTTTATTTCTTTCATTTCACTTTTTCTCCCTATCTGCTGCTTCTGAAAATATACATTATGTTTCTTCAAACTGTTACACTGGTGATTTTGCTTAGCAGTACCACTGAAAACAAAATTTGAATTAAACTCTCCAGTGGGGTGGAAAAATAGACTTTCTTGCAGGCAAGTTACCTTAAATCTCTTATTTTGCTGAATTTCTTCTATGGCTTTGAATGTAGGAGGTCAGTGGTAGTTTGTCAAGATGATATTGACAGGGAGGTTTCTCTAGGCCAATTCCATTTAAGCCAATTTAAATTTCAAAGTGTTAATTGCTAATTCTGAATATGGCATATAGCATAGTTAAGTTAAAAAGTTAAAGAGAGGCACTACCCCTTCGTTGGTTGTTCACTTTCTACGGCCACCGCCCGGTCATATTTGGTTCTTTCACCATGCCTGGGTCGCTTCCTTTGAATGCAGAAGCCTGCTGGCCCAAAGATGTGGGAATTGTTGCCCTTGAGAAAAAAAAAAAAGTTAAAGAGATATTCAATATATACTTATTTTTAAAATATATTTTAAAATTGATTGAAAGTTCTTATATTGAAGAAATTAGTAAAGTTAAATTAGAACCCAGTATATCAGCTCTTGGCTTTGTTATCACTATAATTATCCAAACTGTCTTAATCTTTTTGTAATCTACAAAACAAAACATAACAAATATACATTTTGTTACCAAGTGTTGATCATACTTCTCACTGCATGACAGCTCAATAAAAGGAGAGACAAGTTTTTGGGGCAAGGAATGGTGACTTTACTTGGGAAACTGGCAGACTGAAAAGATGGTGGACTCGTGTCCCAAAGAATCATCTTCCCTAAGTTAGAATTCAAGCTTCTCTTAAACTTGGAAACAGTGGAAACAGTGGCTGACTTTATTTTTCTGGGCTCCAAAATCAGTGAAGATGGTGATTGCAGCCATGAAATTAAAAGACGCTTGCTCCTTGGAAGGAAAGTTATGACCAACCTAAACAGCATATTAAAAAGCAGAAACATTACTTTGTCAAGGAAGGTCCGTCTAGTCAAGGCTCTGGTTCTTCCAATAGTCATGTATGGATGTAAGAGTTGGACTATAAAGAAAGCTGAGCACCGAAGAATTGATGCTTTTGAACTGTGGTGTTGGCGAATACTCTTGAGGGTCCCTTGGACTGCAAGGAGATCAAACCAATCCATCCGGAAGGAGATCAGTCCTGGGTGTTCATTGGAAGGACTGATGTTGAAGCTGAAACTCCAATCCTTTGGCCACCTGATGCGAAGGAGCTGACTCATTTGAAAAGACCCTGATGCTGGGAAAGACTCAGGGCAGGAGGAGAAGGGGGCGACAGAGGATGAGATGGTTGGATGGCATCACCAACTCGATGAACATGAGTTTGAGCAAACTCCAGGAGTTGTTGATGGACAGGGAGGCCTGGCGTCCTGCAGTTCATGGGGTCGCAAAGAGTCGGACATGACTAAGCGACTGAATTTTGTTAAAGTAAAATTAAACAGTTACTGTTTCTGGTCAGCCTCTGGAGAGGATGTGTTAATTTCTTCCTTTTTGTAGCTATTCATAGGTGGCCCTGATCAGGATGTTTCTTGAGTGCTAAACAAAAGTATTTTTGCTTAAAACTCATTACCTGGGAGACAGCATTCCCAGAGATAGGCCCTAATGTGTACTATAAGCTTATAGGCAATATCCTTTTAATGATGAACTTGCAATATAATACAAAAATTCTTTCCTATTAGAATTTTACCCAAATAATATTATTTAAATCTAAGTACAAGAGTCTCCAAGAAGTGAAGGGTAATGGGAAAATATAGAAACAATGTTCTTTTTATAGGGAAATGAAGTGTGAAAGACAGATGTAATTGGTTGGAAAATGGTGGGTCACATTTACCTGAAGAGAAGCATTGTGGTAAAACAGGAAATTTTTTATATTAAGTTTAAGTTTATTCATTATGTTTGATTATACATGATATAAAATAAACAGGAAGGTATCGTCATACATTTATATATTTGGAAATCCTTTGTTAATTAAAATAAATGTACTAAATTAGTGGGATTAGTTGAATGTGGGTTTATACTACTCAATTTTCATCAGCAAGATTCATAGAGATACAGGCAATATAAGCAGGAAAAGATTATATAAGTTTTGCATTTCAGGGAACTCAAAAAAATGAGCTAAAAAACTTTGTAGCCAGATGAATCGGAATAGGATTAAATGGAGCAAATTCTTAGTCAACAGACTGCAAGCACTACTCTCAATTGCCCTGGGTCCTGGTATTCGTCCTCATCCTATGTCATTATCATGAATCAATAGCATGAGAATAAAGTAACTAGCATTTAGGGTAGAATAACAAATGTAGCTAGGTTGTTCAGCCAAGAGGAAGAAGTATGGTAGAATTTGGGAGACGTTTGTATAAATAACGTGGGGAAAACAGATTCAGTTGGGAACTCAAGAATATTTTTTCTGTATCTTCTGTTTGTCTCTTCTCTTACTATGCTATCCTATTCCTTTCACCTCTTGGCATTACAATGAGGAGGCAACTCTGAAATGGGAGATGGAAGAATTCATTCTTTAGAGAGGCTTTCAAAAAAGGCTTGAGTTTCTAAGCCTGCTGTTACAGTAGCTCTCTCTAACCTCTTGATACTATTAAAGGGGGCTGAGCCTTCCCAGAATATGTGTAACATTGAGTTTAACAAATGCCCAGTTGCATGTTCACTCACTTCACAGAATAGACAAAGCTGAGGAGAAAGATGGTCTTCATCAGGATAGTCTATGAGCAAATGCATGTGATCTAACGACTGACTTGACCAAACTTTTGTCAGGCTTTTCTCCCCCATAGAGGTCCCTGAACTTTGGTTCTCCCTTGCTTAAGCAAGCAGTAAGATGCAGACATCCTTCTTTATTACACATTCTCTGGATTGTTTGACTGCAGAAACTTTTTTATTGTTGAAGTCCTGCATTTTTCTACCTTCTCACGCCCACTGCTTGTCTCCCTTCCCCATGAAGTTCCAGTTAACTCTCTTAACCCTTCCTATTTAAAAAAACAGAAAGCTTTTACTGTTTGATCTTGAGATACTTTGCAGATCCTAAAGTCAGTGTGTTTTCCTGATTCTGATAGTCTTTTTGAATACAGTCTTTCCTTACTTAAGTATAGATTTGTTGGTATTTGGCAGCTGCTACAAACAATCTCTATTTTTCAATGTTTAATTTTTCCTCAAAGATCACAGACCAGTGATCTATTTCACGCAGTCTTTCAAGGACACAAGTTCTTTCTATCTATTTGTTCCATTGTTTTTTAGGTTTTAGAGTCCTTCAATGAATCATTTGTATTTGTCTGGGAGACAAGAGGAGAGAGGGTGAAAAATTGCAAATGCGTTTTTACAGGGCTTCCCAGGTGGCACTAGTGGTAAAGATCCTGCCTGCCAATGCATGAGACATAAGAGACGGGGGTTCAGTCCCTGATCCTCTGGAGAAGGAAATGGCACCCCACGCCAGTGCTCTTGCCTGGGAAATCCTCTGGATAGAAGAGCTCAAAGAGTCCAACACGACTGAACAGAATCATATATATTTTACAGGTCAGGTCTACAAGTGATACACTTCATGGTTACCCACATGCCATTGGCCAAAATTCAACTACCTAACTGCAAGATCCCTAAGAAATTTAGGATAGAAACAGTTTCTTTAAAAAAAAAAAAAGGTATGTCTCTGTCAGGACTAAATATTAATTTAATAGCCTGGCATAATGAATGAACTAAAAATTTAGCAATAATAGAAACTTTAGCAAAAATATTTGAGTTTCAAAATCCAGCTACACAAATATCAGGTTCAAAGAAAGAGATAATAAGGAGGATTTTGTGTAGTGCAAAAACAAGATAAAATGATTTAGGCCAAAAGCTTGTGGCATGGGTGTGATATCAATATATTCTTAAGAGAAAGAAGTGAAAGTGAAAGTCGCTCAGTTGTGTCCAACACTTTGTGACCCGTGGACTGTATAGTCCATGGGATTCTCCAGGATAGAATACTGGAGTGGGTAGCCTTTCCCTTCTCCAGGGGGTCTTCCCAACCCAGGGATCGAACCCAGGTCTCCTGCATTGCAGACAGATTCTTTAGAAGCTGAGCTAAGAAAGAAGCCTGAGAATGCTAGAGTGGGTAGCCTATCCTTTCTACAGCGGATCTTCCTGACCCAGGAATCAAACCAGGGTTTTCTGCATTGCAGGGAGATTCTTTACCAACTGAGCTGTCAGGGAAGCCCTAAGAGAAAGAAAAATGATTCAAATATTGTGGTACTTCCCTCTACGCCAGAACAGTAAAAATCTAATAGTGACAAGGAAATAGAAAGTTTCTTTTAGCAAGCAGAGGAAATTCATATTGATGTTTTAGCAAAATGTTAAATATACTGAAAGGATACTGTTGTGTCTTAGAGTTTCAGTGAAAGACTTCAATAGAAAGACACAGGAAGGGTTGGGGTCATAGTGGATCTGGGATGTTCTACTTTAACAGTAGAATATTGTGTATTTTCTTAACATTCTGACATTGATATGATTTGGCTCTGAAGACTCCTAGTCTCTATTTCAATGTTTATAAATGCTCTGTAGAGATTTAGTGTATGGATCAGTCAGCTACAGTTAAGATCAAAAGTTCATCTCATCATTAGTTCTGGTTTCCTCTCAGTACTGAAGATTTTACAAAGGAAGATAATGAGTATTTTGAATCAGATGTTTACCCAAAGAAGAGTGTACTGTAGGTTTGAAATAAAATAATAAGATTTTTGTTAAGCCCAAGAGAACCAGAAGATGATAAAGCATGATTTCAACCATGCTAATGGGGTCTCCATTTATTATAATGTCCTATGTTGGGAGTGAAGCAGGGCAAAGACTAATAGAGTTTTGCCAAGAAAATGCACTGGTCATAACAAACACCCTCTTCCAACAACACAAGAGAAGACTCTATACATGGACATCACCAGATGGTCAACACTAAAATCAGATTGATTGTATTCTTTGCAGCCAAATATGGAGAAGCTCTATACAGTCAGCAAAAACAAGACCAGGAGCTGACTATGGCTCAGACCATGAACTCCTTATTGCCAAATTCAGACTGAAATTGAAGAAAGTAGGGAAAACCACTAGACCATTCAGGTATGACCTAAATCAAATCCCTTATGATTACACAGTGGAAGTGAGAAATAGATTTAAGGGCCTAGATCTGATAGATAGAGTGCCTGATGAACTATGGAATGAGGTTTGTGACATTGTACAGGAGACAGGGATCAAGACCATCCCCATGGAAAAGAAATGCAAAAAAGCAAAATGGCTGTCTGAGGAGGCCTTACAAATAGCTGTGAAAAGAAAAGAAGTGAAAAGCAAAGGAGAAAAGGAAAGATATAAGCATCTGAATGCAGAGTTCCAAAGAATAGCAAGAAGAGATAAGAAAGCCTTCTTCAGCAATCAATGCAAAGAAATAGAGGAAAACAACAGAATGGGAAAGACTAGGGATCTCTTCAAGAAAATCAGAGATAGCAAAGGAACATTTCATGCAAAGATGGGCTCAATAAAGGACAGAAATGGTATGGACCTAACAGAAGCAGAAGATATTAAGAAGAGATGGCAAGAATACACAGAAGAACTGTACAAAAAAGATCTTCACGACCCAGATAATCACGATGGTGTGATCACTGACCTAGAGCCAGACATCCTAGAATGTGAAGTCAAGTGGGCCTTAGAAAGCATCATTACAAACAAAGCTAGTGGAGGTGATGGAATTCCAGTGGAGCTATTCCAAATCCTGAAAGATGATGCTGTGAAAGTGCTGCACTCAATATGCCAGCAAATTTGTAAAACTCATCAGTGGCCACAGGACTGGAAAAGGTTGGTTTTCATTCCAATCCCAAAGAAAGGCAATGCCAAAGAATGCTCAAACTACAGCACAATTGCACTCATCTCACACGCTAGTAAAGTAATGCTCAAAATTCTCCAAGCCAGGCTTCAGCAATATGTGAACCGTGAACTTCCTAATGTTCAAGCTGGTTTTAGAAAAGGCAGAGGAACTGGTGATCAAATTGCCAACATCCGCTGGATCATGGAAAAAGCATGAGAGTTCCACAAAAGCATCTATTTCTGCTTTATTGACTATGCCAAAGCCTTTGACTGTGTGGATCACAATAAACTGTGGAAAATTCTTCAAGAGATGGGAATACCAGACCACCTGACCTGCCTCTTGAGAAATCTGTATGCAGGTCAGGAAGCAACAGTTAGAACTGGACATGGAAAAACAGACTGGTTCCAAATAGGAAAAGGAGTATGTCAAGGCTGTATATTGTCACCCCGTTTATTTAACTTATATGCAGAGTACATCATGAGAAATGCTGGACTGGAAAAAACACAAGCTGGAATCAAGATTCCCAGGAGAAATATCAATAACCTCAGATATGCAGATGACAGCACCCTTATGGCAGAAAGTGAAGAGGAACTAAAAAGCCTCTTGATGAATGTGAAAGTGGAGAGTGAAAAAGTTGGCTTAAAACTCAACATTCAGAAAAATGAAGATCATGGCATCTTGTCCCATCACTTCATGGGAAATAGATGGGGAAACAGTGGAAACAGTGTCAGACTTTATTTTTCTGGGCTCCAAAATCACTACAGATGGTGACTGCAGCCATGAAATTAAAAGACACTTACTCCTTGGAAGAAAAGTTATGACCAACCTAGATAGCATATTCAAAAGCAGAGACATTACTTTACCAACAAAGGTTCATCTATTCAAGGCTATGGTTTTTCCTGTGGTCATGTATGGATGTGAGAGTTGGACTGTAAAGAAGCCTGAGCGCCAAAGAATTGATGCTTTTGAACTGCAGTGTTGGAGAAGACTCTTGAGAGTCCCTTGGACTGCAAGGAGATCCAACCAGTCCATTCTGAAGGAGATCAGCTCTGGTATTTCTTTGGAAGGAATGATTCTAAGGCTGAAACTCCAGTACTTTGGCCACCTCATGCGAAGAGTTGACTCATTGGAAAAGACTCTGATGCTGGGAGGGATTGGGGGCAGGAGGAGAAGGGGATGACAGGGGATGTGATGGCTGGATGGCATCAATGACTCGATGGACGTGAGTCTGAGTGAACTCCGGGAGTTGGTGATGGACAGGGAGTCCTGGCGTGCTGCGATTCATGGGGTCACAAAGAGTCAGACACGACTGAGCGACTGATCTGATCTGATCTGATGCTAGGAGTATATGATACAAAGATCAGTGCAGTTCAGCCACTCAGTCGTGTCCATCTCTTTGTGAACCCATGGACTGCAACATGCCAGGCCTCCCTGTTCATCACCTACTCCTATTGGAGTTTCAGCCTCAGCATCAGTGCTTCCAGTGAATACTCAGGACTGATTTCCTTTAGAATGACCCCAGAACTGGAAAACGTCACTTTTCATTCCAATCCCAAAGAAAGGAAGTGCCAAAGAATGTTCAAACTACCACACAATTATATTCATTCCACACACTACTAAAGTAATGATCTAGATTCTCCATGCTAGGCTTCAACAGTATGTGAACCAAGAACTTCCAGATGTTCAAGCTGGATTTAGAAAAGGCAGAGGAACCAGAGATTCATATAGTCAAACGTATGGTTTTTCCAGTAGTCATGTATGGATGTTAGAGTTGGATCATAAAGAAGACTGAGCACAGAATTGATGCTTTCTTTCAAATTGTGGTGATGGAGAAGACTCTTAGAGTTCCTTGGACAGCAAGGAGATCAAACCACTCAATCCTAAAGAAAGTCAACCCTGAATATTCATTGGAAGGACTGATGCTGAAGCTGAAACTCCAGTACTTTGGCCACCTGATGCAAAGAGCCAGCTTATTAGAAAAGACACTGATGCTGGGAAAGATTGAAGGCGGGAGGAGAAGGGGACGACAGAAGACGAGTTAGTTGGATGGCATCATGGACTCAATGAACATGAGTTTAAGCGAACATTGGGAGTTGGTGAAGGACAGGGAAGCCTGGCACGCTGCAGTCCAAGGGTTCACAAAGAGTCAAGCATGACTAAGCAACTGAGCAATAACAAAAGTGTTATTGAAACAAAGTTAGTCATTAATATATTGTCTAGCATATAAAGACTACCTATTGTTTATTACATGTTGAGCAGTTGCAACAGAGACCATATGATCTGTAAAGCAAAACTATTTACTACCTGGGCCTTTGCAGAAAAAGTCTGATGACCTCTGGTCTAGACTGTGTATTGTAAATAATAGAGGGGAAAGGGAAATAATGGCTAAGAATATTTGCTAAAGTCAATGTTGAAGGTCTTACAAGTCAAAATGAATGAGGCAATGTGGAACTATTACAGCTATTTGGAAAGGTGAGTGATGTCCTTAAATATTTCTAGAAATCACATTGTAGGATGACACTGACAAACTAGAGTGGTCAAAGGCCAACACAGATGTAAGTGAAGGGTCTGAAATCAGGTCATAAGTGGGAATGGTTGTATAATCTATAAATATTGATCCAGGGCAAAAGATTTAAGGTTTACAGTATGTAGGTATTCAAGTATCTAAAAGCCTGACTGGTGGGGAAAATTCCAATTTATTTGCAAATACCCAATTCAGTATCTTATCAGAAGGCAGTGCTCCTCTAATGCAGATACTTGAGTGGAGAGGTAAACTGAGATTCTTTAAGAGATCAAATCAGATCAGTACAAATATACTTTAAAAATATCTAGCACAAAATCCTGCCATCTATTTTTCATGTTGAAATTTCATCCTATATTTTCCCATGAATCCAATACAATATGATTTTAATCATCACCATGGCCACTCCCCTGAATTTACTTTTACCTAGGTTACCACTAGTATTTGTGTTGAAAAATTGGTTGAATACTTTATATACATTTACACTATTCATGACTTGCTTTTAAAATCTTCCTGTCACTTTGATTTTGTGACACAAACCTTGCTGTCTTTTCCTGTCCCTGGACATTGCATGTTAATCTCCTTCAAAGGCTCTTGTCTAGTTGGCCTTCAATTACATACTAGTTTTACTCACTAGTCTGCCATAAATTCTCTCTTTATTCTCCCCCATCTCTACTGATGGTGGCTTCATATTCTAAAAGTAGATGCTAAAGCCACATCATATCATGTTTTCAAAGTCATTTTAAGAATGCATGAAATTTTAGGATTAAGTTTTAAGAGGAGTTCATCTAAATGACTTTATTCATTTACAATTGAGTGGCCAGTTGGCTCTGACCTTGGTGCTGGAGATCCAACAGTGAGGGAAAAAAAGACATGAGTGTTTGACACTTGTGAAATTTGCATTCAAGTTGGAGGGGAAGAGAAATAAACAAACATTAGGATAAATGTGAAGACTTCAGAGAAGATCAAGTGCTGTGAAGAAAATAGGGCATGATAATTAATTAGGGAGAAGCTGGGAAAATGACTAATTTAGATGAGATGATCAGTTATGTTTTCTTTGAGACTTGAATAAGGAAAAGCTAAGATTTTTGACTTAGGACCTAGATAATAAGAAGGAGCTAGTCATGTGAATGGTGAAGGTGAAGGACAGGGAAGCCTGGCATGCTGCAGTCCATGGGGTCACAAAGAGTCAGACATGACTGAGTGACTGAACAACAAGTCATGTGACTATCTGGGTGAATAGTATTGCCAGTGGGTTGAATAGTGAGTCCAAAGAGCTGAAGATGGGAATGAGTGTGGCATATGAAGGAACAGAGAGATTAAAATGTAGTTAACACTGGGGAAAGTAATACTTGATCGGACAAGAAAAATAATAGGAGCCAAAGGATGTTGTGCTTGTAGGCTACATGTGAAGTCTGAATTATCTGTAAGTGCAATGGAAAGCCATTGGGGATTTTAGCATGGTTGTAACATGATATCACGTTGCCTTTATTTTTCTATTTGGCAAATGATACAAATTATATAACATTCGACTTTGCTGCAAGGAAATTTAAATCCACAGTAAACTCTTAACCAAAGGATATAGATTAGTTTATGACTTCGTGTACATTTATTATCTTATTCTTTTTTATTTATGTTATGATTTTTGTTTGTATGTAGCATCTATTATCGTAGAAGGCAATGGCATGCCACTCCAGTACTCTTGACTGGAAAATCCCATGGACGGAGGAGCCTGGAAGGCTGCAGTCCATGGGGTCGCTGAGGGTCAGACACGACTGAGCGACTTCACTTTCACTTTTCACTTGCATGCATTGGAGAAGGAAATGGCAACCCACTCCAGTGTTCTTGCCTGGAGAATCCCAGGGACAGGGGAGCCTGGTGGGCTGCCATCTATGGGGTCACACACAGTCGGACATGACTGAAGCGACTTAGCAGCAGCATCTATTATAAAATGCCTCAAAGTATTTTTGAAGAATTGATATTATGAATCATAAAAGACATTTTGATTTGACATGTGAGCATTGAACTTGGATTTGGTAACCTGCATGCTGTGCTGGTTTTAACACTGAATTATTCATGTAAATTTAGGATAATCATTTAAACTCTTGGAGCCTTAATGCATTCATCCAAAAATGAGGAAATTAACACTTATTTCTCTGCTTCTAAAGAATACTGTATGGAAAAGACTGAGACTGGATATAGGCAGATAGTATAAAACTATAAATATTCAGTACATATTTCTTAAACTTTTTCTATGGGATTCAAGATGTACTTTCACAAAAAGGATCTGATAAAGTTATGTTAAATATATAGGAATCCAGCATTTTTAATCCATGTATATTTCATATGTAAAATAAATATAGGATGTTTTCTCAAGTCTATGAATTCTTATTGGATTTTTTTTTTCTAAAAGGAGATTGAAGATCCTGACAAACATGTGAAATTTGAATCAGGAACAGTTCAAGTTCAATGCTAAAATTAGGAGAAAAGTTTGAACAAATTCTCTGTATGCATCCTCATCAGAATTACTGCTAATGGCTATGAGCAAAGTTTAGCTGATGAATTATTCAGTTTAGTGTCAATCTTGTCTGTTGCCACAAAATTTTGAAACAAAGACTGCTTTGCAACTCTTAAGAATATACCTTTAGGCAATGATGGAAATATTACTTGACATCCATAGTCCATGCTTTTAAAATTTATTTAAAGTTTAAGTAAATTGCGTAAGAAGCTTTTAATTCCTATAATTTTTGAATAATTTATCTTACCTTTTGTATTATCAAATCCTCATGTATGTTTTGCTATGAAATACAGTTAGCTCCATGTTAGAACAACAGACTGGTTCCAAACAGGAAAGGGAGTATGTCCAGGCTATATTGTCACCCTGTTTATTTAACTTATATGCACAGTACATCATGAGAAACGCTTGGACTGGAAGAAACACAAGCTGAAATCAAGATTGCCGGGAGAAATATCAATAACCTCAGCTATGCAGATGACACCACCCTTACGGCAGAAAGTGAAGAGGAACTAAAAAGCCTCTTGATGAAGGTGAAAGTGGAGAGTGAAAAAGTTGGCTTAAAGCTCAACATTCAGAAAACAAAGATCATGGCATCCGGTCCCATCACTTCATGGGAAATAGATGGGGAAACAGTGGAAACAGTGTCAGACTTTATTTTTCTGGGCTCCAAAATCACTACAGATGATGACTGCAACCATGAAATTAAAAGACACTTACTCCTTGGAAGGAAAGTTATGACCAACCTAGATAGCATATTGAAAAGCAGAGACATTACTTTGCCAACAAAGGTTCGTCTAGTCAAGGCTATGGTTTTTCCTGTGGTCACGTATGGATGTGAGAGTTGGACTGTGAAGAAGGCTGAGCACCGAAGAATTGATGCTTTTGAACCGTGGTGTTGGAGAAGACCCTTGAGAGTCCCTTGGACTGCAAGGAGATCCAACCAGTCCATTCTGAAGGAGATCAGCCCTGAGATTTCTTTGGAAGGAATGATGCTAAAGCTGAAACTCCAGTACTTTGGCCACCTCATGTGAAGAGTTGACTCATTTGAAAAGACCCTGATTCTGGGAGGGATTGGGGGCAGGAGGAGAAGGGGATGACAGAGGATGTGATGGCTGGATGGCATCACTGACTTGATGGATGTGAGTCTCAGTGAACTCCGGGAGTTGGTGATGAACAGGGAGGCCTGGCATGCTGCGATTCATGGGGCCGCAAAGAGTCGGACACGACTGAGCGACTGATCTGATCTGATCTGATCTGATACATTATTTTGACCCTAGATAGAACTAACTATAAATAGTGGGTTGGCCAAAAGAGTTATTCAGTTTTCCATATCATTTTATGGAAAACACCCAAACAAACTTTTTGGCCAACGCAATATTAACTCTACAGAGGTGGCTAATGAAAGGACTCCATAAAAATCAAGTGTTCCATGAATCACATTTTGGAAACCACTGGATTATAGAAAACTACTATGTATGCAATGATCCCAACCTTCAGAACTGCAATGATTAATGTCTTTCCATTTTGTTCATATCAATATTTAAGTGCTTTTTGGTATTCCACATGGTATTCCACAACTTAAGAAATCTACTCTCGTCATATTTCCTTATACTTCTATAGAACTGCTTTGATCTGTCCCCCTATACTTTTCTCCTCATCAATAGCCACTTCTTGTCAACCTTAAACTTTGCAGCACTGAAGACTCAGTCTTTGCTAATGTTATTTCACATGTCTGGAATACATACGTACTCCTTCCTCTGCCCTGATTCAGGGCTTTTCCAACTGATTATTTATTCAATGTTTCTTCACAACAGTCACTAAAAAGTGGTTGCAGCCCTGAGGAAACAACCAGTGAAGGCTGCCCAAGAAAATCATTTATAGAAGGAAACTGCTCTTTAGATAACTTCTCATAGGATCCCTAGGATACACAGAAAAAACATCAATGTTCTGGATCTGTGCTGTCACTCCCAATGAGTGGGATACAATGAAACCACCCACATTGTTATGCCCAAGAAAGGGACCTATTGCCATGACTATAAATTTTTTGAAGATAGAAGTTGTATTATTTATCTTCATATTCATATTTCTCTGCATATCATGTGGTACAAATGAGGCCTTCCCACATACTTGTTGAAATAAAGTGCAGTGGATTTCTGAGACATTGCATACCATTTATAGTTGTTTCATATCATGGCTCATTCTTTTCATAGAAGGAAAACAATAAAGGGTTTTTCTAACTAGGTATATACAGTAAGTGAGATTGAGATTGATGTTTACTAGCAGTATAGTATGCAGACAGAAGTGATAATACTATAAGCTTTTAGAATATTGGTTATTGGAGAAGCGTTGGCATGCAATTTTTTTTTTTTTCCTGTAAAGCACGGATTTGAGATGGGACAAATCTAGATTCACGTGCTAGATTTACCACCTAAAGGCTGTGTGATCTGGACCAAGACTCCAGCTTCTTTAGTTGTACAATGGACATAATAGTAGTACCTGCTCTGAATATCTAACTAAGATAATGTGTAGGACATACCAGGCACTATAGCACTTTGCAATTGTTGCTTCTTTTAGAGGAAAATTAGGTATTGGGTAAAACATTAGGTTAGAAAACTTACTAGGTCCATTTTCACACTTAGCATCTAATTCTTAGAAAAGTTCTTACAGCCTGGGCTGGGCAGACAGAATTGTGGTCATCTGACAACTACTTCCTGCTACTTCACACTGTTTCATTTTCAAGGAGCTCCCTGACAACAGGCCCTGTATAGGCTCTGTCCCCACATCCCATACCCAAATTCAGCTACCAGCAGTCTCTGTTTCTGTCCCTCTTCTCTTCTCCATACTGACTGATTCCTTGTCCTTGTTTTTCTTTTTATCCCTCAATGCCTTGAAGAATGTAATTTAACTCACCTTGTTTTTCTCACCTGTGAAACAAGGATAATAACCTTCCTATCACCTTTGCTTGAACAACCATGGTGAGAATTAATGAAATAAAGTTTAGACTCAGCCTTAGAGATAATAAAGTCTAAGAAATGTCAAAGTACTTTGAGTTCTTTAGAAAAAAATAAATTTGAGAAAGTTCAAAGATAACGTTATAGCACTGATAGGCTGAATTTGTTGTCAGAAAAATTATTTTGTATTCCTAGATACAAAGTAAAAACTGCATGCATTACTTCACCAGATTTAAATTAGAAATTATCAAATCCATAGAATATTTAGAGTTGGATGGGAGCTCTCAGATGATGTACTTCAACTCCAGCATGTTGACATGAAAACTGAGGCCCCAAGAAGGGAAGTGACCTCCTTAAGTTTCATGTAGCAGTTTAGGGAAAGAACCAGGCAAACTTCCGTTATGCTGTTGTGAAACAAGACAAAAAGTATACTACACCAGTATTTCTTTGGGTAAAATTACCATAACTCAAAACCTCACAGTGGAAGTCATTTGACCTTAGTGCAAAGTTTCAGAAAATTATTCTATCAAGAATTCCAGGGACTTCCTTGCAGTCCAGTGGTTAGAACTCTGCACTGTCACTGCCAAAGGCATGGGTTTGATCCCTGGTCAGGGAACTAAGGTCCCACAAGCTGCATGGTGAGACCAAAAATTTGGTCAAAAGTTGGCAAAATGTTGGAGAGAGAAACAACCCTGACATCCCATCCTTTCATGACTCTCAAGACATCTCAAAAAAAAAAGGGGGGGGGGAGGGTGCTGCTTTTGATAAACTTCAGAATACAGGACAGTATGGTGATCATTTTCAGCAGTATCATCTAGACCAGTGAAAGTTCTACTTATCCAGCAAAGACTGAAATCAAACTTAGTGCAAGGAACCAAATGGAGTATTTCATTGTTCTCAGTCAATGACAATTACATAATGTTTGGACTACCTTTGTCTCCTCAATGATCTGTGGCTTTGGTTTAGCATGAAAGTGAAAGAATAATGGAACTATTAATCTTCATTACACTAATAGTCCTCAAAGTCCGATTAGGGTAATGAAGATAGAAACTATTCCAGTTTCTTCTCATCATTATGGTCATTGATGACTTGAGAAGCAATATCAGCCCCTCTCCACATCGGTGCTCTCTTATTTCCAACTCTAAACTGGAGGGGATTTTCTGAAGGCAAGGGGTGATGACTTTGAAATTGAGATTGATGTTTACTAGAAATTTTACCTTCTAGCCTAAAAAACTGCAGCAGAAACATGTCTCTCGAGGTATTCAATGTACACATCAAAATATCTAATACGTGTGCCCCCAACATAATATATATTTTGGAAGAAGCTCTTTGGTAAATGTCTAAAATGTGTTTAGAAACTCAATTGGTGAGATTCTTTATGATTATAAGCACAAAGGAGGCTTATATTAAAAAACAAAAAATACACCTCAATAAAATTTTGTCACTCAGTGGGAAAAACAGTATTCAGCTCCCAGCATTGATAATGAATACTACTGGGATGTAGCACTGTCCAAATCTTATGGAAATATTGAAACCTTTTCCCCACCCTCCCTCTCACTGTTACCAGTCTTAGCTGTACAAGATCTTTATTCACCAAAACCCTGAGAAACTATTCACTGGAATCTTCAGATCCATAATAGTGTGCTTCTCACACCCTTCAGAGTGAGCTTCCACTGACACTTGACTGATAAAAGACATAGTGATTTTCTTTTTTTTAAATATAAATTTATTTATTTTAATTGGAGGCTAATTACTTTACAATATTGTATTGGTTTTGCCATACATTGACATGAATCCACGACAGGTGTACATGGCTCCCCATCCTGAACCCACCTCTCACCTCCCTCCCCTTCCCATCCCTCTGGGTCATCCCAATTCACTGGCCCTGAGCTCCCTATATCATGCATCAAAACTACACTGGTGATTCATTTCACATATGATAATATACCTGTTTAAATGCCATTCTCCCAAATCATCCCACCCTCGCCCTCTCCCACAAAATCCAAAAGACTGTGTCTTTTTTGCTGTCTCTCATACAGGGTTATCATTACCATCTTTTTAATTCCATATATATGCATTCAGTTCAGTTCAGTTCAGTTGCTCAGTCGTGTCCAACTCTTTGCAACCCCATGAATCGCAGCAAACCAGGCCTCCCTGTCCATCACCAACACCTGGAGTTCACTCAGACTCACGTCCATCGAGTCAGTGATGCCATCCAGCCATCTCATCCTCTGTCGTCCCCTTCTCCTCCTGCCCCCAATCCCTCCCAGCATCAGAGTCTTTTCCAATGAGTCAACTCTTCTCATGAGGTGGCCAAAGTACTGGAGTTTCAGCTTTAGCGTCATTCCTTCCAAAGAAATCCCGGGGCTGATCTCCTTCAGAATGGACTGGTTGGATCTCCTTGCAGTCCAAGGGACTCTCAAGAGTCTTCTCCAACACCACAGTTCAAAAGCATCAATTCTTCAGTGCTCAGCTTTCTTCACAGTCCAACTCTCACATCCATACATGACCACTGGAAAAACCATAGCCTTGACTAGATGGACCTTTGTTGGCAAAGTAATGTCTTCAAAGTAATGCTTTTGGATATGCTATCTAGGTTGGTCATAACTTTTCTTCCAAGAAGTAAGTGTCTTTTAATTTCATGGCTGCAGTCACCATCTGCAGTGATTTTGGAGCCCCCAAAAACAAAGTCTGACACTGTTTCCACTGTTTCCCCATCTACTACAAATGAAGTGATGGGACCAGATGCCATGATCTTCATTTTCTGAATGTTGAGTTTTAAGCCAACTTTTTCACTCTCTTCTTTCACATTCATCAAGAGGCTTTTGAGTTCCTCTTCACTTTCTGCCATAAGGGTGGGGTCATCTGCATATCTGAGGTTATTGGTATTTCTCCTAGAAATCTTGATTCCAGCTTGTGCTTCTTCCAGCCCAGCCTTTCTCATGATGTACTCTGCATATAAGTTCAATAAGTAGGGTGACAATATACAGCCTTGAGGTACTCCTTTCCCTATTTGGAACCAGTCTGTTGTACCATGTCCAGTTCTAACTGTTGCTTCCTGACCTGCATACAAATTTCTCACGAGGCAGGTCAGGTGGTCTGGTATTCCCATCTCTTTCAGAATTTTCCACAGTTTAATGTGATCCACACAGTCAAAGCCTTTGGCATAGTCCATAAAGCAGAAATAGATGTTTTTCTGGAACTCTCTTGCTTTTTGATGATAAAGTGGATGTTGGCAACTTGGTCTCTAATTCCTCTACCTTTTCTAAAACCAGCTTGAACATTTGGAAGTTCACTGTTCACATATTGCTGAAGCCTGGCTTGGAGAATTTTGAGCATTACTTTACTAGCATATGAGATGAGTGCAATTGTGCGGTAGTTTGAGCATTCTTTGGCATTGCCTTTCTTTGGGATTGGAATGAAAACTGACCTTTTCCAGTCCTGTGGCCGCTGCTGAGTTTTCCAAATTTGCTAGCATATTGAGTGTAGCACTTTCACAGCATCATCTTTCAGAATTTAAAATAGCTCAACTGGAATTCCATTACCTCCACTAGCTGTGTTTGTAGTGATGCTTTCTAAGGCCCACTTGACTTCACACTCCAGGATATCTGGCTCTAGGTGACTGATCACACCATCGTGATTATCTGGAATATTACTCAGCCATTAAAAAGAATACATTTGAATCAGTTCTAATGAGGTGGATGAAACTGGAGACTATTATACATGGTGAAGTAAGCCAGAAAGAAAAACACCAATACAGTATACTAACGCATATATATGGAATTTAGAAAGATGGTAATAATAACCCTGTATGTGAGAAAGCAAAAGAGACGCAGATGTATAGAACAGTCTTTTGGACTCTGTGGGAGAGGGAGAGGGTGGGATGATTTGGGAGAATGGCATTGTTATTATTATTATTACCATCTCTCTCTATTCCATATATATGCATTAGTATACTGTATTGGTGTTTTTCTTTCTGGCTTACTTCACTCGGTATAATAGGCTCCAGTTTCATCCACCTCATTAGAACTGAACAAATGTATTCTTTTTAATGGTGGAGTAATATTCCATTGTGTATATGTACCACAGCTTTCTTATCCAGTCATCTGCTGAGGGACATCCAGGTTGCTTCCATGTCCTCGCTATTATAAACAGTGCTGTGATGAACATTGGGGTACACATGTCTCTTTCAATTCTGGTTTCCTCAGTGTGTATGCCCAGCAGTGGGATTGCTGGATCATAAGGCAGTTCTATTTCCAGTTTTTTAAGGAATCTCCACACTGTTCTCCATAGTGGCTGTACTAGTTTGCATTCCCACCAACAGTGTAAGAGGGTTCCCTTTTCTCCACACCCTCTCCAGCATTTATTGCTTGTAGACTTTTGGATAGCAGCCATTTTGACTGTCATAAAATGGTACCTCATTGTGGTTTTGATTTGCATTTCTCTGATAATGAGTGATGTTGAGCATCCTTTCATGTCTTTGTTAGCCAACAAACATGTGTTGTATGTCTTCTTTGGAGAAATGTCTGTTTAGTTCTTTGGCCCACTTTTTGATTGGGTCTTTTATTTTTCTGGAATTGAGCTGCAGTAGTTGCTTGTATATTTTTGAGATTAAT
The DNA here is from genome assembly GCF_055505025.1 of Bos grunniens. Classification (NCBI taxonomy): domain Eukaryota; kingdom Metazoa; phylum Chordata; class Mammalia; order Artiodactyla; family Bovidae; genus Bos; species Bos grunniens. Next base: position 114,809,335 of record NC_141194.1, on the reverse strand, counting down.
TCTTTGTCAGTTGCTTCATTTGCTATTATTTCCTCCCATTCTGAAGGCTGTCTTTTCACCTTGTTTATAGTTTCCTTTGTTGTGCACTATTGTTTATTTTTGCTTTTATTTCCAATATTCTGGGAGATAGGTCATCGAGGATCCTGCTGTGGTTTATGTCAGAGAGTGTTTTGCCTATGTTTTCCTCTAGGAATTTTATAGTTTCTGGTCTCATGTTTAGATCTTTAATCCAGTTTGAGTTTATTTTTGTGTATGGTGTTAGAAAGTGTTCTAGTTTCGTTCTTTTACAAGTGGTTGACCAGTTTTCCCAGCACCACTTGTTAAAGAGATTTTCTTTTCTCCATTGTATATTCTTGCCTCCTTTGTCAAAGATAAGGTGTCCATAGGTGCATGGATTTATCTCTGGGCTTTCTATTTTGTTCCATTGATCTATATTTCTGGCTTTGTGCCAGTACCATACTGTCTTGATGACTGTGGCTTTGTAGTAGAGCCTGATGTCAGGCAGGTTGATTCCTCCAGTTCCATTCTTCTTTCTTAAGATTGCTTTGGCTTTCGAAGTTTCTTGTATTTCTATACAAATTGTGAAATTATTTGTTCTAGTTCTCTGAAAAATACCATCGGTAGCTTGATAGGGATTGCATTGAATCTATAGATTGCTTTGGGTAGTATATTCATTTTCACTTTATTGATTTTTCCAATCCATGAACACAGTATATTTCTCCATCTATGTGTATCCTCTTTGATTTCTTTCACCAGTGTTTTATAGTTTTATATATCTAGGTCTTTTGTTTCTTTAAATAGATATATTCCTAAGTATTTTTTTCTTTACTTTGCAATGATGAATGGAATTGTTTCCTTAATTTCTCTTTCTGTTTTCTCATTGTTAATGTATAGGAATGCAAGGTATTTCTGTGTTTTAATTTTATATCCTGAAATGTTACTATATTCATTGATTAGCTCTAGTAATTTTCTGGTGGAGTCTTTAGGGTTTTCTATGTAGAGGATCATGTCATCTGCAAACAGTGAGGGTTTTACTTCTTCTTTTCCAATTTGGATTCCTTTTATTTCTTTTTCTGCTCTGATTGCTGTGGCCAAAACCTCCAAAACTATGTTGAATAGTAGTGGTGAGAGTGGGCACCCTTGTCTTGTTCCTGACTTTAGGGGAAATGGTTTCAATTTTTCACCATTGAGGATAATGTTTGCTGTGGGTTTGTCATATATAGCTTTTATTATGTTGAGCTATGTTCCTGCTTTCTTGAGGGGATTTAGCATAAATGGATGTTGAATTTTGTCAAAGGTTTTCTCTGGATCTATTGAAATAATCATATGCTTTTTATTTTTCAATTTGTTAATGTGGTGTATTACATTGGTTGTTTTGCAGATATTGAAGAATCCTTGCAGCCCTGGGATAAAGCCCACTTGATCATGATGTATGATCTTTCTAATATGTTGTTGGATTATGTTTGCTAGAATTTTGTTAAGGATTTTTGCATCTATGTTCATCAGTGATATCGGCCTGTAGTTTTCTTTTTATGTGGCATCTTTGTCAGGTTTTGGTATTAGGGTAATGGTGGCCTCATAGAATGTGTTTGGAAGCTTACTTTCCTATGCAATTTTCTGGAAGAGTTTGAGTAGGATAGGTGTTACTTCTTCTCTAAATTTTTGGTAGAATTCAGCTCCGAAGCCATCTGGTCCTGGGCTTTTGTTTGCTGGAAGATTTCTGATTACCGTTTCAATTTCTGTGCTCGTGATGGGTCTGTTAAGATTTTCTGTTTCTTCCTGGTTCAGTTTTGGAAAGTTGTAATTTTCTAAAAATTTGTCCATTTCTTCCAAGTTGTCAATTTTATTGGCATATAGTTGCTGATAGTAGTCTCTTATGATCTTTTGTATTTCTATGTTGTCTGTTGTGATCTCTCCATTTTCATTTCTAATTTCGTTGATTTGATTTTTCTCTCTTTGTTTCTTGTGAGACTGGTTAATGGTTTGTCAATTTTATTTGTCTTCTCAAAGAACCAGCTTTTGGTTTTGTTTATTTTTGTTATGGTCTCTTTTGTTTCTTTTGCATTTATTTGTGCCCTAATTTTTAAAGATTTCTTTCCTTCTACTAACCCTGTGGTTCTTCATTTCTTCCTTTTCTAGTTGCTTTAGGTGTGCAGTTAGGTTGTTTATTTGACTTTTTTCTTGTTTGTTTAGGTAAGCCTGTATTCCTATGAACCTTCCCCCAGCACTGCTTTTACAGTGTCCCATAGGTTTTGAGTTGTTGTGTTTTAATTTTCATTGGTTTGTATGCATATTTTTATTTCTTCTGTGTTTTGTTGTTTATTCAGCAGTGTTTTGTTCAGCCTCCATATGTTGGAATTTGTAATAGTTTTTCTCCTGTAATTGAGATCTAATCTTACTGCACTGTGGTCAGAAAAGATGCTTGGAATGATTTCAATTTTTTTTGAATTTACCAAGGCTAGATTTATGGCCCAGGATGTGATCTATCTTGGAGAAGGTTCCATGTGCACTTGAGAAAAAGTTGAAATTCATTGTTTTGGGGTGAAATATCCTATAGATATCAATTAGGGCTAACTGGTCTATTATATCATTTAAAGGTTGTGTTTCCTTGTTAATTTTCTGTTTAGTTGATCTACCCATAGGTGTGAGTGGGGTATTAAAATCCCCCACTATTATTAGATTATTGTTAAGTTCCCCTTTCACACTTGTTAACATTTGTCTTACATATTGTGGTGCTTCTATGTTGTGTGCATATATATTTATAATTGTTATATCTTCTTCTTGGATTAATCCTTTGATCATTATGTATTGTCCTTCTTTGTCTCTTTTCACAGCCTTTGTTTTAAAATCTGTTTTATCTGTTATGAGTATTGCTACTCCTGCTTTCTTTTGGTCTCTATTTGCATGAAATATCTTTTTCCAGCCCTTCACTTTCAGTCTGTATGTGCCCCTTGTTTTGAGGTGGGTCTCTTGTAGATAACATAAATAGGGGTCTTTTTTTGTATCCATTCAGCCAGTGTTTGTCTTTTGGTTGGGGCATTCAACCCATTTACATTTAAGGTAATTATTGATAAGTATGATGCCATTGCCATTTACTTTGTTGTTTTGGGTTCGAATTTATACCCCCTTTTTGTGTTTCCTGTCTAGAGAAGATCCTTTAGCATTTGTTGGAGAGCTGGTTTCGTGGTTCTGAATTCTCTCAACTTTTGCTTGTCTGTAAAGTTTTTGATTTCTCCTTCATATTTTAATGAGATCCTTCCTGGGTACAGTAATCCAGGTTGTAGGTTTTCTCTATCTTCACTTTAAATATATCCTGCCATTCCCTTCTGGCCTGAAGAGTTTCTATTGAAAGATCAGCTGTTATTCCTTAGGGGAATCCCCTTGTGTGTTATTTGTTGTTTTTCCCTTGCTGCTTTTAATATTTGTTCTTTGTGTTTGATCTTTGTTAATTTGATTAACATATGTCTTGGGGTGTTTCACCTTGGGTTTATCCTGTTTGGGACTCTCTGGGTTTCTGGGACTTGGGTAACTATTTCCTTCCCCATTTTAAGGAAGTTTTCAACTACTATCTCCTCAAGTATTTTCTCATGGTCTTTCTTTTTGTCTTCTTCTTCTGGGACTCTGATGATTCAAATGTTGGGGCATTTAACATTGTCCCAGAGGTCTCTGAGGTTGTCCTCATTTCTTTTAATTCTTTTTTTTTTTTCTTTTTTCCTCTCTGCTTCATTTATTTCTACCATTCTATCTTCTACCTCATTTATTCTATCTTCTGCCTCCATTATTCCAGTGTTGATTCACTCCAGAGTGTTTTTGATTTCATGTATTGCATTATTCATTATTGATTGATTCTTTCTTATTTCTTCTAGGTCCTTGTTAAACCTTTCTTGCATCTTCTCGATTCTTGTCTCCAGGCTATTTATCTGTAACTCCATTTTGTTTTCAAGATTCTGGATCATTTTCACTATCATTATTCAGAATTCTTTAACAGGTAGATTCCCTATCTCTTCCTCTTTTGTTTGGTTGGGGGGCATTTATCCTGTTCCTTTACCTGCTGGAAATTTCTCTGCCTTTTTGTCTTGTTTATATTGCTGTGTTTGGGGTGACCTTTCTGTATTATGGCAGTTTGTGGTTCCTCTTTATTGTGGAGGTTCCTCACTGTGGGTGGGGTTGTATGGGTGGCTTGTCAAGGTTTCCTGGTTAGGGAAGCTTGTGTCGGTTTTCTGGCATGTGGAACTGGATTTCTCTCTGGAGTGCAATGAAGTGTCCAGTAATGAATTTTGAGATGTCAGTGGGTTTGGTGTGTCTTTGGGCAGTCTGTATATAGAAGCTAAGGGCTATGTTCCTGTGTTGCTGGTTAATTTGTTTGGTATATCTTTCTCTATAACTTGTTGGCCCTTGGTGGTGCTTGGTTTCAGTGTAGGTATGGAGGCATTTGATGACCTCCTATCGATAATGTTCCCTGGTATCAGGAGTTCTCTGGTGTTCTCAGGATTTTGACTTAAGCCTTCTGCCTCTGGTTTTCAGTCTTATTCTTACAGTAGCCTCAAGACTTCTCCATCTATACAACACCAATGATAAAAAATGTAGATTAATGATGAAATGTTTCTCCACAGTGAGGGACACCTGGAGAGGTACACAGAGTTACATGGAGAAGAGAAGAGGGAGGAAGGAGATAGAGGTGACCAGGAGGAAAAGAGGGGGAATCAAAAGGGGAGAGAGCAAGCTAGCCAGTAATCACTTCCCTATGTGCTCTCCATAGTCTTCATCCCTCAGAGATGTTCATGGGGTTACACAGAGAAGAGAAGAGGGAGGAAGGAGACAGAGGTGGCCAGGAAAATTAAAGGGGGAATCAAAAGGAGAGAGACATATCTAGCCAGTAATCAGTTCCCTGATTGTTCTCCACAGCCTGGAACACACAAAGAGATTCACAGAGTTGGGTAGAGAAGAGAAGGGGGAGGGACAAGTAGAGGTGACCTGGTGGAGAAGAAGGAGAGTCAAAAGAGTGAGAGAGCAATCAAGCCAGTAATCATGCTCCCAAGTAAAAATGGGTACTGAAGATTGGGTTCTTAAAGGTAGAAAATTGATAACAAATACCAAAAAGCAAAGATTAAAAATCTAGAGTAGAGGTTAGATTCTCAAAAATACAATATTAAAGAAAAAAACAAAGTCACAAAAATTATTATATACATATATATATATATATATGAATTTTGCTTTAAAAATAGGGTCTTTTATTTTCCAAAGTAATAGTAGTTTATAAAATGAAAAGTAAAGGAGAAATAGAGGACTTAAAAATTAAAAAAAAAATTAAAGTTAAAAAAATGATAATAGTAAAAATATATTTAGGACTTTCTCTGGTGTTGTTTTGGACAGTGTGGGGTCAGTTCATTTTCAGATAGTTCCTTGATCTGGCTTATATTTCTCAAGATCTATAGCCGCCTTCCTATGTAGTCAGTGCTAACTGCAGGGTTTTAATCTATTGCACCTGTCACTTCCAAAGGTTTCCCTCTGTTTATTTTAGCTTCTTCTGTTTGCTGGTCTCTTCAGTGTCTAATTTCCACCCTGACACAAGGGGCCGGTGGTGGTCACTTTTTTAGGCTTAATTGTTCAGTCATGCTGTGGGGAGGGAGGAACACTGCAAACAAACATCACTGGTATGTATGGTGAGTGCTTGCAGTGTCTTGGTCACACTGGGTCTGCCCCCACTCAAGCTGTGTGTGCTTTTTCCCAGTCTACACTCTTCAGGCTCTAGGTTGCTCTGCCAGGAACTTTCTGAGGTGGGCCCTGGGTTACATGCACTTTCCAGGTCTAAGCTGCTCAGGTTCAGGTTCTGATGTACTCCACAAAGGCGCAGACTTGGTTGTGCCTGTGTTTTGTGCCCTTCCCAGGTCTGAGCAGCTCAGGTGACCAGGTGCTTGGTAAGCACGGTCACCCCCAGTTGGGGGCTGCATCTTATCACCTCCCCAGTCCCAGCCGCTCGGTTTTCTGGGTGTACAACCAGCGTGCCATCTCAGGTGTGCCGTGTGTCTCTTCTGGGGAGCTGATCTCTGGTTGCGACCCTCCGGCAGATGTCGACCATCCAGAATCCCAAGAAGTCTTGGTTAGTAACGAAGCCTGCTTGCTGTTTGGTAGAGGATGCCTCTCTGGGGCCACAGTTGCCCCTTCCAGCTCTGGTTGCCCTCGCCTGCCTGTCTCCAGTGGGGGATGGGCTGATCCACAGCTGGCTAGCTCTGCTCAGTCCTTTGTTCTGTGAGTGGGCCTGGCAGTGTCTTAGGTTAGGGCTTTTCGCAGGATAGCTATCCCACAGTATGGGTTGCTATCTGAAGTTAGTTCCCTCAGATTGCCCTTGGGGCATTCATGCCCAGTCCTTACCCTAAGCAATACAGCCCGTGCCTCCCTGTCCAGTCCCTGCTTACTAGTGGCAGATGTGAGCGTCTGCGCTGGTTCTCCCCTGGGAGTTGCCGTTAGGCACATAATCTGTGGGTTTTAATTATTTATTTATTTTTCCTCCCGGTTATGTTGCCCTCTGAAGTTCCAATGCTCGCCACAGACTCTCTGGTGAGAGTGTTTCCTGGTGTTTGTCCACTTCTGTCTTTTTAAAGACTCCCCTCCCAGAACAGATCTCCATCCCTACCTCTTTTGTCTCTCTTTTTATCTTTTATATTTTGTCCTACCTCCTTTGGAAGGCTGCCTTTCTGGATGCCTGAAGTTCTCTTCTAGTATTAGAAGTTGTTTTGTGGAATTTTCTGTGTTCAAATGTTCTTTCAATGAGTTTTGGGGGAGAAAGTGGTCTCCCCGTCTTATTCCTCCGCCATCCAGACATAGTGATTTTCGAGTTTGGTTTCACAATAATGTCCTCTGAGGAGCTTTGCAAAACCCCATTTACTCAGCCCTACCCTGGGCCAATTAAGTGAAAGGCTGAGGTTAGAACCCAGATATAGGTATTTTTGAAAGTTCTTCAGGTAATTGTAGTATGAAACTAGGCTTGGGAATCCATGTTTAATAGTGTATCTTCTGCAGGCCCCTGCCACTTCAGAACCTGGAAGAAATATGTCCTTCTCCCCATCATCCCCAACTCCACCTATGTTAACTTACTGAACCAACATCTGTGGAAGGTTCTGGAGTACATGATATCTTTTCCTCTTGTCTTATTGTTCAGCCAAGATAAATGCCAAATGGGAAATAATTGCTAAGTTGTCACAAGATAGAGATGGACCAGGGCATAGACTCAAACTTGTGGAAATCACCCAGTGCTAGAGCAGATCAATATGGAAGAAAGCCAAAATGGTCTCTTAAAGTGACAGCTATGGACCCGATTTGGGAATCATCAAGCTCTGGTTAACACTGAGCTTGCAGGTAATGATAAGCCCCTTCCATCTCTAGGAAATAAAGTCAGGGCCAGGATTGGGCTCAAGCATCTGAAACACTCAACAAGGACACAGAATTTTAGGGGCCATGAAAACGTCAGTCAGTCGGACTTGCTTGGTGGTCCAATGGTTAAAACCGTGCTTCTACTGCAGGGCGTACAGGTTCTGATCCCTATTGGGAAACTAGGATCCCACATGGTGCACAACAGGGCAAAAAAAGAAAATTAAAGTAAATTAAAATGCACATTATTTTAATGTCATGTTTTAAAAATTCTAAATCAATGAAAAAATCTATGATGGACAAAACTTTACATAAATACAGGATCCAACCCTGCACTCACATAGCTTAGTTACTTCCCTCATTCTAACCTAGGCTCTGTCCTGATCTTTCACCTTAATCCTAGCCCTGAGACAGATGCATCCAGATCCCAAACCCACCTACCACCCAGAAGAGGAAGATACTCTTATTCAGGAGAAAGGTAATGGGACTCCTACTCCAATACCTCATGAGATGAGTGGGCATGAAATACTCTGTATCCTGAGCTTCTTACCTACAACTGTTCAGGAAAGCAACCCTCCTTTACTTCCAAATAAATCTCATGAAACCTCACCATGATCCTTCCAATATAAATCAAAAGCTGTGAAATGAGAAGAAAGGGATAAGAGACCCTACAGAAGGAATTTTCCCCAAAGCTCTGCTTGGTGTACTGGAGGGGAGTGGAAGAACTGAATGGAATGGCTAGAAGGAGCCAGTTATTTGCCTGTTGCTTGACTTTTTATAGTTGAACCTCTTGATAGCTCTGTCTCCAGATCAATAATCCCTAAAATGATTCTCTAATGGTTACATTTCAGGCATCCAGCAGCTTTGGGAGAGGTGTAGGGATGGAAAATTTCCAAGTTCTCTCCACGGGGTACTAATTAAAATAATAGACTTAAGAATGAATAAATGAGTGAATGGATGAATGGGTGGGCACCTGCTGTCTCTGCATTAGAATCAAATCTGTTGTCTACATTTTCAAGGTCACACAGAAAGATATGGTGGAGTCTGCAATGAGAACCCTGGCTTGTCAATTCAGTGTTGATTATTGCTCAGAAAATGTTATATGAAGTAAAATTGTACTATCAAGACAAGTGTTAGCAATAGATACATATGGGGAAAGAGGATTTTTGTTTTTGTAATGCTTGGAAATTTTAATAGCATTTTAAATTGTTTTATTATTAAAACTTCATATATTAATAAGAAACCTGAGATTCTGATGTGAAAAGTAGGAACTAAACAAGTCATGGGTATATAAATCCAAAATTAAAATTATGAAATAAACATTGAAAACTATGATCACAGAAATGCAAAACTAAATATTTATGATATACCATTTGTTACTTATTGAATTCTAAAAGGAGACAGATACTCAGTTATGACAAGGTATTATGAAAAAAAGCACCAAAAATTGCTGGTTGAACTTTAGTACAAATTTTATAAACTTATGGAGACAAACAGCAATCTGTAGCAATGTTCAAAAAATCTCAATCATTACAATGTAGAAATTACACTTTGGGGACTATATTATAAGGAAATAATCAAAAATGCAGACATATATTAATAAATACTGATGGCCTCCCCAGAGTTATTGTATAAGAAGGAGAAATAGAAAATTTTAAACATTTAAGTGTAGGGAATGGGATAAAATAAATTAGAGCACATTCATATAATCGTGTAAAATTCAGACCTTTAAATTTTATTTGGGAAAAATGTGGGGGAAATGTAGATTAGATAATGCAAATAGGACTAAAACAGAATAGAGAGCTGTATATCCAATTCATTCTAAAAGATAGACTGGAAAAGAGTAACCCTATGTGGAAAAGCTGTTATCTCAGATATTATACATATATATTCTAAAGTATCAATAGTGAGCTTATATCATTTTTATAATGCAACATGGAAATAATACATAATTTAATTGGATCCTCATAAAGGAATGGATTTCTGGATCATCATACCTCTGTCTTTGTTTTCTTGATATAACCTGCTCTCACCTCTTTGAAAATCATTTGTTAATTGTGGCTTTACTCCCTCTATGAAGGATAAAATATTACATCTCTTATGAAGCCGTAATTGAACTACTGTCTATAATATTCTCCAATTTCTTTTATCAAAATTATATCCATATGACATAGTATTTGTTTTTTAAGTAAAATTTTTGGTTCAGGAATGTTTCTTTGGTTATACAGTGACAAGATTTATTACCAAGCATTACACCAGCCTGGGAATGTAGCTCAGTGGTAGAGCACATGTTTTGCATGTATGAGATCCTGGGTTTAATCCCCAGAATCTCCACTTGATTCCTCCTTGTTTAATTCTTGGAAAATTTGGCTAATGTAAGTGCAGATCTGAGTTTTAAAAAAATATATATTACAAGACAAATATAATTAACATTGCTATATCTTATATTTGAAAATTAAGAGTAAATCCAAGGGAAAACATTTGTTTTTTCTTCAGATTATAACAGAGTGCAAGAAGGTTAACAGAGCCGTGATATTATAAATGCATGCTATTGATTCTATATAAATGAAAATTATTTCTGATACACTTGGCTAATTAGAATGTAAAAGAGTATTTCCCTTGAATCAGTGGTGGCATGGGATGCATCAGAGGGTTTGTTAATATGCTCTGGCAAAGGGCTTCCCTGGTGGCTCAGCAGTAAAGAATCTGCATGCAATGCAGGCGACATGGGCAAAAGACATGGGTCTGATTCCTGGGTCAGGAAGATCCCTTGGAGAAGGAATTGACAACCCGCTCCACTATTCTTGCCTGGAGAATCCCATGGACAGAGGAGTCTCGTGGCTACAGTCCATAGAGTCACAAAGATTTGGACACGATTGAATATGCAACAAAGATACCATGTCTGACACGGTTTCTACAATCAAGATGACTACTTTTGGTTGTATTCAGTCATTTTTCAGGATCTGGCCATTTTCTGCAGGGTCCAGATTGGAAAATTAAATAGAAATATAAAGGCTATGACTCCTGTATCCTTCAGATGTTTGATGATGTCACTAATCTTAACCATATCCTCCCTCACGATTATAAGATACTGTTTGGATTTAGTATCATTTTCAGGTGATTTCAGGGGTTTCTGTATGGTCTTCCCTAACATGACAGTTCTTACTTCCCAGACCAGGGGCCCAATGTGGGGTTTATCTCAATTTTCAAGTGTACTCAGGGCTTCCCTGATAGGTCAGTTGGTAACAAATCCACCTGCAATGCAGGAGACCCTGGTTCAATTCCTGGGTTGAGAAGATCTGCTGGAGAAGGGATAGGCTACCCACTCCAGTATTTTGGGGCTTCCCTTGTGGCTTAGCTGGTAAATAATCCTCCCACAATCCAGGGACCTCAATTCGATCCCTGGGTTGGGAAGATCCCCTTGAGAAGGGAAAGGCTACACTCCAGTATTCTGGCCTAGAGAGTTTCATGGACTAGACAGTCCATAGAGTCACGAAGTGTCAGGGCATGTTCAACTTTAAGGGATCCAATATGTTGTTTTCTTCCTTTGTGTGCTGTTTCTCAAGGACTCACTGTTCCTTATCAATTCCTGGAAAACAGGAACAAACAGAGCTGCACGCACCTCTCAGGACTGAGATCATGGGAAAGAGTACCTGCTTGGATTCCCTTCAGTGATTCCCTTCAGTGACCTTTTAGGACTATCCATTTTGTTGCAACTAGTGGAATTTCATTCTTTTTAATGGCTGAGTAATCATTTTATTGACTATATATCAGCATGCATTTCTGCAAATAAAGTACCCTTGTTTCATTCGAGACTTGGGTCCCCTGCGTCCTTTTCTCATCGACTCCAGTCCCCAGGTCCCAGTCTATGAAGACCGTGACAGCGAAGGGTCAGACACAACTGAGCGACTTTCACTTTCAAGTGTATTCATTTCAATTGTTCATGTGGGGACTAAGGTCCATCCTAAAATATCAACACTCTCCCACCTTCAGGAGACATATGCTACAACAGAAAGAAGCACTGGGCCTTATGGTCAGACAGAAAAAGAGGAGGCACCTGGCTCAGCATTAATAGCTGAAAGAGAGCAGGGTCAGGGAAGATTTCCTGGAAGAACTAGAACTGGAACTGAATGTTAAGATGGCCTTTGTCTAATCATCTCTCATTTTGCACTATTTAAGCGTGTGGGCATGCTAAGTTGCTTCTGTGTGACCCTATAGACTGTAGCCTGTCAGGCTGCTGTATCCATGGGCTTCTCCAGGCAAGAATACTGGGGTGGATTGCCATGCCCTTCAGGGATTTTTCCTGACCCAGGGATCAAACCCGCATCTCTTATATCTTCTGCATTGGATGATGGGTTCTATACCACTAGTGTCACTGGGAAGTCCATTTAAGAGTGACTAAGCCTTAAATCATTTTGAAAGTATTCATGACACATAGTTCAGTTCAGTTCAGTTGCAGAGTTGTGTCTGACTCTTTGCAACCCCATAGACGGAAGCAGGACAGGCTTCCCTGTCCATCACCAACTCCTGGAACTTTCTCAACTTCATGCCCATTGAATCGATGATGCCATTCACACATCTCATCCTCTGTCGTTCCCTTCTCCTGCCACCTTCAATCTTTCCCAGCATCAGGGTCTTTTCAGATGAGTCAGTTATTCATGTCAGATGGTCAAAGCATTGGAGCTTCAGCTTCAGTATCAGTCCTTCCAATGAATATTCAGGACTGATTCCCTTTAGGATGGACTGGTTGGATCTCCTTGCAGTTCAAGGGACTCTCAAGAGCCTTCTCCAACACCACAGTTCAAAAGCATCAATTCTTTGGTGCTCAGCTTTCTTTATAGTCCAACTCTCACATCCATACATGACTACTGGAAAAATCATAGCTTTAACTAGATGGACGTTTTTTGGCAAAGAATTTCAGAATTTTCTACAGTTTATTGCGATCCACACAGTCAAAGGCTTTTGCATAGTCAATAAAGTAGAAGTAGATGTTTTTCTGGAACTCACTTGCTTTTTTGATGATGCAACAGATGTTATCAATTTGATCTCTGGTTCCTCTGCTTTTCTAAATCCAGCGTGCACATCTGGAAGTTCATGGTTCATGTTCTGCTGAAGCCTGGCTCAGAGAATTTTGAGCATTACTTTGCTAGTGTGTGAGATGAGTGCAATTGTGTGGTAGTTTGAGCATTTTTGGCATTGCCTTTCTTAGGGATTTCACAGGATTTCCACTCCTGTGGCCACGGCTGAGTTTTCCAAATTTGCTGGCATATTGAGTGCAGCACTTTCACAGCATCATCTTTTAGGATTTGAAGTAGCTCATTTGGAATTCCATCACCTCCACTAGATTTATTTGTAGTGATGTGTCCTAAGGCCCACTTGACTTCACATTCCAGGATGTCTGGCTCTATGTGAGGGATCACAACATCATGGTTATTTGGGACATGAAGATCTTTTTTGTATAGTTCTTCTCGTATTCTTGCCACTTCTTAATATCTTCTGCTTCTGTTAGGTCCATACCATTTCTGTCCTTTATTGTGCCCATCTTTGCATGAAACATTTCCTTGGCATCTCTAATGTCCTTGAAGAGATCTCTATTCTTTCCCATTCTATTGTTTTCCTCTATTTCTTTGAACTGATCACTGAGGAAGGCTTTCTTATCTCTCCTTGCTATTCTTTGGAACTCTGCATTCAAATGGGTATATCTTTCCTTTTCTCCTTTGCCTTTCACTTCTCTTCTTTTCTCAGCTATTTGTAAGGCCTCCTCAGACAACCATTTTGCCCTTTGCACTTCTTTTTCTTTGGGATGGTCTTGATCCCTGCCTCCTGTACAATGTCATGAACCTCCATCCATAGTTCTTCAGGCACTCTGTCTATCAGATCTAATCCCTTTAATCTATTTATCACTTTAACTGTATAATTTTAAGGGATTTGATGTAGGTCATACCTGAATGGTCTAGTGGTTTTCCCTACTTTCTTCAATTTTTTTCAGATTTACTGAGCATGGCCTCACCCATCAGAACAAGACCCACTTTCCCCTCAGTCAATCTTTCCCACCAAAAAGCTTCCATAATCCTCTTATCCTTCTCCATCAGAGGGCAGACATATGGAAAATCACAATCATAAAAAACTAATCAAGCTGATCACATGGACCACAGCCTTGTCTAACTCAATGAAACTATGAGCCATGCCTTGTAGGGCCACCTAAGACAGATGGGTCATGGTAGAGAGTTCTGACAAAAGATGGCCCACCAGAGAGGGAATAGCAAACCACTTCTTTATTCTTGCCTTGAGAACCCCATGAACAGTATGAAAAGGCAAAAAGATAGGACACTGAAAGATGAACTCCGCAGGTCGGTAGGTTTCCAATATGCTACTGGAGATCAGTGGAGAAATAACTCCAGAAAGAATGAAGAGATGCAGCCAAAGAAAAAACAACACCCACCTGTGACTGCTGATGGAAGTAAAGCCCGATGCTGTAAAGAGCAATATTGCATAGGAACCTGGAATGTTAGGTCCATGAATCAAGGCAAATTGGAAGTGGTCAAACAGGAGATGGCAAGAGTGAACGTCGACATTTTAGGAATCAGTGAACTATAATGGACTGGAATGGGTGAATTTAACTCAGATGACCATTATATCTACCACTGTGGGCAAGAATTTCTTAGAAGAAATGGAGTAGCCATCATAGTCAAGAAGAGAGTCTGAAATGCAGTACTTGGACGCAATCTCAAAAATGACAGAATGATCTCTGTTCATTTTCAAGGTAAACCATTCAATATCACAGTAATCCAAGTCTATGCCCCAACTAGTAATGCTGAGGAAGCTAAATTTGAACAGTTCTATGAAGACCTACAAGACCTTCTAGAACTAACACCCAAAAAAGATCATCTTTTCATTATTGGGGACTGGAATGCTAAACGTAGGTAGTCAAGAAATACCTGGAGTAACAGGCAAATTTGGCCTTGGAGTACAGAATGAAGCAGGACAAAAGCTAATAGATTTTTGCTATGAGAACACACTGGTCATAGCACACACCTTCTTCCAACAACACAAGAGAAGACTCTGCTGCTGCTGCTGCGTCGATTCAGTCGTGTGTGACTCTATGCAACCCCATAGATGGCAGCCCACCAGGCTCCCCTGTCCCTGGGATTCTCCAGGCAAGAACACTGGAGTGGGTTGCCATTTCCTTCTCCAATGCATGAAAGTGAAGAGTGAAAGTGAAGTTGCTCAGTCGTGTCTGACTCTTAGCGACCCCATGGACTGCAGCCTACCAGGCTCCTCTGTCCATGGGATTTTCCAGGCAAGAGTACTGGAGTGGGTTGCCATTGCCTTCTCTGAAGAGAATACACATCCCAAAGTCAGATTTATTATATTCTTTGCAGCCACAGATGGAGAGCCTCTATACAGTAAGCAAAAACAAGACTGAGAGCTGACTGTGGCTCAAATCATGAACTCCTTATTGCCAAATTCAGACTTAAATTGAAGATCACGACACACATTATACCTAAAGTAATATCTCTAGAACATTTTGAATATATCCAGTTAGATTACATGTGCACTAAGTACAATGTTTTCCTGACCTGGAACCAGGATATTTGGTGCTAGACTGGATTTTGTTTTCATGGGCCATTTTTTTTTTTCATCCAAAACATTTTAAGACAGTATGGTCAATGTCAAAATAGTCACTCATACTGTTTTCTTCAGGAGTCTTTCACTTGCCCCACCATGAAATGTCTCCTCACCCCAAGCTGTTCCTCCTAAGAGAAGTTAAAAAGAAAAAGAAAAGTCCTTATGGAGGAAAATTTTATTTGGGAAGGAAAAATAGGATCCCAGTAGTGTGAACTGTACAAACTGGGCACTGCAGTGGTTCCTGTAAATGACGGACTTAAATATGTGCCCAGAGGTCATAGGGAAATATTTGTTTTGTTTGTATAACTCAATTTTACCTAACTTTCAACATCCCTCTTTTCCTTCAATAGTCAAAAGAATGACAGAAAGAAAATATACTATCAACAATTATAATTTTAAAAGTTATTGCTTATAAAATACAAACATTTCCATACATCTCATCCCCTGCTCCCCTCCCCCATGTTCATAAGTCTATTCTCTATGTCTGTTTCTCCATTGTTGCCCTGTAAATAAATTCCTCAGTTTGACAGAAAACAGCAAAATTCTGTAAACCAGTTATCCTTCAATAAAAAATAAATTAATTTAAAAAATAGAAACATTTATCTTGTATATCTCAAATAAGAAACACAGCAAGGATGGTTGCTATGGACCAAAAACCTGGAGTATTACTGTCCTTCTCCAACCTCCCATCAAAACCACTCCCATTGAGCTATACTCTTTTTTTGGAAATCCCTGTTATCTCTATCCAGGCTTCACATACCCTGCCTTAAGATCTCTTCACCTGCCTCCCATTTCTTAGATATAACCTTAAGTCTGGAAAACTATATATTGTAAACGTTGTTCTTCTTTAATCTGGTTCAGGTGGCCCTCTTTTTAGCTGTCATAGCACTTGCCCCAATGCATTCTTCTTCCTGCATCATGTCTTTTCATGTCTTGGGATCCACCACAAACTTTACCTCTAGGTATTTGCTACAAGATTACCAGATCCAGGGACTGGATTTTATTCACCTCTTTATCCCTTTCATCTGGCACAATCTGAGTACATATATTCAGTAAGTATTTAATAAATATAGGAATAGAAAAAGGAAGATAGTTAAATAGAATTCATCCTTTAAGACTTCCTGTCCCTGTCCATCGGAGAAGGCAATGGCACCCCACTCCAGTACTCCTGCCTGGAAAATCCCATGGACAGAGGAGCCTGGTAGGCTGCAGTCCATGGGGTCGCTAAGAGTCGGACACGACTGAACGACTTCACTTTCACTTTTCACTTTCATGCATTGGAGAAGTAAATGGCAACCCACTCCAGTGTTCTTGCCTGGAGAATCCCAGGGACAGGGGAGCCTGGTGAGCTGCCATCTATGGGTCTATGGGGTCACACAGAGTCTGACACGACTGACACGACTTAGCAGCAGCAGTCCCTGTCCATATGGAGATTTTTCTGAATTTAGGCATAACTTGAAATTTCCAAGATTGCTATACCTCATTATTCAATCAAGTACTAAACTAGGTACTGCTGTAAAGCAACTTGCAGATATAATTAGGTTAGTCATCAGGTGACCTTAAATTAGGAGTGGAGCCTACCTTTTCCAGGTGGGCACAATGTAATCATGTATCTTATAAATAGGAGAGGATGGCCAAAGAATGTCAGCAATGCATCAGACATAGAGGTAGGGAGGTGCAGCAAATGGTAAGTCAAAAATATTCCAAAAACAAGAAAGTATTTGATGTACAATTGTTGGTTCTGAGATGTGGGCTATCTGTGAGAATGAAAAAAACTGCTCTTCTCCTGGTTGTCTGATTTTTTTTTTTTTTTAATCGTGATAGGCATTGGATTTTATCAAACGTTTGTTCTACAGTTACTAAAGTTATGTGGTTTTTCTTCTTGATATGGTGGATTACATTAACTGACTTTTCAAATGTTGTACTAGTTTTACACACTTAGAATAAAAACAACTTGCTCATGGTAATTATCTTTGCCAGGTTTGATTTTCAAATATTTTGTTGATGAATTTGGCAGCTTTGTTTGAGATATTGACCTAGGTTTTTCCCTTTTCATTTATTTTTTTTTTCCTTTCTACTTCAGCCTGATATTAGTAACAGGGTAACACTAAATTCATAAGGTGAGTTGGGGAGTGCCTCTTCTTCAGCTTTCTAGAAGAAATTATGTAAATTTGGAGTCAATTCTCTTTTAAATATTTGGTGGAATTCTCCTGTGAACCATCTGGGCCTGGAGATCTCCTTTGCAGGAGTTCTTTAATTGCCAATTCAACTTCTTTAATGGTTAGAGGACGACTCGGATTGTCTGCTTAATTTTGGTTAAACTTCAGTAGTTTGACTTTGTGGTTTGCAAGGAATTTGTCCATTTCTCCTCAGTTTCCAATTTATGTGTGTACCTACAGCTGTTCATGACATTCCCTTACTATCCTTATTATTACTGCAAGATCCATAGTGATATTACTTTTTCATTCTTGATGTTGGAATTATATGTTTTTAAAATTTTAAATTATTGGTCTCTTTAGAGGTCTGTCAGTTTTACTGATACTTAAAAAACAGCTTTTCTATTGATTCTTCTCTATAGCTCTTTATTTTCAATTTATTAATTTCTGCTCCTTTTGTTTACTTTCTTCTTACATAGAATTTATTTTGTCCTTTGCTAATTTCTTGATGTGGGAAATTATTGATTTTTGATTATTCCTTTCTAATCTAAAGATTAATGTTAAAAATTTAACTCTGCACTGATTTAGCTGTGTCCTATGTAATTTGACATATGGTATTTTTGTTGTCATTAAGATCTATGTATTTCTATTTTCCTTAAGAATTATTCTTTGACTCAGGGATTATTTATAAGTGTTTAATTTTCAAGTCCTTAAAGAAGTTTTTTGACATTGTTGACTTCTAGTTAGATTCCTCTGTGGTTGGGGAACATACACTGTATGTCCTTGGGATTTGTTGGTTGCTTTTTTGATTTGTGTTGAGTTTATTTTTTCCTGATTCTTGATTAATTTTTATTTTTATATCATAGCTTTGGGGGAATGTTGCTATAAACTGAATGTTTGTGTTACCTGGAAGTTCATATGCTGAAACCAAATTCCCAACATGCTGTTATCTGGAGGTGAGATCTTTGGGGAGTCGGGGATTAGGACACAAGGGCAGAGCCTTGATGAACAAGATCTATGCCTTCATTAAAGAGGCCCCAGAGAGATTACTTACCCCTTCCTCCATGTAAGACACAGTGAAAAGACTGCCATCTATGACCCAGGTACGAGATCTGCTGGTGCCTTGATCTTGGACTTCTGGCCTCCAGAACTGTGAGTAATTCTTCATGGCAAATAGATGGGGAAACAATGGAAACACTGACAGACTTTATTTTTGGGGGGCTCCAAAATCACTGGAGATGGTGACTGCAGACATGAAATTAAAAGATGCTTGCTCCTTGGAAGAAAAGTTATGGTCAACCTAGACAGCATGTTCAAAAGCAGAGACACTGCTTTGCCAACAAAGGTCTGTCTAGTCAAAGCTATGGTTTTGCCAGTAGTCATGTATGGATGTGAGAGTTGGACTATAAAGAAGGCTTAGCGCCAAAGAATTGATGCTTTTGAACTGTGGTGTTGGCGGAGACTCTTGAGAATCCCTTGGACTACAAGGAGATCCAACCAGTCCATCCTAAAGGAAATCAGTACTGAATATTCATTGGACAGACTGATGCTAAAGCTTAAACTCCAATGCTTTGGCCACCTAATTGGAAGAACTGAGTCATCTGAAAAGACTCTGATGCTGGGAAAGATTGAAGGCAGGTGGAGAAGGGGATGACAGAGGATGAGATGGTTGGATGGCATCACCAACTTAATGGACATGAGTTTGAGTGAACTCCAGGAATTGGTGGTGGACAGGTAGGCCTGGCATGCTGGAGTCAGTGGGGTCGCAAAGAGTCAGACATGACTGAGTGACTGAACTGAAGCCATCTAATCTATGATATCCTGTCACAGCAGTCTGAACAGACTAAGATGTTGAATTCCAATACTGTGGATCATATTTAATACTGTCTCTTAGCAGGGACTTCCCCTGTCAAGATGTAGTGCAAGATTCTGGTGGATGCATGGGTTCAACTTCCCTGTGTCTCACCAACACCTCTCCAGCAAATGTGGAGTCCTGACAAACAGCCTCGTGATGCATGCATAGAGTGGAAGTTCAGCTTGCCCACCAGGATTACTGACAGCTTCACAGAAATTGAGGCCCAATTTACAGTGTCTCATTCCTTGGTCCTTCTTTGTGGTGTAAGCTCAGTTACACCCTGGGCTCATGCCACTGAGGGAGGGGGATGTAAAGTTGTTAGCCTCACCTGGCAGCACTTCCTTATACCTTACTGATGCTGCTTGGCTGTGGGTGTTCAGTGTCCTACCCACTGACACAAGGGCAGGGAGAAGCACGGTCATGCTGAATCACACTGCCTCACACCATATTCAGTGTGTCTGTTGCTTCCATTTGGGTGTGGATGCTAAGTTCCCCATTGGGCCTCACTGACACCAGTGGTGGGAAAGGGGAAATTGTGTCCACTCCCCTTACCACCTCCTTGAGTCTTGTTGCTGCCAATTGAGGGTGGAGGGTCAGCTACGTGCTAGATCTGCTGAAACTTGGGATGGGTGGGAGGGAAGAAGAGTGCTGATTAGCTGTGACTCATGCATCATTGTGAAGTCTGCTTGTGGCTATGTGGGAGTTGAAGCTCAGCTTTCTTATCTGTGCTAACAGTGTCACCTAATTCTATTGGGTAGGGGATGAAAGAGCAGCTCCTTGCTCAGCTGTACCTACTCTAACTTAGGCGATCATTCAGACGATCACCTGCCTCTAAGTGTGGGCTGGGTGATGTGATCTCCTCATGGTTTTACCAACACTACACCACTAGGGGAACAGGGACACTCACCAGCATTTTTGTGCATTTGGGGGGGTGGGAATGTTGAGAATATGGATTTCCTTCTCAGGCCAGCTGAAACCAGAAAAGGGGCTGTGCATTTGCCATTAGTGTTTTGACTGGAGCCAGATGGGTATTGTCTAAAAGGCTTTCTGTTCTGAGGCCATTGTTTTTCAAGTCCTTTGGCTTGGGGAAACAAGCTTTTTAAAAATCATTTTTATCTGTGCCTGTTGATGGCTTGGGTTGAAAGCTTCTTAGGTGCCCTGTTCAGGATACATGAAAACAATTACAAAACAGAGAACACACTACTGTGTCATTCCTCAAGTTGCAAGGTCCCTATGCAGCTTTCCATTTTCCTTTTGTTGGATTTTTTAGTTGTCTAAGGGGAGACCTGGAATATGGGGATTTTTCATCTTGGCTAAAACCAGCTTGTCATAACTCCTGTCATAATCCTTGATTTTAATATCCCCATGGGTGATCTTCCCAATATCCATGATTTACTTTCTTCTTCACCAAAGGATCTTGTCCTCCACTCTGCCTTAGCTGCTCACTCCCATGTTGCTCTTGTAGAGAGTGTCATTACCAATAAACTGAGAGCCCTCTATAAATTCCATTTCATAAATCTCAGTCTGTGACCAAGAACACCTGTATTTTCAGGTCACCCTCTCTCCTACACACTTCCAACCATATTTAACCCTCATTGGGACCTCAAACCCATTGATCCTGCCACCTTTATCTTGTCCTTCACCTGCCCCATGTCCTTATCTTCTGAATACTCAGCTTCAGTTCCAAGGTCTGTCATTGTAATCACTTGCTTATACTCAACTTTCTTGTTCCTCTTGCCCTCTCTAGTCATCCAGGAAAAAAGCAAAACCCTCATTTTAACTTAAATTCTTCCCCACCTATACTCCTGCAGCTGAACGTAACTGTTGGAAAACACTTAAGCATACAATAGTTTTCACTTAAAATTCATAACACCTCTCCTCAGATGATTATTTAATACTGCCTGGAAGTACTACCAGCTTTCCATATTCCACTTCCTCTATGTATTCCTACCTAACCAAGAAAAGCCAAGCAATCAGAAGACAACTTCTACAAGCCCCCAACATTATTATCAACTACCTGCATCTGTGTCTACAGTTGACCTGTCTACCATAGTAAATCTCATTCCCCTTCACCTAGTTGAGGGCATACTTCCAGAAATTCTTCCCTCTCTTGAATTAGCTTTTGCACTACTGCATATTTCCTTCAGCATAAAATATACTATTCCTGCCATATTACCATAGCCTTTCTTTGGACCCTTTATCTCCCTCCACCTATTTCAATATTGTTCTGTTCCCCCTTAAAGTAAAACCTTTTGAAATGGTTATTTATACTTGCAGTTTCCAATGTCTCTTCCTCTTAAACTGACTGGAGTGGGATCAGGAGATAAATCATTTGAGGTTTCTCTTGTTATGGAGATCAACAGTCTGTATTCACAATTCTTATTATGAAAGTTTTCAAACTTGTAGAAAAGCTCAAAGAATAATAAACATATGTGACCTAAGTCATGTTGGACAAATGTTAACATTTGCAGTATTTGCATTGGAATTTTATTTATTTAAAAAAGTAGATACACATTTGAAACCTACTTTATTACCTTCCCTGATCCCTTTCTTCATCTCTATCCAAATTAACCACTCTACTGAAGCTAAGATGAGCTTTCATGTCCACATTTTTAAATACATGTATTATATTGGCAGTTATACATAACACAAATACTCCTATGTTTGGTTTATGGCCAAAATTTACATAAATGTGTTACTGGGTATTATGCACACTAGATTTTTTGCAAAAATGTTCAATTACTATGAAATTTGCCAATTATTTTCCTTTCATAGATTATCCTTATCTGGTTTTGTATGGAGGTTGAATTGGCTTCATAAAATGAGTCTAGAAGCTCTTTAGTATCTCTGCTCTTAAACTCTATCCTACATACATTATTTATCCTTAGAGTGTTTGGTAACAATAGTATGGTGCTTTATTAGTGATTTTTGAATACTAATGAAATTTTAAAATGATTATAGGTCTCCGGATTTTCTGTTTGTCTTTGAATCAGTGTTAGTAATTCATCTTTTTCTAGAAAGCAGTTTGTTGTTCTCTTGCTGCTCTTTCCTAGATGTCCCTTTATTATAAGGACAAACTATCAGGGCTACTCCTGAGAACCCTTTACCTAAGTAACTTTTTGTCTTCCCATTTCCCTTTTACATTTTCATCACTTAGATATTTTTAGTTTTTTGCTGTTTGATCTTTTTAAAAAAAGTCTTTGTATATATTTATTGGAAATCTGTAATACCCATTAATATTTTTTATAAAGTTAAGTTTTTTAAAACTTTATATTTTGTTGGAGTATTGCTAATTAGGGCTTCCCAGGTGGCACTAGTGGTAAACAACTCATCTGCCAATGCAGGAGATGTAAGAGACACAGATTCAACTCCTAGGTTGGGAAGATCCCCTTGAGGAGGGCATGGCAACCCACTCCAGTATTCTTGCCTGGAGAATCTCATGGACAGAGGAGCCTGGTGGGCTATGGTTCACAGGGTCACAAAGAGTTGGACGTGGCTGAAGTGACAGCATGCACACATGCATTGCAGATTAACAATGTTGTGATAGTTTCAGATGAACAGTGAAGGGACTCAGCCATACATATACATGTATCCATTCTCCCCCAACTCCCCTCCCATCCAGGCTGCCATATAACATTGAGCAGAGTCCCATGTGCTATATGGTATAGGTCCTTGTTGGTTTTCCAGTTTAAATATAGTAGTGTGTACATGTTCAGCCAAACTCCTTAACTATCCCTTCCCTCTGTCCTTCCCACTGCTCCCTCCCACTACCTCAATGATAAGTTCATACTCTGAGTCTTTCTGTTTTGTAAATAACTTCATTTGTATCATTTTTTAGATCCCACATTTAAGGGATGCCATATGCTATTTCTTCTTCTGTTTGACTTCACTCATTATGACAGTCTCCAGGTCCATCCATGTTGCTGCAGATGGCATTATTTCATTCTTTGTTAATGGTTAATATTCCATTGTATAGTTGTACCACATCGTCTTTATCTATTCTGCAGTTGATGGACTTTTACATTACTTCCATGTCTTGGCAATTGTAAACACTGTTGCAATGTACATTGGAGTACATGTATCCTTTTGGATTGTGTTAATTTTTATTGGGCTCATCACTGGTTAATTGAAAAGTTTTCTACCAGATATAACATGACTAAGTTTTCTGGTTTTTAACAGTGAATGATCTGTACTTAACCTCTGATATATAGAGAAACAAATGCATATGTGGATAATAATTAAAACAAAATTATCTACATATATAATATAAAATTGGTCAGCATCACTATCAATTTGTGCAACTTGGATTAAGATACAATCAAGATCTTTTCACTATGGAAATGGAAAAAGTAAATACATGATGAAAATGTAGTTAAACACCTTAATGTACATTCATACCATTGTTTCAGATGGTAATTTACTTAAACATTTGTTATAGAAATGTAGCTTCCAAAATACATTACAAGAGAATAATTGGAAGAGATAAACAGCTTTATCCTGTTTATTTAATGAACTGAAAAAAATTGAATATAGAAGAAATTAAATTTTTAAAACATTTTCACTCTAGAATGATATAGAACTGTTAAATTACTCATTATTAGGGTTATATAGAAAAATGGGAAAATGTTCATGAAATGCTATTAATATTGAGCATATTTATCTTTTTATATTCTTGCAACCATATATATACACATATATGTATGTGTCTCTCTATGTATATATATCTCAAGCGAGAGAGAAAAATAGCATATGAGTAAAGTCTAGATGTATGGCCGTGGAAATAAAAATTGTATTGGGTAGAAGGGATTATCAGTACTTTGGTAGAGATTGCCACTTAATATTAAGAGTTGCCGTAATTAAATTTTGGGCTGTTGGCCAACTAAGAAGTGAGATTTTTAGTTCAGTCTTCATTGAGCCTCTAAGAGGTTTAACTTCAGGTAAAACTCAAGTTTCTATTTTTAAATATTTCTATATTTAAAGGAAAACCTATTTCTGTACGCTTTTCAGTTAGAACAATCTGTCAGTCTATTCTTGAGCCACTAACATACTGCCTTAATTATTGCAGCTTTGTAATAAATTTTAATATCTAGTAGAGTTGATGGGCCCAGTCAGTCTCCTTTCTCAAAATTTTGCTGTGTAAGCTCTAATGTTTATTTCCACATAAGTTTTACTCTCATTTTGTCAAGTTCCGAAATTGTTTAAATTTCAAGTGCTATTGCATAAAATTTATAGTTTAATTTGGAATAATTGGCACTATTACTATGTTGTATCTCCCAATCCAAAAGCAAAATATGCTTCTCTATTTACTTATGTCTTCTCTTCTGTCTTAATTAAGTTTTATAGCTTTCTTCAGTATAGTTTATGCATTTCATATTGAGTTTACTTCTGTATGTTTCACATCTGTTTCTTCAGAAATTAGAGATTTATTTAATTTTTAACCTAGCTTTCATTTATCAATTGAAAGACTATTGATTTCTGTGTATTGGTTAGGATAGTGACCTTGATGAACACTTTTGTTGTAGTAGACTTAGGACTTGTCTTTCAGCGCATTCAAAGAATAAACTATCTGTAAGTGATATTAATTCAGTTTTTTTCTAATTTTTCGTACTTTAAATTTAATCAGTCCTTGATCCCTTGATCTCAGTAAAATCCTGTTGATTGCTCAAGTAACTGAATTGTAGAACACATATTATTGATGTCACCACAGAGTGGCCATTAATTAAGCAGGCCATAGTTGTGCTAGAGTAGGCCAGACAGGCCTGGGTTCATGGCCAAGGATTTCTGAAAGCCTGTACTGCACATAAAATCTAAAATCTTATTGTGATTTTTCAATAGAGATGAAAAGTACACTGGACATGTCAGTTTAACATTTAAGTACCCTCGATTTCAAAGTAGTAAAAACAAAAGCTTAGTGAAATGTTAATAGATTAAAAACTGTATAATGAAACTTCAACATGACATCAAAAGCACAGGTAACAAAAGTAAAATAAATTATGAGCACATCAGCCTTATAAACTGCTGAGCATAAGGGGAAAAAAATAGAGTGAAAAGGTAACCTATGAAATGGGAATAAATGTTTGCAAACCATGTCTGATAAAAGACTAATATTCAGAATCTATAAAGAACCCCTACAACTCTAAGAAATCAAATAACCCAATTAAAAGTTGGGCAAAGGGATTGAATAGACATATCTCCAAAGAAGATATGCAAGTGGATAACAAACACGTAAAAATATGCTCAACATTATTAAGCATCAGGGAAATAGAATCAAAACACAATGAGATGACCTCGGACACACCAGACATTAATGGATAAATGGATAAAGAAAATGTAGTATATACAAACACTGGGATGTTAGTCTTAAATCTTGTCACATGACAATATGGATGAACCTT
This sequence comes from Bos grunniens, assembly GCF_055505025.1. Lineage (NCBI taxonomy): Eukaryota > Metazoa > Chordata > Mammalia > Artiodactyla > Bovidae > Bos > Bos grunniens. Next base: position 114,783,932 of record NC_141194.1, on the reverse strand, counting down.
TAGAACATTATGCTAAGTGGTATAAAAGGATAATCACAAAAGGACAAATACTGTATGAATCCACCTAGGAGGCATCTAAAGTAGTAAAATTATTGAAACAAAGTAGGATGGTGGTTGCCAGGAACTGGGAAGAGGGGGATATAGGGAATTGTTGTTCAATGGATATAGAGTATCCATCTTGCAAGATTAAAATTCTTGATCTATTGTACAATAATGAGCATATTTAATAATTTAATGTACAAGTAGAAGTTGTTAAAAGTGTAAATTTGTGTTTTTACCACAATAAAAAAGAATGCAGTGAAGACATTTTTATGGAGGAATGGAAACTTTCCCCCATAAAATTAATTTTGAATTCATTGGTGGGTTTTTGTTTCTTTAATTAATGGCCAGATAGACAAATGGAGCCCATAAGAAAGGGAGATAGCCAGCTGCACTGGCAAAAAGAAAAGAAACATGAATTTCAAACATTGTTTTCACTATGATTAAAAAATATTCATGGATTATTAAACACAAAGAACCACTTCCTCTAGAAATGATCTTCTCTTGACTAAAGTGATGTCATACTCAAGATTTTTGAACTTCATAAAACATTTTTCTGTCTTGCACTGTTTTTTTTTTTTTTAAACTCACTATTCAAATGCTCCAGGGCTACACCTTGAGCCCTCTTCATACTTTGTGCTTTCTATCCTTAAGTGATCTATGTATTTCCTTTGCTTCAGCTACCATCTATATACTAATGAATACCTAAAGTTATATCTTGTGCTTTATCTCTTCACTGAGTTACAGATTTAAATCCAAAAGGCTTCTCAGAGGTCTCCACTTGGACTTTTTAATAGGGATCTCAGAAATCTACCCAGTTAATAAAGCCAGAAATCTGACTCATCCACTATTTTCATTCTCTCTTATTGTCTTATCAAGAAATCATGTTTACTCTATTTCCCAACCTCACCTTCTGTCAACTCTCTCCTCATTGTCAACATACTAGTTCAAGCTGTAATCGTTCAAATCTAGACTGGTCAATCTGCTCATGCTGGTGTACCATCATTAATTTCTTCAGTTACTCCTTATAACCATTCTTTATCACTACCCATCTCCCCTTGTCATTATTCTCTACCACTGCAATCCATCTGTTTTCTTCATAGTAATTGTTTTTATTATCTCTCCCACTGGGTTTTCAGTTTTGTATGGATAGAATCTACATGTGTCTCGCTAAGCATTAAAACCTCAACATCTAGCATTGTGCCTGGATCATAAGTAAGTGTTAACTGAACAGTTGTTGACTTAAAACAATACATATTTGAGTACTTACAAGATTATAACAACTGTGGGTGGTACTTCATATGTTATCTTCACCATAATACTCTGAAGTAATTATTTCTTTCCTGTTTTAAAATAAGTTAACTGCAATTCATTTCATATGGCCACAGCCATACAGCTATAAAAGAGAATCTCGGAATTTAGACTTATTTCTGTCTAGATGCAAAGCATTTTAGAATGTACCACACTGCTATAGGATAAAACACTGGTAGTCAGGAAACAAGGTTCTGGTTTGGCATCTACCATCATATAATTTTTTGGAATCTTGGGCATGATGTGTAAATCTTTCATTTATAAATGATATGACCAACAAGGGATTAATATGCAAAATACATAAACAACTCATACAACTCAATATTAAAAAAACAAACATCACAAAGAAGAGCAGAAGACCTGAATGGATATAGCCTTCCAAAATGCTATAATACTTTAAACTCTTATCAACAGTTTTTGGATCAAAGTACTTTATTAATAATGTTACTATCTAGGGTTTGAATGTTGCATCATCGATCTAACAATCTATAGAGTAATTTTTGTTGTTTCTGGTTTTGGATGCAAACTTTTATTCCAGCATTTTTATTTGGCTTGGTTGAATTCTTCTGATACCCATTTTTCTTTAATATTCTGTACCTTGAAGTGACTTTTTTCCCATTAGTCTCTTACACATTTTATTTCATTTTTTCACTTTCTTATCTAAGTTGCTTTTTTCTTGATTTAAAGTGATTATATAAAGCAGATGGTCACTAAAGTTTCCTTATTAGATGAAGTTTTTCTCAAGCATAGGTTTGTTTTCTTTATCCCTTGACTATGAAATTTTTTGAAAGGCTCATTACTTGTCGTTTCTCTTTCATTAGTTTTGAAATAATGAGTTTCATTCACATCTATGGTTTTCCATTAAACAATACAGATTATCTCTCTTTGATTACCGTCAGGTTCCACGAGTGCTCCTAGCATTCTTTCTCTTTGATATTACACTGATTTTTTGCTTGAGATACTTAACTGTTTACCATTATTTCTGAAGTCTGGTATACTTTAATGGCCTGGTACTGCTAGACTGAGGGGGAGGTATCTTATTTCCCTCTATTGCCTGGTTATCTGATTCTACAAAGGGATATTAACTTTTGGGGCCCAGCTATCTGATTCTACACAGGAATATTAATGTCTGAATATTTAGAGTCTATAATTTTTCCCTTGAAGAAAGTCATGAAAGACAAACTACAGTACAGATGGCCCTTTTCCCAGGATTTATCCTTCCAATACGTTTGCAGGAGAAGCTTGAGAATACTGTGAGACATATCCTATATGTTCTGCTGCTTATTTCACTGCATTTCAAGAACAAAAAGGGGAGAAATATTAATGGTCATGATGGAGGTGAAGAGGAAAAAGAGCCTTGTATGCCTCTTTAGAAATCAGTTCTGATGTCCTGAGACAATGGAATGTGTACTTTATGGAATATAACTGGGAATCTCTTCCTATCTTCTTACCTGTTGTCTTGTATTATGTATGAGTTCCCCATGCCTATTTTGTGTAATTTTTTTCTGGGATTGTCAGGACCTGAATTAACATTCTTGACTTGCATTTGTAATATAACTTTTGATATATTTATGGGATTCTATAAATATTTCGTTTGAGAATTGGAGACTTACTTGACTGTCATCTTTTATATGTCAAAGGAAATGATTTTATGGTCAACACATAATGCATGAAGTCAATGTAAATATCACCATTGTTATAAAATGTTTTCTGGACCAGAAGCAGAGAAAGCAAGTTTATGGTGAAACAAGTTTATGATTAGAGCCTTACCTATGATATTAGGATATCTAAAGACATTTTCTGGAACTTGGAAAAAGGATAGACCAGTTTCCTTGGGTCCCATCTAAGATCCATTCATGTGGTGTCCATTCTGGGCTATCTCTTTTTATTGATATATCAGGATATTACAGCTTATAGCCATTAGTCAGTCAGGTTATATTTTTTATTGCCATTCTTCAGATAAAGAATCTGCTCATGAAAAATATAATCTGTATGTTGGTTAAACAGTTTGCAAGCCATCTCAAAGTGAAGTCCTGGTTGGTCTAAAAATTGTTTTTCAACATAAACTGAAATACTGTGCTTATAAAAAAAAATTTGGTCTGTAAAATTTTTGTTTCTTAAGATTGCAGAAGTTCTGCTTAAATAGAGGCTTGGATGACCTGCACACACAAAAGAAGTAGCTTCCTTCGTATCATTGTATCTTTGTCACAGGCGCAATTTTTTGTCTAGGCTAGGCTGACCTGAGTCTCCCGTTTGCTTTGAGAACATTTACTGTCTGTGGTAGAGGGTTAAGATATATCTTTAGTTCCTGATTTTGGAGTTCTCCTTAGAGAATGGTGCTACTAAAAATTAACTATCAGAGTATATGTGAATTCTCAAACAACTTTGAAAACTAGAAAAATGAGTTTAGTTATTCTGCGTACTAACTATATTTTAGACAGCCACAACATTTTATTTATAATTACAGTATGTATCAAGTCCTCTATTTCATTAAGGACATTACAATAAAGAAACATATCTTGGGTTTATAGGTGGGTTCAATCTTACATTCAGTTCAATTCAGTCGCTCAGTCATGTCCGACTCTTTGGGACCCTGTGGACTGGGGCACACCAAGTTTCCCTGTCCATCACCAACTACCAGAGCTTATTCAAGTTCATGTCCATCAAGTTGGTGATGCAATCCAACCATCTCATCCTCTGTCATCACATTCTCCTCATGCTTTCAATCTTCCCAGCATTAGGGTCTTTTCCAATGAGTCAGTTCATCGCATCAGGTGGCCAAAGTATTGGATCTTCAGCTTTAGCTTCAGTCCTGCCAATGAATATTCAGGACTGATTTCCTTTAGGATGGACTGGTTGGATCTCCTTGAAGTTCAGGAGACTCTCAAGAGTCTTCTCCAACACCACAGTCCAAAAGCATCTTTTCTTTGGCTCTCAGCCTTCTTTATAGTCCAACTCTCACATCCATACATGACTACTGGAAAAACCATAGCTTTGACGAGGCGGACCTTTGTTGGCAAAGCAATGTCTCTGCTTTTTAATAGGCTGTCTATGTTCTAATATTACATTAGGGTTTTATAAATATTATCTACTAAAGGGGACCCACTCTGAAAACATTTTCAAAATCTGCAGCAGGGCAAAACCTAACCAATTTCTCAAACCTAACCAAGTCCTTTTGGAGAAGGCAATGGCAACCCACTCCAGTACTCTTGCCTGGAAAATCCCATGGGAAGAGCCTGGTAGGCTACAGTCCATGGGGTCACTTAGAGTCAGACACGAATGAGCGGCTTCACTTTCACTTTTCACTTTCATGCATTGGAGAAGGAAATGGCAACCCACTCCAGTGTTCTTGCCTGGAGAATCACAGGGACGGGGGAGGCTGGTGGGCTGCCATCTATGGGGTCGCACAGAGTCAGACACAACTGAAGTGACTTAGCAGCAGCAGCAACCAAGTCCTTTAGAAGCAGATGGCCACTTGTTAAACTGCAGGTGCTGACATCAGAGAATAGTTTGCATAACTGGATACAGAGTAATCAGTGGTATGTATACCAAAAGTCAGTCTATATTCTATCTAAGCATCAAAGACTTTGGTAATGCCACTATTTTCTCCTGGCCTGTATGTGGAAATATGGAAGTGTTTTTGTTTTTAACAGCTGGTTGGTACCAGATGTTCTCTGCACATCTCAACTAATAAGTAATTTTTAATTTTTATTCTTGGAAGGTGAAATATTTTCTCTGCGATAATACTAAATTGTTGTTGTTGTTTGGTCACTAAATCCTTTCTGACTCTCTGTGGCCCCATAGATAGTAGCATTCCAGGCTCCTCTGTCCTCCACATCTCCCGGACTTGCTTAATTCGTGTCCATTGGGTCAGTGATGCTATGTAGCCCATTTCATCCTCTGCTGCCCCCTTCTCCTTTTGCCTTGAATCTTTCCCAGCTTCAGGGTCTTTTCCAGTGAGTCAGCTCTTTGCATCAGGTCATGAAATTTGTTGGCTCATCAGTCCTTCCAACAAATATTCAGGGTTGATTTCCTTTAGGATTGACTGGTTTGAGCTCCTTGCTGTCAAAGGGATTCTCAAGTGCCTTTTCCTGCACCAAAAATTTGAAAGCATCAGTTCTTTGGCACTCAGCCTTCTTTACGCTCCAATTCTCACATGCATACATGACTACTGGAAAAAACATAGTTTTGACTATATGGTCCTTTGTTGGCCAAGTGATGTCTCTGCTTTTTAATATGCAGTCTAGTTTTCTTATAGCTTTCCTTCCAAGGAGCAAGGATCCTTTAATTTCATGGCTGCAGTCACCATCTGCTGCAGTTATTTTGAAGCCAAAGAAAATAAAATCTGCCACTGCTTCCACTTTTCTCCCTTTATTATTTGCCATATAGTAATGGGACCAGATGCCATGATCTTAGAGGCCATCTAGTCAAATCTATGGTTTTTCCAGTAGTCATGTATGGATGTGAGAGTTGGACTATAAAAAAAGCTGAGCACAGAAGAATTGATGCTTTTGAACTGTGGTGTTGGAGAAGACTCTTGAGAGTCTCCTGAACTTCAAGGAGATCCAACCAGTCCATCCTAAAGGAAATCAGTCCTGAATATTCGTTGGAAGGACTGATGCTAAAACTGAAACTCCAATACTTTGGCCACCTGATGTGATGAACTGACTCATTGGAAAAGACCCTGATGCTAGGAAAGATGGAAAATGGGAGATTTTTTGAATGTTGAGTTTCAAGTCAACTTTTTCACTCTCCTCTCACCATCATTAAGAAGCTTTTTAGTTTCTCTTTGCTGCTGCTGCTGCTGCTGCTAAGTCGCTTCAGTCATGTCTGACTCTGTGCGACCCCATAGACAGCAGCCCACCAGGCTCCCCCGTCCCTGGGATTGATTCTCCAGGTAAGAACACTGGAGTGGGTTGCCATTTCCTTCTCCAATGCATGAAAGTGAAAAGTGAAAGTGAAGTCGCTCAGTCGTGTCCGACTCTTATCGACCCCATGGACTGCAGCCTACCAGGCTCCTCTGTCCATGGGATTTTCCAGGCAAGAGTACTGGAGTGGGGTGCCATTGCCTTCTCCGAGTTTCTCTTTACTTTCTGCCATTAGAGCAGTATCATCTGCATATCTGAGGTTGTTGATATTTCTCCCAGCAATCTTGATTTCAGCTGTGATTCATCTAGCCCAGCATTTCGCATGATGTACTCTTCATTTAAGTTAAATAAGCATATCATCTATCATCACAGATGTAGATCAAATTTAAGATTTTGGAAAATAGTAGAGTTATAATAACAAAAATTTCCATAATATTTAGTATTATTTGGCACTATTCTATGGCTTCCCAGGTGGTACTAGTGTTAAAGAATACACCTGCCAATAAGAAACACAGGTTCGATCTCTGGGTCAGGAAGATCCCTTGGAGGAGGGCATGGCAACCCACTTCAGTAGTCTTGCCTGGAAAATTCCATGGACAGAGGAGCCTGGCAGGCTACAGTCCATAGGGTCACAGAGTCAGAGATGACTGAAGCCACTTAACATGCATGCATGGCACTATTCTAAGCAATTTGCAAACCCTAACTCATTTCATCTTTATATTAACCCAGTAGGATAGGGGCTATTTTTACCTGTTACATAAGGGTAAGAAAATCAAGGCAGAGAAATTCAGTAGTGACTGTGAGATTTGAACCGAGGCACTCTGGCTTGACTTTGTACTTAACCATGACATTTTGGTACCTCCTGAAATCAAAACTGAGCTGTTGACATAAATCATTGTTGAATCTTGTTACTTTGTTGTTAATTAAACAAATTGGATTTAGTTTTTGTGCTACCTTTTTATATTACTTGCACATTTATTCACTAAACATCACAAAATAGTAGGTATTATTATCTATATAATAATATAGAGAATCTGATCTCAGTAGAAAACCATGATCCGTAACACTGACTCCACAGCACCCAAGATACTGACACTGGATATGTCTTCTTTCTTGATCCCACTTTAATGGATCTTGTTTCAATATCCCTTTTTAATATTCTTGCTTCTGATATTAAACTAACATGTACTGTTTTTACTGTACTATCATGGCATCACATTAATAAAGAGATTTATATAGTGACTTGTGGTTTATATAGTGCTTTCATTTTACGTTTTTTACATTTTTTGTTCTTCATAACAACACTGATAGACGGTCAGGCAGCTGTGATGTCTTTTCAGGAGAAGGCAATGAGTTAGCATTTGAATTAAGGGTTGGACTAATTTCACTTGGCATATCCTTGTGCAATATCCTTTCCACAATAACTGGCTGGCTGTCTTTTCACAGCTTTCCTTTTCACATCTTCTCTCATGGAATGGAATGGCATAGCCTTGTTTACTTTGTGTATTAATATTTAAGTAATCATGTAGGAGATATACTTCAATGTTTGATTTATTAATTTTATGTTTTAAAGTCCATTTTATTTATAGCATATTATTTGGCCACAGGTCAAAGTGCCTTGTGTGTGGGTAATGTTCATGAAATACATGAATGAGTGAGTGAGTTGATGTATGAATGAATGGCAGTTCAAGTTGTTATCATGCATGCTTTTCAGCTAGTGCTAAGTATTGAAGGAACTCAAATCACTATCACTTCTTGAAGTGTTCACTCAAGCTTTTGATCAGCTACCTCAGCTGTTTGCAAGTTTTGGAATTACCTTTGTTTCTTCTATCCAAATTGCTCTGTATACCTGTGGCAGATTCATATTGATATATGCCAAAACCAATACAATATTGTAAAGTAATTAACCTCCAATTAAAATAAATTTATAGTAAAAAAATTAAAAATTGAAGTATGCAATATTTAGATATATCTATAGTGCCAACATCCACTGGATCATCAAAAAAGCAAGAGAGTTCCAGAAAAACATCTATTTCTGCTTTATTGACTATGCCAAAGCCTTTGACTGTGTGGATCACAATAAACTGTGGAAAATTCTGAAAGAGATGGGAATACCAGATCACCTGACCTGCCTCTTGAGAAATCTGTATGCAGGTCAGGAAGCAACAGTTAGAGCTGGACATGGAACGACAGGCTGGTTCCAAATAGGAAAAGGAGTATGTCAAGGCCGTATATTGTCACCCTGCTTATTGAACTTATATGCAGAGTACATCATGAGAAATGCTGGGCTGGAAGAAGCACAAGCTGGAATCAAGATTGCCGGGAGAAATATCAATAACCTCAGATATGCAGATGACACCACCCTTATGGAAGAAAGTGAAGAGGAACTAAAAAGCCTCTTGTTGTAGGTGAAAGAGGAGAGTGAAAATGTTGGCTTAAAACTCAACATTCAGAAAATGAACATCATGGCATCTGGTCCCATCACTTCATGGGAAATAGATGGGGAAACAGTGGAAACAGTGTCAGATTTTATTTTTCTGGGCTCCAAAATCACTGCAGATGGTGACTGCAGCCATGAAACTAAAAGACGCTTACTCCTTGGAAGGAAAGTTAAGACCAAGCTAGATAGCATATTCAAAAGCAGAGACATTACTTTGCCAACAAAGGTCCATCTAGTCAAGGCTATGGTTTTTCCAGTGATCATGTATGGATGTGAGAGTTGGACTGTGAAGAAAGCTGAGTGCTGAAGAATTGATGCTTTAGAACTGTGGTGTTGGAGAAGACTCTTGAGAGTCCCTTGGACTGAAAGGAGATCCAACCAGTCCATTCTGAAGGAGATCAGCCCTGGGATTTCTTTGGAAGGAATGATGCTAAGGCTGAAACTCCAATACTTTGGCCACCTCATGTGAAGAGTTGACTCATTGGAAAAGACTCTGATGCTGGGAGGGATTGTTGGCAGGAGGAGAAGGGGACGACAGAGGATGAGATGGCTGGATGGCATTACTGACTCGATGGATGTGAGTCTGAGTGAACTCCGGGAGTTGTTGATGGACAGGAAGGCCTGGTGTGCTGCGATTCATGGGGTCGCAGATTCGGACACGACTGAGCGACTGAACTGAACTGAACTGATAGTATCACAAAATGTCAATGACACTGTCATTTGTACACCATCTAATCAAATGATCTGGATGACCTTTTTATTACTGTATATGATCCCACTAAAATAAGGTTAGATGCATATATATGGAATTTAGAAAGATGGTAACGATAACCCTGTATGCGAGACAGCAAAAGAGACACAGATGTATAGAACAGTCTTTTGGATTCTGTGGAAGAGGGCGAGAGTGGGATGATTTGGGAGAATGGCATTGAAAGATGTATAATATCATATGTGAAAGGAGTCGCCAGTCCAGGTTCAATGCATGGTACAGGATGCTTGGAGCTGGTGCACCTAAAATAATTGGCCTCCAATTAAAATAAATAAATTCATATTAAAAATAATAAAATAAAATAAGGTTAGAAATTATGCCCAGTGTTCTCAGGAATTTGTATAGCACTTCAACAGAATACAAGGTATAACTGCTGGCAGAGTGTGCTTCTGACCATAACTGGTTAATAGTAATCTGTGAAGAATGCTTTCAGTTAGCTAAAATGTAATGCAAAAGTATACTTCATAGAAAATGCCAGGATTTCAAAAAGTTCTGTATTACTGGCAATTTAGGCAAGGGCCAAAGGAGATTTGAATCTAACTTCCAAGAGCTTTCTTGAGATGGAACTCAAGCTATAGGTACATGTGATTTAGATATAAATTTCTCAATGAAATATTATCCTTGATTATATGTAAATCATGAGGAAATTCTTTACCTTTAGTGAAAGTTGCTCAGTATTGTCTGACCCTTTGTGACCCCATGGACTGTAGCCTGAGAGCTCCTCTGTCCATGAAATTCTCCAGGCCAGAATACTGGAGGGGTAGTCGTTCCCTTCTCCAGGGGATCTTTCCAACCCAGGGACAGAACACAGGTTTCCCGCATTGCAGGCAGATTCTTTACTATCTGAGCCACCAGGGAAGCCCTTAGATAAAAGATTAGGAAATGAAAATGTCTAATTTCTTCATTTTTAGTTACTACTTATGTCCGACTCTTTGCTACCCCATGGAGTGTAGTCCACCAGGCTCCACAGTCCATGGGATTTTACAGGCAAGAATACTGGACTGGGTTGCCATTCCCTACTCTAGGGGATCTGCCCAACCCTGGGATCGAACCCTGGTGTCCTGCATTGTAGGCAGATTCCTTACCCTCTGAGGCACCAGAGAAGCCCAGAATGAAATCTGTGAGGGTGACCATTGCCACCCTTGCTTTCTATATCTGCTATTGCATATGAGAGATGCTAAATCCTTCCACACTATATTACCTTTTTTGTATCTATTCCATTTTGTGCCAAACACTCCTAATAAATGATAGTGTTAAAGCTACTGAATCAAGGCAAATTAAAAATTAATCTACTGTTGATGGGTTATCACTATATAGTATATGCTTGAGATAACCTGTCACTCTATACCCAGCCTCACCCTATACCCAGCCTAGAAGTTCCAGCATTATATTGAATGATTCTCCTACCTTACTCTGAATTTGTAATGTTTGAGTTTGAAATAAATAAAAATCAGTGGATTTGTAGTTGGCTGATACTGACCCATCTAGCCATTGTTTTCCTAGCTGAAAAATGGGGCTATTTATATCACAAGACTTTTGAGAGGAAAATAAGTATCAAGAATATCTTAAGCTCTAAAGTGCTATGAAAATGTGATATGTCACTATTTAAAAATTAAATGGTAATAAGATACCTTTAACTCCTCCAAATCAAAGATATTTTTGAAAGAAGTCTTATCAAGTTTTTTTCATCATAACATTGTTTTATAATACAAGTAGGTTCCACTTATACCCCTATATTTATAAATTATATTGATATCATCTTATTTAGAATGTAGTGGTGTAGTATGAGTTGCTAATCAACCACTTGTCTTGATGGTTGTGAGTTCAGTCTCTAGATTCCAGGAGAAACTTGTTCAAGTTCTAGCTCAGCATTTCTCATCTTTGTAACCTTGGGGAAGTTATTGCACCCACCTTGAACCTCAGCTTTTCATTTGTAAAATAAGACTTACAGTAGAGTTGTTTTATGTCTTGATATCATGCAGGCAAACTGATTCAATACCTTAGTCATAGTAAGTGCTTCATAAATGTTATTAATTTCTTTTACATTTGGATTAAGAGGGAGAAAAGTTTTGTGTTGAAGATGATGATCAAGCAAAGGCTCACTATTTCAAGACTTGCATTTCCTTTTCTGTCTATTCAATACAAAATTTTATTAATTATGAGAAAACTATGGGAAAAAGGATGAATAACTTAACAACAAGGAATAAAATTATATAAAATTTAATTTGCATTTGATAAAAATTAAAAAGCCATCATTCAATTAGTCAGTAAAATATTTAGTTTTGAGGATCTACTATGTGCCATGGATGACTTTAGCCACTGGAGATAGAGAAGTAGATAAAACAAGTCCCCCTTTTCAAATAACTTGAATTCTAGTAATGGGATATGACCAAATTAAAAAAAAAATAAACATACAGTTAATAAGATGGGAATTACTAGAAAAAAATTTAAGCAGATAAAGGGAAGTTATAGAATGTTTGGGGCTGGGTGCTGTTTTTAATTGCACTAAGTCCATGCCTCACTAGGAAGGTGAAATTTGAGCAGAGTCCAAAAGGGAGTGAGGAGGCTTATGCCTGGGGAAGAGCACTCTAGTTAGAAGGAACAAGTGCAAAGGCTCTGAGTTGAGAATACTCTGGAACCTTGGAGGAATGCAATGACTGATGGTCTTGGAGTGGACCAAGCAAGGGATTCAGGTATCTTAGCAGGCGACAATAGAGTACCAAGTATAGACAACTTTTCATGAGTTTATCATAAAAGGGGGCAGAGAAAGCAATGACCGGTGAGTGAAGTTAGGTCAAAAGAACTTTATTTTTAAGTAATTGTAGAGGAAATAATTGAAATTTCTCACGCTGATGGGAAAGCTCCAGTGGAGAAGAAACATAGGTGTGGAGAGTGAAGAAAAATTGTGGCAAGTGAGGTTCTTGGGTAAGCAAGGAAAGATGTAGTATAGTGTGCTAGCAGAGGAAGGATTTTATAAACAAAGATATTTGAAGGTACCAAATATCTAAGATGGGCAGGAAGAAGGTCACACCCATTTGTAACCCTCTGAACTCTGTTAGTTGCTGGAGGATGAGGCAGTTTGACTGCATTCTAATCGATGATTAGGAATTTACCATCTTGAGAAATCATGGAAAGAATGTCCTAGACAAAAGCCCTGTGGAAAGATATGGAGACAGGAATAAACATCATGTTTTTGAGGAAATACAATCTCTGAAATGCTTGAAGCAATTAGTATGGATGGGAAAGTGGCAGGAGACACAACTATAAGAATAGGCAAGGTCACAACATATAGGGAACTAGACATTTTCAGAAGTTTAAAAAAGACACCCCTGTTTGTCTTTCAACAAAACTCATCACTGAAATAACACACATTTCTATTTGTAATGTTATCTTTGGAATTCAGCACTTTTTTTTTTTTTTTCTGGTAAGTATCGTGTTATTTCATAGCATATTATGAGTCTTGAGATCAGATGATAAATATGGGTTGAATCTAAGGTCTATCACTACCTGTGAGAGCAGTGAGTCTCTGTATTTTCTCATCTGCAAAATGAGAAAAATTATAGTTCCAGTTAGAACCTACATTACAGACTTTTGAGGAATTAGGAGGATTATGCATATAAAGCCTGAGGCATTTCCTGGCCCATAGGAAATGATATAAATGGTTCTTTCATGTCTAACACCTATACTTTAATAGCAGTAAACACATCAATCACATGCTTAGCTTCAGTGTAGACTCCTTAGGTGACTTTATTTCAGTGGGACTCACCATGTTGTTGATTTAAAAAAGATGATATTACTACCTAAAGACCAGTATAGCCAAGTTGCCATTCTGCAATTACACAACATAAATGGGACCGAATATCTGAAATTATTCACTGAATTCTCAGTTTGTTCATGAGTCATGTTCTCTCAAAGTGTACTATTTTTAACTGGAGTTGTAACTACATCAATAAAATTGACGAAATCTGGATCACCAATGAAAAAACTCTGTTCTGACTAAAAATTTTTTTTTGATGATGGTCATTGCCATAACATTCTAGGTGCACTATTTTTGACATGTTTGATACATCAATTCTAGTTGGCCTCAATACAAATGCTAGTGATAATGTGCTATACTACTGACAGCTGCCAAATTTGAAGAACTAAATACAGTTGCTAGGACTTATATTTTGATAATTCATGCATCAAATCCAAGCTCAACTAAATGACGGGAGATAATCAATTAGAAATGATCCATAAAAAGTGCTTTATTTTTACATGAAAGTGAAAGGGTAGTGAAAGTGTTAGTTTCTCAGTTGTGTCCTACTCTTTTTGACTCCATGGACTATAGATTATCAGGCTTCTCTGTCCATGGAATTCTCCAGGTAAGAATACTGGAGTGACTAGCTGTTCCCTTCTTTAGGGGATCTTCCCAACCCAAGGACTGAACACACATCTCCTGCATTGCAGTCAGATTCTTTATCATCTGAGCCACCTTGACATACCCTCATTATTTTTTTTTATTTTAACCATATTTTATTTACTCATGTGACTTTGCATATTTGGATTATAACTTTCCTACAAAATTTATTTCCTCAATTTTCACAGATGAAAATAAGTGCTGCTTGACACTATAAAACAGTTAAATAATATAAAAAAGGATTTTCAGTTGTCAGTACTCTTGTGTTGGCCAAAACCTTTGTTCAGTTTTTTCATATCAGCTTATGGAAAAACCTAATAAAGACTTTGGCCAACCCAATAAAAAAACTTACCTTAAACTGATATCATAATAGGTATATTTCAAAAGCCTACTGAAAAGGAAAATATACTTTAATGTATCTTAATTATTAATTTTTATTTTGACTTTATTTGCAGTATTAGATATTATATAGACAGTGCTTAATGTCAGAGTAAAATATTAAATCTAATGCTCATATTTAGATCTTTTATTCACTTTTAACATTTTGGTGCTCACATGCCATCTCTTTAATACCTCATTCCAGAATCTTTATGGAAATAGTGTAAATATTGCTTGGATAACCTTGGTAGAAAGCACATTTTTCTTCTGGAAAATTAGAATATCATAAGTCTCAAACATTTCAAAATCTCATTCTCCTTGATTATTCAAATATCACCTATAATAATTAGGCAAACTCATGTATATATTATTTCAATCCCTTGAGATATGATTTGAGTAGGCCAAGAGATGCCTTAAGAAGAGCTCTATACCATCTTACAATCTTCTTAACCATCTTTAAGGTTTTTTCTTTCAGTATAAGCAACACTTTGCTTAATGGAGAATGCCAAATTAAAATAGGAAGTGATGTGTTTCTACTTCTGCTTGCCTCCCATCAGAACAATACCACCAGCTCCAAGCAAAGGCATTTTCCTTGTTTGGCAAATGAGATTGCCCTGGTAGATAATACACAGCAAGATTAAAACAAAGGCCAATTCCTTGGGAACACCATTGTTTAAGAATTATGAAAATTCCACATAAAAGATGTAGAGATGAAAAGGAAGTAACAGGGACTGAAAAAGCTGACTTTTCGTCATAAGGAGTCAGAATATTTTTGGCTTTAAAGGCCAGGCAGTAAATACTTTACCCTTAACAGGCCCATATGGTCTCTGCCACAGCTATTCAACACTGCCATTGTAGCCCAATAACAGTCATGTATGATACAGGAACAATAGGTATGGCTGTGGGAATAAAACTTTAAACCCAGGTTGAATTTGACCATGGGCTATAGTTTGCCAAACTCTAAGATAGTGAACTTACAGTGATATTAGAGAAAATCCTAGTTGTCCCTAAATGTGCCTCTTCACTTCATTTACTGGTAGAAACCTTGATTTTTATTTGGCTATGTAGCTATCCAGAATAAGTACAACATTTTAGACTATTTTAAACCTAAATGTGAATACATGACTTTTTGATAACTGAATGTACATAGAAATGTAATCAGAAATTTTATAGACATGTCCTCAAATGGAGAGGGCACAACCTTATTTACCCAACCTTCTTCCTGCAGGCTGCAATGTGGACGTAATGGCTAGAACTTAAGTAGCTGGCTTGAATCAAGACTTTGAATTCATGGTTTTAGATTTGGAGAATAACTACCTATTGAATCATTTATATGAGATAAACTGGCATAAGACATTTTTGTTGTTGTTGTCTGGATCACCTGAAGCTGAATCTAAGCCAAACAAAATCAACAACTATTCATTATAAATGCATTATCTCATAATATTCAGTATAATGCAAAATAAATATGGAGGGTAAATAGCTGGCTTGATCCAAGGCTTGCCATGTGTATAGCAGGTGCATCAAGAGTATAACAGGACAAGGGAGTTAAAGAGGATATCTGTGTATATGTGTGTGTGCGTGTGCGCATACACACATGTGCATGTGCACACGCACAGTAGGAAGTCAAAATTTTTCTTACATTGTGTACTTCACAAATTTTCAGTCCAGTCACTCAGTTGTGTCCGACTCTTCATGACCCCGTGGACCATAGCATGCCAGGCCTCCCTGTCCATCACCAACTCCCAGAGTTTACTCAAATGCATGTCCACTGAGTCAATGATGCCATCCAACCATCTCATCCTCTGTCGCCCCCTTCTCCTCCTGCCTTCAATCTTTCCTAGCATCAGGGTCTTTTCAAATGAGTCAGCTCTTCGCATCAAGTGGCCAAAAGACTGGAGTTTCAGCTTCCACATCAGTCCTTCCAGTGAATACTCAGGACTGATCTCCTTTAGGATGCACTGGTTGGATCTCCTTGCAGTCCAAGGGACTCTCAGGAGTCTTCTCCAACACCGCAGTTGAAAAGCATCAATTCTTCGGTGCTCAGCTTTCTTCACAGTCCAACTCTCACATCCATACATGACCACTGGAAAAACCATAGCCTTGACTAGATGGACCTTGTTGGCAAAGTAATGTCTGTGCTTTTTAATATACTGTCTAGGTTGATCATAACTTTTCTTCCAAGGAGTAAGCATCTTTTAATTTCATGGCTGCAGTTACCATCTGCAGTGATTTTGGAGCCCAAAAAAGTAAAGTCTGTTACTGTTTCCACCATTCCCCATCTACTTGCCATGAAGTGATGGGATGAGATGCCATGATCTTAGTTTTCGGAAAGATGCACTTTAAGCCAACTTTTTCACTCTCCCCTTTCACTTTCAAGAGGCTCTTTAGTTCTTCTTCACTTTCAGCCATAAGAGTGGTGGCATCTGCATATCTGAGGCTATTGATATTTCTCCCAGAAATCTTGATTCCAGCTTGTGCTTCATCCAGCCAGCATTTCTCATGATGTACTCTGCATATAAATTAAACAAGCATGGTGACAAAATATAGCCTTGACATACTCCTTTTCCTACTTGGAACCAGTCTGTTGTTCCATGTCCAGTTCTAACTGTTGCTTTCTGACCTGCATACAGATTTCTCAAGAGGCAGGTCAGGTGGTCTGATACTCCAACCCTTGAAGAATTTTCCACAGTTTGTTGTGATCCACATAGGCAAAGGTTTTGGCATAGTAAATAAAGCAGAAATAGATGTTTTTCTGGAACTCTCTTGCTTTTTTGATGATCCAGCAGATGTTGGCAATTTTATCTCTGGTTCCTCTGCCTTTCCTAAAACCAGCTTGAACTTGTGGAACTTCATGTATCATTGAAGCCTGTCTTGGAGAATTTTGAGCATTACTTTACTACTGTGTGAGGTGAGAGCAATTGTGCAATAATTTGAGTATTCTTTGGCATTGCTTTTCTTTGGGATTGGAATGAAAACTGACCTTTTCCTGTCCTGTGGCCACTGCTGGGTTTTCCAAATTTGCTGGCATATTGAGCACAGCACTTTCACAGCATCATCTTTCAGGATTTGAAATAGCTCAACTGGAATTCCATCACCTCCACTAGCTTTGTTCATAATGATGCTTCCTAAGGCCCACTTGACTTCGCATTCCAGAATGTGTGGCTCTAGGTAAGTGATCACACCATTGTGATTATCTGGGTCATGAATATCTCTTTTGTAGAGTTCTTCTGTGTATTCTTGCCACGTCTTCTTAATATCTTCTGCTTCTGTTAGGTACATACCATTTCTGTCCTTTATCAAGCCCATTTTTGCATGAAATATTCACTTGGTATCTCTAATTTTCTTGAAGAGATCTCTAGTCTTTCCCATTCTGTTGTTTTCCTCTATTTCTTTTCATTGATCACTGAGGAAAGCTTTGTTATCTCTCCTTAGTATTCTTTGGAACTCTGCATTCAGGAGTTCACTATTTACAGCTGTGGTCCCCACCTTCTTCACACCAGGGACTGACTTTATGGAAGACAATTTTTCCATGTACAGGAATGGGAGGTGAGAGGGATGATTTAGCAGTAATTGAATCATTTTTCTGTGACACAGGGGTTGGGGAGTCCTGTTTTACATAATACCGCATCCATTGGAAATATAAAGCAATCCACATTTATAATTAAAATTTTTCTGGTAACTACCAAAGGTTGGGGGGCTGGCTACATTGTGCTGCAGTGGTGGCTGCACAGTGCTGGAGTGACTGTGAGGTTATACCCCACATCCAAGGGCAGAGAAGCCCCAGCAAGTTGGTAGAGCTGTGGCTGAGTGCCGCTGCACCCACTTTGAGGAGATACCCCACATCCAAGGGCAAAGGAGAAGCCCCAGCAAGCTGGTAGGATGGGCGAAATCACATTTAAAATCAAACCCCATACCCGCCAGATACGCTCAGAGGGCTCAAACATACCTTATGCACACCAGGACCCTGAGTCTCCACAGAGACTGAGACAGAACTGTGTTGAGTGTCTCCTGAGGAGGTGGACTACTGCAGAGGCAGGGTCTCTTGGTTCAGTAGGCCTCAGTATGGTGTAAGCCCTCTTGGAGGAGGTCGCCATTAACCCCACCATAGAGCCACCAGAACTTACACAGGACTGGGGAAACAGTCTCTTGGAGGGCACAAACAGAACCTTGTGCGCACCAGGACCCAGGGGAAAGGAGCAGTGACCCCATAAGAGACTAACCCAGACTTGCCCATGAGTGTCTAGGAGTATTACTCAGTCAGAAAAAAATGAAATACTGCCATTAGTAGCAATGTGGATGGACCTAGAGAATATTATGTTTAGTGAAATAAGTCAAACACTGTATGATATCACTGATATATATGGAATCTAAAAAATACAAATGAAGTATATACAAAACAGAAAATGACTCACAGGCATAGGAAATGGATTCGTGGTTACCAAAGAGGAGAGGGACAAATACAAGGTATACAATTAATATAAGCTACTATGTGTAAAATAATCAACAAGGATTTGCTTTATAGCACAAGCAATTATACCCATTATATTGTAATGAACTATAACAAAATATAGTCTGCAAAAGTGTCAACACTGAATCACTATGCTGTAAATGAAACTAACACAGTATTGTAAATCAACTATATTTTAATAAAAAATAGTAAAAATATATTCATCCATAATTGTATACATAACAAAGGCTATCATTTAAACATGTTTGAGACTAAAGACATTTTCAGATAGACAATAGCTGAAAAAAATGGCCACAAGCAGACTTGTACTAAAAAGTACTTAAAAAGCCCTTGAAACTGAAATTAGATGGAAAGAAGACTTAAATAACTGGGAAAAGTACAATGTGTCCATGTGTTGGGAAACAAAATAATCAGTTGTTCCCAAACTGATCTATAGATTCAATACCGACACTACTCCCCTCAAAAAACCCAAAAGTTTTATAGAAATTGACAGCTTGGTTCTACAATTCTATGAAAATGAAATGCATGTAAAATAACCAAGAATTCTTGAAAAAGAATAGAGTTGGAGGCCTCGTATAGCTTGAAGACTTAATATCAAGCTGCAGTAACCAAGACAATGTGGTCATGATGTCCAGAGAAAGAGAAAAAAAAATCATTGAAAGAGAATAGAGATTACAAAATTAGAACCAGCCATGTATGTTCAAATACTTTAATAAATTTGCCAAAGTAATTCAATGGAGAAAAGGCAGCCTTTGCAATTAAGAGTGGTGGAGTCTCTGGGTATTTGTATAGAAAAAAAAGAACCTCAAACCCTACCACACACCACATAATCAAACTGATTCAAAATGGACTGCAGAGCACAATTAGTGTCTTTGTTAACAATGGCAAGGGTGTGCACAGCCAGAGCAGAACCTCTGGTGATTTTTTTCCCCTTAAGTAATACCTTGAGGTATTCTAGAAGTCATCTAGGGCTTCTTGACTTTCTTAACCTTCACCCTAACCTTTCATATTAAGGCAATTGAGAGTAATGCCAAAAATCTCATGATGAAATAGAGAAGGGACATTTTAAAATCAACGTCACTTACTCCCTGATCAGAAATTTGCATGGCTGACTTAAAGTTCTCTTTGGATACTTCCATGACACTGGTTGTTTATGTTCAGATTGTCCACCAATCTGACCAATATATTTTCAATTATTTGGCCTACCATTTTTAAACCTAAAAAAGTAGAAAACAAAGAATCTGAGGAAAAAATACTTATAAAGATAAGATGTGATATTATGTAGACAGTTTACAGTACCAGCCCAATAACAATGATCTCTTTTATAGTAAAATTTTAAACATTCTATCATTCTAAAGATTCCCTTGGAGATTACCAGATTTTCAAAGAAATAAAAATATAAATGCAAGTATATGTAAACTTCATGGACATTTTTCTATCCCCTAGGAAAAAACATAAATGTCACAATAAAAAAGAATTTCTGTGGTTTCATATTCAATAACATGGCAAAACTAATACAATTATGTAAAGTTTAAAAATTAAATTAAATTAAAAAAAAAAGACAAAAATTAAGTTATATTTATCTCACCCGAAAAAATGAAAATGCCATCGAAATCTAAAATACAGTGTGATTTCCATGTGGGAGTTTTAAATTATTTTCTGACTCTCAGATAAGAATTTTTCTAATGATATAATTGTATGTTTTAGAGTAGCGTGCACACTGAGGTGGGCTTTAAAATAGTGTTCAAGTAATTACAGAACTAAACTAATGATCCAAAGAGTCTCTGAGCCAAAAACTGATAACTTACATCTTATATTTATAAAAGTGGGACAGGATGATCTTTAACTACTGTATTAATTGCTGATTTTATGCTTTTGCATCTCTGCCAATTATTTTTAGGAACCCACAATTTCTTTTTGCCTTCAAAGTCACCTAAGACACCTTATTTTCTTATTTTGTATTTGATCCTAGTGTGAAGGAACTCAGAAAGTGAAAGACTTTGTTAACTACAACAAAAAATAGTACTTTGAGGGCCATTTTCTCCCTAGGAGACTTATTATAGTTTATCATATATCTGATATCCAACACAATGAGAACTGGGAATTGAATAGAAAGACTTTCTCATTTTATTCACTGGTAGTTGAATCGACTTCTAGCATTATCTCATGTAATTCACACAAACAAGACTTTTGTGTAGAAATACTGTGGTGTTTCATGTATTCAGACAGTAGACATATTAGCAGCATCTCCTCCATTCCTGTCTTGGCCATTAGAAGTTACTCCTTGCACTATACCATGCCCCAGATTAGAGATGGGCTTCACTAGTAGCACGGTCAGTATTTTAGGTATTAGGTTGGCTGAAAAGTTCATTCAGGCTTTTCTGTGTGATGTTACAGAAAAACCAGAATGAACTTTCTGGCCAACCTGATATTTTACACATACCGTTTTGACTGAAAAGCAGGTAAATAAAGTCAATCAACTATTTGGCAAGTAATCACCAACACACTGAAGTTTCACTGAACTTGCCACACTTTAACTGGTTTTATATACATTATGTAGACAGACAGACAATTTCAGGTAAAATAATACTAGATCTAAACTAGTAAGACCTAGATTTACTGGCACTTCAATCACAAAATCCTGAAATAACTCATGAGTTTGCAAAGGGAAGGAGAAGGAAATCCAACACTGATTAGACTAAATCACAGTTCAAGGGGGGATTATGATTATAGAAAGGCTTGGTGTACGGACATCTCTCACTTTATACCAGTAATCTACTCTTAAAAGTAATTTGCCCTTTTCTCCACATCCTCTCCAGCATTTATTACTTGTAGACTTTTGGATCGCAGCCATTCTGACTGGCGTGAAATGGTACCTCATAGTGGTTTTGATTTGCATTTCTCTGATACTGAGTGATGTTGAGCATCTTTTCATGTGTTTGTTAGCCATCTGTATGTCTTCTTTGGAGAAATGTCTATTTAGTTCTTTGGCCCATTTTTTGATTGGGTCATTTATTTTTCTGGAATTGAGCAGTAGGAGTTGCTTGTATATTTTTGAGATTAGTTGTTTGTCAGTTGCTTCATTTGCTATTATTTTCTCCCATTCTGAAGGCTGTCTTTTCACCTTGCTTATAGTTTCCTTTGTTGTGCAGAAGCTTTTAAGTTTAATTAGGTCCCATTTGTTTATTTTTGCTTTTATTTCCAATATTCTGGGAGGTATAATACCATATATGAAATGAGTCACCAGTCCAGGTTCGATGCACGATACTGGATGCTTGGGGCTGGTGCACTGGGACGACCCAGAGGGATGGTATGGGGAGGGAGGAGGGAGGAGGGTTCAGGATGGGGAACACATGTATGCCTGTGGCAGATTCACTTCGATATATGGCAGAACCAATACAATATTGTAAAGTTTTAAAATAAAATAAAAAAATAAATAAAAATAAAAAATAAAAATAAAGAAAAAAAAAGTAATTTGCCCTGAAAACACTAACTAGGAACTAATTTTCCATCATTTAAATGGGAAACAATATAATGTATTTCATATTAAGCCCAAGCTCCTAACCAGCTTCCTTTAAAGTGATTAAAAATGGTAATACATAAATAACTTATGTGCTATGTGAAATGCTTAAAACATGACTTCCTGGTCACTGAATTAAAATGGTTTTAAATGTTAATAACTGCTGTTACATGGCCTCTATTTGTACAAAGAACTTTCATGACTCACATTCCCTTGGTTGAAAATTGGTATACTTTTAAAGATTTCAACATGTGACTAATACTCTACTAATTATGTCTAGAATGCAACTCAAAAGATGTTTAAAATATGGTATCAGTTTTGGTAACATTAAGTTTTCCTATAAAAGCAGTAGCCAGAAACAAAACAAAACAAAACATTGAGTTCAGAAATAAATATAGTCCATGCATTTTGTGCATTAAAATCCAAGCAGTATTCTGTGGAAAAACTTTAACAGGAAGACGTTCTGTGGGAGATGCCTAAAGAGTAAAAACTAGTCCTGTGTGTGCTCAGTCATGTCCTACTCTTTGCGACCCCATGGACTATAGCCTGACAGGCTCCTCTGTCCATGGAATTGTCTAGGTAGGAATGTTAGAGTGGGTTGCCATTTTGTACTCCAAAACTAGTCCTATAGGTCATTTTACACAAGAGAAAGGGGAAGCAAGAGAATAAAACTCAGATAATAGCAAAATAAAATAGAAATTAAAGAGTTGAGAGGCAAAAAAAAAAAAACACGCTTAAAATTTGTGATCACATCCTCGGTGATCAGTGCAAAGAAAAAGAGGAAAACAACAGAATGGGAAAGACTAGAGATCTCTTCAAGAAAATTAGAGATACCAAGCGAATATTTCATGCAAAGATGGACACAATAGAGGACAGAAATATTAAGAAGATATTAAGAAGAGGTGGTAAGAATACACAGAACTGTACAAAAGAGATATTCATGACCCAGATAATCACAGTGGTGTGATCACTTACCTAGAGCCACACATTCTGGAATGTGAAGTCAAGTGGGTCTTAGGAAGCATCATTACGAACAAAGCTAGTGGAGGTAATGGAATTCCAACAACATGTTAAAAAGATCATACATCATGACCAAGTGGATTTTATCCCAGGGATGCAAGGATATTCAATATTCACAAATCAATCAATGTAACACACCACATTAACAAATTGAAAGATAAAAACCATATGATTATCTCAATAGATGCAGAGAAAGCCTTTGACAAAATTCAACATCCATTTATGATAAAACCCTCCAGAAAGCAGGAATAGAAGGAACATACCTCAACATAATAAAAGCTATATATGACAAACCCACAGCAAACATTATCCTCAATGGTGAAAAATGGAAAGCATTTCCCCTAAAGTCAGGAACAAGACAAGGGTGCCTACTCTCATTACTACTATTCAACATAGTTTTGGAAGTTTTAGCCTTAGCAATCAGAGAAGAAAAAGAAAGAAAAGGAACCCTGTCCCATTTTTGCTTCTTCATTACAACTGTAACACTTTACTCTATTTTTGGCAAGACTAATATTACACAGTAAGTTCCCTACATATAATCTTAGAAGTTGTAAACTTGCAAAGACACAAACGTGCATCTGGTTCCAGCAAGAACCAGAACCTGTGCCATCAATTTCAGTCATGCATGAAATTGCAGCTTGCCCTTCATCTCCTATGCTGATTGATGAAAGCTCAGCTCTACCATCTCCCACCTCCTCCCTCCTCCAGTCAGTAATTTTTCTTGCCTTTTCACGAGATGCCAGCCCCTGTATGCCAGATGTTGTACTGAACTACTGTACTTTTCGAGCTACTGTGCTGTAAAATGTTTCCTTTATATTTGTGTTTATGTATTATTTGTGTGAAATGTATTATAAACCTATTATAGTACAGTACTATATAGCCAAGTGTGTAACTTTGTTGGACTTAACAAAGAAATTAGACATGTAAACATGCTCTCGGAACGGCAATCATTCATATGTAGGGGACAAACTGTATCCATTTTTCACCTGAAGTTCATTAAAATTAATATTTCTTGAACCCTACACTTTGAAATAGTCCTTGACATCATACTCATATTAGTAGGCTACAGCCCATGGGGCCGCAAAGAGTTGGACACCACTGAGCGACTTCACTTTCACTTTATTTTATGACCTCAACAAATATTTTAACTGTAATTTATGTGCTTGTTTACTTTTTGTTTCTCTCACTATAGTATGTATTTGGAGAAGGAAATGACAACCCAATCTAGTATTCTTGCCTAGGAAATCCCATGGACAGAGTCTGAGCCTTGGATGGGCTACAGTCCATGGAGTCGCAAAGAGTCAGACATGACTTAGCAACTGAGCACACATTAGTTACTGAATTGGCTGTGTATTCATTTATGTATCTCCATCCACTAGCATAGTATATAAACACATAGTAGGCTCTTAATGAAAATCTATTCAGTTCAGTTCAGTCGCTCAGCCGTGTCCGACTCTTTGCGACCCCATGAATCACAGCATGCCAGGCCTCCCTGTCTATCACCTACTACCGGAGTTCACTCAAACTATTAAGTGAGTGAAATTGTGATTTAAAGAAAATAACTCTAAGTTTAACAGTTTCCATAACTAGTGGTTTCATTTCATTTGTAGTATTATATTCCCATTTATCCTTGATATCTACTGTTACATTACCTAGTGAAAAAGTTAAATATTATTTGACATAGCTCGCATGACCTTAGAATTGCCACTACTTTAGTTTTAGAATCTTTGTAAAACTAAGAACAGCATTATATCCATGTCACAGACACCATATTCAAAAGCTATAAAATTTTGTTTATAGCTGTATTAGTTGATTTTGTTTTGTTTTTATAGCTGTATTAGTTGATTAAGGTGGCCATGTAAAAATACCACAGATGTTCATCGCAGCACTGTTTATAATAGCCAGGACATGGAAACAACCTAGATGTCCATCAGCAGATGAATGGATAAGAAAGCTATGGTACATATACACAATGGAGTATTACTCAGCCATTGAAAAGAATACATTCGAATCAGTTCTAATGAGGTGGATGAAACTGGAGCCTATTATACATAGTGAAGTAAGCCAGAAAGAAAAACACCAATACAGTATACTAACGCATATATATGGAATTTAGAAAGATGGTAACAATAACCCTGTCTACAAGACAGCAAAAGAGACACGGATGTATAGAACAGTCTTTTGGACTCTGTGGGAGAGGGAGAGGGTGGGATGATTTGGGAGAATGGCATTGAAATATGTATAATATCATATATGAAATGAGTCACCAGTCCAGGTTCGATGCACGATACTGGATGCTTGGGGCTGGTGCACTGGGATGACCCAGAGGGATGGTATGGGGAGGGAGGAGGGAGGAGGGTTCAGGATGGGGAACACATGTATACCTGTGGTGGATTCATTTCGAAATATGGCAAAATCAGTACAATATTGTAAAGTTTAAAAATAAAGTAAAATTAAAAATAAATAAATAAAAATACCACAAATCAGTGGTCTAGGCAACAGAAATTTCTCAGTTCTAGAGGCTGGAAATCCCAAGACCAAGGTGTTGGCAGGTTTGATTTCTCTTGAGGCCTCTCTCCTTGGATTGTGGACAGCCACACCCTGATATCTCTTACTCTTCTTCAATAGATACCAGTTACATTGGATTACGACCCCACTCTTATGACCTCACTTAACCTTAGTTATCTCTCTAAAGACCATATCTCCCAATAACAACCACACTGGGAATTGGGGCTTCAGCATATGAATTCTTGGGGACACAATTTAGTCCTTAACATTGGCTGCCTCTGTTTTATTGTGTTTTCAATACCATGCCTATACAGTAAATCATATTGATTCTCCCCCCCGCCCCCCGCCCGCCACCCCACACATTTTTTGGTCAGATGAACACAGAAACCTCCATAACACTCAGGTAGAGATGAAGGAACTTTTTCACTATATTAAATATTTTACAATTGGTTGGTGGTTCTTTCTGTTGCTAAATGTAAGATGAGTCTTAAGACTTTTTCAAGTATCTCTAAATATAAGGTTTTTTTTTTTTTTTTTTTTTTTTTTTAGTGTATTCATTAAAAAGAAATTTTGACAGAAGTTCACAGGTAATCTTGGTTAGCTATGATCTTTTCCCTAAACCAGCCAGATTACTTTAAAAACTACCAAACCAATAGGATCAACAATTTATTTGAATGACATGCATTAAGAAAATAATTCTGTACTTGGGCCTTTGTAAGATGTTTTGACAGGTAATTTTCAAGTGACTACTAATGTGTACAGGGTTTCCTTTTGGGTTAGTGAAAATGTTCTAAACTTAGATTTTGGTAACAGTTGCACAACTTTGTCAATACAATAAAAAGCAGTGAATTGCACTTTAAAAGGGGGAATTATATCTGAATAAATATGTTTTAAAAGGGTAATATCTGAACTTATTCTATTTGTTATCATTGTCAACTAGTGACATTTATCTGATATACTGATTAGAGTTATTTCTGTATATCTAATCAGATAAACTGATTAGAGATTAGAGTTATCTCATGTTATGAAATTATTTTTCCATGTTTTACATATTAAGTTTTCTCATTTATTCTACATCCAGTCCTCATACCTTTGTGAACAGAATCTAATAAGTTTTTTTAAGTTACTATTTACTTTAACTTGGAAAATTAGAATGTAGATGAGTGATCATATCAAAATTTGGAACACTATTTGTAAGTAATTGAAAATCCAGAGGAAAAGAAAGACTAACATATGAATATGTCTCCAACTTTTTGAAACTAAGAAAACTCATTTTCTTTTTTTTTAAAGTAAGCCAAAAAGAAAACTCATTTCACGGCTCAAAAGAAATGGATCAAATCCCTGAAATTCAGTCATAACATCTAAAACCCTCTTTTTCTGTCAGCTATCCCATGTCAGAAAATGTGCCATAAAAAGAAGAGACTTTTTATGATAAGCATGGTTTCTAGCACTACCCCTAAATCTTCAAGGGGTTTTTTACATGAGTAACCATTGCTCACTTCTCATGCTTATAATTCAATATATGAGTCTTGATCAGGCTTTTCCTAAGACAAAATAAAGCTTTTAACTCTTTCTGAGATTTAAACACTAAAATTCAAAGAAGAATGAGCGAAGTATTTTTTTCTAGAATTTTTCATTAATTGCTTTGTCCTATTCAAGTAAAATATGTTCTGATATCAGTATTCCACTTTAATATTAAGCTGTGTTTAAAATTTTTAGTTGTAAGCAATCTTTGAAAAAGCAATTTAAATAAAACTAATAGAAACTTATGTTTAACAATAATCAAATGTGCCTAAATTGTCTGTTTTTAGTAATGAGGAAAAACCCCAAATCTGGAACTTACAGCTCTGCCTTTCTCTTGAGAAGAGTAGTAAATGCAACTCTCTGAATCCAATAAGTTGATTACTTTTTTTTCTAACGTTTAACAATTTCCTCAGTAACTTATTCCAAAATATCTCCATTTCCTTCTCTTGCCTCATGCAAACAGAGTCTATGATTTCCCATCCAAGTAAGGTTTGGCTATTGTGAATGACCTTTTTTTTCCCACAAACTTGAACTGTAGTCTGTTCCTCTTTGTTTTCTCTCTGAATGATACATAAGCTTGGGAAAATGTTGCTGGATTTCTCTGAGCATAAAATGCAGAGATTCCCAGAGTTCTCAGAGCTTGGTAACAATGTCTACTTCAGTCTGGCAGTGTGCCTGAGGGGCTAAGGGCTCAAGGCTGCCTTTGAAAGGAAATACCTAGAGAAGCCAAGAAAGAAGAGAATCAGCCTATAGTTTAAATGGGGTTCCAGTTTGATCAGTTACACTAGCCTACTGTGTCTACATGTGGTCACAGAACCTACTGAAAAGCTGATTAATCTAAAATAATAATCAGTTTTTGCCTGGCCAATCACATTAGCTATGAAATAGATCTCATTAAGTCACTATTAAATGCATCTAATTCAGACCAACTGCAGGTTATCATGAGGGAAATGGCATTTGGGAAAAAAAGGTTCTTCAAGCTGCCGGGTGAAGAATGGATGGGAGGGGAGAGTGAGGGAGTCTTCTGTCTTTTTCCGTGGCTGCCCCTATCAGTGAATAGCCTTCTCAAGCTACTTTCTGCAGATGTACTGTTTCACATTCTTCTTTTTCCTACCATAACTAATTAATTTTTACTGCAAGTAATAGCTTCACCTCTAAATTCAGCCCCTTAGAGAACTCAACCCAGTGGCCCTTGAATACACAGGGCTCCTGGGTAGGAAATCATATTAATGCCAATTTGGGGCTGCAGCTTGCAGAATAAATGAAGTTATCTTTGGATTGGTTTACTCCACTTGGGTCAATAGCTGGCCTCCTCTCTTGTCTGGTAACACTTTCCTGATTTGTGTTTAAAACTTGTTACTCTGCCCTAACATAGATATTTCTGAAAGTTCAGAAACAAGGTTTTTTGTGATGTCTCAAGAGCCATTTCCTTTAGAAAATCACAGCATGTCAGGGCTGGAAGGGAATCTTAGAAATCATCTATTCCTGCACTGTACAGAAAAAAAAAAAAATAAATCTTCAGAGAGAAGAATGGGAAGTTAGCTTGGATTGAGATATGAAGAACTTGTTTTGTTTTGTTCACACTCAAGATTTTGTACTTTGTCCTGGAAGTAATCAAAGGTGATTGTGATTAAGTGTTATTGTGTTTGTTTTGGGGTGAGGAGAGAAGGTCTGAGTTCAAAAAGAATATTCTGGCAGAAGTTTAAAGGGCATTGAGAGAGGGTAAAACTAGGGGCTGAGGAGAGTAGTTCAGGGTGTGATATGATTTCTGGTGAAAGGTAATGGGGATTGAACTAGGTCTCTTAGCGTCAGGATGAAGACCAGAACATAGAGAGAGCTATTGAAGAGACAGAATTGGCAGGGTTTTGTGAATGATCAAATGTCATGGGTGTAGGAGAAAGAGAAGCTGAGCATTTATTGATTGATGGGCAAGCTGAGTAGTCAGTCATTCAGTGTGATAAGGACTTACAGGCTGGAGACTTATGAAAATGTTTGGCTATGTGGGTATAATGATATTAACAGTAATGCTACTGATGATAATACCATTGGGAAATGTCTAATGGATGTGTGTCAGGAAGCATTTAACAGGAGGCTTCCTGTGTACTGTTTTGGATCTGTCAGGAATTCTCTGTTCCTTATTAATTCCTGAATATTCAGGAATTAAGAGGAGACAAAAGCCTCTCCCAGGGGCTGAGGAATCCAGGAATTTCCTTCCTTCGTTTTTCTATACGGTGATAAGAACCCTCTTCCTTTTTATGAATCATATGGTAAAAGTGATTATTTAAAACTCTCTCTCTAATATGGATCACCTATGTTTTGTAAGTCTGGAATTTTAATCTTAATCTTTGCTGAGAGTAACTACAGTATATATGCCCACACCATGTTGATTAAAACACCTCTGCTCCATCAGAGCTTGGGTCCCTGTGTCTTGCTTTCTCTCTCTCTCTCTCTGTCTCTGTCTCTTTCTTTTTCTCTCCCCCCACCCCTCTCTATCCCTCTCTTTTTCAGGCTGATCCCCTGGAGCTCAGAGGCCCTCTGGGTTCACTTTCCTGCCCGGGCTTCTAAGACCCTCTAGAGAAGGTGCTCTGCGCCTTCACCCCCTTGAGACGGCACCTGAGGCCTTTGTGAACATAGCAAGCGCCGTGCAGGGGCTTTATTGGCTTTCTGCGTAAACCAAGGAAAATCAGTCTCTTTCTCTCTCCTTTACTTTCCTATTGGTTGACTTTGGACCACCAGGTTCTGATCCATTAAAGGACCTCAACAGATGTGGAATTAACAGACTTCATCAATAACATATATTTGAAGTATCCTCTGATCCTGTCAATTATCAAATACATTTGTCTTCTCAGTATTTCCTTTCAATATTTTTTAAGAGACAGCAGTATTATAAAACTATTTAGTCCCATTTCTGCCATGCCCTTTAGCAAGTCATTTCATCTCTCTGAACCTAAGTTCCTTATCTAGACGTGGAGATAATAAAACAGGCTTATCTTAACTTAGTGCATGAGTCATATAAAACTGATAAGGGAAAGTATTTTGAAAACCTTAAAAAGCACAGGTGACTAATTTTTTTATTAAGAGAGTTGAAGGTCATGTTATCCCTGTTATAGAATGTACTTTAGGGACTTCCCAGTGGTTAAGACTCTGTGTTTCCACTGCAGGGAGCATGGGTTTAATCCCTGGTTGTGGAACTAAGATCCCACATGCCTCACGGTGCAGCCCCCAGAAAAGTGACTTTAAGTGCTCTCCTCCTTCCATATTCTTCGTGTATTATAGAACTCCTCAAATACATTAAACTCTGGCAAAACGCTGGCATTCTTAGGCCCTGTCAGCTGGCTGTGAATGTTTCTAAGAAAGAATACCCCTACATTTTCAATGGAGTTTTCAGCTATCATCTAGGAAACCACTAGGACTGCTTTGACATCCAGGAGTTTCTTTGAGTGATCTAGATGCCAGGGAAGGCATTTGTGGTAGGACATAGAGGAGGCCTTAAATCTGTAATTTTGTGGGGAAATGGCCTGTGACTATAATTAATTTTGGTTCAGACTTACCCTGGTAGCACAGATGGTAAAGAATCTGCCTGCAGTGCAGGAAACCCAGGTTAAGTCCCTCATTCAAGAAGATCCCCTGGAGGAGAAACTGACAACCCACTCCAGTATTCTTGCCTGGAGAATCCCATGGACAGAGGAGCCTGGTGGGCTATAGTCTGAGGTTGCAAAGAGTCAGACACGACTGACTAATACAACACTGTCAGGAACCTGAGTGATGATAAGGCCTTTTTTCCCCAAGTCAATAGGTTTAAGTGGCATAATTAAGAACTATGCATAAATTTTTCAGAAAAATCTTTCTAGTTGTGGTAGCTTTCATTTTGAGCTGAAAAAGGATTAGGATATTTGGAAAATACATCCAGATAACTGTTATAGGTTTGCTATGTGTTGGCTCCTATTCCTGTGGACTGAACGGTGATCATGTGCAAGAAAGACATAAAATCCAAGATTCATAACAGGAATATCAGAGGCCAAGATTTTTAAAAATTGATATATTTGTACAGAAAAATTGAGTACCTTGGAAGTCCTTTTAAATTTGAAGCCCTTTATTTTTACTTGGGTTATTTAAATAATGGTCCTGAAACCAAGAGACAAAGTTCAGTCTCTTCAGAAAATTTAATTGGAAACAGCACTGGCCTCAGTGCCACAAACTTCGTATCCTATCCTGGCTCAGACATTCTCGTGATTCAGGTGATGTATGAGAAAGGAATTGATATATTTATACCTAGGATTCCTCCTAACTCTAAAATTCTGAGTCAAGTTTTCTCAGAATTCCTAAAATCTTTTTCATTTTGATTTTTGTGAAGATTAGTACAACAAAGTAGACAATTTTCTATAATGAGGTGGGGCTCAGTCCTCACTAAAACTAAAAAATTTTCACGTTGACTTGAAATAGGGGAAATAAGACATTTGGAGAGAGAACTCTTTCCACGCTATGGATGGGCATTATCAATAACTACATTTAGCCGTGATTACTTTCTATCTGTTCTGACTAGTATCAAGCCCAAATAGATAATTCATGTGTTTTCAGATAGCTAAGTAAGCACTATAGAAACTTAAATACCATTTGGGAATGGAAGGTTCAACTGTGTAATATTAAACATGACCTGAGCAGTGTTAGCATATGCTATTTTTGGCCAAAGGCATATAGCCCATATATATAGCCCATATAGTCATTGGGCTGTAATGAGAGTCTGCTTTTCTATATTATATTTCTACTTAATTAAAGCATTTCTTTCCTATTTGTTATTTCCAAGTTTATTTTGTTTTTATTCACAAAGAAAGCACAATAAGTTAGTAGATAAACTAGCTTCTCTTTTCAGCCTCTGTGGAATGCAGCTTCATTAGCTGAAGTAATATATATATATATATATATATATATATATATATGTCAACACATTTCTATTTCTGCTGTGTCTTTTTCCACTACTGTATTGTTCTGGTCAGGTAGTTGGTGCTCCTGCCTATGTTCATTTTGCATACAGGTGTCTCATTCTGCCAGCTAATTTTAAAGAAATGTATGTGAAAATGTTCTCACTAATTAGCCTTTTTGCCATGTGTTATATTGACCTCAGTCCTTCTGTGGCCCGTTGGAGTACAACCCAAGGATGCTGGTTAGAAATAGGAAAGGACACTTAGAAAACAATGTGTATGATGTCCAGTGACCCAGAAGAAGCAGTTATGCCAGTGTCAGAACTATGTGAAGTATGTGTGGCTAACTGTCCAAACATGGTCATGCTGAAATTGATTCAGTGTACTGTGGACAATGAGAAAGGCATTCCCATAGGCTCTTTCAGGTACACCAAGAGATTTAAAGCACAGTCTAGGTCCTCTTGAGGCTTTCAATATAGCAAGACTCAGACAACTATAGACGCAGTGAAAGTTGCTTTGATGTAGGTCATATTATTTTTCTTCTGTGTTTATTTGACTGATGTCTCTTATGTGCCATCTAAAGCTTCCCTGGTGGCTCAGACAGTAAGAATCTACCTGCAATGTGGGAGACCCAGATTCGATCTCTGGGTTGGGAAGATCCCCTGGAGAAGGGAATGGCAACCCACTCCAGTATTCCTGCCTGGAGCGTTCCATGGACAGAGGAGCCTGGTGGGCTACAGTCCATGGAGTCGCTTAGAGGTGGACACAACTGAGCAACTAACATTTCCACTTTCAAAGCTTTCCCCAGGTTGAGAAAGTCCACTTCTATGCTGTCCAGGCTCACTCTCCAGTTTCATCAGTAATACAAGTTACAATGAGACAACCTAGTTACAAAGGTCCAATAAAGAACAAATTTAGAAAGTTTTAAGACAGGTCTTGAGGGTTGTGAAGGATTTTGACAGGTACTGCTGCTGCTAAGTCACTTCAGTCGTGTCCGACTCTGTGCGACCCCATAGACGGCAGCCTACCAGGCTCCCCCATCCCTGGGATTCTCCAGGCAAGAATACTGGAGTGGGTTGCCCTTTCCTTCTCCAATGCATGAAAGTGAAAAGTCAAAGTGAAATCATTCAGTCGTGTCTGACTCTTAGCGACCCCATGGACTGCAGCCTACCAGGCTCCTCGGTCCATGGAATTTTCCAGGCAAGAGTACTGGAGTGGGGTGCCATTGCCTTCTCCATTGACAGGTACAGATAATGACAAAGGGAGAAGGAGATCAATGGGAAAGAATGCATAGCATTAAGAAATGGAGCATTGCCAGATATTGACGAGTGAGGGAGGGTTCTGGGAAGTGCAAGTGATCTAATTTGGCTGCAGCAGGTGGGGAGATGAGCTTTTGTAGTGAGGGAGTGACATCATCACTGAAAGCTTCACATTAATTCTGGCAGCAGTAGAGCAGGGGGATTAACAGGTATGGAGAGTGTGTGTCACAAAAGAATAGAAATGTGAGCCTGTGCTGGTACAGGGGCTCTGGAAATGGGGATGAGGGGCAGATGTCAAAGGCATGGACAAGGATCTGTGACAACTGATTGGATCCAGAATGCCTTTGAAAGAGAATGTTGATGACAAAGCTGATTTATTTCCGTGAATTTTGTCATGGTCATTTTGCTTGTTTGGGTTAGTTCTTTTATCAATGTATCTTTCCATTTTCATGGAGATTCTCCTACATTGAGAGATTATATAGTGAATTTATGTATGCTTATTGTGTACATCTCCTAGTTTAATCATAAAATATTTAAGATATATTTTAATAAATGTGAAATGTCATTAATACAGACATAAGACTTTCCAGTTAAAAGTAATTCATCTCTTGTCCAACTTTTCTTTTCACTTGATAGAGGGAATGATAGAGGATTTTTATAAAGGTGATATTACAAGGAAATAAAGATAGGTGGGATGCTTTGTTCTTATCTTGGTAGATACTAAAATGACTCTGCTTTCCACTACCCAAACATATGTATGTTATAGTTAATTAGCCTGATCTCATACTTGTTCAAAATTCTTTAAAGTGTTCATTTAATATGAGATATAACATAAGGGGTCCTGGCTCATAGCCATCTATCAATTCATCAAGACCCAAGTAATGGACTGTTACCAGAGAACACTTAGATAATACCATCACTGGAGTCTCTAAACCAGGCATTTAGAGAAATCCTTCAATTTGTACTTATCTTCTATTCCTCTATTTCCATATTTCTCATTTAGAGTAGATGCTTTCACCATCTACCAAATACACAAGTCAGAATCAGTGCAGTAATTCCACTCCCTTCACAATCAATGTCATCACTTCATCAAGCTTTCTTAATATCTAAGATCTATTTGTACTTTTCCATACCCAGTATTCCTCCTTATTTCTGGATATTATTTTCGGTTCAGCTTTTGCATCCATTCTCATCTTGAACTCTTCTTGTCCCTCCTCTATATGATAATCAATTTCATTTAAAATGCATGTTACTTAAAATGCTGATTATATAGGAAATAGCTGCTGGTTTCTAAGAATTTGGAAAATGCAGCAAACTTTCTCAGAGTTCCATGAAAGAAATAAGCCCAATACAAATTATTGGAATAACTTCTCAGTTTTCCAAGGACAGTACATAGTAATTATCATTCTGGGTGAATGGGAGAAATGCTTTAGAAAAAGGCTGGGCAATTGCAGCCTGCAGGCCAAATATTTGTAAATAAAGTTTTGTTAGAACAAGTTGAGAGAGTCAGTTCCTAGGCAGATTGATAAGTTCAGGTTCCCCAAGGAGGAGAAAGGGGTCTGGGGCTATTGAAGTGGAGATTGGGGGTCTGGAATTCTCAAGGAGAAAAAGACAAATTTTTTTTTCTCTGCATTCCTTAGTCTCAGTCAATTACACAACTCAGTTGAAACTCTGTACTAGGGATTATACAACAACAATGTATCCAGCTGGAGGACAGTTTCTCCTTCCTGAAAACCTTCTGACTAATTCTGATATCTGAGAATGTATATCCATGAGTTTGGGTACACTCCGGGAGTTGGTGATGGACAGGGAGGCCTGGTGTGCTGCGATTCATGGGGTCGCAAAGAGTCAGACATGACTGAGCGACTGAACTGAACTGATATTATGGGAGTGGGTCTGGAGGATCTTTCTATTGTTAAATTCTAATCTTGTTATCCTAAAATGTAAATTGCTAGAGTAGGTCTGGTAAATTTTTCACAAACTTGAGACATTCTTTTGATTCATTATAATAACTAATTAAAAGGTATATAACTCCATTGCTAATACTAGCAAGGGGGTACTCTTTCTGCCCCCTTCTGATGTCTATGTCAGAAGTTTTCTCTATCCCTTTTATACTTTAATAAAATTCTACTGCACAAAAGCTCTGAGTGATCAAGCCTCGTCTCTGGCCCCAGATTAAATTCTTCTCTTCTAGAGGCCAAGAATCCTGGCATCTTTTTGTGGGTCAGCAACAACCTTTCAAAGTCATACCCATTACTTTTACGAGTCTTTATGCCATTGTTTGCGGCTGCTTTCACACAATGGCAGAGTTGAGCAGTCATTGTGACAGAGACCATACAGTCTGCAAAATCTATTACAAAAATTACTATCTGGCCCTTTACAGAAAATGGTGGCTAACTCCCACATTGGAACATTAAATATGAATACTCTTTAGTGATCTTGTTGAGAGGAGTCACCACTCAGGAAACCATAAAGGGAATATAAAAATCTCACATATTCATGCAACCCAAATATAACCACCACTGTCATCTTAATACACTGGCACAAAAGTGTTTTTATATGCTTACATATATGTAACATTAATACCATTGAGATAAAAGTATTCATCCAAATTTATCAAATAAATAATATTTACCATATAACATTGGCAATCATAACACATATAACTATGTAATTACACATTCTTCAGGATTTGAAATAGTACAACTGGAATTCCATCACCTCCACTAGCTTTGTACATAGTGATGCTTTCTAAGGCCCACTTGACTTCACATTCCAGGATGTATGGTGCTAGGTGAGTGATCACACCATTGTAATTATCTGGGTCGTGAAGATCTTTTTTTGAACAGTTCTTCTGTGTATTCTTCCCACCTCTTCTTAATAGCTTCTACTTCTGTTAGGTCCATACAATTTCTGTCCTTTATTGAGCCCATCTTTGCATGAAATGTTCCCTTGGTATCTCTAATTTTCTTGAAGAGATCTCTATTCTTTCCCATTCTGTTTTTTTCCTCTATGTCTTTGCGTTGATCGCTGAGGAAGGTTTTCTTATCTCTCCTTGCTCTTCTTTGGAACTCTGCATTCAAATGGGAATATCTTTCCTTTTCTCCCTTGCTTTTGGCTTCTCTTCTTTTCACAGCTATTAGTAAGGCCTCCTCAGACAGCCATTTTTCTTTTCTTTTTTTTGCATTTCTTTTCTATGGGGATGGTCTTGATCCCTGTCTCCTGTACAATGTCATGAACCTCTGTCCATAGTTCATCAAGTACTCTATCAGATCTAGTCCCTTAAATCTATTTCTCACTTCCACTGTATAATCATAAGGGATTTAATTTAGGTCATACCTGAATGGTCTAAAGGTTTTCCCTACTTTCTTCAATTTCAGTCTGAATTTGGCAATAAGGAGTTCATGATCTGAGCCACAGTCAGCTCCCGGTCTTGTTTTCCCAGACTGTATAGAGCTTCTCCATCTTTGGCTGCAAAGAATAATATCAATCCGATTTCAGTGTTGACCATCTGGTAATGTCCATGTGTAGAGTCTTCTCGTGTTGTTGGAAGAGGGTGTTTGCTATGACCAGTGCATTTTCTTGGCAAAACTCTATTAGCCTTTGCACTGCCTCATTCCATATTCCAAGGCCAAATTTCTCTGTTACTCCAGGTGCTTCTTGACTTCCTACTTTTGCATTCCAGTCCCCTATAATGAAAAGAACATCTTTTTGGTGTGTTAGATCTAGAAGGTCTTGTAGGTCTTCATAGAACTATTCAACTTCAGGTTCTTCAGCATTACTGGTTGGGGCATAGGCTTGGATTACCATGATATTGAATGGTTTGCCTTGGAAATGAACAGAGATCATTCTGTCATTTTTGAGATTGCATCCAAGTACTGCATTTTGGACTCTTTTGTTGACCATGATGGCTACTCCATTTCTTCTAAGGGATTCCTGCCCGCAGTAGTAGGTATAATGGTCATCTGAGTTAAATTCACCCATTCCAGTCCATTTTAGTTCACTCAGTGCTGCACTCAATATGCCAGCAAATTTGGAGAACTCAGCAGTGGCCACAGGACTGGAAAAGGTCAGTTTTCATTCCAATCCCAAAGAAAGGCAATGCCAAAGAATGCTCAAACTACCACACAATTGCACTCATCTCACACACTAGTAAAGTAATGCTCAAAATTCTCCAAGCCAGGCTTCAACAATACATGAACCATGAACTTGCAGATGTTCAAGCTGGTTTTAGAAAAGGCAGAGGAACTGGTGATCAAATTGCCAACATCTGCTAGATCATCAAAAGGGAAAGAGAGTTCCAGAAAAACAACTATTTCTGCTTTATTGACTATGCCAAAGCCTTTGACTGTGGATCACAATAAACTGTGGAAAATTCTTCAAGAGATGGGAATACCAGACCACCTGACCTGCCTCTTGAGAAACCTATATGCAGGTCAGGAAGCAACAGTTAGAACTGAACATGGAATAACAGACTGCTTCCAAATTGGGAAAGGAGTACATCAAGGCTTTATATTGTCACCCTGCTTATTTAACTTATATGCCGAGTATATCATGAGAAACGCTGGGCTGGAAGAAGCACAAGCTGGAATCAAGATTGCAGGGAGAAATATCAATAACCTCAGATATGCAGATGACACCACCCTTATGGCAGAAAGTGAAGAGGAACTAAAAAGCCTCTTGATGAAAGTGAAAGTGGAGAGTGAAAATGTTCACTTAAAGCTCAACATTCAGAAAACTAAGATCATGGCTTCCGGTCCCATCACTTTATGGGAAATAGATGGGGAAACAGTGGAAACAGTGTCAGACTTTTTTTTTTTTTTTGGCTCCAAAATAACTACAGATGGTTTTTGCATCCATGAAATTAAAAGATGGAAGGAAAGTTATGACCAACCTAGATAGCATATTCAAAAGCAGAGACATTACTTTGCTAATGAAAGTCCTTCTAGTCAGGGCTATGGTTTTTCCAGTGGTCATGTATGGATGTGAGAGTTGGACTGTGAAGAAAGCTGAGCACCAAAGAATTGATGCTTTTGAACTGTGGTGCTGGAGAAGACTCTTGCGAGTCCCTTGGACTGCAAGGAGGTTCAACCAGTCCATCCTAAAGGAGACCAGTCCTGGGTGTTCATTGGAAGGACTGATGCTGAGGCTGAAACTTCAATCCTTTGGCCACCTGATGTGAAGAGTTAATTTATTGGAAAAGACCCTGATGCTGGGAGGGATTGGTGGCAGGAGAAGAAGGGGACAACAGAAGATGAGATGGTTGAATGGCACAATGGTCATGAATTTGGGTAAGCTCTGGGATTTGGTGATGGACAGGGACGCCTGGTGTGCTGCAATTCATGGGATCACAAAGAGTCAGACATGACTGAGTGATTGAACTGAACTGTGACACTCTTCAATTATAATTGCTGGATCCTCTTCCATCATAAAATGTAACAATTCTGTTTGTGTTTGGTATTGAAGTGATTTCTTTGTTTTTTACAAACTGTGTTTAAAATTTTATATAGGAAACTTTTATCAAATGTATTAAAAATTACTTAGTCAAATGCAATGTGGTATCCTCAATCACATCCTAAAAAATGGATATTAGCAGAAAAACTGAAATAGAAAATCTATAATTTAGCTAATAGTGCTGTACCCTTATTAATCTTTTAGTTTTGAAAAATATGATTATATAAGAAGTAAATTTTATAGGAACCACGGTGAAGAGTATCTCTGTGCTATCTCAAAAACTCATCTGTAAAGCTAAAATTACTCTAAAACATAAAACTTAAAAACCTTGGTCAAAGTTGTCAACCTTGGGGAGAAATTTGAATGAAGTATAACTTCTATATAAGAAAGTGAGCAAATCATATATGTATAGCTTGATTTTCAAAAATTTAACACTTGCATGTAACTACCACCCAGATCAAGAAGCGGAACTTTAGCAGTTTCACAAAAGCCCCCCCATGGTGCCCTCCCAATCACTGCCCATGGCGAATGCTAACACTATCCTTATTTTTAACTGAAAATATCAAATTCACAAGCTTTTGCAGTTTTTACAGTAGCATATATCTTTTCGTGTCTGAAATCTTTTGCTTAACATTTTGAAACTTGTCTGTGTCATTGTGTTATGGTTTGTTCATTCTTATTGCTGTATCAGATCAGATCAGATCAGTCACTCAGTTGTGTCCGACTCTTTGTGACCCCATGAATCGCAGCACGCCAGGCCTCCCTGTCCATCACCAACTCCTGGAATTCACTCAAACTCACGTCCATCGAGTCAGTGATGCCATCCAGCCATCTCATCCTCTGTCGTCCTCTTCTCCTCTTGCCCCCAATCCTTCCCAGCATCAGAGTCTTTTCCAATGAGTCAACTCTTCACATGAGGTGGCCAAAGTATTGGAGTTTCAGCCTTAGCATCATTCCTTCCAAAGAAATCCCAGGGCTGATCTCCTTCAGAATGGACTGGTTGGATCTCCTTGCAGTCCAAGGGACTCTCAAGAGTCTTCTCCAACACCACAGTTCAAAAGCATCAATTCTTCGGCGCTCAGCCTTCTTCGCAGTCCAACTCTCACATCCATACATGACCACAGGAAAAACCATAGCCTTGACTAGATGGATCTTTGTTGGCAAAGTAATGTCTCTGCTTTTCAATATGCTATCTAGGTTGGTCATAACTTTCCTTCCAAGGAGTAAGTGTCTTTTAATTTCATGGCTGCAGTCACCATCTGTAGTGATTTTGGAGCCCAGAAAAATAAAGTCTGACACTTTTTTCACTGTTTCCCCATCTATTTCCCATGAAGTGATGGGACCAGATGCCATGATCTTTGTTTTCTGAATGTTGAGCTTTAAGCCAACTTTTTCACTCTCCGCTTTAACTTTCATCAAGAGGCTCTTGAGTTCCTCTTCATTTTCTGCCATAAGGGTGGTCTCATCTGCATATCTGAGGTTATTAATATTTCTCCCGGCATTCTTGATTTCAGCTTGTGTTTCTTCCAGTCCAGCGTTTCTCATGATGTACTCTACATGTTAGTTAAATAAACAGGGTGACAATATACAGCCTTGACAAACTCCTTCTCCCATTTGGAACCAGTCTGTTGTTCCATGTCCAGTTCTAACTGTTGCTTCCTGACCTGCATACAAATTTCTCAAGAGGCAGGTCAGGTGGTCTGGTATTCCCATCTCTTTCAGAATTTTCCATAGTTTATTGTGATCCACACAGTCGAAGGCTTTAGCATAGTCAATAAAGCAGAAATAGATGCTTTTCTGGAACTCTCTTGCTTTTTCCATGATCCAGCGGATGTTGGCAATTTGATGTATAGTGTTCCACTGTATAATTATAGCACAATTTATATGTTGAACTATTCAAATGCATTTGAGTAAGTTGAAATCTTTGGCTGTTTAAAATACTGTTATGAATATCCATGTACAAATATATTTTCATTAACATGTTTTATGGTGTATACTGCTGGGTCAGAGTGTGTGCATTTGTCTGGACTTAGTGGTTATCCTTAGTCAATAATGAAAAATAGCTTTCTAAGGTACTTGTACCTTGTAATCATAATGCCATCAGAATTTTCTGTGATAGTACTGTGATATACAAGACAACTGAAAATGCCCTAATACTTCCCAAGGTTAAATACTTCTAACTAGGATTGTATATTAGCCAAACTCTCATACAAATATGAAGATAGAATTAATATATTTTCAAAAGTACACATCTCAAATAATTTCCTTTCACAGCCTCTTTGTCAGGAATTTCTGAAATGTAGTCCTCTGAAAGTAGAGCCACCAGGGAAGCCGAAAGTAGAGATTAAACCAAAAATAAAGAATATATCAAAAAATTGCTTAAAAGAATAACACATCAGAGACAACATGAGAGAGTATGGGTGATGTTGAATGAGAATCGTATGTTGAGATCTGTGTATTAGGCCTCAGAAAAAGCAGCTCAGAGTGGAGCAAGTGAATGTCATTCTCTAGGGGTGGGACAGCTCCCCTCCCCCACAAAGTTGAGTTAATTGATCATCTGATAGGAACATCTCTGATGGTCCAGTGGTTAAGACCCCACACTTAGACTGCAAGGGGTATGGTTTGATCCCTGGCTGGGGAACTAAGATCTCACATGTTGTACTGTCCAAAAAAATAATAAGAAAGTGATTACCTGATATATTTACTCTCATTGAAAAATTTATATAGTATAGTTAAAAACTATGGAGGGGGGTTGATAGGGATAGTTTCATGGAAAATTGCAAAGTAAAAAAAATAAGGCAGTTATAAATTCTAAAAGAAAACTATAACAAAAAGCAACGAGTGTACTGAATATGAGTGTGTCATAAACAACTTACATAGTTGTAATATAAATGCTGAATATCAATTTAATAAAATTGTGACATATTTATGTTTATCACAGGAAAATTTCAGTGTGTGATCATGGTAGAAGAAATAAAAATCCTCATTTTTTCCCTAATAGGACAGAAAATAGAAAATATTTACATTTGGTGAGAAGCAATAACAGTATATGCATATCATTTAGATATATGAGGAAAATAATACAAGGAGGAGCTAAGAGCTGATAAAGCCCTGTGAGTGGTAAGGTAGTATGCCAGGTAACTACTATTTTAATTATAAGTATAGGCTTTGTGTAAAGCCTTATTAACTTGGGATTAATTTCTGTATAATGCTTTTTTCTTTTAATAGTTTAGAAGTTGTGTAAGAGATATAAAAATAATTATTAGAAGTTGGTATTAGGACAAAAACATTAACAAATCCTTGACAAAAGAATATATATGCATGGCAAATAAACACATGAAAGGATGCTGAATATCACCATTGAAACAAAACTTATAACTACCGTGAGATGCAATTTCATATCTACTTGAATGTCTAAAGTTGACAGACTGAAAACACCAGAAAGGAGCTTGCTCAAGTTAACAATCTTAGGAAAAAAATTGTGCAACTGTTTTGGAGAATAGATTGGCAAGTTCTTATAAGACTAACCTACATCTCCCTATGACCCCAAAATTCCTCTCCTAAGTATTTATCAAAAGGAAATTTATATAGTCACATAAAAACTTGTACACAATATTCATATCATTATTCATAATACAAAAAAAAAATGGTCCTCAGCAGGAGAATGGATACATTTTGGTAAATTCACACAAAAGTATGCTATTTCCAAAAAAAAAAAAAAAAAACTTAACAATTGATACCTGGAATAATGATGATAAACCTCAGAAATTTAACTTTGACTAGAGAATCTAAACACACCAAGATAATAATGTAAGTTTCTATCTGTATGAAGTACAAGAAATCAAAAAGTAGTTGCCTGACTACTTTTTGCCTGACTAAGTAGAGATGAGAATCAAACTGAAAGGAGTGCCAAGGATTTGTGGGAGTAATTGAATGCTCTGTATCCTGTCTTGGGTGTTGGTTATGTAGGCAGATATAATTGACAAAAGGTATAAAACTTCATGTAAGACCTGTACATTTTTTAAATATGTAAATTACATTTTGAGGAGAACATCAAGATGGTAGAATAGCAGGGCATGTAACTCACCTCCTCCCACAAAGACATCAAAAATATATCTATATGTAGAATACTTTTCACTGAAAACCAACTGGAAATTGTCAGACTCCTGTACAACCAAAACTGTAAAAAAGAGCCACATGGAATCAGGTACAAAATAAAAAGAAATTAAACAATATCCACCTAGAACTTAAACAATAATTTGGCAAATTTTCCATCTGGTAGGCTGAATTTCAGTAAATTGCTCTCCAACAAATGGATCTGCTCCCAGGACTCAATGACTGTAAACTATTTGTGCTTAACTTTGTATTTAGAGATGTGGAAATTTAAACTTCAATTATAATTTCTCTTGGTCAGACGTTTTTCAAATTACAAATGATTGTGCTTCTTATAACATGTGAAACAACATACTCCATCTGTATGGTCCCACCCACAAACCCATGGTAGCTCCTCTACTTTTCTCCATGTTCACATGGATATACACACATGTACTTGCACACCCACAACACTCATAGGCATCTAGTTTATCATTCTCTGCTTTAAACATGGGATCATAAAGTAACATGTTTCTTTCCATGTTTGTTTTATCTTGCTTAGCAAAACTTCACAAAATCCCTCCAAGTCAAGTTTTCAAAATTATGCATAGTAGTCCATGGTATTAGTGCAGCAGAGTCATTTATTTTTTTTCTCTCACTTAGAGAGTGGAGGGTCATTCCCAGGTTTGTGATCCCATGAGAATAGTTCTAATAAATGGCTTTGTGTTTTTAGGCGATAGAACCTTTACTTCTATGGAACATGGTGAGAGACATCTTTGTTGTTTTGGGAGATGCAAGTATGTATTTCTTTTGCAGTTTGCAAAACACCTAAAAAGATAAGTTTTTATTTTAAAATGTTACTCTGCATCACTAGTATGTTAGATTGGGTTCCTGAGAAACAGACTC
This sequence comes from Bos grunniens, assembly GCF_055505025.1. NCBI lineage: Eukaryota > Metazoa > Chordata > Mammalia > Artiodactyla > Bovidae > Bos > Bos grunniens. The sequence goes on along the minus strand of NC_141194.1, from coordinate 114,740,055 downwards.
CAGGAAGGAAATTTGCATTTTGGGAGATTGACTGGGGAGAATACACAATAGAAAGCAACACCTGCGAGGGAGGTGGGGGTAGGGGGACAGGACTGAGCAGAGGGACAAGGCAAGTCATGATGGAGTTATACCAGATTATCTTCTGACCCGACAAGCAGCTCTGTTGCTGGGCTGGCCTTTCACAGTGGTCCAGAAGTGAGGCTGGGGACCTGGGCCTTTGTAGTCCTGTACTGATCTGTTATTGGATGTTGACTGCCCTTGGGGGAGAGACATAACCTTCAGAGAGGCAATCCTTTTAGACCAAGACCAATGCTCAGAGGGGACTGCAGCTGTGAGCCATCCACAGCCAATGCTCCTGGAAGCTGGGGACATAGTGCCTTTGTCCTGTAAGGTTATCTAGGCAGTGCACCACAGCATTTCCTATGGCCAATAATTAAAAACTCAAATAATGCTTAACATTTACTGAATGCTAGGAGGCCAATTAGTCAATAGTCAATTGGCTGGAAGCCAGTTTTTTTTTTAAATGACCCCAAATTATGGAAGATTGCTGGGTCAAAAAGTAGGTGTCTTTGTATTTAAAAGATGATGCCAGATTGGTTTCTCAAACAGGTATATGGCTTGCATTATCTTGCTCTGCTGCCAGTATTTCAGTTAACTGTTTCACAGAGTCAGGTATAAGGCAGCAGGGAATTTCCTAACCTTTGTTAGATTGGGGAATGCATGCTCAATATAAAGATCTTGAAGTTCAGTCCTTAAAAGGCTACTATGTTGGCCAAATAAAACATCTATAGCAGCTAGAGTTGACTTCCCTGGTTTAAAAGGAATATCTATCATGGAACAGAAAACTGCCTAGCCAAGTCAATGGAGACTTTTCCTATTTCACAACAAGGGAGAGCAAGAATGATTCACACAGTTACTTGTGATGCTGGTTTTTATTTGGGGCAGGATTAGAGATTGGAGTGTTGATCTTATGAACAACCAGTATTTTATTTTAAAAAAGTTTTCTTCTAAATCTATGGAGCAGATACATGTTATGGTAGAACAGATGCTTTGTTTAAAGGCATTCAAATTATGCCATGAGCAGTCTTGTATTAGAAAATTCTGTGCTAGAAACAAAGCTTTTCTGCTAACCCTCCCGATTGTCTTTTTAAAATGGAAAGTCACTTACCACACTCACTGAATGCTTACTATATATTAAATACTGTGCCAAGACTTGGAGTTCAGCGGTGAACTAGAGGCAAAGACCCTGTATATAGAATGCATGCTAAGTCGCTTCAGTCATGTCCAACTCTTTGCAACCCCATGGACTATAGCCCACCAGGCTCCTGTGTCCATGGGGTTCTCCAAGCAAGACTAGTAGAGGTGGGTTGCCATGCCCTTCTCCAGAGGATCTTCTCGACCCATGGATCAAACTCGCATTTCTTATGTCTCCTCCATTGGCAGGTGGATTCTTTACCACCAGCGCCACCTGGGAAGCCAGTGTATATATAGAAAAAGGAAAGGAAAGGAAAGTCGCTCAGTCGTGTCCGACTCTTTGCGACCCCATGGACTGTAGCCTACCAAGCTCTTCTGTCCATGGGATTTTCCAGGCAATAGTACAGGAGTGGATTGCCATTTCCTTCTCCAGGGGATCTTCCTGACCCAGGGATCAGGGTATATATAGAGGGAGACATTTAAAAAAAAAATCACAAGAGAATAAAAGTAATTACAAGTTGGAATAGGTGTCATGAAGGAAAAGGTAAAACATTGAGAAACAACATTGAAAAGTTAGCGTGCCACATTTGCTAGGGAAGATAGGCAGAGCACATAAAATGCCAGGAAGACAGAGAATGGCTTGGAATAAGAACATAGGTTCTGGTGGTGGTTGTTCAGTCACTAAGTTGTGTCCAACTCTCTGCAGCTGCATGGACTACAATAATCCAGGCTTCCTTGTCCTTCAGTATATCCCAGAGTTTGCTCAAGTTTGTGTCCATTTATTTGGTGATGCCATCCAATTATCTCATCCTCTGTCGCTGTCTTCTCCTTTTGCCTTCAGTCTTTCCCAGCATAGGCTCTGGAGCCCATGTCCTATGGGCTGACATCATTGACTGGCTTCATGAACTTGAACAAGCCTTTTAACAGCTTCCTGGCTGATTCTCTTATTTGTAAAGTAGTATTACCAGTGTATACCTCAGAGACTCTTGCATGCATGCTCAGTTCTGTCTGACTCTTTGCGACCCCATGGACTGTAGCATGCCAGGTTACTCTGTCCAAGGGATTTTCCAGGCAAGAATACTTGAGTGGGTTGCCATTTCCTTCTATAGGGGATCTTCCTGACCCAGGGATCGAACCCACATCTCCTGTTTGGAAGGCAGATTCTTTAGTGCTGAGCCATCAGGGAAGTCCCACAGATTCATGAGAATTAAATGTTTCCAAATATAAAGAGCTTAAGATGCTGCCTGGCACATAGTAAGTATCCAGTAACTCAGCTTTCCTTATTATAATTGAGATTTGATTATATGAATCACCAAGAAGGAAATTGTACAATGAAATGCAAAGCAAGGCAAAAATTGAGAGAGGCTGCATGTGTTTATTGTACAGGGATGGTGGTTTCTGCAGTCCTGTTTACCATTTTCCTCATGCTTTTTTCTATAGAATAATGAACTAAAATGTCTAGGACACACAATGCTGTTTCAAGCCTCTGTCATATTTCCTGAGCCTAGAGTTACTTCTTGCCCCATTTGTCTTACCTTCAACCCCATGAGTTTTCTTTCAAATTCAGGTTCATCTAGTACCTCTCCAGGAAGCCATATCTGCCTCTCTTTCCCTCTATGTAGTCAATTACACCTTCTTCTGTATAAGATCTTCACATTGCAGAGAATGGAATTCTGTGAACCAGCACTGTGTTCTGATCTGTTTCCATGGCCCTGTCTCATATGAAGTCACAAGCATCTCAAGGATGGTAACTCGATGTCACACTCATCTCTCCAGCTTCACAATTTAACACAGTGAGTAATGCATAGTGGTAGCTCAGACAGTAAAGAATCTGCCTGTCAATTCAGGAGATGAAGGTTTGGTCCCTGGATCTGGAAGATCCCCTGAAGAAGGAAATGGCTTCCCACTCCAGTATTCTTGCCTGGAGAATCCCATGGACAGAGGAGCCTGGTGGCTACCATCCATGGGGGTCTCAAAGAGTCAGAAATAACTTAGCGACTTTCACTTCACAATGCATAATAGGTTTTCAATAATTATCTGTTGAATGAATGAGTGAATAAATTAATATTTTAATTAGCATCTTTCATAACCGTTTTTGGTTAACTTTCAGCATTTACACAGATGAGTGGGTGAATTAGTACTGTAGTAAAGAGAGAAGGAGGCAATCAAATTGCCTATGAGAAATAGTAGTAGCTAATGCTGATTGCTAGCTTCTTGTACATACTATGTTTAATCTACTTAACAACCCTATTAGATAATTTTGATTATGATCCATGTTTTCAGAAGTGGAAAATGAGGCTTGAAGAAGTTAAGCTTTTGTTCTGGATAGTAAGCCAGTAAGTGGTCGAGCCAAACATTGTTCCCAAATTATTTCTTGCTTTATTACACTATTTGAGCTTTAGCTAGCTACAGTAACATTGTTTTAGAATCATGATATTTGAAATGTATTATGATAAAATGATAGAAATATTAAAGTTTTTATGGTCAAATAAAGTGGAGAATATATATTCATTTTGAGATGTACAATATACTATAGTATGTTCAAAACTCTAAAATGTCCTGTAATAAAGGACTTAATTGTTTTCTTGTTCATTGCCAAGTTTGTCTGACTATTTGTGAACTCATGGACAGCAGCATGCCAGGCTCCTCTGTCCATCGCTATCTCCTGGAGATAGAAAATTCATGAATTCTTAAATTCACGTCCATTGAGTTGGTGATGCTATCTAACCATCTTAACTCTGCTGTCCCCTTCTCCTTTTGCCTTCAATCTTTCCTAGTATCAGGGTCTTTTCCAATGAGTTAGTTCTTTGCATCAAATAGTCAAAGTATTAGAGCTTCAACATCTGTCCTTCCAATGAATATTAAGGGTTGATTTCCTTTAGGATCAATTGGTTTGATCTCCTTGCAGTCCAAGGGACTCTCAAGAGTCTTCTCCAGCACCACAATTCAAAAGAATCAGTTTTTTGGTACTCAGTCTTCTTTATGATCCAACTCTGACATTCACACATGATTATTGGATAAACCATGGCTTTGACTATTCAGACCTTTGTTGGCAAGGTGATGTCTGCTTTTTAATATTCTATCTTGGTTGGTTATAGCTTTCCTTTCAAGGAGCAAGTGTCTCTTAATTTCATGTCTGCAGTCAACATCCACAGTGATTTTGGAGCCCAGGAAAATAAAATATGTCACTGCTACCACTTTTCTCCTTCTATTTGCCATGAAGTGCCAGGACTGAATTCATGATCTTAGTTTTTTTAATGCTGAGTTTCTAGCCAACTTTTTCACTTTCCTCTTTCACCCTGACCAAGAGGCTCATTTAGTTCTTCACTTTCTGCACTTAGAGTGCTGTCATCTGCATATCTGAGGTTGTTCATATTGCTTTCTTACACAGCTTCAATTGATGACATTTTTTTCATGAGAACACTAAAAAGGGGTTCTGGTCACCAAGTCCACAGGAGGATCACCCACACATCCAACAACCCATTCTATGACCCCAGTGGGATGTCTTACAATTTAACTTAATTCTGACACTACCTAAAGATAGCATCACTTTCTCTCACATTCCTCAAGGGCTCAGTCCTACAAAACTGACCTCCCTTTCAGATGCCAGTGGAAAGTATAGGTTATCATCTGTGTTTCTGGACAACTGGCTATAAATCAGAGGTTCCTTATTTGATTTAAATTAATTTCCTACAGTGGCTCACAGAACGCAGAAAAATTTTACTTACTAGGTCACCAGTTGATTATAAAAAGATGTAACTCAGGAACAGCCAGATAGAAGAGATGTGTGGGACAAGGCATGGGGAAGGGGTGTGGGGCTTGCTGGCCTTCTCTAGGTGCACCCCCCTCCCACACCTCTATATGTGCACCAATCTATAAGCTCCTTTTGGGTTTTTAGAAGGAAATGGCAACCCACTCCAGTATTCTTGACTGGGAAATCCCATGGACAGAGGAGCCTGTGGGCTACAGTCTATGGGGTTGCAAAAAGTTGGACAGGACTTAACAGCTAAATAGCAACTGCCTTATCTATGCACAATTGATTAAATCATTGACCATCGGTGACTGATTCAACCTCCAGCCCCTCTCTCCTCCTTGGAAATCAAGGGGTGGGACTTAAAGTTCCACCCTCTATTCATTGGTTAGTTTCCCTTGGCAAGCAGCCCCAATCTTCAGGTGTTTTCCAGAAGTCACCTCATTAACATAAAGCCAGTAGTGGTGGGAAGGAGCTTCTTGTAAATAACAAGATAGGCATTTCACTTTCATGGCCCTGAAGCATTTTCAGGAATGGAGAACAAGAGACTAGATATTATAACAAAAGATGGTGCCATTGTTCTTATCACTCAGGAAATTCCAAAGGTTTAGGGAGCTGTGAGAAAAGAAATGTAGACAAAGACTAGCTATGCATGAGAAATATATGATCAAAGTATGTACTTCTTATAAATCATAATATTGCAAATACCAACTGATTCACAGCAAAGCTAGGATTCTGAGGAATACACTTTGGGAAGTGCTCACTAGTCTATAGAAATAAAGCACAAAGTAAGCTTTGTGTAGACTTTACTAAACTAAAGTCTCAGAGGATTATGTATAAAATATGCTGGAGTCTAAACTCTTCTAGAGTCAAGAATGTTCTTGCCAACTGGAATCCTTTAAATAAAAATAATGCAGGAATAAGGTCACTCTGTATGCAAGGAGGAGATGACAAAATAAACCCAATTTTTATGTTTAGGGCTGTTTGCAGTGTATATGCAAAGATACAAAGGATGCTTACCACATGATGTGATTGGTGACACTGATGATAGCTCACTTAAGTTTTTAGTATTTATTAGTATCCCTTATTCTTTAAATTGGAAAGTTGGTATATATCTCCACAAAGAACTATGTCATTTATCTTAGGCTGCACATATGAGGGACAAATAACAGAAGGAGTTAACAATCGCTTAGAAAAATTCCATTAATGAAGCAAGTGAATCTGTGAAAGTTTTTTTCCTTTGGAGACCTCCAAATTTCCTGACGAACCATCTTTTAATTGACTATTGCAACATAATGTCAGTACTTGTGTTCAGTTTTGTAATTGTGTTGGCACCAAGTACTACTACTTAGTACTTGAACTATTGAGGAGACACTAGGTGTGGTTTTCATATCTAAGTTATGCATTTTCACCAATGTAGACCAAATTATGCAATGGAATACTGTACAAATGAAAAGTTTAAAATGACTTGACAATAGAAAAATGATGTTGAAAATGGGTTGACAATAGAAAAATGATGGGAAAAATTTTGACATAACACAATTCTTGGTATTATAGGTATTTAGAAAGCCCTAAGTTGTGGGCCATGGCAGTCAATATCATTATATGTGTTTCACACAGTGCTTTCATAAGTATTATGATTTTATCATTTAATTATAAAGTTTACTTTGTTTTACAGTACTGTGAGAATTAACAAAATAAATTTGTACTTAGTTTTATTTATATACATTTAAGTAACATTACAATGAAAAAAGCACTGAGAATCAGATCTACTCTGTAGTAATTGATTACTGTTTTCTAAATAGAAGATGGTGAATGACATAAAGTCTGTAATTTGGAGATCCTCAACTGGGAGAATTTTGAAATGTGTCAACACATCGTGGTTGTCACAAAGGCTGGGGTCTGCTACAGTCAACCAGTCTATGATTTAGAGGACAGTGGCTAAATGTCCTGCAAGTGCACAGAACAGTCTTGAAAAACACAGATCTGTCATATCAAAAATGTCATGTCAAAAATGTCAGTAGTTCTGCTGTTTAACTTGCACCCCATTTTGATCTCTGTATTGTTAGTGATAAATCTTAGCCCAGCTCTAGCAATTGCACTAGGCCATATAATCTATAAATAGTGATAAGTTTAATTTATATATCAGTACCTCAAAATGGACACCACCCAGGTGGTCCTGTCCACACCACAAATCTAAAGCTGAGTCAACCTGCACTTACTAGAAACACCTGTCTAGGGAAACCTAACATATACCAATCCCAATCTTCCAACTCAGTATTAGCTAGTTCACTTTAACCCTAGAAAATACAACTTGCTAGCCTTATAAGGAAATCCCAACCTCCTAGCCAATCACACTGTTTCCATATTGTGACTTCTTTGCTTGGCTGCTTCAGTTGTGTCCGATTCTTTATGACCTCATGGACTGTAGCCCCTCAGGCTCCTCTGTCCATGTGATTCTCCAGGCAAGAATACTGGAGTGGGTTACCATTTCCTTCTCCATGGGATCTTCCTGATCCAGGAATTGAACCTGTATCTCTTACGTCTCTTGCACTCGTGGGTGGATTGATTACAACTAGTGCCACCTGGGAAGCCCATTGTGTCTTCTAATGTTATTTAAAACAAAGTATTAAAAAAAAATTAAAAAGATTCCCTGGCAGTCCAGTGGTTAAGATTCTGTGATTTCAATGCAGAGGACATAAGTTCGAAGCCTGGTCGGGGAACCAGGATTTCACATGCCACACAGTGTGGCCAAAACTTTAGGAGGGGAAAATGGCTCTTGCCCCAAACCCCCCTGAAACAGTATTCTACTGCTTGTGAGGTACTTTACTCCCCCAATCCTGGGATTGTTTTCCCTTGAATAAAGGACGTCACATCTATTACTCATTAGCACTATTTTTGTCATTTGACAATATGTGTGCCAATCTGTCTCCTTGCTGTAATATTTTCCCATTCCCCTTTCCTCCTCATTCACAATTATTTGTTTCCCCAGCTCCTTATATAAAGTATCTGAGTGTGTTGCTGTATGTGTTTGTGCAGGCACCTGATTGACTAAGCAGTTGCTTAAGTTGGACTGGAATTTTTCAGTTTATTTCTCTATGGCTATATTTCATTCTTATACATAGGTCATTGTGTCATGATTTGTATATAATTGTCATGATTGGGCTTCCCTAGTGGCTCAGACAGTAAAGAATCTGCCTGCAATGCAGGAGAGCCAGGTTCAATCCCTGGGTCGAGAAGATCCCCTGAAGAAGGAAATGGCAACACACTCCAGTATTCTTGTCTGGAGAATTCCATGGACTGCATAGTCCATGGGGTTGCAAAGAGTTGGACACGACTGGAGCAACTTAGCCTGACTTAGCCTGTCACGGTTATCTGATAGATTATAACATTTGTCAATCCTTCACAGCACATAGCCCAAGGTCTTTTTTCTTCCAATTTTATTTCCATATAGTACAAATTTCCTAATCTTCCTTTGCCTCAATTTTATCATCTATAAAATGGAAAAGGGCACCAGCTTTGGGTTCGGTAAGGAGGTTCAAGAGGAAGGGGATATGTGTATGCCTGTGGCTGATTCATGTTGATGTATGGCAGAAACCATCACTATATTTACTGTAAAGTAATTATCCTATGGGGAGGGAGGTGGGAGGAGGGTTCAGGATGCAGAACACGTGTACACCCATGGCAGATGCATGTTGATGTATGGCAAAACCAATACAATATTGTAAAGTAAATAACAATAATAAATAACATTAACACACAAATAAAAAATAAAAAATTTAAAAATTTAAAAAAATTTAAAAAAAAAAATGGAAAAGGGCCCATACCTCTTAAATTTGTTGTAAGGGTTAAATGAGGAGTGAGTGAGTGCATAGTTTAGGTCAGTGACTACCACATGATAAGTGGTTAATAAGATTTAGCTATATAAAGCTGTATGTATTTTTTACAGTGAACACATTTGGATTTTGATAGTCTCAGTCACCAAAATAATAATAATAAATAACTGACATTTTAAAGTGGAACAGGAAAATAGAACTATTGCTACAGTAGAATAAAGGGAAGTACAGAAAGCAGTATCACCAGTGTCCAATATTGGTCTCTAGAGAGTCAGTTCATTTTCACTTGTTTTCCCACTGTCTACCCTTCCACTGTGGAGGGTGATAAGAGTTAAGCAATGGGAAGATAGCAGAGCTAACCATCTTTGAAATACTTTTTTACACATATTTATCATTTAAGAGTTGGAGAAAGTATGATAAGAGACTATTTTGAAATAAAGCTACATTTTATAAAATGAAGCAACTGACAAACAGCTAATCTCAAAAATATACAAGCAACTCCTGCAGCTCAATTCCAGAAAAATAAATGACCCAATCAAAAAATGGGCCAAAGAACTAAATAGACATTTCTCCAAAGAAGACATACAGATGGCTAACAAACACACGAAAAAAAATGCTCAACATCACTCATTATCAGAGAAATGCAAATCAAAACCACAATGAGGTACCATTTCACACCAGTCAGAATGGCCGTGATCCAAAAGTCTACAAGCAATAAATGCTGGAGAGGGTGTGGAGAAAAGGGAACCCTCTTACACTGTTGGTGGGAATGCAAACTAGTACAGCCACTATCGAGAACAGTGTAGGGATTCCTTAAAAAAAATAGAAATAGAACTGCCATACAACCCAGCAATCCCACTTCTGGGCATACACACCGAGGAAACCAGAATTGAGAGACCCGTGTACCCCAATGTTCATCGCAGCACTGTTTATAATAGCCAGGACATGGAAGCAACCTAGATGTCCATCAGCCGATGAATGGATAAGAAAGCCATGGTGCATATACACAATGGAGTATTACTCAGCAATTAAGAAGAATACAGTTGAATCAATTCTAATGAGTTGGATGAAACTGGAGCCTATTATACAGAGTGAAGTAAGCCAGAAATAAAAACACCAATACAGTATACTAACACATATATATGGAATTTAGAAAGATGGTAACAATAACCTTGTATGCGAGACAGCAAAAGAGACACAGATGTATAGAACAGTCTTTTGGACTCTGTGCGGGGGGAGGATGATTTAGGAGAATGTCATTAAAACATGTATAATATCATATAAGAAATGAATCGCCAGTCCAGGTTCAATGCAGGATACAGGAAGCTTGGGGCTGGTGCACTGGGATGACCCAGAGGGATGGTATGGGGAGGGAGGTGGGAGTGGGGTACAGGATGGGGAACACGTGTACACCCGTGGTGGATGCATGTTGATGTATGACAAAACCAATTCAATATTTTAAAGTGAAAAAATAAATAAATAAATACATTAAAAAATAATTTTAAAATGTCAAAACTTAAAAAAAAATACATTTTTTTCCCTCAAAATCAATAAAAAAATTTGTGTAAATAACCATGATAATGTGAAGAGTAGCATGTCAACAGCAAGCACAATTTTGGACTTTCCTACTCAGTGGCAGCTTCTTTGGCTAAGAAAATATTCAGATCCTTTAAAGGCATGTTTTCCCCTCTTCCACAAATGTATCAGAATCTAGGAGAAGGATTATGTTATTTTTGATTTAATAAGCTTCTTAGCTCATTAAGGCATACTTTAAATTTATAAAGGTTGGTAGTACATACACATCAAAGGAGACAGAATGCTTACTTTCATGGTTTACAAATTCAGTTTAGTTCAGCTGCTCAGTCTTTGCAACCCCATGAACTGCAGCACTCCAGGCCTCCCTGTCCATCACCAACTCCTGGAGATTACCCAAACTCATGTTCATTGAGTCGGTGATGCCATCTAACCATCTCATCCTCTGTCGTCCCCTTCGTCTCTGGCCTTCCATCTTTCCCAGCATCAGGATCTTTTCAAATGAGCCCGCTCTTCACATCAGGTGGCCAAAATATTAGAGTTTCAGCTTCAACATCAATCCTTCCAATGAACACCCAGGACTGATCTCCTTTAGGATGGACTGGTTGGATCTCCTTGCAGTCCAAGGGACTCTCAAGAGTCTTCTCCAACACCACAATTGAAAAGCATCAGTTCTTTGGCACTCAGTTTTCTTTATAATCCAACTCTCACATCCATACATGACTACTGGAAACACCATAGCCTTGATAGATGAACCTGTGTTGACAAAGTAACGTCTCTGCTTTTTATTCTGCTGTCTAGGTTGGTCATAACTTTCCTTGCAAGGAGTAAGCATCTTTTAATTTCATGGCTGCAACCACCATATGCAGTGATTTTGGAGCCCCCAAAAATAAATTCAGCCACTGTTTCCACTGTTTCCCCATCTATTTGCCATGAAGTGATGGGACTGGATGCCATGATCTTAGTTTTCTGAATGTTGATCTTTAAGCCAACTTTTTCACTCTCCTCTTTAAAGAGGCTCTTTAGTTCTTCTTCAATTTCTGCCATAAGGGTGGTATCATCTGCATATCTGAGGTTCTTGATGTTTCTCCTGGCAGTCTTGATTCCAGCTTGTGCTTCATCCAGCACAGCATTTCTCATGATGTACTCTGCATATAAGTTAATTAAGCAGGGTGACAATATACAGTCTTGACGTACTCCTTTTCCAATTTGGAACCAGTCTGTTGTTCCATGTCCAGTTCTGTATGATGCTTCCTGACCTGCATATACGTTTCTCAAGAGGCAGGTCAGGTGGTCTGGTATTCCCATCACTTTCAGAATTTTTCACAGTTTATTATGATCCACACAGTCAAAGGCTTTGGCATAGTCAATAAAAGAGAAATAGATGTTTTCTGTAACTCTCTTGCTTTTTCCATGATCCAGTGAATGTTGGCAATTTGATCTCTGGTTCATCTTCCTGTTCTAAAACCAGCTTGAACATCTAGAAGTTCACGGTTCACGTATTGCTGAAGCCTGGCTTGGAGAATTTTGAGCGTTACTTTACTAGCATATGAGATTACTGCAATTGTGCGGGAGTATGAGCATTCTTTGGCATTGCCTTTCTTTGGGATTGGAATGAAAACTGACCTTTTCCAGTCCTGTGGCCACTGCTGAGTTTTCCAAATTTGCTGACATATCGAGTGGAGCACTTTCACAGCATCATCTTTTAGGATTTGAAATAGCTCAACTGGAATTCCATCACCTCCACTAGCTCTGTTTGTAGTGATACTTCCTAAGGCCCACTTGACTTCACATTCCAGGATGTCTGGCTCTAGGTGAGTGACCACACCACCGTGATTATCTGGGTCATGAAGATCTTTTTTGTACAGTTCTTCTGTGTCTTCTTGCCACCTGTTCTTAATATCTTCTGCTTCTATTAGGTCCATACCATTTCTGTCCTTTATTGAGCCCATCTTTGCATGAAATGTTCCGTTGGTATCTCTAATTTTCTTGAAGATGTCTCTAGTCTTTCCTATTCTATAGTTTTTCTCTGTTTCTTTGCATTGATCACTGAGGAAGGCTTTTTTTATCTCTCCTTGCTATTCTTTGGAACTCTGCATTCAAATGATTATATCTTTCCTTTTTTCCTTTGCTTTTCGCTTCTCTTCTTTTCATGGCTATTTGTAAGGTCTCCTCAGACAGCCATTTTGCTTTTTTGCATTTCTTTTTCTTGGGGATGATCTTGATTCCCGTCTCCTGTACAATGTCACGAACCTCCATCCATAGTTTATCAGGCACTCTTTCATCAGATCTAGTCCCTTACATCTATTTTTCATTTCCACTGTATAATCATATAAGGGATTTGATTTAGGTCATACCTGAATAGTCTAATATTTTTCCCCACTTTCTTCAATTTAAGTCTGAATTTGGCAATAAGGAGTTCATGATCTGAGCCACAGTCAGGTCATGATATCCCTCCTATCACTGAATTTCTTTTGCCTTGGGAATGTTGAACCTGGCCCTGAGCTTTGGTACATCATGCTGCCTGGCTTATTATCTTTGATTCAACATTTTCATTAAGAAATATCATCTCTTTAGATTAACTAGAACCCTTCAAAAAGATTTACTTTCCCTTCTATGGGTTATCTCCTTTGATAGGAAGGCAAGAAGGAAAAGAGATTCCTACATAACAGAATACCTTAGCTTTTCCCCCCCTCATTTACATTTTTCTCTGAGATGTATTTACAGTTTGTTTTTCTGGAAAGCCTTTTTCATTACATAAAGTATAAACTTGAAGAATGTGTAGTGATAGCCATGCTGTTTGTGGTTGGTTTGCTCTTTATACTTATGTTTTCTCTTGCCCTTGGCAAGAAATAAAAAGTGATTTTGCAGTTTTTTTCACTGCCCTTTTATGAGTATAAAGAAGTACTTGTTCTTAATATTTTTCGTAGATCTTTTAGTAATGCAGTTGTCAAACAAAACATTTGCTATCTAGGTTGTTGGTTTTTATGGTCCCAACCAGAAGGAGGGAAATTTCAGTCACTCAACTGCACATTAGGATTGAAGCAAAAAGGATCTTATCATGTTTTCCAGTGTGCATTTTACATAAAACAATGCCAAATGGATGTAAGCCTTGATCAATTCCTGATGTTTTCCTTGTCCACCAAACCTTTTGTCAGAGTTCTTCAGGAGTTAAAAAATAATCTAGGCACAGAGCCTGTCATCTGCTCTTGCCCATAGAACAGGCAGCCCAAAGCAAATGCCAAGAGTTTTATTGGGTTTTTTCCTCGATTTGTTATTGCAGCTGGTCTCATTCATTGCACTACATGGCAGCTGATGCAGACAGATAGAGTGAGGTGATTGAAACATCTAGGTTCCAAATGGCAAAGTGGGAGGCTGTCCGAAAGCATTTTATGTGTTTGTGTTTGTTTCCTGAAGTTTAATGAACACAAAAGGCAGCGAGGATTGACATAAAGCACACTGCAGTAGTGGCTGTGGGAAATGCTTCCTGCACTTGACTGTTTTATTAGTGCCAAGTAGAAGGACCACCAGAGAGAGAATGCCCATCTTTCCAACAAGCTGAAATATAATTATTGGAGCACCTTCTGCTGCTATATGTTTCCTTTGTACTATATTGAATTCTGCTTGGTTCCTCATCTTTGTTGATGGAATTATAATTCATAGTCATTCACTGTTCTTCAAACTTTGCAATTCAGTGGTTACCCCCACCTCAGATGCCCAAAAGAGGAGGAAGATGAGTAGTCTCTATAGCATAAGTGGTCAAGAATATATCAGAGTTATGCTATAGATGATCTAATCCCTCTGTATATTGGGGTAGGGTTAGAAGTGATGTATAGAAACTGAAGCCCTGGGGGAAAATGGATGCAGTGGCCACTTACCTGCACAGGTGAGGGTGGACACCCAGTGGTTACAGTCTTGATTCCAAGTGTGTGTGGCAGACCACGTGAAAAATTTCCGGGTACAATTGGCATGTGTTTCCAATGATTAATTCATATTTTACTCAAATACTTCTGTGGTAAGAAGGACTGTATTGATCATATTGCCCATAATCGTGGAAAAGTTGGAGAAGGTGAAGACTAGGCCAACCACAAAGTTATTCTTGAGGGTTATTACAAAATGCACTGAGTGTCTCCCCCAAACCCCCTCTCTGTATATTATAAATAGTGATGGCAGAACAGTCCCCAGCAATGAGCAAGCAGGAGATTGACAGCAGGGTAGCAAGCACCTAGTACTTACAAGATGGTAGGAGTGGACATCACTAACTTTTTGTGGGCTCATCTCTAAGTGGTTATTTTAAAAAATGTTCCAGGAAAATCAAAGCAGAAACTTGGGGCATTAAACCTAAACTCAGATCTTATCTAAAAATCTAGACTTTGATTGTAAGCAGGGTTGTCATAATGTCAAATGCTTAAGGAGCAACTCAAAATAGCTATTTTCTCATCAATCAACTTGCCAGTAGTAATCATGTCACAGTGTATTGTTGTTGTTCAATCGCTCATTTCTGTCTGACTCTTTGTGACCCCATGGACTGCATAACTCCAGGCTTACCTGTTGTTCACCAGCTCCTGGAGATTGCTCAAACCTGCGTCCATTGAGTTGGTGATGATATCCAAATATCTCATCCCCTGTCATCTGCTTCTTCTCCTGCCTTCAATCTTTCCCAGCATCAGGGTCTTCGCCAGTGAGTCAACTCTTCGAATCAGGTGGCCAAAGTAATGGAGCTTCAGCTTCAGCATCAGTCCTTCCAATGAATATTCAGGACTGATTTCCTTTAGGATGGACTGGTTGGATGTCCTTGAAGTTCAAAGTATTCTCAAGAGTCTTCTCCAACACCACAGTTCAAAGGCATCAATTATTCAGCCCTCAGTCTTCTTTATAGTCCAACTCTCACATCCATTCATGACTACTGGAAAAATCATAGCTTTGACTAGATGGACCTTTGTCAGCAAAGATATATCTCTGCTTTTTAATATGCTATCTAGGTTGGTCATAGTTTTTCTCCCAAGGACCAAGCGACTTTTAATTTCATGGCTGCAGTCACCATCTGCAGAGATTTGGGAGCCCAAGAAAATAAAGTCTATCACTGTTTCCATTGTTTCCCCATTTTTTGCCATGGAGTGATGGGACCAGATGCCATGATCTTAGTTTTTCTGTGTTGAGTTTTAAGCCAGTTTTCTCACTCTCCTCTTTCACCTTCGTGAAGAGGTTCTTTAGTTCCTTTCACTTTCTACTATAATGGTGGTATCATCTGCATATCTGAGGTTATTGATATTTATCCCAGCAATCTTGATTACAGTTTGTGCTTCATCCAGCATGGCATTTTGCATGATGTACTCTACATAAGTGTTAAATAAGTAGAGTGACAATATACAGCTTTGACATACTCCTTTCCCAACTTGAATGACACTGTTAATCCATGTCTTGTTCTAACTGTTGCTTCTTGATCTGCATACAGGTTTCTCAGGGGGCAGGTAAAGTGGTCTGGTATTCCCATCTCTAAGAATTTTCCACAGTTTGTTGTGATCCACACACCCAAAGGCTTTAGCATAGTCGGTGAAGCAGAAGTAGATGTTTGTTTTCTGAAATTCTCTTGCCCTTTTAATGATCCAACAGATGTTGGCAATTGGATCTCTGGTTCTTCTGCCTCCAACTGGAATACCTAAGATTTCTCAGTTCACATACTGTTGAAGCTTAGCTTGGAGAATTTTGAGTATTACTTTGCTAGCCTGTTAAATGCATGCAATTGTGTGGTAGTTTGAACATTCTTTGGGACTAGAATGAAAACTGACCATTTCCAGTCCTGTGACCACTGCTAAGTTTTCCAGATTTGCTGGGCATGTTGAGTGCAGCACTTTACACAGGATCATCTTTTAGGATTTGAAAAAGCTCAGCTGGAATTCCATCACCTCTACTAGCTTTGTTTGTAATGATGCTTCCTAAGGTCCACTTGACTTCACATTCCAGGATGTCTGGCTCTAGGTGAATGATCACACCATCATGGTTATCTGGATTATTAGCCTTTTTGGTATAATTCTTCTGTGTTTTCTTGCCACCTCTCCTTAGTATCTTCTGCTTCTTTTAAGTGAAAGTGAAGTCGCTCAGTCGTGTCTGACTCTGTGAACCCCCATGGACTGCAGCCTAACAGGCTCCTCTGTCCATGGGATTTTCCAGGCAAGAATACTTGTGTGGGTTGCCATTTACTTCTCCAGGAGATCTTCCCGACCCAGGGATTAAACGGGGGTCTCCTGCATTGTAGGCAGGCACTCTACCTTCTGAGTTACCAGGGAAATCCCACCTCTTATCATGTCTTCTTAATATCTTCTGCTGCTTTTACGTGCATAACATTTCTGTTCTTTATTGTGCCCATCTTTGCGTGAAATGTTGTCTTGGTATCTCTAATTTTCTTGAGGAAATCTCTCTAGTATTTCCCATTCTATTGTTTTTCCCATGAACATTATGAAAAGGCAAAATGATAGGATACTGAAAAAGGAACTCTCCAGGTCAGTAGGTGCCCAATATGCTACTGGAGATCAGTGAAGAAATAACTCCAGAAAGGATGAAGGGATGGAGCCAAAGCAAAAAGAATACCCAGCTGTGGATGAGACTGGTGATAGAAGCAAGGTCCGATGCTGTAAAGAGCAATATTGCATAGGAACCTGGAGTGTCAGGTCTATGAATCAAGGCAAATTGGAAGTGGTCAAACAAGAGATGGCAAGAATGAATGTCGACATTCTATGAATCAGTGAACTGAAATGGACTGGAATGGGTGAATTTAACTCAGATGACCATTATATCTACTACTGCGGGCAGGAATCCCTCAGAAGAAATGGAATAGCCATCATGGTCAACAGAAGAGTCCAAAATGCAGTACTTGGATGCAGTCTCAAAAACGACAGAATGATCTCTGTTCATTTCCAAGGCAAACCATTCAATATCACAGTAATCCAAGTCTATGCCCCAACCAGAAACACTGAAGAAGCTGAAGTTGAACAGTTCTATGAAGACCGACAAGACCGTTTAGAACTAACACCCAAAAAAGATGTCCTTTTCATTATAGGGGACTGGAATGCAAAAGTAGGAAGTCAAGAAACACCTGGAATAACAGGCAAATTTGGCCTTGGAATATGGAATGAAGCAGGGCAAAGACTAATAGAGTTTTGCCAAGAAAATGCACTGGTCATAACAAAAACCCTCTTCCAACAACACAAGAGAAGACTCTACACATGGACATCACCAGATGGTCAACACTGAAATCAGATTGATTATATTCTTTGCAGGCAAAGATGGAGAAGCTCTATACAGTCAGCAAAAACAAGACCAGGAGCTGACTGTGGCTCAGACCATAAACCCCTTATTGTCAAATTCAGACTTAAATTGAAGAAAGTAGGGAAAACCACTAGACCATTCAGGTATGACCTAAGTCAAATTCCTTGTGATTATACAGTAGAAGTGAGAAATAGATTTAAGGGCCTAGATCTGATAGATAGAGTGCCTGATGAACTATGGAATGAGGTTTGTGACATTGTACAGGAGACAGGGACCAAGACCATCCCCATGGAAAAGAAATACAAAAAAGCAAAATAGCTGTCTGAGGAGGCCTTACAAATAGCTGTGAAAAGAAGGGAAGCAAAAAGCAAAGGAGAAAAGGAAAGATATAAGCATCTGAATGCAGAGTTCCAAAGAATAGCAAGAAGAGATAAGAAAGCCGTCTTCAGCAATCAATGCAAAGAAATAGAGGAAAACAACAGAACAGGAATGACTAGAGATCTCTTCGAGAAAATCAGAGATACCAAAGGAACATTTCATGCAAAGATGGGCTCAATGAAAGACAGAAATTGTATGGACCTAACCGAAGCAGAAGATATTAAGAAGAGATGGCAAGAATACACAGAAGAACTGTACAAAAAAGATCTTCACGACCCAGATGATCGTGATGGTGTGATCACTGACCTAGAGCCAGACATCCTGGAATGTGAAGTCAAGTGGGCCTTAGAAAGCATCACTATGAACAAAGCTAGTGGAGGTGATGGAATTCCAGTTGAGCTATTCCAAATCCTGAACGATGATGCTGTGAAAGTGCTACACTCAATATGCCAGCAAATTTGGAAAACTCATCAGTGGCCACAGGACTGGAAAAGGTCAGTTTTCCTTCCAATCCCAAAGAAAGGCAATGCCAAAGAATGCTCAAAGTACCGCACAATTGTACTCATCTCACACACTAGTAAAGTAATGCTCAAAATTCTCCAAGCCAGGCTTCAGCAATATGTGAACCGTGAACTTCCTGATGTTCAAGCTGGTTTTAGAAAAGGCAGAGGAACCAGAGATCCAATTGCCAACATCCACTGGATCATGGAAAAAGCAAGAGAATTCCAGAAAAAACATTTATTTCTGCTTTCTTGACTATGCCAAAGCCTTTAACTGTGTGGATCACAATAAACTGTAGGAAATTCTGAAAGAGATGGGAATACCAGACCACCTGATCTGCCTCTTGAGAAGTTTGTATGCAGGTCAGGAAGCAACAGTTAGAACTGGACATGGAACAACAGACTGGTTCCAAATAGGAAAAGGAGTACGTCAAGGCTGTATTGTCACCCTGTTTATTTAACTTATATGCAGAGTACATCATGAGAAACGCTGGACTGGAAGAAGCACAAGCTGGAATCAAGATTGCCGGGAGAAATATCAATAACCTCATATATGCAGATGACACCACCCTTACGGCAGAAAGTGAAGAGGAACTCAAAAGCCTCTTGATGAAAGTGAAAGCGGAGAGTGAAAAAGTTGGCTTTAAGCTCAACATTCAGAAAACGAAGATCATGGCATCCGGTCCCATCACTTCATGGGAAATAGATAGGGAAACAGTGGAAACAGTGTCAGACTTTATTTTTCTGGGCTCCAAAATCACTACAGATGGTGACTGCAGCCATGAAATTAAAGACGCTTACTCCTTGGAAGGAAAGTTATGACCAACCTAGATAGCATATTCAAAAGCAGAGACATTACTTTGCCAACAAAGGTTCGTCTAGACAAGGCTATGGTTTTTCCTGTGGTCATGTATGGATGTGAGAGTTGGACTATGAAGAAGGCTGAGCGCTGAAGAATTGATGCTTTTGAACTGTGGTGTTGGAGAAGACTCTTGAGAGTCCCTTGGACTGCAAGGAAATCCAACCAGTCCATTCTGAAGGAGATCAGCCCTGGGATTTCTTTGAAAGGAATGATGCTAAAGCTGAAACTCCAGTACTTTGGCCACCTCATGTGAAGAGTTGACTCATTGGAAAAGACCCTGATGCTGGGAGGGATTGGGGGCAAGAGGAGAAGCGGACCACAGAGGATGAGATGGCTGGATGGCATCACTGACTCGATGGACATGAGTCTGAGTGAATTCCCGGAGTTGGTGATGGACAGGGAGGCCTGGCGTACTGTGATTCATGGGGTCGCAAAGAGTCAGACACGACTGAGTGAATGACCTGATCTGATCTGATCTGATTGTTTTCCTCTATTTCTTTAAATTGATCACTTTGGACGGCTTTCATATCTCTGCTGTTCTTTGGAACTCTGCATTCAGATGGATACAGCTTTCCTTTTCTCATTTTCCTTTCACTTTTCTTATTTTCTCAGCTATTTGTAAGGCCTCCTCAGACAGCAATTTTACCTTTTTGCATTTCTTTTCTTGGGAATGGTTTTGATCACCACCTTTGTTCAATGTCATGAACCTCCGTCCATAGTTCTTCAGGCACTCTGTCTATCAGCTCTCATCCTTTGAATCTATTTTCACTTCCACTGTATAATCATAAGGGATTTGATTTATGTCATACCTGAATGCCCTAGTGGTTTTCTCGACTTTCTTCATTTTAAGTCTGGATTTTGCAATGAGTTCATGATCTGAGCTACAGTGAGCTCCCAGTCTTGTTTTTGCTGACTGTATACAACTTCTCTATCTTCAGCTGCAAAGAATATAATAATCAATCTGGTTTTGATATTGACCATCTGGTGATGTCCATGTGTAGAGTCATCTTTTGGTTGTTTGAAGAGGGTGTTTGCTATGACCAGTGTGTTCTCTTGAAAAATTGTTAACCTTTGCCCCACTTCATTTTGTACTCCAAGGTCAAACTTGCCTGTTACTCCAGGTTATCTCTTGACTTACTACTTTTGCATTCCAGTTCCCTATGATGAAAATGACATCTTTTATTGGTGTTAGTTCTAGAAGGTCTTGTAGGTCTTCCTAGAATCATTCAACTTCAGCTTCTTTGGCGTTGGTGGTTGGGCATAGGCCTTGATTAGTGTGACGTTGAACGGTTTGCCTTTAAAATGAACAGAGATCATTCTGTCGTTTTTGAGGATCTATCAGATCAGATCAGATCAGTCGCTCAGTCATGTCCGACTCTGTGACCCCATGAATCGCAGCACGCCAGGCCTCCCTGTCCAACACCAGCTCCCAGAGTTCACTGAGACTCACATCCATCGAGTCAGTGATGCCATCCAGCCATCTCATCCTCTGTCGTCCCCTTCTCCTCCTGCTCCCAATCCCTCCCAGCATCAGAGTCTTTTCCAATGAGTCAACTCTTCACATGAGGTGGCCAAAGTGCTGGAGTTTCAGCTTTAGCATCATTCCTTCCAAAGAAATCCCAGGGCTGATCTCCTTCAGAATGGACTGGTTGAATCTCCTTGCAGTCCAAGGGACTCTCAAGAGTCTTCTCCAGTACCACAGTTCAAAAGCATCAATTCTTCGGCTCTCAGCCTTCTTCGCAGTCCAACTCTCACATCCATACATGACCACAGGAAAAACCATAGCCTTGTCTAGACTAACCTTTGTTGGCAAAGTAATGTCTCTGCTTTTGAATATGCTATCTAGGTTGGTCATAACTTTCCTTCCAAGGAGTAAGCGTCTTTTAATTTCATGGCTGCAGTCACCATCTGTAGTGATTTTGGAGCCCAGAAAAATAAAGTCTGACACTGTTTCCACTGTTTCCCCATCTATTTCCCATGAAGTGATGGGACCGGTGCCATGATCTTCGTTTTCTGAATGTTGAGCTTTAAGCCAACTTTTTCACTCTCCGCTTTCACTTTCATCAAGAGGCTTTTGAGTTCCTCTTCACTTTCTGCCGTAAGGGTGGCGTCATCTGCATATCTGAGGTTATTGATATTTCTCCTGGCAATCTTGATTCCAGTTTGTGTTTCTTCCAGTCCAGCGTTTCTCATGATGTACTCTGCATATAAGTTAAATAAACAGGGTGACAATATAGCCTGGACATACTCCCTTTCCTATTTGGAACCAGTCTGTTGTTCCATGTCCAGTTCTAACTGTTGCTTCCTGACCTGCATATAAATTTCTCACGAGGCAGGTCAGGTCGTCTGGTATTCCCATCTCTTTCAGAATTTCCTACAGTTTATTGTGATCCACACAGTTAAAGGCTTTGGCATAGTCAATAAAGCAGAAATAGATATTTTTCTGGAACTCTCTTGCTTTTTCCACGATCCAGCAGATGTTGGCAATTTAGGATATCAAATATTCTCACAGTGTATAGGATATCAAATAATCACATTGTAAACCTTAAATATATGCAATTTTAAATGTTTATATATTATAATATACAATATAGATCATGTTTATATGTTGTTATATATTTGTATACTTATATAGATTATAATAAATGTATTTATATACTTACATGTATTTATATACTTACATATCTCAATAAAATCAGAAAGTAGTTTCAACTCATGTTTAGTGATTTTTAACTTTAAAGTGAAAAATAATGGTGAATTATGTCAACTGGAACCTGTCTATAACTTAAGAACTAATTTTACAGAATATTTTATTTTGATTTTCTCCTAGAAGTTATTGAACATCTTTTGTGCTTCAATATACAGAATACTTCATTTAATCCTATAAGCCAGTCACTTCTGTTTAGCTTCAGAGATCTTCAAAAACTTGTTTATATATTTTTCGGGTTTCTTTCTTTCATATTAATCTCTATATAAACATACGAATTCCTAGGTGCTGGTTGGGTCTCTCTGATCAGTATTTTCCTCAGTAGAACCAAATACAGTAAGAACAGTGAGTCATCAGAACAGAGATAGCCAAATGGGACCTCTTTGAACCATGTTTTAGGGCCTCTTATCTGTGTTTCAGGTGATTTTGCTTTTTCCTGTTTTTGATATTAGGGCTCTACATATTTTTTTGAAAAAAATTAAACTAATAATTGATTAAAATTATAATGCCTCTTATCTCCATAAATGTAGCAAGGGGGACTGAAGCCTGCTCTTAGTAGTAGTTGTATTTACCCCTGTCTGGACTTCTAGGTTATTGTTTTTGATCAAACCTTATTGATGTGCAGGCTGAGTCGTTTCAGGTATCAAGATCAAAGGCTCAAAAGAATAAAGACTCATGCAGTCACTACAAGTTCATTTGGAATAAATTACTTTATACATCATTTTATTTGCACCATTTTAATCCTCAGAGTTACATTGTACACAGCCGTCTAGTTTGGCCAAGATATTTCAAAGCTCAATATTGAGGAATGAGCTCATGAGCCTGTGTTATTTTTGTTGTACCCTGAGATTGGCTATAAAGAGCTTAGTAGATTTTTTAAATCACTTATTTCTTTGTGGAAACAAGTGTCAGTTTAGCCTATAGAGTAAGCCAAATCCATGGATTATGACTTGGTGGATTTGATTAAAGCTTGTGCAGATTTATCTGAAGGTTCAGCCTGCCAATAACTCATTTTCCAGGTGGTATTTAAGAGATTTGAATTACTTATAAATTATACCATGCCTATTTCTAAAAGGATTATGATAAAATATGAAAATATTTCTTGAGAAGTACAGTTAAAATGCAAAAAAAAAATGAGTACACACAAATACAAATTAATGTACATACGAGAACCTATTTTAAAGAAGGGAGAGAGAATCAGGTTGGAATCTGGAATGAATGAAGTATAGAAACTGAGCAAAATCAATTTAGTAGCCCAAACAAAAAGCTGGATCCACTGGATAATATTGTGTGATTTTCTGATGAAAAGAAGTAAACAATTTCAGCTACCCAAATGGCTGTTTTCTTGACACTGAATTCTAAGAAGGACATATGAAAGGGCACTTATCTTCAGCTTCAGTTTTTAATCAATATAGCAACCCTCTTCAGATAGATTCTTCTCAAATGAATTCTCCAGAAATGCTAAATGTTGTATCAAATCAGGTTTTAGGTGGGTCATTCTGTGGAAAACAAGGCAAACTTGTCCATGTGCAAATACCACTGATCGAACAACATGATCCCAGAGCTTAGAGTATCTGGAGGAAGGCATCTATAAGATCTTCTAGAACTTTCTCTCAAATTTGAGCCGTGGGCTGGGCTTAGTTGGGATAGTAGACTGTAGTGACTATGTGGACTCTGTATTTGGCTTCTCACATCCTGACAAATGGGTTCCCAGAGGAAGCATCTGGACAGCAGGTATTCTAAAAGACCTAGAGATTCAAGACTTAATAGGCTTGACTTTTCTATCAGTCAGTCAGAAGGCATATAGAGTAGCATCCATGGTCCTCTATTGGTTGAAGGCATCCCAAGTTAGTGCAGATTCAAGGAGAGGGGAAACAGCACTCTACTCTTGAATGAAAGAGTCTAATAATCTGTGATCATGTTTAAATACTACCTTAGTCATACTGTGTTCAAAGAACTTGTTTCTGTGTGCTGTTAAATCTTGTGGTTTGTATGTGCCTCATTCGTTTCCCCATACCTTTACTTATAACAATTTTTTATTTTTTGCTTTAAGTATATCTTTTAAAATCAGGGTATTGTTGAGATGTTTGATTTATTCAATATTAGAGACATTTTGTATATGACTGTTTCTGAGCTACAACAACACAATTAAATGATTATAGCAGGTACCATATGACCCATAAGGCTATAACTATTTAATAATTGATCATTTACAGAAAAAGTTTTCTGATCCTTCTTCTAACTCAAACTCCATTGTCAAAATTGCACATATCCAAATAATAATCTTCATAGTTAAACTTCCTCATTTAGGACACACCTGAGATCTCTCATAGCATTTAGTTGTTTCTTTAGTCTTTAATGATGCTGAAATTTTTAAAGAATAAAAGCCACTTGTAGAATCTCTTAATATAAATTTATCTGATATCACCTCATGATAGATTTAGGTTAAACATTTTAGGCAGGATTAACACTGAAAAAATTCTGTGTTCTTCTTATTGCACCCTGTCAGTAGGTATGCTGCTGCTGCTGCTAAGTCACTTCAGTCATGTCTGACTCTGTGTGACCCCATAGATGGCAGCCCACCAGGCTCCCCTGTCCCTGGGATTCTCCAGGCAAGAACACTGGAGTGGGTTGCCATTTCCTTCTTCAATGCATGAAAGTGAAAAGTGAAAGCGAAGTCACTCAGTTGTGTCCTACTCCTAGCGACCCCATTGACTGCAGCGCACCAGGCTCCTCCATCCATGAAATTTTCCAGGCAAGAGTACTGGAGTGGGGTGCCATTGCCTTCTCCCGTCAGTAGGTATAGTAGATGTCAATTTTTCTTTCGTTAGTGATAATCATTTTAATCACTTAGTTAAGTTGGTATTTAAGTTCTTCCAAAATGAAGACACTCTTTTGCCATATTAACATATAACTTTTGGAGGAAAAGCTATATAAATATCTTGTTCTGAATGAATTATTATTGTGGTTAAAAGAGTGATTTTAAAGTTCTATATGCATATTTTAGTATCTTGTAGGATAATGAAGTCCAGGCCTGTGTACACAAAGTGCAGGAGGAATGTTTAAGGTCAGTAATCAGTAGAAGACAGGACTCGCACAGAATGTTGAGCCTTATCTTCAGTGCCTTTTTGAGTGTGAACAATGGATATGATATTGAAAACAGGGAATGTTGTGTGGTTGACAGAATATTTATGGAGTAGGGTACTACAGGAGTGCTCAGAATAAGTTCTGAATAATATTCTCTCAGAAAATGCAGTATAGAGATTCAAATGCAATACTCTAATATGAATAGGAAACTTCTATCAATTCAAAATGCTTCAATATAAGGCATGAGTGTGTACAGGCCAGAAAGAAAACAGACCACAACATATAGGTTTGGGTAACTGATTTGCAGTGGTGGTCCTCAGCCAAATATTTCACTTATGTGACTGTGAAAATCCAGTGCATTGGGCTGAATTAAGAAATGGTTGAGAGGACTTCCCTGGTGGCTCAGATGGTAAAGCGTCTATCTACAATGCTGGAGACCTCGGTTCAATCCCTGGGTCCGGAAGATCACCTAGAGAAGGAAATGGCAATCCACTCTAGTACTATTGCCTGGATAATCCCATGGACAAAGGAGCCTGGTAGGCTACAGTCCACAGGGTTGCAAAGAGTCAGACATGACTGAGCGACTTCACTTTAACTTTCCCTACCCTTAGTTAAAAGCAATCACTCAGGCTGCCACTATCAAAAGTACTTTTTCAGGTAGTGGAAGCTGACATACCAAGTGTATGAAACTTCTGATTTGACATAGGATAAAGTCAAAATGAAGGTCATATCATAGTCCTCAAAGTCAGACTTTTTTGGGGAAGTAAGTAGAAGAGTGATTAAGGAAACAAGAAACAACATTTTTTTTTCCAAGTGTTATTGACTTAGCATTGATGGATGTTTTCATTCTGTCCACTCTCTGATTTGAAAAAGAAGAAGAATTGAAAGGCCAATTTGGAGTATACTCATTTTCAATTTTTGTTCAATATTTGTTTGGAATAGAGCAAATAGTGAAATGATAATGGTATGGAGAAGAAGGGAAGTAAATGTTTTTCTAGATGGCACCAGGGGAATTTCCCAATATGGCAGAAAGGAAGTAGTAGGAAAGACATCTCAAAGCATGTTTTATGTGGTTGAAGTGTCAGTCTCTTGGTCTCCCCATTTAGATATTTACATAAAACATTGCAAATAGTCTTGTAAATACTGGTTTTTAGGCAATGCTATGTGTCATTTTAAGAAAATTTATTTTTATAATATGTCAGGAAGGTTTAGTTTTGCGGTAATGATAATGATAGATTAAGTTGGCTTCAGTTATAGTATCCTAAAAAAGGCATTGAATAATCATATGGGGACATATGTACACCTGAGGCTGATTCATGTTGATTTTTGGGAGAAAACAACAGAATTCTGTAAAGCAATTATCTTTCAATTAAAAGATAAAATTTAAAAATCATACTCATAATGTACAAATACAAGCTCTCTAAGAGAACAAAGATTCAATTCAGTTCAGTTGCTCAGTCGTGTCCGACTCTTTGCGACCCCATGAATCACAGCACGGCAGGCCTCCCTGTCCATCACCAATTCCCAGAGTTCACCCAAACTCATATGCATCAAGTCGGTGATGCCATCCAGCCATCTCATCCTCTGTCATCCCCTTCTCCTCCTGCCCCCAATCCCTCCCAGCATCAGGGTCTATTCCAATGAGTCAACTCTTCGCATGAGGTGGCCAAAGGATTGGAGTTTCAGCCTCAGTATCAGTCCTTCCAATGAACACCCAGGACTGGTCTCCTTTAGGATGGACTTGTTGGACCTCCTTGCAGTCCAAGGGACTCTCAAGAGTCTTCTCCAACACCACAGTTCAAAAGCATCAATTCTTTGGCGCTCAGCTTTCTTCACAGTCCAACTCTCACATCCATACATGACCACTGGAAAAACCATAGCCTTGACTAGACAGACCTTTGTTGGCAAAGTAATGTCTCTGCTTTTTAATATGCTATCTGCTTTTTAATATGTTATCTATGGTCATAACTTTCCTTCCAAGGAGTAAGCATCTTTTAATTTCATGTGAATGAAAAAAGTGTTGATATATCTCAGCATACACATATGATGATAAGTGCTAATGCTTGTTGAATTGTTATTCATATTCAACTGAATCCAATGTGAGCTTATTTATAGATCTGTACACTCAATTGTAGGTTCTTTTCTAATGACAGAAAAAAGAACTGTTTTAGATGCTATTCATCACAAAAATCTTCATTTAGCTTCTTTATGAAGGATATATTGCCTACATAAATCTGAGTCATTACTTTCATAATTCTCCAAGATGGAGATTTGATAGGAAGTTAATTTTAAGTGGAAAAATATCTAAATTATTTTGACTAGAAATATCTCCTTGCTTCCAATCATTGAAAGTTTGTTTTTCAAAATTCAGTAATATATTTATTTACAATATTTGTTATAGGTTACTGCAGAACAGAAATTTTTCTTAAAACTTGGTTGAAGCCACCTAATGATACATTGTATGTATGGAGGATATTTGAGGTGGAAGGGTTTTAGGGTCACACAGTCTGAAGTGAGGAGAAATGAACGTTTGATAACTAATTCAACAATTGCTATTTAGTGTTAAGATTTCCTTGAAATATTTACTCATGATCACACTTTAAAAGAAATATTCTTCCTGTTGACAAATAGGTTTCCAAAATGTAGTTGTTAACAGTTTATGAAGACTCAAAGGGATTTTATACTGCTATTTGTCTTGATTTGCACCAAGATAACGTAAATAGCCACCACATTGTAGCCAGAATTTTCTGTGGGGCAAAGGGAAACACAGGAACTGCTCTAGAGTACTTTTTAGATTATGATGATTTGGAAGACAATACCTGCATACAGATTGCCTGAATTCCAGTTTGGCTCTGCCATCCACTGCTAGTGTGATCTGGTGTAAATATGAGAAAATGTAAAACCTCTATGCAGTTTCCTATACAGTAAGATTCTTGGAGGATTAAATAAATATATTAGAATATTTATAAAGGTGACATATAGTAAGCCCTTAGCTATCAGTATTACTATTAATTAAGGGCAAACTGTACATATGAGAAGATTCATAGTCCAAAAGAATTTCATCATTAAAGTTGAAGAAAATAAGTGAACTGAAGATGAAATTCAAAAAGTTAAAAATACTAAAAGGACAAAAGGAACCATGAGAGATGAATTGTTAAATATAACAACATAAATTATTGGATTGAAAATATACATTAAAAGTGTGCCAAGCATTGTCACATTGAAAAGATAATCAAAATGGACAATTTGATAAAATCTAATTATTAATTAGAGAAAACATAAGATGTGCTATCAGAAATTTGGAAGGCAACAAAATTATTCATAATGATGGAGATAATTGATGATGAAAAATAACTATCCTATCATTTGCCTCTGAAAAAAGTAGGTTTTTGGAGACCAAAACCACATAAAAAGACTGAGTCATGTAGCTAAAATATGGTTGCTTGTATTTCTCTGAGAAGAAGGTGGTGTGAACAGCTAGCTGACACTTCAGTCAGTGAAGAAGATGACAAGAGGTGAGGGAGTAGGAAGGTGGTCAGGTGCTGGGGATGTTGTTGCAGTCCTTAGAATGTGACAATATTTGGAATAGAAACTTTGAATTGGCAAGTTTGACAAGTTTTTGCTTCCTAACTTATTCTGATGTACTTCTTCCATTAATTCTGAAAAAAAGTTACTACTTTTAAAAATGCCAACCTGGGTCAACTAGATTAAGTGAAACAGGAACAGCTTTGGGCCAGAGATTGAGTATCACATTTCTCAAAAGTGGATATGATGGCAGCTTTAAGGAATTCTGAAGGTTTAGATGGATCATAGAAAAGGCAAGAGAGTTTCAGTTTGATCATAGAAAAAGCAAGAGAGTTCCAGAAAAACATCTACTTCTGCTTTATTGACTATGCAGATCACAATGAACAGTGGAAAATTCTTCAAGAGATGGGAGTATAAGACCACCTGACCTGCCTCCTGAGAAATCTGTATGCAGGTCAAGAAGCAATAGTTACAACTGGACATGGAAGAGCAGACTGGTTCCAAATTGTGAAAGGAGTAGGTCAAGGCTGTATATTGTCACACTGCTTATTTAACTTATATGCAGAGTACATCATGTGAAATGCCAGGCTGGATGAAGCACAAGCTAGAATCAAGATTGCAGGGAAAAACATCAATAACCTCAGATATGCAGATGATACCACCCTTATGGCAGAAAGTGAAGAAGAACTAAAGAGACTTCTTGATGAAAGTGAAAGAAGAGAGTTTAAAAGGTGGCTTAAAACTCAACATTCAGGAAGCTAAGATCATGGCATCACCTTATAGCAAATATATGGGAAAACAGTGGAAACAGTGACAGTCTTTATTATTTTGGATTCCAAAATCACTGCAGATGGTGACTGCAGCCATGAAATTAAGAGATTCTTGGTCCTTGGAAGAAAAGCTATGACCAACCTAGACAGCATATTTAAAAGCAGAGATGTGACTTTGTTGACAAAGGTCCATCTAGTCAAAGCTATGGTTTTTCCAGTAGTCATGAATGAATGTGAGAGTTGGACCATAAAGAAAGCTGAGCTCTGAAGAATTGATACTTTTGAACTGTGGTGTTGGAGAAGACTCTTGAGAGTCCTTTGGACTGCAAAGAGATCCAACCATTCTATCCTAAAGGAAATCAGTCCTGAGTATTCATTGGAAGGACTGATGCTGAAGCTGAAACTCCAATACTTTTTCAGCCTGATGCAAAGAACGGACTCATTGCAAAAGACCCTGATGCTGGGAAAGATTGAAGGCAGGAGGATAAGGGGATGACAGAAATTGAGATGGTTGGATGGCATCACTGACTGGATGGACATATGTTTGAGCAAGCTCTGGGAGTTGTTGATGGACAGGGAAATCTGACATGCTGCAGTCCATGGGGTCACAAAGAGTCAGACACCACTGAGCAACTGAACTGAAAGGTTTAGGTGAAATTCAGGGGGCCTTGAAGAACCAGGTTTCCTTTTAATTGCAAAGTTACTTGACAGTCATTTCTGTAGTATAATTGTTTCCAGCACCCCAAAGAGTACTTGCCACCTGATAAGGACTGAATGCATGCATGGTGAATGAGGGAGGCCACTTTTATATAGGCAGATCAGTGGTTACCACCTTATCTTGATGGTAGAGATAACTTTATGACAGAAGTGTGGAAAAGGTGTCTCCGGGTTACTGTTGCTTTTTACAATAACAAAGCTGCACTACTCAGATCATTAAATAGGTCTGCTCTCAGCATGCACTAGTTTTTTTGCCTTTGATACTTTCTGTGTACATAGGTACAGATATAATCATCAGTAAATGAATAACAATTGATGTACCAAACACATTCTATCAGAGAAGACTCCAGTCCAAGCAACTAGTGTCAAGTGCCATCCTCCTGGAATGTTCCAGACACTAATAATGACAGCAATAATAGCTCTCAGATATTAATGTATCTACCAGTATCCAAAGTAGCAGTTTCAAGCTAAATGTGACACTGGAGGACTTTTCAGGCCGTACAGATGTTTCCACTAATAGCACAGAGATACATGTTCATTCTTCCCTGGTGGCTCAGACAATAAAGTGTCTGCCTATAATGTGGGAGATATGGGTTCAATCCCTGGGTCAGGAAGATCTCCTAGAGAAGGAAATGGCAACCCACTCCAGTATTCTTGTCTGGAAAATCCCATGGATGGAAGAACCTGGTAGGCTGCAGTCCATGGAATCTCAAAGAGTTGGACACAACTGAGCAACTTCACTTTCTTTCTTTCTTTTACATGTTCATTCAGACCTGTAACCTTCCGTACCACCAAGATTACCTAGCATGATTTCCTGCCAAAAAAAAATTGCTTTATAGGTGATAAAAATATTCAGTAAGCATCTACTGCTGTGTGATGAGGTAGAATCAATCTCCCACAAAAGATATGTAACAAGGTATAGTCTAACCATCACAAAGAGTAAGGCTAGAAATGCTGAAGAGCCCAATTATGAAGACCAGGCTTACAGGGCCTACCTAAGACTGAAGTTTTAGTAGGAGAATAGAGAACTCTGTCTCCGTACTGCTAACCTACCAATGAATAAGAAATAAAAGCATTTGGCACTAGGTGACTGGCAAAATCATGAGAGACTCTCTGTATGGAGCAGACATATAGGGGCAACCAAAAACTAAGAATAGCAAACCAGCATTGAGAAAAACTCTTCAGCAACTCCAAGCACTCAATCTCAGCACAAGCTGATGTGGAGAAAGTGGAACCCTTGTATACTGTTGGTGAGACTATAAATTGGTGCAGCCACTATGGAAAACAATAGAGATGTTTTGCAAAAAAAAAGAGAAAAAAAGTGAAATTTGGCATATGTTCCAGCAATTTTATTTTAGGCTATATACACAAAAGGATCTGTAAGCAGGAATCTTGAAGACACCTTTGTATACCCATGCTCATAGCAGCAGTATTCACAATAGGCAAATGATAGAAGTAACTCAAGTTTTTATTAATAGGTGAATTCATAAAAAAAAAAAATGTAGTCTGTACATACAATGTGATATTATTTAGCCATAAAAAAGGAAGGGAATTGTGACACATTATTACAGCATCTGTGAACCTTAAGAACATTATGCCAAATGAATAAACCAGTTATAAAAAGACATATTGTATGATTCCATTTATATGAGATACCTAGAGCCGTATAGTCAAAGCTATGGTTTTTCCAGTAGTCATGCATGGTTGAGAGAGCTGGACCACAAAGGATGAGTGCTGAAGAATTGATGCTTTCGAATTGTGGTGCTGAAGATGATTCTATTTTTTTCTATTTATTTATTTTTTATTGAATAATTGATTTATAGAATTTTGTTATTTTCTGTCAAACCTCAACATGAATCAGCCATAGGTATACATATATTCCTTCCTTTTTGAAACTCCCTCCCATCTCCCTCCCCATCCAACTGCTCTAGGTTGATACACAGCCCCTGTTTGAGTTTCCTGAGCCATACAGCAAATTCCCATTGGCTCTGTATTTTACATATGGTAATGTAAGTTTCCATGTTACTCTTTCCGTACATCTCGCCCTCTCCTCCCTTCTCCCTATGTCCATAAGTCTACTCTCTATGGCTGTTTCTTCATTGCTGTCCTGAAAATAAATTCTTTAGTGCCATTTTTCTAGATTCCGTACATGTGTGTTAGAATGTGATTTTTTTATTAATTTATTTTTTTACTTTACAATATTGTATTGGTTTTGCCATACATTGACATGAATCAGCCATGGGTGTACATGTGTTCCCCATTCTGAACCCCCCTCCCACCTCCCTCCCCATCCCATCCCTCTGGGTCATCCCAGTTCACCAGCCCTGAGCACCCTGTATCATGCATCGAACCTGCACTGGCGATGTGTTCACATGTGATAATTTACATGTTTCAATGCCATTCTCCCATATCATCCCACCCTCGCCCTCTCCCACAGTGCCCAAAAGACTGTTCTATACATCTGAGTCTCTTTCACTGTCTCTCATACACGGTTTTCGTTACCATCTTTCTAAATTCCATATATATGCGTTAGTATACTGTATTGGTGTTTATCTTTCTGGCTTACTTCACTCTGTATAATAGGCTCCAGTTTCATCCACCTCATTAGAACTGATTCAAATGTATTCTTTTTAATGGCTGTGTAATAGTCCATTGTGTATATGTACCACAGTAGTCTTATCTATTCATCTGCCAATGGATATCTAGGTTGCTTCCATGTACTGGCTATTATAAACAGTGCTGTGATGAACATTGGGGTACACGTGTCTCTTTCCATTCTGATTTCCTCGGTGTGTAGGCCCAGCAGTGGGATTGCTGGGTCATAAGGCAGTTCTATTTCCAGTTTTTTAAGGAATCTCCACACTGTTCTCCATAGTGGCTGTACTAGTTCGCATTCCCACCAACAGTGTAAGAGGGTTTCCTTTTCTCCACACCCTCTCCAGCATTTATTGCTTGTAGACTTTTGGATCACAGCCATTCTGACTGGTGTGAAATGGTACCTCATTGTGATTTTGATTTGCATTTCTCTGATAACGAGTGATGTTGAGTATCTTTTCATGTGTTTGTTAGCCATCTGTATGTCTTCTTTGGAGAAATGTCTGTTTAATTCTTTGGCCCATTTTTTGATTGGGTCTTTTATTTTTCTGGAATGGAGCTGCAGGAGTTGCTTGTATATTTTTGTGATTAATTCTTTGTCAGTTGCTTCATTTGCTATTATTTTCTCCCATTCTGAAGGCTGTCTTTTCACCTTGCTTATAGTTTCCTTTGTTGTGCAGAAGCTTTTAATTTTAATTAGGCCCCATTTGTTTATTTTTGCTTTTATTTCCAATATTTTGGAAGGTGGGTCATAGAGGATCCTCCTGTGGTTTATGTCAGAGAGTGTTTTGCCTATGTTTTCCTCTAGGAGTTTTATAGTTTCTGGTCTTATGTTTAGATCTTATTTATTTTGAGTTTATTTTTGTGTATGGTGTTAGAAATTGATCTAGTTTTATTCTTTTACAAGTGGTAGAATATGATAATTTTTATCTTTCTCTTTCCTACTTAGTTCACTCTGTATAATAGGCTCTAGGTTCATCCATCTCATTAGAACTGGCTCAAATGTGTTCCTTTTTATGGTGAGTAATATTCCATTGTGAATATGTACCACAACTTCTTTATCCATTTGTCTGTTGATGGACATCTAGGTTGATTCCATGGTCTAGCTATTGTAAATAGTGCTGCAATGAACAGTGGGATACATGTGTCTCTTTCAGTTTTGGTTTCCTCAGGGTATGTGCATAGAAGTGGGATTGCTGGATCATTTGGTGGTTTTATTCCTAGTTTTTCAAGGAATCTCCATACTGTCTTCCATAGTGGCTGTATCAATTTACATTTCCAGCAACAGTGCAAGAGCATTCCCTTTTCTCCACACCCTCTCCAGCATTTATTGTTAGTAGACTTTTGAATGATGGCCATTCTGACTGGTGTGAAGTGATATCTCATTGTGGTTTTGATTTGCATTTCTCTAATAATAAGCGATGTTGAGCATCTTTTCATGTGTTTCTTAGACATGTGTATGTCTTTGGAGAAATGTCAGTTTAGGTCTTTTTCCCACTTTTTGACTAGGTTGTTTGTTTTTCTGGTCTTGAGTTGTATGAGCTGCTTGTATATTTTGGAAATTAATCCTTTGTCAGGATTAATTTCAATTGCTATTATTTTCTCCCATTCTGATTGTTGTCTTTTCACCTTGCTTATGTTTCCTTTGCTGTGCAAAAGCCTTTAAGTTTAATCAGGTCCACTTGTTTACTTTTCTTTTTATATCCATTACTCTAGGAGGTGAGTCAAATAGGATCTTGCTTTGATTTATGTCATGGAGTGTTCTGCCTATGTTTTCCTCTAAGAGTTTAATAGTTACTGGTCTCACATGTAGGTTTTTAATCCATTTTGAGTTTATCTTTGTGTATGGTGTTAGGAAGTGTTCTAATTTCATTCTTTTACATGTAGCGGTCCAGTTTTCCCAGCACCATTGATTGATGAGGCTGTCTTTGCCCCACTGTGTATTCTTGCCTCCTTTGTCAAAAATAAGCTACCCATAGGTGCATGGGTTTATTTCTGGGCTTTCTATCTTGTTCCACTGGTCTGTATTTCTGTTTTTGTGCCAGTAAAATACTGTCTTGATGACTATAGCTTTGTAGTATAATCTGAAGTCAGGAAGGTTGATTCCTCCAGCTCCATTCTTCTTTCTCAGGGCTGCTTTGGGTATTCTGGGTCTTTTGTGTTTCCATAAAATTGTGATTTTTTTTTGTTCTAGTTCAGTGAAAAATGCCACTGGTAATTTGATAGGGATCACAATGAATCTGTAGATTGCATTTTGTAGTATGGTCATTTTCACAATATTGATTCTTCCTACCCAGGAACATGGAATATCTCTCCATGTGTTTGTGTCATCTTTGATTTATTTCATTAGTGTCTTATAATTTTCTGTGTACAGTTCTTTTGTCTCTTTAGGTAAGTTTATTCCTAGATATTTAATTCTTTTTGTTGCAATGGTGAATGGGGTTGATTCTCTAATTTCTTTTTCTGATTTTTCATTGTTAGTATATACAAATACAAGTAATTTCTGTATTGATTTTGTATCCTGCACCTTTGCTAAATTCATTGATTAGCTCTAGTAATTTCTTTATTCTATCTTTAGGGTTTCTTGATACAGTATCATGTCATCTGCAAACACTGTGAGCTTCACTTATTTTCCAATCTGGATTCCTTTTAATTCTTTTTCTTCTGTGATTGCTGTAGCTAGGACTTCCAGAACTATGTTGAATAATAGAGGTGAAAGTGGAGACCCTTGTCTTGTTCCTGATCTTAGGAGGAATGCTTTCAGTTTTTCATTATTGGGAATGTTTGCTGTAGGCTTATAATATATGGTCTTTACTATGTTGAGGTCGGTTCCTTCTATGCCAATTTTTGGAAGAGTTTTAATCATAAATGGGTGCTGAATTTTGTCAAAGGCTTCTTCTGCATCTATTGAGATGATCATATGGTTTTTATCTTTCAATTTGTTAATATGCTGTATCACATTGATTGATTTGAGAATATTAAAGAATACTTGCATCCCTGGAACAAACCCAACTTGATCATGACTGAGCAACTGAACTGAACTGACAACAGAGTGGGATAAAAGGAAAAATAAAATCCAAAAGAATCTACAGTACAAGTCTAAACATAAGAATAATAAATGTTTTTCTTGAGTCACTGCTGTTAGAGTCATTTCTCTCACTGGGAGTCACAGTCTACCTCATGTCCTTAGGATACCCTTCAATGCTGTGCTGATTTCTGGACCTGCTGTGGAGGCAGCTCAGATTCTAATCTGGTCCTACTCCTGTGTATTCTTGCCTACAATGTCCACAGCTATCAGAACTAGTGCATTTTCTTTTGTAAGTGTTTTCAGTGTCCTTTTATATATTCCATAGACAGAGTCTGGGATTTAATCTACAGGTTGTACAGCTGGTGGGAAGGTTTAGGGTCTTCTTCCTTAGCCACACTGCCCTGGGTTTCAATTGTAGTTTTATTTCCACCTCTGCATGTGGATTGTCCACTGGGGACTGCTTCTGAAGCTTCCCTGGAGGCCTTGGGTTTGCCCCTATGAGGGCCAGGTGTGGAGGTGGTACAGCTGTTTGGGTCACAGGAGTTCTGGCAGCACCAGGTACTCAGGGGAGTTGGTGGCTAGAGCAGCAGGAAATATAGTGCTCTAGAAGGATATGGCAATCAGTATTGGCCAATACGCTCCAGTATTCTTGCTTGGAGAAACCCCCTTCCAGAAAGAGAAGCCTGGCAGGCTACAGTCTACAGGGTCGCAAAGAGTCGGACATGACCAAAGTGACCCTGTGTGCACAGATGCAAGAATCTTTTTTGCCTGCGGCAGCTCTGTCCCAGTAAGAGTTGAGCATAAAGGTGGCGCAGCTGCTTGGCTTGCAGGGACCTTGGCAGTGCCAAGTGTGCTGGGAGACGGACTTCCTCTGCCGTAGGAGTTATGGCCCTATCAGAGGTTTTTTTTTTTTTTTTTTTTTTTCCTGAGCCTCTTGCAGCTGGCTATCAGAAGGCCTTTTTGGCCAGTCTTTCTCTGTAGCTCTGCCTGTTCAGGCACTTAGAGGGCTCCCATGCCTGGGGTCCTTCTCTGTTGTTCTGTGCATCAGGCATATAGAGGAGCCCCCCTGGCTGGGATCCTACTCTGTAGATTGGTGTTTCAGGCACTTAAAGGGGCACCCTGAGTGGGTTCCTACTCTGTAGTTCAGTGAGTCAGGTGCCTGACGGGCCAACCTCTCTATTGTTCAGCTGCCGATCCTAGTGTGGGGAGAGAGGCTATGGTGATGGCTCCACCCGCTATGGATGACTCAGTAGTATCACCTTGCTTCCCTGGCTGCCTGGCCTTCCTCCACAGGCATTTCCCACCACAGTCCCCTTACTCACATCCCCTAGATCTGTCTGTCCACAGTCAATGGCAACCCTTGCCCTGGGATTGCTACACAATTCTTAAACTCCAGCTCCCAGAAGCTTCACCTTCCAGGGGACCTGTGTCCCTGTCTGCTGTATGTATGGCTGCAGCAAGGAATATCTGATTCTCATTCCATTTAGGCTGCCACAGATCAGCTGTTTCACTCTCAGCCTTAAATGTTTCTCTTCTGACTCAGACAATTGCCCCAGTGAGGGGATCAGACCCCTGCTTCAGTTCCCTCACCTTCCGAATGCAGGTCCAGTCCTACTAACACTCTTGTGTTTCCCCCTAGTTCCTTTGTCCTACCAAGTTTTGCATGGTTCTGTATATTCTTTTCTGCTCATCAGATACTCCTGTCTGCCCTCAGCTGGTGTTCTGCATGCACTTTGGTGTCTGAGGTGTATTCTTGATGTATTGGTGGAGAGAGATGTACTCCACATCCACCTATTCAGCCATCTTGTTCTCTCCTGAAAAAGACTCTTGAGAGTCTGTTGGACAACCAGAGATCCAGCCAGTCAATCCTAAAGGAAATCAATTATGAATATTCATTGGAAGGACTGATGCTGAAGCTGAAGCTCCAATACTTTGGCCACCTAATGCGAAGAATGAACTGATTGGAAAAGACCCTGATGCAGGAAAGATTGAAGGCAGGAGGAGAAGGGAACAATGGAATGAGATGGTTGAATGGCATCATGGACTCAATGGACATGAGATTGTGCTAACTCCAGACAATAGTGAAGGACACGGAAGCCTGGTATGCTGCAGTCTATGGGGTCACAGTAAGTTGGAAATAATTTTGCAACTAAACAACAACAACCTAGAGTTGTTAAATTCATAGAAACAGAAAGTTGAATGGAGAAATGGAGGGAAGGGGACTAAGGAGTTGTTGCTTAATGGGCACAATTTCAGTTTTCCTAGGTGAAAACAGTTTTGAGATTTCTTATGTAAATGGATTTAATATTACTGAAATGATGCTTTAAAATGGTTAAGATGATGAATTTTGTTATGTGTATTTTATCACAATTAAAATAAAAAGTAGGAATAACTATATTAGTATCAGATGAAGTAGACATCATAGCAATAAAAACCACTAAGAGCAAAGGGATGTTACATGATTATTAAAGTATCAATCCACCACATATACAACTGAATGTGTATCAAGCAAACAACAGAGTTTCCAAATACATATAAAGGAAAGACTGACAAGAGTTGAAAGAGGACATTGACCTAGCCACAGTTATACTTGGACTTCAAACACCTAACACTCAGCAAATGATAGAACTACTAGGCAGAAAATCAGCAAAGAGAATGACTGAACAATACAAAGACCAACAGGACCTAATTTATATATATATATATATATATATATATATATATATCACTCTGTTCAACAACAGCAAAGTACACACTCGTTTCAAGGGTCTGCAGAACACATACCACGATAGTCTCTATGCTGGGCCATAAAATGAGCCTCAACAAGTTGAAGACAATGAAATCCTACAGAACATATTTTCAGAGCATAATGGAATCAAACTAGAATTCTGTAAATATGAAAGACAACAGGAAAATCTTTAAACAATTGGCAATTAAGTATGTTTGTAATTAATCCATAGGTTAAGGACAAAATCTCAAAGGAAAACCTTTAAGAAAGACATTGAATTGAATGAAAATGAAAAGACATATCGAAATATATGGAATGCAACTAAAGTAGCACTGAGAAATCTATCACATTAAATGCTTACATTAGAAAAAAGGAAAGGCCTTGAATCAGAGACCTAAATTCTTACCTAAAGAATACAGGGGAAAGAGGAAAAACCCAAAGCACGTGGAGGGAAATTAATAAAGAGCAGAAATCAATGAAATTGAAAGGAAGAATGTTTTATTTTCTTATTGACTTTCTCTATTTCTTCCACCCAAATCAATAAAATTGATAAACCTTTGGCAAGACTGAAAAGAGAAAGTTAGAGATGACAATGATGGATATCAGGGATAAAACAGGGTATGTCACCACATATCCTGCAGTCATTAAATGGATAATAGGTAGATGTGGTTATTAACTAGTAAACTTGACAAATTAGAAGAAATGAATCAATCCTTTGAAATAATCCCAAATTACCATAACCCCTGCCCCAACCACGTTATATAGGCAATATATGTAACCAATAAAGAGATTGAATTTGTGGTTTATGTCCTGAAATATACCCATGCCCATATGATTTCACTGGAAAACTCTACCAAACACTTAAAGAAGAGTAAATGTCAATTTACAATTTCTATCACAGAATCAAAGAGGATGAAAACATTTCTCATCCCATTTTATTAAGCCAGTATTACTCTGATAATAAAACTACAAAGAATACAAGAATAAAGTGGAAGGAGTCTCTCTACCTAGTATTATGGTTTACTATATAGTCACAATACTACAGGTAGCATGGTGTTTGCTGAGGGGTGGACACATATATTAATGGAACAGAATAAAGAATCCAGAAATAGACTCAAAACAATATTCTCAACTATTTTTGATAAAAAGGAAAATGGAGGAAGAGTAGCCTTTTTAAACAGATTTTCCTAGAGCAATTGGACATCTATAGTTGAAATTGTTTAGAAGAACCTTGGCCCAAATCTTATACCTTATACAAAAACAAAGGACAAATCATAGATTAAATGCAAAACTCTATAATTTTAGAGATGTTCAGTGCCTAAGACCAACTGAAAGTCCTTAGACACCAAAAGCATGATACATAAAAGGAAATATTCATAAACATAATTATAACTTTTACTCTGTAAAGCATGCTGTAACGATGATGAAACATAAGCTACAGACTGGGAAAAATATAAATAACATTATCTGACAAAGGAATTGTATCTAAAATGTATAAAGTGTTAGTTGTTCAGTCATGTCCAATTCTGCAACCCCATAGATGGTGACCCTCCAGGTTCCTCTGTCCATGGAATTCTCCAGGCAAGAATACTAGAGTTGGTTGTCATTCCATTCTCCAGGGGATCTTCCTGACCCTGGGATTGAACCCAGGTCTCCCACACTGCAGGCAGATTCTTTACTGTCTGAGTCACCAGGGAAGCCAAAAATGTATAATGGACTCTTGACATTCAATAGTGATAAAATTTAAAAATCCAACTAGAAAATGGACTACATCTGTGACCCACGATAAGTACAGGTGGTGAACCTGTATGATTCCTTTATTCCTGGGGTTATCATTTTATTGCTAAAAACATTATAGACAGAAATCAGACAGAGAAACTCTTAAAAAGAGTATAAAAACTGGAGAAGGAGGCATAATGACTTAAGAAGGAACAGGCCAACAACAACAAGGACTCACACACTAGAGAAAATTATTTGAGAACTGGAAACCCTAAGTGTGCTATTTTTTGTTAATTTAATTTTATTTTTTAACTTTACAATATTGTATTGGTTTTGCCATATATCAAAATGAATCCGCCACAGGTATACATGTGCTCCCCATCCTGAACCCTCCTCCCTCCCCATACCATCCCTCTGGGTCGTCCCAGTGCACCAGCCCAAAGCATCCAGTATTGTGCATCGAACCTGGACTGGTGACTCATTTCATATATGATATTATACACGTTTCAATGCCATTCTCCCAAATCATCCCACCCTCTCCCTCTCCCACAGAGTCCAAAAGACTGTTCTATAAATCAGTGTCTCTTTTGCTGTCTCATAAGTGTGCTATTTTGTTTGTTTGTTTGTTTTAATTTAATTGCTCATTACCAAAGACATGCAGCCCTAAGGATAGTCTATCTGGTTTAGACTAAGGATACTAAGGGTTTACCAGTCAGGAGGACACAAAACCACTGAAGAGAAATGGAGGCCCTAAACAAGACTGGACTAGGAGAAAATAGACTGACTTCCAACTCTCACTGATAAGAATGAAGAAAGAAAAGTATTAAGTGAACTTGAAAGGTGATTTCTCTTGGCCCTTGTGTTTACTTTCCAAGGTGGCACCCCACTCCAGTACTCTTGCCTGGAGAATCCCAGGGATGGGAGAGCCTGGTGGGCTGCCGTCTATGGGGTCACACAGAGTCGGACACGACTGAAGTGACTTAGCAGCAGCAGAGCTGGATTCAGAGGATGTTTATTGGAACAAGGTCAGCCATGCTGCTAAAGAGGTTCATTTTCCCCATATTTGCAATCAGGTGCTCCCTCCAGACCTCCATATACTGGCCTGGGCCCCTGTAGAACTCAGCTTCAGTGTGATGTTTAGCTATCATGAGTGGACCTACTGCCATTTCCCCCTTGTGCTGACTTAGATATTATAAACATCAAAAGTATGATGACAAATAAGACTTCAGGAACTTGTATAAATGGATGTAGCCAACAGAGAGATTTTCAGTGGACTATTCTCTCTGCTCAAGTATGGCTAGTAGTCCAGCACCTGAGTGAAGGGAGAGGGCAAAAACATTTCTAGTGTATCAACTTGAAATTATAGGCCAGGTGTTCCTTTATCATCATGTCTGTTGTATGATAGTTCTTCTTTTGCTAATTGGCCAAGAACTGGAGAAGACAGACTATTGATGAGCTGCTGAGCATAGAGAAATATCCCTTGAAACCTCAATATGGTATGGCTGTAGAATTTTC
This sequence comes from Bos grunniens, assembly GCF_055505025.1. Classification (NCBI taxonomy): domain Eukaryota; kingdom Metazoa; phylum Chordata; class Mammalia; order Artiodactyla; family Bovidae; genus Bos; species Bos grunniens. The sequence continues at coordinate 114,698,344 of NC_141194.1, read as the reverse complement.
TCTTGTTTATGAGACTGTAAGTTTCAAGATAGTCACTGGATTTTATGACTGGGAGCTTCAGGCTTTCAGTATTATCCACCACAACTACTGTAGAGTGTGCTAGAAGGACTGGACTCAGTTGCAGTTCCCCATGGGAAAGGACCAAAGATGGATGGAGTGATAGAATAAAGAAAAGTTAATAACTCTATCATAATGCAGACCATTGCATTTGTAGTAGAAGGAAATGCACACTATAAACCTCTAATAGGTGATCCTACATATCAAGGATAGGACTCCCGATCCAGCATCTTGTAAGCAGGGGATGTACGTGAGCATCTACATGTATTTCATGAAGAGGAAACAAAAAGCCTAAAGGGACTATAATGCCAGACTAGAGGAAGAAAATATTACTTATGGAGTCCAACAAAGAGGCTCCGTGTTGATACAGAAATTAGGATATCATTTAACCATGGAAAAACTCACCACAATCCAGGAGGCAATAACCACCTAGTTGGTAGGTGGGTGTAGAAAGCAAAGTGTATATACGGTTACAAGAAGTTCTAGAAATTCAGATTATAAGCTCTTTAACAAGCCCATAAGATTACAGTAAGAAAGGTCTTGTTGCTTAAATAAGAAACAGTTTATTCTTTTATCCCTGTCCAAAAAGATTGAGATTTTTTTAAAAAGCAGTTGTAAAATGGAGATGCATTTCTATATACCCGGAAACCTGTGCTTTGTGTTCAAATTCATCAAAGTCTGATTCTACCAGTGTTAAAAAAGTAAGCTGTAGACATGAATAGAAATCTCAATGAAGGATACACAGATGGCAAATAAGTACATAAAAAGATGTTCAACACTTACCATAAGGGAAATGCAAATGAAAACTTCAGTGAGAGATCACTACATGTGAACCAGAATGATTTAAAATACATTTTTTTTTAAATGATAACACCGAATACTGGTGAGAATGCAGAGGAACTGCTGGTGAAAGGTTGTTGCTGATCCATGAAACACACTAGGATTCTTGGCCTCCAGAGGAGAAGAATTCAATCTGGGGCCAGAGATGAGGCTTGATCGCTCAGAGCTTTTGTGCAATAGAATTTTATTAAAGTCTAAAAGGGATGGAGAAAGCTTATGACATAGACATCAGAAGGGGGCAGAAAGAGTACCCCTTTGCTAGTGTTAGCAATGGAGTTTTAATTAGTTATTACAATGAATCAAGAGTGTCTCAAGTTTGTGAAAATTTTTACCAGACCTACTCCAGCAATTTACATTTTATGATAACAAGATTAGAATTTAACAATAGAAAGATCCTCCAGACCCACTCCCATAATATACATTCTAAGATATCAGGATTAATCAAAAGGTTTTCAGGAAGGAGAAACTGTCCTCCAGTCAGATACATTGTTGTTGTATAATCCCTAGTACAGAGTTTAAACTGAGTTGTGTAATTATCTCGTCAAGAAAATTAGAGATACCAAGGGAATATTTCATGCAAAGATGGGCTCAATAAAGGACAGAAATGGTATAGACCAGACAGAAGCAGAAGATATTAAGAAGAGGTGGCAAGAATACACAGAAGAACTCTACAAAAAAAATCTTCATGACCCAGATAATCACAATGGTGTGATCACTCACCTAGAGCCAGATATCCTGGAATGTGAAGTCAAGTGGCCCTTAGAAAGCATCACTACGAACAAAGCTAGTGCAGGTGATGGCATTCCAGTTGAGCTATTTCAAATCCTGAAAGATGATGCTGTGAAAGTGCTGCACTCAATATGCCAGCAAATTTGGAAAACTCAGCAGTGGCCACAGGACTGGAAAAGGTCAGTTTTCATTCCAATCCCAAAGAAAGGCAATGCCAAAGAATGCTCAAACTACCACACAATTGCACTCATCTCACATGCTAGTAAAGTAATGTTCAAAATTCTCCAAGCCAGGCTTCAGCAATACGTGAACCATGAACTTGCAGATGTTCAAGCTGGTTTTCGAAAAGGCAGAGGAACCAGAGATCCAATTGCCAACATCCATTGTATCATCAAAAAAGCAAGAGAGTTCCAGAAAAACATCTATTTCTGCTTTCTTGACTATGTCAAAGCCTTTGACTGTGGATCACAATAAACTGTGGAAAATTCTGAAAGGGATGGGAATACCAGACCACCTGACCTGCTTCTTGAGAAAATTTGTATGCAGGTCAGGAAGCAACAGTTAGAACTGGACATGGGAACAATAGACTGGTTACAAATAGGAAAAGGAGTTCGTCAAGGCTGTATATTGTCACCCTGCTTATTTAACGTATATGCAGAATACATCATGAGAAACACTGGGCTGGAGGAAGCACAAGCTGGAATCAAGATTGCCAGGAGAAATATCAATAACCTCAGATATGCAGATGACACTACCCGTATGGCAGAAAGCGAAGAAGAACTAAAAAGCCTCTTGATGAATGTGAAATAGAGTGAAAAAGTTGGCTTAAAACTCAACATTCAGAAAACGAAGATCATGGCATCTGGTTCCATCACTTCATGGGAAATAGATGGAGAAACAGTGGAAACAGCGTCAGACTTTATTTTTTGGGGGTTCCAAAACCACTGCAGATGGTGACTGCAGCCATGAATTTAAAAGATGCTTACTCCTTGGAAGGAAATTTATGACCAACCTAGATAGCATATTGAAAAGCAGAGACATTACTTTGCCAACAAAGGTCCGTCTAGTCAAGGCTATGGTTTTTCCTGTGGTCATGTATGGATGTGAGAGTTGGACTGTGAAGAAAGCTGAGTGCCGAAGAATTGATGCTTTTGAACTGTGGTGTTGGAGAAGACTCTTGAGAGTCCCTTGGACTGTGAGGAGATCCAACCTGTCCATTCTGAAGGAGATCAGCCCTGGGATTTCTTTGGAAGGAATGATCCAAAGCTGAAACTCCAGTACTTTGGCTAGCTCATGAGAAGAGTTGACTCATTGGAAAAGACTCTGATGCTGAGAGGGATTGGGGGCAGGAGGAGAAGGGGACGACAGAGGATGAGATGGCTGGATGGCATCACTGACTCAATAGATATGAGTCTGAGTGAACTCTGGAAGTTGGTGATGGACAGGGAGTCCTGGAGTGCTGCAATTCATGGAGTCACAAAGAGTTGGACACGACTGAGCGGCTGAACTGAACTGGACTGATGGCATCACGGACTCATTGGACATGAGACTGAGTAAACTCTGGGAGTTGGTGATGGACAGGGAGGCCTGGCGTGCTGTGATTCATGGGGTCACAAAGAGTTGGACATGACTGAGTGACTGAACTGAACTAAACTGAAGGAATGCAAAGGAAAAAAAAATGTTTGTCCTTTTATCCTCCTTGAGAATTCCAGACCCCTAATCTCTACTTTGAGAGCCCCAGACCCCTTTCTCCTCCTTGGGGACCCTGAACTTCTTATCAGTCCGCCTAGGAATTGACTCTCTCACTGGTGGCATTGTAAACTGGTATACCCACTCTGGAAAGATATATGGACATTTCTTACAAAACTGAGCACTCTATTACCATATGACCCAGAAATTGCTCTTATGGGCACTTATCTCAGAGAAATAAAAAATTTAATTTCACAGAAAAACCTAGACAGGAACAATCATATCAGTTTTATTTGTAATAGTCAAAAAAGCAAAACAACCAAAATGTTCTTCAATGAGTGTTTTTTATTTTTATTTTTTAAACTGGTATATTCATATCATAGAATATTACCAATAAAGAAAGCAAAAAAAAAAAAATATATAAGTACTTGAATGGATCTCAAGGGATTTATACCAAATGTAAAAAGCCTATCACAAACGTGTTAAATGATTTCATTTATTTAACATAATTTCATGTATGTAGAATTCTTACAATGGCAAAATTAGATAAAGAACAAATTACTGGGTTCTAGGGATCATGAAGCAGGGAGGTAGTTGTGGATATGGATGAGTAGCATGACAGCTCCTTGGGAGGGATCCTTCCTGTATCTTGACTGTGGTGGTGATAACCACAGGAATCTACACAGGTGATAAAATTGCATAGAACTATACACACACATGTACACAAGCTTGTACACGTAAAACTGGTGAAGCTGAATAAGGTAAATGGATCATAAAACTTTCAATTTTCTGGTTATGATATTGTACTATAGATATTCAAAATATTACCATTGGGAGAAACTAGGGTAAAGCAGATAAGGTATCTCTCTATTTCTTAGGACTGCACATAGCTTTACAATGATCATTTTTTTAAATAAAATTAAAGCAAGTCTGTGGCATCATTTAAATGCTACTAAACTCTCAACAAAACAACAATCATAATATTAAAACGAAATGTACTATTGATGTACCCAAGAACATTGACTCTAATATGCTGAGTAAGAGAAGCTGGATAAAAATGAGTACATATTGGTTCCATTTGTATAAAATTCTAGAAAATGTAATCTATGAGACAGCAAGCAAATCAGTGATTATGAGTATAGGCATGCAGAAAGGGGCAAGAGGGAACAATTATCAAAGGGGAAGGGGAGATGTCTGAGAGTGATGAGTATTTTCTCACTTAAAATTGTGGTGATGGTTTAACAAGTGTACACATATGACCAAATTCATCAAACTGTTACTTTAACAAACTGTTACTTTATAATATGTGCAACATATTATATGTCATTTATACTTCAGAAAAACCCCTCTAAAAGAGTCGTCTCTTCAGAGGAAAAAAAGCAACTTTGGAAGGAATAAAGACAAAAGACTTTTTGAGGGACAGATAACACTGTTCTAGTGTTCTCTGTAGACCATTGCCTGCCCTGAAAAGAGACCGCTGCCACTGACCTGCCCTTGGAAAGCCACTGCTCCACGCATGTTTCCTTAGAAAGTGGGCTAATCAGTGTTGCATTTGTGGCTTCCTATCACCATTACTTTAGTCCTTAGGGACCTATCAGTAATTTTTAGTAGCCTGAGATCTTTTGGCCTTTTGGAGGACCTGTAGTTGCTGACGTCATAAGGTGAAATGTCACACATACCTCTTGGACGTGGGTGGCCTGAAAGTGATTTGTCTATTTCTTGGCATGATACTGCCATCTACATTCCCTGGAGAAGGAAATGGCAACCCACTCCAGTATTCCTGCCTGGGAAATCCCGTGGACAGAGGAGCCTGGTGGGCTATAGTCCAGGGGGTCACAAAGAGTTGGACGCGCCTGAGTGACTGCACACAACACACACCTCAAACCGCATACGTTCTGGTTATCTACACTCTGCCGTGCCCCTCCCTCCAGCCACCTGCTGCTGCTGCTGCTGCTGCTAAGTCGCTTCAGTCGTGTCCGACTCTGTGCGACCCCATAGATGGCAGCCCACGAAGCACCGCCATCCCTGGGATTCTCCAGGCAAGAACACTGGAATGGGTTGCCATTTCCTTCTCCAATGCATGAAAGTGAAAAGTCCAGCCACCTGCTAGATACAAAAATGCTGAGCCCTTCTAGGTCTTGCTTGTGGGTTGAAATGTTAAAGAAATTTGTCTTCAGCACTCAGTCCTGAGGCATTCCTTCCCCCCACTGTCTGGTTAACTGTGATTCTGCCAGTCTGGCCCCCAACCCTGCAGGACCCTTGTCCCTCCCTCCTCACACACTCATCTCTTCCCTTCCTTCCCTGCTCCTCCCCACCACCACCCCACCACCACCACAAGAGAACTCGGAGAAACACACAGAACTTTTCACAAGTTGATTTTTATTGAATTGCCATCAGTGTACCCTGTTGCTGTAAAATTCAATGTGTACACACTTGGCAATTTCTCAGACTTCATGGATGTTTCTGAGGTCCCCAGTCTCACTCTGAAGTAGCCTGGCTCCCCAGGTCTTTACGTCCACTGATGGGCTTCTGTACTTCCTCTTGATTCTGCTCTGGATCATTCTGACGCAGTGTCTCATTCAGCCGGTGATAATGGCCAAATCGTGTTGATTGTCTAGTTTTCTTCGACTTTCTTATAGAGTTGGTAGTTTTTTCTGAGACCTTTTTACTCAAAGTTCTTTGAAGGGTTTTTTTAACCTTTGTGGCTGTCTTCAGCGCCTGGAAGGACAATAGGACAACAGAGTGAGGCCAAAAAGACAGTGGTTTAGGGGGTAGAAAATGTGATATTGACAGAATGGGGGAGTTCATGAGAAGGAGTCAGGGCTGAGGTGCGGTGGGGGTGGGGGGTGAGCCAGGCAGAGCAAAGGTAAGATTCTTGGGGGAGAGGGAATCAGTGAAAAAAAGTATAGCTTGAGTAGGGTCATCTTACTTTGCCACCACTTTCGGATTTGTGTTGACCGGGAACCTTCTTCATCTTCCCCTGTTTGGAACTTGAGGTTGGTTGGTCTGTCTCTGTATTAGGCTCTGATGGTTTCTTGGACATCTTGGCCATATTGAAGCCTCCCAGTGGTCTACCCCAGGCCTACTGACCACGCTCTATATATAGCTTCCCAGGACAATGAGGGGGCCACACCCTTCAGTTTTGATTGGTCAGCAAGGCACTCCCCTAGCCAATGGTGGCTATGGAGGGGCTTCTACTTCACAAAGCACAAATTATGACGTCTATGTGTGTAGGACAGGTTGCAGGAGAGACCAAGATTTTTCATTTAGAAAATCATTTCAGCAAATCATTCCTGACACCTCAGAGGGTGGGAATGGGGGGATGATAATGAAGCAAAGATGGCTCAATTAATAGAGAAGGGGCTTTAACACCCCAACAGAGTCTTCTAAGCAGAACTGCCATCCTGCCTCATATCCCCATGTTCAATTGTGGTTGTACATATGCTAGAGAAAGACTCTTTTCCTCCGAGCTAGTCTCCAAGGCTCTGTCCTACTGAGTGGTTTGTTCTGATATCTCCCACCCTTAATTAATAGTGTTTTGGATATTTTACACAAAAATCCCTCCAAAAGCTATATAGTTGAACTTAAATATTGTTGGAGCTATAAGTCTTACAAACTAACAAAAAGACATTTCTCATGAATAAACATCTCCCTACCTAGAGCAACTGGCATTAAAGCCTGCTAATTTTGATTAAATTATTTTCTGCCAACTCTGCAACTTAAAGACAGGGATTAGAATTAACTGCCCAGTCATGAAGGTTGCTTTTATTTTTACTTTTATTCTATTCTTGGACTCTAGCCATATTATCATCATTGAGTTTTACAAGGTTCTTTTTCTTATATTTTTTTTTCTGTTTTTCTTTCATCCTGGAGTATGCCACTCATTTCCTTCCCACCATTAAGCATCTGCTCTGTTGTGTCTGAATTACACCCTCACGTATGTTTGTACTCCTGTGAAATATATAGCCCTGTTAAATATGTGTGTGTTTGAATGTGGTGCATTGTGCCATAGTTCTTGTTCTGTTTCTTACCTTATACTTTGAAGTTCAACTTATGCAGTTCTCTGTTTTCCTAGTTCATTGTTTCTAATACTGCATCATGTTCCATTAGAATTAATATCCCATGTATCACTTGTCCATTCTTTCCTCTCTTGAGGGACTCTTATGTTTACTTTCCACTCCTCTGCCACAAGCAACGTTATGAGAAACATTCTCATTGATGTCCCTTTATGGATTTCTGAATATATTTTCTGGAATATACACTCAGGAATAGAATTTCTATGTCATAGATATAGAAATCTATATATATGGATTTGGAGGGATACAAACATTCATTTTATAAGCAATATTTTTTTCTAAATATTGCCGAGTTGCTCTCCAAAATGATGGTACCAAATCTATCTACCCAACAGAATGCTGTATTACTTATTTCCCTACATACTTCTCAATACTCAGTGTGGAAGCAACTTCTAATATGACTCTCAATAATCCCAGTCTCCTGATGTTAACATCTTGGGTAGATATCCTTAGTCTGTTCAAGCTGCTACAAAAGAACACCATAGACTGGTAGCTTAAACAACAAACATTTACTTCACACAGTTCTGGAGGCTGGAAGGCCAAGAGTAGGATGGCAGCATAGTTGGGTTTTTTATGAGGACCTTCTTCCTTCTGATGTTGTCACATGGCCTTGCTCAGTGGGTACACACAGAGAGAGAGAGGACTATCCTCTGTCTCTTCCTCTTTTTCTAAGGGCATTAATCCCATCATAAGACCCCCATCCTCATGACATAATCCAACTCTAATTACCTCCCCAGAGCCCTACCTCCAAATGCCATCACAGGTAGAGGATTAGAGTGTCAAGTTATGAATTTTGGAGGGATACAAACATTCAGTCTATAAGCAATATTATTTTCTAAATATTGCCAGATTGCTCTCCAAAATGATGGTACCAAATCTATCTACCCAACAGAATGCTGTATTACTTATTTCCCTACATACTTCTCAATGCTCAGTGTGGAAGCAACTTCTAATATGACTCTCAGTAATCCCAGTCTCCTGATGTTAACAACTTGGGTAATCCACTCCCCTTGTTTGTGGGCTATGCCTACTGACTTGCTTCTACTGAGCTGAATCACTGGAATCCAGCAAAAATCATAGGATGTTATTACCATGGTTAATTTTCCTCCTGCTAGAACTTTGCTGCTGTCAGTGTCTCTTGCCTTTTTGTCTTCTCATTCTAATAAAATCATGTTGTGAGATGCTCATCCCAGAAGTTTACACATCAAGGAAGACATCCTGAGTACCTGAACTTCCAGTGTGAGAAACCACAAGGACCTGCATGCTACAAGGAACCAACTAGGGATGCAGATCCTTCCCAACTGAGACTTGAGATGAGGTAGCCATATAAGACAACCAGCACCAGAGGACTAGCTAAGGTGCACCTAGATTCTTGACCCATAGAAATTCTGAGATAATAGATTCTGTTGCTGCAAGCCAAGAAGTTTTGAGGTAATTTTTTACACAGCAGGTGATAACTAACACACTTAGTACTGTGTGTATGCTCAGTCATGTCTGATTCTTTGTGACCCCATGAACTGTAGCCTGCCAGGTTCCTCTGTCCATGGGATTTTCCAGGTAAGAATACTGGAGTGGGTTACCGTTCCCTTCTCCAGGGGATCTTCCCAACCCAGAGATTGAACCTGGGTCTCCTGCATTGCATGTGGATTCTTTACCACCGAGCCACCAGAGAAGCCCACACTTAGTATTACAGGACTTTTAATTTAAAAAATAAACTGAGTGCACTGGTTTTGAGTGCCCTACTTCATGCATTGAACTTGGACTGGTCATCTATTTCACATATGCTAATATACATGATGGAACTGGAGGAATGAACCTGCCTGACTTCAGGCTATACTACAAAGCTACAGTCATCAAGACAGTATGGTACTGGCACAAAGACAGAAATACAGATCAGTGGAACAAAATAGAAAGCCCAGAGATAAATCCACGCACCTAAGGACACCTTGTATTCGACAAAGGAGGTAAGAATATACAGTCTCTTTAACAAGACAGTCTCTTTAACAAGTGGTGCTGGGGAAACTAGTCAATGATTTGTAAAAGAGTGAAACTAGAACACTTTCTAACACCATACACAAAAATAAACTCAAAATGGATTAAAGATCTAAATGTAAGACCAGAAACTATAAAACTCCTAGAGGAGAACATAGGCAAAACACTCTCCTACATACATCACAGCAGGATCCTCTATGACCCACCACCCAGAGTATTGTAAATAAAAGCAAAAATAAACAAATGGGACCTAATTAAAATTAAAAGCTTTTGCACAAAGAAGGATACTATAAGCAAGGTGAAAAGACAGCCTTCAGAATGGGAGAAAGTAATAGCAAACGAAGCAATGGACAAAGAATCAATCTCAAAAATATACAAGCAACTCCTGCAGCTCAATTCCAAAAAATAAATGACCCAATCAAAAAAGGGGCCAAAGAACTAAACAGACATTTCTCCAAAGAAGACATACAGATTGCTAACAAACACATGAAAAGATGTTCAACATCACTTATTATCAGAGAAATGCAAATCAAAAACACAATGAGGTACCATTTCACACCAGTCATAATCCAAAAGTCTATCCAAAAGTCTACAAGCAATAAGTGCTGCTATCCAAAAGTCTACAAGCAATAAATGCTGGAGAGGGTGTGGAGAAAAGGGAACCCTCTTACACTGTTGGTGGGAATGCAAATTAGTACAGCCACTATGGAGAACAGTGATGGGATCCCTTAAAAAACCTGGAAATAGATCTGCCATATGACCCAGCAATCCCACTGCTGGGCATACACACCAAGGAAACCAGAATTGAAAAAGACACATGTACCCCAGTGTTCATCAAGGCACTGTTTATAGTAGCCAGGACACAGACACACCTTAGATGTCCATTAGCGGATGAATGAATAAGAAAGCCATGTACATATACACAATGGAATATTACCCAGCCATCAAAAAGAATACATTTGAATCAGTTCTAATGAGGTGGCGGATAAGGAAATGGCAACCCACTCTAGTACTCTTGCCTGGAAACTCCCATGGACGGAGGAGCCTGGTAGGCTGCAGTCCATGAGGTCGCTAAGGGTCGGACACGACTGAGTGACTTCACTTGCATGCAATGGAGAAGGAAATGGCAACCCACTCCAGTGTTCTTCCTGGAGAATCCCAGGGATGGGGTAGCCTGGTGGGCTACCGTCTATGGGGTCACACAGAGTCAGACACAACTGAAGCAACTTAGCAGCAGTGCAGCTAATGAGGTGGATGAAACTGCAGCCTATTATACAGAGTGAAGTAAGCCCTAAAATAAAACACCAATACAGTATATTAACGCATATATATGGAATGTAGAAAAATGGTCATGATAACCCTATATGCGAGACAGCAAAAGAGACACAGATGTATAGAACAGTCCTTTGGACTCTGTGGGAGAGGGGTAGGGTGGGATGGTTTGGGAGAATGGCATTGAAATATGTATATTATCATATATGAAACAGATTGCCAGTCCAGGTTCGATGCATGGGACAGGGTGCTTGGGGCTGGTGCACTGGGATGACCCAGAGGGATGGGATGGGGAGGGATGTTGGAAGGGGGTTCAGGATGGGGAACACATGTACAACCATGGCAGATTCATGTCAATGCATGGCAAAACCACTACAATATTGTAAAGTAATTAGCCTCCAATTTAAATAAATTTATTAAAAAAAAAAAACACACACAAATTTTTCTCTACCACCCAGGGTGATGAACCCTGCTTTCTCTGTATACCCACAGGATTGTGTACAAAGTTGTACCATCAGCCTTTTCTTTTGCTTCAATATCCTTGAAAGCAGAGGACATGTATTACTCAACTTTGTACATCTCATATCTACTACCATGGCTGGAAGATAATGGAAGCTTTGCTATTTGCAGAATGAGTCATTTAATGAACTGATTACAATCAAGGTCTAGTTTCAAGACAAACCTATACATATATATTAATAAGTAGCTGATTCTCTGTTGCCATTTCCATTGATATTACAAGGTCTGATACAGTTGGATGACTAGGCACCAGAGGGAGTTTGGTCTTTAGGTTGCAGCTTTAGGGAGCATCCTTTCATCTAACAGTCTCTCATAGGAAGCTGCCAACTGATACCAACCAGTAGCATAATGATTCCCCTGGTGGCTCAGACTGTAAAGAATCTGCCTGAAATGCCACAGACGTGGGTTTGCTTCCTAGGTCAGGAAGATCCCTTGGAGGTGGGCATGACAACCCAGTCCAGTACTCTGGCCTAGAGAATCTCCTTGGGCAGAGGATCCTGGTGGGCTACAGTCCATTTGGGTTGCAAAGAGTTGGACAGGACTGAGCAACTAAGCACAGGCACAAGTAGCATAATAGAATAATAAATGTCTTTCTGGTAAGGTGAACGTTGGTGTGCAAGGCATACAAGTGTCAACAAATTGCAAATTTATCACATCATTGCACACCTTGCCTTTGGCTAATGTAAACGGATGTGTGAGAAGTCTCTTCTGGATTCACCTGGGGCTTCTTTTCTTGGTCTTTCAATCCAAGCAATATTAAGAGTAAAAACCTCATTCTCAAGGCATGCTCTCTGACCTTTTAAGCATTTCCTTCTCATAATGGCCAGGGAGTTGAGGAAGGGCAATATTTGAAACACAGAATTAGCTGTAGGTATTGCCATCTGTACATCTTAATTCCTGGATAAAATTTTCATGATTCAATTCTGTAATGAATTGCAAAGTTTACTAAATAAATTAAACCATATTGAGATACACACTTACAGGTTTCTTCTTCAAATGTGTCTGAATAGGAAGGACTAAATATAGTTTTATTCACAATTTGCACATCCAATTATTGCTGGAGCAATCTGAGCTCATTCATTCACTTACCTTTGATTTATTAAAGGGAAATATTTATTGAAGGTAAATATTAAAATATCTTGAACCCCTGTGGCTCAGTGGTAAAGAATCCACCTGCCAATGCAGGAGACACCAGATTTGATCCCTGAGTGAGGAAGATCCCCTGGAGGAGGAAATGGCAACTCAACTCTAATATTCTTGCCTGAGAAATGCTGTGGACAGAAGAGCCTGGTGGGCTGCAGTCCATGGGCTTAAAAAGAGTTGGACACAACTGAGCATCCAACCAGTCCATTCTGAAGGAGATCAGCCCTGGGATTTCTTTTGAGGGAATGATGCTGAAGCTGAAACTCCAGTACTTTGGCCACCTCATGCGAAGAGTTGACTCATTGGAAAAGACTCTGATGCTGGGAGGGATTGAGCAGGATGAGAAGGGGACGACCGAGGATGAGATGGCTGGATGGCATCACTGACTCGATGGATGAGAGTCTGAGTGAACTCCAGGAGTTGGTGATGGACAGGGAGGCCTGGTGTGCTGCGATTCATGGGGTCACAAAGAGTTGGACACAACTGAGTGACTGAACTGAACTGAGCATGCACACATGCACACACTTGTATTTTTAATCCCTACAATATTGGGCTTGTATTCATATACAGTGAAGTACAAGACTGCTTGTTGGTACCTGCCATCCTAGAGCTTACAGTCTATTGGGAAAACCAGTACATGTTTACTGCACATCCATTATGTGCCCAGAACTCTTCTTAGCAATTGGGGTAATTTTTTTTTTTTTTTTTTTAATGAAGAGGTACAAAGCATACTGTAATGTCTTCAAGGAACTTGCAGTTTTGAAGGAAAAGTGAATTAAGCCAGTGATCTTCATTGGGGAAATAAGAAACCATTTTATATACAGTGTGCTTCCTGGAGCAGCTTGAGCCATTTTGTCAACATTTGTGTGTCTCTCCACATTCCGGGTACACGTAAAACTACAATTTTGTTCACTTAATTGAAGGTTTCTTTAAGGTGCTACTCCTCATATGAAGCTATATGTGGTATATATTAGGGCTTCTTTTCAGACCGTGCTATGAACAATATCACATTTGAATCATGATGGCGATATAGGGGATGTAGAAACATGTCTTAAAATTGTTTATAATTATATAATCCTGATTAGAACAAGAAAGGATACAGCAGGCATCAGCCTCTGTATTCGGGATTTTCTTATTCTGAATATTGTGATTTTCTCTGCCACTTAAAAAGTATATGCTGCCTAATATTCAGAACTTGGGAAATAAAAATATTTTTATTTAGAATAGATGGGATATAATTTTGCTTGGGTAAGCACTAACTGGCCTAATAAATGGCTTGCCATCTGAGCTTGCCACATCTTATTTTCCCAAGTAAAACTTAATCAATTAGACAATAAAATCTGAGTTCTCCATTTCCACTGCACTTGAACCTTAACAAGCCCAGAGAGAGCCTGAGATGGGGACTGTGCATCTTCAGGATCCTCTGTGGCATAAGCCTCTCATGGTGTGGGGTGACTGCACCATGTGAAGACACTTGGTTTGGACCACAAGGCCCCTAAAGGCACAGCTGATACCCTATATGGCACGTGATCCATTCCAGTACTGGAGGAAAACCAACATGGATTTACTGAGAGAAGGGGGTCAAGGCTTGAAGGCCAGAAGGCTTGAACGTGGGCCTGTCCATTTTCAAGAGTTGTCAGTTGGAATGATGGACCAACTAGAAAGTCAAAAAATGGCCTCACTTGCATGGACTGATGCTGAAGCTGAAGCTCCAATACTTTGGCCACCTGATGCAATGAACTGACTCATTGGAAAAGACCCTGATGCTGGGAAAGATTGAAGGCAGGAGGAGAAGGGGACAACAGAGGATGAGATGGTTGGATGGCATCACCAACTCAATGGACAAGAGTTAGGGCAAGCTCTGGGAATTGGCGATAGACAAGGAAGACTTGGTGTGCTGCAGTCTATGGGGTTGCAAAGAGTCAGACATGACTAAGAGACTGAACTGAACTGATTTATTTATTTGGTTGCACTGGGTCTTAGATTTGGCACAGGGGATCTTTGATCTTTATTGTGGCACTTGGAATCTTTTGGGGACTTCCCTTGTGGCTCAGCCAGTAAAGAATCTGCCTGCAATGCGGGAGACCTGGGTTCGATCCCTGGGTTGAGAAGATCCCCTGGAGAAGGAAAAGGCTACCCACTCCAGTATTCTGGCCTGGAGAATCCCATGGACTGTATAGTCCATGGGGTCGTAAAGAGTCAGACATGACTGAGCAAGTTTCACTTCATTTCACTTCACTTTACCAGTGAGAAGACAGCCTTCCCTAGCTTCTGGATGGGAGTGTGCAATGAAGAGCACCATTTTTAGGATGCCATATGTTTACTACTTCAGATTATGCTTTGAGTTTCATTTTGACCCTATCTTGAATTCTCCTATATAAAGAAGCAAGGGGAGGGTACCTGGTGGCTTAGGCGGTAAAGAATCTGCCTGCAGTGCAGGAGAACCAGGTTTGACCCCTGGGTCTGGAAGATCCCCTGGAGAAGGGCACGACAACCCACTCCAGTGTTCTTGCCTGGGAATATCCCATGGACAGAGGAGCCTGGCAGGTTACAGTCAATAGGATCGCAAAAGAGTCAGACACAGCTGAGTGACTAACACTTTCACTTCATACAAAGAAGCCAATTAATATAATTGGAGGCCCAACTGTGAAATGTTGACCTGGTAGAGGTAACCAATGTAAACCCATTCTCTGACACATGAGCCCCGTCAAAGTTTACACTTCAAGAAAATCTATTTCAGGATCAGAGTAGGAATTAGGATGGAGAGTTGGTGCTATTTGCCCTTTTATTTTTTTTTTTCTTGGTTGTCATTGTTGTTAATAAGTTTTCCCAGCTTTATTTTTTAGTGATTGAGGTTAAAAAGCACTTACAGTTGAACTATGGATGGACTTGGGGAAATTGAAATAGATCGCCTGTAAATTGGTTGATCTCAGAACACAATCCAAACAGGATAGCTACCTGTCACGTCTCTCGATTTTCTTCTGGAAGGTATTAATGAGAGTTGCATCTTTGAAATTTGCAGCATTTCTGAATGATAGTGCAGACCCATTTCACTCTCATAACTTGTGTCAAAAAATTTCACTGTAGAGATAACAGCCAGATTTTTTTGTGTGAGGAGTGCTCCTCTGTCAATAGACTTTTCCAGTCGATAGTACCAAAAATCAGCAAAGGGGAAAATCCTTGGTGACTGTGTGCTTAACTAAAGCTGTCATGTTCATCCATTTGATGCATCAGCCCTATTCAGGAAAACAGTATTGACTTCTCCTGAGTCTCTTAAAACCCTCGGTTCTGATTGGTTTTTGACCCAGAGGAGATCTGGAGAGCTGGCTAGCCTTTCCCTGTTCTGTGAACCCCACCACATTCTTGCCTCTCCTATAGCTTCCCAGGGCCTTCACTGTTGGTCTTGTAACCTTGAGTCTGATGGGTTCATTGAGGGGGAAAAAAAATAGAGTTTCCATATCTCCCAAACTGCTTTGGGGTTGACTTTATGATATACCAGTTTACACTAAATAGAAAGTTGTGATATCAATTTGACAAGGAAAACTAAATTTTGCTTCAGTCCAGATAATGTCAGTGAATAACAAATTGCTTTCTTTTGCTTTTCAAATGCCTTGTACAAAACAAAAAACCAATTCATTTTTATAACATTAGATCCTACATAGAAGAGCAGTGTTTTCTTGAGTGTGTAAATATCCTGACTTGGTTCCATTGCAATGCTTTAAGAAATAAAGCCTTCTAGCTACTTCATAATCAGGAAGGTTTTTGTTTGTTTTTACTTGTGGTATTAATTTAAGGTTCAAGAATTAAAATCAAGATCAAGAATCAGGGATCATGAATTAAAATTCTCTTACAGATTTTAACTTCCTGAGCACACATCAAAATATGGCATTAGCCAGAATTTATGCATAGTCTATAAAACATCTCCAGAGAGGAGAAAAACTCTTAAATAAAACAGAGCCCTTTAATTATGAGAGATTTGCATTCATTTTAATAACTGAAAAATGTTTATGCTCAATCACAAATATTGGTAAAGAAATTGATAGAGAAATGTTTACTGCTTTGTTACCAAAATTTGTCATCTAACAAAAGTGATGGTAACAATGTCTTTGAAAGTATAAGGTTTATGTATTTTAATAAATTATCCACCCATACTGGAGACTATAAAATTCTAAAAAATTCTCTAATTGAAGATTACAAGTGTGGTTGTAGAAATATTCAGTTCAGTTCAGTTTAGTCGCTCAGTCGTGTCTGACTCTTTGTGACCCCATGAATCGCAGCATGCCAGGCCTCCCTGTCCATCACCAACTCCCGGAGTTCACTCAGACTCACGTCCATCGAGTCAGTGATGCCATCCAGCCATCTCATCCTCGGTCGTCCCCTTCTCCTCCTGCCACCACTCCCTCCCAGCATCAGAGTCTTTTCCAATGAGTCAACTCTTCTCATGAGCTGGCCAAAGTACTGGAGATTCAGCTTTAGCATCATTCCTTCAAAGAAATCCCAGGGCTGATCTCCTTCAAAATGGACTGGTTGCATTTCCTTGCAGTCCAAGGGACTCTCAAGAGTCTTCTCCAAAACCACAGTTCAAAAGCATCAATTCTTCGGTGCTCAGCTTTCTCCACAGTCCAGCTCTCACATCCATACATGACCACTGGAAAAACCATAGCCTTGACTAGACGGACATTTGTTGGCAAAGTAATGTCTCTGCTTTTCAACATGCTATCTAGGTTGGTCATAACTTTTCTTCCAAGGAGTAAGCGTTTTTTAATATCATGGCTGCAGTCACCATCTGCAGTGGTTTTAGAACCCAAAAAACTAAAGTCTGACACTGTTTCCACTGTTTCCCCATTATTTCCCACAAAGTGATGGGACCAGATGCTATGATATTAGTTTTCTGAATGTTGAGTTTTAAGCCAACTTTTTCACTCTCCTCTTTCACCTTCATCATGAGGCTCTTTAGTTCCTCTTCACTTTCTGCCATAAGGGTGGTGTTATCTGCATATCTGAGGTTATTGATATTTCTCCTGGCAATCTTGATTCCAGCTTGTGCTTCTTCCAGCCCAGTGTTTCTGATGATGTACTCTGCATATACGTTAAATAAACAGGGTGACAATATACAGCCTTGATGTACTCTTTTTCCTATTTGGAACCAGTCTATTGTTCCATGTCCAGTTCTATCTGTTGCTTCCTGACCTGCATACAGATTTCTCAAGAGGCAGGTCAGGTGTTTTGGTATTCCCATCTCTTTCAGAATTTTCCACAGTTTATTGTGATCCACAGAGTCAAAGTCTTTGGCATAGTCAATAAAGCAGAAATAGATGTTTTTTCTGGAACTCTCTTGCTTTCTCGATGATCCAGCAGATGTTGGCAATTTGGTCTCTGGTTCCTCTGCCTTTTTGAAAACCAGCTTGAACATCTGGAAGTTCACAGTTCACGTATTGCTGAAGCCTGGCTTGGAGAATTTTGAGCATTACTAGCATGTAAGATGAGTGCAATTGTGCAGTAGTTTGAGCATTCTTGGCATTGCGTTTCTTTGGGATTGGAATGAAAACTGACCTTTTCCAGTCCTGTGGCCACTGCTGAGTTTTCCAAATTTGCTGGCATATTGAGTGCAGCACTTTCACAGCATCATCTTTTAGGATTTGGAATAGCTCAACTGGAATTCCATCACCTCCTCTAGCTTGTTCGTAGTGATGCTTTCTAAGGCCCACTTGACTTCACATTCCAGAATGTCTGGCTCTGGGTGAGTGGTCACACCATCGTGATTATCTGGGTTGTGAAGATCTTTTTTGCAGAGTTTTTCTGTGTTTTCTTGCCACCTCTTCTTAATATCTTCTGCTTCTGTTAGGTCCATACAATTTCTGTCCTTTATCGAGCCCATCTTTGCATGAAATATTCCCTTGGTATCTCTAATTTTCTTGAAGAGATCTCTAGTCTTTCCTATTCTGTTGTTTTCCTCTATTTCTTTGCATTGATTGCTGAGGAAGTCTTTCTTATCTCTTCTTGCTATTCTTTGGAACTCTGCATTCAGATGCTTATATCTTTCCTTTGCTCCTTAGCTTTTCACTTCCCTTCTTTTCACAGCTATTTGTAAGGCCTCCCCAGACAGCCATTTTGCTTTTTTGCATTTCTTTTCCATGGGGATGGTCTTGATCCCTGTCTCCTGTACAGTGTCACGAACCTCAGTCCATAGTTCATCAGGCACTCTATCTATCAGGTCTAGGCCCTTAAATCTATTCCTCACTTCCACTGTATAATTATAAGGGATTTGATTTAGATCATACCTGAATGGTCTAGTGGTTTTCCCTACTTTCTTCAGTTTCAGTCTGAATTTGGCAATAAGGAGTTCATGATCTGAGCCACAGTCAGCTCCTGGTCTTGTTTTTGCTGACTGTATAGAGCTTCTCCATCTTTGTCTGCAAAGAATATAATCAATCTGATTTCGGTGTTGACCATCTGGTGATGTCCATGTGTAGGGTCTTCTCTTGTGTTGTTGGAAGAGGGTGTTTGCTATGACCAGTGCATTTTCTTGGCAAAACTCTTAGTCCTTGCCCTGCTTCATTCCGTATTCCAAGGCCAAATTTGCATGTTACTCCAGGTGTTTCTTGACTTCCTACTTTTGCATTCCAGTCCCCTATAGTGAAAAGGACATCTTTTTTGCGTGTTAGTTCTAAAGGTCTTGTAGATCTTCATAGAACCGTTCAACTTTAGCTTCTTCAGCATTACTGGTTGGGGCATAGACTTGGATTACTGTGATATTGAATGGTTTGCTTGGAAACGAACAGAGATCATTCTGTCATTTTTGAGATTGCATCCAAGTACTGCATTTCAGACTCTTTTGTTGACCATGATGGCCACTCCATTTCTTCTGAGGGATTCCTGCCCACAGTAGTAGATATCATGGTCATCTGAGTTAAATTCACCCATTCCAGTCCATTTCAGTTCACTGATTCATAGAATGTCGACATTCATTCTTGCCATCTCTTGTTTGACCACTTCCAATTTGCCTTGATTCATGGACCTGACATTCCAGGTTCCTATGCAATATTGCTCTTTACAGCACTGGACCTTGCTTCTATCACTAGTCACATCCACAAATGGGTATTGTTTTTGCTTTGGCTCCATCCCTTCATTCTTTCTGGAGTTATTTCTCCTCTGATCTCCAGTAGCATATTGGGCACCTACTTACCTAGGGAGTTCCTCTTTCAGTATCCTATCTTTTTGCCTTTTCATACTGTTCATGTGGTTCTCAAGGCAAGAATACTGAAGTGGTTTGCCATTCCCTTCTCCAGTGGACCACATTCTGTCAGACCTCTCTACTATGACCCGCCCATCTTGGGTGGCCCCACGGGCATGGCTTAGTTTCATTGAATTAGACAAGGCTGTGGTCCTAGTGTAATTAGATTGACTAGTTTTCTGTGAGTATGGTTTCAGTGTGTCTGCCCTCTTGCAACACCTACCATCTTACTTGGGTTTCTCTTACCTTGGACGTGGGGTATCTCTTCACGGCTGCTCCAGCAAAGCGCAGCTGCTGCTCCTTACCTTGGATGAGGGGTATCTCCTCACCGCTGCCCCTTCTGACCTTGAATGTGAATAGCTCCTCTAGGCCCTCCTGTGCCCGCACAGCCACAGCTTCTTGGAGGTAGGGTTGCTCCTCTCAGCTGCGGCCCCTGGCCTCGAGCTTGGGGTAGGTCCTCCAGGCCGCCGCCCAAGCCTTGGACACAGGGTAGCTCCTCTCGGCGGCCACCCCTGACCTTGGACGTGGGGTAGCTCCTTTCGGCCGTTCCCGTGCCGTCGCAGCCTGGCACTCTTGGCCGCTGCCCCTGACTTTGGACGTGGAATAACTCCTCTTGGCCACGTCCCCTTGGGCATGGGGTCCTCCCGGCTTCTGCCCCTGACCTCGGCTGTGGGGTAGCTCCTCTCGGCCACGCTAAATGCGCTGGTCGCAGCCGCCCACGTTATTAGAAATATTAGATCCCTCATTTTGTCAGTTGTTTTTCATTTAATTTCTTTTTATTACTTTAAAATAAAAATGAATATATTCATGAGTTTGTAACCATCCAGAAACAATTTTTCTTACCAATTATGTATGAAAGAACAATCAGAACTTTAAAAAACCTCATATAGCATTTCACTATGCAAGAAACATTCCATTAGGGAATAGTGAAATCATACCTCAATCCTCCAACACAGCATGCCTCAGTCTCACCCTTCTCTAACTTGCTTACTTATACTATGCTTATAAGAAGATACACATAACTTGACATGTATGACAAAGGAGCAATTTGGTTTCAAAACAAATTGATTGAGAAAATGCAAAAGAATGTATATAAGGCTTAGAGAGTTTTCTGAAAACTTGAAAATTATGCTCATATCTTTAAAACTAGAAGATAGAGTGACCCTGAAAATTTCAGATTTTTCTCTTTTATCCCTGGAAAGGTACTGAAAAAATTACTAGTATGTTTCTCTGGTTAATTGGCAGGCACCGAATGGGGTTCAAAGGAGCACACAGATATGACCGCAGTATTCTCAGCCATCTTTCACGTTCTATATTAAGCAAATTAAAGTCAAGTCCTGTCGTGCAGTGGAGCTATCCAATGAATTGAACATACATAAGTGGCAGGATTTAGAAATGGAGATAGCAGGTAAAGTCTGATCTACCTCATTTTGAACATGAGGAGTCAGCCCAGAGAATTTAATATAGGGTTTGCTCAAGGTCACCCAGTGAGTTAGTATCAATCTGAAGCTAATCCAGGTTCACTGACCGCCCAAGCTGGGGGCTTGCCAAGAGCACGTGTGCTATTTCAGGTGATGTTTTTGTAGCCCAGCTGCTTGCTGAGGTGCTGCTTATTTTCTAAGTAAATTTTCATCATTCACCTTGATAAGGTACCCAGAATGTCTCACTGTGTAATTAGGAAACAGTGGTCCACAGCCTGACTAGGAACCCACAGTATTGCTTGTGTGCAGAGACTCTTACCTTGGCATCAATAAATAATTTCCCCAGAATCATCCATAGTGTTAACCTGATCGGTTTGGCTCAACATACAACAATTTTCCCCATGCCATTTCCCATGACCTTCACTTAGCCTGCACTTCAGACCTGCTTGACAACTTTACAGATCTTGGGCTGCCATGCACTTTCATGCAATCATGCCAGTGCTCCAGCAGTTCTCAAGCCTGTAATGTCTTCTCCACAGTCATTTTCCTGTCTTCTCAAATTCTTTATCACTGAAAATATGGGAAAACAATGCAAATGATCCAGCAACAAAATGCACAAAAAATATGAACAGTTCATTAATAGAAAAGTAGATGCAACTTGTCAATAAACATAAAAATGTTCAACCTCATTAATACCAAAATGCAAAGGAAAATGAAATACCACTTCTCATCTTGGAGATTAGCAAAAATATTTGCTAATGAGCACTATTAATGAAAATATGCAGGAATAAGCAACCTCATGAACTGTTGGTAAAAGTATATAGTTTTGTATATATACAACAATTTGGCATTATCTATCAAAGTAAAAATGCATGAAGTATTTAAATCTAGTGAAGACAATTCTAGAACTCAAACAGAAATACACTCATGTACATTAAAGGATTGCACATGTGTGTGTTTTCATGCAGAAATGTATGTATGCATGTGACTTAGGTGGATGAGTGTTCACTACACACATAATTCAACCTTTATGTGGAAAGAACAATTCATTGAAGTTAGGTGATACTTTACAGAATGCAAAATGCTTTCTTATGTATCTTCTCAGTGGAAACTCAGGATTTGTATCTTCTAAGAATTTTTAAAATAGAGTAAGTTTATATTCCATTACATTTATGTGAAATTATTTTAGGAAAGGGAGTTAGTTGGGAGGACTCAAAGAAATACTGTATGTACAACTGACTTTCTAACTCTTCCCATGGGTGGGGGTAAGGGAGGATGAAAGAGGATGCAAGGTGGTGGAACAAGCCAGAGAACAGGGTTGTGAATGAACAAGACAGGAAATAGACCAAGAGATACCTTGGGATCACCCTCATTTTTTGCCAGACATTTCCTCTTATTCGTAAAAAATTACCTACCTGCCTGTTTGGTTTTGAAAATGATTACCTCCTATGTACCCTTCTTCAGATCCAAGGAGCTACACATCTGCAGAGAACCTTAAAATCATAACCTTTTCCAAAGACAGCATGACCTGTATTTATTCTGAATGATTCTTTACATTACACGTGAATGTGTGTCATTTAATTTTATCATTTCATTTTTGTCTATCTCCAAGTGAATAAAGGAAAACAACATAAATTCGGGCATTTAGGCTTGATAAAATATTCAGTATGCCAGTAGCTGAAGTTTGTTTCCCCTGAACTCAGAGCAGTGCTGTGAAATCATCCTTCCATCTTTTCTAAATACCTTATTGCAAAGAACCTCTTGCCAGAACACACAACCACCAACTTTCCTTTAATTAGCCCTGATGGAATTGTTTTTAAAGTTTTAATTTCCAGGACACAGGTGTAAAAAGTTCTAATTATGAAAGACATGGGTCTCTTTTTTAACTTATCCTGACAAATGGGAAAACCCACTGTTTTCTTCATGGGTAATTTTCAAAGACAGAGGAGGGTTTGGGAAGCAACTGAGTTTTTTTCATGAATGGAGATTGTAAAACACAAACACAAAACATTTACGTCTGCCTCAGGAAATAATACCTATTTTATGCATGAGCTCAAAGCAGTCAGAAGCACTTGCATACATGGATGTATATGTGCACCTACATGAGCATATACATTAAAACTAGTGGTAAATAGAAGAGAGGATAAAAAAAGAAGTGTGCTAACAAGACAAAAGACTCTTGAGAGTCCCTTGGACAGCAAGGAGATCAAATCACTCAATCCTAAAGGAAACCAACCTTGAACATTCATTGGAAGGACTGATGTTGAAACTCCAATACTTTGGCCACTTGATGTGAAGAGCCGACTCATTAGAAAAGACTCTGATGCTGGGAAAGATTGAGGGCAGGAGGAGAAGGGGACAACAGAGGATGAGATGGTTGAGCAGCATCACTGACTCAGTGGACTTGAGTTTGACCAAACTCCAGGAGATAGTGAAGGACAGGACAGCCTGGCATGCTGCAGTCCATGGGATCACAGAGAGTTGTTCAGGACTGAGCGACTGAACAAAAAGAAGAAGCAAGTGACTCAGTACTATAGGACTGGTAACATAACAAACACAAAGGAGGAGCTGTAGAAATGGAGGATTCTGGCAGAGCATTTGCATTTTGAGAGACTGAAAGAGGAAGAGTAAAATTAGCAGTCAGAGGTATAAGATCCAGATGCCAACTTCAGGCTGAACCTTAGATATGGATAGAGATTCTGAATTGTTTGTCCAATAAACTTAATCTCTTGATTCCTTATGATGCCACAATTTTACTTTGGATAGCAATATGACCTGCTAAAAAGTATTTCCTTTCTCCTTTGCAAGAACTGTCATGTGACAGTTTGGGCCAGTGTGCTATTAGTCAAAGTCATTGGGTAGAATTTCTGAACAAAACTGTCAGATGGATATGAGTCTGCTGGCAAGCAGATTTTTGCCCCTACCGACTCTTTCTTCCCCTTTATTCCCCCAAGAGAAACAAGATAGAGTTGCAGAGACCATCAGTGAAATCACAAGCTGACCTTGTTGGTGGGAGACAGGCTATAGGAAGCAGACCAGAAAGGAAGAAGCAGCCTAGGACATTGATTGCACAGAACTCCTACCTGTAGACTGTCAAAAGAAAAATCACATACCATTTGTTTACTCCTCAGTTTTAGTTTTCTGTTATTAGCAACTGAATGAAATCCCCAACTGGTTCAGAGGGGCTCTGTCAGTGGAATGTTTGAACCAGGTAAGATTTGCTAATGGAAGGTTCTTCTGAGAATGTGGGGCTCTGAAAGGGTCCCTCTATGTCCACTAAAATCTATTAAGTAATACTTATCAAAATTCAAGGAGGCAGGAAAATTGCCCACATTACACCAGAAGAAACTTAGCAGCCATATCCAACAGCAGTACTTCCCAGAAAGAAATGGCCATGTACACATGTCAGCAACCTTCACTCCTCAAAATTTTCCAGGACAAAGTAATTTCTTTGAACCTATATTTACCAGACCAGTTTCCAAATGGATGAAATTGATGTGGAGTGAACTGTTCCAGGATTGCTCTGAACAGTAGCACAGAGAAATGATGGCAAAGCAGAAATCAAAATTAACTCAAAGCTAGTTAGTCCTCAAATGAACTTTCCCCCTAGACTTGGTTGGTTCTTGCCCCTACTCTTCTCTGCAGCTTACATTTCATCATACCCTCTTCTTCCTCCCCTCCTGATGCATCTTCATATCTAGCCATGTGACACTATGTGTAATTAATAAAATCTCATGCTATTTCTCACCTCTAAATTTTCAGTTTCTCTGCTAGCCTACTCTTTCTTTGCCCCCATCTTCCCTATAACTCATATTTGCCATTCCAGACTTAGCTCCTTTTCTGCTTCTTCCCAAAAGCATTCAGTTTCTATCCTTCCCAACCTATTTTCACATACACTAAGTCCCCTACATACAAATGAGTTCCATTCTGAGAGCGTGTTCATAAGTCTGATTTGTTCATAAGTCCAACAAATTTAACCTACATATCCACCTAACACAGTCAGCTATACAGTACTGTACTGTATGAGGTTTATAATACCTTTCACACAAATACTGCATAAAAACTAGAAAACATTTAAAACCTTACAGTATAGTACTTTGAAAAGTACAGTAGTACAGTACAATAGCTGGCATACAGGGGCTGGCATATGTTTGCATCTTTGAAAGTTCACATCTGAAAGGTTTCTTACTGTATAGTGGATGCTTTGTCTCCTCCATTTGATACTCAGGCTTACCACTCTCACAGGCCTTAGCATGGTGAGCTACCATGGGCTCCTTGATTCTTCTCAAGTTTCCGGGAGCATGAACTTAGGATGATTGCTAAGCCTTAACACAATACCTAGTAGTTAATACTTATTATTTGTTGCTTGCATCGATGTCATAAATTATTTAAAAATGCTTTGGCTATTTTCCCATATTTGCAATGCTTCTCTAGAATTGATGTTTAATAAAATATGTCCTTAGATTAATATGCAAAACTATCCTTAGTGTAACTTGCTGACCTAAAGCCAAGAGCTAACCAAGCTTCACCATGATGCTGAACAAACTCTAAGATGATTTAGGGTTAAACTCATAGAGGGAAATAACAACATAGAACTTCCTTCTACATTCTAATATTTATGGCAAATTATTCTGGTGGTTTATAAATGCCCCCTATTTATTTTTCACATTTTTTTCCCTGAATTTCAGGCCAAGAAGGCTCTGTGTGTGAAATAATTTATTAGGAATTGGAAGAAGATGCCATAGGTAAAGAGAAGAGTGGAGCATATATATATTTATTCATTTATAGTACACTGAGAAGGCTGATCTTCTTGTAGGAAATCGGAAGATTCAGTATAAACCCCATGGCGGATCTAACCGACTAGTCACAGCACTCTTTCACACAAACCGTATGTGTTCCCCCAGAATTTTTCCTGACATAAATCTTCAATCATTATCAATTAGAGTCAGCCTGTAGAATAAAGCTCTGTTACATTTGAGTTAAATAAAGGATTAAGGGGTTTGGAAATCAAGAGAATAATTAACCTGTAGATACGAATGGTGTGTCTATATCTTGCCATATTTAAGTGTGTGAAAATTAACTAGAATGAAACAAGATAGACCACAGATTTGTCCTGAGAGATATAATAGATAGGCTTATCTGTTTCAGCCAGAGGCATCAGTTTTCAGAATTGGGTGTGCATCGGAATCACTGGGGGGCTTCCCAGGTGGTACTAGTGGTAAAGAACCCACCTGCCAATGCAGGAGACATAGGAGATGCAGTTTTGATCCCTCCTCCCTGGAGGAGGGCACAGCAACCCACTCAAGTATCCTTGCCTGGAGAATCCCATGGACAGAGGACCACAGTCCATAGGGTCACAAAGTGTTGGACACAACTGAAGTGACTGAGCATGTGTGCAAGCAGAATCACTGCGAGAGCTTATGAAACCACAGATTGCTGTTATATCCCCAGGGTTTTTGATTTAGTAGGTTTGGGGTAGAGCCCAACATTTTGCATTTCTATCAAATTTCCAGTGGTTATTGGTCCTGCTCCTACAGAGAACATGCTTTGAGAATCATTACCCCCAGTACTTCAGTTATAGTGATTCCAGTCCATATTTAGAAAAAGTTTGAGACATTGAAAAAATAAGTGAATGACCCCCCAAGGCTAAACTCTGCACTCAGTCTAGGGACAACAGAAAGAAACAGAAGGCATGCCCCCTTTTTGTCAAAGAATGAAGTGTCCTTAGACCTTGAAGACGGACTCTCTCTGGGTGATCTCATTTGCACTCATAGCCTGATGGCCATTTGTGTACTGTTTATTGGCAAATACGTAGTTCTACTTTTGTTCACCCTCCTGAAAATCAGACTCATGTTTCCCATCTGGATGTTCAATATATATCTTCCAGATCAGAGATGGCAAATAGCTTTATCTCCTGTGCAAACTAGAATTGATAGTAGCTGTGCTGAGTTGAGAAGGATCTTGAAGCCAGGACTAGGTCAAGGTAAGAAAAAAAATAATAATGAAAAACAATCCTGATTAATTTGTCTGTCAGGAGCATAGGAGCATTTTGTATTGCCATCTGAGTAGGAAACTATAAACATCTCTTGACCCCATCCTCCCCTCCTCCTCTTCAACCCACAAATTCTATGAAGAGACTGGGTGGGTTCCATCTAGAGCTAGAACCACAGCAAGTATATTCCTGGGCAAACAAGCTCACTCTTACAGAGTTATTCAATTCAAAGCAACTTGGTTTAGAATTCCTTATTCTAATCTTCTTGCATTGCTGTTTTGTTTTTCAAAAGTGTTTGCTCTCTCTGGGTTATGTCAATAGGATATTTTATGAGTGTTTTAATAGTGAATTCTGAATATCAATTTTTGATACCTCTTTTCATTCTTGCCTTCAAATTAATAACCAGTGATGAATTCTGAAAATTCATTATTTTAATCTCTATTAATAAACCCTACATTGTAATGAGTATAATATTCTCTGGAAATGATACCAACCAAGAAAGGGACTCCTTCCTTTCTCTTTCTCATCTAATCAGGTCGCAGGCTTCAGTAATGTTTATTACCTGGCTTCTTCTCCATTTCTGCAACCATTGTATTATATCACTGATTTTCTTGGTCCTTCTTGACTATAGTCTCTCTTTCTCAACCAAAAGTATGATCATTGATGCTCACCTGCAACTGATTTAAAACTCATACATGACTATCCATTGTCTACAGTACTGTTTTTCACATGTTCTTCTTAAATGGACTATAATTGAACAGAACATATGACATTCATTCTGGCTCATAAGGGATGAGTTTACTTGGCATGAAAGATGAAATATTTTATTCTACAACAAAGTTGATGAGGTTGGGTGATGGAAAATACTTGGGTCTATTAAAATTGTGCCCTTGCCTCCACTTCAACCAGAGTTGATTTTTTGATGTATTTTATGTATTGGATCCTCTATAAGTTTCCCCTTGGGAAAAAATACTTTTAAGAAACTCTGTAAATCTTTGGAATACAAGATAAAATCTTCAAATAGATAGTCAAGACTGTCCATGATCTAGTCCCTACCTATCTTTCCAGCATCTTATCTTACTGTATTGTCTCATGTCCCCTTTAAAATAAATACAAGTTCTTTCCAACACCCTTTCCTCCCCTCTGCACATGTCATTCCTTCCACTTGGAAAACTATTTTTCATCTTTTATGGGCCAGAACAAATTTCACCTTCTAGGCTAAGTCAGATACAACTTAGATCATATATGCTCCCATGGCACTCTGAAAATACTGCAACACTCCCTTGACTCAGACATTTAAATTTCCTGGAGGAGGCAGCATCTTTAATTGCCCCTGGTCCCACCACCTTACCTGATATAGAGTGAATGAACAGGAAAATAAAATTTTATTAAACACATAATAAATAACATTTATTTACATGTGAATCATTTGATATTTCATACATTATATTTCAATGCCATGCAGTTATAGAAGTGGTGCCAAACTGGCATTACATCCTGGCTATACACTTTTGGCTTTATAGCTTTGAGCAAGTTATATAACCTCTCCATACTGCGGTTTCTTCATGAGTAGGCAGATAGTAGCTACCTCAAAGGAATGAAGTATTTGACATATGTAAACCACCCAGCTCATCATAAGCATTCAGTACATTAACTAATACTATAATCTAATTTGATTGTTAAATTGACTTAACATTCATTAAGTGTATTTTAGTCTCTCATTTCAACAACTGAGAATCTTCAGGACTTATCTAAGTCTCTCAGCTTTTTATATAATCTTATGTTAATCAAAAAAATAGCCAATGAGATAAATAAATTTTCAGGCTATATTTAGAATTTGAGTGAGGATATTTTTAAAAATAATTTAAATTACTAAGGCTATTTTTATAGTGTTCTGTATTGCAACTCAGTACATTTGTTTAAAAAAATCCAGTATAGAAGAAAAAGTCATTATACCTAGTCACTCATTTCATTCTATGAATTGCTTCCTAATTGCCTGTTTGTTTAATCTTGATTTTGATTAGGGTATATTTTGTAAGTAATAAAATGGTAAGTGTTCAGTTCAATGACTTGACAAGTTTTTGAACCCTGTAACTACCATCATAGTAAAGCCATCAAATATTTCCATCATTCCATGAAGTTTCTTCCTGCCTCTGCCAAGCCAGTCTCCACACCACTCATCTAAAGGCAACTTCTCAGTGACTTGCTTCAAAGATTCGTTTTGACAGTTCTTGTATTTTCTATAAATTTGATCATGCGGTGTGCACTTTTAGCATCCAGCTTCTTTCACTCAGGATCATGTTTTTGAGGTGCATCTATGCTGTTGCATTTATCTCTTTTAATCTCTTTTTGTGGCTGAGGAGCATTCCATAATATAAATATTCTTCAATCTGTTTATCTACATTCCTGTTGATAGGTATTTGGGATGGCTTCCAGTTGGGGACATTTATAAACAAGGCTGACATAAATGAATAAAATTATAAAAGTCAGTTTGTAGACATTTATTTTCATGTCTTTTCAGTAAATACGTAGGAATAGAACTGATGGGTCATATGGTAAAGGTATGTTTATAAGAAACTGCCAAACTGTTTTCCAAAGTGGTTGTACCATTTAAACCCCCACTGCTAAAGTATGTCCTTGCCAAAATTTGGTGTAGTCAAACATTTTTTTAAAAAATAAACTCAAAATGGATTAAAGATCTAAACATAAGACCAGAAGCTATAAAACTCCTAGAGGAGAACATAGGCAAAACACTCTCTGACATACATCACAGCAGGATCCTCTATGACCCACCTCCCTGAATATTGGAAATAAAAGCAAAAATAAACAAATGGGACCTAATTAAAATTAAAAGCTTCTGTACAACTAAGGAAACTATTAGCAAAGTGAAAAGGCAGCCTTCAGAATGGGAGAAAATAATAGCAAATGAAGCAATTGGCAAATAACTAATCTCAAAAATATACAAGCAACTCCTACAGCTCAACTCCAGAAAAATAAATGACCCAATCAAAAAATGGGCCAAAGAACTAAATAGACATTTCTCCAAAGAAGACATACAGATGGCTAACAAACATGAAAAGATGCTCAATATCACTCATTATCAGAGAAATGCAAATCGAAACCACTATGAGGTGCCATTTCACGCCAGTCAGAATGGCTGTGATCCAAAAGTCTACAAGCAATAAATGCTGGAGAGGGTGTGGAGAAAAGGAAACCCTCTGACACTGTTGGTGGGAATGCAAACTAGTACAGCCACTATGGACAGCAGTGTGGAGATTCCTTACAAAACTGGAAATAGAACTGCCTTATGATCCAGCAATCCCACTGCTGGGCATACACACTGAGGAAACCAGAAGGGAAAGAGACACGTGTACCCCAATGTTCATCGCAGCACTGTTTATAATAGCCAGGACATGGAAGCAACCTAGATGTCCATCAGCAGATAAATGGATAAGAAAGCCATGGTACATATACACAATGGAGTATTACTCAGCCATTAAAAAGAATAAATTTGAATCAGTTCTAATGAGGTGGATGAAACTGAAGCCTATACAGAGTGAAGTAAGCCAGAAAGAAAAACACCAATACAGTATACTAACGCATATATATGGAATTTAGAAAGATGGTAACAATAACCCTGTGTACGAGACAGCAAAAGAGACACTGATGTATAGAACAGTCTTTTGGACTCTGTGGGAGAGGGAGAGGGTGGGAAGATTTAGGGGAATGGCATTGAAACATGTATACTATCATGTATGAAACGAGTCGCCAGTCCAGGTTCGATGCACGATACTGGATGCTTGGGGCTGGTGCACTGGGACGACCCAGAGGGATGGTATTGGGAGGGAGGAGGGAGGAGGGTTCCGGATGGGGAACACATGTATACCTGTGGCAGATTCATTTCGATATTTGGCAAAACTAATACAATATTGTAAAGTTTAAAAATAAAATAAAATTTAAAAAAATAAAAATTTTAGCCAATATATTGAATGTGGAATTTTATCTCATTAGGATTTTTTCACATGCTTATTGGCCACATATATATGTCTGTGCATACATATATACACCACATACACAAACACATATATTTATTATTTTTAACAGCTTTTTGTTGCTTTGGCTAAGTTGTTTTTATGCCAGGATATGGGACATTTAATCAGATATATATACTATAAATATTTTCTCATTCTAGGACTGTGTCAAAAATAAACAAAGCCAAACTTTAGCTAAAATGGTGAAAAGAGATTTTATCCAGTAAGTGGGGGAAGCCAGCAAGGACTTGAGTGAAAATTCCAAAGAGTTGATCAATGTAGGTGTGATTAGACCAACAATATCTGCTAGCTGGCAATTATGGAACTTAGGTCTTTCACAGAGACTGGGTGACAAAGTCCCTATGTATCTTTCATGATTACATTGCAAATGATGGTGTCTAAGTCCTTGAGAAAAACAGACTGAGTTGCTGGAGATACACATCTCAAAGCAACAGCAGAAGGGTTTACAGTCATAAGCTATCTGTGGTAAATGCTGTAAGAAAGAGGGGCTCAGTTGTCTGGCTTGCACAGCCCTGAGGCATTTTTTTTACAAAAAGGAACTCAGAGAGGGAGCTGGGTCAGCCAGGGAAGGGGTGGTAGGTTGCTGGAAGCCATTCCAGGATTGGTCATGTCTCTTAGTGCAGGGGTCCTAAGAGTTCTTTTGTACTTCTCACTTGCTCTTAGTTTTCCTGATGGTATCTTTTGATGAAAATACACTTTTAATTTTTATGAAGTCCAGGAAAACTTTTTTTTTTTCTTTTCTGTTTAAGGGATGTGTGTCTGTTCACGTGTGTTCCTCTCTTAGGTATCTTTGCCTACCCTAAGTTTGAAAAAATGTCATAGCCCAGCCTATCCAGTGGCACTAGTGGTAAAGAATCTGCCTGCCAGTGCAAAAGACACAGGTTCGATCCCTGGGTCAGGAAGATCTCCTGAAGAAGGGAATGGCAACCCACTCCAGTATCCTTGCCTAGAAAATTTCCATGGACAGAGGAGCCTAATAGGCTACAGTCCTGGGGGCTGCAGAGTCAGACACAACTGCTCAACTGAACACAACACAAGGTTA
The DNA here is from genome assembly GCF_055505025.1 of Bos grunniens. Taxonomy (NCBI): domain Eukaryota; kingdom Metazoa; phylum Chordata; class Mammalia; order Artiodactyla; family Bovidae; genus Bos; species Bos grunniens. Next base: position 114,666,286 of record NC_141194.1, on the reverse strand, counting down.
CAAAATATCCTCAAATAGTCTCTTCTGGGAGATGTATACTTCTGGATTTAACATTCAGGTCTATGATACATGTCAAACTTATTTTTATATATAGTTTGCTGATACACTGCTTTTTTCCCCTCACATGTAAACATACAATTCCCCAGTACCATTTTTTCAAAAAGATACTTTCCCCCTATTGAATTGATCTGGCATCTTGGTATAAAATCACTTGGCTATATATGTGTGTGAATCTATTTCTAAACCATTACATTCTGCTGATCTATTATTTTTCATCTAATACCACACTGCCTTGATTGCTATAGCATAAGCCTTGAAATCTAGGTTGAACCTTACATATTTTTCAACATCATTTTGGATATGTTAGATCCTTTGCATTCTCAGATAATTATTTTTTGAAAATCAATTTTGATAAGGATTGACTCATAGGCAAATTTTGGAAAAATGATTCCCTAATAATACAGAGACTTTCAGTATATGCAAGTTTTCTATATTTATTTCACTGTTCTTTAACATCTCTTACTGATGTTTGTAATTTCCAGTGTACTGCTGTTATACATCTTCCTTAGACACTTTCTTAAATATTTGATACTTTTTGGTGCTGTTAAAAATGGTAATTTCAGTTTTATGTTCCAATTGTTTGTTACTAGGACATAGAACTAAAGTAGAAATGAAATAGAAATTTTATGTTGATTTCATGTTATGCTGCTGAGCTAAGTTAGCTCTATATTAGTGTTTTAGTTTTTTTGTTGTGATTATTAAAATTTTTTAGACTCCATAAAGTTTGTTTTTTTTTTTTTTTTTTACAAAGCAAATCTTCTAGAAATAACAAGAATTTTACAACTATTTTCCCAATCTTTAATTCTTTTAATTCTTGTTTTGCCTTATTGCATTGGAGAGAAGACTAGAAAAATTGATAGCAAACTTCTTTGCTGAGTTCCTGATCATAGAGGGAAAGGGCTTAATTTTTTACAACTAAATGTTAATTATAATTTATAATGCTAAAATTAATGTTAATTGTAGATTTCTCATAGATGACATAAAATTGAGGAATTTTATTCTAGTCATTGTCTGCATGGCCTGTAGTGTTGTTCCCAACTTAATTCTCAATTTGTATAATTTACCTTCTTTTTTCTTAATGTAACTAAATATTTATCAATTTCATTGAGTCTCTCAAGAAATCAGCTTTAATTTCACTGATTCTTACTCTATTTTGTTTTGTTTTCAATCTGTAGATCTCTACTCTTTATTCAGTTCAGTTCAGTCTCTCAGACATGTCCAACGCTTTGTGACCCATAGACTGCAACACGCCAGGCCTCCCTGTCTATCACCAACTCCCAGAGCCTGCTCAAACTTAACGTCCATTGAGTCAGTGATGCCATCCAACCATCTAATCCTCTGTTGGCCCCTTCTCCTTCTGCCTTCAATCTTTCCCAGCATCAGAGTCTTTTCAAATGAGTCAGTTCTTCACATCAGGTGGCCAAACTATTGGATTTTCAGCTTCAGCATCAGTCCTCCCCATGAATATTCAGGACTGATTTCCTTTAGGATTGACTGGTTTGATCTCTTTGCAGTCCAAAGGACTCTCAAGAGTCTTCTTCAGTACCACAGTTCAAAAGTATCAATTCTTCAGCTCTCAGCTTCCTTTATCGTCCAACTCTCACATCCATACATGACTATTGGAAAAACCATAGCTTTACTAGATGGACCTTTGTCAGCAAAATAATGTCTCTACTTTTGAATATGCTGTTTAGGTTGGTCATAGCTTTTCTTCCAAGGAGCAAGCGTCTCTTAATTTCATGGCTGCAGTCACCATCTGCAGTGATTTTGGAGCCCAAGAAAAGAAAGTCTGTCACCGTTTCTATTTGCCATGAACTGATGGGACCAGATGCCACGATCTTCGTTTTTTGAATGTTGAATTTTAAGCCAACTTTTTCACTCTCCTCCTTCACTTTCAAGAGGCTCTTTTGTTCCTCTTCACTTTCTGCCATAAGGGTGGTAACATCTGCATATCTGAGGTTATTGATATTTTTCCTGGTAATCTTGATTCCAGCTTGTGCTTTATCCAGCCCAGCATTTCTCATGATGTACTCTGTATATAAGTTGAAAAATCAGGGTGACAATATACAGCCTTAACGTACTCCAATTTGGAGTGCTCCTTTTCCAATTTGGAACCAGTCTTGTTCCACGTGCAGTTCTAACTATTGCTTCTTGACCTGCATGCAGATTTCTCAAAAGGCAGGTAAGGTGGTCTGGTATTCCCACCTCTTGAAGAATTTTCCACTACTCTTTATTATATCCATCTATTTGCTTTCTTTAAGTTCCATAAATTTTCTACTTTTTTAAAGTGAAAAGTTTGGTCATTGATTTGAGATATTTATTTTATAATATGAAGACTTACACCTTAAATTCCATTTAGGTTGTAAAGCAAATTTCCTCCAATTAAAAAAATTAAAAATTCCTTTTAAGACATTCTTTCATTGCATTCACATAGTTTGATATGCTTTGTTTTGATTTTACTCAAGTCTAAACAGTTTCTTTTTTCTCTTGTAATTTCTTGTTTAATCCTTGGGCTATTTATTAATATTAAAATTTTTAATTATATATATTTTTTTACTTTACAGTATTGTATTGGGTTTTGCCATACATCAACATGAATCTGCCATGGGTGTACAGGTAAAAAATAAATAAATAAATAAAATAAAATATTTTAGTATTTTCCCCATATCATTCTGTAATTAGGTTAATTTTATTTTGGGCAGAGAGTTTGTATTATTCAGTTATTTTACATTTATTAATGTTTCATTTATATGAAATGAATGCCTTAAAGATTTCCCTTTTTCTTTGTTTTCTCAGCAGTTTGATGTCCTTGGTGTGGTTAGTTTTGGTATTTATCTTGCTTGGTGTAGCCTGTTTCTTGGATACATGATTTGGTTTCATTAATTAATTTTGGAAATTTCTCAACCATTTTCCCTTTTATATACAATGCAGGGGTTAGGAGCACTGACCCTCCATGTGTTACTGAGTCCAGGCTCATATTGCTCACATCACAAAGGGCCAAATAATCGAGAGAAGAGTTGTTGGGGAAAGAAATAACAACTTTATTCAGAAAGCCAGCACACCAAGAAGATGGTGGACTATTGTCCCAAAGAGCCATCTTGCTGGGGTCTGGATGCTAGCTTCTTTTATAGAACAAAGAGGGGAAGATGCGAATGTTAAGTGAAAAAGGTGATAAGTTGTTGCAAATATTTTCTGTTTGGGACCAGAGTCCAGAAGGGATGTGTTACTGTCTTCTTTTCCTGAAGTCATTCACAGGTCTGGTTAGAATGTTTTCTGGGAACTAAACATAGATATTTTGACTTAACACTCAGGCATGGGAGGCAGGATCCCTAGAGATAGGCCATTATGTATACTTTAAGCTATAGGCTACATCCCTTTACCTATTAACTTATAGCAAAAGCAATAGAAAACAAAGGTTAAAGTAAAAGAAACAGATCCAATATGGAGTCAAATTTTTTCTTCCCTATTACACATGCAATTGAAAATCCATATATAAACTTTGCAGTCAGCTCTCATATCTGCAGTTCCACATTCAAGGATTCAACCAACTGTAGAAAAATTCAACCAATTTTAGTATATTGAAAAAATCTGCATATAAATGGGCCGGCACAGTTGAAACCATGTTTTTCAAGTATCAACTGCATTTATTCTACCCATATCATTTTCCTTTTCTCCTTCTGTGATTCCAATTACACATACTTCAGAGCAATTAATATTGTCTCACAGTTTTGGGATACCTTTTTTTGTCTCTGCCACCCCCCCGCCCCACTTCCAACACTCTTTTTTCCCCCTTTCTGTGTGTAATTTTTTGTAGTTTATATTGATCTGTCTTCAAGTTCACTGATTCTTTCATTGACTGCGTTAATTCTACTGATGAAACTGACAAAGGAATTTTTTTATCTATCTTATTTAGCTTTTTATTCTTCATTTCCACTTGATCATTTATTATAGTTTTCATATTCCTATTGACATTTTCTATATGATCATGCATATAGTTTCTTTTCAATTAGGGACTTGCTAGTGAAAGTTGTTTCTTTTTTAATTCCCTAGTTTGATAGACTCAGCAACTGAATCATATGTGATTCTAGTTCTATTGATTGTTTAGTTGATTGATAATGTTTTCACTTGCTTCTTTGTATATTTCATAATTTTTGTTACAACCTATGCATTTTGTTTAGGACAGTAGAAAATAGGTTTTATATTATATATGCTCAGAAATGAGCACCCCTCTGTTCTGCTTGGTCTTCAGTGTGGAGGACTAAGATTATCTATGTACTTAGTCACTGAGCCAAGTAGAAGTTTGTTGTTGCTATGATTACTTTCAATGTACCAGTCCTCAAATTCCTCCAGTATTACTTTGTAGAGTACAAACTGATTTTCCAGAAAGTTTTCCTTAATGTCTGCTCTTTTCCTGCTATAGGCTTTTGTATATCCCTCAAAGAAAGTCTATTTTAACACTCTTTCAGCAGATTATTGTTACTCAAACCTCAGTAACCTGGTGATAGAGAGTGGAGGATGTTCTCTTATATTCTGGCTCATTCTCAGTTGCAGGCAGGTTCTCTGTCTCCTTTGGTCTCATTGTGGAACCTTCTCATTAATCCTATTCCTTCCTCAGCAGTAGGGTATGTCTCTATTATTCTGGGACAAGGATGTGTCCCTGTCCTTCATTCAGCTATAGACAGATTTTTCTGTTTCTTTCTCCCAGATACAACTGGTCTTCACCCATACCTGACAGTGATATGTCTTATTGTCATTTCCCCAGTGAATTAAGACTTATTCCATAGGGCTGATAGAGGAGGATGATTTCTATGGAGCTACATCACTGCTGTCTCCTTTTCCTTGCTCTGCACCACAAAGGAGGATCTCTCACCCTGTGCCCTGCCTCCAGTCTTTCTCATGAGAAATCTGAGACAAGAACCTGAAATGTCTTTTCTTTGACTTACTTAGGAAGTGTATATTTGCCAAAGATAACCTAGGTTGAGTTGATTACTTCCTGTACTTTTAAACATATTTGCCCATTGTCCTCTGTCCTCTATTATTGATAATGAAAAGTCAACTATCATTTGCATCCCTGTTCCCATGTATGTAATCTCTGGCCACTTAAGAGTTGTTATTTGCAACTCATCTTCAGTAGTTTCTCCTTCATGGAGAATCTTGCCACTGTCATAAGGTAGGAAAGAGAAGATGGGAGTGGACTGTAGCAATAAACTTGCCATCTCCTAAACCTCTGTGATGACAGGGTTTTCTGAGGTGATTGGTCTTTCTCCTCACACAAAGTTCCTTTTCTCTGAGAGAATGATGTTTTTGCTGAGAGCACTGTTGTTCCACCCTTCCTAGTCTATTTAACTACCCCAACTTTGACACATGCACATTGCCCTCATTCTGGTCACAGAATAGACCCCTCATTGCCCTTTTTAGTCATAGTCCTAGATTGAAAATATGAAAAGCTCAAGCATAAACCTGAAACATACACCATCATAGTGTTAATTCTATCAGAAAAGTAGCCACAGACCACACTTAGAAACCAGGACAGGAATAAGTTTCTGTGGTGCCTTTGTTAAAATGATTTTTGGAAATACCAATTTTGCTGTGCTTACTCTTTCCAACCTAACATTTACTTTGGAACAACATATTCAACGACTTCACTCCCACAGTGAGTACACACTTACTTGAATAGCCTGAACTCCATGACCTGGCACACCTCTGGAAAGGCTCCAATTAGCATCAAGCCCACAGCTGAACTTCAAGATGCCTGGGGCCCCATGCTTGAGACTACAGAACTAAACTCTCATTTTGTCTTTCATCTTCATCTATGAAAGTTGCAGAGCACACCATGTTGACCTATGATGTGAGGGAAGTGAAAAATAGATTTTTATTAGTGAAAGGCATTTGAGGATAAAAAAAAAAAAAAAAAAAAGCCCTGTACAACAGTAGACTTGTATTTTGATTGCAAAGGCCAGAGGCCCTGCCACATTCTAATTGACATACTCTCAAATTAGATGTCTTTGCTGGATTATATAACTGCATTAATTCACCACTTCATCTTAAAATGAGTTCATTTTTGGTGAAAGATTCATGAAGGGATTAAATGGAAGTGACAGCACAAAGCTAAGCAATGCTCACAGTCCCAACTGCAATGCTCAAAACTAGGCCAAAGAGGGGAAATACCATATGTTTAATACCAACAAAGGCTTCCTTAATTGACCAGAGGTTTTTGTTTTCATTTGTTTTGTTCTGTTGGTAAAAGTAATTTTCTGAGTTCGGCTAGATGTTCACCTTTTCTTCCACTCTCCTAGGAGATTTAGGAGGAAGTAAACAAGGATTAGGGGCCTTACTACCTCTTAAATATGGCAGGAGACATCTACCTGTGGTTCAGTCTGGAAAAGTTAGGAACCAGGAAATTGAAAGGGGTTTATGAACAATCCTTTTATTATCCCTCTTAAACATTATCTCCAAATACATCTTCCTTAAATCCCTGGTAAGTCAAGGTAGTTATTCTGCATTTACTGGGCAAAGTGGCTATGGCTGAAATTAAGAGCAAAGGAAATACATCAAGCTTTAAATATACAGGAAGGAAATAGGGCAAGGCTTTTGGTAAAAAATTGAAAAGATTGTCATTCCATTAGAGCTTTAATTTAAGCAGAAATTCAAGTTCATTGAGGACTCCTTGACCCACATTTGTAGAGGAACTCGTAGAGACTCATAAAAGTGAAAGTCACTCAGTTATGTCCAACTCTTTGAGACCCCATGGACTGTACGGTCCATGGAATTCTATAGGTGAGAATACTGGAGTGGATAGCTGTTCCCTTCTCCAGGGGATCTTCCCAACTCAGAAATCGAACCCAGGTCTCCCACATTGCAGGTGGATTCCTTACCAGCTGAGCCACCAGGGAAGCCCGAGAGACTCATACACAGCCACAAGAAGAAAAATTCACGTGAAAGATTAGTGGCAGTATCCTCTGCAACCACCCACATCTGCGTGCACTTCTGGGTTGAGAGCAAAAAGGCAGTGAAAAGATAATTTGCTTTTTGCCACTCTTATTTGAGGTACATATGACTTAAGGTACCTGTATTTTTCAATATTTGTGGTCCTCATATCTTTTACTGCTATCAGAAACCAATTACAGAGCTGAGAATGATCTCATGTTTAGTGGGAGCATTCTAAAAGAGGTAACACAACTTGTACTGTTTCACCATATCAATTTAAAATAGTGATGAAGTGTCAGTAGTAAATATTCCTCCTTGGAAAAATGGCTTGGAAATTAATTTCCAGTAAAAAATTCAGAGTTAGAGTAAAGCTTACTGTAAATATGTAAATTTTAAATGGCCAAGCAAAGCAGGTGATTATCAACCAGTTATTTTTTAGATATGCAATTACTAGTCCTTTCACTTAGAGTTAAGCATTAGATTATAATGCCACCTTCCATATAGAAGAGATGGTTTTATGATCCTATCAAAATGGAAAATGCTTAGTAGAGCATTTAGATAAAACAAAATGAAAATAGGATTTGAAAAAAGGACTGGAGTTTAGAATTTCAAATATATATATAAGGAACTTCAAAAGTTGAAGAAAAGTGGTCTCAAATGAAATTTAACTCAAATGTTTTGGCTTTTGGAAAAATTAAGCTCTTTTAAATTGGCTTTTATCTTAATTAAATATCAGTTACTATAAATTGCTAGTTGAGTGTTTAAAATTTTTCCTCAAACAGAAATTTATAAATATTTAGTAAGGTTATTTAAAAAATTTAAACATTCAGGTCTGTATTAACCTTCCATGTCCATTTGTAAATGCACATAGATTCTCTTAAAGGGTTTGTTCCTGACTTGGGAAAAATAGCTTAACTGCAATTTAAATGTAAAAGCAGGTTTAAAAAATTTTCACATCTTATATGAAAATGTTCTAAATTAAAAACTGTAAGTCTCTTTGAAAGTATAAAATCTTATATTCTAAATATTACTTGGTCTGATTCTTATTTTGTGCTATGAATCAAGGCTTTATCCAGGCAACACAAGTGCAAACAGAAATGAGTGCAATTTTGATAGGGTTTAAAAGTGAATGAAATCCAGAATAAGGTTAAAAATGAGTATATTTTAGGTTCTAAAATGTTGAGGTCAAATAGCAGTTTTCTGAATTAAATTCAAATTCCATTGAGGGGCCCTTCTGAGCTGCAGACCTTCCTCCTGCTTCCCACATTCCAGTTACAATCAATCCATTGCTTTCTGTTCTCTGAAGCAATTCTTTCCAGTGTTTTCCTAGGACAGAACATCCTTTCATGTAGGAAGCCCTTGTCATGAAGCATTCCCAAATTAACCCCATTTCTCCCATTTCTATCCTTCTGGTTTGACTCAATTTGCTTCAAAATGGCTTCCTATAACAGTTTACTTGGTGCTGATCACGTGCAATATTTGTACAACTAGACAATGAGATCACAAGAAGTAATCCTATCTTTCCACTACATGCAAGTGCCACATCCTCCATAAAGGTTTCTCTGTTCATCTATTTGGAATTACATCCTGCCCTTTTTTTCATTTTCATATTTACTTTGTACCTCTTGTTGATGTATATTTAATTCTACTGTGTGTTGTGGTTATTTTGCTTGCATGTGTGACACAAGTATTTCTCCAGTTATATTTATGAAAGTAAAGAGACTAAGCTCTGTTTTGTTGGTTTGTTCTTTTTTTAACCTACTGATTCTAATTCCAGACTTCTAGAAATATACTGCCCTCAATTATATCTGAAAGGATCAATGAAGTAGTTCATGGATGCTTATAAATATGATCTCTGCTTCTATATGATAGCTACCATGTGACTTCCTCTTCCTCTCTGACTTTTTTCCCATCAGTCACCACAGCTGCTGATGTGTTATGTTATCCAGAGTCCTCATTATTCCTATGTTCTTATGTTCATAGCTTCTTCAGTTTTTTCTTGTAGCCTTTTCTTACCCAGAGCTCAACATGAGTTTGCTGAAATAGGTTATGGAATCAGCATTGAGACAAGCTCTCTGCTATCATTGTATAGACAGTCTTTGGGAATTATGTTCCAACTAGACCAAAATTCAAGCCCAGCCATGTCTAAATTCAGGAAGTAATATGGCTTATACAGAAGCTGGGACCTCTAATACACAACCCTACCCCCACTGCCTTTGGACTTTGAGAGGATACTGTCCTGCATCTCCCCATCCACCAGCAACCAGCACAGTATTTGGCATATAGCACATGTTTAATAAATCAAGGTTGAATAAATTCATTCTCTCTGATAATACCTAGTGTAAAATTAGACATACAATAGATTCCTATAACATAGCTTTAAATAACACATAGATATGATAATCACATTATAAAATATGATGCCTTTTAATTAGGAAATTTCCATTTTAAGACAGGAAGCTATAATTTTGTTATAAACACTGGAGATATGGTCTCCACACTTCAATTTTGAAGCCCACCTCACTCTCAAGTTATTATACTTTTCTTCACTTTCCAACAGTTTTGACTAGAAAGCAAAGTGATAAATATTTTCTTTCTCTATGTCCTCACATCTTATCCACTTTAAAGCCCACTGTAATTTGGCTTGTGCCTTAACTATAACATGAAAATCATGTTTGCCAATGTCAACAAAATTATTCTAGTTACTCAATCTAACAATGAGGCTTCATTCCTTGGCCTTACTTAAACCCTTAACAGAAATTGGCTAGGTTACAAAAATCTTTCTTTGAATATTTGTTTCTTGGCATAAAGAATGCTGTATTCTCCTGTTTGTTTCCTATTTTTCTAGTGTCTCTGTCTCATTTGGATGCTTCCCTTCTCTGCCCATTTGTAAATATTAACACTTTTCTCCCAGGTCCTTTTCTCATTTCCAAATACTCTCATGATTTCTATTACCATGTATACACTTAAAAATACAAAATTTCCAACCCAATTCTTCCTTCTGTATTTCTTACATGGTTGTCCAAATATGACCGGCAATATAAGCATACCACATTTCTTTAAGCTACTCAAATATGCTATACTCTTTTTTTTAATTTAATTTTATTTTAAAACTTTAAATTTTGCACATGATGTTTCTTAAGACTGAGATGTGCTTATCCAGATAAATGTCCATTCCTTCAAATAATTTGTCAGCTTTTGACCTAGATGACACTGTATCCATAAGATTGTGAATTACTTTCAGTTGACAACATATACCATGTTCTCCCTTGCTTTGGGGTCTTATAATAGATATGAGGTATGAAAGGAATTATAGGGCTTCCCTGGTGGCACTAGTGGTAAAAAATCCACCTACAATGCAGGAGACATAAGAGATGTGGGTTTGATCCTTGGTTTGCGAAGATCCCCTGGGGGAGGCCATGGAAACCCACTCCAGTATTCTTGCCTGGAGAATCCCATGGACAGAGGAGACTGGCGGGTTACAGTCCATAGGGTTACACAGAGGTGGACATGAATGAAGTTACTTAGCGCATGCACACACACACACACACACACACAGAGGGATTACACTAACTTTTTGGAGCAAAAATGCATTTCTAAATTTTTCTAATTCAAATTCAGTCTAATTTAAAACCCTCTCTTGGCTCCTGGGAAATTGACTCTTGTGTTGTTGTTGTGCTTAGTTGCTCAGTCATGTCCAACTCTTTGCGACCCTTTGAACTATAGCCTCCCAGCCTCTTCTGTCCATGGGATTTGTTAGACAAGAATACTGGAGTGGGTTTCTATTTCCTCCTCCAGGAGATCCTCCTGACCCAGGGATCAAACCCATGTTTCCTGCATCTCTGGCACTGTAGGTGATTCTCTGCCCGCTGAGCCACTGGGAATTTCCCTGGGAAACCGAACGTCAGTCATTATTTGATCCCCTTTCCATTGACTTTAAAATAATGCCAGGTTTACTTTGTGCTGAAAATCCATGATAGGGGCCCTGGTTTTATTTCCTGAGGTCATCCGATGAATGCTCATTATCTAAGTTCATGTGGCCCATTTCATATAGAAAGCACTAATATTTCTATGACAAGAACAGGTAAAAGAATCTTCACCTTAGCTCTCAAGGTCAAGGGGTTAGTTGTCATTACCAAGCACATGCTTTACCTCCCCAATTCCATCCATCTATGCACATACCACTTATTCAGTGGTTCCACCACCTCTCAGGGGTGCTGTATTGGAGAGCAATGTCAGTCCCCTAGCATTTATATCAACCCTAAGCTCTAGCTCTATCTATCTTTATCCAAGAAAAGACACCATCTCCTGGGACTAAAGCCATGCACTATTCTTTTACTGAAAAAAAACTAGCCTCCATCCTCTCCTGATATGAAAGTGTTGTGTTAGTCACTCAGTCATGTCTGACTCTTTGTGACCCCATGGACTATAGACTTCCAGGGTCCTCTGTCCATAGAATCTTCCAAGCAAGAATACTGGAATGAGTCGCCATATCTTTCTCCAGGAGATCTTTCCGACCCAGGCATCAAACCAAAGTCTCCTGCATTGACAGGCAGATTCTTTATCACTGAGCCACCTGGGAAGCCTGAGAATGGGTAAAAGAATCATTACGCTGCTCTGAAAACATTCATCATAATCCTTATTGGAGGGCTTGAATCATAGTCTCCTTACTTTCTTCCAAATCTGTGATGGGAGAAATACGTAGAGATGCAGTGAGTTACCTTGTGTCCAAACCAATATGGACCCTGATCAACCACAGTGGGGAAAGAGGAGTTTTATTTTTCACTTGTCCAAATATGTCTACAGGAGCCAAGAAATCAATATGCCATTCACTGTTCCTGCACCCCACCCCCTCCCCGCCCAGGTACACAGTAACTATTCACACTGAAAGACTGATTCAGTTCAGTTCAGTCACTCAGCTGTGTCTGACTCTTTCAACCCCATGGACTGCATCACACCATGCTTCCCTGTCCCTAATCAACACCCAGAGTTTTCTCAAACTCATGTCCACTGAGTCGGTGATGCCATCCAACCATCTCATCCTCTGTCGTCCCCTCCTCCTCCTGCCTTCAATCTTTCCCAGCATCAGGGTCTTTTCCAATGAGTCAATTCTACTCATCAGGTGGCAAAAGTACTGGAGTTTCAGCTTCAGCATCAGTCCTTCCAATGAATATTCAGGACTGATTTCCTTTAGGATGGACTGGTTGGATCTCCTTGCAGTCCAAGGAACCCTCAAGAGTCTTCTCCAACACCACAGTTCAAAAGCATCAATTCTTTGGTGCTCAGCTTTATTTATAGTCCAACTCTCACATTCATACATAGCACTGGAAAAATCATAGCTTTGACTAGACGGACCTTTGTTGGCAAAGTAATGTCTCTGCTTTTTAGTATGCTGTCTAGGTTGGTCATAACTTTTCTTCCAAGGAGCAAGTGTCTTTCAATTTCATGGCTGCAGTCACCATCTACAGTGATTTTGGAACCCCAAAAAATAAAGTCTGTCACAGTTTCCACTGTTTCCCCATCTATTTCCCATGAAGTGATGGGACCAGATGCCATGATCTTAGTTTTCTGAATGTTGAGTTTTTTCTCTCTCTTCTTTCACTTTTATAAAGAGGCTCTTTAGTTCTTTGCTTTCTGCCACAAGTGTGGTGTCATCTTCATATCTGAGGTTATTGATATTTCCTCTGGCAATCTTGATTCCAGCTTATGCTTCATCCAGCTCAGGGTTTCTCATGATGTACTCTGCATGTAAGTTAAATAAGCAGGGTGACAATATACAGACTTGACGTACTTCTTTCCCTATTTGGAACCAGTCTGTTGTTCCATGTCCAGTTCTAACTGTTGCTTCCTGACCTGCATACAGATTTCTCAAGAGGCAGGTCAGGTGGTCTGGTATTCCCATCTAGACTGATTGACTTATACTTATTCTTCATGCCCTGGTTTAAATGTGGCCCAGTTCCAATATACCTTCCACGATCTTAAAAAGTTTGGTTTCCTTCCCAAGAGCTTCCACAGTCCCTGTACATCCTATGTTATATACTATATACATACCACTCTGTATTGGAACTGCCTACTTGGTTGTCTGTCGCATTTAGAGTGTGAGCTCCATGAGGGCAGCAGGTATTTTTGGTTCCCTAATTATTCTCCTATTCCTGGAATATGAATTCAAGTGGGCCTTAGGAAGCATCACTATGAACAAAACTAGTGGAAGTGATGGAATTCCAGCTGAGCTATTTAAAATCTTGAAAGATGATCCTGTGAAAGTGCTGAACTCAGTATCCCAGCAAATTTGGAAAAATCAGCATCGACCATAAGACTGCAAAAGGTCAGTTTTCAGTCCAATCTCAAAGAAAGGCAATGCCAAAGAATGTTCAAACTACTTAAAAATAATACTCATCTCACACGCTACCAAAGTAATTCTGAAAAATCTCCAAGCCAGGCTTCAACAGTATGTGAACCGAGAGCTTCCAGATGTTTAAGCTAGATTTAGAAAAGGCAGAGGAACCAGAGATTAAATTGCCAACATCTGTTGGATAATAGAAAAAGCAAGAGAGTTCCAGAAAACCATCTGCTTCATTGACTATGCTAAAGCCTTTGAATGTGTGGATCACAATAAACTGGAAAATTCTTAAATACCAGACTATCTGACCTGCTTTCTGAGAAACCTGTATGCAGTTCAAGAAGCAACAGTTAGAAATGTATATGGAACAGCAGACTGATTCCAAATTGGGAAAGGAGTATGTAAGTGTTGTATATTGTCGCCCTGCTTATTTAACTTATATGCAGAGTACATCATGTGAAATGCCAGGGTGGATGAAGCACAAGCTGAAATCAAGATTTCTGGGAGAAATAGCAATAACCTCAGATATGCAGATAACCAACCTTATGGCAGAAAGTGAAGAGGAACTAAAGAGCCTCTTGATGAAAGTGAAAGAGGAGAGTGAAAAAGCTGGCTTAAAGGTCAGCATTCAAAAAACTAGGATCATGGCATCTGGTGCCTTCGGTTCATGGCAAATAGATGGGGAAACAATGGAAGCAGTGACAGACTTTATTTATTTATTTATTGGCTCCAAAATCACTGCAGATGGTGACTGCAGTCATGAAATTAAAAGACACTTACTCCTTGGAAGGAAAGTTATGACCAACCTAGACAGCATTAAAAAGCAGAGACATTACTTTGCCAACAAATTCAAAGCTATGTTTTTCCTAGGAGTCAAGCATGGATGTGAGAGTTGGACTATAAAGAAGGCTGAGCACCGAAGAATTGATGCTTTTGAATTGTGGTGTTGGAGAAGACTCTTGAGAGTCCCTTGGACTGCAAGGAGATCCAACCAGTCCATTCTAAAAGAGATCAGTCCTGGGTGTTCTTTGGAAGAACTGATGCTGAAGCTGAAACTCCAATACTTTGGCCACCTGATGAGTAGAACTGACTCAATGGAAAAGACCCCAATGCTAGAAAAGATTGAAGGCAAGAGGGGAAGAGGACCACAGAGAGTGAGATGGTTGGATGGTATCACTGACTTGATGGACATGTTTGACCAAGCTCTTGTAGTTGGTGATCAACAAGGACTGCCTGCTGCAGTCCATGGGGTTGCAAAGAGTCAAACACAACTAAGTGACTAAACTGAAGTGAATTATTGTCCTTGGTCGCAAAGATCTCTGGAGTAGGAAATGTTAACCCTCTCTAGTGTTCTTGCCTGGAAAATTCCATGGACAGAGGAGCCTTGTGGGCTACAGTACATGGGATCACAAAGTTGGACATGACTGAGCAGGAGCATACATACACCTCTATAAAATTATTCTCAGCCCCACTGAAATATATAATGTGTCAAACATTTGACACATTTCTCAGGTGACATTACTGAATCACCTCCATGGGCAATCCATAATGAAGCCCTTATCAGTAGCTTTTGACCAAGTGCAATTTTAGATTTATATAGAGAATATCTACTTTTTATTTACTTTTTTATCAATGTATTGATTAATATTTACTTTTCAGTCTATTATGGTCTGTCTGATTCTGAATATCCTCATTCTATCTTTTTTTCTTTAGACAGACCCTAGATTTTGTACCAGGTCTCTAGAGAAATTGTGAGAAATTTTAGAGTTCACAAATCAACTTGACACCTTTTCAACCAATATGCAGTGGAAGAACACATTTGTCCACTGGGTACCTTTACCAGGTCCCAGACCCTATCATCCTGCAATTACATGTCCTCACTTCACTTCTTAGAAAGTTGCAGCTTTCAATATGCGTTCCACAATCCTTTCAAGAATCTGCAGAATTGATACAGATAAAATCAAGCCGCTGAAAACCTTGTGCTTAACCAGTTTTTTTTTTTTTTTCCTGAGCTCTAATCTTAAAATGAATAGACAAATATTTGTTCCACCCCTGATGAGCTACTAACTGTGACCTTTAGCAAAGTCATCTCAAATCTTTGATGCTCAGTATTCTCCTCTATGAAACAGGGATAATAATAGTCCATACCCCATAAGGTTGCTATGAGGATTAAATGAGATTATGACTAAAATGGAGCACTTAGCACAGACCTGGTACACAGTTAAAGGCCAATGCATGGTAATTATATAGTAATTACTTGCTCCAACTTTTAATTTCAGAGATAAAGCATGCAAGTTCCTTTTGAAGAGTCCCATGATAAGAAGTTAGTGACTGAGGCGTTTAAAAAGTATTGCAATTGACCCTTAGAGGAATGACAGCAAATACTCAAAACACTTCTGAAATCCCTTTTCTCAGAAGAGATCTAACAAGGGGAGGCCCATGTCATTCTTTCTGACCCAATAACAGCTTGAATCAATTATGTGCAATGCTAAGAATATATTTTTACTCTAAGTGTTTTTAACTTAAATTTATGTCAAGGTGCAATAACTTGAATAGATAATTCAGTATAATACCCAAGAAATAAGGAAATATGTCCGGTGAGTGATTCCAACTGGGCTGGTCTTACAATGAGACTTGATGGTGGTGGGAATCGTAAGTGTCTTTAAGAAGAACCAATATACAGGGCTCTACAGTCGGTCATTTCAATTACATGTTTCCAGTTTTTGCAGATGTGCCTTTATGGTGCTTTATCAGAGTTGGATCATACATGATATTCTTGCAGATCCTCAAACAATTGCCAAGTATCAAAGGCCATCAAGAGAAAGTGATCAAGAAGTTTAGTCAATAACCAGTATTGATTTTAATAATATTATTTACAATGACTATCTTTTGTGGAGTGACTTTTATGAGTCAAGTTTGGTAATCTGTTTTGTATGCCCATTACCTCTGATCTTTATAATAATCCCATGGTGTAGATAAAATCATTACCATTTTACAGATGAGAAAACAGGTTTAAAGAGATTCATATGTTTCCCACAGTCATATAGTGTGTAAGTATCTAAGGCTTAACTCAGGTCTCTCACACAGCTATTCTCTTTCTCCCATTCAAGTACTAACCAGGCCCAACCCTACTTAGCTTCTGAGATCAGCCATGCTCTTTTTAACAGTTCACATCGATTCTTGTTTGGGGACCAAGTAGCCCTTAGCTGACAGTCACTGAAACTGTTCCACCCAATACAAACAAAAGAAAGAAAGTGAAAGTTGCTCATTCATGTTCAACTTTTTGTAGACCCCATGGGCTATACAGTTCATGGAATTCTCCAGGCCAGAATACTGGAGTGGGTAGCCTTTCACTTCTTCAAGGGATCTATCCAAACCCAGGGACTGAAACCAGGTCTCCTGCACTGCAGGCAGATTCTTTACTAGCTGAGCCACAAGGGAAGCCCAAGAATACTGAAGTGGGTAGCCTATCCCTTCTCCAGCAGATCTTCCCGACCCAGGAATGGAACTGGGGTCTCCTGCATTGCAGGTGTGTTCTTTACCAACTGAAGTATCAGGGAAGCCTCAGTGCAATCAAACTCTGATGTAAAAACAAAAAAATGACAAGTATATTCAGAATATCAAAAAATTATATATGCAGATGACACCACCCTTATGGCAGAAAGTGAAGAGGAACTAAAAAGCCTCTTGATGAAGGTGAAAGTGGAGAGTGAAAAAGTTGGCTTAAAGCTCAACATTCAGAAAATGAAGATCATGGCATCCAGTCCCATCACATCGTGGGAAGTAGATGGGGAAACAGTGGAAACAGTGTCAGACTTTATTTTTCTGGGCTCCAAAATCACTGCAGATGATGACTGCAGCCATGAAATTAAAAGACGCTTACTGCTTGGAAGGAAAGTTATGACCAACCTAGATAGCATATTTAAAAGCAGAGACATTACTTTGCCAACAAAGGTTCGTCTAGTCAAGGCTATGGTTTTTCCTGTGGTCATGTATGGATGTGAGAGTTGGACTGTGAAGAAGGCTGAGCGCCGAAGAATTGATGCTTTTGAACTGTGGTGTTGGAGAAGACTCTTGAGAGTCCCTTGGGCTGCAAGGAGATCCAACCAGTCCATTCTGAAGGAGATCAGCCCTGGGGTTTCTTTGGAAGGAATGATGCTAAAGCTGAAACTCCAGTACTTTGGCCACCTCATGCGAAGAGTTGACTCATTGGAAAAGACTCTGATGCTGGGAGGGATTGGGGGCAAGAGGAGAAGAGGACGACAGAGGATGAGATGGCTGGATGGCATCACTGACTCGATGGACGTGAGTCTGAGTGAATTCCCGGAGTTGGTGATGGACAGGGAGGCCTGGCATGCTGGGATTCATGGGGTCGCAAAGAGTCAGACATGACTGAGCGACTGATCTGATCTGATCTGATCTGATATATGTTTATGCCAGAATTTTCTTTTTGCATTTTGCGCTTGCAAATACATTATTCAGCAGCATTATCTTTTAAGATTTGTTAAGCAGTCTCTTCAGCAGTATTTAAAGATTTTTTAAACAGGATCTTTATGCAGGTTGTCATCATTGCATCTCAGTCCCCTCAAGCAAACGGTCAGGTTGAAAGGATGGTACAGATGACTAAAGGTGCCCTGCAGCAAACTGCTTGAGGAGCCTGACCAAGGGGGCCCTACCAGGCTTCTGATCTCAGCATATCAATGGCAGAAATAGTCTTGCAATCTTGTTAATCTAGTGGCATCCCAATTGTTATTTCAAACGATATAAAGGAGACTTAGAAGAGAACTTAAAACACAAATGTGAGTGTTCCCTGGTGGGTGCTCTGATTACCCTTATTCTTTCATTTTAACCAGAACAGCTGATTTTGGGGTAGGGGGAGTGACTAGATACCTCATCTCACGTATTCCCAGCTTCAGTCCCTCAGAGAGGCTATACGTGAAGTGCACACCCCCCTCATTTAAAATAGTCCTCTCCTCCTCTAGGAATTAGCACATGAACTGGGTTCATTTTCCTGAAAGAGTAATTGCTAGCAGAAAATTGGGGGCTTTTTCTGTTCATTTTAATTTTCCTTTATATTACTTGGCTCTCCCTAATGAAACACTAGCTCCACCAGAACAATATTTATATGCTTCTTCACTGTCTCCTTAGTTCCCAAGGAGTTGCCTAGAATACAATGGGAGCTCAATAAAGATGTACTGATGAAATGGAGCCTGCAGAAGGTACAGTGTGTGCTGTAAGGTAGAGCACAGAGGATCTTGGTGTGGCATTTCCGGGTTGGATGGTTCTCAAGGCCTTCATTCCAGAAAGGACTTGATCTAAGCAAAACCATCAAAACTGTATCTTCTACAGCCATCTGGATTTAATTTTGCAGACCCATCTAAAGTCTACCCATGGCCACTAAGTGAAGAAAGTTCTCTGTGGCTGCCACAGCTATTGGAAGTAGCCCTAGAACTTGTATTCTCAGTTTTAGAACACAAATGGAGGCTTCCAGAAGGTTTAAATAAGACTATTAGCCAAAGAGTGAAGATTCTATATTTCTCAAGAGACATGGTCCATAATTAAATTAATATTTCATCCAAAATAGTGTTTTCCATAAGTCACAATATTTTATGAGCAGAAGTATCTTAGTTTGCATCAATCATTCAGATCAGTTCAGTTGCTCAGTCATGTCCAACTCTTTGCGACCCCATGAATTGCAGCACGCCAGGCCTCCCTGTCCATCACCAACTCCTGGAGGTCACCCAAACTCACGTCCATCAAGTCGGTGATGCCATCCAGCCATCTCATCCTCTGTCATCCCCTTCACCTCCTGCCCCCAATCCCTCCCAGCATCAGAGTCTTTTCCAATGAGTCAACTCTTCCCATGAGGTGGCCAAAGTACTGGAGTTTCAGCTTTAGCATCATTGCTTCCAAAGAACACCCAGGACTGATCTCCTTTAGAATGGACTGGTTGGATCTCCTTGCAGTCCAAGGGACTCTCAAGAGTCTTCTCCAACACCACAGTTCAAAAGCATCTATTCTTCAGTGCTCAGCTTTCTTCACAGTCCAACTCTCACATCCATACATGACTACTGGAAAAACCATAGCCTTGACCAGACGGACCTTGTTGGCAAAGTAATGTCTCTGCTTTTCAATATGCTATCTAGGCTGGTATAACTTTCCTTGCAAGGAGTAAGTGTCTTTTAATTTCATGGCTGTAGTCACTATCTGCAGTGATTCTGGAGCCCAAAAAAATAAAGTCTGACACTGTTTCCACTGTTTCCCCATCTATTTGCCATGAATTGATGGGACCAGATGCTATGATCTTCTTTTTATGAATGTTGAGTTTTAAGCCAACTTTTTCACTCTCCTCTTTCATTTTCATCAAGAGGCTTTTTAGTTCCTCTTCACTTTCTGCCATAAGGGTGGTGTCATCTGCATATCTGAGGTTACTGATATTTCTCCTGGCAATCTTGATTCCAGCTTGTGCTTCTTCCAGCCCAGTGATTCTCATGATGTACTCTGCATATAAGTTAAATAAGCAGGGTGACAATATACAGCCTTAACGTACTCCTTTTCCTATTTGGAACAAGTGTGTTGTTCCATGTCCAGTTCTAACTGTTGCTTCCTGACCTGCATACAGGTTTCTCAAGAGGCAGGTCAGGTGGTCTGGTATTCCCATCTCTTTCAGGAATTTCCAAAGTTTATTGTGATCCACACAGTCAAAGGCTTTGCCATAGTCAATAAAGCAGAAATAGATATTTTTCTCAAATTCTCTTGGTTTTTTGATGATCAGCACATGTTGGCAATTTGGTCTCTGGTTCCTCTGCCTTTTCTAAAACCAGCTTGAACATCTGGAAGTTCACAGTTCATGTATTGCTGAAGCTTGGCTTGGAGAATTTTGAGCATTACTTTACTAGCGTGTGAGATGAGTGCAATTGTGCAGTAGTTTGAGCATTCTTTGGCATTACCTTTCTTTGAGATTGGAATAAAAACTGACAGTTTTCAGTCCTGTGGCCACTGCTGAGTTTTCCAAATTTTCTGGGATATTGAGTGAAGCACTTTCACAGCATCATCTTTCAGGATTTGGAATAGCTCAACTGGAATTCCATCACCTGCACTAGCTTTGTTCATAGTGTTGCTTTCAAAGGCCCACTTGACTTCATATTCCAGGATTTCTGGCTCTAGGTGAATGATCATACCATCATGATTATCTGGGTTGTGAAGGTCTTTTTTGCAGAGTTCTTCTGTGTATTCTTGCCACCTCTTCTTAATATCTTCTGCTTATCTTAGGTCCATACCATTTCTGTCCTTTATCGAGCCCATCTTTGCATTAAATGTTCCCTTGGTATCTCTAATTTTCTTGAAGAGATCTCTAGTCTTCCCCATTCTGTTGTTTTCCTCTATTTCTTTGCATTGATCACTGAGGAAGGCTTTCTTATCTCTTCTTGCTGTTCTTTGGAACTCTGCATTCCAATGCTTATATCTTTCCTTTTCTCCTTAGCTTTTCACTTCTCTTCTTTTCACAGCTATTTGTAAGGCGTCCCCAGACAGCCATTTTGCTTTTTTGCATTTCTTTTCCATGGGGATGGTCTTGGTCCCTGTCTCCTGTACAGTGTCATGAACCTCAGTCCATAGTTCATCAGGCACTCTATCAGATCTAGTCCCTTAAATCTATTTCTCACTTCCACTGTATAATCACAAGGGATTTGATTTAGGTCATACCTGAATGGTTTAGTGGTTTTCCCTACTTTATTCAATTTCAGTCTGAATTTGGTAATAAGGAGTTCGTGATCTGAGCCACAGTCAACTCCTCGTCTTGTTTTTGTTGAATATATAGAGCTTCTCCATCTTTGGCTGCAAAGAATATAATCAATCTGATTTCAGTGTTGACCATTTGGTGATGTCCATGTATAGAGTCTTCTCTTGTGTTGTTGGAAGAGGGTGTTTGCTATGACCAGTGCATTTTCTTGGCAAAACTCTATTAGTCTTTGTCCTGCTTCATTCTGTATTCCAGGGCCAAATTTGCCTGTTACTCCAGGTGTTTCTTGACTTCCTACTTTTGCATTCCGGTCCCCTATAGTGAAAAGGACATCTTTTTTGGGTGTTAGTTCTAAAAAGTCTTGTAGGTCTTCATAGAACTGTTCAGCTTCAGCTTCTTCAATATTACTGGTTAAGCATAGACTTGGATTACTGTAATATTGAATGGTTTGCCTTCTCTGCAGAATGTATTGCTACTTTATATTTTCCTTAGTTACGTATGTATTTACTTGTTTGTTGTCATCCTTAAATATTAGACCATGATCTCTGAGAAGTCCTCTTAGTCTTCCAAAGATTCCTTCTGACTTTTCTGCTCTATATGTATCCTCAATATCTAAAACAGAGCTTGGTACATAGTAGGTTCTCCACATATATTTGTTAAATGCAGGATGAATATATATTTATCAAATCATGAAACCAATGAATATATCATTACTTCTGTGCTGAGAAGTGCTATGAAGGAGAAATGTAGGGGGTTGAGTAAAGAAAAATAGTGGTAGGAGGCAAGATAGAAGGAATCCACTTTAGGTAGAGGAGTTAACTCAAGTGGTCTCTATGGATATGACATAATATATTCAAATCTAGTGGAAGAGAAGGTGAGACATATAAAATGTAATGGGAGTGGGTATGGGTATTTTTGTATTTACTTTGGTTTATATTTTTTAACTTTTTGGCTTTAAATAATTATAGCTACAACTTCACAGGAAGTTACCAAGGTAATACAGAGATGTCCTGTGTACCCTTCATACAGTTTGACCTAATGATCACAGGGGGAAACTATACCTAACTAGGAAAATAACAATGACACAATGTTGCCACTGTGAGTGAGTCGGTGAAATCACTCAGTTGTGTCCGATTCTTTGCAATTCCATGGACTGTAGGAGCCTACCATGCTCCTCTGTCCATGGGATTTTCCAGGCAAGAGTACTGGAGTGAGTTGCCATTTCCTTCTCCAGAGGATCTTCCCGACACAGGGATCGAACCCAGGTCTCCTGCATTGTAGGCAGACGCTTTACTATCTGACCCACCAGGGAAGTCAACAATGACGTAATGTTGACATAGAGCCCTATACAATGTTATCTCATGTGTACATTCATGTAAACAGTACCACAATCAGAACCCAGAATGATTTCATCATCACAAATATCTCCCTTTATTTTTGTTTCAAGTCCCTTGGATTTCTTACAGTTGTGTACTTTGATTATTTAGGTAGTAGTAGCAGTGTTAAGGTCAATACAAAAATGTTTCTGTCCCATAAAGGACTGGGAAGAAAATGTATCCATTCATCCTTTGTTTAGCTACTTCCAATAAGGCAGAATTTGCCAGGGGATTTTTAAAGCAAGTTATTTCCTTGGGTCAGAAAAACTGTGGCCTGAATCATTTAGAAGATGTTCAAAATAGCATGCGTTAGAGTAATAATTCTAAGGTTCATATTCAATTCTTGCTGCCCTACAATCAGCAGTCTTTCTCCACTACAAGGTCAGATGCAAATTGTTTCTTCTTTGTGTGAAACAAATAGATTTCATAAAACCTAACCTGAAAGTGTGCTAAGAGAATTAATTCCATTTAGATAGCTTCTGTCTTCAGACCACCTGGATTTTTCCATCTGCTTTATTATTTTTTTCTTTTTCTATCATAGTCTCATTTGGGGACTGAATTTTAAAAAGACTTTAGAAAAACCTGGCTTTTATTTCTTGATCTACACTGATCACCTCATTACCACTTTTTTTTTCCTCAATAGCAAGTCTTGTCATTCTACTAAGCATTGGAACAAAAACCAGCAAGGGAACATTTAGCATGAGATGGTTCTTTACCTGCTAATTCTGACCAATTCTCACCCCACACAGCCTCCTTGTCCCTAGAGAAAATGTAAGCCAAGCTCCCCATGCACAATGCTTCTAAAGCTCTGGGCAGCTGCTCTCTTTCAGAGCCTCTAAAAAACATCATGAAATTTTGTCACCAAAAGCTGTTCAATTGCCAGTGGACCAGCTGCCGTTTTGTGTAGACAAATTTATCAGAGGGTTGAATGCTGAGAATAACCTCAAGGATGGGGACATTGTAATTATGAATTTGAAATGGAAGAATTCACAACTAAAGATATCATCACAACAGAATGCATTCTGAAACTGTGTTCTCTGCTCCCCTAGAACTAAATACCACTATAACCTAAATAGACAATTTATCTGCAGTGTCAGCCTTTAAAAAAATTGTATTGAGTACCCTTGATTTTTCTTAAGTTAAAATTCAGGGGAACACACATACACTTTTAGAATCTGAAGACAGATGCAAAGTCCATATAGGCAAAGATTTCTTAACATAAAGATTCAGGGACCATTTTAATTTATTTATTATACATTATTATCAAGTGTTCTAAAATTCTGTCTATTGCCAAGATTTCTAGTTGTCACTTGAAAGGCTGCATTAAATAGGGATTAGCACACCAACATGAACAATAATAAGTCATTGAAGTTCCAATGGAAAAGTCCAACGTTCTACTGCATTTTTGGCAGAATTACCAACCTTTATTCCTGACATTAAAAATTCACCGGCTTTCACAGGTATATAGGAACAATGTGATCATTTATAGCTATCTGTACCATATGACACTGTCTTTTGTAGTAATTTTTCTAGGATCGTAAGAGGATTTCTTTGAAACACAAGTCATATATGTCTGCTGAATTTGGCTCTTCTCTTTCTTCTGTATATTCTATCAAGTACTTTTTTTAAGTTTTCTAGTTTCTTTTTATATCAGCTTCCACCAATATTCAGTTATTAGCTATATCCTTTCTCCTCTTTTTGTCCCTGGAAAATTTTATCCATTGTTCTGTTTTAAGGACCCATACATGGAGGTGATTCCTAAATAATGTCTTTCTGCTGCTACTGCTGCTAAGTCACTTCAGTCATGTCCGACTCTGTGCGACCCCACAGATGGCAGCCCACCAGGCTCCCCCGTCCCTGGGATTCTCCAGGCAAGAATACTGGAGTGGGTTACCATTTCCTTCTCTGTTGCATGAAAGTGAAAAGTCAAAGTGAAGTCGCTCAGTCATGTCTGACTCTTAGTAACCTCATTGACTACAGCCTACCAGACTCCTCCATCCATGGGATTTTCCAGGCAAGAGTACTGGAGTGGGGTGCCATTGCCTTCTCCAAATGTCTTTCTAGCCCTGCTCATTTCCCTGAATCCAAGACCCAAACACTGAACCCACAGCTTCACTTATTAGTTCACGTATCTAGCAATCACCTGATTGCGAAGAGCTGACTCATTTGAAAAGACCCTGATGCTGGGAAAGATTGAGGGCGGGAGGAGAAGGGGACAACAGAGAATGAGATGGTTGGATGGCATCACCGACTCAATGGACATGAGTTTGGGTAAACTCCAGGAGTTGGTGATGGACAGGGAGGCCTGGCGTGCTGCAGTTCATGGAGTCTCAAAGAGTTGGACACAACTGAGCAACTGAACTGAACTAAGCAATCATCAAAACTGGTCTCCAATAAGTACGTATACTCATTTACATTGCTGTACAGCAGAAACCCAACAACACTCTAAGGCAACTAAACTCCAATTAAAAAAAGAAAACTTGTCTCCAAACCTTAATTCATTCCACAACCACCCTTTTCCCAACTACTAAGCTCCTTAACACCATAAATGTTATTATCAAAGCAGATTGTAACCTTCTCATCCTCCACTCCACATAAACATGCAGTTAGCAAAGAAACCCTTCTGGATTCGCTTCATCTCCACCTCTTTTTTTTTTCCAGAGCCACTTGTCAAAATCATACTCTCTTCCTTTCCTGGCAGGTTGCAATATTGCAGTAGCCTCCTAACTTCCTATTTTATTCTCTAAACCATTATTTTTTACACTGTTTTTTTACTTATCTTCATAAAACGCAGATTTCATCAAGCTGCCATTCTGTTCCTTCTTTCTTTCTGCTCCTTAGTATACATATTCTAATGCAAAACTTCATACAGTATTATCTCACTGTTAACTTTCAACTTCATTTTCTTCCTTGTTACAGTGACGTATTTGCCATGCATTGGGGAGGGGGAAGTCCCAAGTCTCCAATTTGGGCCTTAGCTCCAGTTCTTCCCACAGACTGGAATTGGACATGTCCACACCTAGGCTCTGATGGATATAGCCCTATCTGTCTTACAAACCATAACTCAACTGTTTGTTCCTTCATGAAGTCTTCTCATAGCCCCCAACAACACATGGTCTCATTCTCTTTCAGGTAATGCTTTTAAATTTGATTAAACTTTTTATTCTCTTAAAACGTGAATATATTTCCTGAGTTAGTATTACGTGTGAGGCACGAGGGTTACCCTGGTGAATAATGCAGAGTAGCTTCTTATTCCTTCAGATTCTGGCATTTTACTGGTGAGATAAATAATCAAGGAACCCAGTTCAGAAGATCCTACAATGTTGTAAGGCACTGCCTGGGGTAAGAAAAGGGGACAACTTTATTTATTTTTAATTGGAATATGGTTTTTCCAGTAGTCACATATGGATGTGAGAGTTGGACTATAAAGAAAGCTGAGTGCCAAAGAATTTATGCTTTTGAACTGTGGTGTTGGCGGAGACTCTTGAGAGTCCCTTGGACTGCAAGGAGATCCAACCAGTCCATCCTAAAGGAAATCAGCCCTGAATGTTCACTGGAAGGACTGATGCTGAAGCTGAAACTCCAATACTTTGGCCACCTTATGTGAAGAACTGACTCATTTGAAAAGACCCTGATGCCGAGAAAGATTGAAGGTGGGAAGGGAAGGGGAAGACATAGGATGAGATGGTTGGATGGCATCACCAACTTGATGGACATGAGTTTGAGTAAGCTCTGGGAGTTGGTGATGGACAGGGAAGCCTGGCGTGCTGAATTTCAGGGGGTTGCAAAGAGTTGGACATGACTGAGCAACTGAACTGAACTGAGCTGATAGCTGATTTACAATGTTGTGTTAGTTTCTGCTATATAGCAAAATGATTCAGGTTTGCATATATACTTCTTCATATTCTTTTTCGTTATGGCTTATCATGGGATATTGAATATACTTCCCTGTGCTATAGAGTAGGGCCTTGGTGGTTACCTATTTTATATATAGTTGTATTTATCTGTTAATCCCAAATTCCTAGTTTATCCTTCTCACATTCCTTTCCCCTTTGGTAACCATAAGTTAGTTTTCTATGTCTGTGAATCTGTTTCTATTTCACACATAAGTTCATTTGTGTCATATTTTAGATTCCATATATTTGATATCATGATATTTGTCTTTCTACTTCTGATTTACTTAGTATGATAATTTCTAGGCCCATCCATGTTGCTGCAAATGGCATTGCTTATTCTTTTTCATGGCTAAATAATATTCCATCATGTGGATATGGGTATGCATAAGAATATACACACATAGCATGTCCTCTTTATCCATTCACCTGTCAATGGACATTTAGGTTGTTTCCATGCCTTGGCTATTGTGAATAGTGCTCCAGTGAACACTGGGGAATATGTATTTTTTTGAATTATGTTTTTTTCTGGATGTATGCCCAAGAGTGGGATTGAAAGATCACATGGTAGCTATAATTTTAGTTCTTTAAGGAACCCCCATACTGTTCTTCATAGTGGCTATACCAATTTACATTTTCACCAAAAGTGCAGGAGGGTTTCCTTTTCTCTGTACCCTCTCCAGCATTTATTGCTTGTAGAATTTTTGATGATGATCATTCTGACTGGTCTGAGGTGATATCTCATTGTAGTTTTGATTTGCATTTCTCTAATAATTAGTGATTCTGAGCATCTTTTCGTGTGCCTTTTGGCCAACTTTAGATCAGATCATGGGGAAAAGCCTTTGTCAGAAAATAAATCTGAGCTGAGGCCTGAATCAGAAGCAAATGATGGCCATGCGAAAGTAGAAATCAAAGCAGTTCAGATAGAGGCAACAGCAAGTAAAACTCAATGAAGGTGGGGAAAGTGCCGTGAGTCGATATTTGGACAGTTACCCAATGTTTACTATGTGCAAAGTGCTGAACAAAACAGATATTTCTTGCTCTCAAGGGTTGTCAGTGGAATGGACCAGACTTACACTGGCCCAACTATAACACAGATATATACTAACATTGTTATACCTTCTATAAAGACAATGTAAAGGAGGGTACTCTAGAGTGCTGGTGAGGGAACAACATGGAGATTTTCAGTAAATTGTCACATCCATGGAGGTGAAAGACGAGGCCTAGGCTGAAAATGTTAGTCATTCCTTAACACATAGGCGAGTAATTGTTTTGGTTCAAGAAAGGGCTCAAGGCTAAGAGTCAAGGAAATCATTATAACCTAACATTATCAGTTAGATTATAAATCTGACATTAATAATAAACTTTATCAGGTGAAACCAACAAAGAACACTCAACAAGGAGAAGTCAGAGAGCCTGGAGGAGAACCAGAGTATCAGAAGCTTGTAGAAATAAGAGTTCCCACAGGAGGGACTTAAGAACTGAACAGTGCTCTTGAGAGGTCAACTTACAAGAGATCTAAAAATGTAGCTACTGGATTGTGCAACAAGGAAGTCACTGGTAAAGCTTTGAGAAATCAGTATTGGTGGAATGGTGGAGACAAAAGATAAAGTAGAGTGAGTTAGGGAGACGTGATTTATAGATGCTTCATCTGGAAGCTCGGCTATAAGCAGTGGTAGGGAATTGGCAATTAAAATAGCCTTAATTAAAGTGATCCCAGTATCATTTGGGTATTTATTGATTTAAACCTTTTTTCTTCTCTTAATTATCTGTTGTTAGATTGCCAGCATTATTTTTATTTTCAACCACTATAAAATAAGTGAGTTAGACTTGATGAATTTTTAAAGGCCTTGAGTTACTCTTCAGAAGTCACACAGCTTAGAAGTTACAGAGCTGAGGCAGAAGACCATGTCTTCTGATGGCAGGTTGAGTTTAAACCAGTTGTAATGTGCCTTCTAAATCTGTTCTTAAAATATTATACATAGGTAGGCTCTGTGAAAGGAAATTGTCCGCCAACCTCGCAGTGAGTGTTAACTTCGGCTTTAGGGGAAATGCCCTGATTTTTCAGTGATTTCAAATGAGCTCCAGCAGGCATACTCCTAAGGCAAATTCCTAAAGACATATGCTGTCAAGCACACATTGTCACCAACAGCCCCATACCCAGAGCTTCTATTATCATCAGATAAACAGATGTACATAATGTGGTAGAGATGTAAATAATTATATTTTCCTCAGGAATTTACTTTGTGATACACACACTTGTTGTTCTGTTGCTAAGTTGTGTCCAGCTCTTTGCAATGCCTTGGACTGCAGCACATGAGATCTCCCTGTCCTTCACTATCTGCCAGAGTTTCTCAAGTTCATTCATTGAGTTACTGATGCCATCCAACCATCTCATCCTCTATTGTCTCCTTCTCCTTTTGCCATAAATCTTTCCCAACATCAGTGTCTTTTCCAGTGAGTTGGCACTTTGCATTAGGTGGTCAAAGTATTGAAGCTTCAGCATCAATCCTTCCAATGAATATTAAGAGACTGATTCCCTTTAGGATGGACTGGCTGGGTCTCCTTGCAGTTCAAGGGACTCTCAAGAGTTTTATCTAGCACCACAATCCAAAAGCGTCAGTTCTTCAGCACTCAGATACATACATTCACATAGAAATATGGTCTTGAAAAATTATAATACTAGTTTGTCCATAATCACATTTGTAAATAGTCTCTAGTGCTATAAATCCACTATAGACCAAGATCTGTGCATCTTTCCCTCACAGAATGGAAGATCTGGCATAGAGCTCACAATCTCACTGTATACCGACTCTTTTTTCCTGATTCCCATGGTAGAAGACATATTACTGTAAAGTACTCAACTTTTTTGTATTTATAGGATGAGATGATTACTGTTGTGGCTTGTTTTTGTCCACAAAGAATGTCTGGAAGTTTCCTTCCTTTATCCCAATTCGTGGACATTGTATCAATATCATGGAACCGCCATCATTGTCTGTAGCCCTACTAGACACACAATCTGGAGAAATTCTCCAAAGTAATTTCATAATATTTATCTGGAAATATATTCCCATTTTGAAGTACTTTTATGAAATTAATGAGGAAAGTGCTTTAATCAGAAAGTTATATTAATACTTTAAACAGAAAGCACAACATCACACAGATTTAAACTGTGAATTGGCCAACTCTTTGTGACCCCATGGACTATAGCCTGTCAGGCTCCTCTGTCCATGGAATTTTCCAGGCAAGAATAGTGGAGTGGGTTGCCATTTCCTTCTCCAGGGGATCTTCCTGACCCAGGGATTGAACCCAGGTCTCCTGCATTCCAGGCAGATTCTTCACTGTCTGAGCCACAGGGAAGCCCCCTGTATATAGACACCAAGAAGTAAAATAGTGAGCAACCCATTTAATTTATTTAACATCATTAGCATTTACTTCCTTATTGGAGTGTGAGTCTGCAGCCACTTCCTGAGACTTTCACCTTCTACTGATTGACCCTGTGCAGCTGTGTTCATATTCTGAGTATCCCCTGGGCTCCACTATGTGCACAAAGGCTGCAAGGCACTTTCTCAGCTCCACTTGAGTGAGTCCATCATCTGTGCTCTCTCTTGCCACTAGTATCACTAGCACAGACCTTGTTTATGGCTAGTCAAGCACAAAGGTATACATCAGCTCTCCTGAGTTCTGGAAGAATGGCTTCTGAATACTAAAGAGAACATTCACTGGGAAAAGATAGCATTAATTGTAATCGTGTAAATTATGCTGAATAAGTCACAAGGCAAGTGGCACAGAAGTTTGGTCTCCACTGGCATTTATAGTCTAGGATACAGAGCGCATGTGTGTATATATATACACATACATACATACATACATACATACATATATATATGTATATATTAAATCTTACATGGTAACACAAATAAGTACTGGAAAATAATGCTAAAAGCTGATTTATGTCAAGGTGAAATGTAATATGATTTGAAGAAAATTCATCCACAAAGGATAAATGAGGCTGCTTTTAAAAATCTGGTGCATATTTAACTCCTTTTTTTAAATGAACAGATTACATTTTTTTTTTAAGTTTGATATTTATTTTTTTTTAAAAGCAGATAGTACAGGAATTTCCCATATAGCCCTCTTCCCCCTCCTGATTCCTCTATAATTAATGTGTTGCATTAGTATGGTACATTTATTAACAATTAAGGAAATCATAATGATTGATACACTTTTAGTAACAGAAGTCCATGGTTTCTATTGGGGTTGGCTTTTCCTGTTGTACATTCTGTGTGTTTTGACAAATGCATAATGTCATGTATCCACCATTGCAACATCAGACATAATAGTTTCTCCACCCAAAAATAATCCTTTGTGTTTCCCCTATTCATCTTCATTTCACTCTTAAACCTATCACAAGTATATTATCATTTTGAGATCAAATGAGATCAAGTGTTTGAAGTCAATTGAATTTGTTGATGCAAAGCAGTTATAACATGTTGGCATTTTTTTCCTGTATTTCCATACATTAAAAGTGTGTAAACATAAGTTTTAAATATCAAATATTTTAAGATTATAATGAAGGCACACAAAGGTGAGAGAGAGAATTTCAGTTAATCACTAGAGACATAGAAGACAAATTTACTTTTCTCAGTTGCTATGACTAACAACCCACAGAAACACGTTTTGCAGATATTGTACACAAACTCCATTTAAGGTCCTTTTTTGATATTTCTGCCTTACTTTCAAAAATCTTTAGCACACTAGAATTTATTGTTAGAAGGATCACTGCAGTAATTAACACATAGCATAAGTCTAAAATAAATATTGTGTTCATAATTAGGTTTTGAGAGGATAGCTTACACTTAATTGAATTGTGAATTTCTTGAGCAGGTGGTCTAGTTGTAGTCTCTCTTTTTTCCAGGTTAAACATTCATAGGAATAGGTCTAAGTAGAATTTCAAGACAGTTCACTTTGCTATTAAATTCATATCACCAAACTTTGTTTTATTAGGCATAGCCATTCACAGGAGTGTATTTTGCATCTTTGATATAAGTGAGTATCTTTGATTTTTATAAAACATGAAGCAGAATGAGCAATTTATTAGCAGCTTCTGATGAAAATTTAGTTGTATTTTATTCTTTCCAATGGAAAGATATTTTTGCAGTCACTATTAGAAATCCTCCAATGCTGAATCATCATTAATTGAATAACTGCACTTGTACACATGCCTTACACTACAAATTTGGAATAGAGAAATAAAATTACCTGGAGAATCATCTTTGTAACCCACGTACAAGCACTGCTAAATGAATTATTACATGTATATTATTACAGCTTGATGATGATTTCATTTTGGCCAGATATACAGGCAGTTCAATGTAAACTATTCAATTTTACCAGTTCAAACAACTATTGTGTACTCAATACAATTTTTTTTATGCCAAGAGGGATAATAGATGTACAATGACAATGTGAAGTTTAAGAACTTCCTTTAGGTTTAAGTTTTTAATTTTATTATCTCCTCTAGACAAAATTTACTGGAGTTGATTCATAATGTTGTGTTAGTTTCAGGTGTACAGCAAAGTGATTCAGCTGTACACACATATATATATCATTTTTTCAGATTATTTCCCCTTGTAGGTTATTACAAAATATTGAATAAAGTGCTATACAATATGTTCTTGCTGGTTATCTATTTTATACATAGCCCTGTGTGTATGTTAATTCTAGACTCTAATTTATCCCTGTACCCCATTCCCCTTTGGTAACTGTAAAAGATTTTCTGTGTCTATTTCTGTTTTGTATACACATTCATTTATATCATTTGTTAAGATTTTAAATTTTTTAAATTAATAAATTTATTTTTGGAGGCTAATTACTTTGCAATATTTTATTGGTTTTGCTGCACAATGACATGAATCCGCCACGGGTGTACATGTGTTCCTCCTCCTGAACCCCCGTCCCACCTCCCTCCCCATCCCATCCCTTTGGATGGTGCTCAGGGCTGGTCATCCCAGTGCACCAGCCCTGAGCACCATGTATCATGCATCGAACCTGGACTGGCAATCCATTCCACATGTAATATACATGTTTCAATGCCATTGTCCCAAACCATCCCACCCTTTCCCTTACCCACAAAGTCCAAAAGTCTGTTCTATACATCTGTGTCTCTTTTGCTGTCTTGCATACAGGGTTATTGTTACCATCTTTCTAAATTCCATATATATGTGTTAGTATATTGTACTGGTGTTTTTCTTTCTGGCTTACTTCACTCTGTATAATAGGCTCCAGTGTCATCTACCTCATTAGAACTGATTAAAATGTATTCTTTTTAATGGCTGAGTAATATTCCATGTGTATATGTACCACAGCTTTCTTATACATTTGTCTGCTGATGGACATTTAGGTTACTTCCAGGTCCTGGCTTTTATAAACAGCGATGAACATTGTGGTACATGTGTCTCTTTCAATTCTGGTTTCCTCGGTGTGTATGCCCAGCAGTGGGATTGCTGGGTCAAATGGCAGTTCTATTTCCAGTTTTTTAAGGAATCTTCACACTGTTTTCAATAATGGCTGTACTAGTTTGCATTCCCCAGAGAAGGCAATGGCACCCCACTCCAGTACTCTTGCCTGGAAAATTCCATGGATGGAGGAGCCTGGTGGGCTGCAGTCCATGGGGTCACAAAGAGTGAGATACGACTGAGAGACTTCACTTTCACTTTTCACTTTCATGCATTGGAGAAGGAAATGGCAACCCACTCCAGTGTTCTTGCCTGGAGAATCCCAGGGATGGGGGAGCCTGGTGGGCTGCCGTCTATGGGGTTGCACAGAGTTGGACACGACTGATGCGACTTAGCAGCAGCAGCAGCAGTTTGCATTCCCACCAACAGTGTAAGACGGTTCCCATTTCTCCACACCCTCTCCAGCATTTATTGCTTGTAGACTTTTGGATAGCAGCCAATCTGACTGGCGTGAGGTGGTACCTCATTCTCCTTTTGATTTGCATTTCTCAATGCAGAGGAACCAGAGATCAAATTGCCAACAACCGCTGGATCATTGAAAAAGCAAGAGAGTTCCAGAAAAAAAACATCTATTTCTGCTTTATTGACTATGCCAAAGCCTTTGCCTGTGTGGATCACAATAAACTTTGGAAATTCCTGAAAGAGATGGGAATACCAGACGACCTGACCTGCCTCTTGAGAAACCTGTATGCAGGTCAGGAAGCAACAGTTCGAACTGGACATGGAACAACAGACTGGTTCCAAATAGGAAAAGGAGTACGTCAAGGCTGTATATTGTCACCCTGCTTATTTAACTTATATGCAGAGTACATCATGAGAAATGCTGGGCTGGAGGAAACGCAAGCTGGAATCAAGATTGCCAGGAGAAATATCAATATGCAGATGACACCACTTTTATGGCAGAAGATGAAGAGGAACTAAAAAGCCTCTTGATGAAAGTGAAAGAGAAGAGTGAAAACATTGGTTTAAAGCTCAACATTCAGAAAACTAAGATCATGGCATCTGGTCCCATCACTTCATGGGAAATGGATGGGAAAACAGTGGAAACAGTGTTAAATTTATTTTGGGGGGCTCCAAAATCACTGCAGATGTTGATTGCAGCTATGAAATTAAAAGACACTTACTCCTTGGAAGGAAAGTTATGACCAACCTAGATAGCATATTGAAAAGCAGAGACATTACTTTGCTAACAAAGCTCCATCTAGTCAAGGCTATGGTTTTTCCAGTGGTCATGTGTGGATGTAAGAGTTGAACTATGAAGAAATCTGAGCACTGAAGAATTGATACTTTTGAACTGTGGTATTGGAGAAGACTCTTGAGAGTCTCTTGGACTGCAAGGAGATCCAACCAGTCCATTCTAAAGGAGACCATTCCTGGGTGTTCACTGGAAGAACTGATGCTAAAAGCTGAAACTCCAATTCTTTGGACACCTCCTGCAAAGAGTTGACTCATTGCAAAATACCCTGATGCTGGGAGGCATTGGGGGCAAGAGGAGAAGGGGATGACAGAAGATGAGATGGCTGGATGGCATCACTGACTTGATTGACATGAGTTTGAGTAAACTCTGGGAGTTGGTGATGGACAGGGAGGCCTGGCGTGCTGTGATTCATGGGGTTGCAAAGAGTCAGACATGACTGAGCAACTGAAATGAACTGAATAATGAGTGATGTTGAGCATCTTTTCATATGTTTGTTAGCCATCTGTATGTCTTCTTTGGAGAAATGTCTGTTTAGTTCTTTAGCCCATTTTTTTATTAGGTCATTAATTTATCTAGAATTGAGCTGCAGGAGTTGCTTGTATATTTTTGAGATTAATTATTTGTCAGTTTCTTTGTTTGCTATTATTTTCTCCCATTCTGAATGCTGTCTTTTCACCTTGCTTGTAGTTTCCTTTGTTGTGCAAAAGCTTTTAATTTTTAATTTGGTCCCATTTTTTATATTTGCTTTTATTTCCAGTATTCTGGGAGGTGGGTCATAGAGGTTCCTGCTCTGATTTATGTTGGAGAGTATTTTGCCTATGTCTTGCTCTAGGAGTTTTACAATTTCTGGCCTTATGTTTAGATCTTTAATCAATTTTGAGTTTATTTTTGTGTATGGTGTTAGAAAGTGTTCTAGTTTTAGTTTTTTATATGTCCTTGACCAGTTTTCCCAGCACCACTTTTTAAAGAGTTTGTCTTTTATCCATTGTATATTCTTGCCTCCTTTGTCGAATATAAGGTGTCCATAGGTGCATGGATTTATCTTTGGGCTTTATATTTTGTTCCATTGATCTATATTTCTGTCTTTTTGCCAGTACCATACTGTCTTGATGACTGTGGCTTTGTAGTAAGACTGAAGTCAGGCAGGTTGATTCCTCCAGTTCCATTCTTCTTTCTTAAGATTGCTTTGGCTTCCGAAGTTTCTTGTATTTCCATACAAATTGTGAAATTATTTGATCTAATTCTGTGAAAAATACAGTTGGTAGCTTGATAGGGATTGCATTGAATCTATAGATTGCTTTGGGTAGTATACTCATTTTCACTATATTGATTCTTCTGATCCATGAACACAGTATATTTTTCCATTTATTATTGTCCTCTTTGATTTCTTTCACCAGTGTTTTATAGTTTTCTATATCTAGGTCTTTTGTTTCTTTAGGTAGATATATTCCTAAGTATTTAATTCTTTTCGTTGCAATGGTGAATGGAATTGTTTCCTTAACTTCTCTTTCTGTTTTCTCATTGTGGTGTATAGGAATGCAAGGGATTTCTGTGTGTTGATTTTATATTCCTGCAACTTTACTATATTCATTGATTTGCACTAGTAATTTTCTGGTGACTTCTTTAGGGTTTTCTATGTAGAGAATCATGTCATCTGTAAACAGTGAGAGTTTTACTTCTTCTTTTCCTATATGAATTCCTTTTATTTCTTTTTCTGCTCTTATTGCTGTGGCCAAAACTTCCAAAACTATGTTGAATAGTAGTGGTGAGAATGGGCACCCTTGTCTTGTCCCTGACTTTAGGGGAAATGCTTTCAGTTTTTCACCATTGAGGATAATGTTTGCTGTGGATTTGTCATATATAGCTTTTATTATGTTGAGGTTTGTTCCTTCAATTCCTGCTTTCTGGAGGGTTTTTATCATAAATGGATGTTGAATTTTGTCAAAGGCTTTCTCTGCATCTATTGAGATAATCATATGGTTTTTATCTTTCGGTTTGTTAATGTGGTGTATTACATTGATTGATTTGCGGATACTGAAGAATATTTACATCGCTTGGATAAAGCCCACTTGGTGATGATGTATGATCTTATTAATATGCTTGTGGATTCTGTTTGCTAGAATTTTGTTAAGGATTTTTTGCACCT
This sequence comes from Bos grunniens, assembly GCF_055505025.1. Lineage (NCBI taxonomy): Eukaryota > Metazoa > Chordata > Mammalia > Artiodactyla > Bovidae > Bos > Bos grunniens. The sequence continues at coordinate 114,630,087 of NC_141194.1, read as the reverse complement.
ATATTCATCAGTGATATTGGCGTGTAGGTTTCTTTTTTTGTGGCATCTTTGTCAGGTTTTGGTATTAGGGTGATGGTGGCCTCATATAATTAGTTTGGAAGTTTACCTTCCTCTGCAAATTTCTGGAAGAGTTTGAGTAGGAAGGTGTTAGCTCTTTTCTAAATTTTTGGTAGAATTCAGCTGTAAAGCCATCTGGACCTGGGCTTTTGTTTGCTGGAAAATTTCTGATTACAATTTCTATGGCCATGCTTGTGATGGGTCTGTTAAGATTTTCTATTTCTTCCTGGTTCAGTTTTGGAAAGTTGTAGTTTTCTAAGAATTTGTCCATTTCTTCCAAGTTGTCCCTTTTATTGGCATATAGTTGCTGGTAGTAGTCTCTTATGACCTTTTGGATTTCTGTGTTGTCTGTTGTGATTTCTCTATTTTCATTTCTAATTTTGCTGATTTGATTCTTCTCCCTTTGTTTCTTGATGAGTCTGGCTAATGGTTTGTCAATTTTATTTATCCTCTCAAAGAACCAACTTTTGGCTTTGTTGATTTTTGCTATGGTCTCTTTTGTTTCTTTTGAATTTATTTCTTCCCTAATTTTTAAGATTTCTTTTCTTCTACTAAACCTGGGGTTGTTCATTTCTTCCTTTTCTAGTTGCTTTAGATGTAGAGTTAGGTTATTTATTTGACTTTTTTCTTCTTTCTTGAGGTAAGCCTGTATTGCTATGAACCTTCCCCCAGCACTGCTTTTACAGTGTCCCATAGGTTATGGGTTGTTTTGTTTTCATTTGCATTCATTTCTATGCATATTTTGATTTCTTCTGTGATTTGTTGGTTATTCAGCAGCGTGTTGTTCAGCCTCCATATGTTGGAATTTTTAATAGTTTTTCTCCTGTAATTGGCATCTAATATTACTGCATTGTGGTCAGAAAAGATGCTTAGAATAATTTCAGTTTTTTTTTGAATTTACCAAGGCTAGATTCATGGTGCAGGATGTGATCTATCCTGATGAAGGTTTCATGTGCACTTAAGAAAAAGGTGAAATGCATTGTTTGGGGTTAAATGTCCTATAGATATCAATTAGGTCTAACTGGTCTATTGTATCATTTAAAGTTTGTGTTTCCTTGTTAATTTTCTGTTTAGTTGATCTATCCATAGGTGTGAGTAGGGTATTAAAGTCTCCCACTATTATTGTGTTATTGTTAATTTCCCCTTTCAGACTTGTTAGCATTTGTCTTACATATTGTGGTGCTCCTATGTTGGGTGCATATATATTTATGATTGTTATATCTTCTTCTTGGTTTGATCCTTTGATCATTATGTAGTGTCCATCTTTGTCTCTTTTCACAGCCTTTGTTTTAAAGTCTATTTTATCTGATATGAGTATTGCTACTCCTGCTTTCTTTTGGTCTCTATTTGCACAGAATATCTTTTTCCAGCCCTTCACTTTCAGCCTGTATGTGTCCCTTGTTTTGAGGTGGGTCTCTTGTAGACAACATATATAGGGGTCTTGTTTTTGTATCCATTCAGCCAGTCTTTGTCTTTTCACTGGGGCATTCAACCCATTTACACTTAAGGTAATTATTGATAAGTATGATTCTGTTGACATTTACTTTGTTGTTTTGGGTTCAAGTTTATACACCCTTTCTGTGTTTCCTGTCTAGAGAATATCCTTTAGCATTTGTTGGAGAGCTGGTTTCATGGTGCTCAATTCTCTCAGCTTTACCTTGTCTGTAAAGATTTTTATTTCTCCTCCATATTTGAATGAGATCCTTTTTGGGTACAGTAATCTGGGTTGTAGGTTATTTGCTTTCATCACTTTAAGTATGCCTTGCCGTTCCCTTCTGGCCTGAAGAGTTTCTATTGAAAGATCAGCTGTTATTCATATAAGGAATCCCCTTGTTTGTTATTTGTTGTTTTTCCCTTGCTGCTTTCAATATTTGTTCTTTGTGTTTGATCTTTGTTAATTTGATTAATATGTGTCTTGGGGTGTTTTGCCTTGGCTTTATCCTGTTTAGGGCTCTCTGTGTTTCTTGGACTTGGGTGACTATTTCCTTCCCCATTTTAGGGAAGTTTTCAACTATTATCTCCTCAAGTATTTTCTCATGGCCTTTCTTTTTTGTCTTCGTCTTCTGGGACTCCTGTGATTCGAATGTTGGGGCGTTTAGCATTGTCCCAGAGGTTTCTGAGGTTGTCCTCATTTCTTTTAATTCGTTTTTCTCTTTTCCTCTCTGTTTCATTTATTTCTACCATTCAATCTTCTTCCTCACTAATCCTATCTTCTGCCTCCGTTATTCTACTGTTGGTTCCCTTCAGAGTGTTTTTTTAGCTCATTTATTGTATTATTCATTATATATTAACTCTTTATTATTTCTCTAGGTCCTTGTTAAATATTTCTTGCATCTTCTTGATCTTTATCTCCCGTCTATTTATCTATAACTCCATTTTGTTTTCAAGATTCTGGATCATTTTCACTATCATTATTCAGAATTCTTTATCAGGTAGATTCCCTATCTCTTCCTCTTTTGTTTGGTTTGTTGGGCATTTATCCTTTCCCTTTAGCTGCTGGATATTTCTCTGCCTTTTCATCTTGTTTATATTGCTGTGTTTGGGCTGGCCTTTCCGTATTCTGGCAGTTTGTGGTTCCTCTTTATTGTGGAGGTTCCTCGCTGTGGGTGGGCTTGGATGTGTGGTTTGTCAAGGTTTCCAGGTTAGGGAAGCTTGTATCGGTGTTCTGGTGGGTGGAGCTGGATTTCTTCTCTCTGGAATGCACTGAAGGGTCCAGTAGTGAGTTTTGAGATGTCAATAGGTTTGGTGTGACTTTGGGCAGTCTGTATATTGAAGCTCAGGGCTATGTTCCTGTGTTGCTAGAGAATTTGTGTAGTATGTCTTTCTCTGGAACTTGTTGGCCCTTGGGTGGTGCTTGGTTTCAGTGTAGGTATGGAAGCATTTAATGAGCTCCTATCGATTAATGTTCCCTGGAGTCAGGAGTTCTCTGGTGTTCTCAGGATTTGGACTTAAGCCTCCTGCCTCTGGTTTTCAGTTGTATTCTTACAGTAGCCTCAAGACTTCTCCATCTGTACAACACGAATGATAAAACATCTAGGTTAATGGTGTAAAGTTTCTTCACAGTCAGAGACACCTGGAGAGGTACACAGAGTTACATGGAGAAGAGAAGAGGGAGGAGGGAGATAGAGCTGACCAGGAGGAGAAGAGGGGAAATCAAAAGAGGAGAGAGCAAGCTAGCCAGTAATCACTTCCCTATGTGCTCTCCACAGTCTGGACCCCTCAGAGAAGTTCATGGAGTTGCACAGAGAAGAGAAGAGGGAGGAAAGAGAGAGAGGTGGCCAGGAGGATAAAAGGGGGAATCAAAAGGAGAGAGACAGATCCAGCCAGTAATCAGTTCCCTAAGTGTTCTCCACAGCCCAGAACACACAAAGATATTCACAGAGTTGGGTAGAGAAGAGAAGGGGGGTGAGGAGGAAACAGAGGTGACCTGGTGGAGAAAAAGGAGAATCCAAAGGGGGAAAAAGCAGTCCAGCCAGTAATCTTGTTCCCAAGTAAAAATGGGAACTGAAGATTGGGTTCTTAAAGGTACAAAATTGATAACAAATACCAAAAAGCAAAGATTAAAAATTTAGATTAGGGATTAGATTCTCAAAAATACAATATTAAAGAAAAAATCAAAGTCACAAAAATTATAACATATACATATATATGAAGTTTGCTTTAAAAATAGGGTTTTTCCTTTTTGCAAAGTAGGTTACTAAAATGAAAATTAAAGAAGTAATAGAGGACTTAAAATTTTTTTAAACATTTAAAAACTTTAAAAAATGATAATAGTAAAAATATATCTAGGGCTTTCTCTTGTGTTGTTGTGGGCTGTGTGGGGTCAGTTCATTTTCAGATAGTTTCTTAATCCGGCTTACACTTCTCAAGATCTATAGGCTCATTCCTATGTAGTTGGTGCTTTTAATAGTAGGGTTTTAATCTATTGCACCTGTCACTTCCAAAGCAGTTCCCTCTGTTTATTTTAGTTTCTGTTTGCTGGCCTCTTCAGGGTCTAATTTCCACCCTGACACAAGGGGGCGGTGGTAGTCACTTTTTTTAGGCTCACTTGTTCAGTCGTGCTGTGGGGAGGGAGGAACACTGCAAACAAATTATCACTGGCATCTGTGGGGAGTGCTCCCAGTGTCTCAGCCACACTAGGTTTGCCCCCGCTCACGGCATGTGTGCTTTCCCAGTCTACAATGCTCAGGCTCTAGGTTGTTCTACCTGGAACTGGCTGAGGCCAGCCCTGGGTTGAGTGCACTTCCCAGGTCTAAGCTGCTCAGGTTCAGGTTCTCAGGTACTCCACAAAGGTGCAGACTTGATTGGGCCTGTGTTTTGTGCCCTTCCCCAGTCTGAGCAGCTCAGGTGACCAGGTTCTTGGCAAGCTGCAACTTATCGCCTCCTGCATCCCAGCCACTCAGTTTTCTGGGTGTACAACCGGCGCACCTTCTCAGGTGTGCTGTGTATCTCCTCTGGGGAGCTGATTTCTGGTTCCGACCCTCTGGAGGATGTCGACTGTCCAGAATCCAAAGGAGTCTTGGTTAGCAATGAAGCCTGCTTGTGGTTTGGTAGATGATGCCTCTCTGGGGCTGCGATTGCCCCCTTCTAGCTCTGGCTGCCCTCACCTGCCTGTCTCCAGCAGGTGATGGGCCGGTCTGCAGCCAGCTAGCTCTGCTCAGTCCTTTGTTCTATGAGTGGGCCTGGCAGTGTTTTAGGTTAGGACTTTTTGCTGGATAGCTATCCCACAGTCTGGGTTGCTATCTCTAGTTAGTTCCCTCGTATTGTCCTTGGGGCATTCAGGCCAGGTCCTTATCCTAAGCAATGCAGCCCACGCCTCTCTGTGCAGTCCCACTTGCTAGTGGGAGATGTGACGGTCCGCACTGCTTCTCCACTGGGAGTTGCCTTAGGCACGTAATCTGTGGGGTTTAATTTTTTATTTATTTTTCCTCCCGGTTATGTTGCCCTCTGAGGTTCCAAGGTTCACCACAGATTCACTGGTGAGAGTGTTTCATGTGTGTCTAGAAACTTCTCTCTTTTTTAAGACTCTCTTCTTGGGATGGATCTCCATCCCTCCCTCTCTCGTCTCTCTTTTTATCTTTTATATTTTTTCCTACCTCCTTTTGAAGAAAATGGGCAGCCTTTCCGGGTGCCTGATGTCCTCTGCCAGCATTCAGAAGTTGTTTTGTGGAATTTGCTGAGCGTTCAAATGTTCTTTCAATGAATTTGTGGGGGAGAAAGTGGTCTCCCTGTCCTATTCCTCTGCCATCTTAGGACCACCAAGACTTTAAATTTTTAAAAATTATGGTAAGAGATTAATACAAAACCATGTCTTAAAAGAGTTGAATTGTATAAATTTTTTATACTTTAAAATATTATCCTTTTATATCCATAAGTAAAACATGAGAGCTGGAATTATCATTCATGCAAATAAAGACACATATCACTTCATCCAAGTGCAAGGAAGTGTTGTGTTCTTAAGCATACAGAAATCCCCTGCTACCTTTTGAGAAGGCAGAGTGTCTGTGTCAAGTTTGACTTTGAATTGTTCCCTTTTTTCAGACCATTGTTTAAGGAAGACCCAACCACTGTGTTTGGCAAAACTAGGAAATTCACATTTTCATTTTTGGATCTCCTCTTGGTGACAGTTATTATTTTTTTTTTCTCTCTCTCATAAGTAATTCCACTGATGTCAGGATGAAAAGCTGTAAGGCTTTCCATCATAAGCCCTTCATGCTTGATTCTTCTCCCTTTCCCTCCCCTCCCTTCCTTTCCTTCATCCCTCCCTCTCTTTCTCTTACACTCAAACACACACATATTTATGGCCACTTGGAAGAATTAGATATAGATCAATGGAACAAAATAAGAAAGCCCAGAGATAAATCCACACACCTATGGACACCTTATCTTTGACAAAGGAGGCAAGAATATACAATGGATTAAAAACAATCTCTTTAACAAGTGGTGCTGGGAAAACTGGTCAACCACTTGTAAAAGAATGAAACTACAACACTTTCTAACACCATACACAAAAATAAACTCAAAATAGATTAAAGATCTAAACGTAAGACCAGAAACTATAAAACTCCTAGAGGAGAACATAGGCAAAACACTCTCCTACATACATCACAGCAGGATCCTCCCAGAATATTGGAAATAAAAGCAAAAACAAACAAATGGGACCTAATTAAAATTAAAAGCTTCTGCACAACAAAGGAAACTATAAGCAAGGTGAAAAGACAGCCTTCAGAATGGGAGAAAATAATAGCAAATGAAGCAACTGACAAACAACTAATCTCAAAAATATACAAGCAACACCTGCAGCTCAATTCCAGAAAAATAAATGACCCAATCAAAAAATGGGCCAAAGAACTAAACATACATTTCTCCAAAGAAGACATACAGATGGCTAACAAACACATGAAAAGATGCTCAACATCACTCATTATCAGAGAAATGCAAATCAAAACCACTATGAGGTACCATTTCATGCCAGTCAGAATGGCTGCCATCCAAAAGTTTACAAGCAATGAATGCTGGAGAGGGTGTGGAGAAAAGGGAACCCTCTTACACTGTTGGTGGGAATGCAAACTAATACAGCCACTATGGAGAACAGTGTGGAGATTCCTTCAAAAACTGGAAATAGAACTGCCTTATGATCCAGCAATCCCACTGCTGGGCATACACACCGAGGAAACCAGAATTGAAAGAGACACGTGTACCCCAATGTTCATCGCAGCACTATTTATAATAGCCAGGACATGGAAGCAACCTAGATGTCCATCAGCAGATGAATGGATAAGAAAGTTATGGTACATATACACAATGGAATATTACTCAGCCATTAAAAAGAAAACATTTGAATCAGTTCTAATGAGGTGGATGAAACTGGAGCCTATTATACAGAGTGAAGTAAGCCAGAAAGAAAAACACCAATACAGTATACTAACGCATATATATGGAATTTAGAAAGATGGTAACAATAACCCTGTATACGAGAAAGCAAAAGAGACACTGATGTATAGAACAGTCTTTTGGACTCTGTGGGAGAGGGAGAGGGTGGGATGATTTGGGAGAATGGCATTGTAACATGTATAATATCATATATGAAACGAGTCGCCAGTCCAGGTTCAATGCACGATATTGGATGCTTGGAGCTGGTGCACTGGGATGACCCAGAGGGATGGTACGGGGAGGGAGGAGGGAGGAGGGTTCAGAATGGGGAACACATGTATACCTGTGGCGGATTCATTTTGATATATGGCAAAACCAATACAATATTGTAAAGTTAAAAATTTAAATTAAAAAAAAAAAGATTAGCTGTCAGATATTTTCAAAATTACCCACAGATGTTTGACTTGGGTGAACTGGGACCTTTACTGAAAAATTTCATCTATCTCTCTATGCTTCAGAACAAAAGCCTGGTCTAAATTTCACTAAGATGGAAAAGTGATTCAGTGTTCTTTTTGTGTGCTCTCAAATACCCCATAGCGTGGACTGTACTGGCTTGATGTCTTTCTGTGAGAACATCCCTGCTATATTTCTCCTATTTTAGAAACAAATGTTTCTGGAAGTTTTCTATTTCAGCAGATATTCTTGAATTTATATCTGTTAATTATTCACAAATCCAAATAGTTGAGTATCTACTACTTGCCAGGCACTGTGAATCTTGTAGCAATATACTAATAAGATGTTGGCCCTTCCCTTATGGAGAAAACAATCTAGTAAAGAAGGAAGACACAAAAGCAAACAGCTGCCCTACAATGTGACACTTAATCATCACCACTGTGGCTTTCCTGTTGGCTCAGATGGTAAAAATCTGCCTGCATTGTAGGAGACATGGGTTTGATCCCTGGGTTGGGAAGATCCCCTGGAGAAGGAAATGGCAACCACTAACACACACTGTGCAGTCCCCTCAATACTCCTGACAGCCTTGGGAATCATAAAAATATTGTGTTGAGTGCAAATACCAGTCTGATTTACAGACAAAGGGAATGTTCTATTGGATGAATAAACAGGCTGGTGCCATTTGAGAATTTACAGTGGTAGCCTAAACCACTCAAATATTTCATATAACCTTTTCCTTCTAAACCAGTTTTAACAATAATTATAATGTCAACCCCTATCTCCTTATAAGCAATTGAAACACTGAAAAAAAAGATGACTGTGTTCCTTTTGTGTATGCTCAAATAGTCATACCATATCCAAATGTCCCAGGCATCCCAGGAATCTTGCCAGGCTTAGAAATATCTTGGCAGTAAACCCCAGGGTCTATCAGAAATGTTTGGGTATTTTGTCAATTTTGTATGAGTATAAAAGGGAGAAAAATTTCACACTTCCTGGAGGAATCTGGTGTGTTCACAGAAGACAGGACTGTTCATTAATCAATTCAACAAATGTTTATTGAATATCTAATATGAACAAAGCAGAGAGATGTAGTAATACAAAGATGATTCAGAGAGGAACTGAAAACAAAGGGAAAATAGAAAACAGTAACATGATATTCCTAGCACAATTACATCAATGTCTATATTAAATTTTAATGGAATAAACTCACAAATTAAAAGGCAGAGATCATCAAAATCAATAAAACAGCAGAACACATCTATGAGCTATCCACAAGAGACATACTTTAAATAGAAAGATACAGGAAGCTTGAAAATAAATTGATATAGAAAGATATGCATGCAAACAGCAACCCCATGAAGGCTGCAGTGGCTATATTAGTATCAGGTTTCAAGGAAAAAAGTATTTCCAGGAAGAAAAGAAGCAACAAAACATAATGGCATTAAACTAACCATGATATGATTTCTTGCAGACTATCATTTCCCAAAGCATAGTCTGAGATATTCTATAGCCAACAAAATTAATTACCTCAGTTTAATCTTTTTCTAAACCTATTTAATCACAGAAATGTTGTTAGATTATTTTTACATAATGCCTATTAACATCTCCTAGAATACTCTAGTAGTCTTACCTGGAGAATTCCATAGATAGAGGAGCCTGGCGAACTACAGTCTGGGGGGTCGCAAAGAGTTGGACACGACTGAATGACTAACACTTTCACTCTCAAATAAAATTTTGGGGAAAAATAAGTTTCTTGAGAGATCTGCATTCCCATCACTCAGCATAGTGCCTGAAATATTCTGAGGTATTAGTGAATGCTTGGTGAATAAATGTATTGATACACACAGAGATAGAGACAATGATTTATAAAATTGTATTTATTAGGTCTTCAAAATTTTAAAGTGCCCAATGAGTGTCCCAAAGTTTCTGTAGTGTGTACAGCTCATTGACAAGATAAAAGGAAGAGAGCATTTACTTTATTTTTTACAAATTCATTTTACGGAAGTGCAGTTGATTTTCAATATTGTGTTAGTTTCTGCTATACAGCAAAATGATTCAGTTATACATATATATATATATATACATATTTTTTCATATGATTTTCCACTATGGTTTATCAGAGGATATTGAATGTAGTTCCCTGTGCTATACAGTAGGACCTTGTTGTTTATCTGTCCTATATATAATAGTTTATATCTGCTGATCCCAAACTCCCAATCCTTCCCTCCCCACCACCCCACCCCTCGGCAATCAGAAATCTGTTCTCTGTGTCTATGAATCTCTTTCTATTTTGTATATAGGTTCATTTGTATCATATTTAGATTCCAAATATAAGTGATATCATATGGTATTTGTCTTTCTGACTTACTTTATATGAGCATCTCTAGGTCCATAGCTATTGTTTCACAAGGCATGATTTCATGCTTTTAATGGATGAGTAATATTCCATCATATATATGCATCATGTCTTCTTTATCCATCTGTCAGTGGACATGTAGGCTGTTTCTATCTTGGCTATTGTGAACAGTGGACAACATTGCTATATTAAACCACCCATTCCTCCTAAGGGCGACTAGCCATCCTATCTTACAAGAGCAAGATGAGACTTGTGATTAAGCTATCTTCCCTCTTTGACATATACCAGGAAGTCAATCAAACAAGGTCATGAACCAAGGCAACTGACAAAGTCAAAGCCCATTTTACCAACTGCTGTGAAAATTTGGGCTTTCTCAGAGCCTACTAAATGAATCTTGGTACAGGTGTTACATGCCGAACAAGAGAACTGTGATGAAACAGTACTTAAGATCAAATTTAAGAAGAAAATACAGTCTTGTGAGATTGAAGAGTCAAAAAGAGAGCACAGGAAAAGAGAATGTGCTCAGTCACATCCAACTCTTTGCAATGCCATGGACTGTAGCCCACCAGGCTCCTCTGCCCTTGGGATTTCCCAAGCAAGAATACCAGAGTGGGTTGCCATTTCCTACTCTAGGGGATGTTCCTGACTGAGGAATGAAACCTGTGTCTCTTATGTCTCCTGCATTGGCAGGCAGATTCTTGCAGGCAGAGTCTTTACTACTAGCAACACATGGGAAGCCCCAAAAGAGAACAAACCTGAACAAATTCCAGCAACAAAAGGCCAAACTATTTTATATCTGAATGCTCCTGTGTGTGGGCACAGACAAAATGAGTGATTTAAATGCACCAAGGTAGGATGTGGGATAAATATAAGGCTTCTTACTCCAAAACAGATTAGATTATAATAACATTTTTGAAGAAAATTTTTAACCACAGAGAATGTATGGAACCTTGGTTCTGGAGAAAACTGGCTATGTGAAATCTAAGTGCACTTTTAAAAAGTCCCTCTCAGTTATGCCTAACAGGAGAATTTTTCATGGAGAGTGTGTGGACTTTGAAAACTGTATTTTTAAGATGGCTGGCCAACCACAATTAGAAATTATGGACCAAAAGTTGCAGTACTTAACAAGCTTGTCTTTCCTGACCACAGAAGTGATGATTAATAATAGGCCAAGGACATCAAGATTTAAATTATTGTCAGTGAGGTAAAGACAGTTTGATCATTACAAAATGCAACAAATGCAAAGGATAGTGGTGGGTTTCTGGCTTACAAAAGAGAAAAAAAAAATCTTAATGCAGTTAGGCCTAAGCTCTGGGAGGAAAAAAGCAGGAAGAGACTCTTTGAGGCCACTGTGGGAGTTTAGAAGGGGATTTGTTAGGCAGGTGTGGAAAAAAGCTCCTGTCACTTTTTTCTGTTTATCCAAGAGCCACAACATTTTGGTGTAGATTTGTTACTGAGTCTTAGAGTGCAAACAAAGATAAGGGCCTTTCCCTTATATATTCCCTTCACCATCCTAAAGTCAGTTCTGCACAAGCTACCTAGAGATGAAGAGGCATTCAGATGCCGTTCACTTGCTTATTTTTTTCTTTTTGAGAATGTGCTTCCGATGATGACCAATGAATGTGTTCAAGAGACTCTGTCCTTACTGCATCTCCAATCAGAGGGAAAACTATAAGTATTTATGGAGCACCTATGTGACCGAGACTATTTGGGAATAGACCTAAAACATTATTCTATAATAATCTCCTGCCTTTCTTAAAGCTCTACACATGGTGATTGTTGCCCTTTGAGGAAACGGGCAGGGAAATCTCCTTGAATGAGACAGCTCACAACAGGAAATGTTTTGGAGCCTTTCTCAACATCCAAGTGAAGTGAGTCATGGATACATTGTGCATCTTTGTCTTTATGTACAGAGTTAGGCAATATAGATATTACAAGATCTTTAGATTTGGCCAAGTGGTGTCAACTCTTACAATAACAATAGCTAAATCAATGTATAGTCATTATGCCTTGTTTTTACAGTCCATGGGGATACAAGAGTCGAACACAACTGGGCAACTGAACAACAGAAATGCCTTATTTTACTTATTTGTTGAGGGAGTTAAACATGAATTTGATAATAGGTGAAAATTAACTATGTATTCTACAAAATTTTTAGAAATACAGATTTGGGAGGAAATGAAATTCTGTTAACCATTAATTAAGGACAGATTTATTTGACACAGAGCTCCTCAGTCAGAGAATATTGCAATTCAGTGAACTTCCACAACTTCTTACCAATAAAGAGAGCATAGCAGGAATTCCAGGAGTGGCATACTCGGGACCTACAGTGCTAGCAGAAATGTTGGTCTGCTCAGGAAAAGAATATGGAAGATATTATTGGAAGGCTCTATTTTGGAGCAACAGAGATTAATCACACAAATGTCGTATTTACCAAAAAAAGGGCAAATTGCAGAACACATACAATTGGATACTGTTTATATGGAGTTTCAGTTCAGTTCAGTCTCTCAGTTGTGTCTGACTCTTCTCGACCCCATGAATATCAGCACGCCAGGCCTCCCTGTCCATCACCAACTCCCGGAGTTCACTCAGACTCAGGTCCATCGAGTCAGTGATGCCATCCAGCCATCTCATCCTCTGTCGTCCCCTTCTCCTCCTGCCCCCAATCCCTCCCAGGATCAGAGTCTTTTCCAATGAGTCAACTCTTCGCATGAGGTGGCCAAAGTACTGGAGTTTCAGCTTTAGCATCATTCCTTCCAAAGAAATCCCAGAGCTGATCTCCTTCAGAATGGACTGGTTGGATCTCCTTGCAGTCCAAGGGACTCTCAAGAGTCTTCTCCAAAACCACACTTCAAAAGCATCAATTCTGCAGTGCTCAGCCTTCTTCACAGTCCAACTCTCACATTCATACGTGACCACAGGAAAAACCATAGCCTTGACTAGACGAACCTTTGTTGGCAAAGTAATGTCTCTGCTTTTGAATATACTATCTAGGTTGGTCATAACTTTCCTTCCAAGGAGTAAGCGTCTTTTAATTTCATGGCTGCAGTCAGCATCTGCAGTGATTTTGGAGCCCGGAAAATAAAGTCTGACACTGTTTCCACTGTTTCCCCATCTATTTCCCATGAAGTGATGGGACCAGATGCCATGATCTTCATTTTCTGAATGTTGAGCTTTAAGCCAACTTTTTCACTCTCCACTTCCACTTTCATCAAGAGTCTTTTTAGTTCCTCTTTATTTTCTGCCATAAGCGTGGTGTCATCTGCATATCTGAGGTTATTGATATTTCTCCCGGCAATCTTGATTCCAGCTTGTGTTTCTTCCAGTCCAGCGTTTCTCATGATGTACTCTGCATATAAGTTAAATAAGCACAGTGACAATATACAGCCTTGACGTACTCCTTTTCCTATTTGGAACCAGTCTGTTCTCCCATGTCCAGTTCTAACTGTTGCTTCCTGACCTGCATACAGATTTCTCAACAGGCAGGTCAGGTGGTCTGGTATTCCCATCTCTTTCAGAATTTTCCACAGTTTATTGTGATCCACACAGTCAAAGACTTTGGTATAGTCAATAAAGCAGAAATAGATATTTTTCTGGAACTCTCTTGCTTTTTCCATGATCCAGCAGATGTTGGCAATTTGATCTCTGGTTCCTCTGCCTTTTCTAAAACCAGCTTGAACATCAGAAAGTTCACGGTTCACATATTGCTGAAGCCTGGCTTGGAGAATTTTGAGCATTACTGTACTAGCATGTGAAATGAGTGCAATTGTGTGGTAGTTTGAGCATTCTTTGGCATTGCCTTTCTTTGGGATTGGAATGAAAACTGACCTTTTCCAGTCCTGTGGCCACTGCTGAGTTTTCCAAATTTGCTGGCATATGGAGTTTAAAAACATACAAAACAAGGTGATGTATTTCTTAGGGATAAACAAATCTGTAGTAAAACTGTAGCATAAAATGCTAATAATAAACACCCAAATCCATCTAATGGTCATTTCTGAAGCGGGTGGAGGTAATTGATGCAGGGATTTTAACTGAATTGCCTTTTGTTTCCTAAACTGGGTTTGGATACATGGGTACTTATTGTATTCAGGGCTTCATATCATCAAATATGTTGATTATATGTGTTATTTTCAAATGTATACAAAGAGGTGCTAATAAAGTAAACTCCTGTTTACTTGTATATTCAGCAATTATCAAAAATGTCGCCATATTTTCTTCACCTACCTTTGTTCTTCTTTGCTATAATAGATTTTAAAGCAAGTCCCAAACAACATGTCATTTTATTTCTACATGCTGCAGTATACATATCTACAAAATATGAGCTTTTAAAATACATAACAATGTCATTGGTATTTTTAACCAAAGTGATAATTCCTTAGTATCATGTATATCAAAAGGGCACAAAAATACTTCCCCAAATTGTCTCAAAAATCCATCGCTTTTTACAGGTAATTAATTCAAATCAAGATGCACTGAAGGTCCAGCCATGATACTTAATTTTTAAATCACTTGTCTCTTTTAATCCAGGATGATCTTCCCTGCCATTTATGTTTTCATGCTATTGACTTGTTGCAAGAACTAGATCAGTTCTCCATGCTATTTACTTTTCATTCTCTTTTGTATGTCTTGAATATTATGTGCTTTGTAAAATATTTAAGATGGTATTATGTTGAAAAGGTTAAGCATGGTATTCCCACAGTTGTTGGTCTTTGGAGGTATGGTGAGATGATGGAAATGGAGGAAAGTTGATTGTCTGGCACTACGCACTATGTCTGTTTCAGAAGAGGTGTCTGGATCTTCTTTGAGGGAAAACCCTGTGTGGATAGTTGGCATATGCTTAGACATTAGCAGATGAGAGATGCCTTTCCCAGAAGCACTAAGTGGTGGGAATTTGGAAGAAATAGCACTTTGAGAAAAGCAGATCCTCTACCTATCCTTCTAATTACACCTAATCTTTTGATATTGACAGAAATAAAATATTTATTTAAATTCCCAAATATTGCTTAACACCTAATATATGCCAGACAGTATTATATATGGGGGTGGGATATTAATAGTATTATTATTTATTAATAATAATAACCATAGCTGATATTTATATGATAAATTAACTATATATCATTATTTAATCAAATCTTCCAAAAAAACCCTATGAGTACCATTGCATTTTCTGGTAATACCAATGAGGCTCAGAGAGGTTAAGCAATCTGCTCAGTGTCACACACCTGGTAAGTGGTTGAAAAAGAATTATTCTTGAAATTTGTTTAGTTTGAACTCAGTCTATCTAATTCCAAGTGTGTTCCCTGTAGCTCATATGGTAAAGAATCTGCCTGCAATGCAGGAGACATGGGTTTGATCCCTGGGTCAGGAAGATCCTCTGGAGAACGGAATGGCAACCCACTCCAGTATTCTTGCCTGGAGAATCCCATGGACAGAGGAGCCTGGTGGGCTACAGCCTGTGGGGTCTCAAAGAGTCGGACACGACTGAGCAACTAACACTACACTACTACTGTGTGTGGTGATAATAATAAAAAATAATATCTAATTCCAAAGCAGAGCCTTTTAAGCACTATAGTATACTATAATGCCTCAAATATTGATACAAGTGCAACTTCCATGTGGACAAGAAAAACTAGGACCCTCAACTTCACAGTGCTCACTTTAATTTAGCCCAAAGTTCAATTTATGTCCAGCACCACCCAAAAGCCCAACCCTCCCCCTTGCGATTATGCTTGGCTTATTTCACATGCTTCCCTCATTTCCATTCTCTGATAATTTGCAGTTATAATCAAGTTTAATTAACTATATTTGAACATACATCTTCCAGCATTTAGTATTATCTGCTTCTGTCTTGCACACATTTTTGTTTCTGTGCCTTCTCTGTCCCTCTTAAATTTGGGACTGAATAGAGACATAGATGATATAGACATAGACATCCATATATATGTAAGTATTTTCCATTGAGTTCCTTTCATTGGGTTTCCTTTTTGTCAGAAATAAGTAAACTTGGCCAACATGAGAAGGTAGGGTTTATAGAGGAAAAAACACTTGCAGTCGTCAGAAGCCCTGGCCTTTATTTCTGGATCTGGCACTGCATATTTGGGAGACCTTTACCTCTGAGTGCTTCACCAGCAGTGACAGATCCAGAACTGAAGGGACCAGTAGGAAAACGAGAATTCCTGCCAAGGCTGTTGTGGGGGTCTGTGAAGAGACAGACTTCATAGAAGCTTCAGCTATAAAATGTTGCATAATTTTGAAACCAGTGAAAAGAAGGGAGCTTAACCATGGTAATCAGATTTCCAGCAACTCTACAGTCACCTCACAGTTTGATCACTGAAGGCTCACCTCTGTTTCATACAAGTTGATAACAGTAAATCAATACTATTTCTCACTCCTTTGACTAGGAAGAGTGAAATTTCTGCTTTAAGAGAGCTAGAAATAAGATTATCATGTAAATGCTATTAGTTGACAGCCCCTCTTATTAACTTCCATACTAGGATTGGTGTATGTCTCATATTATACATCATTTCCTGAACTACTTTATTTATACTTCCTTCAAAATATTGTACAAGATGGAATGAGTCTGTATGTGTATACACACACACACACACACATAAATATACACATGTGTGTGTACAGATATGTGTGTTGGGGGTATGCTCAGTAGGTCTGTAGGGTCGACTGTTTGTGACCCTATGGACTATAACCCACCTGGCTCCTCTGCCCATGAAATTCTCCAGGCCAGAATACTGGAGTGGGTTGCCATTCCATTCTCCAGGGGATCTTCCCAACCCAGGGATCAAACTCGCATCTCTTACAGCTCCTGCTGTAAATCTGGTAAATTGAGAAAATGTCAAATTGGAAAATAGAATGCACAAGGAAAGCTTTATTAATGGCATTTACAAGGCTTTTATTTCTAATCAGTGTCACGTTCTCAATCACAGACAATAGAAGGTACTGTTATTTTAATCTTAAATTGCCTGTCATAAAGAAGTTTCAAGTCTTAGGCTTTTTTTAAATTAATGTATTTAGTTTAATTGCAGGCTAATTACTTTACAATATTGTAGTGTCTTTAACTAAATAATATGTTATGTGCTTAGTCCCTCTATTGTATGGTAGTAATATATTTTTTCTCTATCAATTTCCTTGATACATAATTTGTATAAATACAGTACACCCATTTAAAGTATACACTGTGATGAAACTTGTCAAATACACTTGCATAATCACTACCACAATCAAGATATAGAGCACTTCTATCAGCTAAAAATTTCCCTCCTTGGTCTTTGTGGTCAATTCCATCTCTTGACCCACGCCCAGGTAACCAGTCATGTGGTGTTTTATCACAATAGATTAATTTTTCCTTTTAGAATTTTGTATAAATAGTCATACTGCATGTCAAGTTCTGTGACTGGCTTTCTGCATTTAGCCTAACATTTTTGAAATTCATTCATATTGTTATATCAAGTTTCTTTCTTCTACTGTATTCTATGATTTGTATTCACAAGTAGTTTTTCTATTCACCTACTGATGGTTCTTGAGTTGTTTCCTTTTATTAGTTGTTATGAGTAAAGTTGACATGAACATTCATTTGCAAGGCTCTGTATGGACATACATTTCATGTATCTTGGATAAATACTTAGAAGTGAAATTGTTGGTTCACAGGGAAGTAAGTATAATCTTTTAAGAAAATGCTAGACTTACTTAAGAGTGATTACACATTTTTATGCTCCCAGCAACAAGGTATGAGAATTCTCATCACTCTATGTCTTCAATAATAACTAACTTTTTAGTGTTTTTAATTTTAACCATTCTAGTGGGTGTGTAATGGATCCCATCATGGTTTTTAATGAATTTCTCTCATGACAACTGAACATCTTTTCATATGCTTTCCAGCCATTGCTGCATATTTTTTTAATGAAATATCTGCTTAAATATTACTATTTTAATTTGGCTCCTTGCCTGCTTATTATTATTTTTTATTTTACTTTTTATTTTTTTTAATTGGAGGTTAATTCAGTTCAGTCGCTCAGTCGTGTCTGACTCTTCGCGACCCCATGAATCTCAGCACGCCAGGCCTCCCTGTCCATCACCAACTCCCGGAGTTCACTCAGACTCGCTTCCATTGAGTCAGTGATGCCATCCAGCCATCTCATCCTCTGTCATCCCCTTCTCCTCCTGCCCCTAATCCCTCCCAGCATCAGAGTCTTTTCCAATGAGTCAACTCTTCGCATGAGGTGGCCAAAGTACTGAAGGCTAGTTACTTTACAATATTGTATTGGTTTTGTCATACATCTGTATGAATCCGCCATGGGTGTACAGGTATTCCCCATCCTGAAACTTTCTCCCACCTCTCTCCCCATACCATCCCTCTGGGTCATCCCAGTGCACCAGCCCCAAGCATCCTATATCCTGCATTGAACCTGGACTGGCGATTCATTTCACATATATTATACATGTTTCAATGCCATTCTCCCAAATCATCCCACCCTTTCCCTCTCCCACAGAGTCCAAAAGACTGTTCTATACATCTGTGTCTCTTTTGCTGTCTTGCATACAGGGTTATTGTTACCATCTTTCTAAATTCCATATATATGCGTTAGTATACTGTATTGGTGTTTTTCCTTCTGGCTTACTTCACTCTGTATAATAGGCTCCAGTTTCATCTACCTCATTAGAACTGATTCAAATGTATTCTTTTAAATGGCTAATACTCCATTGTGTATATATACCACAGCTCTCTTATCCATTCATCTGCTGATGGACATCTAGGTTGCTTCCGTGTCCTGACTATTATAAACAGTGCTGTGATGAACGCTGGGGTACACGTGTCTCTTTCAATTCTGGTTTCCTTGGTGTGCATGCCCAGCAGTGGGATTGCTGGATCATAAGGCAGTTCTATTTCCAGTTTTTAAAGGAATCTCCACACTGTTCTCCATAGTAGCTGTACTAGTTTGCATTCCCACCAACAGTGTAAGAGGGTTCCCTTTTCTCCACACCCTCTCTAGCATTTATTGCTTGTAGACTTTTGAATCACAGCCATTCTGACTGGCGTGAAATGGCACCTCATTGTGATTTAGATTTGCATTTATCTGATAATGAGTGATGTTGAGCATCTTTTCATGTGTTGTATGTCTTCTGTGGAGAAATGTCTATTTAGTTCTTTGGCTCATTTTTTGATTGGGTCATTTATTTTTCTAGAGTTGAGCTGTAGGAGTTGCTTGTATATTTTTGAGATTAGTTGTTTGTCAGTTGCTTCATTTGCTATTATTGTCTCCCATTCTGAAGGCTGTCTTTTCATCTTGCTTATAGTTTCTTTTGTTGTGCAGAAGCTTTTAATTTTAATTAGGTCCCATTTGTTTATTTTTGCTTTTATTTCCAATATTCTGGGAGGTGGGTCATAGAGGATCCTGCTGTGATGTATGTCAGAGAGTGTTTTGCCTATGTTCTCCTCTAGGAGTTTTATAGTTTCTGGTCTTACGTTTAGATCTTTAATCCATTTTGAGTTTATTTTTGTGTATGGCATTATAAAATGTTCTAGTTTCATTCTTTTACAAGTGGTTGACCAGTATTCCCAGAACCACTTGTTATAGAGATTGTCTTTTCTCCATTGTATATTCTTGCTTCCTTTATCAGAGATAAGGTGTTAATAGGTGCATGGATTTATCTCTGGACTTTCTATTTTGTTCCATTGGTCTATATTTCTGTCTTTCTTCCAGTACCATACTGTCTTGATGACTGTGGCTTTGTAGTAGAGCCTGAAGTCAGGCAGGTTGATTGCTCCAGTTCCATTCTTCTTTCTCAAGATTACTTTGGCTATTCAAGGTTTTTTGTATTTCCATACAAGTTGTGAAATTATTTGTTCTAGCTCTGTGAAAAGTACAGTTGGTAGCTTGATAGGGATTGCATTGAATCTATAGATTGCTTTGGGTAGTATACTCATTTTCACTATATTGATTCTTCCGATCCATGAACATGGTATATTTCTCCATCTATTAGTGTCCTCCTTGATTTCTTTTACCAGTGTTTTATAGTTTTCTATATATAGGTCTTTAGTTTCTCTAGGTAGATATATTCCTAAGTATTTTATTCTTCTTGTTGCAATGGTGAATGGAACTGTTTCCTTAGTTTCTCTTTCTATTTTCTCATTATTAGTGTATAGGAATGCAAGGGATTTCTGTGTGTTGATTTTATATCCTGCAATTTTACTATATTCATTGATTAGCTCTAGTAACTTTCTGGTGGAGTCTTTACGGTTTTCTATGTAGAGGATCATGTCATCTGCAAACAGTGAGAGTTTTCCTTCTTCTTTTCCAGTTTGGATTCCTTTTATTTCTTTTTCTGCTCTGATTTCTGGGCCAAAACTTCCAAAACTATGTTGAATAGTAGTGGTGAGAGTGGGCGCCCTTGTCTTGTTCCTGACTTTAGGGGAAATGCTTTCAATTTTTCACCATTGAGGATAATGTTTGCTGTGGGTTTGTCATATATAGCTTTTATTATGTTGAGGTATGTTCCTTCTGGAGAGTTTTTATCATAAATGGATGTTGAATTTTGTCAAAGACTTTCTCTGCATCTATTGAGATAATCATATGGCTTTTAGTTTTCAATTTGTTAATGTGGTGTGTTACATTGATTGATTTGCAGATATTGAAGAATCCTTGCACCCCTGGGATAAAGCCCACTTGGTCATGGTGTATGATCTTTTTAATGTGTTGTAATGAAAACACAACAACCCAAAATCTGTGGGACACTGTAAAAGCAAAGTTTAAAAATTAAATAAAATTAAAAAAAAGAAAAGCAGTGCTAAGGGGAAAGTTCATAGCAATACAGGCATACCTTAAGAAACAAGAAAAAAGTCAAATAAATAACCTAACTCTATACCTAAAGCAATTAGAAAAGGAAGAAATGAAGAACCCCAGGGTTAGTAGAAGGAAAGAAATCTTAAAAAATTAGGGCAGAAATAAATGCAAAAGAAACAAACAGACCATTCAGTTCAGTTCAGTCGCTCAGTCATGTCCGACTCTTCGTGACCCCATGAATCGCAGCACGCCAGGCCTCCCTGTCCATCACCAACTCCTGGAGTTCACTCAGACTCACATCCATCGAGTCAGTGATGCCATCCAGCTATCTCATCCTCTGTCGTCCCCTTCTCCTCCAGCCACCAATCCCTCCCAGCATCAGAGTCTTTTCCAATGAGTCAACTCTTCGCATGAGGTGGCCAAAGTACTGGAGTTTCAGCTTCAGCATCATTCCCTCCAAAGAAATCCCAGGGCTAATCTCCTTCAGAATGGACTGCTTGGATCTCCTTGCAGTCCAAGGGACTCACAAGCGTCTTCTCCAACACCAAAAAGAGACCATAGCAAAAATAAACAAAGCCAAATCTGGTTCTTTGAAAGGATAAATAAAATTGGCAAACCATTAGCCAGACTCATCAAGAAAGAAAGGGAGAAGAATCAAATCAGCAAAATTAGAAATGAAAATGGAGAAATCACAACAGACAACACAGAAATCCAAAGGGTCATAAGAGACTACTACCAGCAACTATATGCCAATAAAAGGGACAACTTGGAAGAAGTGGACAAATTCTTAGAAAACTACAACTTTCCAAAACTTAACCAGGAAGAAATAGAAAATCTTAACAGACCCATCACAAGCATGGAAATTGAAACTGTAATCAGAAATCTTCCAGCAAACAAAAGCCCAGGTCCAGACGGCTTCACAGCTTAATTCTACCAAAAATTTAGAGAAGAGCTAACACCTATCCTACTCAAACTCTTCCAGAAATTTGTAGAGGGAGGTAAACTTCCAAACTCATTGTATAAGCCCACCATCACCCCAATACCAAAGATGCCACAAAAAAAATAAATAAATAAAACTACAGGCCAATATCACTGATGAACATAGATGCAAAAAGCCTGCTTATTATTGAATTCTGTTAGTTATATGTTCTGTATATCAGCATATTGTTAGACATGTTTTACTTTTGTGTCATATAAAAGTCATCTACTCTAAGGTAGAGTTTTAGTTTTTGATTTTATGCTTAGGTATCTCAACCATTTGCAGTTGAGTTTGTGTGCATTGTGAAGTATAAGGGTCAAGATCCATTTTTAATAGGAATCTCAAGTTGTTCCAGCACCATTTGTTGAAAAGGCTAGTATTTACTCCTGGCAGCTTGATTGAAAGTCAATTGAACATGTATATGTGGGTTTATTTCTAAACTTTCTATTTTGTACATTTGAACTACTTATCCATTGTTTTACCAATAATACACCATCTTGATGACTGGAGCTTAACAGTAATTCTTGCATTCAGGCAGAATAGTACTCCAATTTGGTCCTCCCTTTGAAATGTCATTTAGGCAATTCTAGGTCCTTCAAGTTTTAATATTCATTTTAGAGTCAGCTTGCAAATTTCTACAAAAAATATTCTTTTTCAGGACATTGTAACAATCCATGTAAAATAATCAACAAACCTCTCATCTCTTTAGGAACACCTTAGGTGATGTAAAAGGCCGATAGCTACTGAGTATTTTTCTGACTGAGAAACACTTATGATGGCTTTAATCTCCGCCAAGTATCTTACAATTATGGCTTTAATCTCTGCTAAGTATTTTACAAGAGTCTTGAAATGATAACCAGGAGATTGGAAGTGAATGTTTTTTAAACAGTCAAGTCCGTGTGTGTTTTTATACTCTGCATACATGGACAAGAAGAGAGAGTGACTCTGTTATCATTGCAAAGCATATATGTGGATATATTGATGAAAGACCAATCTTGTGGAATTTGCAACATAGAAAATACACTAATAATGGACATTCAAGATTAGTAACACTTAATGGTAAGGTAAACTGTTATGCCTTTGGGCCAAATCTGCATTTCTATGTGAGACAATGAGTTCAATTTTTCTGTGCTTCATCCTTCAGGAAAAATCACCTTAACTTAGTGACAAATTCTTCTTGAAGCAATCCTAAAATTAAGGGATACTATCATATTAATATGTTGTTTCACATGTTCTGACTTTATTCAATTTAGGATCACGAGGATTTCTTAGGTTTTAGGTTTAAGTATCCATGTGAACGTGAAGTAGCTCAGTCATGTCTGACTCTTTGCGATCCCATGGACTGTAGCTTACCACAGTTACACATATTTATTCTCTCTCATATAAGCCCCTTCCACTGACAAATTAGCCAAGAAAATTCCAATTTGTACTTTTGATGGTTCAAGTTCTGTCTGGATATGCCATAATATCCTATTAGATACCAGTGGTGCTATGACAAGAAAGATGAAGAGGTTCTGCTCTGTGTTTTGAATTCTGCTCTTTGTTATTAAGAATGTGACTGTTCGATGGACTTCTGAAACCTGAAAAACTGCTTCTAAAATCCTCTGCTTGCCCATTCTCTCTGATACAAGATAGATGCACACGTGTAGGTTCTGAGCCAAAAGACTGTCACAGAGGAACCTGACATTTTTATAACCATCACCATATTGAAATGTATCCATGTAAAATTTTAAGTGATGCTTCTGTAACCCTATCCATCATGTCATTCTTCATTGTAAATAACTGTATCCTCCTGCTTTGAGAATAATTGCATCCTCCTTAATCTCAGTTCTTCAAATCTCAGAGATAACTTTTATAATGACAAACACAACTTTATTTCTGCTTTTGAAAAAGCATTACATTTTCTTTTTTATGAAGAAGGATCAATTCACAATAAAGCATCAAGCTGATCATTTTAACTCTCAGTTCAGTTAAGTTCAGTTGCTCAGTCATGTCTGACTCTTTGCAACCCCATGGACTGCAGCATGCCAGGCCTCCAGGTCCATCACCAACTCACAGAGCTTATGCAAATTCATATCCATCGAGTCGGTGATGCCATCCAACCATCTTATCCTCTGTTGTCCCCTTCCTCTCCCGCCTTCAATCTTTCCCAGCATCAGGGTCTTTTCCAATGAGTCAGTTCTTCTCATCAGGTGGCCAAAGTATTGGAGTTTCAACTTCAGCATCACTCTTTCCAATGAATATTCAGGACTGATTTCCTTTAGGATGGACTGATTGGATCTCCTTGCTGTCGAAGAGACTCTCAAGAGTCTTCTCCAACACCACAGTTCAAAATCATCAATTCTTTGGCACTCAGCTTTCTTTAACTCTAGAAGAAGCTTTTCCTGCATTATTTAAATTAAATTATTTAAAATTTTATTGACATATAGTCAATTTACAATATCGTGTTAGCTTTAGGTATACAGTACAGTGATTTAAGATAATGCACTGGTCATAACAAACACCCTCTTCCAACAACACAAGAGAAGACTCTATACATGGACATCACCAGATGGTCAACACCGAAATCAGATTGATTATATTCTTTGCAGCTAAATATGGAGAAGCTCTATACAGTCAACAGAAACAAGACCAGGAGCTGACTGGCTCAGATCATGAACTACTTATTACCAAATTCAGACTGAAATTGAAGAAAGTAGGGAAAACGACTAGACCATTTGGGTATGACCTAAACCAAATCCCTTATGATTATACAGTGGCAGTGAGAAATAGATTGAAGGGCCTAGATCTGATAGATAGAGTGCCTGATGAACTATGGAATGAGGTTTGTGACATTGTACAGGAGACAGGGACCAAGACCATCCCCATGGAAAAGAAATGCAAAAAAGCAAAATGGCTGTCTGGGGAGGCCTTACAAATAGCTGTGAAAAGAAGAGAAGCAAAAAGCAAAGGAGAAAAGGAAAGATATAAGCATCTGAATGAAGAGTTCCAAAGAATATCAAAAAGAGATAAGAAAGCCTTCTTCATTGATCAATGCAAAGAAATAGAGGAAAACAACAGAATGGGAAAGACTAGAGATCTCTTCAAGAAATTCGAGATACCAAGGGAACATTTAATGCAAAGATGGGCTCGATAAAGGACAGAAATGGTATGGACCTAACAGAAGCAGAAGATATTAAGAAGAGGTGGCAAGAATACACAGAAGAACTGTACAAAAAAGATCCTCATGACCCAGATAATCATGATGGTGTGATCACTGACCTAGAGCCAGACATCCTGGAATGTGAAGTCAAGTGGGCCTTAGAAAGCATCACCACAAACAAAGCTAGTGGAGGTGATGGAATTCCAGTTGAGCTATTCCAAATCCTGAAAGATGATGCTGTGAAAGTGCTACACTCAATATGCCAGCAAATTTGGAAAACTCAGCAGTGGCCACAGGACTGGAAAGGGCAGTTTTCGTTCCAATCCCAAAGAGAGGCAATGCCAAAGAATGCTCAAACTACCACACAATTGCACTCATCTCACATGCTAGTAAAGTAATGCTCAAAATTGTCCAAGCCAGGCTTCAGCAATATGTGAACCGTGAACTTCCTGATGTTCAAGCTGGTTTTAGAAAAGGCAGAGGAACCAGAGATCAAATTGCCAACATCTGCTGGATCATGGAAAAAGCAAGAGAGTTCCAGAAAAGCATCTATTTCTGCTTTATTGACTATACCAAAGTCTTTGACTGTGTGGATCACAATAAACTGTGGAAAATTCTGAAAGAGATGGGAATACCAGACAACCTGACCTGCCTGTTGAGAAATCTGTATGCAGGTCAGGAAGCAACATTTAGAACAGGACATGGAAAAACAGACTGGTTCCAAATAGGAAAAGGAGTACGTCAAGGCTGTATATTGTCACTGTGCTTATTTAACTTATATGCAGAGTACATTATGAGAAACGATGGACTGGAAGAAGCACAAGCTGGAATCAAGATTGCCAGGAGAAATATCAATAACCTCAGATATGCAGATGACACCACCCTTATGGCAGAAAATGAAGAAGAACTAAAAAGCCTCTTGATGAAAGTTAAATTGGAGAGTGAAAAATTTGGCCTAAAGCTCAACATTCAGAAAACGAAGATCATGGCATCCGGTCCCATCACTTCATGGGAAATAGATGGGAAAACAGTGGAAACAGTGTCAGACTTTATTTTTCTGGGCTCCAAAATCACTGCAGATGGTGACTGCAGCCATGAAATTAAAAGACGCTTACTCCTTGGAAGGATAGTTATGGCCAACCTAGATAGCATATTCAAAAGCAGAGACATTGCCAACAAAGGTTCGTCTAGTCAAGGCTATGGTTTTTCCTGTGGTCATGTATGGATGTGAGAGTTGGACTGTGAAGAAGGCTGAGTGCCGAAGAATTGATGCTTTTGAACTGTGTGTTGGAGAAGACTCTTGAGAGTCCCTTGGACTGCAAGGAGATCCAACCAGTCCATTCTGAAGGAGATCAGCTCTGGGATTTCTTTGGAAGGAATGATGCTAAAGCTGAAACTCCAGTACTTTGGCCACCTCATGCGAAGAGTTGACTCATTGGAAAAGACCCTGATGCTGGGAGGGATTGGGGGCAGTAGGAGAAGGGGATGACAGAGGATGAGATGGCTGGATGGCATCACTGACTCGATGGACCTGAGTCTGAGTGAACTCCGGGAGTTGGTGATGGACAGGGAGGCCTGGCGTGCTGCAATTCATGGGGTCGCAGAGAGTCGGACACGACTGAGCGACTGAACTGAACTAACTGACAGTGATTCAGTATGTATATATATAGAAATATATATAAGTCCTTGTTGCTTATCTATTTTATACATCAATCAGTCCTTTTAGTGAACTAGGCCCCTCTGCTCTGGGCCTGTTGTCATTCTTTAGTGGAAGAGTTTGTTCCTACAGGATGATGTTAAGTTCTACACAGCAGATGGAGCTCAAGAACAAAGTTGCTCTTGGGAGGA
The DNA here is from genome assembly GCF_055505025.1 of Bos grunniens. Classification (NCBI taxonomy): domain Eukaryota; kingdom Metazoa; phylum Chordata; class Mammalia; order Artiodactyla; family Bovidae; genus Bos; species Bos grunniens. Next base: position 114,603,580 of record NC_141194.1, on the reverse strand, counting down.
CCAAGGCTCAGGCCCTACTGTATTTTGTAAAATTGGCCACTGAAGAACTAGAGTACATGTAGAGACCATCACATTCTCAGAGGTCTGTGCCCTATTTAGTGAGGAACTGTAGAGATAACTGCGGATATTTGCCTTAGAGAGACCTGCAGATAACACGATGATGGTCTTTACAAACTGCAAGTACACCCACATGGGAGAATGATTTGGAAGTAAAAGGAGTTGATTTTGGGGGACAAGGAAGAATTTTTTTTTATAATAATTAGAATTGCAGAGGGGCTTCTTATGAGGTGATGAAATAGGATGGCATTATTATGGAATTTGTAGTCAGATAAAGAACAAGTATTGTATCCAGGTCCCATCACTTGCTAACTTTGTGACTTTAGACAACTGACTTAAAATATATGAGCTTCAGACTCCTTATCTGTAAAATGGCCTGCTAGAGTTGTATTAGGAAAACTTCATGATAATGTCCATGTGTACCACCTAGAACAGTACTTGGATAGTGGGACCTTCTTCCCTCTCTGCAGGATCTTCAACTGAGTTGAAAGCTCCCATGGGGAGTTGAGGCAGTAAACTGAACCAGATGATATCTAAGTTCTCTTCCAACTCTACGATCCTGCCTACTTTATTTTAATTTGTGTTTGACTAGTTTTGTTCTCAAATCAGACAGTGAGATATAATAATATGGTATATATTTCTGTGTAAAATTTTCACCTCAAAGTACTTAATACTTATTAAATGGGTAACTATAGAGTGTCACACAAATATACTCACAAATTCAGATGATTAATAACACTAAAATCCGATTGCATTTCCTCTGTATATCTATTTTAATAATCTATGCTTATGAGTTTAGAATGAATGCCAGATTCCATCTGTATTCAGCACTTGCAGCCAATTTCCAGCTTCAGGAAGTCATGAAGCATAAGGCATTCAGTATGAAGTCTTCTCAATTGTCCATATGACTGTTCAGACAGCAGCAAAAAGATTTGGTCTGTGAAGAAATGCAAGTTGCCTCATAAGGTTAGAAACCAAGTTTGACTCTTCTTATTCAGCTATTTTACATCTTATATCAGTGAACTGATCTAAACTTTTGCTGATCCTTTTTACATTTTTAGTCTATAAAACATTTTTCATGACCAATGTCTCCAGTGCAAAGTTCTACTTTCCTTTTCTATCTACAAAATGGCCTGCTTTTTTAATGTCCTGGTCCTGATATTAATGTGTGGATTTTGGTGGAAAAGATCCCTACATTTTTTTTTTCATCTAAACCAATACTTATAGATTTCTGTCTGACTTTCCAAACTGAAGATTCCAAGCCATTTCCAAAACCAGACTATCACTTCTGCATCTACATGCAACATTATACTGTGAGGCTAGTCCATGAGTTTTTCAAGATTTTCTCTCTTTTTTTGGCCTCTGGATTTCATGACACTATTTAGTATTTTTGTGGCTTCTTTGGCTGCCCCTACTTAAAATCACTTACTGAACATCTCTGCTGGGATGCCCTGTGGGAGCCTCAACAATCACATTCAGCATGCCCAAGCTGAATTCAACATCTTTCTGATCTGCCTAAACTTGCTCCACTCTCTATATTCCTTTTCCATTTCCACAGAATCCTAGGAATCATCCTCATGGCCCTTCCACAAACTTACACACAGAGTTATCATTTCTGCTACTCTTCATTTCTTTCTGTAGATTCAAGTCACCACCCAGCATCACTTCAACATTTTGTGTAAGATCTGGTAACAATGAACTTGATTCTTTCTTTGCCATCTCAAATCTGCTATTGAGATCATATAGTGAATTTTTCTTTTCTGTTATCATACTCCTCTTAATCATATTCCTCTTAACCATGTCTTCTTTGGGCCAAGTGTTATTTTCTTAATTTCTTTTTTGTAACTCAGTTTTAATTTTATCTTTGTTGTTGGTTCATGATTTCTTATATTTTTTCTTATATTTCTTATATTTTTTAATGGCTGTTGTCACTTTCCCTTAATTCTTTGGACATTCCCAAAATACTTAAAGATAATTCTGAGATTCTCCTATTAGTTACACCTTATTGACAGTGAATGCATTTGATGACTATGTTGGCAGTCTTTCTTAGAATGTTCTTTGTGTCTTTCCTCTGTTTAACCATCCCTATCTAAGCAGTTCTGTGGTGGCCTACCCCTGGCTCTGACAACCCAGGGGTCATGGTTCTTCCATCACAGAGAGATAATGTGGAATTGGCAGATACTGTCACTAAAACAGTTAGATATTTGGCCCCATTTTAGACCCTAGGATTTCTATGGTTCCTCCAATTACATTTGTATATAAGCTTTATAAAAAGCAGGGGATTAAGCAGTGATTAATTCAGCCTCCTTTTGTATGAAATACACTATGTCAGGGACTCTGATTTTGTTCAGTGAACTTTACCGGGATTTCTAGCAGCATATTCAGTGTTTTCCTTCCTGTTCCCCTCTACGCACTTAAACTCCCAGCTTCCTTGATCTGTTTGAGAACCTATAGCTCAGCAGGGCCAGGATTTCAAGACTCCATAACATTATATGCATTTACAGTGTTTCTGGTTTACAAATTTTCAGTGTGCTTTTTTAAGTTCCATGTATTTTTTTTTCAAATCTAACTTGAACATGGACTGAAATCATAAAGCAGTCATGCCATAAGTTTCAAATCTGACCTCTTCTCTCCACATCCACCATTACACCACATCTCAGTATTGCTATTGTACCAGTCTTCTAACTGCTTTCACTGTGTGTACATATCCTCTGTCCCCACCTAACCTCCAATGTCTGCTTGGGGTATTCTTGCAAAAACACAATGTTTTGCTCCTTAAACCTAATTCTAATAAAAATCCAAGCATTGACTACAAGATCCTTTACTTTCTTGCCTCAATTTTTCACTGTCTTATCTTAGTTTCACTTCTACTGAGACCTTCCTCTACCTTCATAAAATGTCTGTTGCCCTCACTGAAACTTTTGTTGCACAAGTCTTCTGTAATTTCTTTACCCCTATGACACTGTGTTGATATGAAATACCCACTCAGCTCCCCTCAACCAGAAAGATGCCTCATCCTGGGCTCAAATAGTACTGATTTCTCAAAATTTTCTCTAAACTCCTCAAGCAAAATTCAGTATTCCTTTCTCTCTATTCATGGTATTTTTAATACCTTTAACATGACATTTGGCACACTGAATTCTGACAGCATTTACATATTTGCCTCCTTAAGATTTTTGCAAGGCAAATATTTTTTTAACATGATGGAAAATTTTAAATGGACAACGAATTTCTTTCATCATAAGTTTCATAAGGAAGTAAGTAATCAGTTATTTTTTACCTCTGTGTTTACCTAGAAACCATTATAAATCAAAACATGGTGGAAAAGTTATTCTTTACATTTGGAATGATGTTATAATTGAGGGTGATCAATTAATGTATGATCAAGAACTTGGCATCCAATAGTCAGAGCAACGATTATCATTATGTCCTGAAAGAAAAACTATGTGTTTCAGATAGTAAAATCACACTCCAAGTTTTATTAAACAGGTATCAGCATATAGTTAAAGTTGACTATACAAGGAGTCCCAGCATACCATAATAAAAGTACATTCAATACATAAAATTTACAACTCTACTTAGGTTATTTGTTTGCACAGTATTTGTAGGTGAGCTATGATAAACCTAACTTAAGCATTTAATTAAGAATTATAGCACCTTCTGCTTCAGAATTTAAATATTATCAAAGGATAATTTGCATTCCTTAACTCTTAGTCCAACTCATCAATTTTTACAGAATGTATTGTTGCTATAGTTAACATTATTAGAATCTCAAAAGAATACAGTCATTCATTCCATCTTTTGGAGCAATACTCCAAGTAGCTGGTAAGATAATATGTGTTCTCAGTGATGATAATGGTTATTTGTTACATAATTCATTTATTTATTGAGGAAATATTTACTGAAAGTTAGTGTATGGCACAGAGTTCCCTAGGTTCTAGGGTAGAACAGTAAACAGAAAAAGTTAAAAGAATTACTGCCATCTTGGAGCTGACTCTCTAGTGGGGGAGGGGAGGTAGCAAACACCAAATGAATAAATGGATGTGATACTACACAATAAAATAAGATTGTGATGAGCACTGTATAGAAAAATATAGCAAAAAAATAGGAGAGGCAAGTCACAAAGGTAGGGGAATTTTAAAAAAGAAATGCCAGGGAGACCCTTACTGAGAAAGTGACGTTATAGCAAAGATGGAAGCCTTTAAGGGAACCGTCATATGCATTTCTGGGGTAAGAGTATCCAACAGAAAGAAGAGCCGTACAAATATCTGCTTTATTTTAATTTTTAACAATTATTATGACCTAATATACTATGGTTTTCTTGTTCATCTTGCTTGTCTCCTTTCCCCACTAGAATAAAAATTCCATAGAGGTAGAAAATTGAATCTGTTGTTTGTTTATATTTGCTAAGCAATCCACACTTGCATTGAATTTCCCTTAGACATATCCAAGTATTGAGCGTTTGGATCAGAATTCTGTCCTGGATCACAACTCCACTGTGTTGAATGTCCAGACCAGACCCTGTTTCCTTTATGCTAGTATTTCCATCCATCTAGTGATCTGTTTCTCTACCCAACCATCCTTTATCTAGGAACTATTTAGTAATGTTTACTGGGGCAATCAGATCCCGAGAAGCTCAGTGTACTGAGGACACAACCTATAGAAAGATGTTTACTAGGTCTTGGGGATACCAAGATGAATAAATAGTAGAAATTTGAATAAAATAGACACAATTCTCATACTCAAGACACTAAAGTCTAAAGAAGAAAACAGCACTTATAGTTCAATGTGGCAAGTGCTGATGATAAATATAGTGTTATGGGAACACAAAGACAGGTCCCCTAATCCAGTCTGGAGGTACAGGAAAGACATTTCAGAAGTAGGATAGCTAGAAGTTAGGGTAGGGATAGATATTGCAAGAAGTAGAAGAAATTTATAGACTTAAAATTAAGAGAATGTATTCAGGAAAGATTGCTGACATGTTTGCTATGGGTTTCAGTTCAGTCACTCAGTCTTGTCCAACTCTTTGCGACCCCATGGACTGCAGCACTTCAGGCTTCCCTGTCCATCACCAACTCCTGGAGCTTGCTCAAACTTATGTCCATCGAGTTGGTGATGCCATCCAACCATCTCATCCTCTGTCATCCCCTTGTCCTCCTGCCATCAATCTTTCCCAGCATCAGGGTCTTTTCCAATGAGTTAGTTCTTCTCATCAGGTGGCCAAAGTATATGGGTTTGGGGGTTGTCAAAAAATCAAAAACATGGGCAATTAAAACTAAACTAGGCAGATACTATGATTGGAGCTCTACTGCAATGGCTTGGAAGGCAGTTGCTGTGCTCAATTATTCAGCTTTGTTTCAATAGTTTCTTATGAGCTCTTTCAAATGAGTTCACATTTAGGGCTTATTTAATATCCAAGGTCATGATAACATTTTGTCCTTAGCTCAAAGCAGAAAGTACCTAGAGAAGAACTTACTCTTTAGATTTGAAACTTAAATTTAATTTGTGCTTCTCATATGATTACTTAGTCAAAATGTTGTTTAATAAAAGTTATTCTGTGTCTCCAGTAGATTTATTAGGTCCTGGTAAGATTTTTAGAAAAGACTCACTGATTTTGTAGGATCATGAATGACTGAGTCAGGGATTTGCAGTTTCTTCCTGATCCTACCACTGACTCATTTCAGCCCTATCTTTAAACCTTCTTCTTTGGTGAGGTCAAAATATTTTTTCTTACAAAGAAAACAAAATTTCAATTTTTTAGAAGTGACTGCTGTGTTGATATAGGTATCAGTGATTTATTCAGAAAGGTGGAAATGTAGATGGCTCATGAATAGAAGTGACTTACAGAGTATGAGCTAAGTTATAACCTAGAAAACTGAGCTAGTAATTAAAAACAAAACAAAACAAAAATACCTCTGCAAAAATTCAACCAGTCCTAGTAGATTGTTATAATCTGGCAAACAGGTAAATTAGATATTTCTGGAATTTCTAATTGTTTGGCAGTTCTGACATCTTAGAAATCAAACCATAGTCAAAAGTCTCTGAGTACTGCATTGGGGACACAGTACAGGCTCAGTCTTGAAATCACAACAGAGGAGTAGCAAAGACCAAACAAAATTTCAGTATTAAAGGATGAGGCAAAGCTGGGAACAAAGAAAGCTGATGAGAGCAGTGGTTTGGTAACAACCTGGACATATACTACTATCCTCTAAAGAAACCATATCCAAAGATGATTTATCAGGGAGGAAGATTAGAGAGCAAAATGAGAAAGTAGTCATGGCAACTGGATAACCAATTCCCAGGTCTGCTAATTTCTGATTCTGGTGCAGTATATTAGTCAGGGTTCTCCAGAAAGGGAAAAAAATGGCTTGTGTGTGTGTGCATATGTGTGTATGTAAATATGTGTGTATACACATATATGTGTGTTTGTGTGGAGAGAGAAGGAGATTTAAAAGAATTGATTCGTGTGTTGGTAGAATCTTAGAAAGTCCAAAATTTGCAGGGTAGACCAGCACGCTGGAAACAGGGAAGAGTTGCAACAGTCTGTTGACATAATCGCCTCCTCTTCAAGCAAGGTCAGTTGTTTTCTCTAGGTGGTTTAGTCGATAAGTCACTAAGTCCGACTCTTTCGACCCCCTGGCAAGAGCCCTGACAGGCTCCTTTGTCTATGGGATTCTCCAAGCAAGAATACTGGAGTGGGTTGTCCTTTCCTTCTCCAGGGGATCTTCCTGGCCCAGGAATTGAACCCAGGTCTCCTGCATTGCAGGTAGATTCTTTACCAACTGAGCTACAAGGGAGATTCAGTTTTCTCTTATGCTCTTCAATTGATTGGATGAATCTCACCCTTGTTATGTGCTCTACTCATTTACATGTTAAGTCTACTGATTTATGTGTTAATTTATTCCAAAAAAACACCTTCCTAGAAACATCCAGAATAATGATTAACCAACTCTCTGGGCACAACAGCCCCCTCAAATTGACACATAAAATTAATCATCATAGGCAGTGACTGAGACTTTAAGGGCCTTCTAAATAGCTAACTGGGACCAGGATAAAAACTTTAGAATTCATCAAATTGATTTTATGTACTTTACTTTTCTAGTTGATGTAGACTTATTATCAAGAGGCAGAATAGGAATCATTTTGAAAAAACTAGGGTATCACTTTAGTCCTAATCAACCACTGGGATACACTCTATCTCAGTGTACTTTCTGACCGTGGGTTTCCATGTGAATTTAATCAAACACCAAGGCCATTTTATCATCTAGTGCATTAAGTGTATAGCTTGAAGGAGGAGTCACAGGATTCCAGCTTCCACATTCAAGATACTCCCAAACAGAAAAGAAAATCTGACCAGCAAGTATTAGTTAATCCCTGAACTGATTCCATTGTAGAAGACTGTAGATGATGGTGCTGTGCACAGCTGTTTTATATGCAGTCCTTTATCCTATTTCTACTGCCCAGGCATATTTTTGGATCCTTTCATCTCTGTCAACCAAATGTGGTCCCAAGTTGGAGCTCCCTTGCTTCCTATCTGTGTCTTTTCCTCATTTGTTTGAACTAAAAGCAAGTGAAAGTGTTACATGCTCAGTCATGTCCAACTCTTTGTGACCCTATAGACTGTAGCCTGCCAGGCTCCTCTCTGTCCATGGGATCCTCCAGGCAAGACTACTGGAGTGGATTGCCATTTCCTTCTCCAGGGGATCTTACTGATCCAGGGACTGAATCGACGTCTTCTGCATTGGCAGGTGGATTCTTTACCACTGAGCCACTAGGGAGCCACCAGTTAATTGCTTGAATTAACTGGCCCTCAACACCTGTTTTGCTCATGGAATGTTGTACTTCCAGTTTTACTTAGCTTCCTGTTAATAGTATCAGCAGAGTGTCAGCAGATAATAGTATTAATAGCTGCAAATATTTATCAAGCTCATATTATCAAACTAAATCCATTTTCTACCACTGTGAAAGTGAAAGTTAGTAGCTGAGTCGTGTCCGACTCTTTGTGATCCCATGGACTGTAGCTCGCCAGGCTCCTCTGTCCATGGAATTCTTCAGGCAAGAGTATTGGAGCGGGTTGCCATTTCCTTCTCCAGGGGAACTTCCTAACCCCGGGACTGAACCCAGGTCTCCTGTATTGCAAGCAGATTCTTTTACCATTTGAGCCACCAGGGAAGCCCCCTAACAACTATTATTACCTTGTTTTCACATAGGGAAATGGAGGCTTATGCAGCTTAAATCACTTCTCCAGTGTGACAGACCATCAAATGATAAAGCAGGAATTTGAAGACAGGTCTAAATAACCTGAGAGCCTCATCCTTTTAACAAATATTAATGCTTAATCTAGTTATTCCACCCTCTCACCTGTTCCTGCTCTCAGGTCTTAAAGCTTCAACCCAGGTTGTAATCCTCTGCCTTCCATGATCTTCCTCTCCCCACTTGTCGATTATCAACATTCAGAAGAATGCTTCTTAAAAAATTGGACTAGGAGTCAAGAATGGGAATGTGTAGTGCCCAGGGGAAGAAGAGGAATGTAGAAGGATTTTCTTCAGTTCTACTATGTTTCCAAGCTGAGGAAAGGGTACCAGGATAGTGGGGAGAGACTGAAGATACAGGAAAGAGTATAACTGATGAAGTAAGTTACTTCTTCCTATGAAAATTATAATTATGTGGTTCTGGAAATGACTGGAGAGTCCTTGTTATAGCTGTTTAAATATGAAACCAGCTGCAGGCCCACTAGCATGGCATTTTGGTGAAGCAAGTTTATAAGAAAAAAATATAGAAAGCAAGCTACTTAATGATGGCTTGTTTGAGATGATGCCAACATTAACTTAATAGCAATTTTAAACAGTAAAAAAAGTGAAAGATTTTAAGGATTTTTAGAACTATTATTGTACTTACTATAATGCTTTGCCAAAAATATTCTTGAAACTGAGCAATTTAGAAAGCTATTTTGGAAAGTAATTGCAAGAATTTTCCACTATAAGTTTCGTTTTCTTTTTTTCATTAAAATCTCAAGTAAATACGTAGCCATACATAGAAAATTATCAGAAGACATGTCTCACAGTATATAATAAAAACTTAGATGAGACTTTTGCACACAAGGTGAATTCAATTCCATTATTGAGGATTCTTTCATTTCCATCTTAAAAGTAAGATCTCAAAACTCATTCATTTTGTAAATAATATCCAACTGATAGGTACAAAGCTGTCCATTCACTAGAATAACAGATATGATATTTTTCTTTGGTCTTTCAAATCAGTCAAATAGCTGACTAAACTTTTAGCCTCCTTTTTCTTGAACGAAGCAAATCCAATAGCCATTCATGTCATACAGAGTATCAGAAGCTACTATCAGGAACTATTACCTTTCCATATCTTTTGCTCACTCCTCATCTTCACCCAACTAGCAGTTCACAATTGCATTTTCTTGCAAGCTAATAGTCCTGTCACACTCAAGGACTAGATTTTCTGGAGAAAATAAAAAGTAGCTTTAGATTATCTTTCAGGAAAAATAGAGAATATGTACTTAAGTACAGTATTTTGCATACAATTTCAAGGCAATAAAAATCCAACTGCAGTTTATCTATTAATCTTCTAGAAGTCATTTAAGAATTCTTATTACAGAAGGTTCTTCTGACTCTGTAATCCCTTTTATGTTGACAGTCCAGAATGAGAAAACAGAGGAAAAAGAGGAAGGCCATTATCAATGATAAAACAATGTACCTCTAATAACTGAAGGATACAAGTGCCTAGATTAAAAGGAGGAATTAATGTCAAGCAAAAGGAAGGAATGATTGAAACTAGGAAACATAATCAAGAAATTTCAGGAGACTAAGAACAAAGGTAAAAACACAGAAGCTTACTCTAGCAGTCAGGATGCTTTGAACTGGTGGATAAAAATTCTCACTAAAACCTGCTTAAATAATAAGCCTTACTAAATTAAAGATTGTATACAAGTAGAGTAGGTTCCAGTAATAGTATCAGAAGTTCAGTTGAGGTCTTCAAGGACCCCAGTTCCATATACCCCTTCCTTCTTCCTCTAGATCTCCCTAAATTTGATTTCCTTAATGTTCACAAGATAGTTGACAGTAGTAATGGAGGCTACAAAGTGTATAGTTCAAATTCAGAAGGAGAGTGAGAACCCTCTCTACCAAATGTACTCTACATCTTTTCCTTCAATTTGATGAGGTAATTAATATCACATGCCCATTTGGGGGCATATACTGGACAATACGGAATACCATTTGCTGATTGTTTTAAATTAATCAGGATAGTCTTATAAAACTGGGGATAGGATAAATACCTGAACAAATTTGGGGTGAATGGATGTTGGATAGGCAAAAACATCTGATGCAATTTCAGATGAAAAAAGAGGTAACGTTAGAACATGAGCAATCTGCACAGTTTTGGATTTCTCAACAGGAACCATGGAATATAAAACAGAATAAACTTTCAAGATGGTTAAAAATTTATTTCTTATGTAAAATTCTATTCTCATTTTATCCTGATTGGAAAAAATACATTTTTTTAATATTTGAAATCTGAAAAGTTTATCTCCTAGGTATAATTTTCAGAGTGTTTGAAGAATGAACTTTACCAAATAAAGGATATATCAAAAATGAGCAAGAAATGGGATTCAAGAAACAGTGAATTCCTATCAAAACTCCAAAGGCATTTTTCTAGAACTAGAACAAAAAAATTGAAAATCTGTATGGAAACACAAAATATTCCAAGTAGTCAAAATAATCTTGAGAAAGAAGAGCTGGAGGAATTGTGCTCCCTGACTTTAGATTACACTACAAATGTAAGTAATCAAAATAGCATGGTAATGCTGCTGCTGCTAAGTCATTTCAGTCGTGTCCAACCCTGTGCGACCGACCCCATAGACGGCAGCCCACCAGGCTCTCCCGTCCCTGAAATTCTCCAGGCAAGAACACTGGAGTGGGTTGCCATTTCCTTCTCCAATGCGTGAAAGTGAAAAGTGAAAGTGAAGTTGCTCAGTCGTGTCCAACTCTTTACGACCCCATGGACTGCAGCCTACCAGGCTCCTCCATCCATGGGATTTTCCAGGCAAGAGTACTGGAGTGGAGTGCCATTGCCTTCTCTGAGCATGGTACTGGCATACACACACACACACACACACACACACACACACACACACACAAAAGACACGTAGAGCATGGAACAGAATAGACAGCCCAGAGATAAATCCATGTACCTATGTAGTCAATTAATCTATGATGAAGGAGCTAAGACTATACAGTGCAGAAAAGACAATCTCTTCAATAAGTTGTGTTGAGAAAACTGGACAGCTACATGTAAAATAATGAAATTAGATCACTCCCCAACACTGTATACAAAAGTAAACTCAAAATGCATTAAAGACCTGAATTTAAGACCTGATACTATAAAACTGTTGGAGAAAAACATAGGAAGACCACTCTGATGTAAATCACAACAATATATTTTTTCCATCTACCTCCTAGAGTAATAGAAATAAAAATAAATGGGACCTATCACACCCAAAAGCTTTTGCACAACAAAGTGAAAATGAAAGTCACTCAGTCATGTCCGACTCTTTGTAACCCCATAGACTACACAGTCCATGGAATTTTCCAGGCCAGAGTACTAGAGTGGGTAGCCTTTCCCTTCTCCAGGGGATCTTCCCAAACCAGGGATCAAACCCAGGTCTCCCTGAATTACAGGCAGATTCTTTACCAGCTGAGCCACAAGGTAAGCCCAAGAATACTGGAGTGGGCAGCCTATCCCTTCTCCAGCGGATCTTCCTGACCCAGGAATAACATTGGGGTCTCCTGCATTGCAGGCAGATTCTTTGCCAACTGAGCTATCAGGGAAGCCCAGTGGAAACCATAAACAAAACGGCAACCCATAGAATGGGAGAAAATTTTAGCAAATGATGTGGCTGACAATGGATTAATTTCTAAAATTTACAAACAGTCCATGCAGCTCAACAACAACAACAAAAATAGGCAGAAGGCCTAAATAGACATTTCTCCAAAGAAGATATACAAATGTCCAAGAAGCACATGAAAATATGTTAAACACTGACAATTATTATAGAAATGCAAATCAAAACTATGAGCTATCACCTCATGCCAGTCAGAATGGGCATCATAAAAACCTACAAACAATAAATGCTGGAAAGGTTGTGGAGAGACGGGAACCCCCCTACACTGTTGATGGGAATGTAAATTGGTACAGCCACTATGGAGAACAGTATGAAGGTTCCTTAAAAAATACTAAACATAGAGTTACCATATGATCCAAAAATCCCACTACTGGGTATATACCTAGAGAAAAACATAATTTAAAAAGATACATACACCCCAATTTTCATTTCAGCACTATTTACAGTAGCCAAAACATGGAAGCAACCTAAATGCCCATCGATAGATGAATGGATGAAGAAGACATGGTACATATATACAATGGAATATTACTCAGCCCTTAAAAATAGTGAAATAATACCATATGCAGCAACACGGATGGACCTAGAGATAATCATACTAAGTGAAGTAAGTCAAACAAAGACAAATATATGATAATGTTTACATGAAGAATCTAAAAAAATGATACAAATGAACTTATTTACCAAACAGAAACAGGCTCACAGACATAGAAAACAAATTTATGGTTACCAAAAGGGAAAGGCGGAGGGAAGGATAAATTGGGAGATTGGGATTAACATATACACTATATATAAAACAGATAACCAACCAGGACTTACTGTATATAGCACAGGGAACTCTACACAATACTCCATAATAACCTAAATGGGAAAAGAATTGGAAAAAGAACAGATATATGTATGGTTTCCCTGGTGGCACTTATGGTAAGAAAGACATGAGACACAGGTTCAATCTGTGTCTGCCAATGCAGGAGATGTAAGAGATGTAGGTTTGATCCCTGGATCAGGAAGATTCCCTGGAGTAGGAAATGGCAACCCACTCTAGTATTCTTGCCTGGAGAATCCCCTGGGCAGAGGAGAATCCCCTGGAAAGAGGAACTCTTTCCACAGGGTTGCAAAGAGTCAGACACAACTGAAGTGACTTATGACACACATGTATATGTATAACTGAATCACTTTTCTAGCATTAGTTTATACCCTAAGCTATAATAGTTTATACCCTAAACTAACACTCCAGTATAAAATAATTTTTTAAAAAGGAGACAGAGCAGATTGTCTAAAGGAACTACCTGGAAGTACACAAGAGTGGATTAGAGAGAAAATTGATTATCTATGACCTAACATGCAGCATGGCAGACACACAGTCAAAGTCTTGGAGGCAGGAATCTATCTAATGGAGGTTTCTGGAATATCAGTGTAGTTAGGAATACTTAGAGGTATCCCTCAGAGAAGGCAATGGCACCCCACTCTAGTACTCTTGCCTGGAAAATCCCATGGATGGAGGAGCCTGGTAGGCTGCAGTCCATGGGGTAATGAAGACTCAGACGACCAACTTCACTTTCACTTTTCACTTTCATGCATTGGAGAAGGAAATGGCAACCCACTCCAGTGTTCTTGCCTGGAGAATCCCAGGGACAGGGGAGCCTGGTGGGCTGCCGTCTATGGGGTCAGAGTTGGACACGACTGAAGCGACTTAGGAGCAGCAGCAGCAGAGGTATCCCTAATGCATTTTTCCATTTAAACAAGTTTCTAGGAGAGACCATGAATCATCACAGGGACTCAGTCACTTGTGTTAGTATGTAACAATAGCTGGTTTTCCAAAATGCCACAAGCATCTCTTGTTTCTCTTATTGTGAAAGATGGGGGCCCAGTTGATCAACATTATATCGTTCCTAGGACTCAAATATCCCTGGGCATATCTGGAAGACTGGCGAGGCCAGCCCACAGGGTCAATTTTCAGGATAGACTTAGTCACCTCCTTGGAAAGAAAACTCATTTTGAAGAGGACGTCAGGCCCACAAGACTTACTTCTTTAGTCCTTGGTCATCAAAGAGAGGGATGCTTCTAAGCACTGTTTAATTCTATTTCTCATTTGCATTTCCCAGATTTACACAGGTTTTATCTGGCTAACTTTATAGTGAGAAAGGAGGACGGCAATTAAAATTAGAAAACTTGTGTAACTTAAATCTTGGTAATGTGTTATAGTGCAAGGTGTAACTGCTATGGGATACTGTGATTCAAGATGGAGAGAAAAGATTTTATCTACAGAGTGGCTGTCAAACATGAGACAGAGGCAGGAATAGAAATCAGTTGTGCTCTTATTGTGCTCGACAACATTATGAACCCATCAAAAGCTAAATAATGCCCTTATGTTTTAAGGCACTTTCTGAGACATGTAATATGTGTTTCTTAAGTTTACACAGTTAAATCATTATTCTATGTTATAGTATTTCAAATGACAACCTGTGGACTCCTGGCATTCAGAGATATATATTATTGTGTATCTGCAAGTTTTCTCTAATAAATTTTTTTCTGTGGTTTTCCATTTTCATGATCTAAAAAAGTATAATTACATTCTGGATCAACTAGATAAAATACTCTGGAAACGAGCCCTGTCACACAATTTTATTAGTTGTATCATATTTTAATTGTGGATTCATGGAAAAAGGGAAATAATATTTAAGAATTAAAATAATGCATTTGAGCCAAGCATAAACCAAATCATGTAACACAGTCTAAACTAAAATTTCACAGGAGTTCAAATGGAGAAAAGTAGTAAGAAATTACTTTGCCACAAGACACAAATTGATATTGACATGTTGAATACACAGAAGAATATGTACAGTAGCAGTAATCATTACTACATTCATATTGGGGGGAGTGATATATTTATTTGATAGAAAAAAATCATCTTTCATATGAAATTAATATTGTGCATTTGAATTTTATTAGCTACATAAATATGATTTTATTGAATTTGATAATATGCTTCACTTTTTTAAAATTTTTTTTTAAATTTTATTTTATTTTTAAAATTTACAATATTGTGTTAGTTTTGCCAAATATCAAAATGAATCCCCCACAGGTATACCTGTGTTCCCCATCCTGAACCCTCCTCCCTCCTCCCTCCCCATACCCTCCCTCTGGGTCATCCCAGTGCACCAGCCCCAAGCATCCAGTATCGTGCATCAAACCTGGACTGGCAACTCGTTTCATACATGATATTATACATGTTTCAATGCCATTCTCCCAAATCTCCCCACCCTCTCCCTCTCCCACATAGCCCATAAGACTGATCTATACATCAGTGTCTCTTTTGCTGTCTCGTACACAGGGTTATTGTTACCATCTTTCTAAATTCCATATATATGCGTTAGTATACTGTATTGGTGTTTTTCTTTCTGGCTTACTTCACTCTGTATAATAGGCTCCAGTTTCATCCATCTCATTAGAACTGATTCAAATTTATTCTTTTTAATGGCTGAGTAATACTCCATTGTGTATATGTATCATAGCTTTCTTATCCATTCATCTGCTGATGGGCATCTAGGTTGCTTCCATGTCCTGGCTATTATAAACAGTGCTGCGATGAACATTGGGGTACATGTGTCTCTTTCCCTTCTGGTTTCCTCAGTGTGTATGCCCAGCAGTGGGATTGCTGGATCATAAGGCAGTTCTATTTCCAGTTTTTTAAGGAATCTCCACACTGTTCTCCATAGTGGCTGTACTAGTTTGCATTCCCACCAACAGTGTAAGAGGGTTCCCTTTTCTCCACATCCTCTCCAGCATTTATTGCTTGTAGACTTATTAATATGAGAAGCTTATTCTTAGCTTTTTGATTGTGCTGATTTAACTACCTATTATAAACAAGTCATCACCTTGGGTCTGAGATGTTTTTCTTGCAGTGAGATTCATATATTGTTCAAGTTTGTGGCAAACCAAGAACAAACACTGCTCTTCTGAGAAATTCATGGTTTTAAGTATTTCAGAACCACCTATGGCAAGGACAATGCCTTGGCACCACTAAACCCAGAGTAACACTAGCCAAGCTTTCTGCCACCTCATTCTGCATTTATAATGAAGAAAAATCTTTAAGAGATTTGACTGAACAATGCCAACTATTTTTTAAGAAATTACACTGAAGAATTTCCATTAAAACAATTTTCAATGTTTTTATAATTCCTTCTTGAAACATATTTGGATACAACAATGTATCAGGTATCTATGAGGCCTTGTACTATATGCTATACAATTTATTACACTACTGTTTTGTATATGACAAGAATGAAGCTGAGACACATTAAGTAGTCTAAGGTGCCATAGAAAGAGGTATGATGACAGTTATAAGTTTCCTGATCAAGTCATGACATTTCCACCCAAGCCACCAGCTCCTCCTGATCATATACTTCCTCCTATTCAAAAATTCACTTAGCATAGGCAAATGGAACTTTGTCCAGTATCAAATAATACAGTCTTTCCCTTGCTGAACTCTGCTGACCAACCACAGGACTTGCACTTTGAGTCTTTCTAGTTTCTCAGATATTTTCACATTTATCCACTGCCATTTTTCTTGCTTTTCATGACTAATAGCACATATTTCTAATATTGCAGGGGCATTTACAATACATCCCTTCTGAATTGAAGCAGGCAGTATTATGAGAGAATTTTAGTGTCACAAAGAAAACTGCAACAGTAGAACATCCAGGATATTGAGAATTCAAGTTAAAAATCATTTACTCAAAGCCATCAATGTTCTTAAAGATATGACAGCTCTGCCCATTGTACCTAGAAGCCTTTGAATAGCAAAATACTGGGCTTTTTCAAGACAGTAACAGAAGTTTGTAAAGATGATCCAATTTCATAACACACTTGCCTTTTTCCCTTGACTCACTCATTGATTGAAATAATGCATGTAACAATGTCAACAGCTGTGACAAGTTTAATTGAAAATTTCCATCAAAGTTTTGCCTAAAATTTTAAAATCATCAACTTATATAAAATAAATTGTCATAATTGAATAAGATGGAAGGAAAAGCAAATCATTTCTTGAGGAAGAGACAAGGCTAAAAAAATAAAGAACAAGAATATTTACAGAAGTAGCATCTTATCAGAACTTCTTTTCCTCCTGTTACATTTTAATGTTCGCTCTTGAACTTAGACTTATTTTAGTTCAGTGCATGAAAATCCTAAAACAAAAGATTCCAAACTTTGGGTTTTTAGAAGTTCATGACTTTTTAATGCCATTTACTTCTATTATTTGTATTTTAAAGATGTCTTGCATCATAAAGGATGCATTGTTACCCTTCATAATATAAAATATGC
Source organism: Bos grunniens (assembly GCF_055505025.1). Classification (NCBI taxonomy): domain Eukaryota; kingdom Metazoa; phylum Chordata; class Mammalia; order Artiodactyla; family Bovidae; genus Bos; species Bos grunniens. Next base: position 114,586,272 of record NC_141194.1, on the reverse strand, counting down.
TACTGCTAAGTCACTTCAGTCGTGTCCGACTCTGTGCGACCCCATAGATGGCGGCCCACCAGGCTCCCCCGTCCCTGGGATTCTCCAGCCAAGAACACTGGAGTGGGTTGCCATTTCCTTTTCCAATGCATCAAAAGGAAAAGTGAAAGTGAAGTCACTCAGTTGTGTCCGACTCTTCGCGACCCCATGGTCTGCAGCCTACCAGGCTCCTCTGTCCATGGGATTTTCCAGGCAAGAGTACTGGAGTGGGGTGCCATTGCCTTCTCCAAATATAAAATATGCTCAGATGTTATAAAGATTCTGAGGCAAATAAAATTGAGATAGAGGCTTATAGTACATATTTCCCTACATTTGAAAAGAAAATACTTTAAATGCATCAAGTGAATTTTTAATACTCACCTTTCTTTAAGTGGAGTCAGTGCAGGAAGTGAATACTGTTAATTAAAGTAATGTTTTAAAAGGGAAAACAAATAACAATGACAGAAGTATACTTTTTCTTATTTTACCAAAATGAATCACTTAAAAAATATCTTTAACATCATTGAAGTTATATTAGGTTGGCCAATAAGGTCATTTGGGATTTTTCATATGATATTACAGGAAAACTCAACAAACTTTTTGGCCAACTCAATATATATTGTGTAGGGAAAGGAACAAACCAGGTTCTTACTAATTTCAGTCATTTTTAGTGAACTCATAAATTTTAAGGGACCCATAGAACTCGAAATGCATTACCTTGTAAATTACTTTGTGGAATTCTGAAGAGCTGAGTTACAACCTCACTGTGCCATAAGAAAATTTGCTGTACTTTTCACTTTTGCATCTATTGGGGAGTTAGTAGTCTTTCCCACCCCAATTTTTACTTCCCTTCCAGGTTGGATGGGAAGAAAGCACTTTTGCACTCTCATAAAGGGATGAAACTGACACAAACTTTTAGAGGATAATTTGGAGATACTTTTTGAATTTTGTTCAAAAGTGCTACTTGCTCTGAACCCTTAAGTCATCTCAGTATCGGTAGCCTCCAGGGACATAAATTTATACATTCGAAGTAACTGGACATCCCGCAAGGTTTAAAAGCTACTGTTTCTTGTGAGCTCAGGTTCTTTGTAGTTATGTGCTCAAACTTACAAGGTTTACTTCATTTCTTTTTCTCATTTCCATGAATGGCATCTGGACAAGGGAAGATTTACATAGTATTATGGAAGCAACAGAAGAGTGCTATCTAGATCAAGAATTACCTTCCTCTGTGAACACCTACTAACTTCTGGTTAAGACAGAGCTCACCTCTCCTGGTTTGGGCATATGGTCTTCTATTTTTTTTTTTTCTTCATCTGCTGCTGAAATGTCTGTAGTTATTATAATGTACAGAATTTCTTCTTGCTAGAGAAATATACAAGGATCTCTAGGAAAATCAGCCAAGTCTCCTTCTTACTAGGCATCCCATCTTGGTTCTTATTGATGTGGTTGATGCTGATACTCATTGGTATCCTCTGTCTAGACTTCAGCTTTGGGATATCCATCCTGGAGCCTCTGTAATATATACTCATGACTTTTACCATCTTGATCCTAGAGAATCATACTCAGTTATTAAATACCATCTACTCTCTCCACAGGGTCTGTCTCAAGGGACCCTCTTGGGCCTTTTTATGCCTGGTGAAAACTGTGGAAAAACTGAGGAGAGGACTTTTCCAGACCCTCTTTTATTAAATGCATGAAATCACTATTCCTCCACTATTAGAGCCACTCCAGGTTTGGGAAGCTGTGCAAAGCTATTTTATTTCCAGAGTTCCCTAGGGGAAATTTTTTTTTTTTCAGTTTAAATGAATATTTTAATAAGATTTTTTTTTTTTTTTACTTTACAATATTGTATTGGTTTTGCCATACATCAACATGAATCCACCAAGGGTGTACATGTGTTCCCAATCCTGAACCCCCCTTCCACCTCCCTCTCCATACCATCCCTCTGGGTCATCCCAGTGCACTAGCCCCAAGCTTCCTGTATCCTGCATCGAACCTGGACTGGCTATTTGTTTCTTATATGATATTATAAATGTTTCAATGTCATTTTCCCAAATCATCCCCCCTTCCCTCTCCCACAGAGGCCAAAACACAGTTCTATACATCTGTGTCTCTTTTGCTGTCTCACATACAGGGTTATCATTACCATCTTTCTAAATTCTATATATATGCATTAGTATACTGTATTGGTGTCTTTCTTTCTGGCTTACTTCATTCTGTATGATCGGCTCCAGGTTCATCCACCTCATTAGAACTGATTCAAATGTATTCTTTTTAATGGCTGAGTAATACTCCATTGTGTATATGTACCACAGCTTTCTTATCCATTCATCTGCTGATGGACATCTAGGTTGCTTCCATGTCCTGGCTATTATAAACAGTGCTGCAATGAACATTGGGGTACACGTGTCTCTTTCAATTCTGGTTTCCTTGGTGTGTATGCCCAGCAGTGTGTAAAAGCAGTGCTAAGGGGAAAGTTCATAGCAATACAGGCATACCTCAAGAAACAAAAAAAAAGTCAAATAAATAACCTAACTCTACACCTAAACAACTAGAAAAGGAAGAAATGAAGAACCTCAGGGTTAATAGAAGGAAAGAAATCTTAAAAATTAGGGCAGAAATAAATGCAAAAGAAAAAAGGAGACCATAGCAAAAATCAACAAAGCCCAAAGCTGGTTCTTTGAAAGGATAAATAAAATTGACTAACCATTAGCCAGACTCATCGAGAAACAAAGGGAGAAAAATCAAATCAATAAAATTAGAAATGAAAATGGAGAGATCACAAGAGATAACACACAAATACAAAGGATCATAAGACACTACTATCAGCAATTATATGCCAATAAAATGGACAACATGGAAGAAATTGACAAATTCTTAGAAAGTACAACTTTCCAAAACTGAACCAGGAAGAAATAGAAAATCTTAACAGACCCATCACAAGCACGGAAATCAAAACTGTAATTAGAAATCTTCCAGCAAACAAAAACCCAGGTCCAGATGGCTTCACAGCTGAATTCTATCAAAAATTTAGAGAAGAGCTGACACCTATCCTACTAAACTCTTCCAGAAAATTGCAGAGGAAGGTAAACTTCCAAACTCATTCTATGAGGCCACCATCACCCTAATACCAAAACCTGACAATGATGCCACAAAAAAATAAAACTACAGGCCAATATCACTGATGAACATAGATGCAAAAATCCTTAACAAAATTCTAGCAATCAGAGACAAAAACACATTAAAAAGATCATACACCATGACCAAGTATGCTTTATCCCAGGGATGCAAGGATTCTTCAATATCCACAAATCAATCAGTGTAATACACCACATTAACAAATTGAAAAATAAAAGCCATATGATTATCTCAATAGATGCAGAGAAAGTCTTTGACAAAACTCAACATCCATTTGTGATAAAAACTCTCCAGAAGGAACATACCTCAACATAATAAAAGCTATATACGACAAACCCACAGCAAACATTATCCTCAATGGTGAAAAATTGAAAGCATTTCCCCTAAAGTCAGGAACAAGACAAGGGCTCCCACTCTCACCACTACTATTCAACATAGTTTTGGAAGTTTTGGCCACAGCAATCAGAGCAGAAAAAGAAATAACAGGAATCCAAACTGGAAGAAAAGAAGGAAAACTCTCACTGTTTGCAGATGACATGATCCTCTACATAGAAAACCCTAAAGACTCCACCAGAAAATTACTAGAGCTAATCAATGAATATAGTAAAATTGCAGGATATAAAATCAACACACAGAAATCCCTTGCATTCCTATACACTAATAATGAGAAAATAGAAAGAGAAATTAAGGAAACAATTCCATTCTCCATTGCAACGAAAAGAATAAAATACTTAGGAATATATCTACCTAGAGAAACTAAAGACCTATATATAGAAAACTATAAAACACTGGTGAAAAAAATCAAGGAGGACATTAATAGATGGAGAAATATACCATGTTCATGGATCAAAAGAATCAATATAGTGAAAATAAGTATACTACCCAAAGCAATCTATAGATTCAATGTAATCCCTATCAAGCTACCAACGGGAAATTTTTTTTTTTTTAATCATAAACTTTCAGCTTTTTCCCTAGCTCTTAAAATTATTATTATTATACTGCTTTGTCCACTTCTATTCAGTGACCTCTTCCACTAAAGGACCACTTCAGTGAACTCTTCCTTAAAGGTCCCTTAAAGGAAATGCCCACATCTGCATTGAACACTATTTCAATGATGTATACACTATATCCAACAGAGTCCCATCCTTTTTGGAACCTTTCATGTTCTTACCAGCATTGGAGAGTCTTTTTTCTCATTTTTGTACAACAGGAACTTACCTTATATCATATTATATCTTCTTAACATTAGCACAGGTTATAGTAAATCTTTATGCTCAGATCCAAGATTTATTCTTCATATATAGAAGAAAGTTTTCATATATTGAAAATCTCTGTCTCTCAAAAACATCATGGTTAAAAGAATATTAACTCCATTTACACTAATGTTTTAACCTCTAGCTGAACAGTGGTTTCTTTTTTTCACAGTAGTATCCATTATCCACCAAAACAATGAATTCATTGAAGTTAGTAGGTAAGGAACCTCAACACTATGGGAATTTTAGAAATTGCAGAATTTGCAAAGTGTGTTAAAGTATTAACAAAGCTGCATTACTAAAACTTAAAAGTCTATTCACATTCTTTGCCTCATTGTACCCAGAAAAGCATCCTTGTACACATGCACAAAGTAAATATAAAAGGATATTCATTGTGATAACTAAATATTGGAATAACAAAAATATCCATGAACTGGTCACTAAGTAATATGTTATATCCATAGAATGCAATAAACAGAGTAATATGAAAGAATAAAGTTGGTATCTATGTAGTTATAGGTAAGATGAGTGTTAAAAGCATTTTCATAAAATGCATAGTCTGCATGGAAATGTTTTTCTCTCAGATTTTTAGTTTCTCTGGTAAATACTTTTATAATATTTACATTTTTTATTAATTCAGAAAAAAAATTATATTTACAAAGGAGTATCACAGTATATCTCAAACCAGTAGTTAGTATGACACTTACTGAGGAAATGCTAGTGGCATTCTTATTAAATCCAGGAAAAGAGTGATAGGCATATCATTACTACAATATACACTTCAGAATAAATTAAACAAAATAAGACATGCAACAGAGTTCAAAGGTTGACTTATTAGAAGGACAGAAAAGAGACTATCATTATTTACAATTGATATGTATGCTTATAATAATAAATAGAATTCACAGATAAGCTGTTAAAACTAGAAGAGATCAATAAAGTAGTTAGTTGCAAAAGAAAAATATAAAAATCAATGGCTACCCTGAAAAGAGCAATATGCAATTTCAAAACAGATAAACCACTCAGAATATTGATGGCATATATAAACTATTGAGTAAAGTGAAGACAAAGTGTGAAAGTTTTAGAAAAGAAAATATTTTGGAGAGAAATATGAGTACATAAAGATAAATCCAGAGAATATTCTATGTTACTAGTTGAGAATTTGTAAGCTTGAAAAGAGGTCAGTTAACAAACTGATGTACTTTTGGATTGTCTCCAAATTAATTTAGAGATTAAATAAACCTCTAAATATAATTAGAGTGATGTATATGGACATATGATAAATAAACTAACCTCAAGAGCAAGTCAGTAATTCTTCAATATGGTAAACAAGGTTATATGAACTTGGCCCTACCTAACTTAATTCACCTCCCTTCCCTCAGGAACAAAGATGTTCATTACAAAATAATAAATTCCAATTTATCCAAAGCAACAGAGTGCTTAGTATATACATCAGAAACATTAATAATAAAGCATTGTGGATAGGTAGTTCTATGGTAAGCCTTACTTTACATGCAGTATCTTATTTGATCTATACAATAAACCTAAAAAGGATAATATTACTTGCCGGGAGCCAGCATGAGGAGCTCCGCCCATGGCAAAGATCATGAGGAAAGAGGCTCGGCATACACAAAGGCAGGATCGAGCCTCAGGAGTCCCCCTGGATATTCTTGAGCATCTGCCCCCAAAACCAGAGTCTGCTTACTTTAGTGCTTTGTGCTCTCACCTCTGACTTTACGGGGGGTGGGGGGGGTCTGTCCCCCACCACCATCTCACTCTCTCTGAAAAGGAGTTAACTTACAGTTCCAGTTAATAAAGTTCCTGGGCATAATAGGAGTGTTTAAATCCCAACCCCTCAGATGGCTCTCTAACTTGCCTGACAGGTTTACCCGGACTCCTACAGTTATGCATATGATTGTTTACAGTCTCCCAACCGAGAGGCACGGGAAGCTTAAGATATTCAAATAGCTTAGAGCCTCTCAGAGAGTTAGAAGCTGTCAGAATAAAACTAGTAGAAGATTTCATTGATGAGCCAATGCTTGCTGCCAAGTTTCCACATCCCCTGTATTGTATCCTTGAATATATATTAATTAATATAGTTGGTATATAGAAAAAATAAGTAGTGGCCTTGGTGTTAGCAACTTTAGACCCTTAAGATAATAAATTCTTTCCTTTGTTGTAAACCCACTGCACCTCTGCCCTATAGGAATGCAACTTTATCTAACACCTTCGGAGGATGGCACCAAACTTTAAAGTAATTACTATTAGAGAAAATAAGTCTTATGGTTGACAAACCTTTGTCAGAGTCATAAAATGTTAACATGCCTTCTGGCCAGAAGATGATGTAAATCACCTAAACCATTTGTATATGATAAGTTTGCAGAAAAGAAACCCTGGTTTTGATAAGGATCAAAGACTGTTGACTTTGCATGATTTCACACCCCCTATTATCCTCTATGTGCAACTTAGGGTATAAAAGCCCCTGTTGAAAATAAAGCTATGGGCCTTGCTCACCAAAGCTTGGTCTCCCCATATCATTTTTTCTTTCACATTCTGGCTGAATACTCATCTGGAGCACGGAGGTCCTCTGTGACCACTTATTTGCCTGGGCTTCTAAGACCCACTCGAGAAGGTGCCTAAGGTGGGGCACCTTCTGCTATTCAAGAGGGCACCTGCAGCCTCCGTGGTCAGAGCTAACCTGATGTCACAGGTTATATTGATTTTCCGCATAAACCAAGTTATTCAGCCTCTTTTCTCCGCTGAATTTTCCTACTGAGCTATCCTCATTCTATTACTCTTTATATCTCTAATTAATATTTAATTAAAGCTATTGTATCCAGTTCACCAAAGCCGTCTCCCCTTCAAACTCCCTGGATCAGCTGGGGCTGGACCGCGGCAATTACTCATCTTTATTTTTCAAATTAGGAAATAGATTAGCAAAGATGCCCAATTGGCTCTGCTAGTAAGCATAGAAGGTAGAATTTAGAGAGCATAAAATTAAATATGGCTTTTAATAGTCATTTCAGAAAATTGTATACAGACATATGATTGGCTATTATCCAATCTTTAATCTTTAAGAAAAACTGAAGAGCCACTTGATGAAAATGAAAGAAGAGAGTGAAAAAGATGGCTTAAAGCTTAGCATTCAGAAAACTAAGATCATGCCATCCGGTCTCATCACTTCATGGCAAATAGATGGGGAAACAGTGGAAACAGTGGCTGACTTTATTTGGGAGGGGGGCTCCAAAATCACTGCAGATGGTGATTGCAGCCATGAAATTAAAAGACGGTTACTCCTTGGAAGGAAAGTTATGACAAACCTAGAGAGCATATTAAAAAGCAGAGACATTACTTTGCCAACAAAAGTTCATCTAGCCAAGGCTATGGTTTTTCCAGTGGTCATGTATGGATGTGAGAGTTGGATTATAAAGAAAGCTGAGCACAGAAGAATTGATGTTTTTGAACTGTGGTGTTGGAGAAGACTCTTGAGAGTCCCTTGGACTGCAAGGAGATCCAACCAGTCCATCCTAAAGGAGATCAGTCCTGGGTGTTCATTGGAAGGACTAATGTTGAAGCTGAAACTCCAGTACTTTGGCCACCTGATGTGAAGAGCTGACTCATTGGAAAAGACCCTGATGCTGGGAAAGATTGAGGGCATGTGGAGAAGGGGACAGCAGAGGATGAGATGGTTGCATGGCATCACTGAATCAATAGACATGGGTTTGGGTGGACTCCGGGAGTTGGTAAGGTACAGAAGGCCTGGCATGCTACGGTTTATGGGGTCACAAAGAGTCAGACACAACTAAGCAACTGAACTGAACTTAACTGAATCTTTATGAAATATTTATATTGTGTGAAAATGCTAATAATGTTGAGTAAATATACCAAAAGTTAACAAATTATACACAGTTCTTACTATGACCATATGTTTATCATTTCAGTAGTAAATGCTAGTGTTCACTATTAATATGAATTACAGGGAAAAAACCCATATCCACAAATTAGGAGTATCATGTATGAAAAATATCTATAAAATCTAAAGTAGGAATTTTTAAAAATATAGAATGCCAGAATTCCTGATTTTATCTATGAAATGCTAAGTAATGCAGGCATTGCCTTTCTGCAGTAAAAACTAGAAAACCAGAAAAAATATATTCAAGAGTATAATATTTAAGACATGGCACAATTTAAGACATAGCACAATTGCAGCACTGAGAAAGTGAAAGCAAGAGGAGCCCTAGAGCTGGCACAGCTTATCTCCTAAAGGCAAGTTCAAGGTCATAGTGCTGAAGAGGGAAACCATGCAATCCTGGTGCTTGGCTCAGTTGAGACAGCTATCAGAAATTGAGGAATCCAAGATGACTATAATTTGTAAGTAGAATATTGTAGATATAGAGGAATGAGCTGAACAGAGAGAAACTTCACCAGGCTAGAGAGAGTAACACCAGAAAAGAGTCGGCCAAATAACTGACTGCATAGTGCAGTTATTACCATTATAGGAATAGCCCATCATATTACAGTGAATCAGATTCTATGCCTTGGACAAAAGCATTTGTCCTTTCTGCTCCTCAGATAGGTTTTATTAGTAAAGTGAGGATAAAACTGTCTCTCTCAAAGATTGGTAAAGTGTGAGCATTTTTTTCCTTCCAGTATTTTCATACAATTTGTGAAGGTTATACTCCATTTACAGTTATTAGAAAATGTTGATTATATTTCCCATGTTGCACAATACATCCTTGTAACCTGACTTATACCTAATAGTCTGTACCCTACCCTCATCTTGCTTCTTCCCTCTCCCCACTTGTTACCACTAGTTCTGTACTAAACCTGTGAGTCTGCTTCTTTTTATGTAATATTCAGTAGTTTGTTGTATTTTTAGATTCTATATATAAGTGATATCATACAGTATTTGTCTTAAACTTATTTCACTTAACATAATACCCTCCAAGTCTATGTTGCTGCAAAAGGCAAAATTTAATTTTTCTATGGCTTTATCCAGTCATCTGTTGATGGACACTAAAGTTGCTTTCATAGCTTGGCATTTATAAATAACGCTGCTATGAACATTGAGGTGCATGTATCTTTTTGAATTAGTTTTTTTTTTCAGATATATACTCAGGAATGGAATTTCTGAGTTATACGATAGTTCTATTTTCAGTTTTATAAGAAAGCTCCTTATTGTTTTACACAGTGGCTGCTCCAGTGTACATTTCCACCAACAGTGTACAAGGGTTCCCTTTTCTCCACATGCTTGCCAAGATTTGTTATTTGTGTTCTTTTTGATCATAGCACTTCTGACAGGTGAGGTAGTATCTCATCATGTTTTTGATTTGCATTTCCTTGATAGTAGTGATATTGAACATCTTTTCATGCACCTGTTTGCTGTCTGCATTTCCTCTTTGGAAAAATGTCAATTCAGTTCTTCTGACCATTTTTCAATCGGGTTATTTCAGTTGTATGAGCTGTTTATATGTGTTGGATTTTAATCCCTAATCAGTAATATCATTTGCAGATATTTTCTCTGATTCAGTAGGTTGTCTTTTAGTTTTGTCAATAGTTTCCTTTGCTGCGCAAAAGCTTTTGAGTTTAATTACATTTCATTTGTTTATTTTTGTTTTTATTTCCTTTACTTTAGGAAACAGATCCAAAAAATATGTTACCACGATTTATGTTGAAGAGTGTTCTTCCTATGTTTTTCTCTTAAGAGTTTTATAGTATTCGATTTTCCATTTAGGCCTCTTTCCCATTTTCAGTTTATTTTTTATACGGTATTAGAAAATATCCTAATTTCATTCTTTTACATGTAGCTGTCCAGTTTTCTTAGCACTGCTTAATGAAGAGACTGCCTTTTCTTAATTGTACATTCTTGCTTCTTTTGTGGTAGATTCACTTACTGTGAATGCATGGGTTTATTTATGGGCTCTCTTCTGTTCTATTTTTCTACGTGTCTTTTTTAGCCAAGCCCATGGTGCTTTCACCTGGAGAAGGGAAAGGCTACCCACTCCAGTATTCTTAAGAATCAGACATGACTGAGCGACTTTCACTTCACGTCACTTAATGGTGCCTAGATTACTGTAGCTTTGTAGTACCTTCCCACAGTTAGGCAGCATAATTCCTTGAGGTCTGTTCTTCCTTCTTGAGATCATTTTGTATACAGTCCTCTTCTTCTCTTGTTCTTGGGGAGAAGAGGAGGATGCTGGACACACATCCTTAAAGTTTCAGAGTGCCCTTATGTAGAGATTAATATCTGCTTATTTCCTGAAGTTTCTGAAAGGGGGGGGGGTGTTCACTGGAGTATCTTGTGCTGGGGTGAGGGGCTGTGAGGAACTACACGGCTGTTTTCAGGGGTGAATAAAATGAAGGCACCCCTTACTCCAGGCCCCTGAGCCCTCAGTGACCTCATAAGACCCCAGTGCCTACTGTGGCTTCAGGCAACACAGAGGGATGGAAACCTGGGGCACAGGAATCCTCAGATCTCATCAGGACCCTCACATTAGACTGAAACAGAAAATGCCTGGTGATATTGCCCTCCTGACTCCAAGGTAACAGAGCCACAGTTTAGCCTGTTCTAGGAGAAGGGGGGATATTTGAAAAGGATATATGATTAGAATTGTAAGTCAGACTGGATTCTGGTAGTTCTGTCAAAAGTTAAACATAGAGATGCTGCATGACATAGCATGCTACTTCTAGAAATATACCCAAGAGAAAAAAAAATATGACTATACAATATGTAAACATGAATGTCCATAGCAGCATTATCCATAATAGCCAAAAAGTGGAAAGAACTCAACTGCCCAGCAGTTGGTGAACAGATCAATACCAGTGGTGCATTCTGTCATACAATGGAATATAATTCAGCCTGAAAAAGGAATGAAGTGCTGACACATGCTACAATATGGATGAACCTGGAAAACATCATGCTAAATGAAAGAAGTACACACTGTATAATTCATTTTATATGAAGTGGTCCTAAAAGACAAATGCATACAGACAGAAAATAATGTGTGTTTAGCTAGGATTGAGATTATGGAGAGAGGTAGATGGATAACTGATAAAGGGTATTTAGTCTCATTTTAGGATGGTGAAATGTTTTTAAGTTAACTGTAATGATTGTTGTAAAACTCTATATTATTGTTCAGTCGCTCAGTCATGACCACCTCTTCGCAAGCCCATGGACTGCAGCACTGCAGGCTTCCCTGTCCTTCACCATCTCCCAGAGTTTGCTCAAACTTATGTCCATCGAGTTGATGTCATCCAACCATTTCATCCTCTGATAACCCCTTCTCCTGTCTTCAATATTTCCCAGCATCAGGGTCTGTTCCAACGACTAAACTCTTCACATCTTGTGGCCAAAGAATTACAGCTTCCATTTCATTATCAACCCTTCCAATGAATATCACAGTTGACTTCCTTTAAGATTGAGTGGTTTGATCTCCTTTCAGACCAAGGGACTCTCAAGAGTCTTCCCACACACCACAGTTTAAAAGCATCAATTCTTCAGTGCTCAGCCTTCTTTATGGTTCAGTGCTAACATCCATGTGTGACTAGTGGAAAAACCATAACTTTGACTAGACAGACCTTTGTCAGCAGAGTCATGTCTCTGCTTTTTAATATGCTCTCTAGGTTGGCCATAGCTTTTCTTCCCAGGAGCAAGCATCTTTTCATTTCATGGCTGCAGTCACCATCTGCACTGATTTTGGAGCCCAAGAAAAGAAAGTCTGTTACTGTTTCCATTGTTTCCCCATCTATTTGCCATGAAGTGATGGGACCAGATGCCATAATCTTAGTTTTTTGAATTTTGAGTTTTAAGCCAGCTTTTTCACTCTCCTCTTTCATTTTTATCAAGAGTCTCTTTAGTTCCTCTGTGCTTTCTGCCATAAGGGTGGTATCATCTGAATATCTGAGGTTATTGATATTTCTCCCAGCAATCTTGATTCCAGCTTGGGATTCGTCCACCCATGCATTTCACATAATGTACTATGCATATAAGTTAAAGAAGCAGGGTGACAATATACAGCCTTGACATACTCCTTTCCCAATTTTGAACCAGTCTGTTGTTCCATATCCAATTTTAACTGTTACTTCTTGACACACATACAGGTTTCTCAGGAGGCAGGTATGGTGGTCTGCTGTTCCCATATCTTGAAAAATTTTCCACAGTTTGTTGTGATTCACACAATCAAAGGCTTTAGTAAAAAGTCAATGAAGCAGAATTATATGCTTATCTGGGATTCTCTTGCTTTTTTGATGATCCAACGGATAATGGCAATTTGATCTCTGGTTCCTCTTCCTTTTCTAAATCCAGCTTGAACATCTGGAATTTCTTGGTTCATGTAGTGTTGAAGCCTAGCTTGAAGGGTTTTGAGCATGACTTTGATAGCATGTGAAATCAGTACAATTGTGCAATAGTTTGAACATTCTTTGGCATTGCCCTTCTTTGGGATTTGAATGAAAACTGACCTTTTCCAGTCCTGTGGGCATTGCTGAGTTTTCCAAATTTGCTGGCATATTGAGTGTAGCACTTTTTTTTTTTTTTTTTACTTTACAATATTGTATTGGTTCTGCCACACATCAACATGAATCTTGCACGGGCATACATGTGTTCCCCATCTGAACCCCCCCTCCCACCTCCCTCCCTGTACCATCCCTCTGGGTCATCCCAGTGCACGAGCCCCAAGAATCCTGTATCGAACCTGGTCTGGCAATTCCTTTCTTATATGATATACATGTTTCAGTGACATTCTCCCAAATCATCCCATCCTCTCCCTCTCCCACAGAGTCCAAAAGACTGTGTCTGTGTCTCTTTTGTTGTCTCACATACAGGGTTATCCTTACCATCTTTCTAAATTCCATATATATGTGTTAGTATACTGTATTGGTGTTTTTCTTTTTGGCTTACTTCACTCTGTATAATAGGCTCCAGTTTCATCCACCTCATTAGACAGTATCATCTTTTAGGATCTGAAATAGCCCAGCTGCCATTCCATCACCTCCACTAGTTTTGTTCATAGTGATGCTTCCTACTTGACTTCACACTCCAGGATGTCTGTGTATATACATATGGAATTCCATCGACTGGTACTCTTTACATGGGTGAATTTTATGGCATATAAATTATATCTCTAAAGGCTGTTAGAAAACATGGAGTTGAACCGAATCATAAATGATTGACAAATTATGAGAAAAGACTAGTATATTGAGCAATCCTTTTCTTATTGGGTTATCTGATTGAATGTAAGCTCCAGGAAGGTGAGGACTTTGTTTGGTTCACCTCTGTATTCACTGTGCCTGATACATAACAGGTGAGCAGTAAATTCATACTGAATTGCTAGTGAATAAGGATATTGAAAATAAAACACTTGGTGTCTAGCATTGGATTCAGTGAATGTTCTCTAACTAGCAAAAGCCAATATCATCAAAAGTTTCTTCAATTAAATTGAATGGACAGACTGCCATAAAATCCATGAGTTTTCAGAGTTTGGGAATACCTTACTACTGCAGGGTGAAGATGACTATGTTACAGGGACTAAAAAAATAATACATATCATAATAATACATATGGTATATGTGGTTTATATTAGATGCATACATTTCACATATGTATACTGTTATATATTTATAAATGCAGATATATAATATAGGAAAACTGTTTTACCTTGCCATCTTCTGCCTTCAGGGAACAAATTATCTATAAAAGCTTGGAGAGGCCACATCACAGAAAATAAAAAGAGGATTGCAGTCAATCAAGGACAGATTTCTTCAAAGGTGCTTCTCTATATGCCCTTTCAAACGTGTAAAATACGTGGGATAACTGTATATTTTTTTTGTTTTTAAGTAAACATACCATGAAATTCTGTAAAAAAAAAAAAAAAAAAAAAAACTTTCACTTCTTTTTAAGACCTCACTTTTTTCTGTCACAGTACTGCATATCAGTTCAGTTCAGTCGCTCAGTCATGTCCGACTCTTTGCGACCCCATGAATCGCAGCACGCCAGGACTCCCTGTCCATCACCAACTCCCGGAGTTCACTCAGACTCACGTCCATCGAGTCAGTGATGCCATCCAGCCATCTCATCCTCTGCCATCCAGTTTTCCTCCTGCCCCTAATCCCTCCCAGCATCAGAATCTTTTCCAATGAGTGAAATCTTCGCATGAGGTGGCCAAAGTACTAGAGTTTCAGCTTTAGCATCATTCCTTCCAAAGAAATCCCCGGGCTGATCTCCTTCAGAATGGACTGGTTGGATCTCCTTGCAGTCCAAGGGATTTTCAAGAGTCTTCTCCAACACCACAGTTCAAAAGCATCAGTTCTTCGGCGCTGAGCTTTCCTCACAGTCCAACTCTCACATCCATACATAATTACTGGGAAAACCATAGCGCTGACTACATGAAACTTTGTTGGCAAAGTAATGTCTCTGCTTTTGAATATGCTATCTATGTTGGTCATAACTTTCCTTCCAAGGAGTAACCGTCTTTTAATTTCATGGCTGCAATCACCATCTGCAGTGATTTTGGAGCCTAAAAAAATAAAGTCTGACACTGTTTTCACTGCTTTGCCATCTATTTGCCATGAAGTGATGGGACCAGATGCCATGATCTTAGTTTTCTGAACGTTGAGCTTTAAGCCAATTTTTCACTCTCCCCTTTCACTTTCATCAAGAGGCTTTTTAGTTCTTCTTCACGTTCTGCCATAAGGGTGGTGTCATCTGCATATCTGAGGTTATTGATATTTCTCCTGGCAATCTTGATTTGAGCTTTTGCTTCTTCCAGCCCAGCGTTTCTCATGATGTATTCTGCATGTAAGTTAAATAAGCAATTGACAATATACAGCCTTGACATACTCCTTTTCCTATTTGGAATCAATATGTTGTTCCATGTCCAGTTCTAACTGTTGCTTCCTGACATGCATATAGGTTTCTCAAGAGGCAGGTCAGGTGGGCTGGTATTCCCATCTCTTTCAGAATTTTCCAGTTTATTGTGATCCATACAGTCAATGGCTTTGGCATAGTCAATAAAGCAGAAATAGATGTTTTTCTTGAACTCTCTTGCTTGTTCCATAATCCAGCAGATGTTGGCAATTTGATCTCTGGTTCCTCTGCCTTTTCTAATACCAGCTTGAACATCTGGAAGTTCATGGTTCATGTATTGCTGAAGCCTGGCTTGGAGAATTTTGAGCATTACTGTACTAGCATGTGAGATGAGTGCATTTGTGCCGTAGTTTGAGCATTCTTTGGCATTGCCTTTCTTTGGGATTGGAATGAAAACTGACCTTTTCCAGTCCTGTGGCCACTGCTGAGTTTTCCAAATTTGCTGGCATATTGAGTGCAGCACTTTCACAGCATCATCTTTCAGGATTTGGAATAGCTCAACTGGAATTCCATCACCTCCACTAGCTTTGTTTGTGGTGATGCTTTCTAAGGCCCACTTGACTTCACATTCCAGGATGTCTGGCTGTAGGTCAGTGGTCACACCATCGTGATTATCTGGGTCATGAAGATCTTTTTTGTACAGTTCTTCTGTGTATTCTTGCCATCTCTTCTTAATATCTTCTGCTTCTGTTAGGTCCATACCATCTCTGTCCTTTGTCGAGATGTTCCCTTGGTATCTCTAAATATCTTGAAGCGATATCTAGTCTTTCCCATTCTGTTGTTTTCCTCTATTTCTCTGCATTGATCGCTGAGGAAGGCTTTCTTATTTCTTCTTGCTATTCTTTGGAACTCTGTATTCAGATGCTTATATCTTTCCTTTTCGCCTTTGCTTTTCACTTCTCTTCTTTTCACAGCTATTTGTAAGGCCTCCCCAGACAGCCGTTTTGCTTTTTTGCATTTCATTTCCATGGGGATGGTCTTGATCCCTGTGTCATAAACCTCCGTCCATAGTTCATCAGGCACTCTATCTATCAGATCTAGTCCATTAAATCTATTTCTCACTTCCACTGTATAATCATAAGGAATTTGATTTAGGTCATACCTGAATGGTCTAGTGGTTTTCCCTACTGTCTTCAATTTAAGTCTGAATTTGGCAATAAGGAGTTCATGATCTGAGCCACAGTCAGCTCCCAGTCTTTTTTTTTTTTTTTTAATCTACCTGTATAGTGCTTCTCCATCTTTGGCTGCAAAGAATATAACCAATCTGATTTCAGTGTTGATCATCTGGTGATGTCCATGTGTAGAGTCTTCTCTCATGTTGTTGGAAGAGGGTGTTTGCTATGACCAGTGTGTTCTCTTGGCCAAACTTTATTAGCCTTTACCCTGCTTCATTCTGTATTCCAAGGCCAAATTTGCCTGTTACTCCAGGTGTTTCTTCACTTCTACATTTGCATTCCAGTCCCCTATAATGAAAAAGACATCTTTTTGGGGTGTTAGTTCTAAAAGGTCTTGTAGGTCTTCAGAGAACCATTCAACTTCAGCTTCTTCAGCATTCCTGGTTGGGGCATAGACTTGGATTACTGTGATATCGAATGGTTTGCCTTGGAAACGAACAGAGATCATTCTGTCGTTTTTGAGATTGCATCCAAGTACTGTATTTCAGACTCTTTTGTTGACCATGATGTCTACTCCATTTCTTCTAAGGGATTCCAGCCCGCAGTAGTAGATATAATGGCCATCTGAGTTAAATTCACCCATTCCAGTCCATTTTAGTTTGCTGATTCCTAGAATGTTAACATTCACTCGTGCCATGTCCTCTTTGACCACTTGCAATTTGCCTTGATTCATGGACCTAACATTCCAGGTTCCTATGCAATATTGCTTTTTACAGCATCAGACGTTGCTTCTATCACCAGTCACATCCACAACTGGGTATTGTTTTTGCTTTGGCTCCATCCTTTCATTCTTTCTGGAGTTATATCTTCACTGATCTCCAGTAGCATATCAGGCACCTACCAACCTGGGGAGTTCCTCTTTCAGTATCCTATCATTTTGCATTTTCATACTGTTCATAGTTATCACCAAAGCTGTTTATGGTTGACTTGAGTCAAATCCCATCTTTTTTTTCCTTCCTATCCATCTGCTTCCCTGCCTCCCTCTCTCTCCCCCTGCCCCCTTGCAATGTAGGCTGGAGTACAGCAGTGCATTCTGCACAACAGGCTGATGTCACCACCAATAGCAAAACTGAATGGTGGTGACTGATGGGTCTCTCCTGATATCGACTAATAATCAAATACTGCCAGTTGAGCACTGCCAATGTTCTTTTCCTGGCAAAAGACTTACAGTTTAGTTATGTAAGTACAGAAATCAGTTAGATCAAAATTAATGAGATTTTGCTGCATTTACAGTCAATCCCAGTAGTAACAGCTGAATCCATCACAGAGCCTGTGTCAGCCACCAGGATGAACACAATAAACAATGTGTCTTATCTCTCCAGTTAGAATCTCCAATGTGAAAGCTCATCAATATGAATAGGCATAGCCCTAGATATACTGCATTTTCACCTCTCTGTCTCTTTGAGGCCTGGCCTTGTTCTTTCCTGCTCCTGTAAACCCTCAGATTTTCCTTCCCACAGGAAAGTCAGAAAATAGCCAGCAACCACAGACCTGAGCTCAGCTCTCCAGCATTCAAAAATCAAGCACATGAGTTTATAAAATTGGCAAACCAAAACAAAACCAGTATTATATTCATATAGTTATATTAAAAAATTAATAACTTCATCACTAATATTGGCATTTTCCTTTAATAAATGAACCCAATAGCTCAACTAAGTACTAGTATTAGTTTGTTATAGTGTAAAATTATGATGTAAACAAGTTTTTATTATGAATTCTACCCATATGAATATAATCAAATTTAAGAACTCAGCTATTCTCTTTGGGCATAATGGACAGCATATATTTTTGATATTAAATCAATGAAAAATATTTTTCTTAAAACAGTCCAATATGGGGGTATTCATGAAACAAGATTGGTCATAAGGCTACGGAATGTTTTTTTTGGGGGGGGGCAGGTTATTAAGCTAGTTACTGTACAGTATATGTTTCATAATTTTCACAAAAAATAATTTAAGAATAAAACATTAGTCATGTGAAATACAAATGTAGACAAATACTTATGAAGAAATGACAGCATGTACTAAGTACATAATTTTAGATTTAGGTGAAATTGAAATAAAATATAGCAGGTTACAATACCAGTTAACAATAGTCATTTGTTTGAACTAACCTTGACCTTCTGTTGCTTATCCAAAAGGTATCATTCTCTTCATTCTCTAAATTTGGAGAATACCTTTTCTCTTTTGAGGTTTAAAGTTGGTGCAAACTTGGTGGCTCAGATGGAAAAGAATCTGCCTGTAATGTGGGAGACATGGGTTCAATCTCTGGGTCCAGGAGATCTCCTAGAGAAGGAAATGGCAAGCCACTCCAATATTCTTGCCTGGAGAATTCCATGGAGAGAGGAGTCTGGTGGGCTACAGTTCATGGGGTTGCAAAGAGTCAGACATGACTGAGGACTATCCTTACATTACTGCTTTCACTTTCACACTTAGGCAGTATTTTCATATAGTAAGATTCTGTTCTTGACAACTCTTTATAAAGAAGAGTCTTGTTTGATCAAAATTATATATACCTATGTTTTATAATATCAAATAGTACTATAATCTGTGTAACAACATTGTTTCCTATCCCACAGTTTCTCAGTCTACAATCCCACACACCAGACCTGAGAAACTTTGACTCATTTTGCTCTTTTATCTGGTATTCATCTCACTATGGTTCTAAATGATATATTTGTACATTTTATACTGCCTTACTGTGAAAGACAAAATTTAGCTCCCTTAATGCCTCTAACTCTCATTCATCACCTACATCTTTGCCAAGATAAAATCAAATTTCTAGTTATCATTTGTGAATCGCTTACTCCCCATTTTCCATTTCTTTGTTTCTTTTTTGCAGCTGCTTACCTTCAGTCTTTTTCAGATCAGATCAGTCGCTCAGTCGTATCCAACCCTTTGCGACCCCATGAATCACAGGACGCCAGGCCTCACTGTCCATCACCAACTCCCAGAGTTCACTCAGACTCAAGTCGATCGAGTCAGTGATGCCATCCAGCCATCTCATCCTCTGTCGTCCCCTTCTCCTCTTGCCCCCAATCCCTCCCAGCATCAGAGTCTTTTCCAATGAGTCAACTTTTCGCATTAGGTGGCCAAATACTGGAGTTTCAGCTTTAGCATCATTCCTTCCAAAGAAATCCCAGGGCTGATCTCCTTCAGAATGGACTGGTTGGATCTCCTTGCAGTCCAAGGGACTCTCAAGAGTCTTCTCCAACACCACAGTTCAAAAGCATCAATTCTTCGGCGCTCAGCCTTCTTCACAGTCCAACTCTCACATCCATACGTGACCACAGGAAAAACCATAGCCTTGACTAGATGAACCTTTGTTGGCAAAGGAATGTCTCTGCTTTTGAATATGCTGTCTAGGTTGGTCATAACTTTCCTTCCAAGGAGTAAGCATCTTTTAATTTCATGGCTGCAGTCACCATCTGCAGTGATTTTGGACCCCCAAAAAATAAAGTCTGACACTGTTTCCACTGTTTTCCCATCTATTTCCCATGAAGTGATGGGACCGGATGCCATGATATTCGTTTTCTGAATGTTGAGCTTTAAGCCAACTTTTTAAGTCTCCATTTTCACTTTCATCAAGACGCTTTTTAGTTCCTCTTCACTTTCTGCCGTAAGGGTGGTGTCATCTGCATATCTGAGGTTATTGATATTTCTCCTGGCAATCTTGACTCCAGCTTGTGCCTCCTCCAGTCCAGTGTTTCTCATGATGTACTCTGCATATAAGTTAAATAAACAGGGTGACAATATACAGCCTTGACGAACTCCTTTTCCTATTTGGAACCAGTCTATTGTTCCATGTCCAGTTCTAACTGTTGCTTCCTGACCTGCATACAGATTTCTCAAGAGGCAGATCAGGTGGTCTGGTATTCCCATCTCTTTCAGAATTTCCCACAGTTTATTGTGATCCACACAGTCAAAGGCTTTGGCATAGTCAATAAAGCAGAAATAGATGCTTTTCTGAAACTCTCTTGCTTTTTCTTTGATCCAGTGGATGTTGGCAATTTGATCTCTGGTTCCTCTGCCTTTTCTAATACCAGCTTGAACATTATGAAGTTCACGGTTCACATATTGCTGAAGCCTGGCTTGGAGAATTTTGAGCATTACTTTACTAGCGTGTGAGATGAGTGCATTTGTGCCGTAGTTTGAGCATTCTTTGGCATTGCCTTTCTTTGGGATTGGAATGAAAACTGACCTTTTCCAGTCCTGTGGCCACTGCTGAGTTTTCCAAATTTGCTGGCATATTGAGTGCAGCACTTTCACAGCATCATCTTTCAGGATTTGGAATAGCTCAACTGGAATTCCATCACCTCCACTAGCTTTGTTTGTGGTGATGCTTTCTAAGGCCCACTTGACTTCACATTCCAGGATGTCTGGCTGTAGGTCAGTGGTCACACCATCGTGATTATCTGGGTCATGAAGATCTTTTTTGTACAGTTCTTCTGTGTATTCTTGCCATCTCTTCTTAATATCTTCTGCTTCTGTTAGGTCCATACCATTTCTGTCCTTTATCGAGCCCATCTTTGCATGAAATTTTCCTTTGGTATCTCGAATTTCTTGAAGAGATCTCTAGTCTTTCCCATTCTGTTGTTTTCCTCTATTTCTTTGCATTGATCAATGAAGAAGGCTTTCTTATCTCTTCTTGCTATTCTTTGGAACTCTGCATTCAGATGCTTATATCTTTCCTTTTCTCCTTTGCTTTTTGCTTGTCTTCTTTTCACAGCTATTTGTAAGGCCTTCCCAGACAGCCATTTTGCCTTTTTGCATTTATTTTCCATGGGAATGATCTTGATCCCTGTCCCTTGTACAATGTCACGAACCTCTGTCCATAGTTCATCAGGCACTCTATCTATCAGATCTAGACCCTTAAATCTATTTCTCACTTTCACTGTATAATCATAAGGGATTTGATTTAGGTCATACCTAATGGTCTAGTGGTTTTCCCTACTTTCTTCAATTTAAGTCTGAATTTAGCAATAAGGAGTTCATGGTCTGAGCCACAGTCAGCTCCCAGTCTTGTTTTTGCTGACTGTATAGAGCTTCTCCATCTTTGGCTGCAAAGAATATAATCAATCTGATTTCAGTGTTGACCATCTGGTGATGTCCATGTATAGAGTCTTCTCTTGTGTTGTTGGAAGAGGGTGTGTTAAAATCATTGAAAGTTAGATTTTTCTGTTATTTGCAGATAAAAGCATTTTTTCTTTTTAAAAATGTATTTTAATTTAGTGTTTTAAAATTGAGTTATAGTTTCCTGTTCTCTCCAAGTAGTCAGTCAGTTCAGTCACTCAGTCATGTCCAATTCTTTGTGACCCATGGACTGCATCATGCTAGGCTTCCCTGTCCATCACCAACTCCCAGACCTTGCCCAAATTCATGTCCATCATGTTGGTGATGCCATCCAACCATCTCATACTCTGTTATCTCCTTCTCCTTCTGCCCTCAATCTTTCCCAGCATCAGGGTCTTTTCAAATGAGTAAGTTCTTCACATCAGCTTCAGCATCAGTCATTCCAATGAATATTCAGGACTGATTTCCTTTAGGATTGACTGGTTGGGTCTCCTTATAGTCCAAGGGACTCTCAAGAGTCTTCTCCAACACCACAGTTCAAAAGCATCAATTCTTCAGCCCTCAGCTATCTTTATAGTCCAACTCTCACATCCATACATATCCACTGGAAAAACCATAGCTTTGACTAGACGGATCTTTGTTGGCAAAGTAATGTCTCTGCTTTTTAATATGCTGCCTAGGTTTAATATGCTCTCCAAGTAGATGGAGCCCCATTTGGCTTACTCTTGCTTTTGGCCTTTGTTTCCTGCTATTTTTAACTCCATGCCAGTTGTGTGTGTGTTAGTCGTTCAGTCGTGTCTGACTCTTTGCAACCCCATGGACTGTAGCCTGCCAGGCTCCTCTGTTCATGAAATTCTCCAGGCAAGAATACTGGACTGGGTTGTCGTGCCCTCCTCCAGGGGATCTAACCTAGGTCTCCTACATTGCAGGCAGATTCTTTACCATCTGCTCCACCAGGGAAGCCAAATACCAGGAGCTCCATACCAAGAGATGTTATTTATTTGACAACTGTTTAGAAAAATAATGAAGCATGTTGTACTCGATCTGCCTTTCTTCCTCTTCAAAATGACCTGTCCACAGAAAACACTGTTTCCCAAAGCTCCTTCCGGGTACACTTTGCTTTTCTAAGGTGCAGGGGTTCCCTCCTCCAAGGTTTCTATGGGTGGGTGGGCATGCTTGCCTGCAAGTTAGTTAGGAGGGCTATTTTGCTCTTCCCTAAGTTGTATCTTCCCCATTTACAAGTAATCATATGGTATTCTGGCTTCCAATCTGCTGGTCTTTATCTCTCAAATTTTCTCATATTCAAGGTAGGAAAAAGAATGGCTATTTATTGGGCTCAGTCAGGGATATCAGTAATGTCTGTTGATTATTTGTTATTCCATAAAATGTATTCCCTGCAGAACCAGGTAATACACTGTAACTATACTTCCTCTTTTATACAATTTTCCATTTTTCCTGGAGGTAAGAATTTCTGTCTCCATTTTTTTCTTACTTACACATATGCTTTTTACTCTTTCTGTATGTAATGTAAAATCTCTAGATTTCTCTTCCACAAGATAAATTTCGTCCAGAAATTTTTTAAAAAAATATTTTCCTAGATTCTTCCTTTTGGGAACCTGATAATTTCCTCTTCCAGTTTGGTTGTTACTCTTTAGGCCTAGTGTACATTTGTTATTCTGGAACTTTCTTATGGGTATGTCAAATATGAGTTCTGTTTTTTCAAAATGACTTTTTATTGAAGTATAGTTAATTTATAAAGTTGTATTAGTTTGAGGTGTACAATAAAGTGATTCAATTATACATATCTATGTTCAGATTCTTTCCACATAGAAGTTAATACAAGATATTGAATATAGTTCCCTGTTCTATAAAGTAGGATCTTGTTTATTTTGTGCATAGTACTGTGTATATGTTATTCCATAATTCCTAAATTACCTACCTGTCCCCTAAGGTAGGTTTACTTTCTGTGTCTTCATAGATATATGAAGGTATGTTTTGTATATAAATTCATTTGTATCATTTTCTTTAGATTAGAGAAATAAGTGATATCATATATTTGTCTGACATTTCACTTAGTATGATAATCTCTAGGTCCATTCATGTTGCTGCAAATGGCATTATTTCATTATTTCTATAAGTAATATTCTATTGTGTATATATACCACATCTTCTTTATCTATTCATCTATCAGTGAACAGTTATGTTGCTCCCATGTCTTGGCTATTGTAAATAGTGCTGCTATATATGAACATATGCTATATATGAACATTGGGGATGCATATACCTCTTAAGATTAGTTTTCATCTTTTCCAGATATATGCCCAGAGTGGGATTGTTGGATCATATGGTAGCTCCAATTTTAGTTTTGTAAGGAACCTCCATACTGTTTTCCATAGTGTCTGCACCAATTTAAATTTCTACCAACAGTATAGGAGGGTTCTCCCTTCCCCAAACTGTCTCCAGCATTCATTATTTGTAGACGTTTTGATGGACGTTTTGTAGACATTCTTACCAATGTGAACTGATACCTCACTCACTGTAGTTTTAATTTGCAATTCTAATAATTAGTGATACTGAGCACCTCTTTATGTACCTGTTGGGCATCTGTATATCTTCTTTGGAGAAATGTGTACTTAGGTCTTCTACCCATTTTTTGACTGGGTTCTTTGTTTTTTCATATTGGGCTCTAAGAGCTATAATTTATGTATTTTGGATATGAACCCCTGGTCAGTTACATCATTTGAAAATGTTTTCTCCCATTCTGTAGGTTGTCTTTTTGTTTGTAACCTTCTTTGCTGTGCAAAAGCTTTTAAGTTTAATCATGTCCCATTTGTTTATTTTTTGCTTCTATTTCCATTATCTAGGAGACTGGTGGGAGAAGGCAATGGCAACCCACTCCAGTAGTCTTGCCTGGCAAATCCCATGGATGGAGGGGCCTGGTAAGCTGCAGTCCATGGGGTCGCTGGGAGTCAGACACGACTGAGCGACTTCACTTTCACTTTTCACTTTCATGCATTGGAGAAGGAAATGGCAACCCACTCCAGTGTTCTTGCCTGGAGAATCCCAGGGACAGGGCAGCCTGGTGGGCTGCCATCTCTGGGGTTGCACAGAGTGGGACACGACTGAGGTGACTTAGCAGCAGCAGCAGCAGGAGACTGGTGCAAAAAAAAATATTGTTGCAATTTATGTCAAAGAGTGTTCTTCCAATGTTTTACAATAGGAGTTTTATATTAATAGCATCCAGACTTCCATAAAAGGGGAAATTGACAGAAATACAATAATGGGGGGGGCTCTAACATTCCATTTGTTACATCAATGGACAGATTATTCAGACAAAAAATCAGTAAGAAAACACAGCCCTTAAATGACACATTAGACCACATGGACTTTGAATATATGAAACACTTCATCCAAAAGCAATAGAATACACATTCTTAACACTAGAATACACAATCTTTACAAGTGCACATTAAACATTCTCCAGAATATACCACATTCTAGGCCACAAAACAAGCCTTGGTATATTTTAAAAAATGGAAATTATATCAAGCATCTTTTCCTATCCAAACAACTTTATTTGCCTCCACATTTGCGCATTGTGTCATTTCATCTGTTTTTGCTGATCTGTTACCCATGGATGCTTATTACCTGTACCATTGCAGAATCCTATTCAGACCTCAAAAGCTAGTTTATGACATTCTGTCATATCTTGCTATCTTATGTTTCCATATCACTTTTTATACCTCCATTATTGCTCTGATAATAGCTATCCTTAACCCATAAATGTCTCTCTTCATGTCTATTCATGTGTTTTCCCCATGCTTAACATAGTGACTCACATGGCACAAGCATTAAAAATGGGTTGGAGTATATTTCCACACAGGAAAAGAGAAATAAATGTTACTATAACAATGGACTAGTTTGAGATGCCACAAATGCTTGCTTCCAGCCACCACTATAATAATGTTTTGCTTACATATCACTTTCTTCACTTTAATCTTTGGATCATATTAAAAGCAAATTTTTATAAGAATTCTGGGAATTGATGTGACTGTATTTGGAAACATTCCAAGGATTTTATTGAAATAAGAGGCATCACAAGAAGCTGATCAGATGTTAAACACTATGAACATGTACCTTGGGCATCTCATTTTAGTTCTGGTGAAATATGGACAAGGGAGTAATTTTTCAAAATTGCATAGGGGATTCACATACACAAAGCACATTATTTTCCCACATGCACCTGAAATAATGCGGGAAGGGACAACCCTGCTTGTATGTTCCCTACACACATAAAAATAAGAATGAGGCCACAGGGACACATGAGAAGTGACCAATGGCTTTGCAGCACTTTGTAATTCTTTCCTCAACAAATAGTGTCATTCTCAGCATGAAAATATCAATGTCATATGCAATAAGGATTGAGAGTCAGCAATATGTTCAAATAGGAAACTAAAGGGTACATAACTTTTATATATTTAGTCCAACCTGGGGTTTAATAAAACATGATGTAAGAATTCTAATATTTACCAAAAAAGAGTAAATTAGAAGATATTAGCTTAAAAACAGTTCACTTTATTGTAAAAGACTATTGGGTTAGGAAGGAGGCAGCCATGTTTTTAGAATGCTCTCTCAGCCACTTTCTAGCAATACTATTTTGGGCAAATTATATTACCCTTTTGCCTCATATTACTTCCTATTACCCTCATATTTTTTCCTTTTCTTAAACAGAGGTAGAGATAACTACTTCAAAATGTTATTCTGTTAATTGAAATAATGTATACTTTGCTTTGCTTGGGCTTCCCTTGTGGCTCAGCTGGTAAAGAATCTGCTGCAATGCAGGAGACCTGGGTTTGATCCCTGAGTTGGGAAGATCCCTGGAGAAGGGAAAGGCTACCCACTCCAGTATTCTGGCCTAGAGAATTCCATGGACTATAGAGTCCTTGGGGTCACAAAGAGTCAGACACGACTGAGCAACTTTCAATTTAATACTTTGCTTAGCCATCAGATCAGATCAGATCAGATCAATTGCTCAGTCATGTCTGACTCTTTGCAAACCCATAAATCGCAGCATGCCAGGCCTCCCTGTCCATCACCAACTCCCAGAGTTCACACAGACTCACGTCCATCGAGTCAGTGATGCCATCCAGCCATCTCATCCTCTGTTGTCCCCTTCTCCTCTTGCCCCCAATCCCTCCCAGCATCAGAGTCTTTTCCAATGAGTCAACTCTTCGCATCAGGTGGCCAAAGTACTGGAGTTTCAGCTTTAGCATCATTCCTTCCAAAGAAATCCCAGGGCTGATCTCCTTCAGAATGGACTGTTTGGATCTCCTTGCAGTCCAAGGGACTCTCAAGAGTCTTCTCCAACACCACAGTTCAAAAGCATCAATTCTTTGGTGCTCAGCTTTCTTCACAGTCCAACTCTCACATCCATACATGACCACAGGAAAAACCATAGCCTTGACTAGACGAACCTTTGTTGGCAATGTCTCTGCTTTTGAATATGCTATCTAGGTTGGCCATAACTTTCCTTCCAAGGAGTAAGTGTCTTTTAATTTCATGGCTGCAGTCACCGTCTGTAGTGATTTTGGAGCCCAGAAAAATAAAGTCTGACACTGTTTCCACTGTTTCCCCATCTATTTCCCATGAAGTGATGGGACTGGATGCCATGATCTTTGTGTTCTGAATGTTGAGCTTTAAGCCAACTTTTTCACTCTCCACTTTCACTTTCATCAATATATGTTTACAATTATATATGCAGTATTATTGATATTTTAGCTTGAAAATTTTAAAGATAACCTTATACACTAATAAGTGATTTTAATTATTCTGAAAAGTATGTATTGCATAAGCCTAAATAAAGCTAGTCTACCATTCAAAGAGAATATATTTTATAATACAATAAATAGATACAAGGCTCATATGGCAAACTGTAAACATATCTTCAACACTTCACCCCTTGCTGTACCCATTCCCTTTACCATGTATGAAATTTTTAATATACTTTCATGCTTGGTATGGCTCCTTTTCCACCCCTTGACTCTAACCTTGGCCACATAAACTTTCTTGGTAAACAGAATAAATTACCAGTTGATGATATAGCAGTTCCAAATTAGGCTTCATGCATATTTCTGAAAATTCTCTTATACCTCTGCAAGCACCCTGAGAAAGACATGTCCAGGCGAGAGAGACAATTCCTAGGCAGGTTGATAAGAAGTGCGGGGGTCCCCAAGGAGAGAGGGGTCTGGAATTTTCAAGGAGGAGGAAAGGACAAACTTTTTTTTTCCCTCTACATTCCTTAGGATTATATAACAATAATGTATCCTGTTTGAGCAGTTTCTGGGGAAAAAAAAAAAAAAAAACAACTCTGGCTAATCCTGTCATCTTAAAATGTAAGTTATGGGACTGGGTCTAGTAAGGTCTTTACATCCTCCAGACATACTTTTGATTCACTGTAATAACTAATTAAAAGTATATAACTCCATTGCTAATATTAGTGAGGGCGTACTCTTTCTGCCCCCTTCTGATGTCTATGTCAGAAGCTTTCTCTATCCCTTTTATACTTTAAAAAACTCTATTACACAAAAGCTCTGAGTGATCAAGCCTTGTCTCTGGCCCCAGATTGAATTCTTCTCCTCCGGAGGCCAAGAATCCCAGCGTCTTTCATGGTTCAGCAACAACCTTTCACAGGCTCACCTCTTGGTTTCTGGAGCATGATGACACACAATTGGAACAAATTCACTTTTAGCCAAGTCCACCAAATACCAAGTTATTTCTTGTCAAGTCACAAACTGGTGAGATAATAAATGAAATTTATATAGATGTTGAGTTTGGGCAGTTTAATTATGCAATGATTATAGTTGAGGAGGGATGTATATGCTAAATAAAAACAAAGGTGATATTGAATCATATATAATCAAAAGGCCCACATCATTGCCCCTCAAATCCTCACAACTTCAGCTAATACTTAGTGGTTATGTTCCTTTGGGAAATTTCTTGCTAAATAGTAACTGTCATGTTCTTAAAGTTCATATTTTAATTTATCTTCAAAATTTCTAACAAGCTTACACTTATGGTTGAGAGGAAGGAAAATGGAAAGGCAAGGAATCTAAACAGGTTCATGAATCTCAAAATTGGGAAAATAATTGCCAAAAATTTTAAAATATATTCTTCCAAAGTATTCTTCTTTCCGGATCCTGCCAAAGAAAAACTGCATTTATTAACCTTTTTTTCCTAATTAGGAGGTTAATTTCTATTCATTGTATAACAATTCAAAAAAACCCTAAAGATTATGAGGAATGTAAATACCAATAATACCATAATGCGGATATAATATTTAAAAATATGATGTGCACTACTGCATACATTTAACTGTGCTTATATAAAATTTGTAGGTTAGTGTCAAGGATTCTTCAGTATTCACAAATCGATCAATGTAATACACCACCTTAACAAATTGAAAGATAAAAACCATATGATTATCTCAATAGATGCAGAGAAAGCCTTTGACAAAATTCAACATCCACTTATGATAAAAAAAAAAAAACCCTCCAGAAAGCAGGAATAGAAGGAATATACCTCAATATAATAAAAGCTATATATGACAAACCCACAGCAAACATTATCCCCAATGGTGAAAAACTGAAAGCATTTCCCCTAAAGTCAGGAACAAGAAAAGGGTGCCCACTCTCACCACTACTATTCAACATAGTTTTGGAAGTTTTGGCCCAGAAATCAGAGCAGAAAAATAAATAACAGGAATCCAGATTGGAAAAGAAGTAAAATTCTCACTGTTTGCAGATGACATGATCCTCTACATAGAAAACCCTAAAGACTCCACCAGAAAATTACTAGAGCTAATCAATGACTATAGTAAAGTTGCAGGATATAAAATCAACACAAAGAAATCCCTTGCATTCCTATACACTAACGATGAGAAAACACAAAGAGAAATTAAGGAAACAATTCCATTCACCATTGCAACGAAAAGGATAAAATACTTAGGAATATATCTACCTAAAGAAACAAAGGAACTATATATAGAAAACTATAAAACACTGGTGAAAGAAATCAAAGAGGACACAAATAGATGGAGAAATATACCATGTTCATGGATTGGAAGAACAATATAGTAAAACTGAGTATACTCCCCAAAGCAATTTATAGATTCAATGCAATCCCTACAGAGCTACCAATGGTATTTTTCACAAAACTAGAGCAAATAATTTCACAATTTGTATGGAAATACAAAAACATAGAATAGCCAAAGCCATCTTGAGAAAGAAGTATGCAACTGGAGAAATCAACCTGCCTGACGTCAGGCTATACTACAAAGCTACAGACATCAAGACAGTATGGTACTGGCACAAAGACAGAACTATAGATCAATGGAACAAAATAGAAAGCCCAAAGATAAATCCATGCACCTATGGACACCTTATCTTTGACAAAGGAGGCAAGAACACACAATGGAGAAAAGACAATCTCTTTAACAAGTGGTGCTGGGAAAACTGGTCAACCACTTGTAAAAGAATGAGACTATAACATTTTATAACACCATACACAAAAATAAATTCAAAATGGATTAAAGCTCTAAATGTAAGACAGGAAAGTATAAAACTCCTAGAGGAAAACATAGGCAAAACACTCTCCAACATAAATCACAGCAGGATCCCCTATGACCCACCTCCAAGAGTAATGGAAAGAAAAGCAAAAATAAACAAATTGGACCTACTTAAAATTAAAAGCTTTTGCACAACGAAGGAAACTATAAGCAAGGTGAAAGGACAGCCTTCAGAATGGGAGAAAATAATAGCAAATGAAACAACTGACAAAGAATTAATCTCAAAAATATACAAGCAAATCCTGCAGCTCAATTCCAGAAAAATAAATGACCCAATCAAAAAATGGGCCAAAGAACTAAATAGACATTTCTCCAAAAAAGACATACAGATGGCTAACAAACACATGAAAAGATGCTCAACATCATTCATTATCAGAGAAATGCAAATCAAAACCACAATGAGCTACTGTTTCATGCCAGTCAGAATGGCTGCGATCCAAAAGTCTACAAGCAATAAATGCTAGAGAGGGTGTGGAGAAAAGGGAACCCTCTTACACTGTTGGTGGGAATGCAAACTAGTACAGCCACTATGGAGAACAGTGTGGAGATTCCTTAAAAAACTGGAAATAGAAATACCATATGCCCCCACAATCCTGCTGCTGGACATACACACTGAGGAAACCAGAATTGAAAGAGACACGTGCACCCCAATGTTCATCACAGCACTGTTTATAATAGCTAGGACATGGAAGCAACCTAGATGTCTATTAGCAGACGAATGGATAAGAAAGCTGTGGTACATATACACAATGGAATATTACTCAACCATCAAAAAGAATACATTTGAATCAGTTCTAATGAGGTGGATGAAACTGGAGCCTATTATACAGAGTGAAGTAAGCCAGAAAGAAAAACATCAATACAGTATACTAATGCATATATATGGAATTTAGAAAGATAGTAATGATAACCCTATATGTGAGACAGCAAAAGAGACACAGATGTATAGAACAGTCTTTTGGACTCTGTGGGAGAGGGCGAGGGTAGGATGATTTGGGATAATGCCATTGAAACATGTATATTATCATATGTGAAACAGATCGCCAGTCCAGGTTCAATGCATGGGACATGGTGCTTGGGGCTGGTACACTGGGATGACCCATTGGTATGGTATGGGGAGGGAGGTGGGAGGGGGATTCAGGATGGGGGACACATGTACACCCATGGCTGATTCATGTCAATGTATGGCAAAACCACTACAATATTGTAAAGTATTTAGCTTCCTATTAAAATGAATAAATTTATTTTAAAAATAAATAAAACTTTAAAGTAAGACATAGTAAAATTTTCAATTAGACATAGTCATTTCCAACACTCATTTACCTTTAGAATTTGTTCTACAGTGGCAGTACTATGAATTGGTTAAACACATGTATTATATCACTTAATCACCTAAAACCACCAATAAGGCAGTATGTATCTTTATGCCACATTTGTCAAAAAAGATTAAAGCTTGGAAAAGTTATATTAATTGCAAACAGTTATGAACCAAATAAGCAGTCTGATCCCAGGGTTGCCCATTTGGTTAAAGGATACCACAGTCAACAGTCAACCTATGGCTGCAGAACAAGCCATCCCGAACCTCATTGCCTCAAATGGAATCACTTGCTATTTCCCATAACTTCTTAAGTCAATTTGGAGTCTCTTCTACTGGGCTCACCCCTGTGACTGCAGTCTGCTGAGCTAGAATGACAGGAACAGTAAGGCTGGCTGGGCTTCTTCTCCACTTGGTTGTCCATTCTCGAATTCTTTGGAACATAGTGAGCTCAAGTTTCCAAATGGCAAAGGCAGAGACCTCAAATATCTTAAGGCTGAGCCAAGGAAGATAAGCAGTGTCACACCTGAATATTCCCATTGAGAGAAACAAGTTATAAAGTCAGCCTAAAATCACCAGGTAAGGAAATAAATTCAAGCCCTGAAAGGAAGAGGAGAAAAATCCTATTACTAAACGGTGTGTCCACTGGGACACAAGATTCACTGTGTATTGACATAACAATCTACCAAACCATAATGTATTTCCATATTTATTTACCATGTATGCCTTTCTTGTTATTCTTAAAAAGAAACCTCACAGTTTGCTGTGGTAAAAGCAAGGGTAAAGTGAAAAGTGAAAGTGAAGTCGCTCAGTCTTGTCTGACTCTTTGCGACCCCATGGACTGTAGCCTATCAGGCTCCTCCGTCCATGGGATTTTCCAGGCAAGAGTGCTGGAGTGGATTGCCTTTCCTTCTCCAGGGGATCTTCCCAACCCAGGAATCAAACCCGGGTCTCCCACATTGCAGGCAGACGCTTTACCGTCTGAGCCACCAAGGAAACAAAGCAGGGGTAAGGGGCTCTCTAATTAACAAAGATCATCAAGCTGTTGATTAGGATTCAAGGACCAAGAGCTTGTATGGTGGAATAAAGGAATGAAGCACCTTTAAAATGTCTTCACAATTATTGACGTAAGTCATGTTTCACTTCATTAATCATACTTTTTGCTTAGAGTTGGAAGGAGCCTGGGTAGTTTGTGACCAAATATTGCTAGATTCCTAACATGCTTTCCAGTCAATTGCTTGAAAACACTGAGTTGTTAGTTTATGTGTCTCCATTTTGAGTGAGAGAGGAAGTTGTTTGTTCTATTAATCATCTAGTCCTCCCTCTCCCCATCTTCAGTGTTGCTTGATAGAGAGGACAAAATGCACTAGAGCTCACCTAATTGACCACGAATGGCAGGTTTCCTTGTGTTGACAAAATTTGCAGTTGGAGTGGTTTTTGGGACAGGAGCTTGAGCTGATTGACTTGAACTGCACAGCAACTATGTGGCAGCTCTGAGATATCTTCAGCCAGCAGCTTGTATCAGAGGAGTAT
Organism: Bos grunniens; assembly: GCF_055505025.1. NCBI lineage: Eukaryota > Metazoa > Chordata > Mammalia > Artiodactyla > Bovidae > Bos > Bos grunniens. Next base: position 114,553,281 of record NC_141194.1, on the reverse strand, counting down.
GTTTGAGACTTAAGGGCATAGGAAGGGAGAAAATGAAAAAGTCAGGACTGATGAATCAATATGAGTGGCTGCCATGCCAGTCAGATGAATTGGGGAAACACAGGATCCCATACTTGCCTTCATCCCACACCCCCACCCACATCACTGTCACTCTTGCTGCTGCCCCTCTTGGGGGTGGGGGGCGTTACCAGGACACAGAGGGTGGCAAGGTTCCTAGGCCTCCTTTTCCTTCCATCTCCTGCCTCACTTCCACCAGCTGCCTCAGCAAATCAACTGAAGAGCAGTGAGGATCAGGAATCACAGTCACCACCATTGAGATGCTGTGTCATTCCCCACAGAGGGTTATGAACTTGCTTTGTGAACCAGGAGAAGATGAACCAGGAGAAGATGAAGTAAGCATCAAAGGAAAACTGAACAATCAAAGACCATCACCAAGCATGCCCTTCCTCTGGGAAAATCCTTTTTTTTTTCTCCTGGCTGTTATTCCATCCTGTTCATTCAGAAGCCCCCATCTCCCTATTTACCTATTTTCATTCTTCCAGTGCTACCCTTCCCATGTTTGGGTAGGATAGGGCATTGTCCCTTCTACAGCAGTGCTGGGGTATCCACATCTCATGAAAACTCAAGCACCTTGGGCTGTAAGACACTCTGTGTTTACCATCAAGAAGGAAGGGACATCGTATTGATAATGCAAGCACTGTGTCAACTGTGCCCTGGGAAGAAGAAGACAAAAAAGACCCAGTTGTGTTACCCAAGTGGAAACAAGCAACTGAGGACAGAGAGACAGTGGTTTCACTTTATCTTGCTGAGAAACCAGAGTCTGAAGCCAGGGGTCTTCATTCCCACATGCCCTTGTGAATGGGGAGGGAGAGGACTGAACTCCAACTCTGGCATGACCTCCTTTCATTTCACCTGTTTGGACACCAGTCTCTTCCTCCCCTATCCTGACTGCAAGTGCCTTGAAAGCAGGGTCTTGCTGGGCATCAGCCTTCCATCAGCATCATGGCCACCATTCCGACAAGTTACAGGCAGGGATCCAATTGCCATGGATGAGTACAGGCCCCTATGAGGGATATAGATGCCCCTCCCAGCTCATTCATAGCAGGACACAGGTTTTAAGAGTTCATATAAACATAAAATAATATGTTTGGAATTTTGGGAATATGTAAGGACACTAGCCTGTGATCCACACTTCCCAATGAGAGACAATGTCCATATTCACAACAAAAGTGTAAATAAGCCCGTAGGGATTTCAAGGACCCCCAAATACTAGTATAGACTCTGGGGAAATTATTCTTAAATGCACAAAGTGAGGGACTACAAAGGGGAGCCACTCCCCACAAACACACAGAATACTAAGAATTCCTAGGAAATACCTCTCTCGGGGATAAGAGTTAATTCAAACAGTGTAAAATAATAGGGAATGCTATTGTGAACCAATGACTTGGTGGATGGAAACTGTCCATGTTACTTGTTATGAGGAAGAAATACCTGAGGGTGTAGAAAGGAAAGCATTTCATATAACTTTGATGTGCTCACACCTCCACCCTCTCACCCTGACAAATAACTGCCCTATATCTGCTTTCAGAGCCAACTTCACACAACACCCTTGCTTCCTAATTCTCAGAGACCCTTCTAATTGAAAGCTCTGACTGAAGGGAGCAGGACTCAGTGCAACAGGTGAATTTTTCAAAGACTTCTGACTGTGCCTGAGAAATACTTCATGAGACCAATTACCTGCACAGGTCTTTGGAGACAGCAAAGTGTTTTGATGAGGGTTGCACAGACACCTCCAACTATCCCAGGACACCATTCTGTCCCACTCATACCATTTTGGAAACATGAAGTTGAAAATGGCCTACATGTCACAACTGACATCCCTGGAAGAATCACAGCATCAAGAAAAGCTCCAGCCAATGCATTTCCCTCCCCTCCTGCCAGTCTCCAGAGCCAGTATAGTGCAGTAGATAAGAGCACAGATCTTTCCATGGTCAGCCTGCATGTCCCTGCGTGGCCCTTTCTGGGCTGCATGACCTGATCCCATGATCTGATTTAGCCCTTGGAATAGCATAGAGCTCTAGGAAGATGGGAGGGGGCACCTCGAGTAATCCATGCCTAAAGGAGGCTGCTGAGGGTGTGAGCGGGCAGGATGGAGCCCTTTCCTTTTCTGGAGTAGAATGCAATTCGGAATTCTCTGGAGGTTGGCCCTAAAACTGCATAAACACCAGTCGGCCATGAAACTCCCTGATGTGATTTAAGGAAGCATACCAGGATGGAGGAATCAGGACATCCCCCATTCCCAACACAGAGTGGAGAAATGCAGTGCCTACTTCCCAGACAGAAGAGTTGCTTTCCCATAGATGCCCTCCATATTCCTGAACTTTGTACCCTCTCTTTTATCTCTCACACTGTCCCACCCAACTGTACCCCTTCTTTCCATACACACACAAAGTCAATGGGGAGGAGAAAATACAGAATGGCATTTCCCTATTTTCAGAAGGTCTGACCTACCTGCCCTCCCTTCATTTCTTTACAAGATATATAGAAGCGACAATTAAAGCAGACACAGTGAGAACTCCTCACCAATTAAACCTAAAAGCCTTTGCATATCAAAGGAAACAAATGGAAAATGGAAAAAGCCTATAGAATGGGAGAAAGTATTTTGCAAATGATGCAACCAACAAGGGGTTCATACCCAAAATATACAAATAGCTCATACATCTCAATATCAGGAAAACAACCCAATCAAAAAATGAGAAGACCTCAATAGATATTTTCCCAAAGAAGACATACATATGCGTAATGGGCACATGAAGAGATGCTCAATGTCACTAATTAGTACAGAAATGCAAATCTAAACCACAATGAGATATCACTTCACACCAAAAAGTCTACAATTATGAAATTTTGGAGAGGATGTGTAGACCGTTGGTGGGAATGTAATTTGGTGTACCCACCATGGAGAACAGTATGGTGGTTCCTTAAATAACTAAAAATAGAAGTATCATATAATCCAGAAATTCCATTCCTGGGTATATATCTAAAAAAAAAAAAAATGAAAACACTCATTTGAAAGGATACAAGCATTCCAATGTTCATAGCAGCACTATTTACATCAGGACATGGAAGCAACCTAAGTGCCCATTGATAAATGAATGGATAAAGAAGATATGGTACCTATATACAGTGGAATATTATTTGGCCATAAAGAAGAATAATGTTCTGCCATTTGCAATAGCATGAATGGATCTAGAGAATATTATACTTAATGAAACAGAGAAAGATAAATACTGTATGATATCACTTATATGTGGAATCTTAAAAATACAAATGAATATGTATGCAAAATAGAAATGGAACCAGATATAGAAAACAAAATTGTGGTTACCAAAGGGGACAGGGAAGCCAGGGGGACAAATTAGGGGTATGGGATTAAGAAATACAAACTACTATATATAAAATAGATAACAGTCAAGGATATCCTCTATAGCACAAAGAATTATACCTATTACCTTGTAATAACTTATGATGGAATATAATCTGCCAAAATAACTAAACACTATGCTGTAAACCCCAAACTAATATGATACTATAAATCAACTATACTTCAACTAAAAAACATATGTCACATAGAACGATAAAACTGAACTAATCCCAAGTTTTCTTGTTCTTTCAAATCACTGTGCTATTATTGCTTATTCAGAATTACTATTTAAACTCAGGGGTATTTGCATAATATACTTGTATTATATATATTTGCACAGGGATTTCAGACTGGATGTGAAATAGAAGCAAGCTTTAACAATTCCAAACCATTAAGAAATCAACCTTATAAAACAACAGAAATAGCTAAATCAACCTGTGTCTGAGTCCAGTTGCATAACAGGGAAGCCTCCATATTAACTTCTTTGTAGAAAAGTGTAAGTATTAAAATGTCATATAACCATACATGTACATTATCAAAACATATCACAATAATGGTTAGACCATAACATCACACCAAGATTTCTCCCCATGGTATCTATGGAGATTGAGTAGGGAGTCTGGACCATGACCCTCAATCACTGCAAGCAGTCAGCTCAGAGAAACACTTTTCTCCTCTGCCACTGTTAACAGCAAAAACTGCCACTGTTAATAGCAAAAACTGAGTAAGGAAGCTTGCATTTTGTCACTCCCCAGCTCAACATGAGACAAAAGAAGGCAAGTATCTCTCACCAGTTCAACTATAAAGGGGAGATCTCAGAGAGAGGAGAGCGGAAAAAAAAGAACTCTAAAACTCTAATATACTAGAAAGACCCCTGACCAATTCACACAAAATGTTTAGAATAAGCATGTCAAAAGTTTCAGAACTGAAACAAAGTTTGGAATACCATCCAGCTTTTCAGAGTGGCCTCCATGTAGCATAAAAATGAAGCACACAAGAATAGCATTACAAGGCTCTAAAAGCTAAATTTATGGACAGAGGTTCATGACCTAAATCAAATCCCTTATGATTCTACAGTGGAAGAGAGAAATAGATTTAAGGGACTAAATCTGATAGATAGAGTGCCTGATGAACTATAGACAGAGGTTCCTGACATTGTACAGGAGACAGGAATCAAGACCATCCACATGGAAATGAAATGCAAAAAAGTAAAATGGCTCTCTGGGGAGGCCTTACAAATAGCTGTGAAAAGAAGAGAAGCAAGATTTGGGAGAATGGCATTGAAACATGTAAAATATCATGTAGGAAACGAGTTGCCAGTCCAGGTTCGATGCACGATGCTGGATGCTTGGGGCTGGTGCACTGGACGGCCCAGAGGGATGGTATGGGGAGGGAGGAGGGAGGAGGGTTCGGGATGGGGAACACATGTATACCTGTGGCGGATTCATTTTGATATTTGGCAAAACTAATACAATTATGTAAAGTTTAAAAATAAAATAAAATTAGAAAAAAAAAAAAAAAAAAAGCAAAGGCGAAAAGGAAAGATATAAACATCTGAATGCAGAGTTCCAAAGAATAGCAAGAAGAGATAAGAAAGCCCTCCTCAGTGATCAATGCAAAGAAATAGAGGAAAACGACAGAATGGGAAAGACTAGAGATTGCTTCAAGAAAATTAGAGATACCAAGGGAACATTTCATGCAAAGATGGGCTCGATAAAGGACAGAAATGGTATGGACCTAAGATAAGCAGAAGATATTAAGAAGAGGTGGCAAGAATACACAGAAGAAGTCTACAAAAAAGATCTTCACGACCCAGATAATCACAATGGTGTGATCACTCACCTAGAGCCAGACATCCTGGAATGTGAAGTCAAGTGGGCCTTAGAAAGCATCACTATGAACAAAGCTAGGGGAGGCGATGGAATTCCAGTTGAGCTATTTCAAATCCTGAAAAATGATGCTGTGAAAGTGCCACACTCAATTTGCCAGCAAATTTGGAAAACTCAGCAGTGGCCACAGGACTGGAAAAGGTGAGATTTCATTCCAATCCCAAAGAAATGCAATGCCAAACAATATTCAAACTACTGCGCAATTGCACTCATCTCACACGCAAGTAAAGTAATGCTCAAAATTTTCCAAGCCAGGCTTCAGCAATATGTGAACTGTAAACTTCCAGATGTTCAAGCTGGTTTTAGAAAGGGCAGAGGAACCAGAGATCAAATTGCCAACATCCACTGGATCATCGAAAAAGCAAGAGAGTTCCAGAAAAACATCTATTTCTGCTTTATTGACTATGCCAAAGCCTCTGACTGTGGATCACAAGAAACTGGAAAATTCTGAAAGAGATGGGAATACCAGACAACCTGACCTGCCTCTTGAGAAACCTATATGCAGATCAGGAAGCAACAGTTAGAACTGGACATGGAACAACAGACTGGTTCCAAAGTGGAAAAGGAATATGTCAAGGCTGTATATTGTCACCCTGCTTATTTAACTTATATGCAGAGTACATGATGAGAAATGCTGTGCTGGAAGAAGCACAAGCTGGAATTAAGATTTCCGGGAGAAATATCAATAACCTCAGATATGCAGATGATACCACCCTTATGGCAGAAAGTGAAGAGGAACTAAAAAGCCTCTTGATGAAAGTGAAAAAGGAGAGTGAAAAAGTTGGCTTAAAGCTCAACATTCAGAACACTAAGATCATGGTATCTGGTCCCATTACTTCATGGGAAAAAGATGGGGAAACAGTGGAAACAGTGTCAGACTTTATTTTTCTGGGCTCCAAAATCACTGCAGATGGTGATTGCAGCCATGAAATTAAAAGACACTTACTCCTTGGAAGGAAAGTTATGACCAACCTAGATAGCATATTGAAAAGCAGAGATATTACTTTGCCAACAAAGGTCCCTCTAGTCAAGGCTATGTTTTTTCCAGTAGTCATGTATGGATGTAAGAGTTGGACTGTGAAGAAATCTGAGTGCTGAAGAATTGATGCTTTTGAACTGTGGTGTTGGAGAAGACTCTTGAGAGTCCCTTTGTCTGCAAGGAGATCCAACCAGTCCATCCCAAAGGAGACCAGTCCTGGGTGTTCACTGGAAGGACTAATGCTGAGACTGAAACTCCAATACTTTGGCCACCTCATGCGAAGAGTTGACTCATTGGAAAAGACCCCGATGCTGGGAGGGATTAAGGGCAGGAGGAGAAGGGAATGACAGAGGATGAGGTGGCTGGATGGCATCACCGACTCCATGGACATGAGTTTGAGTGAACTCCAGGAGTTGGCGATTGACAGGGAGGCCTAGCTTGCTGCGATTCACGGGATTGCAAAGGGTCAGACACAACTGAGAGACTGAACTGAACTGAACTGAACTGAAAAGCTCAATGTCATTTGAACCACAGCCCACAAAAGTAGGCCAAGACCCATGCACCAGCCCTAAACTGGGTGGATGCCTGCTAAAATAGATTTAAGTAGGATCCAGTGTTTCCTGACATCATACCCAAAATGTCCAGGATAGAAACAAAAATCTCTCATCAGACCATCAACTAGGAAAATCACAACTTGAATGAGAAAACACAATCAACAGATGCCAACACGAAGATGAATCAGATACTGTAATTTTCTGAAAATAATATTGACTTCACAATGATAAAAATTCTTAAGAAATCAATTATGAATTCTTTTGCAACAAAGGAAAACAATATTTTACCAAAGAAATCAAATGTATACAAGAGAACCAATTGAAAAATTAAAAACATGAAATATACAATAACCAAATTTTTTTAAAAAACCTACTGTGAGGGCTCAATAGTAGAAATGACAGGAAATAATCAGTGACCGTAAAGGCATATCAGTAAAATTTCCAAACCTTAAAATAGGATAAAGTAGACTGAAAAAATAATGAACAGAGCCTCAGATACCTACGGGACAATAACAAAAGAACTAGCATCTATGTCATTAATGCCATAGAGGGAGATGAGCAGTAGTGGCTAAATGGCTAAAGGAGGTTCTTCACACAAAAAAGGAAATGAAATAGAAGGGATCCAAGATTATCAGGATGAAAGAAAGAACAACGGGAATATCAATAAATCGAGTATATACAATATACCTTCCTCCTCTTGAGCTTTCCAAATTATGTCACAAATTGCATAAAACATGACAACATTGTGTAGTGCAGTCTTAGTATACATAGAGAAGGACATTTAAGAAAAGAATGCTCAAAATAGAGAATTAAAGAAATTAAATGGAGATAAGTTGTCTACACTTTACCCAGACTTGTTAAATGCTCATATCAGCAGACTATGATCAGTTCAGTTCAGTTCAGTCCAGTCACTCAGTCGTGTCCGACTCTTTGCGATCCAAAGAATCACACCACTCTAGGCCTCCCTGTCCATCACCAACTTCCGGAGTTCACTCAGACTCACGTCCATCGAGTCAGTGATGTCATCCAGCCATCTCATCCTCTGTTGTCCCCTTCTCCTCCTGCCTCCAATCCCTCCCAGCATCAGGGTCTTTTCCAATGAGTCAGCTCTTTGCATGAGGTGGCCAAAGTATTGGAGTTTCAGTCTCAGCATCAGTCCATTCAGTGAACACCCAGGACTGGTCTCCTTTAGGATGGACTGGTTGGATCTCCTTGCAGTCCAAGGGACTCTCAAGAGTCTTCTCCAACACCACAGTTCAAAAGCATCAATTCTTCAGCGCTCACCTTTCTTCACAGTCCAACTCTCACATCCATACATGACCACTGGAAAAATCATAGACTTGATAAGTTACATATATATAATGTAATATTTGCAGAAGCTACTAAATAATCTATACAAAGAAATAAAAAACTCAACAGATATTCCAAAATGGAATTCTAAAATATGTTCAAGTGACCCATAAGAAAGGGTTGAAGTGCAATAGAGGAATACAAAGCTGAGTTTTCAAACAGAAAACAAATAAAAATATGCCAGTGATAAAAACAAATGTAAATAGTCTAAATATATCAACTGATTATATTATATTATATATTTAGTCAACTAACTTGGAGAAGGAAATGGCTACCCACACCAGTATTCTTGCCTGGGAAATCCCATGGACAGAGGAGCCTGGCAGACTATAGTCCATGGGGTTGCAGAGTCGGACACGACTTAGTGACTAACATTCCTAGAGGGCCCATTTATAGTTTCTAACTTATCAAAATTGACATACTTTTATATTATCAAAATGAGTAAATCTTCATTTTCTTCTAATGAGTCATCTGCCAAGTTTAGGAAATATTTTGGATGATTATCTATTACCCTTTACTAAGCAAACACCAAGTATTTATGTAAATCCAGGACACTATTTCCTAAATCTGATTATTTATCAAATTATATGGATTTATATGGAAGTGATAGTACATAAAAACATGAGTTTGGGATTTCTCACTTATCTCTAATGAGAATTTTTAGTCTTAAAGATTATTGTTAGTGTCTTTGTAGCCAAATTCAAATATCCTGGCAATGTGAAAGTCCTTCTATTAAAATACATTTCACAATTAATTTAATGCAAAGATTATTCAGTACTTAATTTTGAAATCAATGTCAGATTTTCAGAAAGGTATCCTTTCTGAAATTTGGCTCAACTGCCATCTTTTGGCAGTTCTTTGGTGGCTTTGGGTCAATACATTGGTTCTCCTAAGTTCTATTTGTATCTGATATCCTGAAAATTGTATTTAATGTTAGAATATAATCTTGGACCATCAGCCCTATGTTCTAACATAACAATTTATTGTAAATGTATTATTATTCTAAGAATTAACAATAAGATTAATTGAATACTTAGTATGTCCTAAGTACTATGTTTCACATGCATTTTATATATATATATATATTATATTATATTATTATATATATTATAACCACCCATGAGTTTGATAACATAATACAGTTTAAAGATCACCACTAGGATATAGACTCATAGGGATAAATTGGCTGAAGTCACAAAGCTAATAAGTTACAGAAACAAGTCTTAAAAACAGATCTTTTTGATTATAAAAATGATGCCCTTAAATACCATGTTAGTTTGTTTTTTTAACAAGTAAATAAGCTTTTTCTAAATTAAGACTTTATCTTTAGATCAGTTTTAGGTCTACAGCAAAATTGTGAGGAAGATACAGAGAGATCTTCCTTTATTATCAATATCCCCTACCCGAGTGGTAGATACACTTGGTATAATTGATGAACCTACACTGACACCTCATAATCACCCAAAGTCCACAGTTTACTAAGGATTCACTCGATGTTGTACATTCTACAGATTTGGACAAATGTATAATGACATATATCCCTCATTATGGTACCATACTGGATATTTCCATGCCCAAATTGTCCTCTGAATTCCACCTATTCAACCTACATCCTCTCCCAACCCTTGGAAACCACTGATCTTCTTACTGCCTCTATAGTTTTGTCTTTTCCAGAATCTCATATAGTTGAAATCATACTGTATGCAGCCTTTTCAGATTCACTTCTTTAACTTAGTAATATGAATCTAAGCTTCCTCCATGTAGTATCATAGCTTGATAGCTCATTTCCTTTTAGCACTGAATAACATTTCACTCTGTAGATGGACAACTGTTTATTTAACTGAAGGACATCTTTGTTGCTTCCAAGTTTTGTCAACTATTAATAAAGCTTCTAATAATTCATTGAAAGGACTGGTGCCAAAGCTGAAATTCCAATACTTTGGCCACCTGATGTGAAGAACTGACTCATTTGAAAAGACCCTGATGCTGGGAAAGATTGAAGGCAGGAGGAGAAGGGGACGACAGAGGATGAGATGGTTGGATGGCATCACTGACTCTATGGACTGAGTTTGAGTAAGCTCCAGGAATTGGTGATGAACAGGGAAACCTGGCATGCTGCAGTCCATGGGGTTGCAAAGAGCTTTGCGACACAACTGAGTGATAACTGAACTGAACTGAATTAAACTGCTATAAACATTCTGTGTGGGCTTCCCTGGTGGCTCAGTAATAAAGAATCTGCCTGCCAAAGCAGGAGACACAGGTTTGATCACTGTGTGGGAAAGATCCCCTGAAGAAGGAAATGGCAACCCACTCCAGTATTCTTGCCTGGGAAATCCATGAACAGAGGAGCCTGGCAGGCTACATTCCATAGGGTCAGAAAAAAGTTGCACATGACTTAGCGACTAAACAACAATCAAAGATGTGTGTGCAGGTTTTTTGTAAACATGATTTTCAACTCTTTTAGGTAAATACCAAGGAGCATGAATGTAGAATAGAATGTTAAGAGTATGTTTAGTTTTCTAAGAAACCACCAAATTGTCTTCCACAGTTACTGTACCATTCATTTTGCATCCCACCAGCAATTAATAAAAATTCCTATTGCTCCACATCCTCACCAGCATTTGGTGTTGTCAGTGTTATGGATTTTAGCTATTCTAATCAGTGTATAGTGGTATTTGCTATTGTTTTGAATTGCATTGTCTTGATGAAAAACGATGTGGAGAATCTTTTAATGTGCTTATCTGCCATATGAGTATCTTCCTTGGTGCAGTGCCTCTTAAGGTTTTTGGCCCATATTTTTATTGCTGAATTTTAAGATTTCTTTGAATACAGGCTCACCTAGTTCATGGCTTACCTTTTTATTCTCTTGACATTCTCTTTCAGAGAACAGAGTTTTTAATTTTAATGAAGTCTAGCTTATTCTTTCTTTTGGATTATATATTTGGCATTGTATCTGAAAAGTCATTACCATACCCAGGGTCATCTAGGTTTTCTCCTCTGTTTATCTTCTATGAGTTTTACAGGTTTGGATCTTACATTTAGGTCTGTTATCCATTTTGCATTAATTTTGGTGAAGAGCATAAGGTCTGTGCCTACATTCATTTCTTCCATGTACATGTCCAATTGCTCCTGACCATTTGTTGGAAATATTCTCCAAATATTTGGAAATTAAATAACACATTTCTAAATAACACAAAGGTCATAGAAGTCTCAACAGAAATTTAAAAGTCCCTAAAGATAAATGAAAATACAACTTATCAAGCTGTGTAGGATGCAGTGAAAGCAGTGATTAGAGATAAATTAATAGCATTAATTGCAAGCATTCAAATGGGTGAAGGGTCTAAAATCAATAATATAATCTTCTACCTTAGGAAATTACAGACAGAAGAGCAACATAAGCCTAAAGCAGGCTGAAAAAAAATAGTGAAAATTACAGCAGATATCAATGAAATTGAAAACAATAAAACAATAGCAAATATTATGGAAATCCAAAGCAAATTCTTTGAGAAGATCAATAAAAGTTATAAGGTTCAAGACAAGAAACCAAAGAAAAAAGAGAGAAGATGTAATTAACAATATTTCAAACAAAGTTGAGTCAGCATTACTGATTACAGGTCGTCAAAGGAAAATACATCAATATTAAAATGACTCTATACTCAAAAATTTGATAACACTGGTGAAATTGACCAACTCCTTGAAAGACATAAACTATCAAAACTCACACAAGGAGACATAAATAATATTAATATGCTTATATGTATTAAAACAATGGATCAATAAGTAATAAATACCCAAGAAAGAAAGCACCATGGTTTCACTGTTAAAATATACCAAATATGTAAAGAAGTATTACAATCTCTCCACAGTCTCTTCCAGAAAATAGAACCAGAGGGAATTATTCCTAAATTATTACATAAGGCCAGGACTACCCAAAGCTAAAGCCAGATAAAGACATTACAAAACGATTCTAAAGTTTATACCAAGCAGCAAAAGATCTACAATTCCAACACAGTACTTAAAAGAAACTTAAGAGTAAAGTTGGAGGGCTCTCATCAGCAGATTACAAGTCTTTTTATAAAGCTACAACAATCAGAGCACTGTGATATTAGTGAAAGTGTAAACACAAAGGCCAAAGAAACAGAATAGAGAGCCTAGAAATAGACCCATACAAATATAATCAATTGATCTTTGACAAAGGACAATTCGGTGGGAAAGTGACAGTCTTTTCAACAAACTGTGATGAACCAGCTGGACATTCACATGCAAAAAAATAAATGCAGACAAAGAACTTACAACTTTCACAAAAATTTCCTCAAAATAGATCACAACTCTAAACATAAAATGCAAAAATATAAAACTTCTACTAGAAAACAAAGATAAAATCCAAGTGTCTTTAGGTTTCGTTAAGTGTCTTCAAATACAACAAAAAAAGCACAAAGAAAGAAAAATTGATTAGCTGGAATTTATTAAAAACCTTCTACTCTATTAAAGACTTAAAAGAAGAGAAAGGCACATCACAGACTGGAGAAAATATTTCAGAAACAACTACCTGTGAAAGGATTTGTATACAAAACAAATAACTTGATTTTTAAAATGGACAAAACCTGAATAGATTTATTTTCCAGAGAAGACTTATGGACAGCCAATTGGTAGATGAAAATTTGCTCAACATCACTAATCATCAGAGGAATTAAAATAAAAAACACAAAGAGATATCACCTCACACCTCTTGGAATGGCTATTATCAAAAAGACAAGAGTTTACAAGTTTTATTGATGATGTAGAGAAATCAAAGCTCTTTTAAACTATTGGTAGGAATAATAAAATGGTGCAGCCACTATAGAAGTTCCTCAAAAAATGAAAAGTAGAAATACAATATGATTCAGCAATCTCACTTTGAGGTTTCAAAGAAAACAAATCAGTATATCTCAAACAGACATCTGCACCCCTATGTTCAAAAAAGTATTATTTACTATAGCCAAGATATGGAAACAACATAAGTGGTCACCAAACAATTAATAGATAAATTGTGTGACTGAGATATATGTGAGAGGGAGGTGGAGGGAGGAATAGGGGGGTGAACTGGATATTACTCAGCCATAAAGAAGAAATTTTGTCATTTGTGACAACATGAATGAACCCAGAGGACATTATGTGCTAATTGAAATAAGTCAGACTGATAAAGACAGATACTGTATAATTTGACTTATATGTGATAGCTAAAAAAAAAAACTGAACTCATAGAAACAGAACAGATTGGTGGTGTCAGGGGTGGGGAAACTAAGTGAAGGTGGTCAGAAGGTACACACGTATGGTTATAAACAAGTTCTGGTGATTTAGTGTATAGATGGTAACTATAGTTAATATTTTATTTTATATTGAAAAGTTGCTAAGAGTAAATCTTTAAAGTTCTTATAAGGAAAAACAAGTAACTAAAACTGCTGATGGATGTGGTAACCATTTCACAGTATATACCTATATCAAATCACTGTTGTATACCTAAACTAGTACAATGTCAACTATATCTCAATAAAACTGGAACAATTAATGATATATTTATGTAATATATAAAAATATTTACAGACATTAGTGTATATACATGGGGTTCCCTGGAGGCTCAGCGGGAAAAGAATCTACTTACAATGCAGGAGACACAGGAGGTGTTACAGTTTCGATCCCTGGGTCAGGCAGATCCCCTGGAGAAGAAAATGGCAACCCACTGTAATATTCTTACCTGAAAAATCCCATGGACAGAGGACTCTGACATATGTTGTCTACAGCCCAACATATATATGTATATATATATATACATATATGTGTATATATACACATATGTATATATACACATATATGTATATATACACATATATATGTGTATATATATACATATATATATGTATACATATATATATACATATATATACACATATATACATATAATATACACACATATAATATATATAATTAGTGTGCACATATATAGTTCCTTCTATCAACTAAGGGCATGTAGAAACAATGACACTTCTGTATCAAAGAGCAAACATAATAAGTACCTCTTGGTTTGTAATACCATTCTCCATTAAAAGAAACTAAAGACTCCTTGGAAAAAATGGCTGATTCTAGTAATGGATCAGGAAATATACCATATCACCCTGGAACATCTTGTAATACCATAAAGTAAGAAAGTGCCAATAAACATAAACTCTCAATCTAACATTGATAGAGGTATGTAAAAGAGATACAAGTTTGGACTGAAAGAGCTCCCAATAGCAAAGGCGGAGCAATTTGAATAATAAAATAAATATTGTACATTGGATTATAACTGGAATTATGAAATAAATATTGAGACCATACATCTATAAATAAAATGTTGCATAAATAAATAAATGATGGAGAGGAGACAAGTATCCCTATAGAAGAATTCTAAATAATTTATGTAGATGTTTCATTCATCAAGTTGGTGGAGCATAACTTCCTAATGCTTAAGTTTTGGCTACATATAGTGACTTCTTTCAACATTGTATAATATTTAAAGAAGTAAAAAGTATCATAACTTTCCACTGGAAAACATGAAAGACATTACCTCAGCCATATGACCAATGAATATCAATAGTGATAAATCATGCTAATAGTATGTCCCCCTGCTATATGTGATGAAAAAGGTACCTTACCTCTGTGGTCGTCCTCCCAAAAGAATATAATTTCATCCTAAATCTAAGAAAAGCATCACTCAAATTCCAACTGAAGGACATTCTACAAAATATCTAACTTGAAAACCTTCAAAATTTTCAAGGTCATTCAAAAACAAGGAAAGTCTGAGAAACCTTCACAGTCATGATGGCTAATTTAGTATGTGATATCCTGGATGAGATCCTAGAATAGAGAAAGGACATTATGTAAAAACTATGGAAATCTGAATAAAGAATGGACTTCAGTTAATAATGATGTATTGGTTCACTTACAGTAATAAAAGTACTATAAAAATATTAGTTGTTAAAAATAGTGGAAATTGAGCATGAGATTTCTCTGCACTATGCAAAGGAACTCTGTACTGTTAATGGTGGGTGATTTAGTCGCTAAGTTGAGTCTAACTCTTGCAACTCTATGGACTGTAGTACTTTTCTATAAATCTAACTGTTCCAAAATTTTTAAAAATATTGGTTAAAAACACAATATTTTCTTCCTTTTACTTGAACTCTTTTCTGTGTCTTATCTCATATACTGATTTTTTTAAGTTTTTGATGAAAACCCATTTAATTTTCAGAATTTATAGACATTTTTCATATCTACCTCTTCCTGTTTCAATTAGTGCCTCTTTTTACCCCAAAGTGTCTTTTCATGCATGAAATTTCTTTATCTCCTTGAATAGTCTATTCACATTTAAGTTAAAACTCATATTTAATCATATTTATTCATAAGCTCCATTTCTTCTGAAGTGAATGCATCTCCTAATTTTTTTAACTTTACTGGCATTTCTAATGCTAATTTTTCCCATATGTTTGTAACATGGCTTGCCAATTTATTGAGAACTTTTTTTCCCTTATTCATGTGCTCAAATCTCCTTGACAAATGGATTTGATATTGCCTCCACTTTATCCCTGAGAACAGAAGCACAAAAGAAAACACTATTATACATTGATTTCTTGGTGTGGATGCAGTCTGTAAGTGAGTGGGCAGCTTAGCCAAGGTCCTAGCTGTAAGGCTGTGTTTCCTATTTCAGAATCCCCAGATAAATCCTACCCCTGGTCTGAGTTTGCAGCTTTTTCTTGGTATCCTCTCATGAGTGGCTGACTCCTGCCTATATGTTTGGTTTAAAGCATTACTCCTATCACACTTTCTCTTTACTATTAGTCTTTGCCTTCTCTTGGGATTTGAATTCCTGCCTGCCTTGGTTTCATCTTTGCCAGATCTCACAAGTTTCTTAGCCTCATCTCCTTACCACTTTGTACTTAGTTTGATTTCTATCTTATAAAGATTGTAATTTGCTTTTTAAGTATGACTACATCAGCCCTGGGATTTCTTTGGAAGGAATGATGCTGAAGCTGAAACTCCAGTACTTTGGCCACCTCATGCGAAGAGTTGACTCATTGGAAAAGACTCTGATGCTGGGAGGGATTGGGGGCAGGAGGAGAAGGGGACGACAGAGGATGAGATGGCTGGATGGCATCACTGACTCGATGGACGTGAGTCTGAGTGAACTCCGGGAGTTGGTGAGGGACAGGGAGGCCTGGCGTGCTGCGATTCATGGGGTCGCAAAGAGTCGGACACGACTGAGCGACTGATCTAATCTGATCTGATATCTTTTATCACTTTAGTTTTCAGATTTGCTGGGTGGTGTTTTGATCAGTAGAAGCATTTCAAACTTAGACATATAGTGCCAAGCAGGCCTTTGTATTCAGTTGACCTTGAAAATTACTTTTACTAATTTAAATTTATGGAATAATAAAAGTTATATTTAATAAAAAGGTATGCAAGGCTCATCACAACAGTATTTTATAATAAATAATTTTGAGATGACAAAAAGTGTCTCTAAATATGGGTTTGACTAATTACATTACCTCTTCATGTTCATTTGAAGAGGCACAATTCATTCTTTCACAAACTTTTGAGAATTATTTAATGAAACAGGAGCTAGATTAAAATGGTATAAACATATTCTTCCAATATTTTTAAGGGAATATCTGTGTGTAAAGAGTTTATAGAAAACACTGTGTGTAGAGAGTTAGATACATAGATAAATAGAATCAACAATTAGATTTATGCTATTTATCTATCAATGATTCTAAATTAACAATGCAGTCATTTTACTAAATGTTACCTGGAACCACCACCGATTGATTTTCCTATATTAATAGAAACTGTACTTGGTTATGCAATTTTATGACTTGCTACACTAGATTTGGTATTCTTTTTTATTATATAATGAGTTTTTCTCTATGTTAGTGAAAATATTTATCATATCTTTCTTATATTTTTGGTTTGGGTTTCAGGGTAATAATAGCCTCATAAAAAGAGTGGAGTTGTGATTTTTTTTTCTATTTTTGAAAACTTTGCAAAACATTGATCCTATTTCTTTCTTAAATGTTACATTGAATTCAATAGTGAAATAATTTCTGAATGGCTATATGGCTTTTACAAATTTTTATTTATTGTGTCAGTTTTGATAGTTTGTATGTTTCAATATATATTTTTCCATTTAAAACTATCATGAAGTCCACACTTGGTAAAAAATATTTATTAATGCTTTCTTCCTACCCCTGTCAAATGACAAACATCTATTCCTCTCTCCACTGCTATACCAATTATTAAAGCATTTAAAATGTCAGCCCACTCCAGTATTCTTGCCTAGAAAATCCCATTGACAGAGGAGCCTGGCAAGCTGCAGTCCATGGGGTTGCAAAAGCATCAGATACAACTCAGTGACTAAATAACAAAAGGTGTTTTTACTCCTAGGAGGGGAAAGTCATTTTCTAGTTTATACATCATACTTCTTTAAACTTCTGCTTCCTAATTGGTTAGAAAAGCTTTATTCTGCAGTGCATCCTGCTTGTTCTTATTGTTATAGTGGTATTGCTGTTTCCTTACAAGTGTGAATAAAATTCTCCAGAAAGAGAAGTCCTAATTCCATGTATTTTTATTACTGCTAACTCTTACATGTCTGACGATACATTTTATTTATGCTATTCCTTATCAACTTCATGAGTTTTTAGGATGGTGCAATCCTTATGTACATCAATCTGGCTGCTCCTAAAATTCACTCTCATATTTCTCTTTTAAAAATATAGCATGCTTTAAAATGAACATGCATATTTCAAAAGCATCTTGAATAGAATAATACTTCTACAGAGAAGATCTTCATTAACTGAATATCACCTTTAAATTGTACATTCATGTAGCATTTCTGCATGCCAAAGAGAGAGGACTTGATGACTTGGACTAACCCAATATACTAAAATATCCTTTTTGTTTCTTTCTTGAAGCATAATGAATTGAAAGGTTCAAATGCAGATAAAATTGAGTAGCTCCTGAGACTATTAGATGTGTTACTATCTTCCAAAATTAAAGTTCCTAATTTGATTAATATGGTCAAATCAACCAATGAGTCATACAAGCAACAAACAGCTCAGCTTCCTGAGGTCCTACATATATATCCTCCCTTTATTCAGTAAAGAAGAGGCCTATATTTAGTACACAAAGACAAAGTAAATTGTGACCTATTGCAACCTTTATCTAAATAATATTTTAAAAGGTATCTCAATGAAAGAGTTAAAATAGATTAACATAAAATTCTGTACATAAACCAAAGAGAAGTTTTCAAAGAATTGAACAAACTGAATTATTTTAGGATTACTGTTTTCTTTCTAATTTTCTTGTGCATTTAGAGTTTGGGTGAGCTACTAAGAAAGGGAAATGAAGAAAATATCCAGAAACCCTAGATGGGAACAGAGTCTTCTGTCAATTGTACTATTTTCTACAATTAAACTTGATTAAAATTAAATGAATATGAACACATCAATTGGAATTTTGAGAAATTTTCATGGTGTGTGTAACTTCGATGCAGGACTGCATCCAATATATTTTTCTATTAAATAAGATGATTTCTCACACATTTAAAGCTTATAGCTAACACTTGGCTTTGGGAGATCTTTCAGCAGATTTTACTTGAAATGAAGACAGCCAAATATGCAAAAAAAAAAAAAAAACTTGTCAGCATTTTCTTGTGCTGCTTCTAATTCTTAGTAACAGTAGGATGAGGCAAATTTAGAGTGTCAACGAGGCACTTTTGATGGTCTATTTTGGGTTAGAGAGTTTCAGTGCATGTAAAATCAATGTCGGCAGCAAATAGTACTTTGAATCAGATTCATACATTTAGGATTTGGTTATATTTTGTTGCACTAGTATTTTGGGGGAAATCAAATTTTCAGAGCCTTATTAGGTCCTCAATATTTTTTCTGCAGCTGCAGAGGTCCAGATGGTTATTGAGTGAAACAAGCTTGAAAAAATGCATCTGTACATTGATCAATAGCATATTTTCTTAAATGAGTATATATTTAACATCTTTGAGACAAAAGTGGAAGAAAGTATGTTTTAGAGATATATTTTAATGCAGAAACTATTTTATGATTTTTTTTGTTTGTTTCAAACCCTCAGGATAATTGACAAAATGTGGCCAGTACTTTTCTTCTAAAAATGATATATATACATCAACAGATTTTTTTTATGAGTTCCACAAAAATGTCAGCTTCATATGGATTAAGTTGACTTGCAAAGGACAAGACTGTTATATTTATTCTGTTCAAACAATGCACTGTAAATCCTTTCCAAGCAATCTAAAAGAAGGATTACCATAAATGAGAAAACGTTGCAGAAAAACTCAGTGGAAATCTAAAAAGACATTCTTTATCTCCAAAATATCCCAGAGTGCCAAAAGATACAAAAAACACAATTTTAGTATACAGAAGAACAAAATAAAAATGAAGTGTTTAAATATCATAAAAAGACTCTGGTATCTGAATGGAACAGCAACATCAACTTAAATTGTGCAAAATGGGCTAAATATCAGAAACCAAGGTGCCTATTAAGCATTTCATAAAAGATAAAAATCAGAAAGCAATGAGTTATTTGATATGAAATATCCAGTATTAAACACAAGGAGAAAAACAGTACACTCCATAGTATACATTCAAAGTACACAGATCTGGAAAAATATACAAAATTTGTTAATATTGGGTTGGCAGAAAGTTCATTCAAGTTTTTCTGTAACATTTTATGGAAAAAATCCAAATGAACTTTTTGGTCAAACCAATATTTATTTTATTTTATTTCATATGAGGACAGAGAAGAGACTATTATTACTGAGTACCTTCTAGCAATTTAAATGACTGAGTGCTGAGTCATTTAAATATATTAGTTCATGTATCTCAAAATTATTACTTTCAAATTAATTTGCTGATAACATTAAAACTCAATATTTTATTTCTGCTTTGATTAGGAAAACTAGATGTAAAACATAATCAATAAGTATTTTCATAGGGGTTTATTCATAGAGTATATTGCCTTATCTTGTATTTTTACCTATTCTTCTAAGATACTTCCCCAATTTTTTCCCATCAATATACCATACTGTAGGAAAAAGAACCTTCATAAACTGCCTACACCATTTATTATGTCTGGGCATGAAAAAGCAAGCATGAATGTAGCAGTCAGTGTTTCTTGAATTTTATTATTATTTAATGTTATGCTAGTGCTCAGATGGTTGTAAAAGACATATGAAGTAAAAGCTTTGATCTTTATACTGAATGTAGGTAAGACTGACACTGGCTAAATGAAAAGTGATCGATATTGGATAGAATTGAAATACGTCCTAAGCTGATCATAGTGAAATATCAAAAGTATTTTAAAGAAAGTTTATGGCATGATCAGGAAGGGGAAAAATTCATGGAAATGTCTAGAACTTGAGATGATGATCTTTGCAAAGATGGAAACAGTATTTCCAATTAAGGAGATAGTGGGTGTCAAGAGGCAAAAGGAAAAGGAAATTTGACAGGTATCTGGGAATTAGTAGATGGTGTTTCTAAGATTAAGAAATACACCGCGCGGGCTGTGCGGGGGCGGGGCGTTGGGCCAACTGAGCTATCCCGTCAGACCGCGCCAGTTTGAATGAAAGCTCCTCAAGATGGCGGCGGCCGGGGCCGAGGCGCCAGGAGCTTGGTGTGTGCCTTTTAAAAGAAAAAAAAAAAAAAAGAAATACAAGTTGAGGAACAGCAAGGCTAAAATTGAATGGGCCAAGGAAAACCAGCCTAGGAAAGTAGAATCAATGTTACATGCTAAAATAAGGAAATTTAATTTGCAGCTAGAATATAGATATCTTAAAGCAGAGCTGAAGAATAATGAGATTCCAGAAAAATAATCTTTAAACATCTGTGTTTTGGGGGATAGGTGGGGATAAATAGATAAGAAATTCTTGACAGTCAAGGAACTTATTGTATTTCCTCAGATGTAAGAAAATAGGGAACCTAGGTTAAGGTGATAGTAGTAATAACTGAAATTAAAAAAAAATGTTAAAAGTTATTCCATTAATAACCAATAAGGCTTTATAATAGTTTTGATCCATGAAGATAAATGGAAGATTGAAGTCAAGGATGACTAGAAAAGCCCTAGACATAAGAATGGTAGAGTGAGAAAAACACCATTTGTTTTTATTATTTTATTTTATTTTTTAACTTTACAATATTGTATTGGTTTTGCCATATATCAACATGAATCCGCCACAGGTATACACGTGTTCCCCATCCTGAACCCTCCTCCTCCCTCCCTCCCCATACCATCCCTCTGGATCGTCCTAGTGCTCCAGCCCCAAGCATCCAGTATAGTTTTTATCTGGTTCTCTCACTAATTAGATGTGTAAACCCAAACAAGTCACATTAATTCTGAGCTTTGCTTCTCACTCAGTACAATGAAGAGATTATATCACTGTACTTAATTATTCTCTAAACAGTGAAATTGAAAGAAAGGCAAACTAAGAAGGAATGATAAAAGTTTTACAATTCAAATGGTTTTTCAGGCAAAGGTGGGATATCTAAGTTTGATATATGGAAGAAGGGAAGACTATACTTAGAGGTAAGGTGAAAATCAACAGTGTGCACTTATGAGTTATAAGAATTACAGTGCTCTAAAAAGATACATGTCCAGAGTAAACCTCAAATATCACATGTGAATAAAGAAGTAAACAAAATTATTCTTTATGTTTATATCACTGAGATGCAGTCTCTTCTTGGATTATTTTAAAACCCTATTAAATATCGTGCCCAAAGAAATTTTGATAGTTAACAAATGTACTTAAATTTAAAGTCCTTAAAAATAAGTTGCTGAAATATGGATTCAGATCCCATTCTAATCAGACATCAACATAATATTATGGAAGCACAGAGGAGGGAATGTAGCTGTACTTTGAAAGCTTTAACGAAAATATACATTGAAAACTTTAATGAGAAACTGTTAAAAATAACTTTTCTAAGAATATTGTAAACATAGCTTTCAGAAAACTAAGAATGGAAAAACTTTAACTAAAGGTCAAATTGAATCTCTACTTTATCTCAGTTAGTTCTCAAAAATATAATAATATTTCCATTCTTTGTCACCACAACCCAGAGAGTGATAAATTCCACCCCACAGCACTTTTTTGGTTCTTCCTATATTCCTCCTATATGAGGAGGTATATGAGGCATTGCAAAGTTGTAGGAAAGTACTCTTTTTAAAATTTCTTTAAAAAAAATTTTAAATTCTTTTAACTGGGTCAATGCTTCTTTTAAAAAAAGAAATATTTGAACACTGCTGTGGCAAATATATCTTTCAAAACCTGTTTATTTTGAAGTTCCCTCTACAATTTGAGTAGATGGCAGCTGATGGCAATTGGATCTTATTAGTGACTTGGTCAATCTCTCTTCCTTAGACATCAGATCTCTCCATTATTGACAACACACATTCCCCAACTCAGAAGCAGGTTGAAGATTCAATTGTATGTTACTTGTTTGGAGATTAGGATATTTTCCAATAGAAACAATTTTCTAAATGATAAGTGTGTTAGACAATTACCTTTGAAAATGTATGTAAGCTACATGCTAACTGAATATCAGGTATTTATTTTAAATAAAATTTACAAAGAAACATTTGTAATCGTGATAATTTTTAATACAAATTGTTAAATGAATAATAAACCAGTAATACATATAGCTTGATGTAGGAAGAAAATTAGGTTAAATTAAGAAGATGATGAGGTAATACCTACAGATTTTTACAGACTGAAAAGAAGCTAATGAGGAACAAAATATCCCACTCCAAAATATGCCTCATTGGTATCTTGATTATTTTGAATTAAAGTTATTTAAGAAACAGTCCAGGTTCGATGCAGGATACTGGATGCTTGGGGCTGGTGCACTGAGACGACCCAGAGGGATGGTATGGGGAGGGAGGAGGGAGGAGGGTTCAGGATGGGGAACACATGTATACCTGTGGCAGATTCATTTTGATATATGGCAAAACCAATACAACATTGTAAAGTTAAATAAAATAAAATTAAAAAAAAAGAAACAGCCAATACAAGAAGGACATTCTGTCTGCAGAAGTAGGTGAAAAATAAAAGAAGAGTAGAAGGCATCCTGATCACCAAAATCAGGGAATTTAGAGCCATGAAGGCTATATAAACATACCTTGTTAATGCCTCACTAATTTGCTACCCCAAGACTAAACTTCTTTGTCTTTTTAATTCTTAATAAATCATTTGTCTGCAAGGTATAAAAGCTGCCTACTTTGGTAACTTCCTTGAGTCTCATTTTTTATGAGAACCTGTACTCTTGCCTGGAAAATCCATGGACAGAAGAGCCTGGTAGGGTGCAGTCCATGGGGTCGCTGAGAGTCGGACACGACTGACCGACTTCACTTTCACTTTTCAGTTTCATGCATTGGAGAAGGAAATGGCAACCCACTCCAGTGTTCTTGCCTGGAGAATCCCAGGGACGGGGAAGCCTGGTGGGCTGCCATCTCTGGGGTCGCACAGAGTCGGACACGACTGAAGCGACTTAGCAGCAGCAGCAGCAGTACATACAAAATTATATCATTTCTTACTAGACCAGCCAAAGAACCAAGAAAATAAGAAGGGAAAAGTTTTCCTGCCCTACTAGGCTTTCTGGAGAAATTGGCAATTTCAGGGATTTTAGAGATTAGGTTCTTTAGAATATTTACTGTTTAGTCATATAGGTTTTCTTTACATGTGAGCTTAAAGACAAAGCAGTTATATTTTATATTAAGAATCAAGAGGAAGAACATGGAATGTACTGAAATGCATTGTTGTCATAATACCCACAAAGGAAATGAAGAAATTAGGAGTAATCGCATTAAACTGAGACATAGGAGCTCACTATTTATTCTTCTATTTCATAATGTAATGGAGGGCCTACCTGATGCATTAAGCCAATAAAATAAATAGAAAAAGCATGAATAAGATAATAATAGAAAGAGTGTGAATAAGATAATAAAAGCATAGCCTTTATTTGTATATGATATGATTGTGTGTGTTACACACATACACATGCATATATACACACACACACACACACACACATACCTATATAGCAAATGCATGGGAATATAATTATTAACACTAGCAAAGTGACCAAATTAAAAAAAGAGAGAGAGAAAAATGTAAAAGTATGATCCTTTTTTTGTAAGCTAAACTTGCTCTATTTCTGACTATGTTTGAATGTATAAAAGATGCAATCCAAACTGTTAACAGCAGTTACTACTGGGAAGTAGTTTGGGAGGATTAGAGGATAGGAGAGGGTGGTACAACAAAAGACTTTAACTTTTTATTTGATAAGCTTGTACATAATTTGCAACATTTAAAGTGAGCCTAAAATTTAATTTTAACCATTTTAAACCTAAGGAATGATTAAAGTTTACAATGAACTCTTGCAATAATCTTCATCTAGACTCCCCAATATAGAGACAATTGTATAATATAATTAGACCAACACTAAGTGCCTTGTGTGTGATGATGGTATTGTGATTATTTCAGAGAATGCCCTTGTTCTTAGTAGATATGTGTTGAAATCATATCTTGAGGGCATATCTTCACTCCTGTGTTTTACACAGCAATAGTTACAATAGTCAAGACATGAAAACAACCTAAGTGTCCATAGACAACATAAACTCTACGTTGTTTCCTTCCATGGAATTAAATCCTTCCATCTTTCATAAAAGCAAGTTGTCTGGAAAAATAATCTAATATTGAAGAATAAAAGCTATACTGCTAAATAAACCATGGGTCAAAGAGGAAATCAAACTGAAAATATAATGTAATTGGAAATGAGGAAACTGTACCCTGAAAACTATAAGATACTGATGAAAGAAACTGAAGATGATAAAAACAGATGGAAAGATATACCATGTTCATGGATTTTAAGAATTAATATTGTTAAAATGACCACACTACCCAAGGAAATCTACAGATTCAATAAAAGTCCTATCAAAATATCAATGATATTTTTCATACAATTAGAACAAATAATCCTAAATTTAAATGGAAACACAAAAGACTCTAAATAGCCAAAACAATCTTGAGAAAGAAAAACAGAGCTATAGTAATCAGGTTCTCTGAATTCAGACTATAATACAAAAGCTAAAGTAGTCAAAACAGTATGTTACTGGCACAAAAACAGACATACAGATCAATGGAACAGGATAGAAATCCCAGAAATAAGCCCGTGCACTTATGGTCAATAAATCTATGACAAAGGAGGCAAGAATATACAATAGATAAAAGACAGTCTCTTTAACAGGTGGTGCAGGAAAAACTGGATAGCTACATGTAAAAGAATGAAATTAGAACATTCTCTAACACCATATAAAAACATAAACTGAAAATGGATAAAAGACCTAAATGGAAGATTGCATACTATAAAACTCATAGAGGAAAACATAGGCAGAACACACTTTGACATAAATTACAGTAGTATTTTTTTGAATCCATCTCCTAGAGTAATGGAAATAAAAGCAAAAACAAATGATCAGTTCAGTTCAGTCTCTCAGTCATGTCTGACTCCTTGCGACCCCATGAACCGCAGCACGCCAAGCCTACCCGTCCATCACCAACTCCCAGAGTTTACCCAAACTCATGTCCATTGTGTCGGTGATGCCATCCAGCCATCTCATCCTCTGTCATCCCCTTCTCCTCCTGCCCTCAATCTTTCCCAGCATCAAGGTCTTTTCAAATGAGTCAACTCTTCGCATGAGGTGGCCAAAGTATTGGAGTTTCACCTTCAACATCAGTCTTTCCAATGAACACCCAGAACTGATCTTCAGGATGGACTGGTTGGACCTCCTTGCAGTCCAAGGGACTCTCAAGAATCTTCTCTAACAGCACAGTTCAAAAGCATCAATTCTTCAGTGTTCAGCTTTCTTTATAGTCCAACTCTCACATCCATACATGACTACTGGAAAAACCAAAGCCTTGACTAGACGGACCTTTGTTGACAAAGTAACGTCTCTGCTTTTGAATATGCTGTCTAGGTTGGTCATAACTTTCCTTCCAAGGAGTAAGCATCTTTTAATTTCATGGCTGCAGTCACCATCTGCAGTGATTTTGGAGCCCAGAAAAATAAAGTCAGTCACTCTTTCCACTGCTTCCCCATCTATTTACATGAAGTGATGGGACTGGATGCCATGATCTTAGTTTTCTGAATGTTGAGCTTTAAGCCAACTTCTTCACTCTCCTCTTTCACTTTCATCAAGAGGCTTTTTAGTTCCTCTTCACTTTCTGCCATAAGGGTGGTGTCATCTGCATATCTGAGGTTATGGATAGTTCTCCCGGCAATCTTGATTTCAGCTTGTGCTTTATCCAGCCCAGCATTTCTCATGATGTACTCTGCATATAAGTTAAATAAGCAGGGTGACAATATACAGCCTTGATGTACTCCTTTTCCTATTTGGAACCACTCTGTTGTTCCATGTCCAGTTCTAACAGTTGCTTCCTGACCTGCATACAGGTTCCACAAGAGGCAGGTTAGATGGTCTGGTATTCCCATCTCTTTCAGAATTTTCCACAGTTTATATTTATCCACACAGCCAAATGGTTTGGCATAGTCAATAAAGGAGAAATATATGTTTTTTCTGGAACTCTCTTGCTTTTTCAATGATCCAGTGGATGTTGGCAATTTGATCTCTGGTTCCTCTGCCTTTTCTAAAACCAGCTTGAACATCTGGAAGTTCACGGTTCACGTATTGCTGATGCCTGGCTTGGAGAATTTTGAGCATTACTTTATTAGCATGTGAGATGAGTGCAATTGGGACATAATTAAATTTAAAAGCTTTTTCAGAGCAAAGGAAACCATCAACAAAACAAAAAGATAACCTATGGACTGGGATAAAATATTTGCAAACAATGCTACCAATAAGAGCTTAATTTCAAAAATACACAAACAGCTTATATAGCTTAATTTAAAAACAATAAAAAACCCAATCAAAAAAATGGGCAGAAGACCCAAATAGACATTTTTCCAAAGAAGACATGTATTTGTCTGATAGGCATAGCAAGATGCTCAACATCACTATTCATTAGAAAAATGGAAATCAAAACCTCAGTGAGGTATCACTTCATCCTGTTCAGAATAGCTATCAACAAAAGGCTGCTGCTGCTACTGCTGCTAAGTCACTTCAGTCGTGTCCGACTCTGTGTGACCCCATAGAAGGCAGTCCACCAGGCTCCCCCATCCCTGGGATTCTCCAAGCAAGAACACTGGAGTGGGTTGCCATTTCCTTCTCCAATGCATGAAAGTGAAAAGTGAAAGTAAAGTCGCTCGGTCGTGTCCAACCCTCAGCAACCCCATGGACCGCAGCCTTCCAGGCTCCTCCGTCCATGTGATTTTACAGGCAGGAGTACTGGAGTGAGGTGCCATTGCCCTCTCCACAACAAAAGGCTATAAACAACAAATGCTGGAGAGGATGTGGAGAAAAAGGAATCCTCTTACACTGTTGGTGGCAATAAAAACTGGTGCAATCACTATGGAAAACAGTCTGGAAGTTGCTTCAAAAACTAAGAATATGGCTACCATATGATCTGGCAGCCTTTCTCCTGGACATATATCTAGAAAAGATGAAAACTCGAATTCAGAAAGATACATGGATCCCAGTGTTCACAGCAGCATTATTTACAATAGCCAAGGCATGGGAAAAACTCAAGTCTCCATCAACAGATGAATGGATAATCAAGATGGGGTGTGTGTGTGTGTGTGTGTGTGTGTGTATGTATGTGTGTGTGTGTGTGTGTGTGTGTGTACAATGAAAAACTACTCAGTCATTAAAAAGAATGAAATAATGTCATTTGTAGCAACATGGGTGGACCCATAGATTATCATATTCAGTGAGCTGAATCAGACAAAGGAAGACAAATATCATGTAATATCACTTATATGTGGAACCTAAAAAATGAAACAATATATAAAACAGAAATAGACTCATAGACATGGAAAACAAACTTATGGGTACCAGAGAAGATAGTGGGGGTGAGGAGGGAGGCAATAAACTAGGAGTTTGGAACTAACATACACACACTGCTGCTGCTACTGCTGCTGCTAAGTCACTTCAGTCGTGTCCGACTCTGTGCGACCCCATAGACAGCAGCCCATCAGGCTCCCCTGTCCCTGGGATTCTCCAGGCAAGAACACTGGAGTGGGTTGCCATTTCCTTCTCCAATGCAGGAAAGTGAACAGTGAAAGTGAAGTCGCTCAGTCGTGTCCGACTCTTAGCGACCCCATGGACTGCAGCCTACCAGGCTCCTCCATCCATGGGATTTTCCAGGCAAGAGTACCGGAGTGGGGTGCCATTGCCTTCTCCGAAAATACACACACTATATATAAAATAAACAAACAATGAGGACCTACTGGGAACCATATTCAATGTCTTATAATAACCTATAAATGGAAAAGAATCTGAAAATATATATATATATATATTCTACATGTATATAACTGAATATCATATATATATACATATATATAATGGAATCACATTACTATACAACTGAAACTAACACAACATTGTAATTAACTAAATTTTTTTGTTTAAAAATTGAAGGAAAATAAAAATACAACTTGTTTAATTTTGGGGAATGCCAATAAAGCAATAGTTAAGGAACAACTTCTAACACTAAATTCTGATATTAGAAAAGAAGAAAGCCCTTTAATCAAAGAATAGAACTTTCAGCTTAGAAAATAAAGAAGAGTAAACTGAAACCAAAATATGCAGATGAAAGGAAACAATAATTATCACAACTAAAATTAATAAAATAGAAAAGCAATAGAAAAAAATCAATGAAACAAAAAGCTAAGTTTTAGAGGTCAACAAAACTGATAAACCTTTAGGCAGAGTGAGAATGATTGGGGGAGATATATAGACTGACAGACAGACATCCTGATTTAACTTTAAGCACATGCATGCACACAGGCATGCACACCACAAACTGGGGTCAATTTTCTATGACTAGCTTTGGGGGAAATGTATTGCTTACCCACTGGTTTAGCAACCATCTAAACCATCAAACCATTGAAGGAAGGTTTCTCAACATTAGATGCAATGCCATTTGTGAAAAACATAAAATCATAAGCAACATTTTATCAGCTGCCAGAAGTTAACTTGTCTAAATATGACTACAGGGAGAAACTGCAATAAAATGACAGACATGTCTGCTCAGGAAATGATGGGCAATCTATCCGAGAAAAAGGTTACCTATAAGGTCTTCTCACAACATCATGAATCATGATTTTAGAATGGATATTGGGGAATCAACAGGCTTTAGGGAACAGTATTGAAAGTAATTATCTTGACATTTTTATAAGATTTCACTGAAAGCTATGGAGCAAAGAAGGGAATCATGACCTGAGGCTGGATTAATTTAAGGCTGACAAAAGGCACATTATTTATTTTTCTTTCCTAACATAATAAATTCAAAAAGGAAACAGCTACATTAAAACCAGGTATGGGATGTATTACCAGTTCTCAATGAGCCAGGATTTTTTTTTTTTTTTTTCTGTCTGTCAACACTGCTTAATGTATGAAGCAGGTAGTCACAAGTAGAGTACAGTGCAAGGGACCAGACCATATTTGGACATATACTCCTAATTATGGAGATTTGTTAGGTAATATCAATGTCTAAAATTATATTCATTAGCCAAATTAGTGCCCAAAATGTATAGGTTATTGTTTATTTTATGAGTACAAATTACACTTTTCCTAACTTTAAGATTTGAATTATATGTTCCCTCAAAGTATCTCATTTGAGTTGCCTTTATTTCTACTTTATTTCATGCTTTTTTGCCACAAAATTTCAAATATCTGTTTTTCCCTATCCCAACTGAAATATAAGTAACACAATATCATGTAGGTTTAAGGAATATAATGTGATGATTTGATACACTTATAGTTTTCAAAGTGATGAGACTAGTTAATACTTACATGACTTCATTTAGTTGCCATTGTGTGTGTGTGTGTGTGGTGAGGATATTTAAGATCTTATCTCCTAGAAACTTTATTTTTTTATTTTAAAACATTTTTTATTTTCATAAATGTTTTAAAGGCATTTAAAACTTAGAGTATGTTCCAACAGAGATGAACAATATGCTAGAAGGAATTAATAGCAGAATAACTGAGGCAAAAGAACACATAAGTGACCCAGAAGACAGTGGCAGAAAACACTGCCGTAAAACAGAATATAAGGAAAAAAAGAAAGAGTATGTTCTTCTAGAAGTGTACTTGCACACATACACTTTATATAGATTAGATTATGAATTCTTTGGGGGTTTTTTGTGCTTTTTGTTTTGTTTTTAAATTAATTTTATTGGATTATAGCTGCTTTACAGTGTTGTGTTGGTTTCTACTATACAGCAAAATGAATCAGCTATATGTAAACATATATCCCTCTCTTTTTTGGATTTTCTTCCCATTTAGGTCACCATGGAGCACTAAGTACTATGCTATAGTACTGTGCTATACAGTAGCTTCCCATTAGTTATCTATTTTATATACAGTATCAATAGTGTGTGTCTGTGTGTATATATATATATATCATGTTGTTGTTCACTCTCTAAGTCATGGACTGCAACACGCCAGGCTTCCTTGTCCTTCACTATCTCATGGAGTTTGCTCAAACTCATGTCCATTGAGTCAGTGATACCATCCAACCATCTCATCTTCTGTCACCCCCTTTTCCTTCTGCCCTCAATATTTCCCAGCATCAGGGTCTTATCCAATGAGTCAGCTCTTTGCATCAGGTGGCCAAAGTATTGGAGCTTCAGCATCAGTCCTTCCAGTGAATATTCAGGGTTGATTTCCTTTAGGATTTACTGTCCTTGCTGTCCAAGGGACTCCCAAGAGTTTTCTCCAGCACCACAGTTCAAAAGAATCAATTCTTTGGTGTTCAGTCTTCTTTATGGTCCAATTGTCACATCTGTACATGACTACTGGAAAAAACACAGCTTTGACTATATGGTGTTTTGTTGGCAAAGTGATGTCTCTGCTTCTTATTTGTCAATCTCAATCTCCCATAGCAACTTTAAAGTATATAATATAGTAATGTTAACTATAATCACCATGCTATCTATACATGGGATCCCCAGAATTTATTCATTTCATAATTGGAAGTTGTATCCCTTGACCTGTATCTCCACAACTCCCCCTTAACCCCAGAAACTAGCAACCACCATTCTACTCTGTTTCTGTGAGTTTGACTATTTTATATTCCAAATATAAGTTATATCATACCATATGTTTCTTTCCCTGGCTGACTTTTTTTACTTAGTTCTCAAGTTTCATCTGTGCTATCTATCACAAATGACATGATTTTCTTCTTTCTTATGGTTGGATAATATTCCATTATAGATGAACATTTTGATTGCTGCCATATCTTGGCTGGAAATCCTCTGGAGGAGAGCATGGCAATCCACTCCAGTATTCTTTCCTAGAGAATCCTCACAGACAAAGGAACCTGGCAGGCTATAGTCCATGGGGTCACAAAGAGTTGGACATGACTGAGCAACTAAGCACACACATACATGTATTTTTGCACACTTCTCCCTTATGAAGAAAATAAAAACATATACAGGAAGACACACACACACACACACACACACACACACAAAGGGGAGCAAGGATCTAGAACCAGGAATTTGCTCCAGCATAATCTCTGGCACATGATACATGAATGAGATTAATTTCAGCATTCATTTATAATTCAAAAAACAGAAGACAGAAATATTAACCAAAATGAGAATAGATGAACTAATTGTGGTGTGACTTTACATCAAAATTGTACCCAGTGCTAAAAATCAATGAAGTACTTTATATTAAACTGAGTAAACTCCTAAAGCATAATGTTAGTAAAAACTAAGAGACCTGAATATGTAAAACAGAATTTAAATAAAAATTTTAACCATGCAGAATGGTATTGAATTTTAATATACAAATAACAATGTAGGAAAAACATATTGAAAAAGGACAGAATAGTGATCATCAAGATAAAGATTATGATTTTCTATGGAGGGGAAGGGGGGGATTAATGTGCCAGAGAGATTACACAAGAAGGCTTCAACTGAACTGGTAACACGATTTCCAAATAATAAAACAAACAAACACAGAACTTAGGCAATTATAGCCAAATTAAAATATCAACACTAGGCAGGAAGAACTATGAGTGTTCATTTTATTATCTATGTCATTCCAAAAGTTTCAGAGTTCATTAATATAGAAAAGAGATAGCTCAAATATAGAACTGAAAAATATTAAAATGTTCACATTATAATGTTGGTAGAAAAAACAATTAAATTTTAATGATTGTGCTGTGGACTGAATTGTGCTCTGCCCATTCATACATTGAAACTATAACCCCTCGTGTGATTATATTGGAGATAATACCTATGATTGAGGTTAAAAATGTGGTAATAAGGGTAGAACCTTCATCCAATAGAACTGGTTCCTTTATAAAAGAAGAGGAAAAGACACCAGAATTCATTCTCTCTGTCATGTGAAGACACTGAAAGGGTGTCCTTCTGGAAGTAATAAGAGTTTCTTGTAAGAAACTGAATCCTGCCAAAACCTTGCTTTTGAACTTTCTAGCTTTAGGACTGTTTAAGCCACACTGTCTGTGGTGTATTGTTATGGTATCCCAAGTAGAATAAGACAGACTGTATGGTAATTAATTTTGTTATATATGAATGCATGATGCAGATACACACATACACACACACCTGGATTTGTTTGTGTAAACACATAAAGAAGCTCCAGTACGCTTTTCTGCACATTTATATCTGAAGGCGTATGTGTATGTGCAAAATCAGCAAAATGTTCAGAGCTGTTACCTTAATATAAAAAGGATTACTATGCAGGTGCATGTCTATCAACACATGGCAGGTGTGTATGTGTGTGTGTGTGTACATCCATATACACCCTACTAAATGATATATACGGAGAAGGCAATGGCACCCCACTCCAGTACTCTTGCCTGGAAAATCCCATGGACAGAAGAGCTTGGAAGGCTGCAGTCCATGGGGTCGCTGAGGGTCGGACACGACTGAGAGATTTCACCTTCACTTTTCACTTTCATGCATTGGAGAAGAAAATGGCAACCCACTCCAGTGTTCTTGCCTGGAGAATCCCAGGGACGGGGGATCCTGGTGGGCTGCCATCTATGGGGTCGCACAGAGTCAGACACGACTGAAGCGACTTAGCAGCAGCAGCAGCAAATGATATATATCTCTTACTATAGCTCTACAGCTAGTCTCTGGTGGTTCAGTTGGTAAAGAATCCACCTTCAATGCAGCAGACATGGGTTCAATCCCTGGCTCAGGAAGATACCCTGAAGAAGGGAATGGCAATCCACTCCAGTATTCTTGCCTGGAAAATCCCATGGACAGAGGAGCCAGGTGAGCTACAGTTCATGGGGTTGCAAAAAAGTTGGACACAACTTAGTGATGCAACCACCACCACCATAGTTCTACACATAGACTATAAATGACAAATACATTGATTATATCTAATATGAGAAATTTTGTATAGTAAAATATATTTCATTATATGAGCTTCCCTGGTGGCTCAGTGGTAAATAATCTGCCTGCCAAGGAGGAAATTCAGATTCAATTCCTGGGTCAGGAAGATGCCCTGGAGAAGGAAATGGCAACCCACTCCATTATTCTTGCCTGGGAAATCCCATGGACAGAGGAGCCTGGCAGGCTATAGTCCATGGGATTGCAAAAGAGTAAGAAATGACTTAGCAACTAAAAATCAAACAACAATATTTCTTTATATTATACAGCAAGGAGATCAAATCAGTCAATCCTAAAGGAAATCAGTCCTAAATATTCACTGGAAGGGCTTATACTGAAGCCTGATGTGCTGTAGTCCATGGGGTCACAAAGCTGGACATGAATGAGAGACTGAACAACATTATTATTCCATATTCTCTCCAATGACTTGTATATTTTGCTTATACTAATTAAATAGCAATGGCAAGCAGGAAATTGAACTCACCTAGTTGCTCGAGTCAAAAATATTACTAGATAGTGTGCAACTATGTATTCAGTTATGGATAATTATTCTGCTTTATGGACATTAGTAAGGAGTGAGAATGAGATTTTTTTCTCTCTATGAAAGGGTAGAATATTATTTGTGTGGAAAAATCCTCTGAAAGTTTTTGAATTAAAGGATCAAAGCATTATTTGAGGATTTAGCCAGCAAATTAGAATGTGTATTACTTAAATGCCACTCTCTGATAAGGCAAATATATAATAATCTTTGCTTTATGAGACTGGCTCATTTTGAGTTTGACTTTCAAAATCATATAAGGAGGAAATTTCCCAGAGCTAGACCTTTTATTCCTTAAGTTGACTTTCCTACCTACTTATGGGTACTCTAGAATCTTTGCTAAACATCTCAATTAATAAACTTGAATTCCAAGCAATATATCATACTGAGCTGGTGCAGAAAACGATCCCTATCATAGCCCTGAAAAGGCATAGAAATGCAGAATTATTATATAAATAATCATCAGTAGGATAGGAAAGAAAAATATATCTGGGAAAAAGGGAAAAAAATAATTGAAGTCAGGTTGCTGATTCCAAAGTGCTGATACCTAACTAAGAGTGGGAAAGACTGCATCATATTACAATGATTCTTTAGGTACAGGGTTAAGATTTTTACTTCCCTGCTATTACCAAAACACAGACTGCTGTAGAGGCTGTTGGCTCTGGGTGTTGGGTCCTGAGGTTGAGCTCTCTGTATAAAGCCTTGAGAAGGTCAGCAAGCTGGCCATTGTTTGCAGAAGGAAAGCTGCCAATTGTCCTGAGCCATGATTGGGAAACAGTAATTTATTAGAACTCAAAATCATAGACCTTTACCATACAGACAATGGGATGCAAATACTTATTACCCAGGAGGTGTGAATATTCCAAGACTATAAATTCAACATTAAAACTGTCCATTACAAGTGATATCCATAGAGGCCTCAAGAGGAAAATATGAAACTGACTCATAACTTGCCTTCATAACTAGGGCAGGCAAGATTCCAACAGAAAACAACTCCCACTGAAGAACTCAGAATTTTTAAAATGTAGTATATATAAGTGGGAGAAAATGCCATAAGATTCAGGGGAGACAAACCAGGACAATTCTCATGCCAGGAAACACGTTGGTTAGGATGTGAAAGAGACTGAAACAAGTATCTTTGTAATGCTTAAAGAGATAAAAGAAGAAATAAAATAATTTCAATTAACTTAAACTGATTTTTAAATTAATTTCATATTCATGTTTGTGTCTGTATCAGATATCAAGAAAGTTAAATGTTTTTTAAACCAAACACACAGTCCCAGACAGTAAGATCATTAAAATTCATATATATATGAAAGGCATTAAAGTCTTTTTCACATTACTATCTAACTATTCACAATATACAGTTGGCCCTTGAACAACATGGGCTTGAACTGCACAGGTCCACTTACAGTCTCATTTCTTTCAATAAGCATATTGGAAAATGTTTTGGAGATTTGCAACAATTTGAAAAACTCACAGATAAACCACATGGTCTAGAAATATCAAAAATTTTTAAAAGTTAGGTAAGTCATGAATGCATAAAGTATATGCAGATAAATCTATTATTTCCTACCATAAAATGTATACAAGTCTATTCTTCAGTCAGTCAGTTCAGTCACTCACTCATGTCTAACTCTTTGCGACCCCATGGACTGTAGCATGCCAGGCTCTCCTGTCCATCAACTCCTGGAGTTTACTCAAACTCATGTCCATTGAGTCAGTGATGCCATCCAAACATCTGTTGTCCCCTTCTCCTCCCATCTTCAATCTTTCCCATCAGGGTCTTTTCCAATGAGTTGGTTCTTTGCATCAGGTGGCCAAAATATTGGAGTTTCAGTTTCAGCTTCAGCTTCAGCCCTTCCAATGAATATTCAGGACTGATTTCCTTGAGGACAGATTGGTTGGATCTCCTTGCAATCCAAGGGGACTCTCAAGAGTCTTCTCCAACACCAGAGTTCAAAAGCATCAATTCTTCAGCATTCAGCTTTCTTTATGGTACAACTCTCACATCCATACATGACTACCAGAAAAACCATAGCTTTGACTAGATGGACCTTTTTTGGTAATGTAATGTCTCTGCTTTTTAATATGCTGTCTAGGTTGTTCATAGCTTCTCTTCCAAGGAGCAAATCTATTATTAAAAGTTCAAATATCAAAACTTAGACACACACACACACAAACACTTATGGATCATATATGGCACAATTCACAATCAAGAGAAATGTAAACAAATGTGAAGATGTAGCATTAAGTCATAACTGCATAAAATTAACTGTGGTATACACTGTACTACTTTAATAATTTCATAGATATCTACTGTTGCTTTTGCGGTGAGCTCAAGTGTTGTAAGTATCCAATTAAAAATGCTATGTCATGCTCATCATCTCCACCTGAGCAGTTCCTCTCTACAGTAGATTGTGAATCATAATAAAAGTGATCACATATGGTTCTCCCATAATTTTCATTGTATTTAGTGCAACACTGTAAAACTTGAATAACACCATGGGACCACTAGTTATGCTGGAAGTGCTACCAGAAGCAGAGAAAAATCATAACGTTACAAGGAAGAGTTGAATTGCTTGATATGTACCACAGAGTGAGGTCTGCATCGCAGTTGCCCACCATTTCAACATAAATGCATCTAGCATAAGGACCAATGTAAAAAAGGAAAGAAAAAGAAAAAATAAAGAAAGAAGGAAATCTGAAAAGCAGTCACCGCAGCTATGCCAGGAGGCATGAAAACCTTGCACATTTTGTGAAATACATGTTTATCTTGTCTTGAAAAAGCAGCTTTTACGTAGGTGCAAGATTGCTAAAAGAAATGGACACCTATGATTTGAGAAAAAGCAAAGTCATTGTATGACATCTTAAAGCAAAAGAAAGATAAAGGACGTAAAGCCAGAGAATTTTATGCCAGCAAAGAATGATATAATTTTGCAAACAGGTTTGTTTTTTAAAAAATGTCAAAATAACAGGAGAAGCAATTTCTGTCAATCAAGAGGCAGAAGTCAAGCTCCAAGATGCCATAAAGAATATCATCAAGGGGCTTCCCTTGTCACTCACTGGAAAAGAATCCATCTGCCAGTGCAGGAGACACGGGTTCAATCCCTGATCTGGGAAGATCCCACATGCCATGGGACAACTATGCCCATGCACCACAGCTATTGAGCCTGTGCTCTAGAGCCTGGGAACCACAATTACTGAGCCCACGTGTGGCAACCACTGAAGCCCTAGAGCCTGTGTTCTGCAATAAGAGAAGTCACCACAATGAGAAATCAAGTGCATTGCAACTAGAGAAAAGCCCACACAGTAACGGAGACCCAGCATGACCAAAAATAAATAAGTAAATAAATAAAATTATTAGAAAAAGAATATCATTGAGGAGAAAGGACATTTGCCTGAATAGTTTTTTGATGCAGATTAAAGTGCTCTATTCCGGAGATAAAATGCTACAAAGGACATTTAATAGTAAGAAAGAGAGGTGAGCACCAGGATTTAAGGCAGGAAGGGATAGTCTTTTCCACTGAGCCACAAGGGAAGCCCCTAGATGTTATTCTTTATGGCATCTTGGAGCTTGTCTGCCGCTTCTTGATTGGCAGAAATTGCTTCTCCTGTTATTTTGACATTTTTAAAACAAACCTCTTTCCAAAATTATATCATTCTTTGCTGGCATAAAATTCTCTGGCTTTACATCCTTTATCTTTCTTTTGCTTTAAGATGTCATACAATGACTTTGCTTTTTCTCAAATCATAGGTGTCCATTTCTTTTAGCAACCTTGCACCCACATAAAAGCTGCCTTTTCAAGACAAGATAAACACATATTTCACAAAATGTGCAATACACAAACAATTCTATTATTTGTGCAATAATGCAGTCAAGTTACTGATCAAGACTTACCTGATATATAAACTTGCTAACCCCTGAGGCTTGAAGGAAAAAGATAAACTCCAGGTGCCAGTCTTTTGGTTATACAAGAAGGCCTGGACAAGAACCCTTTTTCTGAATTGATTTCATCATTGCTTTCTCCTCAAAGTCAGGAAGTACCTTGCCAGTTAAGGGACTGCATTTTAAAGTTATTTGGATACTTGACAATGCCCCTGGTCACCCAGGACCCCATAAGTTCAACAACAAAGGTGTTCACGTGGTCTACTTGCCCCAAACACAATGTCATTAATTCATCTGCTAAATCAAGGGGTCATAAGGGGTCATCAAGGGGTCATAAGGACCCTTAAGGCTCTGCGTACCTAGTACTCTATGGAAAGGGTTGCTAATACTGTGGAAGAGTATCCTAACAGAGAGAACATCATGAAAGTGTGGAAAGACTGCACCACTGAAGATGCCATTGTTGTTCCAGAAAAAGCCATGTGGAAGCCATCAAACTTTAAGCAATAAATTCCTGCTGGAGAAAACTATTCAGATATTGTGCATGACTTCA
The DNA here is from genome assembly GCF_055505025.1 of Bos grunniens. Taxonomy (NCBI): domain Eukaryota; kingdom Metazoa; phylum Chordata; class Mammalia; order Artiodactyla; family Bovidae; genus Bos; species Bos grunniens. Next base: position 114,514,522 of record NC_141194.1, on the reverse strand, counting down.
CAAGATTTACAAAAGAGTCAGTCAAGGAAACCACTGGAAGATCTTGTGGCCATGGCAAACATGGTGTGGGTTAAAGGGTTTCAAGATATGAATCTTGGAGAAATTCAAGAGATAATAGACAATGCACTATAGGAATTAACAGAAGACAACTTGATGGAGATGAATGTTTCCAAACCAAGGCCAGATAATAAGGAAGCTGAAGAGAAAGCAGTGCCAGAAAACAGATCAACATCAATCTGGCAAAAGAGTTCTGATTATTCTAGTTTTTTTTTTTTTTTACTTTTTTTTTTAATGACTTGGACCTTTCTATGATATGGTCCCTGAAATTAAACAGTGGAAGAAGGGTTGGTACTGTATAGAAACTTTTTTTTGAGAAATTAAAACATAAAAAAGTCAAGCAGAAACTGTGATGTATTTTCATAAAGTTACAGTGAGTGAACCTGCGTCTCCTGCCTTCCCTTCCACCTGTGCCACCCCTGAGACAGCAAGTCCAACTTTTCCTCTTTCTCCTCCTCAGCCTACTCAACATGAAAATGACAAGGTTGAAGACCTTTCTGATGATCCACTTCCATTGAATGAACCATAAATAATCATCATGCTGTACAGTTAATAAAATTTTCTATTGTGTATGTATGCAAGTGTCTTCATGTGAATATCTAATAACTGTATGGTAAGAATTGTATGAGACATTTTTGTGTTATCATCATTGCTTAAGGATTCACTGTGTAGAACATTATGTGTAAGAACTGTACTGAAATGAGTAGTCTATCCTTACACAGGTATAAAGTGAATGACTTTTAATATAATTAATAGTGTGTTGCTTGCTTACCATTTTATAACTTTGCTTTCAAAGAATTACATTACCATACAGTATGTCTCTCTCTCTTATAACTGGCCAAACTGTATCAGCCTATCAACAGATATGTGGATTTTTTTTTTAAATGCAACACTGTTGACAAGACTGTATTACAAATATGACTGTAATGTGGTATGCCATAAAAACTTTATAAAAATTCATTCATTAGAGTATAAGTTACCATGTCAACTATACTGCTGCTGCTGCTGCTAAGTCGCTTCAGTCATGTCCGACTCTGTGCGACCCCATAGACGGCAGCCCACCAGGCTCCCCCATCCCTGAGATTCTCCAGGCAAGAACACTGGAGTGGGTTGCCATTTCCTTCTCCAATGCATGAAAGTGAAAAGTGAAAGTGAAGTCGCTCAGTCGTGTCCGACTCTTAGCGACTCCATGGACTGCGGCCCACCAGGCCCCTCTGTCCATGGGATTTTCCAGGCAAGAGCACTGGAGTGGGGTGCCATTGCCTTCTCCGGTCAACACTGTAAGTTTACCTTGTCTGCTCCCAAGATGAATCATCTGTTAATGTGTATCTCAATATTTTCTTATATGATACAAAATACAGTAGATATTGTACATATTTCTAACCATAAATCTACCATATTGCTGCTTCTCCATTATCAATGCATGAATCATTATATATGTGAATAAATACAAATTTATTTTTCATATTATCTTTTCATTTTGATGTCTGTGGTTAGGAATATGCACAACATCTACAGTATTTTGTATCATATAAGAAAATATTGAGATATACATTAACAGATGATTCATCTTGGGAGCAGACAAGGTAAACTTACAGTATTGATAAATGTAGTACACAACTATAAATACATTTTATGTTCCTTATGATTTTTTAAGTAACATTTTCTTTTCTCTAGCTTACTTTATTGTAAGAATATAGTATATAATACAGATAACATGCAAACCATGTGTTAACTATTTATCTTATCAGTAAGGCTTCTAGTCAACAGTAGGCTATTATTGTTAAATTTTAGGGGAGTCAAAAGTTGTACAAAGGGTTTTGACTGCACAGGAGACTGGTGCCCCAACCCCAAAGGTGTCCAAGGATCAATTGTATGTACAAATATGTGTATGCATGAGTAAATGTCTGTATAGTGTGTAATTATATATATATATATATATATATATATATATATATATATATATCGATGTCTATCTATCTATCTGAGAGAGCTGTATTGAGGGGAGAGAGTGTGAGACATAGAGAAAGAAAAAGACAAAAAGGAGATGTAGATGAGACAAGAAAGACAGGAGGAGAAATAGGAAGGAAGAAATATGTGGGAAAGAGAAAGGAGGGAAAGAAAGTAAAATATTCAATTTTATCTAATTTTAAAAGTGCAAAATAGATTATAACTGTTAATTATGAAAGCGTGCAAGAATATTCAGCTATTCTACTCATATGGAAAATAAGGACAAATTACTTTTAAATTGGATAATAGACTGTATTTGGTATAAATTAATAGAACTTTGTGGGCTTCTCTGGTGTCTCAGATGGTAAAGAATCTGCCTATAATGCAGGAGACCCAGGTTTGATCACTGGGTTGGGAAGATCCTCTGGAGAAGGGAATGACCACCCATTCCAGTATTCTTGCCTGGAGAATTCCATGGACAAAGATTAAAAGAAGCTTGCATCTTGGAAGAAAAGCTGTGACAAATCTCAACAGTATATTAAAAAGCAAAGACATCATTTTCCAACAGAAGTCCACATACTCAAAGCTATGGTTTTTCCAGTAGTCAAGTACGGATGTTAAAAGTTGGAACATAAAGAAGGCTGAGCACCATAGAATTGATGCTTTTGAACTGTGGTATTGGAGCAGACTCTTGAGAGTCCCTTGGACTGCAAGGAGATCCAACCAGTCCATCCTAAAGAAAATCAGTTCTGAATATTCATTGGAAGGACTGATGCTGTAGCTGAAGCTCCGATACTGTGGCCACCTGATAAGAAGAGCCAACTCATTAGAAAAGACCCTGATGCTGGGAAAGATTGAAGGCAGGAGGAGAAGGGGACAACAGAGAATGAGATGGTTGGATGGCATCAGCAACTCAAGGGACATGACTTTGAGTAAGCTGTGGCAATAGTGAGGGACAGGGAAGCCTGATATGCTGCATTACATGTATTTGCAAAAGCTGGACATGACTGAGCAACAGAACAACAAATAGAACTTTGTAAATGAGAGATGTGTGGATTCACCAGCAGTTGTCATTCAGTAGGTCATCTTTCTTCTTTTTTCCACCCATGATTATGGACTTAATATAAACTTTTCATATGGACCTCTATTAGTAATGTAACAACTCTTTCCTTGTCTCTTTTAGACTTTCTGCTGAGTTCTTGAACCTCGCTAGACATAATCAGGTAGGTCTCCAAGCAATATAGAAAAATTACAATGGGGTGCAAGTCACAATATTTGCTGAAAAGGTATCCATGTTACTTTTTTAAATTAATTTATTTTAATTGTAGGATAATTACTTTACAATATTGTGGTGGTTTTTACCATACATCAACATGAATCAAAAGCATCTTTGAAAAAGTCTTTGAGGTGATCACTCTTTTTCCCTAAACACAACAGTTAATATTGCTTCATCAAAGAAGCAAAATTTTTAACTTGGATGGAAGGATATATTTTAGAAGAGGAAGGTGAACTTATCATAAAAGTTTGTAATTTAAAGCAGTTTAAAAATGAGAATGATAATATTTTGGTATATTTCAAAATTAAAAGATAAACACCCTACTGTTAAGAAAGTATGCCACTAGTGCTGGCATGCAAAGATGACAATTTGTATAATGATTCACTTCTTAAATGTGTCATGTTTATGAAATAATAGATTGATAGAGATATCTAGTAATTATAAAATCTATAATTAGAAATAAAGTTTCAGTAAGCAATCTGATTAATAAAATATTTTGCTACCTTTATTACAATTTTAAGTATCTCCTATCTTTTTGTTAGAAATAGGGGTTATGGAACTTCTAGGATAGTGCTACCTATAAAATCAAGTACCATAATTCTTCCTTTTCCATACATTTTTATTCCTAACACTAGAAAGAGAAATTTTAAAAGCAATATTTTCCATCATCCCCTGTCAGTCATGTATCAAACTGTGAGCTTTTCATGCTCATGAATTAAAGAACAATGATTGGTACAAAGGAATACAGTAATCAATGACAACTTTAATCAAAATCTAAATTCTATCTTTCATTTTAAAGTAGTATCTATTGTTTAAAGTGAAAGAGTGTTTCATACAAGGGAACAACTAGATGTGAAATAAATAATGGAATATGTATGATGAAGAAGAAGGAAACATGAAGGTACCTTCTCTGTTCCCCTGGTCCAGGACATGGGGAGGGAAGCAGCTATCTCAGTAGAGAAAACATAGCCTGCCAATGAGTAAGTATTAAATGACTCTTCCTGACCTGATCTTAATCAGAGGCAAGGTAGTATTTAATATAATTTTTCTATATGTCCCTATTCTTTCTAAGAAAGCAAAGGAAGAATGGATAGAAGGTAGTAGCTCTGCCCAAAAAAATCATTACTTTGAACTACATTCTCAAAATGGAAGACTGAACAAAAAATACAGACACATACACAAACAAACATAATATGTTGCACAACTCCGACATTGAGTAAAGAGTAATATTCTTGACATTTCACCGCCAACTTTGGCAGAAGAGCTTTGCCCACTATATGTCAAACAGTATGATATATATCACAACTCCATATCCTAGGAGAAGAAGAAATGGGGAAAGTTTATGAAAACAAGACAATAGAATTCAAGCTAGAATCTTCTGTGGTGACAGTGCCATTTTACAAGTACAGAAACTGGGACCTAAAAGTGAAATGACCTGCCCAAGGAAAGTAGAAAAGGCTACATCAGATTATAAGTTTTTGTCCAGCCCAACTGTGTATTCAACCAGGTTATTGTTTTACAGTTTAACATTCAGGAAAGTGGCAGTCAATGGAAGTTGCTTTCCAAATTAAAAAGATTAACAAAGGGCAAGGGAAACCCTTCCAAACTTTAGAGCCCACAAACCTCATGTAGTAACATAGTTTCATCTCCTCTAAATTCCTGACAGTTTCTAATCAATGGTTTCTGTTTGGAAACACTGAGGTAAATGTATTATCTTAATGTCATATATATTATATAACACCTTACTAAAAAGCCTGATATATTTTTAAAAGATATATACCATTATTTTGGATAACCCCAATAAAGTAGTAGAAGGCCAAGATAATACAGAAATATTAGCAGTAGGATAAACCATATAAAAATAAAAAGCAGTTGGGAGAGGGAAAAGGGGAAGGGAAAGTTAGAGGAAGGGGATTAAGAGGTAGAAGCAATCATAAAAAAATAAATAAGCTATAAGAATATATTGTACAATACAAAGAATATAGCCAATATTTTATAATAACTATAAATGGAGTATAAAATTTAAAAATTATGAATCACCATGTTGTACACCTGTAACATATAATATTGCACATAAATTATATCTTAATCTTTAAAAAGTAAAAATAAAGGAGAAAGAAAGGCAGTCCTTTGAGATAAAGAAAAGTAACTCTGATTACAGTATTTCAAAATTTCTCTGCTCTTTCCTCCGATACTTCTTTATCTATCACAGTACTTGGTAGGCAGGGAAAGAAGAGGTGGTATCTGATTTCTGTCACCCAGTAATTAAGTAATTAAAAAACCATTCAACTAATAGATTGAAAATTTATTATATGTCATCCCTGCAGATTCGTTGGTTAGTTCTGTTTTACTAAGGACGTGCAGAAAGACTAGCAAACAAGAACTCAAGGTGACCAGTTAATCACTTTATTCATCGACTCAGACACTGCTGAAATTTTTTATTGCCATGTGCAAAACATGGTGCTAGACGGGGGAGCCTGGTGGGCTGCCATCTATGGGGTCGCACAGAGTCGGACACGACTGAAGCGACTTAGCAGCAGCAGCAGCAGGCATGGTAAAGGATCACTGTTGGTGGTTTTAAGTGGAAAGCACTGACAACTTAAGCAGGGGCATGACTTGTCAGAACTGTGTTTAGGATCATTCTGTCTGCTCTGTGGGGGGTGGATGGCCATGTGGGTGGTGAAGAGAGAAAGGATAGAGGAAAACCGGTTCAGAGGCAGTCACAGTAGTATGAATATGAGATACTCCTGACTTGCGTTGGAAGGGAGTTTCTAAACAAAGCACTATTGATATTTTGGGCAGATCATCCCCCTCCCCAGGCCCCATGGGAGGTTGTACTATCTATTTCAGGATGTTTAGCAGCAACCCTGGCCTCTACTAGAGGCCACTAGAGGACAATAAATCCTCCCCCAGTTGTGACAATGAAAAATGTCTCCAGTGACTGGCAAATGTCCCCCAGAGGGGACAAAGTTTCTCCAAGTGACAGCCACTAAATGAGAATGATGACAGTGGGATGGGGGAAGTGAAAGCTTCCTGCATGCGTTTTGGGTGACAGAATTGATAGGAATTTGGTAATTTACTATATATAGGGGAAGTGGAAACAGAGGAATTCAATTTAGGATGACTTATGTTTTTATCCTTGTCAACTGGGTAGATGGATATTTCATTTAATAAGAGGAGAATAGAATGGGGGCCCATTATAGAAAGAATGCTAGACTATGGATAGCACTTGCTGGGTTATACTGAAATTACATATCTGTACTGGTGGCTCAGACTGTAAGGAATCTGACTGCCAATGCAGGATACCTGGGTTTGATCCCTGGGTTGGGAAGATCCCCTGGAGAAGAGAATAGCTACCCACTCCAGTATTCTGGCCTGGAGAATTCCATGGACAGAGGAGCCTGGTGGGCTATACAGTCCATGGGGTCGCAAAGAGTTGGACACAACTGAGCGACTAACATACACACACACCTCAATAGACTCTGAGGTTCCTGAGAGCAGGGCCCAATTTTAAATTCATCTTTCTATGTCTGAAACTGTACCAAAAAGTATCAGCATGTCTGACCAACAGATGAAAAAATATTGGAGCATTCAAGGAAAATTCTTAGATTTCTGCCTTGCAACACTGGGTGGGTATTGGTTACATTTCCAGAGATGGAAAGAACTGGCAGTAAACCATGTTTGGGATTATGGAGATAATGAGTTTAGTATTATACATATTGATGTGGAGGTTCCTGTTTTACATATATTGGAGATATTCAATAAGCAAATAGATACATGTATCTGGAGCTTAGAAGAAATATTTATGCTAGGAATATAGACAGGAGAATTATCAATAATTAAATAACAAAGTCATCTGAGTAAATCAGATAACCCTAAGAAAGGGTACAGAGTGAGAAGAGGGTAAAGAAAATAATCACAGGGAATACACAACTTTAATGTATGCACAGATCATGTCCTCAGAAGGAGACCAAGAAGAGACAGAGAATAAATGCATGGGTACATGTCCATACACACACACAATATTAAAACACTGTAGGATGATAGATATTTTCATGATAAGTATTTAAGCACACATTATTTTGCCAAGAAGGCTACTTATACACATTAGCACATAAAATCTTTCTTGACAACCTTAAGAGGTAGATAGATACTATTATCATCTCCATTTAATAGATAAATAAAATGAAGTGCAAAGAGGTTAATTAACTTGCCCAAAGTTAGATACTAATAAGTGGCAGAGCCTGGATTCAAACTGTATGGCTAAAGAGCTTATTCTTCTAACCATTATGCTCTGGAGAATTTAAGGACATGAGTGTCTCAAGGAGGAAGAAATGACAGGTTTCAGCATACAGGTCTTCAGCATCTTTCATAAAATTTATTCTGAAATATTTTATTTTTCTTTATGCTATTATAAACAGAGCTGTATTTTTTATTTCATTTGATAGTTGTTCATTGCCAATATGTTGAAATAAAAGGGATTTCTGCATATTGACCTGTTGTGTTACACCATTGCAGAATTTTCTTATTTACTTCTAGCATCTTGTAGTTATCTTAAGGTTTTCTGTATTGATAATTACGTTTTTTGTTTTTCAAATAAAACAAGTGTCCTTTTATTCAAATATTTATGCTTTCTATTTATTTTTCTTGCCTTAGTACAGAGGTGAGCAAACAACAGCCCATTGGCCAAACACGGGCCACTTCTTGTTTGTGTAAATTAAATTTTATTTATACATAGTCATGCCTAGCCACATAAATATTGTCTATGGCTGCTTTCATGCTATAGCAGAAGAGTTGAGCAGTTTCACAGAGGCTATGTGGTACACAAAATGTAGGACATTTAATAGATTGCCCTTTACTTGAAATGTTTTTCACTCATTGCACTGGTTTGAATTCCTATATGATGATGAGTAGAGCTGGTTATGTAGGGCTGACAATCCTTGTCTTTTCCTATTAGTAGGGGTTTGAGGTTGAGGAACTTCCCTTCTATTTCTTGTTTAATGAATAGCTGTTCAGTTTTTATTTATGTATTTATTTATTTATTTTGGACAGCATGTTCCCAAATGGACTATTTATTTTATGCACATCTATATATTAAATCACTTTTGAGGTTTTTTTCATCTTTTCTTCTATTAAAATATGTTAAAATTTATTTTTGCATATTAAACCTATCTTGATTTCATGGGATAAACCTCAATGGGTCTTGAGTGATGATCACTTTTTAATGTGTTTCTGGCTTTAATTTGCTAATACTTTAGCAAGGATTTCTGCATTTATGGGTTTCCCTGGTGGCTCTGCTGTGAAAGAATCCATCTGCAATGTGGGAGACCTGGGTTCAATGTCTGGGTTGGGAAGATCCCCTGGAGGAGGAAAAGGCTAACCACTCCAGTATCCTGGCCTGGGGAATTCCATGGACTGTATGGGGTCATAAAGAGTCAGACATGAGGAGCAACTTTCACTTCACTTCTCTTCACTTTGCATTTATGTTAATGAGGGGGTTTTAAATTTTATTTTACTTGTCATTTCTTCTGCCTTTGGTGTAAGGATAATCTTGACCTGATACATTTACTTGCAGAATAATTTTTCCTTCTCTAATTTCTGAAAGATTTGGTATAGGATAAGTATGAAGCCCTGTGGACCTGGAATTTTCCTTGTTGACATTCTTGAAATAATGTCTTCTTTGGAGAAGTGTGTATTTAGACCTTCTTCCTCTTTTTTGACTGGGAATTTTTTTGTTACTGAGTTCATCAAGAACACCAGCAGACATCATTATAAATTTTGTTTTGACAGTCATCTCTATTCTTGTATTGACTCTATAGAGTGGATTTCAATTTCAAGTATTATATTTTTCAGTTCTCATTGAAATCTTCTTCATTCTAAAGTTTTGTTTTTCCCCTCTGTCTTTCCAGAGAATGTCTCTATTCATTTTAGGTATATTTTCCTTGACCTTATAGTGCATAATTATGATAGCTGCTGCACAGTCTTTTTTTCAAGGTTTTTTTTTTTTTTCTTAATTTCCTTTTTCTAGCTTTAGAGAGAGGTAATTGACATATAGCATTGTGTAAGCTTAATGTATACAATGTCTTCATTTGATACACTTATATATTACAAAGTGATTATTACCATCAGTTCAGTTCAGTCGCTCAGTCGTGTCTGACTCTTTGCGACCCCATGAATCGTAGCACGCAGGGCCTCCCTGTCCATCACCAACTCCCAGAGTTCACCCAGACTCACATCCATCGAGTCAGTGAAGCGATCCAGCCATCTCATCCTCTGTCGTCCCCTTCTCCTCCTGCCCCCAATCCCTCCCAGCATCAGTCTTTTCCAATGAGTCAACTCTTCACATGAGGTTGCCAAAGTACTGGAGTTTCAGCTTTAGTATCATTCCTTCATAGAGTAGTTTTTAGTTACATCTTGAACATTGTGAGAATTCTATTATGTAGAATCAGTTTTCCATTATGACCTGGAATATGATGTTTTAATTTTAGCTGGCAATAAACCCTGTTAACTTCAAACTACAAGTTCTGTCTCGTTTTCATTAAGTATTTGTTCATATCATATAGTCTTTCTCGAAAACTTTGCTGTGCTAGTTTAAGTCTGTCCCATACATTTGTCTCTCAGGGATTAGCCTGAGCATTGTGTGGTATTTTATAGTTTATTTAGATTCTCTAAGCTTTTATTATACTAGTGTAAATCTCTCTTCTCATACATTTAAAGGGATTATCTTGAGATTTGTGCAGATTCATACACAGAATGAAACAATACCTACTTTGTCTCCTCAAGGATGCTTCTGTCATTTTCAGCCCCAAAAGATTCCCTTCTCGTTTCCCCTTAGCCAGAAAGTTCAAGTTTCTAATGGTGTTTTAGCCACCTGACCCATCACTGGTATTGTTTTGCTTCACAATTGGGCTCTGCCCTCAGGGCAAAGCCATGAGGGAATAAAACAAGTGATAAACTAAGTCTTATAGTCATATCTCCAACTTTTGACTCTCCTCCAAAATTTATCCGCTTTTGTTTACTTTTCAAAGCTCTCAGTAAGATTTTTTGTTGCCTTTTGACCAGAGTATTCATGCATGAGAAAGCAGATATATTGGTCTCCTGAAATCTTGGATATATAACTGCCTTCTATGTTATCTTTAAAATAAACTTTAATTTTTAGAATTTTTTTTATGTTATTTTTAAACTTTACATAATTGTATTAGTTTTTTTTTAATATAAAGAAAAATCGAGAAGCTAATAAAGAGAGGTATGATAAACACCACATTGATTTCCACCTCTTAAGAGCTTATATTAGTATATTTGTTACCATTAATTAACTGATATTGATACTATATTATTAATTGAAGTTGATGCTTAATGCAGATTTTCTTAGCTATTGTTTAATGTATTTTTTTCCTATTTAGAGTCTCATCTGGATACCACATTGCATTTAATCATTTTAGTTATTTTGTCCCTTTTTGTACTGTATTCTATGGAAATCAGAATGTTCAGCCTGTACTTAAGGATAGGGAGTTATATTCTTCCTCCTTAAGGGAAGAGTAGCTGTATAAATCATTTGGAACTCTTCCAAATAGGAGATTGTCTCTTCTCTTTTGTTAGTTTATTTAATCATTTATTTACCTCAGTATGGACTCATGGATATTTTTATTATGCCTTGGGTTAAAATCCACTATTATCTTATTTTCTTCCTCAAAGCATTTCAGCTTTGGTCCATTGACAGCTCTTTTAATTGATTGCACTTCCAATTTGACATATTCCCATCATGTGGGGATTTTATTTTTTGGCAACAGGGAAGGGTGTTATCATATTTTCCAATACTACATGATGCTCTGGATTCATCTTTTTATTTCCTGCCACTCTCCAAGGTGATGGACAGGGAAGCCTGGCATGCTGTAGTACATGGGGTCACAAAGAGTTGGACATGACTGAGCAACTGAACTGAACTCCAAGAATCATCCATTTCTACAAGGATATTTGGGTCATTTTATTGGAAAAATGGTATTAAAAATGAAGACATGGGTTCTAAATGTGCTGCTATGGGTGTGTATGTGTGTCATTTCTTCTAAGCTCTCTCAGATAACACAGCAAAGAAATATATGTGTATACCCTAAGCCATATATAGACACATTTCCATAAATATGTCTACATGTACTTAACTATAGCTACATAAAGAACAATTTCTTACTGATACCTGCAACTCTAATCCATTATCCCACAGATCACTCAAAATTCTTGTCCTTGAATAATTGTACTGTTCTACTAGAGCAGTGAGAAAGCTGGCACCAACCATTCACATAGAAAATTAAACCATGTCTAAACACTAAGAGAAAGTATAATATTTCATCACATAAAGAATACCCATAAATAGATGTAAATTACTAAGTGAACCAAATAGAAATTCTGAAGTTAAATAATGTAATAACTAGAATGATAAATTCACTAGCAGCATTCAACATCAGGTTTGAGGTGAAAAAGAATAAGTGAACATGAGGATGAACCAACTGAGATTTTCCTGCTTGATAAATAGAAAAAAAATATGAAGAAACATCATCAGAACCTCAGAACTTGTGTAGAAACATCTAGTAGACCAACATATGCATAAAAACAAGTCTAACATAAGAAGTGAATAAGAACCTGGACTGGCAACTCGTTTCATACATGATATTTTACATGTTTCAATGCCATTCTCCCAAATCTTCCCACCCTCTCCCTCTCCCACAGAGTCCATAAGACTGTTCTATACATCAGTGTCTCTTTTGCTGTCTCGTACACAGGGTTATTGTTACCATCTTTCTAAATTCCATATATATGCATTAGTATACTGTATTGGTTGATTCATTTTGATATTTGGCAAAACTAATACAATTATGTAAAGTTTAAAAATAAAATTAAATTAAAAAAAAAGAAGTGAATAAGAAAAGAATATAAAGGATATTTGGAGAAATAATACATATAACTTTCCAAATTTGATGAAAAACTACATAAATCTACACAACCACAAGTGCAGAAAAATCTAAGTAGGATAAGCTGAAAGAGACCCACACCAAGGTATACACTGAAAGCCAAAGAAAAAGTATGAATTTCTTTTGTGTGTGGGTTTTTTTTTTAATTTTAGTTAATTTATTTTAATTGGAGGCTAATTACTTTACAATATTGTAGTGGTTTCTGTCATATATTGACATGAATCTGCCATAGGTGAACATGTGTTTACCATTCTGAAACCCCCTCCCACTTCCCTCCCCATCCCATCCTTCTGGGTCATCCCAGTGCACCAGCCCTGAGCACCCTGTCTCATGCATTGAACCTGGACTGGTGATCTGTTTCACATATGATAATATACATGTTTCAATGCTATTCTCTCAAATCATCCCACCCTCACTTTCTCCTACAGAGTCCAAAAGACTATTCTACACATCTGTGTCTCTTTTGCTGTCTCGCATATAGGGTTATCATTACCATCTTTCTAAATTCCATATATATGCAAAGTATGAATTTCTAAAGTAACAATAAAGCAGCAGCTCATTGCATGAAAGATAGTCTCCATAAGATTTCTCATCAAAAATCATAAGAGGCAGAGGGAAGTAGGATGGTATATTCAATGCGTTGAAAGAAAAAAGTATAATCTAAGAATCTATATCCAGAAAAACTATCCTTCATAAAATGTAGGAGCAATTAAAACATCTCCACAGAAACAAATATTGAAAGAATATGTCACTAGAAGACATGCTATAGAAGAAATATTAGAGTTTTTCACCATGAAATAAATGAATATTAGGTAAAAATCTGAATACAAAGAAATAAAGAGCATTAATAAAAGTAACTACATAGGTAATTATAAGACAGTATAAATTATATTTATATAAATATAAATTAACTCTTTACTTTTCAACCCTGATTATAAGAACAATTTCATAAATCAGTAGTTTTAATACAATATTGATGTTTGGCTTCACCAACTCGATGGACATGAGTTTGAGCAAGTTCCGGGAGTTGGTAATAGACAGGGAAGCCTGGCCTGCTGCAGTCTATGGGATTGCAAAAAGTTGGACACAACTGAGTGACTGAACTGAACTGGCTGAACTAATGCTTATAGAACATAAAGATGTAGCTTATGTAATAATAATAGCACAAAGGAGGAAAAGAGACTGGAACTATAGCATATAAAAGTTTTTGTATGCTATTGAATTTAGTTGGCTATTAAACTAAACTAGATCTTTGTAAATGAAGATATTAACAGTAATACCATTAGCTGACACTAAGAAAAAAACTAAAAAACAGTAGTCCCCTCTTATCTCCAGGGGATATAATCCAACACCTCCAGTGGATGACTGAAACCATTATGGATAGTATCAACCCCTATCTATATTGTATTTTTCCAATGCATACATACCTATGATAAAATTTAAAAATTAGGCACAGTAAGATGAACAATAATAATAGAATAATTATAACAATATATTATAACAAAAGTTATGTGAATATGATTTCTTTCTCTCCCTTAAAATATCTTACTGTACAAATTTAATGCCTTTTCCACTAAGCACTTATCACACATTGGCTGTATCATTTGCAGTTTGAGGTGAAGCAGAGAAACTAGCAAGAATTTCTTTTTCCTTTTTCACAATTTCATGGATGGATTTATTCTTACTGTAGATTATTGGCAAATTCAGCATACATTTTTTTTTCTTTCCCAATGAAGTTGATAATTTTAATTTTTACACTTAAAGGAAGCACTTGTATGGCATCTTTTTTGGCATAGCCAAATTGCCATCATCACTACTCTTGTACTTTGTGGCCATTGTTAAGTAAAATAAGGGTTACTTGGATAAAAGCATCACAGTATTGTGACAGTTGATCTGATGAGACAACTACTAATTTACTAATGGGTGAGATGTAATGGACAAAGGGATGATTCACATCCCAGGTGGGTCAGAGTGAGATGGCATGAGATTTCACCACAATACTCAGAATAACACATAATTTAAATTTTATGAATTGTTTATTTCTGGAATTTTCCACTTCATATATTTGAGGAGTAGTTGTCTATGGGTAACTGAAACTGTGGAAAGTGAAACTATGGATAAAATGGGACTAGTAGATATATATAGAAAAAAAACCAACACAGTAATTAAAACCATCTACTAGAAACTTATTAGCACAAAGGGAGGAAGTAGTGGAGGAATAATAGAAAGATAAAAATAAAACACAGAAAATACATTGCAAATTTACTAACATAAATCATATGTCACCAGTAGTTACACTATATGTTAATGGATTAAACACTCCAATTTAAAGACAAGTGTTCCTCAAATTAAAATAAATAAATTAACCCTGTATGTGAGACAGCAAAAGAGACACAGATGTATAGAACAGTCTTTTGGACTCTGTGGGAGAGGGAGAGGGTGGGATGATTTGGGAGAATGGCATTGAAACATGTATAATATCATATAAGAAATGAATCACCAGTCCAGGTTCAATGCAGAATACAGGATGCTTGGGGCTGGTGCACTGGGATGACCCAGAGGGACGGTATGGGGAGGGAGGTGGGAGCGGGTTTCAAGATGGGGAACACATGTTCATGTTGATGTATGGCAAAACCATACAATATTGTAATTAGCCTCCAATTAAAATAAATAAATTTAAATAAAAAATAACTTCTAAAAATAAATAAATTAATTAATTAAAAAATAAAATATCAGGTAGTTATTAAACAATTATATTAGGTGATAATTCTCCACTTTTCCTATAGTGAATAAGCCACTAAGTTCTTTTATACAAAAAAAAAGAAAATAAAACAAAGACAAATGTTGCCAGATGGATAACAAAAAATAACTTTATCCAACTATAAGTTTTCTATAAAAGATACACTCTAGACTCAAAGAAAAAAATTAACTGAAACATGAACATGTTATACCGTGCAAACAGTATCTAAAAGACACTTGGTATAGCTATAATAATATGAAACACTCGGATACCACCTAACCTGCACTCCACCCCTAGCCTGCTAGCACAGGCAGGTGAGCTTGGACACAGAAGCAAGTCATCACAGCACTATCATGCTGTCTTGCTGAAGCAGGAGTGCTCTGGTGGTTGCAATGCCTGCCCACTTCCTAGCTGGGGTAAACAGCCATTCTTCTGCTCTTTATTTAAATTCTGCAAGTGCAGGAGACTGCAACACTCCCCCCAGCCCTGGCTGGGGCTGGTGGGTGTGAGCCATCACCACATTATCCGTCTCCTAGTCTAAAGCTGACTTAATACTCCCCTGCCCTTTGGCTAGGGTTGGCAAGCACAAGCAGTAGTAGCATCCTCCTACTCCTGGCCTAAAGCTGATGCACACATATAGCCAAGGCACCCTCCTGCTGCATGGCTAAAGCCTGCAGGTGTGCACAGTCAAGTCATTTTCCAGCTGCCTTTCTGAATCAAGAATGCAAGCTCCACCCCCTATTCTTACCAGCTGCCTAGCTAAAGCCAGGGAGAAAAAGCAATCCACAAAAGATACCTCTTGATCTCCTGACCCTGGTAGCCAAAAGGGTAGTGTTCCTGGGCTCCAAAGGACTGTAAAAATTGGATAGATAGCTCTCATCAGATCACCACCCCCAGGGTACTGCACAGACAGCAGACTGAAACACAACGGCAGTCTTTCTGTGAAAAAGTCCTCTTATTGTGGAGCTCGACCCTGAGAAACAAACTTCAGGTTTCCCACACATCTAGAGGCTAAGAAGACACCCCCATGGAGCATAAATAGGAAGACATCATCCCTGTGCACCCCACCGGCCTTACTCCAGCTCAACAAGGCTCCCCAGAAAGGAGCTTACACACTCATCCAGCAGCCTCAAGTTTTGCAACTGTCACCCAGTGGACACCTCTAGATCTCATGGTCGAAGCCATCAAGAATTACATCCCCATGGAACTGTAGATACAAGCATCCTTAAATATCCACTGTCTAAGGGTCTGGCTGTTGGACACGACTGAGCAACTTCACTTTCACTTTTCACTCTCCTGCATTGGAGAAGGAAATGGCAACCCACTCCCGTGTTCTTGCCTGGAGAATCCCAGGGACAGGGGAGCCTGGTGGGCTGCCGTCTATGGGGTTGCACAGAGTCGGACACGACTGAAGCAACTTAGCAGCAGCAGCAGCAGCAAGGGTCTCCTCCCCTTGGAACACTGACAGGTCTCTGCATACAAAACAGGAACATATCAAGAATAAATTAGGTAGCATACATAACCACAAATATTTAAAAGATAAACAAGAGCTCTGGAAGGGTTGAACAAGGAGGAATGTCACCTAAATAGTCACTCCATCAAGTGTGAGGTACCAGTTTTGCCTAATACATAGAAATAAACACAGAGAGCCAAGAAAAATGAGCAAACAGAGAAATATGTTCCAAATGAAAGAACAACACAAAACCTGAGAAAAAAATGACCTTAATGTTATAAAGATTAAAAAATCAACCTGGAAAAAAAAATTGAATTGTCATAAAAATGTTTACCTAACTTAGGAGAATAATGGATGAATACAGTGCAAATTACAACAAAGACTTAGAAACTATAAGAAAGAACCAGTCAGAGTTGAAGAATAAAATAACAGAAATGAAAAATATACTATAGTGAATCAACAGCAGATTAGTTGATGCAAAGGAATGAATTAGCAACCAGGAAGACCAGGGTAATAGAAATCACCCAATCAGAATAGCAAAAAGAAGAAAACTATTTTTTAAAAGAGGATAGTTTAAGGTACCTCTAGGCAACACTGAGCATACTAACATTCACATTATAAGGGTCTCAGAAGGAGAACAAAGAAAGAAAGGGGAAGAAATTTTATTTAAATAAACAATGGCTGAAAACTTCTCTAACCTGTGGAAGGATACAGACATCAGGTCCAGGAAGCACAGAGTGGCCCAAACAAGATGAACCCAAAGAGAACCACATTATAATTAAAATGTCAAATGTTGAAGAGAGAACTTTAGAAGCAGTGAGAGAAAAACAATTTGGTATATATAGTCCACAAGACTATCAGCAGATATTTCAGCAGAAATTTTTCAGGCCGGAAGGGAGTGGTATAATGCATGCAAAATGCTGAAAAGAGGAAAACTCACAAGCAAATTGCAACCTGGCAGGGATAGACCATCCAGACAGAATATCAATAAGGGAGCATTGGCCTTAAACAACATTAGAACAGAAGAATATAATAGATTTATGCAGTACACGGCTCAAAAAACTTCAGAATGCATATTTTTACAGTGCACATATAACATTCCCCAAGACAGAGCACATGTAAAGTCACAAAATGGTCTCAGCTATGCTACAAAGCTACAGTCATCAAGACAGTATGGTACTGGCAAAAAGACAGAAAAATAGATCAATGGAACAAAAGAGAAAGCCCAGAGATAAATCCATGCACCTATGGACACCTTATCTTTGACAAAGGAGGCAAGAATATATAATGGAGAAAAGGCAATCTCTTTAACAACTGGTGCTGGGAAAACTGGTCAACCACTTGTAAAAGAATGAAATTAGAACACTTTCTAACACCATACACAAAAGTAAACTCAAAATGGATTAAAGATCTAAAAGACCAGAAACTATAAAACTCCTAGAGGAAAACATAGGCAAAACACTCTCCGACATAAATCACAGCAAGATCCTCTATGATCCACCTCCAAGAATATTGGAAACAAAAGCAAAAAGAAACAAATGGGACCTAACTAAACTTAAAAGCTTTTGCACAATGAAGGAAACTATAAGCAAGGTGAAAAGACAGCATTCAGAATGGGAGAAAATAATAGCAAACAAAGTAACTGACAAAGAATTAATCTCAAAACTATAGAAGCAGCTCCTGCAGCTCAATTCCACAAAAATAAAAGACCTAATCAAAAACTGGGCCAAAGAATTAAACAGACATTTCTCCAAAGAAGACATACAGATGGCTAACAAACACATGAAAAGATTTTCAACATCACTCATTATCAGAGAAATGCAAATCAAAACCACAGTGAGGTATCATCTCACGCCGATCAAAATGGCTGCTATCAAAAAGTCTACAAACAATAAATGCTGGAGAGGGTGAGGAGAAAAGGGAACCTCTTACACTGTTGGTGGAAATAAAACTAGTACAGCCACTATGGAGAACAGTGTGGAGATAAAATACTGGAAATAGAACTGCCATACGACCTAGCAATCCCACTGCTGGGCATACACACCGAGGAAACCAGAATTGAAAGAAACATGTGTACCCAAATGTTAATCGCAGCACTGTTTACAATAGCCAGGACATGGAAGCAACCTAGATTTCCATTGGCAGATGAATGGATGAGAAAGCTGTGATACATATACACAATGGAATATTACTTGGCTATTAAAAAGAATGTATTTGAATCAGTTCTAATGAGGTGGATGAAACTGGAACCTATTATACAGAGTGAAGTAAGTCAGAACGAAAAACACCAATACAGTATATTAACACATATATATGGAATTTAGAAAGATGGTAATGATGACCCTATATGTGAGACAGCAAAAGAGACACAGATGTAAAGAACAGACTTTTGGATTCTGTGGGAGAAGGCGAGGGTGGGATGATCTGAGAGAATAGCACTGAATCATATATATTATCATATGTGAAATAGATCACCAGTCCAGGTTTGATGCATGAGACAGGGTGCTCGGGGCTGGTGCACTGGAATGACCATGAGGGATGGGATGGGGAGCGAGGTAGGAGGGGTGTTCAGGATGAGGAACAGATATTCACCCCTGGCAGATTCATGTCAATGTATGGCAAAAACCACTACAATATTGTAAAGTAATTAGCCTCCAATTAAAATAAATAAATTTTTTAAAATGGTCTTAGTAAATTTAAGAAGACTGAAATCATATCAAGCAGATTTTCCAAATACAACAGTATGAAACTAGAAATCAATTACAAGAATAAAACAGGAAAACACAAACACATGGAAACTAAAGAACATGCTACTAAACAACCAATGAATTAACTAATAAATCAAAGAGGAAATTTTTAAAAAATACCTAAAGTCAAAAAGGAACTAGAAAATGTAAAAGAAAAGCACAAGTTGATTGAAGAAACAATAAAGATCGGAGTGGAAACAAATGAAATAGAGACTGAAAAACAATAGAAAGATCAATGAAATGAAGAGCTGATTCTTTGAAAAGATAAACAAATGATAAATCTTTATGATTAAAAACTCTCAACAAACTGGATATAGAGGCAATATACCTCAAAATAATTAAAGCTATATATGACAAACTCACAACTAACATCATACTCAGTGATAGAAAGCTGAAAATTTTCCCTGTAAGATGAAGAACAAGACAAGGATGCCCACTCTTGACACTTTTATTGAAGATAGTATTGGAAGTCCTACCCACAACTTAGGCAAGAGAAAAAAGACATCCAAATTGAAAAGGAAAATGTAAAATAATATTTTCAGATGACAAGATACTATATATAGAAAATCCTAAAGACTCCAGCAAAAAAGCTATTAGAATTAATAAATGAACCCAATAAAGTTGCTGCTGCTGCTGCTGCTAAGTCACTTCAGTTGTGTCCGACTCTGTGTGACCCCATAGACGGCAGCCCACCAGGCTCCCCCGTCCCTGGGATTCTCCAGGCAAGGACACTGGAGTGGGTTGCCATTTCCTTCTCCAATGCAGGAAAGTGAAAAGTGAAAGTTAAGTCGCTCAGTCGTGTCCGACTCTTAGCGACCCCATGAACTACAGCCCACCAGGCTTCTCCGTCCATGGGATTTTCCAGGCAAGAGTACTGGAGTGGGGTGCCACTGCCTTCTCCAATAAAGTTGCAGGATACAAAATTAATATACAGAAATCAGTTGTTTCTATACACAAATAAACTATCAGAAAGAAAATTTAAGAAAATAATCCCATTTAGAAATGCATCAAAAGGAATATGAAACCTAGGTATAAACTTAACCAAGGAGTTAATAAACCTGTACTCTGAAAACTATAAGCAATTGATGAAAGAAATTGAAGACGACAGAAATAAATGAAACTATATGCCATACTCATGGACTGGAAGAATCAGTATCATTAAAACAGCCATACTTCTCAATGCAATCTAAAGATTAAATGCAATCCTTATCAAAATACCATGGCATTTTTCACAGAACTAGAACAAAGAATCCTAAAATTTATATGGAACCACAAAAGACTCCATAGCCAAAACAATCTTGAGAAAGAAGAACAAGGAGGTATCACCTTCCCTGATTTCAAACTATATTGCTAAGATGTAGTAATCAAAATGGTACTATAATGTAATGAAAATGGAGACATAGATCTGTAGAACAGAACAGAGAACTCCCAAATAAATCCACATACATATAGCGCATTAATCTATGACAAAGGAGGCAAGAATATACAGTGGAGAGAAGACAGTGTCTTCAACAAATGGTATTGGGAAAACTGGAAAGATTCATGAAGAAGAATGAAACTGGACCACTATCTTACACAATATATAACAAATAAACTCAAGATGAATTAACTAAGGGTGAACCCTAATATAATGTATAAATTTGGGGTGATAATGATGTGTCAATTTAGGTTCATGAATTGTAACAAATGAAGCACTCTATAAGGGATGTTTACAATAGGGAGGCTTTGCATAAGTCTTGGCAGAACATATACAGGAAATATCTATACTTTTCCCTCAGTTTTTCTGTGGACCTAAAACTGGTCTAAAAATAAAGTCTCCTTTTAAAAATAAGCAATTATTGCAAGGGTGTAGGATACAAGGTCAATAAACAAAAGTCAATTGCTTTTCTATATATAAGCAATGAGTAACTGGAATTTAAAATTAAAAACACAAGCCATGTACATGAAAACAAAAACATGAAATGATCAGCTATAAGCCAAAAAAAAAAAAAAACATGTTCAAGATCTATATGAGGAAAACTATAAACCTTTAATGAAAGATATCAGAGATCTTTTAAAAGCAGTGATATTCATTAAAATAAACTGAAGACCACAGGTGGGTAGGCTTAGTCCTAATGTGTTGTAACCTACAAAGCAACATCATGATTTCACATCATGAAGTGATACTATACTTTGTGTTTTACAAATGACTTGAGATTTACTATGGAGTATTTTCAACTTATGATCTGGTTGTGTCCCAATAAACCCATCATAAGTTGAAAATATTTTAAGTCAAAATGTTCTTAATATGCCTAATCTACAAAACGTCATAGTTGAGCTTAGCCTACATTGAACATGTTCAGAACACTTATATTAGCCTAGGGTTTGACAAAATCATCTAACAGAAAGTCCATTTTATAAGAAAGTGTTAAATATCTCATGTAATTGGCTACTGTACTGAAAGTGGGGGGAAAAAAAAAAACAGAATGGTTATCTGAGTACAGAATAGGAGTAAGTGTATGGGTTGTTAATCCCTGTGATCATGAGGCTGACCAGGAGCTGTGGCTCACTACTTCTGCCTAGCATCACAAAAAGTACTGTCCCACATATTGCTACCACAGGGAAAGATAAAAATTCAAAGTCTAGTTTTACTGAATGCACATTGCTTTCATTTCATCATAAAGCCAAAAAAATCATTTAAAGTTGAACCATCGTAAATCAGGAACCATCTCTAGTTTTCTAATTATTCACTTCTCAAAATGACTTTAATGTTTGAGTATTCTTCATTAACTATTTTGCTCATTTACTCATTCAAAACATATTTATTAAGTGCCTAAGTTGTAGACACAAAATGAGACTCAGGTTCAATCCTTGTGTTGGGAAAATCCCCTGGAGAAATAAATGGCAACCCACTCCAGTATTGTTGCCTGGAGAATCCCATGGACAGAGGAACCTGGCAGACTATAGTCAATGGGGTTTCAAAAGAGTCAGACATGATTTAGTGACTGAACAAGATGAAAAACTGACTTCTAAGATGAAAAACTGATATGCAGAGGTGATATGTAACTCTTCCACAATCACACAACTAACCTGTATTAGAACTAGGATTTGAACAGAGGCACTCTGGCTCCAGGAGCCATTTCCTAATTATATTGCCTTCACTATAACTTTCAATAGCTCTAGTAGTAGAAATGATTATTAAATATAGTATTATGATTCCTAATTTTAGCATTCCATTGTATTCATGAGTTTGATAGCTTTTAGAAACATATGGGCCCATTTTATCCTGAACCTTAATTTTGTTACATACTATTGATTGTAGTCAGCTGCATAAAGAACTAAGGCAGAAACACTGGCCACACTCACCTTTGGTACCATAAATGGGCCAAGGATTTAATCATGTGCTATTAACATAGCAGCCTCCATAATGACTCTATGGATAAAGTATGATGTAGTTCTCATAATAGTGCAGTTTCTATAACTTGAAGGGAGTCTGCACAGACCAAATCTAAAATCCAAATATGAAAAATAAAACAGAAAAACTTCTCATCTTTTCCGATATCCCTTTTCCTTGGTGGCTACTAAGATGTCTAAAGTTCCACAAAGCATAGCCTAAAACTTATGTAGGGGAAAACAATTGGATTGAGAATCAAAGGTGAATTTGACTTCAAAGTACTATGACTTTGAATAAGTCATTTTGACATTCTGACCCTATACCTATAACTTGTAATACTGTACATCAGCTGTATTTCAATTAAAAACAAAAAAAAAAACAGTGAGGTATTACCTCAAAAAAAGAAATACAAGTGGTGGTCAGGATGTATAGAAAAGGGAACCCTTGTGTATTGTTAATAGAAATGTCAACTGGTACAGCCATTATGGAAAACATATGGAAGTTCCTCAAAAAAAATAAAACAAGGTATCATATGATCTAGGAACATCACTTCTGGGTATATAAGAATGTGTGTGTGTGTGTATGTGTGTGTGTATCTGAAGAAAATGAAATTACTATATCAAAGACATATACATTGCTAAGCTTATTGCAGCATTCTTCACAGTAACCAAAACTGAAAACAAGTAAGTGTCTGTCAGTGGATGAATGGATAGAGAAATGCTGTATGTATATGTATGCATGTGTATATTTGTATATACACAATTCACTATCATTCAGCCATAAAAATGAAGGAAATCTTGCCATTTTGTGACAATATGGATGAAGATTAAGGGCATTATGGTAAGTGAAATAAGCCAGACAGAGAAAGATAAACACTGTATGATATCAATTATATGTGAAATTAAAAATACACTTATAGAAACAGAGAGTACATTTGCTGTTTCCAGGGGTGGTAGAATTTAGGTATTGGGTTAAGGGGGTCAAAGGGAATAAAATTTCTATTATATGATGAGTAATTTCTGGGGATCTGATATT
This sequence comes from Bos grunniens, assembly GCF_055505025.1. Classification (NCBI taxonomy): domain Eukaryota; kingdom Metazoa; phylum Chordata; class Mammalia; order Artiodactyla; family Bovidae; genus Bos; species Bos grunniens. The sequence continues at coordinate 114,490,928 of NC_141194.1, read as the reverse complement.
CAGCATGGTGACTATAGTCAATGCTGTACTGTACACTTGAAAGTTACTAGAAGAGTAAATCTTAAAAGTTCTCACCACATAGACATCTCACATATGTGAGATGTGAGATAATAGATGCAATAATTAACATTATTGTGGTAATCACTTCACAATACAGGCAGTCTCCAACTTGATGATTTGATTTAATGATATTTTGACTTTATGGTGGTGGAAGAGCCAGACGCATATAGTAGAAACTGTATTTCAATGTCTGATCTTCTTTCACCTAATGATATGCAGTCCTATTCTCTCTCCCATGGCTGGGCCATTCAATCAGGAGGATAAACAACCCACACACTTACCACCATTCTGTCTCCAGAAAAGTATTCTATTTTTAAGTTTAATTACATTATTCAATAAATTACATGAGATATTCAATACTTTCTTATAAAATAGGATTTATGTTAGATGATTTTGCCACACTCTTGGCTAAGGAGAAGTGTTCTGAGCATGCCGACTCATTAGAAAAGACCGTGATGCTGGGAAAAACTGAAGGCAGGAGGAGAAGGGGATGACAGAGGATGAGATGGTTGGATGGCATCACTGGCTCAATGGACACAAGTTTGAACAAGCTCCAGGAGATGGTGAAGGACAGGGAAACCTGTGTGCTGTAGCCCATGGGGTTGCAAAGAGTTGGACATGACTGAGCGACTGAACAACAAAAGGCTAAGCTATGATGTTCCATAGGTTAGGTGTATTAAATGCATTTTTGATTTAACAATATTTTTCAACTTAAGATGGGTTTATTGGGATATAAGTTGAGGACAATCTGTATACATGTATATCAAATCATCATGTTGCACATTAAACCTATTTGATGTTGTGTATCAATTACATCTCTATGTACCCAGAAATAGAAAAAAAAAAGATTAAAAAAAATAACAGATAAAGTACAGGTGTTTAGCCAGATAACTCTCCAGAAACCTTAATGAGATCTTCTAATTGCTAAATCTATGGGCTGAAATGTCAACTTTTACAACTCTCATGATATAATAGATGACAAGGATAGTGGGATTGTAGATTGTTCAAATAGTTAAGGGTTACAAAGGCAATAAATTTATTTTATTTTTATTTATTTTTTATTTTTTTAAATTTTATTTTATTTTTAAACTTTACATAATTGTATTAGTTTAAAAGGAATGATTTTTCAAGTGCTATAATGTTCTTTTTAGTGAGTCATCCTGGCTAAGCTACAGTCCCCAGGTAGGTATTCAATCAAACACTAACATAGGTGTTGCTGGGAAAGGCTTTCCATTCCATTCCATTCTGTTCAGTCGCTCAATCTTGTCTGACTCTTTGCAACCCCATGAATCACAACACGCCAAGCCTTCCTGTCCATCACCATCTTCCGGAGTTCACTCAAACTCACGTCCATCAAGTCAGTGATGCCATCCAGCCATCTCATCCTCTGTCATCCCCTTTTCCTCCTGTCCCCAATCCTTCCCAGCATCAGAGTCTTTTCCAAGAGTCAACTCTTTGCATGAGGTAGCCAAACTACTGGAGTTTCAGCTTTAGCATCATTCCTTGCAAAGAACACACAGAACTGATCTTTAGAATGGACTGGTTGGATCTCCTTGCAGTCCAAGGGACTCTCAAGAGTCTTCTCCAACACCACAGTTCAAAAGCATCAATTCTTTGGTGCTCAGCTTTTGTCACAGTCCAACTCTCACATCCATACATGACTACTGGAAAAAACATAGCCTTGACTAGAGGGACCTTTATTGACAACTGTCTCTGCTTTTGAATATCTAGGTTGGTCATAACTTTCCTTCCAAGGAGTAAGCGTCTTTTAATTTCATGGCTGCAGTCACCATCTGCAGTGATTTTGGAGCCCAAAAAAATAAAGTCTGACACTGTTTCCACTGCTTCCCCATCTATTTCCCATGAAGTGATGGGACCGGATGCCATGATCTTCGTTTTCTGAATGTTGAGCTTTAAGCCAACTTTTTCACTCTCCTCTTTCACTTTCATCAAGAGGCTTTTTAGTTCCTCTTCACTTTCTGTATTAAGGGTGGTGTCATCTGCATATCTGAGGTTATTGATATTTCTCCCAGCTATCTTAATTTCAGCTTGTGCTTCTTCCAGCCCAGCATTTCTCATGATGTACTCTGCATATAAGTTCAATAAGCAGGGTGACAATATACAGCCTTGACGTACTCCTTTTCCTATTTGGAACCAGTCTGTTGTTCCATGTCCAGTTCTAACTGTTGCTTCCTGACCTGCATACAGGTTTCTCAAGTGGCAGGTCAGGTGGTCTGGTATCCCCATCTCTTTCAGAATTTTCCACAGTTTATTGTGATCCACACAGTCAAAGGCTTTGGCGTAGTCAATAAAGCAGAAATAGATGTTTTTCTGGAACTCTCTTGCTTTTTCGATGATCCAGTGGATGTTAGCAATTTGATCTCTGGTTCCTCTGCCTTTTCTAAAATGAGCTTGAACATCTGGAAGTTCATGGTTCGCATACTGCTGAAGCCTGGCTTGGAGAATTTTGAGCATTACTTTACTAGTGTGTGAGATGAGTGCAATTGTGCGGTAGTTTGAGCATTCTTTGGCATTGCCTATCTTTGGGATTGGAATGAAAACTGATCTTTTACAGTCCTGTGGCCACTGCTGAGTTTTCCAAATTTGCTGGCAAATTGAGTGCAGCACTTTCACAGCATCATTTTTCAGGATTTGAAATAGCTCAACTGGAATTCCATCACCTCCACCAGCTTTGTTTGTAGTAATGCTTTCTAAGGCCCACTTGACTTCACATTCCAGGATGTTGGGAAGGGCTTTAAGGAAGATTATTCTGGAGGACTACTTCGGTGGGATTGACTACATAATTTGTAAGGCCTGAAAACCAGGGCGAGGCTTCCTTAAGAGAGAAAAAATTCTACCTGGGTCATTGCCCACAATTATATAAGCCAAGTCCGTGTATGTGTGTGCATGTGTGTGTGTATGTGTGTGCATGTGTGTGTCTGTGTTCTAGCTACCTACATATCCAATCCTACAAGTTCTGTTTCTGTGGTTGAATCCTGACTGATATGTGTTTGCCTATGCCCATGTACACACACACACCTCCCACTGGACATCAATTTCTCTAAGAGTTGTCTGCATCCCATCTCTCTTTACCCTTAAAGGACTTTGCTCCTTCAAGTATCTACTCTTTCTCCTGCATCTTCAATCCTCTCTACTTGATTGGCTTCCTCAGCATTCAAACATTTCCTGGTATTTCCTGGGATCTCACAGTCTCCAAGCTCTCCAATCGTAGTACTGATTTTTAGTATTGTTGTCAATGACTGGGTAGACAACTCTGCCTACCTGTGGAATTCAGTATTAAGAAGTCTGATTGTTTTCAGATATAAGCTGAATTATCTAATAATAGCTTTGTTAATAATAAGGTGATATTTTGGTATCTATATGTAGATTCTTTGTCTTGCCTCTTAACTGGCTCAGAACTTGGTTAAGCAGAGGGTATTATTTATTTATCATCTTGTAAAATCTCCAAAAGCTTAGGACTTGGAACAGTACATTTAAAATAATTTTTCATCTTATTATAATGATTAGTCATATTTTGAAATCATGACTACAATGAACACCTATTTGGTGTCCAGCTCATCTCTTCTGGGAATTGCCTACTTGAAAAATAGGGCAGAACTTTTAGAAACCATATATTTGATTTTGTCACCATGCTTCTGGCCATAATACATTGTTGTAGACGTGGGCAGCTGACATAAGTTGACGTACTCAGTGTCACTTTGGGCTTAACAATATGGGTGGGGAAGAGAGAGAGAGAGAAAGCATGGACAGTACATCATGGGAACTAAAATTAATATGTAAAAATTACAGGGTATAAAATTTATGACACTTATAAGGAATGGTAAACAATGCTCCACTGATGGAATTTGGAACACATGTGAATCATGGAAAGAGATTTGAGTGTAGAAACATAGTTTGAAGCTAGATCATAAAAAGCCTTAGTCTGTGAATAATTTGGAACTTTACTTGGATTGTATAGGTTTCTTCTGAGAAATTTTTTGTCATGATAATGGTATTATTATATAATACATGCAAAAGTATTTGGAGGACCATGAGATAAAAGTCAGAGACAGTATTTGAGAGGTCACTGCAATTGTTTAAGTCTGACGTCAGGAAGAACAGAAGAGAAAGAGAAGGGAGATTCATGAAACCCTGTGTACGAGACAGCAAAAGAGACACTGATGTATGATCAGGCTTATGGACTCTGTGGGAGAGGGAGAGGGTGGGGAGATTTGGGAGAATGGCATTGAAACATGTATAATATCATGTATGAAATGAGTCGCCAGTCCAGGTTCGATGCACAATACTGGATGCTTGGGGCTGGTGCACTGGGATGACCCAGAGGGAGGGTATGGGGAGGGAGGAGGGAGGAGGGTTCAGGATGGGAAACACAGGTATACCTGTGGCGGATTCATTTCAATGTCTGGCAAAACTAATACAGTATTGTAAAGTTTAAAAATAAAATAAAAATTAAAAAAATAAATAAAATAAAATTTAAAAAAAAACATAAACAATTGGTGTAGTTGATGATAAACTTAAAGTCACATATTAAAACTCAACATTCAAAAACCCAAGATCAAGGCATCTGGTCCCATCACTTGTGGCAAATAGAAAAGGAAAAAGTGGAAGCAGTGGCATATTTTATTTTCTTGGGTGCCAAAATCACTGTGGATGGTGACTGCAGCCATGAAATTAAAAGACACTTGCCCCTCGGAAGGAAAGCTATGACAAACCTAGACAAAGTATTAAAAAGCAGAGACATTACTTTGCCGACAAAGATCCATATAGTGAAAGCTATGGTTTTTCTAGTAGTCATGCACAGATGTGAGAGTTGGACCATAAAAAGACTGAGCACCAAAGAATTGCTGCTTTCAAATTGAAGTTCTGGAGAAGACTCTTGAGAGTGCCTTGGACAGAAAGGAGATCAAACCACTCAATCCTAAAGGAAATAAACGCTGAATATTCATTGGAAGGACTGATGCTAAAGCTGAAGTTCCAATACTTTGGTTACCTGATACGAAGAGCCAACTGATTGGAAAAGACCTTGATCCTGGGAAAGATTGAAGGCAGGAGGAGAAGGGGACGACAGAGGATGAGATGGATGAATAACATTACTGACTCATGGACATGAGTTTGAGTACACTCCAGGAGATAATGAAGGACAGGGAAGCCTGGCATGCTGCTGTCCATGTGGTCACAAAGAGTCAGACGTGATTTAGTGACTGAACACCAACAAATTTATTTATTCAACAGATATGACTATTGTGGGTTACATATCACAAAATATTAGAACTTGAAACAATTGAAGTAATTATTAGATAATTTAACTCAATGCCTTCATTAACAATCTGAGCAAATTGAGGCCAGAAAAGAGAAGCAACTCCTAAGATAATAAATTAGTAAAGAAAAGAACTGAGACTAGGACACTCTTCTATTTATTAGTCAAAGGGTAGGGTTTTTTTTCCCCTTCCAAAGCACATTAGCATTCATAGTAAGAATATTTTCCACTTTAAAATGAGGGAAATTGCATCTTCTACCAGTTAACTCTAAAGAATTCTGATAAAATATATTGCCTGTCTAAAACATGTGAATATAAACAGTTTTCCCACTTTAACGTCTACTAATTAAAGAGAGAAAAATCTACCTAACACATTAAAGCTGTAGAGGACAGCAACTATAGAAGATTTATGAAAGCATTTGGAAGGACATATGCTTAGAGAGTTTATCCAAAGCATAATATGAATAGAAATGAGAAAAAAACAAATGAAAGTCATATTAGTAAGTATAAAATGCATGCTGCTTAAATCTCATATTTAGATGTCCTTGGTTCCAAATCAAAAAGATAAAAATGCTGGCATTTCTTGTAATTGTTGTGAAATGAAATGAGGACAGACATAAAGCTTATATTCCACACCTGGCCCATTTTAGCAACTCAATAAAAGGAGGCCATTGTTACTGTTGATGGTTTCATTATTATTATTTGCACATAATAAATCAGACATTATTCACAATGAAAAATGATTTCCACAATTTCTGGATTTGCTAGCATCTGTGTATCCTTCACATTGATTTAAATAAGTTCAGTTTAGTTTAGTAGTTACTGATAACAAACTATGTGCTAACCACCCTTCTAGCCACTAAATTAAAAGAAAAATTAGTCCTTGTTCCAAAGTCATAGTCAATTGGGAAAGTTATTCATGAGCAACAGTTTATTTTAAGACAAGATATATGTGAAAGGACAGGTATGGTATGGGAGCAGAGATGATTATGTTAAACCTGCCTAAATGTGTATAAGGATGCTTCTTAGATGTGGTGATGCTCATACTACATTGTCAGAGATAAATACACATTATCCAGGCCTACGTGGTTACAGGTAGATAAGGAATAGCAAGAGAAAAAGTATAGTATGGTATTAATACATTTGAGAAATTATAAAAGAAAACACTCAAGTAAGTGTATATCTACATATACTCACATACATATATATCCATATATATTCACCCTGCGTGGGGATGTGTATATATATACATATATGTATATATGTATGTGTGTGTGTGTGTGTGTATATACTTACTCACATTTATTCCAACGTTTTTCTTTACAATTGCAGAAAATATATAAATATATAAAATACATTTTATATAAGTGAATATTAAGAATATTTTTGTACCAAAAAATGAGAACATAAATGAAATGGACAAATTCCTAAAAAGATGCAAATTACCACAACTGAGTAAGTAAACAGAAAATTGGAAAGACTTCTAATAATATATATGTGTGGACAACCTGGTTCTATGAGTGTCCATACATTGGCACAGGAGCCGCTGCCACAGCAGATATGCCCATGCCATGTGTCTATGCCATGTGTCCAGAACACAGGTCACTCCTCATGTGCCTGTTCACTAGATGCCAGCTCTAAGGTTGCTCTAAAATCACTTGAGCTCAGGATGTCTGAGCCACAGCTGCCAGAGCCACCTGTATCACAATCTTGAAGCCACTGTTGCTCCGTGAATGCCTACACTCTGGACCTTCACTCTGTGACCGGTCCGCAACGGACTGTGCCTTGCATACCTGTAGTAATGCTGCAGTGAGAGGACCTGAGCCCCAAGCACTGGAACTGCCAGCACTCTGAACTCTGGAGCCATCATCTCTTCATGCATGCCCGTGCACGGTACATGCGCACACACATACACACACATACATGCGCAAATCCATGCTGCTCCATACCAAACTGAACAGTCAGACTGAGAAATGGGCAGAGGAACTGAATAGACATTTTTCAAAAAAAAAAAAAAAAAGATCTACAAATGGCCAAGAAGTACTTGAAAATGTGCTCATCACTAATTCAGTTCAGTTCAGTCGCTCAGTTGTGTCCGACTCTTTATGACTCCATGAATCGCAGCACGGCAGGCCTCCCTGTCCATCACTGACTCCCGGAGTTCACTCAAACTCATGTCCATCGAGTTGGTAATGCCATCCAGCCATCTCATCCTCTGTTATCCCAGGAACTGTAAATCAAAACTACAGTGGAATATCACATTACACCTGTTAGGATGTATTATCAAAAAGGAAAGAGATAAATATTGGCAAGGATGGAGAAAAGGGAACCCTCATATACCTTTGCTGGAAATATAAATTGTTCCAAACATTATGAACAACAGTATACTGCTAAGTCACTTCAGTTTTCTCCGACTCTGTGAGACCCCATAGACAGCAGCCCACCAGGCTCCCCAGTCCCTGGGACTCTCCAGGCAAGAACACTGGAGTGGGTTGCCATTTCCTTCTCCAAGAACAAAAGCTATGCATCCCCACCCCCAAATACTGCTCAACAACACTATGTTTTAATAATTACACTGTGGCAGGGAGGAAGCCAATCCTGACTCCATGTTGGAAATGGTTTCTTTGACTTGCTTCTGTTATTATGATCATACTTAATGGCTTGGCTGGAGGACCCTGGCCCTGTGCTTGCCTATAAACTAAAGTGCCTTTGTTCAGAACCCTGTCCACCTGCAGATGGCAGAAAGGAGAAAATAACACATCCCCTGACTGAAGCTTGACATTCTGAAAGATGTTTGCAAGACTAACAGTCTTTTTACTTTGCTTCCTCACCTCCCCCCATCTGTGATCTATAAAAGAACCTGGCATTCAGACCCTGTAAGATGGTTATTTTGAGGCACTGGCCTGCCATCTTCTCGATCGGCTGCTTTCCAGATAAAGTCTCTTCTTTGTCTCAACAGCTCGTCTCTGGGATTCACTGCCCTGTCATGTGGCAAGCAGAGTGAGCTTGGACTTGGTAACACAACTAGTTGATGGTCTAGATTCTCATTGTGCTGATATTAAAATGTATTTAATAGTCAATGTATAGCTGTAAGAGTAAGACTATCTCACTGAAATCTGTCTTCTGCCCCGTCACGCCCTCCTGAAGCACACCACTCATATATAGACTACTTAAACTCCCTGGGGACACACAAAGCGATTTAGTCAAAAAAGCATAGCTCTCGCCTGTGGGTCAAGACTGACCTAGATATGCAACAGTCACTACTGAACTTCCATGGGTAAGAGGCAAAGGGATACCCAAACCCTGAAGCATCAACATACAACTGCAGTACCATTATTGAACAGACAATAACATTTTCATGGATATTAAAAAGAAAATGGTACATCAGAAAAAAATTAAGGTGGACAAAGTATCATACTACAGTTAAGCTTTAAATAAATATTTGCCAAAAGGAGTTCCATACTGTTTCTGATATACAGTTAATACTTGAATATTGATGTGCTTTAAAAAGCAAACAGACAATAACAAAACAAACTAAGAAGGGATCAAAACATAAAATTCTGAAATGAAACCTGAATCTAAAGAAAATAATACAGTGGAGCTGGATTCAACTTAGGTTAATTAAGAAATTATCATCATTACAAAAGTGACAGCAACCATCACAACGTTGATAAGTGAAAAATTTAAGACAACTGTACAAGAACAAACAGGTAATTTTATCAGATTTTTATGTAAAGTGGCAGAGTCAGATAAAGAATACAGTATACATGGTCTTAAAAAAATTACCATATGAACCAGCAATCCCACTTCTGGGTATATATTCAAAGGAAATGAAATCAGGATCTCAAAGACATATCTGTACTCCCATGTTCATATTATGCACCATCGCTAAGATATGGAAACAACCTAAGTGTCCATCAATAGATGAAGAAATTGTGGTAAACACACACACACACACACAAACACAATAGATTATTATTCAATCTTTAAAATGAAGGAAATCCTGCCATTTGTGGCAACATGGATGAACCTAGAAGATATTATGTTAAATGGAAAAAGACAGACACAGAAAGACAAATACTATATCACTTCATTTACATGTGGAATATTAAAAAGTTGAATTCATAGAAGCAGAGAAGAATGGTGGCTGCTAGGAACTAGGAGGGAAGTTTTGGGCAAAAGAGGAGATGTAGGTCAAAAGGGTACAAAGTTTCAGTTCTAGAATGAGTAAGTTTTGGAGACCTAATGTATAGCATGATGACTCTAGTTAACAATGTACCGTATACTTGAAAATTGCTAAGAGGGTAGATCTCAAGTATTCTCACTGAAAATAAATAAGTAACTGTGAGATGATAGATTTGTCACTTTTCTTGCTTTTGGCAAATATTTCACAATGTATTTACTTAATAACACACTATATACTTTAAGTACATAAAAGTTTCACTTGCCAATCATTTCTCAGTAAAGCTGGAGGAACAATGCTGATTATTGGTAGGGGAGCAATGAAATCTGTGGCACTTTAACTTACTCCAGTTTAATCTTCTGTTCCCTCTATCAGCAGTAGCCATGAAAATAACAGAGTGCTTTCTAGGTAGTAGTGTCCAGTACTGGAGGGAGCAGAAGAGACCTCATTTATGATACTTATAATTACAGTTACCCCTTTAACAACACAAATTTGGAAAATTTCAGCAATGGCTACAGACTGGAAAAGGTCAGTTTTCATTCCAAACCCAAAGAAAGGCAATGCCAAAGAATGTTCAAATTACTGTACAATTGCACTCATTTCACATGCTAGCAAGGTAATGCTCAAGCTAGGCTTCAACAGTATGTGAACCGAGAACTTCCAGACGTACAAGTTGGATTTAGAAAAAGCAGAGGAACCAGAGATCAAATTGCCAACATCCACTGGATCACAGAAAAAGCAAGAGAACTCCAAAAATGCATCTACTTCTGCATCACTGAATACGCTAAAGCCTTTGATTGTATGGATCACAACAAACTGTAGAAAATTCTTAAAGAAATGGTAATACCAGACCACCTTACCTCTCTCTTGAGAAACCTGCACGCAGATCAAAAAGCAACAGTTAGAAAGGGACATAGACCAACAGACTGGTTCCAAACTGGGAAAGGAGTATGTCAAGGCTGTATACTGTCACTCTGATTATTTAACTTATATGCAGAGTACATCTAGCAAAATGTGGGGCTGGAAGAATCCCAAGCTGGAATCAAGATTGCTGGGAGAAATATCAATAACCTCAGATATGCAGATGACACCACCCTAATGACAGAAAGTGAAGAGGAATTAAAGAGCTTCTTGATGTTGAAAGAGGAGAGTGAAAAAACTGGCTTAAAACTCAACATTCAAAAAATGAAGATCATGGTATCTGGTCCCATCACTTTATGGCAAATAGATGGGGAAAAATGGAAACAGTGGCAGACTTTATTTTCTTGGGCTCCAAAATCACTGCAGATGGTGAGTAAAACCATGAAATTAAAGATGCTTGCTCCTTGGAAGAAAAGCTATGACAAACCTAGACAGTGTATTAAAAAGCATGGACATCATTTTGCCAGCAAAGGTCCATATAGTCAAAGCTATTGTTTTTCCAGTACTCATGTATGGATGTGAGAGCTGGACAATAAAAAAGGCTGAGCACCAAAGAATTGATGCCTTCCAACTGTGGTGCTGGGGAAGACTCTTGAGAATCCCTTGGACTGCAAGGAGATCAAACCAGTAAATCCTAAAAGAAATTAACCCTGAATATTCATTGGAAGGACTGATGCTGAAGTTGAAGATCCAATACTTTGGCCACCTGATGTGAAGAACCATCTCATAGGAAAAGACCCTGATGCTGGGAAAGATTGAAGGTCAGATGAGTAGGGGACGACAGAGGATGAGATGGTTGGATGGTATCACCGACTCAAGGGACATGAGTTTGAGCAAACTCTGGAAGATGGTGAAGAATGTGGAAGTTTGCGTGCTGCAGTCCAGACTGAGTGAATTAACAACAACTTCAACAACATGGGTTTGAAGAGTGCAGGTCGATTTATATGTGGAATTTTTTCAATAGTAAGTACTACAGTACTCCATGATCCACACTTGCTAGAATCTGTGAATGCAGAACCATTGATATGGAAGGATCACAGATATAGAATGCCAGCTATAAGTTACACATGAATTTGCCACTGCACTGAAAGCTAGCGTCCCTAACCTCCACACTGTTCAAAGGTCAACTGTAATTATTGGCTCTGACCTGCATAGTGATTCATTGGAAGGCCTGCTCCAAAGACTTGTCTTTATTCCACTTAACTGGAAACTGGCCTAGCGCTAAAGCTGCACTAAGTAGGCCCATGCTAAGGCTGCAATAAGCATACATTTATAGACTAATGCCTTAGGTTGCTTCTGCCTGAGATGATAAAGTTTCCACCAGTCAAAATAATAACAAAACACCTTGGTAAGAAAGGGTGGGGCAAGAGATGTTCACAGGGCTTTGGAAACATTAAATATATTCCTGGGAATCTAGAAGGCCACACACATGCTCAGTGTCATGCAAGTGTTCAGAAAAGACATGAGAAGGCTCTATGCTTTTACCTCCTGCTGACCTGAAGCACTATGGTGAAGCACAACGGAAGGAGTAAAAGCTAAACTATGTGTACAGTGCATAGCTATGTGTTAAAGCCACGCCTCAACACACAGAGACAGTCCCTGGAAAAAATACTGGAAGAGTATTTTGGTTATAGGTGTTTAAAGAAACTTCAGTACAATTATTAGTTGACCACTGAACTAACAGAGCAGAGATTTAAGTGGCCACACTTGAAAAATAATACAGACATTACAGAATTTAGTACACGTAAGTCATGAAACAAACAATCACAATAAAATTAATAGTAGATTTCTTATCAGAAACCATGGAGGCAAGAAGGAAATGGGATTTGAATTTAATGCACTGAAAGATATATTACAAATTCTATAACTAGAAATACTATCCTTCAAAACTGAAGGAGAAATTAAGACACTGCTAGTAAAGAGAGTTTATCCTTACCAGATCTGCCTACAGCAAATATTAAAGGCAGTCATTCAGCCTAAACTAAAAGGACTTAGATAGTAACTCAATTCTATATAAAGAAATGACACCAAGGAAGATACCTACCTAGGTAAATATATTTTTATATAAAGATAAATATGTTTTTCTTTATAAATTATTTTTTACTATTTGATTTAAAAGACAATTTATTAAAGCAATAATTATAAGTCTAAGTTGATGGGTATACAATGTATAAGAAGATATAATCTATGACAATAACAACATAAAGAAGTGGTGAATGTAGATATGCAGTAGCAGACATTTGTGTACATAGGGCTTCCCTTGTGGCTCAGCTGGTAAAGAATCCGCCTGCAATGCTGGAGACCTGGGTTCAATCCCTCAGTTGGGAAGATCCCCTGACGAAGGGAAAGGCTACCCACTCTATTATTCTGGCCTGGAGAATTTCATGGACTGCATAGTCCGTGGGGTCACAAAGAGTCAGACATAACTGAGCAACTTTCACTTTATTAAGTTGGTATTAGCACAGTCTAGGCTGTTAAACATTTAAGATGTTACTTGTAATCTCCTGGGCAAACACTGAGAAAATAACTCAAAAGTATAGTAAAAGAAGTAAAAAAATTAAAACAGTACACAAGAAAATATCAAATTGAAATGGAGGAATTGAGGGAGCAAAAGGACACAGACATGTAAAAAAACAAATAGCAAAATGGCAGAAGTAACTCGCTCCTTATCCATAATTACCTGAAATAAACATGGATCAAGTTCTCCAACTAAAAGTGGAAGATATTACACACACGTATAGCCAATTAATCTTTGACAATGAGGAAAGAATATACAATGAAGAAAAGACAGTCTCTTTAACAAGTGGTGTTGGGAAAGCTGGAGAGCCACATGTAAATCAATGAAGTTAGAACACACCCTCACACCATACACGAAAATAAACTGAAAATGGCTTAAAGACTTACATATGTGACACCATAAAACTCCTAGAAGAGAGTATAGGCAAAACATTTTCTTATATAATTCATAGCAATATTTTCTTAGGTCAGTCTCCCAAGGCCATAAAAATAAAATCAAAAATAAACAAACGGTCCTAATCAAACTTATAGCCTTTTGCATAGCAAAGGAAACCACAAACAGGAAGACAACCTACAGACTTTGAGAAAATATTTTCAGATGATGCAACTGACAAATTATTAATTTCCGAAATATACAAACAGCTCATACAGCTCAATATCACAAAAAGATAAGCCAAACAAAATGGGCAGAAGACAAAAATAGACATTTCTCCAAAGAAGACACACAGAAGGTCAACAGGCATGTGAAAAAAAATGCTCAACATCACTAATTATTAGACAGATGCAAATCAAAGCTACAATGAGGTATCACCTCACTCTGGTCAGAATGACCATGATCAAAATCTACAGATAGTAAATTCTTGAGAGAGCATGGAGGAAAGGGAACACTCCTACAGTGCTGGTGGGAATGTAAGTTGATGAAGCCACTAGGAAGAACAGTATAGAGGTTCCTTAAAAAAGTAAAAATAGAGCTCCCATATAATCCAGCAATCTCACTCCTGGGCATATAGCTGGAGAAAACTCTAATTCAAAAAGATGTATGTACCCCAATGTTCATACCAACACTATTAACAATAACCAAAACAGGGAAACCACCTACATGTCCATCAACAGATGAATGCATAAAGATGTGGTATATATATACAATGGACTATTACTCAGCCACACAAAAAAAATGAAATGATGCCATTTGCAGCAACGTGGATGGACCTAGAAATTATCATACTAAGTGAAGTCAGACAAAGAAAGACAGATTATCACATGATATCACTTATATGTGGAATAAAAAAAATGATACAAATGAACTTATTTCCAAAGTAGAAATAGATTCAAAGACACAGAAAACAAAGTTATGGTTACCAAATAGGAAAGGGGAATTGTTAAAGTGAAAGTCACTCAGTCATGCCTGACCCTTTGCCACCCCATGGACTCCTGGCCAGAATACTGGAGTCAGTAGCTGTTCCCTCCTCCAGGGGATCTTCCCAACCCAGGAATCGAACCAGGGTCTCCTGCATTGCAGGCAGTTTTCCTGAATTGCAGGAAAGGGGGGAAGGGATACATTTGGAGGTTAGGATTAACAGATACATACTACTATATATAAAATTGATAAACAACAATGTCCTACTATAGCACAGGAAACTATAATCAATATCTTGTTAATAACCTATACTGGAAAAGAATCTGAGATATATATATATCTGTGTGTGTGTGTGTATACATGTAACTGAATCATTTACTGTACACCAGAAACTAATACAACACTGTATATCAACTATACTTCAATTAAAAAATAATAAGAGAGAGACTGGCAGAACAGATTAGAAAGCATGACCCAACTATATGCTGTCTATGGGAAGTTCACTTTACATCCAATGACACAAATTTGTTGAAAATTATGGAATGGTAAAGACATTCCATGCAAATAATAACCTATGAATTCTGGAGTGGCTATACTAATATAAGGCAAAATAAACTTTAGGTCAAAAGTTGTTATAAGAGTTAAGGAAGGATATTATATATTTATAAACATTTCAATTAACCAAGAAGATATGATTACAAACACATACACATTTAACAACAGAGCCCCAAATCATATGGAGCAAAAACTGATGGAATTGAATGGGGACATAGATATTCTATAATTAATAAGAAAAATTTTTCCAATAATAAACAGAAAATCTATATATTATCAGTGAGGGCATACTAGATTGAACAATACCATATGCCAAAGAATCCTAACAGCCATCAATAGAAGACTTCAACAACAGCAGAATATACATTTTTTTCAAGTTCACATAGTACATTTCCAGGATAGACTATATCTTAGGCCACTGTTTAAGTCTATACAGTTTTTAAAATTTTAAAATCATACAAAATATCTTCTTCAGGCAAATGGACCATAGCCCATCAGGTTCCTCTGTCCATGGGATTCTCCAGGCAAGAATACTGGAGTAGGCTGCCATTTCCTCCTCCCGGGGATCTTCTGAACCCAGGGATCAAACCTGCATCTCTTACGTCTCCTGCATTGGCAGGCAGGTTCTTCACTGCTAGTGCCACCTGGGAAGCCCTATTACTTAAGTCTATGCAAATCTTAAAAATGAAAATCATACAAAGTATCTTCTCCAGGCAAATGGAATAAAAATAGGGAAACTGGAAAATTCACAATCATGTGGGGATTTAACAACAGAGTCTTAAACATTCAATGAGTCAAAGAGGTGATCACAAGAGAAAGTAGAAAATACTTCAAAGAAAACAAAAACTCTCCATCATAGCACTGTGCAGAGAGAACTACTGTGAAAGCCCCTCTTAAAATTAAGCAAAGTATCAAATCCATAAGCTAACATTAGGAACTAGAAAAAAAAAAGTCTAAAACTAGCAGAAGAGAAGAAATAATAAAGATCAGCAATAAATGAGAGAATAGAAAAATAGAATTAATAAAAATAAAAGTTGGTTTTCAATAAAACCAAAATTGACAAATATTTAGACAGAATATCTCAGAATGAAAGACTAAAATTACTAAAATTGGAAGTGAAACCGGGGTTATTACTACTGTTTGCTAAAATAAAATGAATTACAAAACAATACTATAAACAATTATATACCAACAAATTATTTAACATAGGTAAGATAGATTACCAAAAACACAAAGCCTACCAAAACTTACTTTAAAAAGAAGAAAATCTGAAGAGAAAAAAGAAGAAAATCTGAAGAGAATTATAATAAGTAGAGATTTTGAGTCAGTAATCATAAACCTTGCAACAAATCAAGCCCAGGGATTCACTGGGTAAATTCTACCAATGTAAGATGCAGGAATACTTTCTAAATAATTCTATGAGGCCATCAATACTCTGACACCAAAACCAGGACAATACCACAAGAAAAACAAAACTACAGACCAATAACCTTTATGAATATAGATGAAAAATACTAAACAAAACACCAGCAAACCAAATCTAGCAGCATATTAAAATGAAATGTATACCAGTGATGCAATGGTGGTTCAACTTATAAATCAAGGTAATATAGCACATTAACAGAACCAAGAAAAATTACTATAAATGATCCTTTCTACTGATACAGAAAAAAAAAACTTGACAAAATCCCATAATCTTTATGATAAAAAACAACACCCAACATACTAAGAATAGAAGTGAACTTCCTCAAACATGACAAAGGGAATACATAAAAAACTTATAGATAACATCACACTCTATGACTACAATCAGATACTGAAATAGACAACAATATTCCTCATTATGGAGCCAAAGTTTTATGATAAAATAAAAATAGCAAACTGTTTCCATTTTATCTTACTTGGTATTTCATCTTTGTGCTCAGCTGAGGTCTCCTGCGGTATCTAACCAATGATTGAGCATGTTTGATTGTAAATTCTGTCACATTCCTGTGGAAGGTGAGACTCCTATAGTAAATAACTTTGGCCTGAGGATTTCCCCCATCAGCCTGGCAAGACTTTTCCTAAAAATGCAGTACAGTATGAAACTTTCTATGCAGTTTTCATTTCTCCCCCTTCCCATTCTCTTTTATATAAGTTACACCTGCTTTGTCATCCTGCATACACCTACTTGCCCCAGTAGATCTCCTGCATATCTCAACATGCCTTGGTGTCTGCTTCTCAGAGGACCCGAACTAATATACTCTGTATGCTCCAGTTACACATATCACTTTTATGTATAATTGTTTTATGGCACTTATACTATACTCTAATGATGATTTCTTTTGGGGGCTGTGACTGTTTATTTTTTTCCATTTTTTAAAAAAACTATTTTTAATTAAAGGATAATTGCTTTACAATATTGTGTTGATTTCTGTCATAAGTATGTGTGTGGTAAGTCTCTTCAGTCGTGTCCAACTTTTTGTGACACTATGGACTATAGTCCACCAGGCTCCTTTATCCATGGGGATTCTCCAGGCAAGAATACTGGAGTGGGTTGCCATGCCCTCCTCCAGGGACTCTTCCCAACTCAGGGATCAAACCTGCATCTCATTATCTTTCCTGCATTGACAGACATGTTCTGTTTTCTGCCATACATCAACATGAATCAGTCATTGGTACACATATGTCCCCTCCCTCTTGAGTTGGCCTCCCACTTCCTGCCCCTTCCCACCCCTCTAGGTTGTTACAGAGCCTGGGTTTGAGTTCCCTGAGTTAATGATGATTTATCTTCACTGTCAGTGAGCTACAATCTCAGTAGTAGGTGCTGCATTCTATTCATCTTTGTAATCCTCAGAACCCAGCCTATTGCCAGAACTATAACCCAGTTATATATATATATCTTTTCTCATCTTCATATAACTGAAGGTTAAGATATTTAGATAACAGTGGTTTACTATCTG
This sequence comes from Bos grunniens, assembly GCF_055505025.1. NCBI lineage: Eukaryota > Metazoa > Chordata > Mammalia > Artiodactyla > Bovidae > Bos > Bos grunniens. Next base: position 114,473,115 of record NC_141194.1, on the reverse strand, counting down.
TGGTGCTGGACAAGACTCTTGAGCATCCCTTGGACACCAAGGAGATCCAACCAGTCCATCCTAAAGGAAATCAGTCCTAAATATTCATTGGAAGGACTGATGCTGAAGCTGAAACTCCAATACTTTGGCCACCTGATGAGAAGAACTGACTCCTTGGAAAAGACCCTAATGCTGGAAAAGACTGAAGACAGGAGGAAAAGGGGACAACAGAGGATGAGATGGTTGGCTGGCATCACTGACTCAATGGACATGAGTTTGAGCAAGTTCCAGGAGCTGGTGATGAACAGGGAAGCCTGGCATGCTGCAGTCCATGGGGTCATGAAGAGTAGGACATGACTGAGCGACTGAACTGAACCAACTGTGGATGATGGTGGAGTACAGTGCAGAGCCACACATTACAAATGGTCTACAGGTGTGTGAAGTTGTCATCAGTTTAACTAATTGGTTGGTGCACATAAGGTAATTACTAATTGGCACCTGAGGCAGTTGCATCTCATGGACTGATTAAGTATCCTGAGCTGCCTTGTCTATTTATCCCATAGGCTGTACAAATATCATCTTTCCATTGGTGCCATGATGAAATAGTTTAGAAAATGTTATTATAGAACATGCCAAAATCTTTGTGTTAGAGGTTGTTACAGTTGTTCAGTTGCTAAGTCTACACTTAGGCAATTTTGAAAAACAATAAATTGTAGTGGATTTTGATATGTCCATCCCCTCCCACCGTGGAAATCCCTGACTGAACATTTCAGTAGTTCACTAACTGCTTAATGAATGAAATATATGTTTCACCCTGCACAAAAACTTTTGATTGCAATAGATACAGTTACTTAGTGAGTTTCATAAACATTTGTTAAACTGAAACTGAAAGTAGAAAATACTAAGATGAGAATGAGCTTCATATTTTCAGAAGAACTATGTAACTTCCTATTATCAAATGATCATCAAATTGGCTCTGCCTTTGGATGGATTTTGTGCTAAAGGGGGTTATTTCAAAAAAGATCAAAGCTCTGAATAAAGACTTAATGCAAACTGAAAAAATATGCCTGAAGAAATTTATATGCATGAATAATCCATACTAATGAATTAGCAAATAGGATCCTGATGAAAACATGATTTAGAAATCATGAGGCTCCTTATTAAACTTTTAATGTTAAACCTGATTTGTAGATAGAATCATGAAGCACTGAAGCTTGCAGGGGTCTCAGAGATCATATAGCCCTACTCTCTCATTTTAAGAGAAAGAAATGGGGATTCTGAGAAAAATGATGGGGAAATGCTACAGAATGAAATGGTAACATAATCAAAAATAAAACTAATGTTTTCTGGATCTTATCCAGTGTTTTGGTCTGTCGTCACAGAATTATTGTTCTAGGAAACAGCAATATTTAAAGTCACTGATAACATAGCTCCCTCAGAAGGCATACAAGTGACAAGAAACCAGACTGGTGGGGAAAGGCAAGGACTGGATAGAAGAGTTGCTGTGGAGGAACCAGATTTTAAAGAAAGAGGAAAAAGGGGTTTTTCACCACATCACTCACAATTGGACACAAGCAAGACACATATAAGGGCTTCCCAGGTGGCTCAGTGGTAAAGAATCCACCTGCCAATGCAGAAGATGTGGATTCAATCCCTGGTACAGGAAGATCCCACATGCCGCAGAGCAACCGAGTTCATGCACCACAATTACTAAGCCTGTGATCTAGAGCCTGGGAGCTGCAGTTACTGAGCCCAAATGCCTCAGCTTCTGAAGCCTGCTTGCCCTAGAGTCCATGTGCTGCAACAAGAGAAGCCACTGCAATGAGAAGCCCATGCACAACTACAGTGTAGCCTCTGCTGACCAAAAGTAGCAAAAGCCTGTGGAGCAGTGAAGACTCAGCACAGCCAAAGTAAATAAATATTTTTTTTTAAAAAAAGAGAGAGAGAGGAAGAAAAAGCCAATAAAGTTCACAAATTTTTCAGAGTTATTTGGGACTCATCAGTTCAGTTCAGTTCAATAGCTCAGTTGTATCTGACTCTTTGCAAGCCCATGGACTGCAGCATGCCAGGCCTCCCAGTCCATAACCAACTCCTGAAGTTTACTCAATCTCATGTCCATTGAGTCGGTGATGCCATCCAACCATCTCATCCTCTGTCGTCCCGTTCTCCTCCTGCCCACAATCTTTCCCAGCATCAGGGTCTTTCAAATGAGTTAGTTCTTCACATAAGGTGGCCAAACTATTGGACTTTCAGCTTCAAAATCAGTCCCTCCAGTGAACATTCAGGACTGATTTCTTTAGGATGGACTGGTTGGATCTCCTTGTAGTCCAAGGGACTCTCAAGAGTCCTTTCCAACACCACAGTTCAAAAGCATCAATTCTTTGGCACTCAGCTTTCTTTATAGGCCAACTCTTACATCCATACATGACCATTGGAAAAACCATAGCTATGACTAGACGGACCTTTGTTGGCAAAGTAATGTCTGCTTTTTAATATGCTGTCTAGGTTGGTCATAACATTTCTTCCAACGAGTAAGCATCTTTTAATTTCATGGCTTCGGTCATGATCTGTAGTGGGTTTGGAGCCCCCAAAACTAAATTGTTTTTTCCATTGTTTCCACTGTTTCCCCATCTATTTGCTGTGAAGTGATGGGACTGGATGCCATGATCTTAGTTTTCTGAATGTTGAGCTTTAAGCCAACTTTTTCACTCTCCTCTTTCACTTTCATCAAGAGGCTCTTTGGTTCTTCTTCGCTTTCTGCCATAAGGGTGGTATCATCTGCATGTCTGAGGTTATTGATATTTCTCCTGGCAATCTTAATTCTAGCTTGTGCTTCATCCAGCCCAGGGTTTCTCATGATGTACTCTGGATAGAAGCTAAATAAACAGGGTGACAATATACAGCCTTGAAATACTCCTACCCTGATTGGAACCAGTCTGTTGTTTCATGTTCAGTTCTAACTGTTGCTTCCTGACCTGCATACAGATTTCCCAGGAGGCAGGTCAGGTGGTCTGGTATGCCCATTTCTTTCAGAATTTTCCACAGTTTGTGGTGACTCACACAGTCAAAGGCTTTGGCATAGTCAATAAAGCAGAAATGGATGTTTTTCTGGAACTCTCTTGCTTTTTCAGTGATCCAGTGGATGTTGGCAATTTGATCTCTGGTTCCTCTGTCTTTTCTGAAACCACCTTGAACATCCAGAAGTTCACTGTTCACGTACTGTTGAAGCCTGGCTTGGAGAAGTTTTAGCAATGAGTGATATTGTGTGGTAGACTGAGTATTCTTTGGCATTGCCTTTCTTTGGGATTGGAATGAAAACTGACCTTTTCCATTCCTGTGGCCACTGCTGAGTTTTCCAAATTTGCTGGTTTATTGAATGCAGCATTTTCATAGCATCTTCTTTTAGGATTGGAAATAGCTCAACTGGAATTCCATCACCTCCACTAGCTTTGTTTGTAGTGATGCTTCCTAAGGCCCACTTGACTTCACATTCCAGGATGTCTGGCTCTAGGTGAGTGATCACATCATCGTGATTATCTAGGTCATGAAGATCTTTTTTGTACAGTTCTGTGTATTCTTGCCACCTCTTAATATCTTCTGCTTCTTTTAGGTCCATACCATTTCTGTCCTTTATTGAGCCCATCTTTGCATGAAATGCTCCCTTGGTATCTCTAATTTTCTTAAAGAGATCTCTAGTCCTTCCCATTCTATTGTTTTCCTCTATTTCTCTGCATTGATCACTGAGGAAGTCTTTCTATATCTCCTCACTATTCTTTGGAACTCTGAATTCAAATGAGCATATCTTTCCTTTTCTCCTTTGTTTGTCGCTTCTCTTCTTTTCACAACTATTTTTAAGGCCTCCTCAGACAGCCATTTTGCTTTTTGGCATTTCTTTTTCTTGGGGATGGTCTTGCTCCCTGTCTCCTGTATAGTGTCATGCACCTCCATCCATAGTTCATCAGGAAGTCTGTCTTTCTGATCTAGTCCCTTAAATCTATTTCTCACTTCCACTGTATAATCGTAAGGGATTTGATTTAGCTCATATCTGAATGGTCTAGTGGTTTTCCCTACTTTCTTCAATTTAAGTCTGAATTTGGCAATAAGGAGTTCATGATCTGAGCCACAGTCATTTCCTGGTCTTGTTTTTGCTGACTGTATAGTGCTTCTCCATCTTTGGCTGCAAAGAATATAATCAATCTGATTTCGATGTTGACCGTCTGGTGATGTCCACGTCTAGAGACTTCTCTTTGTTGTTGGAAGAGGGTGTTTACTATGACCAGTGTGTTCTCTTGGCAAAACTCTATTACGTTTGTCCTGCTTCATTCTGTACTCCAAGGCCAAATTTGCCTGTTACTTCAGGTGTTGCTTGACTTCCTACTTTGGCAATCCAGTCCCCTATAATGAAAAGAGCATGTTTTTTTGGATGTTAGTTCTAGAAGGTCTTGGAGATTCATAAAACTGTTCAACTTCAGCTTCTTCTGCATTACTGATGGGGGCATAGACTTGGATTACTGTGATATTGAATGGTTTGCCTTGGAAATGAACAGAGTTTCGTCATTTTTGATATTACATCCAAGTACTGCATTTCAGGTTATTTTGTTGACTATGAAGGTTACTCCAATTCTCCTAAGAGACTCTTGCCCACAGTAGTAGATGTAATGGTCATCTGAGCTAAATTCACCCATTCCAGTCCATTTTAGTTCTCTGATTCCTAAATGTCGACATTCACTCTTGCCATGTCCTGTTTGACCACTTCCAATTTGCCTTGATTCATGGACCTCACATTCCAGGTTCCTATGCAATATTGCTCTTTACAGCATCAGACCTTGCTTGCATCACCAGTCACATCCACAACTGGGTGTTGTTTTTGGTTTGGCTCTGTCTCTTCATTCTTTCTGGAGTTATTTCTCTACTGATCTCCACTAGCATAATTGGCACCTACCAAACTGGGGAGCTCATCTTTCTTCTTTTTTTTAAATTTATTTATTTTAATTGGAGGCTAATTACTTTACAATATTGTAGTGGGTTTTGCCATACATTGACATGAATTAGCCATGGGTGTACATGTGTTCCCCATTCTGAACCCCCCTCCCACCTACCTCCCCATCCCATCTGTCAGGGTCATCCCAGTGCATCAGCCCTGAGCACCCTGTCTCATGTATCAAACCTGGACTGGCAATCTGTTTCACATATTATAATATACTTCTTTCAATGTCCTATCTTTTTGCCTTTTCAGACTGTCCATGGGGTTCTCAAGGCAAGAATACTGAAGTGGTTTGTTATTCCCTTCTCCAGTAGACCACATTTTGTCAGAACTCTCCACCATGGCCCATCTGCCTTGGGTGGCCCTACACAACATGGCTCATAGTTTCAATGAGTTAGACAAGGCTGTGGTCCATATGGTTAGATTGGTTAGTTTTCTGTGACAGTTGTTTTCAGTCTGTCTGCCCTCTGATGAAGAAGAATAAGAGGCTATGGAAGCTTCCTGATGGGAGAGACTGGCTGAGCAGGAAGTTGGGTCTTGTTCTGATGGTTGGAGCCATGCTCAGTAAATCTTTAATCTAATTTTCTATTGATGGGTGGAGCTGTGTTCCATCCCTGCTATTTACCTGGGGCCAAACTATGGTGGAGGTAATGAAGATAATGGCAACCTCCTTCAAAAGATCCCATACATGTATAATATACATGTATGGGATACATACTATACATACTATAATCAGTGCCCCCAACCTTGCAGCAGGCTGACACTGACCCACCCCTCCACTGGAGACTCCTGGACCCTCACAGGCAAGTCTGGGTTGGTCTCTTTTGGGGGTCACTGCTCCTTTCTCCTGGGTCCCAGTGCACACAAGGTTCTGTTTGTGCCCTCCAAGAGTCTATTTCCCAGTCCTGTGTAAGTTCTGGCAGCTATATGGTGATGTTAATGATGACCTCCTCCAAGAGAGTTTATGCCATACCCAAGTCTGCTGCACCAAGAGCCCCTGTCCCTGCAGCAGTCCACTGCTGACCTGTACCTCCACAGGAGATGCTCAAACACAGTTCTGTCTCAGTCTCTGTGGGGTCCCTGGGTCCTGGCGTGCACAAGGTTTGTTTGAGCCCTCTGAGCGTCTCTGGTGGGAATAGGGTTGGATTCTAAATGCGAATTTGCCCCTCCTACCATCTTGCTTGGGCTTTTCCTTTGCTCTTGGGTATAGGGTATCTCCTCACAGCTGCTCCAGTACCTACCGTCTTACTGGGGTTTCTCTGACCTTGGATGTGGGGTATCTCCTCATGGCTGCTCGCTCCAGAGCCATGCAGTGCCGCCCAGCCGCCCGGAGTCATCAGCCCTCTCTAAAAACAAAAAAGAATATGTATGTCATTGTTGATAGGGATAAAGACATACATATGTATAAAAAATTTGTAATATATCAATATGCATTAAATATGTAATATTCATTAGACTTTTATTAATGTAGCTGTATTTTATATATATTTACTTAATTTTTACTTGTTTAATTTTGTCTTCTTGATCATTTTATAGATTATGCTGAACTCTACAAAATTAATGACTTACTTCTTCCCATAATTCTCTCAATGTGCTTTATATACTTTGAGGTGGCATTTTAGTTCCATTATTTTTATATCTTTTTGATCTATTTTTCTATTGTTCTTTACCAGCACATATTCTCCTTCTTTATCTTCTATTTTTTGCTTTCATATCTCATTCATCAGATAATAAGATGTTCACCTTCCTTTTGACATATTATGGTGTATTTTCTTATTCCTTCGTTATTTTTTCTTATTTGACCTTACTTCTGTCATTTTATTATATCCTTTCCAATTTTTATTTTCTTTTGCTATTTTAATCTTTCACCAAATGGCATCCTTTTATTCTCAATCTCCATATCATTTTTACCTTAAATATATCTCTCATTGATACTTTATATCTAGACATGTTCTTCCTTTTCTTCAGTCTTATCTTCCATTATATAGAGGCTGATTTCTTCGGCTTATTTAACTATATACATTCTACTTTCACTTCTATATTGGTTGCCCTTATTCTATTAAGATACATATTTATATTTATTGTTCATTATTAGTGTCCCACTATATAAAATACCCATGTTTTGCTTCCATTTAGAAAAGAACCTCAGTACCTCAAATGATATTTTCCCCTTTCTCTCCTCCATACCTGTTTAATTCACCATATCCCCTCATTGATACTAATATACTTTCTTATGTTTTCATCTTTATCTATGTTTTTCCTTCAACTCATTATACTTCTGTTCCTCATCATTCTCCTCTTCACCCTTTTCCTTTATTATTTACTCTGACCCAGCACAGCTGGTATCCAAGGAAATAAGCACAAAAGTAACAACTATAAAGGGTAAATCCAACCTCACTCCTGCCTCCACACCTACTGCCTTGCTTCCTTCTTACCTTGTACTGCCATATTAAAAAACAAACAAACAAAAATCTATCAACTAGATAACCTCAACAACAAACACTTATTTCTCATAGTTCTGGCAGCTGGGAAGTCCAAGATCAAGGTGCCAAAAGATCTGGCTCTTGAGAAGAGACCTCTTTATAGTTATCTTCTCGTGTCATAACATGGCAAAGAGGAGAGAATGAAGGAAGCTCTTTCTTTCTGTTTTATATAGGAGTGCTAATCCCATCATGAGGGTTCCACTGCCATAATCAATTTACCTTCCAAAGGTCTTATCTCTGAATACCATCATATTGAGGATCAGGATTTCAAAACACAAACATGCTATCCATAACACCCCCCCCCAACACACATACACACACACATGTCCAACTATATTCTATCATGTTAGGCACCTCATTCAAGACTGGGTTTGTTGTGAAATGCATCTCTGAATCTGAATCTGATCAACCTCCCTATTTCACCTATAGTAATTCAGGGTTGGGCTGTGGAAATTAGATAGTAGCCTAGCTTCATTCACCATCTTATCAAGAACAACTCTGTCAGCTTCTCATTTATTATTCACTTCAACAAAAGCCTCTATGTCAACTTTCTCTCCAGTCCCCTGAACACTGTTTCTTCCCTTCACATCAGGTTTGGTACCTGTATGTCATTTTTAAAATATTAGCAAATACTGACATAGAATAACATAGTAAAAAGAATATGGGCCCAGAAATCTTATGTGCAAGTCACAACTCATCATAGGCCTTATTTAATCCCCCATAATTTATTTTTCTGGGCTCCAAAATCACTGCAGATGGTGACTGCAGCCATGAAATTAAAAGATGCTTACTCCTTGGAAGGAAAGTTATGACCAACCTAGGCAGCATGTTAAAAAGCAGAGACATTACTTTGCCAACAAAGGTCCATCTAGTCAAGGCTATGGTTTTTCCAGTGGTCATGTATGGATGTTAGAGTTGGACTATAAAGAAAGCTGAGCACAGAAGAATTGATGCTTTTGAACTGTGGTGTTGGAGAAGACTCTTGAGAGTCCCTTGGACTGCAAGGAGATCCAACCAGTCCATCCTAAAGGAGATCAGTCCTAGGTATTCATTGGAAGGACTGATGTTGAAGCTGAAACTCCAATACTTTGGCCACCTGATGCGAAGAGCTGACTCATTTGAAAAGACCCTGATGCTGGGAAAGATTGAGGGCAGGAGGAGAAGGGGATGACAGAGGATGAGATGTTTGGATGGCATCACCAACTCAATGGAGATGGGTTTGGGTGGACTCTGGGAGTTGGTGATGGACAGGGAGGCCTGGCGTGCTGTGGTTCATGGGGTCGCAAAGAGTTGGACACTGAACTGAAATGAACTGAACTGAATATGGGGCGAAAATAAAATTGCCGCTATCGTAAATGAGATTGTTGGAAAGCACAAATTAGAAAATGGATGGGCTTCCCTGGTGGCTCAGATGGTAAAGCATCTGCCTGAAATGTGGGAGACCTGGGTTTGATCACTGAGTCAGGATCCCCTGGAGAAGGAAATGACAACCCACTGCAGCACTCTTGCCTGGAAAATTCCATGGACAGAGGAGCCTGGTAGTCTACAGTCCATGAGGTCGCAAAGAGTCAGACAAGACTGAGCGACTTCCCTTTTCCATACATGTCTTTGGATACTGTTACGTAATACACAAATTCTATGTGATATATCAACTGTTGTTGCTGTGATCATGTGAAATAGGGAGCCAGAGCTTGCCCTGAGCTCAGCCACAGACATTCAATGATATCCAACAACCCAAATGTCAGTCTCTGGGAAGTTTCCATATATCCCCAAGAAGGAATTGTTCTCTTTCTTCTTTGACAGCTTACACTTATTTGTTTTTGAAAACTGAACTTACTGCAAAATCTGGCTTTTTACTTCATCCAGATTAACAGTAGCCTTCAGCAAGGAGATCAAACCAGTCTATCCTAAAGGAAATCAACCCTGAATATTCATTGGAAGGACTGATGTTGAAGCTGAAGCTCCAATACTTGGCCACCTGATGTGAAGAGCCAACTCATTGGAAAAGACCCTGATTCTGGGAAAGATTGAAGGCAGGAGGAGAAGGGGATGATAGAGGATGAGATGGTTGGATGGCATCACTGACTCAGTGCACATGAGTTTGCACAAACTCTGGGAGACAGTGAAGGACAGGGAAGCCTGGAATGCTGTAGTCCACTGGGTCACAGAGTGAGACATGACTTAGCAACTGAACAACATCTCACAAAAATCCTTGTTAAGTTTATTATAGTTTGTATAACAATTGTCTAATATTTTTCTCTATGACCAAACTCTCATAAGCCCCATGAAAAAGACCATGTGTCTAAATCACATGGTGTCTAACCAATGTAGTTCTTGGCCCTGATAAGGTTCAGTTCAGTCACTCAGTCGTGTCCGACTCTTTGCGACCCCATGAATCGCAGCACGCCAGGCCTCCCTGTCCATCACCAACTCCCAGAGTTCACCCAGACTCACATCCATCGAGTCAGTGATGCTATCCAGCCATCTCATCCTCTGTCATCCCCTTCTCCTCCTGCCCCCAATCCCTTCCAGCATCAGAGTCTTTTCCAATGAGTCAACTCTTCACATGAGGTGGCCAAAGTACTGGAGTCTCAGCTTTAGCATCATTCCTTCCAAAGAAATCCCAGGGCTGATCTCCTTCAGGATGGACTGGTTGGATCTCCTTGTAATGTCTCAGCTTTTGAATATGCTATCTAGGTTGGTCATAACTTTCCTTCCAAGGAGTAAGCATCTTTTAATTTCAAGGCTGCAGTCACCATCTGCAGTGATTTTGGACCCCCAAAAAATAAAGTCTGACACTGTTTCCACTGTTTCCCCACTTATTTCCCATGAAGTGATGGGACCAGATGCCATGATCTTTGTTTTCTGAATGTTGAGCTTTAAGCCAACTTTTTCACTCTCCACATTCACTTTCATCAAGAGACTTTTTAGTTTCTCTTCACTTTCTGCCATAAGGGTGGTGTCATCTGCATATCTGAGGTTATTGATATTTCTCCCGGCAATCTTGATTCCAGCTTGTGTTTCTTCCAGTCCAGCGTTTCTCATGATGTACTCGGCATATAAGTTAAATAAGCAGGGTGACAATATACACCTTGATGTACTCCTTTTCCTATTTGGAACCAGTCTGTTGTTCCATGTCCAGTTCTAACTGTCACTTCCTGACCTGCATACAAATTTCTCAAGAGGCAGATCAGGTGGTCTGGTATTCCCATCTCTTTCAGAATTTTCAGATTGTGATCCACACAGTCAAAGGCTTTGGCATGGTCAGTAAAGCAGAAATATATGTTTTTCTGGAACTCTCTTGCTTTTTCCATGATCCAGTGGATGTTGGCAATTTGATCTCTCGTTCCTCTGCCTTTTGTAAAACCAGCTTGAACATCAGGAAGTTCACGGTTCACATATTGCTGAAGCCTGGCTTGGAGAATTTTAAGCATTACTTTACTAGTGTGTGAGATGAGTGCAATTGTGTGGTAGTTTGAGCATTCTTTGGCATTGCCTTTCTTTGGAATTGGAATGAAAACTGACCTTTTCCAGTCCTGTGGCCATTGCTGAGTTTTCCAAATTTGCTAGCATATTGAGTGCAGCACTTTCACAGCATCATCTTTCAGAATTTGAAAGAGCTCCACTAGAATTCCATCACCTCAATTAGCTTTGTTCGTAGTGATGCTTTCTAAGGCCCACTTGACTTCACATTCCAGGATGTCTGGTGCTAGGTGAGTGATCACACCATCGTGATTATCTGGGTCGTGAAGATCTTTTTTGTACAGTTCCTCTGTGTATTCTTGCCACCTCTTCTTAATATCTTCTGCTTCAGTTAGGTCCATAACATTTCTGTCCTTTATCGAGCTCATCTTTGCATGAAATGTTCCCTTGGTATCTCTAATTCTTTCCCATTCTGTTGTTTTCCTCTATTTCTTTGCATTAATCGCTGAGGAAGTCTTTCTTATCTCTTCTTGCTATTCTTTGGAACTCTGCATTCAGATGCTTATATCTTTCCTATTCTCCTTTTTTTTTTTTTTTTTTTTTTGCTTCTCTTCTTTTCACAGCTATTTGTAAGGCTTCCCCACATAGCCATTTTTCTTCTTTGCATTTCTTTTTCATGGGGATGGTCTTGATCCCTGTCTCCTGTACAATGTCATGAACCTCAGTTCATAGTTCATCAGGCACTCTATCTATCAGATCTAGTCCCTTAAATCTATTTCTCACTTCCACTGTATAATCATAAGGAATTTGATTTATGTCATACCTGAATGGTCTAGTGGTTTTCCCTACTTTCTTCAATTTAAGTCTGAATTTGGCAATAAGGAGTTCATGATCTGAGCCACAGTCATCTCCTGGTCTTTTTTTTTTTTTTTTTTTTTGCTGACTGTATAGAGCTTTCCATCTTCGGCTGCAAAGAATATAATCAATCTGATTTTGGTGTTGACCTCTGGTGATGTCCATGTGTAGAGTCTTCTCTTGTGTTGTTGGAAGAGGGTGTTTGTTATGACCAGTGCATTTTCTTGGCAAAACTCTATTAGTCTTTGTCCTTCTTCATTCTGTATTCCAAGGCCAAATTTGCCTGTTACTCCAGGTGTTTCTTGACTTCCTACTTTTGCATTCCAGTCCCCTATAATGAAAAGGACATCTTTTTTGGGTGTTAGTTCTAAAAGGTCTTGTAGGTCTTCATAGAACCGTTCAGCTTCTTCAGCATTACTCGTTGGGGCATAGACTTGGATTACTGTGATATTGAATGGTTTGCCTGATAAGGTACTGAGTAATTATTTAGTGCCACTGACATAAAACAGTATTACAATCTGGAGATGCTATTTCCACTTTGTGCCAAAGCTATGGGCACTGGAAAGGCCTAAATGTTAACTGTGGTAGGAACACAGGGCCTTCGTGAGCCACACACTCACTAGCCCATCTCTGAATCATGAGTATTTAATTAATTTGTGCTTTTGTTTACATCCAAATTCACTGAGCACATTTCCTAGTCTCTGTAACTCTCCCCTACAACATCTGTGAGATTGGGTTTGAGATTTGTATCATCAAAACTGAGATTAATAAAAGAAACTATTTCTTTAGAACATGGTATATCATTTAGACCAATTATTCATAATCCAAAGGAATACATTCATTTAATAATATTCCTTCTGATAGCACTGAAAGAACATCAATTTATTGCCAAATTACACTGTAAAATTCTTTCAAAATAGGAATAAATGAATGTATTTAGTAATAAAATCAAATAATGCTTCGGAGGACAACCTATATTAAGCATCATACAAGTCAAATAATAGAAGTATAAAGGACAATGAAATTAGTATTTTTTTATTTGAAAGCAATTGAGATAGATGTTTTTAAGTGATCATTATTCTTTATGGTCACAATAGATGTGACCAGGTCACATATATTGTATGGTCACAATAAATGAAACAGATTAATTTTAACTGAAGATAATAGAATAATAGAGGGAAGAGGATTTATAAGTATAATTCATTCAGAGGAAACATTATTTGTTATTTGGGGGTTATAATGAAGTTTATGTTAAAAACATTTGTGCAAGAGTGGATGTTGGTATATTTAATTGAAACAATGAACATTAGAGTAATCTCCATTTTCACCTTCAAGACATCAAAAGGACTTTTCTTTATACTGAATCTTGAAAAACTAAGAACTTATCTAAATGAAAATAGATTATCTCTTTATTATATTAGCAGCAGTTAATTTCTGTGAATGATTTTTACTGAATTATGAATAAACTATTTAATATGTTTGGTTTGCTGCAGTTAAATCTAGTAGTTGTAAATCTAGAACATTAAGCTTTGTTTTGCTTAATAGTAAAAATCTATGCTTCCTCAAGCCAATTTAATCAATTATTTTCAAGAATGATTCTTTTGCCATGAATGCTTTGACTGTTTACTGAACCATCCTTAGTGATTATATCTTTGCACAATTAGTTACATAAGAGAAAAGTAATGATTATTGGTTCGCTTGAATTTGTGCCTTTTATATGCCAGGCGCTTAACTAGGTGAATCATTTGCATGCATTCTTTCTAGTGATAATATAGTGATTTCGTACCTGTTTGAAATTGTGACTTTCTTGTTTGATTTTATAATGATACATGCGAAATATAGGGCTCATTGGACTCTTCCCAGAGGACTAAGTTTGGGATTCAAATTGTAAGAGCTCCTATTTTTTTAAGACAAAATCTCCCAATAAGATATCCTCATACAAATCTCATACAGTAGATGGTGTGGCCATGAATGATATGCTGATTTCCAAGATCAGCTCTGGAATAGTCTTCAATCACAGAAACCCATACCTCACACCATGTACAAAATATAACTCAAAATGGATAAAATATCTAAATGTAACAACTAGTACTATAAAACTCCTAGAAGAAAACACAGATGTAAGTACTTGGGGCTCTGGATTGGTAATAGTTTTCCAGATCTGACACAAGAAATGCAAACAATCAAGGAAAAAACAAATACAAACAGATAAATTAGACATCAAATTTTTAAAAACTTTTAAGCATCTTATATGATATTATACACATATAATATCATATAAGAAACGAATCACCAGTCCAGGTTCGATGCAGGATACAGGAAGCTTGGGGCTGGTGCACTGGGATGACCCAGAGGGATGGTATGGGGAGGGAGGTGGGAGGGGGGTTCAGGATTGGGAACACGTGTACACCCGTGGTGGATTCATGTTGATATATGGCAAAACCAATACAATATTGTAAAGTAATTAGCCTCTAATTAAAATAAATAAATTTAAATTAAAAAAAATAAAATATAATAAGTTCACATCAAAAAAAAAAAAAACTTTTGAGCATCAAAGTGAAAATCCTCTTCAAATTTCTTTTGATTAGTGAAAAAAGGTACCAATGTAGGTCTTTCATAAAAGCAAAGTGGCATAAAGCAAACTTTGAAAAAGCCAGGGATACCTATATTCCCAGATAAAGATCCTTGGTCACTTCTCCAAAGTCCCTTTTGCCTCATAAGCTAATACATTCACAGGTTCCAGGGATTAGGGAGTAGACAAATTGGAGGAGCCATCACTGATATCACATTCACAGTTATGAAAAACTACCTTAGCAGCACTTTAGTGTCCCTCATATCTTCCTCCTCCCCACAGATAATCAATATCCTGATTTTTGAGATAATAATTATTCTCATTTTCCCCTATATTTCTGCCACTTAAGTATGTATTCCAAGGTAATAATTTGCCTCATGTTGAAGAACTGAGTAGCAAGCATAAAATGAGCTATGTCAGAAAGGAGAACATCACCACTATTAAAGAAAGACTCACAGGGTTAAAGCTGAAAAGTCAGTTCTCAGGTTCCCTGAAATTTTGTAACATTCTCCGTTGGGAAAATCAGTACACAGATTCGCAGTGAGTCCCAGGAAATATAGAGCCAACCAAGTTCAAGACATTTGCCAGATGTGTAGTATGAACCAGGTACCGAATGTCGGGCAGAGATACAGTCAGGTTGAAAGAGCATTTTCTTCATAATTTAGAACTCCCTGCTCCATTATCTTGATTCCAAGGTTGTTCTTTAAGATCTTTGTCTTATAAACATGCCTACATATTCAGGATTAAAATTCAATAAGTCTTTTGTACTTTACAGTACAAATTATTTTGTAACTGCAGACTGATTTTTATGGTCAATCTCCATTCAATTGCATCTTACAATTGCATCTTATACTTATGCATTTAGTTGATGTGAAAGTTCGGAAATCAGAGTTCTATTCAGACACTGATTCTCTTCTAAAGCATGCTTTGCCTACAGTTGAAGAGGATTCAAGTTGACTGGTGTTCATTGCTGACTGGTATCATAAGATCACTTCTCCTCCACCTTGCAATACTACCTTGACCTTTGAGCAACATGAGTTTAAATTGCATATGTCCAGTTATACATGGATCTTTTGCAATAATAAATACCAGAGTACTACATGATCTGCATTGGTTCAATCTATGGATATGAATGAACCAGTGATACAGAGAGCCAACTGTCAGTTATACATGAATTTTTGATTGTGCAGAGGGTCAGCACCCCTAACTCCCTCATCCCTGCTGTTCAAGGGTCAACTGTACCATTATTTCACACAGAGCTCATATGTATACCCATATGTACACTCAAATACAACTAGCCAAGGCAGAGCTCATATATAACCTGGACAATTGCTTGGAGCACAGAGGGCTGATCTACTTTCCATTTAGGCTGGTGTTGCCTGTGGTAATCAAAATAGCAGAAAACTAGATGGGGATTAGAGTCTATTGACTGAGAAACTCAGGCTAATTTCTTGTGGAACAATCTAAGGTAAATTTTATTAAGAGTCAGATCAGTTGCCTAGAATAGGTTTCTGACAAAGGAATCAAAAATAATGGTACAGTGAAATCACAGAACATTTCCAAGGACTGAATTTTTAAATTTTATATGTCCATGAAGCACTATATTGAGAAAATAAAGCCTTTATGGGCATTTAGGGACTTTTCAACAAGAACATACATGCAAGAAAAAACTATATGACAAACCACTATGAAACATTCCAGTAACGTTAAATGAAGAAAGCTGAAGTATTGGGGAAAACAATACTTTATTAGCATTGATGTAGAAAAGAAAGCGTATAAAAGGACATACTGTGCATAGAAAGTACCTTATTTTTATGACTAGTACTGATGCATACACTTCCATTAGCTCTTCAAGTTACTTTAAATGGAATCAGAGAGGAAAGCTTGTTAGTGGAGTTCTGCCACTTAAGTATATAAAATAAAAAATAAAAATGTCTTCAGAAATGAGCCAGATCTTTGAAGCTTTGCTCTTTAGTCTAGACCAGTAATACCAAGGCGAAGAATTGACCTTGACCTCAAAATGCCATCGTTTTGAAAGGGCATGCCTGATTTTTTAGCAAGAAATAATCCTTACCCACAGAACAAAAGGCAAAGAGACTGAAAAATATTTTCAGATATTTTCTTTTCTCCACATCATAGCTGCAAAGTCAGAATAAATCTGGGTTTCTGGACAGTAGGAGAACTGAATTGGATATGATGAAGTACTACCCTTGAGGCCAAAGGCTTCCTTTTTGAAGTCTCTTAAAATATAATTATCTTAGTTGATCACTCACTATGTCAAAAGCTTTATGCATTTTATATATACTAACTTCCTTAATCAAACAATCTCCTCATGAGAGAGAAACTCTTCAATTTTATCCCCATTTAGCTGATGAAGATAGCTGTGTCAAATGTGAATAACTCACACCATAAATCCAAACTAATAGCAAATTCTGTTGCTTCTACTTTCAAAATTAATCAGACTTCCATCATTTCTCAAAATCACTACCTCTACCAACATCATACAACACTTGGTAATTATAATAGTCTTACAACAATCTTCCAATTTTCCAGTATGGTAACTGAAATGAGAAGGGCTGGATGGCTCCCACAAGATGATACGACTGCTCACTTGAACCAGAACGACACATATACTGCTACTCATTTCCAACACTCAGAAAGTTTTCTTCAACAAGATGATGCTTGTTTCTAAACTCAATGGAAATATATGAATGATGAAATAATGATCTCGTGTGTGAAGCTGCTGCTGGAAAGATTTTTGCTTGAGTGTTTCCTTTGCTTTTTTTTTTTTTTTTTTGTGGGGGGGGGACACTTCTATGGAGTGGCAATCATACTTTTTAAAAAGCACTGTTATTTAAATACAGATATCCTCTCAAAAATTTTCAGAAAGACTTGGTAGGAGTTACAAGACTGAATGTTTTTATGATGAAAATAGAGATAATAGAAAATAGGCTATTTTAAGGTCAAAAATATCTTGGAACCAATTATCTTCTGTATATTCCCCAAAGTGCCACTTGTGGTAGGGCCAGGAGCCTCCCCAGGCCTACAGTAGTGCCCCTGGGCCCTGGTGCACCCCCCTTTAACCCCACCACTCCTCAAGGGGTCCTAGAGCCACAGGTCATAGCACAGATCACAGAACCTGAGTGTCCTCCCCTTGGAGGCCTCCTAGGTCATGTGAGTCAGTCCCAGACAGGACTTTGACTCAAAGCTTGGCATCTGTAGTTCATTGAGGAATACAGGATATGAGTCACATAAGCAAAATATATAAGTAAGCATTCAACTGCAGCAAACAGAAAATTTTAATCCAGAAACCAATTTTTCAAGATACTACTGGGGTATAAAGCTAACTTCTGTTTTGTTTATGCTCTTCATTATTCATTTGGGTTTCCTTCACCCTGTCACAGTTTACAGTACTTTATTGTCAAAGTTTTCCAAATGTCTGACCCTGTTTTTGCTAAATTGAATGACTATTGCCCACCAGAAAATGTTTTGTCATTAAATCCCGTGTGGGCATCACATTATATTTTAATCACTTCCTAGGGTACTATCTGGAGAAGGCAATGGCACCCCACTCCAGTCCTCTTGCCTGGAAAATCCTATGGACGGAAGAGCCTAGTAGGCTGCAGTCCAAGGGGTCACTAAGAGTTGGACACAACTGAACGATTTCACTTTCACTTTTCACTTTCATGCATTGGAGAAGGAAATGGCAACCCACTCCAGTGTTCTTGCCTGGAGAATCCCAGGGACGGGGGAGCCTGGTGGGCTGCCGTCTATGGGGTCACACAGAGTCAGACACGACTGACACGACTTAGCAGCAGCAGCAGCAGAGTACTATATAAATAAAATTGGTAAACCATTAGTTTTCTAAAGCAAATGGGTAAAAACATAAATAGCAACCAACTTCCACAGCTGATATTCACATAGGAAACATGATTTTTGAGGTTGAGAAGTTAGAGAATTATGATTTGTTTATATATGCTAGTTAAACTGTGGTTTCATTTAAATCTTTTGTTAGTACACAGAGGTTAACCATCATGTAAGAGTGTGAAATATCAGAATATAATGCCATGCAATTTCCCAAAGGACAATTGGAATCTGCTGAGTCATTCTATTCTTCTCTTCAAACTGCTTGAGAAAATTGTTTCAGAAAAAAACTAGTGATATATAAAGGAAAAATCACTAAGCTAGAAGTAAGAACACCTGGACTCTAATCTCAGCTTTGCCTTTTAATATCCAGATCAACTTAAGTTGAATTATTTACTTTTTATAATTCATAACTTTCACATGTTTAAAATAGGTACGTCAATCTGCCTTATTATAAACAGTATTAAGATACAGAGAGAGTATTTCCAAAAGTTTCTTTGTGAAATGATAACCATGGAAAAGGAATTTAACATTCCACCATTTGTAGATAACAGACACAATAAAATAGGGTGGAACCTACATGAGTAGGCAATTAGAGAAAACTGACATATATGTTCCAAAATATTAATTGACTAGTGAGAGGGAGTGAATATCATACACTGTAAGAAATAGGGTTGGAAAAGAGAGTGGATAAGAAATATAGAGGAACCTAACTACTGAGAATTGTTTCAATGGCTACAAACTGACCTTTGAAAGCACCTCGTTACATCAATTACAAAACAAGTAGGACATAGTAGTCCTCTCAGACACTGGTGACAGGACCCCAACCCATTTACCTGCTGTATATAAAGTACAGTAGGGCAAAACACACAGCTGCACATGAACATAATCGATCTTAGAAGGACTTGCACTCTATCATGAGAAAGGAGTAATAACAACATCCAGGAGAAAAGTCAAAGGATCAAATCAAATACTCTGTTCATGTTTATTTGGGTCAATCACAGACCAAGACATCTCTCTTATTTTCCCAAGATAGATAAACATAAAACATAACAGAATCAAAATGATGTCCTGTTATCATAGGTCCTGTATCATATCATAGTTCCCATAGCATAAAACTGAGTTGACTGTAACATTCATAATAGATAAAAAGTATATTAGCCATTGCAGGAAAAAGAGTATGTATTTTCATCTACATCACCTTCTTCAAGCTCAGTATCATTCAAGAAAGCAAAGGCATTATTAAACTAAATGAAAATTAAGGAATAAGCAACAAGATAAAATTAAAAATTAAAGTATAAATGAGAGGTAAAGAAAATTAAAAATGAGATGTCATAAATAATACATGAATTTCTAGAAATTAAAAATTAAAAACTGCATATGAGAAATCCTACATAGAGGAGCCAATGTGTCAGAAGACTAAAGCAATGTTTTGGAAGAGAAATGCAGGGAGCTTCCTGACATACAAATGAAGAGTACAAATAGGGGCAGAAATTTTGCCATTTGAAACAACATGGATGGACTTGGAGGGCACTATGCTAAGTGAAATAAGTTAGACAGAGAAAGACAAATGCTGTATGATATCACATATACGTGGAATCAAAAAATAAAACAAATTAGTGAATATAACAAAAAACAATCAGATTCACAGATATCAAGAACAATCTTTGTTATCAGTGGGGAGAGGGAAAGGAAGGAGATTAAGGGAATTAATGGTACAAGCTATTATGTATAATACAAATAAGTTACAAGGATATATTGTACAACACAGGGAATATAGCCAATATTTTATAATAACCATAAATAGAATATAACCTTTTAAAGCTGTAAATTACTATATTGTACAATTGTAACAAATAATATTGTACAGAAACTATACTTCAATTAAAAAATTTCAAAGCATTTGATAATACTAAAGATAATAAGAGCATAGAGGTGAGCACAGAAAGGAAGAATGAAATAGAGTTCATGCCTTTAAAAGAAGTTATTTATATAGAGGGATAAAAATAGAATTCATAAATTTTAATTACAGAATTTTTATCAAAAATAGTAATACTGAATACAAATGGGTTAGATTATGCTACAAAGCACTAAAGACTCTCATGGTGGAAAATGACTAAATATAACATGTAGTGTCAGTTCAGTATCAGTTCAGTTCAGTCGCTCAGTCATATCCGACTCTTTGCAACCCCATGAATTGCAGCACACCAGGCCTCCCTGTCCATCACCATCTCCCGGAGTTCACCCAAACTCATGTCCATTGAGTCAGTGATGCCATCCAGCCATCTCATCCTCTGTCTTCCTCTTCTCCTCCTGCCCCCAATCCCTCCCAGCATCAGAGTCTTTTCCAATGAGTCAACTCTTCGCATGAGGTGGCCAAACTATTGAAGTTTCAACTAGAGCATCAGTCCTTCCAAAGAACATGCAGGAATGGTCTCCTTTAGAATGGACTGGTTGGATCTCCCTGCAGTCCAAGGGACTCTCAAGAGTCTTCTACAACACCACAGTTCAAAAGCATCAATTCTTTGGTGCTCAATTTTTGTCAGAGTCCAACTCTCACATCCATACATGACTACTGGAAAAAACATAGCCTTGACTAGACGAACCTTTGTTGGCAAAGTAATATCTCAGCTTTTGAATATGCTATCTAGGTTGGTCATAACTTTCCTTCCAAGGAGTAAGCGTCTTTTAATTGAATGGCTGCAATCACCATCTGAAGTGATTTTGGAGCCCAGAAAAATAAAGTCTGACACTGTTTCCATTGCTTCCCCATCTATTTCCCATGAAGTGATGGGACCAGATGCCGTGATCTTTGTTTTCTGAATGTTGAGCTCTAAGCCAACTTTTCCACCCTCCTTTTTCACTTTCATCAAGAGGCTTTTGAGTTCCTCTTCACTTTCTGCCATAAGGGTGGTGTCATCTGCATATCTGAGGTTATTGATATTTCTCCCGGCAATCTTGATTCCAGCTTGTGTTTCTTCCAGTCCAGCGTTTCTCATGATGTACTCTGCATATAAGTTCAATAAGCAGGGTGACAATATACAGCCTTGACGTACTCCTTTACCTATTTGGAACCAGTCTGTTGTTCCATGTCCAGTTCTAACTGTTGCTTCCTGACCTGCATATAGGTTTCTCAAGAGGCAGGTCAGGTGGCCTGGTATTCCCATCTCTTTCAAAACTTCCCACAGTTTATTGTGATCCACACAGTCAAAGGCTTTGGCATAGTCAATAAAGCAGAAATAGATATTTTCCTGGAACTGTCTTCCTTTTTCGATGATCCAGCGGATGTTGGCAATTTGATCACTGCTTCCTCTGCCTTTTATAAAACCAGCTTGAACATCTCGAAGTTCACACTTCATGTACTGCTGAAGCCTAGCTTGGAGAATTTTGAGCATTAATTTACTAGCATGTGAGATGAGTGCAATTGTGCAGTAGTTTGAGCATTCTTTGGCATTGCCTTTCTTTGGGATTGGAATGAAAACTGACCTTTTCCAGTCCTGTGGCCACTGCTGTTTTTCAAATTTGCTTGCATGTTGAGTGCAGCTGTTTCAGAGCATCATCTTTTAGGATTTGAAATAGCTCAACTGGAATTCCATCACATCCACTAGCTTTCTTCATAGCGATGATTTCTAAGGCCCACTTGACTTCACATTCCAGGATGTCTGGACCTAGTTGCGTGATCACACCATCGTGATTATCTGGGTCGTGAAGATCTTTTTTGTACAGTTCCTCTGTGTATTCTTGCCACCTCTTCTTAATATCTTCTGCTTCTTTTAGGTCCATACCATTTCTGTCCTTTATCAAGCCCATCTTTGCATGAAACGTTCCCTTGGTAACTCTAGTTTTCTTGAAGAGATCTCTAGTCTTTCACATTCTGTTGTTTTCCTCTAATTCTTTGCATTGATTGCTGAGGAAGGCTTTCTTATCTCTTCTTGCTATTCTTTGGAACTCTGCATTCAGATGCTTATATCTTTCCTTTTCTGCTTTGCTTTTCACTTCTCTTCTTTTCACAGCTATTTGTAAGTCCTCCCCAGACAGCCATTTTGCTTTTTTGCTTTTCTTTTCCATGGGAATGGTCTTGATCCTTGTCTTCTGTACAATGTCATGAACCTCCTCCCATAGTTCATCAGGCACTCCATCAATCAGATCTAGTCCCTTAAATCTATTTCTCACTTCCACTGTATAATCATATGGAATTTGATTTAGGTCATACCTGAATGGTCTGGTGGTTTTCCCTACTTTCTTCAATTTAAGTCTGAATTTGGCAATAAGGAGTTCATGATCTGAGCCACAGTCAGCTCCCAGTCTTGTTTTTGCTGACTGTGTAGATCTTTTCTGTCTTTGGCTGCAAAGAATATAATCAATCTGATTTTGGTGTTGACCATCTGGTGATGTCCATGTGTAGAGTCTTCTCTTGTGTTATTGAAAGAGGATGTTTGCTATGAGCAGTGCATTTTCTTGGCAATACTCTATTAGCCTTTGCCCTGCTTCATTCCATAATCTAAGGTCAAATTTGCCTGTTACCCCAGGTGTTTCTTGACTTCCTAGTTTTGCATTCCAGTCCCCTATAATGAAAAGGACATCTTTTTGGGGTGTTAGTTCTAACAGATCTTGTAGGTCTTCATAGAACAGTTCAACTTCAGCTTCTTCAGCATTACTGGTTGGGGCATAGACTTGGATTACTGTGATATTGAATGGTTTGCTTGGAAATGAACAGAGATCATTCTGCCATTTTTGAGATTGCATCCAAGTACTGCATTTCAGACTCTTTTGTTGACCATGATGGCTACTCCATCCCTTCTAAGGGATTCCTGCCCACAGTAGTAGATATCATGGTCATCTGAGCTAAATTCACCCATTCCAGTCCATTTTAGTTGGCTGATTCCTAGAATGTCTATGTTCACTCTTGCCATGTCCTGTTTGACCACTTCCAATTTGCCTTGATTTATGGACCTAACATTCCAGGTTCCTCTGCAATATTGCTCTTTACAGCATCGGACCTTGCTTCTATTACCAGTCACATCCACAATTGGGCATTGTTTTTGCCTTGGCTCCATCCCTTTATTCTTTCTGGAGTTATTTCTCCACTGTTCTCCAGTAGCATATTGGGCACCTACCGACCTGGTGAGTTCCTCTTTCAGTATCCTATCATTTTGCCTTTTCATACTGTTCATGAGGTTCTCAAGGCAAGAATACTGAAGTGGTTTGCCATTCCCTTCTCCAGTGGACCACATTCTGTCAGACCTCTCCACCATGACCCGCCCATCTTGGGTGGCCCCACATGGCATGGCATAGTTTCACTGAGTTAGACAAGGCCATGGTCCGTGTGATTAGATTGACTAGTTTTCTGTGATTATGGTTTGTGTGTCTGCCCTCTGATGCCTCTCGCAACACCTACTGTCTTACTTGGGTTTCTCTTACCTTGGACGTGGGGTATCTCTTCAAGGTTGCCCCTGCCCCTGCTGGCTGCCCCTGTGCAAAGTGCACTGGCTGCAACAGACTGCACGGCAGAAGCATGCCCAAGAGAAGCTACCCCTTGCCCAAGGTCAGGGGCAGCGGCCAAGAGGAGCTACTGCATGTCCGAGGTCAGGGGCGGTGGCCGAGAGGAGCAACACCATGTCCAAGGAGCAGTGGCTGTGCGGGTGCAGGAGGGCCAAGAGGAGCTACTCCACGTTCAAGGTCAGGAGGGGCGGCTGTGAGGAGCTACCCCTCGTCCAAGGTATATAGTGTAATCCAATTTAAAGTCAAAGGTCCAGTGCCATGTATGCACCTAGAGCCAGAAGGTTATTCTCTGCACTAAAGCTTTTTATCAGTAAAAATGAAAAATGTACATGAACGAATCCCTGACTCATAAAATAAAATAAAGAACTAACAAGTAAGTCAATAGAAAGTGCAAAAAATGAAAAATATATGAGGTAAATAAAAGACTATAAATAATACATCAAAATACTGTGCTTTTTTGGGGGGAAAAACATAAATCACTAGATAACATGATCAACAAAACATGAAGAAAGCACAAAATTGCAAAATGATATGACAGGAAAGAAGTATTGAAATAGAGAAAAAAATTAATAATCAAGACACTAATTTGTAAATATCTTTGCAAATAGGTTTAAAAACCCAGATGAAATGGGTAATTTCTTAGGGAAATACCAGAAGTTATCTTCTTTGTTTAAAAGGCTCAAGCAAATTTCCATTGAATAAATAGAGGAATTTATTAAGTAAGTGCCCCCTCAAAAAGCACCAGGGCAAGGAAGCTTCACAGAAGAAATATAGTGAATCTTTAAATACCAGATAATCAAATGCTCTAGAAATTATTCCAGAGCATTGAAAATAAAAAATAAATCTGAAATTCTTTACTTAACTAAGTATAACATTGTCTAAAGCAGATGGAATAAAACAAAAGACTACAGACATCACTCATGAATACTAAAGAAAAATGCTAAATATTAGCAAATAGAATCCAATACCACATTAAGGAAATAACACATCATAATCAACTGGGATTTGTTCCAGTAATTCAAGGTTAGTTCAACAGTAGGCAAATCATTAAAAGTTTGTACTACAGTAATAATGAAAAGATATATTACTATTTCCATTGGTCCTGAAAAGGCATTTGACAAGCCCCCAAACACAAAAGAAGATACAGGCTTTAGGATATATAGATAAATGTATTCTAAAGTCAGTATCTTATTTAATAGTGAAACATAAGCATTATTTCCGTTAAGAAACAAGGCAAAGATTTCTACTATATTGCCTACTGTTTTAATTTATATTAGAATTATTAGTAAATTTAGACAGGCAAAAAACAATTATATATATAATAGGAAATGAGGAAGAATAAAACTACCTCTTCCATTTGATCCATTTTATCCTGAATTTTTTCATTTTCTTGGATCTAAGTTTATTATTATTTTTTAGAGCAGTATTAGGTTTCCTGGAAAAATTGAGCATAGAATACAGAACATTACTTCCCATATACCCCTGCTCCTTACCCTACCCACACAGTTTCCTCTATTATTAACACCGTGCCTTAGTATAGTATATTTGTTACAGTTGATGAGCTATTATTAATATATTACAATTAACTCTACTCCATACATTAGGATTTGTTCTTTGCCCCACACAGTTCTATGTGTTTGAAAAATCCACCATATAATGTGTCTCTCATTACAATATCATATGGAAGAGCTTCACTGCCATAAATATTCTCTGTAGGTTTCTAATGCCCTTTACAGCACAGCATCCAGAAATATATAGTCTGTATGTATATGTAGGAGATTCATACATATCTTCAAATTTCTCAGGATGATAAGGCTGCAAACCTGATGGATTTTTTTTTCCAGAAAAAAAAAAAGGCAAAAAACTGATGGCTTCCAGCTGACTGTCTGCCGTTTCAAAGGAACTCTCTTCTAGAAAAAGCAGTCACTCAAATAATCACTAGATCTATCTTTAAAGTTTATTATTTTTCCCTTCATGATTTTGTTTTTGTGTGTTTATGTTGTTTTAGGTTTTCTTCAATTTCATTTTTTAGCCTACTAATTCACTTCCCTTTTCAGCATTGATCATATTCTTTTCCATTTTGTCTATTGCAATTTTAAATTCAAAATCATGTTCAAATGCAAATCAAAAGTATTTGATTTTATGAATACCCTCATATGAGATACCCTCATATCAGTCAGAATAGCCACATCATTAGGTCTACAAACAATAAATGCTGGAGAGGGTGTGAAGAAAAGGGAACCCTCTTGCATTGCTTGTGGGAATGTAAATTGATACAGCCACTATGGAAGATGGCATGGAGATTCCGTAAAAAACTAGAACTAAAACCACCATATGACCCAGCAATCTCACTGCTAGGCATATACCCTAAGGAAACCAAAATTGAAAAAGACATCCATACCCCAATGTTTATTGCAGCACTATTTACAATAGCTAGAACATGGAAGCGACATAGATGTCTATCAACAGATGAATAGATAATGAAGCTATGGTACATATATACAATGGAATATTACTCAGCCATAAAAAGGAGCCATTTAGTCAGTTCTAATGAGGTTGAGGAACCTAGAGCCTATTATACAGAGTGAAGTAAGTCGGAAAGAGAAATATAAATATCATATGCTGATGCATATATATAGAATCTAGAAAGATGGTACTGATGAATTTATTTGCAGGGCTGCAATGGAGAAACAGACATAAAGAACAGACTTATGGACACGGAATGAGGGGTGGAGAGAGAGGGTGAGATGTATGGACAGTGTAACATGGAAAGTTACAAAACGATATGTAAAACAGATAGCCAATGGAAATTTGCTGTGTGACTCAGGGAACTCAAACATGGGATCTGTGACAATCTAGAGGGGATGAGGAGGGAAATGGAAGAGAGGTTCCAGAGGGAGGGGACATGGATGTACCTATGGCTGATTCTTGTTGATGTTTGACAGAAAACCACAAAATTTTGGAAAGCAATTATCCTTCAATTAAACAATAAAGTGGCAAAAAAATAATGTTCACAAGAAATTTTTGATATATTCTAAATGCATCTCTTCAAGAGCTAACTTCTGTCATCTTTAATTAAATCTATTTAAATGTGGATTGGGCTTCCCTGGTGGCTCAGCTGGTAAAGAATCTGCCTGCAATGCAGGAGACCTGTGTCCAATCCGTGGGTTGGGAAGATACCCTGGATAAGGGAATGGCTACTCACTCCAGTATTCTGGCCTGGAGAATTCCATGGACTGTATAATCCATGGGGTCACAAAGAGTCAGGCATGACTGAGCGATAATGTGGATCATCTATATTGAAAGTTATATTGACTTCCTTCATGTTACTGAGATTCTATAAGAGAGCTATATTTCTCATTACTTAGCCACAGTTTTCTATTCCTCTAGTACCCATAAAAGTCAGTTAGAGTCTCTTTTTGAGAAGTGGCAAATACTCCAGTGGCAGAAGGTAGTGGTTTTGTGGGTCACTATTGAATATAGAGGAAATTAGACAATATGCTGAGATGTAGGAATGAAAAATTTATGCTCCCAAGTTTATTAGAGAGATAAACCAAACTTTTAATTGAAAAGAAAGAGCAATTTCTCCAAATGACCATATTATTTAAAAGAATTGCCTTTTCAATATGTATAATGGACAATAAATTGATACAATGTTTATCACAATTCTCAGGAAAGAATGTTAAACACTATAAAGGTAAAAGAGTAGAATTCAAAGAGAAGATAAAGAGGCTTTTAATGTGCTTCCTTTGACACTAATCAACCACAGGTACAGGCAATGTCTTTGAACCATCCTTCCATTAACGCTTCCTGGATTTCCTCTCTCTGATGTTGAAACTTGGCTACTTTTTTGTGTAGCTGTAGGCCCCCTCATGGACCAGGACCAATTCTTCTAGAGCAGAAACATCCTACCCGAATCATTTTCTCTGGGTTCGTCAGGGATTGGGAAGGACAATCAAGTACTACACAGAAAATTAATAAATATACAAGTTCAGTTCTTCTTTGAGGGGATTCATAGACTGAAGTCCCTTAGGAAACCCTGAAACACTGGATTTTACCTGTAAGCTTTGAGGAGAGGCAAACCTTCTCTTCTGCTGTTTTTCCCTCTACTCTCATTTAGTCTCAAGGAGCTAAAGTCTCCAGAATGTCAGAAAGATCTCAGAAAAACTTCTACCTCAGTTGGACCCTCCATGCTTTACAAACATGGTGATCCTAGTTGGTATTTCACTCCAGATACAAATACAGGAGGAAAGAGAAATCAGCACCTGAAGATCCACCTTTCCATTTCATCTAAAAGGGTAGGGGATAGAGAAAGGAAGGCAACAAAGACCTTGTGAAATTCCCAAATTCAGATCCTTACTCAACTCAGCGAACATCTATCATATTTAGTGTTAAAATGTGAAAATGGTGTCAGGAGGAAATACCATTGTTTTAGGTTAAATGCAGGTGTGTCAATATCACTGAACCGAAATTAACTATGAGATTCAAAATGCATTTTAAATATGTTTACAATAAATAGTCTGTTGTGACTAAACCTATTCAGTAATACTAAAATGAGATATTGCTGCTCTAACCAATTACAACATAAGAGCATTTTTACTGAAACTTTACCTAAAGTTTTTTGGTTTTGTTTTGCAAATTATACTAGTAGAAAAGACTCTGATGAAGAACAAAGCATAAAAAGGGAAAAATCCAATTAAATTTAGTAATAGAAATGTTTATTTCATTGGAATTATGCTTTAATAGTGTTAAGGAATTTCAGTTTTACACTAAATAGAAAACAGTCAGGAAAAAAAAAAAAAACTAGAAGAGGCTGGAAATAGGATGATATGTCCTTTTCATTTTTCCAGATAAAATTTCATTCCATTTTCTAGGATTTACAAGGTGAAAAAATAGTTAACACTTGGGTCTTCCCTGGTGGTCCAGTGGTTAAGACTCTGCACTGTCTATGCAGGGGGCACAGGCTCCAAGAATCTGCATGCTGCATAGCACAGCCAAAAAATAAAAAGTTAACACTTGATTTTCCCAAACATTACTTCCTATGGCCAGAAAACCACTTGCTGAGCAACATTATTTTTAAAAAAAAGGGAAACAATCTACTCAATATTAATTTGTATTTCACTGGTCTCATTTTCTTTCATTAGAAAAGTTCCAGCAAAACATGGATCACAGCCATGAATTAGGTCTGTACATTCCAATCAAGTTCCCTGGTTTTTACCTCCTTAGGGATAAAGTAGAAGAGGCTGATGCTAAGATCCCAGAAAACTCATGCTAGGTCAGTGACAAAATGCTATTTTTGAAATCATTAAATCCTATTTAATAAAGTATCAAAGGTAACTCAGTGGGGAAATGATGGTCTTTTAAACAAATGGTTCTAGAACAATTGAATGTCCATATATACAAAAAAGAGAACTTATACACACCCTTTATACTTTCACAAAGATTTACTAAAACTAGATCATAGGCCTAAATATGAAATGCAAAACTATAATACCTCTAATAGAAAACAAAGGAGTTTTAAAGATAAAATACCAACAGAACAACCAATGAAAGAAAAACTGATAGTTGGGCTTCATTAAAATTAAAAAGAAAAACAACTTTTGCTCTAGTAAAAAAATTAAGCCACAGACTAGAAGAAAATATTTATAACACACATGTTTAATAAAGGACTTGTATCCAAAATATACATATTAAAAATTTTAAAAATAAGAAAACCCAATTAAGAAAAGGAAAATGATGTAAATAGATACTTTACCAAAGAAAATATATAGATTGCAAATAAGCACATGAAAAAATGCCCAAGATCATATATTATTATGAAACTTCCAAGTAATCAATGATGATGTTCCATTAAACATTTATTGGTATGTTTGAATTTTAAAAAACCTGAAAATAAGAATTTCTGATAAGGATGTGGAGTAAAAGAATCTCTCATCCATTACTGGTGGGAATCCAAAACAGAACAACTATTAGGAAAACAATTTTGCAGGCTCCCACAAAGCTAATCATAGTTGACCACATAATCTAGCAATTTTGTTCCTAGGTATTTACTAAACTGATTTGAAAACATATACCTACACAATTATCTGCATGTGACTATTTAGAGAACTTTTATTCATAATTGCAAATATTGAAAGCAACCAAGAAGTCCTTTAATAAGTGAATAGATATACAAGCTGTGATACATCCATGCAATGGAATATTATTCAACAATACAAAGAAACGACCCATCAGGTAAGGAAAACAGATAAAATGAAAATGTTAGTTGCTAAGTTGTGTCTGACTCTTTGCAACGCTATGGACTGTTGCCCGTCAGTCTTCTCTGTCCATGGAATCCCTCAGGCAATAATAGTGGAGTGGGTTGCCATGCCCTTCTCCAGGGGATCTTCCTGACCCAGGGATCAAACCAGCATCTTCTGTACTGGCAGGCAGATTCTTTACCACTGAGCATCCTGGGAAGCCCAAGGAAGACAAGGATGAATTTCAAAGGCATTTTCTAACTCAGAGATGACTGTCTGAAAAGGCTACCTATTTTATTATTCCAATTATATGACATTCAGAAAAGGCAAAAATATTGAGGCAGAAAAAGATCAGTGATTGACAGGGAGTTCAGAGAGGGTAGATATGTTGAGCCAGTGAAGCACAGGAGACATTATCATCATGGAAAATTAGGTAAAGAGGACACAGGATTTGTCTGTATTATTTCTTTCTTTCTTTTTTTTTTTTTTTTTTGAGTGGTAAGGAGTTTTAATGTATCTATTATTGTGAACTTAAATTGATGTAGACAAACAAAAGGAAGTAACAAACACATAGACATAATTCAATTAACAGTCATTGAATCATATTGTTTATCTTGTCAGAAATTGTTAATTATCTGTAGCTCCAGACTACCAAATCAGGAAACATCTTCTAATTATTATTTCTTAGTGCTGCACGTGAACCTACAATTATCTCAAAATAAAAAATTTAATTAAAAACAAACCAGATGCAACCAAGTCAATAATATATTTCATTTAAAACACATTATTTCAACATGTAATGAATATAAAATAGTAATACGATGTTTGGTATTTTTTGGTACAAGCCTTCAAAGTCTGGTGTATATTTATATTAGATGTGTGTTAGTCACTCAATCATGTCCAACTTTGTGATCCCCGTGGACTATAGCCCGCCAGGCTCTTCTGTCCATGGGATTCTCCAGGCAAGAATACTGGAACAGGTTCTCATTTCCTTCTCCAGGTGATCTTCCTGACGTAGGGATTGAACCCACGTCTCCTGCCTTGCAGGCAGATTCTTTACTACTCTGCCACTTGGGAAGCCCTTTTAGACGGATAGGGCTTCCCTCATAGCTCAGTTGGTAAAGAATCCGCTTGCAATGCAGGAGACCACGGTTTAATTCCTGGGTCGGGAAGATCGGCTGGAGAAGGGATAGGCTACACACTCCAGTATTCTCAGGCTTCCCTTGTGGCTCAGTTGGTAAAGAATCCTCCTGCAATGGGGGAGACTTGGATTCAATCCCTGGGTAGGGAAGATCCCATGGAGAAGGTAAAGGCTACCTACTCTAGTATTCTAGCCTAGAGAATTCCATGGACTGTATAGTCCATGGGGTTGCAAAGAGTCGGACATTACTGAGCGACTTTCACTCATTTCACACTTTATATGGATAGTATATCTCAAATCAGATGCTCATTTTCCTCAGAATACTTGATTTATGCTTGCTCTCTATTTACAGTTCATAAAATCTAAGGTTGAAAAATTAGATTAACATGTTCAAGTAATCCCAAACATACTTAAATATTTACAATAAATGAAAGAGTTACCAAAAAAGCATTTTTTAAATTTCTACCCACATGGCCAAAACTGGCTTATCTTCTTTAGAAAAATTGATTTTACTTTGAGGTAAAAATGCATCAATTTCAAATTACATATGTCCAAATAAATTAAATTCACTAATTCTTATATCGTGGATGAGGGGTATCTCCTCACCACCACCTCTCCTGACCTTGATCGTGGAGTAACTCCTCTCGGCCCTACTGTGCCTGCGCAGCCAATGCCCCTTGGACGTGCCAAAGAAAGGCAATGCCAAAGAATGCTCAAACTACTGCACAATTGCACTCATCTCACATGTTAGTAAAGTAATGCTCAAAATTCTCCAAGCCAGGCTTCAGCAATATATGAACCGTGAACTTCCAGATGTTCAAGCTGGTTTTAGAAAAAGCAGAGGAACCAGAGATCAAATTGCCAACATTCGATGGATCATTGAAAAAGCAAGAGAGTTCCAGGAAAACATCTATTTCTGCTTTACTGACTATGCCAAAGCCTTTGACTGTGTGGATCACAATAAACTGTGGAAAAATCTGAGAGATAGGAATACCAGGCCACCTGACCTGCCACTTGAGAAACCTGTATGCAGGTCAGGAAGCAACAGTTAGAACTGGACATGGAACAACAGACTGGTTCCAAATAGGAAAAGGAGTACGTCAAGGCTGTATACTGTCACCCTGCTTATTTAACTTGTATGCCGAGTACATCATGAGAAACGCTGGGCTGGAAGAAGCACAAGCTGGAATCAAGATTGCCGGGAGAAATATCAGTAACCTCAGATATGCAGATGACACCATCCTTATGGCAGAAAGTGAAGAGGAACTAAAAAAGGAACCTCTTGATGAAAGTGAAAGAGGAGAGTGAAAAAGTTGGCTTAAAGCTCAACATTCAGAAAACGAAGATCATGGCATCTGGTCCCACCACTTCATGGGAAATAGATGGGGAAACAGTGGAAACAGTGTCAGACTTTATTTTTTTGGGCTCCAAAATCACTGCAGATGGTGATTGCAGCCATGAAATTAAAAGACACTTACTCCTTGGAAGGAAAGTTATGACCAACCTAGATAGCATATTAAAAAGCAGAGACATTACTTTGCCAACAAAGGTCCATCTAGTCAAGGCTATGTTTTGTCCAATAGTCATGTATGGATGTGAGAGTTGGACTGTGAAGAAGGCTGAGCGCTGAAGAATTGATGCTTTTGAACTGTGGTGTTGGAGAAGACTCTTGAGAGTCCCTTGTACTGCAAGGAGATCCAACCAGTCCATTCTAAAGGAGACCATTCCTGGGTGTTCATTGGAAGGAATGATGCTAAAGCTGAAACTCCAATACTTTGGCCACCTCATGCGAAGAGTTGACTCGTTGGAAAAGACCCTGATGCTGGAAGGGATTGGGGACAGGAGGAGAAGGGGACGACAGAGGATGAGATGGCTGGATGGCATCACTGACTCGATGGACATGAGTTTGAGTGAACTCTGGGAGTTGGTGATGCACAGGGAGGCCTGGCATGCTGCAATTCATGGGGTCGCACAGAGTCAGACACGACTGAGCAACTGAACTGAACTCAATTCTTGTATCAACTCAATATCATGAATATTGAATTCAAAATGAATATGTCATAAATTGAAAGTACTTTCAACATATCAATAAATATAAAATGTTCTTTATATTTAAGTTTTTGCAGTCAGTGTACAATACATAGTACTATCAATTATAATTAATACTATCATGTTGATTCAGGATAGGAAAATGTGTAATGTCATTACTATTTATACATATTCAGAAAGTGCCTATTTCTGTATAAAGTTGTGTGTGTGTCAGAAGCTTTTACTTTCCTTGGAGCTTCAATTCTATCTCATTGAGATGCAATGTAGTATTGGTGAGAAAATGCAAATCATAGCATCAAATTTGGCTTTGATTATTGAATATTTGGCAAATATCTCCCCTCCTTTTTAAAGGAAATCTTGACTTGAAATTAATGGTGGTGCAGATCTTTGCAAAACTCTTTCACAGCTCAACCAATGGGCATTGGCAAAGACCACAGATCGTTAAAATTGTTGTCTTTCATTACTTTTAAGAGTTCTATAAACTGATGATGATTCATAACACTGCAGGAATATAGTAAACAACTTCACCTCTGTACTCTCTATAGAGTTTACTTCAGAACATTGAGCAAAATAGCTTTAATATGCACCATGCTGAAAATTCAGTAATAAGAGAAACTTCCTTCAATAAATCCAGAGGTTCTACCTGACATAGCTGGAATGCCATCTTTTGTGATAAAAAAATGTTTTTTGTATCGAGTGAAATACTGTTTTGAAAGACGTAAAAGATTCAGATCTATCCCATGAGTTTGATGTTGTAGGCTGCAAACTGATACTTCGTCATAAGTTGGATTCACTCTGACACAAAATACATCTAAAGTGATAACTGGGCAATGTCTTTTGAGTTACATGGAGTTTACCTCTAGGTTGAGACTGATCCCATTAGGTCTTTCAGAGTAGTAGATGGGCTCCAAAACTAGAAGCACAGGGTGAAAAATAAGAGAGTCATGACACACTACTCATTCTGACTGTAAATTTAATCCAAGAGCTCTCTAGTAATTATAGCTCTCTGAAAACAGAGTGTTCTGCGTGGATAGATTGTGATGTTTCCCATATTTGAAGTGTTTAATCGCAGTCAGAGTTTTTACTTGGTAGAGATTCTGCTTGGTCTTTTTGATTGTTACAGAATTTTCAGCAGCCAGCATGAAAGCAGTAACATAACAAAAATGGGTGTCCTCAATCCCGTTCACTTTATCTCAGCACTAGTTAGAAACTGTGGATCTAGAGCATCAGGAAAGATTCTTCAAAGCATCTTTTCCCTTGAGGTTGCCAAAAAGTATTTAATCCTAAACATTAACCATGATGATCGGGTCTAGACAGAGTATTGTTTCTCATATTTTGAAAAGTACTTATCTCTAATTCTTTACCTGTATTCATAACAATTGGAAGTACATTTGAATCCACATTTGCTCAAGCTGCACGTCTTTAGTCTTCTACACGCTTATGAAAATATTTGAGGAGAAAAAGAAAAAAAATATGTTTCATACCACATTCTATCAACTCACGTTACCTAAGATCAGTATACCAAATAGAGGCCACTCTAGGCAGTGAACACAGTTTTTCTCCAGACACAGGACCATCAATCAAATGATTTTGCTTCTTCTCCAGTCCTTGAGCAGTCTGGGACCTAACTGCTGGTCTCTAACAACAACAACAAAATTTGCTTTGCTGCAAAACCAGTAAAAACTTCAGATCCTACCTGTATGTGTTCTTACCATGCAGTAACCTCTTATGCTTAGCTATTCTACCAAACTCTTATCTGTGAGAGACAAGTAGGTGTGTGTGTGTGTGTGTATGTATATATATACATATATATACATACATACATATATACATACATACATACATATATGTATGTATATATATACATACACACACACACACACACACACATATATATATATATATATAGAGAGAGAGAGAGACAAGAATACAGTACACTGCCTGGAAACCAAAAGACACTCACATAATGGAATATGTGATCAGCAAAACTATACTTGACTATAGGCAACTCACATTTCAGAACAGGAAATACCTGTCCAGGGCACTGAGATGGAATATTTGTTTCCATGTTACTAATATTTTATCACCTGAAAAGTCAATCCCCTCCAGGCATATCCACAAGCTCGTCAATGTCAAAGATGAATGTAAGAGACGGGGATTCTCTGCATTGCCTTTATTAGTATGCATTAGTGCTGTTTTGTGGACACATTCATATTTTCAGTGACTCACCAAATATTTGATAGGGATGCTGTTCAATACCTTCAAGTGAGAAAAAGGAATAAAAGACCACATATGGCCTTAGTGTCTTTAGGGCATAATGATAAAGAATCTGGCAAATTCTGTGTCCCTTAAGTTCATTATAAAGCAACTATTATCCACAAGCTGTTATATAATGAGCAGTTTAGTAGAATTGATGTCCAAATCTGTACCAGCTCTCCTGGTCCAATGATTGCTGTGTGTCTATATGCCATGCTTTTCGAGTTTGTATATTTGCTGAGCATTGGATCTCCCAGGCATACAGAGTCTTCTTCCTGGAGTCCTCCTCTAAGCTCCCTCTGCTTACCTCAATGTTTCCTCAGTTTAATTTTCACCTCCCTGGAGAGGCTTCCTTGATGGCTTAGGCTTTAAAGCTCAGAAAGTCTACAGCAAATTTTGTGTGTGCCACTTGGGTGGTATTTATCTTGTGCTGCTGCCCAAGTCATCTATCTTTCAGCAGACCCAGGACCTAGTACAGAGTACCACAAGTTGAAGTTCAGAGCACACCTCTGCTGTGTGCTCAGCCCCTCACCATTCCAGGGGGAAGAATTCCATTTATTGGATAAAAGAATTTGGGGTGGGATATTATAGAAAAAGAGAAAATGTTCAGATTTACAATTGTGAATATATGAAATTCTACCTATCCACAGTCTACACCATACCTATATACATACTACCATCATCCACGTTGCTAAAACAAATATAAAAACACAAACAAGAACCTGTACAACATGATACTAGTATTATATTTTAGAACCTGACAGCAGGCTATTTTTATCTTTAGCCCAAACCGAATATTGACTTTGCCTTGATTTCACTCCCTTGGCAAGGGCAGAAACAACAGGTAAGAAGTCTCTCTAACCTCCCACAACCCAATGCTTAACCTACAGGTTTATACACAACAATCCTTAGTGGATGTCTGCTAAATCAGTGGGGTTTACTATGAGGTATGTGTTCTTGGGGTACACAGATAATCTCCAAATGGTCCACAGGCATGACTACATCTAAGGACATCACTTTTCAGATCTTCTACCACCTTATGTACCCTTTCTAAAACTAACCTGCATGATGTAGGTTTATGCTGGTTCTCCTTTCACATGTTCACTTCAAAATCTCCCTCCCACTTACAAAATAAAGGCATCCAACTCATAAATCTGGAATCTTACTGTAGTGGCTTCAGTTCTACTGATAGCCTCCCAGATGCCAAACAAGAGAGAAATTTGCAGTACCATAACACTCCCTTTAAACAAAGAATGGAATTGAAATGTGGTATTTGGAGTTATCTTGGAAAGCTCTCAATCAGGATATATTGTAGAAAGGGGTGATGAAGAAAAAGATTGCTTAATGAACTCTCTTCATCCATATCCCAAGTATTTTCAAAGAATTGATTATCAGTAAAGTTTTGTGAGAACAAAAGAAAAAAAAAACTGTTAAGAAATATTGAGAGCAATGGTACTTAATTTCAGATAGGTGATGAACTCAAGATAGTGCTTTGTGCCTTATCCATCTTAAAAAGTAAGTAAAGTGTTAGTTGTTAGTCATGTTTGACTCTTTGTGACCCCATGGACTGTAGCCTGCCAGGGTCCTCTGTCCATGAAATTTTCCAGGCAAGAATACTAGAGTGCATTGCCATTTCTTTCTTCAGGGGATATTCCCAACCTAGGATTGAACCCAGGTCTCCTGCCCTGTGGGCAGATTCTTTACCTCTGAGCCACCAGGGAAGCCCTACCCATCTTAGATTTAGAATTCAAAAGTAAGATGCAGTAATGGAGAGTATACTAATACTGTTACTTAAACCAGAAAAAAAAAGTTAGACTTTTTCTGACAGAGACTGATTAGTTTGACAATGAAGACTGCCTTTGATAATTAGTTTATTTGACAAGTTGGTTGCCAAATTTTTAATAGGCTAAATCTGCAATCCCACTATTTTGAAAATAAATATATTTAAAGCTCATAACAAGATGAATCATTTTATATCAGACATCTTTTATTTTCAAAAGTAAGTTGGAATTAACAATATTTTCATTATTCAAAGCTTTCCAAATATATATATAAAGGCACCTATAAGTGAGGAATACATTTACCTAGCACTCACTTACAAATTTTCAGAATAGCTATGAGGACATATTGGAGAAGGAAATGGCAACCCACACCAGTATTCTTGCCTGGAGAATCCCACGGACAGAGGAGCCTGGCAGCCTACAGTCCATGGGGTAGCAAGAGTCGGAAATGACATAGCAACTAAACGACAACAATGATGAGGACATATGTTCTGTAATGGCAGGAACCTTTATTTTCTTTGGGTGACTGCTTCATTTTAGCCTACAACAATACCTGACATAGAGTAGACACTCAATAAATATTTGCTGCTAAATTAATAAAGGTTTTTGTATTCTTCTGTGATTGGATCTCAGCATGTTGAAGAAAGAGCAGCACATCAAAATTTGGAATCTTTTTGAACTCCACAATTTTCCACTTACAAAGTTGACCCAGTTGAACCTTTTACATAATTTAGTGCTGTTAGTTTTGTCTTTTTCTTCTGGAATTCACACATAATTTTTTCATTATTTTTTTGTATTTATTGGAAGGAAAGTTTGGTGATATACCTGTTTTGTCTTTTTCTTCTGGAATTCACACATAATTTTTTCATTATTTTTTTGTATTTAAGGGAAGGAAAGTTTGGTGATATACCTGTTTTGTCTTTTTCTTCTGGAATTCACACATAATTTTTTCATTATTTTTTTTGTATTTAAGGGAAGGAAAGTTTGGTGATATACCTAAGTTTTCTTAGAAATCCAAACTTTGGAAAGCTGTTCCATACTTAATGGGAAAATGAAGACAAGGGGACATTCAATGACTTAAACTCACTACTATTTCTAGTCAGAGTGTACTGCTCTTGACTGTTAACATAATATAGTTAACCAATTGGCCTAATAACAATAACATCAAAAAGAATTTTAAAACAGGAATACATTTAACCAAGATGGTGAAAGAACTGTACACTGAAAACTATAAGACACTGATGAAAGAAATTGAAGGCAACACAGATGGAAAGATATAACTATGTTCATACATTGGAAGAATCAATATTGTTAAAATAACTACATTATCCAAGGCAATCTACAGATTCAATACAACCCCTATCAGAATTCCAATGGCATTTTTCACAGAAATAGAACAAACAATTGTAAAATTTATGGAATAACAAAAGACCACACATAGCTAAAGTTATCTTGAGAAAGAACAAAACTGAAGTAATTATTTTTTTCTGATTTCCAACTATACTACAAAGCCACAGTAATCAAAACAGTATGGTATTGGCATGAAACCAGGAACATGGATCAATGGAACAGAATTGAGATCCAAGAAATAAACTCCTACATATATGGTCAACTAATGTATGGATGTGAGAGTTGGACTGTGAAGAAAGCTGAGCACTGAAGAATTGATGCTTTTGAACTGTGGTGTTGGAGAAGACTCTTGAGAGTCCCTTGGACTGCAAGGAGATCCAACCAGTCCATTCTGAAGGAGATCAGTCCTGGGATTTCCTTGGAGGGAATGATGCTGAAGCTGAAACTCCAGTACTTTGGCCACCTCATGCGAAGAGTTGACTCATTGGAAAAGACTCTGATGCTGGGAGGGATTGGGGGCAGGAGGAGAAGGGGACGATAGAGGATGAGATGGCTGGATGGTATCACTGACTCGATGGACATGAGTCTGAGTGAACTCCGGGAGTTGGTGATGGACAGGGAGGCCTGGCATGCTGCGATTCATGGGGTTGCAAAGAGTCAGACATGACTGAGCGACTGAACTGAACTGAACTGAATTTACAATAAAGAAACCAAGAATATACAATGAGGAAAGATAGTCTCTTCAATAAATAGTGGTGGGGAAAACAAGATAGCCACATGCAAAACAAGAAAAAATAAAACTAGATCCCTATCTTACTCCACATACAAAAATCAAATTAAAATGGATAAAAGATTTGAACATAGGGCCCGAAATCATAAAACTCCTAAAAGAAAGCATAGGGGATAAGCTCCTTGCCATTAGTCTTGGTGATGTTATTTAGATTTGACACCAAAAATAAAAGCAACAAAAGTAAAAATAAATTAATGGGACTACATCAAATTAAGAGCTTTTGCACAGCAAAGGAAACCATCAACAAAATGAAAAGGCAACCTACAGAATGGGAGAAGATATTTGCAAGTCATGTATCTGAGAAGGGGTTAATGTCTAAAAAAGTAATTTTTAAAAATCCTACCACTCAAAAGAAAAACAAACTATCTGATTGAAAAATGGGCAGAAGGACTGCATAGACATTTTTTCCACAAAAAGGTGTACAAATTGCCAACAGGTATATGAAAAGGTGCTCAACATCAGTAATCATCAGGGAAATGCAAAACAAAACAACAAGATAATCACCTCACACCTGTTAAAATGGCTGTCATCAAAAAGACAGGAAATAATTAGTGTTGGAGAGGATGTGGAGAAAAGAGATCCCTTGTATACTGTGTATGGGAATGTAAACTGGTTCAGTCACTGATAAACAATGTGGAAGTCCCTAAAATTTTTTAAATAGAGCTACTATATAATCCAACAATTGGACTGCTGGGTATATATCTAAAGGAATTTAAAACAGGATAGATCAATGGAACAAAATAGAAAGCCCAGAGATAAATCCATGCACATATGGACACCTTATCTTTGACAAAGGAGGCAAGAATATACAATGGATTAAAGACAATCTCTTTAACAAGTGGTGCTGGGAAATCTGGTCAACCACTTGTAAGAGAATGAAACTAGAACACTTTCTAACACCATACACAAAAATAAACTCAAAATGGATTAAAGATCTAAACGTAAGACCAGAAACTATAAAACTCCTAGAGGAGAACATAGGCAAAACACTCTCTGACATACATCACAGCAGGATCCTCTATGACCCACCTCCCAGAATATTGGAAATAAAAGCAAAAATAAACAAATGGGACCTAATTAACCTTAAAAACTTCTGCACATCAAAGGAAACTATTAGCAAAGTGAAAAGACAGCCTTCAGAATGGGAGAAAATAATAGCAAATGAAGCAACTGACAAACAACTAATCTCAAAAATATACAAGCAACTCCTACAGCTCAACTCCAGAAAAATAAATGACACAATCAAAAAATGGGCCAAAGAACTAAATAGACATTTCTCCAAAGAAGAAATACAGAGGGCTAACAAACACATGAAAAGATGCTCAACATCACTCATTATCAGAGAAATGCAAATCAAAACCACTATGAGGTACCATTTCACA
The DNA here is from genome assembly GCF_055505025.1 of Bos grunniens. NCBI lineage: Eukaryota > Metazoa > Chordata > Mammalia > Artiodactyla > Bovidae > Bos > Bos grunniens. The sequence goes on along the minus strand of NC_141194.1, from coordinate 114,432,465 downwards.
CCAGTCAGAATGGCTGCGATCCAAAAGTCTACAAATAATAAATGTTGGAGAGGGTGTGGAGAAAAGGGAACCCTCTTACAGTGTTGGTGGGACTGCAAACTAGTACAGCCACAATGAAGAACAGTGTGGAGATTCCTTAAAAAACTGGAAATAGAACTGCCTTATGATCCAGCAATCCCACTGCTGGGCATACACACTGAGGAAACCAGAAGGGAAAGAGACACGTGTACCCCAATGTTCATTGCAGCACTGTTTATAATAGCCAGGACATGGAAGCAACCTAGATGTCCATCAGCAGATGAATGGATAAGAAAGCTGTGGTACATATACACAATGGAGTATTACTCAGCCATTAGAAGAAAACATTTGAATCAGTTCTAATGAGGTGGATGAAACTAGAGCCTATTATACAGAGTGAAGTAAGCCAGAAGGAAAAACACCAATACAGTATACTAACACATATATATGGAATTTAGAAAGATGGTAGCAATAACCCTGTGTACGAGACAGCAAAAGAGACACTGATGTATAGAACAGTCTTATGGACTCTATGGGAGAGGGAGAGGGAGAGGGTGGGAAGATTTGGGAGAATGGCATTGAAACATGTAAAATATCATGTATGAAACCAGATGACAGTCCAGGTTCAATGCACGATACTGGATGCTTGGGGCTAGTGCACTGGGATGACCCAGAGGGATGGTATGGGGAGGGAGGAGGGAGGAGGGTTCAGGATGGGGATCACATGTATACCTGTGGCAGATTCATTTTGATATTTGGCAAAACTAATACAATTATGTAAAGTTTTAAAATAAAATAAAATTTAAAAAAAAGAAAATACAAAAAAAATTAAAAAAAAATAAAACAGGAGCTCAAAGATACTTCACTCCCATGTTTCTGCAGCATTATTCATAATATTGAAGATAATGGAAACAGCCTAAGTGTCCATGGACAAATCAATGGATAAATAAGATATGTGTGTGGGGTGTGTGTGTGTATGCACATGCATGTGTGTTTGTATGTGTGTGTATATCTACACAACAAAATATTATTCAACCTTGAGAAAAAAGGAAATCTTGCTATTTGTGACAGCATGGATGGAACTTGAGGGAATTATGCTAAGTCCCATAAGCCAGACAGAGACAGACAAACACCACATAGTATTACCTATACGTGGAACTAAGAAAAAGTCAAACTCTTAGCAACAAAGAGAAGAAAAGTGGTTGCCAGGGGCCAGGGCAAGTAGTGGGGAAAAAATGGGAGGTTGATAAAATGTTAAAAACTTTCAACTAAAAGATTAACAGGATCTGAGGCTCTAATGTAAAATATGGTGACTATAATTTGATATAATACTATATTGTAAAACTGACATTTACTGAGAGTAAGAACTTATAGACTCTCACTAAAAAAGCATAGATACATGAGGTGATAGATATGTTCATTACTAGAAGGGGAATGTGGCCAAAAAGAAACAAATCCAAGCTCCCTATTCTGATTTGAGCTTACTTTGTATACAGTATTCAAATGTCAAAAAGAATTATATTACATGTAAACTTTTGGTTTAAAATGAAGTTGCTCAGTCATGTCCAACTCTTTGCACCCCCATGCACTGTAGCTTACAGGGTCCTCCATCCATGAGATGTTCCAGGCAAGAATACTGGAGTGGGTTGCCATTTCCTTCTCCAGGAGATCTTCCTGACTGAGGGATTGAACCCGGGTCTCCCACATTGTAGGCAGACACTTTACTGTCTGAGCCACCAGGGAAGTCCTGCTGTTTGGTTTAAAAACCAACAGCCAATCTTAAATTACCTTCTCTGATAACCAGGGCGGAATTTATAGAATTTTATAAATAATAAAGTTTATATGCTTTGTGCATTTTGAAACTAAAGGTTTGTACTCAGATATGAACCTCTTGCTTTCTTTTCTTGTTTTGTGAAATTTGTTTTGATTGATTGCTTCTAGAATGAGAGCTACAATAGATGCCCTCCATCAAGTTTAAGTCCATGTCTATTTCATGGTTTTTTCCCAAGTTTCAAGGATAGGTTCTGACACAGAGACGAATCTCAAAAACATGTGTGTGTTTGCATGTTCTCTACACAGTACAGATCGGAACAGTACAATCATGCAATATGAAGAACAGTGGAAACTTAGTAATTATTATCCTGAAAAATATAAAATTTGTAGTTGGTTGACAGCTATCATCTTGTTATATGAAAGATATTTGTTTGTATACATCGACAGCATTCAAACAAATAAATAAAAATATAAGAATTGTAAACCAAAAGAAAGACATTCCTAAGAACTCAGGCATATAACTAGAAACACTCAATTTTCTATAACTAGAAAAATTCAAATATCCTTATAATGGATGCTGTAGGCTGTATTCATTTTTAAGAACAAAATTAGATGCAGTTAATGCCCACTATTGAACTAAAAATCCCATAATCTTATAAATCCTGTGGTCCTACAACTAACTTGTTTTAAACATTTATTACATGTGTTCATTACCAACAGATAGTTTTACTTAGTTTTTTCTTTGGACCTATGTGATAAAACTTGTTATGATCACTATCTTACATATTAAAAACTAAAGTATTTAAAGTAACTTACCCATGTTACCACAGGTATCAGGTGGGTGAACTGGGTCTTGAAACATGTGAAGGCTGTCCCTAATTTTAGACTGAGTAAAACAACTCTCACCTCTATCATGCCCTTTTATTGTAACAACCAGCTACTTTCAGTGGTTGGGTCCAGTGAGTTACACTTACCACTTTAGAAGAGTGAATGATCAAATATGCAAAGTCTATGGGCAAGCTGTCTAAGAGTACAGCTAATTACTGGCATCAAAACTGGATCTTCAACTCAAAATCCCCAACAGCCAGTGGGGATTTTTATAGTTTTTTTTTTTTTAAGTTTAAGAAGTATGTGGAATCTAAAATATGACACAAATGAACTTATCCAAGACAGAAACAGTGTCACAGACATAGAGAACAGACTTCCAGTTGCCAAGGACGAGGGCAGTACAGGAGGGAAGGATTGGGAGTTTGGGGTTAGCAGATGCAAATGAGTATATAGAGAATGGATAAACAACAAGGTCCTACTGTATAGCAAAGAGAACCATATTCAGTATCCTGTTATAAACCATAATGGGAAAGAATATATATATATATATATATATATATATATGAAAGTCACTCAGTCATGTTTGACTCTTTGCAACCCCATGGACTGTACAGTCCATGGAATTATCCAGGCTAGAGTACTGGAGTGTGGAGTGGGTAGCCTTTCCCTTCTCCAGGAGATCTTCCCAACCCAGGTCACCCACGTATATGTGTGTGTGTGTGTGTGTGTGTGTGTGTGTGGTGTATAACTGAATCACTTTGCAGGAGTGCTTAAATTAACACAACATGTAAATCAACTGCAATAAAAATTTTTTAAAAGTATAAGATGGGAAAAGACAAACTCTCTGAACATTTTTTTGTAAATACAATGTATTCAGTAACCCAATGGCAGCTGATGTAGGAGAATTCTTTAGTATTAGCAATTACAATATCCTTGCAGGGTTTAAGCCTTAAAAATCCCTGCCTTTAGCGATGATACATGAACTGAGACAGGAAGACAGAATAACTAAAGGGCTTTGGGGAGATTTACACTCCCAGCACCTGGTAAACTGTCCCATGGATTCTCAGGCTCAGTGAATTTTACATTATGTGAAATTTTAAATCCCCATGCTGAAATTTACAGACATTGTTGTCTTTTGTTTTTGATAGAATTGGGAATAAGTCATCTAAAACTTGTATGATAAACCTTACCCTGCAAAACCTTATACAACTTTAGTAAAACAAATAAGCAAAGCAAAGTGCGTTGGAAATTTCCTGTATTTACAGATAGAACAGTCTTTCATCATATTCCAAGGAAACAGTAAATGATCTGGTACCATTGCTTGGGGGCTTCCCTGGTGGCTCAGTGGTAAAGAATCAGCCTGCAGGAGTTCAGTTCAGTTCAGTTGCTCAGTCATGTCTGACTCTTTGCAACCCCATGAACCGCAGCACGCCAGGCCTCCCTGTCCATCACCAACTTCCGGAGTTTACCCAAACTCATGTCCATTGAGTCGGTGATGCCATCCAACCATCTCATCCTCTGTCGTCCCCTCCTCCTCCTGCTCTCAATCTTTCCCAGCATCAGGGTCTTTTTAAATGAGTCAGCTCTTCACATAAGGTGGCCAAAGTATTGGAGTTTCAGCTTCAACATCAGTCCTTCCAATGAACACCTAGGACTGATCTCTTTTAGGATGGACTGGCTGGATCTCCTTGCAGTCCAAGGGACTCTCAAGAGTCTTCTCCAACACCACAGTTCAAAAGCATCAATTCTGCACTCAGCTTTCTTTTTGTCCAACTCTCACATCCATACATGACTACTGGAAAAACCATAGCCTTGACTAGATGGACCTTTGCTGACAAAGTAATGTCTCTGCTTTTGAATATGCTGTCTAGGTTGGTCATAACTTTCCTTCCAAGGAGTAAGTGTCTTTTAATTTCATGGTTTCAATAACCCTCTGCAGGAGACGTGGGTTCAATCCCTGGATTGGGAAGATCCCCTGGAGAAGGAAATGGCAACCCACTCCAGTATTCTTGCCTGGGAAATCCCATGGACAAAGGAGCCTTTGTGGGTTACTATCCTTGGGGCTACAAAAGAGTCAGGCATGACTTACAGACTAAACAACAACAACCATTTCTAAGGAAGTCAAAAACTTATTTTATCAACTATCTTTTTTAATACAGTTATGTCTTGATTGAACAGTATCCTCATTTTGTTTGCTTGAAAATAAAGAGATGGATTACTTAGACAAAGCTGGATGGATTGCCTGGCAATTTAGAAGTCATCTCAGTAAAAAGAAATGCTGACTGAGTCACAGCTTTGTCTTCCTATCTCTTGGCCATGCAGCTAAGAGATGACATGTCTTGCTTTTCGGGTGCATCACATCAGCCATCTCCGAGCTCTCCAGTCACATTCTCAAGATTAAGCCCTGGAACTGACAGTCTTTTAAAGGTTTATACTCAGCAGCAAGATAATCCTCATGGAAAAGAATGCCCATGAATTAATCTTCCCCAAAAGCCTGAAGTCACATTTTTCAACACTTTTTGAAGCCATTTCCCTCAGATGTTGACTGCATTTTTGAATTGTGGTTTTGGTACCCAAATAAAAATTTATAAGTACCGTAAATCAAATTGTTTTAGAATACTTGTCATATTGGGAAAAGAAAGTAAGGCTATCAGTTGAGATATTACTTTTTAACCCTTAACATAGCCAAGATTAGTTGATTGTGGACTCTGAAGTCATATAGATTAAATTTTCATCCTTGATTACATTAAAATCCATGGGACTATCTTGCATGTTGAATAGGTCATTTGTGATTTCTAACATCCTACATTGGAGAAGGCAATGGCACCCCACTCCAGTACTCTTGCCTGGAAAATCCCATGGATGGAGGAGCCTGGAGGGCTGCAGTCCATGGGGTCGCTGAGGGTCGGACACAACTGAGCGACTTCACTTTCACTTTTCACTTTCATGCATTGGAGAAGGAAATGGCAACCCACTCCAGTGTTCTTGCCTGGAGAATCCCAGGGACAGGGCATCCTGGTGGGCTGCCGTCTTTGGAGTCGCACAGAGTCGGATACGACTGAAGTGACTCAGCAGCAATAGCAACATCCTACATGGGTCATTTGGAAAATGTTCATAGAGTTATATGCTGCTGCTACTGCTGAGTCACTTCAATCATGTCCGACTCTGTGCGACCCCATAGACGGCAGCCCACGAGGCTCCCCCATCCCTGGGATTCTCCAGGCAAGAATACTGGAGTGGATTGCCATTTCCTTCTCCAACGCATGAAAGTGAAAAGTGAAAGTGAAGTCGCTCAGTCATGTCTAACCCTCAGCGACCCCATGGACTACAGCCCTCCAGGCTCCTCCATCCATGGGATTTTCCAGGCAAGAGTACTGGAGTGGGGTGCCATTGCCTTCTCCTAGAGTTATATAGATCCTCCAAATATTGAAATATTTCACTATACAGTATCAAAAATCACATTTATTAAGATTACTACCAGTCTGATCAGAGAAAAACTTCATGTATTGGGAAGCTGTCAAACTTATAGCAACAGACAGAAATTTTCCAAAAGTTTATACTTTAACAGTTGGAAGCTTGATTTTTACTGTTGGGAACAAATGTTGTCAGTTAATTTCCTTGAAGTTATAAGCTCATTTATATCATTTTGATAAAATGCTTGCCAAAGAGGAGAGATGAATGAATGACCATATTTGTCTGTCAGTTACTCTTTCTAGAAACAATAGGATTCTATAAAAGAAAGCAGCCAGTTTGGCTCTCAACTCTGTCATACAAGTCCTTTCTATTAGAAGACAACCTTGATGCTTCAGTATGTGGATGAAGCAGTTTATCCAAAAGGTAGGACTTTCTATCCCCACCTTGACAGACAAGCTAGTGGGGAGCAGTTGCTTCCAGTGAGAGCCCTTCAGGTCAGAAGGCCTCAAAATGGTGGCCAAGGTGGGGACAAAAGAAAATTGAATGAGCCATGTGATAGACCTCTATTTAGAACCATCTAATCTCTAGCCTCTGACTGGTTCCAGAGACTTAATCTTTCAAAAACATCAGAAACTGGAACCTGCAGAGAGGTAGACATGAGTAACTTTTTCAACTTCCTTTTTACCACTATGAGGTTTTACCTTCTTTGTCTATATTACTACTGGGAGAGCTTGACATCCTCTGGAAGCTTTGCAATTGGGGGCCAGGGGGCAAGGTGTTAACCATAATATAAACCCTATATTTCAGCCCAGAGTCAATATGTTTAGTCTTTGTGACAATGCCATGTGTCTCCCTCATTAGGCCTTGAAAAAATTCAACTGCAGACACATGTTATAGTATTTGAATCCTAGAATATTTTATTCTACTTAATAAACCTTTTTTAATTTCAGACTGTTTAAATGACTATATTGCCCACTTTTTCTTCTCTAATATCAGCCACTGTGAGGGCCTGCTGCAGAGTCCTATTGCCTGTCTGTTTCAAATGTAGCTCTGAACACATCCCTTCCTTGCTCAAAAAGTTTTCTTAACTTGCTAGAAATTCCCTTGCTCATCTTCTCTATCCTATGAAGTGAAAGCTCATTCCACAAGGCCAAATATTTGCATTGACTGAAACACAGCAGTACTTAATCAGTGGTAACAATCCAAAAATACCTAAGGTAAAATAACATTTTCTTCCTGAAACCCTCAATGATGATCTAGTCTATAAGTCATATAATTAAAATATTGAAAAGATAATCTATGAAACACACTGTTCTGGCAACTCATAGAGCAATGACCAATATATATAATGATCCTGCTATCAGAAGACTTACAGTCTACTTCAGAGATGTTTAATCAAAAGATAAATACACAATATAAGCTTGAGTAATGATAAGACCTATGAAGAAAAACAAGTGACTGAGGATTAGAGTGGTGAGTTTATTTCAATGGAGGTGATGAGAATGGCTTCTCTGAGGAGATAGTATGTGGGCAGACAACCAAATAACCAAGAATTGGCCAGCCTTGTAGAAATTCAGACATGTAATTATGGTGGCTTAGACTAACAGTAGAGATAGAGTACATAATTTTAAAACAATTTATCATTTTCATCAAAACTTCTACAGCACTTTGATTTTATACCTATTGTCATATAATACTTGATATATACACAGATGGATTGCAAGCTACTTGAAAGCACAGAATGTATTTTTTCTCTCTTTGTATTCTCGTACCAACAATGGTGCCTGGCACAAAGTAGGCACTTGGTACATGTTTACTTGTTGTTGTCATTCAGTCTCTAAGTCATGTCCGACTCTTTGTGACCCTATTGTCTGTAGCACACCACGCTTCCCTGTCCTTCCCTATTTCCCTGAGTTTACTCAAACTCATGTCCCTTGAGTTGGTGATGCCATCAAACCACCTCATTCTCTGTCGCCCTCTTCTCCTGCCGTCAATCTTTCCCAGCATCAGGGTCTTTCCCAGGGAGTTAGCTCTTCACATCAGGTGGCCAAAGTATTGGAGCTCATGTTTACTGACTGAATCTAAATTTCTAAACCTTCTTGCCTGCCTGCACGAATCTGTGACAGCTGCATGATACCTCTTGTACAGACTGAATCTATTCTGATCCTCTTGCATTCTCCCCTCAGTGTTCTAGGCAAGCTTACAAGACACCTTTATAATGAAAGAGCTTACACAGCCATTCTATTAATCACATACAATTGTCAGTTCCAGATTAACTGCTTGTGGAAAAATTAGATGATCAAATAATTGTTATGCGTAATCGGCTGCTTGAACTCACTAAATAAGGTTTAAGTGGTCAATTGTTCCAGAAACTAGCCCCCAAAGCCAACAGTTGGCTAATTTCATGTGTAATGAACTGTGTCTATTAATTTACCACCTGCAGCTAATTGTCTATAGATAATTATACCTTAAGAATGGAAAACTGCCCTTAGAAGTTGAGCCTAAGTTGGTGTCCAATATACTATATCTAACAGATCTCTTATTATAAGCAAGATAAAAAAGAATCAGGTCAGAAATAATTTAGAGAAATGAAAACTGTCTCCTCTAGCGCTAGGGTCTTTTTAATGACCTCGGTGTTTCTTCAAGTTCATTTGCATATAAGCATATTTGTGTTTATCTAAAGTCTCTGTCTGAAAAGCAGAAGCCACAGGTCATCCTTTAGCATTTCTACTACCAACCTTCACTCATATGATCTGAAGATGTATCCAGATGATTATGGAGAGGACTTCATATTCACAAAATATAGCCATCTAATGTACTGGGCTGCTGCTACTGCTGCTAAGTCACTTCAGTCGTGTCCGACTCTATGCGACCCCATAGATGGCAGCCCACCAGGCTCTGCCATCCCTGGGATTCTCCAGGCAAGAACACTGGAGTGGGTTGCCATTTCCTTCTCCAATGCATGAAAGTGAAAATTGAAAGTGAAGTCGCTCAGTCGTGTCCGACTCTTAGCAACCTCATGGACTTCAGCCTACCAGGCTCCTCGTCCATGGAATTTTCCAGGCAAGAGTACTGGAGTGGGGTGCCACTGCCTTCTCCAATGTACTGGGCTAGTTCTCATTAAATCACTATTCGAACTAACCAGCTGAGATTAAATATTTTCATGTCAAAATAGTCTGTTTTTATTAATAGCAGATGTTTGAGGAACAAAGTAAAAAGGCATGTGGAACTCAAACATTTGACTTTAGATATCATCTGATAAACTACTTCTAATAAATTAGTGGACACACACACACACACAATATACACATATAAATTCCAAAGTGAAAGTGAAGTCGCTCAGTTGTGTCCGACTCTTAGCAACCTCATGGACTTCAGCCTACCAGGCTCCTCGTCCATGGAATTTTCCAGGCAAGAGTACTGGAGTGGGGTGCCACTGCCTTCTCCAATGTACTGGGCTAGTTCTCATTAAATCACTATTCGAACTAACCAGCTGAGATTAAATATTTTCATGTCAAAATAGTCTGCTTTTATTAATAGCAGATGTTTGAGGAACAAAGTAAAAAGGCATGTGGAACTCAAACATTTGACTTTAGATATCATCTGATAAACTACTTCTAATAAATTAGTGGACACACACACACACACACAATATACACATATAAATTCCAAAGTGAAAGTGAAGTCGCTCAGTCATGTCCAACTCTTTGTGATCCCATGGACTGTAGCCTATCAGGTTCCTCCTTCAATGAGATTTTCCAGGCAAGAATACTGGAGTGAGTTGCCATTTTCTTTTCCAGGAGATCTTCCTGACCCAGGGATTGAACCTGGGTCTCCTACATTGTACGCAGATGCTTTACTGTCTGAGCCACCAGGGAAGTCCTAAATTCTAAAATGTTGGTCAAACAACAAACTAACTGATAAATATTTGTAAAGAAGTCTATGTTAACACTCCATCATTGAGATGTTACTTTTGAATGATGTCTTACTGTCAACCTGAAGTTCAATACCAAAAGAAGGTCATTTAAAAATGGTTTTCAACATGTTCATCTTGCAAAACAGATGCCTCAAATCACTGATTGTATAACGGAAGGGGAAAAATATCCACAATCCTAAAGTTGTTCAAATTAACATCTTAGAAGATCTTTGTAAATAAACACTGCCAATGCACTTACTGATATTCATTTTTAAACCAATAAAAAAGCTAATCAATTAATTCACACTGTGGTTAAGTGGGGGGAAAAAATCAACAGATGGTGTGAGAAGTCTGATCAAGATGGAGCTCTATCAGTAAAACTACTTATTAACTTTGTTATTTGGGGCAAAGAATTTAACCTCTCTGAGCCACATCTGTGAAGTGAGAACAATATTGACAATTTACCAGAGCATTTGTGATAATTAAGTGAGATAATATTGTATTTTAAATGCTTTACAAAATGTGATACCCTGTGAAAAAAGTGAAAAGGTGAAATAGAAAAAACACTAAATAGAAATAGAATGAGAAGATGTGTTTGAATCCTAACACTGCCACTAAATGGACTTGTTCTCTTGATAAATATGTAGACAGATGATTGAAAAAAATGAATAAATGAACTGCATCAGCCTTATTCATTGAGTCACGTGGTACTATGTATTTTAATAGTCACTATTGGTATAGACGTGAATCTTTCCCACAGGGAGTTGACACTATGAAGGAACACTAACAAAAAAACAAACAAACAGATGGCTTGTTATGTAGTAATAGATAACTGGGACATTATGGGACCCATTCATGGGCATCAAACATGGAATCCACCTTCACTTGGCATTTTGAAATTAAGCATATCACTTTATATTAATCATTCATGCACCAGGCAATCTTAAAATTGCATAATTCTCACACACCAGGTAAGTAAGGGTTTCTAAAAGAAAAGGATCTAGAGGTTACTATCAGGCTTCTCTGGGTTAAATTAACGAATGTATATGGGATCTTGTAGAGTTGTAAAAATTATTAACACTGCACAACAAAAGGAAAAATAATTAACCAAATCATATCTTGCTACAGATTTATAAGCCAGTTCAACATGGCTCCTCCAATTACACATGAAAGTCCTTTCCAAAATAAACCTCAAACAAAGCGTGTCTTCATAATCATTGTATTTCTTTCCTTTTTGATTAATATTCTTTAATATTAGCTCATTTATGTTATTAAGTAATATACTATTACTTTGCCTACCCACTGATAATCTCCTCTGTTTTAACACTTACTCCTGTTTCTTCAGAATAAGAAAGGAATAATTTTGTGTGAAGTTTAACATATAGTCTTTGAAAATTATAATTAATTTCAAAAAAAGAGAAGTCCACTTTGTTCTAAATCCCAGATGACTTTTTCCCAGTTAATTAAAAGCCAAGAGAATAGAATTTGAGTGCATACAAATTGTGGGGGGGGAAAAGTATGCCTGTTATACCTATGAATGGCAAGCTCAGATATTTCATTTCCTCTGATTCTTATAGCATTATTATCAAAATGGAGAGATCAGAAATTCACCTCCTACTTTAATGGTAATGCCTATATGATAAGGGAATTGATAAAAAGCAGTGAGGATTACTCTGGAAAAAAGATCAAAGACTCCCAAGAAGTATTCAGTAATAACTGGGGTCCAACAAACATTAACTGAGAAGAATGGGGCTAGGGAGTTCCAAAGCACTGGAGAAAGAAGGTTTTCTAATTGCACTGGGCAAGTTTTATAACCTCAGAAGTTAGTTTCTCTCAATTTGCTATCCAAACTTTGAGTTAAAAGTGAAGCAGTGTAATGCATGGGTTTGATAAGAAACATAACATCAGTCAACTATGAGATGTTTTTCCAACTCCTATACGACCTGAAAACAAGAAAATCAGTCCATCTTTGAATATCATATGCCTCAGGTTTATCTTCTCTAGTCTGGAGTAAAGTTGCTCCCACTCATCCTAATCCCAACTGGTAAATAACTGCCCTGTGTTGAATGAGTCTAAGAAAATGATAGGAAATGTATCTACTTCCAAACTATGCTTGGAAGATAGTCTGCAAACTTGTCCTGATTCTTGATCTCTTTTGTTTAAAATTTCTTTTATTGAAGTATAGTTGGAATGAAGCCAGTACAGAGGGAAGCAGAGACAAATGATGGAGAGATTGAGTCCTGAAGACAATGCTTGTGCCCCTGGATCAAACCATGCCTGAAGCTAGTATATCCCCTGGACTTTTCAGTTATGTGAATCAATAAATACCCTTCTTTGCTTAAGTTTAAAAAAAAGTATAGTTGGTTCACAATGTCATGTTAACTTCTACTGTACAGCAAAGTGATTCAGCTATATATGTGCATGTATTATATGTATATATATATAATATACATACAAACAGTCCTTTTCATATTCCTTTCCATTATAATGTATCAAAGGATATTGAATATAGTTCCCTGTGCTATACAGTAGGATGTTGTTATTTATATATTCTGTATATTGATATAATAATCTGACCAATGCTTGCTCTCTTTAGGGAGTGCTGCCTGTATGGATTACAGAAGCACAGACCAAGTTAGGGTTACACATTCTTCTATTGCTCCCATCAAACCAGATGGCTTTTCTCTTTGGTTTGACTCCAAGGCCCAGGGGTACCCAGAGTCACTGCCTTGTCTCTGCTTCACTGTCTATGAACTGATTTGTGCCTCTAACTTTGGATTTTGTGTTAATTAATTTATCTTAATTGAAAGATAATTACTTTACAACATTGTGGTGGTTTTTGCCATACATCAACATGAATCAGCCATGGGTACACATGTGTCTCCTGTCCCAAAACCCCTTCCCACCTCTCTCCCCATCCCATCCCTCTGGGTTGTCCCAGTGCTCGGGCTTTGAGTGTCCTGCTTCAAGCATTGAACTTGCACTGGTTATCTGTTTTACACTTGGTAATATACATGTTTCAAAGCTATTCTCTCATATCATTCCACCCTTCCCTTCTCCCACATAGTACAAAAGTTTGTTCTTTAAATGTGTATCTCTTTTGCTGCCTTGCATATAGGATCATCATTACAATCTTTCTAAATTCCATATATATGCATTAATATACTGTATTGATGTTTCTCTTTCTGACTTACATCACTCTGTATAATAGGATCCAGTTTCATCCACCTCATTAAGAACAGACTCAAATGTGTTCTTTTTTATAGCTGAGTAATATTCCATTGTGTATATGTACCACAACTTCCTTATCCATTCGTCTGCTGATGGACATCTAGGTTGCTTCCATGTCCTAGCTATTGTAAACAGTGCTGCAATGAATATTGTGGTACATGTGTCTCTTTCAAATATGAATTCCTTGGTGTGTATGCCTAGCAGGGGACTGCTGGGTCCTATGGTAGTTCTATTTCCAGTTTTTTAAGGAATCTCCACACTGTTCTCCATAGTGGTTGTACCAGTTTGCATTTCCACCAGCAGTGTAAGAGGATTCCCTTTTCTCCACATCCTCTCCAGCATTTATTGTTGTAGACCTTTTTATGGTGGCCATTCTGATCAGTGTGAGATAATACCTCATTGTGGTTTTGATTTGCATTTCTCTAAAATTCAGACTTAAATTGAAATTAGGGAAGACCACTAGACCATTGAGAAATGACCTAAATCAAATCCCTTATGATTATACAGTGGAAGTGAGAAATAGATTCAAGGGATTAGATCTGACAGACAGAGTGCCTGAAGAACTACAGACAGAGGTTTGTGATATTGTACAAGGGGCAGTGCTCAAGACCATCCCAAGAAAAAGAAAAGCAAAATGGTTGTCTGAGGAGGCCTTACAAATAGATGATAAAAGTAGAGAAACTAAAGGCAAAGAAGAAAAGGAAAGATATACCCATCTGAATGCAGGGTTCCAAAGAATATCAAGAAGAGATAATAAAGCCTTCCTCAGTAATCAAGGCAAAGAAATAGAGGAAAACAATAGAATGGGAAAGACCAGAGGTCTCTTCAAGAAAATTAAAGATACCAAGGTAATATTTCATGCAAAGATGGGCTCAATAAAGGACAGAAATGGTATTAACCTAACAGAATCAGAAGATATTAAGAAGAGTTGGCAAGAATACACAGAACTATACAGAGAAATCTTCATGACCCAGATAATCACAGTGATGTGACAATTCACCTAGAGCCAGACATCCTGGACTGTGAAGTCAAGTGGGCCTTAGGAAGCACACTACGAACAAAGCTAGTGGAGTTGATGGAATTTCAACTGAGCTATTTCAATTTCTAAATGTACACCCATGGTGGATGCATGTTGATGTATGGCAAAACCAATACAATATTGTAAAGTAAAAAAATAATAATAATAATTTTAAAATTTTAATTTATTATTATTATTTTTTTTACGGCTTCACAGCTGAATTCTAACAAAAATTTAGAGAAGAGTTAACACCTATCCTGCTCAAACTCTTCCAGAAAATTGCAGAGGAAGGTAAACTACCAAACTCATTCTATGAGGCCACCATCACTCTAATACCAAAACCTGACAAAGATCCCACAAAAAAAAGAAAACTACAGGCCAATATCACTGATGAACATAGATGCAAAAATCCTTAACAAAATTCTAGCAATCAGAATCCAACAACACATTAAAAAGATCATACACCAAGACCAAGTGGGCTTTATCCCAGGGATGCAAGGATTCTTCAATATCCACAAATCAATCAATGCACTACACCACATTAACAAATTGAAAAATAAAAACCATATGATTATCTCAATAGATGCAGAGAAAGCCTTTGACAAAATTCAACATCCATTTATGATAAAAACTCTCCAGAAAGCAGGAATAGAAGGAACATACCTCAACATAATAAAAGCTATATATGACAAACCCACAGCAAACATTATCTTCAATGGTGAAAAATTGAAAGCATTTCCTCTAAAGTCAGGAACAAGACAAGGGTGCCCACTTTCACCATTACTATTCAACATAGTTTTGGAAGTTTTGGCCATGGCAATCAGAGCAGAAAAAGAAATAAAAGGAATCCAAATTGGAAAAGAAGAAGTAAAACTCTCACTATTTGCAGATGACATGATCCTCTACATAGAAAACCCTAAAGACTCCACCAGAAAATTACTAGAACTAATGAATGACTATAGTAAAGTTGCATGATATAAAATAAACACACAGAAATCCCTTGCATTCCTATACACTAATAATGAGAAAACAGAAAGAGAAATTAAGGAAACAATTCCATTCACCACTGCAACGGAAAGAATAAAATACTTAGGAATATATCTACCTAGAGAAACTAAAGACCTATATATAGAAAACTATAAAACACTGGTGAAAGAAATCAAAGAGGACACTAATAGGTGGAGAAATATACCATGTTCATGGATTGGAAGAATCAATATAGTGAAAATGAGTATACTACCCAAAGCAATTTATAGATTCAATGCAATCCCTATCAAGCTACCAACAGTATTCTTCACAGACCTAGAACAAATAATTTCACAATTTGTATGGAAATACAAAAAACCTCGAATAACCAAAGCGATCTTGAGAAAGAAGAATGGAACTGGAGGAATCAACCTACCTGACTTCAGGCTCTACTACAAAGCCACAGTTATCAAGACAGTATGGTACTGGCACAAAGACAGAAATATAGATCAATGGAACAAAATAGAAAGCCCAGAGATAAATCCATGCACATATGGACACCTTATCTTTAACAAAGGAGGCAAGAATATACAATGGATTAAAGACAATCTCTTTAACAAGTGGTGCTGGGAAATCTGGTCAACCACTTGTAAAAGAATGAAACTAGAACACTTTCTAACACCATACACAAAAATAAACTCAAAATGGATTAAAGATCTAAACGTAAGACCAGAAACTATAAAACTCCTAGAGGAGAACATAGGCAAAACACTCTCTGACATACATCACAGCAGGATCCTCTATGACCCACCTCCCAGAATATTGGAAATAAAAGCAAAAATAAACAAATGGGACCTAATTAACCTTAAAAGCTTCTACACATCAAAGGAAACTATCAGCAAGGTGAAAAGACAGCCTTCAGAATGGGAGAAAATAATAGCAAATGAAGCAACTGACAAACAACTAATCTCAAAAATATACAAGCAACTCCTACAGCTCAACTCCAGAAAAATAAATGACACAATCAAAAAATGGGCCAAAGAACTAAATAGACATTTCTCCAAAGGAGACATACAGACGGCTAACAAGCACATGAAAAGATGCTCAACATCACTCATTATTAGAGAAATGCAAATCAAAACCACTATGAGGTACCATTTCACACCAGTCAGAATGGCTCCGATCCAAAAGTCTACAAATAATAAATGTTGGAGAGGGTGTGGAGAAAAGGGAACCCTCTTACACTGTTGGTGAGAATGCAAACTAGTACAGCCACTATGGAGAACAGTGTGGAGATTCCTTAAAAAACTGGAAATAGAACTGCCTGATGATCCAGCAATCCCACTGCTGGGCATACACACTGAGGAAACCAGAAGGGAAAGAGACACATGTACCCCAATGTTCATCGCAGCACTGTTTATAATAGCCAGGACATGGAAGCAACCTAGATGTCCATCAGCAGATGAATGGATAAGAAAGCTGTGGTACATATACACAATGGAGTATTACTCAGCCATTAAAAAGAATACATTTGAATCAGTTCTAATGAGGTGGATGAAACTGGAGCCTATTATACAGAGTGAAGTAAGCCAGAAGGAAAAACACCAATACAGTATACTAATGCATATATATGGAATTTAGAAAGATGGTAACAATAACCCTGTGTACGAGACAGCAAAAGAGACACTGATGTATAGAACAGTCTTATGGACTCTGTGGGAGAGGGAGAGGGTGGGAAGATTTGGGAGAATGGCATTGAAACATGTAAAATATCATGTATGAAACGAGATGCCAGTCCAGGTTCGATGCACGATACTGGATGCTTGGGGCTAGTGCACTGGGATGACCCAGAGGGATGGTATGGGGAGGGAGGAGGGAGGAGGGTTCAGGATGGGGAACACATGTATACCTGTGGTGGATTCATTTTGATATTTGGCAAAACTAATACAATTATGTAAAGTTTAAAAATAAAATAAAATTAAAAAAAATAAATTTAAAAAAACACAACATAAAAAAAAATTAAAACAAAAATCACGATACTGAGCAAGTGCTGCCCTCAATACAAAAGCAAATTTGAAAACTCAGCAGTGGCCACAGGACTGGAAAAGGTCAGTTTTCATTCCAATCCCAAAGAAAGGCAATGCCAAAGAATGCTCAAACTACCACACAATTTCACTCATCTCAAACACTAGCAAAATAATGCTCAAAATTCTCCAAGCCAGGCTTCAACAGTATGTGAACTGTGAATTTCAAGATGTTCAAGCTGGATTTAGAAAAGGCAGAGGAACCAGAGATCAAATTGCCAGCATCCGTTGGATCACAGAAAAAGCAAGAGAACTCCAGAAAAACATCTACTTCTGTTTTATTGACTATGCCAAAGTCTTTGACGGTGTGGGTCACAACAAACTGTGGAAAATTCTTAAAGAGATGGGAATACCAGACCACCTGACCTGCCTCCTGAGAAAATGTATGCAGGTCAAGAAGCAATAGTTATAACCAGACACAGAATAATGAATTGGTCCCCAATAGGGAAAGGAGTACATCAAGGCTGTATATTGTCACCCTGTTTATTTAACTTATATGCAGAATTCATCATGCGAAATGCTGGCCTGGATGAAACACAAGCTGGAATCAAGATTGCTAGGAGAAATATCAATAACCTCAGATATGCAGATGACACCACCCTTATGGCAGAAAGTAAGGAGGAACTAAAGAGCCTCTTGATGAAAGTGAAAGAGGGGAGTTAAAAAGCTGGCTTAAAACTCAACATTCAAAAAATGAAGATCATGGCATCACGTCCCATCATTTCATGGCAAATAGATGGAAAACAATGGAAACAGTGACAGACTTTCTTTTCTTGGGCTCCAAAATCACTGCAGATGGTGATTGCAGTCATGAAATTAAGAGATTTGCTCCTTGGAAGAAATGCTATGACCAAACTAGACAGCATATTAAAAAGCAGAGACATGACTTTGTCAACAAAGGTCCATCTAGTCAAAGTTATGGTGTTTCCAGTGGTCATGTGTGGATGTGAGAGTTGGACCATAAAGAAATCTGAGCACCGAAGAATTGATGCTTTTGAACTGTTGTGTTGTAGAAGACTCGTGAGAGTCCCTTGGACTGCAAGAAAATCCAATCAGTCAATCCTATAGGAAATCAGTCCTGAATATTCATTGGAAGGACTGATGTTGAAGCTGAAGCTCCAATACTTTGGCCACCTGATGAGAACTGACTCATTGGAACAGACCCTGATGCTGGGAAAGATTGAAGGCAGGAGAAGGGGGCGACAGAGGATGAGATGGTTGGCTGGCATTACTGACTCGATGGACATGAGTTTGAATAAGCTCTGGGAGTTGGTGATGGACAGGGAATTCTGGTTGGTGCAGTCAATGGGGTTGCAAACAGTGGGACAGGACTGAGAGACTACCCGAACTGATCTGAATAATGGGTGATGTTGAGCATCTTTTCATGTGTTTATTAGCCATGTGTATGTCTTCTTTGTAGAAATATATCTATTTCTTTGGCCCATATTTTGATTAGGTTGTTCATTTTTCTGGTATTGAGCTGCATGAGCCGCTTGTATATTTTGGAGATTAATTCTTTGTTAGTTCTTTCATTTGCTATTATTTTCTCTCATTCTGAAGGTTGCCTTTTCACCTTGCTTATAGCTTCCTTTGTTTTTTCAAAATTTGTAAGTTTAATTTGGTTCCATTTGTGTATTTTTGTTTTTATTTCCATTACTCTGGGGGGTGGGTCATAGAGGATCTTGCTGTGATTTATATCTTTGAATTTTCAATGTGGTGTGAAAACAGAATAGTGTTCTCTAACTCTCCAGAAGATTTAAACACTAGTCTTTTACTATTCATAAAGTGAGCAATATGCTTCCCCAAATATACTTGACTCTTGTTCACCCCTTTGTTTTGAAAACTGTCTTTGTTTCATATATCAAACATTTATATACACCTGTCATGGGCCAGGCACTATCATGTGTTTTATGAATATTAACTTGCTTAAATGCAATAACAATTCTGAAGAAGTTCTGTTACTACCCTATCCTTCAGCAAGGAAACTGAGGCACAAAGAAGTTAAACACCCTGCCCAAGTTCAACAGCTGATAAACTGGCTTCAAGTTCAGTCAGCCTAGATACAGAAACTGTATTTTAACCAGCTTGTATCCTATCAAAGAGCCAAATATTCAGCTAGAAACACAGAAGAGGGATGCAAGGGGTGTTTATTGTGCTGGTCTCCTGTGGAAGGGATTATGAAGTGATTTTAGATGAAGCATGACTTCCTGAGGTAAATAATAAGTATTTTCCACATCCCTTGTATTATAATTATTTTAAGAAAATGTAACATATGTGGGGAGTACAATCTGATTCAAAACTTTTAGTCATCTTCCCCAAGTATCAATCACTCATTGGAATTAGTTAGAGTTTATTTCTGCAATTCTTTAAATCTGTAGTAATAAGTTCTTGATTTTGACAACAATTCCATTCAGAAAGATATTGCACATTCCATAAGAAAAGTAATTAGAATTGTAAAAATCCAATTAAAATGGAATATCTTGATTTTTACATAGTCCTCTCTCTGTAAGACAAACGATCTCAATTTTAGAAAAGCCCCCCAGTATTGTCCTCCAGCCTCCTCTTAATATTCTTTACAAAAATGAGCTGTCCCTCTATATCCATTTGGCTGATTTTCACCAGGCTGAAATACCATTCCATATTAATTTTATCATGTGTTTATTTCATCGGAGTATATAGCACCTTTTCCAGAATGTGAATGAAGACACGTAGCTATGATTTGGAAGAACATTAAATACATAAGTATGATTGACTTTTCCTCCTTTATTTTTTTTGCTCCTGTCTTCATAACGAATGAAAATCCTAAAATCTTGTTTTGGAACGGATTAGTAGAATTTGAAAAGACGGAGTTCATTTTTAGACAACAGCTAGAGAGAAACAATATCAAGGCATGCTGGCTGAAGTATGCTTTGTAAGATGCTAATGAATTTTCAAGCTGGTTTTAGAAAAGGCAGAGGAACCAGAGATCAAATTGCCAACATCCACTGGATCATGGAAAAAGCAAGAGAGTTCCAGAAAAACATCTATTTCTGCTTTATTGACTATGCCAAAGCCTTTGACTGTGTGGATCACAATAAACTGTGGAAAATTCTGAAAGAGATGGGAATACCAGACCACCTGATCTGCCTCTTGAGAAATCTGTATGCAGGTCAGGAAGCAACAGTTAGAACTGGACATGGAAAAACAGACTGGTTCCAAATAGGAAAAGGAGTACATCAAGGCTGTATATTGTCACCCTGTTTATTTAACTTATATGCAGAGTACATCATGAGAAACGCTGGACTGGAGGAAGCACAAGGTGGAATCAAGATTGCTGGGAGAAATATCAATAACCTCAGATATGCAGATGACACCACCCTTATGGCAGAAAGTGAAGAGGAACTCAAAAGCCTCTTGATGAAAGTGAAAGGGTGGAGGGTTCAGGATGGGGAACGTGGGTATACCTGTGGCGGATTCATTTCGATATTTGGCAAAACTAATACAATATTGTAAAGTTTAAAAATAAAATAAAAGAAAGTGAAAGAGGAGAGTGAAAAAATTGGCTTAAAGCTCAACATTCAGAAAATGAAGATCATGGCATCTGGTCCCATCACTTCATGGGAAATAGATAGGGAAACAGTGGAAACAGTGTCAGACTTTATTTTTCTGGGCTCCAAAATCACTGCAGATGGTGACTGCAGCCATGAAATTAAAAGACGTTTACTCCTTGGAAGGAAAGTTATGACCAACCTAGATAGCATATTAAAAAGCAGAGACATTGCTTTGCCAACAAAGGTTCGTCTAGTCAAGGCTATGGTTTTTCCTGTGGTCATGTATGGATGTGAGAGCTGGACTGTGAAGAAGGCTGAGTGCTAAAGAATTGATGCTTTTGAACCGTGGTGTTGGAGAAGACTCTTGAGAGTCCCTTGGACTGCAAGGAGATCCAACCAGGCCATTCTGAAGGAGATCAGCCCTGAGATTTCTTTGGAAGGAATGATGCTGAAGCTGAAACTCCAGTACTTTGGCCACCTCATGCAAAGAGTTGACTCATTGGAAAAGACTCTGATGCTGGGAGGGATTGGGGGCAAGAGGAGAAGGGGACGACAGAGGATGAGATGGCTGGATGGCATCAATGACTCGATGGGCGTAAATCTCAGTGAACTCCAGGAGTTGGTGATGGACAGCAAGGCCTGGCGTGCTGTGATTCATGGGGTCGCAAAGAGTCGGACACGACTGAGCGACTGATCTGATCTGATCTGATCTGAATGAATTTTCTGCAAAAGCAAAACACAACTTTTTATGCCCCCAAATTTTGGTAAAAAAATATATATATATTCTCTTTTTCTGAATATTTACTCTGCATATTGGGCTTCCCTGATAGCTCAGTTGGTAAAAAGTCTGCCTGCAATACAGGAGATCCCGGTTCAATTCCTGGGTTGGGAAGATCCTTTGGAGAAGGGATAGGCTACCCACTCCAGTGTTCTTGGGCTTCCCTTGTGACTCAGCTGGTAAAGAATATGCCTGCAATATGGGAGACCTGGGTTCAATCCCTGGGTTGGGAAGATTCACTGGAGAAGGGAAAGGCTACCCATTCCATTATTCTGGCCTGGAGAATTCGATGGACTGGAGTCCATGGGTTGCAAAGAGTTGAACATAACTGAGCAACTTTCACTTTCACTCTGCATATTGACATAGGAAAAATTCTGAGAAGCCATATAATGAAGGCAAATCTAATTGTATTCATACATTATGGGCTTCCTTGCTGGCTCAGATGGTAAAGAAGCTTCCTGCAATGCAGGAAACTGGGGTTCAATCCCTGGGTCAGGAAGATCCAATGGAGAAGGGAATGGCTACCCACTCCAGTATTCTTGCCTGGAGAATCCCATGGACAGAGGAGCTCAGAGGGCTAGAGTCCATAGGGTTGCAAAGAGTTGTAACACAAGTGAGCCACTAAAACTTTCACTTTCATTATTCCCTAAGAAGCAATCTATTGATATTTCTAAACATATAGTATGTCCTAGAAATATAGTTGCATAAAGAGAGACAAGTTTCCTGGAGATGAGAATGGGTATACAAGGCAATGAATATGAAGTCTCATAGAAGCAATACGTGGACTCTGCTAGCCAGAAGTGCTGTTCTGCACAACCACTGCTCCCTGAGGATGTCTGATACATCCATGCATTAGAAAGCCAGAGCAGTAGTCCTGGTAACATGTAATCTGGACTTTAGCAAGAATACTGATAGTAAGATTACAAAGGCAGGGCAAATGCAAGTGGCATTGAGTAGATTCTGTAGAAATTACAGATAATCAGTGTGAGGCAGGACAGATTTCATCCAGGTTTGGATCTTAGTGGAAATGTGCTTCTCAGGAAATATTTCTCTGGTCAAATCATTTTGGGAAGTTTCAAAGTTTGTTTGTTTCTCAGAGATTCATAGTATACATTAGCACTTGCATGAAAGCTCTCATGTAAAAAAGGCTGCTTATATTTATTTAAACTTAATTTTCCAACTCTATATGTTCACATCCCTTTCTACTATTTCAGCAAACAATTGAATGGGGGATAAACCTCAATTGATTTTGCTGTTCAAATAGTGTAAAATTATAGCATCTTAAAACTAGAAGAGAGATAATTATCAGCAAGAAAATGATAGCCCTTAACTTTAAGGCATTATTGTTTTGGTGGTAGGGGATCAACACAGTAGCACTTTTCTGCCATAAAGATAGGGCATGATGAAGTTCCTCAAATAGCCTGATTCTAAAATGGAATGAGGAAAATAATAAATGAGAAACATGAATTTGATGCAACGGTTTATTCTTTTTTAATTAAATTTTTGTCTCACAGGGCTGGGGATGTATTTTTCATTTTTGCATCCCTATTCATGATGCTGGAGAAGGCAATGGCATCCCACTCCAGTACTCTTGCCTGGAAAATCTCATGGACAGAGGAGCCTGGTAGGCTGCAGTCCACGGGGTCGTGAAGAGTCGGACATGACTAAGCAACTTCACTTTCACTTTTTACTTTCATGCATTGGAGAAGGAAATGGCAACCCACTCCAGTGTTCTTGCTTGGAGAATCCCAGGGACAGGGGAGCCTGGTGGGCTGCCGTCTATGGGGTCGCACAGAGTCGGACATGACTGAAGCGACTTAGCAGCAGCAGCAGCAGCATTCATGATGCTTGATAAATATTTATTAAGTGAATCAGTGATGGAGGCCACTTAATACTTGTTTATATTTCTACATATGAAAGTGAAATCCAAAAGAGCTCAAAAATCTACCCCAGGTCAAGTAGGTAGACTACAATAGACTATAGGTAAAGCAAGACGGCTTCAACAATTAGAAACAGGTATATCCACAGTGTAGCATTTCAATGACTCCAGAATGAGTTGTTCTACCACCAAAAATTACATGTCCAAATACTACAGTTCAGTTCAGTTTGGTCGCTCAGTCGTGTCTGACTCTTTAGGACCCCATGGACTGCAACACACCAGGGTTCCCTGTCTTTCATCAACTCCTGGAGCTTGCTCAAATTCATGACCATCGAGTCAGTGATATCATTCAACCATCTCATCCTCTGTCATCCCCTTCTCCTCCTGCCTTCAATCTTTCCCAGCATCAGGGTCTTTTACAAGGAGTCAGTTCTTCGCATCAGGTAGCCAAAGTATTCGAGTTTCAGCTTCAGCATCAATCTGTCCAGTGAATATTCAGGACTGATTTCCTTTAGGATGGACTGGTTTGACCTCCTTGCTGTCCAAGGGACTCTCAAGAGTCTTCTCCAATACCACAGTTCAAAAGCATCAATTCTTCGGCACTCAGCTTTCTTTATGGTCCAACTCTCACATCTATACATGACTACTGGAAAGACCATAGCTATGATTAGATGGAACTTTGTTGGCAAAGTAATGTCTCTGCTTTTTAATGTGCTGTCTAGTATGGTCATAGCTTTTCTTCCAAGGAGAAAGTGTCTTTTAATTTGAAGGCTGCAGTCATCATCTGCAGTGATTTTGGAGCCCCCCAAAATCAAGTCTGCCATTGTTTCCATTGTTTCCCCATCTATTTGCCGTGAAGTGATGGGACTGGATGCCATGACCTTAGTTTTCTGAATGTTGAGTTTTAAGCCAACTTTTTCACTCTCCTCTTTCACTTTCATCAAGAGGCTCTTTAGTTCCTCTTCACTTTCTGCCATAAGGGTGGTGTCATCTGCATATCCGAGGTTATTGATACTTCTCCCTGCAATCTTGATTCTAGCTTGTGCTTCATCCAGCCTGGCATTTTGCATGATTTATTCTGTTTATAAATTAAATAAGCAAGGTGAAAATATACAGATATTACAAGATACTACTAAAATAAACCAAATACTTACAGTCTATTCCTGATTCAATGAATTATGGAGTATATCTTACACAGCACTACCAGATTTTGAAGCCAAACTCTCTCAGCAAGAGTGTTTTCCAACACATTATAATGGGCAACAGAGCAGAGGAATTAGAATGCAAAGTGTGAGTAACCAACAGAACTACAAAACAAGTGGATGTAATTTTCCCTAGATAATCACATCATTGCTGGTGTCTGCATAGTAATCTCTATTCTGTTTTATTTCCTCTCTGTATAAACTTTAAAAATGGCTAAACATGTATCAAGACTGAAGTGAAAAGTGAAAAAATACACAAAACTTGCATTATATTTCTGATAGAATGTATGAGATATTAGGTATTAAACAGGTACAACTCAGAAAAAAATATATTTTGTACAGTAAATGACATATCTGATATAAAATTTCTAGGAAGTTATACCACTTCTAACGAGGTTTATGACTTACAGTTTTCACTGTATGATAAACACTATTGTATGGAATAATATATAAGGGTTTTCATCCTGTGCATGTATTCCAGCTATCTCAAAATTGTTTTGTGTATGCCATCATGGCCTTGCCAATAAATACTTTCTTCAATTACTTGCATACAAATTTGCATCCATTAGAATTGTCCTAGAAATTCATTTTATGAAAATGTAGAGCCTAACTTACTCCCAGATTTTCTTTATATAGGAAGGTTTTGTTTTTCCCTTTTAATATAAATACCATACACATACCTGAAAGTACTCACATCATAAGTAAGCAGCTAAAAATATTTTCAAAACTGAACAAACTTATGCAATTAGCCCCTAGATCAAGAAACAGAGGAGGGCACGGCAATCCAATCCAGTATTCTTGCCTGGAGAATCCCAGGGAAAGAGTAGCTTGGCAGGCTACAGTCCATAGGGTCACAAAGTCAGACACAATGGAAGCAATTTAGCACACACACACAAGAAACAGAATATTACCAACACCTCACAATACACTATTGTGCTAATTCCAACATACTATTTTCCCAAGAGTAACTACTCTTCTGATATCTAACACCATAGAGTTTTGCCAGTTTTCATCTCGATATAAGTGGAATCATAGAGCATATATTATTTGTGTCTGGCATTTCACTCTACACTACGTCTGTAAGGCATTCATGATTTTGCATGTAGTTCCAAATTGCTAATTCTCATTGTTGTATAATATTACAGTACAGAGTGGCTTCCCAGGTGGTGCTAATGGTAAACAACCTGCCTGCCAGTGCAGGAAACATAACAGACACAGGTTCGATCCCTGGGTCAAGAAGAAACCCTGAAGGAGGGCACAGCAATCCACTCCAATATTCTTGCCTGGAGAATTTCATGGACAGAGGAGCCTGGTGGGCTACAGTCCATAGGGTTGCAAAGAGTCAGAACAGCTGAAGCAACTTAGCACACCAAGTACATAGTATTCCATTATGTGACTATACCACAATTGAACTATTCATTCAGCATACAATTAACTTTTATGAATAGGAATTTTGTGAAAATATTTCACATACGAAAATATTTCATATGGGTATATACCTAAGAATGGGATTCAAGGACAAGAGGTATGCATGTATTCAAATTTATCATTATAATTCAGTGTTCCTTTAGTTACAAATCAGGCTTCCTAGTAGCTCAGCTGGCAAAGAATTTGCCTGCAATACAGGAGACCCTGGTTCAATTCCTGGGTCAGGAAGATTCCCTGGAGAAGAGATAGGCTACCCACTACAGTATTCTTAGGCTTCCCTGGTGCCTCAACTAGTAAAGAATCCACCTACAATGCAGGAGATTTGGTTTGGATCCCTGGGTTGGGAAGATCTCCTGCAGAAGGGAACAGCTACTGACTCCAGAATTCTGGCCTGGAGAATTCCAGTGACTGTATAGTCTATTGGGTTGCAAAGAGTTGGACATAACTGAGCGACTTTCACTTATTCACAAATCAAGTAAACATATATAGGTAGGTCTGCTTCTGAAATCTCTATTCTCTTCCATTTTTCAGTCTGTATAATTTCCGGATGTTCCAGCTGGATTTAGAAAAGTCAGAGTAACCAAAGAACAAATTAGCAACATCCGTTGGATCAACAAAAAAGCAAGAGAGTTGCAGAAAAACATCTCCTTCTGCTTTATTGAGTATGCCAAAGCCTTTGACTGTGTGGATCACAATAAACTGTGGAAAATTCTGAAAGAGATGGGAATACCAGACCACCTGATCTGCTTCCTGAGAAACCTCTATGCAGCTCAGGAAGCAACAGTTAGAACTGGACATGGAACAACAGACTGGTTCCAAATTGGAAAAGGAGTACTTCAAGGCTGTATATTGTCACCCTGTTTATTTGACTTCTATGCAGAATACATCATGAGAAGCACTAGGCTGCATGAAGCACAAGCTGGAATCAAGATTGCTGGGAGAAATATCAATAACCTCAGATATGCAGATGACACGACCCCTATGGCAGAAAGCAAAGAAGAACTAAAGAGCCTCTTGATGAAAGTGAAAGAGGAGAGTAAAAAAGTTGGCTTAAAACTCAACATTTAGAAAACTAAGATCATGGCATCTGGTCCCATCACTTCATGGCAAATAGATGGAGAAACAGTGGAAACAGTGACAGACTTTACTTTTTTGGGCTCCAAAATCACTGCAGATGGTGACTGCAGCCATGAAATGAAAAGATGCTTGCTCCTTGGAAGAAAAGTTATAACCAGCTAGACAGCATATTAAAAAGCAGAGACATTGCCAACAAAGGTCCATTAGTCAAAGCTATGGTTTTTCCAGTAGTCATGTATGAATGTGAAAGTCGGACTATAAAGAAGGCTGAGAGCCCAAGAATTGATACTTTTGAACTGTAGTGTTGGAGAAGACTCTTGAGAGTCCCTTGGACAGCAAGGAGATCCAAACAGTACACCCTAAAGGAAATCAGTCCCAAATATTCATTGGAAGGACTGATGCTGAAGCTGAAACACCAATGCTCTGGCCACCTGATACGAAGAACTGACTCATTGGGAAAGACCCTGATGCCAGGAAATATTTAAGGTGGGAGGAGAAGGGGATGACTGAGGATGAGATGGTTGGATGGCTTCACTGATTCAATGGACATGAGTCTGAGTAAACTCTCTGAGTTGGTGATGGACAGGGAGGCCTGACATGCTGCAGTCCATGGGGCTGCACAAATTTGGACATAACTGAGCGACTGAACTGAACTGTCCTTTCACCAATATCATACAATTTTAACTACCATGGCTTAATAATCTTTATATGTACTAAATTCTTGGAACTTGGTTCTTCTGTTTAAACCTGCATTGCCTACTTATAGTTGGTCCTTTGAATTTCCATTAAAATCTTGAAGTCAGCTTGTCAGTTTCCACAAAATAAACCTGTTGGACTTTTGATTGGGATTATGTTGAACCAACAGATTCATTATCAATGAAATGATATTTTATATATCAAAGTGTCCCATCTATAAACATGGAATGGTTTCCATTTTATTTAAATGATCCATATAATTCTTGTCAACAGTATTTAATAGCTTATTTGTAGAGGTCTTTTACATATTTTGTTAGAGCTACTCCTAGTTTATGTAAGTCTTTCCAAGTTTTTTGTTCCTTCTCAAGATTGTTTAGCCTATTCTAGGTCCCTCAAAATCAATTACATTTATGGAATCAATTTTCTAGTGTATTTAATAACCTACTTGGAATTTTGATTGAAATTACTATAAATCTATAGGCTAATCTGAAAAGAATTGAAATATTTGAAATAATAAGCCTTCCCACCAATAAGAATGATGTATCTTTCCATTTTTAGTATCTTCTTTCATTTTTATCTAACTTTTCTCATAATTTCATGTATATAGATATAAAATTCTTAACAATTTATTAGCAAAGCAAATTCTACAATGTATAGAAAGAATTATATACCACTAGCAAGTGGTGTTTATTACAGGGATACAAGGCTTGTTCAACACTGGGAAACTGAGCAATGCAATCTACCACATCAACAGAGTAAATTGTAAACACTATAATATCACACAGTCACACAGGTGTTTTTCAAAGTCCATATTCAGCTAATCAACACTCTCTCCACCTTGTCATCCTAGGCTTTTAGCATAGTCTATGGTTTTTGCCAACTCTAATCTTTTGCCCATGGTGGAAGCTAGTAATCTGAGATGAAGTGTTGGCAAGGTTGGTTCATTCTGAAGATTGAATAGACAGCCTTGAAATTAAATAACAAAACTGAGAGGATTCACACTTTCCAATTTCAAAACTTGCTACAAATCTTCAGTAACCACAATAGTGTATTAAAGGCGTAAAGATAGACATGTAAACAAATACATTAGAATTCATGTTTCAGAAACACTGCCATGTATCTATATTCAAGTGGTTTTTGACTAGGGTATCAAGATCATTCAATGGGGGGAAATAGTCTCTTTAAGAAATGGTCCTATGTATATATTCAAATGGAAAAGAATGAAATTGGACTTTACTGCACACTATCTGCAGAATTTAACTTAAGATAAACCAAAGATGTAGATATAAGTATTAAAATCACAAAATTAAAAAGTAAATATATGATGAATAATAGGCTAGGCAGAACACTACAAACCTGGAGAAGCACAACAAATACTTAGGAAGATCTTGGTTTTGGTAAAACTTTCTTAAATATGACAACAAATACATAAGCAACATAAAAAATTTCACATAAATTGAACATCAACGTTAAAAAACTTTTGCATCAAAGGACACTAGAAAAAGAGTTAAAAAGACAACCTCATATATCTGATAGGATTCCCTGGTGGCTCAGATGGTAAAGAATCTGAGACCCAGGTTCAATCCCCTGGAGAAGGAAATAGCAGACCACTCTAGTATTTTTGCCTGGGAAAACCCATGGACAGAGGAATCTGGTGGGCTACAGTCCATGGGGTCAAAAAGACACATATGTGATATGGATCTAGTATCCAGAATTTCAGAAAATCTCTTAAAACTCAACAAGAATGAACAACTCAATTAAAAACAAAAATGTACAAAGGTCATTAATAATTATTTCTCCAAAGAATACATACAAATGGCCAACAAATTCATGAAAAGATGTTCAATATCATTAACTAGAAAAATGCAAATCAAAACCACACTGAAATATTACTTCAAACCAAGTAAAGTGTTAGGCACTCAGTTGTGTCTGACTCTTTGTGACTCCATGGACAGTAGCCCATGAGGTTCCACTCTACATGGAATTCTCCAGGCAAGAATCCTGTAGTGGATAGCCATTCCCTTCTCCAGGGGATCTTCCTGACCAAGGTTTCCAACTTGGCTCTCCTGCATTGCAGGCAGATTCTTTACAGTTGAGCCATCAGGGAAGACTTCACACCAAGAAAGAGGGATACAATTTTTTTAAATTAACATAACAAGTGATGGGGACAATTCAGAGAAATAGCATCCTCATAAATTGGTGAACAGGAATATAATATGGTGTACTTGCTATGCAGAGTTCCAAAGAATAGCAACGAGAGATAAGAAAGCCTTCCTCAGTGATCAATGCAAAGAAATAGAGGAAAACAGTAGAATGGGAAACACTAGAGATCTCTTCAAGAAAATTAGAGTTACCAAGGGAATATTTCAAGCAAAGATGGGCACAATAAAGGACAGAAATGGTATGGATCTAACAGAAGTAGAAGATATTAAGAAGAGGTGGTAACAATACAGAGAAGAACTATACAAAAAAGATCTTCATGACCCAGATGGCCACGACAGTGTAATCACTCATCAAGAGACAGACATCCTGGAAAGCAAAGTCAAGTGGGCCTTAGGAAGCATCACGACAAACAAAGCTAGTGAGGTGATAGAATTCTGGTTGAGCTATTTCAAATCCTAAAAGATGATGCTGTGAAAGTGCTGCACTCAATATGCCAGCAAATTTGGAAAACTCAGCAGTGGACACAGGACTGGAAAAGGTCAGTTTTCATTCCAATCCCAAAGAAAGGCAATGCCAAAGAATGCTCAAACTACCACACCTTTGTACTCATCTCACACACTAGCGAAGTAATGCTCAAACTTCTCCAAGCCGGGCTTCAACAGTACATGAACCATGAACTTCCAAATGTTCAACTTGGTTTTAGAAAAGCCAGAGGAACAAGAGATCAAATTGCCAACATCCATTGGATCATTGAAAAAGCAAGAGAAGGAGGCGGTCCTAAGATGGCAGAGGAATAGGATGGGCAGATCACTTTCTCCCCCACAAATTCATCAAAAGAACATTTGAACACTAAGTAAATTCCACAAAACAACTTCTGAATGCTGGCAGAGGACATCAGGCACCCAGAAAAGCGCCCATTGTCTTCAAAAGGAGGTAGGAAAAAATATAGAAGACAAAAAGAGAGACAAAAGAGTTAGGGACAGAGCTCTGTCCTGGGAAGGGAGTCTTAAAAAAGAGAGAAGTTTCCAAACACCAGGAAACACTCTCACTGCCAAGTCTGTAGCAAGCCTTGGAACCACAGAGGGCAATATATATATATATATATATATATATATATTTATACACATACATATATATATACACACACACATGTGTATATATATATATACACATGTATATATATACACACATATAAATATATTATATATAATTTAAATAATTAATTGTTGGTTAAAATTAATTAATAAATTATTAATAATTAATGAATCAATTATTAATTAATTAAAATTACTATATTTGTATATTTAAAAATATAATTTAAATAAATAATTAAAACCCACAGATTATGTGCCCAGTGGTAACTCCCCCAGCAGAGAAGCAGCCCAGATGCCTGCATCCACCACTAGCAAGTGGGGGCTGGGCAGGGAGGCACGGGCAGCATTGCTTAGAGTAAGGACCGGGCCTGAATGCCCCGAGGGAAACCTGAAGGAACTAACTTGGGCTAGCAAACCAGACTGTGGGATAGCTACCACACAAAAAGCTCATTCTATGAGTCCAAACTCGTTCTATGAGGCCACCATCACCTTAATACCAAAACGTGAAAAAGATGCCACAAAAAAAGAAAACTACAGGCCAATATCTCTGATGAACATAGATGTAAAAATCCTTAACAAAATACTAGCAATCAGAATCCAGAAACACATTAAAAAGATCATACACCATGACCAAGTGGGCTTTATCCCAGGGATGCAAGGATTCTTCAATATCCGCAAATCAATCAATGTAATATACCACATTAACAAATTGAAAAATAAAAGCCATATGATTATCTCAATAGATGCAGAGAAAGCCTTTGACAAAACTCAACATCCATTTATGATAAAAACTCTCCAGAAAGCAGGAATAGAAGGAACATACCTCAACATAATAAAAGCGATATATGACAAACCCACAGCAAACATTATCTTCAATAGTGAAAAATTGAAAGCATTTCCTCTAAAGTCAGGAACAAGACAAGGGTGCCCACTCTCACCACTACTATTCAACATAGTTTTGGAGGTTTTGGCCACAGCATTCAGAGAAGAAAAAGGAATAAAAGGAATCCAAATTGGAAAAAGAAGAAGGAAAACTCTCACTGTTTGCAGATGACATCATCTTCTACATGAAAAACCCTAAAGGCTCCACCAGAAAATTACTAGAGCTAATCAATGAATATAGTAAAGCTGTAGGATACAAAATCAACTGGCAGAAATCCCTTGCATTCCTATACACTAATAATGAGAAAATAGAAAGAGAAATTAAGGAAACAATTCCATTCACCATTGCAATGGAAAGAATAAAATACTTAGGAATATATCTACCTAAATTAAAGACCTAGATATAGAAAACTATAAAACACTGGTGAAAGAAATCAAAGAAGACATGAATAGATGGAGAAATATACCGTGTTCATGGATCGGAAGAATAAATATAGTGAAAATGAGTATACTACCCAAAGCAATCTATAGATTGAATGCAATCCCTATGAAGCTACCAACAGTATTTTTCACAGAGCTAGAACAAATAATTTCATAATTTGTATGGAAATACAAAAAAAAAAAACCCGAATAGCCAAAGCAATCTTGAGAAAGAAGAATGGAACTGGAAAATCAACCTGCCTGACTTCAGGCTCTACTACAAAGCCACAGTCATCAAGACAGTATGGTACTGGCACAAAGACAGAAATGTAGATCAATGGAACAAAAGACAAAGCCCAGAGATAAATCCACACACCTATGGACACCTTATCTTTGACAAATGAGGCAAGAATATACAATAGAGAAAAGCAATCTCTTTAACAAGTGGTGCTGGGAAAACTGGTCAACCACTCGTAAAAGAATGAAACTAGAACACTTTCTAACACCATACACAAAAATAAATTCAAAATGGATTAAAGATCTAAACATAAGACCAGAAACTATAAAACTCCTAGAGGAGAACATAGGCAAAACACTCTCTGACATAAATCACAGCAGGATCCTCTGTGACCCACCTCCCAGAATATTGGAAATAAAAGCAAAAATAAACAAATGGGACCTAATTAAAATTAAAAGTTTCTGTACAACGAAGGAAACTATAAGCAAGGTGAAAAGATAGCCTTCAGAATGGGAGAAAATAATAGCAAATGAAGCAACGGACAAACAACTAATCTCAAAAATATATAAGCAACTCCTGCAGCTCAATTCCAGAAAAATAAATGACCCAATCAAAAAATGGGCCAAAGAACTAAACAGACATTTCTCCAAGGAAGACATACAAATGGCTAACAAATACATGAAAAGATGCTCAACATCACTCATTATCAGAGAAATGCAAATCAAAACCACAATGAGATAACACTTCACGCCAGTCAGAATGGCTGCTATCCAAAAGTCTACAACATATAAATGCTGGAGAGGGTGCAGAGAAAGGGGAACCCTCTTACACTGTTGGTGAGAATGCAAACTAGTACAGCCACTATGGAGAACAGTGTGGAGATTCCTTAAAAAACTGGAAATAGAACTGCCATATGACCCAGCAATCCCACTACTGAGCATACACATCAAGGAAACCAAAAGAGACATGTGTACCCCAATGTTCATCGCAGCACTGTTTATAACAGCCAGGCCATGGAAGCAACCCAGATGTCCATCAGCAGATGAATGGATAAGAAAGCTGTGGTACATATACACAATGGAGTACTACTCAACCATTAAAAAGAATACATTTGAATCAGTTCTAATGAGGTGGATGAAACTGGAGCCTATTATACAGAGTGAAGTAAGCCAGAAAGAAAAACACCAATACAGTATACTAACACATATATATATGGAATTTAGAAAGATGGTAACGATAACCCTGTATGTGAGACAGCAAAAGAGACACATATGTATAGAACAGTCTTTAGGACTCTGTGGGAGAGGGTGAGGGTGGAATGATTTGGGAGAATGGCATTGAAACATGTATAATATCATATGTGAAATGAATCTCCAGTCCAGGTTTGATGTATGATATAAGATGCTCAGGGCTGGTGCACAGGGATGACCAGAGGGATGGTATGGAGAGGGACGTGGGAGGGGGGTTTAGGATGGGGAACACATGTATACCTATGGCAGATTCATGTTGATGTATGGCAAAACCAATACAATACTGTAAAGTAAAATAAATAAATAAATAATTCAACTAAAAAAAAAAAGAAAGAAAGGAAAAAGTAAGAGAGTTCCAGAAAAATATCTACTTCTGTTTTATGACTATGCCAAAGCCTTTGATTGTGTGGATCACAGTAAACTGTGGGAAATTCTTTAAGAGATGGGAATACCAGACCACCTGACCTGCCTCCTGAAAAATCTGTATACAGGTCAGGAAGCAAAAGTTATAACTGGACATGGAACAACTGACTGGTTCCAAATTAATAAAGGAGTACATCAAGGCTTTATAGTGCCACCCTGCTTATTTAACTTCTGTGCAGAGTACGTCATAAGAAACGCTGGACTGGATGAAGCGCAAGCTGGAATCAAGATTGCCAGTAGAAATATCAATGACATCAGATATGCAGATGACACCACCCTAATGGCAGAAATTGAAGAACTAAAGATCCTCTTGATGAAAGTGAAAGAGGAGAGTGAAAAAGTTGGCTTAAAACTCAACATTCAGAAAACTAAGGTCATGGCATTCAGTCCCATCACTTCATGGCAAACAGATGGGGAAACAATGGAAACAATGACAGACTTAATTTTGGGGGGGCTCCAAAATCACTGCAGATGGTGAGTGCAGCCTTGAAATTAAAAGACACTTGCTCCTTGGAAGAAAAGCTATGACCATACTAGACAGCACATTAAAAAGCAGAGACGTTACTTTGCCAACAAAGTTCCATCTAATCATAACTATGGTTTTTCCAGTAGTCATGTATGGATGTGAGAGTTGGACAATAAAGAAAACTGAGCACTGAAGAGTTGATGCTTTTGAACTGTGGTGTTGGAGAAGACTCTTGAGAGTGAGTCCCTTGGATTGCAAGGAGATCCAACCAGTCCATATTAAAGGAAATCAGTCCTTGAATATTCATTGGAAGGACTGATGCTGTAGCTGAAACTCCAATACTTTGGCCACCTGATGCAAAGAACTGACTCATTTGAAAAGACCCTGATGCCGGGAAAGATTGTAGGCAGAAGGAGAAGGGGATGACAGAGGATGAGATGGTTGGATGGCATCACCAACTCAGTGGACATGAGTTTGAGGAAGCTCCAGGAGTTCGTGATGGACAAGGAAGCCTGGCATTCTGCAGTCCATGGGGTTGCAAAAAGTCAGACATGACAGAATGACTGAACGTACTGTAGCTGCTATGGGATAACTTTGGTGGTTTCTCAAAAGTTAAATAGAATATGACTCAGCAACTCTACTCCTCCTTGTATATCTCAAATAATTGAAACCAGTTGTTCAAATAATATTCGTACTAGTGCTATTCACAACTGCTTCAAAGTAGAAACAACCCAAATGTTTTTGCTCCTCCATATCCACAGTTCCACAATCACAGATTCCACCAACTGTGGATAATATAGTACTAGAGTATGTATTTATTGAAAAAAAGTGCATGTATAAATGGACCTGTTCAAACCTGTTTGTTCAAGGGTCAAATGATATATGTGCTGATACATGCTTCAACATAAATCAACCTTTGACAATAATACACTAAGTGAAATAAGTCACTCACAAAATGTCACATGTTGCATGATTCCATTTACACGACATATCCATATAGGTAATATCCATAATAGGTAAATCCAGGGACAGCAGATTAGTGGTTGTCTGGGGCTGAGACAGACCTAGGTAAAAGTGTGTGTATGAGGGAAGAATAGTGGCTTGACTGCCCACCTAGAAGCTCACAATTTAAACACAGATTTGCAAGAAGAGCCTAAACCAGTGGAGAGTGGTAGATTTTCAAAAGTATCCAAGAGGAATTTGATTCACTCTGTAGAAGTAGATGGGGGTAGGCTTGAATTAATATTAGAGAATCTTGATAGAATAATTAAAATGGACATATTTCCATACACGTGTAATAAAGACTGACTAACTTAAATATTTGGTAGGGAAAAGTACATTAACATGAGTATTCACTCTTTCTCCAAATAAATTTTGCTTTGGCTAGGTCAGCTCTTTCCCTTCCCAACACCATAAGTATGGGTCAGTTTTTGCCAAACTGACACATGAGATTTTAGTGATGCAATATCAAAGAGGGAAAAAGAAAACCAGAAAAGAACCCAGATGATCTATTTAATCAACTTCATTAAGACCCAAAAAAGAGAAGCAAGCATGAACAGTAGTAACTAGCTGGTTACCAGAGAAAACCTGTGGTTTGGTGAATGAGAAACTATGAAGTAGTTTCCAAGAATGAGAGAGTTTGGATAAAAAGGAAAGATAAAGTGTTGTTATGGTGCATGGAGAGAATACTTTATAATGTTTTTCAAGGTGATGAAAATCAATGTGGAGTTCTTTATAAATTTCTTTTAGCAACTATACTAATTCTGTAATGCAACTCCCTGCAGAGACTTGGCCACATAGACCATAGATTATGCTAAGAATTCTACACTGATTTTCTCTAGTTGATGGGATTTATTTCATGGGATTTATTTCAGGTGATTCTCTTTCCACATTTCTCATTTATTTTTAAAAAAATACTTTACAGGTATAATGCATTTTTTATATTCAAAGCTTCAAGTTTTTTAAAGACCAACATTAATTTTCACTAGTTGAAATAGTAAACAAAATATATACAAATGTGAGGTGGGGTAGAAAAACTGAAAGTTTGTAAAGTGCAAGAAACTTTTCAAGTCTAATATTTATTTAATACATTGCAAAAATTTTCACACTCACTAAGTTCCTAAGAGTATCTGTTTCATTGCATAGTAACGTACTGTACACATTATATTTTAAAGTAAATATTTAACACATATTTATTCTATTTTAAATTACTTATATGAATGTATTTGTGTATATATTCAAAGTTATTTGTGTTACATGAAGAAAACATTATTTAAAAAATATAGGGGATTTTTAAAACATCACAATTTCCTTTCTACCCAGTTCAGTCCAATTTATAATTCTATACTTAAAATGCTATTGTCAACATTATCAATGACATCCATATTACTAACCCTATAAAAATGTCTCTTTTCCTTATACAATCATCCTCAATAGCATTCTACAAAGTTAAACTATCTTTCGTGGAGTGATTTTCCTCTTCTGGAATTCCCTTAAAAAAATTAATCCACAAGTAGGACCTTTTTTTTTTTTTTTTTTTTTTTGACATTTTGATCTTTTTAACCAAATCGCAAATGACTCACATGTGTCCTCATATAGGTCAACAACACATGTATAGATCTTATTTTCATTTCTGTGAAT
This sequence comes from Bos grunniens, assembly GCF_055505025.1. Classification (NCBI taxonomy): domain Eukaryota; kingdom Metazoa; phylum Chordata; class Mammalia; order Artiodactyla; family Bovidae; genus Bos; species Bos grunniens. The sequence continues at coordinate 114,395,051 of NC_141194.1, read as the reverse complement.
CAGGTCAATTTTTTTCTGATTGGCTTTTCTTATTGCTCCTTTTCTATTTACACATAAAATAAAATGTACTCTTTTTACATCTGCTGCTGCTGCTGCTAAGTTGCTTCAGTTATGTCTGACTCTGTGCGACCCCATAGACGGCGGCCCACCAGGCTCTCCCGTCCCTGGGATTCTCCAGGCAAGAACACTGGAGTGGGTTGCCATTTCCTTCTCCAATGCATGAAAGTGAAAAGTGAAAGTCAAGTCACTCAGTCATGTCCGACTCTTTGCGACCCCATGGACTGCAGCCTACTAGGCTCCTCCATCCATGGGATTTCCCAGGCAAGAGTACTGGAGTGGGGTGCCATTGCCTTCTCCCTTTTTACATCTAAAGTGTTAAAATTTAGTGGCCTTTATAATAGTCTGGAGTCCATCACTGGGTTTATTCTACACAGCTGGCTTCAGACAAATACGGAGGAAATATGTAGGCAAATAACTGCCCTAGTGCTCTGGTTCTACATGTGATGCTATCACTCACACTGGAAAGACAATAGTCACAGGTTCAAACTTGAGCATCATATTGGTTCTTCAGAGTCTACCTCATACTGCCTCATAAGAAATATATAAAATACGTTTATACATGGCTAATAAGCTTCTTTTTGTGGGGAACTGTAACTCAAGATGCCGAACTATCCCTGAACCTCACCAGGAAAACTTGTGAAAGACTCTGAACTGGACCAAAAGAAGCTTATTCAGGGAAATTAGTCATTATCTAACTCTGATTTTAGAAAGTTTGCCTCTCTCATTGTCTTTTGAGGTACTTACAACTCTTAATATTGTAGGTAACTGATAGAAATGCAAATATGGTCCAAATGAAGTTCAGTTTGCATTACATGAACACGTGGATAAGGAGGGCCAACTGTACTCCCCCCTTTTATATAAGGGACTTGGGCACATTTTGGTATCCAATGGGGTCCTAGAATCAATCCCCAGTGAATATGGAGGGACAACTTTAGCCCCTATCTGAAGACTTCTTTCCTTCTGGTGGAAAAACAAATCACTTCTCTATCCAGTGGATAAAATCAATTTCGCATCTGCTGTACTTGTAAATTCTGTAAGTGTGGTACTCAGATTTCTCCTTTCAATCAGCTGTAACATCTTACTAGATCCTTTGCTAATTAAAGAATTAAATGAAATCGTAATTTTATATGTGTGTGAGTCATGGTTTTATCATTTACTTTTGCAGTATCTTCAACAGTTTTGAAGGTCATTTTTCAGTACTCCCAGTGGATTGTCACTGGAGAAGTATACCTGACTAATAGCTTAAACCATATCATCTCTTTTCTTGGCTCCCAAATGTGAATCCCAAGTGTCCTTTTAGTCTTTTTTCCCACCTCTCTGATGATTTAACATTTTTTTTTCCTTTTATGAATGATTCCGTTGATGGCAGGAATGACTGGGAATTTGGTCTTATGGTTTATTTGGTGATCTCTGTAAATGAACTGTGGAGAAGGCAATGGCACCCCACTCCAGTACTCTTGCCTGGAAAATCCCATGGATGGAGGAGCCTGGTAGGCTGCAGTCCATGGGGTCGCGAAGAGTCGGAAACGACTGAGTGACTTCACTTTCACTTTTCCCTTTCATGCACTGGAGAAGGAAATGGCAACCCACTCCAGTGTTCTTGTCTGGAGAATCCCAGGGAAGGGGGAGCCTGGTGGGCCGCCGTCTATGGGGTCGCACAGAGTCGGACATGACTGAAGTGACTTAGCAGCAGTAAATGAACTGGGCTTCCCTGGTAGCTCAGCTGGTAAAGAATCCATCTGCAATCCAGAAGACCCCAGTTTGATTCCTGGGTCGGGGAGATTCCCTGGAGAAGGGATAGGCTACCCATTCCAGTATTCTTACCTGGGGAATCCCCATAGACAGAGGAGCCTGGTAGGATACAGGACACAGGACATGGGGTCACAGAGTCAGACACAACTGAGCGACTAAGCACAGCAAAGTAAATGAATTAATGGGTTACAAAGTTCTTATCTCTGGTGGGTGAAAGAAACCAAAGAATCTAGCTTGCTAACTTTTGTCTGTATCTATTAAGATAAAATAAATTAAGAACTTCGTAACCACTAGGAAGGAATTGAATTTTTTGGTATCTGGACTATGAGTTTATTGTGTTTCTAAATCTCTTGTGCTTCTTGATTTCAAGATAAAGTTAGACAATTTAATAGCAAGTTCCTTCTATCTCTGTATGATAATCCAGAAAGGCTATTATGTCTCATTGTGTTGAGTGTGCAATGTTTTATCTTTCAGAGAGAACTAAAAAAATTAGATTATAAGGACACTTAAGTTAAGAGAGATCTGTCCTTGTTTGTTTATACAGATAAATAAGCACATACAAAATCAAATATACAGTAAATTCCCAGAAAATAGAGAAATTGAGCTTCTAATTCATTAAATATGCTAGACTTAAAAATAATTATTCTTATAGAAACTAACTCAGAAACCTTTTAGGAAATTCAACTTTACATAATGAAAGTAAATCTTTGGTAAACAAGAGTAGTTTAATAACTTGAAATAAAATATCTATGTCTTTTCTAACTTATCAGCATTAAGTATACTGCAGGGATATATTTTATCCTACCCTACTCAGATTTGTCCTTGATCAAGTAAAGTAATATCACTTCTCAATAATTAAAATTATGAAAACTGCAACCTGTGCTCAAAAATATTGAATCATTATTCTGCCAGACTTTATTTCAACAGTAATTATATTTTGTAGAATGTCACTGTGTCAGCTTAAGGATAATTGCCCGGGTGGTTATGTAACTTAAAAACCTTGGACTGTCATTAAATTTAGTAAAAATATGAAAAATTGTTGAATATATATATTATTTCTAAGCAACAAGAATATTGAAATATTATTAAGAATAATTTTAGCTTATATGCTTTTGCCTCATTTTTTATGTTATAGGGTTTTAAAATATGGACCATGTTAATGTGTTGATTTCTGCAACTTAAAAGTCTGTGTAAAAGATATGTGTGGCTATTCAAAATAGTGCTGTGTGTGCTCATGAATTTTGGTAACTGGCTAAAATATTTCTATAATATAGTTCTCAAGTATTACCCCAAATTTTCCCTATGAAATAGTATTTTGGTACATGAGTGTTTTTATTTGTGGGTATCCTCCATCATGTCCAACTATTTGTGACCCCATGGGAATAATTAACACTATATTTTGGAGTAAAGGTTATAGAAGAATACAAATATGCACTTGTGTGTATTGGAAAGAATTTGAACTTGCCTAAAAAGAAGGTCTGGCCTTTATTCTTGGTATCTGTGAAGTCACCTCTAGGGTCTTGGAAAACATCTGCTTTTGTTTGCCTGGGAGCCTTGCATCATACTGGATGGTATAACAATGTAATTTGACTGGGAGCTAGCCACATCCATATAGTCTTAAGGTGAATGCTAGTCACATCAAAAAGATCAACAATGTGACTTAAACTGGGGGTCGTATGGTATCAGTCTACCTGGATGCTGAGATTATTAGTTAATCAGTCACACCTACATGATGATGCCCCAATAAAATCTCTGGACACCAAAGCTCATGTGAATTCCCCTGGTTGGCAATATTCCATGCATATTATCACAAATCAATTCCAAGAGAGTAATGTGTCCTGACTTCATAGGGAAAGGAAAATGGAAACTCTGACCTTGGTAGTTCTCCTGGACTCTGCTCTATGCATTTTCTCCCATGCCTAATTTTATTCTGTATTTTCTCCTTGCAATAAACCATAATGGTAAGTATAACAGTTGTGGTGAGTCCTGTCATTTCCATCCAGTGAAATATAAAACTTCAGACTGATTTGGGGAAGCCTCAAATTTGCAGATGATGTCAGAACTGAGGATAGTTTTCTCTAATTTTGTAGTTGGTCCTAGACTTCATTATGCTTTTCAAAAAAAGGACATTCTGTCCTATAGCAGATATTCTCAGCCTTTTTGGGGGTCTCTGGATCCATCATACTCCTGGAAATTACTGTATATTCCAAAGAGCTTCTTTTCCCATAGATTATAAAAGTAAATATTTACTGAATTAGACATCCAAAACTGAGAATTTTTAAACATATATTTATTGATTTATGTGAAAATAGGAATGATAAATGTTCCAAATGTTAACATAAATAACATTTTAGAATTAATGTGAAATTAATTTTGACATCATGGACCCCAGAGATATGTCTTAAATTATCACTTTATTCCAGGTTATGGAAAAGCATAATGAATGTCAAATCCTGGAAAGAATATTTACCATGGTTTGTATTAACTGTTACTGAAAAGAAGCTATTAAAATTTCAGCAAAGTTTACTCAATTTTGACGTTTCTGCTTCTTTGGTTTACTAATTAGTGTCCTCTTCTGCTTCTATATTTATTTTTAAATGTTTTGTCACTTTGATTAAATAGGCAACTGGGAATTATAATAGGCCCAAAATGGAATCACTTGTGCTAAGGCCCCATGACAGCAAATCAAGACTTAATACCTAACCTAATTGCAGTTACAACCACCCCAAGGACTGTAACCTTTAACCAATCAACCTGAAATTATCTGGTCAGCACTAATGAAATATCCTGTCCTATAGGTCCCTTAGCAGGGTGACCTTGCCTGAAACAATGCATCCTTGCTAATAATATACTTTTTCTACTTCTTTTACACCTAGCCTTTACTTTTTGACAAATCCATGGAGCAACTTTCTGTTTCATGATGGGATGTTGCCTGATTCATGAACCATTTAGTAAAGCCAGATTTACTCAGTTGAATTTTTGCTTAAACACAGTTAATTTCTGAGACACTCATGGTCCTAATCTAGTGTTCAAATCTCCTCTCAACAACTTAATTTTTTTTTTCTTTCCATTCCTTCGATCCTAAATAGAAAAACAAACAATGTAAGCTTTCAGGGTATCTTTATACAAAAAACTATATCTGAAATTTCACAGAGGGAAAGATTTCTTTTGCCTTATAATCAGAGAGGCTTAAAAATAAGTAGTTTGCTTCATATTGTCACTCTTTCAAGTGTTACATGAGAAGAGCTGTCAAATCACAATATAAATTCAACCTCCCCTATGTTAAATTTGTATAGGTAAAATAAGATTTATATAAATATTTCAGAAAGTATATGCTTTATAGGAAGTCCCTGGAGATCTGTTAATGCCTTTGCCTTCTATAGTATGTTGCAGTTTCATGAGAAACACTGATCAAAAATATTAGGAAATAGTTCTGTCAAGTTTTCCTGTACTATATATCAGAGTGCTGTTATTTTCTCTGATGATATTATATAAGAAATCAGTATTAGGTTACCCCTCATAATTTCAGTGATTATCTAAAATGTTGATTAGTCAGAATTTTTCCCCTTTAATTTGAATCTAGCGTTTTCAAGGACAGTAGTTTCCAACTGTAGATACACATCAGACTTAACCATGGAGTTTCATAAAAATGCATACACATAGGCCTTACTCTAGTATTACTGAATTGATTCATATTAATGATATTGGTATAAAACTTATTTGATGTTACATCTTAAGATTTTTTCCCTCTAAATATTAGGCTTGTCCATTTTAATAAACTATTACTGTTGTAGCATTCATGTCTGCTTTGAAATTAGGCTTAATCATTTTACTTGGATACAAGTTATATCTGATTTTCTTAATGATTTTATTCCATTTGTCTTATATGCCACCAGACAACCAAATTTCCTTGTCAGTTGCATTATTCTTATTGTGAATGTCATAATAAATATCACACTTGAAAAACTGTCAATAATACATTAACCACAGCGATTTTAAGTGTGTGCTTTCTATAGATAATTTTTGCTTTGTTTTGATGCTTGTATGAAGGCTCTTCAATAAGCTAGAGGACAGAGTTTTTATCTTCAACAAAGGACAGTCTCAGTCTTATGAAGAAGGACTGTACCAAATACTTCAAACTATTGACACTTGAAAAAGAAAAAATATCTCAACTTTCAAACTGACATCAGTTAGACAACTGTCATGTTGTATCAGTAGACTGAGTTAGGACACCCTGGACTTTTTTAGCAGAGAATCAGATAGCTTCACAGCAACCCAAGATTCAGAAGAATGAGAATTAATTATGTAGACTGAAGGAAATTTTATTGCAGCTATTTTCTTGAAATATTGTTGATACTATTTTAATGCTTTATATTCTAAGTATATAACGTAGCCTTTTCTTCTTAAAGCTATCGCTAATTAAACAATAATTTCATAAATTTTGCTTTTGTAATCTGAAATTAAATATTTTAAAATTACATCCATTTTCACTTACTTGTGTCTCAGATGGTAAAAAATTTGCTTGCAATGCAGGAGACCCGGGTTCGATCCCTAGGTCGGGAAGATCCCCTGGAGGAGGAAATAGCTACCCACTCCAGCTTTCTTGCCTGGAGAAGCCCCATGGACAGAGGAGCCTGGCAAGCTACAGTCCATGGAGTCACAAAGAATCAGACACAACTGAGTGACATTCACTTTATTTTTCCAGAAAGTGTACTAAAAGTTTACCAAATCACCTAACTTTTCATTACAATATTGATACTTACATTGGCTCAGTAAGAATCTACCTTCCTTCTTATAGGGAGATTATTAACAAGTTGATTATACAACCAAGGCACTACCTGAAAGGCCATATAGGAGAGCAATGCTCTTTAATTCATGTATAACAAATCACTTTTATTGAAATAGTTTGGCTTTAACTTTGATGTCAATGCCTATAAAACCTTCCTAGGAAAACTGGCTTGCTACCTGAATTTCAGGGTGCCAGACTTAGAGGCTTTAAGAAAAGTCTTTCTGTTAGGCCAAGAAGCTTGAGACATGTTGAGGACCCTGAAAAAACAGAAATTCACTCAAATCCATATGAAGTATACATACAATCTCGTGAAGAGGGTTTTTGAGATTTATCCCCTAGAATTAGAATAGCAAAAGAGAGACTTGGGAACACCAGAGCCTTTTAAAAATTCAATCTGAGATTAATTATGTAAATATCAAGATAGAAACTGATTTTGTGGCCTTCATAATTTTTTCAACAAGGTATGTCTCTAGATTTGCAAAACAAACTCATGGAAGACTATATGAAATTAACACCATTGCTGCACCTATGTAAACAGGACAAATCTACTGAAACCAGTCTTATTTTGTGACTAAGAACGATTTTTCTATGACATTATTAAGATTACAGGTGACACTGTTAAGAAAGATTGTGAAAAACTTTGAAATGGACCAAAAAAATCTGTATATACAATGGAAATCTAAATACTGCCTAAATGAATTTTTGGATTCTATGGGTTTTGCCTTTAAGTTTTTTACAATTCTGTACTTTGGAGATAACTGATAGCCATGTAAATGGCTCTTGCTCATAGACATGCAAATAAATTCTGTCCAGTAGGAGAACAATTGATTTGCCTTTGTGGGGACAAAAAATAGACTTAGGTCTATTTCCCAAAAATATACAGCCACTGGACCCTTTTCTCTGTGGACAGTGGAAAACATTTTGTAACTGTTAGGTTTAGTTCAGAAGTCTAGCCTCTGCCAGAATCTTACTATTCCAATACCCTTTTCAATGGGCCCTCTATTTGCCTCTTTCATAGCTAATTACAAGGTAAGTTGTGAGGTATGTGAAGCAAGAAATCCAAAAAGCCCAGATTTTAGGCTGTTGTGATTTTTATTGGACTGACTCTTGGAGAGTCATGAAATTTGTCACTGTGTTCCCATACCACCTACATGTGGATACCCAGGGAGCTTGATAAAAAATACAAATTTTCTGAATCTGCATTTACTAAACTATTCAAGGCATTCATATATACATGAAATAGGGATAGAATCACTAATTACTATGGCTTCTGTTACAGTTCATAAAACTTCAGAGAACTTAGAGGATTTGGGTCAAACATTTCTGTTATCCATGACACTGACCATATTACATCACCAGAGGAGTCATCTAACTGTAGCTATTTTTCATCTTTAAAAAGATACAGTACAATTGACCATCTAAGTCTTAATTGCAGCTCCATCATCATTACTTTTCATACTGTAATTTTCTTTTCATACCTGAAGCAATTTTCTTCAAGAAAAATTGAGATACCAAGGGAATATTTCATGCAAACATGGGCTCAATAAAGGACAGAAATGGTATGGACCTAAGAGACCTAAGATGAGGTGGCAAGAATACACAGAAGAACTATACAAGAAAGACCTTCATGACCCAGATAATCACAATGGTGTTATCACTCACCTAGGGCCAGACATCCTGGAATGTGAAGTCAAGTGAGCCTTAGGAAGCATCACCATGAACAAAGCTAGTGGAGGTGATGGAATTTGAGCTGAGCTATTTCAAATCCTAAAAGATGATGCTGTGAAAGTGTTGCACTCAATATGCCAGCACATTTGGAAAACTCAGCAATGGCCACAGGACTGGAAAAGGTCAGTTTTCATTCCAATCCCAAAGAAAGGCCATGCCAAAGAAAGCTCAAACTACCACACCTTTGTTTTCATCTCACACACTAGCAAAGTAATGCTCAATATTCTCCAAGCCAGGCTTCAACAGTACATGAACTGTGAACTTCCAGATATTCAAGCTGGATTTAGGAAAGGCAGAGGAACCAGAGATCAAATTGCCAACATCTGCTGGATCATGGAAAAAGCAAGAGAGTTCCAGAAAAACATCTACTTCTGCTTTACTGACTATTCCAAAGCCTTTGATTATGTGGATCACAACAAAGTGTGGAAAATTCTTCAAGAGATGGGAATACCAGACCACCTGACTTGCCTCCTGAGAAATCTGTATGCAGGTCAGGAAGTAACAGTTAGAACTGTACATGGAACAGCAGACTAATTCCAAATAGGGAAAGGAGTATGTTAAGGCTGTATATTGTTACCCTGCTTATTTAACTTATATGCAGAGTAAATCATGAGAAATGCTGAGCTGGATGAAGCACAAGCTGGAATCAAGACTGCTCGGGGAGAAATATCAAGAAACTCAGATATGGAGATGACACCACCCTAATGGCAGAAAGCAAAGAGAAACTAAGGAGCCTCTTGATGAAGGTGAAAGAGGAGAGTGAAAAAGCCGGCCTAAAACTTAATATTCAGAAAACTAAGTTCATGGCATCTGGTCCCATCACTTCATGGCAAATAGATGGAGAAACAGTGAAAACCGTGGCAGACTTTATTTTTTTGTGCTTCAAAATCACTGCAAATGGTGACTGCAACCATGAAATGAAAAAATGCTTGCTCTTTGGAAGAAAAGTTATGACCAACCTAGACAGCATATTAAAAAGCAGAGACATTACTTTGCCAATCACAGTCAAAGCTATGGTTTTTCCAGTAGTCACATATCAATATGAGAGTTGGACTATAAATAAAGCTGAGCACCGAAGAATTGATACTTTTGAACTATGGTGTTGGAGAAGACTCTTGAGAATCCCTTGGACTGCAAAGAGATCCAAACAGTCCATCCTAAAAGAAATCAGTCCTGAATATTCATTGGAAGGACTGATGCTGAAGCTGAAACTCCAATACTTTGGCCACCAGATGCGAAGAATTGACTCATTTGAAAATACCCTGACGCTCGGAAAGATTGAAGGTGGGAGGGGAAGGGGACGACAAAGGATGAGATGGTTGGATAGCAGCACTGACTCAATGAACATGAGTTTAAGTATGCTGCAGGAGTTGATGATGGAAAGGGAGGCCTGGCCTACTGCCTTCCATGGGGTCACAAAGAGCTGGACACTACTGAGCGACTGAACTGAACCGAACTTCATTACTTTCATACTGACCACTCTACTCACTTTGTAGATACAGGCATAACTTCTTTAGGGGCAAGAGAGCATTGGACTAGAATGTCCAAAAGTACCTGTGTCACCACCTGGAAATCTTTCCAGTGAAGATATTATTTTGGTAAGGTTTCTCAATGCAATAACACATTCAAATACCTGGACAATGGGAACTGTAACTGAGAACAGTTTTCAGAATATTAGTATCTTTTTTTGCAGTAGAGTTATTTACTAAAGACAGTTTATGTTTTTTGTGGTCAACTTTTGGTCGGGTCAAATTTAAGTAGGCATGAAAAACAGGTGGGGAGAGGGGGACTGTTTCATGTAGGTCCTCTAGAATATATCAATCATGATGGAAGAAATTCTGTTATTCATATTAATACCAGTCTTTCTGTTTTAAAGATTAACAATCTAGTTATCTTATGGGGACTGTTACAGTGTTATGTTGGGGTATTCATATTTTAATGAATAGATTATTATCCTATGGGCCAAGTGATGTGTACTATGCTTAGTCTTTCAGCCATGTCTGACTCTTTGGACCCCCTATACTGTAGCCCACCAGACTCCTCTGTCCATGGGATTCCCCTGGCAAGAATACTGGATTGGGTTGCCATTTCCTATTCCAGGGGATCGTCCTGAACCAGGGATTGAACCTGCGTGTCTGTGTCTCCTGCATTGGCAGGCTGATTCTTTACCACTGAGCCACCTAGGAAGTCAGGCCAAGTGATCCAGCATAATTTATCTGTTAATGTTCACTCATGCTTGGGATAATTTTTACAAGTATTGAATCACTTCTTTAATTCCTTAACAAGTGAAAATTTAGTAATTCTTTGAATCTCTGGTTAAGGCAGGACATGGTCCATTTTTCGACATTAGTAGCTTGTAGAGAAGCCTACTTCTCTACGTCTATGGTTATATAAGCCATACTGAGCCTAGAACTAGAAATTCTGAATCACTACAGAAAACTGATGCAAATATCCCTTGAAAAGAAGCATCCTACATTTTGCAGAAAACTGTGTTTTGAAAGGTAGGCACATGGAAGATGCATATTTTACCATTACACACAAATGGAAAGATATTGACCTTCAACCACATATTTGCACAGTGGGAAACACCTTTCAGTGACTCTGAAATAAAAGGTCACTTGTCTCCTATAATCTTGTAATAAAAATGCTGTAATCCCACAAAAAAAGACAATTCAAACAATTCCAGTGGTTAAGCTATGAACTTCTCTTGCTTGTCACATTATATGATGTGACAAGATTTTATAAAGCTTAATGGGATGTAAACACTGATATGTCCCCATTTGCAGAAGAGAGACAACTCCATTTATGTTATATCTATTTTCTAATGAGGTATAATTAAAATAGAGCAAACACAATTATCTCCTTCCAGCTAGCCAATCAAATATTTCTCCCACATACAGAACATGAAAAGCAAAGAAGAGATAAGAAGTAGACTTCTCTTTCTGATCCTGACAGCATATACAGATTTTTCAAAAAATACCTATTAAGCACCTACCATGTGTCAAGCCAGTGGGAAAGTGAAATAGTAAAGGTATAAATAAAAAAATACAAGTTGGACAAACATCCTACTTTCAATGAGCTCATTATCTGGTATTGGAGACAGAAAAAGAGAGAAAAGTAGTAAGACTAGGGCAATGGTAACCCACTCCAGTACTCTTGCCTGGAAAATCCCACGAAAGGAGGAGCCTGGTAGGCTGCAGTCCATGGGGTCGCTAAGATTCGGGCACGACTGAGTGACTTCACTTTCACTTTTCACTTTCATGCATTGGAGAAGGTAATGGCATCCCACTCCACTGTTCTTGCCTGGAGAATCTCAGGGACAGCAGAGCCTGGTGGGCTGCCATCTATGGGGTCGCACAGAGTCAGACACGACTGAAGTGACTTAGCAGCTTAGCAGGGGAGCAAAGGATAATAATTAGGCCAGGTAAGGCAACCCAAGGAAGTGAAGTGAAAGTCGCTCAGTCATGTCCAACTCTCTGCGACCACATGGACTACACAGTCCATGGGATTCTCCAGGCCAGAATACTGGTGTGGGTAGCCTTTCCCTTCTCCGGGGGATCTTCCCAACCAAGCTAGGGATCAAACCCATGTCTCCCACATTGCAGGCAGATTCTTCGCTGAGAAACAAGGGAAGTCCAAACCAAGAAAGACTCTGTGGGAAAAAGGTTCTCTGAATTGTGTATCTAAATGAATAAGAATCCATTACAAAAAGTGAACTTAATCAACTTTCCTACATTCTACATTCAAACTGTGCTTTTATATATAAGGTGTTTCTTGTCACGTAGTTTGCCTTATCTAGTCTCAAAATCTCTGCCTGTTACATAGCTTAGTTGTTTTTACATTTACTGTAACTATTGACACATTATTTCCTTAGGTGGTTCAGACACCTAAGTATCTGCCTGTAATGCAGGAGACCTGGGTTTGATCTCTGGGTTGGGAAGATCCCCTGGAGAAGGAAATGGCACCCCGCTCCAGTACTCTTGCCTGGAAAATTCTATGGTCGGAGGAGCCTGGTAGGCTACAGTCCATGGGGTCGCAAAGAGTCAGACATAACTGAGCAACTTCACTCCACTTCATTGACACATTTGCTCTTGTCTGACATGTTTTATCCTATTTGTTGCATAGTGCTTTTTTTCTTATTTTCAGCCCTTATTCATTTGAAATTTATGCTTGTGTCCAATGAGAGAAATAGAAGGAATTATATTCTTTTGTCCAAATGACTATCCATTTTCCCAACATCATTTATTAAAAATCAATCTGATTAAAAGATTTAAGATACTATCTTCACTATATACTAAATTTCTGTGTGTACTTGGGTCTATTTCTGGACTTGCCATTCTATTCCTTTGATCTATTTGTCCACTCAATTGCTAGTAACACAGTTTTAACTATACAGGCTTCATATTATGTTTTAGTGTCTGGTAGTGCTATAACCCCTAATATCCTTTCATTCAGTGTTTTATAGTTGAGTGTGCACATTTATTTTTCACATAAACTTCAGTATCAACTTCTCTAGCTCCCTAAAGAAATTTAATATATTTTTGTCAGGATTGTGTTATATTTATTAAGTAATTTAGATAGAACTGACATTATGAGGATATTGAGACAACCTGGTGGCTCAGATGGTAAAGAATCTGCCTGCAGTGCGAGAGACCCAGGTTCGGTCCCTGGGTTGGGAAGAACCCCTGGAGAAGGAAACGGCTACCCACTTCAGTATTCTGACCTGGAGAATTCCATGGACTGTATAATCCATGGGGTCACAAAGAGTCAGACATGACTGAGCAACTGTCACTTCACTTCACCTCAACTAAGAATAAGTGATGTGTTTATATTTGTTCAACCTTATTTTTTGTTTCCTTCAAGAATGGCTAATATTATAGCTTTCATTATATATAGTTATAAAATTTCTTTAAAAAATAAATTAAATGTCTTATTAAATTTATTTTTAGATATTTTATCTTATTTGTTGCTCTCATAAATGGGATTTTCTCTTCCATTATATCTTCTGAAAAGGAGAGTGTTAGTTACTCAGTTGTGTCTGACTCTTTGAGACACCATAGACAGTAGCCCACCAGACTCCTCTGTCCATGGGGTTTCCCAGGCAAGAATACTGGAGTGGGTACTTATTCCTTCTCCAGGGGATCTTCTCGACCCAGGGATCAAACACAGGTCTCCTTCATTGCAGGCAGATTCTTTACCAATTCTAGTTGGTTATAATTTGTGAACATAATGGTTATTGCTTTTCCATGTTAATTTTGTATACTACTACCATGCAAAACTATTTTATAATCTTAATATAGATTTTCTAGGATTTTCCAGAAGTACTATTTGCCATTTCATAATAAATATAGTTACATTTCTTCTTTTTTTTCCCCGCAAGTCTTGGGCTTCTAATTTCTCCTGACTAATTTCACTAGTTAACACTTCCAGAACATGTTAATTGGGCATCATTGCCTTATGGGAATCCCTCTAATAGTTCCTTATTAAATTATGTGTGTGTGTGTGTATACAGTTGACACTTGAATAACACAGGTTTGAATTGCTCAGGTCCACTTATTTATGTACTGTTTTCAAGAGTAAATACTATAGTACTACACAATGCATGATTTGTTGAATGCACAGATGCTGAACCACAGATACGGAGGAACCATGGATACAGTGGGCCAACTATAAATTATACCCAGATTTTTTTGACTGTGCAGAAGGTTGGCACCCTTAGCCCATGTATTATTCAAGGGGCAACTGAGTATATATACTTAGAATTTAAGGAAATAGGAACTATACATCCATTTCTAATTTCTCAAAAGCTTCTGAAGAATGGAGAGTGATTTTTGTCAAAGACATTTCAGTCCATTATTAGCATGAATACAGACAAATAGATCAATGGAACAGAAGAGGGACTCCATATATATACCCAAACTAAAGTATGTATTTGATTGTTGAGATAAATTCCAATGAAATTAAATGCAAAATAGAAAGCTTTTCAACAGATGGTACTGGAACAATTGGTATCTGAATGGTAAAATGAACCACAACCCTTAATTCACAGAAAGGCCCCAATTCTTTTTATATGATCAGGGACATAAATATAAAATCTAGAATCTATACAGATTTTGAAGAAAAGAAAAAACAATAATTTTTTAACCTTAGGGAAGCACATTTTGCCTTAAAAAGATATAAAAAGTGATTAGCTGTAAAAGAAAATTGATCAATTGGGTTTCATCAAAATTTAAGAATTCTTCTCATCAAAAGATATGGTTAAAGTAATAAAGAGTCGAGCCATAGACTGAGATAAATATTTATCATAGAGTCAATTTTTGTTATGTGTAGCAGTTATGTTCTATAAAGTAACCGTGAGCACTGAATTAGCAAATATTGAGCTATTGCTCCTAGGGGGAACACAAGGTTAGTTTCCTGTCAGCCTCAGCTCAAAACAATTTTGTCAACAGATCAATACATAACAATGTTTTATGTGTGTTTCTCTATAAAGACATCTTATTTAATATATAGTGTTGATTAATTAACATTGAACTCACAGCCAACAGTACTATAACTCATCCCTGAATGAAGTTTATTTAACACACATATTTTCTCCTTAAGATACATCTCAGAATTATTTCACTTAAGAACACAAGACAGCACCTCAGCACTACACTTGGGGGCTATTATAAAACAGTGAAATCACCAAGAAAAAGCATGAGAAGGTGAAAAATGTGCTACTAAATAGACTGCAAAAAAGATGCTTGTTTACAGTATTAGAGCTGAAACAAAAGCAGAGAATTCCCTTCTTTGCCCTCAACTAGGAACATGGGTGTCAAGCAACTCAAATTTTCTGCCACTTCATACATCACTGTGAATGACTAGGAAAGTACAACAAGTGTTGATTTTGGATTTAACAAATAAATTTTAGTGAGGAGGCAAACTCACAAATATGAATCTGTCAATAGTACGGATTGACTGTATGTATCCCTGAATATATAACAGATGGTTAGACTTTTTAGTAAAATCAAGAGGCAGAAGTAATCCATGACTCTAGAAATCAGAGCACTGTTTTCCTTTTTGAGGGATACAGACAAAGCAAGTTTCTGGGATGATGGAAGTGTTTCATATTTTCATTTGGATGATCTGAGCTTGTGCAGTTTTCAGAACTTATCAAACCATGTGTTACATATTTGTAAATAATGTCTCAGCAAAAATAAAGCATTGAAGACAGTTGTTTTCTCTCATATCTCTTTCAATGTACATGTATCACTGTACATAAAGTGTCTTGTATTCAATATACAGCTGACTTATTTTTATTAGCCTAAAATTTTCTTTCAATTGGAGTATTCTTATTTGTTTTAATATGATTCTAGGATAATTATTTTTAAGCCTATCAAGTTATTTTTTTTAATTTGTCTCATGTGATATTTGTCAATTGCTTCCTTCTATCTATCCTGTCTGTTTTTGGACTAGTCAGTTATTTTTTTTCCATTATTCCATTTTTTTCTCTATTTGTTTTATATTTCCATGATCTTTGTTATTCTTTTATGATTTCCTTAGTGACTAAAATATGTAACAGTGACTCATTACAGTCTGAAAGTGAAAGTCGCTCAGTTACTCCGACATTTTGCGACCCATGGACACTTCCATGGAATTCTCCAGGCCAGAATAGTGGAGTAGGTAGTCTTTCCCTTCTCCAGGGAGTCTTCCCTACCCAGGGATTGAACCCAGGTCTCCCGAATTGCAGGCAGATTCTTTACCAGCTGAGCCACAAGGGAAGCTACAGTCTAACTTAAGCTAATACTCTTACCACAACAGGAAAGTGCCTACAAACAGTTAATCTCCATTTATTACTTCTTGCTTTTTCTTTCTTTTTTGTCCTGTACTTTACTTCTAGATATAACAGGAATCTTTTAAGACACTACTGCCTTAGTTGTTTCAAAAGACCAATTTTATTTATTTATTAAATTTATTTAATTGGAGTCTAATTACTTTACAATATTGTAGTTGTTTTTGCCATACACTGACATGAATCAGC
This sequence comes from Bos grunniens, assembly GCF_055505025.1. Classification (NCBI taxonomy): domain Eukaryota; kingdom Metazoa; phylum Chordata; class Mammalia; order Artiodactyla; family Bovidae; genus Bos; species Bos grunniens. The sequence continues at coordinate 114,378,702 of NC_141194.1, read as the reverse complement.
CATGGGTTTACATGTGTTCCCCACCCTGAACCCCCCTCCTACCTCCCTCCACATCCCATCCTTCATGGTTATCTCAGTGCACCAGTCCCGAGTACCCTGTCTCACGCATCAAACCTGGACTGGTGATCTGTTACAAATATGATAATATACATGTTTCAATGTTATTCTCTCAGATCATCCCACCTCGCCTTCTCCCAAAAGACTGTTCTATACATCTGTGTCTCTTTTGCTGTCTCTCATATAGGGTTATCATTACCATCTTTCTAAATTCCATATCTATGCATTAGTATACTGTATTGATGTTTTTCTTTCTGACTTATTTCACTCTGTATAATAGGCTCCAGTTTCATCCACCTCATTAGAACTGATTCAAATGTATTCTTTTTAATGGCTGAGTAATATTCCATTGTGTATATGTACCACTGCTTTCTTATCCATTCATCTGCTGATGGACATCTAGGTTGGTTCCACGTCCTGGCTATTGCAAACAGTGCTGCGATGAACACTGGGGTACATGTGTCACTTTCATTCTGGTTTCCTTGGTGTGTATGCCCAGCAATAGGATTGCTGGGTCATATGGCAGTTCTATTTCCAGTTTTTTAAGGAATTGCCACACTGTTCTCCATAATGGCTGTGCTAGTTTGCATTCCCACCAACAGTGTAAGAGGATTCCCTTTTCTCCACACCCTCTCCAGCATTAATTGTTTGTAGATCTTTGGATATCAGCCATTCTGACCGGCGTGAGATGGTACCTCATTGTGGTTTTGATTTACATTTGAGTGATGTTCAGCATCTTTTCACGTGTTTGTTAGCCATCTGTATGTCTTCTTTGGAGAAATGTCAGTTTAGTTCTTTGGCCTATTTTTTCATTGGGTCATTTATTTTTCTGGAATTGAGCTGCAGGTGTTGCTTGTATATTTTTGAGATTAACTCTTTGTCAGTTGCTTCGTTTGCTATTATTTTCTCCCATTCTAAAGGCTGTCTTTTCACTTTGCTTATAGTTTCCTTCCTGTGCAAAAGCTTCTAAGTCCCGGGGTCCAGCCCCGGTTGGATCCAGGGATTCCCTCAGGAGGACGGCTTAGGCAAAAGGATAGCAAAAGGGGAGAGAAAGAGGCTTGATCTGACTGGTTTACGTGGGAAATTAATAAAACCTGTGACACCAGGTTTGCTCTGACCGCGGAGGCTGCAGGCGCCCTCTTGAATCGTGGAAGGTACCCCACCTTAGGCACCTTCTCGAGTGGATTTTAGAAGCCCAGGCAAGTAAGTGGTCTCAGAGAGCCCCCGCGCTCCAAGTCAGTCATCCTGAAGGAAGAACAGAGGAGAAAAGGAGAGAAAAGGAAGCAAGAAAGAATGACACAGGGATACCAAGCCTGATGAGCAAGGCCCGTAGCTTTATTTTCAAAGGGAGCTTATATACCTTAAGTTGTGCATAGAGGATAATAGGGAGTGTAAAATCATGCAAAGTCAGCAGTCCTTGATCCTTATCAGACCAGGCTTTCTTTTCTGCAAACTTATCGTATACAAATGGTTTAGGTGATTTACATCATCTTCTGGCCAGATGGCCTGTTAACATTTTATGACTCTGATAAAGGTTTGTCAACCATAAGACTTATTTTCTCTAAGAGTAATTATTTTAAAGTTTGGCGCCATCCTCCGAAGGTGTAAGATAAAGTTGCATTCCTATAGGCCAAAGGTGCAGTGGGCTTACAACAAAGGAAATAATTTATTACCTTAAGGGTCTAAAGTTGTTAGCACCAAGGCCACTATTAATTTTTCCAAATACCAACTATATTAATTAATATACTTCCAAGGATACAATATAGGGGATGTGGAAACTTGGCAGCAAGCATTGGCTCAACAATGAAATCCTCTACTAGTTCTATTCTAACAATTTCTAACTCCCTGAGAGGCTCTATACTATTTGAATATCTTAAGCTTCCCATGCCTCTCGCGGTTGGGAGACTGTAAACAATCTTATGTGTAGCTGTAGGAGTCCAGATAAACCTGTCAGGCAAGTTAGAGAGCCATCTGAGGGGTTTGGATTGAAACATTCCTATTATGCCCAGGAGGCTAATTAACTAGAGCTCTAAGTTGATTTCCTTCAGAGAAAGGTGGTCGGGAATAGCCCCCCGTTAATGTCAGAGGAGTTGGTGAAAATCATAAAATAGTAAAACAGACAGATTCTGGATTATCAGAATCCAGATCCAGGCAGATCCAGGGGAGGCCCCTCGAGTCCTGACTCACCTTTGCATATCAGGCCTCTCCACATGACCTTTGTCATGGGTGGGAACTCCCGTGCTGGCTCCCAGCATCTAAGCTTAATTAGGTCCCATTTGTTTATTTTTGCTTTTATTTCTATTACTCTGGGAGGTAGGTCAGAGAGGATCCTTCTGTGATTTATGTTGGAGAGTGTTTTGCCTATGTTTTCCTCTAGGAGTTTTATAATTTTTGGTCTTACATTTAGATCTTTAATCCATTTTGAGTTTATTTTTTGTATGGTGTTAGAAAGTGTTCTAGTTTCATTCTCTTACAAGTGGTTGACCAGTTTTCCCAGCACCACTTGTTAAAGAGATTGTCTTTTCTCCATTGTATATTCTTGCCTCCTTTGTCAAAGATAAGGTGTCCATAGGTGTGTGGATTTATCTCTGGGCTTTCTCTTTTGTTCCATTGATCTATAGTTCTGTCTTTGTGCCAGTACCATACTGTCTTGATGACTGTGGCTTTGTAGTAGAGCCTGAAGTCAGGCAGGTTGATTCCTCCAGTTCCATTCTTCTTTTTTGAGATTGCTTTGGCTATTCGAGGTTTTTTGTATTTCCATACAAATTGTGAAATTATTTGTTCTATTTCTCTGAAAAATACCATTGGTAGCTTGATAGGGATTGCATTGAATCTATAGATTGCTTTGGGTAGTATACTCATTTTCACTATATTGATTCTTCCAATCCATGAACATGGTATATTTCTCCATCTATTTGTGTCCTCTTTGATTTCTTTCATCAGTGTTTTATAGTTTCCTATATCTAGGTCTTTTGTTTCTTTAGGTAGATATATTCCTAAGTATTTTATTCTTTTGTTGCATTGGTAAATGGTGTTGTTTCCTTAATTTCTCTGTTTTCTCATTGTTAGTGTATAGGAATGCAAGGGATTTCTGTGTGTTAACTCATAGAATGAGTTTGGAAGCTTACCTTCCTCTGCAATCTTCTGGAAGAGTTTGAGTAGGATAGATGTTAGCTTTTCTCTAAATTTTTGGTAAAATTCAGCCTTGAAGCCATCTGGTTCTGGGCTTTTCTTTGCTGGAAGATTTCTGATTACAGATTCAATTTCTGTGCTTGTGATGGGTCTATTAAGATTTTCTACTTCTTCCTGGCTCAGTTTTGGAAAGTTATACTTTTCTAAGAATTTGTCCATTTCTTCCAAGTTCTCCAATTTATTGGCATATACTTGCTGATAGAAGCCTCTTATGATTGTATTTCTGTGTTGTCTGTTGTGATTTCTCCATTTTCATTTCTAATTTTGTTGATTTGATTCTTCTCCCTTTGTTTCTTGATGAGTCTGGCTAATGGTTTGTCAATTTTATTTATCTTCTCAAAGAACCAGCTTTTAGCTTTGTTAATTTTTGTTACGGTCTCATTTGTTTCTTTTGCATTTATTTCTACCATAATTTTTAAGACTTCTTTCTTTCTACTAACCCTGGGGTTCTTCATTTCTTCCCTTTCTAGCTGATTTAGTTGTAGAGTTAGGTTAAATATTTGACTTTTCTCTTGTTACTTGAGGTAAGCCTGTATTGCTATCAATCTTCCCCTTATAACTGCTTTTACAGTGTCCCATAGGTTTTGGGTTGTTTTCATTTTCATTCGTTTCTATGCATATTTTGATTTCTTTTTTGATTTCTTCTGTGATTTGTTGGTTTTTCAGAAGCATGTTGTTTAGCTTCCATATGTTGAAATTTAAAAAAAATTTTTTTTTTTCCTGTAATTGACATCTAATCTTATTGCATTGTGGTCAGAAAAGATGCTTGGAATGATTTCAGTTTTTTTTTTTAATTTGCCAAGGCTAGATTTATGGCCCAGAATATGATCTATGGTGGTGAAGGTTCCATGTGCACTTGATAAAAAGGTGAAATGCATTGTTTTGGGGTGAAATGTCCTATAGATATCAATTAGGTCTAACTGGTCCATTGTGTCATTTAAAGTTTGTGTTTCCCTGTTAGTTTTCTGTTTAGTTGATCTATCCATAGGTGTGAATGGAATATTAATGTCTCCCACTGTTATTGTGTTATTGTTAATTTCCCCTTTCATACTTGTTTGCATTTGCCTTATATATTGTGGTGCTCCTATGTTGGGTGCATATATATTTATAATTGTCATATCTTCTTCTTGGATTGATCCTTTGATCATTGTGTAGTGTCTTTCTTTGTCTCTTTTCATAGCTTTATTTTAAAGTCTATTTTATCTGATATGAGTATTGCTACTCCTACTTTTCTTTGGTCTCCATTTGCACAAAATATCTTTTTCCAACCCTTCACTTTCAGCCTGTGTGTCCCTTGTTTTGAGATGGGTCTCTTGTAGACAGCATATATAGGGGTCTTATTTTTGTATCCATTCAGCCAGTCTTTGTCTTTTGGTTGGGGCATTCAACCCATTTACATTTAAGGTAATTATTGATAAGTATGATCCTGTTGCCACTTACTTTGTTATTTTGGGTTCAAGTTTATATACCCTGTCTATGTTTCCTGTCTAGAGAATATCCTTTAGCATTTGTTGGAGAGCTGGTTTGCTGGCACTGAATTCTCTCAGCTTGTGCTTGTCTGTAAAGCTTTTGATTTCTCCTTCATATTTGAATGAGATCCTTGCTGGGTACAGTAATCTGGGCTGTAGGTTTTTCTCTTTCATCACTTTAAGTATGTCTTGCCATTCCCTTCAGGCCTGAAAAGTTTCTGTTGAAAGATCAGCTGTTATCCTCATGGGAATCCCCTTGTTTGTTATTTATTGTTTTTCCCTTGCTGCTTTTAGTATTTGGTTTTTGTGTTTGATCTTTGTTAATTTGATTAATATGTGTCTTGGGGTGTTTTGCCTTGGGTTTATCCTGTTTGGGACTCTCTGGGTTTTTTGGACTTGGGTGGCTATTTCCTTCCCCATTTTAGGGACGTTTTCAACTATTATCTCCTCAAGTATTTTCTCATGTGTCTTCTTCTTCTGGGACGCCAATGATTCGAATGTTGGGGTGTTTCACATTGTCCCAGAGGTCTCTGAGGTTGTCCTCATTTATTTTTTTTTTCTTTTTCCCCTCTGCTTCATTTATTTCTACCATTTTATCTTCTACCTCACTTATCCTATCTTCTGCCTCCATTGGTTCCCTCCAGAGTGTTTTTTATCTCATTTATTGCATTATTCATTATTGATTGACTCTTTTTTATTTCTTCTAGGTCCTTGTTAAACATTTCTTGCATCTTAATCCTTGTTTCCAGGCTATTTATCTGTAACTCCATTTTTTTTCTCAAGGTTTTGGATCATTTTCACTATCATTATTCTGAATTCTTTTTCAGGTAGACTCCCTATCTCCTCCTCTTTTGTTTGGTTTGGTGGGCATTTATCATGTTCCTTTACCTGCTGAGTATTTCTCTCCCTTTTCATCTTGTTTAGATTGCTGTGTTTGTGGTGGGCTTTCTGTATTCTGGCATTTTGTGGTTCCTCTTTATTGTGGAGTTTCCTCCCTGTGGGTGGGGTTGGACGAGTGGCTTGTCAATGTTTCCTGGTTAGGGGAGTTTGCCTCAGTGTTCTGGTGGATGGAGCTGGATTTCTTCTCTCTGGAGTGCAATGAAGTGTCCAGTGGTGAGTTTTGAGATGTCTATGGGTTTGGTGTGACTTTGGGAAGCCTCTATATTGAAGCTCAGGGCTATGTTCCTGCATTGCTGAAGAATTTGGATGATACATCTTGCTTTGGAACTTGTTGGCCCTTGGTTGGTGCTTGGTTTCAGTGTAGGTATGGAGGCTTTTGGATGAACTCTTATAGATTAATGTTCCCTTGAGTCAGGAGTTCTCTGGTGTTCTCAGGTTTTGGGTCTTACTTCTGGTTTTCAGTCTTAGTAGCCTCAAGACTTCTCCATCCATACAGCACTGATGATAAAACTTCTAGGTTAATGGTGAAGATTCTCCACAGTGAGGGACACCATGAGAGGTTCACAAAGTTACATGGAGAAGAGAAGAGGGAGGAGGGAGATGGAGGTGACCAGGAGGAGAAGAGCGGGAATGTAAAGGGGAGAGAGCAAGCTAGCCAGTAAACAATTCCCTATGTGCTTGCCACAGTTTGGAACCCTCAGAGAGGTTCATGGAATTACATAGAGAAAAGAAGAGGGAGGAAGGATATAGAGGTGAGCAGGAGGAGAAAGGGGGGAATCAAAAGGAGAGAGATAGATCTAGGCAATACTCTGTTCCCTAAGTGTTCTCCACATTCTGGAGCACACAGAGAGATGCACAGATTTGGGCAGAGAAGAGAAGGGGGAAGGAGGAGATAGAGGTGACCTGGGGGAGGAAAAGGAGAGTCAAAAGGGGGAGAGAGTAATCAAGCCAGTAATCACACTCCTAAGTAAAAATGGGTACTGAAGATTGGAATCTTAAATGTACAAAATTGATAACAAATACCAAAAATCAAAGATTAAAAATCTAGAGTAGAGGTTAGACTCTCAAAAATACAATATTAAAAAAACACACACAAAATATAAGAAATATATATGAAGTTTGCTTAAAAAATAGGGTCTTTTTTTTGCAAGGTAATAGTAGTTTGTAAAAATGAAAATTAAAGGAGTAATAGAGGACTTAAAAAAAAGAAAAAAAATTTAAATGATAATAGTAAAAATATATCTAGGAATTTCTCTGGAGCTGTTGCAGGCAGTGTGGGGTCAGTTCATTTTCAGATAGTTCTTTGTTCCATCTTATACTTCTCAAGATCTATAGGCCCTTTCCATTGTAGTCAGTGTTAACTACAGGGATTTTAATATGTTGCACCTGTCACTTCCAAAACGATTCCCTCTGTTTATTTGGCTTCTTCTGTTTGCAGGTCTCCTCAGTGTCTAATTTCTGCCCTGACACAAGGAGGCGAAGGTGGTCTCTTGTTTAGGCTCACTTGTTCAGTCGTGCTATGGGGAGGGAGGAACACTGCAAACAAATACCACTGGCATGTGTGGGGAGTGCTCACAGTGTTTTGGCCACACTGGGTTTGCCCCTGCTCATGGCAGGTGTGCTTTCTCAGTCTACACTGCTCAGGCTTCAGGTTGCTCTACAGGGAATGGGCCCTGGGTTGCGTGCACTTCCCAAGTCTAAGCCACTCTGGTTCAGGTTCTCAGGTACTCCACAAAGGCACAGACTTGGTTGGGCCTGCATTCTGTGCCCTTCCCAGGTCCTAGCAGCTCAGGCGACTGAGTTCTAGGTGAACGCACTCTCCTCAGGCAGCAAGTGTGTCGTATTGACTCCCTGGTCCCAGCCTCTCGGTTTCCTGGGTGGCAGCAGGCACGCCAGTCTCCAGTGTGCTGTGTGTCTCTTCTGGGGAGCTGATCTCTGGCTGCAACCCTCCCAGCGGATTTCAACTATCCAGAATCCCAGGAAGTCTTGGTTAGAAACTGAAGTCCTGTTCACAGTTTGGTAGGGGATGGCATCTCTGGGGCCGAGTTTGCTCCTTTCCAGCTCTAGCTGGCGCCTGCCTGCCCCCTGCCTCCAGTGGGAGACGGGCTGGTCTGCAGCCTGCTAGCTCTCCTCTGGTATTTGCTCAGTCCTTTTTCTGTGAGTTGCCTGGCAGTGCCTTAGGTTAGGGCTTTTCATAGGATAGTTCTCCCTCTCTCTCTCTCTCTTTTTTTCCCTCTCTCTCTCTGGCTATCCCACAGTTTAGGTTGCTATCTCATGTTAGCTCCCTCAGATTGCCCTCAGGGCATTCAGGCCTGGTCCTTACCCTAAGCAATGTAACCCGCTCCTCTTCATTCAGCCCCCCACCTGCTGGTGGCGGATGTGAGTGTCTGGGGTACTTCTCTGCTAGGAGTTGCCATTAGGCACGTAATCTGTGGCTTTTTTAAATTTATTTTTCCTCCCAGTTATATTGCCCTCTGAGATTCCAAAACTCCCCACAGACCCCCCAGTGAGAGGGTTTCCTGGTGTTTAGAAACTTCTCCTTTTTTAAGACTCCCTTCCTGGGATGGATCTCCATCCCTAACTCTTTTCTCTCTCTTTTTATCTTTTATATTTTGTCCTACCTCCTTTCGAAGACAATGGGTTGCTTTTCCGGGTGCCTGATGTCCTCTGCCAGTGTTCACAAGTTGTTTTGTGGAATTTGCTCAGCATTCAAATGTTCTTTTGATTAATTTGTGGGGGAGATAGTGGTCTCCCCATCCTATTCCTCCACCATCTTAGGACCGCCTCCCCCCACTAATTTTAATTTATAATTACCTACATGTCTTTCTTTTGCATTCCTCTTAAAACAACAATTTTAAAAAAGAGGCATTTCTGGTTCCAACCATTCTCAGCCAGTCCCTCATTTCATCTTAACTAGTTCTATTTTTGCACAATATTAATGATGCTAACAAATATTCCTGTTCTTCCTTTCCTGGCACATTTTCTCACTACCCCTAAGAGCAGCAAAGCATCACTGAGAGTGAATTTGTGTGTACACACAGCACTTAGCAACGCCCCTGCCCTAGAGAAATAGGTGCTCGACCCACATTCATTAAATGATCCTGGCACCCCAGCATTTCCCTGTTAAGCCTTTCAATTTCTCATCCCCACACCCAAAGTTTAATCAGGGCTCTGGCTTTGTGATGCCCTCTCCAAGGAAGACTAAGGAGCCTGAGGTTGGAGACAGAGGGCTAAGAGGGAGGATGTGTCATAAGATGGTACATAAAAACCTGAACACATTTTTTGGCCAACCCAATAGTATATACTAGGGGTAATTAAGATTAACTACTTCAGAAAACCCTCAAAGTACAGAAAGAAGGAATGTAGACACTGTGAGGAAGAGAGACAGGTTGTCCTCCAGCAAACATGTCTGGAAAGAATAACAAATTATTTCTATCCTTGTCAAAAACCTAAATTCCTCCAAGTATTGGGGTATGGTGTGGCATGAGGCTGTTTTGAGATTAGTAGCAAAACTGTACAAACATATTATTCATAAAAAACCCTGACTTAATCAAAGGGAGATCACATCACACATGAGTGGCCGTAAAGATCTTCCCCTATTTTTCAACACAGAGATGCAACATTGACAATCTACTTCCCAAATTCACATATTGCTCAGATGTGGTAGATGGTCTACAATAGTCTGATGCTTGCTGTTTCCATCCATCTGTCTGACTGCCTCTCTCCTTTTCCTCTTTCTCTTTCCTATCGGCATTAGGTTAAGAGTTAAGAAGCATCACCATACATGAGGATAACAGCCTAGGCAATACCTCCTGAATATTGGTTCTATTGTGTCCTCATATTCTTCAAATATAACTTTAAAATATTTTTTAAAGAATATTAAAAAAGCAAAAGTTTCCTGGGAGACTAAGCTTAACCCCTAATAAACTGGTAACAAATGTTTAAAGGGTATTTTCAAAATCAATTAATAAGAACATAAGAAAGGAAACTCACAAACTTGGAAGCAACTGAGAGAGCTATCCAAAGAGTGGAATAAGTGAGACAGAGAAAGAAAAATACTCTATGATTTCATTATATGTAGAATTGTCAAATTCATAGAACCAGAGAATGGAATGATGATTGCCAGGTTCTGGAGGGTGGGGGAAATGAGATGTTAGTCAAAGAGTACAAAGTTTCAGTCATAAGATGAGTAAGTCCTGGGGATCTTCTATATTAATACAATCATAGTGGCTGTAGTCAATAACACTGTATCTTACATTTGAAATTTGCCAAGAGAGTAGACCTTAAGTGTTATCAACACACACACACACACACACACACACACACACACACACACACACACTGTCACAAGGTAATTACATGAGGCAATGGATACATTAATTAACTTGATTTTGGTAGTCATTTCACAATCTATATATATTTCAAACCATCATATGGTATAGCTTAAAAAATCATATTGTCCAACCTAAATATATACAAATTTCATTTGCCAATAATACTTCAATAAAATTGGGAAAAAATAAGAACAGGTTTCAGTCTTTGAGAGGAAAATCAATGTTGGGCTTCAGCAGTAGAGAAATCTGAGACAGGAGAGTATTTGAGGAGCTCTAAAAGAGAAGCATGGCCAATGAGAAGTTGATAGGTGGAAAAAGGTTAGGGAATTTTGCAATATAGGGGTAAATGCCCAGCTGAAAAAGGAGGACTGTTTTCTCAAAACAATGTTTTTCCAGTTTTAGTCAAGCCTCAACTTGCAAAAGTATAAATTCTTGAAGGACCTAAGTGGAAGTGCCTTCCCAGGAGCCCATAGTTTCCATGTATATTCTCTTAGAATAAAATAGTTAGAATAAAACGTAGAATAAAAAGTTCCTCGAGGTAGTCCAACCCTGAAGAGTGGGTGCCTGCACTCCAAAAGAGGCACGTGTGCTCACAGCTAAAGCCCGACCCCCAGACTACCACCATGCCCTGCATGTTGTACATTACTCTTCACAAAAAAGTGGCATTCAAATTGTAGACCACATGAATGACACCTTCCTATGAAAGGCACTGTACACTGAATGGCTTAGTGTGGTAGCCCAATCAAAATATGATCAATCTATTTAATATCCAGTGGGAAAAGTAAGCATCTAGTATGAAAACATGGGGAATTTTAGCACAGTGATAGAAACTGTAAAAAAGTTAAATGGAAAGGCTTTTATTTAAGTTTTCACAGGTTTCTGCCTTTACATGGCATTGAGATAATAATTATGAGCACATCAAAATTACCCTTTATCTCTGAAAGAAGTCTGTTGTTTTTCTGCATATGTAGTATTTTCTTTTACCTCTTTCTTATGGTCTTTGTTTCTATGCTAAAATTATCCATCTGCTCACACAAGATGTCTACTTGTTTTATTAAATATTTAAATACATCATAGTTATGGTAAAGTCCTGGTCTGATAGGTGGAATGGGGCTTCCCTATTGGCTCAGGCAGTAAAGAATTCACCTGCAATGTGGGATACCTGGGTTCGATTCCTGGGTTGGGAAAATCCCCTGGAGAAGGGAATGGCTCCAGTCTTCTTGCCTGGAGAATTCCATGGACAGAGGAGCCTGGTGGGTTAGTGTTCATGGGATCACAAAGAATCTGGATGATCTTGGAATCTGGTTTTATTCTTTTCTTTGTCTCTTGATAGGAGCTTTTTTTTGTCTTTCTTTAGAGTGTGCATTTTAAAACTTTCATGTGATGCTGAACATCATGTGTACCTACAACAGTGAAAAATGAGATTAATCTTTGCACTTGGAAATGAACATACCACTTCTGCTATCAGGTTTTGCTTCTGTGATGGGGCAGGTGAGTCAGTCTTGTCAGTTATTAACTTGGGAATGGTGTCAATATCTAAGCAGTATTAACTTAATCACTGTGGTAGTTAGCTTACATGCTACACCAGGTTTGAATTCTTCAAGCACTGTTTTGTGCTTAAGGTTATGTCAGGGTTCCAGAGGGTTTTTCTCAGTACTTTCTGCTTTAGTCCTTGATCTCAGACACCCATCACACCTAAACCACACAGTGATCTCTCTCCAGGCCCCTACCCCTTTCCCAGGGGTGCTCTTGTTTGCATCATGGATGCTTTCTAGGCCAGTACAATTCATTTACTTTTGCTTGCACTGGTAAACCAGTCCCTGTATCCCATTTCTCATGGGAGGGGATATCTGTCCTTAAAATCAAGCTACTTAGCAGATCTAAGACCTTAGACCCCCAAGGGGTTCAAGAAAAATTATGAGTCTGTTGTTTATCTGACTCTCTCATGTCACATCATTCACTGTTCTATATACCATGCAGAAGCAGAATTGGATGTATGCCTTCTAGTTGTTATTTCTTAGCTTCTCCTCCATTTATTTTGGAATAATTTTAGATTTATAAAAAAGTTGTATATAACTAGAGTATGGTGAGTTCTCATGCACCCATCACCCAGCTTCCCATAAGCTTCTCATCTTATATAACCATGGGACATTAGTAAAAACTCAGAGATTAACAGAAGCATAATAATATCAACAAAACTATACACATTGCTTGGCATTTTCCCCACTAACTTCTTTTAAAATATTATTTATTTATTTTAATTGGAGGTTAATTACTTTACAATATTGTAGTGGTTTCGCCATACATTGACATGCATCAGCCATGGGTGTACATGTGTCCCTCATCCTGAACCCCTCTCCCACCTCCCTCCCATCCCATCCCTCAGGGTCATCCCAGTGCACTGGCCCTGAGCACCCTATCTCATGCATTGAACCTGGGCTGGTGATCTATTTCACATATGTTAATGCACATGTTTCAATGCTATTCTCTTAGATCACCCCACCCTCGCCTTCTCCTACAGAGTCCAAAAGTCTGTTCTTTACATATGTTTCTCTTTTGCTGTCTCACATATAAGGTCATCATTACCATCTTTCTAAATCCCGTATATATGTGTTAATATACTCTATTGGTGGTTTTCTTCATGACTTACTTCACTCTGTATAATAGCCTCCAGTTTCATCCACCTCATTAGAAATGATTCAGATGCATTCTTTTTTAATAGCTGAGTAATATTCCATTGTGTATATGTACCACAACTTTCTTATCCATTCCTCTGAAGATGGACATATAGGTTGCCTCCATGCCCTAGCTATTATAAACAGTGCTGTGATGAACATTGGGGTACACACGTCTCTTTCATTTCTGGTTTCCTCAGTGTGTATACCCAGTAGTGGGATTGCTGTGTCGTATGGCAGTTCTATTTCCAGTTTTTTAAGGAATCTCCACACTGTTCTCCATAGTGGCTGTACTACTTTGCATTCCCACCAACAGTGTAGGAGGGTTCCCTTTTCTCCACACCTTCTCCAGCATTTATTGTTTGTAGACTTATTGATAGCAGCCATTCTGACTGGCATGAGATGGTACCTCACTGTGGTTTTGATTTGCATTTCTTTGATAATGAATAACTTCCTTTTCTATTCCTCTGACAAGTAAAATTTCCCAGTCCTTTTTTTTGTTTGTTTTTCATGCCATGTATAGTGTTTAGTAGTACTGGTCAAGCATTTTCTACAGAGTCCCTCAAGCTGAGTTCTTCTGATGTTTTCTTTTGAATATACTGGGGTTCTGAGTTTGAGGGAATACCACAGAGATGAAGTACTCTTCACATTGCATCTTATCAGGAGGTGTATCCACATAATTTAATTACTGGTAGTATTAACTTTAAATTCTTGTTTAAGATAGTATCTGTGTGCCAGATTTCCATAATGTAAAGTCACTACTTTCACCTTGCCTACACTATTCATTCTGGAAGTGAGTCACTAAGCCTACCCAACATAGTGCAGAGGCATTAAAGTACACCTCTTGGAGAAGGAAGTATCTACATATATTATTTAGAATTCTTCTGTACCTTCTCCCACATGTATTCACTTCTTAAATAATTTCATTATATCACTATGGATTCATGAGTATTTTATTATTTGGGTTTTAATCAAGTGCTATTGTTATCAGGCTCCTTGGAAAAGACCCTAATGCTGAGAAAGATTGAAGGCAGGAGGAGAAGGGGACGACAGAGGATGAGATGGTTGGATAGCATCACCGATTAGATGGACATGAGTTTGAGTAAGCTCTGGGAGCTGGAGATGGACAGGGAAGCCTGGGGTGCTGCAGTCCATGGAGTCACAAAGAGTCGGACCCGACTGAATGACTGAACTGATTGCTATTTGCCAATCAAAGTATTCAGCTTTGGGAATTAGAAGTTCTTTCAGGTTGAATCATTTATCATGCCCCATGCTTTTTGGGGAACACTTCTTTAATTACTGATACTCCAAGCTGCTCAAGATTTGTCTTATATTTCATTTCAGTTCAGTTCAATCATTCAGTCATGTCCGACTGTCTGTGACTCCATGGCCTAGCATGCCAGGCCTCCCTGTCTATCACCAACTCCCAGAGTTTACTAAAATCATGTCCATTGAATCAGTGATGCCATCAAACTATCTCATCCTCTGTCATCCCCTTCTCCTCTTGCCTTCAATCTTACCCCAAATCAGGGTCTTTTCAAATGACTCAGCTCTGTGCATCAGGTGGCCAAAGTACTGGAGTTTCAGCTTCAACATCAGTCCTTCCAATGAATATTCAAGACTTATTTCCTTTTGGATTGACTGGTTGGAACTCCTTGCAATCCAGGGGACTCTCAAGAGTCTTCTCCAACACCATACTTCAAAGGCATCAATTCTTCAGCACTCAGCTTTTCTTATACTCCAACACTCACATCCATACATGACTACTGGAAAAACCATAGCCTTGACTAGATGGACCTTTGTTGGCAAAGTAACATCTCTGAATTTTAATATGCTGTCTAGATAGGTCATAACTTTTCTCCCAAGGAGTAAATGTACTTTAATTTTGCAGCTGCAGTCACTATCTGCAGTGATTTTGGAGCCCCCAAAACATAGTCTGCCATGTTTCCACTGTTTCTCCATCTATTTGCCATGAAGTGATGGGACCGGAGGCCATGATCTTTGTTTTCTGAATGTTGAGCTTTAAGCCAACTTTTTCTCTCTCCTCTTTCAGTTTCATCAAGAGGCTCTTTAGTTCTTCACTTTCTGCCATAAGGGTGGTGTCACCTGCATATCTGAGGTTATTGATATTTCTCCCGGCAATCTTGATTCCAGCTTGTGCTTCATCCAGTCCAGTGTTTCTCATGATGTACTCTGCATATAAGTTTAATAAGCAGGGAGACAATATACAACCTTGACGTATTCCTTTCCCTATTTGGAAAGAGTCTGTTGTTCCATGTCCAGTTCTAACTGTTGCTTCCTGACCTGCATACAGATTTCTCAAGAGGCAGGTCAGGTGGTCTGGTATTCCCATCACTTAAAGAATTTCCCATAGTTTACTGTGATCCACACAGGCAAAGGCTTTGTCATAGTCAATAAAGCAGAAATATACCATTTTATGGATTCCCTTCTTTTTTCAATGATCCAATAGATATTGGCAATTTGATCTCTGGTTCCTCTGCCCTTTCTAAATCCAGCTTGAACATCTGGAAGTTCACGTTTCACATACTGTTGAAGCCGGGCTTGGAGAATTTTGAGCATTACTTTACTAGCGAGTAAGATGAGTACAAGTCTGCAGTAGTTTGAGCATTCTTTGACATGGCCTTTCTTAGGGAATGGAATGAAAACTGACCTTTTCCAGTCCTATTGCCACTGGTGAGTTTTCCAAATTTGCTGGCATGTTGAGTGCAGCACTTTCACAGCATTATCCTTTAGGATTTGAAATAGCTCAACTGGGATTCCATCACCTCCACTAGCTTTGTTCATAGCAATGCTTCCCAAGGCCCAACTGACTTCGCACTCCAGGATGCCTGGCTGTAGGTGAGTGAGCATTATCGTGGTTATCTGGGTTGTGAAGATCTCTTTTGTATATTTGTTCTGTGTATTCTTGCCATGTCTTCTTAATATCTTCTGCTTTTGTTAGGTCCATACCATTTCTATCTTTATTGTGCCCAAGTTTGCATGAAATGTTCCCTTGGTATCTATAATTTTCTTGAAGAGATCTCTAGTTTTTCCATTCTATTCTTTTCCTCTATTTTTTGCTCTGATCACTGAGGAAGGCTTTCTTATCTCTCCCTGCTATTCTTTGGAACTCTGCATTCAAACGGGCATATCTTTCCTTTTCTCCTTTGCCTTTAGCTTCTCTTCTTTTCACAACTATTTGTAAGGCCTCCTCAGAAAACCATTTTGCCTTTTTGTATTTCTTATGCTTGGGGATGGTCTTGATCCCTACCTCCTGTGCAATGTCATGAACTTCTGTCCATAGTTCCTAAGGCACTCTATCAGATTTACTATGGTATTCAGTTCAGTTCAGTTGCTCAGTCACGTCCGACTCTTTGTGATCCCATGAATCACAGCATGCCAGGCCTCCCTGTCCATCACCAACTCCCTGAGTTCACTCAAACTCATGTCCATCAAGTCGGTGATGCCATCCAACCATCTCACCCTGTGTCATCCCTTTCTCCTCCTGCCCGCAATCCCTCCCAGCATCAGGGTCTTTTCCAATGAGTCAACTCTTCGCATGAGGTGGCCAAAGTATTGGAGTTTCAGCTTCAACATCAGTCCTTCCAATGAACACCCAGAAATGATCTCCTTTAGGATGGACTTGTTGGATCTCCTTGCAGTCCAAGGGACTCTCAAGAGTCTTCTCCAACACCACAGTTCAAAAGCATCAATTCTTCTGTGCTCAGCTTTCTTTATAGTCCAACTCTCACATCCATACATGACCACTGTAAAAACCATAGCCTTGACTAGATGGACCTTTGTTAGCAAAGTAATGTCTCTGCTTTTTAATATGCTATCTAGTTTGGTCATAATTTTCCTTCCAAGGACTAAGCATCTTTTAATTTCATGGCTGCAATGTGGTATTAGATCTGGGCAAAAATTTCACAAACATAATTGCTAATTCAACCCTTAAAATGGTTTGAACAAGCTTATATCAGAGGTGACACCAGTTTTTAATCCCATTCCCCAACAGAAGAATACAAAATTTACAACATACCTTTCAGGCACTATTCCAGTCCTGTGATCATGTCCAAAAGTGTGTGGCTCTTCGGTCACTCATTCTCTTTCTCTTTTATGTAGCATTTTTATTAAGAAATAACAACTGTAGGAAAAAATAGGGCAAAAGTCAATGTATTATTTATTCACATTTAAGAACGCTGCAATATTTATCCAGACTTAAGTGATCCTGTTGCCACTTCATCCCTTCACATGTAGTATTTTTATAATTAACATTAAAATTGTAAGGAGATAAACTGAAAAGATGTGGGCACCATATTTTCCTTTCTCTCAACCAATCAAAGTCACTTCAGTTCAGTTCAGTCACTCAGTCACGTCCAACTCATTGTGACACAATGAACCGCAGCACACCTGGCCTCCCCGTCCATCACCAACTGCCGGAGTCCCCCCAAACCCATGTCCATCCAGTCAGTGATGCCATCCAACCATCTCATCCTCTGTTGTCCCTTTCTCCTCCTGCCCTCAATCTTTCTCAGAATCAGGGTCTTTTCAAATGAGTCAGCTCTTCACATCAGGTGGCCAAAGTATTGGAGTTTCAGCTTCAACATCAGTCCTTCCAATGAACACCCAGGACTGATCTCCTTTAGGATGGACTGGTTGGATCTCCTTGCAGTCCAAGGGACTCTCAAGAGTCTTCTCCAACACCACAGTTCAAAAGCATCAATTCTTTGGTGCTCAGCTTTCTTTATACTCCAAATCTCACATCCATACAAGACCACTGGAAAAACCATAGCCTCGACTACATGGACCTTTGTTAGCCAAGTAATGTCTCTGCTTTTTAATATGCTGTCTAGGTTGGTCAAAACTTTCCTTCCAAGGAGTAAGCGTCTTTTAATTTCATGGCTGCAGTCACCATCTGCAGTGATTTTGGAGCCCAGAAAAATAAAGTCAGCCATTGTTTCCACTGTTTCCCCCTCTATTTCCCATGAAGTGATGGGACCAGATGCCATGATCTTCGTTTTCTGAATGTTGAGCTTTAAGCCAACTTTTTCACTCTCCACTTTCACTTTCATCAAGAGGCTTTTGAGTTCCTCTTCACTTTCTGCCATAAGGGTGGTGTCATCTGCATATCTGAGGTTATTGATATTTCTCTTGGCAATCTTGATTCCAGCTTGTGCTTCCTCCAGCCCAGCGTTTCTCATGATGTACTCTGCATATAAGTTAAATAAGCAGGGTGACAATATACAGCCTTGATGTACTCCTTTTCCTATCTGGAACCAGTCTGTTGTTCCATGTCCAGTTCTAACTGTTGCTTCCTGACCTGCATACAGGTTTCTCAAGAGGCAGGTGAGGTGGTCTGGTATTCCCATCTCTTTCAGAATTTTCCACAGTTTATTGTAATCCACATAGTCAAAGGCTTTGGCATAGTCAATAAAGCAGGAATAGACCTTTTTCTGGAACTCTCTTGCTTTCTCTATGATCCAGTGGATGTTGGCAATTTGATCTCTGGTTCCTCCGCCTTTTCTAAAACCAGCTTAAACATTTGGAAGTTCACGGTTCATGTATTCCTGAAGCCTGGCTTGGAGAAATTTAAGCATTACTTTACTAGTGTGTGAGATGAGTGCAATTGTGCGATACATTGACCATTCTTTGGCATTGCCTTTCTTTGGAATTGGAATGAAAACTGACCTTTTCCAATCCTGTGTCCACTGCTGAGTTTTCCAAATTTGCTGGCATATTGAGTGCAACACTTTCACAGCATCATCTTTCAGGATGTGAAATAGCTCAACTGGAATTCCATCAACTCCACTAGCTTTGTACATAGTGATACTTCCTAAGGCCCACTTGACTTCACATTCCAGGATGTCTGGCTCTAGGTGAGTGATCACACCATTGTGATTATCTGGGTTGTGAAGATCTTTTTTGTACAATTTTTCTGTGTATTCTTGTCACCTCTTCTTAATACCTTCTGCTTCTGTTAGGTCCCTATTGCCAAATTCAAGTCACTTATTATGTTCTAATAATCAATGCTTAAAATTGATTATATTCAAATAAAATTTTATAGTAGTCTAAAGTTTTTTCTTAGTTTTATTGTATGTTGTGCCCAGTGATTTTATTTTTTTTATATAATTGAAGTATAGTTGATTTGCCTGTGTATAACAGTGATTCAGAATTTTTACAATTACACTTGATTAAATGTTATTATATGATAATGGCTATAATGACCTGTGCTATACCATATATTCTTGTTGCTTAACTATTTTATACATAGTTTTAATTTAGATTTCTCTAATAATTGGTGATGTTGAGCATCTTTTCATGTGCCTATTAGCCATCTGTATGTCTTATTTGGAAAAAAAAAATTGTCTATTCATGTCTTGTGCTCATTTCCTGACTGGGTTGATTTTTTGATACTGAGTTGTATGTCAGTTGCATCATTTGTAAACATTTTCTCCGATTCTGTAGGTTGTTTTTTTTGCTGTGTGGACGGTACCGTCTTAATCTCTAAATATATGGTGAAATCAGAGGGGAGTTTCTAACCACTGGGAAGGTTCTAGGCTCTGAGAAGAAAGGCTAATAAATGAGTTAGAGAGTAAAGAGATTTGGTGTTTAAAGTTTTTTTGTGTAAGGACAGAATTTTAGCAATTCTATAAGAGACCTGAATACTATGAATAAATAGATCTACTGAGGGTCTTCCCTGGCAGTCCAGTGGTTAAGACTCTGTGCTTCCACTGCAGGGGGCATGGGTTCCAAGATCCCATAAACCACCTGGAGTGGCTAGAGGGAAAAAAAAATAGATCTTCAAGAATAAGGCAGGTTCCTTATGTAGTCCTATTGTTTATACATTGAGGATAGACACCGTCTGTATATTATGTGTAACTACCAGAACCATAACTACAAAGTGAGTCTGGGGAAAGCACTAACCATTTATTTGTATTCTCAGCCCAGCTGTGATTAACCTGCTTTCTGGAGAAAGTGCTGCCCCAAGACTATGCATAATTAGAACCTAAGAGAGAGAATATGAAGTCCTCAACTCAGAATTTACCATAGCTTTACAGCACTGAGCACAAGTCTTCTTCACCCAGATTCACCAAGGAGAGAGGATCTTCCCCAAATTCTATGACAGAGAGCCTAATTCTGGACTAGCTGAGAGACTAAATTCTAGTAAAGTAGTGAGCCTTGCATGAGGTAAGTGACTGGAGCCTCTCAGGTCCTGAGATCTGGTCAACATGAACAGTACTGGACTACTTCCTGCCATCTTCACCAAGGGAGAAGCAACTGTGCTGTATATATTTTGCTTTTCAATTTGTATGCCTCCTCTTCTCTGACATGACTGCAAGTTCCGTGAAGGCAGGGCCAGTTCTGCAGCCATGCATCACCTCATATCAAAAATCTGCATAGTACAGGCATTCTACAAATCCCTTAAATTTTTTAAGGGATAAAATTGCTACAGTGATGGTCCAGTCTTCCTAATAACAGGTGGACACTTATCAGGAAACTTACTTGTAACACTTAAAAAGCAATTATTTTGGATATGTGAAAAAGACTAGTATCTGATCTCTATCTCCTCCTAAGTGCTATTGTGTATACCAAAATATATGTCAACAAAATACATGTAAATGCCAAAATATATGTAAACAAAACTTTGGTGTGTATTTAGTGCCTCATGCAAAGAGGAATAGACATCCAGAAAGCCCCCTAAAAAGTTAACTGAAAAATGTTTCTCCAAATAAAAAAAAGAAAAAGAAAGACATTGTAAATAAGCCAACAACAACAAAAACAGTATACTCCAAACTTAAGGCACTTTAATTCAGTTTTAATTAGGGATAAATAGATTCAATGGATTAGATCTGATAGACAGAGTACCTGAAGACTATAGACGGAAGTTCATGACATTGTTCAGAGGTTCGGACTTCCCCGGTGGCTCAGATGGTAAAGCGTCTGCCTACAGTGCAGGAGACCTGGGTTCAATCCCTGGGTCAGGAAGATCTCCTGGAGAAGGAAATGGCAACCCACTCCAGTACTCTTGCCTGGAAAATCCTATGGACAGAGGAGCCTGGTGGGTCATAAAGAGTCAGACACGACTGAGTGACTTCACTTTCACTTTCATTCTTCACTTTCATGACACTGTGCAGGAGGCAGTGATCAAGACCATCCCCAAGAAAAAGAAATGCAAAAAGGCAAAGTGGTTGTCTGAGGAGGCATTACAGGTAGCTGTGAAAAGAAGAGAGGTGAAAGGCAAAGGAGAAAAGGAAAGATATACCCATCTGAATGCAGAGTTCCAAAGAATAGCAAGGAGAGAAAGAAAGCCTTCCTCAGTAATCAGTGCAAAGAAATAGAGGAAAACAATAGAAAGAGATAAGTGATGATTTCAAGAAAATTAGAGATACCAAGGGAACATTTCATGCAAAGATGTACACAGTAAAGGACAGAAATGGTAGGGACCAACTACCAGAGCTTGCTCAAACTCATGTCTATCGATCAGTGATGCCATCCAACCATCTCATCCTCTGTCTTTCCCTTATTATCCTGCCTTCAATCTTTCCTGGCATCAGGGTCTTTTCTAATGAGTCAGTTCTTCATATCAGGTGGCCAAAGTATTGGAGCTACAACTTCAGCATCAGTCCTTCTAATGAATGTTCAGGACTGATTTCCTTTAGGATGGACTGGTTGAATCTCCTTGCTGTCCAAGGGGCTCTCAAGAGTCTTCTCCATCACCACAGTTCAAAAGCATCAATTATGCAGCACTCAGGAAAAACCATAGCTTTGACTAGATGGACCTTTGTTGGTAAACTAATGCCTTTGCTTTTTAATATGCTGTCTAGGTTGGTAATAGCTTTTCTTCCAAGGAGCAAGTGTCTTTTAATTTCATGGCTGCAGTTACCATCTGCAGTGATTTTGGAGCCCCCCAAAATAAAGTCTGTCACTGTTTCCCCATCCATTTGCCATGAAGTGATGGGACCAGATGCCATGATCTTAGTTTCTTAATGTTGAGAGTTAAGTGAGCTTTTTCACGCTCCTCTTTCCCTTTCATCAAGAGGCTCTTTAGTTCCTCTTCACTTTCTGCCATAAGGGTGGTGTCATCTGCACATCTTCACTTTCTGTAGCCTGCCGGGCTCTTCTATCCATGGGGTTCTCCAGGCAAGAATACTGGAGTGGGTTGCATTCCCTTCTCCAGGAGATCTTCCCAACCCAGGAATTGAACCCAGGTCTCCTGGATTGCAGGCAGATGATTTACCAACTGAGCTATGAGGGAAGCCCAATGTATATACTACAGATATGATGAAACTGTTTTTGGAAAGCTAGATAGAATTCTCTGCTTCCATGCATATACTACTGGGCTGGATTATTCTGCATTCAGTTTAATAAGGCTAAATTATTTTGAAGTAGCCATGAAACAGTAGCCATGTACTCATTTTAAGTTGATATGGGGAAATAATGAACATTCTTTGTCTCAGATGTTCCTGTGTACCATTCCCATCACCCTACTAAACATCTACGACTCCCAAAAGACAGGAAAGCACAAAGCTCAGTCTCAGAGCTTAGTCATGGTGAAGGAAATGATAGCTTACAGTGAACAATGTCAGATTTGTAATTTCTGAAAAAGAAGATTTAGCTTCAGGATCAGGGACAAGGCTTGATCACTCAGAGCTTTTGTGTGGTGGAAGTTTTATTATAGTGAAAAGGAACAGAGAAAGCTTCTGACATAGACATCAGAAGGGGATGGAGAGTGCCCCCTCACTAATCTCAGCAAGGGAGCTTCAAACTTTTTCACTTGGTTATTCAGTTCAGTTCAGTCGCTTAGTCGCATCTGACTCTTTGTGACCCCATGGACTGTAGCATGCCAGGCTTCCCTGTCCATCACCAACTCCTGGAGTTTACTCAAACTCATGTCCATTGAGTCCATGATGCCATCCAACCATCTGTCATCCCCTTCTCCTCCTGCCTTCAATCTTTCCCAGATCAGGGTCTTTTCCAGTGAGTCAGTTCTTCACATCAGGTGACCAAAGTATTGGAGTTTCAGCTTCAGCATCAGTCTTTCCAATGAATATTCAGGACTGATTTACTTTAGGATGGACTGGTTGGATCTCCTTGCAGTCCAAGGGACTCTCAAGAGTTTTCTCCAAAACCACAGTTCAAGAGCATCAATTGATTATTAGCATCACAGTTCAAAAGCATCAGTTGGTTATTAAAATAAATCAAAAGAATGTTTCAAGGTTGTAAAGGTCTTACTAGACCCACTGTCACAATTTACATTTTAAGATAATAGGATTAGAACTAACAATAGAAAGATCTTACCAGTTTCACTCCCATAATATATAAGATGGCAGGATTAGTCAGAAGGTTCTTAAGGAGAAACCTGTCCTCAGGATACATTGCTGTTATACAATCATCATACAGAGTTTAAGGAAAAACATACCCTTGAGCAATATGAGTTGTTTTGTTCTGTAATTATTAGCCCTGGGCTTAAAGAAAAAACTGTTTTATGTGACTAAATCGAAGGAGTGTAGAAAAAACAGTTTGTCCTTTCTCCTCCTTGAGAGCCTCAGACCCCTTTCTCTTCCTCAGGGACCCCAGACTTCTAATCAACCTACCTAAGAATTAACTCTCAGAAACATGTTTCAGAAAATAAACAATTCTAAATATCTTGATCCTTTCTTTGAATTTCTTGAAATTCAAAAAATTTGAAAAGTAACCGAAGTTAGATTCCACAGAAATATTTATATATACCAATTTCTCTTTTGTCCACTTCTCTCTTCCTTGAAGTATTTGGGCCCTTGACATGTCTCTCCAAACTTCTCAAGGGAAAAGAATAACAACTCAGAACTCTCCTTCAACTATCAGCCATAAGTAAAATTTCTCCTCTACATACCTTATGCCTCAGGAGCTTCAAAGAAGTCTTCTTTGTAGAAACCTATCAAACAGCAACAGATTTTAAGACCCCATACCCCACAAAACCACACATAGACACATCCAATCACACAATAATTTAAAACAAACGATGAAATCTCACAAGAAAAACACAAAGAACTAACCACAAGCCAAACTCATAAGTCAATAACAACAACAAAAAACTCCAGCAACACACAGTTCAAAGTCCAGACAAATATTGCTGCTGTTGCTGTTTACTCTCTAAGCTGTGACCAACTCTTGCAATCCCATGAACTGGAACCTGCCAGGCTTTTCTGTCCATGGGGTTTCCTAGGCAAGAATATGGGAATGGGCTGCCATGTCCCTTTCCAGGGGATCTTCCTGACCCAGCGAACAAGCCTGTGTCTCCTGAATTGGCAGGCAGATTCTTTACAACTGAGTCACCTGGGAAGTATTCCAAACAAATGGCATAGACACATATCATTATGCAAATTAAAGTTCAACAGAAAACACAGTGAAATACAAAAAAAAAAAAAAAAAAGAACAGAAAAGGAAATACAAAAACCATTCAATGCAGACCAACAAATACTAATCAGAATAACAATAAGAAAGAGCATACAAAGTCTAAAAATAAATTAAAATTCATAAAATCTAAAAGGAGCAAAAGTCAAAGAAAGCAAAATCCTACACATGAAACAAATCCAGCTTTCTAGTTCACCCCAAAGATATTGGAAAGTAACATACTGGGATTTAACAGCCTCTCTAATAATGTGAGCCAATTCTTTATAATAAGTCAATCTCTCTCTCTCATGGGTGGCAGATATCAGTGCACATATCTGTGTGTATGTATGTGTGTGTTACGGATATAGTGACAACATTGAAGAGAAATAAAAATATTCAAAGGAATTTTGAAGTATCTAAGCCTTGAAGAGAGGCAGCATCACTCCATGAGAGGGTTAAAAGAGTTTGGAGGTCTGTAGGGAAGGGCACGAAGGTGTTCAAGCTACCAAAAACAAAAAAATCAAAAACCTTAAATATTGTGGGAGAAACACATAGGTGTAAACTTTTCAGGAATATTGAAGGTAGGAAGTATATTTGGGTTGTACATTGAGGGAAAAAACTAAGAAATATGGGAGAAGAAGGATCATGTTTGTACCCCAAATGTTGTTCCATGTGTGGTCAGTTCTTTTGTGGATAAAGAACTAAAATACAGGAAGAACCCACATGGGAGACTTTTCCCAGAGCTTTTCAAATTCCCAGTCAGGTCTTTGAAGAGGTGACCCATCCCAGTGGAGCTCTGTAATTAAATATCCACCCACCATTACTAAGGCCACCTCAAATGTTGTTCATATTACACATTGCTACACTCAGAGAGATGCCTTTCAAAATTCAATATAAGTGAATAACGCCTTCCTAAGTAGGGCACTGAGCAAAACACAGGTGAAGGTGGCAGCCCTGTCCTTTATAGCAAAGTGATACAAAACCCTGAAGAACATTTAGGTGAAGTTTTTCCTAGGGCCTTAGGCTCTGTAAAGGATCCCAGGAGTTGAACCTGCACTAGCTCAGTGGTTTCAAGGTGCCAGAAATGACCAACTTCCCCCGTCAGGGTCAGCACTGATGGATTTGCTGTGTATTGCTCCACTCTAAGAAATGCCAATCATATTTCTATCCACATGGATGGCACTTCCTGAAGTGCAGCACTGCACGCAGCATAGTGAAACGTGGTGACCCTGCCCAAGCTACAAAACCTTCCCTCACTATGGTACTTTGTCAACATTACAACATTCTCAGCCAGTGAGGAATTGACAGAATAGACCCAAAAGACCTGGGAAACAATCACTGTGCTCCTCCCTTTTCCCCTTCCTTGAGTGTTTCTCTCCTCACCTGCTGTGCATTTAATGTGACAGAATCTACACCTGAGAGAAAATAAGCCGCCTTCCTTTCCTTTGCCCTCTTTCTCTTAGATATAGAATACTTGCCTACATTATGTTTTTAAAACTTATTCATGTTTTTTTGGTTTTGAAGGAGTTTTTGTTTGTTTTGGTCAGGCCACAGGCCATGTGGGATCTTAGCTACGCACCCAGAGACTGAACACATACCCTCTGCGTTGGAAGCATGGAGTATTAACCACTGTGCCACCAGGGAAGTCCTGAGTCCTGCTTATTTTTAATGTAATGTGGTTGGATCATGCAAAAGTACTTTGTATTTCCCATGTATTAGTTGTGCAGTTAAAAGAATCACATGACCTACTCATCTTATTTGAATACTGCAGACTACATAAATCTCAGTTGGAACAGTGTTGGATAGAATTTTCTTCTTCACACCTTGAGTCTTCCTTATATCACCATGTGGGCTTCAGCTTGGCACCCACTGGTCATGGATGGAGGACTGCAGTAGCAACACTACAAACATGAAAGTCAGAAAAATCAATGTGCAGACAGGGATCAAACCTGTGTCTTCTGCATTGACAGGCAGATTCTTTATCACAGAGCCACCTGGGAAGCCTTCCAAACTACTGACATAGGCACAAATCAATATGTAAATTAAAGTACAACAGAAAACACAGCGAAATACAAAAAAAAAAAAAAAAGAAAATACAAAATTTCAATCAACTCACACAAAAATTACCAATCAAAATAATAATAAGAAAGAGTATACAAAGTCAAATAATAATTAAAATTCATAAAATCTAAAAGGAGCAAAAGTCAAACAAAGCAAAACCCTACACATGAAACAAATTGATAGGAAAAGTATAACAAAAACCGAACAGGAAGCAAACCCACAACTCCAAACTCTAAAAACCTCATAACAAAATTCTCATACACCATATCCCATGCACACAAATATATATGAACATATACACCAAAACATATGCAAACACATATGTGACTCTTCCCATCACCATATAAATACAAAAAAGTCTTAGAATAAATGTCAAAATCACTGTCACCAATAAGTATAGACCAGGGTAATGAGACCCAGTGCTCAGAAAACCCTTCTAAGTGAAGAAAAGATGGGAATAGACACTATGATTAGTAAACATATGTGGTATATCATAATACTATTGAGAAAGAAAGTAATTTCCTTCCATTTCTTTACAACCTACACATCCCCCAACTCCTTGGGATAAGGAGGGACATGAGGATGTTTGGAGATGGGTTGCAAATCAACTAAGCACCATTTACCAACACTTGATTGTGATTTAATTCAATTTGCCTGGAGGAAGGCATCAGGCTAAACCACATTTCCCAATACATCAATGTACAGTAAGTTTCATTTCTCTGTTGTGTGTCTGTGTGTGTGATGACAGCTGTGGTTTATGAATAGATACCCTCAAAACATGGAGAAGTAAAAGTCAATGTAATTTTTTCTAATTTTTAAAACATCTTAGAGGGGAGTTAGGGTGACTAATCCAGATTGCCAAGGGTAAACTGAACTTCTCTCACTCTCTTTAGTCACTAAGTCATATCCGACTCTTGCAACCCCATGGAACTTCTATTCTAAATCAAAGATAAGGAAAAATATCTCTGGAATATAAGAGATCCCATAGGACATCTCTTAGTATTTCTGGACCTGTGATTAATGTGAATGAAAATACAACCACCAAATCCAGGACTACTAATGGCTAAGGCCCTTCAGGAAAAGTTTGGGTAAGCCCATCAAATAAAGAACCATGACCAGGTGAGGTATTCACTGAAGGCAGAGTGAAAACAGAATGGGTAGTGGAAGAAGGTCATTATAAATGATACCAAAACCATATAAACAGTTACAAAAATGTGCAATTATGACAATTGTCATATGTGCAAATATGACAAATGTCATATGACATTTTGTTGTATACATATTTGCATTTTATAGTAAATTTATTGTTTTATTCTACTGCCCCCTTATCCTGAAACATGAAATCATAAAAAATTAAAACATATTAATTAAATATTATAAAATTTACATCATAGTATTTCATTTGTAAGATACTAAAGAGAGGAGTAAACATCACTCAAGAATTAACCTCCTCTTCTGGGAAAGGGGTTAATGCATTTTCAGTTCTATGTAGGATCATGTTGTATCACATTAGGGAGAATTATGACCTTGTTATTTTGTTCATTTTGAGGTTAATTGTGCTTTAAGGAGATACATAGGGATTCCAAATTGATAAGGGGTGAAATTTTGATGATTAATTTTAGGTGTCAATTTGACTGGGCAACAGTGTGTCCAGGTATTTGGTAAAACATACTCTGGGTGTTTCTGTAAGGGTATTACTGGATGAGATTTAAATTGGTAGATGGAGTAAAGCATACTGCTCTCCCTAATGGTGGGCCACATCAAATCAGTTGAAGGCCTGAAAAAGGCTCACTGTCACTGAGTAAGAGAGAACTTCTCCTGCCCAACTTCCACTGAGCCAAAACAATTTTTCCCTGACTTTAGACTTTAAATGAAACATTAACTCTTTCTGAGTCTCAACCCTGCCAACTTTCAGACAGGGACTACATCATTAGTTCCCCTAGGTCCCCAGCTTTCTAGTTCACCCTGAAGATGTTGGAAAGTAGCATATGGGGGCTTAACAGCCACTCTAATAATGTGAGCCAGTTTTTACAAGAAATAAATCTCTCTTTCTCATGGGTGGCAGGTATCAGTGTGCATATGTGAGTTACTGATACAATGATATCATCAAGGAGACATAAAAATATTCAAAGGAATTTTTTAATTTTTCCAATTGCTTTGGAAAAAACCTTGAATATTGTGGGAAAAACAAAAATAGGTGTAAACTTTTCAGGAGTATCACAAGTAGGAAGTATATTTGGGTTGTACATTGAGGGAAAAAACTAAGAAATATGGGAGAAGGATGTTTGTACCCCAAATATTGTTCCATGTGTGGTCAATTATTTTGTGGACAAAGAGCTAAAATACAGGAATAACCCACATGGGAGACTTTTCCCAGAGCTTTTCAAATTCCCAGTCAGGTCTTTGAAGAGGTGACCCATCCCAGTGGAGCTCTGTAATTAAATATCCACCCACCATCACTAAGGCCACCTCAAATGTTGTCCATATACACATTGGTACACTCAGAGAGACACGACTCAAAAATCAATATAAGTGAATAACGCCTTCCTGAGTAGAACACGGAGCAAAACACAGGTGAACGTGGCAGCCCTGTCCTTTATAGCAAAGTGATACAAAACCCTGAAGAACATTTAGGTGAAGTTTTTCCTAGGGCCTTCCTTCTCTAGGTTATAGAAGGCTCTGTAAAGTATCCCAGGAGTTGAACCTGCACTAGCTCAGTGGTTTCAAGGTGCCAGAAATGACCAACTTCCCCCGTCAGGGTCAGCACTGATGGATTTGCTGTGTATTGCTCCACTCTAAGAAGTACCAATCATATTTCTATCCACATGGATGGCACTTCCTGAAGTGCAGCACTGCACGCAGCATAGTGAAACGTGGTGACCCTGCCCAAGCTACAAAACCTTCCCTCACTATGGTACTTTGTCAACATTACAACATTCTCAGCCAGTGAGGAATTGACAGAATAGACCCAAAAGACCTGGGGAACAATCACTGTGCTCCTCCCTCTTCCCCTTCCTTGAGTGTTTCTCTCCTCACTTGCTGTGAATTTAGTGGGACAGAATCTACATCTGAGAGAGAATAAGCCTTCTTCCTTTCCCTTTCCCTCTTTCTCTTGGATATAGAATATTTGCCTACATTATTTTTCTTACGTTTTTAAACTTTTTAAAATTTTCTGGTTTTGAAGGAGTTTTTGTTTGTTTTGGTCAGGCCACAGGCCATGTGGGATCTTAGTTACCCACCCAGAGACTGAACACACACCCTCTGCGTTGGAAGCATGGAGTATTAACCACTGTGCCACCAGCAAAGTCCTGAGTCCTGCTTATTTTTAATGTAATGTGGTTGGATCATGCAAAAGTACTTTGTATTTCCCATGTATTAGTTGTGCAATTAAAAGAATCACATGACTTACTCATTTTATTTGAATACTGCAGACTACATAAATCTCAGTTGGGACAGTGTTGGATAGAATTATCTTCTTCACACCTTAAGTCTTCCTTATATCACCATGTGGGCTTCTGCTTGGCACCCTCTGGTCGTGGATGGAGGACTATAGAGGCAACATTACAAATATGAAAGTCTGAAAATCAATGTGCAGATAGACCAATATGTGCAAATAAAGATGCAGATAATGAAACAAACCAAAAGATAATCCACACAAAACAGTGCAGTGCAAACAACAAGAAATTAAAATTACTATGGAATATTCTAAATAACACATTTAAATGACAGAATGGTTAAAAAAAGAATGCACAAAATACAACAAATTCAAATACACAAAACACAAGAAACAAACCAAAGTAAGCAAACACAAATAAAACAGCAACAAAAAATAATGCATGAACTAAATTTTAATGAACATACAATAAACAAAAACAAGAATTAATTCATAAATTAAAAAAAAACCCAGCCATAGAGTATATCCTCACACACACAAGTACAAAACTCCCAAAACATATGCACTAAAAATGACTTTGCTGCTGCTGCTGCTGCTAAGTCACTTCAGTCGTGTCTGACTCTGTGCGACCCCATAGACGGCAGCCCACCAGGCTCCCCTGTCCCTGGGATTCTCCAGGCAAGAACACTGGAGTGGGTTGCCATTTCCTTCTCCAATGCATAAAAGTGAAAATGGAAAATGAAGTCGTTCAGTCCTGTTTGACTCTTGGTGACCCCATGAACTGCAGTTTACCAGGCTCCTCCGTCCATAGGATTTTCCAGGCAAGAGTACTCCTCAGTAAACACAAAGCCTGAAAGTAAACTTCTCAATGGAGTCCCTATGCAACCTAGCACATATTAAGAATGGAGGCCATTCACTTCTAGGAAAATGCTGAGGATACAGGAAAATGAGGCGTGGACACTGATAAGTAATCAGATGTGGTTACGGGACACTGTTAACAGACAGAGCAGAACAATTTCCCTCCTTTTCACTACAGCTCAAATGTCCTCGTGCCTCTGGGTGAAGCTTTTGGATCTATGGGGATTTACAGACAGGCAATAAAATCCACAAATATTAGTTGCCAAGTCAACACCCTGATGCGACGTAAAAGAGCTTACCTAGGAGGTGATGTGGCATCAGGTTATCAGGATACATCCCATTCCTGGAGAGATGCACATAACACTTCCGCCTTGGTTCTCAGGTTGTGCTTCAGTCCTATAGTAGCCTCAAAGGGGTGGTGCTCACTCACTGTCTTCTGCCCTTTCCTGTGACAGCCGTAGGTTAAGAATGACACTTCAAAATGAGCAAAATAACTGGCATAAAAACAAGTATATACACCTAAGGAACAGAATCGAGAGACATGAAATAAAACCACATGTGTATGGTCAACTAATCTTTGATGAGGGCACCAAGAACACACAATGTGGAAAGAACAGTCACTTCAATAAATGGTATTGGAAAACTGATAGTCACATGCAAAAGAATGAAGTCAGACCCATATCATACACCATTCACAAAAATTAACTTGAAACGGATTAAAAATGTAAATGCAAGACCTGCAATGCTAAAATTCCTAGGGGAAAAAATAGGGAAAATCTTGATATTGGTCTCAGTCATGATTATTTTGGTTGAAACACCAAAAGCACAGGCAATACAAGTTAAAGTAAACAAGTGGGTCTATATCAAACTAAAAAGTTTCTATACAGAAAAGGAAACAGAAAATTGAAAAGGCAAACTATGAAATGGAAGAAAACATTTGCCAACCTCATATCTGATTAGGGGTTAATATTCTATAAGGAACTCATATAATTCCATAGCAAATCTTCCAAATAATCCAATTTAATAACAAGCAAAGGACCTGAATAGACATTTTTCCAAAGAAGACATACAGGTGGCCAATAGACACATGAAAAGATGCTTGATATCACTTATCCTCATGGAAAAACAAATCTAAATCACAATGAGATATCACCTCACCTATTAAAATGGTTATTATCAAAAGATAAGAAATGTATTAGCAAGTATGTAGAGAAAAGGAAACCCTTGTACACTTTTGGTGAGAATGTAAATTGGCAGAGCCATTATGGAAAACAATATGGAGCTTCTTTTTAAAATTAAAAATAGAACTACCATATGATCCAGGAATTCCACTCCTGGGTATATATCCAAAGAAAATGAAAACACTAATTCAAAAAGATATCTGCATCCTCACATTCATTGTAGCACTATTCTCAATAGCTAAGATAGGGAAACAACGTATGTTATCCCTCTCTCGCTCTTGCTCCTATACACACACACACACACACACACACACACACGTCACACAACTTGCCTGCCAATTCAGGAGATGTAAGAGATCTGGATTCAATCCCTGGGTCAGGAAGATCCCCTGAAGGAGGGAATGGCAATCCACTCCAGTATTCTTGTGTGGAGAATTCCATGGACAGAGGAGCCTGACAGGCTAAGATCCATGGGGTCGCAAAGAGTCAAACACAACTGAGCGACTTATTCAGTCATAAAAAGGAGGAGATCTTGCCATATTTGAGAGCATGGATGAACCTGGAGGGCATTATGTCAAGTGAAATAAGACAGACCAAAAAAGACAAATATTATATGGTATCACATAATAATTAAAATGCAAACAGATCTAGTACATGAAAATTTCTGTGTGCCACCTTAACCCCCTGTTGATATGGTGACCAGACAACATACAAAGCAATATTTACAGGAAGAGAGAGCATGTAGACTGAAAAAACAGGTAGATTCTGTCCCTGAAAGTGTAAAGGGCTTCTGAGTTCAGCAAAGGAAGATTCGAAGGTAAGATAGCATTTGGGTGAAGGAGAGGAACAAGGCTTCTGTGAGGAAATATGAAAGCTGATCATAGAGTAGTGTATTTAGGTTCACTGGAGGTGTATTTAGGTTCTTTAGAAAGAAGGAACTCTTGAGATTATAGAGAGGGCCACATCCCCAGCAGAATTCTTTCCAATTTGGTCAGGCCTTTTTAGAACAATGGGCTACAAATCTCTGAAGAATATGTATGAGAAACTTTTCCTGGGGACCTTCATATTCTGGGTCTGCCTATTTTTTTTTTTTTTTTTTTTTTTTTTTGTGGCCACAGTTTACATCTTACAGGATCTTAGTTCCCTGACCAGGGATTGAACTGGGCCCACAGAAGTGAAAACACTGAGTCCTAACCACTGGACCACCAGGGAACTCCCAGTGTCTGGGGTATTTGGGATGTGCTTCTGAGGGTCCTGAGTAACAACAGCTCAGTATGAAGGGTGGTACCTTACTAAAGGGAAGGCAGCTCTATGGCTGAAGCTTCAGCCCCACTTCCAGAACTACCACATGTTCATGTGGTACACTGTACACCATCTCATTGCATATAATGTGGCAGCCCTGCTCAAGGACATCTCACGTAGCTTTCATTCCATCTCGCAGATCTTTATGCCTTTTAACAGACACCAGCATTTGTCCAAAGTGCCTCTGTAACCTCCATATCACTATTCTTCATCTTCCGTCCTTCTCTGAAAGTCCCCTCCCCTATGGCATCCTTAATGAGCCTGGTTTTAGGAGCAAGGTAGAATAAATCTGTTTCTCTCTTCTTACTTAGGAATAACAATCTGTATCTGCATTATTGTCTTGATTTTCAAATTATTAATGATATTAGTGCTTAGTTCATTAAAAACCGCTTTACCACCCCTCCCAAAGTAACCCTTTAAGAAGAAAGTCAAACACCTCATTCTCCAGACTCCTGCACTGCAAAATTCCTGATGTTTTTAAAGTATTCTTTACTTAAACTCCAACCCACACATAAGCCAGAGAATAGCAGCAAGAACCTCCTTGGAGAGAAGAGTGGGGATTCAGGTGCCAGGATGGTGAGATCAGAAAGCCCACTTCTTCCTCAGGAGGATATTGGAGGAAAGAAAAACACACACACACACACACACACACACACACAACCCATATAAACAAACAAAAGTGGTTGACAAAACAGAATTTCTTAGGCTTTCATGTGAGACCTGATTGCTGAGAGCATTTTTTTCCACCTTTCCACCTGTCTCTCAGGTGTTTTTAACTCTTATGGCAACATGCAACTGCATAAACTCAGAATGAAGTTCAGGGTAAAGAATTTCCAAAAATAAACAAGACTTTGACAGATTAACAACTAGAATCTGAAGTTCTTATAGATAGAGAAGTGGGAGGATTTAGGGAAATCCATACCTAGTTGTGGGCTTCCCTAGTAGCTCAGCAACAAAGAATCTGCCTGCAATATAGGAGACCTGGGTTCAATCCCTGGGACAGGAAGATCCCCTGGAGAAGGGAATGGCACCCCACCCCAGTATTTCTGCCTGGAGAATTCCATGGACAGAGGAGCCTGGTGGGCTACAGGGTTTGCAAGAGTTGGACAAAACTTAATGACCAAACCACCAGCACCATACCTAGTTGTAATACTTTTCATTGAAAGAAAAAGGAAAACTGGGGTAAAGTAATAGATACAAATGACTCCAACTCCTTGGACTTTTCTACTCAATATCCATCATTGATAACAGAAACCTTAGAATAACTGAGACGAATCACATGAGGATACTGCTTTCATTTTAATGATCAAAGGAGAGGAATAAAGAGCCTACCCAGCTCACTTTCTGCTGCTAGATGGGAATTGAAAAACACTATGCCTACACTGACTTTTGTGTTGGCTGAGAGACTGTAAGATTATCTCCAGTCTTGAAGATTCTAACCAGTTCACCTCTTTCTTTCCAACTTTGAGTTTTCCTTTACTTTCTTTTGTGTTATTTCCAGCATTGCAGGTGTGCAACAGAGGATGAGATGGTTGGATGGCATCACTGACTCAATGGACATGAGTTTGAGCAAACTCTGGGAAATAGTGAAGGACAGAGAAGGCTGGCATGCTGCAGTTCATGGGGTCGCAAAGAGTCGGACACAACGTAGGGATTGAACAATAACAGTTGTATTTAGCTGAGCTGTGCAGGGTTTGGGCTACGCCACACTGTCTGAATGTGAAGTCTCTCATTCTACTGGCGAGATTTGGATTTGCAATGATTTTCAGTGCAATATGTTTTTGATTTTGGTTTGTTTGTTTGTTTTTTGTTTTGTGAATTCTGGTGTTAAGCCCATGGCAACTACTGACTGATAGTTCTGATGATGAGGGAGCTGATATCGTCTCCCTGCCACAAGCATTCCTAGGCAACATTTTAGAAGAGAGAAAAGGAAGTAGTAATAATAGGATATTTATGACTATTTAGTCAAAAGCAGCTATTGTAAACACTGAAATGGGAAACAGGGGAATACAGGAAATCAGATATACCCATATCTGGCTTTTTCCACCACCGCCACCTTACAAAACTCGTACTCTCATCCCAGCCCTAACACTCTCACTGGACACCTGAAGAGAGAGGTAGCAGAGTTCTCACTCATCCCTTTTGTCTTAGTCTAGTCACACTGTTATAAAAGTAACATAGACTGGATAGCTTGTAAACAAGAGAAATGTATTGCAACAGAAATGTATTGCTCTACAGGTTGGAGGTCTGAGATCAGGTGACAACATATTTTCGTTTTTATGAAGGTCCTCTTAAAATCTCCCAATTTGGGTTAGGGAAATACTTCTTAGATAAAAAAACATGATCCATAAAAGAAGAAATTGAAAAACTGGACTTCATCCAATTAAATTCTTCTGGTCTTTGAAGGATATTGTTGAAGAGAATAAAAAGACCACACAGTAGAGAATGGGAGGAAATATTTGCAAATCACATACTTGATAAGGAACTCGTACTCAGAATTTATAAAGAACTCTCAATGCTCTTAACAAGTCAAATGCAATTAAAAATGGACAAAAGATTTAATTAGGCACTTGACCAAAAGAGATAGACGGATGAGGATTAATCATATGAAGAGACACTCTACATCATTATCAAATAGGAAAAAACAAATTAATACCACATGGAAACACCAGAATACATCTATATGGATTACTAAAATTAAAACGACAGGCAAGAAAAAGTACTGGCAAAGATGCAGAGTAACTGGAACTCTTATAAACTGGTAGTAGGACTATAAATCAGTACACAAAACCACTTTGGAAAACACCTTGTTAGTTTCTTAAAAAGGTAAATATATGACTACTGTATGATCCAGCTTTTCAAAGAGAATTAAAGCACATTTCCATACAGATATTTGTACACCAAAGCTCATATCTATTCTATTTCCAATAGCCAAAGCTCAAGTCACTTCAAACTCGAGGCAAATGTTAACTAACAGGTGAATGCATTAAAAAAAAAAAAAAAACTATAGTATATCCATACAGAGAAATACTATTCAGCTATAAAAATAAATAAATATTGATTCACACAACAATATGAAATCATTTCAAAATAATTATGCAGTAGAAAATTAAGTAGACAAAAAGGCTACATACTTTATGGTTTCATTTTGATATAAATCTGGAAAATAAAACATAATCTATAATGATTAATACAGATCAGTGGTTGCCTCAGCATATAGTGGTAACAGGAGGGGAAGGAAAAAGGGATCACCAAAGAACAGGAGGAATCTTTAGGAGACAATGGACAAAGTTCCTCCATTATATCTATTACTGTTGACAGGAATCCCTTAGAAGAAATGGAGTAGCCATCATAATCAACAAAACAGTCTGAAATGCAGTACTTGGATGCAATATCAAAAACAACAGAATGACCTCTGTTTGTTTCCAAGGCAAACCATTCAATAACATGGTAATCCAAGCCTATGCCCCAACCAGTAACACTGAAGAAGCTGAACCTGAACGCTTCTATGAAGACCTACAAGACCTTTTAGAACTAACACCCAAAAAAGATGTCCTTTTCATTATAGGGGACTGGAATGCAAAAGTAGGAAGTCAGGACGCACCTGGAGTAACAGGCAAATTTGGCCTTGGAATACGGAATGAAGCAGGGCAAAGGCTAATACAGTTTTGCCAAGAGAATGCACTGGTCATAGCAAACACCCTTTTCCAACAACACAAGAGAAGATTCTACACATGGACATCACCGGATGGTCAACACCAAAATCAGATTGATTATATTCTTTGCAGCCAAAAATGGAGAAGCTCTATACAGTCAACAAAAACAAGACCAGGAGCTGACTGTGGCTCAGATAATGAACTCCTTATTGTCAAATTCAGATGTAAATTGAAGAAAGTGGGGAAAACCAGTAGGCAATTCAGGTATGACCTAAATCAAATCCCTTATGATTATACAGT
The DNA here is from genome assembly GCF_055505025.1 of Bos grunniens. Lineage (NCBI taxonomy): Eukaryota > Metazoa > Chordata > Mammalia > Artiodactyla > Bovidae > Bos > Bos grunniens. The sequence goes on along the minus strand of NC_141194.1, from coordinate 114,341,950 downwards.
GGAAGTGAGAAATAGATTTAAGGGACTAGATCTGATAGAGTGCCTGATGAACTATGGACGGAGGTTCATGACATTGTACAGGAGATAGGGATCAAGACCATCCCCATGGAAAAGAAATGCAAAAAAGCAAAATGGCTGTCTGAGGAGGCCTTACAAATAGCTGTGAAAAGAAGAGAAGTGAAAAGCAAAAGAGAAAAGGAAAGATATAAGCATCTGAATGCAGAGTTCCAAAGAATAGCAAGAAGAGAAAAGAAAGCCTTCCTCAGGGATCAATGCAAAGAAATAGCAGAAAACAACAAAATGGGAAAGACTAGAGATCTCTTCAAGAAAATTAGAGATACCAAGGGAACATTTCATGCAAAAATGGGCTCGATAAAGGACACAAATGGTATGGACCTAACAGAAGCAGAAGATATTAAGAAGATGTGGCAAGAATACACAAAAGAACTGTACAAAAAAGAGCTTCACAACCCAGATAATCACAATGGTGTGATCACTCACCGAGAACCAGACATCTTGGAATGTGAAGTCAAGAGGGCCTTAGAAACCATCACTATGAACAAAGCTAGTGGAGGTGATGGAATTCCAGTTGAGCTATTTCAAATCCTAAAAGATGATGCTGTGAAAGTGCTGCACTCAATATGCCAGCAAATTTGGAAAACTCAGCAGTGCCCACAGGACTGGAAAAGGTCAGTTTTCATTCCAATCACAAAGAAAGACAATGCCAAAGAATGCTCAAACTACTGCACAATTGCACTCATCTCACACACTAGTAAAGTAATGCTCAAAATTCTCCAAGCCAGGCTTCAGCAATACATGAACCGTGAACTTCCAGATGTTCAAGCTGGTTTTAGAAAAGGCAGAGGAACAAGAGATCAAATTGCCAACATCCTCTGGATCATGGAAAAAGCAAGAGAGTTCCAGAAAAAGATCTATTCCTGCTTTATTGACTATGCCAAAGCCTTTGACTGTGTGGATCACAATAAACTGTGGAAAATTCTGAAAGAGATGGGAATACCAGACCACCTGACCTGCCTCTTGAGAAAGCTATATGCAGGTCAGGATGCTACAGTTAGAACTGTACATGGAACAACAGACTGGTTCCAAATACGAAAAGGAGTACCTCAGGGCTGTATATTGTCACCCTGCTTATTTAACTTGTATGCAGAGTACATCATGAGAAACGCTGGGCTGGAAGAAGCACAAGCTGGAATCAAGATTGCCAAGAGAAATATCAATAACCTCAGACATGCAGATGATACCACCCTTATGGCAGAAAGTGAAGAGGAACTCAAAAGCCTCTTGATGAAAGTGAAAGAGGAGAGTGAAAAAAGTTGGCCTAAAGCTCAACATTCAGAAAACGAAGATCATGGCATCCGGCCCCATCACTTCATGGGAAATAGATGGGGAAACAGTGGAAACAGTGTCAGATTTTATTTTTCTGGGCTCCAAAATCACTGCAGATGGTGACTGCAGCCATGAAATTAAAAGACGCTTGTTCCTTGGAAGGAAAGTTATGGCCAACCTAGATAGCATAGTGAAAAGCTGAGATATTACTTTGCCAACAAAGATCTGTCTTGTCAAGGCTATGGTTTTTCCAGTGGTCTTGTATGGATGTGAGAGTTGGACTGTGAAGAAAGCTGAGTGCCAAAGAATTGATGCTTTTGAACTGTGGTGTTGGAGAAGACTCTTGAGAGTCCCTTGGACTGCAAGGAGATCCAACCAGTCCATTCTAAAGGAAATCAGTCCTGGGTGTTCGTTGGAAGGATTGATGCTGAAGCTGAAACTCCAGTACTTTGGCCACCTCATGCGAAGAGTTGACTCATTGGAAAAGACTTGCTGGGAGGGATTGGGGGCAGGAGGAGAAGGGGACGACAGAGGATGAGATGGCTTGATGGCATCACTGACTCGATGGACATGAGTTTGAGTGAACTCAAGGAGTTGGTGATGGACAGGGAGGCCTGGCGTGCTGTGATTCATGGGGTTGCAAATAGTCGTACACGACTGAGTGTGAACTGAACTGAATTGAATGGTTTCATGGTTATAAACATGCTAGAATGTATCAAACTGTAGCCTTTAAATTGTGCCAAATATTCCTTAATAATGTTTTTTAAATGGAAATGAAAAGGAGTTATCTCTCCAAATAGAGTCATTTCCCCAAATAAAGTTATTTCTTAATATGAAGAGTCCTTTATACCAAATATATACTCATACACACAACTCAAAATACAAATACCTAAAATAAGCTTTAAAAAAATCAACAAACAAGAATACAAATAATCTATCCCTAAGAAAACTATTTATATCCCTGTACAACAAAACCTTTATAAACAATGAAAAACTCAGTCAAGAAAACAAGGCACAAATAAGTCAATAATAAAACAAAACCAATAAGATTTTTTTTAAATCCTTACCAACAATCCTCTTTATAAGCCAAGCTCAATAGATAGGATTAAAATAATAATAATAAAGCAACTACACAAAGTCCAAACAAAAATAATACTACAAATACCAAGCCATTCAAGCATACATAGAAACTGAGGCAAAACATATAAAACTGAAATGAAGTCCTACAAGTTGCATAAATGAAACACAAATACAATGCACATACACAAACATCCACAAAACAAAACTTAGAATCCAACACAAATATTAAAGGGAAAAACAGCAAAATAAATAAGAGCAAGCAAAATTCATACCAAATTTTAAATCCCAAAACACAAGGAAAATGCACACAGAAACACACATATACACACAAAAAAACCACACCTAAAACCACAAAGCACATCTCTAAACAAATTAAAGCACATGAACAAATCAAAACCAGACCAACTTAGACTTAAACTAAAAACAAATAGTTCAAAAATAACACCCCACAAGCCCCCAAATCAAAATTCACTGAAGAAGCCAAAATTCTAGGGGAAAAAAAACCCTCAAGCATACAAGCAAACAATACCAACAAAAATGCCATGAATACTAAAATAGAAAGAAAAAACACGAATGAAAAAGCAAAAGCCAATTTAGAAAGATGGTAATGACGATCCTATATGCAAGGCAGCAAGAGAGACACAGATGTAAAAAACAGACTTTTGGACTTTGCAGGAGAAGGCGAGGGTGGGATGATTTGAGAGAATAGCACTGAAACATGTATATTATTGTATGTGAAATAGATGACCACTGCAAGTTTGATGGATAAAGCAGGACACTCAAACCTGGTGCAGAGACAACCCAGGGAGATGGGATGGGGAGGGATGTGGGGGGTGGTTCAGGATAGGGGGACACGTGCACCTGTGGCTGATTCATGTTGATGTATGACAGAAACCACCACAATATTGTAAAGTAATTGTCTTCCAATTAAAATAAATTAATTAAAAAAACACAAAAAGCCGAATTTTAAATATACAGACTCTTCAGATGAAAACAATATCAAAAACAAAACAATCAAAAAGCAAATTGAAAATAAAATCAGGTACCAAAGTCCAGGTAAACAATATTACTAAACAAAAGCAACCTGCAGCTCAAACCAAATTCGGACAATATGTACATGAACCAATCATCTAACAAGAACACCAATATACACACAGATTCTCATACCTTCTTTAAAAAACGCACACAATCAAATCTAAGAACAATCTGCAGTAGCATCATTGTCACTGACCGAGACTAATCTGAGTGTATGAGACTTTCTGCCCAGGGAAACCTGTAGAGTTCATGAGAGGGGAACACACCTCTGAAGCAGTAGACACTGGCTATACATGAGTAGTAATATTAGGAGACAAGATAGAGGACTCCCCTTCATCTTGTTTGTAATCTCGTTTCCCCCAAGATTTGGAGTAGGGTAATACATGCAACACATTTGAGATGACAACGAAATTCCACAAACTTCCACTTGTCCATTCAATCCACTGATGTAATGTGGTTGATAGGGGCTCATCTGGGAGTGGGCATCAGAATGATGGCTCCCCACCTTCATTTCCCAGCACCATAGTGTATGCAACCTGTCTCCAAGTCGCTGCCCCAGTCCTATAGATGGTCCCCAGGGGGTTGAGACCATCTACCGTGTCTCTGTGACTCTTGTTTTTTCTTTGCAAAGACTTTGGGCTAAGAAGGAATAACTTAAAGAATATGGGAGGGATATCAATTTTATTTATCCTTTCAAAGAACCAGCTTTTGGCTTTGTTGATTTTTGCTATGGTCTCTTTTGTTTCTTTTGCATTTATTTCTGCCCTAATTTTTAAGATTTCTTTCCTTCTACTAACCCTGGGGTTCTTCATTTCTTCCTTTTCTAGTTGCTTTAGGTGTAGAGTTAGGTTATTTATTTGACTTTTTTCTTGTTTCTTGAAGTATGCCTGTATTGCTATGAACTTTCCCCTTAGGACTGCTTTTACAGTGTCCCACAGGTTTTGGGTTGTTGTGTTTTCATTTTCATTCGTTTCTATGCAAATTTTGGTTTCTTTTTTGATTTCTTCTGTGATTGTTGGTTATTCAGCAGTGTGTTGTTCAGCCTCCATATGTTGGAATTTTTAATAGTTTTTCTTCTGTAATTGAGATCTAATCTTACTGCATTGTGGTCAGAAAAAATGCTTGGAATGATTTCAATGTTTTTGAATTTACCAAGGCTAGATTTATGGCCCAGGATGTGATCTATCCTGGAGAAGGTGCAAACTAGTACAGCCGCTATGGAGAACAGTGTGGAGGTTCCTTAAAAAACTGGAAATAGAACTGCCTTATGATCCAGCAATCCCACTGCTGGGCATACACACTGAGGAAACCAGTAGGGAAAGAGACACGTGTACCCCAATGTTCATCGCAGCACTGTTTATAATAGCCAGGACATGGAAGCAACCTAGATGTCCATCAGCAGATGAATGGATAAGAAAGCTGTGGTACATATACACAATGGAGTATTACTCAGCCATTAAAAAGAATACATTTGAATCAGTTCTAATGAGATGGATGAAACTGGAACCTATTATACAGAGTGAAGTAAGCCAGAAAGAAAAACACCAATACAGTATACTAACACATATATATGGAATTTAGAAAGATGGTAATGATAACCCTGTATATGAGACAGCAAAAGAGACACTGATGTATAGAACAGTCTTATGGACTCTGTGGGAGAGGGAGAGGGTGGGAAGATTTGGGAGAATGGCATTGAAACATGTATACTATCATGTATGAAACGAGTCGCCCATCCAGGTTCGATGCACGACACTGTATGCTTGGGGCTGGTGCACTGGGATGACCCAGAGGGATGGTATGGGGAGGAAGGAGGGAGGAGGGTTCAGGATGGGGAACACATGTATACCTGTGGCGGATTCATTTTGATATATGGCAAAACCAATACAATACTGTAAAGTTTAAAAAGTAAAATAAAATTTTAAAAAAAAGAATATGGGAGGGATAAAACAAACAAAATATATGGAAGGTAAAAGACAACTCAAGAAATATGGAAGGGAAAAGACTTCATTCATAAGAGGTCTGAGATGAGTACCTTCCCTTCCCTTCATCCTTTCACAGAATTTAAAAATCAAAACATTAAACAGAGTAAAAGGAACTAACCAAATTAAATGTTCTAGGCAGTTTCCTAACCTCTATGGTTATGGCAAATTCAAAAAGAATTTATATATATATATATATATATATATATGTAGATCATATATATAAATAAGCAACAAGTACCTACTGTAAAGCAAAGGGAACTATATTCAATAACTTATAATGAAAGAAAATCTTAAAAGGAATATATAGCATAACTAATGATGGGAATACCAGATCACCTGACTTGTCTTCTGAGAAATCTGTATGCAGTTCAAGAAGCAACACTTAAAACCATACATGGAACAATGGACTGGTTCTAAACTGGGAAAGGAATACATCAAGGCTGTATATTGTCACCCTGCTTATTTAACTTATATGCAGAGTACATCATGTGAAATACCAGGCTGGATGAAGAACAAGCTGGAATCAAGATTGCAAGGGGAAATATCAATAACTTCACAGATGATACACCCTTACAGCAGAAAGTGAAGAGGAACTAAAGAGACTCTTGATGGAAGTGAAAGAGCAGAGTGAAAAAGCTGGCTTAAAACTCAGCATTCAAAAAACGAAGATCATGGCATCTGGTCCCATCACTTCATGGCAAATAGATGGGGAAACAATGGAAACAGTGACAGACTTTATTTTCTTGGACTTCAAAATCACTGCAGATGGTGACTGCAGCCATGAAATTAAAAAACGCTTGCTACTTGGAAGAAAAGCTATGACCAGTCTAGACAGCATATTAAAAAGCAGAGACATTACTTTGCCAACAAAGGTCCATCTAGTCAAAGCTATGGTTTTTCCAGTAGTCATGTATGGATGTGAGAACTGGACTATAAAGAAAGCTGAGCACCAAAGAATTGATGCTTTTGAACTGTCTTGCTGGAGAAGACTCTTGAGAGTCCCTTGGACTACAAGGAGATTAAACCAGTCCATTCTGAGGAAATCAGTCCTGAATATTCATTGGAAGGACTGATGCTGAAGCTGAAACTCCAATACTTTGGCCACCTGATGCAAAGAACTGACTCATTGGAAAAGACGTTGATGCTCGGCAAGACTGAAGGCAGGAGGGGAAGGGGATGACAAAGGATGAGATGATTGGATGACATTACCAACTCGATGGATATGATTTTGAGCAAGCTCCAGGAATTGGTGCTAGACCAGGAAGCCTGACGTGCTGAAGTCCATGGGGTTGCAAATAAGTCAGACACGACTGAGTGACTGAACTGAACTGATAACTGAATCAGTTTGCCATACACCTGAAACACTGTAAATCAACTATACCTCAAGTAAAAAAAGAATTGCTATAGATATATAAAAACTTAAATAAATATTTACATGTATACATATACATGTAAATATTTATTTAAAATATGTACTTTGGAAGGAAACATGCGTATCTTTCTAAGGAAAGAAGAATATTTAAACTCCTGAGGAACAACTCAATTTCAATCTTGAGAGAGTAAAGAGCTTCTGGGTACAGAGTGAATACAGGAGGAAATTTGAAAACCCCAAAGGAAAAAGGAAAGGCTTGGGAACTATAAAGAATACTGCTAGGTGACTTCCCTGGTGGCCCAGTGGCTAAGACTCCAGGAACCCAATGCAGAGGCAAGGGTTCAATCCCTGGTCAGGGAACTATTAAGTTGGTGCAAAAGTATTTGCACTTTTGCATTGTTCAACTTTGCCCTTTGATATTGGAATACATTCTTAAATGTAGTTATGTTATACATCATTTTAATGTGCCTTTCTCACTTTGTTTTTTTGCTAATGACTTATTATTTGCTGTGTATTTTATATTTGTTTTAGACTAGGTAAATTATGTTAGACCAAAAGCAAATTCAAGTGATTTTCTTATTTGAGTTCAAAATGGCTCGTAATGCAGCAGAGACAAGTTACGACATCAACAATGCATTTGGCCCAGGAACTGCTAACAAACATACAGAACAGTGGTGGTTTAAGAAGTTTTGCAACAGAGACTAGAGCCTTGAAGATGAGGAATGAAGTGGCCATCCATTGGAACTTGACAATGACCAATTGAGAGAATCATCAAAGCTGATTCTCTTTACAACTACAAGAGAAGTTGCCAAAGAACTCACCATCAACCACTCTATGGTCGTTTGGCATTTGAAGCAAACTGGAAAAGTGAAAAAGCTTGATAAGTGGGTGCCTTGTGAACTGTTTGCAAATTAAAAAAATCATTTTGAAATGTCACCTTCTCTTATTCTATGCAACAACAACAAACCATTTCTCAACCAGATTGTGATGTGCAACGAAAAGTAGATTTTTTGTATGACAACTGGCAACAACCAGCTCAATGGTTGAACTGAGAAGAAGCTCCAAAGCACTTCCCAAAGCCAAACTTGCACCAGACAAAGGTCATGGTTTCTGTTTGTTGGTCTAGTGCCTGTTTGATCCACTTCAGCTTTCTGAATCCTGGTGAAACCACTACATCTGAGAAGCACGCTCAGAGAATTGATGAGATGCACTGAAAACTGCAATACCTGCAGCCGATATTTGTCAACAGAATGGGCCCAATTTTTCTCCACAGCAATGCCCAACCACATTTCACACAACCAACTCTTCAAAAGTTGAATGAATTGGACTATGAAGTTTTGCCTCATCTGCCATATTTACCTGACCTCTCACCAACTGACTATCACTTCTTCAAGCACCTCGACAACTTTTTGCAGAGAAAATGCTTCCACAACCAGGAGGAGGAAGAAAATGCTTTCTAAGAGTTCTTTCAATCCTAAATCACAGATTTTTATGCTGCAGCAATAAACAAACATTTCTTTTGGCAAAAATCTGTTCACTGTAATGGTTCTTATTTTGATTAATAAAGATGTGTTTGAGCCTAGTTATAATGATTTAAAATTCACGGTCCAAAATTACAATTATGCTTGCACCAACCTAGTAAGTCCCACATGCCACAACTAAGAGTTAGCATGCCACAACTAAAGATCCGGTGTGCTTTAACTAAGACCCAGCACAGCCAAATAAATAAACAAATATTTATTTATTTTTAAGAAAAGAATACTGCTAGGAAAGAATAGGTTAGAGGTTTGGAGGGGCATACAAAGTACTGCTAAGTCGCTTCAGTCCTGTCCGACTCTGTGTGACCCCATAGATGGCAGCCCACCAGGCTCCCCCATCCCTGGGATTCTCCAGGCAAGAACATTGGAGTGGGTTGCCATTTCCTTCTCCAATACGTGAAAGTGAAAAGTGAAAGTGAAGTCGCTCAGTTGTGTCCGACTCTTAGCGACCCCATGGACCCCAGCCCACCAGGCTCCTCCATCCATGGGATTTTCCAGGCAAGAGTACTGGAGTGGGGTGCCATTGCCTTCTCCCATACAAAGTACTAGGTTCTGCAAACAGTAGAAGCTCTGAATGCAGAGGGAAAGCCACATCTTCAGTACAAATCTTAAGCCTGTGTGGGCACACCTCCTTGGACAAGGGGAGATAAATCCCTGGAAAGCCTTCATGGATGACTTTTCCCAGGAACCTTCAAGACCTGCTTAGCAGAGTCAATCGAGGTATCCCAAAAAGGGGAGGATGGTGCTTGGACCCAAGGAAGGGCAGTTCTGTGTACACAGTTATGTACCTGCACCCCCAGGGCCACCACATACTTCATATATGATGTGCATTACTCCACTCAAGAAGGTGACAGACATGCTTTAGTTTACCTGAATGACACCCTCTGGAGTAAGGCACTACACTCAGCTGAAGTTGGTGGCCCTGCCCAAATACATAAATGCAATTTTCATTCAGTGTTGAATTTCCAGCATGTGCATGACCACCCCACTTTCCTTCTCTTACCCTTCCTGAGCGAGTACCGCCTTACTTGCTACATGTTTAACATGTTGGTTTTGAGGTCTGAGAGATAACAAGCCTCCTTTTTTTTTCTTTTCCTCAGGTAAGAGATAACATCAACATCTTCCTACTGATTTCAAAGTTGGGAGAAATGGCATATTAAAAAATGGTTTGCTTTCCACCAAAGCTAAAACTTTACCCAACACAGCCACCACATCCACATCCTGCTGTGCCCCAACCTTCTGAGTCTTCTTGGAAGTTCTGTAACTTAACTGCAAAACCCTGGAAGAAGCAAGGCTAACATGGAGGAAACTCAAGAGAACAGGCAAGATTGTTTAGATGGTGCCATGATTCACAGGGCAGAAATTCCATTTTCTCCACCAGTCCTGGGAGTATCCGAGTCTTCCTTCATAGCTCTGGATTTTTTCAACTTTTCCCCATTCTTGAGAGAATATCCTCCTGTCTTTTCATTCGGAGACACAGGCCTCCAGGAGTCTGTCTTTCTCTTTTAAAACTGAAGCTGAGGGAAAGTGGAAGCAAGTAGAGGAAAGAAACCATACACTCAAAACAGTTTTAAGAGCTAGGGAGATGAGTTAAACATGAGTCTGTAGAGATGCAGATAGGTATATTTAGTAAAATACACAATTACCTAAATCATTTGTCATGGAGAGAGAGAGAGAGAGGGAGAATGAGATGAGGGGCATTTTAGCCGGATGTTCCCAAGTCTTGCAGCAGCACTCAGGAACCTCCATGGCTGTCAATAGACTAAAACGACTCAAGTCTAAATATCAAATCCCCATCTAAGCAACAACTCAAAACTGAAATAAACAAACTGCTGCTGCTGCTGCTGCTGCTAAGTTGCTTCAGTCATGTCCGACTCTGTGCGACCCCATAGATGGCAGCCCACCAGGCTCCCCCATCCCTGGGATTCTCCAGGCAAGAACACTGGAGTGGGTTGCCATTTCCTTCTCCAAAACAAACTATGTGTGTGTGTGTGTGTGTATTTAAAACTCCCAGAAAATAAGGACATGAAACAATTCTCAACATCACTCATCATTAGGGAAACAAAATCAAAACCACAATGAAATGCCATTTCACAACCATTAGGATAGCTATTATGGAAAACCAAAACAAACCAGGAAATAACAGGTATTTGTGAGGACATGGAGAAATAGGAACCCTTGTGCATTGCTGGGTGGGGGTGTGGGGGGCAGTGTAAAATGGTATAGCCACCACAGAAAACAGTATGGCCACTTTCCAAGAAAATAAAAATAAAATTACCATATGCTCCAGCAATTCCACTTCTGGGTATGTACTCAAAACAAATGAAAACAGAGATTAGAACATATATTTGTACATCAATATTTATAATGGAATTATTATTCACAATAGTAAAAAGGTAGAAACAACCCAAAGGACCTTTGGTGAATGAATGGATGTACAAAATGTGGTATGCAATAAAGTGGAATATCATTAAACTTTAAAAAGGAAGCAAATTCTTCATGCTATAGCATGGATAAACCTTCAAGACATGCCAAGTGAAATAAGTCAATCACAAAGACATACTATATTATTCCAGTTACACGAGGTATCTAGAATAGGCAAATTCAGAATCAGAAAGTAGACTAGAGGTTACCAAGGGTAGCGGTGAGAGGTTAATTGAGAGTTATTGTTTAATAGGAACAGTTTCAGTTTGGGACAATGAAAAAGTTCTGGATGTGGATAGTGGTGATGATTACAAAGCAATGTGAATGCGAATGGTCGAGAGTGCCAGGCTGCAACAGCGCAGGAGCAGCCGAGAGGAGCTCCAGCGACCAGTGCAGGAGAAGCTAGAGACATGAGTTCCATCCCTGAGGCCGAAAGATCCCCTGGAGGAGGGCATGGCAACCCACTCCAGTATTCCTGCCTGGAGAATCCCATGGACAGAGGAGCCTGGAGGGCTACAGTCCATCCGGGTGCAAAGACTCAGATGTGATTGGCAGTTGGGTTCTTTACCACCAGCACCACGTGGGAAGCCCTGGAGAGGAGCTCTTTGAATGTTGCAAAAGCAGCTGGAGTTTTAGGGCCACCACTTATTAGTGTATGTTTTGCCAACATGGTGTTACAGTAAACTAATTAATTCTTCCACTTGAAACAATTAAAAAAAAAAGAAGGCGAGGGTGGGATGCTTTGAGAGAATAGCATTGAAACATGTATATTATCATATGTAAAATAGATTGCCAGTCCAGGTTCTATGCATGAGACAGGGTGCTCAGGGCTGGTGCACTGGGATGACACTGAGGGATGGGATAGGGAAAGAGGTGGGAGGGGGGTTTCAGGATGGGGAACACATGTACACCCATGGCTGATTAGCCTCCAATTAAAATAAATAAATTTAAATTTAAAAAATAATAAAATAAATTAATTAAAAAATAAAATTTAAAAAAGAAAAAGTTAATTAAAAAAGGAATTATCAAAATATAGGAAACAACATATTATAAGACATCGGAAATCAGGCAGTAAAGGATAATGATTCATCCCTGAGACATGGGTTGTTGTTGTTCAGTCACTCAGTCATGTCTGACTCTTTGCATGGACTGCAGCAAGTCAGGCCTCCCTGCTCCTCACTACCTCCTGGTGTTCACCCAAGTTCATGTCCATTGAATCAGTGATGCTATCCAACCATGGGTAGCAAACTATAAATAATATTTCTGTATACTGGGAATGAACAATTACAATTTAAACATTTTTATATGGCACCATTTAAGCCAATAGAATTGATATTACATATGTGAATTGAAGTGAACATCACCCAGTCACGTCTGACTCTTTGCGATCCCATGAACTATACAGTCCATCAATTCTCCAGGCCAGAATACTGGAGTGGGTAGACTTTCCCTTCTCCAGGAGATTTTCCCAACCCAGATCTCGAACCCAGGTCTCCCACATTGCAGGTTCTTTATCAGCTGTGCCACAGGGGAAGCCCAACAATACTAGAGTGGGTAGCCTGTCCCTTCTACAGGGGTCTTTCCAACCCAGGAATCAAACGTGGTTCTCCTGCATCACAAGCAGATTCTTTACCAACTAAACTATCATGGAAGCCAAAAAAAAAAAAAAAATGGAGACATATATTGTGCTCATGATTGGAGGAGTCAGTATGGTAAGATACCAAATCTTTCCACATGCATCCATAAATTTAATTTCATCCTAATCAAAAACCTCATCAGGAACTTGTATAAATATAAACAATTTGATTCTAAAATTTAAAAGGAAATACAAAAGAGCCACAATTGATGAAGCAATTTTCAAAATAAGTACAAAGTTGTAAGACTAACACTGTCTGATTTCAACACTTACAGTAATCAAGAGACTATGGTGTTGATGAGGAAATAAATTGATCAATGGAATAGAATAGAGCCCAGAAATGATCCTTATAAATAGTTTAAAAGTAGGATGTGAATTAACAGGAGATATCACATATTTCTGGCAGAAGTGATAAGCTGTATTAGTTCATCCACTTTGAATGTTTGTGCATGCTCAGCTGCTTAGTTATATCGGACTCTTTTGCGATCCCATGGACTGTAGCCCACCAGGTCCTCTGCCCATAGAATTCTCCAGGCAAGAATACTGGAGTGGGTTGCCATTTCTTTCTCCAGGGGATCTTCCTCACCCAGGGATCCAACCCACGTCTCCTGCATTGCAGGCAGATTCTATACTACTGAGCCACCAGGGAAGCCCCTCTGAATGTTTGGCAGCTTTTTATAAGTTGAATATTCACAAATGGCTCAGTAGTTCCATCCCTAGATATTTAAAGAAATGAAAGTTTATGTTCACACAAAAAATTGTACTTAAATGTTTATAGTAGTTATACTCTTAATTGTCCCAAATTGGAAACAACCCAAATATCCTTCATTAGCTGAATGGATAAAAACACTGTGCTATGTCCATATCATGGAATATTTCTTAGCAGTTAAAAAGGAGCACACACAACTCCATGAATATCAAATGCATTATGCTAAGTGAAAGTAGCCTACATAAAGACTATTTTTAGATGAATTCACTTTCCTAAAATTATGGGGAAAAAAATCTACAATGGTAAAATGCCAATTTGTTGTTTCCAGGGTCTAAGAGGGAGGAAAAGATATTGACTGTAAATGGACATGAAGGAATCTAGGGACTGACAGAAATATTTGGGTGTTAGCTACACTACTGAACATATTTGTAAAAGGTTAATACATATGATATGGGGTGAAGTGAGACAAGTGGATGTTTGGAAATACACAGCAGTATTGACAAACACCACTTGCCAACTCAGTGCTCTGTTGGGAGTCAAAAGCTGAGGAAATCAGGATATACTAATTTTTCAACATAGGCATATACAATATATAAAGTGCTTCCCAAGAATTGCTGCAGTGCTGAAATGGTCTCCAGGACTGTGATGCTTGCTATCTTTTACCTTTCTCTGTCTCTCTCTTCTGGTCTGTCATTGAAGGAGCTGAATTAAGATAGGGCTCTTTAAGAACAGAGAGAAAAGTCTGTGCAATATGTCTTTATTTCTAAAGGTCTGAGAAGTAATATCTCTAATTACTTCAACAAATGATATATTTCACATAAGACACAAAAAAATACTTAAAATGTGCAGAGGGACTAATTGAATAAAAAGTTATGATCACCATCTGAACCGTTGCTGATATAGTGATCTGTAGAGGATATTAAAAAAAAGAAGGAGGTTCTATGTTCCTTAGAAGAAAAGTGGCATTAGTGCACAAGAGGGAAATGGGGGAAAGAGAGAGAGAACAGTGGACCCACCCCATAACTTGTTCCGAGGTCTCGGGTTCTTTTGGGACAAAGGTATGTGAATCTTTGAAGAACCTGGATGGGAAGTTTTCCCAAGAGCCCTCAGATCCCAGGTCTAGTCTTTCCAGAAGCACTCAAAGTGAGTACAGCTATGAAGAAACAACCATACCACCTCTGCACAGGGCCACCACATGTGACTGTACATGTTGTGATTTACCACACTCAAAAGAGCGCCAATCATATTTTAGTATACCTGAATGACACTCTTTGGGGTGGGCTACTGCACAAAGTATGGTTAAATGTGGTGACTCTGCCCAAGTGATTCTACAGCTGTGTTACTTTCATAGTCACTGGAGGCTTCCATGTTTGGCCACCAGGATTTATACAAAATGTATATGAAAAACACCTACTCCATGCCCTGTCTCCTCTACCTCCCCCTGCATGAGTATACCCCCACGTGCTGCATGTTTCGCAGGTTTTCATCTGAGACAGAATAATCCTTTCTTTCTTTCTTCTTCCTCCTCCTCCTCACTGCCCCTCCCCAAGTTCCAGAGCAGTGAATTAGAGATTTTTGCCAAGTATGAGAGTCTGGTCAAAAAACATAGGCTATTAAAGTTCTCATTAAAAATATGAATTCATTTGTAACAGAGTACGGAAAAAGTCAAGCCTAACAGCACTCAAGAAAACAATACAGGTTGAGAGATAAGTAAATAAGATGTAAGATGATGCTGGTAGCTGTATGAGAGCCACAAGCTACACCAAATGACAGCTTGTCTAACCAGAGAGCACCAGGTAAAGAGAAAGTAATTAAGAACCCTCCAAATATCAGAACAAATATGAAAGACTTAATTCAAAACCTACTTGCTCAAAGTGATCCAAACTATTTAACTCTGAGGGATTTTCTTCCCCATGGCATTTCTGAAAACCATAAAAAGCAAGCCTTCAATTAGGAAAGCAGGTACCTGGGTATGATACACACCGAGACAGACAGCTTGACAGAGAGATCAGGCAAAGAAACAAAGAAAACTCACAAAAATCACTGTTATATCAGAGTGACTATATACCTGCACAAGGCTATGCCCTCTGAGGAACAACATAAGAAAGCTTATGGCACACAAAAGACACTTCACTAACATACCCCAGCCCATTCAAAAATAACAAATAAAAAAGCAGACAAGAACAACAATACAATCCCTGGCTGCTGCTGCTAAGTTGCTCAGTTGTGTCCAACTCTTAGCGGCCCCATGGACTGCAGCCCACCAGGCTCCTCCGTTCATGGGATTTTCCAGGCAAGAGTACTGGAGTGGGGTGCCATTGCCTTCTCCAACAATCCCTGGCAGTAGGGTATAAATATCCAGAGTACCAAATGTGCTGATCTAGAGGAAATTATGAAACATGCAAAGAAAAGATAACATAACCCTTACACAGGACAAAAACACATGACAGAAACTGTCCAAGAGAGTGCCCAGAAGTTATACTAACATACAAAGTCTTTAAAGCAATCATTACAAAATTTTCCAATCAGAGACATGTTTGAAAAGTAAAGAATGTTATGACGACACTAAAGTATATATTGTCAATGAGAATATAAATTGGTGCAGACAATATGAAGAACAGTGTGGAGGTTTCTTTAAAAACTAAAAATAGTGTACCATGAGTGTGGGCTAGGTTGCTTTAACCATGTCCACGTCTGTGCAACTCTATGGACTATAGCTTGCCAGGCTACTCTGTTCATGGGATTCTCCAGGCAAGAATACTGCAGTGGGTTTCCATGCCCTCTTCCAGGGGATATTCCTGACCCAGGGATCAAACCCACTGTCTCTTAAGTCTCATATATTGGCAGGCACATTCTTTACCACTAGAGACCATATGATCCAGCAATTCCACTGCTGCTGCTGCTGCTGCTAAGTCACTTCAGTTGTGTCCAACTCTGTGTGACCCCATAGATGGCATCCCACCAGGCTCCCCCATCCCTGGGATTCTCCAGGCAAGAACACTGGAGTGGGTTGCCATTTCCTTCTCCAATGCATGAAAGTGAAAAGTGAAAGTGAAGTCGCTCAGTAGTGTCCAACTCTTAGCCACCCCATGGACTGCAGCCTACCAGGCTCCTCCATCCATGTGCTTTTCCAGGCAAGAGTACTGGAGTGGGGTGCCATCACCTTCTCTGAGCAAGTCCACTACTGGGCATCTATTCTATCTGAGAAAACTAATTCAAAAAGATACATGCACCCTCAGTGTTCATTGCAGCACTATTTACAACAGCTAGGACATGGAAGCAACCTAAATGTCCATCAACAGATGAATGGGTAAAGAAGATGTGGTACACATATACAGTGGAATACTACTCAGCCATAAAAAAGAATGAAATAATGTCATTGAAGTAATGAGGATTGACCTAGAGATTAGCATATTAAGTGAAGTAAATCAGACTGAGATAGACAAATACCATATGATATCACCTATATGTGGAATCTAAAATATGATACAAATCAGCTTACTTACAAAGCAGAAATAGACTCACAGACATAGAAAACAAACTTATGGTTACCAGTGAGGGAAGTGTGGGGAGGGATAAATTATGAGTTTGGGATTAACAGATCCCAAATTTTTATAGATTTACAGTAGATACACTACCATATATAAATTAGATAAACAATAAGGACCTACTGTATAGCAGAGGGAACAATATTTAATATCTTGAATACCTGGAAAAGAATCTGAAAAGCAATATATCCGATTAACTTTGCTGTATACTTGAAACTAACACAATATTGTAAATCAACTATATTCCAACATAAAATAAAAATTAAAAAAAAAAAAAAAGAGCAGAGTGCTCTGGTGTATTTCAAAATGGATCCTTTCCCCTTCCCTGTGTCAGGAGACCAAGGAAATATTTATCTGACAATTCTTGTGGGAATCTTATCAATCTTCTGGAGGTAAATCTTACAAAATTGTGGGGTCCCCTATGACTGAGTCCCCTGGGGGTTTTTAATTTTCAAGAGTTGTCTGCACTGAGCTTGTAGCAACTAATCAATTACAGTTGTTTTCCTACCCTGGCAAAGAAGTCCACTCTTGAGTCTCTGACTCTGTAAGCTGACACCCTCTGTATTTGCTTCTTTGTCTCTCCAATTTTGGTGGTAGTTGTTTGCTCTGTGTCTTTCTTGCAAAATTAAGAAGAGTTTATTTTTTGGTCTCTTCAGATTCCTTGCTGTAAGCATGAAGTGGCAACTTCTATGCTTCTTACCTGCAGAATCATAAACTGATAATAAATGAATCTTGCATTCAAATGCACATTTGTATGCAAATAGAGAGTAGACTTATTCAAAATTTCTAAACAGTAGAAAAAAACCTAGATATCCTTCACCTGTGACAAGTACCCTGCACAATAAGAAAACGAAATGAAGTACTGATCTAATTATTTTTATCCCCTCTCTCTCTTTCCTCCCTTCTCTTTTTACTCTTTCCTCATTGTATTAGGAAGGGAAAGCAAAGGAAAGAGAAAAACTAAGGATATGTGAATTTTTTTTAAGTGACAACAGCAGAAAAATACTATCAAAGAGTACAATTTTCCCAGTATGATGTACAAACCATAATAAATTGGTGACTTACATAGGATTCAAACATTCTCTCAAAAGAATGATCATGTTTTAGACACATGTAGAAAGAAAAAGAGAGAGGTAGAGAGGGAGGAGGGAGGGGTGGAGGGAGAGAGAAAGAAAGGAAGAAAGTTATCTCTAAGGCTGGGCGTCCCAGGTGGCGTTAGTGGTAAAGAACCTGCCTGTCAATGCAGGAGACATGGGTTCAATCCCTGAGTCAGGAAAATCCCCTGGAAAAGGGAATGGCAACCCACTCCCGTATTCTTGCCTGGGAAATCCCATTAACAGAGGAGCCTGGTGGGCTACAATCCCTGGGGTCTCAAAGAATTGGACATGGCTGAGCAACTGAGCATGCATGCATGCATACCTAAGATAGAAAACATTTTGAGCTCCAGAAGATTAAGGAAAAGCCTTAAAAGGGGAAGGAAGCTAATAGATGAGAATAGCTCAATATATCTGTTGGTTGGAGTAGAGAATAGGTTCTGCAAAAGGAACAATGCTTTCCAGGCATAATGGAACAACAGAATAGCACAGAAAGCCTTGTTACTATTTCAATCAAGTAACTTCAGAAAAATGGATGGGAGTCTCAGAACTCAATGGGATACTTTTAAGGCACCTTACATTCTTTGTCGCTGTCTCTGAGAAGGCACCTAAAAGAGTGCTCTGAAGTAGTCCAGTACAGGTATGGAAGGTGTGTGAAAGTGGTATTCTTGCCATCTAGGGAAATCATCCCCCACAAGTAACTAACCACTCTCAGTGCACCCACAGTGTTATCACGTATGTCACACATGTCACGTGTTACTTCACCAGCAGAGATGCCAATCATTTTTAATTATACACGATTGCCAGTCTCTTCAGTAGGGTACCACACACAGCATGTCTAGAGATGACAGCCATGCCTAAACACCCACTAATGCACCTTTGAAGCAAACCCTTAGTGTTTTCAGGCTGTGAGTGATCAGTGGAATTTGTCATTTAGGATCTCTATAGCACCAACTCCTCTGTTCTTCCCATATTTTCCTCCTGGGTGGAATCTACCCACATGCTAGAGCTTTCATAGTTTTTCAGAACTGCTAAATATTAATTCCTACTATTATAGGTTCTGTTTCTTATACAAGAAATACCCTTGCATGTCTTATCCTATTTCTTTTCCCACTGTCTTGTTCCCATTACAAAGAAGTTTGCATTCCCCAGGTCCATTAATTAAGCAACAAATATACTTCAAGTCACCAACCCATATTTGACTCACTGGATATGAGTCCCTCTACCTGAGTTTTCTACCTCAAATCCAGTGAAAAATAATAATCAGGAAAAGTATACCTGATCCTAGATGTAAATAAAGAGAGAATAAATAGTAGGTGGTGGGATGGAGAAAGTAGAAATCCCTTTTCATCCTCAGACCCTGGGGGACAGAAAGCCCATTTCACTAAATTGGAGTGATCTACAAGATGTAAAATATAACTGACACATGAAAATGCCCTTATTTTATATTATTTCAGCTCTTCCATTTTCTGGGTGATTATCTGAAACAAGATTGTTTAGAATATGTTATTGCATTATTTCAATTCTGACATAAATTATATGATGCTTGGATTTCTCTGTCTTATTTCTAAGACACAATATAAGTACACAGATAAGGTAAATGGATGCCAGAGGCTGGGGTTTTAGTACTTAAAGTGACTGTGGCCTACAAAATGGGTTCTCTCTACATCTAGTTCCCACTCAAGAGCTACAGTGTACTTGTGGAAGTTGCAACCCTCCAGCATTTCTCATCCATTCCACAAAACCAGCTTAATGTTTCAGAGGCTAAATATGAGGTACATGTGGTGGGAGTTCAGGGACACTTCCACCACTCAGCCTCCTATGATAGAGCCTACTATAATATCCACTACAGGTGCAGCACTTAAAAATACTGGATCTCTAGTACACTTTGCCCTGGATTGATCATTGGATTTAGGTTCCACGTCACATGAGGCAACCAGAGAAAAACAAAATCTCCTGACACGATAAGCACCCTACTTGTAAAGCAGAAATGTCACTCTGAGAGAAGTAGATCTGCCTTTAGTGCCAACTGCAGATTAGTGATTCTATTATTTTTGCCCAGTGTGAGAGGCTGCCCTGAATAACAGAATATTAACACTCTCCCTAAGGGACAAGACTATTTGTAACAGAGTGAAGGGAATGTCAAACCTAGCCCCATTCTCAAAAACAATATAGATTTTAGTGGTCAGTAAATAAAATGAGCTTGTAGTAATCTGAGAGTAATAAGTTGAAAATAGTCCAGCTTGTTTACCGGAGAGAAACAAGGGTACAGATAGCTAATATTAGCCCTCACAGTATCTAAACAAACCTCAAAGACTTGCCTCAGAACTACCTGTGCCAAAGGGTCTAAACTATTTAAACTCTGGACCAATTTTTGCCTATAACATTTTGAAAACTACACAATAATCTGTCTGCAATTAGGAAGTCTAAGGACTGGGTGTGATACACATGAAGGCAGACAGTTTGACAAAGAGATTAGGAAGAGTCAAAGAAAGTTCTGCTAAAACCACTGTCTTCTCAGAATTATTGTGGATAACAAAACTTGGGCCCTAATAGGATAAATACAAACTGTTTCATGTTGTAGGCAAAACTTCACTGATACGGTATTGCCAAGTCAATAAATATAGAAGCAGAAAACAACAACAACAAAACAATCCCAGGGAGGGGGCGATTATCATCCAGAGTTGCTACAATCAATCATCCTTTAACTGAAATTATGAAAAGAAAGGAAAAAAAAATATTCCACACACAGGAGAAAAGCAGGCAAAAGAAAATTCCTGTGACAGATTCCAAATATCATACTAACAAAAAATTTAAAGTAAACATTATATTTTCAAAGAAATAAACCATAATTTGAGAAGCAGAGGAAGTTATGATGACATGTATACCAAGATGTACATCTCATCAAACATGCACATCAAAAATGGCAAAAAATAATTTTAAAGTAAAACATATCCTGGAGTTTCAAGGCACAGGATCAGACATGAAAAAAAAAAAAAATCAACAGAGGGGCTCAACAAGAGACTTGAATTGGCAGCAGAAAAGATCAGAAACTTGAAATCAGGTTGAGAGTGATAATACTTTTAAAGTACAAA
The DNA here is from genome assembly GCF_055505025.1 of Bos grunniens. NCBI lineage: Eukaryota > Metazoa > Chordata > Mammalia > Artiodactyla > Bovidae > Bos > Bos grunniens. Next base: position 114,321,087 of record NC_141194.1, on the reverse strand, counting down.
GAGTAAACGAAAAGCAGAAAAATGTGTAGAGTCTCAGAGAAAGATGGAATATCTAAAGGAACCAAAAAATATGCATATTAGGAACACCAAAATGAGAGGGAGAAAGGGAATAAATCAGAAAAAAATCTTCAAAGAAATATGGCTAAAACTTACCCAAAATTATGAAAATATTAATTTATTCATATCAAAAATGTGTGACAAATCCAAAGCAGCATAAACATAAAGAAACCCAAATTGGCAGACATTACATTCAATCTCTTGGTGTTGGGATAAAATAAAGAAGTTGGGGAGAAAGAGATTGAGGAAAAGGGAGCTTTGAATTTATTTTTTCTTAATTTAGGGAGTTTTCAAAGCTGCAAATGAAAAGCAACTCATTGCATACCAGGGAACCTCAATGAAATTAACAGCTGACTTTTCATCAGAAACCATGCAGATCAGAAGACGAAGGGATAATGTATTCAAAATGCAAAAAAAAATCTCTATCCCCAAATTCATATGTCTAAGACTAAAGGCTCTTATGGAAGAATAAGAAGACATGGAGTTTATTCTCTCTCCCATGATCATATCAAAAATATGTCTACATGTGGAATAATTCTCACTGAAAACTAACTAGAAGCTGGAAGAAAAATACCATACAATAAAGGCTGTCAGTTCAGTTGCTCAGTCATGTCCAAAGAAAGACCCACAAATAATCAGGTAAGAAAGAAGAGTGATCAGTTTGGCACCCAAGCCCCTGAGAAGGGACTCAGGGGGGAAAGGGAGAATACATAGGCAAACACCTGCCCTGGGGAATGAGTGGTTCAGTTCAGTTCAGTCGCTCAGTCATGTCTGACTCTTTGGACCCCATGAACCGCAGCACGCCAGGCCTCCCTGTCCATCACCAATTCCCAAAGTCCACCCAAACCCATGTCCATCCAGTTGGTGATGCCATCCAACCATCTCATCCTCTGTCATCCCCTTCTCCTCCAGCCCTCAATCTTTCCAAGCATCAGGGTCTTTTCAAATGAGTCAGCTCTTCACATCAGGTGGCCAAAATATTGGAGTTTCAGCTTCAACATCAGTCCTACCAATAAACATCCAGGACTGATCTCCTTTAGGATGGACTGGTTGGATTTCCTTGCAGTCCAAGGGACTCTCAAGAGTCTTCTCCAACACCACAGTTCAAAAGCATCAATTCTTCAGTGCTCAGTTTTCTTTATAGTCCAATTCTCACATCCATACGTGACCACTGGAAAAACCATAGCCTTGACTAGATGGACCTTTTTTGAGAAAGTAATGTCTCTGTTTGGCACAAATTGGGTGCCACAATCCTGGGGTCATATTTTGGGGAGATCGGCCCCCTTGGCTAGTTGGAAGATTGCTGGGACTAACAAGAGGACTGTAGAAAGCCTGGATTCCACCCATGAGGACTGCGTGCATGCTGGCTTCTCTAAAGCAGAGCTGGGGGCAGAGAGATGACTGCTCTAGCAGATGCTGGGTTTCCCACAACCAGCTCACCACACACTCCAGGGCTAGGTGAGTGCATGCACCGGCCCCGCTCACTCCATGTCACAGCTGAGCACTGGATCTGGGTAGAACAAGACCATGACCAGGAAGAAGACTCAGAGATCCCAGGGTAAGCCTGAGTGGGGTGACAGCAACCATTTTTAGTGCTGACTCAAGCAGTGTATTAGAAGCAACCCTAAACTCTGACAGCAGTCACAACACTATAGGCCATGCTCCAATAACATTAAGCATAACAACATTTGCAGTCCCAGAAGGAGAAAAGAGAGAGAGGGGATCAAAAATATATTGTAAAGTTTAAAAATAAAGTAAAATTAAAAAAAAAAATAAATATATATATAAATATATATATATATAAATATATATATATATATATATAGGATGAAATTACAGCTAAAAACTTCCCGACTCCGAAGAAGGAAACAGATATTCAAGTACAGGAAGCAAGGAGGGTACCAAACAAATGGACCCAAACAAATCCACACCAAGACATAACATGATTAAATGGCAAAAGTTAGAGAGAATTCTAAAAGCAACAAGAGAAAAATTAATAGTTATATATAACTGATGCTCATAAGGCACTCAGCTTATTTTTCTGCAGAAACATTGAAGACCAGAGGGAGTGGCACAACACATTCAAAGTGCTGAAAGGAAAAAACCTGCAGCCTGGGATACATGACCCAGCAGGATTCTTATTTAGAATAAAAGGAGATATAAAGAATTTCTAGGATGAACAAAAGCTAAAAGAGTTCATCAATACTAAACCTAACCTGAAAGAAATGTTAAAGAGTATTCTGTATGTGGAAAAGAATTCATAGGAAAGGGCGAAATCCAACTAGGAATGGCAATAATACAATAATAATAGGGACTTTAAAGCCCCACTTACATCAATGGATAGATCATCCAGGCAGAAAATCATGACCACATTGGTGGATACAGTACTATATATCTATATGTATTTTTCAAAACTCATAGACTTATTCACCATAAAAGGAGAGCCTTATTTTATGTTGATTTTTAAATGTTTATTTTTCAGGATCAGTGTCCTCAGAACAAAATTATGCCTATGGTATTCTCTGAAAATCAGGGAGGGCCTTGGGACATGGGGTTGTTTATTATCCCAGTTATTTGTAGATCAGGCAAATCAACAACAACCAAATAACCAAAGACTCAAAATGAAAATAAGTAAATGTATTTTAAAAAATTTATATCCAAACCCCATATATAAAATATCCAAAATTTGTCTCAAAAAACACTTGTGAAAAAATAAAAGACAAAAAATGAAACAAAAACACAAAATTAAGCCATAAAGTGCTATGATCAGTATTACTAGCTATTTTTAGAATGGTCACACAAAGAACGTCTAGATGTCATTCTAAACGTCTAAACCTTTCCTAAAGATCCACTCATGCTCTTCTGAAACAAACGTTCATTGTTTTCAGGCAGTGAGTGGCCACAGATTTTTGACCAAGGGACCTGTAGAGCACCCACCTCGCTGTCTTTTTCATCCAACCCTCCTGAGTGCGATGATCTCCCATGTTGCAGGTTTTATGTGACAATTTTAAGAACTGAAAACCTTTAAACCTTTCTACTAGGTTTTCTTGCTCATGGAAGAAATATCCTTGCATGAATTATCTTAGCCTCTTTTATTACTTATTAATATAATGAGTTACTAACAAGCAATTTACATTCCTCACATCCACTTAGGCAGAAAATACACACTATCACATCAACCCCAAGTTTATCTCTCAAATATCTGAGGCCCTGTACCTGAGCTTCTTACCTCAACTCTAGAATTACAAAATAAGCAGTTAAACACACAAAATCCTAAAAACAAAGTTGGGGGGTAGATTGTTTATTGTTGGGATGGAAAGAATAGAAATCCCCCTTTTTTTTTTTCAGACTCTGGAGTAAAATTTTTACTTACTGAGAATGATGTACAAAACAGATAGGAACTTGGGACCTAAGGATGCCCTTATATCCCTCTCAGGATCTGGGTTTTCTGAGCCTTTTCCTTGAGCATGTTTTTCCATTTCTTTAAATCTTAGACACATGCTACTAGGTGCCTGTGTTTCTCTGCAAAGACTAAGCCTAGGACACCAAAATGCGGGGAAACAAATATGGCGAATGGATTCTAGACTCTGGGAATTATGGGACATTCTTACTCTATGAGCTGGTAAGATTTTTTTTTTTTTTTACGTGGTGGTAACTATTCTATATCTTGAATTTTGTCACTGTTATACAAATTTCACATTCATCTAAACTTGCATAAGTGTTCACTAAAAAGAAGCTATAGTATTGTGCATACATTGAAATGTTAAGTTGTATATACACACACAAACCTGAAAACGCTGGCAGTACAGGTGAGATGGTGCCAGTCTAAAATTTGAGTTTTGTTCTCTTTTTTTTAGATCTTGATAACTAGTGGCTGAAGATCTTTCAAATAGGTAGGTGGACAAGTATGGGAAATTATATCTAGTTTATAAATTTTTATTGAAACAATAATCAAGACAGATAAAGGAAATTGTCTTGATGTCTGAAAGTCTTGAAATCTTCCTTAATAGGGAAAATACCTGGTCTATATTACTATAGTAGCCACAAGTCCCACATTTTTCCAAAAAGTACACTCATCCCTTGGTATCCAGTATCCCCAACGGACACCAGCATCTGAGGGTGCTCAAGTCCCTTATGTAAAATGGCAGAGTTTTTGCATATAACCTATGCATACTCTCATATACTTTACATTTTTTGTTTTTTTTTTTTTTAATTGAAGTATACTTGATTCACAATGCTGTGTTAGTTTGTGGTGTATAGCAAAGTGATTCAGTTATAACTATATATGTTCTTTTTCATATTCTTTTCCATTATGGTTTACTATAGGATATTGAATATAGTTCCCTTTGCTATACAGTAGGACCTTGTTATCTGCATGGTGGTGGGGGCATGCTGCATCGTGCCTGACTCTTTGCAACCCTATGGACTGTAGCTTGCCAGGCTCCTACTGACCATGGAATTTTCCAGGCAAGAATACTGGAGTGGGTTGCCATTTCCTCCTGCAGGGGATCTTCCTGACCCAGGGATCGAACCTGTATTTCCTATGGCTCCTGCCTTGGCAGGTGGATTCTTTACCACTGAGTCACCTGATGTTATCTATTCTATATATAATAGTTTGCATCTGCTAACCCCAAACTCCCAATCCATCCTTCCTTCAACCCCCTCCCTCTTGGCAACTACAAGTTTGTACTCCGAGTCTGTTTCTGTTCCATAGATATGTTAATTTGTATCATATTTTAAATTCCACATATAAGTGATAGCATATGGTATTTGTCTTTCTCTTTCTAACTTCTCTTAGTATGATCTTGTATACTTTAAATTATCTTTATATTATGTATAATACCTCATACAATGTAAGTGCTACGTACATAGTAGTAAATACAATATAAATGCTATATAAATAGCTACTGGTCCTCAGCAAATTCAAGTTTTGCCTTCTGGAATTTTGTTAATTTTTTTCAAATATTTTTGATTGTGCTTCATTGGATCTGTGCATGTGCAATCCATGAATATGGAGGCCAACTGTACCAGTATTTTCAAGAAGACTTTAACTCCTCTCAACATTATTCATCCCAATGCTCCTCTTCCCAGCTGTATGTCTTAAGGACCACTGGCCACTTTGTATCTCTGTTCTGTCTGTGCAGATTACCCAAAATGAGGAAACACCATTTTCCCTTCTATTTCCTATAAGAGAGAAAGGAAATCATAATACAGAGGGCCCCCTGTATTATGTAATACAGAGGGTCAATTTCCTATTGACACTGCAGATGTGTTGAGCTCTGTCATCACAGAGCTTGACTGCAGTCTGTTGTCCAACCCAGCCTTCTCTCTTACCACCATGCTGTCTTGCACTAGGTCATTCTCAATTTAATCTAGCAGGAATGCAGAAGCACAAGCAACAGCCATAGTAGCCATGCACTGGTTTTAAGTTGGCAGAGGGTAAAAAGTAAGATTAAGTCTCGCAGAAAATACTTGCACACATGTACTATTAGTTTAACAAGCAGCTGCAACTCCTTTGAGACAAGAAACTGATGGCTCAGTCCCTGATCTGGGTTTCTCACGTTCAAGGATAATCAGTACCAGCAAAAGCATCATTTTCAAATGTCTTCAATGTCTTTTCTTCCCTTTTAAAAAATACACTCAATTTCTTGCTGGTGATTTTTGGAAACCTCCTAGAGAAGAGATATACCCTCTACATAAAGCATCATGGCAGCAGTTAATTTTTTTTTCTTATTTCCATTAACTCCTATTCTCCCATCATGGAGATATATGATTCAACTTGACAGGTTCTTTGTTTGATCCCCTTTCCTTTCCACTTCTTTAACCAAAGTATCTCAATATTTCCATGAATTTGCACCACAAAATCCCTTGGGCCAGGGTAGAACTATGTGTGTTGGAGGTGAAACTGGACAGTAAGAAAAGATCAACAGGAAAAACTGGGATTAGCTCCATCACTAAGGCAGAAAGGAAGTCTTGGAGCATTGAGAAATTAGGGATTGATTCTCTCCCTTCATAACACAGGACTTTACTCAGTGTCTTCTCAGAGAAACCTTCCCTGATCACTGTCTTTGAAACGACCACGACTTCTTTCTGGAGTACTGTCCAATCCTCAATACACTTTACTGTCAGCCAGAGTACTTTGGGCTGTTGTGCACAGTTCACATTCTTTTTTTTTTTTTTTTTACTAGCTATTGTATATTTGTACTAAGTGCTTCTTGAAGTTTTGCCTCTCCTGTTCTCCTACAATATTTGCAGTACCTCTCATGAGGACTGGCACACTGTATGTGCTTAGCAATTTTTGATCTGAAAAATCAGGGAATATTCCTTCCATCCAGCCTCAGCTGCCACATCCATATCCAATCTTGGGCTTTCAGATGTCCTGTGGTATATAGGACCTAAAACCATGGTGAAATTTTCATAGACAGCCCACCAGGGAACCCTGTTCCTTCTGTGAAGATGGAGTGGCATTACACTGCCGAGTATGGAGAGCATCATATTAATAGAGTCTTGATACTGTCTAAATCAGGGAATTTTTCATAGCAGAATTTAGGTAGGCTTATATCCCTGTGAATGCCTCCTTCTTTGTGGCCATATCTCTTTATAATAAAGGGTTATAGACTCATGAATGACTTGAGACAAATTTTTCTCAGGGACTTAAGCCACCAACTAAGGTGTACTTGTTGAGCACTACTCTCTACAGAAAGGCACACTTGATAATAGAGTATATGTCAATGGCGTCTTCCTAAATAGGGCAGTGCACATAGCATGGCTCAAGGTGGCACCTCTGCCCAATCCACCTTACATCAATATAGCTCTCCTAATATCTACCCAATAGTGACTGCCACAGCATGATAGCCATCATTTTCCATAAAAACATACTGCCTGACAAGTTCCATCTCTACATGAATAAGTTTCCCCTCACTTCCTCTGTGTACCCTTGGAAGTTTCTCATGCCCCAAAGAGAATGAGCCCCTTCCTGGCTTTCCTTCCTCATTTAAGAAATATCTTTACTCTAACATGTTGTCTTTCAAGTTATTAGGAACTAAGTATTGAAAATATGTTTGCCCCAAAGTAAACCCAAACAAAACAAGAACAAAATATTTAAAACACCCCCATACTCCATAGTCCCCCCAAATTCCTTCATTTCAAATCCACATCAGTGAAAGCACAGTAAAACTCTTAGGAAGGAAAGGGGACATCAGTCAGGGATGCAAATACTGAGACGGCAGAAATTCCATCTCTTGTGTCTCTTTAAAAGAAACTAACCATTTAATATTTTGCTCTTCAATGCTAAGAGAGACATGAGGTGAAATCCTAGAGATATATTTTCTTCCTCTCAGCTTTAGATTATCTCAGCCCTTGATCAAAAATTTTGGCTGTTGATAATGTATTTTTCCAATTTTCCATTCTGTGACACAGGCACCAAGGACTCTGATTTTTGATGACCAACTGAACCTGATAGAAGATGAAAGAGAGCATGTTAAGGTGAAAGGAGACCACAGACCAGCCACAGTCTAAGAGAATAAGTCATCTTTGCCAATCCTTCAGAGAGAGAGGAAAGAGGATTTGGAAACACACTTCCACCTGTCACTTGCTATGGACAGGGGACATATAAACTGGAGTTTCCCAGGTCTTTTTTTTTTTTTTACTTTTTTTTTTAACTTTACAATATTGTATTGGTTTTGCCATATATCAAAATGAATCCACCACAGGTATACATGTGTTCCCCATCCTGAACCCTCCTCCCTCCTCCCTCCCCATACCATCCCTCTGGGTCGTCCCAGTGCACCAGCCCCAAGCATCCAGTACCATGCATCGAACCTGGACAGGTTCAGTAGTTCCCATTTCACAAAAATGTTAGAACTTTCACATCTTCAGTAAATATACCTGAATCATCTATAACCCAAGTATCTGGTCTGTGATAAGGGGTTTGTTATGGGCACAATCCTTGTAACCTCTTTCAGCTCTGACAGTCTTTTGGCTGGTACTTATTACTACCTCAGCCATGCCCTCCAGTCGAGTTTCTTCATATAAATATAATGGAACACAGAGAATGTTCTTGCCTAGTGAACAAAGAAAAAAAAGACAAAAACAGCTGCATCCCTTTGTGTTTATCTTGAGCAGCAGAGTAAGAATTCAGAGAGTTCCTAAAGTGGGCAGTTGAGTACTGACCCAACTGTACTTGAGTATTTCGGTTCTAGTGGAGACCAGAAGACAAAAATAATATATTCCCAGGTTGCCAACTCCCTAGGCTGACTGGTCCTCTTCTCTTTGTGAGAGAAGGAGCACCTACTCTACCTCCCAACCCAACTGCTGAACCTAACTTTCATCTTTGACCTTGGTGTACACAAGAACCAAACTAGGGGAGAGATAAATTAGATGATTTGGGGATTAACAGATCAGACCAGATCAGTCGCTCAGTCGTGTCTGACTCTTTGCAACCCCATGAATCGCAGCACGCCAGGCCTCCCTGTCCATCACCAACCCCCGGAGTTCATTCAGACTCACGTCCATCGAGTCAGCGATGCCATCCAGCCATCTCATCCTCTGTCGTCCCCTTCTCCTCCTGCCCCCAATCCCTCCCAGCATCAGAGTCTTTTCTAATGAGTCAACTCTTCGCATGAGGTGGCCAAAGTACTAGAGTTTCAGCTTTAGTATCATTCCCTCCAAAGAAATCCCAGGGCTGATCTCCTTCAGAATGGACTGGTTGGATCTCCTTGCAGTCCAAGGGACTCTCAAGGGTCTTCTCCAACACCACAGTTCAAAAGCATCGATTCTTCAGTGCTCAGCCTTCTTCACAGTCCAACTCTCACATCCATACATGACCACAGGAAAAACCATAGCCTTGACTAGACGAACCTTTATTGGCAAAGTAATGTCTCTGCTTTTGAATATGCTATCTAGGTTGGTCATAACTTTCCTTCCAAGGAGTAAGTGCCTTTTAATTTCATGGCTGCAGTCACCATCTGTAGTGATTTTGGAGCCCAGAAAAATAAAGTCTGACACTGTTTCCACTGTTTCCCCATCTATTTCCCATGAAGTGGTGGGACCAGATGCCATGATCTTCATTTTCTGAATGTTGAGCTTTAAGCCAACTTTTTAACTCTCCACTTTCACTTTCATCAAGAGGCTTTTGAGTTCCTCTTCACTTTCTGCCATAAGGGTGGTGTCGTCTGCCTATCTGAGGTTATTGATATTTCTCCCAGCAATCTTGACTCCAGCTTGTGCTTCTTCCAGCCCAGCGTTTCTCATGATGTACTCTGCATATAAGTTAAATAAGCAGAGTGACAATATACAGCCTTGATGAACTCCTTTTCCTATTTGGAACCATTCTGTTGTTTCATGTCCAGTTCTAACTGTTGCTTCCTGGTCTGCATACAGGTTTCTCAAGAGGCAGGTCAGGTGGCCTGGTATTCCCATCTCTTTCAGATTTTTCCACAGTTTATTGTGATCCACACAGTTACAAACTACCAAATATAAAAGATATATACAAGGACCTACAGTATGGCACAGGGAACTGTATTCAATACCATGTAAGAAGCAATAACAGAAAAGAATATATATATATACACATACATATATATATACACACACCCACACGTGTATGTTTATGTGTCTGAATCCTTTTGCTGTACACAGAACCATTCTTAACACACATTCACATTGGTTCCCTTACTCTCGAGAAATCTATTTCCTACCATTACTTTGCCAACAAAGGTTTATGGAATCAAAGCTACGGTTATTCCAGTGGTCATGTATGGATGTGAGAGTCAGACCATAAAGAAAACTGAGCGGTGAAGAATCGATGCTTATGAACTGTGGTGTTGGAGAAGATTCTTGAGAGTCTCTTGGACTGCAAGGAGATCCAACCAGTCCATTCTAAAGGAGATCAGTCCTGGGTGTTCTTTGGAAGGACTTATGCTGAAGCTGAAACTCCAATACTTTGGCCACCTGATGAGAAGTACTGACTCATTGGAAAAGACCCTGATGCTGGGAAAAACTGAAGGCAGGAGGAGAAGGGATGACAGAGGATGAGATGTTTGAATGGCATCACCGACTCAATGAACATGAGTTTGAGCAAGCTCTAGGAATCAGTGATGGACAGGGAAGCCTGGCATGCTGCAGTCCATGGGGTTGCAAAGAGTCAGACACAACTGAACCACTGGCCCCTTCCCTCTATGCTCACTCTTCTTATATGCTCCCTCTGCTGCCCTTACATGCTATTGTTATTCAAATATTGAATCATGAAGTTATTTACAGACCTAAGTCTCTAAAATATTCCTTTGAATATTTGAAATGGGTTTCTTTGTGCAATGGGTCCTTTGAAACAGGTTATTTCCTTTAGGATTTACTTTCAATCAAACTGAGACCATTTATAAGGCACCTTGATCCATGACAAAATCCAAAGGCCACACCCAGCTGTAATATTTTCATATTCCATGGAACATATTACTTTTATTTATAAGCTGTTCTGTAGCCATCTTTGAAGTAGTTGTACCATTTGTATCAGCTTTCTCCACATACATTACTCCTGAAAACCATCCATGGCCATTTCAGTGTCAAATAAGAATCCTTACACATTTCAGGACAATTATACACAAACACACTCACACATAAACTCTCACACCTTTCCATAATAAACCCACAATTAAATCTGAGAACAACCTTCAATGGTGTCATAGTCACTGCCTACACACATCTGGAGTAGTAAAATTGTGCAGAGAAAGCCTTAGCTCATGTGATGTAAGAAAGAAAATATCATAAGTAGTAGACACAGGTTGTGTAGGCATGTGTGCTCAGTCATGTAAGTGTCTGCGATCCCATGGACTGTAGCCTGCTAAGCTCCTCTGTCCATGGCAAGAATACTGGTGAAAGTGAAAGTCGCTCAGTCGTGATACTGGAGTGGGTAGCCTATCCCTTCTGCAGGGGATCTTTCTGACGCAGGAATAGAACCAGGGCCTCCTGCAGTGCAGGCGGACTCTTTACCAACTGAGCTATCAGGGAAGCCCTAGGTAGAGCTATGAATCCTTTACATTCTATAGTAGGAAAGACACATCCTTGGGTGGGCTCAAACCACCAATCTTTTGGTTAATGGCCAAACACGCTAACCAACTTCATCATAGAGAATACCAGAGTGGGTTGCAGTTGCCTTCTCCAGGGGATCTTCCTGCCCCAGGGAGAAAAACAGCATCCCTTGTGTCTCCTCCACTGACAGGCAGGTTCTTTACTGCTGAGCCACCTGGGAAGCCTTTGTACATGAGTAATAATCACAATAAACTGTGGAAAATTCTGAAAGAGATGGGAATACCAGACCACCTGACCTGCGTCTTGAGAAACCTATGTGCAGGTCAGGAAGCAACAGTTAGAACTGGACATGGAACAACAGAATGGTTCCAAATAGGAAAAGGAGTATGTCAAGGCTGTATATTGTCACCCTGTTTATTTAACTTATATGCAGAGTACATCATGAGAAACTCTGGGCTGGAAGAAGCCCAAGCTGAAATCAAGATTGCTGGGAGAAATATCAATAACCTCAGATATGCAGATGACACCACCCTTATGGCAGAAAGTGAAGAGGAACTCAAAAGCCTCTTGATGAAAGTGAAAGAGGAGAGTGAAAAAGTTGGCTTAAAGCTCAACATTCAGAAAACAAAGATCATGGCATCTGGTCCCATCACTTCATGGGAAATAGATGGGGAAACAGTGTCAGACTTTATTTTTCTGGGCTCCAAAATCACTGCATATGGTGACTGCAGCCATGAAATTAAAAGATGCTTACTCCTTGGAAGGAAAGTTATGACCAACCTAGATAGCATATTCAAAAGCAGAGACATTACTTTGCCAACAAAGGTCCATCTGGTCAAGGCTATGGTTTTTCCAGTGGTCATGTATGGATGTGAGAGTTGGACTGTGAAGAAAGCTGAGCACCGAAGAATTGATGCTTTTAAACTGTGATGTTGGAGAACTCTTGAGAGTCCCTTGGACTACAAGATCAAACCAGTCCATTCTAAAGGAAATCAGTCCTGAATATTCACTGCAAGGACTGATGCTGAAGCTGAAACTCCAATACTTTGGCCACCTCATGCGAAGAGTTGACTCATTAGAAAAGACTCTGATGCTGGGAGGGATTGGGGGCAGGAGGAGAAGGGGACCATAGAGGATAAGATGGCTGCATGGCATCACTGACTCGATGGACATGAGTTTGAGTGAACTCCGGGGGGAGGTGATGGACAGGGAGGCCTGGCGTGCTGCGATTCATGGGGTCACAAAGAGTCAGACACGACTGAGCAACTGAACTGAACTGAACTGAATAATGTTAGGAGACAGATAAAGAAATTTCCATCCTTTGATCACAACCTAAATTTTTGCCCAGAATTGAGGTGAGAGTGAAACCTGTGGCCACCTGAGATGCAGGGATACCAAAACCCTTAGCTTTCCATAACCACTAATTTGGTTGAAGAAGGCTTACCTTTACAGAGCTCAAGACTATGCTTCCATAGAAGAATGTAAAAGTTGTAAAAGAATGTGTAAGTTGCTTCCCATGCACTGCTCCAGTTTTGCAGATGGTCTCCAACTACCCAACTACTATCTTCTTTGTCTCCCTCTGTGCGCAGGGTCAAGAATAGAAATCCAAAGGTGAACAAAAGGGAAAAATAGAAGCATTTTATCATTATCAAGAGTTCTACCATGGCTGATTCATGTCAATGTAGGGCAAAAACCACTACAATATTGTAAAGTAATTAGTCTCAAATTAAAATAAATTAATTAAAAAAAGAGTTTAAAGTATAGTTACCCATTGCCCATCCATTTTTCATATAACTAAAAAATAAGTGAACAAGCATACACATAATAAATCAATAAATAAATGTTGAATACTATATCAGACTGACAGAGCTTCATCTAACTTAATGGTTACCCCTACTTCTTTGGTGACTTCAATTACGATTGAAGGTGAATCCAAGAAAGGGAAAATCTGGTTCTGCAGAGAGAAATATCAATGGTAAGACAGAGGAGCATTATAACTTCTCCCATGTTGTGGTCCATATACCCAGCTCCCTTTTTTATCAAACTTTTAAACCCTCAAGAACATACATATGAAGGTTTTCCTAGGGTGCCCTAATTCCCTGTATCTTATTCCTTAGAAGGCATGCACAATGGTCCCCTGATGCAGCCCAGCACTGAAAACATGGTGCTATGGTTCAAGGAAAGACTCAGGCCGCCATACCTCCTCCTCCAGGATCACCATCACTGTTGTACGTTACTTCATTCCAAGACATGCCAATCACAAGTTTAGCCAGATGAATGGCAAGCCTTGGAATGGGGTACAGCACACAGACACACTGAAGGTGGCAACTGCAGCCCTGTTCAAACAGCCCTCCCCATGCCATTTCAGTCAAAACCCTGACACTCTCAGTCCTCACTGGGCCCTGCTGCTCTAAGGAGAGAAGGAAAGCAGAGTGCCAATTAGTGCTGTCTCCCTCCACTTCACTCTGCCCCTTTGATGTGAAGAGGAAGGTCAATGATCACCTCCCTCATTGGACTTGAAATTCTCCAAGAAAAGGAACCAGGGATCCTTGGATAAATGACCAAATTTAGGGATGGGGCAGGGAAATTAGGAGACAAGACTAGAGCATCTTATAGTACAGAAAGTTATGAAGAGCTCAAGAAAACAAAAGGACAGGGACAATTGAGAGGACACAGGAGCCAACCTGAAAGAGCTCCCAATGGCCAAATCTGGAATAACAGTAGCAATAGAATGTATACTTTACCACTGGATTATCACCCCAAAGACAAAGTAAACATATATGAGTCCATATTGATATAAATAATTTAATAGAGAAGATACAAAATTTTTATAGAATAATTTCAAAAAACACCTATATATAGTACTCCTCCCAGAAGTGGCACTTAATCTTTTTTGCCTCACTCCCACAATCCTGGAGTATAGGCTCTACTTACTTTACTTGACTTGTTATTTACTTTCAAATAATAAAGCATGGAAAGGGAAAAGATATTAATTTTAAGTAGAGATATGTGACAAACACTAATATAACCAAGTGATACAGGCTGATCACATCAGTGATGTCAGATATATGCCATGGATCCCCTGAGGTAATACAATGGGGGATGGGCACTGCATCTCTGATATATTTTCTGAAACTCAATATCTTGAGTCTAATCTTGAAAGAAAACAATTAAGTGTATTATTTTGGACTAAGATTGGAAGACTCACTACTGTTTAGATACCAATTTTCCCCAATTTTGTCTATAAATTCAAAGAAATAAGAATTTCTGACTTAAAAAATGTAAGTCAAATTTGCCAGCTGTATTTTTTTTTGTAATAATTCAGCAGTTGAGTCTTAAAATTTCTATGAAAATCAATCCAATTCACATGAATAAATATAATCAAAACAATATTGAAAAAAATAGAACATATTTGTTGGTATCATACTACTCAGTTCCAAGATTTACAATCAAGCTAAAGTATTTGAGAAGAAAATAGTGATTCATCAATGGAACATCATAGAAGAGTTTATTTCTCTATATGTTTAACTGTATGGCCAACTGGTTTTGACAAAGTTAGCAAGGCAACCTAAAGGTAAAAGTAAAGTCTTTTTCAATAAATATTAATATAAATCTGGATATTCTCAGGTATAATATAAATCTCATCTTCCAGGATGATCAATCATAGAAACACCTAACTATTAAGGTAAAATAACAAAGCCTCAAAATGAAAACAAAGCAAACATCATTGTGACCTTGGAGTAAGCAACTGTTTCTTACAGAGTACATAAAAGCACTAAATTTGAGCTAAAATATTGATTAAAAACATTCACCAAGTTAAATTCTGTGCTAATTTAAAAATATCATTAGAAAAAAGGGGTTAGACCACAGATTAGGAAGAAACATTTATAGTATATCCAGAATACACAGATCATTCTTACAACTCAAAAAAGAGAAGATAAACACCTCAATAAAAATTAGGAAATAAGTTTCACTGTTGTTTCACAAACATAAATTGCCAACAATCACATGAAAAGATGGTCAAAACCATCAATTATCATAGAAATGCAGAATTCCCAGGTGGCTCAGTGGTAAAGAATCTGCCTGCCAAGCAGGAAACTCGGGTTCAATCCCTGGTTTGGGAAGATCCCCTGGAGGAAGAAATGGCAACTAACTCCAGTATTCTTGCCTGGAAAATCCCATGGACAGAGGAGCCTAGCAGGCTATAATCCATGGGTTGCAAATAGTTGAACACGACTGAGCACATACATGTTCTTACAGTCAAGCTTTTTTGGGGAAAAAAGAAAAGTACTGTTTAATTGCAAAGTTGTATCACAAATGTTTGAAGAGGATGATTAGTGTACAATAATATTCTCTAAGGTTATACACTTTTCCTATAAGCACAATCTCTTAAGAGTTCCACAGCTAGGTCTCTTGGAAGTTACAGGGCTCAACCCACCACGTTAAAAAAAAAATTGTTTATCATTGAATTCACTGTAATCTCTTTAGTTGAAAAGGCTTTGAAAGGCATACATAAAGTAAATGAAAGGGGAAGACAATAGAAATGAATATGAATGCTGTCATATTTTGACCAGAAAACCCAATTTCACATAAGAATGTCAATCATCACCTGCATTTTACTATTTTAATGTTTAATGTTCTAAACAGATGTCTCAATTACTTAAGCCTAATAAAGTGAATGTTACTTTGTCTTTATGCTTTTTGTGTGATTATGACTTTGGAGAACTGTTGTATCATCTAATTGTGCACATTTCACTCTATCATGGGCCAGCTAAATACCTTTTCCTATAATTCTTTCATTCAACAGCCATCTAGTGAGCCACTCAGTGGCCACAGAACACTACAACCACAGTAAAAGCTAAGGGGAATTCTCAAGCCCTGACCAACCTACGACCAATTGATTCATAAAATTCTCATTCCCTAGCCTCTACAACCCTATCTGGTTCTTATTCTGAATCTAACAGCTTTGAACTTCTTTTCGTTTACCCTCCAATTAACACTATTTTCATTTAGTGTGAAATTACATGATGATACACAAAAATTTATCTTTTTAAGTCTACAGTTTGTCAGTGGTAATTTCAGAAGTATAATACTAGACCAGCACCACCACTGAGCATTTTTTCATATTTAGAAATCAAGCCTTGGTTTGTCTCTGAAGGTTAATGTTTCTCACACAGATATCATCATAATCACTCCATAGAAAAGTAAAAAATTACAAACTCCAGTTCAGAAATGACAAAAACAGGAATTTATTCTCCAAATCTGTCAATAATTTTTATGAAAACTCATTCCATGGGAAGATTTCTGTACTAGAAAGACCCTGACTCTAGGTAATTCAAGGATCTCATGAATTTTCATTTTATTTACAAATTAACACCTGCTAGTAAAAAGTACTAATTCTTTAGCAAATTGCAAAGTAGTGATTGCAATTGCAACAGGAATGCTAATTCTCATTTGCTAAATGCTGTTTTTTAGAAAAGCTTACTGTAAATCAAGTCATTTACATTAATACCATCATGGTTTCACTGTTTTTAAATTGAAGCTTGTTATGTTAATTTTGAATTTCTACATAAAATCCAAATACAAAAAGGAAAACAAAATTATCAAGGAAAGGTCTGTTTCATTAATATGTATATGTAGTTGTATGTCTTTGTGTGTATATGAGTGTGTCCATACATGTATTGGCATATGGCCTGAGGTATGTGTGCACGAAAGGAATATATTTAGATTTGACAATGGTTTCATAACCTGTTTTTTTCAAAGTGGTAATTAACTGATCATTGGGTATGTGTGAGATGATTTTGATTGGCATATTGACAAGCAGTGTAGGCTAATAAATATGCTGTATTTGAATGGACATTAGAAAAAACTAATCAATACATAAAACCTTTGTCTTCAGGGATATTATTTCTCAGGAAGAAACCAAGCACAAAAAGAATTTGATATAAAAAGATAAGAAGTAAATACTAGTAGCGGTAAAATATGAATATGGCAAAATTGCAAATATATCACATAGGCCCTGAAACTTAGGATATAATGATTTAAACCATGTTGTAAAAAATATAAATGGAACACAAAAATAAGCAGCTTTATATTTGTATTTGGCCAAAGAACAAGTTGAGGTAGTAGTGAATGGATTATGACAATAATCTTTTACAATGTAATTGGCAGTATGTTTATACCTATGCTATTAACTAGTGTTTACAGTGCTATATTGTGAACATGAGAATAAAGAATCACATGAACAAGCTTCGTTGCTTACACAGTAAAATATGAAAAACAGTCACTTCACATAAGTGAGAAAAAGAAACGTCTGTGATGTCATAGCTTCTTAAATCACTGAAATGTGTCATTTGATATCTCATGGGGAATGAAGATGCACGTAACAAATTTTATTACATTAAATCACACATCACTTTCCCTGACCATGTATTACTACAGCAAATCTGAAGTTAGGAGGTTCCATAGAATCTGGATCACTAAGCTGGATTTTTGTTTTTTTATATTGAGGTATGGTTAATTTACAATGTGCTGGTTTCAAGTGTACAGCAAAGTGATTCATTTATATGTATACACACACATATATATGTATATATATTTCAGATTTTTTTCCATCATAGGTTATCATAAGATACTGAATTCCCTGTGGTATACTTATTGTGGTAGGTCCTTATTGTTCACCTATTTTATATATAGTAGTGTGTATATGTTAATCCCAAACTCCTAATTTCTCTCTCTCCCCCTCCCTTCTAGCCCCTTTGGTAACCATAAGTTTGTTTTCTATGTCTGTGAGTCTATTTATGGTTTGTAAATAAGTTTGTTTCATTTTTTTTAGATTCCATATATAAGTGATATCATATGATATTTGTCTTTCTCTGTATTACTGGATACCATAATCTCTAGGTACATTCATGTTGCTGCAAATGGCATTATTTCATTCATTTTATGGCTGAGTAATATTCCATTGTATACATGTACCACATCTTCTTTATCCATTCCTCTGTGATTAGATATTTAGGTTCCTTCCATGTCTTGGCTACTGTAAACAGCTGCTATAAACATAGGGGTGCATGTTTCTTTCTGAATTAGATTATTCTACAGATATATGCCAGTAGTGGGACTGTTGGGTCATATGGTAGTTTTATTCCTAGTTTTTTGAGGAATCTCCATACTATTCTCTATAGTGGCTCTACCAGTTTACATTCCCACTAACAGTGTAGGAAGGTTCCCTTTTCTCCACACCCTCTCCAGCATTTATTATAGACTTTTTGATGATGGCCACTCTGGTGTGAGGTGATACCTCATCATAGTTTTGATTTGCATTTCTCTAATAATTAGTGATATTGAGCATTTTTTCATGTGCCTCTTGGCCATGGAATTTTAATTATTGTATAGTGAGCTAGAAATTGTGTTGGAAACTGGTAAGGATGAAATTTATAAAGAAGGACAAAACCTGGCCTAGCATTTTTGGAAATATCCAATTATATTACCCACAGATAATACACAATGTAGACAAAGGATTTTGATAATTTAATTTGAAAATGGTCACCATATTAGTTAAATTGTATTTCATGAGTTACAAAACTACTTATGTTAATCTCTTCCATAGTCATTCATACAACATTGGCCATAAACTCTTAGATCCATACAAGACTAATACCACCAGGACTCTGGCTCCTAAGACCTGGGATTTGTTTGGTAACAGAATTAAAATATCCTTCCATCATTGTTGACCTTAGTGAGAGCTTTTTTAGGGTAAGGGGTATAAGTTTCTTGCAGTAATAATGAAGAGAAAAGAGGAAGGGAAGATATAGGCTGCTGAGTGCACAAACTTAACAGAAGGGAAGAGCAAGTGGTCTTTTGGTAGTAGGTGAAGGTAATACAGAGAAGAACATGTTTGATCCACTTGTAGTTACCACCTGTCACTGAAGAAAGCTCAGGACATATTCCAAAATATCAAACAGCAAGAGTTAAGGAATTATTAGGGAGAAGTAAACATTTCAAGAACTGAATCAATAAGAAATGATAAATTACAAACCCACCATTATTCCATTACAACACAAAAACATAGGTCAGGGTCTGATCCTGTTGGACACACAGCATGAGTGAAGTTGCTATCCCCTCTTCGAGGCAGAGAAACAACATGACCTTGTCAAATGGGTTACAAACAACCCCCTAGGCACAAGGCAGCCTGTTTTCAGGTGCCAGCTTTATATAGGAGCTATATGGGAATTCCAGCTCTCCAGACTTTAAACAACTTGGGTTTCTTAGGGTGATACAGCTTATTTTCCTCATTAAGCACTGAACTTCAATGCAACCAGTATGGCTCAGAGAAGGATAAACCTGGAGTCACAGATAGTTTATCGTTCAGGCAACTCAGAATAAGCCACAAGGTTTATTTTAAATTTATTAAATATTCCTTCCTTCCTTTCCTTCTTCATTTCTTCCTTCTTTTCACATGTGTGGGTATGTATTCCTGTTTGATTTCACTTTCAATTGCTTCATTGTTTGATTTTATGTTGATATATACATAAAACATCATTTATATATTTGCCATTTATTATATAATTATATGTACTCATATTCATTAATACATAATTATAATCTCCTACTAATACTCTTTGCTACAAATCTCTTAATATACATCTTCTAATTAAACAGAATCCACATGTGTCCACTGGCAATTCTACATTTTTCAGGCCATCATATCTTGGTTCTAAAACCAGACATGTGCCTCAGAAGGAAAAACAAACTACAAACAATATTTCTCATAAACATCAACACAACTATCTTTAGAAACAATTTTTTTGGCAAACCAACCTAGCAATATAAAAGCATAATACATTATAGCTCAGTGGAGTGTGTTCCATGAATGCACAGCTGGTGTAACATTCAAATATTGATATAATTTACTTCATAAAAAAATAAGAAAAACTGGATAATTATTTCAATTAATGGAGAAAAGTATTTGAAAAAATCAGCCCCTATTCATGATTAATTCCTTAGCAAACTATGAATAGAAGGGAATATCTTCCTGATAAATGATGACTACAAAGAGCAAACAAAATAAACAGGCTTTTCAAAATAATTACATTTAAAATAATCATTAAATCAAAGAACTTCATCAAATTCTTTGCCACTAACATTTGAGTGAAAAGGATTCCTTGAATGGAAATATTTAATATTGTAGAATACAAACCTCATGAGGGCAGAGACTTGATTTAGTTCACTGCTATATTCCTAGAGCCTACCACCAAAATGCCTGCCAGAGAGTAACAGTCAATAAATATTCATTAATGAAACTGGAGCCTATTATACAGAGTGAAGTAAGTCAGAAAGAAAAACACCAATACAGTATATTAACACATATATATGGAATTTAGAAAGATGATAACGATGACCCTATATGCGAGACACCAAAAGAGACACAGATGTAAAGAACAGACTTTTGGACTCTGTGGGAGAAGGCGAAGGGGGGATAATTTCAGAGAATAGCATTGGAACATGTATATTATCATATGTGAAATAGATCACCAGTCCAGGTTTGATGCATGAGACAGGGTGCTCAGGGCCAGCACACTGGGATGACCCTGAGGGATGGGATGGGATGGGGATGGAGGGGGGTTCAGGATGGGGAACACATGTACACCCAAGGCTGATTCATGTCAATGTATGGTAAAAACCACTACAATATTGTAAAGTAATTAGCCTCCAATTAAAATAAATAAATTTTTTAAAAATTAAAAAATCCATTAAAGAAATAAAGTTTTCTTTGCAATTAACTGTTGAATAAATTCATAAAGCTAGACATTTCTGATTAAAAATGAGAAACTTGATCTATTTGTCTGTTTTTGTGCCAGTAACAATATTTTTATAGCTACTTGGGGTCTTTTGTGTTTCATTCAAACTTTTAAAATTTCTTATTCCAGTTCAGTGAAAAATGTCACTGGTATTTTGATAGGGATTAGATTGAATATGTAGATTTCCTTGGGTAGAATGGTCATTTTATTCTTTTTAAAGCGATGATAAATGGGATGGTTTCTTTAATTTCTTTTTCTGACATTAAATGGTTGGTGTATAGAAATGCAACAAATTTCTGTATATTATTTTTGCATCATGCAAATTAATAGAATTCATTGAAGAGCTCTAGTAGCTTTCTGGTAGCACCTTTATAATTTTCTATGTAGAATGTCATGTCATCTGCAAATAGTGACAGTTTTCCTGAACCTATTTTCAAAAAGGAAAGGATAATAGTCTTTTAAACTATGACTACATACATCAATAATAAATAAAAAACTAGGGTAAAAGTGATGGAATTAATTGCATTTTAATTGCAACAAGAACAGCTGTTGTTGTTTAGTCACTAAGTCATGTTCGATTCTTTGTGATCACATGGACTGCAGCATGCCAGGTTTCCCTGTCCTTCACTATCTCCCAAAGTGAAAGTCACTCAGTCGTGAAGGATTTTGAGCATTACATGGCTAGCACGTGAAATAAGCACAACTTTACAGTAGTTTGAGCATTCTTTGGCATTGCCTTTCTTTAGGATTAGAATGAAAACTGCCCTTTTCCTGTCCTGTGTCTACTGCTGAGTTTTCCAAATTTGCCAGCATACTGAGTGCAGCATTTTCACAGCATCATCTTTGAGGATTTGAAATACCTCAACTGGAATTCTATCAACTCCACTAGCTTTGTTCATTGTAATGCTTCCTAAGGACCACTTGATTTCACACTCTAGGATATCTGGCTCTAGGTGAGGGAATCACACCATTGCGGTTATCTGGGACATTATGCCTTTTTTGTATAGTTCTTCAGTATATTCTTGCCTCCTCTTCTTATTCTCTTCTGCTTCTTTTAGGTCCTTGACATTTCTGTCATTCATTGTGCCCACCTTTGCATGAAATGCTCCCTTGGTATCTCCAATTTTATTGAAGAGACCTCTAGTCTTTCCCATTCTATTTTTTCCATTTCTTTACATTTTTCACTTAAGAAGGCTTTCTTATCTCCACTTGCTCTTCTCTGTAACTCTGCATTCAGTTGGGTATATCTCTCCCTATCTCCTTTGCCTTTGCTTTTCTTCTTTTCTCAGCTATTTGTAAGGCCTCCTCAGACAACCATTTTGCTTTCTGGAATTTTGTTTTCTTTGGATGGTTTTGGTCACCACCTCATGTACAATGTTGTGAACTTCTGTTCATAGTTCTTCAGGCACTCTGTCTATCAGATCTAATCCCTTAAATCTATTTGTCACTTCCACTGTATAATCATAAGGGATTTGATTTAGGTCATACCTGAATGGTCTAGTAGTTTTCCATACTTTATTCTATTTAAGCCTGAATTTTCCATAAGGAGCACATGATCTGAGCCAGTCAGCACCCAGCCTTTTTTTCCTGACTTGATTTTACTTCTCCATCTCTGGCTGCAAAGAATATAATCAATCTGATTTTGGTATTTACCATCTAGTGATGTCCATGTGTAAGGCTATCTCTTGTATTGTTGGAAGAGGGTGTTTGCTATGACCAGTGCATTCTCTTGGCAAAATTCTGTTGCCCTGCTTCAATTTGTACTCCAAGGCCAAACCTGCCTCTTACTCCAGGTATCCCTGACTTCCTACTTTTGCATTCCAGTCCCCTATAATGAAAAGGACATCTTTTATGGGTTTTAATTCTAGAAAGTCTTGAAGGTCTTCGTAGAACAGTTCAACTTCAGCTTCTTCAGCATGTTTGGTTGGGGCATAGACTTAGATTACTGTGATGTTGAATGGTTTGCCTTGAAAATGAACCAGATCATTCCATTGTTTCTGATATTACACCCAAGTACCACTTTTTGGATTCTCTTGTTGACTATGAGGGCTACTCCATTTTTTCTAAGGGATTCTTGCCCATAGTATATATATATTCTTATATATATATATATATTATATATTATATATAATATATTATTATAATATATATATAATATATATTATTATATATATAATATATAATATATATTATAATATATTATATATATATATACATATATATATATTCTTGCCCATAGATATAATGGTCATCTGAATTAAATTTGCCCATTCCTATCCATTTTAGTTCACTGATTCCTAAAATGTTGATATTTATTCTTGCCGTCTCCCTGCTTGACCAATTTACCTTGATTCATGGACCTAACATTCCAGGTTCCTATGCAATATTTTTCTTTACAGCATCAAACTTTGCTTTCACTACCAGACATGTCCACAACTGAGCATCATTTCTGCTTTGGCCCACCCTCTTCATTCTTTCCAGAGCTATTTCTCCACTCTTCCCCAGTTGCATATTGGACACCTTTGAACTTAGAGAGTTCATCTTTAAGTGTCATATTATTCTGTCTTTTCATACTGTTCATGAGGTTCTCAAGGCAAAAATACTGCAGTGGTTTGCCATTCCCTTCTCTGGTGGCCCACCTTTTGTTAGAACTCTCCACCATGATCCATCCATCTTAAGTAGCCCTGAATGACATGGCTCTATAGCCTCACTGAATTACACAAGGCTGTGATCCACATGATCATTTTGGTTAGCTTGTGTTTTTAATTATGGAGGCTGTGGCACTGTGTTCTTGCTTCCTCTCTCTGCCCTCTGGAGAAGAGACTTGTGCAAGCTTCCTGATAGGAGGGACTGGCTGTGGGGAAAACTGGGTCTTGCTCTGGTAGGCAAGGCCATGCTCAATATATCTTTAATCCAATTTTATGCTGATTGGTGGGGCTGTGCTCCCTCCCTTTTAGTTGTTTGTCCTGGAGTCTACAGGGTCTATGGTAGGGTTAAAAGGCAACCTCCAAAAGGGCTTAGGCCAACAGTCTAAGGAAGTCCTGCTTCCCAGGACTGCTGCTGCCAGTGCCCAAGGGAGAGATATTATCTTTCCCTTTTCTGTGATAGGCTTTTCCCTTTTCTGTGATAGGCATAAGTACTATATAACTTGTAAAGTACCTATAGCAGTGCTTAATACATAGTATAAACAGTATAAATTATAGTCACTAAGGACACACAGATAGCTTAAAAAAAAGCAGAGATGCAAAGTCAAAAGAAATAAAGGAAGAGAAAATTCTTCAATAGCTAGCCTCCGTAAGACTATCAGTATTCTTCATACTATCCTGAACCCTTCTTCTCTGTCCCATGTGCCAGTCTTACAGCTGGCATCTCAATTCAAGATCATCTCCCCAACAACCTACCACTGACTACCTTGAAACTCTACTGGTGCAGCTAATCTGATCATTTCTCAAAGTCACATGTTCCAACACCCAAGGCCCAGTACATCCCATTGATTTTCTTTCCTCCTGTATCAGGATCATCTAGAAAGATGATGATCTTTGTAACACCTGTCTCCTAAATAACCGGAGACTCTGATTAGGCAAGGATTTATTGCGAAATGCATCACCATATTCCTGAGTGTCTACCTACGAATCAACAGTCAAATATTCAATATCATATTACATGCTATTATTGATGTGATTTTCAAGTGAGGAAACTGAAGTTCATTAAGTAACTTATTCATCAATACATATCAGGTAGTGAAAAAATTTAACACCTGGTCTGTCAGGTCAAAATCCCACTGATTTGTACCATACTGTACCATTTGTACCATACTGCCTATTTTCCCAAATGTGATTATTTGGAATACTACTAGTTAAAGTCAGAAATCTCAAAAGATTTTCTTTATAAACAGAAAACAACTGTTGAGATTGAATAAAGAAACAATAGAAACATGCTTATGTTGTAAATCTACTCGTGCACATTTTCATGAATTTTCCTGCATAATTTGCATTAGGAAGTCACATATACATTTTCCTGAACTTTTCAGTTCAGTTCAGTTCAGTCGCTCAGTCGTGTCTGACTCTTTGCAACCCCATGAAGCGCAGCACGCCAGGCCTCCCTGTCCATCACCAACTCCCGGAGTTCATTCAGACTCATGTCCATCGAGTCAGTGATGCCATCCAGCCATCTCATCCTCTGTCATCCCCTTCTCCTCCTGCCCCCAATCCCTCCAAGCATCAGAGTCTTTTCCAATGAGTCAGCTCTTCGCATGAGGTGGCCAAAGTACTGGAGTTTCAGCTTCAGCATCATTCCCTCCAAAGAAACCCCAGGGCTGATCTCCTTCAGAATGGACTGGTTGGATCTCCTTGCAGTCCAAGGGACTCTCAAGAGTCTTCTCCAACACCACAGTTCAAAAGCATCAATTCTTCGGCACTCAGCCTTCTTCACAGTCCAACTCTCACATCCATACATGACCACAGGAAAAACCATAGCCTTGACTAGATGGACCTTTGTTGGCAAAGTAACGTCTCTGCTTTTGAATACGTTATCTAGGTCGGTCATAACTTTCCTTCCAAGGAGTAAGAGTCTTTTAATTTCATGGCTGCAGTCACCATCTGCAGTGATGCAAATCAGAGTCCTCTTATTACAATGCTATATTTAGAACTGTAATTGATAACATGTATTATATGATACCCTTTCAGCATTAAGCACTTGCACTGTAAATAGATAAGAAGAATTCCTAATAAATCTCTGTGAACAAACAATTTCCATATCATCCACTAACCAAACTTGGGACTAGATACTCCTTTGCAATTCAGACCTCCTAATTCTCTCCTCACCTCACTGGTACCTCAGACAATATGCTGATTTTGATCCTCTCCATGAAACAGTCTCTTTTGTTTGCAAGATATCCACTTCTTATGCCCTTTAGTTCTTCAATATACTTTCTGTGAATTCACTTCTATACTCAGTTGTATAGACAAAGATTTTTGGTCATCCTTGAAATCTAATATTCCTCTTATTGTTATCCTTGACCTTCACAAGATCATCCACTTCTCTCAAACTCCTCTGATTTATTTTTTTAGCAAATATTTCTTGAATGCTAACATGCAAAATATAGGTGATAATACAAAGCTATACCTACAACTGGGTGTGCGCTCATTCATGTCCGAATCTTTGCACCCCTATGGACTGTAGCCTGTCAGGCTCTTCTGTCCATGGGATTCTCCAGGCAAGAATACTGGAGTGAGTTGCCATGCCCTCCTCCAGGGGATCTTGCCAATCCATGGATCATATCTGCAACTCTTGTATCTCTTGCATTGCAGGTGAATTCTTTACCACTAGCAGCACTGGGGGGTTCTTGAAAATGTTATGTATTTGGATTGCTTGATTATATGTCTCCCCTGCCAGACTGTAATCCTGTCTCTCCTACTCCACCACCCTCCATCTAAACTAGATCTAGATTATACCATCATAGTCTGGACCTTCTCACCCACCTGCCTTGGCACTAGGATTGTATACAGTTTTTCTGGATTGTATACAAAAGATTGTACACAGTTTTTTTCTTTCTTTTGCTTCTCTCTACCTGCTTGTGAGAAAGGGCCAATTTTGTTAGCAGCTTTGTCAATTTCCAGATTTTTCAAGTCTGTGCCTAGTAAAATTATTTTAAGATAATGCTAATACTCAGTACCTGCCTGAAGTGGGTTCTCACATTTGATCATGAAATTCTACTCATTGCAATTTATTCATTCATTCATCAAATATTACTTAGTGCCTATCATACACCAAGCACTGTCCTAGAAACTGACATAACTCAGATTTCAAGTTCACCATATCCCTTCCTTCAACATAGAACAGTAGATGGCCATAAAGGAGATTGTAAACAATGGTACAAATGAGACTCTTTCTTTCTTAGTAGCACAATACCATAAATTACCTCATGATATCCTCCTTCTTTTTATTATTAGAAAGGAAATCAAAATCATTTCATATTCAAAACTCAGCAGATTATGTGCTGCAAAGCCCAGATGTTTATGATTTTATTATCTGAAATTCATTTCTATTATAATTCATTGACAAAAATAGACAGATAGTCAGAGTCAGTGCATATATGCAGGAAAAAAATACCGACAATGTAAATGGAGGCATTGTTCTCTGTAACAGTGAAAGTGAAAGTCACTCAGTCATGTCTGACTCTTTGCAACCCCACGGACATATATAGTCAATGGAATTCTCCAGGCCAGAATACTGGAGTTGGTAGCCGTTCCCTTCTCCAGGGCATCTTCCCAACCCAATGATCAAACCCAGTTCTCCCACATTGCAGGGAGATTCTTTACCAGCTGAGCTACCAGGGAGGCCAAAACTGCTCCAAATAGTATTATTTGAATTTAGGTTATTTTCATCTGCAGCTTTCTTATTTGGTTATATATGTTATGTAGATATTTAGTAGCAATATAAATTATCTCTATGAGCGCCAAAGAATTGATGCTTTTGAACTGTGGTGTTGGAGAAGACTCTTGAGAGTCCCTTGGACTACAAGGAGATCCAACCAGTCCATCCTAAAGGAGATCAGTCCTGGGTGCTCATTCGAAGGACTGATTTTGAAGCTGAAACTCCAATACTTAGGCCACCTCATGCGAAGAGTTGACTCATTTTAAAAGACCCTGATGCTGGGAAGGATTGAGGGCAGGTGGAGAAGGGGATGACAGAGGATGAGATGGTTGGATGGCATTACCGACTCAATGGACATGGGTTTGGGTGAACTCCGGGAGTTGGTGATGGACAGGGAGGCCTGGAGTGCTGCGGTTCATGGGGTTGCAGAGAGTCAGACATGACTGAGCATCTTCACTTTCACTTTTCACTTTCATGCATTGGAGAAGGAAATGGCAACCCACTCCAGTGTTCTTGCCTGGAGAATCCCAGGGACAGGCGAGCCTGGTGGGCTGCTGTCTATGGGGTTGCACAGAGTCGACATGACTGAAGCGCCTTAGCAGCAGCAGCAGCAGCAGCAGCAGCAGCAGCAAACTTTATTGCCTCTTATTTTTAAAAAGAGTTTGTAAATTCTTTTTGAGACATACCATGGGAACACTGTTGTAGATACATGCACATCAGTTCAAAGCTTTATATAAAGGCTTATTTATCCTGCTAAGTTTCCCCAAATCAAACTTAAACACCCTTCAGAAGAGAGGAGAGTATTAGAAAATTGAGGAAAATTTACTCAAAGCTGTTATGGTGAATTACACATGATAGAGTTATCATTAAATATTTGTTGATTTGATAAAATGAAAGGCAACTCAACCAATGATAATGGATTATGTGTCATTATGTGGTAACATGTAAGTCAGTAAGAGAAGGCACAAGAATCTTAATTATAGTTGATTTCTTCCTTCAGTTGAAGAGACAAAGTTAGAAACTTAGGGGGTTTTTTGTTTGGTTGTTTTTGACAGAAAGTCTAAACAGAGTAATAAATTTACTTAACAAAGGGCTTCAGATTAATACCAACCCACTCTCAGTACATTCAAAGAAACTGGATTATAGCTGAGAATATATCTGTACTTGGAAATAGGAAATGTTCATCTAATTCTTTGGAATTACATAGGAAATTACAATGCATTACCTCTAATGGATGAGAGATTCTTAATAGCCCCATGCATTTATAATTTTTACGTTCAGATATTTCCAACTGGGTATGTACTTGATGTTCTCCTTTAATAGATTTTATCCATTGATTAGTTGGTTGTCAGAAGAAATAATTTTCCATGAAGATAACAATCGTTATTTTGAATAATATTTTCATCCCTTTTAATGCAATATGCCATCAACTTCGGGCTTCCCAGGTGACCCAGTGGAAAAGAATCTGGCTGTCAATGCAGGAGACAAGAGTTTGATCCCTGGGTCAGGAAGATTCCCTGGAGGAGAAAACAGCAACCCACTCCAGCGTTTTTGCCTGGGAAATGTCAAGGACAGAGGAGCCTGGTGGGCTACAACTCATAGAGTCGCAAAGGGTTGGACATGACTGAGTGACTGAGCATTGTATGCATGCCATCAATGTGATTCTCAAGTGCTTTTACTGATGAATACCAGTTATGCTTCTTGCATGAACTCCAGACTTCTGTAATTTCAGTGATTTGTTTACTCACTGATTCATTTTCATACACTTCTGAATCAAGTATTTAAAGAAAATCTACTGGGTACAAAGCCTTGCCCTAGGCATTTATACATGTAATCTTCCATGTACCATGCTGTCCCAGAAAATATTTTATTGACTTTGATTCCCCAGTGGCATACAAAGAGGTTGTTAGTGTGACATTTCCAGCTGTTTATCTGTTACTGTTTATCACTACTTTTATCACTACTGTTTATCATTACTGTTTATCACTACTTTATTTTTCTACCCCACTGTCTCAATTTTGGGGCCACTCTCATCTATCAGATAAAACTCCCCTGATTTTCCTCTTAACTGACTGTGAATGTGAAAGTAAGGGATGACCCCTAGTTGTCACTGCCTTTGGTAGTCAGGCCTTTTTATGATGTCTTCTTTTTGAGTATAGCTGAGCCCTACGACTTGATTCTGACCAAAGGAATATAGTGAAAGTGATGCTAGTCCACTTCTGGGATTACGCTAAACAGAAAGGTGGCATCTGTGTAGTTAGAAGATTCTCTCACTTGCTAACTTTGATGGAACAAGTGCCTATGTTCAGGAATCCCATGACTGAAGGAGTTGAATTTGACCTCCAGCTAACAGCTATCAAGAAAAATGAGATCCTTAGTCCAACAGTATTTATAGAAAACTGAATCTCACCAATAACAAGAGCTTGGAGGTAAATCCTTTTTCAGTTGAGCCTCAGATAAGACCACAGCCCCAGCTGAAACTGTGATTTCAGTCTTGTGAAATCCTGAAGCAGAGGACCTAGCTAAGTGATGCCCAGATTCCTGACTCACAAAAAACAGTGAGAGAAAAACTGTGTTATTTAAGGGATTGTTTGTGGTAATACTGTCAGATAATAGATAAATAATACCAGTGCTTCCATCTTAGTGGGCTTCATTGGTTTTACTTTTCTCCATCCTCTTTTGAAATATCCATGTTCCAAAGTTATACACCTCATATATTTAGTTTTCTCTTCCTAATTTCTATAAGTGTTAGTTATGTACAGCCATCATTCCTTGTTTTTACTTAGTACATTTCAATTAGATTCCATAATACCATATTCTATTTTTGTCCAACCTCCATCCCATTTTCAGAACTATTATTTCAAAAATCAGATTATGTCATTTTCCATAATTAAAAAAGAATTTTCATTCCAACTCATTTTATGAACACCGTATTACCCAATACCAAAACCAGATAAAAATAGTAACAAAAAAAAAAAGAAACAAAGGAAAACTACATACCAGTAGAGCTCATGATATCATGATCTTACATTCAACAACACTCAACAAAATATTAACATATAAAGTCTAGCATAAAATATAAAAATATTTGTATAAAAATATGTATATATGAAAATAATTATATATCATAACTGTGACAAAATGCACTCATTCTAGATTTGCAAGTTTGGTTCAGCATTTAAAATTAACTATTATAATCTACCATATTAATAATAAAAAGAAGAAAAATTACATAATCATATAAATAGATATAGAAAAATAATGGAAAAAAACCTAGAGCACACATTCATTAAAAAGAATCATCAAGGTAGGATTAGAGGGGAATTACCTCAACTTGATAAAGACCATCTACAAAATATTTCTAGTAACTTAATGGTAAGACCGGAGAAGGCAATGGCACCCCACTCCAGTACTCTTGCCTGGAAAATCCCATGGATGGAGGAGCCTGGTGGGCTACAGTCCATGGGGTCGCTGAGAGTCGGACACAACTGAGTGACTTAACTTTCACTTTGCACTCTTATGCATTGGAGAAGGAAATGGCAACCCACTCCAGTGTTCTTGCCTTGAGAATCCCAGGGACAGGGGAGCCTGGTGGGCTGCCGTCTATGGAGTCGTACAGAGTCGGACACGACTGAAGCAACTTAGTAGCAGCAGCAGCAGCGATGGTAAGACACTGGATAATTTTCCCTTAAAATTGGGAATGCAGCAAACATGTCAGCTCTCACCACTTTTACTCAACATAACAGTAAGTTTTGGCCAGTGAAATTATGCAAGAAAAATAAATAAGAGGCAAACAAATTAGAAAGGGAAAAATTAAATAATCTCTGTTTGCAAATGACAACTGTCAACAGAGAAAATCCCAAGTAATCTAAAAAAACCCAAAAACTTCAAGAAGTAAAAAATGAGTTTAGCAGAGGTGCAGGATACAAGATAAAGACATAAAAATTAATCATATTGTTATATACCAACAATGGGCATATGGAAATTGAAATTTTTTAAATGATACTTATAAAAATACTTAATAAAACATGTACAAAATCCATATGCTAAAAATCACAAATGTTAATGAAATAAATAAAAGAAAACCTGAATAAATGGAGAGGCAGATCATGATTATGGATTGAAAGAAAATATAGTAAAGATACATTTCCTCAGTTATTTATAGGCTTAATGTAATCCTTATCAAAACCAAATAAAGATTCTTTATATATACACAGAATATTATTTGAAAACTTATGCAGAAATGTAAAGGCCGTCTAACATCTAAAAAATATTGATAAAAAAGAATAAACTAGAAAGAATCAGTCCCTCATATTTTAAAGCTTACCACATAGCTACAATAATCAAAACAGTACATTTATAGAGGGACAGACACATGTCTCAATGGAATAGGACAGAGAATCCAGAAATAAACCCACAAAAACTTGCCCAACTAATTTTAGGCAAAGTTGCAAAAGCAATGCAGTTCATTTCAACAAATGGTGCTAGAGCAACTGGACATGCATTAACCATCACACCCCAAATGACCTATGCCTCATGCAGTTAACTCACAAGGGTAAAATGTATAGTCAGTTCAGTCAGTCAGTTGAGTCGCTCAGTCGTGTCCAACGCTTTGTGACCCATGAACTGCAGCACACCAGGCCTCCCTGTCCATCACCAACTCCCTGAGTTCACTCAAACTCATGTCCATCGAGTCAGTGATGCCATCCAGCCATCTCATCCTCTATCATCCCCTTCTCCTCCTGCCCCCAATCCCTCCCAGCATCAGGGTCTTTTCCAATGAGTCAACTCTTCGCATGAGGTGGCCAAAGTATTGGAGTTTCAGCTTTAGCATCAGTCCTTCCAAAGAACACTCAGATCTCCTTTAGAATGGACTGGTTGGATCTCCTTGCAGTCCAAGGGACTCTCAAGAGTCTTCTCCAACACCACAGTTCAAAAGCATCAATTCTTTGGTGCTCAGCTTTTTTCACAGTCCAACTCTCACATCCATACATGACCACTGGAAAAAACATAGCCTTGACTAGATGGAACTTTGTTGGCAAAGTAATGTCTCTGCTTTTGAACATGCTATCTGGGTTGGTCATAACTTTGCCTTAACCATATCATACATTGCCTATGGGAATATAAAATGGTATAGCCACTCTGGAAAGCAGTTTGGCATTTTTTTTTTAAAGTAAACATTAAAGTAAAACATTTTAAAGTAAACATTATTCCTTCCAAGGAGTAAGTGTCTTTTAATTTCATGGCTGAAATCACCATCTGCAGTGATTTTGGAGCCCAGAAAAATAAAGTCTGACACTGTTTCCCCATCTATTTCCCATGAAGTGATGGGACCAGATGCCATGATCTTTGTTTTCTGAATGTTGAGCTTTAAGCCAACTTTTTCACTCTCCTCTTTCACTTTCATCAAGAGGCTTTTGAGTTCCTCTTCACTTTCTGCCATAAGGGTGGTGTCATCTGCATATCTGAGGTTATTGATATTTCTCCCAGCAATCTTGATTTCAGCTTGGGCTTCTTCCAGCCCAGAGTTTCTCATGATGTACTCTGCATATAAGTTAAATAAGCAGGGTGACAATATACAGCCTTGACAAACTCCTTTTCCTATTTGGAACCAGTCTGTTGTTCCATGTCTAGTTCTAACTGTTGCTTCCTGACCTGCATACAGGTTTCTCAAGAGGCAGGTCAGGTGGTCTGGTATTCCCATCTCTTTCAGAATTTTCCACAGTTTATTGTGATCCACACAGAAGGAGATCCAACCAGTCCATTCTGAAGGAGATCAGCCCTGGCATTTCTTTGGAAGGAATGATGCTAAAGCTGAAACTCCAGTACTTTGGCCACCTCATGCGAAGAGTTGACTCATTGGAAAAGACTCTGATGCTGGGAGGGATTGGGGGCAGGAGGAGAAAGGGATGACAGAGGATGAGATGGCTGGATGGCATCACTGATTCGATGGACGTGAGTCTGAGTGAACTCCGGGAGTTGGTGATGGACAGGGAGGCCTGGCGTGCTGTGATTCATGGGGTCGCAAAGAGTCGGACGCGACTGAACTGAACTGAACACAGTCAAAGGCTTTGGCATAGTCAATAAAGCAGAAATAGATGTTTTTCTGGAACTCTCTTAACTCTCTTCCTTTTTTGATGATCCAGCAGATGTTGGCAATTTGATCTCTGGTTCCTCTGCCTTTTTTAAAACCAATTTGAACATCTGGAAGTTCAAGGGTCATGTATTGCTGAAGCCTGGCTTGGACAAAACTGTAAAATTCTGGGGTAAAATAGTATAGGAGAAATCTTTGCGATTTAGGGCACAGCAAAGAGTTCATAGGCTCAACATCAAGATCAATCAATAAAAGGGAAAAAAACCAAAATTTTACCTCATAAAATGCTTTTCATCAAGTTTCTTAAAAAATTAATTTTTTCTCTGAAAGTTCATTTGAAGAAGATTAAAATATAAGCTATAAAGTAGGAGAATATATTAGCAAACTATATATTCAACTCATATACAGAATACATAAAGTACTCAGAATTAAAGAAAAAATTTTTGAAAAATACATAAACAGACATTTTACCAAAAAGGATCCATAGCCATCAAATAAGTACATGAAAAGATAATAAAAATTATTAGCTGTAAATGAATTGCAAATTAAAATACTAATACAATATCAAGACATGCCACAATGGCTTGAAAAAAAATAGTGAAATCAAATGCTAGCAAGGTTATGGAGAAACCATATCATACATTGCCTATGGGAATGTAAAATGGTATAGCCACTCTGGAAAGCAGTTTGGCAGTTTTTTTTTTTTTTAAAGTAAACATTAATTGCATTTCTAGGCATTGATACCAGAGAAATGAAAACATGTTCACAGGAAAACATGATTCCACAAAACCTGGAATCATCCTAGATATCCTTCAACAAATGATTGGTCAAACAAACAGTAATACATCCATGCCATGGAGTACCACTCAACAGTAGAAAGGACTAAGCTACTGATAACACATGGAAACCTGGATGAATGTTCAGGGAAATTAATGCTGAGTGAATAAAAACCAATTCCCAAAGGTGACACACTAGATGACAGCAGACAGGTTAGTGGATGAGATTGTGAACTAGGGGTTAGGGATTAGGTTTTGGCGTGGCATGAAAGAGGGTGGTATTAAGGTTATGAAAGGGCAAAATAAGGAATCCTTGTGATGCTGGAATTATTCAGTGTTTTTATTATAGTAGCAGATATATGTGAACCTACCAGATAATGATAAAATTGTAAAGAACTTCACACACACGCATACACACAAAGTACACCCAAAACAGAAAGTCTAAATAGGGTCTCTATCAATATAGATTTCCTGGTTGTTTTATCATACTAGTTTTGCAAACTATTACCACTCATGTAAACCCAGCAAAGTATACAGGAATCTCTCTGTTGTATTTCTTACAACCAACATGGATCTATAATTATCTCAATAAAAAGTTCATTTTAAAAGAGCACTTCAGTAGTGTTCTGACTATAGACATATGCACATGAGTGACACAAAATTTCACAAGATATCCTGTGTTGAGGATTCATTACATCATGGACACAGTAAGTTCTGTGGCATTGCAGAGACAGATAAATCATATCAGACAGAAGAGGGAAAGACATAGTATACTGAACTCTACTTATATGCAGAGTACATCATGAGAAACGCTGGCCTGGAAGAAGCACAAGCTGAAATCAAGATTGCCGGGAGAAATATCAATAACCTCAGATATGCAGATGACACCACCCTTATGGCAGAAAGTGAAGAAGAACTAAAAAGCCTCTTGATGAAAGTGAAAGAGGAGAGTGAAGAAGTTGGCTTAAAGCTCAACATTCAGAAAATGAAGATCATGGCATCTGGTCCCATCACTTCATGGCAAATAGATGGGGAAACAGTGGAAACAGTGTCAGACTTTATTTTTTGGGGCTCCAAAATCACTGCAGATGGTGACTGCAGCCATGAAATTAAAAGAGGCTTACTCCTTGGAAGGAAAGTTATGACCAACCTAGATAGCATATTCAAAAGCAGAGACATTACTTTGCCAACAAAGGTCCGTCTAGTCAAGGCTATGGTTTTTCCAGTGGTCATGTATGGATGTGAGAGTTGGACTGTGAAGAAAGCTAAGCACCAAAGAACTGATGCTTTTGAACTATGGTGTTGGAGAAGACTCTTGAGAGTCCCTTGGACTGCAAGGAGATCCAACCAGTCCACCATAAAGGAGATCAGTCCTGGATGTTCATTGGAGGACTGATGCTACAGCTGAAACTCCAATACTTTGGCCACCTCATGGGAAGAGTTGACTCATTGGAAAAACCCTGATGCTGGGAGGGATTGGGGGCAGGAGGAGAAGGGGACGACAGAGGATGAGATGGCTGGATAGCATCACCGACTCGATGGACATGAGTTTGAGTGATCTCTGGGAATTGGTGATGGACAAGGAGGCCTTGTGTGCTGCAATTCATGGGGTTGCAAAGAGTCGGACATGACTGAGTGACTGAACTGAACTGAAGCAAACTCTAAGCAATGGTTGACCTCAGTAACCTACAGTAAGCATTTTTGTATTTCTTTTAAACTTGATTTTTATAAAATGATTTTTGATTTATATTACTTAGAATTTAATTCCTTTTAATCTACTGATGTTTTCAAAAATAAAATTCTTCATGAACTAGAAATAACTTGTTAATGAACAGCAGCAAAATGAAAGAGAAGTACAGCAGAGTTTTGGCAAGCCCTTCATTGTTACAGTGTTTGCATTTGCAGCCTTGGTCTCAACTTCCTTGTTCACAGCTGGAGAGTTTCTTTGCACTATGCTGGAAATGAGCAGGGTTTGTCTGATCAGGTTTTGCTCTACAATCCCGACAGTTTTGTAGGCTGTGGAACAAATCTACAAAGAGGCAAAACACACTCTAGGTTTACTGTATATGACAGTGAAATCATCTGATCTATTTTATATGACTGGCCCTTAAGACAGTTTAATCAAAGTCGAAGCAAAGTTTGAAGATACTCATTCTTGGGCTTGTGCAGGGATCCATATTCACATATAGGCACTCTCAAAGGAGTGATGCCAATTATTCTGATCACTACTCTTTTTAACTATTATACCATAAGCCTTTGCAGAGCAGAAAACTAATCTTTTCCCTTTGAAGATAATGACCTGGCTGCTTCTAATTTACCTATTACATGCTTTAATATGTACCCTTAGAGAGAGAACTAATTAGTGACAATCTATATGCCAGGAACAAGGCTGTGGTTAGAAAGTTTTCCCTGTCTCCACATGCCTATGAGCCCCATTTTCCATATTTTTCTCTATTCCAAAATCAAAAATTATGAATAGCTAACAACTCTTCCCTTCAAACAAAATTACTCAAAATATGATGATGATGATGATAACTATAATTTCTTTACTACTTCTCAAGCTGTAGGCTCATTAAATAATTATATCAATAATTTATTTCAATTGTGAAGATAATATTGAGAATGAAATTTGAGGTTTTATGGGAGCACAAAATAGAGGGAGTTAATCTGGTCTGAGAGGTCAAAGAAGGCTTTTTGTTAAAAGTGATATTTAATCGAGAACTAAAGGGTGAGTAGTTGAGCAAACATGGGTGGAATAAGAGTGAACAAAACATTCCAAGCAGAACAGAAATCATCTATAAAGGTGAAGAAGTCAGAAATAAGCATGAAACATTAATGAAGTAAATGAGTTTAGAGACAAAGGAAGAACCTGAAGACAAGAGAAGACCCTAAAGACACAAGAATGGTCCAAGTGATGCAGAGAACTTGTGAATTTGTTACAAAATACAATGAAATAAATTACATGTGTGCTATGAGACTAGATTGCAAAGAAGGGGTAAGCATGGGAAGCAAATACCAGGTAGAAGGCTAATAAAAACATCAGAAAGGATGGTGACTTGAATCAGGTTGGTAGCAAATTCTACAGACTGGTAAGATTCTAGCTTTTATAAAGGTAGGATAGATAAGGCATTATGATGGATAATCGGAGAAGGCAATGGCACCCCACTCCAGTACTCCTGCCTGGAAAATCCCATGGATGGAGGAGCCTGGAAGGCTGCAGTCCACGGGGTCGCTGAGGGTCGGACACAACTGAGTGACTTCACTTTCACTTTTCACTTTCAGGCGTTGGAGAAGGAAATGGCAACCCACCCCAGTGTTCTTACCTGAAGAATCCCAGGGACGGGGGAGCCTGGTGGGCTGCCGTCTATGGGGTCACACAGAGTCGGACACGACTGAAGTGACTTAGCAGCAGTAGCATGATGGATAATATGTGGGGATGAGGGGAGAAGTATGGATCAAGGATTATCTTTAGGCTTTTGACTGATGTTTTTAGTTTAGGTTTTTGGCTTGTTATTTAGTTTAGTTTAGGCTTGCTATTCAGTTTAGGTTTTTGACTTGTATAACTAGATTTTCCAGTAGTCATGTATAAACGTGAGAGCTGGACAATAAAAAAGGATGAGCACCGAAGAATTGATGCCTTCCAACTGTAGTGCTAGAGAAGACTGTTGAGTCCCTTGGGCTGCAAGGAGGTCAAACCAGTCCATCCTAAAGGAAATCAACCTTGACTATTCATTGGAAGGACTGATGCTGAAGTTCCAATAGTTTGGCCACCAGAGGTGAAGAGCCGACTCATTGGAAAACACCCTGATGCTGGGAACAATTGAAGGCAGGAGGAGAAGGGGACAACAGAGGATGAGATGGTTGGGTGGCATCACCGACTCAATGGACATGAGTTTGAGCAAACTCTGGGAGATGATGAAGGACAGGGAAGCCTGGCATGCTGCAGTCCATGGGGTAGCAAAGAGTTGGATACAACTGAGTGACTGAACAACAACTAGATGGATCATGGTTACATTTGTAGAAATTGATGTGTTTGGTGGAAAGATGGGTTAAATTTTGGACATGTTTAGGTTGAGATGTCTGGGAGATATCCAAGTGAGAATGAGTAATAAGCATTGTAGTGTTTGAAAGTTGCTTAGTCGTGTCCTACTCTTTGCAAACCCGTGGACTGTCCATGGAATTTTCCAGGCCAGAATACTGGAGTGGGTAGTCTTTCCCTTCTCCAGGGGATCTTCCTAGCCCAGGGATCGAATCCAGGTCTCCCACATTGCAGGTGGATTCTTTACCAGCTGAGCCACAAGGGAAGCACTGTAAAATATTAATAAATGGAAACTTTAATTAAGTAGAGTTGGGAGACCAGAAAGGGGAGCTCTCACATCCTGCAATGATAGCAGAGCCCAACAACAGCAACAAAAAGATTCTTCTTTCCCGTCAAGGACTCAGCCCCATGACAAGTCACAGACTCTTTGCTTACTACAGCTCTCCAAACTTCCTCTCCTGTCCCTGTCTTTTTCCCCATTTTTTAAAGTATTCTCCTCCTTCCCTTGCCCTGTGGGGATTTGTGTGTGGCTTATAATTTTTATTCATTTAATTTTTTGTCAATAACATTTTTTGTGGCTTGATATTGCTGCAGATATTCAATTGCAATTATCTGCTGATCCTGAATAAACTAATTTCTGCTGGAGAAATAACTGGCAGGCTAAGTGTTTCAGGTCGATAGCATCTAAATATTGATCTTGAACAGAAAAGGGTTCTGGTCTAGAACTATTTATTTGAAGGCTAGATCATCGAAAAAGCAAGAGAGTTCCAGAAAAACATCAACTTCTGTTTTATTGACTATACCAAAGCCTTTGGCTGTGTGGATCACAACAAACTGTGGAAAATTCTTCAAGAGATGGGAATACCAGACCACCTGACCTGCCTCTTGAGAAATCTGTATGCAGGTCAGGAAGCAACAGTTAGAACTGGACATGGAACAACAGACTGGTTCCAAATAGGAAAAGGAGTACGTCAAGGCTGTATATTGTCACCCTGCTTATTTAACTTATATGCAGAGTACATCATGAGAAATGCTGGGCTGGAAGAAGCACAAGCTGGAATCAAGATTGCTGGGAGAAATATCAATAACTTCAGATACTGAGATGACACCACCTTTATGGCAGAAAGTGAAGAACTAAAGAGCCTCTTGATGAAAGTGAAAGAGGAGAGTGAAAAAGTTGACTTAAAATTCAACATTCAGAAAACTAAGATCATGGCATCTGGTCCCATCACTCCATGGCAAATAGATGGGGAAACAATGGAAACAGTGACAGACTTTATTTTCTTGGGCTCCAACATCACTGCAGATGGTGACTGCAGCCATGAAATGAAAAGATGCTTGCTCCTAGGAAGAAAAGTTGTGACCAACCTAGACAGCATATTAAAAATCAGAGATATTACTTTACCTACAAAGGTCTGTCTAGTCAAGGCTATGGTTTTTCCAATAGTCATGTATGGATGTGAAATTTGAACTATAAAGAAAGCTGAGCACCAAAGCATTGATGCTTTTGAACTGTGGTGTTGGAGAAGACTCTTGAGAGTCCCTTGGAGAGCAAGGAGATCCAACCAGTCATTCCTAAAGGAAATCAGTACTGAATACTCATTGGAAGGACTGATGCTGAAGCTGAAACTCCAATAGTTTGGCCAGCTGATGCAAAGAATTGACTCACTGGAAAAGACCTTGAACCTGGGAAAGATTGAAAGTGGGAGGAGAAGTGGTCAACAGAGGAGGAGATGGTTGGATGGCATCACTGGCTCAATGGGCATGAGTTTGAGTAAACTCTGGGAGCTGGTGATGGACAGGGAGCCCTGGCATGATGCATTCCATGGGGTCGCAAAGAGTCAGACACGACTGAGCAACTGAATTGAACTGAAGGCATTTTTTCAAGAATGAGATTCCTAGTCATCTCACCTAGGAAGAGGGTGGACTAAGAAGAGGGCCTAGAACAGAGCTCCAAGGAATGCTAACATTTAAACACCAGGGAGTGAAAAATGACCCTATAAAGGAGAATAGGAAGAAGGGGGGAAAAGCACC
Source organism: Bos grunniens (assembly GCF_055505025.1). Taxonomy (NCBI): domain Eukaryota; kingdom Metazoa; phylum Chordata; class Mammalia; order Artiodactyla; family Bovidae; genus Bos; species Bos grunniens. Next base: position 114,280,887 of record NC_141194.1, on the reverse strand, counting down.
CAGAAAAGCAAAAAGAAAATTAAAAATGTGTGTGAGTCATAGATACCAAGAGTTATGTGAAAGTTTACCATAATTTACTGAAAGGTCAATTAAGATCTGAAAGATGTTAACTGGATTTACACATAGAAACACACCCATAAAGTTAACTTTACCACTACTACTTCTGCTGATAAGAAAAGCTAACATATATTGAGTACTTTGCATATCTTCTCTCATTTATGCTTCATAATAACTATCATTATCCTTATTTTACAGAAAAATAAACTGGATGACAGAGAGCTTAGGTAATTTGCCAAGCTGCTAAGTATATGGTAAAGTCAGAAGAGGAACCCACAGACATCTTAATTCAGTAGATATAGACTCAAACTTCACACTATAAAACTTCTTCCCAAGGAAAGAAAACAGAGCATAATAAGGGCCTCAATAAAAAGAGATGGAGCTGAAAGGAATGGATTAGATATGGAAAAAAAAAAGATGTAGGATAGAATGGAAAGAAGGGGAATCTTTCTATCTATAACACTCTATAATCCAGGTTTCTTTCAGTGTTGGGGAGTCTTAGCCAGGCTAAAGATGAGAATGGCTCCTTGAGACATGAATCTTTAAGGTGGAAAATTCAGTACTAGGATCCTGTTATGTTTTCTAGGAACAGGCCCTAGCAACACATAGGAGATCTCTTCTCATAGAGACCCATGTGATGCTTGACATGGTATCTCAGATTCCTCTTCTGTCCTTTGGGTGTCAACTCAGATCCAAGGAACAGTTGCTGTGGAAATTTCTTGAGGACTTTGACTCACTTCATCTTGACACTTTATCAAGCAGACAAAAATCTTTGTTTTCTGCCCTGGGCCTTCTCTGAGGCCATGAGTTGATACAGTGGTTAGAGTCTACTGGTCATACAGGAATGTACATCCCAGAAATTCAGAATAATTATTTTCACCACAAAGGCAACTCTCAAAAAATGCACAATGTGAACCCATGTCTAAGTGTTTATCTTCATCAATTCCAGGGCAGACAATTCTGATGAGCAGCTTCATATTTTTCTCTGCACGCTCTGATAATCTCCTGACTTTTGTTTGCTCTTGATTTCTGACACTTTTTTCCTTGGCCCTCAACTTTTTTCAAGGTAAGTTTGGCTTGAAAAAGTCTGAATGAGAATCTGATTTTCCTTTTCTCTTAAGGGACTAAATATTTTTGCCTAGATGCCCAAGAGGTTATTTCTATTTTTCTCCTTTAAAATTCCACAGTTTTACTGCATATACTTCTTTGTTTGTTGTTCCAGTTTACTTTTCCCAGGTCTGTTTTGTACCCTTCCTAATACAGTATTAAGATATTTTTATTTCATAAAAGTTTTATTGCATTATATTTTTTAGAATTTATTTTTAAATTGCTTTAATTTTTCCTTGGGGAATCCTATTATATGAATATTGTCAACGGCAGTACTTTAAACCACAAGACAATGGCAAAACTAATTTTAAAAACTCAAGAAAAGAAATATGAGGCAATAATTTTACATCAAGCTAAGAAGAAACAGAAGAAAGTGAGGGGCTCCCTTGCTAAGAATAGCTAAGATTATGTAAGAACAGGCAAATCCTAAAATTTCTTGGAAAATATGCAGGGTCTATTTGAGAACAGCAGCTGAAACTGGAAGGGATTTTTTCGCACAATCCATTTTGTGGGTGGATGTAAAGAGCCTGTTGTAAGGTCTAAAAAAATAGAACAGTCTGGGTCCTATTGACTCTCAAAACAAACCAGCTAAACCTTCTCTTGAATTCTTTTCATCTTTTTCTTAATTTATTTTTTAAATTTATACTTCTCACATTTTATTTCTCTTAAAAGCATCATTCTATACTTACTTGTGCTTGTAATCCTTCTAATTTAATCTTTATTTCTGAAATGACTTTTATTTATAATTATTTCTTGGCAAAATCACATCATCCTGAGTTTAATTCAAATTTATATTGTTCTTTCATATTTTATGTTATTTTGTCAATCCCTTTTAACCTGTTTTGAAATATTAGATAACACATTTTGCTTTGTGGGTCTGTCTTTCTACAAATGCTTTCCTTGCCTGTAGTATATTATTCTGCTTTAAAAATAGAATAAGTCTATTTTTAAAATTATTCACTGGTATAGTAGCCTTTCCTGATAACTTTTGATTGTTTTTATGTGAGATTCATTTTCCTAAACTTTTAGGGGGCTGGGGTGGGTTAGAATACTACATTTTCCTGCTTCATGGTTATAAAGTTCCCTTTCTTTGATTTCTGCAAAGTGTTCAAACTAAATGACCATATTTTTTCACTAATCTCTTGGTTCTCTTTCCCCACTGTTTATATCAACTGTCTCTTTCCTTTGACCCTGATGTCCCTGGTTTTTGCAGTTGGGATTCTGCTCCCTCAATGGCTCTTCAGTGTAAGGCTTCTTACTGCTTAATACATTATGAACATATTTTTAAGTTAGGGCCAACAAGATTTGCATTAGGCAAGGGGTATTAGACAAAGAGAGGATCAATGATGATGCCAAGGTATTTATTTGGCATGAGCAGTAGAAGAACGGAGTTTTCTTTAATGAGTATGGAGGAGGCAGATTGAAGAGTAGATTAAAGTACAGGAGGAATGGGAAATGAGAGTTCAGATTTAGTCGTGTTGATTTTAAGCAATATATTAGACATAAAAGCAAACATATAAAGTAGGCAATTGGATCTGGAATTCAGGGAGGCCGTCAAGGCTGAAGATATATATTTGGGCATTCTCAATAAATATATGGTTTTAAAACCATGACATTGGACAACACTCACAAGGGGGTGAGTAGAATTTATGCTATGTAAACAGATAAGAGGGAGAAGGCAATGGCATCCCACTCCAGTACTCTTGCCTGGAAAATCCCATGGATGGAGGAGCCTGGTGGGCTGCAGTCCATGGGGTCGCTAAGAGACACGACTGAGCTACTTCACTTTCACTTTTCACTTTCCTGCACTGGAGAAGGAAATGGCAACCCACTCCAGTGTTCTTGCCTGGAGAATCCCAGGGATGGGGGAGGCTGGTGGGCTGACGTCTATGGGGTCACACAGAGTCGGACACGACTGAAGTGACTTAGCAGCAGCAGCAAACAGATAAGAGATCCAAGGACTAGTCTTAGGTGACTCCCAACAAAGGAGACTAAGAAGGAAGTGCTAGTGAAACCTAGGAAATCGGAGTGTGGTACCTTAGAAGTTAAAGGGAAGAAAAGTATTTGCAGGATAAGGAAGCAATCAGCTGTGACAGAAGCTGCTCCTGTCTACATCAAATAAATCGTACCTACGAGCTAAACTGTGCTCTTAGTGCCAACTTGTGATCTCTTATTAGTCCATCCTTGTCGATATACAGATAGAGAAACTGACTGATTCCCCACATTGGGGAAGTACCTGATTTCAATTCTCAGAGATAGTTAGAGGCAGGCCTACTGTTAACACTCAAGTCACCTTACACCCAACCTAGAGTGTCTGTTGCTTTTCACTAACACTCAGCATTCAATCATTTAGGTTTCCTCTCTGAGAAGTCTTGAATTGTATATTAACAAGTTGAGAATTCCAACACTGCAAAAATCCTTAGTAAATATTAAGCATTATGTTTCACATAGTTCATTGAAATCTAGGGAAAATGAAAGTGTTAGTCGCTCAGTCATGTCCGACCATTTGCGACCCCATGGACTGTAGCCTGCCAGTCTCCTCTGTCCATGGAATTCTCCAGGTGAGAATACTGGAGTGGGTTGCCATTCTCTTCTCTAAGGGATCTTCCCAACCCAGGGATAAAACCAGTGTCTCCTGCGTTGCAGGTGGTTTTTTTTACCATCTGAGCCATCAGGGAAGCCCTTAAATTTCCAGAGGGCTCTCATAAAAAGCCCTCTTTAAGAACTCAATCAGTATTACCCTAGATCTTCTGAAATCTCACTCCACCAGATACCCAGAAAACCAGCGTGCCACGAATTACCATAACCATCAATTCTAAAAATAAGGTGGAAAAAACACTAATTAACCACATCTTCCTTTGAGCAGGGGTTATCATCTGGTAATACTGTGAAGACAAAGAAATCATGTCTTAGTGTCTGCTATAAGTTAGTTATCAACCTACAGATGCAAAGAGAATAGTACTCCAGCATATTTTGAAATTCAGAGATGGAAGTAAGAGTTAGTGAAAACAATTGCTTCTAATGAACCCCTTCTGAACACTGCAAAGGATTAATCAATAATGTTTCACAAAGAAAAAGACTCGAAAATCTCCTTAGGCCCATTTAGAATACTTTGCTCTTCTGTCAATGTAATTAGCCTTTTCAATTGCATGTGAATTTACCTTTGCAGAGTCATATATTTCCTTACCTTGCTTGTCTTACACAATTCACAAACACCTCTGAGATTCAAGATGTTTTTTTCAATTTGGCAAAAAAAAAAAAAAAAAGAAAGAAAGAAAGAAAAAGGTAACAATGCAAAAACTACAAAGACTACTATGTTCCTTGCTGTTCAGTCACTAAGTCTTGTCTTACTCTTTGTGACCCCGTGGACCACAGCATGCCAGGCTCCTCTATCCTCCATTATCTCCCAGAGTTTGCTGAAATTCATGTCCATTAAGTCAGTGATGCTATCTAACCATCTCATGCTATGCCGCCCCCTTCTCCTTTTGCCATTTCAATCTTTCCCAGCATCAAGGTCTTTTCCAATGAGTCAGCTCTTCGTATCAGGTGGCCAAAGGGTTGGAGCTTCAGCATCAGACCCTCCAATGAATACTCAGGGTTGATTTCCTTTAGGATTGACTGGTATGATCTCCTTTCTGTCCAAGGGACTCTCAAGAGTCTTCTCCAGCATGAAAATTCTCTACCATTAAATCTTTGGCACCAAAGAATTATGTTCCAACTCTCACATCCATACATGACTTCTGGAAAAACCATAGCTTTGACTAGACACACCTTTGTCAGTCAAGCTTGACTACTATAGCAAACATCTATGTATTTATGACCTAGAATGTGACAGGTATTATTTTGCTATACTGCGTTCTGATCCTTTCTCTATTGTTTATGTTGGAAATATCCTCTCCTAATATGTCCTTTGTCTTTTAAATTTTTCATGATACCTTTTTTTTGTCCCATGAATGTTTTAAATCTTGATATCATTTTCATTTTAAATAAATCTTTTAAAAGAAATCTTGTTTCCCACAAGATCATGCAAATGTTTTATGACACAGTTTAAACATGTTTAAAGTTTTTGATTCACAATTAGGTCTTTAATTCATTTGGAATTTATTATTGTGTATGGTGTGAAGTAAGGATTGGATTTTAGGTTTTTTTCAATTACCTTGAAACTAATTGTTCAAACGCCACACGTTAAATAGTCCATCCTTTGACTACTGATCTCTAATACCATCTCTGATACTTACAAAGTTTCCTTACATGACTCATTGATTCATTTATGTTAGTAAACTATAAAATAGAAATATTAATATATTTATTTGTTTTATGATAGGGAATTCCTAGAAAGTCTGTCTCTCTGGGCATGAGTGAGAAAATAAAATGCTTCAGTACAATCCTTTGGATTTTTTTTCTATATTCACCCTCTGGTTTCAAGACAACTTCCAAGTTCATTTTAAAAAATGCGTTGTAGAATGATGAGAAATAATTCAGGATATGTGGCAATAGAAAATGGTTATTATACTGTGGGGAGGCCAGGGTCACTCATACAGGGGATAAGCTATAGCTAGATTATAAACCAAACATAGGTGACTAACCAGCAATGTGACTTTGAGTAAGATACTTAGTATTTCAGAGCACAGTTTTGTCACCTATTAAATGATCATTATAATACTTTCAAGGTACAATGTTTATAAAAAATAAATGAGACATATATGAAAAATGCAGAGCACATAAAAAGAGTTTACTAATTGTAAGTTTCTCCATTCAAAAAAGATAAACACATACAGTTGCATTTAACAATTAAATCTGTTCACTCAATTTTATAATTTTCTTTCCATTATTTTGGCAGTGTCCATTACCCGACTTGCTAAGCAAGTTGTAATACTCTACTACCCAAGGAAATCTGAAGATTCAATGCAATCCCTATCAAATTACCAATAGCATTTTTCTGTATTTTTCTAATTCTGTATTAGAAAAAAAAAATACAATTTGTATTGAAACACAAAAGATTCCAAGTAGCCTAAACAATCTCGAAAATGAAAAAAAAAAAAAAAAAAACTGGAGGAATCATGCTCCCTGATTTTAGACTCAAATACAAAGCCACAGTAATCAAAGGGCTTCCCTGGTCTCTCAGTTGGTAAAGAATCCATCTGCAATGCAGGAGACCTGGGTTCAATCCTGGGATTGGAAGATCGCCTGAAGTGGGGCATGGCAACCCACTCCAGTATTCTTGCCTGGAGAATCCCCATGGACAGAGGAGACTGGTGGGCTGCAGTCCATTGGATCACAAAGAGTCAGACAAGACTGAATGACTAAGCACACACATAGTAATCAAAACAGTGTGGTATAGGAACAAAAACAGATACACAAATCAATGGAACAGAATAGAGAGCCCAGAAAAAAACTCTCACACTTATGGTTAATTAATTTATGACAAAGGGGGCAAGAACATGCAATGGAGAAAAGACAGTCTCTTCAGTAAATGGTTCTGGGAAAACAGAACAGCTACATGTAAAAGAATGAGATTATAACATTTCCTCACACCATATACAAATTCAAAATGGATTAAACACCTAAATGCAATCATAAAATCCTAGAAGAAAACAGGGGTGGGGACACTTGTCATAAAGCATAACAATACTTTGTCAGATCTTTCTCCCTAAGGCAAAGGTAACAAAAGCAAAAATAAATAAATGGGACCTAATTAAATGTAAAAGCTTTTGCACAGCAAAGTAAAACACTGACAAAAATTAAAAGACAAGCTACTGAATGGGGGAAAATATTTGCAAATAATATGACTGATGAAAAGCTTAATATTAAAAAAAAACAGCTCACACAACTCATTAAAAAAAAAAAAAAAACAAGCAACCCAATTAAAAAATGGGCAGGTCTTAATAGACATTTTTCCAAAGAAGACATACAGCCTTCTTTGGAAAAGATGGCTAACAGTCATACAGAAAGATGCTTAACATTGTTAATCATCAGAGAAATACAAATCAAAACCACAATGAGATATCACCTCACAGATGTCAGGATGGCTATCATCAAAATGACCATAAATATTATAACATATGTTGGCAAGGATGTGCAGAAAAGGGAAGCCTTGTATACTCTTAATGATAATGCAAAGCAGCCAAACAGTATGGAAATTCATTAATAAACTAAAAATAGGACAATAATATGATCCAGAAATTCCACTCCTTAGTACATATCCAAAATGAAAACATTAATTCAAAAAGATATATGCATCCCAATGTTCTTAACAGCATTATTTGTAATTCTTACAGTAGCCAAGATATGGAAGCAACTTAAGTGTTTCCTTCAACAGATGGATGCATAGAAAAGATGTGATACATATATACAACAGACTACTACATAGTCATAAAAAATAGTGAAATGTTGCCATTTGCAACAACATAGTCTTCAAGATTATTATGCTGAGTGAGAAAAGAGAAAGACAAATACTATAACAGCATCACTTACATGTGGAATCTAAAACTAAAACAAACAAGTGAATATAACAAAATAGAAACAGACCCACAGATATAGAGAACAAACTCCTGGTTACCAGTAGAGAGAGGGAAAGAATAAGGAGCAAGATAGGGGTAGGGGATTAAGAGGTACAAAATACTATGTATAAAATAAATAAGCTATAAGGATATATTGTATCACACAGATAATATAACCAATATTTTATAGTAACTATAGATTCAGTATAACCCTTAAAATTTTTGAATCACTATGTTGTATATCTGCAACTTATATAAATCAACTAAACCTTAATAAAACCATCAATTTTTAAAAAGAAACCTAAAGTGCTAAGACCTAATCAGTGCAAGAGACAGCTGGGGCCATGTTGAAATAACACTGCATGTGGAATGTGATGGTGACTAATTACCTAATATTCCACTAATTAGACATAAAAACTTGGACAAACATTCTAATCATTCTGATTTTCAGTTTCCTAATATGTAAAGTGGGGATGAAAATGCCTAACTATGAAACTCCTTGTACAGACCATGCAAGATCTATAAATCCAATCATATTGACACTATCCGTCAACACTACCGTGAGGCAGGTAGCAAGAAACCAATATCTGAAACAATCTCCTCCACAATGACTGAGAGAAGAAGCAAAGCTGACAATCTCAAGACCCTCAAGATTAGGGTTGCTAGATTTAGCAAATAAAAATACAGGATACACAAAATTGAATGTCAGATAAAGAAGCGATTTTTAGTAGACTTAGTATATTTCCCTAACAATGTTTGGACTTAAATATGCTACAACTTTTATTTTTTAAATCAAATTTAAATTAACTGTGTATCTGTTAGAGGTCATTGAGAGGATCCTAGAGCTGGATAAAGGCAATTGTGGGCTGTTTATCCCTTTCCCTGTCCTTGGAATGTACATTCTACCCACTGTTCCCACACTAGGAGTTACTTCAAGGACACAGCCTTCAGAGAGTAGAGTATTGAGGCCACCTGCACTGTATACATGAGTGAACCCCATGAAGACCTCTATATAATCTTTTAAGATTCTGGTGGGCAGATGCACAGATGTACTTGTCTTTCAGGCACCACATAAATTCTCTAGCTTATTAACACTGCCAGGTACAAACATGGAGTGGTCTGCCTCTCTCTTCAGTCTCTGCCCTGTCTATATGGGGTCCAGTTCTGAACTTCACCCAGGGAACTCACGAGGCTGTGAACCAACAATATCCTATATACTTCCAGGTAACCTCACTCAAAAAGCTTACATTCCTAGAGATCAGGAAAAGATGATTCAATGTTTCTATTCTTCTCAACTTCTAGTCCCTTCTGCAACCTCTGGCCCCTAACTTCTGCCAGTGAATGACTTCTTTCACTTGCCTGAAAAAATGCACCTTATCCTAGGTCAGTTCCCACAGAACTTGTACCATCTCAACTGGCACGTCTAAGTCCACAAATTCTCCATTGGCTCTTCCTGCTGCTGTTAGATTTTTCTTGTCAGCTATCTCACAAAAAACGACATACCAAACTAATTTGATTCACACAGCAACTCTATGAGGCTGAAGCCAAGTATTGCACTCATTGGAACAATAAAGAAGCTGAGGCTCAGAAAATGAAGTGATATATTTAATACTGGATAGAGCAAGAACTAAATGACTTTGTTTGAATCCTGATCTAGGGCTCTTTCCATTGCACCCACATTCCCACGCCAATCCTTTATGGTAGTTATTATCTGGTCATATAGGTAGAAATGAATTAAGAAATTAATATGCATTAATATATATAAATGAGAGCTATTTGAATTACAAAATTGATGGTACTTGATATAATGGCTCAAGGTAAAACAAATCCATCCATTTAAACTGATGCAACCATAAAGATTCAGAAGTCCTACTTGTGGGCTTCCACAATTTTCTGTGGTTCATGAAGCACACCTGACTAGCTCACAGAGCTGGTTCAGCCACGTATGCATGACAGAAAACAGCTAACTGCAGGGTTTTCAGTACTCAGTGAAGCAGCAGGTTTTTATGTGTGTGTTCCAAAACTTGTGTGTTGATCATTCAGTTTGGAAATTTTAGTCATCCTGGTGCAGGAAAATTCATACACCAAAATGCAACCCAGAAGCCAAATGGATTTCCAGCTATGGCAGAGAGTTCCATAGGCAAGTCTCAACTATATGCTTGATGTTTTGTCATTGTCTTTCCTATTTTTTTTCCTCTTATGATGCTCACATAGCAGACAGCTCTTTGAAAGAACGAATATCACCATTACCTCTTATAGCTCTGTCTTTAATTTCTCTTAAATTTTAATAAGGCAAATACTCAAAGTCCTGTTCTTAGAGAGATGTGTAGTGACTGAGTGATAGTTGCTCAGTCATGTCTAACTCTTTACAACCACATGGACTATAGCCCTGTAGCCTGCCAGGCTCCTTTGTCCAGTAGAATTCTTTAGGCAAGAATACTGGAGGGGGTTGCCATTTCCTTCTCCAAGAGAGATGTGTAACATGCACACAAATCCTGTAAAGCAGTGGTTTTTATAATTTGGCTCTATACTGGAATAAATGTGAGGAGATTTAAAATACTGAAGCCTGATTCTTAACCTTCCTCCCTTTTTTATTTAATTGGTCTATGGTGTGGTCTGATCATTCAAGTATTTACCTAAAGATTCCCTAGGTCATTAAAGGTGCAAACAAGTTTGAGAACCACTAATTTAGGAAAGCGTGGGTACATATTTAGAAGCATTTGGAGGAGCTTTCAAAAATTCCCAGTGCTCAGGATAAATCTCCAATCAATTAAATAAGAATATCTGAGGGTGGGACCCACACATGTAATTTAAAGTTCTCCTGGTGATTCCAATGTGAAGACAGGGTTGCCAATCACTGCTTTAGCATCAGTGCCTTTTCCTGCCCTTTTCTTGGCATATAATTCACTGGAAGCAGACAGAAAACAATTATTTGTTATTCTGTTTAAACTCACATTTGACTGAACACAGTGAATTCTGACTCATCGTGATTGCTTGAAAAGTACTTGTTTAATGCATGATCATGTTTGAAGATCTTAACACACTGAAGACACAGTGACTTCAATATGTAGTTAAACATGCATCCTGACAACATGACTGATAAAAAAATGTATAATATGTGATCTATATATATAGTTTAATAAGATATGAGTATGTGAAATGCACTTATTATTTCTGAATTTTCTTTTTTATATAACTGCTAAGATAAAATGGAGGTGCTTATGCATGTTCCCTATGGTTTCACCCCAGTTGTCAAAACAAAAGGACATGTAGGCAATACTTTACCTTTCTGACCAGTCTAGAGTTGCCAGATTTACCACAAAAAAATAAGAAAAGAAAAGCACCTCCAATCAGATTTGAATTTCAAATGAAAAACAAATTATTTTTAATATAAACATGTTCCATACAATATTTGGGTACTTATACCAAAAGAATACATATCCCCTGTTTCTAATTTAACTAAGTGCCCTATATTTTATCTGGCAATCTGAGACTAGTCCAGACTGTTGAGCATGCAAATGTTTTTAAAGTAAAAAGAAAAGTGAAAATACTGATAAAACATTTCTAATGGTTATAAAACTTCTTAGATGCTATCTTTTACATACATCTTCAAGTTGCTAATAAAAATAAGACTTTTACTTATCACTCCTATTTTAAATTCAATGGCTAATGATTTTATAAACTTGTGAAGCACAAGGCTTCTGATTTAGGACATAGTTAAAGTTTCCAGGTGGTAATTAATCACCCAATGAAGCACTGTAGTTTTCAGAAGCAATTTACTTTGAATTTTCATCCTATTTAGTGTGCAGTGTATTTGGGAGCAGATTCAGGAAGTAACAGTATCAATCTTACTTAAGGGGCTTCCCTCCTAACTCAGTTGGTAAAGAATCTGCCTGCAATGCAGGAGACCTGGGTTTGCTCCCTGGGTTGGGAAGATCACCTGGGGAACCCACTCCACTATTCCTGCCTGGAGAATCCCATGGACAGAGGAGCCTTGCAGGCTACAGTCCATGGGGTGGCAAAGTGTTGGGCATGACTGAGCAACTGAGTATACATGCACACCATATGGGAACCAATTTTACTAGGTTCAAAGACTGGTTCTGCTGTTGACTCACTGTGCAACTTTAGGCAAGAATCTGCCCCTCTACACATGCTGATCAATTTGACAAGATCATCTTTGTGAGCTCTTTAAGCTCTAAATACTATGCTGGCTATATTTTATCATTTTGTGTGAAAGTCGCTCAGTCGTGTCCGACTCTTTGTGACCCCATGGAATAGTCCATGGAATTCCCCAGGCCAGAATACTGGAATGGGTAGCCATGCCCTCCTGCAGGGGATTTACCAACCCAGGGATCAAATCCAAGTTTCCTGCATTGCAGGTAGATTCTTTACCAGCTGAGCCACCAGGGAAGCCCTGGCTATATATGCTGGCTATATTTTATCATCTTAATGCACCTAGACAGCATATTAAAAAGCAGAGACATTACTTTGCTAACAAAGGTCCGTCCAGTCAAACCTATGGTTTTTCCAGTAGTCATGTATGGATGTGAGAGTTGGACCACAAAGAAAGCTGAGTGACGAAGAACTAATGCTTTTGAACTGTGGTGTTGGAGAAGGCCCTTGAGAATCCCTTGGATTGCAAGGAGATCCAACCCGTCAATCCTAAAGGAAATCAGTCTTGAACATTCATTGGAAGGACTGATGCTGAAGCTGAAACTCCAATACTTTGGCCACCTAATGCAAAGAACTGATTCATTGGGAAAGACCCTGATACTGGGAAAGATTGAAGGTGGGAGGAGAAGGGGATGACAGAGGATGAGATGGCTGGTTGGCATCACCAACTCAATGGAAATGAGTTTGAGTAAGCTCCGGGAGTTGGTGATGGACAGGGAAGCCTGGCATGTTGCACTTCATGGGGTCACAAAGAGTTGGACACTACTGATCGACTGAACTGAACTGAATGCACCTTATATTCTTCCATTGCCAGCCTGCACTTGAGAAAGAATTATTCTGATCCTATTCATATTATTTTAAACTTTCAAGGATTCTAAGATGATATGTCTTTCTTAAAGACTCCAGGGAATTGTTAAAGAGAAATGAATCTCTAAATGCATTTATACATCTTTTAAATTTTCAGTATACTCAGACCAAACATTTTTTCTGACCCAATTCATAAGACAAAGACTTAACAAGCTCTGAGCTCAATCCACTGCAGCTGTGTCATTGTTTCCTAAAACCAAATCACTATGCCATGGAGGCAGAAGAATCCAGAGTGAGTGTATTAAATTGCCACTTATGGTAAAAACTCAAAATAAAATATGCTTTAGTTCTTAGAGCTCTGGATGACTGTTTTAACCAAGAAAATCTCAAGGTCAGGAGGAAAATTTTATAAGATATACATAATCAAAAATCAGTATTTTAAGCAAAATATATTGTTTTTGAACATGCAAAGCAAATAGAATTCAAAAATATTCACTAGTGGATAGGCATCGCTCCAGAATATTCATGACTAGTAGAGGAGTATCCATTTACTGCTCTAATAACTTCAGGGAGTTCTCAGCTTTCAGAAGATGCAGAAGGATGTTGAGATCTTTATCTCAATCCCTCTAAAGTGCCATTTTAAGGAGGTGTACATAGTAAATCTTCTCATTAGAGAACCACTGTTTTGACTATGCACTATACAGTTCACTTTAAATGGAAATATGAACTATTATTGGCCTATATCTACAGAATACCATTCACCTACATCAGAAAAAATACATAAGCATTATCTATGTAGATTTTTGTTATAAAGTTATTCACTTTTATTATTCATGTCCACATCTTCTAAAAGGAATCCTAAGCAGATAGGCAGAAAACACATGTTTTTTAGCGTCAACTCTGTCCTTGGTCCTAGGCCAACTGTTATAAATGCAATAGCTAATAAAACATATATGATCCTAGAACTTTTGCAACAGTGTGAGAACTTATTTGATATGATTGCTCGCCAGTTTGTGGGTCTTCTGCTTGGTGGCTCTACGGTGGGGCTAGTCTCTGGGTCCTGCTGCACACAAGGTTTTGTTTGAGCCCTCCAAACATCTCTGAAGGGTATAGGGTTAGATTCTAAACGCGATTTCGCCCCTCCTACCTTCTTGTTGGGGCTTCTTTGCCCTTGGATGCAGCGTTATCTTTTTCTGGTGGGATCCAACATTCTCCTGTCAATGGTTTTTCAGCAGCAGTGATCTCTCTTGTCACTGAGCTTACCAAGAGAGTCAATAAAACATACACAAATTAATATTCTCACTATAATTTAATATAATTTCTCTTTAATTATAAAAGTCCATTCAAATATAGAAACTATTACTAGCATTAGCTGTGTTTGTTAAAAATCAGAACATTCTCTTAGAATCTCTAGGTTATGAAAAAGTAATTTGGAGCATTTCCAAAGATGATTCTTCTCCATAAATACAGGTACCATGATGACTATGTCAATTTTTGTGTTTTTGAAACTTTATGTCTGTTTTAATGTTTTTTTTAAAATGTAGTAAAGTATACGTAACATAAAATTTACCATTGAAACTACTTGAAGTGTATAATTTAGTGGCATTAAGTACATCCACAACGTTATGAAACCATCACTACTATTTATTTTCAAAATTTTTTCATCACCCCTAGATAGAAACTTCATAATTATTAAACAGCAACTCCCCATTTCCCCCTCCACCCAGCCCCTGGAAACCTCTAATCTACTTTCTGTTTCTATAAATTTATCTATTCTATAAGTAAAATGTTTTTGTAATTGTGGGTAGCTGAGAATATTTTACAAATAACAAGACTGGAACAGTCTTTATTGATACATTTTTGAACTGTAACTGCACACTGTTGCTATTTGATCAACTTCCTCAAAAGTATGAGTAGTTAAAAAATTCATAGTCATTATAATATAAGAAACAAAGGACATTAAACATATAAAGTACAATGTAATAAAGAAAAACATGGGTTTAGTATTCCAGTGGAACCAGATTTTAACATGGCTCTGCTGCTGTTGCTGCTAAGTCACTTCAGTCATGTCTGACTCTGTGCGACCCCATAGACGGCAGCCCACCAGGCTCCCCCATCCCTGGGATTGTCCAGGCAAGAACACTGGAGTGGGTTGCCATTTCCTTCTCCAGTGCATGAAAGTAAAAAGTGAAAGTGAAGTCGCTCAGTCGTGTCCGACTCTTAGCGACCCCATGGACTGCGGCCCACCAGGCTCCTCCGTCCATGGGATTTTCCAGGCAAGAGTGCTGGAGTGGGGTGCCATTGCCTTCTCCATAACATGGCTCTACAATTTACTAAATAACTATATTTACTTGAATAATTTGTTTAACTTTTCTCTTTCATCATATGTATAATGAACAAAGTTGCTGATGTCTATAAGAGAAAAATACCAAACTGATTTTCTTGGATCAATCTTAGACTTAATAAGGAAAGCAGAGACAACAGTGGTAAGTTTGGTTATCTAACCTTTCTCAGTTAGGTTCAATAATGCATAATGTTACTTGCCAATGAATCGGTTTCAAAATGCCCAGGAATTTTAGATCCATAAGAGGGTCAACTATAGTTTCTGAGAAATTCCATTTATCATTCTCTACATTAAAATGTCTTTGACACAAACTACTCTCATGACTAGAATGCAGGAAAACTGGAGTTACGGTTTCTCATTTGTTTTGTTTCCATTTGCTTTATGACCTTGTCCAAGTCAGCCATTTTGGAGGGCAAAATACTCACACTGTCCTCTAAGAGTATCCAAATGATTATACCAAGTAGTAAAGTTTAAAATGCATTAGAAAAAAAGAAAAACATTCTCTATTTGGAAGACAAAATATTATATATTATTTACTTAAAGCAAAAATCTAGATATATGACAACTTTCAATTATAAAATAAAATGTTAAGATATAATTAGTATAGGTCAAATGGATAAGGAGAGATAGTTTTCCAAGGTTCAGTTCTGTCTTAATACTCCATCTTATTTCATTTAACCAAGATACAGAATAGCAAAAGAAGCACATCCAAAAAGACCCCAACTATCATGAAACTCGGTAAGACAGCTTGTGTTTACACAATAGCAACAGCAATAAATACATTCTCAGCAGTGGTGTGCTACAGGCAGCTTATAAAGGCATGAAGGAATAGATTATTCACCTCTCTGCAATTCCACATTCAGTGACACCACATTTTTAGCTCGAAATTAGCCACGGTGAGAGTACTCACATCAAGGAAACTGGTTGACTATAGTAAAATGCAAATCCTGATTCAGAAGGTCTGACATTATCTATTTTGTACACTATCTCCAGGGAAATCTATGCTTCTGGTCCAAGGATCACATGAGAGTAAGGGATTATGGGACATCTAATTAATTACCTTCAGCTAAACAAGAGACGGAAGAGAGGGAAATTTTGCCAGCAAAAGTCTTTAATTATTGGTTTTGAAACTAAGCTCTTAAGAATCTGCTACATAGATTTCGGGTTATTGTTTTAGTGGTAGACTAGTACAAAAATATACTGTAATTTTTTCTATAAAATAGACTATAATGAATCCTCCTTAAATAATAAGCTGTTTATTCTACTAGAAATCCTATTAAAATTAATACAATTTCTCCATTTAAAATGTGAAGAGCAATGTTGCCTTACTGTTCTACTTGTGTACATGTGTGCTCAGTCGCTAATTTACGCCCAACTCTTTGCAACCCCATGGACTGTAGCCCTCCAGTCTGCTCTATCCATGGGATTTCCCAGGCAAGAATACTGAAGTGAGTTGCCATGCCATCCACAAGGGGAGCTTCCAGTCCCAGGGATCAAATCCATATCTCCTGTGTCTCATGCATTGGCAGGCAAATTCTTTACCACTAAGCTACCTGGGAAACCCACTGTTCTACTGTGTCTTAAAACCCTTCAATAGCATAAGAACAAAGTAGAGTGTGAGTGTGTGTGTTGGGCATGGGATGGATCTATCTTCAAAGCCGTAAGGAAATGACCACAACCAAAACATACAAATTTGAAATATGTCTACAAAACACTATGAAATATAAGGCAAACAAGAGAAGATTCAGATATAAAGTACATATCTTTTTACACCTTGAAAAGGAGTCAGAGTTTGTCCAAAGTAATTAATGCTACTTAACATTATATTCCAGAGAAGACAATGGCACCCCACTCCAGTACTCTTGCCTGAAAAATCCCATGGATGGAGGAGCCTGGTAGGCTGCAGTCCATGGGGTCGCTAAGAGTCGGGCACGACTGAGCGACTTCACTTTCACTTTTCACTTTCATGCATTGGAAAAGGAAATGGCAACCCACTCCAATATTCTTGCCTGGAGAATCCCAGGGACAGAGGAGCCTAATGGGCTGCTGTCTCTGCAGTTGCACAGAGTCGGACATGACTGAAGCCACTTAGCAGCAGCAGCAGCAGCAGCAGCAGCATTAGCATTATATTCAATAATGCTTTTGAGTAACTGGACTGAGAAAGATGGACAAACAACTGAAGAAACAGAGAATACTTCTGCAAATATGCAGAATGGTATGAAATGTGGACTTGAAGAAGAAACCATATTGATATAACATGCTTATCTATGATCTAACCTTATAACCAGCTGAGACTGCCAGAGGGGAAATGGAATAAATACAGAAGGAAAGCAATAATCATTTCAGCCTACAACGTGCTGCAATTCATGGGGTCGCAAAGAGTCGGACACGACTGAGTGACTGAACTGAACTGAACTGAAGCCTACAACAGAGAGCCATAAGGGTCTTTAGGCATAAGGCCCTTAGGCATAAGGCCATAAGGCATAAGGGATTTTCTATGAAGGAGCATTCACTTGAATACCAGTAACTGAGAGAAGCCATGACACTAGGGAAAAAGACAGATATCCATGGTAAGAAGTTGGCCTAGGAAATAAACCCTTATCAAAGATATTGGTATTCCTACATCACTATCTCTGCCATCACCACTAAAATATGGTTGACTTCATAAAATACAAATAATAATATTGAACAAAGCAATAAATATTAAACTATGCAAAGAAACTTTAAAACTTATTTGTTTAATTAAAAGAAGGAATTAAACATGAGCAAAATGTCAGTGAACAACACATCATAAGAAAAATTATCCAAGGACTCAGAATCCAGGTTCAGACAATTATTTCTTCACTTTCTCAAGAAAAAAAAAATTTAATAGCATGAATTATATAAGACAAAAAGAACATCAATAAGAATTAAAGTTCAAAACTTAGATTACATGACGATGAAGATGAAAAACTAGTAGAACCTAGAAAATAAATGGAAAAGATCTAAACAGTATAGGTATAAGATCATATTAGAAACAACATAATTATACATAAACTTTATAGAAAATACAGTTAGGCCTAAAGATAAAGCATGAATAAATTATGCTAAATAACAGCAAAAGACAAAATGGATTTTATAATATTAAAAGCAATACCTGAAAACCAGACAAAAGATTTCCACCTCACACTCCTGAGGAATGAAGCAAGATGAAGGAAGCAAGACACATCAAGGAGAACAAAGGCCTGAATATGCAGGGAAAAATGATACACTGTATCTCGGGGTGGGGGCGTGAATGGTACAGAACATTCAGTATGAGAACCTATCAGGAAGAAATTACTGAACTTCAAGGCTGAAGAAAGATACATGTGAGCTTTCCAGAAGAAATGTGTCAATTACAAAGAGGGTTCTATTCTCTACTTGCAATGACAGATTAACTGATGCTAGACTTCTGATGTGAAGCTAGAAAACTGGACAAAGTATATGACACAATTGTTTTCAGATCGTGGACAACGATCAGTTTAAGACTGCGACCTCCAAAATAAGGAAAACAGGTGAACTGAGCACAAAGGCCACCACAGCTGTACACCTGGAGGCATTTCTGGACCACAGAACATGAGATAGAGAAATAAAGTTTAAAGTAGTGGTCTTGCTGATTTAAGGAAGCAAAGATCAGAGTTTGGGGAGGATCGAACATCTAGCAATAACAGAGCAGACAACTACAGAGGCAAGACATATGCAGAAAGAACTGCAGATTTCTGCAAAGTGATGCTGTTACGTTTATGACTGAATATTAATCTGTGCATGTATAGCATGAAACTCCAAGAGATCAAATAACATATCCTGGGTATTGGTAAGCTTAATAATTCCTAGAGTTTATGTAGGACAGGGAGACTTCTGAGTTCCAACCAGGCAGAATGAAGAGACTGTGTTGAATACTCATAGCACTAAGTAGAGACCACTTCCAGGGTCTTATGATATAAGAAAGCCCAAACACCAGCTTCTGAAGAGCCAAGAAAGTCTGCAAGTAACTCAAAAAGCTGCCAAAAAGTAAATATTAACACTCTTTTACAAAGATGTGAAAATCGAGACACTCAACAATGTAAAATGGCAATGTCTAACACACAACAAAAAGTTCCTAGACATATTAAGAAGCAGAAAAACATACTCATTACAAGGAGAAAAGTAAGTCATTAGAAACAAACTCAGATATGAAAGAGATGATAAAAACAACAGGAAGACTAAAACGGTTATTATAACAATGCACAAGAAGTTAAAGTGTAAACATTAATAGTAACTGATATTAATATATTGATATTAAAATAAAGAAAGAAAATTTAATTCCAAGAGTCTCAGAATACAATATTGAAAGGAAAAATTTATTGTCTGGATTTAATGATAGGTAAGACAGCTTCCCTGGTGGCTCAGAGGTTAAAGCGTCTGCCTGCAATGCGGGAGACCTGGGTTTGATCCCTGGGTCTGGAAGATTCCCCTGGAGAAGGAAATGGCAACCCACTCCAGTATTCTTGCCTGGAGAATCCCATGGACGGAGGAGCCTGGTGGGCTACACAGTCCATGGGGTCGCAAGGAGTCGGACACGACTGAGCGACTTCACTTTCAAGACAGAAAAGAAGCAACTGAACCTAAAGACATGACAAAAGAAACTATTAAGCCTAAACCAGAGACAGAAAGAATAATTTAAAAATATGAACAGTGCCTGAGAGATGTATAGGGGAATATGTAACGGTCTAAAATTAATGTAATTGTAGAAGGAGATAGATAAGGGGCAGAAAAAAAAAAATAAGTAAAGGCTAGGTTACTAGCAAATATAGTAGAATAAGAACCTTAAAAGATTCCATTCTCCATAAAATGAATGAAAAAACTGGCAAAAAGTGCAGAATCAAGAGTTTTCAAACTCTAGAAATGAATGGAAGGCTTGTAGACATCCAAGTTGCACTTATTAAACAAAAATGGCTGAAACTCTGTAAAGCCACTCATCCATAACAGAAGAATATTGACAAAAAAGAAATTGATAGCCACATGCATACATATAAGTATGAATCACTTTGCTTTACATGTGAAACTATCACAACATTGTTAATCGACTATAATGCAAAATAAAGTAAAAAGTTTAAAAATATAGTACAGTCATACAAAAAAAAGTAAAGAGGTTGAAAGCCAATTTTAAGTAACTCTAGAAATTAACCAATGGCTTGTAATGACATGCTGCTGCTGCTGCTGCTGCTAAGTCACTTCAGTCGTGTCCAACTCTGTGGGACCCCAGAGGCGGCAGCCCACTAGGCTCCCCTGTCCCTGGGATTCTCCAGGCAAGAATACTGGAGTGGGTTGCCATTTCCTTCTCCAATGCATGAAAGTGAAAAGTGAAGGTGAAGTCGCTCAGTTGTGCCCGACTCTTAGTGATCCCATGGACTGCGGCCCACCAGGCTCCTCCGTCCATGGGATTTTCCAGGCAAGAGTACTGGAGTGGGGTGCCATTGCCTTCTCTGGTAATGACATGAAGAACATTTAAAAAAAAAAAAGAGTGGAAACAGATAAGAAGAGCAACTTTTACACTTTCATTTGCTCTATTCCCATACAAATTCATGTATGTAAATATTTACAACAGTTAACAATAGTCACCAGAAACTGGAAGAAAAAGGCAAATATTTATCAAGTGATGAGCAGATAAACACATTGGGATAGAATTTTATTTTCCCAAATACATGAAAACATATTCCAGTCTCTAAAGTGTTAATAATAAAAAATAAAAAAAAAACCCTCCCCTCATTGATTTAATTTCTTTAGATAAAATACCTTATCTCTCTCCTCATTCACTGACAACTTTTCAAAATCTGTTTACAATTACTGCCTCCTCTTCTTCTTCATTTTCCATTTATTCCTCAAACCATTCACTCCAATTTCTGCCCACTCTACTACAATGGCTCTGGCTAAGTTAACTGATGGTCTTCATATTGCTAAAGTCAACAGAAACTTTTCAAATATGGTGGAGTTTCAAACTCTCAGTAACATTTTTATTTCTTTCCTTACAAGTGAAATCATTAAGATTTTTTCAGTATTTCATATAAAATATAGAATTTTATAAATATCATCAGTTCAGTTCAGTCGCTCAATCGTGTCCGACTCTTTGTGAACCCCAAGAATCGCAGCATGCCAGGCCTCCCTGAGTTCACCCAAACTCATGTGCATCAAGTTGGTGATGCCATCTAGCCATCTCATCCTCTGTCATCCCCTTCTTCTCCTGCCCCCAATCCCTCCCAGCATCAGGGTCTTTTCCAATGAGTCAACTCTTCGCATGAGGTGGTCAGAGTATTGGAATTTCAGCCTCAGCATCAGTCCTTCCAAAGAACACCCAGGACTGATCTCCTTCAGAATGGACTGTTTGGATCTCCTTGCAGTCCAAGGGACTCTCAAGAGTCTTCTCCAACACCACAGTGCAAAAGCATCAATTCTTTGGCACTCAGCTTTTGTCACAGTCCAACTCTCACATCCATACATGACCACTGGAAAAACCATAGCCTTGACTAGATGGACCTTTGTTGGCAAAGTAATGTCTCTGCTTTTTAATATGCTATCTAGGTCGGTCATAACTTTCCTTCTAAGGAGTAAGTGTCTTTTAATTTCATGGCTGCAATCACCATCTGCAGTGATTTTGGAGCCCAGAAAAATAAAGTCAGCCACTGTTTCCCCATCTATTTCCCATGAAGTGATGGGACCAGATGCCATGATCTTCGTTTTCTGAATGTTGAGCTTTAAGCCAACTTTTCCCACTCTCCTCTTACACTTTCATCAAAAGGCTTTTTAGTTCCTCTTCACTTTCTGCCAGCAATCTTGATCCCAGCTTGTGTTTCTTCCAGTCCAGCGTTTCTCATGATGTACTCTACATAGAAGTTAAATAAGCAGGGAGACAATATACAGCCTTGACATACTCCTTTTCCTATTTGGAACCAGTCTGTTTGTTGTTCCATGTCCAGTTCTAACTGTTGCTTCCTGACCTGCATCAAATTTCTCAAGAGGCAGATCAGGTGGTCTGGTATTCCCATCTCTTTCAGAATTTTCCACAGTTTATTGTGATCCACACAGTCAAAGGCTTTGGTATAGTCAATAAAGCAGAAATAGATATTTTTCTGGAACTCTCTTGCTTTTTTTATATATACTCATAAAAATTCAATTTCCTCATAATATGTTTTGCCAAATACTATTGCTAACATTCATTTCAGGTAATATGGATTATGCTTTTGAAAATTGAAAGCTTATAGGGTTGATATGTTAAATCCTGCAACATAGAAACTTTCCAGATTTAATCCCATTGTAGTGTAATTGGATGCATTTTGTATTTATTATATCAGTAACTGAAATAGCAGGAAAAACAAACAATTAAATGTGTTTACATTTCTCTAAATAAAGCACCTATGTCTCTTCCTGACCTACTTTTGGTATTTTTATAACCTGAAGTTTTATTAAAGTCAAAAATTACCATATTCAGATGGAAACTGTTCTGTATAAATTGTTATCATTGTTCATGTTATACACTAGATTAAAACCTATAAGAATAAGCCATCTTTATATAATGATATATGAATGTGATAAAACTTTAAAAATGCTTTAGTTTTATTACATGAGTTATAGTTATGATAATGATTATATTTTGTAAAGCCAAAGACCTTACAAGACATTTTGCACTAAGCTGCTAAAAAGAATTCTTATTATGTTACCAGTCTGGAGTGGTTCAGCTTTCTTGATCTATCTATGAGTCTACCAAAATACTATTTCTAATTGCTTGCTATACATGCCCAGTTCAAATGATCTCATAGACAAGTAAATGCAAAAAAGCAAAATGGCTGTCTGGGGAGGCCTTACAAATAGCTGGGAAAGAAGAGAAATGAAAAGCTAAGGAGAAAAGGAAAGATATAAACATCTGAATGCAGAGCTCCAAAGAATAGCAAGAAGAGATAAGAAAGCCTTCTTCAGCGATCAATGCAAAGAAATAGAGGAAAACAACAGAATGGGAAAGACTAGAGATCTCTTCAAGAAAATCAGAGATACCAAAGGAATATTTCGTGCAAAGATGTGCTCGATAAAGGACAGAAATGGAATGGACCTAACAGAAGCAGAAGATATTAAGAAGAGATGGCAAGAATACACAGAAGAACTGTACAAAAAAGATCTTCACGACCCAAATAATCACAATGGTGTGATCACTGACCTAGAGCCAGACATCCTGGAATGTGAAGTCAAGTGGGCCTTAGAGCGCATCACTACTAACAAAGCTAGTGGAGGTGATGGAATTCCAGTTGAGCTATTCCAAATCCTGAAAGATGATGCTGTGAAAGTGCTGTACTCAATATGCCCTCAAATTTGGAAAACTCAGCAGTGGCCACAGGACTGGAAAAGGTCAGTTTTCATTCCAATCCCAAAGAAAGGCAATGCCAAAGAATGCTCAAACTACCACACAATTGCACTCATCTCACATGCTAGTAAAGTAATGCTCAAAATTCTCCAAGCCAGGCTTCAGCACTATGTGAACCATTAACTTCCTGATGTTGAAGCTGGTTTTAGAAAAGGCAGAGGAACCAGAGATCAAATTGCCAACATCTGCTGGATCATGGAAAAAGCAAGACAGTTCCAGAAAAACATGTATTTCTGCTTTATTGACTATTCCAAAGCCTTTGACTGCGTGGATCACAATAAACTGTGGAAAATTCTGAAAGAGATGGGAATACCAGACCATCTGATCTGCCTCTTGAGAAATTTGATGCAGGTTAGGAAGCAACAGTTAGAACTGGACATGGAACAACAGACTGGTCCCAAATAGGAAAAGGAGTACGTCAAGGCTATATATTGTCTCCCTGTTTATTTAACTTATATGCAGAGTACATCATGAGAAACGCTGGACTGGAAGAAACACAAGCTGGAATCAAGATTGCCAGGAGAAATATCAATAACCTCAGATATGCAGATGACACCACCCTTATGGCAGAAAGTGAAGAGGAACTAAAAAACCTCTTGATGAAAGTGAAAGAGGACAGTGAGAAAGTTGGCTTAAAGCTCAACATTCAGAAAACGAAGATCATGGCATCTGGTCCCATCACTTCATGGGAAATAGATGGGGAAACAGTGGAAACAGCATCAGACTTTATTTTTCTGGGCTCCAAAATCACTGCAGATGGTGACTGCAGCCATAAAATTAAAAGACGCTTACTCCTTGGAAGGAAAGTTATGACCAACCTAGATAGCACATTCAGAAGCAGAGACATTACTTTGCCAGATGGATTCATTTTGATATTTGGCAAAACTAATACAATTATGTAAAGTTTAAAAATAAAATAAAATAAAAAAGGTCCATCTAGTCAAGGCTGTGGTTTTTCCTGTGGTCATGTATGGATGTGGGAGTTGGACTGTGGAGAAGGCTGAGCACTGAAGAATTGATGCTTTTGAACTGTGGTGTTGGAGAAGACTCTTGAGAGTCCCTTGGACTGCAAGGAGATCCAACCAGTCCACCCTGAAGGAGATCAGCCCTGAGATTTCTTTGGAAGGAATGATGCTAAAGCTGAAACTCCAGTACTTTGGCCACCTCATGCAAAGAGTTGACTCATTGGAAAAGTCTCTGACGCTGGGAGGGATTAGGGGCAAGAGGAGAAGGGGATGACAGAGGATGAGATGGCTGGATGGCATCACTGACTCGATGGATGTGAGTCTCAGTGAACTCCGGGAGTTGGTGATGGACAGGGAGGCCTGGCGTGCTGCGATTCATGGGGTCGCAAAGAGTCCGACATGACTGAGTGACTGATCTGATCTGATCTGATTGTTGTTTGTTTGTTTTCCTTTTCAGAGATTATAAAGACAACAACAAAGATTAGCTGAAAAGAACTGAATCCACTCCTGATCAAGAGATTAAGTGTGATCAGGATCAAGGCAAGGTATAATTTATACTATTCAAGACCAAGCTCTCCACTCCTAACTATGGTGCTGCTAAGTCGCTTCAGTCCTGTCCAACTCTGTGCGACCCCGTAGTCGGAAGCCCACCAGGCTCCCCCGTCCTAGGGATTCTCCAGGCAAGAACACTGGAGTGGGTTGCCATTTCCTTCTCCAATGCATGAAAGTGAAAAGTGAAAGGGAAGTCGCTCAGCCGTGTCTGACTCTTCCTGACCCCATGGACTGCAGCCTACCAGGCTCCTCCATCCATGGGATTTTCCAGGCAAGAGTACTGGAGTGGCAACTATGGGCAAAATCTTCACTGAAAATGGGCATAAACTTCTTTCCATGCTAGTCCTGACTTTATTCCTCTGTACTTTATATTTTTAAATCAGTATCTTTCAATATGCCACTATCATTGATTAAATCTAAAAGGACATTTTTCATCTTGCTATTACATGAAACTTACCTAATTTAACTCAAGGAAAATTTATTTCAAAGTTTTAAGAAATTCCTGACTACCATCCCAATGAACAAATTAATTTTCCTTCAGTTCTGTAAATATTTCATGGAACTACCTCTAGCTGTCTAGATATGCCTTACTATAAATCACGTTCTGGTGGTACAGTGGGAGAAGTTTCATAGACTTTCATTTCCTTTATCATGGAAAATAACATCTTCCCATTTGAAAGGTAAATGGAAGAGTCCCTATTCTGAAATAATTTACACAATTATTACCCTCTCTGTCATGATATCAATAATCCATCCACCCTATATCCCCCACCAAATAACATTAACTCTAACTCAAAACTTTCTATGTATGGTGCTAGTCATTTTTGTTTTATTTCTTAAAAAACTTTTTAGTCTTTTATGTTCAATTATATGTATATTACACAGAGAATTCAACCATGTGCCCATAGCCTACCTATTCAGATCATATGCACAAACAAGTCTCTCATTGTTTCCATTGTTTCCCCATCTATTTGCCATGAAGTGATGGGACCACATGCCATGCTCTACATTTTCTGAATGTCGAGTTTTAAGCAAGCTTTTTCACTCTCCTCTTTCACTTTCATCAGGAGGCTCTTTAGTTCCTCTTTGCTTTCTGCCATAAGGGTGGTGTCATCTGCATACCTAAGGTTATTGCTATTTCCTTTTATTTTCTTGGGCTCCAACGTCGCCAAAGATGGTGACTGCAGCCAGGAAATTAAAAGACCCTTGGTCCTTGGACTCATTTGAAAAGACCCTAATGCTGGGGAAGATTGAAGGCAGGAGGAGAACGGGACAACAGCGGATGAGATGGTTGGATGACATCACTGACTCAATGGACATGAGTTTGAGTAAACTCCAGGAGTTGGTGATAGACAGGGAGGCCTGGCGTGCTGCAGTCCATGGGGTCACAAAGAGTCAGACATGACCAAGTGACTGAACCGAACCGCTCCTTGGAAGAAAAGCTATGACAAAACTAGACAGCATATTAAAAACCAAAGATACTACTTTGCCGACATGGGTCTGCCTAGTCAAAGCTATGATTTTTCCAGTAGTCATGCATGGATATGACAGTGGACTATAAAGAAAGCTGAGAGCCAAGAATTGATGCTTTTGAACTGTGGTGCTGGAGAAGACTCTTGAGAGTCCTTTGGACTGCAAGGAGATCCAACCAGTCAATCCTAAAGGAAATCAGTCCTGAATATTCATTGGAAGGGCTGATGCTGAAGCTGAAACTCCAATAATTTGGCCACCTGATGTGGAGAATTGACTCATTGGAAAAGACCCTGATACTGGCAAAGACTGAAGGCGGGAGGTGAAGGGGATGACAGGGGATGAGATGGTTGGATGGCATCACCAACTCTATGGAGATGAGTTTGAGTAAGCTCCAGGAGTTGGTGATGGACAGGGAAGCCTGGTGTGCTGCAGTCCATGGGGTCACAAAGAGTCAGACATGACTGAGAAATTGAACTGATGCATAACAAAATTGAATTATTTAACCTAAAATCATTTTTTTCACATTTTTCTGAATCTTTGCCTATGGTCAGCGGTGCCATTCACCCTTACTCTTGCTGTATAATATATCAGAGCCAGACATATTTTGGTTTTAGCCCCAGGCTCATCACTTAAATGGATGTATGACCTTGGATGAGTGATCTAATTCCTATGAAATCAATTTCTTCAAATGTAAAAAAAAAAAAAAATTATTAGTAGCCTCTATAGAATTGTTATTAAGACTGAGCAAAAGTACACATTAATCACTGCATAGTTTCAGGCATAGAGTAGACATAGTAATAGTTTATGCTTTAGGGAGCCAGTGTATGGCATTCCTACTTTCCACACGCCAATAACTCCTCAACCAATAATTGAAAGAGGCCAAGGAGTAAATAGATGAATAACAAAGAAGTAATACTACTAATGTTACCAAGTCCAAGCTTGCTGTGCTTGCTGCAAGATAAGCCAATAAATCTGCGAGATAAAGTTTTGAGGTGAGGAATACAACTTCATTTTGAAAGCCAGCTGACCCAGAAGAATGCAGACTAACATCTCAAAATAACCATCTTGTCATGGCCTAGATGCCAGTTTCTTTTATGGATCAGAGATGGGAGGAGGTAAGGAAACAAAGTGGAAAAACCATTGAATTATTGCAAACATCACCTAGAATGGCAAGCCGCAGGCAGGGATATGTGCTAGTTTTGCTTTCTTACAGCCATTTCACAGGTGGTGTGAAATGGAGTATCTCATGCCATACCAATAAACAAGGATGCCACAGCTATCTGTGATTCCAGCCCCAACCAGATGTGAATTTCTGAGCCAAGCCAGCAAGCAGCAGACAAGCAGTGTCAATTTCTCCCACAAAGAACTCAAGAATGTCACTGTCCTTCACAGGTGGGCAGGGTTAGGCTATCTCCCTGTGAGCTAAACAAAGGCACCTTAGCCCAAGGGTCAGGCAGGGCTCCTTTAGGCAGGCCATTATTTATACCTATAATAACAAAAGCAGCAAGATAACCATTAAAGTCACAGAAGCAGATCCAGTATGGAGTCAAAATTAACTCTAATCAGTTACACTAATATGGAAGAATCAGGCTTAGATATTTAACAACAATGGGCTTCCTAATACTCTACTCTAGAATTAGGCAGACTTACCCAGTCAGTCCTAGGCAGCAATGGATAATTGTAGGCTTATTCTTACAAAAAGCATCATGTAAAATTTTTGGCATGGAAAAACATGATACAGTTTCCCCTCTCTAGATCCAGCCTTACTACTGAAAGGGAGCAGAATATGTCACCCCAAAATATATCTCTTTGGCATTAGCATTATCCTCAACTGATTATTTTTAAGAAACAGCAGCCACAAGAAAAGTTTTGAAAACTGAATTCAAGTACCCTTTTGTAATGGACATTTTGCTTTAATAAGGGAAATATCCATTTGTAAGCCTGTCTCCCTCTCTGTACTAGAAAGAGGGGTTGATTACATCTCTAGAAACTTATCAAAGGGAAGACAGAGACTTCAATCTGCATAACAAATTTACCCTTGTTTCAGTTCAGTTCAGTTGCTCAATGTGTCGGACTCTTTGCGACTCCATCAACTGCAGCACACCAGGCCTCCCTGTCCATCACTAATTCCCAGAGTTTACCCAAACTCATGTCTATTGAGTTGGTGATGCCATCTAACCATCTCACCCTCTGTAATCCCCTTCTCCTGCCTTCAATCTTTCCCAATATCAGGGTTTTTTCAAATGAGTCAACTCTTCGCATCAGGTGGCCAAAATATTAGAGCTTCAGCTTCAACATCAGTCCTTCCAATGAACACCCAGGACTGATTTCCTTTCCTGTGCGTTATTTGATAGCCTATCATAGCTGGCTCCCACGCCAACAACTTTTGTTTCTAGCTGAAGTTCATGCTTAAGCTGGCAGCTTGGGTCATGTGGGGCATTACTCAGTTTTCCTGGGTCTCTCTCATGTGTACTGGAATTATACTTGTTATTAAACTTCTGTTTGTTTTGCTTCTGTTTCCTGTTATTGTTTTTTTTACAGTGGAGTCTCAGCCAAGAACCTATAAAGGGAGAGAGAAAATTATTTTTTCTTCCCTACACTGCCAATAACAGTAAGGGGAGAGGAGAAAAGAAATCTATGTTAATGAAAAACATGTTGCCTGCCCTGTCGGTAAACAAAGGATGTTACAGCCATCAAGCCATCACATTATAGCCGCCTCACACAGTGAACCTTGAGAGAGAACTCAAACTCCCAATAGAAACAGGATGTGCCGCCATCAGGCAGTCAGTCACTGCAGCCCAACAATGTTCCAGAGGACCCTCAGGATGAAGAAACACAGGAAACTGGCCCCAGATAGTGGAGGTGCATATCAAAGAAATGATTTCAATGAGCCCCAGACTTTTGCATCTTCCTATAGCTAGAAAAGCACTAAAATCATTCACTTGAGAGGTTCAGTCTTCTTTAACATTAATCTTTTGATGTTCCAACTTCCTGGTCTTTGTTAACAAAAACTTCTATATATCCCGTCTCCTCCCTAACCTCTTCAAAGCACTCTCACAGAGCTATCTGAGAGGCTGTGTCCCAGGCTTAAGTTCTCTGTTTTGAGCAAAAAAATAAAACATAATTCTCAGCTTTTAGGTTATGCATTTTTTTAGTCAACATCTATATATATGTTGCAGGAAGGCAGACCCCTTCCAGTGCCTGAAACTGGGCTCTTGTCTAACACTCAGAAATGAATTGTCCAAGGAGACACATGTGCTGACAAAGCAAGAGGTTTTACTGGGAAAGGGCTCCTGGGTGGAGAGCAGTAGGGTAAGGGAATCCAGGAGAACAGCTCTGCCAGCCGCTTGCAGTCTTGGGTTTTATGGTGATGGGATTAGTTTCCAGGTTGTCTTTACCCAATCATTCTGGCTCAGAGTCCCTCCTGGTGGTACATACCTTGTTCAGCCAAGATGGATGCCAGAGAGAAGGATTCTGTTGTATCCCTTTTTTGACATTTCCCCAACTCTTCCAGTTGGTGGAGGCTTATTAGTTCTGTGTTCCTTACCAGGACCTCCTATCCTAAAGCAACTCATGCAAATAGTTACTATGGTGCCTGGCCAGGGTGGGCAGTTTCAATCAGTGTACTTCCCCTAACAACTTCCCCCTAAGAGACTTCATACTCAAGATACTTCTTGGGAATTGGGGTGGAGGTCTCTTTCTTCTGTAACTTCTTCCTGCTGTGCTTAGGTGTAGGCCTGCCTAGCAGAGCAGAAGTCTCTCTCTACTTGATCTAAGTCAAGGTAATTTTTGCCTGAAACCAGCACTCACCCTTGTAATAACAGCAATTTAGCTTGAACCTGTTGGCTCCTCTCAGAGATGAAATAGACAGGGGCCAAACAGGAGACCTAATAGGATGGTCATCTCTGGTCCCTAGAAACAGGAGGCAACATTTGGGTAAGGGTTGTAGGGTTTGTGACTTTTTTTTTTTTCTTTTTTTCGGTTGGTGGTGAGGCAACAGAGCTGTGTTCCAGGAATCTTGTGTTCAGTCTGAAGTTACCATCCTCCACCTGGATGGGGGCTCCAGTTCTGTAGAAGAACTCAAAGACATTATTATGTATTTTTTTTTTTTTTAGTAGGAACCAGGACCCTGTCTCAAGGCTGTACCACCATTTGATTGTTTCTCCTCTGTTTCTGTATACCCTCCCTTCCCTGATTAGCAATTGGTTGAATCCACCCTTTGGAACTTAGGGAAGGTCAAGGAGGCTGAATGAAGCCTATATCCTACAGACAAGAAATGGAGAACACAGAACAGATCTCTACTCCAGAGCCCCACAGAGTCCTGTTCCGTTTTAATTTAGGGGACTATGTCACTATGACTGTGATAACTTCCTGTCAAAATGGGGCATAGGACTGCCTCAGCTTGGAGAATAGACACTGAGTTGGAAGTATTTCTGAGTTGCAAGTCCTAGATCTGAGTCTTATATGATTAAAATCTCAGTCCCTTGGTCTGCCATTTTGGTGTAACAGACCCAATTAGAAGTAGTTGGAGGAGTGATAACTGGAATTTTAATAGACAAAATAAATCTCATTTCTTTTTAGAAGAATAGGCTTGAAACCCAGTCTGGACCTGGCACTTTGGGGAGACCTGTAGCCAGGTACGGAGAAGGCACCCCACTCCAGTACTCTTGCCTGGAAAATCCCATGGACAGAGGAGCCTGGTGGGCTGCAGTCCATGGGGTCGCTAAGAGTCGGACACGACTGAGCGACTTCACTTTCACTTTTCACTTGCATGCATTGGAGAAGGAAATGGCAACCCACTCCAGTGTTCTTGCCTGAAGAATCCCTAGGACAGGGGAGCCTGGTGGGCTTCTGACTATGGGGTCTCACAGAGTCAGACACGACTGAAGCGACTTAGCAGCAGCAGCAGCAGCCAGGTAGGCAGTTGCCGAGTTTTATAAAAAGTAAGGTTGCAGTTACTAGCTTCCAGCAGACATTGTTTTGAGAATGGTGGCATCTAAGCCTGACATGACTCAGAAAACTCAAGTGTTTAGCAATACAAGGTCTAGTCTGAAATTACACCCATAGTATCATCTATTTCCCAGGATGTCTGAACCACAGCTACTCTATTTTGACTTTTAATAGTAAGAGTTTCCTTAATAGCCAAAGCAGAATGTCACCAATAATGACATCATTGTTTCTTCTAGGTATGAGAAGATGCAAGAATTGGGACTCATAAAATCTTCTCCTGAAAAGATCTAACTATCTGCAGGCCTGTTCTGCCAGTTTTTTCCCAGAGCACAGAGTGCCTCATTCTTGATTTTCACCCTGAACTCCTTTCAAGGGAGTTGAAGGT
This sequence comes from Bos grunniens, assembly GCF_055505025.1. Taxonomy (NCBI): domain Eukaryota; kingdom Metazoa; phylum Chordata; class Mammalia; order Artiodactyla; family Bovidae; genus Bos; species Bos grunniens. The sequence continues at coordinate 114,249,167 of NC_141194.1, read as the reverse complement.
CAGCAGTTGCAGTGGCCATGATTTAATCTTTGTAGATGTAGGTGGCAACTGTCAGTTTTTAGTTGGCAGAGCCCCTTTTTGCTCAAAAACTTGACCATGATTTTGAGAGGAGGCATTTCATGACCATTTTATCCCATGGTTGTGAGAATGTCCATTGTCAAGTTTGGCAAAAATTTTGTTGACAGGCCTCTCCATGTGCTGTTACTGGACTAGGCTATGAAACAGTATCCAAAATTCTCTGGACCATCTGTCTTACTAGCCTCTTGGTCCAGGAAAACATTCCCTCTTGTTGCTTCTTCCCATATCTAGAGTTACACTGTTACCATCATTGATCTCGTATGGAACTATATATTATTTTATCAGAGGCCTCAGTCACACATTTGGCAGTGTAAAAAACAGCAATTTTGTAAAACTGGTGAAATACAAATAACATATCCAGCAGTATTAGTAAAGTCACAGGTAAGACTTAAGAGGTTCCATTAGATGTAGCCCAGTATATCCCAGGTCATCTGACTTAGTCTACTCAGTACAAATCTTTATCTTCCAGAGAAATTATATATTGGCACTGTCTATAAGGCACATACCCAGTTTTCTAGTGTTACTAGACTGATTATTCTTAGTATGATTTAATTGTTTCCAACATAGAGGAGACTTTAAACCTAAATTACCATAGCCTGGTGTTATCTATATAAATCCATCCCATAATTGTGGGAGATTTTTTTCCTCCTTTGTTGAAACGTTGCTTATTGCTCTGATTGAGCTTGAGTAATAGAAGAAAGATCAAATTTATGGCCGGAGTCAGAGCACGCATTATTAATTGGCCCAGTGAGGGGACCCCATCTAGTAATATCAATAGTGACCTGAATATGACTATGATTTTTTTTAAAGTAAATTTTCTCAGGGCCAACCAGTTAGAGCCTTGTAGTAGAGAAATTTACCAAGGTAACCCAGAAATAGACACAGATAATTGGCCACAAAGCTAAAAATTGGATTGATTTCTAAAACTAGCATAGAATCAGGCCTATGATAGAAAAGAATTTGATTTATATGTAAAGGTCTAAGAAGTCAAGAAAACATTATAAATGATCATAAGAATCAGGTCCAGCATCTTGGGTAAACTGTCTACCTGTGATATCATCGTCTTCTCATCCTGGTGTAGTGTAGTTTCTCCTCTGTTTGAGCATCATTTTAAGGTGAGATCATGCCAGCTCTCTTCTCTATAGACCAGTCCAGTGTAGGGGCCTTTGGAAGTGGGAATTAATCTAACAGTCAATTTCCCTTCTGTTTCATTTTGCATGAGCTAGTTAAGAGTATCTAATTTAAAAAAAAAGTCCTTCCATCTAGGTTGGAGACAGTCCCTTAAATTATGTCTCTTTCCAGTCCTGGTTACAGGTCATGAGGCATCTGATCTTAATCCAAAGACAGGTTACTGAGATAAGCTTCAGAAATAAACTTAAGGTGTTCTTTAAGAATTCAACTAAATTGTACATTAATATCGCAGAACAGCAAAGAACTATCCAAGAAATGAGTCTTACTATATTCCGACCTCCATTAGCAAACTGGGATTTAACATTTATTGAAGCATCTTTTTATATCTAAAATTACCCTATTTTTTTATCAAATATATCAAAATTAAGGCTAGTTTGTTGGCAGGTCTGCTCTTATAGATTTTGGCCTGACGATTTATATAACCATAGTTGATCACAGACTCTTTATTTTGCTGAAATATTTATAGATACTCAGACTGAAATTTTAAAATAAAACAGGGCTGGAAAGCTCTGGAATGTGAAGTCAAGTGGGCCTTAGGAACCATCACTATGAACAAAGCTAGAGGACGTGATGGAATTCCAGTTGAGCTACTTCAAATCCTAAAAGATGATGTTGTGAAAGTGCTGCACTCAGTATGCCAGCAAATTTGGAAAACTCAGCAGTGGCCACAGGACTGGAAAAGGCCAGTTTTCATTCCAATCCCAAAGAAAGGCAATGCCAAAGAATGCTCAAACTACCACACAATTTACTCATCTCACATGCTAGTAAAAGTAATGCTCAAAATTCTCCAAGCCAGGCTTCAACAGTACGTGAACCATGAACTTCCAGATGTTCAACCTGCATTTAGAAAAGGCAGAGGAACCAGAGATCAAATTGCCAACATCTGTTGGATCATTGAAAAAGCAAGAGTTCCAGAAAAACATCTATTTCTGCTTTATTGACTATGCCAAAGCCTTTGACTGTGTGGATCACAATAAACTCTGGAAAATTCTTCAAGACATGAGAATACCAGACCACTTGACCTGCCTCTTGAGAAATCTGTATGCAGGTCAAGAAGCAACAGTTAGAACTGGGCATGGAACAACAGACTAGGTCTAAATAGGGAAAGGAGTACGTCAAGGCTGTATATTGTCACCCTGCTTATTTAACTTACATGTAGAGAACATTATGAGAAATGCTGGGCTGGATGAAGCACAAGGTGGAATCAGGATTGCAGGGAGAAATATCAATAACCTCAGATATGCAGATGACACCACCCTTATGGCAGAAACAAAGAAGAACTAAAGAGCCTCTTGATGAAAGTGAAAGAGGAGAGTGAAAAAGTTGACTTAAAACTCAACATTCAGAAAACTAAGATCATGGCATCTGGTCCCATCACTTCATGGCAAATATATGGGGAAACAGTGACAGACTTCATTTTCTTGGGCTCCAAAATCACTGCAGATGGTGACTGCATCCATGAAATTAAAAGATGCTTGCTCCTTGGAAGAAAAATTACAACCTAGAAATCATATTAAAAATCAGAGATGTTACTTTGCCAACAAAGGTCCATCTAGTCAAAGCTATGGTTTTTCCAGTAGTCATATATGGATGTGAGAGCTGGACTATAAAGAAAGCTGAGCACCAAAAAATTGATGCTTTTGAACTGTGGTGTTGGAGAAGACTCTTGAGAGTCCCTTGGAATGCAAGGAGATCTAACCAATTCATCCTAAAGGAAATCAGTACTGAACATTCATTGGAAGGACTGATGCTGAAGCTGAAACTCCAATACTTTGGCCACCTGATGCGGAGAACTGACTCATTTGAAAAGACCCAGATTCTGGGAAAGATTGAAGGTGGGAGGAGAAGGGGATGACAAAGGATGAGATGGTTGGATAGCATCACTGATTCATGGACATGAGTTTGAATAAACTCTGGTAGTTGGTGATGGACAGGGAGGCCTGGCGTGCTGTAGGTGCATGGGGTTGCAAAGAGTCGGACATGACTGAGCGACTGAACTGAACTCAACTGGGAAACTCACACCAAAGGCTTATCACAGATTTCATCTAACAAATCTAGGTGAATTCTTCCCTTTTTAAAGTCTCAAAAATTCCTTGAGATTTTTGTACCTGTTAGTGAGATAACCTTCCTAAGTCATTTGATAAACTCACTGGAAACCTAAGAATTTCCAATTTCTGGAGGAGTCAGATAGAAAATATAGTTGTTTTGTTTATAATGTATAATTTTACCAAATTATTGTCATAATTAGTTTGAGAGGAAGGTTTTCCCTACTCCTGGAAAACATAAGATTCAAATCCATAATTTTTCAGATAGAAACCATAAAAGTTATAAGCATATTCGCTGGTTCATTAAGTCCTTTGTTAACTTGTGTGAAGTCATCAGGCTTTCCATTAGAATATCAGGACATATCAGAATTAAGAATTTCTAGGATATCTATATTAGTAATATTTACCATACATTATAACATGAGAGGGTCTATTACTCATTTGATAATATTTGTCATGTAATTTAACCAACCAAATAAACACAATTAGTTTAATATCTCTCTTTGGGATGTTTCAGGGGCCCACTGAAGCACCCCAAAGTGAGCTAGAGATCAAAGGAACTTCAAAAGAATTCGATTTAGGAAGTTTTGTCAAAAAAAAATCAATTAAAAGGGTTTAGAACATTTGATCAGATTTAGTCAATATCAATGGGTGTATCATTTAGCTTTATATGTCACAATGGGCATCTATACTGAGGCTCAAAGTCTAGTGAAAGACTCCACCGTCTTGGACCTAGTTGGCTCTAACCAGTTTTTCTATGCCTGTGTCATTCCTAACAAAATCCATTTATCTAACTAATTGTAATCCAATTTTAGAAAATCCTGATCTTGTATAACTCTTTTTAGTATTTTTTCATACTTTTTTTTTTTTTTTTTTACTAAAAACACACTTCCTACTTTCCTTTAGCAACCAAGAACTTTTATATTAGCATTTTATAGATTGGTGAGCATAAATACCAGTGATAATTTCTAAAACCCTTGCTTTCTTAGAACATTTTAGGATGGCACCAAACATTATTCATTTATAGTCCCAAATCTCTTTAGTTTTTCTGTAAAAGGAAATTAGTATTTAGTAGTAAATGTTTCAAAATCTTATTTGGAAATGACCTAACTATTCAATAGACTTCCAACACTTAGTTTAGCACAACACTTAGAAATTCAAGTTAACCCAATCTGGAGAGATTATTTTAGACAGATATTCTTAAAGCATAATTATTCGTAATAGAGTTTATCTAGAATCTCATATCTCATTTACATTTTTTTTAGAAGTTTCTTCACTCAAGGTAATTTTCCTGTTGACAAACTTGTAACAGATATGATGATATTTAACTTATATTAAACCTAGGTACAATGAAAATATTCTACTTAATGTTAACTACTCTAAGACATGTCTACATTAGGTCTGACCTGTCTAGACAGGTCAACAAACATTAATATCAGGTATTTAACTGAATATTTCTCAGTTCACATGAACCTGGAATTTATTGCTTAATTTAGAATTATTTGATTTGTAACTACTTTTCTTTTTTTCTTTTCTTTTATTTTACTTTACAATATTGTATTGGTTTTGCCATACATCAACATGCATCCGCCACAGGTGTACATGTGTTCCCCATCCTGAACCCCCCTCCCTCCTCCCTCCCCATACCATCCCTCTGGGTCATCCCAGTGCACCATCCCCAAGCTTCCTGTATCCTGCATCGAACCTGGACTGGTGATTCGTTTCTTATATGATATTATACATGTTTTAATGCCATTCTCCCAAATCGTTCCCCCCCACCACAGAGTCCAAAAGACTGTTCTACAATTCTGTGTCTCTTTTGCTGTCTCGCTTTTCTTTAAGTCAATTAAATAGAGCTTATTTACAAATTAATCTCAAAAATATTACCCAGAGACAAAGACATACAGACACAACGCAAGATCTAGCTTCATTTTCTAAGCTTAGTCATGAGTTAGACATTACAATATAAAGTTTACTAGTTTATAAAAAACAGTTGGAATAAATAAAATATTTAAAGGCTTTTCCCCATTTTTCCTCAGTCTCAGGAGTTAGAGATGGTCTAGAGTAAATGTTCCTGAGAGCAGAGCTAGAGTCCTAGTCTCAAGGCACAGGGAAAGAAAATCAAGTTCTAACAAAATGGTGGCAGGTCTAAACCAAATGGTGGCCAAAGCAAAATGGTCATCAAAAATCACAACACAGAACATAGAGTTAAAACACACACATAGACCTGGCAGTCCTTATCAGACACTCCCTTAAATACAATACAGCCTCTCAGAAAACCTCCTATAGAAACACAGAACATCAGATCCAAGTACTAACAGAGTAATTAAAAATATCTCAGGTCTTCAAAGATTTCAAAGGGAGGAAAGGAAGCTAGGTTTAAAGAAGAAGGGGGAGGAGGGGGAGCAGTTTATGGTGATGGAATTAGTTTCTTTAGTTGTCTTTAGCCAATCATTCTGACTCAAGAGTCCTTCCTGGTGGTGAGACATGTGGTATCTCCTTTTGACCTTTCCCAAACTCTTCCGGTTGGTAGAGGCTCATTAGTTCCATGTTCCTTACTAGGACCTCTGGTCATAAAACCACTCATGCTATGGTGCCTGGCCAGGGTGGGTGGTTTCAGTAAGTGTGCTTCCCCTAACATATATACTCTGTTCCTTATCCCCAAAGCTCATGAGTAAGATAAGTCACATCACCTTCCTTAAGGAGAAATAAAAGAGTAGGTGAGAAGAGGTTCTTTTACCTTCGAGGTCCAATTCATATATTATCTCTGAACAAAATCTTTCACGGCCCTTCTACTCTGAAATAATTTTTACCCTTCTTGAATCTTCTTTGGGTAGTATATGTGTCTCTCTTAAAGCACAGACCATATTATTTAAGAAGTGATCACTATCATTTATACCTATATTATTTTCATTACTGTTCATCCTTTTATTCAACAATTATATCTAGATCACTCTCAATGTTTCAGGCAATATGCCAAGTGCTGATGAACATTACATAGTTTCTATTCTCCTTGAGCTTAATAGCTGGTTGGGGAGATGATCAATAATTTCCTTGAGAGATAAATCTACATCTATTCTTTTCTTTGTACCTCTAATATTTGCTCAGTAAAAGTTCATATAATGAATTATAAAATATTAATAAATAGAAATATCAATTAAATAGAGCTGGTAGATGGGAAAGGGGAGCTCTCTGATCCTGTGTTGACAGCAGAGCCCAACACAAAGATCCTTCTTTGCAGGCAAGGACTCAGCCAACGAAAAGCCATGGATTCTGTGTTTACTCTATCCCTCCCAACTTCCTCTTCTCCTTTCCTTGTCATGCAGGAACTTGCACATGGCTCACCATGGTTACAGACTTTGAGTTACAATTCTCTGCTGACCTTAAATAAACTTGTTGGATAGAATAGGAAACAGGAGTCCAGAATAGCAGTGGCTAAAAGATAAGAAAGGGAAAAGCCTACAAAAGTAGAACAAAGGAAGGTCGGAGGATCAGAATGAGGACCTCAGGTAGAACAAACAGCACTCCTGGCTAACCCAATTTACATAGCGCAGGCCCAGGGGGAGGAAAAAATATATACAAAGAGGAGCCAAAGGCCCAGGGTTCTCTCTCTCTCTCCTGCATGCTGGCACATTCCCCCACTCTCTTCTCTTCGTGTCTTTGGGTCAGCCTGCCCTCACGCCTCAAGGATGGATTTTCCTGCTATTTTCTAAATAAAATAGAGCTGTAACATGGAGCTGTAACACTGATCTGTCTAAAAGCTATAACAGTCTGTCCAAGACCCGAGAGTTATAACAGGGTCTGTCCAAGAGCTATGACGTGAGGAGGGCTCTAACATCTGTCGCTTCAAATTTTTGTTGGGACAAGACAGAACCTAGGAGAATACACTCGCCTGACAAACCCATCTTTTCTTCAGAAATACCTGGTATACTACGTGCTTCAGGGGAACAGAATGAATAGTTCAAGAAAAAAGTCACTATTTGCCTCAATACTAGGAGTCAAAATAAAAGCAAACATATTAACTCAATTAGAAGTGTCAAATTTTAAATTAATAAGTACTCAAATTATACTTGAAGCCTTTGAAATACTAGTAATTCTGCAGAACATGTTCACATATAAAATATGAAGTGCTAATAAACATAACTAAATATCATTAATATAATGACATTCCAACACAAACAAAGCATTTCATGTAATAATTCCTAGTCAGAACCAGCTGGCACAATCTTACAGATAAAAAGACATCAGCATCCAAACAGATGAGCAAATCATTAAATAAATCACCACATTATTAGCTCGCAGACAAGTCCAACAGTTTGAGCAGGCTCACAATTCATAACTTGCTACAAAGCAAATTTATAAGGTAATTGTTAAAGATCTCATCCAGCAGTGTAAAAATGTAGGGTAGATCTCATGGAATATAAAAATACAATCCAAGCTCATTTATTTCCACAGTAAAGCACAACTTTGACCACTCAGATTTTAGTGTATGTATGATTTACCTAGTACAACTTTTAAAAATTTCCTTTTCTGAACTCTACTCCAAAAGATTTTGGTTGCTTTGGTTTGAGATAAGACCCCAGTATTTGGATTTTATAGGCATGGAAAATTCTTATGCAGGTGGTCACTGGACCACACAGTATTTGTGAAATAATGTTCTAGATTGAGAATCATTTTTCAGCAATTGCTTGCTTTGGCAACACATGTACTAAAAACTGGAACAATACAAAGAAAATTAGCATGGCCCCTGCACAAGGATGACAGGCTAATTCATGAAGCATTCTTTATTTTTAGAAACAGATTCATGGACATAGAGAACAGACTCCTGGTTGCCAAGGAGGAGAGCAGGGATAGGGGAGGGATGGATTGGGAGTTTGGGATTAGCAGATGCAAACTATAATATATACAATGGATAAACAATGAGGTCCATGGAACTATATTCAATATTCTGTGATAAAACATAATGGAAAAGTTATGAAAAAGAATATGTGTGTGTGTGTGTGTATACACATATGTATAACTGAATCACTTGGCTGTACAGCAGAAATTAACATAAATCTATTATACTTCAATAAAATAATTTTTTTAAATAATTACTTTCCAGTCATCTAGACAAATTAACTCTCCGATAACTGCTTCTTAATTTACAGATAGAACTCTGTCATATATGGAAATGGAAAGATAATTTTCACTCTACCTTTCTAGGTTCTTGGCTGAGACCTCCCTATAATAAAGAGTCAGATTAACAGGAGAAAAACAGAATTTTAATAACATTTTTCACTCCTGTACACATGGGAAAGACCCAAGAAAACTGATAATTTCTGAAACAGTCCAAGTCATCATCTTAAATACCATTTCCAGCTAGAGACAAAACAAGATGTTGGGGGCTGTGGGAAGGGGGCCCAGTTTTAGGAGGTGATCAGAAGAGCACAGTAAACAAGAGTAAAGGCTGTTATGCAGATTTAAGTCCTTGACCTCTGCATTAACAAGAGATTCTAGAAATGTAAAGTCTACTTTCTCTTCCTAGTACAGCAAGGGAGACACCCTTACAAATGGAGATTTTCCTTATAAATGCAAATATCTCTTACAAAAGAATAGCTTCTACTAAGTTTTCAGAGTTTTTCCTATGTCTGCTGTTTCTTAAAAATAATCAGCCTAAAATAATCCTTATGCCAATGAGGCATATTTTGGGGTGATATTTTGGTCCCCTTCACATAAATCTTCTGAGGCAACAGATATGTTAAGATACTGTAAAGGGAGTGCCCCTCAAATTTGACTATATAATGGAACCAAATGGGAATATTTAAAATATACCAATAATTGGATCCCTTAATTTAAAAGTTTGATTTAATTGGTCTGGGATGCATCCTGAGGATTAGAATTTCTAAAAATCTCCTCAGATGATTTTTATGTGAAACTAAGATTAAGAATTTTTAATATACCTGAAGTGCTTCTCAGACATTAATACATATTAAAGACTTTGCTAAACAGACTCTAGTTTTTATATGACTATTTAATCTGTGTAGAAACTAACCTTCCCACTGATGACATATTAACTACAAAATACTAAAAAAAAAAAAAAAAAAACACAGCTTGATCCTGCCTCCCCTTCACATAATTTCTTGATTTTTAAATGTATTATATTAAAATCTTAGAGATTTAAAAGAAATCTGTGGGGTTTTCTTGTGAAATGACTGATACTATTTTTCAAAGTAAAGACATAAAGTAATGAATAAATCATGAAAAAGGCTTAAATTAAGCTAGGTATGAGATGCTCCTTGGTTCATTCCTCTTTCTCAGGTTAACTTTGAAATGAGCCTTTGTTATCCTTATTAGCAAAAATTCCATGGCCACTTGCTCTTTATAATGTAAGGATGGTTATCATATCATTCCAGCCCCAGTATGGTATCCAGGAGACTAAATTTCATACACACACACATATTGATGCAGCAATTGTTGTTCAGTCACTAAGTTGTGTGTGACCCCATGGACTGTAGCATGTCTGCTTCCCCGTCCTTCACCATCTCCCAGAGATTGCTCACACATGTCCACTGATGCCATCCTACCATCCCATCCTCTGTTGTACCCTTCTCTTGCCCTCAATCTTTTGCAGCCTAATGGCCTTTTCCAATGAGTCGGCTCTTCACATCAGGTGGCCAAAATATTGGAGCTTCAGCATCAGTCCTTCCAATAAATATTCAGGGTTGATTTCCTTTAGAATTGACTGGTTGGATCTCCTTGCAGTCCAAGGGACTCTTAAGAATTCAAAAGCATCAATTCTTCAGTGCTCAGCCTTCTTTATGGTCCAGTTCTCACATCCATACATGACTACTGGAAAAAAACAAACAAACATAGCTTTGACTATATGGAACTTTGTTGGCAAAATGATGTCTCTGCTTTTTAATATGCAGTCTAGGTCTGTCATAACTTTTTTCCCAAGGAGCAAGCATCTTTTAATTTTGTGGCTGAAGTCACCATCCACAGTAGCAATTGTACTGCTGCTGCTGCTGCTAAGTCGCTTCAGTCTTGTCTGACTCTGTGCGGCCCCATAGACAGCAGCCCACCAGGCTCCCCTGTCCCTGGGATTCTCCAGGCAAGAACAGTGGAGTGGGTTGCCATTTCCTTATCCAATGCATGAGAGTGAAAAGTGAAAGTGAAGTCACTCAGTCGTGTCCAACTCTTAGTGACCCTATGGACTGCAGCCTACCAGGCTACTCCACCCATGGGATTTTCCAGGTAAGAGTACTGGAGTGGGGTGCCATTGCCTTCTCCGAGCAATTGTACTATAAACATTTAAATACACCACCCACCTGATGTGAAGAACTGACTCAGTGGAAAAAAACCCTAATGCTGAGAAAGATAAAAGCAGGAGGAGAAGGGGATGACAGAGGATGAGATGGTTGGATGGCATCACCAACTCAATGGACATGAGTTTGAGTAAGCTCCAGGAGTTAATGATGGACATGGCATGCTGGAGTCCATGGGGTCGCAAAGAGTCGGACACAATTGTGTGACTGAACTGACTTAACTGACATTTATCAGTTATTATAACACTTACTGATGAAATCAGACATGGCTATTCTTATCTATTTAAAGGTAACAATAACCCGGTGTACGAGACAGCAAAAGAGACACTGATGTATAGAACAGTCTTATGGACTCTGTCGAAGAGGGAGAGGGTGGGAAGATTTGGGAGAATGACATTGAAACATGTAAAATATCATGTAAGAAACGAGTTGCCAGTCCAGGTTCGATGCACGATACTGGATGCTTGGGGCTAGTGCACTGGGACGACCCAGAGGGATGGTATGGGGAGGGAGGAGGGAGGAGGGTTTAGGATGGGGAACACATGTATACCTGTGGCGGATTCATTTTGATATTTGGCAAAACTAATACAATTATGTAAAGTTTAAAAATAAAATTTAAAAAAATTATTTTATCTTAAGAAACTATTAACTCAATAGCAGAAAACCCTATATAGCAGTTTCAGGTAAATTCAAGTATTTAAAGGATTTCTCAGTCATTTTAGGTTTAAAAACAATAAGTTGTCATTTTATCCATTCCTCCTTTTCTTCTCCCTAGCATGACATCTCAGTTCCAGAACGCTTACCTATTATCATGACATACGGAAGAGTGGGCTGGCCATTTACTGGGCCTCTACAAATACTGAGATACATCTCCTCTTGTATCCAGTCATATAAACTCTATTGTATCATTTTATCATAACCAAGAGAGCACTGTCTATTTCAACCAGCTGTCAGTGTCTTATTTCAGGCTTGTCTGGAAATCCATAAGACTTATACCATTCCGAGATAACAGGATGTGAATTAACACTCAAGCCCCCTCACTTTTAAGATTCCCCCAAACTTTAGGGGGATTTCTATTAGTACTTATATTAGAACTAAACCCAGTGGACTGGGATATGTCTTGGAGTTCCCTCCCAGACATTACATCTCTCTTTCTTTACCATAAAAATTGCCCTTATCCCCATTTGGGAGGATCCTTGTCCAGTCTTCTAAGGCAGGAACAATTAGTTGTGATTCAGCAGTGGTACTGTAATCTGAAAGACATTCTTCTATACCAACTTTTAAATCTAGAACCTCAATTCTTATAAGTTGGAAGTCTCAGGCTATGGCAATCCAAAAGTGCTTCCTTTCAAAGTTATATCTTCAGAAGTTTATTTGGAAGTCTCAGGATGAACTTTGTCCATTTCTTTTTCTTAGTGTTTCTTAGGATGCAATAATGATTTCATGATGGGGGCAGTAAGCCCAGCTATCTCAGTTCAGACAAGTAATAGGTAAAGAAAGTGTATGTGAAGGGAACCGATGGTTAATATTTCAAAATATTATTCTACCATCAGTATCTCACATTTATAGTATTTAAAATGTAACACTTGATCTGCCCTTTCCCCAATTAGAATTCCTCCAGTGTTTCATTTATTCCAATAAAATGCAAAAATATTATATTTAAAAATGCATTCAACATTTGATTTTATTTCCTAAATATTTTTTACATCTCTGAATTACTCTCCAACTTTACTACCACAACTCTAGTCCAGGCCAATGTCATCTCTCAGTTCTGTCTTTAAAAAGACTATCATATACAGAGCACAAAGATCAACTAGGTGGATTATGAAGACAGGTTAAAACTTGGAGAGGTGATCTCTGTAGAGATCTCTCTCTCCTCTCTTTCTTCCCTCCCCTCTCCTCCTCCTCCCTTCTCCTTCAACTTTGCTCTAAAGACAGACCTTATTCAAGGACTGGGCTGGCAACCAAAACTCCAATAGAAATCATACCAACTTTCCAGATGAACCAAGTAAAGGAAACTCAGCAAGATAGAGAGCAAGGAAAAAATAAAGGAGATAGATCCAGAAAAACAGAAACCTTAAGTGTACATGGAGCCACACAAGGCTCAGCATTAACCCTAAAGTATCTGTGCTTAGTACAAGTCCAACACAATGTAGAAAATGTTCAGAAAATTAAAATTATACTTGAACCACCCATTAAATCTGAGCCTAAACCCTGAAGCAAACATTTAAAATAGGATTTCTACAACTCAGTAATAAGAAAACAAACATTCCAATAAAAACAGCAAAATATTTAAATAAGTGCTTCATGAAAGACAGACAAATGGCCAATAAACACATGAAAAGACATTAAACATCATTAATTATCATAGAAATACAAAGTAAACCACAACAATATACCACTACACAACTTTACAATGGTAAAACCAAAAAGACTGACATTGTCAGCGAGGGTGGAGCAGTGGAAAATACTAGTGATCAAATCTCTTTGCAAAACATTTTTAGTTTGTTTGCTTGTTTATGAAATTAAACATACATCTACCGTGCAAACTTGCCATTTCACCTCGAAGTGTTTAATTAAAAAAAAACAAATAAACAAACCTGAAAACATATAGCCATACAAAGACTGTGCATAAGTATTCACACCAGCTTTACTTTATGACTAAAAACTGGGGTGGGGGGGGAAGCAATGTCCATCAACAAGTGAAGAGATAAACTACAATATATGCAGAGAATGGAATACCACTCAGCAATAAAAAGAAATTATATATGTATACACACACATATATATGGTTTATTCCTTTATATATATTATTATTCCATCTATAAAATGCTCTAAAAAGTATAAACTAATCTACAGTAATAAAAACTGATCTTGTGATTACCCTGAGATGGGTATAGAGTGTGGGTGATCAAACTCTTCATTACCTAGACTATTATGACTATTTCATGGCAGAACATATACAATTATTTGTTTGCAAATTATGCCTCACTAAATGTGTAAAAAAAAAGTAGCAAATAAACATGCATATACACACACAAATATACTCTTCATAACAGGTAAAATATTTGCCAATCCACACTGATTATTATGCACTACAGTGTTATAGTTAAGATTGAGATCTCTAGAATTATTTGCCCTAAATGAGAAACCAACCATTTATTAGCCGTGTAGCACTGGGCAAGTTAGTAACCCTGTCTGAGTTTCAGGTTCACTGATTACACAATAGGAATAAAAATTTATCTATAAAAAGTATACAAAAAGTATCACTAGATTTAATCTAAGTATCACATTTCTTAATATGATGTACAAAGATCTGCATGGCCTTTCCTATTCCTATATTTTCAGCTTCTTTTATGACCATTTCACATTTTGCCCCAGACACATGCCACGTTCTTCGGGCTTTCTATACATTAGCACATGCTACAGTACAGGTAAGTTATCTAATTCACTTAGGACAAGATGTACAGAAATCAAATATTAGATATCAGGAAGTAACACAGAGCATATATTACATATGACATATTACCTAATAACCTAGTGGGTTTGGAGCAGTAGCCTCTAATCAGACATAGCAATATTCAGGTTGAAAACCACATCCAAATTTAAATGATTACATGTTAGACAAAGAGGCCATTGAAAGACTCACATAAGTGCTAGCTAGATTTTTTCACTAAATATGTTAAGATCAGTTCAAGTTTTACTTACAATTAAGTTTTTAAAATATAGTTCATGGCTTTGGTGATTTCAGAATTGCTAATAAAATTGACAACTGACCTTTCTGTGTGTGGAATTACTTTCTCCCATAGGCCTTTTCATCTCATATTCTCTATCTAGTCTATATCATTCATGCCCAAATTGTCTAATACAATATATATATATATACACATACGATCCTACATTTTTAATTCTAGCTTGGAATTCAACTTTGCATATACAACTGATTACTTGGCATTTCTACAGAGAAGTCTTACAGATAACTCAAAACTTCATGTTCATAATTCCATTTTCTCTGCCATCCTGCTCCTCTTCCAGTCCTCCTCATTTCAATACATTATACCTCTATCCACCCAATTGCTCAAGCCAAAATCTAGTGCCATCTTTGATTTCTCTAGTGGTCCAGGTGGCACTAGTGGTAAAGAACCTGCCTGACAATGCAGAAGACGTAAGAGATGCAGGTTTGATCTCTTGTTCAGGAAAATCCCCTGGAAGAGGGTATGGCAACCCACTCCAGTATTCTGGCCTGGAGAATCCCATGGACAGAGGAACCTGGCAGGACTATACAGTTCATGGAATTCTCCAGGCCAGAATACTGGATTGAAGCCAGGTCTCCTGCATTGCAGGCGTATTCTTTACCAGCTGAGCCACCAGGGAAGCCTGGGATACAGTCCATAGGGTTGCAGAGTCAGACACAACCAAAGCAACTTAAGCACATATGCACTAATCCAAAAACCTAAATGGCATCCTTGATTTCTCAAGTTTTCTTCTAAAGCACTATTTACATAATAGTGAGAGGAACTTTTTAAAAACAGACTGAACTGTATCATTCCCCTGGCTTAAAACCCTTCAACAAATGCCTGTTCTCAGGATAGAATCTAATGTCCTTAACATGGACAATAAGACTCTACAAGCTCTAGTGTCTCCCTGCCTCTGGGCCTCAGCTTGCACTTCAGTCACTATGCTCAAAGCCACTGCCTTTCTTTCTTTTCTTCTGTTCCTCACATGACTAACTCCCATTCATTCTTCATATCTCACCTTAATGGTCATTTCCTCAAGAAACTCTCCTCGATGCCCTGATAAAAATTAGGACCCTGATATAGATATACTCTCTAATATTTCCTCCTAGAAAGCACACATATCTAATAATAAATAACACAAACATTAAGACACCAAGAATATTTACAGTGGTATTCAAAGAGGAGCACTTTTCTTTAGAGAACCTTTTTAGTGACAGTCAAATGTGCTTTCAGTACTAATCAAAAAATTCAGAAAGGAACACTTCTTTCTGTTTTTCCCTTCAGAAAATGTGAAGCTGTGCATTTGGGAAGGGGTTAAAACTTTAATTAAAATGATTGATAAAAGATTAATGGATAAAGTATGAAAAAGAAAAGGAGCGGGGAAAGCAACCTGGTTCAATCCAGATTACTGTGAAATCCAGGCAGCCTTCTCTAGCGCTTTGTAAACTCTTTCCTAAGGGAGAACAGACCACTGAATCATCTTAGGAGGCAGTTTAAATCCTTGCTCTCACACTTACAGTTTCTGTGACCCTCTACAAAACATGTAATCTATCTGCCCCTTACTTTTTTCATCTTTAAATGAAGATGACCATCCATCTGACCTCTCCTCCCAAAGTTATTGTGAGAACCAGAAAGGATAAGAAACAAAAGTGTTGCTAATTCTAAATGGTAGCAAGCTGAAACTTAATCCAATGACTCAAAGTGAAAACATCATAATTATAAGAGCTGACATTAAATATTCTAAATATCTGGCTCTGGGGCAAGAACACCAGTAAATATACTCTTAATCTGAGTACATGGGGTAAATGAGAGGCTAGTAAACACTGAAATGCCTCTTCCACTTCGGGCTTGTAGCTGATAGCCTGTCCCCACTTCCTGCCTTTCTAAGGGTACAATGACCAGCATACGCACATCGCAGAACTCCAGGAGAAGAGCAAAGCACTTCTTATTCAGTGCAAAAATATGCTAACTGTGCTGTTTGCTGTTGTTTTTCATAGAATTGTGAAAGGATGTTGCAGAGATGAGTTCTCTATTGCTGCTGTAACAAATTAGTTTAAACCAATACCCAGTGATTATGTCACAGGGTTTCTCTAGCAGCTCAGCTGGTAAAGACTCTGCCAGCAATGCAAGAGACCAGGGTTCAATTCCTGGGTTGGCAAGATCTCTTGGAGAAGGGAAAGGCTACCCACTCCAGTATTCTGGCCTGGAGAATTCCATGGACTGTATAGTCCATGGGGTCACCAAGAGTCAGACACGAGTAAACAACTTTCACTTTTTCTTTTCTGCATGATGCAAGTTTGGCTTGGGCCTCACTAAGCTAAAATGGAGGTGTCAGCACATCTGTGTCTCCTCCTGTGGGCCTAGGGGATAGATTTGGCTTTCATGTGCACTGAAGCTGTTGGGAAAATCCGATTTCTTATATTGTGTTTGAGGAACTGAGGTCGTGGTTTCAAAGCTAGCTGTTGACTAGGATTCGTTCTTAGCTTCTGGAGACCAATCACAAACCTTGGCTTGTGGCCTTTTCCCACTACTTTCAAAGTGGATCAGGTCCTGATATTTAGAATCTCTCTGACTTTTTTCATCTCTTGTCTCCACTAAAGGAAAATTCTCTCCTTATAAGGGCTCATGTGAATAAGACTGGACCCACATGGATAATCTAGGTAGTCTGTCTTAAAGTCCATAACTTTAATTATATCCATTCATTAAAACATACATATGTATGATTCCACATATACGAAGTCCCTTTTGTCATGTAAATTAACAGATTTATAGGTTCCAGGGATTAAATGTGCACATATTTATGGAAAAATTATTTGTCTACCAGTCTTTGTATTATATGCTTATGAATTTTTGCTACTAAATGGGATGTTATTTGAAGTTAGAGTACATATATATTTGAATAGGTATGTTGATATTGCATGGATGATGGTGAGAACAAATATTCAATTATTTTATCCATTAAGTCCATTAAAATAGCCTTTATGTGTGTGTGGAGAGGGAGGTGTTGAAAAAACATTAAAGACTGTTTAAGTTTCCAGAAAACTGAGATTGTTCTGTTTTTATTATTTTGTGATTAGTTGCAAGTTTCTAAAATTTGTACCCTAATAAGAAATATAACAGAAAATAAACAGACCTTCTTGATCCTTTAGATTCAATAATAACTTTTAAGATTTACTCTGTGTGTGTACAAGTCACAATTTGAGACAGAAGTGAAAAGAAAACTTGGAAATAAAGAGATGGGTTTCTTTTATGACATAAAAGGAACAGAGCTCAAGAAAACACATTTGAAGAGAAATTCCTTGGGTCTGAGATCTAGAACACATAATATTTATTAACAAAAGTAAAACTGCTCTCTGGGAGCCTAAGTTAATATGATTAATCCATCTCAACAAAGCATAAACTCCAAAGAGTGTATGCACATTCACAGCAGGGCTAATGTAATGGGGAAATAGGAAATAAAAATAAAAATATGTATCCTTTAAATGATAAAATAGGATAACTAAATGTTCCAAATCTCTACTACAAAATGGAAAACTCAAGACAAAAGATACTTTACACAATTCCAAACTGGAGACTATCTCTGTAGAGATATTAGAAAAATAAAATTTGCAAGCTTGGTCGTTTTTTTAACAGTGTATATTACAGAGAATGTTGTTATTGACTTTTACTTTCATGTTAAAATTTTACACCTCAACAGTTTGTCTCCATTTACTTAGACTTCTAATGTCATTAAGAGAAACTCCCTGCTTTTTATTAATTCTTAAATTAATCTATATGAATAGTGGTGACATTCCATTGAACTTTTATATATCCAATTTACATTATGTCATTTAAAAAAGTGATAAATTTTTAAATATATGATTCCATAAAAAAATATTTCTATAGGAATATGGACTTGAAGCAGAGGAGAAAACAAAAGCACAGGCTTATAGGATGACCTTGGTTGAAAGTCTCCTGCACCATTTTTGGTAATATATATTTGTTGAGAAAACAACCTTTTTAATCAGAGCTTTCAAATATATTACCCTAAAATAGTACATAGTTATTATCATATTTTATTTGTGGTTACAATACTGACCTTTAAAAATATCAGATCTTATATATCTCTTCTCTTTCTTTTTTATTGTATTTTTAAACTCATTAATTTGCCTTTTCCTGTTATTTTCAAATCTCTTTTCAAATAAAAGGATCTCCTTTTATTTAACGATCCCACAATTTTATTCTATTGATAATTCAATTTAATCAATTGCTCTGATATATTTTTCAAATATTACTTCTTGCTATCCTTAAATTTATTTTTTCCTAGCTTCTTGAATTGCATGCTTAATTTATTTTCAAGTCTTCTTGTATTAAAATAAGAACTTTTAAAGTTATTGATTTTTCTCTATAGAATTTTTCACATTCTCTCTGGTTTAAACTGCAGTGTGATTAATTCCTATGATTTCCTATAAAGTCAAAGATTAAGGTTTGGGTTTCTGCTTTGTTCTAAGAATCACATAAAAAGAGCTTCAAAATTTCCAAGTGGTTTTATTTTTGCTGAATTTTTATTTGAAAATCCATTGTGAGCTGTGATTTCTCTACAGGTTAATTTGTATTGATATTATTCCTTTTTATTTTATCACTCTGCTGCTATGGAAAAGAGAACCTGTCCTTCCATTGTATTTTCTAATAGTGGCCATTTGTATTTAGGAAAGTTATTGATTTTCATATATTAACTTTGTGATCAACCAGTTTGTTCCTTTTGTCAGCAATGTTTCAGTTGATTTATATTTTGGATTATTAATAGTATATATTCCTATCATCTGTATATGATACTTATTTCTTGCTCTCCTTCCTAATAGGTTTACCTGTTATTTTATTCTCCCATGTATTAACTATTTGCACTGACTAGTACTTATAGAACTTTCAGGAAAAGGTGATACTTGGCATTATTGCCTCATTCCTCTTTTTGATGAGACCTTTGTCAATATTTCACAACTAAACATGTTAAGGAAGTGTCCATCTATGCATGGTTATCAACAATGAAAAAAATCTGAATTGGCCTATTAATATGGTGAATTACACAAACATATTAATACTTTTCTAGTATCAAGTAATCCCTACATTCTGACTAAATCTTGTTGAGTTGTAGTAAATTAATCTTTTAATGCACAAGTGGATTCTCTCATTAATATTTTACATTTAGGATTTATATATTTAAATCTTCTAGGATCTTGTCTATTTTTTGAGTCTTAGCATTTTTCCAACTTCCGAAAGAATATTGGCAGCTCTCATTCTCCTTCTATAATTTGGAACAGTTTAAACAGTATCAGGATGATCACACCTTTAAATATTTGAAATAATCCATGATGAAATCAACAGGACAAGGGAGTAAGTTTAAGGGGAAGGACACAATTCTTGTGACAGATTCTATCTCAGATTTTATGAAACTGTTCCCCAATATTTTTGGTATAGCTGAGAAGAAATGAGAAAACTTTAATTTATTATTTTATTTATCATTACTTTATTATTTGCCAAATCTGAAGTGTGCTAAGTCACTTCAGTCGTGTCTGACCCTATGCAAAACTATGGACTGTAGCCAGCCAGGCTACTTTGTCCATGGGATTCTCCAGGCAAGAATACTGGAGTGGGTTGCCATGTCCTCCCCTCTAGGGGATTTTTCCAACCCCGAGATGGAACCCACATCTTTTATGTCTTCTGCATTGGTAGGGGGGTTCTTTATCACTAGCACCACCTGGAAAGCCCAAATTGGAGGGCCTCTTTTCTACTGGAAGCAGGAAAAGAGAAACAGTTGGAGTCAAACATATGCCAATGAACTTTACCACTGAGCTGAATTTAAAATTCATTCTTTTAACCCATATTTATTCAGTACCTTTTAGACATTTTGGGCTTCCCAGGTGGCTCAGCAGTAAAGAATATGCCTGCCAGTGCAAGAGACCCAAGTTTGATCCCTGGATCAGAAAGGTGCCCTGGAGAAGGAAATGGCAACCTACTCCAGTATTCTTGCCTAGGAAATCCCATGGACAGAGGAGCCTGGTGGGCTACAGAGGAATATTACACAGAAAAGAATACGAAAAGAGGAAAGATTACAGAAGTGGGTAAAGACAAGAAAGAGAAGTCAACATATGGATGATTCGTGTTCCTGCAGAAAATATACAAGCATAAAATGTATGGAATGAGTTTAAATTATTTGTATAATCATGAGCACCAAAGAATTGATGCTTTTAAACTGTGGTGTTGGAGAACACACTTAAGAGTCCCTTGGACTGCAAGGAGATCAAACCAGTCAATCCAAAAGGAAATTAGTCCTGAATATTCAGTGAGAGGACTGATGCTGAAGCTGAGGCTCAATACTTTGGCCACCTGACAAGAAAAACTGACTAATTGGAAAAGACCCTGATGCTGGGAAAGATTGAAGGCAGAAGGAGAAGGGGACAACAGAGGAGGAAATAGTTGTATGGCATCACCAACTAAATGGACATGAGTTTGAGCAAGCTCCGGGAGTTGGTGACAGACTGGGAAGCCTGGCACACTTTAGTCCATGGGGTTGCAAAGAGTTAGACACGACTCAGTGACTGAACAACACCTAGGCTGAGATCAACCTGAAAACACAGTTTTGTATTCTGAATTTCATCTTTCTTCATTTTTTCATGTCATTGAAATTCTTTATAATAGCTGCTAAATTTTCCATTGTGTGTATTCACCAAATATTACTTTAATGCTTCAATTAAAGGAAAGATCATAACATTAAGCTTTCCTCAAAATAAGCACTTACTTTAAAGCAGCAGTTGATTTCTACATAATTACAGTAGTATCTGTTTGAAAAGTGCAATGGGTACATATGCAGATAAAACTAATGATTAGAGGAAAATAAAATCTCATCAGCACAATTCAACACCTATAGCAGTAGTATGGTGTTTACTTCAGTGATAAATGGTTAATTTATGTCAATCATGGAGAATGGTTGTGTAACATAATTTCATCAATTTAAGTAATTTACATTATTGTTCATTCAAATTAACGGTTTACATTTAAAATTATATCATGGACTATAACATTAAATGATCACTTTTGAGCATAGAACATCTAATACATGCAGCCACAATGGAAGAGCTCAATAGACATTCCTAAAAGAAGAACCTTATTTAACCTCCAATTAAATAATTCCAAACCCAAAGTCAACATTTGTTTAACACTTAGTGAGCCAAAGTAGATTGAGGGGTGCACGTGGTGATTTTAACTAAAGCTTTCCCTTGAAATCCAGTTGTAACACTTTAACGGTTACATTCAAAATAATTTAAACCTAAAAAAATGCTTTTAAACCAGCAATTTTAAATTCATTTTTTCTCAAAGTGATATTGTCATTTAATAAGAGATCTAATATTGTATCTTGTCAAGTCATCAGCACATGTGGTTAGAGTTCCAGCACCACTGTTCACTATTTCATGATCTATGAAGAGTCATGTGAGTATGCATTAATACAAACTTTGGGGGCATGCACATCTGTATTTAATCCAAACTTGTCAAATAACTAGTCAGGAGATATCAGGAAAATTCCTTAACCTCTATGAGTCATGTTTTCCTTGTGAGTAAAATAGAGATAATAATAATCTACTTCATGGGTCCACTGGGTGGATTGTACAATAAATAATTTGTTCGGCTCAGGGACTGATACTCTATCTGGAACATAACAGATGTACACAGATTAGTAATGTTGGCCTCGGTTTCCTATTTTGTAATTAATCACATTTAAAGGATTGAATGAGAATATTTATAATAGCTGAAAAAACACGAGGGTGGAAAGTATTTATAATAGCTGGAAAAACACCAATGATATTTTAATATCATTGCTATAGAAGAGCACACATACTTGTATACACATGTATACATGAATGCACATAAAAAATCAATGTGTAGAGAGCAGCACACTTTCTAGCTGAATACACAGCTCTAAATACACAAAAGAACATGCATTCACTAAGCCATTATTGGTTATCCTTGCCTGTTAAATCCATTGCATAGGTATCTTCATGATAAATAGCCATGTTAAAGTAAATTATAGGTTGAGAGCAGCAAAAAGACAGTTAGATATAGTCCTTCATTTATTTTCCATTCTGTTGCCTAGACACCTCCTCCTTGGAAATTCTAATGTAATATGACTCGCTGTTGTCTCACAGCTTTCTAAATAGGAGGGAACGGAAAACTAAAGAATGGCAAGCAACACTTAAGGTTGTATTTAAAAGTGAAAATACAAGATTTTTCTCTAACTGGAGAGCTTCTAATAAACACTGATGGTGGAGAGCATCTAATAAATACTACGTAAATGAGAGAGCAAGTCTAGATAGACAAAATCACACTCAGTTTTTTATTTTATAAACTCTAATTCATTATTTAACACTTCTTTGGAATTTATTCTTTTGGCTCATAGTAGCTCAGTCAAGATCTTTTTTTTTTTTGTATGAAAAAGGCACTGAACTAAAAATCTTTATTTGTTTATTTAATTTTTTGGTCACGCAAAGCCGCCTGCAGAATCTTATTTTCCTGACAAAGGATTAAACCCACTCTTATGGCAATGATAGCACTGAGTCCTAACCATTGGACGACCAGGGAATTCCCTGAACCAAAAAAAAAATTTTTTAAATCTTATCCCAATTCTGACCCAGGGGCCTTGGGCAAATCACACTGATTTCAGTCTTTTTTAAATATATGTCATCTCTGAAATTTAGTTCCTTCTATGTAAATATGAGATGATAATATTCATCTCACTGGGTTCTTGTGACCTTTAAAGTAAGTAATATATTTAGAACATTTGTTAACTATTAGTATTTGGTGATAGCTTTGAAGTTCTACTTTTTATTACTTTTTAATGAGAGAATCACAAATATTTTGCAATATGGGATGACATCAGTAATAGATTGCATAATGAAATTTAAAAAACAAGTTGTATAATGAATTAAACATTTTTGAATTATGTTTAATTCAAAACTATTTTATGAAGATTTAAATATCTTTTTCATTTTTATTTATTCATTTATTTTACTTTACAATATTATATTGGTTTTGCCATACATTGACTTGAATCTACCATGGGTGTACATGTGTTCCCCATCCTGAACACCCCTCCCACCTCCCTCCCCATCCCATCCCTCTGGGTCATCCCAGTGCACAAGCCCCAAGCACGCTGTCTCATGCATCGAACCTGGACTGGCGATTTGTTTCACATAATTTACATGTTTCAATGCCATTCTCCCATATCATCCCGCCCTCTCCCACAGAGTCCAAAAGACTGTTCAATACATCTGTGTCTCTTTTAATGTCTCGCATACAGGGTTATTGTCACCATCTTTCTAAATTTCATATATATGTGTTAGTATACTGTATTGGTGTTTATCTTTCTGGCTTACTTCACTCTGTACAGTAGGCTCCAGTTTCATCCACCTCATTAGAACTGATTCAAATGTATTCTTTTTAATGGCTGAGTAATATTCTATTATGTATATGTACCACAGCTTTCTTATCCATTCATCTACTGATGGACATCTAGGTTGCTTCCATGTCCTGGCTATTAAAAACAGTGCTGCAATGAACATTGGGGTATATGTGTCTCTTTCAATTCTGGTTTCCTTGGAGTGCATGCCCAGCAGTGGGATTGCTGGGTCATTAGAGATACCAAGGGAACGTTTCATGCAAAGATGGGCTCGAGAAAGGACAGAAATGGTATGGACCTAACTGAAGCAGAAGATATTAAGAAGAGGTGGCAAGAATGCACAGAAGAACTGTACAAAAAAGATCTTCATGACCTAGATAATCATGATGGTGTGATAACTCACCTAGAGCCAGATATCCTGGAATGTGAAGTCAAGTGGGCCTTAGAAAGCATCACTATGAACAAAGATAGTGGAGGTGATGGAATTCCAGGTGAGCTATTTCAAATCCTGAAAGATGATGCTGTGAAAGTGCTGCACTCAATATGTCAGCAAATTTGGAAAACTCAGCAGTGGCCACAGGACTGGAAAAGGTCAGTTTTCATTCCAATCCCAAGAAAAGGCAAATGCCAAAGAATGCTCAAACTACTGCACAATTGCACTCATCTCACACGGTAGTAAAGTAATGCTCAAAATTCTCCAAGCCAGGCTTCAGCAATACGTGAATTGTGAACTTCCATATGTTAAAGCTGGTTTTAGAAAAGGCAGAGGAACCAGAGATCAAATCACTAACATCCACTGGATCATCGAAAAAGCAAGACAGTTCCAGAAAAACATGTATTTCTGCTTTATTGACTATGCCAAAGCCTTTGACTGTGTGGATCACAAAAAACTCTTGAAAATTCTGAAAGAGATGGGAATACCAGACCACCTGACCTGCCTCTTGACAAATTTTTATGCAGGTCAGGAAGCAACAGTTTGAACTGGACATGGAACAACAGACTGATTCTAAATAGGAAAAGGAGTATGTTAAGGTTGTATATTGTCACCCTGCTTATTTATATTCAGAGTACATCATGAGAAACGCTGGACTGGAAGAAGCACAAGCTGGAATCAAGATTGCCGGGAGAAATATCAATAACCTCAGATATGCAGATGACACCACCCTTATGGCAGAAAGTGAAGAGGAACTAAAAAGCCTCTTGATGAAAGTGAAAGAGGAGGGTGAAAAAGTTGGCTTAAAGCTCAACATTCAGAAAACGAAGATCATGGCATCCGGTCCCATCACTTCATGGGAAATAGATGGGGAAACGGTGGAAACAGTGTCAGACTTTATTTTTGGGGGCTCTAAAATCACTGCAGATGGTGACTGCAGCCATGAAATTAAAAGACGCTTACTCCTTGGAAGAAAAGTTATGACCAACCTAGATAGCATATTGAAAAGCAGAGACATTACTTTGTCAACAAAGGTCCATCTAGTCAAGGCTATGGTTTTTCCAGTGGTCATGTATGGATGTGAGAGTTGGACTGTGAAGAACGCTGAACGCTGAAGAATTGATGCTTTTAAACTGTGGTGTTGGAGAAGACGCTTGAGAGTCCCTTGGACTGCAAGGAGATCCAGCCAGTCCATTCTGAAGGAGATCAGCCCTGGGATTTCTTTGGAGGGAATGATGCTAAAGCTGAAACTCCAGTACTTTGGCCACCTCATGCGAAGAGTTGAGTCATTGGAAAAGACTCTGATGCTGGGAGGGATTGGGGGCAGGAGGAGAAGGGGACGACAGAGGATGAGATGGCTGGATGGCATCACTGACTCGATGGACGTGAGTCTGAGTGAACTCAGGGAGTTGGTGATGGACAGGGAGGCCTGGCATGCTGCGATTCATGGGGTCGCAAAGAGTCGGACATGACGGAGTGACTGAACTGAGCCGACAAATTCTTGGAAATAAAAACAAATCTCTAAGGCCAGATAGCACATGATGGGTTGCCTGAAGAAAGGCAGGAGTTAGAGAAGATGGCAGGGAATCATTATTAAAGTGACACAGTAACACTTACTGTGGTGAAACATACGTTCGTTTTCTGGATTATGGTTATTGTTACATGTGGGTGAATGTGTGTGTCAAAACTTATTATACACTGTAAGTATGAGCAGTTTATTATAGGCCAGTTATCACTAATAAAACTATTAAAAGCAATAAGCAACCAATAGATTTCATTACAACCTAATAAAAGAAAAAAATTAACAAAATTTCAGTTATAGGCTGTTAAACTCAGTCAAGTTATTTTTGTCTCATCTCCCAAATTCCCAGCTTCTAAAATGGAGAAAATAATACTGCCTCACCATAATTTTGTTAGGTGTACAAATGAGATAAAGCATGTTAAAAAGCTGAGATCTGTGTCAGTTACATAATCCACACTCAGAAAGTGCTACCTGTTATTAATTTAACATGGCAGACACGCAAAGAATCTGAAAAACAAAGTACTAATCTAAAATTGCACTATAGTTATATATGTACTTTTCAGTTAGCAAGACATTTGGATAGAGAAATATGAAAGAACAGAAAACCAGGATTTATATACACACGAGGTGAGAAATGAGACCCAAGATCCTTCCAAGTCCAGACTCTCTTAATAAAAGGCCTACTATAGGCAAAACAAGAAAAAGAAAGTTTGTGGTCTTTGAATGGGAAATTCTAGCAAGTTTTGTGAAACTCCAAGCTAACAATTAACTTAAAGGAGTGAAGATTAGTTTTGTCTTGACCCTAGGGTAATTAGTAGAAGCAAATGCAAATTCTCCAAGAATGGAAACATCCTCAAGCCAATGCTCTTGAGATTTCTACAACTCCAAGCTAAACAGAAACTCACAACTCACATTTATAAAACACATGTATAATCAAGCCTACAAGATCAAGAATCAGAAAACAACCAACCAAATTAGTATGTTTAAATTGCTGGAAGAAATTAAGAAGGAATAAAACACAGGAAAGAAAAATACACATCTGTGAATGTAAAAACTCAAGTCTTCATGCTCTGGTTAGCTAAATAAAAAGATGAAAGATGGATTAAGACAGTTGAAAAATTACAAAGAATGTCATACATTCTCAAAGCATAAAAAACATGCTATGACATCTTCTATATTAAAAAGCAAACAAACAAACAAAACTCCACTGAGTCTGCCTTACCTACCCTATAGTAGGCATTTTCTCCACAGTACCCTTTTCTCCACAAAGTATCAAGGATAATCCTTCTAAAAGGTCAGATTACTTCAATATCCTGCTTAATACCCTCCAATGCCTTCTCATTTTATTCAGAGTCAAAGGTAACACTATCCCAAGGACATAAAGGCCCTACTTGCTCTGGCCCTTTGCTACCTCGTTGACCTTGTCTCATACCATTTCCTTCTTCTTCACTCCTTTCCAGCTCCACTGATCTTGCCAACTGTTCTTGGACATGTCAAACACACTCTCAGCTCAATATTTTCATCCACCATTTCCTGTGCCTGAAATGTTCTTCCCATGGATATTCACTTGGTTTCATCCTTCACCTTCTTCGTTACACTGATAAATAGTCACTTTTGAAAGAGACATATGGACATCACCAGATGGTCAATACCAAAATCAGATTGATTATATTCTTTGCAGCCAAAGATGGAGAATCTCTATACAGTCGGCAAAAACAAGACCAGGAGCTGACTGTGGCTCAGATCAGGAACTCCTTATTGCCAAATTCAGATTTAGATTGAAGAAAGTAGGGAAAACCACTAGACCACTCAGATATGACCTAAATCAAATCCCATACGATTATACAGTGGAAGCGAAAAACAGATTCAAGGGGTTAGATCTGATAGATAGAGTGCCTGATGAACTATGGATGGAGGTCCCTGACATTGTACAGGAGGCAGTGATCAAGACCATCCCTAAGAAAAAGAAATGTAAAAAGGCAAAATGGTTGTCTGAGGAGGCTTACAAATAGCTGAGAAAAGAAGAGAAGCTAAAGGAAAGACATACTTATTTGAATGCAGAGTTCCAAAGAATAGCAAGGAAAGATAAGAAAGCCTTCCTCAATGATCAATGCAAAGAAATATAGGAAAATAATAGAATGGGAAAGACTAGAGATCTGTTCGAGAAAATTAGAGATATCAAGGGAATTTCATGCAAAGATGGGCACAAAAAAGGACAAAAACAGTATGGACCTAATAGAAGCAGAAGATATTAAGAAGAGGTGGCAAGAATACACAGAAGAACTATACAAAAAAGATTCTCTCTCTCTCTCTCTCTCCCTCCCTCCCTCCCTCCCTTCCTCCCTCCCTCCCTCCCTTTAGTTGCTAAGTTGTATCCAACTCTTGTGATCCCATGAACTACAGCCTTCCAGGCTCCTCCGTCCATGGGATTCTCCAGGCAAGAATACTGGAATGGGTTGCCATTTCCTTATCCAGAGGATCTTCCCAACCCAGGAATTGAACCTGGGTATCCTGCATTGCAGGCAGATTCTTAATTACCTAGATAACCACGATGGTGTGATCACTCACCTAGAGCCAGACATCCTGGAATGTGAAGTCAAGTAGGCCTTAGAAAGCATCACTATGAACAAAGCTAGTGGAAGTGATGGAATTCCAGTTGAGCTATTTCAAATCCTAAAAGATGATGTTGTGAAAGTGCTGCACTCAGTATGCCAGCAAATTTGGAAAACACGGCAGTGGCCACAGGACTGGATAAGTTTTGAGAGTTTGACCACAAGGAAATCTGGGTGCCGAAGAATTGATACTTTTGAACCCTGTGGTGTTGGAGAAGATTCTTGAGAGTCCCTCGGACTGCAAGGAGATCACACTAGTCAATCCTAAAGGAAATCAGTCATGAATATTCATTGGAAGGACTGATGCTGAAGCTTAAGCTCCAATACTTTGGCCACCTGATGTGAAGAACTGACTCATTGGAAAAAACCTTGATGCTGGGAAAGATTGAAGGCAGGAGGAGAAGGGGATGACAGAGGATGAGATGGTTGGATGGCATCACTGACTCTATGGACATTAGTTTGAATAAGATCTGGGAGTTGGTGATGGGCAGGGAAGCCTGGCATGGTGCAGTCCATGGAGTCGCAGAGTAGGACAGGACTGAGTGAATGAACTGAATCTCAACAAACTAGGACATGTGTATATTGCTGATGTCAGAAGACAAGGCCAATAGTTGTGATAAAACCTCTCAATCTGCCTCTAGTCGGAAGACACATGATTTGGGGCTCTCTGGACAATCGAATAATTTTCTACAATAAATACTATAGAGATTAATATTTATAATATCCTTATATCATAAATCAAAACTATGAATAAAAACAATGTCTTCAGTGACCTGAGGAAATAGTTATTAATACTATTTTATATGCAAATGACACTTTAAGAGCTTAATGTTAATTCTTTCTCATGTAATCCCCATTTTATGTAAAAAAAAAAAAAACCTCAGGTTCAGAAACATGATTATAATATTAATTATTATTATAATTATAATAATGCTATTAGTATTACTATACTGCTGCTTCCCAGGTAGATCAGTGGTAAAGAATCTGCCTCCCAAGCAGAAGACATGGGTTCAATCCCTGGGTCTGGAAGATGCCTTGGAGAAGGAAATGGCAACCCACTCCAATATTCTTACCTGATAAATTCCATGGACAGAGAAGCCTTCTAGGCTACAGCCCATGGGGTCGCAGAGTCGGACATGACTTTAGTGACTAAACAACCACAACATCATTACTATAATGTTTCACTAACATTTACCGAGTCCTTGCTCTCAGCCAAGCAAGCATCCATAAATGCAACAGCTACTAGGTTGGCTTGCCACAGTTCCATAGATTTGACCAGTAAGGAGATAAACGGCAGAAATGGATTCACTTTATTACTTTCAAAGAGAGCAAAAGCAAAATCAGCATGGTATCACCTTTCACATGTCCTTGGACCCTCAAGATGACACTGTATCAGAGGGATCTGATGACAGATGACTCACATGTTGGTTTGCTGTTGTAAATGAGCAACAGCATTAATTAATGAATTAATGAATTAATTAATGTAAACCAACATTAATTCTACAAAGTGCTTTGTAGAATTAATGACACAAGAGCTTGGAGCTGTACCTTAAAGGGTAAAGTGAAGTGGAAAGCCCTGTATTCATTATAACCAGAGAGAGAGAGATGATAAACTGCCTTATGGAAACCTTTCATACGATCTGGAGCCTCTTGCAAAACAGGGAAGAGGATGAGAAACAGATTGTGACAATCTTCACAAGACTTCCATCTTGCCATGTAAGAGGATTGTGAGGTGTTCTGCCAAGATTCAGGTCAAACTGTGGAGACATGCAAGGTAGCCAGGGTGCCGTGGTGGAGCCATTCTTATACACATACATTATAGAAATTCATCCTCAGAAAGACATATAATTATCTCTATTTTACCAATAAAGGCGTCAAGACTGGAGACTAAAAATAGTTAAATACTTGTATGTCCAAGGGCACAATTTATGACTTTGGATTTGGGCGGCTAAAAGTTAGGAAATACCCAATTTAATGGGGCTTAAACAATGGAAACATTTTCTCACCAGAATGTCTGAAAGTTGGTGATTCCAGAGTCAGTCTGGCAGTTCAATTATACCATTAGGAACCCATTTTCCTTCCATATTTCTACTCTTTACCCTTTAGTATGTGAACCTTTTGTCCCCTGATTTGTTGCTTCATGGTCACAAAATAACTGCTGCAGCTTTGAGGCAGGAAGCCAGGAATAACACAGGGAAGAAGGGAAGGTGCTGCCCTAACAAACCCATACTTCTACAAGCAAAGAAGGAAGGGGAAATGGTCATCATGTTGGCAACCAAGAGTATCTGTCACACATAACTAAGTACTACAATTAAAATTAGAGGAAGAACTGATAGTTTTTGTAATTTAAGTATACCACTCCCAAATATGAAACTTGTTTTCTACCTGCCTAATTGTAAGAGCAACTTCTGATTTATTCTATCAGTGGCATCCATTGAAAAGATACAACAGATTTTATTATTAATATGATTCATCTTGCAGGTAAATCTCTTAGACGTATCCCTGAGTCTGAAGAGAGCAAGATAGAGACAACTACACCCTTGGGGTACTGGAAGGTAAATGATCAAGACTAGGCTCTTCTTTTGCATGAAATGTTGGTAGGGATGGCCACATGACTTCTTAGGATAAGTAGAATGTGATTAATTATGGTATGTTTACTTCTGGGAAGAACCCTTTAAGACAGGTGTGGCAAACTTTTATTCTGCACAGAACCAGACAGTCTGTACTTGGGCTTTCTGGGCCACACACAATCTGTCGTTATAGGTGTATGCTATTCAATTCTGCCCTTATAGTGCAAAAGCAGTCCTAGACAATATATAGATAAACAAGGGTAGCTGTATTCTAATAAATCAAATGGTGGATCAAATTTGGCCTGCAGACTATAGATGCCAACCCCTGTTTAAAGAGATCATGAACAAATCACCATGTTCCCTTCCTGCTGGTAGGATGAGACATGGTGTTCTAAAGAGTAAAGAGCCCATCTATCTGGATTCCTGAGTGAGGACAGTGTGGAATTGAACATCTGATAAAGCCAAGAGCAGGAGCAAGAGATAAACTTTAAGTCACTGAGATATTTAGGTTGTTTGTTACCACAGCATGACCTAGCCCCTAATATAACTTGGTTATTCTTTATTTAATTAATTGAATTATATTCTCTTAGTAATAAAGAGAAAACAAGAATGGAATATGTCACAGTGGGAGAAATATGAAAGCTTCTTAAGTTGCCAACATGCAATGTTAACCTTTACCAATCCTCAAAATAAATGTGATTCATCGTAGCATTTTGGCCTGACCTAGGTTTTCCAGTTTATTGGCAGATTCCTCTTTGATTACATGATTCACAGGTATAATCTCATTTAATAGTTATAATTTTCTCTCTCTGACCAGAGTCCATCTGTAAGGGAAAAAGCAATGTTGAAGAGACAAATCATGAAATCAGATTACTGAGAAAGCAGGAAGGGGTAGGGACCAATGCATACACGAGGCATCAGCCTTAAATTGGAAAAAGGATCTCATTGAGGCCAGGTAGAAAGCAGTAAAACCCAGCAATAAGCACAGTTGGTCTTGAACACTTTAGCAGCCATTTTAGCAGATGCTATTCATAACATTCTTTACTTTTCTATAATCTACACAATGACTCTGCAAATTAAGTAGTATTTCCTTAAATGCCCTTAAAGGTAAATACAGTGCATCTTCTTCTTCTTGGAGAAGTTTAGTAACTTAGCTAAGGTTACATGACAAGTAACTGGCAAGGTGAAGATTCAAACCTGAGGTTTCTTGATTCGAAAATCTGGGTCATAAAATGGCTTGATTGTAAGCTACTTGGGGATAACAACTGTGCTTTATACTAGACTCTATACCAGTGGTTCTCAACCAAGGGGTGATTTGTGGCTCAAGGGACACTTAACAATGTGTAGAGATATTGTTGGTTATTAACAACTGAGTATGTGAGGGTCACTAAGGGCATCCACTTGGAAGAGAACATGGATGCTGTTAAGTAGCCTGTAGTGTACAGGACAATCCCCAAATTAAAAAATATTATCTCAACAGGAAATGTCGGTACTGTGGAGACTGAGCAGCCTTGCTCTTTAGCTTATCTGTGCATGCATGCTCAGTCATGTCCAACTCTTTGCAATCCCATGACTGTAATTGGCCAGGCTTGTCTGTCCATGGGATTTTCCAGGCAAGAATACTGGAGTGGGCTGCCATTTCCTACTCCATTAGCTTATCTCTCCTAGCACAAATCCTTACAATGGCAGGTGTTAATTGATTGTAGAATTGAAAAGAGTGGCTTCTGATTCACAGAATAATTTAATGAAAATATGGAGGTCTGCCTTTCCATGCTGGATTTAGAAAAATGATAGTCCTTGGACACTATTTGGTAGCACCATTGTGGGATCACATCCCATTTTTCTGGTAATGTACAAACAAACAAAGCAACTTTACCTGATTGCCATAAATCACAGTAGGGGGGATATGTTTTATTTACCATTCCATGCAAATGTTCTCCAGGCACTTTGGTATTCAGACTCTTAAGCATTTAAGACAATTAAAACATTTAAATGCAGCAACAGACAAATATTTTAAACTTAATTTTAAATGTTCTAGCAAACGGAGTATTCTGAATACCAATAGCTTGCTAATGCTGCAGCAAATCCCCATAGAAGCCCTGTGTTCTGGCCCTGGCTGACACATGATTATAATTAGCAAACACTAGGGAATCAGTTCATTCTCACCTCAGTAAATATCTATGCACTTACAGAGATCAAAAGAGAAAATGTCAGGAGTAGCTTTAAACAACAACAATAAAAAAGGACTCCACAGGCAATAGGATAAACTTGACCGGAAGCTAATATAAATAGGTGTGTTGAAAATTCTGAGCAGCTAAGAACTTGCTACTTGCAAGCTCTCCTTCCCAGTTCCTTCTAAAACACCCATATCCATGTCTCCTAAACACATCTACCATAGTGCACCTTGATGGATGGACTTGTCCTGAAATTCAAAAGTGACTACGTCACTTATTTGTGCAAAAGTTTTGCCTATGTAATAAAATAGAAACTGTTTAGACTGAAATTCAAAGTCATAAACAATGTGGCCTCTTTCTACTTCTCAGCCCACTTTATCCTTTGGTCAAAACTTCATTCTCTTCAGTCCTGAATGTTCATTGGAAGGACTGATTTCCTTTAGGATTGACTGATTTGATCTCCTTTCAGTCCAGTTCAGTTCAGTTGCTCAGTCATGTCCGACTCTTTGTGACCCCCTGGACCACAGCTCAGCAGGCCTCCCTGTCCATCACCAACTCCCGGAGTTCACCCAAACCAATGTCCACTGAGTCGGTGATGCCATCCAACCATCTCATCCTCTGTTGTCCCCTTCTCCTCCTGCCCTCAATCTTTCCCAGCATCAGGGTCTTTTCAAATGAGTCAGCTCTTCACATCAGGTGGCCAAAGTATTAGAGTTTCAGCTTCAACATCAGTCCTTTCAATGAACACCGAGGATTGATCTCCTTTAGGATGGACTGGTTGGATCTCCTTGCAGTCCAAAGGACTCTCAAGAGTCTTCTCCAACACCGCAGTTCAAAAGCATCAATTCTTATGTGCTCAGCTTTCTTTATAGTCCAACTCTCACATCCATACATGACTACTGGAAAAAACAATAGCTTTGACTAGACAGACCTTTGTTGGTAAAGTAATGTCTCTGCTTTTTAATATTCTGTCTAGGTTGGTCATACCTTTCCTTCCAAGGAGTAAGCATCTTTTAATTTCATGGCTGCAGTCACTCCTAAAGGAAATCAGTCCTCAATTTTCATTGGAAGGTTGATGCTGAAGCACCATTACTTCAGCCACCTGATGCAAAGAACTGATCCACTAGAAAAGACCCTGATGCTGGGAAAGATTGAAGGCAGGAGGAGAAGGGGATGACAGAGGATGAGATGGTTGGATGGCATCACCA
Source organism: Bos grunniens (assembly GCF_055505025.1). NCBI lineage: Eukaryota > Metazoa > Chordata > Mammalia > Artiodactyla > Bovidae > Bos > Bos grunniens. The sequence goes on along the minus strand of NC_141194.1, from coordinate 114,214,863 downwards.
ATTCAATGGACATGAATTTGAGCAAGCTCTGGGAGTTGGTGATGGACAGGGAAGCCTAGAGTGCTGTAATACATGAGGTCGCAAAGAGTTGGACACGACTGAGTGACAGAATTGAACTGATTCCTTCTCCATGTACACACCATGACCTCTTTCCTATTTCCTTTATCATAATCCTATTACAATAGATAAGTGTATCAAACCAACACTGTCTACCTTAAACTTTCACAATGTTGTGTATCAATTATATCTCAATTAAAAATGGCTTCCAGGATTCCCACCTTTATGCCCTTTATTTGATTTGTCTATTCATCATTCGCTTATTAACTACCTATCAAACAAGCTTCCCTGGTGGCTCAGATGGTAAAGAATCTGCCTTCAAGGCAGGAGATGTGGGTTCAATCCTGGGTTAGGAAGATCCCCTGGAGAAGGAATAGGCAATCCACTCTAGTACTCTTGCCTGGAGAATTCCATGGACAGAGGGGCCTGGTAGGCCCAGAGGTTCATGGGCCTGGTAGGCCCAGAGGTTCATGGGATCGCAAAGAGTTGGACATGACTGAACAACTAATTTTATGCATCAGAAATGGTGAAAGGTGCAGTTACTGATCTCACAGAACTTAAATTCACTGAATGTCTATTAGGTAGGTCCTTAAATACAACCCTACAGCCCATGCTGAACAGGTAAATTTAGGTACCTCAAAATCCTGCAAAATACCCACAATCTTCCAGTTGATCAGAATGGGACAGAGGTAAGTGCTTAGGTGCCCTAGAGGGAGGTCATCTACTAACTGGCCAAGTAGCAAAGTTTTTCTCCTGGGTCTTAAGAGACAAAGAACAGAATCAAATGATGGCAGTCACTTAAATTGATCTATCTGAAATAGGTTGTCCTAGGGAGGTGGGCAATGGCACCCAATTCCAGTACTTTTGCCTGGAAAATCCCACGGACAGTGGAGCCTGGTAGGCTGCAGTCCATGGGGTCGCTAAGAGTCGGAGATGACTGAGGGACTTCACTTTCACTTTCCACTTTCATGCATTGTTGAAGGAAATGGCAACCCACTCCAGTGTTCTTGCTTGGAGAATCCCTGGGACAGGGGAGCCTGGTGGGCTGCCGTCTATGGGGTCACACAGAGTCGGACATGACTGAAGTGACTTAGCATAGCATAGCATAGCATAGGGAGGTGGGGGCAGGGAAGGCATCTCACAATTACACACTGATAAGGAAACACAGGGGAAAAAAACAAGTCTACAGAAAGAAGCAAGGGAATGGTAGAGAAAGAGGCAGACATGAAAGACCACAAGCTCCTTGAGACACCATGAGAGACTCCTATTAAGAGACTACTTTGTGTTGGATTAGAAGACTTCATTTTTCTCGAAGCCAAAAGAATATAACAAAGGCAAATATAAAAAAAAAATATATTACCACTCCTGAGTGGCTGAATTATGGATGACATTATGGGTAATTTCTATATTTTCCAAAATTTATGCCATGGTCCTCTACAGGTCTTACAATTAGATAAATATTCATCCATTCATCCAACAAATACTTAATAAGCACCTAATATGTGTCATGCCCTACCCTAGGCTCTAAATATGTATCACTGAAAAAAATACAGGCAAGGTCCCTGTGTGCTCAGTTATGTCTGACTCTTTGTGACCCCATGCATGGACTGTAGCCCACCAGACTCCCTTGTCCATGGGCTTTCCCAGGCAAGAATACTGGAGTGGGTTGCCATTTCCTCCTCTGGGGGATCTACCCAACCCAGGGATCAAACCCATATCTCTTGAATCTTCTACACTGCCAGACAGATTCTTAACCACTATGCCACCTGGGAAAGCCCAAGGTTCCTGCTATTCTATAGCTATTAAAATTCGTAATTTACCACATTTCCTCCCTCCTGCACAACTGTCAAAGCACATGATTTCCTACAGAAATAAAATGACTTCAGATGACTTGCTTGATTTGACTTGCTTCAAAAAGGTGAATGTAGGCACATGTTTCTTAATAGAGTATTTAGTAAGACTGGAAGCTGAAAACTTTCTCCTAAAATATTATAAAATATTTTGAAAGAAAATGTTAATAAATTCATAAATAAAAATATAAACTTTCTTTGTAGATCCCTACTCAAGTTCACTAAGGTTGTTTGCAACCTTGGTTATTTGAGTTGAATTCCTATTGACTAAAAATAACGTTTACCTTATGACAGGCAGGCTATAATATGTATGTGTATGTATGTGTGTGTATTACTATAATCACTATATTACAGCAATATTCTGGAGATTCTAAAGCGTACAGTCTGCTTTCTATCCACACCCCCCACCCAACTCATTGGTCATATTGTTTTACATCAACCAGATAGGAAACATTTTTTAAAGGCAGCTGTAACTGTGTCAAATACATTGTAGATATTTCTAACTCTTTGAAAAGTGTAGACAAGAACAGAACAAAGACAGCCTGTGATGATCTAAAACATATCTCAGGAAAGTTATCTGCCTTGGAAACCTAGAGTTTGCTTTGCGGTAATAACCTATTTTCAAGGACAAAGAGTTTGTATGAAAAGATACAATTTGCTGAGTAATATGAAGAATATAAAGGGTTATTATAGTTTTATTAGTATGACAAGATATTCTTCAAATAATTTTTTGAAAGTTAACAAGATTCTACTAGGTTTTTTGATTCATGCTGCTAAGTCGCTTCAGTCGTGTCCGACTGTGTGTGACCCCGCAGACGGCAGCCTACCAGGCTCCTCCGTCCTTGGGATTCTCCAGGCAAGAACGCTGGAGTGGGTTGCCATTTCCTTCTCCAATGCATGAAAGTGAAAAGTGAAAGTGAAGTCGCTCAGTCGTGTCTGACTCTTCACGATCCCATGGACTGCAGCCTACCAGGCTCCTCCGTCCATGGGAATTTCCAGGCAAGAGTACTGTAGTGGGTTGCCATTGCCTTCTCTGATTCATACTGGCCTTTAAATACAAGCTGTTAACCTGCACTTGTTCCTGGGTATATGCATATCTAAAGAAAAACACTGCAAAAGAATTCTTTTTGTGTGTGTGTGTGTGCTTTTATTTTTTTTTAATTTTATTTTATTTTTAAACTTTACATAATTGTATTAGTTTTGCCAAATATCGAAATGAATCCACCACAGGTATACATGCGTTCCCCATCCTGAACCCTCCTCCCTCCTCCCTCCCCATACCATCCCTCTGGGTCGTCCCAGTGCACTAGCCCCAAGCATCCAGTATCGTGCATCGAACCTGGACTGGCAACTCGTTTCTTACATGATATTTTACATGTTCTTAAAAATGGAATAGGCCCATGCATAACATGCAACAATTTATCTTGAAATTGACCAGGAAGTTGGGGTTAAAGGTTTTATGTGGGGTCTTTAAATTGAACCCACATCTCCCTTTCCTCTGTAATTGCAGAAAAAGGGAAAATTTGATGAACTTTGGTTTAATTTGTAGTTGAACATAAATAGAATACTGCATAGTTTCATCTATCACAAAGGACATAAGTACTGGTGAATATTCATTCAATATAAATTTGTTCCCTATTTCAGACTGGGACTTGTGCCTGGTGGGGAAAAAGTCTCTTCCTAGTCCCTAAGCAGTTTTGGTTGGAGAAGGCAATGGCACCCCACTCCAGTACTTTTGCCTAGAAAATCCCATGGACGGAGGAGCCTGGTAGGCTGCAGTCCATGGGGTTGCGAAGAGTCAGACATGACTGAGCAACTTCCCTTTCACTTTTCACTTTCATGCACTGGAGAAGGAAATGGCAACCCACTCCAGTGTTCTTGCCTGGAGAATCCCAGGGACGGGGAAGCTTGGTGGGCTGCCTTCTATGGGGTCGCACAGAGTCAGATACGACTGAAGTGACTTAGCAGCAGCAGCAGCAGCAGCAGTTTTGGTTTGTTAAGAGAGACACGGAGGAAGGAGCTTTGAAAGTAAGAAAACAGACATCTGTTAAAGATATAGTGTTTCAGACACGTTATTGCATCTTATATCCATTTCTTCATTGGTTCTACTCAACAATTCCATTAGGCAGGTACTATTTGCATCCCTGTTTTACAGATAACTAAACAGAGAAGGTAAATAACTTGCCCAAGGTCACAAGACTGATATGCAAAAAAGGCTAGGACTTGAATCTTGGACAGTCCATCTGCAAGTCCCTACTCTAAACTATTATACAATGCTGATTAATTGCAGAAATGAGATACTTTTAAATTTTTTCAGTACATATTTGTTGACGACTACTCTGCACATACCAGGCTTGGACTAGGTGCTGTATAAATGAACAGGATGTGTTCTCTGCCCTTGAGGACCTCAAGGTCCTATGGAGGAGACTAACATATTAACAAACGAGTATAAAGTGAGATAACCGTAATAGTAAAGGGTATGTACTACATAGTCTGGGAACACCAACAGGAGGATAACCATCTGTGTTTGGTGGCTGGAAAGAGACTTCACAGTGGATAGGGACATTTCAACATTGACTTGAAGGAAGGCTGGTTGCTAGGCAACAAGAGAGGAGGAGAATTTGGAGGAGTGATGGCAGGGTGGATCCACTTTAGGACAAACATATGCCACACATGAAAATATTTTTGTGGCAGTAATTCACAATTATTTAGTGTAACAGGTCACCATCAGCTTAGTGGCAGAGGTAAGGCTAGAAAGTTAGGAAGGGTACACAGTCTAATGAAAAGTTCCTTTGAGAGACACAAAGAAACTGCTGTTTATCACATGACCACTTAATCAGGCAGAGTTCCGTCCCTGGCACCCCGCCCTACCCCCACAAAACTGGGGATTAAGACTGCTGTTGCTTTGTGAACTTTGTGTGTTTTCTTTGGGAAAGGAGAAGTGAAAAAAAGAAGAAAAGGTAAAGAATGGCTATTAGCATATTTATGGTATTTTAGAGGCCAGACCCTAAGATTTTCAAAACAATATGTGTTGAAAGATATAGGTCCTGTCACCAAGGTGGGGAAGAAGCTCTACAAGGTAAGGCTGTGATTGATCACAATGCCAACTCCAAGGCAGCGCCTCAGCATTTAATACTCACATGACCAGAAACTCATTGCCTTGAGAATCCCATGAACAGTATGAAAAGGCAAAAAGATAGGACACTGAAAGATGAACTCCCTAGGTCGGTAGGTGCCCAATATGCTACTTGAGTTCAGTGGAGAAATAACTCCAGAAAGAATGAAGGGATGGAGCCAAAGCAACAAAACACACAGTTGTGGATGGGACTAGTGATAGAGGCAAGGTCCGATGCTGTAAAGAGCAATATTGCATAGGAACCTGGAATGTTAGTTCCATGAATCAAGGCACATTGGAAGTGGTCAAACAGGAGATGGCAAGAGTGAACATCGACATTCCAGGAATCAGTGAACAGAAATGGACTGGAATGGGTAAATTTAACTCAGATGACCATTATATCTACTACTGTGGGCAGGAATCCCTTAGAAGAAATGCAGTAGCCATCAAGGTCAACAAGAGAGTCCAAAATGCAATACTTGGATGCAATCTCAAAAACGACACAATGATCTAGTTCGTTTCCAAGGCAAATCATTCAATATCACAGTAATCCAAATCTATGCCCCAACCAATAACACTGAAGAAGCTGAAGTTGAATGGTTCTATGAAGACCTACAAGGCCTTCTAGACCTAACACCCAAAAAAGATGTCCTTTTCATTATAGGGGACTGGAATGCAAAAGTAGGAAGTCAAGAAACACCTGGAGTAACAGGCAAACTTGGCCTTGTAATACGGAATGAAGGAGGGCAAAGGCTAATAGAGTTCTGCCAAGAATATGCACTGGTCATAGCAAACACCAACTTTCAACAACACAAGAGAACACTTTAGACATGGACATAACCAGATCATCAACACCAAAATCAGATTGATTATATTCTTTGCAGCCAAAGATGGAGAAGCTCTATACAGTCAGCAAAAACAAGACCAGGAGCTGACTGTGGCTCAGATCATGAACTCATTGCCAAATTCAGACTGAAATTGAAGAAAGTGGGGAAAACTACTAGACCATTCAGGTATGACCTAAATCAAATCCCTTATGATTATACAGTGAAAGAGAGAAATAGATTTAAGGGACTAGATCTCATAGACAGAGTGCCTGATGAACTATGGACTAAGGTTCGTGACATTGTACAGGAGACAGAAATCAAGACCATCCTCAAGAAAAAGAAATGCAAAAAAGCAAAATGGCTGTCTGAGGAGGCCTTACAAATAGCTATGAAAAGAAGAGAAATGGAAAGCAAAGGAGAAAAGGAAAGATATACACATTTGAATGCAGAGTTCCAAAGAATAACAAGGAGAGAAAAGAAAGCCTTACTCAGTGATCAGTGCAAAGAAATAGAGGAAAACAATAGAATAGGAAAGACTAGAGATCTCTTCAAGAAAATTAGAGATACCAAGGGAACATTTCATGCAAACATGGGCACAATAAAGGTCAGAAATGGTATGGTCCTAACAGAAGCAGAAGATATTAAGAAGAGATGGCAAGAATACACAGAAGAACTGTATAAAAAAGAGCTTCAAGACCCAGATAAACACAATGGTGTGATCACTCACACTCAGCTAGAGCCAGACATCCTGGAATGTGAAGTCAAGTGGGGCTTAGGAAGCATCACTATGAACAAAGCTAGTGGAGGTGATGGAATTCCAGTTGAGTTATTCCAAATCCTGAAAGATGATGCTGTGAAAGTGCTGCACTCAATATGCCAGCAAATTTGGAAAACTCAGCAGTGGCCACAGGACTGGAGAAGTTCTATTTTTATTCCAATCCCAAAGAAAGGAAATGCCAAAGAATGCTCAAACTACTGCACAATTGCACTCATCTCACATGCTAGTAAAGTAACGCTCAAAATTCTCCAAGCCAGGAGAATACGTGAACCGTGAACTTCCTGATGTTCAAGCTGGTTTCAGAAAAAGGCAGAGGAACCAGAGATCAAACTGTCAATATCCACTGGATCATAGAAAAAGCAAGAGTTTCAGAAAAACATCTTTTCTGCTTTATTGACTATGCCAAAGCCTTTGACTGTGTGGATCACAATAAACTGAAAAATTCTGAAAGAGATGGGAATACAAGACCACTTGACCTGCCTCTTGAGAAACCTGTATGCAAGTCAGGAAGTGACAATTAGAACTGGACATGGAACAACAGACTGGTTTGGAATAGGTAAAGGAGTACATCAAGGCTGTATATTCTCACCCTGCTTATTTAAATTATATGCAGAGTACATCATGAGAAACGCTGGGCTGAAGGAAGCACAAGCTGGAATCAAGATTGCTGGGAGAAATATCAATAACCTCAGATATGCAGATGACACCACCCTTATGGCAGAAAGTGAAGAATAACTAAAGATTCTCTTGATGAAAGTAAAAGAAGAGAGGGAAAAAGTTGGCTTAAACTCAACATTCAGAAAACTAAGATCATGGCATCTGTTCCCATCACTTCATGGCAAATAGATGGGGAAACAGTGGAAACAGTGGCTGACTTTATTTTTCTGGGCTCCAAAATCACTGCCGATGGTGATTGCAGCCATGAAATTAAAAGACTCTTACTCCTTGGAAGGACAGTTATGACCAACCTAGACAGCACATTAAAAAGCAGAGACATTAGTTTGTCAACAAAGGTCTAGTCAAGGCTATGGTTTTTCCAATGGTTATGTATGGATGTGACAGTGGACTATGAAGAAAGCTGAGCACTGAAGAATTGATGCTTTTGAACTGTGGTGTTGGAGAAGACTCTCAAGAGTTCTTTGGACTGCAAGGAGATCCAACCAGTCCATCCTAAAGGAGATCAGTCCTGGGTGTTCATTGGAAGGAATGATGCTAAAGCTGAAACTCCAATACTTTGGCCACCTGATGCGAAGAGCTGACTCATTTGAAAAGACCCTGATGCTGGGAAAGATTGAGGGCAGGAGGAGAGGGGGATGACAGAGGATGAGATGGTTGGATGGCATCACCGACTTAATGGACATTGGTTTGGGTGGACTCCAGGAGTTGGTGATGGACAGGCAGGCATGGCGTGCTGTAGTTCATGGGGTCACAAAGAGTCGGACATGACTGAGTGATTGAACTGAGCTGAGCAGAAAATCAGCAGCAGCCTGCACTGCCCAGAAAAGAATACTTAAAGAGAGGAACAAGGGAAAGCTCCACTGCAGTTAAAGTAAGTTATGATTTCACAGGCTAAAAAGATGCTTGCTGTGTTTACAGTTTATATGATGTTCCATCTTTTCAGGTTAGCAAGCCAAACTCCTGCAATTCTTAGCTACATACTCTTCTGAATAGCTTTTTTCTTCCTGTAGGATTTGGTAGGATTGAGATGACACATGAATGCCCATGCATGTCCTCTTATGTGTACACGTGGACATACACATAAAGACATTTTCTTCAGAAAAGGAAGGTACGCTGAAACTGACCCCAACCTTTGGGTTTACTGTTTCCTCTAAAGAAATGTGAAAAGTTTGCCATTTTATAAGAGATCTCTAATTTGACCCTAGATACTTCCTCTTCAGCCTAGTGAAGGAATTGCCACGGTTATTTAAGAGGGAAAGTGTTATTAAAAACTCTATTCTCATAGATTTATGGATGGTCAGCAGGAGTTCTTCCTTAGAGAAAATGAACTCAGGTCTGCCTATGGGATCATAAGCTGAGTTTTAGGTTTTTGTTTTTCATTCAAGTGTTTCTAATTTAACTTTCCTTTTATTTTGCTATTTTCATTGGCCTAGAAATATTCATATGTGAGTTTACCTTGATGTCGATCTACCCTCCCTGTGTACTCAGTCATATCTGACTCTCTGTGACCCCGTGGACTGTGGCCTGTCAGGCTCCTCTGTCCATGGAATTTTCAAGGCAAGCATGCTGGAGTGGGTTGCCATTTCCTCCTCTAGGGGATCTTCCTGACCCAGGGATTGAACCCACATCTCTTGCATCTCCTACATTGGCAGGTAGATTCTTAACCACTATGCCACCTGGGAAACTCCATATCTACCCTCAGTTGTTTACAAATAAAATTTCATATTTTTTTATGACCTGGATATTAGCCAGAGGAAACACAACGAGTTCAATATATACTAAAGAAAAGATGGTCTCTGGCTTAGAAAAAAATATGCTAATGATTGTATTAGTAAAGGCTGTTTTAAAATCTGTCAAAATCATAATCAAGTAGTTAAAAAGAAGGGGGTGATTCAGCCCTTTTAACAACTGAATGCCTTCCTGGCCCCTCAATAGTACTATAGATCTTTTCTTTTTAAAAAAAAAACATTGACACAATTCTTCACAGTCTGATTGGTGTATTAGTCTGTCCCTGAAGTAGTCAGTCTAGATTCATGGTGGTAATAAACAGTTCCAAAAGTAACTATGGTGGTATGATCCACACAGTCAATAAAGAATCAAAGCTTCTTCCAAAGAGTGACTGCACTGTCCCTTAAGGCCTAAAAAAATCCCATTTACCCAGTCTAAAAATGGAATAGTGCACAGAAGATCACACAGAAGTGTTCTGGAGCCAGCCCTGAATGTGAGGTCCATCACTTCAGTCTACACTCCATCTTTCAGAATTCAATCAAATGTTTCCAACTGATTATGGTGAGGATGGGAAATGTAGTATAGTTGCAAGTCCATAAGGAAAAGGAAACAGAATTTGCTGACACACATTCATTTTTCCTTATAAAATCCCTTTCCAGTAATTGCTTTGCTTTCAGGACAGGTTTTTAGGAAACTAGAAGGAAGTTTTAGAGAACTACTAAGCAGCACAGTACCTATAGCTAACAAAACTGAGTTGTTTACTTAAAATTGGTTGAGAAGGTAGATCTTAAGTGTCCTTAACACACATCATTATCATCAGGGACAGGAGGTATCTTTGGGAGGTGATGGATATGTCTAGAGTCTTGGTGGTGGTGATGTTTTTAGAAGTACATCAAAAGCCAAAGTCAAAGTCACTCAGTCACGTATGACTCTTTGCAACCCCATGGACTATATAGTCCACAGAATTCGCCGGGCCAGAATACTGGAGTGGGTAGCCTTTCCCTTCTCCAGGGGATCTACCCAACCCAGGGATCGAACCCAGGTCTCCCACATTGCGGGCAGATTCTTTACCAGCTGAGCCACAATGGAAGCCCCAATGTATCAAGTCATATACATTAAATATGCACAGCTTTTTACATATCAATCATACCTCAATAAAATGGTTTCTGCAAAAAGAACTTCTCCCTGAGCTCTCTTCAGTATTCACACTTACTCTTCTTCAAGAAGAAAAGTTGACAACAGGAATGCAACATTTAGAATCTGACAATGCCATGCTCTGTCTGTATTTTCTTATAGCAGTTTGATAGTCTGGTAGAAACAAAGCATTCAGGTTAAACAATGTAGAAGTTAGAGGTGACAAACATGGGGGGAAAGTCATCATAGGCATTGTCAAAATTTTAACATGAGATCTTATAATAATCATAAAAAGAAATATATGCAGTAGTGACATTTTTTATCACACACAGATAGCATGGGTAATTTGATAATGATAATTGTGGGCCCTCTCCATAGGAATGCATATATACATATACAAACAAAAAATGTGAATAAAATTTCAAGATGTTAGCATACCCTCAGTTAAGAACTATTGCTTAGACTATAAAGGACAAAGCACTGTGGGACATATACATTTTTATGGCCAAAGAAGTTTATATATTAAGGGACTTACTTTCTTAGGACATTATTTTACATTAAACACCAGTATCAACAGCATCTCAATATTAGTCTAGAAAAAGGGTCAGCAAACTTTTTTCTGTAAAGGGCTAAATGGCAGATATTTTAGGTTTTTTCTGTTCATACTATTTAACTTGCACCAATATAACATGGAAGCAGACATAGATAATTCTGAAACAACTGAACATGACTGTATTCTGACAGAATTTTATTTACAATTTTATTTACCTGATAGCAAGTAGCAGGTCAGATTTGATCTGTGCAACATAGCTTATTAACCTCTGCTCTAGAGTAATCACTCTTGGATGTTCTAAAGTCTTTACCATGTGATCAACCAAATGTAAGTGTGAATATCTCAAAGATGGAGAGCTTAGTATCTCCAAAGAAAGACTCTAAAACATTAGGACAACACTGAGTATAACCCATGATAACACTTTTTTTTCTTTTTTTGAGAACATAAAAACATATAAATATCACTTTCATTCAGAAAATATTTGAATGCCTATTATATGTAAGGCCAGTATAGCACTGGAAGACATAGCTGTAATTAACTGAGTAGTCTTTTAATGTAGCATATTCTCACATTAATACTTTCCCATTGAAAATCCAGAGGGATGGTATGGGGAGGGAGGAAGGAAGATGGTTCAGGATGGGGAACACATGTTACCTGTGGCAGATTCATTTTGATATATGGCAAAACCAATACAATATTGTAAAGTCAAATAAAATAGAATTTAAAAAAAGTAAAGAAATGTAATGCATATTAGAAAAACGGCTTACATTGTATGAACTTATAAGGCTGACGAAGAGGCTGGCAATTTAGTTCACATGAAAAGATTAATATATCCTTATATGGTGCTTTCAGGAAATAGTAAGTACAGAAAAAGAAATCTATATATACATGCTGCAAGGATACTGAACACTCTATAATAATGGACATACTATATGCTCTGTGCATGTTTACCCAAATGGATACTATGATTTCAACAAAGGAAACAGGACACTAGAGCAGAAACAAAACAAACTAGGAGAATAAATACTTATCCTCAAATACAGTAGAGAACAAGAAGTGTTTGTAGAAATAAAATGGATCTAGGAAAAAAGGAAGAAAACTATCTAGAGAGGAGAAAGAGTTATAAAAGCCAATATCATGTGGTTTGTAATATTATGTATGAAAGCCACCCAAAAAACAAGAAGAGAAAATTATGCACCAAAAGAATTATAAAACAGGTATAAAGTTTTTCTCATGGCTTTCCTGGTGGCTCAGCAGTAAAGAATCCACCTGCCAATGCAAGAGACACAGGTTCAATACCTGGGTTGGGAAAATCCTCTGAAGAAGGAAATGGTGACCCACTTCAGTATTCTTGCCTGGGAAATCCCATGAACAGAGGAGCCTGGTGGGCTACAGTCCACGAGGTCTCAATGGACATGAATTTGAGCAAACTCCAGGACATGGTGGAGGAGGAGCCTGGCGTGCTGCAGTCTATGGAGTCACAAAGAGTCTCAGACATGACTTAGTGACTGAAAAACAACAAAAGTTCTTCTCATGTAACATGAGTCCAGAATCTGGAGAAACAGCACTGTAAGTCATGTAAAATATCGTGAATGAAAAATAAACCCTTAAGGTGGGTGGTACCATATTACTATTTTGAGAGGAAGAAAATTGCATGGCTTTTGGGAAAAGTGTCTACCTACAGACAAAGAGAGATATCTAAATACCTGAGAGGGCAGCAGAAATATTCTAATACCGAACTTGGAAGGATAGGGAGTATAGAAGACACCAGAAGCAGATGAAGGATTGTATATTGTGAAAGGCAACCATTGATTTCAACAGGAATAAGTAAGGAACAGGGTCAGAAACAGTACTTTGGATCTCAGAAGCAAGGAGGTGATTCAAAAGACAACTGCAAAACACATGATGTGAGGGGATAAGGATCTATACAAAGTTGGAGATGGGAAGGAAGAGATAAACATAAAAGATACCATAGGAAGAAGATACGCAAAATTTAGAGCTTTACTAAATGTGAGGATGAGAATGGCAGAAAGTCAGGCTCTTACAGCCTTAATTATCTTCTACTAAATATCCTTAGCTAACTTAGCACATGATTAAAATCCACTGGTCCCAATTCTTACTTTGATTATGTATATAGGGTTTCAGAAGACAATAAGCTATGGAGAAGTAGATCAAATTTTAATTTATAAGTGTGAATCATATTAATTCTAATTTGCCTCTATGGTCCATAAATCTCTCAGTCTTTCTGTAAATTAGGTTCATGTTCTCTCACTGGGTATTGTTAAATCTGACAAAACATAAACTAATCACTGTAATTTAATAAGGAAGTTTTACTGCCAGCCATCAGTATTTACTTTTCTAGGGGAAAGACAACTGCAAATGTTGGAGTTTAGAGGAGACTCAAAGGAAGCATTTTCTTTCATACTTCAGCAGTTAAGTAAATCTTTGGTTGTGCTATGGCTGTTATGTTAAAAAAAAAAAAAAAAGTCCAGACAGTATTTTTCAAATTCATAAGAATTCCATAAGTAATTTCACAAGGTTAAATTACAAAGCCAAATTTATAAATATAAATTGCAAAATTATGATCGTGAATGTATTTTATTCACTGATCACAAAATTACACCATTCTATAGTAGATGTTGCCAATTTTTTAAAAGATTAATCTGCATATAAAAATGTACTGCACTTTATTTTAATGCATTTTATTTATTGTTATATATGTGCTCTTGATTTACCCTCAATCTTTAAAAATGAAACAGGGAGACAGAGGTTAAGTGGGTCATAAAAGATCAAATAGTGAGTTGTAAAGAAGTTAGGTAAGTTAAGAATATCCATTCACCTTCCTCAGAAAGGTGGGGTGGACCACACTCTAGCTGGGTACTCCTGCTTTATCCATTATCCAGAAATTCCTGGAAACAATGCATCTAATAACCACTTCCTCAGCCTCACACAGCATCACCATAAACAACTAGAGCTGTTAGAAGCCAATCTCCAAACATTTTGCAAATATATTTTATTACTAAGAATTCTCTTTTGTTCTTTTTCAAATCTGCTGGTCATCTTGTATACTCTCTCACTGATTGTCAATTTTACTGCATTCAGTTTTTATGTCTTTAAACATTGCTTAAATCATGACTTTACATTATATATCGGGAGTCCTTATATATACAAAGTCTAAAACTTTTAGGGATTTTTAATTGTGTTTTTTTTTTTAATTCTCACTCATGATCAATTAATTCATGTTTTTGGTGCTGCTTTATTTTGACTGAATTTAACTGGTCAGAACACTGAAGATCTAAATGGGAGTTGCTTTCCTCCAAAGAGAACTGGTATGTCCTTTTATCAGAAGACAAGGAATACTTAGGCACCTCTGCCACTATGACACTTAGACTTCTTCAGTGATGTAGAATGAATGCAGAAATCTTTCCTCTCTGGCATATTGCAGGGGCAAGGAGAAGATGGGGCAGTCGCAGATCCAAGACTACAATTGACTTTTGCTCACAGAGCAACTCTAAGTTTCATATTTGCTTATCACTCACCTTTAGATGTTTTGGTTCACTGATTTTTTGTTTCATTAGTCTCCTTTCTGAACCCTTAGAGGCTTTCATTGCTTTCATGAAACATGGTGGTGTTTTAACAGATAGTTTGTTTTAATTTATCCATAATCTATTTTTATTTTATTGGAAGAATTCTTAAGAATATCAAGTCCATCAATCTGACTGAAGTAGAATTCATTCTAAAATTTTTGATAATCTCAATCTTACATGCTAACAAGAACTCGTAATTGAGTTATACCTCCTTGGTGGAGGATGTCAGGTTTTAGGGAAAGCTCAATGTAAAGCCTATAAACACAGAGCTGAGGAGATGAGTCACAGAATTTGGCCTCACTTTATACCACTGGTACATGCTCATGATGATATTTATGTCTTTACTTTGCTAATGCTATAATTTAGCAGTATACCAACCAGTTTTAAAGCATATATATTTTTTTCCTTTCCTATTTATTTTTAACTGCCTTCTCTCCTATGCTCTTATGTGAACGTGCAGCTGCAGTATCTGGTAGTAATATATAAGAGATAATGCTTTTATGACATTCTATATTCAAGGACATGCCAGACATGAACCTAAATAATTCTATATAGAGAGAGAATTGATATAGAGCTGACTATGATAAGTTCTATTACAACAAGTATATAAGATAAAATGGCAGCTTGGGGGAGAGAAAAGTTCACCATGACTGATGAGGGATAAATAAATATGTTCTCTTATATTTTATTCATCTCTCCAAAATTTGAGAATACATTTTACTGATTTTTTAAATTAAACATATCTTTCCTGTATGATTGAAGATTCCTTTTAAACAATTCTTTTAGTTCATAGATTACTTCTGAACCATTTTCATACAAGTTCAAAATCTGTCATTTTTCTTTTAATTTTATTTAAAATAAACCATTAGTGATTATATATATGACTTGAACCAGCTCCTTACATGTTATAAATTTTGTTTGTAACAATAGAATGAAGCGCATAATACAGTATGAGTTCAGTTGCTCAGTCATGTCCAACTCTTTGTGACGCCATGAACTGCAGCACACGAGGCCTCCCTGTCCATCACCAACTCCCGGGGTCCACTCAAACCCATGTCCATCAAGTTGGTGATGCCATCCAACCATCTCATCCTCTGTCATCCACTTCTCCTCTTGCCCTTAATCTTTTGCAGCATCAAGGTCTTTTCAAATGAGTCAGCTCTTCACATTAGGTGGCCAAAGTACTGGAGTTTCAGCTTCAACAACAGTTCTTCCAATGAACACCCAGGACTGATCTCCTTTAGGATGGACTGGTTGGATCTCCTTGCAGTCTAAGGGACTCTCAAGAGTCTTCTCCAACACGACAGTTCAAAAGCATCAATTCTTCGGCGCTCAGCCTTCTTTATAGTCCAACTCTCACATCCATACATGACCACTGGAAAAACCATAGCCTTGGCTAGACAGACCTTTGTTGACAAAGTAATGTCTCCACTTTTAATATACTGTCTAGGTTGGTCATAACTTTCCTTCCAAGGAGTAAGTGTCTTTTAATTTTATGGCTGCAGTCACCATCTGCAGTGATTTTGGAGCCCAGAAAAATAAAGTCTGACACTGTTTCCACTGTTTCCCCATCTATTTCCCATGAAGTGGTGGGACCAGATGCCATGATCTTCGTTATCTGAATGTTGAGCTTTAAGCCAACTTTTTCACTCTCCACTTTCACTTTCATCAAGAGGCTTTTTAGTTCTTCTTCACTTTCTGCCATAAGGGTGGTGTCATCTGCATATCTAAGGTTATTGATATTTCTCCCGGCAATCTTGATTCCAGCTTGTGTTTCTTCCAGTCCAGCGTTTCTCATGATGTACTCTGCATATAACTTAAATAAACAGGGTGACAATATACAGCCTTGATGAACTCCTTTTCGTATTTGGAACCAGTCTGTTATTCCATGTCCACTTCTAACTGTTGCTTCCTGACCTGCATACAAATTTCTCAAGAGGCAGATCAGGTGTTCTGATATTCCCATCTCTTTCAGAATTTTCCAGAGTTTATTGTGATCCACACAGTCAAAGGCTTTGGTAAAGTCAATAAAGCAGAAATAGATGTTTTTCTGGAACTCTCTTGCTTTTTCGATGATCCAGTGGATGTTGGCAATTTGATCTCTCGTTCCTCTGCCTTTTCTAAAACCAGCTTGAACATCGGGAAGTTCACAGTTCACATATTGCTGAAGCCTGGCTTGGAGAATTTTGAGCATTACTTTACTAGCGTGTGAGATGAGTGCAATTGTACAGTAGTTTGAGCATTCTTTGGCATTGCCTTTCTTTGGGATTAGAATGAAAACTGACCTTTTCCAGTCCTGTGGCCACTGCTGAGTTTTCCAAATTTGCTGGCATATTGAGTGCAGCACTTTCACAGCATCATCTTTCAGGATTTGGAATAGCTCAACTGGAATCCCATCACCTCCACTATCTTTGTTCATAGTGATGCTTTCTAAGGCCCACCTGACTTCACATTCCAGGATGTCTGGCTCTAGGTCAGTGATCACACCACCGTGATTATCTGGGTCGTAAAGATCTTTTTTCTACAGTTCTTCGTGTATTCTTGCCATCTCTTCTTAATATGTTCTGCTTCTGTTAGGTCCATACAATTTCTGTCCTTTATCAAGCTCACCTTTGCATGAAATGTTCCTTTGGTATCTCTGATTTTCTTGAAGAGATCCCTAGTCTTTCCCATTCTGTTGTTTTCGTCTATTTCTTTGCATTGATTGCTGAAGAAGGCTTTCTTATCTCTTCTTGCTATTCTTTGGAACTCTGCATTCAGATGTTTATATCTTTCCTTTTCACTTCTCTTCTTTTCACAGCTATTTGTAAGGGCTCCCCAAACAGCCATTTTGCTTTTTTGCATTTCTTTTCTATGGGAATGGTCTTGATCCCTGTCTCCTGGACAATGTCACAAACCTCATTCCATAGTTCATCAGGCACTCTATCAGATCTAGTCCCTTAAATCTATTTCTCACTTCCACTGTAAAATCATAAGGGATTTGATTTAGGTCATACCTGAATGGTCTAGTAGTTTTCCCTACTTTCTTCAATTTAAGTCTGAATTTGGCAATAAGGAGTTCATGGCCTGAGCCACAGTCAGCTCCTGGTCTTGTTTTTGCTGACTGTATAGAGCTTCTCCATCTTTGGCTGCAAAGAATATAATCAATCTGATTTCAGTGTTAAACATCTGGTGATGTCCATGTATAGAGTCTTCTCTTTTGTTGTTGGAAGAGGGTGTTTGTTATGACCAGTGCATTTTCTTGGCAAAACTCTATCAGTCTTTGCCCTGTTTCATTCCTTATTCCAAGACCAAATTTGCCTGTTACTCCAGGTGTTTCTTGACTTCCTACCTCTGCATTCCAGTCCCCTATAATGAAAAGGACATCTTTTTTGGGTGTTAGTTCTAAAAGGTCTTGTAGGTCTTCATAGAACCGTTCAACTTCAGCTTCTTCAGCGTTACTGGTTGGGGCGTAGACTTGGATTACTGTGATATTGAATTGTTTGCCTTGGAAACGAACAGAGATCATTTTATCGTTTTTGAGATTGCATCCAAGTACTGCATTTCGGACTCTTTTGTTGACCATGATGGCCACTCCATTTCTTCTGAGGGATTCCTGCCCTCAGTAGTAGATATAATGGTCATCTGAGTTAAATTCATCCATTCCAGTCCATTTCAGTTTGCTAATTCCTAGAATGTCGACATTCACTCTTGCCATCTCTTGTTTGACCACTTCCAATTTACCTTGATTCATGGACCTGACATTCCAGGGTCCTATGCAATATTGCTCTTTACAGCATCGGAGGAGATACCCCTCGTCCAAGGTAAGGAGCAATGGCTGCGCTTGGCTGGAGCAGCCGTGAAGAGCTACCCCACGCCCAAGGTAAGAGAAACTCAAGTAAGATGGTAGGTGTTGCAAGAGGGCATCAGAGGGCAAACACACTGAAACCACACTCACAGAAAACTAGTCAATCTAATCACACTAGGACCACAGCCTTGTCTAACTCAATGAAACTAAGCCATGTCCGTGGGGCAACCCAAGACGGGCGGTTCACAGTGGAGAGATTTGACAGAATGCAGTCCACTGGAGAAGGGAATGGCAAACCACTTCAGTATTCTTGCCTTGAGAACCCCATGAACAGTATGAAAAGGCAAAATGATAGGATATTGAAAGACAAACTCCCCAGGTCAGTAGGTGCCCAATATGTTACTGGGTGCGTGACAAACACTCAAAAAGTGAATACTGCAGTACTACAGTTAGACGTCAGTCTTTATATGTTACAATTCTACATAAACTGAACTTTCAACCAGTATACATTCAGATCCTTATTCCCACTTCCCTATAGTAGCTAGCAAACAAGTATTTCAATCTATCACACAGTAGTACATCTGCAAACCAACCAATGCAGTTTGGTTTTATACAGTCTATCCATCCATCCCTTTAAAAGCCCTCTATGTGGCATCTATAATATACCTGGTGCCATTCTATGCATCAGGAATGCAACAGTCAACAAAACAACATGGTTCCTGCCTGTAGGAAACTTACAATCTATAACAACCATTTCCTAAAAGAAAAATGTCAGATAAATTTATAGTAATAGTGTAAACTGCTATGAAGGAAAGTTGCATGGATAATATTATTGACACAATCCTTGTCTTCATAGTGCCAATGGTCTAGCAGAGAATACATCAGCTCAAAAAGCAGCTACAATAAATACCTTGTGATAAGTGCTATAACAGGAGCTGTATAAAGTGCTTGTGACAGAAGACAGGAGAGACTGGCCCAGTCTAGAGAAAGGTTGGGGGGTGGGGTGGAGAAGGAAATGGCAACCCACTCCAGTATTCTTGCCTGGAGAATTCCATGGACAGAGGAGCCTGGTGGGCTCCAGTTCATGGGGTCACAAAGAGTCAGACACAACTGAGAGACTATTATTCACTTAATCACTCAGAGACTGCGGATGAGGAAAGGAAGCTTCTCATAGTGATGTTTAACCACAACCTGTGCGAAGAGGGAAAGGAATGTTCTAGATAGAGAAATTGTATGGTGAAGGCTGTGAGGCCAGAGAGAGCCTAGTGCGTTTAAAAAACTGAACAAAATTTAATACAGTTTAAAAGATGATTGAGAAAATGGGGGAATGAGGAGATCCTAAAAGGTACAAAGTTTCAGTTACACAGGATGAATGAGTTCTGGAGACCTAAGGTACAGCACAGTGACTACAGTTAACAATACTGTATGCTTGACTTGAAATTTGCTAAGAGGGTAGATATTAAGTGTTTTCACTTAAAAAAAAAAAAGGATAAAAAGTAAATATTGTGTGCTGATGGATATGTAAATTAGCTTGACTGTGATCATCATTTCACACTACACATATATCAAAACAACACCCACATTAGAAGTTATCAGTGATAACAGGACCATGGTGGGTCCGCAGAAATGATAGGGGACTGAGACGGAGGGGAAGAACAACACATTATTAAGGATGAAGAGAGAGACCAAGAGACATGGATAGTGAAGTCTGCTAGGACCATGATCAAACTAGGGATGGACAGGAATACAGTGAGCTGGTGACAAAGGATTGAAAAATCACAGGTAACTGATTAGAACTGTGCCACCCAATGCCTCAGCCACTAGCCACATGTAGTTTCAACACTTGAAACGTTTCAAATAAACTGTGGCAAATAAAATACATTTTCAAAATTCATATTTCTTTTTACTTGTTTAATGTAGTACCTATTTAAGGTAGTACCAGTACCAGAAAACTTAAATCTACGTATATGGTTTGCAAGTGTGGTTCAGATTATGTTTCTATTGAACAGTGCCTGATACGACAAAGAAATATAGAGAATGCTTTAGCTGAATAAAATGATACTTCAGAAGCTAGGGATGTTTTATATACTATACAGCAATACCTCTTGATGCCATTTTCTCAATGTTTTGCCTGTGTGTGCCTTTATCATGTCATAAAGATAAGTAGGAAATGAAAGTGCCAATACTAATGTAAATATGATTGTAATGAAATTGACATAATTACCGACACCAAAGCAATCTCTTAACTTGAATCAAATTCTCACTGACCAATATTTCATAGTTGAAAACACAGATACTGTCTTGCCACTACACAAAGGCAGATCTATAGGTAGTTTCTGGGAGGATCCTAAACTTCTCTGTCACTCTGATGTCATTCCTTTGCCCTTGTATTGCTGAGTGAGCTGAGGACTAGCCTGTATTTCCATGAAAGAAAGTGAAAGTGAAGTTGCTCAGCCATATCTGACTCTTTGTGACCCCATGGACTGCAGCCTGACAGGCTCCTCTGTCCATGGGATTCTCCAGGCAAGGATACTGGAGTGAGTTGCCATTTCTTTCTCCAGGGGATCTTCCCAAACCAGGGATTGAACCTGGGTCTCCTGCACTGTAGGCAGACACTTTTATGAGTGATAAAATATGTCTGCAATTGGGATCACTGCAGATGGTGACTGCAGCCATGAAATTAAAAGATGCTTTCTCCTTGGAAGAAAAGTTTTGACCAACCTAGATAGCATATTGAAAAGCAGAGACATTACTTTGCCAACAAAGGTCCATCTAGTCAAGGCTATGGTTTTTCCAGTGGTCATGTATGGATATGAGAGTTGGACTGTAAAGAAAGCTGAGCGATGAAGAATTGATGCTTTTGAACTGTGGTGTTGGAGAGGACTCCTGAGAGTCCCTTGGACTGCAAGGCGATCCAACCACTCCATTCTGAAGGAGATCAGCCCTGGATGTTCTTTGGAGGGAATGATGCTAAAGCTGAAGCTCCAGTACTTTGGCCACCTCATGCGAAGAACTGACTCATTAGAAAAGACTCTGATGCTGGGAGGGGTCGGGGGCAGGAGGAAAAGGGGAGGACAGAGGATGAGATGGCTGGATAGCATCACCGACTCGATGGACGTGAGTTTGAGTGAACTCCGGGAGTTGGTGATGGACAGGGAGGCCTTGTGTGCTGCGATTCATGGGGTTGCAAAGAGAAGGACACAACTAAGTGACTGAACTGAACTGAACTGAGAGCAGACCAAATCAGTTGCATAACTAGGGTAGAGAAGTTCTCTCCATTGTTTAATTTTCTAAAATTCTCTGTGTTAGGAAGTGAGGAAGGGAAAAGCAATATGGTCACAGTCAGTAAGAAAATACCATTCTCCCCTGATTTTTACTCTTAAAATCTTCCCATTCCATTGTTCCCAGGATGAAGTAAAAGAAAAAATGAACAGAAGAGCAAAACTGGAAAGCTAGAAATAGATCATTCAAAACTGTGCCTGAAAGACAAGGTGTAGTTCTGTTGCAAATAAAAACAGTTAATTACTGATTGAAGAATCAGAGCTAATTTTTAAAATCCAACCATCCAAATGCAGAGAAATCCACAAATCCTTTTGTAACAGATTTACTTGTTTGTAACATGTTCACTGTATTAGAATCTCTGGCAACAAGGTCAGTGAATCTGCATTTTTAACAAAGTCCCCAGATAATGCAAAGGTACATTAAAATATAAGAATGCTAGACTTGTAAAAACTGCCCATTCTATTAATAATGAACCTGAGACCCAGAGAATCTTAGTGACTTACCCAAGGTCACACAACTGAGTAATTGGCAGACCAGGGCTCAAGCTCCTAATCCCTATTTTAAGACTATTTCAAATGACTCAATACTGCTAGGTAATAATCTCTATTAATGGAGTCTCCATTTATCCTTATAGTTTTGACAGTTTTTTTAAACTGGTTCTTCATGCTAAGCTAAAAATTTACAAAAGAGTCAGAGAGATTCAGAATAGAAAGTTATCACAAAACTATTTTTCTTGAACAGGGCTCTAGAATGAATCATCCTCATCTGTGTTACTTGTCCAGCCCCTAAAAGCATGTGCTCATTGTTACCCATGCTTTAGGCACACTTCCAGTGTCTGTATCTCTTAAATTGTCATACCCAGATATATGATGTAAGCTCCAGATGTAATCTGTCCAGCAGGAAAAAGAATCCCTTTCCTTGAGAAAGACAAACACCACATTATATCACTAATATGTGGAATCTAAAATATGACACAAATGAACCCATCTACAAAATAGAATCAGACTCACAGACATAGAGAACAGAGTTGTGGTTGCCAAGGGGGAAGGAAGGATTGAGAGTTTGGGATTAGCAGAAGCAAAACATATAGAGAATGGATAAACAACAAGCACCTACTGTACAGCACAGGAAACTATATTCACTATCTTGTAATAACCTATAGTATAAAAGAATATAAAAAAGAATGTATATATTTGTATAAAACTGAGTGACTTTGCTGTACATTAGAAATTAATACATTATAAATCAACTATACTTCAATAAAGAAAGAAATTTATAAAAAACCTGTCCTTGTCCCGGACACCACATTCAGATACATCGGCACACCTATAGGTTCTCTCTTACCTGGACTTTGGCGCTGTCATGCTAACTCAATGTCCTGAATGCCATTTTCTCTACCTCACAATCAGCCACCAAAGAATTTTTTTTTTTTTTAATATAAACCTGATCATGTTATTTTGCTGCTTACAAACCTTGAAAGTGAAAGTGAAGTCACTCGGTCGTGTCCAACTCTTTGCGACCCCATGGACTGTAGCCTACCAGGCTCCTCTGTCCATGGGAGTTTCCAGGTAAGAGTGCTGGAGTGGATTGCCATTTCCTTCTCCAGGGGATCTTCCCAACCCAGGGATCAAACCCGGTTCTCCCGCATTGTAGACAGACGCTTTACCATCTGAGCCACAAACCTTGGGTTGATCCTAATTGCTCATTGGCCTACAATTCAAGGATCTTCACTTTTAATTTTGTATTTGAATTATTTACAGGCCTCTCTCCCTGGCTATCTGTGATTTCTGAGGCAGCAAATGGATCTTACTCATATTTTTACCTAAATTTTCCTTGGTCTTAAAACCTGCTTGTACCTACCCAGGACTATACCTTTTGTGTGCATGTGTGTGTGTGTG
Organism: Bos grunniens; assembly: GCF_055505025.1. Taxonomy (NCBI): domain Eukaryota; kingdom Metazoa; phylum Chordata; class Mammalia; order Artiodactyla; family Bovidae; genus Bos; species Bos grunniens. Next base: position 114,191,589 of record NC_141194.1, on the reverse strand, counting down.
TGTAAACATATAAAATTGTATATATATACACATAAAATCCATTGTTATTGTCTGCAATGAAAATCTCCATGGAAAGGAATTGAACATCCTTATGTGTGATTATATCTATTATATTTTGAGTTTTAAATAAGGCATGTATCCAACTCATATCTGAATATTTATAACTTCAGTGTGTTTGCATTTCAAATTCAAATGGGAACAAGTTTTATGAAGCCAATACCCTATTCTCCTGAGATCAAAGTACATTTGTTCTAAATGGGAAACAATTATCTTTAAATTAAGTTGTTGGAAAATATCACAGAAAAGAAATTATCTGTAAATTAAGTGATCTACAAAAAGGTATGAAAAATAATTAGGAATGAATTTGAAAAATTACTCAAATATGTATGTGTAATACAATCTAGCCAATTGTCCCCAAATCAAATGATAAGTTCAAGGATGCAGATATCATTTGCAAAAATAAAATATCGCTATCCTCTGCAAATAATAAATATCAGGCCTTCTTTGACTAAAATTTTATGTTCTTTTACCAGCTGTATTGGGAGAATTCTTCTCTTAGATTGGAATTTCCCTTCTACTTTCTGTGCTAGAAATGCAAGTAGATGGAATTTGAAGACACAAAATACCACACATCATATCTGAACTGTTGTAAATGTAAGTAACATGGTATAGTAAGTACATTGAACTAGGAGTCAGGACCCAGACACTAGTTCCGAGACTGTGATTTACTTCTAGTGCCATAAACTCTTTACCCTCCACATTCTTCAAATGACTTCCACAAATTAAGAAAAAAATATTACATGGAAAAATCAGTACTCAAAAGTAGGCCTTCAGACTGCAATAATGAGTTACTTCCATTATACCATAATGCCTATAAAGTTTTCATTTTTTATTCATAGGTTAATAAGAAAGGCAAGTGTTCAAATTAAGAGAATGTGGACCTAGAAGACCTGTGCTTGAATCTAGCTTTTCTATTGACTAACATTTTCTGTCCTTGCTAACCACTCTGATTCTGGATTTTCTCCTTTGCAAAATGGTGAGAATGCTGCTTACACCACAGGGTAGTTTTGAGAATAAATAGTGCTCATCCTGGTTAATTGTGTGGTTGACATTAACTCAAACTACAATAGCGATTCTAGAAATACTTTCATAGATTTTAATTTGTACAGTAGATGTGCTCTAAATGTGTTTCATTCCAACCATCTGGTCCCAACAAAAGTTGGAAAATTTAGACTTCCATCAATTACAAATTTGAAAGTTTAAATATGAGCAGGTTGGACTACTGATCTCTAAGGTCCATTTGTACAGAAAGTAATTTTGCCACTGGTAAAAATTAAATGACTCCACGCTTAAGTTAGAATGCCAGAGACATAAATTCAAAGAGCACCACTTTGTTTCGTTTGTCCCCAAGGAACACTTTGGTGTCTAAACTATGCAATTGAATACAGACAACTACATACTGCAATTCAAAATATTTGTTAGTGATTAATGGGGAAGTATCTGACAGTTCTACAACCCAGAAACACTTGTGTTCTCATGGGTAATTATAGTGTATTTCATTACAACATGAACTAATTTGAGTACTCAGACAGTTTACCATCCTCTTGCCTGTCAAGTTAGAAACTTGGAAGATTGAAACTTTTATCTTACTTGCAAACTAACAAATTAGCCTATATACTTGAAACAAGACCTCTGGATCAGAGACAAAGGCCATTTATTACACCAGACGCAGTCAGAGTAGCGCCTTAGCACCAGCTTCCTGAGCCCACATCCTCCTGGGGTAACAAAGTGAGGGTCAGATGGCACTGGCATGTACAGCAAGTCGCATCAAAGGAGAGGAAGCACCAACTAAGGAGACTCTGGTCTTATGGAGGGCCGCTGCTGAGCCTCTCTTTCTGGAGAGAATGCAACCTCATATTAATCCTGGGCAAGCACATATCTGGGAAAAGGAAGAAGTCTTTATCTTTATTACCCTCCACTGTCTCCTTGGAGGGAGTGGTCGCTAAGCTTTTCTATCCTACAATTTCTCCTTATACAAACATTCTTAACTGGACTGCAAAGGATCAGAGGACAGCAACCATTCAGAGTCATGAAACAGTCACAAAGAACCGTTTCCCAACACGTCCTTCTACCCATCCACTGTATTAGCCAAAGAGAATTCAAATGTTCAAGGTCAAAATCGTATCCCTGCATTTTAGCTTTTTCTTGGATTGTGTGGACACAATGTTAAAGAAAGGCTAATTAAGAAGACTACGAGGAAACATATAACTATGGAAACAGCCGGGTATATGAAAAGGAAAAAAAAATCACAGTGGCCTGGAAGTCAAGAAATCAGAGACCTAGCTAAGATCCTATCTTACTACATGATCTTGGCTCAGTTACTTTTCTGTGGGCCTCAGGTTCCTCATCTGTAAAACTGGAATATGTAAGAGATTCAGATTCATCTCAGATTCAGAGATTCTAAGGTTCCATTCGGCCATCACATTCTGTTCTATCAGTAAGTTCAATCAGTTGACTGGCACTGTGTATATACTAATGTCTGTAAATTCTCTGCATTAGACCAGGAGCAGATTTAACACATGTGTGCATGTGTGTGAGCTAAGTCGCTTCAGTCATGTCCAGCTCTTTGCGACCCCATAGACTGTGGCCCACCAGGCTCCTTTGGCCATGGGCAAGAATGCTGGAGTGGGTTGCCATGCCCTCCTGGAATGGGGCGCATAGTACCTGTTAAATAGCTGTTGCTTGCAGCTAACATATTGCTAAATTCAATGACTTTTATGGGAAAACTATAAATAAATACTGAATAAATGAATAAAAATAAATGAAATATACATCACAGAATCTTATGACTGTGTCTATATGAAACTATTTGAATACTTAGAATATCTATTATTCTGGATAATTGAACCTTCTAAATAAAGAAGGTTCTATATAATACACAGATTAGTAGTTTTTTTCCCCAAAATATTGAAATGGCATAAATACACTTGGCATTAACATTATGTTGAATATAACAGCTATTCAAATTATGTTTAATGATCAAATAATAACGTCAATGATCAATGTGCAATGATCAATTTACACAAATATTATGAAGTGGAATAATTTTATGTGACACAATGGTGTGTACTTGCTATGAATCCACCCTTCTGCGGGTAAGCTCCAGTCTTTTCAATGCTCTACTGTCCACCTCATAGTTTCACATTTGCTTATCATCATAAGAGTTTCACTAGCAGATATTAAGTGCTCAATAAAGCAATGCTTAAGAGCTCTTTTATCTCCAACTATATTGTGGTGTGCTTTTTAAAATAGGTACCTTTGAATTTACTGACTACGCAGTTTACAGGATGGGCAGCATAATGTTGTGCTTTTGAAAAACACTCAGAACAACATGGAACTCTTTCACTGAACCTCCACCCTTTGCTGAGGGTGCAGAGATGTCTGGGACATACTTTACATGAGCTCACCATTTACATGTTGATAGATTTATTAGCAATTTTAGAAAGAAGTCCTACTAAAGTGCATATATTATATGTATATACTCTGTAGTTACACTTTGTCTTAAGCAAATACTCACCTAATTGATTTTTTTCATATATAATAGCATGTATCCAAAATTAAAATATAGATTGCAGTAGATTCTGCTGGTCACAATATTTCAAGTCCTTTAAAAGCCAAGAATGAATGCCAAATGATTTAACACTTCAGGATGAAATCAAGATGATAAAAGATGATATGAGTTCTTTTAATGTTACCCAACATCCCTTACGTATGGATTGGATGGTCTAAAAAAGAGCACTGTACTTATGCGACTCAAAATATATTCATATAAATATTTTAACTTCATGACTAGCTCTGGGATTTAAGAATAAAGCTACGTCACTGAAATTATCGATTCTATAGTATTCTTTTGAGATCCCATCATCAATTTATTATTGTACATAAAGTTTGGGTAGCTCGGTTTGTGGAATATAGTTCTGCTGGGATTAATTTCATAGTCTATCAATACTAAACAGAATTACTGAGCTGGAAATTTTATTTTGCCTTTGCAAACTAGAGAAATGGAATATGAGAAGTCGCTTTCTTCCCTTATCCCAAATGCTTTTCCTCTATGCACTTCCCAAATCTCTTCTTCAGTTTCATTTATATCCTCTCAGAGAGAGAAACTAAAAATATGTCAAGGTCAGTGCTAGATAGTGATTAATATTCACATACAAGATTTTTTAATGACTTAACTAAATCCTGTTCAGGTATAGACTATGAATACATTAGATTCAGATGAGTCTGAAATCGTTTTACAAATAGATAACCTTCAGCCAAGTGACAGGAAGTGATTTGTGTATGTTTACATCAGATTTCTGTGATAGCAGCAGGATAATACCCAATTTTGTTTGTGTTTTCTTTTTCTAATCAATTCTGTTTCTGCTATGGCATACTTTCATCAAACTTGTTTCTTTGTATGCATACTCCAATACACACTTAAGAGTCTTATACTTTAGCTTCAAATTAATTATTATCTTGTATTGAAACTTAATGATACACATTAAAGAAAACTGTTAAAGAAGGTGATCTACCTCACAAAGCTTATATCAGGTTCTTATTGCTGTTGTTAACAAACTATAGGAAGAAACTGACCCTTTATACATAATGTTTATGTAGACTTTTCCATTCTTCCCTTACAGTTATATCAAAAATAAGTCAGATATAATAAGATGCTTTCCAGCTCTAAAATTCTTCCTACACTCAGTGTTTCACTGATAGAACTGAGCCAGGTCTCAAGCCCGTATCTTCTGATTCCTGGGCTTCTGTCAGCATTCAATGTGAATTGCATTTCAATGTAAGCAATATTTTAAAACTAGACTTCTATAAAACACACATACTAAAACTTTTTCAAGGAACAAAAAAGGCAAACTAAACAAAAAATAAAATCACATAGATAATGCTCAGCAGAATTCATTAAAAGCTCTGGGAAGTCCTATAGAAAAGAAGCTTGCCCTATTTTGCCCAGCATTCCTCAAACTTATTTGACTCAAAATCCACTTATATACAAGTAATGTTAACATGTGGGAATCTATTGTTGAACAATGGTACAGAGTATTCATATGCTCCCATTTTTTGTCTAGGTCAGGATTTTTTAAAACACTGAAAAACAAAGCAAAGAAAATGTTTTAAAATGCAAGCTATAAGCTAAATACGGTCTGAGGATTTACTGAATAGCATGGTGAATATGACTGATAACACCATATATATAATTTAAATTTGTAAAATGAGTAGAACTTAAATGTTGACATCAAAAAAAGAAATACGTGCAGTGATGGATGTGTTGTTTAACTAAATGGAAGGAATCCTCTCATGGTGTTTATGTACATCAAATTATCACAATGTACTTACAAATAGCCGTGAAAAGAAGAGAAGTGAAAAGCAAAGGAGAAAAGGAAAGATATAAGCATCTGAATGCAGAGTTCCAAAGACTAGTAAGGAGAGATAAGAAAGCCTTCCTCAGCGATCAATGCAAAGAAATAGAGGAAAACAGCAGAATGGGAAAGACTAGAGATCTCTTTAAGAAAATTAGAGCTACCAAGGGAACATTTCATGCAAAGATGGGCTTGAAAAAGGACAGCAATGGTATGGACCTAACAGAAGCAGAAGATATTAAGAAGAGATGGCAAGAACAAATAGAAGAACTGTACAAAAAAAGATCTTCATGACCAAGATAATCACAATGGTGTGATCACTCACCTAGAGCCAGACATCCTGGAATGTGAAGTCAAGTGGGCCTTAGAAAGCATCACTACGAACAAAGCTAGTGGAGGTGATGGGATTCCAGGTGAGCTATTTCAAATCCTGAAAGATGATGCTGTGAAAGTGCTGCACTCAATATGCCAGCAAATTTGGAAAACTCAGCAGTGGCCACAAGACTGGAAAAGGTCAGTTTTCATTCCAATCCCAAAGAAAGGCAATGCCAAAGAATGCTCAAACTACCACACAATTGCACTCATCTCACACACTAGTAAAGTAATGCTCAAAATTCTCCAAGCCAGGCTTCAGCAATACGTGAACCGTGAACTTCCTTGCAGATGTTCAAGCTGATTTTAGAAAAGGCAGAGGAACCAGAGATCAAATTGCCAACATCTGCTGGGTCATGGAAAAAGCAACAGAGTTCCAGAAAAACATCTTTTCTGCTTTATCGACTATGCCAAAGCCTTTGACTATGTGGATCACAATAAACTGTGGAAAATTCTGAAAGAGATGGGAATACCAGACAACCTAACCTGCCTCTTGAGAAACCTATATGCAGGTCAGGAAGCAACAGTTACAACTGGACATGGAACAACAGACTGGTTCCAAATAGGAAAAGAAGTACATCAATGCTGTATATTGTCACCCTGCTTATTTAACTTATATGCAGAGTACATCATGAGAAATGCTGGGCTGGAAGAAGCACATGCTAGAACCAAGATTGCCAGGAGAAATATCAATAACCTCAGATATACAGATGACACCACCCTTATGGCAGAAAGTGAAGAGGAACTAAAAAGCCTCTTGATGAAAGTGAAAGAGGAGAGTGAAAAAGTTGGCTTAAAGCTGAACATTCAGAAAACTAAGATCATGGCATCTGTTCCCATCACTTCATGGCAAATAGATAGGGAAAGAGTGGAAACAGTGTCAGACTTAATTTTTTTGGGCTCCAAAATCACTGCAGATGGTGACTGCAACCATGAAATTAAAAGACGCTTACTCCTTGGAAGGAAAGTTATGAGCAACCTAGATAGCATATTGAAAAGCAGAGACATTACTTTGCCAACAAAAGTCCATCTAGTCAAGGCTATGGTTTTTCCAGTGGTCATGTATGGATGTGAGAGTCAGACTGTGAAGAAAGCTGAGCACCAACGAATTGATGCTTTTGAACTGTGGTGTTGGAGAAGACTCTTGAGAGTCCCTTGGACTGCAAGGAGATCCAACCAGTCCATTCTAAAGGAGATCAGCCTTGGGTGTTCTTTGGAAGGAATAATGCTACAGCTGAAACTCCAGTACTTTGGCCACCTCATGTGAAGCGTTGACTCATTGGAAAAGACTCTGATGCTGGGAGGGATTGGGGGCAGGAGGAGAAGGGGACGACAGAGGATGAGATGGGTGGATGGCATCACTGACTAGATGGATGTGAGTTTGAGTGAACTCCGGGAGTTGGTGATGGACAGGGAGGCCTGGCGTGCTGCGATTCATGGGGTTGCAAAGAGTCGGACATGACTGAGCGACTGAATTGAACTGACACTTTAAATTATCTTACAATTTTATTTGTCAACTATATCTTAACAAAGCTGAAATAAATAAAAATGCAGAACAAATCTATGTTCCTATCACCCCAAATGAACAGTCATGACAAAGAGACTATTGCTACTGCTAAGTCACTTCAGTTGTGTCCAACTCTGTGTGACCCCATAAATGGAAGCCCACCAGGCTCCCCCGTCCCTGGGATTCTCCAGGCAAGAACACTGGAGTGGGTTGCCATTTCCTTCTCCAATGCATGAAAGTGAAAAGTAAAAGTGAAGTTGCTCAGTTGTGTCCAACCCTCAGCAACCCATTGGACTGCAGCCTTCCAGGCTCCTCCGTCCATGGGATTTTACAGGCAAGGGTACTGGAGTGGGGTGCCATTGCCTTCTCCGATGGAAGTGTCAGGTACTGATTTTAAAGAAGGTCATTAAGAGCTGGTATGCTGCTTGTACCTACTCCTATCCCTCGGTAGTGATGTTTCACATCCCAAGTTTGATATGGAGTACTTCCAATGTGGAAGCAGCTGGAGTCCCTGAGCCTCTGAAGAGCACCAGCCTCGGAGAGCTGCCAACCTGCAGAAGACTGGTGTCAGATTTGGGGCGGAGGTGGGGGGCGGGTAATGGGGGAGTCTTCCATGGATTAAACCAATGAAATTTCTTCAATATCTGTTAATGTAACATAAAGTAACCTATTTGACCAAGTTGTTGTTGTTCAGTTGCTCAGTTGTATCTGACTCTCTGACTTTGACCAATATGTTAGAATATTTGCCATAGATCTTTTAAGGAATTAACATTTGAAACAAACACTGAAACATTTTGTATCATACTGACTCAATGGACATGAGTCTGAGTGAACTTCAGGAGTTGGTGATGGACAGGGAGGCCTGGCGTGCTGCAATTCATGGGGTCGCAAAGAGTCGGACACGACTGAGCGACTGAACTGAACTACTGATTAAACACCAACTTCCTCCTCAGATGCAATCACTATCTTGATTTGTTGTGTACTCATTTGTTTTTCACACTTTTGCAATATGTTTGCATCAACAACCACTATATGTATATGCTCATGTTTATTTTTAATCTGTGTGAATGGTGTTCTGTAACTTATTTCATTCAAAATCCAGATTTATCGCATATAATATCTAGTTCATTCTTTTAACTTCTGTGCACTAGGCATCTATCAGAACTTACTTGTTTCCTTATTAAGGATGCTATTGATACTTTTGATTACTTAAAATTTTACTTCAGTTTAGAGTTTTTCAATAACAAATATATAAAAGTGAAATTTGTGGGCTACAGATTATCACCTTCAATTCTATTACATATTACAAATTGTTCTGGAAAGTGGTTTTAACAGTTTAATTTTACACCAGCAGTGTATCAAGTTGCCTGGTTCCCTACACCATCATGTAGTATCATATGTCGATTAATTTTTTTTTTTTTTTGCTGATTTCATGGTGTAACTGGAATCTCATTGCTGTTTTAATTTGTATTTTTCCAATTACTGGTGAAGTTGATCACAATGCCATACTATGTTTGTTGGCTAGTCTATGTTCTGTAAATTTTCATTCATGTGTATTGCCCATTTGTTTCTATTTTGATTATTTTCCTTTTTCTTATAATTTGTGGGAAATATCTTCTCCATTTTATGGCATGTATTCATTTCATTTATAATTCTGATGTAGTCAAATATATCAGTCTTTTCCTTTGTTATTTCAAGCTTTGGATGTCACTTCCATAGTGAAAGTGAAAGCGTTAGTCACTCAGTCATGTCCAACTCTTTGCGACCCCATGGACTGTAGCCCGTCAGGTTCCTCTATCCCCAGAATTTACTGTAGTGGGTTGACATTTCCTCCTCCAGGTGGTTTTCGTGACCCATGGATCGAACCCAGGTCTCCTGCATTGCAGGTGGATTGTTTACTGTCTGAGCCACCAGGGAGGCCCATCACTTCCATAAATATTTGATAAAAAAAAAATTGGCTTCTATTTGATAGCATTCTCTCACTTGCTCATTTGCTCAGGAGTATATATTCTCCCTCTCTCCCTCTCTCTCTGGCATTCTATCTCCTGCTTTATTGATTTGCTTGCTTTGATGAAACAAGATATTGTACACGAGAGGCCCATGTGGCAAAGGACTGAAAGCAGCCTTCAAGTAACAGCTGAAGAATAACAGAAGCTTCAGTCCAACAACATGTGAGGAACTCAGTCCTGCCAAAAATCATGTGAATGGCTAGGAAGTGGAACTTTCTAGAGGTAACTTCAGATTACTGTAGTCCCAGCCAACAGCCCATGAGAGATACTGAAACAGAGAACTGAGCTAAGGCATGCCCATAATTCCTGACCTAACAACAGATGGAGATAACAATATTACTGCTTTAAGTATCTGAATTTGGGGCAACGTGTTATAAGAAATTAATAGATAATATACAAATTGACATTAAGATATTCTCACATATTTTCCTTATTTCTTTCATGTTAATTCTTTAATCTGTCTGAAATTTTGGTTTAATGAAGGAACCTAATTCTTTTTCACATGAAAGACCAAATGTTTTTTCTCCATGTATTAAGTAAAATATAGTTTACCCTGAGCTATTTGTAACGTCACCTCTGATATAAACCAAGGTCCCACATACCCTATGTTTAGATAACATATCAAGTCCATCAAGTAAGAACTTGTCTTTTCCCCTCATTGCTCTCCCCAATGTACCCCCAACCTCAAGGAAGGAGGTGAAAAAGAAAGAAATGAAGCTTACTACACCCTCTTTCTATGACTGTAGACTTTCTACTACAAAACCCTAGCAAAGGGAGCTGAAAAAGCCCTAGATTTAAACTTTGAAATGTTGGTTTATTCTAATTTCTGAATTGATACAGTGTTTGATATATAAACAAGTGAGCGACACATCATTTGACTGTAGATCACAACAAACTGTGGGAAATTCTTAGAGATTGGAATACCAGACCACCTTACCTGCCTCCTGAGAAATCTGTATGCTGGTCAAGAAGCAACAGTTAGAACTGGACATGGAACAACAGACTGGTTCCAAATTGGGAAAGGAGTACATCAAGGCTTATTTAACTTATATGCCGTGTACATCATGCGAAATGCCTGGCTGGATGGAGCACAAGCTGGAATCAAGATTGCTGGGAGAAATATCAAGAACCTCAGATACGCAGATGACACCACCCTTATGGCAGAAAGTGAAGAGGAACTAAAGAGCCTCCTGATGAAAGTGAAAAAGGAGAGCAGAAAAGTTGGCTTAAAACTCAACATTCAGAAAACTAAGATCATGGCATCTATTCCCATCACTTCATGGCAAATAGATGGGGAAACAATGGAAACAGTGAGAAATTTTATTTTGGGGGGCTCCAAAACCACTGCAAATGGTGAATGCAGCCATGAAATTAAAATATGCTTGCTCCTTGGAAGAAAAGCTGTGGCCAACCTAGAGAGCACATTAAAAAACTGAGACGTTACTTTGCCGACAAAAGTTCGTCTAGCCAACGCTATGGTTTTTCCAGTATGGATGTGAGAGTTTGACTATAAAGAAAGCTGAGCACTGAATAATTGATGCTTTTGAACTGTGGTGCTGAGGAAGACTTTTTAGAGTCTCTTGGACTTCAAAGAGATGAAACCAGTCAATCCTAAAGGAAATCAGTCCTGACTATTCATTGGAAGGACTGATGACGAAGCTGAAGCTCCAATACTTTGGCCACCTGATGCAAAGAATTGACTCATTGGAAAAGACTCTGATTCTGGGAAAGATTGAAGGCAGGAGAAGAGGATGACAGAGGATGAGAGGGTTGGATGACATCACCGAGTCAATGCACATGAGTTTGAGCATGCTCTGGGAGTTGGTGATGGACAGGGAAACCTGGAGTGCTGCAGCCCATGGAGCCACAAAGAGTTGGACACGACTGAGTGACTGAAGTGAACTTGATATATAAAAGTAATAGCTTTTTTTAAATTTATCTAAGAATGATCAGAAAGATAGTGGCACTGAGTTTTCCTCCAGGTGGAAAAAGAATTCACCTATTAAAGATTCAGTAGAAGGTAAAAATGAAAAATTAAGTTGCTTTGTGATTATTATTGTGATTATTATCTTATTGCATAAGATAAGCTTATGCAATGCACACCTCCCTTCCACTCTTACCTCTTTCCTTGCTCTGTAATTGGAATTAAATCATTTAGACCCAGATTCTATGACTCAGGCACAACTACAAGGAGAGCAATATTTCTAATGCGTGGCAGCTAAAAAGCCATATGCCATCTCAAGAGTCAGTTACAGTACCTGGATTTCTCTCCACAAGTCTTGGTTCTGCCAGAGTGATTGGATCTCTGTTTATTCTAAGCTTGGGCTTCCCTGGTGGCTCACAGGGTAAGGAATCTGCCTGCAATGTGAGAGACCTGGATTCGATCCCTGGGTTGGGAAAATCCCCTGGAGGAGGGAATGACAACCCACTCCAGTATTCTTGCCTGAAGGATCCCCATGGACAGAGGAGCCTTGCGGGCTACAGTCCACAGGGTCGCAAAGAGTCGGACACAACTGAGTGACTAAGCACAGCAGAACTTCTTCATTTTTGTCATTCTGAACCTAATGTCTGTATATCATTTACCTTTATTGTCTTGATGCCTGTCATTGCTGCTACTGCTGCTGCTGCTGCTAAGTCACTTCAGTCATGTCTGACTCTGTGAGACCCCATAGACGGCAGCCCACCAGGCTCCTCTCTCCATGGAATTCTCCAGGCAAGAATACTGGAGTGGGTTGCCATGTTCTTCTCCAATGTAGGAAAGTGAAAAGTGAAAGTGATGACACTCAGTCATGTCCAACTCTTCGTGATCGCATGGACTGCAGCCTACCAGGCTCCTCTGCCCATGGGATTTTCCAGGCAAGAGTACTAGAGTGGGTTGCCATTGCCTTCTCTGCCTGTCATTGAGTTGAGCCTAAAATAAATGCACCCTGTGTTCTCCAAAATAATTCAGTTACATGAATGAGTGTTTCTATTCAATCTTTAAGACTCACCTCAAGTATTAATTCCTTCAGAAAGCCTTTCCTAATCAGGATCGTCCCAGTCTTAGATAATTATCCTCTTGTTAACTCCTAGCACTCCTTTGCATCTCTTAGCACTGTGGATCACATCTGACCCTTCACACATTAAGCAACTTATGAAGCTACAGTTACCTTTTGTTCAGCATTTACTGCATGTTCCAGGTATGGTAACATATGGGCTTCCCTGGTGGCTCACATAGTAAAGAATCTGCCTGTAATATAGAAGAACGGACTTCAATCCCTGGAACAGGAAGATTTCCCAAGAGGAGGAAATGGCAACCCACTCCAAGATTCTTGCCTGAAGAATTCCATGGACAGAGGAGCCTGTCAGGCTATATAGTCCATGGGGTCTCAAAGAGTCAGAGACAACTGAGCGACTAACACTACTTTCACTATGATAATATATGCTTTCACATATATTGACTCATTTCAGAGAAGGCAATGGCACCCCACTCCAGTACTCTTGCCTGGAAAATCCCATGGATGGAGGAACCTGGTAGGCTGCAGTCCATGGGGTCACTAAGAGTCAGACATGACTGAGCGACTTCACTTTCAATTTAATCCTCATTAAAACCCACTTAACAAAAAAGAAACTGGGGCTCAGACAGGCAAAGTCATCAGTCTAATCAGTAAATAAAAGAGCTGTTACAATAGAATTCTCCAGAGAAACAGAACCAATAGAATATGGATACAATTGTAAAATATTTATATGGATAGCGATATAACATATTTATGTATATCTATGTATCGAGAGAGAGAGAGATTTAAGGAATTGGCTGACATGATTGTGGGAGTTAGCAAGTCCAAAACCTATAGAGTGAGCCAGCAGACTGGAAATTTGGGTCAGAGTTGATGACACAGTCTTGGATCTGAATTCCACAGAGCAGCAGTCTGAAAATTCAGGCAGAACTTCTTTATTCCTAGGGCAGAACAACTTGTTCTTTGGGGAACACTACAATTTACTCTTGAGCCTTTCAACTACTGGATGGGACTCACCTACTTTATGCAAGATAATTTGTTTTACTCAAAGTCAACTGATTTAAACATTAACTACATCTTTTTAAAAAACCTTCACAGTAACATATAGACTGGTGTTTGACCAAAGGACTGGGCACCGTGGAACGGAGCCACGTTGACACATAACATTAACCATCATAGTTGGAACTGAAACCCAAGCTTGACTCAGAAATCTCTGCCCTTAACCACTATATTTTGCTGCTCCCAGGGGATTGAATGTGTGCCTTGGTCATCTATTTCTATTTCTGCTGCTGCTGCCAAGTCACTTCAGTCATGTGTGACTGTTAATACTACTGAATCTAGTAAAGAGTAGGCCCTTACTGAATATTTGCTGAATAACTAAATGAACCTATATTGAAACAGTCTTCTGGGACTTCAAAAGGAGTCTGAAGAGAGGTATTAAACAAGTCTCATGCTAAGTATTGAAAACACTGAAAATTTTAAAAGAAAAATACAAGAGGTATATTATTCTCCAAATACTGGAGACAACGTGAAGTTTATAAATAAAGAACTGGTAAGAACAAAACAAAGAAATGAAGCATATTGTAGATATTCTGATCCAGAAGTAATTAGGGAAAAATAAATCCAGACAGAAAAATAAACAAAAATGACAGCAAAGGGAAATCACTAGATGACTCTGAGAAATAGCCTAAAAAGCTGAAGCTCTGTGAACCCTTCTGTGAAAATCAAGTTTTCATTCTATTTAGACTGCCACCAAAATATTACTGTTGATAAGATTCAAAACATCAGATGGTCACTTATTACCTCCTGTAAAAAATACAACTTTCCAGCAAAATACAAACACAGTGGCCAACAAAGTTTGGGAACTAATGTTAGATAATATCAAAGATCCTTTTAAAAAAGAGATAAGATAAATGGAATATTAGCCCCTGAGAAGACACACTGAGTGATGAAAGTTATTGTTAACTCAAATCAGTGGAGACAGTAGATCATAGAAGCCCCAATGCCTGAGCCAAATACTCTTTCTGATCTATTTGGGTATAGGGACTCAGGGGAGCACGTGAAAAGAATTTCAAGTAAATGTATCATTAAAAGTATTATGCTGGCAGATGGCTTATGTTTAAAAAATTGGCCATGACTCACAGAACTGCAAACATGTACAAGTCAAACTTTCTCCCTTTATTGGTTCCAAATTTAAATTAGAAATTTATTACACTTTTCTTATCCTTGCCCATATTAATGGCACAAATAAAAGAAATGCTGCTTTCTTGTTAATTGAGGTCAATAAAACACTGCGGCGTACTTATGTCAATGTCTAGAGCATCTGAAGTCAAACTGTGGAAGTAGTGACAAAGTGGTTCCTATAATTATCTCTGCTTTCATCCTTTTATCAGAGACAATCAAGGAGCAGATATTCTGGCTCTGTTGAAACTAAGACATGGCAAAAGTCCAGAGATACAAGATGAGATTAATGCCAGCCAAGGAGCCAGGCAATAAATGTTCATGTTCCGATAAGTATAAAATTTATAAGCTAACAGTATCCACTAATTATATTGCCTCCTCGAGTGTTTTATCTCCTTTCATTAAAACTTGTATTGTTAAAATTAATTAGCAAAGATTGTCTTCCTAATCTCCATTGGACAGAAGAAAGTCAAGGAAAAAAGTTTAGAATGATTAAGGAGAAAACCACTCCCTTTGAAAGGGACCATTTTCCCTCCTCATGTATCATTTCAGGACTTTTGGGGGGGGTTGTGCGTTTTATTTGGAAATTTTTTCCAATTTTCTCTACATTTCAAAAATGGTATCCACAGTGAATATCTCTAGCCTCCCCAAACTTAACGCAATATTTAGAAATACTCCAAAGAACATCACAGACTTTCACCTTCTCCAGTCTTCTACCCTAATACAAGATCTTCCTCCTGACTTTTCCAGCACTATTCAAGTTGCCACCATCCTTCCATTTGATTAGTCACAAATATTCAGATAATCTCTGATGACTTTTTCTCCTTCCCTTACCAAATCCAAGGTGTCAGAAAGTTCCACTGATTCCACTTGTGTTAGATCTATTGTATCTGTACCTTGCCATCACTATGGCTAGCATTTAAATGGCACCAATTTATTGATTCTAATCTAAGAGTCATTCTGTTAACATTAGATCATTTTTATTCACTAGCTATCTTTCAGTTCAGTTCAGTCACTCACTCATGTCCGACTCTGTGTGACCCCATGGACTGCAGCATGCCAGGCCTCCCTGTCCATCACCAACTCCCAGAGTTTACTCTGTTGAGTCTGTGATGCCATCCAACCATCTCATCCTCTGTCGTCCCCTTCTCCTCCTGCCTTCAATCTTTCCCAGCATCAGGGTCTTTTCACATGAGTCAGTTCATCACATCAAGTGGCAACAATATTGGAGTTTCAGCTTCAGCATCAGTCCTTCCAATGAATATTCAGGACTGATTTCCTTTAGGATGGACTGGTTGGATCTCCTTGCAGTCCAAGCGACTCTCAAGAGTCTTCTCCAATACCACAGTTCAAAAGCATCAATTCTTCGGCGCTCAGATTTCTTTATAGTCCAACTCTCACATCCACACATGACTACTGGAAAAACCATAGCTTTGACTAGACAGACCTTTGTTGGCAAAGTAATGTCTCTATTTTTTATTTTTTTCAGTTTTATTTATTTTACTTTACAATATTGTATTGGTTTTGCCATACATTGACATGAGTCCACCATGGGTGTACATGTGTTCCCCATCCTGAACCCCCCTCCCACCTCCCTCCCCGTACCATATCTCTGAGTCATCCCAGTGCAGCAGCCCCGAGAACCCTGTCTCATGCATTGAACCTGGACTGGTGATTCGTTTCACATATGATAATATACATGTTTCAATGCCATTCTCCCATATCATCCCACCCTTGCCTTCTCCCACAGAGTCTGTAAGACTGTTCTATATATCTGTGTCTCTTTTGCTGTCTCGCATACAGGGTTATCGTTATAATCTTTCTAAATTCCATATATATGTGTTAGTATTGGTGTTTTTCTTCCTGGCTTACTTCACTCTGTATAATAGGCTCCAGTTTCATCCACCTCACTAGAACTGATTCAAATGTATTCTTTTTAATGGCTGAGTTATACTCCATTGTGTATATGTACCACAGCTTTCTTATCCATTTGTCTGCTGATGGACATTTAGGGTTCTTCCATGTCCTGGCTATTATAAACAGTGCTGCAATGAACATTGGAGTACACGTGTCTCTTTCAATTCTGGTTTCCTTGATGTGTATGCCCAGTAGTGGCATTTCTGGATCATATGACAGTTCTATTTCCAGTTTTTTAAGGAATCTCCACACTATTCTCCATAGTGGCTGTACTAGTTTGCATTCCCACCAACAGTGTAAGAGGGTTCCCTTTTCTCCACACCCTCTCCAGTATTTATTGCTTGTAGACTTTTGGATAGCAGCCATTCTGACTGGTGTGAAATGGTACCTCATTGTGGTTTTGATTTGCATTTCTCTGATAATGAGTGATGTTGAGCATCTTTTCATATGTTTGTTAGTCATCTGTATGTCTTCTTTGGAGAAATGTCTCTACTTTTTAATATGCTGTCTAGGTTGGTCATAACTTTTCTTCCAAGGAGCAAGCATCTTTTCATTTCATGGCTGCAGTCACCATCTGCAGTGATTTTGGAGCCCAAAAAAATAAAGTCTATAGATATCTTTACAATACATACATATATATATATATATATATATATATATATATATATAAATGGTCTCAGTTTAACAGTACTGTTTCATAAGAGTCTATGTATTCTAATGACATAACTAGTTTTTGCATGGTTATAGACACTGAATGATAGTATTGTGCTGTTTGACAACTTTTTCTGTTTCTAAATATGCACATGGCTTACTCATTTTTCTCATTTAATGGCAATACATTATGTCACTGCACTGTTATACTTGCTGATCTTTCAGTGTGCTCCAGACTATGGATAAGTGCCTGTATCTGCATCTGAGGGATTTCCTCCACCCCATCCCCAACCACTAAAAGCCATTCTGGCCATGCTCAGGGCCAGTGGGAAGTGATGAAGAATTACCACCATCTTGGAACAGGGCCCAACCTAGGATTCTTGGGAATCAGCATGCCACAAGCAGTATGATTCTGAAGTATATGATCTCATTTTCATATTTTTCCCATGGAGCTGTCTCACTCTCAGTTGTGGATGCCTTGATAATGAAAGCTTTACTGACCTTCTTTGCTTCCCTGTCTCACTTCCCTAGTTTCCTTCTGATATCACTTTCACCTCCCAGATAAACTAATTTTGCTTTAATCCTAGTCTCCAGATATGTTTACTATGAAAATTACAGCTAAGACATTATTACTCTTTTAACAATTCCCCCAACATAGCAATTTTATTTCCAATTTGTTGTACATTGAGCAGCTATAAATATTTTTGTACATAAGAATCTTGTTTTCCCCCTTTTGAGTTACTTTCTTGAGCTACATTTTCAAAAATGGGATTTCTGGGTCTGAGAATATCTATCTATTCATGTCCTTTGAACTGCTTATTACCAAACATTGAATCTTGACAAGATTGTGACAACTTCTAAACTACCAGAAAAATTTGCATATTTGATTTATTAGGCCTCGCTGTAGAGTTGCATGAGTTTTACCTTTTGTAGGCATGTGGTGATACCTACCTATCTCTCCCAGTAGAATCTAAAATCCTTGTGAACAGGAATAGGGTATTTCTCACTGTTATACCCCTATTATCTGATGTGTAATTGGTATTTAATAAACATTTTTGAAATGAATTAATTACTGAATCTTAGCTATTTCCATTGGCATTTCTTTGATTATTATTAATGAAACAGTAAATATTTCTGAAGTAGCAAATAGGAAAAGGGGTGGAGTAATTATTCTTTTGGCCCCTTCAACCCCTTTGCTAACGTCAAAGTAGATCATGTAACAAAATTGTAAACTAATTAGATACTGTAGTTGTCCTTCATAGGAAAATAAAACTGAATCAAGAATTTTTGAATCCCGTTTTGTTTCATTGTTAATATTAACTATTTCTCACATGCTTTGTATGAGAGAATGTTAAAATGTCCTGAATGTTCCTGCGCAGTCTTACGCAAATTTGGAGGACATTACTGGGTCACTAGCACAAACTCCCCTCTCTCAATGTTGTCCCTTGGTTGACTCCTAGCATTCTCAGAATCAAGAATCAAGATGTTTCAAAATGAGAGTATCCCAGACCAGCATAACTCTTTTCTCTCAAAGTTCAAGAATAATAAAATTCTAGTCTTGGGTTAATCACTATTTCCACCTCCTTTTATGGGGGTAAGGCTTATTTTACCAGTTGAGGATCAAACATAACAGAGGACAACCATCTAACAAGTAGGCTGCCTATGGCCTAGATTGAAGTTAACAGGTTGAACTCAAATAGCTGTAAATTGGACTCTGAGAAGTATATATGGAGCAGAAAAGAAAGTACAGTAAAGGGAGTTAAGCACAGTTGAGGAAACATCAAGGATCAAGATTCACAAATTAGAAAACAGTCAAGCTAAAGAGGCAAAAAAGAAAGGCATTCATTCCTTCATCAAATATTGTTAATATTTCTTGATTCTGGAGACAAAGAAGAACATAATAGAGGCATGAATCCTGACCTCATAATTACATTCTAGTTGAGATATCAGACAATAATCAAGTGTGTTGACAATTAAAATAATTGTAAGACTGAACACATGCTACAAAGGAAGTAAATAAGGGTATTTATAAGAATGACAACAGAGCAAAGTCTATTTAGATATTACAATCATGAATAGCCTCTCTGAAGAGATTATCATTAATAAAAGTAACAAGCCATGCAAGAAATGGCAGAAAGAGCATTTCAAGGAGATGAAATATGATAAGTCTTGAAGCAGAAAAGAGTTTAGCATATTCAAGAAACTGAAGATAGACCAAGTTAGCTAGAGCTCTGTAGGTAAGAGGGAGACTGGTTTTAAAAGAAAAAAGAGAGAGAGAGGCAAGGAGCCAGATTAAAAGTTGGAATTTTATTCCAAGTTAGATAGAAACCATTAGAGAACTTTATGAAGTTTAGTACCAAGATCATATTTATATTTCTAAAGATGACTTTATTTTAGTCTGTTCAGGCTGCTATAATATACAAAAGTACCACAAAGTAGTGGATTATAAACAGCAAACATTTATCGCTCACAGTTCTGGGGGCTGGGACATCCAAGACCAGGGCACTGGCTGATTTGGTGTCTGGTGAGAAAGCTCTTCAGTATTCCAGACTATCTTTTCACTACAACCTCACATGGCAGGAGAGGCCTCATTATAAGAGCACTAATCACACTCATACACATCATGGTGGTGCACAAGCGTGGCCAAGAGGAGCTACCCCACATCCGAGGTCAGGGGCGGTGGCAGAGAGAAGCTAGCCCACGTCTGAGGTAAGGAGCAGCAGCTGCACTTTGCTGGAGCAGCCGTGAAGAGATACCTCACATCCAAGGTAAGAGAAACACAAGTGAGACGGTAGGCACTGAGAGAGGACATCCAAGGGCAGATAGACTGAAACTACAATCACAGACAACTAGCCCATCTGATCACATGGACTACAGCTTGTCTAACTCAAGGAAACTAAGCCATGCTGTGTGGGGACATCCAAGACAGATGGGTCATGGTGGAGAGGTCTGACAGAACGTGGTCCACTGGAAAAGGGAATGGCAAACCACTTCAGTATTCTTGCCTTGAGAACCCCATGAACAGTATAAAAAGACAAAAACACAGAACACTGAAAGATGAACTCCCCAGATCAGTAGGCGCCCAATATGCTACTGGAGATCAGTGGAGAAATAACTCCAGAAAGAATGAAGGGATGGAGCCAAAGCAAAAACATCACCCAGTTGTGGATGGGACTGATGATAGAAGCAAGGTTCGATGCTGTAAAGAGCAATATTGCATAGGAACCTGGAATGTTAGGTCCATGAATCAAGGCAAATTGGAAGTGGTCAAACAAGAGATGACAAGAATGAACACCAACATTCTAGGAATCAGCGAACTAAGATGGACTGGAATAGGTGAATTTAACTCAGATGACCATTATATCTACTACTGTGGGAACAAATCCCTTAGAAGAAATGGAGTAGCCATCATAGTCAACAAAAGAGTCTGAAATGCAGTACTTGGATGCAATCTCAAAAACAACAGAATGATCTCTGTTCGTTTCCAAGGCAAACCATTCAATATCACAGTAATCCAAGTCTATGCCTCAACCAGTAACACTGAAGAAGGTGAAGTTGAACAGTTCTATGAAGACCTACAAAAACTTCTAGAACTAACACCCAAAAAAGATGTGCTTTTCATTACAGGGGACTGGAATGCAAAAGTAGGAAGTCAAGAAACACCTTGAGTAACAGGCAAACTTGGCCTTGGAGTACAGAATGAAGCAGGGCAAAGGCTAATAGAGTTCTGCCAAGAGAACGCACTGGTCATAGCAAACACCCTCTTCCAACAACACAAGAGAAGACTCTACACATGGACATCACCAGATGGTTGACACTGAAATCATATTGATTATATTCTTTGCAGCCAAACACGGAGAAGCTGTATACAGTCCGCAAAAACAAGACCGGGAGCTGACTGTGGCTCAGACCATGAACTCCTTATTGCCAAATTCAGACTGAAATTGAAGAAAGAGGAGAAAACCACTAGACCATTCAGTTCAGTTCAGTCACTCAGTCATGTCTGACTCTTTGCGACCCCATGAATTGCAGCACGCCAGGCCTCCCTGTCCATCACCAACTCCCGGAGTTCACTCAGACTCACATCCATCAAGTCAGTGATGCCATCCACCCATCTCATCCTCTGTCGTCCCCTTCTCCTCCTGGCCTCAACCCATCCCAGCATCAGAGTCTTTTCCAATGAGTCAACTCTTCGCATGAGGTGGCCAAAGTACTGGAGTTTCAGCTTCAGCATCATTCCTTTCAAAGAACACCCAGGACTGATCTCTTTAGAATGGACTGGTTGGATCTCCCTGCAGTCCATGGGACTCTCAAGAGTCTTCTCCAATACCACAGTTCAAAAGCATCAATTTTCCAGTGCTCAGCTTTCTTCACAGTCCAACTCTCACATCCATACATGACCACTGGAAAAACCAGGTATGACCTAAATCAAATCCCTTATGACTATACAATGGAAGTGAGAAATAGATTTAAGGGACTAGATCTGATAGACAGAGTGCCTGATGAAGTATGGACAGAGGTTCATGACACTGTACAGGAGACAGGGATCAAGACCATCCTTAAGAAAAAGAAATGCAAAAGAGCAAAATGGCTGTCTGAGGAGGCCTTACAAATAGCTGTGAAAAGAAGGGAAGTGAAAAGCAAAGGAGAAAAGGAAAGATATACCCATTTGAATGCAGAATTTCAAAGAATAGCAAGGAGAGAGAAGAAAGCCTTCCTCAGTGATCAATGCAAAGAAACAGATGAAAAGAATAGAATGGGAAAGACTAGAGATCTCTTAAAGAAAAGTGGAGATACCAAAGGAACATTTCATGCAAAGATGGGCTCAATAAAGGACAGAAATGGTAGGAACCTAACAGAAGCAGAAGATATTAAGAAGAGGTGGAAGAATACACAGAAGACTGTATTAAAAGATCTTCACAACCCAGATAATCATGATGGTGTGATCACTCACACTCAGCTAGAGCCAGACATCCTGGAATGTGAAGTCAAGTGGGCCTTAGGAAACATCACTACGAACAAAGCTAGTGGAGGTGATGTAATCCCAGTTGAGCTATTTCAAATCCTGAAAGATGATGCTGTGAAAGTGCTGCACTCAATATGCCAGCAAATTTGGAAAACTCAGCAGTGGCCACAGGACTGGAAAAGGTCAGTTTTCATTCCAATCCCAAAGAAAGGCACTGCCAAAGAATGCTCAAACCACTGCACAATCGCACTCACCTCACAGGCTAGTAAAGTAATGCTTAAAATTCTCCAAGCAAGGCTTCAGCAATACCTGGACCGTGAACTTTGAGATGTTCAAGCTGGTTTTAGAAAAGGCAGAGGAACCAGAGACCAAATTGCCAACATAGCTGGATCACTGAAAAAGCAAGAGAGTTCCAGAAAGACATCTATTTCTGCTTTATTGACTATGCCAAAGCCTTTCACTGTGTGGATCACAATAAACTGAGGAAAATTCTGAAAGAGATGGGCATACCAGACCACCTGACCTGCCTCTTGAGAAACCTATATGCAGGTCAGGAAGCAACAGTTAGAACTGGACATGGAACAACAGACTGGTTCCAAGTACCAAAAGGAGTACATCAAGGCTGTATATTGTCACCCTGCTTATTTAACTTCTATGCAGAGAACATCATGAGAAACGCTGGGTTGGAGGAAGCACAAGCTGGAATCAAGATTTCCGGGAGAAATATTTGTTCAACACCTCAGATATGCAGATGACACCACGGTTATGGCAGAAAGTGAAGAACTAAAGAGCCTCTTGATGAAAGTGAAAGAGGAGAGTGAAAAAGTTGGCTTAAAGCTCAACATTCAGAAAACTAAGATCATGGCATCCGGTCCCATCACTTCATGGGAAATAGATGGGGAAACAGTAGAAACAGTGGCTGACTTTATTTTTCTGGGCTCCAAAATCACTGCAGATGGTGATTGCAGCCATGAAATTAAAAGGTGCTTACTCCTTGGAAGGAAAGTTATGACCAACCTAGGCAGCATATTAAAAATCCAAGATATTACTTTGCCTACAAAGGTCCATCTAGTCAAGGCTATGGTTTTTTCATTGGTCACGTATGGATGTGAGAGCTGGACTATAAAGACAGCTGAGCACTGAATAATTGATGGTTTTGAACTGTGGTGTTGGAAAAGACTCTTGAGAGTCCCTTGGATTGTAAGGAGATCCAACCAGTCCATCCTAAAGAGATCAGTTCTGGTGTTCATTGGAAGGACTGATGTTGAAGCTGAAGCTCCAATACTTTGACCACCTGATGTGAAGTGCTTACTCATTTGAAAAGACCCTGATGATGGGAAAGATGGAGAGCAGGAGGAGAAGGGGACAGCAGAGGATGAGATGGCTGCATGACATCACTGACTTAATGGACATGGGTTTGGGTGGACTCCGGGAGTTGGTGATGGACAGGGAGGCCTCGTGTGCTGCGGTTCCTGGGGTCGCAAAGAGTTGGACACGACTGAGCGACTGAACTGAACTGATCACACTCATGAGGACATCCCTCATGACATCATCACCTCCCAAAGACCCCACCTCTTAATACCATCACCTTAGGAGTTAGGCTTCAACATAGGAACTTTGAGCGGAGACAAATATTCCATGTATAACACTCTGGCTATGGCATGGAGAATGACTGGAAGGCAGGCAAGAATGGAAAGAGGAAGAGAAAGTACAGAGCTAATATAATGTTACAAGTAAAATACCTTTCCACTAAGAATATTGACAATGGAAATGGAGAAAAAGAGGATATAGAAAATTCATCCTGGTGATATATTAATAATACGTAAATTTTATATGTTTTGTTCAACACCTCTTAAAAGACCTACCTCCAACTACAGTCACATACTGATGATTAAGACTTTAACTTAAGACTCTTGGGGGTCACAATTCAGCCATAATAGTTTTATATATATCTATTGTAATTGATGAAATCATTTCAGGAAAGAATGTAAAGGAAAAAAAAGATTCTAGAACTGAACCCTGAAGAACCCCAATATTTAGACAAGAAACTGCCAGCAAAGGGACTGAGGTTACATATTCAGTGAGATAATCAGGAGAGTATTGTGTTAAAGAAGTCAAGAATGAATCATGTTTCAAGTAAAGACTGGTCAACCTGACAAATTATTTCAAAGATTGAGTAAAATGGGACTGAGATGTGTCCTGTGGGTTTGTGACAAGGAATGTGTTTGTGATTTTGACTCAACAATTTTAGTGGGGGTAGGGGCAAAAAGACGAGGTTCAATACTGCATCTGAGATTAAAACAGAGACAAGAAATGTGTCTTTATGTATTATTTTTATCATAAAAACATAATTTTTATAATAATGAAAATAATAAAGCAAAGAAACATGGGTTGATAATTGACTCAATAAGGCCTTGAGAAAGCAAATGAGGATGGGATTCAGAGAGCAAGTAGCGAAGTCAGCCTTTGATATGAGAAAGTCATCTTTTTCTGTTGTAGCAGAAGGAAAAAAGGGACATAGCTACAGATGGTAAGTATTTTTATAGGCCTGATAGTAGGAAAATGAGCTATGCCTCTGACGGTTTTACTTTTCCAGCAAAATCTGATACAATGTCATCATTCAAGAATGACAGTGGGAAAAGTACTATACATGAGAATGACCAAGAGAGTACCTGGAAGCTTGAAATATCTGCCTATAGATGGCATTTAGTCTCCTCACTGTTATTTCACAGCTTTGTGGGGTTACTCCTTACAGGCAGCATCCCTGGTTCCCTGCAGGGCACTGATACTTTGCAAATTGTTCTTTGGGGTTAAGTAGAGAGAAAAGCTTGATTGAGAGCCTTTAAAACAAGTAAGATAATAAAAGGGAAAAAATTTTAACTTTTATTACATTCAAAAACAGTAACTTCAAAAGCAATTAAATTGAAAACTACATTTATTGAGTTAACAACTCATGAGTTAAAAACAATTTAATTTTTAAAGACTTTCATTGAGTTAAAAAAAGAGTGAAACTACTTTATTAATTTAATTGTTTTGAAGTCAGTGTTTTGGAACTCAATAAACATGTTTTTATTAGTTTTATTTTCCTAAGCTCTCTTCCATACTCAGTCACATCCCCTTTACCAATAAAGCCAGCCCAGCTGTAAATAGGGCAGATTCTACGTATGAAAGTAACATTTTTCATGTTCTTCTCTGACACCTTTTTTTTTTCTATTCCCTCCTCCAAAGGTCTTATTGTTCAGTTTATTTTGACCTCTGTCCTAAGCCACCCGTGTGTGTGTGTGTGTGTACTGCTTGCTGTGCCAGTTATTAAATGTTATCAGTCAGGGTCCATTCAGATGACACATAGAAACCATACCAATACTTCCATTAAGAGAATTATGAAGAATTGTTAAGTAGTTAAACATGGTTAACTTCTAGAAGAGGTATAAGAGACTCTAGGGTTGAGGAAGACGGAGCAAGAAAGAACTGAGAAATTTAAAAGAAGCCTTCCCCAAGGCTAGATTCAGACATCTGACAGGAGGGATATGACTTCTCCAGAAATACACAGTATGCCAGTGCAGGAACACTTGCCAGAGGCCAAAAGCTACATCTCAGTCTCTGGGCAATCCATCACTGGATGGAGTAGAAACCAGCTGGAAAGCACGGGCCATAGCTGAACTGTGACGAGTGCCACTGTGGTGGCAAAGAACCATACCAGAAGAACTGGGCCACTGCTCAACAGTGAAGTCTACTAAAGTTAACACTATCAGCATGCTGACATTAATCCCAAAGGTAAAACTGCACGCAGAAAGGCTTCCTCCTTCTCTAGTCCAGCGGTGTTCCTCTAGCGCCCTCTATTGGTATAACCTAGCAACAAGTCAGCTGGCACAGGAAAAACATCTGCATAGTCCAATTCCATGTGCGAGTTGGACTATAAAGAAAGCTGAGCGCCGAAGGATTGATGCTTTTGAACTGTGGTGTTGGAGAAGACTCTTGAGAGTCCCTTGAACTGCAAGATCAAACCAATCCGTTCTAAAGGAAATCAGTCCTGAATATTCATTGGAAGGACTGATGCCAAAACTGAAACTCCAATACTTTGGCCACCTGATGAGAAGAACTGACACATTTGAAAAGACCCTGATGCCAGGAAAGACTGAAGGCAGGAGGAGAATGGGATGACAGAGGATGAGATGGTTGGAGGGCATCACCGACTCAATGGACACGAGTTTGAGCAGGCTCCGGGAGTTGGTGAAGGACAGGGAAGACTGGCGTGCTGCTGTCCATGGGGTAGCAAAGAGTTGGACACGACTGAGCAACTGAACTGAACTGAGTCCAATTCCAGTAACACAAAGGAAGGCAAAGAAGTGTGGATTCAGATAAGAGAGAAAATAAATTTATAACTATCACATTAAGCAACTGTCTCTCCGTTCCAATCCACTCTTCTGTACTCCTGTCATTTGGGAGTTGGGGCTGGTGTCTCCCTCTGCCAGATGATATATAAAGACTCTTAGAAACGAAAGGACCATCTAGTCTCATTCCCCCCACCTTCATTTAAGTAAGGGGAAGACTGATATTTAGGTAAGGTGACATGTCCAATATCTCATGCTTGGTCATTAGGACAGCAGATTTTCTGATCTCCAGCACTGTGGTTTTCCCAATGATCCTTTCTACCTCCCCTAGTAAGTCAACATTTTTAAACCACCACCTTGTATGTTTATGCTCTCTTGTCAATATTAGTACTTTTTTCAGTCATCTACTTAGGATAGCAAATCTAACTTTTACAAACAAGTACAAAACGCACTTGCAAATCTTTTAGAGAAATTTCCAATAGCTGCAAAGAAAAGCGGTCATTGTGTTATATCTGAATAGGTTTTTAAACTTTGAAAGAGAAAAATAAACAAAGTTTATATTTTTTAAATAAAGTCTTGGCTAGGCAGATGAGGGTTGATAGCTTGGTTAAGTAATCTTAAATGGCTTCATGTAAAAGGAACTTTAAGAATGAGTTGCACAGCAGCTGGTACTGGTTACTCTGGTTGCACAAGTAAACTTGATCCTGAGTGGTGAATAGGAGGTGATGTTGGATATTTGCCACTGTGTTCTTCCTATAGCTATTTTAAAGTGTTTAAATAACCAGGAGAGAAAACAGAGGATAACATTCAGGGCTTCAGCAGGTCTGTCTGCAGAAAGAAACAGAATTTGCTGAGGACAGCTACTTCTAGTGCTCATTAGCAGAGAGGCAAAACTGATACACTGCCTTGATAAAACAGCCGGGATGAAAGCCTGCCTACAGGGGCTTTTGAATACCCAGAAGCAGCTGATATGAGCCAGACTGGAAGTAGGGAAGCAAGCCAAGGTGACAGACTTTCATCCAGAGGCTGCTTTGTCCCCATGAAGACCAGATCCTTGTGTCAGCTCGTCTGGAAAGGTCTTTGGTCCTGCACGACAACATAGCCAGCTGTCTAGTTGGGATGGGGAGGGTTCCCTTTGCAGGAAGAACTAAATAAATTCAGGTCGGGGAGCACCCTGGGAAGTCCTCCATCTCCTCTGGTTTTAGGCATTCTGTTTTCCCCAAGGCATCTGTGTGCAGGAGACCATAACAGAAGCGAAGGTTTTAGAATTTAGACAGATCTAGATGGGCTTCTTTGGTAGCTCAGTGGTAAAGAATCCACCTGCAATGCAGGTGACATGGGTCGGGAAGATCCCTAGAGAAGGAAATAGCAACCCACTCCAGTATTCTTGCCTGAAAAATCCCATGGGCAGGGGAGCCTGGTGGGCTACAGTCCCTGGGGTTGCAAGAGTCGGACATGACTTAGTGACTAAACCACCACTATCAGATTCAAATCTAGGCTCTACAAATGACTTAATCTCTTGGAGTTAAACTTCTTATGAATAAAATGCCTACTTATAGGTTTATAGGGAAATGAAATAAGATGTGGAAGTAAAGCACCTAGATCCATGCCTAGCGTACTGATGCTTTGTAAATTATAGTTGATGCTACTGTTACTATTACTACAACTACCATTACTATTGGACTATCACAACTACTCTGAAATTTAAAAAGTCCCTTTGTAAAAGGAGAACCATGACAAAGTGAGCTTATGGAGCTGGATCTCTAATATCTGGGAACAGACTGGACTGAGCACAAGCACACACACAAACCTCCACTGTACTCCCATCCCACACAGATCTCCATGGCCAGCTCCCACCCCCTTAAGTACGAAAGATAGAGAGGCTGTGTTATTAGTGAGATTAAAATATGCTTTTATAACAGAAAACAACAAAGATAACAAGATAAAAACTAAAAGAAATAAAAGTATTTAAAACCAATGCTCAAACATGAAATGCTAAGTGGAAATAATGGTTTTGAAGAGACTTTATAGGACCTACCACTATGAAGGGCCTTAGGAAGCATCCCTATGAACAAAGCTAGTGGAGGTGATGGAATTCCACCTGAGCTATTTCAAATCCTCAAAGGTGATGCTGTTAAAGTGCAGCACTCAAAATGCCAGCAAATTTGGAAAACTCAGCAGTAGAAACGTTTTCATTCCAATCCCAAAGAAGGGCAGTGACAAAGAATGTTCAAACTACCATACAATTATGCTCATTTCCCAGGCTAACAAGGTTATGCTCAAAATCCTTCAAGCTAGGCTTCAACAGTATGTGAACCGAGAAATTCCAGGTGTAAAAGCTGGATTCAGAAAAGGCAGAGGAACCAGAGATCAAATCGGCAACATCCGCTAGATCAAAGCAAAAGCAAGAGAATTCCAGAAAAACATCTAATTCTGCTTCATTAACTATGCTAAGGCCTTCGAGTGTGTAGATCACAACAAACTGTGGAAAATTCTTAAGGAGATGGGAATACCAAACCACCTTACCTACCTCCTGAGAAATCTGTAGGCAGATCAAGAAGCCACAGTTAAATCAGACATGGAACAATGTACTGGTTCAACACTGGGAAAAGAGTGCATCAAGGCTGTATATTGTTACCCTGCTTACTTAATTTATATGCAGAGTACATCATGTGAAATGCCAGGCTGGATGGATCAATCTGGAATCAAGATTGCCAGGAGAAATATCAATAACCTCAGCTATGCAGATAACACCACAGTTATGGCAGAAAGTGAAGAACTAAAGAGCCTCTTGATGAAAGTGAAAGATGACAGTGAGAAAGCTGGCTTAAAATTCAACATTTAAAAAATGAAGATCATGGCATCCAGTCCTATCACTTCATGGCAAATAGATGGGGAAACAATTGAAACAGGGACAGACTTTATTTTCTTAGGCTCCAAAATCACTGCAGATGGTGACTGCAGGCATGAAATTAAAAGATGCTTGCTCCTTGGAAGAAAAGCTATGACAAACCTAGACAGCATATTAAAAAGCTGAGATATAACTTTGCCAACAAAAGGCTGTATAGTCAAAGCTATAGTTTTTCCAGTAGTCATGTGCGAATGTGAGAGTTGGACCATAAAGAAGGCTGAGTGCCAAAGAATTGATGCTTTTGAACTGTGGTGTTGGAGAAGACCCTTGAGAGTCCCTTGGACTGCAAGGAGATCAAACCAGTCAATCCTAAAGGAAATCAACCCTGAATATTCATTGGAAAGACTGATGCTGAAGGTGAAGCTCCAATACTTTGGCCACCTGATGCAAAGAACTGACTCATTGGAAAAGACCCTGATGCTGGGAAAGATTGAAGGCAGGAGGAGAAGGGGATGACAAATGATGATCATTGGATGGCATCACTGACTCAATGGACCTGAGTTTGAGCAAGCTCTGGGAGATGGTGATGGACAAGGAAGCTTGGCGTGCTGCAGTCCACGGGGTCACAAAGAGTCGGACACGACTGAGCAATAACATAGTGCCTACCAAGAGATTAGAGGCCACACTTGAAGAGAAAAAAGTTTAAATATGCTATAAAACAAACACTATTACATGCAAATAAATCAAAACCTAGAAAGTTGGAGAACAAACAAGTAAAATTCATCATTAGCTAAAATGATATACTAACAATATCAGCTAGTAAAACGAAATAGTTTAAAATAAAGAACTTGTGACAAAACTACATACTGTAAATATATATAAAAATAAGCTTAGGATCAAACATGCCTGGGCAAAGAGCTGCTTTTCATAGAGGACTGAGGCACTCTTAGAAAAGGCCATACTACAAGGGAAGAACAGAGGCAATATCTAGCCAAAAGGTGATGGTCCAGTCACTGAAGGAACGCTTCTGAATACAATGCACACTATGTCTCTTAGCTGTCAAAAACAGTGGCAATTCAAATTCCTCCTTTTTTTTTTTTTTTTTTTTACAGAAATTCCTTAGATTAGGGGTTGAGCTTGGGCTTTGTGAGAGACAGACCTGGGTTCATATCCTGGTTCTACTCCATACAAGCTGCGTGAATTGGGACGTTATATAATGCCTTTGTGTATCCATTTTCTCATCTACAAAACAGGGATATGAGGAGTGTCTTCCTCAGAAGGTAGTCATAAAATTCAAATGAGATAATCCATTTAAAGAGCTTAGTTTAGACGGCCACTCATTAGCATGAGCTCAATAAGTGACACACATGTTCCTCTTGCTATTATTAGCTTAGGTAACAGAAATAACACAGGTGGGGTGCAGCCATTTAGAGCATGACACACAGTGAACTAAGCAGCTAATAAGACTCGCCAGTAATAATATGAGATATGGAGAGGCAAGAAATAGAAACCCAACAGAGGCACCTTTAGCATCAGAGGAAAGTGACAAATGCCATGTAGAAGTTGAAGGAAGTGATAAATAAATGTACATGAGACCTTCTTCCCCACGAGGATAAAACACTGTAGGATGAATTTGAGGAGTCTGAAGTTCCTACAGATTGGTTGAGAAAAGAGAAATATATTCTTTGTAATGTCTACTATGTTCATGTTTGTGCCCCCATCCTACTGTGAGCTGGGGTAACATATTCTGACTGCAAGAGCAGAATCCAAGGATTGACAGGGAAGGAGACCTTTTGGGAGAGACGCTGCAGGCCCTAGAAGGCACCCTGTATAAAGGCCCTCCTAATAATGAAGTTCTCTACAGGAAGTCCTCGAGAATTAAGCCCCATGCAGTTATGCCTGAGATGGAAAACTTCTAACCAAAAAGCCCTTCAATTGTTAGTGATATCTTTAAAATAACAGAGAAGATTTCCAATTATCAACCAAAAGATCACCAGTGAATTCCTTGTAAGGCTCCAAAGGCAAGCCTGGACACCAGTAGACAGTCATACCAAATTCACCCTAAAAAGAGATAAACCTAATGAAATGCATATATCAAAGAAAACTTTGTTACAAGGATCACTTCATGGTGGATTCATTATAACCTCAGTCAGGTACAAGGCACCACTCCAAAGGATGATCATTTTTAAAGTTATTAATTTAAATTACTTTCCTTTGAGGCTTTTTCCATTTCTCATTATTTTTTATTGAAATACATGTACACACATAAGTTATACAAATATTAAGTAGTCAATGACTCTTCATTAACCAAATGCACCCACAACCATCACATAGATGAAGGAATATAACATACTAGCCTCTGGTAGCTCCCTTCATGCCCTGTTGGTTACAACTCTTCCAAAGATCACTACCCTCCTGAATTTTTAACAGCATAGGTAAGTTTCTGCTGTGTTTTCTGTATAAATGTTATCAGACACTATATGCTTTCTCCTTGATGATTCCTTTTGCTCAAAATTATGCTTTGAAATTTCTCCACATTGCTCTGAAAATCTGTAGATTATTCCTTCTCAATGTTGTCTGGTATAGTCTGACTATGTGTTTATCCAGTCTACTCTTGATGGACATTTGGATTGTTTCCACTTTGGGGTTATTATAAATAGAATTGCTATGAACTTTCTTGCACATGTCATTTAGTGACCATATGTGTGCATTTTTGTTGATTATTTACTTAATAAAGAAATTTATAGGTCATAAATTTCCTTAGATTTTTTATGTTTCCAAGTTGATGATACTGAATAAATCTTCTATCTGAAAAAAAAATGATAGAAAATGCTTACTGAAGTGTGGACAAACATGATCTACCATTTAGAGAGTTTGCAACACCACTGCGGGTGAATTTACATTTTGAGCCAAAGCTACTTCAAGACTACAAGTTACCTGGAAGAAATAAGCCTCACAGGGCTTATTTTGAAAAGTCAAACTAATTCAGTCACTTCAAATGTCTCACAGATTACTTTTGCACGTCCAACTACATTATTGTGGTGTGTGCTTAGTCATGTATGACTCTTTGCGACCCTGTGGACAATTGAATGCTTGTCTCCTAAGCCTCCTTCACTGGTAGCCTCCTTCAGTGGTAGGCAGATTCTTTACCACTGAGCTACCTAGGAACCCCCAACTACATTATGGATAGCCACATATAATAAAGACTGACACACATATTGATGGACATCAACACTATGCTCTTGTACTAAAATTACAAAAAAAAAAACAAACCTGGATTTGATTTTTCATTTAATTTTTCCCAAGATTTGGATGGACCATATTCTTATCTTTTCTTCTTGTTTTTCTTTTAATAATATTCAATAAGCCTGTTAAGTATATGAAAGAAAACAAAAATCACTGGAGAAAATCATCTGTTTAAGTCTTTGTACTTAAACCTTTTTTTTTTTTCCTATAGCTCTTAAAATGTCCAATCTGCTTAAAAAAGACAAAGGTTCTCAAAGATGTGAAGCTGCTAGGGCTTGATGGGAATTAACAACATGTTTAGTCAGATAAACAGTGCATCTGGAAAGTAAAATCTCCTGATGTTCAAAATGTGATTAGCATTTGTGACCCAAGATGTGATCCATCTTGGAGAATGTTGTATATGCACTTGAGAAAAGAGTGTATTCTGCTTTTGGATGGAATGACCTGCAGAAATCAATTAGTTACACCTGGTCTAATGTATCATTTAAAGCTTATGCTTCCTTAGTTTTATGTCTGGATGACCTGTCCATTGGTATAATTGAAGTGTTAAAGTCCCCTGCTATTATTGTGTTACTGTTGATTTCCCCTTTTACGGCTGTTAGCATTTTCTTTATGTATTGAGTTGCTCCTATGTTGGGTGCATAAATATTTACAACTGTTATATTTTCTTCTTGGATTGATCCCTTGATCACTGTGTAGTGGGCTTCCCTGGTGGCTTAGATGGTAAAGTATTTGCCTGCAATGTGGTAGACCTGGGTTTGATCCCTGAGTTGGGAGGATCCCCTGGAGAAGGGAATGGCTACCCACTCCAGTATTCTTGCCTAAAGAATTCCATGGAGAAGCCTGACAGGCTACAGTTCATAGTGTTGCAAAGAGTCGGACACAACTGAGCAACTTTGACTTTTCACTGTGTAGTATCCTCCCTTGTCTTGTCTAATACTCCTTAAAGTCTATTTTTTTCTGATATGAGTATTTCTACTTCAGGGAATATCTTTTTCCATCCCTTCACTTTCAGTCTGTATGTGTTCCTAGGTTTGAAGTGGGCTCTTGTAGGGCTATATGTATATATATGTGTATGTGTGTGTGTGTGTGTGTGTGTATACACACACACACACACACACACATGGTCTTATATATATGGGTATTATTTCTGTATCCAGCCAGCCATTCTGTATCTTTTGGTTGAAGCATTTAATCCATTTACATTTAAGATAATTATTGATATGTATATGTTCCTATTGTTGCTGCTGCTGCTAAGTCGCATCAGTCGTGTCCAACTCTGTGCGACCCCATAGACTGCAGCCTGCAGTCTGCAGACTGCAGTACTGGAGTGGGTTGCCATTTCCTTCCTATTACCATTTTCTTAATTGTTTTATGTTTGTTTTTTAGGCTTTTTTCTTCTCTTGTGTTTCCCACATAAAGAAGTTCCTTTAGCATTTGTTGTAAACCTGGTTTGGTGGTGCTGAATTATCTTAGTTTTTGCTTGTCTGTAAAGCTTTTAGCCAGAGAAGGCGATGGCACTCCACTCTAGTACTCTTGCCTGGAAAATCCCATGGATGGAGAAGCCTGGTAGGCTGCAGTCCATGGGGTCGCTGGGAGTCAGACACGACTGAGCAACTTCACTTTCACTTTCAGGCATTGGAGAAGGAAATGGCAACCCGCTCCAGTGTTCTTGCCTGGAGAATCCCAGGGACGGGGGAGCCTGGTGGGCTGCCGTCTATGGGGTCGCACAGAGTCGGACACAACTGAAGCGACTTAGCAGCAGCAGCAGCAAAGCTGTTAGCTTCTCCATCAAATTTGAATGAGAACCTTGCTGGATAGAGTAATCCTGGTTGTAGGTTTTTCCCTTTCATCACTTTAAATATATCTTGCCACTTTTTTCTGTCCCGCAGAGTTTCTGCTGAAAAATAGGCTGATAACCTTATGGGGATTCCTCTGTATGTTATTTGTTGCTTTTCCTTTGCAGCTTTTAATATTTTCCCTCTGTATTTAATTTTTGTTAGCAGCACCACTCAATAAACAACTATGGCTTGAGGAGAAGGAGCAGTTGGAGCAGCCCAGCTGCCTTTGTGCTGACCACATACCAAGTTATCCAATAAAGGATTCATCTATACAGAGTGGATTTTGCACAAATTTTGCAAATTTTACCCCTGTAAACCCAGTATTCTGATGAGAAACAATCCCTTTTATTCTTCCCAGGATATGTGCAATGGCAGGAAACTGCTTGGCATGTAGTACAGAGTCAATAAATATGCATTTGTTGTTAATTGAGATCCAGGAGTATTCAGAGTCTCTACAGGGTTCAACTAGAACAGCCAGCTGTATTAATACAAATCATCCTTCAGAGGCTCTTTTACAAACTGTCTCTAAAGTGCTGAATAATGGGTGTAACAGACAACTTTGGTTTGCTGCCCAGCATCCATCTCCTCTCCTTCATGGTAACAGGATCCTGAACTTGCTCTACCAGGTGATTTTGTACAGGATTAACCTTAGTCCCAACTTCCGGAGGTGAATTCTGAATGGCTTAAATACATTAGTATTTTCCAAGTACCTGAACACAATATCACTGGGAATGGTAAGACACATTCATTCTCTCCTGTATAAGGAAACATATTCCTAGGGGATTGCTCACAACCTCCTGTGACATCAGGAGTAACTGGCCTTACTGCTGCTGCTGCTAAGTCACTTTAGTCGTGTCCAACTCTGTGCGACCCCAGAGACAGCAGCCCACCAGGCTCCCCTGTCCCTGGGATTCTCCAGGCAAGAACACTGGAGTGGGTTGTCATTTCCTTCTCCAATGCATGAAAGTGAAAGGTGAAAGTGAAGTCGCTCAGTCATGTCCGACTCCCAGCAACCCCATGGACTGCAGCCTACCACGCTCCTCCGTCCATGGGATTTTCCAGGCAAGAGTACTGGAGTGGGGTGCCATTGCCTTCTCCAGTAACTGGCCTTAGCATGATATTAACACCATGGAAAACTAAAATAAACTAGGGGCTGGTTTGGTCACTGATCCTGTTTGGTCATTGAATTACACTATCCAAAGCTCATAGTTTCTCTGAATTTTCCAGTTATATGACTCTACAAATTCCTCTCATTATATAACCAATTTTGAGTTCGGTTGTATGTTATTCACTTCCAAAAATATCCCTGTTTATACTGTGGTACTTGTGAAATGAAACTGAAACTGGTACTTAGTCTAAGATTTACTTTCAGAGTGATACAACCAGAGTGTCTTCTTGAAAAGAGAGAAAATAAATAAAATGACAAAGGTTCTGCATAAACACTTGTAAATCCATAGAATAGACTCTGAAACCTTATTATACCTTCAGAAGGAACTGAAGTCCTTTTCCACCCTCTGGTGAATTATTTCTTAAACTATCGGTTGGTGATAGATCTTCACTCCTTTACAGAGTGCAATTCTGGGAACCTGAGACAGATTCCATTGCTTATAATGCACTGACCTGAGTATACTCCATTCATTTCCTTAAAAGACTCCTCTACAAATGTTAAAATACTGTGAAAGTATAAATGAGAGTTAATATTAAAGTTAAGATCTATCAAGGGGAATTACTGGACATCCAAGGCTGTTCCAAGAGGCCTGAATGACCCTGGGCTATTTGGATCTAGTTGAAGGAAGAGGTGGGAATTACTGCCAAGTATCCTGGATACCTGATTGAAAGTACACAATTCCAGAGCAGAACCTCTTAGGAAGCACAATCAGAGTTTCCTACATAATATGAGTAAGTCAGGTCCCTACATTTTCATAACAAGAAAATTCTGACATTTGGCATTTGGTTACAAAAGCATATGGCCCCACTTCCAGTGATTTATATAGAATATCTAAGCTCCAGGAACCCAGTCTTAATTTGACTGCTAGCAAGTTATTGCCAAAATCCCAGCTAAATGGTCCTGGCACAAGAATTGATGGGCAGATTGATAGAATTTCATAGACATAAGCAAAACAAAATCAAGTCTAAATAAAAATGGAGCAAGTGATAAAGAAAATAGCATATACCAATGAGAAAACAACTATTCAACTAGTTTTTAAATAATTATTTACACAGCAAATGATGCATGAGAGCTCTTTAACCTATATATGAAATATATAAATTCTAGATAAGTCAAAAATTTAAATGTAAAACAATAAAACTTAAAAGTGAATATACAGGTGACTAATCTTTCAGTAGACAACTTCCTAAACATAAAAGTAATAAAATAATTTGCAAGGCAAAGGAAAAATTGGATTACCTAAAAGTTTAATATTTTAGTATGCCAAAAAATTTTTAAGGAGAATAACTAATTTATAAAAACTTTCCAAAAACAGGTGATGTGTTAATGTACTTCATAAAGAAATTGCTCTTAATAAATTTAAAAAAATCCATCCTCTAACAGAATAACAGGCACAAAATAGAATGAAATTCATGTAATAAAAATAAATAACCCTAAAACAGACCTATTTGAATGGTTACAAGAAAAAACAATGAGAACACCAACTACTGATGAAGATGCAGAGATACTGGATTATTCATACACTGGTGCTGGGAATGTAAAATGTTACAGTCACTCTGGAAACTCTTTCTCACAAAACTAAATGTGAGTTAACCTTACAACTTAGCAATTGTGCTTTTGGGCCTATACCCCAGAGAAATCAAAATTCATGTCCACATAAAATTGTGTACAAGAATGTTATAGCAGCTGTAT
Source organism: Bos grunniens (assembly GCF_055505025.1). Taxonomy (NCBI): domain Eukaryota; kingdom Metazoa; phylum Chordata; class Mammalia; order Artiodactyla; family Bovidae; genus Bos; species Bos grunniens. Next base: position 114,154,447 of record NC_141194.1, on the reverse strand, counting down.
TTGTAACAGTCAAAACCTGGAACCAAAACATTCCTCAATAGATGACTAGTTAAACAAACTGTGTTATATCCGTACCATGGAATGTATGCTAAGTCGCTTCAGTCATGTTTGATTCTTTGTGACACTATGGACTGTAGCCTACCAGGCTCCTCTGTCCATGAGGTTCTCCAGGCAAGAATAATTGGAGTGGGTTGCCATGCCCTCCTCCAGGGGATCTTCCTGACCCATGGATCAAACCTGCGTGTCTTATATCTGCTGCACTGGCAGGTGGGTTCTTTACCACTAGTCCCACCTGAGAAGCCCCACCATGGAATACCACTCAGCAATAAAATGAAACGAACTATTTATATGTGCAAAAACTTACATGGATCTTAGAGGGATTATGCAGACTGAAAAAGACCCATCTTAAAAAGCTACAACTTATATGATTCAGTTTATATAACATTCTAAAATTGACAAAAGTTTAGAAATGGAGATGAAATCCATGGCTGCTAGTGGCTTGAAATGGGAATAGGTAGATAGGTGTGGCTATAAATGGTTATAAATTGATGTGTCCATCAACTCAGGTTGAGTAGTTGGCTGTTGGAGATGTTTGGATTTGGACTTAGGAGAGAGAAGGTCTTCATAAGCTTTGAATTTGAGCCAGAAGCTCAAACTCACTCTTACCAGAAAAATCTCTGAAATGGTACCTACTTGTCATTGCTCCCTCCATACATGGCACTCTTGGATACTGCATGGAGAAGACGACTGGCAGGGCAGGATTTGAGTATTTTGCATCCTATCTGAATCCTATGAAACGCAATCCCAAATTCTCCATTTCACCTCTACTATAGCTTAAAAACATCATCAGATACACTCAAAGATTTATGCATAGAATGTTTACTTCAATATTAATCATGAGAATCAAAAATTAGAGAAACTAAATGCTATGAAAAAGGGAATAATTTAAACTTATTCATTAAATTTAAATAATTGAAATTTAAATTTAATTGAGCCATTACCAAGAGTAATTCTGAAGGACAATTAGTGAAACAGTAAAATTGAAAAAAATTATATAAAATTTTAAAATCAGTATAAAGTATTTTTATTCGTAGGTTGAAATTGTGAAAGTAAATCTACATGCAACCTATAATATCTAATCAGATCAGATCAGATCAGTCGCTCAGTCATGTCCGACTCTTTGCGACCCCATGAATCACAGCATGCCAGGCCTCCCTGTCCATCACCAACTCCCGGAGTTCACTCAGATTCACGTCCATTGAGTCAGTGATGCCATCCAGCCATCTCATCCTCTGTCGTCCGCTTCTCCTCTTGCCCCCAATCCCTCCCAGCATCAGAGTCTTTTCCAATGAGTCAAATCTTCGCATGAGGTGGCCAAAGTACTGGAGTTTCAGCTTCAGCATCATTCCTTCCAAAGAAATCCCAGGGCTGATCTCCTTCAGAATAGACTGGTTGGATCTCCTTGCAGTCCAAGGGACTCTCAAGAGTCTTCTCCAACACCACAGTTCAAAAGCATCAATTCATTATACTTTATTTATTTTCTAAAATAATTGACATTTTCCTTAAAAATAGATGTTATAGGTTTTAATAATCAGTTTTTAAATTATATCTACTTACAACTAGTATATTACTGTGATCTAGACATAGGTGTTATATTTTTAATCATGGAAATTCGTTTTTTTAGAGTTACAGTTGTTAATTTTAACTAGTTATGGAAATAAAATTATTGCTTCTGTAGAAACTGTGACTCGATAGTTGGCTAGAAATCTTCCCAATTTCCCTTTCCTCCTCTGAAGTTAAAAAAAAAAAATCTACAAAGCTATATCAAAGACTGTGTGCTAAGTCTCTTCAGTCGTGTCAGACTCTATGAGATCCTATGGACTGTAGCCTGCTAGGCTCTTCTGTCCATGGGATTCTCTAGGCAATCATAGTGGAGTGGGTTGCCATTTCCTTCTCCAGGTGATCTTCCTGACCCGGGGATCAAATCCGGGTCTCCTACACTGCAGGCAGATTCTTTACCATCTGAGCCACTAAGGATTGTATCTGATCAGTTTCTATACCCTCAAGAAAAGTATACAAAAGAAAGTTCCTTTTAACCCTAATGTTCTGTGACTTTCATAGACTTTTACACAGCAGAATGCAGGAGAAAGAAGAAAAATAATAGCATGAACAGGAAGTCTAATCTACTTTCCATTGGTTACTGCCAGATAACTGTTTTTCCATCGACCTATTAAGCCTTTCCAATACTATTCCCAGGGAAAATGCAAGAAACAAAAGTGGACAGAGAGGTGAACCTCGTGTGGTGGTTCTGAACATCACAATGGATGGAGCTCCTGCCATATATTACACTTTTTTGTATCTAGCTTGCATCAGTGAAGGTTTAGATATCAAATTCATTTTTATTTTCCAGATGGACTTAGTTCACTTCAGTCGCTCAGTCGTGTCCGATACTTTGTGACCCCATGGACTGCAGCACGTCACACTTACCTGTCTATCACCAACTCCCAGAGCCTACTCAAACTCACATCCATTGTGTTGATGATGCCATCCAACCATCTCATCCTCTGTCATCCCCTTCTCCTCCTGCCTTCAATCTTTCCCAGCATCAGGGTTTTTTCCAAGGAGTCGGTTCTTCCCATCAGGTGGCCAGTGTATTGGAGTTTCAGCTTCAACATCAGTCCCTCCAATGAATATTCAGGACTGATTTCCTTTAGGATTGACTGGTTTGATCTCCTTGCAGTCCAAAGGATTCTCAAGAGTCTTCTCCAACACCACAGTTCAAAAGCATCAATTCTTTGGTGCTTAGATTTCTTCACGGTCCAACTCTCACATCCCTACATGACTACTGGAAAAACCATAGCTTTGACTAGATGGACCTTTGTTGGTAATGTCTCTGCTTTTTAATATGCTGTCTAGGTGGTCATAGCTTTTCTTCCAAGGAGCAAGCGTCTTTTAATTTCATGGCTGCAGTCACCATCTGCAGTGATTTTGGAGCCCCTCAAAATAAAGTCTCTCACTGTTTCCATTGTTTCCCCATCTATTTGCCATGAAGTGATGGGACCAGATGCCATGATCTTAGTTTTCTGAATGTTGAGTTTTAAGCCAACTTTTCCACTCTCCTTTTTCACTTTCATCAAAAGGCTCCTTAGTTCTTCTTCACTTTCTGCCATAAGGGTGGTGTCATCTGCGTATCTGAGATTGATATTTCTCCCAGCAATCTTGATTCCAGCTTGTGCTTCGTCCAGCCCAGCATTTTGTATTATGTACTCTACATATAAGTTAAATAAGCAGGGTGACAATATACAGCATTGATGTACTCCTTTCCCAATTTTGAACCAGTCTGTTGTTCCATGCCCAGTTCTCATTGTTGCTTCTTGACCTGCATACAGATTTCTCAAGATGCATGTCAGGTGGTCTGGTATTCCCATCTCGAAGAATTTTCCACAGTTTGTTGTGATCCACACAGTCAAAGGCTTTGGCATAGTCAATAAAGCAGAAGTAGATGTTTTTCTGGAACTCTGTTGCTTTTTTGATAATCCAGCGGATGTTGGCAATTTGATCTCTGGTTCCTCTGTCTTTTCTAAATCCAGCTTGAACATCTTGACGTTCACCGTTCACGTACTGTTGCTTAATGCTTAAGAAGGACTTAAGCATTAACCTTTTTACTATCAAATTATGTTTTCAGGAAGCTTTGTTACACACCCTTATATTCTTAAACTAATAGCAAATCTAACTCAGCTTTTTCAAATAACATTTTAAAATCACTGGTTTCAATACTGTGAACATCAACTCTGTCATATGAGACACACAGAGGTTAGCAAGTGGTATACGATTTTTCAGTCTTATCCCAAATGGCATCTGAATTATGTATGTTTAGAGGTGCCTGTATCTCGCCAATGTTTGTAACCATATTTTAGGGACTTATTTGTGCTTTCTCTACTTATATCCTGACTTACACTGAGATAGTGTTAAGATTTCATGTCTGTGAAGGCATCTTTCTCCTCTGCAGCCCATGCCTAGGGCAACAATATAAATTATTACCCAGACCAGGATACTTTTATAAGTGAAAAAGGATGCTATTAATAATTATGTACTAACAATATGAATAAACCAAGACTACCTTCAGCATGGAGCTTCCCAGGTGGCCCAGTGATAAAAGAATCAGCCTACCAGCACAGGAGATATGGAAGATGAGCTCGATTCCTGGGTTCAGAAGATCCCCTGGAGAAGGGCATGTCAACCCTCTCCAGTATTCTTGCCTGGAAAATTTCATGGACAGAGTAGCCAGGCAGGCTATAGTCCATGGGGTTGCAAAGAGTCGTATATGACTGAGCATGCACACGTGTACCGTCGGCACACTAGATGCATGGTTACCTGCCCATGAGAGTAGCCATTATTAAGAAGCTCAAAGTCATAAGGTTTGATAGATATCCTTTGGGGAAAAAAAAAAAAAAAACATAGTTTCAGTGCTCATTTATCTTCCTGGATTCCCAATTTCATTTCATTTCTCTCTTTTAAGGATTTTGCTTAATTTTCTTGTGAGTTTAGTGACGCAACTTAAAATATGCTTTTAAAAATACTTTATCTACTATTTTTAGTTGTTTTGCCACAGGAGGATAGTTCAGAGTATCTAGTCTCCCACTTGGCTATAAATAGGAATCCTGAATGCCATTTTTTAGTGTGTATAAACACAAGCATCCACATACAGAGAAATGCAATTTGGAAAAGAAAAATATCTGGAAAGAAACATAAAATGTTAAAGAACTACAATTTATAGGAAGCAGGAATATGGGGAACATGTTTTTCTTAAAAATGTCTCTATTTGCAAATGTTCTACATAAAGGTAAAAGTTGTGTTACTTTTGTAAAAATGAAAAAAAATGAGATAATTGACATTTGAGGCTACCAATCTAATGTAATATTAGTTGAGATTCAGCAAACTATTCTTACATGAAATTATACAATCAAAAAGTTCTGTATCTCGACCACCATATTTTACTTCCCTTTAGAAACACTTTCATCTTGTTATTTATAACTGCTTTTCCCTCATTTTTATTGTTGTCAAATAACAATTTGTCCTTGTTATTATGTTGCTATCAAAGGCCAATATATAAGAAACGATCACTTGAATAACATCTCAGAATGTTCTGTAAGACTACAATGGAAGAAACTACCCATTGTACTGTTCACTGTTCTTTACATATAAGCATTCATGTGACAAATTTCTCTAAGAGAAACCAGACAAAGTTTACCATCTGCAGCTTGGCATGGTTACTTTTCATCAGTAATGGCTATGAAATACCCTTCTTTTTGCCTAAGTGTCACTATCCTCAGTTGCAAAGTAGAGATAAGAGTCTGCTTAAGAGGGTTGTTGTGGAAATTGCATGGTATAATTTATACAAGATACCTATTATGACACCCAGTACAATGCTAACAAAATGTCATTGTTCTTTTACATCCTCACCTCTTTTCTGCATTAAGAACCACATGCAGCCCTCAATTATATTAAATCAGGTTTTTTTTTGGTTCTCCCACCTTTTCCCTTGTACCTGAGTACTTTCCTGTAAAACAAAATTACTTTGGAAAGTGGGTAAATATAAACAATCTATTGAAATTAATAAATTTATTGTAAAAGGGCTATGCATCACTTATGCTACCACTAGAGGGCTGATTTTTAAAAAATACCATGGATTCATTTAATATGTTTTATTGGCTGAGCAAATTTTACTTAACACCTACTATGTGCTTGGACTGCAAGGAGATCCAACCAGTCCATTCTAAAGGAGATCAGTCCTGGGTGTTCATTGGAAGGACTGATGCTAAAGCTGAAACTCCAATATTTTGGCCACCTCATGCGAAGAGTTGACTCATTGGAAAAGACTCTGATGCTGGCAGGGATTGGGGGCAGGAGGAGAAGGGGATGACAGAGGGTGAGATGGCTGGATGGCATCACCAACTCGATGGACGTGAGTTTGAGTAAACTCCGGGAGTTGGTGATGGACAGGGAGGCCTGGCGTGCTACGATTCATGGGGTTGCAAAGAGTCGGACACGACTGAGCGACTGAACTGAACTGATGTGCCAGATGCTTCTAGACACTGGGAATACACAATCGATTAAAGTAGACTAAGTAGCTGTCTTCATGTTGATAATTTTCGTCTGTGTTTGTGGAAGAGGTACGATGGTATGGAAATAGACAATAACAAAATGATTATAGATTATAATACACAGTTGGATTTAAATATGCAGAATAATGTGATTTAGAATGACTGGATGGATGTTTAAGCAGAGCATCAGGGTTATGGAGATGAAATTTGAGCTACTTATAAGCTAACATTTTTTCTTACTAGTGTCAGGCATATTTCTAAGCACTTCACAAATGTTAACTTATATAATGTCATAGCATCCCTACAAAGAAAGTATTATCATTATTTTCATTTTACAGATGAAGAAACTGAAGTACCAAGAAAGTTAAGTAACTTGACAAGATGAGGAAGTACAGACAAGATTCAAATGTAAGTATTTTCATTCCCAAGCCTATGTGCTCTACCACTACACTGTATGCAAAGAATAGGGGCAGGGTATAACAAGGAAGAGTAAATTCAAAGGCCCTTAAGTAGCCATAATTAAAATGATCCAGCAGAACTGGTAACACTGATGTACCAGATAAGATATAACAGCAAGAGTGACATCCTTAAGTAGTGAGAATTATTGCTGAGAGAAAAGGCAGCTGTGCACTGGTGTTCATGAGTTCTACTACCAAGAACAGTAATCGGGAACTAGCAAATCAATGACTACATAAAAGAAACATGTATATTATCATATGTGAAATAGATCACCAGTCCAGGTTCAATGCATGAGGCAGGGTGTTCACAGCTGGTGCACTGGCATGACCCTGAGCGATGGGATGGGGAGGGAAGAGGGAGGGAGGGTCAGGATGGGGAACACATGTACACCCATAGCTGATTCATGTGAATGTATGGCAAAAAAACACCACAATATTGTAAAGTAATTAGCCTCCAATTAAAATTTTAAAAAAATAAAATAAATGTAGAGATGTCAGGGTAGGTACACAAGTCTGAGCTGGAGGATATTTAGGAGTCAGAAAGTGGGTGGTACATGAAAACAGAGCAAAATTATTTTTCTCCCCATTTCTTCCTTTCTCCCTCCCTCCCTCCTCATGCTCTCTTGTTCTTTCTCTTTTTCCAACCCTTCCCGTCTTTCTTCTCTCCCTCCCCATTCAAAATAGATTAAGAAGATAAATAAAAGCAGAGAAAAATATGATATGATTTCCTTACAAGCACAACCATAATGGGTAATAAACATAACTGGATCTATAGAATTTAATCTGACTTATTTGTCAAGATATACAAATAATTTTATTTCATTACCATTACACCAGTAATATACCATTACTGTGGTCTTTACTAGAGAAAAAAAAAATTGAACAAGTTACCAACCTAACTTATTTGGCATTTATATGACACTATTTATAAAATAGGAAAGAAATCATATGCTGTTCTGTGACTAAAATAAAACTAAATTAGAACTTAATAACAGAAAGAAATCAAGAAAATAAGTATATATTAATAAATTAAACAATGTACCACTAAATAACTCATAACCCAAATAAGAAATCACACAGTAAATCAGAAATTATTTTGAACTAAAGGAAGATGAAAACAAAATAAAGTAAAATTTGTAGCAGGCAGGTAAAGCAGTATTTATATAAAAATGTAAAGCAGTAAGTCCTTCATTAACAAAGAAGAAAGTTTTAAAATTAATGATTTAATCTTCCACACCAGGAAGTTTGAAAAAGATCACATTGGACAGAAAGTAAACAGAAAGAGAAATGAGAGTATGGAAAATCTGAATGGCAAAGTCATGTAAGTGGCTTAACTGACATCTATAGAACAGCCAGCCCAACAATGGCAAAAGTCATACTCTTCAAGTACATAGGATACACTCATAAATATAAATCATATACTGGGCCATAAAACAAACCTCAACAGACTTAAATGGATTCAAGACACACACGTCATAGTCTCTGACCACAAAGGAATAAAATTAAAAGTCAATAACAAAGATTTCTAGAAAATTAAATTTTTAGAGATAATTAAAACCTAAATAATCTCTGGAACAAAGAAGTCACAGGAAAAATGAATTACTTTAAAGTGGATGAAAATTAAAATACTGTCCATCAAAATGTTTGGGATTTTGGTAAAGCAACATTTGGGGAAATTCTTAATTCTAAATGCTTATATTAAAAATAAAGAAAGGTTGCAAACCAATGACCTGAATATTCACATTAAGAAATACTAAGACACCTTAATGTTGTATGTCAGTTTATCTTAATAAAACGGGTGGGGAAGGGAAACTAGAATGAAAACAAAGAGTAAATTAAACCCAAAGTAAGCAGGAAAAAAGGAAATAGTCATTATTATGGAAATAAATATGAGAGAAAATAGAAAATACAATAGAAAAAAGAAGAAACCAAAGGCTAAATCTTCGAGAAAAGGCAATAAAATCAATAAATTCTCTAGTGAGACTGACCAGGAAAAAACAAGGAAGATACAATTAATCACCTTACATCAGGAGTGAGAAAGGTGACATAAGTATAGATTCCACAAATATTAAAAATATAAGCATGGAGTGTTATAAATAACTTTATGATAAGAAATTTCACAAACTAGTTGAAATTATCAAATTCCTTGAAAACTACAGGTGAATAAAAATCACTTAAGAAACAGATATCTATATCTACTGAATATATTGAATCATAGTTGACCCTTGAACAATGAGGGAGCTGGGGCACCAACCCTCTGTGCAGCTGAAAATCCACATGGAACTTAACAGTTACTTCCCTGTATCTGTGGTTCCACATTCATGGATTCAACCAACCATAGAAATGTAGTACTGTAGCACACACATAAAACAATCCCCATATAAATGGACCTGCACAATTCAATCCTATGTTGTTCAAGGATCAACTGTAGTAGTAAAAATCCTTCTCACAATGACCCAGATAACTATACTGATGAATATTAACATTTAAGGAATAAACCATAGCAGTTTTACATAAAGTTCTACATGAACTCAGAAAATTGAGTAGTTCCAAACTCTTTACCTAAGGCCTGCAGTACCTTGGTACCAAAACCAGACAAAGATAACTTAAAAATACAAATGAATACACTTCATGGACCTATGTACAAAAAAAAAAAAACAAAGCAAAGTTTTAACAAATCCAAAATAGGAAAGGATTAAATGTCATAAACAAGAGGAGTTTATCTTAGAAATGCAAAGTTGCTTTAGCATTTGAAAGTTAATGTAATTCACATATTAACAAACCCAAGAAGAAAACCCACAAGATCATCTTGATATACAACACACATTTGAAAAAAATCCAACATCCTTTCCAGTTAAAAATCTCTCATTAAATTAGAAATAGAAAGAGACTGCTGCTAAGTCACTTCAGTCGTGTCCAACTCTGTGCGACCCCATAGACGGCAGCCCACCAGGCTTCCCCATCCCTGGGATTCTCCAGGCAAGAACATTGGAGTGGGTTGCCATTTCCTTCTCCAATGCATGAAAGTGAAAAGTGAAAGTGAAGTTGCTCAGTCGTGTCCAGCTGTAGCAACCCCATGGACTGTAGCCTACCATGCTCTTCCATCCATGGGATTTTCTAGGCAAAAGTACTGGAGTGGGGTGCCATTGCCTTCTCCGAGAAAGAGACTACCTAACCTGATAAAGGGCATCTGTGAAAAAACCACAACTAATATATTACTTTGAGGTGACACACTGAACAGCTTGCTCCTAATATCCAGGATGTGCCAAGGATTTCTGTTCTCACCATTAGCGTTCATCACTGAACTGGTGTACTAGATAGCACAATGACACAAGAAAAAAAAATTTTAATTAAATAATCAATTGAAATATTCAACAGTTGAAAAACTAATTTAAAATGACTATTATATAATCAAAAATATGAAATTTAAAGATAAATCTAATGAAAACTGTACAAGAAGACCTAAACACTGAAACCTATAAAATTTGCTCAGAGAAACTACAGATCTAAGTAAATGGAGAGATATGAATCAGAAGACTCGGTATTATTGAGCTGTCAGTTAGTCTCAAATTTATCTATAAGGTTAACGTAATCTCAGTCAAAATGATACCAGGCTTTTTTTCAGTAGAAATTAATAAATTAATTCTAATAGCTACATGAAAATGCAAAATACCTTTAATTACTTCAAAATAACTTTGAAAAAGGACAAAGTTGGAGAACTTGATTTCAAGGCTTATTTTAAAGCTACAGTAATGAACACATTGTGTTAATGGTGTAAAGATATACTAATATCAATATATCAGAAGACAGAATTCAGAAATGGATAATACATTTACGGCCAACTGACTTTTAACAGAGGTGCAAAAACAGTTCAGTAGAAGAAACTTTATTTTTAGAAAATGGTGCTGAAACAAGTGAATATCCATAAGCACCAAAGAAAGCATTTAAATCCATATTTCACATCATATATAAAGATTAACTCAAAATAGATCACATACCTATAGTCAAAATTATAAAACTACAAAACTTCTAGAAGAAAAGATGAAACCCAGGGTTAGGCAAATATTTCTTAAATACATCAGAAGCACAACTCAAAAGAAAAAAAATCACCAACTGAATGTCTTCAATACTAAAACTTGTGTTCTTTGAATGATACTCTTGAAAGACTTCAGATAAACAAGTTGAAAGAAAAATATCTGTAAAACACACATTTAATAAAGAACTTGTTTTCAAAATACATAAAGAACTCCCAAAACTTTGCAATAAGAAGGCAAGCCACTTAAAAAAAAAAAAAAAAAAGGACAAAAGATTTGAAAAGGCGTGTTGGAAAAAAAGGCATAAAAGGATAAGAAATAAAAGATGTTCAACATCATTAGTCTAAGGAATGCAAGTTAAAAACATAGTGAAATAATGATACACACATTTATAAGAGCTAAAATTTAAAAGACTGACCATGGGACTTCCCTGGCAGTCCAGTGGTTAAGACTCTACACTTGCATTGCACGGGACATGGGTTCCATTCCTTGTCAGAGAACTAAGATCTCACATGCCTTGTGACATGGCCAAAAAGGAAAAAAAAAAAAAGACTGCCGATTTTAGCAAGGATATGGAGGAACTGAAATTCTAATACTCAGCTGATAGGTATACTAAAAGGTACAAACACTTTGGAAAAGAGTGTAACAGTTTCTTAAAAGCTTAAACATCCATCTACCATATGATCTAGGCAACCCACTACTGGGTATTTACCAAACAGCAACATCCATTCAAGAACCTGTACAAAAATGTTCATGGCAGCTGTTTGTAAGGATCAAAAAAATACAATATTGTAAAGTAATTAGCCTCCAATTAAAACAAATAAATTAAAAAAAAATGAAACCAAGCCAAATGTCCATCAAGTAATTGGTAACCACACTGCACTATATCCATATAATAAAATACTGCTCAGAATTTAAGAGGAATTTACTATCTGATATGGGAATTAATACAGGCTTCCCTGGTGGCTCAGATGGTAAAGAATGTGCCTGAAGTGCAGAAGACAGGGCTCGATCCCTGGGTGGGGAAGATTCCCTGGAGAAGAAAATGGCAACCCACTCCAGCATTCTTGCTTGGAGAATCCCATGGACAGAGGAGCCTGGCAGGCTCTCTATGTCTATGGGGTTGCAAAGAGTTAGATATGACCGAATGACTAATACTTTCACTGTTTTAAAAAATATATTAATTTATTTTAATTGGAGGCTAATTACTTTACAATATTGTGGTGGTTTTTGCCGTACATCGACATTAATCAGCCATGGGTGCACATGTGTCCCCCATCCTGAAGCCCCCTCCCACCTCCCTCCTCACCCCATCCCCCCGGGTTGTTCCTGAGCACCAGTTTTAAGTGTCCTGCTTTATGCATCGAACTTGAACTGGTCATCTACTTTACATGTGGTAATATACATTTGTCAGTGCTATCTTCTCAAATCATTCCACCCTTGCCTCATGGGAATTAACACCAGTGAATCTGAAATTACTCTATCTGAAAGGAGCCATACAGAAAAGGGTAGAGCTATATGATCCAATGTATGTACAGTTCTAAAAATTTCAGACCAATCTAAACTAAAAATTTCACAGAATACAGATCAGCCATTGTCTGGGGATGGTGGGGCCTGGAGACAACAGCAGAGAGCAATTTATCAAATGACACATGAAAACCTGTAAGGGGGATGGATGTACTGTACTGACAGTTTCATGAGTAAATAAATGTCAAAACTTATCAGTTTGTGTATTTAAATGTGTACCATTTTTTGGGTCAATTATACCTCAGTGACACGACTGAGCGACTTCACTTTCACTTTTCACTTTCATGCACTGGAGAAGGAAATGGCAACCCACTCCAGTGTTCTTGCCTGGAGAATCTCAGGGACGGGGAGCCTGGTGAGCTGCCATTTATGGGGTCGCACAGAGTCGGACACGACTGAAGTGACTTAGCATAGCATAGCATACCTCAATGAATCCATTAAAAATAAGTATGGTCGCATGAAAAAAAAAAATGAAAACTATAAAAAACTCCATGTTAATAATTTTGACAACCAAGATGAAATAAAGTTTTGAAACACAAATACTTCCAGAGCTCATTGAAAAAAATAGATATATAAAACTATAATATTTTAAAAACAAACTAAATTCATAGTCACAGTCAACCACAGGAGTGGGACTTATGTTAATACCAAGGCAAGAAAGTAGAATGATCCCTTTTTGCAGAAAACAAGTATAAATATTTTTTTAATTTTTTCATACTATTTTGAGACATAGGAAACTGAGCACAGCCAAACACATTGAGAAACATATGTTCTGGAAAACCCAAACAACATAGGGTGAAAATGGCAATGATCTACTGTGAATCTACAGACTGCCTGTTTTGAGTTCCTCCCATCCATACGCTCTCCACTCAGCTATCTGAGTGTAGTTCAGTGATTTGAGACTGACAACACAAATAGCACCTTTGCAAACAGTGGTGGTGAACTCAAATTGCTTTGTGGGGGGTGAGGGAGTAATGCAGATAATTGAAGGCTTGGTTGGCTTAAAGTGACAGAGTCACGTCAGAGCACAAAGGAAATGCCCAGGGCCTTATAAGCCCAGCCATGCTAAAATGATTCAGGGTGAATAGGTAAGAAAAAAAAAAAATTAAGGGGGTGATCCTAGAAATTCAAGAGCCATGAGACGCTGAGATTGGCTTTCACACAACCCTAGATGAACAGGGGAGATCCAGAAGAAACCATTAAAAAAAAAAAAATGAAAGCCAAGGGAAACTTGGGAATTGAATGCAACTTTGAATTGCATTTCTGAAATGACACAGCTCTGTATGCAAATAGATGGAGGTCTAATGGGCTCAAAGTATCTGAGGACTAACTCTTCCCCAGTTGAAGGTTGATGACTACCCTATTTATGTATAGGCACAACCCCTAAGAAGTCAGACTAAAAATATATACATAAGAATTTTTAAACAGGAAAAATGAAAACATACTTGAGATATTAGGGGCTACACAGGGGCAGGAGACCGACCTCACAGTAATCCAAGCAAGTTACACAAAAACAAAAACACAAACATGATTTTTAAAAACTAGAAAAAAAAAGAAACCAGAGATGCTATATTATATAAAATAATATATTTCAACCAAAAATTACTCAACAAGCACACAAGAAGTGTGACCCAGAGTTTAGGAGAGAAACAGTTAACAGTTGACCACACCTAGATGTTGAGTTTAGCAGTAGCCTCAAAACAGCTGTTATAAATATGCTTAAAGGATTGAAGAAAACATGTTTAATTATCTAAAGGATAATGTGGTAACAGTGAGTTTAAAAATCAGAAACCACAACAGAGGAATTAAAATTTTTTAAAAAAGAACAAAATGGAAATTCAAGATTTTAAAAGTACAATAACTTACATGAAAGAATCACTACATGGATTCAACTGAAGATTTGAGTTTGCAGAATAAAGACAGTAAACTTGAAGGTGAAGAGGTTAGTTGCTCAGGCGTGTCCAACTCTTTGCGACCCCATGGACTATAGCCTACCAGGCTCCTCTGTCAGTGGGATTCTCCAGGTAAGAATACTGGAGTGGGTTTCCATTTCCTTCTCCAAGGGATCTTTCCTGGATTAGAGACTGAACCAGTGTCTCCTGCATTGGCAGGCGGATTCCTTACCATTGAGTCACCAGGGAAGCCCCAACTTAAAGGTAGATAAAGAAAATTACTCCATTTTTAAAAGATCTTTAAAAGCCAAAGAACAAGTGAACAGAGCATCAGAGTTCTATGAGACAATGTAAAGCATGCCACCTATGTGTAACAAAAGTCTCAGAATGAAAAATGGGGGGGGATGCATAAATACATCTGAAGAAAGAATGGCGAAAACTCTTACATTTTACTTTTTAAAAATCCATCAATTTAAAAGATCCAAGAAGTTCAGTGGACCCTCTGCCTAGTATTCACAAAGAGAATCACAACTAGAAACACAGTAGTCAAACTCTTGACAGACAAATAGAAAATCAATATAAATCACAACCAGCTCCTCTTATCAATTTCCACAAAAGATAATAAAGTTAACTGAAACTTTACATTTCCGAAGAAACATAAAAGAAGAATGTGATTCTGCGTGACATAATTAAATAAGACTCAAAAAGCATAAACAAAAGAAAAATTGATAAATGGGACCTTATCAAAAAGAAAACTTCAGCTCTTCAAAACAGTGTTTGTAAAATGAAAACCATTTTTAAAATGAAAGCCCATAGCAAAATATTTGCAAAACACATATCTGATAAGAGACTTCTATCCAGTATATATAGAGGAGTCTTACAACTCACTAATAAGTCAACACAGCCCAATGCTAAACAAAACACTTGAATGGGTAGTTTTGAAAAGAAAATATAAAAATGGCAAATAAGCACTTGTATAGATGCTCAAAATGATTAGTCAATAAGGAAATACACATCAATGACACTGTGATACAACTACATACCCAATAGTATAAATAAAATGAAAAGACAATCAAAATTTGGTATGGATATGCAGAAACAGAGTCACTCACACATTGCTGGTGGGACTGTAGAATGGTTTCAGACATTTGGGAAATGGTTTGGCAGTTTATTTAAAAGTTTAACATACACTCTTAGATGAAACAGGAATCTACTCCTAGGTATCCATCCAAGAGAAATAAAAATATATTTTCACATAATGACTTGTACAAGTATGCTCATAACACCACTGTTCATTACATCCAAAATTTATGAACAGTCCAAGTGCCAACCATCTGGTGAATGGATAAAGAAATTGTGGTGTATATACACAAAGAAATACTGCTGATATTGTTTTATTTATTACTTTGTAATATACTTTGAAATCAACAAGTTGATGCCTCTAGTTTTGTTCTTTCTCAAAATTGCTTTGGTTATAAGGTCTTTTGTTGTTCCATTAAAATTTGGATAGGGACTGCATTGAATCTGTAGAAGCTTTTGGGTAGTATGAGTATTTTTAATAGTAGTAACCCTTCCAGTTCATGAACATGCCAACATCTTTCCATTTATTTGTATCTTCAATTTCTTTCATCAATGTCTTATAGTTTTTGGAGTATAGATCTTTCACTTCCTTGGTGAATTTATTCCTAAGTATTTTATTGTTTTTGATACTATGGTAAATGGGATGATTTTATTTCTTTTTCAGATAATTCTGTTATTGTGAAAAAAAAACAATTCAATGGTACTGGCAAAAACAAATACAGAGATAAACTGAATAGAATCAAGAACAAAGAAATAAACCCATGCATATGTAGACAACTGATACTAAGCAAGGAAGCCAGGAATACTCAGTGAGGACAGGATAGTCTCTTCAGTAAATATTACTAAGAAAACTAGATACTCACATGCGAAAAAAAAAAAAGAGAGAGAGAAAGTGGACCTCTATTTCACCACTCACAAAATTAACTCAAAGTGGATTAAGGAGTTATATGTAAGACTTAAAACCATAAAACTCCTAAAAGAAAACACAGGGGATAAGCTCATTGGTCTTGGCAATGATTTTCTGGATATGAAACCAAAAGCATAAGCAACATAAGCAGAAATCAATTACTGGAAGTGTATCAAGTTAAAAAAAACTTCTACAAAATAAAGGTGGCTCAAGATGGTAAGGATACAAAGATCCTTTGTATACTTTCTCCTATAGGCACACCAAAATCACAATCACTTACAGAGAGATGTACATATGAGAATGTCATTAACACTAGAAGAAAGTATTTTCTACAGCTAAATAAAGAGGAAGCCACAACAAGATGGATAGGAGGGGCAGAGAAGCAGTCTAGTGAGGACTCATACCCCTAGTTTGGTGACACAAAAGCAAGAGGGATCACACAACTGTATAGGTCCTCCCCCAAAAGCCAGATGTCTGAGCCCCCTCCTGGGGGTCCTGCACTGGGAAGATGAGCCCCCAGAATGTCTGTCTTTAGAAACCAGCTGGGCTTACATTCAGGAGAGATGGAAGGCTATAGGAAACAGAGACTCCACCCTAAAAGGGCACACACAAGATCTCCCATGGTCCAAGCCTCAGCTCAGGAGTTTGAATGGTTCCTGAGTCACAAACACTTGCTGATCATGAAGAGTATCCCCAAGAGGGAAAAGACAGCTGGGACTCCCCTGGGGATTTAGACACTGGTGGTAGCCATTTGTAGAATCTTGTTCTAAAACAATGACACCAGCACTGGCAAGCACCATATTGGCATCCTTTCTCTAGCTTGGAGAAAGAAATGGCAACCCATTCCAGTACTCTTGCCTGGAAAATCCCATGGACGGAGAAGCCTGGTAGGCTACAGTCCATGGGGTCACAAAGAGTTGGACACGACTGAGTGACTTCACTTTTCTTTTCTCTAGCTTATTTTTAGCACAGAGGGCTTGCCACCCCCCAAACAGTGGACTATAGTATAGTCACAGACTTCTAGGTCACACAGTTAGCCCAACAGGAAGCCTACCCTGCGTATAGGGGCCATAGCAGTCACGTAGTAGTACCATGCCACATAACCAGCTATGCAGAGGACTGACCATGTCCACCAGTGTGCCTGCAGAAAATGCACAAGGTACCCTTCATAGCCAGCTGGATCAGGGGCCAGCACTGTCTACAACTGTACCCACAACTGTCTGCCTAAGCACAACAAAAGTGCGCATATCCCACACAGGACACACGTCTGATACATCTAACTCTGATGACCACAAGGTAACAAGCTGCTGGGACCCATAGGATGTCTCCTACACCAGCTCACTTCTCCAAGATCAGGAAATGTAACCAACCTACTTTATACACAGAAATAAATGAAGAGAATCAGGCAAAATGAGGAGACAAAAGAATATGTTCCAAACAAAGGAGCAATACCCAACCTAAGAAAGAGAACTAAATGAAATGGATAAACAATGTACCCAATGTCCATTACCATGGACAATGTACCAATGTCCAAGGTAATGATCATAAAGATATTCATTCAGCTAAGAAGAAGAATGGATGAACAGAGTGAGAATTTTAATAAGAACTAGAAAGGAAGAAATCAATAACTAAAATAAGAAATGCACTAGAAGGAATGAAGAGCACGCTAAGTGTGTGTGCATATATGTATATTGCTAACAGGCACATGAAAAGATATTCAACATTGCTAATTATTAAGAAAGGCAAATCAAAACCACAATCAGATATCTTCTTACACCTGTCAAAAAAAATCTACAAATAACAAAAGTTGACAACAATCTGGATAAAAAGAAACCCTTGTACACTGTTAGTAGGAATGGAAATTTGGTCCAGACACTATGGAAAAGCATACAGTTTCCTCAGAAAACTAAAAAATAGACCCACCATATGACCTAGCAATTATACTCCTGGCTATATACCCAAAAAACACTAAAAGATACATGCACCTCAATGTTCATAACAGCACTATTTACAATAGCCAAGACATGGAAGTAATCTAAACATCCATCTACAAATGAATGGGTAGAGAAGATGTGGTATATATTAATATACATGATGGAATATTACTTAGCCATAAAAAAGAATGAAATAATGCCATTTACAGCAACATGGATGAACTTAGACATTATCATACTAAGTGACATAGTCAGAAAAAGAAAGACAACTATAGCATGAGATCGCTTACATCTGCAACACAACAGAAGACTCTACACATGGACATCACCAGATGGTCATACCAAAATCAGATTGGTTATATTCTTTGCAGCCAAAGATGGGAAGCTCTATACACCAAGCAAAAACAAGACTGGAAGCTGACTGTGGCTCAGATCATGAACTCCTTATTGCCAAATTCAGACTTAAATTGAAGTAGGGAAAACCACTAGACCATTCAGGTATGACCTAAATCATATCCCTTACAATTATACAGTGAAAGTGACAAATAAATTCAAAGGATTAGAACTGATAGAGTGCCTGAAGAACTATGGACTAAGGTTCGTGACATTGTACAGGAGGCACTGATCAAGACCATCCCCAAGAAAAAGAAATGCAAAAAAGCAAAACAGTGTCTGAGGAGGTCTTTCAAATAGCTGAGAAAAGAAAGGACATGAAAGGCAAAGGAAAAAAGGAAAGCTATACCCATTTGAAGGCAGAGTTCCAAAGAATAGCAGGAGAGATAAGAAAGCCTTCTTCAGTGATCAGTGCAAAGAAATACAAGGAAAAAATAGAATAGGAAAGACTAGAGATCTCAAGAAAATTAGAGATACCAAGGGAACATTTCATGCAAAGATGGGCTCAATAAAGGACAGAAATGGTATGGACCTAAAAGAAGCAGAAGATATAGAGAAGAGGTGGCAAGAATACACAGAATAATTACTTTAAAAGATTTTCATGACCCAGATAACCATGATAGTGTCATCACTCACCTAGAGCCAGACATCCTGGAATGCGAAGTCAAGTAGGCCTTAGGAAGCATCACTACAAACAAAGCTAGTGGAGGTGATGGAATTCCAGTTGAGCTATTTCAAATTCTGAAAGATGATGCTGTGAATGGGTTGCACTCAATATGCCAGCAAATTTGGAAATCTCAGCAGTGGCCACAGGACTGGAAAAGGTCAGTTTTAATTCCAATCCCAAAGAAAGGCAATGCCAAAGAATGTTTGAACTACTGAACAATTACACTCATCACACACACTAGCAAAGTAATGCTCAAAATTCTCCAAGCCAGGCTTCTCCAAGCCATGGTTCAACAGTATGTGAACCATGAACTTCCAGATGTTCAAGCTGAATTTAGAAAAGGCAAAGGAACCAGAGATCAAATTGCCAACATCTGTTGGATCATCAAAAAAGCAAGAGAGTTCCAGAAAAATACCTACTTCTGTTTCATTGACTATGCCAAAACCTTTGACTGTGTGGATCACCACAAACTGTGGAAAATTCTTCAAGAGATGAGAATACCAGACCACCTGACCTGCCTCCTGGGAAATCTGTATGAAGGTCAAGAAGCAACAGTTAGAACTGGAACAACAAACTGCTTCCAAATCAGGAAAGGAGTACGTCAAGGCTGTATACTGTCACCCTGCTTATTTAACTTATATGCAGAGTATATCATGAGAAATGCTGGACTGGATGAAGCACAAGCTGGAATCAAGACCACCAGGAGAAATACCAATAACCTCACATATGCAGATGACACCACCCTTATGGCAGAAAGTGAAGAAGAACTGAACAGCCTTTTAATGAAAGTGAAAGCTCAACATTCAGAAAACTAAGATCATGGCATCCGGTCCCATCACTTCATGGCAAATAGATGGGGAAACAATAGAAACAGTTACAGACTTTATTTTCTTGGGCTCCAAAATGACTGCAGATGGTGACTGCAGCCATGAAATTGAAAGATGCTTGCTTCTTGAAAGAAAACCTATGACCAACCTAGATAGCATATTAAAAAGCAAAGACATTACTTTGCCAACAAAGGTCTGTGTAGTCAAGGCTATGGTTTTTCCAGTAGTCATGGATGGATGTGATATTTGGACTATAAAGAAAGCTGAGTGTTGAAGAACTGATGCTCTTGAACTGTGGTGTTGGAGAAGACTCTTGAGAGTCCCTTGGACTGCAAGGAGATCCAACCAGTCCATCTTAAAGGAAATCAGTCCTGGGTGTTCATTGGAAGGACTGATGCTGAAGCTGAAACTCCAATATTTTGGCCACCTGATGCGAAGAACTGACTCATTTGAAAAGACCCTGATGCTGGGAAAGATTGAAGGCAGGAGGAGAAGGGGGTGACAGAGTATGAGATGGTTCATCGATCACCAACTTGATGGACATGTGTTTGAATAAGCTCCAGGAGTTGGTAATGGACAGGGAAGCCTGGCATGCTGCTGTCCATGGGGTCGCAAAGAGTTGGACACAACTGAGCAACTGAACTGAACTGATATGTGGAATCTAAAACATGACACAGAAGAAATATTCTGTGAAATAGAAACAGACTCACCATCATAGGGATCATACTTGTGGTTGCTGAGGGAGAGGAAAGATGGAGATTTTGGATTAGGCGTTTGGGTTGGCAGATGTAAACCATTAGATATAGATAAACAATAAGGTCCTACTGTATAGCACAAGGAACTACAACATAGTTAACACCCTGTGATAAACCATAATGGAAAAGAATATCGAAAGGAATGTGTATGTCTGTATAAAATAATTTTTTAAAAAACTGCTTTGTCATTCCTATGTTTTGGGTATTCTAAGTACTTTAAACATTTTAACTCATTTAATCCTTATGGTGAGGTATAGAGGTGAAATGCCTTATCCAAAGTCATAAAGATAGGAAGTAGAAAATCCTGGATTTAACCCAGGTCTGCTGAAAACATACTAATACCCCCAAATACTGTGAATATACAGGCTAATGCTCAACTTGTGATGCTACGGTTAGCTTTCACCAACATCACAATTGCTACCACCTAATGCTTCCCTCGTGGCTCAGATGGTAAAAACATCTGTGCAATGCAGGAGACTCGGGTTCGATCCCTGGGTGGGGAAGATCCCCTGGAGAAGGAAATGGCAACCCACTCCAGTACTCTTGCCTGGAAAATTCCATGGATGGAGGAACCTTGTAGGCTACAGTCCATGGGGGTCGCAAAGAGTCAGACACGACTGAGCAACTTCACTTTCACTTTTCAAAAACACTATAGAGGCACTTCCCTGGTGGTCCAGGAACTAAGACTCCACACTCTCAATGCAGGGGATCCAAGTTTGACCCCTGCTTGGGGAACTAGATACTACACACTGCAACTAAGAGTTTGCATGCCACAACAAAAAGATCTTACATGCCACAATTAAAGATCCCGCATGCCACCACAGGGGCTTCCCACATGGTGCTAATGGTAAAGAACCTTCCTGTCAGTGCAGGAGATATAAGAAACGAGGGTTCGATCCCTGGGTCAGAAAGATCCCCTGGAGAAGGACGTGGCAACCCACTCCAACATTCTTCCCTGGAGAATTCCATGGACAGAGGAGCCTGGTGAGCTATGGTCCATAGGGTCGCAAAGAGTCAGACATGATTGAAGCCACTTAGCATGAGTGCACACACATGCCACAATGAAGATCGAAGTTTCTACATGTTGCAACTAAGAGCCAGTGCAGATAAATAAATAAAAACATTATAGAGCATCTGGAAAGACATGTACCATGCTAGGAATCTGGGCTCCAGATTTAAATATGATGTAGTTTCTGCCCTCAAGGGCCTTACAATTTACAGTTCTAGGAAAGTAATGTAAGATAGTTGCTTATGACACAGATACTATCAGCTAGGTCCTAAATAAATAGTACCAGCAAAAATTAATTGTGGGCATCATATGTGGGCATAATTTTTACTGGGGTGTCACTGGATCTAAAAATAGGTCTTAAATGAAAAGATGGTGAAAATTCCACCAAGCATAGGAAACTATGTGGTCAGAGAGAGTGGTGTCCTTGAAACCTGATGATATGAGAAGGGAAAAAAACATTAGCTTTCTGGTTTGGGCAGAAGCAAAAACTCCGTGTAATAATAAGTACAGTATAGATTTACAAGGTGCAAAGTCATCTACCTGGATTATCTATTCTAATCTTCACAGGAACTTTGAGAAGTTGGTATGGTCTTCAATTCACAGATATAAAATCTGAGCCTTAGAAAGATGCAGGACTTTTTCAGAGTCACATTACAAGTGGCAGAGCTAGGATCTGATCCAGGACTGTCTGATTCCAGAGCGTTAGCCATCCTTCCGTATCTCTCCTCTAGCAATGCCAGGCTGCAAGAGCCTGAAAGGCACCAGATGGAGGAAATCTTCAATGTGCTTCTTCCTCAACTAAGTCAACCTAAGTGCATGTTTAGTAAGTGCATGGTACTAGCTGAAAATCTGCCTGAAAATTCTCAATAACAAGTATCTTCCATTTTTTGCAATACAGTGTCTTGCAGATATTTCCTTTTACTGTAGAACAGCTGACCATTCTGCTTCTTTTTCTTGTCCTCTCATGGCTTCTGCCTTGGTTTGCAACTTAAGTTTTAGAAACAATAAATTACATTTTATACCATAATCACTTTTGTCCCTTGTCCTGTAGCAAAATAAAGAAACTTGAGAGATGCTTCAAAATGACAATGGCATTTTCAAAATGACAAGGGTGCATTCATTCAGGAACCTGTGGTATGCTGAATTGAATGGGACTGCTCTCCTCAGGGGAATAAGATGATAAAGGGGGTCACAAAATGCTAAAAGGGGAATCTGATTCATATCCATAACAAGCAGCAGCCAGACTTGTTGATCTACCATCGAAAATTGGAACCATGGAAGGAAGGCACAAGACAATGACTGATACAGAAATATACCATTCTAGACAACACTTCCACTCACCCTAGGTCCTAAAGGAGAGAGTTCTTCAAAAAGAGCATTTTCGTCAGAAAATTTTAAGCAATTAAATATCCGTAGCATCTTTATGCCAGAGAAGGCAATGGCACCCCACTCCAGTACTCTTCCCTGGAAAATCCCAGGGACGGGGGAACCTGGTGGGCTGCCATCTACAAGGTCACACAGAGTCAGACACAACTGAAGTGACTTAGCAGCAGCATCTTTATGCACTAGCAATTTAATGTATATTTATGAAGTCTTTAGAGAAACAGGAATAAGAGTTATACCAAAACTAAACAAGGCATCAGGACTACAAGACACACAAAATTATACTGAAGCAGTAAAACTGGCTAGGTTGTAATAGAAATCATAACAATTCAGATACAGGTAAGAGGCTAGAACTAGTTCATCCCTACATGCTTTCAGGACAAGATACTGGGTGGTTCATTTTATTTAAAAAAAAAAAAAAACAAACAAACAGTAGGAGGTATTTGCCACCATTGTATTTCCCCTCACATATGCATTTCCCTGTTGCCAAACTATACCTGTTAACTGATCTGAGGACCCAACCAGGTGTAATACTTTATATATGTATAATTTTTTCAGAGAGAAAAACATGTTACTTTGACAAACTTTTCCTTGACTCTTCTTGGTCATTAGTTACTAAGTCCCGAAAATATCTTGAAACAAAACACTGTTATCCTTATCTTTCCATGATCATTGCCACTACCCTAAGTTACTACCCATGCTCTCACACTTACTGGTGAGCACACTGATCTCCTAAGTGATATTCCTGCATCATGCTCCTTGTACACATTGCTGGCCAAATACATTCAACAGTTACTGAGAGCCTTGTACATATCAGGCACTGGCCTAGGTGCCTGGGATATATTAGTAATCAAAACAATGATCCCTGGTCCCATGGAACCAAAAATCTAGCCATAGGAGATAGACATGAGTTTGAGCAAGCTCAGGGAGTTGGTGATGGACAAGGAGGCCCGGCGTGCTGCAGTCCATGGGGTTGCAAAAAGTCAGACACAACTGAGTGACTGAACTGAAGAGCTAGACGATGAAAAATATGCATAATAAATAGTAAATCATACTGTGTGAATAAGGAAAATGCTGTGGGGAAAAAAGAAAGAAGAAGATACATAAAATCTTCCCCAAGCAGCATTTTTTTTACCATGCTCGTCTCTCCCACTGTTTATCAGCTTTCAATGCCTCCCTGTTACTCATATGTTTCAATGGAAACTTTTTAGCCTGTCAGCGGCTTCTATTAATCTGTCTCACATTCAAAATTCCAATATCACTTTATCTGATATCCCTCCCCACCCACAACTTACCAATCTAGCAAAGGTAGTGAGCTTCCAGTAAGGAGCTCACAACATCAACAACAGTAATAATACCAGATAAATGAGCTCTTACTACGTGCCAGACACTGTGCTAAATTCTTCACATGGCCTACCTCATTTCACCCTCACATCTTCACACTGTCCAATAAGGTAGGTATTATTATCATCTTCATTTTCAGATGAGGTAATTGAAGGACTGAGAGGAACTTGTTCAAGGTCACATGGTTGCATAAAGTTGCCAAGCTCTTTTTTGAATTCACGTCTGTCTGACACTAAACCTGTGTTGTTCACTGGTATGCATTAGAATGATGACCTGAAACCACTGCACCGGAGCAAGGTTTGACAAAAAAAAAAAATTTTTTTTTTCTGTAAAGGGACTCTTGAGAGTCCCTTGGACTGCAAGGAGATCCAACCAGTCCATTCTAAAGGAGATCAGTCCTGGGTGTTCATTGGAAGGACTGATCCTAAAGCTGAAACTCCAATACTTTGGCCACCTCATGCAAAGAGTGGACTAATTGGTATGCATTAGAACGATGACCTGAAACCACTGCACCAGAGCAAGGTTTGACAAAAAAAAAAAATTTTTTTCTGTAAAGGGTCAGATAGTAAATACTGTAGGCTTTGTAAGCCACACGACTGTCTGTAACAACTCCTCAGCTCTGCCACTGTAGCATCGAAACAATCATAGGCAATATGTATACAAATGGGCATGATTGTGTTCTAATAAAACTTTATTTATAACAAAAGGCACCTGGCTGGATTTAGTGAATGCGACCATAGTTTACCTACCCCTGTGCTAGACTGAATACCTCGACTAGTCTGTGAGCTCCAAAAGGTCAATGATCAGATTCTATGCCTCTTGTTAATCCCAGTGCTATCTACAGTGCTTGAAAACTAGGCCTGGAGTCTGCACAGTTTGTAAGTGATGAATCTAGGATGTTGATCTAAGCACTTTTACTAAATTTTATACTCCCCAAAATATGCTAGTCTGACTCTTAATGATTAAATAATATCATACACATAAAATTTATAGAGTGCATGGCACATAGTAAATCCATAAAAATAACAGTGATTATCATCATCAACTAAAAAAGAAGCTACCACTGCATGAATCATAAACCTAAATTAATACAAAAGCTTTTATGAAGAATGTTTTCATTTTTATTTTAATGTGAAAATACAAAGATAAATATAAAAATGAACCTAATATTTTATGGAAAAAGCAAAGGAGAAAAGGAAAGATATAAGCATCTGAATGCAGAGTTCCAAAGAATAGCAAGGAGAGAAAAGAAAGCCTTCCTCATCAATCAATGCAAAGAAATAGAGGAAAACAACAGAATAGGAAAGACTAGAGATCTCTTCAAGAAAATTAGAGATACCAAGGGAACATTTCATGCAAAGATGGGCTCGATAAAGGACAGAAATGGTATGGACCTAAAAGCAGCAGAAGATATTAGGAAGAGGTGGCAAGAATACACAAAAGAACTGTATGAAAAAGATCTTCACAACCCAGATAATCACAATGGTGTGATCACTCACCTAGAGCCAGACATCCTGGAATGTGAAGTCAAGTGGGCCTTAGAAAGCATCACTATGAACAAAGCTAGTGGAGGTGATGGAATTCCAGTGGAGCTATTTCAAATCCTGAAAGATGATGCTGTGAAAGGGCTGCACTCAGTATGCCAGCAAATTTGGAAAACTCAGCAGTGCCCACAGGACTGGAAAAGGTCAGTTTTCATTCCAATCCCAAAGAAAGGCAATGCCAAAGAATGCTCAAACTACCACACAATTACACTCATCTCACACGCTAGCAAAGTAATGCTCAAACTTCTCCAAGCCAGGCTTCAATAGTACGTGAACCGTGAAATTCCAGACGTTCAAGCTGGTTTTAGAAAAGGCAGAGGAACCAGAGATCAAATTGCCAACATCCGCTGGATCATCGAAAAAGCAAGACAGTTCCAGAAAAAGATCTATTTCTGCTTTATTGACTATGCCAAAGCCTTTGACTGTGTGGATCACAATAAACTGTGGAAAATTCTGAAAGAGATGGGAATACAAGACCACCTGACCTGCCTCTTGAGAAACCTATATGCAGGTCAGGAAGTGACAGTTAGAACTGGACATGGAACAACAGACTGGTTCCAAGTACCAAAAGGAGTACATCAAGGCTGTATATTGTCACCCTGCTTATTTAACTTCTATGCAGAGAACATCATGAGAAACGCTGGGTTGGAGGAAGCACAAGCTGGAATCAAGATTGCCAGGAGAAATATCAATAACCTCAGATATGGAGATGACATCACCCTTATGGCAGAAAGTGAAGAGGAACTCAAAAGCCTCTTGATGAAAGTGAAAGAGGAGAGTGAAAAAGTTGGCTTAAAACTCAACATTCAGAAAATGAAGATCATGGCATCTGGTCCCATCACTTCATGGGAAATAGATGGGGAAACAGTAGCTGACTTTATTTTTTTGGCTCCAAAATCACTGCAGATGGTGACTGCAGCCATGAAATTAAAAGGCGCTTACTCCTTGGAAGGAAAGTTATGAGCAACCTAGATAGCATATTCAAAAGCAGAGACATTACTTTGCCAACAAAGGTCCATCTAATCAAGTCCATGGTTTTTCCAGTGGTCATGTATGGATGTGAGAGTTGGACTGTGAAGAAAGCTGAGCACCGAAGAATTGATGCTTTTGAACTGTGGTGTTGCAGAAGACTCTTGAGAGTCCCTTGGACTGCAAGGAGATCCAACCAGTCCATTCTGAAGGAGATCAGCCCTGAGTGTTCTTTGGAAGGAATGATACTAACTAAAGCTGAAACTCCAGTACTTTGGCGACATCATGCAAAGAGTTGACTCATTGGAAAAGACTCTGATGCTTGGAGGGATTGGGGGCAGGAGGAGAAGGGGATGACAGAGAATGAGATGGCTGGATGGCATCACTGACTCGACGGACATGAGTATGAGTGAACTCCAGGAGCTGGTGATGGACAGGGAGGCCTGGTGTGCTGAGATTCATGGGGTCGCAAAGAGTCGGACACGACTGAGTGACTTAACTGAACTGAATCATCATCAACTAAAAAAGAAGCACTTAGGTACAGAATAGTGAGGGCCATTACTGCCAGTTTATAAACAAAATAATTACAAATTTTTCCAGCTTTATTGAGATATATTTAACAAAACTGAATGTATTTAAAGTATACAACATTATGATTTGATATATGTATATAATGCATGCTAAGTTGCTTGAGTCATGTCCAACTCTTTGTGACCCAAGCTCCTCTGTCCATGCAATTCTTTAGCCAAGTATACTGGAGTGGGTTCCTATGCAGTCCTCCAGGGGATCTTCCCGACCCAGGGTAAACCAGCATCTCTTATTCTCCTGCTTTGGCAGGTGGATTCTTCACCACTAGTGCCACCTGTGAAGCCCATATGTATGTGATAAGGAAAAACAAATTCGACTTCATATTAGATCTGTTTCTTTTTTTCCTTATTTTTTAATGTATTTTATTGCTTTTTAAATTTTTTTTTTTTAATTGAAGGATAACGTAAAGTAAATAGCCAATGGGAACTTGGAGTATGACTCAGGGAAATCAAACAGGGGTTCTGTAACAACCTAGAGGGGTGGGATGGGGAGGGAGATGGGAGGGAGGTTCAAGAGGGAGGGGACATATGTATACCTATGGCTGACTCAAGTTGATATTTGGCAGAAAACAACAAACTTCTGTAAAGCAGATGTTTCTTTTAGTTTACCCTTTGTTTTCTATTGTTTTTGCTATTTGAGTTAATAGCTAAAGGAAAGCCATCTATAGCATAATGACCCATCTCCAGGAACCCTGCCCCCCATGACTGAGTGTTAGTCACTCCTTCTGACCCTATTGACTGTGGCCCTCTAGACTCTTCTGTCCAAGGAATTCTCCAGGCAAGAATACTGGAGCCATTTCCTTCTCCAGGGCATCTTCCTGAATGAGGGATCAAACCAAGGCCTCCTGTATTGCAGGCACCTTCTTTACAGTCTGAAACACCAGGGAAGCCCCCTTGCGTAAAGGTTAAACTAAAATAACTTTGTTTAACTCACAGGAAACATCCTGACCCAGCCCACTTGTGAATGGCTACAGGCTATAAATTAACATATCACTTCCCCCGCCTGAAACCAAGAGATATTTGCAACAACAGCTTATGAGGCTTCTGTGATGGCTCAGCCAGTTAAGAATCTGCCAACAATGCAGCAGACATGGGTTCAATTCCTGGGTGGTTATACAACAGATTCAGTTCAGTCGCTCAGTCGTGTCCGACTCTTTACAACCCCATGGACTGCAGCATGCCAGGCCTCCCTGTCCATCACCAACTCCTAGAGTTTACTCAGACTCAACGTCCATTCAGTCGGTGATGCCATCCAACCATCTCATCCTCTGTCGTCCCCTTCTCCTCCCGCCTTCAATCTTTCCCAGCATCAGGCGCTTTTCCAGTGAGTCGGTTCTTTGCATCAGGTGGCCAAAGTATTGAAGTTTCAGCTTCAGCACCAGTCCTTCCAATAAATATTCAGGACTGATACCCTTCAGGATGGACTGGTTGGATCTCCTAGCAGTCCAAGGGATTCTCGAGTCTTCTCCAACACCACAGTTCAAAAGCATCAATTCTTCAGCACTCAGATTTCTTTATATTCCAACTCTCACATCCATACATGACTACTGGAAAAACCATAGCCTTGACTAGACGGACCTTTGCTGACAAAGTAATGTCTCTGCTTTTTAATATGCTGTCTAGGTTGGTCATAACTTTTCTTCCAAGGAGCAAGTATCTTTTAATTTCATGGCTGCAGTCACCATCTGCAGTGACTTTAGAGCCCCCCAAAAATAAAGTCTGTAACTGTTTCCCCATCTATTTGCCATGAAGTGATGGGACCAGATGCCATGATCTTAGTTTTCTGAATGTTGAGTTTTAAGCCAACTTTTTCACGCTCCTCTTTCAGTTTCATCAAGAGGTTCTTTACTTCTTTGCTTTCTGCTTTAAGTGTGGTGTCATCTACAGTAATTGATATTTCCTCCAGGCAAACTTGATTCCAGCTTGTGCTTCATCCAGCCCAAATGAAGTACATCGATACATTTCACATGATGTACTCTGCATATAAGTTAAATAAGCAGGGTAGTAATATACAGCCTTGATGTACTCCTTTTCCTATTTGGAACCAGTCTGTTGTTCCATGTCCAGCTCTAACTGTTGCTTCCTGACCTGCATACAGATTTCTCAAGAGGCAGGTCAGGCGGTCTGGTATTTCCATCTCTTGCAGAATTTTCCAGTTTGTTGTGATGCACACAGTCAAAGGCTTTGGTATAGTCAATAAAGCAGAAGTAGATGTTTCTCTGGAACTCTACTGCTTTTTCGATGATCCAGCAGATGATGGCAATTTGATATCTGGTTCCTCTGCCTTTTCTAAATCCAGGTTGAACACCTGGAAGTTAGTTCACTGTTCACATACTGCTGAAGCCTGGCTTGGAGAATTTTAAGCAATATTTTGCTAGAGTGTGAGATGAGTACACTTGTGTGGTAGTTTGAGCATTCTTTGGCATTGCCTTTCTTTGGGATTGGAATGAAAACGGACCTTTTCCAGTCCTGTGGCCACTGCTGAGTTTTCCAAATTTGCTGGCATATTGAGTGCAGCACTTTCACAGCATCATCTTTTTGGATTTGAAGTAGCTCAACTGGAATTCCATCACCTCCACTAGCTTTGTTTGTAGTGATGCTTCCTAAGGCCTACTTGACTTCACTTTCCAGGATGCCTGGCTCTAGGTGAGTGATCACACCATCATGATTATCTGAGTCATGAAGATGTTTTTTGTGTAGTTCTTCTGTGTATTTTTGCCACCTCTTCTTAATATCTTCTGCTTCTGTTAGGTCCATACCATTTCTGTCCTTTATTTTGAACCACTAAACCATTCAGGTATAACCTAAATCAAATCCCTTATGATTATACTGTGGAAGTGACAAATAGATTCAAGTGATTAGATCGGATAGATAGAGTGCCTGAAGATCTATGGACAGAGGTTCCTGACATTGTACAGGAGGCAGTGATCAATACCATCCACAAGAAAAAGAAATGCAAAAAGGCAAAATGGTTGTCTGAGGAGGCCTTACAAATAGCTGAGAAAAGTAGAGAAGCGAAAGGCAAAGGAGAAAAGGAAATATATACCCATTTGAATGCAGGGGTCCAAAGAATAGCAAGGAGAGGTAAGAAAACCTTCCTCAGGGATCAATGCAAAGAAATAGAGGAAAACAATAGAATGAGAAAGACTAGACATTTCTTCAAGAAGACAACAGATTAGGAAGAAATATTTATAGTATATCCAGAATACACAGAGCATTCTTATAACTCAAAAAAGGGAAGATAAACACCTCCATAAAAATTAGGAACATATTTTCACTGTTGTTTCACAAACATAAATAAATTGCCAACAATCACATGAAAAGATGTTCAAAACCATCAATTATCACAGAAATGCATTTTATAACCATAATTCCCAGGTGGTCAGTGGTAAAGAATCCATCTGCCAAACAGGAAACTAGGGTTCAATCCCTAGGTTGGGAAGATTTCCTGGAGAAGGAAACAGCAACTCACTCTAGTATTCTTTTTACAATTTTTTTTTAATATTTATTTATTTTTTAAGTGAGGGATAATTGCTTTACAGATTTTGTTCTCTGTCAAACCTCAACATGAATCAGCCATATATTACATATTATTCTTGCCTGGAGAATCCCATGGCCAAAAGAACCTGGCAGGTTACAGTCCATGGGGTCACAAAGAGTGGGACATGACTGAATAGACTTAGCATGCAGGGCCTTTTTACTTTACCTCTTTGGCTCCCCCTTTGTTCCATTAATACAAAAGAAACTGGCAGAAACAATCACAGTATTGTAAAGTAAGTATCTATCAATTTAAAATTAAATTAAAAAAAAAAAAAAGAAACAAGCAGCCAGGCCTCAGTAAGACGGTTCTCTAGGGGAGCAGAAGAAGCTTGGACTTAGTAGCATGTATACATTGTGAGAGAATCACCACAGTCAAATTCATTAACACATACATCACCTCATATGGTTAACTTTTTGTCATAATAAGGTTTAAGATCTACCTCTCAGCAAATTTCAAGTATATGATATAGTATAATTATAGTTACCATGTACAGTAGATCCTTGGAACTTATAGTATCTAATGAAATTCATGTATGTCCTCATGGGTGATTTCTGAACATCCAGAAAACACAAGGAAAATGGAATGGCAGCATCCATCCTTTTCGGCACTTTAACAATGGAATGGGACTAACCTCTTCCACAGACACCAAGCTTCTTATGGGTTTGGTCTAAAGCATCTGGCACTAACTCAGGGTTAAGTCAAGGTCTTGTCACCTTAGGAAGCAGAAGGACAAGACTCAGAAACCAGGCCAAGGCCTTCAAATCTTCTCTTGGCCACAAGATGAGCCATGAATGGTTACCAAAGTAAACTGGCTCCTGTACACTCCCTTGGGGCCTGGCTACTACTTGATAAGCCATGACGTGCCTGAGTGTGAATTCCAGCTTTGACTTGGGTTCCCATCTTTTAGGTTGGGCACACAAACAGCCCCAGTATCAACTCGGTCTGCCACTGTCCTATGAAAATGCTGGTCTTGGCTGCTCTGTAAAATCCCTCACCAGGGCTATCCTACCACTCATAGGCAGACATGAACAGCCAGCTTCTTTCCCGCTGCCCTCCACCGTCTGCCTTCCATCTGCTACACTCAATTGTTAATACCAACTCTGCTGGCCTCAGCTGAGTCATGGAAGAGAATCCCTCTGAACTGCAGCATCCGAGGATATTACACAAAATTTTGTTTGTTTTTTGTTTATTTTACTGGCAGAGGAAAAAAAAAAAAAAACTATCTTGCCTGTGACACTGATTCAGAATCAGAGGGATTCCTTAAATGTTACTGTCTATAAGTATCTACCCATGAGCCAACTCACTTTTTCCCTTTATTCTGTAGGATAAAGTATATGTTAAGATACTATCATATATATATATATATATATATATATATAAATTTCCAAAAGTGTGCATATAGTGTGAAAAAATAACTGACCCCCAAATTGGTACCAGAAAGAAGCATATTGCATAACCTGTACCTTTCCCAAAGAGAGAATGTCCCCTCCACATCCACAATAAAGTCCAGTTCCAAAGACCACGAGGGAAATTCCTATAGTCAAAGTTAGGTTTTCTAACTTGCAACAGGGAAGCCTACACACCAAGAGCAATCACTGGCTGCCACAGGAAGGAGGAGTCATGTTTGTTACAGCTACCATAACAAGTACCGCAGACAGGACAGCTTCACAGAAATATATTTCTCAAAGTTCTGGAGGCTTGAAGTCTGAGATCAAGGTGTCAGCAGGTTTGGTTTCTTCCAGCACCTCTCTACCTATCTTACTCATGGCTGTGCTCTCATGTCTGCTGTCTGAGTCTTAATCTCCTCTTTCCTAAAGATACTGGTCAGACCAGATTTAGGGCCCACTCTAAAGATCTCATTTCATGGAGTGGCAACCCACTCCAGTATTCTTGCCTGGGAAAACTTAGCTCAGATCTCAGTTGAAATGAGATCTTTAGAGTAGGCCCTAATCTAATTCGACTAGTATCAATCACCTCTTCAAATACAGGACCTCCAATTATGGTTACATTCTGAGGTGTGGGAGGTTATGATTGCAAATTTGGGGGGTGGAGGGACAATTCAGTATTTAGCAGATGGAAACGTTTGGGCTTGTGCTGAATAATTTTAGGGAGAATTTAAATAAATGGGGGTCTGTTCTGGATTGAGTGCTATCAGGTAATAAGGACAATTCTGTAATTTAGGATCATATGCTTTATCCAGGAAGTAGAAGGAATGATTTGGGGCTAGATTTGCCGTTGGTAAAGCCGTTATATTACCCAGAATGAGAAGAGTTTAATTATTTTTTGTGGTTATGTAGTGTTCTGGATTTTTGTCTGTGTTTGGTCCTGATAACTGAGTGGTCTTGTTTTTTCCTCTTATTTCATCAAGGTCACAGAGTGATCTCTTTTCAAATATTGTTGATATTGTATGGAATTGTTTATTTCAGC
The DNA here is from genome assembly GCF_055505025.1 of Bos grunniens. Lineage (NCBI taxonomy): Eukaryota > Metazoa > Chordata > Mammalia > Artiodactyla > Bovidae > Bos > Bos grunniens. Next base: position 114,121,065 of record NC_141194.1, on the reverse strand, counting down.
AGGGAACACCATGGCCTAGCTATTTAGCAGTAAACACCACGGCCTAAATTTAGTTACTAGGCCTGCTACCAGCTGTCAGCTGTCAGGGCTGTTCATTTCTTTCTCACTCACTTCAGATGTGGCAATGAAGAAGAATGAGCAATAAAGAACACTGCAGAATGTATGGATAACCAGGGGCCACTGAGAGTAACAGAAAGAAGGAATTCCTCCGAGAAAGCAGAAGTAAGGGCTTATCACAGAAGTTTCTTCACTACCATGGCAGGGAAATGATACAGTATTTGCCCAGTAGAATCCCGTTACTGCTCTAGATCAGGGATTCTGGCATGTTTCCCAATTTTCCCTGTCTGAACGGGATTTCTTATTGGGCTGCCCTATCCCACCATTCTCTATTGGGTACCATGAGGTAGAGGTGCTGATAATTCAGCTTGTCTTTTTAAGTCATAGGTAGGCCATAGAGGCTTCCCAGGTGGGACAGTGGTAAAAAATCTGCCTGCCAATGCAGGAGACACAGGAGACTTGGGTTCGATTCCTGGGTTGGGAAGATCCCCTGGAGAAGGGAATAACAACCCACTCCAGTATTCTTGCCTGGGAAATCAGAGAGGAGCCTGGCAGGCTACAGTCCATGGGGTCACTGAGTTGGACGCAGTTGAACATGCACACACACACACACAAAACATAAGTAACTATGTCAGGATCTGATTAAGCAAGATTTAGTGACTGTGAGATTTCAGGCTGTCTCACTTAAAGAGGTCTCAGTGTGTGCTGTGTGTGAGAAGGATCCAAAGGAATATTTCAACCAGGATGGCAAACGTCACAGAAACTGTTAACAATTCACACAATGATAGATTATATTTCCTAATCTCATTGTATCAACTGTGGTTATACAAATGAGATCTAGCCAACAAACTGTGAGAGGAAATAAGGGTGCTATATTAATTCCTGCTGCATTAGAATCTCTCAAGTGTATTCATGCTCCATCCCCGTTTCAGCTGATTTGAATGAAAATTACCATGGAGACGAAGGTGGCCAAGTATAATGACAGCAAAGTCTTTGCCAGCCTGGAACGATTGTAGAAGAATCAACTTCCCCAACCAGAAACATTCTTTTACATTTTTAAACGAGCAAGAAACGAATCTATATTTTAATCAGGCCATTATACATTTGGCTATATATTCATTCAGCAGCAGGAGATAGCCTAACCTCAGCCCTATTTAGCATAATTATTAATGAAATGATTACTTATTGGTTGCTATACTAGAAAAAATATAAACCCTTAGAAGTGCATTTTTTTTTTTAGAAACATGCATTTTTTTTTTGCTGGCATATTTAACAATACCTAGGTCACATCCCTCTGGCACTAAAAAAGTCAACATTATCGAACTACAAAATGTCTTCGCCCTCGGCTGTCCTAGGCAGCATGCAAGTCCCTGCACAGGGGAATACCCAACCGCATCACTACTAACAATCCCCCCAAGCCCTCTTGACAAAATCGTCCTGGAGTTTGTGGAAAGCAAAACATTCATTTTACCTAATTCACTCATATACTTCTTATACGAAAATAAGGATAACTACATGATGCATGTTTTCCAATTTGTTACAGATCTTAAGAAGTTTAGATCTGTGTTTCATGAGAGCTATCCTCAGACACAGTTTTTTTAACATACTCCATTCCTTCTACCACTTGGTTTACATGTTTTAGCCAAAGATCAGATCTCTCCTCTTAGAAAACGTATACTTCTCTGTATAGTGCCTTGCATCTTTCTCAGAAGCAGACATTGGATATGCATATACTTGCATATTTCCCTTTCTCCTTCAATTCTTCTCAACATTCTCCATGATCTCTAAAGTTTCCCCCCAATAATTTCAAACCTGCCTGTTGCATATTATTTTTACTTATTTGAAACCATCCATAGTTACCAGAAGAAGGCTTTGAGTTTAGCAATCAGGTTAACAACCCAGAAGTAGTAGAGTTTGGGAAGAACATATGCAATTACTTTTATCTAATTTGTTTCACTTTTTCTATTTTATTCAGTGCTCCCATTTCATTTAGTCTACATTTTCCAATTTATCCATCTCTTTGTTGTTCTTTCTCAACTCTTTATCAAGCATGAAAGCTTTTGTATACATATATATATAAACAGTATATATTTTAGAAAATTAAAAATGAAAATGAAATGGTACAAAAAGCAAAGAGTATCCAGTTACTTCTCATTGACCATGGAAGTAAAAGGCAGAATAAGACTTTAACTCAGTCATGGAATTCCATCAAGATTCTCTAGCCCAACTTATTTTTTCTTCCACCAGCCTGGATTCTTGGCATGGACACAGGGGAACTACACTAATTTTCACAGTGCGGTAAGAAACATCCCCAGGTAAAGCAAGTCACGCTGGGTACTTGCTTTCTGGTTAGAATGCTCTTTAAAGCTGAGGGAAACACTGGAGCAGTGACTCGGGGCATCTGTAGCTGCCCCTTCCTTCTCCAAAAGGAAGGCCTGAAGCTACCTTCCAACTTCCAAATGGAGATTTAAAAATGCCACCAGCAACATAGCTGAGCCTTCACCTGGACAATTTGTCCCCATCCCTGGATGAAAGTGCCTCTGTGGGAGCTGTGGGATCCACCACTGAAGGCCAAGGGCCCTGGGAGGAGTCTTGCCAACCCATTCGTAGGCTAACGGGTATACAGACCTGGTCTTGGTTGTGGACCCTTTGGGCCCTTCTGGTCGTGGTCCCGGAGCTGCTGGAGAGCATGGTCTCAGGCACTTGCGCACAGATGAGGAAGCCTTTGTGGAAGTCAAGGTTCCCAGAGGAAAAGCTCCAGCACCTCATTGGAGAAAAAACAAAAAAACAAAAAAACTATCCGAGTTGGGATGCGGGGAAGAGGGTAAGAGGAGCAGCTTGACCTGACTCGCACCACCCCTCTATCAAGGCAGCACAGCTCAATGCCCAGAAATGCTTTCAGCTGTGATGAAGGGGAATGTGGGGGCCTGTGAGTTAGTGCCTGGCTTCCCAGCTGCACAGGATGCTGCCATAGGCCCTTTTCCCTCTGGCCCTATCCATTGGATGAGTCCGGAGCTGCAAGGCTGGGGTTGCAAAGAAGCTACAAGACAGGCAGATAGGACTCTCTCAGAAGGCACTAAAGGGAAGTGGATCCTACTAAGTACATCACCAATCCCATCAAGAAGCCCACCCACAAACCGCTGGGAACCTCTTGTCCTGTTCTGTGTACTTAGTCACTCAGTCGTGTCTGACTCTTTGCAACACTATGGACTATAGCTCTCTAGGCTCCTCTGTCCATGGGCTTATTCAGGCCAGAATACTGGAGTGGGTTGCCATGCCCTCCTCCAAGGGATCTTCCCAACCCAGGGATCAAACCCAGGTCTCCCACATTGCAGGTGGATTCTTTACCCTCTGAGCCACCAGGAAAGTCTGACCTCAACTATATGTGGAGCCTAAAAAAGCCAAACCCACAGAAACAGTAAATTAGTGGTTGCCCTGGGCTAGGAGTGGGGGAAATGGGAAAACGTTGATCAAAGAATACAGACTTCCACTACAAATGGATAAATACTGGGGATCTAATGTACAGCATGCTGGCTATAATTAACAATATGAATTCTATAACTGAAAGTCAGTATGAGAGTGGCAAATAGATGGGAAAACAGAGGAAACAGTGGCTGATTTTATTTTTGGGGGCTCCAAAATCACTGCAGATGGTGACTGTAGCCATGAAATTAAAAGACACTCACTCCTTGGAAGGAAAGTTATGACCAACCTAGACAGCATATTAAAAAGCAGAGACATTACATTGCCAACAAAGGTTCATCTAGTCAAAGCTATGGTTTTTCCAGTAGTCATGTATGGATGTGGACTATATATAGTCCCCAGAGTTGGACTATAAAGAAAGCTGAGTGCCGAAGAACTGATGCTTTTGAACTGTGGTGTTGGAGAAGACTCTTGAGAATCCCTTGAACTGCAAGGAGATCCAACCAGTCCATCCTAAAGGAGATCAGTCCTGAGTGTTCATTGGAAGGACTGATGTTGAAGCTGAAACTCCAATACTTTGGCCACCTGATGCGAAGAGCTGACTCATTTGAAAAGACCCTGATGCTGGGAAAGATTGAAGGCAGGAGGAGAAGGGGACGACAGAGTATGAGATGGTTGGATGGCATCACCGACTCAATGGACATGAGTTTGGGTAGACTCCGGGAGCTGGTGATAGACAGGGAGGCCTGATGTGCTGCGGTTCATGGGGTCACAAAGAGTCGGACATGACTAAGTGACTGAAATGAACTGATGAGAATAGATCTTAAATGCTCTCACCAAACATACACATATACACACACAAAGGGTAACTATGTGAAGTGCTGGGTGTGTTAACTAATCTTACTGTGATCATCACTTTGTAATATATAAGTATCAAGCATCAAGTTGTACACCTTAAACCTACACAATGTTATATGTCAATTATAGGTCAATAAACCTGGAAAAAATAATGAGATTCTAAATTGTAATACATTCTAAACAGTACAATTTCCTCTGCTCCCACTCCCATTTCTGTTGTTTTCTCAGAGATATATAAAAACATTCACCAAAATATCTTTTTCACAGAATTCCAGAGATAGCTTTTAAAGAACAGAAAAAATGAGTGTATTTGTCAGAAATGTGGCAGCCTATAAATCTCTGATGCTATTGGCTAGTTCTTTCCCCAGCCCTAGGTAATTCCACACAAGTATCTATCAGTACTATATTGATTAATCATGGTAAACTCTCCACAGAACTCCACAATTATTTCTCTGCGTAGCTCTCAGAATAATTCAGTCTTACTGTGTTTTCTTTACACATATTTAAATGTGGTATATGACTTAAAGACACTTGCTACTGAAGGAAGTTTTGATCATTACCTCAAAGAAATTCATATCCTTTTTAAAAAAATACCATAATCTAAGAGATATATTTAGTAAACAAAGTAAGTGCTTACTTAACTGCTCAGATTCTGTGCATTTTAATGGTCATTGCTATGCTGTAGATATTAACTAATAAATGAACAATTATCCCCCACCTTTTTTTTTCCTAGTATTTCTCTAATGTGCTTCACTCACTTCTCTTCTGTCCATCATTTTCTACACTATCAATCTAAAGAAGGGCTTGCACCTTCTATCATAGATGAGACTCTTATAAGGGAAAGAGGAAAGTTTCAAGCCCTAGGGAGAGTGTGTATTTGTGTGTCTGTGGGGAAAACTGGGCTAGATTGCCACATGGGGGGCCTGAGTATGACAGTACAGGGGAGTGTTTGTGCATCAGAATGTAGCTCAGTCACGTGACAAAGAGCCTATTGCCTCAATATATATCTGAAGGAATGAGATTTAGTATGGCTGTGTGATCTCCTGTGAGGTTGTGTGTCTTGTGTAAGGGAACTAGACTTCTGTAGAATTATGCAAGATAGGGAACTAGGCTGGCATGAGCTAACTGTGTGGAAATGGCAGGAGGGGCCGGATACAACTGGACTGTGTGGTAAAAATGAGCAGGCAGAGCTTCAGCTACTAAACTTCCAGAGAAGTCAGATTTCATTCTACCTAATTTGAATTTAGTGACCATGTCCTCAAAGCCCTTTGTTCTAGGACAAATTCTGAAAAATAAATGAAGATTACAAAGCATACCACCAAAACATCATATTTGAAAATGCCTGGCGTGCTGCAATTCATGGGGGTCACAAAGAGTTGGACACTGAGCGACTGAACTGAACTGAATGTTTCAAAATTTCATTTTGAAGTAATTTTTATGCTGCCGAAGCACTTAAATAAAATTTGGATGACCTCTAAAAACACCCAGAAAAACAAATGAAGTATTATGAGCAAAGAGCTAAGAAGTCAGGATCTATTTATTTAAATACAATTTGGCTCTGGAAGATCCTTTGCTTGCCAAGTTGAAGAGAGCCTATCTTGGTCACTATTTTGCTATAGGATGCAGGACTTCCATGGATAAGTAGAAAAGTAAAATTAATAGGCAGAGAAGGGTCATTTTAAAGAGAGCCCATCGCTCCCATTATTACCCCATGTCTAATGGAAGGAAGTCCAGAACAAATTCATGACCAGTTGGAGAATCAAGTACTGATATTCTTTTAGAGGAAAGACTCTGAAAGGTATTAGAAGAGAACCCAGCAAATGCCCAATTGCTAATTGTTTGTGAACCTGTACACTGAACAGTTTATGAACACATCTGTTCAGTGTGCCTAGCAAAGTGCTAACAGAAGAGTAGGTAGAAGTTGGCCAGACATACAAGTTTTATCCTGATGCTCAAGTGGAGAGAGATCCAGCAAATATAAATAAGGCATTTTACCCTGGGCTTCCCTTGTGGCTCAGTTGGTAAAGAATCAGCCTGCAGTGCAGGAGACTTGGGTTTGATCCCTGGGTTGGGAAGATCTCCTGGAGAAGGGAAAGGCTACCCACTCCAGTATTCTGGCCTGGAGAATCCCATGGACTATACAGTCCATGTGACTATACACTCGCAAAGAGTCGGGCACGACTAAGCAACTTTCACCCACTTACTCTGAAGAATATACCACGTTTCCTGTTACCCACTCAAGCCCCAGAACTATGCTATGCTTAGCATAGGTGCTATAGCATCAAAGGACCAGTGGTAATACAGCATGACCTTTGCTTGCTCTCTTTATTGAATTTCTACAGGAAGGGATTGCTTTTGAATGTATAAGCCATATCTGATTAAACATAAATTTGTTCAAAGTTCATTCAACAGTTACTAGAAGACTATTATGTTCTAGGACCTTAAGATACAATGTTAAATAAAACATAACAAGATCCTACCCTTCCTTTTGTTTTTCAGTCGCTCAGTGATGTCCAACTCTTTGTGACCCCATGGACTGCAGGAGGCCAGGCTTCCCAGTCCTTCACCATTTCCCGGAGCTTGTTCAAACTCATGTCCATTGAGTCAGTGATGCCATCCAACCATCTCGGAAAGATCCTGATTCTGAGAAAGATTAAGGGCAGGAGGAGAAGTGGGCAACAGAGGATGACCCCTCACTGGGAAGTTGGTATTTAGGTGAGGACATGAAGGAGGCAAGGAAGTTGGCCAGGGTCCTGTATAGGAAAAGAACACTGGAGAAAGGGCATTGCAGGCAAGGAAGACAGGTAAACACACCAGAGGTGGGAGCATGCATGGCCTACTCACAGAACAGCAAGGCAGATGGTAGGTTTGTGCAGAGTGAGGGAAGAGTAGGAGACAAAGTCAGAGCTGGGGGTTGACTGTGGTAGTGGTATAGATCATGTAGGGGCTTAGGGGTCAGGGAAAGGACATAAAGAAGGCTGCAATATGGGGGAAAGAATACTGCATCCGGAGTCAGCAGCACCAGGTTTAGACTGTGATGTCTACATCTGTAGCGGTGTAACTTTAGGCAAGTTACTTGACTGCTCATGGCCTAAGTGTCCTCAAGTCACTTCGACAAGTATTTCTCAAGTGTTCTGCTGCACCAGTGGATTCAAAGATGGGAAACTTCACAAATGGGAATCACCCATATGGCCCAGAAGTCTACAGGCTCTTAAGGAGAGAAGACAAGAAAACTGACAGGTGGAGTCAAGAACAGTGAAGAAAACAAGTGAAAGATAGTGAGACAGAGGCAGGGGGAAGCTTCCCTGACCACATAGTCACCACCCCCATCCTCCTCGTGTATTACATTACCCTGCATTCTTTTCTTCGGGGCACTGAAACTGATCAGTCTGCAGGTCTTACATTTTCTTTTGGCATATTGTCTCTCCTCACTATAAAACATCTCAGTAATCACTTTTTGTCTACTTTATGCTCTATTGTATCCCAAATGCCTAGCCCGGAGCCAGGCACAAGGTTATGAAAAGAATGACTAGAGTATATGACAAGGGAAAGAGTCACAGGGTGGGGAACACATCAACATTTAGAGAGAGTTCAGTAGACAGACAAGGTGGAGTAGGTTATTCCCAGAATAGTAAGCAGCTTGGGCAAAGGCAGAGGGTGTGTTTAGCAAGAATCACACACGAACAATACAGGGGATAATGCCAATTCTTTCATAAAGCAGTTATGAGAATTCAACAAGATCATGCATCCCAGTGATATGGAATGGCTCCCCATAGTTACCAATGGAGCCATGCAGAGAATATTTGTTACAGATGGATTTACCTTTGTGCTGCCAAAAGACCTCTTTGATGGAGCTGTTATACAATTGACTAGATACCTGTGCCATTTAATGCAAATGTTATATCAGCAAGAAAAATTCATGAGCAGGTTGTTGCTGCCTTTTAACTTTCCAAATGGCTGTCCGAACCCTGATTCTCCTTTGTAGTCTCCCTCCACCTCAGCACCACTGGGATAAAACCCTAATAAATAATCAATATAGCTCTTCTCAAGGGAAATGCCATTCCTGCACTCCATGAAAGATAAATGTTGCTTTACCCTTGAAAGAAGTCACCTTTTTGAAAGATCTATGAAATCTCTATGGAGGACCTTCAAGGGGGAGAAAAAGAAGGCCAACAAGGGATCTTGGTAGATTCACCCACACCAATCCAGAAATGTTGTAAAACAGCATACACATCACCCCACTAGAAGTCAGCAATCAGCATTAATAAGGCAGCTGGGATCTAGCCTTGTGATGCGCTCGTATGATTCCCACAATACTATTTTTCATTTAAATCCAAACTGACAGTTGAAAAGATTTTCAGAAATCTATGCCCATAATAATCTTTTTAGTGTTTCATTGCATCTAGTGTGAGAGTAACGTGATAGAAAACGAGAAAGGAAAAAATATGCATGGGAAGATTATTTTGGGGGCCTTTGAGTCTATTGAGGCTGAAGACTAAAAAATAGTAGGGGATTTGGAATGACAGAATATTTGTGTTCATATCCTGCTCGGATACTTAATTAAAGCTGTATGATTATCAGAAAGTCACTTTGTCTCTAGGCCTCATCTATAAACTGGAAATAATGAAGACATCTGAGGTCATGGGGTTGATGGAAGGAACAAGTGAGATAATAGATGTGAAATATATTCTTTAAAATGTAATATTCCATACAAAGGTTATTATTCCAGTTGTTTTACTTTTTTAAGCATTAACTGGGAATAGCACAGGTTTTCTAGCAGTTTCTACTAGTGAAAACACATTTCTAGTAGCTTTGTAAAATACTTTTTTTCATGAAAAGTTATGATCATGTTGCTGCCATACTACTTTTGATAATCCTCTTGCCTGCAGGCTATGAAAATTCTATATTTAGCATCCAAGGAACTTTGCAACATTACATGAGATTAAAGACTGCTTTATCCACTCTTACATCACCACTGTCCAGACCAGTCCCTGGCACATAGGTGGTTCTCAACAAATACTTGTTGATGAATGAATTAACTAACAAAGCTATTTTTACCTCATTTCCCATTACTCTTCTTGATACACATCTCAGCTTCATTGAATTACATTCTCCTTATATGCATTCTGTATTTCCTCAGTGCCAAGTCTTTGTTTAAACTTACTCCTTCTACCTGGCATGCATTCCCACCATTCATTTTCATGTGTTCCAATCTTAATTTAGAAGCCTTCACTTTTGTCCCAGTTAGTAGTATCTTCGTCCTTTGGGGTCACAGAGTATGGTATTTGTACTTCTCACATGATACTTGAAACATTTCATCTTGTGATATGCAAATTGAAGAATGTATTTTATTTCCCCAACCAAGCTACATTCTTAATGGATACATTGATGCATTTAGCACAGTGCCTGCCACATTATGCTATGCTATGCTATGCTAAGTCACTTCAGTCGTGTCCGACTCTGTGCGACCCCATAGACGGCAGCCCACCAGGCTCCCCCATCCCCGGGATTCTCCAGGCAAGAACACTGGAGTGGGTTGCCATTTCCCTCTCCAATGCATGAAAGTGAAAAGTGAAAGTGAAGTCGCTCAGTCGTAGCTGACTTCCAGCAGCCCCATGGACTGCAGCCTAGCAGGCTCCTCCGTCCATGGGATTTTCCAGGCAAGAGTACTGGAGTGGGGTGCCATCGCCTTCTCCGGCCTGCCACACTACTGTGCACAAAATAGATGCTCAATAAATATTTGTGGAATATATGAATGCAAGTCAAACAGAAGGCAGAAAGAATTATGCTTCCTTCTCACTGAATAAAAATTACAGGAAGTACTTCAGTATTTAAACCAGAATATGATTTCTTGAGAAAATAAGCCCACAGTTTGCTATTGAAAAATTAAGTCACCAGCACATTTTGAATTCAACACTCATATTAAAATGTCTTGGGAGCTTATATTTTCTAATTTAATGATTCAGTAGAGATGAAGGAAATATATATGATGCAAATTTGTTAAAAATTCAGCAACCTATATTCACTAAATCTCAATCTGCAAGCTGAAACTTTCCTATGATAATATTCTATTCAGTGACCTTTTATATTTATCCTTTGGAAACTATGCTTAGACTTAATAACCCAACTTTCTCATTATCATTTATTTTGACCTCAAGACTAATTTTGCAGCCTGCAGGGGAAAACTTTTCCTGCTAATTAGTTCTTCTTGGTTGTGTTCCAAAAGAAATGACAAATTTCACCTTGTTTAAGAAGCCTCCTGATACTGGTTTAAGCCAACTGAAGAAACCATGTATAAATTTTAAACTCACATATTTTTTCTCATGACAAAGAACCCAACATTTTATCCAAACACTTCTCATTCCTTAATACCACTTAGCAACACGCAACTTGGAATTCTGGTATTTAATTGTTAGCATAATGAAATATAGAAGTTGTAAAATAATTTGGAGATCACATACTATTTTCAATAAATTAACTACAGTCTGACTTTCATCCGATGTATTTCAAATAATTACTTTGTTACTAAAGTCTGCCTCTATTTCCACTGTCAGGTTGATTATACACTGTTGTCTTGTGCAATTAAGGCATATTTTAGTGAAGTTAAATAGTTTATTAATGGGACTATGAGTGTCAATCCTCAGACATTTGTTTATCCTTCTAGAGGGACACAGAGGTACAATTAGTAATTCTGTTTTAATTCCAACTTCTCCACTGTTTCAAAATTCTTGGAGATGATTCAGCTTTCGAGAGTCACCCATTTTCAATAGTGACATTTTTATTGGACTGTCGACAAGAGGCATACTTTTGTGTTGTCAGCACCACTCTCCCACATGTCCTTTTACTGTTGTTCTGTTAAACATCTCAGATCAAGAAAGAAAATCAATATTTTCCCTATTTTCCACTTATTGATGCTTTATCAAAAGGAATATTTGGCAAAGCTGGCTTCAGATTTCAGTATTGTCACTGACTCATGGGTTTTGCCAATATTCTCTTCAAAACCCATTGCTATAAGATATTTAATATCTCTATACATATTTCTCATTTATAAGATGAGTATAACACAGGTACTACCCTTAATTTATACCCCAAGACTTTGCAAAGCACAAATTTAGCCATGCTATCTGTGCTTAAGATTCACCAATGGCTTCCTGGGCCATTCGTGGGCTTTCTACAGGATGAAGTCTATACCCCTTATCTTGGGAAGCTAGGTCCTCTCTGATCTGACCATACTGATCTCCACAGTTTTCACGTCTGCAAATTGAGGTGCTCCAACTGGCCCAGACCACTCCATGCCAATTGTTACCATGTCTTCTCAACTCTACATTTAGTGATGTGAAAACAGCCATGATAGGGGTATTTACATCAAAAAAATAAGCAACCAGATTGTAGTTTGTTAAACACTGAGCAGCACACCATTGGGGTTAAACACTTTAACCACAGCAGCTCTGATTATAAACCTCCAATAATATCCCATCCAACTCAAAGTGCAATGGCTTAGAATGCTGCCCTTCATCACTTCTCTAATTTCATTATTGCTTCTTCTAGCCACATTAGTCTGTTTACTGTTTCTCAATAGACCAGGCAAATGCCCACTCAACAGCAACCTGACAACTCTTGCTGTTCCTTCTACCTCAAGTACAGATCTTCACGTGGACTTCTTCTTATCTTTCTAAGTCAAATCTCAAATGCTACCTCTTCAGAGAGATCTTTCCTGATCAGTGCTGTAGCTCCCTTATGTAGCCTGTTTCTGTAAATCAGAGCAAAGTTGCCTCTTGGATGGGTTCATCCCTGCAGGCCCAGGCCTTGGAGAACAGGCAGTACCTTTGGAGGAAGCAAAAGGTGACCCTAACTCAAAGCAAATGCCACCTGACACAGGGCACTAAGCTGACAAGCAGAGTTTAAACTCAGTGTCAGCTCTCACTTTGCCCTTCAGCTGAGCACCTGTGTATAGTGCCAGTCCACACAAGTGTACATGGGGCACTGTCCCTCACCAGCCTTTATCCATAGCCACAGCCTCAGGTATCCTCTATCATGGCACCTTCTTTGTTTCCTTTGTATCACGTATCACAATTTTAATTACAGATTTAAGCTAACTGAAAAAGCTATGTACACTTTTTAAAACTAGCTTATTTTTCCTCATAAGAAAGAAACCAGTGCTTTACCCAAACATTCCTCTTTATCACCATTTGCATGCTATGTCACTTCAATCTCCAACTCTTGGCAACCCTATGGACTGTAGCCCACTAGGCTCCTCTGTCCTTGGGATTCTCCAGGCAAGAATACTGGAGTGGGTTGCCATACCCTCCTCCAGGGGATCTTCCCAACCTAGGGATTGAACACAGGTCTCCTGCATTGCAGGCAGATTCTTTAAGGTCTGATCCACCAGGGAAGCTCTTATCACCATTTAGCAGCATACAATTTGGATCTCTGGTATTTCATTAACATGATGAAATACAGAAGCAGTAAAATAATTTGGAAACCACATACTACTTTCACAGTATCTGACTTGGATTCTTGATTTATCTCCAATGATTGGTTTATTACTAAAGTCTACCTCTATTTCCTCTGTCAGATTACACTTTTTGTTTATTAGTTTAGTTGTTTAATAGCTTTCTTCTCTACTCACAGAATGTGACCTTCATGAAAGTAAAGAGCATGTCTTGTTAATACTATATCTGCAGACCTTAGAACAGTGTTCAACAAATGTTTATTGAATATCAAAAGAATGTTAAAACAATAGGCTTCTATGTAATATTTCATGTGAGTGAAGACTTTTTTTCTGCCTAAATGTAAAAAAACTTTTTTATTGATCAATTTCTATTCCAGTATAGTTGCTTTACAATGTTGTTTTAGTTTCTACTGTACAACAAGGCAATCAGTTGCACATATACATATATCTCCTCTCTTGGATTTCCTTCCCATTTAGGTCACCACAGAACACCAAGTAGACATTCCTGTGCTATGCAGCAGGTTCTCATTAGTTACCTATTTTATGAAAGTGAAAGTGTTAGTCACTCAGTCATGCCAGACTCTTTGCGACCATAGACTATTGCCCTCCAGGCTCCTCTGTCCATGGAATTCTCCAGGCAAGAAGACTGGAGTGGGTTGCTATTCCCTTCTCTAGGGGATCTTCCCAAACCAGGGATCAAACCCAGGTCTTCTGCATTGGAGGAAGATTCTTTATCACTGAGCCACCAGGGAAGCCTAGTTTATATATAGTGGTATATTAGTAGTGTATATATGTCAATACCAATCTCCCAATTCATCCCACCCCATCTTAACCTTTTGGTACCCATATGTTTGTTCTCTATATCTGTATCTCTATTTCTGCTTTGCAAATAAGTTCATCTGTATCATTTTTCTAGATTTCACATACAAGTAATATTATGCAATGTTTGTTCTTCTCTTTCTGACTTACTTCAGTCTGTATGACAGTCTCTAGATCCATCCATGTTTCTACAAATGGCACAATTTTTACTTTTTATGGTTGAGTAATATTCCAATGTATATATGTACCACATCTTTTTTATATATTCCTATGTTGATGGGCATTTAGGTTGCTTCCATGTCCTGGCTATTGTAAATAGTGCTGCAATGAACATTGGGGTGCATGTATCTTTTCGGATTATGGTTTTCTCTGGATATTTGCCTAGGAGTGGGATTACTGGGTCATATGATAGCTCTATTTTTAGTTTTTTAAGGGATCTCCATACTGTTCTCCATAGTGGTGCTTCAATTTATATCATCACCAACTGTGTAAGAGGTTTCCCTTTTCTCCACACCCTCTCCAGAATTTATTGTTGTAGATTTGTTTTTGATGATAGCCATTCTGACTGGTGTGAGGTGATACTTTATTGTAGTTTTGATTTGCATTTCTCTAACAATTAGTGATATTGAGCATATTTTCATGTGTTTGTTGGCCATCTGTGTGTCTTCATTGGAGAAATATCTATTTAGGTCTTCCACCTATTTTTTGATTGGGTTGCTTGTTTTTTTGATATTGAGCTGCATAAGCTATCTGTTTATTTTAGAGATTAATCCCTTGTCAGTTTCTTCATTTGCAAATATTTTTTCCCATCCTGAGGATTGTCTTTTCTCCTTATTTATGGTTTCCTTTGCTGGGCAAAAGCTTTTAAGTTTAATTAGGTCCCATTTCTTTATTTTTGTTTTATTTTCATTACTCTTGGGGGTGGGGAAAAGTATAAAAACTTTTGAATTAGATTACTTCATCTCTTCCAATTCAGCCATTCTAGGATTTGATATTATTATCACTCTGAAACTTTCAGCAAAGGTAGTGTAAGGAAATGTATGCAACAAATTTCCAAGATCCTGGAACCTTCCTCCTGTTTTCTGGAGGTGGAAGGTTAGAACTGAAACTCCAGTTTATGTACTTTGAAAAAATATGTTCCTCCATTTAGGCCTCAGTTTCCTTATCTGCCAAATGATGGGCTTGGACTAAACTGAACTTAAAAGAAAAAGCTCCACTTTTAGTTTTTTTAATGTCAAAAATATCCCCCCCACCAAAAATCTTGTGAGGAACCCTAGTATATAAAACCAATTGAGGAGTTTCTGCTCTGGTGGAAGAGAGAGCAAGAGAATATCATTAAGTCCATAGAACACAGCATAAAAACTCTTGCACTAGACACTCCTGAAAGTCTATGCCACCCCTAGCATTCTATTCCTTTCTGATTTTGTCTTTCACTAGATTCCAGGGCCAGTGGGGTATATATGGGCAATGATGAGTTGAGAATTCTTTCATTCAACAAATATTCGAGTGTCTTCTATATTCCAGGTACTATGAAAGAGTGAGTAAACAACATGTAAAAAAGCATAGAGATTCTCAGAGCAAATTATGGGTTTCCTAAGCTATTCTCTCAAGCCTTCTTCCATTCTCACTATACCCATCCTCACCTCCCCCAGTAAAAGCAGACTGCATCTAAACATACAGAATAAAGTGGAAAACCTTTAGGTGCCTTAAGACCTAATGCTTTAGGACCATAATTTTTTTTTTACAAGAGTAATCTCTTCTGCTTAAACAAGTTCATTTGCCCAAAGCTTTTTGACTGTGAAATAAGTGACTTAAATATTACTCTGAGATAATAAATGGTAGTTTCCTCTGTAGCTCAGTCATTGGAGTGAAGCCAATTGCTCATAAACTAAAAAACAGCAGCAAATCAACCAAGAAGTTCACTGGCTTACAAAGTCCATGCAGTGTACTTTCCATGAGTTAGTCAATAAAAATCCTAAAAAGTAATTGCCCAAACACCCAGCCTACCAATTTTGAGTAAGACTTGGTTAAAGATCCAATTTACCATCTAGGTTTTTACAAACAAGGAAACCAGGCAGAATATATTTTGATGCCATGAAATAGAGCAACAGTAGTCAGGTAAATTCTAGAGATGTTTAGAAGATATGCTCAGCAAAACCTGTATTTTATTCTCTGTAGATGGCAGAGAGAAGGATGGAGTCAAGGATGAATCTGTTTTCTCACTTCTATGACTAGATAAATCAGGTGGTACCTACTGCTGAGATACTTATGAGATATGCTTACGTAGGGTAAAGACATGATTGAAGTAGAAGAAAATGATGAGTTTAGTTTAGACTTTAACTTTCCCATGAAACTTAAAAGTGAGGTACTCAATATCAAGGTGGGGGTCCATAGACATATTCTCAAGGATCTTTTATTATTTTTTTTATTCTGTTTTCACTGTGATGGTTAAAATTTTCTGTAAAAAGCTATAAATATAAATAAGCATTTGTAATCAACTAGTGGAATGGAATTAACAATAAATGGTACATTCAAGCCAAGTGAAGGCCAACTGATATCATGGAAGTCTATTATATATAATTTTTAAAGTTTCACCATCGTTTAAAAAAAGAAGTATTGTGACATACTTGAGTCATCCCAGAGCACATAGTGTAGGCATAGGCATGCTGAATTAAAGACAAAAAAAATCTGTCCTTTAGCAGTCAACACCATATCCACAATGAAGGAAGTGACTTATTTTTAACAAAACAAGATTATCTGTCACATTCAGCTGTGATTTTATAGTTTTTACTATATTTAATTTGAAATATCATTTTAGATTTAATTATAAGGAAAACACATAGGATTTATATCTTTGAAGAATTCTTATAAGAAGAATATAAAAATAATTAAACTCAACAAAGAAGAATAATCAAACTCAGTGCTTGGGCATCTGTATAAATTATCTTTCTTTTAAAAGAATAAACATATTATTCAAGTTTTCAAAGCAACTGTGAGAAACACTGGGTTAAATCTCAAGACATATTTGAATTGAAGATATAGCTATATATATAGATAGATAGATACATATATATGCTGCTGCTAAGTCACTTCAGTCGTGTCTGACTCTGGGCAACCCCATAGACAGCAGCCCATCAGGCTCCCCCATCACTGGGATTCTCCAGGCAAAAACACTGGAGTGGGTTGGCATTTCCTTCTCCAAAGCATGAAAGCGAAAAGTGAAAGTGAAGTCGCTCAGTCGTGTCCGACTCTTAGCGACCCCATGGACTGTAGCCTACCAGGCTCCTCCGTCCATGGGATTTTCCAGGCAAGAGTACTGGAGTGGGTTGCCATTGCCTTCTCCAACATATATATGGGAATCAACTATCTGTAGATTGAATTGAAAGTGTGAGACTAGCACAGAGAATAAGGAGAGAACAAGAAAAAGCTTATGACAGAGCTTTGAGAACCATTAATATCTACAAGTGAAGCAAGAGTCAAGATTAGCCAGTAAAGGAGACAGAAAAGGAGAAGCTGGAGAGGTAAAGGAAAAACCAAGAAAAATGGTGCAATAAAAGGGACCTATCAAGGAAGAGGTAATGAGAGGTCATATTAGAAGAGACTTAGAATTGAACATTGGATCTAGTTGAATTCTTCCCATCCACAGATATGGGATTACTCATCCCCTCCAACAACCCATTCCTACTTTCGGCATATATCCAATAGCTAGCCAGCTAAACATGAAGTCTTAATTATTCTGCCCCCCACCCCTACCCCAAACCCCTGCAAGCTTGAATGCTGGATCTTTTAATGGGTTTTTGTCTTTTTGTGACCAAACCCAGTTCTACCTGCCCACCATGGCACCAGCCTGATGCTGACTCTTATCTCCATGAGTTCTCATATCTGACTTCTCTGACATTCAACTTGCTTTCCAATACTTTTACTATGGCCTAGTTTATAGATCTCCCCTATTCTGCATCAGTGGACCAGTCTGGTTTGCAGGATTTAGCATGGGTCTTCATCCATTCGTCTAGTGCCAACCAGATATCAATTCATTTGATCATCATAGATCCCCTTATGACCTCTTTTTCAATCAAGATATTTCCATTCTACCTGAACTACTTTTCCTGCTTAACACACTGTCCACCGTTACCAACACTCTGTCACAACAATGAAAGAAGTCAATAATCAAACACCTTCATCAATATTCACAGTCAAATCTTCAGTTTCCTGTGGGTTCCTTACATTTTCTATATTCCTTTCTGCATAAAGACCCACTTTTTACAGTACATTCTACTCCATGCCTTTAAATCTACTTTATTCCAATGCAGCAGCAAAGAGATGACTGTCAGCTAAATTGCACTTTCCATTAAAAAAAATTAAGCACCTTTTAAAAGAGCACAAGATGACATATTTCAGCCCAGCCACTGCATTTACTGCAGAGTTTGTTTATAAAATTCACCACTGAATTTTAAGACTATATGTGTGGCTTGTTCATGGGTCATTAGGGCACACTCTGCAGGCTTCAGCAAGGTGATTTTGTAAAAATCTACATGAGTTAATGAATTCAAGTTTAATTAAACTGTTAATTGCCTTCAGTGAGAAGCTGTGTAGTGTTACTTTCTAATACAATTACCAGAAATCACAGTAGAGGAAGCTCTGGGAAATTGGAAGGGCAAGTGTATACAAGATAGAAATGCTCATTCCTTTTGGATTCACCTCTTGTTAACCTTGAGCATTGTCCCCACAGGATTCTGAGTTGGCTTTGGGAATATCACTTGCTGGGAAATTGCACTGGAGTGAATTGAATTCCAAAGTATAAAAAACACTCACAAGGCCATTCCCATCTCTATCAGACACACTTCAGAGGGCTCCAAACTTGGGCAGAGCCTTGAATTCCCAATGGTGAGTCATGCTTATCATGTTAAGTACCAAGAAAAGTTTATACAGAAGTCAGAAGACCTGGGTTTCAGTCCTGGCTTTTTCATATGTTGGAGAAGGAAAAGCCAGGTTTCCTTTCTAAGGAGCTATTTTCTCCTTTGTATATGGCGCATAGATCCATATTCTGCCTACCTGCTTGTTTCCGTGAGGGTCAAACGAAATCACATCCATCCCTTCAGGGAGAGGCAGCTCACCACCAGTCAAACTGCAAGGCTATGAGTCTCCCAATACTAAGTTGTTTCTGTGGCTAGTCACATGTGCAGCTATGTAGGTCAAGGCGACCACAGCGTGACTACTGTGTAAGTGCTCACTCCCTGAGAAAGTGTTACTAGCTTGGCTTGTTTACTGCTTGCTACAATGTTTGCTTCTTGTTCAAAATGTGATGAGTCCTTGGCCGTGGTTTCCTCAGCTATGGTGCAGTGGAACCTACCATGTACCTAGCATCTCTCTGGGCCTCTCACATTACCCTGAGGGACTCAGAAGCATGGGAAACTGGACAACTATGCTGATGTTTACCTTGTTGGTTAAGCTGTAAGAACAAACTGTTTTGCTTTCATTCATTAAGTCCCATGATCTACTTTCAACCCTTCTGGGGTTGTAACAAGTTTATTCCTTGACCATTATCTATGAGTTGGGGTTCTTCCCTTCAATCCTCAACCCTCAGATCTTCTTTCTCATATGGTACCATAGCTTCAGTTATCATGTATGTGCTAAAGATCCCAAATGTACGACTTCAGCTCTATCGACTATGTTTCTAGATCTCATACCCATCTCCCCACAGAACAGCTCCCATGAGTAACCTCAAGTTATAACAGATAACTTCAAATCTACCTATCTACCCCTAGGCTCAGTACCTCCTTCACCCCCTATTCAGATCTGTTCTTCCCCTTTGCCTATCTTGGTTAATAGAACCATTCACTGCCTAATGTTCCAGTTAAAAACCATGCATCATTCTCAAGAACTCCTTTCTCCTTATCAATCTCCCAAAACATATGCATTCAATTAATCAAAATATTCTTCAATTTCTACTTGCTTACCATGTCTTGATTCAATTACCTCTCCTCTATCCCCACTGCCACTGCTCTAATGTCATCATCTTTGCCTAAATGTACCTTCTTTCTTTCCCTAATATATGAAAATTTTATTCTTGTTTCAGGAATTTACATTTGCTTGTCTCTCTGCTTGTTGAAACTGCATAACTTATCATCAGTATCTGGCTTCTACTCATCTCACCAACATCATCTTTTGCCATCAGTCTAACATTATAACCTTATGCCCCCATAATAAGAAAAAAAGGCAATTACTTTCTGGCTTCTAAACTTGCAATGCTCTTTTACTCTTCCTTATATGAGTACATCTAAGGAAGATGTGATGTTGGAGAAGACTTTTGAGAGTCCTGTGGACTGCAAGGAGATCCAACCAGTCCATCCTAAAGGAAATCAGTCCTGAATATTCATTGGAAGGACTGATGTTGAAGCTGAAACTCCAATACTTTGGCCACCTGATGCGAAGAGCTGACTCACTGGAAAAAACCCCAATGCTGGGAAAGATTGAAGGCAGGAGGAGAAGGGAACGACAGAGGATGAGATGGTTCGATGGCATCACCAACTCGATGGACATGAGTTTGAGTAAGCTCCGGGAGTTTGTGATGGACAGGGAAGCCTGGCATACTGCAGTCCATGGGGTCTCAAAAGCTGGACACGACTGAGTGACTGAACTGAACTGAACTGAAGATGGTACATAGATGGAATATAAGATCTTCCTTTTGGTACATAAGATGTACCATAGATGATACACCCAGATCCCTCTGCAAGGAAGTACTTCTTGCCTCAACTGATGGGAATTCTTCAGTGGACAGCCCTCAAGGGGCAGATCTTTGAAGGACTGCCTCAGCTGCAGAGAGCTAGGTCACACCCTTGTTTGCCCAAGGTCACACCCTTTCCCAGGGGCAATTCACATCTAATGACCAATGCAAGAGCAAAAAGACACGGACTTTTTGGCCCAAAAGGGGACAAGTCACAACGCTGTAAAACCATCTCAGATTCTGAGGTCCTTGTGGTATCCTCCAAGACCTATATCACGCGTGGACTTCTGTCTCTGATCAGTCCTGCTTCTTCTCCTTCCTTTCATAAGTACTGAACCCAAGGGTACTCCTTAATAAATAGCCTGCACACTAAACTCCAGCTCAGAGTTTGATTCCCAGGAAAACCAAGCTATGACACCATCCCACAAGCTATTTCTTCTTTGGGACAATATGCTCCTCTACTTATCCATGTGCTGCTGCTGCTGCTACTAAGTCGCTTCAGTTGTGTCCTACTCTGTGCGACCCCAGAGATGGCAGCCCACTAGGCTCCTCTGTCCCTGGGATTCTCCAGGCAAGAACACTAGAGTGGGTTGCCATTTCCTTCTCCGATGCATGAAAGTGAAAATAATAGCAAATGAAGCAACTGACAAACAACTAATCTCAAAAATATACAAGCAACTCCTACAGCTCAACTCCAGAAAAATAAATGATCAAATCAAAAAATGGGCCAAAGATCTAAATAGACATTTCTCCAAAGAAGACATACAGATGGCTAACAAACACATGAAAAGATGCTCAACATCACTCATTATCAGAGAAATGCAAATCAAAATCACTATGAGATACCATTTCACACCAGTCAGAATGGCTGCGATCCAAAAGTCTACACATAATAAATGCTGGAGAGGGTGTGGAGAAAAGGGAACCCTCTTACACTGTTGGTGGGAATGCAAACTAGTACAGCCACTATGGAGAACAGTGTGGAGATTCCTTAAAAAACTGGAAATAGAACTGCCTTATGATCCAGCAATCCCACTGCTGGGCATACACACTGAGGAAACCAGAAGGGAAAGAGACACATGTACCCCAATGTTCATCGCAGCACTGTTTATAATAGCCAGGACATGGAAGCAACCTAGATGTCCATCAGCAGATGAATGGATAAGAAAGCTGTGGTACATATACACAATGGAGTATTACTCAGCCATTAAAAAGAATACATTTGAATCAGTTCTAATGAGGTGGATGAAACTGGAGCCTATTATACAGAGTGAAGTAAGCCAGAAGGACAAACACCAATACAGTATACTAACACATATATATGGAATTTAGAAAGATGGTAATGATAACCCTGTATACGAGACAGCAAAAGAGACACTGATGTATAGAAGAGGCTTATGGACTCTGTGGGAGAGGGAGAGGGTGGGAAGATTTGGGAGAATGGCATTGAAACATGTGAAATGTCATGTATGAAACGAGATGCCAGTCCAGGTTCAATGCATGATGCTGGATGCTTGGGGCTGGTGCACTGGGACGACCCAGAGGGATGGTATGGGGAGGGAGGAGGGAGGAGGGTTCAGGATGGGGAACACATGTATAATTTTTTTTTTAATTAAAGAAAAAAAAATAATTCCTCCAAAAAGTGAAAGGGAAGTCGCTCAGTCATGCCCGACTCTTAGCGACCCCATGGACTGTAGCCTACCAGGCTCCTCTGTCCATGGGAGTTTCCAGGCAAGAGTACTGGAGTGGGGTGCCATTGCCTTCTCCGACTTATCCACATAGTGAACACCTAATGAGCCCTTAAGAATCAAATCAAGCATCACCATTTTAGTGACACCTTCCTTGAACTTCCTTCTTCACTGCCACCCCACCACTAGTATTCATAATTACATAATCCTTCTTTTGTGCTACTACTATGTTTTATAGTAAATTCTATTAGTGTGCTCATCACAGATAATTATATAATTCATTCAGCTGTCTGTGTCTCTTAATTACCCCTGTACTCCTTCATGTGAGGCTCTATATACCTGTCTTTATATCTCCATCATCTAGCACAGTTACTGGCATGTGATTAGGGCAGAATAAATACTCATAATATTTCAGTGGAAAATTAGGGAATATTTCAGGTAGATTGGATATGGATTTTATGTGGATATTGTATTTAAAAAGTCACCACACCCACATGTAAATCAATGAAGTTAGAACACACCCTCACACCATACACAAATATAAACTCAAAATGGCTTAAAAACTTAAACATATGACATGACACCATGAAACTCCTAGAAGAGAACATAAGCAAAACATTCTCTGACACAAATAATACAAATGTGTTCTTAGGTCAGTCTTCCTAGGCAATAGAAATAAAAACAAAAATAAACAATAGAAATAAAAGCAAAAATAAACAAATGGTACCTAATCAAACTTACAAGCTTTTGCACAGCAAAGGAAACCATAGGTAAAATGAAAAGACAACCTACAGACTAGGACAAAATATTTGCAAATGATGCCACAAGGGCTTAATCTCCAAAATATTTGAACAGTTCATACAACTTGAAAACAGCAAAAATACAACCCAATAGAAAAACTGGTAAAAAAAACGAAACACACATTTCTCCAAAGAAGACATACAGATGGCCAACAGGCACATGAAAAGATGTTCAACATTGCTAATAATTAGGGAAATGCAAATCAACACTACAATGAGGGATCACCTCACACCAGTCAGAATGGCCATCATCAAAAAATCTACAAATATCAAATGCTGGAGAAAAGGGAACCCTCCTACACTGTGGGAATGTAAATTGGTGCAGTCACTATGCAGAACAGTATGGAAGTTCGTTAACAAACTAAACATAGAGTTGCCATATGATCCAGCAACCCCACTCCTGAGCATATATCTGGACAAAACTATAATTCAAAATTTAAAAACATACATGCACCCCAGTGTTCACAGCAGCACTATTCACAATACCCAAGATATGGAAGCAACCTAAATGTCTATTGACAGATGAATGGATAAAGAAGATATGGTACATATATACAATGAAATACTGCTGCTGCTAAGTCACTTCAGTCGTGTCCAACTCTGTGCGACCCCATAGATGGCAGCCCACCAGGCTCCCCTGTCCCTGGGATTCTCCAGGCAAGAACACTGGAGTGGGTTGCCATTTCCTTCTCCAATGCATGAAAGTGAAAAGTGAAAGTGAAGTCACTCAGTCATGTCCAACCCTCAGCAACCCCATGGACTGCAGCCTACCAGGCTCCTCCATCCATATGATTTTTCAGGCAAGAGTACTGGAGTGGGGTGCCATTGCCTTCTCTACAATGAAATACTGCTGCTTCTGCTGCTAAGTTGCTTCAGTCGTGTCAGACTCTGTGTGACCCCACAGACGGCAGCCCACCAGGCTCCCCATCCCTGGGATTCTCCAGGCAAGAACACTGGAGTGGCTTGCCATTTCCCTCTCCAATGCATGAAAGTGAAAAGTGAAAGTGAAGTCGCTCAGTCGTGTCCAACTCTTCACGACCCCATGGACTGCAGCCTACCGGGCTCCTCTGCCCATGGGATTTTCCAGGCAAGAGTACTGGAGTGGGGTGCCATTGCCTTCTCCACAATGAAATACTACTCAGCCATAAAAATGATGAAATAATACCATTTGCAGCAACATCGATGGAACTAGAGATTATCATACTAAGTGTAGTAAGTCAGAAAACCACAGACAAATACGAGATGATATCACTTATATGTAGAATCTAAAATATGACACAAATGAGCTTATCTATGAAACAGAAACAGACTCACAGACACAGATAATGAACTTGTGGTTGCCAAGGGGGTTAGAGGGATGGAGTGGAGTTAGGGATTTGTGGATGCAAACTATTATATATAGAATGGATAGACAACAAGGTCCTACTATATAGCAGATGGGACTATATTTCATATTCTGTGATAAACCCTAATGGCAAAGAATATTTTAAAAATGTAAATATATATGGATAACTGAATCACTTTGCTGTACAGTGGAAATAAACACAACATTGAAAATCACAACTATACTTCAACAACTCACCAAGTCATAGCAGTGAATTATGTGCTCATATGTCAGCTAACATTCATTCATTCATTCAACAAATATATTTCGAGTACCCACTATTTGCCAATACCATATTTCTTACAGGGAACATAGGGATAAACAAGACAAATATGGTCCCTTTACAATTTAGCAAAGAAGACAGATACTGAATAAGTTAGTAGAAGCATTTTGAGTGTTACAAAGTAGTTCAGAACATTACAGGGTTCTATAGCAGGAGAGTCTAATCTAGAATAGAGGGCTTGGTTAAGGCTTGAGTAATTTTGAACACTTAGTAGTAAGTAACCATCAGCTAGCTGAAGAAGGAAGAATCCAATAATAAGAAATCAGCATGTGTCAGGACCCTGACGGGGCAAAGAGTATGAAAAGGCTCAAAGATTTGGAAAAAAGCCTGGAAATAAATGCTAGAAACTGCCACTGAAAAGGTAACTTGGAGCCAATTTATTTAAAACTTTTAACTAATGGTAAGCGTCTCCTTGGCAGGAAAGTTATGACCAACCTAAACAGAATATTAAAAAGCAGAGACATTACTTTGTCAAGAAAGGTCCATCTAGTCAAGGCTATGGTTTTTCCAGTAGTCATGTATGGATGTGAGAGTTGGACTATAAAGAAAGCTGAGCATCAAAGAATTGATGCTTTTGAACTGTGGTGTTGGAGAAGACTCTTGAGAGTCCCTTGGACAGCAAGGAGATCCAACTAGTCCATCCTAAAGGAGATCAGTCCTGGGTGTTCACTGGAAGGACTGATGTTGAAGCTGAAACTCCAATATTTTGGCCACCTGATGAGTCAAAAGAGCTGACTCATTTGAAAAGACCCTGATGCTGGGAAAGATTGAAGGCAGGAGGAGAAGGGGATGACAGAGGATGACATGGTTAGATGGTATCACTGACTCAATGGACATGAGTTTGGGTGAACTCCGGGAGTTGGTGATGGACAGGGAGGCCTGGCGTGCTGCAGTTCATGGGGTCACAAAGACTCGGACACAACTGAGCAACTGAAGTGAACTGAACAGAATGGTAACATGTTATATAGTCTTACCTGGTAGAATTCTGCATCTAGTTAAAAATAATTTAGTCAAATATCAACATGATTATCTGCTGCATTGATGGTAGTTTAGAAGGAAGAGAGACTGGAGGCCGAAAGTCTGGTTAAAATATTGTTCATTAATTTATGTATATTTTAAACATATATTTAGGTGAGAAATGACTGCCTGACCTAAGGCAATGGCAGATGGGAGAGAGACAAGGTTTTACATAGTAGAGATTTTTTAAGTGGAACTGGAGGATTTAGTGACATTAAATATAGGAGGTGAAGAGGAATGAATTGAAAAATGCCTTAGATTGTCTTGCAGAATATCTGAGGAGGAGAAATTAATCAGAGTTCTTCTCTGCCAAGACACTGGAGTCAAGAACTGAGCATCCAGAGGAAAAAAAAATAGATTTATATGGCTATACCTAATCAGGTGTTTATTGAAGATAAATGTGATTTTTCTCTTTATAGAGAAATCAAAATACCACAACAGTAGGATCTGACATTTTTCTCCACCAAGCTTATTCATTCAGCTAATACATATTTATTGAACCCTGCCTACCATGTGCCAGGCACTGGGCCAGGCAACAAGGATAGAGTATTGAAAAAGACAGATTCATTCCCTGCCGTCACAGAGGTGAATTTTACCTAATAAATAATCTGATCAATTTCTATTCCAGTGGTTCTCTGTTCTATGCATTTTAATTCTGAGAAATTCCTATCAATGTGGACTGTAAATATTTATCATCCTTTTAAATGATAAAGCTACTAGGAGAGATATATGCATTGCCAGTACTTATTTTCAATATTCACTTAATATCTAGTCTTCTTTATAGTAACATAACATCTATTTAAAGGAGCTTTTCAAACTGCAAGCAACCAACCAAATTATCCAGATTAAATACGGATTAGGCACTGTCAGGGAGAAGGCAATGGCACCCCACTCCAGTACTCTTGCCTGGAAAATCCCATGGATGGAGGAGCCTGGTAGGCTGCAGTCCATGGGGTCTCTAAGGGTCGGACACAACTGAGCGACTTCACTTTCACTTTTCACTTTCATGCATTGGAGAAGGAAATGGCAACTCACTCCAGTGTTCTTGCCTGGAGAATCCCAGGGATGGGGGAGCCTGGTGGGCTGCCGTCTATGGGGTCACACAGAGTCAGACACGACTGAAGTGACTTAGCAGCAGCAGCAGCAGGCACTGTCAGCATGCAGGTTACTTTTTCAGTTAAGATCAATGGTGGCCATTAGCTCAGTTGGTAAAGAGCCTGCCTGCAAAGCAGGAGACCACAGGTCAAGTCCTGGGTCGGGAAGATCCACTGGAGAAGGGATAGGCTACCCACTCCAGTATTCTGGCCTGGAGAATTCCATGAGCTCTATAGTCCATGGGTTCACAAAGAATCAGACACAACTAAGCGACTTTCACTTCTCTTTAGGGAAGAGTTTCCAGAGTCTCCACAATTACTGTCTCTGGCTGTTGGTTTAACACAACTCTGAGCATATAGGAAAGGTAAAATGGCCAATACAGGTGAAACAAAGCACAGTGTGTCTATTGCATAGCTCCATATTCTGTGACTTCTGGGAACCTGTTATTGTGGCCTCAAGAAAGGACTGTGGTGGTGGTTTGCCAGCCCTGTCTCTGGCCATGCAGTTGCAACCCTGAGGCCTCTGCAGGGCTTTTTTAAAGTAGTGAGCTCACCACACTACTGTTACTGTCCAGCCTGGAAAGGTGGCTATCAGAAAATAAAGGCACCTGACTTCTCTCATCATGGGAATCAAAAAGCAAACAAGAAATTGTTCATTTAATCTCTGCTTCACACATTGTGATACATGAATGCCCTCATTGGCATGTTGGTTTCCTTTGTGAAATTTAAATCTCTATAAAATGATGGATGGATCTTTAACAAATTAGTAAACTAATTGTCCCTGAGGAGTCCTGAAATACCTTTCTATGGCATACATCTTGGCCTTGGAGTTAATGTGGGTCAACGTGGCTCTATGCTGTTTTAAAAGCAGAATGGAAGGCTTTCAGGATACAGTGCCTAAGGAGCAGAATAATGAATGTTTACCTTTCTTACATGAGCCAGAGCGACCATTTAAAACCGCAAGTTTGTAAAATAGGAAAATCCATGGTGATAGGTAATGCCCTACTCCCTGTCAGATGTCCTTCTTGGAGCTTCAGATGCATTACCTCACTTGATACCCAGAACAATCTTCTGAGACAACTATGATTATCTCTACTTTTTAAAATTAGGAAATCAGTGTTACAAGTGCTTGTGTCTCTTGTCCAAAGTTTGCCAGCTAGTTACTGCGAGGCAGGATTCACGCTTATGTCCTACTCTAAGGTCCACATCCTAAGCTACAGTGCTCCTTTCATTTGCAGGTGCTTACTGTGTTCCTCCTAAGCCCCATATGCTCTCCACCCATCACTTTGGATTGCAAACTGTGCAAGCATCCTATATTTCCTGACATTCAAGAACTTATTCCCTCCTGAACCATTCCCATGTCCATTTGCTAGGGAGAGCAGAGCACAAAAACCAGGAACAACATGGCTTCTGGAGCAGTTGTACCAGGCCTCAGGCCTGGACTACTTCCATATTCTTTATTATGTGAGGAAGTAAAGCCCTTAAGTGGCATGACCTTTGTGAGGGTTTTGAGTTTGGTTTTGTTTTTCCTTACATTCAGCCAAATGCAATCAATGCAGTAACATGAAAGCATCCAATAAACTGTCCAGGACCACCGGGGATTTTCCTAGAAAACACACACATATGTGTACTTACACAAATATGCATATATTCACATACTCTTGCATGCAACCATATACACACATTCCACAACCACATGCACATTTTCAAAAAGATGCACACGTGTACAGTGAACACTCATGTACTCATGCACACTTACACATGCAAGCACCTGAACATACACACACAAATCTATAATACGTACACACATGGTTACATGCATACAGGTTTACATACTCAGACACGCACAGATACTCACACATACACTCAAACATATTTTCCTCTAAAAACATATAGTGAAAAGTGTAAGGGTCTTGATCAGATGTTGGCCCAGGTCCTGGCTGTGCCAGTAACTAATCATATGACTTTTCTGACTCTCAAATTGCTCATATTATTACAAGCCCTGACTCACCACACCACAGTGACATGCAAAGATAGAAAGGCATCTGGAGAAAGGCTCTCTAAAGCCTGAAGAGCTCTACTCAATCATGTAATCGTATATAATAATGTCAGCTTTTCAAGAGGCTGGTTTTTCTTTACAAAACCATTCAGTGTGGTTGGGACATCTGGTAATACCTTTTATAGATAAAAATAATTCAAGGCACAGAGACTTTTAAGTTAACCCAACCTGTGAAGCACACATTATGGAATTTGTGTTCTAACCCTGTTCTCTTACCTGTGGGAATCTTGCTATAAGCATCATTGCAGTGTTGTACTATGCCTTCTGGAGCTACCATGCTGATGCCATAAAGGACACTGCACTCAGATGGCAACTTAAGCTTAACCAGTTTTAGCTTTTAAAAAATTGGCTTAAGACTCTAAGTGGAAATATGTAACTGTGGATGTGGCTCAGAGGACTACAGAGCCCTATACTATAACTCTGCTTCTTTTGAAAGCCAAAAAAATAATGAAATAAAGAAATAAGTATGAAAAATGAATTGTTGGAGAATATAAACTTATACCACCCATATGTTTGAATTTGAAGGTATACTACCTTGAGAAGGCTCAGAGTTGCAAAGCACGAGAAATTTATTGCTTGGTTCTCTTGCCCAGAATAGTGTTCATTCTATTTTAAATGTCACCAAAGTACATTTATGTCAAAAGAAATATACCTAATCAAACTGACAATGACTCAGTCATCAGCACTGGGCAGAAATTATTCTAGGAAGTATCTGCCACACAAATTGATGGGGAATTTAACAAAGATGATATCTCATGTCTCATCAGACATCACGGCACTTTCTCAAAGACAAAAATGTACCTGTAAAAAAACCCTGCAAGTTCTTTTGAGGTTATATGAATGAAACCGCTATCTAGAACAGATTTTGCTTGCAATTTGAAGCAAGAGGTTCTAAATATTCTTTTATTTCCCACTGTGATGGTCAATTTTATGTATCATCTTGACTAAGCATAGGGTGCCCACATATTTAAACATTTTTTTGGTTGTGTCTTTGATAGTGTTTCTGGATGAGATTAACATTTGATTTGGTACACTAACTAAAGCAGATTCAGTTCAGTTCAGTTCAGTAACTCAGTCATGTCCAACTCTTTGCGACCCCATGAATCGCAGCACACCAGTCCTCCCTGTCCATCACCAACTCCCAGAGTTCACTCAGACTCACATCCATTGAGTCAATGATGCCATCCAGCCATGTCATCCTCTGTCGTCCCCTTCTCCTCCTGCCCCCAATCCCTCCCAGCATCAGAGTCCTTTCCAATGAGTCAACCCTTCGCATGAGGTGGCCAAAGTACTGGAGTTTCAGCTTCAGCATCATTCCTTCCAAAGAAATCCCAGGGCTGATCTCCTTCAGAATGGACTGGTTGGATCACCTTGCAGTCCAAGGGACTCTCAAGAGTCTTCTCCAACACCACACTTCAAAAGCATCAATTCTTCTGCGCTCAGCTTTCTTCACAGTCCAACTCTCACATCCATACATGACCACTGGAAAAACCATAGCCTTGACTAGATGGACCTTTGTTGGAAAAGTAATGTCTCTGCTTTTCAATATGCTATCTAGGTTGGTCATAACTTTCCTTCCAAGGAGTAAGCGTCTTTTAATTTCATGGCTGCAGTCACCATCTGCAGTGATTTTGGAGCCCAGAAAAATAAATGCTGACACTGTTTCCACTGTTTCCTCATCTATTTCCCATGAAGTGATGGGACCAGAGGCCATGATCTCCGTTTTCTGAATGTTGAGCTTTAAGCCAACTTTTTCACTCTCCTCTTTCACTTTCATCAAGAGGCTTTTTAGTTCCTCTTCACCTTCCACCATAAGGGTGGTGTCATCTGCATATCTGAGGTTATTGATATTTCTCCCGGCAATCTTGATTCCAGCTTGTGCTTCTTCCAGTCCAACGTTTCTCATGATGTACTCTGCATATAAATTAAATAAGTAGGGTGACAATATACAGTCTTGACGTACTCCTTTTCCTATTTGGAACCAGTCTGTTGTTCCATGTCCAGTTCTAAATGTTGCTTCCTGACCTGCATACAGGTTTCTCAAGAGGCAGATCAGGTGGTCTGGTATTCCCATCTCTTTCAGAATTTTCCACAGTTTCTTGTGATCCACACAGTCAAAGGCTTTGGCATAGTCAATAAAGCAGAAATAGATGTTTTTCTGGAACTCTCTTGCTTTTTCGATAATCCAGCGGATGTTGGCAATTTGGCCTCTGGTTATCCTCCCCCATGTGGGTTCGTCTCATCCAATACATTAAGGGCCTGAATAGAAGAAAAAAAAAAACCTTAAGTGAAAGAGGATTCTCTATGTCTACCTTACAGTATCCAAGCTAGATATAGGCCTTCAGAATCATACCCTCAATACCATCGGCTCTCCAAAGTCTCAGTTCAGTTCAATCACTCAGTTGGTTCCGACTCTTGCAACCCCTTGGACTGTAGCATGCCAGGCTTCCCTGTCCATTACCAACTCCCGGAGCTTACTCAAACTCATGTCCATCGAGTCAGTGATGCCATCCAACCATCTCATCCTATGTCATCCCCTTCTCCTTATGCCTTCAATCTTTCCCAGCATCAGGGTATTTTCCAATGAGTCAGTTTTTCGCATCAGGTGGCCAAAGTATCGGAGTTTCAGCTTCAACATCAGTCCTTCCAATGAATATTCAGGGTTGATTTCCTTTAGGATTGACTGCTTTGATCTCCTTGCAGTCCAAAAGACTCTCAAGAGTCTTTTCCAACACCACAGTTCAAAAGCCTCAGTTCTTCAGCACTCAGCTTTCTTTATGCTTCAACTCTCACATTTGTACATGACTACTGGAAAAACCATAGCTTTGACTAGACAGGCTTTTGTTGGCAAAGTAATGTCTGCTTTTTAATATGCTGTCTAGGTTGGTCATAATGTTTCTTCCATGGAGCAAGCTTCTTTTAATTTCATAGCTGCAGTCACCATATGCAGTGACTTTGGAGCCCAAGAAAATAAAGTCTGTCACTGTTTCCATTGTTTCATGTTTATTTGCCATGAAGTGATGGGGCCGGATGCCATGATCTTCATTTTTTGAATGCTGAGTTTTAAGCCAGCTTTTTACTCTCCTCTTTCACTTTCATCAGGAGGCTCTTCAGTTCCTCTTCACTTTCTGCCATAAGGGTGGTGTCATCTGCACATCTGAGGTTATAGATATTTCTCCTGGAAATCTTGATTCCAGCTTGTGCTTCATCCAGCCTGGCGTTTTGCATGATGTACTCTGCATATAAGTTCAGTAAGCAAGGAGACAATATACAGCTTTGGCATACTCCTTTCCCAATTTGGAACCAGTCTGTTGTTTCATGTCCAGTTCTAACTGTTGCTTTTTGACCTGGATATGGATTTCTCAGGAGTCAAGTAAGGTGGTCTGGTATTCCCACCTCTTGAAGAATTTTCCACAATTTGTTGTGATCCACACAGTCAAAGGCTTTGGTGTAGTCAGTAAAGCAGAAGTTGAAGTTTTTCTGGAACTCTCTAGCTTTTTCTATGATCCAATGGATGTTGGCAATTTGATCTCTGGTTCCTCTGCCTTTTCTAAATCCAGGTTGAACATCTGGAAGTTCACAGTTCACGTACTATTGAAGACTGGTTTGGAGATTTTTGAGCATTACTTTGCTAGTGTATGAGATGCAGTTTGAAAATTCTTTGGCATTGCCTTTCTTTGGGATTGGAATGAAAACTGACCTTTTCCATTCCTGTGGCCACTGCTGAGTTTTCCCAATTTGCTGGCATATTGAGTGCAGCACTTTAACAGCATCATGTTTTAGGACTTGAAATAGCTCAGCTGGAATTCTATCACCTCCACTAGCTTTGTTCATAGTGATGCTTCCTAGGGCCAGGGTCTGACCTCTCCTTATTGGTTTTCTTTCTCTGGAGAACTCTTGACTAATACATGGATCATTGCAAAGTTGTCTTATCACCATTCGAGTGCAAATCATTACCATTCAAGAAGACAGAAAATAGAAGACTTAGCTACAGATGTCCAAGACGAAGAATAGCAAAACAAAGTTGATTGAAAAAGCAGAACAGTTTTAGGTAATTCTGGAAATAAATCCCACACTCTTTGGAAGCCAATTCATTCATAAGAAAGAAAATAGGTACAGAAACAAAATATGGGTCAGCTAAGAGCAAGAACAAGTATTTTTACAGTACTTTAAAGGAGTTGGTGATGGACAGGGAAGCCTGGCTTGCTGCAGTCCATGGGGTCACAAAGAGTCAGACAAATCTGAGCACCTGAACTGAATTGACTGAAAGTACACAGAGTACTTTTGTCTGTACCATTTCACTTAATTCTCAAAATGCTATAAAACAAGAAAAACAAGCATCATTTCTACTTTTTAGATAGCAACTAGACTCAGAGTTGCTTGCTAGTCCAGGACTCTAAAGAGTCTTAAAAACAAATAAATGGAGCAGGAAAGTATATAAAAGCTACAGGAAACAAAGCATGTTCTCTAGAATGTTTTTCTACCTTCAACATCTAATTCCATAGTATTTGGAACAGTGATTTTCTAACTTGGCTACACACTGAAATCGTGTATGGAGTTCTTTAAAAAAAAAAAAAAAATTGATGCCTGAATTCTACTTCCAGTGATTCATACTTGGTCTGGGTCACAGCTGGGACATCAAAATATTTGGAATTAATTTGGGTCCTTTATCTTGCAGTGGCTTAGGAACTGTTGGCCTATAACACCACACCAGGCCTTAGAAGTAAGGTCTTTATCATCTCTGATATTGAGTTAAAGATGCAGCTATATTTTAACATTCAGAGAAAATCCAAAGAACTGAAAATTTCCTTCCTTCAAGGAATGATATGTGTTTGGCATTATGGGAAATCAGACATGAGTCTTATCTCAGAGGATTTACAGGCTAGTGAGAGACAAGGAAGTATTCCAGTAGCCATGTAACAATTTGACACACCATTACTTATGGTATAAAACAAATGCTATCATTTTTCAAGCAAATGGTTTTGTTGATGCTGAGAGAGGTTGGGAAACTCCAAAAAGAAAGTAGTTTGTTGATCTGGACTCTGAAAGACAAATCAAAGCACCAGGCCAAGGGTAGGACATTTGAGATGTGTGGGGTAGGGATCACAAAAGCATTGGAAAGAAACAAGAGGAGGCAGAGGTCAGTTCAGTCGCTCAGTCCTGTTCAACTCTATGCGACCCCATGAATCGCAGTGCACCAGGCCTCCCTGTCCATCACCAACTCCCGGAGTTCACTCAGTCTCATATCCATCGCGTCAGTGATGCCATTCAGCCATCTCATCCTCTGTTGTCCCCCTCTCCTCCTGCCCCCAATCCCTCCCAGCATCAGAGTCTTTTCCAATGAGTCAACTCTTCACATGAGGTGGCCAAAGTACTGGA
The DNA here is from genome assembly GCF_055505025.1 of Bos grunniens. Taxonomy (NCBI): domain Eukaryota; kingdom Metazoa; phylum Chordata; class Mammalia; order Artiodactyla; family Bovidae; genus Bos; species Bos grunniens. The sequence continues at coordinate 114,087,028 of NC_141194.1, read as the reverse complement.
GTTTCAGCTTTACCATCATTCCTTCCAAAGAAATCCCAGGGCTGATCTCCTTCAGAATGGACTGGTTGGATCTCCTTGCAGTCCAAGGGACTCTCAAGAGTCTTCTCCAACACCACAGTTCAAAAGCATAGATTCTTCAGTGCTCAGCCTTCTTCACAGTCCAACTCTCACATCCATACATGACCACCGGAAAAACCATAGCCTTGACTAGACGGACCTTAGTTGGCAAAGTAATGTCTCTGCTTTTCAATGTGTTATCTAGGTTGGTCATAACTTTCCTTCCAAGGAGTAAGCGTCTTTTAATTTCATGGCTGCAGTCACCATCTGCAGTGATTTTGGAACCCAAAGAAACAAAGTCTGACACTGTTTCCACTGTTTTCCCATCTATTTTCCATGAAGTGATGGGACCAGGTGCCATGACCTTCGTTATTTGAATGTTGAGTTTTAAGCCAACTTTTTCACTCTCCTCTTTCACCTTCATCAAGAGGCTTTTTAATTCCTCTTGACTTTCTGCCATAAGGGTGGTGTCATCTGCATATCTGAGGTTATTGATATTTCTCCCGGCAATCTTGATTTCAGCTTGTGCTTCTTCCAGCCCAGCATTTCTCATGATGTACTCTGCATAGAAGTTAAATAAGCAGGGTGACAATATACAGCCTTGATGTACTCCTTTTCCTATTTGGAACCAGTCTATTGTTCCATGTCCAGTTCTAACTGTTGCTTCCTGACCTGCATACAAATTTCTCAAGAGGCACGTCAAGTGGTCTGGTATTCCCATCTCCTGAAGAATGTTCCACAGTTTATTGTGATCCACACAGTCAAAGGCTTTGGCATAGTCAATAAAGCAGAAATAGATGTTTTTCTGGAACTCTCTTGCTTTTTGATGATCCTGCAGATGTTGGCAATTTGGTCTCTGGTTCATCTGCCTTTTCAAAAACCAGCTTGAACAACTGGAAGTTCATGGTTCACGTATTGCTGAAGCCTGGCTTGGAGAATTTTGACCATTACTTTATTAGCGTGTGAGAGGAGTGCAATTGTGCAGTAGTTTGAACATTCTTTGGCAGTGCCTTTCTCTGGGATTGGAATGAAAACTGACCTTTTCCAGTCCTCAGCCATTGTTGAGTTTTCCAAATTTGCTGGCATATTGAGTGCAGCCCTTTCACAGCATCATCTTTCAGGATTTCAAACAGCTCAACTGGAATTCCATCACTTCCACCAGCTTTGTTCATAGTGATGCTTACTAAGGCCCACTTGACTTCACATTCCAGGATGTCTGGCTCTAGGTCAATGATCACACCATCTTGATTATCTGGGTCATGAAGATCTTTTACTGTCGGCAGGAATCCCTCAGAAGAAATGGAGTAGCCATCATGGTCAACAAAAGAGTCTGAAATGCAGTACTTGGATGCAATCTCAAAAACAACAGAATGAACTCTGTTCGTTTCCAAAGCAAACCATTCAATATCACAGTAATCCAAGTCTATGCCCCACCAGTAACGCTGAAGAAGCTGAAGCTGAACAGTTCTGTGAAGACCTACAAGACCTTTTAGAACTAAAACCCCAAAAAGATGTCCTTTTCATTATAGGGGACTGGAATGCAAAAGTAGGAAGTCAAGAAACACCTGGGGTGACAGGCAAATTTGGCCTTGGAATATGGAATGAAGCAGGGCAGAGACTGATAGAGTTTTGCCAAGAAAATGCACTGGTCATAGCAAACACCCTCTTCCAACAACACAAGAGAAGACTCTACACGTGGACATCACCAGATGGTCAACACCGAAATCAGATTGATTATGTTCTTTGCAGCCAAAGATGGAGAAGCTCTATATAGTCAACAAAAACAAGACCAGGAGCTGACTGTGGCTCAGATCATGAACTCCTTATTGCCAAATTCAGACTTAAATTGAAGAAAGTAGGGAAAACCACTAGACCATTCAGGTATGACCTAAATCAAATCCCTTATGACTATACAGTGGAAGTGAGAAATAGATTTAAGGACCTAGATCTGATAGATAGAGTGCCTGATGAACTACGGACTGAGCTTCGTGACATTGTACAGGAGACAGGGATCAAGACCATCCTCAAGACAAAGAAATGCAAAAAAGCAAAATGGCTGTCTGTGGAGGCCTTACAAATAGCTGTGAAAAGAAGAGAAGTGAAAAGCAAAGGAGAAAAGGAAGATGTAAGCATCTGAATGCAGAGTTCCAAAGAATAGCAAGAAGGGATAAGAAAGCCTTCCTCAGCAATAAATGCAAAGAAATAGAGGAAAACAACAGAATGGGAAAGACTAGAAATCTCTTCAAGAAAATCAGAGATACCAAGGGAACATTTCATGCAAAGATGGGCTCGATAAAGGACAGAAATGGTATGAGGCAGAGGAAAGGGGGAGTAATCTGATCAGGTTCAAGACACAGGGTGGCGCCATGGAGCAAGAAAAGATTAGGCTAAAGGGTTAAGTTCATCTGTTCATTTATTATTTTAAGAGGTTCATAGGATAAAAAGCTCATGCTCTTCAAGTGTCTACTTAATATAGAGAGCTCAATGCTTGGTTCCAATTCCCCCAAATCCTTGTTCATAGGTTTTGGAATATCAGTGTAAAAGAAAAAAGAAGTGATCTGTGTTTGAAATCTTATACAGGAAAAATTAGATTTAAAGAAGTTCAACACAAGTTCTATATTTTAAAATATTGATTAAAAATAAGATAAAATACAACTGGCAAAGAAAATAAAATACCTGAGGGATTACACTGAACTAGAATCAAATAGGCTTGCACAATTTTATTAAAACACTTATAAATTTTCCCATCTTACAGCTGTGTCTACAAAACAAAGACAATAAAGGAAAAAATTACTTGATTAAGAACGATAAAAATGCATTCACTTTAGACACCCACAATCACAAAGCAAGCATGGGTATCTATTCTCTTCCTCCCACCATCCCCCCTGCAAAGGAGAAGAAATAGCTACATTTTTTTTTATAAAATCTTGCTGCAAGAAAGACATTTCTAAGCAGAACACTAAAGAAAAAAAATTAAAGAAAAAGATTAATAGATTTGGCTATCTGAAAATATAAAGCTTATGCATGACAAAAATCATTCAAAAAAAGAAGGCAAATGATAAAATATGATAAATGATAAAATGTCAATATTTATAAAATATTATATAGAGAGAGTTAGTATCCTTAGTAGACAAAAAACTTTTACAAATCAAGAAAAGAAAAATGACAACTCCCACCCCACCCCCCAAAATACGGGGAAAGTGATCAAGTAGACAAGTCACAAGAAAACATGTACTTATCCAATAAACACCATAGAAAATATTCTACCTCATCAGTACTTTGGGAATATAATGAAATTAAAATAATGAAATAGGTTCATCTACCAAAGCTTCAAAGTTATAAAACATAAGGATAAACTCCACGCAGGCAGTATATTGAGATGGTCCTCTCGTGGGCTCCTGGTGGCAGCATAAACTGCACAATTTCCTACAGAATAACTTGGCCACAGATATCAGATAACAGGCAAAACGTTCAGATGCTATCAATTTATCATAAGAAAATAGGCTAAGATTTGTAAAGATCTGAAAGAGATGGGAATACCAGACCACCTGACCTGCCTCTTGAGAAACCTGTATGAAGGTCAGGAAGCAACAGTTACAACTGGACATGGAACAACAGACTGGTTCCAAATAGGAAAAGGACTTCGTCAAGGCTGTATATTGTCACCCTGTTTATTTAACTTATATGCAGAGTACATCATGAGAAACGCTGGGCTGGAAGAAGCACAAGCTGGCATCAAGATTGCCAGGAGAAATATCAATAACCTCAGATATGCAGATGACACCACCCTTATGGCAGAAAGTGAAGAGGAACTCAAAAGCCTCTTGATGAAAGTGAAAGTGGAGAGTGAAAAAGTTGGCTTAAAGCTCAACATTCAGAAAATGAAGATCATGGCATCCAGTCCCATCACTTCATGGGAAATAGATGGGGAAACAGTGGAAACAGTGTCAGACTTTATTTTTCTTGGCTCCAAAATCACTGCAGATGGTGACTGCAGCCATGAAATTAAGACGCTTACTCCTTGGAAGGAAAGTTATGACCAACCTAGATAGCATATTGAAAAGCAGAGACATTACTTTGCCAACAAAGGTTCGTCTAGTCAAGGCTATGGTTTTTCCGGTGGTCATGTATGGATGTGAGAGTTGTACTGTGAAGAAGGCTGAGCACCGAAGAATTGATGCTTTTGAAGTGTGGTGTTGGAAAAGGCTCTTGAGAGTCCCTTGGACTGCAAGGAGATCCAACCAGTCCATTCTGAAGGAGATCAGCCCTGGGATTTCTTTGGAAGGAATGATGCTAAAGTTGAAACTCCAGTACTTTGGCCACCTCATGCGAAGAGTTGACTCATTGGAAAAGACCCTGATGCTGGGAGGGACTGGGGGCAAGAGGAGAAGGGGATGACAGAGGATGAGATGGCTGGATGGCATCACCGACTGGATGGACGTGAGTCTGAGTGAACTCCGGGAGTTGGTGATGGACAGGGAGGCCTGGCGTGCTGCGATTCATGGGGTCGCAAAGAGTCAGACACGACTGAGCGACTCATCTGATCTGATCTGATGTTAAAAGAAGTGCATCACATTATAACATGGAATTGGTGAAATAAATTATGATGCCTATTAATGAAATGTAATTCAACCACTAAAAATCACTTCTCTAGTAATATTTAACGGTATAAAAAATGTTCAAAATGTAATGCTAAGTGACTAAAGCATACCAAGCATAAAGGCAAATCTGTCTTCATTCTCTTTTGTCTCCTTCTTCCCTCTCCTCCCCTCCCTTTCCTCCTCTTCCTCTTTTTTCTGCCCCTGCCCCCAACACAGTAACAAATACAAGGAAATACCCCAAAATGCCCACTGTGGTTATCCATGGGTGGTAGGATTATTTTTATTTTGTTTGTTTTCTACAATTTTCTATTCTCTGAAATGAACTTGTATGGCTCACTAATCAGAAAAACACTATCATATGACTCAAAGAACAGCGAGACTCAACATCTTGGTGCATTTTCCACATTGGTTTACATTTTGGATTCCGGTTGTTAAATAGGAAGGGAACACAGGAATGATGAACTAAATGGGCTCATTTTGAAGACAAGAATAAGAGAGGCTCATGGAGAAGGTTCTCACCCAGAATCATATAGTAAATGGTCATTGGAGTTAGAACAAGAACACAGGTGTTCTTGCCTGCTACATTAGTTGTATTTTTATTATACCACATATTCATTTATATTCCTTCTTTCTGGGGATATGATTCTAAATACTTGACTCTTTTCAGATTAGAATAGAACCATCTTTGAAATAAAAGTACTATCATAGATATTTCCATTTTCCAGGTTACCTTAATTTTAAATCCATTAAGCTATTTAGCTTCTACTATGTTCAGAACGCTGCTATATGCTATAAAAACAGGAAATGAAATAAGACCTCATCCCCATCTTTGAGAAACTTTTCCTCTAGTAAAGGAAGCAGACATGTTAAGAACCAATGTAAAGCAGAACCAAACAAGCGCTGTAGAACCACAGGCAAGGCGTATTCCATGCCTTGGAGTCCATCACTTCACTGATTCTTGAGCACATGGAATCTTTGGCTGTGGATTTTAGACACTTGTAATCATCTCGATGTTTTCCACCTCCAGGTTTTTGGAAAAACACTGACTGCACATTTCTACTCATGAGAGCACACTGGGCTTATCCTCATGGCCTGATTCCCTCTTCTGTAGACACTTCAGTTCACCTTATCTTATGAGAATTTAGATGAGTGTACATTTGATCTTCTCTAATTTGTCCAAATAATTTCTATGTATGCAATAAATATATAACAATGATCTAATATATACAATGAATAAGTGAATATAGAAAACAAAGGAATTGTTATGCCATCTATCTTAGTAGCAAGGTGCTAAGCTAAGGGAAACTCCTAGAAAATCTAAAACAGATAAATATATCAGATTTTACTGAAACAAGCAACTGCTGCAAGGATTTTTAAGTATATACCAAGCTTCTCAGGTCTCCCAGCATCCCACTGGTTGTCCTCTCTTTCTGTGACACAGCCTACTTTTCTTCTCTTTCACTTCCAATCTTCTACCTCACCACTGAGCCGGCTGTCCTAATGCTGGAACTATACCTGCAGCTTAATGTGTAAAATACCAGTAAAGCCTTTCTGCTTTTCCTTAGGCCTTCCCATAGCATATAGAAGAAAGAACAGAAGAAACCAAAAATGTGTGCTTGGCCTATCTTATGGGCTGTTTTCTGATCGTAACTCTGGCATGCTTGGGTTTCCATACAATGGGAAGAATGGTGGTGGTTTAGTCGCTAAGTCATGTCCAACTCTTCGCAACCCCATGGACTGGAGCCTGCCAGGCTCCTCTGTGCATGGAATTCTCCAGGCAAGAACACTGGTAGGTTGCCATTTCCTTCTCCAATGGGAAGAATGGTGGTTGTTAATTCCTTCCTCACATTCCTGCTATTTGCTTTCCACAATCCCTTTCAAGCAGAGTCACAATTGAACCTTACCTACAGATTTAATCCTACATTAATTCCTGGTCCAATCTAAGCCAAGCCCATGTGTGGTGACAGCCTCAAGCCTGTTCACTGGTGGAATCTGGAAAGTGATCTCCTCGTCAATTCAGGGCTCAGTGTGCCAGGGATGAGCTTTTACATCTGTATGCCTCAATCATTACGAGCAGAACTCTGTCTCATTTTCTCTGCCAAGCAATAAACTGTGATGCTGGTCCTCTGAATCTGCCTGCTCTACTGAATCCTGAGCATCCCTCCTCCACTAACCTTCTTCCTAGTACTTCTCTAAGGCCCACTCTGATAAGTCAGGACCATCTTCCTTCCTACTGGATTCTTATTAACACTTAAAATCCCCCACTCCAATGGTTTATTCACCAGATAGGGCTCCCATAAAAAGCATCCGTGTTAGGCTCAGTTCAGTTCAGTCGCTCAGTCATGCCTGACTCTTTGCGACCCCATGGATCGCAGCACATCAGGCTTCCCTGTCCATCACCAACTCCTGGAACTTGCTAGGCTCAGATGTTGACAAAAGCCCAAGGAAGCCATGCCCTGTGGGCAACTCTGCAACTGAATTGGTCATACCCTCCCCAGACTATATCTCGACTCATACCACCTTCCTCTACTTCCTTACCACCCAACGATGCTAACGTTCCAATATGTCTCATCTCTAAGCACCCAAATAATGACATCCACTCTGCCAGGCTCACATAGCTTTTAAAGGCATTAACTGAACAGTAAAAATGAAAATGATGCAAAACCTGTAAAGATTTATTCAAATATGAGCGTTTCATCTTATTGTTTACAAATAGTTGTTAAAGGCACTCTCCTCTCAAGAGTCTTCAGAGACCAGCTGTATGCTCAGATGACTGTGAACTTCATCACTTTTTTTTAGCACCTATCTGATCTGTAATATCTTTCTGGAAAAGACTGAATTCTCTGTATGTTTTTCCCCTTAGGACTGGCACAAAGTTTTATGAAAGACTGTGCAAACATGCTTTCTCAGACTTCACTTAATGATGTCAGCCTGCTCTGCCTCTCTATCAAGGAGAAATAAAGCTGAAAAATCAAAAGGCCAAAGGTCAAAAGATCACAACAGCAATGTTCGCTTGGCTAGTTTTATATACGCTCATCCAATTGATGAAGCCTGCATGGCAAATGGAAAAGCAGAGGAAAATCAGTGCCGCCTAAGTCAGAGAGCATTGTGGCAACATAGGGACAGATGTCACATCATCTGTCTCTCAGCTAGAACCTTGTAAATCTTCCTCAGGTGCTATAGTCAGTGAGAAACCTGAACAATTTCCATATTTCAAATGGCTCCTGACTGTATTGCTAAGGTCTGCCGGCCCAAAGGAAGAATGGTCACCATTCTACTGAAGAGCATCTCTCAATGTTAGAAAAGAGACTTATTTCCAGAGGAATAAGAGGCATTATGAAGCAAATACATATTTTTAAAAAACAGCTCCCTTATAGTATCCTGAAAACAGGAATAGAACTCCCCTAAATCACAAGGGAAAATTATTTTCAATTAATACATATTTCTACCCGGCCATATGCCACACAGAAATTAAAGTGACAGGTTCAATCATTGTCGAGTGGCCTCACAAGTGACCATGTATTATGGGTTCTACTGGAAGCCATGCCGTTGATGACACGTACTAGTCTGATCCTGTCCTTCCCCTTCACTCTCACCCTCACTCCATAAGCCAAAAACAAGACTTCTGGTCCCTAAATCTCCTACTCACTTTAGAGTATAGAGTCTATATGAAATATTCCTTCTAGGGAAACAGGGAGGCAGCAACAGTAAGGAGTAGATTCTAGAAACACCTGTGCACATATATATAGCCCCCTTTCTGTGTCATTTCCTCATGCAAGGGATTCTTTTCTCTTTACCACTCACCCCCCAACTTCCAGGAGCCCAGTTTCCTTCTGGTATTGTTAAGCTGCAAAGTCATGTCCGACTCTTTGCAACCCCATGGACTGCAGCATGCCAGGCTTCCCTGTCCTTCACCATCTCCCAGAGTGTGCTCAAACTCATGTCCACTGAGTCGGTGATGCCATCCAACCATCTCATCATGCACTCAATCTTTCCTCCCACTCTCCACTTAAACATTACTAGACATTTAAATCAGTGTGACCTCTCCCTCAACCCCTTTTCATAAGATTCCCAATATGTGAACCGTGAACTTCCTGATGTTCAAGCTGGTTTTAGAAAAGGCAAAGGAACCAGAGATCAAATTGCCAACATCTGCTGGATCATGGAAAAAGCAAGAGAGTTCCAGAAAAAAACATCTATTTCTGCTTTATTGACTATGCCAAAACCTTTGACTGTGTGGATCACAATCAACTGTGGAAAATTCTTCAAGAGGTGGGAATACCAGACTACCTGACCTGCCTTTTGAGAAATCTGTATGTAGGTCAGGAAACAAGAGTTAAAATTGGACATGAAACAACAGACTGGTTCCAAATAGGAAAAGGAGTACATCAAGGTTGTATATTGTCACGCTGCTTATTTAACTTATATGCCGAGTATATCATGAGAAATGCTGGACTGGATGAAGCACAAGCTGGAATCAAGATTGCTGGGAGAAATATCAACAACCTCAGATATGCAGATGACACCACCCTTATGGCAGAAAGTGAAGAAGAACTATGAAGCCTCTTGATGACAGTGAAAGAAGAGAGTGAAAAAGTTGGCTTAAAACTCAACATTCAGAAAACTAAGATCATGTCATCTGGTCCCATCACTTCATGACAAATATATGGGGAAACAGTGGGCTCCAAAATCACTGCAGATGGTTACTGTAGCCATGAAAGTGAAAGACACTTATTCCTTGGAAGGAAAGATATGACCAACCTAGACAGCATATTAAAAATCAGAGACATTACTTTGCCAACAAAGGTCTGTCTAGTCAAGGCTGTGGTTTTTTCAGTAGTCATGTATGGATGTGAGAGTTGGACTATAAAGAAAGCTGAGTGCCAAAGAACTGATGCTTTTGAACTGTGGTGTTGGAGAAGACTCTTGAGAGTCCCTTCGACTCCAAGGAGATCCAACCAGTCCATCCTAATGGAAATCAGTCCTGAATATTCATTGGAAGGACTGATGCCGAAGCTGAAACTCTAATACTTTGGCCACCTGATGCAAAGAGCTGACTCATTGGAAAAGACCCTGATGCTGGGAAAGATTGAAGGCAGGAAGAGAAGTGGATGACAGAGGATGAGATGGTTGGATGGCATCACTGACTCAGTGGACATGAGTTTGGGTAAACCCCGGGAGTTGGTGATGGACAGGGAGGCCTGGTGTGGTGTAGTCCATGGAGTTGCAAAGAGTCGGACATGACTGAGCAACTGAACTGAACTCAATAAGGGAAAGATTGGGGAGTCTAAATTCTTTCCCAAGCCCCAGCATTGCACCATCTCAGAGCAGGCTCTGTGTGTGACAGGAGCTGCAGAGCACAGTGACTAAAGCTCAAAGCTCTGAGTTCATCCTCAGGTGCCCCAACTTAGTAGCTATATGTTTTTGGGTGAGTCACCTCATTGAGCCATAGGTCCCTCAACTGTAAAATCAGCCTGAGATAGAAGCTATTTATAAGTATGTTTCTTTATTTAAATGGAGTGATCCTTATCAACTATTTTCTGGTACATATTTTATAAATAATAATTTCTATGGTTTCAATTGTCCCACCAGTTCATATACTGAAATCTTAATCCGCAATACTTCAGAATGTGATCGTATTTGGAGACATAAAGATTTTATTTGGTCTTTACAAAGGTAAAAAGTTAAAATAAGGTCACCAATATGACTGGTGACCATAAAATAAGGGTAAAAGTGGAGACAAGGAGAATGTATACAGAAAGTACACCATGTGCACACACAGGAAGAAGAGCATATGAACACACCTGCAAGCCAAGGAGAGAGGCCTGGAGCAGATCCTTCACTCACAGCCCTCAGCAGGAACCAACCCTGCTGACACACCTTGATTTCATACTTCTGTCCTCCAGAAATGTGACACAATAAATTTTGGTTAAGCCATCCAGACTGTGGTCCTTTGTTAGAGAAGCCCTAGAAAACTATTTCAATAATCATTTATAATAAAGCTGACTGCACATATACATCTCTTCCTGGTCAGCACCTCTGCTTGAGGATCTCAGAAAATAGGGTATATATAAATAATTATAGCCTACCTGGAAGGTCAGTGTACCCATGTCTATTTCAAGTTATAGGCAGTAAAAGAAAAATAACAAATAGGATAACTATATAATTTATCACCCATGCTGGGGTAATTTTGAGGATGAAAACACATAAATAGACTCAATCATCAGTAAGTATGAAAACAGGACAAACCAAAACTTGTGGTGTCTTTAAACATGAAAAACAAGGATGTTACCCACCCCTGAACTGCATCAACCAAGTCCGCTATCAGAAAGTTTACTAGTTCCACTAGAGAAATCTAGTTAATTTAACTAGAGCTATCAATTAGCTTGCAAAACTAACAAGTTAAGGTCAGAAGAAAATAAGCCCAAGTTAATTATCTCCATGTAATTGACTTTGACATCTTGTTCATTTCCAAAATATCCTGAGGCTGACAGACCTTAAGTTCAGAGTTTTGGGCAAGTTTCTATACAGAGATTAGTGTATACCCAGTGAGGAACTTTTACTTTCTGATTCTCTAACTTACAATGGGAGAACAAGACAGGGAGGTACTCAGTATAATACATATCCCTTCACAGAATCTGATCATTGGCCAACTGAGCCAACAAGTCAAGGGTGGTCATTCCTCAGTGGGCAAGGGAAGAGAAAGTTGTTAGCTCTGAGAAAATCCCTTCCCAACTGCCCCCTGCCCCCACCCAGAAAAAGAACAGTTAGTGTGCCCTAGGAGTTGTTCCCTTGGCATGGGTTCCTCCCTGTTCACCTCAATTGCCACACAACCACCTCTATACAAGGGGGGCTACTCAAAACTAGAGGTTGTTGTGAGTACAATATTTGCCATCCATACTAATTGATTTTTTAAATTAATCGCTTCATTTAGAATCCATTCAACCTAGTAGAGATGAGCATTCATCATACTAGAAAGACCGTAGCTCAGAGAGAACATCCATGACTGGTAATTAGTCTATGAATGGCTTAGGAGTCGTTAAATGAGATTGAAGCCATTTTTATGAAGCTAAAATGCCATGCAACATTAAAAAGTTAAATAACCTTGTGAACATTTTTAAAGAGAAAGCTAAATGCAAAGTTAACCTATTTAGAAAAGTCTTGAGTCAGTTGATTTTATTACCAAGAAGAAAGAGATTAATGAATGGACAGTCCTAAAACTCACCACTGCCCTTTGCCCATGTGGGGGGCAATGTGGTACGAAAGGTGTGTCTTGCATTAAACAAGCTGAGACTGCCATTTTCTACCTGTGCAGTCTTGGTTCTGAGACTTATTGTCTACAGCTGTAATACAAAGCAAGCAATTTGTAGGGCTCTTATGAAGATTCAGTGAGCTAATGTATTTGTAATTCAATGAGATAACATATTTGAAATCTATTTGTATTAAAAATTATGAAATATAGTTAATTGGTATTATTAGTACAGTTTTTTTGAAAGCACAATGGATATTTATAAACCTTAACATATAATTGTTGAGGTACCAAAATAAATGAAATGTTCACATCCTAATCAAACTGATAATGAAGCAATGGTACAGCCTGTAAAATACTAGCAACTCTCTTTAACTCCCCGACCCTCATCAAACTCACCCTAATGATAATGGTATTAATGAATGATACATTCCATGAAAAGCACTTCAGTACAGGTCACATGTGGTTGAGCAGGCTTGCCAAGAGCTGCCAGAGCAGCCATGTTCAACAGTGAAGGGACAAATATGATGTGCCAGAAAACATTTGAGTCTTTAACAAAAGTATTTTAATAAAAGAACATCACACTTCAAACTCAGTACTTAGACTGCAAATGATAAATCAGTGATGAATAAAAACAACAAAATTTAAACAAGTTATAGAAGTAATCAATTATAATTCAGCTGGTTTAACCAAGGAACTGATTACAAAAGCTCAGATTCTAGTTCATTGAGCAAGTTAAGATTGCTTATTAAAAGTTCCTGATTACAGGACAAAGCAAAACTGTTTTTCCTCAGTGTTGTGAAAGAAACACACAAGCACATTTTCTTCCATTCTAAAAAGACATCTTTTCTTACAGTGTTATTCTTAATCACTGCATTCTTATCACATTGAAAATGGCCCTTAAATTCAAAGTGAGAGCTTAAATTTTAGTACTGGATTAATCTTGTGCTGCAATGAATATCATTAATACTGAGAACTAATAACAACTTATTATCAGAATAATAATTCCATTAACAGCTTTTAATAGAATTGTACAAACTCTAAGTGCGTTTCTAACAAATTATTCCAAAACAAGTGCCACTTTCATATAATCGCTCCCTTGGAATATAGCGAAGTCATAGCTCCCTTTTCTGACTTTCCTAGATATGACTAACCAAAGAGCATTAGAGTCAGAAAGTTCTTAGGGTGATTTAGTTCATCTTCCTCATTTCAGGTGAGGAAAAAGAAGCTCCAAAGAAGCCACACAAGTGGTCAGTTCCAACATATCCTCAACACCCTGCAAAAGTCATCTGTATTTCACAATCATGTATTTTCAGTCATGAGCAAAATTCATAATACTAGTTTATCTTTCTAGAATAACCTTGAAACTGAGGAGGACACTTGGGGCCCTCCTGGGTACACATCTTATCTGTATTCCCAATTACTTTTTGTAGGAAATAGGCTTCATTCAGCTTCCTAGACATTCCCTGGGTCCTGAGGGCAGATTCAAAAAGTTGCTAATCAGGGAGTATAGAATGAAGCAGGGCAAAGGCTAATAGAGTTTTGCCAATAGAACGTACTGGTCATAGCAAACACCCTCTTCCAATAACACAAGAGAAGACTCTACACATGGACATCGCCAGATGGTCAATATCGAAATCAAAGATGGTCAATACCGAAATCAGATTGATGATATTCTCGCTGCCAAAGATGGAGAAGCTCTATACAGTCAGCAAAAACAAGACCAGGAGCTGACTTTGGCTCAGATCATGAACTCCTTATTGCCAAATTCAGACTTAAATTGAAGAAAGTAGGAAAAACCACTAGACAATTCAGGTATGACCTAAATCAAGTCACTTACGATTATACAGTGGAAGTGGCAAATAGATTTAAGGGACTAGATCTGATAGACAGAGTGCCTGAAGAACTATGGACAGAGGTTCCTGACATTATACAGGAGGCAGGGATCAAGACCATCTGCAAGAAAAAGAATGCAAACAGGCAAAGTGGTTTTCTGAGGAGACCTTAAAAATAGCTGTGAAAAGAAGAGAAGCTAAAGGCAAAGGAGAAGAGGAAAGGTATATCCATTTGAATGCAGAGTTCCAAAGAATAGCGAGGAGAGATAATAAAACCTTCCTCAGTGATCAATGCAAAGAAAGAGAGGTAAACAATAGAATGGAAAAGACTAGAGATCTCTCCAAGAAAATTAGAGATACCAAGGGAACATTTCATGCAAAGATGGGCACAGTAAAGTACAGAAATGGTATGGACCTAACAGAAGCAGAAGATATTAAGAACAGGTGGCAGGAATGCACAGAAGAACTATACAAAAAAGCTCTTTATGACACAGATAATCACGATGGTGTGATCACACACTGAGCTAGGGCCAGACATCCTGGAATGTGAAGTCAAGTGGGCCTTATAAAGCATCACCATGAACAAAGCTAGTGGAGGTGATAAAATTCCAGTTGAGCTATTCCAAATCCTGAAAGATGATGCTGTGAAATTGCTGCACTCAATATGCCAACAAATTTGGAAAACTCAGCAGTGGCCACAGGACTGGAAAAGGTCAGTTTTCATTCCAATCCCAAAGAAAGGCAATGCCAAAGAATGTTCAAACTACCGCACAATCACACTCATCTCACACACTAGCAAAGTAATGCTCAAACTTCTCCAAGCCAGGCTTCAACAGTATGTGAACCGTGAACTTCCAGACATTCAAGCTGGTTTTAGAAAAGGCAGAGGAACCAGAGATCAAATTGACAATATCCGTTGGATCACTGAAAAAGCAACAGAGTTCCAGAATAAAATCTACTTCTGCTTTATTGACTACACCAAAGCCTTTGACTATGTGGATCACAATAAACTGTGGAAAATTCTGAAAGAGATGGAAATACTAGACCACCTGACCTGCCTCCTGAGAAATCTGTACACAGGTCAAGAAACAACATTTAGAACTGGACATGGAACAACAGACTGGTTCCAAAAAGGGAAAGGAGTATGTCAAGGCTGTATTTTGTCACCCTGCTTATTTAACTTATATGCAGAGTACATCATGAGAAATGCTGGACTGGATGAAGCACAAGCTGGAGTCAAGATTGCTGGGAGAAATATCAATAATCTCAGATATGCAGATGACATCACCCTTATGGCAGAAAGCAAAGAATTAAAGAGCCTCTTGATGAAAGTGAAAGAAGAGAGTGAAAAAGTTGGCTTAAAACTCAACATTTTGAAAACTAAAATCATGGCATCTGGTCCCATCACTTCATGGCAATTAGATGAGGAAACAGTGGAAACAGTGGCAGACTTTATTTTGGGGGGCTTCAAAGTCATTGCAGATGTCACTGCAAAATCACTCCAAAGTCATTCCAAAGTGACTGCAACCATGAAATTAAAACACACTTGCTCCTTGGAAGGAAAGTAATGACCAACGTAGACAGCATGTTAAAAAGCAGAGACATTACTTTGCCAACAAAGGTCTGTCTAGTCAAAGCTATGGTTTTTCCAGTAGTCATGTATGGATGTGATAGTTGGGCTATAAAGACAGCTGAGAACCAAATAATTGATGCTTTTGAACTGTGGTGTTGGAGAAGACTCTTGAGAGTCCCTTGGACTACAAGGAGATCCAACCAGTCTGTCCTGAAGGAAATCAGTCCTGAATATTCATTGGAAGGACTGATGCTGAAGCTGAAACTCCAATGCTTTGGCCGCCAGATGTGAAGAACTGACTCCTTGAAAAAGACCCTGATGCTGGGAGGGACTAGGGCAGGAGGAGAAGGGGACGACAGAGAATGAGATGGCTGGATAGCATCACTGACTCGATGGACGTGAGTCTCAGTGAACTCCGGGAGTTGGTGATGGACAGGGAGGCCTGGCGTGCTGCGATTCATGGGATCACAGAGTCGGACACGACTGAGCGACTGAACTGAACTGAACTGAACAGTAATATTAAACATCTTTTCATGTGCTGATTGGCCATTTGTATGTCTTATTTGGAAAAAATGTCTATTATTTTTCCAAATAAGACATGTAAATACGTTACCCATTTTTCAATCAAGTTGTTTTTTATTTTGTTGTGTTGTATGAGTTCTTTGTATTTTTTGGATATTAACCCCTTAGCAGATATATAATTTGCAAATCAATCTCCTGTTTGGTAGGCTGTCTTTTCATTTTGTTGCTTTGCTGTGCAGAAGCTTCTTAATTTGATGTACTCCCATTTGTCCATTTTGCTTTTGTTTTCCTTCCTGAGAAGACATAGCAGGAAAATCTTGCTAAGGCCAATGTCAAAGAGTGTATTTCCTATGTTTTCTTCTAGGAGTTTTATGGTTTCAGGTCTTACATTCAACCCTTTAACCCATTTAGATTTTTGTAAATGGTGTAAGATAGCAGTCTAGTTTCATTCTTTTGCGTGTGGTTGTCCATTTTTTCCAACACCATTTATTGAAGATACTATCCTTTCTCCATTGTATGTTCTTTGCTCCTTTGTTCTATATTAATTGTCAATATGTGTGTGGGGGTTTATTTCTGGGTGTTTAACTCTATTCCATTGATTTGTATGTCTGTTTTTCTGCCCATACCATGCTGTTTTGTGTACTATGGCTTGTATAATATTATAAACTGATGTTACTTCACATAAATAGATAAGAAATATAATTTAACTTCCTATTATGAACTGCAAAATGCAGAAAGATCATGGCATTTGGTGACACAGAAAAACAAATGTATAGTGTCTTTGGAGTCTGGCAACATGTAGGCGTGAACCCACTCAGTTATGCAGATTGGTAGATACTTAGGTAAAGGAAAGATAGAAATTCAGGTTCCCCAATGGAGTGGCTGTGTGAACTTAGGCACCTTCCTTGGTTGACTGTACGGGGTAAAAGCAATCCTGACTAGACTACCTAAGTCAAAGTGTTAGCTTTACCCATTAAACGTTCCATGACTTTGGACAAACTGCTAAAATCCTTGGTGCTTTGGTTTCCTCATGGGGATAAATGAGGATTAAAAGTGGGTTAATATTTGTAAATACTGTGTTTAGGGCATAAGTAAGTGCCTATAAAAAAAATCCTCTCTAAAAAAATTAAAACTGGATTAAAAAAATCCTCTCTAAACTATAGTACTCAAAACAGCATGGTATGAGCAGATAAACAGATATACAGATCAATGGAATAGAATTAAACACCCAGAAAAGTGATTTGGTAAATCACTTCCCATGGGTTTTATGCGGGAAGAAACAAATGCATTAAATATATAAAATTGTATATTATCATTCCTTTATATTCCTGATGAATACACTAAAAAATAATAGCAAGGGAAACAAAGTCCTGTTCATAAGGAGAAATTCTAAAATCTCATGCAATTGGTAACAAATAAGAGAAATAGAAGTAAAATTTGGCTGTACTTCGACATAATGTATGTAGCTTCCACAGGGAAGAAATTAGGTTCTATATTCACAGGATGCAGTGAGAATTCACTGTTAACCAAGGATGTAGGCAGAGGTCGATCAAGTATTTGGAAAAAGCAAGGATACCAAAGACTAATAGAATCACAGTTTCTATGAATGGCAAATATCCTTCGGAAACAAGGAGTGCAGTTCTTTGCTTAGTAAAGTGGGAGACTGAGATACAAGTGGAAAAAAAATAACAACAACAACAACAAAACTGTTCAACATCACAAAATCAATAAGTTGCAATACTCGGGCAAAGGCTGAGTCCAGGGATTCTTCAACTATGCCATGTACAAATTCAAAATCCCATGTATTAAAAGTTCATGCACTGATTTTTTTTCCCAAACCACACAAAGAAGATACATTGGGAGAGATTATTCACTTTGAAATAAAAAGACTTTGCTTAGAAAAAAAAATCTCACAGCAGGATTCCTTCAGATAGCAGCTCTCTTCTTGCATTTGAAATTAGACATGAATTCTACTGAAAATGAGAAGCCCCGTAGTAGTTCAGAGGCCTAGTCTCCCAAACACTAAATAAAGACTCTGATGAAGTTTGCAATTAATTTCATTTGCATAAATAATCATAGTTATGACTTCACAAGCATATAAATCAGAGATGTTGTGAAGATGAACATGTGCTCTTTTTATAGATACAGAAAAATCCCAAAGTCAGAGGAGCCTTAGGGAAGGGCACATTTGGGTCTGACTTGGTGACTAATTATTTCTTGGTTTGTTATGAACAGCCTTTTCAGAGCAGTGGTATTTGCCACTTACACGACCATGTGTCACTCCCTCTGGGAAAACTAAGACTGCTTTCTCCCTGATTAGACTATGATTCCCTCAAGGACAAGGACAAAGCTCTTAATGTTCTCATCCTCATGTCCCTACTGTTCAGCACAACATCTGGCACAGAAAACAACACATGCAATGACTGTTGGGTGAAGAAAAAGTGAGTCCAGTTAGGTTTCTTTAAATCAAGCACATTTGTACCTATAAATCTCTAGACAAAGGGACTTAGTGATGTTTTTGTAGATAGAAACTGACAATAAAAATAAATTATATTGTTCATCAGATGATGGTACATGTGGTGGGGAAAAAAAGCAGGGCAGGGATATAGAAAGCGCTAGGGAGGTGGAAGAGGCTTTAAAATTGTAAACAGGGAGACCAGGAAAGGTCTTACTGTGAAAGTGGTATTTGAGTAAAGATTTGAGGGAGATATCAGACCAAACTATGCTGTTAAATGGGAGAAAAACATTCCAGGCAGAGGCAAGGACTAGTACAAAGGTCTTAATGTGAGAGCTTGCCTGTTTGAGGAACAGTAAAATATCTGTGTAGCTGGAGGAGAGCAAGTAGAGGGAAGTGTGGCAGCACATAAGGTCAGAAGGGCAGCTGGGGTCCAATATCATGGAGCATCTGGTCAGCCCTTGTAAGGGAAGGCAGCGGAGCGGTGAAAGCAGGAAACTGACATGATCCGACTTATGTCTAAAGAAATAACCATGGCTTCTTTGATTAGACTCCACCATAGAGAGTGAGGGATGAAGTGGACAGACCTACAAAGAGGCTCTCTTCATTCATTGAGATGGAAGCAGATGGTGACTTGGATAAGGTTGGGAGCAGGAGATATAGTGGGAAGTGATCAGACTCTGGATACATTCTGACTATGGGACAGATGGCATTTGCTGTGGGATTTGATGTTGACTATCAAGAGAGAAAAGTGAACAAGTGGAGAAGGCTAGGGAGGAGGGGGCATTTTCATCAGAGAGTGGGGTACAGAGAACAGTGATTGATATAGTCATATTAAACCTGAGATGTCTATTAGATATCCAAGATGATAGAATAGGCAGATGGAATGGATGGCAGGGACACAGAGTGGAGACATAATCTAGGATGGTACTAAAAGTCAAATTATTTAATGAAAGCAACAGGTGAATTCTGTCCCCTCCCCTCAAATTCTTATGTTAAAATCCTAACCTCCAGTACTTAAGAATGTAGCCCTATTTGAAGATAGGGCATTTACAGAGATAATTAATTTAAAATGAGGTCATTAGGGCGACTCTATTCCATTAGGACTGCTGTCCTTAGAAAAAGGAGAAATTTGAACACACACACACACAGACACACACACACACGGAGAACACCATGTAAACATGAAGGTACCATCTACAAGTCCAGGAGAGAGACCTGGAACAGGTCTTGCCCTCAGAGCCCTCAGGAAGAACCAACCCTGCTGACAGGGTGGATTTCTAACCTCCAGGATTGTGAGACAACAAATTTCTGTTGTTTAAGTCACCTAGTCTGTGACACTTTGTGACAGCAGCTCTAACAAACTAATACATCAACTTAATGAGTAAATGTGGAAAGAGAAAGATATCCAAGAACTGAACTGGACCCTTAGCTACTACCACCTTTAGAGTTCATGAAAAGGAAAAGTAGTCAGCAAACGGGATTGACGAGAAGCCAGTAAGATAATAAGCAAGCAAGATAACTAGTGAAAGTGAAGCCAAGGAAGTGTTGCGGCACGGAGGGAGGGATGAGCTTTGTATGTTTGCATGCTAAGTCACTTCAGCCATGTCTGACTCTTTGTGATCCCATGGACTGTAGCCGGCCAGGCTCCTCTGTCCATGGGATCCTCCAGACAAGAATGCTGGAGTGGGCTGCCATGCCCTCTTCCAGGGGATCTTCCCCAACCAGGGATCGAACACATGTCTCCTGTGGCTCCTGAATTGCAGGGGGATTCTTTACTGCTGAGCTACCAGGGAAGTCCATGAGCTTCATACACTAGTACTTATAGTTCAAATAAGATGAGGGCTAATAACTGACCATTGGATTTAGCAGCTTTAATTTAAACCCTGATCTTGAAAATAGTAGTTTCATCAAAATAGTGGGTGTAAAAACCTGACTGGTGTGGGTTCAAGTGAAAAAGGGAAATGAATTGGAAACAGCAAATGGAAATACTCTTTGGAAGAGCTTTGTTGAGAAAAGGCAGAGATATGAGGTGCCAGGAGGAAGGACGTATGGAAAGAGGATTCTTCTCTCAAGATTAGAGAAACTGCAGCATACTGGTATTATAAAGAATCCATGAGATTCAAATTGGTAATGTAATTGGTGGGGAGAACTGCTGAAACAATCTATTTGAGAAGGAATTGTGATCTAGTATAAATGGAAGGGCAACAGAGAAAAAGAGGAGTATAGTGTTGTTGTTCATTTACTAGTCATGTCCGGCTATTTGCAACCCCATGGACTACAGCACGCCAGAGTTCCCTGTCCTTCACCGTCTCCCAGAGCTTGCTCAGACTCATGTCCATTGAGTTGGTGATGCCATTGTGTAGTATAGCATAATATGCCATCCTATAGAATTTTATGAGGATTTAATTAGATGATGCCAGGAAGGCTTTTAGCCCCATGCCTGGCACAATGTGATTGTTTAATGAATGTCATTGTAAGATACTATAAAAATGTTGTTGAACTAATCTCCCCCTGCCTTTCTTTACTCTCATTTGTGAGTCATCTGCATATAAGTGTATGTGATGACATGGGTGTACCTGAGATCCTCTTAAGAGTGTAGATAGAGGAGGAGAGTGCTGAGTATTTCAGAGTTGACAGATAAAAAAGAAGAGCCTGAAAGTGAACCTGAAGAATGAATGACCTGAATAGTAGAAGAGAAATGGTACAAGGAAACCCAAAGGGGAAGTATTCCTTAGCTTGGGTGGTAAGAAGAGGTAACAGAACTCATGATGGTCAAAAGTCTGGACAATGTCAGTAAGCTGCTGACATTTTTCCTCAGGGAAACCTGAGGGCAGAAGAAAGTGGCAGCTCAATTGAAAAAAACAAAAAGATCAAAGGGGCCTAGTAGTCTGCTCTCATCCCACATGGATAGAGGGGAAATGAGGAGGGATTGGCTTTGGCTACTATAGAGTCACCAAACTTCACTGTAGTCCACTGAGGTCACATCAAAGGAGGGAAATCTCGGAACTCCATATAACATGATTTGGATTTTTAAGTTATCAACTATACTTGCCTCTCTACAGTACCAAAAATATACAGTTTGCCATTTCAATCAGATTAAGCTAATGCACTTGTTCATCAAATACATCTTACCTTTGAGGACAATCTGTCCTAAAATTTTGGCTAGCAGTTTCAATGTTCAATTCTATAAATGGAAATTATGTCACATGCTGAGAGAAGTTCCCAAATAGGCAAACACATCAATTCCAGAAACTCTGATAGACTTCTTGAATTGTTCTTCTCAGGACTGACATAGATCTGTGCATTTTTTATTGCATTTTATTTTGTTATTCATTATTATATTTTTCAATCAACATGTTCCAATAGCTACTATTTACATATTAAAACTAGAATAAACGCTAAAATAAAAGAAAGGGCAAAGACTTGTCAGGTAAATGCAAGGAAATTTTAAGTAGGTTTGATAATATTAAATTCAGACAAACAGAACATAGAACAAAAATTGAGAAAAGAAAGGTCATAGTTCACTAATGAAAAGAACAGTCACAGATATTAAGATGAAGAAACTGTTAGAAATAAAAAGAAAATATATAATCATAACATTATTCTTAAAACTGGTAAACTGGAAATAACCAAAGCTACATAAATATATATTACCAAATAAAAGACTAAAAAATGATAAGAAAATATATCAGAATGTTTTCAATGATAATGCAGGGGGTAATATGATCATATTTGCATTTGATAAAAATATAAAGATTCCACTCACAGTAGCCTAAATTTAAACATGGGATCCATATAAAGATAATATTAAATTTTGCTGACAGTATAAACATTTGAATAAATGGGAAGACATTATATTTCTGGATGTGAAGAATTAATACAGAAAAACTATCAATTCTCCCCTTAATTATTCATAGGTTTAACACAATCATGTGGTGATAGGGGCTTTCCTTGTAGCTCAGTCGGAAAAGAATCTGCCTGCAGTATAGGAGACCTGGGTTTGATCCCTGGGTTGGGAAGATCCCCTGAAGAAGGAAATGGCAACGCACTCCAGTATCCTTGCCTGGAAAATCACATGGACATAGGAGCCTGGTGGGCTACAGTCCATGGGGTCGCAAAGAGTCGGGCATAACTGAGTGACTAACACACTTAACACAATCATAGCTTAAGCCCTTAATAAACCACAGCCTTGTCTAACTCAATGAAACTAAGACATGCCGTGTGGGGCCACCCAAGACGGGATGGTCATGGTGGAGAGGTCTGACAGAATGTGGTCCACTGGAAAAGGGAATGGCAAACCACTTCAGTATTCTTGCCTTGAGAACCCCATGAACAGTATGAAAAGGCAAAATGATACGATACTGAAAGGGGAACTCCCTGGGTCAGTAGGTGCCCAATATGCTATTGGAGATGAGTGGAGAAATAACTCCAGAAAGAATGAAGGGATGGAGCCAAAGCAGAAATAATACCCAGCTGTGGATGTGACTGGTGATAGAAGCAAGGTCCCATGCTGTAAAGAGCAATATTGCATAGGAACCTGGAATGTCAGGTCCATGAATCAAGGCAAATTGGAAGTGGTCAAACAGGAGATGGCAAGAGTGAATGTCAACATTCTAAGAATCAGCGAACTAAAATGGACTGGAATGGGTGAATTTAACTCAGATGACCATTATATCTACTACTGTGGGCAAGAATCCCTTAGAAGAAATGGAGTAGCCATCATGGTCAACAGAAGAGTCTGAAATGCAGTACTTGGATGCAATCTCAAAAACCACAGAATGATCTCTGTTTGTTTCCAAGGCAAACCATTCAATATCAAGGTAATCCAAGCTTATGCCCCAACCAGTAACGCTGAAGAAGCTGAAGTTGAACAGTTCTATGAAGACCTACAAGACCTTTTAGAACTAACAGCCAAAAAAGATGTCCTTTTCATTATAGAGGACTGGAATGAAAAAGTAGGAAGGCAAGAAATGCCTGGAGTAAAGGCAAATTTGGCCTTGGAGTACAGAATGAAGTAGGGCAAAGGCTAATAGAGTTTTGCCAAGAAAATGCACTGGTCATAGCAAACACCCTCTTTCAACAACACAAGAGAAGACTCTACACATGGACATCACCAGATGGTCAACACAGAAATCAGACTGATTATATTCTTTGCAGCCAGAGATGGAGAAGCTCTATACAGTCAGCAAAAACAAGACTGGGAGATGACTGTGGCTCAGATCATGAACACCTTATTGCCAAATTCAGACTGAAATTGAAGAAAGTAGGGAAAACCACTAGGCCATTCAGGTATGACCTAAATCAATCCCTTATGACTATACAGTGGAAGTGAGAAATAGATTTAAGGGACTAGATCTGATAGACAGAGTGCCTGATGAACTATGGACAGAGGTTCGTGACATTGTACAGGAGACAGGGATCAAGACCATCCCCATGGAAAAGAAATGCAAATAAGCAAAATGGCTGTCTGAGGAGGCCTTACAAATAGCTGTGAAAAGAAGAGAAGCAAAAAGCAAAAGAGAAAAGGAAAGATATAAGCATCTGAATGCAGAGTTCCAAAGAATAGCAAGGAGAGTTAAGAAAGCCTTCCTCAGCAATCAATGTAAAGAAATAGAGGAAAACAACAGAATGGGAAAGACTAGAGATTTCTTCAAGAAAATTACAGATACCAAGGGAACATTTCATGCAAAGATGGGCACAATAAAGGACAGAAATGGTATGGACCTAACAGAAGCAGAAGATATTAAGAAGAGGTGGCAAGAATACACAGAAGAACTGTACAAAAAAGAGCTTCACGACCCAGATGATCATGATGGTGTGATCACTCACCTAGAGCCAGACATCCTAGAATGTGAAGTCAAGTGGGCGTTAGAAAGCATCACTACAAACAAAGCTAGTGGAGGTGATGGAATTCCAGTTGAGCTATTTCAAATCCTGAAAGATGATGCTGTGAAAGGGCTGCACTCAATATGCCAGCAAATTTGGAAAACTCAACAATGGCTGAGGACTGGAAAAGGTCAGTTTTCATTCCAATCCCAAAGAAAGGCACTGCCAAAGAATGCTCAAACTACCACACAATTGCACTCATCTCACACACTAGTAAAGTAATGCTCAAAATTATGGCAGCCAGGATTCAGCAGTATATGAACCGTGAACTTACAGATGTTCAAGCTGGTTTTAGAAAAAGCAGAGGAACCAGAGATCAAATTGCCAACATCTGCTGGATCATGGAAAAGCAAGAGAGTTCCAGAAAAACATCTATTTCTGCTTTATTGACTATGTCAAAGCCTTTGACTGTGTGGATCACAAGAAACTGTGGAAAATTCTGAAAGAGATGGGAATACCAGACCACCTGACCTGCCTCTTGTGAAACCTATATGCAGGTCAGAAAGCAACGGTTAGAACTGGACATGGAACAACAGACTGGTTCCAAATAGGAAAAGGAGTACATCAAGGCTGTATATTGTCACCCTGCTTATTTAACTTCTATGCAGAGTACATCATGAGAAACGCTGGACTGGAAGAAGTACAAGCTGGAATCAAGACTGCTGGGAGAAATATCAATAACCTCAGATATGCAGATGACACCACCCTTATGGCAGAAAGTGAAGAGGAACTAAAAAGCCTCTTGATGAAAATGAAAGAGGAGAGTGAAAAAGTTGGCTTAAAGCTCAACATTCAGAAAACGAAGATCATGGCATCTGGTCCCATCACTTCATGGCAGATAGATGGGGAAACAGTGGAAACAGTGTCAGACTTTATTTTTGGGGGGCTCCAAAATCACTGCAGATGGTGACTGTAGCCATGAAATTAAAAGACGCTTACTCCTTGGAAGGAAAGTTATGACCAACCTAGATAACACATTGAAAAGCAGAGATATTACTTTGGCAACAAAGGTCTGTCTAATCAAGGCTATTGTTTTTCCAGTGGTCATGTATGAATTTGAGAGTTGGACTGTGAAGAAAGCTGAGCACTGAAGAATTGATGCTTTTGAACTGTGGTGTTGGAGAAGACTCTTGAGAGTCCCTTGGACTGCAAGGAGATCCAACCAGTCCATCCTAAAGGAAATCAGTCCTGTGTATTCATTGGAAGGACTGATGCTGAAGCTGAAACTGCAGTACTTGGCCACCTCATGCAAAGAGTTGACTCATTGGAAAAGACCCTGATGCTTTGAGGAATTGGGGGCAGGAGGAGAAGGGGATGACAGAGGATGAGATGGCTGGATGGCATCACTGACTCGATGGACATGAGTCTGAGTGAACTCCAGGAGTTGGTGATGGACAGGGAGGCCTGGCGTGCTGCTATTCATGGGGTTGCAAAGAGTCAGACACAACTGAGTGACTGAACTAACTAACTAAAGTTCTCATAAAAGATTGAAATTCATGTGAAGAATATTAGAGAATAAGAAAAATTTGAAGCAAAGAATGAGGAGTCCAGAGTTGACTTTAATTAATTAATATTAATTGGAGACTAATTACAGTACTGTAGTGGTTTTTGCCATACATCTATATGAATCAGCCAGGTATGCACAAAGTTGACTTTTCAAAGGTAAGTATACTTTCATAGATATCTGTTCTTGGACTGACTAACTGATGAACAAGACAGAATACAGAACCCTAAAATGGACCCTATACACTTAGGGTTGCCAGATTTATCAACCAAACCTAATCAAACATGTTGGAGACAAAAGTAGAAGCAAAAAAAGAAATCAACTTGGACAAATCACAACAAATATGGCAGATAAGAGAAAACAATTGTTAATGTCCTTATTGTTGTTTTACAAGCCAATAAGAAAAGAGTGACTACTACTCAAAGAAAAGTGGTAAAGGATACAAACCAAAATTGCACCAAAAAAGAAATGCAAATGGCCAACAAGTACATAACACTACTTTCTACCTTGTAAGTAATAAAAACAAACAAAATCACTTTTTCTCTTTTCTGGATTTATCTTTCTCTTGTTCTTTACCTGACTGATCCCTTCTTATTTTTAACTCCCTGCTTAAATGGAGAAGCAGGTGGCAGAGCATGAGATGTTTAGATAGAAATATCCACTCAAAAGACATGAACTTGAGCAGTCTTTGGGAAATAGTGGAGGACCGAAGAGCCCGGTGTGCTATAGTCTGTGGGGTCACAAAGAGCTGTACACAACTTTGCAACTGAATGACAAATAAATGCCACCTCCTCAGAGAGAACTTCCCTAACTCCCTTATTTAAATAAACACACACACCTTCAATCAGAGAAGGCAATGGCATGCCATTCCAGTACTCTTGCCTGGAAAATTCCATGGACGGAGGAGCCTGGTAGGCTGCACACCATGGGGTCGCTAGGAGTTGGACACGACTAAGCGACTTCACTTTCATGCATTGGAGAAGGAAATGGCAACCCACTCCAGTGTTCTTGCCTGGAGAATCCCAGGGACAGGGGAGCCTGGTGGGCTGCCGTTTATGGGGTCACACAGAGTCGGACACGACTGAAGAGACTTAGCAGCAGCAACACACCTTCAATAGGGCACACATATTTTTCACAATTGCGGCACACTGTACTGCATAGCACATACCTTAATATATGCGTTTGTTTATTTTATGTCTACCCCACTGAACAAAAAATTCCACAAGATTAAAAGCATTTATTTACCAATATCTACTTTGGCCACCTCATGCAAAGAGTTGACTCACTGGAAAAGACTCTGATGCTGGGAGGGATTGGGGGCAGGAGGAAAAGGGGACGACAGAGGATGAGATGGCTGGATGGCATCACTGACTCAATGGACGTGAGTCTGAGTGAATTCCGGGAGTTGGTGATAGACAGGGAGGCCTGGCGTGCTGCAGTTCGTGGGGTCGCAAAGAGTCAGACACAACTGAGCGACTGAACTGACTGAACTGATGCAGTACTTATCATGGTGTCTGGCACATGACAGGTACTCAAATAATTTTTGTCAAATAAATAATGAAGTTTTTTGGTTCCTTTTTTTTAATGACCATATCTATTGTCAGGAAAGACCTCTGACATGCTGCCAGTGAGGGGTAAAAATCAGTACAATCATTTTGGAGGGCAATTTGTTTATACTTTAAAACATAAGTCAGATATTATCTCTTCTCTGCTCAAAATCTTCCAATGACTTCCTATCTCCTGTGAGTCAAAGCCAAAGGCAAAAAAAGGCCTGTGAGATACTACATAAAAAAGAGACTCTACATGATCTTGTCTCCCTTCCCTCTACCATCCTGGCCATGTGGGCTGTGGCTCTCTCCCCACTCACTCTTCTCCAGCCACACTAACTTCTTGTAATTCCTCAGGACCTTAGATGGCCCCTGGCTTACATGCTGGCCGTTCTCACAGATGGGAATAGGAATGTTCTTCTCTGGATATGTAAGTGCCTCCTTCCCTTCCTATCCTTCAGCTCCTCCTTCAAATGTCACCTCAGTAGGAAGATCTTCCCTGACTATTTTATAAAAATAGTCATTCTACCCATGCCCAACCCCAGAGCTCCTCATTCTATCACCCTGTATTACTTTTCTCCATATCACATATTACCACCTGACATCTTATATGCATATATGTATATATACATATTTTTTAATTGTATGACTTCCCTCACTAGAATGTCAGCTCCATGAGGATAGAACTTTTTTTTTTTTTTAATCCACTGCTATATACTCAACCCCTTCAAGAGAGCCAGGCATATAAGAGATTCTCAATATGTGGGAAATGAAAAAGTGAATGAGTAAAAGAATGAGTGAATATCAAGAGCCTGAAAAATGTTCATGGCATTTCACCTAATCTATTTCTAAGAATCCATGCTAGGTAAATAAAGAGATCTAGTTGTACAAAGGTATATTTACCAGGTTTTCCTTCACAACATTACTTATAAGAGTAACGAATTAGAAATAATCTCACGTCCTACAGTTATAAAGATGTTAAATAAAATTCCATAAAATTTTTAATGGAATATCATGAAATCATTTAAAAGTATGTCATAAAATTATATTAATGACATGGGGAAACGTTCACAATGAAATACTAAATGAGCAATTCATGATATCACAAAGTGTTCATAGCATAGTCCCAAATATGGAAAACTAACATATATAGTATATGACAATCTTAATGAATATGACAAATATAAAGAAAATATACACATGCATATATATAATAATAATAGAGAGAAAGAGCCAGAGAGAGAGTGATGACTAGAAAAACTTAAAATTTCCATAATGGTTACTGTTGAGTAAGGGCATTATGGGATTTGGGGGCGATTTTCCCCCCTTTTTTGGATTTTTTTTGTACTGTTAATATTTTTTATAAAGAAAAGAGCTAAAAAGACAATGGTATAAGAAGGAAAAAATCCATAATATTCTTGTAGATAATCTAGCTCTAAACAAAACCACTTTGGGCTGTTTTTTGCAGGATAAAATAGCAACAAAATACAGTCAATGGAACTTAACAAATGGACATGCAACTTTTTAAAATAAAGGGCTTAAATGATTTATTTTGTCCAAGTTAATGTTAAGTAGCTCCTACTCATACACAGATAACAGGGTCATTTGTCTCTTATGGTCTGGCTCATTATAATCTGCTTTTGGCTTATAGATAGATATTTGTCCTTCCATTTCTAGGTCAGGGGAAAAAGCATTCAATTTATCTAAAAATGAAACCAAGCCACAGAATTTAGCTCCTTAGGAATAACTGTTGCAACGTATACACAGTAGATATGAAACAGTTAAATACTGGGCCAGACAGTTCCTTTGATGTTATGTTTGCTGTGGAGATATTTGTCCTAATAGCTAGGAAGTATCCTGAGAAAAGAATGAGTAATAAGTGACTGTGTTCCCAGAAGTCTTGAGCACAGGGGAAATTCTTTTCTTGCCTAAAACCATGACGTTTTGACTACAAAATCTCCCTCTGCACAAAAGCAGGACACATTCCAGTACATTCATGGAAGGCATTCTGGAGCTTTAAAAGGGAATTAGCACAGCAGAGAAGCATCATATGCATGTATGCACTTGCAATTTAAGAATAAAAATAAGCAAGGGGACAGCATTAGAAATGCAATCAGCAAACTCTATGAAATAGAGTCAGGAGATCTGTGTACTTTAAGGATAGAACTTTGTGCAAATACAAATAGACTGAGAATGTTCCCACACTGAAACCATTCTGTCCAGCTGGACCATGGTCAGATGCAGCCACAGACATGAGGGGTCAGAGACAGGACCATGAAAGAGAGAAGCCAGATCAGAAGGCTCAGAGAGCACTAGCAGAAATGAAGTTCACACCTGCAGCTGCTCATAGGCTTTAAATATAAGTTCACACTCAATAATAATAACCACAATGATGACAATCAACTTTTTAGCATGTTCAGTTCAGTTCAGTTCAGTCACTCAGTCGTGTCCGACTCTTTGCGACCCCATAAACTGCAGCATGCCAGGCCTCCCTGTCCATCACCAACTCCTGGAGTTCACCCAGACTCACGTCCATTGAGTCAGTGATGCCATCCAGCCATTTCATCCTCTGCCGTCCCCTTCTCCTCCTGCCCCCAATCCCTCCTAGCATCAGAATCTTTTCCAATGAGTCAACTCTTTGCATGAGGTGGCCAAAGTACTGGAGTTTCAGCCTCAGCACCACTCCTTCCAAAGAAATCCCAGGGCTGATCTCCTTCAGAATGGACTGGTTGGATCTCCTTGCAGTCCAGGGGACTCTCAAGAGTCTTCTCCAACACCACAGTTCAAAAGCATCAATTCTTCAGCACTCAGCCTTCTTCACAGTCCAACTCTCACATCCATACATGACCACAGGAAAAACCATAGCCTTGACTAAACAGACATTTGTTGGCAAAGGAATGTCTCTGCTTTTGAATATGCTATCTAGGTTGGTCATAACTTTCCTTCCAAGGAGTAAGCGTCTTTTAATTTCATGGCTGCAGTCACCATCTGCAGTGATTTTGGAGCCCAGAAAAATAAAGTCTGACACTGTTTCCACTGTTTCCCCATCTATTTCCCATGAAGTGATGGGACCAGATGCCATGATCTTCGTTTTCTGAATGTTGAGCTTTACGCCAACTTTTTCACTCTTCACTTTCACTTTCATCAAGAGGCTTTTGAGTTCCTCTTCACTTTTTGCCATAAGGGTGGTGTCATCTGCATATCTGAGGTTATTGATATTTCTCCCAGCAATCTTGATTCCAGCTTGTGTTTCTTCCAGTCCAGCGTTTCTCATGATGTACTCTGCATAGAAGTTAAATAGCAGGGTGACAATATACAGCCTTGACGTACTCCTTTTCCTATTTGGAACCAGTCTGTTGTTCCATGTCCAGTTCTAAATGTTGCTTCCTGACCTGCATACAGATTTCTCAAGAGGCAGATCAGGTCGTCTGGTATTCCCATCTCTTTCAGAATTTTCCACAGTTGATTATGATCCACACAGTCAAAGGCTTTGGCATAGTCAATAAAGCAGAAATAGATGTTTATCTGGAACTTTCTTGCTTTTTCCATGATCCAGCGGATGTTGGCAATTTGATCTCTGGTTCCTCTGCCTTTTCTAAAACTAGCTTGAACATCAGAAAGTTCACAGTTCACATATTGCTGAAGCCTGGCTTGGAGAATTTTGAGCATTACTTTACTTTACATGGCAAATATTGTGCTAGGTGTTATTTACATTATCAGTCCTTTTAAGTTTTATATTATCAGCAGAATCATTTGATATCAACTCTTTAAGATAGACATGAGAGCCTGTGGAACCAATATTCCCCTATTTGCAGTAAAAATACTGCTCTCCCCATATTTTAACTAATCCCCATTGGAATTACATTCTTTTAGTTACCTGTGACTCCAACTGCCTCCCTTCCATTGCAGGATGTATACAATACTGAGGTGAAACCATCATCAGTTACACTTATACCAGGACTAGATGCACCTACTGGAAAAGGCAATGGCACCCCACTCAAGTACTCCTGCCTGGAAAATCCTATAGATGGAGGAGCCTGGTGGGCTGCAGTCCATGGGGTCGCTACAAGTCGGATACGACTGAGCGACTTCAATTTCACTTTTCCCTTTCATGCATTGGAGAAGGAAATGGCAACCTACTCCAGTGTTCTTGCCTGGAGAATCCCAGGGACGGGGGGGCCTGGTGGGCTGCCATCTATGGGGTCACACAGAGTCGGACACGACTGAAGTGACTTAGCAGCAGCAGCAGATGCACGTACCGGACACTGCCGTTTACAGTCTCTGTCTTGGACCTTCTCACTACTGACAAGGTGATAAGGACACGTAGACCCAGTGCCAAGTAGGGCAGCCCTGACTAAGGAAGTCTCTCAGATCCATGCCTCTCAAGTGCCTCTACTTGCATGCCATTTCCCCTCAGATTAACCATTACCAATTCTCCAAACTGTTCCTCCCAGGACAAGGGCTTGAACCTTTACAGGTATGTCAATATCCCCTTAAAAATGTTGCTCCGGATTTCTGGGTGGCAATCTGGTTGAAAGAAAGGGCTCCAGTCAGAAACACTATCTGTATACAGCACATTGTGGAAGACTGAGAAAATGTCTAGTCTCCAAAACAAAGATTGCAGGGAGACGTAGGGAAAGGGGGTCATTGAAGGTGATATAGTATAGGAGGCCAAAACAAACAAGCAAACACATTCCCAAAACAAACAAGTAAAACAAAAGAGAACAAGCCACTCCTGGGCCTGGTTACACATAGGACTGAAGGAGGAAGTCCACCCAGCACAAGGACATCAGTATGATCACTTCTTCTGTTCCAGATTGTATGCTTCTATTGCTGTAGCTAAGATTGACTCACTGAATTTATGACCAACTAAAATTCTCATTTTAAAGTGCATCTTTCCTATCAAGTTGGTTTGTGGAGCCAGGGGCAAGGTGGACATATTTTCTTCATTATTTTGTTGGAATTGGCCATTCCTCCTAAACTGTCAAGATCTTTCGCATTCCTAAAGCCTTAGAAATTTCTTCCAGTCTCATATCGTTTGCAAATTTGTACTGCAGACTCATTTGCTTGGAAAACACACGTGCACATGTGCTGTGAAAGGTAAAATAAATGTGGTTAGTTTTTACCTCAAGCATTCCATTCAGCTTTCTCAGACACTGAATAAGGCAACAGTTGCCGTAATGACTCAGTTAATCACTTCTTGCTATTTAGAGCAAACACGTGGACTTTAACACAAAAGGTACTAGCAATTAAGCTTTCAAATCTTCAATTAAAACATAGACTCTGTAAAACTTGCAACTGGGACAATCATCATATCCAACACCCTGGGATAAATAAAAATAACTTCTAGCTTAAGAGAAAGAAAGAGGACAGTGAAAAGTTTTACAAACATGAAAAATACAAAGTGATGGTTTCATATTCAAACCCAGTTCACACAAAATATCAATGGGTAGGCTGATTGATACAAAAAGCAAGGACCAAAAGAAGCACCCTTCTCCCTCTGGCATGAACCAGACTTGTGTGCCTTGGACAACCTTATTCGTACTCTCATTCAAAGGGTACCCATGAGTCAGCAGTTTCTACTGGCTGATGCATTGGCTCCTTCTCTGGTGTAAATATCTTTGCACGTGAAGAACAGATCAAGCACATTTGTTTTGGAATTTGTTAGTAGATAATCAGGAATTTCAAATTCTAAAGAGAAAACAAAGCATGCAGTCTTATGATTCCAGTGAATTCTCTGCAGAGGCTTGGTCTGCTCATTCTGTACAAAGTAAGACCTGGAATCTCAAAACCGCAGGTTTGAGTCCTATCTTGAGGGCTTTGTGGGAGCTGAAAGACTTGGATTTGAGAACTATCCCTAACCAGTTGTGTGCATGTGTACTAAGTCATTTCAGTCATGTCTGACTCTCTGAGACCCTATGGACTGTAGCACGCTAGACTCCTCTGTCCATGGGATTCTCCAGGCAAAAATACTGGAGTGGGTTGCCATGTCCTCCTCCAGGGGATCTTCCTTAACCAGGGATCAAACTCACATCTCTTAAGTCTCCTGAATTTGCAGGCGGGTTCTTTACCATTAGCTTTTGGATGAGATGAATGACTGAAACTCTTAAAAATAGTTGAATTTTTTTTTTAATACAGGTGAATCTCATGGAAACTTAGTTAATAACTGAGATTAAAAATATATAAACCAAAGCTTTGAGTAAAGCAAGGTAGCAGCCCAGATTTCTTCCAACTTAGCCCCAGAAATATCTCTGAGAGACTCACCAAATTTCTGTAAGCGCAGTTTAAAAACCAAGAGCAAGGTCCCTTCCGGTTCTGTGGAATTCCATTCTGGCTTATTATACAAGGAATGTAAGCTACTGATCAACTCCTACATTCTATGGGAATATGAAGCAGAGTCTTGGAGCCTTGTAACAGATTGTCCACATTATGAATAACCATACTGACCAGCACTGGTGGAGGTCTACTGCCAAGAAAGCTGATGATCACAGAGAGGAAGAGACAAAGTCAGATCCTGAACACAAGTCTGATGATAATAGATGAAGGCACTACAGTGTGACAAGTGCTAACACAGCTCTAGTTACCAAATATGTGTGAAAGTTGCTCAGTCATGTCCAACTGCTTGTGATCCCATGGACTATACAGTCCATGGAATTCTCTAGGCCAGAATACTAGAGTGGGTAGCCTTTCCCTTCTCCAAGGGATCTTCCCAATCCAGGGATCAAACCCAGGTCTCCTGCATTGCAGGTGGATTCTTTACCAGCTGAGCCACAAGGGAAGCCCAGATATACTGGAGTGGGTAGCCTATCCCTCCTCCAGCAGATCTTCCTGACTCAGGAATCGAACTGGGGTCTCCTGCATTGCAGGTGGATTCTTTACCAATTGAGCTATATATAGTGGGATCACAAAAGAGGAGGTGATCAGTTCTACCTGAGGACGTAAAAGAAGCTGACCCTCGATCCAAGCCTTGAAAGATCAGTATCAGATTATCAAGAAGCAGATTTGGCAAAGGAATTCAGGGCTGTGGACACAATATATACAATGGCAGCAAGGTGCAAAACATCATCAACACAGAAGACTGACTGGAGACGCAAGCAAGAGTGTGATCCTGAAGACATCTGAGTCTCACACTGAGGAACTGAGACTTCTCTTTTGGGAAGACACCATTGCAATGTCTCAAACAGCAATGTGAGATAGCCCCTCTTTCTTTTTCTCCAACTCTCTTCCTTTCTCATCTTTCAGGATTCAGCTTACTGATCATTGACTCTGAAAGGTCATTTGTTACCCTTTTTCTTTTTTTTTTTTAAATTTTATTTTATTTTTAAACTTTACAATATTGTATTAGTTTTGCCAAATATCGAAATGAATCCGCCACAGGTATACCTGTGTTCCCCATCCTGAACCCTCCTCCCTCCTCCCTCCCCATACCCTCCCTCTGGGTCGTCCCAGTGCACCAGCCCCAAGCATCCAGTATTGTGCATCGAACCTGGACTGGCGACTCGTTTCATACATGATATTATACATGTTTCAATGCCATTCTCCCAAATCTCCCCACCCTCTCCCTCTCCCACAGAGTCCATAAGACTGATCTATACATCAGTGTCTCTTTTGAGGGCTTCTTTCTCTCTCTCCTCCTTAGAACCAAAGTTTCATGAGAGGTGAAATCTTGGCAACCTGGTTCCCTGGTTCCTGGAACCAGGAACTCTGGTTCCCTGGATACCCCCAGCACCTCGGAGAGTACTCAGCACATACTAGGTGCTCAGTAGATATTTACTGCAAGAATGAAAGAAATGAAAGTGTCTGCAAAGTGTGGACTCACAACCACCTTCACAATATCTCTTCAGCTGGGCCTGTCTTGTTAGTGAATAAGGGATAGTGTTGATAATAGCAAGGTATCCAACAAATGAAGAGACAAGCATGAAAGCTGTGGTGTCTAACCAAGAGCAAGGAGCAGACTGTATACAGAAATTTCTTTAGTTGTCTTTAAATGCTGATGCCCATGCAGACGTGGTTACCTGACTACTGGAAAATCTAGGTGAAAAGATCTGTCTCTCAGAGCTGCTCTGCTGACTTAGAGGAATTTTTTGACGCATTAAAATCATAATCACATCCTTCTACATATCAAAATGCATTCCATTTTTCCCACCAAAATTAAGTACGATGAACCTAACTGGCTGGAAGGAGCTTATGACTATCTCTGGCATGTTATTTTGCCTTAGTTTTCTCTATAGCAAAACAGAAATTATAGTGACTGTTACCTCACAGGTTTGTAATGACGATGAGACCAAATACATACAACACACTTAGCACAGTGACTGGTCCAAAGAAGACCTTCAGTGTTAGCTTTTACAATCATTATTGTGATCAGTAGCATTATTAACACAGTGAAGGCATTTATGAGAAAGAATAATGCATTTTGTGAAGGGAGCCAAATCGTCCTTGCATAAACCTGCCTCTCCCTGTCTAGCAGGTCCCATACCCTGACCACAAGGGCCATAGATTTGGTATCTGTTCCTCCCCAGCAATATCTTCAAGCCTCTTTTCATTTGTCTTTTTCCCTGATTAATAAGCCACTCACCACTAATTACTTATAGTCATTTTCTGCTGCATAGTTTTATATGTGTTTATTATGTTCACAGCTGTCTTGCCTCTCAAGGGTAGAAATCTATTATCTCATTATTATCCCTGAGTCTCCTGATCACAGTGTCCTTGCTTCCCATCTCACTTCCACCAAAAGTGTCTCCTGGCAGGACAGGATTTTCCTTCCTCCTCATCCTTTCCTTTCTATGCTCCACACACCTCATAAGGAAAGAGGAATTCAGGGTAGAATAAAGAGACAGGAACTTTGTTGGCATATAAACTAAACTAGTTAAACTATGAGATATGATTTTGCTATGAAATAAACCAGGAGATAAAAGATGATCAAATATTTTCTTACAAAGAGCTCACTCGAAAATTATTCATTGAAAAAATATTTAGCACATTCTGTGTTCAAAGTTCTGGGAATTTGGCTGTGAACAAAAGCAGGCCAAATCCTTCCTTTTCATGAAGCAGACCTTCTAGTAGGGGAGACAGACAACAAATATGTATGTATCATCAAATAGTGACCAGTGTTGAGAAAAAATAAAACAGGGTAATAGAATAGGGAGTGTTGAGTGCATTTCTGGAGGAAGGATGGTCAGCGAAGATGTTTTAAAGAAGTTCCATTATATCATTGGAAGTTCTCATATCTCATAGGACTTCAAGGATTTGGTGCTTCCCCGCTGTGGATGAAGTCAAGATTTGCAGGGGGGGCTGGAGCGGGGAGGGGGCAGACGGGAGAAGGGAGGGTGGTAAAAAGACCACAGAGGAGGAGAAGGAAGTTCTCAAGTGCTCATTCAAGATGAAATATTCATGGAAAATGGAAGGGAATGTTTGCACCACGATGAACATTAACACAAATTTGCTCAATTGATAGTAAAATTTCTGTGGTAGTACCCTGGAGTTCCAAACGTATATCATCAGTTGTGTTAGTCTTGGATATTATCTTCTTCCAGGCTCCAGGGGAGAAGGCCCCAGCTTATATAAAGGACAAGGAAATGGCAGGTCAGAGTTCCAGGTGGTGATTGACAGACAGCTACCTCAAAAAGACAGAAAAGGTAGGAAACAAAAGAGTAAATAAAGCCAAACCTTGTGATTGCTCCTGTAGCCAAGGAATGCTGCCCATTTAAAAATGAGGGACAGCTAGGGAGGCAGCCACAAACACTTGGGTTACAGCAGTATTCTATTATGCTTACTAATAAAATCCATGATCATCCTAGAGGTATTTAAGTACTTCACATTTTAAAAAGTTTTTCATTGCTGAAAGAAACTTCTACATATATTATTTTTTGATCTTCTGCGAGAGAGACAAAGTATGAATTGTTATCCAATTCCATGTATGAGGAAACAGACTTAAGTGACTTGTTCAAAGTCCCCCAAATGAGTGGGAAATTCAAATCCAGAACTTTCTGCTTCCCTATCCAAGCATTTACTGAGCTTCTACACTCAGCCCAGGACTGTCTGAAGCACCAACAAGATACTGAAATCATCGAGTATTATGTTTGTGTAAATAATTTCTGGGAAATCAGTGATGAAAGTGAAAGTAAAAGTGTCCAACTCTTTGTGACCCCATGTACTGTACAGTTCATGGAATTCTCTAGGCCAGAATACTAGAGTGGGTAGCCTTTCCCTTCTCCAGGGGATCTTCCCAATCCAGGGATGGAACTCAGGTCTCCTGCATTGCAGGTGGATTCTTTACCAGCTGAGCCACAAGGGAAGCCCAAAGTGAAAGTGAAAGAGTAACTCAGTCATATCTGACTCTTTGTTACCCCATGAATTGTACAGTCCATGGAATTTGAAATTATCTAGGCTAGAATACTGAAGTAGGTAGCCGTTCCCTTCTCCAGGGGATCTTCCCAATCCAGAGATCAAACCTAGGTCTCCCTCACGGCAGGCAGATTCTTTACCATCTGAGCCACCAGGGAAGCCCATAGAAGGAAAAACCCTCTACCTAAAACTTGCACTTTATACAAAATTAACTAAAAATGAATCATAGACCTAAATGTAAAACTATAAAACTTTTAGAAAAAGTCATAGGAGAAAATCTTCAGGACATGGATCTAAACCAAGAGTTCTTAGAGATGACACCAAAAGCCAGCCACATAAAGTAAAAAATGGGTAAATTAGACTTCATCAAAATTAAAACCTTTTGATGTGCAGAAGACCCTGTTAAAGGGATGAAAATACAAGCTCCATACTGGGGAAAATTATTTCTAAACCACATAGCTAGATATGATGCCTTTCTAGAATATATAAAGAACTCAAAATTCAACTAAAAAATCCATTTATAAAATGGACAAAAGATAGGAACAAGGGACAGACATTTCAGTGAAGAGAATATAGAGATGGGAAAGAAGCACATGAAAAGATGTTCAATATCAACAGGGAAATGCAAATAAAACCACAGTGAGATATCATTATACCTTCAGAATGACTAAAATAAAAAATAGTAAGGACATCAAATCCTGGTAAGGCTATAAAGACACTGGATCACTCATCCATTACAGGTGTAAAATGATTCAGCCACTCTGGGAAATAGTTTTTCAGTCTCTTACAAAACTAAAGATGTTAAAAAAAAAAAAAAACTAAAGATGTGCTTACCATATGACCCAGCAATTACAGTCTTGAGCAAGTGCTCCAGAAAATGACAATTCATGCCTACATAAAACTATGTACACAAATGTTTTTAACAGCTTTATTTGTAACAGCTGAAAACTGGAAATAAGGCCCAGTTGTCCTTCAGTGGGAAAAAGATTAAATCAAATAAAGATATAAAATAACATGTTTTAAAGATATAAAATAAAATCTTTATGATGGGCTCGATAAAGGATGGAAATGGTATAGACCTAATAGAAGCAGAAGATATTAAGAAGAGATGGCAAGAATACACAGAAAAACTGTACAAAAAAGATCTTCACGACCCAGATAATCACAATGGTATGATCACTGACCTAGAGCCAGACATCCTTGAATGTGAAGTCAGGTGGGCCTTAGAAAGCATCACTATGAACAAAGCTAGTGGAGGTGATAGAATTCCAGTTGAGCTATTCCAAATCCTGAAAGATGATGCTGTGAAAGTGCTGTACTCAATATGCCAGCAAATTTGGAAAACTCAGCAGTGGCCACAGGACTGGAAAAGGTCAGTTTTCATTCCAATCCCAAAAAAAGGCAGTGCCAAAGAATGCTCAAACTACCGCACAATTGCACTCATCTCACACGCTAGTAAAGTAATGCTTAAAATTCTCCAAGCCAGGCTTCAGCAATATGCAAACCGTGAACTTCCTGATGTTCAAGCTGGTTTTAGAAAAGGCAGAGGAACCAGAGATCAAATTGCCAACATCTGCTGGATCATGGAAAAAGCAAGAAAGTTCCAGATAAACATCTATTTCTGCTTTATTGACTATGCCAAAGCCTTTGACTGTGTGGATCACAATAAACTGTGGAAAATTCTTCAAGAGATGGGAATACCAGACCACCTGATCTGCCTCTTGAGAAATCTGTATGCAGGTCAGGAAGCAACAGTTAGAACTGGACATGGAACAACAGACTAGTTCCAAATAGGAAAAGGAGTACATCAAGGCTGTATATTGTCACCCTGCTTATTTAACTTACATGCCGAGTACATCATGAGAAACGCTGGACTGGAAGAAACACAAGCTGGAATCAACATTGCTGGGAGAAATATCAATAACCTCACATATGCAGATGACACCACCCTTATGGCAGAAAGTCAAGAGGAACTAAAAAGCCTCTTGATGAAAGTGAAAGTGGAGAGTGAAAAAGTTGGCTTAAAGCTCAACATTCAGAAAATGAAGATCATGGCATCCGGTCCCATCACTTCATGGGAAATAGATGGGGAAATAGTGGAAACAGTGTCAGACTTTATTTTTGGGGGCTCCAAAATCACTGCAGATGGTGACTGCAGCCATGAAATTAAAAGACGCTTACTCCTTGGAAGGAAAGTTATAACCAGCCTAGATAGCATATTCAAAAGCAGAGACATTCCTTTGCCAACAAATGTCTGTCTAGTCAAGGCTATGGTTTTTCCTGTGGTCATGTATGGATGTGGGAGTTGGACTGTGAAGAAGGCTGAGCACCAAAGAATTGATGCTTTTGAAGTGTGGTGTTGGAGAAGACTCTTGAGAGTCCCTTGGACTGCAAGGAGATCCAACCAGTCCACTCTGAAGGAGATCAGTCCTGAGATTTCTTTGGAATAATGATGCTAAAGCTGAAACTCCAGTACTTTGGCCACCTCATGCGAAGAGTTGACTCATTGGAAAAGACTCTGATGCTGGGAGGGATTGGGGGCAGGAGGAAAAGGGGACGACAGAGGATGAGATGGCTGGATGGCATCACTGACTCAATGGACATGAGTCTGAGTGAACTCCAGGGGTTGGTGATGGACAGGGAGGCCTGGCATGCTGTGATGCATGGGGTTGCAAAGAGTCGGACACGACTGAGCGTTGATCTGATCTGATCTTATCCATACAATGGAATACTTCTGAGCCGTAAAAAATAAGAGCTTACAGATACACTCAACAACTTGAATGTACCTATGCTGAGTGCACAGAGCCAATCTCAAAGGTCACATACTATATGAGTTCATTTACATGTCACTCTCAAATGAGAAAAGTACAGAGATGGAGAAGACATTACTGGTTGCCAGGCATTAGTGATGGAGTGGAGGGATGCAGGTATGAATATAAAGGATTAACGTAAAGGAAATCTTTGTGGTGATGATACAGTTCTGTATCTTGATTGTGGTGGTAGTTACATAAATCTTCACAAGAGACAAAATTCCATAAAGCTACACAGACAGGAATCCATGTAAAACTGACACAACCTGAATAAACTCTTCTCCTGGGGATCTGCCTGACCCAAGGATAAAACTTGGGACTCCTGCATTGAATACAGATTTTGTACTTTCTGAGCCACCAGAGAAGCCCAAGTAAACTCAGTTTATTCACTTTGATATTGTACTATCATTATGCAAGATTTTACCATTGGGTAGCATGTTACTCACGTTGCATGCTAGCAAGGTTATACTCAAAATCCTTAAAGCTAGGCTTCAGCAGTATGTGAACAAAGAACCTGCAGGTGTACAAGCTAGATTTAGAAAAAGCAGAGGAACCAGAGATCAAATTGCCAACATTTACTGGATCATGGAGAAAGCAAGGGATTTCCAGAAAAACATCTACTTCTGCTTCATTGACTACACTAAACCCTTTGACTGTGTGGAACACAACAAACTGCAGAAAATTATAAAAGAGGTGGGAACACCAGATCACCTTACCTGCCTCCTGAGAAAGCTGTATGCAGGCGAAGAAGAAACAGTTAGAACTGGACATGAAAAAACAGACTGGTTAAAATTGGGAAAGGCTATATATTGTCACCCTGATTATTTAATTTATCTACACAGTACATCACAAAAAATGCTAGGCTGGATGAATCACAAGCTGGAATCAATATTTCCCAGAGAAATATCAACAACTTCAGATATGCAGATAACAGCACTCTAATGGCAGAAAGTGAAGACGAACTAAAGAGCCTCTTGATGAGGATGAAAGAGGAGAGTGAAAACCTGGCTTAAAACTCAACATTCAAAAAATTAAGATCATGGCATCCAGTCCCATCACTTAATGGAAAATAGATGGGGAAAAAATGGAAGCATTGACAGAAATTATTTTCTTGGGCTCCAAAATCACTGCAGATGGTGACTACAGCCATGAAATTAAAAGATGCTTTCTCCTTGGAAGAAAAGCTATGACCAACCTCAACAGCATATTAAAAAGCAGAGACATCACTTTGCAAGGCTCTTATAGTCAAAGCTATGGTTTTTCCAGTAGTCATGTATGGATATGAGAGCTGGATCATAAAGAAGGCTGAATGCCAAATAATTGATGCTTTCAAACTGTAGTGCTGGAGAAGACTCGTGAGAGTCCCTTGGACATCAAGGAGATCAAACCAGTCAATACTAAAGGAAATCAACCCTGAATATTCATTGGAAGGACTGATGCTAAAGCTGAAGCACCAATACTTTGGCCACCTGATGTGAAGAGCCAACTCATTGGAAAAGACCCTGATGCGAGGAAAGATTGAGGGCAGGGGGAGAAGGGGACAACAGAGGACAAGATGGTTGGATGGCATCACCAATTCAATGGACATGAATTTTAACAAACTCTGATAGTGGAGGACAGAGGAACCCAAAATGCTACAGACCATGGGGTCACAAACAGTTGGACACAACTTGGTGACTGAACAACAACACTATTGGGAGAAGTTGGATGAAAGATACATTGGACTTCAATATACTATTTTTGCAGTTTCCAAAAGATCTATAACCATTTCACAATTAAAATATTAAAGAAAATAAGTGAGTGGGACCTTTGTGTATTCTGAATCCAATTCCTTCTAAGATGAAACCTTCTGGAGAACAAAAGCAGCATACAACAGCATGGCATGCTGGGAAGAAAGACTAAACCAAGGATAAAAATATTTTGAGCCATTATTTACCCTCTGTGGTTTCTGTGGCTTTGTCTTCTCTTGTCACAGACCTTGCTCCCCTTGTCAGATGTGTGTCTATCTGACCTAGACCAGGTTTATCAAAATCCTGTATCTCCTTGAGTGTGAACTTTGATCCAAAAAATGGCATATACCCCAAGCCAGGCCACCCAGAATCTTTGGGATTTCCAGAGTTGGTGCTG
Organism: Bos grunniens; assembly: GCF_055505025.1. Lineage (NCBI taxonomy): Eukaryota > Metazoa > Chordata > Mammalia > Artiodactyla > Bovidae > Bos > Bos grunniens. Next base: position 114,044,512 of record NC_141194.1, on the reverse strand, counting down.
AGCATGTCAGCGCTAGTAGGCTTTGTTTTCCCCATTGGATTTGAAAAAAGTTTATTTATTTATTTATCTCCCATGCTGCTGGGAACCATGTCCCTAGGCAGTTGGAGAAAACTGAGAGAAAAAGGGCAACATGCAGACTGAAGCTGAGCTAGCTAAGGAGCAAAAGAGAGATCAGTGGCCACATGCAACCCTGGATACATTAGATCCTGAGACCAGACACATCCATCCTTCCTGCATACCCTGAACCAATAAATTCCTTTTCACAGTTATGAGTGTGTGTTGGATTTGGAACTAAAAGTTTTCTGAACAGTGTGATCTTTTAGAATCTCAATTTGCATGTCTATAAAATGAGAAGAAGAATATCTGATCTATTTGCCTCACAATTTTGCAATGATAATCAAAAAAGACAGCAGACACGAATGTTCTATACAGCATTGTGTAAATGCAACGGGCTGATAGCTATTATTACAGAAACAAACAAAATTACTCCAAAAAATCCAGCTCCTTTCCTCAGGATTTTCATAACAATTGTATTCCAGTAATTTCTAAGGCAATACTGAGAGTAAGAAACAAACACCAAAATATCACTAGAAATAGATTTGTTAATTATTATGATTCATGTTCAATGATTCATTTATGACTCAGAAAAAGCAACCAGAGACCAGCATTCACATATGTACAAAAATCTCTAATTTAAAAATATAAGAAAATTTTATGTGTGTTTGAAGATGCTCTCATGTGAGAATTTTAAAAATGATCTATGCTTCCATTTTGATCAGAAACTTCCTGCTTATATTATTGTATGAAGCCACTTTCACATACTATACACTGTGGTCAGATGGATTCTCTATTTCTTAGGTGGACTAAATGCCTCAACAAGTTGCTTGTTTCTTTCGTTTCATGTTAAATGGGTCAAACCCCAAATGAGTTCACCCCTCCCTTTTTATTTTTATTTTTTTTTTTTACTTTTTAAAATTTATTTTAATTGGAGGCTACTTACCTTAAAATGTTGTGGTGGTTTTTGCCACACATTCACAGAAATCAGCCATTGGGTGTACATGTGTTCCCCATCCTGACACTCTCTCCCACCTCCCTCCCCACCCCATCCCTCAGGGTCCTCCCAGTGCACCAGCCCTGAACACCCTGTCTCATGCATTGAACCTGGACTGGCAATCTATTTCACATATGATAATATACATATTTCAATGCTATTTTCTCAAATCATCCCACCCTCACCTTCTCCCACAGAGTCCAAAAGTCTGTTCTTTATATCTGTGCCTCTTTTGCTGTCTCACATACTGGGTCATTGTTACCATATTTCTAAATTCCATATATATGCATTAATATACTGTATTGTTTTTTTCTTTCTGACTTACTTTACTCTGCATAATAGGCTCCAGTTTTTTTCACTTCATTAGAACTGATTCAAATGCATTATTTTTCATACTTGAGTAATACTCCATTGTGAATATGTACCACAGCTTTCTTATCCATTCATCTGCTGATGGACATCTAGGTTGCTTCCATGTCCAGCCTACTGTAAACAGTGCGGCGATGAACATAGGGGTACACATGTTTCAATTCTGGTTTCCTTGGTGTGTATGCCCAGCAGTGGGATTGCTAGGTCATATGGCAATCCTATTTCCAGTTTTTTTAAGGATTCTCCACATTGTTCTCCATAGTGGCTGTACTAGTTTGCATTCCCACCAATAGCATAAGAGGGATCCTTTTTCTCCACAGCCTCTCCAGCATTTATTGTTTGTAGACTTTTGGATAGCAGCTATTCTGACTGGTGTGAGATGGTACCCATTGTGGTTTTGATTTGCATTTCTCTGATAATGAGTGATGTTGAGCATCTTTTCATGTGTTTGTTAGCCATTTGTATGTCTTCTTTGGAGAAATGTCTGTTTAGTTCTTTGGCCCATTTTGTGATTCAGTTCTTTATTTTCATGGAATTGAGCTGCAGGAGTTGCTTGTATATTTTTGAGATTAATTCTTTGCAGTTGCTTCGTTTGCTATAATTTTCTCAGATTCTGAAGGCTGTCTTTAGACCTTGCTTATAGTATCCTTCATTTTGCTAAAGCTTTTAAGTTTAATTAGGGCACATTTGTTTATTTTTGCTTTTATTTCCATTACTCTGGGAGGAGGGTCATAGAGGTTCTGCTGTGATTTATGTTGGAGTGTTTTGCCTATGTTCTCCTCTAGGAGTTTTATAGTTTCTGGTCTTACATTTAGATCTTTAATCCATTTTGAGTTTATTTTTGTGTATGGTGTTAGAAAATGTTCTAGTTTCATTCTTTTACAAGTGGTTGACCAGTTTTCCCAGCACCACTTGTTAAAGAGATTGTCTTTTCTCCATTGTATATTCTTGCCTCCTTTGTCAAAGATAAGGTGTCCATATGTGCATGCATTTATATCTGGGCTTTCTATTTTGTTCCATTGATCTATATTTCTGTCTTTGTGCCAGTACCATACTGTCTTGATGAGTGTGGCTTTGTAGTAGAGCCCGAAGTCAGGCAGGCTGATTCCTCCAGTTCCATTCTTCTTTCTCAAGATTGCTTTGGCTATTCGAGGTTTTTTGTATTTACATACAAACTTTGAAATTATTTGTTCAGAGTTGCCATCATCTGCAGGGTTCTGTGGGTTTTCCCTCCTCTCAGACAGGCTAAGAATAACAGAAAGGGCATTGGAAAATGAACCACTGAAAGTAAGGTTGTCATAAACAAGAGTGGGGAGACACTCTTATGGCTCCATATCTGAGAGAACTATGGTTACAGAACAGAACAAAAAGGATAAAAGAAAGAAAAAAAATCTCTGACATTGTAAAAATGCTGAAAATTTCAACTATGCAAAAATAAAATCATTGGGGGCCACCTTACAGGCAACCTACCACACATGTAGTTTTAAAAATAAGAATTTAAACCCCTCGTTGTTTTTCATAATGTTTTTATTATCTCAAGATAGAGGTTATAGAATCCAATAACTCTTTTAGAGAAGCAATATTTATTTGAAGTTTAGGGAGTTAACACTGTTTACTTCTCTGTTAAATCAAAGAGAATTTAATCTAATACCTACTAAAAACAGCCAGTAAAATATAATCCCAACTTGTAAAATTATATCTGTCTCTGTATCTAGCTATATAAATGCACAGATCAACATATGTAATTACATTTATGAATAAATTGTGTCAAAATGAACCAGACAATTGCTTTGTCAATACAGTAAAGCCAAGGATACCTGCAGGACACAGTCAAGAAAGGAAAATCTTCACCAAGGAGACATTTCAACCGAAAAAGTTTTATTCATTGATGCTTCAAAAGGGAGCCCTTGGTCACTGCCTTTGTTTTATGGAATAAGATCCTGATATACAATTAATTCCCCTATTTGGCAGAAATAAAGATGAATTAACCAGTAACCAGTGATTTCCAAGAAAATAGTCAAATCAAGGATTTAACATTTTCAAGAAGAAAGAACACTAGACCATGAGTGGAAAATACTTGCATTCTAATTTTGTCTTTTCCACTAAATTGCTAGCTGATACTGAGAAAGTCTAGATCGCCTCTACAAAGTGAGGGTCTTTGACAAAGAAATCCACAGAACTAATCACTCAAGATGATCCAGTAAAGAAAAAATGGCACCATGATCAAGTGAGTTTGGAAATACCTCTCTTGGAGTTTCCCATTGAACATTTTCATATTTAAGGATTCAAGTACTTCTGAAATAAATGTATTAAAAACTACTTAATCTAAATTTTCTGTTTATAAAAATTTTTATGTCATATACACTTCTTTACATATTACTATTACCCCATGATGGGTGACCTCCTCCAAGATAAGGAGCAACGGCTATGCTTTGCTGGAGCAGCCATGAAGAGATACCTCAGGTACAACATAAGAGAAACCCAAGTAAGAGGGTAGGTGTTGTGAGAGGGCATCAGAAGGCAGACACAATGAAACCATAATCACAGAAAACTAGCCAATCTGATCACATGGACCACACCCTTGTTTAACTCAATGAAACTAAGCCATGCCGTGTGGGGCCACCCAAGATGGATGGGTCATGGTGGAGAAGTCTGACAGAATGTGATCCACTGGAGAAGGGAATGGAAAACCACTTCAGTATTCTTGCCTTGAGAACACCATGAACAGTAAGAAAAGGCAAAAAGAACACTGAAAGAGGAACTCCAAAGATCAGTAGGTGCCCAATATGCTACTGGAGATCAGTGGAGAAATAACTCCAGAAAGAATGAAGGGATAGAGCCAAAGCAAAAACAATACCCATTTGTGGATGTGTCTGGTGACAGAAGCAAGGTCTGATGCTGTAAAGAGCAATATTGAATAGGAACCTGGAATGTTAGGTCCATGAATCAAGGCAAATTGGAAGTGGTCAAACAGGAGATGGCAAGAGTGAACGTCGACATTCTAGGAATCAGTGAAATAAAATGGACTGGAATGGGTGAATTAAACTCAGATGACCATTATATCTATTACTGTGGGCAGGAATCCCTTAGAAGAAACGGAGTAGCCATCATGGTCAACAAAAGAGTCCGAAATGCAGTACTTGGATGCAATCTCAAAAACCACAGAATGATCTCTGTTCATTTCCAAGGCAAACCATTCAATCCCATGGTGATCCAAGCTTATGCCCCAACCAGTAACGCTGAAGAAGCTGAAGTTGAAAGGTTCTATAAGGACCCACAAGATCTTTTAGAACTAACACCCAAAAAGATGTCCTTTGCATTATAGGGGACTGGAAGGCAAAAGTAGCAAATCAAGAAACACCTGGAATAACAGGCAAATTTGGCCTTGGAGTACAGAATGAAGCAGGGCAAAGGCTAATAGAGTTTTGCCAAGATAATGCACTGGTCATAGCAAACACGCTCTTCCAACAGCACAAGAGAAGATTCTACACATGGACATCACCAGATGGTCAACACTGAAGTCAGATTGATTATATTCTTTGCAGCCAAAGATGGAGAAGCTCTATACAGTCAGCAAAAACAAGACTGGGAGATGACTGTGGCTCAGATCATGAACACCTTATTGCCAAATTCAGACTTAAATTAAAGAAAGTAGGGGAAACCACTAGACCATTCAGGTATGACCTAAATCAAATCCCTTATGATTATACAGGGGAAGTGAGGAATAGATTTAAGGGACTAGATCTGATAGATAGAGTGCCTGATGAACTATGGACAGAGGTTCATGACATTGTACAGGAGACAGGGATCAAGACCATCCCCACGGAAAAGAAATGGAAAAAAGCAAAATGCTGTATGAGGAGGCCTTACAAATAGCTGTGAAAAGAAGAGAAGTGAAAAGCAAAGGAGAAAAGGAGATATACCCATTTGAATGCAGAGTTCCAAAGAATAGCAAGGAGAGATAAGAAAGCCTCCCTCAGTGATCAATGCAAAGAAATAGAGGAAAGCAACAGAATGGGAAAAACTGGAGATCTCTTAAAGAAAATTAGAGATACCAAGGGAACATTTCATGCAAAGATGGGCACAATAAAGGACAGAAATGGTATGGACCTAACAGAAGCAGAATATATTAAGAAGAGGTGGTAAGAATACACAGAAGAACTGTACAAAAAAGAGCTTCACAACCCAGATAATCATGATGGTGTGATCACTCACCTAGAGCCAGACATCCTGGAATGTGAAGCCAAGTAGGCCTTAGGAAGCATCACTACGAACAAAGCTAGTGGAGGTGATGGAATTCCAGTTGAGCTATTTCAGATCCTGAAAGAAGATGCTGTGAAAGGGCTGCACTCAATATGCCAGCAAATTTGGAAAACTCAGCAGTGGCCACAGGACTGGAAAACATCAGTTTTCATTCCAATCCCAAAGAAAGGCAGTGGCAAAGAATGCTCAAACTACCGCACAATTGCACTCATCTCACACGTTAGTAAAGTAATGCTCAAAATTCTCCAAGCCAGGCTTCAGCAATACGTGAACTGTGAACTTCCGGATGTTCAAGTTGGTTTTAGAAAAGGCAGAGGAACCAGATATCAAATTGCCAACATCAGTAGATCATCAAAAAAGCAAGAGAGTTCCAGAAAAACATGTATTTCTGCTTTATTGACTATGCCAAAGCCATTGACCGTGTGGATCACAATAAACTGTGGAAAATTCTTCACGAAATGGGAATAAAAGACCACCTCACCTGCCTCTTGTGAAACCTATATGCAGGTCAGGAAGCAACAGTTAGAACTGGACATGGAACAACAGACTGGTTCCAAATAGGAAAAGGAGTACGTCAAGGCTGTATATTGTCACCCTGCTTATTTAACTTATATGCCGAGTACATCACGAGAAAGGCTGGGCTGGAAGAAGCACAAGCTGGAATCAAGATTGCCGGGAGAAATATCAATAACCTCAGATATGCAGATGACACCACCCTTATGGCAGAAAGTGAAGAGGAACTCAAAAGCCTCTTGATGAAAGTGAAAGGGGAGAGTGAAAAAGTTGGCTTAAACCTCAACATTCAGAAAATGAAAATCATGACATCTGGTCCCATCACTTCATGGCAAATAGATAGGGAAACAGTGGAAACAGTGTCAGACTTAATTTTGGGGGCTCCAAAGTCACTGCAGATGGTGACTGCAGCCATGAAGTTATAAAAGACACTTACTCCTTGGAAGGAAAGTTATGACCAACCTAGATAGCATATTCAAAAGCAGAAACATTACTTTGCCAACAAAGGTCTGTCTAGTCAAGGCTATGCTTTTTCCAGTGGTCATGTATGGATGTGAGAGTTGGATTGTGAAGAAAGCTGAATGCTGAAGAATTGATGCTTTTTTGTTTGTTTGTTTGTTTACTGTCTGAGCCACAAGGGAAGCCCATGCTCTCTTCAGTTCAGTTCAGTCGCTCAGTCGTGTCCGACTCTTTGTGACCCCATGAATCACAGCATGCCAGGCCTCCCTGTCCATCACTAACTCCTGGAGTTCACTCAAACTCATGTCCATCAAGTTGGTGATGCCATCCAGCCATCTCATCCTCTGTCATCCCCTTCTCCTCCTGCCCCCAATCCCTCCCAGCATCAGAGTCTTTTCCAATGAGTCAACTCGTCGCATGAGGTGGCCAAAGTATTGGAGTTTCAGCTTCAGCATCAGTCCTTCCAACGAAAACCTAGGACTGATCTCCTTTAGGATGGAATGGTTGGATCTCCTTGCAGTCCAAGGGACTCTCAAGAATCTTCTCCAACACCATAGTTCAAAAGCATGAATTCTTCGGTGCTCAGCTTTCTTCACAGTCCAACTCTCACATCCGTACATGACCACTGGGAAAACCATAGCCTTGACTAGATGGACCTTTGCTGGCAAAGTAATATCTCTGCTTTTCAATACTCTATCTAGGTTGGTCATAACTTTCCTTCCCAGGAGTAAGCGTCTTTTAATTTCATGGCTGCAATCACCATCTGCAGTGATTTTGGAGCCCAGAAAAATAAAGTCTGACACTGTTTCCACTGTTTCCCCATCTATTTCCCATGAAGTGATGGGACCAGATGCCATGTTCTTCATTTTCTGAATGTTGAGCTTTAAGCCAACTTTTTCACTCTCCTCTTTCACTTTCTTTTTTTTTTTTTTTGGTCCTACCAGTAAACATTTTATTCCAGCACTATTATACATTACTAATGTAACTGACAGGAATGGATGTATGGCATCAAAATTACAGAGTTTTCATTTCTAATTCTCTGGACTACTACAAAAGATGGGTAGAAAAAAATTGTAAAGGACATAATGCAAAAGAAATCTTGAATAAAAACATCCTCACATTAAGAAAAATCTACACTCAATAATTTTACATCCAAATTATCAGTCATATCAACAATGTTTCAATTATGGATGATTTTTAAAAGACTTTTTATCCATATCAAAGTAAGGAAGAGATTTTTTTTTTTAAACCATGACTCTTGTTCCTTCTAAGGAAAGGCACCAGATCTGAGATTCTGTAGAGTGGTGGCCACCTGAAGGCATATTTGGAGAAAGCAATTTATCAGTACATGACAAGGTCATTTCTTTCTTATCCTCCCTTCTCAACTTGACACATAGTAGAATTGATGCTTTTGAACTGTGGTGTTGGAGAAGACTCTTGAGAGTCCCTTGGACTGCAAGGAGATCCAACCAGTCCATCCTAAAGGAGAACAGTCCTGGGTGTTTATTGGTAGGAGTGATGCTGAGGCTGAAACTCCAGTACTTTGGCCACCTCATGCGAAGAGTTGACTCATAGGAAAAGACCCTGATGCTGGGAAGGATTGGGGACAGGAGGAAAAGGGGACGACAGAGGATGAGATGGCTGGACGGCATCACTGACTTGATGTACATGAGTTTGGGTGAACTCTGGGAATTGTTGATGGACTGGGAGACCTGGCGTGCTACGATTCATGGGGTCGCAATGAGTTGGACACGACTGAGTGACTGAACTGAAATGATTACCCCATGAAGAAAGCATCATGACTTAACAGATGAGAACATTTTTATTATTAGCAAGATCTCTTTAAACAAATAAAAACAATTTTTATATACAATTTATTTTGTTTCCATTCGAGAAAAGATTAACTTACATTTGAATCCTAACTCCACCAATGTAAACACGTACTAACCATAATTCAAAATCTATAACTAGACAATAGAACCCTGCTGTTTACTATTATCAAAGCAACCACATTCTGAAAAGCAGGGCAATAACTGAGTGTTTCATATGAAGCCATGGTAAGGAATCAAATCACGCTTTTTGCAATTGCTTTATTTTTCATTCCTCCAATAAATCTTTCCACTGCTCATAAAGTCATTTCCAGAAGCAATTATATTTTAAATCATTTAATTTTTAACTGAATGTATTATTCAAAAAGTGATAACGTTTTTCATCTGTTGCCTCATGAATTGTGTTATTCTTTATGTTGCAAATAAAAATGAACAAATTAAAGTTTGAAACTGCCCATAGACTTAATAAGAATAACTTATCAAATAATTACAAGATGCAATCACAAAGGAAGCCTTATTATGTTATGAGCAAAGAGCAAAATGTCTCCATTATTTCAAGAGAGAGGAGACATTTTTGGTTTAAGCTCCAATATATAGAGAAAAAAGCAATAATAACAACAACACAATAACAATAATTACCCTTTACTGAATCCTTACTATATGTAAGGCACTGACCTGAGTGCTTTATGTTTCATTTCATTGTTACAGCTACCCATAATTTATGCACTATTTTTAGTCATATTTGATGGTGAAAGGAAAAACAACTAATTCTCAGAGAAGCAAAGTGGTTTATACAAAGCTAGCAAGTGGTACAATCAGGACAAGAACAAAGAGCTTTCTCTTAACTTCTGTGAAAGATTATTCACACTCTATGTGCTCTTTCTTTTTTTTTTTTATGCTTTTATTTATTTTTATTTATTTTTTATTTTATTTTTAAACTTTACATAATTGTATTAGTTTTGCCAAATATCAAAATGAATCCACCACAGATATACACGTGCTCCCCATCCTGAACCCTCCTCCCTCCTCCCTCCCCACACCATCCTTTTGGGTTGTCCCAGTGCACCAGCCCCAAGCATCCAGTATCATGCATCGAACCTGGACTGTGCTCTTTCAAATATAAATTTAAATGTTTAAAAAATTAAGAGATATTATATAACATAATTTAATTTTAAAAATAGCTGAGAATCCAAATGACCTTCTTCAAGAACACATCAATATGTAGTGATGCATTCTGACACTGGGTGAGTTCATACCATCTTAAACTGAAAACTAAAAGGACTCGTGGTTGCCATCTGGTCCCACTTCGCATCTGGTCCTTTCAACAGCCTTCCTAGATGCCACAGAGCCTTAATTTGCTTGCTCCAAATGACATAAACTCATTGCCACAAAGCGAAAGACCCTGTGCTTTGGGATATCTTTAGACATATTAGAATATAAAGTCTCAGTTTGATCCAAAATTGTCATTCTTTAGCTTCTACAAAGTTTTATGGCCAACTGATATAACCCAGTGCTTGGTCCTTCTACATTATCATGTTTCCAATGATAACAGTTACCTCTTCGCCAGTTTTGTATTTTTACTGTTTTAACTTTTCTGAGTTGAAAGCAAAGCCTTCCCCATCCAGCTCTCCTTCCTTCAGAGGCATCCTAATTTGCCATTGCTCCCTTGAAATGTGAATACAGTATTCCTGGCACGTTTGAATCAATACAACATTGGTTAGCTATTTATTCTGTGATCTAGACTTTGCAGGGATCACATCCCCATTTTAACATTCACATCAAACTGTTGGATTACAAAAATATTTAATTCATTTTCATATAAACCACTTCCAAGTCAAGTCTCCTCTATTTATAATAATGTTTCTAAATTAAATTCAGAATTTATTTTTTTATAAGTTTCCTTCACCTGATTTCAGCTCAGCATTCCCATCTGGGTCATTTGGGAGGATTTTGAGTCTGTCCATTTGTTTACCAGATTGAAGACACAAAACTCTCACTTCATTCCAGTAATTTCACAGAATCACTACCTTGGAACTTGTTCAGTTCAGTTCAGTTCAGTTCAGTCACTCAGTCTTGTCCAACTCATTGCAACCCCATGAATCGCAGCACACCAGGCCTCCCTGTGCATCACCAACTCCTGGAGTTCACTCAGACTCACGTCCATTGAGTCGGTGATGCCATCCAGCCATCTCATCCTCTGCCGTCCCCTTCTCCTCCTGTCCCCAATCCCTCCAAGCATCAGAGTCTTTTCCAATGAGTCAACTCTTCACATGAGGTGGCCATCATTCCTTCCAAAGAAATCCCAGGGCTGATCTCCTTCAGAATAGACTGGTTGGATCTCCTTGTAGTCCAAGGGACTCTCAAGAGTCTTCTCCAACACCACAGTTCAAAAGCATTAATTCTTCAGCGCTCAGCCTTCTTCACAGTCCAACTTTCACATCCATACATGACCGCTGGAAAAACCTTGACTAGCCTTGACTAGAGGGACCTTTGTTGGCAAAGTAATATCTCTGCTTTTCAATATGCTATCTAGGTTGGTCATAACTTTCCTTTCAAGGAGTAAGTGTCTTTTAATTTCATGACTGCAGTCACCATCTGCAGTGATTTTGGAGCCCAAAAAATAAAGTCTGACACTGTTTCCACTGTTTCCTCATCTATTTCCCTTGGAACTTGTACCTTATGCTAAATCCAAACCAAGAAATACTATCTAAATCTGACATTTGCCTTCTAAGAGAAAAATGTGGTTAAATGTGTCTCTCAGGGAAAAACATGCTTTATATTTCATTAAACTACTTGGGCAACTTGTATTTTTTTTCTTCCTCTCCCCTCCAAACAATTCTAAGAATCTTAAAACCTAAAACATTCTCTACATAAATGCACTTTTAATCTACCATGACATCTTAGTCTAAGGCACACAAGTTTAGTTATCAACTAGATATAAAAAGTTCAAACCTCTCAGATTCACTCATCAAACCATTGGAAAAGTACTTAAAAGAGGCCTATGCATACACATTTGTGACTGACCTGGTCATGATAAGGTTCAATACCTTTTCTTAGCTGCTAAGTTTGAGCCCAAGGTTCAACTCTATGGAAGGGACATACCCAAGAGCCTGTGGGACATATCCAAGTACCTGTGCACTGTAGTGGGGTCACGGTGGAACCACAATGTGTCAGACATTGTTGGAAAGACAGCCTGAAAGCAAGCATATACAAGCATACAAGGAGTTCATAGTCTACTGGGAGACAAGAGCAATTCACCAGCATGTTGAATTTGTCCATGAAAGTGAGTAGAGAAAAGTTTTGGGAGAATGTTTATGACTAGAGTACACATGAAGACAACAGAAGCAGATGAAACAGGAAAGAGAGAAAGGATGGGTAAAAGGCTTGAAGGGCAGCCAATGGAGTGTCCACTTGATCCTTTAAACAAGGGAGTAGGGGAAAGGACATCTAAGTTTTTAAATCAGAGGGTAGCATGATTAGACCTCTGTTGTGGAAAGATTCTCTGGTGGTCACGTGAAAAGAGGTGGTATATCATGAGGTAAGATGGGTGACACAGGAGGCCAGGGAGTAGGCTCTTACAGTAGTGTTAAGTGGCGGGTGATATGGGCTTGAATTAGGGAAATGGCAAAGGGCGGAAGGAATCTTTGAATATTTAGGCTGAGGGAGAGGAGAGTAGGATTGCTAGTGTGGGTGACTGAGTTGATGTAGTAAGAAGAGTAAGTTTAGAGGGGAAGATGGTGGGAATAATGAGATGCCTGTGACACATATAGGTAGATGGATCCAATAAAGAGCTTCACGTATAGTTCTGGACCTCAGGAAAGGAATCATATCTGAAAAATAGAATATCTGATTCCTTTGATGACAGATGCAGGATATAAAATGAATTTTCTGCTCAGATTGGAAAAATATGTGAGTGCAAACAGGGCTCTCTGAAGCTGAGGCAGACTCTGAGCTAGAAATGAGCAGGCAGGAGATGTATTAGGGAGGGCTCTTGAGATCAAAACCTATGAGAGGAAAGGAACCAGGGCTTAGTAGAAGAAGAAACTGATATATGATATAGTCCCAGTGAAGGTCTAGCTGACTCCCTAGACGGAGCAATGGACCTGTGATGGTCCTGAAAAGTGGCCTCAAACTGAAGGAATGCTCTTTCTAACCCTGAGTCGGTCAGTCAGTAGATGGAGGCTGCCCCTAAAAGCAAGTGTGATCTTGACAAGGTAGATTTCTTTAGCTGAGGCCATCTCCAAAGATTTCTAACAGCTAAGGGTCATTGACACCAACATTCATAACAGAAGGAGAAACAAGTTCTTCTCTGAAGACAGATCTAGCAATGCATTCCAGTATCTACCACATGCATCAAAGTTATCAAGATGGGTTAATATAAAGTTCTGCACTTGGTCACCCAAATACAACTATACTAATGCAGGCAAGATATGACTCAATACTCATGGTAAAGACAATATGGCCCGTTAGCTGACTATATCATCAATATGATTATTGCTGTGGTTCTGTTTTTTAAAAAATAAAAAAGCAAAAGTAATCAAACTTTATCAATAAAGGTGTAGTATCTAGAAGTTAGGAAGTGTGACTTCTGCTCAACTCTGTTATTGATAAAATCTCACCAGAATGTCTGTTTCAGTTTTGAGTATTACCTCAAATATACCATTGACAAACTAGTATATGTCCAGCTCAAGATAATCAGGACAGGAAAGTGAGGATATTTTAAACTCTGGCATGAAAAAATTGGGGGCTTCCCTGGTGTTCAGATGGTAAAGAATCTCCCTGCAATGCAAGAGACCTGGGTTTGATCCCTGGGTCAGGATTATCCCCTGGAGAAAGAAATGGCTACTCACTTCAGTATTCATGCCTAGAGAATTCCATGGACAGAGGAACCTGGTGGGCTACAGTCCATGGGGTCACAAAGAGTCAGACACAACTGAGGGGCTAACACTTTCACTTTTCTCTCATGAATAAATTAATTGGAAATAAATCCATAAATTATATGTAAAAATACTTTTATCTTCAAAGACTTGGAGGACTGATACAAGGAAATAGAATTAGATGTACTTGTGTTATCCCAAAAGTAGAAACATGGCTGAAAGCACATTGTGTCACACTATAAGGAATTTTCCAAGGATGGAAGTCAACTAACAGTGGAATGGACAGCTTCAGGAAGCAGAGAGAAGGAGTTCCTGCCACTGAAACTCCTGGAAGAGGCTAAGTAGCCAATTGTGGGAGAAGAAGTGAGGATGGGAAATGGCAAGGAGAAAAGAAACATTCTAGAAACATCTAGAGCTGTATGAGATGTCTCCATGACCCATGACAGGCCTTGGATTTGTCGATTTACCTTATCTGATGATGGCTTCCCAGTTGGCTCAGTGGTAAAGAATCTGCCTGCCAATGCAGGAGCCACAGAAGCCTCAGGTTTGATCCCTGGGTCAGGAAGATCCCCTGGAGAAGGAAATGGCAACTGACTCCAATATTCTTGCATGGGAAATCCCATGGACAGAGGAGCCTGGTGGGCTACAGCTCATGGGTCACAAAGAGTTGGATACAACTGAGCAAGCACTTACATCTGATGATAAAAATGTAAACAGCAATAAATGAGATACTGGTAGCCAGATCTTGGTAAATTAAAAATATCTCTCTATTTATTCTCTCTGTTTATACCTCTTCCTCATGTCTATATGCTCAGTGACATGAGAATCACATGTTCACACCAAACAAGTTACTTAGTAGGAGGAAATTAAATGTATTTAATAATCACCAGTCCAGGTTCAATGCATGATACAAGATGCTCGGGGCTGGTGCACTGGGATGACCTGGAGGGATGGTATGGGGAGGGAGATGGAAGGGGGGTTCAGGATGGGGAACACGTGTACACCCATGGCAGATTCATGTTGATGTATGGCAAAACCAGTACAATATTGTAAAGTAAAATAATAATAATAAAATAAAGTCTCTGTAAATGTCATTCTGAATAAAAGTTGCCTATCTTCAAAAATAGCACATGTTACAATACTCTATGCATTAGAACAGATTTGTTGAACAAATATGGTGAATAGGAATCCATAGGAAGTAAAAATGAAATGGACTAATAACCCAAGAAGTACTAGCAATGGAGGAGGCCAGTAGTGCAGAAAATCCCCAGGCTTGAAGTATGTGCAGGCAGAGACGCTCACTGCAGTCAAAGAGCTGCTCACTCTGGAATCCAATCCTCAAACTCTTAGCCACTGGATACTTCAAATGCATGGACTTAAATGAGGGACTTAAAATAAATCCCTCAGTCACGCTAGCCACGTTTCAAGTATTTAGTGGCCACGTGCAACCAATATTAACCATATTGCGTGCAGATCAAGAACATTTGCTTATCACTGCAGAAAAGTACATTGGATAGCAGTATTAGGGAACCAATGACTAAAACTACACTCCCTGGACAGGCATGATAATAACAATAATAACAATTTGCATGAGTTGTCTCACAACAGGAGGTCTTGATAAGGAACAAGGTACTGATGAGTTGCAACAGCTGCCGCCAAAACTGACCAGAGGAATTTGGGAGGGGCCAAAAAGAGGGAGGAGACAGCAGCCCATAATATGTCCTGCCAACCTCAGAAACTCTCGCACTGGAAAACATCTTTTTTTAAAAAAAAAAAATCTTGACTAAAAGAAGCCATGTGCCACAAGGAAGGGTCCTCAGTCAGACCAAATATGGACACTAGATGATTGCCCAGATGCTACCTAGAAAGCTAAACCCACCATCATAAAACCTAAGACTGAGCCATGTGACAGAGGAGTTCTGGGTTCCCTTACCTTGCTGCTCTCCCTTTGAATGCTCCTTTTCAATAAAGTCTCTTGCTTTGTCAGCACGTGTGTCTCCTCAGACAATTCATTTCCAAGTGTTAGGCAAGAGCCTTCTCCCAGGCCCTTGAAGGGGTCTCTCACTGTAAAAGAAGTGTCTTGGCCCTTTCCTCTGAACTGAACATAATTACACAAAACAACAAATAAGGTTTCACCTCTCCTCCCCTTCTCTGTCTCTCCTTTTTGGTTAAAGCTATCATGGTTCAGAAATAACTTCTTCAAACCAACTTCTCTGATGAAGTGCCCTCCTCTTTCATGTGTCATCTTATAATGACTCTCAACTATTCACAGGGACCTGAGAAAAGAACAGGCTCAATGTGTAGCAGATGGCTCAACCCAGTGTGAAATTATGGATTTTTAGCCACTATGCAATAGTTAAATGCAACTGATTTGCACATTTATTTCAAAGCAAATAAACAGTATTGGAAAGATCTTGGGAATATTCTTTATCAGTAGCAGATCTCCTCCTTCCCCAGCTGCTCACTCTTGCTATGAGTTTCTAAAGGAAAAATAGCTTTAGCAAGAAGGGGATAAAAATGAAACAGTCATAACATGGCATGTTTTCCTTATATAACATCTAGAAGCCAAAGGCATTTTTGGTATTTTGCTAAAATATAAATGCACATACAAAACATATTATAACCTATGAATCTTATGAGGAAAACAGTTTAAGAATAAAAATCACATGGATCAAGGGGAAAGAATAACTAAAGAGAGATTTATATGTGTTTATACATAATATCAACATTTCAAATTCCTGATCCAGGAAAACCAGACTGGTTTGGTGGTGATTGGTAGTGGCTGGGAACAAAGACTGGTTCCATTTTTGCCTATAAGGTAATAGGCCAACTTTTCAGTGCCCAGGCCTGCAGGTAGTGGGGAGATTGGGACAAGGGAGCCTTCCCTAGGACTAAAAGTTAACTCAAAGGATCCAAACACAATGGAAAATCAAAGATCTGAAAGGTTTGAACTTGATACACAAGGTTTCCCATAGGCCAGAGCGTAGCAAGCTCAGAGTGATGAACTTAAGTGCTAGGTAACAGAGGTTAGCCCAGGTAAGCCAGGCCATCTACTCCTTCCCTCGTATCATGCAAGGGGGCTCAGAAAGACTCAGGCTTCATGGCACCCACACAGCTGGTAGAGTGAGGGAGGGCAGAGAAAGAGACAAGTGAGATACAGAGGAGACCGAGGCTGGCCCCTTGATCTGATGGGTATGGAGGTTCTGTCATAACACAGGCATGGCCACTTCTTCTGTTTGCATTCCAGTGAAGGAGTAGGGACAAAGCAGGGGATTAACAGAACGGTCTATGTTCAGACACCACACAGTGCTTCCCACCTCATCTATAGGCCTGTTGACACGTGGCAGGTACCAGCCCAAAGGCCAGTGTGGGGAAGGTAGGATCCATTTCTGAGGAAAGTGGCTGCCAGAAGCCAGATTAGTCCCAAATAGGACCCAGCCATGCAGGAGGGTGAATGACTCAGGGCTTTCCCTGGCCCAAATGTACTTGGTAACAGAGGTGAATATAGGGAGGGAAAAGAGAGGACAAGAATACACTGCTGACTGGAGCCCTAACCCTCATTTTGGGAAACTACCTCTATTCCTCAGACTTCCCAGACAGACAAGATAAGGAAGCAGAGGCTGTTGAGATGTATAAGCTCTTTTCTTATCAGGACTTATTGAGAACAGGACTGGAGAAGGCAAGGAACATGCATGTGTGCCTGCTTGTTTGTTGTGCAAGTGGTAGGGTAAATACAAAGGAGACAAGGCAGATGCTCCAAAACTGCAATAAAGCATTCTGCTCAGCGTGTTGTTCCATAGCTTAGGGAGTGTACCTTGCCTTCTATCTTCTCTCTACTATCGCCCACTTTGTGATACTCAGAACTTTCAGACCAATAAATGCTTACATTAATATGTCCCTTAGATATTTCCTGGACACAGCATGGTGAAAACTTAGCAAAACGACCCCAAAATAGGTTTCCAATGACCCCCACTTTCCTCATGGATTTCCACTGAGTCCCACTTTCCTCATGGATTAAGTCAGAAAATAAAGATTATTTCTAATTAAGTGGTTTCCAAGAAAATATTTGAACAAGTAGATACAAAGCTCTGATTCACTGAGATTTCATCTTGTCATAGTGTTCTTCAGATCTCCCAGAGGGATGTTATTCTCAAAACCAAACTCAAAACATCTGGGAAATAGCAAAGCACCATATTCAATTTGACAGGCACTTTTTTCCCCCTAAGTTTCATGCCATCCCCACCCAACTGTAACTGCTCTTGAACTTAGAATTAAAAACAGAAAGCAGTAAAAATGAAGGGACTCAGCTACAGCTTGTTAAGATCCCAGTTGAGCTTAGGAAAACATTAATGGAAGTGCACTGGCTGTAGGGGAGTTTCCTTACTGATACCTTCAGCCTGTTCCTGCTACCCAGTCATGTAAACACACAGAAAACTAGACAAGAGATGCAGCCCACCAGAAACCACACAGGATCGCCAGCTCTCTGCATAGACAAATCACACGCAAGCTTCCTGTAAAAACAATGTCCTCCCCTACCCCACTCCCAACCTGCAACAATTAAATCAGAACCTCCAGCTGTGATGTCCAGGCAGAAGGAAGAAGGGAAGGAGGGAGGGCAGGAAGGAGGGAAGGAAGAGAGAGATGGGGAGAGAAAGGTGGCACTCCACTTACTCTCTATAGTATTCCCTTCCCATAAGTGTAAAATAAGAAACTTTGACTAAACCATCCCTGACATTTCCATCAGGTTTATGATTCTATAAACATGAAATTTGATGCCTCAAGACATATTTCAAGCCCAAGTATTGCTGTTTACTATATATACATGTCTCTTCATTTTAAATGTGATGTTTATTTAAATTATAAGACACTTTTCATTCAGAGAAAACTACCTAGTATTAATTTTAGAGTAAGTGATCCCTACTTAAAGATGGATTGCCCTACATGTAATAGTCATGTACTAAGAGCAATGGCACCCCATTCCAGTACTCTTGCCTGGAGAATCCCATGTGTGGAGGAGCCTGGTGGGCTATAGTCCATGGGGTCGCTGGGAGTCGGACACGACTGAGCGACTTCACTTTCACTTTTCACTTTCATGCATTGGAGAAGGAAATGGCAACCCACTCCAGTGTTCTTGCCTGGAGAATCCCAGGGACGGGGGAGCCTAGTGGGCTGCCATCTATGGGGTCGCGCAGAGTCGGACACGACTGAAGCGACTTGGCAGCAGCAGCAGCAAAGGTTATAAAATTGGCCTACACTCTATGATGATAAATAAAACACATTGAAATTCTACAAGCAAATAAGGCTGTTGTTGTTAAAGAGGAGAAACAAAATAACTTACTCCATCAGCCACAATGTACTACACTAATGGTATGCTTTGCTCAATGGAGTAAATTGTACAACTGACCCTTGAACAAGAGCAGGTTTGAATTGCACAGGTCCAATTATATGCAGACACTTATCAAGAGTGAATACTACAGTCCTACACAGTCCATGGCTGCTTGAGGAATGGCAGATACTAAAAACCAAGGGCTGACTATAAGTTATATACTATTAAACCCCGCATTATTCAAGGGTCGATCATATAGATTTAGTACTTGTGAACATACTTCAGAAACACACCTTGGATGATATAAAAAATTGGAAGAAAATGATAGAATGGAGAAAAATGTTAATTCAGTAGTCAAAATATAATGCAAAGAGATTGTAGTTGTTAAGATTGTATCCTTGTCTTTAGGGATAGAGTATGGAATAGAGGAGCAGCATCAGGGCTAAGTTGCTTCAGTCATGTCCAACTCTTTGTGACCCCATGAACTATAGCCTGTCAGGCTCCTCTGTCCATGGGATTCTAGACAAGAATACTGGAGTGGGTTGCCATGCCCTTCTCCAGGGGATCTTCCCGACCCAGGGATTGAACCCGGGTATCTTAGGTCTCCTGCATTGGCAGGCAGGTTCTTTACCACTAGTGCCATGTGCAAAGCCCTGTTTCCTGTGTTCACAGCCCATCAAACAGAAATCTGATCTGACTCAGCTACAAATTTTTCCATTCACAGTAAGTAATCATTAGCTTAAGTACAAAGCTTAAAATTTAATACTAAACTTTAGTGTAATACGATCCTGCCTGCCAACTCAAAATGAATTTTTTTATAGTGTTGATTCCATCTTTTAGTGTTTTAGTAGCCCTGATAAATTGACAGTCCCCTCAGGTACTCCTTCACAAAAGGGGTATCAGATTCACCCTTACTGAACACACAAGTTGTCTACCATCAGGTTTCCTCCTCTACAAATACAGACAGTAATGCTGATCAGGGTCATCTTGGAAATTGCATAAAATCATCTATTTGACCACACAGTAAAATCTATGTTATTGAGGTCTTAAACCTTAAAAAAAATCCTATGAAATGTAAGATATAACCATATTCATTATTCCCACTATCTTCCCCTCTAAAATTACTCTTCTCCTGCACAGAGTTCTATTATTAACATCTTATATTAATGTGATGCTTTTTTTATTCACAAATATTGAACCACTATTGACACCCAGGAGATGGTGAGGGACGGGGGGCCTGGTGTGTTGCAGTCCATGGGGTCACAAAGAGTTGGACACAACTTAGCACCTGAACAACAACAACAGCATTGATACCCAAGAAATAAAAGTGTTAGGTATATCTCTAACAACAACAACAACAAAAGTACAAGATCTATAATGGGAAAATTCTGACGAACAAAGTTTTAAAAATTTAATAAATGGAGATATAATACATGTTCATGGATAGGAAGATTCAATATTGCTAAGGTGTCAGTTTTCCCAAACTGATCTATAGACGCATGCAATCCCAATCAAAATTCCTGCAAGTTACTTTCTGGATATTTATTCTAAAGTTTATTTGGAAAGGCAGAAGATCCACAGTAGCCAACATAATTTTGAAGAAGTTGGAGGACAGACTCTGTCCAACTTGAAGACTTACTATAATGTTACAGTAATTAAGACTGTATAGTACTGGTGAAAGAATAGACAAATATCTCAGTATAACAGCATAGAGAACCCACACAAATATAGTCAACTAATCTTTGACAAAAAGGCAAAAGCGATTCAATGGAAAAATGAGTCTTTTCAACAAATGGTGCTGGAACAACTAGACATCCACATGCAAAAAAAAAAGTCTATACTCCAGAGAGAAGAAATCCAGCTCCACCCACCAAAACACTGACACAAGCTTCCCTAACCAGGAAACCTTGACAAGCCACCCATACAACCCCACCCACAGCCAGGAAACTTCACAATAAAGAGAACTCCACAAACTGTCAGAATACAGAAAGGCCACCCCAAACACAGCAATATAAACAAGATGAAGAGACAGAGGAATACCCAACAGGTAAAGGAACAGGATAAATGCCCACCAAACCAAACAGAAGAGGAAGAGATAGAGAATCTACCTGATAAAGAATTCCGAATAATGATAGTGAAAATGATCCAAAATCTTGAAAACAAAATGGAATCACAGATAAATAGGCTGGAGACACCGACTGAGAAGATGCAAGAAAGGTTTAACAAGGACCTAGAAGAAATAAAAAAAGAGTCAATATATAATGAAGAATGCAATAAATGATGGAGAAGGCAATGGCACCCCACTTCAGTACTCTTGCCTGGAAAATCCCATGGGCGGAGGAGCCTGGTAGGCTGCAGTCCATGGGGTCGCGAAGAGTCGGACGCGACTGAGCGACTTGACTTTCACTTTTCACTTTCATGCTTTGGAGAAGGAAATGACAACCCACTCCAGTGTTCTTGCCTGGAGAATCCCAGGGATGGGGGAGCCTGGTGGGCTGCCGTCTATGGGGTCACACAGAGTCGGACACAACTGAAGCGACTTAGTAGCAGCAGCAGCAGCAGCAATAAATGAGATCAAAAACACTCTGGAGGGAACACAGAATAACGGAGGCAGAAAATAGGATTAGTGAGGTAGAAGATAGAATGGTAGAAATAAATTAATCAGAGAGGAAAAAAGAAAAATGAATTAAAAGAAATGAGGACAATCTCAGAGACCTCTGGGACAATGTTAAATGCCCCAACATTCGAATCATAGGAGTCCCAAAAGAAGAAGATAAAAAGAAAGATTATGAGAAAATACTTGAGGAGATAATAGTTGAAAACTGCCCTAAAATGGGGAAGGAAATAATCACCCAAGTCCAAGAAACCCAGAGAGTCCCAAATAGGATAAACCCAAGGTGAAACACCCCAAGACACATATTAATCAAATTAACAAAGATCAAACACTAAGAACAAATATTAAAAGCAGCAAGGGAAAAAACAAAAAACACACAAGGGGATTCCCATAAGGATGCCAGCTGATCTTTCAATAGAAACTCTTCAGGCCAGGAGGGAATGGCAGGACATACTTAAAGTGATGAAAGAAAATAACCTACAGCCCAGATTACTGTACCTAGCAAGGATCTCATTCAAATATGAAGGAGAAATCAAAAGCTTTACAGACAAGCAAAAGCTGAGAGAATTCAGCACCACCAAACCAGCTTTCCAAAAAATGTTAAAGGATCTTCCCTAGACAGGAAACACAAAAAGGGTGTATAAACTCGAACCCCAAACAATAAAGTAAATGGCAACGGGATCATAGTTATCAATAATTACCTTAAATGTAAATGGGTTGAATGCCCCAACCAAAAGACAAAGACTGGCTGAATGGATACAAAAACAAGACCCGTATATATGCTGTCTACAAGAGACCCACCTCAAAACAAGGGACACATACAAACTGAAACTGAAGGGCTGGAAAAAAGATATTCCACGCAAACAGAGATGAAAAGAAAGCAGGAGTAGCATATATATGGAATTTAGAAAGATGGTAACAATAACCCTGTATGTGAGACAGCAAAAGAGACCCAGATGTATAGAACAGTCTTTTGGACTCTGTGGGAGAGGGCAAGGGTGGGATGATTTGGGGGAATGGCATTGAAATGTGTATAATATCATATGTGAAATGAATCGCCAGTCCAGATTTGATGAATGATACAGGATGCTCTGGGCTGGTGCACTGGGATGACCCAGAGGGATGGGATGGGGAGGGAGGTGGGAGGAGGGTCCAGGATGGGGAATACATGTACACCCATGGTGGATTTATGTTGATGTATGGCAAAGCCAATATAATATTGTAAAGTAATTAGCCTCTAATTAAAATAAATAAATAAACATTAAAAAATAAAGAGATAAATTTCTAGTTACAAAAAAAAAAAAAGAAAGTCTAGACCCTTACACCCTACACAAAAATTAAGTAAGGAGATTTATAGACCTAAGTATAAAAAGCAAAACTATAAAACTCCTAGAAGATCACATAGGAGCAAATCTAGGTGACCTTAGTCTGGCAATGACTTTTTATGTTTAACACCAAAAACATGATCCAGGAAAGAAAAACTGATAAGTTGAAATTCATTAAAATTAAAGGCTTCTCTTTGCTGAAAGACACTGCTAAGAGAATGAAATGACAAGCCCTGGACTGGGAGAAAAATCTTAGCAGAACATTTACCTGATAAATGACTGATAACTATAACAGGAAAAAAAAAAAAAAAAAAACCTCTTAAAACTCAACAATAAGTATATAAACTATTCAGCTAAAATAATGGGCAAAATATCAGAACACACACCTCATCAAGGAACAATGGCAAATAAGCATTTGAAAAGATGTTCAAGATCATATGTCATTAGGAAATGTCTCAAAATGGTGAGACATCACTAAATGCCTATTCAGTTCAGTTGCTCAGTCGTGTCTGACTCTTTGCGACCCCATGGACTGCAGCACGTCAGGCTTCCCAGTCCATCACCAACTCCTGGAGTTCACTCAAACTCATGTCCATTGAGTCAGTGATGCCATCCAACTATCTCATCCTCTGTCATCCCCTTCTCTTCCTGCCTTCAATCTTTCCCAGCATCAGGGTCTTTTCAAATGAGTCAGTTCTTTGCATCAGGTGGCCAAAGTATTGGAGTTTCAGCTTCAACATCAGTCCTTCCAAGGAATATTCAGGACTGATTTCCTTTAGGATGGACTGGTTTGATCTCCTTGCAGTCCAAGGGACACTCAAGAGTCTTCTCCAACACCACAGTTCAAAAGCATCAATTCCTCGGTGCTTAGCTTTTTTATAGTCCAACTCTCACATCCATACATGACTACTGGAAAAACCATCGCTTTGACTCAGTTCAGTTCAGTTCAGTTCAGTCACTCAGTGGTGTCTGACTCTGCAACCCCATGAATTGCAGCATGCCAGGCCTCTCTGTCCATCACCAACTCCTGGAGTTCACTCAAACTCACCTCCATCGAGTCAGTGATGCCATCCAGCCATCTCATCCTCTGTCGTCCCCTTCTCCTCCTGTCCCCAATCCCTCCCAGCATCAGAGTCTTTTCCAATGAGTCAACACTTCGCATGAGGTGGCCAAGTACTGGAGTTTGTCTAGACAGACCCATTTCTAAAATCCAAAATAGTGACAATACCAAATCTGGTTAGAATGTGAAGCAATGGAGAGCTTCTTCTGTTACTGATGGGAATGCAAAATGTTCCACTTTGAAATACAGTTTGGAAATTTCTTACAAAACTAAGCATACTCTTACCATACAATCCAGAAGTCATGTTCCTCGGGTATTTACACAAATGTATTGGGAACTTATGTCAACACAAAAGTCTGCACATGGATGCTTATAGCTGCTCTACACATAATTGACCAAACTTAAGAGTGATCAAAATGTCCTTCAGTCAATGTATGCATGAACTGTGGTACATCCAGACAATGTAATATCCTTCAGCACTTAAAGGAATGAGTCATCAAGCCATAAAAGACATGGAAGAACCTTACACACATACTACTAAGTGAAAGACACCAATGTGAAAAGGCTACAAACTATGGTTCCACTGATGTGACATTCTGGAAAGGACAAAACCATGGAGACAGTAAACAGACCAGCAGTTGTATTCCCCACTCTGAGTCTGAGGGTGTGTTTATCACCATTTATCATTATTGCTGTCCTATTTTTCTTATAGTATAGACAATAAATTGTAGATAGTCTAAAAATGATAATAAAACAAGAACTGGATAGTTAAATATTCCTGGTTTGGTTTCTCTTTACAATTTAATTTTAAAATATAATCTACAGTACATACATGCTATAATTGTAAAATATAATCTACAGTACATACATGCTATTTCAGGAGCAAAAAGATGAATGTGTAGCAAAGAGTAGTGATAGAAAATGGTGAGCATTAATAGACTGGAGGTCTCAATTAGAAAAGGATGTTTAAAATCAAAATATCAGAAATGGTGTAAGGGAGTTATGGACAGTTATTAATATATGGGAGTGATTATATGTTATCTAAAATGTAAGTTTTATGAGTCCAAGATCTTTATTTTCCTCATCACTATATCCCAGACAAGCACATAGTAGTTGCTCAATTAGTACTTAAAGATATGGATGTAAATAAAGATGACTCAATTAGTACTTAAGTAAATGGATGTGTATAAAGATGGCTCACAAAATACAATGGGTAAAGAGATACTTGAGGTCAGGATGGGGAAGACAAATAAAGAGAAAGGGTAAATTAAGTATTATCAGTGAAAGAATTGCAGTCAGCAAGCCAGAAGAATAAGAGGAAATGATTAGAGAATGATATACTTGAAATTGGAATTTCAGAATCGTAGACAGGAACTTTGTGGCTAATTTGGGCTTGAGGGAAATGATCAGTGGCAACAAGGTCACTCAACTGGAAGGCCAGAGTATTGGACAGGTCATGCCAGCAAAAATGACAGGAATAAAGAGGAATACAGTGAACCAGGTACTAAAGTCTTAATGGGGGAGGTGTGGTGGTGATCAGGATGTGGGCAGATGACATCAACAAGGAGATGAAGTGGGTCAGTCAGTCAGTCAGTTCAGTCGCTCAGTCGTGTCCAACTCTTTGTGACCCCATGGACTGCAGCATGCCAGGCCTCCCTGTCCATCACCAACTCCCGGAGTTTACTCAAACTCATGTCCATTGAAGTGAGTAGTATAGCCTTATGACACAGGTTTCAAAGAAGTAGGGAATTTTGAAGTAAAAATAAAAAGAGAAAATATTTGGAAGAGTCACCAACAATGATTTTTATTCAATTGATTGATGAGCTGAAGAAAGACTGACATAGCTTCCTTCTTGTTCTTTCTCTTCTCATCACTGTTGTTCCTGTGGTAGACAGAATAACGACCCCCACAGATGTCTGTGCTGCAAGCTCTGGATCCTGGACCTTACCTCATATGGCAAAAAGGACTCTGCAGACATGATTACATGAAGGACCATGAGATGGGGAGCTTATACTAGATTTTCTATGTGAGCCAGATGTCATCACAAGGTCCTTACAAGGAGGAGATAGGAAGGTCAGAGAAGCAGGAGATGTGAAGACAGAAGCCAGAGACTGGAATAATGTGAGGAAGGAAACCTGCAAACCAAGGAATACAGGTAGCCTCTAGAAGCTAAAAAAAGGTAACAGAACAGATTTTCCTCTGATAAACTCAGAAGAAATACTGCCCTACTTAGACCTTGATTTAAAACTTCTGACCTCCCAAAATGAAAGAGAAACAATTTGTGTTGCTTTAGTCACTAAGTTAGTGGTAGTTTGTTACAGAAGCAGTAGGAAACAAACACAGTCTCTGGATGCCATCATGAGCCATCAGGGAAAGCTGTCACCCCAAGGTGATGTGTCATGCTTCAGGCAACCCTTCTCTCTTGCATTCCAGATTCTGAGGCACCCTGCTTCACACTCGTGCCTGTTACAGTACATGCACATGTTGTCATGTGAACTCCTTAAGGGAAGTAAATCCTTCCTATTCATTCATTAATCCAACAAATATTTAATTGCCTATCTAAACTAGACCCTAGAAATACCATGAGAAACAAGACAGATTCCTGACATCACTGAATTCAGTCTAGCCAAGGGGATAGACAGTGGATGAACAATCTTGCATGTATAAGGATCATTGCACTTTTCACAATCAGATCAGATCAGTCGCTCAGTCGTGTCCGACTCTTTACGACCCCATGAATTGCAGCACGCCAGGCCTCCCTGTCCATCACCAACTCCCGGAGTTCACTCAGGCTCACGTCCATCGAGTCAGTGATGCCATCCAGCCATCTCATCCTCTGTCGTCCCCTTCTCCTCCTGCCCCCAATCCCTCCCAGCATCAGAGTCTTTTCCAATGAGTCAACTCTTCCTATGAGGTGGCCAAAGTACTGGAGTTTCAGATTCAGCATCATTCCTTCCAAAGAAATCCCAGGGCTGATCTCCTTCAGAATGGACTGGTTGGATCTCCTTGCAGTCCAAGGGACTCTCAAGAGTCTTTGCCAACATCACAGTTCAAAAGCATCAATTCCTCAACGCTCAGCCTTCTTCACAGTCCAACTCTCACATCCATACATGACCACCGGAAAAACCATAGCCTTGACTAGACGAACCTTTGTTGGCAAAGCAATGTCTCTGCTTTTGAATATGCTATCTAGGTTGGTCATAACCTTCCTTCCAAGGAGTAAGCATCTTTTAATTTCATGGCTGCAGTCACCATCTGCAGTGATTTTGGAGCCCAGAAAAATAAAGTCTGACACTGTCTCCACTGTTTCCCCATCTATTTCCCATGAAGTGATGGGACCGGATGCCATGATCTTCGTTTTCTGAATGTTGAGCTTTAAGCCAACTTTTTCACTCTCCACTCTCACTTTCATCAAGAGGCCCTTTAGTTCCTCTTGACTTTCTGCCATAAGGGTGGTGGCATCTGCATATCTGAGGTTATTGATATTTCTCCTGGCAATCTTGATTCCAGCTTGTGCTTCTTCCAGTCCAGCGTTTCTCATGATGTACTCTGCATATAAGTTAAATAAACAGGGTGACAATATACAGCCTTGACGTACTCCTTTTCCTATTTGGAACCAGTCTGTTGTTCCATGTCCAGTTCTAACTGTTGCTTCCTGACCTGCATACATATTTCTCAAGAGGTAGATCAGGTGGTCTGGTATTCCCATCTCTTTCAGAATTTTCCACAGTTTATTGTGATCCACACAGTCAAAGGCTTTGGCATAGTCAATAAAGCAGAAATAGATGTTTTTCTGGAACTCTCTTGCTTTTTCCATGACCCAGCAGATGTTGGCAGTTTGATCTCTGGTTCCTCTGACTTTTCTAAAACCAGCTTGAACATCAGGAAGTTCACGGTTCACATATTGCTGAAGCCTGGCTTGGAGAATTTTGAGCATTACTTTACTAGCGTGTGAGATGAATGCAATTGTGCGGTAGTATGAGCATTCTTTGGCATTGCCTTTCTTTGGGATTGGAATGAAAACTGACCTTTTCCAGTCCTGTAGCCACTGCTGAGTTTTCCATACTTGCTGGCATATTGAATGCAGCACTTTCACAGCATCATCTTTCAGGATTTGGAATAGCTCAACTGGAATTCTATCACCTCCACTAGCTTTGTTCGTAGTGATGCTTTCTAAGGCCCACTTGACTTCACATTCCAGGATGTCTGTCTCTAGGTCAGTGATCACACCATCATGATTTTCTGGGTCGTGAAGCTCTTTTTTGTACAGTTCTTTTGTGTATTCTTGCCATCTCTTCTTAATATCTTCTGCTTCTGTTAGGTCCATACCATTTCTGTCCTTTATTGAGCCCATCTTTGCCTGAAATGTTCCTTTGGTATCTCTGATTTAGTTTATGGTAATTATTTGGATGTCTTA
The DNA here is from genome assembly GCF_055505025.1 of Bos grunniens. Lineage (NCBI taxonomy): Eukaryota > Metazoa > Chordata > Mammalia > Artiodactyla > Bovidae > Bos > Bos grunniens. The sequence goes on along the minus strand of NC_141194.1, from coordinate 114,016,409 downwards.
ACCAGCTTTCCCCTGACTGTAACTTCCCTGTAGTTTTCCTACGTAGTCTCAGTTTCCTTAATCTCTGTGCTTAGCAAAAGATTTGTCACTGTGCTCAACATACACGAATTAAATAGAATCTAGACAGGGCAAAACATACCCCCCACCTACCAGGAAGAAAGTTCAACATGTATGGTATGGGCTGTAAAGAGGGCAGAAACAGGGTCACAAGGCAGGGCTAAGAGCAGCACACAAGCCTCATTGATGAATCCTGTTTGCTCCTTAGATCCCACTTGCCTGGGTCAGGTAGTCCAGGAGCCTGACATGTCTTTTATGAAAACATGCAACGCAAGCATGAGATACTTGAGTGACACTTGCCTCATTCACAAAGTCCATCAACAAGTCTGGATTGTACAATAACTTTTAAAATGAGCAGCAAAATAAAATCTCCAGGCCTCTCATTAAACAGTCACCTTATGAGTCACATAAGATAACTGGTCCCATTGTTTACTAGTCACACCTTATTTCTGAGAAAAATGGAAATTTGTTGAAAGAATCCATGTATGAATTTAAGACTTTGAGTCTTCTTAGGAGTAAAAAATCTTCACTCAAAGGACAAATAATATATCACAAGATCTAAAGGCCTCTTCTCAAACAGATTATCTGGAGGAAATAGCCGACATGTGTATGTTTACATTTTGATCTCTGTGTTAAAAATTGCTTGCATTCCTTTCCCCAGCTTACCAGGAGTAACTCTGTGGCACATTTAAAATGGCCTCTGCCAGTTACAGAGGTAGCTTATCTCAAAATAGGGTTTTGAGCCCCAAAACAAAGCAGCCTTGATTTTCTACTATGAAAGCTTCCTGTAATTCATTCATTAATCCAACAAATATTTAATTGCCTATCTAAACTAGACACGGGAAATACCATGAGAAACCATGTCAGATTCCTGACATCACTGAATTCAGTCTAGCCAAGGGGATAGACAGTGGATGAACAATCTCAACGGTTATGAGTTTTATGTCATAGTGAACACAGAGTGCCATGGGAGTGCATACAGAGGAGTCTCACCTCATCTGGGGAAATCTTCTCTAAGGAAATGGCCTTGAACTGAGAGCTAAACAACACATCAGCTGGGTGAAAATGGCAATAGAGATGGGAAGAATGGGCGAGATTACAGGCAAGGGATCAGCACGTCTACAGGCCCTGAAGCAACAAAGAGCGTGACTATTTGAAGAATTAAAATAACTTTGGTATGGCTAGAGCAGGGAGAGTAAGAAGGAAAAGGTAGGCAAGACACTAGTATGGTCAAGTCCACAGGTCCCTAGAGCTCATGTTAGAGGTTTTTCTCAGGACCGGTCAAGTAAACAGAAGGAAAGAATACCATCCAGATCTATGAATCTTTGATGGATTTAATTTAGGTTGTATTTCTATTGAAGTTCTCGTTTCAGGTGAATAAAATTTATTTATGTTTTTATTTATTTACTTATGTTTCTATTTATTTGGGGTATATTTTATTACAGGCAGCTGATTCTGGTACATGAAGACCAAGTCATAGGCAGGTCACACCAGGAAGAACACGTAAGCTGGCTTTGAACCTAAGCACAAGCTGGTAATAGTTATGCCAAACTGCGTGAACTGCATCTCACAGCAGGGGTTCCTCCTCCAAAGCAATGTCCAAAAAATTTGGTGTCTACTCGTGGTGAAAGACTGCCCTTTCCCAGATGCTGGCTTCAGAGCCTGCTAAAGCAGAGGTGACTTCTGCCACACACTGACTGTTCTACTTGGTGGCACCTGTTTGCATTAGAAGGTGGTACATGGCCAGTTCTGGCTCTCCAAAGTGGCCTAGTATGCAAAGAGCTGTGGTCGCACACAGCGGTCACTACCCTGTGTTGCCAGCATCATAGGCACCTGTGCTGACCATCCATGAAAATGGCTCCCCACTGCTGAGAATGCCTAGGTGAGGGACACCGTAAGAAAATCTAAAATAAACAACAAACCCATAAGTTCCGTTTCTCTTCATCACAAACACCTTAATTATTGGTAGAGTCAAGCACTGCAGTCATGCTAAATACAGACCACCATGACATTTAAAATCCCATGTTGCTTTAAGATTAAATAGCTTCAGAGTGAGAAATTATTGCTATAGTAACAGATGATCCATGGTTCTTTTAAAAATAAACTTCCATGTCAAAGCAAGAATCCATTCAAATTGTATTAATAATAAGCAAGCAAACTGAGAAAGAGAAAGGTGGTATTTAAAAGCATTGAATGTTTTTCATTTTTATTTCTTTAAAAAAAAAAAAAAAAACACGTAACCATACCTAGAATAGAAATTTTGTACTGAATCAAAGGATTCCCATTTGCTCAACATCAAGGGAGAGCTTTGTTTTTTAAGTGAAAACATTTCTTGCTTTTTATACCTAAGATTTTAATAAAGGGCACAACATTTGGAAATGTATTTGGTTCTTCTGAGAAGAACAAAGACCTCTCTCTTTTTTTTAAGGGGTTGGCTCTTAACTACAAAGAGGGGTGTTTTGTTATAAACATGGATTGAAATTAGATGGATTTCAGTTTTTCTTCAATTTTCTATTTATGTGATTCTTTATGTGACCTTAGACAACCAGTTTTCCCCTTCTGTGTGGATTAGGTCAAATGCCTGAAAAAAAAAAGGGCAAATGTTTGAAGACCCCTTGCTCAGCATTAACTACATGAGCCAGCATTAGTCAAGTGGGTCCCCAGAGGCACAGGACTCACAGAGTCCTGGGCTTACATCCTTGCTCACGGCCCAGGAACTTGTGACCTTGAGCTAAGCCCTTCACTTTTCTAAAACTCACATGTGTGCTCAGTCATATCCGACTCTTTGCAACCCCATGGACCATAACCCACCAGGCTCCCCTGTCCAAGTAATTTCCCAGGCAAGAATACTTGAGTGGGTTGCCATTTCCTCCTCCAGGGGATCTTTCTGAGCCAAGGATCGAACCTGCGTCTCCTGCACTGGCACGCAGATTCCATGCCACTACGCCACCTGGTAAACCCCAAACTCACATACATCATCTGTAAAACAGGACTTGTGATGGCTTCATGCCTTCTCCCACACTGGATTTTGGGGAGAATCAAAACAATAAGATACACGAACATGCTATGGAAACTCCAAAATTGAGAGGTTATAATTGCATTGTTCTCCTCTCTCACGAGGAAAGTTGTTGTTGTTGTTGTGTGTGTGTGTATGTGTGAATTTTTGCACTCTTAGAGTGTGGTCTCTCAGAACAGACACTGTGTTTCTTAGCCATAGGAGATGTAGTGCTTCTGAAGCCTAAGAGAAAAAGAGAGAGACTCTCATCAGCATGCAGTCTGGATATGGAAGAGCATGCTGCAGCTGCCAGTAATTTATAACTATTCTCCCATTTTACAGATGAGGAAAGTGAAACTCAAATAAATGTTTCAAGTCAAGGACACAACTCATAAGGAGCAAGATCCAACCTAAATTCAGGTCTTATGAATTTTTAGTCCGGTCTTCTTTTCAGAAGAACTCCAGAGGAAATTTGGGTTACATTTGAGTGCTAAAAGGATGAGACTGGGTATAAAACATTTTGGTCAGTTTCACTTTGAAAGGTAAACTGTGAAAAGAGAATGCATTCCTATTTCAAGGACCACTTGAGGTTGTATATCTTAACTACAGAAACACAAAGTTAGAACTGAGCATGAGGAAAAGAGGAGACCAGTGGCCTCTAATATTTTTTTCCTTAGAAAATAAATGACCATCCCTGAAAAACAAACAAAAAAAGATGACTGTTAGCAGAAGTGAGGAAATCAAGATTCTGTTTTCTGGCTTTCAGAGACATTTCATCAAGGAGATTTTTAACTGTATGGAAGCAAACACCTTACCTAAGATCACACTGCTGACCTCAGACAGGAAAAACCACCTCAACTTTCAGCTTAGGCCAGGATCTCTAATTTCAGTGACAAAGCTGAGCCTGTGGCTGGGGGCTCCTCCTCAGTCTATGAGCAGATAAACTGGATCTAAGTTAAACAGTGAATTTGATTCAGATTCGCCTCAGTAGGTATGTATGATTCAACACTGCACAGAAAAGTAGTCAGAATGGATTGTTTTACCAGAACGGAATATTGACGAATTTCTCAGAAATCTTTGTGTACAAGAGGTAACCAAGTTTCTATGTCAACATACACCAGGAGCAAGGCAGCCTTGGGGGGGAATGACTCCAGCGCCATCTAGTGTACATGCAGTTGGAGTAAATGTTCTTGAAATGAGAAGTACTCACAAGTGCCATCTAGTGACCCAGGGAAAAAGTACTCCCAGGACAAGAGAATTTATTAATAGCTAGAGTGTTATCCTTTGTGAACTAAAAGCTAAATAAAACTGATTTAATTGAAATCTCTCATAGATAGGAATTAAGTTGCATTTCTGATTGAAACGTATTAAAACATATCTCCTTTGGGTCTTCTCTGAGAAAATAGCCTTATCAGACCTCCCCCTCCAAGTCCATTCTCCAAAATACAACCTTCTCCACTGAGCTCCCCAGCCCTTTGCTCATGTCTTCCACCCTCTCTACTCACAACATAGACAGCAGCCAGATGAGGTTTTCTAAAAATATAATCCAAGTCATGTCATCACCCTGCTCAAAACTCCCTGAGTTTCTCATGTCGGTCAAAGTACAAGTCAAATTCCTAACCAATCCTTACATCATTAAGGCCCCAAAGACCTCTCTGAAATATCTGCCACACTTTCTCACTTTCCCACACAGTTCCAGCCACGCTGGTATTCTTACAATATCAGGAACACATCAGACATGCTTCTGCCTTAGATTTGTTGATCTTTTCCCTCTGCCTCAATGAATGTACTTAACGTGCTCAGTCACTTAAGTTGTGTCCGACTCTTTGCGACCCCATGGACTGTAGCCCACCAGGCTCCTCTGTCCATGGAATTCTCTGGGCAAGAATACTGGAGTGGGTGGCCACGCCCTCCTCCAGGGGATCTTCCTGACCCAGGGATCGAATCTGCGTCTCTTGCATCTCCTGCATTGGCAGGTGGGTTCTTTACCACTAGTGCCACCTGGGAAGCCCAAATGTACTTATTATGTGAAATAAAATTGAATTGGGAAAGACTGGCTTTCAGAAAACAGATGGTATAGTATAGTGGTTAAGAGCATGGGCATGGGTGTCATGGTTAAGTCATGGACCCACTCCACACTAGCTGTGTGACTTTGAATAAGTATTCAAACTCCCTGATTCTCAGTTTCCACATCTGAAAAAAAAATGATAATAAAAGCTATTATTATATTTAATATATAATATTATATATATTGGGGTGTGCCCTGGTGGCTCAGAGGTTATATATATTATATATAATATTGAAAGCTATTAGAATGCTGTGGCAAGAATTGGCTGCTAAAAGGCTGGTTCCTAGCAGAGGCTAGGCACATAGAAGAAGTTCCTTAAATATTGCCTTACTGCTATTATTAAGGTGGAAAAATGCAGGCTGATGATGGTTTAGTCAGATGGTGCTTTACTGGCATGAAGAATTGGACCCAACGTGTATTTCAAAGAATGTAGCCAAAGCTGCTCAGTCTGAGACCCTGCACATTTCCCACAGGAAGACAGACATGGCCTGCCCTTCAAATCAGAGAAGGTATGAAGGAATCACAGCAAAACAGTAACCCTGCAGGACCCTATGGGGCCATCTTGGGACAGGCCTTCCCTGTATCCTCTGCTTTAACTCCTCTCTGAGGCACTAGGATAATACTACTTGAAGCAAACTTCCTCTGATGTTTTGCAAATGTGAAAACCTCCCACCATAGGGAAGATGTTAACTACTTGATTGCCAGGAGCCCACAGCCCCTGGCCTCCTGGATCCTAGGGAGGCTTATACCCTGTAACACCACCCTATTCCCTTACCATCAGCCAAACAGAATTGTGCATGATCTGATTGTTTACCCTGAGACACCGCCCCCACCCCCACCACCGCCTCACCTGGCAACTCCAGCATTTCCGTTTGTTTGGCCCACTGTGTGTCAGGCACACAAACTTGTGTTAACTAAACCAGGTGGCCAAAGATCTCACCAAGCAGGAATGCTGGGCCCACATTCTCATCATGAAAGATAAACAGAATGCTTAAATGATTACTCTTATCTCAAGACACAGAAGGATGGGAGAGGGAGATGTGGCTTAGCAACAGCACACGCAGAGACGGCAGGAATGTTAGTTATCTGCAAGTTCAGTAGAAACTAGGAGGGCAGCATGACTGCCAGAGGGTTCATCTGCTCCTGGAGTGCATTAGCAAGAGCACCAGGATCAGAACAAGAGCTGGGCTGGCTCTATCCTCCCTGGATAGCTGAAGTGGTGGGCTCATTTCTGGGCAGCACCCTTTAAGGAGACACGTCTAAAGAGAGTAGTGACTCAGATGGGGAAGGAATGACAGACATGGGAAACAGTTCACAGGCCTTGGGATGTTTAAGCTGAAAGTGTGCAGACCTGAGAGCACTGCCTTCAAATCCACACAGGGCTGTCATGTGAGACAAGAAACAAACTTAATTCCGCTCCTTTTTCTGGATAGCTTCACTCAACAAATCCCAAGGACTTAGAAAAGTCCCAGGGAGACAGATTCAGACTTGAACAAGGAAATCTCCCATTTAAAATCGCTTCTGTACGTGGAGTTGCTTTGTGATATAGTCAGTGCCTTATCACCAGAGACTGGCCAGGAGACCTTGGTATGGAGAATACTGCAAACGCTGTCCAAGCCTTCTGGCAAAGTTGAGCTAATCACAAAGCTTCGAATCCTGAGTCTAGGAGATGCCTGACAAGGAACCAGACAATCTTGATCTAGAGATGCCAGAGTTGGCTATGGATTGAAAGTGAGAGATGCAGAGAAGTCAAGCAAAGACTTAGAAACACAGCAAGAAAATGAGAGAAGTTTGAGGTGCAAGCTGTTTGTTGCTAAGCAGAGTAGGAGACAAGACATGATGTCAGCATTGTCTGAGTCTTCAAGTCTCCTCTTTGTCAGTAAGGCTCAGGGCCCAGAGCCTTTCGCTGGGTGAAATCTGGGCTCCCAGGTAGCCAACCTGAGTCAGTTTTTTCTGTTTTACATGTGGCAGAGGATGAGATGGTTAGGTAGCATCATCGACTCAATAGACATGAATTTGAGCAAACTCTGGGAGATAGTGGAGGACAGAAGAGTCTGGCATGCTGCAGTCCCTAGGGTTGCAAAGAGTCAGACACAACTTAGCCACTGATCAACAACAACAATGCCCAATCCATTTCCAAGTTGGCAAATTCATAACCTACAGTAGTGTTTTGGTCTTTGCTCTTCGGTTATGGTTAGCTGTTCAGCCTGGGAAGGTCCCAAGAGGCAGTGATACTCACACTTGATGGGAGGATTTAAATCATCCAAGTGAATGGGGTAGGAAGGAGGTCCCAGCAGAGACGGAACCAGCAGCTAAAGTTCAAGCACTTCCACAAGTATAGAGCGTCTCAGGCTGCTATAGCAAATTACTGTAGACTGGGTGGCTTAAACAATGTTTATTTCATACAGTTCTGGAGGCTGAGAAGTCTAAGATCAAGGTGCTAAGAGATCCAGTGTCTAGTGAACAACCACTTCCTGGCCTGCAGATGGCCAGATTCTTTTTTCACACAGCAGGCAGACATCTCTCTAGTGTCTCCTTTTATAAAGGGATCCATCCCACTCCTAAGGACTCATGACCTAACTACCTCCCAAAGGCCCCAGTTCCAATACCATCATATGGGGGCTGAAAAGTTCTACCTAAGATTTTTGGGAGGACACACATTTAAAGTTCATAACACAGAGCATAAAGCACAAGGCAGGGGAGATGCTCAAGATAAGGAGATGCCTACAGAGCAGATCTAATCTAATGATGCAACATAAACGTTAGCATTAAACCAAAAAATCTTGTCTTTTAACATGGATAGCTACAATGGCCATAACTTAAAATAACTGGATGTTGACATTTAAATCCCCTTGGCAGTTTGAAAGGGAACATATCTATCCCTCCTGGTTTGGCATCTCCTGAAGGGGCAAGGTTTGCTGATCATGGTGCAAAATTCAGCAAGCATCAGACCATTTTTCATGGGTTTGTTTACAAGGCCCACTTTTTATCCAATGACCCTAGAAGGCTAAAATTTTATGGGCTCGGAAAGTGTCCATTGATCTTATGAGTTAAACAATGTTGAGATGTAACCACTTAGGACTGAGGTGACTCATGGCGCCTCATTGTATTTATTAGAGCAAATTAGCGTCTGTCGCTCTCCTGAAGTAGCACGGGAAATGGATGATCAGAGACATGGCTTCATGATGTCCACTTAGCCCCAAAAAGCAGAGGCACATGATGGGAAGATTTCCAAATGTGAGCTTTGACATATTCGGACTCAGTCACAACTTTGCCGTGAGACCCCCCAGTCCCAGAGCATCCATCAGATAAGTGTCTGTGTGAACTCTGCACACAGCTAAGTAGCCAGTTCAGGCTCTCTCCCTCTCTTTGACCTAGTTTCCTGGGTCTCATCTAACAACAAACTCCTTTTTATCATGATCAGTGTGGGTGAGAACACCCAAAGCACGAAGCTAAGTCTTTGGACACGTGGGCATGATGCCTTGCTTTAAGAAAAGCAAATATAGTATGGATGGCCCCAAACTGCCCACCGAAAATATATAGTTTTTAAAAAAATTCATTAGCTTTGCAAAAAATATATACAACAGGCTCTCTGCAGTTAAATTATGCACAAATCTATAAATATTTGCAGAATATGCATAAATAAGTTTATTACATAAAAGGAGGTACATGTGCAGAGAGCAATTAAACAGTAGCCCTGGAGGAGAAAAGGGAAGCATTCATTCTTGTCAGCTGTACTTTCAGGGTAGCTCCACGTTGCAAATGTAAACCCACCAGATCGCACAGAACCCTGGCCAGAATTAGGGGTACATGATATCAGGGAGAGTTTAGAAATCATCTATTACATTGTATATTGGTTCAGTTCAGTTGCTCAGTCGTGTCTGACTCTTTGCAACACCATGAACTACAGCCTCCCTGTCCATCATCAACTCCTGGGGTTTACCCAAACTTATGTCCACTGAGGCGGTGATGCCATCTAACCATCTCATGCTCTGTCGTTCCCTTCTCCTCCTGCCCCCAATCCCTCCCAGCATCAAGGTCTTTTCCAATGAGTCAACTCTTCATATCAGGTGGCCAAGTATTGGAGTTTCAGCTTCAACATCAGTCCTTCCAATGAACACTCAGGACTGAGCTCCTTTAGGATGGACTGGTTGGATCTCCTTGGACACCAAGGGACTCATAAGAGTCTTCTCCAACACCACAGTTCAAAAGCATCAATTCTTCGATGCTCAGCTTTCTCTGTAGTCCAATTCTCACATCCATACATGACTACTGGAGAAACCATAGCCTTGACTAGATAGACATTTGTCGGCAAAGTAATGTCTCTGCTTTTTAATATGCTGTCTAAGTTGGTCATAGGTTTTCTTCCAAGGAGCAACTGTTTTTTAATTTCATGGCTGTAGTCACCATCTGCAGTGATTTTCGAGACCAAAAAAAAATAAAGTCTGCCACTGTTTCCACTGTTTCCTCATCTATTTGCCATGAACTGATGAGACCGGATGCCATGATCTTAGTTTTCTGAATGTTGAGCTTTAAGCCAACTTTTTCACTCTCCTCTTTCACTTTCATCAAGAGGCTCTTTCCTTCTTCTTCACTTTATGCCATAAGGGCAGTGGCATCTGCATATCTGAGGTTATTGATATTTCTCCTGGCAATCTTGATCCCAGCTTGTGCTTCATCCAGCCTGGCATTTTGCATGATGTTCTACATATATAAGTTAATTAAGCAGGGTGACAATATACAGCCTTGACGTACTTCATTTCCTATTTGGAACCAGTCCATTGTTCCATGTCCAGTTCTAACTCTTGCTTCCTGACCTGCATACAGATTTCTCAAGAGGCAGGTCAGGTGGTCTGGTATTCCCATCTCTTTCAGAATTTTCCACAGTTTACTGTGATCCACACAGTCAAAGGCTTTGACATAGACAATAAAGCAGAAATAGATGTTTTTCTGGAACTTTCTTGCTTTTTCGATGATCCAGCAGATGTTGGCAATTTGATCTCTGGTTCCTCTGCCTTTTTTAAAATCAGTTTGAACATCTGGAAGTTCACTGTTCAAGTATTGTTGAAGCCTGGCTTGGAGAAGTTTGAGCATTACTTTGCTAGCATGTGAGATGAGTGCAATTGTGCGGTAGTCTGAGCATTCTTTGGCATTGCATTTCTTTGGGATTGGAATGAAAACTGACCTTTTCCAGTCCTGTGGCCACTGCTGAGTTTTCCAAATTTGCTGGCATAATGAGTGCAGCACTTTCACAGCATCATCCTTCAGGATTTGAAATAGCTCAACTGGAATTCCATCACCTCCACTAGCTTTGTTCATAGTGATGCTTTCTAAGGCCCACTTGACTTCACATTCCAGGATGTCTGGCTCTAGCTGAGTGTGAGTGATCACACCATTGTGATTATCTGGGTCATGAAGATCTTTTTTGTATAGTTCTTCTGTGCATTCCTACCACCTGTTCTTAATATCTTCTGCTTCTGTCAGGTCCATACCATTTCTGTCCTTTACTGTGCCCATCTTTGCATGACATGTTCCCTTTGTATCTCTAATTTTCTTGAAGAGATCTCTAGTCTTTCCCATTCTATTGTTTTCCTCTATTTCTTTGCATTGGTCGCTGAGGAAGGCTTTCTTATCTCTCCTTGCTATTCTTTGGAACTCTGCATTCAAATGGGTATATCTTTCCTTTTCTCCTTTGCTTTTCACTTCTCTTCTTTTCACAGCTATTTGTAAGGCCTCCTCAGACAGCCATTTTGTTTTTTGCATTTCTTTTTCTTGGGGATGGTCTTGATCCCTGTCTCCTGTACAATGTCACGAACCTCCATCCATAGTTCATCAGGCACTCTGTCTATCAGATCTAGTCCCTTAAATCTATTTCTCACTTCCACTGTATAATCGTAAGGGATTTGATTTAGGTCATACCTGAGTGTTCTAGTGGTTTTCCCTACTTTCTTCAATTTAAGTCTGAATTTGGCAATAAGGAGTTCATGATCTGAGCCACAGTCAGCTCCTGATCTTGTTTTTGCTGACTGTATAGAGTTTCTCCATCTCTGGCTGCAAAGAATATAATCAATCTGGTTTCGGTGTTGACTATCTGGTGATGTCCATGTGTAGAGTCTCTTGTATTGTTGGAAGAGGGTGTTTGCTATGGCCAGTGCATTATCTTCGCAAAACTCTATTAGCCTTTGCCCTGCTTCATTCTGTACTCCAAGGCCAAATTTGCCTGTTACTCCGGGTGTTTCTTGACTTCCTATTTTTGCATTCTGGTCCCCTATAATGAAAAGGACATCTTTTTGAAGTGTTAGTTCTAGAAGGTCTTGTAGGTCTTCATACAACTGTTCAACTTCAGCTTCTTCAGCGTTACTGGTCAGGGCATAGACTTAGATTACTGTTATATTGAATGGTTTGCCGTGAAACGAGCAGAGATCATTCTGTCATATATTGGTTAATGAGGAAAAATATATGTTATTTATATAAACATATGGACGCCCCAATGGGTGACTCACATTTTCTTCTTCAGAAAGTTGTTAACAAAATTCAGACATTGAATTGTTAGGCTGTCATTTTATTTCAATCAAGTCAATACACTTTTGACCAATTATTAACTATAAGACACTCTGCTAAGTGCTACATGAGACAGAAAGATGAACAAGACACAGCCTTGGCTGCTGTAGCACTCACGACATGAAGAAAATAAGAATGTCAACATCACTTACAACACAAGACCAGTAAAGAGCTTTCACATTATGCCTTGAGTAATAGGGAGTCATTGAAGTCCTTTAAGCAAAGCAGTGATGACATTCAGGTTTCATTTTAAAGAGATCACTCCTCAGTGTGAATAATGGGCTGTAGGAATAGCAAGAATGTGAATACAGAAACCCATTAGAAGGTATTGCAGTGGGCCACAGGAGCAATAATGCTGGTCTAGACCACCACAATGGAAATTGAAAGCAAGACATGCTAATGATGTCATGCATGCAAAATCCATCTGATCTTGCAGACTTGATCCAGAAGACAGCTATGCTTGAGAAGGAAAAGAGGCCTCTCAGATGAGCATGTGGGCACTTGGAGAAATGCGATAGCTATCAACAGACACTGAAGCAGAGAAAGCAGTGCAAATTTAGGATGTAGCAGAAGGTGATGAGAGGGCTCATAGATGTTTCCCCAGATTTTTTTTCATGGAATAGATACTGATTCTAGCCTGAGTTTTCATAATGTTAAGAAAGCAATATGTTTACAGAATCTTCTGGCCAATTTAGTGGAAAGAGATCACCAGTGCAGGTTACCTGGAATATGCAGAGTGACACATGAATCAGTTGGAAAGATAACTACATCTGAGAAAGTGGATATTCTTCTGGTCAACATCCTCAGATGCTTAGGAGCCCAAGAACTGGGAACTGGGTTCAGAGCTCAGTAAAATAAAATATTCATCCCATGCTCACCTTTCAGAAAAGTATCAAAAGATATTTTAACAGGACCAAGACTCAATCCTAATGACTTCCTTTCACGGCAGCTGAACTATGTTGTCTTTTCATACAGAATATCTAGAGACCAGATAGACGATGGTAAAATCTACAGAACTTGCAAATTTCTAAATAGCACAAGAAAGGGAAAAGCTTTTAAATACTGGACCTTCAAGACACTGTTTTCTCCTCACACTTTCATACCTCTGCCTCCTCAGAAAGCCTACTAAAGGCCACCTCCATGGTTAAATGCAAAACACTCCTCATGACTGCATTCAAAGATGATTTGTCAGATGACAAAATTCCCACTGTCCGTTTTATCTTGATATCCATTCTGACAGAGACTTGAATATGTGGGTTAAAGTTCCAGGAAATGATAAGTAGCCTTAAAATCGTGGAGTGATGTAATATGAGTCCACTGATTCATTCATACATTCATCTAGGGAAAGCATGTTACCCCAGTGACCCCAGGCTTTGGCATCAGACAGACAAAGCCTTAGGCGTATCTACCTCCTGGTTTTGTGACATCAGCCAAGACACTTCCTTGTATTCTAATTTCCTCATTTGGTAAATGGAGGTGATTTGGTAAATGGAGGTGATACAGATACAGAAGATTGGGCTTCCCCAGTGGCTCAGTGGTTAAGAATCTGCCGCCAGTGCAGGTGACATAGGTTTGATCCCTGGTCCAGGGAGTTCCCACATGCCATGAAGCAAGCTGGTGTACCACAACTGCAGAGCCCACACGCTGCAACCACTGAAGCCCGCAGGCCCTAGAGCCTGTGCCCCACAACAAGAGAAGCCACAGCAATGAGAAGCCCACACACCACAACTAGAGAGTAGCCTCTGCTTACCACAACTAGAGAAATGTCCGCACAGCAACAAAACCCAGGGCAGCCAAAAATAAATAATTTAATTAAAAATACTTTTAAAAATACACAAGATTAAATGACAGACTGCAAGTAAATAATTTAGTGTGGTAGCTGGCACAGAGTAGACAGGCAATGACCAGTGGGCTTAACTCTCATTCAATAAATGTTTCTGGAGCACATGCCACATGTAAGACAATGCACTGGATGGTGCAGAGAAATGAAGAGACCCCCTGCTCTCCAAAAGCCTACAACTGGAAACTGGAATTTGAATAAAGAAGGCCCATGAGGCTTCTTCATTAATAAGGTGGACATATTTATGTTGACTTGGCTTTCTTTTCCCACCAATACTGCTCAACACATCATGCCTTCTCTAGGACAGCAATTCTTATTCTGGACTATTACACTCTAATCACTACCACATGATTTGGGAGAAAAAGAGATTTCAGAAGAAAAATAAAATATTGGTGAATTAGTCATCTACATCTACTCCCAAGAAATAGCATGGTACATTTCTACATTTTGAAATGTAAGATTCGAGTCATTAACATAAAATGCATTTTGAGAAGCCCTCTTCTGTGAGCAATTACTGCAGCACTTGTAGAATGACTTCAGTGCTTAATTATTTTAAATAAATGTGCATATGTCCAACTGAGTGAAACAGGTACAAGCCATCTCAAACCACTTACAAAACTGAGATCTGATTCTTGGAGAACATATTTGAATAATGAGTTTAGATTTTGCCTTAAAGCTCCCAAAACAAACATTTCCAAGGGAGGCCTTCTTACACTTTAACTATGAAATAAAGAGACATATCCAGAGGAGAGAGAACTCTATTTCCAGACAACCAAGTTACAAGCAAAAGAAAAAAAAAAAAACTCATTTGCTTAAATCAAATGTTTTCAAATAACTGGGTTTTTCATTCTTTCAACTTTGGGGGAATAAAGTCAGTTTATTGGTGGAAATATCATAATTTTTCCTGGTTTCTAAATCTAATGTCCAGGTGGTATTTCTCCAAAATGTGCAGAGAAAAAAATTACTCAAGACAGAAGAAGCTTTCTACCATAACTTGATCTTGCAGTCTTACAGATTGAAAGGGTTTGTTAGTGGTGTTCAGGTTTTAGTTTTGTATATGGTAGAAACTTCTTGTATTTTCTAATCAAGCTATGCTGTAGTCACATGGTTGCAGATCTACTCCCAAATGACTGCTCATTAATATAAACTATTTTGTGCCTAAGACTATCCTGGTGCATATAATTTTAAACATAATCTTCTAATCACTACCTAGTTACATGCTAACAAGTGCGGGCTCTCATCAGAGGGAAGGTTCAAATTGATACAACACAGTCAGTTTAAAAACAGAGCAGAGTCCTAAAGACATAAACTGAGTCTTCACCATAGACTATGAAAAGTAGCAGAAGTGTTCAGTCTCCAGAGCACCTTCTTGAATTTTGCAGGTTTAAAAATAATAACATTGAACCTGAAACTTTCCACTCCACTGGGTTAACCAAAAGCTTATTTCATGCATTAAGCCACTTGTATGTATTTTATAATGCAATTTTAAACCAGGTTCCAGGGCGGTCCTAAGATGGAGGAGGAATAGGATGGGGAGACCAATTTCTCCCCAACAAATTCATCAAAAGATCATTTGAACATTGAGCAAATTCCGCAAAACAACTTCTGAATGCTGGTGCAGGACACCAGGCACCCAGAAAGCCAGCCAATTCTCTTTGAAAGGAGGTAGGACATAATAAAAAAGATAAAAAGAGAGACAAAAAAGTTAGGGACAAAGACCCGTCCCAAGGAGGGAGTCGTGAAGGAGAAGTTTCCAAACACCGAGAAACCCTCTCACTGGCGGGTCTGTGGGGAGTTTTGGAATCTCAGAGGGCAACATAACTGGGAAGAAGAAGAAGGAAAAAAAAAAAAAAAAAAGCAACAACAGACTAAGCGCCTAACTGCAACTCCCAGCAGAGAAGTAGCCCAGACGAGCAGGGGCTGAACAGGGAGACGCGTGCTGCATTGCTTAGGGTAAGGACCGGGCCTGAATGCCCTGAGGACAATTTGAAGGACCTAACGTGAGATAGCAACCCAAACTGTGGGATAGCCAGAGAAAGAGAAAAAAAAGAGAGAGAGAGAGAACTTTCCCATGAAAGCTCTAAGGTACAGCTTGGGCCACTCACAAAACAAAGGATTGAGCGAATACCAGAGAAGAGCTAGCTGGTTGCTGACCAGCCCCTCCCCTCGCCAGAGGAAGAGAGGCAGGCAGGCGACAGCCAGAGCCAGAAGGTGAGAGGCAATCTTGGCCCCAGAGATGGCATCCTCCACCAAACTGTGAGCAGGCTCCCAGGTGCTAACCAAGTCTTCCTGGGATCCTGGGCGGTTGATATCCACCAGGAGGATCGCAGCCTGAGATCAGCTCCCCAGAGGAGACACACAGCACACCTGAGAAGGAACTCTCACTGCGCACACAGAAAACCGAGCGGCTGGGACTGGGGAGGTGATAAGATGCACCGCCCACCTGGGAGAGTGCACTCACGAAACACCGGGTCACCTGAGCTGCTCAGACCAGGGTAGGACACAAAACGCAGGCCCAATCAAGTTTGTGCCTTTGTGCAGTACCCGAGAACCTGAAACTGAGCCGCTTAGTCCTGGGAAATTCATGCAATCCAGGGCATGAAAGTTCCCTTGCAGAGCAACCTGGAGCCTGAGCAGTGTAGACCGGCAAAGCACACACACCATGAGCGGGGGCAAACCCAGTGTGGTCCATACACTGCGAGCACTCCCCACACACACCAGTGATATTTCTTTATAGTGTTCCTCCCTCCCCACAGCACAACTGAACAAGTGAGCCTAAATAAGTGACCACCTTTGCCCCCTTGTGTCAGGGTGGAAATTAGACACTGAAGAGAACTGTAAATGGAGGAAACCAAAATAAACAAAGAAGATAGAACCACTTTGGAAGTGACAGGTGCAACAGATTAAAACCCTGTAGTTAGCACTGACTACATTGGAAGGGGCCTATAGACCTTGAGAAGTATAAGATGGAACAAGAAACTATCTGAAACTGAACTGACTGCACACTGCCCTCAATAGCTCCATAGAAATTCCTAGATATATTTTACTGTTATCATTTATTAATTTTTAAATTTCATTTTATTTTTAAGCTCTTTATTACTCCTTTAATTTTCATTCTTATAACCTACTATTATCTTACAAAAAAACACCCTATTTTTAAGCAAATTTCATATATTATTTAAAATTCTTCTCATCATGTTTTTTTTAATATTGTATTTTTGAAAGTCTAACATCTACTCCAGATTTTTAATCTTTACTTTTTGGTATTTGTTATCAATTTTGTACCTTTAAGAAACCAATTGTCAGTACCCATTTTTACTTAGGAGTGTGATTACTGACTTGATTGCTCTCTCCCCCTTTTGACTCTCCTTTTTCTCCCCCAGATCTATATCTCCTTCCTCCCCTTTCTCTTCTATACCCAACTGTGTGAATCTCTTTGGGTGTTCTGGGCTGTGGAGAACACTTAGGGAACTGATTACTGGCTAGATCTGTCTCTCTCCTTTTGACTCCCCCTTTTCTCCTCCTGGATCTCCTCCTCTATCTCCTCCCTCCCCCTTCTCTTCTTTATGTAACTCCATGAACCTCTCTGAGTATTCCAGACTGTGGACAGCAAATAGGGAATTGATTACTGGTTAGAGTCCTCTCGCCACTTTTGATTCCCCCTCTTCTCCTCCTGATCACCTCTATCTCCCTCCTCCCCTTCTCTTCTCCATGTAACTGTGAACTTCTCTGGGTGTCTATCACTGTGGAGAATCTTTTCACCATTAACCTAGATGTTTTATCATTGGTGCTGTATGGATGGAGAAGTCTTGAAGCTACTGTAAGAATAAGACTGAAAGCCAGAGGCAGTAGGCTTAAATCTAAAACTTAAGAACACCAGAAAATTCCTGACTCCAAGGAAGATTAGTCGACAAGAGCTCATCCAAAACCCTCCATACCTACACTGAAACCAAGCTCCACCCAAGAGCTAACAAATTTCAGAGCAAGACATACCAAGCTAATTCTCCAACAACACAGGAACATAACCCTGAGCATTAAAATATAGGTGACCAAAAGTCACTCTGCCCCATCAATTCAGTTCAGTTCAGTCGCTCAGTCATGTCCAACTCGTAGACACCTCAAAACTCACTACTAGACACTTCATTGCATTCCAGAGAGAAGAGATCCAGCTCCACCCACCAGAACACTGACAAAAGCTTCCCTAACCAGGAAAACTTGACAAGCCAATCATGCAACCCAACCCACAGGGAGGAAACTCCACAATAAAGAGGAACCACAAACATCCAGCATACAGAAGGGCCACCCCAAACAGCAATCTAAACAAGATGAAAAGGCAGATAAATATTCAGCAGGTAAAGGAACATGATAAATGCCCACCAAACCAAACCAAAGAGGAAGAGATAGGGAGTCTACCTGAAAAAGAATTCAGAATAATGATACTAAAAATGATCCAAAATCTTGAAAACAAAATGGAGTTACAGATAGTCTGGAGACAAGGATTGAGAGCATGCAAGAAATGTTTAAAAAGGACCTAGAAGAAATAAAAAAAAGTCAATCAATAATGAATAATGCAATAAATGAGATCAAAAACACTCTGGGGGGAAACAACAGTAGAATAACAGAGGCAGAAGATAGGATGAGTGAAGTGGAAGATAGAATGGTGGAAATAAATGAAGCAGAGAGGAAAAAAGAAAAAAGAATTAAAAGAAATGAGGACAAACACAGAGACCTCTGGGACAATGTCAAACACTCCACATTTGAATCATAGGAGTCCCAGAAGAAGAAGACAAAAAGAAAGGTCATGAGAAAATCCTTGAAGAGATCATAGTTGAAAACTTTTCTAAAATGGAGAAGGAAATAGCCACCCAAGTCCACGAAACCCAGAGAGTCCCAAACAGGATAAACCCAAGGTAAAACACCCCAAGACACATATTAATCAAATTAACAAAGATCAAACACAAAGAACAAATATTAAAAGCAGCAAGGGAAAAACAACAAATTACACACAAGGGGATCCCCATAAGAATAACAGCTGATCTTTTGATAGAAACTCTTTAGTCCAGAAGGGAATAGCAGGACATACTTAAAGTGATAAAAGAGGAAAACCTACAACCCAGACTACTGTACCCAGCAAGGATCTCATTCACATATGAAGGAGAAATCAAAAGCTTTACAGACAAGCAAAAGCTGAGAGAATTCAGCACCACCAAACCAGCTCTTCAACAAATGCTAAAGGATCTTCTCTAGACAGGAAACACAGAAAAGGTGCATAAACTCGAACCCCAAACAACAAACTAAATGGCAACGGGATCATGCTTATCAATAATTACCTTAAATGTAAATGGGTTGAATGCCCCAACCAAAAGACAAAAGACTGGCTGAATGGATACAAAAACAAGACCGCTATATATGCTGTCTACAAGAGACCCACCTCAAAACAAGGGACAAATAAAGACTGAAAGTGAAGGGCTGGAAAAAGATATTTCAAACAAATGGAGACCAAAAGAAAGCAGGAGTAGCAATACTCATATTAGATAAAATAGACTTTGAAATAAAGGCCATGAAAAGAGACAAAGAAGGACCCTACATAATGATCAAAGGATCAATTCAAGAAGAAGATATGACAATTATAAATATATATGCACCCAACATAGGAGCACTGTGTTATGTAAGGCAAATGCTAACAAGTATGAAAGGGGATATTAACAGTAACACAATAATCGTGGGAGACTTTAATACCCCACTCACGCCTACGGATAGATCAACTAAACATAAAATTAACAGGAAACACAAACTTTAAATGATACAATGGACTGGTTAGACCTAATTGATATATATAGGACATTTCACCCCAAAACAATGAATTTCAACTTTTTCTCAAGCACACACAGAACCTTCTCCAGGACAGATCACATACTGGGCCATAAATCTAGCCTTGGTAAATTCAAAAAAATTGAAATCATTCCAAGCATCTTTTCTGATCACAATGCAGTAAGATTAGATGTCAACTACAGGAAAAAAAAATATTGCAAATACAAACATGTGGAGGCTAAATAACACGCTTGCAAATAACCAACAAACCACAGAAGAAATCAAAAAAGAAAGCAAAATATGCATAGAAATGAATGAAAATGAAAACATAACAACCCAAAACCTATGGGATTCAGTAAAAGCAATGCTAAGGGGAAGGTTCATAGCAATACAAGCTTACCTTAAGAAAGAAAAAAAACATCAAATAAATAACCTAACTCTACACCTAAAGAAACTAGAAAAAGAAGAAATTAAGAACCCAAGAGTTAGTAGAAGGAAAAAAATCTTTAAAATTATGGCAGAAATAAATGAAAAAGAAACAAAAGAGACCATAGCAACAAACCAAATCAACAAAGCTAAAAACTGGTTCTTTGAGAAGATAAATAAAATAAATAAACCATTAGCCAGACTCATCAAGAGAAAAAGGGTAAAGAATCAAATCAACAAAATTAGAAATGAAAATGGAGAGATCACAACAGATAACACAGAAATACAAAGGATCATAAGAGACTACTATCAGCAACTATATGCCAATAAAATGGAAAACTTGGAATAAATGGACAAATTCTTAGAAAACTACAACTTTCCAAAACTGAACCAGGAAGAAATAGAAAATCTCAACAGACCCATCACAAGCATGGAAATCAAACTGTAATCAGAAATCTTCCAACAAACAAAAGCCCAGGACCAGACGGCTTCACAGCTGAATTCCACTAAAAATTTAGAGAAGAGCTAACTAACACCTATCCTACTCAAACTTCCAGAAAATTGCAGAGGAAGGTAAACTTCCAAACACATTCTATGAGGCCACTATCACCCTAATACCAAAACCTGACAAAGATGCCACAAAAAAGAAAACTACAGGCCAATATCACTGATGAACATAGATGCAAAAATCCTTAACAAAATTCTAGCAAACAGAATCCAACAACACATTAAAAAGATCATATATATCATGACCAAGCAGGCTTTATTCCAGAGATGCAAGGATTCTTCAATATTTGCAAATCAATCAGTGTGATACACCACATTAACAAATTGAAAGATAAAAACAATATGATTATCTCAATAGACACAGTGAAAGCCTTTGACATAATTCAACATCTGTTTATGATAAAAACCCTCCAGAAGGCGGGCATAGAAGAAACATACCTCAACATAATAAAAGCCATATATGATAAACCCACAACAAACATTATCCTCAATGGTGAAAAATTGAAAGACTTTCCCCTAAAGTCAGGAACAAGACAAGGGTGCCCACTCTCACCACTACTATTCAACATAGTTTTCAAAGTTTTAGCCACAGCAATCAGAGAAGAAAAAGGAATAAAAGGAATGCAGATTGGACAAGAAGAAGTAAAACTCTCACTGTTTTCAGATGACATGATCCTCTACATAGAAAACCCTAAAGACACCACCTGAAAATTACTAGAGTTAATCAATCAATATAGTTGCAGGATATAAAATTAACACACAGAAAAGCCTTTGCATTCCTATACACTAACAATGAGAAAACAGAAAGAGAAATTAAGGAAACAATTCCATTCACCATTGCCACGAAAAGAATAAAATACTTAGGAATAAATCTACCTAAAGAAAGAAAAGACCTATATATAGAAAACTATAAAACACTGATGAAAGGAATCAAAGAGGACACAAATAGATGGAGAAATATACCATGTTCATGGATTGGAATAATCAATATAGTGAAAATGAGTATACTACTGAAAGCAACCTATAGATTCAGTGCAATCCCTATCAAGCTACCAAAGGTATTTTTCATAGAAACTAGAACAAAAAATTTCAGTTTGTATGGAAATACAAAAAAACCTCGAAGAGCCAAAGCAATCTTGAGAAAGAAGAATGGAACTGGAGGAATCAACCTGCCTGACTTCAGGCTACAGTCATCAAGACAGTATGGTACTTGCACAAAGACAGAAATATAGATCAATGGGGGAAAAAAAAAAGCTAGAAAGCCCAGAGATAAATCCATGCACCTATGGACACCTTATCTTTGCCAAAGAAGGCAAGAATATACAGTGGAGAAAAGACAATCTCTTTAACAAGTGGTGTTGGAAAAATTGGTCAACCACTTGTAAAAGAATGAAATGAGAACACTTTCTAACACCATACACAAAAATAAACTCAAAATGGATTAAAGATCTAAGTGTAAGACCAGAAACTATAAACTCCTAGAGGAAAACATAGGCAAAACACTCTCTGACATAAATCACAGCAGAATCCTCTTATGACCCACCTCCCAGAGTAATGATAATAAAAGCAAAAATAAACAAATGGGACCTAATTAAACTCAAAAGCTTTTGCACAATGAAGGAAACTATAAGCCAGGTGAAAAGACAGCCTTCAGAATGGGAGAAAACAATAGCAAATGAAGCAACTGACAGAGAATTAATCTCAAAAATATACAAGCAGCTCAATTCCAGAAAAATAAATGGCTGAATCAAAAAAATGGGCCAAAGAACTAAACTGACATTTCTCCAAAAAAGACATACAGATGGCTAACAAACACATGAAAAGATGCTCAACATCACTCATCAGTTCAGTTCAGTTCTGTCACTCAGTCGTGTCTGACTCTTTGCGACCCCATGAATTGCAGCATGCCAGGCTTCCCTGTCCATCACCAACTCCTAGAGTTCACCCAAACCCATGTCCATCAAGTTGGTGATGCCATCCGGCCATCTCATCCTCTGTCGTCCCCTTCTCCTCTTGCCCACAATCCCTCCCAGCATCAGAGTCTTTTCCAATGAGTCAACTCTTCCCATGAGGTGGCCAAAGTACTGGAGTTTCAGCTTTAACATCATTCCTTCCAACGAACACCCAGGACTGATCTCCTTTAGGATGGACTGGTTGGATCTCCTTGCAGGCCAAGGGACTCTCAAGAGTCTTCTCCAACACTACAGTTCAAAAGCATCAATTCTTCGGCGCTCAGCTTTCTTCACAGTCCAACTCTCACACATCCATACATGACTACTGGAAAAACCATAGCCTTGACTAGACTGACCTTTGTTGGCAAAGTAATGTCTCTGCTTTTGAATATGCTATCTAGGTTGGTCATAACTTTCCTTCCAAGGAGTAAGCATCTTTTAATTTCATGGCTGCAATCACCATCTGCAGTGATTTTGGAACCCGAAAAAATAAAATCTGACACTGTTTCCCCCTCTATGTCCCAAATGCAAATCAAAACTACAATGAGGTACTATCTCATTGTGCCAGTGGGATAGCAGCCAGTCAGAATGGCTGCTATCCCAAGTCTACAAACAATAAATGCTGGAGAGGGTGAGAAGAAAAGGGAACCCTCTTACACTGTTGGTGGGAATGCAAACTAGTACAGCCACTATGGAGAACAGTGTGGAGATTTCTTAAAAAACTGGAAATGGAATTGCCATACGACCCAGCAATCCCACTTCTGGGCATACACACTGAGGAAACTAGAATTGAAAGAGACACATGTACCCCAATGTTCATCGCAGCACTGTTTACAAGCCAGGACATGGAAGCAACCTAGATGTTCATCAGAAGACGAATGGATAAGAAAACAGTGGTACCTATACACAATGGAATATTACTCAGCCATTTAAAATAATGCATTTGAATCAGTTCTAATGAGGTGGAGCCTATTATACAGAGTGAAGTAAGTCAGAAAGAAAAACACCAATATAGTATACTAACACATATATATGGAGTTTAGAAAGATGGTAACGATGACCCTATATGCAAGATACCAAAAGAGACACAGATGTAAAGAACAGACTGTTGGACTCTGGGAGAAGGTGAGGATGGGATGATTTGAGAGAATAACATTGAAACATGTATATTAACATATGTGAAATAGATTGCTGGTCCATGTTCTATGCATGAGACAGGGTGCTCAGGGCTGGTGCTCTGGGAGGACCCTGAGGGATGGGATGGGGAGGGAGTTGGGAGCGGGGTTAAAGATGGGGAACACATGTACACCCATGGCTGATTCATGTGAATGTATAGCAAACACCACAACAATATTGTAAAGTAATTATCCTCCAATTAAAATAAATAAATTAAAAAATAAAATAAAATAAACCAGGTTCCAGATAGCCTATTTCAGCACTCATTACTAGAATTATACATTCCACAGTGAGATGGACCACAGATTAAATATTTCTGTGCTGTTTGCAGAACAATATTCTCTCTTACGCTTTTCAAATGCCTTTTAGCCATAATAGTCATCCCTGTGACATAGTCAGCAGTAACAACTCTGTTCTCTCTCCAGCACTGTGTTTCCTAAGATGCTGGTTTTAATTAGCCCCACAAATTCAAATGAGCAGGCAGGTCCCCATTATGCCAACACTCAACACAAAAATATAACACTCAAGGAGTTATATTTTTCTCATGATACTTCAGATTTTCTTTTATCCCATGTGCCACAAAAACAAGTCATAAGCACTCTGGACTAAAATGTCTCCCATAAAATAGAATGTTGAGATTCAGGTAATGAATTCATGCTACTGAATCTCTCTCTGAGACACAGCTCTTCCATTCATCACCTTTTGCAAGTTAAATAGAATGAGCAGTCCCAGTGTTGGAAAGATCCCCTG
Source organism: Bos grunniens (assembly GCF_055505025.1). Taxonomy (NCBI): domain Eukaryota; kingdom Metazoa; phylum Chordata; class Mammalia; order Artiodactyla; family Bovidae; genus Bos; species Bos grunniens. The sequence goes on along the minus strand of NC_141194.1, from coordinate 113,992,266 downwards.
GAGGAGAGCATGGCAACCCCAGTCCAGTATTCTTGCCTGGAGAATCCCCATGGACAAAGGAGCCTGGTGGGCTATCGTCCATGGCGTCGCAGAGTCAGACACAACTGAGCGACTAAGCATACACACAAGTAAGGATCAGATTCAGTATTCAGATACCAATCTTATGGGTAAAGTGTCAAATCTAGGGCTTCTTCTAGCTTGTTTTCTGCCAGGTACCCTAGTCCTGATTTCAAAAAGCCTCTTGAGAAACAGAACTGTAGGATAGTATAGGTGGTTTCTAAAAAAGTCAAAGTCTTAGTTGCTCAGTCATGTCTGACTCTTTGTGATGCCATAGACTGTAGCCTACCAGACTCCCCTGTCCTTAGGATTTTCCAGGTAAGACTACTGGAGTGGCTTACCATTTTCTCCCCCAGGTTTCTAAGTCAGCACCAAATTGCCCTAATCTATCTATCCGTCTTCTCTCTTCCTTCATCTCTTGCTCTCCAGTATCACCACCCACAGACACTATACAGTAAAGGTAATATGTTCATATTCTTTCATTTTCAAAATGAGGTCCAGTTCATAAAGGTGAGTCTGATGGTTTCTATGATTTTACATACATGAATAGGGAAAATCTTTGAAAAGTGAAATATTTGCATATATGTGTCCTCTGATTAAACTTTTTAGGAAAGAAAATGATGGCTCGCTTTTAGTGGGAAAGGGGAAGGAGGAGAGGGAATGGGAGGGAGTAGTATTACCGTTTAAATTGCTTTAGTTATGTTTTCTGAAAACGTACCATGTTATATCGAGTGCTAAGAAGGTGTAAAGGACAAAGTAAATGAGGTCTGTGCTCTTAAAAAAAGTACAATAAAACTGGAGTCATGATGGGGACACATTAAAAAGTCCCAAACCATATAATTTAAATAGGCATTTAGCTAACTGAATGTGACATACAGATATATACATGAGAGGGACTGGTTTCCTGGTATCAAAATATAGGAAATGCAAAGAGTTCAGAAACAGGCAAAGGCAGTGTGGAACCAAGGAGATGGCAGAGCATTTAAAACTAGTCGAATGCCTTTTCCTCCACCCCCTCCTTCTTCTCATTCCTAATGTTAGACATGATCACAAATAAATGTCTCATTTTGCAGTTTGATTAAAAAACTGGTAGGATGCCTTGAGTAAAAGAAACAAACCCTGGAGGAGAGTAAGCACACTAATGATCTCTTAAATATAAGACACAAGCTCAGATGTCACAGACACACACACCATAAAAGTCAGGGTGGTTCCATTAAATGGGGTCCTCTGGACATAACAGTTTTACAAAGATTGTCTCAATTCAAACACATGACAAATCTATTAGGTCAAAGGAGGGGGTCAGTAGCCAGTTCCCAAAGGGAAGGACGGAAGCAAAGTGATGATGATGAATTTAGGTATATCTAGAGGTCCAGAAGGATGTGCCAGAAGGAATTTGCTTGCTTGCTAGCCCCATGACACACTGAGGAGCTCTTGACTGACCAGGGTAAGAGGCCTGCCTCCTGGGAAGTCAGGGAGAAAAGGTAACCCCATTAACTTTCCAAGCAGGGACAGATGTGTATGTGTGACAGTGATGCCCAGGCTAGAACTAGTCACTCTTGGGAGCTCAGTGGGGGTCAGAGGAAAGAGATGATTTTGAGAGTCCCATGGTCATGTGGTTCCTCAGGGACACTGTGTCAAGCCTCTTGGGATCATGTGTTTGTAACAAAGAAGAAATCCAAAGGACTATGTCACTCCTGATGACAGAAGCACTGAGATCATGACAGCGTGAGGCAGTGGCGCTTGTAGACAGACTCAAGAAAAAGTATAGAGCTTCAGATCTACAGCCTCACTCTCCCTTCCCTTCCCCCTCTTCATGGAGAGGGGCAGAGGAGAGGGATATTCTAGGAAGATGGTATCCTGCATTCACATCCTCAATTCTCTCTTCCTGATGACTCTTTGAAGACCAACTGAACAGTTAAAAATAACCCTAACAACATGCTGAACCTGGATAAGACCCATGATGACATCTGATGTACAGTCACTTGGGAAGAAGATTCAGCTGTAGAAGTTCATTGGTTATATTGCTGGCCAGTTAGTTGACCTAGAACCCTGGACTTTGTAAACAGGTTTGCCTCTCCACGGCAGTAATGGATAAAAGAAGACTCCCTCATTGCCTGGGAGGCTGACGGATGAGAGTGAGGGGGCGTTCAGTTTACCCAAGTGGGTTCTCTCCCAACTAGGAGAGAAACATCTGTGTGCAGCTCTGGGAGGGGTCAGCTCTTCCTGTCAGTGTCATCAAGTTGAATACAATCCCTCACAATTCCTTCCTGATACTAAAGGGGCTTCACACCAGACTTGCATTAGAGTCCCAGTTTACCAAACTGCTGCCTACCTGCCCCCTGGCAGAGAAACACTCACCAATTTCCTGTCGTGTGCTGATGCAACATTACCCAAGATAGCACAGCCGTAACATCAGATAACCTAAGAAAGCTTTTGACATTAATAGTCTAAAAATGAGACCCCAAGTTGTTTAAAGGTGAATGACCTAAATAGGATGATTCTGACATATAGAAAATTCATAAAAAAAAAACAGAAAAAAAATAGTAAAAGTTTTATGAGGTATAAATATGATTCAACTTATGCACAAAAAAGTTTCAGGAACTGACAGATATGATATCTGAATTTTTAAAATCAGTGTGCTCAGTCACTCAGTCATGGCTGACTCTTTGCGACCCCATGGACTGAAGCCTGCTAGGCTTCTCTGACCATGGAATTTTCCAGGCAAGAACAATGGAGTGGGTTGCCCTTTCCTTCTCAAGGGTTTAAATCAATAAAGGAATATTTTAAAAGGAATAGTCCCCACTAAAATTCAAATTGGTTTTCTGAAAGATAAAAAAGGAACAATTCCATCATGCAGAGCAAAAATACAAGGAAATGGATGTAATGAATAAAATATAAAAAACACAGATGAAAGATACAGGAAACCCAATATGATTACTAGGATCTCCAGGAAGAAAAGAGGAATAGTTAGAGGAGAAATAAATCATCAGTGATATAATAGCAACAACTATCTTGAGCTACAGAATAACTTAAGACTCAAACAGCTTGCTGAGACCCAGGACAGATAATGAAATAATGACATATATGGACCTATCCTGATTAAATTTCTGAACTACAAGTTTAAAAAAAAACACCCTTAAAAGCTTCTAATGAAAGTAAAGTTTTCTTGTTAAAGGCAGACAAACACAGTAGCATCTAGCAACCCATGTGTGACTAGAAGCTAGAATACAATGCAGGAACATCTGCAAAAACTGTAGATAAAAAACCGTCACCTGGAATCATAAGAGACAACTTATAAGAAACACAAAAGATGACTTCACATATGTACATCTCCAGATGGTCAATACTGAAATAAGATTGATTATATTCTTTGCAGCTGAAAATGGAGAATCTATGCATAGTCAGCAAAAACAAGACCAGGAGCTGATCATGGCTGAAATCATGAAATTCTTACTGCCAAATTCAGACTTAAATTGAAGAAAGTAGGGAAAACCACTTAGCAGCAGCAGCAGCAGCAGCAGGGAAAACCACTAGACCATTCAGGTATGACCTAAATAAAATCCTTTACAATTATACAGTGGAAGTGACAGATACATTCAAAGGATTAGATCTGATAGAGTGCCTGAAGAAATATGGACAGAGGTTTCTGACACTGTATAGGAGGCAGTGATCAAAACCATCTCCAAGAAAAAGAAATGCAAAAAGGCAAAATGGCTGTCTGAGGAAGCCTTACAAATAGCTGAGAAAAGAAGAGAAGCTAAAGGCAAAGGACTAAAGAGATATACCCATCTGAAAGCAGAAAAAATAGCAAGGAGAGATAAAAAAGCCTTCCACAGTGATCAACGCAAAAAAACAGAGGGAAAAAATAGAATGGGAAAGACTAGAAATCTTTTCAAGAAAATTAGAGATATCAACGAAACATTTCATGCAAAGATTGGTACAATAAAGGACAGAAACAGTATGGACCTAACAGAAGCAGAATATATTAAGAAGAGGTGGCAAGAATACAGAAAAAAGATCTTCATGACTCAGATAATCATGATGGTGTGATCACTCACCTACACCCAGACATCCTGGAATGCAAAGTCAAGTGGACCTTGGGAAGCATCACTATGAACAAAGCTAGTGGAGGTGATGGAATTCCAGTTGAGCTATTTCAAATCCTGAAAGATGATGCTGTGAAAGTGCTGCACTCAATGTGCCAGCAAATTTGGAAAACTCAACAGTGGCCACAGGACTGGAAAAGGTCAGTTTTCATTCCAATCCCAAAGAAAGGTAATGCCAAAGAATGTTCAAACTACTGCACAATTGCACTCATCTCACACGCTAGCAAAGTAACGCTCAAAATTCTCCAAGCCACGCTTCAACAGTACATGAACCGTGAACTTCCAGATGTTCAAGCTGGATTTAGAAAAGGCAGAAGAATCAGAGGTCAAATTGCCAACATCTGCTGGATCATAGAAGAAGCAAGAGAGTTTCAGAAAACCATCTACTTCTGCTGTATTGACTATGCCAAAGCCTTCGACTTTGTGGATCACAACAAACTGTGGAAAATTCTTCAAGAGATGGAAATACCAGACCACCTGACCTGCCTCCTGAGACATCTGTATGAGTTCAAGAAGCAACATTTAAAACCAGACATGGAACAAAAGGCTTGTTCCAAATTGGAAAATGAGTACATCAAGGCTGAATACTGTCACCCTGCTTATTTAACTCATATGCAGAGTACATCATGCGAAATGTACTAATGTACTTCATCCGGGTTGGATGAAGCATAGGCTGGAATCAAGATTGCCAGGAGAAACATCAGTAACCTCAGATATGCAGATGAAACCACCCTTATGGAAAGAAGTGAAGAGGAACTAAAAAGCCTCTTGATGAAAGTGAAAGTGGAGAGTGAAAAAATTGGCTTAAAACTCAACATTCAAAAAACTTAAGATCATGGCATTCTGGTCCTATCACTTCATGGCAAATAGATGGGGAAACAATGGCAACAGTGACAGACTTTATTTTCTTGGGCCCCAAAATCACTGCAGATGGTGACTGCAGCCATGAAATTAAAAGACGCTTGTTCCTTGGAAGAAAAGCTATGGCCAACCTAGACAGTGTATTAAAAAGCAGAGATATTACTTTGCCAGCAAAGGTCCGTCTAGTCAAAGCTATGGTTTTTCCAGTAGTCATGTATAGATGTGAGAAATGAACCATAAAAAAGCTGAGCATTGTTTAATTGATGCTTTTCAACCGTGGTGTTGGAGAAGACTCTTGAGAGTCCCTTGGACAGCAAGGAGATCCAACCAGTCCATCCTAAAGGAGATCAGTCCCGGGTGTTCATTGGCGGGACTGATGTTGAAGGTGAAACTCCAATACTTTGGCCACCTGATGTGAAGAACTGATTCATTTGAAAAGATCCTGATGCTGGGAAAGATTGAAGGCGGGAGGAGAAGGAGATGACAGAGGATGAGATGGTTGGATGGCATCACTGACTCGATGCACATGAGTTTGAGCAATCTCTGGGAGTTGATGATGGACAGGGAAGTGTAGCATGACAAAGAGTTGGACACGCCTAAGCAACTTAACTGAACTGAAGAATCATATAATGACTTACATTTCACTTACATGAAAGACAAAAGAAGAGATATTTTAAGAGTTGCAAGGCTTGAGAAGGCAGTTTCTGAAAATTCACTCAAGGAATTATTCTAGCTAAATGTAAATTAAATCAAAACAAAATTCTCCTGAACAAAGTACAAGAAACACTGAACATTGTTTGTTCAATGTATTGAACATTGAATCATATCATTTTTATAATTATGCCTAAATGAAAGAAGAGAATGATACTAGAAATTAATAAAAATATTCTGCTAGGGTTTTGAAATAGAAGAGACATTCTCTAATTGAAAATATGAAGAACCAGGAATTAAAAATTCCAACCTCTCTCACCAAAATCTGAGTGATATAGGGTGAAGTTGGGGAAAACTGGAGGATGTTCAGAAATACAAAAGTAAAGGACTTCTAAAGGTGCTGATGGAAATGGGACAGTGAACAAGTAAATGACCTGGGAAGGAGAAAGCAAAGTTCTGCTTCAATTTGATATGTTGATAAACAAATGCAGATAAAATGTGCATGCTACTACACAAAACTGAGATTCCATTAAAAACAAGTGACAAATTCAACTACATATAAATCAAAACCCTCTATGTGGAAAAAGAAACACATAAAGACAAATAAATGTAGAAAAGACTAACCACTTACATCACCAAAAGTCATAATTCCCTTAATAAATAAATAGAAATTTTAAATCCATAGGAAAAGACTAATGATTCAATGACAAAACAGGTAAAAGGATATGGACAGAGAATTCCCTCAGAAGATACCCAAGAAACTGTTGACTATGGCTGCCTCCAGAGAAGGTAGCATGGTGGCTGGGAAGCCAGAGGGAAGGATGAATTAATTTTCATTGTATACACTTGTGTACCTTTCAAATTTGGAGCACTACACATTTATTTCTATATTAATACAGATTAAATATTGTGACCAAAAAACCCCAGACTTCCTCATGTCACAATCCTCTTGGGTGATATTCTTAGAGTTTTTATTACAAGCCTCAGGCCCCCTGCATCTTTATATATTGTCTTCCACTAGGACCTCAAACTCCTCTTCTGGATCCCCTAAGTTTAGTTACCCCTTGAACAAAGAGAGAGAGAGAGTGGAAACATAGAGGATCACAGGGCACCTCTTAAAGGCAAGATTTTTAAGTGACATACATTGCTTCTGTCCACATTTTATTGTTCAGACCAGTGTGGTATCCCATCTTGATAAGAGTACTGGAAAATGTCATTTAGCTATTGACCCAGAAAGAGCAGACAGCTTGGATGAGAATCTACCCAGACTCTGCTCCAATTACCTATTTCCAAAAACTTGGTATTTTTTAAAGACTAGAAAGAAAATAAATAATAGAATATGTTAATTTATAGCAGGCAAAGGCAAATGAAAAGAGTGACAACATATATATCAGTTGGAGGGTTACTCTAAGACCTAAAGTATTAAATTGGACAGAGACAAATTTTGTGATGGCAAAATATGTAACCCGCAAAGTTGATAAAACTAGACTAAATCATTATGTAACAAGCAGAATAGCAATCAAGTACATTAAGAAAAACTTTCTAGGAAGATAGCAGAATGAAAAAAGCCTAAAAGCGTGGGTGGTATAGAAGTGGTAGGAGGCCATACCAAAAATCCTTATAAGAATATTTGAATAATATAAGTGTAAAGCTCAGTTTAATACATATATAAATATGTATATACAGAGACACACACACATTTATAAATGCACACAGATACACAAAGATTAGATAGATAGATAGATACCCTACAAACAGTATCAACACATTCTTCTCTTCCGTTATCGGAACATTAATAAAAAGTAATCATATACCTGGCCACCATAAAATGTAATTCTGTACGCTTGCTCAGTCATGTATGGTTCTTTGTGACCCCATGGACTGCAGCCCACCAGGCTCCTTGGTCCATGGAATTTTCCAGGCAGGAATACTGGAGTGGGTTGCCATTTCCTCCTCCAGGGGATCTTCTACTCAGGGATTGAACCTGTGTCTCTTGCGTCTCCTACATTGGCACACAGATTCTTTACCACTAGCATCACCTGGGAAGCCCAAAATGTAATTAGAGCCTCTAATTTAAATATGATATAGTTCACATACTCTGACCACAATGCAATAAAAATAGAAATTAACAACTGAGAGATGACCCCATAACTTCACCACTTAAAAATGAAGGAAAACTCTGATAAACATTAAATTTCAGGGAGAACGTCAAGTTATAAATTTTCTAGAACTTTAACAAAAAGGAAAATACATCATATTAAAACCTATGGTCTATAACTAAAGCTGTATTGGGGAAAATTTATAGAGCTAAAAATATTTTGTTTAAAGTTAAAGGAAAGATTTAATATAAATGAACTATTTATTCAGCTATAAATCTAGAAAAACAACAGAATGAACCAAAAAGGAAGAAGGCATCATTTCTTTTTAGATTCCATATACAAGGGATGTCATACGATACTTCTCCTTCTCGGTCTGACTTCCTTCACTCAGTATGACAATCTGTAGGTCCATCCGTGCTACTGTAAATGACATTATTTCATTCTCCTTAATGGTTGAGTAATATTTCATTGTATATGTGATATAAATTAACTTGCAAAACAGAAAGAGACTCACAGATTTACAGAATGACCTTATGGTTGCCAGGGGGAAGGGATAGTTAGAGAGTTAGGGATGGACATGTACACACTGCTATATTTAAAATGGATAACCAATGAGGTCCTACCATACAGTACATGGAACTCTGCTCAGTGTTATGTGGCAGCCTGGATGGGAGGGGCGTCTGGGGGAGAATGGATACATGTATATGTATGGCTGAGTCTCTTTCCTGTTCACCTGAAACTATCACAACATTGTAACCAAATATACCCCAATACAAAAGTTTAAAAAACATAAAAAGTTTAAAAAAAAAAAAAAAGGAAGAAGGTAGGTAGCAGAAATGAAATCTAAAATTGCCATGTCTTTTATAAATGCATCCAGAACTGCAGAAGAGGTGTGCATGCAGGTTACCCTTAGGCACTTGTTGAACAAGAGGGAAAATGTGGCCAGGGGTGTACAGGTTACAAATATTGTGCTGGTGAGCCTTGAGTCAAAGACCACTGTTTTGTAACATTCTTGTGACCATGAGATTGGAACCCAGAATACATGAAAGTACAACTTCAGTTCTCAAAGGTCAGATTTTCACTAGATGAGATGCAACCATCAGTCACAATGGTATTCAAAATTCTTAGCTACTGTGATTTAATGCGGAGAAGGCAATGGCACCCCACTCCAGTACTCTTGCCTGGAAAATCCCATGGACAGAGGAGCCTGGTGGGCTGCAGTCCATGGGGTCGCGAAGAGTCGGACACGACTGAACGACTTCACTTTCACTTTTCACTTTCATGCATTGGAGAAGGAAATGGCAACCCACTCCAGTGTTCTTGCTTGGAGAATCCCAGGGGCGGGGGAGCCTGGTGGGCTGCCGTCTATGGGGTCGCACAGAGTCGGACACGACTGAAGCGACTTAGCAGCAACAGCAGTAGTGATTTAATGAATATGAGTCAAACATTCTCATCCCCTATAGGGACTGTTGGTAACCTGAGAGACAGGATCTCTCTGCTGTACTCCCATAGCAATTTGTATGCATCACTGTCACAGTGTTTATTGTACTGCCTCATGAGTTATCTGCTGGTGTATGCTTTTTCCTTTGAATCTCCTAGGCACAGGGATCATGTCTTTTTCTTCTTGGAGCCCCCATCCCTCCCCAGAACCTTGATCAAGAAATATTTGATGAACATCTGAATAAATGTACAGATATTAATCAAAGAGCCAAAGGGTGCAGAAAATCAAAAAGTCTCCTTTCATGCAGCGTGACCTGGATAATGAAAGCACCATAGGCCCATTAAGCTACAGATGACAGGTACTCAAGTGACAGAACAACAGCAGGGAAAGAACACATAGATCATGTAGGAAACCTAGGAACATTTGAACCAAGAGACAACGGGGTTTTTCAAGACTATTCGAAGAGTTCAGAAATGATTTATTTTTTTTTAAACCACTGTCAGCCTCCAACTCACATAGTGCAATTTTAAGCTTCTGGAAAAATCACTAACAAGGCTGTTTGCTGACTAGACTACCCTTGCAGAAATCATTAGTTTCTTTTGCTCCTGGGGACACAGATAAAATCTGAGTCAAAAGAAAAGAAAATAAAAACAAGGAGGAATTGTGAAGGTTGGGGTAAATGAATACTGGCTCACATGAGAGAGATGAAAAGATCCATTCACACATCACCCACACTATCCACATTCACACGGATTGAAAACTTGAGGGGAAAACTTGCCTTATTTAGTAGACAACTCTATTGCTACTCCACCTGTTCCATCCTATCCACAGTTCCCACTGAACTTGCTTCCTAGCAAAGTCTAAACATCCAAGACAGATGTGGCTTTACACGCCTATTATATCCACTTGGTTCTTGTCCAAGAACCCTGAATGGATGTGGCCGAGGGTGAGCCTTTTCTTCATTAACTTGCGGATGGGGGTATTTCTTTCTACAGGGTCACTAATCCTTACACCTGCTCCCCTGTAGCCAAGTACAACACCAGAAGCTGACAGGACTGGATGACTTATGAAGGCTTTGAGGCTGGGAAGGAAGCTTACATACTGTTCTTTTCTGAAGTTGGAGCTGGAGAAGTGGGGAGGAAACAGCTGAAGATGGCAGTTGTCTGTCACCGGTGACAATTCTACATAGATACCCAACATGTTTAACCTGCACCTACATTCCTCCTTCTATGCCTGATAACTTCCATTCATCCTTTGGTGCTCAGCTAGCTTACATATCCCTGTTTTAGGGAGTGGTCTTTCTGGACCACCAAGACTAGTCTCTTAGCACCATCTACTACTGTCATATCTCATTATAATTGCTGATTCATGCCTGTCTTCCCCTATAGTCCATAAGGCTGTAAGGGCTAGAGTGTGTCGGCCTCATTCACAGCTGAATTGCTTGATCCAAGTACAACGCCTGATGTAAAAACTTAATAAATATTGAGTGAATGAATCAATCAACAAACAAATAAGTAGGGGTGTGGCCTAGTTTAGGTAGGGCCAGTGGTCAAAAGAAAGAAAAGACTAGATAAGCATAGTACCCATGCAATAGGGGTGATTATGTTAAAGCTATTATAGGAATAAGAAAACCAAATCCCAGAGAAATTAACTTATTCCAAAGGAAGAAAAGAAAGCAAATTAGCTACCTTGTCCCGCGCATCCTAAGTCTCAAGTCTCATTACTGAGACAGGCTCAGGAATAGGGAGGTTGAACTGGTTAGTATTTGAGGTCCTCCTTAGCTCTGAGAATGGGTGAACAGCCAGACTAAAGATTTGCTTTTTAATTGTATCAAATCAGTAGGGCTTTTTATACAGCAGTTTGATCTAGTGGGAAAAATACGGAGCTTGGAGCAAAAAGCCTTTATTTCACTGTCACCCTATTTGTAGGATAACATTGATGAGGCTTATAACCTATCTAGGCCCACTAAAATCACCTATAAAACAAGAAAAATAAAAACACCATTTTCATTCTATTTTAAAGAGTAACTGACAGTCAGTGTCTAGCCCAGTCTGACTTACAGTATTCAGTTCAGTTCAGTCACTCAGTCGTATCCAATTCTTTGTGACCCCATGAATTGCAGTACGCCAGGCCTCTCTGCTGATCAACAACTCCCGGAGTTCACTCAAACTTACGTCCATCGAATCACTGATGCCATCCAACCATCTCACCTTATGTTGTCCCCTTCTCCTCGTGCCCTCAATCTTTCCAGCATCAAAGTCTTTTCAAATGAGTCAGCTCTTTCACATCAGGTGGCCAAAGTACTGGAGTTTCAGCTTCAACATCAGTCCTGCCAATGAACACCCAGGACTGATCTCCTTTAGGATGGACTGGTTGGATCTCCTTGCAGTCCAAGGGACTCTCAAGAGTCTTTGCCAACAACACAGTTCAAAAGCATTAATTCTTTGGTGCTCAGGCTTCTTTATAGTCCAACTCTCACATCCATACATGACTATTGGAAAAACCATAGCTTTGACTAGACGGACCTTTGTTGAAAAGTAATGTCTCTGCTTTTCAATATCCTGTCTAGGTTGGTCATAGCTTTCCTTCCAAGGAGTAAGCGTCTTTTAAGTTCATGGCTACAGTCACCATCTGCAGTGATTTTGGAGCCCAAAAAGACAAAGTCAGCCACTGCTTCCACTGTTCCCCCATATATTTGCCATGAAGTGATGGGATCAGATACCATGATCTTACTTTTCTGAATGTTGAGCTTTAGGAAAACTTTTTCACTCTCCTCTTTCATTTTCATCAAGAGGCTTTTTAGTTCTTCTTCACTTTCTGCCATAAGGGTGGTGTCATCTGCATATCTGAGGTTACTGAGATTTCTCCTGGCAATCTTGATTCCAGCTTGTGCTTCTTCCAGCCCAGCGTTTCTAATGAGGTACTCTGCATATAAGTTAAACAAGCAGGGTGACAATATACAGCCTTGACGTACTCCTTTTCCTATTTGGAACCAGTCTGTTGTTTCATGTCCAGTTCTAACTGTTGCTTCCTGACCTGCATACACGTTTCTCAAGAGGCAGGTAAGGTGGTCTGGTATGCCCATCTCTTTCAGAATTTTCCACAATTTATTGTGATCCACACAGTCAAAGGCTTTGGCATAGTCAACAAAGCAGAAATAGATCTTTTTCTGGAACTCTCTTGCTTTTTCGATGATCCAGGGCATGTTGGCAATTTGATCTCTGGTTCCTCTGCCTTTTCTAAAATCAGCTTGAACATCTGGAAGTTCACTGTTCAAGTATTGCTGAAGCCCAGCTTGGAGAATTTTAAGCATTACTTTACTAGTGTGTGAGATGAGTACAATTGTGCGGTAGCTTTAGCATTCTTTGGCATTGCCTTTCTTTGGAATTGAAATGAAAACTAACATTTTCCAGTCCTGTGGCCACTGCTGAGTTTTCCAAATTTGCTGGCATATTGAGTGCAGCACATTCATAGTATCATCTTTTAGGATTTGAAATACCTCAACTGGAATTCCATCACCTCCACTAGCTTTGTTCATAGTGATGCTTTCTAAGGCCCACTTGACTTCACATTCCAGGATGTCTGGCTCTAGCTGAGTGATCACACCATCATGATTATCTGGGTCATGAAGATCTTTTTTGTACAGTTCTTCTGTGTATTCTTGCCACCTCTTCTTAATATCTTCTGCTTCTGTTAGGTCCCTACCATTTCTATCCTTTATTGTGCCCATCTTTGCATGACATGTTCCCTTGGTATCTTTAATTTTCTTGAAGAGATCTCTAGTCTTTCCCATTCTGTTGTTTTCCTCTATTTCTTTGCATTGATCGCTGAGGAAGGCTTTCTTGTCTCTCCTTGATATTCTTTGGAACTCTGCATTCAAATGGGTATATCTTTCCTTTTCTCCTTTGCTTTTCATGTCCCTTCTTTTCACAGCTATTTGTAAGGTCTCCTCAGACAGCCATTTTGTTTTTTGTGTTTCTTTTCCATGGGGATGGTCTTGATTCTTGTCTCCTGTACAATGTCATAAACATCCATCCATAGTTCATCAGGCACTCTGTCTATCAGATCTAATCACCTGAATCTATTTCTCACTTCCACTGTATAGTCATAAGGGATTTGATTTAGGTCGTACCTGAATGGTCTAGTGGTTTTCTCTACTTTCTTCAATTTCACTCTGAATTTGGCAATAAGAAGTTCATGATCTGAGCCACAGTCATCTCCCGGTCTTGTTTTTGCTGACTGTATAGAGCTTCTCCATCTTTGACTGCAAAGAATATAATCTGATTTCAGTGTTGACCATCTGGTGATGTCCATGTGTAGAGTCTTCTCTTGTGTTGTTGGAAGAGGGTGTTTGCTATGACCAGTGCATTCTCTTGGTAGAACTCTATTAGCCTTTACCCTGCTTCATTCTGTACTCCAAGGCCAAATTTGCCTGTTACTCTAGGTGTTTCTTGACTTCCTACTTTTGCATTCCGGTCCCATATAATGAAAAGGACATTTTTGGGGGTGTTACTTCTAGAAGGTCTTGTAGGTCTTCATAGAACTGTTCAACTTCAGCTTTTTCAGCGTTACTGGTCAGGGCATAGACTTGGATTACCATGATATTGAATGGTTTGCCTTGGAAACCAACAGAGATCATTCTGCCATTTTTGAGATTGCATCCAAGTACTGCATTTCAGACTCTCTTGTTTACTATGATGGGTACTCCATTTCTTCTAAGGGATTCCTGCCCACAGTAGTAGATATAATGGTCATCTGAGTTAAATTCACCCATTCCAGTCCATCTTATTTCACTGATTCCTAGAATGTCGATGTTCACTCTTGTCATCCCTGTTTGACCACTTCCAGTTTGCCTTGATTCATGGATCTAACATCCCAGGTTCCTATGCAATATTGCTCTTTACTGCATTGAACCCTGCTTCCATCACCAGTCCCATTCACAACTGGGTGTTGTTTTTGCTTTGGCTCCATCCCTTCATTCTTTCTGGAGTTATTTCTCCACTGATCTCCAGTAGCATATTGGGCACCTACCAACCTGGGGAGTTCATCTTTCAGTTTCCTATCTTTTTGCCTTTTCATACTGTTCATGGGGTTCTCAAGGAAAGAATACTGAAGTGGTTTGCCATTCCCTTCTCCAGTGGACCACATTCTGTCAGACCTCTCCACCATGACCTGGCCATCTTGGGTGGCCCCCCACAGCATGGCTTAGTTTCATTGAGTTAGACAAGGCCGTGCTCCATGTGATCAGATTGGTTAGTTGTATGTGATTGTAGTTTCAGTCTATCTGCCCTCTGATCCCCTCTCTCAGTGCCTACCATTTTACTTGGGTTTCTCTTACCTTGGACGTGGGGTCTCTCCATGGCTGCTCCAGCCTAGCACAGCTGCTGCTCCTTACCTCGGAATGCTTTATTTTAAATGTGCTGCCTCCAGATTACTACCTGGGTAGTCTTGTCAGAACATCTCCATCTTGAGAGACAAATCATCATCAAGAACCCCTCACACTTACCTTTTGTATTTGCTTTCTTTAAAATTTTTTTAAAATTAATTAATTTATTTTAATTGGAGGATAATAACTTCACAATATTGTGATGGTTTCTGCCATACAGCAACATGAATGTAATGTGCAAAATTCTCCAAGATAGGCTTCAACGGTATGTGAACCATGAACTTCCAGATGTTCAAGCTGGATTTTGAAAAGGCAGAGGAACCAGAGATCAAATTGGCAACATCCACTGAATCACTGAAAAAACAGGAGAGTTCCAGAAAAACATCTACTTCTACTTTACTGACTATGCCAATGCCTTTGACTGTGTGGATCACAACAAACTGTGGAAAATTCTTCAAGAGATGGGAATACCACACCACTTGGCCTGCCTCCTGAGAAATCTGTATCCAGGTCAGGAAGCAACAGTTATAACTGGACATGGAACAACAGGCTGGTTCCAAATCAGGAAAGGAGTATGTCAAGGCTGTATACTGTCACCCTGCTTGTTTAACTTATATGCAGAGTACATCATGAAAAATGCCCAGCTGGATGAAGCACAAGCTGGAATCAAGACTCCTGGGAAAAATATCAGTAATCTCAGATATGCAAATGACACCACCCTTATACCAAAGCAAACAAGAACTAATGAACCTCCTGATGAAAGTGAAAGAGGAGAGTGGAAAAGTTGGCTTAAAACTCAACATTCAGAAAACTAAGATCATGGCATCTGGTCCCATTACTTCACGGCAAATATATGGGGGAAGAAATGGAAACAGTGACAGACTTTATTTTTTGGGGCTCCAAAATCACTGCAGATGGTGATTCCAGCCATGAAATTAAAAGATGTTTACTCCTTAGAAGAAAAGCTATGACCAACCTAGACAGGATATTGCAAAGCAGAGACTTTACTTTGCCAACAAAGGTGTGTCTCGTCAAGGCTATGGTTTTTCCAGTAGTCATGTATGGATGTGAGAGTTGGACTATAAAGCAAGCTGAGCACCGTAGAATTGATGCTTTTGAACTGTGGTGTTTGAGAAGACTCTTGAAAGTCCCTTGGATTACAAGGAGTTCCAACCAGTCCATCCTAAAGGATATCAGTCCTGAATTTCATTGGAAGAACTGATGCTGAAGCTGAAACACCAATGTTTTAGCCACCTGATATGAAGAACTGACTCATTGGAAAAGACCCTGATGCTGGGAAAGATTGAAGGCAGGAGGAGAAGGGGACGACAGAGGATGAGATGGTTGGATGGCATCACCGACTCAATGGACATGAGTTTGAGCAAGCTCCAGGAGTTGGTGATGGACAGGGAAGCCTGGCAGGCTGCAGTCCATGGGTTGCAGAGTCAGACACGACTGAGTGACTGAACTGAACATGAATTGGCCATGGGTATACATGTGTCCCCCCCATCCTGAACCCCCTCCAACCTCCCTCCCCACCCTATCCCTCTGGGTTGTTCCAGAGCACTGGCTTTGGTTGCCCTGTTTCATGCATCGAACTTCCACTGGTCATCTATTTTACATATGGTAATATACATGTTTCAGTGCTATTCTGACAAATCATCCCATACTCGCCTTCTCCCACTGAGTCCAAAAGTCTATTTTTTAACATCTATGTCTCCTTTGCTGCCTTGCATGTAGGATCATCATTACTGTCTTTCTAAATTCCATATATATGTGTTAATATACAGTATTTGTCTTTCTCTTTCTGATTTACTTCACTCTGTATAATAGGCTCCAGTTTCATCTACCTCATTAGAACTGACTCAAATGTGTTCCTTTTTATAGCTGAGTAATGAATGATGCTAAAGCTGAAACTCCAGTACTTTGGCTACCTCATGAGAAGAGTTGACTCATTGGAAAAGACTCTGATCCTTGGAGGGATTGGGGGCAAGAGGAAAAGGGGACGACAGAGGATGAGATGGCTGGATGGCATCACTGACTCGATGAACGTGAGTTTGAGTGAACTCCGGGAGATGACGATGGACAGGGAGGCCTGGTGTGCTGCGATACATGGGGTCGCAAAGAGTCGGACACGACTGAGCAACTGAACTGAGCTAAATATTCCATTTCACACTTTCCTTTTGCTCCAATTCTCTACCAATAAACTATAGACTTTCTCTTCTCATTTATAAAACTTATCTATAAATCTAAACATACAGAAATAAAATTTCATACTGCAGTTGACAACTTACATGAAAAGTATCAGCACTGTGGGATTTACAAACACCTAAAAATTTGCATTTCTACAATACATTACTTGAGAAGCCTTTAAATTATAAAGCAACCAACACTATTAGGATATTATGAGAGACTTTAAGATAGATTGAGTAATTCTTCTCTGAAGGCGGTACAATTGTGAAGTCTCCACTCTTGGGAGTTCACCTGTAGAGTTTTGAAGAAACTGTATTCCTTACAATTGAAGAATATTGAGATCTAAAATACTAATTAGTATATGAATCCTGTAACCTAGAACACTGAGCTGGAAATAACCCAAGAGAATGTTCATGCATGATTTGAGCTACTCTTTTTTTCCGGGGTGTGGTTGGAGGGGGGATGTGAAAGGAAGTACAAGAATCAATGACTAAAACTGAATTGAAACTTAAAATTCAACAGACTATTTGAGTTGTAAATGGCCTCTGAAATCACTTGGTCCTATCTTTCATTCCACACTGGAGGAAACTGAGACCTGAAGGAGGGAAGGCATTTTCACTTATTTAACTACTAGGCAGTGGTAGAGATGTGGAGTAAAACCTGGTTTTCCTAATTCCCAATCCAGTTTCCATCCTACTATAGGAGTATATTACAGAAATCATAATAAACAGATAATATGATAACAGACCAGATGAAAATATAAAAGAAGGAAAGGAAACACACAGAAATAAAAAAGAGCTGCTTAAGAAGCATTTTATAATTTACTATTGCGTTAGTCCATCCAGGCTGCTACAACAAAATACAGAGTTGATCCTCCTTTATCATCAGGTTCTACATCTGCAGATTCAGCCAACATAGAATCGAAACTTTTATAAAAATTTATTAAGTTCCAAAAAGTAAAACTTGAATATGCCTCACACTAGCAACTATTTACATAGCATTTACATTGTATTAGGTGTTATAAGGAATCTAGAGGTGATTTAAAGTGTACAGGAGGATGTGCATAGGTCATATGCAAATAATATACCATATTATATAAGGGGCTTAATTTTCGTACAAAGGGATGACTGTACCACAGATTGGTGGCTTATAAACAACAGAAATGTATTTCTCACAGTCTGGAGGCTGGAAGACTGAGATCAGGATGCCAGCGGAGTCTAGTGGTGGACCTTTTCCAGGTCACAGACTTCTCCTTGGATCCTCACATGACAGAAGGGGCAGGGTAGCTCTCTGAGGCTTCTTTTAAGGGCACTAATCAACCTAACAGAAGAAGAAGATATTAAGAAGAGGTGACAAGAATGCACAGAAGAACTGTACAAAAAAGAGCTTCACGACCCAGATAATCATGATGGTGTGATCACTGACCTAGAGCCAGACATCCTGGAATGTGAAGTCAAGTGGGCCTTAGAATGCATCACTATGAACAAAGCTAGTGGAGGTGATGGAATTCCAGTTGACCTATTTCAAATCCTGAAAGATGATGCTGTGAAAGTGCTGCACTCAATATGCCAGCAAATTTGGAAAACTCAGCAGAGGCCACAGGATTGGAAAAGGTCAGTTTTCATTCCAATCCCAAAGAAAGGCAATGCCAAAGAATGCTCAAACTACCACACAATTGCACTCATCTCACATGCTAGTAAAGTAATGCTCAAAATTCTGTAAGCCAGGCTTCAGCAATACATGAACCGTGAACTTCCAGATGTTCAAGCTCGTTTTAGAAAAGGCAGAGGAACCAGAAATCAAATTGCCAACATGCCCTGGATCATCGAAAAAGGAAGAGAGTTCCAGAAAAACATGTATTTCTGCTTTATGGACTATGCCAAAGCCTTTGACTGTGTGGATCACAAGAAACTGTGGAAAATTCTGAAAGAGATGGGCATACCAGACCACCTGACCTGCCTCTTGAGAAACCTGTATGCAGGTCAGGAAGCAACAGTTAGAACTAGACATGGAACAACAGACTGGTTCCAAATAGGAAAAGGAGTACGTCAAGGCTGTATATTGTCACCCTGCTTATTTAACTTTTATGCAGAGTACATGATTAGAAATGCTGGGCTGGAAGAAGCACAAGCTGGAATCAAGAGTGCCAGGAGAAATATCAATAACCTCAGATATGCAGATGACACCACCCTTATGGCAGAAGTGAAGAGGAACTGAAAAGCCTCTTGATGAAAGTGAAAGAGGAGAGTGAAAAAGTTGTCCTAAAGCTCAACATTCAGAAAACAAAGATCATGGCATCCGGTTCCATCACTTCATGGGAAATAGATGGGGAAACAGTGTCAGATTTTATTTTTTTAGGCTCCAAAATCACTGCAGATGGTGATTGCAGCCATGAAATTAAAAGATGCTTACTCCTTGGAAGGAAAGTTATGACTAACCTAGATAGTATATTGAAAAGCAGAGATATTACTTTTCCAACAAAGGTCCATCTAGTCAAGGCTATGGTTTTTCCTGTGGTCATGTATGGATGTGAGAGTTGGACTGTGAAGAAAGCTGAGTGCCAAAGAATTGATTATTTTGAACTGTGGTGTTGGAGAAGACTCTTGAGAGTCCCTTGGACTGCAAGAAGATCCAACCAGTCCATCCTAAAGGAGATCAGTCCTGGGTGTTCATTGGAAGAACTGATGCTGAAGCTGAAACTCCAGTACTTTGGCCACCTCATGCGAAGAGTTGACTCATTGGAAAAGACCCTGATTCTGGGAGGGATTGGGGGCAGGAGGGAAAGGGGACAACAGAGGATGAGATGGCTGGATGGCATTACCGACTCGATGGACATGAGTTTCAGTGAAGTCCGGGAGTTGGTGATGAACAGGGAGGTCTGGCAGGCTGTGATTCATGGGGTCACAAAGAGTCGGACACGACTGAGCGACTGAACTGAACTGAACTGAATCTCATTCTCAAGCACTCCACCCTCATGACCTAATCCAGTCCCAAAGCCCCACCTCCTAATACTATCACCTTGGAAATTGGATTTTCAACAAATGAATTCTGAGGGGACACATGTATTAAGACCATAGTAATCACAGAGTGAATACTGGCACCCTGGGTTTTGTAGGGGGTTGCTTGCTTGTTTATATGTGTATTTTAAGTGAATCATATCTTTATAAGAGTATATAAAACATATATGTGCAATTTGAGGGACCCAGCAAATTACAGCTAATTAGCCAAATCTAGTCCACTGCTGTTTTTGTAGATGAATTTTTATTGGAACATAATACACTCAATTCTATATTACCTCCAGCTGCTTCTGTGCCCCAACAGGAGAGCTGGGTAGTTTTAACAGAGAATGTATGATCCACAGAGTTGAAATTATTCACTTTACTCTCTGGCCTTATACAGGCAAAGTATGCAAACCCCTAGTTTAAAGAATAGTAAGGAATCATGGGAATTCCCCTGCAGTCCAGTGGTTAGGACTCCAGGTTTCCAATGCAGAGGGCATAGGTTTGATACCTGCCTGGAGTCCTAAGATTCCACATGCTGCACAATGGGGCCAAATAAATAAATAAATAACAGCTTTAGAAAAATAAAAATAGTAATAAACACTAACAAAACACTAATAATAATAAAATGAGCCCCCAAGCACCTAAGTGAGCCTCCCACTAAAACATTCTCCGCCCTCTATTCGTGTATTGCTTTGTTTGATAAGCCAAGTATAAAGCAGAAACCTAGTTCTAAAAAATAGACAATGTTGACATTGTTAGATGAAGAAATGTAAGAGAAGGTAAGCTGGAGGCAGTATAACTCTGACTTCACTGAGTCAACAAGAGTCCTTTCTGGGATAATAATGAACAAGCTTATGAGTGAAACCTGGGAAACCAAAAGCTCAGCACTCTTGGGACTGTGATCTGATGCTGGAGGTCTGACAGGAATATACCTGGGGAAGCAGGTTGCTCTGTAGCTTTTGCTTTTAGGTAATATCTGGAGAGAGAACAGAACCCCTCTGTGGGATGAAATGGTGTCATTGGCTGACCCAGGCAGAAGGCCCTGGACAGCAGAAGAGAATATTCACCAACAAAGGGTAAAGCCAAGAACACACCAAAACCTGGGTGAGGCTCACCTGGGCACTCTGTCCTCAGGTGAAAAAAAAGAGGGTCCAAGGGTGGCAGCAGATCTTGAGTCAAACTGATGCAGTTGGGAGCAGTTACACCAGGGCCACAGCTGTCACCCTGGAGCCCTGCATACCATCTGCCTGGGATTCTCTTCACCCCCTTCTAGTGTCCCCTGTTTTCTCCAGCCCATGTTTTACTCTTGATTTTCTCTGTCATTGGATGGACAACCACCTTCAAAAGTTTCTTAAGAAAAGGTATGCCACAGGTAAAAGTTTTCAAGATCTAGAATTTCTGAAATGTTTATATTTCTATCACCAAATCATTCAATTGATGTTTTGGCTGGTATAGAATTTAGGTTGGAAAACACCAAAACAAAGACACACACACATATGCGTGTGTGCATATGACAGAGAGAGCTATTAATTCCTGCTTTATTTGGCTCACAATATGGAATCTTATGGAAGCAAAGAGGCCATACAGAACAAGCATGTATGTGGCCTATCTTAACACAGCCTCTCCCCCAACCTCCAGTTCACTTAAGGCAAAACTTGATGACACTCTCCTCACAAGTGGACTATCAGAGTAGAGAAAACAACTGGATTATTCCTTGCCACGGCCCTTTTATACTCCAGAATTACTCCACAATAGCAAAATAACATACACAGTCTTTGACCTTCCATTTAAGAATGATTGCGAACACCAAGCTGTCTTGCTTCTTGAACCAGATTTAGCAGTGCAAGGCCATATACACAACCAGAACTGGAATTCCATGCAATTGAATATAAATAAATGACAACTCTCTCTATATATTATTGTGTTAGTTTGGTAGGGCCACCATAATAAAGTACAACAGACAGGGTGGATTAAACAACAAACATTTTCTTACAATTCTGGAGGCTAGAAGTCTGAGGTCAACATGTCAGCAGGGTTGCTGTCTTCTGAGGACTCTCTCCTTGGCTTGCAGATAGCCCTCTGATCTCTGTGTCTACATGTGGTCTTCCCTCTGTGTGGCCTTGTGTCCTAAATTCCTCTTCTTAGAAGCCATATTGGATTAGGGTTCATCCTAGTGACTTCATTTTTAACATAGTTACCTCTTGAAGGTCTGTCTTCAAATACAGTCATATTCTGAGGTACTGCGAGTCAGAACTCCAACATATGAATTTGGGGGGAACACAATTACACACAGGGCTTCCCTGGTGGCTCAGACGGTAAAGAATCTATCTGCAATGCTGGAGACCGGGGTTCAATCTCTGGGTTGGGAAGATCCCCTGGAGGAGGGCATGGCAACTCACTCCAGTATTCTTGCCTGGAAAATCCCCATGGACAGAGGAGCCATGGGGTCGCAAAGAGTCAGACATGACTGAGGAACTAAGCACAGCACAATTACACCAAATGATGATTGAATTCATTATATTCACCCTAGTCTAGGTTTTTTTACAAATATTTTTAAAATGTCTTGTGTCTGTCTTACAAATAATGATAACCTAGGGTAGCATATGAATTAGCTTTGCCGCAATAGGATTTAGTTATCTGTTGAGACATGTACTCTAAATATATATAAATTCATATTTGCATTACTTAGCACAATGCCTGTTGAATAATAATATCTGAGTCATTATTTATATGCAAAGTGAAAATAGTGATATATTTACTATGTAAATTTAACTATTGTAAAATGGAACTTAAAGTATTATGAATTTTCAATTATGTTCATAATTATAACAGAGATATAAAGAGAAGACTTTTTAATGACCTATGTATGACATTTAAACTGATCATACTTCAAAAATTGAGTTCATGCTAATTCCAGATTGTTTTTGTATAATTTATAACAAAATTTTAATCATGACATGATAACAGTTCAATCTTTAATAGTACATCACTCTTTCATATACTTTCATCTTACAAATGGCAAGTTCACTTTTGTGTGTTTACGAGAATCCAGTCAGCTTCATTATTTCTATTTTTCTTGACAGTAGTAAGTTCTTAAAATGTAAATCTGAAAATCTCATTTTTATCACTATACAAGAGCTCTCTTTATATCAAGCAGAATAAATATCATTGTTGCTGGTCAATGAGAAGTGAGAATTGAAAGAATATATATCACACATTTATACACACTTTAATACATTTTGGTCCTCTGGGAAAATACAGAATTTAATTTAAAGTGTTCAAATTGATGACAGTACAGCAAAAGGGCTTTCAAATATATAACCAACTGAACCAAATAACTTATATTAGGCCCTTGGTAGTAAATTGTTATTTCAGAACTGTTGGCATGGTAACAGTCTCATTAATTACATATATGAACTACCTGGTGCTATAGGCACAAAATTAAAGTGATGATGGATATTATCACCAAAACATACAAGTTCACCCAGAGCATATAACCAAGTTATAAATAAGTTCTAACTTAGGCAAATTCCTTGGTGTCTGTCTTTAAATTCACTCTTTTAAACTATAAGAATTAGCCATGTCTCTAAATACCCAAAGAAATGGGTGATAGCTCAACAAAACCAGGCAATATACATGGGTTAGCATTCTGAATAGGTATGTCAAATGAATCAAAATGCTGTAACAGTAATGTTGTTACTTTAGATATGGTTCATTTGATCTCTGTTTATTCACTGTGGCCAGAGGATCTAGATGTCACAAATAAATTGAACACTTGTTCTATTCAATAGAACTATTGTTATATTATAAAGACTATGCTCCTTTGGTCAAGTGAGTAGCAGAAGTTCTTATTTCTTGGATTGAACACTGGGAAATGAGAATATCATGTATATGTTAGGCAATTTACCTTGCAGTTCTATATTCAAATATAATAAATTTCAATATACTGAACAAACAGCAATTTACAGGAATAAAACATGTAAATATTGAACAATGACAAACATTTCTGAGGAACTCTGGTCCAATGTAGAGGCAGAATGAAAAAGTTCTTTGGGCAAGCATTTCAACATGTACAAGCCCCATTTCAGTGCACAAGAAGTTCATTTTGATAAGTGAACTCCTTAAGCAGCCAAAATGAACCAAGGTATCTGTTTTAGCTGAACTGTAATGAATTTGACAAAAATAATCATCAACTTTTATCTAAGTATCCCTTTAGCGTCATAAAAGACATGTCTATTCCCTATTAATAAAATAATACTGTCCAGTAATAACTATATCCTCAAGTCTCCAGTAACTTCTGTGGTGACAGTAATAATTGTCCCTTGTCCTTTTCATTGGTCAACCACCTGGTGTATGGCTGGGAACTAGTAGCCTGTTATCTCTGAGCTCAGACATGGCCCAGGGGTCCTCCCTGTTAACTTGGCCTCCCTTCAGTGGCATAGTTTACCACTCTCAGACCTGGCTGCATCTCTCACTTGATACCTGACCAAGTTAGTCTGCCCTGTTGTCCTCAACTACAAGATCATTTTGTCCCCTTGTGAGGCCCTTCGTAAGTTCCTCATCAAGCACTATGTCATATTCCATATTCCTCCTCTGGACAAGTGGGGACCTCTAGCATATGGAAGACCAGAAAACTCTGAGGAGCAAAACTTAGGCTTTCTTTCTGCTTGGCCATGCTGTGTTGCTTGTTTTAGTCTGATGTGGCTGTTCTATGTGGCCACGGGAGTACCTTGCAAAATCTCCCAGATTTTGGAAACAGAGCAAATGGTTTTCTTATTTAGGCTTTCCTCTCAACTCCAGGCTGGAGATGTGAATTCAAAACACAAGTAAAGTACCACCTGATTTCCATATCTCCAATCGCTTCTCTTTTCCTGAATTCACTGGAGACTAGGAGGGACGAGTACATCTATTAGGGGTCTTAATTCCAAGCAGTAGAAAACAGTTTTGCCTAATTTGAACAGAAAATTAATTTATTTCTGAATAATGAGTAGCTCACAGATTCTGGAAGGAATGGAGAGCCAAGCATAGAGGCGTTGTGGCTAAGAGCACACCATGGAAGTGGGTTCTGGGAGACACTACTACCAGGCTGCTGGATCTACACATCACTGATGCTGAACAATGGATGTGGCTGTCACTACATCAATACTGTGCTTGCCAGAATGGATTTTGCACAATCCCTGTCTTGTATCATTAATCTGCCACTTAAAGTCTGGCACAATGCGAGTGGGGTAGCCCTGGCTTCAAAGAACACTGAGGAAGCAAGTACTGTAACAGGCATTCTCAGCTTCTCTGCTGCGAAGAAAGCTCAGACAGTAGGCACTGCCCAAACATAGGAAAAGGATCTAGATGCTGAGCATCAAGAGGCACGCTAACTGACTACTATAGTGTGGGTTTTCTACTTCCCCTACCTTGTTAACACTTTTCTTTCCTAGGTGGTTTAATGACTAGGTAATACAATGGCAGGAGAGATGACCCCCATCTTCTGCAGGTACTATACTGGTATAATGGCTACTGGGCACATGATTTGGAGGTTGGGTTGAGAGACATGATTAGTATTTCCAAAATACCCTCATTAAATTGGAAAATGGAGAAATTTAAATCACTGTTATATAAAGCTTTAATTTCATGCATTTTTATACCCTAAACACTGCACATTATACATAATAAGAAACTATTTTGAGATTCAGCATTTGAACATGTTTTAGAAATCTTAATTCAAATGTTTATCTAAAACACATATTACCCGACAATTCAGGTTTCAATTTTTCAAAATTAGCAATTACATTTCCTCATAGGTTTATAAACAGAGTAAGAATTTCTAGTTTTGGAGGTTGGATTCCATCTTTAGAACCAATGCCTATTTTTTGTTTCTGCACATGATGTCTTGTCCTTGTTTAAAGCACAATAAAGAGCTGGCATGTAACTGTTCAGGTCAGTTAAGTCGCTCAGTTGTGTCAGAATCTTTGTGACCCCATGAATTGCAGCACGCCAGGCCTCCCTGTCCATCACCAACTCCTGGAGTTCACTCAAACTCACCTCCATCAAGTTGGTGACGCCATCCAGCCATCTCATCCTCTGTCGTCCCCTTTTCCTCCTGCCCCCAATCCCTCCCAGCATCAGAGTCTTTTCCAATGAGTCAACTCTTCACATGAGGTGGCCAAAGTACTGGAGTTTCAGCTTTAGCATCATTCCTTCCAGAGAACACCCAGAGCTGATCTCCTATAGAATGGACTGGTTGGATCTCCTTGCAGTCCAAGGGACTCAAGAGTCTTCTCCAACACCACAGTTCAAAAGCATCAATTTTTCGGTACTCAGCTTTCTTCACAGTCCAACTCTCACATCCATACATGACCATAGGAAAAACCATAGCCTTGACTAGATGGACCTTTGTTGGCAAAGTAATGTCTCTGCTTTTCAATATGCTATCTAGGTTGGTCATAACTTTCCTTCCAAGGAGTAAGCGTCTTTTAATTTCATGGCTGCAATCACCATCTGCAGTGATTTTGGAGCCACAAAAAATAAAGTCTGACACTGTTTCCACTGTTTCCCCATTTATTTCCCATGAAGTGATGGGACCAGATGCCATGATCTCCGTTTTCTGAATGTTGAGCTTTAAGCCAACTTTTTCACTTTCCTCTTTCACTTTCATCAAGAGGTTTTTGAGTTCCTCTTCACTTTCTGCCATAAGGGTAGTGTCATCTGCATATCTGAGGTTATTGATATTTCTCCCAGCAATCTTGATTCCAGCTTGTGCTTCTTCCAGCCCAGCGCTTCTCATCATGTACTCTGCATATAAGTTAAATAAGCAGGGTGACAATATACAGCCTTGACGTACTCCTTTTCCTATTTGGAACCAGTCTGTTTTTCCATGTCCAGTTCTAACTGTTGCTTCCTGACCTGCATACAGGTTTCTCAAGAGGCAGGTCAGGTGGTCTGGTATGCCCATCTCTTTCAGAACTTTCCACAGTTTATTGTGATCCACACATTCAAAGGCTTTGGCATAGTCAATGAAGCAGAAATAGATGTTTTTCTGGAACTCTCTTGCTTTTTTGATGATCCAGTGGATGTTGGCAATTTGATCTCTGGTTCCTCTGCCTTTAGGACTATGTTAATTTTCTATTTTTATCCAAGATTTCAGCTGCATTGATTTAAAGGGCTGAACATGAAAGGGTGAAGATGACTCCTCAGCAGAATATGTTTGGGGATAATCAAGATACAGGTACATTTCCATACATGAGTCAACACTTTGAGAAAACTTCCTTTTGCCTTAGAGTAGTAGAAAACCCCCACTATTAACCAGGAACTCTTATAAAGTGTTATCCATATGCTTCTGAATCTCATAAGGACCTTGATGCATGCAGTAAGTGACAAGACGAGTCTCTATTTATTAAAAGCAAAGTCTTATGGTTTCAAATAACCAGGGGCAGGTTATGAAAAACATGACGAGATAAAAACAAGTGCTGATGTGGATCTAGAGAAATTGGAGCCTTGGACATTGTTGGTGGGAATGTAGAATTGTGCAACCTCTTTGGAAAACAGTTGGGCAAGTTCTCAAAATCTCAACTCTCAATTTCTCACTATAGAGTTACCATATGACCTAGCAATTCCACTCCTAAGTATATATCAAAAGAATCAAAACAGATACTAAAACACTTGCACACAAATACTCATAGTGACACTATGAATTGACAATTGCCAAAAGGTAGAAAAAAACAATTATCTCGCTGGTGAATGGATAAATCAAATGTGATCTAGCCATATGATGGAATATTATTTAACCATAAAAAGGAATGAAGGGAGGAGTGAACAAAATAGTGGAACAGGAGCTCCCCAGCTGTAGTCACTCTCACAGAAATACTGATTAGCAACTATCCACAGGCAAGAACAAAATGAATTTAACAGCACATTAAAAGGATCACATACTATGATCAAGTAAATGTAATACACTACACTGACAGAATAAAGAATAAAAATCAACAGATCATTTCAATGGATGCAGATAAAACATCTAACACAATTCAACATTCTTTCATGACAAAAACTCTTAATAAATTGGATATAGAAGGAATGTACCTCAACATAATAAATGCCATATATGACAAATTCACAGCTAACATCACACTTAATAGTACACTCCTGAAAACTTTTCCTCTAAGATCAGGAACAAGAAAATAGTGTGCACTATCACCACTCTTATTCAACATAGTACTAGAAGTCCTAGCCAGGATAATTAAGCAAGAAAACTAAAGCATCCAAATTGGAAAAGAAGAAGTAAACTTATATCTCTTTGCAGATAATATGACCTCATAAATACAGAAGTCCAAACAGTAAATCTTTAGGACTAATAAACAAATTCAGTAAAGTTGCAGGTTATAAAATTAATATAGAAAAGTCATTTGTACTTCTATACACTAACATATCTGAAAAATAAATTAACCCCATTAAAAAGAAAAAGAAAAAATCTCATTCATAATCACCTCAAAAACAACAAAATACTTTGCAATAAATTAAACTAAGGAGGTAAAATATCTGGATGCTGAAAATTATAAAATGTTAATGAAAGAAGTTGAAGAAAACCCAAATAAATGGAAAGA
The DNA here is from genome assembly GCF_055505025.1 of Bos grunniens. Classification (NCBI taxonomy): domain Eukaryota; kingdom Metazoa; phylum Chordata; class Mammalia; order Artiodactyla; family Bovidae; genus Bos; species Bos grunniens. The sequence continues at coordinate 113,963,876 of NC_141194.1, read as the reverse complement.
TATCCTGTGTTCATGAATTGGAAGGATTAATGTTACTAAAATGCCCATACTGCCCAAAACAATCTATGGATTCAATGCAATCCTTACCAAAACTCCAATGGAATTTTTCACATAAATAGAAAAAACAATTGTAAAATTCATATGGAGCCACAAAAGAAGTTAAATACCCAAAGCACTCTTAAGAAGAACAAAGCTGGAAGTAACACAATTCATCATTTCAAACTACATTTCAAAGATATAGAAATCAAACACTATGGTCCTGGCATAAAAACAGACACATAGATCAATGGAATAGACTAGACAGTCAAGAAATAAACCCATGCATATATGGTAAACTAATCTTTGAAAAGTGTGCCATGAATACATTAAGTGAAAAGATCAGATCAGATCAGATCAGTCGCTCAGTCGTGTCCGACTCTATGCGACCCCATGAATCAGAGCACGCCAGGCCTCCCTGTCCAACACCAACTCCCGGAGTTCACTGAGACTCACGTCCATCGAGTCAGTGATACCATCCAGCCGTCTCATCCTCTGTCGTCTCCTTCTCCTCTTGCCCCCAATCCCTCCCAGCATCAGAGTCTTTTCCAATGAGTCAACTCTTCGCATGAGGTGGCCAAAGTACTGGAGTTTCAGCTTTAGCATCATTCCTTCCAAAGAAATCCCAGGGCTGATCTCCTTCAGAATGGACTGGATGGATCTCCTTGCAGTCCAAGGGACTCTCAAGAGTCTTCTCCAACACCACAGTTCAAAAGCATCAATTCTTCAGCGCTCAGCCTTCTTCACAGTCCAACTCTCACATCCATACATGACCACAGGAAAAACTATAGCCTTGACTAGATGAAACTTTGTTGGAAAAGTAATGTCTCTGCTTTTGAATATGCTGTCTAGGTTGGTCATAACTTTCCTTCCAAGGAGTAAGCGTCTTTTAATTTCATGGCTGCAGTCACCATCTGCAGTGATTTTGGAGCCCAGAAAAATAAAGTCTGACACTGTTTCCACTGTTTCCCCATCTATTTGCCATGAAGTGATGGGACCAGATGCCATGATCTTCATTTTCTGAATGTTGAGCTTTAAGCCAACTTTTTCACTCTCCACTTTCACTTTCATCAAGAGGCTTTTGAGTTCCTCTTCACTTTCTGTCATAAGGGTGGTGTCATCTGCATATCTGAGGTTATTGATATTTCTCCCAGCAATCTTGATTCCAGCTTGTGCTTCTTCCAGCCCAGCGTTTCTCATGATGTACTCTGCATATAAGTTAAATAAACAGGGTGACAATATACAGCCTTGACGTACTCCTTTTCCTATTTGGAACCAGTCTGTTGTTCCATGTCCAGTTCTAACTGTTGCTTCCTGACCTGCATATAGATTTCTCAAGAGACAGATCATGTGGTCTGGTATGCTCATCTCTTGAAAAATTTTCCAGTTTATTGTGATCCACACAAAGGCTTTGGCATAGTCAATAAAGCAGAAATACATGTTTTTCTGGAACTCTCTTCCTTTTTCCATGATCCAGCCAATGTTGGCAATTTGATCTCTGGTTCCTTTGCCTTTTCTAAAACCAGCTTGAACATCAGGAAGTTCACGGTTCACATATTGCTGAAGCCTGGCTTGGAGAATTTTGAGCATTACTTTACTAGCGTGTGAGATGAGTGCAATTGTGCGGTAGTTTGAGCATTCTTTGGCATTGCCTTTCTTTGGGATTGGAATGAAAACTGACCTTTTCCAAAGATGGAGAAGCTCTATACAGTCAGCAAAAACAAGACCAGGAGCTGACTGTGGCTCAGACCGTGAACTCCTTATTGCCAAATTCAGACTTTAACTGAAGAAAGTAGGGAAAACCACTAGACCATTCAGGTATGACCTAAATCAAATCCCTTATGATTATACAGTGGAAGTGAGAAATAGATTTAAGGGCCTAGATCTGATAGATAGAGTGCCGGAGGAACTATGCACAGAGGTTCGAGACATTGTACAGGAGTCAGGGATCAAGACCATCCCCATGGAAAAGAAATGCAAAAAAGCAAAATGGCTGTCTGGGGAGGCCTTACAAATAGCTGTGAAAAGAAGAGAAGTGAAAAGCAAAGGAGAAAAGGAAAGATATAAGTATCTGAATGCAGAGTTCCAAAGAATAGCAAAAAGAGATAAGAAAGCCTTCCTCAGTGATCAATGCAAAGAAATAGAGGAAAACAACAGAATGGGAAAGACTAGAGATCTCTTCAAGAAAATCAGAGATACCACAGGAACATTTCATGCAAAGATGGGCTCAATAAAGGACAGAAATGGTACGGACCTAACAGAAGCAGAAGATATTAAGAAGAGGTGGCAAGAATACACAGAAGAACTGTACAAAAAAGATCTTCACGACCCAGATAATCACAATGGTGTGATCACTGACCTAGAGCCAGACATCCTGGAATGTGAAGTCAAGTGGGCCTTAGAAAGCATCACTACGAACAAAGCTAGTGCAGGTGATAGAATTCCAGTTGAGCTATTCCAAATCCTGAAAGTGAAAATATAGTCTTTTAAATAAATGATGTTTGGAAAACTGTATATCCACATGCAAAAGGATAAAACTGAACACTCATAACACTCAGAAAAATTAACTTGAAATGAATTAAGGACTTAAATTTAAAACATGAACCTTTAGAACTCCTAGAAGAAATAAGGCTAAAATTTCCTTAACATGCTGCTCCTGCTGCTGCTCCTAAGTCGCTTCAGTCTTGTCCGACTCGGTGTGACCCCATAGACGGCAGCCCACCAGGCTCCCCTGTCCCTGGGATTCCCCAGGCAAGAACATTGGAGTGGTTGCCATTTCCTTCTCCAATGCATGAACGTGAAAAGTGAAAGTGAAGTCACTCAGTCGTGTCTGACTCCTAGTGACCCCATGGACTCCAGCCCACCAGGCCCCTCCGTCCATGGGATTTTCCAGGCAAGAGTACTGGAGTGGGTTGCCATTGCCTCCTCTGTTCCTTAACATAAGTACTGATAAAGTTTTTTTAGGATATGACATCAAAAGTACTGGCAACAGAAGCAAAAATAAACAGGTGAGACTACATCAAAAGAAAAAGCTTCCCTACAGAAAAGGAAACAATTAACAAAATGAAAAGGAAGCCTATGGAATGGAAGAAAATATTTTCAAACCATATATTTGATGAGGGGTTGATATCTAAAATATAAAAGAAACTCATTTTTTAGCAGCAAAAAAAAGTAAGAGACATATTTCAATTTTTAAAATGAGCAAAGGACCTGAAGAGAGATTTTTTCCCAAGAAGACATACAAATTGTCAACAGGTCATCAAAATGTGCTCAACATCACTAATCATCAGGGAAATGCAAATCAACACCAAAATGAGGTATCATCTCTCACCTGTCAGAATGGCCATAATCAAAAAGAAAACAAAGAATAAATTTTGATGAGGATATGAAGAAAAGGGAATACTAGTACACTGTTGGTGGGACTATAAATTGGTGTAGCCACTGTGGAAAACAATATGGATGTTCCTCAAAAATTTAAAGAGAACTACCATATGATCCAGCAATTCTACTCCTGGGTATATATCCAAAGAAAATGAAAACACTAATTGGAAAAAATATCTGCACCCCAATGTAAATAGCAGCATTATTTACAATAGCCAAGATGTGGAAGCAATCTAAGTGTTCATCAACAGATGAATGGATAAAGAAGATGTGATGTGTGTGTGTGTGTGTGTGTGTGTATTCCCACTGTTGTGTTAGTCATTCAGTCCTATCGAACTCTTTGCAACCCCATGGACTACAGCCCACCAGGCTCCTCTGTCCATGGGACTCTCCAAGCAAGAATACTGGAATGGGTAGCCATTCCCTTCTCCAGGGGATCTTTCTGACCCAGGGATCGAATCCAGGTCTCCTGCATTGCAGGCAGATTCCTTACCATCTGAACCACCAGGGAAGTCCCCTGAAACAAATATAACATTATAAATTAACTGTCAGTTCAGTTCAGTCGCTCAGTCGTGTCTGACTCTTTGCAACACCATGGACTGCAGCATGCCAGGCTTCCTTGTCCATCACCAACTCCCAGAGCTTGCTCAAACTCATGTCCAATGAGTCGGGGATGCCATCCAACCATCTCATCCTCTGTCATTAAATTAACTATATTAACTAAATTAACTATAGTTTGATTAAAAAAAAAACAGGCTATTATCAACAAGACAAGAGATAACAAACATTGGCAAGGATGCAGAGAAAAGGAAACCCTTGTGTGGTATTGGTGGGAATGTAAACTGGTGTAGCCATTATGGAAAACAGTATGGAAGTCCCCTCAAAGATTAAAAATAGAACTACCACATGATTCAGCAATCTCATCTCTGGGTATATATTTAAACAAAATTAAATCAGTATCTGGAAGAGACACCTGAAGTCACATGTTCATTGTAGCACTATTAACCATAGCCAAAACAGGAAGCATCCTTAATGCCTCTCAGTGAATAAAAGTATTGGGTCTGTTACTGAATTTTATCATGTCACAACTAATACTGTCAGCAAACATAAAGCATCACTTGGAAATTATTTTTAAAATGTGATTATAGGACTTCCCTGGTGGTCCAGTGGTAAAGAATCCACCTGTCAATACAGGGCACATGGGGACAATCCCTGGTCTGGGTAGATTCCACATGCCACAGAGCAAATGCACCACAAGCTCTTGCACCACAACTGCTGAGCCTGCACTCTGAAGCCCCTGAGCCACAACTACTCCCAGCTCACCTGCCTAGAGCCCATGCTCCCAAAATGACAAGCCCCCTCAATGAGAAGCCCATGCACCACAACTAGAGTGGCCCCTATCTGCCTCAACTAGAGAAAGCCCACACACAGCAATGAAGGCCCAGCACAGTCAAAAAGAAAGAAAGAAATGTGATTATACATACAGACACACATACACACACACACCCTCTCATAAATAATGGAATATTATCCATTCACGAGAAAGAATGAAATCTTGTCCCTTGTGATTAGATGAACCTGGAGGGCATCATGCTAAGTGCAATAAGTCAGAAAAAGACAAAAACTGTATGATCTCACTCGTATGTGGAGTCTAAAAAAGCTAACTCATAAGAACTGGGAGTACAGTGGTGGTTCCTAGGCGCTAATGGATGGGGGAACAGAAGAGATGTTGGTGAAAGGGTATAAACTTCCAGTTGTAAGATGTATAAGTTCTGGGGATCTAATGTATAGTGTTGTGGTTAATAATAGTGAAAACAAAGTGAAAGTGTTAGTCACTCAGTCATATCTGACTCTTTGCAACCTGGTGGACTGTAGCTCACCAGGCTTCTCTGTCCATGGCATTCTCCAGGCAAGAATACTGGAGTGGGTTGCCATACCCTCCTCCAGGGGATTTTCCTGACCCAGGATCAAACCCGCCTCTCCCATATCTCCTACACTGGCAGGTAAATTCTTTACCACTGAGCCACCAAGGAAGCCCAACATATTATATTATTCCATTAATATGAAATGTACAGAATAGACAAATCTACAGAGCTGGAAAATAGATTAGTGTTTGTCAGGAGCTGGCAGGAGTGAAAACAGGGAATGACTACTAACTGGTACAGGGTTCCTTTTTTATGGGTGATGAAAATGTGCTGGAATTAGATAGTAGCAATAGTCACACAACTCTATATGTAAACTAAAAACCAATGAATTATATACTTTAAATGGATTGATTTGACGGTATGTCTATTATATTTCAATTTTAAAAATAGTATAAAGAGCAAGGAAAAGGGAGGAGGCCTCTGAATCTAGTAAAAGGAATGCCTTATCTGAGGGCACAGCAGGATCTGGTTAATCAATCCTCTTCCCCCAAGGACTTCCTTCGTGGTTCAGTGGTCAGGACTCCAAGCTTCCACTGCAGGGAGAGTGGGTTCAATCCCTGGTAAGGGAACTAAGATCCCACATGCTGCACAGCCAAAAAATTTTTAATTAAATTATAGTACCAAATCCTCTCTTCCCCCACAATAAACATTGACCTGGTAGTTTAGATCTAAGACCAGTTCAACAGAATTGCAAGTCAATGCCCCTATAGAAAAGGATATTTTGATATCAAGAATGCTATAAAAATTGACTTTAGTGACTACTGAGAGGAGTTTAATGAGGATGACATGGATGGCTTTATATATGAAGGAGAGTTGCACAAAGAAGAAAGAAGGGTACTGAGTCAGGGAGTGATGATTACACCAAAGAAAAACTCTAAGATTAGCCTTAACATCCAGGCTTTCATTAGTGGTGAGGCAGTATTATGAGACATTAAAACTCTTGCTAATTGATCTGCCACATCATGGTTCTCAGTCCAGGCAGCTACAGCATTGCATACTTGTTGCCCTAGGGTAGGTTGTTAGAACAGAAATATAAAAGCAAAGAACTGACCAGTGCTGACCTTCTTATTTTCCCAGTCGAAATTCTGAACTCAAGACAGAGACAATTGTTCTTAGAGGAAAGATTTTCTTTAGGTCACAAGAGCCTATGTCTTTGAGTCTCCAAAGAAAAGGGCTTGGTCTAAGCGATGGGAAAAGAATAATGTTCACCATTTACTTCATCCTTCCCATCCAAATTTGTTTAAGATTTCATGTGAACGATGGGGGAGGCATTGAGTAGGGGATAAATAGTCCAAGAAAAGTGCCCGACAGGCACTGATGAGGCCTTGTAGGCTGATCAGGACCAGGAGGTGATGGAGCTCCAGATAAATTTTGGAATAAAGATTAAGAAGACCCCATATCTCATGCCCTGGGAAGCAGAAAGACTCACAGAGACATCTTCAAACCCTCGTGGCTCCAGAGAGGAAAAAAATCGATGTATGTATGGGTCACCTGGCAGATGGGCCTCCCAGAATCCCCATCAATCCTGAGGGTGTGTGGTCAACAGTTCATACGTTCCCTGCAGTCCACAGTGTGGCGGATCTGGAAGGGCCTCAGAAGTTCAGTGACAGGCCACTCTCAGCACACACAACAGGAACCTGAGGCCCAGGAATGGGACTTGATGGGAATGAAACATCTCAACAAATGGCAGCATGATAGGGGAGGGGGGCGAAGATGACTAAACAGAGGGAAATAAGTCCATTTCAGGGCAGAGAAGCCATCCTTGGGCCTGGTATCCTCCCCACTATGTGTCTTAGTCCAAGTCCTCTGGAAGGAAAACCAACACAAAGACCTTTCTTATAAGTGTGATCCCAGGAATCAAGGATGAGGGACAGGAGAATAACTCAGGGAAGGGGTGGAACTAAAATTAGAACTCATTAGTGAGTTGGCCACTGCAAAAGGAAAATGGCTGCTTGATCTAATGGAATATCTCAGGCTATGTGACATCCATCTTATTGGGGAAGAAATTGAAACATGCATGTCAACTAGCCACGTGTCACAGTTTTGCCTCAGAGGTCATCAACTCCTCCCCATTTCCATGCTGTGCATGCACAGGCTCTGAGTAATTTCTGAAGCACCTCACACTTCAGCATTGATAAGGCAAGAGGTGCTTACCTGGTGACAAATTGGTCTCCTCTTTGGTGGCTGAAATAAGAAGAGAATCTGAAGGGATGCATAACAAGTGTCAGATATATTGATACCTAAGCAAGCACATGAGACCTCAGTGCCATTGTGGAAAGAAGTTGGGAAAAGAATCCTGAACTATATACTCATTAAACCTGTTACAAGACTGACCTTGAATCGGCAAAATTAAGTCCTCTTCTCTAGAGGTAAGTAAAGTTCAAAATAGAGAGGAACCTGAGTTATACCAAAATCGTTATACCACTTCAATGTCTGAGTATAGTGGCCTATAAAATTCATCTTGACTAACAATTCATTTAACATATTCATTCAATAAATATTTATTGAGTGTCTACTGCCTGGAAGCCCCAGCACACCCCAGCACAAGGTGTCATAAGGATAAGTAAAACAGTGTCTGTTCTCAAGAGGTTCATGATCTAGTGGAGAGAAAGATAGGAGGAAGAGCTAACTATGTCAGTGACAAAGTCAAGTGCTCACCATGTCCAGGTTTCAGGGCCCTCATCTGTAAAATGAAGTTAGAATCACGAATTTCTAACTTCTCTTCCCTCTTTGATGTTTTGTGAACCTCCTTGTCACACAAAATCAGACAATACCAATATAAAAGCTCTCATGCTTATTCCAAATGATCTTCCCCAGTTCCCTCTTGCAAGGGAAATTGTTTCAGAGAAAGCAGGATAGAAACAGTCATCATGCTCATTTGTTCAAAACAAAGCCCACATGGCATCAAAACAGCTAATTTTTTTAGCTAAAAAATTCTATCAGAAGTATTTTCTGACCTCACACAGGGAGAGAAAAAGAAAGCTTTTAAAACCAAATTCATAGTACATTATGTACATACTGTACATAAAATAGGGTTTTCCTGGTGGCTCAGTTGGTAAACAACCCATCTGTAATGCAGGACTTGTGGGTTCAATCCCTGGATCTGGTAGACGCCCCCCTGGAGAAGAGTACGGCAACCCACTTCAGTATTCCTGCCTGGAAAATACCATGGGTAGAGGAGCCTGGTGGGTTATAGTCCATGGGGTCACAGAGAGACATGACTGAAGCCAACTGAGCACACACACGTACATAAAATACGGTCATAAGCAACTGTGAAGCATCTTTAACAGTTGAAAAGTCAACCAGCATGCTGGGTTACTAACTAAAGCATTTATTAACTGCTTGCCTGATATTTCTTAACCATTGATTATCCAAATTAACTTCTACTCGTTTAAACATTCTCACTCCGGCTCTCCAGTTCCAGTTTGATCCTTTCTTTCCATAAATCCCACCTACGCCAACTATCTTTCATGGCTCTCCAAGTCATATTGTTTAGTGAATTTTTTTCATCTGTATGTGTGTGTGAATGTACAGCATACTAAAATTTTTTTTTTTTTTTAATTTTAAAAAAAAATCACATGCTCCCCATCCTGAACCCTCCTCCCTCCCAACCTCCCCATACCATCCCCCTGGGCCTTCCCAGCGCACCAGCCCCAAGCATCCAGCATCGTGCACTGAACCTGGACTGGCATCTCGTTTCATACATGACATTTCACATGTTTCAATGACATTCTCCCAAATCTTCCCACCCTCTCCCACAGAGTCCATAAGACTGTTCTATACATCAGTGTCTCTTTTGCTGTCTCGTACACAGGGTTATCGTTACCATCTTTCTAAATCCCATATACATGCGTTAGTATACTGTATTTATGTTTTTCCTTCTGGCTTACTTCACTCTGTATAATAGTCTCCAGTTTCATCCACCTCATTAGAACTGATTCAAATGTATTCTTTTTAATGGCTGAGTAATACTCCATTGTGTATATGTACCACAGCTTTCTTATCCATTCATCTGCTGATGGACATCTAGGTTGCTTCCATGTCCTGGCTATTATAAACAGTGCTGCGATGAACATTGGGGTACACGTGTCTCTTTCAATTCTGGTTTCCTCAGTGTGTATGCCCAGCAGTGGGGTTGCTGGATCATAAGGCAGTTCTATTTCCAGTTTTTTAAGGAATCTCCACACTGTTCTCCATAGTGGCTGTACTAATTTGCATTCCCACCAACAGTGTAAGAGGGTTCCCTTTTCTCCACACCCTCTCCAGCATTTATTATTTGTAGACTTTTGGATCGCAGCCATTCTGACTGGTGTGAAATGGTGTAAAATTTTTAATTAGAAAAAAATACCAATGACATTGTTTAAGTGAGTGGAAGCTGCCATGCCACAGGACCAATTAAAAGTCTCCAAATTTAACGCCACTGTATAATTAAGACTCAAATTTTAATAAAATATCCTAGGTAATATGAATTATTTTCCAAGCAAAAGTTTAATAGTGTGAAATAGTGGATCTGGGTAAAATTTCTGACACATACGCCTAACTTTTGAGGGTTAAGCAGATTAGATACTTTGACATGTATTGAATGATTTAATCAACCATACTTTTACTAAAATGGTTTGAATAAATCCCTTAACAGAATTGAATGTATCTATATATACGGTATATCTTCAGTTTTCTCAATAAAAGTACCTTTATATTTCAGACTCTTCAACAAAAAGTGTTTCTAACATACTTTTCTTTCTTAAATATGTTATCTTTTCCTTAAATGCAGAACAAAGGAAATTATATGTCTACCTTTACACCCTATAGAACATTTAGAACTAGCAACAAATATTTCTGTCTCATATGTTCTTTTTATAGTTCAGTGATTTCACAGAATCACTACATCATGGTATAAATGATGTATGAAATGAAAGTGGTCAATTTCCTCTGCATGGAAAATAGAGATGTTATTCTGTAACTTACCTCTAGACTGGACTCTTTGCTATATTAAAGGTAGTTTCTCACTCTCAAATTGCCTTGATGCAGTAGTAGATAGGATCCTACTAGAGACCTGAGAGAATCTGATGTTAGGGTCCTGGTAGGTGGTGCTAGTGGTAAAGACCCTGCCTGCCTACACAGGAGATATCACTGGGTCGGGAAGACCCCCTGGAAAAGGGCATGGCAACCCACTCCAGTATTCTTGCCTGGAGAATCCCAGGGACAGAGGAGCCTGGTGAGCTACAGTCGATAGGGGTGCAAACAGTCCAACATGACTGAAGTGACTTCGCATGCACACATGCAGAGAAGCATAGAGATATCAATCTGTGGCACTAGGTCACTGGTCTAAATTTTAAAGTTAGGCACCCTTCAGGTTGGAAGGATCAAGGCTCATTGTTTAACTCAAATGTGCACGATGCTGCACTAATTTTAATAGTTGGTTAATTAATGAAGATGGCAATAGAAAAGCTGAAGGAAGTGTCAGTGCTTTGTTATAAATATGTTAAAACATCACTCGGCCCATAGTTTTAGACCTGACTTCCCCACGGGCTTGTGTCCACGTACATTCACACAGAAGTATGGACAATTTAATGCTTTTGGATGGTAATGATGAAATCTCTGGGATTGCACATCATTTTCACTGTCCAACCAAACTCCTAGCACACATAGACTCTTTTGAAAGAGACGCTTTGTGAAATGTAAAACTCATGTAAGGAATTACAATAAATGTGGAAGGGAACCATAGTTCTGTTACTAAATACTGTTTTCTGAAAAATGTCAATACAAACTCATTAAGAAGCTCCTGTGAAATGTGTCCCTAAGTATACTCACATATTATATTTTCAGAATATAATTTACTTATTAAATTTACTACCTGCTGTACCAAGATGGCAAAGAATACATTTTTTCCCAGATAAATTAGTTAGTGATTAGAATCAACTGTCACATGAGAATCCAAGAGCTGAGAAACAGCAGAATTTAATGAGGTTTTTGTAGAAAAGATTGCTGCTTAACTGTTCAAAATCATTTGTGTTTAAAAAGACTTTATACTAAAGAAAAATATTTAAAACAGTGTCAGCAACAGACTTGCCTTATTGCTTGAACAGGAGCTGAAGAGTTTGTTAAATCCATCTTGTGGTGAGAGAAACATTTAGGAGCCTGGGCACAGGGTGAGGGAGGGCAGAGAGAGGAGGAGGGGGCAATGGCGGAGAGGCAGGAACTGACGAGTGGAAACAAAGGGGATGGTGTGGGCTGATGAAGATCAGCAACCCCACATTTCCACCTCTTGATCAGGCCTGCAGAAAAAATACAGGGTGGGTGGCTGGACCATTGCCATGTTCTGCCTTTTGAATTTAGTCTAAATTGAATCAAGTGGTGGGAAGGCACAGGAAGAACTCAGGACTGCTATTGCAGGAAAAACCAGCTTTCAAATAAATGAAGTAGTCAGAAATAAAAAGGCAGCTGTGGTTCCTGAGACACTTAAAACTCAGCATCTCAGGGAGGCTGAGGCAGAGGTGTAAGGCAAAGGAATACTGGAAAGTTTCTGATTAGAAGAAGAGGTTAAAAAGTGAAATGTTGTATAGCTCAAGATATTTTCACAGAGTCCAGAGGTGGAAAAAATATATATGTACATTAAGGAGTCACTTATTCTTGATTTAAAGGCTAATAATATATCTTTTAAAATATATTTTATTAACTAATGGTAAGTCTCTCAGTGGTTTTCTTTTCATAATAGTTTCTTTTCACAAAACAGCTGCCAAAATAGTACAACTTTCATATAAAGTTTAGGTACAAGGTAAGTCCCACTCTACAACCCCATGGACTGTAGCCCACCAGGCTCCTCTGTACATGGAATTCTCCAGGCAAGAATATTGGAGTGGGTTGCCATTCCCTTCTCCAGGGGATCTTCCCAACCGAAGGATTGAATCTGTGTGTCCTGCACTGCAGGTGGATTCTTTACTGTCTGAGCCAGTAGGGAAGCCCACAAGATGCTGCTGCTACTGCTGCTACGTCGCTTCAGTCGTGTCCAACTCTGTGCGATCCCATAAATGGCAGCCCACCAGGCTTCCCCATCCCTGGGATTCTCCAGGCAAGAACACTGGAGTGGGGTGCCATTGCCTTCTCCGCCCACAAGATGAGTATACCAAAATTAATGCTTTTATTTGGACTGCAAATAACCAATCAAAAAATATGAACTACTTGTTAATTGTTTGGTTCAGTTCAGTCACTCAGTCATGTCTGACTCTTTGTGACACCATGACTGCAGCACATCAGACCTCTCTGTCCATCACCAACTCCCAGAGTTCACCCAAACTGTTGTCCACTGAGTCAGTGATGCCATCCAACCATCTCATCCTCTGTCATTCCCTTCTCCTCCTGCCCTCAATCCTTCCCAGCATCAGAGTCTTTTCCAATGAGTCAGCTCTTCGCATCAGATGGCCAAAGTACTGGAGTTTCAGCTTCAGCATCAGTCCTTCCAATGAACACTCAGGACTGATCTCCTTTAGGATGGGCCGATTGGATCTCCTTGCAGTCCAAGGGATTCTCAAGAGTCTTCTCCAACACCACAGTTCAAAAGCATCAATTCTTCAGTGCACAGCTTTCTTTATAATCCAACTCTCACATCCATACATGACTACTGGAAAAACCATAGCCTTGACTAGATGGACATTTGTTGGCAAAGTATTGTCTCTGCTTTTTAATATGCTGTCTAGGTTGGTCATAACTTTCCTTCCAAGGAGTAAGCGTCTTTTAATTTCATGGCTGCAGTCACCATCTGCAGTGATTTTGGAGCCCCAAAAAGATAAAGTCAGCCACTGTTTTCACTGTTTCCTCATCTATTTGCCATGAAGTCATGGGACAGGATGCCATGATCTTCGTTTTCTGAATGTTGAGCTTTAAGCCAACTTTTTCACTCTCCTCTTTCAGTTTCATCAAGAGGCTCTTTAGTTCTTACTCACTTTCTGCCATAAGGGTGGTGTCATCTGCATATCTCAGGTTATTGATATTTCTCAGAACAATCTTTATTCTAGCTTGTGCTTCATCCGGCTCAGCATTTCTCATGATTTACTCTGCATGTAAGTTAAATAAGCAGGGTGACAATATACAGCCTTGATGTACTCCTTTTCCTATTTGAAACTAGTCTATTGTTCCATGTCCAGTTCTAACTGCTGCTTCCTGACACGCATATAGGTTTCTCAAGAGGTAGTCCAGGTGTTCTGGTATTTCCATCTCTTTGAGAATTTTCCACAGTTTATTGTGATCCACACAGTCAAAGGCTTTGGCATAGTCAATAAAGCAGAAATAGATGTTTTTCTGGAACTCTCTTGCTTTTTGATGATCCAGCAGATGTTGGCAATTTGATCTCTGGTTCCTCTGCCTTTTCTAAATTCAGCTTGAACATCTGGTAGTTCGTGGTTCACGTATTGCTAAAGCCTGGCTTGGAGAATTTTGAGCATTACTTTACTAGTGTGTGAGATGAGTGCAATTGTGCAGTAGTTTGAGTGTTCTTTGGCATTGCCTTTCTTTGGGATTGGAATGAAAACTGACCCTTTCCAGTCCTGTGGCCACTGCTAAGTTTTCCAAATTTGCTGGTATATTGAGTCCAGCACTTTCATAGCATCATCTTTTAGGACTTGAAATAGCTCCACTGGAATTGTATCACCTCCACTAGTTTTGTTTGTAGTGATAATTCCTAAGGCCCACTTGACTTCACATTCCAGGATGTCTGGCTCTAGGTGAGTGATCACACCATCATGATTGTGTGGGTCATGAAGATCTTTTTTGAATAGTTCTTCTGTGTATTCTTGCCACCTCTTATTAATATCTTCTGCTTCTGTTAGGTCCCTACCATTTCTGTCCTTTATTGTGCCCATCTTTGCATGAAATGTTCCCTTGGTGTCTCTGATTTTCTTAAATAGATCTCTAGTCTTTCCCATTCTATTGTTTTCCTCTATTTCTTTGCACTGATCACTGAGGAAGGCTTTCTTATCTGTCCTTGCTATTCTTTGGAACTCTGCATTCAAGTGGGTATATCTTTCCTTTTATCCTTTGCTTTTCGCTTCTCTTCTTTTCACAGCTATTTATAAGGCCTCATCAGATAACCATTTTGCTTTTCAGCATTTCTTTTTCTTGGAGATGGTCTTGATCCCTGTCTCCCGTACAATGTCATGAACTTCTGTCCATAGTTCATCAGGCACTCGACCTATCAGATTTGGTCCCTTAAATCTATTTTCCACTTCCACTGTATAATCATAAGGGATTTGATTTAGGTCACACCTGAGTGGTCTAGTGATTTTCCCTAATTTCTTCAATTTAAGTCTGAATTTGGCAATAAGGAGTTCATGATCTGAGCCACAGTCAGCTCCCGGTCTTGTTTTTGCTGACCGTATACGACATCCATTTTGAGTGTTGGTTCTAAGATGTCTTGTAGTTCTTCACAGAACCATTCAACTTTAGCTTCTTTGTCATTACTGGTCTGGGCATAGACTTGGATTACTGTGATATTGAGTGGTTTGCCTTAAAAATGAACAGAGATTATTCTGTCATTTTTGAGATTGCATCTGAGTACTGCATTTTGGACTCTTTTGTTGATTATGATGGCTACTCCATTTCTTCTAAGGGATTCTTGCCCATAGTAGTAGATATAATGTTCATCTGAGTTAAATTCACCCATTCCAGTCCATTTTAGTTCTCTGATTCCTAAAATGTTGATGTTCACTATTTCCATCTCCTTTTTGACCAGTTCCAATTTGCCTTGATTCACGGACCTAACATTCCAGGTTCCTATACAATATTGCTCTTTACAGCATCAGACCTTGCTTCTATCACCAGTCACATCCACAACTGGGTGTTGTTTTTGCTTTGGCTCCATCTCTTCTTTGTTTATGGAGTTATTTCTCCACTGATCTCCAGTAGCATATTGGGCACCTACCAACCTCGGGAGTTCATCTTTCAGTGTCCTACCTTTTTGCCTTTCCATACTGTTCATGGGGTTCTCAAAGCAAGAATACTGAAGTGGTTTGCAATTCCCTTCTCCAGGGGACCACATGTTGATAATTGTATTTATATGAAATACATGTCAGTTATATGAAGACAAATAAAAAACAAGGTACAAACTACTATGTAGCAAATAAACTGCAAAGATACATTGTAAAGCACAGGGCATTTTATGTAACTTTAAATGGAGTATATTTTTAAAATTTTGAAAAGCTGTGTTGTACATCTGAAATGAATATAATATTGTAACTAAATTATGCTTCAATTAAAAAAATAAAACTAGAAAACATTGCTGAGAAATATACATAATTTTCACAACGGAGGGACAAACTGTGTATCTGAATGAAAAGAGCAGCTATTAGGAAGATGATAATAGTTTCCAAGATAATGTGTAATTTATCATTTTTTCTAATAATAATATCAATGGAAAAAATACCAGCAGGGTTGCTTGGGAACTTTCCAATGTTATTCTAAATTCTATCTGGAAGAAAAATCAAGTAAGAGGAAGTATGAAATATTAGAAAAACAAAAGAAAAAGGGGGAAGCTTACTTTGAAAAATGTTAAAAATCTATTATCAAGCTATAATAATAAAAATATTGGATTAATAACATAAATCAAATAAATATCAAGGAGAAAGATCAGAGAGCACATAGAAAATCCTAACATATTGTATGAAGAAAATGGAGAGCAAAAGAGGAAGAGGTGGGTTATTCAACAAATGGTATTGTGGGAATTAACTATTTGGGAACAAATGAAACTAACTCTTCATCTTTACATCATGCTTGAGCCAAAATAAAATCCACATGGATAAAATTATCAAAATTAGAAAAAAAACCTGAAACCATAGACAGTATATGTGAATATTTAAATGTCTTGGAATGAAAAAGGATTGGCTAAGCATACAATCAATGAAAGGAATCACAAGGAAAAAAATACATAAATTTGCTTCCATAGAAATTTCAAAATTTAGGACTAAAAATTCGGAAAAATGTAAGATAAAGGGAAGAATGTTTTCTAAAACTATGGCATTAAAAGGGTTAACATTGTAAATATAGAGATAACTCAAACAAATTGAGATCCATTAATATTCCCCAAAATAGAACATGTGAGGAAAGAGTCAGCTTTGTTAGTAATTTGAACTACAGTTAAAATCAACATGGAAATGTCATTTTCAACCTATATAATTGGCAAGGATTTTTTAATGCAGTGTCTATGGCTATACTGTTTTGTGGTAGTAATTAGCCACTTGAAATATAGTTGCTGCAGTGTCAACAATATGTACCAAAAGCATTTATTTAATGAAAGCAAAAATAAACAAATGGGACCTAATTAAACTTAAAAGCTTTTACACAATGAAGGAAACTATAAGCAAGATGAAAAGACAGTCTTCAGAATGGGAGAAAATAATAGCAAATGAAGCAACTGACAAATAATTAATCTCAAAAATATACAAGCCACTCCTGCAGCTCAATTCCAGAAAAATAAGCGACCCAATCAAAAAATGGGCCAAAGAACTAAACAGACATTTCTCCAAAGAAGACATACAGATGGCTAACAAACACATGAAAAGATGCTCAACATCACTCATTATCAGAGAAATGCAAATCAAAACCACAATGAGGTACTATCTCACGCCAGACAGAATGGTTGCTATCCAAAAGTTTACAAGCAATAAATGCTGGAAAGTGTGCGGAGAGAAAGGAACCCTCTCACGCTGTTGGTGGGAATGCAAACTAGTAGAGCCACTATGAAGAACAGTGTGGACATTCCTTAAAAAACTGGAAATAGAACTGCCATACGACCCAGAAATCCCACTGCTGGGCATACACACCAAGGAAACCAGAATTGAAGGAGACACGTGTACCCCAATGTTCATCATAGCACTGTTTACAATAGCCAGGACATGGAAGCAACCTAGGTGTCCATCAGCAGACGAATGGATAAGAAAGCTGTGGTACATATACACAATGGAATATTATTCAGCCATTAAAAAGAATACATTTGAATCAGTTCTAAGGAGGTGGATGAAACTGGAGCCTATTATACAGAGGAAATTAAGTCAGAAAGAAAAACATCAATACAGTATATTAACACATATATATGGAATTTAGAAAGATGGTAACAATGACCCTATATGCAACACAGCAAAAGAGACACAGATGTAAAGAACAGATTGTTGGACTCTGTGAGAGAAGGGGAGGGTGGGATGATTTGAGAGAATAGCATTGAAACATGTATATTATCATATGTGAAACAGATCGTCAGTCCAGGTTTGATGCATGAGGCAGGGTGCTCAGGGCTGGTGCACTGGGATGACCCTGAGGATGGGATAGGGAAGGACGTGGGAGGGAGGGTCAGGATGGGGAAAAACATGTACACTCATGGCTGATTCATGTGAATGTATGGCAAATACCACCACAATATTGTAAAGTAATTAGCCTCCAATTAAAATTAACAAAATAAAAATAAAATGTGCTGTACCCTTTGACCCAATAATTCCATCTCTAGGGACTGATCTTAAGAAAGTAATCAGAGACAGAATAACTAGATAATTAGTACATAAAATACATATTAATAATAGTGAAAAATTAGAAAGGCAGAAGTATTCAATAACAGAATAATTATATTATGTTCATTTAGTGACATGATGAAATACATATGATACAAAGTTAAGTGAAAAACCAAGAAATAAAAGTGCATATGCATTAGTATCCCAAACATGTAAAGGGTATGTACACACACATACACAGAAATAAAAGACTGAATGAAAATGCACGGGCATATTAACTGTTTCCTCTAGGTTTAAAAATTATCAGTTATTTTTTGTCATTCTGTATATGTATTGCAAAGTTTTAAGAATAAGCATATATTTGTTTTAATTAAAAATTAAATTGTATTTTTGAAAAAAAGTCTTGTCTTCCAGTTTGTTCAAACTGACACAAATCACAACTAGCCATTATAATAAGGAAATCTCTAGCAATGAAACCCTTAATGAGAAGCCATATGTTTGCTTGGGGAATATTTTGAAAAGTGAAAGTGTTAGTTGCTCAATTGTGTCTGACTCTTTGCAACCCCATGGACTGTAGCCTGCCAGGCTCCTCTGTCCATGGAATTCTCCAGGCAAGAATACTTGAGTGGGTTGCCATTTCCTTCTCCAGGGGATCTTCCCATTCCAGGGATTGTACCCAGGCCTTCTACATTGCAGGCAGATTCTTTACCATCTGAGTCACCAGGGGAATATCTTGATTGTGTTTAAATGACCAACCAAAAGCAGTTTAGGATATTCAGTGGGGTCAGCTTTCATCATGAAAGTCAAGCTGCATTAACGAACCTTTTACCCTAGTCTAAATATTGTTTGTGGAGAAGGCAGTGGCAACCCACTCCAGTACTCTTGCCTGAAAAATCCCATGGATGGAGGAGCCTGGTAGGCTGCAGTCCATGGGGTCGCTGAGGGTCAGACATGACTGAGCAACTTCACTTTCACTTTTCACTTTCATGCACTGGAGAAGGAAATGGCAACCCACTCCAGTGTTCTTGCCTGGAGAATCCCAGGGACAGTGGAGCCTGGTGAGCTTCCGTCTATGGGGTCACACAGAGTCGGACACGACTGAAGCAACTTAGCAGCAGCAGCAGCAGCAGGTATTGTTTGCCTGATACTTGTTGGGTCAGGAACTTAACAAGCAAAGGAGACTAGGCCCAGAGAGCAGATGACTAACAGGTGCAACAGGCATAAGTTTTAATATCTTCCCACCCTATTATTCAACATAAAGTGCTTTAAATGCCCACATGGTATTTAGTTGTAGAAATAACTAGCCTCATTTTCCACTCTGATTCATAAGTAGTTAACTAAACATTTCAATTCATAACTGCTAAAGATCTACATCTCACTAGCTACTATTTGAAACAATATCTGGAATTACTCTTTGTCAAAAGCATCTTCATTTTAACATTCAAAACTGAGCATCATGCAACACTAATTTTGCACTTGTGAATAGAAAAAAGCCACTCTACAAATTCAGGGTGGATTCACTGATTAACATTACAAACCTTGAGGAATCTTTCTTACCTGGAATTTTGCCCTGATAGTATTTGTGAAAACAAGCATTAGAGAGGCCAAGTGTAGGCAATATCTGATTTCCTACTCTCACTTCATGCAAGAAAAAGTAAATTGTATACCAAAAAGAGAATTGGGCTGGCCATCATTGTCTGAGCCTCAGTTTCCTCATCTCTTCAGTTCTGACAATCCATGATTGCACTTCCATTAAAAGGCACTCTTGAAAATTAGAATCATACTTCCCTGAATTTCTTTCTGTCAATAAATCACTGATGTGATATATACTACCTAACCATACTCATAAATAATATTGCTTTTAATGAAATTATGTCTTGTTTGAAATAGTTTATACTATCTGCCCTTCTTGTTACTTCCCTCAGTTCAGTTCAGTTCAGTCACTCAGTCGTGTCCGACTCTTTGCGACCCCATGAATTGCAGCACACCAGGCCTCCCTGTCCATCACCAGCTCCAGGAACTCACTCAAACTCATGTCCATCCAGTCAGTGATGCCATCCAGCCATCTCATCCTCTGTCGCCCCCTTCTCCTCCTACCCCCAATCCCTCCTAGCATCAGAGTCTTTTCCAATGAGTCAACTCTTTACATGAGCTGGCCAAAGTATTGGAATTTCAGCTTTAGCATCAGTCCTTCCAATGAACACCCAGGACTGATCTTTAGAATGGACTGGTTGCGTCTCCTTACAGTCCAAGGGACTCTCAAGAGTCTTCTCATTAGTCCAAAAAACCTACTACATAATTAACCTTTACAAATCTGACTGTAACTCTCTTCAGATTCTCTTGCCCTCTCACACCATCTTGAAATACCCAGTTTGCTGAAAATACTCTGTATGTATATGTGTGTGTATATATATATATATTTATATATATATATATATATATATATATATATATATATATATATAACCCAATACTGGGTAGTGAATGCAGTCATCATATAATTCCAGGCCAGATGTAACCCAACACAGAGCCTTCCTCTCAGATTTGATCAGATTTCCCTTTATGAAATTAGCATTCTCTGTGTTCTAAAAAAAATTAACTTCTGAATTTAATTAAGGAAATTATTAGTCACTCAACACCAAAGGGATGTTGGTAAAAATTTGATATTCAAATTTCATATTCTCAGTCCCATTAAAACACTTACATTTGCTTTTCAACAAAACTGTCTCAAACCAGGAGTTTGTTTTTCAATGCATAAAATAGTGATCAAGGATAACTTAACCATGTGAAAAGTAATAGCCCTGTTCTGGACACATGAATTTACCATTGGCTCATTTCTTTTCTTAATAGTGGGATTTTACCAGACTGCCAATATTTTTAACTATCATTCTTTTAAATAGTTCTATAGTACATTTTTCAAAAGTGCCATGTCTATATAATTCATGCCCTACAAAGATTGTCTCAGTAAAAATTGTCTTTCCTAGCAGAAGAAATTCAAATTATCATGTGAACTACACACAACTACATGACTCAACTTATTTTAAAACAGACTTCATAGTATAGTGACATGCACACCAGGTTTATTATCCAATAGGCTGGGGTTCCCAGGCCAGCTTCACTACATACAAGTTGCCTGTCCTAACTCAGTCTGGGTTCCCCTGTCTTCCAAACAAGGGTAATAGAACCTACCTGGAGGTAGTAACAAAGATCAAAGGATTGCTAACATTGAAGGGATATTTAGGACTTTTCCTTTACAACAGGCAAAACAAACAATTGAGCCATCTCTACCACTGAGGATAAGAAAAATGTAAAAATATTAAGAACATCTTTTTAAAGCACTGAAAAACTAATAATATAGTGAGAAATGGCCAGCAGCCAAAATCATGGGGACAAATAGAACCTGGAGAAGAATGCAAAGCCATCTTAACTCTAAGGGTATATACCTATCTCTTAGCTCTAAGGG
Organism: Bos grunniens; assembly: GCF_055505025.1. NCBI lineage: Eukaryota > Metazoa > Chordata > Mammalia > Artiodactyla > Bovidae > Bos > Bos grunniens. The sequence goes on along the minus strand of NC_141194.1, from coordinate 113,942,583 downwards.
TATATGCTGTGCTGTGTGAAAGTCACTCAGTCGTGTCCAACTCTGCAACCCCATTGACTATACAGTACATGGAATTCTCCAGGCCAGAATACTGGAGTGGGTAGCCTTTCCCTTCTCCAGGGGATCTTCCCAACCCAGGGATCGAACCCAGGTCTCCCACATTGCCGGGCAGATTCTTTACCAACTGAGTCACCAGGGAAGTCCAAGAATACTAGAGTGGGTAGCCTATCCCTTCTCCAGTGGATCTTCCTGACCCAGGAATCGAACCAGGGTTTCCTGCATTAGAGGCAGATTCTTGACCAACTGAGCCATCAGGGGTGGCTGATTTACTGGACCCTGGAGTGGGTTACCATTACTGAATATTGGAGTGAGTTACCATTTCCTTCTCCAGGGGATCTTCCCAACCCAAGGATAGAACCTGGGTCTCCTGCACTGCAGAAAGGCTCTTTACTGCCTGAGCCACCAGGGAAGCCCTCTAAGGGTATATACCTATCTCTGAGCTCTAAGAGTATATACCTCTCTAGGAGGAAAAGCTGAGGAATTCAGCTGTACTTTTGGTGATTTTGCAAGCCTAGAGAAATCAAAATCAAAACCCAGGGGCTACCAAAATCAGAAACTCTGATAAATCATCCCTTTAAGGCTAAAACCCCAAAAGACTTCACTTCCAAAGTTAAAGTGAAATAAAAACAAGCAATCTTTAACATTGAAGTGCAACCCAGTTTTGCAACATCTGGGATGCCTGGGGAAACTCAACCTCAAGAATAGAAATAGAATGCATAATGTGAAACCAGTTGAGGGGAAAAAAATGGAATGAGATGATCAGTCCAGTTGAAGTCAAGAAAAATCAAAACTATGGTTTTTCCAGTAGTCATGTATGGATGTGAGAGTTGGACTATAAAGAAAGCTGAGCACTGAAGAATTAATGCTGTTGAGCTGTGGTGTTGGAGAGACTCTTGAGAGTCCCTTCGACTGCAAGGAGATCCAATCAGTCAATCCTAAAGGAAATCAGTCCCGAATATTCATTGGAAGGACTGATGCTGAAGCTGAAGCTCCAATAGTTTGGCCACCTGATGCAAAGAACTGACTCGTTGGAAAAGACCCTGATGCTGGGAAGACTGAAGGCAGGAGAAGAAGGGGATGACAGAGGATGAGATGGTTGTATAGCATCACCAACTCAATGGACATGAGTTTGAGCAAGCTCCAGGAGTTGGTGATGGACAGGGAAGCCTGGCATGCTGGAGTCCATGGGGCCGCAAAGAGTTGGACACGACTGAGTGACTGAACTGAATTGAAATCAAGAAAGAAAGAAAAACACAAAATATAGAACAGGCAAGACAAAAAGCTCAAAATAAAACAATGGTAGTTACCATCAGTAAAAATGGACAAACTGCTCCAGTTATAAGAAGGGGATTATAAGACTGGATGTTTTTAAAAAATAGCAGCACAGGGTATTTACAAGAAACAAATCTAAATCATAATGATCTAAAAGTTGGAAATACAAGGATAGAGAAATATATTAAACACTAACAAAAGAAAGCTGGCATAGCTTTATTAATATCAGAAAATTTTTTCTTTAATGCAAAATCATTACAGAGATAAAGAGGATCACTACTTAATGATACAAGGTTTAAATAATCAGTAAGCATAAACAATTCCAAATTTGTATAGAACTACTAACATAAACTAAAAATTTGTTGTTGTCTAGTCACTAAGTTGTGTCTGACTCTTTCATGACCCATGGACTATATAGCCTGCCTAGCTCCTCTGTTTACAGGCTTTTCCAGGCATGAATACTGAAGTGGGTTGCCATTTCCTTCTCCAGGGGATCTTCCCAACTCAGGGATTGATCCTTTGTCTGCTACATTGGTAGAAAGATTCTTTACCACTGAGCCACCAGGGAAGCCCAAAACTAAAAATACATAAACCAAAATTGAATACAAGGGAAACTAGACAGATGTACAATCATACCAGAATATTTTAATGCATAACTGTGTTATTGACAGAATGATCCTCAACAATACATGGAAAAATATTAACAACCTCATAAATGAAACTGAACTAGTAAAAATGTTTAATTATTGAATAAAACAATTGGAAAATATATTTTCCAGTAGAATTGAAAATACATTCACTTCAAGAACATATAGAATATTTATCAAAAATACTATATACCATGGGCCATAAAGCAAGTGTCAGTAGATTTTAGAGCAATGAAACCTTATAGAGTATGTTCTCTGACCAAAGGACAATTGAGTGAGAAATTAAAACAACAGAAAAATCCCTGAGTATTAAGAAATACACTTCTAAATAATCCATAGTCAAAGGATAAGAAATGATAATTTTTTTAATTTTTTGAACTAAGCTGTAATAAAAATACTACATATCAAGACTAATGATATACAGCTAAATCAGCACTTAAAGAGAATTATATAGCCTTGATAGCATGTGTTAGAAAAAGGATAATTAAAAAGAAATGAGGTTTAAATTAAGAGTAAAATAAATTCCCCCAAGAAAATAGAGGTGATGATATAAGAAAAGAGAAAACAGAAATAAAGAAGATCAAAAAACAAAAATTGGTTATTGATAAACAATCAAAATATATAGTCTTATGGTAAGAATATTACAAGATAAAACATTAAATCTAAGCAATGAAAAGGGGACATGACTACAAATAGGACATGAGAAAAAAGACTTTATTAAGAATAACTCTACCAATAAGTCTGAAAGTGTAAACGAAAAATGGGGAAGCTCCTAAAAAATTTCAACTTATCAAAATGGCTTCAAGAAGAAACAGAACATATGAACATCTGTGTGACTATTACATGTGCGCGCACACACACACACACACATACACACACACACACAGTCATACAGATGAACTTCATTGTCACTGTTCAAGTTCTGTCACTCATTGGAGGAAGAAAACTTCCAGTCTTTAACAAATGTTCCAGAAGATGTAAAAAGAGAGTACACCTCCAACTCATTTTATGAAGTTAACATGACTTGAATACCTAAACTTGAAAAGATGACATTAAAAAGGAAAATTATAAGCCAGTCTCACTAATGGGTATAGATATAAAGCCCTAAACAAAATAGCAGCAAACCAAATCCAAAAAATAAATTAAGAGGATTATCCATTTTGCTCGGGTCCAATTTATTTCAGGAATTCAAGATCTAAACATTTATATACATGGAAGGAGTACATGAACAGAAGGGTCTCTCGGGGCATCTAGGTACTGGCAATATTCTTATTTATTTGATTGCTAGTTACACATGTATTTTATTTACAAATATTCAAATTTTTGTATACTTATGTTACTGGCTGTAAGTTTTATATTTCATAAAAAGATTTATAAAATAACCAAAATATGCTATGCTATGCTATGCTATGCTATGCTATGCTAAGTCACTTCAGTCGTGCCCGACCCTGTGCGACCCCACAGACGGCAGCCCACCAGGCTCCATCGTCCCTGGGATTCTCCAGGCAAGAATACTGGAGTGGGTTGCCATTTCCTTCTCCAGTGCATGAAAAGAGAAAAGTGAAGGTGAAGTCACTCAGTCGTGTCCGACTTTTAGCGACCCCATGGACTGCAGCCTACCAGGCTCCTCCGTCCGTGGGATTTTCCAGGCAAGAGTACTGGAGTGGGGTGCCATTGCCTTCTCCAACCAAAATATATTTATAGTCAATTATTTCTATAGCATTTTCTAGCAAAAGTAGATAGGATGGTAGATTATCCTTAGTTCCATCTATAACAGGTATTTGCATTAGGTAGGTATTGAAAGTATCATTGTTCTAAACCACTAGTGCTATAGAAAGCTATTTTCAATATTTTTTCAATGAAAAACTTTATTTCTATTCAAGTTCAACTCGCCTGTGTTTTCACCAGGACTTTCTTCCCGGAGTAAGAATGTGAGTTTGTAATCTAGCTCTACCTCCTTGCTTTAGGATCACTGGCTGAACAAGTTACTTAGCCTCTTTGAACTTGTTTCCTCTTCCTTCTGCCAGTAATAATTGTCTTCTGATGCTGGAGAGGATTAAATCGGATACCTCATGTAGAGCGCTAGCACGCAGTAAACACTTAATACTTGGTAATTATAATTGTTGTTGTTTTTATTATTATATAATTATAATGGTCTTATTCTGCATCCAGTTTACGTAAGAGCAGTCAGAGGGTCCTGCTTTGCATTCTAGCCTCCACTACTTCACATTTGGTGAACTTACACGAGTTCTTAAACCTCTCAGAGCCTCAATTTCATCACGTGTTAAATGAAGATAAGTATACCTCTAGATCATGGCATCCAATCCCATCACTTCATGGCAAATAGATGGGGAAACAGTGGAAACAGTGGCTGACTTTATTTTTCTGGGCTCCAAAATCATTGTGGATGGTGATTACAGCCATGAAATTAAAAGACGCTTGCTCCTTGGAAGGAAAGCTATGACCAACCTAGACAGCATATTAAAAAGCAGAGACATTACTTTGCCAACAAAGGTCCATCTAGTCAAGGCTATAGTTTTTCCAGTAGTCATGTATGGATGTGAGAGCTGGACTATAAACAAAGCTGAGTGCTGAAGAATTGATGCTTTTGAACTGTGGTGCTGGAGAAGACTCTTGAAAGTCCCTTGGACTGCAAGGAGATCCAACCAGTTCATCCTGAAGGAGACCAGCCCTGGGTGTTCATTGGAAGGACTGATGTTGAAGCTGAAACTCCAATACTTTGGCCACCTGATGCGAAGAGCTGACTCATATGAAAAGACGCTGATGCTGGGAAAGATTGAGGGCAGGAAGAGAAGGGAACAAAAGAGGATGAGATGGTTGGATGGCGTCACCAACACAATGGAAATGGGTTTGGGTGGACTCTGGGAGTTGGTGATGGACAGGGAGGCCTAGCATGCTGCAGTTCATGGGGTCTCAAAGTTTCAGACACGACTGAGTGACTGAACTGAACTGAACTGAACTGATACCTTTTTGGGGCTTCCCAGGTGGGGCTAGTGGTAAAAAAAACCTATCTGCCTAACACAGGAGACATAAGAGATGCAGCTTCAAACTGTGGGTCAGGAAGGTCCCCTGGATTTGGCATAGCAACTCACTCCAGCATTCTTGTCTGGAGAATCCCATGGACAGAAGAGCCTGGCAGGCTACAGTCCATAGCATTGAAATTAGTTGGAACCAACTTAGCACACACACACATACCTCTTTAGATATAGGACTAAAATGAGGAAAAAGTACAGCAAATCTCAGTTGTCTGAAACATACCCCAAGGCACAGTTCTATCACTGCTGAGGAGGCCCCCGAGGGGCCACAATAGAAGCTCAGAGAGCAAGTTACCATCTCAAATTTCCTAAATGTTTTCCCATTGAGCCCTTGTTCCTTGAGCATTCTCAAGATGTCACAGCTACAACTGTTCATCTATTTCTCATCAAATATCCTGTCACTATTCCCCAGTCCAAGCTTTCATTTTGTTGATGGATGTTAGTATGCTAATAGAAATTATAGAAAATTGTACACATTCTGAAATTAACCTAATTATAATCTATGAACAGTCATCTATCACTTGACTCAGACTCTGATATTAATTCTATGACCTTGATAAGTTATTAGCTATGTGGCATTTAGCAAGTTACCTCTCTGGCCCTGTTTCCACATCTGTGAAAGAGAGGTGGTAATATTGAAAATTTATTGAGGTCTACTAATACTAGGCACTAAAGTAGGTGCTTAACATATATTAGCACTTTTAATACACATATATCATTAAAGGTTAGTAGTAGTATTGCTGTTGTTTCCATTTTACATATGAGAAAATTGAAACTCTGAGAGGTTAATTGCCTAAGGTTATGTTGTAGAAACATCAAGATTCAAGTCCAGGTCTCTCTATTGCCAAAACCCAATCTACTATACTTCATTGCTTCTCAATTAATGGAATATCTTCCATGTGATAGGCAATCTACATTCATCATCATCATTATAAACTTGAAGATCAAAGGAGATATTCCTCATAAAACGCTTGGCACAGGGCCTAACACAGACACATGCAACAAAGTAAAAAGCCTGTAGCCTTCCAACTTTTTTCTAGTGTTTTCAAAAAACAAAACAAACAAACAAGACACTATTCTTTTGATTGAATAATAGGAGCTGTTCTTCCCGCATATCTAACATTAGGTGCTAAACAGTGATATATGTAGTGATATTGTTACAAAAATATCTTAGAATGTGAGTAGAAACACAGTTTCCATGGAAAAGGATTCAAATGGACTCATTTTTAAACTGAGCAAAAAATGATACTCAGTGTTTTTATGTCATAGCAAAATTTCATGAACTCATAAAGTCAGTTATTCTGGGTGCTTCAGAGGATCCCTGAAATTGTATGCAGAGTGTGTATGTTTGATCACCAACTCTTTTTTTCTGGAAATAGGATTCTTAACTTTCATAAGATTTGTACATATTATGATCCCAAATGCTTCAGCAAAACCATCATAAAATATCTTCAGTGTTTCTGAAGCCTAGGTATTTTCAAGTGCCTCCTCTTCACTCATTGATGATGAAGGGATCCCTGCCCTAGGGTCAATCATGTGATGCTGGACACTGGAAACATGAAATCTATAGCATTTTATCAGTCACTTTACTTACATCCCAGGAGAGGAGGACATTGCCTGCCAGGCAGGGCCACACAGGGCCACACAAGTTTTGTACTTGTCAACACAAGGAATGTGCAATGGTTGTGGAAAGCAGGATTTGCAGCATCAAGAGTGTAGGTTGCCTTGGTCACCATGAAAGGATGCAATTGGCTTGTTTGAATGATTTCACAGGCTGGCAGGGAACTGAAACCCATGCTGAGGAATAAGCAGTAACTGCATCTAGTCCCTGTAATAAGGAAGGTTTTAACTTATTCACAGGAGCAGAGTGGACAGGGGAACTTGCAATTAGGCCAGTCAAGGCCCTCCCGATTTTATCAGATATCATGTCCATCTCTTTGTGACCCCATGGGTTGCAATTCCTTAGACTGTAGCCTGCCAAGCCCCTCTGTCCATGGGATTCTCCAGGCAAGAATACTGGAGTGGGTTGCTGTATCCTCCTCAAAGGGATCTTCTCGACCCAGGGATCGAACCCCCATCTCTCACATCTCCTGCCTTGGCGGGTGGGTCCTTTTACCACTAGCACCACCTGGGAAGCCCCATCAGAAATCAAGGCAGAACAAAAACTTGATCCTTAATTTTAAGTCTTAAACCACAACATGGTAGCTCGGTGGTAAAGAATCCGCCTGCCAATGCAGGAAACAGAGCTTCAGTTCCTGGGTCAGGAAGATTCCCTGGAGAAGGAAATGGCAACCCACTCCAGCATTTTTGCCTGGGAAATCCCATGGCCAGAAGAGCCTGGCGGGCTACAGTCTAAGGAATTGCAAAGAGTCGGACACTGTATCTGATAAAACAGCCCATGGAATCGCAAAGAGTCGGACATGACTTAGTGACTAAACAACCATCACAAGAGGTTGGTATGATTTATCAAAGGTCTTAAAAATACACATCATCTTTTACCTTGTAGCTCCTCCTGTAAAAATTTATTCTCGTGGAAATAATCATAACTGTGCAAAATAGGATTGTTTCTAATAGAAAAAATTTAGAAATAATATAAACATGTTTCAAAGGGAAATCAATAGATATCAATACCTGTTGGAATGGTTATCATCAAGAAATCAAGAGATCACAAGCATTGGCAAGGATGTGGAGAAAAGGGAACCCTTGTGCACTGTTACTAGGGATTTAAATAGATGCAACAACTATATAGAAAACAGTATGGAGGGTTCCTTAAAAATCTAAAAATAGAAGTACCATCTGGTCCAGCTATACTACTTCTGGCTGTATCCGAAGGAAATGAAAACAGCATACTGAAAACTTATCTACACTGTCACATTTATCGCAGCATTATTCACTATAGCCAAGACATGAAAACAACCTGTGTCCATCAACAGATGAATGAATGAAGAAGATGGCACATGCACAGACACACATCCACACACATCCAAATGGAATATATATCACTCAGGCATGGAAGAACAAATCCTGCCATGTGCAACAACATGGACCAAGCTTGAGGGCATTAATTATGCTATGTGAGGTAAGTCAAACAGAGAAAAGTACTGTATGATCTCACTTGTATGTGTAATATATAAAAGCTAAACTCCTAGAAACAGAGAGCCAGAGGTTGGGAAAACTGGGGAGATGTTGGTCAAAGGGTTCAAATTTGCAGTTAACAGATGAACATATTCTAGAGATCTAATGCACAGCACAGTCAATACTGCATTATACATTTCAAAGTTGCTGAAAGAGTATATCTTAAATGCTCACACCACAAAAATGAAATGTTAATTATGTGAGATGACGGAAGTGTTAGCTAACACTACAGTGATATATTTATTGCAACATATTAGTGCGTCAAATGAACACACTGTATACCTTGAAAGTGAAAGTGTTAATCGCTCAGTCATGTATGACTCCTTGAACACCTTAAACTTGAACAATGTTATAGGTCAACTAGATCTCAACAACAAAAATGAATGTTGAACTGGTCACCAACTGTTGAATTGGGCCTGTGAGATATAAGCTATGCTGAGATTAATAAAAGTCTACAGGCTTACCATTACAGTTCACTTTCATCTAACAACTTCTATTCTGGCTCTACTTGTCACCTATTATGTATTTCAGCAATGCTCCTTCTGCCAGAGAGATGCAAAATCACTGGCTTTAAAGATGGACAAAGGGGCCATGAGTCAAAGAATCTAGGTGGCCTCTAGAAGCTGGAAAACGCAAGGAAATGAACTCTTTCCCAGAGCCTCCAGAAAAAAATGCAGCATTCTGGACATCTGAAATTTAGCCCAATGAGACCCATTTCAGATTTTTAACTTACAGAACTATACTATAAATGTGTCTGTTTAAGATGCTAAGTTTGTGGTAATTCTTTACAGCAGCAGTAGAAAACTAAAACAGTGAAGAATTCTATCACTTTCCCAACACTCTCCCTCCTCCAACCCCCCTTTCCCTGCCTTGATGATTCATAACCTCATTTAAATGTTGGTAACTTAGGGAGACAGATAAGGGGATGGCAAACGTCACAGCTTCTGTTTTAATAGATTTCCTCTGTGAAGATGCAAGGACTAAGAAAACATATTTTTAATCTTTTGCTCACTTAAAATTAACTAGAAAAATATTGTGACAGATGGTGTCCTTCATGCTGCCTTAGCATTTTGGCATGTTCCTTTTAATACATCTCTTATGTTCCCAAGTCAGAGCAGAAAATCCAATTACCACAAGGGCATTCTAGTGTTTTTGACAACTTCACTTTGGTACATTTTAGCTGAAATGCAAGTAAATATAGTGACCAGTTACAGGTGAGAACCAGGAGAGCTGGAAGGTGATGTACTTTTAGCAAATAGAATAGACACTTCATGTCGAAGGCTGTGAACCATTGCTGAAAAGAGGGAGGTAAGGGGAGGGTAGCAGTGCATGTATTTGAGTCCCCAGGCTTAAGCAGACTCATTTCCCCAGAGCACATTCCACAAACTATAACAAGTATGTGAATTCTGCAGCAGGTTAACATTCCTGCTGCTGCTGCTGCTGCTAAGTCGCTTCAGTCGTGTCTGACTCTGTGCAACCCCATAGACGGCAGCCCACCAGGCTCCCCCGTCCCTGGGATTCTCCAGGCAAGAACACTGGAGTTGGTTGCCATTTCCTTCTCCAATGCATAAAAGTGAAAAGTGAAAGTGAAGTTGCTCAGTCGTGTCCGACTCTCAGCGACCCCATGGACTGCAGCCTACCAGGCTCCTCCATCCATGGGATTTTCCAGGCAAGAGTATTGGAGTGGGTTAACATTCCTAGTACACATCAAACAATCAATTATGTCACTGCAGTTATCTTTTCCAATGTCTGGCTTTATAGTGACCCACTTTGGAAGCAGGACAGGGGATTATCACTTGCTTGGTAAAAAAAAATTCAAAAGACATTTAAGAAATCCATCTACAAGAACTACAAAACAGTTTTCTGCTTTGATCTGAATTGGCAAGTCATTATTGAGATCTGTTTGGTCAAAATGTACAACCCAAGAATGTCAGAGCTACTAGAGAGCATACAGATCATTTGTCCAAACTCTCTTTTCTCCCTGGGTGAGGAAATTGAGAGGAATCTTGCCAAAGATCACTCAGCTAGAAAAAAGGTAGAACTGGGACTTGAGCCGGGACCCATCAATTGCTGACTTTTCTCTCCCTGTTTAGGAAAAATATAATCATACTTTTAAAGTTTTCTAAGAAGGAAGAAAACTTTCCTTAATCTCTCCATCTAAAGCAACTACAGTATTTTTATTTTTTATATTATATTCTATAAACATTTTATATAATTGTAACTGCAATGTACAGGGGAATTCAGGAAAATGTTTGTGTCAAAATGCACATTCAAAAATCAATAGCTTCCCCATACAAATGTAAAAAAAAAAAAAATGAAATCAGAAAAAAGCATTCAAAGGAAATATGGGTGAATAGCTATGTCATCAGAGAAGGCAATGGCACCCCACTCCAGTACTCTTGCCTGGAAAATCCCATGGATGGAGGAGCCTGGTAGGCTGCAGTCCATGGAGTCACTGAGGGTCGGACACGACTGAGTGACTTCACTTTCACTTTTCACTTTCATGCACTGGAGAAGGAAATGGCAAGCACTCCAGTGTTCTTGCCTGGAGAATCCCAGGGACGGGGGAGCCTGGTGGGCTGCCGTCTATGGGGTTGCACAGAGTCAGACACGACTGAAGTGACTTAGCAGCAGCTATGTCATATTGGAAGGAAAGGCCTCTTTCTAAGCATGACAGTGTAAAAAATCATGAAGGAGAATAGCATTAGATTTTACTATATAAAAATATAATTTACTTATTTAAGGGTAAGTACAAAAATAAAACTAGTTCAATAAATATAAAAACGCGAAACTAAGATTACAAATAATAACTGTATCAGCCTGATATCTAGTATATTTTATTTTGAATTTTAAGGAATCAGAAAGCCTTAATTCACAAGGGTAAGTACTAGTGACATAAGTTAACAACTTTTTGTTGTTGTTTTACAGCCTTCTTTGCCAATCTAGGATATTTTTCTATTATACTGACCCAAAAGCTAGAATAAAGAGTGGTAGACAATTTTTTGAAGATGACTCATTGGTAATACCCAATAATAACTTATTATTTCCAATTGCTTATAGTTTACTTTGAAGGAAGTCAAATGAATAGGTCCTCAGTCTACATTTTCATTGTTAAAACAGAAAAGAGTTTTTTCAATAACCTTAGGCTCTCAAAAACGTCACTAAGTAAAATTTCACATTCCTCAGTGGTTGTCTTTATCAAATAGTTCTTCAAAGTTTAAAATAACTCAATTTATTTATTTGGATTTTTGCATATTGAATAAAAATTGCCATCCGTTTCAATACTGACGGTTCATTTGCAGTTATAAACACAGTAATTCTTCAATCCTACATTGCTAAATTGAAGTTGTTCTGCTCATTTAGAAGTTTCACAAAAAAATACAAGCTGGAACAACCATTTCATATTTGACAGATTCAGCTAATGGAGTTACTTGTCAGAGGGGCAGAGTTTGGGTTTTCTGTTTGGGGTTTTTGTTTGTTTGCACCTAATATGAAATATTTATGTCTTTGACTCAATACAGTCAACAAACTTCAGTGTGAAAATAAACTCTGGAACCCACCTATTAGAAATAACTGACAAATGTTAAATGAAAGGCGATGGCTTAATTAACATAACAAATTACGTGTCATCATTTTCCATAGTTCTGAGAGGTACTCACAATGTATTTGACAGGGGAAACCCTTGTGAGGAAGAAGAGAGAAGGAGCTGGAGGAGGGAGGGAGGGCCTCTCAGCACGATGAAGGTCTGTCCTTCTGAAGGAGGGAGGGAAAGTTAGGAAGAATCTCAGAATGCAGTGCAGTTCTAGGAAAAGTCAGAACAAGCCAATGAGGAGGCCTCAAGACAAAGCCTTCCAAAACAGGAATCCCACATCTTCTAGGAATGGACTTGCCTCAGTATTCTGGCCATGCTCAGTCACTGACTGAGAGCAGCCATGGGAAACATGAACTTGGCATAAACTGAGCAATGGATTCAGAGCACAGCAGCTGGAGCTGTCAGTACTCTCTGCAGCAGATCTCAGAAGTGCATTTCCATGAATGCCAAGTGGTGGCATGTAAGGACAGAGAGGTAAGGGGGCCAGATCATATCAGTCCATGGAGGCCATCAGAAGGACTTTGGCTTTTAGTCTCAATGACATTGGGAACTGTTGGAAATTTCTGAGCAGGGGAGTTATGTGATTTAGATTAACCAGGAATGTTCTATTATACTGAGAACAGGTAAAGGGAATGAATGGGGAAAAACAGATAGATACATCAAAGATAGGTTTCATTAATTTAGGTGAGAGAGGACAGTGACTTTGACTATGGCTTTAACAAAAGGGGTGGTGAGAAATGGGTGAAAATTACAGTCAACAGAATTTGTTTATGGACTTGCTGTGGAATGGGAGCAAGAGGAGTCAAGGATGGGCTCTCCATCAATACAGACGGAGAAGACTATGGGAGGAGGAAGTTTGAGAAGGGGTTATGAGGCTTTCTGCCTGGACAGGTTAAATTGGAGATGTCTGAGTAGGGAAGACAACTTAAGTGTTTGGGAGAGATCCAGGCTGGAGATAGAAATTTGGGTTATAATTGTTATAGATGGTACCTAATGTTATGAAACTGGATAGACTCACTAAGGGAATTTAGATAAGTAAGAGAAGGTGACCAAGAACTGAACCCTGGGGCACTCAACATTAACAGACCAGTCAACAAAATTCTGTAAAGCAATTATCCTTCAATTAAAAAATAAATAAATTTTAAAAAGAGAGACCAGTCAGATAAGGAGGAACCAGCAAAGTATGCTGAGAAAGAGCAACCAGTGAAGCTGGCAGAATCTTGGTGACCCAGAAGGCAAAACAAGAAAATATTCCACATGCATCCAACCATGTCCAATACTGCAGCAAGACAAACAACATGAGAATTGAACATTTGACCATGGTTTTCACAACACTGGTGATCTTGACAGGAGCAATTTCAGTGAAGGTAACAGTTGGAGTGAAGTGAAGTGAAAGTGAAGTCGCTCAGTCATGTCCAACTCTTTGAGACCCCATAGACTGTAGCCTACTAGGCTCCTCTGGCCAAGGGATTTTCCAGCAAGAATGCTGGAGTGGATTGCCATTTCCTTCTCCAAGTAGTCAGAGTACAAGGGATTTAAAAGAAAATGTGAAGAGAGGAATTAGAAATAATATAGAAAATTGCTTTGAGGCGTTTCTGTTGAAATGGTGGCAAAGAAATATCCTCATAGCTGAAGGGTGAGATGGAGTCAGAAAAGGCATCTTTCCCATCTACTCTGAGAGAATGTTCTCTAAGTGGTGCTTGACACAGGAGGTCAGAAAACTGCCTGTATAGAGCTTCCCAACTGGTGCAGTGGTAAAGGATCTGCCTGCAATGCAGGAGACACAGAAGATGGGGGTTCAATTCCTCCTGGGTCAAGAAGATCCCCTGGAGAAGGAAATGGCAACCCACCCCAGTATTCTTGCCAAGAGAATCCCATGGACAGAGGAGCCTGGTGGCCTATAGTCCATAGGTTCACAAAGAGTCAGACACGACCAAGCTAGTAAGCATGACATAGAGCCAGAGAAAAACTATTTTCAGCTGGGTGAGCCATATTCTCTGTGTCATGACTGCTCAGCCCTGCCATCACAGTGCACACAGAAGTGAAGGCACATGCCTGTGTGCAAATAAAACTTTATTTGAGAAATCAGCCAGCAGGCCATATTTGGCCCATGAGCTACATCTTGCTGTCCCCTTCTTCTACAATCTAGCTCCGGCAATTGTTTATAGTGACCAATATGCAAACATGTATTAAGTGACTGCCACATGGCACGCACTTTTCTAATTATTATGAATATTGTTGTGAATGAGAAAGAGGCTCTGCTTCCAAGAACTTCCACCCACCCTAGGTCTAAGGGTCCAAGGTCAGGCATCAGCCCTGACCTTCTAAGCCCCCTCCTTACTCCTCCAGTTCCCTGCTCCCAGGGCACAGCCAATGTGAGTCATGTGGGCCCATTCAGAAGCTACTTTTACCTCAGCCAGGCTCCTTACCCCTTCATGTCCCCCTTTCCTAAAAGAAGCAATTTCCAATCTTCACAAAGCAGCAACTCTGATGTGACAACACTGCAACATCCTTTGCATTTTTTAAGGAAATTATGAAAATGTGGCATTTGTCTGCCTCTTCCAGCTTCAGAGATCCCCCTCATGTGGTGTAGGCACTGGCATCTGTCACTGTACAAATGTGACAGTCCAGCTCATCGTCTCTTCTGGCTGACCTGCCAGAGCACCTCATTTATCTCCCATGACAGCAGGTGTGGCTGTCGATGAAATCTGGGTGCTTTGTGTACTGCGGGAGCAGTCTTCCTGAAATGTCTCTGCGCGGTCACTCCACATGGGCAAGAGTAAAAAGGTGAGGTTCCTTCCAGAATCAGTTTAAACTGGACAGTGCAGGTTTCAGGACCAGTTGCCACTGGTCTCTCATCCCATCTTCCATAATCTGTGAGTGCCCAGGTATGTCCCCTGAGAGCAAATGAAGCTATGAATGCAAAAACTCTCTGAAAACATCTGAGTTCCTTATAAGGTCAAGGTCAGAATCCAGAATATAGCTACACATTTTTTAGAGAAAATTATCCTAATCTAAAAACAACAACAAAAGAGCAGGTTGTCACACAATGGAGAGGAATGTGAAGTTGAATCTCAGCTCTGATCACTGTGTGAGCGCAGGCAAGTCCCTTGGACCTTGATTCTCCAATTCTTCACTTGTCAAAATGGGGACAGAGTTGCCTTCACTAAATAAGGTAACCTTTGCCAATTGCAAGGCCCCTATAAAGACAATCAGGAGATGTTTGTAGTATCTGACAAACAGCTAAGGAGACTCTGGTATATCAGCTGGCTCATGTGACAGCCACCCGCTGAAACAAGTCACTACTCCAGCTGCTGGTTCCAGAACCATGCCAGCATTGCTCCAGTTCTCACCTCACACACTCCTGTCTCCCCCTTACCTCCAGTTCCAAGTTCAAGTTTCATGTGAGCACATCTGATTGGCCAAGTTGGCTGACAGTTAAGAGCCTGCCTGCAATGTGGGAGACCCAGGTTTGATCCCTGGGTTGGGAAGATCCCCTGGAGAAGGAAATGGTAACCCACTCCAGTATTCTTGCCTGGAAATCCCATGGACAGAGGAGCCTGGCAGGCTACAGTCCATGGGGTAGCAGAGAGTCGGACATGACTGAGCAACTTCACTTTCTTTTCTTCTTTCAAATCACATCCAGAAGCTGAGCCACAGGACAGGATCCAGCCTCTGCAGTACAGGAAAACATATGCCAAGGAGGCTGGAATGACTGAGAAATGAGCCAGTCCACAATTCCTGCACATTCTATGAGGTAAGCTAAATTTTAGCCCTCATGGCATTTGCCCTTGTGTCATGCCTATGAATATGTCAGTTATATTACAAGGCTAAAAGGACTCTCCAGATGACCTCAAGGTGGTGACATTGACCTGGACTGTTTAGGTGGGCCCAAGGTAATCCTTAAAAGCAGAAGAGAAAGTAGAAAGATGTGACAGAGAGATTTAAAGTATAAGAAGAACTCGAGTCATCCCCATTGTCACTGACTGGAAGATGGAGGAGACCAGGCAGAAAGAGTAAGAAGGAACCGACTTCTTGCCAACAACCTGAATGAGCTTCAAAGCTGATTCTCCCTACCCAAGAGCCTCAACTAAGAGCTCAGGCCAGCCATCAAATTGATTTTGCCCTGTGATACCCAGAACAGAAGGTCTAGATGGGACTACCTAGGCTTCTGAACCTATAGAATTGTGAATAATGAATGGATGTTGCTTTAAGCTGCAAACGGCTGTAATTTGTTATGGCAACAATAGAAAACTGATACATTTTCCATTCCAAGTTTGACCCCTTAGTATCACCTTCTGCTTCTCTTTCTTCATCACCTTCACACAATAAATTCACCATTAAGTTATTTCAATGCTCCCAGAGAATGGGTCTCACATTCATCCTTTCCTATAGCCATTCCTATTGCCCTGAGTCAAAAACTTTCCTCGGGGTATCAGCACAGCCTCTTAACTGCTTATCCTCTACCTGGCCCTCCCAATACTTGGCAAACGGCTTCACATCCATCCACAGTAACAAAGTACTGATGTTGCACATTTCTGAATTATTTCTATATTTACAACAAAATTTTGTTTCTTTTTTAATTAAAAGAAATAAGATAACATCACTATCAGGAAAAAATCAAAACAAAACAAAAATCTGTCCATTTATTCACTCAGCAAACATTTACTGAGTGTCTATTAAGTGATAAGCACTAGAAAACCTGTGAAAGAGATTGGCAAGATCTTCATCAAATCTGTTACCTCTAATCCTAGGCACACAGACTGCATTTGGCATCCTCCCTTGTAGCTCAGTGTAGCTATATGACTGCATTCCAGACAGTGGAATGTGAGCAGAAGAGCCATGTGTCACTTCCAGGCCTGGCCCTCGACATCTATCTTTACTCAAGCTAATTTTCTTGCTCTTTCTCCTTTGGCCATGTTGATAGAGAAGAGCACAGCAATGCTGAAGGCATGTGTTAAAGATCATTGGATAACAAGAAACAACAAACACGAGTTCTTAAATCAACATTTGGAGTGAAGTCACCCCTCAACCAGAACTACAACTTTGGGTTGTGTCTGAGCAAAAAATAAATGTCTTGTATATTCCTACCTGAATAGACAGAACAGGTCCTTTTCTAATTCTACGCATTTGTTCATATTATTCTAGTCCCCTAGAAATTTATTCCTTACCTTTTTATCCTGGATGATTCCTACTAATCATTCAAAATCTGGTTCAAACATTACCTCTTAACTGGTATCTCTCTTTTTCTTCCCCAGGTAGTTAACTTGGTCTGATTGTACCTATCTTTCTAGTAGCTCATACACGTTACACTATATACCATAATGTGTTATATAATATAGTGATCATCTCATAACTATGTTTTCTTCCTTACTGAATATCAGTGCCTGGTACATATATTAGGTGATCAATAAATCCTTGTTAATTGAATTTACTGTAAGTCCTTATGTATGATGTGTGCCATTAATCACCATGTTTCATATAACCAACTCCTTCCTATTCCATATAGTATATTTGGTGCATTAACAGTATATCTAGTACCGTGACACTATGTGCATGCTTAGTTGCTAAGTCATATACCACTCTTTGTGATCCCATTGACTATAGTCAGTCAGGCTCCTCTGTCCATGGAATTTTCCAGGCAAGAAAACTGGAGTGGGTTGCCATTTCCTTCTCCAGGGGATCTTCCCAACCCAGGGGTTGAACCCACGTGTCTTGCATCTCCTGCATTGCAGGTGGATGCTTTAGCACTTCCCACTGTGACTCTACATCTCTTCAAGTGTGTAACCTAATTTAATCTCCACATATCAGTTCAACCTTACCCCTGACTCTGGGACAAATTCTGGTCCAGGAATGAAGGTCTAAGAGTGCCTGTTCATTCAGCTGCTGGTTCCACTGTGACCTTGATGCCCCAACCTCTCATCATCTAGATTCTTTGCCTCATAACAATGTCTCCCAAAGACTAGGCATTCTGACTTTACCCTGAACCTCAGTAGATTAAATGTATGCCTTATACCCCAGTCCTCTTGTAATTAAGTGTCTGATACTTGCCATAGCTCTACAAAAAATTGCTTCTAATTGGACTTCCACCAATTTCCCGCCACATTTTTTCCTTGGATATGTAACCCATGTACAAACTTCCATTTGAGCCCTACTGGTAAAGAATGTGCCTGTAATGTGGGAGACCTGGGTTCGATCCCTGGGTTGGGAAGATCCCCTGAAGAAGGGAAAGGCTACCCACTCCAGTATTCTGACCTGGAGAATTCCATGGACTGTATAGTCCATGGGGTCACAAAGAGTCGGACATGACTGAGTGACTTTCACTTTCACAAAGAATACTAGTGCTCCATCTGTCTTTTCTCACTTGGAAAGATCTTCCATAATTAAGATCTGTTTTCCAGATGTCTGTAGGTACAGGCAAGTCATATATAAATGAGGCAGGTACATTACACAACAATAGGAATTGGTGGGAATTTATTCAGTCATACCACTGCTTGACTGTTCACTGGATTCAAGTAGGTTGCCTGTTACAGTGAACGGATAATTAGTGATTCATAAGGTTCTTCAAGATAGTCTGCACTTGAACAGTATTAATATTTTTAATAGTATGATATTTTTCTATTTGATTTTCATATGAATTGGTTACTATTTGTATTATGATACTCCCCATTAGCAGACTTTCAAAAGTAAGATAGTCAGCCCATATCCACACAGATACAAAGGGACAACTGTTCTGTACCATTTTATATAAGGGACTTAAGCATCCATGGATTTTGGCATCTGTAGGGGTCCTGGAACAAATCCCCCATAGATACCAAGGGAAAACTGTAATTCTTTTCTGGTGTGTTTGTTATGAAAGCGAGTAATTCACAGCTCCTAATGCCCAATAAATATCTAATGAAGAAATAAATGACAAAATAACTGAATTTGTTGGATGGAGCAAATGTGGCAAGGTTGCGACTTCCAAAAGAAATCTTTTGGCTTCTTAGTGGCCTCTAAGCAATATGAAGCACAATCATTGATTACAAAGTATTTGTATTTCTTATCCTCAAATGCATTTTAAACACACACACACACACACACACACTCCTCAGACACAGAGGTGTGAATACATGAATGAGTAGTTCTTAACCATTGATGGTTTTTTCCCACTGGAAGATTTTGGGTGTTAGCACTAGCTGGGAACCCATCAGTATGAAGTTATGGAATATTAAGCCAGGAGGCCTGGAAAGTTAAGTCATGGAATTAATAAACATGAATAGAATACTAAGTTCCTAGCCTGACCTTTGTCCTGGTCAGTGTGAAACTAGTGAATATGAAAATAGACTAGGAGAAGTACTTATAATGATGACAGAAACAGAGAGACCAAGAAAATTAAGAGGAGGGAGATTAGACAAATCTTCATGAAACCCAAGAAAGAAAAGAGAAAATAAGTTGTACAGGGCTTTGGATCCTGGGGACAAAGTCAAAGCTATCAAAAAAGATTTCATGCCCAAAAGATATCTTAAAAGCAATGATGGGTTTTAAAGTCACTTTATAAATATTTAATATAAAGTTGCCATGATTATGATTATTAAATGAATAAACACAGATTACAAATGAATAAACACAGGATCACAGATTTTAAGAACTAGTAAGCTTCTTAGAGATTACATAAAATTGCAACCCTTACCACCCCCATCTCCGCTAGCACTCCAAAAAACCTTCACCTGATGCTACTGTTTTCTCTTTTCCCTGGGATGTAACACCTTCTAATATAATATAAATATTCATTATGTTTATTTTTTGTTGTTCACCTTCCCACTTGCGATGAGAATGGACATCCCATGAGAACAGAGATCTTGGCCTGTTTTTGTCCCCTGAGATGGTCCATGCACCCACCACAGAACCTGACACAGAGAAGCTACTAAATAAATATTTATTGAATAAATCAACTAACAGCCTCCCCCCTTCTACAGTTGAGGAAACCAAGTTTCCAACAACTGCATTGCCTTTCTTGAAGTCACACAACTTGTCAGCAACAGAAGTATGGCTAGAGGCCACGTCTACATCACTTTGACACTTTGGTTCTAAATAAAGGGCAAAAATCAGTTTAAGTGACCCCCATGTTTCCCCTTCTTCTCATTCCCCTCCCAGACTAATTTTACCATTGACAGATAATAGAACTCAAAGGCTGCTTTCCTCCTCAGCAGCCCCTATACATCATGAAGCCTTGGATAGTGCTGCTGCTGCTAAGTCCCTTCAGTCCTGTCCTACTCTGTGCAACCCCATAGACAGCAGCCCACCAGGCTCCCCCATCCCTGGGATTCTCCAGGCAAGAACACTGGAGTGGGTTGCCATTTCCTTCTACCATGCATCAAATAAGAAAAATGCATTTATATGGTGCAAAATGGAAAGCCTCCTAAGTGACATTTTCAGAAAAATGTACTCTTTCCCTTTGAAGTACCCCAAGTAGTGTGTCATTATGCAAGCTGCCTTATCCAGCTACAGTCAGGGTCTGTCTCCAGGGTCTGGTAGCAAAGCAACTTGATGGCCGGGCAACTTTCTAAATACATTTGTTTGCTTTGCTGAGCTGCACTCAGATCCCCTAAAGAATCTGTGGCTTTATTTCAAGGTGAAGAACAAAAGAGTTTGTTTGACATTTTTGCTACTGATTTGTAGAAAAGTATCGCATAAACCATAGAGCTGGGAACATCCCCTAATCCAATTGTCAACAGGGATAATATCACAAATTCTCTTTGGTAAACCAATTTCCCAACTCTTCCAAGTATAATTAGCTCTGGGTCTTCTATCGGGGTTGAGCTTTCTAATTGTAGCAATTCTAAATACATCAAAATGCACTCACACCTGGGGTTTATTGCCCTACCTGAGTTGCTTTTGCATCTGTTATAGATATCAAGCCACATATTTCTTGCACACATTAGGCAAAAAGGAAGTGATATTTTTAGAACAGAAGCAATAGAAATAATTCAGCTCCGATTTCTCCTTTGCATCTGACTTAGCAGTGTAATCTCTGGGCACAAGAATTAATCGCATCTTCCAAAATCCTGCTATTAGTGTGTGTTGGGGAAGGATGGTTTGGGGAATTGGGGAAGGATAAAAAGCACATAAGAGAAGATCTAAGAAATGAGAGAGTGGGGCACAGGCAAAACCCTTTCTGATGGCCTCAATCCAGAAGCTCGTTCCAGAATATATGTGATATTGGCATGTGTTTTTAATGCTACAGGGTGACAGAAAACACCCACCCTTGAAACCACACTGGCTATGTGCCTGCCAGTGAGTAAAGGGAGAACAAATGCCATTCCAGTATGTGAACACCATCTTAGGGAAATTATCTTTTAATTATGCCAGATTCCCTTTGAAAATGGGAGAGAAAGGACTTTCCTCCATGCTGATGTGCCTGAGCTAGTGGGCTAGGCCTGAGCACAGACAGACTATCTGACACAACAGCTTCATGAATGGCCTAAGAAAGTCCCATCTGCAGCCTTGGTAATACAAGCTTTCATCTTCCCTCAGAATTCTCAGGCCCTATTCATCCTCCTAACCAAAACTGTAGTCCAGACCTGACAATCATCACCCACCTGTGTATGGTGCTTACAACTGGGAAGCTCATCCATACACCACTGCTGCTGCTGCTGCTGCTGCTAAGTCACTTCAGTCATGTCTGACTCTGTGCGACCCCATAGACGGCAGCCCACCAGGCTCCCCCGTCCCTGGGATTCTCCAGGCAAGAACACTGGAGTGGGTTGCCATTTCCTTCTCCATTAGTTCAGTTCAATTCAGTTCAGTCACTCACTTGTGTCCGATTCTTTGTGACCCCATAGATTGCAGCACTCCAGGCTTCCCTGTCCATCACCAACTCCCAAAGCTTGCTCAAACTCATGTCCATCAAGTCAGGGATGCCATCCAATCATCTCATCCTCTGTCCTCCCCTTCTCCTCCTGCCTTCAATCTTTCCTAGCATCAGGGTCTTTTCCAATGAGTCAGTTCTTCACATCAGGTGGCCAAAGTATTGGAGTTTCAGTTACAGCATCAGTCCTTCCAATGAATTATTCAGGACTGATTTCCTTTAGGGTTGACTGGTTTGATCTCCTTGCAGTCCAAAGGACTCTTAACCACCACATGAGGTTGTATAATTTCTGAATGGAAATTATTCTGTTTAATAAAATTATCTCTTTAAAAAAAAAAAAGAGTCTTCTCCAACACCACAGTTCAAAAGCAAACTAACATCATTAGTTCACTTGATCCATAAAATTCATCTTCAAAATACTCCAAATCTGATCACATCCACTGCTGCTACATGGTCCAGGTCACCGTGGTCTCCCCCTTTAATTATTGCAAGAGCATCCTAATGAGTTTCAAAACATCTGCCCCTGCCCCTTAGATGGTGTCACTCTTCTACTCAAAACCATCCTATGGCCTCCCATTTCACTGTGACCCACAAAGCCTCTGTGATCATCCTCATTCCCACCCCAGTACTCCTTGACTTCTTCTCCAATTCCTGTCCATCTCATGCCCTTCACTCCAATGATTTATTTGCTATCTTTTGATCATGCAAGATATGTTCCTCCTTTTAAACCTCTGTTCTATTGTTTGTGGCATAAATGATTGATTCTATTCCTATGTGAGAAATCCTACAACTTCCTCCTTAACTTCAATGATTCACTAGACAGAATCACAATTCAAGAGCAGGTTATGGCTAAGATTTATCATGGAAGATACACAGCAAAAGCAGCAGGAAAAATATATGCATTAACAGAGTCCAGAGGGGTCCAGCATAGACTTCTGATGTCCTTCTTCATCCAAGGCCACAGAATGGGCTTTTTCCTCTGGCAGAAAACTGCAAGGACAAGTGTGGACTGTCTCTGCCAAGGGAAACCCATTTGAGTCTCAGTATCTGTGGCTTTCGTAGGAGGTTGGTCACGTATGCACATCTTGCTAGCAATCAGTCATGGCAACTGAAACTTAGGGTCAAAACAATGCAACCAGGTGTACATCATCAATCTTATTGTTTGTGCAAAGCAATCCTGACAAGCTACTATGGAATGGTCTATTTCTCCCAGGTGTACACAACAAAATAATCAATCCATCAGTGATATAAAAACATTCTGAGAGCTATGTTCCCAGGGGTTGGCCAAGAGTAAATCCAAGACTCTTAGAGATATTCAAGGAGTGAGCAACCAGACCTGCTGTGTTAACACTTCCTTAATACTCTCTAATCTTGCCATGCTTCCCTGTACTGAAATATATTTCCCTGCTCCTGATAAGCTTAAATACCATAATTAAGTTTAGAGAGAAGAAAGTATTTCAAGAATTATGAGAATAACTATTGGCAACATAACATGAGCAAAAAGTAAATGTTTGTGCTTGTCAAAGACTGATGTATTAGGGCTGTTTGTTGCTGCAGTAGAAACTGACTAAATGCATCACTCCTTCTGTATGAAATGTTCTTTCTCCAGATATGCCTTGGCTTATTCCCTCATTTCCTTCATCTTTATTCAAATCTCATATTCTCCATAAGGCCTAAGACTGATCACATTGTTTAATATTATAATCATCTCCCAACCCACTCTTGCAAATTTCTGATTGCTTTTAACCTGTTCTATTTTTCTCTTAGCACTTATCATCTCCTAGTATACCATATAATTTACTCAATCATTATGTCTCCTCTCCCCAACACCTTCTCCCTACCACTCCCACCCTCACTAAGCTCCAAGAAGGCAGGAGTATTTGTATACTTTGTTCATTAATTTATTCAAAGAACCAAGAATAGTGCCTAAGACATAGTCGGTGCTCAATAAATACTTAATATTTACTGAATAAGGTACGTAGAGCATGTCAGGGATTATTATCTCCATTTTTTTCTTCTAATTTTACTGAAAATAGTTGACATAGAGGACTGGATAGGTTCAAGTTATACAGCATACTGATTTGACTTACATACATCATGAAATGGTGACTATAATAAGTTTATTGAATATCCATCATCTCATTCTGCTGCTGCTGCTATGTCACTTCAGCCATGTCCAATTCTGTGCGACCCCATAGACGGCAGCCCACCAGGCTCCCCCATCCCTGGGATTCTCCAGGCAAGAACACTGGAGTGGGTTGCCATTGCCTTCTCCAATGCATGAAACTGAAAAGTGAAAGTGAAGTCGCTCAGTTGTGTCTGACCCTCAGCGATCCCATGGACTGCAGCCTTCCAGGCTCCTCCGTCCATGGGATTTTCCAGGCAAGAGTACTGGAGTGGGGTGTCATTGCCTTCTCCATAGACACACAATTAAATAGAAAAAAAATTTTTGCTTGTAATGAGAACTTATTCTCTTAACAATTTTCATATATAACATACAGCTGTCTTAACTATCTGTATCATGTTGTACATTACATCCCTAGTACTTATTTATCTTATAACTGGAAGTGTGAATCTATTAAATGCCATCATCCAATTTCTCCTCTCCCCATCCCACCTCTTGTAACCACAAATCTGATCTCTTTTTCTATGAGTTTCTTTGTTTTTGAAGTATAATTGACCTACAATTCTATGTTAGTTGCTAGTATGCAACATAATGATTCAGTACTTCCATACATTTTAAAACAATCATCACGATAAGTCTAGTTACCATCTGTCATCACACAAAGATATTCCATAGTTATTGACTATATTCCCCACACTGTACATTTAATACCCATGACATTTACTTAGCAACTGGAAGTTTCTACCTCTTAATCTCCCTGACCTATTTCTCTCCTTCCCCACTCCCTCCCCTCTGGCAACCACCTGTTAGTTCTTTGTTTCTATGACTCTTTGTTTAGTTACGTTTGATCATTTGTTTTGTTTACTAGGTTCCACATATAGATAAAATCATACAGTATTTGTCTTTCTCTGTCTGATTTATTTCCCTTAGCAGAATATCCTCTAGATTCATTCATGTTGTCACAAATGACATCATTTCATCCTTGTTTATGGCTGTGTAGTAGTCCATTGTATGTATGTATGTGTGTGTTTATAACATCATCTTTATTTATTCCCATTTTTAAGATAAGTTAATTGAGGCATGGAGAAGTCAAATAACTCAAGCAAGTCATTTATTAAGTGCATAGAGCTGAGTCTAAAATTATCCAGTAGAATAAATAAACTGTGAAAACAAAAAGGACAAATTCAAAGTAACATATTAAATTGGATATAATTTTAACATCTAAGGAAATTATATGGTTCTATAATTATGAAAGATAGCAAGATTCTATCAAGTTCAAAAATCTTTAAATGAAAAAGACATTTACACCTTAGTAATACCTTCAGTTCAAAGATCTTTAGAGCTAGAAGGAAAATACATGTAATGATAATAATGTTAATACTTACAGAACACATACTATGAGCCAGGGACTATTCAAGGAATTTTAGATATATTAGAACATTTAATCCTCATGACAAACCTATAATTTCTGGTATTATCCATATTTTATAGATTAGGAAACTGAGGCACCAAGATTTGAAGATCCTTGTCCAAGATTACACAGCTAATAAGTAGTAGAACCAGGATGTGAAGCTAGGTAATCTGATGCTAGAATCCATGCTTAGGTACTAAGCACTATAACATGTCTTAAGAAGCACAGAAATGTAAGTGATTGATTTGGGTGGACAGTGATGAATTTCTTTGAAAAACCAAAAATTAGGTAATGTCATTTAGGAGACCTAGAAATGCTGGGCTGGAAGAAGCACAAGCTGGAATCAAGATTGCCGGGAGAAATATCAATAACCTCAGATATGCAAATGACACCACCATGGCAGAAAGTGAAGAGGAACTAAAAAGCCTCTTGATGAAAGTCAAAGAGGAGAGTCAAAAAGTTGGCTTAACGCTCAACATTCAGAAAACTAAGATCATGGCATCTGATCCCATCACTTCATGGGAAATAGATGGGGAAACAATAGAAACAGTGGCAGACTTAATTTTGGGGGGCTCTAAAATCACTGCAGATGGTGACTGCAGCCATGAAATTAAAAGACGCTTACTCCTTGGAAGGAAAGTTATGACCAACCTAGATAGCATATTAAAAAGCAGAGACATTACTTTGCCAACAAAGGTCCATCTAGTCAAGGCTATGGTTTTTCCAGTAGTCATGTATGGATGTGAGAGTTGGACTGTGAAGAAAGCTGAGCACCAAAGAATTGATGCTTTTGAACTGTGTGCTCTTGGAGAAGACTCTTGAGAGTCCCTTGGACTGCAAGGAGATCCAACCAGTCCATTCTAAAGATCAGTCCTGGGATTTCTTTGCAAAGAATGATGCTAAAGCTGAAACTCCAGTACTTTGGCCACCTCATGTGAAGAGTTGACTCATTGGAAAAGACTCTGATGCTGGGAGGGATTGGGGGCAGGAGGAGAAGGGGACGACAGAGGATGAGATGGCTAGATGGCATCACCGACTTGATGGACGTGAATTTGAGTGAACCCGGGAGTTGGTGATGGACAGGGAGGCCTGGTGTGCTGCAATTCATGAGGTCGCAGAGAGTCAGACACGACTGAGCAACTGAACTGAACTGAACTGAACTGATTCTGTTTTAAGTAGAGTCATTTGAGGCCTAAATGAACTCAGAATGATAGCAAGGGTGGTCCAAAGACCTGCAGCTCCAGTTTTCATACCTGGCTAACATCTCTGCTTATCAGTAACCAAAGGAATTTGGAAGCATCACTATTTTCTTCAGTGACTACAGATCTTTTAAGTGTGAGAAGATTTAGAATGAAGAAAATAAAGGTTTGGGAGAATCAAATTATGTAATATTTTTGTACCTATTTGGTTTGTATGTACTTGCTATTTTAAGAGAACTTAGCCTTGTAAATTCAATATACAATGTGGAATTGAATAACTGATTATACTTATGATTTTAATTGAAATTTCACTGCATTCTTTAATAATATTGGAACATCTAAGGGAACTTTTTGTTCACAATATATACAAATTCAACTTATTATGAATTATTTAATACTTAAGAGGTTTTGTTTATCAGACTATTAAAAGATTTAAGAAAGGAAAATGGATATGATATATTAAATATATAAATGCAGTTTAAAAATATCTGAAGGTGTTTAATTAACTAAGTTGGCAAATGGTACTATACATTATTTAAAAGTCTTACAAAGAACTATTAAAATCTATTAGATTTATAAAGAAAACAAGATTTGTATGCAGAACTCAAAAATGAGGAAAAACTTAGCTTTGGAAATTTATAACTTTAATCAATTAAATATCCATATTTAAAACCCAAATGAAAATCTCTGAATAGTTTGCCTCCAGAAGACCAAAACTCACTTCCAAACACCTAGGTTCTCTGAACTGGGTCCAATGTCCTCAAGCCAGGTTCTCAAAAATGACACATCACAGCTGTACATTTTTATGAGATAGGAAAGGAAAACTTTCTTTTCTCCCCAAGCTATTTCCTTACAAAATTAAAATGGATGAAATTTCCCCCACCAGGAAAACTGATTGTAACTAGTCTGTTCTTCAATACCAGGCCAGACTGAGCAGATTTATCCTATGAAACAAGTTGGCATTTTTAGGAAAACCTCTGAGATGTTTCTAGCAACTTCCATGAAATACAAGAAGCTTCAAGGCTAAGGAAGATATATTTATGTTTCTCTCTGAATCCTTTCCTGAACCTGTCTACGTTGCCATTACATTATCTTCATGATTTAGCTAAATGAAACATTTGCAAATGGTATAATAGATCCCAGTTTTGTGGTGCATTTTCCTCTAGGTCTGAAGTTATTCAAACAGTGTTCCTTGGCTATGGTAATTTGTATCTTCAACAATCAGCACTTTGGACCTCAGGGGTACTGATTTGTTTGAATCTTTGGATTGTTTTTAATGCCACAACCCCAGGAGGGTGGTTTGTGGCAGAGAAACCTACTTCCATTAAAACTAGGTATTAATTCACTAAAATAATTTTCTTTTAGGCTGCCATTGATGGAAAAGTTTTTCTAAGTCTTTTCTAATTGAATCATATATCTGAAGAACAACCTTCTGAAGGCCATGAAGGATGCTCCCTAAGTAAAGGATATGCCATCCTTCAACCATGAACATTATAAATCAGCATATACCCAGATATCTAATGAATAATGGATGTGGAAGGTTATTTAAATTCAGAAAGGTATAACTATGTTGCACACATCATAAGATAAATTTATTGTGAATCTGTACATGAGGGTACAGAATTTGATATTTAATAGAATTTGTAACTCAATTTGAAGCCAAAAGTATATGTTTGGTGTGAGATGAAATTCAACAACAAAAGAAAATTGAAAGATGTGCCATTGAAAGACCCAGTCCTGAAACTCTGTCTTTAACTCCTCTTAGATAAGCCATTTACCTCTTTGAGTTTCAGATTCTCCATCTAGTAAAAGGGTGCGTGTGTGCTAAGTCGCTTCAGTCATGTCCAACTCTGTGTGACCCTATGGACTGTAGCCTACCAGGCTCCTCTGTCCATGGGATTCTCCAAGCAAGAATACTGGAGTGTGTTGCCATGCCCTTCTCCAGGGGATCTTCCCAACCAGGGATCGAACTCATGTCTCTTACATCTCCTGCATTGGCAAACAGGTTCTTTACCACTAGCACCACCTTGGAAGTGAGAAAAAGGGTGCAGGGTTCTCTAATCTGCCTACCTCCCAAGGCCACATTCTCTCCACACTTTATACATAAATTATGGCTTTCCCTTCTATGTAAAATATTGTGCAGTGTTGATGGAGGTGTTCATATAAAACCGAAGCAGGCTAACTGGCCAAATGCATGATATACACATCATTAATGTTTCCACATTGAATGTTTGAATCTGTCAAGAATTTATTGGCCTTAACCTAACTTCCTTCAGTGATTCTGTTGTCCAGGGGCATTAAGTCCATTATGATGGATTAAATCTTTCACTGACAATTCTGGTATTAGATCACACAATGACAACATGATGAAAAATAGTAGATTATGTTCGGGATGCCATTATCACTTTTCTGGACAAGGGAAATGAAGCTTCTCAATTTTCAGTTCTATTTTTACCTCACAAGTCTTCTTTAAACTATCTTTCTGAACTGCTCTGAATAGGAGAGAAAGGTATGAATAATATTCAGATATGACATAGCCCACAATTTTGTAGGACTCAAAGTAACAATAACCCTGTGTACGAGACAGCAAAAGAGACACTGATGTATAGATCAGTCTTATGGACTCTGTAGGAGAGGGAGAGGGTGGGGAAATTTGGGAGACTGGCATCGAAACATGTATAATATCAGGTATGAAACGAGTCGCCAGTCCAGGTTCAATGCATGATACTGGATGCTTGGGGCTGGTGCACTGGGATGACCCAGAGGGAGGGTATGGGGAGGGAGGAGGGAGGAAGGTTCAGGATGGGGAACACAGGTATACCTGTGGTGGATTCATTTCGATATTTGGCAAAACTAACACAATATCGTAAAGTTTAAAAGTAAAATAAAATTTAAAAAAAAAAGAATTGCTAGCACACAAAAACTAATTACATAGGGTTTACAAAAATGTCTTCAGTTCAGTTCAATTCAGTCATTCAGTCGTGTCCAACTCTTTGCAACATCATGAATCACAGCACGCCAGGCCTCCCTGTCCATCACCAACTCCCGGAATTTACTCAAACTCATGTCCATCCAGTTGGTGATGCCATCCAGCCATCTCATCCTCTGTCATCCCCCTCTCCTCCTGCCCCCAATCCCTCCCAGCATCAGGGTCTTTTCCAATGAGTCAACTCTTAGTATCAGGTGGCCAAAATAGTGGAGTTTCAGCTTCAGCATCAGTCCCTCCAACGAACACCCAGGACTGAACTCCTTTAGGATGGACGGGGGCAGGAGGAAAAGGGGACGACAGAGGATGAGATGGCTGGATGGCATCACTGACTCGATGGACGTGAGTCTCAGTGAACTCCGGGAGTTGGTGATGGACAGGGAGGCCTGGCATGCTGCGATTCATGGGGTCACAAAGAGTCAGACACGAATGAGCGACTGATCTCATCTGATCTGATCTGATTATAAAGAATTAACAAAACTATCAGGTTCTCCCTCTAATTCATGAGGAATAGTTCTAGATGAATTAGAATTTGAACTATCAGATTATTGTCCTCTTGGAAATACATTCTCTTAAGATGATTTTAAAGTCATAAACTGGCAATCTTCCTGTATTCTGAATTACAACCAATGTATTTCTTTTATTTCTCTATCTGACTTCTAGCACTGTGATTGAATTGAAAGTTGGTTATGACTTGTATATACTGTCAGACAGTCTGTTGGGACAAAAAGTAGAGAATCAGTAAAAATTGGTTTACACTGTATGTCCTTAAATTTTTGTTTCCACATGTGTGAAACACCACTGTGAAATAAGTGAAAGGGACAAAGGAATAGTAAGAGGAGTAATGCAGAAGTCTTAGTGGACTACATGCTGGAGCAGGAGACAAGGTCACAGCTCCTGAGACTTGCACTTGTTTTCACATCTCACCTTTACCATGAACTTCCACTTGGACATCATAACCTTGGTTCCTTCTTCTATTCATTGAGAAGTTAATATTACAAAGGTCCCTCTAGTTCTGTAAGTTTGTGGTTATGTACATTTTAATAAAAGCAATGGTGATATTGCTACAAGAAAGTGTTCTTGTCCTTTGTATTCCAAGTTTCCACTTTGTAGTTTCTCTCTAGAACAGATCTATGTCTTGCAGTCAATGTTTCTTTAATAATTTCTCAATTTCTCCCAAGGTCACCAAAGGATCTCTATCACACATTCTTGAAGAGTGAACT
Organism: Bos grunniens; assembly: GCF_055505025.1. NCBI lineage: Eukaryota > Metazoa > Chordata > Mammalia > Artiodactyla > Bovidae > Bos > Bos grunniens. The sequence continues at coordinate 113,912,027 of NC_141194.1, read as the reverse complement.
CAGTTTAATAATAGTCAAAAATAAGAACCACATTAGACTAAGGCCCCCATAAGGGCATCCAGTTTTTCCTCTTGTACTTTTAAACTAAGATCATGGTATCCGGTCCCATCACTTCATGGCAAATAGATGGGAAAACAGTGGAAACAGTAGCTGACTTTATTTTTCTGGGCTCCAAAATCACTGCAGATGGTGATTGCAGCCATGAAATTAAAAGACGCTTGCTCCTTGGAAGGAAAGTTATGACCAATCTAGATAGCATATTCAAAAGCAGAGACATTACTTTGTCAACAAAGGTCCATCTAGTCAAGGCTATGGTTTTTCCAGTAGTCGTGTATGGATGTGAGAATTGGACTATAAAGAAAGCTGAGTGCAGAAGAATTGATGCTTTTGAACTGTGGTGTTGGAGAAGACTCTTGAGAGTCCCTTGGACTGCAAGGAGATCCAACCAGTCCATCCTAAAGGAGATCAGTCTTGGGTGTTCATTGGTATGACTGATGAAGCTGAAACTCCAATACTTTGGCCACCTGATGTGAAGAGAGGACTCATTTGAAAAGACCCTGATGCTGGGAAAGATTGAGGGCAGGAGGAGAAGGGGAAGACAGAGACTGAGATGGTTAGATGGCATCACCATCTCAATGGACATGAGTTTGTGTTAACTCCGGGAGTTGGTGATGGACAGGGAGGCCTGGCGTGCTGCGGTTCATGGGGCTGCAAAGATTCGGACATGACTGAGCGACTGAACTGAACTGAACTGAATGCTGGCATATATAAATCATACCAATAGTTCTTATAGAAGAGAAAGAATTTCTCTTTCTCACGTTATACAACATAGAAAATGGAGAATTATTAAGTTCCCTCATACACATGCATACACACTCACATCTCTTGCTCTAATTACCCAGATATTTCGAGAGACAAGGTGAACAGAACAGACCCATTTATGTTAAACATACTGTCACAGACCAGAAAAATGTTGGAGAGGAGATTCAAATACTTAGGTGAGAAGAGGACTAAACTGCAAGGTCTCAGACAGAAGTGAACAGCACGGTGGATGAAGAATGAGAAATTTAGTTCAAGTCCTAGGTCTGCTTTTTACTTAGTATGTGAAGCTCTTCACCACGCTGAGTCTGAGTTTAAAAAGAAGCTGGTAATTCTGTTACCTTCAGAGAATCAATCTCATAGACTGAATGAAATAAATGTCTGTGAGAGCACTATGGACTGTCAAAGTGTCACACAGTATGAATCCAACCCTGCAAATCTAAGAGCCTATGAAAAGTCCTTTGTTTCTTGACAACAGAATAGCTAAACTTTCCTCCCCTTAACACTGAGCAATGTGGCTCATTGTAGAAGACCTCAATTCTATGTCCCAAATCATTCCTCACTATGTATCCTTAGATGTCCTAAATCTGAAACCAGAAGCCTGGCAACACTTCCATTCCACTTCTCCCTTAATCACTAAGAGAAATCCAGAATCAAACCAGAAACCTAGCTAGAAGAGACAGAATAGGTAAAGTGAATTCTAAGCCGTCACTTTAAAGGCATGTGAATCAGATCTATGGAATGATAAGTTTAAGTGAGCAACCTTTTTAGATGTGCCCAGAGTCTGCTGAAACAGAATTGATCTTTAAAGTTAGATCAGCAGAAGCATAGGGAAGGCTGACATAAGTGTCCTTCTAAGAGGGAGGCCAAGGGAGTTTCAAATAACAGAAGGGAAAGGAGGAGATGTGATTATGCAAGAGAGAGGTTCAAGTGATACAAGAAAGGGACCAAGAATGCAGACACCTCCTAGAATGTGAAAAAGGCAAGGAAACAGATTTATCTCTAAGGCTTACAGAGCCTTGCCAACACTGTGCTTTTAGCCCAGTGAAACCCATGTTAGACTTCTGACCTCCAGAACCGTTAAAATAATCCCATGATGCTTTAAGCCTGGAAGTTTATGGTAATTTGTTACAACTGCAGTAGGAAACCAGCAATTCAGTATGACTACATCCTCTTCACTCTTGAGTCTTGAATGCTGGCTTTTCATTACTGATTCCTTTGACCACGATCTTCCCAAAGCCCTGGAGCAAAGGCAGCAAACTGCAATACACATACACTTCTGCCCAGCTAGGTCTGCTTACTACTGAGGCTACTCAGTTGTCTTTGGAAATACCAGAGGTTGGGAACTGGAAACCAAGACATCTTTTATCTTTCTGACACTGTGGGAATAATTTCACTCAAAATATTTGAAATACACCCTAGTAAATTGTTTTCACAGTATAAATAACAGCAAGAACTGAAATTCAATATATTCAGTTCTATTGGTTTTATGAAGGGTGCTGTCCCCCTTAAGTTCATATGTGAGAACAGCTGATTCATGTAACATTTCTTAGTAATAATCATGATGCCATCTTACAGCTATTACACAGTTTACATATGTATAGCAATCTACAGTTTATAAAGATATTTCTTCATCCTCACTATATCCTAGCTGGGGGGAAACATTATTACTCCTATTTTATAGACAAGGAAACAGAGGCTCAAAGTTTCCCAATATCTCAAATCCTAAGGAAGTCACAGAGCAAGGACTCCAAACCTGGTCTTCTAACTACATCATGCATAAGAATCACAATCCAAAAAGACAAGTGGGCTGTTTCCAGTGTTTCTACTGGCAGACTTAATGAAAACCACCTTGCTTCTTTATCAAAGTTATAACATTTTCTCAATAAACACACACTTTCCTCTTTGTTGTCTTCACAACTCAGAATTACTTCATTTGAGAGGCACTGTGATGTCCTTGAGACCTGATCATGCCTCTTTTCATCTGAACGATCATAAGACATCCAAGATGAAACTTTGTGCCTGGGTTTCAGTTTTCTAAAAGGACTATAATGTGTGGATAATAATCCCACTTTCAGATGAAGAAATAACTCAAGAGGTTATTTCCCTAAGTCCACACAACTAATAACTAGAATATGTAAGACATAAAAACAGATCTTTTGAATTCATGTATGCATTCACTGAACAAATGGTTATTAAGTGTCTTTATCAGGCTAGGTCCGAAAATACAAAGATTAAAAGGACAAAGATGTAAAGCTCCTGGTAGAGCTTACGGTCTGATGAAAAGAGACATAAAGGTACACAGGTAATTATAATGGTGTGTGATAAGTGACAGGGGCAAGGTGCTACCTGGGAGATTTCTCAGAAATGACATACAAATTGAGGTATGAAGAATAAGTAGGAATTTTCCAGGCCAAGTGGGAGGGGGAAAGGAGAGTCTTCCTGACAGAAGATGTATGTACCTCGCATGCAAAGCCTCAACATGCTGCACTATGTATAGCCATGTCTCTGAGCACTGTACCTTCTGGCCTTGTAACTTACACAAGTGGTCCTAGCCACAGTTTACCATGGCAACCAAGGTATTCCCATGAGCCCATGACTTTCAAAAATGGCTAAATTTGTATAGCATACAGATCAGTTCACTGACTCTAAAGGTTATGTATTCTATTCCTTAAATATTGTTGTTTTGGGAAGTGGGATACCAGCTGGCCTTCACATTTTAAAGAGATAGTACATTTAAAAACCATCACCAAGTATTATTTTTGACATCAAGGCAGACCATGAGAGTTATACCGAGAGAGCAGCTCCTGACATGCTCACAGGAAAGGCAATTGAGACTGCTATTCAAGACCACTTGAGCTATTTGATATCAAACAAGATGTAATTTATAAAGGTACCTGGAAAAGTTAAAAGACAGAACTCAATAATTTCCATTTTTCACATGAAGAACACATTTCTCTGCTTTAGACACTTTCCCATCAGATCCAAGACAAAGAATAAATCAACGAAAATACTTTTTTGAAAGGTTTAATGTATCATTCTAGAAGAGGCTTTCTTTCACTATGATAAGATTATCCTATTTTCAGATGGTACACACCCCCAAATTTCTGCACTATATCTCTGAATTACAGAAGTATTTTTACTTCCTATGTAACTGACTTTATTGGAAAACAGCAAATTTTACATTCCACAGTAACAACAACAAAAAAAATGCCCACCAGAATTAGAGCCAAGCAGCACTGATGTGTTCACTTAATTATTCAATCTAATTTCTTGAAAATGAAATGAATTTTTGATTAAAATATCCTTTTCCATCAGTGAACCCTTTAACAGGCTATATTTGACTTTAGAACACATGCGATCTGAATTGAATATTGAATATCTGTTTAATCTTAGATCAACTGTGAAGTCTTCAAAGCCACTCCTCTGTGTCTCCTTTTTTGAATACAAAGTAAAATTATCTTTTCTAGATCTTTTCTTCCTGTATCTTTCCTGGGTTTACATGCACAGGCGGACAGTACAATCCCACATTTACCAAGTGCCAGGACAATCCTCTGGGCTTCACAGGTGGTGCTAGTAGTAAAGAACCCATCTGCCAATGCAGGAGATAGGGGTTGGATCCCTGGGTCAGAGGACTCACTGGAAAAGTGAATGGCAACCCACTCTAGTATTCTTGCCTGGAGAATTCCATGCACAGAGAAGCTTGGTGGGCTACAGTTCATGGGCTGCAGAGTGGGACACGACTGAGTAACTTAACACTAACTTTCTACAACTCAAGTTGATTTCTACTTTGAAACTTCCTTTTCCCCAGTTAGTAGAAATTTAATCTCAGTCAGTTCATGGATCCATTTCATTTCTCCCCATGTCATATCTAAGATTTGTAGGGACTTCTATTTCCCTTCTGCCATAGTGGGGAATCCTGGTAGATTTACAAATATGATCCCCTAAACATTCTGTTTGTTCTAGGAATCTTCTATTCCTGTAAGAATCAGGCTTTTGGAAGCCAGAGCCAGGGAGCTTCCTTTGTTAGTGTGGTCCAACAACCATGTAAAATCCTTCCCCTGGGGCAGGTGACTCATTCATTCACCAAATATTTACTAAGGTTCCACTACATTCCAAACACCATTCCAGCAGTGAACAAAACAGAAGAAGAAAAAAAAAATCTCTGCTCTTTCAGGGACAGACAGAAACTATGCATGTGACACTAAAAGGCAGTTTTTCAGTTGCAGATAGGTGAAAATCAAGCAGAGGAGGGACTAGGAAAGAATGGCTTGATTTTGGACTTTTAGATGAGCTGGAAGTCTTTGCTATCAAAGGGACATTACAATAGGAATCTTAAGGAAGTGAGGGGGTGCTGCTGCTGCTGCTGCTAAGTCACTTCAGTCGTGTCCGACTCTGTGTGACCCCATAGACGGCAGCCCACCAGGCTACCCCGTCCCCAGGATTCTCCAGGCAAGAACAGTGGAGTGGGTTGCCATTTCCTTCTCCACTGCATGAAAGTGAAAAGTGAAAGTGAAGTCACTCAGTCATGTCCAACTCTTAGCGACCTCATGGACTGCAGCCTACCAGGCTCCTCTGCCCATGGGATTTTCCAGGCAGGAGTACTGGAGTGGGGTGCCATTGCCTTCTCTGAGTGAGGGGGTACGCCTATGTAAATAACTGGTGGAAGTGTGTTCCAGGCTCAGCAAGCAGCAAAGTCAAGCCCCTGTGACAGGAATAACAAGAAGAGTAAATGATGTCAGGAATGTAGCAGAGGGCTAGGTCGGGGCAGCCAGCAACACAGAGCAGGGCCAGATAGGAAATGATGAATATTCTCGTGGTCACCATTTTTGAAAAAAGGAAAAAAATGGGTGAAATTATTTTTAATAATCTATTTTATTTGATCTACTATATTCAAAATATTTCAACATATAAGCAATATAAAATTATGAAAGAGCTTCTTATACTAAAACTTTAAAATCCTTGGTGTATTTCATACTTATGGCACAACTGAACTTGGACCAGCCATATTTCAAGTGCCTAAGAGCTACGTATGGCTTGCAACTACCATATTGGACAGTGTACTTCTAGTCACTAGAATGAGGGGAAGGGCAATGAGGGGAACTACCAGGAAAATATCAATTACTATATCATTGACATCATCCCATCATACATACTACTTTCTATTTCCTATAATAACGCTTTCTATTCCTTTATATGGCACCCCACTCCAGTACTCTTGCCTGGAAAATCCCATGGACAGAGGAGCCTGGTGCGCTGCAGTCCATGGGGTCGCTAGGAGTCAGACACGACTGAGCAACTTCACTTTCACTTTTCACTTTCATGCATTGGAGAAGGAAATGGCAACCCACTCAGTGTTCTTGCCTGGAGAATCCCAGGGACAGGGGAGCCTGGTGGGCTGCTGTCTATGGGGTTGCATAGAGTCGGACACGATTGAAGTGACTTAGCAGCAGCAGCATTCCTTTATAACGCTAGTTTAGGGGAACAGAAGTACTATTGATACGTTAGAGGGAGTATTTCCTTAAAGCCTTTTATTTTCTGATTACGAAAGCCACTGTTGTTGTTTAGTTGCTAAGTCATGTCCGACTCTGTGATCCCATGGACTGTAGCCCACCAGGCTCTTCTGTCCGTGGGATTTCCCAGGCAAGAATACTGGAGTCGGTTGCCATTCCCTTGTCCAGATCTTCCCTAAGGACTGAATCAGCATATCCTGTACTGGCAGGCAGATTCTTTACTGCTGAGCCACCTAGGAAGCCCCATAAAAGTCACGCATACCACTAAAAATTCAATACAGAAATGAACAGTGGAAAGTGAACATTCCTCAAACTAGGTGAGGGTTACAGATCGAATGAGGGTCAGGTAGCCTATGGCACATACTATGTGCTCCAGCTGTTTGACATGTTGATGTGCTGCTTTAGTGTAGTGACTATTCCAATTCACTTTTTCTAAGATAAAATTTGAGAGTGCCCAGGATCTATGGACAGTCTTTGGGATTGTATAAATTGCCATTATCAAGAGCTATCTACCTATGTAACTTCAAACTGGTATGGCAGAGTATTACCTAGAGATTGAAGCTGTGTTTGTTTCTTCCCTACTGCATGTCTAATACACCCAGCACAGTTCAGGTAATAGATGCTTAGGGTAGCCATGCTGAGAGGCAGGAGGTGCATAGGATGATCAGGGTATTTTACCTTGGAGCCATATTGCCCAGCGAGTGTCCTGGATCTGAAACTGGCAATCAAATGCCAGTATAATCCCATTCTTTTCCTTTATGTGTGTATGTGAAAGTCACTCAGTGGTGTCCGACTCTTTGCAACCCCATGGACTATAGCCCACCAAGCTCCTTTGTCCATGAAATTCTCCAGACTAGAGCACTGGAGTAGGTAGCTGTTCCCTTCTTGAGGGGATTTTCCCAACCCAAGGATAGAACCCATGTCTTCTGCATTACAGGCAGATTCTTTACCATCTGAGCCACCAAGGAAGCCCAAGAATACTGGAGTGAGTAGCCTATCCCTTCTCCAGCAGATCTTCCTGACCCAGGAATCAAACCGGGGTTTCCTGCATTGCAGGCGGATGTAACCTTCTTCTATTAATAGCTCCTTGAACCTTCCACAGCCAGTCTTCCACACTCAATCTTAGTTCCACTAGAATTTCAATTCCACAGGACAGGGATCTTTATTTGTTTTATTCTCTGTTGTAACCCCAAAGCTTAGGGCAGTGCCTCACACATAGCTGGTGCTGAAAAAAATATATTGAGTGAATGCATGAAGCAGGTAGCATTAGACTTGAATTCCATCATTTTCCCACTTCCAAACCTGCAAACCTCTGCACACTGCATCCTTTTTTTCATCAATGTTTCATATTTATCTTTTAAAAAACAACTCTTGGCTTCATCGATATTCTCAATTATTTTTTAATCTCTATTTTATTTATCTCCTGTCTGAATTTTATTATTTCTTTCCTTTTGATGACTTTGGGCTTTGTTTGTTGTTTTCCTAATTCCTTTAGGTGATGGGTTAGGTTGTTACCTGAGATTTTTCCTGTTTCTGGAGGAAGGCCTAGAGCTATAAAATTCCCTCTTAGAACTACTTTTGCTGCATCTCATAGATTTTGGAGTGTTGGGTTTTCATTTTCATTTATCTTAAGGTATTTTCTGATTTCCTCTTTGATTTATTCATTGACTCACTAGTTTTTCTAGTAGCATCTTGTTTAGTCCTTTTCATATTTTTCTTCCTATAGTTGATTTCTACTTTCATACCTTTGTGGTTGGAAAAAACGCTTGCTATAATTTCTATCCTCTTAAATTTGTTGAGACTTTTTAATTCAGTGAGCTTTTTATTATCAATGGTTTGAATTATTTACTGATAAACTGTTTAGTTCTTTTTCATTATTTTTTTTCATGGGCTTTCCCTTGCTCTTTCAATTGAGAGTAGTTCCTCTGCTTTTTCATCTTGCTTAATTTGCTCTTGCCTCTATGAATTCAGGGTAAATAGTACCTTTTGTGCTCTTGGAGAGGGTGTTCTTATGTGGGCATGTCCCTATGCAGACTGCCTGTGCCCATTTTCTTTCACAGAATGGCTGGTTTGACATGGATGCCAGTCACATTTCTCTCCATGGTATGCTGCCAGCTCTCACCTTGGCAGAGGGGAGGGGAGGGCTGGAGAAGGAGAAGCTGGAGTGGGCTCAGGGGGTGAGGCGGGATGTCCTCTCTGCTCAGTGGCTGTCACCACCCTATCAGAGCAGGGTCTGATCCCAAGTTGCTGGAGGGGGAAGAATTGGGCTCCAGCTAGCTCTATTGTATTTAAGTGTCTGTTTCTCCCTCTCCCTGCCCTGGGAACTTTGCCCCAGAGGAAGGGAGTGCTAAAGCAAGCAGGCCCTTGTGCAGACAGAGGTCCAGTGCACTCCCTGGGTAGGCTCCTGCATCTCAGCTCAGATGCAGCCTTGGTGGTGAGCCCCCTTTGTCTCTCAGGGCTAATCACTGCTGCCGCCTCCACTTCCCACACCCTGTCGTGGAACTACTAGCAGGGATGATGGAGACCTGTGTGGACTCTCAGCTTGTGTTGCAGGATTAGCTGTGGTGGAGTGGCCACCATCAGGGATCTGAGGGGGCTTGTGGGGCACTGCCTGTGTATATGCCAACAATGGATACCCAGCCCAGGCTTCTGTTAGTCACAGTGTTTTTCCACCCAGCCAAGGGGGCTTATCCCCTCCATGCAGAACCACGGGACTGGGGGGCCCAGGTGCCGACCTGACCAGCTCACTTCCCGGAGTGGACATTTACCTGTGTCACTTCCTTCTGCCTTTGAGTCACCTACCAGGGGCACTGGTCCCGAAGCGATAGCTTTCCTACCTTCCTACCCAATGACATATGCATCTTTCTTACAGCCTTGGTTGTTCAGGAGTCCTTCCAGTCTCAAGTTAATTTTCAGTGAGAAGTATTCCATATGGAGATGTATTTTTTATGTGCTCTTGTGGGGAGGTGAGCTCTGTGTCCTCTTACATTACTCTGCCATCTTGATAACAACATCCTCACTCTTAGTGTTCATCTGTGTTACTTCTACTCCCTTAATGCGTATTCTGCAACTAAATAGTAGCATTCTCTGACCTTGATACTTGTAAACTGGAGTTAATAATAGCAACCAAATTTGTGAGAAATTGCTGACAGAATTCATGCAAAACAATTAGCACAATATGGGTACATATAAGTGCTCAATAAAGAGTTATAATTTTGACTATTAGTAATGGTAATAGATGTATCAAATGGAACCTTTCTTACAGTATGAGATGCATCTAGATGATACATGTCACTAACCTAACACCTAGCACTAAGTGCTCAACAGATATTACTAATATTATTTTATTATTATATTATTCTCTCAACAGATGTGTAAAGTAGGTAGGGGTAGGTAATGCCATCTTAGAGAAGTGGAACCTGAGACTTAAAAAGGTAAAGTGACTTGCCAAAGGTCATATAGGTAGTAGGTGATAGAGCCTGGATATAAGCCCAGATCTTAAGACTTTTGGGTCAATGCCATTATGATTATTGAGTGTGTGACTGTGTCATAGGTTATATCAGGTCAGCTTTTTTTTATAAATAGTTTTGTTGGAACATAGCTATTCCCATTTGTTTACATTTTGGCTACAACAACACTGTTGAGTAATTGTGACAGAGATCCTATAGCTCAGAAAGTCTGAAATAGTTATTATCTGGCTCTTTACAGAGAAACGGTAGACCTTTGGCCTAGTCCAAAGGCTATTTAATGATATGAGGACTAATATTTTCTCTATTGGAAGGACTGATGCCAAAGCTGAAACTCCAATACTTGGGCCACTTGATACGAAGAACTGACTCATTGGAAAAGACCTTGATGCTAGGAAAGATTGAATGCAGGAGCAGAAGGGGACAACAGAGGATGAGATGGTTCAATGGCATCACCGACTCGAAGGACATGAGTTTGAGCAAGCTCCGGGAATCGGTGATGGACAGGGAAGCCTGGCAGGCTACAGTCAATGGGGTCGCAAGGCATAAAACACGAATGAGTAACTGAACTGATTCTCTCTATACATATTCATTTTGTAAATTACCAATTACAAAATGAAGCATTAGAAACAGATTGTCACCTAAACTCAGTCTCTTCCCAAAAGCAGAGGTGTCAGAACATGCCTTGTGGCCAGTGCTCCTTGCTGCTGAGCAGAAAGGGCTGAAATGTAAAAGGCAGCAGCTCTTAGGAGAGATTTTACTGCCATGGACCTCTCAAGCCTTCGAATACCAGGTGACTTCAGGTGCCCTCTGACCACAGGCAAAAGAGCCACCTGCCATCAACCTTCTCAGACACACCTTCAGACTAAAAGCTACATCACTTTCCCCCTTTTTCCTTTTATTCCCCTTTAAAGCTATAGTAGTTAACAGCCCAATTTGCTTGATCCCAGGAACCTGGGGAAATTTGAGTCTGTGTAACCTCAGCTGGCACCACTAATCACCTGGCCCCAGCAACAGGGCATGAAACAAATGGTACTGTAGTTTGTGGTAATGATGCTGGTTGCTCAGTCCTAGATGCACAGAGATATTTTTGATTACCAACCTAGAGCTGTGTTCCATCTGGAGGTCAAGACGTTACAATTTCATTAAACATTTTGAACCCCAAATGACCACACTGTTCCCATCAAAGAAGAGTCTTCCTTAATTAGTTTATACCAGAGTTGGCCCTTTCTTTTAAACAGGTGGTATGGAGACAGCATCTCATCAATCAAATCTTTTCCTTGGTAACTTCATCAGCATCTCTAGACAGCAACTTATGATGAGTTATCTGCCATGTAAGTTACTAAGAACTGTAACAAATGTTATTTTGATAAACTCACTGACTCCAAACACCCAGATTTGAGTGTCTGAAGTTTTAACATGTCATCAATGACTACCCCCCCACCCCACCCCCCCACCATGCCTCCGTGCTAGAGAAGGTTGAATAGCATAATCCTTGTCACCATTATCAAACTTTAGTTTGGGCAAGTTCCTGTGATTGAGCTGTGCACATGGCTATCTTTATCACTCTAACACAGGAAGTAGATTATGTAAGGAACATATGAGGGGATGTCTCTCCTCCTAAATATATCACTATAAAGGGAAGTTAATTAATTGGTAGTGGAGATGAGGAGGCCAGTTACTACTAAGTGAAGGGACATATTGATATTTAAATGCAGTTGAAATTGAAATGTTTACACTGGCTTACACTCTATGTAGGGATTGGAACACTAGGTTGGAGAGATACAGACCAAATTCTATAGAAAGGTCATTTCTAAAAACATAAGAAAAAGAAATTCAGCTCTAAGGAAAGGATGATATCTAGTCCTCAAAGGAATCATTTTTAAAGAATGCAATACACTAAGGTATTTTATTTCTGAATATTATTTATAACCCAGACATTTCAACACAGAGGAAACAACTCAAGTGTATTTTATGCTAATTACCCTAGCAATATTCAAGCCTTTATCATATTTATTTTATCATATTTCTTGGGGGCTAAATCCTGTTTCAGCTTCTTTCTACCTAAATGAGGTCGAACCAGAATAGCATTCAAGAGTTCATCCATAGTCTCTTTAACCAACTCAGATCAAGCACCCTCTCATTTTTCCTATGTGTACACAAAGATTAACTGAAGAAGCAGTAGTATTGTGCTTTCTTTGGCAAGGATGTGTGCTGAGAGTTGATGTTTTAGTCACAATTAAAGTAATTTTTTGGAAGAAAATACACAACCCACTTAAAGAAACCTACATGTCACTAGGGAAGCTGTGTGGAAATGCAACAGGCATTTGGTGTTCTTTCTAGCAGTCCAGTATAGGAACCTCTTCCGATGTATGGAATCCTTACCTCAAATTTTGACAGGAGGTAGGGTCCACGTCTCCCTTGTTGTTGTTTAGTTGCTCAGTCATGTCCAGCTCTTTGCGACCCCATATACTAGAGCCCGGCAGGCTCCTCTGTCCCTGGTATTCTCCAGGCAAGAATACTGGAGTGGGTTGCCATTTCCTTCTCCAGGGGATCTTCCTGACTCAGGGATCAAACTCACGTCTCCTATTGGCAGGAGGAACCTTTACCACTGAGCCACCAGGGAAGCCCCACTTCTCCCTTACAGATGATGAAAATCCCAGGTCCTTGCTGCTAGAGTACTGACTTCTGCTTTGCTGCTGCTGCTGCTAAGTCGCTTCAGTCGTGTCTGACTCTGTACGACCCCATAGACGGCAGCCCACCAGGCTCCCCCGTCCCTAGGATTCTCCAGGCAAGAACACTGGAGTGGGTTGCCATTTCTTCCTCCAATGCATGAAAGTGAAAAGTGAAAGTGAAGTCGCTCAGTTGTGTCCGACTCTTAGCGACCCCATGGACTGCAGCCAACCAGGCTCCTCTGTCCATGGGATTTTCCAGGCAAGAGTACTGGAGTGGGTTGCCATTGCCTTCTCCAGACTTCTGCTCTAGAAGAATACTTTCCTAACTTCCCTGATAAAAATCACCTGAGGTTCCTCTTAACAGCTACACAAGCTCTTCTCAAGGAGCTTCTGACTAAGCAGCTCTGGGATTAAGCCAGGCCTTTAAAAGTACCCAAGTGATTTTTCCTATCAAGGAAGCCTGGTAACCAAAACTTGGCCTGGAAATAGCCCGACAGTTGTTGTTGTTGTTGGTTTTTTTTTTTTTTTTTTTTTTTAAGCAACTTAGATTAATCTATGGAGCTTTGGAAACCTAGGATTCCTGGACCCCATCTCAGGCCAATTGAATCAAAATCATCTCTGGGGTGGAGAGAGAAAGAAAGGGCAAGAGAGATGGAGAAGAGGCAGGGACAGAGGAATGGAGTGAGTAGTTTCATAGGGAATTCCATTATATAGTGAAGCTTTAAAAACCCTTATTTTAGGCCAAAACTTCAATAAACAGATGTTGGGGCTTTGATATATGAATGATGGAAGGCGAGGGCAACTATGACCAGGAGTCTGTGGTCACTGCAGCACAATCCAGTGGCTCAAGTAGCCTGACAGCAGTGCTGGCGAGAACATCCATCACCCAGTGACCTATCCTCCAAAGGACAGAGTCCAGTAAAACAGTGCCTCGTTCCACCGATTCTTTGGTCTGACTGTGAGCACTGCTTCCATTGCATAGTTCTGAGACTAATTTTCCATCATTCCTAGTAATTAATTCCCTTCTCTACTAGCCAGAAGTGCTTTCTGTTGCTTGCAAATGACAATACAAAGTACTACTAATACAAAGCAGTGGGGGTAGATCCTGACTTTGCAGTTACATTTGAATCCTATGTGACCTCTCTGAATCTCTATGTCTTTATCTGTAAAATGGGGATGTCATCTAGTTTTTCACTGTAACTCGAAGTACTCTTGGCAGGCTCCAGAGTATCCCTCTAAGAGGGGATGAGGGATGCTGCTGCTGCTGCTGCTGCTGCTAAGTCGCTTCAGTCGTGTCCGACTCTGTGCAAACCCATAGACGGCAGCTCGCCAGGCTCCCCCGTCCCTGGGATTCTCCAGGCAAGAACACTGGAGTGGGTTGCCATTTCCTTCTCCAATGCATGAAAGTGAAAAGTGAAAGTGAAGTCACTCAGTTGTGTCCGACTCTTCATGACCCCATGGCCTGCAGCCTACCAGGCTCCTCTGTCCATGGGATTTTCCAGGCAAGAGTACTAGAGTGGGGTGCCATTGCCTTCTCCAGGGATGAGGGATAGCAGGGTGCAAAAGTGAGAAAGGATGTGTCTTAAAGTGTTATTTGCATAGCAAACATAACACTTACTTTGATCATATAATTACATGTGGTGACTTTGAGGGAGATTTGTGCCCAAAGCCACTCCTGGGAACTACCACTAGGAAAGGCTTGGCTGGCACAGGGCATTAAATGTTATTTTCCTTCTTTCATTCCTTAATATTTAATGTGCAAATCTAGTTGAAGAACTAGATCCTAGGAGAATAGGTTTTCAGAGCTTGTAGGAAACTATTGTTCATTAGTGACCTAGTCTACTGAATAAATAATTTTGAGTTACAAAAATTCCAGTGTATTTAAAGAACATAATGTATACACTCCACATGTTTTTCTCTGATACGCTTAATGATAATACAAGTCCTATTTATAGCGCTTAGTTATTAAATTAATATGTGGCCAATGTCTTCCAATCAGAAAGCTGTCTTTTCAAGTATCATCCAATGTAAACTCATTCAGTAAGGTCCTTCCATTAGTTGGCTGTTGCTATAGCAAAATGGAAATTAAAACTTGAGAATTCTAAATCCGTCATCTGCCAGACGGGTAGGATGCAGACAAAATATCTTTCCGTTATGATGATGATATTTTTTATAACTTGGCTCTCCATTTTTCTTCCTCTCCCCCTCACTCCATGTGACTCCCAGCCCCACTCCACTCCTCACAGTGAGATGATCCACTTTAAACACCCCAAATTCAATCATCCATATTTTCCCACCCTCATGGTTCTATACAGACACATCTGTGCATATATCTCATACACAGGATTTTTTCTGTTGGCTATGTTTTACAAAGATAAGATTGTGTTATACATCATCTTTAGCATCTTGCTATTTTAATTTTGTGTGGAAATCCCTTCAATTTTTTTCTTAATGGCTGCATTATATTCTCTGATTTAGATATAGCAAATTTTATCCAGCCATCTGCCTATTGAAAGATGTCTATTTTTCTTCCACTTTTTTACATGATCAAAAAATTCAAAATAAGTACATGTATGAAAGTGAAAATAAGTACATATATACATACAATATTTTGCTGTTAGTTGCTCAGTTGTGTCTTTGTGACCCCATGGACTGCAGCATGACAGGCTTCCCTGTCTTTCACTCTCTCCCAGAGTTTGCTCAGACTCATGTCCATTGAGTCAATGATGCCATCCAATCATCTCATCTCTGTTGCCCCCTTCTCTGCCTGCCCCCAATCTTTCAATATACATGTACAATATACAGTGCATATATATATAAACACACACACACACACATATATATATATTCATAGATAAGGACCTTTCCATTAAACATAAAAAGGCAGCTGTTTCAGGAGCTTCATGCATCCCAGTTCCATGGGGACAGAAGCTCCTATGCTAGAGATCATTCTGGACCTCACGTTATGTACCTCTTCATCTGACTATTCATCTGTATCCTTTATAATAAACTGGTAAACAACTCTGGAAGAGTGCAGTAATGTGAGATAGCAGATACCACTGATGGCAGGTTGTAGATGCTTCTAAAACACAGAAGGATTGGTTGAAAGTTTGAGTGAGAAGCCCTTACTCTGCTGACAAGAGGTACACTGTGTAGAAGTTGATCCACAGAAACTCTACATTTAGAAAGACCAGTTAGAGCTAAGGGTGAAAACATTGAAAGAAGAGGAGATTAAGGAAAAGATACCATCCTGAGCAGAGATACCCACAATGGCTCTTCATGAACAACTAACACTGTATACATGAGGAACAACTCATATGGGAAAGAATCAATCAAAGAGAAAAACACATGGAAAAGGAAGAGGAAAAAAATAACAGAAAATACAGGAAACAATATGAAATTATACAACAAAAACAAAACTAGGTTACTATAAGAGCTATCAAAAATAGCCTTCAGTTCAGTTCAGTTCAGTCACTCAGTCATATCCAACTCTTTGCGACCCCATGAATCGCAGCACACCAGGCCTTCCTGTCCATCACCAACTCCCGTTCACTCAGACTCATGTCCATCAAGTCAGTGATGCCATCCAGCCATCTCATCCTCTGTCGTCCCCTTCTCCTCTTGCCCCCAATCCCTCCCAGCATCAGAGTCTTTTCCAATGAGTCAACTCTTCGCATGAGGTGGCCAAAGTACTGGAGTTTCAGCTTTAGCATCATTCCTTCCAACAAACACCCAGGACTGATCTCCTTTAGAATGGACTGGTTGGATCTCCTTGCAGTCCAAGGGACTCTCAAGAGTCTTCTCCAGCACCACAGTTCAAAAGCATCAATTCTTTGGCGCTCAGCCTTCTTCACAGTCCAACTCTCACATCCATACATGACCACGGGAAAAACCATAGCCTTGACTAGACGAACCTTTGTTGGCAAAGTAATGTCTCTGCTTTTTAATATGCTATCTAGGTTGGTCATAACTTTCCTTCCAAGGAGTAAGTGTCTTTTAATTTCATGGCTGCAGTCACCATCTGCAGTGATTTTGGAGCCCAAAAAAATAAAGTCTGACACTGTTCCCACTGTTTCCCCATCTATTTCCCATGAACTGATGAGACCAGATGCCATGATCTTCGTTTTCTGAATGTTGAGATTTAAGCCAACTTTTTCACTCTCCACTTTCACTTTCATCAAGAGGCTTTTTAGTTCCTCTTCACTTTCTGCCATAAGGGTGGTGTCATCTGCATATCTGAGGTTATTGATATTTCTCCTGGCAATCTTGATTCCAGCTTGTGTTTCTTCCAGCCCAGCGTTTCTCATGATGTACTCTGCATATAAGTTAAATAAGCAGGATGACAATATACAGCCTTGATGTACTCCTTTTCCTATTTGGAACCAGTTTGTTGCTCCATGTACAGTTCTAACTGTTGCTTCCTGACCTGCACACAGATTTCTCAAGAGGCAGGTGAGGTGGTCTGGTATTCCCATCTCTTTCAAAATTTTCCACAGTTTCTTGTGATCCACACAGTCAAAGGCTTTGGCATAGTCAATAAAACAGAAATAGATGTTTTTCTGGAACTCTCTTGCTTTTTCCATGATCCAGCGGATGTTGGCAATTTGATCTCTGGTTCCCCTGCCTTTTCTAAAACCAGCTTGAACATCAGGAAGTTCACAGTTCACGTATTGCTGAAGCCTGGCTTGGAGAATTTTGAGCATTACTTTACTAGCATGTGAGATGAGTGCAATTGTGCGGTAGTTTGAGCATTCTTTGGCATTGCCTTTCTTTGGGATTGGAATGAAAACTGACCTTTTCCAGTCCTGTGGCCACTGCTGAGTTTTCCAAATTTGCTGGCATATTGAGTGCAGCACTTTCACAGCATCATCTTTCAGGATTTGAAATAGCTCAACTGGAATTCCATCATCTCCACTAGCTTTGTTCGTAGTGATGCTTTCTAAGGCCCATTTGACTTCACATTCCAGGACACTTAGGGAACTGATTACTGACTAGATTGGTCTCTCCCCTTCTGACTCTCCCTCTTCTTCTCCTGGTCACCTTTATCTCCCTCCTGCCTCTTCTCTTCTCCATGTAACTGTGAACTTCTCTGGGTGTCCCTCACTGTGGAGAATCTTTTCACCATTAACCTAGATGTTTTATCATCAGTGCTGTATCAATGGAGAAGTCTTGAGGCTACTGCAAGAATAAGACTGAAAGCCAGAGGCATAAGGCTTAAATCCAAAACATGAGAACACCAGAAAACTCCTGACTCTGGGGAACATTAATGACAAGAGCTCATCCAAAAGCTTCCATACCTGCACTGAAGCCAAGCTCTGCCCAAGAGCCAACAAGTTCCAGAGCAAAACATACCATGCTAATTTTCCAGAAATGTAGGAACATAGCCCTGGGCATTAAACTACAGGCTGCTCAAAGTCACACCAAACCCATAGATACCTCAAAACCCACTACTGGACACTTCATTGCACTTCAGGGAGAAGAGATCCAATTTTCCCACCAGAACACTGACACAAGCTTCCCTAGCCAGGAAAACTTGACAAACCACTAGACCAACCCCATCCACAGGGAGCAACTTCCACAATAAAGAGAAACCACAAACTTCCAGCATACAGAAAGGCCACCCCAAATACAGCAATCTAAACAAAATGAAAAGGCACGGAAATATTTAGCAGGTAAAGGAACGTGATAAATGCACAGTAAACCAAACTAAAGAGGAGGACATAGGGAGTCTACCTGAAGAAGAAATCAGAATAATGACAGTAAAGATGATCCAAAATCTTGAAAATAAAATGGAGTTACAGATAAATAGCCTGGAGACAAGGATTGAGAAGATGCAAGAAATGTTTAACAAGGACCTAGAAGAAATAAAAGAGTCAATCACTAATGAATAATGCAATAAATGAGATCAAAAGCACTCTGGAGGGAACCAATAGTAGAATAACAGAGGCAGAAGATAGGATTAGTGAGGTGGAAGATATACTGGTGGAAATAAATGAAGCAGAGAGGAAAAAAGAAAAAAGAATTAAAAGAAATGAGGACAAACTCAGAGACCTCTGGGACAATGTCAGATGTCCCAAATTCGAATCATAGGAGTCTCAGAAGAAGAAGACAGAAAGAAAGGCCATGAGAAAATACTTAAGGAGGTAATAGTTGAAAACTTCCCTAAAATTGGGAAGAAAATAGCCACCCAAGTCTAAGAAACTGAGAGAGTCCCAAACAGGATAAACCCAAGACGAAACACCCCAAGACACATGTTAATCAAATTAACAAAGATCAAACACAAACAGAAACTATTAAAAGCAGCAAGGGAAAAGCAACAAATAACACACAAGGGGATTCCCATAAGGATAACAGCTGATCTTTCAATAGAAACTCTTCAGGCCAGAAGGGAATGGCAGGACATACTTAAAGTCATGAAAGAGAAAAACCTACAACCCAGATTACTATATGCAGCAAGGATCTCATTCAAATACGAAGGAGAAATCAGAAACTTTACAGACAAGCAAAAGCTGAGAGAATTCAGCACCAGCAAACCAGGTCTTCAACAAATACTAAAGGAACTTATCTAGACAGGAAATGCAAAAAGGTTTACAACTCGAACCCAAAACATCATGGCAAAGCCTTTGACTGTGTGGATCACAATAAACTGTGGAAAATTCTGAAAGAGATGGGAATATCAGACCACCTAACCTGCCTCTTGAGAAACCTTTATGCAGGTCAGGAAGCAACAGTTAGAACTGGACATGAAACAACAGACTGGTTCCAAATAGGAAAAGGAGTACGTCAAGGCTGTATATTGTCACCATGCTTACTTAACTTGTACGCAGAGTACATCATGAGAAATGCTGATATGGATGAAGCGCAAGCTGGAATCAAGATTGCCAGGAGAAATATCAGTAAGCTCAGATATGCAGATGATGCCACCCTATGGCAGAAAGTGAAGAAGAGCTAAAGAGCCTCTTGATGAAAGTGAAAGAGGAGAGTGAAAAAGTTGGCTTAAAGCTCAACATTCAGAAAACTAAGATCATGCCATCCCGTCCCATCACTTCATGGGAAATAGATGGGGAAACAGTGGAAACAGTGTCAGACTTTACTTTTGGGGGGCTCCAAAATCACTGCAGATCGTAATTGCAGCCTTAAAATTAAAAGATGCTTACTCCTTGGAAGGAAAGTTATGACCAACCTAGACAGCATATTCAAAAGCAGAGACATTACTTTACCAACAAAGGTCCTTCTAGTCAAGACTATAGTTTTTCGTGTAGTCATGTAAGGATGTGAGAGTTGGACTATAAACAAAGCTGAGTGCAGAAGAATTGATGCTTTTGAACTATGGTGTTAGAGAAGACTCTTGAGAGTCCCTTGGACTACAAGGAGATCCAACCAGTCCATCCTAAAGGAGATCAGTCCTGGGTGTTCATTGGAAGAACTGATGTTAAAGCTGAAACTGAAATACTTTGGCCACCTGATGCAAAAAGCTGACTCATCTGAAAAGACCCTGATGCTGGGAAAGATTGAAGGCAGGAGGAGAAGGGGACGACAGAGGATGAGATGGTTTGATGGCATCACCAATTCAATGGACATGAGTTTGTGTGAACTCTGGGAGTTGGAGATGTACAGGGAGGCCTGGCGTGCTATGGTTCATGGGGTCACAAAGAGTCAGACATGACTCAGCTACTGAACTGAACTGAACAGAACAACAAAGTCAATGGCAATGGGATCATACTTATCAATAATTACCTTAAATGTAAATGGGTTAAATGCCCCAAACAAAAGACAAAGATTGGCTGAATGGATACAAAAACAAGACCCCTATATATGCTGTCTGCAAGAGGCCCACCTCAAAACAAGGGACACATACAGACTGAAAATGAGGGGCTGGAAAATGATATTTCACACAAATGGAGACTAAAAGAAAGCAGGAGTAGCAATATTCATATCAGATAAAACAGACTTCGAAATAAAGGCTGTGAAAAGAGACAAAGAAGGACACTACATAATGATCAAAGGATTAATCCAAGAAGAAGATATAACAATTATAAATATATATGCACCCAACATAGGAGCACCACAATATGTAAGGCAAATGCTAACAAGTATGAAAGGGGAAATTAACAGTAACACAATAATATACCCCACTCACACCTATGGATAGATCAACTAACCAGAAAATTAGTAAGGAAACACAAACTTTAAATGATGCAATGAGCCAGTTATACCTAATTGATATCTATAGGATATTTTACCCCAAAACAATGAATTTCAACTTTTTCTCAAGTGCACATGGAACATTCTCCAGGATAGATCACATCCTGGGCCATAAATCTAGCCTTGGTAAATTCAAAAAAAATGAAATCATTCCAAGCATCTTTTCTGATCACAATGCAGTAAGATTAAATGTCAACTACAGGGAAAAACACTTAAAAATACAAACATATGGAGACTAAACAACACATTTCTGAATAACCAACAAGTCACAGAAGAAATCAAAAAGAAATCAAAATATGCATAGAAACGAATGAAAATGAAAACACAACAACCCAAAACCTATGGGATTCAGTAAAAACAGTGCTAAGGAGAAGGTTCATGGCAATACAAGCTTACCTCAAGAAACAAGAGAAAAGTCAAATAAATAACCTAACTGGACACCTAAAGCAACTAGAAAAAGAAGAAATGCAGAACACCAGGGTTAGGAGAAGGAAAAAAAATCATAAAAATTAGGGCAGAAATAAATGAAAGAGAAACAGGAGACTATAGCAAAAATCAACAAAACTAAAAGCATGTTCTTTGAGAAGATAAATAAAATTGACAAACCATTAGCCAGACTCATCAAGAAACAAAGGGAGAAAAATCAAATCAACAAAATTAGAAATGAAAATGGAGAAATCACAATAGACAACACAGAAATACAAAGGATCGATCATAAGAGACTACTATCAGCAATGATATGCCAATAAAATGCACAATGTGGAAGAAATGGACAAATTCTTAGAAAAGTATAACCTTCCAGGAAGGTTATATAAACTGAACCAGGAAGAAATAGAAAATCTTAACAGACCCATGACAAGCACGGTAATCGAAACTGTAATCAGAAATCTTCCAGCAAACAAAAGCCCAGGACTAGAGAGCTTCACAGCTGAATTCTACCAAAAATTTAGAGAAGAGCTAAAATCTATGCTACTCAAACTCTTCCAGAAAACTGCAGAGGAAGGTAAACTTCCAAACTCATTCTATGAGGCCACCATCACCCTAATACCAAAATCAGACAAAGATGCCACACCAAAAAAAGAAAACTCAAGCCAATATCACTGATGAACATAGATGAAAAAATCCTCAACAAAATTATAGCAAACAGAATCCAACAACATATTAAAAAGATCATACACATCATGACCAAGTGGGCTTTATCCAAGGGATGCAAGGATTCTTCAATATCTGCAAATCAATCAATGTGATACACCACATTAACAAATTGAAGGACAAAAAAACATATGATTATCTCAATAGATGCAGAGAAGCCTTTGACAAAATTCAATATCCATTTATGATTTAAAAAAAAAAAAAACCTCCAGAAAGCAGGCATAGAAGAAACATACCTCGACATAATAAAAGCCATATATGATAAACCCACAGCAAACATTATCTTCAATGGTGAAAAATTCAAAGCATTTCCCCTAAAGTCAGGAACAAAACAAGGGTGCCCACTCTCAGCACTACTATTCAACATAGTTTTCTAGGAAGTTTTAGCCACAGCAATCAGAGAACAAAAAGGAATAAAAGAATGCAGATTGGAAAAAAAGAAGTAAAACACTCACTGTTTGAAGATGACATGATCCTCTATAGAAAACCCTAAAGACTCCACCAGAAACATACTAGAGCTAATCAATGAATACAGTAGAGTTGCAGGATATAAAATTAACACACAGAAATCCCTTGCATTCCTATACACTAAGGAGAAGGGGACGACAGAGGATGAGATGGCTGGATGGCATCACTGACTTGATGGACGTGAGTCTGAGTGAACTCCGGGAGTTGGTGATGGACAGGGAGGCCTGGCATGCTGTGATTCATGGGGTCACAAAGAGTCAGACACGACTGAGCGACTGAACCGAACAATGAGAAAACAGAAAGAGAAATTAAGGAAACAATTCCATGCACCATTGCAACAAAAAGAATAAAATACTTTGGAATATATCTACCTAAATAAATAAAAGACCTATATATCGAAAACTACAAAACACTGATGAAAGAAATCAAAAAGGACACAAATAGATGGAGAAATATACCATGTTCATGGATTGGAATAATCAATATATTGAAAATGAGCATACTACCCAAAGCAATCTATAGATTCAATCCAATCCCTATCAAGCTACTAACAGTATTTTTCACAGAATTAGAACAAATAATTTCACAATTTGTATGGAAATACAAAAAACCTCGAATAGCCAAAGCTATCTTGAGAAAGAAGAATGGAACTGGAGGAATCAACCTGCCTAACTTCAGGCTCTACTACAAATCCACAGTCATCAAGACAGTATGGTACTGGCACAAAGACAGAAATATAGATCAATGGAACAAAATAGAAAGCCCAGAGATAAATCCATGCACCTATGGACACCTTATCTTTGACAAAGGAGGCAAGAATATACAATGGAGAAAAGACAATCTCTTTAACAAGTGGTGCTGGGAAAACTGGTCAACCACTTGTAAAAGAATGAAACTAGAACCCTGTCTAACACCATACACAAAAATAAACTCCAAATGGATTAAAGATCTAAATGTAAGACCAGAAACTATAAAACTCCTAGAGGAAAACATAGGCAAAAACACTCTCAGACATAAATCACAGCAGGATCCTCTATGACCCACCTCCCAGAGTAATGGAAAGAAAAGCAAAAAATAAACAAATGGGACCTAATTAAAATTAAAAGCTTCTGCACAACAAAGGAAACTATAAGCAAAGTGAAAAGACAGCCTTCAGAATGTGAGAAAATAATAGCAAATGAAGCAAGTGACAAAGAATTAACCTCAAAAATATACAAGCAGCTCATGCAGCTCGATACCAGAAAATGAACGACCCAGTCAAAAAAATGGGCCAAAGAACTAAACAGACATTTCTCCAAAGAAGACATACAGATGGCTGACAAACACATGAAAAGATGCTCAACATCACTCATGTCAGAATGGGTGTTATCCAAAAGTCTATAAACAATAAATGCTGGAGAGGGCACGGAGAAAAGGCAACTCTCTTAACCCTCTTACACTGTTGGTGGGAATGCAGTTTAGTACAGCCATTATGGAAAACAGTGTGGAGATTCCTTAAACCTGGAAATAGAACTGCCATACGACCCAGCAATCTCACTGCTGGGCATACACATGGAGGAAACCAGATTTGAAAGATACACGTATACCCCAATGTTCATTGCAGCACTGTTTACAATAGCTAGGACATGGATGCAACCTAGATATCCATTGGCAGATGAATGGATCAGAAAGTCATGGTACATATACACAATGGAATATTACTCAGCTATTTAAAAGAATGCATTTGAATCAGTTCTAATGAGGTGGATGAAACAGGCTGGAGCCTATTTTACAGAGTAAAGTAAGTCAAAAAGAAAAACACCAAGACAGTATAATAATGCATATATATTGGAATTTAGAAAGATGGTAACAATGACCCTATATGCAAGACAGCAAAAGAGACACAGATGTAAAGAGCATACTTTTGGAATTTGTGGGAGAAGGAGAGGGTGGGATGATGTGAGAGAATAGCATTGAAACATGTATATTATCATATGTGAAATAGATCGCCAGTCCATGTTCACTGCATGAGGCAGGGTGCTCAGGGCTGGTGCCCTGGAACAACCCTGAGGGATGGGATGGGAGGGAAGAGGGAAGGGGGTTCAGGATGGGGGACACATGTACACCCATGGCTGATCCATGTGAATGTATGGCAAAAACCCCTACAATACTGTAAAGGAATTAGCCTCCAATTAAAATAAATTAATTAACTTACAAAAATAATATTTGGGGGATAGCTACTGAGAGAAGACACATCTGTCTGTTAAGAGAATATGATGATGCAATAGTGATAGGTGCCATAAGCAGTAAAAGAAAAAAGATATTTTTTAAATCCATGAGGATCAGAGAGTCACCTAAGGAAGGACATATAACATACTACATTATTTAGTCATTAAAAGTTCTATGATAATAGTTGGATTCCCCAGCTGGCATTATAGTACCCACATGCCAATGCAGGTGATGTAAGAGATGCAGGCTCAATCCCTGGGTCTGGAAGATCCCCTGGAGGAAGACATGACAACCCACTTCAGTATTCTTGCCTGGAGAATCCCATGGACAGAGGATCTTGGAGGGCTATGGTCCAAAGGGTCACAAAGAGTCGGACATGACTGAAGCAACTTAGCACACAGCACACACATGATAATAGTAATAATATAAAGAGTGAATATGGAATTAAATTGTAATATAACCATATAGGAAGGATGGGATCAGAGCTAGGAAGTTTGCAAGCTATGTAAGAAAGCCTAGCTCTCTTTGTTAATATTTGGAAGTGATATATATGAAAATAATTATAAAGAAATAGGGATATTACATGTTATTTATAATATACAGAGGTACATACAATAAGAAATAGTTAAAAAGAGTTTAACTGCATCTAGGAAATGGCAATGGGAACTGGGAAACACAGGATAGTTAATTGCTATTTTTATGGAATTTATAGAACTATTTAATTTTTAGACTATAAATATATATTATATAGAAATATGTATTATATAATATAGAATGCATTTACTATATATTTATATTATATATTCATATAATATAAATAGATCATTTATTAATATTTAATTAATTCATTTTAATTATATAAATATATTAATATAATTATATTTCATTATCATTTTATGCACTTATATACTATAAATTAATATATGTATATTATATAAATGCATGTATTATATGTGTGTGCTCAGTCACACAGTTTGACTCTTTGTGACCCCATGGACTGTAGCCCACCAGGCTCCTCTGTCCATGGGATTTCCCAGGCAAGAATACTGGAGTGGGTTGCCATTTCCTCCTCCAGGGGATCTTCTCAACCCAGGGACTGAATCCACGTGTCCTGCATTGCAGGCAGTTTCTTTACCGCAGAGTCACCAGGGAAGCGCCATGTATTATATACATATATATATATTATATAAAATTGTTATAAAAATAAAAGTAAAATTTTAAAATGATTTTGAAAAACAAAACCAAAATTTTAGCTGTAGGTATACCCATATGCTGAGATTATGTGTTCTTCCATTTTCTTCACTATGCTTCTCCAGATTATGAATTTTTTCTTCAGTGAATCTGGATTACTATTATAAACAGATTGTTTAAAAATACTGAGAAAAATCCCTGAGGTAACTCACGAATTGTGATTAAGATTATGACCAAGATGTGTATTCTCTAAAAATAAAGAAATATCTTCAATGTGTGAGTTTTTTTGGTTGCAAGTAACAAAATTCTAACCAACAATGGTTTATCCCAGGAAGACATGTACTGTTTACTGAATAAGGGGGGAGGGGGAGAAAAAAAAACAAAAAAGAAATCTGGTGAAAGCCAGTCCCAGGGTCTGTCTGAGTGCTCAAAGACATGATCCATAAATCAAGCACTTTGTATCATTCTCTTCCAACATCCTGCACCTTGTTGCCTCTTGGACACAATATATCTCCTGCAGCTCCAGACAGTCACAGGACAAGATTCAAAGCAAAACAGGAGGGAAGAGGTGGAAGGGATCCTTTTCTAAAGTCTCCATAAATTATGGAAAAAAAATCTTCGCACATGGCCCCTCATAATCTAGATGGCCAAAAATCATGCCACATGTAACCTATCACTAGACCAGTCAATGGGAATGGTATTCCATGATTACTTTAAAATGGTTATGTCGTCCAGGGTACTATTAGCAAAGAAAAAAATGAAGGAAATGACTGTTGGAAAGGCAGTCAAGAGTGTCTGCCACAAGAAGGTATGGAATTGATTAATATACTACTTTAGACAGTAATCCAAGTCTATGCCCCAACCAGTAATGCTGAAGAAGCTGAAGTTGAATGGTTCTATGAAGACCTACAAGACCTTTTAGAACTAACACCCTAAAAAGATGTCCTTTTCATTATAGGGGACTGGAATGCAAAAGCAAGAAGTCAAGAAACACCTGAAGTAACAGGCAAATTTGGCCTTGGAATATGGAATGAAGCAGGGCAAAGACTAATAGAGTTTTACCAAGAAAATGCACTGGTCATAACAAAAACCCTCTTCCAACAACACAAGAGAAGACTCTATTCATGGACATCACCAGATGGTCAACAGCGAAATCAGACTGATTATATTCTTTGCAGCCAAAGATGGAGAAGCTCTATACAGTCAGCAAAAACAAGACCAGGAGCTGTCTGTGGCTCAGATCATGAATTCCTCATTGCCAAATTCAGACTTAAATTGAAGAAAGTAGGGAAAACCACTAGACCATTCAGGTATGACCTAAATCAAATCCCTTATGACTATACAGTGGAAGTGAGAAATAGATTGAAGGGCCTAGATCTGATAGATAGACTGCCTGATGAACTATGGACAGAGGTTCGTGACATTGTACAGGAGACAGGGATCAAGACCATCCCCATGGAAAAGAAATGCAAAAAAGCAAAATGGCTGTCTGGGGAGGCCTTACAAATAGCTGTGAAAAGAAGAGAAGCGAAAAGCAGAGGAGAAAAGGAAAGATATAAGCATCTGAATGCAGAGTTCCAAAGAATAGCAAGAAGAGATAAGAAAGCCTTCCTCAGCGATCAATGCAAAGAAATAGAGGAAAACAGCAGAATGGGAAAGACTAGAGATCTCTTCAAGAAAATCAGAGATACCAAAGGAACATTTCATGCAAAGATGGGCTCGATAAAGGACACAGATGGTATGGACCTAACAGAAGCAGAAGATATTAAGAAGAGATGGCAAGAACACACAGAAGAACTGTACAAAAAAGATCTTCACGACCCAGATAATCACGATGGTGTGATCACTGACCTAGAGCCAGACAACCTGGAATGTGAAGTCAAGTGGGCCTTAGAAAGCATCACTATGAACAAAGCTAGTGGAGGTGATAGAATTCCAGTTGAGCTATTCCAAATCCTGAAAGATGATGCTGTGAAAGTGCTGCACTCAATATGCCAGCAAATTTGGAAAACTCAGCAGTGGCCACAGGACTGGAAAATGTCAGTTTTCATTCCAATCCCAAAGAAAGGCAGTGCCAAAGAGTGCTCAAACTACCACACAATTGCACTCATCTCACACGCTAGTAAAGTAATGCTCAAAATTCTCCAAGCCAGGCTTCAGCAATATGTGAAACGTTAACTTCCTGATCTTCAAGCTGGTTTTAGAAAAGGCAGAGGAACCAGAGATCAAATTGCCAACATCCGCTGGATCATGGAAAAAGGAAGAGAGTTCCAGAAAAACATCTATTTCTGCTTTATTGACTATGCCAAAGCCTTTGACTGTGTGGATCACAAGAAACTGTGGAAAATTTTGAAAGAGATGGGAATACCAGACCACCTCACCTGCCTCTTGAGAAATTTGTATGCAGGTCAGGAAGCAACAGTTAGAACTGGACATGGAACAACAGACTGGTTCCAAATAGGAAAAGGAGTACGTCAAGGCTGTATATTGTCACCCTGTTTATTTAACTTATATGCAGAGTACATCATGAGAAACGCTGGGCTAGAAGAAACACAAGCTGGAATCAAGATTGCCGGGAGAAATATCAATAACCTCAGATATGCAGATGACACCACCCTTATGGCAGAAAGTGAAGAGGAACTAAGAAGCCTCTTGATGAAGGTGAAAGTGGAGAGTGAAAAAGTTGGCTTAAAGCTAACATTCAGAAAACGAAGATCATGGCATCTGGTCCCATCCCTTCATGGGAAATAGATGGGGAAACAGTGGAAACAGTGTCAGACTTTATTTTTCTGGGCTCCAAAATCACTGCAGATGGTGACTGCAGCCATGAAATTAAAAGACGCTTACTCCTTGGAAGGAAAGTTATGACCAACCTAGATAGCATATTAAAAAGCAGAGACATTACTTTGCCAACAAAGGTTCGTCTAGTCAAGGCTATGGTTTTTCCTGTGGTCATGTATGGATGTGAGAGTTGGACTGTGAAGAAGGCTGAGCACCAAAGAATTGATGCTTTTGAACTGTGGTGTTGGAGAAGACTCTTGAGAGTCCCTTGGACTGCAAGGAGATCCACCCAGTCCATTCTAAAGGAGATCAGCCCTGGGATTTCTTTGGAAGGAATGATGCTAAAGCTGAAACTCCAGTACTTTGGCCACCTCATGTGAAGAGTTGACTCATTGGAAAAGACTCTGATGCTGGGAGGGATTGGGGGCAGGAGGAAAAGGGGACGACAGAGGATGAGATGGCTGGATGGCATCACTGACTCGATGGACGTGAGTCTGAGTAAACTCCGGGAGTTGGTGATGGACAGGGAAGCCTGGCGTGCTGCAGTTCATGGGGTCACAAAGAGTCGGACACGACTGAGCGACTGATCTGATCTGAGACATTCTCACTAAAATATATAACCAACGTATATCCAAAAGAAACTTATGATTCCATTGTAGCAAAAGACACATAACAATATTTTAGTACAGTATGTTCTGTAGAAATAACTGAATATTTAAAAAGCATTGACTAAATAACTGGTAACTATGAAGCATTGTGCTAGGCACTTCAGTGGGCATAAAGACAAATAAGAATTGCCCTATACAATATAGCCACTCCAGAAGAGACACAAGAGATCCAGTGATGGTTCTGAACCCTGCCTGCACATTAGAATCATTTGGGAAGCTTGTAAAATGCTCATTCCAGGGCCATATCCTGGCCAAACCAAATCAAATCTCTGTGAGCAAAGCTAGGCAAAGGCAAAAATTCCAGGGAAATTCTAATATACAGCTAAGTTTGAGAACAACAGCCCTTGACGAGTAAAGAAGCAAAACTGTCTACCTAGTTTATGCCCTTTTCCTCTTCTTCATGAGGGGTCATCACACACAACTCAGAAGCTCTACCCCTAGAAATACCCCAAGATTTGTCCACTGTCTATTTTCTAGACTTTTGATCAAAGTCTAGCCTTTTATCAAAATGACCATGTCCTGCCACATGTGACATCATCACAGTAACCGATCTGCTTCATTAACTCACACTTTGCATTATATGATTTTTCACCAGACTTCTGGAAACCTTAGCTTAATGGTAGGGCTTGGGGCTACCACTTTCTTGAGGGAAAGAGTTATGGGAACTGACTTACAGCGTTTATTGTAAAAAGATTCTGCCTGTTCTGTCGATGGGTCTGTCCTCTCTGGCTTTTCTCCACTTGGCAAAATTTTGCCCATCTTTCGAGGTATTGTTCAGATAAATTGTGTGCTTCCTTCTTGTACCCCAGGCATGATTTCCCATACCTTCCTCTCTGCTGCCCTAGCAGTAAATTTCCACCACTCACAGTGCACAACTGTAATCACTACATTATTTCTGTCTACCCACAGTGAGTTTTGTAGAACAAGGATCTTCTCTTCTTGCTCCTTGATCCTCACTCCAGTACTTTTGAGCAAATCTCTTTTGAAATTAACTTAGTTTTAAATCTCACCCTCCACAAACTCTGAGGTTTGAAATTAGCTCTCCAACTTGCCTAAATGCTATTGTACTTTAGAATTCTCTGCTGATATAACAAATTTCTTTCCTCAAATTTTCTTTGGGATTCTTTCTTTCTTTCATAATTTTTTATTAATCCTCAGATTTTAATACTCCAGCTTGCTTGCACAACATAAAAGGCAATGGGGAAAGAAGGGGAGGTAAATTTTGCAAAGTCTTGATAATTTTTTAATCTGAGTAATGGATACATGAGGCTCACTACATATAACACTGTTATTTGTCTATAAATTTACACATATAAACATATATAATAGGTATAATATTCAAGTATATCATGAATAATATATAAATTTAAAACTATAAATATGCAAAAATTTAAATCTATAACATAAATAAAATATATCTTAAGATAAAATTATATATAGCACTTAGTAGCAAAAACAATTTTTGTTCCTAGACACTTATACTTGTTTTCTAGTGCATTAATAACAATTTATCAGTATATACACTGTCATATGACTTTGTTTTAATAACTATATTATCTTTGGGGCTTAATTATTTATTTCCTGCTAACTGAGTGAGGCTTAGAGGAATTCTTATCTATCATTTTTTGCTGGATTTTAGAGTTTTTTTCCTTCTTGGTGTCTTATTACCTCTAAATTACTTCTTAATCTCATAAGACATTATAAACCTACTTTCTCTGTCATTGTTTTTAGTAATATTGAGGAGATACAAAATTTTTATGAAACTTACATAAAATGCTTTTGCACAACAAAGGAAACTATAAGCAAGGTGGAAAGATAGCCTTCAGAACGGGAAACAAATAATAGCAAATGAAGCAACTGACAAAGAATTAATCTAAAAAATATACAAGCAGCTCATGCAGCTCAATACCAGAAAAATAAACAACCCAATCAAAAAATGGGCCAAAGAACTAAACAGACATTTCTCCAAAGAAGATATACAGATGGCTAACAAACACATGAAAAGATGCTCAACATCACTCAGTATCAGAGAAATGCAAATCAAAACCACAATGAGAAAAAAAAAACCACAATGAGGTACCATCTCACACCAGTCAGAATGGCAGTAATCAAAAAGTCTACAAACAGTAAATGCTGGAGAGGGTGTGGAGAAAAGGGAACTCTCTTACACTGTTGGTGGGAATGCAAACTAGTACAGCCATTATTGGAGACTATTGGAGAAGGAAACGGCAACCCACTCCAGTGTTCTTGCCTGGAAAGTCCCATGGATGGAAGAGTATGGTAGGCTATAGTTCATGGGGTCGCAAAGAGTCGGACATGACTGAGCGACTTCACTTTCTTTCACTTTCACTACGGAGAACAGTGTGGAGATTCCTTAAAAAACTGGAAATAGAATTGCCATATGACCCAGCAATCCCACTGCTGGGCGTACACACCGAGGAAACCAGAATTGAAAGAGACACGTGTACCCCAGTGTTCATCTCAGCACTGTTCACAATAGCCAGGACATGGAAGCAACCTAGATGTCCATCAGCAGACGAATGGATAAGAAAGCTGTGGTACATACACACAATGGAATATTACTCAGCTATTAAAAAGAATGCATTTGAATCTGTTTTAATGAGGTGGATGAAACTGGAGCCTCTTATACAGGGTGAGGTAAGTCAGAAAGAAAAACACCAGTACAGTATATTAATACATACATATGGAATTTAGAAAGATGGTAACAACAACCCTATATGTGAGACAGCAAAAGAGTCACAGATATAAAGAACAGACTTTTGCACTCTGTGCGAGAAGGCGAGGGTGGGATGATTTGAGAGAATAGCATTAAAACATGTATATTACCATATGTGAAATAGATGACCAGTCCAAGTTCGATGGATGAAACAGGGTACTCAGACCCAGTGCACTGGGACAACCCAGCAGGATGGGATGGGGAGGGCAGTGGGAGGGGGGTTCGGGATGGGGGACATATGTACACCCGTGGCTGATTCATGTCAATGTATGGCAAAAACCACCACAAGATTGTAAAGTAATTAACCTCCAATTAAAATATATTAATTATTTTTTTAAAAAGATAGAAAACTGGTAAAAGCAAAAAAAAAAAAAAAAGAAGAAGAATGATTCAATCAACACTACTCGCACCACCTGCTTTAAGTATCACTGATACTGATGTTCCCTGCTCTTATCTCCATCCTCTGGCCAAAGATTGTCCCACCCTGAATGTTGTGTTCATCATTCTGTGGACTTCTCTATTGATTAGCCATGTTTGTCTCCTAAACAATATGCTGTTTAATTTTATATGTTTTAAATTTGCTGTGAATAGATCTATACTATATGCACTCTTCAACAACTTGCCTTTCTTGCTTAAATGATGCTATTGCTGAGTACCTTTACTTCTTCAATGCACACACTCTATAATAAAGTTCTAATTCATTTCAATTTTATATAAAAAATATATATACACAAATGCAAAATGCTATTATTATTGTTATACTTGCTTTAAAAAATGTTCATTTAGATTTACCCACATTTTCTACTCTTCTCATTCCTTATTCACTCATGTACTTCCACATCTCCAATGGGGATTACTTTTCTTTTGTGTGAATTTTACCCTGTATTGTAAATATGCACATAGAGAGTTTCCTGTTTATATTACTCTGAAACCTTTAATTTGCCTTTATTCTCTTTATATGCTTTGAAAATTTCTCAGCTATTAGCTCTTCAAATACTGTCCTGTGATCAGTCTTTGATATTAATTTTAAATATATTCAAGCTTCTCATTGTATCCTCTATCTCCAACCATCTGTTCTGTATTTTCCATCCTTTTTGTGTGTTTCACTTTGGATTATTTATTTTGAATTACTCTCTAATTCACTCACAAATTCTCTCTTAAACTGTCAAACCCCTACTTTGTAAGAACCTGATTTCACTTGCTGTGTTTTTTTTTTCTATTCTAGGCTTTCTATTTGGTTCTCTTTCAAACCTATGTCACTTTTTATTTTGATACTTTCTAGTCCTCTTCAGAGATTTTTAATTTGGTCTCATCTGGAAGGTCCCCTGGAGAAGGAAATGGCAACAACCCACTCCAGTATTCTTTCCTGGGAAAACCCATGGACAGAGGAGCCTGGTGGACAACAGTCCGTGGGGTCACTAAGAGTCAGACACAACTGAGCAACTAGTACTTTCACTAAGTTTTAATCATATGAATCTATGTAGTGAAAACCCATCTTGAAATGTAAGACAGGAATTCTATTTGTATATTTTGTTCTTTCTGCTGTTTCATGTTCATATCATCTTGTTTCCTATTGTGTGTAGTTATATTCTGTTGAGTATTGAACACTTTATTTCAAAAATTATAAGTAGATGTTAATTTCTTTAGGAAAATGATAACTTCCTCAAGAGAAGTTTTTGTTTCTGCCAGGTGCCTTCCATTGCTTGTAAACCTGGGATCACCTTAACCCAATTTGAGATTTGGGGGACAAATCTCACAGAACTGACTGCCATCTGCGCAAGGATCCTTCTTCTTCCCGTTTACCATTACTTTTAGGATGCTTCTTTCCATGTTCTCAGTCTAAAGAAGGGGTAATCAAACTGCAGCCCACAGGTCAAACATGGCTGACAAGCCAATTCCAATGCAAAGCCTGCTTTTGCATGATCCATGGCGAAGGACATTTTTTACATTTTGGAAGGGTTATGAAAAACAATCAAAAGGCAAGATGAATTGGAGACCATGGCCTGCAAAGATATAATTATCTGGCTCTCTGCAGAGAAAGTTTGCCAACCCTGGTCTAACACACCCTTTGTTAGATTCTGTACCCCAACCCTTTTTCCCGTAGACCTGAAAGGCTTTTAAAAAGAGACTTAGCATCTTGGTTACCTATTCCAAATCACTGGCAAACTCTCCCAGGGAGAAAGGCGGTCTTGAATGACAGGACACTTCCCTGTTTCCCTGTCTTCCCCCATATCTTTGCCGGGTAATTATTATGATTTTAAACTCCTTTATGCTTTTAAAAAGATAATTTTAAGAGGTGGATTAAATGTAAACATCGTGTTGAAAAAAAAAAGGTGGGTATGAATTACCCAGTCCACCGTTACCCTAAAGGAAAGTCAATCATTTTTTCAGCTCTGTCTTCCGATTTGTTAATTAACTATATTAATTTAATTTTACAGGTAATCATTAAATGCATTGAGTTTTAAACTTCAATTGTTCCTTTATTACTATAAAGTATTTCATTGTTTTTCAAAGCTTCTTGATAACCTTTATAATCTTATGCTCATATTTTTAAACTTTTATTGAATATATTTAAATATAATAAATATGCTTTTAAATTTGGTATCTGATAATTCCAACATCTAAAGTTTTTTAGTTTCTGAATCTTCTACCATTTCAGGTGAGTTTTGTTCATAGTTCCTTAATTTTTAGCATGTTTTGAGTATTTTTTTCTGTGAACTCACATTTCTTTGAATTTTAATCTATGTGAATTCTTTGAATACTAGAAATATGATAGAATATATGCCCTGAATGACCCTTCCACTGAAAGTAACTAATAATGCTGAATGGATTTATATATATATATATATATATATATATATATATATATATATATATATACGTGTGTGTGTATGTATAATATACACATATATATACATATACTATATATAATATACACATGTATGTATGCGTATTTTATATATGTGTGTATTTGTATATAGATTTTTTA
Organism: Bos grunniens; assembly: GCF_055505025.1. NCBI lineage: Eukaryota > Metazoa > Chordata > Mammalia > Artiodactyla > Bovidae > Bos > Bos grunniens. Next base: position 113,877,154 of record NC_141194.1, on the reverse strand, counting down.
TGTATTTAAATGTATCAGTTATGTATTTAGATGACTTCCCTATAGCTCAAATGGTAAAGAATCTGCCTGCAATGCAGGAGACCAGGGTTCGATCCCTGTGTCAGGAAGATCCTCTGGAGAAGGGAATGGCAATCCACTCCAGTATTCTTGCCCAGAGAATCCCATGGACAGAGAAGCCTGGAGGGCTACAGTCCATGGGGTCTCAAAAAGTAGGACACAACTGAGCGAGTAACACACACATAAATATATCAGTGAGCAGGAAAGTAAGTAAAGAATATACAAAGTGAGAATGAGAACTTAGAAAGGTAAATCTATATGAAAGTCAATCAGTGAACACTTAGTTGTTCATTGCTCAATCTACATAAATGTGGCAGCCCTAGATAAAAAGGTAAGATGTCCTGTCACAAGTCATATGAATAGAATATTGAAATCTTAGTTTCAGTCCTGAAGTTCAGGCAAGTCTTCAAAGAACAATTGCAACAATAATAAAAATTATGTACATATTTTACAAGAGGCTAAATATTGCCATTAATTATCAAGTGATAGTTAATGACTGCCCCATAATAGCATAGCCTATGTGGATAAGATTGATGAAGTTCACTCAAATCCAGTTCTCTTTCCCAGGTGCGTAGAAGAATGCATTTCTCATTCATCTTGCATTAAAGGGGGGACATGTGAATGAAATGTGTTTTAGTGAATGAAATATGTTTTAGTGAATGAAATATGAGAAGTGATGTTTGTCATTTCAGGGCTCAAGCATTTAAAAGCCTCTGCACAATCCTCCAGCTCTCTACTTCTGCCTCATTTTGGAGGACATATTGAAGTGACGGAGCCAGAAAACGGTCAGCTTGATTCCTAAGTCACTTCATGGAGTAGACCTAGCCAGGAGAGTCATTTGACTTATGTTATACTGCACGTGCAAGAAATAAAGCTGTTGATGTGAAATCATTATGTTTTCAGGGCTAATTTGTTACTGTAGCATAGCCTAGCATTTTATCAATGGATTCCACCCTCCAAAAGCCAAAACCACAGATATTTACCCTGGAACATTACAGGCATTATGTTAATAACAGCAGCAGAAGCAGGGGTTACAACTAGCTTTTGTTTTTGCCAAACCTCATGCTAAGCGCTTTGCATGCTTTGGTTCTTCCATCTCCACCACCACCCTATGACATAGGTACTATTAATATCCCTCTTTAAACTTATGAGGAACCTAGATCTTAGATAAAAGGAACTTCTCCACAATCCCAGAGCATAGAAGTTGTTCTGGACAACCATAAATCCCATGCTTATTCTTTCTTTCATCCAAGAAGTATTTATTCAGGTCTTACCCAGAGCTGGGCACTTGACCACAGCATCTACTGAGCCTAGGAAATGAGACAGATACTCTCACTTACCTCACAGAGGAACCTGTCTAATTACATACAGCACATAAAATCACACACAAATGCTCACATACACACAAGCATATGTTTTCACACATAGTAACACACAGGTTGTTTCTGGGATTACCTCACATACGCACAGACCAAAGATACAACTATTCTTTTGCACTCATCAGACAAGCGCCAGGCACTGGGAATTCAAAGTCAATAGTCATGGTCCCAGTTCTTAAAAGAGATTACCTTTTAGAAAAAAATCAATCAAATCATCTTCCTCCTGGAAGAATGGTTAAGTGGGGGCTATGAAAAAATCCAGAGGACGAGATGGTTGGATGGAATCACTGACTCCATGAACATGAGTTTGAGCAAGCTCCGGGAGATGGTGAAGGACAGGGAAGCCTGGCGTGCAGCAGTCCATGGGGTTACAAAGAGTTGGAAATGACTGAGTGACTGAACAACAACAACAACAATGGAAAAATCAACAAGATGAACTCAAATTTTTATTACACTTATAAGTATCACCTCAAACTTTGTCCAACAAATACTTAAGACTCATATACCCTCTGTGAAATCAACAGAATTCTGGTAATTTTAATAAACCCTAATAAACGCAAACCGACAGTTACAGCTCATTCCTCCTAGAATGGAGATATTCTCACCCTTAGACAACTTCTTCAGTCTTTGCAAGGAATCTCAGGCCCAGGTCATAAAAATACTATTACTACTGACCATGATGTGCTAAGCAATTAATAATAATAACAATGTGCTAAGCAATTACATAAACAATGTACATTTTTTATTACATGTCCATTTATAACATGTACCTTGTTTATTACATGTACATTGTTTATTACATGTACATTTATAACAATGTACATTAATAAAGATACATAAAATAATAACAATGGTAATAATGTACTGGGTTTCCCTGGTGGTGCAGTGGTAAAGGATCGACCTGTCAATGCAGGAGATGCAGATTTGATCCCTGGGCTGGGAAAGATCCCCTGGAGTAGAAAATGGCAACTCACTTCAGTATCCTTGTATGGAAAATCCCATGGACAGAGGAGTCTGGTGGGCTACACTCCGTGGGGTTGAAAAGGGTCTGACACAAGTGAGCAACTGAGCACACACAATGATGTACTAAGCAACTAATTAAGATATAGATCACACATATATATACTCATTTCATTCTCATATCAATCCTATGAGGGAACTGCTTGCAATTATTCCTTATTTTAGAGATAAGAAAACTAGAGAGCAGAGGTTAAAGGATTTTTCAGAGATGACATAGCTTGCATCCCCAACACCCATATACACCTGCTTTTGTCCCAATCTGTATAGTTTAAAAAAACCTGACATGTAAATAAATGGGAGTTAAATCATTTAAACTGACCTGGAAATTCAGATCATATTCAAAAATATTACCAGGCAATATATTAAGCCCATCTTCTTTCAAAGAATCCAGTCTGTTCCACAACCTAATAAATATATGATCTTCATCCCACCTAAGGACAATAGGTGAAGGAAATGGCAGCCCACTCCAGTGTTCTTGCCTGGAGAATCCCAGGGACAGGGGAGCCTGGTGGGCTGTCATCTCTGGGGTCGCACAGAGTCGGATACGACTGAAGCGACTTAGCAGCAGTAGCAGCAATGACAATACAGGAGACACGGATCAAGACTATCCCTAAGAAAAAGAAATGCAAAAAGGCCAAATGGCTGTCTGAGGAGGCCTTACAAATAACTATGAATAAAAGAGAAGTGAAAAGCAAAGGAGAAAAGGAAAGATATACCCATTTGAATGCAGAGTTTCAAAGAATAGCTAGGAGAGAAAAGAAAGCCTTCCTCAGCAATCAATCCAAAGAAATAGAGGAAAACAATAGAATACGAAAGACTAGAGATCTCTTCAAGAAAATTAGATACCAAGGGAACATTTCATGCGAAGATGGGCTCAATAAAGGACAGAAATGGTAGGGACCTAACAGAAGCAGAAGATATTAAGAAGAGGTGGCAAGAATATACAGAAGAACCATACAAAAAAAGATCTTCACGACCCAGATAATCACGATGGTGTGACCACTCACCTAGAGGCAGACATCCTTGAATGTGAAGTCAAGTGGGCCATAGGAAGCATCACTATAAACAAAGCTAGTGGAAGCAATGGAATTCCAGTTGAGCTATGTCAAAATTCTAAAAGGTGATGCTGTGAAGGTGCTGCACTCAATATGTCAGCAAATTTGGAAAATGCAGCAGTGACCACAGGACTGGAAAAGGTCGATTTTCATTCCAATCCCAAAGAAAGGCAGTGCCAAAGAATGCTCAAATTACTGCAAAATTGCACTCATCTCACATGCTAGTAAAGTAATGCTCAAAATTCTCCAAGCCAGGCTTCAGCAATACGTCAACCATAAACTTCCAGATGTTCAAGCTGGTTTTAGAAAAGACAGAGGAACCAGAGATCAAACTGCCAACATCTGTTGGATCATAGAAAAAGCAAGAGAGTTCCAGAAAAACATCTATTTCTGCTTTGTTGACTATGCCAAAGCCTTTGACTGTGTGGATCACAATAAACTGTGGAAAATTCTGAAAGAAATGAGAATACCAGACCACCTGACCTGCCTCTTGAGAAATCTGTATGCAGGTCAGGAAGCAACAGTTAGAACTGGATATGGAACAACAGACTGGTTCAAAATAGGAAAAGGAGTACATCAAGGCTGTATCACAGAAGGCAACAGCACCCCACTCCAGTACTCTTGCCTGAAAAATCCCATGGATGGAGGAGCCTGGTGGGCTGCAGTCCATGGGGTCGCTAAGAGTCGGACATGACTGAGCGACTTCCCTTTCACTTTTCACTTTCATGCTTTAGAGAAGGAAATGGCAACGCACTCCAGTGTTCTTGCCTGGAGAATCCCAGGTATGGGGGAGCCTGGTGGGCTGCCATCTATGGAGTCACACAGAGTCAGACATGACTGAAGCGACTTAGCAGCAGCAGCAGCAGCAAGGCTGTATATTGTCACCCTGCTTATTTAACTTATATGCAGAGTACATCATGAGAAACGCTGGGCTGGAGGAGCACAAGCTGGAATCAAGATTGCCGGGAGAAATATCAATAACCTCAGATATGCAGATGACACCACCCTTATGGCAGAAAGTGAAGAGGAACTAAAGAGCCTCTTGATGAAAGTGAAAGAGGAGAGTGAAAAAGTTGGCTTAAAGCTCAACCTTCAGAAAACTAAGATCATGCCATCCCGTCCCGTCACTTCATGACAAATAGATGGGAAAACAGTGGCTAACTTTATTTGGGGGGGGGGGCCCAAAATCACTGCAGATGGTGACTGCAGCCATGAAATTAGAAGACGCTTACTCCTTGGAAGGAAAGTTATGTCCAACCTTGACAGCATATTGAAAAGCAGAGACATTACTTTGTCAACAAAGGTCCGTCTAGTCAAAGCTACGGTTTTTCCTGTAGTCATGTATGGATGTGAGAGTTGGACTCTAAACAAAGCTGAGCGCTGAAGAATTGATGCTTTTGAACTGTGGTGTTGGAGAAGACTCTTGCAAGTCGCTTGGACTGCAAGGAGATCCAACCAGTCCATCCTAAAGGAGATCAGTCCTAGGTATTCATTGGAAGGACTGACGTTGAAGCTGAAACTCCAATACTGTGGCCAACTGATGCGTAGAGTTGACTCACTGGAAAAGACTCTGATGCTGGGAAAGATTGAGGGCAGGAGGAGAAAGGGACGACAGAGGATGAGATGGTTGGATGGCATCACGGACTCAATGGACATGGGTTTGTGTGGACTCCAGGAGTTGGTGATGGACAGGGAGGCCTGGCGTCCTGCGGTTCATGGGGTCACAAAGAGTCGGACACGTCTGAGCAACTGAACTGAACTGAACTGGATTCTGTTTGCCAGGAGTTTATCTTTTAGTACACCTATAGTGTCTGACATCCTTTATGCAACTCTTCAGCGGTTTTTATATCAATTCACAGTGTATTATCAGCAATTTATCACAAATATTGACTACAAATATTAGGAAAACATTAGTTGTGACCATGAATTAATGGGAAAATTCTTTATCAACAATGGCATCTGTTGCATTTCCTCTGTGAGTTAAAGTGTTGAAAGTTTATGATCTTCGTTTTAGTGTCACAGTAAAGTAGGAATAAAGCTTTGGGTTTGGTATCCTTATGCTTAGCATGACAATAAGTATCAATTGGCCTTCATCAAGTACTACATTTCTATATTTCTAGAGTAGTAATAGGCTGTGGTAGCAAATACACTTCAAAATTTCAGGAGCTTATCAAAACACAAGTTAATTTTTTGTTCATATAATAGTGCAAATTTGGTGTATCTGTTTTAGTAGCACCTTTCCTTCATGCAATCATGCAAGGACCCAGGTTCCTTTTAATCTGTGGCTCTGTCATCCTCTCAGATCTTACTACTTCTATCCAGTCAATAGATAGAGAAAGAGGAAAGAAATGGCCCATTTGTTTCATAAAACCTTGATCCCAAAGTGATATACATCATTTTCACTCCCATTCCACTGTAAGAATTAGTCACTGGCCTCAACTAGAGGCAATGGAGTTTGGAAAATATAGTCTTCTGCTGGCCAGTCATGGCCCAGCAACACTAGAGGGGACATGAATTATGTTGTGCAGTATGGCAGTTAATCTCCAGAGAGAGCTCAAAATGAACCATGCCTCACACTATTCATGCCTTTGACTAGCCCCCTCCCACACTGAACTTGGGTTGTCCTGCATCTTGCTTTAATCAACAGAACACAGCAGAAGTGACCCTTGGCCTTTTCTGGAACAAAACCTTAAGAAGGCCTTGCAGCTTCTGCTTCTGTGCCCCTTGATGTGCTGAACCACAAGGTGAAATATCAAGAAACTCTGATAACGAGACCATGTGGAAAGGCCACCTGAAACAGGAATGAGCCAGGTATCCCACCATCCTCTGCAAGCCCAGCCTGCAGCCATCCCCCTCAAGGAGCCAAACTGTGTAAGTGAAGATCTCTTGTATGTTTTAGCCCCAACCATCATCTGACTGTGGATGTGTGACAGATCCCAAGAAAGTCTAACAGAAGAATCACCAGGCAGAGCCAATCAATCTATAGAATCATGAGAGATAATAAGATGGCTGCTATGTGAAGCCACTAAGTTTGAGGTGGTTTGTTATCCAGCAATAGATAACTGAAGACACAGCTAGCCCTCTTTGCTAAAGTTTCCAAACAAATGACCATCTCTTACTTTAAAGGTTTTTCCTGACAAAGATCAGAAATCTGAATTTTCTCAGAAGGGAAAAAAAAATTAAAGACTAAAACTATAATACCAAAAGAAAAAAAAAAAAAAGGAAGAGATATCACTTTGCTGACAAAGGTCTGTACAGTCAAAGCTATGGCCTTTTCAGTAGTCATGTACAGATGTGAGAGTTGGACCATAAAGAAAGCTGAGCACCGAAGAATGGATGCTTTTAAACTGTGGTGCTGGAGAAGACTCTTGAGGGTCCCTTGGACTGCAAGGAGATCAAGCCAGTCAATCCTAAAGGAAATCAGTCCTGAATATTCACTGGAAGGACTGATGCTGAAGCTGAAGCTGAAGCTCCAATACTTTGTGGAAAAGACCCTGATGCTGGGAAAGATTAAGGGCAGGAGAAGGGGACAACAGAGGATGGTATGGTTGGATGGCATCACCGACTCGATGGACATGAGTTTGAGCAAGCTCTGGGAGTTGAAGAAGGACAAGGAAGCCTGGTGTGCTGCAGTCCATGGGATTACAGAGTCAAACATGACTTAGCAGCTGAACAACAACAACAACCTAAATGGCTGCATGACAATGTTCTTTGCAGAGTCAAGCAATTTTCTTTGAGAATGGAGGGACTTGCTGGTTTTGTTCTAATGCTACTTCATAAGCAGCTATTTAGACTTCTTACTTGTAAGCTCAGCTAAGGGTAAAAGCAGCAGGGAAGAAAAAGGAAAGAGAAAATAGGATAAGGAGAAGAAAAGCGGAGATGGAAAGGAGAGAGTTCATGAGTTGCCAAGCAAACCTCATGAGGAAGAAATGTAAAAAAGAAAACCATAGAAGAAAAAACTACCTATCAAGTCAAGATCAAAGAAATTTAATGGCATAGGATATAGTTCAAAATGGGAGAGTGAAAGAAAGAGGAATAGTGTATTTATCTTAGGGTGGTCTAATTTATAATAATATGAACTGAGTATATTTATTTCTCTGCAGTGTGGAATAGGGCTTCCCTTGTAGCTCAGTTGGTAAAGAATCTGCCTGCAGTGCAGCAGACCCGGGTTTGACCCCTGGGTTGGGAAAATCCCCTGGAGAGGAAATGGCAACCCACTCCAGTATCCTTGCCTGGAAAATCTCATGGACAGAGGAGCCTGGTGGGCTGCAGTCCATGGGGTAGCAAAGAGTCGGGCACAACTAAGCAACTAACACTTACTTAATGTGGAAGAATTTCCCATAATAATAGCCAGTTTTGAAAGAATTTTCCCTTGAAACTTCCAAATCTATTTAGCATTTCTCTGTACCCTACTGCATGTTTGGCATACACTTGAAATAGTAGCAGCCTCAGTTCAAGTTCAAGGATTGACATATTCCATGCATTGAAATCCCACATACCAGGATGAACCCTATATGAAGAGTCCTAACCGAATGACATTATCTTGATGAATTATCAAGGTAGGTCAAATGTCTGGACTTTAATTTTGTAGGCTCTGAAATCTGATTTTATCTTTTATTAGCCCATTTGAAATGGAATGAGTTCATCTCTGAAGGGCAAAGTCACATTAAACAAATTCACAGATACTTATAAAACCAGAGGCCAGTGTGTTAATTTGTAATGACTCATATTTATCAATAGAACATCGTTTGCTAAGCTTCTACCACTAACGACACAAACAGCCCTTGTAAGAACATATTCTTTTGTTGATGTCTTACTATGAGGCTACATTCAAATCCTGCCCACCCATGAATTACTGTTTTACCTTCAGGTGGCTTTGCATGCCATATCTCCTTTATTCAAAGACACCTATCATTGAAATGTACTACCGATTTAATAAGAGTACAAGGCAAATAAAAGAAATGCTCTGTTGAACGTACACTTTAAATTGATTGCATGTGGCATGCAGGCATTAGGGATACATTATTTGTACTTCACCCTGGGTAGAGAATCATGGGTTACATTTCCTGACTACACACTATGCACCAAACATTTTGCTAGGCTCTAAGGCTACAATGGCACCCCACTCCAGTACTCCTGCCTGGAAAATCCCATGGACGGAGGAGCCTGGTGGGCTGCAGTCCATGGGGTCGCTAAGAGTCGGACACAACTGAGCGACTTCACTTTCACTTTTCACTTTCATGCATTGGAGAAGGAAATGGCAACCCACTCCAGTGTTCTTGCCTGGAGAATCCCGGGGACGGGGGAGCCTGGTGGGCTGCCGTCTATGGGGTCGCACAGAGTCAGACACGACTGAAGCGACTTAGCAGTAGCAGCAGCAAGGCTACAACAGTGAGCAAAAACATACATGATGTCTGCCCTCATGGAGCTTGTATTCTAGTGGAAGAGTTAGATATCACATCAATCACAATACAGAATGAGAAACTGTAATGAATGCCATTAAGGAAGCCAATGGGATGTTATAAAAGACAAATTGAATAGATCAAAGAATGGACAAGTTAAGCTATGGCCTAGAAGTTAGGTAAAAGCCAGCAGATAATGAACTTTCCCAAAAGATGGGCTCCACAAAACCCCTGAGACAGGAAAGAATTTGTCGTGTTGAAGGAACTAAGAGGCAGGCAGTCTAGATGGAGCCAAATGGACACCAGGGAGTGGTATAGGAGATAAATGGGTTTTGGAGAAACTTTGGCTTTTAGGGACCATGAGTGAGATCAGGTCCCATTGGAGAATTTTGAGAAGAACGGGAACAGGATCTGACTGAAGTTGTTGAAGGATCCCTTTGGCTACTATATGCAGGACAGACTGAAGGGGAGCAGGTGGGGAAAAGGGAGTTTGGCAAGTAGCAACCATGCATGACAGGATAATGGCTCAGACAAGACAGCAAAGGGAAGGTTGAGATGTGGGATGGAGGTCAGATACTTTTAGGAAATAGAATTGACAAGGCAATATCCACTCAATTGATGCTACTGATCAATACCTTCTCAAACGTATCAACTAGTGGCTTCAGTCCACATGCTTTCAGCTTTAAAAATAGCAGGCATTCAAGAAATATGTATTGAGTTGAACGTCTTGAACATTAGGATCTACTCTTGAATCCATACCATATGTAGTGAAAGAAACAGCAACAGGCCTTCCTCACGCATCTAGGATTAGTGCTTGGGTCCAAAGGTAGAGGGTGGTGAGAAGAGAAGGCCCTGGAGTAGACAGAGGGGCCTGTCTGGGAGTCCCTCTGCCTAGTCATGTCCTGATTTTGTGTTCTGATTTGAGTGGAAGAAGGGAATAGGATGCCTCAGCAGTGCCCCTTTCCAAAGAGCCAAACACATCCTTCTGAGCACAGACTGTGTTTCTCAGGGCATCATCACACTGGGATGCCAAGTAGATTTTTTAGAGGTCTCAAGTTGTCAAATTCTTTCATCCTCACCATATATTTGTTTGCAGCCAGCAATTAGCAAGACTTTCAACGCCACCCCCGCCCCCATTCCTCTTTATCATTTTCCCAGGAAGCCCACATCAGACAGCCCCAAGAGAGCTAGAACCCGTGAAAGCCAACTATCAATGCCTGTAGCTTGTTGGGGACATTTGTGAGGGACACCTGTGGGGACCCTCTGTCTACCTTCTTTAGGCACAGAGCTCAAATCCCTTCCTTTCCTGTTTGAAATCTTTTCCTATTATTTTAGACTTTTCCTTCCTAAACCAATTGTATAATGCTTAGGGTCTTTATGTTCTGAGCATCCACATTTTTTCTGCCTCTTCCAGTTCTCTTTTTAATTTCTCAAATATCTCCAGTAGGTGGGCGTGAAAAGAAAATGACAAACATACCTTCCCTAAAAATGCAATAATAGAGACAGGCAGTTGAATTGAAAACACTTTGGAAACTAAGCCCTACACAAACATATGGGGTGGTGGTGGTGATGATTATGATGGCAATGTGGTCCTGATATCAATGCTATTTTGAAAAAACTTTTTATTTTATATTGCTATTGATCAAATAAATTACCATGGCTGATGGCAAAGCCCCAACTTTTCTTTCTGCAATGCCCATTACCTCCTTATTAAGGCTTTGAGAACAAACAAAACAATACAACCACTGAACCAACAATTCCTTAAGCAAATCAGGGGAAATATAGTGCTAGTGCTATATGCCACTCAAGCTGTTTCCAATCACATGGTTACTGGACAGTCTGTCAGCTGCATCGGAATCTGAGAACTGAGGATGCTTGACTCTTGCAACTGACCTTGACAAATTCCATCCACTCACTCCTAGGAACAACGTTCTCTACAAGCCACAAGTGAATAGAATTATAGAGTGGAACTACTAAATCATACATTTACATCAAACCAGGTTGAGAAGGCATTCATTTGTTTCATAACATGTTTTTCTATTTCAACTAAAAAGGCACTTTCTTAATAGCCCTCTCTTCGAGGTGTTATCAAAGAGAAGGCTTTTCCAAGAAGCCAAGTCCAAGAAGGAGAGAGGTGAAGCGCACATTCCAGGGAGGCTGTTAGATCCCCTGTGCTGCCCTCCTCACAGGAGCACCTCAGCAAATCTAAGCCTCTCCTCTTGATGAAAAACCATCAACTACTCTCTGTTTTTCTATAAGATCATTTGAAGGAATGCAAAATTGGAGTGGGATTTGTTCTTCAAGGATGAGAACATTTCCTTTGTGGTTTCAGTGAATGCAATGCCAAGTGTGAATCAGGCAAGATCTAGGAGAGCCATAAGACTTTGATAAATGTGTTGAAATAACGTAAAGGAATCTCACAGAAACACATTTATGGTTCCTTTTCTGGACAGGAAAAACTGGACCATTTGACATTCCAATTCAAAATCATTTAGTGAACCCCAGGTTAGGTCCCATGCACTCCACTGGGCCCAGGATTCTGCTCTAATTTGCAGAGCCCAAGACAAAATGAAAATACAGGGTCTCTCGTTCAAAAATCATTATGAGTTTTAAGACGGTGACAGCAGAGCATTAAACCAAATGAGAGACTCCCCTAAGCATAGGGCCCTGTGTGATTGCAAAGGTTGCATTCCCTGGTTGGGGCTCCTTAATAACACAGGGCTGCTGCTGCTGCTAAGTCGCTTCAGTCGTGTTCGACTCTGTGAGACCCCACAGCTGGCAGCCCACCAGGCTCCCCCGTCCCTGGGATTCTCCAGGCAAGAACGCTAGACACCACTCTTTCCCTCTAGGAATTTAGAGTCTAGTAGAGAAGACAAAGAATAAACAGGAGATTATATGGACACTACTATAGACTGAATGTTTGTTTTCCCCTCAAAGTCATATGTTGAAACCTAACCCCAATGTGATGCTATTTGGAGGTGGGGCTTTTGAGAAGCAACGAGGTCATTAGGGTAGACTTCTCCTGAACTGGATTAGTGTCTTTACAAAAGAGACTCCTGAGAGCTCCCTTGTCCCTTCTTATATGTGAAGACACAGCAAGAAAACAGCCATCTATGAACAAGGAAGAGGGCCCTCACCAAAGCCATGGTATCTGCCATCACCTTGACCTTGTACTTCCCAGCCTTTTTAACTGTGAGAAATAAATGTTTATTGGTAATCCACAAAGTGTATGGTATTTTTGTTATAGCAGCACAGATGAACCTAGACAGAGGCATTCATTCATTCAACAAACATTTATTGAGCATCTACTATGTACCAAGTATTGGGATAGGTGCCTGGGATATAATCATAAATATCTAGACTTGGTCCTACAGTTCATTGAGAAAATTTAGCAAGCACTCATAATGAAGTATGGGATTAGCTATGACTGGAACACCCAGAAAGAATATCTAGTCCAGTGAGGACAGGAGTCAGATAGGAAATTAAGGAAGGCTTCCTGCAAGGGTTGGAGAGGGGAGTTGTAAGACATGTTTTTCAATTTAGACTTTATTCTAAGGACAATGGAAAGACATTGAAATTTTCCAATAGAGGTGGGACACAATGATTGTAAAACCACTCTGGCTACTGTGCGGATTGAAGGCAAGGAAAGCACAGTTTATTTGAGGACTAATACTATGAAAGGGAAAAAAATGTACATTTCTATCTTCCTGTTAATGGTTAATGAGCAAAAGTGGCCTTACTTATCTGCTAAGGAAAGAAGCAACACCTAAGGTTTAATTTGTTTTGTTGTAAGCCAAACTTGGCCACAAATAATGGAAATAAGTTTGTGTATGTGTGTGTGTGTGTGTAGTGTGTACATCCACATATGATAAACCTTAGGATATTATCAAAATTCATCATTAACTTTTCAAAAACATGTATTTCGCCAGATTTGTAAGTATTAAAATGCACATATTGAAATAAACATAGTACCCAGATAGGTTGTAGGCTAGATCAAGTCATTTTTCAGCCAGGGAGCAGATATCTTATTTTTGTTTCCACTGGTACACTCTTTGCAGATAATAGATGTTCAACAAATGCTTGCTAACCAATATTCATCTTCTTGGTATTTCAGAGCATTGCTCCATATGATTTAACATAAGACTATATGGTCATGCTCACAAGCTGTTTCTCCATATTAGTTATCTGACATAGTCAAAGAATGTTTGCTATAGTATCTGAATGTTTTAAAAGAAGTTCTTGATGGGAATATCCTTTTCAATCAGTGACAGATGTGCTTTGGGCCATATTATATATTAATAGCCTGTCTGAAGAGATACATGGTTTGCAATGTGACTAGTCCAGGCTGGGATGGGGTGAAGTGACAACGGCAGTTGCTCAGTCATGTCTGACTCTTTGTGACCCCATGCGTTGTGGCCTATCAAGCTCCTCCTCTGTCCATGAGATTTTTCCAGACAAGAATACTGGAGTGGGTTGCCATTTCTTTCTCCAGGGGATCTTCCTGACCCAGGGATCGAACTCGGGTCTCCTGCATTGAAGGCAGACTCTACCATCTGAGCCACCAGGGAAGCCTGAGGGAGTAGAGTAACCTATCTCTAGGAACTTGGACATAGGGAAAATAAGGTTCCCCTCTGAGAGTTCAACTTTAAAATCAATACAGAGTGAATCAGAGCAGGGATATGCTGTCACCTTTAAGACACAGAAAGTCTCTCAAGCCTGCAAGACTAGACAATAAACAGGTTGAACCCCTTGATATGACTAAAGAGAGGACATGTCCTTTAGAAAATGGCTTGGTTCCCTACAGAAGCAGAAGACATTAAAGAGTAGAGAAGGCAAACATTAGCAGTATCGTCCAAACTCTGCCATAAGCCAAGAGTTTTTAACCCCATTCTTAGAGTGAAGATGAATGTCTGAAAGTATAATATATTTATAAACTATATTATAACATAAATATAATATATATTAAGGTTATATATTTAATGGTGAAGGATCCGCCTGCCAATGCAGGAGACACAAGAGACTCAAGTTTGATCCCTGGCTCAGAAAGATTCCCCTGGAGGAGGAAATGGCAACCCACTCCAGTATTCCTACCTGGAAAATTCCATAGACAGAGAAGCCTGGTGGGCTACAGTCCATGGGGTCGCAAAGAGTTGGACATTATTGAGCATTCACACACACACACACACACACACACACATAACTCATTCACTAGGTTTTGGTTCAATTCTCACAATATAACCTTCTTATTATGGTTTTGCTTCCCATGGAGACCAGCCTTTAGGCACCATTCTCAACCTTGGTTGTACATTGGAATAAGCTAGGTAACATTAAAAAAACACACACAGATGCTTGAGTTCTACCTCAAAGATTCTAATTTAATTGATCTGCAAAATGGTCTGGGCATAAAGATTTTAAAAGCTCCTCAGGGGACTCTAATATGCAACAAGTGTATGAATCACTGACTTATTGGAAGAGAATATGTAGTTTATATTCTCAGACTTACAGGGCTCTAGGTCCTGTCAAAGTGGAAGGTATGTGTTCCAATCCACAAACTCAAGTTTGGTAAAAACTAATTACCTCTATTTTTTCCATATCTATAATTAATTGCTATTTTGAGTCCCAGGTGGTGGAAATTTAAACTTGCCCCCCTCCCTTTCTCCTGAGTTGTCAAAATTGGTGAGAAGACATTGGCATGATCACACCCTGTCCTTGGTCTCATTTTGCCATACTAACAGCCAGTGAGCTGTTTTCATTTTTATCCGGTCTTTGATCATCTGTTAACACAGGTCGCTACCACATCTTCCTGCCAAGCCCTGACTACGGAGTTCTCCAGGTTTACCAGTTCTCTATGCCATGTCTGTGTAGCCCTCAGGTACTTAAGAAGAATCCTGCTGCTGCCGTACTACCTAGGATATTCTGAGGCTTTCCTCAAGCCTGTGCACTTACCTCACCATTCACACATTTCTACCTGGAGGCCCCTCTGCTTCACTGGACTTGATCTGGGAAAGAGGAGGAGGAAGCACAGGTCTCGTCTGTTTTCCAATTCCCCCAAACTGTTGAAAATTATGACTGTGCTCATCCACCACTGGGACTCAACCTAAAAAGGCAGGCAGAAGACCACCCACTAAAACCCAAGCTGTCTTTGATTTCCCATTGACTTCCTCTCCCTCAGTCTGAAGACTCCTCAGCCAGAGCAGACAGTTTCTGCTCTCATCAAAAGCAAATCAAGCACTCAGTGTTCCTGCTCCAGCTCTTTTTTCCCACCCACCACCACTCCCAGAGCTCGGCTTCTGAAACTCAACAGCCAAGAACTGACTTCTCCAATTTAGTCTGTCACCTTTCTCCTCAGGCAAAGAATGGCACAGCTGTAGCAGACGAACTGAAGAGGAGAGGGGTTGTTGAAAATAAGAAGAGGTTAATTTTTCAAAAATATTACCTTGCCATAACATTAACAATTCTCATTTTAAAGTAGGAAATTGGGATTTAAATCACAAATTGGATTTTCACATCAGTGTACCTCCAGTGATTCTTAGTCTTTGCATCATTCATGGGGCTCTTTAGGAATCTATGACAACTATAGACATTCCTTCAAGAAAAATACAGTAGACATATTTGCATATAATTTTCAGGTGCCCTGAGGTCATATGAATCCTGAGACTCCAAATGAAGAACTCCTGACCTAAAGGAAAAGAACGTGTTGGCCATGCCAGTGCACATCATCACCCCTGTGGAAGCTATTTCTCAGTGTACATTTATAACTGCTTGTTGTGCCTTTATATAGCAGTTTTATGAACTTGACCACTATGAATCCAACACTGAGACCTGAAACTGCTCTCAGTGAGCTAGCCAAGCATGTCTCTGTGCTAGCAAGATTGACAGATGGCACTGGACTGAAGCCAAACCCTGGGAGGCCTCCTGTGTTAGAGCAACAGGCTTGCCTCCAGCACACAGAATTCCCCTGTCACTTGAATTTTTTCATGAATAAGGCATCTTATCCACACAGCAAAACAACCTATCAGTAAGAATGTATAGGGCACTGCTATGTGTCAAGGGCTTCCTCGATGGCTCAGCAGGTAAAGAATCCGCCTGCAATGCAGGAGATGCGGGTTCAATCCCTGGGTTGAGAAGATTCCTGGAGGAGGGCATGGCAACCCACTCCAGTATTCTTGTCTGGAGAACTCCATGGACAGAGGAGCCCAGAGGGCTAAAGTCCATAGGGTTGCACAGAGTCAGACGAGACTGAAGCGCCTGAGCACATACACACACATGTGCCAAAGACCCTGCTGGAGAATGCAATAGTCATGGCCCTCTAGGAAATTACAATCTAGTACAGTAAAAAAAAATAAAATACAGACCAACTAGGACAGAGCTTGGCAAATTACAGTCCACAGGCTATATATGGCCCAACACTGCCTGTTTTTGTAATAAAGCTTTATTGACATATAGCCACACCCATTCATTCCTATATTGTCTGTGACTGCCTTTGTGTTATAATGGCAGAGCTGAATAGCTGCAACAGAGATTCTATAAACCTGCAAAGCCTCAAATATTTGCTCTCTGGCCTTTTAAAGAAAAAGGATGCTGACCTTGTCTCTAGGGTCAGGCTTCTCCATGTTTCATGTGCCTATGAATCACCTGGGCATCTTGCTGAAATGCAGATTCTGACTTGTTGAGTCTGGGGTTGAAGCCAGAGATTGTGCCTTTCTGATAGACTCTCAGGTGATGCCAATGCAGCTGGCCCAGGGACCACCCCTTAGGTAGTGAGGGTCTAGAATTCTGAACTGCTGGGTTTATTCACTGAGTGTTCCTCTGTGTCTCAGGAAGGTTCTAAAAGGTATTCTTCCCATCTTTACAATAGGGCAACACATTGCTCTTGCACACTTGTTAATATACACAGTGTTTATTTAGAACCTCACACAGTGCCTGGTGTACAGTTCTCTTCATAAATGGTAGCTAGTGCAGTAGAAAGCTCTGCTTCTTCTACCTTTTCCTAATGGAAAAGGTCCCAGGAAACTCTCACATTTGACAGAACAAATTGCTGCAGAAATATTAAGTAATTTTATTCTTTTTCATAGGTCCGGGCTCTCTTGGGCAGCGGGAGGAGGGGGGGCTGTGATTAATTTCTATTGTCTAGCTTTCTAGACATTTCCCTAAAGGGTTGAGGGTCTTACCGATCTATTTTAAGCTTTCCAATGTAAGCTCAACTCAGGCCTAATTCATGGAAGAGAAAAATGTTATTCCTAGATTAAACTTTCCTTTTTTTCTTTTTTAAAATTTATTGGTTGTTTTTTTTTTTTTACTTTACAATATTGTATTGGTTTTGCCATACATTGACATGACTCCACCGTGGGTGTACATGTGCTCCCCATCCTGAACACCCCCCCACCTCCCTCCCCATCCCATCCCTCTGGGTCATCCAAATGCACCAGCCCCAAGCACCCTATATTATGCATCGAACCTGGACTGGCGATCTGTTTCATATATGATAATATACATGTTTCAATGCCATTCTCCCAAACCATCCCACCCTGGCCCGAGATCTCCCACAGAGTCCAAAAGACTGTTCTATACATCTGTGTCTCTTTTGCTGTCTCGCATACAGGGTTATCATTACCATCTTTCTAAATTCCATATATATGCATTAGTATACTGTTTTTCCTTTTCAATCCCCCTTTCCATTCCTTGAGAACACAGTAAAGAAGCCTATAGCCCATATATAGCCTATATCACACAAGGCACTGATATGCGTAGAATCCTGTACTCTGAACAGTCATGGCAAAACATACACTGCACCCTGAGTTCAGTGTCTTACATTGTTTTCTCTCAAATGTTTACAGCAACAGAGGACAAAGAGAAAAACTGCCTTCATTTATTCTGAGAGGGTTTTCAGTTGAAATGATGCCTCAAGTCATCTTTGTGGCTTCTGATACTTTTAAGTGTTTAAAAGCGTGAATGGGGACAAAAAATACCTGGAAGTGTTGAGTTATTAAAATGACATGACTTTCCAATGGACCCTGAAGGAATATACCTTTACAGTACTGGACTATCTGGGGAAGGCATGTCTGAAGCTGTCCTTGGATAAATGTTAGTTCCAAATACCTCAGAAAAATGTGTTGGACATATAGCGTCCTTGTGTACAGCAATTACAGGCCTCAAAATGATACTGGTCTTATCCCCCAGCTATAGTGAACTAAAGCCTTCCTCAATTCACTGGATTAAAAAAATAATTATGAAAAACTAACCCAGACTAGCCAAGCCATTTCCTGACTGTACTGGTTACTTCCTGATTTTCTCTCACCTCCACAACAACCTTTTTCTACTCTATTCTGTGGTTCTCTGGCTGGGACTCTGCACACCACATTTTCAAGACTGTCATGACAGCTGGCTCCCTAACAGTTTTGCTGAAGGGTGGATAGAAGGAGACTAGAAGTCAGGAGGAGGGGAAGACAGACTCCCTTAGTGCTTGTGCTTACCCTTGGCATGGCTTCAGCATGGGAGATCAGCTTTGTTTTGCTCTAGCATCCTGCTTCTTTGGGAACTCCAGCATCTCCATTATCTGATTGCTATATTAAATCCCTGCTATTTGAAACACTCAGAGTGGACTGGTTTTCCTGATTAGACCTAACTCAAAGTTACCAGGTCCAAGACCAGTAAACCAATAAAGAAAGAAGCCCCTGCAAGCAGCAGGATTCTCAGCCACCTTAGCCTCTCTCTGACTTCTTCAGAGTGGGAGAGGAGTCTGTGATCAAATGGTAAGCTAGTAACAGCATGCTGTATATAGGCTTATGTTCTAACACTTAATGACTCTATCAAGTCCTCCATGGTAGAGTTTGCAGATGTCAAATTTGCAAGTCTGGATGGATTGCTGTATGATCAGGCCACCCAAGATGGCTGTTCTCTTGCTCTCTGTACATCCTCAGCTGAACCAGCCCCTGCTTCACCTACAACCCACTCCCATGACAAACCTTCCCTCTTAGTTATAGAGGCTGATCAGTAAATGCCTATGTACTCACTACTGGCCCCAGCTAGTGATTGATCTAGTCTTTTGATCAGAAATATCTCCACTGTGATGGTTTATCAAAGTGGCAGTGAGGGGTGCACCCTTCTACTGCTTTCCCTGGCAGCCAATGAGCACCAACCTGACGTCAATTCCCCCATAACAGGTAACCTCCCTCCGCACCCCATCCCTAAGGAAGTGTCCTCCTGCCCGCCTCTGCTGCCCATGGTGGGTTGTCACTCTGGGACCTTGCTTCAAACAAGTAATTTGATCTCTATTCATGAAACCATTGATGTCTCTGTCACTGACTCCAGGCTCTTTGGTTTAGAGGCTGGCAAACACAAAGCTTACAGGTCAGGCCTGAGGGGTACAACCCAAAAGTTGCTCAGCCACTAAGATAAAGGGAAAGATGCTGAAAGTCACTCACTTGTGAGAAATACTTGTCAGCTGGGGTGCAAAAATTCAAGATAACTATTTACCACACCCACAAAATCTCCAAAGCACAATGTTTGTTTCTGTTTTAACCTACAAATTTGGTGGCCACAATTTCAGCAAAAAGAAGTCAATATGACATTCTGAGTACATATCTGTAATACCACCAGGAACGAGAGCACAGTATTTACCTCCAGTTTCTCCCTGATAGAAGCTTGGTGTATCTTCTTGCATCTGTAGCTGCTGATTGATTTTGTAAGCAGAGAGGGTAGGGGGAGTCCTCAGAGAAAGAGAACCAGGCATGGCTCTCTCAACAGAAAAGAAGTCATTTTGGGCCTGACCATTTTGTGATCTTAGCTTGGCCACCACAATGGTTGCCCTTGAACAGGTTTCAGGAATAATGATTTTAAGAGAATGGAAGGAGGAACTTAAACGGAAAGAGAATAATAGCAAAGATAACAAATCAGTTGTCAAGACTCCCAGTTCTATTTCAGGGGGTAAAGACTAGCCTAAAGCAATGTCTGGAGCTGTCTAGAAGAATTTAAATACCCCTCTGGTGCTCAACTAGATCAAGTGGAATCTAAGGAATGAACATGGTGACCTTTTCTGACCCTCTGACTTCAATCAACAAAAGCTTGGACTCTGCCTACTGGCCAAGTCCCTTCATGCATATGCATATAACCCATAACTTAAGACTTGTCCAATTTTGCTGTTTGGGGAGACACTGCTTTGGGAAAGATCCCCAGTGCTCTCCTTAGCTGCTGCAAGTAGTAACAAATCTTTCTTTTTCTCTGTCTTTGACTTGGGTGTGTCTTGTGCCTCAATGCCCACCAAGAAGTGAACTCAGTTTGGGGTTAACAATTTCTCTGGAATGAGTGTGGAGAGATCACCCTTGGTAAGTATAGAACCTTCAAGACTAATTAGAGTAACCATGCTGGCCACCTTCTGGAGGAACACATTATCTCCTGGCAGGAAGACTCAGGATACTTCCTGTACTCAGTAGTGAAGAGTGAGCAGAAAGGTGAAGGCTGGCCGCAGATGCTACTTATTGCTCCAAGGAGAACTAGAAGGGAAAATCACTCCCATATATGATGAATTAGAGTCAGCCAGGGAAAAATCTGGGTGCAGTTTCCCAAGCAGAACTTGAAGGTATGTGGGGGAAAGGAGTGAAACTTGTGAGACAGGGTAAGGAGATGAGTGCAGGAAGACTGCTTTTACATTACAGAACACATCAACAGGTAGGTTAAGAACCATATAAATTAAAATTCTGGCCCTAAGTGGCAAAGAGAGCAAGAAAATTATCTAGCCTTCAGGCTCAGCTGCACAGCACTTGGGAAGCCTGGGGAGAATACCACCCACACGCCAGAGCACTGTTTTGTGTGTGGGAATTTCCATCCTAAGGCTCTGGATGAAAAACAGAACCAGAAAGACCTTGGGAAAATACTTTCCATTCCATTCACTAAAGACAAACTAAGAAGAGGGATGGATAAAAAAAGATTTTTAATCTCAGCTTTAGTGACACGGGCCTTGGTCTTATCTCAAATCATGTTGAAGCAAACAAAGAAGGGATAGGCAGAGAAGAGAATGCGCCCTGTCCTTCTTCCTCCACTCAAACAGGTTGAACATGTGGCTCCCTAGAGTTCTTTTAAGATATAATAGGATTCTGAGGAAACAATGCAGAGTGTTGCTCAGCTCAATAAATGATGAAGGCTTTGAGTGCCTTTGGCCCTGCGCCACAGACCGAGAGGCCCTGGAGGAGCTAGGAAGGGGGCGGGGGTAGGGTGGGGGGCGAGCACTATACTGATTCGTGAGCAATAATCCGTCTGGGTTACAGCCCACCCAGCCGTCTACCACTTTCATGATTCTCAGCTTCTCAATTGCTGTGGGATGTGAAACTAGCTCATCACCCCAGTCACTACCTAAGACACACCTCACCTCCCCTTTTCTGTACTTGGGCGTTGGCACTCATTACTTTCCTTAGTTGTTCTGTGTGCTGAGGGCCAGAGCTTACATTCACCACTTTAGGGATGGACTGGAGAACATGGGGGCACTCAAAGCTGGGAGGACAAAGGGATGGCCTTCCTCATTACACCATTCCTGCGGCTACCTGGCCCACACAGACTCTGCAAGCACTGTTCCTTAGGGTAGCCTCAGGGAGTTATTTACATTTAAATACAATGAATTAAAATTAAAACTCCGTTACTAAGTTGCACCAGCAACATTTCTTCTGTTCAAAAGTCACACATGTCTGTGTGTGTGTGTGTGTGTGTGTGTGTGTGCGCGCGCACGCGCATACGCGCGCACATGTGCTCAGTTGTGCCCAACTCTTTTTGCAACCACCTGGGCTATAGCCCTCCAGGCTCCTCTATCCATGGAATTCTCCAGGCAAGGATACTGGAGTGGGTTGCCATGCCTTTCTCCAGGGTATCTTCCCAATCCAGGGATCCAGCGGTGTCTCCTGCAGAGGTAGGTGGGTTCTTTACCCGCTGAGCCACCTGGGAAGACCCACATGTGCCTAATCCCTACCATGAGGGACAACACAGGCAGAAGATGTCCATCACTACAGAAAGTTCTTTTGCAATTTCAAATCCCAGCCCCGCCACTTTCTAATTGTGTGTCTTTGAACAAATTAGTTGAGCTCTCTGAGCCTCAGTCTTCTTGTCTGTGAAGTGGGATGCCTGGATAATGTACCTCACAGATAAGGGCCCAGTGAGGTCATGAAGGTGAAGTGCTCAACAGAATATCTGACACATAATCATTATGATGGCTTCCATTGCAGCTCAGTAAAGAATCTGCCTGCAGTGCAGAGGACTCAGGTTCAATCCCTGGGTTGGGAAGATTCCCTGGAAAAGGAAATGCCAACCCACTTCAGTATCCTTGCCTGGAAAATCTCATGGACAGAGGAGCCTGGTGGGCTGCAGTCTATGGGGTCGCAGAGAGTCATGCAGGACTGAGCAACTAACACTTACTTACTTACTTACTTAATCATTATGATTAGTCTTTTGTCCAAGTCAACAACAACAACAAAATAATCCTATCTGCATCACTGACATGCTCTTTAGAGTCCTGCACAGGGCGACACTGAGCCAGTGGTTACAGAATGCCCTCTTGGACCAGACAGCTGGGGAAGAAATAGAACTGCCCTTTTCTAACTGTACCCCAGCAGAGCAGATTGCCTCCCATGTTTCTTTTTTCCCAGAGAAAGAATTGCAGAGGCTTCTGGTGAGCTGACTTTCACTTTGAGAAATGCCAGATTATTTCAATTTCATAAGAATGAGCTTTGAAACCATGAGCAAAGCAGAAAACCAGCCAGGTTTAAGATAAGCTTGGGAATTCTTAAGTACCAGATAAATTACCTCAGATAAAAACTGGCCAGGGGAAGAGGTAATCTCCTGGGAATGATGAGCTTAAAAGCATTTGTATTCAAGCACTGACATTTTCCGGAATGCTTTTAATTATCATTATTCCCAGGGCATTTGCAAGAGAAAGCCTAAAGCAGATTTCCTGAGCTGACAGCAGTCATTATTGGCAATCCTGGCTGCATCAGCTGGGGTTGGAGTTCTCAGCTGGTCACATTCTGGTCACATTCTGTGATACTGGCTTCAAGCTCTGTGACTTCCCCGACCCTCTCCTCACTCTAACTAGGTCCCTAAGGTTCCTCCCACTGCTAGCCCTAGCCCATCATTCAGACTATGGCACCCACTGTCCTTCAGGCCACATCTCTCTTCAATCCCAGCCCCATTTCTCTGCTCCCCTTAACAGCACAGCCTTTTCTCTTCAATTCAGTTCAGTCACTCAGTCATGTCCGACTCTTTGCAACCCCATGGAATGCAGCAGGCCAGGCTTTCCTGTCCATCACCAACTCCCAGAGCTTACTCAAACTCATGTCCATCGAGTCGGTGATGCCATCTAACCATCTCATCCTCTGTTGTCCCCTTCTCCTCCTGCCTTCAATCTTTCCTAGCATCAGGGTCTTTTCCAATGAGTCAGTTCTTCACATCAGGTGGCCAAAGTACTGAAGCTTCAGCTTCAGCATCAGTCCTTCCTTCAACCCACTTCAATCAGCCTTCTGTCCCCATCTCTCCACCGAGACGATTCCTGGAGCAGTGATTTTCTTCCATATTGCCAAGTCAAACACCAGTTTCTGATTCTCACTGTACTTGATCCTGAAATCAAGCAGGCCCTTACGGGGCTCACAGGCACCAGAGGCCTTTTTGTTCTCCATTTCTTGCAGGCAAGACTCCAACCTCTGTGACCTTCCCTGAGTTCCAAAGGGCAGACTTGAACAGTTGCTCATCAAAGGATGAGCACCCAAGAAACCATCTGAGGCAGGATTAAAGGGATCAGAGTAGCTCATGAAGAAGATTAACTGAGACCACATTAGAGGAGGGCAGGCCCTGCACACACCCTAATCTTGTCAGAGACCCCATCTTTGAACCTTGCCATAAAACTACTCACCAAATCCTCCTGGGTGGGGACACAAAGTTTTTCAAGGCAGAAGTCTGGTGTCTCCCCCTTTGCCTGGCAAAGTAATACAGCTATCCTTTCCTACTTTACCCAAAACTCTCTCTCCAAGATTTGATTCAGCTATCATACACAGAGGCTGAGCTTTCACCATCAACCCCTCATCAGCTGTCAACACAGTTAGCCACAAGCTTCTTTTTGACCCTGTTTTGGTGACTTCTTCAACTGGAGCTCCTGGCTTCCCTACAACCTCCCTGGCTCACCTCCATTTGTCACATGCTGGTCAGCAGAAATTTGGCTCAAAGTTAGCTTAAATTATGTTACACCACCCCCACCTCCACCCACCCCCTGCTTGAAGCCTTCACAAATCTTTCTCCTCTACTTAGAATGCAACCCCATCTCCTTACCTAGGCTGGCAGGGCCCTCTGTGATGGATCCCTATCTCCTCCCCAGTTTTCTGATACCACTTTCTTCCTGATTACTTTCAGCCACATTGGCCTTTCCTTCGTTCCACAAGTGCCAAGCTCATTCCTACGTCGCAACTTGTGTCCTAACTTTACTCCCTCTCTGGAGAGCTCTTCCCCCTGACCTTTACATGGCCAGGTCCATTTTGTCATTCATTTTGTTGGCTAAAATACCCCTTTTGCCAAAAGGAGAAAATTTGACCTGATCTGACTATGCTATTTATAGTATCTACTGCACTCATTGTGAATGTTCATAGCTTTTGCTGCAGAAATATTAACGTATTTGATTACAGGATGCTGTCCTTAACTTTGATGAAGGCATTACACAAAATACATGACCTTTCTAGTATTCTGAAAATTTTTGAATTCCACTCACATCTGGACTCAAGAGTTCTGGGTAAAGGGTTACAAATCTGTTTAACTTCCTATTTTACACTTGAAGAAATCTGTTCCAGAAAAGAAATGAATTGTCCAAGGTATCATAGCTAGGTGGAGAAGTCAGATCTCCTATTTCCCATACAGATGCTGTATCCACTATACTATGTTACCATGATATAGATACTAGCACATACCTGGGGTTTCTTACAAGGGAAATTTGTCTTGCATCATTTGAAAAACAGAAAAGCAGGCCCACCGTGGCAAACTCCCTTAATCCCCACAGTTCCCTTAACATACCGAAACAGTGTAGAGTAAAATTAGAGTTCCAAGTGTTGTTTCAGAGATGGAGAAGAGAGAAGGGGGAATGTTGGGGTGTAGAGAAAATACTATTCTTTTCTCTCTTTATCCTATTGAGATCTATATTGGTGTGGGTGGATCAGAATGTTAAAAAAAATCATAAATTGTGTAACGGAACAAAGAGGGGCACTGCCACTCATTCTCCCTTGATCACAGGCAATGTCACCACAAATCTGTCTGGAACAGTATTTTAAGAATTAGGTGGATTTTAGCACCACCATGAGTAGAGTTATCCTCTCCTAGCTGGCTGTCTCTGTGTATCAGTTGCTCACTGAGCAGAAGACCCTACCTAGGCTTTCCTCTCCTTATCACACTGCTTTCATTCTCTAAATTTAAGTTCAGACCTCATCCTTATGAAGCTTCCTTATCTGGACCTATTGTGACTCATTCAGCCATCAAGAAAGAGAACCATGGGCCAACAATGGTCAGGGATGAAACAGACTGGAGCCATGGACAGCAAAAATAGTCTTCCCAACAATGGCCACACTGCCGAGACTTCTGAGCAAAGAATGGATTCAAAGGTACAAAGATCCAGCACAAGATTCTGTCGTGGGATGGGATGAGCAACAGAATCAATTAAGACATTCTACTGATGA
This sequence comes from Bos grunniens, assembly GCF_055505025.1. Taxonomy (NCBI): domain Eukaryota; kingdom Metazoa; phylum Chordata; class Mammalia; order Artiodactyla; family Bovidae; genus Bos; species Bos grunniens. The sequence continues at coordinate 113,851,553 of NC_141194.1, read as the reverse complement.
TAATTTGTTGACTGAACATCTATTTAATGCCTGTGGGGTCCCATGGTGAACACTTTACACATAGCACATAATTTCACCCTTCCAACCAAGGTATCAGAGCTTTTCAGGAAGACAGAGCTACTCTGCATTTTAAACGGGAAAGTTGAATACAGAGAATTAGAAGCTTTGCAGTCTGTGGAAGGGCTAGGGGAATGAGCAGTGAAGAAGGCTACTTTCCAGAAATTCAAAAGTGCAGAGATAGTAAGGAGAGTGCTGTGATGATCTCAGCTGCTACAGCACTTGGGTGGGAGAGTCTCAGAAGGATCCTAAATCCAAGGGAAGCAGTTGATAATTCAGCTTCTCTTTCTCTTTTGCTTTTAAAATGCACTCAAGTCCCTCTCACACAATGGCTATAACCCAGGCTGATGCTGGAAACATATTCTATGACATGTTAGTCCAAGTTTAAACTCTGTGAGCCAGGGAAAATTTAGAAAGAGCTGAAGATGATGCTAGTTGATAACAAATAATCCATCCCACCTATAATATAGGCTTCCTGACCCTTAATGACCGTTGGGAAAACTGAGTAAATTTCAAAGGTCACACACATAGAAAGAAATAGAGCTAAGACCAGGCTACTCCAACTTTCTCAAGCTGTCTTTTCCAAAGAAAAAACTTGTCAATGAATCATGTTTACTATTAAATAACTGGATGTGAGAGGCTAAGGGGACCCCAAAGGGAAACAAATTTTAATTCACACTCTCAAGGATCTTGGAGTTTGTGGAGGAAGAAGACTGAAAAGGCAAAGCAGGATGCAAGTTTAAAGGAGTAACAGATTATCTGTGAATGTGTGGGTTTTCCTAAACAGGCAAACACAGGGTCCCAAATGCCCGAGACAGTCCTGGTACATACCTACTCTCCCACAATCCCATTTAGTTTGGCATTTGTCCTGGTAATTTTTTAATGAGGCATTAATATTAATGGTTTCATTGAAATCAGCTAGGGTGTGTTTGGTACCTTGTTCTTTGAGGATCCAAGTTCTGCCATGGTTTCCTGTAGAAGAGTGAGAGAGGCATGTGCAGGGCACAGAGTGCTCACCTTAACACACTGCTGAATCTAAAAGGTACCGAAAAAGAAGACCATCTCTGCTGAGGCATGACGAACACTTTCCTTTCAAGGACATACTGAAGCACAATCACTGCTGAAATGAAGTGCTCTCTGATATGAAGAGCTAGCAATAGTTACCTCCTCTGGCTTCAGGTAGAAGAGGGGATTATTTGTCTCTGTTGCCCTAGCTATATATTGATACTTGATGTACCAGCCAACTGAGCTGTGACCAAGGCCTTGACTTGCAAGTTACACAATGCAGGATATGTTTGATGTACGTAAATAGGCAACAGGGACAGCAGCCTCATTGCAGAGTATGCAGCGTAGTTTGATTGTCCTTGCTACAGTGACTCTGTGATTTATTGTAAAGGATAAATGTACAACTAGTTATTTTATTGTTAGGCAATCCTTTTTTATTTTAGAAGAACCCTTAGGGGCAACAATAAACTCAAAATATTTAAGTGCATATTTAATGAAAAATTAAGTACAATTTCCATTTTTGAAGAATATTGACAATGAATGGGAAACTTGCACAAAATATTTGCCCGCATTTACTCTCCACCATGGGAGCCAAAGTGGTATCACTGTGCCCACAAGACAACCAGAAGAAACAAATATGCTGAAGAAACGTTCAACACTCCTTCAAAAGTGAGTATTTTAAGAAGAATCTGTACAAAGAAAACATGCAGCTGCAGAAGGCAGGCTTAGATATCACTCTGCAAAATGTGATTTTCATTTAGATCAAATGACTAGTCTTAGTTAATTTAACTCATTTTCCATGACGTATTTCCTAATATTTTGAGAAAAAGGAAAGCTACAACTGTTAATATATTAGTTCCATTATCAGGAGAACTTGCCAAAGAATTAAAAGATGCTAGCTGCATCTGGGCCATCAGATGCTTTAAACAGAATATTCACTAATCATCTGATTTCTTTCTTCCAATTCATGGAGTCAAAGTAAAGCTATGAAAGTTAATTCTGGGGAAATACCTGACTATGTTTTGAATTGGATTGTAAATTCAATTAAAAGCTTCAACAATGAAGAGAAAATATTTGGTTTTGAGTGGGAATACAAATACAAAGCATTGGTGAGGCACAGTGTCACTCACTGCAAAAACGTTATTTTTACTAATTTAAGAAGAAACCTAAAAAAATAAAAAAATAAAATAAAATAAAAAAGAAGAAACCTATGGGGCAGAAGTGTACTCTGATTTATTTGTGGTGCACACATAATTCCTATCTACACTCAAAGATGTCAAAATAGAAGCTATAGTTGTCAGAAGGTACAAATATTTCTACACATACGCAGGTACAGAAGGCAACTACAACACTGTCATCAAGAAGCTAATTTAAACCTAGATGGAAAGAATTTGAAAAAGCACAAATAGATGTCCTGGAATGGCCAAAAAGTTCATTAGGATTTTTTTGTACGATGTTACGGAAAAACCTGAACAAACTTTTTTGCTAACCCAGTATATGTATAACTGAATCACTTTGCTGTACACCTGAAACTAACACAGTGTTGTAATTCAGCCAAACTCCAATAATTTTTTTTAAAAAAGGAAGCTAATTTGAATCCTCCAATTTACCCTATTATATTGGTACATGCTTTCCCACTTTAATGACCATCAACTATTAAATTTTAGACATTTTTGAGTCTTGGAAGAACCACATTTTAAATCAACCTCAGTATTCTATAAATTTGAACTTGTAAATTAGTTATGTAAATTTGGTTCCATTTTGTTCAAAATCATTTAATAATCTTAACTGGGTCTTTAATGAGTAGATTGATAAAAATGTTACCTCTTGAAGCTTTTAGTAATTTCTATCTATTGAAAATGAAACTTGGAAAAGACACTAAAATATATTTCTACAAAGGCAAGTAAGTGACTGCAACAAATCAATGATAGAGCATATGGCGTGCAAATTTTTTATTTTTATATTCTATAATTGTGTTTTGGATTATTCCTATTTGTGAAAAGAGACTTTCAAGGAGTTCCTTTTATAATTGGACAAATATACATTCTGTACCATAATGGAATGAAATTGAGAAGGCCTATGATTTTGCACCATTTAAAATTGGCAAAGATTTGTTAAAATCATAAATTCAGACAATATATTTGACACGTTTTGTCTCATAAAGTATTTGTTGAAGAAAGCATCTCCCAAGAAAAAAAAGTCAGTACCTGTGCAAATTTCAGATTACAGACTGCTTTCCTAAAATATTTCAAAGACTGTGTAAAGGATATAGAACCTATAACAATGAGTAGAAGAAAAAGAGATAGAGAGGAAGAAAGGGAATGAATGGAAAATTTGAAGATGAAATCCAGGAGACCAACACATAATGGAAGAGGAAAGTGGAAGAAAGTATAAGAGTATTGATTTCCTTTGTGCAGAGAGTTAATACAATTAAAATTTGAAATGTAGTATTAAAATACATAATTCTTTACTCTCTTAATATTTTCAACTTTGTTTATTAAACTTAGTGAGATTTTTTTATAGACTATGGCTAAAATTTATTGAAATATTTTACATGACTAAAATACTTATTGAAATTAAGCTAGTCTTGTTTTTACTATATTACTTTTATTAGATTAAAAAGCAATATAATCATTTTTGACAAAGAACAGAAATAATTTAATTCAATTTTAACAAAAAAATAAAATATTTACACAATTAAATATGAAAAAACTGGTATTGAGATTATCTTCCATTAGGCAGAATCCCGTCTGAAATTTACTAGATACCTGAATACTCATTGACTTTTCTCAATTAAAAATATTATGGCTCATAAGAAAAGAGGCCTGCAGAACCTTCCCTCCATTCGCTGTCTCTGGCCTTCTTTGCTCATCTGATTCAGTCTTCTCTCCCTATAACTCTTTTTCATAAGACAAAAAAAACCTGGCAACAAATGTTCCTACATTGTACATCTTATAGCTTCAACCAATAGGTGGCTGTCTAACTTCTAAATCCAAGAGAATGGATTCTTTGGTGAAGATCTGGTCCGGTGTTTTGGACCACTTGACAGAGCACATCATTGTGCAGCCATGTGGAGGACTGAGAGAGAGGGGTCCCAGCACAGGTGTGCTGGACAAGCAGTTTTCAGGTGTCCATGATGTTGCAGACCATGGCACCTGTATCTCAGATACAGGGAAAGCAGCAGGAGGAACTGGTTTGGGACTAATAAGGAGATTATGTACTTTTATGCCCAATTGTTTATTATTAAATTTTTCAAATACACAAAAAAAATTCATAATGGTACAGTGAGCACCTCTGTATAGCAACCATCTAGATCCAACAACGATTATCATTTTGTCATATTTGCTTTTTTGTCTCTATGCATATTTTGAGTGCATGTGTGTGAACTTTTTCTAAACTATTTAAAAGTAAATCACAGATATTATGATGCTTTCCCCCTCAATACATCAGTATAGCTCTTCTAAGAGTAAGGTTGTTTTCTTATGAATTCACAATCCTAGAAATGTAATTTTAATAACATTAAAAATTAATAATAATCCCCTAATATCATATTTAATCCACATCCAAATTTACCCAATTTTACAAAAGTCTTGTATAGCTGGTTCTTTAAACCAGGATCCAATCAAGTATGAATTTACTTTTAGATACATACTTTAAAATTTCTGTTCAGAGTACTAGACGTTCAGCAGACAGTTCAAAGTACAAGTCTGAAGCTCAAAAGGCAGTCTATAGTTAGAAAGAACATTAGAGAATGATATGGTTCTGTAAGAAATGGGAGAGAAGAGATGAGAAATCCAAATGGAGTATCAGTGAATCGAAGGAAGAAAAGAAGTGGATCAGATCTGAGAAAACATCCACTAACTTGACAAGCCAAATCCTTAGAAGAGCCGTTCTGACAACAGAGGAAGTCAGATTATAAGGGGTTAAGTGTAAGTGAGTTATGAAGAATTCGAACTACAAGTATAGTTCTCTCTCCAGAAGTTTCAAGTTGAAAGGAAGTAAAGAGGATAAGTGAACCAAAAGTTCCCATTTTCTTCATCACCATGAGCCTTTTTCATTTTTCTCCCCCATATCCAGCATCACTATCTTGGAGGCAATTTTTGAAAGTTACTGTTTATCAAATCGTATTTAATGACAATTACAGTCATCCGATCAGATCAGTCGCTCAGTCATGTCCGACTCTTTGCGACCCCATGAACTGCAGCACGCTAGGCCTCCCTGTCCATCACCAACTCCCGGAGTTCACTGAGACTCACGTCCATCAAGTCAGTGATGCCAGCCATCTCATCCTCTGTCATCCCCTTCTCTTCCCGCCCCCAATCCCTCCCAGCATCAGAGTCTTTTCCAATGAGTCAACACTTCGCATGAGGTGGCCAAAGTACTGGAGTTTCAGCTTTAGCATCAGTCCTTCCAAAGAAATCCCAGGGCTGATCTCCTTCAGAATGGACTGGTTGGATCTCCTTGCAGTCCAAGGGACTCTCAAGAGTCTTCTCCAACACCACAGTTCAAAAGCATCAATTCTTTGGTGCTCAGCCTTCTTCACAGTCCAACTCTCACATCCATACATGACCACAGGAAAAACCATAGCCTTGACTAGATGAACCTTTGTTGGCAAAGTAATGTCTCTGCTTTTGAATATGCTATCTAGGTTGGTCATAACTTTCCTTCCAAGGAGTAAGCGTCTTTTAATTTCATGGCTGCAGTCACCATCTGTAGTGATTTTGGAGCCCAGAAAAATAAAGTCTGACACTCTTTCCACTGTTTCCCCATCTATTTCCCATGAAGTGGTGGGACCGGATGCCATGATCTTCGTTTTCTGAATGTTGAGATTTAAGCCAACTCCTTCACTCTCCACTTTGACTTTCATCAAGAGGCTTTTGAGTTCCTCTTCACTTTGTGCCATAAGGGTGGTTTCATCTGCATATCTGAGGTTATTGATATTTCTCCCGGCAATCTTGATTCCAGTTTGTGTTTCTTCCAGTCCAGGGTTTCTCATGATGTACTCTGCATAGAAGTTAAATAAACAGGGTGACAATATACAGCCTTGACGAACTCCTTTTCCTATTTGGAACCAGTCTGTTGTTCCGTATCCAGTTCTAACTGTTGCTTCCTGACCTGCATACAAATTTCTCAAGAGGCAGATCGGGTGGTCTGGTACTCCCATCTCTTTCAGAATTTTCCACAGTTTCTTGTGATCCACACAGTCAAAGGCTTTAGCATAGTCAATAAAGCAGAAATAGATGTTTTTCTGGAACTCTCTTGCTTTTTCCATGATCCAGCAGACGTTGGCAATTTGATCTCTGGTTCCTCTGCCTTTTCTAAAACCAGCTTGAACATCAGGAAGTTCATGGTACACATATTGCTGAAGCCTGGCTTGGAGAATTTTGAGCATTACTTTACTAGCGTGTGAGATGAGTGCAATTGTGTGGTAGTTTGAGCATTCTTTGGCATTGCCTTTCTTTGGGATTGGAATGAAAACTGACCTTTTCCAGTCCTGTAGCCACTGCTGAGTTTTCCAAACTTGCTGGCATATTGAGTGCAGCACTTTCACAGCATCATCTTTCAGGATTTGGAATAGCTCCACTGGAATTCCATCACCTCCACTAGCTTTGTTCGTAGTGATGCTTAATCTAGGCTTGTTGACCATTAGAGCATCTCACAATCACAGATCAGAGCTCCCTTAAAGGGACAGAGCTGGTAGACAGTGTAGTGAGCATTGCCAAAAGTGAAGGGCCATCTTTATCTCCAGAACACAAGGGAAAGAAGAGAGGGACAGTGCAGTGTTGAGGTACAGAGGGTTCCTGGGGAGACATGTGTTGTAAGCTGTAAGCAGGAGGAAAAAGAATTTGAGGGAACGCTTCTTGGAAGACCTCAAGCTAAGTTATGTAAAGAGGGTGAGGAAGGGAGGAGTACACTGGAGACTTGAAACATATGGAAAAGAATTGGAACAGCTGTTGTGCTGACTATGAGAGAGTACAAGTACAGCTTAGCAAGGTTGCCCGTTCCAGTTGAACCAGCATTCAGTGAGCATTCAATATACTGCAGGCACACTCACAGGCAGTGGGGTGACAAAGATACACAACCCAGATTTCACCTCCTTTCTCATAAGAATTAGTACCCTCTTAACTTGGTTTTCATGACAACAGACTGCTGCTTTTCCTCCTGCCTCTTACCCTCCTCAGTGCCCTTTCAGGGTCCCTTTCTTCTGTAACTTCCTTAAAATGTAGGGCTTAAACATTGCTGGATATTGGATTTCCATCCTAGGCCACTTTCTCTTCTCAATTTACATGTCACCTTCGGGTGATCACATGCACTCTCCCTGCTTCAAGCAGAAGCTGTCTATTGTTAACTGCCAAACCTCTACCTTCAGCCTACTTTGAAGAGCCAAACTCATATTATGAAGGGAAACAAATGGATATTTAAAATCAAAACTAACTATGGTGATGTTCCTTCTGGGAGATATCATTCAAATCAGTGGTGAAAACAGTCATATTCCTCCTCCTCCACACAAAGATGTGGTGGGTGGGGAGGGGGATGAGGAGGGCTGGGGAGAACCTAGAAGATACATACCACTGTGGAAAGAGCACATTATGAATCGTTGAATATGTAAAGATGTCCTGAAGAAAGGAACTATAAAGAAATTTTGCATAATATAATGGGAGGCTTGTTTTGTTTGGGTTTGGTTAGTTTGCTTCTGTTGCTAGGAGGCACTGAGACAGGGAAAGTAGAGAAGGCAAAGTAACTTGGGAGAAGGTTGCAGCTCAGGTTGGCAGGCTGGCCAAGGGCTTCTGAAGAACAAGGATGATGGTTACTCATTTTTAAACTGTACACCACTGCTGCCATCCAAACCCCTGCCACCTCTGCAAATCATGAGTCCAACCTGCTGCATACCCAGTGGCCTTGTGTGACTGGGCTTTTGGTTGGAGAATTGTGAAAATTAAGAAAAGTAGCTTAGTTCAACAGCTGGGAAAGTGTGGCACAGAACCAGGACAGGAGGATAGATGACCCGTAAACTGAACTAATTCAGCAGAGACCAGAATTGAGGTCTAGAGGCAATGAGGAACAATATTAATCACCCCCTGTAGACTCTGTAGAGACTTCAGGAAGGAGGCAGAGCGCCCACTGCTTGTGGGGGGGTGGCGTGTTGAATCATTTGCATGTAAATTTCAAAGGCCAGTCTGTCTCAGCAGACTGTGGTTAGACACAAATCCAACTGACTGCAGGACGTCCTTACTTAGACTGCCACAGGACATCAGCTGTGGCATGGCCACAACCCATCCGGGATCACACACACCCTGCCACATACCCACACACACACATACAAACACACACAGTCTGCTCCACCTGCAGCTTTAGTGAACAGGTACCTCCATTTACCCAAGTTCCCATGTCACTCTTCCTTGCCCCTCTCCCCCGACATCCCATCAATCACTAAGTTTTACTGTTTTGACTTCCTAAATATCTATCAAATTCTGCCTTCCCTCCCCCAATCCCCTTGGTTTAGGCCTCCTGGGTCTCCAGCCAAGGCCACACTGAGCTCATGGCTCCCATTCTCAGCCTCCCACAGCCCTTTCTTCACGCAGTAACCTAACTGCTCATTCCATCACATTATCAACAGTCACTCATAGTCCTTGGGATAAAATAAAGTCCATCTTGTGTAGGTCCTCTGTGATCTGGTCCCTCCTCGTCTCTCTACCTTCACGTGCTCCCACTTTCACTTGGACTCCCCACTGCAGCCACAAAGAACTACTTTCAGTTCCAAGACTGCTTCATGCTCCCTCCTTTCACCCCTTGGGTTTTGCACATTTTTTAATTAATTAATTTATTTTAATTGGAGGCTAATTACTTTACAATATTGTGGTGGTTTTTCCCATACATTGACATGAATCAGCCATGGGTGTACATGTGTTCCCCATCCTGACCCTCCCTCCCACCTGTCTCCCCATCCCATCCCTCAGGGTCATCCCAGTGCACCAAGCCCTGAACACCCTGTCTCATGCATTGAACCTGGACTGGCGATCTGTTTCACATATGATAATATACATGTTTCAATGCTATTCTCTCAAATCATCCCACCCTTGCCTTCTCACACAGAGTCCAAAAGACTGTTCTTTACATCTGTGTCTCTTTTGCTGTCTCACATATAGGGTCATCATTACTATCTTTCTAAATTCCACATATATGTGTTAATATACTGTATTGGTGTTTTTCTTTCTGACTTACTTCACTCTGTATAATAGGTTCCAGTTTCATCCACCTCCTTAGAACTGATTCAAATGCTTTCTTTTTAATAGCTGAGTGATATTCCATTGTGTATATGGACCACAGCTGTCTTATCCATTCGTCTGCTGATGGACATCTAGGTTGCTTCCATGTCCTGGCTATTATAAACAGTGCTGCGATGAACACTGGGGTACATGTGCTTCTTTCAATTCTGGTTTCCTCGGTGTGTGTGCCCAGCAGTGGGATTTCTGGGTCATATGGCAGTTCTAGTTCCAGATTTTAAGGAATCTCCACACTGTTCTCTATAGTGGCTGTACTAGATTGCATTCCCACCAACAGTGTAAGAGGGTTCCCTTTTCTCCACACCCTCTCCAGCATTTATTGTTTGTAGACTTTTTGATAGCAGCCATTCTGACCGGTGTGAGATGGTACCTCATTGTGGTTTTGATTTGCATTTCTCTGATAATGAGTGATGCTGAACATCTTTTCATGTGTTTGTTAGCCATCTGTATGTCTTCTTTGGAGAAATGTCTGTTTAGTTCTTTGGCCCATTTTTTGATTGGGTCGTTTATTTTTCTGGTATTGAGCTGCATGAGCTGCTTGTATATTTTTGAGATTAATTCTTTGTCAGTTGCTTCATTTGCACATTTTGATTCCTCCTTCTGGAGCATTTTTCCCACACAGTCCACTCCTTCAGCTGGCTAACTCCAAATCAAATGTGTAGGTTTCAGCCTGGATTCCACTTCTTCCGAAGACTTCCCTGACCATCCCCTTCAACTACTCTGGGTTCCGTGATTGTCCTATAGGTTTTCTTAGCAACAGGTGCTTCCCTTATCATATCCCTTACTATTCCCTACTTTAATCGCCTATTTATCTGCCTGTCTCTCCCCACCAGGTTCTAAGTTCCTAGAGGGCTTGGATCACATCTGCCCATCTGGTTCACAACTATACCCCTACCATCTAGCACAAAGCTTGCCTTAAAGAAGCCAATAAACAAATAATGAATGAATGAGTAACATGCACAAAGCATTTTGAAATTTATGAAGTACCTTATCTCATTTAATTTTCACCACTGTGTTAGAAAGATACTAGCCACCTTGAAAGGAAGTTCCATGTTATTTTTATATTCAAGTTTGACATAGACTACATCTGTGAATATTTTATTTCATTTATTTGATTTATATAATACCTGATATACTAACAAATCAAATTTTTAGACAATTCTAGAGGAAATGTGACTTATATAAACCTTTCAAAAGTAGTGTAATAATAACTAACTGCTAACAAAGTGTCCAAAAGGAGAGGATACCCGTTAGATGCCCTTTAGTGAATATAGGACACTCTGTTGTGCATAGCAGAATATTTTTGCATTCATAAATGTTTCGCTAAAGTCCCAGAAAACACTTAATACTCTTAAGTGGATTAAACCTGCCTCCTGTGATCTGATTTATACAGTAAATGTGCCAAGTAAAACCTTTCTCTGCAGAGAGATCAGATTGTAAACTTCAGTTGAACTCTGATAAAATTATCATAAATTCCAAACTAGTGGAGCTAAATTAATGAGATTTTCCTTTAAGCTCTTCTCATGATACGGCCAGCCAATCTTTGTTGAACATTTTCAATGTATCAAAAATGTTGTAAAATTCATACTGTTTAATATAGTAGCTACTAGACACAAGTGCAGACCACTTGAAAGGTAGCTAGGGTGAATGAGAAATTGACATTTAAATTTTACATCATTTTAAGCAATTTAAATTTAAAAGCCAAAGCAATGTAATTTTTATGTTGATAATAGGTTAAAATGAAAATATTTTGGATATGCTGGGTTAAATAAAATTATTAAATTATTCTTGCCTATTTATTTTTACTTTTTAATGTAGCTACTACAACATTTTAAATTTCATATGTAATTCACATTATATTTCTATTGGATTTCACAGTTTTAAAGCACACACTCTCTAGTTCAACTCAGACAGGAAAAAGAAATGCACAATTTATGTAAAATTATACTTATGTTATAAAATTAATAAAATTAAAATGTTATGCTTCTTATCCCTGATAGTGAGTTAAACTCTTTGGACTAGATGATTTCCAAATGCCTAGAGAATGTTAAATGCCTTCCCAGCTCATGATAACACCAGGTTATAAAGCATGTTCTAGGAGGGGATAACTAACCCTTAGCTAATTATACTATCATAACTTATCCAGATTTGTCTTTTTTTTTAAGGAACAAAAGTTGTTTTATTTTTGTAGATGTTACTTTTTTTTTTTTTTTTGCTCATCTTGTGTGTCTGTTAATGAAATCTTAGCTTTGGTGCATGAGATGATGTAAAGGGATACTACTCTGGTTGGTTAGAATGGAGGCAGAGTGCAATCACTGATCCGCCTGTGACACAACCCATGACACTAACACTGCAATCATGCCTCTACACCTACACCTACACCTACACCTACACACACCTCTCAGCCACCTCTGGCTTCTCTTCCTAGGCCCCTGTGATAAAAAAGAGTGTGAACAACACCAATCTAGGACACAGCTTAGAACTGGGAGGGAAACAAAAAGAACCCCTGAGGACTCCAACATTGTCAACATTCAGACACTCTGTTCCCACGCTTCCCTCCTATCCATGCTCTCTGTGACCTTATGCAATCTGTTCATTCCCTCTGCTGGTACACACAGCTCTAACGTACTCAGTCATAGTTTCCCAGTGCACAGAATACCAGCTGTAGGAAACTAAGAAAGGGGTCTGTGGAGCTAGGGAGATGGGAAGTGCAGAGGGATTCTGCAGGGAAAGAGAAGATGAAGGAAGGAAGAGATGATTGCAACTGGTAGCTCCGAGTAATGAAAACAAGATAGAGAGAACTTCCCAAAGCAGGGACCAGGATTCATACAGCGTAACAGGCTGGGGTTAATGAGTAAAGGGATGAGCTGTCCCATACACCTTACTAGTTCCTGAAGACAGCACTGGGTCAGGACACAATGAAATCACTGATGCTCATTTTCACCCTTACGCTTTAAAGAAAAGACTAATATGGTTTATTCTGTTCAGTGTAGAAGGCAGAGGACCATCCAGTTCATTTAAGCAATCTATCCAAAAGACCAGCTAAAATAAACCAAGCTTTGGTAATTAAAAGGTAGCATCCAGCCACCTGAATAATTCACATATGTGAAACAGCTCATCTCCTACCAAACTTTGACAAATGAGGTGTTTGAGGAAGGAAAGAAGCCTCTATGAATTACCACAAATAACTAATATATATCTCCAAACAGTCAACACATTCTTGAAGGTGCTCTGCACCTATGGACTATAAACTTGGCATATGAACAGAAGGCTCATTCCTGTAATTCATCCCATATGGCTATAAGCCGAGTCTGTGTTCTGACAAGTGTTTCCTGAATCAAAGCAGCTGTCTGGGATCTAGATCCAGACCGCTGTATCACTATGGAATTCTGTAATACAACAGACACCTTTCAAGGCTAATGGGGGTACTGGTGGTGAGGGAAGGTGAGGGGGAAATCACGGGAGGCCCAAGAGGGACACCATTTGGGAACAGAAAAGTGCACCCAGGAAAGTAGTAACAGCTTCTTTGCCAAGAAGAAATCATCATGGGTCCTTGCCTTCAGCCCTGGACCTTGCCAGACCATCACAACTGTTGGGGTAGAAGGAATGTGTTCAAGAAACATAATATCCTTCTGACAGTGCTTATCATTCTTTCCCAGTGGGAGTGTGCGGAACATGTAGGCGATTATTATGTGACCGCTGATACGACCCAGATCAGAAGTGACTAGTAAGAGACCGTGGCACTTCTCTTTTGCTACAGTTATACTTCAGAAGCTCTCAGGTGGTGTGATAGGAACAGAAAAGAATGCATTTAGTAGAAGAGTACTGGCACATAAGGAGCCGCAACAATTGGTCTCGCTCGTCAAGCTACTCTCCTTTTGGTTATGACCAGCACACACAGTAGCCTCAGAAAAGTGCTATTATATGACCACAGTGGTTGCAATTATTTTCCTTGCATATTGATTTTCCTCATATATATTAACATATAGTGAAATAACTCTTGCAGTATATTTTAGGAATACATACAAGAGTCAAGGTGAACCATTTCTTATGGTAGGGAAATCATTAGACTAAGAAACAGGAGATGTGTCGTGCATCTTCGGGTGAGTCAGTTTGCCAGTAATCCTCTTCAGGAAAATGAGGAGAATGAATCTAACTGTCACAGTTATGGCGCTGAGAACACCTGGGATATGGTGCACAGAATCTCTCAAGACAAGCATTGGGCAGAAAACGTGTGCCATCATCTCGATCATGCAGTCTCAGCCTCTAACACTACCATTCCTACATGGTCTTGGCTTATGGTATCTAGGACACAGTGTCCTTTCTGACTGATGGCAGCAGGCTCTCTGGATGTCTAGATGCAGCTGGTAACATGCCAACTTTTAATGGACTGTCCAATTGTTCTCATGAATTTTATGAAAATATTAAGAATATCTTGTTGTAATGCCTTCTGCATTCCCCTTCCCTGGGAGGCCCCTCAGTTACCTCATTTGGGGACAGTCTTACTTACCTGTGACTCACATCGTAACCATTAATTCAGACGAGGCAAGGACAAAGTGCTGTGGGGATCTTTTGCCTCCATCCTTGGTTCATCCTCAAATGGTCACCAAGCATCACTCACATACGAAGAGATTTCATGTTGCTATTTATACATTTCAACTCTGTACTCCCTTCCCAAATTGAGCAATTTCACTGTATGATAGAAAATGACAACCGTCTAAATGCTACTCTCTAGCTTCCACATGACATCAATTTATGTGAACATTTATATCCAATGGAAAGTTCATTTTAATGACAATAAATTGGAGAAATCCTTCTTTATTTTCCTCTTAGGTTGATTAACACCAGCAATTTCCCAAACACTTAGCAGTGCTCAAGAGAAATTCAATCCAAGTGGCCAAAATTCATCTGTGAGCTTTGAGTTTCCCATGGACTGATACAGCCTGTTCTTATGTATAAACATGTACATGTGCTTGTTTATATCCAAATATCCTGAACTTATAGATATGTATGGTATGTGTGCTGTGCTAAGTCACTTCAGTCGCGTCTGACTCTGCCACCCTATGGATTGTAGCCCACCATGCTCCTTCGTCCATGGGTTCTCCAGGCAAGAATACTGGAGTGGGTTGCCATGCCCTCCTCCAGGGGATCTTTCCCACCCAGGGATCAAACCCTCATCTCGTGCGTTGGCAGGTAGACTCTTTACCAGTAGCACTACCTGGGAAGTCCCAAGTATGGTATAGTTGGCATTAATCAAATAATGAATGAGAATCTCATACTGAATAAATTAGCTCCCAGGAGGGGATTCATTATTTGAGTAATCCCCTAAACCATTTCACTCCACTAAGTTTCTGTGTCATAATTATTAATGTTAAATTAATTGTTAATGTGCATGCATGCATGCTAAGTTGCTTCAGTCGTGTCCAACTCTTTGTGACCCTATGAACTGTAGCCTGCCAGGCTCCTCTGTCCATGGGATTTTCCAGGCAAGAATATTGGAGTGGGTTGTCATGCCCTCCTCCAAGGGATCTTCCTTACCCAGGGATTGAACCCATGTCTCTTAGGTCTCCTGCATTGGCAGGCAGGCTGTTTACCACTAGAGCCACCTGGGAAGCCCTAATTATTAATACATATGTTTAAAGGTTTCACAATTTACAAAATTTATTCCCATTTTTTAAATGAGGAAATCAAGGTACAGAGAATCAGCAAGTAAGGTCTTCCATTTGTTAATTTTTTTCTAATATACTTTATATCTGAAGCAATGCTCACTGCTATTGCCAATAACTTAGTATCCCACAGCATGGAGTGACATCAGTCCATTTTAGATTCTTGTTTAATTTCAAAACAACCTGCTGACAGAAGGAAAAGAGAAGAGATTTTCAGTTCCTCACCCACCATAGTCAATTAATAAGCCTTACTGGAATATGGTTCTCTTTATAATCTTAATAATAAAACAAAGAAAAAAAGCTCTCTTTGTAATGTTACTAATATTAATACAATAACCATAACCAAATACTGCATTGGTATGAATTGTGCAACTCCACAGCAATGTTCCTACAATGTTGCATTGCTGTGTCTTCACACAGTGAAGCTACTTCCTCCTACAGCTTCTCTTTCCAAACAACAGAAAGCATACATGAGCAGTCCTTAGTAGACGTGTGATGACATTGGCAAGGCTCTGCATTACCACTAAGTGACACCCTTCCTTGTCTTAAGGTAACCCATAATTCCTGTTCTGAACCATCCTTCCATCAAAGTGGAACAGGATGTGATATTAGTCATTTTAGGGGAGAGTAGGGACACTCCTTGAGCTCTTTTGTAGCTCAGTTAGTAAAGAATCTGTCTGCAATGCAGGAGACCCATGTTTGATTCCTGGGTTGCGAAAATTCCCTGGAGAAGGAAATGGCAACCCACTCCAGTATTCTTGCCTGGAGAATCCCATGGACAGAGGAGCCTGGCAGACTACAGTCCATGTGTTCACAAGGGTCAGACGCAACTTAGCGTCTAAAGCACCACCAGGGACACCCAAGGCTTCCCAGGTGGTGCTAGTGGTATAGAACCCGCCTGCCAATGCAGGAGACATAAGAGATGTGGGTTCAGTCCCTGGGTTGGGAAGATCTCCTGGAGAAGGAAATGGCAACCCACTCCAGTATTCTTGCCCGGACCATCCCACAGACAGTGGAGCCTGGTGGGCTACAGTCCATGGGGGCTCAAAGAGTCAGACATGACTGAAGCAACTGAGCATGCATGTGCACACACAGGGACACTCCAGAAAGACCCTTTCACCCACTGGCTTATGGGATGAAAGGGCCTTTTCACGTTCCCCAATGCAGGTATAAGCTAGAATTCATGGCATACTGGCCAGCTCCCTAAAAATGTCACCACTGTTAACATTTCTCTGTAACGGGCTAAGGAAAGGGAAAGTAAAAATTAGCATATCATCTATTTTCCTGCCTCTGGTCTGTGCATGCTTGGATGCTTCACTGACCTAAATTTTGCTTATCAGTCAATGCTATGCTCCTCTCAGGGCAAAATACAGCCACAAGAATTTTCATAGGAAGAGGTTCAGAGTAGAGATACAAATTTAGAGCTAGAAAGAATCTTAAAGAGGTTCTAGTTCAACCCCTTGGCTTTAGAGATGAGAAAGTGTGAGGCTCCAAGATGGAGGGTAGTTTGCCCAGGCATGCAGACAATGGACAGCACTAAGGTGTCCCAGACCTGCTATTCTACCCTACCTATCTGACTAGTGTCTCAGCTCAGAGTTTGCCTGGAGCTTCATCACTAATGGGCCCTCAGGGAAGTGCTGCACATCTATCCAAAGGACAAACTGGGAAGTCGGCCCCAGTCTAAAAACACCACTACTAACAGAGCCCGACTCTCCTGTCTAAACCCAGAGACCAAGAAAGTCAGGGTTACTGGTGCCTGAGCACATATGTCCAGGACACTGTCATCCTCTTTCTTATCAAAGTCTGAGATTTCCCTCTGGTTTAGGTGACAGGATACTGCCATTTACTCATTTCTAACTCCCTTTTTTCTGGCAAATGGTCTCTCCCCTCTCTTGAACCCATCTTCTTCACTTCTACCAAAATGATATTTATGTTTTCCAGTACCTTTTTCTAATTAATTCTGTTGTATTGTCATCCCGAAATCTACCTTTCCTAATGTCCTCAACTGCATTTCTATGCCTTCCATGGGATTTTTTTCATTTTGTTTGGGAAAAAACTATGTCCATTAAGCAAGAAAATGGAAAATACAGAGAAGCAAAAATAATTCCACCGCCTCTAGAATCATCACGGCTAACATTTGCAAAGTTTCAGAGGATAATTTGAATCATTGTAAGGCTTTCTTCCTTGAAGAAGGCAATGGCAACCCACTCTAGTACTTTTGCCTGGAAAATCCCATGGACGGAGGAGCCTGGTAGGCTGCAGTCCATGGGGTAGCTAAGAGTCAAACACGACTGAGCGACTTCACTTTGACTTTTCACTTTCATACATTGGAGAAGGAAATGGCAACCCACTCCAGTGTTCTTGCCTGGAGAATCCCAGGGACGGGGAAGCCTGGTGGGCTGCCGTCTATGGGGTCGCACAGAGTCGGACACAACTGAAGCGACTTAGCAGTAGCAGCAGAAGGCTTTCTTCCAGTTAACAATGGCAGGGCCATTAGATCAATGTATCCTATTCTACTGAAAAATTATACTTAAGCAATCATCTTTCCGACACCTGACAGCACCAAGTCTATTTCTACCTCAGGACCTTTGTACCAACTGTCCCCTCTGCCTGGAATACTTTTCCAAAGCCTTCTCATGCTGGTTCCTTCTTGTTATTTCAGGTTTCTGCTCCTTCAGAGGAGCCTTCATTACCAACTTTCTCACATTAAAACTGTCATTTTCAATCAGATCATCCTCTTCTATTCTCACTATAACACTTATCACCACCTGATATTTTCTTTTTTAAAAATTTTATTTCGTTAGTTAGTTATATTTTATTTTTGGCTGTGCTGAGTCGTCATTGCTTTGTACAGGCTTTCTTGAGTTGCTGTGTGCAGGCCTCTCATTGCAGTGGCTACTCTTGTTGTGGAGCACAGGCTCTAGGTACATGGGCTTCAGTAGTTCTGGTGCAAGGGCTCAGTAGTTGTGGTGTGCGGGCTCCAGGACATGCGGGCTTCAGTAGTTGCAGCACACGAGCGCAGTAGCTGTGGCTCCTAGGCTCTAGAGCATGGGCTTAGCAGTTGTGGTGCATAGTTTTAGTTGTTCTGTGGCATGTGGAATCTTCCCGGGCCAGGTATGGAACCTGTGTCTCCTGCATTGGCAGGTGGATTCCAATCTGCTGCGCCACCAGGGAAGTCCTCTTCTTTATTTCTGTACTTCTTTACTTCTTTATTGTCTGTTTACTTAACTAAGCTCCATGAAGATAGAAACGGTGTCTGTCTTGTTCACCATTAGATACCTCAGCACCTAGCATGGTACCTGACATATATTAGGCAGTCGTAATGGTTTGAAAAAATAAATAAATGAGTCATAAGAAGACAAGTTCTTTTGGTTGCACTGAGTGATCCATGCTTTCTTAGGTTCCCTCTCATAACCAGTAGCACTGGAGTGCCTGTGAACTCCCTGGCATTGAAAAGTGATAACAGGCCTATGCAGGGTTAAGCTTAAGACTTAATGTGCATTATCAGTGAGAACGTCATTGGTTCATTCTCTTACTTTAAATTAGTCATAGCATTAAAAACACCTTAAATTCACTGAATACCACACAATATAGGCAACTTGAATAAACACAAATAGTGAAGTTTGCCTTTAGCAGTACATCTATGTTTAACTGAGGCTCTTTGAATAAGCAATGTTTCTCATAAGTAGTTACCATTTCTATACCTTTTAATCAAGACTTAACTATGATAGTATGCTGTCAACATGAAACTGTACTCCTACGAATCTACTACAAGCCTAAATATTAGTAGCCAAACCAACCCTGATCTCTAGCACACTAGATCTCTAGCACACATGTTTTCTCTCTTCCCAGAAAGCATGACCTTTTGATATGCAAAGTTGACTTGTCTAAATCCTATCTAATTTGAGGGAAAGAGTAATTTGACCCTTGAGGCCTATATTCATTTTACCTTTGAGCCCAATATTCAAATTGATTGTAAATATGCAAAAAGTAATAAAAATCAGAACTTTCCTTGAAGGAAACAAAGTGCTCTACCCATTGTGGGGGTATTTGCTAGTCATGTCTATTCTAACTTTTAGGGGAGAAATGGTCAGTATTGACAGGCAATCACTTAAGGCACTGATTTTACAGGCAAGAGTCCTGGGTCACATCTAAGATTCACCACTTACTAGGTGAACTTGGGCATAAGGTTGTAACCTCTTTAAAACTCAGACTGCTCATCTGTAAAATAGGTAATAATAGTGCCTACCTCTGAAATGGGTTATAAAGATTAACCAACATACACTGCACTCTGGAATGTACCTACTACATAGCACACATTCAACAAAGAATAGCTAATATGACTCTCTCTTTCTCTTTATATATATATGTGTGTGTGTGTGTGTGTGTGTGTGTGTGTGTGTGTGTGTGTATTTAAATTCTTTACCAAATGCAAATGCTTATAAGACATAGTATGAAATGGAGCTTCCCAGGTGGCACTAGTGGTAAAGACCCCACGTACCAATTCAGGAGATGCAAGAGGTGCAGGTTTGAACCCTGAGTCAGAAAGATCCCCTGGAGAAGGCAATGGCAACCCACTCCCGTATTCTTGCCTGGAGAATCCATGGACAGAGGAGCCTGGTGGGCTACAGTCCATGGGGTTGCAGAGGGTTGGACATGACCAAAGTAACTTGACATGCAGACACATGTATGACTGAGTCCCTTCTCTGTTCACCTGAAATTAGTATGAAATAGCTGGGAATCTTCTAAGACACAGGACAAATCAGCCATGGTGACATTTCTCAAGGAGTTCAAAGCTGGGTACAAGGGATGAACTGCAAACACAAATAAGTAGAATCTGGGAAATTTATAGTTAAATGCTCCAAGAACTGAAATTGTAAAGGTCAGGTTCTGCCAATTGAAGGTGACAAAAACTCAAACCAAACCAGCTTGAGCATAAGGGTGATATATTGGTTCTCAGAATCAAAAATGAGTCTTGGAGACTTGGACTGCCATTGATCACCCACTTTTGCTTGATTCCATTTGATTTTAATGCAAGAAGAATCCTTCCTTGTTATATGAATTATGGCTACAATTGATCTCCAGTTTTAATCCTTCCAACTTACCTCTGGACCAATCAAGGTGACCAGGAGGATGGAGTATTATGATTGGCTTGGTTTCAATTATCAACCCACCTGTACACCGCAATGAGTGGAAAAATATTTCCCAAAAGAAGGTGGAATATGATACTGGAAAAATATAAAGAACACATTTCCAAACAGGAGACAAGTGAGGAGGTGGAGAAATTATATGCCAAATGGTGCAGCTGCTACAGAAAACAATACAAAGTTTCCTTAAAAAGAATTAAAAATGGAACTACCAAAAAAACCTACTCCTGGATATTTAGCCAAAAGAATTGAAATCAGGATCTCAAAGAGATGCATGTACTCCCATTTGCACGGTAGTTCTATTCACAATAGCCAAGATGTAAAAGCATGGAAAACAAATGTCCATCAGCAGAGGAATGGGTAAAGCATATTTGGTATATGCATAGAGAAAATTATTCAGCCTTTAAAAAGGATGATCCTTCAGAATATCTAAGTGAAATAAGCCAGTCATAGAAAGACAATGTTTTATGGTTCTACTTCCATAAGGTATCTACCTCTTATTTATTTTTTTATTCAAGGATAATTGCTTTATAGAAAATTGCTGTTTTCTGTCAAACCTATGAGGTATCTTCTATGAGGTGAACAAATATCGACTAAAACAGTCATCTGATAATACTATCATATTCACTTCAGTTCAGTTGTTCAGTTGTGTCTGACTCTTTGCAACCCCATGGCCACGCCAAGCCGCCCTCACCATCAACAACTCCCAGAATTTACTCAAACTCATGTCAATTGAGACGGTGATGCCATACAACCATGTCATCCTCGGTCGTCCCCTTCTCCTCCTGCCTTCAATCTTCTGGGTCTTTTCAAATGAGTCAGTACTTCACATCAGGTGGCCAAAGTATTGGAGTTTCAGCTTCAGCATCAGTCCTTCCAATGAAGATTCAGGACTGATTTCCTTTAGAATGGACTGGCTGGATCTCCTTGCAGTCCAAGGGACTCTCAAGAGTCTTCTCCAACACCACAGTTCAAAAGCATCAATTCTTTACCACTCAGCTTTCTTTATGGTCCAACTCTCACATCCATACATGACCACTGGCAAAACCATAGCTTTGACTAGATGAACCTTTGTTGGCAAAGTAATGTCTGTGCTTTTTAATATGCTGTCTAGGTTGGTCATAGCGTTTCTTCCAAGGAGCAGGCGTCTTTTAATTTCATGGCTGCAATCACCATCTGCAATGATTTGGGAACCCCCCAAAATAAAGTCTGTCACTGTTTCCCCATCTATTTGCCATGAAGTGATGGGACCAGATGCCATGATCTTAGTTATCTGAATATTGAGTTTTAAGCCAACATTTTCACTTTCCTCTCTGTCTTTCATCAAGAGGCTCTTTAGTTCTTCTCAGCTTTCTGCCATAAGGGTGGTGTCATCTGCATATCTGAGGTTATTGATACTTCTCCTGGCGATATTCCAGCTTGTGCTCCATCCAGCCCGGCGTTTCTCATGATGTACTCTGTATATAAGTTAAATAAGCAGGGTGACAATATATAGCCTTGATGTACTCCTTTCCCTATTTGGAACCAGTCCATTGTTCCATGTCCAGTTCTAACTGTTGCTTCCTGACCTGCATACAGATTTCTCAAAAGGCAGGTCAGGTGGTCTGGTATTCTCATCTCTTTCAGAATTTTCCAGTTTGTTGTGGTTCACATGGTCAAAGTCTTCAGCATAGTCAATAAAGCAGAAGTAGATGTTTTCCTGGAACTCTCTTGCATTTTTGATGATCCATCGGATATTGCCAATTTGATCTCTGGTTCCTCTGCCTTTTCTAAATCCAGCTTGAACATCTGGAAGTTCATGGTTCATATACTGTTGAAGCCTGGCTTGGAGAATTTTGAGCATTACTTTACTAGCGTGTGAGATGAGTGCCATTGTGCGGTAGTTTGAGCATTCTTTGGCATTGACTTTCTTTGGGATTGGAATGAAAACTGACCTTATCCAGTCCTGTGGCCACTGCTGAGTTTTTCAAATTTGCTGGCATACATCATGTCAAATAATCCTGTAATATTAGTATGTATATATTTTAAATTATTAAATCATTGGGAAAATTTTTAATATAAAAACAAGGTCTATTTCTTTTTCTAGCTTTCTTGTCTATTCTTTATCTGGCAGGATACAGAGAGAAAGTCAGAATTTTTAAAAATATCCTAGTTATAATGGACTCAGTCTCTATCAGATTCTTAGTGACTCAGAAGTCCTATGTAGTCAATGGGTTAATTTAAATGTAGAAATAGATTACATTTTTCTCGAGACATAACCAAAATCAGAATAAGCAGTTAATTCTCTCCAAAATCAGTAATGATATTGCCAGCTGATCATGAAAACTATTGTTGAGAAATATTTAAGTCTGGGAGGTGGAACAAACTTCACAAGTCCATGAAATAAGAAAAGAGTCCCATAACGCCAGAGGTATTGCTGGAATTTGATAGAATTCACTATAGATCTGACAAAGGTTAATGGAAGCATCCAATAAAGATGACATGGATAAGCACTCACATTTGGATAAGGGAGGGAAGGGACTGTTTGCATTCCCAATATCCATTGTCCCTTTCTTCTTAAGACCCCAATTTTTCAGCTGCTCAAGTAAGAAAACTACATTTCCAAGACCTCTTTGCAGTTTGGATTGGTGGAGTTCAAGACAAGTAGAAGTCTGGTACGGTATTTCCAAGAACAATAGAGGTGACAGCCTTCTTGCTCCTTATTCCCTTTGTCTGGCACAGGGACTCTGGATGCAACGGATGAGTCTGTGAGAAGGATGCAATCTGGGTCTCTTGGCTGAGCAACAAATTAAGAGCAGCTTGGGCCCTTGATACCATGGAGCTGCCATCCTAGCCTTGAACTCCTCTCCAGACTGAAATAAATCAATGTCTTGTTGAAGGCACTAATTTTTACATATTTGTTACTCACAGCCAAGCCTAATCGTAATTGATGCAAAAGATGTCCTTAATCATTGCACCTTATTTCATTTGAATTAAGAATGCCAATGGCCTTTTCTCTGTGAATACATAGCCTGATATCATACTAAAACCAGAGACAAATGCCTTTGAGCCATTAAACTTTTTCCTAAGTTAAATGCTACCATTGCATGAATCATAAACCTAAATTAATATAAATGTTTTTATGAAGAATGTTTTCATTTTTCTTTTAATGTGAAAATACAAAGATAATATAAAAATGAACCTAATATTTATGTCAGTTCTTTATAGATTCATTGTATAACTGAATAGTTTAACACTCTTGAGAGTCTCTTGGACAGCAAGGAGATCAAACCAGTCAATCCTAAAAGAAATAAACCCTGAATATTAATTGGAAGGACCGATGCTGAAGCTGAAGCTGAAGCTCCAATACTTTGGCCACCTGATGCAAAGAGCCAACTCATTGGAAAAGATCCTAATGCTGGGAAAGATTGAAGGCAGGAGGAGAAGGGAATAACAGAGGATGAGAAGGTTGGGTGTCATCACCAACTCAATGGGCATGAGTTTGAACAAACTCTGGGAGATGGTGAAGGACAGGGAAGCCTGGTGTGCTGCAGTCTATGGGGTTGCAAAGAGTTGGACATGACTGAGCAACTGAACAATGATTCTAGATGAGTCAGCTCCCAACAAGCTAGCTTTAAGAGGTGAATCAATCTAACTGTTCTGTCAATGTTTATACATTTTATGTTAATGTTGGAAGGCTCTCAATGGAAATGCGTGTGTACATGCTCACTTGCTCAGTTGTGTCCAACTCTTTGTGACCCCATGGACTGTAGCCCGCTAGGCTCCTCTGTCCATGGGACTAGCCTGACAAGAATACTGGAGTGGGCTGTCATTTCCTCCTCTGGAGGATCTTCCTGACCCAGGGATCAAACCCACATCTCCTGTGGCTCCTGCACTGCAGGCATATTCTTTACCACTGAGCATCAGGGAAGCCTCGTGTCATATTTTAAATTATACATATAAGCAATATCATATGATATTTGTCTTTTTCTGACTTCACTTAGTAGATAATCTCTAGGTACAACCATGTTGCAGCATATGGCATTATTTCATTCTTTTTTATACCTCTGTAATATTCCATTATATATATATACAATATCTTCTTTATCCATTCCTCTGTTGATGGGCACTTCCATGTCTGGTCTATTATAAATAGTGTTGCAATGAACACTGGAGTGCATGTATCTTTTTGAATCAGAGTTTTCATCTTTTCTGGATATATGCCCAGGAATGGGATTGCTACATCATATGGCCACTCTACCTTTAGTTTTTTTTATTTTTTAATTAATTTATTTATTTTAGTTGGAGGCTAATTACTTTACAATATTGTGGTGGTTTTTGCCATACATTGACATGAATCACCCACGGGTGCACATGTGTCCCCCCATCCTGAACCCCCCTTCCACCTCCCTCCCCACCCTATCCCTCTGGGTTGTCCCAGAGCACTGGCTTTGAGTGCCCTGCTTCATGCATCAAACTTGCACTGGTCATCTATTTTACATATGGTAATGTACGTGTTTCAAGGCTAGTCACTCAAATCATCCCACCCTCACTTTCTCCCACATAGTCCAAAAGTCTGTTCTTTACATCTGTGTCTCTTTTGCTGTCTTGCATATAGGGTCTTTGTTACCATCTTTCTAAATTTTATATATATATATATATATATATATATATATATATATATGCATTAATATACTGTATTGATGTTTCTCTTTCTGACTTACTTCACTCTGTATAAGAGGCTCCAGTTTCATCCACCTGGTTAGAACTGATTCAAATGCATTCTTTTCAATAGCTGAGTAATATTCCATTGTGTACATGTACCACAACTTCCTTATCCATTTGTCTGTCAATGGACATGCAGATTGCTTCCATGTCCTAACTATTGTAAACAGTGCTACAGGGAAAACTGGGGTACATGTGTCTCTCTCAATTCTGGTTTCCTCTGTGTGTATGCCCAGCAGTGGGATTGCTGGGTTGTATAGCAGTTATAGTTCCAGTTTTTTAAGGAATCTCCACACTGTTCTCCATAGTGGCTGTATTAGTTTGCATTCCCACCAGCAGTGTAAGAGGGTTCCCTTTTCTCCACACCCTCTCCAGCATTTCTTATTTAGAGACATTTTAAGAATAGCCATTCTGACCAGTGTGAGATGGTACCTCATTGTAGCTTTGATTTTCATTTCTGTAATAGTTAGCAATATGGAGTATCTTTTCATGAGCTTGTGGGCCATCCAGATGTCTTCTTTGGAGAAATGTCTATTTAGTTAGATCTTCTGCCCATTTTTCGATTGGGTTATTTGTTTTTCTATTATTGAGTTGTATGAGTGAACAGGCTCAGATTTTTAAAGGACCATTCTGGTAATAACATTAGGATAAATTGAATAATAGGGGAAAAGCAGAGAGACCATTAACAGTCTATTGTAGTCATCCAGGAAGAAAACAATGGCGGCTTGAACCGGGGTAGTAGAAATGGAGGTGGCAAAAAATGGTGAGATTCTGTATATACATATTGAAGGTAGAGTCAATAGAATTTTTTGAATGATTGGATTTGGCATATGAGAGAGAGAATTCAAGAAATAATCCTTAAGTTTTAGGCTTGAGTGACTGGAAAGATGGAGTTGCTCTCAGTGGAGAAAAGGAAGGCTGTTGGAAGAACTGGAAATAGGCATTTCAGGTCTGGACAAGTTAAATTTCAGATTTCTACTATTCAACCATTCGGAAATATTAATAGAAAATTGAGTCTGGAGTTTAAGAGCTGCAGGCATTCCTTCAGCCAATGCATTTTGTTATGGCAGCCCTAGCAAATTAATCCTGCAGACTACCTGTCTATCCTTCTTTATTTTTTATTTATTTATTACTTTTTTTTCATCTGTGTCTATCCCTCCTGTTGGAGATACTGGCTCATCTGATGTTTTCAAGCTTATTAGAAAATTGTTACTAAATTAGGGGGTCGGTAAATTCTGGATCAAGGTTGCCTTCTGCTGTTCAGTGAAGAGGTAGGATGCTGAGGTCCAAAGAACCAGTCTGTGTTTTTCTTACTAATTTTTTCCTACTTTGTCAAGTGTCCATTGGTTATCTGTTTCATTATTTCTATAGTTGTGCTTGGCAGAGAGGAGCAGGAAGAAACCATCTTGTCCAGAATAAAATCCAATCATTTACTTAGCAAAATAACGTGTTTACAGAAAAATAATTTTTAGCATATGTATGTCACAAATGCATGGAACATACTTTACTAAAAACTAATTTACTTAAAATTCAAATCTAACTAGGCATCTTGCGTTTTTATTTGTTAAAACTGAAACTCTATCTGAGGCTACAAAAACTAGAGCTCCTGGCTACTTAATAACATTGTTATTCAAATGTGTTATTTTCTTCAATTTTTAATGTGAAATTTTCTTTATTTCAAATAGCAAAAGGAAACTAATTTCCATACAAGTAGATTTAAAAATAATGTTTTCTTTTTCCTTTAAAAAAAATGAAACCTGAAAAATAGAAAACCGCTTGTGTCCTTTTAGGTATCCATCAGTGAGTTCAGTGTGGGTAACAGGATAAACAGATGTACATATGGCTTCCAACTGAAAAGTGAAAATGAATTAAAGAATATGAAGGGTGAAACTTGCCATCAGCATGTAGATTACCTTGTAAAGAGATGTTGTATAAATTAGTCAGTTAATTTCATGTGATAAAGCAATCTTATTGATTAGAGGATCAGTTAGGGTATACTAATGAATGTCACCTTGTCACTATCATCCTAAAAAGCTAGATGTGCACATATTTGAGACAAAACAAACTAAACTTATAGTTCAGATTCCAACCTGGATAGAGATCAAGAGCTATAGACTTTTCCCAAAGACAATGGCTCATGAGATTATGACATAATGACTGATCAAAAATGCCTGAAAATATCATCCTTCTCTTTTATAAATGTCAGACAGCGCTTGACAGAAAAAGCATTTTACTTTTGTAAGATGGAGAATTATCATTTAAAAATTCATCCTTTATCTAGAGTTAGGAAGCAATTCACCTTTAAAACAAATTTCCTTTCTGAGGAAAAAAAATCTTGCAATAGCCCCTTTAAATAATGCAAATATAAAGCAAACACTCCATGACTGTTCTTAAATGAGGACTGAAGATTGCCATAGAGTGGTGGAGGTGGACTTGACAATGGCTTAGGGTTTCCACAGTCTCATTGAGTGATGGTATTAATAGATACTAGCCCTCTGAGTGACTTCATTTTCACTTTTCACTTTCACGCATTGGAGAAGGAAACGGCAACCCACTCCAGTGTTCTTGCCTGGAGAATCCTAGGGACGGCGGAGCCTGATGGGCTGCCGTCTATTGGGTTGCACAGAGTCGGACACAACCGAAGCAACTTAGCAGCAGCAGCAGCAGCCCTCTTATTCCCATAGATATTGATTTGCACCCATAAGTTTATGTAGGAACCAAGGATCATTATGGCAGAAGATGGAGTAGCATTTCTACCTCCCACCACATTGCAGTTCAAAAACAGTAAAACCAATATGATGTCTGAGGTGGCCTCAACTGAGGCCAGATGGCAGAAGACAAAAGGGATTTCTGGGAGAGAGAAGAAAGTCTCGACTAGTGACCCAAATGTGACACTGGAAGCCAAACTAGTTCTGGTTGGGTGCTGGTTGACATATCAGTGCTTACTGACTTAACTTATTAGTGTTAGAATTGTACATTAGGAAAAAAAACTGAGGGGTGTGTGTATATGTCCATGAGAGATTCCCACAAGTTTTATCTTTTGAGGCACATGCCAGTTAAGATTAGAAAACCCAGGGGCGATCTTAAGACCAGGAGGAGGAGCATAGTATCTTGTATTCCGGGGTTCCAATGGTGTGGTAGAGACAACAGCAGCGCCAGTGGTGGGAACCAGGGCTGAGTTTCTGTCAAGATCCTAGGCCTTCAGTGTGGAAGAGCAGTGGCAATCAGAACATTTCACAGTTCCTTTGCTTAATGTTCAGCAACAAATAAGGATATTCAGCATTAACCCTTTAAACTTAGAACCCCTGGGAACCTAGGGACTTGCAACGGGGACAAGCCCCAGGTAAGGATGTAGAAAGATCAGACTGCTTGAGTGTTTATATGGTTAGGAATTGAGGGTCATTATAATCTCAGGATAAAATAGAAAAGAAAAGTGCACTTAGCTGGGAGCCACAGACAGGTGAGGTCTGGGCTCTATGATTGTTCTGGATATCTTAATTTTTGCAGGATAGGGCCCTTTATTCTGTGGCCCTCTCCATTCCATTCTCCCACCTGGCATATTATGCATGCTATGTCACTTTACTCATGTCCAACTCTTGCAACCCCATGGACTGTAGCCAACCAGGCTCTTCTGTCCATCGTATTCTCCAGGCAAGAACACTGGAGTGGGTTGCCATGCCCTCCTCCAGGGGATCTTCCCAACCCAGGGATTGAACCCACACATCTCACATCTGCATTTACCACTGCTGCCACCTGGGAAGCTGGGCAGTGCTTATTTCCCTCATGAAGATATCCTATAGTTGGTTTTGCTACACAAAAGGGTAATTTAAATGATAAAAAGAATCTTAGAGGAAGGTTGACATACAAAAAGAGATACAAATATATTCAGATTCTTTGTATAAAAGGAGAAGATTGAGAAGGGGTAGGTCCAAAATCTATAAAATTGCAATATCGATAAAGTAAGCCTAGACTGGAGAAAAAAATCACAGAACAGCAGAATTACAGGACAACATTACGCTCCCTACCTTCATTCCATCCTAAAACTTTAAAGTGGCAATTTTAGAAAACACAGAGTTTCCTCCATTTAGCAAGTAGTACATCCAGCAGAGAGTGGCAATTCTGCACTGTGGTGTTTTGTTTTGTTTTTTAATTCCTGTTGATGACATAACTCTATCCCAAAAGAGATTCCTTAATTTGTAGGTTCCTTCCAAGCTTAGTAGGAGTTTGGTGATTGATTAGTGGTGACTTCTACAGTTGGGCATCAGCATGAGCAGCGGTAATGGTACCAATTTTCACCATGCTTGACCAAAGCCTTAGGTCAGATTCAGCATGGAATGTCTCAAGTTCTTAGGAATCTGTATAATTTCAAATGTGTTTGTTTCATATATGATCATTTTTAAATGCACTGGGATTACATTTAATGAACCATTGAAGGGGACTAAAAGATGTTGGAACAATAGATTTACAAGGAAAATTTTGCCTATACAGAGCTACTTTAAAATAATTTAAAAAATACCTTCCTCAGAGATTTTTTTTTTAAAGATACAAAAAGCAAAGTTTGTTTTTTTTCTCGACATTCCATTGAAGAAATCTCCTAAGGAGTTCCCTGGGATATAAAAATCAGAAGACTAAGTAGGAGAACATATCATGCAAAGATGGGCACAATAAAGGACAGAAATGGTATGGACTTAACAGAAGCAGAAGATATAAAGAAAAGATGGCAAGAATACACAGAAGAACTATACAAAAAAGATCTTAATGACCCAGATAACCATGATGGTGTGATCACTCACCGACAGCCAGACATCCTACAGTCTGAAATCAAGTGAGCCTTAGGAAGCATCACTACAAAGAAAGCTAGTAGAGGTGATGGGAATTCCAGCTGAGCTATTTCAAGTCCTAAAAGATGATGCTGTAAAAGTGCTGCACTCAATATACCAGCAAATTTGGAAAACTCAGCAGTGACCACAGGACTGGAAAAGGTCAGTTTTCATTCCAATCCCAAAGAAAGGCAATGCCAAAGAATGTTCAAACTACTGCACAACTGCACTCATCTCACACGCTAGCAAAGTAATGCTCAAAATTCTCAAAGCAAGGCTTCAAGAATACATGAACCAAAAACTTCCAGATGCTCAAGCTGGATTTAGAAACAGCAGAGGAACCAGAGATCAAATGGCCAACATCTGTTGGATCATCGAAAAGGCAAGAGAGTTCCAGAAAAACATCTACTTCTGCTTTATTGACTATGCCAAAGCCTTTGACTGTGTGAATCACAACAAACTGTGGAAAATTCTGAAAGAGATGGGAATACCAGACCACCTGACCTGCCTCTTGAGAAACCTGTATGCAGGTCAAGAAGTAACAGTTAGAACTGGACATGGAACAACAGACTGGTTCCAAATTGGGAAAGGAATACGTCAAGGCTGTATATTGTCACCCTGCTTATTTAACTTATATCCAGAGTACATCATGAGAAATGCTGGGCTGGATGAAGCACTTGCTGGAATGAAGATTGCCGGGAGAAATATCAATAACCTCAGATATGTAGATGACACCACTCTTATGGCAGAAAGCGAAGAACTGAAGAGCTTCTTGATGAAAGTGAAAGAGGAGAGTGAAAAAGTTGGCTTAAAACTCAACATTCAAAAAATAAAGATCATGGCATCTGGTCCCATCACTTCATGCAAATAGATGGGGAAACAATGACAGATGTTATTTTTTGTGGCTCCAAAATCACTGCAGATAAGGTTTACTGCAGCCATGAAATTAAAAGATGCTTGCTCCTTGGAAGAAACACTATGACGAACCTGGATAGCATATTAAAAAGCACAGACATTACTTTGCCAATAAAGGTCTGTCTAGTCAAAGCTATGGTTTTTCCAGTGGTCATGTATGGATGTGAAAGTTGGACTATAAAGAAAGCTGAGTGCCGAAGAATTGATGCTTTTGAACTGTTGTGTTGGAGAAGACTTTTGAGAGTTCCTTTGACTGCAAGGAGATCCAAGCAATCCATCCTAAAGGAAATCAGTCCTGAAAATTCACTGGAAGGACTGATGCTGAAGCTGAAACTCCAGTACTTTGGCTACCTGATGTGAAGAACTGACTCACTGGAAAAGACCCTGATGCTGGGAAAGATTGAAGGAAGAAGGAGAAGGGGACAAAAGAGGATGAGACGGTTGGATGGCATCACCGACTCAATGGACATGAGTTTGAGCAAGCTCCACGAATGAGTGATGGACAGGGAGGCCTGGTGTGCTGCAGTGCATGGAGTCACAAAAAGACAAAGAGTTGGACATGACTGAGCAACTGAAATGAAGTAAGCGAAAGCGGCTCATGATGGTTATGCTAATGTCACACTGAAA
This sequence comes from Bos grunniens, assembly GCF_055505025.1. Classification (NCBI taxonomy): domain Eukaryota; kingdom Metazoa; phylum Chordata; class Mammalia; order Artiodactyla; family Bovidae; genus Bos; species Bos grunniens. The sequence continues at coordinate 113,820,327 of NC_141194.1, read as the reverse complement.
AGTTACTCTCTGATGAGTCCACAGGTCTGTATATGAGACTTAAAATAAGTCTCATTTTCATAGGTGAGGAAAGAGGCTTCATGCATAGATCCAGTACAATGCTGACCAAACAGGGGTCATTCTAGGTTCACGATCTTTAATCAGTAAGCTTTTTGTTTTTTTCCTGGTTAGGACCAATTGTCATAAAAGCCAGAATTTTATTTTGATCATGATGCAGTAAGAAACCGTCCTGTTCCTTTCCAAAGTGCCCATTTGGTGAGATAAACCCATCTCTTCTCCATCAAATATAAACAGGCTCATTGTGACAAGATTTTCTCCAACACAAAGTGCTTTCTAATGCACAGCAAAGTACAGGACTCCTTTGATGCTCTTTCAATTTGAGTCAAATAGCTTTGAGTCCAGAGTGTGTGGGTGAAGTAGTATCCATGAGGCCGACTTGTGTCCAAGATAAGTTGGTTCAGTGCCTGGGTTCCCTGAGCTAGCTACAGCCATGAGGATTTGCCTAGCCAGATTCACCCTACCCAAAAGTCAGAAATAAAATTTTTTCCTCTTATTCCTCACTAAGTGTCTTTCCCTTGAAATACTTTGCATTCCTTTCTGCATGGCAGCAGGAATACAGTGGATCTCACCTAAGGAAACTCCAAACTACTAGAACAAAGTCATGTCCCCTGCAATCAGGACAGGAACTCTGAGAACTGTATTCCTAGAAAGAGTGGTTAAGGTAAATCTAATGGAGGGAAGACAGGAAGTCCAGGAGGAAGTCTTGGTACAGGAAGACTGAGGACAAGGTGTGGTAGACTGGATAAGTAGTTCCCAAGGACCTACTCTGCTCTTCCCCTTAAAAGGACATGAGTTTGAGCAAACTCTGGGAGATAGTGGAGGAAAGAGGAGCCTGGCATGCTGCAGCCCATGGGGTCACAAAGAGTTGGATACAACTTAGTAAATGAACAATGACAACAACATAAGCCACCAAGAGTTTGGAGTTGTTTGTTACCACAACAGAGCTGACTAATGCACAAAATACACCTCGGCTGTGTCCAGAGAGGCAAGGTGGGAGGACAGAGTAGGGGATGTGGGAGATGAGTAGGTTGCAATTGTTTTTTTGTTTTGTTTTTTCCTCAAATCCCAGGATCTACTCAGGGAAATTCTATGTCCTTGTATCACGAAAAGGCATAAAATCTTTCATTGCCAAAGAACCTATGTCTTTGGGGGATCTAGTATTCATTCCTTGGGGGTCATTCCCTGTTCCATGGTTCCCTAGATAGGGAAATTCATGCCAGTAGAGCTCTACAAGAATGATTTTTTTTCCCTCCTCCTCGTCCTATCTTCACTGCAATTACAGAAAATCAGAGCCTGAGTTGTTTTAGGAGTTCTCAAGAAAATTATGCTGTTACCCAGCATAATATCTCTAGTGATTTATTAAAGTTCATTTAAATATTTACGGCCTCACATCACTTCCTTGCCTCACTTATCACTAGAACATGCTATATATATATATATATATATATATATATATATTTTTTTTTTTTTTTTTAATTCTCAGCAGTAGAAGCAGGTGAGCAGATGTTCTCAAGCTGTTATCAACAACCAGCGGCCAATCAGTGTACTACAAGTCAGCTACATTTCACCGTATGCAAAAATAGCTTCACACATGAGCAAAGACCCTTTTCCTTTCCATTAAATATCTCCTCTCATCTCCATTTCTCATTCAGGTGCTTCCACATATGAAGCTTTCACAAACTAACTACCAATTGTATGCCAGGCAATTTATGTATGTGATCTCTAATCTTTACAGCAACTTTCAAGGTAAGCAGTTGTTATTACCAATTTATAAACAGGAATGCACTGTATAAGCTTCCCACCACTGCTGAAACAAATCACCACAAATTGAACAGCTTAAAACAACACTCATTTATTATCTCACAGTTCTGCAGATCAGAACCCAGGTGTGGCATGGCTGAACTGGGGCCTCCGTTTAGGGTCTCACAGGTTGAAGTCAGTGCATGGGCAGGACCCGGCTCTTCTCTGGAGGCTCTCTGGGGGAATCAACTTTCAAGCTCCTTTGGGCTGTCGGCAGGATTCAGTTCCTTGAGGCTGTAGGTCTGAAATTCCCATTTCCTTGCTTGCTATTAGTCAGGAACCTCTCTCAGTTCCTTAAGGTTCCTGCATTCCCCATCACATTGCACCTCCATCTTCAAACCAGCAAACTCAAATCCAGTCCCTCTCACACTTTGAATCTCTCAGACTTCCTATTCTGCCAAGGCTCTCCTGCCTCCCACTTCCCTGCATCTGTCTGAGTACAGCTGGAAAAGATTTCTGCTTTTAAGGGTTCCTGTAATTAGATTGGACCCACCTGCACAGCCAAGACTGTTCCCCATCTCAAAGTCCATAACCTTAATCACATTTACAAAGTCAAGTTTACCATGTAAGGTAACAGATTCACAGGTTAGGATGTGGGCACCTTGGGGGTAAGGGCATTATTCTGCAACCAGATTACCCCAGATCACATATTTAGCAAGTGACAGAGGTCAACGTGAACCAGGTCTGTTTGGCATTAAACCCAACCTCTTCCCATGAGGCAACCCTGCCTTTCTAATACATCTAATACGTTAGCTGCTGCTGCTGCTGCTGCTGCTAAGTCACTTCGGTTGTGTCTGACTCTGTGCGACCCCATAGACGGCAGCCCACGAGGCTCCCCCGTCTCTGGGATTCTCCAGGCAAGAACACTGGAGTGGGTTGCCATTTCCTTGTCCAATGCATGAAAGTGAAAAGTGAAAGTGAAGTCGCTCAGTTGTATCCGACCTTAGCGACCCCATGGACTGCAGCCCACCAGGCTCCTCCACCCATGGGATTTTTCAGGCAAGAGTACTGGAGTGGGTTGCCATTGCCTTCTCCACTAATATGTTAGAGCATATAATAAATGAAAAAAAGGAGGGGGGAAAATGTCTTAAGCAAAGCAGAAATCTATTTAGTAAATAAAGTCTGCTTCCAATTTTCAACATGATTTATACCTTTGGAATAAAGAACTCAAAATAATCAAAGCTGCAAATAAATCAATGTTGTTTCACTCTATATTCTAAAGGGGCAGTAAGAGTGTGTATTAAATATACATATACTTTTCGCAATAAATAGAGATGAAAATTGCCAAAATCGTTTTGCTAATTCATCCAAGACTGAGTATATTTTTCCTGGCAGAATTGAAAGTACATGAAACACAAAGTACTCCCTGAGACCCACCGTCACTAAAGGCAGCACAGGGTTTCAACCCACCAGGCACACGTTGCCCTCAGTCGTCAGGGGTAACCCAGGCCCACAATACTTCCCAGAAAGGGGCATAATGACTTCCTGGCCAGAGCAGAGTTTGATTTCCTCTTATCATATGCTTGAATGTAGTACCCACACTTATCTAGATCCAGGTATCAGCAGTCTTGTCAGAGTTAAAAGCTATAATGTAGAGCAGAAAGTTGACAACTCACTTTTGGAGTTGAATCTGCCTGTCACTAAAGCCCCAGCACAGACAACAGGGACCTAAAGTAGATGCTTGAGAAATGCTTGCTTACAATCTCACCAGTGAATTCCCATCTCCAAGCATGATTTTTCCACTTATTTATTCAACATTAGGTATTTTGATCTGGCCATCACTGAGCAAGGCATTGAAGATACAAGCAATGTTTTCAATGGCCTTTGTTCTCAAAAAGCTCATGGTATAGCTGCAGAATTATAAGCCATATAAAAAGATAAGAATGACTTGCCCAAAAAGGGATTCGTAGATATCTTTTGGATAAATAATAAAGGTTAGGATCATATTGAAAATGTATGAAAAGATGCTTGACATTATTAGTCTTGCTGCTGCTGCTACTGCTAAGTCGCTTCAGTCATGTCGGACTCTGTGCAACCCCATAGATGGCAGCCCACCAGGCTCCCCCATCCCTGGGATTCTCCAGGCAAGAACACTGGTCTTCGAGAAATGCAAATCAAAACCACAGTGAGATACTACGTAACACCCACAAAGATGGCTATAATCTCAACAAATGGAAAATAACAAATGTTAGCAAGAAAATAGAGAAACAGTAATCTTCAAACATTGCTGGTGGGATTGTAAAATGATGCAGCCACTTTGGAATACTGTTTGCCAGTCCCTAGAAGGATTAAACATCGAGTTACCAAATGACCTAACAATTTCAGGAATTGTTAAAGTTCACTTAATGGAATATGCAAATTGTGGAGCATATGGAATAATGGAGTATATATACTCCTAGGTTCATATATACCCAAAAGAAACAAAAAGAGGCATTCAAACAAAAACTTTTACATGAGTGTTCGTAGCAGCATTATTTACGATAGCCAAAAAAATAGAAACAACCCAAATGTCTATCTACTGATGAATGGATAAACAAAGGTGCTGCAGCCATAGAGGGCTTCCCTGGTGGCTCACATGGTAAAGAATCTGTCTTCAGTGTGGGAGACCTGGGTTTGATCCCTGGGTGGGGAAGATCCCCTGGAGAAGGGAATGGGTACCCACTCCAGTATTCTTGCCTGGAGAATTCCATGGACAGAGGAGCCTGGTGGGCTACAGTCCATGGGGTTGCAAAGAATTGAACATGACTGAGTGACTAACACTTTCCCTTTCACTTCATAGCCATAGAAGGAATTGTGATTCTGCAATAAAAAAGAGATAAAGTACTGACACATGCTACAACACAGATGAACCTTGAAAATACTATGCTAAGAGAAATAAGTCTGACACAAAACATAGTATTGTATGATTCTATTTGCATGAAATATCCACAGTAAGAAAATCTACAGACTCTGGAAGTAGATTAGTGGCTGCCTAGGGCTGGAGATCTTGGGGGAATTGGAGGGTGATAATTATTTGGGGTGATGAAAATATTCTAAAATTATGTCAGGTAATGGTTGCACAGCTCTGTGAATATCCTTAAAAACCACTGACATGTACATTTTAAAAGGATGAAATCTGTGGTATGTGAATTATATCTCGAGTAAAGCTACTGTTTAAAATATCTTATTGAACTCTTATGGTCCAGGAACTTTGCTGAATTACTTACATGTGTTATTTCATTTAAGTCCGACTATAACTTTATGAGGAAGTGCCATGTTTCATTCCATTTTACAGTTAGGAAAGCTGCAGCTTAGAATGAGTCCCATATCACCCAGCTAATCAGCAGGGGAGTTCGGATTCAAACCCAGGTAACCTGGCACTAGAGCTGTCTCTCTTCTCCTCTGTGCTGGACTGAATGAACTCTCACGGTCAGAGAGGCGACTTGGTGACACGATCTGGGGGCTGGGTCCAGGCATAGATGGGGAGATCTCCTAGAAGCCACTAGAGAAGAAATGGAAGGGACCATGTAATCTGGCTTAACCTCTGTACTTGGCATCAGCTAGTGCCACTTGAGAAGCCCAGTGATTACATAGGTATATATGAATGCTTTTAAAAAGCAATATGTTTAATACTTGTATACTTTTATTTATATGTAAAAGTTTTTAAGTATACTCTCAAACTGTCAACAGAGGTTACTCTTATGGAGTTAGATTTGGGAGGGGGAGGAATGAAAAGGGATTTCCCTTTTTTCATATAATTGTATATGCTTCTACAGGGTTTTGATTTTTTCAAACTAGACACATTTTTGGCATTATTTTAAAACACAAAGATCTTTAAGAATAGCCAGGAATCTAAATCCTGAATTCTATTTGAGCATAAGTTAAAGAGCATCTGCCCTCAAACACTTTTCCCAAAGGGCGCAATCCTTAGCTAGATTTGGGAGATGCATGTGTTTATAAAGCGGCTAAAGGAGTCACTCACTCTGATGGCTACTGGGCACGCGTAATGGTGGTCTCTGACGTCAAAGTGCCTATTTTCAAAGGGCCTCCATTTTCAAAGGGCCTCTGTTCACAAGTTCTGTGGTGCTACCTTCAAGTACTTGCCACTCCTAAGTACTCAAATAAGTAGTTACAACTGCCAAGAGGAAAACACAGTTCAGATCCAGATCTCCAGTGGGTGGACGAAACTCTTAAGAGACCAGGCATCTTTCAAGTCAGTGGTCAGCTGGGGTATGGCCAAAGGCTACAGAACAAACAAGGCATCAGTGTGACTTCTGTCCAGTGGAAACCGCTAATGAAGCACCTTTTGGGGAGGCCATCCTCTGATCTCCCTCTAAGACTGCAAAAGAGCACTGGCTTCATTTGGGTGCTTGCAAATAACCACTAGTAGGGCTCTGAGTAGGACACGACTGAAGTGACTTAGCAGCAGCAGCAGCAGCAGGGCTCTGAGAGGATTTGCATTTTACCAAATACTGACGTCTGTTTAAACAATGAGGACAAATGATTCCTGAAAATTTCTCCTTTCTTTGCCCTTAACATACATTGTTTATGCGGTAAAATCAGCCTTTGGGGTGAGTCTGGGCTCTACCATGTTTCAGTTGTACACTTTGGGCAACTCCCTCATCTGTCTGAGCGTCAGCTTCCTCTGGTGCTTAGTGGAGGAGAAGCCATATGGGGCTGCTGGGGAGCACAAATGATCTTTGTGAGTGTGTTTTACACTGGAAGGACATTCACTATAATAGAAATGTTTTCTGCATGATATAATTTTTTTCATTATGTTCATCTGTGCTTTCCAGATTTCTACAGAAAGCTAGAGGGGAAAAATAGCATGTTATAAATTACAATGCAAACAGTAGAAGTTGATTCTATTTAATGAATTGGATTGGAGAATTCAATGACGTCATCTTGAGGTGGGGCTGTTTGGGTATACCAGAGAGAGCAGGCATGAGTGGAGAAGACCCACTACTAATACAACCTTGAATGAATCAGTTAAGCTCACTTTCCCTCAGTTTTATCATCTGTAAAACAGTGATAATAAACACGATCTAAAAATATTTTGTGATGATTAAATGCATATGAAAGCATCTAGCATAAGACCTGACCGATAGTAGGTGGTCAATATGTCTGTTCTCTATACTTAGAAGGAAGGGAGGGAGGGAAGAAGGGAGGAAGGAAGGGAAGGACTTTAGCTTCATAAATTCAACCAACCTAACTTAGTATAAGTACTTTTTAATTAATAGAGAGGGCTCTAATTGAGAAAGTGTAAAGCATTCTAAATCTCTCAGATAAAAATACACGTCATCTATTTCATGCCTCTAGGAAAAATAAAATCAATACATGAATTAATGGGAGAAACTAAATGGCTGCAGAAATAGTTTTTGAATTTAACAAGTTTCAACGAGAAAGTAGTTGGTAAATGATGATACCGAGAGCAACAGAACGCTTGCCTTTAAAACATTCTTCACAAAAATTCAGAAAGAAAAATCAATCAGTCTATTGCCTAGTAGGAACACTGGCAGATTAGCAAAGTCAATAGACCTGGGGTACACCCAGGCACTATTATTCACCAAAAAGTCAAGTCATCTAAGGAAATGTGATTTGAAAAACAAAATTTTTAACAGGTTAGCAGTTCAGTTACTGAGCTGACTAAGTTTAGTCTCTGTGGCTGGGTAGCACACAAAATCCTAGACAGTCACCACTGAACAAGCTCACAGAGAAGGAGTCCGTGAACTACCTCACGTTATTTTAGAGATGGAGGAATGAGACCCAAAGGAAGGGAAATGGCATACTTGAGGTCCTTGAGCTAGTCACAAGCATTGGGACACCAGCCCGGAACTCCAGACTCACAGTTTGCTCTTTTTTAACAACTGCTATTTGGAGATTTATGTCCATCCAGCACCAAAGCATGAAGAGAACACATGCCTTCAATTATTCTCAAAGTCATGGAAAAGAAGATGACTTCACTACTGCTGCCCTCCACAGGCTCCTGCCATGTACTTCAGGGAAGCCTCCCTTTGTGATACAATGCCCCAGGGCTGACCCCCACCTCCAATCAATGCTCCCAGACACTTACTCATTCAACAAATACTGTGACCACCTACTCCCCTTTTTGGTCTGCTTTTGTAGGGCCTCTCAACCCACAAGCCCAAGGGCAAAACAAAGGCAGAAATGGAAAACCACTTGCAAAGTCAACAGCCCAAGAAGATGAGGAGCAGGATAAAATTCAGGGACTTGAGGAAGTGGTTCAGAACTAAGCCTTGGGATGGGGTGGTGGTGGTGTGTGTGGTCTGAAACAGTGCTCATACACAGTGGTTAGTGTATGCCTCAGTGCAGATAGTGGAGCTCAAAGAAGGCAAGAGGGCCAGATATCATGTCTCCCTCATGAGCTGCTGTGGATCTGTGCATTGCACAAGTGTGTGGATCTAAGGGTAACTTTGGAAAATGAGAAATTCACAGTAGCTAATTTATCTTCTTGTTTTAATTTCAGTATTGTTAGACATGAGACACTTCTTAAAATTGTTTTTGTGTTTATTTCACTCTGATAATGGGGAAAACAAGTCATACCAACCATATGTTGGTTTAAAATGTTCTGGTCAGTGAGCTCTGGCTACCAAAGCTTGGCTTCTTCATATTACTTAACTTTGTCTCTCTATGCAAGATAAAGAGGCTGAGCTAACAATTAGATGCCCACTCCTCTGTGCAGGTCTCAGGCATAAATACACCAATGAGAACTAGACCCCTGTCTCTTAACTATCTCAGGTGATGTGGACCAGCATGAAGTAGGAGTGTGGCCCTGTCAGAGATCTGAATCATAACTGTCAAATGATAAGCAGTTTTCCTCAAGAAGGAGGGTTTTAAGCAGACTGAATAACAGATACCCTCTACACTCTCACCACTGGGTAGTAGCATGAAACTGAAGCTTTGGAAAGTAGAGTCTGACGGGACTTTACCTTCAATGAGACAGTGCTTCCAGCAGCTAGGCTGGGACTCAGGGTGTCTTGGAAAGCCAAACTTGTTCCTCTTCTGCGGGTGCTCCCTACACTTTCTGTAAGATTTTGGATCCTTTGGGAAATGAATCAGGATCTTCACCTAAACATATTTTGAACAAAAGTAGTTACTTGATCTTTTCCCAAACTGCACAGCCCTCCTAAAAATGTTGCCATCTTGTCTGATTCTTGCAACAATACTCTGGTGGTATTATCACACCCATATTTCAGGTAAGTAAGCTGAGTCTTTATTAATAATAAGGAGGTTTCCCAAGGTTACATAGCTATTAGGAGTCCCAGTAAAGATTTTAACCCAGCTCTACCCCAGAATCTGTGATCTTAATCAATTGATGCAGTTTTAGTCAATCTTTGCTTTTTTCAGAGATATAAAAAAGAAGTTTGAATTACATTACAGGATCTGAGATCCTGGTTTGTTTTTTTTTTTAATTTTAATGAGAAAAGAGAAGATTACAACATGATTTGCCTCATGAAGGCTACACTTGAAAAGAAAACTGATCAAAATATCAGATTACACCTCACCACCACCTCCTTGCCAAAAGAGGTCATCGTACAACTGTGTCTTCAAGAAAATTGAATCTTGGAATATTAGAGGAGGAAGGCCCTCCAGGGTCACTTAGTCCATCTTCAATTTACAAACAGGGAAACAAGCCCAGAGAAGGGGGAATCATCCTGCCTTGTTAATAAACCCCCAAGCCCAGTGCAGTGCTCTTTCTATGCACACTCTCCATGTGCATGCCACAAGGCAAGCCACCACTATATTCCAATTGCATGCTTAAACAACAATTCCTGGAATAGTGTGACCGAGGAGTCTGAAAGCTCTTCCATATGTTGAGCTGAAATTCTGCTTTCCTCTAACTCCCTCCCCATCATTCCGGGTTTGATTCTCTGGAGACATATTCAGACATTCTTCAGACATTCCATTTTAAAGCCAGGAAAATATCTGAGTTTGGGATATAAATTTAGTTGTCGTAAGCCTCCCATGTGCTCATTTCATCATAACTTCTGCAACTTCAATTTATGCTACATAATGACAGTTTATGCTGTCTGCTTGTCTATGGCCCAGCTGATGCTTTCTTGGTCTCCGGTGACCAGCATAAGGCAATCTGACCCAGTTGGCCTATGAGCAAGGCACATCAGAAAGTCAGTTCCTTCCAGCAGGTACAGTACACAAGTGGAGCCCCCGAGGAACATTTTTCGAAGCTGCAAAGTGAACAAAGCTCTAGGTCCGCAAAATGCAGGAGTTATTGGAAAAGAGAGGGATGCGTTCAGGGACTGGTTCTCTTTCGTACAAGCTCATTTTCCACTGCCTTCTACACTTGATCTGTGTAGAAAAAGCCTCTAAGGTAGCTTATCAAACTGAGGTTTCTGCCCCAAGGCGCATACACATATGGAGCTTCTGGGGTCTGCCATTGTGCTCTTAAGTGTGCCTTTTTGGCATTCAAGCCAACTTCATGCGTCCCAAAAGAACACTCCATTCTTTCTACCTCCGCTTATTTCTAAACTTCTGGAAGACTGGCTTCTGCTCCCCACCCTTTTTCCAAGACTGGTCTTTGAAGTCTACCAATGAACTCCTGAATACAAATTTCAAAGCTATTTTCCTATTTCTCAACAGCCCATTCACTTATGCAGCTCTGATACTGCTGACAGTGGTCTCTTTCTTGAATCTCTTTTTTTAGCTTCTGGAACAGTCCATACTTTTGCTTTTCTTTTCATCTCCCAGGGACCCTTCCTGTATTTTCCTTGTTTCCTCTTTCCGTCTAAGGGCAAATGTGGCTGGACTCTAACATTCTCTCAGCATGCTCAAAGTCTCCGTGGCTTCCCAATTCCTTCCATGTGGAGAAATGTTTAGAATTCCTAATCTCCAGGCCAGACCTCTTTTTTGGACTCTGAACCCAATACCTATTAGAGATTTCTACCTGAATATCACACTGACATATCAACATGTCAAAATCCATACTTGTCTTAGCTTTACCTCTGAAATCACACAGTCCCACCGTGTTACTGATCTCAGTTCAGGATATTAATATCATCTAGATATTGGATTGGGAATAAAACCCCAATCACCTAACTACTTATTTCATCTCTTACTTTGCAACTGTTCTCAAGTAGAGTTGGTTCTACCCGCTCAATGTTTCTCACATCTGTCTCTTCCATTGTATCATTACTACCACCTTAGTTTTTAAGATTCAGATTATACTCCAAAAGCCTAATTAATCTTTCAGTTTCAATCTCCCATTCATGACTTTTAGAATAATTGTCTTGAATTACCACTTTGATCTTGTCATTCCTTTGCTCAAATGCTTTCAACTCCTCATTGACAAGACAAGTATCCATAAAGTTTTTCCGTAAAGAGCCAGAGAGCAAATATTTTTGGCTCTGTGGGCCATATGGCCTCTGTCGCTACCACTCAACTATGTTGTTGTAACGTGAAAGCAGCCATAGACAATTTGTAAACAAAAGAAAGAAGGAAGTGCCATACCCAGCACTAAATTCCCCAATGATTACATGAATCCTATGAAAAGTAACAGGCACAGCGGAGATGTTCTGGCTTCTTTTCTGTGTTGTGCATTCATTTTTTTCTATCTGTTTATTTTTCCAATGTGCTTTCTTTTACATATGAATCTATTTTTCCTTATTCTAGGAGAACCACAAACGTATAGAAACTATGCAAAGATGATTGTGAATTACAAAAATAAAAGGCAATTTTTACATCTTTACATACTTTCATATATAATTTCATCATTTTTACCCGTAAACAACAGCAGATTTAGCTCCACAGGCCTGCCAGAGGCTAACCACACTCAATATGGTATTACTAGTATTACTCACTGAATAGAAGATCCATTCATGATATACTAATTCAAAAAGGTTTCCAGCTCCATATAATCTATGTATTTGGAAAGCAAATCCACATGTGGCACACACTAGAAGTCCTCAAGAGGTCAAGTTCACAAAGTGACTCTTAGCACTGGGTTCTCTGCGTGTTTAACTCTTTATCAAAATAGAAGAACTGCCATAGTTCTTAGTGTCTCATTCTCAAGGGAAAGGTAAATATCAATATCAAGTATTTGTTTGATTCTAATAATCACTTGCACCCCAAAGAAAGACATATCCCTTGGGACAATCCTGCAGAACACAAAATAGATTTTGATTTTAAGCATTCCAGTGACTGTTCTTAGGTCTGCATAACAAATACCAGAGTGGACCCAATTCTCTTAACTAATTTAAATGGCACAGCAAAGAAAATATGGTGTCTGTTAAACTGATTCAAATTACGTAAAATCCAGGAGAACATCAACAAGTCTTTCTTTCTCAGGATAAACCAAAAAAAAAAAAAGGAAAGAACTTAGACATGAGGCCTAGAGCCAAAACCATTATGAACAAACTTTGGGAGAGAATGCAGGACTATCTGACAACAAAACAGCACTGCTACCTGGAGGGTTCTCTGATCCAATTTTTTCCAATTAATGTTCCATGTGTAACGTTTAGGGATGAAGAATAGAATGGCTGGCCTAGAAATTAGGGTAGGAAATCCATGAGACCTTTATCAAGTATCCACACATTAAAATAAGCTGTTTCACAGACTATTTGGCCAAAGGTGCTTCCCTGGTGGCTCAGTGGGTAAAGAGTCTGCCTTCAGTGTGGGAGAGTTGTGTTCGATCCCTGGCTTGGGAAGATCCCCTGGAGAAGGAAATGGCAACCCACTCCAGTATTCTTGCCTGGAGAATCCATGGACAGAAGAACCTGGTGGGCTACAGTCCATGGGATCACAAGAGTCAGACATGACTGAATGACTAACACTTTCACTTTCTTTCACCCTAAAGTCTGCTGCTATATATTAAAAACTCTAAAGGATATGACCTAGCAACATTACTCATAGCAGTGACATATCTGTTGAGCTGCCACCAGCTTATGCTTCCATCCAAGTCCTAAGTTTGACACTATACTGCAGTGATTAGAAAATTATGTGTGTAGTACTCTGCTTTCACAGGCAAACGTTGTTATGTCTTGAGCAGGCCTTGGTCATCATTGAATGAAACTGATTTACAGATCCAATAGTATCAGTTTTGCTTCAACCAAGGCAGTAGAAGATGCTAAGACAGACATGTTTTTTCTGCATTAAGGTGATTTCTCAATTGGATGTTTTCATTTCTATCTCTGGAGAATTTAATCTATATTAGATGCTGTGACACTTCCTATTTTCTAATGTAAACGGACCTATGGGAAAAATAATCAAAAGATGAAAGTTTTCAAAGTATTTATTTCACTCCCTTTGAGAAATGAATGAGGGGGGCCTTCCCTGGTGGCTCAGTGGTAAAGAATCCGCCTGCCAATGCTGAGTACATGGGTTCGATCCCTGGTCCAGGAAGATCCCCCTTGCCGTGGGGCAACTAAGCCCATGTACCACAACTACTGAAACCCGAGGGCTCTAGAGCCTGCGCTCTGCAACAAGAGAAGCCACAGCAATGAGAAGTTCAATAGATCGTAACTAGGGAGTAGCCCCCACCTGCCACAACTACAGAATAGCCCTCCCAGCAATGAAGAGCCAGCATAGCCAACAACAGATAGCTAAATAAATAAATAAAATGTAAAAAGAAAAAAGAAATGCACGAGGAGAAGCTGTTCTTCATTTTCCAGGAATAGGGTAAGACTCACTGTCACGTTGAAACCCTGAGACGTGGGATGTCCCCTGCAGGTGGAAGTTCAGAAACTCTGTACAGAGGCTGGTGAGGCAAAAATTCCCAGGAACAGTTAAAAGAGCTCTTGCCCAATCCTATTTCAGCTTCCTTCACGAGAGGGCACCATGGTCATCCTCAAAGACCTACAACTAAGGAAGGATAAAGCTTGGGAGGAGGTATGGGGGCCCCACCTGGGATAAAGTGAAGGGCTCTGTCATGCTCTCACCCCCTCCCAGTGGAGAGGAGCACAGTGCTGAGTGATTAGGTGGAACATTTCCAGGGCAGACTAAAGCAAAAATTAATTAGTATTAACATTTCAAAGGGAGATGTGAAGGGTTCTTTTCCCTCTCCCATTTCTGAGTTCTGTCTGGGGGGCTTCTTCTGAGAAGTACATCTGACCTTGGAGAGCTAAGAAAGATCAAGTTAGAGCCCAGATGGCATATGGTAGGGGACTGGATCCCCAAACTGGTTATGGGCTCGAAAGAAGATGGAGAGGGAAGAGAGACACGAGTCTTCCCCTGAGGTTTCTCATCTCAGTTCATTGGAGAAGAAAACAAAATGGGGTTTGGGGGACAAAGAAAAACATGGCTCAGGAATGAAAATATGCTGAGCTAGAACATTCTCTGCGTGTGCTCAGTTACCTAGCAGCCTTACGTCCATGAGTGCCAAATGGGCAGCCCCATCAACAGAAAGAGGGACCGCTCCCTCCCCAATAGTCCACATGGGCACTCTAGAAACCTTCACCCTCAACTCTACTCTTATGGCCTGAAGAGTCAGTTCATCAACCTGGGCTCAAACCAGGACAAGAATCAGTGCCCAGGAAGAACAGTGCTCACTTATTTTGCTGTGACAATTTAATTCCAACATTAATTCAGTATCCCTCTAAACACAGCAATTATAGATTTTTAAAAAGGCACAGGATGGCATTTTCCAAAATAACACTTTACTGACTTGCAAAATTGCTATTACTGTTACTATTACCTACAACCCCTGGAATTTGCACCTAGATTTTTTTTTGTAGAAAGTTTACATTGTGCCTAATATCTCTAAAAGCAAAAGATTATTCTGAGATTACAGAGGCAATTGTTCAGGATTGTTCACCAGCTCAATCTGAGGCCTTGAACAAGTTGCTGAATTTGTCTTTCAACTTCACATTTTTAAGAAACACAACATAAACGGAAGAGATAACTCTCACAAAATGTTGAGGTGGATACACTAGGATTCAAGTCTGTTATAGGACTCCCCATAATCTTTTATCTATTTTTATTGCCTGGTGCCTTCCTGAGAACAGTCATAGATACAAGGCTATTGCAAATCATGTTTTCAGTTGCTGTTAAGTACTTTCTATTTTAAAGGAGGAAATGCAACTCCCTCTTTAACAAAAACATTTTTCTCTAAGGAATTGGCAGATTCTTGATGTTCCACATGTCCTACTGGGGTCCACTTGATGCAGGAAGTTCTAGACAAGCCAGAAAGAAGGGAGGTTTGAAATCTCATTGCCTTCCTTCTATTCCAACACCTGCTGATGTCTTACCACTTTCTTCAAAACCATGATTAACATTTCTAAACTTGTCAGTTACGTGTTAGTACCATGAAAGATGCTTGTTATTAATCTTTAAAGGAAATATAAGCACACATATGGGAAGAAGGCAGAAACAGATTATGTGCTGGTTCTCCACCTAGATTCTTAGCCACCTTGCCTGCACAAGACACCATGACTCTCCCTGTCCAGCTTGGTGACAGGGCTTGCATGACTCCTCTACTTTGAACACACAGTGAGATCCACTAGTTGACTGGCGAGAGGGTATCAAGATAGCCAAAGATCCCAAGAAGCCACACTTTAGTTGTCTGCTGCCTGCATTCTGACCTTTCCCTCCCAGAAACCCAATGCAATTTTATGCTCCTGTGGGAGTGCTCATCTTCTGACAATGCCTGAATTGGTAACTGATGCAATTAGCCACTTGTTCCCCACCTTTTTTTTTTCTGGTACCAAGAATGAGGATGCTCTATGTCCCACCTTCAAACACAGGGCAGTCGGGGAAGGCTTCAATTAGTCTGCAGTTTGGTTATTGTTCATGAATGATTGGTGGGGAAGTTTCTTCCTGCAGCGGAGTCCTGGAAAGTCCTTGGACCACACAAGGCTACCAGTGGAGTCCAGAAGACACTCACTGCACTTCAGCTTCCTTAACCGGCCGACTTCTCCTATCACATTTACAACAATGCAAAGGCACAGAAAGGTTCAAGAGGAAATTCAACCTTTCAACTACATCCAAAACTTCTGTCTCACAAATGGAGATGCAGAGGACAAAACATTAATGATGTCACGTGGAAACATTAGACCAATACTAGAGATAGGTGTGCTCAGGCTGTGACTGTAGCGCAGGTACGGCTCCTAAGGAGGAAGTATCTGCTGCCCTACTCCTCACTGATGAATGGTTTCCCTGCATCTAGAATCAGTGTCTTCATTGACCTATTAATGCAATTTCCAGTTGGATCCAAATGCAGTGGAGAAAGACAAAAGCCAGGGCTATAAGTGGATTCCTCTGCAGCAAAGTGAGGATCTAGTCACTTTGCTGGTTGCCAGTTGGCAAGGATTCCCACAAGAACAAATAGATGCCTCTATAGAAAGGCCACGAATGCTTAGACCTAAGAATGCATGTAGCTAGTGGTATGGTACTGTATGGAGAGCTTGGGCTTCACACTCAGGCTGACCTGGGTTCCAGTCTCCATTCTGCCACTTACTAAACAGCCTTAAAGCTGAGATGGAACTGGCTATTTTTTCTTTCATTCCATTGGGTACCAGGGTAAAAGAGTCAGATCTGACTGGTCAAACATTACTTTCCTCCTTTCCCACCCCATCTGCATCCCACCAGAAGCCCCACCAATAGCTCAAAGAAAATAATTATCCCAGACAGTCAACAGTACAAAGTAGCTTTAGATGGCTACTTAACCTCCCTGAACCTTGGTTTCCTGTTTATCAAATGAGAATAACACTCCACCTGGCAGGCCTGATATGAAGCTAAAACAAGAGGGTATCTCAAGGATCTTATGTCAAGGAGGTACCCTTTGTAGTCAGATCTTATACTTACTCACATTTCCTGCAGAGCCTAGTGGATTTCCTGGACTCACATTTCTGGCAGAGAAAAGTTTTCTACCTCAAACACATGCCACCACCCTGACAAGAAGTGCTCTTTCGGAATGCAGTAAACAAAGGGAACCCAGTTGGAGGCTGTTGCCAGGAGGCAAAAAGACAGAGGTAGCTACAGCTTTTTACAAGGGGAGCCACAGGACAAAAAGGCCCACCCACTGAGGTTGAAGCTAGTACAAATCAACATATGGTAGGGGAGATAAGACACAAGGATAAGAAACATCTTGCTTACGACTTTGGGGATTTCTGAAGCATCCATCAAAAGCCCAGATTATCTCCTGGGAACGAGAATGTAACTAATGGGAAGATACAATTTATCCAATTGCATGGTGACTAGACTATGTGAAGCAACCATGTGGCAACAGTTGGGTGAGGCATGCTTGGAGTCAGGCCAAAGGATGGGACTGAGTCCAGAGGTCTGCAGCATTACCCAAGCCCAGCAGTTCTGGTCATAGAAAAAATAATTCTTATTTTGCCCTAGTATCGTCAGGATGTGACAGCTAATGACACTGACATGGAGGCCAGCAGGTTTTCTCTACTCTCAGTCCATGCAAACCAAGACATGTCCTGCCAGAAGCTTTACTTCCTCTTCTATAGTTTCCTAAAAAGCAGAGGATGAGGTTATATTTCTCAGTTTAAATTACACTGCTGCATTGTGAGCTATACTGGTAGGGTCTCTTCAGCAAGAATGAGATTTCTGTTTTGGACTCCACAATTAATTCTTGAGGAAAATGACTCAAAGCCAGCCTAATTCTGTTTATTCCACGTTAGTCTCCTGGCCTCTTGCATTTCTTTATCTAATCAGTTGCCCAATGGTGACTATTTGTGACTTGTCCTAAAATACTTTCCCTTCCATGTACTTGCTATGCAGTTCTAAAATTCCAGGAGTTTGATTTGTTGATGTTCAATAGAGGACATGGGCCCCTGTCAATCACCAAGGTGACTGAGCAAACCCCATTCCTGGTTCTTCTTAGGCAGAGCCTCACAAGATGCCAAAGCACCCTGAACAAATATCTTTGACTTATTAAACGTGAGTGTCATTTTGGAGTTAGGTAGAAAAGAGTTAACACCCAGATACTAATGGTGTTCAGGATGTCATGACATCCACAGAGCTTCTGCAGAGGCTGGAAAACCAGGTACTTGTTTTCTTTTAAACTTCCTCTAGACCCCATGAGTTAAGGCTGAGGACTCCATCAGTCTCTTGTGAATGGGGTTAATGGAGTCAGTTCCTGCAGCTTGATTCCCCCTGCATTCATAGACCACATCCAAGTCCTGAACTGGTAAGGCCAGGAATCAGACTTGGCTCTCTAGTGACCCTACCAAGGAATGCTACCCTATGAGGTTGATTCTCTCTTGAACTTTATTCTTAGGTGCCAGAGGAGGAATTTAGCGGGGGACCCTGGGTTTCCACCAAAGGAAACACTGAGATTTCTGTAATACTGAATGCCAATACTAGAAGGGATCTTACGGAACTAGACATCCTATTTCATAGATACAGACTTTGCAGCCAGTATGCAAACTCAGCTCTCCTGGCTTCCCAGTGTGTTTTTCACCTCATCATATTGCCTCTGTGTCCAGGTAGGTCTGAGTGCCCTAACCCTGAACATTTTTGAGACAGAGCAAAGGAAGAAGGAACGGCAAGGGCCTGCAAGCCCTACAACTTTTTTCAACCCCTGAAACAGGGCTGGTTGAAGCAGTCCTTTTTGGATGACAGTCGCCTTTGGGTAAATGTTTGCTCCTTCATATTGCTTCCTTAGCCCTTCGACCCCCTTCCTGTTGAGAAGGGGTGGCTTACTTCATGTCAGAGAGGAAAGAGGAGCAATGATACCTCAGATCCCCCTGAGATCTCTGGACTCTTTCTTTGCTCATTTCAGGGGAATGACTGCACTGGTGTGGTCCTTGAACTGATGACCATTAAGAGGTCCTAATCTGGTGTTAACTGGTTAACACCTAATCTGGTGTTAACTGGTCCTATCTGTTGGCTTTATATACTGCTCACCCTGGACCCCATTGGTCACAGTCTTAAAGTTCCTACCTATGATCACCTCTCTGACCTTATCCCTGGCTTGTTGACCTCATGTGTGGGACACCTGGAAATGTGGGTCTGCCACACACCTTGTTCAGGCCATGGAGAGCCTATTTCATGTATCTAGCC
Source organism: Bos grunniens (assembly GCF_055505025.1). Taxonomy (NCBI): domain Eukaryota; kingdom Metazoa; phylum Chordata; class Mammalia; order Artiodactyla; family Bovidae; genus Bos; species Bos grunniens. The sequence continues at coordinate 113,801,499 of NC_141194.1, read as the reverse complement.
ACCTTCCTCCATCACCACTGGGCTATCATATCACTTTCCCAGTACCCCAAGGGTCTAAACAGGGAATGAAGAAAATGTTTATCTGCTCTTAGATTTCTGTGTGTAGTAGCCTCCCAATTCCAGGCCCTGAGCCTAGAGAGGGTAGTCAGGACTCATGTGTCTCATGGTAACTCCCTCTACATCAGCCTTCTTGCTCTTCCCAGAATCTGCTTAGACAGATGGGTGGGTTTCTTCCCCTTTCTTTTCTTTTGTGGTGGAGACTTTCCTTATGTCATAGCCAATTCCTTTTTCTGAGGTACTAAGGTAAATAACTGGGCTTCCCTTGTGGCTCAGCTGGTAAAGAATCCACCTGCAATGCAGGAGACCTGGGTTCAACCCCTAAGTTGGGAAGATCCCCTGAAGAAGGGAAAGGCTACCCACTCCAATATTCTGGTCTGGAGAATTTCATGGACTGTACAGTTCATGGGAACATAAAGAATCAGACACGACTGAGCAACTTTCACTCAAAGTCAATAACTAAGCCTTAAGATGGAAGAATAACCTAGACACATTATAGAAGAAACCCCATGATCTGTGTTGGCCAGGAATGATTTTTGATTCAGAAACCCTGAGAGGACTAGGAACTACAGCTTAGCAAGGAAGGAAGTACATTGGCTTCAGTTACATTGGCAAAATATTGTGTCTATCACACAGATAAAAGCAAAGATGCTCTGGTTAAAACAGGAGAATGAGCTCAGGTGATGGCCTGTCAATACCCTTCTCTCACTGCTGACCCAAAAGTATGTCCAACATTCACTATGACTCGATGGAGTCCAGGTGGAAAAGGACCACACCTGGGTAACCTGGGAAGCCACTTTTCTGCACCTGGACATGTTTCCCCAGCTGCAAAATGAGGAGCATGTACTAAATAATCTGCAAGCTTGTCAAGTGTTCTGGTTAATCATTAAAAAAAAATATATATATATATATATACTTGTAAAAAAATCTGCTTAGCACTAAAGGTCTGCAAAGCTGTTTCTTTTCTTATGATTCAGGAGACTCAGAGGATCTTCATTGTCTCTGGGTCATCAATAGGATGACCTCAATAGGAATGTTCCTCAACAGGAACAGCAATCCTCAATCCTGGAGCTACACCAAAATGTGGATTTGTAGGACTCTCCAATTGACTGAACGTCAGATAAATCAGCATTTGCAGCAATAACCTTCTATTTACTTTATTATGGAACTTTATTACAAAAAAACAAATTAACAAGATTTGTATTTGCAAATTAATTGCTACATTTACAAAGTTCATTTTCATTTTCTTATCCCGGATATTTTTTTAAGATTTGCCTATCTGATATAGCTACAATAACACAATTAATCTATAATGAGCTTTTCTTCTAAGGATGTTACTTGCAAAACCCCTCTGCAGAAGAAAAACAATACTTAAAACTGTCTTTGATTTGAATGTTCAACAAGTAAAACCTTTCCACAACGAACGTCTTATCTTTCATTTGGCTAAGGCAAGATGGAGTTCTAAACTTGACTCGAATGTGTTTGTGGGCTCTTGCCGGGAATAAAATAAAGACACCTGCAGGAAAATAACAACCAAGAGAACCTTTTTCCCTGTAACAGAAGTCACGCTTCATTCCAGCCTATAAAGGTCAGGCTTTGTTGGAAACAGTGTGCTCTTATCTACAGTGAGATAGCAGCTCCCCCATGAGGCCTCAGCTAGAACTGAGAGAAACAAACAACATTAAAGCAGTTTTTGGTCTCAGCTATCACCACTCTGAGTGTGTCTCTTGAAGCTGGGGGTAGCGGTGAAACCAGGGAGGGTGGGGGGCAGAAGGGTGAGGGGATGATCTAATGCTTCTTCTGAAATAGCCCTCTCTCTTTTTTGTTTCCCTACATGCAAATTCTCTAGTGGAAAAGAAAACTGGCTTCTGGTGAAATATATCACCTACAGACTCGAACATTTTAAAAACTTTGGCGATCCATTGAGTTCAGCAATGATTTCTAAAGGGAGTTAGAGAGGGAGAGAAGGGAGGGGGAAGAATGGGGAGAGGAGAGAAGAGAGGGCAAGAGAGAGCAGAGGAAGAAGAGGGAGGAGAGAAATTCAGAGCCAGGGGCAAAAGAGGAAAGTGAGGAGGCTGCGAAAAAGTAGGAGGCAGGAGGCAGAGAGAAGGCTGAGGGAGGAGAGAGGAGAACAAGACAAAGAGATATGCGAGAAGGCAAGAGTGACGAGGAGGGAAGGCAGGAAAAGCCAGAGGCTGAACCTCACAGGGTCAGCCCCTCAGTAGTGCTCATGCGGGCACTTCATTTTCTCCAAGTCAGTCATCCTCTTGAGAATCTGATTCCAGTTGTGTGCAAGAAATCCCTCTCTGCTCTGTGACTGGCCTGCATGGCACACGAGGTACCAGGGAGCTGGGAAACGTAAGTTTCTGGTGATTTTTTCAGCCTGGGAGAATGAAGGGACTGGCCGAGCTGCTGGGCCGCTGTCTCCAGGCTGGGATGAGGGCTGGCGAAGTCATCACCGCCCCTCCAGTCCCCAGCACACCCTGGGAGCTGCACGGTTGTCTGCAAGACACAGAGCCTGTCTCCTGGGCCAGGGCTGGCTGCAGACTCGGCCAAATTCCTTCTCTTTAGCTGCTCTCTTTTTCCAGCTGCATTCAGGCCCAACCCTTCTGCCATGACAACACAGCACCACCTGGGAGATGCTCCAAAGTGTTTCTCTGCTGCAGTCTTGCTGAAGGAAAACTTGGGGGCAAACGGGACTTCATGCCCAAGCCTCTCAGGGCAGCTTTCTTGCTCATGGACCTGCCTTTCACGGTGCAGCTCTTCTTTGGATCACGTGTTTTCCTCTGCAGGGAGTGATGCAAATATCCCTGGTCCCTCCCTACCTAGTTTTGGGCATCACATGCCTCTTAATTCAACTGTCCTTAAAGCATCTTAGAAAGTCCAAGGAGTGCTGCCACAGGTTTTACAGTGGAATAGTAGCAGAGCCCTGGCCTGGTTTTCACAGGGCCATTACACCACCCTGGTATGCACAACAAATTCTGTTGCAGCCTTCCTCTGGCTGCACCCCTTCCTAGTGGGGGAAGAGTCCACAGAGCTAAGAGGATGTGCCTACTAGTAGCCCATGCTCAGACCTTTTAGACACCTGGGACACCTTTTAGGTACCTGGGACCCAAGAATTCACTTCACAAATGACCTCAGCACGCTTCCAAGTTCAGCTTAGGGCTCTTTATGACGTTTGTCCTCTTAGGACTCACTTGTGCGGGCTTCTCAGCGGTAGAGAAACCACCTGTAATGCAGGAACCACAGGAGACAAGGGCTCGATCCCTGGGTCAGGAAGATCCCCTGGATGAAGAAATGGCAACCCACTCCAGTATTCTTTCCCGGAAAACCCCATAGACAGAGGAGCCTGGTGGGCTACAGTCTATGGGGTTGCAGAGAGTCAGACACAACTGAAGTGACTTAGCATGCATACAAGAACTGAATAAGGACTCTGCCGTGGGCTGAGTGTTTGGAGTACTGTCTTATGGCAGCTCTAACAAACCAATAGAGGCTCTTAAAGGAAGACATTCAAAATCTCACACATGGAGAAAACCTCTCATCCAGAAACAACATCATTTCCTTCCTTTACATTATCTGAAATTTCCAGTCATGCCATTTGCTCTGTATCTAGCTCCCTTCTCTTGGCTTTACCACTGCCATCATCCTCTGTGTGTGGGACAGGCATCAGTACACCTTTGAAAGAAAGTGAAAGTGTTAGTCATTCAGTCATGTCCAACTCTTTGCGAACCCATGGACTGAAGCTCACTAGGTTCCCCTGTCCATGGGGATTCTCCAGGCAAGAATAGTGGAGTGGGTTGCCATGCCCTCCTCTAGGAGATCTTCCCAACCCAGGGATCGAACCTGGGCCTCCCTCATTGCAGGGGGATTCTTTACTGTCTGAGCCACCAGGAAGTATACCTTTAAGGCCTCCAATTACTTCCTTGAAAAGACTCTAGTGGTGGCAACTAATTGGCTGTAAGGTTGATCGACTTCTAGATTCTGTCTTATTGACCTCATGTAAAATGCTTTCTGGAAGGAAGGCTTGAAGCTCTTCAGAACAGGAAGCCATTTATCACTGGGAATCTTTTTGTAATTTAGGTCAAGAGGAACCCTATTGTCAGCTTTATATTATCCTTCCCTCTCTTCTGACACAGTTTTAAAATTTTAAAACATGTTACTCATCACCAGAAACAAGCTGCTGACCTGACTGGATGTATCTGTGTCTGAGTTTTCAGGGACAGAATATCCAAGAGAATTCAGAATTTGCTTCGCCTCTTCGTTGTTCTCTAGCTCGAAGGCAGATTTGGTGTCATGGGTTAACCTTTCACGTGCCATTCTCCCTGCACTATATGACAGTACAATTCCTCATTAATGCTGTAACCATCACCACTTGTCCCTTACTAGCTTCCCTGTCAGATGATCCTCTTTTCTCACACAATCATGCATGCATACACACACTAAACAAGTGTGTTTAGAAATAAAAGTGGAGAAGATAGGTGGTCAAGTACCACTCAAATAGACTGTGATATGGGGCTCCCTGGACTTGTTCAGTGTCCAACCTGCAACTCCTATGAGATGCCCCTGGAGAGAACAGAGCAGCAGGGAGAGGAAAAAATATACAGGAGCTAAAGTTCAGGAATTCCGATTTGCTGACAGCCTGACAACCTGGGGCCAACCAGCCAACACTAATGTTAATTACATTTTATCACAAGCTTAAAATTTAATAACCAGTGGCGAAAAGATAATATTAGTTTGAAAAACCATCTTTACTGTGAACCTGTAGCATTCAACTAAGTGTGTGTATGTGTATGTGTGTGTAATCTCATATTTGGCAGACTTCTACCATGTTAGACAATTATCTAGTCAATTTAACCAATGGAAAAAAAATTCAGACACGGTGATTTAAATTTAAAAACACATTAGTTAGGATCATCATTAATTAATTCATGAATAAATAATGCAGTAAAAAGACCAGCTTTGGAGACAAACAGACTAGGATTAAAATCTTAGATCTTCTACATAATATCTATGTGGCCTTGGGCAAGTCACTTACCACAAGCATCAGTTTACTCATCTGTAAAATGGTAACTATGATGTCAGTTTTATCCAGTTAGTATGACCATAGTCTGTAAAGTACATGCTGTTTATAGGCACTCAATAGACAATACTTATCCCATGTGACTGCATGCTGGAACAAGTGTCACAAAGTCTCAGATCACTAAAGAGAAAAGGTGAAGTTAGCAGTTCAGTCATTATAGGGTCTGGACTTATCCAAGCAGCTTTGAAGATCCAGGAGGAAGACAATGGACGTGCCAAGGAGAGCACTGGGCTGGTGCAGCCCCATCACACTGACTCCCTATCTGAGACACAGATCACATCACAAGACTCCTGATTTTCCATAAGGCCTTATATATATATTTTTTTTATCCAGGGGCCAGGATATTGGCTTTTGAAAAAGACTGGATCTAGCTAGGGCTAGATGGAGACTCTGCCAGATTTGGTGGAGGAATGGTCTCTATAGTATAGCCCTTCTCACCACCTTCCCTGTAATGGGTGAACTTTATTTTTTCTGCTATACCAGCCTCATACTGTTCTTATCATTAAACACCTGGCAGTCAGCAGACAACAGGCTTTTCTGGAAGGTCAGTTTGCACTGATACAAACTATCCAGTGAAATTGACAAAGCAGGCTCCTGAAACAATAAATCTCTCAGGGACCTCCAGGGAACAGCCAGTTTTCTGCTCTACTGGAATAAAATACATAAATCCCTGCCAATAACTCTTTCTTTGTAAACAAAGAAACAAAAAAATCTCTAATCAGTCTAGTGCTTCTGGGTATGGTTGGAGAGGTAGACTCCTAACTTGTTAGTAGAAAGCAAATGAAGTTCAGTACTTCATTTTTATTCCATCAGAATGATTGAACGATTCCATTCAATCATTTTCTCTCCCTCCCTCCCTCTACCCTTTTCCCACCCACTCCCGTCCTCCCTTCCTTCCTCCCCAACACAGACATTCTTACGAAAGAAAGACTACTTAGATTATTTTTCATAATGTGTTTGCATATGACATGGTTGTCCAAGTCTTAAATTTGTTCTCTAATATAAAAAGCTTTAGTGCAAACAGCCTAAAATATGAGATGACAACAGTAGAAACGCAATTGTTCTTAAAATAGGAAATGGGATTACTTGGACATACAATAGCAGAAACTCAGAAGCTCTGAGTCATAATGGACCTTGAGAAATTATCTACTTCCATTCTTACACGATGCCTGGATTCCAACTACTTTATCTCAAGGAAGGGGTCCACTAGCTTCTGCATGAACACCCCTCCAGGGATGAGGAAATAAGTATATTCCAAGGTAACCCTGTATATCAGTGGCCAATTCGACGTTTCATAACATTCTTCACAAAATTACAAAGTTACAGAGCTTCCTAAATAGGAACTGTTTTACAAGTAGAATGTTGAAAATATTTATTAACATTTGAAATAAATCGATTCATTAACTTTCTCTAAACGATGATGTTTCTTCTTATTACCAAAAGAAATCCCTGGTGATAACATTAGAGTTTTGAGCTACCTTAAAGTATCAGCTCAGTCAGTTCAGTCACTCACTTGGATCCGAGTCTTTGCGATCCCATGGACTACAACACGCCAGGTCTCCCTGTCCATCTCCAACTCCCAGAGTCTACTCAAACTCATGTTGACTGAGTCGGTGATGCCATCCAACCATCTGATCCTCTGTTGTCCCCTTCTCCTGCCCTCAATCTTTCCCAGCATCAAGGTCTTTCCTGATGAGTCGGCTCTTCCCATCAGGTGGCCAAAGTATTGGAGTTTAGCTTCAGCATCAGTCCTTCCAATGAATATTCAGGACTGATTTCCTTTAGGATGGACTGGTTGGATCTCCATGAAGTCTGAGGGACTCTCAGCAGTCTTCTCCAACACCACGGTTCAAAAGCATCAATTCTTCAGCGCTCAGCTTTCTTTATAGTCCAACTCTCACGTACATACATGACTACTGCAAAAAACCACAGCTTTGACTAGACTGATCTTTGTTGGCAAAGTAATGTCTATGCTTTTTAATATGCTGTCTAGGTTGGTCATAATGTTTCTTCTAAGGAGCAAGCATATTTTAATTTCATGGCTGCAATCACCATCTGCAGTGATTTGGGAACCCCCCAAAATAAAGTCTGTCACTGTTTCCACTGTTTCCCCATCTATTTGCCATGAAGTGATGAGACCGGATGCCATGATCTTAGTTCTCTGAATGTTGAGTTTTAAGCCAACATTTTCACTGTCCTCTCTCACTTTCATCAAGAGGCTCTTTAGTTCTTCGCTTTCTGCCATAAGGATGGTGTCATCTGCATATCTGAGGTTCTTGATATTTCTCCTGGCAATCTTCATTCCAGCTTGTGCTTCCTCCAGCCCAGCGTTTCTCATGATGTTCTCTGCATATAAGTTAAATAAGCAAGGTGACAATATACAGCCTTGACATACTCCTTTCCCTATTTGGAACCAGTCTGTTGTTCCATGTCCAGTTCTAACTGTTGCTTCCTGACCTGCATACGTATTTCTCAGGAGGCAGGTAAGGTGGTCTGGTATTCCCATCCCTTTCAGAATTTTCCAGTTTGTTGTTATCCACACAGTCAAAGGCTTTGGCATAGTCAATAAAGCAGAAGTAGATGTTTTTCTGGAACTCGCTTGCTTTTTCCATGATCCAGCAGATGTTGGCAATTTGATCTCTGGTTCCTCTGCCTTTTCTAAAACCAGCTTGAACGTCTGGAAGTTCATGGTTCACATATTGCTGAAGCCTGGCTTGGAGAATTTTGAGCATTACTTTACTAGCGTGTGAGATGAGTGCAATTGTGCGGTAGTTTGAGCATTCTTTGGCATTGCTTTTCTTTGGGATTGGAATGAAAACTGACCTTTTCCAGTCCTGTGGCCACTGCTGAGTTTCCCAAATTTGCTGGCATATTGAGTGCAGCACTTTCACAGCATCATCTTTTGGGATTTGAAATAGCTCAACTGGAATCCTATCACCTCCATTAGCTTTGTTCATAGTGATGCTTCCTAAGGCCCACTTGACTTCGCATTCCAAGAAATGAAAGTATGCATGATGCATGATAGGATAACAGAAAAGGTCAAATGGGTCCAGGGAAAGACCTTAGGGTTAAATGGGATGGCATCTTTGGACTCACTGCAGAGGAAGATGTGCAGTTGACAACAACTTTACCATTTGCTGCCTTGCTCCAACCCCTTCTACATCTTCTGGAAAGTTTGCTACCACTTATCCCCTGACACTCATTCAACACATATTTATTGAATGTCTGCATATGGCTTCCCAGGTGGCGCTAGTGGTAAAGAACTCACCTCCAATGCAGGAGACAAAGAGACCTGAGTTCGATCCCTGGGTCAGGACAATCCTCTGGAGAAGGGAATGGCATCCTACTCCAGCATTCTTGGCTGGAGAATCCCATGGACAGAGATGCCTGAAAGGCTACAGTCCGTGGGGTTGCAAAGAGTTCAGTTCAGTTCAGTTGCTCAGTCGTGTCCGACTCTTTGAGACCCTGTGAACCACAGGACGCCAGGCTTCCCTGTCCATTACCAACTCCCGGAGTTCACCCAAACCATGCCATCCAGCCATCTCATCCTCTGTCATCCCCTTCTCCTCCTGCCCTCAATCCCTCCAAGCAGCAGGCTCTTTTCAAATGAGTCAGCTCTTTGCATCAGGTGGCCAAAGTATTGGAGTTTCAGCTTCAGCATCAGTTCTTCCAATGAACACCCAGGACTCATCTCCTTTAGGATGGACTGGTTGGATCTCCTTGCATCCAAGGGACTCTCAAGAATCCTCTCCAAAAAAAAAAAAAAAGTCAGTAAAGAGTTTAAAAAAAAAAAAAAAAAAAAGAATCCTCTCCAACAGCACAGTTCAAAAGCATCAATTCTTCGGTGCTCAGCTTTCTTTATAGTCCAACTCTCACATCCATACATGACCACTGGAAAAACCATAGCCTTAACTAGATGGACCTTTGTTGGCAAAGTAATGTCTCTGCTTTTTAATATGCTGTCTAGGTTGGTCATAACTTTCCTTCCAAGGAGTAAGCATCTTTTAATTTCATGGCTGCAATTACCATCTGCAGTGATTTTGGAGACCAGGAAAATAAAGTCTGACACTGTCCACTGTTTCCCCATCTATTTGCCATGAAGTGATAGGACTGGATGCCATGATCTTAGTTTTCTGAATGTTGGGCTTTAAGCCAACTTTTTCACTCTCTTCTTTCACTTTCATCAAGAGGCTCTTTAGTTCTTCTTCACTTTCTGCCATAAGGGTGGTGTCATCTGCATATCTGAAGTTATTGATATTTCTCCCGGCAGTCTTGATTCCAGCTTGTGCTTCCTCCAGCCCAGCATTTCTCATCATGTACTCTGCATATAAGTTAAATAAGCAAGGTGACAATATACAGCCTTGACGTACTCCTTTTCCTATTTGGAACCAGTCTGTTTTTCCATGTCCAGTTCTAACTGTTGCTTCCTGACCTGCATACAGGTTTCTCAAGAGGCAGGTCAGGTGGTCTGGTATGCCCATCTCTTTCAGAATTTTCCACATTTTATTGTGATCCACACAGTCAAAGGCTTTGGCATAGTCAATAAAGCAGAAACAGATGTTTTTCTGGAACTTGCTTGTTTTTTTCCATGATCCAGTGGATGTTGGCAATTTGATCTCTGGTTCCTCTGCCTTTTCTAAAACCAGAGTTAGACATGACTGAATCGACTTAGCACGCGCACAAGTATGTGCCAAACACTGTTGGAATAACTGATGATGAAAGGACTTTCTAGTGGCATTTTTACCTTCTCCTTCTCTACTTGTTGACCCCACATCTCTATCGAGCTTCCACCAAGACCCTCTATTTTCTTCTCATCTAAAATGTCCCAAGAGAGTTTGGGATGGACATGTACACACTGTACCATACAAGGACCTACTGTACAGCACAGGGAACTCTGCTCAATGTTATGTGACAGCTTGGATGGGAGGAGTGTTTGGGGGAGGATGGATGCATGTATATGTGTGGTTGAGTCCCTTTGCTGTCGGCCTGAAACTATCACAGCATTGTTAATCAGCTACATCCCAATACAAATAAAAACTTTAATAAACAAATAATTTAAAATAAATAAATAAAATGTCCCAAGACAGTTGTTCACAGTTACTACCTCCACTTCGTTACTTTCCGTTCACTCCCTACCTGCTGTTGTCTTCTCACACGCCTGCCCTTCCACTTACATTGCCCTCCCTCTGGTCCACATGATGTCATAATTTTTCAACCTAACAGACTCATCTCTCACCTGCATTTGATGGTATTCATACCTCCCCAACCTTTTAAAACCCTCAACTCCCTTGCCTCCATGACATTTGTCTCTCCTGGCTCTGTTTTCCCCTCCTTTCCACTGCCTACTCATGAAATGTTGACAACTCCCAGGGTTTAACTTTCAGCCAAATACTTTTCTCACTTTACATATATTTCCAGGGTGATTCCATTCTCTCTTTGGAGGTTAGCTACTAAGTCAGACCTTTCCTAGCTTTAAACCCATACACAACTCTCCACCCAAACCTCTCCACTTGGATGTCTCACAAGTATTTCTATCATAAATATGCAAAATCTTCCTCCTGAAAAGCCCCCCTCTCTCTGTTCTCTCCATATCCACGAATAGCACCATTATCCATTTAGTCACCCAAGCTAGAGGCTTAGACTTTGTCCTGAAACTGCCCATTCTCTCAACCTCCACATCTAATCAATCAAGTACTACTGATTTTACCTTTTCAGTGTTTCTAGAATCTGTACACACTTCTCCTCCCTGGCACCACTGCTTATTTCTTGCTAGTGTCAAGGTCCTCTATCCAAAGACCAACAGCTACATGCCTATACTTGAACAAGTTGGGTTCATTACTCAGTGCAGTGAGAGAACATATACCAAAGGGAAAACAGATTATCTCAATAAGAGAGTGTTAAAAGAACTTATTATAGGAGTTAATAGTCTAGTTGGTCTAAGGAAATAGGACTTCACTTTGGATTGAATGTCCTCAGAAAATAAAAAGGGACAATTTTATGATTGGGCATTGCAGTAAATCTTACATATGTGGAGGCTAGACTAGAGCAGAAATAAAGATGGAATTGGTAAAGAAGTATCAGTCATTCACATTAGCAGAAAGAGGAGGGTGCTTGATATTCTGTGCGTGGCATAGCAACCTGGTTTCGGTCTGTGCTTAGAGAAAATTAGACAAGATTGTGAAGTGGCCTTGTTTTGTTTCACTTTATCATCATCTCAGTGTATTTTTGCTTGCTTTGGGGTTCTGTGAGATTGTATATGTCCAACAGAAGAGCATGACCTTGCTTTGAGTGCCAGCCCAGCTTCCACATATCAGTGGTTGCTCTTTTATTTTTTCTTTCTCATTAGTATCCCTAGTTTAATTCCAGTCTTTCTCTGATTCATCTCCCACACTTCAGCCAAGAGAACCCCACCTAAATGCAAATCTGATTGCATCACATCTAGGCTCCTTCATGAAGTCTCTTCCTAAACCCCCACCAGATGGAACTCCTGTCTCCTTAGAGGGAGCATGTTGTCACTGCCATCATGAAAGTGCACGTACTCTGTGGTCTTCCACTGCGGTTATTTACGCTGGACTCTGTGCACCCACCCCCACCACATTCTCAGGTTTCAATATGATGAAAGATGTTGATAAGTTACCATCTGAGACTCATACCAACTGGGTTGAGATCAAGAGAATATGGGCTATAGTCATACTGCTTATAAATCACCATAGACTTTAAAGATTGATATGTTCAGATCAAAGACCAGTAGAGGGTGTTAAATCATCATCAAATGCATTTTTGCTTAATAAGTGCACATTTCAAATGATACTTAGATAAGAATTCATCAAATTGAGCTAAGCAGACTCACCATTATCCTCAAGAAATTTACTTCATGATATTTAGGAAGTCAAGAAATACCTGGAGTAACAGGCAAATTTGGCCTTTGAGTACACAATGAAGCAGGGCAAAGGCTAATAGAGTTTTGTCAAGAGAAAGCACTGGTCATAGCAAATACCCTCTTCCAACAACACAAGAGAAGTCTCTACACATGGACATCACCAGATGGTCAATGCCAAAATCAGACTGATTATATTCTTTGCAGCCAAAGATGGAGAAGCTCTATATGGTCAGCAAAAACAAGACCGGGCACTTGACTGTGGCACAGACCATGAACTCCATACTGCCAAATTCAGGCTGAAATTGAAAAAAGTAGGGAAAACCACTAGACCATTCAGGTATGACCTAAATCAAATCCCTTACGATTATACAGTGGAAGTGAGAAATAGATTCAAGTGATTAGATCTGATAGACAGAGTGCCTGAAGAACTATGGACAGAAGTTCATGACACTGTACAGGAGGCAGGGATCAAGACCATCCACAAGAAAAAGAAATGCAAAAAGGCAAAACGGTTGTCTGAGGAGGCCTTACAAATAGCTATGAATAAAAGAGAAGCGAAAAGCAAAGGAGAAAAGGAAAGATAGAGCATCTGAATACAGAGTTCCAAAGAATAGCAAGGAGAGATAAGAAAGCATTCCTTAGCGATCTGTGCAAAGAAACAGAGGAAAACAACAGAATGGGAAACACTAGAGATCTCTTCAAGAAAACTAGACATACCAAGGGAATATTTCATGCAAAGATGGGCTCAATAAAGGACAGAGATGGTATGGACCTAACAGAAGCAGAACATATTAAGAAGAGGTGGCAAGAATACACAGAAGAACTGTACAAAACTGGGTCTTCATGACCCAGATAATCACGATGGTGTGATCACTCACCTAGAACCAGACATCCTGGAATGTGAAGTCAAGTGGGCCTTAGAAAGCATCACTACGAACAAAGCTAGTGGAGGTGATGGAATCCGAGTTGAGCTATTTCAAATCCTGAAAGATGATGCTGTGAAAGGGCTGCACTCAATATGCCAGCAAATTTGGAAAACTCAGCAGTGGCCACAGGACTGGAAAAGGTCAGTTTTCATTCCAATCCCAAAAAAAAGCAATGCCAAAGAATGCTCAAACTACCGCACAATTGCACTCATCTCACACGCTAGTAAGTAGTGCTCAAAATTCTCCAAGCCAGGCTTCAGCAATACATGAACTGTGAACTTCCAGATATTCAAGCTGGTTTTAGAAAAGGCAGAGGAACCAGAGATCAAATTGCCAACATCCGCTGGATCATCTAAAAAGCAAGAGAGTTCCAGAAAAACATCTGTTTCTGCTTTATTGACTATGCCAAAGCCTTTGACTGTGTGGATCACAATAAACTGTGGAAAATTCTGAAAGAGATGGGCATACCAGACCACCTGACCTGCCTCTTGAGAAACCTATATGCAGGTCAGGAAGCAACAGTTAGAACTGGACATGGAACAACAGACTGGTTCCAAATAGGAAAAGGAGTACGTCAAGGCTGTATATTGTCACCTTGCTTATTTAACTTATATGCAGAGTACATGATGAGAAATGCTGGGCTGGAGGAAGCACAAGCTGGAATCAAGACTGCCGGGAGAAATATCAATAACTTCAGATATGCAGATGACACCACCCTTATGGCAGAAAGTGAAGAAGAACTAAAGAGCCTCTTGATGAAAGTGAAAGAAGAGAGTGAAAAAGTTGGCTTAAAGCCCAACATTCAGAAAACTAAGATCATGGCATCCAGTCCCATCACTTCATGGCAAATAGATGGGGAAACAGTGGACACAGTGTCAGACTTTATTTTCCTGGTCTCCAAAATCACTGCAGATGGTAATTGCAGCCATGAAATTAAAAGATGCTTACTCCTTGGAAGGAAAGTTATGACCAACCTAGACAGCATATTAAAAAGCAGAGACATTACTTTGCCAACAAAGTTCCGTCTAGTCAAGGCTATGGTTTTTCCAGCGGTCATGTATGGATGTGAGAGTTGGACTATAAAGAAAGCTGAGCACCGAAGAATTGATGCTTTTGAAGTGTGGTGTTGTAGAAGACTCTTGAGAGTCTCTTGGACTGCAAGGAGATCCAACCAGTCCATCCTAAAGGAGATGAGTCCTTGGGTGTTCATTGGAAGGACTGATGCTGAAGCTGAAACTCCAATACTTTGGCCACCTGATGTGAAGAGTTGACTCATTGGAAAAGACTCTGATGCTGGGAGGGATTGGGGGCAGGAGGAGAAAGCAACGACAGAGGATGAGATGGCTGGATGGCATCACCGACTCGATGGATGTGAGTCTGAGTAAACTCCAGGAGGTGGTGATGGACAGGGAGGCCTGACGTGGTGCAATTCATGGGGTCGCAAAGAGTCGGACACGACTGAGCAACTGAACTGAACTGAACTGATGATTATCATTATTTACAGTGGGTGATAAGGAAATTATTATTATTTTGTAATACATAAAATGGGGAGAATAATATGTATTGCCCAAGTTTGCTGGGATAATTTATTTAAAGACAGTTTGTTCAAATCCCATGTCAGTCTTCTCCTCTGCAAGAAGGGCCTTCTTCTAAGACATACTGAGAAAGGGATATCTCACAGCAGCTCCCAATTCTCCCACCTTGCAGCTGCTCCTCCTTGATATTCTCAGCTCGGCCATGAGCCACCTCTTTCTTAGATGCTGGTCACCTCCAGACAGACTTGAGCACAGTCGTCCATTAAAAAGTACACTGCTCCCGGCACATGGACATCAGTCTCAGGGCAAATATGGGTCAGTTCACACTTCCTTGTGCAGCTCTCTCCCTTCCCTCCTCACACCTCCACCGCTGAAGGTGGTGGCACAGTGAGTCTCTACTGAGGAGTTGAGAGTAAGGGGACTACAACACAGAAGGAAAATGATTTAGAACTGTCCTCTTCCTATATCTGTTCCCATGGCCCAGGAGAAAAGCATCCTCAAAACTTCACAGAGTTCCCACTGTGGATATTCTCAGATCTCAGCCTTTTTGCTCGATTCTACAGGTCCATCCTCCTGGCCCCTCAGCACAACAGCCTGAGTAGCTGTTGTCCTCTAAACCAGCTCCCCTTTCAAGATCTTCCTGCCAATGGAAAGAGCAGAATGAGGGGTTATTCTGTCCACCCAGAGGGCAATCAAACACCAAATTGACGCCACTCCCTTCCTCCTGAAAAACAGCCCCACATACTATGATCAAGTTATAGTGAATTATTTGAAGTTGGTCTATACGTGTGTGTGCATGTGTGTGTTCTAAGTTGCTCAGTCGTGTCCATCTCTTTACGACCCCATGGATTGTAGTCCACCAGGCTCCTCTGTCCATGGGGTTCTCCAGACAAGAACACTTGAGTAAGTTGCCATGCCCTCCTTCAGGGCATCTTCCCTACCAAAAGATTGAACCCATGTCTCTTATGTCTCCTGCATTGGCAGGCGGGTTCTTTACCAATAGTGCCACCTGGAAAGTATACATATATATATATATATATATATATATATATATATATATATATATTTGTGTATACATATACACACATACATATCTTCTATCTAATTTCTTGCATTTAACCCCATCTTTATATCTGTGGTTTTCCTTTTCTTTTTGCTTGCTTCATACAGCATACATGATTTTACATCCCTGACCAGGTATTGAACCCATGCTCCCTGCAGTGGAAACACAGAGTCTTAACCACTGGATCACCAGGAAAGTACCGCTACATGTGTATTTATATCTTCCTCCTTGTCCCCCCAACTCTGGCCCCACCCCATACTATGTTTCAACCATGAATTATTTCACAGGCTTCAATGTACTATGCTACTCTTGCCTCTGAGCCTTCTTCTTTTTTTTTTTTTTTAATAGCCATTATAATAACTTTATTTTTTTTTCATTTTGTCATGTTTCCTACAGTACAGGTTTTTTATTTTATTTTTAAACTTTACAATTTTGTATTAGTTTTGCCAAACATCGAAATGAATCCGCCACAGGTATACCCGTGCTCCCCATCCTGAACCCTCCTCCCTCCTCCCTCCCCATACCTTCCCTCTGGGTAGTCCCAGTGCACCAGCCCCAAGCATCTAGTATCTTGCATTGAACCTGGACTGGTGACTCGTTTCTTACATGATATTATACATGTTTCAATGCCATTCTCCCAAATCTCCCCACCCTCTCCCTCTCCCACAGAGTCCATAAGACTGATCTATACATCAGTGTCTCTTTTGCTGTCTTGTACACAGGGTTATTGTTACCATCTTTCTAAATTCCATATATATATGCGTTAGTATACTGTATTGGTGTTTTTCTTTCTGGCTTACTTCACTCTGTATAATAGGTTCCAGTTTCATCCACCTCATTAGAACTGATTCAAATGTATTCGAGCCTTCTTAAATGCTATTCTTTCATGCAAAATCTGGACTAGAAAGAGTTCAAGAGCAAATAAGAGGAAAGGCTGTCAGGAAACAGACACTGTCAGACTTTGCTCTTGGGGTAATACAGGACAGCCACTGTATAGGACTCTCCTACCAAATTTCAGCTGATTCTGGGATGTTGTTTATCAGTTATATCCCCCATGTACAAAATTATGCACATATATTATATATACATATATTTGTGCATTATATGAAGCTTCTGAGGTGGCTCAGTGGTAAAGAAACCACTTGCAACTCAGGAGACCCAGGTTCAATCCCTGGGTCTTGAAGATCCTCGGGAGAAGGGAATGGCAATCCACTCCAGTATTCTTGCCTGGGAAATCCTATGGAGAGAGGAGCCTGGTGGACTGCAATCCATGGGGTCTCAAAGAGTCGGACACGACTGAGTGACTTCCACTACACTTCACTTCATGTATTATATATAGTATATAATCTAGATCTAATCTAAGTAAAAAGAAAATTTCCCTAACTTAAATTTCATCAATCTCAACAGGGAAAGGCAGTTTAAGACCCAGGACTAGGGGAAAAAAAAAAAAAAACAGCAATTGCAGAGCTGTTATCCACCAAAAATGGCTCCACAAACAAATTGCACAAGCTTTTTCCTGTTCATAGATATCACATTGCTATGTGTCACCAAGCTGTTTTCTCCAAGATGAAAGGATGTAAGTAAGGATTTAGGGTCCTCCTGACCAAATACACTCCTCCAATTACATACATAAAGGAGCTCTTGCAGCACCAGGCATGTAGTAGTAGACATTCAATAAATAGTAGCTAGTATTACATCATTGTCTTGAATGAATCACCCATACATTAAGAAATTGGAGCTTCAACCTTTCCAGTAGCCCCATACTTTTTGGAAGCCTAATAGTCTTTCTAAAAACATGTTTCACAAACTTTGCCATAATGGGTTGAAAAATATCAGAAATATCAGAAAAATACCAGCAAGCTAACTGATGGGCTCAGAACTCAAAAGACATAACCATAGTTTCCAATTTCCCATTTGTAGTGTGGAGCCCTTATTCAGACAACTTATGTTATTATTGTGCTCTGAAGTTTAGTTTAGATTTTCAGAGAAACCAGTGCACTTCCATCAATTTCACATTCACGAAAGAGTGAGAGAGGAACTATAGTTTATTGAGTGATTGCTTTTTACTGGGTACTTCTATTCAGTTCAGTTCAGTTTAGTCACTCAGTCGTGTCTGACTCTTTGAGACCCCGTGAACCGCAGAACGCCAGGCCTCCCTGTCCATCACTAACTCCCGGAGTTCATTTAAACTCACATCCATTGAGTCGGTGATGCCATCCAGCCATCTCATCCTCTGTCGTCCCCTTTTCCTGCCCTCAATCTTTCCCAGCATCACGGTCTTTTCAAATGAGTCAGCTCTTCGCATCAGATGGCCAAAGTATTGGAGTTTCAGCTTCAACATCAGTCCTTCCAATGAACACCCAGGACTGATCTCCTTTAGCATGGACTGGTTGGATCTCCTTGCAGTCCAAGGGACCCTCAAAAGTCTTCTCCAACACCACAGTTCAAAAGCATCAATTCTTCAATGCTCAGCTTTCTTTATAGTCCAACTCTCACATCCATACATGACCACTGGAAAAACCATAGCCTTGACTAGACAGACCTTTGTTGGCAAAGTAATGTCTCTGCTTTTTAATATGCTGTCTAGGTTGGTCATAACTTTCCTTCCAAGGAATAAGTGTCTTTTAATTTCATGGCTGCAATCACTATCTGCAGTGATTTTAGAGTCCAGAAAAATAAAGTCAGCCACTGTTTCCACTTCTATTAGTGTTCCCTCATTTAATCATTTAATCCTCACAATGACCATGTATTAAAAGGATCACGTCAACTCCAGGGCTGAGGAAATAATCTATTCATGGTCACACTCTTTGCAATTGATGGCCTTTACAACCAACCCTAAGTTACTGAAGGTATTGGAAAATTTTCTAAAATTCTCATGCTTCATTAATTCAAAGAAATCTGCTCCCAATTAACTCAAGTGAGTTATTTGTTCTATGGTTCAAAAGCAATTGAATTTGCATATGATCACTTAAAGCACCTAATGAAAAGTATTATTCTACCTTTTCTTAAAAGATTTATATGTACACACCTGTCCCTCAGGTTTTTCTCCTCATAAGAAAGATGTGCTCAGTTCTCTCTCACCTGTACAAAGTAGACTGTTCATATTAATTGACAATTGACCTTCTTCATGTTATGTGCCAGGTATGAATCTCAGTCCAAAATGTCAAATATGTAAAAACATTACTTTCTTAGTCTACAATGCAAATTAATGTCTATTTTGAGCTCCATTTCACTGGATGGCAAAAACATAATCTTAGTCAGTTCAAGGTCTCCCTATTTCCCCAGGGTTGTGTCTACATTCCAAAGACCTTCTAAAATGCCAAGGCAAAAGAGGGGTGTGTCATCTGGCCTGGGGCAAGCATACATTCTTTGACAGAGTCTTTTGTTTCTTTAAGATCTCAAGCCTTTCTGCAGCTTCTGTACTGGGAAGACAAGAAACTCACTGAGACTGTGTATGGAGCCATCTGTGCAGACACCTCTCACAGTCATTCCCTTGTTGCCTCTTGGGAGTTGTGCCTAAAAATAATAAAGAGGGTACAGGGTCCCTCTCTCCAGAGCCCACCAACATTTTTGTCCTAATCAAATTCCTTCTTTTTTCCCTCCAACCTGGAAGAATCTCTTTCTAGTCCAGTGAGAGAAAGTCACATTCCTTTCCTTCTCCTGTCCTTTGCCCCCCAAAAAGGTCTTAGGCTTTTGAAGCACAAACTGAGAGAGGACTTTCATACTTTTTTTGCTTTCTGTCCTGTAATATCCTTCCCTTGATTATATTCCTCACTAATGAGCAGAGAGACAGCTGCATGCTTGAAAAAAAGAAATGAGAAAGAAGTAAATACCCAGAGGGGAGAAAAACACAGCTTAATACCTCAAAAATAATACCCTACCATTATTACATGGCTTATTATTGACCTTACATCCTCCTCATACTTATTAACAATTCTTTTTTGGACAGCCCTCTTCATTTAGGAGGTATTCAATGACTTGTTCCCCAAAGTCATAAAACAGGGTCTCATAATCTCATATAAAAGATAGGACATATACTCTAAATGATACTTGACAGAGCAAAGATTTTATCATATATTAACAACCAAACAAAACACAAGTAGAAGGCAAAAGGAATTCTGGGGAGGGAATAATTCCCAGAGGCCTAAGAAGTCAGGAGTATTTTTATGAAAACTACCTATTATGTGGCAAGCCTTGAAGGTCCAGTGGGTTTAGAAAACTAAGATGGATCAAGAAGGATACTAGAGACAAGGAGGCATGGAATGATAACCTGCTTCTCTCATCTCCCCCTTTCCATCCATCCTGTACATAGTTGCTGAAACAATTTTCCTAAAACAGCAATTTCATCATGACTTTCCAGTGCTCTCAAGTAACTTTTCAGCTTGGCTTGCAAGACACTGTTACATAGTGGTTAAGACTGTGGGCTTGAGAAAAATGGTGGACTGAAGATATGACATGCCTCCATTCACTGTTTATCTCATAAAACAACATGAAAATGACAGGAGTTGAAAATACATATGCAGAAGGGAGGGACACAACAGAATCAACATTTTAGAAGTCAGAAAGCAAAAAAAAAAAAAAGGTGGTAACTGACTAAGCAAACACAAGAAACCTGAATCTTAAGCAGATTGTAGGGGAAGCCAGGAAACAAACTGAATTGTACTAAAGAGTATCCCTAAATCCAAACAGTTGACTGTAACAGGTACTTCCCATAAAAGGGGCAGAGGAGAAGTTAAAAACAATGAGAAGTGCTGGAAAGTCTGTTTAGGAAGCCCCTAGCCCCTAGATCTGCCCCTTCATGCTCTGGGTTCCAGGGCTGTGTGACTGAGTACCATTCCTCAAACTCATCAGAAAACCAAGGTATACTCTGTGGAGAGGGTAAAACTGATGACGTCTGGATTGGAGAACACTAGGCACAGATGAGGGTGGGGATGCTGAGATTAAGTAAAAGTCTCTGAGCATTGAACATTGAGACCTATAGCCATCTCCATCACCTGGGTTCCCAGAACACTAGCAGCCAGTTTGTACACTCTAGGCAGGAGATAGGAGGATTTCTCTTTACAGAATACATCTAACTCAATAGGAAAGATCTAAAGATATTTGGTCTAAAGACACAATCAGGGGTTCCCCCAACAAAACAGTCCAGGCACACCACTGGCAGCCACAGAGCGCCGCCCACATTTACATTGCTAATAATCTTAGTGCCTCACTTTTAAGTATGAACGGACATCCAAAGACCATAGATAGCTGAGGAAATTAACATGAAAGAGAGACCAAGCAGAGAGGAAAACAGAGAGGAAAAACCTGAAGGAAACAGACAAAATGCAGGGAGAAGGGAAAAAAAGAAAAGAAAAATCCATGGACATCAGTATCCCCCATGTCATAATAAAGTGAACACCAAATATTGGACTCAATTATGTATAGGGAAGACAGAGAAAAGGAGAAACAGGAAGTGTGCTTGTGGGGAGTGCAGGCAGTATTTTCATAGCATGAATTTAAAAGCTTTTCGTTTTTGTTATATGACTGGCACAATTTGCATAGCACTGTAATTATATGTCTATTGAAGGTTTGATAGAACTCAAGTGTAAAATCATCCGAGTCAAGTTCATTGTGAAGGTAAAATTTTTGAATATCTTTTCAGATTCTTATATTGCTATTTTTTATTCAAGTTTTCTAGTACTTCTTGAGTTAATGTTGATAACCATCCATTTTCTAGTGTTTAAATGTAGGGTATAAAATTGTTCACAGAATTCCTCTTATAAAGTTTTATGTATCCTCTATTCACTTTCTCATTCTTATCATTGTTTGTTCTTTTTTCTCATAATGACACTTTCCAAAGTTGTTTTTTCCTTGTTCTTTCCAAAATCAGATTTTACTTTCATTGATATAATTTAGTGTATTGTTGACTTGTTTCAGTGTTTTCTATTGCATTATCTATAGCAATTCCTACTGCATTATTCTTACTTCCTCTGGGATCAGTTGTTCTCTCTGTTTATAGTGGTCTTTCTCTTTCTAGTGGCACATAGGTGTTGCTTCATTTTTATGAATGAAGGACCTAGGTTCCAAATATAGATAGTTGATAAGGTTTTTCTGTGTGGTTGTATAGGTAAGTTTTCCCAACAAGGCTGCTTTAGTGAATGAGAGATACCTTCTGTGAGCTCATATCTATGTAAATTGATAGGGCATGAAGCATGACTTTGGACACTTCTTTAAAAGTGTTAAACTTAAGTAGACCATTCTTGCTGCAATTGCCAACATATGAAAGGATGTATTTATCTCCTGAACAGAACTCTTTCCTTCCATCTTACCCTCCTGGAACTGTCATGAAGTCCAAAACTAACACAAGTTCCGTTCTACTTATGTCTCAGAATCCAATACCCACACTAAGAGCAGTTCCTAGGTAGCTAGTTCACGTCTCAAAATTGCAGTCTCATTACTGTTTCCCCCTCCACAGTTCAATGTGTGGCAGCCTTCAGCTTAGTAAGAGTGGAGGGGTGTTCTGGGAAGGAGTTGAGGAAAAAGAGAAATTAGTCCTATGATTCTAATGCAGTTCTATAATTTCACCGGCAGTTGACCCAGGATCCCTTCTACTCCCATTCTCTACCCCACATTTATTGGCTCTGTATTTGGAGTTGCTGTGGGTTTGTTTTTCCATCAGTGCTGTGCTGTGCTGTGCTAAGTCACTTCAGTTGTGTTCAACTCTTTGCGACCCCATGGACTATAGCCCACCAGACTCTTCTGTCCATGGATTTCTTCAGGCAAGACTACTGGAGTGGGTTGCCATTTCCTTCTCCAGGGGATCTTCCCAACCCAGGGATTGAACATGCGTCTCCTATGTCTCCTGCATTGGCAGGTGGGTTCTTTACCACTAGTGCCTGGGAAGTCACATTCTGGGATGTGGTTTATTTTTTCCTTGTCTGTCCAATCTTATTCACTTCCTACCTTTCAGGAATCCTTCATAATTTCTTGTCCACTGGTGGTACACTCTTTTGTTTATCAGCATTGGTAGTCATTCATAAATACTTATGGAAATTCTATGGCATATCAGTCATTGTTCTAGGTACCAGGGATATAACAGTAAATAAAAACAGACACAATTCCCAGTTCTTATGAAATTCTATCTTCTAGTGGAGGGAGAGAGACAAAAAATACATTATTTAAATGCCCAGTTTATCAGATGGTGATAAATGGTGTAGGAACAAATTTAGCAAGGCATTGGGGAAAGAGTGCTTATTTGGATCATGTGATGGGGCAAATCAATCAATGTGATACACCATATTAACAAACTGAAGAATAAAAACCACATGATCATCTCAATAGATTTAAAAAAAAGTTTTTGACAAAATTCAATATCCATTTATGATTAAAAAAAAACTACAGAAAGTGTGCATAGAGGAAACCCATCTCTACATAATAAAGGCCATATATGACAAACCCACAGCAAACATCATTCTCAATGATGAAAACTGAAAGCATTTCCTTTAAGATCAGAAACAAATCAAGGGTGTCTACTCTCACTGCTACTATTCAACATAGTTTTGGAAATCCTAGAAACAGTAATCAGAGAAGAAAAAGAAATAAAAGGAACTCAGATTGGAAAAGAAAAAGTAAGATTGTCACTGTTTGCAGATGACACTATACATAGAAAATCCTAAAGATGCCACCAGAAAACTACTAGAGCAAATGAATGAATTTAGTAAAGTCACAGGATACGAAATTAATACACAGAAACCTCTTGCATTCCTATATATTAACAATGAAAGATCAGGAAGAGAAATTAATGAAACAATCCCATTTACCATTGCAACAAAAAGAAAAATTATCTAGGAATAAACCTACCTAAAGAGACAAAAGACCTATATGAAGAAAACTACAAGACACTGATGAAAGAAATAAAAGATGACATATATAGATGGAGAGATATATACCATGTTTTGGGATTGGAAGAATCAATATTGTGAAAATGATTATTCTACCCAAAGCAATCTAGATATTCAGTGCAATCCCTATCAATTTACCAATGGCATTTCCCAGAGAATTATAACAAAAATGTTTACAATTTGTGTGGAAACACAAAAGACCCAAAGAGCCAAAACAATCTTTAGAAAGAAAACCAGAACTGGAGGAATCAGGCACCCTGACTTCAGACTATACTACAAAGCTACAGTAATCAAGACAATATGGTACTGACACAGAAATATAGACCAACAGAACAAGATAAAAAGCCCAGAGATCAACCCACACACCTATGGGCACCTTATTTTTGACAAAGGAGGCAAGAATATACAATGGAGAAAAGACAGTCTCTTCAAAAAGTGGTGCTGGGAAAACTGGACCCCTGCATATAAAAGAATGAAATTAGAACACTCCATAACACCATACACAAAAATAAACTAAAAATGGATTAAATAATGTAAGGCCAGAAACTATAAAAATCTTAGAGGAAAACATGGGCAGAACATTCTTTGACATAAATCACAGCAAGATGATTTTTGACCCACCTCCTAGATAAAGAAAATAAAAACAAAATAAACAAACGGGACCTACTTAAAAGCTTTTGCACAGCAAAGGAAACCATAAACAAGACAAAAAGACAATCCTCACAACGGGAGAAAATATTTGCAAACAAAGCAACTAACAAAGGATTAATCTCCAAAATATACAAACAGCTCATTTGGGCCAGTATCAAAAAACAAACAACCCAATTAAAAAATGGGCAGAAGACCTAAATAGACATTTCTCCAAATAAGAAAATATACAGATGGCCAAGAGGCACATGAAAAGATGCTCAACATCATTAATTATTAGATAGATACTGATCAAAACTACAATGAAGTATCACCTCACACCAGTCAGAATGGCCATCATCAAAAAAATCTACAAATAATAAATGCAGGAAAGGCTGTGGAGAAAGGTAAATCTGGTACACTGTTGGTGGGAATGTAAATTGATACAGCCTCTATGGAGAACAATATGGAAGTTCCTTAAAAAACAAAAAAATAGAACTACCACATGACCCAGCAATCCCACTCCTGGGCATATACCCAGAGAAAATCGTAATTCAAAAAGACACATGCACACCAATGTTTACTGAAGCACTATTTACAATAGCCAGGACATGGAAGCAATTTAAATGTCCATCAACAGAGGAATGGCTAAAGAAGATGTGGTACATACATACAATGGAGTATTACTCAGCCATAAAAGGAATGAAGTTGTGTCATTTGCAGAGACATGGATGGACCTAGAGACTGTCATACTGACTGTGAAGTAAGTCAGAAAAACAAATATCATATATTAACACATATATATGGAATCTAGAAAAATGGTATAGATGATCTTATTTTCAAAGCAGAAATAGAGACACAGTCATAGAGAACAAGCATATGGATACCAAGGGGGGAAGGGGAGTGCATTGGGAGATTGGGATTAACATATACACAAGACTATGTTAAAATAGAAAACTAACGAGAACCTACTATATAGCACAGGAAACTCTAGTCGGTGCTCTGTGATGACCTAAATAATAGGAAAGAAATACAAAAAACAGGGGGGTGGATGTATGTGTGTGCCTGATTCACTTTCCTATACAGCAGAAACTGACACGGTAATGTAAAACAACTATGCTGCAATAAAAATAAATGAATAAAAATTAAAAGCTCAAACTATAATAGAAAAAATTGATAAATTTGACAATTTCAAAATGTAAAATATCTGGCCAAAAGCAAAAAATACCATAAAGTGACTGATAAAATGATTCACAAAGTGGGAGAAGATATTCCCAATATATATAACTAACAAAGGATTAGCATCCAGAAATACAAGAACCTTACATAAATCTATGAGAAAAAAAAAAATAATAGAAAAACTGACAAAAGACATACACAGACATTTCATAGAAATAGAAAAGAGAATGACCAGTAGAAGATAACCACATTAGTAACCAGGGCAATGCAAATTAAAATCACAATGACATACCATTTCTCCTCTATCAGAATGACCAAAACTAAAGTATTTACTGATGATGAGATGATTAGGTTGAACCAATGGAATTCTCATACACTCACAATGGTAGTAAAAATTGCTACAATCACCTTAGAAAACAATTTGTTGTTACCTAGTTAAATATGCACATCCTCTATGAGCCAACAATTCTACTTCTAGATATATTTGGAGGTAGTTGTTTTTGTTTAGTCACTAAGCCATTTCTGACTCTGTGACCCCGTAGACTATATTCTGCCACATTCCTCTGTCCATGGGATTTCTCAGGCAAGAATACTGGAGTGGGTTGCTATGCCTTCCTTCAGGGGATCTTCCTGACACAGGGATCAAACCTGCATCTCCTCCATCAGCAGACAGGTTCTTTACCACTGAGCCACCAGAAAAGCCCATATTTGGAGGTAACAAGCTATTTAACAACCAGTGAGTCATGGACATTAACCAATCAGAATGGACATCAGCCTGTACCCACTATTAGTGTGGACCTATAGAGTATCAGTGTTAATACACCTAAGAAAAACTCTCGCACATAGGTACTAAAAGGCATATACAGAAGTGCTTTCAGTGGCATTTTTTGTAATGTCTACCTACAGTTAAATAGATGACAATATTGTGGTATTTTCACACTGTAGAATACTTTGCACTTACAAAAATGAATAAACTAGTCATAGGCATCAACACAAATAATCTCAAAACATGATATTATTGGAAATAAGGAAATCTCAGAAGAATATACGTAGATAGAATGATTCCATTTACATAAAAAACAAAAACAGGAACAATTCGATTTTCACCACTACTTTCCAGGAAACAAGACCTAGTATCTGACATCTAGACCTAGAGGCTCAAAACTTTAAGATGTTAGGAGTTAACCAGCTTACCCACATCAGTTTTTTTGGCATAGGGGACAGTTAGTGATGGAAGCATTCTGGTTTAAGAGAATAAATACAATACTTGAAGTCATAAAACTTGGAGTCCAGCCTTATCCCTCCAAGTAATAGCTTTGCAGCAATGGGGGAAGTTACTCAAACTACAAGAGGATAATGCCTGCAATGAGGAGACTCGGGTTCAGTCCCTAGGTTGGGAAGGTCCTCTGGAGAAGAAAAGTGGCAACCCACTCCTGGAGAATCCCATGGACAGAAGAGCCTGGTGGGTTACAGTCCATAGGGTCTCAAAGAGTGAGACATGACTGAATCGACTACGCTTCCCTGGTGGCTCAGTGGTAAAAAATCCACCTGCAATGCAGGAGCCTCAGGAGACTCAGGTACGATCCCTGAGTCAGGAAGATCCCCTGGAGGAGGGCATGACAACCCACTCCACTATTCTTGCCTGAAGAATCCCATGGACAAAGGAGCTGGTGGGCTGCAGCCCATAGGGTCGCAAAGACTCAGACACGACTGAAGTGACTTAGCACACCTGCACTATCCAATTAGAAATATAAAATGTTACTCTAGAGGAGATAATAATGAGCATATGATTTTTAAAAGTTTATTAAATGTTTGGTAGTAACTGTTTTGACATTATAAAGATGTACATATGTACATTAAATTAAATTTTTAGCAGAATATTGCAAATCCAAAGTGCATACATGACTCATTCTGAAGGCATATATTCTTATTCAAAAAACAAATACATTTGTAAGTGACTTAAAGTGACTTAATGACATTCTGTAGTCAGACCTCTTTTGGTCACTCACAGCAAATTCTTACTCAGAGATGAGGAGACAGAGCATTGCTGAATGACATAAGATTCAACAGGAAGATGGCAGATCAAACTGGGAAATGTGTTATCTGAAGCAGACTAAGGGGAGAAAGTCAAGGGTCAAGGTCAAGGTCACAGCAGGAAAATGGCATCAAGCACCAAACTTCAAAAAGGAGTGGCTCTGATGGAAATGAGACCATGAACTGTAAAGTTAGTAGCCAGGGAAGTTTGTCCTAGGACAGAAACAGGTACTTGGAAGGAGTCAGGGAACTTGATTCCAATCTAAGTCTGGGAAGAGGAAGTACAGGCTGAAGCCAGGCAGGGCTGAACCCCTTAATACATATAACATAGTCATTTCCTGTCTTGATATACTACTGCATGTAAATCTTCCCGTCACTACCTACACAGAACTAACATTACAAAGTATGGCAGGATTAAAGCAATGTTCCTCCTTTACCAAAGAAATGTTCTACATCCTAGGAGGATTAAGGCTTAGTTAAAAGTAATAACCATAATAAAAACAAGCATTTGGGGGTACTTAATATGTATGCTGTAATAAGCACTTTATATGTGTTATCTTGTTTAATCCTCAAAAAATTCTAGGATCTAGGTACTATAATTAGCTCTATTTTAGGATAAAGAGACTTGCCTGTGTCATAAAGCTGGTGTGGGATCAAAGCAGGACTTGACTCTAACCTGTACATCTTCATACCCTGTGTTCTTAACCACCATACACTGTCTCCTCATGCCTACTGAAATGGTACTTTCGGTGACCTCAAGTTGCTACTTAGAGTGCTCATATCATGAGCTATTTTTAAATTAGATAAACATGGATTATCTTTTCAGATTTTAATAAAGGCAGATGTGAAAATATTAATGTTGACAGTGAGATGTTTTCCTAATTACAGTTCAGTTTAATAAGATAAGCACAGCTGAAATTTGAGCTCAACTTGTCTTTGCAGGGCCTCTTGTGGCACAACTCAACTATTACAGTTTGGATCTTTTAGATAGCTTATAATTTTGGAGATTTTCCAAAAGTGAATTGTGAAAGATATAAGTCAGCATTTAAAGGCCTGGAAACTTTAGTCTGAGAAATGTATTTTTGAGAAGACTATTTTTAATTCACTTTTTAAATGACTATGTTAATAGCCAAAAAATATTTCATTACGTATCTCTTCCAGATGACGTTTATACCTGATTTTTGGTTGTAGGTACCATACCAGTAGAGCTGCACTGTCCAACATGATGGAAATGTTCTAGATTTGTGCAGTCCACTATGGTAGCCACTGGCTACATGATGTGGCTATTGAGGACTTGAGATACAATGCAACTGAAAAATTGAAATTTTTGTTTTATTTCACTGCTTTGATTTTAATTAAATGTAAAAATTGAAGCAGTGTAAAATATTTTTATGTTAAATTTTCATTATTTTGATAGGACCACATTTCACTTTAACCACTGAAATTTTAGCATCTGAATTGAGGTATGCTTTAAGTGTAACATGTATACCAGATTTCAAACACTTAAATGGAAAAAAAAATGTCAAGTGTTTTACGAATAATTATATATTAAATATGTATTAATACATTTAAAGTATATTGCTTTAAATAAAATATAATATTAAAATTAATTTCCCTTGTTTCTTTGTACTTTGTTGATGTGACTAGATCATTTAAATTTATCTATCTAGCTCGTGTTGTATTTCTATTGGACAGTGCTGCTCTACAATGTTCATATGGTAATAAGTTCCAGCAGACACTCTGTTTCGTAGAGATAATCCATAGCTGGGATATTATACCTGTAGTAAAGGTCACAGTCAGGCCTAATCTTCATCATAGCCCAAGCAGATTTTCTTACAACTTCATGTCCCAACAGGTACAGGACAAGAATGCAAACCAGCATGTGATGACATGGATTACCACCCCATCCCTGCACTTGGAGTTGGGGGCTGGGAGCAGAGCAGTGTCCAGACAGAGGCTACTGGCTGGCACTTCTCCAAGCATTGGCCCCAATCTATGTCCACACATGTTGAACATTACTGTCCATTTGTGGCTGACATGACCTTTTAATGGTATCCAAGCTAGCCCCATGTTGACTGCTCTAAGAATGCATAGATATTCTATATTACTGAATAAGTTGGTATGAAAATACTCAATTGGATACAAGAATACACTTATTACCAAAAACTCATTATTACACTTGTGAATGAAAGAAAAGAACAGTTGAATTCTTTGTAAAGTTTCAATTATTGAACATTTTGAATTGTAAACAATGATTTTACATTTTGAATGAAATTTCTCATCAATGATAACAGCAAGAATTTGATGCTGTTGAGCAGCTTCAGCTGCAAGCAACAAATTCTGGTAAATTCTCTTTTAATTTTTATTCTATTACAAATGTTCTCTAATCTTTCTTGTAATGGCTTCTTAGATACACCCATCATTTAAAAGTGGATATTTAATTTCCAAATATATGAGATCTTGTTTAAAGTATCTTCAAAATTAATCTCATTTTCATACTAATTTCTCATTTAAATGCTTTCTTCTCTGCAATCACCCTCTGTGTTTTTTTCAGACTTAACTTTACTGAGGCTTTTGATGGCAAAGTTGAAGATCTTTCTTGGTAAATGTCACATTGCACTTGAAAACATGTGGGTTATTTTCAAATATCTTTTGATATTGATTTCTAACATAATTCCACAGTGATAAGAGAACAGGCTCTGTAAGATTTCAGTTCCTTTAGACCATGAAATTTTTGCACCTTGTTTTATGTCCTTGGATATGTTCCAGTGTCTCCTAGTTTATAGTCTATGGGAACTCGAATAGAATTTGTATCCTACTGTTGTGTGAAAATTGTCTAAATCTTTTTTATATTGAATCAGTTTACAGTGATTTTCAGGTCTCCTATATCTCTCTACTTCTCTGTATACTCGTTCTATTAATTTTTGAATGTTTGATATTGAAACTCCAACCAAAAATCTTAATTTATTGACTTAAAAAAATAATTGTAATATATAGTGGAACTGTATGTAACCTTGCTGTGTATTTTCCAAGTCTCCTGTAAATGTATTATCATACTTTCATAATTCAAAAAAATAACATTTTTAAAAATATATGAATAACTGAGCTAGATATACTACATTAAAAATAATTTTTAAAAAAGAATTCAATTCTGATCAGGAATTATAAGGAGTCTTTCAAGTATAAAATCTTAATATCCTCCTTCCTTTAACAAATTTGTTTAGTGAACAAATTTATGGAGTACCTACTCTGTGCCCAGACTACTCTAATGCATGGACTAAATCAGTAAACAAAACAAGCAAGATACCTTGCCCTCACTGTGCCAGAGGTTGGGGTAGGCACAAGGACTATTGGCCACCTCTATTTGCAAACATTCTTCTGAACATGAAATTTACTCTTGTAATATACTGTACCATCCACTCATCTTACAAACAAGAGGACTGAGCCCTATATATTGTTTGATGGTATTAATGTCTTTCATTGACCAGAGTTTAATGAGTTATGTTTTAATGTTTAAAACATAAATTAGGATATTTACTTCATTTCTCCTAGATCTCAACCCAGAGATCTGCTTTTCTTTCCCTCCACCCAGTCCCTTATTCATAAGAGAATGGGATCAGATCTCATTAGGCTAGGACTTCCCTAACTGGGATTAGGAAAAACTACCAATTTGGCTGAAAAAAAAAAAAAAAAAATGATACCGTCAGGGGGAAAATGCTGAACTGTAACCTATTTTTATATAAGGCTTTTATAAAAATCTCAAGACCTACCTTTGAGTCTTCTCACAACCCCCAAGTCATTGTGGTAAGTTCCCCATCTTTCTAGGGGGCACATTTTTCTAAAGGTTTTGTGTCCTTATCTCCCCTATTTGCCTTGAGAGTCAAATACCTCTGGGACCTAAATTTGGCCTCCACAGTCCCCTCTACAGTTCTTTTTAAGAAGTCCAGAGATCTTTATGAAAATGACCTCTTGTGTTTGTCCTGACCTTCCAAAGAATCTGCAGTGAGTTATCTTCCCCATATATAAAATAGCCTCACTAGAGTACCATAAGGTAGTATTTCCTAACTTTTTCATACAAGGGCACACACAGAAAGTGAAGTCTCCACAATATAGTGGGGTAAAGCGGAGGGCATCTGGGGCATCTAAGAAGGACTTGTTAAAAAAAAAAAAACTACAAATAATACAAATGAACTTACTTACAAAATAAAAAGAGACTCACAGACTTAAACAAACTCATGGTTGCTGGGGGGAAGGGATAGTTAAGGACTTTGGGAAGGTCATGTACACACCTGCTATGTTTAAAATGGATAACCAACAAAAGCTTATTGTATAGCACATGAAACTCTGCTCAATGTTATGTGCCAGCCTGGATGGGAGGGAGTTTGGAGGAGAATGGATACGTGTATGTAGGGCTGAGTCCCTTCACTGTTCACCTGAAACTATCACAACATTGTTAATCAGCTATACCCCAATACAAAATGCTTTTGGTGTTAAAAAATTAAAATAATTTTTTAAACTACATTTTTCTTTATATTATACAATTATGAAAAATATATTAAGAAAAATAAAATACCAAGCATTATGAAACAAATCAAAATTTGAATTTGATGAAAACAATGAGAATTTTAGCTTCCATTTGTAAATACAATTTTCTATCTGCTTTCCAGCAAAATTATCACAAGTTGCCAATATCCTGTCCAACTCCTCTCAATACTAATGCCTCTTCCTTCTTTCATAAATTTCTTTTATTAACTCTTCCTACCCCATCCACACTTTTCTTATACCTTGTCTGACTCTCAATAGGCAGTTACGTGTATTATTTTCTTTCTTATCCTTCTAGTGCTTCTTCATAAAAAGAAAGTATTTTATGAATGCATAGTCTTATCTTCCTCACTTTTTCTTATACATGTGCTGTTCTGTATACATGGTTTTATACACTTAGCAACATATCCTAGAGATCTTCCAACATCAGTGCATAGATTGTCCTAATTATTTTTTTCAGATGCATCCTCCTCTATCTCACAGATGTTCCATAGTTTATTTAGATAGTCTACAATGGCAGAGCACTTGGGCTCTTCTACTATAACAATGGAGGGATGCATATATATATACATATACATATATACATATGTATATATGTACATATATAGTTTTTGACATATGGCGGTGGGAACTGATGAATAGAGTACTTCTGAAATGTAGTAGGTCATCCTATATTCATCCTGCTAGCAACATCTGAAAATGTCTGTTTCAGACAACCTTGCCTCTCATTCTCCCTTGAATTCTTTCCAGTCAGGATTTTGCATGAAAGAACAGCATTTAAGAAGGCTCACAGGCAATAGGAAGCATAGTATATTGAAGCCTGTCAAATAATTAAATATGGTTGAAACATAGTATGGGGACATAGCTGGGGACAAGGAAGAAGATATAAACACAGGTATAAAATGGGGTTAAAGGCAAGAAATTAGGCAGGAGAGGCATATGTGTGTGTGTGTGTGTGTGTGTGTGTGTGTGTGTGTGTATGCCTCTCTTTGTATATGCCCCCATATATAAAGAGAGGCATACACACACACACACACACACACACACACACGTAGAGAGCAACTTCAAATAATTCCATATGACTTGGACTGCAGTATATGTGTGTGAGGAGGGAAGGGACATAGATGTAAACACAGGTGTAAAGATGAGGGTAAAACCTAAATAATACATAATGTATTTTTTAAGTATAAGGATGAACCAAAAATGAAAAGTTAAATGGTTACCTCCAGAGAGAAAAGAGGAACAAGGTGCCTGAGACAAGGATGGAAACGTGCCTTGCTTCATAGATTTGATTTTGTAATTAAAGAAAAAAATTTTTATATAAATGTAAGATAAAACTAAAATTTAAAAAACAACCCATAAAAATCAAAAGTAAATAAACCTAACTGCATACTGAGTTGGCAGAGACAGCAATAATACTATTCTGTTTCTATGTACATTTGAAATTTTCTATGTGGTAGGGAGAAAGAGGATGAGGCAGAAGGACAAGAGGAGGGAGGGGGAGAGAGCAGGGAAGAGAGAGGCGAGAGCTATCCAGAGTGATGGGAGGAGAGGGATGGGAGGAAAAGGGAAAGAAAGCAGAGTCATAGAAATCATTCTTTAAGCTAGTAGGGGATAATCCAAACAATCAAATGCTGCCCCGAGGTCAAATAAAATAAGTACTGTGAGGCATTTGTTGCACTGAGCACCACTTGAAGAGAACTGATTAAACATCACAAGTGGTTTGAAAAGGGCAAACGTGCTTACAACTTAAAAGAAGGTGAAATCAAGAATGAGCTGCATAATCCAGAGTGTGTGGATGTGGTTCCCTAATCTGTGGTCATTGAAATATCTGGATTCTAATTCTAATACCATTTATTCTACTGTTGTTTAGTCACTAAGTCATGCCCAACTCTTTGTGACCCTGTGGACTATATAGCCCACCAGGTTCCTCTGTCCATGGGACTGCACAGGCAAGAATACTGGAGTGGGTTGCCATTCCCTTCTCTGGGGGATCGAACCTGGGTCTCCTGCTTTGCAGGCAGATTCTTTACCACTGAGCCACCAGGGGAAGCCCCAACCATTTACCTATGCCCTCCCATAAGACCAGTTTGACTTTGCTAAAATGAGGTGAGCTCAGGGCTTCCCTGGTGGCTCAGTGGTAAAGAATCCACCTGCCAATACAGGAGACACGGGTTTGATCACTGATCTGGGAAGATCCCACATGCTGCAGAGCAATAAAGCCCATGAGCCACAACTACTAAACCTGTGCTCGTGAGCCCGGGAACCACAACCACTGAGCTAAGTCCATGAGCCTAGAGCCTGTGCTCCGCAACAAGAGAAGCTGCTGCAATGAGAAGCCCACGCATCGCAACTAGAGAGTAGCCCCTAATTCTGCAACTAGAGAAAAGCCCTCGCAGCAACGAAGACCCAGCACAACCAAAAATAAATAAATGAATAAATAATGAGGTGAGCTCAGAAGGCCGCTGTAAGGCTCTGAAGGCATCAGAAAGAATAAAGTAAGATTAGATCCACTTGAGTTGCAGCAAGTCACATTATTGTTGCTGCTGTTATAATTATTATCTAACAGATATTAATACTGTGCTAAGTGCCAAGCCCTATCCTAAGCACTTTCTAAATGTTAACTCACTGAATCCTCTCAATAGCCCTATGAGATGGATACTGTTATTATGAATTTTTGCTCTGGCCCTATTACTTTCTCACGTGACACTGACCAAGTCATTTCTCTGTTCTGTGCTCCAGTTTTCTCCTCTGTAATGGAAGCTTTTGGATGTGAATTTGAAGAGTTCTTTTCAACCTCAACATTCCATGAGCTGTGGTAGCAGCCTCGGCCACTGATCTAACATGGTGGGAAGGAACATAAAGCTAACATGTCTCCCTTTTATTCTTTCTCCCAGCTTAGAACTCTATTACCTGTATTCCGTCCTTCTCCCTACAAAAGGCAGGAAATGTCACCTAACTACAGTACCTGGCTTTTAGTGGGTATTTAACAAATACCTGTTGAGGACATTAACAAATAAAAAATAAATTATCCCAACCCCCCATTTCTTAGAGGCCCTGCTACGACACTTCTCCATCCAGAGAAAGTGCTGAAGTTTGGGCTACAGATGTATGGGCACATGTTTGCACATGTATATGTGTGTATTTCAAAAAGTATGTTGCATTCCTATCTAGATTCTTTTTCCTCAAGAAAAAGACTGCTGTGGTAATTTAAAAGCTCTCAGTAAATAATTTTCTACAACAAAAATTCAAGGTCAGATATTAAGGGAACAGATTTTTAGAAGCAGTCAAAAGTGACTTGAGCTCTTAAGAAATTTACCTAAATAGTCTAAACCCTAAAAAGAAAGCTGCCTGTCAAACTCTGCTGTTGATGGAGTCAACGAAAAGGCTGTGCCTTCAGGCTGTGCATAGGTCTGTTAAAGCCTTCTCATGTGTGTTGGCTTGTGGATCAATCAGCAAATCATCAAAACTGGAAGCTACATTCTTTCAATGTTCTCCTATAAAGTTACTGAGGTAAAATAAAAAGGTGGGGCCCTATGCCTTAAAAGAACCAAAGTTGCACAATAGATATACAAGGAGGTCATTCATGTTGCAAGTAAAAGTTCACTGAGTGCAGAGTTCCTTTCAATAGCCTGCTCTCTCAGTGACCTTAAGATGTGACTGGATTTTCCAAAATTGTATCGATACAAAGCTTTTTAAGAACACA
This sequence comes from Bos grunniens, assembly GCF_055505025.1. Lineage (NCBI taxonomy): Eukaryota > Metazoa > Chordata > Mammalia > Artiodactyla > Bovidae > Bos > Bos grunniens. The sequence continues at coordinate 113,765,990 of NC_141194.1, read as the reverse complement.
CATGTTTTTTAAAGTGAGGCTCCTCTGTATTTAACACTTACCAATTTTAAGCTGCTACCAAAAGGGCATTAATTTTAACATTTATTTGGACTGAAAACTCAGTTTGGAGAAGTTAAAAGTAAAATCCTCCCACTGGAAGCTGTTCAGTGAGCACACTATGGAAAGTACACACTAGAGAGATAGTTTTGATGAATATTTGGTCATCTCATGTTAGAAGCCCTACATTTCATTTCACAGTTGCACATGAGTTTCTGGGTGACATTTTCCATGAATACATTCCAGTATAACACCTAGATCAGAAACTCTTGGAAATTCCATTCTGCTCTGTATTATTATTTTTGGTTTTGTTTCTGTTTTTCCAATGCAGCAATCATGATTATCTTGATACCTCTTACAAATGTTTCCTTTTGTGCTATAAATGTACTACCTAGCTGCTATTAGAGTTAGTATACTGAAAAGGAGACGTAATGGAACCTTCATGCCATGGTGAGGAAGAGAAGGAGGATTTAAAGCAGGAATATTTGAAAATGAGAAGCAGAAAAAGTGCTGCTCCTGAGGGAATAGTCTTTCTCGTGGCATGCTGCCCAGAAGCTGCTAGTCCTTCCTGGCTAAAGACACAGAGGAGATATGAAAAGCGGAGTCCAACAAACAGAACCGAATTGTGGTGAGAAACAGAGCTTCATGGAAGTCAGCAGTTTGCAAAGCTGGGGTATGTGGTATGAGAGCACAACGAGCCAGAGGGCTACACTGCTCAGTCGGTGGCATCCGGGCAGGCCAGTGCCAGAGTCAGGGCTGTCACTAAGGCCAGAAAGCGGTGTTCACGGTGAGGGGGTGACTTTGTGCTCAGGCGACTCATGGTGGGATTTCTCATGAGGGTCATGAGACCTACGGCCCACCTTTTGTGTGGACAGAGCCGGACTGAGAGATGGTAACAGACCAAAGATGGGAACATGAGGAAACCTGAACCCGAAACACAGTACAAGGCACAGATGTGCAGAGGCCAAGAGACAGCGGTGCAAACGGCAGTGGCCACAAGAACAACAGTTCCAGTGGCAGCAGAAAACAGGTAGGGAAAGCATCTGATTGTGCATCAAGATCATAGACACTGGGAAATGCAAAGGGAATCTGGGAGCCCCAGATGTCCACTAGCAAGCACTAATGAACCACCCAAAATAGGGATACACGGGCTGCCAAGAGGAAAGCAGACAACAGAAGAAGAAAAAAAAAAAAAAAAACCACAGAATTGAGACCTAGCCTACACGTTTAATGTTTCCTGATGTGGCAGTGCATGGAAGAATTATGTCCAATGTCCAGTGGAATCAGGTAGGGTCGACAGAACCAGGACCTAAGCAAAGTGTGCCTGCAATAGTGGTACAGGGGCTTCTTTTAAACACAGTTTCCAAAATGACCTTCCCCGGGAGAAAGCCCTCCCAACAGATACTGCTCCTTCAAAGCAACCCCACCCAAGCCGGGTCTGGTCGGGCCACTTTAGCTACCACCTGCCTGCAGCACAACTCACTCCAGGCAAGCTGGTGCCAGCAATTAACCCTCTAGGTCACGGGTTCCCCCAAGGAGTGTGACACCTGGTTCCGCAGTTTGAGCAAGATTCCAGGCCGAGTTTCCTTGTGTTCCATTGGCTTGTTTATTAAGCCCCACATCTACTGAAACTGTCAGAAATTTTTCAAGCTGGTTTCTCATGAGCAAAAACATAATCCTATAATCCTTGAACAATATTTTGCACAGATAAACAGCACAGATTAATATCTGCCACAGCCTGGCACCTGCAGGCCAGCCATCTCCACAGCACAAGGCTCCCCACACCAGATACTTCTAGTTAGTGGGGCCCAGTGCTTGTAGTTAACTCGTGCTAGTCCAAGTCCTGAGCCACCCTTGGAAATAGGGCAATGTTTTTAAATCTTTTCAAGTAGGGTGAGGTTACATTCAAAAAAGAATACACAAATAAGGTCATCTGGAATAGGCGTTAATTTTCAACAAAGAGTATTTTCGGTTGACCCAAGTGCCTAAATGGGGTACTTTGAAGGTAATATTTTCCTATGGAAAATATAGATGTTTTACCTTTGGATAATTAAAAGTTGATATAGGGGTCTGCTTTTTTTTATTTCCCATTTAATGAAAGGTTTGGGGATTCGTTTAGGTTGATTTTTGTCATTAAATGTTACTTAAAATTTGATCCTAGGTGGTTTGGAATGTTTAAATTTCATATATTTACCTGAAAGAACAGTGACAATGCAGCTAAAACCCTTATTAAATATGAAATGAGTACTATGTGCCACTCGCCTGATACTATCATTTCTAACAACTTTAACCAACTGAAGCTCAAACTGGACCTTGTAAGGAAATGAAAACGTACCTGAACCTTTAATGTGACAGCAGTACCAAAGGGCATGCAGCTAGTTTATTATGTATTTCACAAGGCTTTTCAACTAGAAACTATTATTTGTAAATTATGTGTGCCATTTCCTTATTAGGTTTCCCCTGGTTACCTTCCATTCTTTCTAAAATTACAGTCAAATTAGAAACAATGAGGGGGTGGAGGAAGAACCCTGTGATAAATAAGTTCACTGAAAAATGAACCCCGAACAGAGGAAAGCAGTCACTAGAAGAGCCACAAGAGCCTCAGCAAACAACCTTCCACACCTCAGTAGCTGAAGGGCCCTGACAAGGCCACAAATACAATACAATACAGAATGTTTCAAGGAGTCATCAAGAAAGGGTTAAATCAGGTGGAATAAAGCACAGAAAGCATGTGAGGCAGTTTAGAAATTTTTCAACGTTTGGCAAACAAAGGGATACATTTCAGTTATGTGAAAAATGCTGAAAAATGCAGTCACAGAGAACACCCCATTCCTTCACAGAGAACACCCCATACCTTATAGTCCTCTGTGATAAACAGTAAGACTGGTTCTAGCTTATTGACTACCTTCGCTCAGTGCCTGAGCTCAAGTTCAAATCCAGGATTGCCAGGCTCCAAATCCTTTCCATTATTCAACAACTCAACAATAAAAAGAATATCTGATTTAAAATGGTCAAAGGATTTAAACAGACGTTTCTCCAAAAGAAACACAGAAATGGCCAAAGGGCATGTTGAAAGTTGCTCAACATCGTAACCAGCACAAGAATACAAATAAAAAGCCACAGTGAAACACCACCTACTAGGATAGCTATAATCGGAAAGATGAATAATAACAAGTGTTGATGAAAGTGTAGAGAAAATTCAAATCCTCATACACTGCTAGTGGGAATGTTAAATGGTGCAGCTGCTTTGTAGAACACTCTAGCAGTTACACAAAAAGTGAAACATAGAATCACCACTCCTAGCAATTCCACTCCTAGCTATAAACCTGGGAAGAATGATAACAAATACCCACATAAAAACTTGTACACAAATGTTCACAGCAGCATTCTTCACAATAAACAAACAAAAAAACCCAAAAGTCTACCAACTGATAAATGGATAAACAATATGTGGTATAGCCATGCAGTGAGAATGAACCTGGGTCTCCAGCATTGCAAGGGCATTCTTTACCATCTGAGCCACCAGGGATGCCCAATGTAGTATTATTCAGCCATAAAAAGCAATGAAGTACTGATACATGCTACAACATGGATGAACCTCAAAACTATCATGTAAGTAAAAATAGCCAATCACAAAAGACTATATTTTGCATGACTCCATTTGTAAAATATGTCAACATGCAAATCTGTATAAACAGAAAGTAGATTAGTGATTACCAGGGACTAGGGGAGTTCGGTGTGGAGAAATGAGGAGTGATAACTAAGAGGTTCAGGGTGTCTTTTAGGGGAGATGACAATGTTCTAAAATTGACTGTGGTAGTGGTTTTGTAATTCTGTGAATATCCTAAAAACACTTGAATTGCATACTTCTAATAGGTCAATTATATGATGTGTAAATTACATCTCAATAAAACTGGTAAATGCATGAGTATATAATTCTTGCCTCATCCAGTATATCTGAATGATCATTAACACAGTTTATTTGCTAATGAATTTTTTAAACTACTTATGAAACAATGCTGTTTTTGGAGAAATAGTCAATGATGTACTTTTGTTTCCTTTGTTTGAAGTGTGTGCTCTTCCAAAGATGCTGAAGAGAGCCAAGATTTCATGTTGTTATTTACTCCCAGCTACAGCATAAAATATTTAGTAATTATACTTCATGGTATACTATATTTACACTAAGGCATAGAGGCAAATCTATCTCGGCATGCAGAAGTTTTTTCCTTTACATTTTAATTTATAAAATGATTGCCCTATTATAAAATAATGCATAGTCAGCATAGAAAATACAGATAAATGCAGAAAGATGAAGAAAAAAAGCCAGTCAACTCTGTTCCCACCCATGAGATAACAAGAGTTAATATTTAGGGTTATTTTTCCTCCTTGTTTTGCAATGCATGTCTTTTTCACATAATTGTGATCACATGGTATACTTCAGCATTTATCTACTGTCAGCTTTCATAAGAGCTTTGAGGAACAAACCAAGTGAAATTTGGACCAAAGCACTAATCTCTCTACTTGCTCCTCCCTCCCCTCTTCCTGCCTTTTCTTGGAGCTCTAGCACCACCACCAATCAAGCCTGAAGACAATAAAGACATAAGAAGTAAAGCTACCAAAAAAAGGCCTGAAGTGCCCATCACCTTGAAGTGCCCAACCATCATCATAGAGCTTACTGCTGTCTCTCCCAGGCTCACAGAAAACAAATCAATACCACAGCAATGGTTCAATTTCATCTTTGCAAAAGAGGTCATGACTACAAATGGAGACTCAGCTCTCTACTAATCAAGCATGTACTTGACCCCCTTACCATCTCACAGGTGCTCTGCCATGCTGTTGCCATCCTCTTTAACATTGTGAGAACACACACACAGTGACCAGTTCTCCAGAAAACAGAAGGCTGCTTCTCCACTGTTAGAGCATGCTTGTTAGCAAGGTAGGATCATTCCAGGTCAAGCACCGTTCTTTAAAAGCTGTCTGTAAGCCGTGTGGAGCCTGCCTAAAGCGCTGGGAAACAGAAGCTCTGTCTATTCCAAAGTCCGCTGCCAGCAAAAGACAGATAGGTCAAGCGCTTGCAGATACCAGGTTCCTAAAGACACTGCGTGGGAAATGTACACTTACAGGGTATATGTGCTGTGTTGGAGGAAGTGCAATTAGATCCCACAAAACCCAAAGCCCAAAACCCCACAATTGAAAATGGTTTGTGAAGGTCAGATCCACATGGGGACTGCCAGATTTCACAAGGCAGCACCTGAAGAAGTTGCTGGGGTGTTTGGTAGATACCACACAAAAAGAGACCTGTTGCTAATACCCTGGAGAATCATAAACCCCAATTTTCTCTATGTGTTCATTATTAAAGTGCCTTAGCCTCTCTTTTATACAGATGCAAATAACATGTTTTTTTAAAAAGGTATAAGTCACCTTAAGCCAGTTGTTTGGATCTAACTGTGATCAAAAGAACTATTAGGACAAAAGCAGAAAGAAACAGATTATGCAAAGCCTGTAACATTAGTCACTAATAGCTTCCTGTGGGAGAGAACCAAATGTAATAAGATGGATACATAGGATGATGTCAAATTAACCCATCTTTTCAAGGACTATTGTACTAAGAAAAGCAAACTGAAAAAAAAATGTGCCTATCTGCAAATCCAAAGGTTAAAAGTTTTAAACAAAGCTCTTAATTCATTACATTTCCCCAAATGACCTGAAGTTGAAGTAGCCAGTCCGGTAAATGGGAAAATACTTGGTTAAAACATGAAAAGAAGCACCACTCAACTCTTGAGAAAACACTGCGTGTTATGAAAGACCAGCTGGAGAGGAATAATTACTTAAATAGAGGTTTATCTTGATGAATAAGCACCTGTAAAGTCTTAAAGAACAGGCATGATGTACAACAAATGATGACCAGAGGCCAGTAAACAAGTGATTGAACTCAAAGTTCCCTTCTAAGGTTAATACTCATCGGATTTATTAATTTTTATCAAAAGCACCATAGATCTTGAGCATCCAATAATCTATCCAACACAGAAAAGAGAATCATGGAGAAATACTTCATTGTCATACAATAGTTTTTCTAGAATGTAGTCTTGTTGTCTCAAGATAACTGGAAGACACCATGATGTCACTGTTTTTAATGCCAGGGAATGGTAATTTACAGATTATTCTTTAGGCCATTCTGTAGATTCTATTTGGAGCAAAGAAAAATAATTTCAGAAGTTCATTGTCAATTTCAGTTTGTCATCTTTCTATATCAAAGACAGATGGGATTTGATGCAAACATATGGGAAGATCTTTTTTCTCATCTTTTTTCTTAGCCTAAAATGTCTTGTATATTTGTATATTTTCTCATTATTATATGGGGTTGGGCTGTCACTTGGCTGTCGCTTTAAGTACTTTCACCTGGAACATGAACACTGTCCAGCCCCAGGTTAATGAAGAATATAGGAAACAGCTTTACTTAGCCCACTGAGTTTTGTTCTCAACCCTTCATAAAAACTACTTTTGACCACTGTGCTAACAGCAGTTCCAACTATATTATGATTCCTCTTTCTCAGCAAACTTCAGAATTTTCATGAGGCTTGCAGGATTTTCCATGGCACAACTGCTTGCGAAATTGATCTCTGTGCTATGTTTCCATTTGTATATTCATACTCACCTGTTATTTCCGAAATTGAACCGGAGTCTTTGTTTGTTGCATATTCTTTCCAGTCAGCATTTGAACTTTGTTTGCCACGAAACATCTCCTGCCATTAAACAGGCTACCAAGAGTCTCCCTTAGCCAGCTCCCTCCACTGCCCACCACTGAATCTTGTAACATGGGATATTTTCTTGAAGACTTGGCAGGACTGGGTTGTTTTTCCCACTTTCAGTGGTAGTAGATTAAATTTGTTTTCTCTGTTCCTTGGCACCCACATCCCTGAATCACTCCTTCTCCAGTTTCAGATAAGAAGTCAAACAGGGTACCATTCCAGCTTTTAAAAATTAAAGTGACACCATGAAAGATCAAGAAGAAAATATGAAAGTATATTCATCTTTTCTCAGAATGGGCCAGGCTTTTGTAAGCACAAGAACAAATAAGAAACCATAAAATAAGAGGTATGGTGCTAAGAATTAAAAAAATAATCAATCTTCTGTATGTTGAAACAAAACTAAACTGTAAACAAGAAGCTGGAAAAATTTATTTGCCAAACAAATATGACATATACAATAAAAAGGGGGGGTTGTATATTGTTACTATACAAAGAAACGCCAAATCAGTAACAGACAAGCATTCTAATAGATAAATAGACAAACGACTCTGGACTGTTAATCATCCAACTCGGCAAGCACTCCCCATCCCATTGTCCTTTTCCTGAATCACAGGCACATAGGGGTAGTAATGGGACACAGTCTTGCCAGCAAGCATCTGCTGGAGGAGACGGGCATTTCTAGGAAAAATCATATTTTCTTAATTCAAGTACAGAGGGCACACATATTCGTCACCTCATTTTTCCTGCCTTGAACAAGGGTGGGGTGGCTGAAGCTTGGGCAGTCCTCTGGCAAATGTGATATCGTTGAGCTGCTGACCCAATACCATCAGCAGCTGGTTACTTCCAGACTCCTGTCTGTGTGAAGAAAAAATGAACCCTTATTAGTTTAAGCCACTGTTAATAAGGGTTTCAGATACTTTGAGCCAAAATCATTCCTCACGGATGCTCCTCATATGATTAAGCAACTCATACACAAAAAGTAAGATACAGATAGACAATAGGCGTAAACGTTACTTCACCTTGCAAATACATTGAGAATAAAATTGCAGTACTATTATGCTAAGTGAAATAAGCCAGCCACAAAGATTCTTTTATTATTATTATTATTTTTTTTTTTTACTTTACAATATTGTATTGGTTTTGCCATACACCAACATGCATCCGCCACGGGTGTACACGTGTTCCCCATCCTGAACCCCCTACCACCTCCCTCCCCATACCATCCCTCTGGGTCATCCCAGTGCACCAGCCCCAAGCTTCCTGTATCCTGCATTGAACCTGGACTGGCGATTCGTTTCTTATATGATACTATACATGTTTTAATGCCATTCTCCCAAATCATCCCCCCTCCCTCACAAAGACTCTTTATGATTCCACTTACATGAAATACCTAGAATCCTCAAATTCATAGAGACAAAAAATAAACCTGGTGGTTTCCAGGGGCTGGGGCAAAGGGAGGGGAAAACAGGGAATTAGTCTTTAATATTAGAGTTTCAGATGGAGAAGATGAAAAAGTTCTGGAGCTGGGTGTTGGTGATGGCTGCCCAACAATGTGAATGTACTTAATGCCACTGAACCATACACTTGCTGCTGCTAAGTCACTTCAGTCGTGTCCGACTCTGTGCGACCACATAGACGGCAGCCCACCAGGCTCCCCCGCCCCTGGGATTCTCCAGGCAAGAACACTGGAGTGGGTTGCCATTTCTTTCTCCAATGCATGAAAGTGAAAAGTGAAAGTGAAGTCACTCAGTCGTGTCCGACTCTTCACGACCTCATGGACTACAGCCCACCAGCCTCCTCCGTCCATGAGATTTTCCAGGCAAGAGTACTGGAGTGGGTTGCCATTGCCTTCTCTGGAACCATACACTTAAGAATTACTAAAATGGGAACACATGACCTCAGGATGACCCTGGAGCCAAGCTCTTCTGTCTGCAAAACTCAGAGAAGAGAAATATGGCCCCAGACATTAGTTTTTAAAAAAAAAAAAAAAAGAATTACTAAAATGGTAAATTGCATGTCGTATATATTTTTACCACAATAAAAATATACCAATCAGAAAATAATAGCAACACAATACTAATTTTCAATGTTTAAACTGACGTTTAAAATTCTTTTACATTTTGTCAATGATGGTACACAGTGTTTCTAAGTGTGGGGAAACAAGGACCATCACATGCTTCTGGTGGGAGTCTGAACTGACCCAGCCACTTAGAGGAACTGAGGTACACTCTACCCCAAGATCTTATAAATATTCATATCCTTTGTGATCGTACTTGTAGGAATACAGCCACTAAAATAATCAGAAATATAAGGTTCTATGTCCAAAGATGTTCATAACATCATTGTTTACAATAACAATTTGAAACAGAAAGGGGTTTGTTTAAATGCATTGCCATCTATCCCTTTTGTGGATACTGGCATGATGCACAATGGTGTAAGTCAAGGGCTCTTAAACTTTGCTGTATATTTGACTTGTCTGGGATTTTATCATTCCCAATGTCACAATACCTCATATCCATTCAATCAGGACTTCTGGAGGTGGGACCCAGACATTAGAGCTTTATAAAGTTCCCTCTACCCCCACCACCCTGTGATTCCAATGTGCAGCCAAGCTTAAGAACCACTGATGTAGATTTCTATTTATTGACATGGAGACAACATAAATATTCACTAAAATTTGTTTGATGATAAAATAGATTATAGAACAGTCTGTATAGTGTGAGCTCATTTAAAAATATAAATGTGTGGGACTTCTGAGTAAAGATGATGGATTAAACACCCACATTTGCTTTTACTTCTCCCTGAAACCCCACGAAAACAATAATAAAAATATTTTTAAAAGGTACAAACTGACAAGTAAAAAACAATAGGAAAAGAGAAAACAGCAATACAATTTTCAAAACTAGAAAGCATTTGAGTGGTGACTTAGTAGAAACCAGAAAGCCAAATCTTGAACTAATAGTATGGAAAACTGAGAAATAACCCAATTTCCAATGCAGAGCCCTCACCCCTGATGACATCTTAATTAGTGGAAGCAGGTACTTCTGGAAGGATGGAAGAAAAGGTCACTTGAAAGTTGACTTAGGATGTAGTTGGAACTCCAGATCTCTTCCCTAAGCCAGCTGGATCTAAAGGCTTGTTTTCTGGAGAGGGTAAAACAGAAGGTCTCTAGACAAGAGGGCATCAGACACAGTGGTGGGCTGAGGGTACTGTACCTGAAAGCAGACAGAGTGGGTACATGCTGAAACCTCTAGCTCTTTCCCCCTACTCAGTTCTCAGAGCTGTGGTGGTGGCCAGGTTTATGCACTCCAGGCACAAGTTTGGAAGAAATCTGATCATCACAAGAAAAGAAATCTAAAGGGACTTGTTATGGACTAAATTATGTGCCCCACAAGATCTGTATGTTCACGTCTTACATATGAATGTGAGTATATTTGGTGACAGGGTCTTAAAGAGGTAAATAAGTTAAAATGAGGTCATTAGGGTGGACCCTAAACCAGTATGATTGATATTCATACAAAAAGAGTAAACTTGGACACAGACATATACAGAAGGACACACACACAGACATATGTGGAAACAGGGAGGAGAGAGCCATCTATAAGCCAAGGAGAAAAGCTGCAAAAGAAGCCAACCCTGCTTACAGTTTGTCTTAAACTTCTAGTCTTGGGAATTGGTGAACAATAAATTTCTTGTGTGTAAGCCACCCAGTCTGTGGTACCGTTACAGCAGCCATAGCATAGTAAAGGACTATTATACTAGTATAGGACTAGTATAGGACTTTTTCAAATTCCTCTCAAAATGGCCCAGTTTATCACCCTGCAGTGAAACTCTACATTGACAAGGTCTACCCACAACCTCCAAATGACTGCTTTCAACTGACTTTTGGTCTCCCACTCAAGCATTTTAGCATACATCCAAGGATTATCAGGTATCTATGGAATGCTTCCAACATGAAAGATAGAACCCAAAGCAAGAAAATAAGAAAGAAAAAAAAATTCCAAGAAAGCAGAGACTATTCATGAAGGAAAAAGAAAACACTTCTAAAGTACTAATCCATGCTACAACATGGATAAACTTGAAAATAGTATGCCAGGTGAAAGAAGCCAGACACAAAAAGCCATGTAGTATAGGGATACATTTATATGAAATGTCCAGCATGGGCAAATTCATAGAGATGGAAAGTAGGTTAGTGGTTGCCAGGGGACGGGATGGGGAGGAAACAGGGAGAAACTGCTAATGGGTCCAAGGTTTTAGCAGGGAGTGATGAAAAGTTTCTGCAATTAGATAATCATTGTTACACAACTCTGAATATACATTAAAAAACTCTGAATTTATACTTTGAAAGATTGAATTGCATTGTATGTGAATTATGTCTCAGTAATCGGCTATAAAAATTATATAATAATATTCTCAGAGATATCTGAAAAGATAGTGTATATAGATATATATATAAACAGAATGCTATAAACAAGGAAAATTTAAAAAAACAAAAACAAAAAAGAGCTCCTAGAAATATATTATGGTAAAAAGAATTTAATTCAATAGAAGGATTGGAATATAAAATTGAGGAAATCTCCCAGAAAGTAGAGCAAAAAGGTGAAGAAATAAAATATTAGAATTTAAAAAAATGTAAGAAAATTAGAGACCCAGTCTAAGATACAACTTGCAAACAATGGCAGTGCAATAGAGAGAACAGAGAGAAAACAGGGAAATGTATTATTTATCTATTGCTACATAACAGGTTCCTCAAACATTCGGTGGCTTAACAATAATCACTATCTCCTGCGATTTCTGTGGGACAGGAATTCAGATGAGGCTTAGTGGGGACTGTTTATCTGTGCTCCACAATGTCTGGGTCTCAGCTGGAAGGCTCCAGGACTAGAGAATGGAATCATCTGAGGGCTTGTTCATATATCTAGTGGTTGGTGTTGGCTGTTGACTGAAGGTCTAGCTGGGGCTGTCAACTGGTATACCCACGTGGCCTAGGCTTTCTCACAATGTAGTGGCTAGATTCCAATAAGTGTTGGGAGAAATAGAGAGAGGGAAAGTAAGGTCCAGGCAGAAATCATATTTCCTTTTATGACCTACCCTTGGAAGAAGAGCAGTGTTACTTCTCCCATATTCTATTGGTTGAGGCAGTTACAAAGGCCCACCCATGTTTAAAAGGAGAGAATACAGACACTACCATTCCTTAGAGGAATGTCAAAGTCACATTGTAAGACGAGTATATGAGACAGGAGACATATTGGCATGGTCATCTTTGGAAAATGCAATCTTCCATAGAAGAAAAACTTCAAAGCAATATCAGAATATAAGAAAACTTTCCAGAATTGAAGGATATGAGTTTCCAACTTGAAAGGCACCATTGCATGCCCAATATAATGAAAGAAAATAGAAACATACTAAGTCATCTCATTGAGAAATTTTAGAACATTGAGGTCAAAGGGAAGATCCTAGAAGTTTCTGTTAGTTTTCTCACTGCCCTACACCTTTTCTTTTCTTTTTTCCTTTTTTTTTTCTTTTTGACTTTAAACTTGTTATTCTGTATTGGAGTATAGCCGATTAACAATATTGTGATCATTTCAGGTGAATAGTGAAGGGACTCAGCCATACATATCCATTCTCTCCCAAACTCCCCTCCATCCACGCTGCCACATAACATCCAGCAGAGCTCCATGTGCTATATATACATCTTTTCTTTTTGGAAACTTCCACTGCCCCACTGTGGAGACAATCCATCACCACTCAATACTTCTTCCCCTACCTCAGGAGACGGTGCCTCCTCCAGGTCAATCGAGGTGTCTGGTTGGTTCAGGAATGAATACATTTAATAAATAAAGCCAAGCCCTGCTCTTTTTCAGGGACTGATACAGATATCAGTTATGAAAGGGCCTCTTCTGAGATTGTAAGCACCAGGGACACTATAAGCCTAGAGCTGCCAGGGGCTGTCTTTGCAGCCAAGTGTGAGAGGCCCACTTGAGAATGAAGCCAACACGAAGGGAAGTAAAGCCAAGAGATGGAAAGAGAAAGAGAGAATTGAAACGATATTGTTTGAATGCCTGGAACTAGCTCTAGCCTTGACCATCCAAGGTTATGGAAGCCAACCAATCCCCGTTTTCTGTATAAGCTCATTTGAGATAAATTTCTGTCACCTAAAACCAATAATATTGACTAATTCAACAATTCATTACATTGGTATTTCAGAGGAGAATAACCATATGAGACAGTAATCACCAGAATATGCTAACTTTGTCAGTTTCCCAAGGGTAGATTCCAATAGTAGCAAGCATTCCTAGGCCACTCAAAAAATTCAAGTAACAACTATAAAGATTTTCTCCCCAGATTTACTCACATTTCAATGAGATCTTTTAAGGGAGTAGAAAGATCTTATTCGCCTATCATGTTATTTTGTACCTGTAATTCATCATTAGTATAATGTGGGTGTAAAAACTAAATTTTACAAAGACAGTGTTATTTTCATAAATGACATATATCTTAAATGTGAGCTCTAAGATATATGGTATGACTGAAGACATGACAAAAGTTTATAATTCTGATCTGCTAAGTTTCACAAATCCTTCGGAATCTCTTAAACTTTCCAAACAGTATTTTTTAATTGTTCTAATTTCCTATTCATAGTCTGTATATATGTATTCTCCCCAAGGTGTATTTTCAGAATTACAAAGAAAAATCTTTTTAAATACTGCTATAAACAATAAGTTTATGTGGGACTCAGATTGGTGTGAGGTTCTAATTTGTTTTTTTTTTTTTCTTTTGGAAATTGAATACATGCATTTTTCTTTCCAGAAAGGAGGAAGGAAAACGAAAAAGAGGGAGGGAGAGAAAGAAAGGAAAAGCAAAGAGAAGAGAAAGAATAAATTGGAATTGAATTATTTGTTAATTATGAGTATAATTGCTAATTTAGGGGTACAAAAATACAAGGCAGAAGATTTTTGCATAATTATAAGTCTATCATGCCAGGTTCCCAAACTGATGTGTTCTAAGCTGGGTATAAACAAATTGTAACTCAGGAGTATGTATTTTCCCACTACAGTATCTCAGAAGGAAAGGAAGTTTTCAAAATCAGATAGCTTTACCTTTGCAGTTTAATGTCATACAGTTGCCAGAATGAAGAATCAAGTAAACCATCTATTACTAGACATATCTCAAGTCATTTTAAATGGATTTAGAGCCATCAAAACACTTGATCCAGATTTTTGGCTTTGCTTATCTATTAAACATGTTACTCACCATGGAGGATACAGAGTCAATTAGGATTTTTAGGGGAGTAGAAGACTAAATATTCAAATCACTTTGATTCTTTGGAATTGACTTTCAAAAAAGTTAAAATACACGAAATTATTGGCTTCTGTCTCCATTTCTTAGATAAAAAGAAAGGTATTTTAGAGCACAATTTTCCAATGGCTCTTACAGGAACTGGACAATTGTTTTGTCTCAGACACAGAAATGACATATATCTTAAATGTGAGCTCTAAGATATATGGTATGGCTGAAGACATGACAAAAACTTATAATTCTGACCTGCTAAATTTCACAAATCTGCTTAAATATTTCACATATTTTATCACACTTGATTGTCACAAAATCCTGGGTGGTGAGTACTATTATTGTTTGCATTTGAGAAAGGAGGAAACAGAAGCATCGAGTTATTAAGTAACTTGCGAGAGGCCTGACAGCTAGTAAGCAGAGGAATCAGGATTTGAACCTCCAGCACTGAAGTCTCACAGTCTTAACTACCACTCTCTAGTTCCTACAACCAGAACTAGTTTTAAAATGCGCCCCGCCCGGAAGTAGCTAACCAGTCTTAAAAAAACCTTAGTTTGTCTTGTTTAACAGAAAACTACATAATATACAAGTTGGAAATACCAGCCACATAATAAAATAAAATATCTTTCTATTTGATAAATATCTATTCAGATTAAATCATTATTAACTATAAAATACAGAGAAATTTCATTGTTATAAATATCCAATTCATGAGAATAAGAAAACATCTGAATCTAATTAATCATGATAAACTTTGTATTTTCATATTCAAAAAGCAATCAAATTTACTCTGTCCAAAATCAGCTAAGAGTGAATTATGGTAATTCATACATATTGGCTTATCGCAAAGCAAAACAGCAAACATCTTTCCGTGTCTTTACTTCTATTTTATAAAAGCAATGAATGCAAACAGTAATCCACCAACAAAAAATCCAAAGACATGTGGCCGCATACCCTCTCCCTTCTCACTCTTTCCCAACAGGAAACCCACTTCTCAAAAGCAATCCCTTTTTGCTATTTCTCTCTTGAGCTCTTTGGAAGGATGAATGATATGCTTAGACATCTATTTCCTGATTTGTATCTGCTGACGCCCTGATAGCCCTGATACGAAAGAAGCACGTAATTTACAACATCCTTCTGGCCCTCTCTCATCTTCCTGATTGTTGATCTTTGTTATTTTTAGTTCTCTCTCTCTGGTTACCTTGGTAACTTTAAATATTGTACTTAAAGCTCTATTTCTAGTTCTATCAACTTTTGATAGTATCTCTTGGACAGAATGCAAATATAAATAACATAGACAGTATAGGAGGTGGAATGTGGACAGGGCCAGCCTCTTTGGCACGCAACCTGTGCAATCTACACAGAGCCTTGCACCAAGAAGAACTAAGCACTTGGTTTAATACTCTGCTGTCATTGTCTTGAAATTCTTAAGATATTAAAGAAAATCCTCAAAATGGAAAAAGATGCCTTGTTCATGGTCAAGTGATCCATAATTCAGTGTAATTCCAACTCAAATCCCAACAAATTTTTAAAAGGAATTCAACAGGTACATTCGAAAATGTACATGCTCAAGAATATCCAAGGTTTGCCTTTGCTATATCAGATGTCAAAAGTTACTATAAAGCAAAATTAATATAATATTGGTATAGGCCTAAAGAACTGAAAATGAAACAGAATAGAGTATGGAGAAATAAACCCATAAATATATAAAAATGATATGTGCTAGAAATGGTACTATAAAAATAAGATAGATTATTCAACAAATGGTGCTGCAACAACTGGTTGTCTGACCATAGGCCATACTCAAAAATCAGTTGCTAGTGGATTAAACTTTTAATATGAAAAAACAAAATTTTTAAAAATTTAGTACAATATAGTAGGATATTTTTATAAACTCAAAATAAGGAGATATTTATTAAATAAGACACATAAAACAATGACAAAGAAAATATTGATAAATTTGACTCCATGAAAATTATTAACTTGTTTGTCAAAAAAGAAAGTAAAAAGTAATAAACAGGGAGAAGATATGTGTAACATATCTGGAATACATAAAGAATTCTTACAAATCAAAAAGAAAGGACAAACAACCAATTAGAAACTGGGCAAAGACTTGAACTGACATTTCATAGAAAAGAAAAATGAATGGCACATAACCATGTAAAAAGATGTTCAAACATATTAATAATCAGAGAAATATATATAAATTATATCATGATTAGACATTATTTAATATCCACTAGGTTGCCAGAAATTAACAAGTCTGGTCATACTAAATGTTTGTCAGGATACAGATCACTGGGAACTTCTGGTGGGAGTATAGACAGGTATAAACATTTTGGAAAAGAGTTTGCATTATGTTATAAAGTTTAACATTCATATATTCTGTAAGGCAGCAATTCTACTCTTAGGACTATAGCCTACATATATATAAATGGCAACCCACTCCAGTATTCTTGCCTGGAGAATCCCAGGGATGGAGGAGACTGTGGGCTGCCATCTATGGGGTTGCACAGAGTCGGACACAACTGAAGCGACTTAGCAGTAGCAGCATGTATGTATGCATATACATATATATGCATATATGTTTATATTCCTGCATATGTTCACCATGATTATACACAGTTCATAACAGCAAACAATAAAAATGGAAAAAAACTCTACCAACAGGTGAATAAAGACAAATGGTTGTAAATTTAGACAATGGAATGTTATACAGCAGAGAAAATAAATTCACTATAACTACAGGCAACATGAATAAATCTTATAAACACAATAGTGCATTTTTTTTAAAAAAGCAAGTCACAAGACTATTTTAGTATTTCATTTTCATAAAGCTCAAAAACAAACAGGTATTTGTGTCAACACAAAAACATAATCCCAAGGAATAGTTAACTCTGGGGGAAAGCTTGAAGACAGGAGAGGGAAGGAGCACATAGGTGTTTCCAGTTCGTTTTTCACTGAGACTGCCTCATTATTATTTGAGGATCTCAGTTTAACTCTCCATGTCATGCAGTCGCATGGACTTATCTCCTATCTGGCCACAGTCACTGTATTCTGAACCTTTTGTTACTGACGTTGGCAGAATGACACCGTAGGCTCAACTTCAGCTCCAGCCTACCCCTCTGGTTTTCAGCTCTACTTGGTTTATTCTTTGGGAACTGCCCTTACTTTCTCTTGAGCTCAGGTAAGCTTTTGACAGGATGTTTGTGAAAGTTTAGCCAACATTGTCTGGTGGATTTTGCCATGCTGCTGCTGCTAAGTCACTTCATGATATATCCTAAATCACTTTTGCAATCTCTTTAATGAAATTGATCTTCCCCAGTTTTCCACATCTACTTTGGTCAATTTTGGTCACCACATACTAAAAAGAAATCAGTGATCCCTCAGTTTTCAGATCTGCTGCCAAACACATGTATGTAATACTGACATATTTCTTTCACTATATGTTACACACAAGTTTATGTATCCTTTCTGCTTACAAATGTTAAGGATTTCTGTTTTTTCTACTTTTCCCCCTTAGTCTAGCAAAGAATAGGTATTTTAAAAGAATAAGCTTTTGGATTTTTATCTTGTGTATTACCATTTTTGTTTACCAATTTATTAACGCTAGCTTTTATTTTTCTTAATTACCTTCTCCTAGTTCTTCTGGTTTATTTCATTATCTTTCCCCAATATTTTTAAATAAGCACTTAGTTTGTTTTTCATGGTCCTTTTAAAAATGAGGATATTTAGGGTATGAATTTTACTCTGAGAATATATATTTTGATACATATTGCACATTGTTTTCTAAATAGTTTTCAATTTTTTTTTGATCCAAAGATTATTTGGAAATCTGAGAGGTTTTTTTATATCTAAATAGATGAGTCTTTATATTATTTATTTCAAATCTTATTTAAATTTTATCATTGAGTATAATCTATAAAGGAACTACTTTTAAAATTCTGCTTCATGTCTATTTTTGGACCAAGTCATGATTGGCAGTGTATATATCCCCTTATTCCCCCTGCCCTTTGCCCTCACAAAATAGTATACTTATCAATACACATATAGCTACTAACTTAAGTTTATTAATTATATTATTCAAGTCCACTATGTATCAGACAGGAATTATGTTCAGCTGCTAGAAAGAGGATCAGTACGACAGTAGCTTAAACAAGGTACTGGTTTTCTCTCTGCCTCTCTTTCACACACACACAGTAAATTTCAGCTCAGGGCTGATATGGCATCTCTATGATGTTATTAATGTTCTGGGTTTCTTTTCTCTTTCTACTTTGTAATTTTTGGTGCCACAATTCATCCTCAAAGTTGCTTCATGGCCAAAAGAGGGCTGGTAGTTTCAACCATCACATCCAATATTCCAGGCAGAAAGAAGGAAAGGAAGAGGCAAAAAAGATCTTATAGTTAAGTCATCCTTCCTTAAAGAGCTTTCCTAGAATCCCCATCCAATGCTTCCTGTTTATAGGTCAGTGACCAACCCTACTTTATGTATTTAGTTACTATGTTGTTTCCTGCATATAGCTCTATGTTTCTGTTTATTATAGCCTTGTCCCTTATAATTACATAATGTCTTTTTTTGTCTTCTTTGGTGCTCTTACTTTTAAATCCTTCCTATATTCTTTTTATCTATGTTTGCCTAATATTTTTTGCTCATACACTTAATTTCAATCATTATCATTTTAAGTGTGTTTTCAGTCTCCATATTTTAAAGAGATAAAAAGTCCATTCAAATATAACATAAAGTCTGATGTGCCTAATTCTATGCTTTGCATTGAGCATCTAGCTTTATATTTATTATTTATTTTACATTGCTGTTTGCTATTTTTCTTTCTAACACACATATTTATTTACATTATATTACTAATTAATATAATTATTTATTTATTTAAAATAAGATATCAAATGTTGTCTCCATCAAAATGCTCCATTTCCTTCCCCATTTTCCCCCATTCCAGGAAGGTGAAACATTTAGAATACTTTCACTCTGCCCTCTTCTTCCTATCCTCATAAAGGCCTTTATTTCCTCTCACCTCCCATCTTTCAATGCAGCCCCTACATTTTATGCTGGAACAATATCCATTTGAACAAAAAGTTGAAGTTCAACTCATATCTCCCACCTTACACAAAAGTTAAATTGAAGTAGATGATAAAGCTAAACCTAAAAGTTCAAAGTATAAAAATTCTAGAAGATAACATTTTTTCCTTATCTCTAGAAGATAAGGAAAAAAGTTTTGCCACCTTGGTGTAAGCAAAGATTGTTTTTTTAGGTAGGAAACACAAAGCACAATCTATAAAGAATAAATAAATTGGACTTGATCACAATTAAAAATGACTGCTCTTCAAAAGATGTATTAAAAGAGTGAAAAGATCAGCTACATATCTAGCAAAGGATATGTATCCAGGATAATATGAGAAATAAACAACCTATTTTTAAAACAGGGAAAAGATTTTAGAGCAGTTTACACACAAAAAAAGATACACAAGTGAATAATAAACATATGAACTTAGTTACTTATCAGAGAAATACAAATTAAAACTCATATGTAATATCACTACACAGCTATTAGAATGTCTATTTTTTAAAGTAACAATACCAGATGCTGGCAAAAATGGCTGAGCAACATGCGTTCCTGATAGAGATGCAAAATAGAACAGCCATTTTTGAAAACAGGTTGGCAATTTCTTATAAAGCACATACTTGCCTTATGATCTAGCAATCCCATTCCTTGGTATTTACTTCAGAGAAATAAAAAACTGTATTCATACAAATATCTCCATGCAAATGTTTATATCATGTTTACTCACAATTTCCCAAAACAGGAAACAATTTAAATGGCCTCCAAAAAAGTGAATGGATAAACAAACTGGTACATGTGCATATGGGACTTTCCTGGTGGCTCAGTGGTAAGGAATTTGCCTGCCAATGCAGGAGATGCGGGTTTGATCCCTGGGTCAGGCATGGAGAAGGAAATAACAACCCACTCCAGTATTCTTCCCTGGAAAATCCCATGGACAGAGGAGCCTGGTGGGCTATATATACTCCATTGGATGGCACAGAGTCAGACAACAACATGTGCATATGCACATAATGTAATATTACTCATCAATACAAAGTTATGGACTAGTACTAATACATGCAATTTCAAATGTATTTTGCTAAGTGCAAAAATTCAGACTCAAAAGGCTACATACATATTGTATGATTCCATTAACATGACACTCTGGAAAGGGAAAAACTTTAGGGAAAGAAAACATATCAGAGTGTTTGCCAGGGACTGGGTGTGAGAGGCAGAGGTTATGGTTATACAACTGTAACCATTTGTCAAAATTCATAGAAAGAACCATACACTAAAAAGAGTAAATTGTATTTTATGTAAAGTACATTCAAAAATAAAAACAATCCAAAGAAAGAAAATAATCCAATTCTGCACTCTATGATGGCCTCATAATCAACACAGTGATAAAACACAAAGTTTATTCCTTCAAAGTGATCTAATGAAACGACCCATAGGAGGCTCAAGTATGGGATGCGGTTTTGCCAAAACCATAGCAAGCCAACTAGGAATTGAAATTCTACTCAAACTTGGGTGGGACCAGGGCCAGTAATGTATTCTTCCACAATTTAACTGCTTGAGATTAACTCTTTTCTAGTGGCCTGTAATACCAGCAGTTCTAATTTTGCATGTCCAATCAGCACCTGCTGTCAGCAGCAAACTTACTTTGGGGGCAGTGCTCAGTCAAGCTTGGCTCCCCAGAGTTCACTTTTCTGAACAGTGTTTTCCCCGAATTCTACATTTTCCCTGTGCCCACGCTCAGTCTCTTCTCTGAGCTCTGAAACTGAGGAACAGCTTCTCTTCCACCAGGTCTTATGTGACTTCCTTTGCCTTTCTGATTCATGACATCTTTCACCATGGCTGTGCAAGCAGGAGGAGCCCATTGTGACCTGGCAGGGTGGGAAAGTGGGAGTTCTCAGACCTCCTGTGGGATTTCCTCCTCCTACTCTCCCCTCCCATGTGCCCATTGCTAGAACTCCTATGGCACCATGAACACAATAGATTTCCATCCTGTTTCATCCTGTCCCATCCTGTCCATTTAACAACGCTCCCATCTTTTACAATGTGTGCTTCCCCACCTTCTATTAAAGGAATAGTCCAAATTCTCTACTCACCAGCTCAGATACCTCAGCCTCAAGTCAAGATGTTGAAACATTCGAAGAGGAAGAAAACAAAAGAAAAGGAAACAAACTATTCTTTTCCCAAGACTGCGGCCTTAGAGAGGAACTGTTCAATAAAAACTATATGGGTTTATCTACAACAACCACCTCCTTCCTCCCAATGTCAGTTGCATACCACTCCAGCAGGACCATCTTCTCCCTTAAATAAAGTCATGTCTGAAGTAAAATAAAGTGCTTTGTTTTAAAAGGTTATACTTATCTTAACCATTTAGATAAATTGGCTGAAAGCCATTTCAGTTCAGTATACTTAGCACAGATTATCATGTAAATACTGAAACTTAGGGATCAATTGCTCAAGTCTATTAAAAGTCCAAACATTGTCTGATCTACTTGCCCAAAATTCATGCATACACTCATTTGTCTTTGAAGAAAAATGTCAGAAACTTTTTTTTTTTTGTACTATTAGCCAATGGAAGCTTTATGTCTTATTCAGATGTACATATTTGGGCAGGGGGTGGAGGGTCACATTCCATGAAGAAAATCATTTCTGAATTCTTGTCCTCTGACCATCGATTAAAAACAAAAGAATTCACTCACATAAATCACAGAGCTCAAAGATTCCAACTGACTTTAAAGAATTCTTTCAAAGAAGGAATTCTAACAAACTTCTAACAAAATTTCTTTTTAACTTGAAGCTCATTTCCTCCTTAGCCACTTTTGCAGGGAAAGTCAATAAAAGCAAAAATTTTAAAGCTCTATTGATATTACTATTATCCCTTCCCATATTTAAAACTTCAGATATTGACTTAAATCCCCTTGTTTCATAATCTCTGTACTTTGCACCATTTTTGCAAGAGTTAGTTCCATGAAAGTTAAAGCTTTATCATCTCTGCTGTCACCACTTTCTACTTCTAAAAGCCCTGGTCGCTATCAAACCCTGCCTGAAAATTCAGCTTAACTGTTCATTTGTTAGGGTCTCAAGGTAGTCCTCAAGACATCCTTCATTTCATACAGGAATTGGGGCATCCAACTGAGATACTTGTTCAGGCCTCTGCCTGAACATCAAGCTTTCCTCCCCTTCAGGGTTCCAACTCTCTTTTTGCTGTTAATAGAAATAAAATCAACCAAAACAAACAAACAACAATAGAGGGCAGCAATGTAAATTACTATCCTGTTCCCAGAACAGGAGAGCATTCGAATTATTTGGTAAACAGCACTAATGGTTACCACAGTACAGGAGCTGATGCAGCCTAAATTGCCCTGGCTTTTCCCTGGCCTCTATGTTCCATGTGTGGGCACAGTTCACAGTGGCATTGTCCATGCAGGCAGGGTTCCCCGATCAGGAAAGTAGCTGGCTAGTTTCTCCACCACTGCCCTTCTAGTCTCAAACTCACGTCACCTTCTGGACAACTTCTATAATGTGCTTTCCTTTAAGGAAATGTTGATAAACAATGAGCTCTTGTGGGTCTTGACTGGGGTTTGGGACCTTTCAGGAGCACAGTCAGTGCCCTGGTGTCCCTGGCCAATACTTCATTCTCCAGCTTTCTGGTGTCCTGGACAGCCTATCTCCCCTTGGTGACTCTTCCCATCACCCACTTGGGAGTTTGGTGACCTCCTTCAATCTATAGATTCTGGTCACACTCTCACTTCTTTACTGTGGGCTCTCATCCACCTGTTCCTTTATCTCCTCCTAGAACTTCTGTTAATTTGCACATTAAATCTCCTAAATCTCTCCTCCAACTCTGTCCTTCTTTTCTCTCATGATTTCCATCACTCTCTATTTTTGTGTGTTTCGAGTTGATGTTCCAGGCCACAAATTTGGATCTCAACAGGGACTGTTCTCTCCCCGTGATGTAGTTGGGAAATCAACTCGCAGAGCTTCAGACTCTTTTAATTTACTCTTGAGTCACCTCAAATGCTCTAGTTATTTTCTATTTGAGTTGTCTCATGTCCTTCCAGCAGGTTGCTGACTGGGATGCATCCTTATGGATCTTCCTCTCTGGCTGCTAGGCTCCTGGGATGGTAGTTATTTTATTGTTGTTGTCCCCTCTTTGAGGCTGAGTTCTGGATTTTAGAGAGCATAAAGTTGAATCAGTCCTCCGGGTGAAGGCAGGTGAAAAAGACTCAGTCCCCAGGTCAAGAATTTGGAAGCAGACAGATTTCCAGTGCCCTGCAAGCAGCCACTGAAGTTTTCCTTTGGCTCAAATCACCAGCTTCTCCCAGGATGGAGAGTGTCCTCCCCCTGAGACCATGGCTCTTGCATGCTGGTCTACAAGCATTTCTACAGCCCATGGAGAAGAAAGTCCCATACCAATTCTCTCCACTGGAGCTTCCACAGAGTCCAAAGCTTCATTTGCACCCAATAGCTAGAGGTCTCAGTGTCTGTTTGCCTCAAGAGAAGCAGAGAGACATATGATCCAGTAATCCCACTGCTGGGCATATACTGAGAGAAAAGCATAATTTGAAAAGATAGATGCACCTCAATGTTCAGTGCAGTGATGTTTGTAATAGCCAAGACATGGAAGCAACCTAAATATTCATAGACAGAGGAATGGATAAAGAAGGTATGGTACATATATACAATGGAATACTACTCAGCCATTAAAAAGAATGAAAAAGAAAAAAATGAAATAATGCCATTTACAACAACATGGACGGACCTAGAGCTTATTTTGCTAAGTAAAGTAAGTCAGACAGAGAAAGATAGATATCATATAATATCACTTATATGTGGAATATTAAGAATTATACAAATGAACTTATTTACAAAACAGAAACAGACTCTCAGATTTAGAAAACAAACTGATGGTCACTGAAGGGGAAAAGGGGGCGGGGAGGGAAAAATTAGGTATTTGGGATTAACATACACACACTACTACACATAAAAGAGATAATCAACAAGGACCAGTAACTGTATAGCACAGGTAACTCTAAAAACAGTCTGTAATTATCTACATGAGAAAAGAAACTGAAAAAGAATGGATATATGAATATGCATATGTATAACTGAATCACTTTGCTATACACCTGAAATTAACACAATGTTATAAATCAACTATGTGTGTGTGTTAGTGTGTCCAGCTCTTTGTAGCCCCATGGCATGTAGCCTGTCAGGCTCCTCTGTCCATGAAGTTCTCCAGGCAAGAATACTGAAGTGGGTTGCCATTCCCTTCTCTGGGGGATTTCCCAACCCAGGGATCGAACTCAGGTCTCCCACACTGTAAGTGGATTCTTTACTGACTGAGCCACCAGGGAAGCCCATAAATCAACTATACTCCAATATAAAATAAAAATTAAATTTAAAAAAGAGAAGTAGAGAGATTGGAATTAGGACCTATATGTCCAAAGGCTCTCTCTCCACTCCCAGGACTTTGTAACTCCACTAATATTAGGGAATATATTATTTTAAGCTGCAAATTGGCGTTACATTAAAAAACTCTGCCCAATTTTCTGCTAGGTTTATTGCAAGCACTACAGAAATTCATGATAAAGAAGCCCCTGATTTTACAAACTACAAGATTTGTAACATTTTTGGTTTTCTTCACAGTCTTATCACAAGACCCGTCAGTGATCAGATTTACACCAGCCCCAAACCCTGGTGCTAAAGAATTAATTTCTCCTGAATAATCAGTTGGTCAGTTTCCATGAATAATAACAGTGTGCTTAACATGTAGCTTGTTATTTTCTTTCTTACAAGGCAAGATCACCATTTATTGGGGAAAGTAACATTTTTCAAGGACACATCTTTCAAGCCAAAGTGATTTTCATTTCCTTTTTCATCATATTGTATTTGGTCAGCATCCCTAAGTCAGATTTCACACACTAAAAGAACCCAGCAAATAGCAATCAGTTCTACAGTGTTGTTATTCTATAGTGAGGCATTACAAAATGCATTCTCACATAAACTGTGATTCTCAGGTCACATTAACCAAGGTGTCAAAACAGAGTCCCAATGTCAGTTGTATATTAGTGTGACTCTGATCATGCTCCTGTACAATTCTGAGAAAATCTTGGCCTCTTCAGCTTCTCAAAAATACTTCTGGTGAGTCCCTGACTGTGCCTCATGTGATCTCTTAGAACTAGCCTTCTTGGCTCCTGAGGCATTTTATATTTCTTTCTCCTGTATTTAGATCTCCTATCACTAAAACTATGCTACCACAGCTAACTGGAAACATGATTGCTAATACCTCTGGCCACCCATTAGGTCACTGATGCTCGGGGCCATTGCTAAAGGTCCTGTGACCAGCAAACTGAAGATGGAACGCCCATCACTGCTAACAGAGCCAGAGTAATGTCCATCACTTGAAAAAATCATGGGCTCAAAGTAGCTGATACCTTCCATCCTCAGTAGTTCAGCTTTAAGAGCTCTTCTACTGCTTCACTTTTTTTTTTGGTGATATCTTTTTTTTTTGCATTTATTATGTTTTTATTGGAGTATTAGGGGCTTCCCTGGTGGCTCAGATGGTAGAGAATCTGCCTGTAAAGCAGGAGACCCATATTCAATCTCTGGGTAGGGAAGATCCCCTGGAGAATGAAATGGCAACCCACTCCAGTATTCTTGCCTGGAGAATCCCATGGACAGAGAAGCCTGGCAGGTTATAGTCCATGGGTTTACAAAGAGCTGGACATGATTGAGGGACTAATATTTTCACTTTTCACTTTCTTATTGGAGTATAATTGCTTTACAATGTTGTATTAGTTTCTGATGTACAACAACATGAATCAGTTATAAGTGTGCATATATCCCTTCCCTCCTACCATCAACCCACCCCTGTAGGT
This sequence comes from Bos grunniens, assembly GCF_055505025.1. Classification (NCBI taxonomy): domain Eukaryota; kingdom Metazoa; phylum Chordata; class Mammalia; order Artiodactyla; family Bovidae; genus Bos; species Bos grunniens. The sequence continues at coordinate 113,739,962 of NC_141194.1, read as the reverse complement.
CATCACAGAGCACCAAGCTGAGATCCCTGTGCTATACAGCAACTTTCCACTAGCTATCTATTTTACACACAGCAGTGTATATATGTCAATGCTACTCTCTCAATTCGTTCCACCCTCTCCTTCCCTCTGTGTGTCCACATGTCTATTATCTATGTCTGTGTCTCTATTCCTGACCTGCAAATAGGTTCATCAGCACCATTTTTCTAAATTCCATACTGTATCTTATATCTAGAATTCTTGCATGATGCTAGGGGTTCTAGAACCAGGAAACAATCTGAATGACTAATACCACACTAACAATCAGTCCTGTCCCATGGTGGCCTCAGTCCTTGGACCACATCTGCTTGATCTCTCTACTCCAAATCTAAGTTTTTCCTAACAGACTTTGCATCTCTCATGAAAAACAGACTAATGGTGGCCTTTCTCCCATCCGTTTTCTGGACATGCATCAATTCTAGCTGTGAAAAATACCTTAGGCTCATTCCAGTACATCTGGTTCCCACTCATTCTAACTACAGTGGCTACTAAGGAAGTGTAAATACTTCATTTGTCATGTAACAACTTTTTCCTCCAGCATTCCCTTAATTTTTCAATGCATTTTTAATACTGAGATAATTTTCAATTCACAAAACAGTTACAAAGGTAATCTAGAGTTCCCATACATCCAGTTTCCCCTAAGGTTAACACATCACATCACCTTGAATTTGTCACAACTATAAGAAGCCAATTTCTGCATGTTACTATTAACTAAACTACCAACTTTATTCTGATTTCACTAGCTTTCCCACTACCTTCCTTTTTCTCTCCCAGGAGCCAATCCAGAATACCACATTGCGTTTTGTCAGCATATCTTTTTAATCTCCTTTTGTCTGTTAATATCCCTCAGTCTTCCCTTGTACCCTGAATTTTTAAATAGTTGAAATATTTTTATGTCAGTTCTACAAGAAGAGTCTGAGCCCTGCTCTGTCTAGATACAAAAGGGTATGGAAAATATTTCTTCTTGTTAATTCTGAAAAGGCAGGTTTGTCATTAAAGAGAGGAGCGAGAAAGCTCTAGAGTGTTGCTTTATAATATAACAATCCCAGATTCTATTTCTGAGGTTGGACTTTCGTCTACTCTTTCAAAATAGGCAACCTTTTCACGGAGGCAGATAACAAAAATCTCCACAATTTTACCCACATTGTCTACTCTGTCAACTAGCTAGCAACTGTGAGCCACGGTTACCCAGGTATTACTGTTCTACAGTCGACACTGCGGATGCAGAGTGTGGCACTCGCGGCTAGCTGCATACCCAACACCACTCACAATTTTCTCTTCCAAAAGAAGGCCAGTTTTGTTTACCACAGCAATGTGTCTGGCTAAAAAATGTCAAGCTTCAGGCTTCCTTTCAGCTCTGCATGGCCAGGTAACATCATGCTGGCCAATGGGATGGAGGCAGAGGTCTACAAGGGCTTCTGAGAAAGTTATTATTTTTCTGATTTGAAAACTAGGGAGTGGGGAAACGAGCAGCTGGCATATGCCTTGTGCATTCTATTCTTCCCTCTTCTTCCTGCATGGAATGTAAGCTCAAGACCTGGAGGAGAAGCAGTCAACCTGCAAGCATGGCAACATCAAGGACAGTGAGTGTGAAGCAGAAGGAGTTCCCATAGCCACTCCACCCAACCTGTCTCCAGACTTTTTATTACATGTGATAATGAAATAAAAATAAAATCTTTTAGTTAGGTCAATATTTGTTAGGTTTAAGTGAGAGATGATCAAATGTCATCATTCTGATAAACAAAGTCACACTGGCAACATGCACTGACCCAGTATGCAGTACAGTAATGGTCAGTAACAGCTGTAAATCTTCTCTGAGAAATGAAGAGGATGAGAAAAAAGCCAGGAGAGTGGAGATAGACAATATTCCCCATTTCAAAAAGGACACACAGACCTCCAAACTCAGTTAATTCCCAGCAGAACTCTAAATGTGATTGTAACTCAACAAATTCACACTTCTGAAGGACTTTGCTTACTGCCTTTCAGATGAAAGTTCACTTAACTTTGGCAAGTTATCAAGTTCCAATGAATGATCAAACCAAGGTCCATCATAGCTTAGAAATACTTCTCTGTCCTGATGTAAGAGCCATTCTTGGAGTACTCCGTTGATGTCAGGAGAACAAGCCATCAGGTGCGCTGCTCTGCAGAGCAGGGCAGAGTTTGTAAGTCTGTGGCTGGTAATGGCAAAGCAAGCAGAGGATACACCCACAACCCAATCCTAACACAGTTGATACAGCCCTTATTGTTTGTAGACACTGGTTAAGCTCTTCACATAGATTATCTCCTTTGACGCTCACAATGCCCCCTCTGAGCTGCATTCTATTTATTATCCCCATTTTACAGATAAGGGCTTCCCTGGTAGCTCAGCTGGTCAAGAATCCACCTGCAATGCAGGAGACTCCCGTTTGATTCGTGGGTCGGGAAGATCCCCTGGAGAAGGAATAGGCTACCCACTCCAGTATTCTGGCCTGGAGAATTCCATGGACTGTATAGTCCATAGGATCACAAAGAGTCAGATATGACTGAGCAACTTTCACTTTCACTACAAATAAGGAAACTGAACACAGATTAAATAACTTGCCCAAGAAGACTGGCAAATTCAGAAAACTCTAGCAATCCATCCTTAGACTGGTTCCCTCTGTGCAGTACTGGGATACTGCTACAAGCCCCACCTCCATGAAAACTGCCTTTTCCTCATGCTTGGTCACTGGTACTCTGGACTTTACAGAATCAATATTCCCTCCACATCTCATGTAACATATGTAGATAACAAATGGCAGTCAAAGCTCTGCTGCTGCTGCTGCTGCTAAGTCGCTTCAGTCATGTCCGACTCTGTGCAACCCCATAGATGACAGCCCACCAGGCTCCCCCGTCCCTGGGATTCTCCAGGCAAGAATACTGGAGTGGGTTGCCATTTCCTTCTCCAATGCATGAAGGTGAAAAGTGAAAGTGAAGTCGCTCAGTCCTGTCTGAATCTGAGTGACCCCATGGACTGCAGCCTACCAGGCTCCTCGGTCCATGGGATTTTCCAGGCAAGAGTACTGGAGTGGGGTGCCATTGCCTTCTCTGAGTCAAAGCTCTAGCCCTCATTATTTCAACATTAAGGCTAATCTTTCCTTTCATTCTTTGAATAGGGTAGATGTCAGCATCACTTGTTCATTGTAACAAAACTTACTGCTGCTTTTCCTCATGTTTATCTATTAGACTGATTTCTTGGTTTTGCACCCCAGATTCCAGCTCCATCAGTTAGGTGCTCCATCAGTTAGAAGTGCATATGGCTGCAGGTTATAGAAAAGCTATATTTGGAAAGCTTAATCAAGTAGGGGTGTATTTTTCTCATATAATAAGTCTGGTGGTAGGTGGTTGCTGGTGACAGTCCAGTGATACCACTGTGATTTTCTTGGCTCCCCTCTCATGGTTTTCCTAGCTCTCGGCACCTCATCCACTGCCAAGGCAGGCATTACAGAAGAAGAGGCAACATCAGCCAAATTTGTCCCCTTTTCTCAAAAAAAGCAAAAGCTTCCCCAGAAACTTCCCAGTAACTTATGTTTACATCTTCAGTTCAGTTGCTCAGTCATGTCCAACTCTTTGTGATCCCATGGACTGTAGCACTCCAGGCCTCCCTGTCCATCACCAACTCCCAGAGCTTGCTCCAACTCCTGTCCATATTTACATCTTAATTGCAAAGAAATATGTCATGTGGCCATTCTAGCTGGGGAGTAGGGGGTGGAAATGTGCATATTTAGATTTTGCAGCCTCTAGGGTAGAGGCAAGCAGGAGAGAATGAGGCTGGGAATAGAAGAGGAGTTAGCCAACCCAGTCTCTGCCATAAGATCACATGCTTATTTGTTCTTAAAGGATAAAGAGAAAATAATGTGATTATCTCTTTATGAAGTAGCTACTGAACTGACCTTGAGCATTAATACTTCCACCTGTGCAGGCTTATTGGTGATGTTTGGACTATGAACATGAATCCGGACACTCAAACCCCAAGTACAAAAAAAATTCCAACCCAAATGTTTAATATCAAGCTCTGAAGTGTAGAGCTTAGAAATTGAAGTGTAGAGTAAGAGCTTAGAAATTGCCATTCCAAGCCTTAAAATAAGAAAGACATTGAGGCAACAGAAAAGCAATGACTTTTCTTAGACCTAGAGAACTGACATCACCAGGCAAAAGGCTTGTCCCAAATGTGGAGAGACAGGTGAATACAGATAATCACAACAAAGTTCAGGTTACCTGAGGCAGAAGCCACTGGAGCCAATTATTGGTAGGAATACTTAAATGCTAGCTTTGATGAATTGCTTGAGGCTGAGTGGGACTAGCTTGAGAGTTGAAAACTCCTGGGGGAATCAATCTTGGGCTAAGTCCTATATTTTCATGGCTTTTGCCTCTGGGACCCAGCCTGCCCTCCCCCCCTGCCCTCCCCCGCCCCCCATCCTGCCCCCACTCCAGGTTCTCAGAGTGAAGTGCAGAGAAAAATTCCCTCCATTTTCCTGCTGGAGGTTGTAAAACACAATCATTTTAAAATACACACAGTGTTCTCTGTAACAAATGCCTGCTCTCTAAAGGAAATTACCTTACTCAAGCACTTCCGAACATGGGGGAGGGGCTATTAGCCATTTCCAGTCCCCTCTAACCTTTCTGTATCACCTAAAGGGAGGGGAAAAAAAAAAAACAAACTAAGAAGGGCTTTTGAAGATCATAGCCAAGGGACTCATGCACACCAAAAATTTGGGAGTTAATCATAAGATGACAGAATGCATCCCCTCCCTAACACATTACCACCACATCAATAGGGCTCCAGTATAATAGTTGATTAGAACTAAAAGAGCTGAGAAACAAACTATGTAAGTAGGAGTTCTTAGGGAAACTCAAAGATATCAAAGGAATCAAACAAGTTTACTAGAAGAAACTGAAACAGCTGCTGCTGCTGCTAAGTCACTTCAGTCATGTCCGACTCTGTGCGACCCCATAGATGGCAGCCCACCAGGCTCCCCTGTCCCTGGGATTCTCCAGGCAAGAATACTGGAGTGGGTTGCCAGTTCCTTCTCCAATGCATGAAGGTGAAAAATGAAAGTGAAGTCGCTCAGTCCTGTCCGACTCTGAGCAACCCCATGGACTGCAGCCTACAGGGCTCCTCCGTCCATGGGATTTTCCAGGCAAGAGTACTGGAGTGGGGGTGCCATCGCCTTCTCCGGAAACAGCTGCAGCAAACATTAAACACAGCTCAGCCCCTAGTCAGATTAACTAAGACCTCAGGTTCACATGGAACATTCATCAAGAATGGCCCATAACACATACCATAACGAATCTGAAATAGAAATCACACAGGGTCTTCTGTTTCAGACCAGGTGAAGTTAACCAAGGAGGAAATGAAGTTTCTAACAATGTTTCTAACAAGTTTCTAACAATGTTTCTAACAAGTTTCTAACAATGTTTCTAACAAGTTTCTAACAATGTTTCTAACAAGTTTCTAACAATGAAGTTAGAAATCAATGACAGAAAGATAACTGGGAAATCCCCAAATATTTGGAGATTAAACAACACACTTCTAAATAACACATGGGTAAAAGAAGTTTCAAGAGAAACTTTTAAATATTTTGAACTAATGAAAAAAATACAACTTATCAGAATTTATGGGATATAGCAAAAGCAGTGGTTAAAGGGAGATTCATATATTAGCAATGAACAATTGAAATTTGAAATTAAAAATACAATATCACATCAGCACGAAAAAAAACGAGATACTAAGGCATAAATCTTACAAAATATGTACAGTATCTATATGAGGAACACTACAAAACCTTGACGAAAGAAATCAAAGAAGATCTAAATGCAGAGACATTCCACATTCATGGATAGGAAGATTCATTACTGATAAATTGTCACTTCTTCCCAACTTGTTCTATAGATTCAAGTGTGATCTCAATCAAAATACAGCCAAGTTATTTTGTGGATATTGACAAACTGATTCTAAAGTTTATATGGAAAGGCAAAAGACTCAGAATAGCAAACTATATTGAAGGACAAAGTTGGAGGACTGACTTTACAACTTACTTTAAATCAACAGTAAAAGCTAACACAACATTGTAAAGCAACTATACACCAATAAAAAAATAATTTTAAAAAAGCAACAGTAATCAAGACAGTGGTATTAATGAAAGAATAAATACATCAGTGAACTGAACAGAGACCAGAATTAGACCCCTACAAATATAGTCAAATGATCTTTTACAAAGGAGCAAAGGCAATCAATGAAAAACAAGTCTTTTTTTAAAAAATGGTGCTAAAATCATTAGACATCCATATGCAACAAATAAGTCTAGCCACAGACCTTATACCTTTCAGAAAAAGTAACACAAATGGATCACAGACCTAAATGCAAAACACAAAACTATAAACTTCTAGAAGGTGACAAAGGCGAAGATCTAGGTGAACTTAGGTTCACTGATGACTTTTGGGGTACAATACCAAAAGCATAATCCATGAAAGAAAGAATTGATTAAGTTGGAGTTTTCAGTGAAAAACCTCTACTCTGTGAAAGACAGGTGAAAGAAAAGACAAGCCATAAATGGGGAAAATATTTGGAAAACACAATCTGATAAAGAGCTGGTATCTAAAATATGCAAAGGACTATTAATATTCACCAATAAGAAAACAATCCAATTTAAAAATGAGCAAAAGATCTGAGCTCTGGGACAACCCAGAGGGATAGGGTGGGAAGGCAGGTGGGATGGGGCTTCAGGATAGGGGGGACACATGTATACCTGTGGCTGATTCATGTTGATGTATGGCAAAACCCATCACAATATCATAAAATAATTATCCTCCAATTAAAATTAATTAATTAAAAAATAAAAATGAGCAAAAGATCTGAATAGAGACCTTCTCAAAGAAGATATACATATAACAACAAGCGTACAAAAAGATGCTCAACATCGTAAGTCATTGTGAATGCCGCTCAGTCGTGTCTGACTCTTTGTGACCTGAATTCTTCAGGCCAGAATACTGGAGTGGGTAGCCTTTCCATTCTCCAGGGGATCTTCCCAACCCAGGGATTGAACCCAGGTCTCCCACATTGCAGGGCAGATTCTTTACCAGCTGAGCCACAGGGGAAGCCCAAGAATACTGGAATGGATAGCCAATCTCTTCTCCAGGGGATCTTCCTTATCCAGGAATCGAACCAGGGTCTCAGGCATTGCAGGCAGATTCTTTACCAACTGAGCTATCAGGGAAGCCCCTATTAGGGAATTCCAAATTAAAACAAAATAAGATTCCACTGCACACCCCTTAGAATGGCCAAAATCCAGAACACTGACAGCACTAAAAGTTAGGCTGGGCTGGTGAGGATGTGGAGCAACAGGAATACTCATTCATTGCCGGTGGGAATGCAAATGGCATAGCCAATTAGGAAGACAGTTTGGTGGTTTCTCCAAAACTAAACATCCTCTTACCATAGGATCCAGCAATCACACTCCTAGGTACTGCATTTACCCATATGAGTTGAACACATATCCACACAAAAATGCACACATGGATGTTTATAGCAGCTCTACTCCTGTCAAAACTTGGAAGCAATCAAGATGTCTTTCAATAGGCGAATGGATAAATAAGCTGAGATACATACAGACAACAGAATATCATTCAACCCTAACAAGAAATGAGCTATCAAATCATGTAAAGACATGGAGGAATCTTAAATGCTATCGCTAAGTGAAAGAAGCCAATGTGGAAAAGCTCCGAACCGTATGATTCCCACTCTATGACATACCGGAAATGGCAAGTGTATGGAGACAGCAGAAAGTTTGGTGGTTGCCTAGAGTAGGGGGTTGAGCTGATGAATACATAGGTGAAGCACAGGTAATTTTTAGGATGGAGGAACTATTCTCTATGATACTATAACGGGGGATACATGACATCATTCATTTGTCAAAACCCATACACTATACAACCAATGTACACGTGTGTGTTAGTCTCTCAGTTGTGTCTGGCTCTTTGCGACCCCACGGACTGCAGCCCGCCAGGCTTCTCTGTCCATGTAATTCTCCAGGCAAGAATACTGGAGTGGACTGCCTTTCCCTTCTCCAGAGGATCTTCCCAACTCAGGGATCACAGCCTGGTCTCCTGCATCGCAGGCAGATTCTTTACTGTTTGAGCTACAGGGAAGTCCATCTAAACTAATATATGGACTTCGGGTAATAAGATGAATCAATTTTGGCTCATTGGTGATAACAAATGTACCACAGAAATGCAATATGTGAATAATAAAGGAAACTGGGAGGGAGGTATCAGGGAAGCAATATGGGAACTCTTTTACTATCTGCTCAATGTTTCTGTAAATCTTAAACTGTTCAAAAACATAAGGACTATGATTTAATTTTTTTCCTAATGTCTAGTTCAAAGAAGATGTCAAAGTGAAGTGAATGAAGATGAATGTGTCAAAGAATGTGTCATGAAAAAAGTGAGGCTTTAGTTGGGTCCAAGAGAGTACATAGGATTTCAAGAGTTAGAAAGGGCAAAGGGTATCTCAGTTGGGATTGAGGCAGGAAAAACATTCAAAGGGCTCAAATTTCAAAGCAGCAGGAAATAACACAGAATAAATCAATGCAAAGACAACAGGTAACAATTTAATGGAAGCTAGGGGCCAAGGCAAGCCTAGAGGTGCTGAAGCATCATTCTCATATTGGGTAAATGTAAGTACGGTAGCAGATTTGACCCAAGCTACATCCTCAACATGGATTCACTCATTTCATAAATATTTAGTAGGTACGTGCTATGTTCCAAATGCTGTGGTAGGCACTGGGAACCAGCAGTGAATAAAAAAAAAAAAAATCTCTGTTCTCACTGAGCGTACATTTTAGTGATAGAAGACAGAACTTACCTGATGTTTTCAAGAGACAGCAAAGAAGCCAGTATGGCTGGAATGGAGATAAAGGAGATAAAAGGTGAGAGACAGAGGAGATAAGTGAGGCCAGTGACTGAAGGGCACTGAGGCCAGAATGAACAAGGACTTTGGCCTTACACTGAGGCATTTAGGGTGCAACTGGAAGGTTCTGAATACCAGAGTGACTTGATTGACACCTGAATAGGGTCAATGTCTGTGCTGATAACAAACAGAGGCTAAGAGTGACTGCAGGGAGACCAGGGAAATTGTTAAAATAATCCAGGTAAAAGAGGAAAAGGACTTGAACCATGGTTTTAGCAGCACAAGTGGTGAGAAGTGTGGACTCTGAAAAGATTTGCTGATGGATTCAATGCATGAGAGAAAGAGAGGGTCAGAATGACTGTTTTAGGTCTGAGCAATCACCTGGAAGAAGGGGTTGCTAGTGACAGGGAGAAAGAATTTGGGAGTAACAAGGTCATGAGTGGGACTGAGCCCGTGTCTGAATTCAGCTGAGCTGTCTTGAACGTGGGCATTTCAAGGACCTAGAGATAAGAGCAAGGCTGAGACTGAGAGTTAACTGGGAAAGACCAAGTCATAGTACATAGAGGCAGTGAGGATAGGCATGAATTCATTCATCCAAGATTTCCTAAAATCAACCTCTGAATGTGCCAGGGACGTAAAGATACCTAAGACATCTCTCCTGCCCATAAGGCACTCACAGTCCAACAAAGAAAACAGAAATGTAAATAAGTGATGATAGTACATTAAGCATCCTAGGTGAGGTATTCAACATCGACTGAGTCCCTTCTATATGCTGAGCTGTGCAGTGAGAAACAGGAGGCATGTACAAAGTCTTTAAGAGCACAAAAGTGGTTCTTGCAAAGGTTCGTAAAGACACACACAAGGATTTTCACCACAGAGTGACATAAAGGAGTTGGCAGTATCCTAGATGCCCATCACTAGGGAAATTGCAGGAATGTGGATATAGCTCAAGAACGTAGCATTGAGTGAAAACAGTGGGAAATAAGAGATTTACAGTCCAGGACCATCTTCATAAGTGTAAAAGGCATACACGAAACCCCATGTCTTAAATGATCAAGAATCCATACCAAACATATTGCAGTTTGTATCTAGAAGATGAATGGGAGTGGGTATTGAGAAAGACAAGGACAAATAATTTAACCAAAGTAAAACAATATAAATAAGAAAAGGGCCTTGCAGGGACTGATGATGACAACGTGCTGAGAATTGTGGAGCAGAGTAAACTCTCTGCACCTGAGATACAAATAACAAGCTAATGGGAATCCAGCCGATAACCCTAATGAGAAGATTTCTGGGGGCCAAGAAGCACTGGGATACATGAAGGCACGAAAGTGCATCAGAGCTTCAGGGAACAGCACCAGGTTTAGTGTTGGTTGCAGTGGTTATGAAGAGCTGATAATATTTGAATGCCTGGAGTAAACTGAACAACATCCTACACGTGGAAGTTACAATCATCCGTATCAATCTGTCCCCCTTCATTATATCGGGTTTAAGGCTGATGCTCTGCTCTGCTTCCATCCAGTCAACAGTGATAGTCTCTTTTAGCTGCACTGGGATCTTTGCATCTTGTGACGACTCCAGAAATCCTAGTTCAACAAATCACTCCTGTTTATGTGGCCTCAAGGAATGTGGCCTTGATCTAAGGCTTTCATGCTGGAGCTCCACCAGAGGCAAGGCGGCTGCTCTGGCCAGGAGTGGGCTGGGAAGGGAACTGGAGGCCCAAGGATGCCTCGCATTCTGGGGCATCTGCCTGGGGCAGTTCAACCACCTCCATCAACTCAGTGCTGCCAGTTAACTCTCACTGGTCACATTCCAGGTGGAGTTTCCCAGCCGTGACCACCCTCCCCCCACCCCACACTGGGTCCTGCACCACTATCATAGGTGTACCTATCCTTCAGAGCCTTTATCACAGCTGCCACTCCAGATTTTCTTTTCTGATAATGTATGATCATCTAGGTTCCTCTATGTTCCAAGTTCAGTGAAGGTGGTCTTTTCTTTACTTTTTTTCACTTTTTTTTTTTCTTTCACCAATGTTTCACTAGCACTCAGCAAGCCGTCTGGCACATAGTTGTTGTTTAGTCACTAAGCCGTGTCTGACTCTTTGAGACCCCATGGACTGCAGCCTGCCATGCTGCAGGCTCCCCTATCCGTGGGATTTCCCAGGCAAGAATTGGAGCACGTTGCCATTTCCTTCTCCACTGGCATAGGGTAGAGGCTCAATAAACTTCTCAGCGGAATACAAGCCTTCGAAAGGAAACCGAGGTCGAGGTGAATACAAGCATGGTGCAGAAGCAAAAATGTGAAAAATTTAGGGTTTGTTTTACTGTGAGGGGTAAGCGGGGAGAGCTGCAAAGAGGTGCACTGGCCCCTGTAGATAAGTCACCTCCAGTGCAAGGCGGGCATGTGGTAGGTGTGAAACAATAGGGAAATTAACTGTAAAGAAATCAACGAGTGTTTAGCGCATTTTTTAAAACCTGTGTCAAAACGGTATGAAATAGAATAGAGGGAAGGGGAGCACGTGCGTCAGAGTTGCGTCTGAGGAAAGACATTTCCAGAGGTCCTGACACAATCCACTGCCCCTCCTAGCACACGGGGCGGCTCAAAATCTCCTGGGGAGGGGAGAGCATTACTCTCACCTTCTAAGGGTCACACAAGCCCGGTCACCACTGTTGCCACTGTTACCAGTTTAAAGTCTTCGTCAATCTAATGTTTCACCTCTATTCTTGTCTCCCACTCCACCTCCAGCTCCATTAGGCTCTGCCCCACTTAAAAACACAAAACAAAAACCACCTCCGACCCAAGCCAGTCCAGATCTGGAGAAGTGAACACTCTTGTTCGCTATGGGAGGCCCTTTCACACGCCCTTGGCTTGACCCCCAGCCCTCACTAACGGAACGGGCGCTCAGGACCCTGCCAGGCCACGCCAAAAGGCGCGACCTCGGCCAGCGGTGCGACCTGTCGCCGCCCTTCCCGCCTTCCCGCCGGCCGCCGAGCCCGCGCACGCCAAGCCCGCGCGCCTCACGTTGCGCTCGGCCCCCCCCCGGCCCATCCAGAGCAGCGCGCAGGCGCGCGCTCCTGGGCCCGCCAGGGGAAAGAGGGCGGGGCCGAGGGGCCGAACCCGCGGGGGGAGGGGCGGCGTCGGTCACATGACGCGGTTTCACTGTTTACACGCGGAGCGGCCGGATCCTTCGGCCTCAGTCAGGCGCTCGGCTCCGTTTCGGTTTCACTTCCGGTGAGGGGCTGCTTCGGAGCGGGCGGCGAGCCGAAGGCGAGCGCAGGCGGCAGCGGTGACTGCGGCGCCGCTGCCGGGGGGCGTGCGGTAACGCGGCGGCGGCGGCTGGGCCTCGAGCGCCTGCAGCCCACCTCTCGAGGGCGGGCTTCCGAAGCGAGCAGGGCGGACGAGAAGATGGAGGATCTGGTGGTGGAAGTGCGGGGCTCCAATGGCGCTTTCTACAAGGTACTTGACTCCAGGGCAGGCCCCATCTTCGCCCTGCTTTCCCTCCCTTTTCTTCTTAGACTCGGCCGGAGGCAGGCCTGGAACCCTCTTCGCGAGCGCCGCGCCCGGGGCCCGGGGCGCACTCGGCGGGATGTTCTTGGGGAGGGAGGGAAGGACCGGACTTCGGGCCTTTGGGAAACCCCTCGAGCCCCACTGCCTCTCCAGTGTGAGGCCCCAGCGTCTGTCGGAATGAGAAGCGAGCAAGGAAAAGAGGGTGCCCTTTTGGGAGCCTAGCCCCAGCAGGGAGCGCTGGGGGTGGGCGAGGGCCGACGGCAGGTAAGAGATCCGGGCGGGAAGCACCAGTATCCGCGCGAAGTGACGGTGAAGGCTTATTTCTGTTTTCTTAAATATCCTCTTCCAGTGGGATCCGGGCCTGACGTGTGGGTAGTTGCCGAGGAGCGGGGGGCGCTTCCGTCAAGCCGCCTTCTGCCTTGCAAGGAGGGTTTGCGTTCTCCTTTGCCTTCTCTTTTCCGGTCCAGCATTGGGACTTCGGAGAGCTCCACTGTTCTGGGCAAGCGGTGTGAAGAAAGAGTAGTAAGAAGCTGTAGTTGGTACCAAATCACAATGGCAACTGATTATTAGTGACTTCTCTTTGTGGATTTCAAAAGAGAGTTTAGATTCAAAAGTTTTCGGGAAGACCCTTACATATCCGAGTAATGGATTGAAGACTTTGGTAATCTTGAATGTTTGCGCCCCCCCCCCCCCCCGTTATAAATATTCTGGAATACAGATGCTTCAGCGTCTAAAAACACTGGCAACTCTGCTACTTAAGAAAAAAAAAATTAACCCTCCAAAGGCCTGGATATATGCCATGAAACTTTAGGAAATGTACTAAGCATGTATCATTCCTATGGAATTTTTTTTTAAGTGAGTGGAAATGATTGTTTTGTGCTTCAAACGATTTATCTTCTCTGAACGTTTAATGTTGCAGCTAACTATATTGTTGCGGTTTTAAATAGGCATGCATGGCTTTGGTTTTGCTACGGGCTTTTTAAAAGTTACAACATTTCAAATCTCACTAATATCTTACACTTTCAAAAAGAGAATTAATAATTTCATATGTCAGGTGGTGCCTCTGTTGGTTCATACTTGCTGTAGATCTAGCAATCTAAGTCCTCGTATCCTCTTGAATGTCTCTCTGTAACTTCGGTGGGTGATGTCCCACCTTACTACAATATTTTGGAAACAGAAGGTGCATATGGAAGAAAGTGGAAATTAAATATTGCCATTGTCCAAGCGCCATTCTTAAATCTACATAGAAAAACATAAACGTTTCAAACTAGGAATAGGCAAGTAAACACTGATTTGACTATATATGTGTTTACCTATTTCATGGAGAAATTTGGAGAGCATTATATTTCATAAATGAGTAAAGTCTGTAAACTCTTCCATGCTTTTAGCAAAATGATAAAATGTTTTGCTGTAAAAGGAGGAAAAATTTAACCCAGAATTTTTGTTCCTAAATCTCACCAATATAGAATTCATCCAGTTAACTCTGCAGTTTCTGGTTGCATTTATTTCAGTGATCCATAATTATTGCTGGTTAGTTTGTGTAGAACCCTTCTGTTTCCTGCTGCTGCTGCTAAGTCGCTTCTGTCGTGTCTGACTCTGTGCGACCCCATAGATGGCAGCTCACCAGGCTCCACAGTCCCTGGGATTCCTAGGTTGGTAGTTTTGCCCACCAGATTTGGAACGCTAAATATAATAAATATGAGTAGGGGCTAATGGTGGAGCGGTAGTCTAATCTGTGATATTAAATCGGATATCACTCTTACTGTCTTTCAGTGGAGTTTGCTTGCTATAGAGGGCAAGCACATCCTAGTCTTGAAGGATTTATTGTTCTCTTCCAAGCAGCCTATGATTTGCTTTGTGATTTTACTTGCAAACTGATTGGAATATAAGAAACTCCCTCTATCTCTCCTCTTTATCACCCCCTCTTTTTTTTTTTTAACAAAAGTTGCTTAATATGAAGGTGAATAGAAAGAATGGGTTGTCTGTTCCTTGAGGGGAAATGTTAAAAGGTGAACAAACACATGCAGAAAAATTGCTGAGGTGCTTATTTAATTAAGGTTTTGTTTTTAAGAACGCCGCAAATGGTCTGTGTTGAAAAATAGTTTCTAGAATGAAAAAGGTTTAAATTCTTATCAGACTCAATACTGATTTGAGTTATAAAAGTAAAGCAAAAGTAAATCAAGTTGTCCAGTGGGATGGACAGAAAAGATGGGAAATAAAGACAAAAAATGCACTATTATGGAGAAATGTTAAATTTACGAAAAATTAGAAACCTAGGTTCACCGGATTGAAAAGGCTTAAGAAACTAAACAACTCGAACGACTTCAGTATAATTGCATTCAGACTTTGATTTGCCTACCAGAACCACCATACTGGAAGGTGCAGTTCTCTGTCTTCTGAGCACATGGTCCACATTTGCAGTATAAACTGGATAGAATGTATGCTGGTAACAGGTAGGTTTATTCCTCTAAAAAATTAACTTAAACTTCAGATTCAGAATTAACAGAACCATGAAATCTAAACCTAAGATCATAACAGCTCATTTCTGTTTTTCCCTCTGGTCTTTATTCTTAAAAACTTGAAAGTTAAATTTAGTAACTGTCAGAGCCACTATTTTTATGCTTAGGTATTTCTTTGACTTTGGAAAAGTCATGAGTACACCATATAGAGCCTAGGTTACTTAAGACATGAAAACACTTGAATTATACCTCACAAAATTTGTTACAAAACATCTCCTAAACAAAGAATGTTGAAAAAGGTCTTTATCATCAGGGCATCTGCCTAAAAATGTATGATCAAGAGGAAATTTTTTAAATGAACATTTTCTTCATATTTTCTCTGAAGTCTTCTGTACTTCAAGGAAGTACAACTTTAGGTCAACTGCATTTTTTTTTCTTCCCAGTCTAAACACCCTTTTTAGTGTTTTGGAAGCAGCATTATTACCCTTTTGAGCATTTTCCAACTTCGTATTCAAGCACTCTGAAAATCTCCATAGATTATTAATTAAATGTAAAATTCAGTATTACAATAGTTGGATTTCTGATTCCTGACCGCTATGAGAATGTGGTTCCTGACATAACTATGAGCATAACTGTTAACAGATACTCAGAGCTTTCTAGGTGTCAGGCACTGTTCTAGGTGCTTTACCTCTTTTAAATTTGTTTAATCACCTCCCACAACGGTGAGGTACTATTGTTACTCCCATTTTAGGTAATAGATAAGGACATAGATGTACAAAGAGATGAGGTAGGTGACTTATTACTAAGTGTCAGAGCCAGTAAGGGTCAGATTGGGGCTTTGAGATGAGGTACTCTGACTTCCTGAAGCAATGAAATTTAACTTAAAGAAATGAACTGGATTTCCTGGTAGCTCAGATGGTAAATAATCAGCCTGCAATGCAAGAGACCCAGGTTTGATCCCTGCGTCGGGAAGATCCCCTGGAGAAGGGCATGGGAAACCACTCCAGTATTCTTGCCTGGAGAATTACACGGATAGAGGAGCCTAGGACTATAGTCCACGGGGGTCCCAAAGAGTCAGACGTGACTGAGCAACTAACACTTTCACTTTCAAATTTTCATTGTACTTTTTTTAATTGTAATTGTTACTATAACACTGTCTTAACATTATTCTGGACTTCACAGGTGGCACTAGTGGTAAAGAACCTGAATGCCAACGCAGGAGGCGTAAGACATGCAGGTTCAGCATTATTCTATAAGTTCATACAATGACATCATGAAAATACTCTGTTTATATGTAGGCTTCCTTTTTAGTAACTCCGCACACAGTAATTCTTCATGTGAATGCCTGTTAATGAAAGATAAAGTTTGAAATCTTTGATTTTCCTATAATAATTGCTTTTGTTATGTTAGGGGCAGGTAAGAACTGATGCATTCAAAAGAATACATAGGCACAGGAAAATTAATAATTCATTTCATACTATTCTTTCTGTACCTGTGTGTTGTCTTTGGGTCAAGGTGAACCAGAAAGAATGCATTTTTCTCAGAATTTGTGGTAAATGCCCAAATGAAGTCAAGTATTCCTAGTCATGCACTGCGGTTGGAAGAATTGTTGAGGAGTTTTATTGTACTTTGCCCTCTCCGTTGTTCATTCTCATATGTTGTTAGCGCCCACATTCAAAGGGTGGCAAAGCAATAACTCACTTTGTATGTGAAGCCTTGGCTTTGAATCATATTTTATCAGATTTCATATGTCCTTGTCATCTTATCTCCTACAGATTTTCTTGAGGAGGGATATTTTGCGATGCTTCTAAGTTTTCTCTAATGAGAATCATCATTGCACTACATGAGCTGTCTTCAGTGTTAATGTAATAGCTGTTCATTGCTGGTCAGTGGCTTACACTGAAATTTCTCTACACAGTCACCCCTCTCATGTTTGTGAGAAGAGTTTGCCAAGGTGTGAGGTGTAGTGGGAGAGTAAAAGTTCACCAAAATGGGGACGGACTTTCTTTTGGTTTCATCAGTCTGGGTGATGTGATGTTGGAATTAGATAACTCTAGTCATGACGCTTTGGCTAGTATCATGTTATGATTGCCTCTTTGGCCCAGTTGCCAGTAAGGTGGGTGGGACCCCATAATGATTTTTTTTTTAATTTTGTGTTTATTCCCCCTGATGATAAGTCCGTGTGTGTCTTTTTTTTGTTTTTGGAGTATAGTTGCTTTGGGTGTCTTGTCTTTAACTGCACTTTTAGCAGTTTCTCAAACCCCAAAGGTTTTTGTTACTTTTTTTTTCTTCTGAGTGTAAACGACCTGTTAGTACTTAGTATCTTTGCGGAAATATCCTTTTCTTTTTCTGTCCTAAGTTTTAATATCTTTTTTAAATGTATGATTTTTTGAGATGTAACTTTTTCAAGTGCAAGAGTGTTTATGGCTTTGCATCTTTTATAAAATATGCTCCTCTCTGCTTTACGTGTAACTTATCTTAGTGCCAACTATGTGTTAGGCCTCATGCTAGGCACTAGACATGTGTGATTTCTTTATTCACGACGGCAGACAGCAAGTCCAGTTCTGTATCCATTCCTTACTTATGCAGACAAGGCATACAAGGCCCAGAGACCACTTCTTGGAGAGTCTGACAGCTATTATGTCATAAAATCAAGATTTTGAACTTAGCTCTCATTCACAGCAAAACTCGTTTTTGTTTTGTTTTTCCTCAAAGGCTCTTTTCTTTATTGTTGTTGTTTGCGGTTTTCATTCGTTTTGGCCATAGACCAATGTGGGATCTTAGTTCTCCATCCAGGGCTTGAATGTGGGCCCCCTGCTGTAGAAGCATGGAGTCTTAACCCCTGGACCTCCAGGAAAGTCCCCACAGCAGAACACTTAACCACCAAGTTTACTGACTCTTGTAAGAGCCCTAGTTCTCATCCAGTTCCATGCAACTCTCTTCCTGTACTCATTCAAACCCTTTCAGTTGCCTTCTTTGGTATCCAACCCCACAGAAATTCCCTCAACCTATCTTCTCATCAACTTTCATGTGCGGATAGGTAGAGAGTGCAACCAACCTTAGTTTTCCACGTTGGTGGGTGGGGTGATAGTGCTCTGGGGGCAGCCAGAGAAGGAAAGGACATGATTATTGGGATAAGGGAGGAGCAGGGCCAAAAAGGAGAGTTATTGGAGAAGGTATGATGAGAAACAGAAAATTGGGACCTTTGTTGGCATTTTAGCAAAAGGCCTCTGAAGTCACAGGAGACCTTTGTGCTTAGCGAGTGTGTGAACCAGAGGTAACCTATGAATTTCTTTTATTCCACTAAAAATGACTGGTTTTGAAACAATCATGCAAACATCCATATATAGATAAGCTTCATTAACTCGAAAGCAGTGGCTCTGGTAGGCTCTGATGATTGCTTAAACCATTTTTGACACTGTATATCTGGAATTGTTTTTAAAGTCTTTGAGAGCTGTTTTTGTTTTTTTAAATAGTCACAACCATTGCAGATCTTCCTCCTTTGAAGGAATGTTTCATTTTAGGAAATAGGCAAATGCGGTGAATGAGTGTGATTAAACTGTACAAAAACTTTGTTGCAAATAGAAAAACAAGTTAAAATGTAGCGGTGAAATAATGAGATGAACTTTTAGAGTGCTTTCAACGTGGATTTGAAATCATTCCCCCGGATTTCTAAGTGTCGAAATCAGTGCTGTGCACAGATCTGTCCATCTGTGGTGATGCAATGTGCTCTGCCTGTGCTGTCCTCTGCAGTAGGTACTAAGCCTTGTGTGGCTTTTGAGCACTTGAAATGTGGCAAGTATAACTCAGAGACTGATTTTTAATTTTATTTACTTATACTTTATTAAATAGAAATATTTATATATGACCAGCAGCTTCTGTGGTGAACAGTAGCACAGTTTAGACAAGGGCAGTAGTAGTGGAAAGATACCTTATTTAGTGAGAACAAATTTTCACCCAGCTGTAACAAGGTTCTCTTAGCTGACTAAAGGACTTAACATTTTTAGCATTTAATATACAGTGCATGCATGCTCAGTCACTTCAATTATGTCTGACTCTGTAACACTATGGACTGTAGCCCACCAGGCTCCTCTGTCCATGGAATTCTCCAAGCAAGAATACTGAAGTGGGTTGCCATGCCCTCCTCCAGGGGGTCCAACCCAGGAATGGAACTTGCGTCTCCTGCATTGGCAGGCAGGTTCTGTACCACTAGAGCCACCTGGAAAGCCCCATAATATGAAGTAAGGAACTAATATTTGTTACTGCCGTGACATGCAAACATAAAACTTTAGACAAGGATGAAGACAGAGGCCATGACATTTTTCGGTAAATAAGGGATTAGCTCCTAATAGAAGTCCCACCCTCAAAAAGCAAATTGTTAATTTGGTATTAGCCATCACTGTCAAGATGGGAGAAATTGAGGGCAGGGGGGCCCTGTTCTCCCTTTCTTTGTAATTTGTGGAAAACTAATTACTAAAACTAAAAAGCTAATTTTACTTTAGAAAACTAAATGTCCAGTTCCTCCAACTTTACTCAAAATCAAGCCTTTCTGTTTCTATAGTAATAGTGAGGCAAACCCCTTAGAGCAGTACGGGCATGCGCCCTTACAAAATCTTGAGTATGTTTTAGGATATCATGGTCAGTATTTAACTAGAGTTCTCAACACTCTGTTGAAAATGTGTGTGATTTAAATATAGCTGAGGGAAAATAAGCAATATCAAAATGATAGGAAGAAAATGTGAATTCCCCCCACTTGAGATGAACAACTATAAAAATACAGACATATGTTTAATTTAGAAATAATTATTTAGGCATCTTGGATATAGCAGAACACCTAGATTCCATTACAGTCCACCTTGATCTTACAAGGAAACTTTCTTTTAGCATAGCTTTGCTTTATTCTTTACAGCATAATTACAGGAGTTTGGTGTCTCTGTTTAGGTTCAATGTACAGTCAACCCTTGAACACTGGGGCTAGGGTACCAAAAGCAGTTGATAAATGGTTCACCCAAAGGCAGGAAGGTGAAATAGCTTGGACAGAATCAAGACTCAAACCCAAGTTCCTTTGATTCCACATATTGTGACCTCTAATTGAACACAAACTCCGCCCCCCCTTTAGATAATTTAAATGTCTATGAAGTGAAAATATGGGTACTACACTTACTGGAAAAAAGTCCATGTGTAAGTGGATCCTCACAGTTCAAACCTGTGTTGTTCAAGGGTCAACTATAAATGGTTTCCAGAGCCCTGCCTTACTTGCCATTGTTTTTCTTAGGAGCAGCTATTTAATAGAAAAGGAAATGGCATCCCACTCCTGTATTCTTGCCTGGAGAATCCCATGGACAAAGGAGCCTGGTCGGCTACAGCCCATGGGGTCGCATAGAGTTGGACATGACTGAAGTGACTTTGCACAGCTATTTAATACTTGACTGATATGTTTTAATTTGATATTTTGAGAAGTTTTAGTTTTTAAACAATGCTTTAATTTCTGGCCTTTGACAATGTATTTGTTTATCAAGATATTTGCATTGAATCATTTGTTTAACTCATCTATTGGGCACCTACTGTATACCAGAAATTGTGCCAATTACTGAGGATACATAGAGAAGTTAAAGAAGGGTCTTACTCCAAGCTAGCTGTCTTAAGTCAGGGGGATTTACTACTATATTTTCTTCTAAGAGTTGTATAGTTCTAGCTCTAACCTTTAAGTCTTTGATATTTTTTAGTTGATTTTTGTATATGGTATAAGGTTAGGCCAAAATTTATTCTTTTGCAAGGGGATAATCCAGTTGTCCCAGCACCATTTGTTGAAAGCACTGTTCTTTTCCCCTCATTGAATTGTCTTGACTTCCTTTCCATGGAGGATTTATTTCTACCACAGCCCTAGCTGTTTCTCCAGGTCTGAGCCTTTGTTCCCACTGCCCGTTTAGGCCTGCTGCATAAGAACCTCAACCTCTTCTATTTGTCTTCCCTGATCAGCATCCCCACCCAGCCCCATCCCTTCAAACCACACAAATACTTTTCCTCCTGGAGGCTAGGATAAGAACCCTTTAGGCAGTGATCTATGATAATAACTATTCAGTGAACCCTTAATAGGTACTTTGAAGTTCAACCGTAAATAAAAGACACCCTCAGGAAGCTTACCTTTGGTACAAAAATGGGCAAAATACTCTAGTAGGGTAGTTTATAGTGGGGGATACTCATAAGATGCTCTAAGAAGTTTGAAGGTGAAATTGAACTTAGTCTTCTGGGTTTTCCCATAGGAGGTGACATCTGAACTGAAATAAAACCCATAGGAGACAGCTCAGTGAAAAGAGGGGAAGGACAGCAGGCAGGCAGGAGGAGAGGCCCAAGTAGTTTAGCATTGCTGGGTTACAGCCTCCAAAAATGCTCACCTCGGGTCACCACGGGCCTTCTACAGCTGGAGGAGTTTGACCAAAATCCTGTAGACAGAAACCACAAAAGCACAGAGACATGCCCAGAACACGCTGGAGTAAGAAGCTGGAATCTCTAAAACCATTTTAAAATGAATTAAGATATAAAGCCCCTTGGGTTTCTTTATCCTTTATCCTACTCCTCTAATTGTCACAACAAAAAACAAAGCCTCCTTTCCTGCACCTATTAAAAACTTAATTTTATAGAATTAAAGACAGCATGCTGATTAAAGAATTCTTGATAGTTAGCTGTTTTGTTATGTCATT
Source organism: Bos grunniens (assembly GCF_055505025.1). NCBI lineage: Eukaryota > Metazoa > Chordata > Mammalia > Artiodactyla > Bovidae > Bos > Bos grunniens. The sequence continues at coordinate 113,718,333 of NC_141194.1, read as the reverse complement.
TTATAGAATTAGGGACAGCATGCTGATTAAAGATTTCTTGATAATTAGCTATTTTGTTATGTCTTTTGCGGATTATTAGCAATTGCGTCATCAGATTTAAAAGATTTAAACTTCTGTACTTTATATTACTATTTTTTCCACCAAGTGCCTGTGAGATTGAGAATTTAATTAAACTCTAGTAATTGGACTTTTTTAGTGGTATTAGCAGCATATTGTTAAAGAGAACTTAGTGTACTTGTGTTCACATAGATTTGAGATTATATTTAGTTATTTACTATTGTATTCTAAAATTGTATTAAGGAGAAAAAGATAGGTTACAACAGATCTATACTGACTGGTATATAGCTCTGTAACAAGTTTCTTAGTTTCTAAAACTTTTAATCTAAAGTATACCTTCAGCTTTGCATTGTAATTTTCAGTTTACTTATCTGTCTTTCTCCTATTAGACGCTGAATTCTAGAGCAATTCTTTTTGCTCTGTTTTAAATAGTCAGTATTCCTAGGGCCTACCATGCTGTAGGTATGTAAATACAGATGTGATTCATGAATGAGTGAGCCTCGCAAACTAACAAACTTAAAGCTTCATTCTGTTGTTAAACATAAAATATTTGTATCACTGTAAAGTGTAACTAAAAACAAAAACGATACTTAAGCTTAGAAATTAATTTAACTGTGTTTTTTTAATAGGCATTTGTAAAAGATGTTCATGAAGATTCAATAACAGTGGCATTTGAAAACAAGTAAGTGTCTTGATATAATTTTAATATTTAGGTTCTTTAACATTTTATGCTAATTTTTCCTTTTACTCCTCATTTAAAAAAATTCAAGTCTAGTTTGAGTGTTTTTCAGGAATGGATCTTCATGTTAACTGACCAGGAAGTTCATGAACAACTCAATATTAAACCAATGGAATGACTGTTCCTGCTAATGACCTTGGAGATCCCTTTTGTATAATCTTGACCCTTACATCTTGGTTCCTTTAAATGTGAACAAAGAAACCAGATTGTTCTGTGCTAGTAACTGAGAGTTTGAATAGAAATATTTGTAAATATTAAAAGATGAAAGTGAATGGATTCATGGGAATCCATTGGGAAAGTTGATGTGAATTTTGTAATGTTAAATCTAAAACTGATAGTTTTAGTCCTTTGGTATATTTTATTAGAAATAATTATGTTTGCCTATTAACATTTTTTATCTTTCATAAATTTAAAATCATCGAGAGCAGTAACTGATCTTTTCTGTTTACTGTTAAATGAGTACATAAAAATACTTAGAGGCCTAGGCACATTAGTTGTATATACAAAGGCATCAATAGTAGAGGTAGATGTTAACATTTTATTGGGGAGACAGGTCTTTTGACTAAAGTTTTTGAATGCTGTTAATGAGAGGTATTTTCATAGTAGCCATTCAAGATTCTAAAGTACGTATAAACTCCTTTGCCAAACCCAAAAATGTGATCATGATCTTAGGATTTTACTAAATTCTCAAGGATGGTCAGCAGTTATGATGTTTGTTTTTTATTTACCAAGAGAAATTAATTGTTGTTGATCAGTTGCTTAGTCATGTCCGACTCTTTGTGAACCCATGAACTAGGAGCATGCTAGGTTTCCCTGTCCTTCACTGTCTCCCAGAGTTTGCTCAGACTCATATCCATTGAGTCGATGATGCCATCCAGCCATCTCATCCTCTGTCGCCCTCTTCTCCTCCTGCCCTCAATCTTTCCCAGCATCAAGGTCTTTTCCAATGAGTCAGCTCTTCGCATCAGGTGGCCAAAGTATTGGAGCTTCAGCTTCAGCATTAGTCCTTCCATTGAATATTCAGGACTGATTTCCTTTAGGATTGACTCGTTTGATCTCCTTGCTGTCCGAGGGACTCTCAAGAGTCTTCTCCAGCACCACAGTTCAAAAGCATCAGTTCTTTGGCGTTTAGAGAAATTAGTAGTGTATCAAAAACAGATTACAAATCTATAGAGAAAATAAATAAATTAGTGGTCGCTTGGGGCTCGTGGGAGTGGAAAGCCATAGCCAGAGTGTGGGATTTCTTTTTGAAGTGATGAAAATGTTCTAAAATTGACTGGTAATGGTGGTGGTTTAGTTGCTAAGTTGTGTCCGACTCTTTGCAACCCCATGGACTGTAGCCTGCCAGGCTCCTTTGTCTGTGGGATGTTCCAGGCAAGAATACTGGAGTGTGTTAACCATGCCCTTCTCCAGGGGATCATCCCCACCCAGGAATAGAACCTGGGTCTCCTGCACTATAGGTGTATTCTTTACCAACTGAGCTACCAGGGAAGTCCCTGGTAATGGTGGCACATATCTATGAATCTACTTAAAGTCACTGACTTGTATGTACACTTCAGTGGATGGCTTATAGGGTTATGTGAATTATATCTCAATAAATCTGTTAAAATACAGTATCTGACCAAGACATGGTATAAATAGAATGTTAGCAGGATCTTTTAGCTACCAACAGGACAAAGTACAGTTTACCCTTGACCAAGGATCATGAGTTTGAACTGTAAAGGACCAGTTGTATGTGGATTTTTTTTTCAGTAGTAAATACTACAGTAGTACATGAATCAGAGTCATCTGAATCCATGATACAAACCATAAATCTCTGGATATGGAAAGTTGACTATAAATTATCCATGGATTTTTAACTGCACAAAGAGTGAGTTAGTGGCCCTAACCTCCAAGTTATTCAAGGGTCAACTGTAGTAGTCTCGGATGCCTAAAATTTAAGGGGACAGATAAAAGGATTTAGAGTATCCAATCATATTTTCAGTTCTAGACAAATGGTCTTGGTCCAAAATACAAGTTTGGGTAATAGAATACCTTTCTTTGAATACATAGAGCCAAAAGTTTCAGAATCTGCTTCATTACATGATTATCCATGCATTATAGACTGGATAACAGCATCATGCCTCTAACAGAGGAATCTTTAATAACTTGGAGAGGAATTTTTTTCTTGTACTTACACTCTTTATCTGCTTGCTTCCATCATGAGGTAAACACTATTTTCCATAAAGGGAGAGTTTTCTTTATTTGCTACTCTTTTAAAGTATTAAGCAAATACTTATTTCCTCTATGCATTTAAGAATGTGTTTGGTTTCTAGTTTTTACAGTGGTCAGTTCTCGTATGTTTTCAATCAGATTTCTACTATAAACTTAAAATTTTTTTGTCTTTGGACCTTTTAGTTCTCTCCTGTACTATAGTTGTGTACAAGTTTCTCTTCTTACTGTCATGCTGGGAATTTGAAATAGATCAACTTTTTCCTTGTGTTTGTGTACTATGTATGTGATTCAACACTGGGTTTGAGCATGTTACCAGGATTTGATAGGTCCCTACCAAAGTAGTGTCTTTGCACTCCCTTGCATTTCCTTTTTGTTTTTTGATTTTTTAAAAGCAAGCATACAAAAACAAACCTGATGTTTTATAAAACTTCAGCTTATATCCTTTCTTTCCTTTCAATGATAAACTCCTATATAATACCACATAATTTTAGATGTCTTCTTTTTGTCTTCCATGTGTCACATTAAAAAAAAAAGAATTTGAATTTTTATCTCTGTATCCTTAAAATAATTCTTCCTTCTTTGGAATGAAGAAAATTATGTACTACTACATGCTTTACCAATAAAATTTAGCAATGAATCTGTGATATATATGTTTATCTGTAACATCGATCACTAATTTCAGTAAGTATATTAAAAAAAGTTTTTCTGCAGTAAAGACACTTTTTTGTTGTTGTTTTTGGCCACACTGCACGGCTTGTGGGATCTTAGTTCCTCAACCAGAGATCAAACCTAGAGTCCCAGCAGTGAGAGAGACGAGTGCTAACCACTGCACCACCAGGGAATTCCCTGAAGATAATTTTTTTTTAAGTTGCAGAGTTTTCAAGGGTTTATAATAATGCAGAAAATAGGTGCAGTGTAACATAGGCCCGAATCAGATTTCCACAAATTCTGACTTTACCTTGCTATCTTATATAATAGAATATAAAAAAAAAAAATCCCCCAAAACAAATAGCAAATTTCTTGATAGGATTTTACTAAGAAAGCCCTTTAACAGAAAACCCAGAAATGACTGCTCTAGCAGTTGAATTTGCCAGCGTTTTGCAGAGTTTATCTTTTAATATTTCATATCATCATGATATAATAATTTGGTGTTTTCAAAATTGTTCCATATAACTTTAAATGAAAAAACATAGGCAACTTACTGAACTCCTGTAGGCTGTCTCCATTGGGTTTCTGTGGTTTAGGAGACCCCACCCGTCCAGTGCATGCTGGTACGTCATACTGATCAGCAGCCAGCTATCCGTGGCAAGAGTTGACCACCTCGCGGGATCTAAAATTTAAAGGGGGAAAAGTGAGTTGTGAATTGCTAATGTGCTGACCACCCCATTTTGCTTGGAAATTAGAGGGCATTAAGATCAGTTTCTGTGGTTGTTGGAATGTGGTTAAAATTCCTTTGCAAGTAGAAGTATGGTGATGACATTACTAACACATACTGATACTAACGTATTAAAGCACCAAAGGAAACTGCTGTCATGGCCTGAATTTTAGAATCCTTAGAAGTTGAAATTATTGGAAGAAAGACTTGTTAAGTTGTAATGTTGATCTATTGTGTTTAGAGAAATACTCCAAATAGAACTACAAGGCTGCTGTGTTGCATGCAGACTTTGTTGAAATGTCTGTATATTACCATTATGCCCCCACTCAGTGAAACACTGACAGTTTTAAAGCATTTGCTTCTTTAAACTAGAAAAACAAAGGGTTATACTTAACCAAAGGTTGATGGCAGCATAGTCATCCCTTCCGTTAAACCAGAAAACGTGTTAAATAATTGTGTTTGCTTATTTGCAGCTGGCAGCCAGACAGGCAGATTCCATTCCATGATGTGAGATTCCCACCACCTGTGGGTTATAATAAAGATATAAATGAAAGCGATGAAGTAGAGGTAAGTCTCCCCACCATCAAGTTATTAAGCACTGAAGAATTGGGAACATTTAACTTGTTTGCGCCGTTTGTATCCCTTGTCTTTAATGCTTTTCAGTCTACCTTGAGAATTATAGCTCTTATGCAAATAGGCTTTTGACTGCACCATCCTAGTAATGATTTGACATAATACATTATTGATGCTTAAATGTGGCTGCCTGAACAGCATTCAAGGCACAGTTTGGAAAGTCACTGATTTCCCTTGTCCACTAGGATTTCTTTTCCCCATTTCCTCAATTTCTGAATCTTGTTTGAATAATATATTGTTAGTTTACAACCATGTCCCCATTTTAAGCAAAATGAGTTAGGAAAAGAACCATGCCTTTCAATAGAGCAGCATCCTAGGATTTCTTTAAGTAGTGATATAGAGCCTTCTGGGATATTTTTAAAAACTCATCTACGAGTTTTAGTATATATACCTATAGGTAAAATATCTTTTCACAGGAGATGCTGTGAACTAACTGCTTATGTGCCAGTAATGTCTTTGACCAAAAGGTGCTATGGAGATGTAACACATTGACAGAAAGATTGTGTTTGTGATTTCTGTAGCCACTGGAAATTTTTGTGAGACTTCAGGAACTTCGAGTCAGCTTTATGTTGTAGCTGGCCTGTGTAGTATCCTCTTCTTCACCCCCCTGCACGTACTCAATTTTAAGGCGCTTCTCTTCTCCACAATGCCTTGTTAATGGTAGCAGTTTTATTTGCAGGATGATGGAAGCAGCTAAGAATCCATTTGTGCAGGTCAGGTGAGGTGTACTAGGTCCTTGAATTCTTATTTTCTGTGCTGGGTACAGATGGTGCAGTGAAACAGAAGAGGCCCCAGCCTTTAACAGGTTCCTGTTCTAGTGAGGAGAGTTAATATTAGGGCCATTGTGAATAGGCCGAGAAAGAAAACCAAGGATGGAAGGTGATGTATGGGCAAGAGTGCCATTTTAAGGAGTGCTCAAGGAAGGTCTCGATGTCCAGCCTGTGTTCTTTTCTCAAGTGCTATTTATTTACCCAGGATGTACTCAGTACTTAAACTAGGTGAAAGGAACTGGGTTTGGTTTTGTCAGGACTCAAGTAGAGAGTACAAACACTGTACTTGAGGACCTTTAGTTGTTCACTTCCCCAGGAGACTACATGCGTCCTGAGGTCAAGGACCAGGACTTTTGGTCTGTCTGTATCAGAAGGCCTCATAGTAGTGTTTGGGTTGATAAAAGGGACTGTTTTTTCTTTATAGTGCTCAACTGAGTCACATGACCCCACTAACAGTGATACATAACTGAGGTTATCACTAGCTAGAGCAGAGATGAAAGGAATTGATGGTTACAAGAAAATGTAGGTTCAATCAAGTTATATTTAGTCACTGTATTGTATAACCATTAACTTAGGTCTTTTGGTCTGTCTACACCAGGAATGCTCATAATAGTAATGGATAGAGGGGACTTTTTGCGCACTTTAGTCACATGACCAATGGGAACCAATGAAAAGCTGTTGTTAGGATGACAAAACAGTTAACAAATAACTGACATTATTTCTCTGACTAGAGCAGAGGTGAAAGGAAGTAATGGGGGCAAGAGGGAAAGGTAGGTTGAGTTAAGTTGTGTTTCATCACTGTGTTTTGTCACTATGAACTTCAGTAGTAAAAGGGGGACCTGAGTTGTTTGTCTTCTGTCCTTTCCTCCCCATCCCCTTGTCCTCCCTGTCTTCTTTCTACTTCTGAGTATTTCTGTCACTCACCATGTGTCTCTTTCCCTATTAACCTTGATTTGCTAGTGTCTTCACAAAAGGTTCCCTGCTGCACATCATAAGTGAACTTTGAAGTGGTCACCAGAGAGATCAGTTTAGAACTGATCCACAGTATGTGAGAGGAGAAAGGTGGTATCCAGAGGATTGCCAGTGTAGAGTTGTCCATTTTAGTGGAGAAGGGGACAGGAGACCAGAGAGTGACCCATTTAGTGTCCGTTTAGTCCCAGGAGACATGAACACCAGGTGGTATCCTTAGTGGGCTGAATAGTCAGTGGCCTTACCCATTTAGTGACCATGAGCCAGGCAGTAGGCCAGGGTCACTAACTTCCAGCTTGTTACTTGCTTATTAAAGTAAAACAAAAACATGTTCATCTTTACATGTTTAGATACATTTTCATAGCTCATAAAGTACCCAAAGAAAGCATGCCCAGCTTTATAAGTGGTCAGCTTTTCTCGAGCTTTCATATTCAGAATACTGATGATTACTGAGGCAGCACAAAGACAGCACAGAGAAATAGGGAAGCATATTTTACAGTACTCTTCCTGGTAACCAGGTAGTTTCTGAATGTCTCTGTCTAGAAGCAGGGGTGCAGTCTGGTTAAAAGTCTACAACTTAACAGATTTGCAAGATACCTAAGGTCATTTTAAGAAATTTTCCTTGATGTCTGATAATTTACAAATTTCTGAATGATTTTAATCGTGAAATATTCTATGTTGTAATTTTTGTGTAGGTTTATTCCAGAGCAAATGAAAAAGAGCCTTGCTGTTGGTGGTTAGCTAAAGTGAGGATGATAAAGGGTGAGGTAGGAAAATGCCTATTTCAATTGTTTTTCTTACACTCTTCTCCTTTTCTAAATTCAGGTATATACATTTCTGTTTGGATTTCTATTTGAAAGTAATAGCTAGCTTGATTACCTTATTTAAATGTTTATATGTTCAGTATGTTTTGTGTGTTTCAGTTAGTTGATCAAATAGCTTTTTTTCTCTTTAAAGAATTTTAAAAGAACTGAATAGGTATAGCTTCTTGTTCTTAATTTAAACACTATGATCAGGAATGACTTTGATTTCTCTCTCACAGTTTTACGTGATAGAATATGCAGCTTGTGATGCTACATACAATGAAATTGTCACAATTGAACGTTTGCGATCGGTCAATCCCAACAAACCTGCCACAAAAGAGACTTTTCATAAAATCAAACTGGATGTTCCAGAAGACTTAAGACAAATGTGAGTTGATTTGCAAGAAAGGCTGAGAACTTAGAGGAGCTGTGCAATTAATTTAAAAGAATAATACATTTTCAAATAATAGGAATCAATTTTTAACCTCAGTGAACTTTGACATAAATGGCTTACAAAAGCAGTGAAAAAAAAAATTTAGCTTTTTCTGGTTATGTAATCAAGCCAAGGCAGGAGGAGAAGGGAATGACAGAGGATGAGGTGGTTGGATGGCATCACTGACTCAATGGACATGAGTTTGGGCAAACTCGGGGAGTTGGTGATGGATAAGGAGGCCTGGTGTGATGCAGTCCATGGGGTCACATAGAGTCAGACACAGCTGAGCGACTGAACTGAACTGAATCAAGCCAACATTCCAGTTGTTTAAACTTACTTGGCCACATAGATAGCTAATGTACATTTTTTTTCTAACATAAACATTCATCATAGAATTTTAAGATTTTTGAAACTGATTAATCCAGTTCTGTCATAAGTTACAAACCAATTTCTAGGCAATGTTGATTTCTCCAGGTTTTTTTCCCTTTTAGCTAGTATTCTGAGATACATATATAACAAGTAGGGCTCAAAGAAGCTTCCAAAGGTCTTCTCTCATCATCCTTGATATGAAGTAATGCTTAAATAAGACTCTTTAGAGAAGAAGGAGCATATATTAAATTTGATTTAGACATTACACTTTAGATAAACATTAACTTCTATTAATAGTTCAAAATGCATAGAAATCCTACTTCTTAATTATAAAGATTGCATATGTATGTTTGTGCCTTCTGATTCATACACATTTTGTTCTCAAGCTAAAATTGATCAGCACTTTTTCTTTAGAAAAGAAACAGCAGAACAAAATTGGATACCCGGTAGCTATCCCCAAAAGTTTTTAACAGTTGACTCAAGAAAGTTAGTGACCTACTGTATGTAACTAGGGCTTCCCAGGTGGCTCAGTGGTAAAATAATTTCCCTACCAATACAGAAGACATAGGAGATGCGAGTTGGATCTCTGGGTCAGGAAGATCCTCTGGAGGAGGAAATGGGAACTCACTACAGTATTCTTGCCTGGAAAATCCCATGAACAGAGAAGCCTGGTGGGCTCTAGTCCTCGGGTCACAAGGAGTCAGACACGACTGACCATGCATGCATCATGTATAACTGAAACCAGGAAGCCTGCAGAGGAGAGTGGTGGTCAGTCTCTGAGTTGTGTCCAAACTCTTTGCAACCCCATGGACTGTAGCCCACCAGGCTCCTCTATCCATGGGATTTTCTAAGCAAGAAGACTGGAGTGGGTTGCCATTTCTTCCTCCAGGGGGTCTTTCCAACCCAGGGGTCAAACTCTGGTGTCCTGAATCTCTTACTTTGCGGGCATATTATTGACTGCTGAGCCACCAGAGAGGTAAGTTCCCCTAAAGATGTCATCTTTGATTATCTAGGACCACCAGTAATTTCCTAAGAGCATAACTGGTTTTTTCCTTTCTCTATAATCTCAAATGCTTGATTGGCCTGAGAAGCCCAGCAAAGAAACTGAATTTGCAGATGGATATAGCATATTTTGCATAAATCAAGTTTAATATGAATCTACAATTCTACTAAGTGCAAATGTCTCTGCATATATTTATACCAGTAGTTGGTAATCATTCATCTTAACTTCACAATGGTTATTCTTTTTATTTCTAGGTGTGCCAAGGAATCTGCACATAAAGACTTTAAAAAGGCAGTTGGTGCCTTTTCTGTAACTTACGATCCAGAAAATTATCAGCTCGTGGTTTTGGTGAGTGTTTCTGAGTTGTCTATTTTGGTGTGCTTCATTTAGGGCATTTGCTTTGATCATAACTTTTTTTTTTTTTTTTTTAAATATCCTTCAGTCCATCAGTGAGGTCACCTCAAAGCGAGCACACATGCTGATTGACATGCACTTTCGGAGTCTGCGCACTAAGCTGTCTCTGATACTGAGAAATGAAGAAGCCAGTAAGCAGCTGGAGGTATGTGGTTTTCCCTAGCGATGCTTGTAAGGCTATCTAGAAATGATAACTGTGTGGTTACAAAACATGACTTTGGGCAGCTTGTCCTTTGTTTATTGTTCTTAGCAATTCCTTGTATTCTATATTTTAAAAAGTTAAATTGTACAATGCATAATCATACTAAAATTTTTATGCCTGAGGTTTCAGAATTAAGCAGCAGTTTATGTATGTTAAGGAACTTCTGGCCAACTCACTTTTTGCTAGAAGTTCATCAAAGCTGCTAATAAAGTGAAGCAATGCTGCTCCCATGTAACATGTTATCATTAAAGTACTAGAGAGTATTTAAATATCTAATCATATTCCTTTCATTATGTATGTTTATCTCTGTTTAAAAGGGTATAGAACTTCTTCATTCTAATTGGTTGTCACTCTTTAAAACTCCTGTCTTCAGATTCCTGCCAGAGGCTCTTTCCCTAACTTACTATTTCGTCTTTTAAGGTGCATTTTATCTACTTTTATTAATCTTCCAATAATTTTCATTACCATACATTTATTTTCATTGATAACTGTTTAGTACTTCCATCCATTACCATAGAAACTAAATGGATTTTAGTTTAATGTGCCAACTCCAGTATGTAATTGTCAGATTCCAGACTTCCTCATCATTATTCATTTCATTAGAGGGAAAACACCAAGCAGTTGAAATAGTAAATAAAAAAAGGAGTTCCAGACTGCATTTGAAGAGAAAAGGTGACCACTACTAAAGGCTGTATTCTTGTAAAAGTCTGTAAAACTTGCCACCTTCCAACTTAATTGAGATTGCTGAACACCTAGCCGGAGAGGAGACATTCATATCTCCTTTTGCTCCTTTATTTTCTTTTTGGCCATGGAGGTCTATTTAATTACTTTTTACTCTCATTCTTTCTTGATGTCCCTGTGTTCACAAGTTTGTGGTTTCTTTAGTGATTCTCTCATAGCTTTTAGGCCAGAACAGCCTCCTTACTTTCATTGTGAGTAATATGGAAATATACTCATTTACCTCTTCTTAAACATCTGATTCTTCTTAAATGATCTGTTATCATAACTTTGGCTTATCATTTATCAGTGAATTATCAGTGAAAAGAATGAACCAGGTGAATCAACCAGGAGTCAAAAAACATGACCTCTTGAAAAGTCCTAGGAATATTTGATTCACTTTTTTACTCTAATCTACAAAAAGGATTTTATACTTTTAAAATTGTTTATAGTAGTTAACATTCATTCAGATTATCAGGTATGTTTGAATAATGAGAAACTAGTGTGCATGCCTATCTTTCCTCACTACTAATATTAAAGAGATCCACATATTCAGATAAGAAATTTCCATTTTTCAACATGAGCCACTAATATGTTTGGTTTTCATTAATGGCATGCTAGAACTAAACATTAAATTTTGGTAATACTGATGATACTATCTAAAGAGAGTGATTATCCACAAGTTTTGGGGTGTCAGTATAATGTAGTTAAGTCATCACTGAATATAAAGAATTCATCATACTTGTGGATCCAGATCACAAGGTCTTACAGACTCTGATCTTGTTTTAGGTTGCAGACAGATATGTAAGATAAGTTGTAAATCTCTGACTTTGTAATTATTCAGTTTAATGTACCAACAATTTTTATGATTCCTTTACTCAGGTTTGGGGGTGGTGGTAGGAGGGTGTCCTTTTAATGTTCATCAGAGAGGTATCTAAACCCACAGTATCTAGTGATGTTATATAAATGGCACCATTTCTAGAAAAATATACACACCAATATCCTTTAATAAAATGAAATGAATACAGTGTTCTGTGAAGATGGTATTTAAAATTTTTTTTTACTTAATATTGAGTCTGTCAGACCCAGTGAGCTGGTTTTTATTTGGGAACAGTTGATCTGCTTCTTAATTATTACATTGATGTCACTGGTTAACTAAGGCAGCCTTGCAAATAGGTTTTCAAAGGTTACCTTGGAAAAATGTCAACAAGCCCTTTCCTATTAACAAAAATATATCAAATGACATAGACCTTTAGTAACCTAAAAAGTACTTAAGCTGTGCAAAATATTTTCTTAAACCTGTTAGTTTCCAATAGAAACTGATACACAGGGTCAAGATGATTTACATGGCTGACCTAAATACAGTTGTCTTAATAGTTGATAAAGCATACTAATCAGATGTGCATTTCTCTTCAGAGTTCAAGGCAGCTTGCCTCAAGGTTTCATGAACAGTTTGTTGTACGAGAAGATCTAATGGGTCTAGCTATTGGTACTCATGGTGCTAATATTCAGCAAGCTAGAAAGGTACCTGGGGTCACTGCTATTGATCTAGATGAAGATACCTGCACATTTCATATTTATGGGGAGGTAAATATTTTACTAAATAGTTTTTTCTAAAATAAAAACAATATTTCAGATAGCTCATCTTCTGTTGATTTAAACCTTTTCCCCATTTTGATTAGGATCAGGATGCAGTGAAAAAGGCTCGAAGCTTTCTTGAATTTGCTGAAGATGTCATACAAGTTCCAAGGAACTTAGTAGGTGAGTCACAAATTGCTTTTGACACGCACTACAAAAACAAGTTAGGTAAATAACTTATTTATGCTCATAGAATTCCATTTTCACTCATTGTGGAGTCATTTAGCTGAAGCTTAGTCTTTGAAATAGAGTCTATTGCTGCAGTATACAAAAAAATATTTGGTTAAATACACTCAAAGATTACATTTTCAGAAGGCATACAAAAGATACTGCTTTGCTAGTTCAAACCTACTGGTTCCTGGAAGGATAAGTTTTGCACAGCCTTTTCGCTGTATATATTTATATGTTAAATAATGTTTTTTCAAAATGAATGCCATTTGGGGCCTTTTTATAATTTAGAGTAGATTGGTATTTGATCTCTCTAATGGGGCTATAAAATTAACAGTTACCTCAGCGTTGAAGATCTGAATATAGGTTATTTAAATCTAATAAATTCCAAAGCTAGAAGTAATTCTGAATGTCTCTTGGGCTTTCTGCAACATCAGCTGTAATTCTTCATTTTGACTTGAGTTTGTTTCATGACCATCACAATCATGTGTAAATAACATAGGAGCTCTCCACCCGTGCTCTTCAATAGTGCAGTTATCTTTAGTAAAATCTATCAGCAAAGTGGAATTTTATCAGAATACTGCATATGTTTTAAATTTATCAATAAAATTGGGACATACTACATTTAAAAAATATTTTTGCTGCTGCTAAGTCACTTCAGTCACGTCTGACTCTGTGTGACCCCATAGACGGCAGCCACCAGGCTCCCCCATCCCTGGGATTCTCCAGGCAAGAACACTGGAGTGGGTTGCCATTTCTTCCTCCAGTGCATGAAAGTGAAAAGTGTAAGTCAAGTCGCTCAGTCATGTCCGACTCTTCGCAACCTCATGGACTACAGCCTACCAGGCTCCTCCATCCATGGGATTTTCCAGACAAAGTACTGGAGTGGGGTGCCATTGCCTTCTCCAAAAAAACATTTTTAACTTTGGCTAATTACAAAAAGTAATGCATGCCCTTTGGAAGGTTTAAAAGAGAAAATAAGGACTCTGCATTTTCTTCACATACTTTCACTTCTACTTAGCTTGCTGTTTTTGTCAGCATAGAATTGTAAACATCTTCCTATGCCATTGTAAAAACACTTAGAATAGTATTTTTCACCCAAAGAAAATCAGTTTGAGGATAAAGTGTAAATACTAGTGAAATAATGCAGAATTATTTTCTCAACTATATACTACATACAGTCAACTAAAGAGCATGATGATGTAATGTCACTGCCAGTTGTGTGTATGGGAAATGTATGATTAGCACTCTCCTGATTACCTCAGGAGAAGTGGGCTTGTGAATGGTATTTTTTCCTCTTATTTACAGATTGTCAAGCAGTTGCATACATTTTATAGTTAGAATGAAAGTGAAAGTGTTAGTCACTCAGTCGTGTCCTACTGTTTGTGACCCCATGGACTGTAGCCAGCCAGGCTCCTCTGTCCATGGTATTTTCCAGGCAAAAATACTGGAGTAGATTGCCATTTCCTTCTCCAGGGGATCTTCCCAACCCAGGGATTGAACCCGGGTTTCCTGCATTGCAGGCAGTCTTTACTGTCCGAGCCACCAGGGAAGCCTTGGGGTCACAGAGTCAGAAGCGACTGAGTGACTAACACAACAATAACAATGGAACTGAAATTAATTATATTTTGCTCCTTTTATTCAGTAAAGTGTTTTCTAAAAACCTATCACTCAAAGTGCTAAAAAATCAGATTTCAAACAAGATATCTCTTATTTCCCACAAACTTTTCTAATAATTTGCTTGTTCTTCACCCATTTTGACATTGAATTTAATTGTTCAGTCGTAGTTAATACACAGGATATATATATTTATATAAATACATAAAATTGTATATATCCTATCTATCTATATATAGGATTGTTAAGATATTAGTAGAAACATGTGCCAAAATCTCCTTTTTCCTTTTGCTAACTCATTTAAAAGACCTTTATTAAAATCAGCATCAATTCATGAAAATGTGCTACAGATTTAAAGAAAAAAAAAATGGGAAGACTCCATGTAACTTCCCTCCTCCTTCTTTCCCTTTTCATTTGAGGGGAAGAACAACAGAAATAATTGCAGAAACACCTAGGTCAGGAGTCCTGATTTAGTGTGTCAGTTCTTTTCCCTGATCACTGACCAGGCAGAAGAGGTTGTGGGGGTAAATGAGACTGGCACACACAGCAGGAATACCAAGGCTATTCTGATTTGATGAACCACAAGGTCTTGCTTTGAGAAGGCTTTCCCTGCATTTTTATCTAGGATTGGCTCAGCAAATTTTCATTCCTGTTTTTTTCCTTTATTGTTGTTCAGTCGCTAAATCATGTTTTAACTCTTTGTGACCCCATGGACTGCAGCACGCCAGGTTTCCCCATCCTTCCACAATGGACGTGAGTTTGAGCAAGCTCTGGGAGGTGGTAAAGGACAGGGAAGGCTGGCAAGCTGCAATTCATGGGCTCGGAAAGAGTCAGACATGACTGAACAACTAAACAACATGTCCACTGAGTCAGTGATGCCATCCAACCATCTCATCCTCTGTCTCCCCCTTGATCTTTCCCAGAATCAGGATATCTTCCAGTGAGTGGGTTCTTTGCATCAGGTGGCCAAAGTTTTAGAACTTCAGTCCTTCCAATGAATATTCAGGGTTGATATCCTTTAGGATTTCATTTAGGAATTCTTTAGGATCCCCATCCCTACCTTAGATGAAGTAGTGGGGCAAACCCATTTATGGGCATGGCCAGCTCAGCTTGCTTTAAGTACCTGGAAGTGCCCTTGCAATTGGATGTAATTCGTATGTAGATTTCTACAATCAGTTGTTTTTAGTATTTGGAATGTCTTGTTTTGCTGGCTCTGAAAGCAGTCATTTCCCAGCTAGGTATATGATTAAATTTTTTAAAGTGAGAGAGATTTGAGTGCCTCTCCATTGCTGGTGTTTGAAGTCTTCAGAGTTTTAACAGATGATACGATAAAACTTAATCTGGAACTGGTTTTAAACTTTTTCATTGTGGTTTTAAGCTAAAGTGTGATTTCTTAATCTTTTATTCTGTAACTAATCACCTTCTAGCATACTAGTTTAATTTGTGAGTCACGCACAAGAGTAGTAGTCCACTAACACATTGGCCTGAAGAATGTGTACTTCTAGATGAATGTATAGCTGCTTATGGGCTTCCCTGGTGGCTCAGATGGCAAAGAATATGCCTGCAATGCAGGACATCAGGGTTCGATCCCTGGGTTGGGAAGATCCCCCTGGAGGAAGGATGGCTACCCCCTCCAGTACTCTTGCCTGGAGAATCCCATGGACAGAGGAGCCTGGCGGGCTACAGTCCATGGGGTCCCAAAGAGTCGGACACAACTGAGCGACTAAGCAGCAGCAGCAGCATAGCTGCTTATGCCGCTTTTAGAGTGTCTTATAAATGTGCCGTATAAAATTCTAAAAATATTTGCCATGGGCAAAGAAGCAGGTGTAAATCAGATACAGATAGGATTGAAATTGTGAAATAAGCAATTGTATTTTCTATTATTTATCCTTTTCGTTAATTCTTTTTATAGAGCTTTGCAGAAAGAAGGATACACACCACTCTATCTGAACATTTAAAGTGTGCCCTTGTATGCCAAATAAGAGCATATTTTGAACTGCCTTAAAAATGCAAAATTATCCTGACAGTTCACAAGTTATGACTCAATTCATACCAGACCAAAGGAGTTTGAACTGTGATGACTTCATAGAATGAAAAACTGTGTTTGTTTGTTTGTTTTTGAAAAAAAGTCTCTGTTTTGGTTTTGAGATACAATTCAAATTTTATACATATATAAAATGTTATAGTTTACAGTAGGGTGTGCTTACTGGTTTGAGGTGTGTGATTTTAAAACCAAACATGAATTATTCATTTTTTAACTTAGGCAAAGTAATAGGAAAAAATGGAAAACTGATTCAAGAGATTGTGGACAAGTCAGGAGTTGTGAGGGTGAGAATTGAGGCTGAAAATGAGAAAAATGTTCCACAAGAAGAGGTATGTTTCTAGTGCATGTTTCTGGTTTGTCTAATAAAGTCTTTTATTTGACACAGTAACTTAGAGGCCTCTAATATGCACATAATGTGAATGTAAAACCTCTGTCAGGCATGCCAGCTAATTGGAGTTATAGATGACGGCCTCTTTCTAGTCTCTGATGCTGTGATTGTGTATTAGTCCCTTTAACTCCTTAAGTCTTATTTCTAGATTTTTAGCATGGGCCATCACAAATGTAAAAACAAAATCTGAAGCACACTTCAAATCACTTAAGTTACTGGTAGAGACAAAATTGGGACACTAATTAGGTTTTTGGCTTTCATCTTTTGGCTTTTTTAGTTTGTATGTTTGTGTTTGTATTGCCTTACATTTTTTGAAGTATTTGGGATGGAGGAGGTGAGGGCGTGCTCTTCTATACAATGATACTGTTTAAAATAAAATCCTTCCAAATTGCCATAATTTTCATATGTTGTCTAGTCTTTGCTTTTGTGAAAGGTTCTTTTAACTGCAATCTGTGTGCATTTTTATTGCACAGTTTTTGCATTCTCTAAGTTTGTTTACCAAAACTGTCTATAATAGTTTCTGTTCTTAAAAAAGATGATCATTGATACAATAATGGTGCTAAGTAAAATTTTTAAAATGGATCCTTTTTTTCCTCTTTTATGTTTTGTGTTTTTCACCAAGGAAATGATGCCACCAAATTCCCTACCTTCCAGTAACTCAAGGGTTGGACCTATTCCCTCAGAAGATAAAAAACATACAGATATAAAGGAAAACAGCACTCACTTTTCACAACCTAACAGCACAAAAGTCCAGAGGGTAAGAAATAATTGTCACTTGGAATTATACTGTAAGTAATTTCTTTGCCCCAAATGTCACAGTTGTTGTTTTGGGTATGTTGTCTGGTTAGGCTTATAGGCTATTCATGCTATATCTGTTTCAGATCTGATTGCCAGCTAACAAGATATTACAGACCAATGAGATAATTACTTTTCAGTTTATTCACAGTGACAAATCTTATGCTGTAAACATAAAATATGGGGTTGCATTTAGTGGTCACATTTTTCTTTTGAGGGTGGACTTTCATTTTTTCATGCTCTAGCTCTTGAAATTTTGCAGGTTATAATATATCCAAATGTACCTTCTGTTAGATGCATAAATTGTTACCTAAAGCCATATTTTTAAACTGACTTTCAATATTTGAACTAACCGAATTGTTTAGAAACGAATTTAGAAGTCCTACAGTGAAAGTCCTGCGTTCAGGCTTCTGTGTATCATTTGTTATAGTTAATGACATCACTTGCATTCCTTATACTGCTTTAGGTGTTAGTGGTTTCATCCATTGTAGCAGGGGAATCCCAGAAACCTGAACTCAAGGCTTGGCAGGTAGGAAACCATTCCTTGAAAAATACATTTTAATTTTATATTTTAATGTTTATTCCCCTTGTTAAGAAAGACTTTCAAATGATCATCAGAATTGGGGCATGGTGGAGGTGTGTCTGTGGGTTTTTTTGCTCCATTGCCCTGGGGAGAAAGCTGATACTCCTTCCTGTTGCTTACAAGGCCTTTTTTTCACAGCCACCTGACCAATATCATCTCTTACCACTCCTCTTCCTTGCACTGGAGAGAGGCTTGAGCCATACTTAGAGTTGTCCAAACACTGCTGTCTACTGCTTGTTGCTCCTAGATACATGCATATGCTTCCTCTGCCAGAAGCCCTCTGTTTTCTCCAGCTTGCCACCTTGCTGTGGGCTTATTCCATGTGCCTCTTTCCTTGTGTACTTGCCATCAGGTCCCTCCCCCTGAGCTCAAGAGCCTTTCCCCCCTTTGATAATCTGATGTGGTCATCCCTGTCTGTAGCACTTAGCACATAGATGTTTACTTGTTTTATCCTTACATTGTTAGTTTCTTGAGGGCATGCCGCCTCATCTGGCCTGTATGAACTGTTGATGGGAAGAAAAGTTATGAGTAACAAGAGATTAAAAGCGAAAATAGCATTTTATAAAGAGAAATGTAACTGCAAGTGGATTGGACATTCCTCTGTGCGGGGGAGTCCAGTTCTCATCCCAGATCAGGGAATCACTTTTTCCTGGTATCTACATTGAAGGTCACTGTTCTGCTCTTGCCTTTCTTTGTCTTAACTATTCTGGTCCACTAGTGCTGTGCTTAATAGAGTGGCACTTGGGTACATCATCAGTTTGGAAATGTTGAAAGATAATTTTGCTTTTCACTATTTGCTTCAAAGTTGATCAGCTAAATCTGTGGCATTAAAGCTTATTTTGATAGTATGTGATCCAAGGAGCAGGGCATAGCATTTCATCATAGGGCATTTTGGAAAATAATATGGTTAACTGCTTTGTAAGAAAGTCAGTTGGGGAAAAAAACTCAACAGTCAAAAATGTTTTTGACAAAAAAAGATCTGGGTCATAGGCCTGATTAATTCCATAGTTCATTCGGTGAAAAAAAGAAGCCCATACGTTTTCAGTGGCACCTGATTCTTCAGGTGGTTCTAGTTACTAGGAAGCAATGACTTGCCTACCAGACGGATGCCAGTTTGCAAGCAATATTTCCTAATTATTCAGTCTTGTACCCTCTGAACAGCCATGTTCATGTGGAAGGAAAAAGAAAAAAACCTATTCCAACCCCACATACGTTTAAGGTGCTATATACTGAGTGCAAGCAAACAAAAGCAGCCTAGCAGTACCAACACCTATTGAACAAATGCTCTTTTTAAAAGAGTGATACTTGCTAAGTTTCTTGGCTTCTTTCACCTAGAAAATTCTAATATATCTACATCAAAACTACTGTGTACTTTTCTTTAGTCACTTGTGACTATCAGTAACCATGAGAATTTCATCAGTAGTGAAATACTGAATTATTCTCAGCTTTGAAGGTCATAATTGCCAGCTGTTAGTTTACAGAACTGGCCTGCTGCTGCTGCTGCTAAGTCGCTTCGGTCGTGTGTGACTCTGTGCGACCCCACAGACGGCAGCCCACCAGGCTCCCCTGTCCCTGGGATTCTCCAGGCAAGAACACTGGAGTGGGTTGCCATTTCCTTCTCCAATGCATGAAAGTGAAAAGTGAAAGTGAAGTCGCTCAGTCGTGTCCGACCCTCAGCGACCCCATGGCCTGCAGCCCACCAGGTTCCTCCGTCCATGGGATTTTCCAGGCAAGAGTACTGGAGTGCAAGAGTACAAAAGTACTGGAGTACTGGTGCCATTGCCTTCTCCGACAGAACTGGCCTAGGCTTCCCTATAACTTGCCGCAAGAAACAATTTTTTTCCCCCTCATTTCTACTGATGAGCTAGAAGTACACATTTTTAGTATACTTGTTTTTCAAAAAATCTATCCTTAAAGTTGTATCATAGGGAGATCAAACTTTCTTAATGGTTCAGTCCTTTACAATGTTCAGAGTACATTATATTGAAATGTTAAATTTTATGTTCATGAATATGCCCAGTTTCCCCCCTCTCACAGAATAATTACTAAGTGCACATTAATTTAGCCTAACTCTTTTTGTTTGTCTCTTATTTGTACTCTGTTGACTTGGTTAGCAAAGTTGATTTAGTTTTTATTTTTGTGCCCTAGTATCTAATTTTAATTTGGAATTTTGTCTAAATAAAACCTGTAGTAATTTAATAAGAGTATTTTAAAGTACTCATTTTGTTTATGTGTCTTATTTTCAAACTTGTATAATTTTGAGTTACATAATTTATAAGCTTGCCAGCATTTAATAGTGTTTAAATCGTAGTAACCCTGATGCATTTAATGGTTGCTATGTTGATCTGTCCTTATACACAGGAGATGTGTAAAACATACTAACTACTCTTGTTTTTATGCATTTCATATTTTCAACAAACTTTTCTGTACCTACCGTTTGTCAGATCCTGTGCTAGGGATTTAGTCATTATTTGCATATTTCAGATTGTAATTCATCATTAATTTTATAAGATTATTGTTGTCATTTCTATTTCAGGGTATGGTACCATTTGTTTTTGTGGGAACAAAAGACAGCATCGCTAATGCCACTGTTCTTTTGGATTATCATCTGAACTATTTAAAGGTGAGAACAGGAAGAACTTTAACTTTGAATCTTTTTGCGCTAAAATAGAAATACTCCATAGTAAATCTTAACACAATTAAGATTTCTTCTAGCCTGTACATGATAATGAAAGACCTATAAAAGATAAAACAAAAAAACTCATTTTGTTTAGCTTATTGTGTTCTTTCTGAAAACACAAGTCAGTTTTCCATCATTTAAAGAATCAGTATCCCCATTCTGAAGAAATTTCCCTATTTCCCATTATTCTTCTGTTAAACCCTCATATCCACTTTAGACAATCCTGTCTAAAATCCTTTTCATCCCATTGATCCTTTCTAGCCCTTGAGAGTTTTTTCCAGGCCAAATTTTATGTCTGTAACACTTGCTTTGTTGTCCCCTTTATGTCATTTATCAGGAATAGCCCAGAGTTTCATGAAGTCCTCTGTTTAAATGTGTACCCTTCATAATTTTCTCTATACTCCGTTTTACAAACTAGAAGCAATTTATGTCTCCTTGTATAAATGCTCATTTTAGTTGGTATTTGTACCACTGTGCCTACTCCAGCTTAGAATCTGGAAAGCAGGAACCAGGAGGCTGCAGGGCATACCAGTAAAAGCAGTGGATTGGCAGTCCAGCACTTGATGGTAGTCTTCTGCCATGACCAGCTCTGTGTCTGTAGGCAAATCACCTCCCTAGACTAGGTGTTTTTTAAAATTTATTTTGGTCAACTGTTCTGTAATTCAACAAAATAGAATTTTACCAATGTCACTTTTATAATTCCATCTTTGTATCCACATGTATCAGAAACATACTGTAACGGGTACTAAATATTATTTTTAAAGTAATCCAACTTTCTGTTGTATTTATGAGGCTATCCTGTTAAGAATTTTTCTGCTGACTTCTTAAATAAAATGAAGCAATTTATAGTTACATGTAAATAAGGAAGAAAAACATAATAGCTAGGCACTTCTTATCCTTCTTATGGTGGTCAATTAATAATTGAAAATGGAGAGGTTTCATCCAGCAAGGTTTGTGTGGGTAGGATACCCCATTGATTTGCTTATTCACTTTTGTTTTAAAGTGTGTCTTACGTGTAATCTGTTGTATGTGTTTTTCTTCCTATTCTTAGCTTAAATAATGTTGAAGACCTGGAAATTTAAGGTTGCATTATGTCAGTCCCTTGTTCTTTTAACCAGTGTTCTTTAGATCTTTTGATTTATTCTTCACAATTGAATATCTTTTTGGATTATTAGCAGCTGTCCTGTTGCCATGCTTCCCATCACCAGATCTTCCCTTGAGTGGGCTTGGCGTCTCTCACCAAGTGATGACTGCTTTGCCCCCATGGGATAACCTGGACTACCATTCTGTTTTGCAAGATCCACCCATTCCATGAGCTATAACTGTACTTTTGGAGTAAGCCACTCACTCAGCGGCAGTCTCTCCTTTAATTAAGTCCTTTGTAAAACAATGTCTGGTTCAGAGCACAGATGGCACTCATCTAGATCCTTACCTGCCCTTTTCCTGAAACTGCTATACTAAGATTTTAAGAACTTAGCTTTACAGGGGCTTCCCCAGTGACTGTTCATGTGGACAGTCCCTATGATTGACTCTGCTTGACTGAGACACCCAACCACTACTCTAGTTGTGGATCCAGTTCCCTGCAGCTAGTAAATCGATGTTTATGAATAAATTGGAAGGAGAAGGGTTAGAACTGAGACATCATCTGGTTTTGACAGAACCTAGCATATTGGAAGCATTGTGTGTGAGGGTCTATTAGTGGACCCCAGGTATATATTTTGATCAATTAACTTTATACTGTTCATCATACTTGTTTTAGCAGAGTTGTAGTCTTTAAGAGGTTTTCAAGGCATGATATCCAACTTTTTGGGTTAACTGTTAGATAGTTCCTGTTCTTTGAAAGTAGAAGATGGCCCACATTCAGTGTTTTATTAATTAAGATTATTTACAATGTGTGATTTTTAAGCTTAGCTGGTTAAGTCTTAAATGTCATTTATCTGTATTCATACATTTTAGAGTTGTTTTATTCAATAACCTATTATCAAGAAGTCCCCAAACTACCATATTTGTGCCTTAGCAGATCTATTGGATAATATTGCCAAATTAAATAACTTTAAATTCTGTCAGTATAATTTTAATGCTGAGTATTTTTGTTATATCTCTTAATTCTAGACATCAATAATACGTTACCTATAGTAATTTTCTTTTTAAGGAGACCGTTCGATTTCCTGATAATTCTGTGTAACAGTGTTTACTATAAACTTAGAGCTGAAATTGAAATATTTCCAGTATACTTTTTATCTGATGAAAAGGAGAAAGGTTTTGTTAAGTAAAATGTCAAATTATTTTTACTGTTATCTTGTATATTTTAAATAGGAAGTAGACCAGTTGCGTTTGGAGAGATTACAAATTGATGAGCAGTTGCGACAGATTGGAGCTAGTTCTAGACCACCACCAAATCGTACAGATAAGGAAAAAGGCTATGTGACTGATGATGGTCAAGGACTGGGTCGAGGTAGTAGACCTTACAGAAATAGGGGGCACGGCAGACGCGGTCCTGGATATACTTCAGGTACAAACTAAGCATTTTACTCAGTAACTTTATCTGTTCCTAGACTTAATAGCTGCTAATCTCTAATATTCATTAGAACTCCATTATAACAATTTCTCACTACATGGTTTCCAATTCACAGTGGGTCAAATTGTGTTGCAAGACACATAGAGTGAAAAACCTGATAATAACCCATAGAGTTCACAGGGCAGGTGTGAGTTCTGTCCACAGTGTGACTGGGGATAAATCTGCTTAAGCCCTTGTATGCTAATGCTTTTCCTAAGGCCTTTCCTGATTTTATTACTATATAGCCAAAACATTTTTTCATTTGTGTACTGTGGCTCATGTTTTGTCAGGCATGTGCTGGTCATACTTGCTGGATGGACTGTGTAAATCAGGGGTCTGCATCCTGTGGCTCATAAGGTGATTTTGAGTGGCATGGCCAAAGTCAGCCCTAGGCAAAGTCAAGAAGTAGGCGAAGCTTCTCTTTGCCTCCCCAGCTCTTTGCTCAGTGCTTCTTTCTTCTCTCCCAGTACCTTTCACTGAACGCTGTCCCACTGCCCGTGCCTACTGTCTTGCTCAACTGTGTATCTACTATGTAACTGGCTAATGATGGTATAAGGTATAATCCATCTCACAAATATTTGCGTTTCAAAAAGGAACTCAGTAAGATGGAAAAGCCTTCAAGATCCACAGGAATGAAGCTATAATGGTGAAGCTATAATTTCTCATTAGCTCCAACAGAGGAAGAGAGAGGTAGTAGAGTTGATGTTCTGGAGTGGGGGAGAGAGCTACCTACTCCTAAGGCCAACCTTGAACCTGAGCCCTCATCCCTTTCCCAACTGTCTGTTCTTGATGCTTTGGAAGGTCCCCTCTCACCAGGAAGTTCTTTTCCCATCTCCCATCCCCTGTGTCATTAACCCACCCACTCAGGCATAATAAGTTCACTACAGTAAATTCTTTCTAATGATCAGTTATTCCTGTGGGAGTGGGAGGGAAGGTTGTGGACCAAGCATCAGACAAGCATATCCCCATTCATCGAGGTCCAGTCCCTGATCCCACAAGAGACCATTCCCTGAGATAGTAGCCACAATGGCCACCTTTGCCACTCTCTCTAAGATGACCAAAATTTGTGCATTCCCCTTTGTCCCTGGGCCAAACCTTGTTAAAAGGAACTTTCTTTCTAGAAGTTTTGTTTATCAAGGTATTGCATTTAATTGTTGTAGGCAACTTTTCCTCCAAAGAGCACAGATGTTTAAAGGAGCACAGCTGTTTAATGATGTGGCATACTCAGGTTTGAACTTAGATGGCTAATAGAATTCCTTTTTTTTAATGAGAACCAAAAATGTTTGAAACAAAAATGACCTCAAATATCATGAAAACCTTCATTTTAAACTTAAGATAATTTGTTTTACAAAATGGAAGGTGATAATATACTCTTTGGTGGGCTTATAAATTAGGAAGTGTAATGGATTACCCCCAGAAACGTCTCTGGAAGTTTCTGTTAACCTAACATTTTTTTAAGTCGGACAATGGTATATAACTTTTAACTCTCGATAGGAACTAATTCTGAAGCATCAAATGCTTCTGAAACAGAATCTGACCACAGAGATGAACTCAGTGATTGGTCATTAGCTCCAACAGAGGAAGAGAGGGAGAACTTCCTGCGCAGAGGAGACGGGCGGCGGCGTGGCGGCGGAGGAAGAGGACAAGGAGGAAGAGGACGTGGAGGCAGCTTCAAAGGTACGGAGGGTTTTTCATTTAAGAAATGAAGCTGAATTGTAACAACTGTCTGAAGTTCTATGAAAAAGCTAGGTGATTAAGTGACATACTATCAAGCCCCCATTTCTCCCATTTTGTACTGGTCACCATAAGAAAGGCTCATGTAATTAGCAATATCAGACAGGCTTCCTTACAATTTACAAACATATGAATAACCCCTGATAACTAGTTCAGCTTCTTTGGGTACTCTAAACATCATATCTAATCATTAGTTCAGGTTGACATATCACACAGTTGATGTAGGACTGTAATGGCTTAGAAATGTTTTCTGTAACGTGTGCTGCTGTGCACTAAGCCGCTTTAGTCATGTCCAGCTCTTTGCAGCCCTGTGGACTGTAACCCACCAGGCTCCTTTGTCCATGGGCTTCTCCAGACAAGAGTACTAGAGTGGGTAGCCATTTCCTTATCCAGGGGATCTTCCTGATGCAGGGATAGAACTCAGGTCTCTTATGTCTCCTGCATTGGCAGGCAGGTTCTTTGCCACTAGTGCCACCTGGATGCTAGATTATTAGACAGTGTGTAACTAAAATTGCTAGGTTGTTGATTATATTTTAGATTCTGTGATTGGTCTAAATAAATTGAGGATGTGGGAACAAAGAACTCTCCAATAGGCATGTCAGAATCAGTGACCATTGAACCTTTTAAAAATGTCCCTCTAGGAAACGACGATCACTCCCGAACAGATAATCGTCCACGTAATCCAAGAGAGGCTAAAGGAAGAACAGCAGATGGATCCCTCCAGGTAAACCTTTGTGCCTCTTTTCATCTAAATTGTGCCAGTTACAGAAGTTTGAGATTTATGTGAATTTGCTATACTATATAGGTATTTGTGAAATACTTTCTTTTCAACATTACATTTGTGGTCAATTTTAGTCCTTTATGACAAGTATACAAAGAAGATTTCTCTAGAGAATGTGCAGTCTCAGTATTTGTAAAGATTTTGACAACCACATTATGACTTCAGTACCACATAGGTGGTCCTCCCTACCCCCATTCTCCAAGGAAAGAAACATCCAGGAATGTACTGAGAGAGACTTGCATAAGCCCTGTGGAACCCACATCCCTCCTCACCAGAGTTGCAAGGATAGGGTGTTCTCTGACTGGAAAGTAAGAAAAAGAAGGTATCTAGCTCACAATAGACAGGGCTGATGACACTCGGCTAGTACATGCTGAATCAGTCAGCTGCCTATTTAGAGCCAGCCTCTTCCCTGAGAACCCATCTCATGTGGCCAGCACCTGTGCTGAACACATTGTTAACATAATTTTAAAATGAGCCCCCAAGCACGGCCAGGTACCTTGGCTGGGTGTATTGTATCTCACTTAATGTTTGAACAGTACCCTGAGGTAAGAAGTTTTATTACTCTTTTATAGATGAGTAAACTGAAGTTTAGAAAGATTGAGTCACATAGTTAGCATACACTAGAGTGATATTTCGGAGAAGGCAGTGGCACCCCACTCCAGTACTCTTGCCTGGAAAATCCCATGGATGGAGGAGCCTGGTAGGCTGGTCCATGGGGTCACTAAGAGTCAGACACGACTGAGGGACTTCACTTTCACCTTTCACTTTCATGCATTGAAGAAGGAAATGGCAACCCACTCCAGTGTTCTTGCCTGGAGAATCCCAGGGATGGGCGGAGCCTGGTGGGCTGCCGTCTATGGGGTCGCACAGAGTCGGACACGACTGAAGCGACTTAGCAGCAGCAGCAGAGTGATATTTGAACCCTGGTACCTCATTCCCAGAACACATGATCTCTTCGGCTGCTGCTTTAACTCTGAGGACTTAATCCAAGTAGTTGGGGGTCCTTTCATGACTATGGATTGGTTTGGGACCAGTACCTAAAATTAGTGAGACATAAATTTTAAGAGCAGAAACTTCATGACAGAATATTCCTTAGAATTCATAGCATTTGTAGAAAGAAAGAAAGAAATTGAAGTCGCTGAGTCATGCCCGACTCTTTGTGACCCCATGGGTAGTAGCCTGCACCAAGCTCCTCCGTCCATGGGATTTTCAAGGCAAGAAGTACTGGAGTGAGTTGCCATTTCCGTCTCCAGGGAATCTTCCCAACCCAGGGATTGAATCCAAGTCTCTCACATTGTAGACAGACGCTTTACCGTCTGAGCCACCAGGGAAGTCCTAGCATTTGTAAGTAGGTGTTAACTATTAGCTGGTGCTTAAGGATCATCACAGAAAAGATCTTAGACCTAGAGATTGATGAAATTATGTACACATGTGTTTTACACAAATGTAAAGTGTTTATGTACCAGTTTTATAATTCCCCTCTTGACAACCAAACAGTTAAAACACCCAGGACCAACAATTAAACACACTTTGAAATTCGAGTGCACCATTTTGGGGCTATAGGTAGTCCCATTTGTACTTGAAGCATATCAGTACTTTTATTAATTGTTTTAGGCCTGTGTGTCAACATTATCTTTCTTTTGTACAGCATCTACAATTGCATTAGCAGTATTTTAAGTGTTCAATGCTGGCACTTAAAATATTATATAAATCTCAGAATATTATTTTTTAAATCATACTCGACTCTGTCCTCTTCCTGGGATTCCAGTCCCACACATTAGTGTCTTCAAATTTCCCTGTACTATTCTTATTCTTCAGAGTTTAAGTTGTATGATCCTCTGACTTGCCTTACTGTAATACAAGCTACTAGAAACCAGTGTTCATATGAGGATATATAGTGTGTGTGTATATTTATGAGTATATACAGTATATGTGTATATTTATATACACACACACATATTGTAAGACAAAGGGAGCCCTTACTGTAGAAAAAGTTAATCATACTTATGATAGAAATGAAGATGTCAACTAAAGGCTAGTTAATAAGTGAGTTAAGTTATTGCTCTGGTAACATCAGAATAGGAAGACAATAATTTGTCTCTCTCCTCCTGGGTTTCATATCTTTGAAGAATAAACCATTTTTTTGAACAGACCTGTATATTTTGCATATATATTTTGCAATCCGTAATGGGAGTTCATTTTAACTATTTGTTTCTCATTGTTTTGTTCTACTTAGAAGAAGACACAGTAGGATTGTGAGTTTTTATCTAACTTTGGATGCAGTGAGATGACCAAGGTGTTCCAGTTACAGAAGAAGAGTGTTTTAGAATCATAAGCCAAATAAAGCTCCTACCTGACCTTAATTTCTCACACTTCTTCTATTCAAATCCCTTTTAACATGTGGAATATACACTTTGGGCTTAAATTTCTTGTCAGGCCAATTACAGATTACAACAGAATATGGTCTTTGTATATAACAACTATAACTTGTTTTAGATCAGAGTTGACTGCAATAATGAAAGGAGTGTCCACACTAAAACATTACAGAATACCTCCAGTGAAGGTAATCGGCTGCGCACGGGTAAAGATCGTAACCAGAGGAAGGAAAAGCCAGACACCGTGGATGGCCAGCAACCACTTGTCAATGGAGTACCCTAAACTGCATAATTCTGGAGTGATATCCCCTATACCATTTCCATAATTCTTATTCCATATTAGAAAACTTTGTTAGGCCAAAGACAAATAGTAGGCAAGGTGGCACAGGGCATGAAATGAACAATTCCGTTAAGAATTTTGCTTTTTTCACATTGGCCATAAGCAGCAATTTTCGAATTTGCACAAAATGAGGTCTTAAAATTTTTGAAACATTACTTTTAAATAATTAAGTATACTTAGCACTTCAGGACAGGATTTTCATTTGGTTTATTTTTTAAATACCACGCAGTGATATTCTTTGTTAATTTGGACCGTTTACCCTGCATTGGGTGATAACTCACTGGTATATTTCAGTTTTTCTGAATAATAGCATTTATGGTAATCATGTTAGACTTCTATTTTCAATCTCATATAGAAGTCCGTAAAATACTATGGCATTTCATGTCCTGTGTCAGTTTATGTTTTGGTCCACTTTTCCAGTATTTTAGTGGACCCTGAGATGTGTGTGATGTGACGTTTGTCATTTTCATTAGCAAAAAAAAAAAAAAAAAAAAGTTGTATGATCTGTGCCTTTTTTATATCTTGGCAGGTAGGAATATTATATTTGGATGCAGAGTTCAGGGAAGATAAGTTGGAAACACTAAATGTTAAAAGATGTAGCAAACCCTGTCAAACATTAGTACTTTATAGAAGAATGCATGCTTTCCATATTTTTTTTCTTACATAAACATCAGGTTAGGCAGTATAAAGAATAAGACTTTTGTTTTTGTTCTGTTGCACTGAAGTTTGACAAATAGTGTTATTGGAGGGATGTGTAATTTTTCTGTATAGACCGGAAAAGTAGTAACGGTCTTTTCATTTGCAAGAGGCTCAAATGTTTTCAGCTAGGAATAAATCTTCCTGGTCGAAAGTTAGTAGGATACGCCTGCTCTTTGGCCTGATGACCAGTTTTAACTTAGAGCTGTCTTTTATTTTGTCCTCCCCGAGTTTTGTGAAGTTTCTCATTTTCATTTCAAGCTTATTTGGGGGAGGTAGAAAGGTCATTTCCATGTGTGCATAATAATCCTGTGAAGTACAGGTACTTTGTCTGAGAAACATTGGAAGCAGGTTAAATGTTTTGTAAACTTTGAAATATTAGGTCTAATGTATAAGCAGAATTGGAAAGCAGACTAGGATTGGTTAACACATGAAACTTTTTTCTTTAGTTTTTTTTCCTTTTTTTTTTTTTGACATATTGGGTTTCAGTTTTGAGGGTTTTTTGTTTTTGTTTTTTTTTTTTACGAGATTTACTGAGGAAAATATGTGAAGGACCTTCACTCTAAGATGTTATATTTTTCTTAAAAAATAACTCCAAGTAGGGGTACCACTGAATCTGTACAGTGCCGTACAAACCGAAGTTCTGCCTCTGATGTCTGTTGTGAGTTTGTTTCTTTGAATTTTCATATTACGGTTACTTTTCCTTGCATACAAATAAGCATATAAAAATGGCAACAAACTGCACATGATTTCAAGAATATTAAAAAGTCTTTTAAAAGTATTGCCAAACATTAATGTTGATTTCTAGTTATTTATTCTGGGAATGTATAGTATTTGAAAACAGAAATTGGTACCTTGCACACATCATCTGTAAGCTGTTCGGTTTAAAATACTGTAGATAATTAACCAAGGTAGAATGACCTTGTAATGTAACTGCTCTTGGGCAATATTCTCTGTACATATTAGCGACAACAGATTGGATTTTATGTTGACATTTGTTTGGTTATAGTGCAATATATTTTGTATGCAAGCAGTTTCAATAAAGTTTGATCTTCCTCTGCTACACTGATGTTGATGCAATCCTTACAAATGGTTGCTTTTAAAATTTTAAGATAGGAAAAGTCTATAGAAAAGTGTTCTGTTACAAAATGTATCTGTTACCATTGGAAATTTCACATGTCATAGGAAGTTAGCCGCTATCTACCAACTTTCAAGAACTTGATCTTGTTTAATAAGGTGAAAAATACCAACAAAATGGTACAAAAGCACATTGTGCCATTACAATATGCACTAAGTCTCTTTTTTACCACAGCTGAATTCAGCAAGGCGCTAACTTGCTTAAATGTGAATTACTAACTTCTAAAACTGTAATTTGAGTCACATGTTTTCATGTGGAGTTGGAGTTGATTCATATTACAATATTTGTGTGCTAAACATGTATGTTTTTCAGTTCAAAGTCATGATGTTTTTAAAATCTTATTAAAATTTCAAAAATCTGAAGATTGTTTATCTAGATGTAAATTTTTATTAAAAAGTTGCACTTATGAAAAAGCAAAAATTTAGTCTGACAGATGTTTGTTCCTGGTCTTAAATTTCTAAATGTAACAAAACTTAGAGATGGGGGGAGGTATTAATCATGCAAAGCATATATTATGCCTTGCAAATAATCTTTGATGTGCTTCTAAAAGGCAGAAATGTAGATAATTGAAAATAATTCTATATATTCCCAGTTTGAGGATTTGAACACATTAATTACATAGGATGCTACTAAACCATGTTAAAGACATGCTCCTGTCAGTGAACACATAAACAAACATACTTGCCATTTGGAAATTATTAAATACGTCTATGAATCTTTAAAAAAAAATGTTGATGTCAGTAATAGAGAACGTGACAGTCTGTAGGTAGAATATGTCTGAATTGATTACTGTGATAACTTGATGGAAACTCTGGCACAACCTAGAAGAGTAGATAGAAATAGATGACGGTGTCTAAGTGCTTCCCCGTGTTAGAATCCAAAACGATCCAGTGATAAGCAGGACAGTC
This sequence comes from Bos grunniens, assembly GCF_055505025.1. Lineage (NCBI taxonomy): Eukaryota > Metazoa > Chordata > Mammalia > Artiodactyla > Bovidae > Bos > Bos grunniens. The sequence continues at coordinate 113,687,193 of NC_141194.1, read as the reverse complement.
TCTCTATATATAATTGTGTGTGTTTTCTGGAGAAAAACCCATCTTTATTTTCTGGCTTTCTAGTTTTCATTCTGGTACTTTTTTTGAATTTCTGTTACCTGTTCAGCCTAGTTCTAGACTCTTGCACAATCCATTAGAGTTGGTAAGTAGCAACCATCCTCAGGTAACTTTGTTGGGTTTTCGTGGTTTCATGTTTCAGTGCTTGCTACATGTGAATACCCTACTGGTGGCAGCAGCCTGTCTTGTCTCGATTGGCTCACTTGGAGGCATTTCTCTCATCTGACTATGAACTTCCGGTTCCTGGTGGTTAGGAGTATAGTACCTTTTAGAGTCGATATACTGATTAGATCATTTTTGACCATTTTGCTTCATGGCCATAAATAGTGTCTTTGCGTCGTGACACTTCGAGCCTCTGATAAGCAGTTATTCTAAAATAGCCGTTACAAAATACTAGTCTTGATTGCTCAGAAGGCTTAATGGGTACCAGTAGTTAAATTTTGACCATCTTTCCCTCTGTTATCTGAGGCTGTTTGAAGGGTTTTTTTGGGGGGAGAAGGTTGCTATTTAAAATTTTTATTTCCATTTCTCTCAGAACTTTCCATGAAGAAATATGTTTTATGCTAATGAGTCTCATGTCAATGGGAGACGCATTAAAAGTCTTTGCAAGTTGCACTTGCTAAGTGATTCAAGAGTAAGCTTCAAACTAAGTGCCTAAAGGTTTTCCCACCAATTTCTAATACAGTACACTTAATTACAGGGGTAGGTCAAAATTAGAAGGAAAATTGTCAACAGAAAATGGTTACATGGAATCCTGAGAACTAGAGTATATTATTCAGTATCAAAGAGAACATAGATGGCTTATGGTAAGAGAAGAAAAGAATTCCAGTATTATTTTCGGTAAATAGTAAGGCATCTTTGTCAGATTTCTCTGGAGATCAAAGCCTGTAAGATACTGCATCAAAGAATACTAGTGCTCAAGGAATAAATACCATTAAAAGTTGCAAGTGCAGCCTGGATATTACATGATAAAAAGGAACCTAAAGAGTTAGGCTGTGAAGAGGGAGGAATCAGGAGGTAGATTCTACACTTGACCTGGGTGCACACTAGCTCTCTGGTTCCTGAAAGAGTCATTTCACCTCTTCATGTTCAAGTTTCTTCATTGGGTTAAATAAGTGGTTGCTAAGGTGTCATAGGGGCTTCCCTGGTGGCTCAGTGGCAAAGAACCTGCCTGCCAATGCAAGAGATGCAGGTTTGATCCCTGGGTTGGGAAGATCCCCTGGAGGAGGGCATGGCAGCCCAGTCCAGTATTCTTGCCTGGAGAATCCCATGGACAGAGGAACCTAGCAGGCCACTGTCCATGGGGTGCAAAAGAGTCAGATGCGACTTAATGACTAAACAACAGCAACATGTTTTACATGGAGAAAGCTAGTCATTGTTATTGAGCCACCCACCTGATTTCATCTGGTTCTTATTAAATATTCAGTGAACATTCACTGTATATCAGGCACTTCACAGGCAGCTTGGGGATAGAGAGATACTGTTTCAGGTTTTTAAGACGTTCAGTGTCAAGTGGGCGAACTTGGTAAGTCAGTGGGCAGTTCCAACACATGGTACGGTCAGTGTTCAGATGCACAGGGTGAGGTGTGTGTACACAGAAACAACCCAAATCAGGGTGGTGTGGAGTCCGTAAAGGGCTTCTCAGTGAAATGAAATTTACCGAAATCTGAGGACAGATTGGAAAGTTTAGCCAGGAGAAAAGGGGCCCAGGCCATTGATCTGGGCATGAAAAAGTCAATTGGGGGAGCTTCCAGAAGTTTCATTGTGGCTGGAACAGAGAATTTGAAGCAGAGAGTGAGAGGTGAGACAAGCAATATGGCCAAGGTAGGCCTAAGGGCGCCGTGTTAGAGGTTTGACTTGAAGGAGCCTCTGCCTCTGAAGGGTTTTAAACGAGGTCAGATTTATGCTTGAGGTGTGGAGGGACAGGATTGCCCACGATTTCAGGAGCCTCTGTCAAGTTGCCTGGTAACCAATGAGCAGGAGGGACTGGGCCCACATCCAACTTTGCGGAAGTTCTGCTGCCCGTGGTCCAAATCTGGCTTCCCACAAGGTCACAGGTGGTAGCAGCCTGTGTTCCCAGACAGCTCCCCTGACAGCCGGCATTTAAGCCCTGGTTTGAACTTCAGCCTGCAAGGCCACCAGCGTCAATGCTGTCCTGCAAAACAGTAACTCCCAGGGAAAACCTTTCCCTGGAGCCCAGCCCCAAGGATGCAGGCTACAGGGCCCCAGCCTTTGTCTGTGGCTCTGCTGGGAGCCTGGGCATCCCTGAGCCTGTTCTTCCTGAGCCTTGCTGGTAAGTTTCCCTCATTAAAACCTTTTCCTTTAGCATGCTGGTATGCTGTTTACCTTTGTTCACTGAGGCATAGATTGTGTCCCACAGGAGGCAAGCTCCTCTTCTTCCAGCTCTGGCTTTTGGGAAACCACAAAAGGGCTCAACTAAGCCATACCAGGGCTGCGTGACACCCCTCCTAGGTAGGGCTGGTGGTGGGAGACCTAGCTGAGCTGAAATCACTGGTGACGTGATTTCAGGGCTTGTCTGGGCCCACACCAGTTGCTACAAAGACCATGGAAAGCCCTCCATGGAGGGCAAACTGAGACCGATTCCTTGGCACTCCCTACAAGTCAGCCAGCCCTGTGAGCCCTAAGGAAAAAGAAGTTGAGAGAAAAGAGCCCTTGGTCTAAAGTGCTGTTGGAGCAGTAGATACAACCTGTCCTCGGATTTGAGACCTGTTGTACAGTATACCACCCAGGAGCTTGTGGAGAGGGTCGGGGGTTGAGGTCCAGAGAGAGGCTTCATCACACAGGGAATCCAACTCCCTGTAGTAGTCACAGAAGTCCACTGAGGCTTGAACTACTTACACATGATGAAGAAGCTACACCCAGGAGGTAAGTGGCAATGGATGGCCAGCATTGGAGCTTTACCACCAGATTCCCTTTTACCAAGTGAATTGGCTGGTTCAGCCAAGCACATGTGCCTGCCCTGGGCTTATAATCAGGTGCTTGCAGGGAAGTCAGATTCACATACCACAAAGAGGAGACTTCCCTACTGAGGTTGCAGGTGCTTCAAGGCACTTGGGCTTTATAGATGGATTGTATGAAAACCCTGGGCCTCAGGGTTAACTCTTGAGCAAAGGACCTTAATTCAGAGAAGGTTGTAGAAGTGGATGGGATCTTATACGAGGAGGAAAGTGAAAGTGAAGTCGCTCAGTAATGTCCAACCCTCAGTGACCCCATGGACTGCAGCCTACCAGGCTCTTCCGTCTATGGGATTTTCCAGGCAAGAGTACTGGAGTGGGTTGCCATGGAGGACGTCCCTCTAATTTTGCTCCTCCTACCAGGAGTAAGGGGTGGGATGATCCCTTGGTGCTGATTTAGGCCCCACCCAAAATAGTAAGAGGAAATAAGGGGGCTGTAAATTGTCCCATGTCTCAGCAAAAGTGAGAAGGCCCAGACCAACACTTCAGGCTTGCTGCAGTGCTCTTAGGGCTCTAGTCCTCAAAGGGATCCCTAAGGAAGGAGGTGGATGGGGAAAACCAAGAGTGGGGATCAACAACCCAAATCACCCTAAAGGAGATGTAGAGAGAAGATAGGGGTGTAGGAAACAAAAAAGACTCATAATTGAGCGGGCATTAAGGCGAGCCCTGCAGAGAGCTGACACAAGGAGGTAGCGGATGTTGGAGGCCACTAGTATTTCCCACTGCCTAGCCAGGAAGTCTTCATAGCCTGTTGTGTACTTGGAGAAGGGTGCAGAGGAGGAAGCTGAGTACTTAGCCACATATTCATGCTGCTAGAATGAGACTCCCCAGGTCCACAGGCCTTTGTGTGATCCAGGAGACTTGATTTTTCTGGCCCAACTGCTAGAGGGCCGTTCAGTCCAGATTTGAGTCCCTTCCAAAGCAAACTTGGCCCTGGGCCTTCCTCTGCCCTCTTCAGAGGGATGGCTGACTTTTGCCCTTGTCCATACAGCCTGGAACATAGGTGCAGGGAGAATTATGCAGACCTACCGGGCACTGGTGCCCCAGTAACTGAAATTCTTGAACCTGATGGGTCCACAGTAAGTTTCCCTGACAGGATTTGGGACTGGTTTCACTTAGACCCAAGACACTTGGCACCATTGCTGCAGAGGCCTTTGGCTCCTTTGAAGGGACCATGCTTGGTGTCCCTACAACTGACTGCAGGACTAGTATAGACATGCTGGGTTCCCTCAGTCCATCAGAGTACACTCATCTGCTGGGTGGCTCTGGGCACCGCCATCCCTCCTGGTGACTTCAGGGCCTCTTAAATTTCCAAAGCCTGTCAGGATTGCGCCATTGAAACAAGTATCAAATACCAGTTGGTGACAAAGAAGACGGAGAAGGCTTATTCCATTGCCAGGAGGGAGTGGTAGTGCGTACTATCTGCCAGCTCCCAGCCTGGGTAGGCAGTCAGTTAAATCCAGTGTCTGATTACAGATCGTTGTGGCTTTAATAGTGGTCACCCAGTCACTCAAAGCACCTGATAAACCAGCAGGTGACTCAAATAACTGCCTCCATCACTGGCGCTCCGTTTGTGGTCGGCAGCTGCACTGTCCAGGCCCTCAGCCACCAGCCACATGTGGCTGCTGACCACTCAAAGGCTGCTCTGAACTGAGATGTGCAATTCTCAGTGTAGAATGCACAACAGATTTTGAAGACTTAGTTTGAAAAAAGAATGAAAAATACCTGTTTTTTATATTTAAATGCTGGAATGTTACTATTTTGGATCTATTTTGGGTTAACTGAACCATGTTACTAAAATGAATTAGACCTGTCTCTTTTTACTTTCTATTTTAATATATAGTGACTACTAGAAAATGTAAAATTACATGTGGGGCTCACATTATATGACTCTTGGACAGAATTGCCCTGGACATTGCTCATGTTCCCTGCTTTTGATTTCTCCAGGAATTAAAAAATTGTTTTCACTTGGCAGAGCATGAACCTCACCTTAAAGACTATCCTCCCTCAGGCATATTGAACTTCTCCAGAAATACTTAATAACTGCAATAATCCATTGTTTATTAAAAGATTATGAAGATCAATAATCCATCGGGAAAGCCCATTGTCTTTCACTGATGGCAGCTTTGACAGGGGCCCCCAGAGAAAAGTTTTCTCCCTAATGCAAGCTCTCTAAGCGCAGCTGTCCATGGGTGGCAGGGCCTTGAATGAGGATAGAGGTCAGAGCGAGACCACTGGAGTACATATGAGATATTCCAGAACCTCATAAGGAAAGCAGCAAGGAACTTCCCTGGTGGGCCAGTGATTAAGACTCCGCACTTCCAATGCAAGGGGCCCAGGTTTGATCCCTCAGTTCAGTTCAGTTGAGTCACTCAGTCGTGTCCGACTCTTTGCGACCCCATGAATCGCAGCACGCCAGGCCTCCCTGTCCATCACCAACTCCCGGAGTTCACTCAGACTCATGTCCATTGAGTCGGTGATGCCATCCAGCCATCTCATCCTCTGTTGTCCCCTTTTCCTAGTCAGGCACTAAGATTCCAGATGCCTCGGGGAGCTGCTAAAAAGGGGGGGAAAAAAAGGAAAAGCTGCGACCTTACAGACACTACACAAAAGGAGCCCTCTTTGGGTATTAGAGGCAGCACTTCCTGCACATAGGAATGCTATTCAGGAATATATAAGTCACCAGTTGTTGTGTAGTCACTAAACCGTGTCCGACTCTTTTGCAACCCCATGAACTGTAACCTGCCATTGAGATTTCCTAGGTAAGAATAATGGAGTGGGTTGCCAATCCCTTCTCCAGGGGATCTTCCCAACCCAGCTATTGAACCTAGGTCTCCTGCAACTCCTGCATAGGCAGGTGATTCTTTACCACTGAGTCACCTGGGAAGCAGCTAAATTCGACCATGGGCCACAACAGGAAGAAGCCACAGAAGCAATACCTGCCTCTCCCCACCCCCAACTCATTCTGATCCCATGGAATTTTCATTATCTGTGACAAGCCTCACATCTGATGTCTCTGACAACAAGACTCTGCCAATATTGGGAGTGGATCGTCTCACTGCTACTGAATGGTGCAGGCACTTTGAATGACAATTATTGGCCCTGGCGAATGGGAAAACTGTGACTCTCAGATCCAACATTCCCGTCCTACAGTGGGTTGTTACCGAACTGAATTCCATCACATGGGTGGATCCCTGATGGTCCAGTCGGGAAAACAGAAATCACATCCCAGTGATTTTAACAGAGACTTTAATGTAGAGATTGGTCTTAAAGGACTGAAAATGCAAAACTGGAGCATTAAGATGTTACAGAGTTGAGTTCTGCAAGTAACATTGACCATCTGAGGCCTGGACGAACAAGGGGAGGAGGCCGGGATGATGAGCAGCCAAAAGCTCAAAAGCAAGACCCGCAGAGGTAAAAACCCAGACCTCAAGGAAAGGAGCACTGTTGGTCAGTAGTGATACCCCAGTAACATGTGGGAAATTAGACCACTGAGGACAGGGTGCCAGCCAACACTCTGGTGCTGGTGTGTCTGAGGAGACATGATGATGCTGGTTCTGAGAGGGGTGGGAGTCAGAGGGTGAAACCTGGAAATTGGATTCAGCAGCTGCTACTAGACCCAACTATTCCTGCCAGAATGAAGAACCACAGTCTTCCAGTCTCCCTCTAGAGCCTCTTATCAGCAGAATCTAACAGGCAACACTGGCATAGGAGAAATGGGGTGTGCAGAATGCCAGCCCCAGCCTCACAAAGCAAAGTGTAGAAGGATTGTTTGGAACTGAGATAAATAATTGACAAAGTGCAGCAAGCTGGAAAAATTTCAAAACGGAAATGGTACATCCAAATGGTCAACCCAATTGCAAGAATAGGTGACTACCCACATAGTAGGTACTGAGATGGCCCTGTTGCCTGCCTTGCCTTAGCTACTGGCTTAATGTGGGCCTCAAGTTTGAGACTTGGTACCAAACACAGAAGCCTGTTTCACTGATGGGTTAACAATTTTCAGTGGGATACTGCTAAGCCATTTGTTACATGATGATAAATGCTGACAACCCCTGGCATTGACTAATCTGCACAATGGGTGGAAGTGCAGTGCTTGGGTAATAAAGCATTGAAATATCCCTTTACACGGACTCATGGGCTGCTGCCTCACTCTTTAGTCAGGAGTCAGGTCATTGAGTCACCCAAAACTATTAAAGTTATACCCGGTAGAAACAAATACAACTCACTCACAAGCCCAGTTAATAAGTCACATATATATTTGTCTCCTAGAAAAGACCACATCCTGGGAAAAAACAAAGCATCTGCAATGAGAAAATCAACTGGACCTCTGAGCCCTCTTATCCATAGTGCTTACTGGATCTATATCCCACTGTGCTCGGTTATTGACTGGAAGTAGTCTACAAGAAATATGACCTTGGAACAGACTCAGTGGAGGATCGTAAAGACAGTGCCTGGGACTATAAGGCTCTAGACAACAGATTGAAGTGGCATACTTGTGTGGCTGCCACACTGCACAGTAATCATTTCCCTCCTTTTTTGGACCCACACTGACCATGGCGAGTAGCTGGGAAGATTTTACCGCATGAATCACAGAAATGTGGATGAACACAAATGTGGAATGGCTTCTTGTGTTCTTTCCCACTGGGCAGACAACTCTGATGTTGGGTTAGCCACTCACTTCCTCTGAAAGTTGGGGGATACTTCTGTTAAAGCAAAGTCACCTTTGTCCTGAAGCCCTCTTCCTTAATCTGAAGAGATTGCTTTGGGTAAAAGAATTGTTAACCCTGGGTCTCTGTGCAGTTTTTCATTCCAGGATGTAAAATTAGGTCGGTTAATTCTTGCCTGGAGAATTCCACAGACAGAGGAGCCTGGTGGGCTATGGTCCATAGGGTCACAAAGAGTCAGACACGACTGAAGCAACTTAACATGCACACACAATGGACCATAGCCCACTAGGCTCCTCTGTCCATGGGATTCTCCAGGCAAGAATACTGGAGTGGGTTGCCATTCCATCCTCCAGGGGATCTTCCCAATTTAGGGATCAGAATCATGTCTCTTATGTCTTATGCATTGGCAGGTGGGTTCTTTCCCACTAGCACCACCTGGGAAGCCCTACAGCCTACAGTCCATGGAGGTGAAACTATATATATATATATATGTATATATATATATATGTTTATTTATTTGACTGCACCTGGTCTTAGTTGTGGCATGTGGGGTCTTTGTTGTATCATGCAGGATCTTTCATTGTGGCACATGGACTCTCTAGTTGTGGCACAGCAACTCAGTAGTTGTGGCACACAGCCTTAGTTGCCCCATGGTACGTGGGATCTTAGTTTCCCAACCAGGAACTGAACCCACGTCCCCTGCATTGTATGGCGGATTCTTAAACTCTGGGCAACCAGGGAAGTCCAGTTCGTTCTTGAGGGTAGCTCAAGGGCCCCACATGGACAGATTCAAACCTGTGAAGCCAGTAGAGCACTAAAGAGGACATAACCTCTCCGTTTTCCTAATCCAGTTATGGACAGACTGTACCAGTCTGGGGCAGTGACCATAGTACCGACTATCACAAGGCTAGATCTGTCATCCCCTATTTCATTTGTCTATAAGGGATCTTACCAGCATTCCACTATCAGACAATGTCTCAGGCATCACTTCTCCCAGGCAGTGGCCTCAGCCACCGTTTTCCTTCACCTTCCACACTCATGCATCCACACCCCATGATGTCCATGCTAAATAGATGCAGAGGGTCACCTTGGAACCAACTCGAAGCAACATGATGTGCTTCCCACCCACTTCCAGGACTAGATTTTCTGGGTGCTGAGACAGCCTCCCTTGCCTCCACTGCCTTCCACTTGGAGACAGGGTGACCCACTTCATGCAGGTAGCACACAGTTCAGTTCAGTTGCTCAGTTGTGTCCAACTCTGTGACCTCATGGGCTGCAGCATGACAGGCTTCCCTGTCCATCACCAACTCCCGGAGCTTGCTCAAACTCATGACCATAGAGTCAGTAATGCCATCCAACTATCTCATCCTCCTTTGTCCCCTTATCCTCCTGCCTTCAGTCTTGCGCAGCATCAGGGTCTGCAGTGAGTCAGTTCTTCACGTCAAGTGGCCAAAGTAGCATACAACTCTTCAGTAATCAAAGATCCAATGGGCATAGGCTATATATGCCCAGTCTCTGGTTCCATCAGCAGGCTGGCCTTGGGGGCAATAAAAGATGCAGTGCATCACCATTTTACGTGCATTTCCCTCCATCAAGAGGTGTTTCTAAGGCTCATCTGGGAGATTACCAAAGAGATAGCTGAGAGTTACACTAGCAAAGATACTCTTGACTCCCTACCTCTGATTGTCTTGGATATCTGCATAGCTTTGGGTTATTACTGACTAGGCAGTGTGTATTGTGGTCAGCTTCTGGCTGAATAGCTCACTGCAAGCTTATAGGAGCTAGTTACGTGACTCTAAACCCCTCCCCATCTCAGCCCTAGGATTTTTTTCTCATGACTTGGCCTGGAGTCCATGACTAGAGGTTTTGGAAAACTCTATAGTTGAACTTTGTACTCTTTGCACAGATGAACTTTGTACTCTTATTTAGAACCCTCCTTGTTTTACAACATCTTCTTTGCCATCCTGACTAACACCAGAAACCCTACTGAAAAATTCAATCAGTTTCTGTCACCAGAGGGAAGGCAGGTCTCACTGTGGGATGCTGACAGAATAAGAGACCACGTATGTCATCTTACTAACACTTGGGCTTTTAAGTTATCTCAATGAAACCTATTATTGTGCCCAGTCTCCATGATACAGTGGTGTTTTCTGTAACTCACCTTCCAAAGATGGATTACAGGGGGCAGGACTAGAGGCAGGGAGGCTAGGGTGTTGGAATAATGAGCCAGTGCAATGGCAGTGAGAATGAAGAAGGGTGAGACTGCTATGATATTTAGGACATAGAATTAGTGAGACTTGATGCTTATTACTTGTGGGGAAAAGGATAGGGAAGAAACTAATGTTATGATTCACAAATTTGTGCCTTGAGTTATAGTTTTCTTTTAGAGGAAAGGAGATTTATTCAATCAACTGTTTATTAAACATATACTATGAGTCAGGCAGTGAATTTGATGCTGGAGATAAAGAAGAAAAAGACATTGGCACACAGAAAAATTAGCATAAAAGGTAATTACAGGTACAAATAGATAGGTACTTCTTCATATGAAGCACTGAGAAAGGCAGAGCACACTTCGGTAGTGTTCCAGCTAAAAAACTTAATAAACTGAATCTAACCATGTGGAAGCATCACACATGCTAAAAAAAAAAAAAATGGACATTTTACAAAATAAATGGCTTGTGCTCTTCATACCTATCAAGGTCATGAAAGACAATACTGAGGAACTGTTTCCGGTCAAATGATACGAGGAAGATACGATAGTTAAATACAATATGTGATCAGGGATTTGCTTCTTGGACCAGAAAATCTTGTCTTTTGTTATAAGGGACATTACTGGGAAATTTGGCTATAAAGTAGATTACCTGGTGGCTCAGATGGTAAAGCGTTTGCCTGCAATGTGGGAGACCCGGGTTCGATCCTTGGGTCAGGAAGACCCCCTGGAGAAGGAAATGGCAACCCACTCCAGTACTATTGCCTGGAAAATCCCATGGACGGATGAGCCCGGTAAGCTACAGTCCATGGCCTCGGTTGCAAAGAGTCAGACACAATTGAGTGACTTCACTTTCACTTTCAAGTAGATTACATAGTAAGAAAATGTTGATTTCCCAGTTTTGAGAATTATACTATGATTAAGTGAGAGAATTTTCTTTAAAAAAATAGATGAAGCAAAGGGCTCAGACATAAGCTGGAGGAAGTTTTGAGCAGTAGCATTGTGGCTAAGCAGGCTTAGACTTTGGGTTTAGACTCCCTGAGTTCTATTAATAATCTCAGCATAGCTGTGCACTACATATGAGACTTTGGATAAGTTATTTAAACATTCTATACATTACATTTCCTCATCGGTTTTAAAAAAATATATATGATGTTAATAATAGTACCTGGGACTTCCCAGGTGGTGCAGTGGTCAAGAATCTGCCAGCAACGTAGGAAACACAAGAGATGTGTGCTTGATCCCTGGGTCAGGAAGATCCCCTGGAGAAGGAAATAGCAACCCACTCCAGTATTCTTGTGTGGAAAATTCCATGGACCAAGGAGCCTGGTGGATTACAGTACACGGGGTCACAAAGAGTCAGACAGGACTGAGCAACTGAGTCCACACACACACACACACACACACACACACACACACACAGTAATAGTGCTTACCTTATAGAAATGGTATGAGAGTGAAATTAGTGAGGATATGTAAAGGCCTTAGACCCATGTCTGGCATGTATGTATAACTAATTTTGGCTGTATTTAAGCTATTCTGCTTCTTCCCTGTAAATACAGAGAGAAATGGGATGTGGTTCCCTTGTTCAAGCTGCCATAGTCCAGTGGAAGAAATTAGAAGGTTAACAGGTAATATTAATAAATTCATGTGATGAGTGTCCTGATAGGGATTTGAATTGAGTGCAACTGAGGCTGGGGCAATGAATTCTGCAGGAGGAAGTCAGAAGTTTCATAGAGGACTTCCCTGGTGGTCCCGTGGCTAAGATGATCCCAATGCAGAGGGCACGAGTCCCTAAGAGTTTGAATGTCACAACTAAAGATCCTACATGCCACAGCTAAGACCCGGCACAGCCAAAAAAATAAATAAATAAATAATTTTTTAAAAAGAAGAAGTTTCACAGAGAGATCTGGTTAGAACTGGGTCCCAAGGAGTGAACAGGAGTTTGATAAAATACACTTTTGCCAGGACAGGAACATCAGAAGTGTCAAAACACAGGGTTCTGGAAAGGGCATCGAGTACTGTGGTGTAGTGTAGGTGATGCAGTCTGATTGGCAGACTCACCTGCCAGGTGTGCGTGGGTAGAGGGGCAGCTTAAATATCACCTGTTGCCTCAAAAAGGTCACATAATCTCTCTGAATCTCTGTTTTCCCTAAAAGTGGAGATATTAACACTGACCTCAGGTCTGTAAGGAGGATGAGTGAAATGTGCTTAGCAGAATGTCCAGCATATGGCACCTCCTCAGTAAAGGACAGCTGTTAGCAACGATGCTGGTGTTAAATGTTTCTAGGGCTCACCCAACTTCCTGGATCCTGTTTCCTTCTGAGCATGTGTCTCCCTCAAGTGACGCGTGGCCCTATAACTTCCTTCAGCCAATAAGGTGGAAAGAGAAAGACTATATGTCCTTCCTGAGCGCTCGCTTTCCTGACACGGCAATTTGGAAGCTCAAGTGGAGATGGTGGCATCACAAAGCAAGCCAGGTCTCAGTGATGACAATCAGCAGAATGCCCCTGTCAATCTATGCTGGGCCGGGGATCTAACCTGATCTGAGGGTTAGGAAAGTTCTCCTGAAGAAGTATGGACAAAGATGATGTCACACACACACACACACACACACACACACACACACTGGAATGTTATTTAGCCATAAGGAAAAAGAAAATCTGCCATTTGTGATAACATGAATGGAACTTGAGGACATCATGCTGCTGCTGCTGCTAAGTTGCTTCAGTCGTGCCCGACTCTGTGCGACCCCATAGACGACAGCCTACCAGGCTCTTGTGTCCCTGGGATTCTCCAGGCAAGAATACTGGAGTGGGTTGCCATTTCCTTCTCCAATGCATGTACGCATGCTAAGTCGCTTCAGTCATGTCCAACTCTGTACGACCCTGTGGACAGCAGCCCACCAGGTCCCTCTGTCCATGGGATTCTCTAGGCAAGAATACTGGAGTGGGTTGCCATTTCCTTCTCCTGAGGACATTATACTAAGTTAAATAAGGCAAATACTGTGTGGTATCACTTATATGTGGAATCGCAGAAAAAAAAAAAAAAAAGTGAAACTCAGAAACAGAGAGTAGGGGGCTGGTGGGCTGGTGGGCAGGGGAAACCAGGAGAGGTTGGTAAAGGGTACAAACTTTCACTCGTAAGATGGATAAGGTCTGAGGATCTAACATATAGCATGGTGACTATAGTCACTAACATTATATTGTATAATTGAAATGTCCTAAGAGGAGAACTTAAAGTTTCTCACCAACAAAAAAAGAGAGAGAGAGATATGAGGTGATAGATATGTTAATTAACTCAATGGTAGGAATCTGCTCACAATCATCACTTGTACACTTTAAGTATCTTTCAATTTTGTCAATTATAGCACAAAAAAAAAAAAAAAACTGGGGAAAAAAGTTGACTTACTAGAACAATTAAATCAATGATTGAAAAACTAGTTATGATACCACCTCCGAGAAAGCACACTCTGAGTCTGGGGTGCTGTCTGGCAGGATGTGTGGTGCATTCCGAACCAGGGCCAGTAACCAACATGAGGCACCATGTTCCCCAGACTCAGAATACACGGGGCTAAGGACTAAGGAATGATGATGAGAATGATGCCTAACGACACGCTAGTACAAATGTTTGCACTTTGCTTCTTATTCTCTGATTTCTGCTATTTTCAAAGCTTATTATTCAAGAGAGAAATATCTCTTTCAGGGAACACAACAGTGGTTCCACAGAATTAGAAGCTGAAACTGCCACCTTATGCCACTAGGCAGATACATCCCCCCAAAAAATAAATAAATAAAAAGAAACTGTGTCAGCTAAGGTGATTGATCCTGATCATCACTAAGTACTACCTATTAATACATTGCGGAAACAATTTGTTTCCACTTCCCTGCATCACAAGGCAAGCCAGGTCTCAGTGATCCTTTACGTTGTTTTCATCATAACAGTGAATGTTCTTGTACATGTCATGGGTGACAGGAGATATACCTAGAATTGGAACTTCTGTGTCACAGACAATGTGAATATTTAGCCTTTCAAGATGCTGTCAAATTACTGTCTTAAGTGGTTGTACCCTTTTGCACCTTCACCAGCAATGATTGAGTTCACATTTCTGTGCATTCTTGTGAATATTTATTAATTTTTGCCAATCTGACGAGCATAAATTATCTCATTGTTGATTAATTTGCATTCCCCTGATTACTTGTCTATAGTGATATTTTTAAAAGTGTCAATTCTCAATTGTCCACAAGAATGATAGTTACATTCTGAGCAGTGGATGTACCATCTCATGAAGCACTTCTTGTATTCACACCCATGCAACAGATTTTTCTCCCTAATTACATCTGGGTTGACTACTATCAAATTTTGTTCTTGTTGAGTCACCCAGTAGTCTCCAACTCTTTGCAACCCCATGGACTGAAGCATGCCAGGCTTCCCTGTCCCTCACCGTCTCCCAAAGTTTGTCCAAGTTCACGTCCATTCCATCAGTGATGCCATCCAGGCATCTCATCCTCTGATGCCCTCTTCTTCTGCTCTCAGTCTTTCCAAGCATCAGGGTCTTTTCCAGTGAGTCAGCTGTTTGAATCAGGTGACCAAAATACTGGAGCTTCAGCTTCAGCATCAGTCCTTCCAATGAATATTCAGGGTTGATTTCCTTTAAGATTGACTGGTTTGATCTCCTTGCTGTCCAAGTTACTCTCACGAGTCTTCTCCAGCACAACAGTTTGAAGGCATCAATTCTTTGGGATTCTGCTTTCTTTATGGTCCAGCTCTCACAACCGTACGTGAACCACTGGGAAAACCATAACCTTGACTATACGGACCTTTGTTGGCAGAGTGATGTCTCTGCTTTTCAACACACTGCCTAGGTTTGTCATAGCTTTCCTGCCAAGAAGCATTGTGTTCTTATTTCATGGTTGCAGTCACCATCCACAGTGATTTTAGAGCCCAGGAAGAAAAACTATCAAATTTAGTTCCCTTAAAAATACAGGATGAAAGAGGAAACCCAGTGCAGGATTTAAATCTCCATCTGATAGTCTATAAGGTGGATACTTCACATGGCTTTTAGTGCCCCCCACCAATCTTGAATTAGTGTTTTGTAAAACAGGAAGTGCCTAGGCTCAATCTTACAGATTTCACCCTCCTGAGTTTTTGTTAATAATGTAGATTTCTAGCAGCATAATGTGAATTGCTCACGAGTATTGCACTGGTACAGAACTGCCATGCCTTGCCTGTTGACAGCAACATCAAATGCTGCAATCAAGTACAAGTCACAGCGAGCCAGAGCTGAAAGACTCTTCACAACCAGGATGTCCACAGCCCATAATTTGCAGAAAGGAAAACTAAAGCTCAGAAAGCACAACCCGTGAAGTGGCAGAGAGCTGAGTTCTTAACGGTGTGCTCTAGCTTAGTCCATGAGAGATCAGGGTGGCTATGTGCACCTGGTCACAGGCTCATTTTCCACGGATTCTATGACACGGATGAGGTTGCTGTTGGACAATTGTTCATGAGTCTCTCGAGTGTCTGCATGTCTTGGGGAGGTTTTGTCCTTTGTCCTTAACCCAGCAGTCTTGCATCTTCTGCCAGCATTTGTGAGACTATGGCAGTCTGCCTTGTTACTCAGAAGTACAGTAAAATCTCAGACACTTTTCTCAGACACTTCAACTCACAGTTGAAGACAGTAATTTCAAAAGCTGTTAATACAGTTGTCCTCTGGTCAAATTAGTTTTGGAAAAGTTGAGGCCAAAAAAAAAAAAAAGAGAGAGAGAGAGATTAAAAAAAGATAAAAGGGAAGGAAAGCAGTGCCTTTTTCTGTCAGCTCCTTTAATAAACTACAGAGCATTATGAATTGCTCCTAGATGTGGGGGTGAGGTGGAGTATGCTACATTTCAAGAATTATTTATGTAGGAAAAATTCCTTCTTCCTCCCCACTATGCTGCTGCTGCTGCTAAGTCGCTTCAGTCCTGTCCAACTCTGTGTGACCCCATAGACGGCAGCCCACCAGGCTCCCCCGTCCCCGGGATTCTCCAGACAAGAACACTGGAGTGGGTTGCCATTTCCTCCTCCAATGCATGAAAGTGAAAAGTGAAAGTGAAGTCGCTCAGTCGTGTCTGACTCTTAGCGACCCCATGGACTGCAGCCTACCAGGCTCCTCCATCCATGGGATTTTCCAGGCAAGAGTACTGGAGTGGGGTGCCATCGCCTTCTCCGCCTCCCTGCTACACTATAGAATGCTTATTAACATTGGAAAGAATAACAAGGACAATAGAATACAATTAGTAGAAAACCATTTGGAAGGTCAGAGTAAAATTTAGTAAGAAAACAGATGGAAATGCAGTTGAAGGGGATCGTCTTCACATCACTTGAAAACTAGACCAAGGTAGTTGAACAAATGCTCCAGCATCACCTACAAGATGCTTTTCCAGATGTGCCCAAACCAAGCGAGTTAATGGGATTTTGCCCAAGTGTCAGATTTTAGAATCAGGAGGGGACTTTCAGACAATGTTAACTCTCTCATTTTACACATGCAGCACTGAGGCACAGGAGAAGGCAGGCACCTAATTCATTAGTGACAAATGATGGGAGTCAAGCTGAAGGGTTCTGAGTCTCTTTTTTGTGTTCCTCACACACTTTGCAGAGAAGGCAGTGGCAACCCACTCCGGTACTCTTGCCTGGAAAATCCCATGGACGGAGGAGCCTGATAGGCTGCAGTCCATGGGGTCGCTAGGAGTCGAACACGACTGAGCGACTTCACTTTCACTTTTCACTTTCATGCATTGAAGAAGGAAATGGCAACCCACTCCAGTATTCTTGCCTGGAGAATCCCAGGGACAGAGGAGCCTGGTGGGCTGCCGTCTGTGGGGTTGCATAGAGTCGGACACGACTGAATCAATTTAGCAGCAGCAGCAACACGCACTTTGTATTATCATATTGTCCCACTGTATAATTTATTCATAACAACCTTAAGGTCTCTAAAGGCAAATACCATGTTGTTCCACTTAAAAGCTCCTACTGCAGGGTAGCAAGCACCCGAATATATATCATAGTCCCAACGGTCACTTGTCACATCCAGCGCTTCCCATAACGACTTTCTGCCATGACGGAGATCCTCGTTTTTTTCCCCCTGTCTGATATGGTCACCAGAGCCGTGTGTAGCTACCAAACACTTGGTACGGGGCTACGGGGATTGAGAAAGCAATTTCTTAATTCCATTTAATTTTAATTAATGAAAATGTACATTTAAAAAGCCACATTTATCTGGCGGTGTTGCAGTGACTAAATGTGGTGACCACAGAGGTGTCAGAGAACTGACTTTGAAGCGGAATTAAGAGCCAAGGCTGATGTACGAATTCCAGCGAGGCTTTTTGGTGGTGCTTGATGCCGCTCAGCAGCTGGCACAGGCCGTTTGGGTCCACTCATTCATTAGACAACGTTGACCACACCCTAGAAGGGCCGGGCCTTGCGTGGGGCGCATGGGCACAAACAACTAGACAGGCCACGCCGTTACGAATGGGCGTGGCCTGGGAACGGCACGAGAGCCGCACGTGCCGCAGGGGAGGGGATGTCACGTAAGCGTCACTGCCCCGAGGTCTTCTGGGTCTTGGGCGGCCATCAGAGAGGGAGTACCTCAGCGTGGCAGCCACCCCGAATTATGCCTACTGATAGAAAGTCGACCCGGGGGAGGATTCGGTCGAGGACCCGGGCAAGGATCCGAGCACTGCGGCGGGCGCGCTCCAAGAAGGTCAATTTGGGAGGGGAGAGCAGTGCGGAGAACCGTGCGGAGAACCCAGCGATGGGGTCACAGCCTAGGGGTAGCATGGCGTCCGCACAGCAGTCTAGGGGGCAGGCCGCATCTGTGCACGGCGTCCGGGGTGGGACACGCCGGTCTACACTAAAGGTGTGGGTCAGCCAGCGCTTCGGGCTGTTCCTGCTAGGTTTCTGGTTCCTCCTGCTGCTGTGCTTCTACATGAGTACTGGTGAGTGCCTGCCCGGAGGACATTGCGCAGGGGTCCCTCAGGGGAACTGGAGGGGGAGGGGGAGGGGAAGATGTCAAAGGAGGGGGGAACCTCTGTGCGCTGTGGTGCGAAGGCCATCCATGCCTCCCTCACAGTCGGCCCTCTTATTGATAGACAAATGGCTTCCCTCCTCCTCTCCCTTCAGAAGCACCTTCCGTCCCTTCTGTCAGCTCAGAAAAACCTTCCCTCCCCACTTGCCTGCACAAAGCCCTACCCCCTCTTACCTCCCGCCATTTTATAAAACAAAACGGAGGTGAAATTCTCGGAACATAAAATGAACTGGTAGTGAACAGTGTGGTGGCATTTAGATATTGAAACGTTGAGCAGCCACCACCTCTCTCTAGTTCCAAAATATTTTCCTCACCCCGAATTTAAACCTATACCCACTAAGACTGCAGTTACTCCTCATTTCCCAGGCCCTGTCCCTATGGATTTGTTTTGGACTTTTACTATCCATGGGAACATGTAATATTTGTCCTTCCTTATATATGGCTTGTTCTATTTGGTGTAATGGTTTCGAGATTTTGGGACGTTGTAGCATATGTATTGGTGCTTCATCCCTTTTTTATGGCTGAATACTATTCTGTGGTATGAATATACTCCATTTTGTTTGTCGATTTATCAAATTGCTGGGCTTTTGGGTTTTTCCTCAGGGTTTTTCTCTTTCCACTTGCTGGGTATTTTGAATAATACTGTTATGAATGTGTTTAGTCACTCAGTCATGCCCGACTCTACGACCCCATGGACTGTAGTCCGCCAGGCTCCTCTGTGCATGGGGATTTTCCAGGCAGAATACTGGAGTGGGTTACCATGCTCTTCATCAGGGGATCTTCCCAACCCAGGGATCAAGCTCAGGTCTCCCGCATTGCAGGTGGATTCTTTACCATCTGAACCACCAGGGAAGCCCAAGAATACTGAAGTGGAGTGCCGTTCCCTTCTCCAGGGGATCTTGCCAAGCTAGGAATTGAACCAGGGTTTCCTGCATTGCAGGCAGGTTTTTATAGCTGAGCTACCAGGGAAGCCCCATTGTTATGAATATTCTTCTACAAATTTTTGTATATGTTTTCAGTTCTCCTGGGCATGTACCTAGGAGTGGAATTGCTAGGTCAAATGGGAATTCCATGTTGACCTGTTTGAGGAAGTCCCCAATTTTTTCCAAAGTGGTTGAGCCACTGACAGTGTATGTGTGCTGTGTGCTAAGTCTCTTCAGTCATGTCTGACTCTGGGACCCTATGGACTGTAGCCCACCAGGTTCATTTGTCCCTGGGATTCTCCAGGCAAGATTACTGGAGTGGGTTGCCATGCCCTTCTCCAGGGCACCTTCCCAACCAGTGGTGAAACCCATGTCTCTTACATCTCCTGCATTGGCAGGCAGGTTCCCAGGTGGCACTAATGGTAAAGAACCCACCTGCTGATGCAGGAGACTTAAGAGACACTGATTCAATTCCTAGGTGGGGTAGATCCCCTGGAGAAAGAAATGGCAACCCACTCCAGTATTCTTTCCTGGACAATCCCATGGACAGAGAAGCCTGACAGGCAATAGCCCATAGGATTGTGAAGAGTCAGACATGACTGAAGCGACTTAGTACACAGCACAGCACAGCACAGCACTCCCTAGGAAGCCCATGACAGTGTATGAGGGTCCTCATTTAACCAGGATTTTTTACCATCTCCGTTATTTATGAGCGCCATCCTAGTGCAAGTGAAGTGGTATCATATTGTGGTTTTCATTAGTGTTTCCCTAATGACTAATGATATTGAGTAGCTTTTCATATGCTCTTTGCAGAAATACCTATTCAAATCATTTAACCATTTAAAAGTGGATTGTTTGTGGTTTTGCTACTGAGCTGTAAGAGTTCTTCATATATTCAGAATATGTGATTTTTAAATATTTTCTCTCATTCTGTAGGTTTTCTTTTTTAAAAATTTATGTATTTTTAGTTGAATCATACTTTCCTTACAGTATTGTGTTGGTTTCTGCCATATATCAACATGAATCAGCCATAGGTATACATATGTCCCCTCTCTCTTGATTCCCCCTCCCTTCTCCCACCCCATCCCACCCCTCTAGGTTGAGTTCCCTGAGTCAAACAGCAAATTCCCTTTGGCTATATATTTTACATATGGTAAAATGTAATATGTATATGTTTCCACTGTACTCTCTCCATTTGTTCCACCCTCTCCTTCCTGCTTCTGCCCCCATATTGGTAAGTCTCTTCTCTATGTCTGAGTCTCCATTGTTGCCCTGCAAATAGATTCATCAATACTATCTTTCTAGATTCCAGATATATGAATTAGTATACAATATTTGTTTTTCTGACTTCACTGTATGATAGGCACTAGGTTCATCCACCTCATTAGAACTGACACAAAACATGTTCCTTTTTGTGGCTGAGTAATATTCCATTGTATGTATGCATCACAGCTTCTTTATCCATTCATCTGTTTTATTTTAATAGTTTTGTGGTTTTAGTCCTTATATTTAGGTTGTTGATCTGGTTTGTATTAATTTTTGTTTGTGGTGCATGTTAGGGGTCTAACGTTCTTTTGCATGTGAATATTTGAACTGTGGTATTGGAGAAGACTCTTGAGAGTCCCTTGGACTGCAAGGAGATCAAACCAGTCCATTCTAAAGGAGATCAGTCCTGGGTGTTCATTGGAAGGACTGATGCTAAAGCTGAAACTCCAGTACTTTGGCCACCTCATGCGAAGAGTTGACTCATTGGAAAAGACTCTGATGCTGGGAGGGATTGGGGGCAAGAGGAGAAGGGGACGACAGAGGATGAAATGTCTGGATGGCATCACTGACTCAATGGACATGAGTTTGAGTAACTCCAGGAGTCGGTGATGGACAGGGAGGCCTGGCGTGCTGTGATTCATGGGGTTGCAAAGAGTCGGACATGACTGAGCGACTGAACTGAACTGAACTGATCCAGTTATTTCAGTGCCATTTGTTGAAGAGACTATTCATTCGCCTTCGAATAGTCTTGGCACCCTGTTGAAAATCAGTTGACCATAGACCTATAGGTTTATTGATGGACTCTTAAGTTCTGTTCTGTTGGTCTATGTGTCTGTTCCTGTGCCAGTACCATACTCTGATTACTATAGGTTTGTAGCAAGTCGAGAAAGTTGGACATGTGATTCCTTCAATTTTGTTCCTTCTCATATTGCTTTGAGTATTCAAGGCCTCTTATAATTCCATATAAATTTGAGGACTAACTTTTCTATTTATGCAAAAAGGTCATAAGTTTTGATAGAGATTGTATTTAATCTGTAGATCACAGTGGACAGTATTGCCATCATAACAGCATTAAGTCTTTCAAGCTATGAACATGGCATGTCTTTCCATTAATGGATATCTTCTTTAATTTATGTCAGCAATGTTTTATAGTATTCATTATACAAGTTGTTAACCTCCTTGGTCAAATTTAGTCCTCGATATTTCATTCTTTTGGGTGCTACTGTAAATGGAGTTGTTTTCTTAATTTCCTTTTTGGATTATTTATTGCTGGTGTATAGAAGCACAACTTACTTTTGCATGTTGATCTTGTACCCTACAACTTGGCTGAATTGTATGAGCTCTAGTAAGTTTTTTTGTGAACTTTAAAAAATATTCTGCCTATAGAATTATTTTATCTGTGAATAGAGATAGTTGTTTTTCCTTTACATTTTGGATGTCTTTTATTTCATTTTATATTCTACTTGCTCTGACTAGAACTTTCAATACAGTGTTGAATAGCAGTGGTAGAAGTGGGCATCCTTCTCTTCTAATCTTAAAGGGAAAGCTTTTGGTTTTTCGCTATTGATTATGATGTTAGCTGTTGATTTTTCATAAATGCTTTTTATCATATTGAGGAAAATCCCTTCTATTCATAGTTTGGTGAGTGGTTTGATCATAAAAGTTGTTGGATTTTGCCAAATATTTTCTCCGTACCAATTGAGATGACCATGTGAGTTTTTTTTTCCTTCATTCTGTTAAGGTGGTGTGTTCCATTGATATTATTATGTTGAACCATCCTTGGATTCTTGGGATTAAACCCCACTTGGTTATCTTGTATACTGTTTTTAATATGCAGTTGCATTTGATTTGCCAGTATTTTGTATCTGTATTTATATGTGATATTGGTTTGTATATTTTTTTTCTTGTGGTATCTTTGTCTGGCTTTGGTATAAGGTTAATACTGGCATCATAGAATGAGGAAAGACCTGTTCCCTCTTTTTCTGTTTTTGGAAGAGTTTGAGAAGGATTAGTATTACCTCTTTAAATATTTGATAGAAATCACCAATGAAGCGACTTTTCTTTATAGGGAAGTTTTGATGAGTGTTTCAGTGTCTTTACTTAAAATAGGTCTTCTCTAAAAGGTCTTCTTCCCTAGCTTCCTTTCACAAGCTACTAAATTTCCTCACCAACTTGCACAAACACCCTTCTTTCCCTCATGAATGACTTCCATCCCTCATTTCTCCTAAGAACTTTTTATTATCTCCTATCACATAATCACTATCAGTTCAGTCGCTCAGTTGTATCTCTTTGCGACCCCATGAACCTCAGTATGCCAGGCCTCCCTGTCTATCACCAACTCCCAGAGTTCACCCAAACCCATGTCTGTTGAGTCGGTGATGCCAGCCAACCATCTCATCCTCTGTCATCCCCTTCTCCTCCTGCCCTCAATCTTTTCCAGCATCATGGTCTTTTAAAACGAGTCAGCTCTTCACATCAGGTGGCCAAAGTATTGGAATTTCAGCTTCAACATCAGTCCTTCCAATGAACACCCAGGACTCATCTCCTTTAGGATGAACTGGTTGGTTCTCCTTGCAGTCCAAGGGACTCTCAAGAGTCTTCTCCAACACCACAGTTCAAAAGCATCAATTCTTTGGTGCTCAGCTTTCTTTATAGTCCAACTCTCACATCCATACATGACTACTGGAAAAACCATAGCCTTGACTAGATGGACCTTTGTTGGCAAAGTAATGTCTATGCTTTTTAATATGCTGTCTAGGTTGGTCATAACTTTCCTTCCAAGGAGTAAGCGTCTTTTAATTTCATGGCTGCAGTCACCATCTGCAGTGATTTTGAAGCCCCCAAAAGTAAAGTCAGCCACTGTTTCCCCATCTATTTGCCATGAAGTGATGGAACTGGATGCCATGATCTTCGTTTTCTGAATGTTGAGCTTTAAGCCAACTTTTTCACTCTCCTCTTTCACTTTCATTGAGAGGCTCTTTAGTTCTTCTTCACTTTCTGCCATAAGGGTGGTGTCATCTGCATATCTGAGGTTATTGATATTTCTCCCGGCAGTCTTGATTCCAGCTTGTGCTTCTTCCAGCCCAGTGTTTCTCATGATGTACTCTGCATAGAAGTTAAATAAGCAGGGTGACAATATACAGCCTTGATGTACTCCTTTTCCTATTTATCATTACTAAGCTCCTTCACCTCACTGATCAAAGTGCTAACCTCCACACTTCCTCTCTTAAAGCTCTTCCACCTCTAACCTCACCTTACTAACCCCCCTTACCTAACCTATCAAATTCATTTCTATATCACCTCCTTTCTCAAAGACCTTTCCTTGCTCACTTCCTCTCACAAAAGTGGAAGTGAACGTGTTAGTAGCTCAGTCATGTCTGACTCTCTTCGATCCCATGGACTGTAGCCCACCAGGCTTCTCTGTCCATAGAATTCTCTAGTCAAGAATACTGGAGTGTGTTGCCATGTTCTTCTCCAAGGGATTTTCCCAACCCAGGGATCGAACCCGGGTCTCCTGCATTGCAGGCAGATTCTTTACCACTGAGCCGCCAGGGAAGCCCTTCCCTTTTTTTCATGGTTGCCATCCCTGCCTCCTCTAACCTCACAAAATGACTTCCCTTCTTCCCCTGTAAGGCCTCTTTCCCTCCAATCCTTTCACAAAGTAGGAACTTCCCTCTCTCCACATAGTACTAAACTCCCTCACCTTTCTCAAAGAACTTTTCTCCTTTACGTATGCTCATGAAGACACTCCTGCTGTCACCTCAGTCACGAATCCCTTTCCTCTTTTATTCTCACAAGTGCTTTCCCCTCTTCATCACCACTCCAGAAGTTCCTCTTAACCTTTAGTCAAGGTCCTTTCATTCTTTACCTCCCCATAATGACTTTTCTTGGATCACCATACCAGCCTTCTCTCCCCTCATTCAAAAACTTTTCTTCCTTATTTCACAAAGCCCTTTACTCCCCTCACTCAAGGTCTTCACTCTCTCACCTCCCTCTTAAAATGCCTTCATTGTTCTTCTCACTCTTAACATACCTTCACAAAGAGCTCCTCAGTCAAAATCCTTTCCTTCTCTTCTTATTTACCCTCCTTGAGACCTTTGCTCACCCCCCTCCCCTAGATGCTTGTTTTGGCCCTCCAAAGGCCCCCTAATCTCCCCACTCATAGGTTTTTCTTCCTCACCACCCACAGGTACTCTCCTTCCTCAGAAGTCTTCTTTTCCTCCTACTCAGTGCTCTTGTGGCCTCACTTTGCTCATTTAAAGTCTTTGCTCCTCCAGATCTTTCTTGCTGCCCTGCCCCAAATCCAGTACTTTTCCTTTCCCCACAGCCTGCTCTCTTAGCTCAAAGATACCCTTGTCAAGAAAGGGCCTTGTCTACCTTACCTCCTTCAGGCTGCCCTCCCTCCCAACCCCCTCACTATGGTATTTTGTCTCCTCCTCTGCATAAAGAACTTGGGTTTCCCACAGTATTCTTCCCTCCCTCCTTCCCTCAAGCTCCAGCTTCAAACCCAAAGACCTTCCATGATCCCCACGTCTAATCTCAGTGACTTCTCTCTCCCTGCCCTCCCCAGAGTCCTTCCATCTCTTCAGCTAAGGTCCTCCACAGTCAAAAGGAGGAGGCAAAAATTGGGCAGAGGCATTGTAAGTTAAAGGAACAGAAACCACTATATACTGTGTCATGGCTGCTTGGGGATAAAATTTAGTGTTAAATAAAGTATACGTTATGCATTCTTTTATCAACTATTTTAAGTAAGGTAGAAAAATATGATTCCTGCTCTTTGAAAAATATTTTAAGATGCATTTTAAATGATCATTTACAAATCATATTATTTAAGATTATTCATATGTATTTTTCCTACTATTCATCTAAAATACAAAGTATTTCTGAATTACTTTTAATGTATTTGTAAATGTTAGTTACAAATAAAACTGAGAACCTTACAAACTGAGACCTTTCTCATTCTCTGAAAAAGTAATTTAGAAAATACAACTATATATTGTTGTATTTTCTTAGTTCATGAGTTCTTCATTTTCTACTTCTGTTTTGAGTAGATCTCTTTGAAAAAGAGACTACTGTTATTCAGTGTAATTTCTTTATTTCCATGAGGACTTTTTCCAATATAGGTTTAACATGTTTTCTCTTAAAATAATCCGTGATTCATTCTTTATGTTGTCAAATTTCCCAGATCCTCAAAAGGTAACATATGACTGGATGGATTAAATATCATTTTGCATTTAAAATGATTTAACTCAATTATGCGATGGGTTGACGTGTATCTCCCCCATCCCTGCATCAAAAAATGTTGTAGTACGTTTTTTGTACTGGTACCTCAGAATGTGACCTGATTTGGAGATAAGGTGTTTATAGAGGTAATCAAGTTAAAAGTGAAGTGGGCCCTAATCCAGTATGAATGGTTTCATTATAAAAAGGAGAGATTTGAACAGAGAGATAGACATTGATAGCATAAAGACTATATGAATAGACACGGGGAGTAGACAGCCATCTATAAGCCAAGGAGAGAGGCTTTCTTTCACAGTTCTCAGAAAGAATCAACTCTGTTGACATCTCAATTTTGAACTTCTGGCCACCGGAATTGTTGAAACAATAAATTTCTGTTGTTAAAGCCACTAGGTTTATGGTGCTTTCTTACAATGACCCTAGCAAACTAATACATACTGTTGTTGTTAATTCAGTTGCTAAGTCATGTCTCTTAGCGACCCCATGCCAGGATTCCCTGTCCTTCACTATCTCCTAGAGTTTGCTCAAATTCATGTCCATTTAGTCGATGATGCTGTCTAATAATTTCATCCCCTTCTGCCGTCTTCTCTTTTGCCTTCAGTCTTTCCCAGCATCAGTGTCTTTTGCAATGAATCGGCTCTTTGTATCAGGTGGTCAGAGTATATTCAGGGTAAAATAAATAAAAATAATTTGGCCATGCCCTTGGAGTATTGCAGTGAGATCAGGGTACTTGGTCCCAGAGCTAAAATTTCCCTTCTTCATAGACAGGCCCTTCTGAGTTCTCTTAGATTTAATGCCACCAGGGGGAATTGAGGTTGAGGGATCTGAAGTAACTGCTGGGATAGCTCCAGGTTGTATTGTCATTTTAACCTTGCTTTTCAGGTTGTTTTTATGCACAAGGCATATAAACTAGTGGCATACAGGATGAAGAGACCAGTAGATCAGGACTGGGAATTTGATCCCATTTCCTCCACCAGTTCTCTAACTTACTGGGTTAGTCCTTATTGCATGTCTATTTTGGGGGGAGATTAAAAAAGAGAAATAAAGATTGACCAGTAGGTAACATATTCAGAATGTTTTAGCTCCATGGGGTGCGGGGAACCTCTTGACTAGTTTTTGTATTATTATACTTCATTTTTCTGTTATGCTTGGTGAGTAAATGAGGCAGTGCACCTCGATTGACTGCCTGGTACCACACTAAGCACGAACTTTGGTCTTGCTTTAACCATTTGTATATGCGGTGTAGTTGGAGGAACCCTGAACTAGGAGTTAGGAGACTTGAGTCATCATGATTCTGCCACTGACTTGCTATGTGACTTTTGAGGAATCGTTTTACCTGTTTAGGTTTCAGTTATCTTGTCTAAAAATTGGGATTTCATTAGGCAGGTGTTTCTCCTGCCTCAGTCATTTGTATAACACCTTCATAATTTGTGATCTTAATGCTACCAGTTATTCATATTTTCTTTAAATTGCCTCACTTTTTAATATAAATGCATTTGTTTTAAAAGGAAACTGTAGCACTGTTATAAATGGAAAACTGGTCATATTTGTGATTAAGAGAATTACTTATAAAAATCAGTATCATGAAAACAAAGTAATGTTATTAAAGTTAGAAACAATTTAAAAAGTGAAAGACATATGATGAAATATTTATGGTTTTACATTGTACTAAGCATTTCATGTATGATTTCATGTAATGCTTAGAATTCTTCAAAGTAAATTCTATTCCCATTTTTCAGATGAGTAAACTGAGGCAAAGATAAGTTTACTAATTTGTCCAAGTTGACTAGTACCTGGCAGAGTCAGAATGCAAATTCAGGTCTATTTGAGGCTGAGGCCCAGAAAAGACTGCAGCATAGGTAGACCCTCAAATAAAGCCCTAGCAAAATCCTCTTCAAGCTGATACTGCTGCAGGAAAGCAGACCCCTTCCAGGGCCCGAAACTGGGCTCTTGTCTAACACTCGGAAATGAATTGTCTGAGGAGACGCATGTGCTGGCAAAGCAAGAGATTTTATTGGGAAAGGGCACCCAGGTGGAGAGCAGTAGGGTAAGGGAACCCAGGAAAACTGCTCTGCCACGTGGCTCGAAGTCTCGGGTTTTATGGTGATGGGATTAGTTTCCGGGTGGTCTTTGACCAATCACTCTAATTCAGAGTCTTTCCTGGTGGCCCACACATCACTCAGCCAAGTTGGATGCTAGCGAGAGGGATTCTGGGAAGTGGACGGACATGCGGTGTCTCCTTTAGACCTTTCTGGAACTCTTCTGGTTGGTGGTGGCTCACTAGTTCCATATTCCTTATCAGGATCTCCTGTCATAAAACAACTCATGCAAATAGTTACTATAGTGCCTGGCTAGGGTGGGTGGTCTCAATCTGTGTGCTTCCCCTAACAACTCCCCCCGAGAGACTTCATACTCAATATACTTCTTGGGAATTGGGGCAGAGGTCTCTTTCTTCTGTAACTTCTTCCTGCCATGCATGGGCATAGGCCTGCCTAGCAGAGCAGAAGTCTCTCTGTCTACCTGATCTAAGTTGGGGTGTTTCACATCTGAAACCAGCTTCCACCTTTGTAGTAATAGCAATTTAGTTTAAAACTGTTGGCCCCTCTCAGAGATGAAATGGACAAGGGCCAAAACAGGAGGCCTAACAGGATGGTCATCTCTGGTCCCTGGAAACAGAAGGCAACATTTGGGGTGAGGGTTGCAGGATTTGTGAACCTTTTTGATTGGTTGGTGGTGAGGCAACAGAGCTGTGCTCCAGGAATCTTGTGTTCAGTCTGAAGCTACCATCCTCCCCCTGGGTAGGGGCTCAAAGACACTGTTAGGCATATTTCTTTGAGTAGGAACCAGGACTCTGTCTGGAGGCTGTACCAACCTTTGTTTCTCCTGTTTCTGTATCCACTCCCTTCCCTGATTAGTAATTGTTTGAATCCACCCTTTGGCACTCAGGGAAGGTCAAGGAAGCTGAATGAAGCCTGTATCCTACAGACAAGCAATGGAGAACACAGAACAGATCTCTACTCCAGAGCCCCATAGAGTTCTACTCAGTTTTAATTTAGGGAACTAGGCAACTATGACTGTGATAACTTCCTGTCAAAATGGGGCATAGGACTGCCTCAGCTTGGAGTGTAGACACTGAATTGGAAGTATTTCTGAGTTCCAAGTTCTAGATCTGAGTCTTGTATGATTAAACTCTCAATCCCTTGGTCTGCCGTTTTGGTGTAACAGACCCAATTAGAAGTAGTTGGAGGAGTGATAACTGGAATTTGGTAGGCAAAATAAATCTCATTTCTTGTTAGAAGAATAGGCTTGAAACCCAGTCTGGACCTGGCAATTCAGGGAGACTTGTAGCCAGGTAACCAGTTGCCTCAGATCAGATCAGTCACTCCGTTGTGTCCGACTCTTTGCGACCCCATGAACCGCAGCACGCCAGGCCTCCCTGTCCATCACCAACTCCCAGAGTTCACTGAGACTCACGTCCATCAAGTCGGTGATGCCATCCAGCCATCTCATCCTCTGTCGTCCCCTTCTCCTCTTGCCCCCAATCCCTCCCAGCATCAGAGTCTTTTCCAATGAGTCAACTCTTCGCATGAGGTGGCCAAAGTACTGGAGTTTCAGCTTCAGCATCATTCCTTCCAAAGAAATCCCAGGGCTCCTTCAGAATGGACTGGTTGGATCTCCTTGCAGTCCAAGGGACTCTCAAGAGTCTTCTCCAACACCACAGTTCAAAAGCATCAATTCTTCGGCGCTCAGCCTTCTTCACAGTCCAACTCTCATATCCATACATGACCACAGGAAAAACCATAGCCTTGACTAGATGAACCTTTGTTGTCAAAGTAATGTCTCTGCTTTTGACTATGCTATCTAGGTTGGTCATAACTTTCCTTCCAAGGAGTAAGCATCTTTTAATTTCATGGCTGCAGTCACCATCTGCAGTGATTTGGGAGCCCAGAAAAATAAAGTTTGACACTGTTTACACTGTTTCCCCATCTATTTCCCATGAAGTGATGGGACTGGATGCCATGATCTTCGTTTTCTGAATGTTGAGCTTTAAGCCAACTTTTTCACTCTCCACTTTCACTTTCATCAAGAGGCTTTTGAGTTCCTCTTCACTTTCTGCCATAAGGGTGGTGTCATCTGCATATCTGAGGTTATTGATATTTCTCCCGGCAATCTTGATTCCAGCTTGTGTTTCTTCCAGTCCAGCGTTTCTCATGATGTACTCTGCATATAAGTTAAATAAACAGGGTGACAATATACAGCCTTGACGTATTCATTTTCCTATTTGGAACCAGTCTGTTGTTCCATGTCCAGTTCTAACTGTTGCTTCCTGACCTGCATACAGATTTCTCAAGAGGCAGATCAGGTGGTCTGGTATTCCCATCTCTTTCAGAATTTTCCACAGTTTATTGTGATCCACACAGTCAAAGGCTTTGGCATAGTCAATAAAGCAGAAATAGATGCTTTTCTGGAACTCTCTTCCTTTTTCCACGATCCAGCGTATGTTGGCAATTTGGTCTCTCGTTCCTCTGCCTTTTCTAAAACCAGCTTGCACATCAGGAAGTTCACGGTTCACATATTGCTGAAGCCTGGCTTGGAGAATTTTGAGCATTACTTTACTAGCGTGTGAGATGAGTGCAATTGTGCGGTAGTTTGAGCATTCTTGGGCATTGCCTTTCTTTGGGATTGGAATGAAAACTGACCTTTTCCAGTCCTGTGGCCACAATTGAGTTTTCCAAATTTGCTGGCATATTGCGTGCTGCACTTTCACAGCATCATCTTTCAGGATTTGGAATAGCTCAGCTGGAATTCTATCACCTCCACTAGCTTTGTTTGTAGTGATGCATTCTAAGGCCCCCTTGACTTCACATTCCAGGATGTCTGGCTCTAGGTCAGTGATCACACCATTGTGATTATCTGGGTCGTGAAGCTCTTTTTTGTACAGTTCTTCTGTGTATTCTTGCTATCTCTTCTTAATATCTCTGCTTCTGTTAGGTCCATACCATTTCTGTCCTTTCTCAAGCCCATCTTTGCATGAAATGTTCCTTTGGTATCTCTGATTTTCTTGAAGAGATCTCTAGTCTTTCCCATTCTGTTGTTTTCCTCTATTTCTTTGCATTGATCGCTGAAGAAGGCTTTCTAATCTCTTCTTGCTATTCTTTGGAACTCAGCATTCAGATGTTTATATCTTTCCTTTTCTCCTTTGCTTTTCACTTCTCTTCTTTTTACAGCTATTTGTAAGGCCTCCCCAGACAGCCATTTTGCTTTTTTGCATTTCTTTTCCATGGGGATGGTCTTGGTCCCTGTCTCCTGTACCATGTCACGAACCTCATTCCATAGTTCATCAGGCACTCTATCTATCAGATCTAGGCCCTTACATCTATTTCTCACTTCCACTGTATAATCATAAGGGATTTGATTTAGGTCATACCTGAATGGTCTAGTGGTTTTCCCTAGTTTCTTCAATTTAAGTCTGAATTTGGCAATAAGGAGTTCATGATCTGAGCCACAGTCAGCTCCTGGTCTTGTTTTTGCTGACTGTATATAGCTTCTCCATCTTTGGCTGCAAAGAACATAATCAATCGGATTTCGGTGTTGACCATCTGGTGATGTCCATGTATAGAGTCTTCTCTTGTGTTGTTGGAAGAGGGTTTTTGTTATGACCAGTACATTTTCTTGACAAAACTCTATTAGTCTTTGCCCTGCTTCATTCCGTATT
This sequence comes from Bos grunniens, assembly GCF_055505025.1. NCBI lineage: Eukaryota > Metazoa > Chordata > Mammalia > Artiodactyla > Bovidae > Bos > Bos grunniens. Next base: position 113,656,077 of record NC_141194.1, on the reverse strand, counting down.
CCAGGGCCAAATTTGCCTGTTACTCCAGGTGTTTCTTGACTTCTTCAACTACCAGTTGCCTAGTTTTATAAAAAGTCAAGCTTCAGTTACTAGCTTCCAGCAGACATTGTTTTGAGAATGGTGGCATTCAAGCCTGACAAGACTCAGGAAACTAAAGTGTTTAGCAATACAAGGTCTAATCTGAAAGTACACCCATAGCATCACCTAGTTATTTCCCAGGATATCTGAACCATAGCTACTCTATTTTGACTTTTAATTGTAAGCTTTTCTTTAATAGCCAAAGCAGATTTCACCATTAATGATGTCAGTGTTTCTCTAGGTATGAGAAAATGCAAGAATTGGGACTCAAAAAATCTTCTCCTGAAAAGATCTAACTATCTGAAGGCCTGTTCTGCCAGTTTTTCCCAGAGCACAGTGTGCCTCATTCCTGATTTTCACCCTGAACTCCTTTCAGGGGCGTTGAAAGTAAGCAGTTGCAGCGGCCATGATTTAATCTTTGTAGATGTAGGTGGCAAGTGTCATTCTTCAGTTGGCAGAGCCCTTTTTGCTCATAAACTTGACCATGATTTTGAGGGGGGCATTTCATGACCATTTTATCCCATGGTGCTGAGAATGTCCATTCTCAGGTTTGGCAAAGATTTTGTTGAAAGGCCACTCAATGTGCTGTTACTGGACTAGGCCATAAAACAGTATCCAAAATTCTCTGGACCACCTGTCTTACTAGCCTCTTGGTCCAGGAAAATATTCCCTCTTGTTGCTTCTTCCCATATCTAGAATTACACTGTTACCATCATCGATCTCATATGGGACTATATATTATTCCATTAGAGGCCTCAGACACACATTTGACAGTGTAAGAAACAGCAATTTTGTAAAACAGGTGAAATACAAATAATATAGCCAGCAGTATTAGTAAAGTCACAAGTAAGACTTAAGAGCTTCCATTAGATATAGCCCAGTCATCTCAGATGTATCTCAGGTCTTCTGACTTAGGTCTGTAGAATCTTCATCTTCCAGGGAAATTATATATTGGCACCACCGTTTATAAGGCACATAGCCCAGTTTTCTAGTGTTACTAGACTGATTATTCTTAGTTTGATTTAATTGTTTCCAACACAAAGGAGACTTTAAACCTGAATTACCATAGCCTTGTGTTATCTATCTAAATCCATCCCATAATTGTGGGAGATTTTTCCTTCTTTGCTGAAACTTTTCTTATTGCTCTGATTGAGCTTGACTAATAGAAAAAAGTCCAAATTTATGGCCAGAGTCAGAGCAGGCATTATTAATTGGCCCAGTGCAGGGATCCCATCTAGTAATATCACAGTAACCTGAATATGGCTATAATTTTTTTAAGTAAATTTTCTCAGGGCCAACCAGTTAGAGTCTTGTAGTAGAGAAATTTACCAAGGTAACCCAGAACTAGACACAGGTAATTAGCCACAAACCCAACAACTGAATTGATTTCTAAAACTAGCATAGAATCAGGCCTATGATAGAAAGCATTTGATTTATATGCAAAGGTCTAAGAAATCAAGAAAACATAAATGATCATATGAATCAGGTCCAGCATCTTGGGCAAGCTGTCTACCTCTGATGTCGTCATCTTCTCATCTTGGTGTAGTGTAGTTTCTCCTGCTTGAGCATCATTTTAAGGTGAGATCAGGTCAGCTGTCTTCTCTATAGACCAATCCAGTGTAGGGGCCTTTGAAAGTGGGAATTAATCTAAGAGTTAATTTCCCTTCAGTTTCATTGTGCTTGAGCTAGTTGAGAGTACCTGGTAAAAAAAAGTCCTTCCATCTAGGTTGGAGACAGTCCCTTAAATTATGTCTTTTTCCAGTCCTGGTTGCAGGTCATGAGGCATCTGATACTCATCCAAAGATAGATTACTGAGATAAGCTTCAGAAACAAACTTAGGGTATTCTTTAAGAATTCAATTAAATTTTACATTAATATCACATAACAGCAAAGAACTATCTACGAGATGCAGACCTCCATTAACAAACTCGGACTTAACATTTTTTGAAATATCTTTTTCTCCCTAAAATTACCCTCATTTTAATCAAATATAACCAAATTAAGGCTAGTTTGTTTGCAAAATAGGTCTGTTCTCACTAATTTTGGTCTGATGATTTATATAACCATAATTGATCATAGACTTTTTATTTTGCTGAAACATTTATAGAATCTCAGACTGAACTTTTAAAATAAAACAGGGCTGGGGAAACTCACACCAAAGGCTTATCACAGATTTTGCCTCACAAATCTAGGTGAATTCTTCCCTTTTTAAGGTCTCAAAAATTTCTTGAGATTCTTGTACCCGTGAGTTAGCCTTCCTAACTCATTTGATAAACCTACTGGAAACCTAAGAATTTCCAATTTTTGGAGGAGTCAGATAGAGAGAAAATATAATTGTTTTGTTTATAACGTTTAATTTTACCAAAGTATTGTCATAATTAGTTTGAGGAAGGTTTTCCCTACTCCCTGAAAACCAGTAATTTTTCAGATAGAAACCATAAAAGTTATAAGCATATTTGCTGGTTCATTCAGTCCTTTTGTTAACTTTTGTGAAGTCATCAGGTTTTCCATTTGAATACCAGGACATATCAGAATGTTAAGAACTCCATATAATTTCTAGGATATCTGTATTAGTAATTTTACCATACATTATAACATTAGCAGATTTATTACTCATTTGATAATCTTTTTCATGTAACTTAACCAACCAAATAAACACAGTTTAATATCTCTTTTTGGGATGTTTCAGGGGCCCTCTGAAGCACCCCAAAGGTAGCTAGAGGTCAAAAGAACTTCAAAAGAAGTCTATTTAGGAAGTTTTGTCAAAAAGATCAATTAAAAGGGTTTAGAACATTTGGTCAGATTTAGTCAATGTTGATGGGTGTATCATTTAGCTTGTTGATATGTCACAATAGGCCTAAATACCAAGGCTCAAGGTCTAGTGAAAGTCAGGTCTGCCATCTTGGACCTAGTTGACTCTAACCAGTTTTCTTATGGCTGTGTCATTTCTAACAAAATCCATTTATCTAACTAATTGTAATCCAATTTTAGAAAATCCTGATCATGCATAACTCTTTAGTATTTTTCACATCTTTTTCTTTCTTTTTTTTTAAATACTGAGAACACACTTCCTACTTTCATTTAGCAACCAAGAACTAACTTTTATATTAGCATTTTATAGATTGGTGAGCATAAATACCAGTGATAATTTCTAAAACCCTTGCTTTCTTAAAACATTTTAGGATGGCACCAAACATTATTCATTTATAGTCCCAAATCTCTTTAGTTTCTCTGTAAAAGGAAATTAGTGTTTAGTAGTAAATGTTTCCGGAGAAGGCAATGGCACCCCACTCCAGTACTCTTGCCTAGAAAATCCCATGGACGGAGGAGTTTGGTAAGCTGCAGTCCATGGAATCGCTAAGAGTTGGACACGACTGAGCTACTTCACTTTCACTTTTCATTTTCATGCATTGGAGAAGGAAATGGCAACCCACTCCAGTGTTCTTGCCTGGAGAATCCCAGGAACGGGGGAGCCTGGTGGGCTGCCGTCTATGGGGTCACACAGAGTTGGACACAACTGAAGCAACTTAGCAGCAGCAGTAAATGTTTCAAGATCTTATTTTATTTGTAAATGACCTAACTATTCAATAGACTTCCAACACTTAGCACACTTAGCACAACCCTTAGAAATTTAAGTTATGCCAATCTGGAGAGACTATTTTAGACAGATATTTCTAAAGAATAATTATTCTTAATAGAGTTTATATTAAAGCTCATATCTCATTTACGTTTTTTTAGAAGTTTCTTCACTCGAGATAATTTCCTTGTTGACAAACTTGTAACAGATATAATATTTAACTTATATTAAACCTAAGTACAGTGAAAATATTCTACTTAATGTTAATTACTCTAAGACATGTCTATATTAGATAGGTCAACAAACAAACATTAATATTAGGTATTTAATACTGAATATTTCCCAGTTCACATGAACCTGGAATTTATTGTTTAATTTAGAATTATTTGATTTGTAAGTGCTTACCTTTTTTAAGCCAGTTAAATAGAGCTCATTTACAAATTAACTTCAAAAATATTACCCAGAGACAAAGACATACCAAGACATATTTAGACAGACACAGTGCAAGATCTAGCTTCATTTTCTAAGTTTAGTCATGAATTAGATATTACAATATAAAATTTACTAGTTTATAAAAAAACAGTTGAAATAAATAAAAATTTTAAGTCTTTTTCCCCTTTTCCCTCAGTCTCAGGAGTTAGAGATGGTCTAGATAAGTGTTCCTGAGAGCCCTGGTCTCAAGGCACAGGGAAAGAAAATCAAGTTCTAACAAAATGGCCACAGGTCTAAACCAAATGCTGGCCAGACAAAGCAAAATGACCATCAAAATCACAACACAGAACACAGAGTTAAAACACACACATATAAACCTGGCAGTCCTCATCAGACACTCCCTTAAATACAAGAATACAGTCTCTCAGAAAACCTCCTATAGAGACACAGAACTTCAGATCCAAGTACTAACATCAAAGATTTCAAAGGGAGAAAAGGAAGCCAGGTTGAAAGAAGAAGGGGGAGGAGGCGGGAGAGGGGAGCAAAAGGGGTGGCCTACAGACGTCTCCTGCCACCTACAGATATCCAGGTGTTATGGGACTTTTCCCTGGGCCTTCAGAGAAGGGAGGACTGGAACTCGGCCCTACCAGAAATCAGACCAGACCAGAACCAGAATTCGAGTTATCTGCCAAGAGGAGGTGATCAGTCTCCAATCCTCAGCTCAGACTGAGGGCCCTTCGACCAGATTCCTGCATCCAGGACCAGGGGACTAGAAAAACAGGGAAGGATAAGAAGGGTTAAGGAGAGGAAAGAGAGAGGGAAGGGGAGAGAGGTCAATAAAGTCTCTTGTTCCTTACCGGTCGGGGCACTCTGGCCAGTTGTCCGCATCAGGAGGAGACCAGGGACAAAAGGGTCCCAGTTGCGGCCGCTGGGTCTGGTCCATTGGCAGGCAGGCTGGCCCCTGAGTACCCTGAGTGGTCAGGATGTCAGTCTCAGCTAACAAGAGTCCCGGCAGAGTCACCATTTGTTGCAAGAAGGCGGACCCCTTCCAGGGCCCGAAACTGGGCTCTTGTCTAACACTCGGAAATGAATTGTCCGAGGAGACGCATGTGCTGGCAAAGCAAGAGATTTTATTAAGAAAAGGCACCCAGGTGGAGAGCAGTAGGGTAAGGGAACCCAGGAAAACTGCTCTGCCACGTGGCTCGAAGTCTCGGGTTTTATGGTGATGGGATTAGTTTCCGGGTGGTCTTTGACCAATCATTCTAATTCAGAGTCTTTCCTGGTGGTGCATGCATCACTCAGCCAAGTTGGATGCTAGCGAGAGGGATTCTGGGAAGTGGACGGACATGTGGTGTCTCCTTTAGACCTTTCTGGAACTCTTCTGGTTGGTGGTGGCTCATTAGTTCCGTATTCCTTATCAGTATCTCCTGTCATAAAACAACTCATGCAAATGGTTACTATAGTGCCTGGCCAGGGTGGGCAGTCTCAATCTGTGTGCTTCCCCTAACAATACCATTAGCTACTGTTCACATTCTGTCTTTTCACCCTTTAATCTAGTTCTTCATCTGACATACTTCACTACAGAGCAGGGCTGGCATCATGATTTTTCAAATGAAAATGTAGGACGGGGGGCTCCCTTGTTCAAAATGTATTATGAATTTCAAGATGATAGAAGAACATTAAACCAACTGTAGGACTGTTTTGGAGAAGGCATTGGCGAACCACTCCAGTACTCTTGCCTGGAAAATCCCATGGACGGAGGAGCCTGGTAGGCTGCAGTCCATGGGGTCGCTAAGAGTCAGACACGACTGAGCGACTTCACTTTCACTTTTCACTTTCATGCATTGGAGAAGGAAATGGCAACCCACTCCAGTGTTCTTGCCTGGAGAATCCCAGGGACGGGGGAGCCTGGTGGGCTGCCGTCTGTGGGGTCGCACAGAGTTGGACAGGACTGAAGCGACTTAGCAGCAGCAGCAGCAGGACTGTTTTAAGAGTCACATTCTGTAGACTGCACAGGTCACATGCCCATGAAGCCCACAGCTTTGAGTCTGTTTTATTTTTTCACTTTGAAACTTAGTTAGATCTTCAGTCTTTTTTTTTTTTTGGTAACAGGGAAATTAAAAAATAAAAATTCTTTGTGACAGGGAAACATAATTGGTTCTTTACCATTTCTTGTTGCCATTTAAGGATGCTTGTTCCTAATCTTTTATTTGCTGAGCTTAATGAGTGTACAGATGCAAATTAGAAGCATAGAGGATAGAATTATTCTGCATATGAAAAACAATGGGGGAGGGGAAAGAGTATGGAGCCTAATAAGGTGAAGAGGAAGCTCTGAAAAGACCTGGGCACTGGCTGATGGGAGATTCTGGAGAGAGAAAAGGACAGCTGCTTCTGAGAATGAAAGAACAGGGATATCAAAGGGGATTTTTATAAAGGTTTGCCATATGGTGAGTGGTGTCAAACCTTGTTTGGTGTCATGGTAGTTTTTCTATACTAGTCGTGTATATTTTTTTCTACACTTTCATAATAAATACCTAAATAGTGAAAATTAAATACACCCATAAATACTCAGCTGTGTTCCACCTAAAATCAAATCATGTAATGCTGATGATATTTATACATACTTTAGGAAATAGTGCTCATGTTAATTTTAAAATAATTGTCTTTCAGAGTAGGGAAAAGAGCAGTGGTAGGGAGCAGATTAAACATGCTGGAGGCTTTTGGTTCAGGCTGCTGCTGATGGGTGCTTACCTGAGTAAACATTTAATTGCCTCTTTCTTTTGTACCCATTGAAGTGACCAAAATATCTGTAATAGTTGAAAACTCAGAGAGCCAAGAAGGGTGCTATCTTTATTTATATACCAAAAATTTGGAGGGATTTCTAAAAGATAGCCAAGCTAGACACTACTGAGAGAAGTTGCAGCATACCTGTATTTCACTTCAGCTAAAGCCAAGCCTGTCTGGGAGGGTTTGGAGGCTAGAGTACCCTGAGTTGGAGATCAATTTGCATCCTGCAAGGACTCCAGAGAGCACACCCCCTGCAGAAGACAACCTGGTATGGAGATTCAAGTCGCTTTATGCCACTGCCAGCTGATACTTCTTCAGATGGCGTGTTGACAAGGGTAGTCAAGGTCGGCACTGAGTGAACAAATGGCAGTACAGAACACAAAGATCCTGTCAAGGCTCCTTCCAACTGTGGTTCCTTTCCTGTATGATGCAGAGCAATGAGCTCTCTAATCTGGCAAAATATGGCTGGCAATATTAATCTAATTTCTTGTTTCCTGGGCTTCCAAGCCCCTTGTATGGTCAGTTTCTCCTAATCTTTTTTTTTTTTTGTAAGCTGAAATATCTCAGAGAGGTCAGCTCCTGTTTAAAGTAGATCCTCTACCCTATATTATATTGATATCCACTTTCCTCATAGCACACATTGCAATTTATAGTTATTTAATTTGTTAGTTTACTTTTTTTTGTTTTCTCTACTACATCATAAGCTTCATGAGGGTAGGGATCTTATGTGATTTGTTCACTGATGTATTCCCCAAACCTCAAATATAATAGGCATTAGCTGAGCCAAAAGGGAAGCCCAGGAATACTGGAGTGGGTAGCCTATCCTTTCTCCAGTGATCTTCCCAACCCAGGAATTGAACTGGGGTCTCCTGCATTGCAGGCAGTTTCTTTACCAACTGAGCTATCAGGGAAGCCCATAATTATTTGTTAGTTTACTTTTTTTGTTTTCTCCACTATATGGTGAACTTCATGAGGGTAGGGATCTTACCTGATCTGTTCACTGATATATTCCCAAAACCTCAAATATAATAGGCATTAAAAACATATTTATTGAACGAGTAGGGGTTAGGATAAAACAAACAGAACAAAATGAGGTATTTTTAACATTGCCAAGATATTGTAATACACAGTGAAGATAAAACTATAATGATGAACATTTATGCATAATGCTAAAATATATAACACAAATGGTTTTAGAAATTGAAGTGGGAATGGACAAATATACAATTGTAGTGGCAAACTATGATACACATATTTTAGTCCTTGACAGAAAAAAGTAAAAATATTGACCGTTTGAATAATACAATTAGATTGATTTAACATGTATAACAAAGTTCATATTCATATAATAAAGTTCATATTGCAATAAAGTACCCTACAGGCTGAGAATATACACTCAGGTACATGTGTATGGAAGCTGGTCTCATTAAAATAAGAAAGAATATTTCATTGATATAAAGGAGATTTAAAAATTGCAAGTGAATATTCTTATGATTCAATCTTGATAATTACTTTATAAGCAAATGATTTCCTAGGAAAATTAAACTCATGAGCATGAAGCAGTAGTTATTTTCTATAGAATAGAACCATCTAGAGAGGAACAATCCCCCTTCAAAACTTACAGACTCAGACTTTATGGATGAGTTTTTCCAAACCTTTAATGGATCAAATATTTCCTATTCTGTTTAAACTGTTTAAGTATAGAAAAAAATATGAAAAGCTTCCCAGATTATTTTAGAAAGAAGATATAACTGTCATGCCAAAACCTATAGAGATAGCAAACAACAGAAAGCTGCAGGCACACTTGACTTCGAAATGTTGATCCACAAATTCTGTATACAGCATTAATACTTTGGGCTTTATTTCAGGAATGCAAGAATATTTTAATATTGGGAAATATGTTAATCTTCAACAATTAAGAGGCAGAGGAAAATACCATCATGGTAGTAAATATTAAAAACATTTGATAAAATCCCACTTCATTCTTGCTTAAAAATAAAGCAAAATAACAGAAAATTTATAGTAAATTAGGACTAGGGGAGTACATTCTTAATTAGTAAAAAATTTCTTTCTTAAGCCAGAAATTTCTGTCTTCATCTGTATTTAGTGATATTGTGGTTGTATAGATCTGAAATGAAACTGAAGACCAATGAGCACTAAGGAGAGTAAAATAAAGTAGTAAGTTAGAAAATAAATTCCTTGCCTTTCTTACATACCAGCAGTAATCAGCTAGAAAATGTGGTGAAGTAGATCATATTCATATAAAAAGAAAATATACTTGACATATGGAAATAAGTGTAATAAGAATGGTATAGGACCTATATGAATGTAACTATAAACCTTACTCGGGGAGATAAAAAAGAGACTTGAATGAGTGAGATTCTTGAGTGAGGTAATTTTGTACTGTTATCCATTATCTCTCAATGAATCTACATTTAAGAAAATTCAAACTAGGTATACAAGGCACACAATAAATGTTTTTGAACGAATGTTAAATAAGGAACATAATTACCATAAAAATATTTTTAGGATTCTTTGAACTGACAGAATGATTCTAAGTTTCATCTAAAAAATTCTTCAGAGTTGAGAATAAAATTTTGATAATGAGGATTAATGAAAAGATTGCCAGATCAATTACTAAAGCTTATTGGTGCATGAATGGATAGTTCAATGGAACAAAATAGGAAGTCAAGAAACAAATCTATGACTGAGGACTTAGAATATTCTGGTGATATCATAAGTAGGAAAGGATGGATTTAATAAATGGACTTAAGAAAACTGGAAAAAAATGTATCCCTACTTCATATATCAAAATGTTTTCCAGGTGAATTAAAGATTTACATTTAAAAAGTGAAACTAAATTTCTCAAGTGCACATGGAACCTTCTCCAGGATAGATCACATCCTGGGCCATAAATCTAGCCTTGGTAAATTCAAAAAATTGAAATCATTCCAAGCATCTTTTCTGACCACAATGCAGTAAGATTAGATGTCAATTACAGGAGAAAAACTGTTAAAAATTCCAACATATGGAGGCTGAACAACACTTCTGAATAACCAACAAATCACAGAAGAAATCAAAAAAGAAATCAAAATATGCATAGAAATGAATGAAAATGAAAACACAACAACCCAAAACCTATGGGACACTGTAAAAGCAGCGCTAAGGGGAATGTTCATAGCAATACAGGCTTAACCTCAAGAAACAAGAAAAAAGTCAAATAACCTAACTCTATACCTAAAGCAACTAGGATCATATCTTGTTTTCAAGACTATGAACTCTTCCCTCTGGACTGGTTCCAAGAGTATCATAGCATCCAGTTTATCAATAATTATAAATTTCTTTTGTGGCCCTTAGCGGGACATGCTTTTCTTTTATTCTTCCTGTCTCCTACACTCTGGTTCCTCTGCCTTTTCTAAAACCGGCCTGAACATCTTGAAGTTCATGATTCACATATTGTTAAAGCATGGCTTGGAGAATTTTGAGCATTACTTTACTAGTGTATGAGATGAGTGCAATTGTGCACTAGTTTGAACATTCTTTGGCATTGCCTTTCTTTGGGATTGGAATGAAAACTGACCTTTTCCAGTCGTGTGGCCACTGCTGAGTTTTCCAAATTTGCTGGCATATTGAGTGCAGCACTTTCACAGCATCATCTTTTAGGATTTGAAATAGCTCAACTGTAATTCCATCACCTCCACTAGCTTTGTTCGTAGTGATGTTTCTTAAGGCCCACTTGACTTCACATTCCAGAATGTCTGGCTCTAGGTGAGTGATCACACCATCATAATTGTCTGGGTCATGAAGATCTTTTTTGTACAGTTCTTCTGTGTATTCTTGCCACCTCTTCTTAATATGTTCTGCTTGTGTTAGGTCCATACCATTTCTGTAGTTTATCGAGCCCATCTTTGCATGAAATGTTCCCTTGAAATTGGTATTTCAATTTCCCATAGAATTGGTATCTCTAATTTTCTTGAAGGGATCTCTAGTCTTTCCCATTCTATTGTTTTCCTCTATTTCTTTGCACGGATTGGTGTGGAAGGCTTTCTTATCTCTCCTTGGTATTCTTTGGCACTCTGCATTCAAATGGGTATATCTTTCTTTTTCTCCTTTGTTTTTCCCTTCTCTTCTTTTTACAGTGTTTTGTAAGGCTTCCTCAAAGAGCCATTTTGCTTTTTCACATTTCTTTTTCTTGTGGATGGTCTTGATCCCTGTCTCTTGTACAGTGTCATGAACCTCCATCCATAATTCATCAGGCACGCTGTCTATCAGATCTAGTCCCTTAAGTATTATTTCCCACTTCCACTGTATAATCGTAAGGGATTGATTTAGGTCATAGCTGAATGGTCTAGTGATTTTCTTGACTTTCTTCAATTTAAGTCTGAATTTGGCAATAAGGAGTTCATGATCTAAGCCACAATCAGCTCCCGGTTTGTTTTTGCAGACTTTATAGAACTTCTCCATCTTTGGCTGCAAAGAACATAATCAATCTGATTTCACTGTTGATCATCTGGTGATGTCCATGTGTAGAGTCTCCTCTTGTGTTGTTGAAAGAGGGTGTTTGCTATGACCAGTACATTCTCTTGGCAAAGCTCTATGAGCCTTTGCCTTCCTTCATTCTGTACTCCAAGGCCAAATTTGCCTCTTACTTGCTTTCTACTTTTGCATTCCAGTCCCCTATAATGAAAAGGATATCTTTTTTGGGTGTTAGTTTTAAAAGGTCTTGTAGGTCTTCATAGAACCATTCAACTTCAGCTTCTTCAGCATTACTGGTCGGGGCATAGACTTGGATTACCATGATATTGAGTGGTTTGCCTTGAAAACGAACAGAGATCATTCTGTCGTTTTTGAGATTGCATCCAAATACTGCATTTTGGACTCTTCTGTTGACTGATGGCTAGTCCATTTCTCCTAGGGGATTCTTGGTCACAGTAGTAGATATAATGGTCACCTGAGTTAAATTCACCCATTCCAGTCCATTTTAGTTTGCCGAATCCTAAAATGTCGACGTTCACTCTTGCCCTCTCCTGTTTGACCACTTCCAATTTGCCTTGATTCACGGACCTAACATTCCAGGTTCCTATGCAATATTGCTCTTTACAATCTTGCTTCCATTACCAGTCACGTCCACAACTGGGGTGTTGTTTTTGCTTTGGCACCATCCCTTCATTGTTTCTGGAGTTAGTTCTCCACTTCTGTAGCATATTGGGCATCTACTTACCTGGGGAGTTCCTCTTTCAGTGTCCTATCTTTTTGCCTTTTCATACTGTTCATGGGGTTCTCAGGGCAAGAATACTGAAGTGCTTTGCTATTCCCTTCTCCAGTGTTCTTTGTAATATCAATAAATTGTAAAAAACTTAAATGTCTTGGTATGGGAGAAATTATCAACTCATTTATAATAGAGTTGTATAATGGAATGCCGTTAAGTTATTAAAGACAATGTTGGAAAATCCTTAATGATATGGACAAATCCTTATTATGGGAATGAGGATGGATATACTCTCCCCTTATATAGGAGGGAATTATGCCAGTAAAACTACAACCAGATTGTTCTGAAGTGGTGAGGAAGGAGATAATGTTTACAATGTCTAAAACCTTGTTGTTTTTTTTTTAAATCAGTAAATAAAGAAGCCAACATATTTGCCAAGAGTTTCTGTGATGGCATCTAATTTAATTGGAATACATACTGTTTCCAAGTTGTTAATTGACTGGGCTTCTGAATGTCAAGGGCTTCTCTGGAAACTTAACTGGTAAAAAATCCGCCTGCAATGCAGGAAACCCTGGTTCGATTCCTGGGTCTGGAAGATCCTCCACAAGTGGAGGCTACCCACTCCAGTGTTCTTGTTCTTCCCTTCTGGCTCAGATGGTAAAGAATGCATCTGCAGTGCAGAAGACCTGGGTTGGATCCCTGGGTTGGGAGGATCCCCTGCAGAAGGGAACAGCTACCCACTCAGTATTCTTACCTGGAGAATTCCATGGACAGAGGAGCCTGACAGGCTACAGTCCATGCGGTCACAAAGAGTAGGACATGACTGAGTGATCTTCACACCGAATGTCAAGACTATCAGAGGCAAATTGACTATTGTAGTTTACAGTTCAACAATGGCATGTTCCGGCCTATAGTTTAAACATCTTAAAATGTATTTTTTAATTAATTTATTTAAACTTAATACTCAGTTTTTTGTTTCACAGCAAAAACGTATTCTGATTATTAATTGTATCTAGCTGCTATGAGTTTTCTTGCCTGGAAAATCCCATGGACGGAGGAGCCTGGTGGCTCCAGTCCACGGGGTCGCTAAGAGTTGGGCACGACTGAGCAACCTCACTTTCCCTTTTCACTTTCATGCATTGGAGAAGGAAATGGCAACCTACTCCAGTGTTCTTGCCTGGAGAATCCCAGGGACGGGAGAGCCTGGTGGGCTGCTGTCTATGGGGTTGCACAGAGTCGGACATGACTGAAGTGACTTAGCAGCAGCAGCAGCAGCTATGAGTTTTAAATACAATGTCTGTTAGTTCTTAGACTTTGCATATTTAATTTAAGCAAAGGTAATTACTTTTAAAGGGTCAAGGAAGGTGATAACTTTATGTTGGGGTTAATAATTTCACTTTTCTTAAGGGTATATGGATTCTGTATCTGCAAATAACTATATTCTGTGGAGCAGTGAAAATGCTGATGGACAATCTCTGAATGAAACTTCTGCCTTGAGATCTCTGATAAGATTTTTCTTTCCAACAAGTAAGTTCCTGTTTTATTTTTTTCCTCCCAGTGTCCTTGTTTTGAAACCAGTAGTTAAATGTTCAGGAGGCAGTGTAGTCTATTGGTAGTGGAGTGAGATACACCTGATTTTTAATCCTGACTCTGCCCTTTACCTTAGGCAAGATAACCTCTGAGCCTCAATGTCTTCATCATTAAAATGAAAATGCTTATCAGAAATAATTGTGAAGTAAATTGAGGCAGTATTTTAAGGTATTCCATAAATGCTTGTTAATACTTTTCCTTTACAAATTTCTAAACCTCAATTTACCTTAATGGCATTGCTTGAAATTTAGTCACTGATCCAGTTTTGTGAAAGCAGTGTCTTCTGTGGCATTAATCAGGGTACTGTGTAGCTCTAATATTATGGAATATACCAGATGTTTTCCCATCTGTTTTAATGATAAAAAGTTCAGGCTTCAAGTCACATTATCTTTGTCTTTTTGTGGTTCTGTATATAATGTGTTTATCAAGCACATGATGGCTCCTGAGATTAACCACAAATAAACACATTTCATTTTGTACAGCATGTGATGCCCTTTCAAGGAGAAAGTTCAAATAAATTGACATGTGAATTACAAAGATGAAGCTTTTATTAAAAATCATGCAGAGTTTATTCTAACAAAATTTGATGTATAAATACAAGCACGAAATTGTGTCCATTGTTTAATTCCAGACTCTACCACTGAATTCTTCTGTGACTTTGCATAAATCTCTTCATGTTTCTCTATAGAGATTTCAAGTTCAAAACAAGCATTATAACATCTATACTACTAATGAGAATAGCAAAATAAAGAAACTCAAATAATTTGTTTAAAATACTTCTACGGTTAAATGGATTGGAGAAAGAGAAGTCTGATAAGGTGCTTTGTTGTGAAGCTAAGAGAATAGTTTAATGAGTGTTGGAGTTGGTCATAAACAACAAATGATGATTCAAGCTTTAGAGCTTAAGAAGATAGCAGATGTAAACTATCCCAAGCTACTTATAATAAGTACATTATACAAACACTGAAGCCACCTTTAAAAATAGTCTAAATAAAGTATCTGCATTTATGAAATACTCCTCCAACCTAGTGCAGTAAGTTGAGTGAAAACCAATTTATAAATTGATGTTTTCGCCCAGTAAAATCAAACTGTCCCATTTTAAGAGAAATATCTTACCTAGGTTGATTCACAGCTTCCCTGCTGGCTCAGACAATAAAGAATCCACCCATAATATGGGAGACCTGGGTTGGGAATATCTCCTGGAGGAGAGCATATCAACCCACTCTAGTATTCTTGCCTGGAAAAATCCATGGACAGAGGAGCCTGGCGGGATACGGTCCATGGGGTCGCAAAGAGTCGAACAGGACTGAGAGACTAAACACAGCACAGGTTGATTCACATCTTTCAACAGTCATTAAATATTAATACTTACAAATGTACATACCTTATTCTCAAAAAAGAAAAACTATAAGTTCATAAAATATGAAGTACTTTTAGCCAATGTATTTCTTCCCCTATGTAATTAAAAATGAATATCCATCCCACTTAAGCACTAGCAAAAAGACTGTCATCTCATTATTAGACTGTTTTTAGTATTTTAGTAGGCATAGCAACCCACTCCAGTATTCTTGCCTGGAGGATCCCATGGACAGAGGAGCCTGGCAGGCTACAGTTCATGGGGTCACAAAGAGTCAGACACGACTGAAGCAACTTAGCATGCACGCACAGTAGTAGATTCATCTCTTGCAGATTTAAATGATAATGTTGAGACAGACAGGGAACTTTGAGAGGTCCCACAGTTCTTCTCCCTTTGGACAAAATCATATACTTAGAGCTGATAAAAATTGTTCTACCTTTTTATTATTCAAAATTGGTGATTGAATCTGAAAGCTAATTTTAGTATCTGGCATAAACTCCAGATACTAATTTAGATATAAAATAACAGAAGCCCAGCATTAGAAGGGACCTTACAGATGATCTAGCCCAGTCTCTTCTATGATTTAAAATCTTTTCTTGTGTGATTTTCATTCCTGGAAAGTGGTCTTTGAATAATACCAATAGTGAGGAACTCAGCACACAGGAAGTTCATCAGCTCTCTGACCAGAGCCTGACAGTTATCACTCTTTCTTGAGTGTGTGATGTCCAGGACTGAACATGGTATTCCAGATGCAGTCCATCCTGGGGAGGAGAGTCACTCTGGGCCTGGCAAGATTGAGGAACAACTTGTTTAGAGTATAACAACAAAGTAGGCTAATCTCTCACATGTCTAAAATGTTTGGGAAATGAGTATCCAGGCCAACCAGTAATGTATTAAATTTGTGACCTTGCACAAGTTACTCTGATCCTTTATTTCTTAATTTTAAAACTGGAGATTGTAAAACCAATTTTGAGAGTTTCTTGTGAAGATTAGAAATAATATGTGTAAAGCAAGATACTTGGCCCAAATAGATGACTAATGAATGGTAGCTGTTATTATTTTTACCTGAGCTTCAGGAATTGTCAATCTTTAAAGAAGCAGAATATAATAAGAATATACCAGGAGGTAATAATATAACCATTATGTTGTTTTTTGCTGATGTTGAAGTGCTTTAGAGTGATTGTAAAACATCACTTAACTACTTTTCTAAGTCTGTAGTTGTTGATAATATTGGAGATTGATTCTATGCTGACCTTAAGCCATACTGTAGAGGTTTTCTTTTTGAATAAAAATCTGATATCTGTCTATTTAGTTGTCATTTGTTTCTCATATAAAGCAAGGTGTTTTAAAAAAATCAGCTATTTGAGCTTGTGAATTTTACAGATTCAGTTATGTATGAACTTATTGTAGTTGCATGAATCTTGGTATTCATGCCATAAATTATTGCCTATTCAGAATTAGAGTTGTAACTTAAGGCCAAAAGGAAGAATCTTAAAACATATTGCAGTGCCAATATGATTAAGTGTTGACAGAAACTAGGTCGATGCCAATAATATTACTGTATTTTCTAGCAGTGAATGGTGTGAATTTTACTTACATTCATTTTCATTGATGAATTCAGTACATTTCTGTAGCTTAGTAACATTGAGTAAGAGGGTATCTGTAGTATTCTTTTAACAAGGTGTTAGTTTTAAAGGCATTTGGCCTGTTCTAGCTATTTAACACCTTCTGTTCTGTGTTATATTTGTATCACTACTGCTCAACTTAAGTTTAAAGTCATTTTAAAACTACCTTACCAATGATCTGTTAACAATTTATATTTTTCTGGAGTTCATCTAGAATTGGAAATGTGATGTTAAGTAATTATTTTTTCAGCATTCATTACTATTTGTATATGTCATTCAATCTTTTCTTTAAATGTACAAGCTTGTTTGTTTTTTCCTTGGTTTTGTCTTGCGTAATTATTTAATTTAGGGGAAGTGCTTATTAACCATGCTGAAATCTCTTTCTTGCATTTTGTTTCTAAAAGCATGCGTTCCAGTGGAGGGTCAGGTGCTAATGCCTTGCAAGCAGGGGCAAGATCTTAACAAGGATGAATGTTTGAAATACAAATGCTGTTACTCTTCAATCGAGACCGCTACGGTTAGCTGTTTTGCCCCTCTGAGAGACAGTAAGTTAATCCTTTTACATTTATTATATTCCTGTTTTTTAAAATTGAATAAACAGGTCACAATGGCATATGTTTACAGTTGGATCTCTTAGCTTAACCCTTAAAGGAGGCTCCCAGCCCTAGAGCAATACTACCATCTGTAGAAAGGCCTGGAGACCTCTATACATGAGCTGTTTCTGCATAGTCCTTAGGTGTGACTATGGTGGGTTTTTGTTGTTGTTTTTATTATAATTTTTTGGCCAAGTGGCACGTGGGATCTTAGTTCCCGACCAGGGATCAAATCCGCATGCCCTGCATTGGAAGCATGGAGTCTTAACCACTGGTGCCTGCATGCTCAGTTGCTGAGTCAGTTGTATCTGACCTTTTGCGATCCTATGAACTGTAGCCCACCAGGATCCTCTGTCCATGGGATTTTCCCCGCAAGAATATTGGAGTGGGTATCCATTTCCTCCTCCAGGGATCTTCCCTACCCAGGATCCAACTCGCATCTCCTGCATCTCCTGCCTTACAGGTGGATTCTTTACTGCTGATCCAGCGGGGAAGCCCCTTAATCACTGGACCACCAGGGAAGTCCTAACTGTTGCAGTTTGAGTTTGTTTTAGTCCCTATCTTCTCCCATAGATCCCAGGCTCTACGAGATGTAACCATCAATGTGCCTGGGAGATAATACCAGTCTTATATATATATAAATATATTTCTTAGCTTAGTTTCTCTTCCCACCTTCTCTTCCTGAGTAGAATTCTTCTCATTTATCTTTTTCTTCAGCATCTCAGTATGTAACAGTAAATTGAATGTTTCTTGTTCAGTCTGTTTATCAGTTTCTTTCTTTGTTATTTTGTTTTTGAATTAGGTTCTTCTCTTAAGAATTTTTTTTCTTTACAATGTTTTGAGCACCAGACCATCTGCTTTTACTCCTTCATTTGGATAGTGGGGACATCCTACCAGTTGGTCCCTTTATGGACATATTTGATTTATATGATTAAGCACTAACAAATGGTACTAAAAGGATGCATGCAAAACAGTGTCTTAGGTTAGTATAGGCCCCATTCAGTTGTTGCTGCTGCTAAGTTGCTTCAGTCATGTCCGACTCTGTGTGACCCCATGGACTGCAGCCTACCAGGCTCCTCCGCCCATGGGATTTTCCAGGCAAGAGTACTGGAGTGGGTTCCCATTGCCTTCTCCGCATTCAATTGTTGAGCATCTAGTATTAATGATGGAAACCTAAACTCGATCGTGAATATAGTATTACAGTTTTAACAATGTCATATGGTGTTATAATTCATTCATTTATGTAGTCTTTATATTATGTGTTAAGAAACATTTGTTTCTTGTAGAGGGAAAAATTGAACCGTGACTTACAATCCCCCAGTCATATTAGAATACATTTCCCAATGAATATAAGAAAAAATATACTTAATCACCTGCAAATTCTTGATTTTTCATTTAATATAATGTTTTATACTTAGAAGTAAACATTTAAGAAACCATTCCTTTCTCAAGTTAGCTATTCATAGATTGATTCACTCCCTGAGTATTCTAGAATGTATAACATATGGCCAAGGAAAAAACATGCTTACGTCACAGGAAGAAATATATATAGTCTGAATAGTAATAATCTAGTATATTAACAAAAACAGGATTGTTTTGTTAAGGCTTCCTTTGGGGTTGTTGTTCAGTTGCTAAATCATGTCCATTGGAGAGAACACACAAACTGAACCTTTAGTTGTATTTCTAGAACATTTCATAAACTCCTGCTGCTTATAGAGAGTACCAATGATATTTACCTGCCGTATAAGAATATCTCCTTATTTTACTTTATTAACTAATAGTTTTTTTTTAATAAAGACTTTATGAAAGAGCTCAGATTTGCTTCTCTTGCTTAAGTCATAAAAGTAACAGGATATAATTAAACCACCAGAGCCTACGCAGATGTTCCGGATGTTTGGGTTTGGTGCGATGAGCATGGTCTTCCTGGGATGTCTGCCCATGTATTGCTGCTCTTTTTGCTGGAAGAGGTAGGCAAACAACTTTTATTTGCCAAGTGCTGCGTATACTTGAGCATTCCTGTGTAGACACATTCATTCATAGCTTCAAAAGTACAGGGATTACGTTTTGGTCCCTTTTGCTTAACAGAAGGTAGCTTGGGAAAAAGTTAAGTTACCAGAATATTTCTTCATGCATGCTATTTTTATTTTTCCACCCATTTAAGACATCCTCTTGCATGTCCTAGTTTGTACATTGCCTCATCAAACAAAACAAAATCCCAACTGAAAGGAAAAATAAATCAGCGAGCTGAGGGTATGTGGAGTAGAGGTGGTTAACTGCAAATCAGAAGGATTCCCAGAAGCGCTACTCTCCATCTAATAGATGGTCATCTACTATTGGGTTTGAAAACCTTGATCTGACTTCACACCAATTTGTATCAGATTTCTTATCAAAATCCCATTGGGCTGTTGGCATGATGCTTGTTAAGTTTTTTTTTTTTTTTAAATAGCTTCTCGCCTACTGAGACAGAATGTGTGTAGAGGTAGAGAGCAGGGCCAGGACTAAGATGGAGTGAGTGAGGCACTCACTGTCAGGTTTGTGCAAGTACAGGGTTGGCACTAGCACAACCCTGAGAACAAGTACCTATTAAATTTTCTGATAAAGTGCCTGTTGAAGATTAAGCATCTTTTATGTTTTTATTTGAGTTAGATTTCACTGGAAGATTTAGACTATACATGTTATCTTATTTTGCATAAAGATTCTGTCTTAAAAAAAAAGATTCTGTCTTTTTTCTTTTCTGTACCTTTTTCTTGAGTCTGGTGAACCTGTCATCTTCTTCATTGTATTTTCAATTTAAAGCAAAGTGCCTCAGATACAGTGGATGCTTAATATATTTTTGTTGAATAAATGAGTACTTGAACAAATAAAGGAATATGGTGGATGGAGATGGCTAGCCTGGAAGGCAGTTCTATATTGATTTAAACGTTCTCATGCTTTCATAACTTTCTCAGACGAATTTGAAGACACTGTTGGATTACAGCCTTTCTTTCAGCTTTTCCAGTTTGCATGACTGTCAATTCTTTTCTCAGTTTTTACTTAGTTTCTTATACTGAGTGAGTTATCTCTATTCCTAGGTTTATTTCTTTTGTTTCTTTTCACAGCTGAATGGGAATAGGAGTAGAATTTTTGATCCTTACATCTTCCCTTCAAAGCTTGTGTTCATGTAAAAGAAAACCCATGAATAAAACTGAAATATTATTTCTTAGAAATAGGTGGCTAGGATTCAGTTCAGTTCAGTTCAGTTCAGTCAGTCAGTTGTGTCTGACTCTTCGCAGACCCATGGACTACAGTACAACAGGCCTCCCTGTCCATCACCAACTCCCAGAGTTTACTCAAACTCATGTCCGTTGAGTCGATGATGATATCCAACCATCCCATCCTCTGTTGTCCCCCTCTTCTCCTGCCTTGAATCTGTCCCAACATAAGGGTCTTTTCAAGTGAGTCAGTTCTTCGCATCAGGTGGCCAAAGTATTGGAGCTTCAGCTTCAATACCAGTCCTTCCAATGAACACTCAGGACTGATCTCCTTTAGGATGGACTGCTTGGATCTCCTTGCAGTCCAAGGGACTCTCAAAAGTCTTCTCCAACACCACAGTTCAAAAGCATCAGTTCTTCGGTGCTCAGCTTTCTTTATGGTCCAACTCTCATATCCATACATGACCACTGGAAAAACTATAGCCTTGCTAGACATAGCTTTGTTGGCAAAGTGATGTCTCTGCTCCTTAATATACTGTCTAGGTTGGGTATAACTTGCCTTCCAAGGAGTAAGAGTCTTTTATTTTCATGGCTGTAGTGACCATCTGCAGTGATTTGGGATCCCCAAAAAATAGTCTATCACTGTTTCCACTGTTTCCCCATCTATTTGCCATGAAGTGATGGGACCGGATGCCATGATCTTTGTTCTCTGAATATTGAGCTTTAAGGCAACATTTTCACTCTCCTCTTTCTCTTTCATCAAGAGGCTCTTTAGTTTTTCTTCACTTTCTGCCATAAGGGTGGTGTCATCTGCATATCTGAGGTTATTTATATTTTTCCCGGCAATCTTGATTCCAGCTTGTGCTTCATCCAGCCCAGCATTTCTCATGATGTACTCTGCATATAAGTTAAATAAACAGGGTGACAATATACAGCCTTGACGTACTCCGTTTCCTATTTGGAACCAGTCTGTTGTTCCATGTCCAGTTCTAACTGTTGCTTCCTGACCTACATACAGATTTCTCTGGAGGCAGGTCAGGTGGTCTGATATTCCCATGTCTTTCAGAATTTTCCACAGTTTATTGTGATCCACACAGTCAAAGGCTTTGGCATAGTCAATGAAACAGAAGTAGATGTTTTTCTGGAACTCTCTTGCTTTTTCAATGATTCAGCAGATGTTGGCAATTTGATCTCTGGTTCCTCTGCCTTTTCTAAAACCAGCTTGAACATCTGGAAGTTCACGGTTCATGTATTGCTGAAGCCTGGCTTGGAGAATTTTGAGCACTGCTTTACTAGCGTGTGAGATGAGTGCAGTTGTGCAGTAGTTTGAGCGTTCTTTGGCATTGCCTTTCTTTGGGATTGGAATGCAGACTGACCTTTTCCAGTCCTGTGGCCACTGCTGAGTTTTCCAAATTTGCTGGCATATTGCGTGCTGCACTTTGACAGCAACATCTCTTAGGATTTGAAATAGCTCAACTGGAATTCCATCACCTCCACTAGCTTTGTTCATAATGATGCTTCCTAAGGCCCACTTGACTTTGCATTCCAGGATGTCTGGCTCTAGGTGAGTGATCACACCATCATGATTATCTGATTTGTGAAGATCTTTTTTGTATAGTTTTTCTGTGTATTCTTGCCACCTCTTCTTAATATGTTCTGCTTCTGTTAGGTCCATACCATTTCTGTCCTTTATTGATCCCATCTTTCCATGAAATGTTCCCTTGGTATCTCTTAATTTTCTTGAAGAGATCTCTAGTCTTTCCCATTCTGTTGTTTTCCTCTATTTCTTTGCACAGATCACTGAGGATGGCTTTCTTATCTCTACTTGCTCTTCTTTGGAAATCTGCATTCAAATGGGTATATCTTTCCTTGTCTCCTTTGTTTTCCCCTTCTCTTCTTTTCACAGTGATTTTTAAGGCCTCCTCAGTGAGCCATTTTGCTTTTTTGCATTTCTTTTTCTTGTGGATGGTCTTGATCCCTGTCTCCTGTCTAATGTCACAAACCTACGTCCATAGTTCATCAGGCACTCTGTCAGATCTAGTCCCTTAAGTATTATTTCCCACTTCCACTGTATAATCGTAAGGGATTAATTTAGGTCATACCTGAATGGTCTAGTGATTTTCTTGACTTTCTTCAATTTAAGTCTGAATTTGGCAATAAGGAGTTCATGATCTAAGCCACAGTCAGCTCCCAGTCTTGTTTTTGCAGACTGTATAGAGCTTTTCCATCTTTGGCTGCAAAGAACATAATCAATCTGATTTCGCTGTTGACCATCTGGTGATGTCCATGTGTAGAGTCTTCTCTTGTGTTGTTGGAAGAGGGTGTTTGCTATGACCAGTGCATTCTCTTGGCAAAACTCTATAAGCCTTAGCCCTGCTTTATTCTGCTTTATTCTCCAAGGCCAAATTTGCCTGTTACTCCAGGTGTTTCTTGACTTCCTACTTTTGCATTCCAGTCCCCTATAATGAAAATTACATCTTTTTTGGGTGTTAGTTCTAAAGGTCTTGTAGGTCTTCATAGAACCGTTCAAATTCAGCTTCTTCAGCATTACTGGTCGGGAGACAGACTTGGATTACCGTGATATTGAGTGGTTTGCCTTGGAAATGAACAGAGATCATTCTGTCGTTTTTGAGATTGCATCCAAGTACTGCGTTTTGGACTCTTTTGTTGACTGTGATGACTATTCCATTTTCCCTGAGGTATTCTTGCCCACGGTAGTATATATAATGGTCATCTGAGTTAAATTCACCCATTCCAGTCCATTGTAGTTCGCTGATCCCTAAGATGTCAATGTTTACTCTTGCCATTTCCTGTTTGACCAGTTCCAATTTGCCTTGATTCATG
This sequence comes from Bos grunniens, assembly GCF_055505025.1. Taxonomy (NCBI): domain Eukaryota; kingdom Metazoa; phylum Chordata; class Mammalia; order Artiodactyla; family Bovidae; genus Bos; species Bos grunniens. The sequence goes on along the minus strand of NC_141194.1, from coordinate 113,632,794 downwards.
GACCTAACATTCCAGGTTCCTATGCAATATTGCTCTTACAGCATCAGACCTAGCATTTTGCCAAGCAATTTAGAGTGTCTGATATATTCTGCCTTCTATAATACCTCTGTTATGGTCCCTCCTAGTGTTCCTCTGCCAAGGTATGGGGATGTTAAAGTACACTGGATTTTTCTCTAAAATGAATTCCAGGGGATTATCCCTTGATAGGAATATATTTTCTTCGTTTTACATAATAAACAAACTGCTTGAGAGACTTAAACAATGTGAATAGTATGTATATATTGAACACCATAAACTTTGGTTTACTATGATTTATTTATTTCCTTACTTATTTTACTATTTTGTGTAATAGTAGTAGGTACCTTCAGTCGTCCTGAGCTGTTCGTTGCAGCCTCAGAGCAGGTGTCAGTTTCAGCTTGCTGCTTAGCTGAAGTTTCAGGAACGATGGATGGCTGAGGGTGGATGGGGCACTGGCAGCTTTTCCTGGTAAGCTCATTTTATAGTCAAGGGCAATCATTGTGTTAGACTAAAGATCCTATCCTTGATACCAAACAAGGAGTTTAAATGAAGGCCAAAGTCTGCTAAATCCTCCTTTAGAGGGGCAAGGTATCTTTTTAGAGCTATCCCATTAACTCACTTTCTGTTTTCCATCTCAAAGAAGATTCCCCCCAGAAAAGGGAATGGCTACCCAGTCCAGTATTCTTGCCTGGAGAATCCCATGGACAGAGAAGCCTGGCAGGATACAGTCCATGGGGTCTCAAAGAGTCAGACATGACTTAGCAACTAAACAACCACCAGCAACCTAAGGAGAGCTATGTTGTACTTAGTAGCTCAGTCGTGTCTTAACTCTTTATGACCCCATGGACTGTAGCTGGCCAGGCTCTTCTGTCCATGGAGACTTTCCAGGCAAGAATACTGGAGTGGATTTCCATGCTCTCCTCCAGGGTATCTTCCCAACCGAGGGATTGAACCTAGGTCTCCTGCATTGCAAGCAGATTCTTTATCATCTGGGCCACCAGGGAAGCCCCAACCTAAGGAGCTAACAACCTGCAAGAGTTGGAGGGATGAAAAATGAGAAATAATATGAGGAGAGGGGAGAAATGAAAGCAGCTTATGTAAAGAAGATAGTCACTTTGCAAAGACAAATGCATTTCATTTTTAATGCCTAATTCAGGCTTTCTGCAATTGACCATATTCAGTCACTACTTATGCTAGATATTAGGATACAGAAATGTCTTAAGAGATGGATTTTCATTTTGAGGAACTTAAATATACCTTAAAATAAATCCCAAGCATGACATACTAAGAACAATATAAGGTGGAATATAATTAAGGATTAAAATTAGTGGTGACAGTGACTTGTAAAAGTTCTGAGGCATTGGGAATCAGGTTGAATGGTAGAGAGCAGGTGGGCTCCATGATGGAGATGATATTTGAGCTAAATTTCTGAAGGGAGAACATTTGGGTTAGGTGGGAAGGGGGCTCTCCCACAGAATTCATTACATTGAGATGTAGTCTCCTTAATAATATAGACCCCTTAAATGCCTGTCATTTCTTAGCAAGAGTGGCTGAACTTTGTCCCTTTAATAATCTATAACTGAATCTGTAGTTTACTTATTTTGTGTGTGTAGTTTACTTCTACTTGAGTTCAAATGTAAACAGAGAAGCTAGTTTGAACTGGTTCACATATACAATAGGGAGCAGAGAATATTAGTGAAAAGCTTTCTAAGAATTTGCTATTGATATCCTTATTAACATATATAAGATGCATTTTGAAATTCATTATGTCCTCAAGGTTATGTAAAATCTATTTTTTTTATTCTCATTAATAGGGATCAGAAACCTCATTAGGTTTAAGTGTCACTGGTAGACTTAAGACTTACATAGAGATTAAAAGCAAAAATATCAGGTGGATTGGGACAAAAGAAAGCAGGTGGGGGCTCTAGAGTGAGAGAGGAGAGTGGCTGAATTATTCCTGTTACAGTTGTAGAGTGCCAAGAACAGTAGTTTAAAGTGCAAATTTAGCTTCTAATATTTACCTGTTTTTATATAAAGTTTAATCTGTATTTATATGCCAGTTAAACATCTGTGTATTATATAGGGATATGATACTTGAGTGTATACATAGCTTTGGCAAGGGGAAAGATTCAAACACTGTAATGCAGTGCCTGTTCAAATCAGATGAAATGTATTTTCATGTTCTTTTTCTTCCTATCAGATTGAATTTGTAACCTCAAATTAAGAAAATTCAGAACTCAGTGTGAAAATGACAAGACTATGTTTCTTTCAACTAATAAAACTGTGTTTTTTAAGATTCTAGATCATCTGATACACAGATGATGTAAATAGCACATCCCCCATACTCTTTCAATGTTGCTGCTTGCCAGATGGCTGCTACTGAAAATTTCTACATTTAGACAAATCCTGCTGAGTGATTCTCTGTATTATAATGTGGTTTTCATTATGTAGACAGTCTTATTACCACTTACTTTCATAGAATGGGAGGTAAAGAATTGGGAATAAATATGCCAAAAATTGCCTAAAAATCATGACCCATTGAATTTTAAAAATGAGCATTTACATTTTCAAAACCCCATGTTTGTTTGTCTCATTATACTGTACAATATAATTAGTAATGTTATTTTGAAAAGGTTTATGCAGTAATTAGCCAACTGCTGAAAGGTTTGAAGTTCCTAGGATTATAGACATATGAATTCAAAGAAAGAAAATAGAGTCTATAAAAGTATTGCTGGGCTCTAAGAACTTTGATAAAATACGATCAGATGAGAATGTGAGCAACTGGAACCCTTCTTGAACATGAGTCACTATAGACTTGAAATTCACATAACACCAGTTCTTATTGGACCCCATTCAAGGTAATTTAGTTACTGAAATAATAAGAGAACCTCATTATATGTGGATTATATGTCCAAGGTGTTCCTATTGCAAGGACTCCAAGGGCAGCATTTTAGAAAATTCTGGGATATTAGGTACTATTAAAAGGAAGAATTTGTTGCCAAGTAACTAATAACCTCATTGCAAAATTCAGTGACCTTTTCTGAATTTCCATCTGACTTGACATTTTTATCACATAAGTACACTGTTGACTGCTCCCTTTTTGAAAGTTTCCTTCCTTGGATTTCATTGTTCCCCTTCCCATTCTTATCCACCTCAGTTTGGTTTTCTTTGTTCTCCCAACTGTGGTTGTCTCCCAAAGCCTTATTCTCATCTATCAGAAAATATTACAAGTATGTAGCAGAAAGAGTATTTTAAAAGATCTTTGTTCTAGTTCTGCCTTTACTACCAGTTTTATAGTGAGCTTAACTTCTTTTGATGTTGATTTTCTCATAATATTAGAGTAGAAAATTGAGTTAATTTCTGAAGTCCTTTCTGAACATAGTGTTCTGGGTTTCTCTGGATAAATGACTCATACATCCTGAAATCACCTCTACCTATTTTGTATTTTTAACTGCATTTAATGCAATGTGTGCAAAACTAGACTTCTTTTTCTCCCAAATCATCCCCCCTTGACACCTGTTCATTTCTCTCAGTGATTTCTTTAGTCTCTCATGCTAGAATCCTTGGAATCATCTGTGACTATTTACTTTCCTTTATCTTTAATATGTAATTCTATTCTTTCAGACTCCCTGTCATTTTTTTTTTTTTTTTGGTTTCCTTTGGGGTGAATTGGGGATTCACCTCTTCTCATATTTTATAGTCACAGCTTAGACCAGGTGTAGTCCTCTTGTCACCTGCTGTCCTAATAAGCAAGTGGTTTCCTGAGGTGCAAAAGAAGGGCAAAATGTATTAGTCTTCCAGTGCTGCTGTAGCAAAATACCACAGTTGGCTTAAACAATAGGCATTTATTTTCTCATGGTTCTGTAGGCTAGAAGTCAGTGATCAAGATGCCAGCTGATTTGGTTTCTGGTGAGGGCTCTCCTGGCTTGCAGATGGCCACCTTCTCTTTGTGTGCTCACATGGCCTTTCTATGATGTGTGTGAGAGTAAGATGAGCAGGCATTCTGATTTTTAGTAAAACAAAAATTTATTATTTGTATACTGAAATTAATTTTACTGATCAGCACCCCACCTTTATGACCTGATTGAGCCTTAAGTATTCCCTAGAGGTACTGTCTTCAAATCCAACCATACTGGCAGCTAGGGCTTCAACATGAATTTTAGGGACACAAACATTCAGTCTGTAACAGGAGGCTAGCTGGCATTCAAATGCAAATGCAGAATTGGAAACTGAGGAGAACATTGAGATGATGCATCCAATCCAAAGAATTTATACAAGAGAGACAATAACTGGAATGAGGCTGCAAGTGGAGTTTAGAAGATGGCTAAGAGTTAGGTCCTGGAGAACTTTCCTGGTACTTCAATAGAAAAGTATGACTGTGCCTTTCACATGGAGGGAGTGAGTAAGGATGCTTGCCAAGCTAATTTGGACATATACATGAATTCCTCATCTACTCTCCTTCTAATTCACCCTGTTACATCCAGCCAGGCTTATCTCCCTAAAACAGCATTATTTCATCTCATTATATCATTCAATAACTTAAAATTTGGGCAATACTGGAAGAGGAAGATGGTGACCACCTTAGTGGCTGCTGGGGAGCCGGGCCGGCACCATCCTGGGGGCCTGAGGCCATTGCCTCTGACTGGGAAAACAGGGAAGTTTCCACAGGGACCACTGTCATGGCCATGCAATTTGCTGAGGGCGTGGTTCTAGGAACCGACTCCAGATCAACCACTGGGTTGTACATCACCAATCGAGTGACTGACAAGCTGACCCCTATTTGTGACTGTGTTTTCTGACCCCTATTCATGACTGTATTTTCTGCTGCCACTCAGGCTCAGCAGCTGATATACACAGGCAGTAGCTGATGGAGTCACTTATCAGCTTGGTTTCCACAGCATTGAGCTGAATGAGCCTCTGCTGGTATACACGGCAGCCAGCCTCTTTAAGGAAATGTGTTACTGATACCAAGAAGACCTGATGGCAGAAATCATCACTGCTGGCTGGAACCCCCAAGAAGGGGGGCAGGTGTACTCAGTGCCTATGGGGAGTATGATAGTACAACAGTCCTTTGCCACTGGGGGCTCCAGGAGCTCCTATTTCTTTGGCTGCGTCAATGCTACCTACTGGGAAGGCATGACCAAGGAAGAATGCCTGCAGTTCACTGCCAGTGCTTTCACTTTGGACATGGAGCAGGATGGTTCCAGTGGAGGGGTTATCCACCTGGCAGCCATTGAGGAATCAGGGGTAGAGTGGCAGGTACTTCTTCGAGACCAGAGTCCCAAATTCACCAATGCCACTTTACCACCTCTCTGAATCCTGAGATTCTAAGATACAATAAGAGACACCCCATACTGCTTCAAAATTCAATAAACAGTTTGTCAGTGAGAAAAAAAAAGGAACTTAAAATTCATTCTGTCAGTGAGAAAAAAAAGAACTTAAAATTCATTCAAGATGATACTGATTCCAGGCCTTCTGTTGGGTGTTATGAAGGGCAAAAAGGTGAATCAGATCATGGTGTGTGCTTTCAAGGGGCACATAGTCTAATAAAAATATATAAAAGTATCCAAGATAGAAAGTCACACTCCATAAAAAAGGTGCGGTTCAGGTCAGTCACTCAGTCATGTCCGACTCTTTGTGACCCCATGGATTGCAGCACGCCAGGCCTCTCTGTCCAGCACCAACTCCCAGAGTTTACTCAAACTCATGTCCATTGAGTCGGTGATGCCATCCCACCATCTCATCCTTTGTCGTCCCCTTCTCTTCCCACCTTCAAACCTTCCCAGCATCAGGGTCTTTTCAAATGAGTCAGTTCTTAGCATCAGGTGGCCAAAGTATTGGAGTTTCAGCTTCAACATCAGTCCTTCCAATGAACACTCAGGACTCATTTCCTTTAGGATGGACTTGTTGGATCTCCTTGCTGTCCAAGGGACTCTCAAGAGTCTTCTCCAACACCACAGTTCAAAAACATCAATTCTTCAGCTTTCTATATAATCCAACTCTCACATCCATACATGACTACTGGAAAAACCATAACTAGACAGACCTTTGTTGGCAAAGTAATGTCTCAGCTCTTTAATATGCTGTCTAGATTGGTCATAACTTTTCTTCCAAGGAGCAAGCGTCTTTTATTTTCATGGTTGCAGTCACCATCTGCAGTGATTTGGGAGCCCCCCAAAATAAAGTCTGTCACTGTCTCCACTGTTTCCCCATCTATTTGCTATGAAGTGATGGGACCAGATGCCACGATCTTAGTTTTCTGAATTTTGAGCTTTAAGCCAACTTTTTCACTCTCCTTTTTCTCTTTCATCAAGAGGCTCTTTAGTTCTTCTTCACTTTCTGCCATATGAGTGGTGTCATCTGTGTATCTGATGTTATTGATATTTCTCTCGGCAATCTTGATTCCAGCTTGTGCTTCATCCAGCCTAGCGTTTCTCATGATTTACTCTGGCATATAAGTTAAATAAGCAGGGTGACAATATACAGCCTTGATGTACTCCTTTCCCGATTTGGAACCAGTCTGCTATTTCATGTTCAGTTCTACATACAGATTTCTCAAGAGGCAGGGCAGGTGGCTCGTAGTCCCATCTCTTTTCAGAATTTTCCACAGTTTATCGTGATCCACACAGTCAAAGAGTTTGGCATAGTCAATAAAGCAGAAGTAAATGTTTTTCTGGAATTCTCTTGCTTTTTCAGTGATCCAACGGATGTTGGCAGTTTGATCTCTGGTTCCTCCGCCTTTTTTAAATCCAGCTTGAACATCTGGAAGTTGACAGTTCACATGTTGTTGAAGCCTGGCTTGGAGAATTTTGACCATTACTTTACTAGCATGTGAGATGAGTGCAATTGTGCAGTAGTTTGAGCATTCTTTGACATTGCCTTTCTTTGGGATTGGAATGAAAACTGACCTTTTCCAGTCCTGTGGTCACTGCTGAGTTTTTCAAATGTGCTGGCATATTGGGTGCAGCACTTTCACAGCAACATCTTTTAGGATTTGAAATAGCTCAACTGGAATTCCATCACCTCCACTAGCTTTGTTCATAGTTATGCTTCCTAAGGCCCACTTGACTTCACATTCCAGGATGTCTGGCTCTAGGTGAGTGATCACACCATCATGATTATCTGATTTGTGAAGATCTTTTTTGTACAGTTCTTCTGTGTATTCTTGCCACCTCTTCTTAATATGTTCTGCTTCTGTTAGGTCCATACCATTTCTGTCCTTTATCGAGCCCATCTTTGTATGAAATGTTCCCTTGGTATCTCTGATTTCCTTGAAGAGATCTCTAGTCTTTCCCATTCTATTGTTTTCCTCTATTTCTTTACACAGATTGCTGTGGAAGGCTTTCTTATATCTCCTTGCTCTTCTTTGGAACTCTGCATTCAAATGGGTATATATTTCCTTTTCTCCTTTGTTTTTCCCTTCTCTTCTTTTTACAGTGATTTGTAAGGCCTCCTCAAAGAGCCATTTTGCTTTTTCGCATTTTTTTTTCTTGTGGATGGGCTTGATCCCTGTCTCCTATACAGTGTCACGAACCTCCGTCCATAGTTCATCAGGCACTCTGTCTGTCAGATCTAGTCCCTTAAGTATTATTTCCCACTTACACTGTATAATCGTAAGGGATTTATTTAGGTCATAGCTTAATGGTCTAGTGATTTTCCCGACTTTATTCAGTTTAAGTCTGAATTTGGCAATAACAAGTTCACGATCTAAGCCACAGTCAGCTCCTGGTCTTGTTTTTGTGGACTGTATAGAGCTTCTCCATCTTTGTCTACAAAGAATATAATCAATCTCATTTTGGTGTTGACCATCTGGTGATGTCCACATGTAAAGTTTTCTCTTGTGGTTTTGGAAGAGGGTATTTGCTATGACCAGTGTGTTCTCTTGGCCAAACTCTTATCAGCCTTAGCCCTGCTTCATTCTGTACTCCAAGGCCAAATTTGCCTGTTACTCCAGGTGTCTCTTAACTTCCTACGTTTGCATTCCAGTCCCTTATAATGAAAATGACATCATTTTGGGGTGTTGATTCTAAAAGGTCTTGTAGGTCTTCATAGAATCGTTTAGCTTCTTCAGCATTACTGGTCGGGTCATAGACTTGGATTACTGTGATACTTAATGGTTTGCCTTGGAAACGAACAGAGATCATTCTGTCATTTTTGAGATTGCATCCGAGTACTGCATTTTGGACTCTTCTGTTGACTATGATGGCTACTCCATTTCTCCTAAGGGATTCTTGCCCACAGTAGTAGATATAATGGTCATCTGAGTCAAATTCTCCCATTCCAGTCCATTTTAGTTCACCGATTCCTAAAATGTCAACGTTCACTCTTGGCCAGTAGTAGATACAATGGTCATCTGAGTCAAATTCTCCCATTCCAGTCCATTTTAGTTTGCCGATTCCTAAAATGTCAACGTTCATTCTTGCCATTTCCTGTTTGACCAGTTCCAATTTGCCTTGATCCATGGACCTAATATTCCAGGTTCCTATGCAGTATTGCTCTTTACAGCATCAGACCTTGCTTCTATCACCAGTCATATTCACAACTGGGTGTTGTTTTTGCTTTGGCTCTATCTCTTCATTGTTTCTGGGATTATTTCTCCACTGATCTCCAGTAGCATATTAGGCACCTACCGACCTGGGGAGTTCATCTTTCAGTGTCCTATCTTTTTGCCTTTTCATACTGTTCATGGGGTTCTTAAGGCAAAATTACTGAAGTGGTTTGCCTTTCCCTTCTCCAGTGGACTGCATTTTGTCAGAAATCCCCACCATGACCTGTCTGTCTTGGGTGGCCCTACACAGCAATGCTCATAGTTTCACTGAGTTAGACAAGGCTGTGGTCCATGTGCTTAGATTTGTTAGTTTTCTGTGATTGTGGTTTTCATTCTGTCTTCCCTCTAATGGAGAAGGATAAGAGGCTTCTGGAAGCTTCATGATGGGAGAGACTAACTGAGGGGAAAATTGGATCTTGTTCTGATGGGCAGGGCCATGTTCAATAAATCTTTAATCCAATTTTCTATTGATGAGTAGTGTTATGTTCCCTCCCTATTATTTGACCTGAGGCCAAACTATGGTGGAGGTAATGAAGTTAATGGCGACCTCCTTCTAAAGGTCCCATTCAGACACTGCTACACTCAGTGCCCCTACCACTGCAGCAGGCCACCGCCCACCCACACCTCTGCCAGAGAGTCCTGGACACTCACAGGCAAGTCTGGGTCAGTCTCTTGTGGGGTCACTGCTCCTTGCTCCTAGGTCCTGGTGCATACAAGGTTCTATTTGTGCCCTCCAAGAGTCTGTTTCCCCAGTCCTGTGTAAGTTCTGGCGGCTCTATGATTGGGTTAATGGCGACTTCTTCCTAGAGTGCTTATGCCATACCCAGGTCTACTGCACCCAGAGCCCCTGTTGCTGCAGCAGTCCACTGCTGACCCGTACCTCCTCAGTAGACACTCAACACATTTCTGTCTCAGTCTCTTTGGGGTCTCTGGGTCCCAATTTTGCCCCTCCTTCTGTCTTACTGTGGCTTCTCTGCCCTTGGATGTGGGATGTCTCCTCACAGTAAAGGGTTATGTTACCAAATAACCTTTTCCTTTATTTATTATTTTATCAGTCTTGAGAAATAAAGTTTCACTTTGAACTTTTAATATTACAGCAGATGGGCTGGTCTTTTACGAAGAAGATTCAACAGAACTTTAAAGCGTTTGAAGAAACACAGAAAGAAACCAAAGAGGGATACTGAAATGTTGGAAACAGCAGTGGATGAGGAAGGATATGGTGATGAAAAGGACCAGGAGACTACAGGTAATGACAAGGATTTAAAGTTGAAGTATTTGATATTTGATTGTTATCCTCATCTTGGTTCAGTTGATGCTTATTTTTTTGTCCTGCAAATGTTTGGACCACAGGAGTATCAGCTTCTGAAATAATATCATTATTACCATTTGGATGGAAAGAAGGTGGACAAGAAATGTGCTAGGTTGTTTGGGTACCATACTATTTGGTATATGTAGTTCAGCCCTTCAGGGAAACAAAGAAATAGAATCTGCCTGCCCTAATTCTGAAGCTCCATAATAGACACCCTTGCTAAGTATAATAGTGCCATGGTCCTCCATGTTGTGTTGACTACATGACATATCCAGTCGTCAGATCAGTCGCTCAGTTGTGTCCGACTCTTTGCGACCCCATGAATCACAGCACGCCAGGCCTCCCTGTCCATCACCAACTCCTGGAGTTCACCGAGACTCATGTCCATCGAGTCAGTGATGTCATCCAGCCATCTCATCCTCTGTCGTCCCCTTCTCCTCCTGCCCCCAATCCCTCCCAGCATCAGAGTCTTTTCCAGTGAGTCAACTCTTCCAGTCCTAGATCCTAGCTAATCCTAGTTTCAGCTTCCTGCTCCCCAAAGGTACACAATGTAGTATTAGAAAAGGTTCAGAGAGGGGATCTCAGAATGAAACACCAGGGACTCCCTGGGCCTCACTTCACTTGTGTAGGCTTACAGATCCCTGAGCCTTGGCCTGGATTCCCTCATCCCAAATTAATTGTGAGGGACCAAGTGAGAATAAAATGATTTGTGGGAAAAGGAGTGTCCTTCAAGGAGTAGAGGACTGGATTGCGAGTCAGGAGACTCAGGACATTAACTAGTGTTTCCAATGGCAAGTAACCTTTCAGGTCCTTGATTAGCTGAGATACTGTGTGTGTATGTGTGTGTGTGTGTAGCTGCAGCAATATAACATATGTGAAAATGCTTTGAAAATTGCAGCGCATTACTCAAATGTAAGGTGTTAATTTCTAGCCTCACTTATGGGTAAGGGCAAGAGTGGAATACTAGACCATTAAACTGAGTGTCAGGAGATTCGGGCTTTAGTCCTAGTTTTCCTGTTATTTACAATGGGAGCTTGGGTAAGTCCCTTAACCTTTGCTCAGTTGATTAAACTGCAAAATAGAGATTTGGACTATATGAATAAGAAAAGTGACTTATATCAGAAAAAACAAAATAAAATCCTTATACAAGGTATTATATATGTGTATGTAATTGATATATTATTTATATAAGGTAATACATAAGTATATATGATAATAGTAATACATGTATATTATTACACATACCTATATATTACCATGTATAACTTTAATGCAGTACACACATGCATATATATATGCACATACATATGAAATTATAAGTAGACTAACAAAACTTGATTTCTATGGGCAGTTCTTCAGGGCATGAGATTTACCTTTGTTATTCAGAAATTGTCATTGTAATGATATTTGTAGTAGTATATCAATATTTTGTCTGTATGCCTCACTGTAATAAGATGATACATTGGCAAACTGAAAATAAACTAATTGTAGCATTCAGTATATAGTTTGAGAACTTTGTTGCAGTCAGTTCCTTGTATAACAAAGTATGATGTACGTATACTAGTTCTGAAGTTGTTTTAACTCTGCTTTACTTTTTCTCCTGTAGCATTATTTTCCCAGTGAGAAGAACGCGTACCTTTCAGAGAAGAGGAGACTGTCCCAGTCATCTAAATCTGCTGGAACGTTTTAGAAGGATAAAAACTTCTGTTGTGCTTATTTTCAAATATAAAATAAAGTTGTAGTTTAGTTTTGTGCATCAAACCATAATCCAAATTCTTATTAAAAGTAGCTTCTATAGAATTAAAAAAAACATATGAAAAGTACTGCTTGCATTTCAGGTCCTGGACAGTGATGGATTTTTGCAACTTGGGTTATGTTATCAACATATATACTTCTGTTGGTGTTAAATAAGGCAGAGATATCATGCTGTTATTCACCTTCAAGCAAAGTGATGAAAAAAAAAAGTGATCAAATTTCACTCTATATGACACTTTGTTTTGAGGAAAAGAGGTAAAAGTATTTTATATTAGTGTTCTTTGTAATTTATAATTTATAACATTTTTTCCACCCTGAAAGTAAGACACACTCATTACAGAGAACTTGGTAAAAAGGTTATGTAGAAGAAAGAAGGAAAAATCAACCATAATCCACCACCCAGAGCTGAACACTGTTACTATATATTTTTTTTTTTACTTTTTAAAGAAACAGTTACATCCTGTGACATATGTAAAATTGACTTTTTAAGAAACTGATGCTTTTTTATGATTTACTTTCCTCTTTGAAATGTCTAGGGCTCAAGTTTACCTGGGCTTGTTGCTCATTCATTCAACAAACATTGCTTTAGGCCCTGCTAGGGTATGTACTTGGGACATAGTCATGAGCAAGATAGACTTAACCTTTCCTTCGTGGAGCTCACCATCCAGCTGGGGAGGAAGCCACATAAAGTAATGACAGGGCTGTGGTAACAGGAGTACCAAGTTCTATGGGAGTAGATGGCAGGGGAACTAGCCCAGACTTTAGAAAGAGATATAAAATGAAAGATAAGAGGGCTGAACAGGGTTTGCCATGCAGTCACTGTAGTGGCAGGAATGTTTCAGATATGAAGGCCAAATTTCATGGACAATTTGAAGCACTGCAAACAGTTTAGGGTGGCAGCAACTTTGACTTAGATATTAAATCAGAAGAACTTATAACCCACATTAAAGGGTTGGGTTTTATCCTGTGGACAGAAGGAAACAATGATGGATTTCAAGCAAAAGAATGGTATGGTTAGATCTAATCCTTAGAAGTCAGTCTGACTATTGTGTGGATAATTGGGAGTGAACAATATTGGGGTCAAGGGAACCAGTTATGAGGCTGTTGTATTAATGTGGATGAGAAAGTGTGTCCTGGGCTGGGGTGGTGGCACTTGTGGATAGAGGTAGATTTGAGAGCTGTTAAGTGTGTAGCATCAATAGGACTTGGTGATTAATGTATGTGCGGCAAGAGTTAGCATGCTGAAAGGAGAGTATGAATTTCAGGTTTCTCAATGATGGGCCAACTGGAAAGATAGTGGTGCTGAGCTGGACCAATGAGAAGGGCAGGTTTGGCAGGGGAAGATGGGTCATTTTGAATGAGCTCTTATTTAAACATTTATTTATTTTAATTGGAGGCTAATTTACAATATTGTGGTGGTTTTTGCCATACATTGACATGAATCAGCCACGGGTGTGTCTGTGGGCCATCCAAGTAGATATGACTAGGTTCTGGAGCGCAGGAGAAAGATCTGGCTGCATATAAAAGTTGAGAGTCATCAATATATAGATGATAATTGAAATCACAATGAATGATTGATTCTAAATAGAAGGAATAAGGGGGGAAAAGGGGACTGGAATAGAATCCAGAGGAACACTGCAAGCATCCCAAGCATTTTTAAAAAATTAGTTATTTTAATTGGAGGATAATTACATTACAATATTGTGACAGTTTTTGCCATACTTCAACATAAATCGGCCATAGGTATACTTGTGTCCCCCCCATCCTGAACCCCTCTCCCACTTTCCTCCCCACCCTATCCCTCTGGCTTGTCTCAGAGCACCGGCTTTGGGTGCCCTGCTTCATGCATTGAACTGGCACTGGTCATCTGTTTTATATATGGTAATGTATATGTTTCAATGCTATACTCTCAAATTTATCCCACCCTCGCCTTTTCCCACTGAGTCCAAAAGTCTCTTCTTTATATCTGTGTCTCCTTTGCTGCCCTGCATGTAGGATCATCATTACTACCTTACTAAATTCCATATATATATATGTGTGTGTATGTGTGTGTGTGTTGATACACAGTATTTGTGAAGAAGAAAATAGCAACCTACTCTAATATTCATGTCTCGAAAATTCCATGGACAGAAGATCTTGGTGAGCTACAGTCCATGGGATCACAGAGTCGGACACGACTGAAGTGACTTAGCACACATGTATACAGTATTTGTCTTTCTCTTTCTGACTGACTGCACTCTGTATAATAGGCTCTAAGTTCATCCGCCTCATTAGAACTGACTCAAATGTGTTCTATTTATAGCTGAGTAATATTCCATTGTGTATATGTACTACAACTTCCTTATCTGTTCATCTGCCAATGGACATCTAGGTTGCCTCCACGTCCTAGCTGTTGTAAATAGTGCTGCAGTGAACATTGGAGTACATGTGTCTCTTTCAATTCTGGTTTCCTTGGGATTTATAGGATGGTCAGAAGTAGTGTGGCTATCAGTGGAAACTGAAGAGTAGGAGGATAGGTAGGAGAGAACAATATAATGAAATTCAGCAGGATGGCATGTTTCAAGGAAGAAGTACTCAAGAGTATCAAAGTTCAGATTCATTTCCACTGGATTTGATAACATGGAAGTCATTGGTGACTTTGGCAATAGCGGTTTCAGGGAAGAGGTAGGAGCAGAAACTAGATGACTTTGAGTTGCAGAGTAACTGGAAAGTGAGAAAGTGAAAGAGTATAGACTATTTGTTGAAAAACTTTCTGAAAGGAATCAGAAACAACAGTGCAGTGATCAATTGGTAACAGAATGGGGTAGAATAATTTTTTTCAAGGTAGAAGAGTAGATGGAACATTGAGTATAAAGGCTGGGGATGTAGGGACATTTCCGTCTGCCCTCCTGATCCGTGGGGACCGTGCCCTGCTCTGTTTTCTCCTTAGCATCTATCATCTGTTAATATATTATGTAATTTAATAATTTTTGTGCTTATTGTCTTCCTGTGCCAGAATATAAGTTCTTTGAGGGGAGGGATTTTTATGTGTTTTGTTCAGTGATATTTCCCAAGTGCCTCAAACAGTGTCTGGCACATAGTAAGTGCTCAACAAATAAAATACCTATTGAATGATTAGATTAGGAAAAAAGATGTTTTGCTATGATGATCAGATACTTTCAAGTGAACTGAACTCTTAGGGAAGAAAAACAGTTCAGTAAAACAAATGGTTGCTTTTAAAGCTGTTGCCCAAGAATCTAATACTGCTTCTCTAAATTTTAAGAAGTGCATTCAGGGAAAACTAAATGAAAAAGAACAACCAAAAATTTCTCTTGGTAGAAATAAGTAAGACAACTCCATAAGGAAACAAATACTTTAGAATACAAAATTGAGATTTTAGCAAAAGCTGCTGCAGTCTATGCAGAATATAAGCATAGTCTGAAACAAATACTACCCTGAAAGCAAAAGAGAGGAACACCTGCAACTCTTCTCTGTTTAACAGATTAGAAGCTGAGTTGCAGGGTCTACTGACAGAGATTACCACGAAGTGGGTAACATGAGAGGAAAGAATGTGAACATAAGTGGCAGCCAAATAAATACTGGACCCAAGATGAAAAGCTGAAACAATTGAAGGTTGCTGTTATCAAAGATTAAAAGCCAAAGGGACCCTCACAGGAGTGGGAAGGAAATAAGGTTGTTCAGAGTGCTGGCTCCCAACAACAGTGCCAACAACAACAGTAGTAGTCAGCAGTACTAAAGTCTGGTCTGACACAGATGATCAAGCCCAACGAGACAGATGAGTAGATCATACATATGTCACTAGCATTCAAACCTTAACAGTCACAGAGTCATTTCCCTTAAGTTATTACCATATCTATTCCAAATGGAAAGATACTAGTGAAGTGATAAGTACTATGATGCAAAGCCTGAACTTAAACTGATCATGGTGACTGCTCTAAAATTAGAAGTGATAGATATTCTCCCAAACTCCATGGGCGTTGAGACTTTAAATTATAAATCACCACTCAAAAGATCTCATATCTGGATCATTGGCCAACCAGATGTTGGTAAAAGAATCTGGATAGAGGGACTTCCCTGGTGGTTCAGTGGTTAAGACTCCATACTGCCAGTGCCACGGGGCACAGGTTCGATCCCTGGTCAGGGAACTTTGATCCTGCATGCTGTGTAGCGCAACTATTTGGAAAAAAAAAAAAAAAGAATCTGGATAGATGTAAAGTTAGGTCACTTGGAAAATGAGGACAAAATCTTTCTTGAATGTCACTGTCACAGATAATTGGAGCTCTCCATAAAAGAAGGGCTTCTCTTTACTGTGATAAAGGCCTATTTTATTCGCTATGGCATTTTGTGACTATTTTTTTGTCTATTTATGGCCTAAGTGATTCACAACTTGCCCTTAGGAGGACTGCGAAACTGATATACCTACTATGGAATTGCTAGGCTGAATTTAGAGCCTTAGACCAAGCTGTAACATGTGGACCATCCAAGTTACTTGCTGCCTGCCCCAGACCTCAGAGACTTGCTAAGAAAACATAGCTGTGCATGGGTTATTGCTTTAGGGTAGAAGACAGAGCAAAGGGAGGTGATACTCAAATGGGAAGGTATCCAGGAATAGTAGGACTGGCTATAGAATGTGTGGGGCTTAGTGCAAAATGAAAATACAGGGCTCCATATTCAAAATTATTAAGAATTTTAAGATGGTGACAACAGGACATTAAACCAAGTACAGGGCTGTTCAAGGAGCTGGGCCTTACGTGATCGCACAGGTTGCATATCCATGCACACCTTGGGGAATAGTTGTGACATGGCAAACCAAGTTGTATATGGATTCCTCCACCACCTTCACACCTGTCTGCTAAAAAAGTGATAAGGAGGTTAATGGAACTCAACATCAAACAACTAAAAACCTGTTAAAGGCCCCCAGGCAGAGTCAGTATATGAAGGGAAGTGTGGGAGATGGCTAGGCCTACAGATGCCAGAGTGGTTAGGCCAAAGGCTTCTAGTTGCACTCTTTATTTTTCCTTCATTGCCCCCCAGATCTGACCCCAAATTCTTAGGTGACTCTTACAAACAGAACAGAGACCTCCAATCTTACACATTTTGTTTCAGAAAGTAGAATAACAGAAAAAGCTGTCCATCACTTTTATGAAGCTAGTGTGTTGTAGATAACACAGCCAGAAGAAGAGCGTGCAAGAAAAGAACATCAGAGGCCAATTTAACTTAAGGACATGGATACAAAAATCCCACAAGTGTGTGTGTGTGTGTATACTGAATCCAATAATGTATTAAGTAGGCTTTGTTCCAGAAGTGCAAGTATGTTTCAGTGCTGGAATGCAGAGGAATAGAATCACAACGGGCTGAAGGTTAAAAATGATACAATTTTCTGAAAACGTGAAGAAAACCAGTTGAGAAATATCAACACTCATTTATGATTTTAAAAAATCTTAGCAAGCTAGGAATAGCAGGGAGCTCCGCTAACCTTATAAAAGTAAACTAAACATATTTAATGGAGAGATTCTAGAAGCAGTCCCGTTGAGGTCAAGAAAAAGGCTATGAAGCCCTGTATCACAGCTGCTATTTAACATAATACTAGACGGTCTAGTCAAAGAATTATATAATAGAAACATGATTTGTAATGGCTAAAAGACAACAACTGTTATTTGCATACAAATATCATTTACATAGACAATCAGAAAATCTACAAATCGCTGGGACTAATGAGTGTTGGATCTAGCCCCTAGAGTCATTATCAGTCCTGGTATGTCTACAGATATCCAATATTTGTCAGCTTCTTACTGCTCTGGGCAAGTATGCCACTGCAGGTTGCCCAGGACTGAGGGATTTCCCTGGATGCAGAATTTTCCATGCTAAAAATGAAACAGTCACCCTAGTTCTGACTTGGATTTCTTTCTTCTCTCATAACCCCTGGATATTTCCTTTCAAGCTAGGCTATGTATTTAAATTTGTTTTATATTACAGTTTATCCAGCATTTCTAGATATTTTTAGCATAAGGTATGGATCTGCATCAGCTCATCTTTACTTTTGCCAGAATTTCCCTTATTAAACCTTTAAGAATAAGGAAACATTTAATGACACGAGCAAATGTTCATGTGTAGAGTGAAAAAAAGCAGACTATACAGCTCTGTTTTTATTGTAAAGATATGAAAATTTTTGAAAATTTTTGAAAATTTTTGAGATAGCAGAACTTCAGATAGAATTGACTTCAGTCTCTTTCAGAGGAGATGACTATGGATGAATGGAAAAGAAATCTTACAGGATGAGCAGCTGGAAAGGGGGAAGGATGGAGGATAGGAGAGAAAAATGGTGAAGATTGTGAGACATAACCAAGGGGGAATGATTTCATTACAGTGAGACAGTTTGTATTTTTAAACACTTACAACCTGTAGCTCTTTCTCTCACATTGTCTGACTACTTTTATCTTGGAGAAGGTGATCAACTGTTATTCATCAGAGACCTGGATCCAGATTACATTGTCTTAGTGAGCATGCAGCTAGGTCATTGGAGAAGGCAATGGCACCCCACTCCAGTACTCTTGCCTGGAAAATCCCATGGATGGAGGAGCCTGGAAGGCTTCAGTCCATGGGGTCGCTGAGGGTCGGACATGACTGAGTGACTTCACTTTGACTTTTCACTTTCATGCATTGGAGAAGGAAATGGCAACCCACTCCAGTGTTCTTGCCTGGAGAATCCCAGGGATGGGGGAGCCTGGTGGGCTGCCGTCTATGGGGTCGCACAGAGTCAGACACGACTGAAGTGACTCAGCAGCAGCAGCAGCAGCTAGGTCATTGGAGCAGGCATTTTAAACAATCACTTACTAAGGGAATTTTTAAAAAATCTGTGCATTAACCAGGGAAAGAATAAAATAAGTTAACTAAAATACATTTGAATGTTAATTAGTCCTAGAAAGACCCTGATGTGGTTCAAGTTTTTTTTTATGTTAATTAAACAATCCAGTATCTGTAAACCCAGGCTCAAAACAGAGCTTTGAAGAGTTGTTAAGAGGTTTCTTAGTCATGAAAATGATGGAGGTCTGTTCTTAGAATTTTTAGGTATAAGTGCATCAAAATAGGGAAATCCTGCCTGAGGAAGTATATTCCTTAAATAGTTATGTAAAATAGGTTTTGTAGGAAGGAGGAGGATGGGTGTAACTATTGATATAAAGAAGGAACACTAGGAAGATCTTTGTGATGATGGAGTAGTTCCATATCCAGATTGCAGTAATGGTAACAGTGAACCTACACATGTGATAAAATGGCATTGCACACTACCAATGTCAATTTCCTAGGTTTGCTGTTAATTGAAGTATATTTGATTTATATATTATTTTAGTTTCAGATAATTGTACTGTAGCTATGTGAGATGTAACCAGTGGAGGAAACTGGGTGAAGGATTTGTGGGACCCGCTTTGTTCTCTTTGCAACTTCCAAGGAATTCAGAATTATTTCAAAATAAAAGGTTTTTTTAAAATTTATTTATTTTAATTAGAGGCTAATTACTTTACAATATTGTATTGGTTTTGCCATACATCAACATGAATCTTCCACGGGTGTACACAACAAGAACAGCAAAAAATAGGTCATGTAGACTAGCATCTCCCAGGAAAAGCCAACATGACCCCCAAATACATGCCTGTTTTGTCTTAGTTGGGTACCAAGGCTGGCAGAAGAGGTTTGGGCTGACTGGCACTTGTGTGCCTTGCCAAATTATGCCTTAGATGACAGAAAGATAAATACGGACTTAAGAGCCTTATTCATTTTCACTTTTATATAGGCCACAGTGTCTTGCTGCAGTTAGAGAAATGGCCTTCTAAAACATTATTCTACAACTGTTTTATTTAGACATATCAGTCAAATGACCAGTTTATTTACTGGAGGATGAAAAAAAAATCACCTAATGAATTGAATCAGGATGTCAAGTCCTTCACTTAATATAGACAGACATGAGATACACGTTCGTGATAAAATAGCTCACAGAACAGCTTTTAGGCAATTTGACTTATAATTTTTTAAAGTAGAGAATCATACTTGAAATGGGCATTAAAGTAATTAGTATACTAGGTAATTTAAAGTAATTAGTGTATTAGTATAATTAGTATATTAGGACATTGACCTTAACTGTTAAAGCTAAGTTTAAATACAATAACATCAAGAACTAGAAAAGACCAAAAATTATCTCATCCAATTACCTCATTTTATATATAGCAGAAGTTTATATCTGAGTAAAAGCTATAGCTGAGTAAAAGCTAAGATTCTGATATATCTAGGCATCCATTTTCACAGGTTTGTCACCTAGGGTATGGGGCCTAGTTTGGTTTGTGTCTAGCTCCTGGGGAACTTTGGCTTATGTTCGACTCTTGGAGGCAGAATTTTGGTGATGAGTGGGTGAACAAGAGTGCCTGTTTCTCTAACTGGCCCCACCATAGACTAGGCTGGAGTCTTAAGGAGAAAAGAGCATTTTTTATTTCACCTTAGAACATAGGATTAAAGTGCAATGAGGACTGAAGGGAAGCTGCAGGTTGAGAGCACTGGAAGACAGCATCCTGAGCATAGAAGTTTCTCAAGGACAAGAGCAGCAGTGGCAGTGACTTTTCTCTGGAAAAACTGGAGCAAATTTGTTTGTTCGCTCAGTATGTTTATTGGGGCTTCCCTGCTTGCTCAGTGGTAAAGAATCCACCTGCCAGTGCAGGAGACATAGAATTCGATCCCGGTTCCAGGAGGATCCTGCATGCCGCGGAGCAACTAACCCTGTGTGTCACAACTAGTGAGCCCTGTGCCCTAGAGCCTGTGCTCTGCAACAAGAGAAGCCATCGAGATGAGAAGCCTGCGCACCACAATTAGGAGAGTAGCCTGCCACTTGCTATAACTAGAGAAAAGCCTACGCAGCAACAAAGACCCAGCACATTTTTACATTTACATTTAAAGTCGCTCAGTCATGTCTGACTCTATGACCCCATGAACTATATATACAGTCCATGGAATTCTCCAGGCCAGAATACTGGAGTGGGTAGCCTTTTCCTTCTCCAGCAGCAGCAAAGACCCAGCACAGCCAAAAATAAATAAATAAAAATTTTAAAAGAAATTGCAAAAAAGTTAATATATATGTTTACTGAGTACCTACTATATTCCAGGCAATGTTCTGGGTGCTTAGACTACATCATGGGAGACAGTAAAGAACCTTGCCATCAAGAAGTTTACATTCTACTGAGAAGCGGGGTAAGACAGAGAAGAAACAATAGGCATAATAAGTAAATCATGTGATATGTTAGAATGTCATAAACACTGTGGAAAAACAGCAGAAGGAGAGTTCAGAGTGGCATCGAGGGGAGGCACAGGTTGTACTACTGAATAGTCAAGGTAGAAGATTTGTGGAAAGATTTGAAGGATGTAAAGGAGTCAGCTGAACTAATATCCAAGAGAAGTACATCCACCAGAGGAGACAGTCCGAGCAAAGGCCCCAGTGCAGGAATGTGCCTGGCTTGTTTGCAGAGGAGCTAAGAGGTCTGTGTGACTGATTCGGAGAGCAAGGGGAGGGGATAAGGCGAAGAGATGAGAGTAGTGGTCAGGGCCAGAAGACAGAAGGGGCCTGGTAGGCTGTGGTGAGGACTTGGGCGCTCATTCTGGGTGAGATGGGAGCTGGTGGGGGGTTTCAAGCAGAGCAGGGATGGGACCTGACTTGTGTTTTAATAGAATCACTTAGGTTATTGTGTTGATAATAGACTATAGAATGGCAAGAGGAGAAGCAGAGACACCAGTTATGAACCTGTTGCAGCAGTGTAGGTAGCTCAAACCAGTGTGGAAGCAAGGTGAGAAGTGGTGTTAAGAAGGTCTGATCCTGGGGGTACTAAGAAGTGTTGATAGGATTTCCTGACAGTTTGGATGTGAGGTGTAAGGGAAAGCTAGTAATGCAGGAAAAACTGGAAGGATGGAGTTACTGTCAATACTGATACAGGGAAGGCTGGCGGGGAAGCAAGTTACAGGGGATAAGAACCAACCATGGTGAATTTGAGACGATTATTAGATATTCAAGTGGAGATGCTGAATAGGATATATGAGTCAGGATATATTATGTATGAGTCAGGAATTCAGGGCTAGAAATAAAAACTTGAGAAGTGTATTTAAAGCCATAGATTGCCACTTACCTGGTGGCTCAGTGGTAAAGAATCCACCTACCAATGCAGGAGACAGGTTCAATCCCTGGTTCAGGAAGATCCCCTGGAGAAGGAAATGGCAACCCACTGTATTATTCTTGCCTGGAGAACTCCATTGACAGAGGAGCCTGGCAGGCTACAGTCCACGGTGTCACAGAGTCTGACACGACTTAGTGACTAAACAACAAACATTGGGTGAATAAGATGGTTAAAGAAAAGGACCAAAGACTAATCCCTGGGCCATGCCAAAATTGATACAGGGAAAAAGAGGACAACCAGGAAAGAAAGCTGGGAGTGTCAAGAGAAAACTGTGATCCATGTTCAAATTCTATTGATAGATCAGTAAAATTAGAGCTTAGACTTGAAGGCTTATCAATATGGAGGTCATTGTGGACCTTGATGAGATCCCTGTGATGAACTAAAAAGAGTGAAAGCCTACTTGGAATGAGTTTTAAAAGACTAAAAAGAATTAGAGACAGCAGATATAGGCAACTCTTTTGAGAGACTTGCTTCAGAGAACAAAGAAATCAAGCAGTAGTTGGCAGTTGGGGTGGGTGGGTGGATAGAGAGAGCAAGGGAAGTATCTTTTAAGGTAATGTATTTAACAATTGGAAAAAAGAGATCAGTTTTCCGTTTGAAGTTTATTGACTAATGCACAATTAATACAGATTGTGCTGAATTAAGACATAATGTGTCAAACAGATATAGAATTGACCTAAACACATGAGAAGATCAACCTCAGCAACCATTGGCAAATGCAAATCAAAACCAGAGTTGTAATAATATTGCTTCATAACTGTGAGCATGGCTGCAGTCAAAAAGAAAGAAAATAATAAATGTTGGTGAGGATTTGGAGAAATTGGAACATTTTTACCTTGCTAGTTTGACTGTTCTTCAACATGTTAAACATAGTAACACCATCGGTTCAGTTCAGTCGCTCAGTCATGTCCGACTCTTTGCGACCCCATGAATCGCAGCACACCAGGCCTCCCTGTCCATCACAAACTCCCGGAGTTCACTCAGACTCACATCCATCGAGTCAGTAATTCCAGGTATATACTCAAAGAGTTATGGAAATGTTTGTTCTTGATCTTTAGGAGGAGTCTCCAGTCTTTCATCATTAATTATGATATTGTTGTTCAATTGCTAAGTCATGTCTGACTCTTTGCTACCCCATGGACTGCAGCACACCAGGCTTCCCTATCCTTCATTATTTCCCAGCTTGCTCAAACTCATGTCCATTAAGTCAGTGATGCCATCCAACCATCTCATCCTCTGCTGCCCCCTTCCCCTCTTGCCTTCAATCTTTCCCAGCATCAGGGTCTTTTCCAATGAGTTGGCTCTTCACATCAGGTGGACAAAGTATTGGAGCTTCAGCATCAGTTCTTCCAATGAATATTCAGGACTGATTTCCTTTAGGATTGACTGGTTTGATCTCCTTGCAGTCCAAGGGACATTCAAGAGTCTTCTCCAACACCACAGTTCAAAAGCATCAATTCTTCAGCACTCAGCTTTCTGAGTCCAACTCTCATGGTCCAACTCTCATATCCTTACATGACTGCTAAGAAAAACCATAGCTTTGACTATACAGACCTTTGTCAGCAAAGGGCTGTCTCTGCCTTGCAATGTGCTGTGTACACATTAGCTGTGTAGTTTTCCTCAATGCCTTTTATCAGGTTGAGGAAGATTCTTTTCATTCCTAGCTTGTTGTTATTGACAGGGTGTTAGATTTTGTCATATGCTTTCCCTGTGATTATTGAGATGATCATGTGCTTTCCCCCTTGCTTTTACTGATACATTGTGTTACGTTGATTGATTTTCATATGCTGAACCAACCTTTCATTCTTGAAATAAGTCCCACTTGATGATGGTATATAATCCTATTTATATGTTGCGGGGTTGGTAGTTTCTTTGAAGATTTTTGTGTCTATATTCATAATAGATATTGGCTTAGCTTCTTTGTCTATGTCTGATTTTGGTATCAATAATAATGGCCTCAGAATGAGTTGGAAAATTTCCCTGTTTTTATATTATTTGAAAGAGATTGTAAAGACCAGTGAGGCCGTCTGGACCTGGGCCTCTCTTCGGGAATACTTTTAAAATTACTGATAGAATCTCTACTTTTAAAAGGTCTATTTAAAGTTTTCCATTTCTTCTTGAGTTTAATTTTTTCCTCTCTTGAAATTTATTCCTTTCATCTAAGTTGTCTAAGTTTTTGGAATATAATTGTTCATAGTATTGTTTTTATTTCTCTAAGTTTGGTAGTGATGTTCTTTCATTTCTTAATCATTTGAATTCTCTCTTTATTGCTTGGTTAATATAGTTAAAAATGTTCCATTTTTGCTGACCTGTTCCAAGAACCAACTTATGATGTCACTAATCTCTATTCTTCAGCTCTATTTTGTTTATTTCTGCTCTAATCTGTATTATTTCCTTCCTTTTGACTGCTTTGGGTTTAGTTTTGGCTTCCTTTTTTGTTTCTTAAGGTGGAATATTAGGTTATTGTTTTGAAATCTTTTTTATTTTAATATGGTTCTTCACAACTATACATTTCTCTCTAAACAGTGGGTTTTAGCTATATCCTGTGAATTTTTTATACTGTGTTTTACATTTTCATTCATCTCAAAGTATTTTATTATTTTGCTTGTGATTTCGTCTTTGATCATATGATTATTAAGAAATGTGCTGTTTTATTTCCACTCTTTATATAGTTCTGACTTTTGAACCATGTAAATATTTTATATATTCAAAAGGTAAAGTCAGAAGGGGTTTAAGAGAAGCAAACCTTAAGTTGAATACCTACAAAAACAAATGGTTTAGAGTGATAACATAATCACAGAGGAAAAAATTAATTCAAGCAAATTTGACTCTGAACAATCTCAGAAGGATATAGCCTAAGGATATAAAAATAAGGTGATCATATAGTTGTGGTTTGTTCCTAACCTTTTTGTTTTGCTACACTGATGTGTTCCTTCTTCCCCTAATACCACACTGTTTTATAGCTATATAATAGGTCTTGATATCTGGGTGGGTAGGTCCTCCAGCTTTGTTCTTTAAGGTTGCTTTGGCTATTCTTGGCCTTTTGCATTTCCATATGTTTTCACACCAACTTGTCAGTTTTCATCACAAACATGCTGCAGTTTTCATTGGAATTTCATTGACTCCATAAATCAATTCACATATTTAGACTCTAACCTATGGACATAGTATATTCCTACATTGACATACATAAGTTTTTTCTCAACAGTGTTTTCTAGTTTTCATTGTAAAGATCTTACATATCTTTTGTTAGATTTATTTCTAGGTATTTTATGACTTTTTGTTGGTAATGTAAAGTTAAAAAGCATCTATTTTCTACTGACTTGTCCTGATCTGTAAAAATTAAATTGCTTTTTGTATTTTGACCTTATACCAACATTATTAAACCCACTTATCAATTCACATTGTTTGTAGATTCTTTTGGATTTCTTATGTATGCAATCATGTCATCTGCAAATGATAGTTTTAATTTCTTCATTTCTCATCTTTATGTCTTTTATATCTTTTTCTTGCTTGATTACACTGTCTAGGACCTCCAGTACAGTGTTAAATGGAAGTGTTGCTAGCAAACATCCTTGTGTTATTCCTGACCTCAGGTGAAATTTAAAAAATAATTTAACAATGTGATTTTTTTGGTAGTTACTATTCAGATTAAGGAATTTCCCTTTTCTTCCAAATTTGCTAAGAGTTTTTTTTTTAACCACAAGTAAGAATTCAGTCTTATCTTTGACTTTTCTGCATCTATTGCAGAAAATAGATGCCTTTTCTGCATCTATTGAAGTGATCATATAATTTTCTACCTTCTCTTCATGCTAATATAGTAAATTATACTAATTGATTTTCCCGTTAACTCTACTTGTTTGAGATATACTATCATTGTTAAATATCATTGGAGTAGATTAACACACACACTTTTCATCTATACATAATTTTGATTTCTTTTTAAAAGCCGTTTTATTGAGTTATAATTGATGTTAAAAAGCTGTACCTATTTAATGTATAAAACTTGATGAATTCATGTACCTGGAGGGCTTCCCTAGTGCCTCAGACTGTAAACAATCTGCTTGGAATGCAGGAGACCTGGGTTCAGTCCCCGGGTCACGAAGAGTTGGACACTACTGAGCAATTAACACTTTCACTTTACATGTACCTGGAAACCATCATCACCATAAATATCCTAGACATATCTATCTTCTTGCAGAGTTTCTTCCTTCCCCATTACTATGTTATGTAATTTTCAAGTTTTAGTTATGCTGGCTTCATAAAATAAGATGGCAGGTATTCTTTTTCTTTCTTTCTGATCTCTGGAAGTATTTGTGTAAGAAGTATTTATTCTTCAAGTGTTTGAAATAATTTATCATGAAGCCATTTAGGCCTAGAGTTATACTTCATTGGGAGGTTTTTAAGAACAGGTTTTATGTCTTTCAGAGATATAGGAGCCTTTCTTCTGTCAGATTTGTTGACTTATGTTTCTCAAGGAATTTCTCCACTTCCTCTAGAGCTGGTTCTGACCCATTCTCTTTTGCTTTTTTCTTTCTGGGTCTGCCAACTGCGCTTGCGTTAGACTTTCCTCATGCTCGTGCTTAGTTGCTCAGTCGTGTCCAACTCTCTGCAACCCCATGGACTCTAACCCACCAGGCTCCTCTGTCCATGAGATTCTCCAGGCAAGAATACTGGCGTAGGTAGCCATTCCCTTCTCCAGGGGATCTTCTCGACCCAGGAATCAAACTTGAGTCTCCTGCATTGCAGGCAGATTTTTTACCGTGTAAGCCACCAGGGAGGCCCTACCATATTTCATATGTCTCTTATGTTGTTTTCAAGAATTCTCATCCTTTTTCTCTCCATTCTTTTTTCTAGCTAATATCTACTGACCTATTTTTTAGTGCACTAATCATGTTTTCAATTTTGCCCAATCTACTCTTAAACCCATATGTTGAGTTCTTAATTTTAGCCATTTATTTTCTGTTCCAGACTTTAAGTTTGACTTCTTATTATATTTCCCAGTTCTATGGTGAAAATCTCTCTGTTGCCATATATTTTCTTGAACCTATTCATCACAGTTATTTCAAAGTCTGTGTCTGGTAACTACAATATCATCTATGTTTCTGTTTCTACCCCCTCTCTTTTTCCCTTGTCTTGTGTATTTTTATGCCAGTAAATTTTTATTGAATGCTCAATGTTATGTATGAGAATGGTAGTGACTGTCGATCATGTTATCTTACTCCAGAGAGAACTACCCTTTTCCTCTGGCAGGCAGCAGAGGATCTGATCACCTTAATTCAACTAGGGACTTGGCTGTCTCAAGGCTAGTATGCAGTCTTTATATGTCCAGGTTTACCTCTGGTTAACCCCCACCTGTAGGGCATAGCCTTCTAGGAGTTCCAACTAAGAATCAAGGTTGGTTGCTAGGGCGCCTCCTACCTGGTAGGTCATAAACCACTTTTTCTCTCTTCAGCACTGTGCGCCTGTCACAGACTTGCTTTGCTTTGCTCATGCTTTCTCCCTGACTTCTTAGCCTCATTCTCTGTACAATTTAACCTGTTAATTCCTCTAAATAAATCTGGTTTCTAGTATTGTATTCTATTCCATGATTTCCTGGCTTTCTAGGATCTTGGCCTGTCAACATTCAGCTGCCTTGGCAGCCAAACTTCATTTTTAGTCTCCCTAGCCCATGAGGCAACTTAAAGCTAATCTGCTGGCTTCTCTGTCTCAACTCCATGCCAAAATTATCCTGAGGGAAAAGTAGTATGCGGAAAGTAAGGCTCACCTTAACAAGCTGCCAGACTTCCTTCTAGATCTCGTCTCTCAAGTCCTGACTGCTTCAGTAGCTCTCCAGTTCTTTCTTCACAAAAGATATTTTTAACTAATTTATTTTAATTGGAGGATAATTACTTTACAATATTGTGGTTTTTGCCATACATCAACATGAATCGACCACAGGTGCACATGTGTCCCCCCCATCCTGAACCCCCTCCCACTTCCCTCTCCACCCCGTCCCTCTGGGTTGTCCCAAAGCACTGGCTTTGGTCGCCCTGCTTCATGCATCGAACTGGCACTGGTCATCTGTTTTACATATGGTAATATACATGTTTTTTTTTCTTGTAATGAGAACTTTTAACATTTATTCTTTAACAATTTCAAATATGCAATACATTATTCTTAACTAGTCACCGGCTATACATAAAATCACCATGACATTCATTTTATACCTGGAATTTTTTACCTTTTGACTCTCTTCACCCATTCTGATCACCCTTTATCCATCCTCTCCCTCTGGAAAGCACCTATCTGTTCTCACCTATCAAAGAGCTTGGTTTTGTTTGTTTGATTTAAGATTCCATAAATAAGAGTGATCATACAATATCTGTCTTCCTCTCTATGGCTTATTCCACATAGCATAATACCCTCAAGGTTGAATGGATGTCTTTTTTAAAAGCCAAGAATAGGGAAGCAGAGATGATGGAACTTTTCTTTTTCTTTTTTTTTTTTTAATTAATTCATATTTTATTTTTTTCTTTTTTTAATTTAATTTTATTTTTTAAATTTAAATTTATTTGTTTTAATTGGAGGCTAATTACTTTACAATATTGTATTTGTTTTGCCATACATCAACATGAATCTGCCACAGGTGTACACGTATATACATGTTTCAATGCTATTCCTCAAATCATCCTACCCTCTAGTTTTTCTGTTAGGTTATTGGTCTACTACAAAGCTATGCCATCATAGTTCTGAGCTCATGATTATAATGTGTGTGTGTGTAGTTCCCCTGTACATTTTTCTGTATGTTGACCAAAAGGATATAGGAGCAATAACTCTCCAATAGCAGTGAGCACATCTAGCACTTGATCTTTGTTTCTATGCATCATTTCTCACTAAAGATGAATCAGATTTCCTTAAAGAAATGGCTGGTTTCAAGTAAAGTACAAGTACAAGCCTGGGTATCCTGCTGTATGAGAAAGTAAGACAGTGACCAAAGAATGATGGGAACATGTCATAAGGACACAGAAGCCAACTTGAAAGGACAACCAATGGCTAAATGTGGAACTGTTTGAATATCAAAAAAATGATGCTAAAGGTTTATAATGCATTTAATTAAGAAAAATGCATAAATGCATGGTGCATATTGTAAAGAAAGGTAAGGATGAAGAAAGCTCTGTTCTTATTTTTTACAGAAGAATGTCAGCTACTAAATGTAGAAAGAATAATATAGTTAGAAAACTGCTGTTTTATAATCTCCAAAGTAATAAATGGTTTGAATAAGGATGATCAGTTGATGCAAATATGACTGGGTAAAATGTTATTGGGAACAAGTATGAAGTTATCACTCCATAGATTACTTTTCATAAAGGCAAAAATATGTTCTTACAATGGAAAAGTCTGGTGGTCGTCACCTTATCCAAGTGGTCAAGCTTGGCATTGCCAGTAGTGGTTTGACCTAACACTGTGTGCTTTCAGTGTGACTCAGTGGTTGGTACCTAATGTCATTTATGTGATGCTCTTATTGAAAATGTTTGCCCTGAATCTCATTGCAAGGAAATAGACAATTCTACAGTGAAGTAAATAGACAATTCTACAGTGTGCAGCATGATAAAGGACAACTGACCTGGATTTCTTCAAAGGACTTGATGTCATGAAGAACAGAGGGAGTCAGGGGGATTGTTCTGGATTGCAGGAAACTAAAGAGACACAGCAGTCAAATGCTCGGAGTGAATCTTGAATGGATCCTGGACTGGAAAACTGGAATCCATAAAGGACATTTTGAGAACAATAAAATAAATTTAGTATGGGCTGGATGCTTGATACTGAATTTATAGTGAATTTTTTTAGGTGTGCTTATACTATAGTTAAACAGGGGGATCTTACTCTTGGGAAATGTATACTGACATATTTCATGGTGAAGTGTAGTGATGAAAGTGTGATTTGAAAAACTGGATGTGTGAGTGTGTGGAGAGATGGAGTGGATGTTGCAAGATTTAAATATTGGCAGACATAGATGAAGGCGTTGAAAATGAGAAGGAGGAGAAAAGCCCTTGTAGCCTTCTGCTGTTTTTCAGCCAAAACCCACAAGATGGCAGTAGAGGAATGCTCTTATGTGCTTCTTTGTAGCCTTTTATAAGGTGACCTTATTTTCTCATCTGAGAAGCAGGATGCAAGATCCAACAAAGGATTACTTTTGCTCTGTGAATACATTTATATGAAAAGTTAAACAAGAGCATGAACACAAAACGCCATTTGGCTGTATCATTCTATGGATTGCTTTTGTTGAAATAAATACCATTTTGGAACTTCCGTGGTGGCCCACTGCCTAAGACTCCCATGCTCCCAATACATGGGGCCCGGGTTCAATCCCTGCTTGAGGAACTAGATCCCACATATCACAACTAAAGATCCTGTGTGCTGCAACAAAGATCAAAGATCCTGTGTGCCCCAACTAAGACCCAGTGCCCCCAAATAAATAAATATAAATGTTTTAAATATACACCATTTTGTTAAATTTGATCCACAACACTTCTGAAATGTATTTAAGATATTGTGTAAATGAGCATTTTTCTGATAAGCATATCCACAGTTTTCACCATGTCTCACAGTAGTTATCTGTCCCCACACTGACGAGCTCGAGGGGCTCAAGAAAGTGGTACTAGGTCAATGCCTTAACCATATCAGAGTTGCTGGTAACTTGTTATTTTCTTTTAATAAGTTGTCTAAAAGTGTTTGAGTTTTCGTGAAGAGTCTTGGCACTGAGTATTTGCTAAACTGATTGCTGTAGGAATGAGTGGGTGTGTATGGATGGTAGCCAGAAGACCTAGGTGTAAATGTAATACCTATGTGTCCCTCATCTCCACGCAACTCCTCAAACCCATGCACCAAGATAAAAAGTGTTTAGCAAAATATTTGTGGTCATATAATTGCAGGGACAAATATAAACAACCTCAGATATGTAGATGATACCACTCTAATGGCAGAAGGTGAAGAGGAACTAAAGAGCCTCTTGATGAGCGTAAAAGGGGAGAGTGAAAAAGCTCGCTTAAAACTCAACATTCAAAAAATGAAAATCATGGCATCTGGTTCCATCACTTCATGACAAATAGAAGGGGAAAAAGTGGAAGCAGTGACAGAATTTATTTTCTTGGGCTCCAAAATCATTGAGGATAGTGACTGCAGCCATGAAATTAAAAGACATTTGCTCCTTGGAAGGAAAGCCCTGACAAAACTAGATAGCGTATTAAGAAACAAAGACATCACTTTGCTGACAAATGTCCATATAGTCAAAGCTATGGTTTTTCCAGTAGTCATGTACAGATGTCAGAGTTAGACCATAAAGAAGTCTGAGTGCTGAAGAATTGATGCTTTCGAACTGTGCTGCTGGAGAACACTCTTGGGAGTCCCTTGCACAGCAAGGAGATCAAACCAGTCAATCCTAAAAGAAATCAAGCCTGAATATTCATTGGAAGGACTGATGCTGAAAGCTGATGCTCCAATACTTTGTCCACCTGATGTGAAGAGCCAACTGACTGGAAAAGACTCTGAATCTGGGAATGATTAAAGGCAAAAGGAGAAGAGGGCGGTAGAGGATGAGATGGTTAGATAGCAGCACCAACTCAATGGACATGAATTTGAGCAAACTCTGGGAGATAGTGAAGGACAGGGAAGTGTAGCATGCTGCGGTCTGTGGGGTTGCACGACTTAGCAACTGAACAACAACAGCAACAACAAAGCAGTTCCCTACCAGAGTCAGTCATTTGCCTCTGCTTATTTTTTTATTCCTCAAAGAAAAATAGTTTATTGGTCAATGGAGATGCTAGCCATATAAAACTTTCTATGTAAACATATATCAAAAGAGTTCATTTGTTAGGGTAATGTGAGCCAAGCTTCTTGTGATTACAGAAAGTTTCTAGTCTCCTGTGAGTGTCACCTGTGACTCATTTTCCTCCAAGAGTTCCTGGTTTGTATCAGGTCTAGGCTTCTACAGATTGCAACGTCAGCAGCTTGCAATGTGAGGGATAAGCCATAGAACACTCTTCTCTTTTTGATTCACTAACCGAAGAGTGGGCTTTGGTTTCTGTGGAACTGAAAATAACCTGGTAGATAGCTATCTTAAAAACCTGCATATTGACTCGATTATAAAAGAAAATCCTTGGTAATAAGCACCTTCATTTTTAAAAGAGGGTCATGTAATAGGAAAAATAAAATGCCCATTTAAGATGCATTGGCAGCGTGTAGTTGGTTTAAATTATCATTTACTGAGTTCTTACCATTTTTCACTCTCTCAACTTGGTTAGCATTGGAGACTTCCTTATTGATGGTCTATAAACTACCAGTAGTTAGCAATATGACTGCAAGTGAAAGACTGAATAGCAAAATAATCTTGTCTTTAGAAAGGAACTTTTAACTTCTCCCTTCTTGTATTCCCAGTGGAAACACTGTGTTCTTTGGTAGAAAAACTTATGTTAGGTAAAGAACTGGTTAAATAAATCATGACACATCCATATGATGGACTGTATGTAGCTGTTCAAAATTATGACATGGACTCATAAATATTGACATGGAAAGTTATCCAAACTGAATTATAAGAGAAATAGAGCAAGTTGCAGAACAATATGTAAAGTATGATCCTTGTTTGAAATATATATTTTCTTTTATATGTTCAGAAAATAAGATCTAGGAGATTATTCACTAATTTGCTTAAAGTGGATTATTTATGTCGTGAGGAAGACAGTATATTGCAGTGCAAGGGGACTTGTATTTTCTACTTTATATGTTTTTCTGTTGTCTGGATTTTTTATGAGAATGTAATCTGAATAAATTGTGATATAAAGGAACATATGTTGGCGCAATCCTGTGAGACCTTCATAATGCTGAATATAATTGTTGCTCAGTATAATCAATTCTGGCATTCATCTTGAATAGACCAAAGCTAAAGAAAACCAATTAGTTAACTTATATCCTTTGTACATTTGAAGCTGTTTACAATATTAAAAGACCTGAAGTGGAACAAGAAAAATAAATGTATAAACTAAAAATGACAAATTGTTGAGAAGAAATGAAATAACCATTTGGAGGGAATGAGATAACTGTATTGGAAATATGGAATGACTTTTCTATTAAATAAAACACAGGGTTTAGCTCTGAGGTTTCTGGTTCTGAACCAAAAATGGTAATTAGGTTTGCTCGGTTGTTTGTATATATACTGAAGGAAAATACTTAAAGAAATTTATTGTATGGTGTCTTATATAAGCAACATTAAGTGACATATTAGACAGTAGTTTTTATGTTTATCAAAGACACAGAAACTTCTGGCTGAATGTTTTCTTCACTTACCCTGTTAAAAATGTAGCCAAAATGTCAAATCATAACTCTGTCGCAGAAAAAAATCTCTTTGTGGAAACTGAGGGGATATAGTCCAAATACATATTTATTTTCCTGATGATTCAAACAAATTGTTGTGAAATAAGGATTCACATCAGAATCAACTAGGGGGAGGCATTTAGATATTCCGGTTCCCTGGTTCACCGTGCATCTTTAGAGATTCTCATTCTGAAGATCTTGCATTGGGCTCGAGAATCTGTAGTTCTTGGTGTTTTGTCCATATTCTAGTGCAATCTTGGTTTGAGAACCATTGATCTGTGATACACAATAAGCATAGCACATTTTCCTTTAGTGTATGTTTTATTCAAAGATAAATAATGTTTACTCTATTAAAATGGATTAATTATTAAGCTGAATTCAAATATTACATTAATTTTTGAAATAAATATCAGCCTTAGACATTTGATGCTTTCAAATTGTGGTGCTGGAGAAGACTCTTGAGAGTCCCTTGGACTGCAAGGAGATCAAACCAGCCCATCCTAAAGGAAATCAATCCTGAATATATATTGGAAGGACTGATGCTGAAGCTGAAGCTCCAATACTTTGGCCACATGTTGTGAAGAGCTGACTCATTAGAAAAGGCCCTGATGCTGGGCAAGATTGAAGGCAGGATAAGAAGGGGACAACAGAGGATGAGATGGTGGGATGGAATCACTGACTCAATGGACATGAGTTTGAGCAAGCTCTGGGAGATGGTAAAGGACAGGGAAGCTTGGTGTGCTGCAGTCCATGGGGTCACAAAGAGTTGGACACAAAGAGTACATCATGAAAAACGCTGGGCTGGAAGAAGCACAAGCTGTAATCAAGATTGCCGGGAGAAATATCAATAACCTCAGATATGCAGATGACACCACCCTTATAGCAGAAAGTGAAGAGGAACTAAAAAGCCTCTTGATGAAAGTGAAAGAGGAGAGATAAAAAGTTGGCTTAAAGCTCAACATTCAGAAAATGAAGATCATGGCATCTGGTCCCATCACTTCATGGCAAATAGATGGGGAAGAAATGGAAACAGTGATAGACTTTATTTTGGGGGGCTCCCAAATCACTGCAGATGGTGACTGCAGCCATGAAAATAAAAGACGCTTGCTCCTTGGAAGAAAAGTTATGTCCAACCTAGACAGCATATTAAAGAGCAGGGACATTGCTTTGCAAACAAAGGTCTGTCTAGTCAAAGATATGGTGTTTCCAGTAGTCATGTATGGATGTGAGAGTTGGACTATAAAGAAAGCTGAATGCTGAAGAATTGATGCTTTTGACCTGTGGTGTTGGAGAAGACTCTTGAGTCCCTTGGACTGAAAGGAGATCCAACCAGTCCATCCTAAAGGAAATTAGTCCTGAATATTCATTGGAAGGACTGATGCTGAAGCTGAAACTCCAATACTTTGGCCACCTGATTGGAAGAACTGACTCATCTGAAAAGACCCTGATGCTGGGAAAGATTGAAGGCGGGAGGAGAAGGGGACGACAGAGGATGAGATGGTTGAATGGCATCACCGACTCAATGGTTATGAGTTTGAGTAAACTCTGGGAGTTGGTGATGGACAGGGAGGCCTGGCATACTGCAGTCCATGGGGTTGCAAAGAGTAGGACATGACTGAGTGACTGAACTGAACTGATAAAATAGCTAACTCAACACTAAAATAAATAAAGCACAGCTGCCCTTAGCACACAGACATCTGGCACAGTGTTGCTCCAGTAAGGCATCACTAGTACTTTGGGAAGGGGCTTCCCAGGTGGTGCTAGTGGTCAAGAATCTACCTGTCAGTGCAGGAGATGTAACAGATGTGAGTTCCATCCCTGTGTTGGGAAGATCCCCTGGAGGAGAGCATGGCAACTTATTCCAGTGTTCTTGCCTGGAGAATCCCATGGCTAGAGAAGCCTGCTGCTGCTGCTGCTAAGTCACTTTAGTCGTGTCCAACTCTGTGCAACCCCACAGACGGCAGCCTACCAGGCTCCCCCGTCCCTGGGATTCTCCAGGCAAGAACACTGGAGTGGGTTGCCATTTCCTTCTCCAATGCATGAAAGTGAAAAGTGAAAGTGAAGTCGCTCAGTCGTGTCCGACTCTTAGCGACCCCATGGAGCTGCAGTCCATGGGGTCGCTAAGAGTCGGACACGACTGAGCAACTGAGCATGCATCATGTTGTACTTTGGGAGAGACTGTCCTTCATTGGAAAAAGCTGTCCAAAGTAGCTCTGAAACCATCCCTTGGAGAAGCTGGGGTTCTGCTCTCATCCATGGTATGACTCTGAATAGGGATGCTGCTTCTCTGGTGCCCCCCCCACCACCAATTTAACTGGGTATCCTAGATTTTTATTTGCTGAATCACTTTATATTCTAGATGAATTTTGGAAGTTTAAGCAAGCATCTTATATTGTGCTTTTTTCCTGAGAAGTCTTGTAGAAACATTCAGGTTATTTTATAGACTGAGGCATCCGCAGGGATGGCACCATGAGAAGCCCTTCCTGTGACTGACTTCCTACTTTTCTTATTTGGCTCAAGGGCTGGCTGATTAGGAGACCTGATCAAGGTCAGAGGCTTTAGTTAATAAATGGATTTCCCATATTGGGTTTTTTATGTTAATGAATGAGTTTCCCATATTTTCAATCAGTCTCTCCCAACAGGAAGCTTCCATAAGCCTCTTATCCTTATCTGTCAGATGGAAGACAAGATGAAAACCACAATCACAGAAAACTAATCAAAACAATCACATGGACCACAGCCTTGTCTAACTCAGCAAAACTATGAGATATGCCATGTAAGGCCACCCAAGATGGACAGGTCATAGTGAAGATTTTTGACAACACATGGTCCACTGGAGAAGGGAATGGCAAAACACTTCAGTACTCTTGCCTTGAGAACCCTATGAACAGTATGAAAAGGCAAAAAGATATGACACTGAAAGATGAAGTCCCCTGGTTGCTAGGTGCCCAATATGCTACTGGAGAAGAGTGGAGAAATTACTCCAGAAACAATGTAGAGATGGAGCCAAAGTGAAAACAACATCCAGTTGTGGATGTGACTAGTGATGGAAGTAAGTCCAATGCTGTAAAGAACAATATTGCATAGCGACTCTGGAGTGTTAGGTCCATGAATCAAGGTAAATTAGTAGTGGTCAAACAGGAGTTGGCCAGAGTGATCATGGACATTTTAGGAATCAGTGAAATAAAATGTTCTGGAATGGGCGAATTTAACTCAGATGACCATTATATCTACTACTGTGGGCAAGAATCCCTTAGAAGAAATGGAGTATCCCTCATAGTCAACAAAAGATTCCAAAATGCAGTTCTTGGGGTTAAACTAAAAAATGACCGAATGATCTCTGTTTGTTTCCAAGGAAAGCCATTCTATATTACAGTAATCCAGGCCTATGCCCCAACCAGTAATGCTGAAGAAGCTGAAGTTGAACGGTTCTATGAAGACCTACAATACCTTTTAGAACTAACACCCAAAAAGTATGTCCTTTCCATCATAGGAGACTGGAATGTAAAAGCAGGAAGTCAAGAGATACCTGGAGTAGCAGTGAAGTTTGGCGAAAATGAAGCAAAATGAAGCAGGGCAAAGGCTAACAGAGTATTTTTGCCAATAGAATGCACTGGTTATAGCAAACACCCACTTCTAACAACACAAGAGAAGACTCTACACATGGACATCACCAGATGGTAAATACTGAAATTAGATTGACTGTATTCTTTGCAGTCAAAGATGGAGAAGTTCTATACAGTTAGCAAGAGCAAGACCAAGAGCTGACTGTGGTTCAGATCATGAACTCCTTATTGCCAAATCCAGACCTCAATTGAAGAATGTAGGGAAAACCATTAGACCATTCAGTTCAGTTTAGTTCAGTTCAGTCACTCAGTCATGTCCTACTCTTTGTGACCCCACTGAGTGTAGCACACCAGGCCTCCCTGTCCATCACCAACTCCCAGAGTTAACCCAAACTCATGTCTATTGAGTTGGTGATGCCAGCCAACCATCTCATCCTCTGTTGGCCCCTTCTCCTCCCGCCTTCAATCTTTCCCAACATCAGGGTCTTTTCCAAAGAGTCAGCTCTTCACATCAGGTGGCCAAAGTATTGGAGTTTCATCTTCAACATCAGTCCTTCCAATGAACACTCAGGACTGATCTCCTTTAGGGTGGACTGGTTGGATCTCCTTGCAGTCCAAGGGACTCTGAAGAGTCTTATCCAACACCACAGTTCAAAAGCATCATTTCTTTGGTGCTCAGCTTTCTTGTAGTCTAACTCTCACAATCATACATGACTACTGGAAAGACCATAGCCTTGACTAGATGGACCTTTGTTGGCCAAGTAATGTCTCTACTTTTTAATATGCTGTCTAGGTTAGTCATAACTTTCCTTCCAAGGAGTAAGCATCTTTTAATTTCATGGCTACAGTCACCATCTGCAGTGATTTTGGAGCCCCCCAAAATAAAGTCTGAAACTGTTTCCACTGCTTCCCCATCTATTTGGCATGAAGTGATGGCACCACCTTTATGGCAGAAAGTGAAGAGGAACTAAAAAGCCTCTTGATGAAAGTGAAAGTGGAGAGTGAAAAAGTTGGCTTAAAGCTCAAAATTCAGAAAATGAAGATCATGGCATCTGGTCCCATCACTTCACTTTCCTGTGGTCATGTATGGATGTGAGAGTTGGACTGTGAAGAAGGCTGAGCGCCGAAGAATTGATGCTTTTGAACTGTGGTGTTGGAGAAGACTCTTGAGAGTCCCTTGGACTGCAAGGAGATCCAACCAGTCCATTCTGAAGGACATCAGCCCTGGGATTTCTTTAGAAGGAATGATGCTAAAGCTGAAACTCCAGTACTTTGGCCACCTCATGCAAAGAGTTGACTCATTGGAAAAGACTCTGATGCTGGGAGGGATTGGGGGCAGGAGGAGAAGGAGACGACAGAGGATGAGATGGCTGGATGGCATCACTGACTCGATGGATGTGAGTCTGGGTGAACTCCGGGAGTTGGTGATGGACAGGGAGGCCTGGCGTGCTGCGATTCATGGGGTCGCAAAGAGTCGGACATGACTGAGCGACTGAAGTGAACTGAACCAAACTGATGGGACCAGATGCTATGATCTTAATTTTCTAAATGTTGAGCTTTAGGCCAACTTTTACTCTCCTCTTTCACTTTCATCAAGAGGCTCTTTAGTTCTTCTTCACGTTCTGCCATAAGGGTGGTGTCATCTGCATATCTGAGGTTATTGATATTTTTCCTGGCAATCTTGATTCCAGCTTGTGCTTCATGCAGCCCAGCATTTCTCATGGTGTACTCTACATATAAGTTAAATAAGCAGGGTGACAATACACAGCCTTGATATACTCCTTTTCCTATTTGGAACCAGTCTGTTGTTCCATGTCCAGTTCTAACTGTTGCTTCCTGACCTGCATACAGATTTCTCAAGAGGCAGATCAGGTTGTCTGGTATTCCCATCTCTTTCAGAATTTTCCATTTTATTATGATCCACACAGTCAAAGGCTTTGGCATAGTCAATAAAGCAGAAGTAGATGTTTCTCTGGAACTCTCTTGCTTTTTTGATGATCCAGCAGATGTTGGCAATTTGATCTTTGGTTCTTTTGCCTTTTCTAAATCCAGCTTGAACATCTGGAAGTTCACAGTTCACATATTGCTGAAGCCTGGCTTGGAGAATTTTGAGCATTACTTGACTAGCATGTGAGATGAGTGCATTTGTGTGGTAGTTTGAACATTCTTTGGCATTGTCTTTCTTTGGGATTGGAATGAAAACTGACCTTTTCCAGTCCTGTGGTCACTGCTGAGTTTTCCAAATTTGCTGGCATATTGAGTGCCACATTTTCACAGCATCATCTTTCAGGATTTGAAATAGCTCAACTGGAATTTCATCACCTCCACTAACTTTGTTCATACTGATGCTTCCTAAGGCCCAC
Organism: Bos grunniens; assembly: GCF_055505025.1. Lineage (NCBI taxonomy): Eukaryota > Metazoa > Chordata > Mammalia > Artiodactyla > Bovidae > Bos > Bos grunniens. Next base: position 113,593,681 of record NC_141194.1, on the reverse strand, counting down.
TTGACTTCGCATTTCAGGATGTCTGCTTCTAGGTGAGTGATGACACCATCATGATTATCTGGGTTGTGAAGATCTTTTTGTGTAGAGTTCTTCTGTGTATTCTTGCCACCTCTTCTTAATATCTTCTGCTTCTGTTAGGTCCATATCACTTCTGTCCTTTGTTGAGCCCATCTTTGCATGAAATGTTCCCTTGGTATCTCTAATTTTCTTGAAGAGATCTCCAGTCTTTCCTTTTCTATTGTTTTCCTCTATATTTGCACTGATCACTGAGGAAGGCTTTCTTATCTCTCCTTGCTATTCTTTGGAACACTGCATTCAAATGGGTATATCTATCCCTTTCTCCTTTGCTTTTCGCTTCTCTTCTTTTCACAGCTATTTGTAAGGCCTCCTCAGAGAGCCGTTTTCAGATTTCTTTTTCTTGCAGATGGTTTTGATCCCTCTCTCCTGTACAGTGTCAAGAATCACCATCCATAGTTCATCAGGCACTCTATCTATCTATCTAGTCCCTTAAATATATTTCTCACTTCCATTGTATAATCGTAAGGGATTTGATTTAGGTCATACCTGAATGGTCTAGTGGTTTTCTCAGGTATGACCTAAATCAAATCCCTTATGATTATACGGTGGAAGTGACAAATAAATACAAGGGATTAGATCTGATAGGGTGCCTGAAGAACTATGGACGGAAAGTCATGACACTGTTCAGGAGGCAGTGATCAAGACCATCCCCAAGAAAAAGAAATGCAAAAAGGCAAAACGGTTGTCTGAGGAGGCCTTACAAATAGCTGAGAAAAGAAGAGAAGCTAAAGGCACAGGAAAAAAAGAAAGATATACCTATTTAAATGCAGAGTTCCAAAGAATAGCAAGGAGAGATAAGAAAGCCTTCTTCAGTGATCTGTGCAAAGAAATAGAGGAAAACAATAGAAATGGAAAGACTAGAGATCTCTTCAAGAAAATTAGAGATACCAAGGGAACATTTCATGCAAAGATGGGCTCAATAAAGGACAGAAATGGTATGGACCTAACAGAAGCAGAAGATATTAAGAAGAGGTAGCAAGAATACACTGAAGAACTATACAAAAAAATCTTCATGACACAGATAACTATGATGGTGTGATCACTCACCTAGAACCAGACATCCTGGAATGCAAAGTCAGGTGGGCCTTAGGAAACATCACTGTGAACAAAGCTAGTGGAGGTGATGGAATTCCAATTCAGCTATTTCAAATTCTAAAAGATGATGCTGAGAATGTGCTGCGCTCAATATGCCAGCAAATTTTGAAAATCTCAGCAGTAGCCACACTGGAAAAGGTCAGTTTTCATTCCAATCCCAAAGAAAGACAATGCCAAAGAATGTTCAAACTACCACACAATTACACTCATCTCACATGCTAGTAAAGTGATGCTCCAAATTCTCCAAGCCAGGCTTCAAAGTACATGAACCAGGAACTTCCAGACGTACAAGATGGATTTAGAAAAGGCAGAGGAACCAGAGATTAGATTGTCAACATCCGTTGGATCATCAAAAAAGCAAGAGAATACCAGGAAAACATCTACTTCTGCCTTATTGATTATGCCAAACCTTTGACTGTGTAGATCACAACAAGCTGGAAAATTTCGACAGCGATGGGACTACCAAACCACCTTCTCCTCCTGATAAATCTGTATGCAGGTCAGGAAACAACAGTTAGAACTGGACACGGAAAATTGGTTCCAAATTGGGAAAGGAGTACATCAAGGCTGTATATAGTCACCCTGCTTATTTAAGTTATATGCAGAGTATATCATGAAAAATGCCAGGATGGATGAAGCACAGGCTGGAATCAAGATTGCCAGGAGAAATATCAATAACCTCAGATACGCAGATGACAGCACCCTTATGGCAGAAAGTGAAGAAGAACTAAAGAGCCTCTTGATGAAAGTGATAAGAAGGGAGTGAAAATGCTGGCTTAAAACTCAACTTTCAAAAAACTAAAATCATAGCACCCATCACTTCATGGCAAATAGATGGGGAATCAATGGAAACAGTGACAGACATTATTTTGGGGGGCTCCGAAATCACTGCAGTTGGTGACTGTAGCCATGAAATTAAAAGATGCTTACTCCTTGGCAGAAAAGTTATGACCAACCTAGACAGCATCATAAAAAGCAGACACATGACTTTGCTGGCAAAAGTCTATGTAGTCAAAGCTATGGTTTTTCCAGTAGTCATGTATGGTTGTGAGTGAAAGTGAAAGTCACTCAGTCATGTCGGACTCTTTGCAACCCCAGCGACTATACAGTCCATGGAATTCTCCAGGCCAGAATCCTGGAGTGGGTAGCCTTTCCCTTTCCAGGGGATCTCCCAACCCAGGGATTGAACCCAGGTCTCCTGCATTGCATTCATATTCTTTACCAGCTGAGCCCTATCCCTTCTCCAGGGGATCTTCCCAAACCAGGAACTGAACCGGGGTCTACTGCATTGCAGGCAGATTCTTTACCAACTGAGCTACTAGGCAAGCTCACGGATGTGAAATTTGAACTATAAAGAAAGCTGAACGCTGAAGATTTGATGCGTTTGAACTGTGGTGTCAGTGAATACTCTTGACAGTCCCTTGGACTGCAAGGAGATCAAACCAATCAATCCTAAAGGAAATCAGTCTTGAATGTTCATTGGAAGGACTGTTGATGAGACTGAAATTCCAATACTTTGGCCACCTGATGCGAAGAACTTACTCACTGGAAAAGACCCTAATGCTGGGAGGGATTGAAGGTGGGAGAAGAAGGGGATGACAGAGGATGAGATGGTTGGGTGGCATCACTGACTCGATGGAAATGAGTTTGAGTAAGCGCCGTTAGTTGGTGATGGACAGGGAAGCCTGGCGTGCTACAGTCCATGGGGTCACAAAGAGTCAGACATGACTGAGCGACAGAACTGAACTGAACTGAACTAAAAAGATAAATCAAAGGGATTCAGGACCCCAGGCCCTGTGTTGACCCCTAGTTGACACTCAGATAAAAGTTGAGGAATATAGACTTCGCCTTCTCTTTAGCTCGGCTTAGAGTCACTTTCTCAAGTGCCAGACTTCCATAAGACAGCAGATTTGACTGTCTTGTCCCCAGAGCAAAATATAACCCCCAAAAGAGGTGCTTGTACTTTCTAAATGAATTCATACTCTATCATATTTCATGCTTTCCGATGGAGATGAGGATCCAAAGAGCTTATGAGATGAGTAGTTTAAAATGGAGGCTTGGCATTTCTCAAACAAAAAGAGCTATATTTGTTCATTGTGGTTGCTTTACAATTATAGTGACAAATCACACGAGGGAGCTGTGGGCAAAGGGAACTAACAGAGGGTGCTGGGGAAGAATACTTCACCGTGGAAACAGTAACAGACACTGGCCGACTTGCTGTTTGAGCAAGGGTGACTGCTTGCCCTTGATTGCACAGCTGATCTGAAAATAGAAGAACAACTCTGCCAACTCCTCAATCCCAAATCCAAACCTATTCAAACAACAGGTAGCTAGGGCCCAAATGCTAAATTTTGAGATGACATTTTCCTCCCAAATTAAATACAAGGTTATGTGACTATCTGATGTTTATGGCTAGGATTTGAAAGGATGGATTACTGAATTCTGACACATTGTTATTTGATTAACAAACATAATAATGTTAAAAGACAAGAATAGAAACCCAAAGACTCCATCAGGAGGTAACAAAAATCACATTTGTGCCTAATCGTAAGATTATTCGCTGTTAATCAGCCCTTTATAGTTTGCAAGTATTACCCAATCATTAATTAATTAATGTAATCTAGCAAACGGGCAAGTAGTTTATTATGCTTTGCTGACCAGAGCCTAATCAGTGAAGAAGCCATTTTACTTTAGATAAAACCATACTCATGTGGAAATTTTCTGCTTTATATTTTACTGCCACATAAGTTCATCCCCCATTGCATTTCACAGATCAGGTGAATTTATCAATATTAATCACAGAAGTGGAATTAAAAACAGAGATCTCAGCCAATCATCCAAAGTAATTAACTAGCAAAGAATTAAAAAGGAGCTCTGTGTTTCCCTGTGCCCAGAACCCACACACAGCAGAGACCTTTGTCCCGGCTGCAAATTTGATCATGAGGAGAAATTTGCTAAAGCAGCTTTTGCACGCGCAGTGGCATCAGTGGGTCTGGCCACTGCTGTGCTTCTTTGCCAACAACAGCTATTCAACATTTGCCACCTTCCCTGCTGTTGTCGAGGTTCAGGATTAGATGCAGGGAGGCCAGCAGCCCTCACAACTTCATCTGTTGGCTCAACAGGCAGGCAGGAGCCAAGCAGCATGGCAGAGGAGAAACCTTTGAAATCATCAATTTGAAGACCCTGCCTCAAATAGGCAAGTCTGGAGGGGAGGGGAATAAACAGCATTGGAAGTCAAAAGGCCAACAATGGCTCCTGAGAGAGGGGGGGGGACAGGTCTTGGGGAGCAGGTTGGGTAGAGTGGGACACTCTTCTGATGGGGAGAGTAGTGGAGACAGATGCAGTTTGGATCCTGTAGCACAAAGGGTCTCAGCTTGGGCACCAGGGGCCCATACTTCTCTTTGTGCACTCTAGCAGGTTTGGCAGCATCCCTGGCCCTTCCTCACTAGATGCCAGTAGCACCTTACAGAACTTTTGCTCCACCAAACGGGAGAACAGAACTGTCTCCAGACACTGCCAAGTGTCTCCCAGGGATCAGAATCGCCCAGGTTGAGATATTCTGGTATGACATAGTAAAGCCTTTTCAGCAGGCTGTGTTTTGGATTTTTGTACCAAACGTGGCCTAATTCACCTCTGTTCTAAGTTGAACTGAGTCACCCCCAAAAGATGTTGAGGTCCCAACCCTTAGTACTTCAGTATGTGACTTTACTTGGAAATAAGGTTGCTGCAGATGTAATTAGTTAAGATGAGGTTATAGTGGTATAAGGTGGGCCCTAATCCATGACCAATGCCCTTATAAGAAGACAGAGAGCCACAGAAGAAGGCCATGTGAGGAGGGAGGCAGAGGTTGGAGTGAACACAGGGACTGCCAACAGCATGAGAAGCTACGAGAAAGTGCCCTGCTGACACCTTGGTCTGGGACTCTGCCCTCCAGATGTGTGAGATGATCCATTTCTCCTGTTTAAGCTGTTTTGTGGTACCTGTTTTGATGGCAGCTCTAGCAAACAAATACAACCTTCCTGCTAAGGTTGGTGTGTTAACAAAGTCACATCACAGGGAAGATGTTTCCAGGCAGGGGTTTGGAACAGTCTCTCAGCGGCCTGCTAGGTCTCTCCTGCCCCTACCTGGCATGTGGCCTCTTAATTTAACTCCTCCTCTGCCTTGGCACGGCCACCTGGGCACACAGACAAATCTATTGTTTCAAAGTGGAATAGAAGTAGCAGTGGGAGTAATTATATGGAGCACAGTCTTACTTTTTTTCCTCAAAAATTGGGATGTGGGGACACATGATAACAGCTCCCATTTCATTTGTGCTTTCGATGGGCCAGGCACTTCACAGACTTGCCTCGTGGAGTTATGAAAACTACCCTTAGGAGATGGAGATCTTAGGATCTGTTTTTAGATGATGTAACTGAGCCTCAAAGCTATGGTTTTTCCAGAAGTCATGTATGGTGAGAATTGGACCATAAAGAAGGCTGCTACTGCTGCTGCTGCTAAGTCTCTTCAGTCGTGTCCGTCTCTGTGCAACCCCAGAGACGGCAGCCCACCAGGCTTCCCCGTCCCTGGGATTCTCCAGGCAAGAACACTGGAGTGGGTTGCTGTTTCCTTCTCCAATGCTGGCTCGCCCTTACCTCTCCTGCAAGGCCTAGAGGTCTCCCCATTGTGGGTGAGTGGAGCGACCTGGAGAACCTGGATGCAGTAGGTAGAATGCTCCACCCCAACAAAGATGTCCAGAACCTGTGAATACGTTACCTTACAGGGTGTTGGGGGTTAATTGTGTCCCCTCAGAAGATATGTTGGTGCCCTAATCCCAGACACCTCAGAGTGTGACCTCAGTTGGGAATAGGGTCCTTGCAGATGTAGTTACTTAAGTTAGGTTGAAGTCATATGTTCCCCTAGCCCAGAATTACTGACATCCTTACAGAAAGAGGGTAGTTTGGACACAGGGATATAGAGGAGAATGCCACATGACACGGGAGGCATGGAGACTGAAGAGATCAAAGAGTGCAGCCTCAAGCCCCAGAACACCTGCAACTGCCAGAAACTAAAGAGGCAAGTGAAAGGTTGTTGCTACGAGCCTTGAATGATGCCAGGATTCTTGGCCTCCAGAGGAGAGGAATTCGATCTGCGGCCACTGACGAGGCTTGATCACTAAGAGCTTTTGTGTAATAAAGTTTTATTAAAGTATATAAGAGATAGAGAAAACTTCCAACATAGACATCAGAAGGGGGCAGAAAGAGTGCCCCCTTACTAATTTATAGCATAGAGACAAGAAATGCCTCAAAACTGAGAGAGCCACACCAGACCCCTCACCCACAACATGCATTTTGAGATAGCACTGGCATGAGGTGAGTCATCCTGGGCCATAAAACAATTGACATGAATCTTGAAGATAGGCAGGTTTCCAAGCAAATACATAGTTTCATTAACACAGCTTAAGAGAATATTTCCAGTGTGTCTGCCCTCTGATGCCCTCTTGCAACACCTACCATCTTACTTGGGTTTCTCTTACCTTGGAAGTGGGGTATCTCTTCACAGCTGCTCCAACAAAGTGCAGCCACTGCTCCTTACCTTGGACGAGCGGTATCTCCTCACGGCCGTCCCTCCCGACCTTGAACGTGGAATAGCTCCTCTAGGCCCTCCGGCGCCCACACAGCCACCGCTCCTTGGACATGGGGCAGCTCCTCTCAGCTGCCACCCCTGACCTCGGATGTGGGGCAGCTCCTCTCGGCCGCTGCCCCTCGGGCATGGGGTCCTCCTGGTTTCTGCCCCCTACCTCGGACATGGGCGGCTGTGACAGTGCCATAGGACCCAGCAATCCCTCTGCTGGGCATACACATTGAGGAAACCAGAACTGAAAGAGACACGTGTACCCCAATGTTCATCGCAGCACTGTTTATAATAGCCAGGACATGGAAGCAACCTAGATGCCCATCAGCAGATGAATGGATAAGAAAGCTGTGGTATATATACACAATGGAATATTACTCAGCCATTAAAAAGAATACATTTGAATCGGTTCTAATGAGGTGGATGAAATTGGAGCCTATTATACAGAGTGAAGTAAGCCAGAATGAAAAACACCAGTACAGTATACTACGCATATATATGGGATTTATAAAGATGGTAATGATAACCTTGTATGCGAGACAGCAAAAGAGACACAGATGTATAGAACAGTCTTTTGGACTCTGTGGGGGAAGGCGATGGTGGGATGATTTGAGAGAATAGCATTGAACATGTATATTATCATATGTGAAACAGATCACCAGTGCAGGTTCAATGCATGAGACAGGGTGCTCAGGGCTGATGCACTGGGATGACCCTGAGGGATGCAATGGGGAGGGAGGTGGGGGCGGGGTTCAGGATAGGGAATACACATACACCTGTGGCTTATTCATGTCAATGTAAGGCAAAACCACTACAATATTGTAAAGTAATTAGCCTCCAATTAAAATAAATAAATTTAAAAAAAAGAGAAAACTGAGTTTCAGAGAGGTTAAGTTACTTGCTCAAGATCACAGAGTTAGTAACTGGCAGAGCTGGGACTTAAAGATACACACTCTCATTCTAAGTAGAAGTCTTTTCTACTAAATCACACCTTCTGCCAATATAGTAATGTTTGCTGAAAAATACTCATATAGTGGATACAAATTTCATAGTGCACACAACTCAGTTTCTCGACTTGGTTTACTATTTTTCTAAGTGAATTTGGCTTCTTTCTCAAGTCCTGAATTTGCTAGATGGTGCAAAGTGCAATGTCAGTTACTTTTAGGTCTTTGCTCACATCAGGATCCTTCTTCCCATTCCCTCCCCTTGACTGCCTTCTAGGTTATGAAAGTGAAAGTCCGTCAGTTGTGTCTGACTTTTTGCGACCCCCATGGACTATACAGTCCATGGAATTCTCCAGGCCAGAATACTGGAGTGGGTAGCTGTTCTTTTCTCCAGGGGATCTTCCTAACCCAGGGATCAAACCCAGGTCTCTGCATTGGAGGCAGATTCTTTACTAGCTGAGCCACAAGGGAAGCCCCTAGGTTATAGGGGGTTTATAAAACTTTATGGCATGGGTCATGCCAGCTGTTCCCGTGAGGTCCATCATCCCCTATGATTTTTGTCCACTGTCACCTCCATGGAGCATCCTCTGAGACTGTCCCCATGGCCTCCCATTGTATGGTGCATGCTACTTTATCCAGCATTGTCCCCTCCTCACAACGATATGATTCTTTTGGGCCCACCAGCTCATACTTTCTCTCGGGAATAAGGGGATATCCTCCTCTCTCTCTCACACACACCATTTCTGGTTATCACAGGGTTTAATTTCACCCCTTTGTAATCTGTACTGTTCTGGCACTAATCCGTATGGTTCCTATGCTGTGGTAGTACAGGGAACTCCTGCCAGACTGTCTCCTTACAGGTATGTCTGCCATGGGCTTCAAAAGCTGAAATTCAAGAGGGGACCACTCGCGTCTCTCTTCTCTACCTCTCTGCAGTGACAGTACTAACTCGAAGGCAGTGTGTGTGGAATGCTCCAGAAGTTTGGGCTTGTGTAGTGCAGGGATATGTGAATGTGGAAAAACACCAGGGAATATTTCAGAATATTCTACCAGCAAGTCATCTTAGTTCAGTTAACAACTATGTGGAAATGTGGTCCAGTTCAGGATGTTTTGCCATGACAGCCTATGAAAAAACACTCACTTCAGAATAATTAATTGGTCTTGCTCTATACACATAATTTAATGGCCATTATATCTTGGTGAAATCACTTAATTTCACTTAGCCTCAGTTGCTGTCTGGAGGTTATCAAGGTCAGATCCAGGTTTTATGTGGCTCAAGATTACACTGTTTGGGTTCTCCTCTTGAAAAAGTAATAAAAAAAATCACAAAAACAAAGTAAAGTGTAAGAGAGGGATATTTGATTCATTAGTACAGAGAATCCACCTCTAGGGAAACAACAACCTCTGAGTACCTGCTTCAGGATTGGTGAAGATCCCAGAAGTAGTGAATGTGAGAATGCTTTGTAAACTGCAGAGTGTGGTAGGTCTATGAGAGTGGAACAAACTTTAGAATGCTTAATTTGATGTCTTACATAGAAATTTCTAGTTGAAGTGATGACATGGAGGACATTTTAACTGATCTCTTTTCTGAGATATCATTTCATGTTATCTTAGAAATGATAGTATGAATGCAAAAGTGAAATCAGTCAAAGGGGACCTTAGAACTTAAGGATTAAAACAGATGATTTATCTCAACAAACTATTATGAAATAGAAAAGAAAAAAAAAGAAACAAAAGAAAAATGTACAGTTTGGGGAGGTGGCAGTACCATTTCTCTGTATAAGGAGCATTGTTTCAGAATTGGAGTGCAGTGGAGTGAACCTGGAATTGCGGGTCAGAAGAGTTGAATTCAAGTCTGGTTTTGCCCTAACTTACTGTGTGACCTTGAAATAGTGTGTTATCGGATCTCAGTTTCATTTTCTTACATGTAAAATGAAATAGTTATACTAGATAGTCCCCAAAGTTACTTCCTCATTCATCATTCAAAATTTTTAAACAATTAGAAATGTTTTGTTATAAAGGAAAATTTCTAATTATAAATAACGTAAATAATACAAAAAAGTACAAAAAGAATGTTATAAAATCATCTTAAAATAATTGGAATTAAAAATTCAGTGACTATATTAGAAGATTAAACACAGTTAGAAAACAAACTCATGAATTGGAAGATAGACGTGAAGAAGTTCTCCATAATATAGTTCAGAAATACAGAGATGGGAAACATGAAAGCTATACCAAAGACATGGAGGACTAAATGAGAGGCTTAATGTAATTGGTGCTTTTGTTGGAGATAATAAAGTAAAAAGCAATATTAAAGAATTAACTGCTGAAAATTTTCCAAAATTGCTGAGAGAAACCAATCCTCAGATTCAGTAAGCCAAAATGAATTCTAAGCAGAAAAACAAAATCCCCATCTAGACATATTGCAGTCAACCCACAGAACACCTACAGAACAATACATCTTCACACTTCCTACTCATTAGACAGCTTTCTGAGACTCAGGAGAGGCCTGGGAGACTAAAGTAAGAGCCTTCTACTTCAAAATACAGGGACATGGGAGCTTGTATAAGGTTTCAGTCCCCCCTTTTCTTAGATACTCCTCAATCTTGAAAGAAACAGATTAGGATAAGAAAAGGAATAATGCTTTGGATACAGATTGTGCTCAGTCACTCAGTCATGTCCAACTCTTTGCAACCCCCTGGACTGAGGCTCCTCTGTCCATGTAATTTTTCAGGCAAGAACACTGGAATAGGTTGCCATTTCCTCCTCCAGGGAATCTTCCCCATCCAGAGATCGAACCCATGTCTCTTGTGTCTCCTGCATTGGCAGGCAGATTCTTTACCACTGAGCCACCTGGGAAACCCCTGGATAGAGAAGTGAGTGAAAGTCTTTCATTTGTGTCTGACTCTTTGCCACCCCATGGACTATATAGTCCATAGAATTCTCCAGGCCAGAATACTGGAGTGGGTAGCTGTTCCCTTCTCCAGGGGATCTTGCCAACCCAGGGATCGAACCAAGGTCTCCTGCATTGAAGGCAGATTCTTTATCAGCTGAGCCACCAGGGAAGCCCCTGAATAGAGAAGGGTTTCACAATCATAAACTCGGCAAAGGGACTTGCTTTTAGGGGCACTCGGTTTCAAGTTTAGTGTTGTTTTTTCTTTTTTTTCCAGCACTGTATAGTCTCCTTGCTTTTACGACAAAGTAATTTTCCATCCATACCTCTTTGACACCCAAGTATTTGGTTAGAAGGTAGCATTTGGATCTGATGTTGGACTCCTGCCTGTTGATTATCATGTCAGTTGCACCGAGTCTACAGCCACCTCAGGGGGATGAGCTCAGGATATCTGAGCAGATTAGGCAATTTGAGATCACATCTTCATGACTTGCACCCCACTCTGAAGGGAGCCTCCAGTGAACTGGAAAATAGCTTTCTTCCTCCCAGGAGTCACTTCAAACACCAGGTCTCAAAAGTCTCTGACCCTTGACTGCCTAAGGGTCATGTAACCTTGGAGTAACCCAAGACTGTTGTTTGCCTAATTGACAAGAGAGATCCTTTTAAGTTCGTGAGACTCTGTAGATGAAGGTCAATTGTCTGGTGTAGCATTAGAACAGTGGTTAACTTCTGTGGTAGTTTTGACACTTTTAATGAGAGATTTGACATTTGATGGAGAGGTTGGTGAGGAACCTGTTGGGGACTTTGGTGGTCAAAACAGCAATAAAATATTGTTATAGCAATAGTTTATGCTGGCTTGAGGTAGGAATGCTGGCTGCAGAATTTAGAAAGAAACCACCTGTGAGTTAATCTTTAGAGATTTTAGGAAATGGGACTCTCTAAGACACCAGCTAGATGACTGGCATCCATTGGAGATAATTGAGTTGGCTATACCTTTGAAATAAAAGTTGCTCTTGGATGGAAGAAAAGGTCCCCAAAAAACCTTGACATTCTCGTAATGATATTTACTCACACAACTCAACTTGACTCTATATCATGTATGAATTTTTACTTAAAACAGGTCTTGATTAGCTGTTGCATATTATTTTAAAAATATTTTCCTTGCTGATTACTTCTACTTATCTTTCTCATACTCAGCTCAGATGACACTTTTTGTAAGAAGTATTATCAAGCCTCCATGTCTGGGAGAGTTGTCCCCTTTTTATGTTCTCATACTTACTAGCACGGAATACTATGGTGTAATTTTCTGTTTAGTTGTATCTGTACCCCTGAGCCCTGTGCCTGGCACATAGCCAACTTCAGTGAATTATCAGTTGAATGAATGAAAAAAATGAATAAGTGAATTGAAAGGATTGCAAGTAAATTTTTGTGAGGGTTTGTAGAAGAAAGAATTTGCATCTAACTGGGTAGAATACAGGATACTCCTTAAAGGATATGAGAGTCTCTTGGACTGCTAGGAGATCAAACTAGTCAGTCCTAAAGGAAATCAGTCTTGAGAATTCATTGGAAGGACTGATGCTGAAACTGAAACTCCAATACTTTGACCACCTGATACGAAGAACTGACTCATTGGAAAAGACCCTGATGCTGGGAAAGATTGAAGGCAGGAGGAGAAGGGGACAACACAGGATGAGATGGTTGGATGGCATCACTGACTAGATGGACATTTGAGTTTGAGTAAGCTCCGTTAGTTGGTGATGGACAGAGAAGCCTGGCATGCTGCAGTCCATGAGGTTGCAAAGAGTCGAACATGGCCGAGCAACTGAACTGAACTGAAAGGATATATCATTAGACGTATGTTTCAAGAATATGTAGGCGTTTAAAAGACTGTTCTATACAGTCTTTTGGACTCTGTGGGAGAGGGCGAGGGTGGGATGATTTGGGAAAATGGCATTGAAATATGTATATTATCATATGTGAAATGAATCACCAGTCCAGGTTCGATGCATGATACAGGGTGCTTGGGGCTGGTCCACTGGCATGACCCAGAGGGAGGGGATGGGGAGGGAGGTGGGAGGGGGTTCAGGATGGGAAACACATGTACACCTGTGGGGGATTCATGTCAATGTTTGGCAAAACCAATACAGTATTGTAAAGTAATTAGCCTCCAATTTAAAATAAATACATTTATATTAAAAAAGAATATGTAGGAGTTTATAAGGGGGAAAAGGCAAGAGAAATTCCAAAGGAAACATCATTAGGGAACCACAGAGGCAGAAGTATCATTATGTAACAGCTAGTTCAGCTAGGTTAGATTAGTGCTTCATAAACTTGAGTTGCAGTAGGACCCCCTGAAAGACTTCTTAAAACCCAGTTTTCTGGGCTCCACTCCTAGAGTATTTGACTCAGTGGTTCTGTGGTGGGCTCCAGTAACGTGCATTTTTAATACTTTCCCAGGTGCTGCTGGTCCAAAGACCACACTTTGAGAACTACTGAGCTGGAGAGCAGTATATTTGGAAGGAATCGTGGCAGATAAAGCTGGAAAGGTAGATTGGGGTGCACTGTGGAAGGTGTTTAAATGATAAGTTGATGTTTTATTTTGTTGATTTTATTGGTGGAGAGGAAGCATTAGTGATTCCTGAATGTGGAAGTGATTTGATTAGAGCTATTGCTTTAGGAAGGCTTCCCTGGTGGCTCAGTGGTAAAAAATTCACCTCCAATGCAGGAGCCACAGGAGACCTGGGTTCGATCCCTGGGCCAGGAAGATCCCCTGGAGGAGGAAATGGCAACCCACTCCAGTATTTTTGCCTGGAGAATTCTGTGGACAGAGGAGCCTGGTGGGCTACAGTCCATGGGGTAGCAAAGAGTTGGCCATGACTGAAGTGACTTAGCACAGCACATTATTTTAGGAAAATGAATCTTGTAGTAACCCAAAGAATGACTTGATGGAGGTGGGTAGTTGGGGGCTGGGAGGAGAGACTGGACACAGAAGACTAGGTAGAAGGTGACTTCAATAATCCATTCTCTATTGCTGAAATTTACCTTTTAAAATGTTAATCATTTTGGATGGCAATCTTCCTAAAATATATTTCACACTCTCTGCTCTCCTACAGAGAGAATCCTGAATATAATGCATTCTTTTGGTGACTCCAAGTTATCGTTCTGAACATTGATGATTGCACTGACTTGTAACACAGTGTGCTCTCATGGGTATGGAAGTGTAAAGAGCTTTGTGCCCAATTCTAAATGCCCTAGAACTGCTGTGAATTTTTAGTTTCGTGTTTTCTATTGATAATATTTCTATCTCTCCCTTGGTAGCTCCTCTTTCCATTCTAATTGGCTGATCCTAATCTGCAATGGGCTGGAAAACCAGATATAATTGTGTAATGTAAGAGTACATTACACACAGTAGAGTGTGGCTGAAGTACTCTTCTATGAATAGTCTATAAGCTTTGGAGTGTGAACTCTGCAACATTTATTTGGGCAGCTTATAGGTCTCTCAAAGTTCTTCCTATTTATGGCTCCATTCTGAGTAAGTGAGATTGCCAGGAATATGAGAAGCAATGTGTTGTCAATGGGAGTATCATGTATTTTTATTTTTCAAATAAGAATTCTTGGAAGACTTCATAAAAGTCATGATCCTGAGTAAATTGAGTTCAATAAAAGGAGGATATAGCATTTTAATAGATAAATTGGTTGTTTTCAGATCACTCACTCCACCCCCTAGTTTTCCCTACAGTGGTAGTCACTGAAACTACAGTCTAGACCAAGGGTTCCCAACGTCTGGGTCACAGACCGGTACCTCCCATCAGATCAGTGGTGGCATTAGATCAGAAATAAAGTGTGTGCACAATAAATTTAATGCACTTGAATCATTCTGAAATCATCTCCCCCTACCCCAGTCTGGGGAAAAATTGTCTTCCACAAAATTGGTCCCTGGCGCCAAAAGGTTGGAGACTGTTGCTCTAGACCACAAGTCATTTGTGATATTCCTCTTGAGAAGCCACCATAAAAGATGAAGAAATGTTTCCAATGTTTGAGATTATGAGAATGCTTGTTAAAGTGATAAGACAAACCATTTCCTTGATAGATTGTTGGGAGGTAGGAAGGTAGGGGAGAATACCATTTGGTAGCATGTTGAGTCTCCAAATAGCCTGCCTCTTTTCAGAGGAAGTCAGTCCCGTGGAAAGTCTTTAGACAATTGCATATGGGCCCTGTGGAGTTTATTAACTTGTTTTCCACCAAAGTGTAAATGCTGGAGAGCCAAATAACAGCAGTTGGGGGAGGGGAAGGGAAGAGAGGATGCTGGACTGGAATAGTTATCACCACAGTGACATGGTAAAGAACTTGGGCACCATTTATGTTTGATTTTATGTATATACGTATATATATGAAATTGCTTATGAAGTCATCAAATTTTTATCCTTAAAAGAAAAAGCCAGAAAACAAGACCACAAATGACAAAACATCCTAGTTAGAGCCCAGATGGCTGCATAAAATAAATAGCCATTTCCTTGATGGAAGCATAGGCAATTTGGCTGTGTGAAGCTGCAATTCCAGCAGAGATCCTTGAAACAGATGTTGATATTGCTTGTGCATCAAAACTTTCCAAAACAACAAGATGTTCAGGTACTATGAGAACAAATAACTGGTGCCTTCAAATCCTTACATCAGTATCATGGGGAGACAGTGTTCTCCCAGAGGAAGATTGCCTTGAGATACCTGCAGAGGAAAAAAATCTAGGAAAGATGGAATTTTTCTGTAGTTCTGTTAAGGACTGGGAACATCTCCCAAATCTCCACGTTCCTCCTGCTCATTTCCATCCTCCCATTCTACCTCTCTGTATCACGCTGCCTCTCTGAAGTCATGTCGAGAGCATACTACATCAGCTGTCCTTTGAGGAGGATACAGGGACTGTAGGAAGGAGAGTGAAATTCTCTCATTTCAGGGTTAGTTGCCTATGTAAGGATGGTTAGGACTCTGCTAGATGGAGATAGGTGAGGAAAAGCCTTCCAGGTAACAGGAAGGGCAGAAGCATGGACCAGAGTTGAATAGAGTGTGATATGTTCATAGGTTGGTGACCAGAGAAAAATTTGTAGGAGGGAACAGAAGGTTGAAAAGAAGACTGGGAAAACAGCATGAAAAACAATGATTGGCAAAAAATAAATTAAAAAATATTATTTCAAGTAATCCCATGAAACGTGATAAATTGCTTATCATTTCCCATTTTACTTGGGAGAATCACTGGATTTTAGTAACTTCAAAAACACTTACCCTTAGAATTGAAACAAGTATCAAAATATTTAAAAGTACGATGTATTGTAAAAATAAATAAAAGTAAGATAAATTTAGAAAGAATTCAGTTATCAGAATAAGTGTTTTTTTTTTTTAACAAATGGAAATCATATATCTTTTTATACCTGTCCTGTAAAATAAATATGATTGGCTATGAAAAAGATGTCACTAAATATGCCTCAGATACTTAAAAGAATAATACATTATTATGAGGAATAGGATGTTGATAAGTTAGAAAATTTAGATAAAATGGATGAATTCCTAGAAAACATAACATACCCAAATTCATTTGACAAGAGTTAGAAACCAAAGAATTGAATCACTATTCAGGAGCCTTCCCACAAAGAAAACTCCAGGCCCAGATGGCTTCACTGGCAAGTCCTACCAAATATTCAAGCAAGAAAAAAATCCAGTTTTGCACAAAACCTTCCAGAGAACACAAAATGAGTGAATAGTCCCAGACTTACTTCATGAGGCCAGCTTAATTCTGATGGACAAAAACATTAAAAGAAAGGGAAAATGGAGGGTGACCTCATTCATTGTGATAGATATAAAAACTTTAACCAAATATTAGCAAATAGAATTCAGCAACATATAAATAGGATAAATCATCATGACAAAGTAGGCTATATCCCAGGAATACAAGATCACCATTAGAAACTCAAACAGTGTCATTCACTACATCAGTAAATTAAAGGGGGGAAATCACATGATCATCTCAATAGATGCAGATAAACCATGTGATAAATTCAACATTCTTTTATGATAAAAATTCTTAGCCAACTAGGAACACAAGAGAATACTTAGGAGGCCAGGCCCATGTGGTAGGCTATGAGAAAATCCTGACTTCAAACCAAAGGAGATGAGATATCACTTTTAGTGAGAATAAAAACTGATGGGACTACTTTGGAAAATAATTTGACATTTTCTAAGAAGTAGAAAATGAAGTACAACTATGACTCAGAAAGTCTATTACTATGTATATTCCCTAAATCCACACATGCTCATAATCATGGTAACATGATTCCCAATTGTGAAAAACTAGAAACAAACCAAATGGCCATCAATAGATTGTGTAGGTAAACTGTGGAATATTAATAAAAACCAAATTAAATACAGCAAAATATGGCATAGATGAATCTTATAACATTATGCTGAGTGAAAAAAAAAGCAAGACCAAAAGAAACACATGGTGATTTCATTTATAGAAAATTCAAAACCATGGAAAACTATACTGAAAGAATTGGTACTGCATATATATGTGGTTAAATCACATAGAAAAACAGGGAACTAGTTACTGTACAATTTAGGATAGTGACATCTGTCATGGTCCAGGCGCAGGCTGGAAAAGAATTTCCAGACATGAGACAGAATGAGAGGGAAATAAAGTTTATTAGAATGGGAGACGCTATTAGAACAGCGGGCCAGCTCAAGGGAGAACCAACGTTGAACAGGGCTCCTTAGTCCAACTTTATACCCAGGGTACAAGGAATGGGATAGGGGTCTTGCAGGTCATTTGCTGACTGGATGAGGCATGTATACTAGGTGGGGAAGAGTATGACAAATACCTTCTCCCTATGGGGTAGGAGGGGAGACAGGTCATACTGCTCAGGAGTACCTGAAATCCGTTAATAGTTACAACATGGGGGAGGGAAGGACAATAAGGGTCTCTGGTTTTTCCATTCTTGCATTCCAAGACCCTCCTTAGTTTTATCTGCGCTTTCATCCTTGAGTCACCACAACATCAGGGACAGTGATGATCTGTAGAGGATACAGGGGCTTCTGGGTAGCAGATGTGATATTGTGATTTATAAGAAATATACATTTGGTCATTCAGGTAACCAAAATATTGTTGTTGTTGTTGTTGTTCAGTCGCTCAATCATGTCTGACTCTTTGTGACCCCATGGACTGCAGCACGCCAGGCTTCCCTGTCCTTCACCATCTCCAGGAGCTTGCTCAAGCTCATGTCCATTGAGTTGGTGATGCCATCTAACTATCTCATCCTCTGTCGTCCCCTTCTCCTCCTGCCTTCAATCTTTCCCAGCATCGGGGGCCAAAATATATTTCTCATATATAGCCTTAAAAACATTTTTTTTTAATGGAAAGATAATTGCTTTACAGAATTTTGTGGTTTTCTGTCATACATCAACAAGAATCAGCCATAGGTACACCCATGTCCCCTCCCTCCTGAATCTCATATATAGTCTTTGTTCATGGATCCTGGCTCTCAGATTCTAAAACCCTTGGAATGTCCGGTGATAAGAGCCATAAAAATTGATGGAGAAGGTTCTTGAGAGTCCCTTGGACAGCAAGGAGATCCAATAAGTCAATCCTAAAGCAAATCAGTCCTGAATATTCATTGGAAAGATTGATGCTGAAACTCCAATACTTTGGCCACCTGATGCAAAGAACTGACTCATTTGAAAATAAATATGATTGGGAAAGATTGAAGGTGGGAGGAGAAGGAGATGACAGAGGATAAGATGGTTGAATGGCATCACTAACTCAATGGACATAATTTTGAGTAAACTCTGGGAGTTGGTGATGGACAGGGAGGCCTGGCGTGCTGCAGTCCATGGGGTTGCAAACAGTCGGACACGACTGAGCCACTGAACTGAACTGAAGAGCCATAAAGGTGTTGTCTGTTATGTTAATGAGGTAGCTCTTGGAAAGCCCTTAGGTGGAGGAGGCTTCTTGCCAGGAGCCTTAACCAAGTGATTAGAGGGTTGCAACTTTCAGTCCTTTCTCCCCCACTTCTGGGAAACAGTGATGGGTTGTAGATTGAGTTCAGTTACCAGTGGTCAGTAATTTAGCCCATCATATGAATACAAAGAAGTCTCCATAAAAACCTGAAAAGACAGGGTCGGAGAGCTTCTGGGGTGGTGACTACATGGAGGTGAGGGGGGCACCTGGAGAAGTCATGGAAACCCTGCTTCCATTCCCCAGGCCTTGCCCTCAGCTTCCCTCTCATCTGGCTGTGCCTGAGTTATATCATTTTATGATTAACTGAGGGTCTTGTAAGTAACATGTTTTCTCTGAATTCTGTGAGCTGCTTTAGTAAATTAGTTGAACCTGTGGGGGCTGGAGTGGTGGTGAATCACTGGGACCTTCAGTCTGTAGCTGATTGGTCAGAAGTGAGGGTGATAACTTGGGCTTGAAACTGGCATCTGAAGTGGTGGGAAGGCAATATTGTAGGACTGAGCCCTTAACCCGGGGAATCTGCTGCCTGGGGAATGCAAGGAGGGGAGTTTCAGTAGCAGGGAGCCTCTGCCAGGACTGACCCTGGAACTGAGGGAGGAGCTGCCAAATTCTATCAGCACTTGGATAGTGCCCAGTAAAGAGCTCTTGACAGAGAGCTGTTCGGTTTGTGGACTGCAGTTCCATGGTGAATGCATGACATCCTGTTTCAGAGGCCTCCACTCCAATAGAAGAAGGTAAAACAAAATCAGTCATCTCAGTGGGCTGAATTGCATGCTATTTTCCCAGCAGTGATGGAAGAACTGAAAAGTGGTAAAGAAAAAAAAAAAAAAAAGCCCCTGTGTTTGGCTCTTTACTGACTCCTGGGCAGTGGCCAGTGGTCTGGCCCTGTGGTCAAGCAGAAGGGTGGTAGAAACCTGGCCTATTACATGATTGTCTGTGTGAGACACAGCCCTGCGGAAATCGGAGGGCTACATCAAAGTAGGAAAGTTGAGGCCCATCAGAAGCACCCCTTCAGGTTGGGAAGGTGATTGGAATTCTCAAGCAGATATTCTCATGTGCTCACTTAAGGCAGCTGCCTGGGTCCATGAGATAAGTGGACACCAGGGGTTGGCAGCAATGTGCAGACAGACAGACTGAATCTAGACATAGTCCTCTTGCAGCCTCTGAGGCAGAACTTGCCAATAAGGACTGTTGTGTGTGCCAGCAGCAGACAGAGACTGCAGATGGCTCTACGGTCAGACTGTGGCTGGTGGCCCTGGAGGCTGCAAATGAGTCCTGCCAGCAATAGACAGAGACCCTCAATGGGGCTTACAGGTGGCAGATGCAGATGCTCTGAGTGCCCTAAAAGAACCAGAAGATAGTGCACCAGTTTGGACAGCAGAGCGTCATTTCTTCAGAGCAAGGACATCACCTTATAGCTGATAATGTCCAGTGATGGGCAGAGAGATCTCGGAGAGTAATAGTTTGGTGGAGAATGGGAATGGGCAGTTGAAACGTTGGTTGTCTAAAATGGAGAAATCAAGGCATGAAAGGCTGGGTTACAGGCCTTCATGAGTGTGTACTCACACTCAACATGAATAGGAGTGGGGCTAAAGGATGGTCCCCACTGGAGAGATTTCCATCTTCCTAGTGGATCTGGGGAAGACGGTGTGAGGAAGGTGTGTGTACATCCTTCCCTGTATCACTGCAGTTTTTTTTTTTCTCCTTACTTGGTGCTATGGTCACAGGACCAGGGCTGCAGCTATCACACAAGGTCTGGAAACAAGGATGACCCCTTACCGCCTAACAATCCTGTAAGTCAAGATAGTGACACCTTCCTAGATTCTCACTCAGTCATTAATAACTCTCCAATCCTTCATCACGTCTTATGAAAATGTCTCCCAGGATGAAGCCACTCAGGTCTGCACGTTTCTATTCAATCTGGTCAGGTTCCAGGAGAGGAGTAGTCTCAGCAATACACATGTGTCTGATCTTTAGACACAATTCCTAAGGACCTGAAGGGGCAGGCTGTGCCTTCATCCCATCTGTCAAATTGGGACTAACAGTAATTCAGCCTGGCCGTAAAAATAGCCCACTAGTTGCATCTTTG
Organism: Bos grunniens; assembly: GCF_055505025.1. Taxonomy (NCBI): domain Eukaryota; kingdom Metazoa; phylum Chordata; class Mammalia; order Artiodactyla; family Bovidae; genus Bos; species Bos grunniens. The sequence goes on along the minus strand of NC_141194.1, from coordinate 113,572,976 downwards.
TAACCTATGTAATGTTACTCTGTGTGAACAAGAGTGTTGCTGCCTGCTATTGCTTTCTATTACTTGCTAAACTACTATCGCTGCCAGCACAGTGTCTCTTAGGTTTGGGACATTAGGTGGAAAAGTGTGGGTATAAATGGAGAGAAGAAAAAAAAAAAGTTGCTGATGAATAAATAAAAGGGTTATGTTATGTAATGAGGGAAATCCAATATTACAGTAACATCTATTTCAAAAGAGGGTCAGAACTGGAGATGATATTGTCTCTTAGCTGGAGTACGTCAGGTGCCTGAAAGAATAAAGCCATGTACTGCCAAGACTACTCCTGCTTTTGGAACCTAACCTAGATGGTAGGGTAGACAGGTCATACTCGTGAGTGAGGCCTATTAATGGAGTGATCACTGCTTTTAATGTATCCAACACTGCACTCAGAATCCCACTTCTGATTTCCAGTACATATAAAACACTTTATAAAATGCTCTTGAGGGCAGCCAGGAAGATTACTATAAAAAACATGAGCATTTTTCAGCACTGTCCCTAAGTTATTCTCAGGGGAAAGATGTCTGAATGTAAGGCAGTATCTTTAAGACCCTGGCTTGCGCTAACTATCTGATTTTGCACTTTCCAAACATTCACCATTATAAAAAGCTCAACCTCAGATAATGCCTGCCCGTCCACTTTTAGTTTCTGATCTTCAGCTACTAAAGCAGTACTGGAGACTGAAACACAAATGAAAACACATTTTTTTCCCCACCATTCTAACCTCTGACCAGGCTGCCTCCACTCAGAAGTAATGTAGTTGGCTTGAGGTGTCTTTAGAGCACAATTTCATCACTGGTGCTTCTTTGAATATCCAGAGAAAGAATTCTTTCTGGGATAGGGTTAAACTGGTAAGGATTTCAGGCTCTCAAGTCTGATCTCTTGAAAATCTTCTGTGCATCCTTAAGTTTTTCCCTTGATCTTCAAATAGGCACTGATTAGATTTGTGGTGGCAAGGAACAGGTCATGGGCAGATAGAAATCGGAGGACCAAGGAGGGGCCATAGCTTTGGAATATCATCTTACTTCACACAATGCACACCACTGATGCAATGTGAATGATCCAACTGAAAAGAGGATGGGTCCTAGGGTCACCATGCATCCTTCACATGGGCTCATATTCTCTCTCCTCTTTTCTCTTCTGGGGAAATGTGAATGGATGAAAATGAAATGAGATGAACTACATGGATTTCTTTGCTGATATTCAGTGTAAGTACTTAGCTTTTTCCTCTTCCTTTTAACAAATCCATTGCAGGATAAGTCTGGTGGATCATAGTGCCTATCCTGGTGTCTATCCTATTGTGCTCTCAGATTTCTGCCTGCAGTGTGGGAAACCTGGATTCGATCCCTGGGTTGGGATGATCTCCTGGAGAAGGAAATGGCAACCCACTCAAGTATTCTTGCCCGGAGAAATTCCATGGATGGAGGAGCCTGGCAAGCTACAGTCCATGGGGTCACCAAGAGTCGGACACGACTGAATGACTTCACTTTTACTTTCATCCTGGTGCCTATCCCATTGTGCTCTTAGGAGATTTCTCAGAACCATAACAGGGGATACTCTGGACACTCTATCCCAATGTAATGAGAACAACTCCACTTCCTTCATTTAGTCATTGAGGAAGTATTTTCATGATGAGTATTGTATATTGGTCCCCCCTCTTTCTGTATGTGTGTGTTTGTGTGTGCATACATGAGAAGTCCCAGTGGCAACAGAGAACACGAGTCTTTGGGAGCACTGAAAGGGGGGCCAGGATGCCTGAGTGAAGTGTAAGCATGGGGAAGGTGAGAGGGAGCAGTGAAAGTCTGTTTTATTATATGTGATGGATCCCAGGTCTTTGGACTCACTAGATGTTATTTTCTTGGCACTGGAGAGACTTATCCACGTCTGTCTAATAGTCTGGTATCTCCGAATACATTTGAGAGAATAACTAGGAGGGGGTGAGGTGCCTTCAATAAAAGTGATTTATTTTATTTTAAAACTAAATTAAAAAATCATATTTAAAATTTAATTTGTAACTATTTCAATTTGTTGACCAAAGCTTTATGCCCACTGATTAATAACTTCTCCCTTTCTGGGAAACCACCATTCTACAGCTTGACTCTACGAATTTGACTACTTTGATACGTCATATAATGAAAGTGAACCTGCAAGAGACTGACCCAGACTTGCCTGTGAGTGTCCAGCAGAGGTGTGGGTCGGCAGTGGCCTGCTGCAGGGTGGGGGGCACTGAGTGTAGCAGTGTCTGAATGGGACCTTTTGAAGGAGGTCGCCATTAACTTCATTACCTCCACCATAGTTTGGCCCCAGGTGAAAAACAGGGGGGGAACACAGCCCCACCCATCAACAGAACATTGGATTAAAGATTTACTTAGCAAGGCCCCGCCTATCAGAACAAGATCCAGTTTCCCCCTCAGTCTGTCTCTTCCATCAGGAAGCTTCCATAAGCCTCTTATCCTTATCCATCAGAGGGTGAAGTGAAGTGAAGTGAAGTCACTCAGTTGTGTCCGACTCTTTGTGACCCCATGGACTGTAGCCTACCAGGCTCTTCTGCCTATGGGATTTTCCAGGCAATAGTACTGGAGTGGATTGCCATTTCCTTCTCCAGGGGATCTTCTCCACCCAGGGATTGAACCCGGGTCTCCCACATTGTAGGCAGATGCTTTACCGTCTGAGCCACCAGGGAAGTCCTTATCAATCTGATGACATGGACCACAGCCTTGTCTAACTCAATGAAACTATGAGCCATGCTGTTTAGGGCCACCCAAGATGGATGGGTCATGGAAGAGAGTTCTGACAACACGTGGTTCACTGGAGAAGGGAATGGAAAACCACTTTAGTATTCTTGCCTTGAGAACCCCATGAAAAGTATGAAAAGGCAAAAAGATAGGACACTGAAAGATGAACTCCCCAGGTCTGTAGGTGCCCAAAATGCTACTGGAGATCAGTGGAGAAATAACTCCAGAAACAATGAAGAGACGGAGCCAAAGCAAAAACAACAACCAGTTGCAGATATGACTGGTGACAGAAGTAAAGTCTGATGCTGTAAAGAGCAATATTGCATAGGAACCTGAAATGTTAGGTTCATGAATCAAGGCAAATTGGAACTGGTCAAACAGGAGATGGCAAGCATGAATGACGACATTTTAGGAATCAGCTAACTAAAATGGACTGGAATGGGTGAATTTTACTCAGATGACCATTATATCTACTACTGTGGGTAAGAATCCCTTAGAAGAAATGGAGTAGCCATCATAGTCAACAAAAGAGTCCAAAATGCAGTAGTTGGATACAATCTAAAAACCACAGAATGATCTCTGTTCATTTCCAAGGCAAACCATTCAATATCACAGTAATCCAAGTCTATGACCTGACCAGTAATGCTGAAGAAGCTGAAGTTGAACGGTTCTGTGAAGACCTACAAGACCTTCTAGAACTAACACCCTAAAAAAATGTCCTTTTCATTATAGGGGACTGAAATGCAAAAGTAGGAAGTCAAGAAACACCTGGAGTAACAGGCAAATTTGGCCTTGGTGTACAGAATGAAGCAGGGCAAAGGCTAATAGAGGTTTGCCAAGAGAATGCACTGGTCATGGCAAACACCCTCTTCCAACAATACAAGAGAAGACTCTACATATGGGCATCGCCAAATGGTCAATACTGAAATCAGATTGATTATATTCTTTGAAGCCAAAGATGGAGAAGCTCTATACGGTCAGCAAAATCAAGACCAGGAGCTGACTATGGCTCAGATCATGAACTCCTTATTGCCAAATTCAGACTGAATTGAAGAAAGTAGGGAAAACCACTAAACCATTCAAATATGACCTAAATCAAATCCTTTATGATTATACACTGGCATGGAGAAATAGATTCAAGGGATTAGATCTCATAGAGTGCCTGAAGAATTATGGACAGAAATTCATGACACTGTACAGGAGGCAGGGATCAAGACCATCCCCAAGAAAAACAAATGCAAAAAGGCAAAATGGCTGTCTGAAGAGGCATTACAAATAGCTGAGAAAAGAAGAGAAACTAAAGGCAAAGGAGAAAAGGAAAGATATACCCATTTGAATGCAGAGTTCCAAAGTATACCAAGGAGAGATAAGACAGCCTTCCTAGTTATCACTGCAAGGAAATAGAGGAAAACAATAGAATAGGAAAGACTAGAAATCTCCACAAGAAAATTAGAGATACCAAGGGAACATTTCATGCAAAGATGGGCACAATAAAGGACAGAAATGGTAGGGACCTAACAGAAGCAGAAGATATTAAGAAGAGGTGGCAAGAATACATAGAAGAACTATTCAAAAAAGATCTTCATGACCCAGATAATCACGATGATGTGATCACTCAGCTAGAGCCAGACATCCTGGAATGCAAAGTTAAGTGGGTCTTAGGAAGCATCACTGTGAACAAAGCTAACGAAGGTGATGGAATTCCAGTTGAGCTATTTCAAATCCTAAAGGATGATGCTGTGAAAGTGTGGCACTCAAAATGCCAGCAAATTTGGAAAAACCCAGCAGTGGCCACACTGGAAAATATCAGTTTTCATTCCAATCCCAAAGAAAGGTAATGCCAAAGAATACTCTAAATACTGCACAATTGCACTCATCTCACACACTAGGAAAGTAATGCTCAAAATTCTCCAAGCCAGGCTTCAACAGTGCATGAAACATGAATTTCCAGATGTTCAAGCTGGATTTAAAAAAGGCAGAGGAACCAGAGATCAAATTGCCAACATCCGCTGGATCATCAGAAAAGCAAGAGAGGAACCGAGACCCAGCGCCTCACCAGCACCGGCTGCGGCGGGCCCACCGACCGCGTCGCCACAGGTTTAACCGATGCCCAACTAGCAGAGAAGTCAGAGCCCTGGGGAACCTTAGGAATCAGAGAATTTAGCCTCTTCATTTCACAGGATTAATTTATTTTTGGAAATCAAGTGCAATATTAAAAGGAAAACAAAACCACACTACATTATTGGAAGCCATTTCTGCTAATTTTATTACAGTTTAAAATTTATGGTTTGATTTGAATACTATCATGGGAGGAGCTGTGAGTGCTGTTAAAAGTAAAAAAAAAAAAAAAAAGAAAAGCAAGAGAGTTCCAGAAAAAACATCTATTTCTGCTTTATTGACTATGCCAAGCTTTTGACCGTGTCGATCACCACAAACTGTGGAAAATTCTGAAAAAGATGAGAATACCAGACCACCTGACCTGCCTCCAGAGAAATCTGTATGCAGGTCAGGAAGCAAGCGTTAGAACTGGACATGGAACAGCAGATTGGTTCCAAATCGGGAAAGGAGTATGTCAAGGCTGTATATTGTCACCCTGCTTATTTAACCTATGTACAGAGTACATCATGAGAAACGCTGGGCTGGATGAAGCACAGCTGGAGTTAAGATTGCCGGGAGAAATATCAATAACCTCAGATATGCAGATGACACGACCCTTATGGCAGAAAGCGAAGAACTAAAGAGCCTCTTGATGAAAGTGAAAGAGGAGAGTGAATAAGTTGGCTTAAAGCTTAACATTCAGAAATCTAAGATCATGGCATCCAGTCCCATCACTTCATGGCAAAAAGATGGAGAAAGAGTGGAAACTGTGTCAGACTCTATCTTTTTGGGCTCCAAAATCACTGCAGATTGTGACTGCAGCCATGAAATTAAAAGACACTTACTCCTTGGAAGGAAAGTTATGACCAACCTAGACAGCATATTAAAAAGCAGAGACATTACTTTGCCAACAAAGGTCCGTCTAGTCAAGGCTATGGTTTTTCCAGTGGTCATGCATGGATGTGAGAGTTGGACTGTGAAGAAAGCTGAACACCCAAGAATTGATGCTTTTGAACTGTGGTGCTGGAGAAGACTCTTGAGAGTCCCTTGGACTGCAAGGAGATCCATCCAGTCCATCCTAAAGGAGATCAGTCCTGGGTGTTCATTGGAAGGACTGATGTTGAAGCTGAAACTCCAATACTTTGGCCACCTGATGTGAAGAGTTGACTCATTTGAAAAGACCGTGATGCTGGGAGGGATTGGGGGCAGGAGGAGAAGGGGACGACAGAGCATGAGATGGCTGGATGGTATCACTGACCTGATGGACATGAGTTTGGGTTAACTCCGGGAATTGTTGATGGACAGGGAGGCCTGGCATGCTGCGGTTCATGGGGTCACAAAGAGTCGGACATGACCGAGTTACTGAACTGAACTGATTTATTTATTTATTTATTTTTCCTCCCGGTTATGTTGTCGTTTGAGGTTCCAAAACTCCCCACAGACCTGCTGGTGAGAGGGTTTCCTGGTGTTTGGAAACTTCTCCTCTTTTAAGACTCCCTTCCCAGGACGGGTCTCCATCTCTAACTCTTTTGTCTCTCTCTTTATCTTTTATATTTTGTCCTATCTCTATTTGAAGATAATGGGCTGCCTTTCTGGGTGCCTGATGTCCTCTTCCAGCATTCAGAAGTTGTTTTGTGCAATTTGCTCAGTGTTCAAATGTTCTTTCGATGAATTTGTGGGGGAGAAAGTGGTCTCCCTGTCCTATTCCTCTGCCATCACAGGACTGCCCTCGGTTCTTCAAAAATTAAACACAGAATTGTCATATGATCTAGCATTCCCACTTGTAGGCATTTATCCAAAAGAATTGAAGATATCACAGTGGTATTAGTGTTCCTGTGTCCATTTTAGTACTGTTCATGGTAGCCAAGATGTAGGAAACAACCTACATGTCCATCAACAGAGGAAGGGATAAAGGGCTCTTGATAATGAGATGGTGTGCAGACAGGGAGAGTACTATAGATCATAACCTCCAGGTCTTAGATTTAATAATCTGAATTTTTTGAGTTGGTTCAAATCCAGCCATGTAATTTGCTTAAAGTGTGTCTCCTAATGTAGCTTTTTGTATGCAAGACCCATGTTTGTGTATTTTACTTATTTACTGCCTGGCTACACACTAGTATTCAGTAGATGCTCAAGAAGTATACTAGTTGGATGAATGAATAAATGGATGAATGAATGAATATTGTCCCAGAGAAATTTGTCAAATGCAAATGTGAAAATGTGAAATTTCTAGAAATCGATTCCATGGGAATCAGGTACCAAAGTGAATACATTGCTTTGGCACAATGGATCTATTTCCTGCATAAATGGAGTGATTGCAGGGTTTTAGGGATGACTTCATGAAGGAGGGGATGACTAAGATAAATTTTAAAAGGTAAGAAGGAGTGAGATGGTAGAAAGGATGGTCGAAGGAGTGGCAACCTAGCATGAGAAAGGTGTGTGGAGTATGAGACAGTATGGTGCAGTCAAGGAATTGCCAGGAGTTTGGGATGGTGCTCATGAGAAAGGGGACAGAAGTGAGACTGGAGAGGTGATGAAGGCCAGATTGTGAACAGCCTCAGTGCCACATCTTGAGCAACATGGAGCCACTGAAAAGTGTTTTAGCTATGAGAGTGACACAATCACATTTGTGTTCAGGAAAGATGTAAGGTGGAGAGTATATTGGTTTCATAGGAAAAGGGCAAGATGGGAGGCAGAGAGAATATTTATGAATCTAGGGCAGTGCTAGAGGCAAGAGTTCTGTTTTGGACATACTCAATTTTATGTGCCTACATCATAGTTACACAGAGCTGTCTAGTACTCTGTTGGATATTTTGATAGAGGCTTGTAGTCCTCACCCATATCCAGTTTGCCTGTTCTTACCAGCACATTGGAGGATTCCATTTGAAGTTAGATGGGGTGTTGTGACAATTTCTAACCAACAGGCTATGAGTGGTAATAATGTGAGTTGCTTCTGGGCCAAAATATTGATTTAGCAGCATAACTCTCCAGTCTCTCTTCCCCTGTTGCATTGACCAAGCAGACTGAGTCTCCTATCACATGTAAAGTGAAGGTGAAAGTCGCTCACTTGTGTCCAACTTTTTGAGACCCCATGGACTATATGAAGCTTCCCAGGTATCTCAGACAGTAAAGAGTCTGCCTGCAATGCCAGAGACCCAGGTTCGATCCCTGGATTGGGAAGATCCCCTGGAGAAGGAAATGGCAAACCACTCCAGTATTCTTGCCTGGAAAATCCCATGGACGGAAGAACCTGGCTATAGCCCATGGGGTCACAAAGAGTTGGACACGACTGAGAAAATAGTCCATGGAATTCTCCAGGCCAGAATACTGGAGAATAAAGGGAATAGCCTTTATTCAGAATACATGGAAAAGCCTTTCCCTTTTCCAGGGGATCTTCCCAACTCAGGGATCGAACCCAGGTCTCCCACATTGCAGGTAGATTCTTTACCAGCTGAGACACAAGGGAAGCCCAATAATACTGGAGTGGGTAGCCTGTTCTTTATCTAGTAGATTTCTGACCCAGGAATTGAACCAGGGTCTCCTGCATTGCAGGCAGATTCTTTACCAACTGAGCTATCAGGGAAGTCCCATCATGTGTAGGTCCAGATAACGGCATTTCCATCACTCTGAACACTTGGAGGACAGAGCTTTGGAATGTTATCCAGATGTATGTTACAGTGTCCATAGGAAATCAACATTTGTGAAACCACTGAGGTTTTGAATTGTTTAAACCAAATTGTAACCTATTGCATCTTGACTAATGCAGAAATGCATATCTAAAGTTAAGGAATGATATCTGGGCTATCCATGAAGATTGAGAATCACTGATATACAGATGTAGCTGAAGCCATAGAGATGTATGGGACCACTCTGGACAGGGAGATGGGTAGAATAGAAGAGCCATGGGCTGAGAACAGGAACAAAGCTCCAGAATTTAAGGATAAGGTAGAAGAAGATAAGCCAACAAAGAAGAATTAGAACAATGAGTCAGAGAGATGGGAAGAAAGAAAAGAGAACTGAGGTGCCATGGGAATGAAGTGAGGAGTGAAGTGAAGTTTCCAGACGAGTGGTCAACAAAATCAGATATAGCAGGGAGGTCAAGTCTGATGAAGTCCTGGGACACGTGCAGATGACTTGGCAGCTAGGAGATGTTTAGAGGGCTGGGTGGGACCATTTTCAGAGGATGACTGACCTGAGAATCTAAGTTCACTTTGAACTGGTGAATGGGGATCATGATAGTGACTAAACAACAACATAGATGAAAGGAATAAGTAGAATGTAGGTGAGTGAGTGAGTGAGTGAAGTCGCTCAGTCGTGTCCGACTCTTTGCGAACACGTGGACTGTAGCCTACCAGGCTCCTCCGTCCATGAAATTCTCCAGGTAAGAGTACTGGAGTGGGTTGCCATTTCCTTCTCCAGGGGATCTTCCTGACCCAGGGATCAAACCTGGGTCTCCCACATTGCAGGCAGATACTTTACCATCTGAGCCACCAGGGAAGCCATCTGTAATAGCTGAAGTGACTTAGCTTAAGAGATCTTAACTGCCATCGGTCTTTAATTAGTCATGTAATTTGCTTAAAGTCTGTCTCCTAATGTAGCTTTTTGTATGCAAGGCCCATGTCTGCGTATTTTACTTATTTATTGCCTGGCTACACACTAGTATTCAGTATATGGTCAAGAAGTATACTAGCTGGATGAATGAATGAATGGATGAATGAATGAATGTTGTCCCAGAGAAATTTGTCAAATGCAAATGTGAACTTCCAGATGACAGTGGAGGACAAGATTAGCAATTGCTATGAGATCAAGTTTGTTTGGAGCCAATATGACTAGCTTTCGTTTTTCTTGATCATAAAATAAATATATGCTCATTGTAGACAAAACATATAAAGTCATAAAGTGATTTAATAATTTCACCACAAAGAAATACTTATTGATACTTTGGCTCTTTCCTTCCAGTCTTTTACACACACACACACACACACACACCTGTACACACATTTTCTTCTTTGTGAATTGCTCTACCTTGATCTCTCTTTCTGTTGGGGTCATAGTGTTTTCCTTTTCAATTTGTATTAGTTATTTATATATTAAGGATAATCACCTCTTCTACATTTGTTATTAGTCATTTCCTTAGTTTATTATTTGCATTTTAATTGTTTATGGTCTTGGACATGCTGAAGTATAAGATTTGCATGCAGCCAATATCTGGCTCTTTTTCTCAAAGAGGTGTAACTTTTTTTTTCATCGAGAGTGTAACTTTGAGTTGGAAATTGGACTCTGCCAACTGTTAGCTTGGTGACCTCGGGCAACTACTTACCTTATATTTCTATGAGTTGGCTCCATTACCTATAAAATATGGGTGTGCTGTGCTTAGTTGCTTAGTCGTGGCCAAATTTTTGTGACCCCATGGAGTGTAGCCTGCCAGGCTCCTCTGTCCATGGGGATTCTGCAGGCAAGAATACTGGAGTGAGTTGCTATGCCCTCCTCCAGGGGATCTTTCCAACCCAGGGATTGAACCCAGTCTCCCACATTGCAGGCAGATTCTTTACCATCTGAGCCACCAGGACTACCTAAATTATGGTTTGTGGGGAATATATATTTTGTACTTCCTAGCTTTAATGTGAAAGGTTAAATGAGATAATGCATACAAAAAGTTAGTGCAGTGCCTGGTACATGATGTGTTCAATGTGAGCTATTATTCCTCTACTGAATTTACCCATAGGGATTGTTTTTCATTCTGTCAGAGAATACTCATATATATATATTTTTTTATGTTTATCATATATATATATATTTAAAAATCATTATCTATTTTTCCTTTGTCTCTTCAATCTATTTGGAATTTGGTTTGGAGTGATATAGCTCTCCCACCTGAATTACTGGAAAGTTTATTGTTTGTTGTTTGGTTGGTTGAAAATCCTCCAGCTTTTTTTGGTCATTTCTGAGAATCTGAGACGTTTTCTAAATTTTGTGTTGATGTTTGTAGGAGCTGATGAATCAGAATCTGCTGTGGGTATAGGTTTGTGACAAGGTATTCATGATGTAGGTTTTTTTTCTGCGGTGTATGTCACTAAAAGTAATTGTAAATGGAACAACACATTTTCTATTCAGAAAATCTATTTGGTCATTGTTTGGGGTTTGGCTAAGCAAGGCCCGAGCTCCCATAATGGACCTGCAGTATCAGCATAGTGTGGGAGCTTGTTAGAAATGCAGAATCTCAGGCTGTGCTCTGGACCTGCTGAATCAGAATCTGCATTTTAACAAGAGCCCAGAAAAGTCTGAGTAATAGTAAGCTAGACCATACTTTAATATGTATAAATGCACACATATAAACACACTCCTCCAACCACCTGTAGTTAGTTCCTATGAATACTGTATTTTCCTCTAGAGTTTTAGTCATTATTTTTAAATTGGCATATCAGTGTTCATATGGCTGTGCATCCAGATTATTACTTGGCATTTCCACATGTACCAAGTGTTCTTTACAATAATGATTTTTAGTGGCCACACAATGACCCATCCTGTGGATAAGGTGTCATTTTCTCAGCCTTAACTCCGTTGTTAAATAGTCCAGTTGTTTCCATCTCTTTGGTATTGTGCTGTAAACACTCTTGAACATGTATTTTGAATAAATACCTCATTGACTCCTACAGATATAGTCCTATAGGATTAAAGAATAGGAATGATGGTAGGAATCTCGATATATATATAGCCTAATGGTTGCAACAATTTGCCCTTCATGGCAGTGAACAAACATGTCTGCTATGATATCTCTACCAGCCAGCATTTCTTTAAGTTCTTTATTTTGAAATGATTATAGATTCATAGGAAGTTGGAAAAGTAGTACTAGAGTCCTTTGAGCCCTTCACTCAGTCTCCCAATGGTGATATCTTATATAACTGTAGTACAATATCAAAATCAAGAAATTGACATCCACTGGTACAATACAGTTGACTACAGATGTTATTCAGATCCTTGCCAGTTTTTATGTGCACGTGTGTGTGTGTGTGTGTGTGTGTGTGTATGCATAGCTCTAGGCCATTTGATCCATATATAGATTTGTGTAATCTCCACCATAGGCAGGATATGGGACTGTTCCTTCACTCTAACAGAACTCCCTTGTGCGTCCCCTTTAAAGTCATGCTCGTCTCCTGCTTCAGTCTCTGTCCCCTGACAACTATGAATCTCTCTTCCAGCTTTATGGTTTTGTCATTTCAAGGATGTTATATAAATGCAAGCATACAGTATGTAACCTTTTGAAATTGGCTTTTTTTCCAGTCAAAATGATGCACTTGGGATCCATTCAAGCTAATGCATGTATCAATATTTCATTCCTTTTTATTGCTAAGTAGTATTCCATTATGGATATGTAATAGACTTTCTATCAGGGATGTTTTGGTTGCTTCTATTTTTCAACTACTATGAATAAAGCTTCATGAACATTCATGTATAGGTTTTTGAGTTGACCTGAGTTTTCATTTCTCTGAGATAAATGCCAACGAATGCAATCATTGGGTTGAATGGTAAACGGATATATAGATTTATGAGAAACTGCCATACTCTTTCTAGAGTGGCTATGCCATTTTACATTCCCATCAGCAACGTATGAATGATCCAGTTTCTTCACATTCTCACCACTTTCGGTGTCACTCTCTTTGATTTTAGCCGTTCTGATAGGTAGGTATGATACCTTAATGTCCATTTCCCTCCTAGCCAGTCTTCATATTTTCCCATGTGTTTATTTGCCACCCATAGCTTCTTCTTGGTGAATTATCTGTTCATTTCTTTTGTACAATTTCACATTGGATTTTCTTTTTATTGTTGAATGTTAATAGTATTTATCTACTCTGTTTAAGAATGCTCAAACTACCACACAATTGCACGCATCTCACATGCTAGTAAAGTAATGCCCAAAATTCTCCAAGCCAGGCTTCAGCAATATGTGAACCGTGAACTTCCTGATGTTCAAGCTGGTTTTAGAAAAGGCAGAGGAACCAGAGATCAAATTGCCAACATCCGCTGGATCATGGAAAAAGCAAGAGAGTTCCAGAAAAACATCTATTTCTGCTTTATTGACTATGCCAAAGCCTTTGACTGTGTGGATCACAAGAAACTGTGGAAAATTCTTCAAGAGGTGGGAACACCAGACCACGTGACCTCCTTTTGAGAAATCTGTATGCAGGTCAGGAAGCAACAGTTAGAACTGGACATGGAACAACAGACTGGTTCCAAATAGGAAAAGGAGCACGTCAAGGCTGTATATTGCCATCCCGCTTATTTAACTTATATGCAGAGTACATCATGAGAAATGCTGGGCTGGAAGAAGCACAAGCTGGAATCAAAATTGCCAGAAGAAATATCAATAACCTCAGATATGCAGATGACACCACCCTTATGGCAGAAAGTGAAGAGGAACCAAAAAGCCTCTTGATGAAAGTGAAAGTGGAGAGTGAAAAAGTTGGCTTAAAGCTCAACATTAAGAAAATGAAGATCATGGCATCCAGTCCCATCACTTCATGGGAAATAGATGTGGAAACAGTGTCAGACTTTAATTTTTGGACTCCAAAATCACTGCAGATGGTGACTGCAGCCATGAAATTAAAAGACACTTACTCCTTGGAAGGAAAGTTATGACCAACTTAGCATATTCAAAAGCAGAAACATTGCTTTGCTAACAAAGGTCCATCTAGTCAAGGCTATGGTTTTTCCAGTGGTCATGTATGGATCTGAGAGTTGGACTGTGAAGAAAGCTGAGCACTAAAGAATTGATGCTTTTGAACTGTGGTGTTGGAAAAGACTCTTGAGAGTCCCTTGGACTGCAAGGAGATCCAACCGGTGCATTCTGAAGATCAGCCCTGGGATTTCTTTGGAAGGAATGATGCTAAAGCTGAAACTCCAGTACTTTGGCCACCTCATGCAAAGAGTTGACTCATTGGAAAAGACTCTGATGCTGGGAGGGATTGGGGGCAGGAGGATAAGGGGATGGCAGAGGATGAGATGGCTGGATGGCATCACTGACTCGATGGACATGAGTCTGAATGAACTCCGGGGGTTGGTGATGGACAGGGAGGCCTGGCGTGCTGCAATTTATGGGGTCGCAAAGAGTTGGACACCACTGAGCGACGGAACTGAACTGAACTCTGTTTAATGTCTGTAGTCTAGTTAACAGTATTGTACTGATGTCAGTTTCCTGATTTTGTTGCTGTTGTAGAATTACAGAAGACTTCACCATTGGTGGAGACTGGGTTAAGAGTACTGGGGACTCCAGTACTCAAGTGGTTAACTTTTTCAGATATGGTGTTGCAAATACTTCCCCCAGTTTGTAGTTTTGCTTTTTTTTTTTTAATTTTATTTTATTTTTAAACTTTACATAATTGTATTAGTTTTGCCAAATATCAAAATGAATCCGCCACAGGCATACATGTGCTTTTTAATCGTCCTAACAGAGTCTTCACTTTTTAAAAACAGAGCAACCATTTTACCCAGTTTACTGAGAAGAATGGGCTTCCCTGGTGGCTCAGATGGTAAAGAATCTGCCTGCAATTCAGAAGACGCTGGTTCAATCCCTGGGTCAGGAAGATCCCCTGGAGAAGGAAATGGCAACCCACTCCAGTGTTCTTGCCTGGAGAATCCCATGGACAGAAGAGACTGGTGGGCTACAGTCCATGGGGTTGCAAAGAGTTGGACAAGACTGAGTGATTAACACATTCACTTTCACCATGAGAAGAACAGACAGGAACCTGCACGTGGAGTGTGGAGAAATGCAAAGAAACACTACTGTTGACCAGCTGAACCGATATCCCTCTTGTAGTCTCCTTAGCAGATGTGCAAACGTCCCTCATCATCTCAGTGGTGTTGCACTGATGTGGTCTTATCTGCCTCCCTTGCAGGGCCCACGCTGCTTTGAGATTCCTCCCTTGGGCAGAGAGTATATAAAGTTCCCCTGCCGCAGGAAGCCTTCAACTTCTTGTCCAGTTCCAACCTTCTTTTACTATTTTTTCATTTTCTATTTTTAACTTTTTGGCCGCACTGTGCAACCAGGGACTGAACCCGAGCCCCTCACAGTGGAGGCCTGGAGTCCCAAGCACTGGATGACCAGGGAAGTGCACCCCCCTCCACTGCCCACCCCACCCTGGTTCCATTCCTTCTACTAGACGTTTCTCGATCTCTTGGTGTATAAATCTCTCTGCTTGGCATAATGCCTCCACAAGCCTGTGTTCCTGCCTCTCTCTGGTGGCTGGCACTGGCCCAGTGCCAGTCTTCTTCCTTTGCTTACTCCTCTGGTCTTGGCTTCTTACACACCTAATCTGTGGTGTCTGCTGAGCTGAACTAGAATCATCCATAGTTACACAGACTAGTACAATAGTGATTTTAACACTAGACAGCTCAGGCTGGGAAAAACTGAAAGATTCAGTTCCAGTCTACACGATGGTCAACGTTGAGGATGGCATCTGTGCTTCACCCACCAGTGGCCAGGGATAAAAACATAGAAGGCGCATGGACATGACACCACACCTTGTAGGTTCCCTGCCATTCTCTACTTGAAAGAAGAGAAAATATATGAGAGAGACAAGTGCATAGATGGGGGAAACAATCACATCTGCAGCACTTGGGCTTCCCAGGGGGCTCAGTGGTAAGGAATGCATCTGCCAATGCAGGAGATTCAGGAGATGCGAGTTCTATCCCTGGGTCAGGAAGATCCCCTGAAGGAAGGTAAGGCAACCCATGCTAGTATTCCTGCCTGGAAAATCCCATGGACAGAGGAGCCAGGTGGGCTATAGTCCATGGAGTCACAAAGAATCGGACATGACTGAGCACTCAATGCTCATTCAATCATATTTATTCTGTGTTCAGTTATCAAGAAGCATATACAGAGCCAGAATCTGCTTTTGTTTAATTAACATGATGAATCCTACAAATGAACAGTCATTAATTAGAGGAAAATGCATTCCTCCTCCCTGTCTTCCAATCCCAGATTTAAGGCTATTCTGTGAATGTAGGAAATGGTTCTAGAATGCCAGTGGTGTGCTGGAGCCAGCTTGTACCTTCCAGCAAGAACTAGCTGTGTGCATCTCTTCCCAGTTCTGCCTTTAGGGACGTGATATTGGTAACGTAAACCAGCCATGGTGGGAATATTTACACTGTGAAATCAGCAAACACCACATATCGGGGTTTTTATTTTTTCTTGGAGAGTCAATTGAGCAACACACAGCAGGTCATTCCTGAGTGCCTACCAGTGGGTGTTGTATACACTCTGGGACATGAGACACAATCTCACTCTTGGGGACCTCAACATCTAGGAGTCACAGTCTTCTTTTGGATCCCCAACCTCTTCTGTCAGCTCTTCTCTGCAGTAGCCCCACCTTGGCCCACCTCCCTTTCCCTCTTCTCAGTCCTTCCTCTTTGCATCCGAGAACTCCCTTTTCATTGTGAAGCAGCTTCCTTATAACCTCAGACTTTCTCTAACCACTTCTAGCATCTCCTCGCCTTGACTGAAGGTTGGATTTTTGAGGGAACCCCCTTTTTTTGCCATTATAATAACATTATAGCCCTCTCAAGTGGAGCCCAGGCTCCCACGCCCCCGGCAGCTTCCATTCTGTTGGCCTCCAGTGGCTGTTTCCAGACCATTATGACATCATTTTTATTTAACAGTCCCTCTTCGAGTACTATCCAGTGAGACTTATTGTTTAGTCATGTCTGACTCTTTGCAACCCCATGGGCTGTAGCCTGCCCGGCTCCTCTGTCCATGGGTTTCCCAGGCAAGAATACTGGAGTGGGTTGTCATGCGCTCCTCCAGGGGGATCTTTCTGACCAAGGAATAGAATCCACATCTCCTGCAATGGCAGGCAGATTGTTTATTGCTGAGCCACCAGGGAAGCCCTCCACTTAGACTACCCTCCTTTTATCAACCCAGAGAGGGAGCACAGTGGGAGGAGCAGGAGATTTTGACATGGAAGGTGCTGGTGGCAGGTTCTGCTAGGACATCCAGGTGGAAGCTGTGTAGCTACCAGGGGTCTTTGTAAGCAAGCAACTTGGTGAGATTCTCCTGAGATCAGTCTGGGGGATCCATTTATTCTTCCTACTTTTATACTCATGGTAGTGGATAAGGAAAAGACAATGGTCTATCAGAAATAAGGCAAGAGTTTGTTTTATTCTACAGATAATTAAGTTACAATAAGTTTATATTCAGGGTCATTTCAGTGATGTATATTTTATTTTCCCTCTTCAGAAATGGAGAATTCATTGGTATATGGCATTCAGTGGTAGTTCACAAATCATAGTGCCTTTCTGAATCATCTGGGATGGGTATAAAAAATTCACATCCTTGGCAGTAGATGTTCACTTCACTGGAAAAACATTTTCTGACTCTTCTGGTTAATTAAAGTACACTTCAGTGCATAGGTCCAGGACAGCAAAATTAAAGATTGCACTTTGATAACCACAATTTATTTCATCACAAATAACACAGGAAAGAAGAGAGGGCATCACACTGTCCACTGGGACCTGGCCCCCTTTCAGCTCACAAGTTCATCCTGAGAATGCACAGCTCTGTTTGATACAGGCACTTTAGCGGCTCCCCTCTTTTTTCCCCAGGAGTGCACTGAATGACATTATAATATCGAGAACTTTTTGACAGATTTCTTAGGGGAAAAATCCTTACCTCACAGCATTATTTTCCCCGTCCTACTAATTACTATCTAAAGGCTTTCAAATTTTGAAAGAGCTAGGCGAGAACATGATACAGTTATCAGTCCAAGTGCTTTAAATACATTCTTCTGTCACCAAAGTGGCTTTTGTTGTTCTTTTATCAGCAATCCAGATTTTATAAAGTGTGTGCTCTATTAATAATAGACCAGGTTGATGAGTTCCCTTGCTATCAATCCATTTGCTGAGCAATCATCATTACAAACCACTTAATCTCCATTGTGACAGCTTGTGATAACGCCAGAAGAACTTCCACGATTAATTTACAATCAGTTTGCAGTCCATATACATCAAACAGATAGTGCATGTAGTAACATTTGCCACAGTTAATACAAGAAGTGAAGGCAGTAAAACAGCTTCATTATGATGTGGAAATGCATCATTCTAGGGAGAAACAAGGATCTGAAGTAGAGTCATATATCTAGCTTGTATGGAATTCTCCCTGTATCTTTTGGGTTGTACATGCCATTCAGCCTTACACATCCATATCTCATGAATATTTAGCATCCTAAAAAATATTGACCCCATTTTACACAAATCGAAATCAAAGCACAGAAAAAAGTTTTTCAACATCTTATAGATAAGTAGCATATAATTCTACATTCTTGATTCTAACCTAGCTTTTGAGTGGTATTTTTAAAATATTTATGTATTTATTCATCTGTGTTAGGCTTTAGTTGCATTGGATCACGTGGGATCTTTCATTGCAATGCACAGACTCTCTAGTTGTGGCCCACGGGCTTAGTCGCTCCATGGTATGTGTGATCCTAGTTCCCCTACCAGGGACCAAACCCACATTCCTTGCATTGCAAGGCGGATTCTTAACCACTGGACCACCAGGGAAGTCCCTGAGTAGTACTTTTTTTAATTAAGTAATTTATCTGGCTGCACCAGGTCTTACTTGTGGCACGCAGGATCTTTCAGTTGTGGTGGCTGGGATTTAGCTCCCTGATCAGGGATTGAACCCTGGGCCCCCTGCATTGGGAGTGTGGAGTCTGAGCCATTGGACCACCTGGGAAGTCCCTTCTGAGTGGTATTGATGAGACAGAAATGTAAGCCCCAACAATAATTGTACTGGCTTAGAGGAAACCTGGAGACATTTTATTTTTCATTTCCTTTGCAAAACTATTAGGATGAGATGAAGTATAAAATAGTGGTTAAGAGAATGGCCTTGAGCAGGACATCTTCTGGGTTCAAATTTCGGTTCCAATATTGCTTAGTGTGATTTCTACACGTCTTAGTTTCTTCATCTTCATAGCGATGATGGTGATAATGGTGATGCCTGCATCATTGGATTGCTAAAAAATTTAAACAGTCAGTATTTAAGGTGCTTAGAACAGTGTCTGGCAAATGTTAAGTGCCGGATAAGTTATTAGCTTATATTGAGTTGGCCAAAAAACTTTGGATTTTTGGAAAGATGGTGTATATATATATTGCAGATCCCTTAATTTGTTGGTAAATGTCTTCTGATTGATTTTTGTAGCATGTCGAGACCAATTATTTTTATTTATTTGTCTTGTTCTAACCAGAATAGTCATTCTTGTTGCTATATGTCATCCTCCTTCATTTACTTCTTGAAGATTATTAAGTTCCCTCTTAGAGTTTCTTGCTTCAGGTTTAAATAACTACAGACCTTTTCATTTCTCACTATAGTATGTACCTTCTTATGCCTTCTCCATCTATTTCTTGTGCCTTTAAGTCATTCTTAGAAACTAGTTTTCCCTTTGAGTATAAGTCTGGAGGGCTTTTGTAATGGAATAATGGCCTGTCAAAACTCATGAAAGGCCCATGAAAGATGGTCTAAGGCCATGTTCCTCCAAATGTGGTGTGTGTCAGAGTCACAGTGCTTCTCAACACCAATGAGGCTGCTTTGGAGCCACTCTGAGAATTCTGGTTCAGGAGATCTGTTGGGGGGCTCAGACAGCAGTGTTTTACCAACCCTTATAGGTGATTCTGAAGTAGAAATGTTGAGAGCCACTGCACTAGGGTATATGCTTCTCTATAGACAGAACCAGCCAGAACTACTAGATTCAAAACTCAAAAGATACTCTTCCATGGGAAGCTGACACTTAATAGAGTCAGCCATTACCATTTTGTGTTCTCAAGGGGTTCTGTGATTATCATCGTTAGTGTTGTTGTTGCTGTTCAGTTGGTCAGTCGTGTCTGACTCTGTGACCTCATGGACTGCAACAGGCCAGGCTTCCCTGTCTTTCACTGTCTCCTGGAGTTTGCTCAAACTCATGTCCATTGAGTTGGTGATACCATCCATCCATCTCATCCTCTGTTGCCCTCTTCTCCTCCTGCCTTAAATCTTTCCCAACTCTTCGGACTAGGTGGCCAAAGTATTGAAACTTCAGCTTCAGTGCCAGTCCTTCCAATGAATATTCAGGGAATCTCCTTGCTGTTCAAGGGACTCTCAAGAGTCTTCTCCAGCACCGCAGTTCAAAAGCATCAGTTCTTTGGTGCTCATCGTTGTCTATAGTCCAGCTCTCCCATCGGTGCATGACTACTGGAAAAACCATAGATTTGACTAATCATAACTACTAACAGTATAAAATGGAATAATAAATGTTTAACATTTATATAGTACTTAGTATGCACCATACAATGTTCAAAGTAGTACATTATGTTGACATACATAAATCAAGACACTTTAATCTCCAAAACCGTGTGGAGGTAGGAGCTCCCTATCTTATCTTATTCAGCAGAACTACCTACCATCCTTGTTTTCAAGTACAGAACCAGAGATCCAGAGAAGATACTTGCTGACCTTATTGATCACTTACCCTCTGCCAGGTGCTGGGCTCAATGATTCCTACACATGCATTTAATTCTCACAGCAATTAATGAGGACAGTGAGGCTTCAGTGAGGTAAGTTCTTTTGCATAGTTCGTGCTGCTGGTAGGTGACAGCACCATGATAGGAGCTTAGGTTTGCACTGATCTGAAAGTCTGTGGGCTCTGCTTGTCAAAATAGGTTATTGGTTTTTTCTTTCAATAATATGGAGAGTAATAATGGGAGTATAATTGTCACTGACTTGTAGACTCTTTCATGAAAAGATAAAGGAGTTGGGGAAAACGGCATTCTTTGAAAATCCTTTGGAAGTCCTGTCTTGATGAAAGTGGGAGGAATTTCATTCAATATGTTCTGGAGCCAGGTCCCCCTGAGTGTGATTCCAACAACTTAAGACAGGAACCTCTGTCATGCCTCCTTCAAAGGGGTCTTTACAGAAATTTTCATGAAACCCTGGCATTTTAAGAAAAGGAAACTATAGAGGATGCTTCCTGGCTGAGAGTTTTCACTTCCTCCTAAGTCCTGAAAATTTTCTGAAACAAATCTCAGAACACATGACAAGTCTTTGTGATGTATCTAGATATAAGAGGCAATACTGTTGGGTGACAAAATGCTGAAATTTAGGGAAAATGTTTTGCTGGCTTAAGGAGACTGAAAACCCTTGAAGTTGGAACTGGACTGGGAAATCAGTTCACTGTGTACTAGTTGGGAGGCTTAGTCAGGAGAAAGATTTTGAATTCTTCCTCTGAGAATTGTGTGCTCTAGAGACACAACAGGCAGGCCCTTTGTGTAGTTCTTGGAGTGCCTCGAGGACCAGCAATATTGTTCTCCTGGGCAGAGTTTTGGATTACAGTTAGTTGCATTTTGGGACTGGACATGATTCCACAGACTCAAGGAGAAAAAACAATTTCTTTGGGATAAAGGTATTTGTTGTCCTCCAATAAAGATAAGATCATAAAAAAAGCACAGACAACATGAATGAGAAGCAATGATAGATAAACAGTAGAATAGCATACAATAAATAAATAATCTATCAATGCATGGCAGAAAGAAAGAAAAGAAGCCAACAGGGTAAAAGAACAAATAAGCTGGCAAAGGTCACATACATCTGTGGTGATGAACCTGGGGTCCTTTGCAGGAGAGTGTAGACGGCTTCCTACTTGAAGTATGATCCATAGACAAGCCATATTGGCCTTACATGGGAGCTTACAATGCAGAAACTCAGGCCCTATCCTAGACCTACCAAATCCATGATCTGCATTGTAACAGGCTTGGCAGATCGTTTGCTTTCACATTAAAGTTTGATATGTACTGGACTAGAAGACTTATTTAAGGTCTCTCTTATGTTTGTGGTTCCTTTTTGTATTTCCTCTAGGAAGAAATTCTTTTTTCTAAAACAAACAAAAAATTTTTAATTAATTTATTTGGCTTGGCTGGGTCTTAGCTGTGGCTTGTGGAATTTTTAGTTGTGGCATGCAGGATTTTTTCAGTTGCAGCATGTGAACTCTTAGTTGCGACATATAGGTTCTAGTTCCCTGACCAGGGCTTGAACCCAGGCCCTCTGCATTGGAAGCAGAGTCTTACTCACTGGACCACCAGGGAAGTCCCAGAAATCCCTTTTTGTGGGGTAGAATGAACCTCTTGAGGGGTGAATGTGGAGCCCAATCTTGGAAAAATCATGAAGACTTATTACTGTTTCCTTCTCTGGTCCTGACAGTGAAAGAAAAACCAGGCAATGACAAGGCCTTTCTATTTACATTACTCTACATGTTGTAAATAGGAATACAAAGAGCATCATCACCCTCACTCTCCACAAACATCTATGGGCAAGGCTTTGTGGCTGTGACAGTTACTTGGCTGTGACAGTTCATAGTGGAAAAGTACTGAGAAGCATCGCTAAATTGGCTCCAATCTTGGATTAGGGGAGGAACTGCTGGGGGGAGTTAAGTGAAGTTGGTAAAAAATCATTCTGACAGGATAGGTGTTAAGACTAAACAATTGTGGGATGCTGTGGGAGCCTGGAGCACTGATATAATTGAAAACCTGAAGTTCCCTCTTGTAACACAAGTTGACAGCAACAGCTTCATAGTTGAAAGTATTCTAAAGTTGTTTTCAGCATATATAGGGATTCTGTCTTATATTAAAAGGCACTGCTATGAAACCTTTTGTTTTTATTTAGTAGACTGTTGACAAATGGGATCTGTGTGGCTTTCTCATCACAGAACTGAAAGAAAATACCAGCTACATGGTTTGGATTCTGACTGTGGTTAAGTATATATTTTAGTAAAGTGGTATGGGCAGTCAAAAATTCAAGGAATTTGGAATTCTCCCTAGCACTGGGAATGGAGCTGTACTTCCAAATATGATGCTATTTTGAAGCAAAGAATACCATGAAACAAGGCTTATAAGTCCATTGTCATATTGAGGCAGTTTCTAAACAGCATCTACATACAGATGATAGCTGGACTTCAGATATTCAATAAAGTGATAAAGTTTGTTGATAGTGTTGCTAAGTCTGTGACTGCCAGGGATTCAGCCACAGCTGAAGTTTCTTGAGAATACTTTGGGGGATGTGATCAGGATTTGAATTCAGATCCAACTTATTCAAGACCTCACAACTGTTTTCTATAAGAGAGTCATGAGCAATGGATGAATGACCTTATTTGGTTAGACTTCCTGAAAAGAACTGAAGAAGTATACTTTCACCGAGGAAAACCTACCAATGAGCCAATCTACCAACTATCCAGTCAGTTTACCTGAATACCAACCACCCACCCAACCGACCAAATCAATTCAATTACACAAAACAAATTCTTAAGCTCTTATACAGGATACTGTGCTAGGTGAGGATAGTATAAAATTCAATAAGGTAATATTGCTGCTCTTGAGAAAAATATAGACATTTAATGAAAATATTATATGCTAAATGATAAAATAGAGGAAACAAGATTTTCTGCCTGGAAATAGTGATGAGGTAGGAGGGGACGGGTTCGGGTAAGACACAGAAAGGAGATGACATTTCAACTTTTTTTATTTAATTGACTGTGCTGGGTCCTTGTAACTGTGCATGGGCTTTCTTTACTTGAAACAAGTAGGGGTTACTCTCTAGTTGTGGTTATGTGGCTTTTTGCAGTGGCTTTTCTTGTTGAGGAGCATGGGCTTTAAGGCATATCAGTTCAGTTCAGTCACTCAGTCGTGTCTGACTCTTTGTGACCCCATGAACCACAGTACGCCAGGCCTCCCTGTCCATCACCAACTCCCGGAGTCCACCCAAACCCATGTCAATTGTGTCCGTGATGCAATCCAACCATCTCATCCTCTGTCGTCCCCTTCTCCTCCTGCCCTCAATCTTTCCCAGCATCAGGGTCTTTTCAAAGGAGTCAGCTTTCTGCATCAGGTGGCCAAAGTACTGGAGTTTTAGCTTCAACGTCAGTCCCTCCAATGAACACCCAGGACTGATCTCCTTTAGGATGGACTGGATGGATCTCCTGGCAGTCCAAGGGACGCTCAAGAGTCTTCTCCAACACCACAGTTCAAAAGCATCAATTCTTGGGTGCTCAGCTTTTTTTATAGTCCAACTCTCACATCCATACATGACTACTGGAAAAACCATAGCCTTGACTAGATGGGCCTTTGTTGGCAAAGCAATGTCTCTGCTTTTTAATATGCTGTCTAGGTTGGTCATGACTTTCCTTACAAGGAGTAAGTGTCTTTTAATTTCATGGCTGAAATCACCATCCACAGTGATTCTGGAGCCCAGAAAAATAAAGTCAGCCACTGTTTCCACTGTTTCCACATCTATTTGCCATGGAGTGATGGGACTGGATGGCATGATCTTAGTTTTCTGAATGTTGAGCTTTAAGCCAACTTTTTCACTCTCCTTTTTCACTTTCATCTAGAGTCTCTTTAGTTCTTCATTTTCTGCCATAAGGGTGGTGTCATCTGCATATCTGAGGTTATTGATAGTTCTCCCGGCAGTCTTGATTCCAGCTTGTGCTTCTTCCAGCCCAGCGTTTCTCATGATGTACTCTGCATAGAAGTTAAATAAGGCATATGGGCTTTCATAATTGTGGCACGTGGGCTTAGTTGCCCCATGGCATGTGGGATCTTCCCAAATCGGAAATTGAATTAGTGTCTCCTGTATTGCAAGGCAGATTTTTAACTTCTGAGGACTAGCAGGGAAGCCCTCAACTTTGAGGAATGGTTTAGAAAACAGTAAGGACTGAAGGTAACATGGGTGTGAGAAAGTCATGTCCAGTAAGTGCCATCTTCCACATGTTAAACAGGTTAATCTGAGCTCACATTACAGCTCTTCTGTAGCTAGATTTCTCTATAATAATGTCATCAGGCGTGAAAAATTGTCATTTCCCACATGGAAGGATTAAACCCCCTATTAAGCCAAGTGTCTTCATCTGAATATTGAGGGGTTTGAGTAGCTAGGTCATCTCTAAGAGCTCTTCCAGCCTTGCCATTTTCATCCATGTTTATGTATGAAAGGTAGGTAATTTCATGGAAATGTTTAAACCTTAAAGGAAGAAAGGTATATTTCAAACTGAAATGTATCATTAGACATTTTACTCTGTTCTCGATTTCTGTCTCTGTGTCACAGCTCTAAGATATTAGTTTGAATTCTTCAGTTATTCTTAAACTTGATAAAGATGTAATGGAGTATGCATTGGTAACCTTTTTCTCTATGTTGTGTTTAATTTTTCTGGTTTAAAGAATGGGTTGTAATGAAAATACATTCAAGTGTCCCTGGTGTGTATGGTGTTGTGCTGATTTGCAGGAGACCTCTTAGCTGCATGATGACTGGAGATAAGAAAGAACTCCTGGACATAGAATAGAGAACTGTTATAAAACGTCATTAAAGATGATTCATCATACAGATGACCAGGCTTGTGTTCAGGCATATTGACCAAGAGGAAATTTACCTGTGATACTGTCTAACTTCCCCTTTTGATATTCTTGTCTTCTTCATTTTCACTTTCCTTGGATAGTACCATGTAATCATCTGGAGAGAAGAGATATTTTTGATGAGAAATTCATTGGAATCCCTTGTGTATCATTACGTGGATAACCACTTATTCTACCTACTTACACGTTGAGCCTTGGAGAGGCTGGCCTGCTTGTTAAGATAGTCAGATGTCTTGACAAAGATTTCCTTCTTAACCAAATTTTGGTCAGGTTCCTCTGATCCCTCTTCTCCATTAGGCCTTGACCTTGGCCTGCCCATCCCAGTTTTAGCAAAGAATCTTGCTAAGCCAGCTTACTGTGAACACCCTCACCTTGGATATCTAATCAAGCCCTTTTCTCCTATCTTTTATGTATGACCAAGCTCCTCATCCTCTACCCTCTATATGTAAGTTTTTGGCCTGCCTTTAGCAAGAATCCTATTCAGTCAGTTCAGTAAGACTCTCCCTAACTTTGACATCTAATTAAGTTACTTAGTAATTTTCCATCCACTGATCTCTTCACTATTCTCATTGACTGTAAATCCCCAACTATCTTTGCTGTATTGAGAATTGAATCCAGTTTCTCCCCTTTATTGCAGAAATCTCTCCCCTATTCCAATAATCTTGAATAAAGTCTTCCTTACTATGTTATAAGTGCCAGAATAATTTCTCTTTGACAATCTGCATGTCTTTACAGAAGGCAGAGTTCCAAGATACTGTTCATGACCTTTACCATCCCCACCCGGTGTTGTTGTTGTTCAGTTGCTAAGTTGTGTACAACTCTTTCTGACCACGTGAACTACAGCACACCAAGCTTCCCTGTTCTTCACTATTTCCCAGAGTTTGCTCAAACTCATGTCCACTGAGTCAGTGATGCTATCTAACCATTTCATCCTCTGTTGCTCCCTTCTCCTCTTGCTCTCAATCTTTCCCAGCATCAGGGTCTTTTCCAGTGAGTTGGCTCTTTGCATCAGGTGGCTAAAATATTGGAGCTTTGGTAACCTAGTGTTACTCCCGTGGTTATATTATTACATGGCAAAAGGAGTTTTGCAGGTGTAATTAAGGTTATTAATCAGTTGATCTTAAGATAAGGAAATTGTGCAGGCTGGCCTAGCCTGATCATGTGAGTACTTTAAAAGCAGAGTTTTTTTTTTTTTTTCCATCTGGTAACAAAAGAGCAAGTCATTCATACAGATTTCAAGCATGAGAAAGGATTGATACTCTTCTGCTGATGTGAATATGGAGGAGCTGTGTAGGAAGGATCTCAGAGTGGCCTCTAGGAGTTGAAAGTGGTCCCTGGCCAACAGCCGGTAAGAAAATGGTACGCCAGTTCTATAGCTACCGAAAACTGAATTCTACCCAACTTGAATGAGCTGAGAGGTTCTGCCAGAACCTCCAGATAAGAGCCCAGCCCAGCTCACCTTGATTTTCCAGTTGTTGCTACCTTGATTTTGGTCTAGTGAGATCCTAAACAGATAACCTAGATGATAAGCCTGCCTAGACTCTTGAATTACACAACAGTGAACTAATAAATAAATGGGTATTGTTTGAACTCACCAAGTCGTGGTAATTTTTACATAGCAATAGAAAGTTAATGTATTTTGATCGTGTATCAGGGACAGGATTGATTGACTGCCAACTTCTAGTCAGCTCTACAGTCCTCTCTGTATGTCATGAAACCATAAGGCCAGGTTTTCCTTTAATTCAATTATCTCAGCTCTCTTATTTAAAAGATAGGTAAACTTTAGTGTCTAGGATTAGATATAGAGATTTAGCTGTGCATGCATGCTCAGTTGCTCAGTTATGTCCAACTCTTTGTGAACCCGTGGACTGTAGCCTGCCAGGCTCCGCTGTCCATGAGATTTCTGAGGCAAATCCCATGAGTACTGGAGTGAGTTGCCACATCCTCTTCCAGGAGATCTTCCCAACCCCAGGGATCGAACCCATGTCTCCTGCGTCCCCTGCATTGGCAGGTGGATTCTTTATCACTGTGCTACCTGGGAAGCCAATAGAGATTTCAGTTCAGTTCAGTCGCTCAGTCGTGTCCAACTCTTTGTGAACCCGTGAATCCCAGCACGCCAGGCCTCCCTGTCCATCACCAACTCCCGGAGTTTTCTCAGACTCACGTCCATCGAGCTGGTGATACCATCCAGCCATCTCATCCTCTGTCATCCCCTTCTCCTCCTGCCCCCAATCCCTCCCAGCATCAAAGTCTTTTCCAATGAGTCAACTCTTCTCATGAGGTGGCCAAAGTACTGGAGTTTCAGCTTTAGCATCAGTCCTTCCAATGAACACCCAGGACTGGTCTCCTTTACAATGGACTGGTTGGATCTCCTTGCAGTCCAAGGGACTCTCAAGAGTCTTCTCTAACACCACAGTTCAAAAGCATCAATTCTTTAGTGCTCAGCTTTCTCCACAGTCCAAATCTCACATCCATACATGACCACTGGAAAAACCATAGCCTTGACTAGACGGACCTTTGTTGGCAAAGTAATGTCTCTGCTTTTGAATATGCTATCTAAGTTGGTCATAACTTTCCTTCCAAGGAGTAAGCGTCTTTTAATTACATGGCTACAATCACCATCCACAGTGATTTTGGAGCCCAGAAAAATAAAGTCAGCCACTGTTTCCACTGTTTCCCCGTCTATTTCCCATGAAGTGATGGGACTGGATGCCATGATCTTCGTTTTCTGAATGTTGAGCTTTAAGCCAACTTTTTCACTCTCTACTTTCACTTTCATCAAGAGGCTTTTTAGTTCCTCTTCACTTTCTGCCATAAGGGTGGTGTCATCTGCATATCTGAGGTTACTGACGTTTCTCCTGGCAATCTTGATTCCAGCTTGTGCTTCTTCCAGCCCAGCATTTCTCATGATGTACTCTCCATATAAATTAAACAAGCAGGGTGACAATATACAGCCTTGACGAAATCCTTTTCCTATTTGGAACCTGTTGTTCCATGTCCAGTTCTAACTGTTGCTTCCTGACCTGCATATAGCTTTCTCAAGAGGCAGGTGAGGTGGTCTGGTATTCCCATCTCTTGAAGAATTTTCCACAGTTTCTTGTGATCCACACAGTCAAAGGCTTTGGCATAGTCAATAAAGCAGAAATAGATGTTTTTCTGGAACTCTCTTGCTTTTTCCATGATCCAGCGGATGTTGGCAATTTGATCTCTGGTTCCTCTGCCTTTTCTAAAACCAGCTTCAACATCTGGAAGTTCACGGTTCATGTACTGCTGAAGCCTGGCTTGGAGAATTTTGAGCATTACTTTACTAGTGTGTGAGGTGAGTGCAACTGTGCAGTAGTTTGAGCATTCTTTGGCATTGCCTTTCTTTGGGATTGGAATGAAAACTGACCTTTTCCAGTCCTGTGGCCACTGCTGAGTTTTCCAAACTTGCTGGCATATTGAGTGGAGCACTTTCACAGCATCATCTTTAGGATTTGAAATAGCTCAGCTGGGATTCCATCACCTCCACTAGCTTTGTTTGTAGTGATGCTTTCTAAGGCCCACTTGACTTCACATTCCAGGATGTCTGGTTATAGGTGAGTGGTCACACCATTGTGATTATCTGGGATTTAGATATAAATATATATAGATAAATGTAGATTAATGTATTTATTTTTATCTCTATATCTACCTATCTATCTAGCTATCAAGAGATTTATTTTAAGGAATTGGCTCATGTAGTCATGGAGGCTTGGTAAGTCCAAAATCTGCAGGGTAGATCATCAGGCTATAGATTCATGAAAGAGTTGCAATTCAAATTTAAAAACCACTACAATATTGTAAAGTAATTAGCCTCCAATTAAAATTAATTAATTAATTAAAAAAATTAAAGGCAGTCTGCTGGCAGAATTTCATATTCTTTGGGGAGGCAGTTTTTTTTCTCTTCAGTTCAGTTCAGTCACTCGGTCGTTTCTGACTGTTTGAGACCCCATGGACTGCAGCATGCCAGGCTTCCCTGTCCATCACCAACTCCTGGATCTTGCTCAATTTCATGTCCATTGAAGTGGTGATGCCATCCAACCATCTCATCCTCTGTCGTCCCCTTCTCCCACCTTCAATCTTTCCCAGCATCAAGGTCTTTTCCAATGCATCAGTTCTTTGCATCAGGTGGCCAAATTATTACAGTTTCAGCTTCAGCATCAGTCTTTCCAATGAATATTCAGGACTGATTTCCTTTAGGAATGACTGGTTTGATCTCCTTGCAGTCCAACGGACTCTCAAGAGTCTTCTCCAACACCACAGTTCACAAGCATCGAATCTTTGGTGCTCAGCTTTCTTTATAGTCCAACTCTCACATCCATACATGACTACCAAAAAAAACATTGCTCTGACTAGACAGACCTTTGTAGGCAAAGTAATGGCTCTGCTTTTTACTAAGCTGTCTAGGTTGGTCATAACTTTTCTTCCAAGGAGCAAGCATCTTTTAATTTCATGGCTGCAGTCACCATCTGCAGTGATTTTGGAGCCCCCAAAATAAAGTCTGACACTGTTTACAATGTTTCCCCATCTATTTACCATGAATTGATGGGACCAGATGCCATGATTTTAGTTTTCTGAATGTTTAGTTTTAGGCCAACTTTTTTCCTCTCTTCTTTCACTTTCATCAAGGCCTTTTTCTCTTAAGGCCTTCAACTGAGTGGTATTCTGCTTTCACAAAACAAGGGTGTGCATATCTACCTCACAAGGCTTTTGGGAGAATGGTTTGAGACATCATATGAAAAGCACTTCAGACAGTGCTTCGAACATGCTAGGAGATCAAACTGAAGTTTCTGTTAAGAGAATTGTAGAGGTTCCAGCAGGAGAAATACCAGAAACGGAGGGCGTGTGAAATGAGTTTATTCTTTAACACCTACTGATGAGTGTTGGCTTATTTATAGATCCACTCACCTTTGCCAGTTGATAACACATGGCAAGCAATGGATCTTTTCTCAATCCTTCCTTCTTTTCTCATAAGTGACATTAATAGGATGTGTACACAAGAAATAAATATGAAAAATCAAAAGTACATATATAATTTACCCAGCACATATTTGCTATCTCATATTATACCATGACTTTTGTATCAAGCTCTGACCTTGAATGAAAACAGCAAGTTACTTTGGATTTAATTGTTATAATTTATTGCTTTTTCTACCTTCAGCTGCTGACTGTAAATTTTTGTAGAGAAACACAAAATCACTTCCTGTTCTTGACACATAAAGGGCTTTTTCCTCCTAGTTATGCTCATAATTTTATGTTGGGTGACCTTTGCATCTGTGGCTTGGTTTTATGATTTAAAAACTGTGCTTTGGCTGACAGACAATTCTGGAAATGATTTTCTTTTACCTAATGCAAATTGCCTGGACCCAAAACATAATGCAAGTTCCTCTCTTTATATTTCCTGTTAGCATTACCAGCACCGTGTGGACTATAAATCAATTAATCTGCCTTGGATGAGAAGCTCAAGTTCTGTGAAAACGCGGCTTGAGAAAGTACCTTTGTCTCTACCACCTTTCATTTCCAACATGGAATTCCTATAAAATCACACTAAAAGCAGTTGGAAATTAGAAACAATCAATGCATTTCTTGTTTAAATAAAAGGCTCAGTTCTAATCTATAAGAAGGTCTGTGAGAGTGGGGGAGAAGAATTTCCTATTGACATTACTTGCTTGTGCCTCAAACCTGACCCTCTCTTTCCTCCCCTGTTGTGTGAAGACAAGAAGTACCATAGGTAAAGGGTACGTGTAACTCCTGCCGGCTTTTGAATGTGAAACACAGTCCAAGGCCTGAGCATCTTTTGACTCAGTTGAACATATGGAAAGCTTGGAGATTCACCCTCATCAGCAGGTTAAAATTTGGCAACTTGAGTTTATGAAATTTAATATGCATATGAATAAATAATAAGGAAGAAAACATATTTATCCCCTAAAAACTTAAATATTTTTTTCCTTTCACAAAAATGTAATAAAAGCAAAATTAAAAGAAGTATTTTATTTCCTCATAAGCACTAATGAACAAGGGCAAAGTGCTTCTGGACTGGGAACTGTAGCTCATAAGTCCTGTTTAAGGCTCTATCACCCATAACCCCTTAGCAGGCCAATTTCCTGTTGAAATCCATGGGGAATTCACAGACTTCTGGAGGAGAAGATCAAGTCCAGGAGAGACTTTTGCTTGTAAATTCATTCACTCCCTTCTCCTCTTTTTATGGTCCATATATTATGATGATCACTTGTTATTACTGCTAGAACCATTTAAGAGAAAAGAGGCTGGCAGATGATAAAGGAGGGCCGTGTCCAATGGTGAAGTTAGTTGAGTATCTCAAAGGCCTTGCAAAAGCCCAGTGCTAACTTACATACAGACTCATGGGATTTTGTATTCATTTAAAGATATATACTTAACATGGGGAACAAAATATGAAAATAAGGGGGCAGAGCAGACATTAAGGGGTTGAAAGCAGTTTCAGAGCAGTGTCTTGTCAGCTGTCCAGCACCCTCTGACTTAGCAAGAGCCAGATACTCACAGCTGGTGCATATTTTGATGCCAGATGACTGGAATGGCTGGAATTGGAAGTCACCATATCTCCCTATATCAGTTTCCTCATGGCTCTATGTAAACTTCTGAACATAAGTTTGGATTTTAAAGAGAAAAATTTTTTTGAGGCTTTTGAGCTCAAGTCTAGGCCAAGTGAATGTATAGCTGAGAAGTAAAGTGAAATGAAAATCCTGCTAAGTGCCTGCTTTAAAGTTGTCAACCAGGGATGTGCTAGAGCTATTGGCAGAATTTCAGGCTTTTCCAAACAAGGTCAGCCTACCAATCTCTGAGTCAAGGACAGCAAGAGAATTACATGCTTGCTCTCTCTCTACATGGCCCATTTAAGTTTGGGTCACCCATTTTTAATAGGAATCATTCTTTCAGTTCAGTTCAGTTCAGTCACTCAGTCATGTCTGACTCTTTGAGACCCCATGGACTGCAGCACAGAGTCATTCTTTAATAGGAATCAACATCCACCTAAAAAGAGCATGGCCAAATTTGGAATTCTTAAGGGCCACCAGGAGAACAAGGGAGCAACTGCAATTATACAAACAGAGTGGTTGAGTTAGATGGGGACAAGAGTGGAGGTGTGTTTATCCGAGAAAAGGTGTTCTTTGTGTCTGTGATTCATGGAGTCAGTTTGAATAGTGAGAATGAAAGCATAAAATGATTTTGGAGGTTTCCAAATCACATGTGCACAAATGTATGTGTGCATATGCACACTCATGATGTCTATGTTTACAAAAGTGTGTATCTCATGATGTCCTGTTGACATCATCTTTTGGAGAGAAATACCTTTATTTGGACTATCTATGGGGTATGATCTCAGAGAAGGCAATGGCACCCCACTCTAGTACTCTTGCCTGGAAAATCCCATGGACGGAGGAACCTGGTAGGCTGCAGTCCATGGGGTCGCTAAGAGTTGGACACGACTGAGCGACTTCACTTTCACTTTCACTTTCACTTTCATGCATTGGAGAAGGAAATGGCAACCCACTCCAGTGTTCTTGCCTGGAGAATCCCAGGGACGGGGGAGCCTGGGGGGCTGCCGTCTATGGGGTCACACAGAGTCGGACACGACTGAAGCAACTTAGCAGCAGCAGCAGCAACGTGGGGTATGGTCTATGGGCTATCTATGGGTATCCCTGGTGGCTCAGCTGGTAAAGAATCTGCCTTCATTGCAGGAGACCTAGGTTCAATCACTGGGTCAGGAAGATCCACTGGAGAAGGGAATGGTAACACACTCTAGTATTCTTGCCTGGAGAATTCCATAGACAGGGGTCACAAAAAGTTGGAGATGACTGAGAGACTTTCACTTTCATGGAGGTACTGAAGCCTAAGTCCAGTCTAGATTCTGAGCCTCCTAAATGTGAGCAGGGCCAAAAGACCCTTGTTGTTGCTGGATTTTAGAATTAGCCTCATTTTCGTTAACCCTGAACATCTAGTGTGCTTGGTGGTGTTCCATGTTCCCTCATGCTCACCAAATAACAGCCTGCCCATTTCCACCATGTTAGTCTAGTCTCTCTGCCTGAGTTCATGTTTTTGTTTCAAGTTCCTCACTGGGACTAGGTTCGTTTTGAATACTTGCCCACTTGGCTGGGTTCTTATACCTAGATATTGACTCTTCCTTTACCACGCCATGCATTTAAGAGCTCCTATAAACTTAAGCAGGGACATTACTTTGCCAACAAAGGTTCGTCTAGTCAAGGCTATGGTTTTTCCTGTGGTCACGTATGGATGTGATAGTTGGACTGTGAGGAAGGCAGAGCGCCGAAGAATTGATGCTTTTGAACTGTGGTGTTGGAGAAGACTTTTGAGAATCCCTTGGACTGCAAGGAGATCCATCCAGTCCACCCTAAAGGAGATCAGTCCTGGGTGTTCATTGGAAGGACTGATGTTGAAGCTGAAACTCCAATACTTTGGCCACCTGATGAGAAGAGCTGACTCATTTGAAAAGACACTGATGCTAGGAAAGATCGGGGCAGGAGAAGAAGGGGATGACAGAGGATGAGATAGTTGGATGGCATCACTGACTCAATGGACATGAGTTTGGGTAAACTCCAGGAGTTGGTGATGGACAGGCAGGCCTGGTGTGCTTCAGTCCATGGAGTCGCAAAGAGTCGGACACGACAGAGCAACTAAACTGAACTGAACTGAATGCTCTTCAGGTCCATACATGTTGTTGCAAATGGCAAAATTTAATTCTTTTTTTTTTTTGGTTGAGTAGTATTCCACTGAGTGTGTCTCTGTGTGTGTGTAAACACACCTTTATCCATTTATCTGTTGATGGACAGGTAGGTTTCTTCCATATCTTGGCTATTGTAAATAATGCTGCTATGAACATTGGAGTGCATGTACCTTTTTGAATTAGTGTTTTTGTCTTTTTTTTTCAGATATATATCCAGAATGGGAATTATATGGTAGTTCTATTTTTAGTTTTTAGAGAAACCTCCATAC
Organism: Bos grunniens; assembly: GCF_055505025.1. Classification (NCBI taxonomy): domain Eukaryota; kingdom Metazoa; phylum Chordata; class Mammalia; order Artiodactyla; family Bovidae; genus Bos; species Bos grunniens. Next base: position 113,538,684 of record NC_141194.1, on the reverse strand, counting down.
TGTTGTCCACAATGACGGCACCAATCTACAGTCCCACCAACAGTGTACAAAGGTCCCCTTTTCTCCACATCCTCACCAGCACCTGTTACTTGTGGTCTTTTTGATGATAGCTATTCTGACAGGTGTGAGGTGATAACTCACTGTGGTTTAGATGCTCATTTCCATGATGGTTAGTGGTGTTGAGTGTCTTTTTGTGTGCCTTTTGGCCAAGTCTGCAGAACAATTCTTGTGCAGACTCTGGCTCTGTGTGTGCTTATGTTTACTTGTTGAAACTGTTTGTTTATGCTGTTGACTAAGAAGAGCTAAAATTAAGACTGAATGGGGCTAAAATGTCAAGCTGAGACAGATTCCTGAGCATAGAATTGTACATGTGAGGTCACTACTCCAGTATTTGTGTGTTGGGCTCAATTAAATGTCAGGAGAGGCTCAGGTACATGCTCTCCTCCAGGTACGAGGGGAGGGACATTGTATAATCAGAAAAAGAGGGCGTGGAGTATATCCCATGGTGATAACACTTTACTATTTGGTGCTGAGGCCTGTTTGGTATACTCTTGTCTGAATTTTAACAAGCAGAAGGAATACAGTTAGGCAATATGTGCTTATACTCTTACAAGACTTACAGTTGTAATTTTAACAATGAAATGAAGACCTAAAGTTGAAGTTGTTATGGAAAACAAAAATAAATTTGGTTGTTTTGAAATTTCCAGGGACTACCTGATAGATAGGCCCTGAGATATCACATATATTTTTATAAGGATGCTGTCTGAACAAGGTATATTAGGAAGCCAATTTTGCCAAATAGTGAAGATTTAAACTGGTTCTTGGGTTTTCCAGGTGGTGCAATGGTAAAGAATCTGCCTGCTAATACAGGAAACATAAGAGATGTGGGTTCAATCCCTAGTTCGGGAAGATCCTCTGGAGAAGGAAATGGTTACCCACTCCAGTATTCTTGCCTGAAAAATCCCATGGACAGAGGAGCCTTGTGGGCTACAGGCCTTGGGGCCACAAAGAGTCGGATATGACTGAGCACACACACAAGCTGGTTCTGATTTCCATTCATTGTTTAAATTCATATTTAGCATTTTTCAGTTCAGGTTTTTAGCAGTTGCTAAATCATGTTGCTGATTCAACTTCCAAAGAAGCATTTCCTCTGTAGAAGGCAATGGTTAAGAGCACAGATTCTGGCAGCAGACTAGCTGTGTCACCTTGAGTATATTTCGTAATCTCCTTTGTCTTAGTTTCCTTATCTTTTACAAATGGTGACTTTAGACACAACTACCTCATGGGTTATTAGTAGAATTCACTGAGTTAATATACATGGAGTCCTTGGAAAAACACCTGGTACATAAGGAATATTTTGAGCAGTGGCTATTGTTATCACCCACTGTTCAAGCTTTTGGATCACTTTAGTTGAAGTACAATGCTGATATTTTGAGGCAACTTAAAAAAAAAAGCTATGGTGGCTCAGACAGTAAAGAATCCACCTGCAGTGCAGGAGACCTGGGTTTGATCCCTGGGTCAGGAAGATCCCCTGGAGGAGGAAATGGCAACCCATTCTGGTATTCTTTCCTGGAGAACTCCATGGACAGAGGATCCTGGTGGACTATAGTCCCTGGACTCACAAAGAGTTGGACACGACTGAGCGACTAACGTTTTCATTTTCATGTCATTTACAGATACTTATCTATATGAATTATACTTTTCTGATACTAGGCAACGAAAGGAAGTCCAGAAACAAATTAGATGTTGAGGCTAATGTCAGTTCAGTTGACAACCATGACCCAAGATTTCAAAAGTTCATGTATATTCAGACAGTTTTATTCTTGTCATTAACTGACTTAAAGAAATAGTTAGGGACTTTCCTGGTGGTCCAGTGGTTAAGACTTTATCTTCCAATACAGGAGATATGGATTTGATCCCTGGTTGGGAACTAAGATCCCATATGCCTCATGGTGAGGCCAGAAAAAAGAAGAAGAAATTAATATGAAATTGGAAAGCAAATGTACTTCAATAAAATTAAAAAAAATAGTTACACTTTTGAACTTGCACAGTACGTGTCTACTAATAAAATCAGTTTGATAAAGTTCCACGTAAGATTATGTTTAAAAAAAAAAATCCACTGGTGAAAAACCAAAAAGCTTTAAGGCTCACTGATCTAAAGAAAATAGTCTTTTACTGTAATGATAATGATGATAATAATAATATTATTTTTATAAAGTACGACCTTAGCTACCATCTCATCTGTTACAACAAACTGATAAAATAGGTAAGGTGGGAATTATCATTTCTACTTTAATGATGAGAAAATTAAAGCTCACAAAATTAAAGTGACTGAGTCACATGATTATTGTGGCCCAAAGCCAGGATTCCAGTCCAATTATTCATTCTTTCATTCAGTGTTTTTTACCCTTCTTGTCTCACCTGCCTAAGTATTCCCATTCTGAAGTGGAAGGCATTTTTTTCCTGGATGCTTTTGATACTATGGTTCACAGTGAGGTGCTCTTTCTGTCCCAACATGAGGGAGATTCTTGGTGCACTTTGGTTCTGATGGCCCAGAGAAGTGAATTGGGTGGTGCCACGCTGGACTTTAATGGTAATGTGAGCATAAGATGAAAAATTAATTAGGCCTTTCGATATCCAATGACATTTCACATAATTTATCACCAGTAGAGAGCACTATAAGATTACAATTAATGGCAGTCCTTGGATAAAGAAAGGATTGTTTGTATCATGAATGTATTACAGAGGTAGACTTCAAGTGATTGATTTTAAGCAAGCATGATCTGCGCTTGTGATAGTAGATCATCTCCCATCAGTTGAATCTTTAGAGAACAGTCATTGCAAACTTGGATTTCCATGTAATCACAGTATGAAAATAAATAGGCACTATTTGCTTGCTGAAGTTAAATTGAAGCGGTTCAATTCTGAATCAGAACCCAGGCTCGCCTGCTTTCTCCTGAAGATCTTGCTTTCAAAGCACTGTTGGAGTGTTCATAGCATAGAGCACCTCCTCTCCTCCAGCTCCTGAGTTGCATATGGGACTTTACACATGCTGAATAACCTCTAATGTTGGTTGAAAATATTACAGGACTTCATTCTGACTGCCTTTATTTCTCTTGCTTGGAATTTGTGACTGTTGAGTTTTCTTCGAACCTTGTTCTCGTTGTAAATACAAAATCTAGATTCATTTTATAAGTAGCCTTGAGTGTATTCATTGTATTCATATAGTTTACCGACATGCAGTACATACAAATCAGTGCCCAAAGTCGATGGACTGAAATATTGGCATTTAGTTGCAACCCTATTACATTATTTTGCTCCTCTAAACCCTCAGATGCATCACACAATGACTTTTGTGCCGCAGAAAGCTTTGAAATGGATCTGCCTTAAAGATAGATGCATTTACACTTCATATGTTTTCCATCATTTTTTTTTATCCTTTTGCCAGTTTCCCCAACTAGCTGTATTTAAACAAATTCTTCCCCCACAGCCATTTTGTTCTCTGATTTCACCCTCCCGTGAAGTCTCAATGTGAAATTGGCGATAGCATGATTGATCATTTAGCTGACAGCATGATCATGAGCATGGGCAGAAACTTAGCTCCACATCCAGTAAAAGGAGAAGCTGGAATGCAGAGGTATTAAAATACGAACATCTCAAATGAAAACAGAGGTAACAGGAGAGCTTTAATGTTTGCATAAATCTTTCCCCCCTGATAAACGTGCTTTCCTCTTCAGTTTGGTTTCAGTACTTAGGCTTTCTTATAAATAGTATATTTATTGAGCAATGCTCTCTTCCTTGCCCGCCTTCTCTATAACAGCAGTAAATGAATACCCCCTCCAGCCCCTCCTTGCAAAGGAGCCTGAGAATTCTCTCTCCTCTGAGCCCTTAGTGACTTGTTTGCCCGAATGAGAAAGGGGCATGTCTGAAGCAATATTGCATGTTGGATGAGCCCCACTCAGAAAACAATCACAGCCAGGGTTCTGTTTATACAGGTGCCATTAGGTGGACTTACTATCACAGCCAGAAGTTAGCTAGCTAGCCAGGTGCACTGCACATGGGAGTGAAGATTTTTCATTTTTAAAAAGTGTAAAGAAGCTAACTGCTGGCATGAAAATTGTGTCCCCCAAACATAGGTTCTATTGTTTCATTTTCCCAAAGGGGCTCTATCTTCACTTTACTATAGTATACTGAGCCACTCTACCCATTGTTGCTATTGAGTACCAAGTCCATTAACAAAGATTTTTATGGCCTCCAATGGGGCTTTCAATTGGGAGTTGTTGTTTTTAATTTTGCCTTTCCTGTAAGGATTGGCATTTTAAATCTACTGTGAAATTTAATGACATTAATTTAATGACAGTAATAGAAAGCATCTATGAAATATGGAATATGTTTACTTAGATATGTTAGTGTGGGCATCCACATATCAGAAGACTGTATGACAAAAAGTTTCAAATTATCTGCGTTAAATATCCAGGGAGACAATGGCTGTGAATGCCCTTTATGTCCTCTAGAGTGCCACTACAGCAAGTGCCACTATAGCATTTTTAACAATGATTTTTTGAACCTTACATATTTTGAATATATTATTTGGGGCTGACAATTTTATGTATCAATGTGCGGCTCTGAAGTGAAGGTGTGATCAGACATTACATGATAAGCTGACATGGCAAATGATAGGTACTTCCATTCACTCTGCATGGAGAAAGAGGGTATGAAAATCTGGAAGGTATTGTGAGGTTTTCCGCAAGGTGCAAAACCCTTGCTCTTTCTAGCCCTTTTGAATTCACTTTTACTCTTATTCAAGTTGTTCAACAATTGCTTACTGTTTTTGTTTCTATTTGACTTATTGTCTTGTTTTCACAGTGAGCTTATAAATGATGAATAAAAAGTGAGAGCTAAGAAACTTACCAGAAGCTTCCATCACTAAACAGATTTTGAGGGTGTGGTTCACTTGCTTTTATGTAATTTTTGTTCTCTTTTCAGGCCAACCTGGTTTTCCTGAGAACTTGCAGCTACTGTTATTCTAAGTAATTTCTTAGTTCAGGTTCCAGCAATACACATGTGTGGGGCTTTAAAAAAAGTCCTTCTTGTGCTTGAACCTCTAACATTACACCTCAGAGTTCTGGGCATCAGGAGCAGTAGACAGGACTTGAGACAGCTCATGTTTTTCTTATCTGGAAGATCTTACATTACATGCTAATAGGAAAGTAGAAGATTCGGAGTCAGAACATGACATATGGGTCTTCAAACATCTGTAGAGGTCATAGAATGGAAGTTGGCAGAATGCACTTGGACCAGGTCCAGTCGTGTTCATTTACTGGTGGTGCTAGAAACAATTTGGTGAATCATGAACTTGCTACTACCAAGCAGTTCCGTGGCTCTGACCCTAAGGATGGTGTAACAATGAAACTTTAGTGGGTTATATAGAGGGAAAGACAGAAAAAATATGTATGGGAATGTAGGGAATGACCTTATCTATGTCCTTGTCATTGCCCGCCCCAAGCCCCTCCACAGTGTTTAAACACTTTCTTTTGTTTAGTTGTTCACATCTGTAGACTAGAATTTATGTTTGTCTCAGTGACTCTATGACTCTTAAGGTTTTCTCAAAATTGACTTCAGGAAAAATATGTTACATCTTTCTGCCATCATAGGCAGGGCTACTTAGTAGGTACTCAAAACATTTTCTTTCTAGTAATTAATGAAAGCATCTGTCAAGATGAAAACAAGAATTTCTGAATTATATTCATTTTGCTGACCTTTTACTTTCGGTACATCTAAGTTTCTTTTCTCCCTTGAAAGATCATTCTTAAGCAATATTATTGCTGTTTCTAATTTTAAATTAGCCACCTCCTACATTAACAGAGAAAATGTTAACGGAGTGCTGGTACAAATCTTGACACAGGGTAGGCAGGCACTGTTAGAATCAAAGTTTGTTGACACTCATGTGACTTCTACTGATAGGTTCAATTGTATTAAATAAAGCAAACAAAAAAAGACTCCTGATTATGGCATCTAGAAACTGTAATGCAAAGAAACTGTAGAGATACTGATTAGCCTTATACTACATTGAAAGAAAAAAAGATGAAAAGGAAGAAAAGTCAAGAAAAGGAAGGAAGGAAAGAAAAATTGTTTCAGCCTCCTTTTGGTTAAAATTCCACCTCATTTTGGACAAAATATTGTCCTTTGTTATTCTTTTTGTTTAAATTTATTCTTTAATTGGAGGAAAATTGCTTTGTAATGTTGTGTTGGTTTCTGCCATATAAAATGCAAATCGGCCATAATTATATATATATATATGCCCTCCCTCTTGAACCTCCCTCCCCTCCCCTTATCCTATCTTTCCAGGTCGTCACAGAACATTATACTTTTCTGACATTTAAAAAAAATGTGATAAAATACACATAATATAGAATTTACCATTTTAGCCTTTGTAAAGTGTAGAATATAGTACATTCACAATGTTGTACAATAGTCACCACTGTCTAGTTCCAGGACACTTTTATCACCCGAAAAGGAAACCCATTCCTATGAAGCTCACTTCCCATTTTCTTTTCTCAGTCCCTAGTAACCACGAATCTGCTTTCTATGTCTATGGATTTACCTACTGTGAATATTTGATGTAACTGGAATCATACTGTATGGGAAATTAAATAATTTATATATAACATATATAGTATATATAATATATATATATATAGTATATATATATATATATATACATATATATATATATATATAATGTTGCTGTTGTTAAGTCACTTCAGTCATGTCCTGTAACTTCCCATATTATCTGATTCCAGCCACAAATTTTCCCATATTACATGATATATATTTTTATGGGAATTTTATATATATATGTAATTTCCCATATTGTCTGTGTGTGCATAGGAGTGGAATTTCTGGGGTCATATGGTAACTCTATTAAAAGCTTATTGTGGAACTACCACAGTGTTTTCCAAGGCAGCTGGATCATTTTACATTCCAGCAATGTTTGAGGGTTCCAAATCCTCTGCATCCACATCCACACTTATTCTTTTCCATTTTTTAAAAATTGTACCATCCTAGTGCATGTAATTCTTCCTTACAATAAATGTTCTCCCCTACACTCACATAGGAAGTGTGTAGTATTGTACAAGGCACGCATGAGGTAGTTTGGTTGTCCCTTCGTATCTGCAGGTTCTAAATTCTTGGATTCAACAAAGTGTGGATTGACAATATGTTTTTTAAAAATTCCAGAAAGTTCCCCAAAGCAAAATTTGAATTCGCTGTGCTCTGGCAACTACTTACATAGCATTTACATTGTATTTACAAGTATTTACATAGCATTTGCATTGTATTAGGTATTATAAAGAATCTAGAGATTATTGAAAGTAGACTAGAGGATGTGCATAGGTTATATGCAAATACTACACCATTTTATATAAGGGACTTGAGCATCTTGGATTTTGTTATCCTTGGGGTTCCTGAAACCAGTTGGCCTTGCCGATATCAAGGAATGACCATATGTACCATCAGTGCTGGCTGAGGGCCAAACGGTGAACGTGGCACTATTTGGCCTTCATGCCTCTACGTCTTCATCGTGAATTACATTATTTTTTAAGAGCTAGGGAGTAGACAGTGGCTCGCCATAAGGGACTATCATACACAGTGGTCATGAGCTCATGTTTGTTGACTGGATAAATGAGTGATGCCCAGTGTGAATAAGGATCACACCCTAAAGCATGGAAAGGAATCTTCATCAACTGTCGGGAGAGCAGTCAGTCATTGAATAAAAATTGGCCAAATGCTTACTTTGTGTCAGGCACTGGGCAAGGAACTGCTGGTTGAATTGAGGCTGGATCTTCCCCTCAAGGAGCTTGTGTTAGCATGTTTCTACAAGCAGTCGGGCTTGTGTTATGGGGGTCCATGTTATTCTCTGATAGGACTACCTTGTGAGTTGTGGTGAACACATGTTCAGTGGCTGGCCATGTATACAAATATAGTCTGTGCCCCTGGAAAAAGCAAAATTAACTCAGCGATACTGTGAACCTATGACTCATATACCAACACTTTGACTGCCATTTCTCACACCTAAGACCTGTACTATCTAATGCAGTACCCATATGTGGCATTTGAGCCCTGAAATGTGGATAGTGCAAATGAGGAACTGAACTTTGAATTATAATTAATTAAAACATTTTCAATTATAAAACACAGTGTTATCAACTATAGTCACCATGTTTTACATTAGATCCTCAGACCTTATTTATGTTTTAGCTAAAGTTTGTATCCTCTTACCTCTCCCTATTTCCCTATCCCCAGCCCCTGACAACCATTCTTCCACTCTGTTTTTATGAGTTTGACTTTTTATTTAGATTCCACATGCAAGTGATAGCATGCAGCATTTGTCTTTCTGGTTTCTTAGCATCATGCCCTCAGGGTATTCTTGCCTAGAGAATCCCATGGACAGAGTAGCCTTGGTGAGCTTCAGTCCATGGAGCTGCAAAGCACTGGACACAACTGGCCAACTGAGCTCACAATAAAAAACAAAAACAAAAACAAAAAAACACCAGGTTTCAGAGATTTAGTGTGAAAAAAGAATGGAAATGGTATCCTTAATAATTTTTATACACATTACATTTGAAATGATAATATCACCGATTCAATGGATATGAACTTGGGCAAACTCCAAGAGATGGTGAGGGACAGGGAGGCCTGGTGTGTTGCAGCCCATGGGGTCACAAAGAGTTGGACACAACTTGGCAACTGAACAACCACCACTGAGTTAAAGAAAAAACAAATTTATTTTTTTCTATTTCCTTTTCCTTTTAAAAATCTGGCTACTAGAATATTTAAGATTACTTCTGTGACTCACACTGAGTTTCTAGTGGACAATACTGCTTTAGAAGAACACTAGGGTCAGACTTTATTTTTTGGGGCTCCAAAATCACTGCAGATGGTGACTGTAGCCATGAAATTAAAAGACGTTTACTCCTTGGAAGAAAAGTTATGACCAACCTAGATAGCATATTGAAAAGCAGAGACATTACTTTGCCAACAAAGGTCCGTCTAGTCAAGGCTATGGTTTTTCCAGTGGTCATATATGGATGCGAGAGTTGGACTGTGAAAAAAACTGAGCACCGAAGAATTGATGCTTTTGAACTGTGGTGTTGGAGAAGACTCTTGAGAGTCCCTTGGACTGCAAGGAGATCCAACCAGGCCATTCTGAAGGAGATCAGCCCTGGGATATCTTTGGAAGGAATGATGCTAAAGCTGAAACTCCAGTACTTTGGCCACCTCATGCGAAGAGTTGACTCATTGGAAAAGACTCTGATGCTGGGAGGGATTGGGGGCAGGAGGAAAAGGGGATGACAGAGGATGAGATGGCTGGATGGCATCACTGACTCGATGGACATGAGTCTGAGTGAACTCCGGGAGTTGGTGATGGACAGGGAGGCCTGGCATGCTGTGATTCATGGGGTCACAAAGAGTCGGACACGACTGAGCGACTGAACTGAACTGAGGGTCATCTAATCCTATTTAATGCAAGTGTATCTGGAGTAAAGCTCCCCTGTGGAATTCTACCTTCTTCCATTGTAACTCCAAGGATACCATCACTTTACCAAGCTTCTCAAAATGACAAAGAAGTGAAGCTATGTCTGAGGGGTCTCTCAGAGCCAGCTCTCTAAAGGCATCCTCACCCTCACCCTTTCAGCGCATGCCCAGGCTTACTTGTAGGTTCAATGTGCTCAAATCAAGACCCCACCCACCCTTGCCAACCAGGTTCTACTTTGGTGATGAAGCCATCCAGTAGAGTAATTCACACTAAAATGATCTTAGTTGAATGTGTTGTTACTCACATACTTGCACTTAAAATTTTTTAGCCACACTGTGACCTCTAAATTCGAGAGCTACTCTGTCAAGGGGACCTTCTTGACTGATTTCCTAGTTATAATCAAAACAAACAAAATCCCAGGTCTTCCTCAAGATTCTTTCCCTGTCCCTACCTCCTGCCTCATGAGATACTAGCCATTGGTAGATAAATGATCCTTTGCTTTAGATAAATTTATCTTTTTCATATTGATAAGTGGATATTTATGGCTACTCAGAGGCAAGATGTAGAACAAATTAATGTGCCTTTAATTTCTTTCTCTGTTTTAGAAATGATACTGATGAGCAGTTTCCCTTTCATGAGACTGCCAGCTCCTCTAGGGTTGTCTGCCTGGAACTGAAAATACCAAATAAGTATTCAGTCAATTCATTTGACTTTATTTTTTATGAACTCATTTATATATATAAAAAAAAATGCATCTAATCTCAGTGGAGCAAAACCTGTTAGCATGAAGAATTCAGGGGAAAGTGATGGTCATTCTTTACTCTTTCCAAGGTCATTTATGGCTGAAAAACTGGACGACTGTTTAAAGTATAACCTACAGCATGGACTGTGTCTCCGTATTTTATTAGGGAATATGTGATCGTAGGTATGATGGAATGGAGAGTGTCCTTCCCAATATAGGATAAATGTGTATTATGTATGTGAATTTCTCTTAGTTCCTTAAAATACTTTCTTTTGATGGAAGACTGATCTTTTGTATTTTTCTTTGAGAGTTGACAGAGAGTGAAAGAATTTATGTTTCTTTTCTTGGAGCTGACCTGGAGAAGGAAATGGCAACCCACTCCCGGATTCTTGCCTGGAGAGTCCCATGGACAGAGGAGCCTGGTGGGCTACAGTGCATGAGTCGCAAAGAGTCAGACATGACTGAGAGACTTCACTTTCACTTTTTTCACTTCTTGGGGCTGAAGTGGGGGGACCCCTTTGAACTTCAAAGGCAGGAAGAGTCTTAGGACTTTGTGGTTACCTCGTACCTGTCAAGAATACATGGATGTGATTTGGGAGCACCCCTGGGAGTATGTATTTTTGTACCCACTGCCAGTGGAGAACTTGAGACAGAATAGGGTTAAGCAGTTTCCCAGTGTTCCACAGTAAATTGGCAGTTGAATTGGGATTAGAATCTAGGTCTCCAAACCTTGGGGACTCTCCATTAGCTCAGATCATGTACGGCTCAGCAGTTTCTTTCACAAGACCCTCCTGACATGACACATGCCATCAGTCTTATTTCATAACAGATGTTTTGAGGGTGGAGCAGATGGTCTCTCCCCTTCACCCTCCTAGCCCTTGACTCCAGAGAGTTGGATCATGTCAGAGATGGCACTCACAGCCCTCTTTCCCCAGAGGTCCACCTCCCCTTCTGCTCATTCTTTTCCATGCGCTCAGCTTTCCCATGCTCAGGAAAACATGGTTCTTACTGTTCCGTTTTCATCTGAGGCTGTGTAGTTCCCCCTGAAGCTTTTTCTGTCATGTGTGTCCTTGTCCTGACTCTTGAATTTTTCATAGTCTGGTCAGTGGGCAGATCACTGCCCTCTCAGACCTGGGGCTCCACATCCTATCGTGTCTCTTGATGTCATGGGGGATGTGTGACACACTGCTTTCTTCCTTCATGGACCAACTTTGAGTCTGTGGAGGACCCCTGGGAATACCACTTGAGGAACCTCTGTCCTAAAGTGCTTTGAAGTTCAGAGAAAAACACCAAGGCTCCACTGACAGGTTCCTGATGGTCCATTGAATGTTTCTGCCATTGTTTACATGGGGGAGGGGCTTTACTCTCTACAGTACCACTTTTGTTTGTGAATGTCACTCTTCCTACATTCTTCATCTTGAACATCTTAAAATGACCTACTGACATTTATTTCTTTTCTTTTTTTTGCTAACCAGCAAAGCTTACTTTGACTTGAGGGAACCCAGATGTATATGTGTGTGTTTGTGTGTGCGTGCCTGCATGTTCGTGTGTTCATGCTTGTCCACTCATTTCAGGGGATTATGTTTACTTGTAGAGACCTTGATTCTGGAGATGCTTTTACTGCCCATCTTGATGCTTACAAGCCACGTGACTTTGGGAAGGTCCTTTTACTTCTTTCCTATGTAGACAGTCAGGGCTTTGTGTTGTTGTGGGGAAGCAATAGAAGAAACAAGCTGTATTAGGAAAAGCATGCATGACAAAAAGAGGAAAAAGGATTCCTCACTGGTGAGCCATGGTCTTCAGTAAGGAACTACTACCTACTCCCCGTCCCCTTGCCTCAAAGCGGGCAGTCCTGAGTGGATGAAGAAATTAGGTTACATGTGAACTTGTTTCATTCTGAAAACTCTTAGAGAAACTAGTCAGGCTTTCTTTCAATACTATAAACATACTATCTCATTTACATTTTAATGCAAGCAGTGGTTGGAAATGATGGCTGTTTGCCTCTGACCATAACCAAGCTCATTCAGTTTTTTAAAATTTTTGCTATGTTATTACAAACAGAACAACCTTATAATTAATCCCAATGTACTTTCCTGTGTTGGGCTGAGTGGATGTAATCAGAGTCGGGATGTTGAATTATAAACCAAAAGATCCTCATTTTCCTGGCGAATCTATCACAAAGCCCTCGTGTGCCCCTTTGTCTTTTATCTGCAGCCAGTAATGGGCCTTGTTTCCACTCTCCTCTGTCCTAACTGGGGATTCAGTTGCCTTTTATTCTCTGCTTATCTTTGTTTGAGGAAGTACGGAATGCAGATGGAAAGGGCTGATTCTCCTTGGACATAACCTTGAAGTTGGACCCTAGAGGGTCCTAGGAATTTTCTAATTATTTATTCCAGTGTTAACATGTTTTATGATCTCCCTGGGCTCTTCTCTGCTCATACTATCTCTGGTTAGGAGATTGGATCAAGTGACCTCTCATTAAGTGAATACTATTGCCCTTGGTTTCTTAATTAGGCTGCTGGCCAGTATCTGTTCCTTTCTACCTTTGGGTCTAAAGTGTGTCACCTTTGGGTCTGAAGCTGATGCTTGGATTATTTCAAGTCAGAAAGGTTTGTTTAAAACAATTGAAAGAATCTTTCATTTTTAAAGACTTCATATTATTTGGTCATTGCTTCATACTCTTTTCAAAGTCTTTTTTTTAAAAAAATTCCTGTATAATGGCCAGGAAACCTTGTGGGAGCACTGGCTCTCCTGAATGTATAGCCACCTTGAAATACACTGATTAAAAAAAAAAATTTATTTATTTTAATTGGAGGATAATTACTTTACAATATTGTAATGGTTTTTGCCATATATCATGAACTGGCCATAGGCATTCATTTGTCCCCTCCATCCTACACCCCCTCCCACCTCCCTCACCATTCCATCCCTTCAGGTTATCACAGAGCATCGGCTTTGGTTGCCTTGTGGAAATATACTGATTTTTTATTTTTGTATGATCTTAAGAACTAGAGGATATTTCATGATATCATTGAAGCCAGATTCTGCTTTTGAGACCTCTTCTTAAATTCTCCATGATAGATAGTTGCTCTCTGAGGGTTCACAATTCTCTAAGAACATTTGAGAGCATATTCCAGTGTCTGGGCAGTTGAGAAGTGGAGACTCCTCAGATCTTGTTGTGGTGCACTAGAAAATAAATGAGATTCTCACTCAATTTCTTTGAGTTAACAGAACACCAGCCAATCATCTGTTCACAGAGCCTCAGCTGTAAGGATTGTGACATTGCTCACTAGAGTTGATTCAGCTGCTCTAGCAGACTCAGAGGCTGTGCTCTTCCTCCCTTGGTGCTCTGGGCTCAGCTGAAGATCAGCCTTCCTAGTTATTTACAATGTCATGGTAACAGGTCATAATACCAAGCATCAGCCTGTGAGCTCGAGTTCATGAAAGTCTTATTATCCTACATAAGGGCATACCAGGAATTTGAGTCCTTACAAGCACCAGAAGGGCCGCATAATGTTGCTTGTCTTGCCAACATCGACTCCTGTGGAATGCATTTGGTGTGCAGTTTTCCAATGGTGCTCCAGGGACTCTCTACTTCATTACTTCCTTTGGCACCTTCTCAGTTCTTTACAATGGCAACCCACTCCAGTACTCTTACCTGGAAAATCCCATGGATGGAGGATCCTGGCAGGCTACAGTCCATGGGGTCATGAAGAATCAGACACTCACTGAGTGACTTCACTTTCACTTTTCACTTTCACGCATTGGAGGAGGAAATGGCAACTCACTCCAGTGTTCTTGCCTGGAGAATCCCAGGGACGGTGGAGCCTGGTGAGCTGCCATCTATGGGTCGCACAGAGTTGGACAAGACTGAAGCAACTTAGCAGCAGCAGCAGCAGCAGCAGCATATCTTTACTGATTTGGGCCATGCCTCAGTGCTCCCAAAAAGAAGGCTTAGAATTGGTTTCCATGTGCTAGGCTGCTTGGGGAGCAATTTTAATACTTCAGAAAATTTTCCTTCTGGTCCTTTTTTAAGTCCCACAACTTTCAATTTTTGTGTGTTACCCTGAAGAGTTGGAGAAGGAAATGGCACCCCACTCCAGTGTTCTTGCCTGGAGAATCCCAGGGATGGGGGAGCCTGGTGGGCTGCCATCTATGGGGTCGCACAGAGTCGGACACGACTGAAGCGACTTAGCAGCGGCAGCAGCAGCAGCACCCTGAAGAGACGACTTGCGTGAGCCTTGCCATTGCTGATGATGTGGTGGAAATAAAGATGTGGCTGTCCTCAACTTGGCCGTGGATCCCTAACTTGGGGCTGACCTACCTCTCAGGCCATGCCTCTCGTCACTTTCTTCATTAGGGATATTCTCTTCATAGGCCTTCATACCTGTTGGTTTCCTATTTCCTTGTTTTTGAAGTGCTTTCCTTTTTATTACCTGACAGTCTCATCTGCCTGGTTAGTTCCACTGTCCAGACTTATATGCCACCTCCTCAAGGCTGCATTTCTCAACACCAGAGATTATGTCAGGACTTCCTGGACCATGTATGTCCTTGGGAGGCCTTGTCTGAGAGGGCAGTTATAGCTTTAGTTGCATTATCACTTCATATGTTGAGGAATGGAAAGCAACAAAGCTTCCCCTACAGTCGGATGCTGGGCTGGGCAAAGGGATATGCTTTTTTGTAGCTCATGCTAATACACGTATACTTCTGAAAGATTCTTGGGTCACTAAAGACACTTGCTCCTTGGAAGAAAAGCTATGACAAACCTAGACAGCATATTAAAAAGCAGAGACATCACATTGCTGACAAAGGTCCATATAGTCAAAGCTATGTTTTTTCCAGTAGTCATGTATGAATATGAGAGTTGAACCATAAAGGGGGTTGAGTGCTGAAGAATTGATGCCTTTGAACTGCGGTACTGGAGAAGACTCCTGAGAATCCCCTGGATTTCAAGGATATCAAACCAGCCAATCCTAAAGGAAATCAACACTGAATATTCATTGGAAGGACTGATGCTGAAGCTGAACTTCCAATACTTTGTCCACCTGATGTGAAGAGCTGTCTCATTGGAAAAGACCCTGATGCTGGGAAAGATTGAGAGTAGGAGGAGAAGGGGACAACAGAGGATGAGATAGTCGGATGGCATCACCAACTCAATAGACATGAGATTGAGAAAACTCTGGGAGATAGTGAAGGACAGGAAAGTCTGGCGTGTTGCAGTCCACGGGGTCACAGAATCAGACATGCCTTTGCGATTAAACAATAAAACCAACATTAAGTCTTTGAATGCCAACAGACTGTGAGGGTCTGTTGTATGATTTTAATCTGGATGGCATGTCGAGGAACATTTGATATGTTTTGTTTCAAGTTAAATCAGTGATTATCAAACACCCATGTGCAGTTCTGTGCTAGGTATGTTGAAATAGAAACAAATATATAAGACATGAGTCCTACCTTGTGCGCTGCTTGTGTTAGTTTTGTGATTTGGTTGAGATGAGACAGACAACACACTCAAAAAATTAATGACTAGTGTAGGTTATTTACTTTCATAGCACTTTGAGCTTTTCCTTCATAACACTCTTCCAGTTTGCTACTATAGTGAGCAGAATTCTATGGTGGTCCCCATGCTCCCCACCTCCTGGTGATCAGACTTTCAAATATTATTCTCTCCTTGAATATGGGCGTGGCTTATGATTTGCTTCTTACCAATAAAATATAGAAAAGGAGATGGTTTGTCTCTGACTACATGTCCATGATCGCATAATCCAGCCTGTCTTGATAGAGTCTCTTTGTGTTTTTGGCTTTGAGGAACCAAGCTACCATGAATCCTATGGCCAGGTGCAAAAGAAATTAATTTCGTCAGCAACCGGAGGGACCTTGAAAGTAGATCCTTCCTCCCTGGAGCTTTTAGATGAGATCCCAGCCCTGGTCAGCACCTAGCTTTTGACCTTGTGAGAGACCCTCAGCAGAGGGCCTGGGAGCTTTGTCCAGACTCCTGATCCATAGAAATTGTGAAATAAGTGTGTGCTGTTTTAAGCCTCTGAGTTTGTGGTAATTTGTTACATAGCATTGAAAAGTAATACAGCTATTGAATACTTATTTGCATAATTACAGTCCAATGTTTATCTCATATTTTATGAGTCCTTTGTGGAAAGGAACATGTCTCTCTCTCTTACTGCTTTATCCTCTGTGCATACTATAATCCCAGACAGTGTTACCATTAAGTAAATACTGGCTGAATGGATACACTTATGAATATATGAACAAACGAATTGAAGCATCAGGCTTGTTTTTGTGCATGGAGAGACACATTTAGCCAATTTTTGGATCTTCAATGGAAGGTTGGAAGATGCTGGATGTAAGGTAGAGTGTGTGTGTGTGGTGGTGGTGGTGATGGGGTTAATGATTATAGCTGTCCTTTAAGGATTATTCTGTGAGGTGGTACTAAATTCCATGTCACTTGAGGTGCTTAATAAAAGAAGGGCAGAGGAGGCAGTCCTAAGAAGGCAGAGGAATAGGATGGGGAGACCACTTTCTCCCCCACAAATTCATCGAAAGAACATTTGAATGCTGAGAAAATTCCACAAAACAACTTCTGAATGTTGGCAGAGGACATCAGCACCCAGAAAGGCAGCCCATTGTCTTCAAAGGAGGTAGGACAAAATATAAAAGAAAAAAAGAGAGACAAAAGAGGTAGGGACAGAGATCCATCCCGGGAAGAAGTCTTAAAAGAGAAGTTTCCAAACACCAGGAAACATTCTCACCGGTGGGTCTGTGGGAAGTCTTGGAATCTCAGAGGGCAACATAACCTGGAGGAAAAATAAATAAACAAATAATTAAACCCCACAGGTTATGTGCCTAATGGCAACTCCCAGGGCTCGCAGCCGCCACCAGCAAGTGGAGGCTGAACAGGGAGGCGTGGGATGCATTGCTTAGGGTAAGGACCGGGCCCGAATGCCCTGAGGGCAATCTGAGGGAACTAACATGAGATAGCAACCCAAACTGTTGGACAGCCAGAGAGAGACAGAGAGAAAAAAAGAGAGAGAGAGAGAGAGAACTATCCCACAAAAAGCCCTAACCTAAGACACTGCCAGGCCCCCTCACAGAACAAAGGACTGAGCAAATACCAGAGGAGAGCTAGCCAGCTGAGGACCGGCCCATCCCCCACCAGAGACAAGCAGGTGGGGGATGGGGGTGGGGCAGCCAGAGCCAGAAAGGGGCAATTGCAACCTCAGAGAGGCATCCTCTACCAAACTGAAAGCAGGCTTCATTGCTAACCAAGACTTCTTGGGATTCTGGAAGGTTGACATCCACCAGGAGGGTCGCAGACAGAGATCAGCTCCCCAGAAGAGACACAGGGCACACCTGAGAAGGCACGCCCATTGTACACCCAGAAAACCGAGTGGCTGGGACTGGGGAGGCGATAAGACGCACCGCCCACCTGGGGATGACTGCGCTCCTCAAGCACCTGGTCACCTGAGCTGCTCGGACCTGGGAAGGGCACAAAACGTAGGCCCAAACGAGTCTGTGCCTTTGTGGAGTACCTGAGAACCTGAACCTGAGTGGCTTAGTCCTGGGAAATGCACGCAACCCAGGGCCTGCCTCAGACAGTTCCCAGCAGAGCAACCTAGAGCCTGACAAGTGTACACCATGAAAGCACACATGCTATGAGTGGGGGCAAACCCAGTGTGTTTGAAACACTGCAAGCACTCCCACACAAATGCCGGAGATATTTGTTTGCAGTGTTCCTCCCTCCCCACAGCATGGCTGAACAAGTGAGCCTAAATAAGTGACCAACATCGCCACCTTGTGTCAGGGCGGAAACTAGACACTGAAGAGACCACCAAACAGAAGAAGCTAAAATAAACAGAGGGAACAGCTTTGGAAGTGACAGGTACAACAGATTAAAACCCTGTAGTTAGCACACACTACATTGGAAGGGGCCTATAGATCTTGAGAAGTATAAGCCGGATCAAGGAACTATCTGAAACTGAACTGATCCCACTGTCCACAACAGCTCCAGAGAAATTCCTAGATATATTTTCACTATTATCAGTTTTTAAATTTTTTCTATTTTTAAGTCCTCTATTACTCCTTTAATTTTCATTTTTATAACCTACTATTACCTTGGAAAAAAAGACCCTATTTTTTAAAGCAAACTTCATATATATACTTTATAATTTTTGTGACTTTATTTTTTTTTTAATATTGTATTTTTGAGAGTCTAACCTCTACTCTAGATGTTTAATCTTTGCTTTTTGGTATTTGTTACCAATTTTGTACCTTTAAGAACCCAAACTTCAGTATCCATTTTTACTTGGGAATGTGATTACTGGCTTGAATGCTCTCTCCACCTTTGGACTCTCCTTTTTCTCCATCAGGTCATCTCTATCTCCTTACTCCCCCTTCTCTTTTCTACCCAACTCTGTGAATGTCTTTGTGTGTTCCGGGCTGTGGAGAACACTTAGGGAACTGATTACTGGCTGGATCTGTCTCTCTCCTTTTGATTCCCTCTTTTCTCCTCCTGGTCACCTGTATCTCCTTCCTCCCTCTTCTCTTCTCTGTGTAATTCTGTGAACATCTCTGAGGGATCAAGACTGTGGAGAGCATAGAGGGAATTGATTACTGGCTAGCTTGCTCTCTCCCCTTTTGATTCCAGCTCTTCTCCTCTTGGTCACCTCTATCTCCCTCCTCCCTCTTCTCTTCTCCATGTAACTTATTGAACCTCTCTGGGTGTCCCTCACTGTGGAGAAACTTTTCATCATTAACCTAGATGTTTTATCATCGGTGCTGTATAGATGGAGAAGTCTTGAGGCTACTGTATGAATAAGACTGAAAACCAGAGGCAGGAGGCTTAAGTCCAAAACCTGAGAATACAAGAGAACTCCTGACTCCAGGGAACATTAATCATTAATAGCTCATCCTAAAGCCTCCATACCTATACTGAAACCAAGCACCACCCAAGGGCCAACAAGTTCCAGAGCAAGACATACCACACAAATTCTTCAGCAACACAGGAACAAAGCCCTGAGATTCAGTATACAGGCTGCCCAAAGTCACACCCACTGATATCTAAAAATTCTCTACTGGACACTTCATAGCACTCCAGAGACAAGAAATCCAGCTCCACCCACCAGAACACCGAGACAAGCTTCCCTAACCAGGAAACCTTGACAAGCCACCCATCCAACCCCACCCACAGCGAGGAACCTCCACAATAAAGAGGAACCACAAACTGCCAGAGTATAGAAAGGCCACCCCAAACACAGCAATATAAACAAGATGAAAAGGCAAAGAAATACTCAGCAGGTAAAGGAACAGGATAAATGCCCACCAAACCAAACAAAAGAGGAAGAGATAGGGAATCTACCTGAAAAAAATTCAGAATAATGATAGTGAAAATGATCCAAAATCTTGAAAACAAAATGGAGAAACAGATAAATAGCCTGAAGACAAGGATTGAGAAGATGCAAGAAATGTTTAACAAGGACCTAGAAGAAATAAAAAAGAGTCAATATATAATGAATAATGCAATAAATGAGATCAAAAACGCTCTGGAAGGAACCAACAGTAGAATAACGGAGGCAGAAGATAGGATAAGTGAGGTAGAAGATAGAATGGTAGAAATAAATGAAGAAGAGAGGAAAAAAGAAAAAAAAATTAAAAGAAATGAGGACAACTTCAGAGACCTCTGGGACAATGTTAAATGCCTTAACATTCGAATCATAGGAGTCCCAGAAGAAGAAGACAAAAAGAAAGGCCATGAGAAAATACTCGAGGAGATAATAGTTGAAAACTTCCCTAAAATGGGGAAGGAAATAATCACCCAAGTCCAAGAAACCCAGAGAGTCCAAACAGGATAAACCAAAGGCGAAACATGCCAAGACACATATTAATCAAATTAACAAAGATCAAACATGAAGAACAAATATTAAAAGCAGCAAGGGAAAAACAACAAATAACACACAAGGGGATTCCAATAAGGATAACAGCTGATCTTTCAATAGAAACTCTTCAGGCCAGAAGGGAATGGCAGGACATACTTACAGTGATGAAAGAGAAAAACCTACAACCCAGATTACTGTACCCAGCAAGGATCTCATTCAAATATGAAGGAGAAATCAAAAGCTTTACAGACAAGCAAAACCTGAGAGAATTCAGTACCACCAAACCAGCTTTTCAACAAATGCTAAAGGATCTTCTCTAGACAGGAAACACTGAAAGGGGGTATAAACTTAAACCCAAACCAACAAAGTAAATGGCAACGGGATCATACTTATCAATAATTACCTTAAATGTAAATGTGTTGAATGTCTCAACCAAAAGACAAAGACTGGCTGAATGGATACAAAACCAAGACCCGTACATATGCTGACTACGAGACACATACAGACTGAAAGTGAAGGGCTGGAAAAAGATATTCCATGCAAATAAAGACCAAAGAAAAGCAGGAGTAGCAATACTCGTATCAGATAAAATATACTTTAAAATAATGGCCTTGAAAAGAGACAAAGAAGGATACTACATAATAATCAAAAGATCAATCCAAGAAGAAGATATAACAATTATAAATATATATGCACCCAACATAGGAGCACCACAATATGTAAGACAAATGCTAACAAGTATGAAAGGGGAAATTAACAATAACACAATAATAGTGGGAGACTTTAATACCCCACTCACACCTATGGATAGATCAACTAAACAGAAAATTAGCAAGGAAACACAAACTTTAAATGATACAATAGAACAGTTAGACCTAATTGATATCTATAGGACATTTCACCCCAAAACAATGAGTTTCACCTTTTGCTCAAGTGCACACGGAACCTTCTCCAGGATAGATCACACCCTGCACCATAAACCTAGCCTTGGTAAATTCAGAAAAATTGAAATCATTCCAAGCATCTTTTCTGACCACAATGCAGTAATATTAGATGTCAATTATAGGAGAAAAACTATTACAAATTCCAACATATAGAAGCTGAATAACATGCTTCTTAATAACCAACAAATCACAGAAGAAATCAAAAAAGAAATCAAAATATGCATAGAAATGAATGAAAATGAAAACACAACATCCCCAAACCCATGGGACACTGTAAAAGCAGTGCTAAGGGGAAGATTCATAGCAATACAGGTTTACCTCAAGAAACAAGAAAAAAGTCAAATAAATAACCGAACTCTACATCTAAAGCAACTAGAAAAGGAAGAAATGAAGAACCCCAGTGTTAGGAGAAGGAAAGAAATCTTAAAAATCAGTGAAGAAATAAATGTAAAAACCAAAAGAGACCATAGCAAAAATCAACAAAGGTAAAAGCTGGTTCTTTGAGAAGATAAATAAAATTGACAAACTTTTAGTCAGAAGCCTCAAGAAATAAAGGGTGAAGAATCAAATCAACAAAATTAGAAATGACAATGGAGAAATCACAACAGACAACACAGAAATACAAAGGATCATAAGAGACTACTATTAGCAAAACTATATGCCAATAAAATGGACAACTTGGAGGAAATGGACTAATTCTTAGAAAAGTACAACTTTCCACAACTGAACCAGGAAGAAATAGAAAATCTTAACAGACCGATCACAAGCATGGAAATCGACACTGTAATCAGAGATCTTCCAGCAAACAAAAGCCCAGGACCAGACAGCTTCAAAGCTGAATTCTACCAAAAATTTAGAGAAGAGCGAGCACTTATGCTACTCAAACTCTTCCAGAAAATTGCATAGGAAGGTAAACTTCCATACTCATTCTATGAGGCCACCATCACCCCAATACCAAAACCAGACAAAGATGCCACAAAAAAAGAAAACTACAGGCCAATACACTGATGAACATAGTTGCAAAATTCCTTAACAAAATTCTAGCAAACAGAATCCAACAACATATTAAAAAGACCATACATCATGACGAAGTGGGCTTTATCCCAGGGATGCAAGGATTCTTCAATATCCACAAATCAATCAATGTAATACACCACATTAACAAATTGAAAGATAAAAGCCATATGATTATCTCAATAGATGCAGAGAAAGCCTTTGACAAAATT
Organism: Bos grunniens; assembly: GCF_055505025.1. Classification (NCBI taxonomy): domain Eukaryota; kingdom Metazoa; phylum Chordata; class Mammalia; order Artiodactyla; family Bovidae; genus Bos; species Bos grunniens. The sequence goes on along the minus strand of NC_141194.1, from coordinate 113,516,347 downwards.
CAACATCCATTTATGATAAAAACCCTCCAGAAAGCAGGCATAGAAGGAACATACCTCAACATAATAAAAGCTATATATGACAAATCCACAGCAAACATTATCCTCAATGGTGAAAAATTGAAAGCATTTCCCCTAAAGTCAGGAACAAGACAAGGGTGTCCACTCTCACCACTACTATTCAACATAGTTTTGGAAGTTATGGCCACAGCAATCAGAGCAGAAATAAATAAAAGGAATCCAGATTGGAAAAGAAGAAGTAAAACTCTCACTGTTTGCAGATGAAATGATCCTCTACATAGAAAACCCTAAAGACTCCACCAGAAAATTACTAGAGCTAATCAATGAATATAGTAAAGTTGCAGGATATGAAATTAACACACAGAAATCCCTTGAATTCCTATACACTAACAATGAGAAAACAGAAAGAGAAATTAAGGAAACAATTCCATTCACCATTGCAACAAAAAGAATAAAATAGTTAGGAATAAATCTACTGAAATAAACAAAAGACCTCTATATGGAAAACTACAAAACACTGATGAAAGAAGTCAAAGAGGACACAAATAGATGGAGAAATATACCATGTTCATGGATCGGAAGAATCAATACAGTGAATATAAGTATACTACCCAAAGCTGGATTAGGGTTGAAACGGAGAAGGCAATGGCACCCCACTCCAGTACTCTTGCCTGGAAAATCCCATGGATGGAGGAGCCTGGTGGGCTGCAGTCCATGGGGTCCCTAAGAGTCGGACACAACTTCACTTTCACTTTCACTTTCACCCAAAGCAAACCATAGATTCAATGCAATCCCTATCAAGCTACCAACGGTATTTTTCACAGAACTAGAACAAATAATTTCACAATTTGTATGGAAATACAAAAACCTCGAATAGCCAAAGCAATCTTGAGAATGAAGAATGGAACTGGAGGAATCAACCTGCCTGACTTCAGGCTCTACTAAAAAACCACAGTCATCAAGACAGTATGGTACTGTCACAAACACAGAAATATAAATCAATGGAACAAAATAGAAAACCCAGAGATAAATCCACACACCTATGGACACCTTATCTTTTCAAAGGAGGTAAGAATATACAATGGAGAAAAGACAATCTTTTTAAAAAGTGGTGCTGGGAAAACTGGTCAACCACTTGTAAAAGAATGAAACTAGAACACTTTCTAACACCATACACACAAACTCAAAATGGATTAAAGATCTAAACGTAAGACCAGAAACTATAAAACTCCCAGAGGAAAACATAGGCAAAACACTCTTCGACATAAATCACAGCAGGATCCTCTATGACCCAACTCACAGAGTAATGGAAATTAAAGCAAAAAAATAGACAAATGGGACCTAATTAAACTTAAAAGCTTTTGCACAACGAAGGAAACTATAAGCAAGGTGAAAAGACAGCCTTCAGAATGGGAGAAAAGAATAGCAAACAAAGCAACTGACAAAGAATTAACCTCAAAAATATTCAACTAACTCCTGCAGCTCAATTTCAGAAAAATAAACGACCCAATCAAAAAATGGGCCAAAGAACTAAACAGACATTTTTCCAAAGAAGACATACAGATGGCTAACAAAGACATGAAAAGATTCTCAACATCACTCATTATCAGAGAAATGCAAATCAAAACCACAACGAGGTATCATTTCACACCAGTCAGAATGGCTGCTATCCAAAAGTCTACAAACAGTAAATGCTGGAGAGAGTGCAGAGAAAAGGGAACCCTCTTACACTGTTGGTGGGAATGCAAACTAGTACAGCCACTATAGAGAACAGTGTGGAGATTCCTTAAAAAACTGGAAATAAAACTGCCATATGACCCAGCAATCCCACTGCTGGGCACACACATTGAGGAAACAAAAACTGAGAGAGACACGTGTACCCCAGTGTTCATCGCAGCACTGTTTATGATAGCTAGGACATGGAAGCACCCTAGATGTCCATCAGCAGATGAATGGATAAGAAAGCTGTGGTACATATACACAATGGAGTATTACTCAGCCATTAAAGAGTACATTTAAATCAGTTCTAATGAAGTGGATGAAACTGGAGCCTATTATACAGAGTGAAGTAAGCCAGAAAGGAAAACACCAATACAGTATACTAACTAGTGAAAATCAGGAAACTAAAAGATACGAGATATTCCGAGTGCTTTTGAAGGTCACAGTAAACATATGCCGAATACAGTTATTTTATCAAAACCCTTTTGCAAAAAAAAAAAAAAAAAAAAAGCATATATATGGAATTTAGAAAGATGGTAGCGATACCCCTATATGTGAGACAGCAAAAGAGACACAGATGTATAGAACAGTCCTTTGGACTCTGTGGGAGAGGGCGAGGGTTGGATGATTTGGGAGATTGGGATTGAAACATGTATTTTATCATATATGAAATGGATCACCAGTCCAGGTTCGATGCATGAGACAGGGTGCTTGGGGCTGGTGCACTGGGGTGACCCAGAGGGATCGGATGGGAAGGGATGTGGGAGGGGGGTTCAGGATGAGGAACACATGTACACCCGTGGCAGATTCATGGCAATGTATGGGAAAACCAATACAATATTGTAAAATAAATAGCCTCCAATTAAAATTAAAAAAATTATAAATAATAAAATAGCAAAAAAAAAAAAAAAAAAAAAGAGAAAGAGAGAGAGAAGGGCAACCACGTTTTAAGGCTGTTCTAAAGGGGATAACTACTTAAGTGACTTACTGTCCAGTTTGGAAAGAAGAAATATATGGATAGAAGATAAATACCAGCAAGATGTTATACTGTATGTCAAATGATATGCAGACAGCAACTCAAATCTGAAATACTTTGTAGGGTGACATGGCCTGTAAGACTGAGCAGTTTGTGGAATAGTTTGTGGAAGAGACTGTGTTTGCAAGAATACGCCTCAGATACGTGAATCCAATGGGTGGGGGGGGTAATTTCATCCAAGAGTAAGAACGTGTACAAAAGGTGAGCACACTCTAACAATGTAACTAGATCTACCTGGCCATGTCCTGTTTAAAACCATTAGTTTACAACCATTAGTAGGCTGTATTCTCTGATTGCCAACCCTTTCTCTAGAATGCTTGGTGGGTACCCCCCTTCTTTCCACTCAGATACCCCAGCTTCTCTGGGCCTAAAATTGCATAGACTACCAGAACTTATTGGTAGCTATGTGGGTTTCTTTTTCAATTATGAATGAGATTATACTTCAGCTGAAAACACAGAGTCATTAGTCATGTGCTTTTCCAGACACAGCAGTGAATGAATGTGAGATTTGAATACATTTCTTAGCTCCCTGATTTTTTAATTTTTGTTACAAAATGGTAATGCATCTTGGTTTCTCACTGAAACCTTAGTGTGCCAAGTATTAACTAAGGAGAAATAGCAGTAACTGGCATGCTCTCGGTTAACTCTATTACCAAAGATGTCATCAACAGGCATGATTCCTAGGCCTTCATTCCTATCCACCATGGTGGGTTTTTTAGAGAGCTGGGATTCCAGGGAAAGAATTGCTGAAGGCTGGTGAGGAAGTATTCTTTTCAGATGGAAAAAAGAATTTTCCCTATTTCAGAGTGATTTCTTGCCTTTTAATGTTGGGTTAGTTACTGATTTATGGAGGAGCTTCTGACAACACTGAGGCCTAGAATTCTCTTTACAGCGTGGTTACCAGCAGCCTGAACTTCTTCCCTACCCTACCCCCAGGAACTTTGACCCCCAAAGGATCGTCCTCCTACTTCTCCAAAGCGAAACATATATGTCATTCTATGTTGCCAGACCATGTTAAAGCAAAATAATGTAATTTAAGATCACCTGTCTGGGAAAATATCTATTTGGGTAACAGCCAAATTCTTAATGCATGGACTTTCCCACTGATTGGAAATTTGGAACTGTCTTTTCTTGTGTGGTGGCAAGGGGCTGTGTCTGGGAACACAGATGAATGGTCTTTGTCCAGAAACTTTCTCCATTAACTTCCTTCGGCTTTTACCTAGATCTTGTTGACTTCATAATATAGTTTATATTGTTTTTCATATTTCTATCCTTGAAGTCAAGCACTCCTTGTACTATTTTAACTTAGATGTGATAGACTGCCTTAATGTATTATGAGCTTATTTTTTTTTTATGCAATAGGTTTCAATCCTATGGAAAGAAAAAAAAATTAATAATTGAAGATCAGCAGATGGTGACTTCAGCCATGAAATTGAAAGACGCTTACTCCTTGGAAGGAAAGTTATGACCAACCTAGATAGCATATTCAAAAGCAGAGACATTACTTTGCCAACAAAGGTCCGTCTAGTCAAGGCTATGGTTTTTCCTGTGGTCATGTATGGGTGTGAGAGTTGGACTGTGAAGAAGGCTGAGCACCGAAGAATTGACGCTTTTGAACTGTGGTGTTGGAGAAGACTCTTGAGAGTCCCTTGGACTGCAAGGAGATCCAACCAGGCCATTCTGAATGAGATCAGCCCTGGGATATCTTTGGAAGGAATGATGCTAAAGCTGAAACTCCAGTACTTGGCCACCTCATGCGAAGAGTTGACTCATTGGAAAAGACTCTGATGCTGGGAGGGATTGGGGGCAGGAGGAGAGGGGGACAACAGAGGATGAGATGGCTGGATGGCATCACTGACTCGATGGACGTAAGTCTGAGTGAACTCCAGGAGTTGGTGATGGACAGGGAGGCCTGGTGTGCTGAGATGCATGGGGTCGCAAAGAGTAGGACACGACTGAGTGACTGAACTGAACTGAAGTAAACATAGGGATACTACCACTAAGGGCAAATAGGGAGGTCTGTGTGAGCAAGACAGAACAAAGAGATGTGTATAGGTGGGCAAAGATTAAGAAGGCAAGAGTGTGGTCTATTGTTTGGGTTAAGCTAAATAAGCTTGATCTAGCAACACTTAGACTGGAAAATAGATGCCCCTTATTAGGTCAAGCATGATTCTTCAATGATGAAACACCATTCTTTAGAACGGAAATGTTATTCTATCTCTGGCATCTATCACAGTGCCTGGAACACAATATAGGCTTAGAAAATACTCAAAGAAATAATGAATAAGTTAGTCTTTCAATTTATTTGTAGCTCTGGCTGTGACTTCAGTCTTGAAAATACTTTAGATCAAAAGGATTCTTTTTACAGGAAGTGGTGACTAGAATATTCTGGTCTTTGAATCTATGAGTAATTGGTACATACTAAGTTCTTGATAATTATTTTCCAAATGTAGCTTTTAGTGAAGATTCTTACTGTTCTTCAACTTCCAAGATAACCCCCCTCCCAATTTTGTTTGGTTATTCCCATGAACTTTTGTGCAAAGATCAAGTTATTTTATACCCAAAGGGAGAAAAATCTCTTCGTGTATGTAGTATAGAGTATATCATGGATTGGACTGGTACTCCCACTCCAATGATAAAATGAATGCACATACAAATTATGCAGAAAATTAAAATTGGGGGTGGGTCAGGATGCTGGTGAGCTAAAAATAGTGGTTGTGGCCAAAAGAAAAGAGATGAGTGGAGAAATGTTCTCTTTGTTGGAAAATATGGGTAGTATAAATAACATTTCATGAATAAAAATCATATTCTTCAAGATGCTCTTTATATACATACCTGTCTTTACCAGTTAGATGAATGGGCAGTGATGAATGTCAGTCATGGGTGATTTGAACTTGCACTTGCATCACGCCAGTGGCTTGTAACAAGAAAGTAATTGCAAAAAGTCAGCATCCATTGTTAGATGAATTTAGGAAATAAGTTCTTAGTGCAATTATAATGTAGTTTAGAAGGATAGTCTTGGATTTTCTCTAGTATCTGTGCTGAAAAAGCAATGGTCACCTTCATGGCCCTCATACTCATTGAAAAACAGCAACCATTGTTTATCTAGAGCAGATTTTCTCAAAATGTGATTCTCCATTGGAACCAATGGCAAACATATTAAAAGTGCAGATCCCTTTAGAGAGAGAATTAGAGAAATGCAAATAAAACCACAAAGAGATACCACCTCACATCCATTGGGATGGCTGCTATTTAAAAAAAAAAAAAGTCAGAAAATAAGTCTTGTTAAGGATATGGAGAAATTGGAACCCTGGTGCACTGCTGGTGGGAATGTAAAATGGTACAGCTGCTGTAGAAATTAGTATTGTGGTTCCTAAAAAAACAAACAAAAAAAAAACTGTTGCGTAATCTGGAAACACTACTTGTATATATTCAAAATAATGGACAGATCATGAAATATTAATATTACACATCTATGTACATAGAAGCATTATTCATAATATCCAAGAGGTGGAAGCAATCCATTTGTCCATCAACCAATGAATGGATAAATAAAAATGTGATTTTGATATATATACAATAGAATATTACTCAGCTTTAAGAAATGAAGGGAATTCTGATCCATCCTGTAACCTGGATGGACCTTAAGGATGTTAGACTAAATGAAATAAGCCAGTCACAAAAAAAGAAATGTTATATGATTGCACTTGTATGAGGTATGGAAAGAAGCCGAATTTATAAAAAGAGAAAATAGAAAGGAGGTTGTCAGGGGCTTGGGGGGAAGGGAAGCAGAGAGCTGGGGATCAAGCTCTGTAAATCTGTTGTACAACAAAGTGAATATACTTAGCACTACCGAACTGTACACTTAAAAAATCAGTGAAGATGGTCAATTTTATGTTGTTTTTTAAACCACAATTTTTTTTAAAAAAAGAAAACCCCAGAACCCTATTGCCATCCTGCTTACCCAAGTCTCTGTGGCAGTGGCACTGGGAATGTACATTTAAACAAGCTCCCTAGTGGGATTTCCCTCAGGGTCCAGTGGTTAAGACTCCGTACTGCCAACAAGCACAGGTTCGATCCCTGGTTGGGGAACTAAGATCCCACATGCTGTGCTGCACAGCCAAATGATTAAAAAAAAAAGAAAGAAAGAAAGAAAGAAAGCTCCTTGGTGATTTCTAAGGACACATCAGCTTCTGAGAAGAACTAAGCTTGGCCTTTTCAATTCGCAGGGTTCTTTCCGCTTGAATTTTCTCATTTGATACACCAACTCTGTAGATGCCTGTTATTGTAATCATTATTTTGCTAATATGGAGGGTCAGAGAAGCTAAGTGGGTAGCCTCAGGTCCCCGAGTGGTGGAGCTGGGGTTCACCTGTCATCACACTCATCTTCCTTTCGTGTGTATTTCAACTTGTGATGCCTGCATGCTTAAGTTTCACTTTGGACATAAAATTTAGACTTGATCTGATCGCCTTCATGTGTCTGACAAAATATTGAATATCTCATAGTGGTTTTTGTTTTGAATTCTTGTGGTTACTCACATTAGCATTTTTAGAGGATGCTCATTCTTATTTATTACCGTGTCACTCGCTCTGATGCATAGGTGGTTTTGATTGTACCTGAGTTTTTCTTCTATTTGGATTGATTATCTCCATGTTTGATCACTCCGTGTATGTAACTCATGTGGTTCCCTATGTAGATTCATCTGAGGTTTCCTGTATTTTTTTCTCTCTAACTTTTAGATATAACTTTCAGTTCTGTTGATATCTCTCACAAGTAGTTACTGTAATTTATGTCAATCTACTCACAAATCTTTAGTGACTCTTGAGTAAAATTCTACCAAATTGACTACTTAATACAGTAGTGTCCAAATTCCTAACCTGGTGTGAGGGACCTCTAAAATCTGCCTTTCAGATACTTTTGTAGTTTTTTCTTTTCCATGTGCCCAACATTATGTCTAATTGCATCTGGAATATTTCTCATCTCATGAACATGCACTGGATTTTCCTACCTACCTGCATTTGCTCCTAGAATCCCCAGTATTTAGAATATTCATCTCTTACAACCATATTCACTCATCTTTAGAAATCTGACCCAATTCTATTTCTCTGTGACTTTCTTTGCATATTACCCCCTCCTAAAGTGATTCCTCATCTCGTGTATTTTTACTGCATTTAATGTGTTCTAGGCATAAGATACTTTTAATCAACTGCCTTATATTATTGCAGTTTGCATGTGTACCCAATTTTCTCTATTCAAATATAAGAACTTCAGGACATAGACCTTGAATTTACAGTCTTTAGTTGAACAGCATTACTTTTGATCCTAATATGTGTCACCCACTCTGCCATGAGGGCCACTGAGATGAAAGGCAGTTTCTGCCTTCATGGTGTTCAGAGCCTAAAAGAAGAGGCACAGAAGTAAAAAAAATTGTTTATTTTACACAAATATACCCCCTTGGATTCACCCTTAGAAATGCCACTCTGTACATATCCTTAAACTTTAATAGGCTGGTCAATAATTTAATTTCTTTGATAATTGATTAAATGTTTCCATCAGATCAAAAACTAGTCAGAAATGACTTAGAACTTCTGAGCTGACACCAAATTTAAATGGAAATTCACTTAAGTGGCCTCAGGTAATTGAATTCACATTTCTAAACTTGAATGTGACCTGCCAATCCCTCTTCAATAGTGAATAAACTTTTTGCACTGAAGAATAAACATTGGAGAGTGACTATTTCTTATGTACCAATAGATGGCTATGGATCTGATATTGACTTATTTAGTCAGATTTTCTTTATAACCTATGATTGTGCTCACATGTAAGTATGAAAAACAAATCAATATGGTATTGGACTGGTTTTGGATGGGAGGAGGTGGATTGGGGAAACAAGAAAAGATCAGACCCAAATACAGTGACTTCATGAGAAAGAATTACAAACAGATAAATACAGGCTGAGAAAGCCCTAGAGTGAAGCTGATATCCCTCCTGTATTCATGTTTTTTTTTTTTTTTTTTTTTATCATTTGTAATGAAGCTTAACAAAACCTTTCTTAGGCCTAAGAAAATTGTCCCCATGGACCATACACTTAAGATATGTCTGTTGGTTTAGCAGTATCTATATTCTAAGTGATGGAAAGTTTATTGTAAACGAAAAATAACAAGAAGCTTGGAGTGTTTGGAGGCTTTTGTTACTGGAAATGGCAATAGGTAGTGTTCTTGGGTGTTGCCCTACTATTTCTCGAAAAAGAGCGAGGCTGTCATTGGGGCCCCAGGCCCTCTGGGGGAGATGGTTATCTCTATTACTGTGTATTTGTTTAGCACTCCATGCTGTCAAAGCCCTTTCTTTGTTCACCTGCTGGATATGTCAGATGTATTAGTGAGATGTTTTAAGTCACAATTCATTGGTTTCTTTCCATTTTTGGCTCATGATGAATGTTAAAGGTGGAATTACTGACTGGGTCTAAGATCACACAATATCTTTAATTAATGGAGTGCCTTGGCAAACAGAAACACTTCTGACACACACACACAAAACTGTATTTAATGATACTCCTCAGCTTGCTAAAACTCTTTGAGATTTTCCCAGGGAAACTGATTCTATTTTTAGGCTTCATGTTCATCCATTTAAGTCCCAGGTAAATGATGAATATGCACACATGTTTATATATGTGCACACATATGCCTCTTTTTGTTTTGCCTGGCCCTTCAAACTCAGCTAACCCATTTGCATGCTCCATCTGGAAACTGTGGAATATCTTTGAAGATTCTAGATATTCAGTGATCACCTAGACTGGCAGTCCCCAACCATTTTGGCACCAGGGACTGGTTTTGTGGAAGACAATTTTTCCATGGACTAGGGTGGGATGGGGATGGTGTCGGGAGGATTCAAGTGCAGTAGGGTTTGAGCTCCTATGAGAATTTAATGCTGCCACTGATCTGACAGGAGGCAGAACTCAGGTGGTAACGTGAGCCATGATTGGGAGCAGATGTAAATACAGTTAAGTTCAGTCACTCAGTTGTGTCTGATTCTTTGTGACCCCATGGACTGCAGCACACCAGGCCTCCCTGTCCATCACCAACTCCTGGAGTTCACTCAAACTCATGTCCATTGAGTCAGTGATGCCATCCAACCATCTCATCCTCTGTCGTCCCCTTCTTCTCCTGCCTTCAATCTTTTCTGGCATCAGGGTCTTTTCCAATGAGTCAGTTCTTTCAATTAGGTGGCCAAAGTATTGGAGTTTCAGCTTCAGCATCAGTCCTTTCAATGAATATTCTGTACTGATTTCCTTTAGGATGGACTGGTTGGATCTCCTTGCAGTCCAAGGGACTTTCAAGAATCTTCTCCAATTTGGTAAAACTAATACAATTTTGTAAAGTTTAAAAATAAAATAAAATTAAAAAAAAAAAAGGAAAAAAAAAAAAAAGGAATCTTCTTCAACACCACAGTTCAAAAGCATTATTTCAGTGCTCAGCTTTCTTTATAGTCCAACTCTCACATCCATACATGACTACTGGAAAAACCACAGCTTTGACTAGATGGACCTTTGTTGGCACAATACTATCTCTGCTTTTTAATATGCTGTCTAGGTTGGCCATAACTTTTCTTTCAAGGAGCAAGCGTCTTTTAATTTCATGGCTGCAGTCACCATGTGCCGTGATTTTGGAGCCCTCCAAAATAAAGTCTGTCACTGTTTCCTCTGTTTCCCCATCTATTCACCAAGAAGTGATAGGACCGGATGCCATGATTTAGTTTTCTGAATGTTGGGTTTTAAGCCAACTTTTTCACTCTCGTCTTTCACTTTCATCAAGAGGCTCTTTAGTTCTTCACTTTCTGCCATAAGGGTGGTGTCATCTGCATATCTGAGGTTATTGATATTTCTCCCAGAAATCTTATTCCAGCTTGTGATTCATCCAGCCCAGTGTTTCTCATGATGTACCCTGAAGAGGAAGCTTCAGTCACTCAATGACTGCTTACCTCCTGCTGTGAGGTCCTGTTTGTAACAGGACATGGGATGTTTCTGGTCTGTGGCTTGGGGGTTGGGGACCCCTGACCTAGGCTGTCCTCCTACTCATTCCCCATTTGATTTTGACCTTGACTCTTTTCTCCTTTATTCTATAGCCTGCCTCCTTTCATTTCTCTGGTCACCTTGGGCTTTGACATCCTTCCTTTTGGATCCTCGTCTCACCCTAATATATTGTCATTTTCACATGATGTTTTAGCTCTTGTGAGTTCACTTAACCATAGTGTTTTTGTTACCTTATAAAAGAAACCTCCTGCTCTAGCCTTGCTGGTTGAGTCAGAAAATAAGAGGGGTAGGGGGTGAAAACACGGAAACAATATGGCATTTCACTTTGTGTGGGGCCTCAATCTATATTTAATCACTGATAAAATCGTTTATTGAACTGAACAACCATCTGGAATACTTCTGTCTTCATTTCTTCAATCCTTTAGTCCAAGTACCACACAGCAGTAGAGTGATTTTATAACCATAGAAATCAGATACTGCCACTCACTGGAGCTGAAACCCTCCACTGGAAAATGGGATAAGAGCAATTTCTTAACTGTGGTCTATGAAGCTCTATATGATGTGGCCCCTGCCTACCTCTCCACCTCATCCTTGCCCTCTCTCCACTCTGCTTGCTCTGCTTCAGCCTCCATGGCCTTCTTGATGTTCCACAAAAACACCAAACTGTTTCCTACTTGAAAGCTTTGCATCTGCTTTTTAGTCTTTCTGAAATACCCTGCCCTCTGATCTTCACACAATGGATTCCTTCTTGTCATTCAGATTTCAGTTAAGATGTCACCTCTTTGGAGAGTTTTTCAGCCACTTAATTGGTGTGCCTCCTAGTCACTCTCTACCACACCATCCTATTTTCATCATATGTTCTTATTCATTCATATATTAAACTGTTTACTGTCACTAGTGTTTGAATTCTTTTTTTTTTTAGTTTTTTTCTTTTTTTTAATTTTATTTTATTTTTAAACTTTACAAATTGTATTAGTTTTGCCAAATATCATCTTATAGAATTCAAACACTAGTGACAGCAACTAGAACAATGCCTGGCATTGAGTGGGATTCAATAAATATTCTTTTTATTAATTGCTTCTCACAATGGGCCTGTAAGATAATGACATAATCTCCATTACATAGATTAGGAAACTAAGGTCCAAAGTGTGAAGTGATATACATGCATAGGAGGAAGTGGTGCTAGCGTTGGACTCCAGGTGTATATGATGCTATATTAGTTTTCTGTTGCTGCATTACAAATTTCCACAAACATAGCAACTTGACATGACATTCATTTATTAACTCACAATTTCTGTAGGTCAGACATTCAGGTGTAGCTTTGTTAGGTTCTCTGCTCAAGGTTTCACAAGACTATAATCAAGGTATCGTCTGGGCTGCATTCTCATCTGGAAGTTCACTTAGGGAAGGACCCACTCTCAGGCTCTGATTGTTGGCAGAATTAATTTCATATGTCTGTAGAATACATGCCAGCTTGCTTCTGCTAATCCAGCAATGAATAGAGACAGTGTCTCTGGTCCTTCAAGTCTCTGACTTCCAGGAGAGTTGAGATCGTGCTTTAAAGGGCTCACCCAGCTAGGTCAGGTCCACCTAGGATTATCTCCCTTCCAACTAACTAAAGTCAACTAATTAGGGACCTTAGTTACATATGCAAAATTCTATCACCTCTGCCACATTCTGCTGATTAGAAATAGGTTACAGGTTCTGCGCATACTCAAGAGTAGGAGATTATGCAGGGATGTGGATCAGTGGGGGTCATCTTAAAATTGTGCCTACCACATGGTATCAAAGACCATGCTCTTTCTATTCTATTCTAATCTGGGTGAAAGACTGGGATCAAGATCCTTTAGAATTTTTTTTTAATTTTATTTTATTTTTAAACTTTACATAATTGTATTAGTTTTGCCAAATATCAAAATGAATCCGCCACAGGTATACATGTGTTCCCCATCCTGAACCCTCCTCCCTCCTCCTTCCCCATACCATCCCTCTGGGTCGTCCCAGTGCACTAGCCCCAAGCATCCAGTATCGTGCATCAAACCTGGACTGGCATCTCGTTTCATACATGATATTTTACATGTTTCAATGCCATTCTCCCAAATCTTCCCACCCTCTCCCTCTCCCATAGAGTCCATAAGACTGTTCTATACATCAGTGTCTCTTTTGCTGTCTCGTACACAGGGTTATTGTTACCATCTTTCTAAATTCCATATATATGCATTGTTATACTGTATTGGTGTTTTTCCTTCTGGCTTACTTCACTCTGTATAATAGGCTCCAGTTTCATCCACCTCATTAGAACTGATTCAAATGTATTCTTTTTAATGGCTGAGTAAAGATCCTTTAGAATTTTAAGATATTGTAAATGCATCAATAAAAATGAGAAGGAATAACTCCCAAGTGAGTGAATGGTTTGAGAAGAGCTTCCCCAAACTGTTGTGCTTAAACAAAGAATGCAAATCACAGGAACTGGATGGAATGTTGTGGAAGATCCAGTCTAAGAGAATGACCCCCACTTTGCGGTTTGGATCACAGTTTGCTTTGCAGTAGTCCAGTCTTCCTGGCCATCTCATTTTGTCATTTGAAATGGAGCCACTCCACTTTAGAGGTAAACTCGTGTTGTCAGATGTGTGCCTTACTGAAGCAAAAAGATGGCCTCTATGAGAAGTGAGCAGATTTAACCAGGCAGCTGCAGTAAAGACAGGCATTTGAAATGCCTTTTTGAATTTTCTGCTTTGAAGACTAGAAAAAAGGGATGAACCGTGTCTAGAGAGTCCACCTGTATTCATTCAGTGAACTTGTGCAGGATACCTACCAGGCACCAGACCCATAGAGCCTAGGCGCAGAGGCACAGAGATGTAAGAAGAGGGCGCCTCACTTGAGGAGCTTTCTGTTGAGTGGGAGAAATAGACCTGTCAGATGTGTGTGAAAAGAGGTCTGACACTGTGGGAGTGGCCCTGGATTGTGCTATGAGTGGCCTCATTCAGGAGTAAGCCCCCCGATCACACTCAGTGATGACGGGTCATAGTCTGCCATTATATGCTCCTGTTAAGAATTATTCGGAGAAGGCGATGGCACCCCACTCCAGTACACTTGCCTGGAAAATCCCATGGACGGAGGAGCCTGGTGGGCTGCAGTCCATGGGGTCGCGAAGAGTTGGACACGACTGAGTGACTTCCCTTTCACTTTTCACTTTCATGCATTGGAGAAGGAAATGGCAACCCACTCCAGTGTTCTTGCCTGGAGAATCCCAGGAACGGGGGAGCCTGGTGGGCTGCCGTCTATGGGGTCACACAGAGTCGGACATGACTGAAGTGACTTAGCAGCAGCAGCAACAAGAATTATTTGCTAATTTAAGTAGCATGGTGCCAGCGATGCCCAAGGATGCCCTGTGGAGGGTGTGGTGATGTTGGGGACTTCCTTCTATAAAGACAGCCTTCAGAATGGGAGAAAATAATAGCAAATGAAGCAACCGACAAACAACTAATCTCAAAAATATACAAGCAACTCCTACAGCTCAACTCCAGAAAAATAAATGACCCAATCAAAAAATGGGCCAAAGATCTAAATAGACATTTCTCCAAAGAAGACATACAGATGGCTAACAAACACTTGAAAAGATGTTCAACATCACTCTTTATCAGAGAAATGCAAATCAAAACCACTATGAGGTACCATTTCACACCAGTCAGAATGGCTGCGATCCAAAAGTCTACAAATAATAAATGCTGGAGAGGGTGTGGAGAAAAGGGAACCCTCTTACACTGTTGGTGGGAATGCAAATTAGTACAGCCACTATGGAGAACAGTGTGGAGATTCCTTAAAAAACTGGAAATAGAACTGCCTTATGATCCAGCAATCCCACTGCTGGGCATACACACTGAGGAAACCAGAAGGGAAAGAGACACGTGTACCCCAATGTTCATCGCAGCACTGTTTATAATAGCCAGGACATGGAAGCAACCTAGATGTCCATCAGCAGATGAATGGATAAGAAAGCTGTGGTACATATACACAATGGAGTATTACTCAGCCATTAAAAAGAATACATTTGAATCAGTTCTAATGAGGTGGATGAAACTGGAGACTATTATACAGAGTGAAGTAAGCCAGAAGGAAAAACATAAATACAGTATACTAACGCATGTATATGGAATTTAGAAAGATGGTAACGATAACCCTGTGTACGAGACAGCAAAAGAGACACTGATGTATAGAACAGTCTTATGGACTCTGTGGGAGAGGGTGGGAAGATTTGGGAGAATGTCATTGAAACATGTGAAATGTCATGTATGAAACGAGATGCCAGTCCAGGTTCAGTGCACGATGCTGGATGCTTGGGGCTGGTGCGCTGGGAAGGCCCAGGGGGATGGTATGGGGAGGTTGGGAGGGAGGAGGGTTCAGGATGGGGAGCATGTGATTTTTTTTTAAATAAAATTTTTTGGAAAAATAAAAAAATAAAGCCAATCAATGAAACCTGTGAAACTCCTAACACTGCTTTTGCTTTTCATACCATTTCAATGGAAATCATGTATTTGCTCCATCCTAAATAACCAACACTGACAGTTTTATAAAATTGCAGTGTATGGGAAATAAAAGATATACTTTATTTCTATTAATTTCTTACCCAATGAAGACCAAAAAAGTTATCCATTTGAGTTTATAATATTAAATGTCTTTCAGCATGAATGTGCTTGCTTTTATATTATATGAAATTGATGGAAGGAACTGAAAGAGCATGCAAGACCCTGGTATGCCTCTTAACGCTCAGTGGGTGATTCTCATGGCGGTGCTGTGAATGAGTGACGCCGGGCTGGGGTTTGCAGTAGGGATTTCAAATGACTCTAAACCTGAAACTCAGGAGGCCAATAGCCTGGGTATATGTGTCTGCATTTACAGAGGTGTGAGAGGATGGCAGCAAAGTTGAAAATGAGCTCAAGACACATAGCTCCATCACTTAAAGTAATGTTCCACAAAGATTCCTTTTTTCTTTTTCTTAAAGAGTAATTCATAATTGACAGATAACATGAAAAACTTGTAAGAAGGTCAGGATTGGGAACGTGCCAGATTCTCCCATTTCCTAGCTATTTTTTCTTGTGGATTTGGGGAAGCCACTCACTCACCTTCAGCAAATTCCCACTTCCTCAATTCTAAAATGTGAATATTTGCTTCAAATTTTCACTAAATTATGTGACAGCATCAAGAACAATGAGAGCACACACTTTGGAATTATTTCTTTATTCAGTAAGCACTGAGAACCATAAGAACTTATGGTTACCTGGGGGGAAGGGTAGGGGGAAGGGATAATTAGGGAGTTTGGGATGGACATGTATACACTGCTGTATTTAAAATGGATAACCAACAAGGTCCTACTATATAGCATAGGGAACTCTGCTCAATGTCATGTAGCAGCAGATGGGACGGCGGTTTGGGGGACAAGGAACACATGTCCCTTCACTATTCATCTGAAACCTCTCAACATTGTTAATTGGCCATACCCCAATTCAAAATAAAAAGTTAAATCCCATTATTGCCATGAGAAATTTAAAGTATTTGGGGCTGATACTACAGACTATTCTGGATTGAGGTTCTGTGGATTTTCCAGTGCCTTCTCTGGTGTTTCAGAACATTGAGGCTCCCCTCTACTCTGCCCTCAACCCATTTAAGCTCAAGGGATAATATTAACTTCAGCATTCTAAGACCATGTAATTGTAGCCCCTGCAGAAGCTTAATATGAAATCTGTTCCAACCTCCTTAATTTACCAGTGAGAAACAGAGGGTGATTGATGCCAGCAAGGACCATAACCCTGCCCTTCTGACTCTAAGTTGACTGATCCTTCTACCTTCTCACGACTGCCTTACACAATGAAGGAAAAATGTAGCAGATGTCCTGCAAACAGTATATGACACAAAGTGAATGGTGCCTTAATATGCCCGCATGTAGACTGATAGCAAAAAAGAAGGATTGCTTTTTAAAGGGATGTTTGTCATCAAGGTTATTGATACTGACTCTAGTTTTGTAGTTTTTGTGTTGGGGAGGCTCAACTGTAGTTGATTTCTGCTTTCTGTTTAGTTATTGGGATCTAGGACATCAACATAAGTCTGGTTTGTGATTAGCTAATTTATTGAGTTGGCCAAAAAGTTCATGCAGGTGTTTCAGGAACATGTGATGGAAAACCCAAATGAACTTTTTGGCCAACCCAATATATTTTCTGCTGCCTATTTTACTTTGACCTTCAGCTGTAGAATGGCATCGTGAAAACACACAGATTCTGAAACCAGTGACAGTGTGGACTCAAATCCCTGTGCTCTCATTTATCCCCTGTGTGGGTGACTTGAGGCATGTTGCATAACATCTCTGAGCCTCAGTTTCACATAAGTAAAACCCAATTAACAGTATTGTGCGGTTGTGGTAAGGGATAGATGAATTAATCCATGTAATGTGCTTAGACTATTACCTGATACCTAATATGCACTTAATAAATATTAGCCATTAAGAGCTTCCTGTCCGTGGGGTCGTGAAGAGTCAGACATGACTGAACGACTTTCACTTTCACTTTCACTTTGGGCTTCCTTCATAAGTCAGTTGGTAAAGAATCTGCTTGCAGTGCAGGAGACCTGGGTTCAATTCCTGGGTCGGTAAGATCCCCTGGAGAAGGAAATGGTAACCAGTATTCTTGCCTGGAGAATCCCATGGACAGAGGAGCCTGGAGGGCTACAGTCCATGGGGTTGCAAGAGTCAGACATGACTTAGTGACTAAACCACCATGACCACCATTGTTAATGTACCCATATTTATGTACAAGACCATCACTTGGCAATTGCTACCATTTTAGATTTGATGCTATATTGAGAAGCATGGGCTTTGCTGGTGGCTCAGTGGTAAAGAATTCGCCTGCAATGCAGGAAACGCAGGCGATGCAGGTTTGATCCTTGGGTCAGGAAGATTCCCAAAGAAGGAAATGGCAACCCACTCCAGTATTCTTGCCTGTGAAATCCCATGGGCAGAGGAGCCTGACAGGCCACAGTCCTTGGGGTTGCAGAGTCAGACGCAACTTAGTGACTAAACAACAATTGAGAAGCATGAAACTTTGAAACTCTTTTGCTATGGAGATATGTTTTCATATCACCTTAGCCTTGGACAACACTCTCACTTTCTAATCTTTCCATGTGTTAGTAAATATGGATTGAGTGCCTGTTCTGTGCCAGGCACTGTTATATCCCTGTGGAAAGAGGTGGGATCAGTGTAATTATCTCCATCTGAAAAAGGAGAAAGCACGTATACCAAGAAAGTAGTGGATTTGCTTCAGGTCATGCTGTTTTTAGTGGTCCGGTGGGGCTGGAGCTCAGATCTCCGGACTTTCTATCCGAAGCCCTTCCAGCCTTATCCTGCTTTTGAGCCTAGCACAATGGGTCTGGCCAGAGGCAAGCTAAGTGAGTATCAGGGATGCTCCAAGGGGACTGCTAATAAAGAAGGCTAGGAGCCACAAAGAGCTAGAGGAGAGTCAGAAAAGTAAAGTCTGGGAGGAGAGTAGAGTTCAGAGGAGCAGGGAGCAGTCAGGTGCCCAGAGTGCAATAGGGGGATGATTGCAAGGTGAAGCCGAGGACTTTTACGGATGGCCTGGCTGACGTGGGTGGGCTTCCTGTCTCAGCGGCAGCTTTTGTCCTGAGGCAGAGCAGGACTTCTGGCCCTGCACAGGTGCTTGCTTTTCCTTCAAATCTGCCTCCACGTCGAGGCAAACCTTTCTCTTGGCAGGGTTTCTATTGTCTTGATGACAATAAAACAGACTAACATCACTACAAATCCACAGAGTTTTATCATTACAGGTTAATTACAGGTGAACCCAGGAACTGCAGACAACTCTGGCAGTCATGATGCCGGTGAATGAAGTTCAATGTGGGAGAGGAAAATCCAGCAAAATGAAATGAGCTGTCCTGCATGTCTCGAGATGGCTCTCCTGATTTCCCATCGTCCCTCACAGCCACAAGGATGGGCTGTACGGATCTGGCCACATTTTCCCCTTAGCTCCCGTTGTGACCAACAGCACCATTTGCCAGATGGTTCAGTGGGGTGAGGGGACAGCATGCGGCTGTGACATGTGATGGAGTGAAGTTCACTGACCCATATGGGAATTGGACTGATAGCTTTCATATAAGGCTTTCAGAATCTCATTTCACAAAAACTATAGAATTAAACCAAAGGTTATGTAAACAGATCCAAACCAATTAACTTTGGAGTGAAAAAAAAAAACCACAACAGCATTCATTTTGACTTCTAATTCTTGTCAAATTTTTAGACAGATGTCTGGGGTTAGGGGTCTAGACGAAGACTTAGTTTGAAAATGACTGGGCCCTCATATGGACGTCAGGAGGCCTTAGGTTCCTATCAATTGCTAGCTAGTGAGAATATACTGTTGGCCCTGAGCAGGCAACTTTAAATGTCAAGAGGTTCAGGAGTAAAGGGCTGAATATCCCCTAAGTCAGAGTCTTCAAATCTCAAGATTCTTAACCCAATTGGTCTTGATCCGCGGCGTCTCTGCAGAAGAAAACACTGGCTTTAAAGAGCTTCTTGAATTTCTTGAAGTATGAAATTCCTCTCCACGTTGTAAGTTCTTTTCCATTTCTGTGCTGCACATCTACAGAAGCATGGGAAGCAAAGCCAAACACACAGTCGCACAGAAAGTTCAAGTTCCACGTTTTGTGGCAGGTAAGGAGTCTGCTCCGGAGAAGGCAATGGCACCCCACTCCAGTACTCTTGCCTGGAAAATCCATGGACAGAGGAGCCTGGTAGGCTGTAGTCCATGGGGTCGCTAAGAGTTGGGGACAACTGAGCGACTTCCCTTTCACTTTTCACTTTCATGCATTGGAAAAGGAAATAGCAACCCACTCCAGTGTTCTTGCCTGGAGAATCCCAGGGACGGGAAGCCTGGTGGGCTGCCATCTATGGGGTCGCACAGAGTCAGACATGACTGAAGTGACTTAGCAGCAGCAGCAGCAGCAGCAAGGAGTCTGCTCTGCAGTTATCTCTGGTGTCTTCCCACCCCCAGTCCTACTCTTGGGGCTCACAAAACACAAAGCCAGCAGCAGCATTTTCAGGGGCTCTGTGGTGTCATCCTTACCCCTGGCCTCCTCCTCTTTGCCTTCCTCCTCTGCCACCCCTCACCCCGACTTGCAGGGGTAGAGACTGGATTGAAATTCACTTGTCCTTCCATGTCCGTAAAAACATTTCCTCCTTTCCTTCTCTACAGTGTCTCTAAATCTAGCCCAGTTTTTATAGTAAGGCTTCCCCACCTGCTTTCAGTTGCAGAATGACCTTGAAATCTTTCTCTGGGGGACATCTTTTGCCTTGTGGCTAGTCATTAGTGTCACATGATGTAAAGTGCACAGGTTATGGATAGAGCTAGGAACGGTGAGGCATGCTTTTGGCTTGGAAATGTTCACATCATGCGATAATTGGGAAACTTGAGCGGTGATCCCATGCTACTATATGTATAGTACGAACATGTATATAGAATGTGTACATGTAAATATGCATACCTCTCTACATACACACATACACATCTAATTTGTGATAGGATATGGCTAAGGTGAAACTCGCCCTCATCCTTCCATTTGGAGCCTAGTTTCTTCACACTGCAGTATTCGTTTGGATAACCGTGCAGAGACAGATGGCATTTTGTCCTCCTTCCAGAACAGAGGAATAGTTTGCCGAGCTATAGCTGGTATAATGAGGAGCCGTGTAAGTTGAAGCTGAGGTGAAAGCAGAGCATCTGTCAGTCCTCGCGTGCCAGATTGGAGATGCTGCAGACAAACTAATATTTCAACAAAAAGTTGAAGCGAGTATAGATTTGTGACCAAAATGATTGCATTTGATAACAATGCCATAGCAGATGTCCTAGAGTTCATGCTTGGTTTTTATTACTGCTCTGTGAGTGTTTTTGGAAGCGAGACCTACCGGCACAGCTTGTATGGAGCGTGTTCGTTATAAAATTTTATTTTACAGAAAACAATGAGACGGAAAATTTGTAGCTAATTTGGTACTTTCCTACTCTGTCATGTTTCTTCACTTATTATTTAGGGAAAGAGTCTATTCTTGTTTGATTTACATTGGCGCTTCCTTGCCTAATGAAAGAACATCATGTTAATTTGAAATAGAGAATGAGAAGCCCACATTAATGTTCATATCTAATATTATGTTTTTGGTATGGACCCTGGGAAGACGTACCTTAACCTCTTCAGCACCCTCCTGTTCAGCCTTTCAGACTTTTGTGTTTTGTTACTGAGGATAATTTTCTAAATGCTTTTTTAAAGGATTCCCTGATTAGAAGAGAAAGTGGGGAAATATGATTTGCCGACTTTCATCGATAGTGTGATTAATAGTTGATATTGCCTCAGGAAAGCACTTGTTTTTGATTCAGATGATTTAAGGTCTTGGCATATGGTGAAGAATGTGTTGTAAGTGTACATCATCCTTTTGGGGCTGAGTGCTACACAAGGCAGTGTTAACATGACCATGTAGGAAAGTCCCTTACTCAGAACCCAGTTCCCCCAACGTGTGCATTATAGGAAGGGCCTTTACTCTGGGTTGCGGTGGAATGGGAAATAACTATATAACCTGATTGCTTTCGAACAGATTCCTTATTGGGAGAAGGCAATTATTTTCAAAGGTTGTTGAAGCTTAATAAAATGTTACACACGGTAGTCAAAATGTTACAGCATCAAGTTTCCAGATAGGGAGATAGTCCAGTTCCATAGAGAAATGTTCCCTATTCCAGGGCTGTTAGGACCATGCCTGTGCCATCTCTTGTAAGTGAACTGTATTCACAGACTTGTGTTCCTGTCTTCGTACATCTCAATGGCTTTGGGGAAACTTATGTTTTAATTTCTGGCAGTCTTCTTTTTGTTTCCCTTTGAGGTCTTATATTATTCTATGTCCTGGCATTTTGGGGTGTGGAGTCTTTGGGTTACTGTGAAAGCAATAGGGCATAGTTTGCCTGAATGGGTTGATATGCAGTTGTTTTGTGAAGTGCTAAACCATACTCTCGACAATTCTCAGTTTGAATTGGAAATGTTATGATGTGGTAACACACTAGTGTGTTAAAATAGATATGTGTGTAATTAAATAAACATGTCTAAGCTGAAAGAAAAAAAAAACAACCCATTCAATTTTACTCTCATCTACTTAAAGACAGTCTCTCGCTTGTCTGTTGTCCTTACATTGCCTGTTTTCTCAAAGCTCTTTTATTAAATGATTTTTTGTTTTGTTTTGTTTTTTAAGGATTGACTCTTGTGTTTTTTTAGACAATGAATCTACCCTGAGTAATTATCAAATACATCTAATGTTATGAACAGCATATCTAAGGCATGAGGCTTCTGCAGCTTTTAAGTAATTTAAATTTGTTTTTCTGAAAATGTTTACATTGCATTGCAGAGAAGTTTGGTGTAGTTTAAACTGTCATACTATAGAGAAATTCCTTCTCCTTTCCCTGGATCTGATCAGATCACTTACTTGCTTATAAAAATTCAAAGACCAGAGGAGAAACCCAGCCTAGAGGAGAAGCTTCTTTGTACAGCATTCAGAATCTTTCACACCTGCCTCCTACCTTCCTAATCGGCCCTGACTCTCACCACCCTCCTCTATCCATCTCCCACACGTCACACCCTGCCCTCCAGTCCTCAAAACCCAAGTCACGCCAAGGCTTCCTCATGCTCCAACCCTCCCACCTAGGAACATACCATAGCCTCTGAGTAAATTGTCCTTTCTCTTCCCTACCCTCTGTTCTCTCCTTTAATTGCCCCATGAGACATGATGGGCTTCCCAGGGGACGCTAGAGGTAAACTACTTACCTGCTAACGCATGAGACATAAGAGACACAGGTTCGATCCCTGGGTAGGGAAGATCCCCTGGAACAGCGCATGGCAACCGACTCCAGTATTCTTGTCTGGAGAATCCCATGGACAGAGGAGCCTGGCGGGTATGGTCCATAGGTTTGCAAAGAGTCAGACACGAGTGAAGTGACTTAGTATGCATGCATACA
Source organism: Bos grunniens (assembly GCF_055505025.1). Lineage (NCBI taxonomy): Eukaryota > Metazoa > Chordata > Mammalia > Artiodactyla > Bovidae > Bos > Bos grunniens. The sequence continues at coordinate 113,493,506 of NC_141194.1, read as the reverse complement.
TAGATGAAAAAGTTGGGGCTCAAGGAAGTTAAGTAGCATGTTTAAGGTTAAAAGGTAAGTTAAGTCCTATATTTGGGGCCAGAACCTGTTTCTGACTGTGCCTCTCCTTTAGATTTCTGCTTTTGGATTTTAAAAATATTTATTTATTTGGCTGTGCCAGGTCTTAGTTTGCGGCATGTGGGATCTAGTTCCCTGACCAGGGTTGGAACCCGTGCCCCCTGCATTGAGACTGCGGAGTCTCAGCCACTGGACAATCAGGGGAGTCCCTGCTTTTGTATTTTGGATTGTTTTTTTGTTTTTGCCCTCCAGTCCTTGGCTCTGCCCTTCCCTCAAACCTTGGCCCATACTATGTGCTCTCTGTTCTCTCAGCTGCCTGGGAGGTGCACTCCATCTGGCTGACCCCTCAAGGTCCAACTCTGACCACTGGGCTCACAGCAGAGGCAGGGAGGGGCGGGCCAGGCCACTTTTGGACCCATTTTGATTAAAAAAAAAAATACAAACAACTGGAAGACCACTTTCTCCTAAATGACTTTTCATGTTATGATCAAATAGACATCATTTTTCCTTTTCCTCCTTTTCCTCTAAGTAATTATTTAAACCCAAGATAGAAAGTAAATTGTTTTTCTGCTATATCTGCCCAGATGTGAGTATGCAACTAGGAACCAGGTTGATGATTCTCTGTCCATGTGGACAGTTGCCGTGCTCAGGGACTTACCTTTAGAATGACTTTTGCCGTTTGGCCACTTATTAAGCAAAACATGCTAATTAAAAATAAGAAATCAAAGACAGTTTGTGAAAGGAACTGCCTGCAGGGTAGGAAGAGGGCAGATTGCACTCTCTCAAGGCCAGCCCTCAGGTGTGGTTTCTTATTAGATAAATAAATGGCATAGGCACAAGGATGACCCAGGAAAATAGGAACAACCTCATTTCGTCTTCTGATAACTTAATCCTGTGCATAATGTTAACCTCAGGCCTTGCGGTATTGCTTTTGCAAGACCAGAGCTGGCTTGAAAAACAAAGAAACAGTACATTAAATTCAGAATTGAAAGAAATTATTTGAATCTCCCCTTTTGTGGGGTCAAGATAGGCATATTCACACCCCCAAAATAAACTCAGTGATACTAACAAAGTTTACAAATAAGTGACTTGGCAGAATCTATCCATTCTTTCCTCAAAGTAACATAATTTTAGATTGGGTAAGATTCTCTTAGGAGTGCTATAAAGGAAGTTTCACATAAAAATGGGTAGCGATATTAAAGAGATATTTGTACCCTCCATGTTCAGTATTATTGACAATAGCCAAGATATGGAAACAAGAGTCCACCAATGGATAAAGAAATGTGGTATATGCATACAATGGAATGTTTTTCAGCCACTAGAAAGAAGGAAATTCTGCTATTTGCAATAACATGGATGGACCCGGTGGGGGGGGGCATTATGCTATGTGAAATAAGTCATACAAAGAAAGACAAATACTTTATGGTATCATTTATATGTGGAGTGTTTAAAAAAAAGGTAAAAATCATAGAAACACACAGTAGAAAAGTGGTTGTCAGGGGGAAATTGGGAGAACTTGGTAAAAGGGTACAAAACTTTCAGCTATATGATGCATAAGGTCTGAGCATCTAATGTGAAACGTTACTACAGTTGATGACACTGTATTGTATAATTTGCTAAGAGTGTGGAGTCTTTCCACAACATATCTGTATATTGAATCATCACTACACACACTTTAAATATCTTACAGCTTTGTAAATTATACCCTCAACAAAGCTGAAATAAAAACAAAAACAAAAAACTGGGTAGCATATCTCAGAGTTATCTACTGTATTAAGTTTGGTGAGTCTCATTTCTGGGGATCTGCTGAGGCAATTCTGGACTGTTTACAGTGAAGAGCTCACAGCCAGCCGTGGTCCATGTCACCATTCCTTTACAATCCCTGTGCCTTAGTAGTGACACATGGCCACTATTAGAAGAGTTTCCATTATTTAGATCACCATTTTAGACTAACATTCAGACGACTTCTTTGCATGTTGCTGACTTTGGGTAGATCACGTCTTTTCTTTGCACCAAGTATGGCATTTCTACATTTTACTTTGTTAACTCCTATTTTCACTATTATTTTTTATTAGTGTCCATTGAAAGAAATTGACCTGTTAGTTTGGAACAAATATTTAAGTGTTTCTACAAATAATAAAATATATATTATGCAAATCTGTAGTTTTGTGCTTCAGAATGCCAAGGCACATGGATCTGTACACTAGGTGCAAATCAATGGAGAACCAGAGAGTGTGCACATGTTTTAGGTAAACGGTAGCACACTTTATATTTATTTCTGTATCCTACTTTTATCATTGAAAAAACTCAGAAAGTGGGGGATGTTTGCAGACATACTTCCATGTCCAAAAAAAGAAAATCATCTTTTTTGTTGGCTACATGCTAATCCAGTGTGTAATTTATTTAACCTGTCCACATTTGGACTTTTTTTAGTTTTTTCCTATTCATAACATTGCTATGAATATGGGTTTTTGTTTTTTGTGCTTGCCTCCTTGGGGCTGACAGAATTCACGCTTGATTACTGGGGAAATAAGTGAGCAAAAATATTCAATTGCAGTTTTTAATTTGTGCTGTTTAGATGATTATTGAAGTTGAGTATACTTTCATATGCTTTCCACTTGCTTTGCTATTCTTATTTTATAAAACACCTTTTGGCATTTTTTTCAGTTTTAATATTTTTCTTCTTACATTTTCAGTTTATAAGAGCTTATTGTATATAATACCAATATACAATGAGCTTCTTAAAATACAATTAGTTCTTTTGTTTTTATCATGTGGTTGAAAATATTTTCTTCAGTTTGTCATTTTCCTTTAAATTTTGAGATGTTGTTTAACTCTATATTAATTTTTAATCTCTGTATATTCAAATTCTCCAGACTTTTAAATTATGGTTTCTGGTTCTTGTGACATGTTAGGCATTTCTCACCTCAAGCTTTTGAGAAAAATTTAACCAAATGATCTTTTATAACCTTGATGATATTGTTTTTTGTTGGTATATTTTAGATCCATCTGAATTGAATTTGATATGAAGAATCAGGAAGAGTTTTAACTAGTATGTAGCTTTTGCTTTCATCTCATACACAAAATTTAGTAGTTTAGTTGAGGCTGACTTTTTAAAAATCTTGACTTTTCTCCCATTTGCTATCCAGTTAACCAAATATGATTTATTAAATAATAATTTTTTTCCTAAATGATTTATCATATATGTGCATATGATAAAATTACCATATATGGTAGGTTCTATTTCTAGACTGTATTTAATGTAATTTTTGTATTTACTTTAGAAGACTGTATAACCTATTAGAAAAAGCATAAGTTTGAGGCCAGTCATATTAGGTATGTTTATATCATTTTGAAGAGAACATTTTTTGAGTGCCTCCTACCTTATATATGATTTTATAATCTCTAAACTCTTTGACCTTTAGCTAGGCACTTAAGTTCCCTGATCTTCCCCCGTGACATTTGGCTCATATACCTACACCCAAGGCTTTTTGTGAGTCTCACATGAAATAATAGAAGGCAGTCCTTGCTTTGCACAGTAGTGCAGAACCATACAAGTGACAAGTGGTAAGGTGAAACCATGCCACATGTTCCCACTGATTAATGGGAAAACCATGACAGTTCTGTGACCTTTAAAAATTTTGTAAAAACACTGCAGACTCTTTTATTGTCAGCTACAAATATATAGGGGAATTAAATAAAACTGTAAATGAATATGTATTTAGTATTCTATGATTTAAAACAGTAGAAACATTGCAAGTAAAAGTCTTTATTAAAATTTTCTTTACTAAAGAAGTATCGAGAGTAGTCTAAACAGTGTTTGCCTTTTTCTTGTGTAACTTACAATAGGGAGCAACCATCTTTTCTATGCCTTGGTGAGTTGTCATACTCTTTTTCAAGTTTGGATCAGTTTTCAGTATTTTAAACTTTGTATTTTCAGTATGGTGAAATATCTCCAAGAGTCTCTTTGATGTGAAAATTTCGCCACTGTCACTTGCTCCAGAACAACTACTTTTCATGGTTTATCAATAGCCCAGACGGAGGCAACACAACAGGGACACACTTTGCTGTATGTCCTTGAACTAAATAACACACTCAGTGACCAACCACAGACTTTGAAAGAAGTGACGTAATTCATCACTAGTCATGAGGCACAGGTGTTATTTCTGTGGTGATTTATGGGCTGAAGAGCTAGCAGTGAAGTTTGTACTTCATGTAATTACTCACAACTCATAAACTGTAATAACTGAAATTCGAACTGTGTTGTTGGGGACTATTGTCCCTTAACTGAACTGAGGTGACTCAAATTTGTGCATATCAGAATTGTGTAAAATAAGGACTACCTGCAAAATATATACCACAATGCTTGACATGCAGTGTTAGTCCCTCAGTTGTATCTGATTCTTTGCAACCCCAGGGACTCTAGCCCACCAGGCTCCTCTGTCCATGGGATTCTCCAGGCAAGAATGCTGGAGTGGGTTGCCATTCCCTTCTCCAGGGGATCTTCCCCACCCAGGGATCGAGATGCTCATAGAAGATAAGCTCTCTTTTTGACTCTAAATAGCCCTACCCAGAACTTTGGTGTTGATTGGGGTTAAGTCATTGAGTTATTATTTGAGTAAAGGAGATAGATAAGTTTGGAAGGAAATCTGTGAGTATATGACCTAAACCATATGTTTCTATTTCCATACTATGCATGATTTTTGCACCCTAAATATAGCCTTTTTCTTCAGCTACTACTAACGTCCCCACACTCCCTCCTATCTTGGGGGTTTCCTTCCCCAGTTTGGCGCATTCATTTATAATATTTTCAGGTTGATTTCTGCTATCCAGCCTGACAATTTTTGACAAAATTCAAGCACATATTGGGCTTCACATCTAACATTTTCCAACCATCATTTAGAAATACGTGAGTTTTAAAATTAAATCTTCTCCCTCAAAAACCCAAATGTTCTCCAAATCCCATATGCATTGTTAAGAGAACAAGTGTGTTTTATCAATAGGAGCAGAATGAGGTAGGTGACCAAGCAGGAAGTTAATTCTAGTGACAATGTTTGAAAGTATTACTTTTAATGATATTGGATTTGAATTATTTATGGGCTGTAGGAGACTAGAGTGTTGAATTTATTGTGGACCTTTGAAATGTCTTACTGTTCTTTTTGCTAGCACCTTGGGACAGGTACACTGTTGTCTCAGTGCCACTTCTTCCCCTGTCAGTTTTCATTTAGTGTAAGAAATGACTCCGAAATACAAATTGGAGACACATCACGGTTTCTCTTCCACAGAAAGGTAGACCACCATTTTGCCATTCTTCCCTGAGATTCCAATTGCTGTTAAGTTAAACTTGCTAGAAACAATAGTAGTTCTCTGGCATGATGACTCTCATGGCCATCTGTTAGGGTGGCACTGTGCCCACCCATAGGGTGGTATGCCAGTTTCAACAGGGCACAGGTGCCAGCCAAACATAGGTTTAGAAGGATAGCCTGCAAGAACTCGGCAAGGAGATCCTCCAAGTGGTTAGTGATGCCAAATTAGACCCACATGCTTCATTACAATGGAGCACATCTGTTGATGCTTGTGGGCATTATATTGTCAATTAAAGCTTTCTTGTTCTGTTTCTTTATTCATTCCAACTCTGGACAGGGAATACAGAAAATCTGGGGCAAAATTCGTCCTTGGCCAGCAAAACAATCAGTATTTCCCATATCTTCCCCTGATGTCTGTCTTCTGCAAACCCAAACTTTATTCTGAATTATGTGACTACTAGGAGACAGATGACATTAGCTTACGAGGCTCTCTGTTATTAAAGATAACACTTAGGAAACAACCAACCAACTCAATCTCAGATTATCAGCAACATTTTCAGAATTTATCTGCTAGAACTAGAGACTGTGATTCCAGTTAAGCATGTGTCTTATGTATAATCTATTTCGTTATTGAAAGATTATTTTCAACCAAGAATGAGACAGACCGTAATGAGTCATTCATTATCCAGGGTTCTTGTTCAGGTCTGGGCTGCAGTGCATGGCTTGACTCCAGAAGAGTGTTATTACACCTTTGTGTGTTTCAAATGACATTACAGGTTAGGTACATGAGGCATAAGGGAAACACAGCTATCTGTGCAATAGAGAAAGACAGAAAGCTTGAAACAAACATTTTGGAGATTTAGTACAGGCAGGGCGACGGTAGGAGGTCTTATTACTGCGGTAGTAAGAACTCATCCTTTAATTATGGGGTGAAATTTAAAAGGTTATGTCAGCCACTCTCCTCTCCTCCAACTGTTTGTGCACCCAGATTACAGATAAATTCATGAAAAGTCAATAATATCATAACTTCCATGGAAAAGACCCGACAGGATTTGGGGATTTATTCCTGACCTTTGTAGCTGCTACTTTGCTGTGGAAAGTTTTTTTTTTTTTTTTTCTTTTTCTCTTCCCATTTTCCCTGGTATCACAACCATAAGCAGAAATCAGAATTAGCATGAAAACAGCCTCAAGGGATGTGGATGGTGGGATGGAAGAGAAGAAGGATACAATGGTAAGCACACCAGGCATTGGCATCACAGAGACCTGGGTTTGATTCCCAACTTTATTAATTATGAATGCTCCTATTAAGGCTACTACCAGCTTGGGGAAACCATTGAAACTCTCTGGTCTTCAGTTATCTTATCTGTAAAATAAAGAAAATAATACATATATAACGTATCTGGCACATAGTTGGCACTCAACAAATAGCAGTTATTAGTATTGTTTGTTTGTTTGTTGTTTGGTCGCTTCAGTTGGGTCTGGCTCTTTGCAACCCCCTGGACTGTAGCCCACTGGGCTCCTTTGTCCATGGGATGCTCCAGGCAAGAATACTGGAGTGTGTTGCCATTTCCTTCTCCAGGGGATCTTCCCTACCCAGGGATTGAACCCAAATCTCCTGCACTGGTAGGCAGATTCTTTACCACAGGGCCACTGGGTGTGAGTATTAGGGCTATGATTATTAGTGTGTAGAGTCAGGAAAGGAAGGGGTGGCAAAATAATGATTTGTTTTGTCAGCATAGAGCCCAAGAGAGCCCTCTGGGCCCTTCCCCAGAAGTATTTTGGAAAGCTGGTGATTTCCTGTGACATTCCCCACACCCACAGTGGTTGTCCTACGTGCTCGTCCTTCTCCACCAGCCTCTAAGCTGAGCATGATGCCTCTCACCATGCACAGCTGACCACTGTCCTTTTCTGTGTAATTACCCTCTCTATTTTTTGTTATATTGGGTTGGCCAAAAAGTTCATTTGGGTTTTTCAAGACGGTACAGAAAACCTGAACAAACATTTTGGCCAACCCATTATTTGATACACAAGTGAATATATAGACAGATATAATAATGTTTATTATTATAAACATTGTTGGAGAAGGAAATGGCAACCCACTCCAGTATTCTTGCCTGGAGAATCCCATGGACAGAGGAGCCTGGAGGGCTACAGTCCATGGGGTTGCAATGAGTTGGACATGACTGAAGCGACTTAGCACACACACACTCACATAAAGAAAATTGTGATGAACACCCATGTACCCCTCCTGAAGCTTAAGAAACTAACATTACAAACATCACCAAAGCTTCCTGTGTGCCACCTCAACCTCATTTTGCCCTCTTTGTCCCCACAGTGGCCAGCACTGCTCTGAATATTTGTTTTAATCATTTCTGTTACTTTCTGTTATAATGTTATCACATACATGTGATTACTTGTCTATGCTTTTGAACATTATATGCGTGGTGTCATACTGCCTCTTTTTTCTTCTGCAAGTTGCTTTTCTCAACACTATGTTTGTGCAGTTCATCCATGTAGTTCTAGTTCATCTATTCCCATTGACACAGTATTTCATAAAAATAAGTGTAACATGATTAACTATCCATTCTTGCCTTGATGGCCATTTGGATTGTTTCATACTTTTTTTGCTGCTAGTGAAACTCAAACATACGTCTTTGTATTCATGTGCAAGAGTTTATTTAAGTGCACACCTAGGAGAGAAAACAATGAGTTTTAGGGTACATTTGTCAGTAATTTTTCAAGAAAATTCCAAACTGTTTTAAAAAACAACATCAGTTAATACATCCACCAGCATCACACAAACTTCTCTCAGCTCCACAGCCTTACCAGATCTTAGTCTTGTTGGACTTTGAAAGTCTTACAAATATGCTGTTGTAAAATCATACTTCATTGTGGTTCTAATTTGTGTTTCCCTTATTACTAAAGAGGGTGGGATTTTCCCACATTTATTGGCTATTCGTGTTTATTATTTGGTGAAATGCCTGTTAATCTATTTTGCCCACTTTTCTGCTGGCTTGCTTGAAGTGATTCTCTTCAGTAATATTTTTGCCTAATAGTTGATTTTATCTGATGTTAATGAATGATTCCAGCTTTCTTTGAGGTAGCAGCAGCACAGTGCAGCTTTTCCCTCTCTGTCATTTTAAACATAAAAATGTTTATTTTTATTTATTTGTGCCCAGTGTTAGTTATAGCACACAGGATCTTTGATCTTCACTGCGGCATGTAGGATCCAGTTCCCCAACCAGGGATTGAACCCAGGCCCCCTGCATAAGGAACCCAGAGCCTTAGCCACTGGACCACCAGGGAAGTCCCCTCATCGTATGTTTTAGATAAGTCTCCTGTAACTAGTAGATAGTTTTTTTAAAAATTCAGACAATTGTTAACTTTTAACTGAAGCATTTAGTTCATTTATATTTAATGTAATTAATGACATATTTGAGTTTAAAAAAACCTATTGTTTTTATACTTTAGTCTTGCCTTTTCTATTTAATTTTCCTTGCATTAATGGCTACCTTTCAGAGTGCATGCTTGTATTTTCATTCTGTCTTCCCACATCTACTTGTTAAGAAGTTATATGCCCTATATTTACTATGCTAATTATATATTTTACTTCTATTAATTTAGGTTATCATAAGCATATCAAACTTAATAAAGCCTAATGGCAATGAATAATTTTACCTTTCCCCTGGGGAGTACAAAGAACTTCAGACATTTTTACTCCTTTCATCCTCCTTCCAACTTATACTATGATCAAATATTTTATTTCTGTCTTGTTTTTAAGCCTACTAGATGTCATGACTAGTGACAGTCAGTGCTCATTACATTTGCCCACACATTTACTATTTCTTTTTTTAATACTTCTTGCAGCTCAGACCTTCCATCTGTGATCACTACCCTTCTGCTCAAAGTATATGTTTTTGTAGAATTTCCTTTAGTGAATCTCTCTCTGCTGGTGGTAAATTCAGTTTTGGTTTATTTTTAAATGTCTTTATTTCTCCTTCATTCTTGTAATATATTTTTCTGGGTAAGGCACTTTTTGGCATGTTGAAATTTTTATTAGTCTCTCCTCTGGCTTCCATTGTTGGTATTTCTCTGGTTTCTTTAAAAGATTTCTCTTTGTCCTGTGATGTGTCTGGGCATAGATTTCTCTCTCTCTCTCTCTTTTTCCTACTTAGGGGTCGTTGTGCTTCTGGAATCTGCAGATTAGAGTTTCTAGTTATAGAAAATTCTCAACCATTATTTTTCAGACATTGCTTCTCCTCCATTCTTTCTAGTTTTCCCCTCAGAGTAGACTTAGGCTAAACCTTTTTATACTGTATTCCAGAACTCTTATCTTCTCTTTCATATTTTCTCTGTGCTATAGTATAGATTATTTTTCCAATCATTGTTTTAGTTTATCATTTCTATCTTTAGCTATATTTAATCTGTTCCTTAAACCACCCGTTAAAACTTTATATGAATGGTTGTATTTATTTTTAGTTCTGTTTTTAATTCTCGTATCTTCATGTTCATTGTTGATAGTCTTATTTTCTCTCATTTTTTGTTTCTGTGTTGTTTTTTCAAGATTCATATTATTGTATATTTTCCCTTATAGTAATATTTATATTCCTTAAAGGTTTAACTTTGTCCTTTCTTGTTTCTTCTGAGTCTTGTTCATTGTAACTTGTTCCTTGTGTGTTGGTGATTATTACTGTGTGTTTCTATTTAGCTGAACTTAGTCGTCTGTGAGACTCCTGTAGATCTGGGTTGAGGAAGCTTCAATCATAGATGATTTATGTGCTTTTGCTGGTTAACCAAGGTGCTACTATACTGAAATAACTTCTAGGCTTGGTGTTTCTCAATCATGGTGGTTGAATAAATTAAAATTTCAATTTCCTTCTGAAGCAGATCTCTAGAAACAAATTCTTGGGGTACAGTAGAGACTCCTACTGCTGTTACTATTACTGATTCCTGCTCATCTGTTACTGAGGTGAAGAAGGGTTTCTCTGTGGCCTTGCTCTGCAGGCTACCAGGTTTTGTTTCTGCACTGCCTTTCACTGATGAGGGTGTGCCTTCAGGAGGGTCAGGTTTAAGTAAGGATCTCAGTGCAGTTTTTCCATTTGCCTAAGCCCAAGGATTCAAACTCAATTCTAGCTCCCAAAATTCTAGGTTGCTGGATTCTTGTCAGACTGGGTCCTATTTGCTTGCTACTCTGCTCTGCTTTCAGATTTCTCCTTCTCCTATTTCCAACTCCTCCTGCCTTCCCCTGCCTCTCTTCATCCCCTATCTCCCCTCTTCCCCTTCCCATCGTCCTTCCTCTACTCCACCAGCTTGGGTTTCCCTGATTTTCCTGTGAGCTCAGCAATGCATTTAAAAATATATTGTTATAATTCATCCAGCATTTAGGAGTTTTAAAGTAGGAGGGCTATTTAGAGTATCTTATTCACAGTGTTGCAAAAGCAGAAGTCTACTTTTCTCTTAATTTGCAACTCTCAAATGATAGTGCCTTTTTCTTGCAAGGTAACACCTCTTCTTGTGTTCTTGATCTTGTCTCTCCTACCTCCTCTGGAACCTCATTTTATTATGTCTCTCACAAGTCTCTTTCACTTTCAGCCTTTCTTCCCTTCTATATTCAAACACACTTGGGTCTCTTCCCTCCCAAGATAAGTTTCCTACAACCCTGGTACCTATTAAACTACTGTTATCTCTCATTTAATTAATTAATCAATATTATTATTATAAACTTGTTATGTACTAGGTACTACACTGGGTTTTAGATGTTGTCAGATAAGACAGTTAAGGTCCCTTCCAAAAGTGGGACTCAGGTTTTTCTTACTTTGAAGTCTAGAATCTTTCTGCTACAGCTCACTTCACAGTTTAAGAATGTTCAGATGTATATTAACTTAAGCAAATATTTAATGAATGCCTATTGTGTATCAGATAATCTAGGGGTTATAATACAATGGTCAGAAAAGATGAAACATGGTCCTCACTCTAATGGAGCATGTGGGGAGCAGTTAAACAGGAGATGTACAAGGTGCCAGCAAAAGATGTAATAGAGTGATGTGAAGTATTCTTGGGGTCAGAAAAGGAATCTCCAAGAAGTAGAAAGCGTATATCAAGAGTGGTTGATCCTTTTTACTTATACTTCCTTAACACTGGTTCAGCATGTCTCTAAAATGCTGTCTTGAGGGTTATTAATGAAGCTCAAATGTCTGAATCTCATGACTTTTTTTCTACTTTGCTTTTTGAATGTCTCTGTGGCAGATAGTGTTATTTGACACCAACCCTAACCTGCCTGCCAAAGCAGGAGATGAAGGTTTGATCCCCAGGAAGATCCTCTAGAGGAGGAAATGACAACCCATTCCAGTATTCTTGCCCATAGAATCCTGTGGACAGAGGAGCCTGGTGGGCTATAGTCCATGGGGTCGCAAAGAGTCAGACACAACTGAAGTGACTTAGCATGCATGCATGCTCTCCCTTCTTTAAGTCCTTGAAATTAGTCTTTGAATTTCTCCCTTATTTATATGCAGGTTGCTCAATCTTATATGAAAGGCCTTCCTCTGCAACATATTTTATAGCCAGTATTTTCTTTTAAAAAATTATTTATTTTTGCCTGCACCAGGTCTTCATTGCTGTCAGGGCTTTTCTACAGTTGGGGCGAGCAGAGGCTACTCTCTAGTTGCGGTGCTCAGGCTTCTCATTGTGGTGGCTTCTCTTGTTGCAGAGCATGGGCTCTAGAGCACAGGCTCAGTAGTTGTGCATGGGCTTAGTTGCCCCATGGCATGTGGAATCTTCCAGGACCAGGGATCAAACCTGTGTCCCCTACATTGGTAGGCATATTCTTTACCACTGGACCACCAGGGAAGTCACCCTAGCCAATGTTTTCTGTCCCAGAAAATGGCTCTAGTTAGGGAACTTATCATCCTTGGACTAACTTTTTGTTACATTTTTTGATTCTAGCATGCAGCTCTGAATGTGATCTGTTGCTCTAATCTCATGGCTCTCACACTTTGAAGTGCATCAGAATCCCCTGGAAGGCTTATTCAGACAGAGGGCTGGCTCGACCCCCAGCTTTTCTAAGTCAGTGAGCCTGCAGCAGGCCTTCAGTTCTCACAAGTTCTAGAATTAGGAGGATGGGGCTGGGCCAGGGACCACAACTCTAATTCTGTAGCCATTGCCAAGTTTTCCTAAACAAGAGGTCTCATAGTGTCACTCTCCTGCCATAAAACCTTCAAGGGCTGCCTGTGAGCTATCAAAATAAGTACAGACCATTCATCATGGTTTTCAAAGCATTTTACCACCTGGTCCTCGATTCCTATCCTGTTATATTTCCAGTTATTTCTCTGCACCAACCATGCAGGAATATTGGCCCTTCTTTAAACACACCTGACACTGTCTTGAATTCATGTATCTGCTCATGTTGTGATCTTGGCTGATACTTATTCCCATGTGTTCACCTGTTGGAATTCCAACCATCCTTCAGGTTATGTTGTATACCTCCCACAATGATACTTGCTTACTTCACTCCCCAGCTCCCAGTACACACATACCTATTCACATCCTCTCTCAGTCAGTCACTCAGTCATCTCACTCAGTATCACAATTTTCCCATTCCTCAAAGGGATCTCCCAGAATCTTTGTGCGAGAGCTGCCCAACATAATCTTCAGCCTTAAGCCTGTCTTCAGGCTTAAGCTTCCTCCATCCCAGCCAACTAAATTATACATGCCTTGAAGGTAAGGAAAGTGTCCATACTCAGTCACTAAGTCATGTCCAACTCTTTGCTACCCCATGGACTGTAGTCCACCAGGCTCCTCTGTCCAGCGGATTTCCCAGACAAGAATACTAGTGAGTTACCATTTCCTTCTCCAGAGGTTCTTTCCAACCCAGGGATCGAACATGTGTCTCCTACATTGGCAGAAGGACTCTTTACCACTGAGACACCAGGGAAGCCCAAGGTAAGGAATGCTTTGTATTTATTAGGTTGGCAAAAAAGTTTGCTCGGGTTTTTTCCATACAATCTTATGGAGAACACCAAACAAAGTTTTTGGCCAACCCAATATCTTCTTATTTGGGACTTCCCTGGTGGCTCAGATGGTAAAGAATCTGCCTACAATGCGGGAGACCCAGGTTTGATCTCTGGGTTGGGAAGATCCCCTGGAGAAGGAAATGGCAACCCACTCCAGTATTCTTGCCTGGGAAATCCCATGGACAGAGGATCCTGGTGGGGTATAGTCCATGGGGTCCTAAAGAGTCAGACACATCTGTGCAACTAACGCTTTCACTTTCACTCAAAGTGTGGTCCAAGGCCCAGGAGCACTGGCTCTCCCGTGAATACTCACTAGGGATGTGAAATCCCAGATCTCACCCCAGAAGTACTGAAACAGAATCTGCTTTTAGAGAATCTCTGGGTGAATCTTATTAAAGCATGAGAAGAGGCGCTATAGTGCCTAGAACAGCTTGGCACATAGTGAGTCGGTGGTAAACATTAGCTGACTTGAATTACCCAGAATAGAAAGGACAGCAGAATAAATCAGTGCTTTTTCCACCTCCCTCGGGGATGCAGCTCTTCAAACTGCTTCCTGCATCTTTTTGGCAATAAACAGTAGGACTCATGGAGTCAGGACTGTGTCAGCACCCAGGATTAGGTGCACTGGGGACATAACCGAAAGCAGGACTACTTCTCTGGAAGACTGTGTGATCTAACTCAGCAGGTTCGCTGGAAGGAGCATGTCACTTTGGGGCGACTAGATCATAGCCTGGTTACAGAACATTTCTGCCCAAACATGCCAAGGCCCCACCACCTGTGGGCCTGAAGCACGATGAGGAGTGTTTCTCTCTTTCTGGAGTTTTGGGCACCTCTCTTCTTGAACTCTTTGACTTTTTATTCAGAATCCTAGGAGAGAGAAATTAATCAGCAGGAGTATTGCCTGGTACCGGTTAGCCCCTCAGAGTAAGGGACTGCCCTGAATTTGTACATATCAAGTCAATGAATAGGATTATCTGCCAGACATTTTCTTGTTCCACACTTGGTACAATCTGTGTACACAGTCCCCATTGCTGGCTTTCATGGACAGAGATAAAATGTTCACTTAATTACTTTTAAAACATTTATTTAAACTCTTTCATTGAAAACATTTCAATGAACATTTCTGCAAAGGGCTTGAGACAGTTTACAACTTAACCATCTCTATGTGAATCATGTGTGAGGAAAGTAGACATGAAACATTTTAAAACTCAAGTCTGTAGAAAGAATAACACTCAGACATAGACATATTCTGAATCTATCCATACATGAAGCTTTTAATAAATATTTGTTAAATAGGTGAAAGCAAAATTTGTATGGAAGATTAGGTCAAAATAGGATACTTCAAAATAGTTCATGCTTGTTGCTGGTGTCATCACAGGAAAATACAGTTAGACCCTTCTGCAGCTAGGGCACTTTAGTGGGAAAATTTAAGACATACTGAAATAGTTGTGACTCAACTCAACAAAGCGACCACTTCTACTCATGTGGAAGGCATAGTTCTTCCTTCATTCATTTACCTATTCCTTTGTCTACCCAACCATGAGGTCAAAAAAGATGTATTACGTACCCAGTTACTGGTGCCCCAAATGAGAACAAATAAGTTTTGATGATCATATATCTGCTTTTTGTTATAAATATTACCAGCAAGAATGGTGAAAAAATAAATGAACTAGCTATTTGATGTGCAAACAACTAAAGTTCGATGTACAAATTAACTGCTCTTTTTCTCTCATTGAGATGATTGGCCTCATACAGTCACCAGAATAACTTGCATTGGTTTGCTGTTTTTATCTTTTACTTTTTAAGATGGCTCCCTTCACTGTTTTCTCAGTGTCATGGCTGTATCTCAATATTAGAAGAGACATTTCCATCTTTCATTGGCTGATATCCCCAACTGCCTCCAATTAACTTGTGGAACCTAGTGACTTTTTTTACCCTCTTCATGCTACAGACGGAGAAGGCAATGGCACCCCAC
Organism: Bos grunniens; assembly: GCF_055505025.1. Taxonomy (NCBI): domain Eukaryota; kingdom Metazoa; phylum Chordata; class Mammalia; order Artiodactyla; family Bovidae; genus Bos; species Bos grunniens. Next base: position 113,478,159 of record NC_141194.1, on the reverse strand, counting down.
TCCAGTACTCTTGCCTGGAGAATCCCACGGACGGGAAGCCTGGTGTGCTGCCGTCTATGGGGTCGCACAGAGTCGGACACGACTGAAGCGCCTTAGCAGCAGCAGCAGCAGCATGCTACAGAATGAATTTTCAATGGCTGTGCTTCTTAAATAACCACACAGCATTTTTTGAGAGAGGAGATAAGTGGGACATCAAATAAAATAACAACAAGATAAGGTGCTGTACTCTAAAAGATTGGAAATTACTCATGTTTTCTTTTTAGAGTCAGCTTCCATCCACGATCCTCTCTCTCTCTCCTTTTGTCTCTTTCAGAAAAATCACAGCCTGACCCTGTCTGTAAACAACGAATATGTTACTCTAAATTCAATAATATTTCAGCTTAAAAAATAATACATGATCACTTCTTTGTTGTTAATCACTTGCCCTACTTAATTCATTCATTATACTCTGTAGCTCTGAGATTAAGCCCCCAGGCTGGAGAGCTTCATATGAATCCTTTCTGTTTTATCTGTTCCAAGTTAGATTAAGTCTAGGTCCTGTTTAATGAGGTGCCACTTGCTGGGTTTTCATGCAGAAAGAATTCCTCATCCTCAATGATATGTATATAGCAAATAAATTATCATTTTAAAAAGATTTCCGTCTACTGCTTCCTGTAGGAATGACTATCATTATGAGCTCCCTGGGATCTGGGCAGCTGGATTGCTTTGATTTGGATTTTTTTTCCTTTCATGAAAACCCTATCCTGTTTTTCATTATATTTAGGGGGTGTGAGATTCTGAAGTGATTTCTAGGCAGCATTAAGCTCCATTCCATGGTGAACATGGGGAGGGGGGTATGGATATTAGAGACGAGTCAAGTTATGGGACTCCCCATGCTCCAGGATATTTGTACTCTTTTTGGTAAAACTTCCTTTAAAATGAGCACAACTGCTTCATGTTTCAGCCCCAAATCCTATCATGTGTGTGTGTGCGCATGCACATGTGGATGTTGAGGGGAGGAGGTATTTTTTCACTCATTATTGTACACACAGAGTCAATAAATGGATTTCCCCTTAAATGCTACCCTTTGCTGAACATCCTGGCTCCAGACTCAGAAGGCCCACGTGGGAGTGTTTGTAGAGTGCACCACATCCTGTCAAAGACTAGACTCATAAGGTTCTATTATCACAACCATGAGTCATTGTCCTGGCTCTGCAGACGTGTTCATGCCAGCTGCCGACACAATGGTGGTACTTCCCCATAGGCTTACTTGGCTAGACTGGGACTCAGTAGCACCACTGTAAGGCTGGAACTAGTCAGGGAGACAGAAAACAGAGCGAAAGCGTTGAAGGTGGAGGTCAAAGAGAAGAGGTTCCTATGACAGGCACCAAGATCCAGTAGTGCCCTCCCATGACCCCCAGTGGTACCACTCCCAGCCCATCCTAGACAACCTGGATCTTCAGCTCACATTACTGTGTTTGGTAAGAACCCAGTAGTAATGCTTCCGTGGTGGCTTTCCTGGTGGCTCAGACAGTAAAGAATCTGCCTGCAATGTGGGAGACCCAGGTTCAATCCCTAGGTTAGGAAGATCTCCTGGTGAAGGGAGTGGCTACACACTCCAGTATTCTTGTCTGGAGTATCCCCTGGACAGAAGAGCCTGGTGGGCTACAGTCCATAGGGTTTGCAAAGAGTTGGACACGATTGAGCAACTAACATTTTCACTTTCACTGGTGATGAGGCCAGCATCACAGGTGATGTTATTATATGGTCTACTTAGTTTTGTATAAAGGAAAAATCATTTCTACACACTGTTACTGCCACTAATCACCAACTAAGAAAACCAAGAGAAAATGCAAATGGTGGAGTGCAGACTACCAGTCACAACTGGAAACCAAACCTAGAAGCAGGATATATATGATTAAAGCCTGTTCTCACAAAACAAATTGTAAAACAACAAATGGATATTACCATGCTTAATATTCAGCTGTTTTAGGGGTCTGTCTTAGCAATGGCATTCTAGAGCAGTGCTTCCTCAACTTTTTCACACCATGGAACAGCTAGACTGTAATAGTGTCTTTTCAGCCTTCGTGGGTAGCCAGAAGAAGCTGCACATGATCAGAAAAGACAGGCCCAGGGGCCTGACTGCCTCAGGTCTCAACCCAGCACCATGAAGACTGGAGGGATCAACATAGGGGCAGTGTAATAATGCTAAAGCTGAAACTCCAGTACTTTGGCCACCTCATGCGAAGAGTTGACTCATTGGAAAAGACTCTGATGCTGGGAGGGATTGGGGGCAGGAGGAGAAGGGGATGACAGAGGATGAGATGGCTGGATGGCATCACTGATTCGATGGACATGAGTTTGAGTGAACTCCGGGAGTTGGTGATGGACAGGGAGGCCTGGCATGCTGCAATTCATGGGGTCGCAGAGTTGGACACGACTGAGCGACTGGTATGATGATATGAATCACTAACTGGATGAGCTCTGTTCTACAGCATTTCAACACAATGGGGTTCTAGCACTTCATTTTGAAATCAGTTTTGAAAGGATTACTCTACCAACCACATTTATCTATTAATATTTAACATTTTGGATTGTGTGTGCATTCATGTGTGTGTGTGTGTACATATACGTATTTCTGTGAATACATTTTTATTTTTCCCTTAAATCATTCCTCTTTCAAATTTCTACTTCCAAGACTGAGTCAGTCATGAGGTTTATTGCCTCAAGGAAGGAGAGGGCCAAAGCTGCCCAAAGCAAAGAGGTTGTTGATCAGCTTTAAGTCTCAAAATTGACTATTTTAAAACCAGAGAAAAAGCATTGTTTTGAAAGCCCTGCTCTGTTGAGAGAGAAAATGATTTCCTAAATCCCTTTAGCTCTCATTTAACATATGACAAACTGGTCACAGCTGACTGGATCATGGATGTTTACTATATTCTCAAAATAGAACTCAGGATATGAGAAAAGAAGTAGAAAACCTTTTCCTTCTGGTCCTGGTGGAGAAAGGAGAGAGGAGGGGAGGAAGGAGTTCCATGTGGGGGTCTTTGTTTTCCTACTCTCTGGGAATGCAGGTTAGAGTAAGTTGGGCATCTAGAAGTCTCTGAGTTGGTATGGAGGAATCTGGAAACCTCAGGAGGTAGAGTCAAGGTATTCTTGTTGTAGTTTCAGGAGGCCTCAGGTGACTGGTGGAAGGCCTACCCAGGGCCACAGCCAACATGCTGAGGGAGGAGCAGTGCTGTGGGAGGAGCAGTGCAGCACTAGCTGAGGAAGGCAGGCAGACCAGAGTTCCTGTGGACGGACTGCAGAAGCTGGAAGATTGCTGTACCTGAGCTAGGGAGTGAGGTCGGGCCAAGGATGCCTGGAGTTAGAACAGAACTGACTCTCTGAATGAGGAACCCAATTTGGAGGAAAATGACGATGGATGTGAGCTGGTTGCCCCAAACCGTCAGATGGAGCTCACTCTACGTGAGCAGATGTCATCAGGCCAAGGAGCAGAGCACAGTGCTCTGCTAGAGATACTTGCTAGGATCTGGGGGACACTGTATGGACCCCAGACTCTGTCTTTGCTACTGCCGTCATGAATATGACAAAGAGGCTCTAAGATGGTCCCCCTGTGTCCCAGCTGCTGGTTCACAACCTTGTATAATACTCTCCACCTGAGTGTGGTGGGGGTGGGGGCTTGTGATTTGCTTCTAACCAACAGAATGGTGATGGGGCGCCACTCCCATCATAATGTCAACAATGAAGTTATGTCATGGCTGTGATAATGCTACATTATGTAAGACTTCATCTTGCAAATTATCTCTAGTCTCTTAGCCCTGTTGCTGACTTTGAAGAAGAAAGCTGTCATCAATTGTCCCACCAGAGAGAAATAAATTCTGGCGATAGTCCAAGTGATCTTGGAAGCCGATCCTTCCCCAGTTGAGCCTGAGATGAAAAACCTCAGCTGCAGCTTAAGGAACAGCTTAATTGTAGACTTGTAAGATACTGGGCAGAGGACCTAGTTAGGCAGTACCCAGACGTCTAACTCACAGAGACATTCAGATAATGAAAGTGTTTTATTTTAAGCCAATGAGGTTGTGGTATTTTGTTACACAGTATAGGAAACAAATATGCATAGTATCATATAACCCTCAGCCCTCTTACACACCATCTTTAAGAGAAGGCGAGTAGGAGAGAATCTGGAAGATCTAAGAGAGACTGAGTTAAAAACAGACAATTAACATCAGACTTCCCCAGAAGTCCAGTGGTTAAGACTCCATTCTTTCAATGCAGAGGTCGAGAGTTTGATCCCTGGTTAGGGAACTAAGATCCCACGTATTGTGTGTCATGGTGAAAAACAAAACAAAGCATCTGAAGAGACTGGATCAGACTGAGTTTATGCAACTGCAGAGAAATTTGTTAGAATATCCAGGAATGTGGGATGGCTAGAATAATGGGAAAGTTTTGATAAACTATAGAGAATTATGGCAACTTATGTACATCTGAGACTACTGGGAGTCAATGATACACACACACACAAACACATGAGCCATAGTATTACAGTTGTCTTGGAATTTATGTCTCGAGTCACTTAGGGGGCTGCCATCCTTCTTGGATCCATCGTTATGTCTAAGATACCTCTTTACTACAACCTGATATCACATAGAGATCAACCTGTGAATATAGAGGAGAATGAAATAGATTAAAGAGCCCCATAAACATACTGTTTCTTTGAACACAGTTCAGTAAAATGAATAAAGCCCAATATTGATGGCTTTTGTTTGTGAGATTTGGACACCTCAGTATAATGAGCCCTCATTTGGGAAATTGTATCTTCATTTGCAAGAAATCTTAAGATATGGAGAGAGCATGAAGTTGATTAATTTACACTTGGATGGAGTTCAGATTTGTTCATGGCAGTGCATCTGGGAAATAGGACCCAGTGACAGAGTTCAGGCGTTCTTCAGCAGCCATGTGGCTCGTGTTGACAGGGTGAAATGAAGGTTTTGCCCTCTTACAGGGACACCAGGATAGATCACAAGTAGAGTTCAGATTGTTCACTTGGCTGTCCCTTGGCAGATGTAGATCTCTCCAAAAATATAGCAGCTGATGGAGTGGTGTTGTTGTTCAGTCGCTCAGTCACGTCTGATTCTTTGTGACCCTATGGACTGCAGCACACCAGGCTTCCCTGTCCTCTATCTCCCAGAGTTTGCCCAAGTTCATGTCCATTGAAACAGTAAAATGAAGGTTGGCACAGTGATTGGTTTTCCCACCCAGCTCTCCTCCCTGTCACATTTCAGAGGGTCTAACTGTTGTTGAATGCTGGGTTCTGTGCCTCCCTGACACCTCGCTTCATGTGGGCAAGATCAGTGAGTCCCCATCCATCTGATACCTGGGGAAAGATTCATTTCCAGAATCCTCCAGTGATGATCCAGGATCCCGGGGAGACCTGGGCTAAGAACACGTCTCTGGGCAAGCATGGGCTGGAAGGAGACAAGAGGATGTACCATTGTCCTTACAGAAATGGACATTAAAATGAGGTAGAAGGACTCAATGGTGGAGGGTGCACCTGTCAGTGGCCACACCAGCAACTGGCAACTCCACCAGGTGGCAAGCCGTGGGCGCCGCTCAGGGCCGTCAGTGAGGAGAGCGAGGGGAGGACAAACCAGGCACAGGGTTCTGTTGTGAGGGTCTTCCGCCTTCCAGTTCACATTCAGCAAAGTTTTTTCTCACATTTATACACATCACTAAGAAAGAAGGACTGCTGCACAATAGATGCACCCTGAGTTCTGTTCATTTCCTCAAAAATAGCATCTTGAATGAGAAAATGGTCCTGTTGAGACAGTGTGATGGTAAGAGAGAGGATGCTTTAAGATATCTGAAAGTACAATGAGGGTTTCCCTGGTAGTCCAGTGGGTGAGATTCTGTGCTCCCAATGCATGAGGCCCGGGTCTGATTCCTGGCCGGGGAACTAGATCCCACATACCACAACTAAGTTCCTGCATGGCACAACTAAAGATCCCAGACACTGCGAGGAAGATGGAAGATCTGTGTGTCACAACTAAGACCCAGCACGGTGTAGCCAAATAAATAAAATATTTTTAAAAGGTACGATGAATTGATTTACTTTTTTATGAAAAAGTTTAAGTTAGAGATGGTGGCCATAAAGGTATGGAAAGGAGAAATAATTACTTATCTCCATGTGTTTGTGTCTGTGACTGTGTCACGTGTGTGTGTGTGTGTTTGTGTGTGTGTATTTTCTAAAAACAGCTACACTGCTTTGGGTATTGCCCCATTCATATATTACCTTTTCAAGAGCTGAAGCAGTCTGTTTGTTCAGGAGGAATAGCAAAACCTTCACCTCATTCAGTGTCTGGGTACTGTATTGGCAGTGCTGTGCAGGAGGCCTGCTTCCCACTGACTTCTTTAGAGAAAAGAACAGTAATATTTCAGCTCCATAGTGGGCTGTTATCAAATATTTTGAACTATAATCTTGTAATTACTATTAATGTTGCATTAAAAGATTATTTAATGAAGGAGATCATGCCGGGAATAAGCATTATAATGGCTCCAAGCAGCCTGCCTCCCACATACCTGGAAGAATTCCCTACTGTTGTGGAAAGTGAAGACGAGCCAGTTCTAAACAATAGGCTTCGTACTAAATGTGTTAAGACCTGTTGCTTTTGGCAAACACACACACAGGCACACAGACACACACCTTGAAGACATGATTAAAAAAATTGATACTGGTGGCTCAAGACAAGTTGACACAAGTTCTAGTGTCTAAAATCTCAGTGTTTATTCTGAGGTTGTTGTTATTTAGCTGCTAAGTTGTGTCTGACTCTTTGTGACCCCATTGGCTATAGAGTCCACCAGGTTCCTCTGTCCATGGGATTATCCCATGCAAGATTACTGGAGTGGGTTGCCCCTTCCTTCTCCAGGAGATCTTCCTGACCCAGGGATTGAACTTGTGACTCCTGCATTGCTGTCAGATTCTTTACCACTGAGCCACCTGGGAAGCCCCTTAATCTGAGGTAGTTAGGCCAAAACTTCACATGGAGAAACTTGGTAGAGTTGTCTTCAGGTGCATTTTATCGCAAGAAGGATTTCCCCAGGGACTTCCCTAGTGGCTCATTGGTAAAGAATGGAGGAGACATGGGTTCAGTCCCTAATCCGGGAAGATCCCATGTGCCATGGAGCAACTAAGCTTGTGAGTGTCAGTTGCTCAGTCGTGTTCAACTCTTTGCGACCCCGTGGACTGTAGCCCACCAGACCCCTCTGTCCATGGGATTTCTCAGACAAGAACACTGGAGTGGGTTGCCATTACCTTCTCCAGGGGATCTTCCCAACCCAGAGATCAAACCCAGTTCTCCTGCATTGCAGGCAGATTCTTTACTGTCTGAGCCACAATATGTGACCTGCCATAAATAAATAAATAAAATTGGGGGAAAAAAGTGGATTTCCCCAGCTGATCTCCACCAGTCTCTGGGTCCTATTTTCTTTCAGAGTCAAGTTTTCAGAGCCTGGTGCCTAATTTTGGAGTAAACGCCATGGCTATGTGTCTCATAGAGGAATTGGGTGACAAGGCAGGGAAACTGCCCAACTGCAAACTAGTAGAGGTGTTTATTTCTGCAGAAATTGGTTTCTGTTTGGGGCAAAATGGCTTTTTAGGACATATGTTTGATCGGTGTAGTTTACAATCCTTGCTTGGGGATCTCAGTTGAACATTCACTTGTGTGGATGGAGAAAAGAAATTTCTGCAGACCAAGCCGGGAATTTGGTTTCTGTAAGCAAGTCCTCTGGACACCAAGAGCTTGCCTGTAGGTGCCAAGGGAAAAGGAAAGGGACCATCCTTTACTGAACACTGACATGTTCAGTAGCTGTGCTGTGCCCTGTTGATATCTGGGGCTAGATGACTCTTTGTTGTGAGAAACTGTCAAGTGCCTTGTAGGATATCGAGAGGATCGATGATCTGCACCCACTAGATGCCCATAGCAGTCCCTGCCCAGTCCTGACAACTGAAAACACCTCCAGACTTTGTCCTCTAGTGGGCGGAGCCAAGGTGCCCCCAGTGGGGAAGCACTGTTCTGGTGTGATCCTCCAGCTTTTTGGAGCGTGTGCTATGATTTGCCCCATTTTCTGGATAGGGCAGCTGAAGCTCTAAGAGGTGGTGATTCACCAAGGTCACACAGCTCATGTGTGGCAGAATCCCCAGCTCCTTCTGCTCTGCTGGTGTCTCCAGGCCATCAAATCATGAGGACAGCAAAGTGGGCCTGAGTGTCAGCTTTCAGCCACCTGGAAAGCAGGTCACTTCACATGTTGAGGCCTGAGTTTCTGTCCAGTGGAGGTGAGGTGACTCTGGCTTTAGAGGGAGAGCCCTAGAATCACAACTAGGAGCTTGGGGTCCTGCCCAGAATCATGTGCTTCAGATTCAGCAGTGGCCGTCATCATTGTGATCATCATCACTGGGGTGAATTCCTCTCTAGAGCTAGGTCCTGTTGTCTTTCTGGATGTCTGGGATCCACTTCAATCCAAATAGAAAGAAGAGGGGTGAAGCCTTAGGAGGACTGGGTTCTGATCCTGTGGGACTCTGTACAAGGTCTTGCCCTTCTCTGGACCTCACTTGGACATGCGTATAAGGATAGGGTGAGATTGATCTCAAAAGGCCATTTCAGGTCCATCTGTCTTACTAGAAGGCTTAGCCAGTATTAATCCTACATGTCTTAGGTGCCCCTGGGGTCCCACATTACTGGCTTACTGGCTATGGATTGGGTGAGTAGCTTGGTGAAGACTTTTTTTTTCTGGCCACGCTTCATGTGGGATCTTTGTTCCCTGACCAGGGACTGAACCCATGTCCCCTGCACTGGTAGCTGGGAGTCTTAACCACTGGACTGCCAGGGAAGTCTCAAGACTTATTAAAGAGTGGTTAAAGATCCCTCTCTTCAGCAGGACCTAGGCACAATCCAGTTCTAGGAAAAATACACAGAGAGGAGAATTCTGTGTCACTGCTTGCTTTTTGTATGTTTTTAAAACTCTCACCATCAACCTGGGGAAATGCCACTGACTTGGTGTCATAAAAAGAGTGTAAAGACTTTTTCTCATACAGCTGTGTTTTTTTATTAGGGTGCTAGGGAAAGAGCAACAGAGCACTTCTTATTATATATCTTCAGGTCAGAATTTTATTGCTTTTGGCCAAAGGCCATTGCAAGACATATAGAGTCAAGAGTACATACGATAGGATTTTTCAAAAGAAATTAGATTGAAGCAAAATTAAGTTACAGTCAATCTCTGAGTGTAAGAGTTGGAAACATTTTAGCATTGTTTTCAGAAAAAGAATCATCCTCTCTAGGTTTTAAATAGGGTCTATAATAGCTCAGGCTTCAGTAGTTGAAGAATTCAATACACATAGATGCTTGAAATATATGCCTGCAAAATATAATGAGTGGTTAAAATTAGCCCCCAAACTTTTTAGTTATTTCCAGAAACGGATCTTTTTGTGTATAAGTAGGGCTTCACACATGTGTGTGGGTTACCCAGGCTAGGGGATTCTGGTTGGCATTGCCTTCCATCATGGAAGTGAGGGTATTTCAGCAATAGAGTTCTGTAATGCAGTGGTCCTCCACCTTGACCACTTATCTGAAGCCCCTGGGGAGTTTTAGAAACTACTGTTGCCTGCGTCCCACTGCCTGTGATTCTGAGTTAACTGGTCTGGCATGTGGCCTAAGCATCAAGGTTTTAAAAAGTCTTGCCAGTGACTCTAATGAACAGCCAACATAAATATTTGTGCTTATGAAGGTTTGTCTCTGAAAGGTAAGCTTTCCCAACTAATTTCTTTTCATTATTCCACAATTACCTGGGAAATGATAAGTGAAAGTTGCCCAGTCATGTCTGACTCTTTGTGACCCCATGGACTATAAAGTCCATGGAATTCTCCAGGCCAGAATCCTGGAGTGGGTAGCCTTTCCCTTCTCCAGGGGATCTTCCCAACCCAGGGATCAAACCCAGGTCTCCCACATTGCAGGCAGATTCTTTACCAGCTGAGTCACCAGGGAATTCCAAGAATAGTGGGTAGCCTATCCCTTCTCCAGCAGATATTCCTGACTCAGGAATTGAACTGGGGTCTCCTGCATTGCAGGCGGGTTCTTTACCAACTGAGATATTAGGGAAGCCCTGGGAAATGATATGTGGCATGCTAGTAGTTCTGGGCACATAAGGAGTACTGAGTCAATGTGCATTCTGTCTGCAACTCCATCAAACGGGTATGTGATCAAAGATCTCTTTGTGCTTCCACTTCTCACCTCAACTCCATTTCTCTACATGCAGTTTTTCAATGGACACCCTCTTCCATTCTGTATGCTTGAGCCCCAGCTCATGATCATCCTTCTCAAAACCTCTTCCTCTTTTGGGACTCTCCATGGGCAATGAGAGACACTATCACCTAACCATCGTCTGACTCTTGAATCTCTCTCAACTCTCATATCCATTCAACCAGAGCCTCTTCAATTCTACATTAGCAATGTCTCTTTCATTGGTCTCCTCTTTCCTTTTTTCTTCATCTCCATTATCGTTGTTTTAATACAAGCACATCTCCTCATTGATTGTTGGAGTCCCTGGAGATCACATTTCTGGCTGTTCATTGGAACCATCTAGGGGAAATTTGAAACCATCCTGTTGTCTGAGATCACCTCCAGATACTAGTTGCAAATGCTCTGACATGGGTTGGTGCATAGGCATGTTTTAAAAAACTTCCTACTTTCTAATATGTGACCAGGGTCTTGTAAACTTCTTTTAACAGCCTCCCTGCCCCCAAACATGTATATTCTGTTACCGTCAGACATGATCTTAGGCCAATTCCCATTTACGTCCTTCAATGTCTCCTCTTGACCTCTACAGTAAAGTCCCCACTCCTTTGCATGGCACTAATGATCCTTGGAGATCTGGACCCAGACAACTTTTTGTCCTGTCCCTCACCATTTCCCTTTCACACTCTGCTCCATTGGCTCATATACCTATCAGTTTGTTCCCACTGCGCCCTCTCCCCTGAGTGCCTTTTCATCCTTCTCTGCCCAGCATTAATTCGTCAAGATCCCTATTGGGATCCCCAAAGCACATTGCTCGTCCTTTCTTTTAGTAATGATTATATTGAAGACTAATTAAAATAGCTTACATGTTTATTTCTCCACCTCTTTCCACTCCAACTGATTGTGATCTCTTTGAGGATGGGGACTATGTTGTATTCACTTGGTATTCCCATTGCTTGGGTCACGGCATTGTGCATTGTAGAGATTCAATAAATCGATTTAACTAATAGGCTAGTGCCTACCCTGACCCTTAAATCAAAGATAATAGAATAGAACTGACACAACACACAAATTATTCATAAAATTTGTTCTTCCTATTGTGAAACTGAAACCAACATAAATTTAAGACTTAGTTCTCGAGGGAAAATGGCTAGATTTTATTATGGTCCCATGAATACAGAGTCTGATATAAATCCAAAAAGACTGAATTAGTGCTTCTGAGGTACTGAGAGGTGGTGGTGTTGGTAAACACAAGTGTTTTTAGGAACCATTTTGTAATGTTGCCAGGTTTGCACTCTGTTGATTGTCCCAGTCCCATTCCTTTGTTCAGATAGAATTTGGGTCACTAAATGTTACCATGGAAGTGTTTTAGAGAAAGATCGATTAAGTGGCCCCCCTTCGATGCAAGAGAGTTTCTGTCTGTCTCCTCCAGCTTTAGTGACTGTGGCCTTTACTGTCTTAGTATGTCATTTCCCAGAAAGTGCTTAGTTAAAATAAATACCTAGCTGCTATTTAAGTACCCAGTGCCAATCAATTGACTGATAATATAGAGCTCATCAAATTGCTGGTTTGCCCCCTCCAAATCATCAATTTTCTTTTTGGGTAATTAATATTTAATGAGGATTCTTTAAGTAAATCATACCACCTGGGGGAAAAAAAAATATATATGTATATATATAACATATTCCTAAGTGAATATGTTTAGATATATTTACACTACTACTCATTTTACACAAGACAAAAATTACATAAAAATTAGGGAAAAATAGGGAATTGTAAAGGCTATAAGCTGTTATAAAATATTAGCAAACATGAGGGTAGAGATTCTAGATAAAGTTGAGTGAGGAAAAATACTGAGCAAGGTATCATAGCTTTGACAATTTGTCATTAGATGATTACCCTGGATCTTATAGAATAAATTATGCTGGCTGTTTTATAAAATATTTGTTAAGATGGAAAAAGTTTCACAGCTGCTTAGTCTGTATTGTTTTGATTTACACATTAAAGCTGCAAACAAGGATGATTAGTAGTATCCACTCAGTGCTTTTTTAGGATCCCGTGTCCAAGCAACAAGTTGAAATGCTCTTCACTGCTACCTTGGCAGGCCAGCCCAGGACTGGGGATACTCACTTTTTTAAAGAGACAGAAAATATAAATAGCAGAGAGAAGTCATGAGGAATAGCTACTGCAGTAAATAAACTGAATAATAAAAGCAGACCTAAAACTTAAATTTTATATCTTACACACAACAGCGATTTAGAAATTGTATTGAGGTAATGAAATACCTTGTAATCTGATTTCAAGATTAAGTATGTCATTAAGGTGAAGGTTGAATAGAAGCTGGATTATGATATGCCCTTGCTTCAACCCTTGGTCAAAGAACTGGAAACTCCTGCCATTATTTTATCAGGGGTGCCAGCGAGAACCTGCTAAAGGAGAACTAAGAGATGCCTACCAATGATGCGGCAAGGCCATCAGGCCGGAGCTGATTTCTGGTAACAAAATCAAAGACTGCGGTGAAATCTACAAATGCAGCAGAGTTGTGTTTAATAGGGCTTCGTGTACTTTGTTGCACAAAACAGCAAAGAATTGTTTTATTATCTATAAAATTCCATGGGCACTGAGAGCAAGTCATGCTAAACTAAACTTAATGCCTTTAAAAAGAGTTTACAAGGCTATTACTGGACCCTTAGGTCAGCAGAATGCTATAGATGTAATATTTAATACATTAAGTTTTCTGCACAGTGTTTGATATTTATTCATTCAGAAAATATTAATTAAATCACTACTATCTGCTAGTCTGTGCCACACACTCTTCTAGGTACTTGTTGTACAGCAGTTTACAAAACAGTCCAAAATCCATGTTTCTTGGAGCTGACATTCTAGAGGGGAAGAGAGAAAACTAAACAACCAAATTGTATGTCTGCTGATGTTAAGTGCTGTGGGCTAGAGGGACCACAGGAGCCTGAGGATGGAGCAGGGGATACTATTTATTATAGGGTGACCAGGGAAGGCCCTCTAATAAGGCGCCTGTGAACAGAGACCTGAAGGAAGGGTGAGAACAAGACACATGTGTGTCTGGGTAGAGCATCCAGACCAGAGGGACAAGCAAGTGCAAAGATCCTGAATTGTAAAGGTGGGCATTTCAGAACTGGCAAGAAGGCCAGCATGCCTGGAGCTGACTGAGCCAGGAGGAGAGTGAAGGGAGAGGAGGAGGGGGATGGCAGGCGATGGGAAGTAGGGGGCACGTCAATTTGTTCAGTCATTGTGGGAGCCTTGGACTTTACTGTAAAGAGAACAGGGTGCTGGGGTCTCTTATGGCATCTTGAAGATGGAGAAATGAATACTGGCTGGAAGTACATTAAGTGAGTTTCTGGCTGGTGGAGCCACTACATCCCATGTTGATTACTGGGACAATGTAAAAGTAGAGGGAGATCTTTAAGTGGCGTTCCCTGAAGCTCTGCACTTGGCTACACCATCATACACGAGGCTGTCCATTGACTTGGGTTAAACAATCGTGCTTATACTAATAATACGAATACTTAAATAGAACCTAGTTCAAGCCAAGTACAGTTCCAATTGCTTTACATGTATCCACGCATTAAATTCTTACAGCAGCTGTGTGAGTAAGCAGTATTGTTAGCATCCCTTCACCAGTGAGGCAACAGAAGTACTGAAAGGCAAAACAAAGAGCCCAAGGTCACAAGGCTAGCAACATGGTGGCTGGGCTCCAGATGCCATCCTTGTAATCATCCTACCGTACTCTCAGTATACAACACAGAAATGGTCACCAAATTTTCAGATAAAACAACACTAGACTAAGTGCTAATGTATTAGTTGACAAAAGCAGGGCTCATATGAAGGACACTTTTACACTGTCATCTAGAACACAAACACATATACAGACAATCTCTTAAACACAAGTTCTATATGACAGTACTTACTTTTACTATGTGAGATGATCTCTGATTCCTTCTTCTCTAATTTTATTTTGTTTAAAGAGGACATGACAGCCAAACGAATTTCACATTTCAGTAATGGGTCCCAGCCCACAATTTGAAAAACACTGACCTAGAGCAATGTACTCGTGGAGCCTAATCCTCCCAGGATGCAACGTACCCTTGCATTTGTCACCTGACCCACCAACACACTTCCTATCCAGGTATTTTCTGGGAATTGCATTCACTAACTGAATAAAGAGGAGCTGTATGAATGGGATGAGTGGAGAACAGCATTTTGACTATTTAGAAATTTGCCCCATGGAGTAGAGGGACAATGACCAGTTTTCTTGTTAGCATAGCTGAACCAGTGGGGACAACAGGAAGGCATTTCTGAATCTATTTGTGTAGCACAGGATGGACCATGGACTGTATTGTCCCGTCCAGTGTCAATGACTTGGCAGTTGCAGTTGGTAGACATTACCTCAGGATTTTGGCAGTAGACCTGCCAACAGACTAGTGTTTCATCCTTTCTTGAGTGTCTTTATAGAACTTTTAAGAGAGAAAAAGCTGATGATCTCTATTGTGATGTGGTAGATGATTTTTGCTAAATTTCAGTATTTATTATTGAATTCAGTAGTAATATAATTTGGTAGTTTTAAATTCCAATTCCTTCCCTCCCTCCCTCCTTTCCTTTGTGACATAGCAAACCATCATCTGGGTCCCAATCATTAATTTTTACTTTATAACAGAGAACTAGATTTGGGGTGTCTCACTGTGGCTCAAACAGTAAAGAATATGCCTGCAATGCAGGAGACCCAGGTTCGATCCCTGGGTTGGGAAGATCCCCTGGAGGAGAGCATGGCAACCTACTCCAGTACTCTTGCCTGGAGAATCCCATGGACAGAGGAGCTTGGTGGGCTGCAGTCCATAGGGTTACAAAGAGCGGGACACAACTGAAGTGACTAAGAAGCAGCAGCAGATTTTGGATAATCATGTATTCATTTGAAGAAACAATAAATTTAATATCCTTAAATACAACATATTAATGTAGAAAAATGTCATTTAATGAGAACTTCACCTTTTACATATTTAAAAACACCATTAATTTAACAGCTTGGCAGGGACATCTCTTTGCAGAGTGAGTGTGCAGTGCCTGCTTTGCTGCAGCATCTTGGGTACTTGCTGCATCTCTAGGACCAAGGCCATGTGGCATCTCCATCCTTGTCGCCCTTGGTCCTCTTTGTATTACCCTCTTTTCTCTTGGTCTTCCATCATGGCATTTGACCTTCACTTGGTACCAAAGTTCTTATATTAAAACTCAAGTGTGAGTTTTGAGAGTCTATTCTAGTACTTAGCTATGAAGTGGCCACCAGATGAAAGTGATTCCTTTAGATTATAATAACTAATGAAAATGCACAACTAAAAATTCTTATAAAGCTTCAGGATCCTGAAGATTTTGTCATCTGATCTCAGTTTCAGATACATCTAGTTACACAAATCATGTTTCTAAGGAAAGACACTACTATTTCTTCAAGGGAAACAAAGCATTTCATGGTGAGGAAGTTTAAGTGTCTCCATGGTTGGTACAGCAAAACCAAGGCTGAGTGTCATATAGTTCTTTCTCATGACATTATGAGCTCATTGAAAATGACTTTGATGGGGCAAAGGCATAGTGGTTGAAGCAGGCACCATGCTGGTGGCTGGGCTTGATCTCAGGGGAGAACACAGAGAAGGAAGAAAGGTGTCTGGTAGGTAATTCAGCATGGGGTCAGGGTGACACTGTGCTTTGAGAGCAAAGGCTGCCAAAAAAAAAAAAAAACACCTCATAGGTTATAGAGTCACAGATCAGTTTTAAATCCTGGCTCTATATCCTAGGCCAGTCTCTGTTATTTTCTCATTAGCCTGAGACACTTAAAATATTTTTAATTGGCACCAGTGTGACTGTAAAGACAAAAGCCAACATGGGAGCTGAAATTAGAAGGCAATGCCCAGCTAGAGGTGGTCATCCAGATAGTTGGTAAAATGCTTATAGGTGATATAATTTTTTAAATCTTTTGATTGGAATTAAAACTCCTGCTTTAAGACATTATTATGGAATTACAGAACCCTAAGAACATGACAGTGGACTTTAGGTAACAGTGCATTAGATAAGGCTTGTTAGACCCATCAGAGTTGGATGACCAGGGTCCAGCTCTAGAGCTAGAAAGAGAATTTAGTCAACCCTGAAATGGATAAGGAGTGGGCTGGGGGAAGCCCTAAAATTTTGTGGCAAACCTTGAGTCAAAAGGGACTTTGCCTTTTTTGAGGATAACTGAACTGAACTGAATGAAGCCTAAGATCTAACAAAACAATATATTTAAACAAGACCAAGAAAGAGTATACCTTACAGCTTGGCTTCTCTCACTGTAATGTGCACAGGAGTCTCAGTGCCTCTTGTCAGATGCAGATTCTTATTCTGTAAAACTGGAGCTGAGCCTGAGATCCTGCCTTCCTGAGTCCACAGGTCATGTTGGTGCTGCCAGTCTTGAGTAGTGATGGTTTAGAGCTCTGGTTCTCATATTTGACTACCCATTACAATCACCCAGAAAGATTCAAAATACCCTGGGGTGACATCCGAGGCTCATCTCCGGTGATTCTGACCCAACCGATATGGAGTTTGACCCGGGCATCATGATTTGTAAAAGAGTTCTGAATGATTTTTATTATGCAGCCAAGTATGAGAAACACTGCATTATAGACAGCTTACAAAAATGGGCAGACGGAGGGGTGACAAAGGTCTAGAAATCATGCGACATACATCACACAAATTGATGGCTTCTGACCCATTGGGCTGTCCCACAGAGGAACAAGCTATCCCAGAAGGTGGTAAGCTCCTTATCACTCGAAGTGTGGTCCCCTAGCTGGGTTTCAGAAGGATTCGCTTCAGAGCACAAGGTTTTGGACTTGTATGACCTCTAAGGGGCTCGTGGAAACCCCTGAGTGGACCCCAGCATCTGCCCTAACCATGCATGTCAGGTTTTCACTCTTGCACTTATTTTATTTTTCACAAGTTTTAGTGACTTGGGATATAGATATAGCCAAAGAGACCTCATTATCTGACTAGGCCTTTAATTATACAATTACTTTCTTTTCTTTTAAATTTGAATGGTACATCATTTTTATGCAGTTGATTAAATAATAAACCTACCTTCTCACCCTTATTTGTGATTGCATTCATAAGCCACGAATAATTAGAAATAATATTTGAAACAAAGGCCTTCTGGGCTTATCTCTTGAAAAAAATAATTAAACCATAATGAAACTTTGTAAGAATAATCAGCTTCCCTACCCCCACTCCTAAAGACCACACACACATGCACATACACCCCACTATGTTTAATATGTCTCAGAACCAGGAGAATCAGTGTAGGTAATTTGTTATTCCTTGTGAGGCATGTGTTCTGAGCACTAGGTGATTCAATTGAGCCCTGTTAGAGTCACCTTCATTTTGTGTTGACTAAGTGGGCCAGTTTCAGCCCTCTCCAGAGAAGTAGTGCAAAGGAAAGAGACTGGGGCTGGGGGTCAGAGGGTACTGGGGTGAACCCTGGGGCTGCCATCTCTTAGTTGCCCCATGGTCTTGGGCACTGCTTAATGCTTCTAAGTCATGGCAGCAATACTGCCTTTATAGGGCAGTGTCCATGATCACCGACATAACACCAGGTAATTATCTAGTGCAGTTCTGGGCATGTTTTGGGGCTCAACCAAGGGCAGCTTGTGCTACACTGACATTAGTGTTTAAACCCCTGACTCCCAGACACCTCAGACATATAAATGAGTGCTGCAAAATACTGAATTGTAGCTGCCCCTCTTGCCTCAATGTGGCCACTGTTTTTCTGTTGCTGATTGAGAACACCTGGAAAGTGATGAACCTAAAGATATGCCTTTACTGTGCAGATATGGAAAATTAACAAATCCTCCTATCTAGGTCTCTTCCAGTTCCTACTGTCATGGAGGGCAGAAGTGATGCTAAAGATGAAGTCAGCAGCAGTAACCACGGACTTAGAATTCCTTCCTTTCCTTTTCTTTTCAATTTTTTTTTCCAGTTTTATTGAGATATAACTGATATACAGCACTGAATGAGTTTCAGACATACAGTATAAAAATTTGACTTACTACATACATTGTGAAATGATGATCAAAGTTAGTTAGCATCCATCATCTCATACAGATTGGATAACAAGAAATGGAGATTTTGTTTTTTCTCCTTATAAGAGAACTCTTAGGATCTACTCTCTTAACTTTCATTAAAGCATACAGCAGTATTAACTGTCATCAGCATGTTATGCTTTACATCCTTAGTATTTCTTTGTTTTTTAACTGGAAGTTTGTACATTTTCACCACCTTCATCCAGTTCCTCCACTCCCCTCCCCCTTTCTCTGGGAACCACAAGTGGGATCTTCTTATATGAGTATTGTTTTCTTAAGATCCCACATACACATGGAGCATATAGTATCTGTCTTTGTCTATCTGGCTTATTTTGCTTAGTATAATGCCCTCAAGGTTCCTTGCATGTTGTTAACAAATATCAGAATTGGAAGATGGTGGAGGAATAGGATGGGGAGACCACTTTCTAACCCACAAATTCATCGAAAGATCATTTGAATGCTGAGCAAATTTCACAAAACAAATTCTGAATGTTGGCGGAGGACACCAGGCACCCAGAAAGGCAGCCCAATCTCTTTGAAAGGAGGTGGGACAAAACATAAAAGATAAAAAGAGAGACAAAAGAGTTAGAGATGGAGATCTGTCCTGGGGAGGGAGTTGTGAAGGAGGAGAAGTTTCCAAACATTAGGAAACCCTCTCACTGGTGGGTCTGTGGGGAGTTTTGGAATCTCAGAGGGCACCATAACCTGGAGGAAAAAAACAAAACCAAACCACAGATTATGTGCCTAACTCCAACTCCCAGGGGAGAAGTAGCCCAGATGCTTGTGTCTGCCAGCAGGAGCAGGGGCTGAACAGGGAGGTGCGGGCTGCATGCTTAGGGTAAGGACCGGGCCTGAATTCCCTGAGGACAATCTGAGGGAGCTAACGTGAGATAGCAACCCAAACTGTGGGATAGCCAAAGAGAGGGAAAAAGAGAGAGAGAGAGAGAACTTTCTCGCGAAAAGCTATAAGGCACAACCTGGCCCACTCACAGAACAAAGAATTGAGTGAACACCAGAGGAGAGCTAGCCAGTTGCGGACCGGCCCCTTCCCCTGCCGGAGGCAGAGAGGCAGGCAGGCGGAAGGTGAGAGGAAATCTCGGCCCCAGAGATGGCATCCTCCACCAAACTGTGAGCAGGCTCCCAGTTGCTAACCAAGTCTTCCTGGGATCCTGGATGGTTGACATCTGGGAGAAATCAGCTCCCCAGAGGAGACACAGGGCACACCTGAGATGGCACCCCCACTGCACACCCAGGAAACCGAGGGGCTGGGAATGGGGAGGTGATAAGACGCACTGCCCACTTGGGGAGAGTGCGATCGCCAAGTACCTGGTTGCCTGAGCTGCTCAAACCTGGAAAGGACACAAAACGCATGCCCAACCAAGTCTGTGCCTTTGTGGAGTACCCAAGAACCTGAACCTGAGCAGCTTAGTCCTGGGTAATGCACGCAACCCAGGGCCTGCTTTAGACAGTTCCCCTGCAGAACAACCTGGAGCCTGAACAGACTAGACTGGAAAAGTACACACGCTGTGAGTGGGGGCAAACCCAGTGTGGCCCAGACACTGTGAGCACTCCCCACACATGCCAGTGATATTTATTTGCAGTGTTCCTTCCTCCCCACAGCACAACTGAGCAAGTGAGCCTAAATAAGTGATCACCTTCACCCCCTTGTGTCAGGGCAGAAATTAGACACTGAAGAGACTTGCAAACAGAGGAAGCCAAAATAAACAAAGAAGAGGGAACAGCTTTGGAAGTGACAGGTGCAACAGATTGAAACCCTGTAGTTAGAACCGACTACATTGGAAGTGGCCTATAGACCTTGAGAAGAAGTATAATCTGAAAAAAGGAACTATCTGAAACTGAATAGACCACACACTGCCCTCAACAGATCCAAAGAAATTCCTAGATATATTTCCTTACTATCACTTATTAAATTTTTTTAAATTTTAAAGTTCTTTATTACTCCTTTAATTTTCATTTTTTAAACCTATTACCTTGCCAAAAAAAAGATGCTATTTGTAAAGCAAGCTATATAAATTTCATATATATATATATTTAAAATAATTTTTGTGATTTTTGTTTTGATTTTTTAATATTGTATTTTTGAGAGTCTACCCTCTACTCTAGATTTTCAATCTTTGCTTTTAGGTATTTGTTATCAATTTTGTACCTTTAAGAATTCAGTATTCAGTACCTATATTTACTTAGGAGTGTGATTACTGACTTCATTGCTCTCTCCCCCTTTTGATTCTCCTTTTTCTCCCCCAGGCCACCTCTATCTCCTCCCTCCACCTACTCTTCTCTACCCAACTGTGTGAATCTTTCTCGGTGTTCTGGGCTGTGGAGAACACTTAGGGAACTGATTACTGGCTAGATCTGTCTCTCTCCTTTTGACTCCCCCTCTTCTCTTCCTGGTCACCTCTATCTCCTTCCTTCACCCCCTTCTCTTCTCTATGTAACTCTGTGAAACTCTCTGAGTGTTCCAGATGGTGAAGAGCACATAGGGAACTGATTACTGGCTAGATTGCTGTCTCCAATTTTGATTCCCCCACTTTTGATTCCCCCTCTTCTCTTCCTGGTCACCTCTATCTGCCTCCTCCCTCTTCTCTTCTCCATGTACCTGTGAAGATAGGATAAGTGAGGTAGAAGATGGAATGGTGGAAATAAATGAAGCAGAGAGGGAAAAAGAAAAAAGAATTAAAAGAAATGAGTACAATGTCAGAGACCTCTGGGACAATGTCAAATGCCCAAACATTCGAATCATAGGAGTCCCAGAAAAAGAAGACAAAAAGAAAGGCCATAAGAAAATACTTGAGGAAATAATAGTTGAAAATGTCCCTAAAATGGGGAAGGAAATAGTCACCCAAGTCTAAGAAACCCAGAGAGTTCCAAACAGGATAAACCCAAGGCAAAACACTCCAAGACACATATTAATCAAATTAACAAAGATCAAACACAAGGAACAAATATTAAAAGCAGCAAGGGGAAAACAACAAATAACCCGCAAGGGGATTCCCATAAGGATAACAGCTGATCTTTCAATAGAAACTCTTCAGGTCAGAAGGGAATGGTAAGACATACTTAAAGTGGTGAAAAAGAAAAACCTACAACCCAGATTACTGTACCCAGCAAGGATCTCATTCAAATATGAAGGAGAAATCAAAAGCTTCTCAGACAAGCAAAAGCTGAGAGAATTCAGCACGACTAAACCAGCTCTTCAACAAATGCTAAAGGATCTTCACTAGACAGGAAACACAGAAAGGGGGTATCAACTCAAACCCAAAACAACAAAGTAAATGGCAACAGGACTATACTTATCAATAATTACCATAAATGTAAATGGGTTGAATGCCCCAACAAAAGGACAAAGACTGGCTGAATGGAGACAAAAACAAGACCCCTATATTTGTTGTCTACAAGAGACCCACCTCAAAACAAGGGACACATACAGACTGAAAGTGAAGGGCTGGTAAAAGATATTCCACACAAATAGAGACCAAAAGAAAGCAGGAGTAGCAATACTCATATCAGAATAAATAGACTTTAAAATAAAAGCTGTGAAAAGACCCAAAGAAGGACACTACATAATGATCAAAGGATCAATCCGAGAAGAAGATATAACAATTATAAATATATATGCACCCAACATAGGAGCACCAAAATATGTAAGGCAAATGCTAGCAAGTATGAAAGGGGAAATTAACGGTAACACAATAGTGGGAGACTTTAATACCCCACTCACACTTATGGATAGATCAAATAAATAAAATTAGCAAGGAAACACAAGCTTTAAATGATACAGTGGACCAGTTAGACCTAGTTGATATCTGTAGGACATTTCACCCCAAAGCAATGAATTTCACTTTTCTCTCAAATGCACACGGAAACTTCTCCAGGATAGGTCACATCCTGGGCCATAAATCTAGCCTTGGTAAATTAAAAAAAAATTGAAATCATCTCAAGCATCTTTTCTGATCACAGTGAGGTAAGATTAGATGTCAACTACAGGGAAAAAACTGTTAAAAATACAAAG
Source organism: Bos grunniens (assembly GCF_055505025.1). NCBI lineage: Eukaryota > Metazoa > Chordata > Mammalia > Artiodactyla > Bovidae > Bos > Bos grunniens. Next base: position 113,455,741 of record NC_141194.1, on the reverse strand, counting down.
ATGTGGAGGCTAAACAACACGCTTCTGAATAACCAACAAATCACAGAAGAAACCAAAAAATAAATTAAAATATGCATATAAAAGAAGGAAAATGAAAACACAACAACCCAAAACCTATGGGATTCAGTAAAAGCAGTGCTAAGGGGAAGGTTCATAGCAATACAAGCTTACCTCAAGAAACAAGAGAAAAATCAATCAATAACCTAACTCTACACCTAAAGCAACTAGAAAAGGAAGAAATGAAGAACCCCAGGGGTAGTAGAAGGAAAGAAATAATAAAAAATAGGGGAAAAATTAATGAAAAAGAAACAAAGGAGACCATAGCAAAACTCAACAAAGCTAAAAGCTGGCTCTTTGAGAAGATAAATAAAATTAACAAACCATTAGCCAGACTCATCAAGAAAAAAAGGGAGAAGAATCAAATCAACAAAATTAGAAATGAAAATGGAGAAATCACAACAGACAACACAGAAATACAAAGGATCATAAGAGACTACTACCAGCAACTGTATGCCAATAAAATGGACAACTTGGAAGAAATGGACAAATTCTTAGAAAAGTATATCTTTCCAAAACCGAACCAGGAAGAAATAGAAAACTTAACAGATCCATTACAAGCACAGAAATTGAAACTGTAAACAGAAATCTTCCAGCAAACAAAAGCCCAGGACCAGATGGCTTCACAGCTGAATTCTACTAAAAATTTAGAGAAGAGCTAACACTTATGCTACTCAAACTCTTTCAGAAAATTGCAGAGGAAGGTAAACTTCCAAACTCATTCTATGAGGCCACCATCACCCTAATACCAAAACCAGAGAAAGATGCCCCCAAAAAGAAAACTACAGGCCAATATCATTGATGAACATAGATGCAAAAATCCTTAACAAAATTCTAGCAAACAGAATCCAACAACATATTAAAAAGATCATACAGCATGACCAAGCGGGCTTTATCCCAAGGATGTAAAGATTCTTCAATATCCACAAATCAATCAATGTAATGCACCACATTAACAAATTGAAAGATAAAAACCATATGGTTATCTCAATAGATGCAGAGAAAGCCTTTGACAAAATTCAACATCCATTTATGAAAAAAAAAGACCCTCCAGAAAGCAGGCCTAGAAGGAACATACCTCAACATAATAAAAGCCATATATGACAAACCCACAGCAAACATTATCCTCAATGGTAAAAATTTGAAAGCATTTCCCCTAAAGTCAGAGACAAGGGTGCCCACTCTCACCACTACTATTCAACATGGTTGTCAAAGTTTTAGCCACAGCAGTCAGAGCAGAAAAAGAAATAAAAGGAATCCAGATTGGAAAAGAAATAAAACTCTCACTGTTTGCAGATTGCATGATCCTCTACATAGAAAACCCTAAAAACTCCACCAGAAAATGACTAGAGCTAATCAATGAATACAGTAAAGTTGAAGGATATAAAATTAACACACAGAAATCCCTTGCATTCCCATACACTAACAATGAGAAAATAGAAAGAGAAATTAAGGAAACAATTCTATTCACCATTGCAACAAAAAGAAAAAAATACTTAGGAATAAATCTACTGAAAGAAACAAAATACCTATATATATAGAAACCTATAAAACACTAATGAAAGAAATTAAAGAGGACACAAATAGATGGAGAAATATACCATGTTCATGGATCGGAAAAATCAATATAGTGAAAATGAGTATACTACCCAAAGCAATCCATAGAGTCAATGCAATCCCTATCAAGCTACCAAAGGTATATTTCAGAGAACTAGAACAAATAATTTCACAATTTGTATGGAAACACAAAAAACTTCAAATAGCCAAAGCAATCTTGAGAAAGAAGAATGGAAGTGAAGGAATCGTCCTGCCTGACTTCAGACTATGCTACAAAGTGACAGTCATCAAGACAGTATGGTACTGGCACAAATACAGAAATATAGATCAATGGAACAAAATAGAAAACCCAGAGATAAATCCACTCACCTATGGACATCTTATATTTGACAAAGGAGGCAAGAATAAACAATGGAGAAAAGGTAATCTCTTTAACAAGTGGTGCTGGGAAAACTGGTCAACCACTTGTAAAAGAATGAAACTAGAATACTTTCTAACACCATACACACAAATAAACTCAATATGGATTAAAGATCTAAATGTAAGACCAGAAACTATAAAACTCCTAGAGGAAAACATAGGCAAGACACTCTGACATAATTCACAGCAGGATCCTCTATGACCCACCTCCCAGAGTAATGAACATAAAAGCAAAAATAAATGAATTGGACCTAAATTAAAGTTAAAACCTTTGCACAGTGAAGGAATCTATAAGCAAGGTGAAAAGACAGCCTTCAGAATGGGAGAAAATAATAGCAAATGAAGCAACTGACAAAGAATTAATCTCAAAAATATACAAGTAACTCCTGCAGCTCAATTCCAGAAAAATAAACAATCCAATCAAAAAATTCGCTAAAGAACCAAAATGTACTAAAGAATTAAATTTCTCCAAAGAAGACATACAGGTGGCTAACAAACACATGAAAAGATGCTCAGCATCACTCATTATCTGAGAAATGCAAATCAAAACCACAATGAGGTACTATTTCATGCCAGTCAGAATGGCTGCTATCCAAAAGTCTATAAGCAATAAATGCTGGAGAGGGTGCAGAGAAAAGGCAATCCTCTTACACTGTCGATGGGAATGCAAACTAGTACAGCCACTATGGAGAACAGTGCAGGTATTCCTTAAAAAATTGGAAATAGAACTGCCATATGACCCAGCAATCCCACTGCTGGGCATACACACTGAGGAAACCAGAATTGAAAGAGACATGTGTACCCCAATGTTCATTGCAGCACTGTTTGTAATAGCCAGGACGTGGAAGCAACCTAGATATCCATTGGCAGATGAATGGATAAGAAAGCCATGGTACATATACACAATGGAATATTACTCAGCCATTAAAAAGAATGCATTCAAATCAGTTCTAATGAGGTGGATGAAACTGGAGCCTAATATGCAAAGTGAAATAATTGAGAAAGAAAAACACCAGTATAGTATACTAACGCATATATATGGAATTTACAAAAATGGTAACAATAACCCTATATGTGAGACAGCAAAAGAGACACAGGTGTAAAGAACAGTCTTTTGGACTCTGTGGTTGAAGGTGAGGGTGGGATGATTTGAGAGAATGGCATTGAAACATGTATATTATCATATATGAAATGGATCGCCAGTTCCAATTCAAAGCATGAGACAGGATGCTCAGGGCTGGTGCACTGGGATGACCCTGAGGGATGGGATGAGGAGGGAAGTGAGAGGGAGGTCTAGAACGGGGAACACATGTACACCCATGGCTGATTCATGTCAATGTATGACAAAACCACTACAATATTGTAAAGTAAGTAGCTTCTAATTAAAATAAATTATTTAATTAAAAAAGCAAGTATCAGAATTGGAAATACCATTTTTCATGGCTGAATAATATTCCTGTGTGTGTGTGTGTGTGTGTGTGTGTGTGTACATATATATATAGTATATATACGGAGAAGGCAATGGCAGCCCACTCCAGTACTCTTGCCTGGCAAATCCCATGGAAGGAGGAGACCCTATATGCGAGACAGCAAAAGAGACACAGATGTAAAGAACAGTCTTTTGGACTCTGTGGTTGAAAGTGAATGTGGGATGATTTGAGAGAATAGCATTGAAACATGTATATTATCATATGTGAAATGGATTGCCAGTTCCAATTCAAAGCATGAGACAGGATGCCCAGGGCTGGTGCACTGGGATGACTCTGAGGGATAGGATGAAGAGGGAGGTGAGAGGGAGGTTCAGAATGGGGAACACATGTACACCCATGGCTGATTCATGTCAATGTATGGCAAAACCACTAAAATATTGCAAAGGAATTAGCCTCCAATTAAAATAAATAAAATAATTAAAAAAAATATCAAAATTGGAAATACCATTTTTAGTGACTGAATAATATTCCACTGTGTATGTGTGTGTGTGTATATATATATATATATAGTATATATATGGAGAAGGCAATGGCACCCCACTCCAGTACTCTTGCCTGGCAAATCCCATGGATGGAGGAGCCTGGTGGGCTGCAGCCCATGGGGTCGCTAGGAGTCTGACATGACTGAGCGACTTCACTTTCACTTTTCACTTTCATGCACTGGAGAAGGAAATGGCAACCCACTCCAGTGTTCTTGCCTGGAGAATCCCAGGGATGGGGGAGCCTGGTGGGCTGCCGTCTATGGGGTCTCACAGAGTTGGACACGACTGAAGCGACTTAGCAGCAGCATAGTATATATATATATACATATATATGTGTATATATATATATACATACATATATATATACACATATATACATACATATATACACATATATATACTATATATATACATGTATGTATATATCACAACTTCTTTAACCATTAGATAAATATATATAGTATATATTTATATATAGTATAATATATTTATAATATATTATATATAAATATAAATATTATTTATATATTATTCACATATAATATATATAATATATAAAAATAAATATATATAAATATAGATGTATGTATTATATATAAATATATTTATAATAAATATATTTATTTATAGTATATATATACACACATATATGTGTATATATACATACATATATATATCTATACACACTATATATATACAATGTATATATATATCACAACTTCTTTAACCATTAGATAAATGATTGTCAATAGACACTTAGGTGCAATAACGTTTCTTGAGCTCTTTTTATATCAGGCACTGCTCAAAGCTTTCTGCATATTGGCTCCTTTATTATCGCATTTCACAGATGAGGCAAATGAGGCCCAATTAGGTGAGGAAATTGCCCAGGAATGAATAGTTGGTAATGTGTACATGAAGGTATAGCGTCACAATCTCTCATCTATAATTCTGAAATCCAATGTGGATAGGAAGCTGGATCTTTTGGCAAGTTTCCAGCAAACTTGTTTCATGGCAAAAGTTGACCTGCACTGACTGTAAGTTTATTTAGAAACTGTTTATCCTATTTCATCTGAGAAATCACCTTCTTCACCTCAGGAAGGTTATTTACTGTATTGATTACTGGATGCTGCTCCCAATCCCAATTGGGCATTACATCATATAAAGTATATATATTGAGCTCCATTGCTGAAATCCAGATAGTTCTTATTTCTGAAACATTAGGCAGAAAGCATTTTAGGTGAGGAATTGTGACCCTGCTATTGGAAATATCATTATTTAGGCTACCTGTAGGTCAGTTCAGTTCAGTCCGTTCACTTAGTTGTGTCCGACTCTTTGCGACCCCATGAACTGCAGCACACCAGACCTCCCTGTCCATCACCAACTCCTGGAGTCCACCCAAACTCATGTCCATCAAGTCGATGATGCCACTCAACCATCTCATTCTCTGTTGTCCCCTTCTCCGCCTGCCCTAAATCTTTCCCAGCATCAGGGTCTTTTCCAGTGAGTCAGCTCTTTGCACCAGGTGGCCAAAGTATTGGAGTTTCAGCTTCAACATCAGTCCTTCCAATGAATACCCAGGACTGATCTCCTTTAGGATGGACTGGTTGGATCTCCTGGCAGTCCAAGGGACTCTCAAGAGTCTTCTCCAACACCACAGTTCAAAAGCATCAATTCTTCGGCGCTCAGCTTTCTTCACAGTCCAACTCTCACATCCACTGGAAAAACCATAGCCTTGACTAGATGAAAGACCTTTGTTGGCAAAATAATGTCTCTGCTTTTTAATATGCTGTCTAGGTTGGTCATAACTTTCCTTGTGGGTCAGTTAACCATTTTTGAGCTGGACTGGTGAGCTTACCATGTAAGGTAACGACTGACCAGTGGAATTTGGGGACAGAATCCTTCTTTAAATTAGCTTCTCTACCTACAAAATCCAAGGAGAATAGATTATCTGAGCCCTGTCCTCTGTAATGTGCTGGTGTTGAAGAAAACTTCTACTAGGATACAAGATCAAGGACAAGGAAACCCAACTTGCAAACAGCTGCAAGGAACACAGTCTTATTTCCATAAAGTTAAAGAGGTTTGGAGAACAAATATCCTATGACATTGCTTATATGTGGAATCAAAAAAGAATTGTACAGAACAGAACAGAGTTACAGATATAGAAAACAATCTTATGGTTACAAGGGGGAAAAGGGTGGGGAGGGATAAACTGGGAGATAAGGATTGACATATGGGCTTCTCCGGTGGCTCACACTGTAAAGCATCTGCCTACAATGTGGGAGACCCAGGTTTGATCCCTGGGTCAAGAAGATCCTCTGGAGAAGGAAACGGCAACCCACTCCTGTATTCTTGCCTGGGAAATCCCATGGATGGAGGAACATGGTAGGCTACAGTCCACGGGGTCGCAGAGAGTCGGACATGACTGAGCGACTTCACTATACACACTACTGTGTATAAAATAGATAACTAATAAGGACCTACCCATATAGCACAGGGAGCTCTACTCAATACTGTATGCTGCTACTGCTGCTGCTAAGTCGCTTCAGTCGTGTCTGACTCTTTGTGACCCCATAAACGGAGTGGGTTGCCATTGCCTTCAATACTGTATACCACATAGGTAATGACCTATGTGGGAAAAGAATCTTAAAAAGACTGGGTAGAGTGGAGATATATATATATATATATATATATATATATATAAAAGTGAAAGTTGCTCAGTCATGTCCTACACTTTGGGACCCCATGCACTATACAGTCCACGGAATTCTCCAGGCCAGAATACTAGAGTGGATAGTCTTTTCCTTCTCCAGGGGATCTTCCCGACTCAGGCATCGAACCAGGGTCTCTTTACCAACTAAGCTATCAGGGAAGCCCTAATATATATGTATATATATGTGTGTGTGTGTGTACATATATATATGTATATGCATATATATGTATATGCATATATATATATGTGTTTGTGTGTGTGTAACTGATTCACTTTACTGTGAAGAAGAAACTAACATGACATTGTAAATCAGCTATACTCCGATTTAAAAAGAAGAAATTTGGGAAGGTTAGAAGTGCAATTTCATCCCTCAGCTTCTTGAAATACTTCTACATTTCCTGTTAGCCTTTGCTGCTAGGATTGTGGTAGAAACTAAGTGGTGTGCAGAGAGAGGTAGCACAAAGCTGTCATTTCTTTTATTTTTTTAAATTGGATATATAATTGCTTTACAATGTTGTGTTAGTTTCTGCTGTGCAGCAACATAAATCAGCTATATGTATACATATATTCCCTCCCCCTTTTTAAAATTTTTATTTATTTATTTTTGGCTGTGCTGGGTCTTCATTGCTGTGCGAACTTTTCTCTAGTTATGCAAGTTGGGGCTACTCTTAGTTGCAGTGCATGGGCTTCTTCTTGCAGTGACTTCTCTTGTGGAGCGCAGGTTCTAGAGCACACAGGCCTCAGTAGTTGTGTTGTGTGGGCTCAGTAGTTGCATCTCCCAGGCTCTAGAGCACAGGTTCAGGAGTTGCAGCACATGGGCTTAGTTGCTGTACAGCATGTGGGTCTTCCTGGACCAGGTATCCAACCCGTGTCTCGGCAGGAGGATTCTTTACAACTAAGCCACCAGGCAAGCCCCATCCTGTCCCTCTTGAGCCTCCCTTCCTCTGTCCTCCATCCCCCCCCCACCCCCCCAACCCCAAGATGGTCACTGAGCCCTAGACAGGGCTTCCTGTGCTATACAGCAGCTTCCCATAGGCTATCTATTTTACACATGGGAGTACATATACATCGATTCTATTCTCTCAATTCATCCTACCTTCTTTCCCTGCTGTGTCCACATGTCTGTTCTCTATGCCTGCAGCTGTGTTCCTGCCCTGCAAATAGGTTCATCAGGGCCATTTGTGTAGATTCCAAAGCTGTCCTTTTTTTATCCCACAGCTACAGCTGTCCCTCAGCCAATCAACACCTGCTTTGGGGGCATTCTTCTGGGATTTACCTAGGACCACGCACTAGGAAAGTTGCTGTCGTAAGTTGCTGCAACCTGTCTGCTCCTATCTTGTATGTGAACTTCTGCTTTGCAGATTTCAACAGGATTTATTTGGCTGAGGAAGTAGCTCAAGGTTTTGAAGGAGAGAGAGAGGGAGGGCAAGGCATGGAGGAGGGGCCACCCAGGCAAGACATAGGCAGAGCATCTCCCTGAGGATTAATCGATTCCTTAAACACAAACAGGATGAGGTCTTTTCCCACTGCAGTTGGTATTTCCCACCAAAATATTGGTTTTATTTTGCTTCTGTTTTTCTCTCATTTCTCCTGGGCGACTTGGCACTTCTAGCTGTGTGTTTCAGGTGACAGGATGAAGGGGACTTAACGACTTTCAGGAAAACACAATAAAATCGGGAGTGAAAATTGAATGTGATTTTTTGTGGTGCCCAAACAAGAACCAATATCCCGAGTCTGTTCTAGTACATTCTTTCTAACCTTTTAAAGTGTAAAAACAGCTAACGTGTGCTCAGAGCTGATCTTGTGCCAGGCATGCTTCTTGGTACTTTATTTATTTATGCCAAAAAACAACCTAAGGCAGTGAGGCAGTATTTTTTTTTTTTTACACAGATTCATAGAGGTATAATTCACATACAATCTGATTCATCTATTAAAGTATACCATTCACTATTTTTTAGTGTGTTTACAGATATGTGTAACAGTCAACACAAGCAATTTGAGAACTGTTTATCACCCCCCAAAGGAACCCCATATTCAATAGTAGTCACTCCTTAGTACCCCTCCCCTCACCCCTAGAAAACATGAGTCTATTTTCTTTCTCCATACATTTCCTTACTTTGAACATTTCATATAACTTGAGTCATGTAATATGTGACTATTTGTGCATGGCTTCTACCATGGAAGATAATGTGTTTGAGGTTCATCCATGTAGTAGCATGTACCATACTTCATTCCTTTGTATGGCTGAATAATATTCCACTAGCACATTTGGGTTGTTTCCAGTGTTTGGCTATTGTCAATAATGCTGCCATACACATTCCCATCCAAGTTTTTGTGTGAAGGTGAAGTTGCTCAGTCATGTCCAACTCTTTGCGACCCCATGGACTGTAGCCTGCCAGGCTCCTCCGTCCATGAGATTTTCCAGGCTAGCATAATGGAGTAGGTTGCCATTTTCTTCTCCGAGTTTTTGTGTAAATAAATGTTTTTATTTCTCTTGGGTATAGACTGAGGACTGGAAGAGAATATCTTCATTATCCTTATTTTACAGATGAGAGAAGTGGATAGTCGAGAGCAAAAGGCATGGAACCCAGGAATGGTGGTGTGGGAACTCACACTGGCTATAATCCACTAGGTTGCAAATCTCTTTTTCATTGGAAAGGCAGTGCATTGAGTTTCATGGCTCTAGTTGAGCATACTGGCTTTAGAGTTACACTGATGTGATTTTAAATGCTGACCGTCTCACTTAATTACCATGTGATGTTGGACAAGTCAGTTTATCTCCATGAGCTTTGGTTGCCTGTTCTGTAGAACTGCACTGAAAACAATATTGCTGCATCATGGACCACTGTTTCTGTGAGGATTACAGGAGATACTACATGTGAAATGCTGAGCATAAGACTTGCCTGGTGCACAGTGCTCAGTAGGTGTTAGCTACGATTATTGTCTGCCTCTCCCACAGCACTTAAGATGGTACCAGTAAAGCTCAGTTGGAAGTAACATTATCAATGTTGAGCTGTCACTGAGTGGCAATGGTCTCTGTGCTCTAAAGGAAAATGGTCTTTATGAATTGCAGGAAATCCAGTAAGCACCCTCTGAGCTTGAAGACTGATCCAGAGGCAGAGGAGCCCACGACTGAGCCATCAGGAACACCACTCTGGATGGACTTGGTGAGCAGACCAGGAGGCCAGCTCAGTAGCCATCATAAAGGCTTTCCTACCAGCCAATCAGTGTTTTCAGGAAGTCCTGGCACCTCAGTAAGGTTTCACGTACATAATTGATGTACGTTGTTGACACAAGTGATATTGTATGATGGGATGCACAAAGGCAGAGACTCTGGCATCACAGCATTTGTATTCAATGCTGCTTTATCACTTACTTGCTGTGGGAAGTTGGGTGAGTCACTTAACCTCTCTGTGCCTCACTTCCCTCACTGGTGAAGTGAGAATAATTATACTGCCTACGTCACAGGCCTGTTGTGCGAATTAGAGGAATTCATAGATAGAAATCAGTAAGAACACTGCCCAGCACAGGTTAAATCCTATATTCTGGCCCATTGTTGCCACAGTTCCAGACCCCTATCCTGTTGACTTGTAGCCGAGGGTTCTAAAGGCTTGTGGGCCCTGTGAGATGATGATTACGTGGATTGCTTCTTCTATTACTATTGTGCTGCATGCTAAATCACTCAATTGTGTATGACTCTGTGCGACTCTATGGACTGTAGCCCGCCAGTCTCCTCTTGTCCATGGAATTCTTCTGGCAAGAATACTGGAGTGGGTTGCCATGCCCTCCTTCAGGGGATCTTCCCAACCCAGGAAGACCTGCGTCTCTTGCATCTTCTGCATTGGCAGGTGGGTTCTTTACCACTAGTGCCACCTGGGAAGCTGTAGCCCCTGTTACTCTTACTGCAGAATAAATGACCCCAAAACTTAGTGGCTTAAAATTAACAACCATTTTATTAAGCTGCCAGATCCTGTGGACCAAGAATTAAGGTGATGCTTTTCCTCCTCGTGGCATCAACTAATGTTCTTTAATGGCATTCAGCTAGTGTATAGATTGGTCTGGAGTACTTCTGATGCCATTGCTTCTGTCTCCAGTGGCTGGACGGGGATGGCTCCAACAAGAACTGCCCCCAGAGCACCTTCACCTTGCCTCCCCTTGTGGCCTGGGCTTCCTCACAGTGCAGCAGACTCTTACAGGGAAGCTCATAGCTCTGTACATGAATGCTCACTTGCACAGATAAAAGGTGCATGACCTTTGTGACTGAGCCTGGGCAGTCACACAGCATCACCTTGCCATGGAGCTTATAGCTTGTAAAGCCAGGATTTGAACACCCATCTGTTTGGCAGCAGAGGTTGTATTTGTAATGAGCCTTTCTCCTTGCTCTGGGGAAAAATAGGATGTGTAGAAAGATTTCTTATTGATATGGTATAATGACAACCACACATGGCAGTTTTCACAGAAATTATTCTCTTGATTTCCTCCCATGGTCACTTTATTACAGATAAATTCAGCTGATAGTTCCATTGCATGTGATATGATTTTGAGAGAGGGGGAGGGAAACAAAAGGAATTCCTTTTTCTCAAAGACAGTCAGGTTTATTCTTGCTCCCAGAGAGCTCTTAGTTTTCACTTAACTAAAAAGAGAGAGAGAGAGAGAGAGAAACCCATGAACCAGTTTAAGGAAGCAGCAGTTGGGAGCTGCTAAGATACATTTCTCTGAATTACCAAGTGTTATGTGTAAGGGGAAAATGGATTTATTGAAATGCAAAAATATACAGTACATGTTATGCTAAAAAGTGCCTATGGTGTAATTTAAATTTGGTATGCTACCTCCCTGCCCCCCAAAATGTATTGTGGAGCAGGCTCACTTTTTCTGTCTTGAGATTGTCTGTCTTTAGATTGTCTGCCCCTAATATAATAATTATCATGATTACAGAATCATTGTTTAGAGGAATCAATGATTTTTAATATAACTGATGTCATGTGTAGTGAGGTCTTTGAAAACATTATGCTTGTGAATGACACAAGGCCACGTGCTGTTGAAATGTGACTATGTTCAGGTTTCTTTGTTTCATTAAGAAGACTTTGGTAACATGAAAAAGCAATTTATATCATCTGTTTAGCAATTTTAGTACATAGGGTGTTGAATGTGAGCTTCACCAAGCTCTCAAGAAGAAGAGGGTTGAGGATTTAAGGTTATCAGATTTTATTAGGTGATGGTTCAAGAGACATTCTCCGTGGATTGAGATTCTGGTAATATTTCTTGAGTCCCTTCTTTGTTCCTGGCACTATGCTAGGTCTTTTCACCTGTGCTAGCTCAATGACCCTTCCTTACAACTGTTGGTGATCACCATGATCAGCTCTGGTTTTGTAGATGAGGCAACTGAGACTCAGAGGACTCTTTTGGTGGGGAGTACCACCTTTGTGATCCTGAGCAGCCTCATTGTCCTCAGTCTTGTTTCACCTCTGCTCCTTCTTCAGCTGCTCAGAGCTCTCCACTCTGTTTCTTTTTTTAAATTTTTATCAGAGTATAGTTTGTTTACACTGCTGTGTTAGTTTTTGCTGTACAGCAAAGTGAATCAGTTATACATATATGTATATCTGGGCTTCCTTGAAAGAAAAGCTATGACCAATCTACACAGCATACTAAAAAGCAGAGACATTACTTTGCCGACAAAGGTCCATCTAGTCAAAGTTATGGTTTTTCCAGTGGTCACGTACGGATGTGAGAGGTGGACTATAAAGAAATCTGAACGCTGAAGAACTGATGCTTTTGAACTGTAGTGTTGGAGAAAACTCTTGAGAGTCCCTTGAACTGCAAGGAGATCCAACCAGTCAATCCTAAAGGAAATCAGTCCTGAATATTCATTGGAAGGACTGATTCTGAAGCTGAAACTCCAATACTTTGACCACTTGTTGTGAAGAACTGACTCATTGGATAAGACTCTGATGCTGGGAAAGATTGAAGATGGGAGGAGAAGGGGACGATAGAGGATGAGATGGTTGGATGGCATCACCAACTCAATGGACATGAGTTTGAGCAAGCTCTGGGAGTTGGTGATAGTCAGGGAAGCCTGGTGTGCTGCAGTCCATGGGGCTGCAAAGAGTTGGACTCGACTGAGTGACTGAACTGACTGACTGACACATATATCCACTCTTTTTCAGAATTCTCCCCTCTTGAACCTACTCTGTTCTTTTTCAGTTCTCAGTTTCAGACCTTGGTTTCCTCTGCCTGGAAGACTTTTCCCAACTTGCAGAGATCCTTCAAGTCTGGAAATCTCCCTTCTCCAGGGGATCTTCCCAATCCAGGGATCAAACTCAGGTCTCTCCCACATTGCAGGCAGATTCTTTACCAGCTGAGCCACCAGGGAAGCCCAAGAATACTGGATAGGGTAGCCTATCCCTTCTCCTGTGGATCTTCCTGACCCAGGAATGGAACTGGGGTCTCCTGCATTACAGGGAGTTTCTTTACCAACTATCAGGGAAGTTACGCATATACATATATTCACTTTTTCTCAGAATTCTCCACTCTTGAACCTACTCTGTTCTTTTTCAATTCTCAGTTTCAGACCTTTGGTTTCTTCTGCCTTGAAAGGCTTTTCCCATCTTGTGGAGATCCTTCAAGTCTCGGTTTGAATGATCCTGTCCAAAGACCTCTTCCCCAACTCCTCAGATGGAGCTAGGCCTTCCTGCCATTTGCCTCCAAAATGTCCGTACTGCGTGTTCATTCACAGTTCTTTGCATAATTATTAAAGGACCTGGGTGATTCCTTGGTTACTTTGTTTCTCTCACTAGCATTTATTGTCTAGCATGTCAGGGGCTTTTGCCTGCCTTGTGCTTCACTGAGTCTTCAGTACCTAGCCCATTGTCTAGCACATGAAATTGTTAGTCGCTCAGTTGTGTCTAACTCTTTGTGACTCCATGGACTGTAGCCCGCCAGGCTCCTCTGTCCATGGAATTCTCCAGGCAAGAATAGTGGAGTGAGTAGCCATTCACTTCTCCAGGGGATCTTCCTGACCCAGGGATTGAATCCAGGGTCTCCTGCACCACAGGCAGATTCTTTATCATCTGAGCCACCAGGGAAGCCCTGGCACATAGTAGGTGCTCAGTAGATATGAATTGGCAAACTGATCCATGGAGAATGATTGACTTATCCAGGACCACATAGTTGGCATCTGCAACAAGGAAGAAAAATTAGCAAATTAATGATTCATGTTTCTGTGCTCCATGATTCATTGCTGTACTCCAGCAATAAACTAATAGTTTAAGGATTAGATTCTGCCTAATCACAAGTGTAAGTTCCAGTGGCTGAGTCAGGTTTCAAGCTAAGAAGTGTTGAGGCATGAAAAATAGAAATCAAGTTTTCTTTTTTAAAAAAACTTTTATATTGCAGTATGCTATGCTATGCTATGCTAAGTCACTTCAGTCGTGTCTGACTCTGTGCGACCCCATAAACGGCAGCCCACCAGGCTCCCCCATCCCTGGGATTCTCCAGGCAAGAACACTGGAGTGGGCTGCCATTTCCTTCTCCAATGCATGAAAGTGAAAAGTGAAAGTGAAGTTGCTCAGTCGTGTCCGACTCTTAGCGACCCCATGGATTGCAGCCTAACAGGCTCCTCCATCCATGGGATTTTCCAAGCAAGAGTACTGGAGTGGGGTGCCACTGCCTTCTCCGATATTGCAGTATAGTTGATTTATAATGTTGTGTTAGTTTCAGGGGTTCAACAAAGTGACTTAGTTTTACATATACATGTATCTATTCTTTTTCAGATTTTTTTTCTGTGTGGGTTCTTACAGAATATTGAGTACGATTCCCTGTGCTATATAGTAGATCCTTGTTGGTTATCCATTTTATACATAGTAGTGTGTGTATGCTAATCTCAAACTTCTAGTTTATGTCCCCCCTCCAACCTTCCCCCTTTGGTAACCATCAGATTGTTTTCTAAGTCTGTGAGTCTGTTTTGTAAATAAGTTCATTTGTGTCATTTTTTAGATTCCAAGTTAGTTTTGATGTTAGAGAAGGTTCTTGCAGTGGTTTAGAACATGGCTTTTGGAGCCAGACTGGGTTTGAATTCAGTGCTAGTATTTGCTGTGTGTGACCCCAGGCAAGTTACTTAGCCTCCCTGTACCTCAGTTTCCTTATCTATAAAACAGGGATAATCATAATAGTATCTACCTCATAGGATAAAATGATTTAATACAAATAAAATACTTAGAAACATACTCGGCATAAAGTGCTTTACAAGTGGTATTTGTAGTTCGTTGAATAGTGTCCCTCAAAAAGTTGTGTCCAGCCTGAACCTCAGAATGTAACCTTAGTTAGAAATGGTGTTTTGGCAAATGTAATTAGTTAAGGATATTGAGATGAAATACTCCTGGATTTTCGGTGGGCCCTGCCTCCAGGGACTCATGTTCTTATAAGGAAGGGAGATGATGCAGACACACAGAAAATGGAGTCACATGGAGATGGAGGCAGAGATTGGAGTTACACATCTATAAACCAAGGAGTGTCACGGATTGCTGGCAAGCACTAGAAGCTGGGAGAGATGCCCGGGACAGACTTCCCCAGTGAGAGGGAGGGGCAGCTGAGTGCCAGATTATCAAATAGAGTGAGCTGTTACCCCTGTGGCCTTTCCAGCTCCACCAGTGCCCACCTTGCAAGGCCTCCCCAGCCAGCTCCTCTCTGCCTTCTTGTCACCACATTCCCTCTGTGTTTCCTTCTCTTCACTTTTACTCCCTTGGCAACCTGACCTTCCTGCCAGTGGTTTTCGCTGGGCCCATTGCAGGCTTTGACCTGGGCTTAGCTGCTTTCCTTACAGAAACAACCTCTTCATGGAATGGTCTCCTCACTTCAAACCTGCCTCCAATAGGAGCTGCCCATTGTTCATGGGGTTAGGAGTCCTTTCCCCAGTTCCCCGTTGACACATGTTTCCTGTGGTGCTGCAACCAAGTGCCATCAATTTTGGGGCTTAGAACAAAAGAAATGTATTTTCTCACAGTTTTGAAGGCTAGAAGTGTTAAATAGTTTCAGAGGGCTGAGATCAAGATGTCGGCAGGTCTGTACTCCCTGTGGAGGCTCTAGGGGAGAATCATTCCTTGTCTCTTCCAGGTGGTTGCCACCAGTCCTTGGTTTATGGCCCGATCACTCCAATCTCCACTTCTGCAAGCACGTTGACTTCTCTTCTTCTGTGTTTCTGGTTGTCTCCCTCTGCCTCTGTCTTAGCAGGACTCTTGTGATGTCATTTAGGGCTTGCCTAAGATATTCCAGGATAATCTCATCTCGAAATCCATAATTTAATCATATATGCAGGATCCCTTTTTACCAATAAATCAGTATTCCTAAATTCTAGGGATTAGCCTGCAGATAGATGTTTGGGAACCACTGTAGTCCTCTCACACAACTTCTGATCCTCCTTTGTGGCAGACACCATCACTCTGGTGCTGAACCACCTCCCGGCAGTCACCTGTGGTGCTGTGGTCCTGCCCTCACAGTTCCTCCTCAGGGGCTTATTCTCTACTCTAAGCCCAACCATGTCCTGGGTGGCTTCAGTCTTCATGCCAATAGTCCACCCACCAGGCATGTCTCTCTGGCCCCTTACAGCCTCATGAGCATGTACACTCTATGAGACTGATGTGCTACCTACTGTACCACTGAGGCACCTGTGAGCATCTATATTCTAGGTGCTTCTCAAATTCATCATCAATATCCCCTTGAAAATGGAAACAGCAGCATTTCATTCTCTGGCCACTCCACTCATCTGTCCTCTTTCTCACACCCTTACCTCTCTATTCCTGCTTAAAAAAATAAAATGTTAATAACATTTAGCCAAGTATGAGGCCCCGACGGCTCAGCAGATAAAGAATCTGCCTCCAATGCTGGAGGCACAGGAGAAACAGGTTTGATCCCTGGGTTGGGAAGATCCCCTAGGGAGGAGGAAGATGCCAATATACTCCAGTATTCTTGCCTGGAGAATCCCATGGACAGGGGAACCTGATGGGCTATATAGTCCATGGGGTTGCAAAGAGTTGAACACACCTTAGTGAGTAAGCACACACACACACCCAGAGTATTATCATTTCCATGTGGAATCCATTTACAAAAGTATTAATGAGAGATTTTACTTTGTTTACTTTATGCAAAATGCTTAAAATTCAGAGTGTATGTTGTACTTATGGCATGTCTTAATTTGATGCTAAGTTTTCATTGGAAATACTTGATATGATTTTCAATGTGGTTGGCTAATGCACCTGAGGAACTAAATTTTTTATTTTAATTTTAAAAATTAGACTAGATTTAATTTTAAAAATTGCAATTTGTTCCATTATTGGAACACTTGCAACTCTCTGTCTGGGACAACTCAGATATATGAACCTTTTGCTGTTTGTTTGATCACTATTTGACGTCTGGTCCAGTTACCCCCCATCTTGGCTTCACTGCCATGAATGGTCCGGCTTTCCAATGATCCTTTTTGCCTTTTGGCACATGTGTCTCTTCTTTTTTTTGTGACATCTACCCTGTAAAATTCAGGATTAGCTCAATCATCCAAATTCTTGGCCCCCATACTCACTTGGGCCAGTGAGGATGGCCAGAGGAAAAGCACAGTTCTGTGGAGAAGGGGCCATAGTGACATCAGAGGCCCCAGCATCACCTGGGGCCTGGTAGTCCTTCCCTGATTTCTAGTTAGTGTCCTTGTCCATGCCCCAGAGCAGTGAGTTCAGATACCTGTTTCCTACTAAAGCCATATGCCCTTGGGCTATGATGACCTTACTGGGCATCTGGATTATCTGGGAGAGGTTTTATATATCAGAACTCTCAGCTCCTACTCTAATAGACACTGTACTCTCTCGACTTAGACATTCCTAGTGGCTTTTAATCATCCCTGATGTGTTTTATATAAGGAGGTCAATGCATTTGTGTGTGTGTATGTGTGTGCTCAGTCTGTTCAGTCACGTCTGACTCTTTGCAACTCTATGGACTGTAGCCAACTGGGCTCCTCTCTCCATGGGATTCTCTGGCAAGAATACTGGAATGGGTTGCCATTTCCTTTCCAGGGGATCTTCCCAACCTAGGGATAGAACCCACATCTCCTCCATCTCCTGTATTGGCAGGCAGATTCTTTACCACTGAGCCACCTGGGAAGCCCATCAGTGAATTTACATTTTGCTAGTTATCCTCTTACTATCCTATAGGGGAAAGTAGCAATTGAGCACTGTTAAAATACAAAACAACAAAGCTGAACTGTGATATTTGAATCCCAACCGAACTTGGGTAAAGATGCAAATACCTAGACTCTCAATATGTTTAACCTGGCCTCCTACAGGATGAGAAAAATACATATAAGTAGGAAATGGTTGTTCTATATAAATGTAACTTTAACTTTATCAATTGGTTCTTTTTCGTTCTGTGTATAAGTCTTCCAAAGAAAGGTAATGTTTGAACTCCCCTGGCAGTCTGTCCAATGATTAAGATTCCTTGATCCCACTGCAGGGGGCAGGGGTTCTAACAATGGGTGAACTAAGATACTGCATGCTGTGTGGCCAAAACAAAGAAAGGCAATGTATCTTTATTTTGCAGCCTCATTTTACTGATGTAGGGAGAGGTGGGAATGTTGGAGTCCAAACAATTTCTGTAGCAATAGAGCTCTGCAACACCATCCTCTGTCCCTTTGAGCTACCCCTACTGCTGGAATTGGTACCTCTGAAACAGCACATGGAAGTTTCCTTATACAGTTTTATCTCATCCATTGCATTCCCCGTTCTTGATTTAGACTTGGGGACATTCCAACAAATGAAATAAAAATAACCCAAAGAATTCCTGCAGTGATAAAACCAGGCCTCCAAGACCGAATTGCACTCTGTTCTGGTGCTGAATTTACTGTGAGCCTCTACCCAGCAATGCAAGCCCTTCCCTCCATTCTTGGTCTTTATGGATAGCTTGTTTTAGATCTTCCCTCAAAGATATGGATTCAGCTGTCCATACTGGGGCTAGGTTTCATATACAAGGCTTTCAGTATTCTAACATTTTATTCAGAACCTGCCTTGTCCAAGGTACCGAGCTGGGTACACAGATATGACTAAAGATATGGCATCTTCCTGCAAGGAGCCTGTATAGTTCTATGGGGAATGGTAGCAGAGATGCGCTGAATCTAGTTTGAGCCAGCTCAAAAGACCTCATCATTAAATTTTTAGGAATTTTGAGAACAGGTTGTTAAACACATCTATTATTGAAAATTAGATTATGTAAGCCTATAATAAATATGTTTTAAAGAAAACAGATAATTCATTCATTTCTCATTGTTTTCCTCTATTTTATTATTGTCTATACTCTTGAGAGTATTAACCTCTATTGTATCTGCATGGTGGAGATACTATATAATTGTTTACTACCAAACATTTTTTTCTTCATAACTCTGTGTTCAGTGAGTGACATCAGATTGATAACTTGAGATTGACCACAGTGGAAATATTTCCATCATGGAAATTGGCAAACACTGTAAATAAGGGCTTTTTTCCCCCCAGAGTCTAGTGTTAAATATGTACAAGTGCACCACTGGGTTGGGTGGGGAAGGAGTGAGAGAAATGTCTCAGTAAGGAGTGCCATTATAGAAGTTCAGAACAACTTCTCTGTTACAATTAGGGAAAATGCTTCAGGGAGGTGAAGATATTTGAGAAAGACCTTGAAGGACGGATCAGATTTTAGCAGGCAGAGATTGATAGGTCTGGTATTCTTGACAGAGGGAATACTGAATAAGTTCATGAAGGTAAGAAAGCACTGGACACACTTGGGGAAGAGCTAGGAATGTATATGGCTGACATATGAGGCTAGTGTAAGGTGGTGCTAAAGATAAGGGTGGGAAAGCCTGTCGAAGCCTAATCGGGGAGGGCTTAACAGTCACAGTGAGGAACTTGTACAAAAGTCAGTGGGAAATGGATAATCAGGAGATTTCTGAGCAGAAGCATAACCACTTGAAAGCTGTGTGTTTGGATGATTACTGTCCCCAGTATAATCAATGGGGCTGGAAGTAGGCGGTCCTTACCTAGTTGGAAGTCATTGCTTCAGTGCTGTGCAGTTAATAAGGACATGACTAGAGGTACTGGTTTAAGAAGGAGAAAGGAGATCTAGATTCAAGAGACATTGTCAACGTAGATTCCACAAGTCTTGGCTTGTGATCATCTACCTTGTGATGCCAGCAGTTGTATACATTTGCACTATTATCTGGTCTCTTGGCCATTTGATAAAAATATATATCATCAGATAATATTCATGCTTTTAATGGGAGCTATCAAAGAGTGTTTTAGTCATCACTTTTTGATTCAACTTTCCAAAAGGAGATGTGCCTGATACCTTTAAAATGCGTTCAGGAGAATGAATAACAGGATTTAAGATCTTTTGTATGGCTAAACTAATTCTAGGAGTCAGCATATTAGGCAGCTCCTATGGCCATGGTTCCATAACTTGACCTTTAGAAAACTAGTATGGTAAAATGTTAATGTGGGGCCTGGAAAAACTTCTCTGTCCCCCTCTTCCTCCCTGTCCCTCTCCCCACCTCCTTTATTTTTCCCTGAAAATTACATCCATGTTCTTTTTTCTTTAGCAATATCCATGTGGAGCCATTGGATTCTAGGAGAGGGGTTTGGGTGTCCTCACCACTCCCTAAGAGGGGAAAAATTAAATTAAGTATCAAAAATTTCATTCCAAGAAGAATTGTGTGTACAATCTATCTTTTTTGCCTCCTTTCTTCCCTTTTATTGAAAATTCAGGAATCTCATTTGTGTCAAAAGGTGGTGGTGGTTTGACAAATTCATCATCAGACATCAGCAGACATGCATTTGGCACATTCAGTCCCTCAAGAACACCAAGCTTCATGCTTTACTTCTGAGATTTCTTAGCAAAGGCAGCTCCCCATATTCCTCTATCTTAAAACATAGATAAAACTGTTGCTGGCACCAAGGATGATTGTGCCTACATTTAATGAAGGGACTTCTGGAGAAAGGATATGAGGAAGACCTGCTGGCCTGGTGGTCTGTTTGACATTTGAGTCCTGGGACCTGGCACCCTGGAAGTAGGGTTGTTTTCAGAAGGTTGCTCTGGGAAGTAGATTTCAGGAGGGATGTGACAGACTGAATGTTTGTGTCCCCTATCCCAAATTCACATGTTGAAATCCTAATCCTGAAGAGGATGGCATTTGGAGATGGGGGCCGTTGGGAGATGATCGAATCATGAGGTGGTGCTGTCATGAATTAGGACTCTTAGAAGAGGAGGCCAGAGCCCTCTGATGTATTTTTCCATCTTGTGAAGTTGCACTGTAAAACTGG
This sequence comes from Bos grunniens, assembly GCF_055505025.1. Lineage (NCBI taxonomy): Eukaryota > Metazoa > Chordata > Mammalia > Artiodactyla > Bovidae > Bos > Bos grunniens. The sequence continues at coordinate 113,434,710 of NC_141194.1, read as the reverse complement.
TAGTCTGCAACACAAAGAAGGTCCTGACTAGAATGCCGCCACGCTGGCATCCTGACCTTGAACTCTGAGAAATACATTTGTTATTTAGAAGCCACTCCGTTGGTGGTACTTGGTGACAGCAGCCTGAACGGGCTAAGACAGAGGGTGATGGGGGCGCAGGGGGAACAGTTAGGTGACTACTGGAGAGAGGCCTGCTGACAGTGGTCGGGAGCCTGACTAGTGAAGCATCTCGAAGCTGGACAGTAATCATTGTGACAACAGGTTCTGAGGGCCGTGAGAAGAAGGGAAGCTGAAGAAAGAAATTTTAGAAATTTTAGACATTGGATACATCTATTTGATGCTGGAAAGGGTCAGTGGCACATACAAAGCTAGGACCCTCAGTGCCAGAGTGTGGTAACTTCAGGTAATGACGGTCATGGTCTGTGTGACTGGTGGCTCATGGGCCATGCACCATCTTTGAACCCTGTTTTCCTGAACTCACCTGGACCAGATGTGCTTCCAAATGGCAGTTACCTCTGGATTGGGTACCGACCTTTTCCTCTTTGTGTTTCATTTATTCCAAAGCCGACCTCAGGTTCTGTCTACACATGGTTTCCTAAATTCCTGGCCTGATGTCCTTGGGGCCGCCCCTGGAGAGGCCCAGAAAGCCTCAGCTTTGGCAGAGAGTTGGGTGGGATTGTGGAAAGCCCAGCACAAAAACACTTCTTCCTTATGTGTCAGGCTGGCTTTGGGCTCTATATGTGAGCTTCCTAGAACAATTTGAGAAAACTCCTTTGTCCTTGGCTTACAAAGGTAACATAGTGACAGGGTAACCCAGTTCTCTTTCCCTGAAAACCAGATTTGTGCCTGCTGTCACTGTCTGTATGTAATTCAAGGTGCAGGTTTCACACTCCAATTCCCAGAATAAAACTGCCATTCCAGCAGGAATCTCTGTGACAGAGTCCCCAAACCTAGTTGGTGGTGTACTTATTCCAAGTAGCCATCAGTGTACTTATTCCAAGACACCATCATGACATTCCAGGGCCATAGAAGTGCCTGGACCATGTCTTGGACTTGTTATAACCAAATTTAGTTGTAGAGTCAGCCAACGCCAAGCCAGCTTGGATCCTCCACTGAATTGGAGCATGGTTCTCACCTGAGGTGAGGAAGCTTCTCATTGCCTGTCCCTGAATTGATCACAACGGTAGAAAAGTCCATCTTTTCCAGTATTGTGTTGGGCAGCGGATATAGTTACCTGGTAACCTTTATTTCATCCTGAAGCCAGGCCTTGGTTTGGCTTCTGTTATTCCAAGAGTAGGTGGCACTAGTGACAAAGAACCCGCCTGCCAATGTAGGAGACATGAGATGGGAGTTTGATCCCTGGGTTGGGAAGGTTCCATGGAACAGGGCATGACAACCCACTCCAGTATTCTTGCCAGGAGAATCTCATGGACAGAGGAGCCTGGCAAGTGACAGCCCACGGGGTCACAAAGAGTTGGACATGACTGAAGTGACTTAGCACACAGTACATAGCACATTACAAGAGCCATAACAAGAGGAGCAGTGAGAAGAGGGAAGGGAAAGTTTGGCAGCAAGAGATATTAGTGGAGGGGAGAACTTCCCTGCTGGTCCAGTGGTTAAGATTCCACGCTTCCATTTCAGGGGGCCCAGAGTTTGATCCCTGTTTAGGGGACAAGATCCCACCAGCTATGGGGTGCAGCCAAAAAAAAAAAAAAGAGAGAAAGACTATTGGAGATTTCAGAGAGGGAAATCATTTGTGAACTATGTCTTTTATAATAATTTCCTTTGTTCTCATTATAACCCTTGCATTGCAGATTCTTAACCTCTCCTACCCACAGGAGATGGGGAGTGTTTTGCTACTGTTCTTTGCCTTATGCCTTGGCCACCTGAGTGCTGCTTATTTGTTTGATGACTTTTCAGTGGTTGCTTCTTGATGGCCACAGTTCACCAGCATTTATTTTGGCTTAATGGCTCATCACCCCATTTTATGTTTCCTAACACAGTAAAACCTGAATTATTAGGTGAAAGAACTCAAATTTGCTTTAGGTAATAGTTTCTCCATTCACAGTGATCTCCTACCCCTTTGCTGGAGGGGCTGGTTTAGGTGCAAAAGTGAAAGAAGTGAAAGTGTTAGTCACTCAGTCCTGTTGGACTTTTTGCGACCACCATGGACTGTAGCCCACCAGGCTCCACTGTCCATGGAACTCTGCGGGCAAGAATTTTGGAGCAGGTTGCCATTTCCTACGCCAGGGCATTTTCCCAACCCAGGGACTGAACTCAGGTCTCCAGCTTGGCTGGCAGATTCTTTACCACTGTGGGAAGTATAAATGGGTTTCCCTGATGAATGAATGAAAGTCGCTCAGTCGTGTCCGACTCTTTGCAACCCTATGGACTATACAGTCCGTGGAATTCTCCAGGCCAGAATACTGAAGTGGGTAGCCATTCCCTTCTCCAGGCAATCTTCCCAACCCAGGGATCGAACTCAGGTCTCCCGCATTGCAGGCAGATTCTTTATCAGCTGAGCCACCAGGGAAGCCTAAGAATACTGGAGTGGGTAGCCCATCCCTTCTCCAGCAGATTTTCCTAACCTAGGAATTGAATCGGGATCTCCTTCATTGCAGGCTGATTCTTTACCAACTAGGTTATCAGGGAAGCCCAGATAGCCCATAGTGGGTAGTTTCATATAAACCTTGATTATTTTCCATTGCTGAGCTTGTGCAATCATAATCTTTTCATCTAACATATACCATCCCCTTAGACTTATTAACCCCCTATTTTTAGCCCAGCTTTCTTCTTTGGTATAGCAAGGTTGTGACATTTCCTCTATCAAGCTTAGGACTTTTAAAACTGCCTGTGCTTTATTTGTTGGTATGTAAACTGCTTTCTTTGCTTCTTGGTCAGCTCAGTGATTTCCCTTTCCAATTTCAGACCTGGGAATCTGAGACTTATGTCCCCTACAATGAACAACAGCTATTTCTTGAGGATATTGTGTAGTAACCACTGCTGGACCTCTTTGGCCAGACCTGGAACCTCGATATTCCACATTCCAGGGCCTATTAAGTCTTTTATCTCAACTTCAGATTCAAGCTGTCCCTTTCTTTTTTCCGTTAAAATAGTTTGATGATGAGGGTGGTTCCTTTGCCCTTCCAGAAACAGAGTGGCCCCTAACTTAGTTAATAAATCTCCTCTCATTAAAGGGATGGGGCAATCAGGCACAAACAGAAATGAATGTAAAACCAACTGACAATTAGCATTGCACAAAACAGGCTCCAGAAAATTGTCCCTGACAACCCCATTACATATTCTTATGATTGCTAAGGTTTCCAATCATTTAGGTTAAGACTGGGAAGGTTGGACCAGTGTCTATAAGAAATTATATCAAGTGTCCAGCCACATCAATGATCACCCAAAGCTGGACATTAATTATGTAGACAGTATCTCTAGGCAGAGCCACTTTTGGCTTTGGGTCCCATTGATATTCTGATTGCAAAACCATCAATGGCTGAGGAGCCCCCATCACTTTCTGGTGTCTAGGGCATTCCCTGATGGCTCAGTGGTAAAAGGGTCCACCTCCCAATGCAGAAGGTGCAGGAGATGCACATTTGATCCCTGGGTTAGGAAGATCCCCTGGAGGAGGGCATGGCAAGCCACTCCAGTATTTTTGCCTAGGCAATCACGTGGATGGAGGAGCCTGATGGGCCCCAGTGCATAGTGTCACAAAGAAGTGGACACAACTTAGCAACTGAGCATGCACACAGGTTTTAAGATGAGCTGTGCCAATAGCTATGCAAGGAGATCCAACCAGTCCATCCTAAAGGAAATCAGTCCTAAATATTCATTGGAAGGATTGATGCTGAAGCTGAAACTCCAATACTTTGGCCACCTGATGTGAAGAACCAACTCATTGGAAAAGACCCTGGTGCTGGGAAAGACTGAAGGCAGGAGAAGAGGATGACAGAGGATGAGATGGTTGGATGGCATCACTGATACAATGGACATGAGTTTGAGTAGGCTCCAGGAGTTGGTGATGAACAGGAAAGCCTGGCATGCTGCAGTCCATGGGGTCACAAAGAGTCGGACATGACTGATCGACTGAACTAAACTGTGCCAATAGAGTCCTTTATTCTTCCAAGGTAGATAAAGGGAACAGTTGATTCTTTTTGTCTCGGGTGACTTCCAGAGAGTAACTTAAAGACAAAATGCATTCATCTTCGAGTAAACCTTACAAAGCCTAGGCCCCTTCTCCCAAGGATATTCCTTATACCTCTTGAGTTTGCCTTTCCCCAAATCATTGAGTTGGCCACTTGTCATTCATTGCCTGAGTCACATACCATTGCTTACTCCAGTAGTAAATTGTGCCCTGTCTTTTTTGTCCAAAACAATCTCTCACCCCATATGCAGAAGTTCCAATGGAGGTGATGGCCACGTCTGTCCTGAGAGATGCTGAGGGAGGCTGGGCCACGTCCCAGGACAGGCTCCACATACATCCATTGTGGCCACAGTAACACTGCTGTGTCACTGAAGGCTCATGAACTTCCCAAAGGCTTTCCCATAAACTGTGCATTTCCTTGAGGACTGTTTGAAGAAGCTGACTCCCAAATGGGATATGTAGGCTGCTTACTGACTGCAGAAAGGAAAACTAATTTTGTATCTCCTAAAGCCACTAAACCTTGACTATAAGAACTTAGGAACCCTGATTTCTAGCACTCAGCTGTTTGCTGCCTGACAAACAAGATTATTCTTCTCATTGTTCTTGAATTCCCTTTTAGGTTTCTATAAATATATTTCTACTATTTGTTGGAATATAAATGTGCCTCCCAAGAATATGATTTTCTGTTGCCTTATTCCTTTAGCGATGGTTATTGTTACTGTGGTGAACCTTACAGAAAGACAGGGTATCAATGGGAAGGTTGTGTTCATTTTCAAAGGAATGAAAGCACAGAACACCATTAAGCTCAGGCAGCCTATAATATGAGCTTACAGCTGCAAATTTCTTATAATCTTAATTATGTTTATTTATGTTCTTCGTGTTTTATCACCTTTCAGATGCCATTGTCAAAGCAATTAAGACTCCTAGGAACTTAACCATTTGAAGATCTCATTCTTGATCTGAGGAAACTGATAAGTGACATCATTTATTGTGAGAGCAGTTTGAATTTTTTTTTTTTTTTTTTTGCTTCCCAGTCAACATATTTGCAAGCATCCCTGTACTTCCGGCTATTAATTTTAGGGATTACCATAGTTAGTATTCGGCCATTCTTCACTCAAGAAATTAATGTCCTTCATGAATGAGAAAGTGTGCGCCAAACTGGAAAGTACTGGATAGCTACGAGGATTTGGAGAGTCAGGGAAACAAAAGCCCAAATCCTTGCTAAAGCAAGCTGTTCTGATCTCTTTCCTGCAAAATCTCTCCTGTTTCCTCTTAGCCCCCATCTTGTATATCCCAAACCCAAATGCCTTATTGCTGTGAATAAGGAATCCTCTACAAAAAAGACAGGGCACGATTTACTACTGGAGCAGCCAAGGGTATGTGACTCAGGCAATGAATGAAGAGGAAGTCCTGGCAGGGAGGGGAGAGCCTGGCCTGGCTGCAGCTGTGGGGGTTCTTCAAGGCTGAAGTCTGTGGGGGAAGTGTGTCTTGCCCAGAACATCTGGGGCCAGGAAAATCAACGAGGGGTGCATCCTGAGGGAGAGGGTCATGGCTGAGGTCAGGACACCAGAGCAGGTCATTAGAAATAGAGAAAGGTTGAGAAGTTACTGTGGCGACAGAGAAGAAGGGAGCTGGGTTCGGGGGGAGGCGGTGCGCGGTCAGAGGTCATGGGTTCAGAGGTAAGCGAGTGGGTGGGCCTGGGAAAATTCTTATGTGGTAGGGGCAGGGAGTTGTGACATACATCTGGCTTTTTATTTGCTTTTCTTGCCATGTGCATGGGAGAACCAATCACATTTCCAAGCGTGGTCAATGACCCCAATCAACTCTGTCCTGGACAGGGCAATCACATGCCTTCCTCCAGGGGCGAGCAAACCTTTGTTCATGGGAAATCATTTTAGAAAATAAAAGTATCTCTTGACCTCATGTTTCCCCATTCAAAATGAAAATTGCTATATGGAGTTCATGGTAAAAAATTCAAATGCTTAAAACTTAGCTTGAAGTGAAGTGAAAGTCTCTCAGTTGTGTCCAACTCTTTGTGACCCCATGGACTATACAGTCCGTGGAACTCTCCAGGCCAGAATACTGAAATGGGTAGCCTTTTCCTTCTCCAGGGATCTTCCCAACACTGGGATCGAATCCAGGTCTTTCGCATTGCAGGCAGATTCTTTACCAGCTGAGCCACAGGGGAAGCCCAGATTTCCCTCTGCTCCAGCTAAATTCATCAGAGGAAAATGAGATTTTAGAACATGGTCTGGACTTTGAAAATTTCATTCACAGTAACTCATTAGGTCATGTCCCAATCTAGGGATCGAACCTAGGTCTCTCACACTGCAGGTGCATTCTTTACCAGCTGAGCCACCAGGGAAGCCCAAGAGTACTGGAGTGAGTTAGCCTATCCCTTCTCCAGCAGATCTTCCTGACCCAGGAACTGAACCAGGATCTCCTGCATTGCAGGCGGATTCTTTAAAACTTAGCTTCCCAACTTTATTAAAGAACATGTATGAGAAAATCAGCACTGCTTTTGAGTCACTGAAGTGAGTATCCGGACACACTTGAGAAATTGCTCACTGGATGGCTCCCTTATAATATTTCCTCCTGAGGTGGGAGAACAGGCCCTCCATTTGCCTACAGGTCCTGAGTAGCTCCTGGGGTTTCCCAGGTGGTGCTTATAGTAAAGAACCCCCCTGCCAATGCAGAAGACATAAGACATGCAGTTACATCCCTGTGTTGGGAAGATCCCCTAGAGGAGGAAATGGCAATGCATTTCAGTATTCTTGCCTGGGAAATCCCATAGGCAGAGGAGCCTGGCAGGCTACAGTCCACAGGGTCACAAAGAGTCGGACACGACTGAAGCAACATAGCACACACATCTGAGTTGCTCATCACTCTCGGTTGCACCAGAATGAGTGCTGGATATACTCCGAAATGGTTCCTGATTGGTTGCTAGGGCAATAATGGTCTCCAGAGTTCCGGAAAGCAGACCTCAATGAGAATGTAATATTCAAGGAAGATTTATAGGAAGTGAGGACCTGACCCAAGAGGACGTCTGTGGAAGAATATCCCAGGCAGAGAGAATAGTAAGTATAAAGGCCCTGAGACAGAATCTTTCCTGGCCTCTTTGATGAACAGTAAGGAGGCCAATGTGATGTGCTCCCTGGGCACTCTTCACAAAGATGGGAGTGCTACCAAGTGGGGAAATCCTTTGGCCAAAAGCATTTTTCATTCTTGTCATTGGCACCATCTGAGGCCCTGAGTAGGTGAGAGATGGAGGACTCTGGAATTCACTGGTGACAGACAGTTAAAATGAAGAGACACAGAAAACTGGTGAAAAGCAGAGGCTTTGTAAAATTTTTTTCCAAGTTGCTCTGTAGAAGACACTTAAGAGAATGAAAAGATAAGCCAAGACTAAGAGAAAATATTTGCAAGTTGCACATCTGAAAAAAAGACTTGTGCCAAGACCATATAAAGAAACCCAACAGCAAGAAAAGAAACCAAGCAATTTTTAAAAGGGCAAAATAAATACACAGATGGCCAATAAGCACATGCAAATTAAGACAACAAGGAGATACTAGTACATACCTATTAGAGTGGCTGAAATCCCAAACACTGACAGCACCAAATGCTGTGAGGATGTAGAGGAACAGGAACTATCATTCATTGCTGGTGGAGATGCAAACTGGTACAGCCATTTTGGAAGACAGTTTGGTGGCCTATTATAAGGTTGACCATATGACCTAGCAATCACACTCTTAGATATTTATTCAAGTGAATTGAAAACTTATGTCCACAGCTCTTGAATGTTTATAGTAGTTTCATTCATAATCACAAAAAAATGGAAACAACTAAGATGTTCTTTTCAGTAGGTGAATGGATAAACAAATTGTGGCACACCCAGACAGTGATATACTAATCAGTGATTTAAAAAAATAGAATGAACTATTGGGACTTCCCTGGCAGTCCAGTGGTTAAGACTGCAGGCGTCCAATGCAGAGGATTCAGGTTTGATCCCTGGTCAGGGAACTAAGATCCTATGTGCCATGAGGCAATAAATAAATAAAATATAATCATACATCCCTCATATTAAAAACGAATAAGAATCTTATAGAGCTTTCCTGGTGGTCCACCGGTTAAGAATCTGCCTTGCAAAGCAAGGGACACTGGTTCGATCTCTGGTCCAGGAAGATCCCACATGCCATGGAGCAATGAAGACCATCCACCACAATTACTGAGCCTGAGTGGCCTAGAGCCTGTGCTCCTCAACAAGAGCAGCCACGTCAATAAGAAGACTGTGCACAGCAACAAAGACCCAGAGCAGCCAAAAATAAAATAAATAAATTTTTAAAAAAATTAAAAGAAGATTCTTATAAACTCAAAAACTTGAATGAATCTTAAGTGAATATTGCTAAGTGAAAGAAATCAGCTGAAAAGTGACAGTTTTGGAAAAGCAAAACTGTGGAAACAGGAAACAGATCAGGGGTTTCCAGGGATTTGGTGAAAAGGGAGGGTTACTAGATGAAGTGCAGAGAATATTCTTGAGATGGTAGAACTATTGTGTGCAATATTATGCTGGTGTATTTGACTATCTATTTATCAAGACCCACCGAAATTTACAACACAAACAATAAACCTTAATGTACACAAATTTTAAAAAATCATCTTGAAAGTGGGAGAATCCCAGGGTAGAACACAGACCATCATAGAAGACTCTAACTGCACTGATAAGTATATGAAGTCACTTCATTGTAGGGGATGGGGAGGAAGGTACTGACCTGGGTAACTTTGGAAATTTGTGGAATTTTTAAGAATATGGCCATAAGCACTAAATTCTAGCTAAGAAGTTGTTTACTACAGAGATGGTGGTTGTTTAGTCACTAAATCCTGTCCGACTCTTTGTGACTCCATGGACTACAGCATACCAGGCTCCCCTGTCCTTCACTGTCTCCTAGAGTTGGTTCAAATTCACGTCCGTTGTGTCGGTGATGCTGTCTAACCATCTCATCCTCTGCTGCCCCCTTCTCCTTTTGCCTTCAGTTTTTCCCAGCATCAGGATCTTTTCTAATGAGTTGGCCCTTTGTATTAGGTGGCCAAAATATTGGAGCTTCAGCTACAGCATCAGTTCTTTCAATGCATATTCAGGGTTGATTTCTTTTAGGGTTGACTAGTTTGATCTCCTTGCAGCACAGGAGACTCTCAAGAGTCTTCTCCAGCACCACAGTTTAAAAGCATCAGTTCTTCGCCACTCAGCCTTCTTTATGGTCCAACTCTCACACCCATACATGACTACTGGAAAAACCATAGCTTTGACTATATGGACCTTTGTCTGCTAAGTGATGTCTCTGCTTTTTAATATACTGTCTAGATTTGTCAGCTTTCCTTCCAAAGAACAAGTGTATTTTAATTTCATGGCTGCAGTCAGTGTCTGCAGTGATTTTGGAGCCCAAGAAAATAAAATCTGCCACTGCTTCCACTTTTTCATGGATTAACAATTCAGATACTACTAAACATATATCCTGGAATAGCCCTGCAAAGTAAATGGATGGCAGGTGATGGGCACCAAGATCTCCCTGTTGGAATGAGAGGAATTCAGATGAGCAAAGGGAGAAAGCTAGAATGATCCATGGGATAATGAATTGAAGTTGGAGACATCAATAGGAGCTCATGTCTAGCTTTATATATATATATGAAGATGGTTACACACAGAGCTGTTTACAAATATGTGTGTATCCATGGATAAGCTATTCCATCTCACTGGGCCTTTGTTTTATTCACAAAATAAAAGTAGAAGAAATTTGACCTGATAGAGTTGTTGTGAGAAATGTCATGAGGCAAATGGGACAGCATGTGTAATCCACATGGCCATGTTAGAAAACACTCAATGAGTGGCAGGTATGGGTTCAAGTCATGGGTGTTTCTGCTCCCCAGTGGGGAAGCAGGGGATCCTGGGGTACCTGAGGGTCACCCTAAAATGGAGTCAAAGCAGGGAAAAGGGCCTGCCAGCAGCATCACCCTGAAGCAGAGTATGGAGCCAGGAAATGGGGATGGAGTTGAGAATCTGAGACTGTGTAGTCAGTCCAGCCCAGTTTAGCGTCTCTCCAAAGTCTTGCTTACTGGAAGGCCACCTGTGTTTACACACTCCCTGGTGGGTGAGCCAGTGAGCAAACTGCTTAAAGCGGCACTGTCATTGTCTCAATCAGTCTTTCTCTCATCTGCTCCCTCTTTTATTATTCTTTAATCTTTTGGTCTCATTCGATCCGATGCCAGTCTTTCTAGTGGGATGAAAATAAAGCCATGGCTCAGAGATCTGAAGATCTGTTGCTTATTTATATTATTTGAAGGGAAGTGTCATGGGCAATATATTATACGGTTCCGGCTTGGGTAATAGTAGCCAGGGTCTCAAAATATACAGAGGCCAGGCTCCAAATTTGCATGTACAGAGTTACTCTTTGAAAATGAGCTCTACCGGTCCTTGCTTCATTAACTTTGTGGTGCTTACTTCATTAACTAATCTCATTTTCACTTCATTAATTTGCCCAGAATCTCCTTAACTTTTTCCATGCCAGCAGCAATTCCTTGTCCACATCTACATAATGAAAATGCACCCTTGCATTACCCTTCCCCCCTTTCTCTCTTTCTTCTGAAGTCTCCTATGCATACCATACTTGATTTTGCAACTTGCTAATTATCCCTGGGAAATATTTAATCCCAGTGTTTGTTCTCAGTGTTCCCAGGATAGTTTTTTTTTTTTTTTCCCCCTGTGTTTAGTTTTCATGTGCAGGGGCAGAGCCTAAAAAAAGACCTAAAATGTTTTGGCTATAACATCAAGGTCAATGCCCCTGAATTAGATGTTTCTGGGACTTTGAATCTAGTTTCTTACCTCTTCTAAAAAAGGGAGAATGTCATTTTGCTCTTTTGAATTCATGCTGTGCCTATAATGTAATAATGACCCACGCAGATACTATGCATCCATGCTCAGTCTCAGTTGTGTCTGGAGCTTTGTGACCTCATGGACTGTAGCCTGCCAGACTCCTCTGTTCATGGAACTTCCCAGGCAAGAATACTGGAGTGGGTTGCCATTTTCTACTCCAGGGTATGTCTGCTGTGTCTCCTGCATTGGCAGGCAGATTCTTGACCACTGCACCACCTGGAAAGCCCCAGATACTATGCATCAGGCACTAAATACTAGCAGGGGGAAATCCCTTTATAAAATCCAAACCTAATTTGCAATGGGAGAAGAGAATTATAGAAAAGCTCAGAGTCTGCACTTGAAGGTGACAGTTCAGACTGTGCTTTTTATACAGTGTGTCTCACTGGGTATCTAGAAGGAGGTACGAAACAGGGAGAAGTCAGGTGCACAAGTTGAGCACTTCATACTCGCATGAACTCAGCCCACGGGATAGTATCCGCCCTATAGAAAAAGTGTTGGTCTTCTGAACTCTATTGGGATTCAAGTTGCTCAGGAACAAAAGGAGTCCCTTGTTATCTCATTGCTTCACAGCAAATGCTGTTCTTTGCCAAAGAACTGAGCCAAGACCTTCTTTGGTGGGCTTTTATAATTTAGACTTGATTATTCGTTGTCAGTTCTGCCTAGTTTTTTTTTTGAAAGAACATTTTCTGATGTATCCCACAGCTGAAATCAAAGGCTGAACTTAGTAGAAATTTTCAAAGAAATATCATCTATTTTAAGAAATTACTATGGGAAGCCCCACATACCAGACTGGATGGATGATTTGCCTGACCTGCTAGGGCTTTCCTATTTGCAAAATAGCCCACCATGTGTGTTCCTCAACAGGGGTGGTATATATGGGAGTATGCAATAAATCTTGGTAGAGCAAATGGAACTATTATAGAATGCAATTTGGTGCTTGTTATATATGCTATAGAAAATTGACATTTGAGAAGTTTTAGAAGAATTTGCATCCTGGCTAAAGACAGATTAAAGGAAGAATAAGTAGCAACATATTAGATTTCCTTCCTGTACAAGTGAGACTCTGTGTTGAGAACAGCCTCTTAGTCAATGAAAGCTGCTTCATTTCCAAGCTGAGTTTGATACTCACTGGTGAAGCATTTATAATATAGGCAGGTTCATCCCATTTTTCTTGGTTTATGACATTTTGTAATGCAGGAGGACCTAATTAAACAATAGCTAGCTTTTAGACTAGGAATATATTCTCAAACCCAGTGAGTTAATTAAATGCAACAAATTAATTTGATCTTTTTTTTCCTACTTGGCTAATATTTGACATTTGGTATATTAGTTGTAAAATTATCAACTCCAAATTTTGACTACAAAATTAAAGGGTTGTTTTCTTGTCCTTTTCCTTTTTTTAAACCAAAGAACCAGAATTTTTTTCACTCTAAATGAGTATCATTCTTCAGACTAGTCTCCTTGATAAAAACACACTCATTCCAATGATGTCGCAATTGGGCAAACCATTTTTGGAGCTCTTCTCTTCATCTGTTTATCCCATAAGCATTTATTAAGTGCCTACTTTGTGTCAGGCACTTTGATGGGTCCTGAAGACAGGAGAACAAGACCTGGCCTCTGACTTCTCACTTTTCAATCTAGCCTCATAGTACTGCCTCCAGACAGCTATGGTCCTCATAAGAAAACTACTTCATCTAACACTTTTTCTTGCCAAATTCTATCAGATGATTCCCCACCTGATTCATTACACATGTGTCTGAATCAGTTTTTACAAGACAACAAAACAAAAAGAAATGACCACTTTGGTATCTTTGTTTCTTTCTAGTACCCTGCCTCTTCTGGATTAATGTGACTAGTCTCCCTGCTCACTACCATTTAAGCACCTTCAAAGGCTCCCCATTCATTACTCAAAAGAGAAAGTAAGCACTACATTTCTGGTATCATCTCTTGCCTCATCTCCTTATTTTCATGCTTAGTAATCTGGGCCACCTCTTTATTGGGCCTGGTGCATTATCTAAGACCTTGAAGACCTCAGGCTACCCTTCTCTTACTTTCACATGTTTTTTTTTTTTTTTCCATCACTGTTTTTCTCCAAATTTTTTTAAAAATTTATTTTATTTTTAAACTTTACAAATTGTATTAGTTTTGCCAAATATCAAAATGAATCCGCCACAGGTATACATGTGTTCCCCATCCTGAACCCTCCTCCCTCCTCCCTCCCCATACCATCACTCTGGGTCGTCCCAGAGCACCAGCCCCAAGCATCCAGTATCGTGCATCGAACCTGGACTGGCAACTCGTTTCATACATAATATTATACATGTTTCAATGCCATTCTCCCAAATCTTCCCACCCTCTCCCTCTCCCACAGAGTCCATAAGACTGTTCTATACATCAGTGTCTCTTTTGCTGTCTTGTACACAGGGTTATTGTTAGCATCTTTCTAAATTCCATATATATGTTTTAGTATACTGTATTGGTGTTTTTCTTTCTGGCTTACTTCACTCTGTAAAATAGGCTCCAGTTTCATCCACCTCATTAGAACTGATTCAAATGTATTCTTTCTAATGGCTGAGTAATACTCCATTGTGTATATGTACCACAGCTTTCTTATCCATTCATCTGCTGATGGGCATCTAGGTTGCTTCCATGTCCTGGCTATTATAAACAGTGCTGCGATGAACATTGGGGTACACGTGTCTCTTTCCCTTCTGGTTTCCTCAGTGTGTATGCCCAGCATTGGGATTGCTGGATCATAAGGCAAAAGCTTTGCTGAGTCTAAATTCTTAGGTCACCAGAATGACCTACTCTCTCAAAATCCTGTGGATATTGCTCCTTTGTCTTTTGGTGATTTTCATTAAGAGTAAAGCATGGCTACTTTGATTTGAGTGTTTATTTATTACTTGAATGCCAACAGGAGTCTTTTCAACAATTTTCCAGGACATATCTGGATATATACTGATCTCTGTTTCATAATTTTGTTTATAATATGGAACATGGTGAGGTTCTCCGATATCCAATCTCAGTAATTTTTCTAAATGAGAAAGCTTTCTTGTATTATAACCTTGATTATTATTTCTAATTCATTTTCTCCATTTACTATGTCAGAGACATCTGGTACTGGTAGGTAGGCTGTGTGACCTACCTTCCACAATGATTATTTTTTCTCTAATCTCTACAGAGCACTTTAGTGATATGTCTTGCATTGATTTGTTTACTTCAGTAATAAAGATTTCTGTGGTGTCTAGTATATTCAGTGCTTCTGATTAATTTTTTTTCATCTTGATTATTGCAGTTTTTTGTTTGGTTGCATCACAGGTATGGAAGATGGATAAATGTCTAAATAAATATATAATATGATCGTTTTCTGTTTTTACTTTGGTTGCAGAGAAGACTCATTTTCCCCCCGATTGTCTCAGTTCAGTTCAGTTCAGTCGCTCAGTCATGTCCGACTCTTTGCAACCCCATGGACTGCAGCACACCAGCCTGATTGTCTCATAGCATTATTAATGGTGATTGGGGGAGAGATTTTAAGGTGACCTCACTCATCTCTCTGTCTTCTTGGAAGACATTTAAACACAATACAAGTACTGAATTCTGGAAATTGTATTACCATATTTTAAAAGCACAGGTATGCGTTTGCTGCATGAGCCATCACCTGGATAGGGCCCCCATTTTCTGTAACTATATTGCTAGCTCTTCACTGTCAGTTATAGTACTTCATTCTGGTTATTATCTTTGGACAGATCATACATGGGCACAAAATCATTTTTCCTCTCCTTGTTTGTACTATTTTCTTATCCTCTCCATGTCTCTGTTCCTTATTTCTTAATGATTTCAGCACCATATGTAATTCTGCTAATAGCTCTATTAAAATACTACATGAAATTTTGATCATTTAATTTGCCTTTTCCCAGTTGAAAGTGACTTCATTGTTTTTCTGATTACAAAAGTAATACATACATATCCTATAAAAACAAACAATATGGAAGCAGATTACTTGTTCTAAAAAAGTTCATAGAAGGGATAAATGATATAATATAGATGATAATTTTACTTCTGGGGAGGTATTAATGGAAATAAATTATGATGCCTAGGAAAGAAGTATTTAGATAGGTACTGTTTTTATTCATTGTATGAAAGCCTTAAAATAATGTTTAGGCTTCGAGAATAATCAGGAAAATCTTTTGTCTGGCAACTCTCAGAAACTGCTAAATGTTTAGAAAACACAAATATATAATGCTCAAGAAGTATGTAATTCAGCTATCCATTTTAAACTGTGATCCTGGGCATGTTTCTAACTAGCTGGGCTGCCTGCATGTTTATGAGAGAGTGAGCATTTAATGGGGTTGGACAGACTGGAGTTCTCGACTCCAAAATACAGATGATGAATTGCAAATTCCTCAACTTGATCCCTATGGGTTATGGTTTCCTCCTTAAAAGCTGTATTTGAATGATATATAGTGGCTAGTAATAGCATCCGGCTCTAACCTTGGAACTCCCTTTGGGACTTTGTAAAGCTTATGGGTTTTGTTCATATTCCTTTATTTTAAAACTATAGCTTCCATGTTCTTCTCCAAATGAGTATTATTTGAGGCAGCAGTTAGTTGGGCAGTTAATAAGTCCTTTCAGACATAAATGTGTATGTATGCAGATGTAAATGTAAATACATATATTGATAATGTACATTTTCAAGAAACACAGAAACTTACCTTTGACCAGTTGCATGATAGCTTAGCACCAACTGAATGACTGATGAAGTCATTCTGATCTTATTTTCATTTTTAATGTAAATGTATACTTTTTGCTACCCAGTTGATTATCCGTAACTTCCAGAGAGCATGAAATTTGCCATGGTAATGTTGTTTCTCTGCTCATTCATTCCTTTACTTATCCATTTAATGAGACCCTGTTATGTGCCAGGCAATATGGCAGCTTCTGGGTAAACAGACATAAAGGAGAAGGGATTTTGTTTTCTGTAAGCTAGTAATACTCTAATGGAGCCTATGGATAATCACAACACAGTGTGCTAAATTCAAGGACAAAGATGGCTCCATGATGCCAAGGGAGCACATAGTAGGGACATCTCAGAATGAGAGACTAAGATGCAAAATGTCTTCTTATCAATGACAACCATTGGTTGAGTTTCTATCATAAGAAGGATCCCATGTGGAGTTCTGAGTATCCAAGGGCTATATGACCTCAAGTTGCTTAAGACCAAGTTGGTGAGAAGGAGGATTTTCATGTTTAAGGAGTAATGAATAGAGAGGTAGTATACAGGACTCTTGTAGGGTAATGCTGCTAAGTCGCTTCAGTCGTGTCGACTCTGTGCGACCCCATGGACTGCAGCCCACCAGGCTCCTCCGTCCCTGGGATTCTCCAGGCAAGAACATTGGAGTGGGTTGCCATTTCCTTCTCCAATGCATGAAAGTGAAAAGTGAAAGTGACGTTGCTCAGTCATGTCCGACTTAGCGACCCCATGGACTGCAGCCTACCAGGCTCCTCCATCCATGGGGTTTTCCAGGCAAGAGTACTGGAGTGGGGTGCCATTGCCTTCTCTGTGTAGGGTAATAGTAGGAAATAAAGTTGAGGAGGTATTTTAGGGCCACACTGTGGAGAGCCCTGAATGTTACACTAAGAGTTTTATACTGTATTCAGTGTACTCACTAGTGAGGGCCAGTTGGAGGATTTTGAGAGGGGATGAACATTAACATCTAGTTTCTCTGCTGTAATACAACTCGAAGAATTAAGAGGCCATGCCTCCCTTGCTTATCACTGTCAGTCCAGAGCCCATTGTAGTACTTAGCACATACTATGTACTCAATAAATATTTGTTGAGCAACTGTATTGCCTGTATACAAAAGTGTGTCTTAGGAAGACAAGACTTGCTACTGTTAATAGCATGTATTGAGTGACAGACTAGAGTCAGGAAAACCAGTCTGGGTGCCTTTGAGCAAGTAATGAAGACCTGGACTTCAGTGGCATTATCAGAAATAGAATGAGGAAATGATTGCGAAAAGGAAATGGATAGTACTTTATAACCGGAGAGGTAGTGGGCAAGGGACCTGGAGGAAACAAGGATTATCCCAAAGTTTTGAGAGGGTAGCAGAAATGAGGTGTTGGCAGAAATGGGGAGCCCAGTGAGGAAGCTAATTTGGGGAGAAAGATTATGACCATAGAGTTTAAAAATGTGAAGACATAGCGTTAGATACCA
Organism: Bos grunniens; assembly: GCF_055505025.1. NCBI lineage: Eukaryota > Metazoa > Chordata > Mammalia > Artiodactyla > Bovidae > Bos > Bos grunniens. Next base: position 113,417,421 of record NC_141194.1, on the reverse strand, counting down.
GTCCACAAGTTTTCCACTAACCTTCAATAAACTAGTCATGGAGATTGCAAGTTACTTGTCTTATCTCTTCTCATATGACATAGTGGTTATATCTGAGCCATCAGTTATAGGTATGGCCTGATGCCAAGGCCATAGTATTTTTCACATATGTGACAGTAGGCAGAAAGGCCAATGTGCCTTCCAAGATTGAAGCTTTTGAAATGTGAAAAATGAAATGAAAGTTGCTCAGTCATGTCCGACCCTTTGAGAACCCTTGGACTGTAGCCTGCCAGGCTCCTCTGTCCATGGAATTCTCCAGGCAATACTGGAGTGGGTTGCCATTCCCTTCTCCAGGGGATCTTCCTGACCCAGTGACTGAACCTGGGTCTCCTGAATTGCAGGCAGATTCTTTACCATCTGAGCTACCAAAGAACCCAATGTGGAACAAACTGATCGATTAGGTGAAAGTGGAAGCAACTCCCACAGCAACTCAGTAAGAATGATAACAATAATAACAATAATAAAAATCACCCACTATATTTGAAAAGCCTAACCATTGGAATACCATCTTTTGAAATGCAGTACTGTAATTTCAAGGTCCAGTTCCATTAACTAGCATAATGAGGAAAAAATGCTATGTATGTCCTTATAGAGAACTAGCAGTTGAATAATGTTTAAAAAATAGTAATAAAAAGACAACAGCCATTTGCTAAAGCAGTATGTCATAACTTTGATTATACAAACAGTGAAGTGGAGTGTAGTGAATTTGAGGTCAACTTTTTAAACAAGTCATCAGGGGGAAAATAAGAAAAGTGCCAAAGAGCTAAATATGCATGAAACTGCTATTGAAGTTTAATGGAAAAACGGGGCTCTTGTTAGCTAGCTGAGTACTTAATAATGTTAACACCACTACAAACAAGTTGTGGTTTATTGCTTCAATTTCCTACGTACTGGCAAGAGAATTAACAAGACTGATGTATTAAGATCTTAGATTTCAGTCAAATTAGGTGACTAAGAGGGTGATGAAAAAACACTTGTTCTCAAAGGGAACACAACTCTATCAGGAACTTGTTACATTCTGCCTCTGATCATTGGATGAGCTGCTGATTTAACAGTTATGCTGAAAAGGAAACCCCTTAATCAATTTTTTTTTTGGTACTGGAGCTATTATGTATTAGGTGATTTAAAGGAATACTATGCAGAAGTAGGGAGCACAGGTACATCTCTGAATATGTGTGTGTGAATTCAGAGAGATGAATAAAATAACAGAGCCTTTGTGAATATCCCTGTTTCATTTAGAAGGTAAGATACTATCAAAGTAGAGTTTTTAAAGGTGAACTTGCTTTCATTTTCTCTCAGATTTCATGGGGGATCTCCAAGCAATTAAATGACTCATCAGGAATCTCTAGGTCAGATAGAGGCTTTTGCCTTCAAGTCCTTTCTCAGAGCCAGTGTGGATGACAATTGTCTCTGTTACCCTCAAGCATCTACCTTTTCTGGTTTGTAAACTAGACAGAGAAAAAAATGGATTGGGCCGTTATAAAATAGAGCACACATTTGACCTCTTCAGAAAAAAAGGGGGTGCGAACAAAAGACGAGAATAGTAGACTGATTGATGGAGGGTTTAAGATGCTGATGAGACAATGATTTCAGCTTCTTCAGTGAAAAATATCCATGTTGTGTACTTGAATCAATTAAAAATCACTTCATCATAGTATGTGGAGGGAAAAAGAGACTGTCATTGTCCAGATATTAAGTTTCCCCTGTAGAATATGGGAGACCTATCCTAATTTGCAAGTTGATATTTTCTCTGGAAGATTCATCGTTTGATTCTTTTATTGGAATCAAAGTTACAGATTCATTGAATCATGAATTGTTGGACCTTAAAGGCCAGTGATTTAAAATTTTTCATGGCAGAATTCTTTGTAAACCAAGATCTTGCACGAAAGCCCATTATATGTATGGATGAAAAGAGAGCTGCTTCAGGAAAAATGGGGGAGAGCTCTGTATCCAACAGGTGTCCCTCCAGTTCTGCAGCATCTTAGAGGAGCCATAAACTAGCAGATGTGAGTAGGAAACACCAATTTCATACATGATCAAACTAAATCCCAGAGTAGTTAAATGACTTGGCTAAGGTCATACAAACAGCAAGGTTGGGGTAGCAGTTAGCATTAGACGCCAGGTCTTCTAAGTTTGGATAGAGATAAGATGTTAATGGGCTTCCCTGGTGGCTTAGATGGTAAAGAATCTGCCTACAATGAGAAAGACCCGGGTTAGATCCCTGGGTCAGGAAGATCCCCTGGAGAAGGGAATGGCAACCCACTCCAGTATTCTTGCCTGGGAAATCCCATGGACAGAGGAGCCTGGCAGGCTACAGTCCATGGGGTCATAAAGAGATAGACACAATCGAGTGATAAGCATTTTCACTTTACTTTCACTTTGAAGATATTAACAGCCACCTGCTGGATAGTGAAAAGGTGGCTTACTTTTCTAGGCTTCTCAAGCTGTCAGTCTGTGGCACTTTTAGAAATGATGAACACAAAGGAGAAGTCATGTTAATTTCTGTCCCCTTAAATAGGTGCTTTAGGAGTAAAAGGCAAAACAGCTTTAGATTAGTGTGTGTTAGCTCTCAATTGCATGGAGGAAAGGAAGAGGTCAGGCCCAGTCATTAAAAAGGCTTCTTAGAGAAGCTGAAGTTGCTTGGGAAATTGCAGAACCATTGACTAGAATACATCAAGTACAAAAGGGAGATGTAATAATAGACGTTATGTGCCTAAGTCCTGAAATGTAGTGTTACATCCATCCTGAGAGGTAATAACTCCTGTCATTACTAAGCTCTACCATTGCTCAGTCTGGCATGACAGACGGTTTCCAGCTCAGCCTCATCACAGGTGGATCTTGCTTCAGAACCCCAGGCTCTTATGGCTCAAATGGGGTTCAGGCAGAGGAGAGGAATAGCCACCCTGGCAGTTTTCCACTGACCTTTAGGTATTGGTTATAGGCCTACTTAATTGAAATAAATGATTTTATTTCATTAGTGCTTTATGGAGCCATTTAAAATTATAATCTTTCCTGTCCAAGAATTAGTTTAATATGATCCACTATGATTACTTCTAATTGGATTTAATTTAGATTGAAATGTTTGAGCTCCTATTATGGAGAGGTCTCTATGGCTGTGTGTGTGTGTGTGTATCTATGTTTTCAAATTTCAGGAGATTGATTTTTCTTCCTATCGACTGTTGCAATTGTATGTTACTAAACCCTGGGCTAGCAAAACACCCAGAATGTTATTTTATTCCAAAGATAGTTTGTCCTTGTTGAAAGTTGTAGTTAGAGAACATACAGTGTACTAAAATTCTATCTTTGAAAGGAACAAAATCAGAGTTGCAGGATTCTCTTGTCTCCCTCCTCTTACTCTCAGCCCTGAGGGTACCTTGTGAAGTGTATTTTTGTATCTTCACATCTCTCTAAACTCTGGAGGGTTGGTTGGCCATCTCTAGCGTGGCAGAAGCATTTAACTGGGGGAATCGACTTGGAGAAAATAGTCCAGGGCTCTAAACACTGGAGAAGGAAATGGCAACCCACTCCAGTATTCTTGCCTGGAGAATCCCATGGACGGAGGAGCTTGGTGGGCTACAGTCCACGGGTCGCAAAGAGTCGGACACAACTTCACTTTCACTTCTAAACACTGGTAAAATGCTCTTGCTTGTGAAAGACCAGGGTCTAATGGTTGGTGTTACGTGAATCCGCTCCCAGCACCTAACAGCGCTGTTTGCTTTCTGCTTGCTTCTAGGTGCTGAATAGATTTTTCCTTGTGTCTTGCTGTTTCTTTGCTGTATGAAGGCTATAAAATGACTTTGTCTTACCATAGTCAAGTGACTAAAACATTTTGGTGTTTTTCCAAACATGTATTTTTAAAGCCATTTACACAGTGACACTGAGTCTTCAGAGCTCGGAGTCTCACCAGGGGCCTGGCCCTCACAGCTCACTAATGTGCTGACCCAGCTCCCTTTCTCACAGGAGGCACCAGCTAAAAGCCTGTTCCCACCTCAGGTTCATTGGCGCTAAAATCCAACTGGCCCAGACAAGAATTATTTTAGTGATTAAGACTTCACATGGATTACCCCCGACTTGGGTGCGTGGGTGAATTTGGTTATCACAGTGTGCAGATTGAAGGCTTGCTATTGAAAACCACAGAGATGAGTTATGAAGACGGCTCCCTATAAGATTGGAAGCACTGTGTACCAACCAGACCTTCAAATGACACCAAGAAAGGGCAGGAAGAGAAAATCTGGTTCCAAACCCAATGGGTTTCTGACCAATCTTTCCTAGCTTTCTGGGAGCTAGAATTCACAGCCTTGGAAATCTATTATAATGGGTTTCAGAATATTGTAGGATTGAAAAAATAAGAAATTGAGGGGGAAAGTTGTACCTTCACAGAACCAGGCAAATATACTGTTACTTCCTTTACTGTGACTTTGCTCCACCTGAAGACATTCAGGCACTAGGGCAGTAGAGAAATAGTTTTATCTGGACGAGTGAGTTGCTAGCATTACTACCGACAGGTTGGTCCTGAAAACCCAGAAGGAAGAGCAGAAAGTTGATAAATTGTCTTTTATCTTTCAGAGACTGATTCTCCTCAGAAAAAATTACCCTCAGGGTGAGATGCTGATAGTAACCAGACTTTGCATTTTACCATGGGATTTTTCTCTCTTTGTTTAAGGATAGACAGGAGGCCTCAAGGCAGATGCCATTGTTGTCAAGAGGAATGGGTGATCCTCATTCAATGGAGAGAGGAGGTAGTCCAGTTTTCTTTTCCTTCTGTGAGATGGAATAAATAAAAAACTGAACAACTCTCAAAGACCCTCTGGATGCTTCTATTTACAGCCAAGGGTAAGGTTCAGTAAGGGAAAGGTAGCTATATATTTTGGAACTTAGATAATTTAATAAACTAGCTACTGAACAAAATAAATGAGGGAAAGTAGAATTTTAATAGTAGTAAGGAACTGGTAGCACAAATAAATAGTTTTCTGGGTGGTCAGGAACTTAGTTGTTCATATAAATCCAATCTATATTGTGAACTAGGGATTCCATTTCTTCTGTAGTTGAGATGCTGTGTTCAGTACCCTTCATGCCAGCCCCTTAACTCTGAATCAGAGTAGTAAGTGACATGTATATGTTAAATTTCTCATTAAAGTGAACATGCATTATTGTCAGATGGACAAATAGAATCTTAAAATTCTCTTTAAGATAATCAGAGGCACTCTGAGGTGTCACAAAACCAATATTGGGAAACTGAACTACGTGTTCCGTTAAATTTGGTTTAAAGGGATGGTGACATTCAAATTTGTAATAAGTATGTTTAGAAATCATGAGGACAAACTTCCTTTGGGTTTTAACCAATTTCACCTTTTACTACAGCTCTTCCAAAACTGCAGCCATCTGTTTTGAAGTGGGACTGATTAAGTCCCACAGGGAACTTCAAATTTTTATCTTTTTTTTTTTTTTTTTTTTGGTGTAAGAGACATCCTGGTCTTGGATCCAGATCTTCAATGAATAGCATCCATATTAGAAGTCACATTTGGTGATTTTCTGCATCTGAATGGACAAAATAAGGACCTGCCATGTGGTACTGGTTGATTATTAGCGCAGCCAGTCGCAGAGACCGTAGCCATGACGCATCGTTTGATTTTGAAAAGGGTGAAAGGAAGATGAATATGACCAGTGGAAGCTGTTATTGTCATGTTTATCATCATCATTGTTATAAAATAATGCACATATCAAAAATTTCTAATAAATCTTAAAACATAAAAAGTAAAGTCTCGCCAACTCTCACCTCCTCCAGTATACTTCCCAGAGAAGCTACTTAACGGTTTTAAAGATTCTGGAAGACATCACCAAAATGATAAATAATATGACACTCTTTGTTGATTTGTCAATTTTCGATATTACATAGTAGCTATGTTTTCTATTGGAATGACAAATGAGGAATTTCACATACTACACTGTTTTCCACATCTCTCCTTCCTTCAACATCTTTTATTTCAATATTTATTTTTCCATCAAATGTATTGCAAACTGTTTTTTTTTTTTTTAATTGGCCATGCTGTGTAGCTTGCAGGATCTTAGTTTCCCAACCAAGGATCAAACCTGTGAACCCTGCAGTGATTTCATGTGCAAACTTTGAACAATGTCCATCTAGTTCTATATCTTGTTTCATCCAATGTTGACACTGTGCATTTGCTGCATGCCTTGTAAACAAAGGAAGCTAGCAGGTGCACACCTATCACCACATCCCCTTCTCCCCTCTGCCTCCTGATGGTTGTCTCCCATGTCATTACTTTTATGTTGTCAAGGTTTATAACATTTACAATCTATTCTGTGACTGCTGAGTTGAATCATATGAAGTTATCATTTTTGTATATCAAAATAGCCAAACCCCAGACATTTCCTGTGGTTCTATCTAATATATTTTCTGTGCTTCTCAATAGCTTAATTCTAAACATTGAAAACCAATAAACATTCATAATAATGGATACTTGGATGTAAGCAGAGTCATTGGACTCATGTTTTTAAATGCTATTTAATGACTCCTAAATATAGATCCTCACAAACAACCTCTATTGTGAAGTACAGACTCATCATCTAATTACCTATTTGATACATGTGTGTCTACCTGCCATCTTAAACCTGTCAAACAGTTTTTCATGTCTAGCCTGCAAATCTCTCCATTTTTTTGCCATTAAATGGCACTATTACCATAGCTCAGTTGGTAAAGAATCTGCCTGCAATGCAGGAGACCCTGGTTCGATTCCCGGATCGGGAAGATCTGCTGGAGACGGGATAGGCTACCCACTCCAGTATTCTTGGGCTTCCCTTGCAGCTCAGCTGGTAAATAATCCGCCTGCAATGCAGGAGACCTGGGTTTGGTCCCTGGGTTGGGAAGATCCCCTGAGAAGGGAAAGGCTGACCATTCCAGTATTCTGGCCTGGAGAATTCCATGGACTGTATAGTCTGTGGGTTTGCAAAGAGTCGGACACGACTGAACGACTTTCACTTTCACCCATCAAACTCCATACTCTGAGATCAGAGTCGTCTCAGATGGCTACCTTTTGCACCCTGCTCTGCCCTTAGATGAATGTATTGACTCCTCCTTTAAAATATATCCTGAATTGGTGAATTCTCAGTTCTTCTAGTACAACACCCTCATTTGAAAGACCGTCATCTTTCCTAGCACACTCCAATAGTCACCTAACTCCCTGTTTCTATCCTTGTTCCCTCCCTACAATCCCTCTGCATTTCATATTTCAAAGTGTAGTGACATGGTTCAGAGAAGGTCCTTTATATTTATGAATGAAGAAGTACATTGGTTAGAACAGTAGCTGGAGTGAGTTTCTTTTATAGTAGGGTGTGTACATATCTTCAACAGGCTGTTCTCTGGACTGGGAGTACTGAATGTAGACTGTGGAAGGGAGCTGGGCTGGTCAATTGGCAGCTTCTCTTTATGGTGTCTTAGTGGATAGAAGGTAGGCTGACTGAGGAGTCCTCCACAGAAGTGATAGATTAAGGAGGGCTTGGAAGTGTTTCAGAGTATTTCAGATTTTGTTCTAGAAGTAGAAGACTTTAATGTATTTCATTTCTTGGTGGGGTTGCTTTTCCTTGTTTTCTTTTTTTCTTCCCCAGATGAGGTGTAGTGTACCCTAATCTGTACCCTGCCTTTTTACTTATGGTAACACCCATACTGTTGGTCCTCTCCAGACAGATATTCTACTCTGATAAGGAAACTGTTCTTGGGAGGCAAGCTTGGAGCATATGTTATAGTTAACTACTAGTGTACATGAAGGGGAGCAGAGAACAACTGGCTGTGTTACCCATTGTCAGTTCTCTAAGGTGACCACCCCGATTGCTGCCCCACAGCCATCTTTCGCTCCTATTATCTTCTGACTCTGAATTTGGAGCCTCTCAGGGGCTCTGCCAAAAATGTATCTCCCACCTTCCTTAAATCTTCTTCCATATATATATTTGTCTGACACCAGGGAGTTTGGTCCCAACCCATATGCTATGCTGCTTCTCAACAGGGCATCACGTTAGTTCCTAGGTTTTCTGAGCCTCTGCTTCCTCATCTGGCAAGTGGGGATATTCAGATCAGATCAGATCAGTAGCTCAGTCATGTCCGACTCTTTGCGACTCCATGAATCACAGCACGCCAGGCCTCCCTGTCCATCACCAACACCTGGAGTTCACTGAGACTCACATCCATTAAGTCAGTGATGCCATCCAACCATCTCATCCTCTGTTGTCCCCTTCTCCTCCTGCCCCCAATCCTTCCCAGCATCAGAGTCTTTTCCAACAAGTCAACTCTTTGCATGAGGTGGCCAAAGTACTGGAGTTTCAGCTTCAGCATCATTCCTTCCAAAGAAATCCCAGGGCTGATCTCCTTCAGAATGGACCGGTTGGATCTCCTTGCAGTCCAAGGGACTCTCAAGAGTCTTCTCCAACACCACATTTCAAAAGCATCAATTCTTCAGCACTCAGCCTTCTTCACAGTCCAACTCTCACATCCATACATGACCACTGGAAAAACCATAGCCTTGACTGGATGAATCTTTGTTGGCAAAGTAATGTCTCTGCTTTTGAATATGCTATCTAGGTTGGTCATAACTTTCCTTCCAAGGAGTAAGCGTCTTTTAATTTCGTGGCTGCAGTCACCATCTGTAGTGATTTTGGAGCCCAGAAAAATAAAGTCTGACACTGTTTCCACTGTTTCCCCATCTATTTCCCATGAAGTGGTGGGACCAGATGCCATGATCTTCGTTTTCTGAATGTTGAGCTTTAAGCCAACTTTTTCACTCTCCACTTTCACTTTCATCAAGAGGCCCTTTAGTTCCTCTTCACTTTCTGCCATAAGGGTGGTGTCATCTGCATATCTGAGGTTATTGATATTTCTCCCGGCAATCTTGATTCCAGCTTGTGTTTCTTCCAGTCCAGCATTTCTCATGATGTACTGTGCATATAAGTTAAATAAACAGGGTGACAATATACAGCCTTGACGTACTCCTTTTCCTATTTGGAACCAGTCTGTTGTTCCATGTCCAGTTCTAACTGTTGCTTCCTGACCTGCATACAAATTTCTCAAGAGGCAGATCAGGTGGTCTGGTATTCCCATGTCTTTCAGAATTTTCCAGTTTCTTGTGATCCACACAGTCAAAGGCTTTGGCATAGTCAATAAAGCAGAAATAGATGTTTTTTCTGGAACTCTCTTGCTTTTTCCATGATCCAGTGGATGTTGACAATTTGATCTCTGGTTCCTCTGCCTTTTCTAAAACCAGCTTGAACATCAGGAAGTTCACGGTTCACATATTGCTGAAGCCTGGCTTGGAGAATTTTGAGCATTACTTTACTAGCATGTGAGATGAGTGCAATTGTGCGGTAGTTTGAGCATTCTTTGGCATTGCCTTTCTTTGGGATTGGAATGAAAACTGACCTTTTCCAGTCCTGTGGCCACTGATGAGTTTTCCAAATTTGCTGGCATATTGAGTGCAGCACTTTCACAGCATCATCTTTCAGGATTTGGAATAGTTCAACTGGAATTCCATCACCTCCACTAGCTTTGTTCATAGTGATGCTTTCTAAGGCCCACTTGACTTCACATTCCAGGATGTCTGGCTCTAGATCAGTGATCACACCATCGTGATTATCTGGGTCATGAAGCTCCTTTTTGTACAGTTCTTCTGTGTATTCTTGCCATCTCTTCTTAATATCTTTTGCTTCTGTTAGGTCCACACCATTTCTGTCCTTTATCGAGCTCATCTTTGCATGAAATGTTCCTTTGGTATCTCTGATTTTCTTGAAGAGATCCCTAGTCTTTCCCATTCTGTTGTTTTCCTCTATTTCTTTGCATTGATCGCTGAAGAAGGCTTTCTTATCTCTTCTTATATTATTCACCTCATAAAGCTGCTGAGGATCTTAAATGAAATATCCATGGAGGGCACAGACCAGTACTTGTCTCCCCAGCCCTAGCATCCATTTTCATTCACCAGAAAGAAAGCAAAGGTGAGCCTGTGGTGGGATCTATAGCTGGAGGTTAAGGACAGAATGTTAAAGAGAGTTTGATAGAGTAAACATACGACTAAAAAATTGGAAAGACAAGAAAACACTGTAGTTAAAATTGGAACATGGCCTCGGGACTTCTGGTTCCACATGGCTGTCTGAGCACATGTGTTTACTTCTCTGTCCTGCAGGACAGAGTTTATTCATCGTCAGTGGCTGACCGGGCCTGGAATCCAAGTCTATTCAACTTCATTATTTTTTTTAATTTATTTAATTGGAGGCTAATTACTTTACAATATTGTATTGGTTTTGCCATACATCAACATGAATCAACTTCATTCTTATGTACGTCCCATTACCTCCTACTCCTTCCCCGCCTCTTTGCCATTGTCCTCCACCATAGCATACAACTCTGGTCAACTTAACTGTTATCTTTGTCAGCATTCAAAATAAAAATTAGAGTGTGAACTTGGTTTGTCTGAAAACCATTTTTATAAGCTTTAATTGGTGACTGTCTAGGTTTCTTAGTATTTTACCATCTTTATTCTTCATCTATGAAACATTTGTTGTTGGTTCAGTCACTAAGTTGTATCTGACCCTTTGCAACCCCTTGGACTGTATGTAGCCCACCAGGCTCCTCTGTCCTCTACTATGAAATACATTGTTTCTCAACTTTTATGTTTTCTCTGTGTGGTGGCTGATACTCTGTGCTCCTTCTTTCTTTCATAGATTGAACTAATAGTCTATGAAATTCTACTGAAGAGGATGGTTGTGTTAGTACTTCTGGTCGAGCATAGTCCAAGTTTGCATTTCAGGCAGTGGCTCAGTTTTTCCAAATAGACAGCTTTTATTGACTAGGAGAGTGGCTATCCTAAAAGAGGTCGGTGGTTGCTGTCCAGCCGTAACCAGCCAGATTCTCTGGACATGTGCTCAGTTGTGGAGCTTTGGCCATACCCAAAAAACAAAGATCCAAATAGATCAAGAGAAGTGTGTGTTGTACAACTCAGAAAAGAATGCCGGCTGTAGCAGGAGTGACCCCCGTATCGGGGCCGCAGAGGGGAGCTAGTCACTCCTCTCCATTTTGCAGCCTCTTCACTGACTGTTACTGGACCCCTCCCAGTCCCACGTGCAAGCACCCAGAGAACCCAGGGCGTGCACCGTACAGTGACCGCAGCAGCCACTCGTAGTTGCTGGAACGGTGACATTTGGGTGTTGGTGAGGCTGCTTCTGGCCCTCTGTGACTCCCTTTCGTGCCCCCATTTCTCTCTCCTTCAGTGAATTTTCCTATGTTATTGGGGACTGTAGAGTTCAGGTGCAACGACCTTACGTCTGTTGTGGACCTTATATCGGGTTGGCCGAAAAGTTCGTTTTGAGTTTTCCCAAAAGATAGTATGAAAAAACCTGAACGAACCTTTTGGCCATCCCAACAAATATTTATTCAGTGCAGGCTACTTGTCAGGCATCGAGTCTGAGGACAGGATGAGGTGAGTGAGGCACTCCACTCTGGGGGCTAAATTGAAGGAGTGCAAAAAAATAAAAACAAACTCAATCATCAAGATGATACCACCTAAATTCAGTAAAATTTAAAAAAAAAATCAAAGTGAATGTAAAAAGTTTCATGATGAACAAAAATCCTACAAAGTCAAATAAAGACAGGATGTGACAGGTCTGGGTTGTTGGAGAGGTGAGCGAGAGAAGCTGCACAAGTGCAGCCGCCGATCCTGTCAAAATGCTTTCTTAAAACTTGAAACAAGAGCAAGAAATGTCCTTTTAGGACTTTCAATGAGAAAGAAATCTCAAAGTGTTTTCAAAAGATCTTAAGTGTGATAGAAATGCAAAATATCACTGTGTTGCTATAATCATTTGTAACCAATAATGACTGCCTGGTTGGATTGACATTTTCAACAAGTCTATTCAAGTCTTTGTATCACCAAAGATTTACACTAATTTGACTCTTTTTTTCCCTCTAAGTCATACAGAAAACAATGAGGTGGCAAATGTATGCTGTAAATGTCACTCTAAGTAGGAAGAATGCCATCTATTAGGGAGCCTTCAATTCAACTTGCCACCCCTTCTTTCTTTTCTTAATTACCATTTACTTAAAACTCCAAACAGAGGGCAACCGGCTGCTGGCTCCCAGTCACAGTTAGGCAGATGCTATTTGCAGTCCCACACTGAGAACAGAGAAGATGGCAGTTGCATTTTATAAGCAATCAGAAGAACCTCTGGACTTTCCACACTCTCTTGTGACTTGGCATCTTGGTGAAATATAAAAGATTTTAACGTTATTGCTGAAAGATGGTAAGAATCATGTCTTGTGATGTAGAAAATGGAAGTTCCTTCCAAAGCGGTATTAATGAGCCAATTTACCTAAACTTCATTAAGCCAACTGTAGCTGCTGTTCAGTTCTGGCCTGTCCTGTGGTTATTAGAAAATGGTGTCAAAGCAGCAAAGATTTAGAATTGACAACTTAAGACTTAGTGTTCAACTCCAGCCTTTGAACTACCTTGAAGTTATCTTCTAATTTAATTAAGGGTATTTGTGAATTCAACAAGCTACCTGTCTCATGTCTTGGAGTGCATTGCAGGTAGTCTAGGAAGAGAAGAGAGAAATGAAATTATGTTTATACAAATACAGCATACCACAGGTGTTACTGGCTCCTAGAGATACTGGATTCCTGTGAATGAACATACCATAGCAGGGATTTCAGACAAGCCTAGAAAATTACAGACTAGATAATTATAAAATAGTGAAAAGAGCTAAAGCTAATGTAAGGAAATCAAAATTAGCATTAGAGTGGGGAGTGTGTTCAATGAACTGTATGTAGCCTGAAAGTACAAAATAAAACTGCCCCCCTAATTGAGATAGCTCAGATGGACAGGGAGGCCCGGCGTGCTGCGATTCATGGGGTCACAAAGAGTCGGACATGACTGAGCGACTGAACCGAACTGAACTGAAGTTTGTCTCTGCAGAAGCATGGCATTCTCTGTTGTTCCTCTTGTGATCCATTACCTAGGGGCATTCAGAAGAATGAAGGTCAGCCATCTTCCTTTACATCAATTATAGTTGTAAGGAGGCCGGTTCTTAAAGATGCTCATTTCTATGTTCCTGTGTTCACACTTGGAAATGAACATTTCTACTAAATATCCATTTAAACAATCCTATGTTTTACTGGGCATTAAAAACACCTCATTTATATGCATTTCTAGTTTTTAAATTGGAGTATAGTTGATTTACAATATTTTGTTAGTTTCAGGTATACAGCAAAGTGATTCAGTTATACATATACATATATCTATTCTTTTTTAGATTCTTTCCCCATATAAGGTATTACAGAATACTGAGTAGATGAAAACTCAGATAATACTTCTCACTGGTTCTCATGCATTCATGTAAAATTTATTGGGTGCCTCCTCCATCCTGTGCCCTTTGCATACAGAGGTGAATATGCTACGGTCTGAACTTTTAGGGGATCACAGTCTAGGGAGCAGTCAGACTTAGAAATGGATAATTAAATAATAGTGTGATTAGTTCTATTAGTCTCTGCCAGGTTGGGACAAGGCTGAGGCATATGAGGTGCTTGCCTAGGACACACAATTTAAGAAGGCTTCAAAACTCACTATTGATCATGGAGTCATTTCCTTTGATGATTAACAACATTTTAATGCAATATTTTTTAAAATTCAAAATTACTGCCAAAAAAATCCATAATGAACAACAGTGCTCTTTTTTGACTTGTAGGGTAACACATTCACTGGTTCCAGGGATTAGATCAGGGGCATCTTGGCAGAGGAGGCAGTATTCAACCTCCTACAGATACTGAAATGAGGGAGGTACTTTGTGGGACAGTGCCTGTGAGAGGCAACACTTGTCTTCCCATTGAGTCTTCTAGCTGTTAGGGGTGTTGGCAATGGCTTAGCTTTGGGTGGAGGTCTGTAGGATTGTTTGTCTTGCCAAAACAGACTAGGCACTGATCGAATTTGGCAATCGTTGCTCTGGGAAATAAAAGCAGGGGCTTTCTTAGAAATGCTCCACCTTGACAGGATGCTAGCTAAATGCAGCATGACGGCCATCTGGAGAGATGACTAGCGATGGGGGTTCCATATGTGCTCAGGGGAATATTTTTTTGGATTGGTCAAGGCAGCAACTGCTGTGGTGTCTGAAAGGGGCAAGATTGAAATGTGTGAGTAGATCAGAGCTGTTGCCTTCAGAATGGCATCCTTCGGACTCTGTGTTTCACTAAGTTACTGAGGGCCATAGTGGACAAGGGGATGCGTGTGAATTCAGAGGCAAATTAGTGCAAATTTTAGAGGCAGCTTCTAATAGGCAGCAGCTTGAATTGAGTTCTATAAGGTTAGCTTGCTTGCATCAGAGAAGGCAATGGAACCCCACTCCAGTACTCTTGCCTGGAAAATCCCATGGATGGAGGAGCCTGGTAGGCTGCAGTCCATGGGGTCGTGAAAAGTCGGACACGACTGAGAGACTTCACTTTCACTTTCCACTTTCCTGCATTGGAGAAAGAAATGGCAACCCACTCCAGTGTTCTTGCCTGGAGAATCCCAGGGACGGGGGAGCCTGGTGGACTGCCATCTATGGGGTCGCACAGAGTCGGACATGACTGAAGTGACTTAGCAGCAGCAGCAGCTTGCTTGCATTGAAAAGAATTGGTCTTAGTTTGCTTCACTTTCAGCATAAGATCCATAGCAGTGTGATTCTGATCCAGTTAGAGCAGATCCTGCAAAGGGCCAGGTTCCCTAACTCACATGTCTCCTCTCCTGCCCTGCTTCCACACTCCATCCACATGGCATCCACCTGGTGGGGAAGCCTATCAGAAGGTACGAGTTTCATTTCCCAAACAGAAATGATTTTCACAGGCTTCTAGAAGATCCTTATTCATACTGCATATCTACTCCAAGTCAGGGCCACCTCAAGATCAGCTAAGAAACCTCTTATTTTTTTAATGCAGTTTTCCATTACAAAAGTCACAAATATTCATTATAGAAAACTGGGCAAACATAAATGAGACAAAGGGAGAGATCATATAATCTGACCTTTGAAAGTTGATCATTGATAATGTTTTTTAGAAGATTTTTATTCAGTTATTTTCTATGCATCAGAATATATGCATATATGTATATGTAGATATAGATTTGCATATGTATATATATGTATATATGTGTGTCCAAATAGTTTATAAACACACACATATGTATAATTAAGGATGGTTCCAATTTTTTGCTTTATTTTTTTTAACTTACCGTTCTTTGCTCTCATCAGCCCACACAGTCAACCACTTCCTTCTTGAAACTCTCACTTCCCTTGGCTTCTCCTAGGTTTCCTCTGATTCACTTCTGACTTGTTAAGCGTCGTTTGTCTGACCATCAAATGTTGGGATTCTGCAGAGCCGAGGTCTTCCCCTTCTTCTCTTTTTACTTTGCATTCATGTTTTCAGTGACTTTACCCATTGTCATGACTTTAAATATAATTGACAAACAGATATGTCCCACATTTCTATCTCTAGCACAGACTTCTTTAAGATCCATGTTCACACATCCTGACGCCTACTTGACATCTCAACCCTGAATGTTTCCCTGGCATCTCAAACCTAGCAGGTCTCCAGGGAGATCTTGACTTCCTCTTCTTGTTCCTTGCTCCTCAGTCTTACCCATCTCAGCAAATGGTACCACTCTCCACCAGTCACTCCAACCAAAAACTAAGGAATCATCCTTCATGTCTCTGTTTCCTTTATGTCTCACATCTAGTCCATCACCCACTCCAGCCTTCTCTACTCTAAATTATATCTTGAACCGACTCACTCCTTTAGAACTCAATTGCTACCCCTTGGGCTTAAGAAATATCTTTTTTACCTAACTGTTATCCCCTCCAACCCATTCCCTACACATTCATAATCATCTTTCTAAAAGATAAATCATATTATGTGATAAAAATCCTTAAATAGCTAACCATTGACTGGTTAAATGTGCCGTGCTACAAATGGAAAGAGCTCTAGGATATATTATCAAGTGAAAAAAATCAGTGTATAGAGGAGTATATATGGCATGTCACTTCTGGCATATGACATAGAGACAAATCAACAATATGTATTTGTATCTGTATTGAAATTCTGAAAGGATTCATAAGAAACTAATAAAAATGGTTACCTGTGAGAGAATTCAATGGTGGTCCAGTGCTTAAGACCTTATGATTTCACTGCTGAGGGTCCAGGTTCAATCCCTGGTCAGGGGAGTAGGAGCTCATAAGCCATGGTGTGGCCAAAAAAATGGTTGCTTGTGGATGAGTAGGGAAATATATCCAGTGGATAAGTACAAGGGCTGAGAGAGAGCAAGATTCATCACTAATCAAAAAAGTAAATCTTTTTTATACTGTTTGGATTTTTGAACCATCTGGATATATTCCCTATTCAAAAAATAAAAAATAGAATTATCCTCCCATTGCACTTAGAATTCAACTAATACTCTGTGCCATGACCTACAAAACCCTGCCTGGTCAAGCCTCTGCTCACCTCTCTACTTTTCTCTTCTATCATCCCTGTTACTTTCTTACTGCTCCCAAATTATCTTCTTTCAATTAACCAAACTCAGCCTTTGTGTTTTCCTCTCAGTGCTTTTGCACTGTCTTTTTCCTTTGCCTTGACTGCCATTTCAACTGATCTTCACAAGTCTATTATCTTTTCATCTGTAAATCTCTGCCATCTAAGAGATATCTTCACTGGCTGCTTCATCTCAGTATATTCACCCCATCCTACCTTTTATTCTCAGTCATAGCACCATGGTCTCTTTCTCTATAGCATTCCACACCATTGTTTATTGTTGATTTAAGTGAATTATTCATTTTGTTGTTCATCCACCAGAGACTAAGCTTCATGAGGGTTGGAACCATTTATATAATTTTCACTGCTGTATAACCATCCTCTGCCCAGTGCTTGGTGCATAGTAGGTGATCAGTAAGTGTTGACTCAATGTATAATTGTAGATGTCTATGTCATGAATGATCTTACCTGGTGGCTCAGTTGGTAAAGAATCTGCCTGCAATGTGGGAGACCTGGGTTTGACCCCAGGGTCTGGAAGATCCCCTGGAGAAGGGAATGGCAACCCACTCTAGTATTCTTGCCTGAAGAATTCCATGGACAGAGGAGCCTGGTGAACTACAGCCCATGCAGTTGCAAAGAGTCCAACATGACTGGGAAACTAACACACACACACACACACACACACACGTCATGAACATTTACCCATGTCATTACAAAATTTTTAGAAGTATCCTTGTAACAGTTGCATAATATTCCATCCAGTGGATTTAGCACAGTTAACATAACCATTTTCATATTTGTTGACAATTAGGTGGCTATTGAAACTATATAAGAGTAGGTTTAACTTCAAAATTGTTAGTATGCCATATTGTTGCATTTAAAATATTTTGATTCCTATAATATCTTGAAAAGTGATATCTTCAAAAAATTTTAATTTGTATTTCGTTGATTACTGATAGTTCTACTTTTTTTCCATATTAACCACTCAGATTTCTTTTATGGATTATCCACAACACCTTTTGAATTACGTCCTTCTATTTCCCCAGTGCTATTGTCTTAAGCCAGGTTCTTACCATTTATAACCTGAATTGCTTTCACAACTTCCATATTGGTCTCATGACCTCTGATCTTGCCTCCCTCCAATGCATCCTTTCTCCTGAAGTCACAATTGTTTTTTCTAAAATGCATATTTGTTTATAGTTTTGCCTACTTACAACTCTTGGACTCTCCATTGCCCAGAAAATAAAAGGTAAGGTCTGCCATGTTCTGGCCTATAAGTTTAGCTTTAGTGGGCTCCAGCTGAAAATCTCACCTTCATCTAACCTCACACATCATGCCTCTTGATCTACTTAAAGTTGCTCTTTCTTTCTGAAATATCCTTACGCAGCATCTCCTGTACAACTATGGAACATCTACTCATCTTTCAAAACTTCTTCCATGAAACTTGAGTTCCCCAAACTTGGTAAACCTTCCTTTTGTTACACTTCTACCTCATTCAGGCTTCAATCATCACAACTGTGATGCTTGGTTGTGCCACTTTTTAAAATTAAAAAAAAAAATTAATGTTTAATCTCTCTGTAGATTTTAAGCACTTCAAGAGACAGATCGGTTTTTATAAACTTTATATTCTCCAGTGTCTAGCACATGTCTTGAAATATAGTCTGTATCCAGTGACTGTTCAGTTTTGTATCTGGTTATTTGAGTATTAGTGCTTTCCTTATGTATTTTGTATGAATTATTTAAATGGTTAAAATAAGACTATTTATTATGAATTTTTTTTATCAGTTTTCAAATTGCCTTTTATGTTTAATTATGAGGTGATTGAATAGCTTGGTCTTAAGAGAAGTATTTAATAGGTAAAAAGTCAAATGTATTAATTTTCTAAGTTATTCTTCCATTATTTCTAAATTTAGAAATTTTTATTTCTATTAGTGATTTGATAAATACTTATTTCTGTTTTATTCTGGCTTTATCATTTGAAATTTGTGAACATTTGATTCAATAATTCATCTAAAAATTACTTAATGCTGTTTACTAATAATTTTATTTATTTTTCCTGAGATATTTAACCACATTTTCCAATATCATTTATTCAGTTCAGTTCAGTTCAGTCGCTCAGTCATGTCCGACTCTTTGCGATCCCATAAATTGCAGCACGCCAGGCCTCCCTGTCCATCGCCAACTCCTGGAGTTCACTCAAACTCATGTCCATCGAGTTGGTGATACCATCCAGCCATCTCATCCTCTGTCATCCCCTTCTCCTCCCTCCCCCAATCCCTCCCAGCATCAGAGTCTTTTCCAATGAGTCAACTTTTCACATGAGGTGGCCAAAGTACTGGAGTTTCAGCTTTAGCATCATTCCTGCCAAAGAACACCCAGGACTGATTTCCTTTAGGATGGACTCATTGGATCTCCTTGCAGTCCAAGGGACTCTCAAGAGTCTTCTCCAACACCACAGTTCAAAAGCACCAATTCTTTGGCGCTCAGCTTTCTTCACAGTCTAACCCTCACATCCATATATGACTACTGGAAAAACCATAGCTAACCTTTTTCTTCCTCCTTTTTTGAGATGCCTTCTTTATCAGTATTAGTTTCAAATATGTAGTAGGATCAGCATTGGGGATATATAGGATTCCATTGATTTGTATGTCTAAATTTGTTCCGGTATCCTAGTCTTTTAATAATTGTAGATGTATAGTGTGTATTTTGAATGCAGTAGACTATAAAAAAAAAAAATGTCTGATAGGGCTAATTCCAGGGTTTTCCTGGTAGTTCAGCTGGTAAAGAATCCACCTGCAATGCAGAAGACCCTGGTTTGATTCCTGGATCAGGAAGATCCCCTGGAGAAGGGATAGGCTACTCACTCTAGTATCCTTGAGCTTCCCTGGTGGCTCAGATGGTAAAGAATCCACCTGCAGAGCGGGAGATCTGGGTTTGATCCCTGGGTCGGGAAGATCCCTTGGAGGAGGGCATGGCAACCCACTCCAATATTCTTGCCTGGAGAATCCCCATGGACAGAAGAGCCTGGCAGGCTACAGTCTATGGGGTCGCAAAGAGTCGGACATGACTGAGTGACTAAGCACAAGCACAGGGCTAATTCCATTCCATTTCGTTACTTTTCTTTTTCAAAAGTTTTCTGTGCACTTTTATTGCATTTATTTTTCCTACTAAATCTTGGGATCATTTTGCTAAGTCCCCCAAAGAATCCTGTTAGTGTTTTGATTGGAATTCAACTAAAATTATAAATAATTTAAGAACAAATTGATTTCTCTTTACCACATTCAGCCTTCCAATTGCAGAACATGGTATGTCTCCTTACTTATTCAAGTCTCTTTTAATATATTTCTCAGTAAAGTTTTACAGTTCTCTTTTTGTAGGTCTCACATGGTTCTAATTAAAGTTACTCCTAGGCATTTTGGATTTCATTTAGCAGACTTCTCTGGTATGACTGAGAATGCCCATGCAGCCCACATAAATCTAATCCAGAGTATTGGGGTGCATATTTTGTAGGCCAGGTGGTCTGACAGTAATTGAGGCCATATAGTATAGTGGCGTCTAGGCAGATCTGTTTCTGAATCCTGGTTCTGTCACTTATTAGCTATGTAACGTTGGGCAAAATACCTAAACTCTCTGTAAACTCTGTCTCAGTGGATTTACCTGTAGAATGGGCTACCCCTGCCAGGAGCTTAGGGTGTGCAGGTTAATGAAAGGGAAGGTTTAGCCTGGCACTTGGCACATGATAAGTGCTCAACAAATGTGAACTATGGTGCTGATGATGGTGATTGATAGGAATTGAGCATTCAGAGCATTCAAACTGGAAACAGGACTGTCTAGAGCAGTTCAGATTGTCAAAATCATAGAGAAGTGAAAAAGAAGAAAGACCTAAAAAAGAATGAAAGACGAAGAGAGAAGAAAGAGGGAAAAGGGAGTTGCTTGGGGTTGGGAGTTGTAAGACCCCTCTTCTCATGGGAAGAGCATGTATGGGAAAAGACTGCATTATTGTTGAAACACATAGGAGGACCATCCTGGGGCAACCCCCAGAGCCTGGGGAGAGGTAAAGGGAAGCAACAAAACACCTGGAGAGTTGTTATTCACACAGCTGCCCACCTGCCCACTCAGCTGGGCCTCCATCCAGGATGGAGAGAGAAGCTCACCTGAGAGTTGGTGGAGGGATGTGTCCTGGTAGGCATGGGAAACTGCAGAGCCAGATTTCCACTTGCAAGAGATGCTTCTTTGGGATTGTGGAAGTCCGAGTGCAGCTGACTGATTCTCTGAGAGCAGCTGCAAAGGGAGGCCAGCGTGGCTCTTGGAAAGAGATGGAAAAGATAGCCCAACCCTTTAAGCTGGGAGGGCATGGATTTGGCTCATTATGATCTTACTAATCGGGCTTCTCTGGTGGCTCAGACGGTAAAGCGTCTTTCTGCAATGCGGGAGACCCAGGTTTGATTCCTAGTTCGGGAAGATCCCCTGGAGAAGGAAATGGCAATCCACTCCAGCACTCTTGCCTGGAAAATCCCATGGATGGAGGAGCCTGATAGGCTACAGTCCATGGGGTTGCAAAGAATCATAGCATATGTTGCTTGAGAGTGTTGGTGCCATTTAACTAGGCCAAATCATTTCTTAAATGGTGATGGGCATGAGGTAGGGAGTGGGGAGGATGGAAGGGAGGGAGGAGAGAGAAAAGAAGAAGAGAGGTTGCTGTCTCTATGGGAATGCTTACATAACTATAGATTCGATTTAGCTGTATGCACAGCACAGCATGAGTTTTCCTATGTAGGTGTTTTTACACAGCCAGCTGCAAGCAGGAAGCTTTATTTATTGTGTGTGGCATTGTTTTGGGACAAATAGAACTAACATCCTTAATTTAATTGGAGGTACAAATGGGAAGCTGAAGGGCAAAGATCCCTGTAAAGAGAATATGAGAAACATCCTATTGCCTAATGATTCCTGTTCTAATTCTATTATATTCCCAAGAACATCCTCAAGACGCTAGTCAACAATGATTTTTCCTGATAAAAGTTCCATTATTAAAGAGCAGATATTTGAGAGATTCTTGGATATCATCATATCCTATAACATTAGCACTGGAAATGCCCTTTGAGACCAACCAGTGGAGCCAGTGAGCCCCAGCAGAAAGAAATGACTCATGTATGGGTGTGTAATGAGCTGGTGGCAGAGCCACAACCAAAACTCCTGGCTCACAGTGCCCTTTCTTTCCTCTGTGACATTGAGTCTGTGTACTTAAAACAAAACAAAACAAAAAAAACACTTTTTATTTTGTATTGGGTTATAGTTGATTAACAATGTTGTGAGAGTTTCAGGTGAACAGTGAAGGGACTCATATATGATGTATATGTACATATACATGTATCCATTCTCCCCAAACTCCCCTCCCATCCACATAACACTGAGCAGAGTTCCCTGTGCTGTACAGCAGATCCTTGTTAGTTATCCATTTTAAATATAACTATATGTACATGCCCAGCCCAAACTCCCTAACTATCCCTTCCCCTCATCTTTTTCCCCTGGGAACCATAAGTTTGTTCTCTAAGTCTGAGCCTCTTTCTGTTTTGTAAATAAGTTCATCTGTATCATTTCTCTTTAGACTCCATGTATAAGGGGTGTCATACAATATTTCTTGAATTTGCCTACTTTTGGAAGCTTCTAAGACATCCTGTCTCTTAGCACTTCCTCAGCCTTTGCCCTGTGACCTTCTAGAGCATTTGGAACCTGTGTTATAAACCCACCCATGTGATTTTCTTTCTTCGGAGGAATAGGATCATGGGAGCATCATATGGCCCACATATGGAAAAGGAAGGAATATTTTCCTGAAGCTGAATTATCTTTTTATCTTCTTTTCCCCTCTAGAGATATTTCTGAAGAGATACTTTACATTGTATAAACATTTTCATTTCACAGCATAAAGACTGGCTCGTGCAGGTAAGGTTTCTCATGTGGTCTGGAGCACAACTTCTGATGTTACCTGTCCCACTGTGCACTCCAGTATTCTTGCCTGGAAAATCCCATGGATGGAGGAGCCTGGTAGGCTGCAGTCCATGGGGTTGCTAAGAGTCGGACATGACTGAGAGACTTCACTTTCAATTTTCACTTTCATTGGAGGAGGAAGTGGCAACCCACTCCAGTGTTCTTGCCTGGAGAATCCCAGGGACAGCGGGGCCTGGTGGGCTGCCATCTATGGGGTCGCACAGAGTCGGACACGACTGAAGTGACTTAGCAGCAGTAGCAGCAGCATAGCACTGAGCACAACATTCTCAGTCTTTGACCTAGCTTTGATCTCTTGTAGGACCAGCACGGGACCTGATTCCCTATCCCCAGTGAGGGGCAAGGACCCAGGAAATAGCTTTGAATTGAATCCAGGAGCAGAGGGGATGTTAGGAAGAAGCTCAGATTTTAGGCTTGTAAATTTGTCGTGTAGCCTCAGGTCAGTCCATGAACCCTTCTCAGCATTGTTCTCCTTTATGGAAAGGGATGTTGATGCTAGGACCACCACTACCTCCAAGAGGAATGTGAGGATGAATGAGACTGTGGTTACCAATACTCTCTGTGAACTGAAAGGGCCACCTACAGAAAAAATAGCGTTTGACAGTAGTGGCTAACATTCTAGGAGCACTTGTTGAGTGCCAGAAAGCACCTTCAACTAGCACAAGAGTCCTATGAGGAAAAGGCTACTGTTATTCTGTTTTATAGATGGGAAAACTGAGGTACATGGAAGTGAGACAATTTTTACAGGATCCTATATCCCCAAGGACACAGAGCTAGTAAGTGGTTATGATATTATAAGCTAATGAGAGGTTATAACTTGCTCAGACTGACACAGCCAAGTTTCAGAGACAGCATTTAAATCTAGGTCTCTTCAAAAAGGGAGCCCTCTTACATTGTTGGTAGGAATGCAAACTAGTACAGCCACTATGGAGAACAGTGTGGAGATTCCTTAAAAAACTGGAAATAGAACTGCCATACGACCCAGCAATCCCACTGCTGGGCGTACACATTGAGGAAACAAGAACTGAAAGAGACATGTGTATCCCAATGTTCATTGCAGCACTGTTTATAATAGCCAGGACTTGGAAGCAACCTAGATGTCCATCAGCAGACGAATGGATAAGAAAGCAGTGGTACATATACACAATGGAGTATTATTCAGCCATTAAAAAGAATACATTTGAATCAGTTCTAATGAGGTGGATGAAACTGGAGCCTATTATACAGAGTGAAGTAAGCCAGAAAGAAAAATACCAATACAGTATACTAACACATATATATGGAATTTAGAAAGATGGTAATGATAACCCTGTATGTGAGATAGCAAAAGAGACACAGATGTATAGAACAGTCTTTTGGACTCTGTGGGAGAGAGCGAGGGTTGGATGATTTGGGAGAATGACATTGAAACATGTATAATATCATATGTGAAACGAAACATCAGTCCAGGTTCGATGGAGAATATAGGATGCTCAGGGCTGGTGCACTGGGATGACTCAGAGCGATGGTATGGGAAGGGAGGTGGGAGGGGGTTCAGGATGGGGAACCGTGTATACTCGTGGCAGATTCATGTTGATGTATGGCAAAACCAATACAATATTGTAAAGTAATTAGCCTCTAATTAAAATAAATAAATTTATATTAAAAAAATCTAGGTCTCT
The DNA here is from genome assembly GCF_055505025.1 of Bos grunniens. Taxonomy (NCBI): domain Eukaryota; kingdom Metazoa; phylum Chordata; class Mammalia; order Artiodactyla; family Bovidae; genus Bos; species Bos grunniens. The sequence goes on along the minus strand of NC_141194.1, from coordinate 113,393,178 downwards.
TGACTCCTGGTCCAGTGTTCTGTCTACTGAGCCTGATGCATGATGTGCTGGGAAAACCATACCTGGTATGTCCTACGGAAGCATGCTTGGGGTAAGGTACTCCTCTGCTCTGAATATGTCCTCTTGCCTGAGGAAAAGGTATAGCAAGTGGAAATGAAAAGTTCTCCCTGGGTTGAAGAACTTCAAATCATGGGTCAGTTTTCAAAAGGAGCCACTGGGGGCCTGGGGGAAGGTGTGTCATCCCAGGTGGGTTGGTGAAAATGAATAAGAGCAGTTGGTCTAGAAAGAAATGACACATTTCTCTCTTATCTGTATTTCTATCCTAAACAACCTAGGTCCAGATCATATATATATATATATATTTTTTTTTTTCATGTCAACTTGCTGAAAGGATATTTTTAAATAAGATATGACACCAGTATAACTTGGCCAATAGCAAGCACCTTTGTAAAACAATTTGACATGCTTCCCTGGTGGCTCAGAGGTTAAAGCGTCTGCCTGCAATGTGGGAGACCTGGGTTCGATCCCTGGGTCAGGAAGATCCTCTGAAGAAGGAAATGGCAACCCACTCCAGTATTCTTGCCTGGAGAATCCAATGAACGGAAGAGCTTGGTGGGCTACAGTCCACGGGGTCACAAAGAGTCGGACACGACTGAGCGACTTCACTTTCACTTTCAATAAACACCCAATGATGTGGGGCTTATTACCTGGCCTTTGTGTATGAAGCTAGGACCTTCATTCTGTTTCTGAAAATAAAGCCCACTGTTTGGTGCCAATCTAAAGATCCTTTACACACTGTAAGGGCATACAGTCACACTGTATGCCCATTTCTGGGACACCTACTCTGAAGTCTGTATGTTGAGGATACAGGGGTACAAGGAAGTGATGTACAGTTCCTGTCCTCTCAAAGCTCAGCATTAAGTGAGAGTGAAATGGCTCTTACCCACAGAACACTAGTTTTCTTCAAAGTCTGTAATAAGAATTATAATAATGGTGCCCACAGAAGGATTTACAGGTTTCAAAATACACACATTCTATTCTAAATAACTGTATTGATTTTCTGCTTACAGATGTGTTTTGTCTTTTAAAAAGTCATGAGGACTATAGTAACATACAAGATAGACAGTGAGTGTCCTCCATAATCCCACATCATCTGAGGTAGTCATCTGGGTTAACCATGTAGGGTGTATATCCTGTAGACTTTGTTCTCTCTCTCTCTCTCTCTCTCTCTATATATATATATATATATATATATATATATATAGTTTATGGATATTACAAAAAGGGGAACATGCAATGTGAGGAGTTTTGCACTTGTTTTCTTTCACTTATCTCAGAAGGCTTTCCATCCCCTTAAGAGGTGGGAAGGGAAGAACAAGCAAAGGGAAGAGATTGTGTTGTTGATCTGAATGACAGCAAAAAGACCTTAATGGCAGGCACCAGTGGGGATCACTTCTTTTAAGCCAGGCACTGGGTCAAGAGCATACCTGCAATTACCTTAGTGAAGCAAATCCTGGCCTTGTGCTTTCATGGCAGAGTGGCCTCAGCTCAGTCCCATAACCTATCTGGGCCTCCCTTTCTTCAACTATAAAATGGGAACAATGTCACAGGCCTCACAGGTGGATGTGCTCCGTGTGTGCTCAGTTGTGTCTGACTCTTTGTGGCCCCATGTCCTCCAGGCATCCCCATCCATGGGCTTTCCCAGGTAGGAATACTGGAGTTGGGTGCCATTTCCTTCTCCAGGTGATCTTCCCAACCCAGGGATTCAACCTGCATCTCTAGCATCTCCTGCATTGGCAGGCAGATTCTTTACCACTTGTGCCACCTGTGAAGCCCTCACAGGTGGATGGAGAGGGTTAAATAAATAAAGTACTTGTAAGAGTGCTGAGAACATTACCCGGTGCATTCCCAGTACATGTTACCCCTTGTCATCTTTGTTGCTATCATCATTATAGTTGTTTGCCTAGGACTTGGGGTGCTTTTATTATTCCTGCTTTACAGATGATAAAACTAAGGTTCAGGGGATTTGCAGGACTTCTCCGGAGTTTTATGGCAAGTATGTTAGAAGAACAGTGATTCTGATCCCGAGTGAGAGCTCAAACACTACTTTCTACTCCAGGCCTTCTCCACCTTCTGTGTGCAGATATATCACCCATGTGGCCTGTTTAAATGTAGGTTTTTGGTCTTCAGGCCTGGGGAGGGGCCTGAGAGTGTGCACTTCTGAGGGTCTACAAGGGGATGCTGAGGCTGCTGGTCCTCTGGCCATGTCTTGAGGGGCTGGGCTCTGTTGCCTCTCTGTTGGAGACCTGAGTCTTCACACCAAATAGATTCTTCTTAAGAACATTTAGCTGAATTTCCCAACTCTCTCTTCATTGAGTTTAGAACATTAGCTGTCAGGGTTTCTGCATGTAGACAACAGGTCTCATAGGATTCAATTCAGCTTATCCTATAGGTCGCCTTCATTTTCAGACGTGCCGTTTGAATCAGCAATACATTAGCACTCACTGAGCTATCCCTGCTTTGTCTGTCAATTGCTTTTAGTACTTATCAGATTCATTTCAGCAATGACAGTTTCACGTTGTTAATTAATACCATTTTAATTTTCTGAAAAGTAATGTAGGTATTTTCTTTGCTTCCTTTCCTAATCCTTCATTTAACAAATCCATATTATGTCCCTATGGTGGGCCAGGCACTGTTCTAGGCACTCAGGATAGACCAATGAACAGAGACAGAAATGCCTGTGTTCAGGGAGCTTACATTCTGCTAACAGGGAAGGCATGAAACAGATCAGCAAAAACACTGAATAGTGTGTCAGATGAGAAGTCCCAATGGAAATAAGTTAATCAAGGCTGGGTAGGGAGAGAAGGCTGGGTTGGGAGATGCTCTTTCCTGTAGACCAGTAGATGGTAGGGAAGGCTCACAGCTAAGAGGGTGTTTATGCAGGACCCTCAGGGAGCTGAGAAAGCATGGAGTGTGCATGCTTACTGTGCCTGACTCTTTGTGACCCCCCTGGACTGTAGCCCGCCAGGCTCCTCTGTCCATGGGATTCCCCAGGCAAGAATACTGAGGTAGGTTACCATTTCCTTATCCAGGGGAAAGAGCATAGCAAATGGCTATTTGGGAAAAGAGTATTTCAGGTAGGAGAAGCTGCAAATGCAAAGAACCCAGAGCAGAATTCTGCTAGCCAGTTTGGAGAACAGCCTGGAAGAGATTGTGGGGGTGAGAGAGAGAAGAGGAGTAAGAAGCAAGTCTGCAGAAGTCCTGGGTGATGGGTCAGGCTGGAGAAGAACCTTAGAGAGCCTTGTGAGGATCTGGATTTTTTTTCCTGATATGGGAACCATGGCAGGATATATATATATATATATTTTTAATGTATATTTATTTATTTGGCTTTACCAGGACCTTCAGTTACAGCATGTGAATGCTTAGTTGCCTCATGTATTCCCTGACATGGGATCAAACCTGGGCCATCTGCCTTGAGAGCAAGAAGTCTTAGCCACTGGACCCCCAGGGAAGTCCCCATTGTAAGATTTTGAACAGGCAAATTTCTGTAAGATCACTGTGGCTTCTGTATGAAAAATAATGGGAGGGGAGAGTTTGTGTTGTCGGTTCGGAATGGAATAGAGACAGCAGCAAGAGATTGGAAATATTTGCTTTACAATCTTTCCTGATGTAATTAAGCATTTAAAAACTGACAGAGTGACTGGGACGAACTCTGTCTAAAGCATTCACAGTAAGGACATTAACAGCTAGCACTAACTGCAGACCTACTCTCTTCTGAGCACATGGATTATGGCTTCACATGCTGTGATTTCATGGAATCCTTGCCACAACTTTATCTAGTAGGCCACTGCCCCTTTCAGAGAAGTAAACTAAAGTTCAAAAAGGTTAGTCCATTTGCTCAAGGTCACACAGCTAAGAAAGGGCAGAATCAGGAGTCAAGCTTTGGTCTCTAGTCTACAATGCTTCCCTTCCATCTCTCATCCTAGGGATCACACTTGAAGAAAGATTGAAACCACTCTCTACTCTGCAATTTATCTTTATTATCTATCTTTAATACTTTAAAAAAAATATCTATGTCTACTCCCCTGATTTTATGACTAGCTTTTAAGTTAGAGTGCTGTAAAAGAATACTATCAGTGCAAGGCCCTAGGTTGGGAAATTGGGCCCAGTTTCATCTGGCGCATCCCCTGGCAAAGGAGAAAAAGACTCTGTTCTTAGCTGACAGATGAGCTTTTCCAGGCCTTTCATCAGGACAAGCACATTTGTGTGTTTCCTTGACTCGAATTCAGGTAATTTCCTCAGCTACTTATATGAAAAGTAAGTGACCAGTCCCCCCTCTAGACACTACTGGTTAGTGTATGCTGGAGACCTTGTCATCAGCTTGGCTATGTAAGTGTATTACCTTTCTGAAATGACATTAAAGAAGGCAAAAGCAAAGCAAGGTTCATATTGTTTTTGAAGCCTGCTGTTGGAGTAGTATCCACAGTGGGTCATATGCTCATAGAATTTGCTGTAACTTTTTAAGAACTCTATAGTGCACCCGCTGCATCTTGGAAATTTAACTTAGTTATCAGAAGTGAAATTTACTGCTATAATTTTTAAGGTCACATCCAATTGGAAAAACTGGAAACTTAAATAGGGAAAAGATATTTTGCTTCTAGGTAGAATAAATATACTAAGAGATCCACTTAATTCAATCCTTCCCTGCTCTTTGGAGCATGTGTGCACACTTGCACACACACACAGACACAGGCACAGACGCACACACAGGAAAGGCTGCAAGCTGTCTTTATAGACTTTCTATTGCTTCAGAAGCCACTTCCTGGCCTGCACTTTCATCTGAAATCTCGGTATGATATCTCGGCCCTGAAGGCAGTTATTTCTGTTGGTCTCTGGTTGAGAGATAGGCAACGTCCCGTCTTAGAAGCTTTACTCTGAGGGTTGAATAGCCATGCTGCCCCTCACCCCCACCCCATGAACGTGAAATGAAGAATGAAAAGTGTATCCACATAACTTTTTTCTAAGACTGAAAATCCTTACTATCTCTTGCCAGTGAATCAGCATCCTGTGGATTTGCATGTGTTTTTCTGGCAAATGCTCAGACATACATGCCCAGCTGTTGCCTAAATTCCAGGGCCTAATGTGTTCCTTCTGGGCAAAAACTTCAAACCTTTTATCTGGAAGATGGCAAGCAAACCTTAAGGCTTTGTCACTTAACTGCCTTGTGACCACAAGCATGTCACTTCAGCTCTCTGAGCCAGTGACCTCATTGGTAAATGAGGGAAATGGTGCACTGCTCATCTGTACCCTGCTGGCCCTCATTTGCTCCAGGGAAGGTCTTCTGGTTTGGTGGTCAGTTTCCCACTCTGACTTATCTTGAGTGCAGTCTACAGATAAAAGGAAAGGAGGAAGTGGCAGGCGAGAGCAAAGACCTGGTCGGCCATATGCTCCTTGAAGCCACAAGAATCCTTGGGCCCACATCATGTCCCTTGGTTAGAACACAGGTCTCCTGCGACCTTGCAGAGACACTGAGAACTCAGCCTGTGGAGGAGGGTGTGCTGTGTCAAGTGATCCGAGGGCAGAGCCCCACAGGCCAAGGTAAGGGTATTCTGGACTTCTGGGCAGAGCTTTTCACTTTAAACTTTTACCATTCTCAATCTCTTTTAAGCCTTCCAGAGTGCATGACAGAGGCAGGGCAGGTGACACTATGCCCATTTTTACAGATAAATAACCTGATACACAGAAAATTGAAAGGATTTGCTCTTGGACACAAGAGTCAAGTCCTGGAGACCAGCTTCCTTTACCATAAAGGAAGTGCCTTTTCATTGGATCCCTACCTCACTGCTATGTCTGTCCATAAATCTGAAATAGTAATGTGGCTCCTTTCCCTCCATAATGTGTGTGGGAGAAATGATGGGAGCTTGAAAGTCTTCTCTGTCTACATTTAGTTGCTCATGATCTCATGGCTTGAAATGCTATTGACATACTGATGGCTCCTCCAGTGTGGACTCCTCTAGAGCTCCTGATTAATCTATCCAAAACTGCCTACCTACTGGGCATCTCCACTGAAGTTGCTAGGAGACATTTCAAATTTGTCAGGTCCCAAACTAATCCTGATCTTCTCCAGCCCCGTGCCCTCAATGGACCATTTCTACAGTTTCTCAGGCCAAAACCCCTGGACTCACCTTTTGTCACCTCAAGCTCTCACATCCCACATCCAGGCTATCAGCAGGTCCTATTTTTCTATACCTTCAAAGCATATTCCACAGTCTAAGCATTTCTTCACCCTCCACTTCTGCCAGCCTGGTCTGAGCCACCATCATCTCTCACCTATCAATACATCACTGTAGTAACCTCCTACTCTTCTGCCCTCCCCTCCTCAACACTTTATTTCTCCTAGTCAGTCAGTTCAGTCATTCAGTCGTGTCTAACTCTTTGCAACCCCATGGACTACAGCATACCAGTCTTCCCTGTCCATCACCAACTCCCAGAGCTTACTCAAACTCATGTCCATTGAGTCAGTGATGCCATCCAACCATCACATCCTCAGTTGTCCCCTTCTCCTGCCACCTTCAATGTTTCCCAGCATCAGGGTCTTTTCCAGTGATTCTTCCAAAAGCAGCCAGAATTCATGATAAAATGTGAATCAGAGCATGACCCTCATCTATGCAAAATCCTCTTGTGGTCTCCCAACTCACTCAGAGTACAAGTCACCAGTGGTGGCTGCTGAGGCCTAATTTGGTCCAGCCATCTTATTACCTCTCAGACCTTCTCTCCTATTATTCCTCCTTCGCTGCTCTTGCCACTCAGTCTATTCTGCCCATCGAGCCCACCAAGCATGCTGCTACATCAGGGCCTTTGCCTTACTCAGCTGGTCCCTTTGTCTGGACCACTTACAGTCTTCACCCCAGTGTCCTCAGACCTACCATCCTCAGCTCTCAACTGTTTGCTCATGTCTTACTAGGTCAGCAAGACCTCCCCAAGTTATCCTACTTATAATGTCACCTATATCCAATCAGGCCTCACTGTGGTCTATTTTTCTCTTAGTCCTTATAACTCTCTAACATATAGAATTAACTTGAGTATTTGTTGTCTGTCTTACACCTCCCATTAAAGTATAAGATCCACATACATGGATTTTTTCCATCTTGAACACTGATGAATCCCAAATGCTTAAAACAATGTCTTCCCCAAAAATTGTGACTTGAGACATTTTGTTGAATATTTTTTGAAGGTAGAAAGAGAGAGAGAAAGCCAGTGAGTATCATAGATGAAGAATGAAGGGCACCCTGTCATGCTATTCATGCTGATATCTTAGTATTTGCCCTGTTGCATTGTAAGCTATGGATTTGCATATGTGAATGAGTCAAGGTTAGGGTCATGATTAGAGACAGACACCTTCTAGGCTTCATCTTTGAAACCCTGGCTTCTAGCACAGTTATTAGGGTACACTGAGTGCTGTAGGAAATGTATTTTTTAAAGTGAAGAAGTAAAAGTCACTCAGTCATGTCCAACTCTTTGGGACCCCATGGACTATACAGTCCTTGGAATTCTCCAGGCTAGAATACTGGAGTGGGTAGCTGTTCCCTTCTCTAGGGGATCTTCCCAACCCAGCGACTGAACCCAAGTCTCCTGCACTGCAGGTGGATTCTTTACCAGCTGAGCCACCAGACAAGCCCAAGAATACTGGAGTGGGTAGCCTATCCCTTTTCCAGTGGACCTTGCTGACCCAGGAATCAAACCGGGGTTTCCTGCAATGCAGGCAGATTCTTTACCAGCTGAGCTACCAGGGAAGTATTTTTTAAATGTATTTATTTATTTTTATTGGTGGATAATTGCTTTATAAGAATCATTTTAATAAAAATAAAATTCAAAAATAACAGCAATATTTACTTCTAAATAGTATGAGGGTTAAGAACATTTATCCTGGGTCAGACTGCTTTATGTATATTAACTCATCTCATTCTAAAGTAATCTTCTGAGTTACATATGTATTATTATCCTCATTTTCCTAATGAAGAAGCTCAAGTACTTCAGAGTTAAGAAACTTGACCATGACCATGTGTGGCTAGTTAACTTTAAAGGTAGGATTTGAACCTAGGCAGTCTGATCCAGAATAAATATTCTGAACTCTCATACTATTTAGAAGTAAATAGTGTTAATATTTTTGAGCTTTATTTATTATTAAAATGATTCTTATAAGATTATTATAAAGTATTTACACTATTTTCACATGCTAGAGAAGATTAAAGAGGTGGTAACACTAGTAGACTTCAGTATTTTCCACTGTTTTTGATACGTTTATTAGACTGAACTTTTAGGTTGCCTTCTTGTCTAATGTTTGACAAGCTGTGGTATAATGTTTTTTTCTTGACTAATGTTTGACAAGCTGTAGTATAGTGTACTATTTTACTTGCTGTTTTTTAAGCTCATTGAAATGTATGGGTTTGCATACTTCTGTGAGTCAAGGTTAGGATAATATTTGGAATTAGGGTTAGGAGTTGCCCCTCAAGAGCAGGAACCTCATTTGCTTCATCTTTGAGACTCTAGCTGCTAGCACAGAGGAGCCATTGTTAAAAGAAGGATATAAAAGTAAATGGCTTTGTTCATATGCCCTCCTGAAAATATCATTGCTGGACCATGAAATGGGCTGCCTTTGACCTAGACTAGAATGTCATCTATCAAAGTACAGGAGTAGAAAGTATGTAAACTTGGGAATTGTTTTGAGGCCCAAAGACTAAAATGCTATGGAATTGCCATACAGTAAAAAAACTCCACCAAGATGAGTACATATTTATGCCAAGCAAGAGGAAATTATTGGTGTTTTACTTTTGGTGTTTGTTCTTTGAACATCCTGGGGAGATAGGTTAACAAAATTGATATGCATTCTTTCGAAGCCTTTTAAAAACATGACACTATTACTGGAAAGATGAAGGGACTCAGAAGTGTTCAATGTTGTTATCTTTAGATTGCATGATTGAATGTATGGAATTTTAAAGCTAGATTTCCATTATAGTATCCTTTCAGCTGGTAAAAACATTACAAGTGCAGTGAAAATTGTATCAATGAGATCATATTATATATAGTCTGTTGCACACCTTCATTGACCAAAGTACAATGAAGAGGGCTGTGTTGTGGTTTTATGTGATTCTGTCTGGGTGGTTCTCTTGAATAAGTATATTCTTAGACAAGTTAATACTTTCTGTTAAATATGTATAGACAATAGTGAACAATAGGTCCAATAGATTACAACCTAAGCTTCGTGCTACAGTCTCTGTTTCTATGGCCATCTGTGCTTCAGTAGAAATGACTGGACCAGGTGATTTGGACACAGGAGGTGTCCTGTGCATTATGTTGAGAGACAAAAAGAATGAAAGAGTTGAACAATACCCTTGGGTAGTGGCTCCTGCAACTTGCTCTGGTTTTGCATTCCAAGGTACTGGACCTATGGACAATGTTTTACTAACTTGGCAGAATGTATTTCTGTTATGTGTAGTTTCTGATGTAGAGGTTGTCCTCGTACCTCATATACAAATGACGTCATTCATCCCCATTCAACAGCCAATTACATAGTGTCTGCTCTGTGCCTGGCCCTGTGCTGGGCTCTGGGGGCACAGAGATGGAAAGGCTTAGTCCTGGTCCAACTTGCAGCACTTCTCTGGGCTTTGAAAGAGTATCTAATAGCTTTAGCGTCCAGTGAGAAGCTGATTTGTTGCTCTGAAAGGTAAAGGTTTTGTTTGCCTTGAGGAGGAAGGACTTATCAGGATGTTCTGATTCGATTGCCTGACGTTTTCTCCTTCACATTTTCACCAGTGAACAATGGCTTTCTGTGCAGAAGTGAGACAAGTTGGCAATTTGTAATGTGGGTGATTAAGGATTTTCCTAAGACGTGGAGTTGACAACAGCTATAAATAAAGGTTTAACTATTCATAATTAATCTAGTCATAGTTTATGTACTACTACAAATGTTAGTAATGTCACTTGTAAATGTATTATTGACTTGAAAATAGAAATGACTCACTGAATTTTTTGTTCATTCTCTATCAATGCAAAATTGTTCCCCCTGTGTTTTCTTAATTGTTTAAATCAATCAGTCATGTTCTTAATGACTTGATATATTAATAAATTAAGGTTTGGGACCCACAGAGGGAAAATGTATACACATATTAGAGTTGGATTATCCTTACAGGAGATTATATTCCTGCCAATATAGGAAATATTTGCTTTGAAGAAAAACAAAGGAGACTAAATTTTAGGAAATGATGTTGAGCTTAATATAAAGGCTAGCAAGCAAATTATAGTTATTTATAGGCCTTTCATTTGAGTAAAATGAACACAATTTAATACTTTACCTAATCTTGTGACAATATTTTTGTTCCTTTTAGTATTGTGGTTACATTTTGGGTACCATGTGCCTCAGGAGTTTTTCAAAACATCCTTGAATAAATGAAAGAACAATTGATTGCTTGGGATATGGGGTGATTCTTCATCTTTAGTATCCCTGCCTTTAGCTAATACACAGTAAAGTTCCAGGTTTTTCACACTATTCTCATGCTGTGAACTCCAGTATCCTAATTATTACCCCTAAACACAGTCTGTTGTGTCCTATGGGTCACTAATCAATCAATCTCTTTCTTTCTCTTTCTCTCTCTCAGTTGGTTCCCTTCTTATTTCAGTACATCTTTCACCTTCTCAGCTGGTGCCCAACGTAGAAAAATAACCTTTGGACAGAGCCAATTAAGCAACTATTAATACAAATCTCAAAAATTAGTCCAAGAATAAATGAATAGAAGGTCAATGATTGGACTTGAGTGTAATAGAAAGCATGAATTAATTGGGGTACATATAGTCTTTAAAATACGGGGTGTTCAGTGCTGTGTGACAACATAGAGGGGTGGGATGGGTTGGGAGATGGGAAGGAGATTCAAGAGGGAGGGGACATAAATGTATACCTGTGGCTCATTCATGTTTATGTATGGCAGAAACCAACACAATATTGTAAAACAATTATCCTCCAATAAAAATTTTTAAAAACAACATGGGATATTTCCCAATACCCCAAATCATTAGACATTTATATGAGACTTTGTTTTCTTCAACACTTTGAGTACAAAGAACTTTGTGGGAAACAAAAGCAAACATAAAGACCAATGGATGAAGTTCAAGCTGGAATCAAGACTGTGGGGAGAAATCGCAATAACCTCAGATATGAAGATGACACCCTTATGGCAGAAAGCAAAAAGGGTCTAAAGAACCTCTTGATGAAGCTGAAAAAGGAGATTGAAAAAGCTGGTTTAAAGCTCAACATTCAAAAAAGGAAGATCATGGCATCTGGTGCCATCACTCTATGGCAAACAGATGGGGAAACAATGGAAACAGTGACAGACTTTATTTTCTTAGACTCCAAAACTACTTTGGATGGAGACTGCAGCCATGAAATTAAAAGATGCTTACTCCTTGGAAGAAAAGCTATGACAAACCTAGACAGGATATTAAAACCTAAAGACATTACTTGGCTGACAAAGGCCTGTAGAGTCAAAGCTATGTTTTTTTTTTTTCAGTAGCCATGTGTGGATGTGAGAGTTGGACCATCAAGAAGGCTGAGTGCTGAAGAATTGATGCTTTCAAAGTATGGTGCTGGAGAAGACTCTTGAGAGTCCCTAAGACTGCAAGGAGGTTAATCCAGTTAATCGTAAAGGATATCAACCCTGAATATTCATTGGAAAGACTAGGCTGAAACTGAAGCTCCAGTACTTTGGCCACCTGATGCAAAGGGCTAACTCACTGGAAAACATCCTGATTGTGGGAAAGATTGAAGGAAGAAGGAGAAGGGAGAAACAGAGGATGAGAAGGTTGGATGGCATCATCGATTCAATGGACATGAGTTTGAGCAAACTCTAGGAGATAGTGAAGGACAGGGAAGCCTGGCATGCTGCAGTTCATGGGGTCACAGAGTCAGACATGACAAAGTGACTGAATAACAACCAGTCAAAGGGCAGAAATTTTCAGTTATAAGAAGAATAAGTTCTAAGGATCTAAGATACAACATGGTGACTCTAGTTAATAATATGGTATTGTGTACTTGAAAATTGCTGAGTAGTCTGAAGCATTCTCGTCACATACACACTGTTTCAAACACACTTCTTTTCAAACAGTGAAAAGAAGTTCACTGTTTGAGCTGTTGGATTGTGCTAATTATCTTGATCTTAGTAATCATTCTGCAATATATGTGTATATGAAATCATGTTTTAGACTTTAAATGCATACTATTATGTTTGTCAATTATTCCCAGTTATACTTCAATAAAGTTAAAAAAGAGACTGTGGTATATAAACACAAGGGAATGCTATTCATCCATAAGAAGGAAGGAAATCCAGCCCTTTGTGACAAGACGGATGGACCTTGAGGCCATTATGCTTAGTGAAATAAGAGAAAGACAAAGACTGTATGATCCTACTTATATGTGAAATCTAAAAAGAAAACCACCAAACTTGGGACTTCCCTGGTGGTCCAGTGGTTAAGACTTTGCCTTCCAATGCTCGGGATGTAGATTTGATCTCTTGTCAGGGACCTAAGGTCCCACCTTCCTCGGGGTATGGCCAAAAATTAAACAAAACAAAACAAAAACAAACTCGTAGAAACAGAGAGTAGATTGGGATGGGCTGTGGGGGGAATGGGTGAAGATGGGCAAAGGGTACAAACTTTCAGTTATGAGTAAGTTCTGGGGATTTGATGTATAGCATGGTGACTGTAGTTAACAATGCTGTACTGGATACTTGAAAGTTGCTAAGAGAGTAGACCTTAAAAGTTATCACCCCCCCAAAAAAAGTTAACTATGAGATGATGGATTTCTTAACTAACTTCATTGCGGTAATAATTTCGCAATATATATGTATATCACATCATCACATTGTACACTTTAGTGTTAGTCACTCAATCGGGTCTGACTATTTGCAAGCCCATGGACTGAAGCCTGCCAGGCTCCTCTAGAATACTGGAGTGGGTAGTCATTTCCTTCTCCAGGGGATCTTCATGCCCCAGGGATCAAACTTTAGTCTCCTGCATTGCAGGTGGATTCTTTACCTTCTGGACCACCAGGGAAGCCCTGTGTATACTTTAAACTTATACAATGCTATATGTCCATTATAAGTTTAAAGTGTACAATATGATGATTTGATATAAATAAATATTGTGAAATGACAATGTTGTATGTCCATTATGGGTTTTCCAGGTGGTGCTAGTTGTAAAGTACCTCCTGCCAATGCAGAAGACATAAGAGATGCAGGTTTGATCCCTGGGTCAGGAATATCCCCTGGAGAATGAAATGGCAACCACTCCAGTATTCTTGCCTGGAGAGTCCCATGCACAGAGGAGACTGGTGGGCTACAGTCCATAAAGTCACAGAGTCAAACGTAACTGAAGCAACTGAACACACATCCACACATGTCATTTTGAATACTGTAGCTTTGTAGTAGAATCTGCAGACAGGTAGTGTGATATCCTCCAACTTTGTTCTTCTTTATCAAGATTGTCTTGGCTATTCAGGGTGCTTTGTGGTTCCATATGACTTTTAAGATTATTTGTTCTTAGTTCTGTGAAAAATGTCATGGGTATTTTGATAGAGATTGTATTAACTGTGTAGATTGTTTTGGATAGTATGACCATTTTAACAATATTAATTATTCTTATCCAAGAGCATAGAATATCTTTCCATTTCTTTGTGTCATGTTAAATTTCCTTCATCAGTGTCTTATAGTCTTCAGAGTATCGGTTTCACCTTCTTGGTTAAGTTTATCCCTAGGTATTTTATTTTATCTTTAACATGATTTTAAATGTTATTAAAAAAAACTTTCTCTTTTTGATATTACATTATTAGTGTGTAGAAATACGACAGATTTCTGTGTGTTAATCTTGTATCCTGAAACTTTGCTGAATTCATTTATTGGTTCTAATAATTTTGAGGTGGAGACTTTAGGGTTTTCGATATAAAATATCATGTCATCTGAAAAATAGTTTTACTTCTTTCCTTCTAATTTAGATGCATTTTATTTATTTTTCTTTTTGGATTGTTGTGCATAGGACTTCCAATATTATGTTAAATAGCAGTGATGAGAGTGGACATTGTTGTCTTGTTTTTGAATTTAGAGGAAAGACTGTCAGCTTTTTACCACTGAGCATATTAGTTGTAGGTTTGTCATAATGGCCTTTATTCTGATCTTCAGAACCATTTTATCTTCCAGCTCACTGATTAGTTCTTCTGTTTCAGATATTCTGCTATTGATTCCTTCTAGAGTATTTTTTAATTTCAGTAATTGTATTGTTTGTCTCTGTATGTTTATTCTTTAATTATTTTAGGTCTTTGTTAATTGATTCTTGCATTTTCTCCATTCTGTTTTCAAGATTTTTGATCATCTTTACTACCATTATTCTTTTTCAAGTTTGCCTATTTCTGCTTAATTAATTTGGACTTCTGTGTTTCTAGTTTGTTCCTTCATTTGTGTAGTATAGTATTTCTCTGCCTTTTCATTATTTTTTTTAACTTCTTGTGTTTGAGATCTCCTTTTCCCAGACTTCAGGGTTGAATTCTTTCTTTCTTTTGGTTTCTGCCCTTCTAAGATTGGTCCATTGATTTGTGTAAGCTTTGTATAGGCTGAGATTTGCGCTGAGTTTTTTTTTTTTTTTTTTTTCCCTCTGATAGGCAATCCTGTCTGATGATGATTGGGTTTGTATTTTTGTTTTGTTTGTTGTTTAGATGAGGCATCCTGCACAGAGTGCTACTGGTGGTTGGGTGATGTCAGTTCTTGTATTCAAGTGGTTTCCTTTGTGTGAGTTCTCACTATTTGATACTCCCTAGGGTTAGTTCTCTGGTAGTCTAGGTCTTGGAATCAGTGAGCCCATTCCAAAGGCTCAGGGCTTGATCTCTTCATCTAGGACTGATGAGATGAAAATGACTTCTTTGTTTTTTAGACTTCTTGTTGTAGTTATTTCCAAAATCTGGTTCACTATATCTTCAGTTTCTCTGCATCCAGTGTGCCTCAGCCTTTATATGATCAATGGCCTTTGTTATGTTGAAATATATTCTTTCAATACCCAGTTTGATGAGAATTGGTATCATGAACTACCATATGAACAAGCAATTCCACTCCTGGGTATATATCCAGAAAGAAACAGAAACATCATTGGAAAAGATACATGTACCACAATGTTCATAGCAGCACTATTTATAATAGCCACAATATGAAAGCAATCTAAGTGCCCAGCAACAGATGAATGGAGAAACTGTTTGTGTGTATGTATATATACAATGGAATATTAATCAGCCATAAAAAAGAATGAAATTCTACAATCTGCAGCAACATGGATGGACATAGAGATTATTATGTTCAGAAAGACAAATATTGTATGACATCAGTGGGAAGAGGGACACTTCATCCATATTTGTCTAGGCAAGAAATAAGATTCTAGGATATTGGTACAGGAATCAAAAAGTCTTTGTCACTCGGATGGTCTCTTCCCTCCATGCAGATTTTCCCTTGTATTGCTCTTGTTGTGTCCATTGGACTCAAGGAGGGCATCATGCGTTGGTTCTCTATGGCCCATGGCAATGATGCACTTTCAGATAGAACTGGCTTGGATTCCTAGGACCCTGTTCTTTTGCCACACTATGCTGTTTCTGTTGAATACAGTGTTATTTTAAAAGTTGTCTTCATTATTTGTAACCCCTGGAATAGGAAACAGCAACTTGCTCCAGTATTCTTGCCTGGAAAATTCCATGGGCAGGGCTGCAGGGCCGCAGAGAATCAGACACGACTCAGTGACTAAACACATCATTATTTTTAAATTGCTGATTAACAATTTTCTCTGTACTTTGTACATTCTGTCTGACAGTTTCATTTGGAGCTGGCGTCTGCATATGAGATCAATCTGAGGGCCTGGGTTCTCCCGGCCCAGATGTCTAAAACAGTCTGCCTTTTTCTCTCCACTCCCCATGCACCTCTTATCACTCAGGTCTACTGTCTTTAAATACTTATCACCACTTAAAATTTTCGTAAGTTTTATACTTATTCATGATCTGACTCCTCTACCAGACTTTGAGCCCCATGAAGATATGAAATTTCTCTGTTCTATTCCTACAACTATATCCAAAATTCTTAGAACAGTGCCTGGCACCCAGAAAGCCTTGGATAGGCCATACCAGGAGTCTATAAGAATTTGCTACTTGTCCATTCCCAAGGAATAGAATTTGTAATAAATACAGAACTCCATAAAAGGTGATTTTTATAAAGTGTCATGTGTGTTTGTTTATTCATCCTTTAAATAAATTATTGAATTAACAGTATGGGGTATATACTGAGCCAGGTGTTTAGAGTATAACAAATATATGACATATATGACTGTCTTCAATGAAGGCTTCCCTGGTGGCTAAGAGAGTAAAGGAACTGCCTGCAATGCAGGAGACCCAAGTTGGATCCCTGCATTGGGTAGATCCCCTAGAGGAGGGCATGGCAACCCACTCCAGTATTCTTGCCTAGAGAATCCCATGGCCAGAGGAGCCTGATGGGCTACAGTCCATGGAGTCTCAAATAGTCAGACATGACTAAGAAACTAATACACACACTACCTTCAAGGAACTCATACACTAAGAAGGAAAGAGACATAATAAAAAATGGATATAGATGATAAAAAGTACCATCTTCAAAGTCTCTTTGACTTCATTAGAACTATCCAGAGAGGCTTAAAAGATACTGATGCCCAAAAGAAGCCAGACACAAAGTACACATTCAGTTGCTCAGTTGTGTCCAACTCTTTGTGACCCCAGGGATTGTAGCCCACCAGGCTTCTCTGTCTATGGGATTTTCCAGGCAAGAATCCTGGAGTGGGTTGCCATTTCTTTCTCCAGGGGATATTCCTCACCCAGGGATCTAACCTGCATCTCCTGCATTTTATGCAGATTTGTTACCACTGTGCCACCTGCAGGATCTTAGTTCACAGATTAGGGATCAAATCTGTGCCCCTTGCATTGGGAGCTCAGAGTCTTAAACACTGGACTACCATGGAAGTCCTTCTTCAGCCTTCTTATAATCTTGAAGCACTAAAATATGAAGTTCTCAAATAGTTCCATATTGATAATGTTCAGCCCTCACTTCTCTGTTGGCATGCTGCCTTCTAACTATAAATGCCATGCCAGAGGTCCCTTCTAGCAAGCCTACATATTTTGAAGGGAGCCATGAAGTGACCAGGGAACTGGTGTCAGAATGTTTTTTTACAAGTCTTATAATTTCCTCATGACAAACTGCCAAAGCCTCCAGATTTCACTTCTTTTCTGCCACTTTTATTCCTGTGCACCAACGTCTTTTAGCATCATCTTCCCTTATACACAATTGTGAAAGATTCTGATGAACTCTTCTTCTATGTGTGCCTCTTCTGCCCTGACACTTTTCCATTTGTGTCCCATGTTTATAGGTCCGTGCTTTGTTTCAGCAATGTAAGCCTGCTCTAGACATTTTGAATCCATGCTGCCTTTCTTCTGCTGCTCTTGCCACAGTGATGTAACACATCAACTCAGTCAGCTGTGACTGGGGTGGCTGGTCAAAGGAAGCAATGACCTGGGCCAAAATGGAAACCTCCTAGTGCAAGTGTAGAAAAGTGGAGATTACCCCATGAGATTCAGCCAAGTAAGAATTTCAAGTTTTCAAAAAGTTGACATTGGGTCCAGATATACACTCTGTATAGTGTAAGTTATCCCTGGGTGCTGAATACTAAATGTCTTAGTCATCTCAGGCTGCCATGACAAAATACCACAGACTGCATGGCTTAAACAACAGAAGAGTATTTTCCATGGTTCTTGAGGCCAGAAGTCTGAGATTAGGGTGTTGGCAAAGTTGGGTACTAGTTAGGACTTGCATTTCAGCTTGTAGGTGACCATCTTCCTGTTGTGAATGCACGTGGTATTTCCTCTGGGTGCATGGAGAGAGGGAGAGTGAGTTCCCTGGTGTCTGGCACTAATCCCATCATGAGGGCCCCACCCTCACGACCTCACCTAACCCTAATCACCTCCCAAAGGCCCCATCTCTAAATACCATCACATTGGGGGTTAAAGCTTCAACAGTGAGGCTCTGCCTCACTCCTCACTTCCCATTTATTTCTCTTCCCACCCACTTTTATAACTTTTCTGACTGTCGATTCTGGGCATGTAATTGCTTTGACATTGACTAAGTCATTTATTTATTCATTGACTAAGTCATTTCGCCTCTCTTGAAATATTTTAAGTATCTTATATGTGTTTTGTATGGTTCTGTGCAGAGTGTAGAGCTGTCAACAACAGAGGCAAAAACTCTTCCCTTGTGACACTGGCATTAGATAGAGGTATTAGATAGACTGTACCAGTGCGGTGGGGGAAACGATGCAAGTGGGACTGGCTGGTAAGAAGTTCTGGGGGTTACTTTAAACAGGGTGGTCACGTCACCACAACTGGAAGAGAAAGTCAAGGTTTGTTGAGGATCAGATTAATTTTTCTTTACTTACCCATAGTATCCTTTCTAATCTCCCTCTGTGTACATTTTCTACTGTGTCTCAAGTTCAAGCCTACCAGTTATCTCTGGATAAGTCCCGCTGATAGCCTTGCCTGATCTTGGGTCTAGGTTTGCTGCTAATTTAATGTAGCTCACATTCAATAATGCCAGTGGTATCCAATTTTTTATATCCCTCATCTCTCTGTGAAAAACTGTTGTCAAACCCAATAGCAACACCAAGAGCTATTATATAACAAATGCCTACCCTGTGCTAGATACTTTACAGATGCTGTATCACCCAACAATTAATCAACAATTTAACATTTAAGATAGTTATTGTTATTAACCCTTTACAGATGAGCATTCTGGGAGAATGAACTCCTTGTCCAATTTATAAAGTCAGACTAGAAACCCACATCAAAAGCTTTTTCTCTTTTCACCACACCAGGTTTCAGTTCTCCTAAGATAGGTCAGTTCCCCATACTAGAGTTTCACAGAGTTCATCCTGGAGACTAGCTCTTAATGGTGCATATCTTGAGACCTTGACAACTTTGTATTCTCAGAGCAGGTCCTACCACTCCCTAACATCTTAGAAAACACATAAGCTTCATGTTCTTTGATCTTTTCTATCACCATAATTTAAATTCTGCTCTGTTCTAATAGTAGTGTATATCTGTTCCCTATATCCACGTCAAGTGTCTGTCTTTTGAGAAATTCATTTCAGTTATTACTAGACTATAATCAGAAAAGTCAGGCCCTTTCCCTTTTGATTACACACTACCTATTCTAGTATTCATTTCCCAGTCATTCTGCTAACCTACTTATTTTTTTGGTAACTTTTTTCCACAGAGGATATTGGTAGATAGCCTTCATTTCCAGATTCATATATGCCAATTCTAAATCTTTGGCATGTTTTTGCTGCTTTCAACATTATCATCCTTTTTTCACTGATATAATTAATGATTGCCTCCCACCGTCACTCTTCAATCAAGAAACCTGTGATATATCTCCTATTTACCATGCTGCTGCTGCTGCTAAGTCGCTTCAGTTGTGTCTGACTCTGTGAGACCCCATAGATGGCAGCCCACCAGGCTTCCCCGTCCCTGGGATTCTCCAGGCAAGAATACTGGAGTGGGTTGCCATTTCCTTCTCCAATGCATGAAAGTGAAAAGTGAAAGTGAAGTTGCTCAGTCGTGGCTGACCCTCAGCAACCCCATGGACTGGGGCCTTCCAGGCTCCTCCGTCCATGGGATTTTCCAGGCAAGAGTACTGGAGTAGGGTGCCATTGCCTTCTTCCCTCTTTACCATACATTTTGCCTTTTCATACTGTTCATGGGGTTCTCAAGGCAAGAATGCTGAAGTGGTTTGCCATTTCATTCTCTAGTTTGCCTACAAAGATCTGTATAGTCAAAGCTATGTTTTTTCCAGTAGTCATGTATGGATGTGAGAGTTCGATCCTAAAGAAGGCTGAGCACTGAAGAATTGATGCCTTTGAACTGTGGTGTTGGAGAAGACTCCTGAGAGTCCCCTGGACTGCAAGGAAATCAAACCAGTCAATCCTAAAGGAAATCAACCCTGAATATTCATTGGAAGGACTGATTCTGAAGCTGATCCAATAATTTGGCCACCTGATGTGAAGAGCCAACTCATTGGAAAAGACCCTGATGCTGGGAAAGACTGAAGGCAGGAGGAGAATGGGATGACAGAGGATGAGATAGTTGGATGGCATCACTGATTCAATGGATATGAATTTGAGCAAACTCCAGAAGATGGTGACTGACAGGGAAACCTGGCACGCAACAGTCCATAGAGATACAAAGAGTCAGACACAACTGAGTGACTGAACAACAACAACAACAAGCACACATTTTAGGGATTAAAGGGTGATATCCATTCCCAATGTTGATCTTTTCCACTCTCATATCTGTGTGCATGTGTATCAAGTACCCAAGCAATATACCTTTCCTTCTTCTAAAATCATAATGCCCTGTTAAATCCTCCATCACCCTCTGCCATTAAATCAGTGGATTTCAGTGCTTCAAAAAGGAGCATTACTTTTTAAAAATAGTCATTACTAGGCTTCCATCATCAAGTTAGGTATGTTTACGTCCTTCGGGAGACAGTGGCCTTTAGAGTCAGGAAACTAAATTTCCAAAATTCCTTTTATATGTCAAAAGGAAAAACTGTGATATTCACTTGGACAACTATAGCAAAAGACTGATCATCTAAGTGCTGGTGTGGATACAGGGCTAAAGCTGCATTGCTTGTGGGAGCATAAAATATTGCAGCTACTTTGAAAAAGTGTCACAGTTCCTCAAAAATTAAACATGGAGTTGTCTATGACCCAGCAATTCAGTCCTTGATATATTCCCAAGAAAAAGGAAAATCTATGTTCAAAGAAAAGCCCAGATATGGATGTTCATAGAAGCATTATTTATACCATCCCATACACCTGTCTATCAGCTGATGATTGGAATTACCACATGTGATCTGTCAGCACTGTGGAATATTATTCAGCCACAGAAAGGAATGGATTCTGGTACAGGCTGCAACAGGGATGATCCTTGAAAGCATTGTGCTAAGTGAAAAAAACAGCCACTAAACGTTGTGTATTGTGTGATTCCATTTATGTGAAATGTCCAGATTAGGAAAATCCGTAGAGACCAAAAGTAGAATAATGGTTGCCAGGTACTGTAGAGGGAGTGGAATAGGAACTGCTAATGGATGTGTGGTTTCTTTTGAGCTTTTGAAATTGTTCTAAAATCAGATAGTGGTGAGGGTTGTATAACACTGAATATACTATAAACCTCTGAATTGTATTTTTTAAAAGGGTAGCTTTTATATAGTAAGTGAATTATATCTAAATAAGGCTGTGAAGGAAGGAAAGAAAGAATGGCAAAAGGGAGGGATAGAGTGAGGAGGGGAAAGGGAAGAAACAAAGGAAGGGGCAAGACTTCTTAAATGGGGCCCTAGAGCTTTACTCTAAGGCATCAATTGAGAAAACCCAGAATATCTATGAGGCAAGCAAAGGAACAAAAGTGGAGTACACTGAAAAGTGCCAGAGAGAGAAGTGAAAGTATGAGTAAGAAATCAGATAGCGGTGTGCCACCTCTACCAGCCACTCCATATTGATTAGTGCAACCTGGAAGATGAGAGGTGGAGGTCTGACCAAAGTGTTGCCTACAAAGTTTAAGGAAGAATTGACAACAGACTGGACTGAAGCCATCTTTTCTCTCTAGGACCCTGGAAGACCACTGTTCAGAGAGCTCCTCCTCAACAAGGAGCAATCATAATAGAGGAGAAATCCATGCACAAGGGAGAGCCACTTGTCCCTCTGCTCCTGCCTGGCACAGAGGGATCCAGATGTTTCCATGTGATCCCAGTGGAGGACCTGGAAGGGCCCTGAATGTTGAGATCCAACAGGTCTGCCATGGGACCACTGTTGGGAGAGGAGAGGTGGCCCCAGGGCAGAAGCTGCAGGTGGACAAATTAATCCAGGGGCTTAATGGAGGATGTGCTGAGACTCTGAGGACCTGAAGGATAGTCATAGGCTGAGGTAGAGCCACGTCATCCATGTGGAACACAGCATCGGGCCAGCACTGGCCCATGAGAATGGACCCTACATTTTGCAAGCCCTGAATCTCATCATTGGATGCCAGGAAGGTGCTCAGTGATAGAGTGGGGATATCTGGGGGCATTACTGTAGAGGCTAGTGAGTAGCCACAGAGGGAACCCCATATCTACCTCTGTCACCATCTTGGGGAGATTGATATATAAGGTTAGGCTTGGAAACCCTGTAACACTGAGCCTTTACCCAAAGGTACTGAGTTAACCCAGAAGAGACTCTCTCTGATGGACAGAGAACTGAGTTTACATTCATTAGGAGGTTGAAAGATACCCCTTGTCACCACCATCCATAGGAATAGCGATTCCACGTGGAGATGAGAATACTTACCAAGGTTTCTTGTCCTTGGCACCACTGATGCTTTTGGTTCCATTAACCTTTGGTGTGTGGGTGTTCCTGGGCACTGTAAGATGTTTAGCAGCATCCGTGGCCTCTACTCACTAGATGCCAGTAGCACCCACCCTACTCCAGTCATGACCATCTGACCTCTGGGGGACAAAACTGCTCTCAGTCAAGAACCACTTCATTCTTGCAATAAAGAAGGTTATGCATCATAGACATCTCTCTACATACATGTGCTGCTCCGGGTTCAGATATGCTGTATGATGTGAGCCAGGCAAACTTCCTCTCCTGTCTGACTTCCTCCCCCTGTTGACCACTGCAAAGAGCCTGCAAGCCACGTCCTTTCATACATAATACATGTCCTTCTTTGTATTCAGTCTTATTTTTTACACTAAAATTACATCCTTTTTCTTTGCTCTCAGAGCCCCACAGGCTCTGTCTTGAGCTTCCAATTATTTGTACTACCTATTCTAAGATGCACCCCCAAGCCCTACCCCATGGTGTTATTTTAATTAGCCCTTCCAGGTTTCTTCTTACCTCTCCCATCTTTCCTCCTCTTGCCTCCACTTACCTGCTACCCTTCCTTCTGCCTCTTCCTTCTCAAACTGGGCCCTTCTCTATGGGCTCATCTCCATTCTCTTCTTCTCTCTGGGTTTCTTGGATGCCCCAACCTGCCCTACCTCCATCTGCTGCCTCCTCTATGGATGAACCTTCTCTTCCCAGGGAAGGCTGAGCCTGCCCTGCCTGTCCCCACCTCTCCTCTTTCTCCCTAGCTTCTTTCTCTATTTTTATTCTTTGTTTCCCTGCAAGCTGAAATTCAGCTTCCTTCTTCTTTTCTATTTGTTCTGTGTGTCTGTGGCCCTCCCTGTGTCTGCAGCCAGAGATGGCCAGCCAGGTGCTGGGAGGAGCACAGTACTGGTGTCAGTCACGCAGGGATACAGAATGAGACTGTACACTTGATGTCAACCGGATGTGCAGTGAATATTTGTCAAGTAGCTGAAAAGTCTCATCACTAATATCTTGCCCAAGGCCTGGAGCACAGGAAGTGCTCAAGGCAAAAATGCCCTTGAATTGAACTCAGTAGCACTCTCCCTCTCACATTAGATTAGACAGTCCCGACCTCAAATCCGAATCATACTCTCTTCCTATGTCACACAGCCTCTTCTTTTTTAGGTTGAACCTTTCCTGCATCTATGATTTGACTCCTCAAAAAACCAAAGACATTGCCTGAACCTACCACACAGAATCCTCCTTAAACCATCCTGCTGCTTTTTCTCTCAGTGCACTTTCTAAAATCAATTCTTCTGCTGATCTGAAGCTTATATCAAATGCCTTTACTTTCTGGGAATTTAATTACGACAAATATGTCCCCAGGGTTCCCGCCAATTGGATTAGTAATCTGTGTCCCCAGAACAGGATCTCCGTGTACCGTTGGAAGTAGACCCGTTCATCAAATCTTCCCTTGAAGGACTATCCCCACTCACCACCTCCCCACTTTCCTCCATGCAAAGGCTTTCATATCTTCTCTCCTTCTCTGCCTTCCTTTCTGCCTGCAGCTCTCTCAGATGCAGCATTACCTGCTTTTTTGCCTCTTCCTTCTTCTTGCTCCTCATTCTTTACTTTTGTATCCCCTCCTCACCCTGCTACCATTCTCCAGCTTTTTTTTTCTGATTTTTAAAGTCTATTTAATCCCCTTGGATAAATTAAGCAGTTGGTATTAGCTCCATTGGCAGATGAGGAAGCTGAACCAAGAAGCAATTAAGTGACTTGGCACATCACTGCCAGAGCTGAGATTACAAGTGAAAGCCCTGCTGCTTAGCCTGTGACTGTTTCACTTTGTCTCACCTATATTGCTGTGTTTATTTATTTATTTTCTGTGGCCACCCACAACCTGGTATGTGGGATGTTAGTTCCCCAACCAGGGATCAAACTCATGCACCTATCAGTGGAAGCACACGGTCTTAACCACTGGACCACTAAGAAAGTGCCCCAAATGCTCTGTTTTTATTCTTTTTTTTTTTTTTCTAGACTGTCCTTTATTGACAAAGTAATGTCTCTGCTCTTTAACATGCTGTCTAGGTTGGTCATAACTTTCCTTCCAAGGAGTAAGCGTCTCTTAATTTCATGGCTGCAGTCACCATCTGCAGTGATTTTGGAGCCCCAAAAAATAAAGTCTGACACTGTTCCCCATCTATTTCCCATGAAGTGATGGGACCGGATTTTTTTTTTATTCTTAAAGGTTAATACCAATAATAATGAAAGAATTTGTGAATTCTCTCTAATATTTGTATAGAGTGGTGCTCAAGATCATTAATTATTTCCACCCACTTTTGTCATTTGTTCTTTCAAAAATCATTTAAATAGTAAATAAGAAACGGTTATTATAAATTCATAGCACTTCAAATCAATAAAGTCCTTTCAGAAGCCATCATTTCATTAGAATCCTCAAAACAATCTTAAAAGAGGGCCTTATTAGATCCATTGTACAGATTATGAAACTGAGGCTCAGAAAACTTCAATGATTAATGTAAGACGCAGCTGGGACATGCAGTGCAGTGAGTTCAACACTTTTCCTCTTGACTCTGGAGTTCATATTCTTTCAATTTTAGCATCCTACTTCACACATGAAGGGGCTGCATTTGTAAAACCCATTTAGCTTAGAGTATGAATATTTATTGCTCAGAGTAGAAATGCATCAAATTTACAGACAAACAAGGTAAAGGCAAGCCAGTAATATTATGTTTAGCTATTGATATAAGATGGAGCTGCTTGCAAAATTAGAATTCATTAGAGGCAATAGATCTTTTTCATGACTAAGCTGTGCTGGATCTTATTATCTTGTAAATAGCACCAAAATAAAAGACTTGGGGTTTAATAGGGTAATGAGACAAGGTGATTTAGGCCCCAGTTGAGCGTGGTGGGCCAAGGTCTGCCTGAAAGCTCACTCATAGTTCCCAAGAGGGCTGTGGCAGAGCCTGGGGGACGAGACTGGGCTCTGCTGAGTTGTATGTGAGTCACCTGCATTTTTGCCACTGGAAGCTTGATCAGGATTTCTGTAATGAAGTAAGAAGCCATGAAGATTGGAAACTGGACTATATAGCTGTTTGAAAGCTTAAGATTCGTTTCTATAAATCAAAGAAATAGAGTTATACCCCACGTTAAAATACCATATGCCTGAATCCACTTGGTACAAGATGTGGTTCCCTCTACATCAGAGATTCTGCATGTTTGGTCTGTGGATGGACTTCAGGTGGCATGTGAAAGCGCTGGCCATTAGGGGCCCCACCGAGTGGGCTTAAGTGTGTGTTTCTGCATAGAGCCTTTGTAACGTTTGTCTGTCCCACCAAGGGGGCAGTGAATGGTTACCCACAACTAGAGAAAGCAGTGGGAGCCTAGGGCACGAGTGAGCCCACCTGAAGGGAGTGGGGTCAGGAGAGGGTCCAAGCAGAACCTTGGAGATCAACCAATGATATGCCAGATGTTTTCATAAAATGATTCTCAAGTCAGTGTCACATAAATCATTTCATGATGAAGGGTGATTATTGGTAACTCTTGACCTGGGGCCTATGCATGCTCCGTGGGAAGTTCACAAACTCCCTGAAACTCAGAGGTGACATTTTGCATGTCTGTTTGTGAACGAATTTCTAAGACGACCTCCTGCTTTTACAAGAGGCCTAGGGAGGCTCCTTGGTCCCTGAAGGTTAAGAACCACTGAAGTGGAAGAACTGGTCATGAAGCTGGGAGCTTCTGGCAATGACAGTGATTTGGGCTCCTTTCTTTCTTTTTATTTTTTTAAAATATAAATTTATTTATTTTAATTGGAGGCTAATTATTTACAATATTGTACTGGTATTGCCATACATCAATATGAATCCGCCATGGGTGTATACATGTTCCCCATCTTGAAACCTCCTCCCACCTCCCTCCCCATACCATCGCTCTGGGTCATCCCAGTGCACCAGCCCCGAGCATCCTGTATCATGCATCGAACCTGGACTGGCGATTTGTTTCACATATGATATTATACATGTTTCAATGCCATTCTCCCAAATCATCCCACTCTCGCCCTCTCCCACAGAGTCCAAAAGACTGTCCTATACATTTGCGTCTCTTTTGCTGTCTCACATACAGGGTTATCATTACCATCTTTCTAAATTCCATATATATGCGTTAGTATATGGTACTGGTGTTTTTTTTTTTTTTTTCTGGCTTACTTCACTCTGTATAATAGGCTCCAGTTTCATCCATCTCATTAGAACTGATTCAAATGCATTTTTTTAATGGCTGAGTAATACTCCATTGTGTATATGTACCACTGCTTTCTTATCTATTCATCTGCTGATGGACATCTAGGTTGCTTCCATGTCCTGGCTATTATAAACAGTGCTGTAATGAACATTGGGGTACACGTGTCTCTTTCAATTCTGGTTTCCTTGGTGTGTATGCCCAGCAGTGGGATTGCTGGATCGTAAGGCAGTTCTATGTCCAGTTTTTTAAGGAATCTCCACACTGTTCTCCATAGTGGCTGTATTAGTTTGCATTCCCACCAACAGTTTAAGAGGGTTCCCTTTTCTCCACACCCTCTCCAGCATTTATTGATTGTAGACTTTTGGATAGCAGCCATTCTGACTGGCATGAAATGGTACCTCATTGTAGTTTTGATTTGCATTTCTCTGATAATGAGTGATGTTGAGCATCTTTTCATGTGTTTGTTAGCCATCTGTATGTCTTCTTTGGAGAAATGTCTGTTTAGTTCTTCAGCAAATTTTTTGATTGGGTCGTTTATTTTTCTGGAATTGAGCTGCAGGAGCTGCTTGTATATTTTTGAGATTAATTCTTTGTCAGTTGCTTCGTTTGCTATTATTTTCTCCCATTCTGAAGGCTGTCTTTTAACCTTTTTTATAGTTTCCTTTGTTGTGCAGAAGCTTTTAATTTTAATTAGGTCCCATTTGTTTATTTTTGCTTTTATTTCCAATATTTTGGGAGGTGGGTCATAGAGGATCCTGCTGTGATTTATGTTGGAGAGTGTTTTGCCTCTGTCTTCCTCTAGGAGTTTTATAGTTTCTGGCCTTATGTTTAGATCTTTAATCCATTTTGAGTTTATTTTTGCATATGGGGTTAGACAGTGTTCTAGTTTCATTCTTTTACAAGTGGTTGACCACTTTTCCCAGCAGCACTTGTTAAAGAGATTGTCTTTAATCCATTATATATTCTTTCCTCCTTTGTCAAAGATAAGGTATCCATAGGTGCATGGATTTATCTCTGGGCTTTCTATTTTGTTCCATTGATCTATACTTCTGTCTTTGTGCCAGTACCATACTGTCTTGATGACTGTAGCTTTGTCCTATAGCCTGAAGTCAGGCAGGTTGATTCCTCAAGTTCCATTCTTTCTCAAGATTGCTTTGGCTATTCAAGGTTTTTTGTATTTCCATACAAATTGTGAAATTATTTGTTCTAGCTCTGTGAAAAATACCATTGGTAGCTTGATAGGGATTGCATTGAATCTATAGATTGCTTTGGGTAGTATACTCATTTTCAATATATTGCTTCTTCTGATCCATGAACACGGTATATTTCTCCATCTATTAGTGTCCTCTTTGATTTCTTTCACCAGTGTTTTATAGTTTTCTATATAAAGGTCTTTTGTTCTTTAGGTAGATATATTCCTAAGTATTTTATTCTTTTCATTGCAATGGTGAATGGAATTGTTTCCTTAATTTCTCTTTCTATTTTCTCATTGTTAGTGTATAGGAATGCAAAGGATTTCTGTGTGTTGACTTTATATCCTGCAACTTTACTATATTCATTGATTAGCTCTAGTCATTTTCTGGTGGAGTCTTTAGGGTTTTCTATGTAGAGGATCATGTCTTCTGCAAACAATGAGAGTTTTACTGCTTCTTTTCCAATTTGGATTCCTTTTATTTCTTTTTCTGCTCTGATGGCTGTGGCCAAAACTTCCAAAACTATGTTGAACAGTAATGGTGAAAGTGGGCACCCTTGTCTTGTTCCTGACTTTAGGGGAAATGGTTTCAATTTTTCACCATTGAGGATAATGTTTGCTGTGAATTTGTCATATATAGCTTT
Source organism: Bos grunniens (assembly GCF_055505025.1). Classification (NCBI taxonomy): domain Eukaryota; kingdom Metazoa; phylum Chordata; class Mammalia; order Artiodactyla; family Bovidae; genus Bos; species Bos grunniens. The sequence continues at coordinate 113,364,612 of NC_141194.1, read as the reverse complement.
TTTTATGTTGAGGTATGTTCCTTCTATTCCTGCTTTCTGGAGAGTTTTGATCATAAATGGATGTTGAATTTTGTCAAAGGCTTTCTCTGCATCTATTGAGATAATCATATGGCTTTTATTTTTCAATTTGTTAATGTAGTGTATTACATTGATTGGTTTGCAGATATTGAAGAATCCTTGCATCCCTGGGATAAAGCCCACTTGGTCATGGTGTATGATCTTTTTAATGTGTTGTTGGATTCGGATTGCTAGAATTTTGTTAATAATTTTTGCATCTATATTCATCAGTGATATTGGCCTATAGTTTTCTTTTATTGTGGGATCTTTGTTAGGTTTTGGTATTAGGGTGATGGTGGCCTCAAAGAATGAGTTTGGAAGTTTACCTTCCTCTGCAATTTTCTGGAAGAGTTTGAGTAGGATAGGTGTTAGCTCTTCTCTAAATTTTTGGTAGAATTCAGCTGTGAAGCCGTCTGGACCTGAGCTTTTGTTTGCTGGAAGATTTCTGATTACAGTTTCAATTTCCGTGTTTGTGATGGGTCTGTTAAGGTTTTCTATTTCTTCCTGGTTCAGTTTTGGAAAGTTGTACTTTTCTAAGAATTTTTCCATTTCTTCCAAGTTGTCCACTTTATTGGCATATAATTGCTGATAGTAGTCTCTTATGATCCATTGTATTTCTGTGTTGTCTGTTGTGATCTCCCCATTTTCATTTCTAATTTTATTGATTTGATTTTTCTCCCTTTGTTTCTTGATGAGTCTGGCTAATGATTTGTCTATTTTATTTATCCTGTCAAAGAACTTTGGCTTTGTTGATTTTTGCTATGGTCTCTTTGTTTCTTTTGCATTTATTTCTTCCTTAATTTTTAAGATTTCTTTCCTTCTACTAACCCTGGGGTTCTTCACTTCTTCCTTTTCTAGTTGCTTTAGCTGTAGAGTTAGTTATTTATTTGACTTTTTTCTTGTTTCTTGAGGTATGCCTGTATTGCTATGAACCTTCCCCTTAGCACTGCTTTTACACTGTCCCACAGGATTTGGGTTGTTGTGTTTTCATTTTCATTCATTTCTATCTGTAATTTTGATTTCATTTTTGATTTCTTCTGTGATTTGTTGGTTATTCAGCAGCGTGTTGTTCAGCCTCCATATGTTGGAATTTTTAATAGTTTTTCTCCTGTAATTGAGATCTAATCTTACTGCATTGTGGTCAGAAAAGATGCTTGGAATGATTTCAATTTTTTTTAATTTATCCAGGCTAGATTTATGGCCCAGGATGTGATCTTTCCTGGAGAAGGTTCTGTGTGCACTTGAGAAAAAGGTAAAATTCATTGTTTTAGGGTGAAATGTCCTATAGATATCAATTAGGTCTAACTGGTCTACTATATTATTTAAAGTTTGTGTTTCCTTGTCAATTTTCTGTTTAGTTCATCTATCCATAGGTGTGAGTGGGGTATTAAAGTCTCCCATTATTATTGTGTTATTGTTAGTTTTCCCTTTCATACTTGTTAGCATTTGCCTTACATATTGCAGTGCTCCTATGTTGGGTGCATATATATTTATAATTGTTATATCTTCTTCTTGGATTGATCCTTTGATCATTATGTAGTGTCCTTATTTGTCTCTTTTCACAGCCTTTGTTTTAAAGTCTATTTTATCTGATATGAGTATTGTTACTCCTGCTTTCTTTTGGTCTCTATTTGTGTGGAATATCTTTTTCCAGCCCTTCACTTTCAATCTGTATGTGTCCCTTGTTTTGAGATGGGCCTCTTGTAGACAACATATGTAGGGGTCTTGTTTTTGTATCCATTCAGCTAGTCTTTGTCTTTTGGTTGGGGCATTCAACCCATTTATGTTTAAGGTAATTATTCATAAGTATGATCCCGTTGCTATTTACTTTATTGTTTTGGGTTAGAGTTTATACCCCCTTTTTGTGTTTCCTGTCTAGAGAAGATCCTTTAGCATTTGTTGGAGAGCTGGTTTGGTGGTGCTGAGTTCTCTCAGCTTTTGTTTGTAAAGCTTTTGATTTCTCCTTCATATTTGAGTGAGATCCTTGCTGGGTACAGTAATCTGGGCTGTAAGTTTTTTTCTTTCATCACTGTAAGTATGTCCTGCCATTCCCTCCTGGCCTGAAGAGTTTCTAGTGAAAGATCAGCTGTTAGCCTTATGGGAATTCCCTTGTGTGTTATTTGTTGTTTTTCCCTTGCTGCTTTTAATATTTGTTCTTTGTGTTTGATCTTTGTTAATTTGATTAATATGTGTCTTGGAGTGTTTCGCCTTGGGTTTATCCTGTTTGGGGCTCTCTGGGTTTCTTGGACTTGGGTGATTATTTCCTTCCCCATTTTAGGGAAGTTTTAAACTATTATCCCCTCAAGTATTTTCTCATGGTCTTTCTGTCTTCTTCTTCTGGGACTCCTATGATTCGAATGTTGGGGCGTTTACCATTGTCCCAGAGGTCTCTGAGATTGTCCTCATTTCTTTTAATTCATTTTTCTTTTTTCTTCTCTGATTCATTTATTTCTACCATTCTATCTTCTATCTCATTTATCCTATCTTCTGCCTCCATTATTCTACTGTTGGTTCCCTCCAGAGTGTTTCTGATATCATTTATTGCATTATTCATTATTGATTGACTCTTTTTATTTCTTCTAGGTCCTCATTAAACCTTTCTTGCATCTTCTCAATCCTTGTCTTCAGGCTATTTATCTGTGATTCCATTTTGTTTCCAAGATTTTGGATCATTTTCACCATCATTATTCAGAATTGTTTATCAGGTAGATTCCCTATCTCTTCCTCTTTTGTTTGGTTTGATGGGCATTTATCCTGTTCCTTTATCTGCTGGGTATTCCTCTGTCTCTTAATCTTGTTTATATTGCTGTGTTTGGGGTGGCCTTTCTGTATTCTGACAGTTTGTGGAGTTCTCTTTATTGTGGAGTTTCCTTGCTGTGGGTGGGGTTGTATAGGTGGCTTGTCAAGGTTTCCTGGTTAGGGAAGCTTGTGTCAGTGTTCTCGTGGGTGGAGCTGGATTTCTTCTCTCTGGAGTGCAATAAAGTGTCCACTAATGAGTTATGAGATGTCAATGGGTTTGGAGTGACTTTGGGCAGCCTGTATATTGAAGCTCAGGGCTATGTTCCCGTGTTGCTGGAGAATTTGCATGGTATGTCTTGCTCTGGAACTTGATGGCCCTTGGGTGGTGCTTGGTTTCAGTGTAGGTATGGAGGTGTTTGATGAGCTCCTGTCGGTTAATGTTCCCTGGAGTCAGGAGTTCTCTGGTGTTCTCAGGATTTGGACTTATGCCTCCTGCTTCTGGTTTTCAGTCTTATTTTTACAGTAGCCTCAAGACTTCTCCATCTCCTTTTGAAGACAATGGGCTGCTTTTCTGGTGGCTGATGTCCTCTCCTGGCATTCAGAAGTTGTTTTGTGGAATTTACTCAGGATTCAAATGTTCTTTTGATGAATTTGTTGGGGAGAAAGTGGTCTCCCTGTCCTATTCCTCTGCCATCTTCCGGGCTCCTTTCTATGTTCCAGTCCCACCTTGATAGAATCACTTTTCCATCTCTCTTTTCACTGGCCAAAGCAGTGTGCTAAGTGCAGAATAATGCAGTCCAACTACAATATATAAGAGCTGAGAAGGAAGAGCTCAAGGGGAGATTCTGAAGGGGTTAATCCAAGACTTCTTAGAAGAGGCCTTTTTTGAAGTGAGGTTTAGCGGATCTGCTCAGCAGAGTCCTGAACTAGCACACCAGAAGAAGCCATGTGGGCTGAAAGGCATGGACCGGTGGGCTAGGGCTGACCATGGAGTTGAGTATTGAATTCACATGCAAGACGAGGGTTTTCCCCTTTGACTGTGCAAGACATTTGAAATGAGGAAGGTCATTGCCACACGGAGCACTTCATGGGCTATTTATCACTATAAAGCATTCAGGAGAAATTGTCTGACCTGGTGGGTTAATCAGAATTCTGAGCAATGGCTTCATTACATGATAATTCAGCACACAAGATTTATACAGCCCCTGACTTCATTAATGATATAAATATTTCTTTAAAGTAACATTTTGGAACTGAACACAGAATCATAATATGTTTCTTCCCTCACTGAACTGCTCTGAATTGATTCTCACCTAGTTGTGGGGATGGAACTTTGGCTCCAGCATTCCCAAGAACCAGCTACCAGGCATGAGTTACTGTGCTATCATTCATTCCTTGCCAGGGTTTCTAGCTCTCATAAAAGAGTTGTCTTTGGCATCCACGGGTGATCTCCAGGAAAAGACTGGCTCTGTGACAGGCCTGCCTCAGAATAATCTGGAATCCAAATGGTGCTCTCGAGCATACCGATTCATTCCCAGTAAGAGCTGGAGGCTGCTGCTGGTAATGTTCTCATTTATGTCATAGATGTGCTTCTGAAAATAATGGAGTAGATTACAAACAGATACAAATATCATGAAGCTTTGAGTTAAGAGAATGTAGTCCCTATTGCATGACAAGGTTTTGAAAAGTGCACTGGCTTTCTGTATTGTGAATCTCACCACTGATTTTATAAGCATGGGTTTTTGTATACTGACTTTGCTTAAACTGAAAACAAGTTATATGTGCTGTCTTCATGTGTTCAAGCTGATTGGGTCAATATTTTCATAGACTCTCTCACTGTTATAAATTGGGAGCAGATAGTCCTGTCGCATGAATAATAAGATGAAAATTGAGCACAAAAGAAAAAATTAATATTTATTTTCTCCTTGCAAAGAAGAAAGGGAAAAATATACCCAACTGAATTCAGAGTTCCAGAGAATGGCAAGAAGAGATAAGAAAGCCTTTTTAAGTGAACAATGCAAAGAAATAGAGGAAAACAATAGAATGGGAAAGACTAGAGATCTCTTTAAGAAAAGTGGCGATATCAAGGGGAAATTTTCATGAAAAGATGGACACAATAAAGGGCAGAAATGGCAAGGACCTAACAGAAGCAGAAGAGATTAAGAAGAGGTGGCAAGAATACACAAAAGAACTATACAAAAAAGATCTTCATGACCCAGATAATCACAGTGGTGTAGTCACTTACCTAAAGCCAGACATCCTGGAGTGCAAAGTCAAGTGGGCCTTAGGAAGCATCACTATAAACAAAACTATTGAAGGTGATGGAATTCCAGCTGAGCTAGTTCAAATCCTAAAAGATGATGCTGTTAAAGTGCTGCACCCAATATGCCAGTAAATTTGGAAAACTCAGCAGTGTCCCCAGGACTAGAAAAGAACAGTTTTCATTACAACCCCAAATAAAAGAAATGCCAAAGAATGTTCAACCTACCATACAATTGCACTCATTTTGTGTACTAGCAAGGTAATACTCAAAATCCTTCAAGCTATTTTTCAACAGTACGTAAACTGAGGACTTCCAGATGTTCAAACTGGTTTTAGAAAAGGCAAAGGAACCAGAGATCAAATTGCCAACATCTGTTAGATCATAGAAAAAGCAAGGGAATTCCAGAAAAACATCTACTTCTACTTCATTGACTACACTAAAGCCTTTGACTGTGTGGATCATAACAAACTGTGGAAAATTCTTAAAGGGGTGGGAATACCAGACCACCTTACCTGTCTCCTGAGAAACCTGTTTGCCGGGCAAGAAGCAACAGTTAGAAGGATGTGGAACAAAGGACTGGTAAAAAAGTGGGAAAGAATTACATCAAGGCTGTATCTGGTCACCCTGCTTATTTAACTTATAGGCAGAGTACATCATGTGAAATGCCAGACTGGATGAGTCACAAGCTGGAATCAAGACTGCAGGAAGAAATATCAACAACCTCAGATAGGCAGATGATATCACTCTAATGACAGAAAGCTAAGAGGAACTAAAGAGCCTCTTGATGAGGGTAAAAGAGGAGAGTGAAAAAACTGGCTTAAAACTCAACATTCAAAACTCTGAGATCATGGCATACAGTCCCATCACTTCTTAGCAATTAGATGGGGGAAAAATGGAAATAGTGCCAGATTTTATTTTTTGTGCCTCAAAATCGCTGTGGACAGTGAGTGTAGTCATGAAATTAAAATATGCTTGCTCCTTGGAAGAAATGCTATGACAAACCTGGTTGTTATTGTTGTTCAGTCACTCAGTCATTTACAACTCTTTGTGACCCCATGAACTGCAGCATGCCAGGCTTCTCTATCCTTCATCATCTCTTGGAGCTTGCTCAAACTCATGTCCATTGAGTCAGTGATGCCATCCAACCATCTCATCCTTTGTCATCCCCTTATCCTCTTGCCTTCAATCTTTCCCAAGATCAGGATCTTTTTCAGTGAGTTGGCTTTTTGCATCAGGTGACCAAAGTATTGGAGCTTCAGCTTCAGCATCAGTCCTTCCAATGAATATTAAGGATTGATTTTCTGACAAACCTAGACAGCATATTAAAAATCAGAGCCATCACTGTGTTGACAAAGGTCTGTATAGTCAAAGCTATAGTTTCTCCAGTAGTCATATACAGATGTGAGAGTTGGACCCTAAAGAAGGTTGAGTGCTGAAGAATTGATGCTTTCGAACTGTGGTGCTGGAGAAGACTCTTGAGAGCCTTTTGGAAGAAAGGAGATCAAACGAGTCAATCCTAAAGGAAATCAACCCTGAATATTCATTGGAAGGACTAATGCTCCAATCTTGAAGCTGAAGCTCAAGAAGCTGAAGCTGAAGCTCCAATACTTTGGCCACTTGATTTGAAGAGCCAACTCATTGGAAAAGACCCTGATGCTACTAAAGATTGAAGGAAGGAGGAGAAGGGTGTGACAGAGGATGGGATGGTTAGATAGCATCATTGACTCAATGGACACATGTTTGAGCAAACTCCAGGGGATAGTGCAAGACAGGGAAGCCTGGCATTTTTCAGTCTATGGGGTCACAATGAGTTCAAACATGACTTAGAGACTGGACAACAGCAGCAACACTCTTCACTGCCACTCTACCCAGAGTCTCACATTCATTTCTGGATTCCTTCATTTGTTCAAAGCTTAGTACTCAACACCTACCAGGAGAAAGCACAGAAAGCTGCATGGGAGATGCAGCAGACCTGGTGCTCCAGCAGAGAAGGTCACAGTCGAGGGATGCACATACCAGTGGGGATCTAGGTGGACAGTGCCAATTGGATACAAGAGGTTCAACTGGTCCAGTGATGCTCTCTTGTTACCTCCCCTTTCCCAGATGAGTTTCACACATTCTTTTTCCAGAGTCCTTCAATACCTCTTGCCCCATCCTCGCTCTCAGTCAGTGACTTTACTTTTTTTTTTAACTTCATTGAAAACAGTACAAAGAGAACTTTTGCAAGTTTCCATGATCATCTCTCCCCAAATACCAGCATTTGAACCATGTACTCACCTTCTTTCCCATTATACTGCATAAGTTAGTCAGGGTTCTCCAGACAAACAGAACAATAGGTTGTGCACATATGTGTGTGTGTGAGAAAGATGTATATAATTATATATGCTTGCCTGCCTGCTTAGTCACTCAGTCATGTCTAACTCTTTGCAGCACTATAGACTATAGCCTGCCAGGCTCCTCTGTCCATAGGATTATCCAGGCAAGAATATTGGAGTGGGTTGCCATTCCCTTGTTCAGGGGATCTTCCCAACCCAGGAATCAAACCTGAGTCTCCTGTGTCTCCTGCATTGCTGGCAGATTCTTTACCTGCTGAGCCATTGGGGAAGCCTATGATTATGCATATTTATATATAGATATATTTTAAATATTTATTTTATTATGTTGCCTTGGCCAAAATGTTCTAATTTTTCCAGAAGGTGTTTCAGAAGCATCTTGAGCCTTGAGAGGGAGGGGAGCATGGGGACTCAGAGGACCTTGGAAAACTGTTGTGACTGGAGAATCAGGGCAGCACAAGAGCATGCCAGATGAGACTGGTCAAAGATGGAGGGTCTTGTGTATTTCACAAACAATGCCTAAGGCAACACTTCCACAGCTTTGTGTCTAAGAGCCAAGTGTTAAAATGCAGGTTATGGTTCAACAGATCTGGAATGGGACTTATGATTTGCATTTCACACAAGCTCCAGAGTGATGTCTAAGTAGCAAGTGTCACATGCCATCTGGAAAGTAGAAAGGCATGGTCTCATTAGAGCTGAGTGTTTGGATGAGGAGCTTCAAGGGGAGGAAGGAATCAAGGATTATTCTGGGCTTCTAACTTGAGTAGCTCTCTGGTGTCTCTTACTGGGAAGGGCAGACCAGGGACCAAGGAAGTTTCAGTAGGAGAGGATGAATTAAGTCTTTGAGTTGAATGTGTGATGTCTGTGGGACATTTACATGTAGATGAGCAGGTAGTTGAATATTCAGGATTGAAGCTAGAATGTGGGAAAGGGAGGTTGGATTAAGGAATGGTTTTTCAAAAGTAGATGAGTGAGACATGAATATTTTTATAGGCTTAGAGGAACGTATCAGTGATGGGTCAGAATGTTATGAGGGTAAGTCCAGAGAGTTTGCTACCCTTGGGCAGAAAGGGGTGGGGTATGACAGGTATGAATAGGTATGTATGCAAATGTGTTGGGTGGGGCTTGAGAATATTCTCACTGCTAGCCTCTAATTTTGTGACAAAGGAAGCAAGGCCTATGAAGGGATAAGGTTGATAAAAGAAGAAGGGGAAGAATGAATTTATGGCATGTGTACATGTGTCAGTATATGTACTAAATATCAAAAATTTTCATCATCTTATAAATTTGTATTTTATTATACTTCAAAGAACCTGGTTAAGTGGTGTTTTGGAAAAACCATGGAACTTAGAAAGAATCAGCAAAATTGCTATTGTCCTACTATTTGACCCTTGGCAAATCCTTTCCCTTCTCATTCTGGGCCTCAATTTCCTCACTTGTAAAATGAGAGAAAATATTGCTCTCTAAAGTGTCATTCAGTTTAATGGTTCTGACTCAATACAACAAAAGATTTTAAATTTAGCATAAAGATAAAGAAATAATAGAAATATTTACATTTTATCTTGGATCTTAATGAGGAATACTTTCTCTGCCTAGAATTGGATGACAGTCAAATAAACATTTCATTTCAAATCACCCTAAAGGGATTCAATGCATTATAAAGGATAAGAAATATGTAGGGATTTAAGTCTTGCAGAATTTTCTGACTAAGGGTACACGATACTATACAACACTTATAATCTTCAAAGTGTTTGGTAATTGTGAATCTGTCTTCATGAAATGCCCTGGGAGATTGTTACTTCCTTTTAAAATGGTGTAACTGAAACAAGGAAATTGTGACTTGTCTAGGGCTTTGGAGGGAATCTTGCAATCCTGTTCATTAAAAGTAGGGACTGAAGAAGAGTCATAAACATGGCTGATTTTCTTTACTTGAAATGACAGGGCTCTTATGGAAGCCCATGGGGGACCTGAGCCCCATCACCTTCACCTTCATGTAATGACATAAAGTATATCCTGTCAACAGGGTTTCCTTCTTTCAGGGGTATTTGAGAAGCTCCTGTAGAGCTGGCACCATGTACAATTCATGTTGGTATTTCCTACAGTAGTTGAATAAGAATGTTTTTCTTTTTAAGCACTATTTTTTAGAATGAGAAAATTAGATTTTTCCCAGTTAAGGTCTGGCTACAATCAGAAAAGCAATGACTATTCCTCAGGTTCTGAGTTTTGCTTACAGAGAATGTGGTTCTTAAACTGAGTTCCTGGCAAGAAACTGGTTTTTGCCCAGTCTCCTTTCTGGAATAAGAAAGAGGATTGGTCTTTCTCTAAGTTCTGTTTTCCCATCTAGAAATCCAGAGCAATAGGGCTTCCTTCTGTCGACCTCAAAGGCTTTTGTGAAGATATAACTATGCTGAGCTCTTAGGAAAAAAAAAATGTTTTATCTATATGCAAAGTATTATCATATATACACACTAGTTTATATCCAAGATAAATTTTAAAACCAAAATTAAAAAACGTTTGTAAAGTACTTGTTAATAAATATAACTGGATATACGGGGACGTATCTGTTTCACAGGGGAATTGAAAGAAGTAATTGATGCTTATAAAGTTCCTTGAAGTCTTTGAATTACAGAGTCTAGAATTTGCAAGCTATGATTACCTTCTGTATTATAAATGGTATAATTAATATTCACACATATTTTCCTCAGATGCAGAGCTAGGACTTGTTCATAATGAACAAACCATTTAAAATGAATATTTTGGGGAGTAGCCTCTGTACCCCTCCAGAGTTCTGACTCATTTGGGTGGGCATCAATTGATAGGGATTCTGGTCTCACCCACCAGAATTTACCACCTGTATTTTGTAATTTTAGTAATCTGCCTTGCATTTGCATCAGGAAGAACTGAAATAACCTTGTGTTATGATTTATTCAAACTTGACAGAAATCAGGAGCTAAATAAAAGGGAAAACAGTTATTTCTCCATCTAACAAGGTTACCTCAGATTGCTTGATGTTCTCTGTGACATTTGCTTAAAAAATATTCCTCCAGCTTCATTAAACTGTCTTTGGTAGGTAGCAACTAAATATTCCCTGGAGTTTACATTTTCACATTCCCAAATGCTTGACCGTGGAGTTGGAAGGAGAAGACAGATACACGAGTGGATGGGCTGGAATTGAAACAGACAGTGGGGCCAGTCATGGGGCTGAGTGACCAGTGGTCTTTAATCAGCAAAGACCTTTGGAAATTTTGAGGAAAAACACTCTAATATTTACAGTCATTTGCTGAGGAAGTAGATACATTTTGTTCAGATTACAAACAGCTGTCCAATCTAGCTACATACTGTTCAGGACAGAGAATGGAATGCCTCTGTGCAAGCTCGCCTGGTCAGTGTACTAGAGCAATATCAGAAAGAGACCATTGCTTTTCTCATTCCAAAACACTTGAATGCTGTTTGTTGTAGAAGTCTTTCAAGGTGGCTATAGATTTGAAGGTTTTTAAATATTGGAAGAAAAAGATAAAATAATACCTCATTACTTCTATTCCAAGACCACTTCTCCTTGCCCGAGACCTCATCAAATACATAGAATAGGAACTCCCCAGTGGCGCAGTGGGTAAAGAATCTGCCTGCAATGTAGGAGACACAGGAGACATGGGTTTGATCTCTGGGTCAGGAAGATCCCCTGGAGAAGGGCACGGCAACCCACTCCAGTATTCTTGCCTGGAGAATCCCATGGATAGAGGAGACTGCAGGCTACAGTACATGAGGTCACAGAGTCAGACACAACTGAAGTAAAAGACTATGTACACACAGATATATTTAATTGAATTGTAAGTTATATATTCTAGAATGTTCTTTGCACTTCTAAAGTGAAGATTAGGCATTTCTCTTCCATCATCTATGGTGGTGGTGGTTTAGTCACTAAGTCATGTCCTACTCTTGCGACACCATGGACTGTAGCCTTCCAGGCTCCTCTGTCCATGGGATTCTCTAGGCAAGAGTACTGGAGTGGGTTGCCATTTCCTTCTCCAGGGGATCTTCCTGACCCAGGAATCAAACCTGGGTCTCCTGCATTGCAGGCAGATTCTTTACTGACTGAGCTTTGAGGAAAGCCCATCATCTAAAGAAATGACAGTAAGGTTATTAGAGGCATGCATGGTAACAGGTCCTTAAATATATTAATCATACAGGAAATAGGAAAGATAATGACAGACCTTCACATACCTATTATTAAATACCTAAGTAGCCAAAGGTGACCTGAGATTTTCCTTTTTGGAGATGGGTGAGAGGGAAAGGGGGAGGGGGAAAACAGTTTGACAGGAAATTTAAAAAGGCAGTGGTTGTCATTGTATCGTGTACCAGGTGGGTTCTTTAAAAACGTGGATTGACTATTTAAAAAGTCAGTTAACTGAATCTCATTGTTGAATTATTTTTGAAATTATGAATACTGTATTTTCCAAACCCCAAACTGGGACACATACTTTGAAAATTGGACTACCTGTAAAATTCTGGATGGGTGATATACCAGTGCTCTGATTCCAACCTGTCTCTTTGGACTTCCTAGGGATGAAAGAAAACATTTGCAGTGAAGTTCTAGGAAGATTTGACATGAATCTCATTTTATATTGAGGGACAATTGGCGTTTTGAATTGGAGCCCTGGAGCTGAAAGCACGTGTGCCTAATGTAAATATCTTAATTATCATTCATTATGTGTCTTCGGGAGGTACATTATTATACATAATTATGCATATGCTTCTAAAGAGGTAAGCTCCTACCTACAAGTGACCACATTTCCCAAATCCCAAACCACGAAGTGTAATTTCAAATGTGGTCTGACAAAGAGATTGGATTTTTTAAAAAACTCTGGGCTGTCCTGGAAAAGCTCAAATATCCCTTGGCAGTCGCTATGCCCCATGTGCATGCACTTTTTCAACTAAGTACTAGGAGACTTTAAGCTACGCTCAAATCTTCAAGACCTTAAAGCAAGGCGGAGAGGGCCTGTTCTCCACTAGGAAAAGGTCAGAAGGAGGTCATGACTGAGTGACCCCAGAGCCATTTGGTTGTGTATCCTTTGCAGCTGGGGAGAGTGGGGGAGTCCCATAATGGAAGTTTCAGGAACCAAAGAACAAGGTCTCCTTTCGGAAGGGAGGAGACAGGGAGAGGAGGAAAAAGCAACTAGTATTTCCAAGGGCAGGCAGTGCCATGGGAAGAACCTCAGTGAGGCTGGGGCTGGGGCCCTGGGCTCACTCTGTATGGGCATGCCAGCTGTTATGTGCAGAATCACACCCCCTCCCCCGGACTCCAGACCCCACAAAATTTCTATGTGGAAGTCCTAATAGCCAGCACCTCAGAATGTGACTGTATCTGGAGGCAGGGTCTTTAAAGAGTAATTACATTAAAATGACATCATTAGTCCGGGCCCTAATTTAATCTGAATGGTGTCTTTATAAGAAGAGGAGATTAGGACACACACACAGAGGGAAGAGCACGTGAAGAAACCGGGCAGAGAGGCCTCAGAAGCAACTGACTCTGTCAAACCTTTGATCTCCAACTTCCAGCCTACAGACCTGGGAGACAATATATTTCTGTTCTTTAAGCCCCCCAGTCTGTGGGACTTGGTTACGAAGCCCTAGCGGACTACTGCATAGGCATAATATTGATGCGATGCAGAAAGTCCAACAGGAAGGAAGCCACATGCCCCTGGGAGGGAATAGGCTGTCCGGGCTGGCTTGGCCCTGATGTTGTCCTCAACTGTTCCTTACAGCAAACTTCCAGGAGAAACTTCTTAGAAAATGGAACACTTCCTGAGGCCTTACAGCCTGTGAGCTTTCTACCCCTGGCTTCAGCTTCTCCAGAGTGATTTGAGCATCAGGTGCATCCCGTATGAAGCTGGACCACGACCCACAATGTATATGAAGCCAACTTGCGAAGACTCCGAGAAGCTTGTGTGGGATCCACAGTGATCAAGGTGATAAATGTTCCCCTTAGGACCCTTAAAGAGGGCCACGGGATTGTGAAATGGCATCATCTTCAACTGACACTCCAAGAGCTACATGTGTTTGATCACGCAGAAAACACTGTTTTGTTTTAGTTAGCTCACTTTCATCAGTTCCTAGGATACCTGCTTTTTCCCTGAAGACGTGGGATTGAAGTTAACCAAGACATCTCTTGACTGGGCACAGTGTGAAGTCTGGGCTTGTCAGTCTGAGAAGACAAAGGCTGAGAGGGAAAAGGATGCAGGGAGGCAGACAAGAAGGAAGGGAATGAGAGGTGCCTCCTGACCTCCCCTTTCTCCCTCCTCCAAGTGTCCCCTGTACAGGGCTGCTCTAGATGTGCTCTGTCTGCTTTCCTTCTCCCATCCAGTGTACAAAGTAAGGTAAGGTAAGTCACTTCAGTCGTGTCCGACTCTGTGCGACCCCATAGACGGCAGCCCACCAGGCTCCCCCGTCCCTGGGATTCTCCAGGCAAGAACATTGGAGTGGGTTGCCATTTCCTTCTCCAATGAATGAAAGTGAAAAGTGAAAGTGAAGTCGCTCAGTCATGTCCGACTCTTAGCAACCCCATGGACTGCAGCCTACCTGGCTCCTCCGTCCATGGGATTTTCCAGGCAAGAGTACTGGAGTGGGGTGCCATCGCCTTGGGGGCTCTCATAATCCACATTTTTTAGGTGAGAAAACAGAGGCTCAGAGAGTGAAAGGACCAAGGGGCAGAAGACTGATCCACATGAGTCAAAGTTTCTGCCCCTCATTACACTGCTTGCCACCTTCCCCCTTAACGGATGTAAATAGATCATCCTAGACATAGTCATTAAATCCTGGGATACTGAAACAAAAGACCAACTTCCTTCTGGAAACTCCTTGTACCTATCCTGAAACTGAAAGGAGATACTTGAGGATTAATTAAAGGTGGTCGGTCATCTTTGTGTCATGGGAAACAAAAATACTACTTGTTTTTTTAACCTCAAGTTGTAAAGCCTCGAAAGATTGGCTTGAGAGGGTTTAGATCAGGCCTCTGGACACCAAGAGGGTAGAAATGGGGGAATGGCTAAGTCTCAAAGCAAAACAAACAAAAGCGCTCCAAACCTGACAGAGAATTTATATATAATCCCCCTAGGACTGTGCAGGCAGCCAAAGCCACAAGTGCTTTGACCTTGGGGTGAAGTTTTTGTTGAGTCCATCAATTCGGGCTTTAGACTGGTAATTTAGCCTCATCTTTGCAACTGTCATAGCTAACTGGTCTTGGGCTCTCCCTGCATGCCAGTCTCTGTTCGACCTCACTGAATCTTCTCAGCAATCCTGAGACCCTGACTATCATCGCCTCCATGGTACAGATTGAGAAACTTGAGACCATCTCACTCTGACAAGAAACTGATTGGGAGCTCCCCGATTCTTTTAGAATTCATTTTGTTAAAAGGGAAAATTTAATTAATTATTACTCCAGAAGTGCAGTTAGTAAAGAAAGTTATTCAAATAATTAATTGCAGGTTGATACAATGAATCGTTTTAAAATGTCTGCCTCCCAATGGGGGGAAAAACCTAAAAAAAGATGATGATGAAAAGATGGAGCTGTTTGCTGGCTTAGATCTTGTCATGAGTGATAGCCTCACCCTGGACTAGTAGGAGGTCCAGGAAGTGTAGAATAAACCCCAGCTTTGAGGGGCCACTTCTAGGAGAGCAGTGATCACATTCACTTACAACTCGTCCCATGGAGTCTCTGAGCTGGCTGAGACATGGAATGACCTATTTCTGATGTAAAAGCTCAGAATATACGAGATCAGTCATCCTATACCACCAAGATAACTCAAAGATCCAGAAACATGCACAGAAAGATCAACATGTACAATAAATCTGTGACTCGGGCCTCATTCCTACACTAGAATTCACCACTCTCACCCCCTCTTCTACTTACTGTCACAGGCTACACTTTGATCTAAACCTCCGAACCATTGGGGGTGGAAATCCCAAGCATAGCAACAGTGTCCAAGCAGAAGCAGCAGTCAAATGTCCTTAACTAGCAGGGGGAAGGCCTGAGTAACGATAATTAAGCTCAGAAGCTGGATCAGAAGTGGGTTCAGTTATAGCAGAGATGACTGGGGAGCCATGGGGGCCATGAGGGAGAGGAATATGAAGGAGGGGCAGGCAGGCCGTGGCTTTTAGGTTTTTGCACTGAATCTAGGAAAATTTTGTGCTTCTTGGCAGCCAGTTGAATGCACCCCAGCTAGCCACGAGAAACCACTCTCAGAGAGGGCCTAATATTTCTCAGAAGTAACAATAATTGCCATTGAGAGATGACGTACCATATGCCAGATATTATTGTAAGCATGCATTATCTCATTTAATTTTACTAAGGGATAAACAACAACCTTATGAGTCAGACACAGGTGATATACCCCATTTTACATATGTGGAAACTGAGGCTCAGGAAGGGCAAGTAACTTCTGATGTGACACAACTTCACAGTAGCAGGATGAAATTTCTAATCTTGGTATATGTGAATTCTGAGTCCAACTTTTTACCCACTAGGCCAGGGGATAGCAAACTTTTCTGTAAAGGACCAGGTAGTAAATATTCTCAGATTCACAGACCACATGGTCTCTGTCACAGCTACTTAACTCTCTTATCACAGTGCAAAAGCAGCCAGAGACAGTGTTAACAAATAGGTGTGGCTGTGTTCCAATAAAACTTTATTTAAAAGGACAGCAGTGGGCCAGCTTTGGCAGTAGTTTGCCAAGCCCTGAACTAGGTAAGACACTTCCCTAATTGTCTACAGCAGCAAGTTATTGTGGTCCTGGAATTATACACTCTAAAATCAGAGACAGTGATCTAATGGAATGAAAGTAAACTGAACTGAAGAGTTTGGGCTCAAGCCCCAGTAGTGCCACTAACTTTCTGTGGGAATTTTGTCAAGTTAGGTAAAGCCTTTGTGCCTTAGTTTCCCTATTTGCAAATTAAAACAATCACTCTCTGGAATATATGTTTTCAGGAGGATGGGAAAAACACAGATGGCCTGCATGCTGAAAAATGGAATTACCTTTCAAATCTTAGGTGCTTACTTTTCTTTTTTTTTTAATTTTATTTTATTTTTAAACTTTACATATTCTTAGGTGCTTACTTTTCTTAAACTGGGGAGTGGCCAGCTGCCTGGAGCCCCAAGCCGCAATTTTCCCAGATATCACATTCTAGGCCTGGCGCCTTTGGAGGAGCAGCAGGTAAGTATCCATATGAAAGTCAATTCCTATGGCAACAAACAGAACCAGAAGCTGCTCCCATGCTGTGCCAAAGAACAACGGGAGGATAGCAAACCCAAAAGCAAAAATCAGACAAGATAGGGAATTGCACGGAGAGACGGTTGAGCCCAGCTTGAGTGGCTGGTGCTGATACCAGAGTAAACTGCTGATGCTGATAATGTGCCATCTCACTAAGCGATAGCAATTGTTTTCATCGAGTGAGAGAGAGCTCTTGCTTTGTCAAAGCATGTGTTTGTGACACCATTAAACACTCAAATAATATACTCCTTCCTGTCTGAGGAGCTCTCCTCAGAGCCAGTCACCAAAAGAAAGCATTTCCTTTTGCATTTCTGTCACATCTGGGCATGGGGACGAAGCTCTCCAACTAGTCCCAGAAAGCTCAGCCCCTAGAAAGACGTTGCAGAGAGGGGCTCAGAAGACCAGCACACTTGAGTTGTAATGGCCTGGAGAGATGATTTGTCTAATGCTTTATGTTTCCAGTAGAGAAACTGAGGCCTGAGAAATGATTGGTTGAAGTCCGTCAGGTGTGAATAGCCCTTGCATTAGAACCCAGGTCTCCTGACTCTTCCTCCCAGTGAATTGTCCCATAGTTGGAATCTGAAATATCTGTTTCAATATACTTCTGTGCATTGCAGATGTTTTCACTGACACTCGTTGATATTGGCAAGCAAACCCAAGGCAAGAATTTCCATACATGTGATTTATTTCTGCAGATTTTCAATGCATAGCCAATTATTGGACCTCTTTTGTTCAAAAGAAATACAGGAAAAGGTTTTCTACGCCTCTGTGTTCCCATGAAGTAGTCTGAACAATTAGGTTGTAAGCAGCATCTTGTTCTTTTCTCTTTGTTCCAGTTGTTATTACTTAAGGTGACATTGAAACAGTTGACACTACTCTTCAATGTTTTAAGAGAGCAAGTAGTATTGACTGTAAGATAACTTTGCTAGAACTTTCCTTAACTAATAATTGGTAGATCCAACTACTGTGCAGTACCTTTCAACTAATAGTCTATTAGGCCATTGAAGTTACCAAACAATAAAGTATTTTCTCCCAGCTCTGATGGTCTATGAAGAAAAACAACAAACCCTCTCAGTGTCTGGACATAGCAAGCAGTGAGAGTTCACTTTTCTGCTAATTAGCTTCTTGACATCTGTGCTTGTTTGCACAGAGCTTCATTTTTTTTCTAATATATCCAGGTATGATATTTTCTGAATATTGCCAAGGTGTTCATTTGTATCTTATGCATTGTATACTTGGGGAAATGTGGGATCAAGAAGAGGTTAAATACAGTGGTTAAATATTGACATGTGGGATTTGGAATCAGAGTGGAGTTCAAGCCCCAGCTCCTCTATTTTCCTAGTTGTGTGACTGTGGGAGAATCATTCAAATGGCATCCTCAGTTTTCTCAGTGATGAACTGAGGAGAAGGATTGTACCAGCTTCCTAGGATGGAGTTGCAGGTGAGATGAGCGGATGCAGGCAGGACTTGGTGGAGGTGTGCTCAATAGTGGTAGCCATTTTCTCCTTGGGGAGCCTGGGAAGTTTATAACTACTGATTTTCTATGATACAGGAAGAAATAGAAAATATTTATTTGAAGCCATGAATAATGTTTGATGAAAATATAGAAATGTTGACTGTTAGTGCTGACATACACACCCTCTGTGTTAAGCCTACTTAAAGTCAATTTCTCCATCAAAATTTCCGTGCTGTGAAACAATTTTTTTCTCTTTCAGCCGAATGCCTTCCTGTTTTCAATGTAACTGGTGTGCTTTATTATTGCCACATTATTTTCCACTGAAACATCGTTCCTCTGGAGCATATGACGTCATTTATAGCTATTGGCAAACATTTTTTCCATAGTTTGTCAATTAAGCATGTCACAGGATTTAATATTTACAGTCTTGTATGGTTCACTGAGCTACTTGGAGGAAAAGACAAGGAGAACAAAACCAGAGATTCTACTCTCAGCACCAAAGAACTGAGGATAGAATCCTACCCTGTTGATTTCATTGTTCAGTCACTAAGTTGTGTCTGACTCTTTGCAACCCCATGGACTGCAGCATGCTAGGCCTCCCTGTCCCTCATAATCTCCTGGACTTTGATTTCATTAGTGAATATTAAATATAATTATGAGGCTTGTAATGAACATACTCATAACTTTGGTAAGCATTTCAAATAACAAATTAATATTTAATATCTGGAACTCAAACTTTTACACTGAAGCTTGCCAGTTTTCTCATAACAGACAAGACTTGCCTTGAGAAGCAGATGGCACATCATGCTCGTGCAAGGTAAAATTGCTTATTGCCAAAACCTGGGTGGTACAGAGGCAAATTCATGTTGGTGAGACTGGTGTGGTAACATGGGCAGGTCACAGAATTCCTTGGTTTTGATGTAAGTAGTTATGTCTGAAATATTTTCCCTTTTACTTCACGTGTTGCAATCCTAATTCCCAGTACCTCAGAACAGAGCTGTGTTTGGAGACAGGTCTTTGGGAGGTGATTGAGTTAAAATGATGTCATTAGGATGGGCCCTAATCCAATATGGCTGGTGTCCTAAAAAAAGAGATGTCGCCACAGACAGAAACAGAGGGAAGAGCATGTGAAGATGCAGGGAGAAGACAGCTGTCTACAAAGCAAGGTGAGAGGCCTCAGAAGAAATCAATCCATCTGACACTTTGATCTGGGACTTCCAGCTTACAGAACTGTGAGGAAATAATACATTTCCGTTGTTTCAGCCACCCAGTCTCTGGTACTTTGTTATGGCAGCCCCAGGAAACTAATACATAAGCCCAGTCACTGATACCTAGACTGCTTCAGTTGAGGCAGAGAGTCATGTTGGTTTTGTGTTTGCATATCCTCTACTTCAGTGACTCAGTGAGTGAGGAGGAAAGCTGTCACAACACTCATCCAGCCCTGGCTGAATGGCTGCCCCTCAGATAACAGAAGAGCTGGGTGTTTCAAACAGAGGTCAGGCATGGGACACCAGAGAAGGGTCAGGAGGTCAAAAATCGAGGTGGGCAAGGCACAGGCTAAAGCAACAGGAAGTGTCAGGAGTCAAGGTAGAAAGAAGGGCTGTGTTCCAGGGTGGTGGTGGGGGGAGACTAGTGACAAACCCTCCCCCATAGAAAATGTGAATCTCAAAGGATTATACTCTGATGGAAGGTAGAAACCAAAGGCGCTCTTCTTCAGGATTAGCAAGGGCAGTGGAAATATAAGAAGGAAAACTTGTCACTGAGAATTGTGGCCATGGTCCTGTCCTCACATAGCCTGGATTTGCATTGCCTGAGTTGTTCAAATATCAAGCTGTGAACTTGATTGAAGATGGTACTAGACTGGTAATGCTCCCAAGCACATGGCAGAAGTGTACACAAATCCTTTGGGAAGAAACTACCTTCATCTTCAGGCTAAAAATTTTCCATAAGTGATTCTTTTATCACAAGGAGTTGTATATTCCTATTTACTCCTATTCTGGTTTAAAGAAAAATATTTAGGCAACACATTAACCAAATGTGACCTAATAGATTATATATAAAATATGAATATTCACAGCTTTAGAATGTTCATTCTTTTCATGCACATATGGAATATTTAAAAACTTTGACAACACCTTTCGCCAAAAGCAAATCTAAACACATTTCAAAGTACTGCAGTCAGCTCAAGGCAATAAGTAGAAATCAATAGGAAAAATACAACTAGCATAGCCCCATATGTATGGGCTTTATATTTTTTCATCACTTAACTTTAATTTAAACTGTAGACATTAAAGTATGACACCATTTTTACATTCTTTTGAAATTTCTTCATTTTCCATTGAACTACAATATGCATACAGTCATATATAAAGTGCCATATTCTTTGGTGTATGGCTTTATTTTTTATTTCTAGAATTGTTGTTGGTCGCTCAGTCGTGTCTGACTCTTCTGTGACCCCATGGACTATATTCCACCAGGCTCCTCTTTCCATAGAATTTTCCATGCAAGAATACTGGAGTGGGTTGCCATTTCCTTCTCCAGGGGATCTTCCCGACCCAGGGATGAAACCTGTGTCTCCTCCATTGGCAAGGGAGTTTTATTTACCATTGAATGATGAGGGAAGCCCATTTTTAGAATTAACATAGAGCAAAATGGATTCTTTTGGTGTACAGTTATATTAATTTTATGCCATTTATAAATTCATTTAACTGCCACCACAATCAAAATACAGAATTGTTCTATTATGCTACCTCTAACCCTTGGCAACCACTGATCCCTTCCCCATTATTAGTTTAAATTTTATCTTTTCAAGAATGTCATTAAAATGTCACAGAAATACATATATTACATAATCCTTGAAGACTGGCTTTTTTCAATCAGCATAAATCCCTCCAGATCCATCTAAATTGCTGTGTATATCAATAGTTCATTCCTTTGCATTGCTGAGTCATATTCTACAGTATGGATATATTAATAGTATAATTTTTAAAAGTTATTTGCTCATTGAAAGACACATGGGTTTTATTTTAAGTTTCAGTTCATTTCAGTTCAGTTGCTCAGTCATGTCCGACTCTTTGCGACCCCATGAACTGCAGCATGCCAGGCCTTCCTGTCCATCACCAACTCCCGGAGTTCACTCAAACTCATGTCCATCTAGTCAGTGATGCCATCCAGCCACCTCATCCTCTGTTGTCCCCTTCTCCTCCTGCCCCAGTCCCTCCCAGCATCAGAGTCTTTTCCAATGAGTCAACTCTTCACATGAGGTGGCCAAAGTACTAGAGTTTCAGCTTTAGCATCATTCCTTCAAAAGAAATCCCAGGGCTGATCTCCTTTAGAATGGACTGGTTGGATCTCCTTGCAGTCCAAGGGACTCTCAAGCGTCTTCTCCAACACCACAGTTCAAAAGCATCAATTCTTTGGCGCTCAGCTTTCTTCACAGTCCAACTCTCACATCCATACATGACCACTGGAAAAACCAAGTTTGGGGTGTTATTAATAGAGTGATTATAACCATTTATGTGCACATTTTTATTTGGATACACATCTTCATTTCTCTAACCTAAATGCCCATGAATAATTCAATGAGTTGTTTAATTACTGGGTTATATGTCTTATCTATGTTTAATTTCATGGGAAACTGTCAAACTGATTTCTAGAGTGGCTGTAACATTTTAAATTCACACCAGTAGTATCTGAGTGATAACAATTGTTCTGTATCCTTGCCAGTACTTTAAAATTTCAATATGATTTTTAAAAAAAAATTTTTGATGTGAACTCTTTGGTTGCTTGGATGGTAAAGACTCTGCCTGCAATGCTAGGAGACCTGGGTTCAATCTCTGGGTTGGGAAGATCCCTTGGAGAAGGAAATGGCAACCCATTCCAGTATTCTTGCCTGGAAAACTCCATGGATGGAGGAGCCTGGCAGGTTATAGTCCATGGGGTCACAAAGCATCAGACATAACTAAGCAACTTTCACTTTTCATTTTTAAAAAATCTTTATGGAATTTGTTACAATATTGCTTGTGGGTTTTTTATGGTTTAGTTTTTTTTTTTTTTTTCTTTTTTTGGCCACAAGGCATATGGGATCTTAGCTCCCTAACCAGGGATCAAATGTGCACCCCCTTCATTGGAAGGTGAAGTCTGAATCAGTGGACATGAGGGAAGTCCCTAGTTAGACAAGTTTGTACTGATCTGCTTTCCATCCTAGTTTCTTCTGAAATCCTTTTTGAAATTTTTTATTTGCATACATTCTTTGTTATATATATTTCTGTGGTCATGCATCCACAACCATTGACAAGAAGGAAAAGACCCATCACTCTAAAGCTTCCTTTGTACAGCTCTGGTTGCATTCAGTTATTCCTGACAGTCACTGATAAGTTTTCCATATCTAAATTTTCGCCTTTTTCAGAATATCATATAAATGGAATCATAGACTATATAGACAACATATAGTCTATCTGACCTTTTTTCACTTTGCAATATACATTTATGATTCGTCCATGTTATGTGGATTAATAGCTCATTCATTTTTATCACCAAATAGGAAAAGGAGTTCGTCAAGGTTCTATATTGTCATCCTGTTTATTTAACTTCTATGCAGAGTACATCATGAGAAATGCTGGACTGGAAGAAACACAAGCTGGAATCAAGATTGCCGGGAGAAATATCAGTAACCTCAGATATGCAGATGACACCACCCTTATGGCAGAAAGTGAAGAGGAACTAAAAAGCCTCTTGATGAAAGTCAAAGTGGAGACTGAAAAAGTTGGCTTAAAGCTCAACATTCAGAAAACAAAGATCATGGCATCCGGTCCCATCACTTCATGGAAAATAGATGGAGAAACAGTGGAAAAAGTGTCAGACTTTATTTTCTGGGGCTCCAAAATCACTGCAGATAGTGATTGCAGCCATGAAATTAAAAGACGCTTACCCCTTGGAAGGAAAGTTATGACCAACCTAAAAGCAGAGACATTACTTTGCCAACAAAGATCCATCTTGTCAAGGTTATGGTTTTTCCAGTGGTCATGTATGGATGTGAGAGTTGGACTGTGAAGAAAGCTGAGCGCTGAAGAATTGATGCTTTTGAACTGTGGTGTTGGAGAAGACTCTTGAGAGTCCCTTGGACTGCAAGAAGATCCAACCAGTCCATTCTAAAGATCAGCCCTGGGATTTCTTTTGAAGGAATGATGCTAAAGCTGAAACTCCAGTACTTTGGCCACTTCATGCAAAGACTGGACTCATTGGAAAAGACTCTGATGCTGGGAGGGATTGGGGGCAAGAGGAGAAGGGGATGACAGAGGATGAGATGGCTGGATGGCATCACTGACTCGATGGACGTGAGTCTCAGTGAACTCCAGGAGTTGGTGATGGACAGGGAGGCCTGGCATGCTGCAATTCATGGGGTAGCAAAGAGTCAGACACGACTGAGTGACTGAACTGAACTGAACTGAATGACTAATGAGGGCTTCCCTGGTGGCTCAGTGGTAAAGAACCCTCCTGTCAATGCAGGAAATGCAAGAGACAAGGGTTCGATCCCAAATAGGGAAGATCTCCTGGAGAATGAAATGGCAACCCACTCAAGTATTCTTGCCTGGACAATCCCATGGACAGAGGAACCTGGCAGGTTACAATTCATGAGGTTGCAAGAGTCAGACATGACTTAGCAATAAACCACCACCACAATGGCTGATGAACATCTTTTCATGTGTTTATTTGCTTATATCCTCTTCAGTGAAGTTTCAGTTCAAGCATGTTGCTGATTTCCTAGTTGGGTAGTTGTTTTCTTACTATAGAGTTTTTAGAGTTCTTGGCATATTCTGGATTCAAGTAATTTGTTGGATATGTGGTTTATAGGTATATTATCCCAATCTGTGGTTTGTCTTTTTATTTTACTGACAGTGTTTTTGACAGAACAAAAGTTTTTAATTTTTACAAAAGTCAACTTATTTTTTGCCATGTTTGAAATCTCATCTCCTAACTATGTCATGAAGACTTTCTTCTGAGTTACTATTAAAAGTTTTATTTCTTAGGTTATGCATTTAAGTTTATTGTCCATTTTGAGCTAAGCTTATATAAAATGGGATCTAGATTCAGAATCGTGGGTTTGTTTGTGTTTTGCCTGAGTGTGTATATGTTAGTTGCTCAGTTGTGTCCTGCTCTTTGCGATCCTGTGGACTGTTGCCTGCCCAGCTCCTTCTATCCATGGAATTCTCCAGGCAAGAATACTGGAGTGGGTAGTCATTCCCTTCTCCAGGGGCTCTTCCCTGTCCAGGGATCAAATCTGGTTCTCTCGTGTTGCAGGCAGATTCTTTACCATCTGAGCCACAAGGGTTTTGTTTTCCTTTAGATATCCAATTTCTCCATCATCATTTGTTGAAAAGACTATCTTTCTTCCATTAAATTCTCATATTCTCTTGTTAAAAGTCAGTTGGTCATACTTGGAGGGTCTATTTCTGGGTTTTCTATTCTGTTCCACTGGTCTATGTATTTATTCCTCAGCCAGTACCATGCTCTCTTGAGTGCTATACACTAAGTCTTAAAATCAGATAGAATGGTTCCTCCACTTCATTCTTTTTCAAAATTGCTTTGGCTGTTCTTGTTCCTTTTTTGTTGTTTTTCAGTTGCTAAATTGTGTCTAACTCTTTGTGATCCCATGGAGTGGCAGCATGCCAGACTCCTCTGTGCTCCACTATCTACCAGAGTTTGCTGAAATTCATGTCCATTGACTTGGTGATGCTATCTAACCATCTCATCCTCCATCATCCCCTTCTCCTCCTGCCCTCAATCTTTCCCAGCATCAGTGTCTTTTCCAATGAGTCAGCTCTTCTCATCAGTTGGCCAAAATATTGCAGCTTCAGCATCAGTCCTTCCAATGAAAATTCAGGGTTGATTTCCTTGTTCCTTTACCTTTCCATATATATTTTCAAATCATCTTTTCTATATCTACAAAATAAGCCTTCTGGCATTTTGATAGGAATTGTATTAAACCTATGTATGAATCTGGGGAGCATTGACATCCTTACTATGTGTGTGCATGAATGCTCAGTTGCTTCAGCCGTGTGTGATTCTTTGCAACCCCATGAACTGAAGCCTGCCAGGCTCTTCTGTTCATGGAGATTCTCCAGAGAAGAATACTGGAGTGGGTTGTCATGCTGTCCTCCAGGGGATCTTCCAGACCTGGGGATCGAACTTGCATCTCTTATGTCTCCTGGATTGGCAGGCATGTTCTTTACCACTAGTGCCATCTGGGACGAGTCTTCCAATTCATGAACATAGTCTGTATCTCCCTTACTTAGTTTTTTTTTCCTCTCTTTCTTTCATCATCATTGTTTATTTTTCAGAATATAGATTTTGTGCATTTTTAAAAATTGGATTTATACATAAGTAGAGAAAAGAGGGGGGCTTCCCAGGTGGCTCAGTGGTAAAGAATCTGCCTGCCAATGCAGGAGACCCAGGTTTGATCCCTGGATTGGGAAGATCCCCTGGAGAAGGAAACGGCAACCCATCCCAGTATTCTTGCCTGGGAAATCCCATTGACACAGGAGCCTGGTGGACTACAGTCCATGGGGTTGTAAAGAGTCAGACAGGACTGAGCAACTGAGCCCACACAAACACACACACATAGGAAAGAGCAGGGCAATAGTGTTCCAATTTCTGGTAGGATAGTCAAGGTGATATTTGCAAAATCATTTGAAACACATGAGACAGTTAGTCATGGCAATATCTGGGAGAAGAGCTTTTCTAGTAGTGCAAAAGCTTCACCAGTGCAAAATCTCCAAGGCAGGAGCATTCTAGCCATGGGGATACCAAGAAAGCTAAGGCAGCAGGATAGGGTGAATGAAAGAGAGCGTAGTAGGAGAGATATTGAGAGAGAGAATGGAGCGGCAGGACTGTAGCAAGGGTCCCCAGCCCTGGGCCATAGACTGTATCAATTCATGGCTTATTAGGAACCAGGCTATATAGCAGAAGGTGAGTGGCAGGTGGGTGGGTGGGCAAGCAAAGCTTCATCTGTATTTAGAGTTGCTCTCTATTGCTCATATTGACACCTGAGTTCTACCTCCTCTGAAATCAGCAGTGGGATTAGATTCTCATCAGAGCTCGAACACTACTGTGAACTGTGCATGTGAGGGATCTAGAATGCATACTCCTTATGAGCATCATCCCGAAACCACCCCACTCCTCAAGTCCATTGAAAACTTGTCTTTCTCTTGAAACTGATCCCTGGTGCCAAAAAGGTTGAGGACTGCTGCTTTATGGGATCTTCCAGTTCAAGCCTCATGTAAGACTTTGGCTTTTATCCCTATCCTGAGTGAAATGCGAGCTCCTGGAGGAATCTGTGAAGGGCATGGCCATGATCTGACTTTGCTTTTAAGAGAAGCCCTCTGGCAGCAGTGTTGAGAATGGACTGTAAGTGATTAAGGATGGAAGAAGCAACACTATTTTAGGAGGCAATCGCAGTGAGCCAGAAGTGTTAGTTCATTCAACCAATAAGCACTGACCAATGGTGGAGGCTGTAAGAAGTTATCAACATAGCCACCAAAACTCAGGCAATGATCTGGTGACAACTGTGAAACCAAATTAGGGAAGGAAAAATACAACAGCATGAATAAACCATCTAATTATAGGTGTTAAAACTAATTAGTATTCAGTTTATCACACCTAAGGTGCAAACAGCAGCGTGTGGGAAGCCTCGGATGCTGTTGGTCCCAGCCTCTTCACTTGGATTAACAGCAGAGTCTCTATTGTCTGCAATGGATCTCTGCAGAACTATGTGTAGTGTGTCTACTAGCTTTGCAAAATGGTAAGGACTCAGCAGGAGAAATTAGGCAATTGATTTGTTCAAAATAGCACTATGCCATTGGGTTATTCCTTAAGAAAACCAAAACTTGAATTAAACTGAGGCAGTCCTGTTCATTTGAGGAGAAAAGCAGAATTTTACTTAGCTTTGTTTCTAATCCTCAGCTGATGATTTGTGATCCCAAATCACACCTCTGGTTTTTGGTGTGTGCATTCATAAATGCTTATCAGGGGCCCTGATATAATTAAATGGATTTTCAAATGTTTTTCGAGGTACATTGCCCCTCCATCCTCAGAGTACTATGACCATTATATCATAGATCCTCATTAGGCAAAAGCTTACAAATCTTCAGTGACTTCATAAGGATGGATTATAAAATTAAATCAGGGTTTTTAATGTTGAAACTTATGAGCTGTAATTTTATTAGGGCATATTTTTCTTCCTCCTTCTTCATGTATCTGCAAATAGCATATACTCTTTGTATAATCCCAGTACTAGTTATAGACTATTTACTTCTTTTAAAAAGTAATTTAAACTGGAATGAATAACTGTGCCTTAATGGATATAAAATATGTTGCAGTTATTCCTTTGATTAGTTCATCATTTTTTTTTTTGGCGTGGAATTTTCCATAAGGTGACTTAAAACCTAATGGAAGCCCCCTGAAATAATGAAATAATAACTGGATTCTCTAGCTCGTTATGGAGTCATTGGGTAATACCATCTTAGAAAGACACTTAACTATTATCTAGACCAATATTTTCCAAAGAAACAAATTCTTCCCCCAATTTCCCTAAGAATTAGTCATCAAGCCTCTGTTCATACATTTTCATCAATGGGGAGCTCACCATTGGAACAATCCAGTCTTATCAAATCTGTCTTGCCAGCCCTTCCACTTACTGGCCCTGCTGGAATAAATCAGAGCTGATCTACACCATCTTCCACTGGAGAGGTCTTCAAATACTTGAAATCCACTGTCATTGCCCTTGAGAACTTTCCCCAAACTGGTTGTCTTTTATTGGAGGTGTGTATGGTAAACTTTCTTCCTCCCTATTGATATCCTTTGTTTGATTTTTTTGGAGGGAGTTAATTGACATACAGCACTAAGTTTAAGGTGTACAGCATAATGATTTGACTTACATGCATCACAATATCATTGACTTTGAATACCACACACTTTGGTATCTCAGTTGAACCTTCCTGGAGCTCCCTATGGTTTCTATATCAGAAGTCCATTTACCTTAATAAGAAAAAAATTTCTGCAATGTTTTCAGCTCTGAAAGGGGAGGGAACCCAACCATCTCAAGGCCAACCTAGCTAAGAATAATGCAGGATAGTCTCCAAATGTGCACAAGAAGCCAAAAAATGAGAGTACAACAAAGTGTTTGCATACTCCTACACCAGAGAAGGCACTGGCGACCCACTCCGGTACTCTTGCCTGGAAAATCCCACGGACCAAGGAGCCTGGTAGGCGGCAGTCCATAGAATCGTGAAGAGACGGACACGGCAACTTCACTTTCACTTTTCTCTTTCATGCATTGGAGAAGGAAATGGCAACCCACACCAGTATTCTTGCCTGGAGAATCCCCGGGACGGAGGAGCCTGGTGGACTACCGTCTATGGGGTCACACAGAGTCAGACACGACTGAAGTGGCTTAGCAGCAGCAGCACTCCTACACAATGCCCTCCCCAAGTCTAATCAACCAAATGTATTTGCTTGAATCTTCTGAAACCTTCCTGTACTGTAGCTAATTGCTAGCTGTTTTATTTGATGGTAGTGAATTAGACAACTAAAAGTCCTATTTGATTACTAAGGTGATATAACTGGCCCATAAATAGTTAGGGTAAGGTTACCTTAGGCTTCTCAAGGGCTGAACTGGATCAATTAATCAGCCATTTGGTCTGTTCTTCAGTGATTGACCATCAGGAGCAAATGCTAATTAGTGTGGTTTGGGTTCATTAATAATACCTAATATTTATTTATTGCTTATTATGTGCAAGATAATGTGTTAAGCATTAGGTCATGTAATTCTCATAACAACTTTATTAGGGAAGTTTCATCATCCACATTTTACAGATGAAAAACTGAATGTTCAGAGAGGTCAAGGGACTTGCCCTGGGTTACACAGTCAGTAAATAGCATACAGAGAATTCAAATCTGAATCTGTCTCACGGCAGAAGCTCAAGCACTTGATCTTTATATATTTTGTCATACCGTGTGGAATACAGTTTTATAGTTGTAACATCAGGCTTAAAGCTCATTGTGCAAGTCTGTGGCTAGGGTAGAAGTAGAGAGTTCTGAATAAGTGAATAAATAGCAGAGATTGTGTTAGTTCATCATTAACTTTTTTTTTTAGCTGTGCCTCAGGGCTTGTGGTATCTTAGTTCCCCAACCAGGGATTGAACACAGGCCCTTGGCAGTGAAAGCGCAGAGTCCTAACCACTGGACTGCCAGGGAATTCCTAGTTCATTATTAACTATTTTTCTATTTTCACCCTCAGTGTCATTATTCAGGACCTGCTAGGGCATCATTTCCACTCCCACCCCTCATTACTGGATATCATCCTTCACCAAAAAGTTCTCTCTGAATTCCAACATGTGAAATATATCATAGGATAAACAAATTCATCCTGATATGTGGACAGGAGATGGCTAGAGTACATATAAATCAGACTCTTCCTTCCCCTCTCTGGTAACATGTTCATATTTAATGGGAGACTTCTGGATTCATGCTTCCATGTTAGATATGTAACCTTCAACAATGACTTAAATGCTGAGAGTTTCAATGAGGGAAACTCCCCAGCTAGTAGGTGGAGGAGGTATGTTGGATCAGGTATTCCTTTGGGAGCCTTCATTGATTGAATCTCTTCATAAAACTATGAAGGTCATCAGTTAAGAATTTGTGTATTACATCCACTTTGCATAAGGACATACCTTTTACATACAGAGGTTGGGCAATATTTTCATCTGTGATAAAGCCACTGATCAAGCAAGCAACTTAACTAGGTTAATCAGGTTCTTTGGTTTCCTATCACAAAAATTATACTGAATAATAATGCTAGCTGGTTGTTTACAGTATAAAAGACAAGATGCTATGTGTGTGTGTGTTTAAATACATTTTGGATAATAAGATAACCAGATTATTATCACAAAAGTCCAGGGTATATTGGCCATAAAGTAATATACTAAATATCACTTCCCAATTTTCAGTTGTAAGGTATGAAATAGATAAAGTACATACTTTTATCAACAGCATTACAAAATCAAATCTACTGGAATAGCAATAAGAAGTACCTGGTGTTAATGAAAAGAAACCCCTTTAAAAGAAATAATAGATGTTGGGAATTCTTTCTTACCAAAGATCTGTTTCAGAAGGTTAAAGTTTATTTTTGCAATTGACTCCATGTGGAGAACAGTTTTCCAGGAATGGTTCTCATGTTGTTCCAAAGTGAGCAAAGAGGGATATGTAGAAACTAGGATTCTAAGGAAGCAAAACAACAGAAAAATGATAAACCCAGGGGAGCAAGTGGAATTAATGTAACAAATAACAAATACTTTAGCTTGAAGGTCCATTCTGCATAGTGGATATCTCTAGATAGTTTATTATGAATAAACACTATAACATAATTACAGCTTCATGAGAAGTTTTAAAAAATGATGTGATTACACATTTGGGGCATCCATCCAGAATGGCTTGGTATTACAACTCCATTCTTAAACAGAAAAGCCAAAGTAATTTTTGTTCAATGGGACACTAACTTTGTTCCATAAGGCAAGCCAGAACAAGTGTCTATTAATTTCCTAAGGTTGCCATTACAAATTGCAGCAAACTTTGGTGGATTATAGCATTAGAAATTTCTGGTCTCACAGTACTAGAGGCTAGAAGTCTGACGGTGTCAACAGGGCCATGCTGCTCTGAAGCCTTTAGAGGGAGGATCCTTCCTTCTTCTTCTAGGTTTAGGTGTTGCCTGCAATCCTTGGTATTCCTTGGCTTGGAGATGCATCACTCTAATCTCTGCCTCTGTCATCACATGGCCTTTCCCTCTGTGTGTCTGTGTTTCTGTGTCTACATTTCCACTCCTCTTATAAGGACACCAGTCATTGGATTTAGGGCCTACACTAATCTATTACGATCTCATCGTAACTTGATGATATCTACAAACAACTTGTTTCCAAAAAAGGTCACATTCATAGGTACTGGGGATTAGGACTCCAATATATCTTTTGGTGAGAGACAATTCAGTTTACAAGTGTCCTATAAAAGAACTGTCTTAATGGCTGTATCAGCTTACACGCCTATCAACAATGTAAGAGGGTTCCCTTTTCTCCATACCTTCTGCAACATTTGTTGTTTGTAGATTTTTCGATGATGGCTGTTCTGACCAAAGTGAGGTGACACGTTATTGTGGTTTTGATTTGCATTTTTCTAATAATGAGTGACAGTGAGCATTTTTCCCTCTGGTTTATTGGCCCTCTGTATGTCTTTTTTGAATAAATGTCTGTTTAGGTCTTCTGCCCATTTTTTTTTTGTTTGTTTGGGCTATTTGTTTTTCTGATACTGAGCTGCATGAGCTGCATATATAGTTGAAGATTAACCCTATGTCAGTTGCTTCCTTTGCAATTATTTTCTCCCATTCTGAGGGTTGTCTTTTTTTTTGTTTAAAGACAACTATAAACAACTATAGATATAAACAAGATATAAACAACTATATCTTATTTATAGTTTCCTTTGCTGTGCAAAAGCTTTTAACTTTTATTGGGTCTCATTTGTTTATTTTTGTTTTTATTTCCATTAATCTAGGAAGTGGATCAGAGAGAATCATGCTGTAATTTATGTCAGAGTGTACTTTCTATGTTTTTCTCTAAGAGCTTTATAGTTTCTGGACTTACATTTAAGACTTTAATCCATTTTGAGTTTATTTTTGTGTATGGTGTTATGGAGTGTTCTAATTTCATTCTTTTACATGTAGCTGTCCAGTTTTCCCAGCACCACTTATTGAAGAGGCTGTCTTCTCTCCATTGTATATTCTTGCCTCCTTTGTCAAAAATAAGGTGCCCATAGGTGCATGGGTTTATCTCTGGGCTTTCTATCTTGTTCCATTGATCTATATTTCTGTTTTTGTGCCAGTACCATAATGTCTTGATGACTGTAGCTTTGTAGTATAATTTGAAGTCAGAAAGGTTGGTTCTTCCAGCTCCATTTTTCTTTCTCAAGATCGCTGTGGCTAATCAGGTTCTTTTTTGTTTCCATAGAGATTGTGAAAATTTCTTGCTCTAATTTGGTGAAAAATGCCATTGATAATTTGATAGGATTGCATTGAATCTGTAGATTGCTTTGGGCAGTATGGTCATTTTGACAATACTAATTCTTGTAATCCAAGAAGATGGTATATCTCTCCATCTGTTTGTGTTGTCTTTGATTTCTTCCATCAATGTCTTATGGTTTTCTGCATACAAGTCTTTTGTATCTTTAGGTAGGTTTATCCTTAGGTATGGAAATTCCTTAAAAAAAACTAGGAATAAATCTACCATATGACCCAGCAATCCCACTACTGGTCATATACTCTGAGAGAACTACAATTCTAAAAGATATGTGTACCCCAATGTTCATTGCATCAATATTTACAATAGCCAGGACATGGAAGCAACCTAGATGCGTGTCAACATATGAATGGATAGAGAAGTTGTGGTACATTTAAACAATGGAATATTACTCAGCCATAAGAAGGAATGAACTTGAGTCAGTTGTATTGCAGGGAGGTGGATAAACCTAGAGTCTCTTATACACAGTGAAGTAAGTCAGAAAGAGAAAAAGCAGTATCATATATTAACACATATATATGGAATCTAGAAAAATGGTCCTGATGAACCTAGTAGAGAATGGAGTTGTGGACACAGTGGGGAAAGGTGAGGGTGGGACGAATTGTAAAAGTGACATTGACCTATATACACTATCATGTGTAAAATAGTGGGAAGTTGCTAAATAACACAGGGAGCCCAGCCTGGTGCTCTATAACAAGCTAGAGGGGTGGGATGGGGCAGGAGAAGGAGGCTCAGGAGGGAAGGGATATAAAAATATATAATTATGATGTATTTGTCTTGTTGTACAGCAGAAACCAACACAAAATTGTAAAGTGATTGTTTACCACTTAAAAAATAAAGAAAATGTAAAAAGAGAAGAAATTTTTAAATATATGTAAATGTTCTTTCTGTATAAATATAAATATTCCCAGACACACACACACACACACACACAAGCACTGTCTTTTTGGAAACCTCTTTATGAAAGAGATGACAAAGAATTGCCCTTCAAGGATGGGGTATCTGCAGGACAGACTTGAGAAACTTGAATGAGAAATTAATAAAGGGCAAAAAATAGAACTTAGAGGAAAAAATGGGTAAATATCTTTGAAGTGACCACACATCCCATCTCTGAGTTTTATCTGATCCCCATTTCTTATAGCACTCCTGATTAAGGGCACTGGCACTGGAGTCTGATTATTTAGCTTCAAATTTCAGCTCCCCCTGAACCTACTAACTGATCCTGCCTCTCAGTACCAAGTACCAGGCAAACTGGACGGGCTGGCACTTTTTTTTTTTTTTTTAAGTTGGATTTCTTATAAATTAAGTTGTTTAGTGAATTCCATCATCTGGAATCAGACTAACTGCCACAAACTCATTATCTTTGGGACACTTAATTTTTTATTTTTATGTTTTCATCAAAGAAAAACACAGTTCTTGATGCAGTACATTCTTTTATTCACACAAGACTGGATGTCTAGCTCTCTGTTCTAACCTGCTGTTCAGCGTGTGTTCTGGCCCACTGACCTTTGCAATCTTGTGGAGATCAGCATAAAAATATTTGGGGGCGAGTTCTTTTTTCTAAATATTATTTTTGACAAGTGCTGGATATTTTAACTGATCTTTGCCTTAAACCCTGGCAGTCTTATCTTTTATGTCCTCCTTTGCTCTTGTGGATGCGTTAGGATAATTATTCTGAAAAGAATGTCAAAACATAGCAAATGGTTTAGAATAACTCTGTTTATATCCCTTAGAGTGAGAGGGGAAAGGTCTTGAGAGAGAATTTATAATGTCCTATAGCTGCTTGCAGGGGACATCAGACAAATTGATAGTGATCTTGTTTTTACTGCAAGATCATACTAAATTCATAAAGACAAAGTAAAGCTGCAGAGACAGAGGCTCAGACCAGATGTAGGGGGTGTTCTGTGTGGGTCTGGGCTGTTCAGTCGCGTAGGATGGGAATTCAGAGACGAGATGGGTGGTCAGTAGATTCATTGGAAAAATATATTTATGGATGAGAATTTATAGTCAGCAGCAGAGTATATTTGCTTTTGTCGACATTGTGAAATTATTCTGAACAATTTTGAAAATCACTGGCTTCCATCTGCATCTCATGGGAACGCTTCCAAGCCACTTTGAAAGGAGCTTTATCTTGTTCTTCTCCTAGGTCACTGCGGATTAATGGGACAGATCATCATTCCATGGCATGAGTGTGTGTATCAGAAAACAGGAAGTCGCCCTTTAATCAAATAAGAAAGCACCGATATTTTCTCAGAAGGAATCACAATCTTTTTTTTTTTTTTTAATGAGTTCTGATAAAGTCACAGAAGATTCAGGGCTTTCTTCGCTTCTCTCAGGTCAGTTGGGGATCTTTGACTATTATTTCCAGGAGACCTTCTCTGCCTCCTGGCCTTCCAAAGAACCCCACCTCTACCCAGGGAACCCTATTTTACTTCTAAAGCACAAAGTGCCATGAAAGCTTGACCTCCAGGGCAGGAAATGGCATGAATGCACCCTCAGTTCAATGTAGATGTTGTAAGAAGAAAATAGTTGTCATTTCCCAACAAAACTTGCCCCTGCAGGGGGACAGCAATTTCCAGAGACCTAGGTAGAGAGGCAGGTGCCCAGGTTCCCAATTCAGCCTTCTCATCGGTGCCCTGTGTGACCACATGCAGGCTGTTGTTAGTTTCCCCACATACAACATGAACAGGTTTGACTACGTGAAAGAGAAGGAGCTTTCTAGCTCTAAAGCTGAGGAGCATCTGGTGTCCTGAAGTGGATTTTTGGGTTCACTTCTGGAGCCAGGCTCTGTCCCAGGCTTCTTCAGAGCCTCCCCGTGCTCTACCATCTTTCTCATGGTTCCGTTGCTATGGTTGAAGTGTGGGGAGGCGGTTCCCCCAAGTCAGCCAACCATTGTAGCCTGTTAGGCTCTGGAGCATCATTCTATAAAGGAGAAACCAAACTAAATGCATACCAGGAGAATCCCAGAACTGTCAAAAATGGCAGGGAAATCATGATACCTAAAACCTGGGCTTGAGTCAGAAACTAATTCGGGGTTAAAAAAAAAAAAGACTCAGTAAAATAGACTTTTAGCATTCATACAATAAACTATCAAATAAACTTGGCAATTGTCATAATATTTGGTTTCATTGAGAACACAGCCTGTTAGCAACATGGAACAACTTAATCTGTTAATTGAATGCAAAATTCAGTTCTCATAAAAACATAATAATTAGCCTTTTCTTACCTTAATATATGTTTGTCAGCAAACAAGAATTTCTCAAGAAGGGAAATAAGGATGTTCTTAGGTCTGCAGTGCTCAGCATGGCTTTGGCACTGTAGCTTTGCAAGTTCAGTACTCAGACTTTTCCTTAGATGCTTTTCTTGCAATTAGGGTACGCTACGTGACAGTTGATGACTCAGTTAAATTCATCTTGGTTGAGCTACAAAAGATTCATATATTTTAAGCAAGAGTCTTGCTGAGAATTTCTACTGCTTTTAAACCCAACCAACCTGTGTGTGTGTGTGTGGGGGGGTGGTTAGTCGCTCAGTCACGTCCAACTCTTTGTGACCGCATGGACTGTAGCCTGGCAGGCTTTTCTGTCCGTGGGATTTCCCAGGCAAGAATAGTGGAGTGGGTTATCATTTCCTTCTCCAGGGGATCTTCCTGGCCCAGGTCTCCTTCATTTCAGGCAGATTAATTTTACATCTGAGCCATCAGGGAAGCCCAACCAAACTTTGCCCACCCCCTAAAATTCATATTAACTTTAAGAAGCAAATTAAGTGACCATTAACTGGTAAAGTGGCTAATTATGTAGAATAAGATTGAAAGGATAAACATTTGACACTGAGAATGATTTGTAGAGGAGGAGTGGTACTGTGGCTATGCAGCCGGGAAATAAAAATATCTGGCTTCACAACTGAACTCTTCCACTTATTTAGCCTCAAGGCCAGAGGTGGGCCACTTCTATAACATCTTGAAGCCTCCTCCCCTGTGTGTGTGTGTGCTAAGTTGCTTCAGTTGACTATGGACTGTAGCCTTCCAGGTTCCTCTCTCCATGGGATTTTCCAGGCAAGAATACTGGAGTGGGTTGCCATGCCCTCTTCCAGGGGATCTTCCCAACCCAGGGATTGAACCTGCATCTCTTGCATTGCAGGTGGATTCTTTACCCACTGAGCCACCTGGGAAGTCCCTCCTCCCCTGGTCTGTGGGTAATTATATGTATGTTTTGTAGTACCACAGTTGTGAAAATAAGCAAGAGAGGGTGAATGAAGCTTTGGCACAGAGTCCTAGGAGCACAGTGGTGGCCCTGTGTTCCCATCTTTGAACTACACGCGGTTTTCCACAAAATCCAGGCTCTCTCTTGTCCTTCTCAAGGTCTTATAGTCCTTTTCTACTCAGCCAGAAACAGAAATTGCTCTGCCCGTCGCTTTCTCCTGGCTCCCTCCTCTGTGTTCACAAGGCATGTCTTTTTGTGCCACCGTGCTTAAGAAGTCTTCCTCACTATGAATTAAGAAGTCTTCCTCTTTGTAAACTGAGTTTTCCACTTTCCTCAAAGAATGGAATTTCCAACTTCTCCCAACAACTTTAAGCTGCAGCTTTGGTTTAACAGACGTGTTCAGAACACTTCCTTAACAGTTCCCCAGCAATGACTGTGGCTTCCAGAACCATCATTTTCTAGGTTTTGAATATAAATTTAAGGCATGTTTATGACAGTGTTGGTAGTGCTGCCTATAGGTCTCCCAAACATCTGCTTTCCTGGCACTTTTAGATTATGAATAAAAGCATAAACGTATATTG
This sequence comes from Bos grunniens, assembly GCF_055505025.1. NCBI lineage: Eukaryota > Metazoa > Chordata > Mammalia > Artiodactyla > Bovidae > Bos > Bos grunniens. Next base: position 113,327,604 of record NC_141194.1, on the reverse strand, counting down.
ATAATACATAGTGTGTTTCTGAAGATCCAAACCCTGATGGCAGGATCCATTACATTTTGTTGTCAAAACTCTCTAGCACTGTTTTGCCCATCTTGAAGCACTGAGGTCTTTCATTATCACATAACTAAAGACAAGTCGGTCAGTCATTTAACAGATGTCTTTAAACTCGTGTGCCAGGCTCCATCCTAGGGACCAGGAATATAGTAGAGGACCAAGCATACAAACGCCTCTGCCCTCATGGAACGTACATTTTGGAGAGTTCCACCAGTCTCATTTTAGAGATGCAAACATCACAGTCGACTAAAGAAGATGCACAATGTAAGAGTTGCGAGTTAAGTTTTATTTGGGGCAAAATGAGGCCTGCAACCCAGGAGACAGCACCTCAGATAGCTCTGAGGTATCAGGGGAAGGACAGTATATACGATTTTGGTGAAGGGGGAGTTCATGCAATCAAACTCTTATTTTGCAAAAGGTTTTCTGCTAGTCACAAGGAGCTGATGTCACCATGAAGGGATTTAGTGCTTTTCTAGATACAAGGAGATGCAAGGATTGGAGTCATGAAATCAGTTCCTGAAAATATCCAGCTATCTAAAGCCCTGTTCCACCAGCTTTCCTGGAGCAAAGAGTGCCTCACTGTCCACCCTGAACTGTCTTCAAGGCATGTTGAAGGTCAGTAGCTGGAGAGGCACAGGGATCAGTCTCCTCAGAGGCAGATGGCATATGTCCCTTGGCAAGTGCCAATTTGTAGTTGACACCTGGTATTGGAAGTTCTCATTGGAGTTGTTCATTCTTTTTTTATTATCTCTCTCTCTTTTTTTTTTTCCTTCTTCCCATGCCGCTCGGCTTGAGGGATCTTAGTTCCCCAACCAGGGATCAAACCCAGGCCCCAACAGTGAAAGTGCCAAGGCCTAACCACTGGACCACCAGGAAAGTCCAAGAGTTGGTCATTCTTACACTACACTCCTCCCTTCTCACCTGCTGGTCAGGAACCTTGTCATCATCATTTTCTCTCCTTTCTGCATCATCCATTTTCTTTTCACTACTGGATCATTTGCATCCCCATCCCCATATCACAGTTTTTCTCAATTAAGGAAGAACTCTCGATGCCACCTTCCTCTCTGGTTACCACTCTTTCTTTACCTCTCAACAGAGTAAAAACAGGAAAAACTCCCAAAAGAAGTTGCCTGTGCTCCCCATCTCCATTTTCTCTCCTCCTGGATGGTCACTTGCTCTTCCCTCATCTTCCCTAGAATCCAGTTGTCTCAGCCTTTCAACTCCACACAAATGGCTTTTCTCATGGTCCCCTCTGACCTTTACTCTGTTAAACCCAATGATCCACTCCAAGTTCTTATTTTAATTGACCCACCAGAAGCATTTGACTAAGTTGATCAGTTTCTTCTCTCTGAAACTCACTGAGAACACCACAGTTTCCTGAGCTTTCTCTTCCCTTACTAGCCATTCCTCTTAGTTTCTTTTGCTGGCCCACCCTCTTCTCCCCATTTTTTATCTTACTCCATCTGCACTCCTCCCCTCCTTCTGCTCATGGCTTTAAATACCATCTTTGTGCCCATATCTCTCTCTCCCTGAGACCTCTCCCACGAGCTCTCAGTGCAGACTTCCATCTGTTTGCTTACCATCCCTCCCTTGGTGTCTAGTAGATGTCTTCAGCTTCACAGAACTCCTACTGACCTCCTGATCCTTCACTCCCCAGATATGCTCCTTCTGGAGTGTTTTCCATCTCTATAAATGGCAATTCTCTCCTACCATTTTCCCAGTCAAAAAACCTCAAGTCCTGCCTCAATCCCTTCTCTCTCTTGCCCATGTCCAATCCTCTGGCAAATCCTTTCAATATTCTGTTAAAAATATATCTAGAACTCGACCATTCTTCTGACCTCTGCCTCTCCCATGTTGGTCCACGCCAGCATCATCTTTTGCTTGAATTGTTATTAATACAGTAGCCTCATAAATTACCTACATGCCTTACTCTTACCCTCTGCACTTAATTCTGTTCAAAGCAGCCAGAGTGGATGTGTTAGAATATAAGTCAGATCCTCTCATTCCTTGCAGAGCCTTCCCATGGCTTCCTATCTCATTTACAGTAAAAGTCAAGTTTCTACAATTGCCTCTAAAAGCCCCTGTGTTTGTTGTTCCTTCTGCCTCTAATACTTTTCCCATACACAGGAAGCTTGATCCTGCTCCTCCTTCTGGTCTTCATTCAAATGTCACCTTCTCAGTAAGACTTCCCATGACCATCCTATTGAAAAGTACCACCTTCATATCCACCCCACTTCCTACCCCCTCCGCCATTTCATTTTTATCCATAGCACTTGCCGTCATGTAACATACTGCATATTTTATTTTCCTGTTTATTGTCCACTCTCCCCACCAAAGCACACACTGAGAATGTAAACACCAGAAGTGTTAGGGATCTTTATCTGTTTTATTCATTGCTGAATACCCAGTGCATAGAACAACGTCTGGCACTTGGTAGGCACTCAGTAAATAGTTATCAATGACCTATATGAATGAGTGGGCACTTATGCATAGGAGATACAGTAATTGACAAGACATGGTCCTTGCCCCAAGAAGCTCACAGTCTAAAGAGGAAAAATAGAAAAAGGTGAACAGCATTTCTTCTCAGTACGTTAATTGCAATACTAGGGATGCATGTCAAGAGGGCTATGGGACTACATGGTAGACATTCTTGTTATATGTTGAAAGAATGATTTCTGATTAGTTTTATTAATATCAACAGAAATGCTTCTCCTGAAACACTAGCACCCTCCTAATGACTTCTGTCCTTTTTGGCCCCTGGGGAATGGCTAGAAGCAAAAGAAACTCTATTGATACAACCTTGTCCAGAGCTTCCGTGCAAAACCTAAAGCATTGATCTTTGTTACTTGTTAAAATCACAAAGAGGAAATAGAGTGAAACCAAAAGCAAAAGACAAAAATGTGCCACAGTAGGTGGTTTGCAAGAGAATTGCAAGGAGACATATTACTCTGCATTAAGATGTAAATCGCATAGTCCTTTGAGTCAATGTGTGCTGATTGTATATTTCTTTTAGCCAAAGGTGAGTCAGTTTGAGGAGGGGAAAAGAAAATAAGAGCTTAAATTGCTGAAATGGAACCTTCTCCCTGCTGCTAAAACTTTGCACTGAAGCTGTGTCTGACAACAAAGCAATAGGTTGAAAAATGAAAAATTGAGTCAACCAATTGTTCTGTCCACATGACACATCCTCTGACTTCTTTCTCCACTGAATTGATATTGTGTATATGTGGTTTGAAGGGTAGAAAATGTGCCAGTGGAGAGGAGGGTATTATGAGAGGTATTTGGTTCCAGATCCTTCTCTGTCTCCCATTGTCTGGCTTTTTCTGGGTGGTGGGAGATTGGGAGTCAACAAAGTGTTCTGCAGCTATCTTGAGCATAGTTTGCAGACTGAGGTCCCAGGTATTCCTGTTTCACTTTTCTTTACATCCTGGGAATAGTACACCTTGATCTGTACTAGAAACAGAACAAGATGTTGCCTAGGCCATTGGTAGTTGGTGTGATAGAATAGGGATGCAGAGTGCAGAGAGTGGAAAAAGAAGAGGACAGAGGCTGGATTCTTGGGAACATGGATGTTGAAGGGGCCCAGAAGAGAGTATGAGGAGAGAAGTCAGAGGAGGTGGAGGAGTGGTCCACTTCAATAGGCAAGGGAACAAAGGATTGATAAGGGAGGAGAGCAGTGTCATATGCCTCTGAAAGGGCAAAAAAGACGAAGACCAGCCAAAAAAGAAGCAACATCAATTTGTTGTTGTTTAGACTCTCAGTCATGTCTGACTCTTTGTAGTCCACTAGGCTCCTCTGTCCATGGGATTCTCCAGGCAAGAATACTGGAGTGGGTATCTTCAGTATTTTCCAGGGCATCTTCCGGACCCAGGAATTAAATCTGGATCTCCTGTGGCTCTTGCATTGCAGATTCTTTACTGCTGAGCCACTAAAGATGCCCCATATATGTAATCTCTTCAATAGGTAAATCCATACAAACAAGAAAGCATATTCTTGGTTGCCTGGAGCTGAGGGGAAGGAGGGGGCGGTCTGAGGAGAGACTGATTATTGGTTACAGAGCCTCTTTTCAGTAGGATAGAAAATGAAAGTACTAAATGCCACTGAAATGCCCTGTGAAATGGTTCAGTTCAGTTCAGTTCGGTCCTTCAGTCATGTCCGACTCTTTGCGACCCCATGAATCGCAGCACACCAGGCCTCCCTGTCCATCACCAACTCCCGGAGTTCACCCAAACTCATGTACATTGAGTCGGTGATGCCATCCAGCCATCTCATCCTCTGTCGTCCCCTTCTCCTCCTGCCCCCAATCTCTCCCAGCATCAGGGTCTTTTCCAAAGAGTCAGCTCTTCACATGAGGTGGCCAAAATATTAGAATTTCAGCCTCAGCATCAGTCCTTCCAATGAACACCCAGGATTGGTCTCCTTTAGGATGGACTGGTTGGATCTCTTTGCAGTCCAAGGGACTCACAAGAGTCTTCTCCAACATCACAGTTCAAAAGCATCAATTCTTCGGTGCTTAGCTTTCTTCACAGTCCAACTCTCACATCCATACATGACCACTGGAAAAACCATAGCCTTGACTAAACAGACCTTTGTTGGCAAAGTAATGTCTCTGCTTTTGAATATGCTATCTAGGTTGGTCATAACTTTCCTTCCAAGGAGTAAGCGTCTTTTAATTTCATGGCCACAGTCACCATCTGCAGTGATTTTGGAGCCCCCAAAATTAAAGTCTGCCACTGTTTCCACTGTTTTCCCATCTATTTCCCATGGAGTGATGGGACCAGATGCCATGATCTTCATTTTCTAAATGTTGAGCTTTAAGGCAACTTTTTCACTCTCCTCTTTCACTTTCATCAAGAGGCTTTTCAGTTCCCCTTCACTTTCTGCCATAAGGGTGGTGTCATCTGCACATCTGAGGTTAACTTTATCTAAATGTGAATTTGACCTCAATTGAAAAAAAAAAAAAAAAAAGGTGAGGACTGAGATGTGGTCATTGGATTAAGAAGTTGTGAAGACTTCTGTGAGAGCAGCATCAGTGATGTGGTGGGAGCAGCAGTCAGACTCCAGGCAGGTGAGGCATGGCTGAGGTTGTGGAGAATGGGGATACAAGGAATACAGAGAAATCTTTCAAGAAACAGGAAGATAGCATTAGAGTTGGAGAAGGTTAAGGGAGTGTGTTGTTTCTTGGCTCAGTGCATGTTAGTCGCTTAGTCATGTCCGACTCTTTTTGACATCATAGACTGTAGCCCACCAGGCTCCTTTGTCTATGGAATTCTCCAGGCAAGAATACTGGAGTGGATTGCCATTTCCTTTTCCAAGGGATCTTCCTGACCCAGGGATTGAACCCAGGTCTCTTGCATTGCAGGCAGATTCCTTACCATCAAATCTTTGTATTAAACAAAGAGAAGGAGCCAGTAGAGAGAGAGGGGTTGAAGGTTCAGAGTGACATTGGCTGTGTGATGAAGCAAGGTCCCTATGGAGGGAGGAGCCTTACTTAAATGGAAGGCAGGACTATGCCTTCCCTCACAGGGAAGGCAGGAAGAAGGGGTACCAAGGTAGATGGGAATGTGGAAAGGAACTTGAGGATGTTCCCATCTACTGGCATTGTCTCCATGAGATAGGGAGCCAGGGGAATATGAAGGTGAATGATTTCAGCTGGCCACTTGACATACCTCATACGGTTCCCACAAGCAAAGTAACTTCCTTTCCTATCATCCTTAATGAGGGAACAAAAATATGTCTCCAGAGTCTTTCATTTTGGTTTATTTCAGTTGTCTTTATTGGGCTCATATTTTTTGATCTTATAACTCCTTAGGCCACCACAGATATGAATTTAAATTTTGAATTCCATTTGTCTCATGAACAAACATAATTGTAGTGATAAAAATCACAGTAAGTTCTGTGAGTACTCCAGTTGTAATAATCTTAGAGTACAGCATCTGAGGCATCTAAAGTTCAGTACCTTAGAGAGTTAATTAAGCCAAGTTAATTGGAAAAGGTCTAATCTCCAGATAGGTAGCATAGTTGATTATCTTATTTATGCTTAAATAGAGTAGCAGAGGTCATTACAAGACTTTAGAAGATTATTGATTGATATATAATTTCTTAATTAATTTTTATTGACAATATCTCTTGCTGCTTGAATCCACCGTCCCCCCTTTTGGAATCTCCTCAACATGACTGATCTATGGAAATCATGATGATTTAGTGAATGGTTTATTTGTATAAGCTAGTTTTAACATATTCAAAACCCCTGGCATTAGGCCTTTGACTGACTCTGTAAACCAGCAATATCACACACATGCTCTGCCCAGGGCAGAACTGGGAAGACGGGAATTTCTTGGAGCAGTGGAGGTATCAGTGGGTGGTTGGAACAAGACTTTTAGTCAACTTTAAGGTTCATGGCTTTTCCCCACTCCCCAGCCATGTCGAGTAAACACACACTCCATGGTAAGCACAACATGCTTGCTTGGCAAGTGCATTTTCAAGACAAGTCTCCTCTTCCCAACCAGTCTGCTCTAGAGAAATGCTAGTACCATTTCTGGCTACTCTGCAAGGCACCCATTTCTAGCAATGGATCTGGAACAGGCTGCTCTGTCATTGGATGGTGCTGTATGCAGGACACAGCATCTGCTTGGGAGCCTCTAGAAGCAGTTTCTAGTTTGGATAGGAGTCTAGACTAACGTGATCTTCCGGGTGCGTTTCATTTTTAATTCTTTATTTCCAAGATTGACGATAAAATTGAAGCAAAGAGGTCTTGAAATCATTCAAATTTAACTATGTGTGTGTATCTGTGTGTGGGTATGTGTGTATTTCACCAAGATCTCAGCAGTATGATGTTACAACTATTAAGATTCTTGGTCATCTAGATCCCTCTTTTTTTTTTTCCAAAATATTACTTAACCATAACATTTATTTTCCTTTTTAAAAAAATAACAATAGCTATTTATAAAAATAAATCCCTAAAATAAGTTCTGAGGGCAAATGAACTTTCTTTTCTGGAATATTCCATATATGAAGGATAATGATTTCAAAACATTTATCTGGGAGAAACTTTTGGAGTAAAGAACCTCATGTGAATTCTAACTCGCTTTGGAGTGCTCACTTCTGCATTTGCCAGTTACCTTCACTAAGTGTCTGCTAGTCTGGCCATTTTCAAAGTATAAAAGCTGCAGTCCAAAGGATCAAATTGAAAAGATTGGAGAAAATTGAGAATAATACATAAAGCAGCTGTGTGTTGAAAAAGAAACCTTGAAATATTCCCCACCTCATCACTGGCACAGCTGTAGGGGAAACTGCTGTAAATGAGCTTGTTTTACATTTGGACAGGATAATGAATTTTCCCATAACACTTAAGCAATTAACTAAGCATTGGTGTTTTACATAGGATTTTGTTCTTGTTATAATAAAAAAAATTTCTTACATGTTTATATCACTTCAGAGTTTACAATGTGCTTTCATGTATATTGTCTCACTTTAACAAGTTATCCAATGATTTCTCTGTGCCAGGCATTCGAGGCACTGAATCCTCTATCTCATTTAACCCTCACAACAGCCCCAAGCAATACAGCCTGTGATCTCAGCTTAGGAACGGGCAGACTGAAGCATGGCTTGGCTGAGTGCCTTGTGCCTGCTGATGCAGGTAGGAGGCATTGCCCGACTAATAACTGATCCACATGACCCATGGGCCATCCTCTTCACCACCAGGCTCTATGGCCTCTGAACTTTGACGTCTCTTTTCTGCCTGATTTATCCCCACCTCTTACTAACTGGGGGTCCCTTTTACTATAAAAGCTTTATTGCTAGTCACTGTGGAGAAGGAGTCCTATGAAAAAGAGAAGTGCTACACAATGACAAACTGAATTATAACAGTAATAACAGTAGTTAATATTTATTGAGGGCAACTGACCATGTGGCACTGAGTGGGGGCTTTTGATTTCTTATCTTACTGAGTCCTCACATCATCCCTGTGTTGCATTTGAACCTTACTCAGTCCTAGAAGGCTGGCAGAGCTAGCATCATCCTTCACTGTACAGACCAGAGGTTCCTTGAGGTTAAAGGACATGTCTAAGGTCATAGTCCTTAGTAGGATGGATACGAGCATCTACGTTGTGTATCTTCCTGTCAGCTACCCTTCCTCTCTGTGTACCTCTCACAGATGCCAGCGCTTGGCCCCTGGGTACTGCAGATGATACTCTCTATGTTTGTTTTACCATTTCATTGCTACAGCAGGCACCAACAGTAGAGCAAAATTAATGATTGTGTTCCTTTTTAGTGCTCATCTATTCAAATTGCTTTTGCCCCAAGGATAAGCCAGTGATGTCCTCTCTGCGCATCTGTGTCTCTTTTTCATTTCATCTTATTCCCGACAACAAATTGAACTTCTGATGGGGATAGATAACGATTCTGACTCACTGAGCTGTGAGGTAAGAGTGACTCAGTAGATTGAATGTGTTCTCTGTTAAGTCTAGAGAAGTGCTCTTAAGAAGAGTATGTACTAAGAAAACTGTTTTTCTCCCCAGGAAGAGTGGCTGACTCACTGCCCCAAAGCATATAATCCATTCAGTCCAAGGTTCCCTGAGACACTGAAGTACTTTGTTTCCCTTGTCAAGGAGGAAGCAAAAGCGCAGGGGACAAGAGAAATGGGTTCTAGGCCCAGGTTCAAACATACTAGCTGTTTGAGCTCTCCTTTAAGCCTAAGTCTCTTCATTGGTAAAAGGAAGAAATTGTACTAAGTCAGCCCTAAATGCCTTCCTGCTTTAAGCATAATGATAGCTAAAGTGTTTTACAAAAGCTTTTTTTTTTTTTTTTTTTTTTTACTGTTTTGCTGTGCTGGGTCTTCCTTGCTACATGGGGCTCTTCTCTAGCTTTGGTGAGCAAGGGCCCTAGAGCATTCAAGCATTAGTAGTTGTGGCACACGGACTCAGTAGTTGCGGCTCCCGGGCTCCAGAGCACAGGCTGAATAGTTGTGGCACACGGGCTTAGCAGCCCCGCAGCATGTGGGATCGTCCTGGATCAGGGATTGAACCCGTGTCCCCTGCATTGTCAGGCAGATTCTTTACCACTGAGCCACCAGGGAAGTCTGATAGCTGAGGTTTGTAGAAGTCTTTATAAGCCACTTCCATAAACCCCATCTCCTTTGCTCATCATTACAATCTTGTTTTTCTCCATTTTACAGATGAGGAAAAGAAAAAGACAAAGGCTCAAAAGCATAAGGAACTGATCTAAGGTCAGAGTTAGAAGTGGTGGAGTTAGGAATTAAACTCATCTCTCTTTGATCTTGAACTCCATCTTCTTTTCACTATCACACATCTACATCTGCTTATCCTATTTTCATACAACTGTGCTAAATATTTGTCTAGATGTTACTGATTGATGTGACAGTCCCAACAGTAGATTCAGTTGTTTGTATAGATTTTTCTTTTGCTAAATGACCAATCATTACCTTAATTTGTTCACTTTCAAGGTAGTACAGAATATGCTATAATTTTGTTGGAGAATAACCTTTTTAGGGAGGGGCAACAGAGAAAGTAAATAATCTCCTGAAAAAAGTTGATTTTTAAAATTGGAGTATAATTGCTTTACAATGTTGTGTTAGTGTATGCTGTACCACAGGGTGAATCAGTTATTATTTTTTTTACTTTTTGTTAGTCACTCAGTTGTGTCCGACTCTTTGTGACTCCATGGACTGCAGCCCACCAGGCTCCTGTCTGTGGGATTCTCCAGGCAAAAATTCTGGAGTGGGTTACCATTTCCTTCTCCAGGGGATCTTCCCAATCCAGGGATCAAACCCAGGTCTCCAGCATTGCAGGCAGATTCTTAACCATCTGAGACAAGTATGCATATATCCTCTTCCTCTTGGACTCTCTCCCATTCCTCTAGGTCATCACAGAGCAGTGAGCTGAGCTCCCTGTGCCATAGAGCAGCTTCCCACTAGCTATCTATTTTACAGACAATAGTGTATACTTGTCAATCCAGAAGCTGATATTTACAAACATTTTCCTATATTTGGGACTTCGGCTTACTCAGAATGCAATGCACACAGAAGAGAATTTCTCCCTTGCAAAGCCAACCAAGAACTTCTTCTCAGTTTATTGCAACCTCTACTTTCCACACAAAAGCCTGAGATACAGACTCTGGCTGATACATAGCACATCATTCATATCTGTGACAGAGCCCTGGGGGATGCAGGTACAGCCAGAGAAACAGCTAGATGGATTTTGGCTGAGTTTCTATAAGGGAATTCCATCTTCTCTAAAGCAGAAATAGAAAAGTCACTCAGTCGTGTCTGACTCTTTTGAGAGTCCATGGACTGTAGCCCCCAGGTTCCTCTGTCCATGGGATTTCCCATGCAAGAATACTGAGTGGATTGCCATTTCTTCCTCAGGAGATCTCCCTGATCCAGGGATCGAACCCTCATCTCCTGCATTGGCAGGCGGATTCTTTACCACTGAGCCACCAGGGAAGCCTGTGGTCCATGTGGGGTTTAAGAAAGAAAACCTAGGTAGTAGAATGGAAAAAAGAATTAGTGGGCAGGGGAGATACAGGGAAAATTTAAAGTAATTATGAAATTATGGGATGATGAGGAGATTTTTTTTTGAAAGCCTGAATGGCAGTCATGATGGACATATAGATATGAATGCATTTTTTTCAGTAGTTTTACACTGAGTGGAATAATTTAATCATTTGGAGATGGATGTGATCTAGAGTGACTTTCAGATTTGGGGCCTTGGGAAGTGGGTCAGTGACTTAATTCCACCAACAATAAAAATAATGACAATTTTAGCAAAACCCCTACACAGTACTTACTCTAAGCCAGATCCTATTCTAAGTGCTTTATGTAAATGAACTTATTTCATCTTCACAGACTACTATGAGATAGAGCCAGTTATCATCCTCACTTTATTGCAAGAAGAAAGTGAGGTGAAGAAAGATATGATTATCTGACCAAATTCACACAGATAGCTTTCTGATAAAATTGGGATTAGGATCCAGGCACTTTGATTCTTGAAATCCATGCTTTTTAAACCACTGTACTATGGAGCCAATTGGAGAAGAAAATGGCAACACGCTCTAGTATTCTTGCCTGGAGAATCCCATGGACAGAGGAGCCTGGTGGGCTACTGTTCATGGGGTCACAAAGAGTTGGACACGACTGAGTGACTAAGCACAGCACAGAGCCAATTGTATGTGAGAGTGCCTGTAGACCTATAGCTTTGAATATACTTTATATAATGTCAACAATGAACGCTGATGTAAGTATAAACATCTTATTGTTCTTTGAATTTATATATTCGGTTGATCGAAAAGGTTATTAAGGTTTCCCATAGTATCCTATGGGGAAATGTAAACAAAACTTTATGGCCAATCCAATATTTTTATTGTTGGTAAGATGCAACAGCTTTCATACACTTATTTGCCATTTAAAATGTGTACTGCCTGGTTGTATTTTTTGCTCAGTTCCTTACCGGGTTTTTTTCAACATTGTAGAGCTCTTTATAAATGAAGAACAGTAGGTCTTCATTATATATATATATATATATATATATATATATATATATATATATATATTTGATTGAATAATATGGAATTGCCAATATTTGACTGTTTGACCTACAAAAATGGTAATTTCATATGGCTGGCCTAATGTAGTCATTTAATTAGTCATAATAACTGATATTTACTTAGTACTTATTATGTACAGAACACTGTGGTTTCTTTACATGCATTGCATGCATACGTGCTAAGCTGCTGTCACATAACTCCAGTAACTAAGCCCCTCTGGTTACTTTGTGCCACTTTCTTCTGGAAGAATCTGTTTGGCTTTGGTTATTTGGCAGCCACTATGCTGTGAAACCTCCTGCAATGTGGAAGACCTGGGTTCGATCCCTGAATTGGGGAGATCCCCTAGAGAAGGGCATGGCAACCCACTCCAGTATTCTTGCCTGGAGAATTCCATGGACAGAGGAGCCTGGCGGGCAACAGTCCATGGGGTTGCAAAGAGTCGGACATGACTGAACAACTTAGCAGAGCAGGGCACATGCTCAGAGGGCAGGGAGAGAGCTTCACTAGCTTCTCTTATGGTCTTTGGCTCTTCTTTATATACCCTTTACCTCCACACATCTTCTCAGGACGGTCCTTTCTAAGGGTTTGGCTAGTATCTTAATTCTCTTGAAATGTTTACTCTTATGCTGGGATATCTAGAACCAGGGCAGGCCTGGATTGGGATATTGACCATTTCCTGGCTATCTGTTTTCCTTTTGTTTTGGTAGCTTAGATGTCTGTTCTGGTAATGGGAAGACAGAGGGAGGGAGAGGTGAGAATGAACAGGTCACTGTTTTTTTCTTTTTTAAAAGAGATCAGTCAGTAAAAATATAGACATTGGAGAGGGATCCAGGTATAGCTCCAGCTTCTTCCACTTTTTAGGTCTGTGGTGTGGGTCTGGTTACTTAGTCTTTCTGACCTTCAGTTCCCTCATCTGTATAATGAAAATGACATCATTTTATGAGCATGGATATGAGCAAACAAACTTACCAAAAATGGTGAATATTTTTTCATCTTGTTATAAAGAAATTTTTTATAAAAAGCACAAATGGTCACAGAAGTTGTCTAGTTGAAAGCACTGTGGATTTGGGACACACACAGACCTGGGCTGTTGTCTGGGCTGCGTGACACTGAGGCAGTCACATAGAATTTCAGAGCCCTAGTGGCATTCTGGGTGTTCATCTTCTTACATTGAATTGAAGTCAATATAAAGGACACAGGAAATCTCTAGTGCAGCTTTTGACATATAACAGGCCCTCAGCAATTGTTGTTCAGTCGCTCAGTCATGTCCAACTCTTTGTGACCCCATGGACTGCAGCACACCAGGCCTCGCTATCCTTCACCAACTCCTGGAGCTTGCTCAAACTCATGTCCATCAAGTTGGTGATGCCATCCACCATCTCATCCTCTGTCGGCCCCTTCTCCCTCCTGCCCTCAATCTTTCCCAGCATCAGGATCTTTACCAAAGAGTCAGCTCAGCAATTATTAGCTATTATTTTGATCACCATCTTCATCCTCATCATTGTAGTCACCATCATCATTGTTTATGAAAGGTGATCCAAGCAGGGAGATTATGAGTTTTGGAATGTACACTAAACATCTTCGCGTTGCCAGTTTGAGTGTGTCAATAACAGCAACAAACATTTATTTGATGCTTATTCTATTCAAACACGTATCTTCTGTCATCCCAGTTATTAATTAATAGTTGAATAGTCTTGAGTAATGGGGGAAAAAAGCTCTGTAGTGGTTTGGTTTGTGATATCTTGTCATCACCTGCCAAGATGACATACTATATATAGAAAGCACCTGGAAGTCTTTGTCCTCAAAAACATGAGTCCTTCAGCATCACAGGGAACAGGTAGTGTCAGCAGATCCTGAAGCAATTGCTATCTATTTTTAGTCCCTACATTAAAGGGTTTTCTTCCCTGCTCTTTTGTATGCATATGTGATGAGTGGAGTTGTTCAAGAAACTGAGCTTGAGGATGGAAATGGGCTAGATCTCTTCCCTCTTTGTCATTTAGGAAAATGATTCAACTTTCCATTTTGGGGTATATTTAAGGGTCACCTTTAGCCAATTATGAGTCATTTTCTGTTTTTGTGTTATATTTTAAGACTTGAAAATTTATACTAATGGGATCTTTTCTATATGTATTCTTAATGTTGGTGGTGACTAAAACTCACTAAAAATGAATGACTTGTGTGAGGGTGTCACTTAAATTTGGAAAAAGGATATGTTTTATAGAAAATGAAATTCTTTTATAGGTAGTAGTAATTCACTCTCCTCTGATAATGCCAAGGGAGTGAAAGAATTATTTCAGATATTTTAAAAAATGGATAGGCTTAATTTTTCACATCCTGAATTGTTAACAAAAGAACAATAACAAGAAATGTTTCAGTATGCAGACATGTGAATCCACCTGGGACCAATTAAATATTTTTCCTTCCTCTTAATCAGAACACTAGGGCTCCTGTCTCTCATAGCGGACCTACATTCTCCAATTTTTAGTTTTTGTAAAATGCTGTTTTTAACAAGCCAAATTCACTGGATTTATTTAAATCTAATTTAAATGTATTTAAATCAAAGACTAACACCTCACATTTGGATTGATTTTACAAATTTCAAATGTCTTCCATGTGTTATTTCATTTGATATTCAGGATAGATCACAGACAATAATAATAACACTCTTGTAAGGTAAGCTGGCCAGGCAGTTTTATCTTCCCATTTTATAGGTGGAGGAAACAATTTTACATAGTATAGGATCACACATTACAGAGAGTCAGGCTCAAGTCTGGGTCATGTGACTGCCTAACCCAGGGCTCTTCCAAATGCACTTCCACACTACTTCTTGGTTATTCTTTGTTTCCTTTCTACTTCTTTAAAATCTTGAGAAGGAATTGTATTAGTTTTCTGTACAGTCTATAATCAAGTGTCACAAACTTGATGGCTTACAACAAAAGTGTATTCTTTCATGGTTCTGGAAGCCAGAAGTCCAAAATCAAGGGTGCAGTAGAGCTAAGCTTCCACTAAAGACTTTTGTTGTTGTTCAGTCACTCAACTGTATTTGACTCTTCAAGACCCCATTGCAACATGCCAGGCTTCCCTGTCCTTCATTATCTCCCAGAGTTTGCTCAAACTCATGTCCATTGAGTTGATGATGCCATCCAAACTGTTCATCCTCTGTCGTCCCCTTCTCCTCCTGCCCTCAGTCTTTCCCAGCATCAGTGTCTTTTCCAAGGAGTCAGCTGTTTGCATCAGGTAGCCAAAGGATTAGAGCTTCACCTTTAGCAACAATCCTTCACTCAAGAAATGAATATTTCCTCTCTTCTTCCTAGTTTATGGTGGTTCCTGGCAATCCTTGTCATTCCCTGGCTTAAAACTGCATCATTCCCCTCACTGCCTCCATTATCATATGACCTTCTCCCCATTTGTCTCTATGTCTGTATCCAACTTTCTCTCTTTTCCTAAAATCACTCAGTCAGTTCATTCAGTCAGTCCTGTCCGACTCTTTGTGACCCCATGAACTGCATCACGCCAGGCCTCGCTGTCTTTCACCAGCTCCTGGAGCTTGCTCAAATTCATGTCCGTTGCATCAGTAATACCATCCCACCATCTCATCCTCTGTTGTCCCCTTCTCTTCCCGCCTTCAATCTTTCCCAGCATTAGGATCTTTTCCAATGAGTCGGTTCTTTGCATCAGGTGGCCAAAGTATTGGAGTTTCAGCCTCAGCATCAGTCCTTCCAAAGAACATCCAGGACTGATCTCCTTTAGGATGGACTGGTTGGATCTCCTTGCAGTCCAAGAGACTCTCAAGAGTCTTCTCCAACACCACACTTCAAAAGCATCAATTCTTCAGCGCTCAGCTTTCTTCACAGTGCAACTCTCACATCCATACATGACTACTGGAAAAACCATAGCTTTGACTAGATGGACCTTTGTTGGTAAAGTAATGTCTCTGCTTTTGAATATGCTGTCTAGGTTGGTCATAGCTTTTCTTCCAAGGAGCAAGCATCTTTTAATTTCATAGCTGCAGTTATATCTGTAGTGATTTTGGAACCCCCAAAACTAAAGTATCTCACCATTTCCACTGTTTCCCCATCTATTTGCCATGAACTGATGGGACCAGATGGCATGACCTTAGTTTTCTGAATGTTGAGTTTTAAGCCAACTTTTTGACTCTCCTCTTTCACTTTCATCAAGAGGCTCTTTAGTTCTTCACTTTCTGCCATAAGGGTGGTGTCACCTGTGTATCTGAGGTTATTGATATTTCTCCCAGCAATCTTGATTTCAGCTTGTGCTTCATCCAGCCTGGCATTTCTCATGATGTACTCTGCATATAAGTTAAATAAGCAGGGTGACAATATACAGCCTTGATGTACTCCTTTCCTGATTTGGAACCAGTCCCTTGTTCCATGTTCAGTTCTAATTGTTGCTTCTTGACCTGCATACAGATATCTCAGGAGGCAGGTCAGGTGGTCTGGTACTCCCATCTCTTGAAGAATTTTCCACAGTTGGTTGTGGTTCACACAGTCAAAGGCTTTGGCGTAGTCAATAAAGCAAAAGTAGATGTTTTTCTGGAACTCTCTTGCTTTTTCAATGATTCAGTGGATGTTGGCAATTTGATCTCTGGTTCCTCTGCCTTTTCTAAATCCAGCTTGAACATCTGGAATTTCACGGTTCACATACTGTTGAAGCCAGGCTTGGAGAATTTTGAGCATTACTTTGCTAGCATGTGAGATGAGTGCAATTGTGTGGTAGTTTGAACATTCTTTTGCATTGCCTTTCTTTGGGATTGGAATGAAAACTGAACTTTTATAGTCCTGTGGCCACTGCTGAGTTTTCCAGATTTGCTGGCATATTGAATACAGCACTTTAACAGCATCATCTTTTAGGATTTGAAATAGCTCAACTGGAATTCCATCACCTTCACTAGCTTTGTTTGTAGTGATGCTTCCTAAGACCTACTTGTCTTCGCATTCCAGATGTCTGGCTCTAGGTGAGTGGTCACACCAACATGGTCATCTGGGTCATGAAGATCTTTTTTAAAGTCACTAATGACATTGAACGAGGGCCCACCCTGATCCAGTATAATATTATCTTAACTAATTACATATACACCAAAGCTGTTTCCAAATAGGATCACATTCTGATATACTAGGGGTTAAGACTTTACTTCAATCATATGGAGATGCACAACTTAACCCGTAACAGGAATGAACCTTGGCTTCTTTTTCTGAAGTATAATTTGATAAATTATACTAAAGACCATAATATGTTAAGACAGATAGAATGGGAGGACAAATACAAATACTGACAATAATCACACAAAAATAATTTAATCAGAGGTAAGTTGTTTAGTGATTGGAATCAATACCACAAATGACAAGTGGATTGGTACTTTCTGGGCATTCTCTTGTGTGGGAGCATGCTTTCTCCCATCACTTGTCCCATCTTCTTTAAAGGGTACAAAACCCTTTTAGTTCCCAATGGGCAGGGATGTTACTAAGTTTGGATATTTTTTGGAAAATTTCTTAGGTATTTATTTGCATCTTTCATAATGCTTATCTGGATATCATGGGAGCTGGAAATGATTTGGTGTGGGTATCATTTCTCTTTGAGTATGATTCTTTGAAACAGTTGCCTTTCGAGGGTGCTTGGACAGATTTTGTAGTTAAAGAGCAGTCATCAGAAGGTATCACCTTCCAGCTGCAGCAGGAGGGAAAGTTCAGCTTTGAAGGATGGCCCTGGTCAGGGTTTTGTAGTGCAAATCTCCATGACATCAGTGACCTCTGGCCTCACAGAAGGCCTCTATATAAATAGCAGGATTCAGTGTAATGAACATTTATTGAGTAGTTATGTTGTGGCTACTGAAAGGAGACAACCCTGACCTTTACCATCCAGAGAATCTACCTATCTTTTGCTTACAAAATACTGGCAACTTCCTGTGTGTCACAAACTGTAAAGGCACCAGTGATGTGAAGGAGAAGAAAGAGGCAGGAAAACTTCCAGGAGGTGCTTGACTTCTAGTGGGTGGGGGAAGGCAAATCAGAGGTCATGTAGAATGTTCTGGACCTACCTAGAACAGTAGGTCTAGGCTATGGGAGGACAGAAGAGGTGCATGTAAGAGAAGCTGGGACCTCAGGCAGGGCCACTGCATTGCATGACTCTGAGGGACTTCAATCACATGACTGGGGACCTGAGAATTTCTGCTTAGTAACAGGTAGAGGGCAGAGATACCTGCCACTAGCTCACACCTTTCTCCATAGTGGTTGCACCACTCCCATCATCAGTGCAAAAGGGCTCCCTTTTCTCTTCACCCTCTCCAGCATTCTACCTTATGCAAAGCACCCTCCCTATTGCTCTGCTCTTACCCACCTCCAGTTGCCTACATAGTGTGAAGCTCCCCCTTCCTTCTTAAGAGGACACTGATTTTGTTCATGTATTTACCCCTCTGAGTCTTAAGGGAAGAGGTCCAGGGATGGGCATGCTTGTTCTACAGCTTACTGCATTTTCCTTGCCAGTGATTGATGGAGGAATGGGCATGTGAACCAACTCTGGAAAACTCATTTTTCACTCAACAGGTATTTTATGCACACTGTCCTATGTCATGGGGATATAGAAATGAACAAAACAAATAAAAATATCTGCCCTCATGAAGCTTACATTTTAGTAGGGGAAAGAGGCAAAGACCAAGGGCCAAAATACGGTGAGTGACTGGAAGTTTATTGCAATAATCCAGGTCGGAGATGATGACTGTGGTGACAGTAAAAAGTGAGAAGTTGTAGATTCTGGCTATATTTTAAGGTGTGCATCTGTGCATGCTAAGTCACTTCAGTCGTGTCCGTCTCTTTGCTATACAATGGACTGTAGTCCACCAGGCCCCTTCATCCATGGAATTTTTCAGGCAAGAATACTGGAGTGGGTTGCCATGCCCTCCTCGAGGGGGGTCTTCCTGACCAGAGGTCAAACCAGTGTCTCTTATGTCTCCTTCATTGGCAGGCGGGTTCTTTACCACTACTGCTACATGGGAAACCCCATTTTAAGGTATAGCCAATAGAATTTCCTGATATATTCAATGTGAGGAACAAATAAAAGAGAGAAGTCAATGATGATGCCAAGATTATTTTGCTGTCAGTAACTGGATGAGGCAAATGGAAGCTGCAATGGTCTGAATGCTTATATCCCCCTCAAAAATGTAAATGTTGAAATCCCAGGTGGGGCCCCAGGTGATGGTATTAGGAATGGGGCCTTTGGGAGATGATTAAGTCATGAGGGCACAGTTCTCATGATTTTGATCAGTTCCTTGATAGAAGATGCCACAGAGTCCTATCTGTTGCCCCTCAGCTATGCGAGGTTATAGTGAAAAGTCAGCCATATATGAGGAAGTGGGTCTCAGCAGACACTGAATCTGCCAGCATCATAATCCTGGACTCCTCAGTCTTCAGAACTGTGAGGTGTAAATGTTTGTTGTTTGTAAGCCATCTAGTTTAACATATTTTTGTATCACAAACAAAAAATATGTCCAAACAGACTTATGGCACGATAGGCTGGGTTTGGGGGCAGGGTGGGCTGGGGTGGTCAGGAGTTCCGTTTCAGACATTTAAGTTTGAAATGCCTGTTAGACATATATAGGAGGAGATGTCAAATAACAATTGGTTATAGAGGTTCTAAGGATCCAGATTGGAGATATAAATTTGAGAGCCACTAGCATTTAGGTGATGATTTAAACTTGAGACTAGCTGATAGGACCATGACACTGACTTGATGGAGAAGAGAAAAGGACTAAAAAATGAACCCTTAAGCTCAGATGTACAGGAAATGAGAACGAGCAAAGGCAACATGAAAGATGATCAGAAAGGTAGAAAGAAAACTAATATGGGCTCCTGCAGGTCAAGTGAAGAAAGTGTTTACAGGAGAACAACGTGATAATTGTTTCAAATGCTACCGAGAGGTCAAGTCAAATGGAAATGGCGAAATGACCATCAGATTTACTCACATAGAAGTCACTGTTGAGCTTGACGAGCATTTGGGTTACAGGTAGGGTGAGTTTGATTGGAAGGGATGGGAAAGAGAAGTAATAGAAGAGAAACTGAAGACTAGGAGCATAGGCTAGTCTTTCAGATGTTTCACTGAAAAAGGGAGGAGAGAAATTTGGTAGTACCTGGAGGGGAAATCAGCTTCCCAGGAGGCGCAGTGGTAAAGAACCCACCTGCCAATGCAGGAGACACAGGTTCAATCCCTGGGTCGGGAAGATCCCCTAGAGTAGGAAATGGCAACCCACTCCAGTATCCTTGCCTGGAAAATTCCATGGACAGAAGAGCCTGGCAGGCTACACAGTTCATGGGGGTCTCAAAGAGTTGGACATGACTCAGCACACATGCACAGAGGGGAAATTAGAGTCAAAAGAAGGTTTAGGCTTTAAATACAATACTGTAAAGCTAAAAAATAAAATAAAAAAAATTTGTCAGATGGGAGAAATAACAACATATTTTTATGCTAATTAGAATGATCCAAGAGAGGAGAACTTGAGATGGAGGAGAGAGGAGAAATTTGTAGGAACAAAGTTTCTGGTTCTGTGAGAGGGGACAAAGTCTACTGCACACTCCATTCATAGCATCTGAGCAGAGGATCTGGGTGCAAATGCAAGTATTAATAGGTGGGAGCCCATGGAAAGCCTCTTCTGTTTTCTCATTGAAATAGGAAGCAAGGTCACCAGGTAAGATGGGGCTCTGAGAAGAAGGGTGGGAGGTATGAGGAAAGAAAGGAAGCTATAAAAGAATTTTCCAGGACAGTGGAAGAGAGACTGGACTAGGAAAATATGATTGCCAGGCAACATTAAGTGTTCATGTACGGTAAGGACCATCAGCTTCAAATGAGACCAATCACTATGGTTGCAAGGTTTTCTGCTGGGACATTCTACCAAGAGGGTAGAGGGTAAGTATGAGAAAAGATGGATAGGATGAGACACGAGGACAAGCCTACCACAGGACTCTGGGAAAGTGGTCCTCTCATTCGAGTAGCACACTCAGGTGGTGTAGGAATTGCAGCTTTCATAGTTTGAGGTGGGTATTCATTGTGAAAAACAATACAAAATTGCAAATATAAAATTATTTCTAAAACTTGATATTTAGATGAGACAATATATCACAAGTTAAGGGCTTTGTGAAATTTGATCTCACAAGATTAGCAGAACAACTACCCAGCAGATTACTCTAATTTTTTTTCTGAATATTCTTTGATCACCTCTTTTAAGGATAATGATTGTATAATATTTTCTTTGCAAAGATGAACTAGTCCCTTTCTCTAATGTGATTAAATTTTTATTTCTCATCATTAGCAATTTAAAAACAATGCTTTCAGCATTACCGCTTGATGTTAGTAACATCAAATAGATTTTTGGAACTGTCATATTTGGAGAAAACCTCTATCAAGTTTCTTTCATATATGATGAAAGACTTTCCAGGTTTTCTTAGGCAGAGGTCACTATGAATTGATCACATTCATGCACGTGTTTGTGGAATGTCCTAGTAGTGGCAAATCAAGTTTTATATTTTCTTAGTCAATGTCCTAATTTCATGGCAAGTCAAAAAAAATTTTACTTTAAATATTTTCCTATATGCCTATGTGTTTCATTCCTCTTCATTAAGTGGAAATAAAAAAATCCAAGGTTTTTCCTTGGATGTTTATAATTAGTGATCATGCTGATGAATGAGAACTTCCTTTTTGTTAGTTTTAAATGAAAACCAAGTTTTCCCTTATAAGTTTACATTTTTGATAGTTGGAACAGTTTTCCACAGACTAGCTTCTAGCTCTGAATGTACCTTGTTTCTTCTTCAAAATCCACATGTTTCTGGGGCTGGGCTTGGTAGGACCTAAAATACCATGATATGATTTTTGTCCAACACCTTCATTTCATGATACAATGTAAGGCACTGCAGTGGTCAGTGGGATAAGTTAAGTATGTGCAAAAGTAACTGAGAAAACATAAAACTGTATCGCTCAATCCATACTAAATGTATCAACAAGTCAGCTCTCCCCTAGTAAGATCCCCAAAATTCCCATGGCCATTCCAGTGCCACCTGTCATAAGGGAAAGTGGGACAGAAGGGATGTGAGTGGAAGGAGACAGAGGACTTAACTTAAAGTGGTTAAAATCTCTTATCTTTTAAAATTTTACAAAAACCTATGACCATGTGAACACATTGCTAGGCCCTCCCCAGGGCTTTGGAAAGAGTTGGTGCCCATGAAGGATCCAAAGCTTCACCAAGCTTCATTAGCAGCACAATAAACCTTTCTCTGGTCTTGTGAGAGGCTGAGTAGAAGGTTGTTTCACTCTCCTGGACATTGTCCCATCTCTTGTTAATACTTAGAACTGGAGCAGCATCTTGCTTCCAAGCCAGAGAATGAAGCCAGTCTTAAAATGATAGAGCAGAGATGGAGACTATTCAGATCCTCGATGGTATTGTTGAGCCATCGATGAAACAACCTTGGAGCCTGTCTTAGTTCTGGATTTCCTGTGACGTGAGATAATGCATGATTTTACTGTTTCAATCATTTGTGTTTCTGCTAAATATATCTGAAAACATCGTGATTCACTATTTATTTTTGTCACAGTATTTATTATTCCTTAAAATCATCTTTTGAGTTTACTTGGTGTTTTAGGGGGCTTATTTTGGTATACCTAAGTTCCATAAGACTTTATCTTGTTTGATGTGGTATCTATATAACTTAAATCAGTGCTCAGCTCATAGTAAGTGATAGGTAAATATTTGTGGAATTGGACGAGTGAATGGAGTGCAGCATTAGTAGTGAGGGAGGCTGGCAATCAGTTTTCACTTTCATTATGTTTTACACTCCCAGCTATGGACCTTCACAGAAGGGAGCCCATGTCACTAAAGATATTCTCCTGGTATTTTGAGGTTGCTGTGCTGAGGCGCTGTCATTGCAGACATTGCTCCACTCAAGGCCAGTGACTCATTGGTTTCATCCTGTCGACAAGGCCCAGAGCTGCATTGTTTTGTCTCCTATGAGAACTAAATTATGGGCTATCTAACAGTTAAAGAAACTAGACTTCTTGGTGGGGGAAAGAAGCAAATTTTCTTCCGTGAGTAACTTTTGGCTCTTAAGTATGCTTTGTTCCTCACATCCCATCTGTCCACCATGTTCTGACATTTCTCCAAACAGAACATCATCTGTGTTTGCCCTCTTCTCTTTATTCCCTGAGTTGGCTCCTTTCTGGAATTATCTAGTATCCTTAGCACTTTCAGAAATATTCTCCAGCAATTCACTCTCCATCTTTGGCCAGTTTCCCCCTTAGTTTTCTACCTCAATAAGTGCTTTCTAAAAGAGCCTTTAGTCGTTCCCTGGAGTTTTGGGGGTTAAGGTCACATTTGTTTCCTCTCAGCTTTAAGAAAAAGTTGTTGGATTCCCTAGAAACAACGACTGGGGTGTGTAGTGCTAGTGTTAGTGATGACAGGCCATTCCTATTAGAAGCTTAGCAAGGCATAGGACCATACTGCAGACTGGAGAGTACCACCTAGGTATGGACCTATCTGTCTCTTTCTTCCTTCCTCCCTCTCTCCATCTTTATGACCCTCTGCATCTCTTTCTTTCTTTCTCTTTCTTTCCTTTCTCATTTATGATGTGTCAGACACTATGGTCAGAGCTGAGGATACAGAAAAGAATGACAGAGTCCTTGCCATTAAGGTGCTCACTGTCTAGTGAAGGAGACAGACACATAAGCTGTTGTTTACAATGCAGTGTGATGAGGGTATGCATTAAGTTTTATGAGATCCTTTAGAAGGGGCATCAGGCCCACTTCTGGTGACTCAAGGAGTGTTCAGAGAAGTTGAATACAATGGTAATCTATCTATCAAGGATGAGTAGATTAGTTCAGTTTTGGTAGAGTATTGAGAGCTTCCCTGGTGGCTCAGATGGTAACAAATCCACCTGCAATGGGGGAGACCTGGGTTCGATCCCTGGGTTGGGAAGATCCCCTGGAGGAGGGCATGGCCACCCACCCCAGTATTCTTGCCTGGAGAATCCCCACGGACAGAGGAGTCTGGTGGGCTGTAGTCCATGGGGTCACAAAGAGTCTAAGCGACTAAACACACAACATAGAATATTGATGGAAGATATTCCAGAAAGACAAAGCAGCATGAACAAAGGTCCCAAGCAAGAAAGTATATGGCACATTCAAGGAACTAACAAAATCACTATATCACCATAGTAAGTTAAAGAGCTGGGAGAATAAGGTTGGCAGAGTGGCATTGGACAAAACAAAAGAGGGATGAAAAACCATAGCCTAGAAGACTCCAGGAGAAATGGATAGGCATTCATGGGTTTTCAGCAAGGAAGAGACATGGTCAGAGTGGTGTTTCAGAAATGTCATTATGGCTAGTGTAGAGAGTGGATTGGAAAGGATTCTCATAGTAGGAAATCTAGTTAGGAAGTTGGTGCAGTAGCTTAGGTGAGAGATATGGTGGCTCAACCTGGGATGATAGCAGTAGATGTAGAAAATACTGAACATATTGGAATTTATTTTGGAGGCATGGTTTATGGAGGAATTGGTACTAGTTGTTGAGTTGAAGGAGAGGGAGAAATCAAAATGAAGATGCAGGTAGGCAAGCATATCTTAAATGTGACATACATTAAAAGCTATAAAATGAAAGATTGATATATTGACTTCATTAATGTTAAGAACTTCTATTCATCCAGAGATGCCATTCAGAGAGTGAAAAGGTGAGCAAAAGACTAGAAGACACCTACATACCTATGTCTACTGGATAATTCATGTTTGAATATATAAAGAAATACTACACATCAAGAAAAAAAGGCAACCCAATTTAAGGTTTGGGTAAAACAGTTGAATAATCACTTAACAAGAAGACTTTCAAATGGCCAATAAAAGTATGAAAAGGTGCTCAGCCTTATTAGTCACTAGGTAAATATGCATTAAAACCACAATGAGATACCACTACCCACCTACCAGAAAGCTGAGCACCGAAGAACTGATGCTTTTGAACTGTGGTGTTGGAGAAGACTCTTGAGAGTCACTTGGACTGCAAGGAGATCCAACCAGTCCATTCTGAAGGAGATCAGCCCTGGGATTTCTTTGGAGGGAATGATGCTGAAGCTGAAAGTCCAGTACTTTGGCCACCTCATGCAAAGAGTTGACTTATTGGAAAAGACTCTGATGCTGGGAGGGATTGGGGGCAGGAGGAGAAGGGGACAACAGAGGATGAGATGGCTGGATGGCATCACTGACTCGATGGGCGTGAGTCTGAGTGAACTCCCGGAGTTGGTGATGGACAAGGAGGCCTGGCGTGCTGCGATTCATGGGGTCGCAAAGAGTCGGACACGACTGAGCGACTGAACTGAACTGAACTGAACCTACCAGAATGGCTAAAATGGCTACAATAACAAAATGTTCATAAGAATGTGAAACAATTACCCCTCTCATATACTTCTGTAGAAGTTTAAATTGGTACAAGAACTTTGGAAAATTGTTTGATAGCATCTACTAAAGGTAAACATATATATTTTGAGACTCAATGGTTCCACTTCTGGATATATACCTGGGATAAATAAATGGCTGTGCTTACCAAAAACTTGTAAAAAATGTTCATATCGTTGTTATTCACAAAAGTGCCAAATGTCCACAAACAACCCAAATGTCTATCAACAGTGCAATGGATAAATGAATTTGGGTAATAGACATACAATGGAACACTACTGAGCAACACAAAGAACAAGCTATTGATAAAAGCAATAATGTGGATGATTCTCAAGGATAGAATGTTAGTGAAAGACAAAAGAGTACCTACAGTGTGAACCCACTCATGTGAGCTGGGAAAACTAATCAAATGTGATGAAGTCAGACTAGTGGTTATCTTTGGATGTTGGGAAGGGGCACTAGGGCACCTTCTAGGTACTACAAATAGTCCATATCTTGATACAGGTGGTGGTTACATAGGTGTTTATATATGTAAATATTCATTGAGCTTTATATATAAATTGTTTTCATTTTACTTTATGTATATAATACCTCAGACATAATGAAATAGGAATCAAGGATGATTTGCATATTTCTAATTTGAGCAACAGAGTGGATGGCGGTGTCACTGGCTGATTTGAGGAATATAACTGTACTAGGCTGGGGCCAGCAGAAGGGTTTCAGGGAGAGGAGGTCAGATGTGGACACTGAGTTGTAGATGCCTAAACATCCTGAGATGTATCCAACTGAAACTTAGGAGAAAGATCCAGGCGGGATTCCTCAAATTAGTGAGTATTTTCACATACAAGTGTATATCGCAGCCATAAAACCTGATAAAAGCATGGAGCCCCTAAGATTCACAGTCATGAATGATCTCTGCTTTTACACACCTTCATGCAGAAAATAGCATGGAGTAATGAATAACACTGGTGAAAAATAGTGAGGCTAGTTGATGAAGGGTCTTAAATCTTAATCTGAGGAATTGAGAATTGATTCAAGATGTTGTGGGAAGCCATTATGGGTTCTTGAGCCTATGGAGGAATCTAATCAAAATTCTCCTTAAGAGAGATTATCCTTGTAGCCATATGAAAGATGTGCACAAGAAGGCCACGACTGGAAAGGAGAAGGCTAATGAGGAGGTCAGTGGTCATTCAGGCTTGAGGTCAGAGTGCCTGGCTGGAGGAGTGCCACCAGTAATGAAGGGGAGAGGATACAAGACCCAGAAATGGTGAGGAAGAGTCAATAGCACTTGATGGCTGATGATGTAGGGATGTGAGAAAGAAACAGTCTAGCTGCACCTGAAATAATATGAGTTAGCAGACTTCTTCAAACCAGCACTTGAACCTATTTCATAATTATTGAGCATATTTAATAAGGTAACACGTGTAGAGTAGTTAGCACAATGCCTGATACATGCTAAGCATTCAATTAAGTTAGCTGCTATTATTCTATCCACAGCTGCTTACTGCTGGAAGAATTCATACAACAAGACAAGTTGGTTTCGCTTTAAATTCATTGTTACCAACCTCAAGTGGGTCTTCAACACAGCTTACTCCTTCACTTGCTGTACCCACTGTTTCAGATCTTTTCTGCCTTCCTCAAGGGGCGTGCCCCCACTTAACCCTTTCATTCTTGATATATGACCTAGCCTCTTGCATTACAGGCAAAATAGATACCATCAGAAAACAGTCTCTGTCAACAATTCACCACCCCATTCACGTGTTTGACAGCATCTGTCCCCCCCTCTCCCCAACACTTGCTGTTTCCATAGAGAGGTGTGGTACCTCTACTGCCTGCCTACTCTGGATCTTTAGGAAGCCATGGATCAACCTATCACCTTTATCTTTAACCTCTTTGTCTCTAGAGCAAAGGGAGTAAATGCAAGGGCTCTTACCACCTGAGTTCACACTCTGACTCTGTCACTTACTAACTGTGGGATCCTGGGCCAGTCTCTTAATCAGTGCCACCATGACCTCAAACTGTCAACAGTTATCAACTGTGAACAAGCACCACCTTATTGGGTTGCTGTGAGCCTTCGATGAGACCATCCATGAAAAGTACTTAGCCAGTGACCTGTATGCATGGTATTCATTACTGCTTGGGTCTATCAGAATTTGAATATTCTCAAGTGTTTCCCATCTAAAAACAAAAACTAAAAGCCCTTGTAGACCCCACATGCTCCTCCAACTATTGCCTCATTTATTTGTTGTAATGTAACAAATGAATGAATAAGCTGTACATATTATACATGACTCCTCCCCTCCAATTAGTTCTTTAAATCTTTCCAGTTTTTTCAGGGTTGTGGGATCCAACAGACACCCCTCTGCCCTCATCTGATTTTACCTTTCAGCAGAACTTCCATGCCTTTTGAGCATGCCATCATGCTTTACTGTCTCAATAACTTTGTTTTCAGAGTCTACCATGATCTTAGTTCTTCTTCTACTATTTTGGCAGGTGCTGCACAATTTCTCTTAAATTTTATTATTTTTTAAAGACTTCTTTGATGTGAACCATTATGAAAGTCTTTATTGAATTTGTTACAGTGTTGCTTCTGTTTTATGTTCTGGTTTTTCGGCCAGGAGGGGTGTGGGTCCTTAGCTCCCTGACCAGGGATTAAACCTGCACTGCTTGCATTGGAAGGTGAAGTCTTAACCACTGAACCACCAAGGAAGTCCTGCTGCACAATTTTTGTTGCCCAGTGTTCCTCTAGTTCTCAAAGCTCTGTCCTAGACCCTCCTGTCATTTTAATTCTCTTTGGCATTAGTATGGCCTGTGTTATGCTATGGCCACAAATTAGTCTTGAAATCTCAGGAGCTCAACATTCAGAAAACAAAGATCATGGCATCTGGTCCCATCACTTCATGGGAAATAGATGGGGAAACAGTGGAAACAGTGTCAGACTTTATTTTTGGGGCTCCAAAATCACTGCAGACGGTGATTGCAGCCATGAAATTAAAAGACGCTTACTCCTTGGAAGGAAAGTTTTGACCAACCTAGATAGCATATTCAAAAGCAGAGACATTACTTCGCCAACAAAGGTCCATCTAGTCAAGGCTATGGTTTTTCCAGTGGTCATGTATGGATGTGAGAGTTGGACTGTGAAGAAAGCTGAGCACCGAAGAATTGATGCTTTTGAACTGTGGTGTTGGAGAAGACTCTTGAGAGTCCCTTGGACTGCAAGGAGATCCAACCAGTCCATTCTAAAGGAGATCAGTCCTGGGTGTTCTTTGGAAGGACTGATGCTGAGGCTGAAACTCCAATACTTTGGCCACCTCATGCAAAGAGTTGACTCATTGGAAAAGACCCTGATGCTGCGAGGGATTGGGGGCAAGAGGAGAAGGGGACGACAGAGGATGAGATGGCTGGATGGCATCACTGACTCAATGAACATGAGTTTGGGTGAACTCCAGGAGTTGGTGATGGACAGGGAGGCCTGGCGTGCTGTGATTCATGGGGTCGCAAAGAGTCGGACACGACTGAGCAACTGAACTGAACTGAACACATAACCTTGTGAAACACAATTTTTCACAAACTTTTCACACTTCCTCCACCAACCTCTATCTCCTTCTTGGAGGAGACTATCCAGTCAATTACCAAGTTTCTATTTATTTCAAAGCCAAAATAGTTCTTGAATCCCACCTCTTCTCACAGAAATGGTCACGCTACCCGCCCCCACCCCCCGCCCCGCCCCGCTCAAAACTATTGAAGGACTTCTCGTTACTCCAGGATAAACCCAAACTTTCTCCCATGAACTGCATGGCTTTGAGTGATGCCAACATTTCTTCAGTTCCTTGAACACACCTCAGACTCTCTCCTTTGGACCTTGTTTGTTCTTCCCCAAATACTCCTTTTCCACCTCTGTGCAATTTAATTTCAATAGGCAGTGTAGCATCCTGGTGGCAAGAGCAAGTTCTTCAGCTTCAGAATCTAGGAGAACTACCTACATTTTCTATGCCTCAGTTTCTCCATTTGTGCAATATGACACACAGATGCCTTCTGTGAGGGTTAAATGTAAAGCCTGTAAAGCCTGGCACATAGCAAGTGCCCAGTAAACAGGTTCTTTTCTTATTCATTCCTTTTGGCCCAGTTTCAGTGTCCAGTCTTTAGGGATGACCCCTATATCAGGACCATGGCAGATGTGACTGCAGGCCTCTCTGTGTATCTTCACCTCCCTGAAGTGAGAGTTCATCCCTTCACAGGTCATATGCTTCTGGTGGTTAAACACAACATTTTAACACAAATCATGAAACAAAGTCATACACATACCTCACACCACTCACTCCACTGAGATATCATCATACACACTAATATGTGCCCTGAGCTCTGTAACAGAGTTTCAGCACTTATCTTCAAATAAAGTAGTACATGGAAAAAAAAGTAGTATCCTATGAAACACAGGGTATCACAGAGATTTTACCAGAATGAATCATTTGTATGCCTAGCTCTGTGAAAGAGGCTTCCAGGTGGCTCAGTGGTAAAGAATATTCCTGCCAATGCAGGAGATACAGGAGACAGAGTTTCCAGCCTTGGGTCCGGAAGATCCCCTGGAGGAGGAAATGGCAACCTACTCCAGTATTCTTGCCTGGAGAATCCCATGGACACAGGAGCCTGGCAGGGCTACAGTCCAATGAGTTGCAAAGAGTCAGACACGACTGAGTACACACGCACCTCTGTGAGAAATGGTTTCATTGTGTGTCCCTTACTGAAGTATGGTGATTCTAAACAGTTTCACACAGATACCACTGTAGGGAGGCATTCATGCACCTGGCTGTGTTAAGCACTCTTTCAGTATATGTCATTAGAGACAATAGTGTGTGTACCACACATTGCAAAACACAGCATCTCACAGAGATCACACTACGTTGAATAACACATGCATATAGTTCTCTTGAACAGAGTATCTTTGGTGGGAATATTTGGGAAGGAAGGAGTGGTCATTGTGTATTCCTGAGGCTGCTGCTCCTTTGTCTTGCCTATACCTTCTTGCTGCTCCCATTTCCACTGGCTACAGCTCCCATAGGACTGTTTCTGTAGTCCATGTGACTATCAGTGAAAAAAATTAATCTACAGTCTATGTAAGAAAGAAATGGAAAACTTTATTTGAGCCAACCTGAGGATTATAACTTAGGAGACAGTCTTTCAGGAAGCTCTGAGGACCATTCCTCCTGTTAAAGATCAAAGCACAGCTATCTAAGTTTTGGAGACAAAGAGTTGTGTGTCAAATGACTTATTGATAGTTTACACAATTCAGATCGACATGTACTAAGTGAGTAGTGTGTCATCATGATCTCTTAGAAGATTAATGAGGAAAGTAGGTTCCTAAGGAGTTACAGAGTTGAGTTGTGGGTCGCCGTGACTCTATAAGATTAAGAAGGCATGTCGTGTCCTAAGGAAGTCTGGTGAATGCAGATGAACAACACACACTGAAGGGGAGGGAAGAGGCCCGGCTGGGCAGAGAAAATTTTTGTGTTTAAATTTGTCTTGGCTTGCCACCAAAAAAATGAATTTTATTTCAACAGGAAAGCTTACATAAGCTTTCATAGGACATCCACTTGTGGGTTCACTCCAGTGCTTAGGAATGTTTCATGGTCCTCAGGCTGGAGCCCTGCACAGCCCCCATCTCCACAGAGTACCTCCACCATCATATCTCATGTGTGGGCCCCCACACAGATTTAGAGATGGTCACCCTTACCCAGAGGGACTGAGCAGGCCCTCAGTAGAACCCATGCCTTCCCCACTGGGCAACAATGACTGCCCACAGCTCACATCCCAAACTGAGGTCTTGTTTGGGAATAAACCATGGGGCATAGGTCAGGGGCTTCCTCAGAACCCCCAGACAGGTGACAGCTCTCTGCTGTCAGGCCCCGTGACAGCTTCCCCCTGGACTGAAAGGCTCACTTCATGCCTTTGCCTTCCAGGTGATCTGATGGGTACTTATTGGAAAGAGACACAAGCATGTTTACAGACCTATGCACATCCCCAAAGGACCCATACAGCTTCTCCAAACAGGGTTATCTACATCCTTATTAAGGAAGAGTCACATTTCCTGATTCCAGTGATCAGCCCAGCTGACTCAGGAACACCGTGGAGGTAGTATTTACTCTCTTATGCAGAGCTGGGTCAGTCCCCTTTGTTCCTTTTTAGTGGTTCCAAGATTTTGCCTGGGGGGCCTGTAGGCGCAGAAGAAATGGAAGCCATTACCAGGCTGCTTACCTCTTAATGGCTGTCACTTAGCTACACAAACACCTGGGAAGCCTTAAAATGAGAAGGGTTTCCTTTGGCCTTTTTGATTGTAGTCCCTTTACTGGGCAGGGTGCTCAGCTGTCATCTCAGTGGGCCCAGGGGACTCCAAAATGAGGGGTCAGTGTCTCGTTGCCTAAGTAACTGCCTAGGGTGGAGATGCTGATGCAACAACCTATAAAGTGATTTCAATGATTATCTGTCTTTGCCTCAGACTGGATCCTCCATGTTTGTCCCCATCTCCTAGTGCCTGGCACATAGTAAGTGCTTAAAGAATATTTAGTCAGTGAACGAATCCCTAGAAGTGTGAGTAGGTGATTATACTTTAGAGATAAGTGATGAAAGAATTGGGAGACTTGAAGTCTCAGGCAGGGCTGGTGGTACAGGCTACATAGTGAGCAGAAAGGAGACTAGCTGAGTTCACTAAGTGTTAAGGACCAGGTGGTAAAGGACTCTAGCTAGGAGGTGATTTTGTATAGGATTTGTGCTGCCAGTCATCATTAGTCCAGGTATGGAGGTCAAGTCTAGAGGTTCAGGGCTGGAATGAGGACAGAAACTCAGCATCATGAAGTGGCAACTTTCCCAGGGAGTAGATGAATGCCAGGAGGAAACAGGTGAGGCTTGAGCAATCAACCTGGTGGAGAAACAGTCCTGGAAAACACAGAGCTGGATGTTGGCACTCAGAGAAGCTGGTAACAGGAAGCTGATCTGTAGGCCCAGATCAACTCATTGACAAAAGTCACCAATTCGTATATCCAGAACATGGATCCTAAGCATAGAAGTATGGTGTCTGAGCAACAGGCCCAGAGCAAGCAGCAACACTTAATATTGTTGTGAGATGGAGGTTGTGCATCTGGTCTAAGGACAGTACTAGGCACCAAGTGTCAGCTGCATGGAGCCCCCAAGTGGAAACTGGCTTGGCTGTGGGTAAGTTTACCAATGGAGGGCAGGGCCAGCAGAGGATCATGGGATTAAAAAGAGCACCTGAATTTTTCTGACCTCTTTGCATGGTCTCTTTATTCCTACTCATGTTCTTTTGCTTTTGCTCTTCTCTTTCCACCTTTACATCAATTCCATTCTGTTACTTCTATTATTATTAAATGGGTAATCTATGAATACCTTTTTATATTCATTTATAGAAGATTCTGACTTACTGTTCCTCCTCTGAAGTCTAGTTCAAGATCAATTTGTTCTCAGAAGCCTTTCTGACCCTGACCCCATTCTGATGTTTTCATGTGTATCTTTGGAACTTCTGTGAATAATTCTATTCTTTGTTGGGGAGTTCCCATTACTAAGAAAGAGGAGAGTGAAAAAGCTAGCATAAAACTCAACATTCAAAAAACAAGATCATGGCATCCAGTCCTATCACTTCATGGCAGATAGAAGGGGAAACAGTGGAAACAGTGACAGACTTTTTTTGGGGAGGCTCCAAAATCACTGCGGATGGTGACTACAGCCGTGAAACTAAAAGATGCTTGCTTCTTGGAAAAAAGCTATGATAAACTTAGACAGCATATTAAAAAGCAGAGACATTACTTTGCTGACAAAAGTCCATCTAGTCAAAGTTATGGTTTTTCCAATAGTCATACACAGATATGAGAGTTTGACCATAAAGAAGGCTGAGCACTGAAGAATTGATGCTTTTGAACTGCAGTGCTGGAGAAGACTCTTGGGAATGACTTCGACAGCAAGGAGATCAAACCAGTCAATTCTAAAGGAAATCAACTCTGAATATTCATTGGAAGGACTGAATATTCATTGGAAAAGACCCTGATGCTGGGAAAGATTGAGGGCAGGAGGAGAAGGGGATGACGGAGGATGAGATGATTGGATAGCATCTCTGACTTGATAGACATGAGTTTAGCAAACTCATGAATACTGAAGGAGATACTGAAGGACAGGCAAGCCTGGAGTGCTGCAGTCCATGGGGTTGCAAAGAGTTGAACATGACTTAGCCACTGAACCACAACCATTACTATGATGTCAATTACTGTCACTTTGGAAATTTTCTAGAATTTCATTTATGGTCACTACAAGCTTTCAAGGACAGAGTCTATTTCCTGAGTAAACCCATCATCAATTCATTCATTCAAAGTATCTGTTGACTATTCTCTACTGGGTGTTCTTCAATCTTCAGATTGTTTTCAGAAGGAATAGCTGCTGACTAACACAGAAAATATATTTATTGTCAGATCTCTTTTTTAAAAAAAACAATGAAAGACGAATGTAGTTAATATTGTGAATGCTGATTAAACAACCAGGATGAGTCCCATTTTCATTAAGGAGTAATAGCTGGTCCAGCCTAACTGGTTTGGCCTTTTGCCAGTTCTTTTAGCACAACCTCAAGTCAAGCCCTTTGATACCTGTTCCCCAACAGGAAAGTTAACTGTTCTTGCTAAAGGTCATCATTATTGCAGGCTGCTGTAGTTTATTGCTCCTAACCTGGGAGAATTCCCTTTAAGAGGTTCAATTTTCATAAAGTCTTTTCTCCTTTTTGGAGCAGCCATAATTTAGTGCCCCTAATTAATCGAGGAAGCTAAAATTTCATACATAGTTAACTACGCCTTCAATCAGTATTTGGTGCCTAGAAAATAAGTCCCCAATGGACATTTGCCCCTATGAGTCATGCTGCACTGAAATATTGGGGCCCGATTGCAGACTGTTTCTCCTTCAAATGTTCAAGTTCAGCAATGATAGCAGGAGGCCAGGTGGAGAGTATTTCCAAGAAAAAGAGCACTCAATGCCACTCTAGGGTATCTGGCAGAGAAATGGAAGTGACTTTAACTTCCTCCAGGTAGATGAGTCAATGGTTGTAATGTCCACTCTTCAACCCATGCTAAATGAGTGAAGGTCCCCAAGAAACTATTTTTTTCGAATGGGTAACAAATGTTTGGTAGAAGCAGTTACTCAAGCTAGTGGCTGACAAGCCCTCACCCATTATAGAGTGTTCAGATATGGCAGCTTACCCTCTGTACTCCTTCAAACTCCTGGGAAGAAATATTTTTGAAATGTTCACACAAATCTCTGACCAAGATGGCCACTGTGCGGCAGGGACCGAGTCCTGGCTGGGAACTCAAGAGCTCTGGGCTCTGGATACATCCCTGCACTGACTCCTTGCTTGAGCTTGAGTCTGGCCCTTCCCCAAATCCTGGCTCTTTTTCCCTAACTCCAGGACACTGATCTCTGCCAGCCATCACTACTCACTGTGAGAGGATTTAAAATAGGCCCACACAATGAATGCTCATAACTGCATTGTTCATAATAGTCCAAAAATGGAAACAACCGAAATGTCCATCAACTGGCAAATGGATATACAAAACACAATATGTCCACACAAGGGGATATTATTCAGCCAAAATGAGGAATGGAATTCTGGTACATGTAACAACATGGATGAGGTTTGAAGACATTGTGCAAATGGAAAGAAGCCAGATACATCCTATGATTCCATTTACATGAAGTGTGAAAAATAGGCCAATTCATAGAGACAGAAAGTAGATTAGTGGTTGCTGGAATTGAAGGAGGGGGAATGAGGGGCAACTGCCCAGTGATTATGGTGTTTCCTTGTGGGGAAGATGAAAACGTTCTGGAATTGGACGCTGGGGATGGTTGCACAACTTTGTGACTATACTCAAAACCACTCAACTGTACTCTTTCAAGTAAAATACTCCCCAGAGAAAATTATTGAAAACTGAGATTCCAGTCCCCTCCTTTATAGATATGATGGGGAGAAAATCAAGGGTGGGTGCTCAGTACAGTTCAGTCACTCAGTCGTGTCTGACTCTTTGTGACCTCATGGACTGCAGCACGCCAAGCTTCCCTGTCCATCACGAACTCCTGAAGCTTGCTCAAACTCATGTCCATTGAGTCAGTGATGCCATCCAACCATTTTATCCTCTGTCGTCTCCTTCTCCTCCTGCCTTCAATCTTTCCCAGCATCAGGGTCTTTCCTAAGTAGTCAGTTCTTCACATCAGGTGGCCAAAGTATTGGAGCTTCAGCTTCAGCATCAGTTCTTCCAGTGAATATTCAGGACTGATTTCCTTTAGGACTGACTGGTTTGATCACCTTGCTGTCCAAGGAGACAAGGGGGTGGGTGCTGGATATGCTATATTGTTAACAAGTGGCCTGGTAACTCTAATGTCCAGATAGGTTTATAAGGCACTGTGGTAATGACTTTTTCCTGAGGGTTCATTCAGGTTTCTACTACTTTTACAAAATAAATATTTATTTATTTGGTTGTGTTGGGTCTTAGATGTGGCATGTGGGATCTAGTTCCCCAACCAGGGATTGAACCCCAGGCCCCCTGCATTGGGAGCATGGAGTCTTAGCCACTGGACCACCTGGGAAGTCCCCAGGTCTCTATTTGACTTCTTTGCTGATCAAATAATTCATTTGGTTATGATGTGCCATGCTCTGTGCACTTGAATCAGCATACCAGACACCTCTCCTGCCCCTACCCCACTCCTGCCAGAGGTAGAGGTGGATGGTGTCCACAGTGTTTTTCCTCATGGAACTTACATTTAGTTCTTTGAGTACCGGGGATGCTTCTAAATGCCTTTTATATTTTAATTCACTTTCTTTCAAACACCCTACCAAGCTGCTAGGAAGACAGAGTCCAGCACATCTACATCTACTTAATAAAATCTTTTTTAAGTGGAAAAAAAAAAAGATGCAGGATATCCAATGTGGCTTTCAACCAAATTACTCTCCTTTGGTCTAGTGCCGCTGAGTTCATGGCTGACTTTCACAATCCCTTTGGTTAAATTACTGAGAGGCTGCCTGGTCTTTTGGGGGAGCACAATAATATGGACGACTCCACACTGAGACATCATTTCTGAGGCAGCTTTAGTCTCTGGCAGCACAGAAAGCTGAATACATTGGAGCTTTGGGGGAAAGCCGCCCCAGCTCCCTAGCTGGAGGGGGCTTGTAGCAGATGCCTCTCTTGGCTCTCAGAAGGAGCTGCTTCTCACAGTATCAGTCGCTGTCACAAAGCCTGGAAAATTCTAAGGTTGCCTTGAGAAAGATATGAAACTGCTACACAATGGTGAGATGGAAATTTCAGAAAGGGTGTCATTCTATTAATACTTAAGGTTTGGAGACACATTGCCTGCAATGAGGCTGATAGTTTCAAATGCAATAGAAAAACGTCTATTCTCAATCAAGAGTATGCACTCAGTAAATTTTTACAATTGAGGAAAAAGACAATAGAAGGCTTAAAATAAGGGAGGGGGTGCTGCTCCAAGGATTCACAGAGTGCCAAATTCCTGGTTAATTCTGGTGCCCATTTTCTGGGCATTTTGTGACCTGTGTGGTCTTCACAGGGGCTCTACATGGCTATAGGAGCAAGGTTACAGGAGAAGGAGAGAATGATGTAACCAAAGCATTCACTTTTCCTGCAAAGTGTTCTGCTTTGGATAGAGCTATTGAAGACCATTTTCTTTTAAAACTAGAATTCTGGGAGGCTCAAGAAGCTCTTCTGGTTCAATCCACTCTGTCTCTTGACAGAACTAGGATGGGCAAACTGCAGCAGGAAGACCCTATCCGGGGACTTGTATCACTGTGCAGGGACCCACCCTATTTCTCTGCCTGCCCTTTCTCCCTCTGTTCCACTTCTCTTCTTCCCTTTTCTTTTTGTCTGTGATCTGGGGAGCAAGGAGCCAGAGATGAGTTACCCTGGTCCTTGACCATAGGGAGACCTGCCGTCTGTGGAGGGATACAGCAGACAAATGAATACCGGGCAAAATGATCCCTGCCTAACAGCCCTGTGGATAGGAGCCTAGACCTTTATGCATTTGTGTGAGTCTTTCCAGGAACGTAAGATGCAAAGGAAACTGACTTACCGGCTTCCACTGGGGACTAGTGGTCCAACTTTTTTTGCTTCTTTCTTTGCTTTTTTGCCAGTTTATTGCTGCAAGCATCTTAGAAAGTATTGTTTGTGGGCGATTTATTAAACATTTCAAATTAAATGCTGGAAATAAAATGGTGGAAAGAAAGTGAAGTCGCTCAGTCGTGTCTGACTCTTTGCGACCTCACGGACTGTAGCCCACCAGGTTCCTCCATCCATGGAATTTTCTAGGCAAGAGTATTGGAGTGGGTTGCATTTCCTTCTCCAGGGGATCTTCTCCACCCAGGGATCAAACCCAGGTCTCCCATGTTGTGGGCAGATGCTTTACCATCTGAGCCACCAGGGAATCCCACTGTCTGTGGAGGGTTATAGAAAGTTTGTTTTAAGCAGCAGGGGAGTCTTTTCTTTTTAAAGAAAAGGCTGCCCTAATTCCCAGAACGCCATGAAGTAAGGACACCTCTTTCTTTCCTTGGAGGCAATGCTTTTCAAAAGCAAGACACCTTTCAAATTGCTGAAAGCTCCT
The DNA here is from genome assembly GCF_055505025.1 of Bos grunniens. Classification (NCBI taxonomy): domain Eukaryota; kingdom Metazoa; phylum Chordata; class Mammalia; order Artiodactyla; family Bovidae; genus Bos; species Bos grunniens. Next base: position 113,289,909 of record NC_141194.1, on the reverse strand, counting down.
TGGTTCTTAGATGGTTGTTAAATGAATGTTTTCAGGATAGGAATATGCCTGGGCTTCTCAGGTAGCTCAGCTGGTAAAGAATCTGCCTGCAATGCCGGAGACCTGGGTTCAATTCCTGGGTCTGGGAGATCCCCTGGAGAACGATAGGCTACCCACTCCAGTATTCTTGGGCTTCCCTAGTGGCTCAGATGGTAAAGAATCTGCCTGCAATGTGGTAGACCTGGGTTCGATCCCTGGGTTGAGAAGATCCCCTGGAGGAGGGCATGGAAAGCCACTGCAGTATTCTTGCCTGGAGAATCCCCATGGACAGAGGAGCCTGGAGGGCTACAGTCCATGGGGTCTCAAAGAGTCCGACGTGACTGAGTGACAAAGCACAGCACAGCACAAAAATCATAGAATAATAAGGCATCTCTCTGACTACTAGATACTTGGGCTGTGGACTCTTCGATGTGACAAGCTAGAATTAAGGCCCTGAATTTCGCCTTCTGTCTCGTGTGCTACAGATCTGACAGTGCTGGGGAGCTTGGTAATTCACACAGGGCTGTTGTGTCACCCCCAGCTAGTTCTGAGAAGTCGGAGCAGGCTAGTACGCATTGTCTGAGAGCTTACCTCTAGCCTGACTTCGAGTTCAGGTCGATTCATATTGGTTCAGATTTTATCTAGCAGAATCCTTGATTGTAGAGAATTGGGAAACTTAGGCCTGGACAAACCCTGCAAGATCTTCTTCCTGGGACTGAGACTGTTAATTAGGTCCTTTCAGTCTACTTTAAGCTCATCAAGCCCTGCTTACATATGCGTTATTATTTTCCTCTTTAGATAAAATCTGAAGAAATGGTAATACAGTCATGAGATACTGCAAGTAATTCAATGAGAAAAACAGAGACATATTGCTTATTTCTCACTTTTTTCTCATGTTACTGAATGCCCTTCCCTCCTCTAGTTGTTTCCTTGTGATTTTGTGCCACAGTTTAACACTGCACATGTCCTAATTCTTCAGTACGGTTTGCTGGGTATCTCTAGGCGTGGAGAATAGAGCTGAAATAAAATGTATTTTTAGCCCACAGTTAACTCCTGATTGACTGTGCACAGAGATGCAGTGCTACCAAGGACATGGGCTTTGGCAGGGAGCAGAAGCTGTGTAAGGACCTCAGTCCTGCCCTTCAGGTAGCAAATATTCGTTGAACAGCTGCCATTTTTCACTTCTTCATGTGTAACATACTTAACCTTTCTGAAACTTGGTTTCTTCATCGGTAACATGTAATGGTAGCTATCACTTAGTATGTACTGGGCATTGTTCTGATTCCTTTATATACATAAAGTCCCTACATCAGAAAAACAACTCTATGGTGTAGTTATAGTTATTATTATTATTCCCATTTTACAGGGGAAGAAACAGACACACAATCAAGTTTCTTCCCCAAGTATGTAAATTACTTAATCTTTTTGAACCTCAGTTTCTTCATCTATAACATGTGATAAGTGTCAAATTTATGAGATTATTGTAAGGATTAAGTAGGCTAAGTAGATTAAGCCACTTAAAACAATGCTTGGCATAGAGGTCTACCAGATATCTATTTTATTAACTTTAAGGCACATGGCACTTTCTGAAATTACCTTATATATATATATTTACTTGTTTATTTTCAGTCTCTTTTACTAACTGTGAAGTCCCATCACATCAGGGCCTCTCTGGGTTCTTCCCTGTTATATCTCTAATGCCTACAGGAGTGGCTGTAGTTATTAATTATTTTATGAGTGAATTTATGACTATGTTAATGACTTCTACAATTATCTGTCAGGGAAATGACAAATTTGCCACATTTCCATTTCATTCCTCCACCATAGCTAGCCTGACTCTTTGCAACCTTATGGACTGTAGCCCTCCAGGCTCCTCTGTCCATGGAATTTCCCATGCAAGAATACTGGAGTGGGTTGCCATTTCCTTCTCCAGAGGATCTTCCTGACCCCAGCATCAAACACATGTCTCCTGTGTCTCCTGAGTTACAGGCAGATTCTATACCAGCTGAGCCATGGGGGGACCCCAACGTAGTACATAGCCCAGGACAGATGTAAATTTGAATCACAGCAAGGCTCCCCAAGGTTGGAACCATGAGTCCAGGGAATCTGGCAGGGGAGCATGGATAAATGATTGGAGATAGGGATATGTTAGGGACCCAGTCACTTTGGGATGTGAGTCCAAAAGTACAAGCAAGATCTGGAAATTAATTTATGACAACAAAGGATAGGGAGTTTGGTCCAGTGGCCCAAATTTTGGAAGTGTAGTTGATTAATGAGGAACCAGGCCACTGATTGGTGAGGAGAGGTCTAGTGAGAAAATTAAGGATAGGGGTAAAAATGCACTTGCTGGGATAAACTGGGTTGTTGTTGTTGCTCAGCCACTAAGTCATGTCCTACTCTTTGTGACCCCATGGTCTGCAACATGCCAGGCATCCTTGTCCTTCAGTATGTCCTGGAACTTGCGCAAACTCGTGTCCATTGAGTCAGTGATGCCATCCAACCATCTCATCCTCTGTCGTCCTCTTCTCCTCCTGCCTTCAATCTTTCCCAGTATCAGGGTCTTTTCCAATGAGTCGGCTCTTCACATAAGGCGGCCAAAGTATTGGAGCTTCAGCATCAGTCCTTCAAGTGAATATTCAGGGTTGATTTCCTTTAGGATTGACTGGTTTGATCTTCTTGCAGTCCAAACTCTCAAGAGTTTTGAGAGTCTTGATGTGCCAAGGTCTTCTCCAGCACCACAATTCAAGAATATCAATTCTTTGGTGCTCTGCCTTCTTTATGGTCCAAATGGGTTACTTATCATAATGAACATCATTACGTCCCTTCCATGTTCAGACTCCTCCAATGTCTTCCCATCACACTCAGAATAACATCTGAAGTCCTTAACATGGCCTGGGCAGTGTTTCAGAAACTATCCTGGAGGTAAGAACTATCCAGAGTTTTTGTTAAAAGTTTTTAATTTCACTCCAAAAGACAGTATCTCCCCTGTACCAAAATGTTGTTTTCTTCTCCCAGTCCTTGGGTGACTAGACCTAGTTTCTTTTTTTCTTTTTTGATGAGTTTAGCTCCTAGCTCACTGTCACTCTCTAATACTACTCTTGTATTAATTATCGTATTAATTATTGGTGATTTCAATAGTGACATAATTAATCCTTTTGACACTCTGGCCTCTCAGTTTCTTGACCTCTTCTGTCCTCAGGTGACCTGGATCCATGGCCATACCCTTACTCATGTTGTAACAAATAACCACAATCCTTACAACTACAGTTTTTTTTTACATCCTATTCTCTTCCCACCACTTGCTATCTTCAAGGCTTATTCCCTCCATTGCCTGATCACCAACCATCTCTTCAACCATAGCAGACCCTATCACCCATTGATTCTAAAAACTTTTCACTGTCTTTCACCCATCTCATATCCTCTCTCCTCCTGAATTCCATGGTCAAGCACTATAATTGCTTTGTGTATATATCCTCAATAACTGTGCTCTCCTATCACTTTTCTTTTTTTTTTTTTTTTTTCTTAGGAAGTCTTCTTAGGAAGACTACCACCTACTTTGCAACTGTAAATGACTAGGAAAAACCTCACCAAGATGCTGGCTGGTCTTACTTGAATTTCACAGTCATGTGCCTAAAGTGGACCCTTAATATTGCTCAGCAGTTGTGCACTATTTGTTAGGTCTTATACTCTCCACTGCCCAAGATGACCATTTCATACATTCTTCTCACTCCCCAAGTTTCTATCTCTTCCTTTCCATCTTAACTTTCACCTGATAACCATGCTTCCTCTCCCTGGAGAAAATGGAGGCAGTCAGAATAGTTTCTGTAGACTCCACCCCATCCACCTGCCTGTCTTCCCTCCTGTAAAACTCATAAGATCTTGGTGCCAAATCTCATGGACAATTTTTAGTTCTCTTCTTACCTGACCCAGAAACAACTTGTTGACACAGCTGAGCATTTGCTTCTCCTGGAAATGCCTTTTTCACTTAACAGTCAGGACACCAGACTCTTGTTTTTTCTCCTCACTCACTTGCTGGCTACTTGTCCTCAGTCTCTTTTACTGACTCCACCTCACTCCCCCAATCTCCAAACACTGAAGTGGCCCAGAATCAGTCCTTGGACTTCTTCTCTATCTATGCTCATCCCCTTGGTAATCTTAGCCAGTCTCACAGCTTTCAGTCCTCATCTACATGCAGACAACTCCTCAGTGTCTATCCCCAACCCAGACTTGATCATCCTGTACACAGTTGCAACCCATGGACCAATATCTAATGTACAATATGATTTTAAAGATGTTTATTTTCTGTCTTCCCTATTAGACTATGCCTCATTGAGACAGAAAATTTTTGTCTGTGGGTTTTTTTCTTTTGACATATCCTTAGTGCTCCACATGGCACCTCCCATATAGTATGTGTTGACACTATTGAATTCAAATTTCTAGAGGAAAAGCCCTTGTAATCAGTTTATTTAACAGGGGCTCAAGGTAATTGCCATGCATATCAGGGAAGTTGGGGGAATCCTGACCTAATCAACTCCTCTATTAGCTAGTTTCTCCTATTCTCCCTGACCTAATTTTATCCTTTCTCTCCACTGCTCATATTGCTTAATACCCTGAAATTTTCCTGCTTTCTGTAGCATTCCAAATATCTTCCTAACCCCAGGGCCTTTGCACTTGATAGTCTCTCAGCTTGGAATGTTCTTTACATGAATTGCTCATTCAGGTTAATCAGAATGATATTTAATTTATTCACTTGAATTCAGTTTATTTACAGCTAATAAATATTCAGGACTATGCTTAAAAGACCTCTGTGGGGATCTTTCCTGTTCCCATCATTCTCAGTCTCCTCTGTGCTTTATTGTTCTTCCTAGCACTTTTCACTGCCTGGAATTAGGTAATATGTTTGGTATTTTGCCCTTGTAGATAACATTGTAAAAATAATACTAGCTAACAGTTGCTACTGTCCAGATACTATTAAGACTCCTTTGCATATAATAGTTTCTTTTTTCCTTCACAACAACTCCAACGTCAATTATTACTGATACCATACTCATTTTGTAGATGTTGAAATCTACACAGAGAGGTTGAATAGCTATCCCAAGGCCACACAGAGAGTCAGTATTAGAGCCAGGGCAATTTAGTGCCTGAGTCAGCCTCTTGTTAGGTGACTTAAAAATCAGCATTTATGTCTATTTTCTTTTCTTTTAAATATTCAGCAATTATTTAATTAATTATTATCATTTTTTTATTTTTGGCTGCATCATATGTGGGATCTTAGATCCCCAAGCAGGGATCAAAACTGTGCCCCTTACACTGGAAGTGCAGAGTCTTCACCACTGGACCACCGGGGAAGTCCCTGTGTCTATTTTCTTTACCATTGTCTCTCCATGTGCTCCATGGCTGGGCAAATAAGAGGTGCTCAATAAATAATTGTTAAATGTTGAATCACTGTGTCTTTTATTAACTTGTTAGGGCTGTTTTAACAAAATACCACAGATAAGTGTTTTTTAAAAGAGAAAGCTATTTTGTCACAGTTCTGCATGCTGGAAGTCCAAGAAAGTGTCCTGAAGTTTGGTTTCTCCTGAGGCCTCTCTCCCTGGCTTGCAGGTGGCCACCTTCTTACTGTGTCTTCACGTGGCCTTTCTTCTGTGTGTGATAGACCCTTGGTGTCTCTTCCTCTTTTTGTAAGGATACCCGTCCTATTGGATTAGGGCCCCACCCTTAAGACCTTATTGAACTTTAATTAATTACCTTTTTAAAGGCCTTATTCCAAATACAGTCACATTGGAATTAGAGCTTTAACATATGAAATCCGGGAAGACACAGTTCACTCTGTAATAGGGCTGAAATCCAACTCCTGGAGAATTAGGATACCTGGGTCAGAATTGCTACCAAGGACAGGACATGCCAGGACATGTAGAGAAATTTCTACACTATGTAGTCCATTGGTTTTCAAGCTTTTGTTTTTTAGAGACTTAGTCCTTTCTCAAAAGAATCCCCCCATGGAAGCCTACCATAGCAAAGATGCAAACAGGGGCTGCAGTACCGGGAGCTGAGGTGGGTGGTCACATAGACCCTCTGTGAGCACTGTCACTGGGAGGTACCCTAACAAGTCCTGGCACTTCATGTTATAGAAAAGGTGTGTGAGTCTATAAAGCAACTCAGGAACTCCACATTTCCTTTGTCTAACAACAGGCTTGATTTTGGCTCAGAGAGGGTGGCCTCACCCCCAACTCTGGATCTGCCCACTCCAGCTGGAAGCCTGGAGACCTTGGCAGCAGTATTATAGGTGGCCTTTAAACCTAGGGAGCCAGGAAGGTGCCCATCATGACTGTAGCAGGTACAGCTGCAGAAGATCGACCTCGCCCAATCAGAATAATGACCAGGCTGCTGGGCCCTTTGTATTATTAGCAAGTCATCATTTTTAATGAAAGGTTTAGGATGGATTGGAGTGAGACAAAACACTTCAGTTCAAGTTCTCCGATTGTATAGCTCCATATCGCCTTCATTCGAAAGCACAGGAACTGTTGAAAACATTATAAATCACTCCCAAGTGCCTCAGTTCAAATATTATTTCAGTATGCAAATTACAGTCATAAAGCATAATGAAGCACATTTGAATATCTAGTACAAAAGTCACCATATAAATATAAAATAGGAGTGAATGAATATGGTCAATGTTTTATTTTATAAATGCAATTTGCCTCCTGAAGCCTTTAGAGAGCTTTTGGCCAATATTTGGAGGGCCCAGCCAAATTCCATGACCAGAAATTTCATTGCTGTAATTATGAAAGAAGCAAGAATATGAATATATTTTTATCTGTGTATGCATAAAGATATAGATATACACATCATTTTGCCCTCTTCTCTAAATTTCATACTACCTTCTGGATTTGAGGTAGATTGTCTTGGCTGTTTCTTGACTCAGGGATTCTTACTTTGGAAATCAGAAGTATACCTTGGACCACCTTGCTGGCAGGGCTGGGATGTGGGGAGATCTCAGAGAAGGAAGGCTGCAGGGACATGTGAAAGCACTGAATATGAGGCTGCCTTGTGGAGTGGGCTCCCGAGTAACAGCCGTCACACTGAAGAGCCCATGGGGACTGGGACAACTTTTGTCCCAGGAAATTCTAATGGCATAATCTAGAATCCTACTCAAAACTTGTGTGTTAAGTCCCTTGGTGCGTGTGTGTGTGTTAAGTTGCTTCAGTCCTGTCTGACTCTTTGTGACCCCATGGACTGTAGCTTGCCAAACTTCTCTGTCCTTAGGATTCTGCAGGCAAGAATACTGGAGTGGGTTGCCATTTCCTTCTCCAGGGGATCTTCCTGGCCCAGGAATTGAACCTGAGTCTCTTTTGGTTTCCTGCATTAGCAGGTGGGTAATTTACCACCAGCACCAACTGGGAAGCCCTAAGTTCCTTGGATTTTTGTTTAATTCCAATTGGAATTAAAAGATGACTGAGTTTGGAGAGCCTACCATTCCAGGAGCATAGCATCTTGGAAGTGGAATTGAGATAGTTTAAAGAGAATATTAAAAAGATATGACTCCAAAAAATCTCTCATGTCCTCCTACCCATATCTGTGTCCATCTCTGAACATAAATGAGAGTGAAGGTCTCATCCTTGGTCTTAGATTTGCTTTCATTCTTCTTTTTCCTTCCTTCTCTTTGTCAACTATGTCCTATTATATCTCTTATATTGCATTCATATTATATAAGATTCTGAACTTACCATTGCTTCTGTCAAGACCCACCTCAAGATTGATATTTTCTAAGAAATCTTGCCCACCCTGATCCCTATCTCATGTCTTAATGTCTGGCTCTTTGGAACTTTAGATATTAGTTTATTCTCTATTATCAAGATTCATTATCTATCATTTTGAAAATATTTTGGAGTTTCACTCACACATTTAATCTCTCAGATTATCATCTTTACAAGCAAAAGGCTATATAAGAGCCTTTTATTTAGTAAATAAAGTCTTGTGCTCAAGTCAGTAATTCAAAGCATTGTGGAGTGCTGGTTTTGTGCAAAACAATGCATTAGATCCTTTTAAAATTAATGAACAGAATAATTGCTTATGGAAAGAGAAGCTTATGATCCGGTTTGGAAGAAGAGAGCCTCGAGGACTGAATTATTCAAGCTTCATGACCTTTGCTGACCTTGTGGTCACTCCCTTTGCCCCTAGATCTAGAAGGTTCTATGTTTCTTGGCTTTAGACAATCTATCTTTGTCCCTGGACCATTCTCTGTCCTTTACTATTTGTCTGAAGCTGAGTCTCTGTTCATTGGTAAAGCCAGCCAAGCCATTACGAAATGTATCTTTACTCTTTGTTCTAAACTGTGGTTTGGATCACTCTCTCTCGTATGAGTTCTCTTGAAATGTGGTCCAATCCCTTAGTATGCTAATGCAGATTCCCAAGCCCAATCCTGGACCTTCAAAATAATACCTGTGATGGGACCAGAGGATCTGCATCTTCACATATTTACCCCAAGTGATTCTAAAGCACACCAGTATTTGAGAGCCCTCTCTAGTAGCTCTGTAGCCACTGTGGTGAGGTCTGTTCGATTCTCACTGTCACTGCTTTGTCTCCTCTTCCTTCACCCAGAGAACATACGGCCTCCTCTTTCTGAATAGCTCCCTCTAGTCTGGGAAATTAGTTCTTGCCTAGATGCAAAGCAGATCTGCCAAACAAAGAATGTACTCAGTGGCCAAGCAAACCCATGGTTGATATAGCCATGTCTACTGCTCATTTCTCTGGCTATTTTTCATGCATTTCAGAACCCAGCTCTTTTCAGGCGGATGGTCTTCCAGAGGCTTTCATAATTGGGGCTATACTCTAATATTTTAAACGAGCATTAGCCATGATGTAAGCAGCAATCTTCCCAAGGAAAGAGGAAGTTCTATGGATGTTTAAAGTCATATACTCACACAGAAACCATTGCCAACATATTCAAAGCACTGTATATGTGCAGTAATTTCAGTACCATTTATCTCGGGTGCTTTAAGTGCTGGATAATATGCTAGGCAATATGGAGCTTTAAAAAAGTATTAAGGAGCAATTCTTACACGTGGTCAATATCTTCACATTCTGATTGTTGTTTGGCTTCTCAGCTTCTGAAAGAGTTGAGTCAAAAGGAAAGAAACCGATCCTTTATTCAGTAAATATTTAACAAACACCAGGCACTGTGTTGGGTCCTTGGGGCATGGTGGTAACCAAGACAGACATGATTGTGGCCCTCTTGGAAATGACACTGTAATGTGGTATATAGGTAATAAATAGACAAATGAACTAAAATGATTACATGTTGTGAAATGCATATATGCAATACAAAATACTATATGGTATATTCTACAGGCTAGAGCAGAGATGAAGAGAAGTGGATGGATTCAAGGTATATTTTGGAAATGGTGCCATCTAGAAAGATAACCCACATCCAAGGGCAAAGGAGAAGACCCAGCAAGACAGTCCATCAATCAGTCAGCCAGTTCTGTCTCTCAGTCGTGGCTGACTATTTATGACCCCATGGACTGCAGCATGCCAGGCTTCCCTGTCCATCACCAACTCCTGGAGCTTGCTCAAACTTGCTCCCAGGTTTCAAATCGGGAAAGAAGTAACTCAAGGCTGTGTATTATCACCCTGTTTATTTAACTTATATGCAGAGTACATCATGAGAAACTCTGGGCTGGATGAAGGACAAGCTGGAATCAAGATTGCCGGGAGTTCCAGATTTGGAACCTGTCTGTTGTTCCACGTCCAGTTCTAACTGCTGCTTCTTCACCTGCATACAGATTTCTCAGGACGCAGGACAGATGGTCTGGTATTCCCATCTCCTGAAGAATTTTCCAGTTTGTTGTGATCCACACAAAGGCTTTGGCATAATCAATAAAGCAGAAGTACATATTTTTCTGGAACTCTTTTGCTTTTCGATGATCCAATGGATGTTAGCAATTTGATCTCTGCTTCCTCTGCCTTTTCTAAATCCAGCTTGAATATCTGGAAGTTCACAGTTCATGTACTGTTGAAGCCTGGCTTGGAGAATTTTGAGCATTACTTTGCTAGCTTGTGAGATGAGTGCAATTGTGCAGTAGTTTGACCATTCTTTGGCATTGCCTTTCTTTGAGATCAGAATGAAAACTGACATTTTCCAGGCCTGTGGCCACTGCTGAGTTTTCCAAATTTGCTGGCATATTGAGTGCAGCACTTTCACAGCATCATCTTTTAGGATTTGAAATAGCTCAACTGGAATTCCATTACCTCCACTAGCTTTGTTTATTGTGATACTTCCTAAGGCCACTTGAAATCGCATTCCAGGATGTCTGGCTCTAGGTGAGTGATCACACCATTGTGATTATCTGGGTCATGAAGATCTTTTTTGTACAGTTCTTCTGTGTATTCTTGCCACCTCTTCTTAATATGTTCTGCTTCTGTTAAGTCCATACAATTTCTGTCCTTTATTGCGCCTATCTTTGCATCAAATGTTCCCTGGGTATCACTCATTTTCTTGAATGGATCTCTGCTGCTGCTGCTGCTGCTGCTAAGTCAATTCAGTCGTGTCCGACTCTGTGCAACCCCATAGACGGCAACCTACCAGGTTCCCCCGTCCCTGGGATTCTCCAGGCAAGAACACTGGAGTGGGTTGCCATTTCCTTCTCCAATGCAGGAAAGTGAAAAGTGAAAGTGAAGTCGCTCAGTCGTGTCAGACTCTTAGCGACCCCATGGACTGCAGCCCACCAGGGTTCTCCATCCATGGGGTTTTCCAGGCAAGAGTACTGGAGTGGGGTGCAATTGCCTTCTCCGGAATGGATCTCTAGTCTTTCCCATTCTATTGTTTTCCTCTATTTCTTTGCAGTGATCACTGAGGAAGGCTTTCTTATCTCTCCTTGCTATTCTTGAGAACTCTGCATTCTAATGGGTATATCTTTCCTTTTCTCCTTTGCCTTTTGCATTTTTTCTTTTCTCAGCTATTTGTAAGGCCTCTTCAGAAAACCATTTTGCCTTTTTGCATTTCTTTATCTTGAGGATGGTCTTGATCCCTGCCTCTTGTACAAAGTCACTAACCTCCATCCATAGTTCTTCAAGCACTCTGTCTATCAGATCTAATCCTTTGAATCTATTTCTCACTATCACTGTAAAATAGTAAGGGATTTGATGTAGGTTATCCCTGAATGGTCTAGTGGTTTTCCCTACTTTCTTCAATTTAAGCCTGAATTTGGCAATAAGGAGTTCATGATCTGAGCCACCGTCAGCTCCTGGTCTTGTTTTTGCTGACTGTGTAGAGCTTCTCCATCTTTGGCTGCAAAGAATATAATCAATTAGTAAGCAAGATGGTAGCAGGGAGGAAATTGCATTTAGGATCAAACCCCATACCTACCAGAGATGCTCAGAGGGCTTAAACAAATCTTGTGTGCACCAGAACCCAGAGACCCCAAAGAGACTGAGACAGGACTGTGTTTGAGTGTCTCCTGCAGAGGTCCAGGTCAGCAGTGGACTGCTGCAGGGGCAGGGGTTCTACTGCATGCAGTAGACCTGGGTATGGCATAAGCCCTCTTGGAGCAGGTCTCCATTAACCCCACCATAGAGCTGCCAGAACTTACACAGGACTGGGGAAAAAGACTCTTGGAGGACACAAACAGAACCTTGTGTGCACCAGGACCCAGGAGAAAGGAGCAGAGACTGACCCAGACTTGCATATGAGTGTCCAGGAGTCGCTGGTGGAGGCCTGGGTCAGTGGTGGCCTGCTGCAGGGTCGGGGGAAATGAGTGCACAACTGCGTGCATGGGACCTTTTGAAGGAGGTCGCCATTATCTTCATTACCTCCACCATAGTTTGGCCTCAGGTCAAATACCAGGGAGGGAACATAACCCCTTCCATCAACAGAACATTGGATTAAAAATTTACTGATAATGGCCCTACCTTTCATAACAAGATCCACTTTTCCCCTCAGTCAGTCTCTCCCATCATGATGCTTCCATAAGCCTCTTTTCCTTCTCCATCAGAGGGCAGACAGAATGAAAACCACAGTCACAGAAAACTAACCAATCTGATCACATAGACCACAGTTCAGTTCAGTTCAGTCATTCAGTCGTGTCCAACTCTGTGACCCCATGAACCGCAGCATGCCAGGCCTCCCTGTGCATCACCAACTCCAAGAGTTTACCCAAACTCATGTCCATTGAGTTGGTGATGCCATCCAGCCATCTCATCCTCTGTCATCCCCTTCTCCTCCTGCCCCCAATCCCTCCCAGCATCAGGATCTTTTCCAATGAGTCAACTCTTCCCATCAGGTGGCCAAAATATTGGAGTTTCAGCCTTAACATCAGTCCTTCCAATGAACACCCAGGACTGATCTGGACAGGTTGGATTTCCTTGCAGCCCAAGGGACTCTCAAGAGTCTTCTCCAACACCACAGTTCAAAAGCATCAATTCTTTGGCACTCAGCTTTCTTCACAGTCCAACTCTCACATCCCGACTTGACCACTGGAAAAACCATAGCCTTGACAAGACAGACCTTTGTTGGCAAAGTAATGTCTCTGCTTTTGAATATGCTATCTATGTTGGTCATAACTTTCCTCCCAAGGAGTAAGCATCTTTTAATTTCATGGCTGCAATCACCATCTGCAGTGATTCTGGAGCCCAAAAAAATAAAGTCTGCCACTGTTTCCACTGTTTCCCCATCTATTTCCCATGAAGTGATGGGACCAGATGCCATGATCTTCGTTTTTTGAATGTTGAGCTTTAAGCCAACTTTCTCATTCTCCTCTTTCACTTTCATCAAGAGGCTTTTTAATTCCTCTTCACTTTCTGCCATAAGGGTGGTGTCATCTGCATATCTGAGGTTATTGATATTTCTCCCAGAAATCTTGATTCCAGCTTGTGCTTCTTCCAGCCCAGCGTTTCTCATGATGTACTCTGCATATGAGTTAAATAAGCAGGGTGACAATATACAGCCTTGACGTACTCCTTTTCCTATTTGGAACCAGTCTGTTGTTCCATGTCCGGTTCTAACTATTGCTTCCTAACCTGCATACAGGTTTCTCAAGAGGCAGGTCAGGTGGTCTGGTATGCCCATCTATTTCAGAATTTTCCACAGTTTATTGTGATCTACATAGTCAAAAGCTTTGGCATAGTCAATAAAGCAGAAATAGATGTTTTTCTGGAACACTCTTGCTTTTTCCATGATCCAGTGGATGTTGGCAATTTGATCTCTGGTTCCTCTGCCTTTTCTAAAACCAGCTCGAACCTCTGGAAGTTCACGGTTCACGTATTGCTGAAGCCTGGCTTGGAGAATTTTGAGCATTGCTTTACTAGTGTGTGAGATGAGTGCAATTGTGCAGTAGTTTGAGCATTCTCTGGCATTTCCTTTCTTTGGGATTGGAATGAAAACTGACCTTTTCCAGTCCTGTGGCCACTGCTGAGTTTTCCAAATTTGCTGGCATATTGAGTACAGCACTTCCACAGCATCATCTTTCAGGATTTGAAATAGCTCAACTGGAATTCTATCACCTACACTAGATCTGTTCGTAGTGATGCTTTCTAAGGCCCACTTGACTTCACATTCCAGGATGTCTGTCTCTAGGTGAGTGATCACACCATCATGATTATCTGGGTTGTGAAGATCTTTTTTGTACAGTTCTTCTGTGTATTCTTGCCACCTCTTCTTAATATCTTCTGCTTCTGTTAGGTCCATACCATTTCTGTCCTTTATTGAGCCCATCTTTGCATGAAATATTCCCTTGGTATGTCTAATTTTCTTGAAGAGATCTCTAGTCTTTCCCATTCTGTTGTTTTCCTCTAATTCTTTGCACTGATTGCTGAGGAAGGCTTTCTTATCTCTCCTTGCTATTCTTTGGAACTCTGCATTCAGATGCTTATATCTTTCCTTTTCTCCTTTGCTTTTCACTTCTCTTCTTTTCTCAGCTATTTGTAAGGCCTCCTCAGACAGCCATTTTGCTTTTTTGCATTTCTTTTCTGTGGGGATAGTCTTGATCCCTGTCCCCTGTACAATGTCATGAACCTCCATCCATAATTCATCAGGCACTCTGTCTATCAGATCTAGTCCCTTAAATCTGTTTCTCACTTCCACTGTATAATCATAAGGGATATGATTTAGGTCATACCTGAATGGTCTAGTGGTTTTCCCTACTTTTTCAATTTCAGTCTGAATTTGGCAATAAGGAGTTCATGATCTGAGCCACAGTCGGCTCCTGGTCTTGTTTTGGCTGACTGTATAGACCTTCTCTTGGAGAAGGCAATGGCACTCCACTCCAGTACTCTTGCTTGGAAAATCCCATGGACGGAGGAGCCTGGTAGGCTGCAGTCCATGGGGTTGCTAAGAGTCGGAGATGACTGAGCGACTTCACTTTCACTTTCCTGCATTGGAGAAGGAAATGGCAACCCACTCCAGTGTTCTTGCCTGGAGAATCCCAGGGATGGAGGAGCCTGGTGGGCTGCCGTCCATGGGGTCGCACAGAGTCGGACACGACTGAAGTGACTTAGCAGCAGCAGCAGCATAGAGCTTCTCTGTCTTTGGTTGCAAAGATTATAATCAATCTGATTTCAGTGTTTGCTATGACCAGTGTGTTCTCTTGGCAAAACCCTATTAGCCTTTGCCCTGCTTCATTCCGTATTCCAAGGCCAAATTTGCCTGTTACCCCAGGTGTTTCTTGACTTCCTCCTTTTGCATTCCAGTCCCCTATAATGAAAAAGACATTTTTGGGGGGTGTTAGTTCTAAAAGGTCTTGTAGGTCTTCATAGAACTGTTCAACTTCAGCTTCTTCAGCATTACTCGTTGGGGCATAGGCGTGGATCACCTTGATATTGAATCGTTTGCCTTGAAAACGAACAGAGATCATTCTGTCATCTTTGAGATTGTATCCAAGTACTGCATTTTGGACTCTTTTGTTGACCATGATGGTTACTCCATTTCTTATAAGGGATTCCTGCCCACAGTAGTAGATATAATGGTCATCTGAGTTAAATTCACCCATTCCAGTCCATTTCAGTTCTCTGATTCCTAGAATGTTGACGTTCACTCTTGCCATCTCCTGTTTGACCACTTCCAATTTGCCTTGATTCATGGACCTAACATTCCAGGTTCCTATGCAATATTGCTCTTTACAGCATTGGACCTTGCTTCTATCACCAGTTACATCCACAACTGGGTATTGTTTTTGCTTTGGCTCCTTCCCTTCATTCTTTCTGGAGTTATTTCTCCACTGATTTCCTGTAGCATATTGGGCACCTATCGACCTGGGTGCTCAAACTCACTAATGATAAAAATGAGATCACCCAATGGGAAACATAAACTTTAAAAAGTGAGAAATGCCAATTATCAGTGAAGATGTAAGGTTTAGTAGCCCTCAGGTACTACTGGCAGGAGTGGAGACTGGATCAGCCATTTGGGATGGCAATGTGGTAATACATAGTAAAATTAAACATGTACTCCATGACTTATCAGTTCAGTTCCTGGTGTGCAGCTGAAAAGGTCAATGGGAGACACTTGCAAGGATGTTCAGGGCAGCGCTAAAAATCACAGTGGTTGTGGTGACCTGGCGATAATCTATGTGCCTACCTTCGGGGGAGTGGACAGGCAAGACGTGGTGTGAGTAAGCACCCCATGAAATAGCACGCAACAGTAAGGAACAGACCATATGAATCTAACTGGTGTTGAGTAAAAAAAGTACAAAACAGTATGCCACCTATAAAGCAATACCATTTACGTAAGTGAAAGTTTATATATATAAGATGACTCTCTGTATTTTATAAGAACACATGTAAATAAAAGGATAGACACTGAGTACATAAGAATGGTTATCCACGCAGCCAAAGGGAAATAATATTGGGAGATGGTGTTGAAAGGGAGTAAATATATAAAGCAAGAAAAGGGCCTTGTGCAGGCTAGTGATAATGGGCCATGACCTGAGGACTAATAAAGCCCAATCTTCCACAGGTTCCAGTAAAAATGAGAAAAAAAAAATGAGAAAAGCAAATTCCAGAGTGAAGAGAAGCAGCTTTTAGAAGTTAGAAGAGGTGAATGCATGAGTTCACTGGGTAGGTGTCATGTCCACTAGGCCTAAGAATACATGCATGAAGTATTTACGTGTTGGTTCCCTGTGGGAGGTCAGTGGTTTCTCCCTTCCTGTTTTTTGGATCTCCAACCACTCCCATCCCACCAAGGTATTTATGTTTTAACTCTGGAGATAAACGATACATAAGTCAGAATAAGCATTTCTGATTTATCTCAGGAGACACTACCCTTCAACATTGTGGGAATAAATGCTGTAGTGTGCTAAGTCCATCTGTCATGACTGACTCTGTGTGACCCTGTGGATTATAGCCCACCAGGCTCCTCTGTCCGTGGGATTCTCCAGGCAAGAATACTGGAGTGGGTTGCTGTTTCCTACTCCAGGGGATCTTCCCAACCCAGGGATTGAAGCTGCATCTCTTATGTCTCCTGCATTGGCAGGTGGGTTCTTTACAATTAGTGCAACCTGGGAAGCCCTAAGAGTAAATGCGGCTACAAAAATAGGTTTGTGCCCCAATTCTCTCAGACATGAAATGGCAATCACTTGACCCTCCTAATCTCTTGCCTGGACTATACCAACAGCCTCTGAATTGATTCTCTTGCTTGAGAGTTCTCTCCTCCAATCCACCCTCTACGTTGCGAGGATGAAAGTTCTAAAATTACAAATGCGATCTAGTCATTCCCCTCCATAAAACTTGTGTGACTCACCAATGTCTTCAGGAAAAATATGCCCTGCCTGGAGCAAGGCATTATGATATCAGAAGACCAGGGTCTTGGGGGTTAGACAGGGCAACTCCACCATTAATTGGCTGTATGATCTTATGTAAGTTATTGCACCTCTGTGAATTTAGTTTTTATACCTGCACAATATGAGATAGGAATTCCTACTTAGAAGACAGTGTTACTCACATTGCCTTAGAAGCCCCTGGAGGGCTTGCTAAAAGAGTACTGGGACCACCCCACCCCCAGCCCCTCCCAGAGCTTCTGGTTCTGTAGGTTGGGGATGAACTTAAGAAGCTGCATTTCTTATAGGTTACCAGGTGATGCTGATGCTCCTGGACCCAGGATCGCATTTGCTGAACCACTGTTCCAGGTTATTTTGAGTAGGAGAAATGATGCATGTCAAGAGGCTCCCTGCTCTGCTCTCTGTAAATGGAAGTGGCTCTTGGTGCTTTCATGCCCCTCCACTGCGTGGTCTCCACTTCTCCAGTTTCATTGCCCACCACCAGCCTGCACACATCCTGTTCCCACTCATTGTTCCCTGAACCTTCTGTACAGTTTTCACCCTTGGGGGCCTTTGCCCATTCTAGTCTTTCTGACAAGAAGGTCCCTGCCCCTTCTCCCACACACTTTGGAAGAACCTCCTCCTCTTCAAGGCCAAGCTCAAATGCCCAGGAAGTTTTTGCAAAGCTTCTCCAGTTGGGATTAATTGGTCTTTCATCCATCTGTTCATTTATTCATGCATTTAGTAAATATTTAGTGAGTGTCTACTCTGTGCCAGCCTCTATGCTAGCTGCTGGGAATGCAGTGGTGAGCAGAAACAAAATCTTTACTGCTCTCAAGGAGCTCAAAACCTTAGAGGAGAAAAGGGATATTATTCAAATAAACACAAATGATTTTCATATTAGAGTAGTGAGAAGCAATTGGCAGGGATCAGTGGGAGCATGATCCACTTGAAGCACTTAGAGGAAGGGTCACAGAAATTTAAAATGGGTCTTTCCACATATAAATTGTTGAACTTTGTAAGGTTGGAATGGAAGAACCATCCAAAATTGTTTGGGCTGGTTTAGTGTCTTTTGTAGCCACCAGATGGTAAAGAATCTGCCTGCAATGCAGGAGACCCAGATTCAATTCCTGGGTGAGGAAGATTCCCTGGAGAAGGGAATGGCTACCCACTCTGGTATTCTTGCCTAGAGAATCCCATGGACAGAGAAGCCTGGCAAGCTAGAGTCAATGGGGTTGCAAAGAGTCAACACATGCCTTTTATGCAATGAACTTATTTTTTCTGGCCCATTATGAAGTGTATTTCATTAATTCTCATAATAGCACAATAAGTAATCTCCAGCTAACACTTAACACATACTATGTCCAGAGTGGTATTCTTGCTAGTGTCAGAGGTGTCAAGAGAACTGAGACATTGCTCTTGCTTTCAAGTTGCTCATAGTCCAGTGGGAGAGGCTGTACTGCACACCAAACTCAGCCTCAAGGTGTGACAGGAGAAAAAGTGGAATCACCTCCTCCTCCCATTCCCCATCACAGTTCAAGCCCCAGGCAGAGTGCTGGTTTTCTACTTGGTGTCAAGACCAGTACCTAGTGGACAGTGGACAAGCACTCACTCACCTCTGTGAGGTGAATGGATCCATCCCCATCTCCCATACTTTCTTCCCTAACTCTTCATGTTTCACTGAGACTGCAACCTGGAATACCTGACTCTGGAGGTGCTGCCTTCAATCCATCTCTCATTAAAAAGCAAAAACAAAACACAACCAGGCAACTCTCCCTTTATGCAAAAAAAAAAAAAAAAAAAAAAACCTTTCAGTTGCCTCCTCAGGGTTCTCTAGATTCCTCAGGTGGGCTATAAGACCCTTGAGGTTTGGATCTGATATGTAGCTTCTGCCTCTGTGCTCCACATGTATTCCAGTCAGAGTCATGCTCCCTTGAATGTGCCAGACTCTTTCTCTTCTGGAAACTCCACCCCTCACTCCCATGTCCATTGGCCACTGCTGGTGAATACAAGTTAAAAGCTGAATTTCCCTACTTTGGGAAAAATGTGCCAAAGACTTCCTCCTATCCTTTCCTACATTCTCTCTTTCAATCTTGGGGGTGGGAGAATGGAGTTATTGATTAATGATGGTGTCATTAACAAGGGAAAGAGAATTCCAATGTCTTACAGAACCCCAGTCAGTTGTTAAGTTCAGTTCACTTGTTCAATCGCGTCCGACTCTTTGTGAACCCATGGACTACAGCACGCTGGGCTTCCCTGTCCACCACCAACTCCTGGAGCTTGCTCAAACTCATATCCACAGAGTCGGTGATGCCAGTCAGTTGTAGCTCCTGATTTAACAATCCTTTTCTCAAATTCATTTCAGATGAAAATGCAATAGTTTGATGAGTGAACACAAGAGTCTCCACAGAAGTGAGGTAAGTAACAATGACCAGTCTTTAAAGAGAAGCTTCCCTATGTGGGAATCAATAATGGACCTACAGCCTTGTCCCCTGGGCTCTGCTAGGGACAGAGAATATCTCTGCATTTCAATTTTCTCAACTTACATATGGAAAATCGATGTCTCTTTACCCACAGAATGCCTTAGGATCCCAAAGGGATCTCCTCCATAAATTCAAAGCCTAGTATAGAAAAAGGCAAACATGAAAGTCATGGCCAGATCATGTGGCTGCTCCTTGAGGGAAGGTTCCAGTCTCTTAGGAATGTCTGTACCCTCTTCCTGCCGTGTTGTTGACTGTTAGCAGCTGGTTTCCAGTGCCACAAGAAGAAACTGCATTAAAGTATTTTGGCACTTCTGCTTTTAGTAGAACTGGAAGGCTGTGAAGCATGCAAACAGGGCATGAAAATAAAATACATCCTGAGGAAGGTTATGAAACTTTTTCAGACCCAAGAAAAGTTTCACTTCAGTCTGCATTTGGTTTGGGTGGGAATCTGCACAATTTCCTTCACTTAAGCCCACAGATCCTCAGCTATGTTCTGACTAACCTCTTCTTGGCTAGGATGGCCTATTGACTTTCTTGGGAAGGACTTGGGCCCAACAATGTAGAGAAAGGCCACTGTGGTCCATCATCCCTGTCCTAAAAAGTCAGACTGTAAAGACTGATTCACAGACTTCTGAGCAACAAGTCTGTGAGCTTAACTAACCCTGAGTGATCAGGTTGCTGTTGCTGAGTTGTGTCCAACTCTTTGCAACACCATGGACAGCAGCACTTCAGGCTTCCCTGTCCTTCAGTGTTTCCTGGTGTTTGCTCAGATTCACGTCCACTGAGTGCAGGATGCCATCCAACCATCCCATCCTCTGTTGCCCCCTTCTCCTCCTGCCTTCAATCTTTCCCAGCATCAGGAACTTTTCCAATGAGTCAACTCTCTGCATCAGGTGGCCAATGTATTGGAGCTTCAGCTTCAGCATAAGTCCTTCCAGTGAATATTCAGAGTTGATTTTCTTTTAGGATTGACTGGTTTGATCTCCATCAGGAGGGTACCCTAAAAGGAGCCGCAGGCACCAGTCAATCTTTATCTCACAATAGGGTTGTCTGTGTGCCCGTTTCTCCACTAGCATGTGAGACTTGGTAAGGCAAGGGTTCTCATCAGTCTTGGAGTTTCTTCTCTTTCAACCTTTACCACAGCCACTCCACTCCCACCTGCTACTCTCTGTTTCTGCACAGTGCCTTATAGATCTTCAGGAATTTGTTTAATTTAAATAGGTTATATTTTGGACTTCCTTGGCAGTCCAGTGGTTAAGACTTTGCCTTCCAATGTAGGGGGTACAGGTTCAATCTCTGTTTGGGAAGCTAAGATCCCATATATCTTGTGACCCACCCCCCAAAACAACAACAACAAAATAAAACATAAAGCAGAATCAATATTGTAACAAATTCAATAAAGACTCTAAAATAAAACAAAATAGCTTCTCTTCATGTTGATACACTGACCCCTTACCACAGATCCACTTGCATTTGTTGTAGAGTAGAATATTGTCTGGGACCTCATTCTTCCAGTGGGTTAATAGTGAAGCTCCAGAAAGATTTTTCAAATCACAGCCCCTGAGTCTAACATAGTAGGGAAGCTTCCAAATGGCAAAAGTATGCCTATTTCCCTCAAGGTTTCCTTTTCATTCAATTAGCAAAAAAAATCTGGTTACTATTTTTCTTACTTTCTTGTAATGATGAGAAATATGATTGCCATATCATCCACTTATAAATATATTGACAATGAAATATCAGGATGCTGAATTTTTCTATTCTTTTGTCATATTTGAATCCTCTTTATGAAATCACTTCACCTAAACAAAAGAAATGGTCCCTGCCATTCCTCTGTTACTGCTAGTCTGGAAGGTGACACATGAGTTCCTGGACACATCCAGGCAAGACCTGGAAGCATAGAATGTTCTAGGGTTGCAAATGATGTGGGGAAACCATTCTGCCACAGCCAATAGGTAACAGCACAAGAAGCCCTGGACACTGCATTCTGATAGGCTGCTGGTACTGAAATGTACACAGTATTCCATGTCCTCTCTGTTTCTAATGATGATGTAATGATTATGAAGTGGCAAACCATAACATTTGGATGCTTAGATAACTGCATTTTTGATGAGCATCCATTTTATATGTGAGGGGGGCTGGGAGCTAAATCAGATGAAAAGGTTCTAGAGATTCCCATTCAAAAACCATTTTGGAAGTTTGAACTTGTTATGTGCCTGGAAATACCCTGTGAGTAATTTTCATCTTACCTATTCATTGTTGCTCTGGTTACCAAATGCTAGCAGTGAAAACTAACACAGAAATAGATCTCTACATCAGAAAATTGAGAAATTGTTGGCTCACATCTGAGCTGATGGTTCCTAGTCTGACTGGGTCTTTTATTTCAGCTGTCCAGTTCCTCTGATCAAAAATTTTGGAGTGATCCTTGAATCCATCACACAGTCCAAATCCAACACATCAAGGAATCCTATTGGGTTTACCCTCAAAATATGTCCAGAACCTAACCAATTCTAACTACCTGTACTGCTATTACTCTAAACAACTATGGACTCTCACCTGGATTACTCAGTGGCCCCTTTCTTAGATATGTGGGTTTATAGTTTACGTCAGAATTGGAAATTTTTTGATGATTAACTCATCAAAATGTTTCCTGCCCCCTCTCTCTTCTCTTTGGGGACTTCAATTACACAGACACTAGGCAGGTGCTTACTTTGGGGGTGGCTTAATTCTAGGTTTCACTTTGGATGATTCTTATTTCCTTGTCTAACAAATTGGTTAATCTTTTCTCATTCAATGTCTAATCTGTTGTTAATCCTAATCCAAGGTATATTTCATTGTTTTCATCTCTAGAAGTTCAATTTGTATCTTTTTTATATGCTTCACTTCTTTATTTAACATGTTCAGTCTTTCCTCTGGCTTCTTGAGCATATGGAAAGAAAAAAGTGAAAGTTAATCACTCAGTTGTGTCCAACTCTTTGTGAGTTCATGGACTGTAGCCTACCAGGCTTCTCTGTCCATGGGATTCTCCAGGCAAGAATACTGAGCATATGGAGTACAGTTTTAATGTCCTGATCTATTGGGTTGGCCAAAAAATTTGTTCAGGTTTTTTTGTAACATCTTACAGCCAACCTAATACTAATTTTGTCATCTGTGTTAATTCTGGGTCAGTTTCAGTTGGTTGATTTTCCTCCTCATTCTCTATAGTATTTTTCTCCCTCTTTACATGCCTGATCATTTGTAATAGGATGCCATACTTTGTAATGTTTTTCCTTTGTAAGGTGCTGTGCATTTTTGTTTTCCTATAGAGACTCTTGAGCTTTGTAATGACCACAGTTCAGCTTTTGGTTGTGGGGGGGCGGGGCGTGGGTTGCTATATTTGTAGGCATCGCCATGGTACCTGCAAACTTTTCCACTAAATACCTAATGTTACTGTGGGGTTTGGGGCTTTGGCAGAAACAACAGTCTACAAACTATCTCATGCTCCTTGATTGCTTTTCACATCTTATGGGGGTTTTTATACTGGCATTGGCACTTCTCAATTTACCTCCTTTCCATCTTTGCCTCTTCCCTATGCATTTATCCCCTCATGATCCATGTAGTTGTTTGTGGTCCTGGCCTGTGAGTGTTAATGAGCAGGGCTAAAAGGCCTGGCCAGATTCAAACTCTGTGATACTACATGTAGGTATTCGATAGTCCCTGAAAGGCCTGAAAACATCAGGAGTATCCACTTCAGTTGCAACATTTAAGGCATCATTAAAACAAAACAAAACAAAAAGACTAGACGTGGATATCTTAATACACAGAACATGATTATAAGCAGGATTTTCCACATTTCTAGAAAATATCTACTCTATCTGCTTCTGATGCATTTATCATAATCAGTATTTTAGTAAGGATTGCACTTTAAATATTCATCATTTTCAAGCACACACACATCATGTTTGTTAAGGGAGGAATGAAAGATGACAAATGGAACGGAACCGTAGCATTTCTTGAATCCAGACTATTGAAATCTGCTGTAATGTGTAAAACAATAGGTGTCACAAATGTATTCCATCTTGAAAGGCTTGAGTTGTATAATTTCTGTGTGGGGGGAAGAAAGGATAGATGACAGTTAATACTTTTTGTAAATGGAAACAGCATGTAGTGTCTACCTGAGGAAGAATTGTCTATGAAGATTATATTTCTGAATAAAAACAGGATTTCCTTTGTGGTTTAATTCAATGAGCAATTATGGTACAACATTATTAATTCATATATACTCATTTTCAAAATGTGGTCTTTTGGACACAGTGGACTGAAGCTTTTCTTTTTGTCTAGCAAACTTCTTCATTATGATTTTTAGATACTTCTCATTGCTGCCATTTCTTTGGTAATTATTCATAAGTTTGTCTTATTAAGGTCCCATTCCTGATAATCCTGTTTTATTTGTTACCATGCTAGCTGCCTACCCTTCCATGTGGTGCCTTTGTGACTCATGTTCTTATCTTGATATCAAAGCCAGGACCCTATGAGCCACCTTGATAGTGATCCTTCAGAAGTAGAGTACTTTTCACTTTCCAAAGACTTTAAATTTGTATTTCATTTAATCTTCACAAGTTCTTCTCCTCCCCATTTTACAGATGTCAACACTGCAATTCCATGTGGTAGTCATTAATACCGCTCACCAAATGTTTCTACTTCTCCCCCTCACATGTAGCTGCTAGGATGGCATTTCTTAGCTTGTTATGGTTGTGTGACTGATACTCACCAATAAGTATTGGGTTGGTCAAAAAGTTTGTTCAGGATTTTCCATAACATCTTCTGGAAAAAATGTAAACTTATTAGCCAACCCAATAGTTAGTGGAAGTAACACACATGTCTGGGCTGAGTACTCAGTTACCAATGTCATACCCTCTAGAACTCTTTTCCTTTTGCCACAGAGACTGGCAGTGTTGGCATCAGCATCTCCTAATACTAGCATGAACTATTGGGATTTGGGGGTTCTAAAAAAGCCTTCCTCAGCGATCAGTGCAAAGAAATAGAGGAAAACAACAGAATGGGAAAGACTAGAGATCTCTTCAAGAAAATTAGAAATACCAAGGGAACATTTCATGCAAAGATGGGCTCAATAAAGGAGAGAAATAGTATGGACCTAACGGAAGCAGAAGATATCAAGAAGAGGTGGCAAGAATACACAGAAGAACTGTACAAAAAAGATCTTCACGACTCAGATAATCACAATAGTGTGGTCACTGACCTAGAGCCAGACATCCTGGAATGTGAAGTCAAGGGGGCCTTAGAAAGCATCACTACAAACAAAGCTAGTGGAGGTGATGGAATTCCAGTTGAGCTCTTTCAAATCCTGAAAGATGATGCTGTGAAAGTGCTGCACTCAATATGCCATCAAATTTGGAAAACTCAGCAGTGGCCACAGGACTGGAAAAGGTCAGTTTTCCTTCCAATCCCAAAGAAAGGCAATGCCAAAGAATGCTCAAACTACCGCACAATTGCACTCATCTCATGCGCTAGTAAAGTAATGCTCAAAATTCTCCAAGCCAGGCTTCAGCAATACGTGAACCATGAACTTCCTGATGTTCAAGCTAGTTTTAGAAAAGGCAGAGGAACCAGAGATCAAATTGCCGACATCTGCTGGATCATGGAAAAAGCAAGAGAATTCCAGAAAAACATCTATTTCTACTTTATTGACTATGCCATAGCCTTTGACTGTGTGGATCACAATAAACTGTGGAAAATTCTGAAAGAGATGGGCATACCAGACCACCGGACCTGCATCTTGAGAAATTTGTATGCAGGTCAGCAAGCAACAGTTAGAACTGGACATGGAACAACAGACTGGTTCCAAATAGGAAAAGGAGTACGTCAAGGCTGTATATTGTCACCCTGCTTATTTAACTTCTATGCAGAGTACATCATGAGAAATGCTGGACTGGAAGAAACACAAGCTGGAATCAAGATTGCCGGGAGAAATATCAATAACCTCAGATATTCAGATGACACCACCCTTATGGCAGAAAGTGAAGAACTAAAGAGCCTCTTGATGAAGGGAAAGAGGAGAGTGAAAAAGTTGGCTTAAAGCTCAACATTCAGAAAACGAAGATCAGGGCATCTGGTCCCATCACTTCATGGGAAATAGATGGGGAAATAGTGGAAACAGTGGCAGACTTTATTTTTCTGGGCTCCAAAATCACTGCAGATGGTGACTGCAGCCATGAAATTAAAAGACGCTTACTCCTTGGAAGGAAAGTTATGACCAACATAGACAGCATATTCAAAAGCAGAGACATTACTCTGCCAGCAAAGGTTCATCTAGTCAAGGCTATGGTTTTTCCTGTGGTCATGTATGGATGTGAGAGTTGGACTGTGAAGAAGGCTGAGCACCAAAGAATTGATGCTTTTGAACTGTGGTGTTGGAGAAGTCTCTTGCGAGTCCCTTGGACTGCAAGAAGATCCAACCAGTCCATTCTAAAGGAGATCAGCCCTGGGATTTCTTTGGAAGGAATGATGCTAAAGCTGAAACTCCAGTACTTTGGCCACCTCATGCTAAGAGTTGATTCTTTGGAAAAGACTCTGATGCTGGGAGGGATTGGGGGCAGGAGGAAAAGGGGACGACAGACGATGAGATGGCTGGATGGCATCACTGACTCGATGGACGTGAGTCTGGGTGAACTCCGGGAGTTGGTGATGGACAGGGAGGTCTGGCGTGCTGCGATTCATGGGGTTGCAAAGAGTCGGACACGACTGAGCAACTGAACTGAACTGAACTGAACTGAAGTTATTGTAAGCATCCTGATTGCTTTACTTTGTAATAAATATAAGCTGGACCATAATGCAAGTGTCCTTGCCCATTCTACTTCCCACTACACTAGTGTCTCTAGAAGACAAAAATGTCTTTTAGTTGACAATACAGTGTTCTGTTTAACTTTGTATGTCCTGTTCTCTAAATATAAAGATGAACTGTGGATGTCTAAGATGTAAATAGCATACAAAACTTTCCAAAATTATTTAAGCAGAAAACCTATCTTTTCTTGCATAGTAACTTGCAGGATTAGCTTCTGAAGAGCATAATTTGGGATATGGTGCACTAGATGCCCTGTGCTAGTCTTCATGTGCCTCTCTTCACCTTCCTGTGGTTAAGGGCTTTGGTTAGAGATCTGGTTAGGGAAGTTAAGTGGAGGTCTAGAGGGAGAGTAGGGTTAGAGTGAAGATCACTTACCAGCAAGATCAGCTCAAGCTGTGTAGGGCAGTGGCTAGGGGGAAGAGCTAAAGAAGCAAGACTAAGACAAGCTGTCAGTTAAAGCACAGGGTGAACATGAAGGGAGGAGGGCAGTGGCCTCGAGAAAAGGACAGATGATGACCCATCAAGTGATCCTCCAAAAGACTCTGTTTATGGAAGAATCTGTGGATAAAGCAGTATGCCCATCAGTCAATGAGCATGGGAAATGCAGGGTCAGAGATGGAGCCTTACAAACAGCTACTATAACAATCAGGGAAGTCCCCATTTGGAGAACTCACTCAGTGCTAGCTACTTTGATTAACACTTTACACATTTCATCACTTAATCCTACAGGCACCGTTAGTAGCCCCGTGTTACAGCCCAGGAGCTTAGCCAGTATCACCCGCATCACGACTTGCATCCATATTGGTCTAATTTCAACACCAGGTTTTTAGTCACTATGCCCTACTGTCCCCTGCCCCCATAGTTCATAAGATACAGTTCTTACCAAAGATATTTCCTGCTTCTTTGGCTTTTCTCCTAACTAGCCCAATTAGTGGCATCTGTGTGCATTAGCAATGGAGAACCTAGAGCAGTAGCTAGTTTTCATCTCAAAAGTCAGTCTCACAGATAAATAATCTTCCAAAATGGTGGTAGGCAGTAAACAAAATACTTTCAAAATACCTTTTATGAATAGAATCACTTTCTAATTTAAGTCAAATTCATTTTGATGTTGAAAAGAAACTCCAGTGAGGTTTATGACAGAAGCAGAAACCGGTGACAAACCAATCTTTCTTCTGCAGATGGTTTTGGTCATTTGTAATTGGAAAAGTAAGTTTTAAATTGCTAGGCCTCTAAAACAGGTGATTTCTTCTAATTCAAAAACTCTTTATTCTTTCTGCTAAAAGGCTGGATTTGGATCATTTAGTTTCCCCCTCTACATTTAGTTTCTGTGATTAGGTTCACAGAGGTCAAGAGACATGAGTCATAAACTTTGAAATTAAAAGGTCTCTGATTCATCTAGAATTTGTTGAGTAGATGAGTCAGTGTATTGATTAACTTGAGTGGCTACTGGACTTTTCCCTTTCATTACTGGTCATCCAGACCCAGAATTTGTGGTGAGATACTATTTTGTACTTCTTGATCCTCAGATTTTGTTTGCTTGGTTTGGTAAGGTTTTTAAAACTTTCTTGGTTGGCTCTTCAGTGCTGAAAATCAAGCTACAAACTAAGGGATTGATTGACTCGGTAAGTTGAATCACTTGGTGTTTAATTACAAACTACTTGGAGATGGTTAAAAATTCATGCAGTCTTGTATTTGTGGCAGTACAGGTTTAAAAGTCATTAAGAAACAGCATGACTAGCTTAGATAATTAATATTTGGCTTGAAAAATAAAAACATTGCAATTATGAACAGCATGACCCATGGTCAATTATCTATCACATTTTTTTTGCAGTGAACACCACAATTCAAAGGGGCTTCCCCAATGACTCAGGTGGTAAAGAGTCTGCCTGCAAGAGACTATTTTGAAAGGAGACCTGTGTTTGATCCCTGGGTCTGGAAGATCCCCTGGAGAAGGAAATGGCAACCCACTCCCGTATTCTTGTCTGGGAAGTCCACCAGACAGAGGAGCCTGGCCACTGTATGGTCCATAGTGTTGCAAAGAATTGGACATGACTGAGTAACTTTCACGCACATCCACAATTCAAATAGATTTACGATGAAATCATTCATTCAACAAGCATTTATTATTAATTACTAGATGTTAGGAACTGTGGCAAAGTTTCAAGGACATAGAGACAAACAAAATCCTTTCTTGTCCTCAAAGAGCTTATCTAGCAGAAGAGTTAAAATCTCTCCCCACAAAACACACTTTAATACAAGATATATGTAGAAAATTATTAATAACAGTAAAACACCAAGGTAGTTCAGATATTGTACTTGTGAGGGGAGAGAGAGAAATAAGAGAATCTTCATAGTATATATTTGATTCTGAGAAGCAATAACAGAGAAATCAAGAAGTCATGAAATGCAAGGAATATTCAGGAACCAAAACTATAATATTTTAACAACTACAAATGCATAGTGGAGGGCAGTGCCTGCCAAACTCTGTCATTTGTAAGAATCATCTAAAGATCTTGTTGTTCATTTTTTTATGTTTTAACATTTTACTCAGATTCTTTTTTGGTCAATCCAGAGTGGAGTATACAAGTGTGTATTTCTAACCAGCTCCCAAGTGATATCCATGCTTTTAGTCCATGGACCACATTTTGAGTAACAAGATCCTGGAGAAAAAGTGTAAGTGTTAGCCGCTCAGTCATGTCCAGATTTTTGCAACCCCATGAACTATAGCCTGGCTATAGAGGAGAACCATGCTCCTCTGTCCATGAAATTCTCTAGGCAAGAATACTGGATTGGGTTACCATTTCTTTCTCCAGGGGATCTTCCAAACCCAGGGATCAAACCCAGGTCTGCTGCATTGCAGGCAGATTCTTTACCATCTGGTCCACCAAGGAAGCCCAGCAAGGTCCTATGGTACTGCATTAGGAGTGAAAGACCAAGGTGTGAGGGTGGTCAGCAGTATGAGATAGATGGTAGGAACTATCAGATTGTATACAAAGGTGAAGTTAATGAAAACTGGAGTGGGTAGAGAATGTTTCATAGAAGTAGAGCTAGGATGAAAGTGTGAAAGAATAGAGGACTCAGTCAAACATGTTGAGGAGGCAGAGATTCTAGGCGTGTAAAATATGATAGATGAATATACAGAGGAAGGGATGTATAGGATGTATCCAGGCAACAATAAGCAGACCAGTTGGACTGGAGAGAAGGCATAGTGGAGGGGATTAGTGGATTATAATGCTAAAAGCATAAGGTTAGTCTGGATCATGAATGGGCTTGATAGACTAAGACGCTTGGATATGAGCTTACATACATCAGGCTTGGCATGATGAGAGTACTCATCAAAAAGTCAGCAGAAACTGCAAAAAAGTACCATCACATTATTAAGCCATGTACCCACCGTGCTGTGCCTGCAAGAAAGGGGCACTTTTTCTATTTTGTACAGAGCTGCCAATGTGAACATGGCAAGGAAGATTAGTTAAGTGAGGCTGGTTAGTCTGAGTATATTCGCTAATACTCAATACTACTGTCAGAGAAGGCAATGGAACCCCACTCCGGTACTGTTGCCCAGAAAATCCCATGGATGGAGGAGCCTGGTAGGCTGCAGTCCATGGGGTCGCTGGGAGTCGGAGACGACTGAGCGACTTCACTTTCACTTTCTACTTTCCTGCATTGGAGAAGGAAATGGCAACCCACTCCAGTGTTCTTGCCTGGAGAATCCCATGGACGGAGAAGCCTGGTAGGCTGCAGTCCATGGGGTCGCACAGAGTCAGACACGAATGAAGCGACTTAGTAGTAGTAGTAGTAGTAGTAATACTACTGCATATTAGGAGGTCACATTAAGAGTCAGCTAGACTTAAAGGACTGAAGATAAGGAAGAAGGTCAGATGGAAAATTAAGATTTAGAAGGCTATCATTTCAGCCTTGGAGGATGATGAAATTACCCAAGGAGGAAGTAAAGAACAGGAGTTAATAAATTCTGGAGGATCATGGACCCTTCTGAAATCTGATGAAAGTTTTGGACTCTTTTGCCCCAGTGAATACACAGGTGCATATGCAAACACAATCTGGCATAAACTCACCCAGGTTTCCTAAAACTTTCTGAAGCTTGTTTATTCAGAGAATAAACTGTCTGAAGCTTGTTTACTCTCTTTATTTCTAAGTTTAGAAACTCTAGCTTCTGAAAAGGAATAGAAAAGAGGTGGAAGTATGAAGGCTTGGAAGAGGAAGCCATAAAAACAAAGAAGAGTAAGAAGAGAATATAAATACTTTAGTATAGGATTTCTAGAGCCAAGGGGAAAGAAGAGTTTCTAGAAGGGAACAGGGCATGTCAGTATTATCACGGGTCAGTAAGGAAGAGCACATTGGATCAGGCAAAGTCAAGGTTGATGTGCAAAAGAAATTTCAATAACATGTTGAGAACATAAAACCCTACTAAGAGTTAAGGAGTAAGTAGGCAAGGAGGGAGTAGAGTTAGAGAGAAAGGTTTGAAACAGAGAGAGATCCTAGAAGAGATGAGCAAGACAGAGAGGAATTCTATGAAGAATAGAAAGAAAAAGTTCATCTCAGTCATTCAGAGGGAGAAGTCAACTGTGGATGGTGTATAGAATTGGAAGCTTGAGAAAATATTGGAACTGGCCATTGTGAACCTAGGGAGTCCATCTCAGATGAAACAAAGATTTGCTGTCAATATTTGATAGAATACTAAGGAAGAAATGGCTTGTGCATTTGAGTTTGCAATGTTTTTCTGTGCCAAGTGCTTCCCAAGGATCAACCACATATATGTAATGTGGCCAAATGCAGGGCTAAATTCTTGGGACAAAATTCTGGGCATATGTGCTCCAAGATATACTCATCTCATGTTTCTGTGAGTCTGTTTTCTGTAAACAACTTTCCAAGAGTGGTTACATCATCCTTCTAGTCAAATTCTCCCCATGGCGAGGCAGTGTTATCTGTATAACTGACCCACTGGAGAGGGGGCCGTTGTCAGTGAAATAAATACCACACCTATTGTACTTAATTCACTAAATTGAAATGACTTTATAAGCATGCATATGGGGTACACTTTGATATAAAAGTGTGAATGTAAATCATGAGACTCAGATAGCCCATCAGCAGGAATTTGGAAGATATAATGGTTATTGGCATACTACCCAGTGTAGTGATAACAGTCCAATTTGGAGAGGACTGAATATAGGCAGATTTTGGCTTCCTCTGCTTCCTGAATATGGGTCTGAAGGTCCTGAGGGGGTTGTTATGTGGATCAGAATGGATAAGGGACTGATCCTGGCTAACATGGTGAGGCACACATGCATTTTGCAGACAGAGTATCAGTTTGTGCCTTCCGCAATCGGGAATGGATTTGTAAGATTGATTGAAATGTAACAATTGCCTCCAGTGTAGACAGTCTAAAATCATCCCATTCGGCTGTTATCAGCTCTGATGTGCAGTGCCCACGAAGAGGGTGTGCAGAAGGCACCTGGCTTGGGCTTGGTATGCACTGCAGATTCTTAAAGAGGCCACTTTTTTCATTCTCCCTTTTAATTGCTGATTGCAGGAAGAAAGTGCTGCTGTTTTGATAACAGCACAGTGAATCCAGCTTCAGCAATTAAGGTTTCTACCCCTGGTAAAACTGAAATTTAATTTTAATTCATAAATAGTTAGATTTTTTGAGCCTCCACACAAATTTTGTCGACATTTGTCCACATTACAAAAACACGACGCCAGATGACACATCTTGGCACTGCATTTCATCTCCATTTGAGAGACAGAGAATTGTAATGGGGAGTTGGCAGAGGTGTGTATCTGCATTTTGAGCTGGTGGTAGCATTCTGTTCCTCTTTGAAGCTCTAAAAATTCATCAGTTCTCTAAAGCTGTGAGACAACGACTGGACTCTCCAAGGTGTCAATAGTTTACCAGAATCAATTCATCCAGGACCTGAGAACATGCTCCTCAGCCATCTCTGGCATTCTAACAAAATAACCAAAGCAGAGAGCTGTAAAATTTGGTGCCGCAGCCTACTGACCACTCAGCACAACATTGTCTCCATCAAAAAACATTTGCTAAACACCTAATTGCCATTTTGGGGTGATTCTAGGAAGACAAGGGCATAGAACCAAAATCTTTCAAGAGGAGAACATGGGCCCTGAGCCCTTGGAGATGACAAATGCCCACAGGGTCAGTGAAACACAGTGACAGTGGGCTCAGGAAACGTGCTTGGCCATGTGTGACTGTCTAGTCAAGCATGTGGCATGGAGAACTTCCTCATTTGACATCTTCTCTCCTTTCTGGTGTCTCACAATCAGTTAAAGATTATTTTTGAGGGCCTGCTACGGGCCAGGTCCCAGGTTTGTTTCTGTGGTGATCTCAACTGGCTGGACTCAGAAAAGACAACCTGGTGGCCCTTGTTAAAACGTACACTATTTTCTCTGGAATTTTCTAAGCTCTGGATGAAAGGATAAGGAGGAGTGATGGAAACATGAGCTCGATGTTTTCCTTAATTTAAAGAAATATATAAGGCAGACAGAATTTTGTCATTAAAATATTTGTTATTAATGTTAAGATAGGCTTCCTAGGTAGTGCTAGTGGTAAAGAACCTGCCTGCAGGAGACTTAAGAGACACGAGTTTGATCCCTGGTTGGGAAGATCCCCTGTAGGAGGGCATGGCAACCCACTGTAGTATTCTTGCCTGGAGAATCCCATGGACAGAGGAGCCTGCTGGGCTACATTCCATAGGGTCACAAAAAGTCAGACATGACTGAGTGACTAAACAACAACATTTATATATATTCAGGTCAGGAAGCAACAGTTAGAACTGGACATGGACCAACAGACTGGTTCCAAATAGGAAAAGGCGTATGTCAAGGGTGTATATTGTCACCCTGCTTATTTAACTTCTATGCAGAGTACATCATGAGAAACACTGGGCTGGTAGAAGCACAAGCTAGAATCAAGATTGCTGGGAGAAATATCAATAACCTCAGATACGCAGATGACACCATCCTTATGGCAGAAAGCGAAAAACTAAAGATCCTCTTGATGAAAGTGAAAGAGGAGAGTGAAAAAGTTGGCTTAAAGCTCAACATTCAGAAAACGAAGATCATGGCATCTGGTCCCATCACTTCATGGGAAATAGATGGGGAAACAGTGGAAACAGTGGCAGACTTTATTTTTCTGGGCTCCAAAATCACTACAGATGGTGACTGCACCCATGAAATTGAAAGACATTTACTCCTGGGAAGGAAAGTTATGACTAACCTAGAGAGTATATTAAAAACCAGAGATATTACTTTGCCAGCAAAGGTGCATCTAGTCAAGGCTATGGTTTTTCCAGTAGTCATGTATAGATGTGAGAGTGGACTATAAAGAAAGCTGAGCACCCAAGAATTGATGCTTTTGAACTGTGATGTTGGAGAAGACTCTTCAGAGTCCCTTGGACTGCAAGGAGATCCAACCAGTCCATCCTAAAGGAAATCAGTACTGAATAATCATTGGAAAATCATTCAGCTTCATGCTGAAGCTGAAACTCCAATACTTTGGCCACCTAATGTGAAGAACTGACTCATTTGAAAATACCCTGATGCTGGGAAAGATTGAAGGCGGGAGGAGAAGGGGATGACAGAGGATGAGATGGTTGGATGGCATCACTGACTCAATAGGCATGAGTTTGGGTAGACTCCGGGAGTTTGTGATGGACAGGAGGGCTTGGCATGATGCAGTCCATGGGGTCACAAAGAGTTGGACAAGACTGAGCGACCAAACTGAACTGATACATACAAACATATATATATATATATACATATTATATATATTTATATATAAAATACTACACCCATATTCCATTTTCTTCATGGCCATAGTGAAAGGATGCTACTGAGGAAATGAGATCCAAATTCTCAGCTTCAGAATTTCCGAATCAGTTCCCCATTACCCACTCCCTGGATATATATTCTCTGAGAGGTGAAACATGACTGGCAGATACAAGCCGTATGAATTCAAATCCCTTCTCCACAACCTACTAGCTTCATGAGCTTAGCAAGACCCTTAACCTCCCTATGCCTCATTTCCCTGTCAGCAATATGGTGATAACAGTACTATATACCTCAGTGGGTTAGTCTGAGGATTCAGTTTGTATTTAAGACAGTACATGGTGTATAATAATAGCCATCATTCTATCAGTGCTGATCATTCTTAGGTGGGGGGAAAGGAGAGGGAGTGAGGGGAAGCAAGAGGGTCTGTCCCTGAGATGTTGACCCAGATCCCCAGCTTTGAGGTGGGGGTGGAGGAGGATAGGATTATGGGAACTGAGGGAAAGTTCTGGGATTTCAAGAACACACATGACTTATGCTGCAGTTTGTAGATGGTGCTCTGGGTGTTAGCAAGCCCCAGGGTGATTTTCCTCCTAGCCCAGCATGACTCAGGAGAAAAAGTTTAGAAACTCCTGGGGGGAGGTCCCTAGGCTGAAGACACAGAGGCAGACTTACAGTCTCCGTCAGCTAAAGAGCAGCCCAAAAAATCAGTTGATGCAGAATTCACAGCTGAGAAAGAGCCAGGGTGGGGAGAGGGTCCACAGTGGGGTGTGAGGGCTAGAGCAGTGGCAGCTTGTACAGACGCCAGCAGGGGAGGAGACTTCCCTCCCATGACTGGATGCACTTCATCCCGGCACCCCAGTGCTAAGTGAGGAGAGAGAACCCCTGAACTGACTGAGACAATGTGTCTGCCACAGAGAAAAATAGGGATCAGAAAAGAATTAATTTATAGAAAAAGAAGTCACAAATCCTGCACACCTGTGTTGAGGCCTGAGAGTCACACCTGAGATGCATATTTAGTTCTTTTAATAGTCACAACCATGCTAGGCGTTGGTTATTACTCTCCTCACTTCATAGATGAGGGATGTGAAGCCCACCCAGGAAGGTGTAGTAACTTACCCAAGTTCATGAGGCTAGCAAGTGACAGAGCTAGGACTCGGCCAAGTCTTAGCACCCTAAGGCCTAGAGGGACTGTGCAGGTCCAGATCTCAGTAAAGTCAGACTAAGTTGTGTGCATGTGTGCTCAGTCACTTAGTAGTGTCCAACTTTTTGCAACTCTATGGACTGTAGCACGCCAGGCTCCTCTGTCCATAGAGTTCTCCAAGCAAGAATACAAGACCAAGTTGGTCTCCACCAAATGACAGGAAGCACACAATGTGCCTTCTGCCGGGTTTGTGTCAGAATGAACCACCCAGCCAGGCGAGTCACCTCCGCTCTGTTCGCCTTTCAAAGCTCATCTGGCAGGTTTCCCAGAACAAAACAAGGCAGGGTCATTTCATTGCCCAGAAAGGAGCTAGATAACACTCATTCGAGCTATTTTCATGTGGTGCTATTTCTCACTTTATGAAATAAATATGTCAGGCATAAGACTCTCAGTGACAAGAAATCTCCAAGAACATCTTGGATACTGTTTTTGAAAAAAGGTTTAATCCAAAGATCGGTGTGTCATTGGAACAAAGATACCTTAAACCCTTAAGCCTAGAATTGTTTTGGAAGCTAAGCTGTGTGCCACCTTCTGATTCAGACAATTCCTCTGATTGATTTGTATCTCTACAGGCCTCTGTCTTACCTTTAATGTTGTGCCTTCTTGAATATAGCTTCTGATAATTTCACATATTAATGTACATATGAATCATAGCTCAAAAACTTGATTAAAAGACATTGAACACTGGACAGGAAAAATTTGATACTAACACAATGATCTGGTAACAAAGGAAACCCCAGTTCCAGCATCCACCCTGATAATTAGAGATTGGGTGAACCCAAGAGGAGAAGGGCAAGCATTGGAAGGCATGGGCCACATGTCTGGCATTGAAAAGGCCCCTGGTAGATAGTCATTACCTCAGTTGAGTTTACCGGATTTTCATCAAGCTCTACACAGATATTAGTATCTAAGCCACAGAATTTAAACACATGGTAGAAGCACACATAATACGTGAGGCGTTTTTATTTGTAAAAATCTCCCCAACTTATGCACAGAATCGAGTCAGTTCAGTTCAGTTGCTTTGTCGTGTTCAACTCTCTGCGACCCCATGGACTGCAGCGCACCATGCAGCCCTGTCCATTACCAACTCCCAGAGCTTGCTCAAACTCATGTCCATTGAGTCAGTGATGCACATAATATTGAAATTTATTTCCTTTCTGTTTTTGGAATTCTGGCTGAGCTTATTTAAATCTTCCCTGATGTACCTTTAAGCAGAATCTCATTTGAATGCTTTCATTGCCTAATGCTAATAGTACAGTTTTTTTGGCAGTGGGGTGGTGGGAAAGAGGAGAAGGAAGGATTTATTACTTATATCAAGTGAGGAGAACCACAAGGATCTCTTCCCAAAGCAGCATCTTCCCCCAATAGTAGTGTTTTTCTAGATGTTTTTGGTTTTATTTTGCTTCATCATAGGCTATGTCATTTACAGGTGTAAATGATTAAAAGCAAAATAATGCAATAAGGGATTTAGATACACAGATAAATACTTAGTGCTTTCTGTAGATGGTAAGACGCTCCCCTCAGTTATGAAGGCATAACAAGAGTGAACAGATATAACGCTCACCTTCTGCCTATAGTATAATAGAGTCAACTCCTGCCTAGCCTAGATCTTCTCCCCTATGTGAATTGAGTTAATTTTCGTAGTGCCTGTATCATCTTCTCACAACCCCATTCGCTTTTCTCCCAGACCATCTCTTCCCATTAACTGGAATTGTTTACAGTCTCGTTTAATGGGGATACCGACTAAAGTTAAAAACATGAGACAGAATTAGGAAAGTAGGATAAATTAAAAGACAAAATGTCCTAACCTAAGATAGTACACTTCCAAAGCCAAATAGAAATGACTTTGGGCTTCAGACATCTTGATTTATCTGTACTACAATTCCTTTCCCTTTTATGGGTTATGGAGCATTGGCTGCAATTGCCATTTGGTGTTGAATCATGCACATATGAGCAGACTTAAGCCAGGAAACATGTACATCTTCCATATGGAGCTGTTACAAAAATTACCTAGCTGATGTTGAAACAGTGAAAATAAGAGGCTGATCTTGCTGGAATGGTTGAAATAAAGATAAAAGACCAGAGGATAGAAAAGTTGACCTCCATTTTCTTCTTTTTCCTCTGTTACTCATTTTTGTTCTGCTTTTCAAATAAAAATACCTGTTAGATATATAGATTTGGGTGAAATTCATTAAAAGCTGCATTCTAATTCTTCAGCCACAAAAATGAAATATTGCCATTTTCCACAACAGAATGGACCTACAAAACCTTATATTTAGTGAAATAAGTCAGACAGAGAAAGACAAATACTCTATGATATCACTGATGAAAGTGTTAGTAGCTCAGTTGTGTCCGACTCTTTGCGACCCTATGGATTGTAGCCCACCAGGCTCCTCTGTCCATGGAACTCTCCAGGCAAGAATACTGGAGTAGGTAGCCGTTTCCTTCTCCAGGGGATCTTTCTGACCCAGATATCAAACTCAGGTCTCCTGCACTGCAGGGAGATTCTTTGCCATCTGAGCCACCAAATGTGAAACTAAAAAATAATACAGATGGGCTTATATACACATGTATACCTGTGGCGGATTCATTTCGATATTTGGCAAAACTAATACAATTATGTAAAGTTTAAAAATAAAATAAAATTTAAAAAAAATTAAAATTAAAATTAAAAATTAAAAAAAAAAAAAAAAACAGAAACAGACCCACAGACATAGAACACAAAGCAGTGGTTACCAAAGGGGACAAGGAGGTAGGGGAAGGAAAAATTAGGAATATGAGATTAACAGATACAGACTACTATGCATAAAAGAGATATGCAACAAGAATTTACTTTATAGCCCAGGAAATTATACCCCAGATCTTGTAATAAGCTATAATGGAATATAATGTGCAAAAAAAAAAAAATCAAGCACTATGGTGTACATCTGAAACTAACACAACATTGTAAATCAATTATACTTCAAAAAAAAGTTGAATGCTAGAGGGCAAAGAAAAGAGAGCACTTCAGCACCTGTGCACATGTTGGCATCTCTCTGAATAGCTGGGCACAGTGAACTAAGTAAACTGTGTTTGTGCCATGATTAACTTAGAAAACCATTCTTCAGGTATCTGTGAAAAGTTCAAATGCCTTTTCTCAAACTCTGTTGTATATGGAAAAGTGAATCTGCGTATCTGAGAAAAATACTTAAGGAGATGTTATGTATTGTCTAAGTAACGTGTTAAGCCTTTTAATAAGATTTTTCTTGGAGACTAGTCATCGTGTTAGGTAAAATCATACAGACTTAAAATAAGTTTATGTTCATCCAAGACAAACTTGGAAACTGGTATTGGTTGTAAACTTTGGTTAAATTCATTCTCACTTTTTTACTCTGGGTCTTTTTTTAGAAGTCCATAAAGAACATATTTAGTCAATACCTTTAAGCAGTATCTCAGTTGAATGGTATCATTGCCTAATACTAATTTTACAAGTTTTCTTGATGTTTTTGGTTTCACCTTCCTATTACCAAGGAGAAGGAAGAAGAAAGTCTAACAGTGGGGTTTGTTTTTCTATCTATCTTGGTTTCATCTGACCTTACATGGCTATGACAGAAATATCAGAGTTATTGTTTTTTTGTATTATCTGTTGACATTGCTTTTATAGGTAAATAGTATCATGATTGTGCTATTGGCAATCAGCTCTTGCCTTTGGGACCTGTCTAGCTTATGTCCAACTGGAAAAGCATGAGAGCTAGCACAAGAATGACAAGATGTTTTCTTTACTGACAGGAACAGTGAGCCAAAACACTTGATGTTGCATTAATTCCTTTGAAATATTGGTTCCAAGCAGACCACAGGATTGAGACTTGAAGTTTTGCAGCACGAGAGAGGAAGTAAACAAGTCCGAAGCACATCATTTCAAAATGACCCATGAAGTGGTCCAGGAAATAGCCTGAAGGGGTGGAAAGAGCAATGGGTGAGGACCCAGGAAACCTGAGGCCAAACCCTATTGC
Organism: Bos grunniens; assembly: GCF_055505025.1. NCBI lineage: Eukaryota > Metazoa > Chordata > Mammalia > Artiodactyla > Bovidae > Bos > Bos grunniens. Next base: position 113,250,826 of record NC_141194.1, on the reverse strand, counting down.
TTTCACTAAGAAGCCAGAGGACTTTGGACAAGTCACTTCCCCTCTCTGAGTTCAAGTTTCTCATCTGCAAAGTAGATGAGAAATGTCTCCTGTTTTCTTGTGAGAGTAAAATGGAAGAGTTCTGCAAACCATAAAATACCAGAGAGTTGTACTGGATTCTTATTATTGAGAAAAGGTATTGCTATTCTTCTAAGAGAATGAAGAAACTGTTTGTTGTTTATCTTTATGTCAAATGTAATATATGACATGTTGTTGGTTAATAACTATAGAATGTTTATACTCCACTAGGATGCCAGCTGGCGGAGTTTACACTGAAGTCAAAACAGATAAATAAGGAAATGGATCATATTAGAAGGAAGAGGAGGAGGATTCTTAAGTGTTATATGTTAATGGTTATACCTAAATCAGTTTTTATGTCTCATTGTTTAGTTAATAATTTATGAAAAGTGGTTTGGTTTCTTTGACCTTCTAAATTCTATTCGGATGCACTGTTGTTCCCCAATTGAAGTTCCCTCATTTTGAAAGCTTATAAACCATTAATAGCCTTTGCAATTCAGTTCCCAGAATTTGCAGTGTGCTCTAGGTATTATCAATTGATGTTACTCAGGAAGGAATCATGTCATTTTTGTCCTCATCTTTTTTTCCAGTGGCACAATACCACTGTGACATTCTCAGCCTCTTAATCACTCAGGTCAGACAGTGTCACTGTTTCTATATGCTGTGCTTTACATGCAAACTCCCCACACTTCCACTGAACACTCCATGTCACCTTTCCAAACACCCACACATCTGGGTGTGGCTTGGTACCCCTTCCTCAAGTCACTTTAGTCTTAAGTGAAACAGACTGGTCAGAAGGAGAAAACATTTGAAACTCCATGTCTTGGTTATAGTAGGTAGTCTTAAAGGATTAGTTACAATTGCTGTTATTTTGGAAGCACTTGAGCTGATAATATCCTTTGATGTATTTTCTAGAACTCCTAGTGACAACTATTCTGGAAGCATTAGCAGATATTGCTGGTTGGCAAATTCAACAGCCATTTTCAACTCCCTTTTCACTGCTGCCCGTAGATCCTGGAAAGTGAGGTTTGGCCACAGGATTCAGTTCTGACAATGAGACATAGAGAGAATCTGTTGTATGAGTTGGAGGAATGCTTGTTGTCTCCTGATAACAAGACACATATGACTTCTCCTTTTCATTCTTTCTACTAAAATTCAGACAAGATGTCTGAAGCTATGGCAGCCTTCTTGTAACTATGATCTGATAAGACATCATCACCTCCTACACATTTATACACTTTGAGTGTAACATAGAGATGAAAAGAGCCAAAATCCGTGAGTCCGTGAGGACATTGTTGAGCTATCTGCCCAACTATGAGGCTGCCTTACTTCATACCTGCTTTTAAATGGCAGGTAAATATCCTTGTACTTTCACCTAATATTCATCAGGTATTAGTTACTTTTAGCCAAAAACATTCCCAATGAATATATAACCCAAGACTGAATGACAGTTTCAGAAATCTGAAGATACTTTTCCATATAAATACCCATGACTTCTAGCTCCTGGTTTGCCAAAGAAGCTATACAAAGTATACTTTAAGGATATGTCTGATGGTAGAATGTTTTCATGAGACATAATTTTTATATCTAAAATGTAAATTGTCTCTTGCCAGTGGGTAGTCCTCCTACCCCAATTTTAAATCCTTATACCTTATTCTCTTTATTCTCCATTGAATTGTAGGAACATTGCTGTTCTTTATTATTCCCATCTGTAAAAGGGAGCAAAGTTAGTTTTTTGTAATTTGGAATAAAAAGCACCCTTAAATTGCTTTTTAGTTAGTAAACACAGACATCAGGTATATGACAAAGATTACAGCATAACTACCTGCTTCCTAATACATGCTACCACAGTGATTAAAAGAAAAAAAAAGATATTTGAAAGGGAATCTACATGAAAACCAGACTGATGCTGAAGCCAAATACTTTGGCAACCAGATGCAAAGAGCCAACTCATTGGAAAAGACCCTGATGCTGGGAAAGATTGAAGGTAGGAGGAAAAATGGGTGACAGAGGAGGATATGGTTGGATGGCATCATCGACTCAGTGGACATGAGTTTGAGCAAGCTCCAGGAGATGGTGAAGGAAAAGGAAGCCTGGTATACTGCCGTCCATGGGGTCACAAAGAGTTGGAGCCAACTGATGACTGAGAAACAACAACATGAAAACCATGCCTTTTTTTTTTTTTTTTTTGAAAACCATGCCTTTAGCATAACTTGAAGACAAAGAATGTGCCCAAACTTCAAACAACTGTAAGTGAAAAGAGAAAATTCACCAATTCCCACTGTGTGATCTGTTATAGTTCTGGCACTTGCCTGGACTACTGTGAGGCTCTATGGCAAACAAAGATAGACCAAAAAAATCTTAAAGGAAAACCGAACAGAGAAGTTAGCAAAAGGTCTCAAGTTTATTGTAAATCTAATGCCAGAATGTCTAAGTCCACACTAAGTCTGAAAATACTAGAAGTAAAAGGTTTTAGGAAGACCAGAGCTTGAACTGTAAAGAAGGAACTTCGAATTATACATGATTTAGAGGGGGTACATGTGGTTTAAAGTGTTCAAGCCCTATCTAAACAAGGAGGAATGATGTAAAAGGACAGGCATGATGTGAATGAGCAGTTTTCAACATTCATAGCTTTGATGGGGGAAGAAAAAGCACAACAAGGAAGGAAGTATTCAAAAGGACTAAAAAGGAAAAGGGGGAAGTTTAGGGTCCTGCAAGAAAAAGAGAACCACAAGACCTAAAAACTTCCAACAGCCACCACCACTACAGAATTAGATGCTCTTCTTTCAGTAGAGCAAAGCCTGTATTAAGGCAGCTTGGGCTATCACAAGAAATACTGTAGACTGAGTGGCTTCTGAACTATAGACATTCATTTTCTGATAGTACTGGAGCCTGGAAAGTCCAAGAACAAAGTCTGGTAGGGTTCAGTTTCTTCTGAGAATTCTCTTCCTGGCTTACAGACAGCTGCCTTCTCACTGTATCCTCACGTGGCCATCTTCTGTGTCAATGAGGGCTCTACTCAAGACCTCTATTAACCTAATTACCTCTTTAAAGACCTCATCTCCAAATACAGTCACACTGGGGGTTAGGGCTTCAACATATAAGGCTTCCCCTCGTGGGTCAGATGGTAAAGAATCAGCCTGCAATGTAGGAGACCAGAGTTCAATCCCTGAGTCAGGAAGATCCCCTGGAGAAATAAATGGCTACCCACTCCAATATTCTGGCCTGGAGAATTCCATGGACAGAGGAGCCTGGTGGGCTAGAGTCCATGGGGTTGCAAATAGTGGGACTTAACTGAACGACTAACACTTTCATATAAATTTTGAGGGAACACAATTCAGTCAATAGTGGCACCATTAAATTAGTCTTGTAAAAAGCCTTAATACCATAAAAATGAACAAGAAAGCTATGGCAGAAAATCAGGAAATAAAATATTATATACATGAACTGAGGATAATATCACTCTTCAAATAAAACAAGACAAAACACGAAGCATAAAAAAACCTATATGTCATCCACCACACATCCAAAAATATACTCAAACAAGATCTTAATAAGGTTTTAAAAAACTATGTTGAATCAAATTCAAAAACTAAAAGAAGCAATGGATTGAAAATAAGGAGAAATAGAGAGATTTGAATGGACTTTGGAAATAATGAAAGAAAAAACCAAAATTATCTCATAAAAGAAAAATAAATTAGAAAGGGCTCAAGGAAGGGAGAATTGGTTGAAATGAAAAATTTCAAAAGGAAGGGATTAAAAAAAACAAGAGGATAAAAATGCCACAAAGAAATAAGTAAAAATGGTCAGAGAGAAGACAGTGGAAAGGGAAGAGATACAAAGGCAAAGATTAATATTTGTGTTATTGGAGTTCATGGAGAAAAAAAAGCAGAAAAACTGATGCCAAGCTAAGATTTAAAATGATAAAGCAAGAAAACTTCCCAGAAATAGAAAAAGACCTGAAATGACCCATGGGTACCTAGAGAAATTAATAGATAATGATCAGCTCCATGACATGATCCAATAAAAGTATTAGATTTCAAAAACAAAAATAAAATATTCAAGGGCTCCAGACAAAAAAAAATCAATTAACATATGAAGCAATTAGACTGACTTTCACTTTTTTCAAAACCACATGCAAAGCAGGGCAACAATGGAGCAACATTTAAAAGAAAAACAATGAAAGAAAGTATATATCCAGTCAGGCTGTCCTTTGAGTTTCAAGACTGTAGAAGAATAGTTTTTAACATACAAGAACTCAGGGAATTCAGAAGTCATCAGCTTACTTTGAGGATATACTAGGGGATGAACTTCATCCGATCATGTTACTACTGGGAAACTTCTGTAAAAGAACTAATGGTAAGCATATAAAAATATATCTAAGACCAAAAGTAAGAATGATGGCAGATTATTAATGCAAAGAATTATGAATTTTGACAAAGTAGAAATAATACTAGAAAAGAGGAAAAGCTCTCTGCTATATAAGCAATATGGCTTCCCAAGTGGCACTAGTGGTGAAGAATCCAGCTGCCAATGCAGGAGACATAAGAGATGCAGGTTCGATCCCTATGTTGGAAAGATCCCTTGGAGGAGGGCATGGCAACCCACTCCAGTATTCTTGCCTGGAGAATCCCAAGGACAGAGGAGCATGGTGGGCTATCGTCCATAGGCTCACAAAGAATCAGACATGAATGAAGCGACTTAGCATGCAGGCATGCATATAGGCAACAGGTATATTTTAAAGGAATTGGAAAACAAACAGGTAAACCAAATAGTAAAAGGTGAAGTGAGAAATCCAGGCAGGAAGTACATTTTTCAAAGAAGTGTAACAACAACAGTATATATAAAATTAAAGTACAAACTTTGGTACACAATCAGTTCAGTTCAGTTGCTCAGTTGTGTCCGACTCTTTGTGACCCCATGAATCCCAGCACACCAGGCCTCCCTGTCCATCACCAACTCCCAGAGTTTACCCAAACTCATGTACATTGAGTTGGTGATGTCATCCAGCCATCTCATCCTCTGTCATCCCCTTCTCCTCCTGCCCCCAATCCCTCCCAGCATCAGAGTCTTTTTCAATGAATCAACTCTTTGCATGAGGTGGCCAAAGTATTGGAGTTTCAGCCTCAGCATCAGTCCTTCCAATGAACACCCAGAACTGGTCTCCTTTAGGATGGACTGGTTGGATCTCCTTGCAGTCCATGGGACTCTCAAGAGTCTTCTCCAACACCACAGTTCAAAAGCATCAATTCTTCGTGCTCAGCTTTCTTCACCCACTCCAGTGTTCTTGCCTTGAGAATTCCAGGGACAGGGGAGCCTGGTGGGCTGCCGTCTATGGGGTCGAACAGAGTCGGACACAACTGAAGCGACTTAGCAGTAGCAGCAGTAGCAGCTTTCTTCACAGTCCAACTCTCACATCCATACGTGACCACTGGAAAAACCATAGCCTTGACTAGACAGACATTTGTTGGCAAAGTAATATCTCTGCTTTTTAATATGCTATATAGTCATAACTTTCCTTCCAAGGAGTAAGCATCTTAATTTCATGGCTACAACCACCATCTGCAGTGATTTTGGAGCCCCCCAAAATAAAAGTCTGACACTGTTTCCATTGTTTCCCCATCTACTTCCCATGAAGTGATGGGACCAGATGCCATGACCTTAGTTTTCTGAATGTTGAGCTTTAAGCCAACTTTTTCACTGTCCTCTTTCACTTCATCAAGAGGCTCTTTAGTTCTTCTTCACTTTCTGCTATAAGCGTGGTGTCATCTGCATATCTGAGGTTATTGATATTTCTCCCGGCAATCTTGATTCCAGCTTGTGCTTCTTCCAGCCCAGCATTTCTCATGATGTACTTTGCATATAAGTTAAATAAGCAGGGGGACAATATACAGCCTTGATGTACTCCTTTTCCTATTTGGAACCAGTCTGTTGTTCCATGTCCAGTTCTAACTGTTGCTTCCTGATCTGCATATAGGTTTCTCAAGAGGCAGGTCAGGTAGTCTGGTATTCCCATCTCTTTCAGAATTTTCCACAGTTCATTGTGATCCACATAGTCAAAGGCTTTGTCATAGTCAATAAAGCAGAAATAGATGTTTTTCTGGAACTCTCTTGCTTTGTCGATGATCTAGTGGTACACAATAGAAGAAAACTATTTTAAAAGAATTTATATCTTATAGAGAAAGACAGAAATATAGCAAAATTAATGATACAATATCAAAGCAGATTTGAGAAAAAATTAATAATCTCAGTAAATGAAAACAAGTAACTCAATTAATTCTTTTTTTTTTTTGTCCCAGCCACATGTCATGTGGAATCTTACTTTCCCATCAAGGATTGAACCTGGGCCCCAGCAGTGAAAGTGCTGAGTTCTAACCACTGGATTACCAGGGAATTCCCCAGTAAATTTTTAATTAACACTTTAATTGGCTGGGTTTCCCTGATAGCTCAGTTGGTAACGAATCCGCCCGCACTGTGGGAGACCTGGGTTCGATCTCTGGGTTGGGAAGATCCCCTGGAGAAGGAAAAGCTACCCACTCCAATATTCTGGCCTAGAGAATTCCATGGACTGTATAGTCCATGGGGTCACAGAGAGTTGGACATGACTGAGCGACTTTCACTTTACTTTCATTGGCTCACAACAGAAGATACTACTACAAGCCGTATATAAAGCTGGACCTTAAACAACCTGACTTGGAAAGGCTAAAAATAAATAGATGGATAAAAAAATAGCAGACAAATGGCAATCAAAGGAGATAGTTAGGACTTCCCTGGTGGTCCAGTGGTTAAAGACTTTGCCCTTCCAAGATGGGGGCTCCAGTTTTATCACTAGTTGGGGAACTAGGTTCCCATAGGCTGTGGTGCTTGGCCCAAAAATTTAAAAAAGATAGTCATACTGATACCAGACAAAGATGATTTCAGACCACAAAGCATTAAATGTAAAGTAGTAGATGACTTTATTCTTGTTAGTTTTTTCTTGGCCAGAGTTTTATCAATTTTATTACTCTTTTCAAAGAACCATCTTTTGGTTTCATTGGTTTTTCTTTATTCTGTTTCTGTTTTCAATATAATTGATCTCTGTTCTAACATTTATTATTTACTTCCTTTGCTTTGGGTTTTATTTGGTCTTCTTTATCTAGTTATTTAAGGTGAAATCTCAGGTTACCAATTTTAGATCTTGTTTTCCAGTTTATATGTTTACTGCAATAAATTTTCCTCTGACACTGCATTAACTGTGTCCCACAGATTTTGATATGCTGTCTTCTTACTTGTATTCAGTTCCAAATACCTTTTTATTTTCCTCTGAGAATACCTCATTGACCTGTGGGATATTTAGAAGTATATTATTTCCAAATATTGTGTATTTTCTAGGTATTTTTGTTATTTGACTTCTATATAAAAACTGTTACAGTCTAAGAACATGCCTTTATTATTTCTATTCTTTTGACTGTGTTAAGTTTTGTCTTTTGGCTCAGAATATAGTCCGTCATCATGAATAGTCCATGTGCACTTAGAAAGAAAGTATATTGTGTTGTTGCTAGGTGGAGCATTCTATTAATATCAGTTAGGTAGAGTTGGTTGATAGTGTTGTTCAGGCTAGTTCGATGCTTTCTGATTGTCTGCCTACTTGTTTTATCAATTACTAAGAGAGGAATATTGAAGTCTCCAACTCTAAGTATGGATTTGTCTACTTATCCTTTCAGATTGATCAGTGTGTTTGCATCATGTATTTTGAAGTTCTGTTTTTGGTGTATAAACATTTAAGATTGTTCTGTCTTCTTAAAGAGTTGATTTTTTATTGTTATATAATGTCACCTTTTATCCCTGATAATGTTCTGTAGTCTGCTTTTTCTTTGAAGTTAATATAGCTTCCTTTTAGTTGGTAGTTTCATGTTATATTTTTCTACTTATTTTAATTTTAGTCTATTCATTTATTTATATTTAAAGTGGGTTTTTTATAGGCAAAAGAATACATATTAGTGCAATGTCATAATTCACAATAGATATATCAGTTATGAATATTTATGCACAAAGTAAGACATCAACCACCTTCATGAAGCAAAAACTACAGGAGATGACACTAATAATGGAGAGATGAATAAACCCTCCCAGTACAAAAAAAGATGAGGTGGAACAAAATTAAGTAGGTAGAAAGAAGATCTAAATAACATAATCAATTGGGTGGATTTTATAGTGAATTCCATTATAACAGCAAATACACATTCTCTCAATAAACCATGGCAGAGGCATTATATTGATCAATGCTAGAAAGTAGAGAAAATATCAGTAGCTTCTATAAAATAAAAATATTACATGCAACACTCTCTAATCATAGTTTAATTAAAATAGACTTGTGGCCGCACCACACAGTGTGAGGGATCTTAATTCCCCAACCAGGTTTTGAACTCATGCCCCCTGCAATGGAAGCACAAAGTCTTAAACACTGGACCACCAGGAAAATCCTGTAGACATTGTTAAAAAAAACACAAAAGACAGGAAATGCTTTTCAATCTTAAATTGAACAGCTATTAAAACTATCTCAGCTCTTGAGTGAAATAGACAGTCAATATTTAAGCTTACATTACAGAATTAAAATAATACAATAACTACATTGAATGTGCTACATGTCAGAATCTATGGAATTGATTCAAAACAGTGATCAGAGAATAATTCATTGTACTATACACTTTAATCAATAAAAATGAAAAAATTAATTGCTTGCCTTAAAAAAACTAGAAAAATACTAGACGCAAACCAAAAAATTGAACAAACAAGGAAGAAAATAATAAAGTTAAAAACAAATTTATGAGGCATAGAACAGAAAAAAGAGTAGAATTAATAAACCAAAATCATTGAAGATTTTTCCTTTAAAAATGTCAAAATTAAGTCAATAACTAAAGGAAAAAAGGAGAAATTAAAATTGTACAAAACAAGTAATGACAAGATGGAAGAAATCTAAATACAGCCTGAGATATTACTTTTTAAAGCTATGTAAATATACTTGAAAAACTAAGTAAAATGGATGATTTCTTATGAAAATTCAGGTTACTGAAAGTGAAGTTTTGGATTTAGAAAGCTTAAATCTTAAATAGAAGAAAGAAATTTTAAGGATTTACGACCACCTGCCCCCAACCCCCCAAAAAAACCAAATACCAGGCTCAGACAGTTTTACTGGGGAATTCTACCAAATCTTCAAATATCTTTTTGTTCCAATGCACTGTAAATTATCCCTGAGGCTGAAAAGGAAGAAAATCTTTGTAATTCCTTTTATGAAGTGAGTGTAGCATAGATACCTAAATCAGATTCAGTTCAGTTCAGTTCAGTCGCTTAGTCATGTCCTACTCTTTGAGATCCCATGGACTGCAAACACGCCAGGCTTCCCTGTCCGTCACCAACTTCCGGAGCTTGCTCAAACTCATGTCCGTCAAGTTGGTTATGCCATCCAACCATCTCATCCTCTGTCGCCCCCTTCTCCTTCTGCCTTCAATCTTTCCCAACATCGGGGTCTTTTCCAATAAGTCGGCTCTTCACATCAGCTGTCAAAGTATTAGAGCTTTTTCATAAGTATTTCTGGGAAAACTGGGAAGTCATTTTAAAAAAGATGAATTATATACTCATCTCACGTAAAAAGTGTGAACAGACTCCAAATGGATAGGGATTAAAATGAAACCATGTGAGTACTGGACAAATATTAGATGAACACCTCTTTAACCTTGGGGTATGGAAGCCTTTCTAAATATGACTCAAAATTCAGAACCAATAAAATAAAAGTTCAATTAGCTTGACTACATACAATAAAAAATCCATGGCAAAGAACAGTATATACAAAATCAAAGACAAATGATAAACTTAGAGAAAAATATTTGCAATGTATACCATGGGCAAAAAGGCTTCTGCCATTATGTAAATAACTCTTAAAAACTGAGGAACAAACTATGCAAGAACCCAATATAATAATGGGAAAACAGACAAAAAGAGAAAATTCACACACATACACACACACGCTTCCTAGCTCTGTCTACAGAGAGGATCAAGGTGCAGTGATACCCCAGTAGCGATGAAAGAGATATTGTACCGTGGTCTCTTGGTCTCTAAATACCTTGCTCCCATAAAATAAGTCAGGGATCCTGAAAGAAATGGTTGATTCCAGAGCTGGAGCAAAGAAAATACAAGACAAGCCTGGAACATCTTGTGATAATGAAAAATAATGATGCACATAAGAAGGAAAATAGATTCCAAAAAATGGAAGAGCTCTCCACGGCCAAAGGTGAAGCAACGTGAGAGAGAAACCAAAGAAATTACGACAGTGTTAGATTATAACTCATAAAATACGTGTCTGTGAGTCTAAATAATTCCATATATGGGGAGCAGCTTTTCCTTAGAGAATGATGCCAAATCATAAATGTAGAAGCATCAATTCCCTGGCTGTCCAGTGTTTAGGACTCAGTGCTTTCATCACCGAGGACCCCACGTTAAATCCCCAGTCGGGGAACTAAGATCCTGTAAGCTGGTGTGGCAAAACAATTTTAAAATAACTGTAGAAGCAAAGAGGGAAATAAAAATTTCCATGATAACATCACAATAATAAGTGTTGCAGCAAAATCCACTGCTAGATGTTAAAATTAGTGAGCAAAGATTTGAGGAGAAACATGATTTCCATAGTCTGAAAGTATCTTCCTTCAGATATTTATTAATTCCAAAGGGAAAATCATTACTTCAGAATTGGTGGGAAACCCAGCGGATATTTTAAATACGTGATCATAGTGATAATCAGATAGTCAGTATCATGAACTAAGAAAGGTACAGTATTACTCGTGTAATATTCTTGGCAGCAATGCATGACCTCAGTCTAAACATGAGAAAATATAATATGAAGCCAAATTGAAGGACATTCTCCAAATAAGTCATCAGTACTCTTTAAGACTGCCAAGGTCACAAAAATCTAGGAAAGAGTGAGGAACCATCATAGATTGGAGATTAAGGTCACAGGATGTCTAAATGCAAAGTGGGATCTCAGATTGGATTTTTGAACAGAAAAAATTTGACATTGAGAGAAAAGTAGTGACACCAGGATAATTTCTGTAGTTTAGTTACTAGTATTGTACCAATTTTAATTTCTTGTTTTTGATCATTTATAAGATGTTGACATTATGGGAAGTTGGTTGAATGAAGGGTATACAGCAGCTTTCCATAATGTTTTTACAATTGTTTTGTATGTCTAAAGTCATTTGAAAATAAAAAGTAAAAAACCAAAAAGAGAGACAACAATACTCCCCTTCTGAAGCTATCATCCTGATGGGAAAAACAAACAAACAAACAAAAAACCTACTAAGTTAAAAAGAAAACTGAACCTACCCTCTCAGGAAATACAGAGATAACCTGGGGTAATCGACAGTCTTAAGCCTTTGGTGTGACAGGCAGACTGGAATTCCTGCACTTTGATAATTTCTGTTTGCAGACTTGAGTTGCTCTGTGGTTCTTTTAGGAATTTTTGCTGAGTTTTTGACGTTAATATGAATATATGGGGGCTTTCCAGGTGGCACAAGTGGTGAAGAACCTGCCTGCCAATGTAGGTAGAGGTAAGAGACGTGGGTTTGATTCCTGCTTGGAAACATCCTTTGGAGGAGGGCACGGCAACCCATGCCAGTATGTCCTGGGGAATCCCGTGGACAGAGAAGCCTGGTGGGCTACGATCCATAGGGTCACAAAGAGGCACGACTGAAGCGACTTAGCATGCATGCACATGAATATATGGAACTCTAAAAAGTTTGCATCAAGAGCAACAAAGACGTTGTTCCTGGTTTCCCCCACCTCTTTCAACTTCTTTTGATGGAGTCTTTCTGAAATCTCCTAATATCCATCTCTTAGAGAAAAGGAGGCAGATTCTTGATATCCAAAAATTAGAAATTGACCCTGGGGGATTCTGAGGAGGCCCTACTGAATTGAATTTTAGAGCATAATTAAAATTTTCATATTAAAGCTTATTGTAAGTTTTTTTTTTTTAAGTTTAAAAGGTAATACAGGAGAATTATAAAAACTTTGGAAAACATAGAAATGTGGAGGAAAAAAGATCACCAAAATGTCACTTTCTCACCTCCTGACAGAGACTACTGTTCACTTTTTGGTATATTTGATTTTTGTCTTCTACCTATGTATCTGTTTTTTGTGTAGTTCAGAAACATAATGCTTATATACTTGTGTAATATACATTTTACCTTCAGTAAAACAAAATAAAACTTTTCTTTTGGATTACTACAAATATTTTGTAAACAGACTATAATGAATGAATGGTATTAATATTTCTTCTTGTGGCTGTAGCCTCATATGGAGGAGTCACTCAGCACTCTTCCAGAGGATGTCAATTACAGGAGAGTTTTCTGGACAAGCATGTGAAGGAGAGGAATGAGCACTGGATTTGACCCAGGAGACAGAGGTCCTATAATAAGGATATTTTTTAGTTAAACATTTCTGTGAGGTTGTCAGCAATTTCTAAAATTTTGTATATCATATGTCAATATTGATATTGACATGTTGATACATCAAAGTTTATTTAGGACATATTTATATTGTTCCTAATGCAAGGGAATGCTACCTATGTAGTTTTTGTTTTGCTAGGAGGCACACTCTTTAGCACCTGAAAACTCAAAAAACTTTGGAAGGTTTTATGTATATTATCTTCTATTTTATAGAAAGCCCTAGGTTTTATATTCCACCAGGTCTTTTGACTAATGGACTCACCATGAGAAGTTTGCTCCTTGTTTTATGGTTATCTTCAAGCTTCCTAGAGACTGGGAACTTCTTGTCACTATAAACCATCCTGATGCCTCTTTAACTTTAAAAAATGTTAATGATAAGCACAATTCTTAGAGAAAGTTTCTATCATCATCTTACCAGTGAACTTCTAGAAATTACATTTTGGTGAGTGCTATGCATAGATTCTAATCGGCTACTTGGAAGCCTATTAATATAGGTTGATGAATCTGTAAAAAAAAAAAAATCTACACGCTAATAATTGCTTTAGATTGGAGGCAGATACTCTGAGCCAAACTGTATCTGTGCATCCTTCACTAGCTCTTGAATATGAGATTACAGGAGTAAAAATAAAAAGGAAAAGATTTTCTTCACATATATCACCTTTGTCTCTGATACACTTGAAGTAGAGAAGAAAAGCAAGCAAATGTTTTGCCTGTCTCAGAGATAGAATATTACTGCCAGTTGGTCTTGACGAAACACTTGCCCAAATATAATGAGGTAAAGCAGAATGGAGAAGGAAAAATTCTATCCTGATAGAAAGGAAAGGATGGATTTGGGGAAACAGAAAGCAGCCTGTGTATGGGTCCTACATTGGCAAGATTTTTATCACCCACATATACTCTGTAAAAGGTACCATGTTGGAGAAAACACATTATTGACGAGATTGATGGAAAACGGAAGTCTAGCCAGAACATTTCCCTCTCCAGAGACTGTGGCTTTGCTTTTGGTTTTCTTCTTAATTGAGAACGATTGATACTTTGGCACCTTACACTCAATAGAGCCAGTATAATTAATTCCAGGAAGACCTGCTTTAAATAAAGGGAATTGGATGTCTTTTCTAAGTAGAGCTTACCATTTTCTTGTTTCGAGCAGTGCTATGGGGCAGTGTCTGCGGTACTTGGGAACTTTCAGAACTTAATGAACACTTGTTGATGATTATTGACTAGAGAGAGTATCGACCTTCAAAAAATACCCCACCCCAAACCAAAACAAAACATCAATAATTATCTTACAGACATTTATGTAGAAATTTGAGTATTTTCCAAAGGTCAAGATTTTCCTTAATTAATAGGTCAAATAACAATTATTTTATGATGTAATTAAGAATAGTGCCAGTTGCAATGTTTTAAAATTTCAGGATTGCATGACAGATATTCAACTGAGACTTAGGAGATCTGGTTATAGTTCTGACTCTGATGTAACTAGCTGCATGATCTTGGTGAGCAATCTGGGCTTTTGTTGGTCTAGAGATAGTCAATAAGTTTCCTGGTCATGCTGATAGCCTATGATTCCATGGTATATAAAACTAAGCTCTGGTTGAAATTAAAAAGGTGATGTTGGAGGCACCATCCTGCTGATAAATTTAAATTTAACTTTGAAAATGTCATGATCTAATAAATCACAAAGTGTGGAGAGTTGACATGAGGAAAATACTACTGAGGCTGAAATGGGACACCTTGGAGTGTAGCTTGGTTAGGAGTGTGGTCCCACTTTTGGCTGTAGTGCTTCAGAAGTTTGTGAAGATACTATGGGGATTGGAAGACATCCTTTAATTAGATCCCTTAGAGCAAAGCAAAGTGGACCCCCAGGTAGATGCACTTGAGGCTTCACAGTAGATCCTGTTGTCATTGGCAGTGGATCCAGAGGCACCTGATTCATTGAAGTGGTTGGAAGTTAAGGGAAAAAGGGCCTAAGTGGGGCCATTGGGTGAGTGGTGGAAAGCCTTCTCGACCACGCATCTGCAATGGTCCAGGCCAACCTGGGTCTCTTCTCCATGATCTGCTTCAGTTGCTGTGAAAGAACCACTGAGTGGAAAGGCACCATGGCCTCTTTGTGTTTTCTCATTTGTTTGTTTTCTCTTAAATTTTATTGGAATAGAGTTGATTTACAATATTGTTTTAGTTTCTGATGTACAGCAAAAAGATTCAGTTATGCATATATATATATATATATATATATAGTTTTTTAGATTCTTTTCCCATATAGGCCATTACAGAGCATTGAGTAGAGCTCCTTGTGCTGTACAATAGGTCATTATTAGTTATCTATTTATATATAGCAGTGTGTGCACGTCAGTCCCAATCTCCCAATTTATCACCCCCACCTACCTTATCCCTCAGTATCCACGTCTGTAACTCTATCTCTGTTTTGTGGATAAGTTTATTTGTAGCCTTTTTTAAAGATCCCACACACCAGCAATATTATATGGTGTTTGTCTTTCTCTTCTGACTTACTTAGGTCCATCTACATTGCTGCAAATGGCATGATTTCATTGTTTTATGGCTGAGTAATATCCCAATGTAGACATATACCACATCTTCTTTATCCATTCATCCATCAATGGACATTTAGGTTGCTTCCATGTTCTGGCTATTGTACATAGTGCTTCTATGAATATTGAGGTACGGATATCCTTTTGAATTATCGTGTTGTCTGGGTATATGAAAAGGAGTGGGATCAGCATGGCCTCTTTGGAGCAGCAGTTCCCAGGAGGTCATGTGATTAGGCAAGAGTTCCCTAGGCTGAAGCTTCTGCTCTCCCTTCTTCCAGGGAAAAATTGTACTATATGTCCATCTCTGAAACTTTCAGTTATAAGATGAATATGTTCTGGGGATCTAACGTAGAAGGAATGTACAGAGATCTAATATACAGATCTAATGGTATCCATAGTTAATAATGTTGTATTGTATATGTGAAATTTGCTAAGAAAGTGGATCTTAAGTGTTCTCATCATATACACACACACACACAATGGCAACTGTGGGAGGTGATGGCTGTGCTAAGTAACTTGATTGTGGTTATCATTTCATGATATATATACATATCAAACCATCACTTTGTACACTTTGCATGCTTAGTTGCTCAGTCATGTCAGATTCTTTGCAACACATAGACTATAGCCTGCCAGGCTTCTCTTCCCATGGAATTCTCCAGGCAAGAATACGGGAGTGTGTAGCCATTCCCTTCTCCAGGGGATCTTCCTGACTCAGGGATTGAACCTGGGTCTCCTGCATTGTAGACAGATTCTTTACCATCTGAGCTACCAGTGAAGCCCCTTGTACACCTTAAATATGTACAAATTTTGTCAACTATACCTCACAAAGGCTGAAAAAAGAATAATTCAAAGCTGGAGGGCCTTATCAGTGCATTCTACTTTCTGAAAATAGACAGAAGCAGCTAAAAGTTGACTTTAAGTGATCTTTTCATTTCTTCTAATGTCATTAGTGATGATTTGGTTGTTAGCAACTTAATAGAAAATCCAGGTTCATGTGATACTAAGATATGGGAAGTCTTAAACAAAATCACTTTTATAAGTTTCACTGTGAAGATCAGTGGCCTGAACTGCCTCCAAAAAATGATTAGTGCATAAAAAGAAGCTTAAACTTCTTAATACTGTTTTGACAGCATCAAAACTTACAACTTATTAACCAGGCTCTGGGACCCATGGCATGTGTCCCCATGTGCCAGACAAACAAACAGAAATAAAAATCTAAAAAGAAAGGAAAACCTTACAAGTACAGCCAGCACACTCAACACTGCTGACCTCAGCTGACAGAGAAAGCTCTGAGATAGCAACCCTAGGGATGGTGAGAGCGTGCACTTATATGGGGCTTTTTACCATTTACAAAGCACTTTTGTATACATTAGGTTCCCTCTCTGGCTGCTGGGAAAATGCTTGACTTTCCTCTGGAATCCAGCCCTTCAACCCTGCAGAGGGGGCTCTGGGAAGAGACTCTTGGCAGCCACAGTGCAGAATGGGTTTATAAGGGCAGCCTGGGGACAGGGCTCTGAGCTGCAGGAACCAGATGTCTCAATCACCGGATCAGGAATGGAGATGATGGATCTGGGTAATGGAGGTGAGTCTTCACTTTACCTCCCTCATCACTATAAATGAGCAGTCTGCTTTGGTCATGGACGGAAGGTTGAGTAAAGGGACTTCAAATCAAAGAGGCATAGAATGTCAGAGCTGGAGTCGTTCCCAGTGCCCTGAATTTATAGACAAGGGAGTGGAGCCTTCGAGAAGTTAGGAGAGAGCCACAGATTTGCAGTTCCCCAGCTACACAGTCTTGCCCAGAAGAATTCCCCATCACCACCAGCAGCCCACTACCATACCCTCCCGCACAGTAGACTGAAGAGATATCTTAGCTCTAGATTTCTAATCTCCAGGAAAAAAGCCCATCTGAGTCTCCTTAAATGATGAAGCAAGAATTACTCCACCATCTTCTTGCTTCCTGTTGCCTATCTGACTGACTTTCTTTAATATGAGGGCACGGGTCAGCCAACTGCCTTCCCCCAATTCAGCCACAGTTGAGATCAGGGAAATTGCACCATGATAGTTTTTTTTTTTTTTTTAATCCAACAGTAAACTGATGCCACTGCAGTCCCAGACTTCCAGAGTGTTCACTAGAGTGGCCTTGGGATTATAAACAATAACGTGGTTCACAGAATGAGCACTGAACTTGTGCCTAGATGACAGCTGCCCGCCCCCCCCCCCCACTCAGCAGCTCTACTACCTTGTGATCCTGGCAACGTCACTTCACTTGTTTCCTCAACTGTCAAATAGAGATGATGGTTCTTTCCTTGCTTACTTTCCCTGGGGTATAGTGATATGAAACCCTTCATTCGGACAGAATGGAGACACTGGGGAAAGCTTGGATAAATACAGGTACTTAGGTAGGGAATAAACTTGGGGCCAGCACCCAGCTACAGCACTTGTGAGCTGTCACTCTGGGCAAGTGCTGAGCCACTTAGAGCCTCAGTTTCCTGTTGCAAAATAGGTGTGATACTAGTGACTACCTGAGAGAATTATGGTGAGGTGTAAATGAGATAATGTCTGTAAAATGCTGAGCACTCTGTCTGATATGTAAAAAGACTCAATCCATGTTATCTCTGTTTATTGTTATGCTCAATATGTACAAGGAATCATAGCAATACAGCATATAAAATCTGAATAGCATCATCTTCAAGTACTGTAAACCTAGTTAAGAAGTGACTGACATAAAATTATATGGTCTTTCTCCCTCACACCATACACAGAATAAACTCCAAATGGCTTAAAGACTTAAATTTAAGATGTGACACCATAAAGCTCCTAGAAGATGATATAAGCAAACCATTCTCTGATATAGATCGTACCAGTGTTTTCTTAGGTCAGTCTCCCAAGGCAATAGAAATAAAAGGAAAAAATAAACAAATGGGACCTAATAAAACTTACAGGTTCTGGAAGTACTGACATGAAACAAGTAAGAACAGACATTCTCTGAAGTTAGAAAAGAAGATGCTCCTTCCGTAAAGGATTGTTCTAGATACTGTGGATCATGTGTGGAAACTGCCCCATGTTCACAGTCTAATTGGTCCACTGAAACTCACAGCAGTACCATGCTGCACTACCAGAGGGAGATCCCCAGTAATGGGAGTTGATACTTCCCAAAGGAGCCCATGGAATTTTTCAATCTTCCTCAGATGAGCTGTAACCTTGATCATAATTTTCTCCTAGAAAGTAACTCAGCCTGACTGCACACCAGGTCAGAAACAAATACTTAATATTTTAAGTTGAAATCACAGGTATGATAGGATGACACATGAATCATATGCTGTCAGTTTGTTCATTTCGTGGAGCTGACATTCACAGTGAAATTTTCTTAAATTAATCTTAATTTGTAGACACTATCTACCAGATTCAGAATGACAGTGCCTTTATTCCAACTATAAGAATGGAGGAGTTCCAGTTCTTTGAAATGAAGATCAGTACCTGGAGACTCCAAATTAAACTCCTTTGAAGTAATTCAAGTCCAAAATCCCAGTTCAGAAAGTCTGAGAATCATCATTTGCATACAATCAAGCCTCTTAGAATGATTTCTGGTTTTACCTCAAGAGATTGGGCCATGGAGTCTTACTTTTGATTCTGTCCTCTCTGAAACAATGGTTTGCTCTTGACCCAGTGGTCCTCCAGGAGGTCTCTGATGAGAAGATTGGTGAGGTAAGGAGGGGGCCCTAAGAGAGAGCGTGGGAGAAGCCTACAGAGAGCAGGGTCAAAGGGGAGAGGTTACAACTGCAGAAATACTGGGTTGAGCTGAGAGTTGTGTTGTGAGATCGGACAGGGGCTTTTCCAGGCAAAGCCAGGACAGAAGCCTGAGCCACAGGAACCTTCCACCTTTGCTAAGATGCCCCAGAGAGTGGAATGAGAGGGCAGCAACCTGACCTGTGGGAACTAGATGGCAGAGCTGCCAGAGTGACAGCAGCAGTGAGCTCTGATTCCAGATCGCCTTTTTACTTCCTGTTGATGTTGCTCTCCCTGCAACTTGCTTTTCCTTCCCTCCTGTCAGTATGCTGGAGGATACAGGGCTTGGATGGCTGTCTGAAGGTTCACTGAAGAGCCCAGTTCTAAGGCTCCTGGCTCCATTAGAGTTGAGAATGGGCAAGAAGAGGAGGAGGAAGGGAGAAGGTGAAGGTTGTCCTCTGCCCAGGAGCAGATGTTCAGACGGTGAGCTGGGCTTGGGCTGGATGGCTGGCCTTAGAGATAGCCTGGTCCCTTCAGAGCTGCCTCTCCCAGCTTCCTCCCTGTTCCAGGAGGGTGGCTGGGAGTGGGAACTCCTTCCACCCAGAGCAGCCTCCCCTCTTGGTTTTGATCTCTGGAAGGAAAAGCCCCAGCCCCTTTTTTGAAATGGCAGCCGGCACCACTTGTCTCTTCTCTCCTTCCCGCAGGCACTTCTGTTCCGAGTGCTGCCTCTCGCTGGTTCCTTCTGCTTCTGCTTGGTCCTCCCGCTGATTGGGAAGAAAGTGCACCAGTGGGGTGATGGGGGTCTGGAACTCTTAAAGGAGCAGCTTTAGTTCTCTTGAAAATTTATTTATCTAGCACATAATTTTTTTCTGTCTTCCTCCAATCAATATAATCTGGCGAGAAAAGTGAATCAGATACAAAGTGACCATAATCACCATTTAAATGTTAATTGTAGATGTTCTGGTTTTCCTCTAAAGATTTTCAAGCAGATCAAGCATTAGCCCAGGCGACAATCATTATTAGCAATCAAATCCAATTCGAGGATCATTTACTAAGGGAATTAAGGTTGGGAGCTGTGGATCTGAGCAAGGAAGTCTCTGTTGCCTCAAGGGCTCACAGTCTCCAGCTGAAGACTGGAACTCCACAAGTAAAGAAGGCACAGACAGAATCTGAAAATCTCTGGCACCATTTTTACCAATAGCTCTTTTGCTCTGGAGTCTTTGACTAGACGAGTTTACAAGTAGCCAAACTGAAAAAGCGATTTGAAATGCAGTCTTCCCTTGGCTGCCCATTGGTTGATCTGCAGTCAGTTAACTAGTTCTGTTAAGAACTTGGCCCTATAGAAAATAAATAAACAAAGCAAAGTATCATCGGATGCCAGAGTTGCAGAATCTTAGTGTCTTGTCTGTGTATGTGGGTGATGTGCTTTTTCCCGTACAAAGAATAGGAGAGAGACGGAACTCGGGGCCCCTTCAAGCTAAGATTCTCAAGTCCTCCACCTCTTGGAGCTGTAGCACCTTCCACTGAGTTCAGCCCTCCCTAAATGGGCTTCCCAGATGCTTCGTTCTAATCTCTGTTCCCCCTTTAGGAGAAATGTCAGATCCTGGGCAAATTACCCAGTCTCAGAGCCTCAGTTTCCTCCGGAAAAAAAAAAAAAAAAAGTAAAGAGAAATTATTAAGATGATTTTGAGAATACGAGATAATATTAGAGAAGCATGTTCAAATAGAAAGCAGAAAGCTGGAGGTGCAGGAGCCAGATGGCGGCTCTGTCAAGTCTCTGTCTTTTACAAAACGAGCCTCAGAGAAGAGACTTGCTAGAGTCACACGCAGAGCCAGTGACAGAATCAGAGTCAGAACTGGCACCCAGCTCTTGTCAGCACTCAGTCTACCGCTTTGCTAGAGGGTCCTCACCTTAGAATTTCAATGATGCGCCAATACTATCTTGCCTGCGCAAGGACCTGGGGAAGGTCTGGGACTCCGGGTGCTCCTGCTCCCCGAAGTGTCAGACTCCGCCCCTTCTGACGCCGCTTTGGGCATCAGAGGCCGGGAAAGCTTTCCCCAAGCGTGTTGGCTAAAGAGGTCCACCGGTCCTGGACCACCAGTGGAGGCTGAAGGGAGGGAGGCGGCTGCACGCAGAGAGAGACTCTCTGGCCAGAGGGAGACAGGCAGCCAGAGGGTGGGACAGTGGGCACACTCTGTGGGATTTCCCATCTCCCAGAGTAGGGAGTGCTGACGCCTTCTGCCCAAGGCACGTGGTGGTTGTGCCTAGAAGGTGGTAGTGCCACCCAGTTTCCAGGGTCCTAAGGCGAACCTGAGGATCACCCAGGGTGGTCATTTATGCCGACCCTTGCAGCCTACAGAATCCAGGGCCCAGAGCTTGCGGACCTACTAGGTGCGCACCGCGCCCTGCAGTGCGGCCACGGCGGCACTGCGGCATGCCTGGCCGGCCTGGGTGCAGACAAGCGGCGCCGGGGAAGGTGAAGGTGACCGCCTTCTTCTTCCTGGCCTCGAGGGCTGTGCGCTGCGGGGCCGAGGGATGCTCAGGCCCACCAAAGTTTGCTCCCAGTGGTCGGGGTTCCCAAGAAGCGTCCCGGGGCAGGGACTGTGCGCGCCGCAGCGGGGGGTGGACCCCCATCCCCGCGGCACTTTGTGCGCTCTTTTCGGGTTCCGAATCTTAACTCGCAGGGGTGGGAGTAGGTGGGGGTTCCGAGAGACGTTCTCCTTCCGGAAGCAGGTCGCCTGGCCCCGCCGGGCCCCCGCCCGCCTCAGTGCAGCTGCCCCTCCGGCCGGGCCCCAGGGCGAGAGTCCCCAGGTCTGCGGCCGCTCCCACCAGCTGATTTTGACAGAGGGGGGTCCCGGGCGGCGCGGACGGAGGGGCGAGCCCCTGCCAGATCCGGGGATGATAACGCCGGCTCCATGTCGCGGCTTCGGGCTGTCCAGGCTCCGCCCCCTGTGAGTGTGTAAGTGTGTGATGCTGCCGCGGCCGCCGCCGCCGCCGCCTGTGCAGCCGCCGCCGCTGCCGCCCCGGCTGCCGAGCCGCGCCGCGCCGCTGCCGCTGCCCCGGCCGCCCCTGCCGCCGCCACCGCCTCCGCCAGCCCGCAGCCCGCCAGGCGGGCGGCCCCGCCGGCTCGAGCCCGCCGCGCCTGCCGCCGCAGCGTCGGGGCGCTGGGCGCGCGGGCAGCCGCGGACCGAGCAGACCCGAGCGGGCGGTCAGGCACTTGCCCGCCCGCTGCCGCTGCCGCCGCCGCCGCCACCGCCCCGAAGCTCAGGACCCGGCACCTCCGGCGCCCGCCCTCGCCGCCCATGCGGCCCGGGCACTTTTAGCCGGGCAGGAGGGCCGGAGATCCGGACTGCCGAGAGCAGCGCGCGAGCCGCGCCGAGAGCCGCGCAGACCCGCCGCGAGCAGCGACGGACGCCCGCCCGCCGCCGCCACCGCCGCCGCCCGGCCGTTATGGATCTATTCGACTTTTTCAGGGACTGGGACCTGGAGCAGCAGTGGTAGGTGTTGCTTTTTGCCTTCTCCTTTGCTGCCCGGGTCCCCGCGCTGGGGCTGGGCTTTCCGCCTTTGTTAAGAGGAGCCGGGGCTTGGTGGGGGCGCCCCGGACGCCCTCCCACTTGCTCTCGGCCACCTCTGGCCCCAGCCGCCGCGACTCCTCGGTCGGGTGCCCGGGTGGGGGTAGGTGCGGATGAGGGGGGAATGCGGGTCCGGAAGGCGTCGCTTTGCACTCCAAGTCCGAAGAGTTGCGTTTGGCCCAAATCGGATGCACTGCTGTCCGGGGTCTGAGCCGCGCGACCTCCGCCCGGGATTTTCTCCCCTAACAGCTGGCTTGGCGGCCTCCCAGCGCACCGGATGCTGCCGCTCGAAATGCCCCCAACTTTCCCAGGTGCCCGACGCTGACGGCGGGTCGCGGGGGGACAGGCAGCGGCCAGGTGTCACCGGCGGCCCTCCACGTCCCCGGCGGCCACCGCCCCCGCCGCCACCTCGGTCCCCGCGCGGCGCGGTGCGCACACCTTCCCTTCCACCCGCTCGCAATCGGGAGCCTGGCGGCGGCTTCGGGGGCCACTGCGTGGGGGACCCCGGGGTCCGGGCCGACTGCGGCGTTGGCTTTCAGTATTGCGGGGTTTTGAAGTTGGCCCCTAAAGTTGGCTGCTCCGAAGTCAAAGCACATTTCGTTAACCCCTGGGTCCTGTCCGCACCACCGCCCCCCACCCCCCACTGGGAGGCAGCCACCCGTTTGTGTCATGGGTACCCAGCCCGGATTCAAAGGTTTAGTCAGCTCTTCTCCAAATACCGTCAACTTGTCGCCGAGAGGGCTGTCTGTGAAAGACGGTGCAGAGGTGACTGAGAGCTGGAAAGTTGTTACTCTGCGTGCTGTGCGCGCGCGCGTGCATCAACAGCGATGCACATATCTATTAACTTTTACAAAAGCCTCACCTCCTGCACCAACGTTATCACTGTTCATTTGTCATAACATTTTCTCCTATCAGTTTGCCCCCACAGCCTATGGAATTAGATGAGGGGAAGGCACTGCGGTAGCGCCTTAGACTTAGAATTGCACACTTCGCTATTGGCTTTTTAAATGGAGTTGGAATAATCTATAGTACCGACCGGCAGTGCGAAATCTTTTGCAACGTTAAACTCCTGGCAGCCGTTGACTCTGAATGCTGTGTATTTTTACAAGGATTTCCCTCGCTGATGTGATATTTTAGGCAATTTCCTTCTTTAGAAAAGGGTCACACTCTTAGCCAATAGCTTCATTATGCCAATCATGACTCCTTTAGTTGAAAATCCAAGATAATCAGAACTTTAAAATATTTTATTTTATAGCAATTCGGGGTAAATCCTTGAAGCCACAAATCACGCTGTATCAGTATTAATCTATAAGGCATTTTTGATACCATGCAGGGTTTTATCAGCTCTGCAGAAGAACATTTTGCAATTTTTAATAACCACGCTGTTGTTATTTAAAAGTAAAGATCACAATAAAATTACTGCTCCATTAAATATTACGCTCCTGCACACAGCCTTTACTCTGTTTCACTAATTTATTTTGCAGGCACCTGATAACCACAGCATTACTATTTGCATACAATTTGCCTAATATACGGTGTGGGTAACATCATTAACAGACGTTGTTATAATTGCTTTTGTGGGTGTAGTTCAAATGTTAAACATATATACAATGTATTAGGTTTTTTAAAAACATGTTTATTATACTATTTTAATTTCAGTTTAATCTTAGGCACATGCAGTTGCATATTTAAACGGGTGGGCTCTTTTGATTTGTCTTTTCAGAAGAATACATCTCTCTCCCTTTTCAGAAACTATCTTTTATTATATTAAGGAAAATGCAAAACCTGATTTCCTCTAGATGCCTAACTGTGCCACATCAGTTAAGAAACATGTGGACTCAGACACTCCATGGATATTATGTGAATACTGATGAATTAGTATAACATGTCTGCATAAATCAGCCAGCCTTTTCCCTCTGTGCACACATCCCAGGAAAATTTCTCCTTCGATTGTGAGAGGCAAGCTTCCTTCTACATCTGTGTTTGTAAACATTTGTAATGCTGCGGTTGTGCATCTGTGTGTTGTACACCCCCACAGAGAAAAGGAACAGAAATGTGAATAGTGGGTGAACTAAAGAGCTTGCTATTGCCTTGAATGAAAGTCTGTACCTTTCCAAACTCTCTTGCACATCCAGAGCATGGCAATGGCATGTTCATTACATGTTTACTTCCCCTCCTGGGGAGTTAAGTCGTTGATTAGAGTGATGGCATCCATTGCTCCCCACCCCAAACCTTCCAAGGAGGCCTAGAAGGAAAAAGGCACCAGCCAAGTTAAGGATCTCATTTCCATTGGACCTCTTCTCAGCATTCACTTGTGGAACAGAGAGCTCTGAGCCATCTCTACCGCAACCTTATATGTCTGACATAATAACCGGATCAGGCCAGCTAAAAAACAAACTCATCTTCCAAGATCTAATGGAGAAAGACTTTACAGAAACAGGCATATGTGTCACTTACAGACAGTAGACTATAGTAAACAAAAAGTGTGTGCCCATTTAGAAACATCCACATTCCTCAGGAGGAATGCAAATGGGCTGGACGAGGCATGGGTGACACTTCCCAGCCTGGGTGGCTAAGAGTGCTCGGCACTAACGGAACAGAGCCCTGGACTTCATACACGACAAGAATCTCTTAATGGGTCATGCTCTCGACTTGATTAAAGGGCCAAAGCTCTCATTCTTGAAGATTCCTGGGTGAATGAGCAGTGTTCACCTATGTCTGAATTTAATATGAACCATTCTGTTGAAAAGAGGAAGGTGCAGATGGCTGTGTGCACCAAAGATACCACTTGCTCTTAAAAAGTGAAAAAAGGATAAAGAAAAAAATAATCAAATTTGATCGTTTAAATCATTGCATACAGTTGCCTTGCTAACCCAGTAAATGAATTCTTGAGGTGTCTGGAGATCACGTGGCTAGATTTGGACTCCTTTACCAGCAGGATCTGAGGGCCTGCCAAGTGTCCAGCCTTTCTGTTGGCAGTCACCCCTCCCGTATTGATGAGATGTTGCTTTGTGACAGGCCGAGGTTCTTTGCAGGGGTGCTTATCATCATTTTATTATTGAAAAAGAAAGACAGAAGGAAGGAAAGACAGATACAGGAGAAGGGAAGACAGATACAGGAAGGGGCTCACACTGAAAAATAAAAATGGACAAGCAAATCACCATGAGAGCAAAATCACCATGTTCCAAAGCTTGATGACAATTGTAGTTAAGCCAGGATGACAGTGGCCGACTTTCTGCCTGTGAAGGACAGAGGCCAGCATCCATGGTTTGTAGTTTTTATGTGATGTCTCACAAGTAGCCTAATTAGAGGCAAGCTTGCAAACGGGCAGTTATACAGGAAGAGAGTTAAACTCACTAAACTGTTAGATAAATAGAAAGTTCAAAGGTCTGTGTGGGGCTGTCTAGGCTGGGAAGGGGCCATGTGCGGGCCAGGCTTATCCTCCCCTCCCCCTCATTCGCTGCCCCAGCGGCCCCTACTTTGCCCAGGTTCCCTCAGCCTTGTGGGAGGCGGGGACCCTGCTCTCCAGACAAAAGTGAACTGTTTCAGCTTCAGTTGGGCATGGCCCATGCATGGCGGCAGCCCGGCTGCCTCTGCCCGTTCTACGTGCAGAGATCTGGGAGGCCTCCTTCTCTTCCATCCTCTGAAAGAATGACAGAAGCCTGTTGGTGAATGGGAATGTCAGGGAGAGACTGAGAAGGCAGCCCACCTCTACCTGGGGTTGGCAGGAATGTGGAGGGGGCCGAGGGGTAGCCCCTGGATCTTGTTCTGACCAAGGCCTACAGGTCGCTAGGGTCTCTCTTTCTCTACCTGCATCTATTTATCTTTCCCCCTTCCCCTCTGTTTGTTTTCCAATGAAATGGAGACAGTCAGTGGTCTCTTTTTTCTTGCTGGTACAATATTCATTCTCCAGTGTGTCTAAGCTTTCATTCCGAAAACCGCTTGAGCTTGAGCTTATGGTGGGGTGGAGAGTAAGACTCAAGGTGGTGAAATTAGCTACTGATAAGGTCTGCTCTACACCCGGCTGAAACCCCCCAAAGAATAAATGCTATCTCTGTAAATCTTAAAAGGCATGTCTGTTGGACAAGGAAGAAAATTATCTCATGTTAGAAATCAGTTTAATGATACATGAATTGTTTTGCTAATGATTCAGTCAAGCATTTAACAAGTCTAAAATATACAAATCAAGATTGAAAATGACTGCCTCAAATATGAATCTGTCATTATAGACATAAACGAGATTCCAAACATTTAAGCATGTTGTAGATGGATAAAAATTATATTGTATTTAAACATGCTAATTATTGTTGAATAGAAGTGGTTTTAATGTGCTGAACCTTTATTTCATGCCCATTATTCTTAGCTAAGACTATTGCTTGCATGCAGAATCTGCACATATTTAACACAATTGAAAAAATCATAAAAGCCCAATAAAATGGCCATCTCTGGAACAAACTAGGAACTGTACTCCCATGAGCTTATAGCTGTAGGTTGTACCTCAGAAAGGGAAACCGCCACATACTTGATGAGCTTGTCACATAGACAAAACAATTGGTACAGTGAGTACATTTTTCACTCTTAATTTTGTTTTTTTCTGATTCCTGTGGGATAAAGAAAGTGATTTAAGACTTGTTTACTGAGAATAGAAAGAAGTTTATTGCTAATATAAGAACCCAAGACCACAATCTGGAGAAATCTTTTTGAGGAGTGTGTGTATGTGTGTGTTTCACCCGTGTATGTGATAAGTCGCATCATCATCATTGTTGCTGTTATTTGGGTATCTACTCAGTGCCCCAAACATGACTGACTAGCTCATGCTTTAAATACTCAATTTTACTTAATCCTTTAGACAACTTTGTAAGATGGGTCCTAATACGACCTCCATTTTTAGATGAAGAAATGGAGGCACTGGCTCCTCATTTATGCAGTTCAGATTCCAGCCTAGATGGAGCTGACCCCTGAGTCTGCATCAGCAACTGACATCTTGTCTGAGCCTTTCCAACAGGTGCCATCCTTCCTTGTACATCATCTCTTTCCATCATTGTGCATTAGAATGCACAGGTGTTATTCCCATTTTCCAGACGAACAAACAGCGCTAGATAGGTTGATTGACTCACCTAAGTTCACACAGCCTGATTTGTATCAATGGTAGGGCTGAATCAGAAATCCACGTCTCCCACTTTCCAGCTTAATTGCCTTCCCGCACACTCTCATTGCCTATTTTTTATTATTATCGCCTAATATTTATTGTTACTGGGTGAGCTGGAGCATTTGGCTCTCACTGAAACAAACGGATTGGATTGTGTATGTTATGCTTGTGTAAAAAAAAATTGCTGTGGAATGACCATGTAATCAACTAGCCATGGAACTCTGCTTTTTTCTCTTAATCAAATAAGGAGCAGTTTATGTAATGATACAATCTCTTAGCACTTTTTTATGGATGCTTCTTTAATGAGAAGGTATGAATAGCACATTATAATATATGTATGTTGTAATTTTCCATTCATATATGTATAGTATGTATCATATATATATATATATATATATATATATATATATAATTTCCATATATATATATGGCAAAACTCAAATCCTTGAGAACTGTCTATTTAAGTTCAAATACCCTAATTTTGAAGATTCAGTACTTGAACTTAAAGAAGACCACGGTATATCTGTCTACTTAATTGGAAGCCTCAATGCTGGGTGTAAGGGGTGGATTGCATTTATTTCCAAAGCTTTGTAACTTACCACATCTGTCATTTGATTTGATCCTCACAATAACCTTGTGGGTTTTCCATGACTGGTCTTACTGGCTTCATTTTGTAGATGGCAAAAATGGCAGTTCAGAGAGGTTAACTGACTTGCCTAAGTTTTCAGTGTGTGGATGGTCTTAGGATTTTTGTTTATTGTTTTTTTTCACTGTGTCACTACTGTTGCATTAAGTCATTTGTGTTTAAATATTCACACACCCTCTCACATCATCTCGGACAGTGCCTTTTTCATTACAAGTGCTCAAGAAACATCTGTTAACGCGAGAACCCCATCAGCTCCAAGAGTGGTCTATGCAAATACTCCTGTCATTCAAAGATAGTTGCAAAAGTTCTTGTGGTAATACCACCCCTCTACCTCTTTGATAGTGTTTCAATTGTTTTGTAATTTTTTGAAGGTCTCTTAGCCAGTCTGGTCTCTTTTGAGGAAAGGAATGAGAAAGAATGATGGTAACCCAAAAAATGCTTAATAGGAAAAGGCAAAATTAGAACTCCTGTTACTTACCCGTGTGCTTAAAAAAAGAAAACCAGATTCCTATAAATTCTAAGATATGCTTAGAACTGCAAACTCCAGCTTTGAAGGTTGAGGAGTCCAGGACTATATTGTGTCTCAATCTGTGTGGAGAACGTTAAAGAAGAATGTGTGATAAAAATCTGAAGAAGAATTGACTGATCGGAGGCTTGGGATTCCTCCAGCTTTCCTTGAGTTTCAGCCTTTATGACTTGTATTTCATCATGAGAAGGCTGTTTTTCTACTTAACTGTAGCAGATCCACGCCATAAATTATCATGACTGTTAAACAAAGGTCCAGCACTGGGTTCCTCTAATGTAAAACTTTTATGTTGCACTTTAATGAAATTTTATATGCATGTTCAAAGCGAAGCACACTTTATACCATGGAGAGGGCAATGCTCTGAATTGTTGAATTTATTTTAAGGTAAATCTTTTCGATGACCTTAGCTGCTAACATCCACCTACTTACTGAGCTGAGAAAAATAATCTGAGTGCTTAAATAAAATGGCACGATTTAAGCAGAGCTGACACTAGCCCTCCAGCTAGAATCTGATTTTTATTATGGATTGCTTAGTTTATGGAATGCTATTTTTCATATACCTGTGCATTTTGCTTCATTTGGAAAAGAAAATCAGCCAGTGATTGAAAGTTATCTTTGATGTGGTTGTTTGATAGGTGTGTGCTGGTCTTGGAAGGTGTAAAGGCCACACACTGGGAAATAGCTAAGGAAACTTGAAATCGCTCATCTGTTTATTTTTTCAATGTTCATTTTATTGGAGAAAAGGAAAAGAAGAAACACATCACTTCCATCCCATAAAGAGTGGTTTGTTTTCTTAGATTTCTAAATAACGGTTGTCTGTATCATCGACCAGCTTCAGTGAAAACCAGATCTCAATAGCAGGTATGTATGGTGGCATTGATGAAACCCTATTTCTGGAATCCAAATTTTGTGTTTTGGAGGCCACATATCTCCTGTCAGTAGCATTGAAATGGTCTCTTTTTTATATGAATAAAAAATAAAATCCTACTCATCTTGTAGTGGCACTGCAATTGCAGCCTGGGTTTTGATAGTCACCAGGAGAACTTTCTTAGGAGTCTGACGTCTCCTTGGTCTTTGGGTCTCTAGTATGATT
Organism: Bos grunniens; assembly: GCF_055505025.1. NCBI lineage: Eukaryota > Metazoa > Chordata > Mammalia > Artiodactyla > Bovidae > Bos > Bos grunniens. Next base: position 113,221,028 of record NC_141194.1, on the reverse strand, counting down.
TGATCAAACCACCCTGCTGGAAGGAGTGTGTTTTGAGGACAGTTTAACCTTCTGACTGTGGCAATATGTACAGGATGACCTAACTGTCTGCTGAACAATGAGAAATGCAATTGCAGAGGCTTTATTTCTCCCTCCAGGATGTCAGTCAATGAATTTTTTTAATAAATTAATTTTCCAAAGGGACTGGTGGTTTCACACCAGGTCGGCACAGCCACAGTAACTAAATTAAATTCCAGCTTGATGGATGTTTCTGATGAAGTGCCATGGAATCCTGGAGAGGTCTCATCAATTAGCCATTACTTATTTGCTGGCAGAAGTCTTGGCTTAGGTGTGTAGATATTAATCAATTCCTTGAACCTGTTTCAAGACTGGAGGGCTTCACCATCATCTGGTTCAGCCTCTTCATTGTACAGATGAGGAGACTGAGGCCAAGGATGGGGAAATAACTTGCCCAAGGATGTATAGTCCACATGTGACATTGTTGGGTTGGGTCTGGAGCCCTTGTGCCCTGGTTCAGTATTTGTCACTCTCTCCAGAATGGTTTCCAGGGTTTCCCAGGTGGTGCTAGTGGTAAAGAACCTGCCTGCTACTTCAGGAGACATAAGAGACTTGAGTTCAATCCCTGGGTTGGGGAGATCCCTTGGAGGAAGAAATGGCAACTCACTTCAATATTCATGCCTAGAGAATCCCATGGACAGAGGAGCCTGGTGGGCTGCAGTCCATAGGGTTGCAAAGAGTTGGATGTGACTGAAGCGACTTAGCATGCACGACAGAGGTGTTTACTTCGTGTACCAGCTCTGTGCCCAGTGCTTTGCTAGGCAGTCACTCTTAGGGGGAGAGGAAAGGAATGTAGAAGGTGACCTCTGGCCCCAGTGACTTGACATTGGAATGTAGAACTAGTTTGGGGGAAATAGTAGGACATGGATGTAAGTAAAGTAAGAATTCAGGGAGAGAGAGACTGTGGGCTAGAGGAGGAGAAGCAGTCTTCCTCAAGGCCAAGAGTGAAATGGAAAACCAGAAATGTGGGCTGTTTAGAAGACCAGGAGCAGCCAACACTTGCTCTTCAACAGCTGTCTTTGGACCCACAGTTATCTGGTTGGATAGTCACTCACAGTCATCACATAATTGCTGAAGTTATGTTTTGCTATGTGAACAGAGTATTGTCATCACCCACTGACCACCATTGGCTGTGAGATAACCACAAAATTCTGGACAATTATTTAACTGTCTGAATTATGTAAATATTGATGCAAGCATTCTTCAAAGAAATACCAAATTAAAGTTTGTTTTCCCGAATCAGTTGAAACAAATGTTTGTCAATTGGCACCACTGCTGGCAAAGTTGCTATTTTTGAAAGATGCATATATTGTGGCTCTTGAGATGTACCCAGATACATTTGTTCTTTTGTTCTTTTTCTTTTGAAAAAATTATTAGCTTATTTTTCTGAAAGGTGTGTATTGATGTTTTTCCTTTTGCCGTTTTTTTTCCCCGAAAGGGTAAGTTGGTGCCTTGGTACCATCTGATTGGCATTTGTGTCTATGTTTATAATGGCCACCAAATAATTCATTGTCTGGCTGTCTCTTCCTTTGAATCTGAGCTCTGTCTTGGAGAAGCCACTGGCTATAATTCTTCTGCTTCTCTGCCCCTAAACTCACATACTCTTGTCCCGTTGGGTTAGATACCCCTCCTCTGAGCTGCCACGCTGCCCTGACTAGATTTCCAGTGCATCTGAGTTGTTTAGAGGGATGAGAACATGTCTTTTATTGATGTAATCCTAGTTAGTGTCTGGCCCAGAGTAATAGCCTAATGAAGCCAATCCAAGGTGCACCATCCTTTGCTTATCTGAGTCATTCAGGCATTGCACTAGGTCTTCCAAATATTATGTCTAGGTGGGAAGCCATCATAATAAGTCATATTAATAATAGTGAGTGAAAATAACAATCAGAGCCAGCATTTCCTCTGTGACAGGCTCTGATTTGTGTTCTCTGAGTTCCCCATTTTGCAGGGCATGGAATCTGGGACAGAGAGGTTCGGCAACTGAGAGTAGGCTGCAGAGCTGAAATGAACACACAGGCTGTGTGAATCCTTCACTGCACTGCTTGCCCATGATAATACCCTGGCAGAGATGCTAAAGTAGTGGCAAGCCCTGCGTGCCGTGGGGCTTGGCAGCGGACGAGGCTGACGAGGCCTTTGTCACTCTTCTTTAGCATTTACAAGCCAGCATCGGGTTTTCATCCATAACCATATACAAGATCTAACTGGCCTGATATCTACTTCAGCAAGAGACACTCAATTCTGCTCCTCTTTGGTGTAAGCATGAGATTCAGTGCTTGGGAGGAAGATGCATTCAATATGGGCTCCATGAAGGTGGAGTCTTTTTAGGGGTGGTATGATTTACTACTGCAGCTTCACTGCTTAGAACAGTGGCACACAGTATACTGTTTGATATACAGTAACCTGCTTAATGTTTTGTGTGATCAGCTTTGTGAGCAGAGCTGGGAGGTGCAGACTGAGGTCTAAGAGAAGAGCTAAAATCACGGTGGTCAGACAGGCCAGTACAGGTAGATATGTTCCTGAAACAGCATGCTTATTAAAGTTTTATAAAGTCAGTCTCTCTATGTGCATCTTGCTTGCCAGAAATCCTGCGGGGAATTCTTTGTTGATGAGAGTAATCGCTCCTAACAACCCTAAACTTACCAGTTTTGTGATTTTAGGTAGTTACGCAGAGCATTTTCTTTCTGCGAGGTATACCTACATTTAGTATATACAACAATACCGTGAGGGTAATTTTGTGAACTTTTTTTTAAAAAAAAGGTGTCTTAAATTGTTATCACCAGAAAGAGGCTTTCCTCTAGTTCAAAGTGGGGGGTGGGTGGTGGTAGAAGAACATGCCTTCAACATTTGCTCAATATTTTTCTCCCCACTTTTATACCATGGTCTCCTCTGAGGTAGATGCCTTATTTGTTTTTTGTCCGTCTTTCTTTCTTTTAAAAATAGCTCCTGCTTTGGAGGCTAACCTGGGATTTGGATTTTCCTAGCATATTTGGGGCTTCCCAGGTGGCGCAGTTGTAAAGAATCTGCCTGCCAGTGCAAGAGATGCAGGAGACATGGGTTCGATCCCTGGGTTGGGAAGATCCCCTGATGGAGGAAATGGCAGTCCACTCCAGTATTCTTGCCTGGAGAATCCCATGGACAGAAGAGCCTGGTGGGCTACTGTCCATGGGGTCACAAAGAGTCAGATATGACTGAGCAACACACACATGCAACGTGCAACGTATTTTTAGACCAAACACATTTTATGCCTCTGAAGGATTCAGATTGCAATTTCATCTCAAGGATGTGCAGGAACATTTCCCTGTGTGTTCATTTTGCAGCACTCTGTAAGATGGTTTGAGTGCCAGCATAAGAGAAGTAGCATTTTTCCAAGCACTGTGTTCCATGTTTTACACACATCACCTTATTGAGCAAGCATCCCCAGAAGATAGATGTTTTTTCCCACTGCTTTCAAAGAGTTGGACATCAGCTGTCTCAGAGTTCATGGGTAACTTCAAACTTCAAGATTAATTAAAGTTAATCTTGGGGGGGAACCCTCTAAATGCTATTTATTGTTTTTACAGTATACATTTAAAGGTCACGAGATTCAAGTCAAGAAAGAAAGATAAAAGGCGTTAAAGAAATCTAGGACATTTTTGTAGAGATAAAGTACACAGTTAAATTAGCTTGACATTAAGGTACATATTTTGAGGAGAAATTTTAGGTACTTACGAGTTTTTTTTTTTTTTTTTTTTTACTTACGAGTTTTTAATAAATTAGGTCTCATATCAGAAAGGAAACATATCCAAGTATTAACAATCCAGGAGGAATGCAAGAGCCATGACAGTCTTTAAAAAAAAACTGCTAAATATTAACTATATCCCTTTTGGTATAATTAGACATTTTGGCTCATTAGTTTTTTGCAATTCTAAAACAGTTTAAACTTCAGTGGTGCACGTATATTCAGACTGCGAGGGATAAAGTTCCTATCAAGAATGATGAAGACCGTTATGGCTGGATTCTGATTAGCATTTTACCCTGAAATTACAATGAAATGCCAATGCACACTCTACTGCCATTGAAAAATGACACCCATGGCAGACTTATACCATACAGGCTTTTGTAAACAGTTGCAGTTACTCACATTATTTTGAAAAAAATTGAAATATGATGAACCTATCTCAAGAGGCTTGAAAAGTTAAAGTGAATTTTAACTGTAGATTAGTCACAAATGGTGACAGCAGCACCAGCATTACCTCAGCTGATTAATTTGTAGGGATACTGGTCAATGATTTTAACCAACAGCTACGCATAGTAGAATCCTAATGGGATCTGTCTGTTAAAATTACATAAAGTAGGGCATTTGATTTATTTCATAGTTTCTCAAAGCTCAATTTTAACTTCATACAAATAATGCATTAGTCACCCAGAATAAATGACACTTTGAATAAAGTTGTGATTTTGTCTGCTTCTCCTAATCTGATTTAGCACAGGACCACATCTGGCTCCCTAGTGTCTTCCTATTCTGAACATTTGTAGTAGAGTGGGATCTTTACATATCTCATCAGAGGGGACTGGATCATGTAGGCCTTGCCCTGACCCTGGGTTTCTTGGGTGTGTAAAGAAGGCTTACTGCTTTGGGTGTAGCATTAACAACTGCCATTGCTACAGCGAGATGCACAAGTGTTTATAGACATTGCTGCTCTTAGCACACAATCAACTGAAAGATTGCATTTTAAGTTGGTAACCAATTTGAGACTGGTTAAGTATCAAATCTGAAATATGTATTATGAAAAGTAAACTTAGTAAAATAGGACTAAAATCCCTAAAATTCACTTTACCATGTTAAAATGTGAGAGTACACCAAACTTTGCCTAGGTGCCCAGACCAATTCTAGCCCACCAGTTATGCTTGTACCCTTGACCCTGGAGCTGGGGAGTCTTTTCCTTGGGCTGTGAGTGCCTCACAACATCACCTCCACCATCCAGTTTTAGTGCCCGAGATGTGACTACCTTGTACACTCTGATCGCTGTTATTGTCATCTTTCTTTCGGTTCATTACGTCCATGGAAGATGGAAAGGTGAGTTTGTCCAATAGAAAAACTTTGAAATCTGCTCAGCCTGCAATTGCACACCAAAATTGGAAGGTGGCGGGGGAGGTTTTAAATTCATGGCTGGCTGGAAATATGTAGGTTTATATTTTTAAGATTTGAAAAACACGATTAGTAAAAAGCCTGTAGAACTTTGTGGACGTCAAATAACTCTTAAAAAAAGAAGGCAAATGATGAAGTATGGGGTAAGTTTCCTGAAATTGAACATAATCATAAAAATCCAAGGAAAAGCAATATATTCTGCAAAATTTATGAGTTTTTTGGTGGGGAGAGTTTGCAAAGCTTGACAACCCCCAGTGCATCTGGCCTGGCACATTCCTATTTGTAATGAGAACCTTATGGGGTGCCGGGCCTCGGTTTTCTTAGGCAGGCCCGCTCCCCAGGGGTATCATAAATGATACGCGAGTCAGAAACTTCATGGCTCATGGCATTTCTCAGAGATGTTTTAGTTAAGCTGCCTCACCCAACTACAGGGGCAGAAGGTGGGAAACAAGTCCCCTCGTAAATCTTCATTGAGCTTTAATTAGTTAATTTTGTTTTTTCTGTTGTTCATAGGAATTAGAAAGGGGAAGAGTAACTGAGTGAATGTGCCTACATGACTCCACAGATATGGTCCAAGTTATCGGGGGTTCCTGTGGCTTTTATTATTTCATGGACACACATTCATTTAACAACAACAATGACAAAAACCCAGAAAACCTCAGAGGTGTAAATACTGATAACAAAAAGTTGCCAAAAACAGAAGAAAAGGGGCAATGCTAGTGTTAGGGCTACTTTTCCAGTTTTCTGCAGTCTCCTCTTTCCTTTTATTCCCCACATGCTATGCAAGTTTGAAATGTGTCCCAGTCTTACTTGTGAACTTGGGCCTCACCTTGTGGGCTGTGTGGGGTGGTATGGCTGGTAGGTCATGAAATGGAGATTTGTGAATTCGTGTTTGTTCAAATGCGTTCCAGCACCTGGATTTCCTGAATGAAGTTCTGATGTTACTTTTTTCTCAAAAGGAGTTCCAGCCATGTTGGTGGTGTGGTTGGGCGTGGGGAAGTTCCACCTTGAACGGGCCTGTATATTATCGATCCTTTAACTCACTCTGCCTCTCCTGTGACTTTGGGCTTCTCTCTCAATAGGCCTGGAGAAGCCCAATGTTATTTTTGACTCCTTAGTGCTCTGTCACCTCCCCTTCCGTCTCTGCCTTTTGGATTCCTGACATTTATTCCTATGAATGGCTTAGTAGCTGCAGTTTTATTCCCTTCTTTGGGTAGGTCTAATGCATTGAGAACAGGACTGCCCATCACATGAGCATCATTGACCTCCTCATTGTCTTCCTTTTAATCATATCTGTTACATGCGATAAATTTTCAGACTTGTTTACCCTTTATTAGTGAGCTGGGATACTTATGGCAGTTTTTTGAAAGGGGAAAAACAACAATGCTTTCTGGGAGCCATTTAACTAATTTCTCCTGAAGACTATTTATGCATTTTATGAGAGGAATGTTTAAAAGGTTGTCGTGAATGAGGCAGCCGACACTGAATGAGAAGATTTGACAAAAGGAAACTTTTTTTTTTTCAGAGGAAAAAGAAGCAGTTTTTACATTTCGTAAGCTTATTTTGAAAGGGTAATAGAGAAATTGCTCTGTTTCCTCACTGGAAAAAAAAAGAAAAAAGAAGACATATTCTGGGGACAGAAGCCTTTAATATCTTGCAAGCTGTTTCAATGAATTCCAAGTTTCAGGTCCAAAACTCTTGTGGCTAATGGAGATTTATGCTCCATCAGTTTTAAAAATCCAAGAAGGCATCTTGAATTTAAATTGTCAAATTATTAGACCTTCATTTTCAACGAAATGGAAAGACATTGGAAATTCTAGCCGTTTTGCCTTGGCAAATTAAGCCACACTTGTTGGTGTTGATGGAGTTTAATAATAAGGCAGAATTTTCATAAATAGACAGTGGGTATTGAAGCCTTCCTCCATGACAATTAAGCAGAAAATTAAGGCTCTCTGTGTGCCTCAGTTTTTTTTTTTCCCCATAATGATAATCTCCCATTTAAAACCTGAATTGTAAGAATTGGAAAAGGTATAAAAATCTAAAGAGGAATAGGATCAGTTTTCATGAATCAACGTGAACTCCTTAGAGTTGTGTGATGGTGGAGGGAGAGCAGATGTGTGTCTGCTTCTCTGGAACACTGGCTCCCAGGTCCATGTCCCCATGCTTTTCTTAGAGCTTCAGACCTTCAGGGGAATGGGGCCTCAGTGGGGGCCTCAGCCAGCTCCTTGGCCATGCCCTTCCCTTGCTCTCCCTAGCAGTGCTTACCCAGCTTCTGTCAGCCCAAAAAGCAAACCAGAAAATGGGAGGAGAATAAAACCTCCTCTCAAAGCAGCCAGTTCTTTCCTGTCTGGGAAGTTCAGCTACACATTCCATCATCTGTGTGAAAAGGCCTCTCAAGCTTCCAGCCCTTGGTTCTAGTTCTTCCCTGAAAGCCACACAAAGGACGTATCATTGCCTTGGCTCACGTCAGCCCTCCTGGGTCTGAGGGCAGCCCTCCTGTGTTCACTGTGTTCTCATTTCTCAGGGTGGAACATTCCAGTATGAAGATAACGACCTGCAGGGACTCATGGTTGTCCTTGTATAGATATGTGGAGTGGAGGTGGCCAGGCCTGGCAGGCTGGAGCATCTTGTTCCAAGATAGGGATTGGATCTGAATAGCATCCCATTCTGACCCTACATTCTTGAATGGTCCCACTCTCCTTGCAATATGTGCCACAGCCAACCTTTGCAATGGGTAAAATCTTAAGTGTTATGGGGATCTTGGGGTTTCCCTGGTGGCTCAGATGATAAAGAATCTGCCTGCAATGTGGGGGGATCTGGTTTCGATCCCTGGGTCAGGGAGATCCCCTGGAGAAGGAAATGTCAACCCTCTTCAGAGTTCTTGCCTGGAGAATTCCATGGACAGAGGAGCCTGATAGTCCATGGAGTTGCAAGAGTCAGACACGACTGAGTGACTAAACCACCACCTCCACCATGGAGATCTTATGTGGCCATTGCTTACATGGCCCCTGGAGCCAGATCATTAAATGCTTAAACTAGGATGAGAGTTGGGCAGAGGTCCATTGCTTCTGCAAGGCACCCAAGGTCATATCTGAAGATCCTTCCAATTGCAGGGATTACAGCCCTCTTTAAGATGACAAAAACAGATACTCCTTGCCCAGCCTTCAGGACCAGGGCCCTGGTTGATTCCTGCAGGAGATTTACGTGAAGGAGATTGACATGACAAAGAGGATTGGCTGGAGCCACAGCAAACCATTTCCAAAGACACTGTTCTGAAAGGGCTTGAGTCATCAATCATATGGTGAAACGCATGGCACAGGGCATCTGGCTTTCTTTTTGGCTGCCAGGAAGCTAGGCTGACCCAGCACTGCCTTGAGTAATTTCTTCAATGTCTAGTACTCATTATTTCCACCTGCTGCATGAGAGGGAGCTTAAGTCAAAATCTAGCCCCTATGACATTGCACCAAATTGTTGATTACTGCAACCTTTCCGTCAGTATTCAGCAAACCACTTCCTGTACTGCACTATTGATGAGTATTGTCAACTTTTGAATTCAGCTGTACAGTATTGAGTCTTTTTGCTAAAAGGACTCTAAATTGGAAAATAATTTTTTTCACTCATCTTTTTCACAGCTCTTCATGGGGCATCCTAAGATGAATTTTTTTTTTTTTTGCTACCAAATGCCTTTTAGAAATATTCAGTTTAGATTTCAGACTCAAGACTCGTCTTGACTTGGGCGAATACTCTTTTAAAGAGACTTTAGATTCCATTTTGTTCTGGGCAAGTTTTGGCACTGGAGTGTGGATTTTGCTAATAAGACCGAACAGAGCCAGCTGTGTTCTTCCAGAGGGCCACCTTGAGTATCAGCGTGGATGACAGATGACAGCCTGTGCATTAAGAAGTTTATTGTATGCAATTGGGCTGCGGTCTGTTGTATTTGCAGTGCTTGGCGTGGTCTGTCCCTCCCACAAGAGACAGAATGACTGTGGGTCATTTATTTCAAGAGCATAAGCGTCTTCTTTGCTCTGCCCAGAACAATGACCCCACAGATGACTGCACTTTGATGGGGAGGGGAAGGGATAGTGTGTGGTGTCAGGTCACTTTCCACTGGAGTGGATGTTACCTTGTGGAGTTTTAGGTAGAGAAGTATACATGTCTGGTATTTAAGCTAAGACTAGATGACCCTTATCAGGAATGCTGTAGAGGGGATTCCAGCATTAGATAAAGGCTGAACTAGATGACCTTTGAGGTTGTTTCAACTGCTGAGTTTTTATGATGCTTTAAAATTCCTCAGGAGAAAAGTTGCAGCAGAGGGCACATTGGCTGTGAATCTCAAGCTTGCAATTGTCAGAAAATAATGCTTACATCAGATCACCTTAAATTCACTTTAAATTTCAAAAATAGAGAGCTCACAATGTTTTGCCTGATTTGGGGGAGGAAATGTGAGCAGGAAAACATGAAGAAGATTACTGCCACATAAAATACAACAAACCATGAAAATAGCATCAGCAGTCCAAATTAAAAAAAAAAAGTTTTAATTAAAAGGATTGGGAATCACTGACACATATAGGCTTTTAAAATTTTTCTTGGCTCATTTGTGAGCTCAACACATGGAGCCTATTAATTCCTATTGCCTCCTATTGGCATTTTAATGGCACCTTATATAAATAGAGGCAGAGAAGCTAGTGGCTGCTCTGCCCAGACTCCTCACTTTTGCATTCCTGGCTTCGTGCTGGAGCCTGACTCCATTTTGCTATTGACAGACTTGTTACAGAAGGTGTTGACCGTTCTCTGGTCAGGAGTGATGCGTCAACATCCTCCGCAAAGGAGAATGGATATTTATCTCCTCCTTCTCCACTCACTTCCTGTGTATCTGTGAAATAAAACCTACACATCTTTTTCATCTTGGTTTGTCACATCATGGAATAAATATTGCAGTCTTTAAACACATTTTTTGGTGAAATCCCTGATAGCCATTTCCAGTTCAGATTGGCTAGTAATGACTTTCTGTCCTCCAGTTGTATAGATGTGAAAATAATACAAAGCAGAAGGGACTACAAATTTAAGAAAGCAAAAATGATAAAAAGAGAACTTAAACATTCAAAGAGGGATTTGAACTGTTCCTTGTGTCCATGGCTACAAACTCCGCATATAGCAGTAGAATGGGCCCTTCAAGACCTATCTAAGGAAATAAGTTAATAATGTTTACCTATCTGTGTATATGTGTGTGTGTGTGCATATATATATATATATATAGGTACTTACACTCACATGTATATATACACATATCTGTACACACACAGACGTGCATGCCTCCCTAAGCTAGCTGTGGATTCTAGGCTTTTGTGAAACTTGAACTCTTAAGATATATGGCCCTGATACCATATCCCACCACCCTCCTCCGTATATACAAACAACCTTTCTTACTCTGTTAGCCTTTGTCTGGTTGAGGACTGTTTTGTCTAAACAAATTATGCCATTATTTTATTTTAAACACTTTTTTTTAGAATAAAATAATCATAATCAATGCCAGATGCCCTGAACACTTGTGCATTGAAGGGAAAAAATAATCAAATAAAACAAACTTACATCTGAGATGCTTCAAAGAGGGAACCTTAACTATCCAACATTTTTCAAACGTATAAAATCCATTCATGTCCAGGGTGCATTCTGGGCCTACTGCCTGCCTAGAACTATTTTCAAATACTTTTGCGTTCAGGGAAACCCAAATGCATATTGCCTCAAGCCCTTTTCCCCCTCTTTAATTTTGAGACCCCTCTGTGTTCAGAGGGAAATGTAATCCATATGTTTTTGATTCATTTACACTTAACTCATCAAAATGTTGTTTGTAAGAGCCATTTGATGTTCTAGAAGCATCTGTGCATTTAAAAAAATAAGCTTTTTAGAACTCCTCCCACCAACCTCCCTCCCACTTCCCACAAGAAAGGTGTATTTGGCCAGGGGATAAAATATGATGCATAAATGCCCAAACAGATCAAGTTCACTTCTGAATTCATTAGTGTGTCAGGGGCCTTCAGGTGGCAGATACTGGGCTGCCATGTTTCTATGCTGGGTTGACCAGACTTACAGCTAACAGGCCTCTTTTGGTTCTTCTTAACACTAGCTCAGCTGCCTCTGTTTTGAATGTAATAGAATGCTTTCTAAATAAATTAAAATGGAACAGGGAATTGACTCCCCTCTACCAGAACTTTCATTCAGCTCTTCACAGAGGGAAGGCATTTGTCCTAGTTCGCCATCTGAAATTAAAGGTCTTAAAGTGGAAATAACTTCCATGCCTCATTATAGTGTGTCTTTTACTGTAGACATTAAAGCTTTTGCAAAAATGGTTATCACTTCACCTGCAGTTACTTCTCTTTTTTTTCCATTTAATAAGGAATCTGATATAAAATGATCAGAAACAGTCTTGACAAATCTTTTTTGGCTGCTGGTGGCTCTGGTCTTTTTCCTAAAGTAATTTGTTTATGGTTACAATTACAAAGCCCTCTGACAAGCCCATTCTGTAATGACCCAAACAGCGCCCCTGAGAAGAAGTCTTTGTGTGAAAGTCAAACAGTTGAGTGGAGCATAAAGGCGACACCCATGGCTCAGGCCGCTGCAGTCTGTCTTCTGTGTGTGGCCTACTACGCACTGGAAATGAACTTTGAATAGACGCGGCCCTAAACCTGCTTCCTGCTCACGGGCTGTGGTTTGGGAGAAGCTGGCCTTACAAGACACAGACAAGGGAGGGTAGAGGCAGAATACCAGACCAGGTAACGTCCCAAGGGAGCCTTGGATGGTGCCACTGTCACCCTCCCTGCCCCCTCTTACAACACAGAGGACTGGCCAACGGCAAACCCAGTGCAGCCTCTAACAAACACTCCAGCTTCAGGTACATTCAGGTGTAACTCAGGTTCTGCAGCCTGTGGGGTGGGGTGGGGCACTTTTAGCCTCCAATTAAAGTAAATAAAAAAAATAGTATTTCTGCTTTCAGGAATTAACACTTAAACATATTTCATATGAGGTCATTTTTGTTAACAAGACATAGTCACTCTAGATCATAAACATTAAGAAGGTCTAGAACCAAGTTATATATCCGCGCTCGTGTGAGAGAGAGAGAGAGAGAGAGAGAGAAAGAAATAGAGAGAGAGAGAGAGATCTTCAGGGATTTCCAACCCTGCTAATGCCAGTCCTTGGACTTGTCCTGATGTGAGAGCCAATGATGTGACGTGACCACTGAGGTTCTCAGTTGGGGCCACGGGGAATTGCACTTGAATATTTCAAATCAGACTGGACCTCATTGTAATTCTCATTTTTCTGCTTTTGAGTGTGTGGATTCCGTGTAGAAGAGGGAGAGAGCACAGGTTGGGAAGGCACTGCGTCTGTGGACCAGGCCTTGCTCCCCCAACGACCACCCTGCAGTCCCCTCTGTTCCATCCTTTTTCTGCAGAGTTCATGCCATTGCCAGATCAGGGCAGTCAACAGGGAGAGGGAGTTTCCCTTGTGATCTCTGCCAGGGCACCTTGCCTGGGGTGCTGAGGGCTGTCCAGACCCCACAGCTGGCTTCCCTGGGCCCCAAGGGACTTGAGCATGCCTTTGGACGCCCTTAGCCTCCCCCGCTGTTCTTTTCCTAAGTGTGCCCTGAAAAAAATCTCATGCAAAAGAGTCAAACTGTGGTTGCTGTTTGCTGGCCACCTGTCCTGATGACAAGAGGAAATTGGGTTACCCCGCTGGACCTCAAGTCTTCACTTCTTCCCCAAAAGTTGCAGGTGTGCAGCATACTATCTTTAACCCTGTGGCTGTCACAGGAGCACTTGACAAGGCTGTGCACCCATTTGTGTGGGGCATGATGACCAGGTCATCTCCAACCCATCTGTTGATAAGCACAGTTTCACATTCTCTGTGTTTTCTCGGGCATTTTGTCTCAAGCGGTGGGCATGCGCTGTCTTGTTTATGGAAACAGGCATACCTCATGTCTACAAAGGACAAAAAAAAAAAAGGCTTTGAGGGAAAACCTCAGTTCCTTCCTGCTGGGGGACCATGCTGCAGGACTTTGTCAGTTTTGTACTCACTGTTTTACTATTTGTTTTAGGGCTACAGCGAGTAGGCATCCAATTTTAAATGCACATCAGGGCTTTCAAAAGACTTTTAATGTACAGTGGCTGGTGCAGTTCCTTTGCATTGTAAAATTGCACCGTTTCTTACGGTTCATGTGGCATCACTAGCTTTGTCCCAGTTTTTGTCAAAAACCCTCAGCAACCCGATTTTATTAAGATATTCCTATCTGGTTGATATGATCATGTTTGTATGTTCATTTATTGCAACTTAAGCCTTTTGGCATATATTCATTTATGAACCATCCCAATACCTTAGTGTAAAGAACCGGGCTATGTCATCACACACACACACACACACACACACACACACAGACACACACACACACACAGACTAAAAAAAAAAAAGAGAGAGAGAGAAACTTAGGCACAGAGAAATCATTGAACTTTGCTGAGACCGAAATTTCGTGTCAATGAGAACATGGAGAAAACATCTCTGGTGAAATTGGAATTTGACTCCAGTCGTTAAAACACTCGCTCCCGGCAGCATCTTTGTGGAATGCAAAGGTGATGTATATGCATATAAATCTTTATTAAGATGAAAGTGAGATATTATTCTGTTAATGTTAATATGTATTTTCAACATTAATAACCAAATGAGCAAAACGAGGCCAATAGATCTACGTTCTGTATGTGATTAAAATGATATATTTTCATTTTCAGTGAAAATGTTAAGTCAACTGCATGGTTTCCTTTGGATTTGTGATAGCGACATTGTAAAACATACACGTACACACATACCCCATTCATGTAATGAAATCGATTCATCAAACATACTGTTAAAGAATCTCTTAAATGTGTGGGACAGAGGATTAATTAACTCAGAAGCATGTAAACTCAAAAAGTTTGTCAGTCTATTTTCATTATACATATGCTCCTCCATGTATGATTGGTGACAGCTTAAGGACAGATGGCCCAGTGATTTAAAACTCTGACTTCAATTATATACCATGGAGCTCAAGCGAAAATAGCTCTCTTGCAGCACAGATAGAGATGTTAGCAGCCATTTATAAGAAGGGTCCTGAAATTCAGATCAAAGTCGAAGGCTGCTTGGTTTGATTTCATGCAAAAAGAAAAATTTGGGAATGCCTGTTCCTAAAATAATCCCCCAATATTAATCTCTGTTCCTTGGTGGCTTTAAACTTTTTCAAGTTTAAAAGTGAATTATAACTTCTTTGCTTATCTTTCGTGTAGTTCATAACAGAGATTTCAGCCTTCTCACTGCTTCAGAAAATCTGTGGATCCAGTTCCTCCAGATTGAGAAAGAAATAACATACTCCTGAGGGTCATCATCTGGGCCGGGAGGAGGAGGGTGGGAGAGGGGAGAGAATTCTCTTCTGTATACCAGACCCTTTGATTTTGAAAGTGGCTCTTAGCTGTCAATGTGATTCACATTCAAAACATGGGACACCACAGAAGAAGAGCCTTGTTTCTTGCCATTTAAACTTACTGTTAGCATTTCAGTACTAGTCAGCAACATAGCTTAAAGTACTCTGTGTGTGGTTGAGGTGGTCATCGTGGTGATGGTGGTTTGAGAATTTTCTGTGTCCCTCCTACAGACTTTAACCTAGACTTTCAATTTGGGAGAGGGGAGGTTAAAAAGTACATAAATGCCCCCAGGGAGAGCAGGAGTCATATATTTTTACCTTTCCCATTTTTAATTTGCCCATTTTATAAATATTGTTCCACAAGGCTTTGTATGACTTTATACTTTCCAGAAATAGTCTATTTTGGGAGGCTAATGGTTTAGTTTACTTCTCATTTCTTCATTGCCTTTCAGATAAGTACTTCCCCAGGAACTAAGTATTAAAATTTGCCTTTCCAAATGTACCATATGGAATTCCCAAAGGAAATTATTTTTAAAGTGTCAGTCTCACTCATGAATTTGGCTGTAGAATTGAGTTCTTTTCCTAGCACAACCCCTCTCCTCAATTGAAAACGTTTTCATAAATAAAGATACAGAAGGACTGAAAAAAGGATCCCTGGGTACTTGATTTC
Source organism: Bos grunniens (assembly GCF_055505025.1). Classification (NCBI taxonomy): domain Eukaryota; kingdom Metazoa; phylum Chordata; class Mammalia; order Artiodactyla; family Bovidae; genus Bos; species Bos grunniens. The sequence goes on along the minus strand of NC_141194.1, from coordinate 113,205,734 downwards.
CATGCACATTTAGTCGTGTCAAATTTTCCAGAATATTTCCACCATAAAGGGAATGTAGAGACAAAATCTGAACTGACAAACTTACAACTACACAAGAAGCCAGGTGTAAAGAACATTTTCTCATTCTCAAGGCTGTTTTCATACAGAAACTAAGAGGCATTTTATACCCAGGCTTCTGCAAGCAGCAAGCAGCATGCCTGTCTTCTTGACTCGGAGCTGTGGCTGCCACATCACCATTTGGAGCCACGACTTATGAAGTACTCAGTCAACTTGTCGACAACTGTTGTGGGCACCTCTCCCTTTTAAGTGTTGTTCTAAAGTAACGAGTTTTGAGAAATTAGGTCAGTTGAATTTTCTAGTATTTTTGGAATGCAAATTACCCATACAGAAAGATTCAACTGCAGTTGTAATTGTAGCTTGTTAAAAGTGAAAAACAGAGATGTCAGAATTCTATTAGGAAGAAATAGTTTGAGTAATATTTTCCTGCTATATTGGCCATGCTAACTGTATAAAAGCAAGTAAGTACAAAAATTTCATTTGTCTCTGTATGTGTTTCTGTGTGTGTGTGTGTGAGAGAGAGAATGTAATTAAGAGTCAGTCACTGCCTTCCTTTTCTTCCTTTCCATAACCAAACATAAGACATTAAAAGAGCTTTGACATAACATTTAAAATCTAAACTACAGCCAATGTCAATATTGTACAGCTAATATTGACTTTAATCAAAAAGGTCTGGCTAATGTTAAAGCTTATAAAGAATAAACAAAATTGAGACACTTATCACTAAACTACCACTGTACAAGTATGTGGGTGATAATCTCAGTCCAGTGAATGAGCCGACTTTCAGAGAGAACAGTGACATTAGTCAGATTGGGGCATTTTCCTTATCTATATTATATAGAAATAGTTTATATTTAAATAATCTGAATGGAAGACTTCATAAATAGATATTGGATCTTTGGCTATAGATTTCAACATTATCTACCTATAGATATGACTACTATAAAGAGATGGAGGTTGTAAGTTAACACTCATGTGTTTTTTAGTATCATTGAAAGGGATCACATCTGAGCCATAATTATTAAGATTTTAGATGTTAGAAAAACAAACGAATTGTGAAATCCACAGCCGAAGACTGGAAGGACATTCTGAATAATTCATCCAGTTTGGAGATGAATTAAGGAAGCAACAGGACTATATTTCCATATATGTGTATGAAGACCCAGAGTTAGCAGGCTAAAATGACATGAGGATCTGGAAGTCCTGAGTGCTGTGATGTTCAGAACCTCTGCAGAGTACCAGATCTTCATTGCCAAGTTCACGACTTCCAAGACTCTGAAATCACCAAGGCATACCAGTCACAACTTAGAGAGACCAACCCTTAGATCTGGTGACATCTGCAGATGTTTCTGAGAGCAGTTGCAGGAATTGTTTTGATTCAATGAAATGATCTTCAGAGCACAAGAAAATATTGGCAGAAACGGAAGAGGAAAAATGGGCAAAAAGCTTGGTTTCTACTCTAAGCTCACTCTTGGATTTGTTTCTGTACTTAATCAGTGGATTATTATTTTATTCAGTCAGTTAATATATAGATATATAGTACTATCATGAGTTATATTTATTTTTTTTTTAAATTTGAGATAATTGTAGATTCATTTGCAGTTGCAAGAAATAATATAGAGAGATCCTGTGTACCCTTATCCAGTTTTCCACATGATAATAATATCTTATAAAACTATAGTACAATGCCACAACCTCATTTTTTTTGTTTGATGTATAAATTATCTCAGACTTCACGCATGGGAGCACCTTCAAGTTGGCTTCTGTGTCCTTTGAACACTTAATTTCTGGCATAAAAAATAGCTCCAGGCTCATCATGTGCTTCTCTACTACAGCTCTGAAATCAGCCATTTCTCTTAGGACTCCTGATTCCTTTTATTGGAAAATGGTTTTAGAGAACAAAATGTGGAGGCCAGGTGTGCATTTTACTACCAGAGTGTCATAATTTCTAAGCCACTCTGCAGACACAGGTAGGAGATATTTATATATGCATATTCACATACTTATACACATACTTATGTTTCTATATATGTATATATATGTTTCTATATATGTATGTGTGTGTGTGTGTGTGTATATATATATATATATATATATATATATATATACACCATATTGACATAGGGATACCACCTATTTCAAATACATACTACTACATTGCAGTCTTCCTCCTTTTCTTACTTGTAACTCCCTTCTATAAAAGTGAGAGACTTAGCTCTCATTATCCACAGTATACTTATTTATGTGCTCAGTTCACATGTACTAACCCAGACTACTGTGAGAAATTGATTCAGGCAGGAATCATTGATGGAATCTAAAGACAGTGGTTGAAAGTTTGAGGAGTAATGGGATATTTACATAATTTCTAAGTAGTTCCCCACAAAACATATATTAATGTCAGGAGGAAGAAGTAGTAATCTGAGGGTAAAGAATCACCTTCCTCAAGTGATCAAAGGTACCACCCTCATACTGACTTCATGTGCCTCCTGACTGAGGTATTGAAAAGGACAAATCACTTCTGCCAAATGTGTGTAACCTGAATCTAATCCTGAAGATACCTCAGACAGCAAGCCCAAATTAAAGAGCATTCTACAAAATAAGTGACCTACATTGTTCAAAATTGTCATGGTCATGAAAACCAGAAAGGAACAGAAGAGCTTGCCCAGGCTAAAAGAAACTAAAGAGATGTGACAACTGAATGGAAGGTATAAACCTATATGGGGGCTCAGTGGGTAAAGAATCTGTCTGCAATACAGGAGATATGGGTTCGATCCCTGGGTCAAGAAGATCCCCTGGAGAAGGGCATGGTAAACCACTCCAGTATTCTTGCCTGGAGAATTCCAGGGACAGAGGAGCCTAGTGTGCTGCAGTCCATGCAGTCACAAAGAGTCACACGTGACTGAGCACAAGGCCATCTTGACTAAGCACACATGTGCAAGGCCATCTTGACTGCTTGCCTTAACTCTGGTTTTGGCTCAGATGAGCTGACCTCTAGATTGCATTTCTCCTGTTGACTTCATGCCTCTCTGGACTGCATAAAAACAATTGACGGGCAATGTACATACACACTGCCCCTTCCCTTGCCTCTCTTTACCAGCTCTAAAGTGACCATGTGCCTCTGGGTGGCCCATGAAAGTGATGATGCTGCAAACCATAGGTAAATAGTCCTGTAATTGCAGATTATAGCTTCTTTGATATATCCAAAGTAGCATGAGCAGGTAACCATTGTGCCAGGCGGAGAGGACAGAACATGGTAATTCACTTTACTTCTTAAGTTCACCTATGCTGCTGCTGCTAAGTCGCTTCAGTCATGTCTGACTCTGTGCGACCCCATAGACGACAACCCACCAGGCTCCCCCGTCCCTGGGATTCTCCAGGCAGGAACACTGGAGTGGGTTGCCATTTCCTTCTCCAATGCATGAAAGTGAAAAGTGAAAGTGAAGTAGCTCAGTCGTGTCCGACTCCTAGCAACCCCATGGACTGCAGCCTACCAGGCTCCTCCATCCATGGGATTTGCCAGGCAAGAGTAAGTTCACCTATAGTAAAGGGAAAACAAAAGGGCAAATAAAAACTGGAGTGACTTGTTAGTTTATTAGATATTTGCCCTCACAGGTATACCTTAGTTTATGTATAATCAGCTTTGGGAAATCTTTAGCACATTAATAAATTGTATACTGCTTTTAACTGAGTGTAGTGGGCTTCCTATTTAAAGTGGAATTTAGATACATACTTTTGTAAAGGGCTTCCCTGGTGGCTCAGATGGTAAATCGTCTGCCTGCAATGTGGGAGACCAGGGTTTGATACCTGGCTCAGGAATATCCCCTGGAGAAGAAAATGGCAACCCACTCTAGGACTCTTGGCTGGAAAATTCCATGGACGGAGGAGACTGGTGGGCTACAGTCCATGGGGTCGCAAAGAGTTGGACATGAGTCAGTGACTTCACTTCACTTCTTCACTTTTGTAAAACTAGTCATCCCGTCCTACTTTTGACAACAGAAATCCTCATGGTATTCTTGGTGTCCAGCCTGAGACCCTAGACAGACTCCTGCTCACAGGGTCTTGAAAGGTAGAGAGTGAAAATTGGCACTGGTCATGATGCTATAGGAATCATCTGGACCAGAAAACATTCTAGAACTGGTGAAGGGGTGGGGAGACAGAGCCTTCCCAGTAACATTTTGGATTCATTTCAGTTTATTGTTTTCTGTTAGTAGTTATAGTTGTTTAAAACAATGAATATTTCTAAAAGAAACTATTGGTTCTTAACTCACTTAATCCAGGGTATTTCAAAAGCCACCTAGGTGCTATTTTTCATTCAGAGGATTACACAGCTGGCTAGGAAATTTGCTTCAACTAGGAATTTGCTTCAACTTTACCATGAATGCAAGTGGCCCCTATTTTTTTTAATGTGTTTTTTTGTGGAGCTGGGAAAGAAAAGGAAGATACCCAGCCTGTGTGCACATCCATACAGACACCATTCAAATGACTGAACTGGAAAATACCACATGCTGATAAATTCTTTTAGAGACTTTGCTTCTGTAGTTTCTTCACTTTCATTTCTCTGCTCATAAAGTAGAAACTCATAACCTAAAATTATATTGATACACATTTTGTCAGAGATTCCACAAATGAAATCTCACTCAATATCAAGGTTTTCACATGAGCAGCTGAAAAAAGCTGACCTGCTCCAAGGGTGTCAGAAAGTCCATACTGTGTTCATGGGTTGGAAGAATCAATATAGGGAAAATGAATATACTACCCAAAGTAATCTATAGATTCAATGCAATCCCTATCAAGCTACCAATGGTATTTTTCAGAGAACTAGAACAAATAATTTCACAATTTGTAAGGAAATACAAAAAATCTCGAATAGCCAAAGCAATCTTGAGAAAGAAGAAAGGAACTGGAGGAATCAACCTGCCTGACTTCAGGCTATACTACAAAGCCACAGTCATCAAGACAGTATGGTACTGGCACAAAGACAGAAATATAGATCAATGGAACAAAATAGAAAGCCCAGAGATAAATCCATGCACCTATGGACACCTTATCTTTGACAAAGGAGGCAAGAATGTACAATGGAGAAAAGACAGTCTCTTTAACAAGTGGTGCTGGGAAAACTGGTCATCCACTTGTAAAAGAATGAAACTAGAACACTTTCTAACACCATACACAAAAATAAAGTCAAACTGGATTAAAGATCTAAACATAAGACCAGAAACTATAAAACTCCTAGAGGAAAATATAGGCAAAACACTCTCCGACATAAATCACAGCAGGATCTTCTATGGCCCACCTCCCAGAATATTGGAAATAAAAGCAAAAATAAATAAATGGGGCCTAATTAAAATTAAAAGCTTCTGCACAACAAAGGAAACTATAAGCAAGGTGAAAAGACAGCCTTCAGAATGGGAGAAAATAATAGCAAATGAAGCAACAAAGAATTAATCTCAAAAATATACAAGCAACTCCTGCAACTCAATTCCAGAAAAATAAATGACCCAATCAAAAAGTGGGCCAAAGAACTAAATAGACATTTCTCCAAAGAAGACATACAGATGGCTAACAAGCACATGAAAAGATGCTCAACACCACTCATTATCAGAGAAATGCAAATCAAAACCACAATGAGGTACTATTTCACGCCAGTCAGAATGGCTGCTATCCAAAAGTCTACAAACAATAAATGCTGGAAAGGATGTGGAGAAAAGGGAACCCTCTTACACTGTTGGTGGGAACGCAAACTAGTACAGCCACTATGGAGAACAGTGTGGATATTCCTTAAAAAACTGGAAGTAGAACTGCCTTATGACCCAGCAATCCCACTGCTGGGCATACACACTGAGGAAACCAGAATTGAAAGAGACATGTGTACCCCAATGTTCATCACAGCACTATTTACAATAGCCAGGATATTTAAGCAACCTAGATATCCATCAGCAGACAAAGGGATAAGAAAGCTGTGGTACATATACATAATGGAATATTACTCAGTCATTAAAAAGAATACATTTGAATCAATTCTAATGAGGTGGATGAAACTCGAGCCTATTATACAGAGTGAAGCGAATTGAAGTGAAGTCGCTCAGTCTCGTCCGACTCTTTGTGAACCCATGGACTGTAGTGAAGTAAGTCAGAAAGAAAAACACCAGTACAGTATATTAATGCATATATATGGAATTTAGAAAGATGGTGATGATAACCCTGTATGTGAGACAGCAAAAGAGACACAGATGTATAGAACAGTCTTTTGGATTCTGTGGGAGAGGGCAAGGGTGGGATGATATGGGAGAATGGCATTGAAACATGTAAATTATCATATGTGAAATGAATCGCCAGTCTAGGTTCGATGCATAAGACAGTGCTCTGGGCTGGTGCACTGGGATGACCCAGAGGGATGGGATGGGGAGAGAGGTGGGAGGGGGGTTCAGGATGGGGAACACATGTATACCCGTGGCAGATTCATGTCAATGTATGGCAAAACCAATACAATATTGTAAAGTAAAAAAAAAAATAAATAAGAAATAAAAAATAATAATAATCAGAAAAAAAAGAAAAAGAAAATCCATGCCAGCCGGAAGCTGGGAGAGTGATGGCTGCAGCCAGCCCCACAAGTTTCGTGCCAGTTCGGCCAAGCTTTCCTTTAGTCTTCCTCATCCTTCATGGGTGACACGTGGCTGTGTCGACTAGGCGTCAAGAGGCTGCCACCCGCTGGCCCTGGGCCTCAGCTTCTGGTGGGGGATCAGAGAATTTCTCAGGCACCTTTTCTGTTTCTATTTAATGGGGCCTTTCTACACAAACACAAGGTATAGATAAACACAGCCCTGGCGACTGGCCGAGGAGGAAATGAGTAGACAGTCACTGTGTTGACATTTCTGTTTCCAAACCTAATCATTTGTTTGTTTAACTGATGGTTGTTAACATATCACAACTGAGCTTGAGAAAGTGATAAATCGGGTGCGTGTTTATTCTCTTGTCTCTGATGCAAAATGAGTTTTGAACAACCACTTTTTGATGTGCCCAGATCCTCCAGTGGGGCAAGAAGGGGAAATGAATGATGCCCCTAATAGGCGGGGTCCCACCATGTGGCAAGGTGCTTTGAAGTTCCAGGTACCCTCAGCACCAACCAGGTTTCCAAACCGAAGAAGGATGCATCTTGGAAACCCATCCAGGTTTTCCTAAGCATTACCAAGTGGTCTCAAAGATTATTAAAACAAAATTGTAATGCCTTTTTTTAACCTCTGTTGCTTGAAACGAAGAGACATAAGTGGTTCTCTGGGAACAGCTCACTGCTTCCTTGTCACCCTGGCTCATGGGGTGCTTGTGGCTATTGAATATGTAAAAATACCAAGAAGCATGCCTGGAAGGTGGCAATAGCAGGACCTTCCTCACAGGGCTTTCGCGAGTGTTAGATTCCGAATTTGGAGAAGGCGATGGCACCCCACTCCAGTACTCTTGCCTGGAAAATCCCATGGACAGAGGGGCCTGGTGGGGTGCAGTCCATGGGGTCGCTAGGAGTTGGACACGACTGAGTGACTTCACTTTCACTTTTCACTTTCATGCATTGGAGAAGGAAATGGCAACCCACTCCAGTGTTCCTGCCTGGAGAATCCCAGGGACGGGGGAGCCTGGTGGGCTGCTGTCTATGGGGTCGCACAGAGTCGGACACGACTGAAGCGACTTAGCAGCAGCAGCAGCAGCAGATTCCGAATTTATACCTGTCAAGCGTCTAGAACAGTTCCTGGGTCATACTGAACACTCAAGAAATATTAGCGGCTGTTATAATTATTATCTTTTTCAGGTCATCTGTGGGCAGGTTTGCTGCTGGTTTCAACATAAGAGTAGGTGCTCGATAAATGGTAGCTATAATTATTCTATAATCTTATGCTTGGCAGGTAATAACTCCTCAATACATATTAGCATCATTACTATTAAAGTTATTACTGCACTAAGAAAATGCCCAAGAATATCCTGTTTCATTGGGCTGAAGACATTTTCCAAAGTAGATGACCCGACAAGTGTCACCACTGTATTTATTTCCCTGTGATGTCTTCTGAGAGAATTAACTGTGTTGAGATCTCCTTGATGTGGTTGCCTTTAGCCTGATTGCAGTGTATAGTACAGTGAAGCTGCATTTCCCTGTGTCTCCAGCAGGGGCTGACGACTACCCCTCAGATTTCAGCCTCAACATTTAAGATTGGAAGCTTGGAATTCAGGGAAACAAATAACGGTTGTACTTGGTCCATGATGGAACTTGTGTAAAATGAATTGGCCCACGGCAAGGAATGCTGTAGGTGTGGTGCCCTGACTATTTTTGTGAGAGTATTTAAAGCTGAAAATCTCTGGTTTTTGTCTGTTGGGTCACTTAGCAGATGTTTGAGAGTCTACTGTCTGCAAGGTGCTCAGCTAAGTCCTCTGGGAATGGATGATAAGGAAAAGTAGAAAATAGATATTAACCTTGCCCTGGGTTTTTCTTTCTCTATAGGCACACACACAGGAAAAGTGGTTTTCATGGTATTTCATTCAGAAAAATAGAGCTTCTGTTTATTAAAACAGACTTTCTTTTTTAAAAGTATATCAGCAAGATGAAAGCAAAGATATATAGTACAAGTCAGAATATAACATTCAAATGGACCTTGGGATGGTGAGGTGGAGGTGAATCCAGGTGCTGCAATATCTCTCCCTCCCCCATCTGAAATAGTCTTCACAAAGTACTGAATTTACTAGGAGGATATTTAGTTTCACAAAAGAAGGCAGAAATAAAATGACCAAGTAAAATGAACGATCTGGAAATTTTCCTACTGTAGCTTTCATGTGGCAATGATATATATCTCAGTTTTCTAACCTGTCCTTTGTATCTTATATAAGATGAAATATTCTTCAGCATCACCAGGAATGTTACCATGAATTCCACTAGGGCAAGAGGAATATATTAATAAATATGCATTCATTTGTGCATGACCACTTCCTATAGGGAAAGCCTGATGTACAGGGAGGTACATGGGACCTCTATGAGCCTGAATCTTTTCATCTGTGTGATGGGATTGTTGCGAAGGTCCTAGAAGGCAGGGTAGGTGAAAAAGCACTTGTAGACTCTTAGGTCAGAGAAGGCAATGATACCCCACTCCAGTACTCTTGCCTGGAAAATCCCATGGATGGAGGAGCCTGGTGGGTTGCCATCTATGGGGTCGCACAGAGTCAGACACGACTGAAGCGACTTAGCAGCAGCAGCAGCAGCAGACTCTTCAGTAATATACAAATATGGAGGGGTGGTTAAGGGGTTAATGCTTTTCCAAGTATTGGTTTTATATTTGGAAACATTATGGTTGATTATACAGCATCTGAGCAACTTCACTTTTCACTTTTGTGCATTGGAGAAGGAAATGACAACCCACTCCAGTGTTCTTGCCTGGAGAATCCCAGGGACGGGGGAGCCTGGTGGGCTGCTGTCTATGGGGTCACACAGAGTCGGACACGACTGAAGTGACTTAGCAGCAGCAGCAGCAGGGCTTCCCAGGTTGGGCAGTGGTAAAGAATCTGCCTGCCAATGCAGAAGACACAAGAGACACAGGTTCAGTCCCTGAGTTGGAAAGATCCCCTGGAGAAGGAAATGGCAGTCCACGCCAGTATTCTTGCCTGGAAAATTCCATGGACAGAATAGCCTGGAAGGCCACAATCCATGGGGTCACAAGGAGTCGGACACAACTGAGCACGCACCCCATGCTATGCAATACAGCATCTGTCCATCTATGTAAGTTGGAAATATCAGTATTTGTATTACCAGAGATCAGATATTTGGTTGCTTTAAAATCTACAGAATTCAGCTGGATTTCCTCAACTTTTATTTTTATTTATTTTTTATAATGCTTGTGTAAGCATGTGGGAAGAATAAGTATTTACAAGAGATTGTGATTTGCCCTTTAAAAAACAAAATATTGGACAAGCATCTGCCTGTCTTATTTGTTCAAGTGAGGTCAACATTCTTTGATGGTGGTTTTTAATCAGTTCACCACCACCACCAAAAAGTACATCACTGAAATCTAGATTTAGTAACAAAGCAAGGCAGGACATACCAATTGACATTTGTACATTTTTTTTATTCTCATTTTGTGCAAAGCTAACTTAAGATGCCAATGACTCATAAAACATATTGTTTAAACATGTTCAGATTGCTAACAGACCATACTGTTATGCCTTTTAGATTCCAATAAACCATATGAAAATGCTAATTATTGAGTCTACATTAATTTGTATAAATTATGCAAATTGAGTAGCAATTAAGCACTACTGTGGTTGAGGTGGATTCCATGCTATTTTTTAACTTAATGTTGGACTGACATAGACTCTGTTCACTAAAATAAATTGTTTTATTGTTGAGTGTTTACAAAGCAATTGCTGATGGTAATTGGTTGTAGATGATACTATTGTGCATTTCAGTAAGATTTATTTAACCATATGCACCACAACCAAAACACACACAGAAAGAGTGGTCAAGGCATGGATTTATGGCAGTTCATTCAGAAAAAAAATAGAGCTTCTGTCCATTAACAGAGGCATTCTTTATGAAAGTTACTTTAGAAAGATGAAACAAATAAAGGTAAACGGAGAGTGCCTGAGAGATGTAGTTAATAATATTTGAAAAAAGTAGAATGTAGCAAGAGGTCAAGGCATCTCACTCAGTCTTTTGAGCAGAATATTAGGAAGTAAGTGTAATTTTGGATGCCTCCTAGGTTTGTGGATGAGACATGCAACCCTGATTTGGTAAAACCAGTTGTGTGTGTTTTTATTTGGGCACATAATGGTTTTTCCCAAATCACTTAGGAATATTCAAGCAGATATAGCGTGCTTGAATGCACTCCTGTGTGTGTGTTTGTGTTTAGCAGTGAATAGCACACCATCATTATACTCTATCAAACGTAAGTTAAATTAAGTGTTGGTGTCTTGGGAGCAGCTTAGCCAGTTTTCAGTGGTGGTTCCCAGAGGGCTAACTTTGGAAGACATCATCTCAACCCATTTGTTTGGGAAATAGGAATCTGCAGACCTGTTCTGTTATCTCTGAACAGAACTCAAGGCCGTCTTTCTGTCTCTGAAATTCAGATTGCATTTTTCAGATGCAAAGGTTAAACATGTTGATGCGATAATTATGAAAGGAAAATAAATCCTTCCTTTTGCCAAAAATTATTGTGTGAAGGAGTGTGTGACTCATGATTTGCAAGCGTTGGTAATGGCTTTAATGTTGAAATGTGGCATTGTGGTGTTGAGTAGATCATGTCAATCTTTGGTAATGTATTTCATTTTAGCTTCTCTAATTGGCAATGAATTTGGGGAATCTAGATTCATAACAAGTGATCTTCCTGAGAGTTTAACCAAAATAAGGAGAATATGTTATGGATTTCCCACTAAGGTCATATTTATGCCATTATTCTAATAAGAACTTTAGCAAGACAGATCTACAAATTGATTAGTTTTACTGCCTTCATAAATTTATTTTCCATAATCTCAAAACCGATTTCATTTGCTTGGGTTAAAATATATCAGTACTCAGAAAAATGTGAAGAGTAAATCATTATATTCAGTATTTGTTACTTAATATCTTAATAATGAATGATAAATCTCCTGAAGCACTTTTTCAGTTAAATTTTATGGTTTGACATACAGCTCAGTACATCCTTTGGTTTTCTTTTACAAGCCACACTTAAATTGTAATCTCTGTTGTTTAAGTGAAAATTACTTAGTCATGTCCCACTCTTTGGGACCCCATGGCCTGTACAGTCCATGGAATTCTCCAGGTCAGAATACTGGGGTGGGTAGCCTTTCCCTTCTCCAGGGGATCTTCCCAACCGAGGGATCGAATCTAGGTCTTTCGCATTGCAGGCAGATTCTTTACCAGCTGAGCCACAAGGGAAGCCCAGATTTCCCTCTGCTCCAGCTAAATTCATTGGAGGAAAAAGATTTTAGAACATGATCTGGACTTTGAAAATTTCATTCACACTAACTCATTAGGTCATGTCGAGCCAAAGGATTTGAGAGGAATTTAGCCTTTGGTGAAAGGGGTATATATGGGGATATGGGTCCGAGCTTTGTTGCCTTCCTCAGATAGGATAACTGGTTGCTATGGTGGGCCAGCCCTGAGCCAAGAGACCAAAGACCTCTGTCTAGCACCAGCTTCCTGGATTTAGGCAGGTTGTTCAAAACTCTCTGTGCCCATGTATCCTCATCCATGGTGAAGCTCTTTGGAAATCTGTAAAGGATGTGTAAATGCACAGATGACGTATGACTTAACTAATAGAGCAAGGTTTTGCAAAGCAGGCATCACGTGTTGGATAAAGATCTAACTCTAGCACCCGATAGCACTCCCCCTGTTGAGATGTGCAGTCATGGATGTGTAATTTAGGTCTTTTGGCCTCAGGTTCCGTGTCTGTGAAATAACAGTATCCACCTTTTAAGATTGTTTTAAGTATCAAACCAATTGTTGTGTGGCACGTAAAAGGCACTTAATAGAGGTTAGCTGCTACTCCTGGGACACACGGTGTTGATGATGACAGAATAAAACTACTTCTACTTTGATAGGTACTGAAAGATGTCTGATAAAGTTTTATTTCTTTTGTATTCATTGTCTACCTCCCAGGAGTCTAGATCCTCACAACTTGATGAAATTCTCTAGGCTATCCTAGATTGGCCAGCATAGTTCTGTTTTGTTTCTAAATCAGGGATCCCGTCTCGTGATCTGTTTGCTCACTGGAATAGGATGGCTCCACAAGGGACATCCTGAGAGGTTGTATAAAGAAATGATAAAAAAAAAAACATGGCTCTGTGGTTCAAGAGACAAGAATGCAGATGCCTGCTCTTCCCCTTACTGGCCAGGAGACCTTGGAAAAGTTGCTTCAATTCTTCATGCCTCAGTTTCCTCATTAGTAGAATGGAGATACCTAATGGTACCCAAGACATAGGACTCTTGATTGTGAGGTGATTGACACAGAGACTTGCCATAATACTTCATCATGATCACTGCTCCCATTATCACTGTGGTTATTCTTCTAAAGATAATATTTTGATTAAGAATTATCAGTACATCTGAACTCTGGAGACTGGCATTTCATAGACAGCATTAACTTACATGCAGCTTTGTTTTTTCATTTTACCTTGTTGCCCCAGGTCCTGTAAAAGTTATTTCAAAACCAAAAGAGGAGATATTGACCTGGCCTAATTTTTTCTTTGGTCTCTGTACGTGACTCATAGATACCCATTATGACATCTGCACTTTTGTTTAAAACAGACTAAGCCAATAGAAAAAAAAAAAAAAAAAGATCTTTACCCATCTCAGTGAGCAGTGAAATCTGAATCTATAGCTTGCAATTGAAACTATTTTTTCCAAAGCCTTTGAGGGCTGTTAATCAGTCTGGTGTAAACAATTTATTGTTAAAGTCCTAGAATATTTGCATTTTAATTAAGGAAAAGTTTAATTAAACTGGAAACTTTACTCAGAAAAGGCAAGTTTGGGCAGCTAGTGCCCTTGCATGCTAAGGCACTTCTTCAAAATGCCACCTACTCTGGGAATTCTGTGCTTGTGTAAGACCACATGCATGCGTACATGCTAAGTCACTTCAGTCATGTCTGACTCTTTGTGACCCATGGGGGGATCTTCCCAATCCAGGGATCAAACCCTCATTTCTTATGTCCCCTGCATTGGCAGGCAGGTTCTTTACCACTAGAGCCACCTGGGAAGCCCCCAAATGGCATATGAGTCTGTCTTGCTAACTTAGGTGAAAATATCTCTTGGGAGCCTTTGGGGACCCTCGGGTGAGGGAGGCTGACCCCTGAAAGACTGCAGACTGACTAGGGGCTGAGATGTTTTAGACAGACAGATAAGGAGATGACAAATCAAAATATCTTTTGTGTGGCTAAGTTAGATATTGAAAATATTTATGCCTACCTTCACCGTGAAAAATAAATTTGATAGTCCTGAAATTAAATATTCTTGCTAAATAGCCTCATCAACAATTGCTCAGCATGACCTGGAGGTATGGAAGTGGCCCAGGACCTCTAAAAGGGAGGAGGCAACTTTCAGGCCAAAGTTCTGCCCCTGAAAAGCTGTGTGACTTTGGCCAGGCCATAGAATAAAGATTGTAGAGCTCACACCCCTCTGGACTTTGGTGTCCCCAGCAGTGAAATGCAAATGGTAACTTTTGCCCTGCCCACTCCACAGAGGTTGTGTGATATTCAAAGGATATCACGCATCTAGAGACACATGCAAACACAAGCACAGGACGTGTGTGATACCATTTAAAAATATTTTGGTAAGATGTCTGAGCAAATTTAACAGAAAGTACAAAAACGGAATTATTTAACCTTTAGGGGGAAGTTGCTTTTGTTTCTAAATGTAGTCATGAGACTGAAAATTCTTAATATCCTGCAAGCAAATTCAGTAGAAAGGGCAACAGATATCAAAAAGAGGGCCTGGTGAAGCAAGAGTGAAGTTCAAGGACGGACAGAGCTTGGGACAGTGGTCTGTATACACAGGGACAAACATTTTCCGAACATCCAGGCCCTTGGTTACAAGAGATCAAAGATAAGGCTTTCTGAGATGATTTGCATGGTTCAGGTGTAAGCCACTGAGAGCCTGCTCTGCGATGGAAGCTGAGGGATTGGAAGTTAAAGGAGGAGGAAGAGATGCCTAAATTTGGTTTGTCCACCATGTTCTATCTCAAGAATGCTTATGTAATTGGGAGCCCTTGGATCCTACCATGGCGCTTCAGGGAAAATAACATGCAGTGGAGGTCCTTGTTTATTTCTAGGAGCTTTGACTGAGGTTCATTCTGGCCAGCCCCTGGCGGCAGCTCTGCGTCTCCTCCCTGCTGCTTAGCTCCCAGCTGTGGAGAGAGCTCAGCTCTGTTGGGGACGTGGGAATAATGAGGGAGACCCCTTTGTCCCATCCTCCTGAAATGAAGCACTGAGAGAAGAGGGGGAAAAGGCAGTGGGTTAGTGAAAAGCAGAAATGGCCCCATCAGTAGCATAAGATTAAACAATTCTCACATCTAATGATAGGAAAGGAGGCATTTTCTGTGAGGCAGGCTCTGATAGCCATGTCCTTGTGTTCCCACACAGGACGTGATGGGGTGTAGGTGGTTTGTAATGAAGTAAGTTAAGATAGACTCAGAAGTGGGCCATCTTTCTCCTCCCCCAGAGGCGGATTGAGGTGTGATTAGACCAACCTCCCACCTACTATCAGAGTCTCTTAGAGACATTGACAGATCTTTGACTCAATCCAAGAAAATCTACCCTTTCTGATATAGGAACTCTTCACCAGGAGTTGAAATCAAACAGATGTTATGGGGTATGTATTGAATGTTTGGGCTTCCCTGGTAGTTCAGATGGCAAAGAATCCACTTGCAGTGTGGGAGACCTGGGTTCAATCCCTGGGTCAGGAAGATCCTCTGTAGGAGGGCATGGCAACCCACCCTAATATTCTTGCCTGGAGAATCTCATGGACAGAGGAGCCTGGCAGGCTATAGTTCACAGGGTTGCAAAGAGTCAGACATGACTGAGCGACTAAGCACACGCACACTGAATGTTTACTATGTGAAAGGTGCTGGCCCTCACACAATTCCAACCGCCTCCCACCCCGGACAACTAGAAACATACAGATTGCTGGGACCAGCCCCAGACTTTCTTGGTTCACTGGATCTGGGTCAGAGCCCCAGAGGCTGCTTACAGTTTTCAAGATCTATTGAGTTGTGATCTGCTTTTTTTTAACCCCTTAAGATCTGCTGGATCATTGAAAAAGCATGAGAATTCCAGAAAAAACATCTATTTCTGCTTTATGACTATGCCAAAGTCTATGACTGTGTGGATCACAATAAACTGTGGAAATTCTTCAAGAGATGGGAATACCAGACCACCTGACCTGCCTCTTGAGAAACCTGTATGCAGGTCAGGAAGCAACAGTTAGAACTGGACATGGAACAACAGACTGGTCCCAAATAGGAAAAGGAGTACATCAAGGATGTATATTGTCACCCTGCTTATTTAACTTCTATGCAGAGTACATCATGAGAAACACTGGGCTGGAAGAAGCACAAGCTGCAATCAAGATTGCCAGGAGAAATATCGATAACCTCAGATATGCAGATGACACCACCCTTATGGCAGAAAGTGAAGAAAAACTAAAGAGCCTTGATGAAAGTGAAAGAGGAGAGTGAAAAAGCTGGCTTAAAGCTCAACATTCAAAAAACTAAGATCATGGCATCTGGTCCCATCACTTCATGGGAAATAGATGGGGAAACAGTGGGAACAGTGGCTGACTTTATTTTGGGGGGCTCCAAAATCACTGCAGATGGTGACTGCAGCCATGAAATTAATAGACACTTACTCCTTGGAAAGAAAGTTATGACCAACCTAGACAGCATATTAAAAAGCAGAGATACTACTTTGTCAACAAATGTCCGTCTAGTCAAAGTTTTTTCCAGTAGTCACATATGGATGTGAGAGTTGGACTATAAAGAAAGCTGAGTGCTGAAAAATTGATGCTTTTGAACTGTGGTGTTGAAGAAGACTCTTGAGAGTCCCTTGGACTGCAAGGAGATCCAAACAGTCCATACTAAAGGAGATCAGTCCTGAGTGTTCATTGGAAGGACTCATGTTGAAGCTGAAGCTCCAATACTTTGGCCACCCAATGTAAAGAGCTGAGTTGTTTGAAAAGACCCTGATGCTGGGAAAGATTGAAGGCAGGAGAAGAAGGGGACGACAGAGGATGAGATGGTTGGATGGCATCACCGACTCAATGGACATGAGTTTGGGTTAACTCTGGGAGCTGGTGATGGACAAGGAGGCCTGGCATGCTGCAGTCCCTGGGGTCACAAAGAGTCGGACACGACTGAGCGATTAAACTGAACTGAAAGTTTGAGAAGTACATTGGTGCTTCTAACGGGCCCTACAGCCTTGTTATTCCAAGTGTGGTCCAGGGGTTAAAAAAATGCAAAGCCCATTGATGTGCTTGGCAGACCAGTTGGATCCTGATCTGTCAAGACCAGCTTTTAAAAAGACTGGGCTTCCCTGGTGGTCCAGTGGTTAAGAATCTGCCTACCAATGCAGGGGTTGTTGGTTAAATCCCTGGTTTGGGAACTAAGATCCCACATTCCATGGGAAACTTGTGCACTGCAATAAAGACCCAGTGCAGCCAAAAAAAGTGATAAAGCAACCCTCAATCCCCAAATTACTAATTATGAATCCTGACAGGGGCAAAATCTAGTGCTAGATGCCCTGTGTGCCTTATCCCATTTAGTCCTGACAAGAATTTATTAAATGAAGACAACCTCCATTTTACAGATGAAACAACTTAGCCTCAGAAAAGGGATCACTCAGGCTACGCGCATGTGTGCTTTGTCGCTCAGTTATGTTTGATTCTTTTGTGACCCCATGGACTGTGTAGCCCACCAAGCTTCTCTGTGCATGGGATTTCCCAAGGAAGAATACTGGACTGGGTCACCATTTCCTTCTCCAGGGGATCTTCCTGACCCAGGATTGAACCTGCATCTCCTGTATCTCCTACATTACTGCTGAGTGGGAAGTCCCCACTCAGGGTGCACAGCTAAGGAAATGGCTCCAGGTCTGAATGCAGGTGTGGCTGATCTTAAAGTCCCGTGACTTCTCTTTGCTACCATCCTCTTTCCCTTAATAGCTATGCAGTATCCACTCTGAAGACATTCATTTGATATTCAAACTATCTGCCCTCTGTCAGTCATGTCCCTTTCTGGTCCCTCTTTGACGTGTTCTCAGCTAAATAGAATCTTTATGGCTCCACACAGATAAACAGACAGCCTCTGCCAACTAGATTTTTTTTTTTTTTGATCCTCCAATAAACATGTGGTGGGTTATAGAACTGTCATTTTTCTTAAACTCTAGGCAGTCTTCAAATTTAGTTTGTTGTAGGATAATTATGGGCAGAGAAATCAGTATCATGTATTAAGCCTTATTATATACCTTGTGCTTACCTGTTTGCTTTTTTAACTCTGCTTACCACCCTGAAGGTAAGAATTATCTTCCCCATTTTACCAATAACAACTAGAGACATTACTGACCCACTCAGTATCATACAGCTAGAGAGAGCCTGAGGTGTGACTGGAAGCCAGCTCCCTGGGATTCCAAGGCCATTCTCTTTCCCCTGTGCCGTACTGCCTCTCAGTTTCCTCATCTGTGAAATGGGCACTATAAAAGACATTACACACAAATCATAATACCTGGCATTCATGTGGTGGTCAATACTGGTAGCTATGTTTTGCTTTTATTATTTTGATGAGACTCAATGTGGACTGGAAGCAGAATAGATCCACTGAAATTCTCCACCAGAGTCCTCACTCCTCCCCCCACCCAAGAATCTCTAAGATTGAAATATACCCTCCCTAGCCTACAGTTGGGCTTCCCTGGTGGCTCAGCTGGTAAAGAATCTACCTGTAATGTGGGAGACCTGGGTTCGACCCCTGGGTTGGGAAGATTCCTTAGAGAAGGGAAAGGCTACCCATTCCAATATTTGGCCTGGAGAATTCCATGGACTGTGTAGTCCATGGGGTTACAAAGAGTCGGACACGACTGAGCGACTTTCACACAGCTTACAGTTTGGACATACGTGTCTTCAGGTTAGTAGCTTTTACTCTTGCCCTCACAACTTCAAAGAGTACCATTTGCTTCCCATTGATGAAGGGCAAATGCCACATGTCACTTTGAAAGTTTCAGTGTTACATTCTGCTTGTACTTGAAGGACAGGATCTGAGTCGCTAGATATGAGACGTCATTTGTTTTCTTCTCCCATAGCCCACCACACCAGCTTGTTTCAATTAGAAATAACTGTAAGGCATCTGCCAAAAGTATGTGCACTTTCGTTAATCTGGGGTTACTCAAGAGAATGGCAAAGGGGTTTATATATTACATTTGCTAATAAAGAGAAATGTTAAATATAAACAGTATTTCAAGATGAGGACGAAAATGAAATACCTAAAACCTTACCAAGTCCAGCTGGTTCATATTTACATTGCCAGAAGGAGGGATTAGGGAAGCACTGCAAATACGCACCACCTTCTGAATTCTTAAAATTAAAGGGACAAATCGTTATCTGCCATGAGCTGCGTGCCAGAGGGGGAAACGCTAACGATATCAGCAGGAACAAAGACCATCACTGACCAGCTCAAGATTGACTGGTTTTTTTCATTTTCTCTGATTCTGAAAGAATAAATCCCATTAAATTGCATTGTAAGATAGGACCAAAATATAACAAAGAAAAGCTGCTCCAGTCATAGATGTCAGGTTTCTACTCCTCACAGCAGAGATCTTCCTGGAGTATAATTCACATCAACCCAGCCCCTCCCTCCCTGGAGCAGACACCACTTCCTGGGAGTAAATGAAGCATTTTTGGTAGCTGCTTTACCTGTTGGCCTCAGGTCACCAGGGTCCCATTCAGTTAGTTATTGCTTCAGGACACTTAACAGTGCCCTAGTGGCCCAAAGTGAATGAATGCAGCTTCTGAAACGTCCTAACTACCAGGAGAAACCTGAGTACTGGGAAAATCGGTTTCCTCCAACGGTGTGCCAAACACACACCAAGACATACTCCAGAAGCTTCCAGAATCCTGTTAGTTCCAATGCAGAGCTATGAAGCAGCCATACTGTGTACCTTGTTTAATAAGAATCACTGATATCCTTGAGGAAAGTTGCCAAGATGTATGGAGAAAAAAGGGGAAAGGAAAGGTCTACAGATTTAAGACCTTTCAGCTACACCAGATGCTTTTGAAAAGAAAGAACTCAGTCATTCAAACAGCCTGATTTTATGAAGTGACATTTTAGATTATGATATGACATTGCAGATTTGACATGATTGTGCTAATTGTGAGAAAATATGCTACTCTGATCAGACTAAAAGGAAGGAAATAAAAAGACATTGTGGTTCTACTTGTAATAAAGAAAAGCTCATCCTCACAGCTTTTTGATTGTTGCCATAGCTATCTCTTCAACATGGCATGTATAATACACTTAACATTGCATTACCAGTAGCCTGTTGCGCGCTTATTGTTAAAAGAAATTTAACTTACAAGCTTTCGTACGGGTGGTTCTCCTAATTCTGATTCTTCATGTTGACTGGCATGGGACAAGGAGCTGGACTGTATTTAACTGGTTTTATTGTGACGTGACTATGATGGATGTGACAAGGGCCTCTATTATTCTCTGGGGAGCGTGGCCATTAATGAAGCCATTAGCTGAGCTAAGGGAAGTGAAGAAAATAGGGAAATTACCATTATTCTGAAGCCATTAAGTTGTAATCCACCACTTTCTCTCCTTTCTCAGAAAGGCATCTTTTTTTTAAGGCCTCCCTGACTGTCCTTTAAAGATTCATTAATTCATTAACTTTCCAAGGAGATGGGGGTGGATGGCAGAGTTAAAATTTTAATCAGTCTGGCATATCATATTATTACCATTCTGCTGGTGTCTGCATTCATTGCCTGGCACATCAGGTTAATTTTAAACAAACCGAGTTATAGCAGATGTTGTTCTGTTCCACAGGTAACAGAGAGAGCTTCCATTTGTAGCGGATTTCAGAATTCACAGAGCTCTTTCAGGCTCAGTAGGTACACAGGGCAGGCTCTGGGGTCCTGTTACAGATGAGTGAACTGGTGCTCAATGAACCTAAAGGGCCTAAGGAGTGGCGGTGAGCTGGGTGGAAGTGGGCTTCACACTTCCATCCTCCTGGAACCTTTGCTTTATGACGTGTGCCTTCTCCACGTGTATTCTTTACCGGAAAAGGAAACCAACCTCTAGTGAGCACAGCTCTTTGGAAAATGAATGACTTGTGTTGTATTCTGTGCTCGGTGTATGCCACCCATCATTAAATCTCTCTTTAGTCAGAGGCTAACCAGAGCTAGGCATGTTTTGTTCAACAATGGTTGTGTGCTAGTTTTGGCTCCTAGGAGCACAGTCTGCTACTTCTGCATTTATTTTGAGGACAGGCATTGCTGGGTACACGAGTCATATATGCAGCACCAGGAAGCATGGTCTATGGGTGGTTTCAGTTCCTTCCAAAAAAAGGTTTTTTTTTTTTTTTTTTCATAGTCAAATTGAGTGAAGTCTTGTTTAGTTGCTAAGTCGTATCTGACTCTTTGCCACCCCATGGACAGTAGACAGCCAGGTTCCTCTGTCCATGGCATTTCCCAAGCAAGTATACTGGAGTGGGTTGTCATTCCCTTTTCCAGAGGATCTTCCCAACCCAGGGTTTGAACCTGTGTCTCCTGCTTTGGCAGGTGGATTCTTTACCACTGTGCCACCTGGGAAGCCCTGTGTCTACTTCTTGGCAAAGCAGAGTGTCCTTAAAGACATAGACCTGGGTCCTAAGCCCTTAGGAAGTCATCATTTCCCAAGCCGCATTTAGAATACTTTCTCCTTTAGAGAGGGGATGGTAACTCACTCCAGTATTCTTGCCTGGATGGAGGAGCCTGGCAGGCTACAGTCCACAGGGTCTTAAAGAGCCAGACACGACTGAGTGACTAACACTTTGACTTTTTTCTCCTTTAGAGGGAGGTGCAGTTGGTCCCTTGCCGAGTCATGGAGGTACTCAGGAAATTTGCCCCCAGGAGCCCAGGCCTCAGCTCACTATCCTAGCATGCCCCCAAATGGAGTTTTCAAACCCAGGAGTGAAGGTGCATTGCACATGTAATGATTACACACTTCAAGGTAGCTTGTCTACACTGGGGCATGGTTCTTTCAAAAGGGAGGTAGTGGATCCACAGCGCCCCCCTTTGGTTGGTATCCATCTGTGCACATACGTTCTGGTGGGCTGAAGGGCAGTCAGAGGACAGTAGGAAGTGGGATGGGAACTGAAACTTAAGAATATTTCTCGTCTTATTTTTATGAGTTTCCCTTGGTGGAGCGAGAGCCTAGCCCCAAAGAGCAATTCAGTACGTATTTGTTACAGAAATGCACGAGAAGGACAAGGACATTGATGAGAGTTCAGCCAGCCATCAGTATTTTTGGGGGCCATCCCCGTCTTCTTCACCAGAGCCCACGTGTGGAAATGGAGCTGGGTCCCCCGCATCACTTGGTGAATCACCTGGGGTAGAGCTGCAATGAAATCCCACATTCCCCTCAGGCCCGAATCTCACCACCTGGCCTTGGCATCATAGTGTGAGTTAATGCTTTCCTGACACTTTCCCGACAACTTTTCATACTCTGCACGCAGAGCCGTGGCTGGAGTGTGGGCTTCCTGAATTCTAGACCCTGGCTGTTCAAAGCAACTCATAGATCAGCAGTGCCAGCCTTGCTTGGTGTAGCTTGTTAGAGACGCCCAGCATCAGCCCAGCCCAACCCCCTGAGCTGCCAGCAGTGTCACAAGACCTGCAGGTGACGTAGATGTCGCACTTTAGTGCACTCTGATGATAAAGCTTGACGTCCATTGAAACCTAAATCTTGTAGCAAATGAGCAAAGCTTACGTCCTTTTGCTTTACTTTTGAAAAAGAATGGAAAGGGAGCTGATCTTTAAAAAACATATATTTTATATTAGAGTATAGTTGGTTTACAATTTTGTGTTAGTTCAGGTGTACAGCCAAGTGGTTCTTCTATACATATGCATATATCCATTTTAAAAATGTTGATTAACATATTGATTAGCATTAGTTGATTAACAATGTTGTGTTATTTTCAATTGTACAATAAAGTAATTCGATTATACATATACATATATCTACACATATCCATTCTTTCCCCTTATATGTTATTTCCCAATATTGAATATAGTTCCCTATGCTCTACAGTAGGACCATATCTATTTTATATATAATAGTGTGTATCTGTTAATCCCAAGCTCCTAATTTATCCCTTCTCCACTCTTTTCCCCTTTGGTAATCATAAGTTTGTTTACTTTGTGAGTCTGTTTTCTTTCTGTTTTGAAAATAAGCTCATTTGTATCAGTTTTTTTTTCAATTCCACATATAGGTGCTAACGTGTGATATTTATCTTTCTCTGTCTGACTTAACTTCGTTGAGTATGATGACCTCTGGGTCCATACATGTTGCTGCAAATGGCAATATTTCATTCTTTTATGGGTGAGTAGTATCCCATTGTATACACACACACACACACACCCCACATCTTCTTTATCCATTCATCTGTCATTGGACATTTAGCTTGCCGGGGCTGATTTTGACTGAGCCCCAGTACCCAAATGTTCTTGGATTATTAGAGACGTGTTTGTCAGCCTTCCAACTACCCTGTGTGTAAGCATTAAATTTCTCGTTTTACAGGCAGGGAACCGAGGCTGAAGGGCACAAAGCAGCATGCCTATGGTCCCAGAGGATCTGGCAAACCTGGGATTTGAACCCACTTTTGTGAGACAAGGTTCTAAAGCCTTCCTAGGATAGCATGCAGTAGGAGGGAGCAGAGAGATACCATTTGGAAGACACAGAATGACCTAGTTCTTCAGGGGATATCTCTGGAGGAATGATGTCATTATTGTTATTTACTAGCCCCAATGATTAGGGTGATATTTTTTATAGCAGCTTTCAGCATCTGCTGATAAACATGCAAGAATCGTTATTTGGTGGTATTGTGAAAAATCCCGTTGGGCTCAAAAGGTGTTTGAGGATAGATGCTTCAGCTGAGTGCTCAATTATCTGCTCATCTTACTTTCCACTCTTTATGAACAGGGTTAAAGTAGGTGATCAAACCCTTTGCTGCCACCATCTCTTTCATTTATTTATTTTTGTCCCTCCATGTTTCATGAAGGCAGAAGTCTTTTAAGCCACAGCATCTAATTACCTCCCATGGGAGGGAGCTGGAAAGACAAAAAGTATATAAAAGGGCAAGTCTGTTTAAGCTGAGGATTTGCCACTGTCTGAGGTGAGGTTGTCGCTTTCAAAATTGAAGTGAATGGTCAGTAAGCAGGAAGACTCACAGGGCCATCCTCTGCATCAGGCATTGCATTGTATTTCTTGGCCTCTCTGCCCAAACTCATTCTATGGTTACATTTTTCCTGAACAAAATACTTACTGCTTTAAAGTTAAACTAACCCTTTCCTGCTGCTGCTAAGTCACTTCAGTCATGTCCAACTCTGTGCAACCCAATAGACGGCAGCCCACCAGGCTCCCCTGTCCCTGGGATTCTTCAGGCAAGAACACTGGAGTGGGTTGCCATTTCCTTCTCCAATGCATGAAAGTGAAAAGTGAAACTGAAGTCACCCAGTCGTGTCCTACTCTTAGCGACCCCATGGACTGGAGCCTACCAGGCTCCTCTGTCCATGGGATCCTCAAGGCAAGAGTACTGGAGTGGGGTGGCATTGCCTTGGGATTCCGTGTTTGCATTACCCACATGATTTCTTTCTTTACTTCTATTTCTTAAAGGCATCCTGAGAGGGGGGCCTTCCCTGGTGGTCCAGTGCTTAGGGCTCTGGGCTTCTACTGCAGGGGTCATAGGTTTGATCCTTGGTTGGGGAACTAAGATCCCACATGCCACATGGCATGGCAAAAAAAAAAAAAAAAAATCATCCTAGGATCCTAGGTGGGAAATGACTTGATGCTCTAAAAACAGACAAGTAGGTGAGTTTCTATCTCTTTTTGGTGGGGAATTTCTGCCACCAAAATCCCCTGGGATTCCCTGGTAAAGAATCTGCCTGCAATGCAGGAGACCTGGGTTCAATCCCTGGGTTGGGAAGATCCCCTGCAGAAGGGAATGGCTACCCACTGCAGTATTTTGGTCTGGAGAATTCCAAGGACTATTCCATGAGGTCGCAAAGAGTCAGACACAACTGAGCGACTTTCACTTTCTGCCACTGAGACTGAGTCAGAATCTCAAAATGGGTACCTGTTTATGGGGGTGCCTGTCTGTACACATCTGCATCCCAGTCTTTGTTTAAGGCTTTAGGGCTGCTGCAGAGCAGATTGTGACAGCGAAGTTCCCCTACATGTTCATTGCTCACAAGTTTAGTATTTTCTTCTGCATGATATAGGACAATTGTGTACGAATGATAATCTTTTTTTTTTTTTCATATTTTGAGACTTTGCCAGCTGCCATGCTACCAGGCTCAGGAATTTCTAAGAAGTCATCTTCTCACAAAGTTTTTAGTGAGAAAGACATGAGACTGGGAGTCAGTCTGCTGAGCTCTGTTTGTATGGCTGTTGGCAGAGCGAATGGCTCCATTGGACAGTCTGCACAGTCAAGCGCTGTGCCCTACCTCCACAGACTCTCTCATTAGGTTTGGGGTGGGGCCCTGGAATGGACGCTTACAATAAGCTCTGAGGTGATGCCAGTACTGCCTTTGGGGGACCCCTTTGGAGAATGGTGCCCTAAGCCTTGGACAGCCATTCACAGAGGAATGGATGAATGGATGTATGAAGGCTGTCTGCTGTGTGACAGGCACTGTCCTGCTTGGTGAGGGGCAGATAGTCAGTGAGGCAAGTGAACAGTGGCAAGCACAAAGTGCCCTGCGAGTGGACGCCAGAGGCCCCTGATGTATTAATAGATCTGGGACCCCTGTACCTGAACTCTGAGAACAAGGCAATATTAAGGTTCTGGTACCTTATGAAAATTTTTTTCTAGTCCATTCTACAAGTATGGTGACAATTCAATTAATTGGACACCAGCCAACTGAGAATCCAAATTGACATTTTTCTACTCTTGACTTTTATTTACATTCAGGAGATCAGGAAACAATTGCTATCAGTGGCTCCCAGCATGGGCAGGCAGTATTCATCTCAGTTCTAAGCACAATAAATAAATACATAGATACTTGCTAAGTTGAACTGGATTCTATTTCTCTGTTATGTCACGGAATAAGGCTAGACTTATTCTGTTCTGCTCCCCATCTGCATGTACAGGATGATACATACCTTATTACTGGTCTTATTAACGCAGAAAAGTAGAAGGGATATGACACGTTTTCAAAGGAATTTTAACAATAAGGCATGGAATGAAAATTTTTCAAGTCTTTCACCTAACAAGAAAGTGCATTAGGACAACCTATCTTTCAAACACTGTATTAAAATTAGCTTTCCTTGGGGCTTCATAGCTTATATATAGTGATGGGGGTGTTAGTTTTTCATAATACCACCAGGAAGAGTATTTCACAGATCAATCACTCTAGCCATGTGTATTTGCAGTAAGAGTCTAACCTTCAAACTCTGTTCTCAACAGGATTTATGTTTGCTTTGGAATCTTCCTTGAACATTATTTATCCTTATATCACCTGGTTTGTGGACACAGTGATAAGATCTCAAGCTGACATCATGGTTGTTGGGTGTCTAGGATCTTGCTTGTGTTAGGGATACTTTTTCAGGGCTGAGTATTTGTCATGGGCTCCTTCCCTGTCAATTAACCAGAACTAACAACAGATATTCTGTACTGTGCCTGTTTTTTACAGCTGACATGGAAACAGAAATGGTGGGCCTCATCACCTCCAGAGCTAGAAACGTACTGTGTGATGAGTATGTTGATTAGCATCAGGAAACTTTTAACTTGTAGGTAGTATTCTTTGTTACTAGAATGTAATCTTTTATACCTTGGCCTGATGCCATGGGATATATTTATTTTAAAATATTCTTCACTTTTCCCAACTAGTAAATTATGTTTATAGAGATATAGTTAGTGATACAGGTAAGATAGTAGTAGTAGCACTGCTAATTATATTATTGTACATAAAAAGTGATATCAATATTTTCAAGTACCATTAATAGTCCTAAATGGTGTCAGATACAGCCACCTTTGATTTAAATATAGCTTGTAAACCTTGCCAAACCTTTTCCTCTTCTACAGATTTTCAAGTTTTCATTGGCTCTCATTTTTGTTTAAAGGGAAACAGAATCACTTAGAAGAACCAACATATCTGCATTTATAACAGTGGCTTTGGGGACACAGTTGGCACCTGCCCTCCTAGATGGCCTGGGTAAATGGCTGTTCTGTCTGGTTGGCTAAAGACATAAACTAATCTTGTGCACTGTTCCTCATGTGGAGGAGATGCTCAAGATGGATGTGTGTGTACACACACCACTGACTCTGATGATGACCACACACTTAGCAATCTTTCGTTTTGCTTTTCCTTGATAGAAGCCAGTGTTCTCCAATGGCATCTCCAGCTTTTAAGTGGCTGCCATATGTGTTTTGCATTGCTCCCCATGTAGGAGAAGAATGTACAAGAAGAAACTAAAGCCAGAACTGAATTTGAGACTCAGCGTTTATTGTTTTCTCTCTTGGACCATGCCACATGGCATGTGGTATCTTAGTTCCTTGACCAGGGATCAAACCTGGGCCACATCTGTGGATGTGCAGAGTCCTAACCCATACTGGACTGCCAGAGAATTCTGAAGACCTACTGTCTATTGTATCCATCTGGAAGTTCTCAATTCGAGAACTATTGAAGCTGTACTTGAAGGGTTTTGAGCATAACCTTACTAGCATGGGAAGTAAGCACAATTGTTTGTGTGTTACCAGATGTGCATTTATTGAGCAGCTAGTAAGTGCAAGGGGCTGTGAAAAATAAACACATGACTAAGACATTGACTTTGCCTTCAAGGAATTTACACTCTGGTCAGAGAGATGAGACAGCTCACAATCACATAAAAGTAGACAGAGTTAAGAGCTGTTACCAGGAGCTTCAAAGAGCCTGCTGGGAAATCAAAGGAAGGGCTGCTCCCTTCCCATGCAGAATGGCCCTGAGATTGACTTTGTCCATGAGGAGATAAGGAAGGACAGTTTAAGTAGAAGCTACAGAGGGAAAAAGGCAAAATATCTATATCTATATCTATATCTATATCTATATCTATATCTATATCTATCTCCAGGGAGCTGTTGCATATTCATTTGGCTGGCTGCAAGAGAGGGACTGTGACAGGAGACCGTGGGTCCATGGTGTGTGTGTGCCTGAGTGTGTATGTGAGTAGGGAGCTGTTGGCTGCAGGCAGACAGTAGCAGAAGGTGAGGGTAGCATGCAGCATTGTGGCCACACTGTTAGCAACCTTGGCTATTCAGGCAGAGAATGCAGACCCTAGGAGCTACTGTAAGTGAGCAGGGAGGGGCATTAGACCTGTGGTCTAGGGCAATTTCATTTATGTCCTGAGTCAGAGGGATGGGACCAGGAAGTCCAGTTTGGCAACTAGTTGGAAAAGGGAAGGTGATGGTTTTAGCAATCAATATATTTGTAAGTATAGGCATTCAGAACCTCCCTGTGGTTTTGGAATGAGCCATTTCTCCTCAGTGGAGGTTTTTGTCTGAATATAGTTGTTTGAAAGTGTAATATAAATGATCTGGAATAGGGAACTATGTGCGTGCTTGGGATCCATCCTGATTGAATGGGTCTCAAGCCCTAGTGGGCCTAAGGATTGAGCCTGGAACCCTCGGGAGAATTTTTGATTCTCTGATATGGGGGGTGGCCCAGGCCTCTGCACATGGGTCATTCTGAGGCTCTGCCCTTGGCACGTTGAGAAATATTGTTCCTGGCCACTGTGCATGTAAAAAGGCATGTGTCCCTACCTACCAGTGACCCACCTGCCACAGAGGCCGGAGAGACCTGGACATGTGGAGGACCAGTGCCCCTGCCATGGGTCCCTGACTGTGCTAGGCGTCTTCTATACCTTCTCTCGTTTCACTCCCACAGTGGTTCTGAGGAAGGAAATTCTTTATTCTCACCTTTCAGGAAGGCCTGTGAATACTTTTCAAGAGCAGAGCTCCCAACATACTTCCTAGAAGAATGTGGGGTCATTGAGCAGTGACCCAGGAAGTTTCCATGATGTGGGTCTGATTCCCAGGCTCCTCTATGAAGTTGGATGTGTTCAAGAGAGAAATGTTGACTTTTCAAGTGTCCAGGTTTAACCAAGTTCAAAGAAAAAAGCCCTTCCTTGGAAACAGGATTTTAGCTGGAGGCATTACCTTTGCTTTGGTGCTACCCAGCCAGCTAGCAGTGTCCCAAGAAGAGAACCCCACCTCCTCTTCATCCTCCATCTGTCACTCTTGTCTGCTCTCACTGCTGAGCTCTGGCCACTGGACGTCTCCTTGCGATTTGATCAGAGGCCATGTGCTAAGCAGGACTACAGTGCTGTGTGGCCCGTTTGACTCAGTCCTCTTGCCATTGCAAGTCTATCGCGGTTGCCTAAAATAGCTCAGCAAGCTTTGTGCTATCTCCATGTCATGCTTTGGGACACTCCTGGGTTGGAGGGCCGAGATCAATTCCTTCTGTTCCTACCACCACCCACGGCCATCGAACTGTGCCCTCTGCCCAGTGGGTCTCACCAGCAGACATCCTGTGGTGGGGAGAATGGAGAAAATGTTTGATTTCCAGACACTCCTTTCCAGTGATTGGCTAAACAGAGTTCTCATGATTTGCATTTTGTCTCTGCCTGCTTCTGCAGTGTTCATTCATGTCTAAGGATGCGGCCATATAAAGAAGCCATTTCCCATTTCCTTTGAAACATGTCTAGTGTTCTGGTCAGCATCACCATAAGACAGGAGTACCTTTAATGGAATGGATTCTCACCAATTAGCTCATAGACTCAGGACAAGGCTCAAAATGTCATCTTTTTACATGTGTGTGCCTTCACGTACACTGGCTAGATAGATCTTTTACTTTTTCCCCCCAACTCTACAAAGATCTTTGTTTCATGGATTTAAGCCACTCATTTTGTCTGATAAAAAATTAGAGGTGAACAATGGATTACATTTTAAAAATAGATCAACAGTGTTACTCCCCTAGTTCCATAAAAACAGTGTTGATAAAAGAGATTTGTACATCTTGCTGATGAATTCATATAATGCTCTAATTCCTTGATCCTTTGATTTCCTCTCTTCTACCATTTTTTAAAAGACTTCAAATATAATCTCTCATTTAAAAATTGATTGGTATAAAATATTTGTTTTTTATAATTTTTTGTTTTACTTTGTTAAACAGTAAGCTTCATACAACTTAAAGGAAGTTTTAGAGATTATCTGACTTGTCCTCACAATATAGGGCTTAACCATTCTAGGCAAGGCTTCTCAGGTGACGCTAGTGATAAAGAACCCACCTGCCGATGCAGAAGACATAAGAGACATGAGTTCGATCCCTGGGTCGGGAAGATCCCCTGGTGGAGGAAATGGCAACCCACTCTGGTATTCTTGCCTAGAGAATCCCATGGACAGAGGAGCCTGGCGGGCTACAGTCCAAAGAGTCACAAAGAGTTGGATATGCCTGAAGTGACTTAGCACACATGCAGGCATTCTAGGGAAATGGAAGTGCCCTTTGCTTCCAAAGGTGTCCTGAGAAAGTTTTCATAACCTTGAGGGTGGGGCTATGGCAATTATTTCTGTATTTCCTTTCTTAACTGAAAATAGCAGGGGCTCACATATGTGAACAAGCCTTTATTGGAACCGTATTGAATTGTCTAGCAAGTAAGTTTTGAGCATTTATTTGTGGAATGAATGCCCAGATGAAAGAAAGGATGGACAGCCACTCGGATATTTTCCACTATAGCTAAGCCAATTTCCTCATGTCACAGATAAATCAATTTCTTCTTATTCTGTTTGCTGAGTGTTTAAGTTAATCTCTGCCATTGCTCACCACCCTTTCTGTGTTTGAAAGAAGTTATGAATTCTTCCCTCGGTCTACACTTCTGGCTGTATCATCACAGCCTTGCTTCCCTTTCCTCATAGGCTCATCTTTCCAGGCCTGTAGCTGTCTCTGTGGCTCTCTGGCCCCTGGGTACATGGTAATACTCTCTCAGTTGTGGGTTCCATGCCTGGATATGCCAAAGCAAGATTTACAGAGGATTAGTGAGCATTCTGCATCTTAACCTGGAGGATGACAATCAGTCCTCATCAGTACATGAAGATAATCATAAGACAGTGGAGGTTTTGTGAAGAGTTTTTTCAAACTCTGGTTCGACCATTCTTGGCTCTTCCTTTCCCTAGTTGCTATTTCTAGAACTCATGATTTTGATCAGACAGCATCAGAAAAGGAGGCTCCTGCCTTTCCCTCTTGGTTATTGAAACCGATATGCTTAATAGTTTATTAAGCATCTTCGAATAGCTTCCTCTAAGGACTGGAGGAAGATTTTCCCTCTCCCATATAATTCTGTGGCTCCAAAATGGTCCTTTAACTTGAAGATATTGATTTGCTATTGTTTAGCCCCTAGTGGATTGTTTCTTATCTCCAAGACTGGATTTTTGTTAGAATGAGAGTTGACAGAATTCAGATTTAGCCTAGTGAAGTATGTCAGGGTCAGTAAAATGTTAAAGATTGAGAACAAATGGAATATTAACCAAGAAATTCCATGTGAATGTTGTGAAAAGAAGTGATATCAGGAATCAAGACCTTTGTGGTGTACATTTGTAGAAGATATTTAAATGCCCAAGTCTCCTTGCAGAGGTAGGGAGTTGATTTCCATGGCTGTGTTTAAGCAAGTTCAATCATAAAGCAGGCCTAAAATGGGAAACAGTCCAAAGTTTCAGCAGTCACAGAAGAAACACATCAAATTTGGCACATCCATATACTGGGCATTGGATTTTCTTCTTTGGACTTCTTTGAAATTTCTGATGTTGCTTGACAATGACTGTATGTTACTTGTATACATACTGATATAATAAATGAGTGAATTCTAGTGAATGAGACCTTGTTCCTGAGGCTGGTCTCAGGTACCCCTGATCCAGCCACATGCCCTCTAACTCATAGACAGTGAGCGGTAAGGTTACAGTTGAATCGTGGTGTGAAGACCCCACACCTGTGGCCTTGCCCCACGTGTGCCAGCTCCAGTTTGCTGGCTGGCTGGCCAGAACTGGCCACTTGGCCCTTCTGGAGTCAGGGTCTTCCTGGGCCAGAGGGTTGGTGGACTAATGGCCCCAGTGGGAGCTGGCTTCTGGCCAAGGACCCCGTCTTTCCCGTGGAATCACAGCCATGAGGGTGCAGTGGCCACATAGCCTTTGCCAGGCAAGCAGGGCGAAAGTGGGGTCTTTGGTTTTAGTATGTTCTGAGCGGGGTTCCTGATGGCCCACCCCACTCGCTAGGCTGCTCAGTTGGCTGCTTTGTGTTCAGGTGGAGGGACAAAATTTAATATGACAGACCCAGTCCTGGCTTCACAGTGTAGATTCCTTTGTATGAATGAAAAATCAAATCTAGGAGGACGGAAGACTTTCTGGTTTTCTAGTTATCTCAAATATGTTTTGTTCAAAGCCTGTTTACCTCTAGATGTGGAAATCAGTACATCCCTTACTCATGACCTCTGTGGGGATGGCTGCTAAGTCAATGAGGGTCTTGGCTCCATTCTGAGTATTTGTTGCCTTGTGGGAGGTAAAGCAAAACAATAGGAAATGAGAGAGTTTTCCCTCAGTAGTTTGATCTTGGTGGTGAGGCAGGGAATTGCACCAAAGACCTAACATCTAATAGGATTTAAAAAATGCACAGGGTGGTTTTCCCCTTTATGTAAGAATAATCTTTGAGGATGAAAAAAAGATTAAGATTCTTCTGTAGCCATCTTTCTCTCTCTGCCATGTATGTATGTGTGTGATTTTTTAAAACTGAACTTTAACACACACAATAAAATGCACAGATCTTAAGTCTTCAGTATAATTTTTGACAATTGCATGCACCCAGGTGACTATCACACCAAACAGCAATCAATGCAAGCCACATATGTCATTTAGAATTTTCTAGTAGCCACATTAGAAAAAGTAAAAAAAGAAACAGGTGAAATTGAGATACTCTAATTCTGTGTATTTAAAATGTTATTATTTCAGCAGAAAATTAATGTAGAAATTATAACAAGACATTTTATACTTCTTGGGTAACACGTCTTTGAAACTTGATATATCGTTTATACTTATAACATCTCAACTAGGATGCTGACTTAAAAAAATGTATTAACTACATGTAACATCAAGTTTACTATGACCGTCTCTGAAAGGGCTATAGTAAAGTGCAGGAGCTGGATAAATAGCGACTTGCTCAAACAGAATGCTCTCCCTGGATTTCCATATTCCAGTGACACTGAATTTGAAGTCCCTGTGAACAGAGGCAGACATGTGACACGATCTGAAGACCCAAACTGTACCTGAGCTATTCATTTCATCCCCATTCTCACTCCTCAGTTTCCTTCTACGAATATTCCTGAATGCTTCCTAAGTACAGGGCATCCTTGGAGTACTGCAAGAGAAAAAAAATCACCTTGTCCAGGCCCCAGGCTCACAAGCCAGTGTGTCCAGGCTCACAAGCCAGTGGAAGAGGATACTTCTAAGCACCATTTCAGAGAAATATGACACAGCCCTTGGGCTAGAAGAAACTTCTGGAACACCTTTAAAACATGGTCAGAAATTGATGAGGCAAAGGGACCAGAGAAAGAACAGGGACTAAGAATGAATAGAGCAAGAGTTAACAGTCAGACTGATGGCCAGCTCTACCATTTACTGGCTGTGTCCTGCCTTGGGCCAATTGATCACACCTCTGGGCCTCTTTTCCATCATCTGTAAAACAGTGATAATGATACTTACCTACCAGAGATGTCAAACAAGAAATCAAACAAGATTGTTAAAAATCTGTTACCATTATTGGCTCCTGCGTTCATTCATTTAGCAGATACTTGAAAACACCTACCCTGTGCCTGATGTTGGGCTAGTTGCTAGGGATACCACAGCATGGTCTGTAGCCTCCTAAAACTTGATATCCATTTGAGGGGTTAGTGAACAGTAGTTGTTTTCTCAGGAGGAAAAGCAGACCTGAGAAAGGCCATGGGCTACTGGGGAAGACTTGAGAGATTTCAGTCAGGTTTACATGTGCCTGGTGTGTGTGTCGGGGTGTTGGGATTAGTGGAGGGAGGTAGCAGTGGAGAGGTAGAATGGGGACCCCCTCACAGTCTCACTCCTACTGAAAACATTTTGAAAATCTTCTTCAATATTTACCAATAGTTGGGATTATTCAAGTATTTAAATAAAACCAGAATAACTTGTTCACTTGTAGGGATAACGGAGAAGACACTGGGGTTGAATTTGCACTTGCCACATTTTACCTTTCAGATTTCAGACTCTCTGCGCTTAGGGACTATACCATACTCAGTCTGTCACCCCATTCCTCTACGCAGTCCTTCTACAGTGCTGCCTGGGTTTCAGTTTTGATTGACGTCACTGAAGTGTAACCATTGGCACCAAGCCTGGCACACGATGTTTGCTCTAGATGTGTGTTGGATGGCTACATGGGCCAGTGGGTGGACTGCTGCCCATGACCATCAGCAGAGTCAGTGAAGCACTTCCAGGGTGCTCTGCTGATTCAGCACCTACAGAGGTGAGGCCTCTTGCTGCCCCACAAAAGGAACCCTGGCCTGGAAGTTGGGTTATCTGGATTCTAGCCCTTTTTCTGCCACTCACTGGCTTTGTGATCTGGGGCAAGTCACTTAACTGTTCTGTGCCTGTTCCCCAACCTGCAGAATAATGGGTTCAACTCCATGACCTCTGGGATCATGTGTCACTTTCCATGATCACCTGGCTCCCAGGATTCATTTCTTTCACTGCCCAGCCTCTGGCTTCCACACATTGTGTGAGAGCTCACAGTGTTCTAGTCTGGGGAACTGAACTCCTGCCAGTTAAGAACAGAGCACGTTCAGGAGAATTTTGGTGGAGATGGCTGATTCCACTGTTGCTACAAAGGCTAGTGAAAGGACAGCAAGAGGATTCTAGGCTCTCTTGGAACCTATGTTTTGCCCTTTCTCTTCTCATCATTCATCTACTGAATACCTGATCATTGATGTGCACCATGAAGAGGGAGAATGCCCCCTCATCTGACGTGTATTTGAAAGTACATATTGTCTTAGAGTGAGTGGAAGTTCTGCCCTGAGAACGTGGTTTCCTCCACCTTTTCCATATGTAACAAGTTCTGCTTCCTGACTGGAGCACCAGGCTTGGATTTGTCAAGATATGTTCTAAACCAAGACTGACATTTCTTTTTGGGGACAGTGACAAAACTGTTTAAGCTCCCAACATTGGGGAGATGGGCATGGAGAAAAACCACAAAACCGAAAGATGACAGCAACCAATGACTTTGTGTCCCATCCCAGTCAGTCCTCCCATGAAACACTAGC
This sequence comes from Bos grunniens, assembly GCF_055505025.1. Lineage (NCBI taxonomy): Eukaryota > Metazoa > Chordata > Mammalia > Artiodactyla > Bovidae > Bos > Bos grunniens. The sequence goes on along the minus strand of NC_141194.1, from coordinate 113,170,629 downwards.
ATCACCAAAAAAAAATTTTCTGCATGTGTAAGAGCCTGCATTTTCAGCCCTGGAATATTCATTCAGTTTTTATGCATGAAATTATGCACATACCAATAACCTTCTAATTTACTGATGCTTGCTATTAGGTTTTGTTTAAACGAGTACTTTCCAAAAGGAACCAGCTTCTGTTCTGAAGAAATGAATAAACCACACAAGGTGAACTTTCATACAACTGATTTTCTACACGGAGTTTTCAGGTGTAATTTAGACATAGCCCTGGTGGTTTATGAGCACAGAAAGTGTAGGAGGCTACACGGATGTACTCGTGAGTGACTGGAAGCCAGAGGGCAGAGGGAGAGATCCAGGGATGGGGATTTCAGCTCAGTTTCACATTCTACCCTAAGGCATTAGATGCTGCTAATTCTTCAAAAGCCAAAGATTTGTTTTACAGAAAAAATTCTGATTTGATTAAGATATTGCTTCCAGACCTAATGTTCCTTTAGCAAATCATGCCTACATCCATGATTGGAAATAAACTGCATGTTATCTAAGCATAAAAACCACATGATTTGGAACTATTCTACAGAAGTAACATTTAGTGTAATTACAGTACATTTAGATTAATTATAGCACTGGTTCAGGGTGCCACCATCCTTAAGGTCATATCAGCATTTTCGTTATTAACCCTGTATGGAAGAAGTTCTCTTCTTCTGTGTACTGTTTCCTTCAAAAATATTTGCGTTCTATATATCTGGCTAGATCTCAGTGGAATGGCCTTTCCACTTTAGGGTAACTTTAAAAAGAGATGATTTCAGAGGGATTATTATTGCTGAGATTGCTGTTTCTATGTAGATGCTCAAAGTAGGCAGAGAATAATTTTAAAAAAGTGGAAATGGTCACAATGTTTAATTAGGAAATAGACTTGCTATAAATGGCTGTAGGTCTCCTAATGTTAACGGGAAAGTGGCTGATATTTAACAGCCACGTTCAGAACAAAGGTACCTGTCCAGCCTGAGTTTGGCTCTATCCAAAGTGATATCCTCCAGATTGGTAAGAGTTGGCAATTTTGTCTTTGTGAGTGGCTTTTGAAATCTGTGCATTGTTCTTTTTGAATATCATTCTCGGCCTCAGATTTTCATCTCCTGAGAGCAGTGTTTTGTTTTTGTTTTTTTTTTTTTTTTCCATTAAACAACCAAATGTCATTTGGAGCCAGATTTGGCCAGTAAGGAGGCTGATAAGGTCGAATACACATTTTACTGAAGAATGAATGAACTGGAAAATAATGAGCCTCATTTTCATGCCTGGTTCATAACTATTCTTGAAGGTAATTCCCTCGGAGGAATTCCAAACTCGGTTGAGCAATGTCTGTCTCCTTGAAAACAGGGTACAGTTTCTTCATGGTGCTGCTTGGAAGGTGCTGGCATTCATTTGAATGTCAAATGTCTGCTAGTTTGTTATCTGAAGAGCCTCATTAATTTATGATTCTACTCAATTTAAATAAAAGGAGGTTTCTTAATTCTCAGTGGTAGACTGTCATGACACTAAAAATTGTCGTGACCTGTTGTACCTGTTAAGAACAGTTCCTAAAGTATATCTTTATATAAATGAATGTAAATATTCTCAAAAGTGTCTGTTAATAGTAGTAGCATTTTGTTGAATATTTACCATGACTCAGGCAGTGTGTTTGCTATGTTTCATTAACCCATGGCTTTTTGAGAACCTTAGGCACTCATCTTTTCCAAAGGTGCCAACATTAAGTAACTTGCCCAGGGTACACAGCTCATAAAGGGCCAGGGTGAGATTTGAACTCGGGCTGATGTAAGCTTTCACCCCATCTGATGCTTAACTGCCTTTAACAAACACGTGGGTCTTGGATAGAGTCACAGCTCATTGGTCCCCAGCATTTGAGCTGGTCCCTTGGAGGATGAAGGCAAAAACTGGGACTGTTGAGGCCAGTTTTACAGAGCAAGTTGTATTAAATGAACAAAAGAAGCAGAGCAAGAGCAGTGAATTTGTCAAGTCCTCACTCGGTTTGATTTTTCTTTTCCCTTTCTAGTTTGCCCTGCTAGGTTATATTTTACCTTCTCCTGGTAGAGTTTTGCAGGCGAGTAGTTCTTATCAGGAACAAATGATGCCATAAATCCGGACTGAAATCAATGAGGTTATGAGCTCTAAGAGCGAGAGGCAGTTTTGTGGGCCTAAGTGTTTTCCCTGCTCACCATGCTGTATCTTTGAAGCCAGAAGCCAGAGGCTCATTTACAGACCTATCTATAGCAGCTCTGTCATCAAGCTGGGTTCCCAAGGCCCACCTTCCCCTTTTAAACAAGAGGAATATTTAGAAGAAATAATAGAGAGCACATATGCTCTCATGTCTGTCTCCAAATGTATAAGAAACGGAAAGGGATGTGCCAAACAAAACCACCTCTTGGTAATAAGACTGTAATGTAAAAATTATAGCCTGGAATTCTTGGAAATGACTCTATCCCCCCTCCCCCTTGAAGAGACTGGCACCAGCTCTTTAGCTTTACTCAGCTAAAGGGAGCTTCTTTACCAGTGCCAAATGTATTCATATAGTAAAATGGAGGAAAATAGTAATGGATGCCATTCAACTTTCTGATGAGGAGGGATGACCATTTTTTTGAAGTACTGACTTCACTTAGAGGAAAGCCATTAACAGACACCAGAAATCCAGGGAGCTGGCTGTTGAATGCTGTGTGTTCAGTTCTTGGTGCCCTGTGTGTGTTAGATAATAGAGGGCACATAGGATTTCCAGGATTTCCCCCCTGTCAATGCAGGAGACATAAGAGACCCAGGGTCGGGAAGATCCTCTGGAGGAAGGCATGGCAACCCACTCCAGCATTCTGTCCTCGAAGAATCCCATGGACAGAGGAGCCTGGTGGGCTACAGTCCGTGGGGTCACAAAGAGGCGGACATGACTGAGCGACTAAGTATACACGAGTGATCAGTGAGGTTCCTACATCAAGAAGCCAGGTTTGACTCTGCCAAGTAGTGCCAGGGAAGTGAGTTTAGTAATTCTTGTTGGTCTGTTCTAGTTGACTAGGTGGAAAAATGGACTGATTGTCTACCCCTCATCACACACATTGCTTGGCTTAGGGAAGGTCTATGACTAGGGGGAGGCAGGTCCATCACCCCAACCCAGCATTTCAGGTAGCATCAGTCATTGAGACAGTAATATTTTAATAGAGTCTTTGTGAAAAATCAAAATTAAAAAAAATCCACAATGAAAAAAAAAGATCTAATTTTTAAATGATGACAGAATCAGAATGTTCTCAGGGACATTGGAGCCTGAGGCAAAAGGAAAAAAAATTGCATTAATTTTGATTTTTAAGAATTTGCCTTAAAATTCTAATGTACTTGATGACTGAGTTTTGGGTACCTCCTGCTCACCCTGAAAGCCCAATTCTAATGCCCCCTCTCTCGAGTTTTCCTAATTCCTTTCTCTCCCCCTCCATGGGCTTCTTGGTGACAGTGTATTTTACCTCTGGGCTTCCCTAACACTTTCTGCAGCTCTCCCGACAGCGTGATTATTTGTTTGCAGTATTTTCCTCTTTCAGAGGACTCTGGCTTCCTTGAGGATCAATGCCATGTATTAGGCTCTTTGTATCCACTGTGCCAGCCTGACATTCAGTAGGTACTCAAAAATATTTCATGGTTGTTCAAAACAACAACTGAGTGAAGAAGGAGTTCAGTGAATAAGTGAAATCAGCCTTTGAGTCTTTGAGAACTTGACCTGTTTTCCATGGTGATTCCTATATACAGCCCTGGTTCAGGTGGCGATGCTGTTTGGGAAACACAAGTCCCATGGAGGGAACCACTTCTAGAGACTGTTCCTTGTGAGAGTGCACAGGGAGTCAGGTTCAAGGAGTGGTGGTGATGTGCCCTTGGTGACCCCATTCCCATGTCCATCTTGCTTCCTAAGAAGGATTCAGTCCCAGCTCAGGGGGCAGGCAGGGGGAGGGGCGGTTCAGAGATGGGGTAGGGGTTTCCCCAACGTGCCAGGAACTTGGTGCTTGTTTCCATGGAGCTTACATTCTAGTCCGAGTGGGCAGATGTGAAAAAAGCAACAGATGCTCTCATTTTCGATTTCTGTACATGATTTGAAGACAGTCAGATTGGATGGTGTGATGCAGTTATGGAAGTGGAGGAGGCCGACTATAGCCGGGTGGTCTGAGAAGACCCTGGTGGAGCTGAGACCTCAATGATGAGAAGAAGCCAACGAAGCAAGGATCTTCAGGCAGCTCTTCAAGGAGATGGCAGCACAATACAAAAGGCCCTGAGGAAGGGGCATGCTTGGCTTTTTCGAGGAAAAAAATGAACCTTGTTAAGGAGGGTAACCTTCCAGAGGCTGAGGTCATGGAGGTACACAAGGACCAAATTGGTGGGTACTTCAAAGACTGAGATGAGGAAATTGAATTTTATTCCATCTGCAGTGGGAAGCCATTGGAGGAGTTGAAGGGGGAAATATCATGAGGCAATTCACATATTATAAGGGCACCTTTGGAGAACACACTGGAGGGAGGCCAGATCTTGAGGCTGTTGCAGTGGGGCAGGTGAGTGATGATGCGCGTGGATGGAGAGAAGTGCATGGATGCAGGAGAGGTGTTAGAGGTGGAGTCAGTAATGGTTGCTGATGGATCCCATGTGTGTCTCTGGAGGGGGAAGGTTGACTGAAAGGGAGGAATTGAGCATATCCTCTCAATTTTTGTCTTGAGTGGCCAGGCGGACTGTGGTGCTTTATGTCTATATAACTACAGGCTCTTGAAATGTTTTTTTTTTTTCTATAATAAAGGACTAGCCTTTGCAAAATAGTGATTGAAGTTTTATCTTTGGTGAGACAAGAACAAAATAAAACTGTAAGCAAGCCAGTGGGAAAAACCTTTTACCCCTCCATTCCACGCACTCATTTGTAAACCTGCAAACATCTCTGTACTGAATTTCACCCTAGGCTGTCTGCCCAACAAGACTGCTTGAGGGTAGAGTGGGAACACTTTCTTATATCTTCTGGTACATCGAGTATCCAAGTTGGTGTCTGGCACATGACAGGCATTTGGTAAATGCTTGGTGAAAGGCAGGAAGGAATGACAATAGACCCTCTTTGAACTTGTCTACCTCTTCTTTCCAGAGGTTAACACAAAACTGAAGGTGATACCAAAAAGTTAATCAAGTTAGGGAAACTCTGCAGACTGACACAGAAACCTCCATATACCCAGAAAGCTACAATTGAAGAAAACAACAAACATGCTGTAAATGATGTTTCTTTTACTGTGGAAAGACTTAATAAATCCATCGTGACAGTTACCTGTCTGGCAGTAGCAGTGTTTTAGGACTAAATTGCAACTCTATTTGATCATTTGAATTCAATCCCAGATATATTTTAAATATACATTTTGGTCATGTCTAAGGCACTTAGGATGACAGATATACTATATCATTAGACTATAAGTAAGTAAGTGAAGTCATTCAGTCATGTCCGACTCTTTGAGACCCCATGGACTGCAGCCTGCCAGGCTCCTCTGTCCATGGGATTCTCCAGGCAAGAATAGTGGAGTGGGTTGCCATTTCCTTCTCCATCATTAGACTGTATTCAGTAACTAATAAAGAAATTGGTAAGAAAGTGAAGTCCAAAATGCCTTTAATTATAGAGGAGCTGCCTCATTCATTTGATGCAAGAGAGGCAATGAACTGTCTGGAAGACAGGTGTTTTTCTACAAAGCATTTGGTAGTTCTTTCTTGATTAGAGAAAAAAGCATTAAGAGTACTCAGCATACTATTTTGGAGGCATTGATGTGGCCTCATCTGCCCTTTCTCACCACACCTTTTGCTCTGCCATTTCATACTTGTAATTACTTATTTTTTGTTCTTTCCTTCCTCATCTGTGCCTTTACTCTTGCTCTTCCAATGGTCAGGAAGAGGTCTTTCTCACCTTCTCCATCACTGCTAACCTAATCATCCTTCAGTGTTCAACCCAAGTGCAGCCTTCTCCAAGCAGCCTTCCTGGATTTCTCCAAGCTGAACTTATACCTTCCTTCCTCCATGTTTCCTCTGGTTTATGTTTTGTTGAGCATTATGCTAATGACTGGCCAGTTATTGTCAACCCAGGAAACTCTCAGTGCTTGACTTTGTGACTACAGCCTAAGAGTTTGCCATAGTATATAATTGAACATTTCTCTGCTTGAAGGAACATTAAGTTATTTATTTTATATATATATATATATACACACATATATATGTATGTATATATATATACATATATATATATGATAAAAACTCATGCTATCTCCCCTGTATTGTATTTTCTTAGGTTGTAGGAGACTGATTCTTTCAAACACTTTAGTCAGTATTTCCCTAAAGGCACCAGCAGCAAAAATTTGTGAATATATTTTTATCAGAGATGATTAGGTTTTTACTCCTAGGAAACAGAAAAAAATTTAAGGTCATTGTTATTGTTGTTTAATCACTAAGTCATGTCTCTTTTCTACCCCGTGACCTGAAGCATGCCAGGCTTCCCTGTCCTTCACTACCTCTTGGAGTTTGCTCAAACTTATGTGCACTGAGTCAGTGATACCATCCAACCATTTAATCCTCTGCTGCCCCCTTGTCCTCTTGCTCTCAGTCTTTCCCAGCATCAAGATATTTTCTGAGTTGGCTCTTCCCATCAGGTGGCCAAAATACTGGAGCTTCAGCTTCAGCATCAGTCCTTCCAGTGAATATTCAGGGTTGATTTCTTTTAGGATTGACTGGTAGCCATAATAATTTATAATACATAGTCATTTGAGGATGTTAGCTTTAGCTTTTAGGTTCTTTTGCTATCTTTAGCTTTCTCCATTTTATTTTAATAATGATAAAAAATGTCATATTTGTTAACTTTTTTCATTCTAAGCTGTTTACCAAACTTTAAGGATGCAAATACAATGTAGTTATTCATATGCTTGCAACTAGGTTTATGGCCCTGAGAGCATTCAATTACAATGATTTCTATTTCATTGATGTTGCTCAGAGTCAACAGAAGGATTGGGTCCCAAGGTAATGGGTTGTATTTAAAAATAAGAAAAAAGAGTGTAAAGGTGGAGGTGTTCAGCTGCACTAATATGGTTATTGTTAGAGAATGTTTGAAACAGGGTATGGGAACACCTGGCTGTAATAGTCTAACCAGATAGGTAACACGCATAGGATAGTGAGTATAATTGACAGTGGCATTTGGGACTAAAGAGAAATTGGTTACAGATAAAATCAAGGGATCACCAACATTGTGAACAGATCAGAGTTTCTGCTGACAGATCCAACACTCAGAAATGTTTCCTCCTTTCTTAGGAGATTGGAAAGGCAGGTAAGAGTATTGTCTTTCCAGTAAAGAGAAGGAGAAAATCAAGTGAGGACCAACAGTGAAAAATGGGTATACAGGCCTGGTCTGGTTATCTTGAGAAAGCTGCCTCCTTCAATGGCTGTTCACCTCAAGTTCTGAAAATTTGTATTTTTAGGTCAGCAGTTTGTGTGCAGGTCCAGCCAGGGCTTGACACTTTCTTTAGATGTGATACGTGAATCCAAGTGTGTATTCCTTGGAGTCTGGCAACACAATTGGTTAATAGTATCTGATAGGGGCCTTCCCAACGGGGCTGAAGGGAGTCGTTCTGGAGGTGTATTGTCCAATAGATGAAATCTCTAGGTTGTAAGGAGTGATGTTTAAGGTCTTCGTCTCCAGAGAATATGAAAGATGGGAGACACTGTGAAAAGACTGTACTTCTAAAACATGGTAATTTTCAACAGAAGCAAGCAATTAAGCCTTTACAATATTGAAGTCTGATCTCCTTTTATCAGTTGTGGATCAAAAGAAGCAGAAGCCAGGTGCATTGGGCATCCTGTGATTATCTCAAAAGGTGAGATTTTATGGGTTCCAAAAGGGTTTGGACCTGAGATTTAGAAGGACTGATTGCAGCGCCTTTGGCCAGGGTGCTACAAATGGAAAGGTTTTTCACAAATTTTGTGAATTGAGTCTTAATGTTGCCGTTAGTGCATCAGACCAGCCCTGAGGATTGAGGGTGAGAAGTGTGGTGAAAATGCGGTAGGACTGGCCAAACAATACAGACTTGTTGTGATATTTGACCAGTAAAATGAGTTCCCTGGTCACTATGGAGCTCAAGAGGAGTTCCGCAGGTAAGGATAATCTTTTCTAAAAGAAGTTTAGGCACAGAAGAGGCAGTAGCTTGTCTACATGGGAAGTCTTAGACCCAGTGGGAAAACATATAAACGATGACTAAAGCATATTTATATCCATGAGATGGGGGAAATTGAGTAAAATCTACTTCCCAAACCTCTAGTGTCCATTGGACAATTTAAAGCGTTCAGGAACACTGCCAACAGGTTTTCCTGAATTATATATGTTTTGGGCAGATGGGACAAGCAAAATAGGGACTTTTTGTGGCCTTATTGTTATCTCCCACCAGTGTTGATCATTTTATCTGTGTTTATCATTTTATCTGTGGACCAATGGTTTAATGCATATACAGTAATGAGAATTTTAGAGTCCTTGGCTAGACCGGATTGTTACTTGGCCCAAACCGGAGTTCTCCCTTTTATTGAGCCAACAGTTACTAGATTTCCAATCTTCTATTTCCTTTTCTGGAGCCAATTCTTGGGCTCCTCAAACTGATTTCTCTAGGTTATCATTTGTCAATTTGGACATGACAGAGGTTTGATCTTTCATTCCTTTGAGGGCAGCATTCTTGGTGGAAATGTCAGCAATGTGGTTTCCTTTAGCTTCCAGGGAGTCAGGTTTGGAATACCCACGGACCTTAATCATAGCTGAAGTGGCTGACAAGAATGTGGCCTCTAATGGACATAAGAGCCATTGAAAATTTTATCGCCACTAGAAGTAAAGAGGACTTGCTGTTTCCACAGCACTTTGAAGTCATGGGCTACTCCAAAGGCATATTTAGTGTCTGCTGTTTTGCCCTTTGATGAAATTCTGTCCCAAGTAGGATCATATATTTCAACCTGTTGGGCTGAGGTAGCCAAAGGCAAAAGTCCCACCTTGATGATTTTAAAAGGAGTTGAAACTACATATCCAGCACAATATTTACCATTTTAATTCTTTAAGAACCATTTGTAAACCATGAAAACAGCATTGGTTAGAGGAGTTTCCTGTGTATCGTGGCAAGGGGGCAAAAGATGATCTGTCAGAGTCAGTCATGAAGAGTGTAGTCCTTAGAGGAGGGAAGAAGGGTGGCAGAACTAAGGTGATCACAATGAGAGAGTTATATGAAGAGTGATTACTATGAGGATTTCCTAGAAAGTAAGATGACTGGCTAAAGGGTTTTGAGACTGATGAGAATTCAGGAGGGCTCTACTGCATGGGGTACAAAGATGGTTAGAAGGGATCCCATGACTATCTCTTGGTGGCCTTAAGTAAAAGGAATGTGACAGAAATGGCTCCGAGGTGAGGAGTGTCCTCATACCATAGGCTCTGTCTGCTGGCTGTAGTACCTTATGGGGTATTGGTGAACCCCGTGTTTCTGGGTGACTATTCCGAGAGTACTTGTCTCCTTCTCCAATATAAAGTTGATAATTAGAATGTCCATGGGTAGGAAGATGTATTAAAAGCTGGGTCATGCAGATCTTCCCAAGCAGTAAGAGTCAGGTTTGCTGTTCTTTAGTGGGGCATATAAAGACTGGGCCGTGAAAGAGTTCAGAATCCAGTTCTAACAATAAATAACCAACCCAGCCTCAAAACTGAGTTTGGTATTGGGCTTTGGGAAGTTCAGGATGCCATGAAGCTTATCTGGGTTTGGGTGCCCAGCTGCTCTCCCATGACCAGGTGCCCCAAATAACGAACTTGGGTTTGAACAAACTGTAGTTTCTCCCAAGCTTCAACAGGTGGATGCTGTCTTCCTAAAAAAAGATCTGGGAAGGGGAGCAGAGAAGCAAGTCATCTATATACTGTAATAAAGTAGAGCCTCCAGAACATTTTATATCACCTCAATCAGCTTTCAAGATTTGTGAGATGTAAGAAGGACTTTTGGTAAAATCTTTGGTCATTACTGTCCAGGTATATTGTTGTCCTTCCCAAATAAAGGCAAAGAGATATTGACTAGCATTATCTGTAGGGATCCTAAAGAAGGTGCTACATATTAATAAATCACTCACAGTGAGAAATTTGCCTTTGGTGGGTATGAGGCTGCAAAAGTATTGGAATTGGAAACAACAGAGTGACAAGGGATGACAGTATAGTTTATGGCCTGGAGATCTTGGACAAATCTCCATCCTTGGCCATTGGGTTTCTCTTCAGGTAAAACAGGGATGTTGCAGGGACCATTTTTGTTGTTTAGTTGCTAATTTCATGTCCAACTCTTCGCAACCCCATGATCTGCAGCCTATCAGGCTCCTCTCTCTATGGGATTTTCCAGGCAAGAATACTGGAGTCGGTTGCCTTTCCTTCTCCAGGGGATCTTCCTGACCCAGGGCTTGAACCCACATGTCCTGCATTGGCAGGCAGATTCTTTACCACTGAGCCACCTGGGAAGCCTGTTGCAGGGACTAGTGTACCAGATAATGAGACCCTGGGCCATATAATTATCCATTATTGGCTTAATGCCCTGGAGGGCCTCTTTATTTATAGGGTATTGGTTAATTCTGGGGAGAGGCTTTGACGGATCTATTTGCATCTTAATAGGAGGGATCTGCCAATATCACTTGAGGATTTTGCCCATAAGGAGGTGGCAGCTGATCTTATAGGGACAAATGATTAGTTTCCTTAGAATTAGGTTCAGTGCCATCAGAGACAGAGAAGGCAATGACACCCCACTCCAGTACTCTTGCCTGGAAAATCCCATGGACGGAGGAGCCTGGTGGGCAGCAGTCCATGGTGTCACTAAGAGTCGGACACAACTGAGTGACTTCACTTTTACTTTTCACTTTCATGCAGTGGAGAAGGAAATAGCAACCCACTCCAGTGTTCTTGCCTGGAGAATCCCAGGGACAGGGGAGCCTGGTGGGCTGCCGTCTATGGGGTCGCACAGAGTCGGACACGACTGAAGTGACTTAGCAGCAGCAGCCATCAGAGATGGAGCAAATAAAAGATGTTCAAGGGTCATATGATTCACTAAGTAGGTGGCTATTTTGGTTGTTGTTATTAAATTCTAGAATTATTCTCCATTTTTGGGGAGAAAGAAAATCCAGAATATTTTTCTAGGAAATCTCAACCCAGAAAATGAGTAAGAGTGGGGGAACTAAGGAGCAAATGCTGGGTATCTTTTAGAGGGCCTAAATCGAAAGAGATAGGTTTATTTTTTTTAATTTTATTTTATTTTTAAACTTTACAAATTGTATTAGTTTTGCCAAATATCAAAATGAATCCGCCACAGGTATACATGTGTTCCCCATCTTTTAGAAACAAGAACCTGTTGACTTTTATTTGGGATCACCACTATTTGACCTTTTTAATACTCTGAGGCAGGCACTGGTTAATAACAGTGGGGTAAAGCACTGAGAGTGTAACTCTGGTGTCAATTAAGGTCATAGAAATATTCATTCCCAATCTAGAGAGTGATTTCTTCAAGCTGATTAAGAGGGAGGATTTGGAAGCACACTTAAGGCTTCCCAGGTGGTCCTCTTGGTAAAAAACCTGCCTGCCAGTGTAGGAGACATAAGAGACACAGGTTTGATCTCTGGGTTGGGAAGATCCCCTGGAGGAAGGCAAGGCAACCCACTCCAGTATTCTTACCTGGAGAATCCCATTGACAGAGGAGCCTGGCAGGCCTACAGTCCATCGGGTTGCAAAGAGTCAGATGCTACTAAAGGGACTTAGCATGCACTCACGCTGTAGTTCCTCAAAGCCCCATCATTGGGGGTTAGGAGGGCATTGGAAAGGCTGGTTGGAGGGCTGAAGGTACCTGGAGTGCTTAAACTTGTAACAGTCTTTTTCCCAATGTCCTGGCTTTTGGCAGTGATGGCTGAAAAACCAGGAGGTTTGTTTTATTTGTTTATGGACCTCCATTAGTTGGAGTTAGAAAGTGAAGATTTTAGTGGTCTTCCTTTTAGTTGAATCATGCTGGATTTAGACAAACTTGTTTGCTAAATTAATTAAATGTGGCATAGATGTAGTTTCCCATTCCACCCTGGTCATTTTAACTGGAAGAGAAAGATCCTGGTTTAGCCCTTAATTAACATAGAGTTAAAGCCTACCTGAGTGGATTCAACATCCATAGACCAGAATTGTCCTTAAAAATAATTTGGAGTTGACTGTGATAGTTGTGCAGAGGTTCATTTGGGTTTCTGAGTTCAAGTCTGAATCTCATTTCAATTAATAGGTTTTGGGAAAGGCCTAGAAGTTGCCAAATGGTGTCACTTGGCAGTTCCCTGAGTTTGATCATATAATAGAGAGTTGGCCTCCTGGTTGTACTCCTAGGAACTCTTTTGGATTTACCCAACTAGCAGTTTTTAATCCAGTATTCAGCTTGATCTTCACTGACACGCATGTGAAATAGCAGATATAAGTCAGAGAAACCAGGCTGATAAGTATGAATGTCCATATTAAATTCCTCAGCAAATTTGTGGGGATCCTCAGTTACTTTGGGAAAATCTGACTATAGCTTGTAGTTCAGCATTAGTACAAGGAACACAAGAAATTACAGATTTATCATTTGAATCTTCAGTGGGCCTAATTTAAAAGGGAAGATTTTAATAGGTTCAGGTAAGGTGGAAGTAGGGAGAAGTTCATAGAAAATAGGAAGTTCAGTGAAAAGAATAGAATGAGAAGGTAGAACAGCACTGAGGAAAAAAGGAAAATGGCACCAGAGTAAAGACCTTGGCACAAGATGGCTCCTGTGTACCTGGAGACATAGAGGGGAGGGGAGGGGGAAAAGAGACCTTAGTAGCTTTTTAATTTTTTCCAATTGTTTATTTTCCTCAATTAATTTAGAAATAGTATTTTGTAAAGAGGTGATTTTAGAGTCTTGAATGCATTTGGAAGCCTCCTGCTGCTGCTGCAGCTAAGTTGCTTCAGTCATGTCCGAGTCTGTGCAACCCCATAGATGGCAGCCCACCAGGCTCCCCTGTCCCTGGGATTCTCCAGGCAAGAACACTGGAGTGGGTTGCCATTTCCTTCTCCAATGCATGAAAGTGAAAAGTGAAAGTGAAGTCGCTCAGTCGTGTCTGACTCAGCGACCCCATGGACTGGAGCCTACCAGGCTCCTCCGTCCATGGGGATTTCCAGGCAAGAGTACTGGAGTGGGGTGCCATTGCCTACTCTGAGCTGTAATTTGAGAGATGTGGTCTTCTAATTTAGTTTTGAGAAAAACAAATTTGGGGAGGTCAAAAGTTCCCCATAATGGCCATTGGAATTCTAAATTATTTTGGTCAAATTGGTCCATTTAGTTAAAATGTGCATAAGGAGGGACCATAGCTTTTAAACATAAAACCAGCTGGGGTCCCAGAAGGGGGACACTCTTGAGATAGTTGAGGAGAGTTTGATCCCACTGCTCAAAACTCTGAAGTTTAGAAAACAGAAGAGTACTCACCACAAAGGGAAGTGCCTTCATGAAAACAAAAACTGGTCCCAAATAAAGTCAGAGAGCTTGACCAAAGGAAGGGAGCTTGGATCAAAGAAAAGGCTTACTCAATTTAATAGAAAAAGATAACTCACAGAAGGAGAGAGTACGAGCTGCTCAAGTGGGTACTCCAGACAGTTCTAGGAGTCATTATTTCCTCAGGAGATTGTCATCTTTGGATCCCACTTCTGACACCATGAAATGTCAACCTTAAAAATAAAATAGCTAGTTATTTTACCAGCAAAATTAGTTTGAGAATAGCAGAGGAATTGCAGTCAGCATAAGCAAACTATGTCATGCCATAGGCAAGCCTGGAGAACAAAGAAGAGGAGCATACTTTTATAGAGGAAAGGAGGAGGTTGGGAAGGGTTGTTTACAATGAAAGTTCATTGGAGTAAAGCATGAGTTCAAGGTGGTGGCGACTTCTGATTGGCTAAATGTGGTGTTTTCTTATTGGCTGGACTGTTGCTAGGCCAAGAGAAAATCTCTCTTCCTCCAACAAGAATGTGTAAACTTCTTGTAGTTTGTAAATACAAGGTACACTTCTTCCTGCTGAGGTCTGCAAGTGGCAGAGAGTGGTAGTGCAGTGGCAGAGAGTCCCCTTTCAGGGCTTCCTGACTCCATTTTAAATGAGGTTTCCTTTATTTTCACAGTAGCAATAAGGTAGGAAGAAATTCACACATACATGTTTATAAAATATGTATAAAAGTATAGGTCAGTTAAAAGTGCATTTTCAGGTGTGTGCATATCCTAAGCCTTTGTTTTCTGTATGTTTACTCTGTGCCAAATAGTTTACATGCATTATCTCATTTAACATTTGCAACAACCTCATGAGTTATTATTATCCCCATTTCACAGGTACAAAACCAAGACTCAGAATGTTGTATGATTTACCCAAGTTTATACAGTAATAGGTGGTGCAGTTAGGGTTCAAACTCAGTGTGTTTGATTTCAAAGTTCATGCCCTTTATCAATATACATTTGTAAGTGTCTCTTTTTTTAACCAGATACCAACTTTTATTCAGAATAAAAGCAAAAGAATGAAAAATATGAAAATGATAATGGTCGTGTGAATAGCAAAACCGGATCACCATGAATACCAAGTATTTATTTTATTGTTTATGTGTTTTATGAGTAGAGAGTTAGTCCTCAGACTCTGGTGCTCAGTCTGTATTGGATTCAGAGCATGTAATACAGCATTTTAGTGCAGTTGCATCCCCTCCTCTCCGAGTTTAAGACCACTTTATGGGTGAGTTACTTTATGATGTGGTCCTTTCGATATCTTGGTAGCTAAGATGGAATTCTCAGAGTTATAATATGTTTAAACACCAGATGAGCCACCAAAGTCTGAAAGCCTTCATTTTTAAGAATTTCCAGATTGAGAAAGCCATTATCCTGAACAGCTGAATCATTCACCTGTCAACATTTCTGATAAGTCCCGTGATTTTGCAAAACAGGTACACGTTTCAGGATAATTTTCATCTGAAGCCATTCACCTCTCAAGATCTCTGACAGTTCCACGATTTTACAGTGCACGAATTTCAAGTTAATTTCATCTGAAGTGAAAACCCTACTTTATATCTCTTTATAAACAATGTGCTAGAAAAACACCCAGGTGTCTCTGTGACCCCTTAGACCCTACATTAGAGTCCCTCTTAGGCAGTCGGTCCTTTTGCTTCATAGGTTTTCTTACTGTTGTAGTTCATTGTGTGAGTATTTGTTTAATGCCTGTCTCCCATGCTGGACTATGAACTCCGGGTGGACAGGGACTGTGTGTGTTGCTCAATGCCACATGTTACCTACAGTGCTTGAAACCCCATGTGTGGCAAATAGTTGACACTCAATTTTTATTGAGGCAGGAATAAATGAATGGAGTGTGATAGAAGAGTAGACACATGCAACCAGGTAGCGGATTTAATCTTGATTTATGCCACAGAGATTCCCATTCTTAGTTTTTAAGCACGACCCTAGTTCAGTACCTCTTTCATGACCTAACAGCTCTGGGGGTTTTCTGTGATGGAGGGGAAGTCTGTTTGCTTGGTGATTACAAGAGGACAGATACAATATTTACTAGACTTAGCAACTCTTGAGCAAATGTGGTCCCTGGAGAAGGGCACGTGATAATAATTCAGGGAAACCCAGTTGTTATCTCAAAGCTAAGCCACACAGGCATCAAGGCCATGACTCACGTTCCTGTGGTCAGGAGCCATAGAGTTTTCAAGGATAATTTATGGTGATGCTGATGAGACAGAGTTCATTTAAATACTGTAACTGCTGAAGTATTCTGAAGTGGAAAGGCAGCCTGTGGTGGGGTAAATACCTTGTTGACCCCTTTTCCCTCTCCAATACACTATTGTTTCAAGTATTTACTCTAAAATACTTGAGTCTTAAAGTGACCCAGGAGAGATGAACTGACCATGGCTGCTTAATGCACGTTAAGATTTGATTTCTGAACACGAAGGACACGCTCATCTTTACTCAGCCCATTGTTCTTTGATCGGTTAAATGATGCTATAAATGGAGGAGAGTGATAGCAAAAAATAAATGTTTTATACAGTGCTAGAAAAAGCTTTAGGGGAAAATTTTCGCAAAAGAACAGATTCTTTCTTGTTTCTATAGAAACCAGTAGCGATCAGGAGGAGCGAGGTGTTCTTTCAAGTGTACATGGTGGTAAGGCCAGCTCAGCAGTCCCCAGCACACTAGAGGGCTGGTTAAAGACCCACTGTCAGGCGGGGGGGAGCCTCTGTCTGTGTCCCTTTGATCTTACTGGCAGTAGGGGACGTCTTGCTGGAAATCCCGGCTTCCCCATGGGCTGAGTAGGGCTGCGGTCCACAGTCGCTCAGCATCATAAAGCCAGAAAGACTCTTAACAGGAATCTCTTGTTGAAAGAAGAAGAAAAAGATAAACATAAGGAAAGCTCTAATATCAGTTGTCAACAGGCCTTTCAATGTGCTCCTTACCATCGAGCAGTAAATGTCCTGGTCGTCTCCTGCCCAGATAACTGATAAACTGGCAAAAGCAGGCATTTGAGCCCTTGATGGTAAGATAATTTGTTGCTCTTCCAATTTGTCTCCTTCTATAAAATCTTTTTTTTTTTTTTCAAATGAAATTAGAATGAAATGCCTCCTTTTTGGTTTCATTTGTAAAGCTGTTACCTTCCTGACAAGTGAATGTTGAGCAAGACTTAAATCAAATTCCAAGGCAAATACTTTTCTAAAGCCTAATCAATACTACAGGTTTAAAATGAATTCTCCAGTCTTTTAAATGAAGTTTAGGTCAAATGTAATGACAGGATGAAGCAGGCACATTTTGCTTCAATCTGACAGGTCCCAGAAGGTAAGAGGAATATCTAGTAACTGACAAAAGGGTTTTCCCTTTGTTTGACATTTACTTTGTATGTAAACAATCCAGTATATTGGCACGTCAATGTATTAGTTGGTGGTGGTCCCAGAACACAATGTAAATTCAGATAGTATTTCTTTCTGCTCACAAATACACTCTTGATCAACAAGAATGCATTTATTGCAGTCTTGCCTTGCAGTTGGCAGAACAAAATGAATCATTTTGAAATATAAACTTTCTCAGATCTAAAATATATCACTGGAAAACACAGACATAGGAGGAGAAGATTATGAAATAAAAGAAAGGTATTTAGGAGTCTATAAGTCATAAACATAATACACGTTCACTAATAAAGTACTGGGGTTCCCTGGTGGCTTAGACGGTAAAGAATCTGCCTGCAACGTGGGAAACCCAAGTTCGGTCCCTGGGTTGGGAAGAACCCCTGGAAGAGGGCATGGCAGCCCATTCCAGTATTCTTGCCTGGAGAATCCCCATGTACAGACGTGCCTGGCGGGCTACAGTCCATGGTGCTGCAAAGAGTCGGACATAACTGAGTGACTAAGCACAGCAATAAAATACTGGGACAAATGTACAAGACTACATATAATGAGGAGGTGTTAAAAGCTGGATATACCTTTCTTGAAGCTGTAAGTTTGAAGCAGCATTTTGCAGTGTGGGAGAGTATGAAGTGGCCTCTTGCTGGGTGTGTGACCTTAGGGAAGTCACTTCCCCTCTCTGAACTTCAGTCTCCTCATCTACAAAATGGTAATAATACAAATGATGGCGATGGTGATGATGATGATGAGGAGGAGATGGAGGAGAAAGGTGTCTCCCTCCTAGGGTTCTATAAGGTTTAAGAGAATTCTAGAAAACTCTGCACAAAAGAAGTACATAATATATGCCACATTCCTTTTCCCCTACCCCAAAAGTAAACAGGTTAGTATTGAGCAGTTCTTTTTTACCAAGCTTTCAGCCATCGTTTTTCTGCTGTTCAATGAGAACTAAATTTTTGTTAAAATATATTTTGTCAGAAAAGTAAGCAAACTTTCTTAAATTGGAGACATACATGGAATGAGAAATACCATGTGTTTTCTAGACACATTTTGTTTTGGTTTCTTTTTCCCTGGGAGTAAAGTTTGGGTGAAAATCTCTTAAGTCCTTATACGTATTTAAGATGAAAAAAACCTTTAGATTTGCTGTGACAGACCCAAAGCTTTTCTGGAGAACTGTGTGTGTTTGACCTCTCAGGCTGAAGTCACCATATCAGCTTCATCTGACATCAGTATTTAGAAGCTCTTCTTACTGGGTGTGCCTTGGTTGCCTATTACATGTAATAAGGGCTCAATAGATAGCTGCCTAATGAATAAATGACAATATCATGAAATAAAGTTAAGAATGTAATGCTTACCAAACAAGTCTTGATAAATTTGTTTCAGTGATCTTTTTCTTCCCACACAATTGTGTGTAATATCATCCCACAGGCAATGTATGAAAAAGGGGTAATGGTAGATAAAATGGAAAGAATCCTTGCCTCTATTTAACTGGCCTCATTAATTTATAGCAGTACAGACTTGATTCATTGTATCAGTATTTGGCTTAAATTTGACTGGATCAGGATGCAGATTATTTACAGTTTCTACCAACCCAAAGTGCCTAGTATATATTTGCAGTGATTTATAATCTACAGACAGTCATTATCACTGTCATTTAGCTTTATTTTGATCCCCACTAGTTACACAGCCTCACAATACCTACGTGGTTATAGCCCTTCAATATGCCTATGATGAAATTTCATATCACCCAATAAGACATCCTCATTATTTATAAAGAATGAGTTGGGGGTGAGAAGGCGGTGATGATTTCTTCACTGATTTCTTGACTTATTTAGCTCACAGCCTCATCAGTTCGACCCAGACAACCATTACTCTTCCTTTATTACACACCAGACACACAGCCAGAATGAGACTTAAAGTCTCAGAACATTTAGTAAAGTAAAAATGTGCATCTTCAGACAAGAAATGTGGGGTGTATACCATGTATTGTTCCTTTTCATTTCCAAGATGTTACTACTGACTGTGCTGATGGTCTTGGCGTGCCAGCAGCACTGGAATGACCACAATCCTTCCACCTGAGATACCCAAAGTCCTTCCTTTGCATGCTGCACGGAGCTGTGAATTCATTTTCTTAGGCTGCCAT
The DNA here is from genome assembly GCF_055505025.1 of Bos grunniens. Lineage (NCBI taxonomy): Eukaryota > Metazoa > Chordata > Mammalia > Artiodactyla > Bovidae > Bos > Bos grunniens. The sequence continues at coordinate 113,151,547 of NC_141194.1, read as the reverse complement.
GACAAAACACCACAAACTGAGTTTGTGGGTTAGAACAGCAGAACTGTTTTGTCTCCCAATTTTGAAGGCTAGAAGTTTGAAGTCAAGGTGTTGGTGTGGCCATGCTCCCTCCAAAGGCTCTAGAGAAAGAGCCTCAGCTGTTCATTGGCTTGTAGATACATCACGCTAATCGTCTTTCACATCACCACCTTTTTCCTGTGTCATCACATGGATTTTCCCCTGCGCATGCCCATCTCTGTGTCCCAATCCCCCCCCCCTTTTTTTAAAGGACACCAGTCATTTTGGATTAGGGTCCAGCCTAAGGACCTCATCTTAACTTGATCATCTCTGTAAAGACCCTGCTTTCAAATAGTTAGATTCTGAGGTCTTGGGAGTTAGGGGTCCAACATAGTGTTTCTTTTCAGAGACAGACATAATTGAATCCCTAGTCTATCATCCCAGATGTTTATGTGCAGCTATGCTTCTGATACTTGTGGTCCATATGAAGCTGTAGATGAGAAAAGCAACTCCAAGCCTGTGGGCTACTTCATTGTTTCCCAGGCTCTACAGTTTGGCCACTTGACCTGAGACCTTGCTTCTGTGGATCCTTAAGAGGGATATGATGACCATGCCTAATTAGCTACTGCAGTATTACTTTCCAAATATGCTGAAAGTCAGTTTGGTTACAAATTCAGCCTGGATTGCTCTCTACCCTGCCACTCAGTGTACTTAGTCTGAGTTGGTAAGCTTAACTAGATCCAAATGATAGCAAGAAATTTTAAACTTTTAGACAAATTTAATTTAATGGGAAACCAGATGGTACAGCTGTCTTGGAGTGTAAAGTAAAAGGTAGTATTGATTAAAGAGAGGATTTCTAAAAGTCTTGCAGCTAGACTGCATTCCTATGGGAAAAGCTGCTAACCCAAATCCTCATGGCCAAATAACACCAATTTTTTTAAAAAAGTGCTGAGTTTACTTGCTCAAAAGCAGGTATTCACAATGCAGCATGATCATTGTAAAGCTACAAAAAGTTTTCTGGGAAGTTTGAGGAATTTCTTTGTCCTAAGGACAGATGGACACCTCATAAAGTATTTATGGTCCAGTCTAACTAACTAGGATGGACTTGCCAGGTGGCACAGGGGTAAAGAATCCTTGCTTGCAATGTGGGAGGGATGGGTTTGATCCCTGGGTTGGGAAGATCCCCTGGAGAAGGAAATGTCAACCCACTCTAGTATTCTTGCTGGAAAATCTCATGGACAGAGGGAGCCTGGTAGACTACAGTCCATGGGGTTGCAAAGAGTCAGACATGACTGAGTGACTGAGCAGGCACTAACTAAGGATTAACACGGGGTCAGAGGGTCATTGTTAGTAAAACTATATCTCTAGGTCCATCTACATATAGGAGGCACTTTTAGAAACTATGAAAAAATATTATTCAGCCTGAGGCATTAGAGATTATTTTAATTAAAATTATGTGTGTGCATCTCCTGTGTCTTCTGCATTGCAGGTAGATTCTTTACCACTGGTCCACCTGGTAAGTGCCAAAGCACCTATCAAAAAATTGATAGGGAACTTCAAACAACATCATCAAGAAAGTAAAAAGATGTTTTAGAATGGGAGAAAATATTTGCAAATCACATATCTGATGAGGTATTGGTATATAAAGAAAAAATATAACTCAATAATCAAAAGAGAAATGACCCAGTCAAAAATGAGCAAAACCTCTGAATAGATTTTTTTCCAAAGAGGGTATGCAAAGGACCAAAAAACACATGAAAAGATGTTCAACATCCTTAGCTATCAGGGAAATGCAAATCAGAACCACAATGAGCTACCACTTCACACACTCTAGGATGGCACTGCTCTAAGAGATAAGACACTAAAAAGTGTTGGTAAAGATGCAAAGATATTGGAATCCTTATACATTGCTGATAGGAATGTAAAGTGCAGCTACTGTGGAAATTAGGCAGTTACTCAAAAAGTTAAACACAGAGTTACTTTGCTTTGCTGTGCTGTGCTCAGTCATTCAGTCATGTCTGACTCTGTGACCCCATAGACTGCAGCCTGCCAGGCTCCTCTGTCCATGGAGTTTTCCAGGCAAGAATACTAGAATTACCATATGACGCAGCAATTCTACTCCTAGTTATATATCCAACAGAGTTGAAAACATATGTCCTCGCAAAACTTTGTATACCAGTGTTCCTAGCAGTATTATTCACAGTGGCCAAAATATAGGAACAATGCAAATGTCCATCACCTAATGAAAAGATATGCAAAATAATATTTTATCCATACAATGGGATATTATCCAGCCACAAAAGTGAATAAAGTATTGATACATGCTACAACATGGATGAACCTTGAAAATGTTATGCTAAGCGGTAGATGGCAGATTCAAGGGTGATATATTGTACAATTTCATTTATGTAAAATAACCAGAATAGACAAATCCATAGAGTAGTTACCAGGAGTTGGGGAAAGGGCCGAATGGAGGGTGACTGCTAATAGGTACAAGAATTTTTTGGAGGGGGTGATGGAATGCTCTGGAACTAGATAGTGGTGTTGAGTGCACATCTCTGTGACTGTACAAGAGCCACTGAAGTCTATACTTTAAAATGGTGAATTGTATTTTTATGAATTATATCTCAGTAAAACTGTTTCTGTTGCCAAAACTCAGCCTCTGTTCACCAGTGCTGAATAGAAATATGGAGATGGACTTTTGGGTGAAGTAGAAAAGAGTAGCTTTTATTGCTTTGCCAGGCAAAGGGGGCCACAGTGGGCTAATGCCCTAAAGACTGTGTGACCCACCCTGGAGGGGGTAGTGGGGAGTTTTATAGTGTTCAAGGGCGTGATCAGTTTGTGGATAGTTCTTGAATCCGTTGGCATCAAGGTGAAGTTTCAAATATCATCAACCTTCTGGTTTCAGCCAGTCTAGGGTCTATGTTCTTGTGGTCAGTAGTTTTCATCTGGAGGGGGGTCTGCTTCCTGTGAAAACAACTTAGGAATGTGTGTCAAGCCTTTATCTGTATCTTTCAGGGAACTGGGAGTTTGGGGGTGGTTCTGCTATGTGGCAGAATTATAGTCTAAATTGTTACCAGTTCCCTAGTCCAACAGCACTTCTTTGTTTCTACATCTTTACGTTTCCCAATCATCACCTCTTGAGTCAGCATTTTACTTCAAAGTACAAGGACACAGAGGCTTGTACACAGTTCCATTGCCAAAAAAAGTTTCACTTGCTAGTTTTACTGTTCATTGATGATTCATTGAAACAGTACCTAGATTCTTTGCTTACAACTTAGCCCAACACAATTTTTTCCAAGGAGGGGTATTTTATCACTGGCATTTAGAATTGCTACAGCATAGTGATAATAAATAGCAGGCAGAGTTAGAAATTTGTTAGGGAAATCACATTGGAACACATTAAGCAGTCTAGTTAGATAAGAGTCACCGTCTTCCGGAAGAAGATAGACAGAAAGGTTTCAGTGTTGGGCCAGCGAGCAGTGGCAGTCAACACGCAGTGGTTTGCTGTCTTTCCAGTTGGACGATCGATTTAGCCTCCTTTAAGCCTCTGGGACCCTGGTGCCCAGCACCTCCACTAGAGGGGGAGCAAGCTAGATAAAGAATGCCTCAGATGGGTGTGGTGAGTTAAAAGCCTGGGGGAAAGATTGTGGAATGGAGAGGAACTTGGAATTCTAGGCTACTGTATAGCTTCTTATGTGTGTCTGTGAAATGCAAGTCGATACCAACCTTGTGCTCTTTAAAATGGTGATAAAAATTTTTGTCCCCAAGAATAGCATAGAAAAGACATTGAAATTAGAATCTGTTTGAATTAAACATCAGGGTTATTATGGGTTACTTTTTTGTTGGTTTTTTTAAAGCATGTGCGGAGGAAGGTTACCATCTCTCTTATTTCCACACATGGGGAACTTTAGTGTTTTTTGCAGTCCTGGAAACAAGTTTAGGTTCAATAATGTCAAGATTTTAAATTTTATCCTCTAGAAAGTGAAGCTTAAAAGATGCCAAACATTGGAATATTTTGTATAATTTGAGGAGAAAGAAAAGTCATAATTTAACAAGAAACTCAGTATTAACCGTCACATTCTGATCTGACAATTGTAACTAAAAATATTTGGCAAATTTTCATTTCATGAAATCCATACTGAAAAGCATAGAGCTGTATTTTTCCCCCTTAGCCTCATGTACTCTGCGCTGATAAGGAAGAGACAAAGAATAAGCCAACAATCTTTTAAGAGAATAAATAGAGGTTATATCAGAAGGATAGTGGAGATTTAGCCCAATCTCTATTTCCCACAGCAGTGTCAGGGTTTATGATGACCTGAATCATCCAAAGAGAGGATAAATAATGTTCAGTAAGGATTTAGCCACAACTAGATTTTATTATTGTCTGAATCCTAAAAATCAGTAACCTGTCTGTTGTGTCCTGATGGCTCATGAAAATATGCAGTGATCTGCAACAGCTTGTTCATTCTCGACAGTATATCTTTAATTCTCACCAATATATGAACCAAATTGTCTGATATGTGGAGTACTTCTGGCTCTTCCACCCTGGTGACAAAAGGGAGTGCTGGGGCTTTGTGAATGGAGCTGATTGAATAGCCCTAGAAGTGCTGGTGTTGACAAAGCCAAAGTTAGTGGCTTCTTCATTATGATTCATGGCCTCTTGTAGGCAGCAGCACAACAAACTTAGCCCTGGCCACAGCTCTTGGTCTTGTCGCTTTGATCCCCGTCAGTGACCTGGAAATCGCTCTTTATAATAGGAACGCAAGGACTTGTTCTGTAGCCCGGCAACTTGTTTATTCTTGTTTGGGTCAAACTGTTCATGGAAGGGGATGTGACTGAGTATGCTGCTTCTCCGACAGGGGATGGTGGGCTGAATCGGTGGTGCTGTTCCCTGCCTGCATGTTTCGTGAAATGACTGAACAATTCAGTGCCAAGTGGCTTTGACCTTAGCCTCACTCACCTGTTAATATCTAATAATAACTACAATTTCCTGGTACTGGACCATGCTTTTTACTTACCTCGTTATTTAAGGCTCAGCAAAAAACTAAGAAGTACACATTAGTATTTCCATCTTGGAGATGATGAAACAGGGTTTCAGAAGTCCTTATGGAAAGTATTACCTGCCCCTGTTGGGATATTGTGCAGATTAGTGAATACATGCATAGTGCTGATGGACTGGGGGTGTTTGTGTATGCCTCATAGCTGAGCACCATGCCTGGGACATGAGAAGGACACGAAGCCCCTCAGTAAATGAGAGCCATACTTCTTTTGTCTTGAACAGCACTGAGTATTTTGCCTAACAGGTTCAATAGATAGTAGTTGAATTGAATTAAAATATCACTAAATAGATTTTGCAAGTTGGCTTTCCTGCTGTAATTAGCTTTCTGACAATTTGAGTGGTAATTGGTTGATGGGAAGAATAATTAATAATAAAGGCTGTTTATTTGTGGGGTAAGCATTTATCACAGTTTTCACTCCTTTCCATCAGCATTTAATTCACAAAAAGGCTCATAAGTTAACTATAGAGAAATTGTATTACTAAATATTGAATAGTAATTATAATACACGATATGTTTTCCCTTTAATTAGCAAATAGACTGTTCATTATGTTTTAGATAATTGTTACATATCATTTGATTTTATTTCTTTATCACTTGTGGCAGGTGATTACATTTCCACAGGGTATAATTTTTTATCACATTATTTTGAAATTTGATTACAAGATTATGCAGTGCAGAATTCAGTGTATTCAAATCACCCTGATTTCTCTCACATTCTTTGCTTCTGGAAAATTTGCACTCCTTTTTTCCACCCTGTATGTGCGTGATAAATAAGAACACAGTATTAATGAAGCTGAATAAGTGTGTAAATCTCTGTAAGTGTCTTAAATTAGAGACCTTGGAACTTCTACTTGGAAATTTTGACTTGTGTCTCATTGCAATAGTAATCTCTTTGAAAATCAGTCTCCTTTACTAATAAAGACAAAGAATAATATAATATCTGGTAATCTAAAATGATATATAATAATATAACATGTCATATAAGCATTACACAGTACTCTAATGCAATATACAATTATAATAAATGCAAATGAAAATAAATGCAAATGTTGTATCTAAGCGTCTGTGACCCTGAAGGAGCTCAAGAGCATGTAGTGATAGCTGCTCGCTCCCCTCCTCATCTTTGAGTAATTGGGCTGATAACACCCCTCATTGCCCTGCTGCAGGTTTGACACTGTGAGTTTAGCTTTGACAGGAAATCAGTAGCAGTGTGCATGTTGCTTGACTACGCTCAGACCTCCCTGCCTCTGCTTTGATAATGTTATTTATGATGAAGGCAAGATCACAGGCTGTACAAATTATGGTTATTGTGGTATTCAGCCATTGGCGGGTATGGCACCCAGCTGCCTAGTCACAATTTGTCTTATTAACTTGATTATCTGATTTCCTCCAAGTTCTGCAGTGTTGAAATGGCAGCCTTTGAGGGGAAAGTTTCATAGAAATGAGTGCTGTCCTATGCAAGGCAACCGAGTTGGTTGAAAATAAGATCCTATCAGAGGAATGAGCAGAGGCTACACTTTTATGGTCTTACAAAGATTGTAAAGATATTAAATGTGAAGCAAAACTCTTGCATTTGCTCATTGCATTTTGTTTCAAGGAGTTTAAATAATACTGCTTAATGCTATCAGGACGATGTCAGGACTTAGAGGGAATAACTTTCCTATTTAGGTTTGGTCATGCAGTCTGTTTAACAGCTATTCCCTTTCTAACGGTATGTTGCGGTTCCCAGCATTCCTCAGGGCATGCAGGGAGAATGGCATGGACCTCTTGAATAATTAATATGATTTTCAGAGCAGTAGTCATGGAAACCCAAGCAGTGCCACATATTTGGATTATAAGAATTAGGCACATTTTGAATATAACATTTAACCAAAAGAGGTGGCTGTCCCCTAAAGACAAATGCATTCTCCCCAATTCCTCAAGCTCGATGCAGTGAATATGGGCCTATTTATATGTTTGTTTTGAAGAGTATGAAACTAATCCATGCTTCATCATACATTATTTTTGTATCTTCGTGTTTGAATCACTTAATTGGTTTCTTTCCCTGTGTATTTGGACTCTGTTTAATTGAGATGTTTTCACATGCAAACTTCTGTTTTCATACTTTCTCTAGTGCTGTTCATGATCACAGGTTATTACTTTTTTATTAAAGAGAAAATGTAGAACTTAATTTACAAGAAAATAGCATAGACCACTCACTGTGTTGAGTATCTCTAAGGTATCACATCCTTTCTAACACTGCCCCAAACCTCTGGTGATATTAGGATGCAGGATTTTCAAGTATTAGACAATTGCTATTCACCAAAAAGACTACAGTTTTCCCATGAAGTTTATAGACTGTTCTGTTAGAGCGGTTGCATGGCTCTTTTATTTGTCTCAAAAAGTGTCTCTTCAGAATCAATATCATCATTACCTTGTGTGTGTGTGTGTGTGTGTGTGTGTGTGTGTGTGTGTGTAAGAAGTCAACCAGGCAAGAGCAAAAAGCTATCATCCAGTCTTCAGTAGTAGTGTACGTGTAAAGAATAAAAATAAATGGAAGTTATTTATAGAGTACAAACCCTCTGGTTTCATAAACCATGTTATACTGTTATTTGCTCAGGTTTATTCCACAAACAGCTTCAGTGTCTAAGACTCCCAAGCTTCTGCTTTCCTAGACTGATAAAGGAAGTGATTAGCAAGACCATTAACCAAGACTAGAAGATTAAAAAGGATTAAGGAAAGCAAAGACCTATTTTTGTTACTACTTCAAGTTTTCTGCTTGCATTTAAAAAATGGGCTTTCTCACAGAAATGTGGACTATTTGGTTCTGTGCTCCCGCCTGCCAAGTACCCCTGAGCCGTGGGGTCCTCCTTGGAGCCCTTGATTCTCCTCTTGTCTTCGGAAGATCCTTTCGCTCCGGTGAATTCGTGCAGCTGTATTGTCTTTCCCCCAGATGTCCTGACAACAATGCCACAGTGTCTCACTTGCTTGAGGCCCCACCTCCTTTGCACCTCTCAGACTGCGCCTGGGCTTTAATTAGGATTCCGACTGCATTGCTGGCCCGGCTTCCATCCATCTGTTGATAAGTTGCAGCTCCTCTGCGATTCTTTTTGGAATTACCAGACAAACGCTGTGCCGAGGCTGCAGCAGAAGCCCCCAGTCCTTTCTCTGGTCCCGCAGTCAGTGCATTATCTTACTGTTTCGATTTAGTCATGTGTTTGTGTTGCACTTAGTGTAGCTTTTTGGCCTTTTTAAAATATATATATATATATATGAACTGATTCAGTCAGAAAATTCCAAATACCTCGAATTCCAAGTGCTCTTTCTGGTATCATTTTGCTCATGGTTTTTGGTTTTGGAAATGTGAGCTGTGTTTACGCAATTTACCTGTTTGCAAGGGCTTGTTGACTTATTCCCAGGTTCCTCTGCTGTATCCTTAAGGCCGTGTCTTTATACTCCCTCACCCCAATCCTTCCTCTCCTTCATTGTTTCTGAAGGACAATGGCGGCCCAGCACCTTCCCTCTCCCTCATCACTTTTTCTAGCTTTTTCCTACTGATCTGGGAAGGTAGTGTTTGAGGATCATCTCTTCTTTCTCGTGGTACCCACCCCTCCCATACAGAACCAGATGCCTGTGAGCAGCCTCTGCCCAGCCCCGGCAGGTGTGTGAAACTGCAAGGTTCTTAAGGACAAGGACCTTTCTTCTTTCTTTTTCTATCCCTACCCCTTTAGACAGTGTCTAGCATGAAGGAGTTGCCCCATATCGCTCCTAGCCCTGTTGGTTCCATTTCAAACTCTGTGAAGATTTGTCAGGCTGGTTTTTTTTTGTGACCTTGGGTGATTTGGGCGACCTCTAGATGTGGTCTAGTTTGGGGAAAAGAAAACCACATCATGGGACATCAGATTTGTCACCTAGGTAGCACTCTGCAAGACAAAGATACTTAAATACAGACTGTGAAACATATTGATTTTAAAAATGGGGCTATTTTGAAATTTCTCACTGTAGGACTTTTCACTGAAGGAACAAAAAAAAAAGGTAGAGAATGTCCAGTGACGTAAATATTACTAGAATCTGAACTCTTAAGCAAGTGTTTTAGAAAGATACGCCTCTCCCCCCAAAATGGCCACTGTCACCTTAATTAATTACAAGTGAAAAGATCTCCCCTGGAGACCTGCTCTAGGAGCTCCCCAGGAAATGACACCTTTTCCCAGAGGCTGAGCTTGAGTACTACCTAAGTTGCAGACTTTGTTTCTAGGCTGGGGTCAGCTCCCCTGGAGCCGTGCCGCACGAGAGCTGTAGCTGACCTGTTTTGAAGGATCAGACACCAGGGCCCTTGTAAACTTATGGAAAATGTGTCTCTGATCAGAAATGCAGCCGCAGACACAATCAAAGAGTAATTCGAAATAAAAATGTTATTGTTGTGACAGTTAAGCACCACTGTTAGTCTCCATATGTTGAAGTGAAAATCCAAGTTTGTCTGTAATTGATGACTGAAATGGCTGAATATAGCCTCTGTATTTGTTACCAGATTGTCTCCAATATATTTTGTCTGTAAATAACAATGGAGTCATACACGCATCTCTGTGGAGCTAAATTTTACCTGAGCTGCATGTGCACAATTTTCTCTGAGTTCAGTGCAAGGCCAAGCACAATTTAGTTCAGGGAATAACAGGCTTTTATCAGCGACATGTATATCACAGCCACCCGTGTTCGGAAAAATAAAGTGATTGTTGTCATTTGCCATTGTAAAAAGAGAGTTGTCTGTAGTAATATATTTAAATGATGCTATTAGTCATTTATGCCCCCAACATAAATGCTGTTTCATGTTTGTTAAACATAATAGTATAGCAAGAATCTTTTGATGCACACAGACCTACATGAAAACTGGACTAAATAAAATTAAAGAGCGATCATGGTACACAGCGTGTGGAAACCAGGTTAAAGATAGTTTTATGTTTTGTGACTGTGCCTAGAAAGCTTGTCATGAAACTACTGGCTTGGCTTTATTGAATTCAGTCTGCAAGGTAGTTGAACAACCATGATAAAATGTGAATATTTCTTTAGCGTCAGTATTGTGAGGTGCTATGAATGACAGAAAGGGCAGGATTCGGTGTGGGGTTCTTCTTGTGCTGGGGGTGACACAGAGAAGATGGGAAGCATTTCTTTTGCAGTTACGTTAAGCTAATTTCCTTTGGGCTCTGAATCTCTAGCATATATTTTAGGGATAACATGTGGCTTTAAAATTTTTCCAATGCTAAGCTATCTCCTCGCCTGCCAAGTTGGTATTTGCTCAGAGACTTCAATCTGAGCCAGACATGCTCTGCTGCTTATAACTAAGGTACTGCTATGGAACTAGCACTTAAGTTGTTTCTCCAAGAAGGGCCAGATTGGCCTGGGTGAACTTGTCTGTTCATACTCAGTGTCCTTGTGCCCAATGCTTCCTAGTTGCCAGATGGCTGCTACTGGTTATGAGCCATTGAGGTCTGTGTTTATCACACTGAGCTCGGCTTGTGAGAGTCTCAGCTTCTAGGGGGCTTATCCTTAGAGTAAGCACATGCACTTTTTGTAAAAGAATCCCCTCCCCCCAAAATTCAGGTCATTGGATGTTTCTTTTAAGGTAAAAATTGTTAAAATGAAAAATATAATTTTCATGTTCTTTAAAATGATGGTTTAATCGAGTTGTGGAAAGGCCAGAATTTTTTTAAGGAAATTACTTGAAGTTAGTAACTTTGTTGAAGGAAAAAGCTCCTAACAGCTATATTTAAACAAGAAGAACTTAGTGGGTAAAAATTAAACAACTTAAATCTTAATGTAAATAACAAGAAAGATGAGCTATACACTATTATTAAAGTTCACTTTTTTCTTTTTTTTTAAATTTTATTTCATTTTTAAACTTTACATAATTGTATTAGTTTTGCCAAATATCAAAATGAATCCACCACAGGTATACATGTGCTTTCAGACATACAGAAAAATTGCAATATACATGTGCTTTCAGACATACGGAAAAATTGCAAGAATTGTGCAAAGAATTCCCATATACCTGTCACCCAGCTTCCCCTGGTGTTATCATTTTACCACATCTGCTTTCTTCTCTGTCTCTGTCATTTATCTAACTTTTTCTGAATTGAGAATAAGTTATAAACATGGTACTCTTTACCCCTAAATAGTCGAATGTATATTTCCTAAAAAGAAAGACATTCTCTTACATAAACAAAGTTAATAATGGTATAATATATTCTCTAATTTAGAGATAGTCAGGTTTTATAAACTTTCCCAATACTGTCCTTTTATAGTAATAGAAACTTGAGGAGCATGTGTTACATGCAATCTTTATGTCCTCTTTAGTCTCCTTTAATCTGGAAACATTTCTTAGTTTTTCTTTGTTATTTTGTGACCTTCATATTTTTGAAGATTACAGGCTGGTTATTTTTCAGAATGTCCTTCATGTTGGGTTTGTCTGACGTTTTCCTATGATTAGATTCAGCTTATGTACTATTGGCAGTAATATCACAGAAGTGAGCTTTTGTTCTTCTCACTGCCTCATGTCAGGGGGCACATACTGCTGGCTCGTACCATACTGGTAAGATTAACTTTGAGCACCACGTTAAGGTGTTCCCCTGTACAGATTCCTACATGTAAAGTAAGTACTTTCTCTTTTGTAATTTATAAGTATCTTGTAGGGAGATACTTTGAGACTATGTAAATTATCTTGCTTCTCCTCAAAGCTTCACCCACTACCCAATTTAAAAATGGGTAAAGCATGTGAATAGACATTTCATCAAAGAAGATATACAAATGGCCAATAAGTACATAAAAAGATACTCAACATAATTAATCATCAGGGAAATGCAAATCAAAACCACAATGAGATCTCACTTTACACCTACTGGAATGACTAGAACCCAAAAGATATTCAATAAGAAGTGTTGATGAGGAAATGGAGAAATTGGAGTCCTCATAAATTGTTTGTGAGAATATAAAGTGGTACAGCTGCTGTGGAAAAATGTTTGGTGGTTTATCAAAAAGTTCAATGTAAAATTTCCATATGATCCAGAAATTATTATACTCCTAGGAATATATCCAAGAGGATTGAAAACACACATCCACACCAACCCTTGTACATGAGCATTATTCATATAGCCCCAAAGTGGAAATGGTCTAAATGCCCATCAGTTCATGAATGGATAAAAAATACTATGCTGTATGTATAAAATGGATTATGATTTACCTTAAAAAGAAATGCAATTCTAATACATGCTACAACATGGATGAACCTTGAAAACATCATGCTAAGTGAGAGAAGCCAGTCATAAACAGCCATATATTATATGATTCCATTTATGTGAAATGTCCAGAATAAATAAGTCTATAGAGACAGAAAGTACATTTGTGGTTGTCAGGAACTGAGGGAGGAGGAGTAGGGAGTAACTGCTTGATGGGTACAGAGTTTTCCTTGGAGTAATAAAAAATGTGCTGCAATTAGTGGTGATGGCTGCACAATCTTGTGAATATATTAAAATCCACTGAATTAGCATTTGTTGATGATTCATTAATGATTCCATTGAATCAGTTATTGTGGTGGATGCCAAATGCTGATTTTTAAAATTTCATAGTTCTTTTGATATTTCTGTTTGCTCTCTACAGTGAAGACAAACTTTCTTCTCTTCCCTTTCCCCTCCCTCCCTCCCTCCTTCCCTTCCTTTTTTTCCCTGTCTTTCACTGTGGATTCTGACATTTTTCAATGGGTTGTAATCCTTTATTGTTATGTGTTTTGATGCTCGAATTGTTCCCAGTTTGAGTGAGAGCCCGAATAACGTGGTTTGTATGTCCTTTTGACACAACTCCATCATTCTTTAAGTCTTTCTTTACTTTATGCATAAAATACCCTGGGTCATCTTGTACTTTCTCTGTTCCAGCCCTGAAATCAGCTGTTTTTCAAAGAAGACCTTCAGTGGAAAATGACATTTAAAAACCAAGCTCTGGGCACTCCATGTGCTTATTGCTACTAAGATGCAATTGGTTCTAAGCCTTTTTAGCAGATAAAGCTAAATACATGTGTACAGATGTATACATATGTACATACACACATGTATTCATACATCTATTATGCATTTCTGTATTTATCTGTCTTTCATGTAGACTTCAGTATATATTCATATAAACTTCAACATGTATATATTGTACACACATAGGCACCACACGTTAAAAACCATGAGTTTGGACTCATTCCTCTAATTACCATCTGACACCACAGAGTTCACTCTGTCCTTTTCCTTATCCATATTTATAATCTTATTTTCTGATATAAAAAAACCTGGATCCCATTACTTTCCATATATTATTTGCTCAATTCTAGAATACACCAAAAGAAGTTCCAGAATTGGTAACCCATGGCACTATGAAAAGAAGCCTACTGACTAGAATACAGCATTTACTTAGATTTCTTTTCGTTAGCCTAAAGGTACATTGTAAAAACTGTCTCCCCCCAACTCCTTGCACAGTGCGGTTATGTTATTTATTTGAAATACAGTTCAGTTCATTTGTTTCTTTTGGAGTCTTGGAATTTATTATTCTTCTTTTGAAGTCATTGTGAAACATTAACATGGTTCCAAGTGTTAGAACTTTTCACTTGAAAATATTATCCTGGACCTTACTCCAAATCAGTTCATAGAGCTTGTCCTCATTTTAAAGCTTATTTTAATTAAACAAAGCTCTAATAAAGGAATTTCAAATAATTTATTGCTTCTTTACCTAAAAAGGTCATTTTTTCTTCTGAAACTTATTTTCAAATTCCAGAATCCAGGACACGTTTTAAACTGATAGCAGATAATACAGAGGAAACAATATCATCCAAAAGAGAAAACTAGGAAAATGGCTGATGTAATAATTGAATAATCAAGGAAAGAATTGAAAACCTGAATTTTATTACGTCTGCTTAACAGCTGCAAAAGAGTGGTGCCAAGGTCAGCTTGACCTAGTTATGTGTCCCGGGGGTTAAATCAAATCATCACTTTTTTACTGAGTTTCTACTTTGTGCCAAGTGCTCTTTAGGATATAAAAGAAACATGAGATGCAGGCCCTGACCTTAAAGAGCATCAGATCTAATTGGAGAAAGAAGCCAAACATGAACAAAAAGAAAGTCAGATCTTTCAGAATTCAAGAAAACAGAGGCTCTGTTCCAGGATATTAGATAATTATACGATAAATGGAGCGTCCCAGTTTCCAAGGAGGTCATGAGTTGAAGAGCTCCAAGGACTGGCCTGGGAGGCGGATGTCTAAAGGATGAGATTTGAGATGATTTGCAGAGCACACGGATAGGTGAGGGGTAGGGAAAGCCGTGGAGGGAGGTGGGACAGAGAGTGGGTACCAACAGAGGCAGTATATCTCAGTAGTTTTGAGGAGAGCACGGGAGCTGGTCTACCTGGATTTCACCATTGGCTCTGCCATCTTTTAACACAGTTGTTATGGTCAAGTCCCAGGTGGCACTAGTGGTAAATAACCCACCTGCCAATGAGGGAGAAGCAAGAGACACAGGATCCCTGAGTCAAGAAGATGCCCTGGAGGAGGGCGTGGCAACCCAGTCCAGTATTCTTGCCTGGAGAATCCCCATGGACAGAGGAGCCTAGCAGGCTACAGTCCATGGGGTCACAAAGAGTTGGACAAGACTGAAGCGATCTAGCATGCATGCATGCATGGTCAAGTCTGTTACCCTCCCATGTGTCAGTTACCTTCGTCGGTAAAATGGAAGGAGAATGGTGCCTTTCACACAGAGATGGTGTGACGATTAAATGAGGTAATCCATGCAACATTTAGCACAGTGCTTGGCACATAATATGCTCTCCATAAATATTTGCTATTTATAGCACAAAGCACAAAGGTAGGAAAGCAGGGGCTATACCTTAAGAAGCATGAATAAGCCAGAATGTTCAAGATGGGAGCAGTCAGAAACAGAGCCCCAAATTATGTTGAGACTCCACTGTGATGGGAGCAACATAGAAGCTAATATTTATATGGGGCTTCCTGTGTGCTGGTCACTCTTCTATGTGGTTTCCATGTATCTATTCACTTACTCCTCTCACCAACTCTGTGAAATAAGTATCACTGGTATCCCCAGTTGACAAATGAGGGCAAATTGAGTCACAGGGACGTTAAGTGATTTGTACAAGGTCACACAACTTCTAAGTGGAGGATCCTAGGTATCAGATCAAGGAGTTTGAATTTATTCTGTGGGTAATGGAGTGCTATTGGTGACTTCGAATTAATGTATAGGTGTCTGTGTCGGGGGGTGGTATTTATATGAACTCCCTTGAGTTAAATCATTGCTTAACCAGCTTCTGCTGTTACATGAAGAAAAGAGAGAAGGAGAGAGAAAGGGAAGGAGAGACCAAAAAAGACAGAGAGAAAGAGAGACAGAGACATAGAATGAGAGGGAAGTAAAGAGATACCAGTTGGTCAGTGGCCCTAGGACAAAGCAGATGAATGAATAATGCTAGTTCCTCACTTCTGGTCAATTCCTTTAGCATCTATCAAGTGAAGTGAAAATCGTTCAGTTGTGTCTGACTCTTTTGGCCACCCCATAGGCTATACAGTCCATGGAATTCTCCAGGCCAGAATACTGGAGTGAGTAGCCATTCCCTTTTCCAGGGGATCTTCCCAACTCAGGGATCAAACCCAGGTCTCCCTCACTGTAGGTGGATTCTTTACCAGCTGAGCCACCAGGGAAGCCCCTTAGCATCTGTAGTGGGATATAATGGAGAAAGCATCTCATTGGGATACCGTACAACTGTGAGCACACCAGGAACCTGGTTTTGGTAGATGTGCGTTCAGATGAACTGTATGATTTTAGAATATTTTTCTAAACTTGAGCAAATATTCATGTTGTAATATAAGTACTAGATCTGCAAACACACAGTATCAACTAGCCTTGACTTCTAGTGGTTTTGGAGACTTGGAGAAACTTAAATGTCCTCACTTCTGGGAGATGACCATTTTGGAAGTGGGGGAATTAGTGGCAGCAGTGCTTTAAATAGCAGAAGATAATCTCAGTCACACCATGATGAAAATGCTTTTTAAGCTTTGTGAGTTTCAGGAGATTGATATTCCACATGTGTTCATTTCAGGAGATATGAGCTTTCTTTCTTCTTATTAGTATACATTATTTCAAGAGGATGATACTGAAATTGTTGAACTTGAGTGGTGATAAGTGTTTTAGTAAACCTATGGAAATACTTATGAATCTGAGCTCTGTCAGTCTACAAATTAAGCAAATATATACCCAGTTCATCTTTCCAGTGCAGTTTAAATATTTGAAATAAAGAATTCTCTAGTGTATGGAAAATGGGACAGATACTGGACTAATAAAGGGTGCTCTTCTGAATACTTTTACATATTCATGAGTGAGCAAAATACTTTTTTATTATCTGTATTCCATTGACATCAGTGGACAATTTACATCTCAGAATCATAGATGTAATTCTGTAAATCATAGAGGTAATCCACCTTTTAGAGGTGGCAGGATTAGAAATAATCTGGTCCACCCTCCTCATTTGACCCAATGAGGGGTGAAGCTTAGATGATCAGTGACTTGCCCAAAGCCACACATCAAGTTCAGCCTTTCTTCCTTCCCTTTCTCCCTCCCTTTCTCCTTCTCTCTTTTTCTTTCCTCCCTTTCTTCTTTCTCTGTTCCCTCTCTGTCTTCCTCCCTCCCTTTTGTTTCCCTGCTTCCTGAGTTTCTTCCAAGAAACGTTTGTGAACCGGGCACCTTCTAGGAGGCACTCTATTCTGGGTACTGGGGATCCAGCAGTGAAGGAGGTGGCAATGCCCACTACTCTTACAACCCCAGCCGGAGATTCTTACTGCCTGTCTTCTACACTGGAGCTCACACATTCGTCTGTCCCTCTGCTAGGGATTCACTGACTAAGACAACCTAGAAGGGGAGATGGCTTTTGTATTAAACAAAAACACTTGTAACATAATGTGACCAGCACTTTGCATATTTTAAGAGATTGGTAGGTACAGGCAGGAGCTATTAGTTTTACCTTGATCCTAACGGTATTTTCAAAGCCAGAAAGGCCGACCACTCCAAAAGTGGATGACCAATGGGAAATTACTTCTAAACATATTACTCATGATGAAAAAGCATGCATTTTACTGTATGAATATTTTATTGATCAAAGTGCCTGTGAGTAGCTTCTGAATTTTTGTAATATGCAGCATGAAATATGTAGTAAATTTCATAATTGAAAAAAGAAAGGTGATTATGAAAGTATGGCTTTACAGGGGCTAATAACCCTTAAAAAGCACACAGCAGTGCATAACTGTGGAGCATTACAGCACTAGATCACAAAAAAAGGGCCTGTCCTGAAAGTTTGAGTCCTTAAAAGGAAACATCACTCTGAAGTTACATTCAGGTCTTTGCCAAGGGAAAGAAGCTCTAGGGTGGAAAGTGGCTGAACTCGACTGCACAGCCTGGCTCACCCAAAACACCTTTGAGAAAGGACAGACAGAATTCAGAGTTCTGAGCCCTCTTATTGAAAAAAGCAGATGTATTGGTTTAGAGATTTGTTTGTTTTCCATGCATGCTTAGAGGTCCACTCAGTGTTTTCTTAGATGTTAGTCCAAGTCTGTGTGTTCACGTCCCACACCCTCCTGGTTAGCCTGCATACATTTGGCAGTAGGAGACGTCCCAGGCAGGCTTGTTGATTACGTCTGATTTTCATGGAGTTCTGCTTCCCCTCAAAGGCAGTCTGCAAGGTCGTGTTCAGGGAGCAGCAGTGTATGTCAGCTTTGGTGTCTTCACAAGTCCTGACACTGTTTTTTTGGATGTCGTTAGTGACTTTTTAAATTTTCTTTTTTAATTGGAGTGTAATTGCTTTACAATGTTGTGTTAGTTTCTGCTCTACAACAATGCGAGTCAGCTATATGTATACATATATCCCCTTCCTCTTGAATCTCCCTCCTATCCCCCCATTGCTCTAAGTCATCACAGAGCCCTGAGCTGGGCTCCCTGTGCTAGACAGCAGCTTCCCACTAGCTATCTGTTTCACACATGGTAGTGCATATATGTCAGTGCTACTCTCTCAGTTCATCCCACCCTCTCCTTTCCCCTACCCCTGTATCCACAAGTCCGTTCTCTATGTCTGCATCTGCATTGCCACACTGCAACTAGGGTCATCAGTACCATCTGATATATAGATTCCATATATATGCGTTAATGGACAATCTTTTTTTCTCATTCTGACTTCTTATTTTGCTCTGTATAACAGGCTCTAGGTTCATCTACCTCACTAGAACTGACTCAAACTCATTCCTTTTTATGGCTGAGTAATATTCCATTACTATATATGTACCACAGCTTCTTTATCCATTCCTCTGTCGATGGACATCTAGGTTCCTTCCATGTCCTGGCTGTTGTAAATGGTGCTACAATGAATTTTTAACAGCAGGAAAATAGCATGCTCTTTTGCTGTCTCCAGCATCAGCTCTTGGGCAGTACATGTATTTGTGTGGACATATACATAGCGTAGGAGAAGGCAATGGCACCCCACTCCAGTACTCTTGCCTGGGAAATCCCATGGACGGAGGAGCCTGGTAGGCTGCAGTCCATGGGGTTGCAGAGTCGGACTCGACTGAGCGACATCACTTTCACTTTTCACTTTCATGCACTGGAGAAGAAAATGGCAACCCACTCCAATATTGTTGCCTGGAGAATCCCAGGGATGGGAGCCTGGTGGGCTGCCGTCTATGGGGCCGCACAGAGTCGGACACGACTGAAGTGACTTAGCAGCAGCAGCATACATAGCATAACTTTCCAAGTTCATAAAATGTCAATATTAATACAGAAGCAGCAATATTTGTTCATATGTGTCAAATGTAGACATCTCTAATGCAGTTATGGGAGGCAGCCATGGTCACTATTTGAAACAATGGAGTCTCAGTAGTGCTGTTGCTTTAAGAGTTTCATTTTAGGAACCTGGCAGAGGCCTGATTGTGCTGCAGGCAGTGCGAGTCCCACAGCTGTCACTTCATCAGGCCTCCCCTTTGTTAGCCCTTCTGACTTTTGAATTTGCCACTTTGCACCAAGAGATCAAACCAGGAGGAACATTCTGTAAGCAAGAGAAGGGACTGACCTATGACTTCTAGATTCCAATAAAGAACACTGTGAGGCCGTGCAGTTGTTCAGTGATTCAAGATAAATGGTCACGTGAACTTTTTTTCCCCCAGACCAATCATTTCCTGTCCGCATGAGAGAAAAATCACAACTTGAGTGTAAATGGATGAGTAGGCTTTCCTTTCACTGGGAAAAGTTGTGCTATAAGTGAAGACAGAAATATCAAAGCATGAGACACTTGACACTAACTTACCAGGGCAAAGTCATGTTTATTTGGTCACCTGTGGGCCCCTGTCTTCTTTTTTCTAATCATCTGCCCTGGAATTGCCTGGAGAATCCCAGGGACGGGGGAGCCTGGTGGTCTGCAGTATATGGGGTCACATAGAGTCAGACACAACTGAAGCAACTTAGCAATAGCAGCAGCAGCAGCCCTGGAATGTTTGAGAGAACTGATGTGAGGCTACATTGAAGTGTGTACTAGGACCCCTGGTCTGTCTTTCAATGGAGAGTCACCAGTCAGGCTTGTAGGAATGCAATGAGGTACTCAGAGTTCGGCCCTCCATGCTCACCGTGCAGATCAGATGGGCCTCTGTCTGTCATTGACTAAAACAGACAGAGCCCAGGCCATCCATGGATGTTTGTGGCACATGGCCAGTGAAGAGCCAAACCAGGTTGGAATTCACAGCAGGAGAGTTGGAAAAGTGCCCTGCTCCTACCTAGCCCAGCAGGTCTCAGTGCAGTGACAAGACAATCACTGTGGCAGGCTTCAAGAACTTTCCTCTTTCAACAGAAGGGGGAAACACGGAGGCAGTGAGGGGCCTTGCTCTGTGCTGATGTGACTTTTTCAATTTGCTGTCACTGGTGCCATGGATGTTAATTCTGGCAGGGTTAATTGTGAGAAATTAAAAAGCCACTCTGAACAGACTGTACCCTTCGCTCTCAGAGAAAGAGTAGGCTCTGGCATGAGCATGTTTCTTCATTAATACCTATCCCCAAAGGGCTACTCCATGCAGGTTCCGAATATGAATGCACAAGCCAGGGAGCTCAGACTTAGAGGAGGGTGACTGTCACTTCTACCCTTTCAGGAAAATACGGCAGCGCCTGCGTGGGAATCACCCAGCTGGTGACATTTGGAAAGGAGAATTTATTTATTTGCATGTTGGCATGTTATGAGGTTTGAAATATGGTTTGTACTGTGTTTCGTGTAGATACCACTGCATCCGGGTTCTTGGGGTGGCCGTGTAATCCATGCACCCACTCACAGGTAGGTTTGTGGAAGCCCTGGGATTGTCTGCCACTTAGTCTATCACCTGGGGCTCTAGAGTATGCATTTCTTGCTAGGAAAATCTCACCAGCTCCTTAATAACTAGGCTGTCTTCCACCAGCTTCATATTACACTAAAGAACAATCTTGTTACCCCAAATATGTTGTAGAAAGTCACCTGTGAAAAAAATACCAATATAAATAGTGTAGCTGTGAGGCAGATGCTTAATTTATAGGATTGTAACCTCAAAAGGCCACATTATGGAGGAACCCACCTAGAAATGCAGGAAGGTAAACCAATCAAACGCTGCAGCATTTACCTTTCAGCAAAACCAGTGGATTCGGCACCAAGGCGGGTCACAGAACTGCTCTCCACATCAAGAAGGTTCCAGAACATGAGTGTAGTTCTCCCTTAGCAAAGACATCTGCTAATCATTACCACAAAACACGCAGTTGGATAGACATTAAAATATACTACCTTCCACTGAGAGCTGAGTTGGCAGTGTGAACAGAGCTATTCTTGGATTTGCTGGCTGTCTGAGAAGACGAGACAGCCATTGGCTATTCGGAAAAAAAGGAAAGAAGCAAATCCATCAATATGTAATTAGACCTTCCCTTTTGTCTAAAGATTAGATTGCTCAGGGGGCCTAGACAAGACACCACTGCTTTTCTATCTCTGTGTCTCTTTAAGCCTCTCCTGTCCTGATGAGTGGGCATCTGCCCAGGCTTGGCTTCTGGCTCTGCACCATGTGCTGTGAGTGCCACGCTCTCTGTTCACTTTTAGGTGTTTCTTTCCCTCTTTCCTTCCTTCTCTCCCCCCCTCTCTTTTCTTTCTGCCTTTCATCTCTGGAGCCCTGGGAATGTTGGTGATTCTCCATGAACACATTCTCTCTTACCCCCATTCTCTGCTAAGAACTGGTGGTGAACACTGACATTGCCTCACTCAGGGCCCCAGACTGGCACAGAGTGTGGGGTTGCTCTCTTTAGAAGCCCCAGAGAATCATGAGGATGAGGCAGAAGAGAGCCCAAGGGGAACCAATAACCAAAGTAAGGAATTTTCACCTTTAATTTGTTTCTTTTCTTTAAGAAATGCTTCCTACCCACAAGACTCAGGAAAATGGATACTTTTCATTATGATTTGATAGAAGGGTAAACATAGGCAGGGGGAGGGTCACATGTGCAGAACGACTGGATCATCATCTGGAAGCCACACGGATGTTACGTTCAGAGTATTTATGCATGCCGGTCAGCGAGGGGGTGCACTTTATATTCTAGAACCCCTGTTTCTGATTGCCTTCAATGCAGGAGATGGTTCTTTTTCTTTCTCTTTTAATTACTCTTGCTGCCAACCTGGTGTTACAGAGATATCCATATTAATGAACTTGTACGTTCATCAAAACATTAACAATCCTCATCTAAAACTGTTCAGTCTAATTTTCCTTCCCCTGAGCTTCCTGTTCTTGCTGTGCAGCTGTCACTGGTGGTGCTATCAAAAGATAATATTTAATCGAAGGTCCATCCACACACATGAGCCACCAGGAGTAGGGGAAAATTGTTGTTGTTGTTGTTGAGTTGCTAAGGCTTGTCCAACTCTTTGTGACCCGCATGGTCTATAGCCCACCAGGCTCCCCTTTCCACGGGATTTCCCAGGCAAGAGTACTGGAGGGGAGCATATTTCCTTCTCCAGGGGATCTTCCCAACCCCAGGATTGAACCCGTGTCTCCTGCATTGGAAGGTGGATTCTTTACTGCCGAGCCACCAGGGAGACCCAGGGGGAACATAGGTTATCATAGTTAGCTGATGTCAAGTTTTGTAGGCAGTGCTTGAAGTGAGAGAAGACTTAAATGTGTCTGGAAGCTTATCCACAAGTCTGTCCCCCTGGCTCAACTGTAAGGGCAAAGAGTTCCAGAGCTCTGGAGGCTGGAGTCCTGGGTTCCAGACCCAGCCCCAGTCCTAACAGCTCTGGGTCTTCAGCTAAGTTAATTCTCTTACAAGAGCCTTAGTTTCTCTCTGTCTGGAATCAAGCTGATAGTCATTTCTACCCTGCTCTTCTCACTAAGCTTGAGACCAAATACAGTTCCAAGTGCTTTAAATAGCAAAAAGTGCCAGGCATATGTTGGTGATTCTTGTGGCATGTATATTATTATCTAAATCCTTACGTAATGGCTTCCAACCATGATCAACTCCTTCGAGGCATGTACTGGATTTATTGCATCATTAGCGAAGAAGCTTCCTTTTCTGAGAGGGCCAAGATGACGTTCTGTGTCATGTGGCCTTCTCTAGAAGCGCCCCCTTTGAAGTACTAATTTTATGTGCTCTTGAGCATTTGGCCAATGAAGTGGAACTGTTTGAAACAAACATCTTTCCATTCAGACAATTGTTTCAAAACATGGACCTATCATTTCTGATCAGAGCAAGACAACACACCATTTTCAACAGGACTTCTTTTTTTTCCCCTCCCGTTAATAATGCAGCTCACTCACAACTTGTTCCTGTCTAACGAAGACGCTTACCGCCACATTTCCTTGTTAGCTTTGCCTAAGACAGACGCCGGTGTCACAGCTGATGGAGCCTTTATGAGCCTTTTAGCCAAATGACTGATGTTTGCCTCGTTATGTCAGATCTGAGGTTACTCCTGGCATCTCTCTTTATTCCCTGTCTAACACCATCAATCGAGCAGCTGCCGTGCACCCATGATCAGGCTGATTATGAAAATGTGCTCAGGAGCTTGACGCTGCCAATTGTCTTTTATCCTAAGAGGCCAGTAGATGCTGCCTAGGGCTTGCAGTTCTGTGAACAGCAGATTTTGTTCCAAGATGGGCAGATGAGAATCACCCGGGGCTGGAGGAACTAGGTGAAGGCCCTGCAGCTTCATTTTGGCTTAGTATGGAAGAAGCTCCTTGAAGGATGATGTTCCTTTGAGCCATTTTTCTCTTCACCCCACAGAAGATACTTTGGTCCTTTTATTTTGATTTCATGTGTGGACAAGGTCATTATGCTGAGGGTCATGGAAAGAAAGCTTGTTAAGCCCATGGCCCATTAATAGGAAATCTACTTTTTTTCCAAGTGCACTTTTCAAAAATGAAGAGAAACATTTGTTAATGGAACATGTCAAATTCCAGCTGGACCTTCATGAAGTTTCCCTGAATGTATGACGGCAGCTTTCGTTTGTTGCTAAAGATATGAATGTGAGGTTCTGGGATTCTGGGCCTGCTCTAGGCTGGCCTGACCATATGTGATGGGTCCTGAGTTTTCTTTGGACCCCCAGGTTACCCCTCCCTGCCCCCACAGCTATGTACCTCCCGGGGAGTCAGTTCTGTGACCTTGACCTCCTCAACTGCATGTGCTCTCAGCTGTGCTCAGCCCCTGACACCAGTGATATTGGGCTGCCCATTGCTTTTCCGCTTCTGTCTTCTTTTCCCCACAAAGTGGCCATGAGGTATTTTCCCCCTTGCCCCCTTAACCAGCTTCCCTTTGTATCCTTCTGGCTTGCAAGACCAGAAGCCTGTCTGAGATAATTTAGTTCAGCTCCTCAGCCTGCCCTAACAGTGTTTGCAATAGATCATTCTGCAGACCCTGTAGGGGGCCCAGGCTGACCACACAGAATGACCTCCCCGTGTGTTCAGGAAAACACGGGGGTTCAGACCGTAGCTGGAACTTGACATGCTCATTTCTACTCATTTCTGACCAGCTAGGACTTGTTGAGACCAGCGAGTTCCTGCAGTGGTCAAATAGTGGGCAGGGGCAGCGCTTTTTATGTTTGTTTAACACTTTTTTCTAAATAGTATATCAGGATCACATTTCTCTGTACTGACCAAGAGTCTAGAACACAGGTGTGAATAAGGGCCTGGTGGTAGATGAAATACTCAGTTCAAGGCCACCTGTGAACTGAAGAGGGAGTTTGGTAAAGAGCATAGCTTTGCAACGTGGACGTAGCATCAGCTCGCCTAGGGAGCCTGGGAAATACACTCGTGTCCAGAATCCATCTGGAGCAGTTAAGTCCAAATCTCTGGGGAATGCCTTTCCATGGAGGTGTTCCCCCAGCTCCCTGGGAAATTTGATTGTGTATCCAGCCTTGAGAAACACGTGTGTGGTAGCCTGAGGTTCTGAGTCAAAGACGAGAGTTCTTAGCCTGGTCTCTGTCCCTGGTTGGCATTGTGAACTTTGATAAACCATTTCATTTAAAAACTCTCTTTTTAAAAAGGTTTTTTAATTAAAAAAATATTGAGATATAACTGCTTTACAATGTTGTGTTAGTTTCTGCTACACAAGGAAGTAAATCAGTCATATGTATACATGTATTTGCTCCCTCTTGAGCCTCCCTCCCATTCCACCCTGTCCTCCCCCTCACCCAGGTCATCACAGAGCACCGAGCTGAGATCCCTGTGCTATACAGCAGCTTCCCGGAAGTTCTCTATTTTACACATGGTAGTGTGTATGTGTCAATCCCAGTCTCCCAGTTTGTCCCACCTTCCCGCCTTGTCTATGTGTCTGTTTGCTACGTCTGCATCTCTAGTCCTGCCCTGCAAAAAAGTTCTTGAATACATTTTACTAGATTCCACATATATGTGTTAATATATGATGACCCTGTTTTGACCATCATAGTGGCTGAGTAACATCCCATTGTGAATCTCAGGATTTTCATTTGTTGAATGGGAATCAGGGTAATAGCTAATATGTATCCAGGGCTTCCCATGTACCAGCCACATGCTGACTGCTTCGCAGGTGTGATTGTTTTCAGTCTTCCTCAAACCCTCAGGATGTTTGAATATGATAGCCATCTCCATTATATAGGAAGCTCAGAGACAGTGGCTAATTTGTCCAGGGTCAGGGTCATACAAATAATGAATGTGAAAGCCAGACTCTAACCCAGGTGATGCCGAGTCCAGAGCTGAAGCTCTTAACCATCATTGTGGAAAGTAAAGATGACCACCATCATGATGGTTTCTATGAGTCGATATATATTTTAGTACTCTGTAAACTGTACAAAGATATGCATGTGAAGTGGTTTATTAGCAGTGATCATAGTAGGAAGAAGACCAGTCTGGGGATTTCAGCTGATGAGATGTCAGCCTCAGCTAAAGAGCTGAGGACATGTGTGCACAACTGTGAGTAGGATGCCCTCAACATCCATGGACTCTGTGCCTCACTTCGAATTACAGGACAGCCCTTTGGAGCCATTCCGCCTGGGCCAGGCTCAGTAAGTTCTGGAATCAATTCAGAAATGCATCTGGGACATTCGCTTCAGGACCTCCTTTATATTTATGTTTATGTCTGCTCAATTTCAGGTTCTTGCTCAGTTTACAAAGCTAACTGTGTAATATCAAGCACATAATTAATGTTTGAGAGAGAGAGAGGCTTATGATTGTCATATGTGAATTAGCTGCTTTGAATTGTTTCAGTGGTAGATTGATCACATACATCTAATTTCATTCCCTCTCAAAACTACACTAAAACTACTATGAAGGGACATTTCAAGGGAATAAATCCCAAAGGACTTGGAAGATGGGAGAGGAAATAACAAAACTTGGGAAGTTTGAAAACCTTGGACAAATAGTTACCTAGACCCAGATCTAGGAATTGTAGTCCTAAGTTGGCAGAGGGAAAAGCTGATAATTGATCCATGTCACACAGCTGTTAAAAGCCCAGTAGTTGGTGGTACCAGATTTCCCTGCAAGTGGGAGTGAATAAGATTTAAAATATAGAGGACTGGTTGAAAGCTGTGTAAGACCTTAGATCCCTAATTCCCCTCCCTCACTCTTGGACCCTTCCATCTCACCCCCCTGGCAGAAAATGGGGGAGAGGGTAAGGCAGAAGATGGTTGTCTTGGGGTTCTTCCCTCCTAACAGGAACATGAGTGATCATATGCCTCCAGCACCACTGCACTCAGAGACTGCCAGTCTGGTTCCCCCAGGCCTCATTGTCACATTCCAGACAAAAGGAGATAAAGAGAAATTTCCAGAAGCTTCCAGTGGGAAGGAGGGAGAGACATGGAGGGGGAGGAAGGAATGGAAGGAAGGAGGGAGGAGAGAGAGAGAGTGCACGCAGGAGAGCAAGCATGTATCATACAAAGTGATGGAAATCAGAATGGGTTTGACTATATAGCAACACTGGAAGCTAGAAGGCACTTCTCAAGGAAAACCCCTTCCACCCTAAGAGTCCTACCTATCCAAATACTCAGTCAAGTGGGAGGGTAGTAGGAAGACATTTTCAGACACTCAGGATCACAAAGCAAAATTTACTGCCAACCAGTCATTAAGCTATCAGATGTCTTTGTTCAGCAGAGTGACAGTGAAAGCTCAGTTGTGTCTGACTCTCTGCGACCCCATGGACTGTAGCCTGCCAGGCTCTTCTGTCCATGTGATTCTCCAGGCAAGAATACTAGAGTGGGTTGCCATTTCCTCCTCCATAGGATCTTCCCAACCCAGGGATTGCACCCTAGTCTGTTATGGCTCCTGTGCTACCAGGCAGATTCTTTAACACTAGAGCCACCTGGGAAGCTTGTTCAGCAAAATAAAAGAATAAATTAAGGAACAGGATGGCTTGTGTACAGGAAACAGGAGCACCAACACAGGCAATATTTGCTGCTGCATGATGGCAGAGAAATAGAGGAAAATAACAGAATGGGAAAGACTAGAGATCTCAAGAAAATTAGAGATACCAAGGGAACGTTTCATGCAAAGATGGGCTCGATAAAGGACAGAAATGGTATGGACTGAACAGAAGCAGAAGATATTAAGAAGAGGTGGCAAGAATACACAGAACTATACAAAAAAGATCTTCACGACCCAGATAATCATGATGGTGTGATCACTCACCTAGAGCCAGACATCCTGGAATGTGAAGTCAAGTGGGCCTTAGAAAGCATCACTATGAACAAAGCTAGTGGAGGTGATGGAATTCCAGTTGAGCTATTTCAAATCCTGAAAGATGATGCTGTGAAAGTGCTGCACTCAATATGTCAGCAAATCTGGAAAACTCAGCAGTGGCCACAGGATTGGAAAAGGTCAGTTTTCATTCCAATCCCAAAGAAAGGCAATGCCAAAGAATGCTCAAACTACCGCACAATTGCACTTATCTCACACGCTAGTAAAGTAATGCTCAAAATTCTCCAAGCCAGGCTTCAGCAGTACATGAACTGTGAACTTCCAAATGTTCAAGCTGGTTTTAGAAAAGGCAGAGGAACCAGAGATCAAATTGCCAACATCAGCTGGGTCATCAAAAAAGCAAGAGAGTTCCAGAAAAACATCTATTTCTGCTTTCTTGTATATGCCAAAGCCTTTGACTGTGTGGATCACAGTAAGCTGTGGAAAATTCTGAAAGAAATGGGAATACCAGACCACCTGACCTGCCTCTTGAGAAACCTGTATGCAGGTCAGGAAGCAACGGTTAGAACTGGACATGGAACAACAGACTGGTTCCAAATAGGAAAAGGAGTACGTCAAGGCTGTATATTGTCACCCTGCTTATTTAATTTATATGCAGAGTATATCATGAGAAACGCTGGGCTGGATGAAGCACAAGCTGGAATCAAGATTGCCAGGAGAAATATCGATAACCTCAGATATGCAGATGACACCGCACTTATGGCAGAAAGTGAAGAGGAACTAAAAAGCCTCTTGATGAAAGTGAAAGAGGAGAGTGAAAAAGTTGGCTTAAAGCTCAACATTCAGAAAACAAAGATCATGGCATCTGGTCTCATCACTTCATGAGAAATAGATGGGGAAACAGTGGAAACAGTGTCAGACTTTATTTTTGGGGGCTCTAAAATCACTGCAGATGGTGACTGCAGCCATGAAATTAAAAGACGCTTACTCCTTGGAAGAAAAGTTATGACCAACATAGACAGCATATTCAAAAGCATAGACATTACTTTGCCAACAAAGGTCCATCTAGTCAAGGCTATGGTTTTTCCAGTAGTCATATATGGATGTGAGTGTTGGACTGTGAAGAAAGCTGAGCGCTGAAGAATTGATGCTTTTGAACTGTGGTGTTGGAGAAGACTCTTGAGAGTCCCTTGGACTTCAAGGAGATCGAACCAGTTCATCTTAAAGGAGATCAGTCCTGGGTGTTCATTGGAAGGACTGATGTTGAAGCTGAATCTCCAATACTTTGGCCACCTCATGCGAAGAGTTTACTCATTGGAAAAGACTCTGATGCTGGGAGGGATTGGGGGCAGGAGGAGGAGGGGATGACAGAGGATGAGATGGTTGGATGGCATCACTGACTCAATGGACGTGAGTTTGAGTGAACTCCGGGAGTTGGTGATGGACAGGGAGGCCTGGCGTGCTGTGATTCATGGGGTCACAAAGAGTCGGACGTGATTGAGTGAGTGAACTGACTGACTCACTGAACTGATGGCAGAGAGAAGCCCAGATGAGGAGGGGACCAGACTAGGTTAGAGCAGGTCCAAAAGCTGTGGATGAAATTTATCAAGAAGATGAAATTGGTCAAGAGTTGGGGGTTTCATCACTGATAAGTGCACAGAAAATTAAGCCAAACACCAAAACAAGCCAAAGATGATGAACTCCAGAGAGTTGTGCAGGAAAGGAAAATCATGGCATGGTATATGGTTTAGTGGAGAATAGCATATTAAGGATGTAAAAATAAATGTTCAGGTAACTGAGCTTTTGATAGAAATATGTTGGAAAGCTAGAGGGATAGAAAGAACTTCACTGTGCGATTGGCGAAGGGGAAAGGAAGAAGGCTAAGTGCTCATCTTCTGCACAGGGAAGTCAGTAGAAAATACCTGAAACTGGAAAATCGAGAAACAGCAATAGAGTTGTGTTATTCAGAGGAAGGGGGGCAAGTGATCTCAAAATGACCAGACGAAAAGTTGCACTAGTTGCCTCTTGAGAAGAGGGAGGAAGACCGGGGTGATGTGCAGAGCGGGAGACAGCAGTTCATCTTCACAAATCTTTTTGGAAGGACTTGATGCTTTATCTCCATGTGCGTACAGACATTGGATAAAATCCCAAGCATCTGCTGCTTCCTTTGGAAAATACAAAAATAGAAAATACCCTAAGATAGAAAATGAACCAAGTAACAACAGAAACTTCTACTAAGCAGGTGATGACCAGTAAGAAAGAAAGAAGGGAGGAAGGAAAAAGAAGCAGAGAGTGAAAAAAAGATGAAAAGTCCACCAGCAGAGAAGCAAAGCCTTCCTTAAATGTTAATTCTGAAGGAGAAACCAAGGAAACGGTTGCCAGTGCACCAAAGGGAGCCCACCCCACCACTTTAGGGCCACTAGGTTTGACTGTGTAGCTCAGGGAACAGGAAAACGGCACAAAGAGCCCTTCTTCTGACCAGGTCTCTCCTTTAATTGTTCTCAAATCCAATGGAACCAACCTGAATATAGTGGGCACTTGAGAGGTTGCCTCTGAAAAGAGCATGGAGTGGATCTGTGATGTCTCTACCTCCTCTGTCAAGGATTCCAGGCATTTCAGCTCTCTCAATTAGCCCACCTAGTGACACCTTGAACCGTGGGGCAC
This sequence comes from Bos grunniens, assembly GCF_055505025.1. Lineage (NCBI taxonomy): Eukaryota > Metazoa > Chordata > Mammalia > Artiodactyla > Bovidae > Bos > Bos grunniens. The sequence goes on along the minus strand of NC_141194.1, from coordinate 113,121,641 downwards.
ACCCTAACCTCCAATTAGCAGAGTTTAATGAAATCTAAGAACTCAGTGTTCTTAGTGAAAAATGCTGGGCTGGATGAAGCACAAGCTGGAATCAGGATTGCCAGGAGAAATATCAATAACCTCAGATATGCAGATGACACCACCCTTATGGCAGAAAGCGAAGAAAAACTAAAGAGCTTCTTGATGAAAGTGAAAGAGGAGAGTCAAAAAGTTGGCCTAAAACACAACATTCCAAAAACTAAGATCATGGCATCTGGTCCCATTACTTCATGGGAAATAGATGGGGAAAGAGTGGAAACCGCTGATTTTATATTTGGGGGCTCCAAAATCACTGCAGATGGTGACTACAGCCATGAAATTAAAAGACACTTACTCCTTGGAAGGAAAGTTATGAGCAACCTAGACAGCACATTAAAAAGCAGAGACATCACTTTGTCAACAAATGTCTGTCTAGTCAAAGTTTTTCCAGTAGTCATGTATGGATGTGAGAGTTGGACTGAGATGTGAGAGAAAGCTGAGCGCTGAAGAATTGATGCTTTTGAACTGTGGTGTTGGAGAAGACTCTTGAGAGTCCCTTGGACTGCAAGATAGAACCAGTCCATCCTAAGGGAGATCAGTCCTGGGTGTTCATTGGAAAGACTGGTGTTGGAGCTGAAACTCCAATACTTTGGCCACCTCATGTGAAGAACTGACTCATTTGAAAAGACCCTGATGCTGGGAGAGATTGAAGGTGGGAGGAGAAAGGGGATGACAGAGGATGAGATGGTTGGATGGCATCACTGACTCAATGGATATGAATTTGAGTAAACTCCGGGAGTTGATGATGGACAGGGAGGCCTAGTGTGCTGCAGTCCATGGGGTTGCAAAGAGTCAGACACAACTGAGCGACTAAACTGAACTGAAGAACTCAGTGTACAGGCAAATTATATTGACAGATATTTGTAGACGTTCACATCATTGGCGCAACTCAGTAGTTTTAACTGGGAGGATATTGGAATATTTGTTCCTGTTTTCACTTCCTTATGTATTACTGCACAGTGACAACTGACATGGTGATGGCGATAACCGTATATATTGTCTAGCTCCTCGGGGATTGTGATATATCTTGTGACAGTGAACACTTCCTAGTACACTCAGGGTCAGTAATGAATGACTCAGTGACAATGTGATGTCAACACTTCCTGCCTGTCCCCAGGCACAACCAAGGGGTTACTACAGCTGGCCTCTAGAGAAGGGGTTAGCAACATGGCATAATGCTGCTAAGGATGAAAGAGCTGCCATATTTCCTAGGCTGAAATTCCAGTCGGTTTGGTGGAGTTTACCAGGAACCTCTGCTCCAAAGCCTTGCCACATAGAGAAGAAACTTTTAAGCTGAAAACTGCTTAATAGCATTGAAAACTCTCCAGCCCTGCTGTTTTGGTGTGTTGCCAAAGAAAGGCGCTAGAAGCAGGCGGGGAAGCAGAGGTGAGTGAAGAAGGCAGTGCCAAGGAGCTGGCCAGTGACTTCCTCCCTGTGCACCAGGTAAAATCCACCCAGGAACCCTTAATCGCATGTTGTTCTATGGTGTTATTAAGTGAATACATTTTTCATGGCCCACCTGCTAGTGTAACTAATTAACAGCCATTCTCATTAATTACATTGATCGGGATCATAAAATAATTTCAGATTGCTGAACATGATCAGCAGGAGTAAAATGATTTCACTTTAATCCCTGAATGATTTTTTTCATGTTTAATCAAACGAAATATATGTAGTTATTTGAGCCACTTTTTTCATCTTGGAACTGCAACTCAGGGCAATTACAGCAGACATAAAGTTGATGCAAACAGAACTGCATTTCAGGCAGTGGCTAATTAAGCAATAAGGCACAATGGGGTGGGGGTGTATGATTATCAGGAGATAATCACCCCCCTGAGGAGTCACAAAGCGAAAGGTGCAGTTGAGTACCTCTTCTGCCATGGGCCTCTGATTACTCTGGATCACCTCACACCCTGCTAATCGGAAACTCTTTCCATTTTATGCAGAAATAAATTGAGGGAAAATGAGTTTGATCATAGGTAATGGTTCACTACTGCATAGTGAAAGTGAAAGTCGCTCAGTCCTGTCCAACTCTTTGTGATCCCACAGACTGTACAGTCCACGGAATTCTCCAGGCCAGCATATTGGAGTGGGTAGCCTTTCCCTTCTCCAGGGGATCTTCCCAACCCAGGGACAGAACCCAGGTCTCCTGCACTGCAGGCAGATTCTTTACCGGATGAGCCATAAGGAAGTCCACTGTATAGGGGTTTCGTCTATTAATAGGGATAATGCCCATGCATGATTCAGAAGACTGAAACAGTCCATCGTGCTGTTCTCACACCACCTGTGAGGGTTCAGGGCAACTTTCAATTTATCATTTCCACTTTGGCAAATGTCTGCATTTGGTGGTTTGGGTGTGTGAAATGTCACCTTCAGATATACAGACATCTAATCATGTTTTATCCAATGGGAAAGTTCTTGCATTGAAGGTCCTCAACCTTTTTTTGAATGAAACCATAGAAGAATAGGATGGTAACTTATAAAGTCGAAGAAAGAGAAAAAAAATCCATCTGCTCGGTTTCAGCCATGATCTCTCAGGTTGCTTCCACCTCTGAGACTTTTGATGCACTCTAGCCAGCTCTGGATGTGACAACAGGCAAGCATGGCCCTTTAAGCAGGAGAGAAGATCCTGGCACTTTCTAGGACATAGTTCCTCTCCCTTTCTTCCAAAGGAAAAAGGAATGAAAAAAAAAAATCAAACCCACACAAACCAAAACACAGTAAAATGACCAATATCCTTCCTGTGTCAGTGCCAGCTGGTAGACACTGTTTATGCACGAGTTTCTCTGTCCTGGCCTGAGTTCAGCCCAACAACCAGGCCTAATTATTTCTTCCTTTAGGGAACATCATACGCTTAGAGCAGGGGTCATACAAAAGAAAAGCAAAATAAACAAAACTCCCACCGCTCTCACCAGCGGCTTATAAACAACAAAAAGGAGGGACTAACACCTGACAGGGTACCTGGCAGTGCAGTGTTCACATTTACTGTCCAGGAGAATTTCATTCTTGTTGACTATAAAGATAGAAACCTCATAAACTTTTTATAAACCTTGTAAACTTTATTTTGACCAATTACACTTCCCTTTGTATTATTAAAAAATCACTATATTTATCTGAGTTGTACCTAAAATTATCAGATTTATTTCATTTCACATCCATCCTCCCAAAATCATTAGGGCTTTCTCAAAAGTGTGTGTGTTTTCATTTTGTTGTTGTGCTCAGTCGCTCAGTCGTGTGTGACTCTTGGTGACCGCATGGACCGTAACCCGCCAGGCTCCTCTGTCCAAGGGATTTCCCAGGCAAGGATACTCGAGTGGGGAGCCATTTCCTCCTCCAGGGGATCTTCCTGACCCAGGGATCAAACCCAAGTTTCCTGTGTCTCCTGCGTTGGCAGTCAGATTCTTTACCCCTGAGCTACCTGGGAAGCCCTTGTTACTCGAAGATGTTCTTCCAAATTGGCCCAGGCTTGTTTGCAAATGCAGATGCTGCGTGGTTCAGTGTCTGTGGACATCCTGAGTAAAATTTGGCCATGTACTTATTGTGACCCTGTGAAATGAAGATACATTGTCACATGCAGGATGCATTACTGATTTTATGACATGCGATGTGCAGAAATTTGACAGTTGAGTGCATGCCTTCCATAAAAGTACCCTTTGATTCCTTGTGTTGTACTTTTAGTGTAACTTTGTTAACAGTGTAATGCGTTGAAAAATATGTAGGTAAAGCAGTTGGACATCAGATCCAGGGTTTTCCTTTTAAGTGTCGGTTAGTGCTGTTTCCAAAAAGCAGTCTCCTTTAACCTCTCTAAACATTCAGTTCAGGCCGTATGGCCTGATGAAGTCAAAGCATTTGGCTCTAAGTGGCTCTGCTTGGCACGGGGTTCTGTACCACACAGAAATACTCTTTGGTCAGGGTGAAGAATGAACTAGACGTTATTGAAAAACAAAATAGGCACGAGATGGGTGAATAGTATGATCTTGAAACATTGGCTTCATACGGAGTCTCCTGGTCTCTTGGTCTCCAGGCTTATCTCAGGCTCACAAAGGTCCTCAGACTTACATATGCATTACAAAAAGGAAATGCCAGTCATTAACTTAAGTAGCATAGGTGCGAATTGTTAAAGGGCTTTTAAAGTGCCAAACGCTAAAAAAGGAAATTAAATGTAGTTATTTATGATAGAGTTTTAGAAATACTTTGAATTGTTCTTGGGAGACCTGGCATTTTTGCTTGTAAATTGCGTGCGGTCTTCAAAGTGGCACAATTCATGTAAAAATAATAATAGGCAGTTTTCCCTATAATCATCTAAGTTTGCAAGTGTGCATTTGGTCAAGGATTTTTCTTCCCCAAAGCAATCAACCATCACAACTTTAGCCTTCTCTAAATGTAAAAAAAACATCATTGTATCTGATGAGTTGAAATACGGCCAGGTGAAACTTAAACAAATGAAAAGCTTTGTCAGTTGAAAGTAGTTTTTGGCTTTAAGTCCTGCTACTCATCAACTTTTGGTAGAGATTGTCTAGAGCAAGAGTCCCCAACCTCTGGGATCTAATGCCTGATGATCTGAGATGGAGCTGATGTAATGATAATAGAAATAAAGTGCACAATAAATGTAATGTGTTTGAATTATCCCCAAACCATCCCCACCCCAGTCTGTGGAAAAATTGTCTTCCATGAAACCCTGGTGCCAAAAAGCTTAGGGACCAATGCCCTAGAAGAACATTTGCACCTGTAATCATTGCAGGGGTTTTGATCTTTCTAGGCTAACTAAGCAGAGCTGAGAAAGTCTTGTGCAGAATCTAGCAACACAATACGTCTTTAGGTAGATAGCCTGCCTGGTATCAATGAAGTACCATTGAGCAATTGCTCATTGGCCCAAACGAATAGGGGAGGGATGGCCTGATGAGACAGATGGAAAGGGCTGCTTTAAGAAGGGATCAGAAAAGGCACTGCTCTTCCGCTGGCCTAAATCCACTAATCTGATGTTATTATTAGCGATAAGGAGCAGTGGCCAGAAGAAAATCTCATTCTCTGCAAATGTCATTTAAATAGGACTCTGATATTTTCCGATCAAGTCTACAGGCTTTAGTCAAATAGTGAGCACTTTATTTGTAAATGCGGGAGGGAAAGAAAAGCTTCAGTTCAGCAGTTCTTAGGATGTCAGCTTACCAGTATTGATTAATCGTTCAGTAGTGGCAGCTGCTTCGTTATTAAATGTGCAGCTCGCCATACAAAAGATATCAGGTGTAGGAAATGTTTGCTGACAATTCATCTCTTCTCCTGATGTGGGGGAATAGACTTCTACATGCTCCTCAATGACCATTCTTGGGAATTCACCTCCTTCCCTCTCTACATGTCCACCACCCCCAAACTCCCAGCTGACCCCCATGAGTTAGTTACTAGGGTGAACCTCCCCTAAAGAATTAAAAAAAAAAATCTTTGGAAATATTCAATCTCTGAATTCAAATCTTTGGATAGTCAAAAAAAAATCCAGTTTTTTTGGGGGGTCATTGTTTTGCTCTGTGGGAAGATCTTGCTACTTAAGTACTAGTTATAATTACAGATCTAGCACATATATCAGTGAGGAATCATGTTATCAGAACTGTGATGCTACTCCTGGCTTGTGGAATGAAGCATCCTAAAAAAGCTGAAGGAACTCTTTGAAACCACTAGGGGTACTATTTAGCAAGCTATCTGCTTCATGTTTTTAAATTGTACCCCAGGAAGGGCAAAGCCTTTCTGAACTTTCCTAACATGGTCGGAGGAGACTTTTCACACTTTAGAAGAATCTGGCATATACGTAACTCTTCAATGGGTTTACCTCAAATGCACATTTAAGAAACACAAATCCAATACAAAAACTTTCTAACCCTTTACCATCCCATCAGTTTTCCATTTGTCTGCCTTTAGGATTTCCCAGTTCCTTTAAATTCCTTTGGCATTTAACTTCTGTGGCCCTCACTTGGCACTCAGTGTAAATGACATGTGCATGTATTATAGGAATCTCTTCCCCCCTTCCAATTAGAGTGTCAGAACTTCTTCAAGCAATGGCTTTGACACTTGAAATCCATATATTATGAATTTCTAAGTATAGTTTATTTTAGAAGATTTTAGCAAAGTTCCATAAACCATCCAAATGACTCAGAAATTTCCATGTCTCAGTATGCTAACAACCAATTCTAACCAAGCAGACTAACAGCTTGCTTCTTTCAGCAGGCAGCACTAAGATGTTTTGTTAGGCCCTATTTCTCCATTGAAAAGACCCTGATGCTGGAAAAGATTGAAGGCAGGAGGAGAAGGGGATGACAGAGGATGAGATGGTTTGATGGCATCACTGACTCAATGGACATGAGTTTGAGTAAACTCTGGGACTTGTGATGGACAGGGAGGCCTGGAGTCCTGCAGTCCATGGGGTCGCAAAGAGTCAGACATGACTGAGAGACTGAACTGAATTGATTTCTCCATTATTGATATACAAAATATGGCCAATATATTGATTATTCATTCCTCATTCAATAAATTTATATTGAGTGGCTACTGTCTGCTCCATGTTCTAGGTACTTGTTCTTCAGTCACTCAGTCGTGTCCAACTCTTTGCGACACCATGGACTGCAGCACCCCAGGCTTCCCTTGTCCTTCACCATCACCATCTTCTAATTTCATGGCTGCAGTCACTATCCACAGTGATTTTGGAGCCCAAGAAAATAAAGTCTGTCACTGTTTCCATTGTTTCCCATCTATTTGCCATGAAGTGATGGGATCAGATGCCATGATCTTCATTTTTTGAATGTAGAGTTTTAAGCCAGCTTTTTCACTCTTCTCTTTACCTTCAACAAGAGGCTCTTTAGATCTTCTTCAGTTTCTCCTATAAGAGTGGTGTCATCTGCATATCTGAGGTTATTGATATTTCTCCTGGCAATCTTGATTCCAGCTTGTGCTTCATCCAGACTGGCATTTCATATGATGGCTTCTCTGGTGGCTCAGATGGTAAAGAATCTACCTGCAATGTGGGAGACCTGGGTTTGATCCCTGAGTTGGGAAGATCCCCTGGAGAAAGAAATGGCAGCCCACTCCAGTATTCTTGCCTGGACATTCCCCATGGACAGAAGAGTCTGGCAGGCTTCAGTCCATGGGGTGCCAAGAATCAGACTGAGCAACAAAGCACAGCACTTTGCATATAAGTTAAATAAGCAGGGTGACAATATACAGCCTTGATGTACTCCTTTCCCAGTTTTGAACCAGTCTGCTGTTTCATGTCCAGTTCTAACTGTTGCTTCTTGAGCTTCACACAGGTTTCACAGGAGGCAGGTAAGGTGGTCTGATATTCCCATCTCTTTAAGAATTTTCCACAGTTTGTTATGATCCACACAGTCAAAGGTTTTAGCATAGTCAGTGAAGCAGAAGTAAATGTATTTCTGGAATTCTCTTGCTTTTTACTATGAGCCAACAAATGTAGGCAATTTGATCTCTGGTTCTTGTCCCTTTTCTAAATCTAGCTTGAACATCTGGAAATTCTTCGTTCACATACAGTTGAAGCATCACTTGAAGGATTTTGAGCATTACTTTTCTAGCATGTGAAATGCATGCAATTGTATGGTAGTTTGAACGTTCTTTGGCATTGCCCTTCTTTGGGACTGGAATGAATAGTGGCCTTTTCCAGTCCTGTGGCCACTGCTGAGTTTTCCAAACTTGCTGGCATATTGAGTGCAACATTTTCATAGCATCATCTTTTAGGATTTGAACTAACTCCACTGGAATTCCATCATCTCCACTAGCTTTGTTCGTAGTGATACTCTCTAAGGCCCACTTGACTTCACACTCCAGGATGTCTGTGTCTAGGTGAGTGATCACACCATTCTGGTTATCTGGGTCATGAAGATCTTTTTTATAGTTCTTCTGTGTATTATTGCCACTTCTTAATATCTTCTGCTTCTGTTAGGTCCCTACCATTTCTGTCCTTTATTGTGCCTATCTTTGCATGAAATATTCCCTTGGTACTGTAACTTTCTTGACGAGATCTCTAGTTGTTCCCATTCTATTGTTTTCCTCTATTTCTTTGCATCATTCATTTAAAAAGGTGTTCTTTTCTCTTGAGGATACAGTAAATGGCAAGATACAGCAAAAGGTGGTAACTGCCATGGATGAAGAAGCATTGGCTAATGTGCTAGGGAGGGATTGGGTGAGATGGAGGAGTGGAGGCACTACCTTCGATAGAGTGCTCAGGAATGGTCTTTCAGAGGAGGGGATATTTGAGCAGAAATCTGAAGGAAGAGCCAGGAGAAGAGTATGGCACCGACTGTACAGCAAAGACAAAGGTTCTAAAGTGTGAGTGAGCTTAACATTGTTGACAAAGAGAAAGGAGGCCAGTATTGACAGGAAGAGAGTTGAGTTTGAGTTGGAGTGTGGTATGAGATGCAGTGAGGAGGGAAGTAGGCAGGGACAGATAGATTTCATTCTGAGCACCATGGGAAACCATTGGAGAATTTAAGTCAGGCAGTGACAAGATTTGATTTCTGTTTTATTAATAAAAATTTGCTCCGGCTTCAGTGTGGAGAATGAACTGGAGGGGGTGATAGTGGAAGCAGGCAATTATTCAGATGAGAGTTGATTCTGGCTTGGACCAGTCATGGAATTACAGATGGAGGAAAAAGGAATCCATTTAGGAGAGAAATACGAAACTTGCTCAGGGGGTTGAGGGAACATGAGGAATTAAGGGCGACTTGTGTGTGGCTGTTGAGGCCATGTAGTAAGCCGAGGATGAAAAAAGTGGGCAGTGTTGAGTCAGAGCTAGGAGCTCCAACTTTGGAATGGAATGGCCTTGTTTTGGATCCTTGGGCAAGTTAATTGGCTTTTCTGTGCCTCATTTTCCTCATCTGTAAAAGGTGGATAATAGCAGCTATTCCACAGATTTTTAAAATGTAATCTGTAGGAACTAATGCCAATAAAATGAGCACAGTTCATCATTAATACATGCTCAGAAGATACTTAACAACCAAGTATTAGGAGACAGACAGCTTTGAAACTTTGTGTGAATTTTATTAAATAACTGATGAGGACCCCGCTCAATGTAAAATTTCTCGTGTGACATATTTAAGTCAAGTCAGAAATTACACTGATCCGAGGGCAAATGTCAGCAGCGTAGCTGGCTATCTTGAAATATTTTCCCACAAACCATGAGAAATCACAACAGAAGAAAAGTAAGTTTTACACTAAACCAGACACCCAGCATCACTGGGAGAAAGGTAATGCCAAAAATGTGAAAAGGCTGTTAAGTAAAAAGGTAAAAACTGCCAAATCATAGCACATGATCTCAGGCTTTTGCCCCACCCCTGCTGTGATACAAGGCTTTGCATTGATCAACGGGAGACTGAAAAAAAGTTCAAAAAGAGCTGACGACCGCAGAATTCCCTAACTTCATGTATGATGAGACATTTTTCTGTCTGTAGCCTTGATATAACAGACTTGAATTGCATACTGGCTAGATACAAAATCTAGTGACTTTATTTCATTGAATTTTTTTTTTTTTTTTAATGCTGCTCCACTGTTCCCTTGGTTTTGTAAACTCTGATACCAGTCTCATTCTCTTGCTTTTGTAAGTTATTTGATGGTTTTTGTCTAGAGGCCTTGAAACTTTGTCTTTGTTTTTCAAATCTAGTAACTTTACTACCGTATATCTTTACACTGATCATTCTGGGTAATTTTCCCAAGTATGTCGTGAGCTCATTCAGTGAATTGATTTAGGTCTTTATCTATGTTAGGAACATTTTCTTGCATTATAATTTTAAATGTTATCTGTTCCAGCATTTTGTTTTTCTTTTCTAGGAACTCCAGTCATATGAATATTATTTTTTCTTTGCCTTCCTTCCATTTCCACTACTTTTTCTTTAATACTTTTACTTTTTTTCCCCTGTGTCATTTAAATTTTCTTGGTTGTTTCCTACCTTTCTTCAATATCTCTTGTTAAATTGTTATTTGAATATATTCTCCCCTCTGCATCTTTATTTGATACTTTGATTTCTTCCATATCTTTCCTGTATTTCATCAACTCACTTTTCATTCTTTTCTGTTTTTCTTGTGCATTTAGAAGTTTAATTTCTGAATTTCTGATTCATGGTGGTTTTTCATATCTTCAGATGCCTTTTTTATAATAATTTTTGAGTATATACCATTCTTTTTCAGTGTTGGCTTACAGTTTTTTTGTGCTTTGTGATTATTTCTTGAAAGGGGAATTTCCTCAGTTGATAAGTGTAAAATGTCACTTTCATGTAATGACACATTCACAAAAAAATTTGTTATGTATTATGTCACAAAGCAAACACCATCATTTTCATAAAGTAGAAATGGTATACATAAGACTCTCCAACCACAATGTAATAAAACTTGAGGCCACTAATAAAAACTAGAATTCCACTTTTATCCAGAAATTTTAAAAGTTCCAGTTAAACAGCTCCTGCATGGAAGAGGAAATACAAAGATTATTGATTGAAAAAAAAGGAAGCTAAAAAACTACATATAAAAATCTATGTGATGCATTTGAGACAATGATCAGAGGAAAATTAATTGCAGTGAACACTTTTACTAATAAAAATGAAAGACTGGAAATAAATGGGAAAATACCCAGATCAAAAACTAGGGAAAGAACAACAAAGTACATCAAAAGAAAGCACAAGGAAGGAAGTAACAAAGATTAAAATGGAACATAATGAGATAGAGAACAGAAAAAAAAAGATCTAATCCATAAATCAAAATCCATATCTTTAAAAAATTATGCAAATAGAGAAATCACTAGTGAACTTATCAAAGGAGAAGCAAAACTAGCAAGTGAAATATGAAAATAAAGAAATATCCACTTAAAAAAATAATTTAACAAATCACAAGAGACTATTCTGACATCTGTGCAAACTTAAGCTTAGATAAAATTGATAATTTCCTAGACAAATATGGATTGCCTAAAGTTAGATCATTTAGAAAGTTTAAACAGATCAATATCCATAAAAGAAATAGAGAACATTATTAATGAATTACCTCACAAAAGAGCACCAGGCCCAGATATTTTCATAGTTCTGAAACTATATGTATATTAAGGTTGATCAAACATGTGAGTATATTGTAGATAACAAGTATAGTTTTCTCACTGTTGGAAAAGGGAGTTACAAACAAGCAAAGAGTAAAAGCTAGAATCAAGCTTGAAATTGGAAGTATCAATATAAACTTATGTATTTTAGATAGATAAATAGAAGATAGATGAATAGCTGATAGATAGATAGTGTATATTCATATTGTATTTTCTAGCTTGATCTGCTGTTGAGAGCCTAAAAGTAAATAACATGCTCATAGCAGTGAGAGTACCTAGCACTCAGATCTTAGTTTCAAAATGCTATATTTAATAAGTTGAGCCAGGAACACTTTGTAAAGTGATTGATTTCAGCTGGGACAAGAAAAGTATAAAGTAAGTCTGGATGATCTTATGGTGCTAGAAGTACGTGAGTCTAAAAAATGATCAAGGCATGTCAAAAGGTCACAGGAACCAACATGTAAAAGTGCAAAATGGTCAAATCCTGGACAATGTAAACAATAAAATAAATAATGATAGTAATGGGGTATAACTCATAGAACAAAATAAGTATCCATGAGTCCATAGTGCTGTGAATTGAGTGAATGAATGATGAATGAAATACAAAGTCATGATTTGAGAAGAACCATGGTATAATTGTGGTAGGCATTATCCACCAACAGATACTAAAATCTTTGAATGAATGAGAAGAAGCAAGATGTTAGTGTAATCTCAAAGTATCTCCTCCAAATTTTGATCAGTTGCAAAGGAAATGAATAGTAATTTTAGCAAACTAGCAGACATCTCCTTAACAAATGATGAAGGTTCACATCACCAGTAATAAGGTATATTGACATCACAACTCCCTGTGGTGATGTACTGAGAAAAGGTACGATAACTTCAATGTCACTGCTGTGGTATACTTGCTGAAATTCATAACCCCCATATAATCATGATAAAATGCCTGATAAACCAAAATTGAGGGACTTTTTGCAAAATAATTGACCAGTATTCATCAAAAAAGTCAAGGTCATGAAAGACAAGGAAAGATGTAGAATTGTCACAGATTGGAGGCGACCAAGGAGACACAACTAAATAAAATTCAGAATCCTGAATGGGATCTTGTAATGCAAAAACAGACATTAGGGGGAAACCTGGTGAAATGTAATGGTGTTTTAATAATTTTGACTCCCTGTTCTTTTGATAATTGTATTGCAGTTATGTACGTTGCTAACATTATGGGCAGAGGATGTACGTGAATTCTCTGTACTATGCTTGCAACTTTTCTATAAGGTCTAATGTTCTTTCAAAATAATAAAAGAAACTAAGTCAGCTTTGCAGATAGATTTACTACACTGTTTAAAACCAGCTCACTTTCTAGCAGCCTTCATATTTTACATTATGTTCCCAAGCCATAGTGTATTGTTATGAACAGAATGTTTATACCTTCCGACAATTTGTATGTTGAAGCCCTTCCCTCCAATGTGATAGAATTTGGTGGTGAAGCCTTTTGGAAGTCATGATGACGTCATGAGGGTGGAGCCTCTTGAATGCGATTAGCGCCCTTAAAAGACTTGCCTCTTCTGTGCTCACCTCCTGTGGGGACACAAGAAGGTGGCTGCCTGCAGCCCTGAAGAGGGCCCTCACCAGAACCTGACCATGCTGCCACCCTGATATTGGATTTCCAGCATTCAGAACTGTGGGAAATAAATGTCTGTTGTTTAAGCCACCTGGTCTATGGTATTTTTGGCATAGCAGCCCAAGCTAAGATACATACCAAGGGCCTGAAGCAAATTTTTTTCAATTTCTGTACCATACAAAGATTCCCCATTTTCAGTCACTTAATGCCAAAACTTGATTGGATATAATTGAGTCTTTTGCCGATTTGGGTGACACTTGGTGTCTCAGAGGGTAAAGTGTCTGCCCACAATGCAGGAGACCTGGGTTCGATCCCTGGGTGGGGAAGATCCCCTGGAGAAGGAAAAGGCAACCCACTCCAGTACTCTTGCCTGGAAAATCCCATGGACGGAGAAGCCTGGTAGGCTACAGTCCATAGGGTTGCAAAGAGTCGGACATGACTGAATGACTTCACTTTCCAAATTTTGCAGTACCTCCAGGTCATGATTATGAGCCTTCAATTATCATTGTACTGCAGAAGAGATACACACAGCAGTGCCAATTAACAGAGATTGCTGGTTGACACAATGCCACATAAATGAGATTTTTCCTTATTTAGGCTTGAGTTAATGAGAGTGAAATAAATAACTTGCTCTCTTTTTTTAAAAAAAAGCATTCATTCTGAGGGCACTTGACCTCATTTCTGGGCCTTCGACGCCTCTATTGCTCTAAGGCCATGATAAGAATTTGGCTTCATGTGACAAGCACTTTTTTAGGGTTACATGCATCAAGATGGAAAAAAAGATCACTGAGATCTTACTGTGAGCTGAGTATTCCAAGAGGAGGAAACAAAATCTCAGAAAGGTGGAGTAACTGACTGCCATGCTCACTCAGCTAGTATATGAACCTTTCACCCAAATCTTTCAGATCCCCAAACCCAGGTTCTTTGCATTATCCCAGGTTGTTTCTAGAATGGGATACAAAATCTTTTGATGACTTGGCTCATCCAGACTAGAGGGCAACATCAAAGTAGCACACACACCACTCTTTCCAAATGCCTGAGGAATGTCCTATGCGTCACGGATACATGATGTACTACCAACCGTTTCTTTCATCGTCTGAAAATTCATATCAATGAGTTTATTTTGTATTTCATTGTAGGGGAACAAGTCTCTTTGACACGGTTCTAAAACTCTGTGTGGTTTCTTTTCTCTTCCAGAAGTTCTATACTGGTAGCATGCCTGTAGGCCTTTGCTGTCTGATCATACCTAGAAGAGGGTTTGGACTGAAAATGTCTTTTATCCGCCACATGCAGTTTTTCTAATAGGAAGAATAGGATGAGTTCTTGTAAGAAGTTGATGATGCCTTGCTGTCTTTAGAACTTCAGCTGAAAGGGAATATTTAACATATTCTGTAAAGAGGACATTGTATTATGTGCACTGCTGCTGCTGCTGCTAAGTTGCTTCAGTCGTGTCCGACTCTGTGGGACCCCAGAGACAGCAGCCCACCAGGCTCCTCCGTCCCTGGGATTCTCCAGGCAAGAACACTGGAGTGGGTTGCCATTTCCTTCTCCATTATGTGCTCTAGGGGTCAACATACAGCTGTAATCTAGCCTTGTTGTCTTTATGGAGACCCAGGGGGAAATAGACCCATGAGGCTTGGGTCCTCATCATTACTGACCTCTCTCTCTATCTGGTATTTGATTAGGAAGGTTAACAACAGAGTCATGATTGGTTATTGGATTATATAGTCTGGCAAGGCTAACTCTGGAATTCTCAGCCCTAGTTTGAACATGCCCCAGTGCATCAATGGATTTGCCCACATGGTGTAATAAAGTTATCTGAAGATTCTCAAAGCAAAATTAATTTTAATTTTTTTAAAAGATATATAAAACCATGAAGTATCTCTCTAAAGGAATGGGGAGGGTGTCATGAAATCTGAGAAACAGGGAATTTGAAGTCTGAGAAACAGGGACTGCTGTCCACAGAATCGCTGGGAAATTCCAGCTGCCCGGTGACTTTGGGAAAGTTGCCTGGCTCTGGAGGAGGCAAGGGTTTTGTTTGTTTATTTTTGGTAGATGAGTTGGTGAAATACTTTAAACTCTTCTGCAGTTGCCCCTGACGCCTGTATTTTACATCTTGTCCTGAAATTCGATCTTAGTTGGCATATATGTGTAAAGGTGCTTTTAACAATAGGAATGTGTAGTGCAGTGTAGCAAGTCTTTGGGCCAAATCCTGCCTTCAATGTGCACTTAAGTTTCCATTAAAGGAGAGCGGCAACTGAGCTTACAGAGCTGAGGGTAAAATTTGAATTCTGTTGTAGGAAATCAGAGTATTAGGACCTGGGATATTGAATTTCACTTTTCCCCATGCTGACATTGACTTTCCTCTGGAGCATCACCAACTAGTGAGATCTAATTCAGTTGCATGATTTTTTATTTTTTTCTCCACTAACCCAAATCCAGAGATACAAATCCAGAGCTTAGGGGGGTCTCATGTAGATTTGTAATATTCCTGAGGGTCTGTGGGATCTTAATCACTTTCATATTTTATTTATAAAGCAAATGTTCCATGACATTGAAACATTAAATGGATTATACTCAGCCATGTGCAATGTATAATTTTCTAAAATCTCTGATTAATTTAATATGGGTGATTTTCATTCTTTGATATGTGACCTTGCTGTAATTTATAACAACCTATAAATATTTGAAATGCCGTGGAAATGTGGTTTGGGGAATAGTATTAACACCTGCCTTATATGCTCTTTGGGTTCTGTTGCTCTGAATGTTCATGGGTTTGTTTCTGGGATGCTGTTTGTTCTGTGCCCCATCTGAACCTCTGTGTATGATTGGCTGGATTATAAGGGGTTCTCACTCTTTTCTTAGCTTTTCATCCAGAACCAAGACTAAATTTGGGGAACTTTATGACAACATTCCTTCTTTTCTGCACATCTTAATTCTTGTCAAAGCAGAGCTGCCAGAGGACTTCCCTTGCAGACTTTTCCCTACTTCCCACATGCTCCCAACTCAGCCTGCGCATCAGAACCAGGACAGAGGAAATGCAGTCCCTGGCTGAGCCTATACCCCGAGACACAGACAACCGGGTGACCCACCCTGGGAACAAGGATGAGGACCATCACCCCATCTGATCCTTCCCTCCCTCGCTGGAAAGGCAGCTTCCAGCCAAGGAGATGAGACTTCTGTCTGAGATCAGTGGCCTGCCCCTCCCACATCCAGCATGTCCTTAGGAGGACACGGAGTGAGTGCAAAGCAGGACACGTGAGAGCTTTTGGCTGTTTCCTCAGTGCTTTCCTGGCCCTGCCACTGAGTAATCTGAACTTCACAGAACCTCACATCCCTTATCTTGTAAACTCAGCTGGATTGTTCTAAGAACTGGGACTGCACACAAAGAGAGAGTGAGAGCCTAATCCATGGTATGGGTGCATTATTATCATTGCTGATGTTCATTTTCTGATTGGAAATGACTTAGTACTGAGTCTCAGGTGGTGCAAATGGTCTGTGTGTTATGACTTCGCAACTTGTAATAACAGCCAATCCATTAAGAGAATCTAGGATGCCTGAGTCCTGGTTCAGGGTTTATTCTACTTAATCATGTTGTTCTCTGCCCTCTCAGTGTTCAGTGGCAGGTGATGGCTTTTTATGTATTTCTTCTCCAAAAAAAAAAACAGAAAACAATGGTCCTTGCCAATAATTAACATTTAGTGAGGGTCTGGAGAGTTGTACTTCTGTTTTCTGCTTTTTACCTTTTATTTTGAAGGAGCATAAAAGATATGGCATTACTTCTTTTGTAGTCTGCAAGATGAATGATTTATGGAATCAGCTGGGGGTTGATTCCGTCAAGTGAATTTCTGCCTTTCCAACTGCATGTCTAGCAGGTAATGTGCCTGAGAAGCTTGGGAATTGATGTAGCCAATATGCCAGGTGCTGCTACCACCTGGCATTTGAAAAATGGCATCAGGTTATCACTAGTCACATCAGCCTTTGTGATGTCCTCTGTGTCAAGAGTTAGAATAAAATCTATTTTTCATATATTTTAGTCTCCACATAAATACCTTCCCTTTAAAAGGTAATTCAGGGAGCTTGTTAAACAGGAAATAAAGCTAAGGAAGAAAAAAGCCTTTAAAGAAACCGTATGAGTGAGCCCTGAAAGCAGTATCTTATTAAAATTCTTATTACTCAGCACAGCGTGTTACTCTGTCTTCCTAGTGTTCCCAGTGGGAAATAGGAAACACACCCATTTAGGAATCACATAACATGACTTTGATTAGACAGACAGCTGAAGCTTGAACATTCAGGGTCTAGTGTGCCAGCAGGCAGGGAAGGCCTTGGCTGAGTACCTGTTGCTCTAGGCAATGGAGAAGTCTCCATGCTGCATTCTTGAGATACAGCTTTCTAATTCATGCGAATTGACAACAGCTGATGCTCTGAGAGTGGCATGACCCTGAGGATGTTATTCCTTGGAAGGTGACACTGCCAGGAAAGTGGTTGAATTTTGGAAGGCGTTCTCTTGAGAGAAGCTGGCTTGTCACCTCTTCCTTCTGGATGGCTCTCAATCAATATCTTCTTGTCTTGTCTATAGTTAGTCACATTTTTTTAAAAAATCAGGTACTGTGTCTAATGATTAGCATCATAAATCTATGAAAATGAGGAGTATGTGTGTACACACGTAGGCAGTATTAGTTTTCAATGGCTGCTGTAATATCACCACACAGTTAGTGGCTTCAAACAACACGCATATATTATCTTACGGTTCTGAAGGGCAGAAATCTAAAATGGTTCTGCACGGCTGTGTTTCTTCTGAGACGCTAGGGGAGAATCCCTTTTCTTGCCTTTCCCCCCAGTTCCTAGAGGCTGCCAGTGTTTCCTGGCTGTTGACCCTGCTTCCAACTTTTTTTCCTTCAGGACTCTGCTTTACTCTTAGACACGCCCATGTGATAACATTGGGCTGCCCAGATAATCCAGGATCATTTCAACACATCGGGATTCATAACTTAATCAATCACCTCTGCAAAGTCCATTTGGCCAGGTAAGGTAACAGGATGACAATGTCTAGGGATTAGGATGTGGACCTCTTTTGGGGCTTCCCTGGTGGCTCAGCTGGTAAAGAATCCACCTGCAATGTTGGAAACCTGGGTTTGATCACTGGGTTGGGAAGATCCCCTGGAGAAGGGAAAGGCTCAGTATTCTGGCCAGGAGAATTGCATGGACTGTATAGTCCATGGGGTTGCAAAGAGTCGGACATGACTGAGCGACTTTCACTTTTCATCTTTTGCGGGGACATGATCCAGCCTGCCAACAAAGGTCCGTCTAGTCAAGGCTATGGTTTTTCCAGTAGTCATGTACGGATGTGGGAGTTGGACTATAAACAAAGCTGAGTGCCACAGAATTTATGCTTTTGAGCTGTGGTGTTGGAGCAGACTCTTGATAGCCCCTTGGACTACAAGGAGATCCAACCAGTCCATCCTAAAGGAAATCAGTCCTGAATATTCATTGGAAGGACTGATGCTGAAGCTGAAACTCCAACACTTTGGCCACCTGATGCGAAGAATTGACTCATTGGAAAAGACCCTTATCTGGGAAAGATTGAAGGAGGAGAAGGGGACGACAGAGGATGAGATGGCTGGATGGCATCACCAACTCAATGGACATGAATTTGAGCAAACTCTGGGAGTTGGTGATGGATGGGGAGGCCTGGCATGCTGCAGTCCATGGGGTCGCAAAGAGTTGGACACGACTGAGCGACTGAACTGAACTGATCCAGCCTGCCACACATACAACTGACCTTGTACCCCCATTTTCTTCATTTGTAAAGGACTGGCTCAAACGCCCATTCATCTTCCCGTTTCCTTAAGGTTTAGTGAAATACCTTTCTTGAAATGCCATAAGCACCTTGGAGGATGATTTCTATGTAAATAAAAAGTGGTTAATGATGATACACCGGATGAAATCTGAGAATTGGTCAATCCAGACGTTTCTTGATCTCTCCCACTGACCATGTGGTACTGCAGCTTTTTTCTGTTTGTCCTCTCTTTCTCTTCCTGTTGTCTCTTTCCAAATAGGAAAAAGCTGTAGTGTGACATGGTCAGTGGGAGATATCAAATAACAAGTGAAAGGTCAGGAAATAAAACAAGGTGAAACAAGATGCACCACCCCCCAGAAAAAACCTTGACTTTCCCCAACTTGTCTTCCTCTGCTGCCCTAAATTGGCTCTTTCTTTAGACAGGTTCGGGTGCTCGGCATCCCCTGAGCAGGCTGGGTGCTGTCCTAGCCTGGGATCTCGTGGCATCTCTGTCCCCAGGCCGCCTCCAACATCCTGCCCATCTCGCGCGGCTCCAGTTTCGACTCCTCCATGAAGCCCACTCCAGCCTTCAAGGATTTTCCCTTTTCTGAGACCTCCGGTAGTGATCTATAGCCCTCATTTGGCAGTTGTGAGGAGGTGTCTAATTTGGTTAATCATCTTTATGTGTCCATAGGTCTTATTTCTCCAAATAATTATAATCTTGAGATCAAGGGCCAGACCTTCCACATTGGCAAACTCTCCACTCAGCATTTAGCACCCAGTAAGCCTTAAATACATATTTCTGGATAGCAGTTGTGTGTGAATAGGGATTAGCTTTGCAGGCCTTTTCTTCTGGGATTTATTTTCCTGTGCTTTTAATCAGGCACTTTATGTCATTTACATATATTGACATTTAATTTCTTAGCTTGCACATGGAGGCCCCCCTCTGTCTCCTATAGAAAATGATGTCCTGGCTCATTTTTAAGACTGCACAACTATACAGAAGTTCATGTAAGTTCTACGCTAAGCTAGACAGACACCTCTTGAGTTCTGACAATAGAGACCTTGCCTAAGCTTCAGTCTATATGGACAGACGAGACCCATCTAAGGAGATTTTGAATCAATGAAAATTTGTTTCCCCAGCTGAATATGTCTGAATCCCCTGTTAACAAAGTCCCCTCTTCTTTTTTTTTTTAAATATGTATTTTTTTTTACTTTACAATATTGTATTGGTTTAAAAAATTTGTTGTTGTTGTTCAGTCACTAAGTAGTGTCAGATTCTTTGCAACAATTTAAAAATGGTCCACATAAAAAAAATAAATATTTTTTAAACTCTGTATTGAATTTGTTACAATATCACTTCTGTTTTATGTTTTGGTATTTTGGCCATGAGGCATGTGGGATCCAGTTTCCCAACCAGGGATCAAACCTGACCCTCCCACCCTGTATTAGAAGTGCAGAGTCTTAACTGCTGGACTGCCAGGGAATTCCCAAAGCCCTCTCTTCTTGAGCACTGTTTCTGTAAGGGGAGTCTTGTCATTCCCTCCAAGGATGCTTCCCATATAAGGACATCAACTCTCTAGTCTAACAAAGTTATGAAAGATGCACCACTGTCTCCAGAGACCTGCCGCCGCTGCTATTGTTGCCAAACTGAAAAGTCTATATAGCCATAGTAGCCACTGGGGAGACTTTAAAGACAGACACTGAATGTGGAGGAAAAAACATCTCTGGAGGTTCTGCCCTAGGTCTGTGGCCTCTTTAAGAGTTGGGTGTGTGACTTGCTTCTTCTCTGGTGGCAGCCCACTTACACAAGAAGACAGGACTGGATGTTTGGTACAAGGCGATTTTCTGTTCAGTAAAAGACATAGGTAATGTGCACATATTTATGAGCCTGTGGGTGAAAATCCCCAGCTCTTTTGAGGCCCTGGAAAATGCAGCCTTCATGATAGGCGCTTTTTAAAAATGTGGCCCTTGAAAAGGAGAAGGGGAAAAAGGGAGGTGGTGGTCCTCCACTGAAGTTACAGAATAATTGCTGTATTTGTGTCCAAGCTGCCTTTTGAGGCTCTAATAATGATCACATCGCCGATTTTAAGATGGTCTTTCATTCACATTTGTAAATTGGAGAGGTTCTTTCTGGGACACTCAATGGTGACCATAAGGATCGTTTTTAGACTTCATTATGGCCTGCCTCCATTTTACACTCTCGAATATACGAGGCCATAGAAATCAGAAGTGTGAATACAGCTTTTCATTTATCATTGCAGTTCCCCACTTATCGTTAAATCCTTAATTTTGAAGGCTCAAGTGGCCTATTGTGCTGGCAATTAGCCAATTGCAGGTGCAGAATCTTGAAGGCATCTGTCGGGAGGTCGTGGTGGGATTCGTCTGAAGAAATGGATTAAGATGCCGTCCTAGGAAAGAATTGCTGAAGCGAGTGAAAATGAACATGAAATGCCTTGTCTGAGGGTTGACCTTATTTGACGAAGCCAAAGAAACCATTCACCCTAAGTCCTTTACAATGGAGACGTTTAGAGGTGTACTCCGGCTCTGCCATCTGTCTATAAGAGCTCAGTAAGGGTGCAGCCTTCCACCCCTCTCCCTCTCATTCAAAATCAAGACCAGATGTTTGGGCTTGGAATTTGAACCCCAGCACAGCTTTGTCTCCCATCACAGTCTCTTGGGAATCCTGTGCTCTAGTCTCCCTTTTTTCCTTCAGCTGTTCCCTGTTTGGAAATGCTTTTCCCTGCATTATTTGCCTTAACTAACCTGTCAGGATCCACCTTAAATCCCCATTTCTTCTGAGAAAGTTTTCTAGGTCCTTCTTGCCAAGGGGAAAATCATCTGCTATGTTCCTGCAGCACTTGGCACCTTTTTAAAAATTCTTGTTCTTAGCCTGAATTAGAACGATTTATGTCTCATTCATGTGTATGGTCCTGTAAATCCTAGCCTGGTGCTTTGGCACCAGTTCATTACATTAATAACAACAACCATATATCCAGCTTAGGAAAAAATTGGCATAAGCAAGTCTGAGCACATTTCTTTAAATAAAATATATAAAGAGTTAGCAGCTCATTAAGGATAATGGAAAGGCTGGGGATGAGGGAGCACATCTGAGACACAGAACAGAATGGGCAGGATAAACTATCAATTGGTGATCAATTGGAAATAAAGACCAACCATTTTAAAAATGATGGTGAATGAGAAGGTGGAAATTGACGATAGTTTAAATTACATTCAACTTTGCAAGAACACAGCGTCACATGGACCTGTGACACCGATGAGCTATATTTTATTTGTTTTTAGCCTCCTATGCCTTTCTGAAATCACAGGCATTGTAGAGTTAGATGGAAAGCTGACTTGTCCTTTTGATGAACAATAGTGTATGTTAATTTCGTGTGTGGATCTGATGCTGTGGGCCAGATTTAACAAATGAGATACAGGAGTCCAGTTTGCACCCCCTCTGAGGAATGTTCCCCTACTTGTAGGGTGAACATTTACCAAAATTCCCTCTTACCCTTCTTTCCAGGCAAAGATAAAGAACGAATCCATTTTCTCAAATGAATGATTCTGTGCAAGAGATATATGCCATTTCCCCATACTCGCTTTCTTTTTATATTCTCCCAGTGAAAGTTCATTTCTGTTAACTAGAATTATTTTTTGCTCAGCTCGAAAAATGTGGTCGTCAGTTCTTGAGTGTCTGCAGCAAGTTTATATGGCCTTTGCCACCTGGTACAATCTGTGCCTGCCTCTTCCTCCTGTCATTTCCCTGCTGAGGGAATTCAAGCCCATTTTTGGTTAAGAGAGTAAATACACAGTAAACAGAATCATAAACCCCAAGAATGCTCTCAGAAGCCAAGGACAAGCTCTGCTGAGCTCAGGCACTATTGCTGAGCCTCTTTGTCACTGACTGACTTGCATGTAAGAGGCTGGAAAGAGTTACAGTGGAACTTTACACTGGCAGTGTCATTCTGGGCATTTTCCAGTTTAGACAGAGTTGTCAACCCATTATCATGGCTTTGCATCATAATCCCCAAAAGAGAATTACGGTATGTGAAATTAAAATGAATCGTTTCCGATTTTCCCATCTCTTTTCTATTTGTGCCTTTAGGGGGCCTTTAAGGACTAGAAGGCAGAATATTATGAAAGGAGATATATTTATTCTACTCATGAGAAGGCTGGATGCTCTTGGCTTCACAGCCTGTGAATCATCATGTCTTTCCTCCCTTAAAGGATAAATATGGCATTCATTCCAACCCATTTAGCCCATTATTCTTTTGTATATAAAATAGGCCCAATTAAGACATTCTTGTGTTAATTTCTGCATTCTATGTATAGCTAGAAAGAGTTTAAAAATATCCATCACAGCAAACATCTCAAAATGCTTCATGCATACAGAACATACCACCCTGGCTCCCCTCCCCAACCAAAGGCAATAATTCACCCAGTCATGGAGATTTATGATTTTTCTCTTTTCCACTTACCTACATTAAGCTTTGTCTATGCACAATCCAATATTTAGATGAAAACATGTATTTGTAAATATCTGGAGTTTCGATGAAAAAATTTCAGTTTTCATCCAGATGTCTGGCATTGTAGAGACACAGACTAAGATTCTACTCTGCATGCGTTAACTCATTCATGGTTACCCAAGTGCACAAACAGAAAGTGACAAGCCTGCCTTGTCCTTCCTTCCCTCATCTGTCTCTGCCCCCCTCCTTTCCTCACTGATGAGAGGGAAGGCTCATCACTTTCAGAGGTGTCCAACTGAAATGCCATTTGGGGTCTCCCACTGGTTATGCTAATTCATTAGACAAACCATATTGGGCAAGTCTGGAAGCCTGAGCTCTAATCCTTCTCCCACCACTCACTAGCTGTGTCATCTTTGGAAACTCATTTAACTTCTCTAGAGATCTGGCTTCTTCAATTTTGGAAGCTGTGGGGGCCCATGGAAGATTTGGGACCCTATAACTGCTGAGACCCCATTTCTACCCAAAATTATGTGAATCTGCTTTGCTCTACCCTGCATATGGAAATTGTTAATAAAAATTACCATGCAAGTGTCCTTTCTGGGATCCTTTATCCTACTTTGATGTTGTTTTGGCATTTTGTGGGTAAGTTGCTGGAGGATACAATAACTGAGAACATGGGTTTCAAAATTTTAAAATGAAAGGGCAGCATTTTTAAAGACACTTGGGTTTTTTAATGTTGATGTGATCCACAGTTGCCTTACATTACTACTTGTAAAATCTTTCTCCTGTATACTTTTTGATGAACTCCACATATAAGAACCTCATAGAAAATATCTATCCCCAGGATGCCCTAATATTTTGTTACTAGAAAGATCAGCTGCCAGAAGAGATCCAACATAGTTCTTCTGAATTAAGATATAAAGCTTTGAATTTCAAAATGTTGCTTTCCATTGAAAAGTATCTTACAGGGAGAAAGCAATAAACCTTTAAAGAGACGTGACATTCAGTGAGAGTATGTCGAGTATGTACAATAAACACACAGCTCTCTCTCTCTCTCTCCCTATATATGTATGTGTGTGTGTGTGTGTGTGTGTGTGTGTGTATACACACACATATAATTTGTATTTATTCTATTTCTCCTGTAACTAACTTTTACAAAATTCTAAATATCCATTTGAGCCAGTAAACATAACTCATTTTCTTATTATGGGACAATTGAAGCTTATAAGATTTGAGACTGAATGAATCTAATTTTTTAAAAATGTACCTTTTCATTCTTTTATGGATCTTTTCCTGTCTGATGAAATCAGCAGAAATTGGTACCTGGTAGATTTTACAAGGGGGCCTCGTTTTACCTGGGAGGGTTTATTTAGGCTTGGTTGTAATGTTTAAATGAAAAAAACAATTGGACCAAACAAGTGAATTCTGCCATTGGAAGACTTGGGTAAGTCGTACACAGAAGTGATTTCTACCCCAAATGGATGCCTACTGACCAAGACTTTGGGAATTTAACAGTTTGTAGCCCCTTGTGTTCTGATCATAGACCCACTCACTGCCATCAGGATAAGAGGATTATCCATGCTACTGAGGGGGGTTAGGGCCCAACTGTTCAGAGGCAAAACCTGTTCAATGCGAATCCAATACCCAAGGATTTTGGAGGCATTGAGATGATGAGTGTTTTCTGTTTCTTCCTCAGTGTCTTATATTCTGTTTTCCTTCACCAACGCTGGTTATTCCTCTTTGAAATCCCTCAAGCTAGGAGTTTTGGAGGATTCCACAAATAGCCCTACATACAATCCCTTCTGGCTTTCAGAAAGATCCAATAATTTGTCCTGCAGGAGTCCCTTCTGACCTCTCTTATCCTAGGACTACAGACTTTCCTGCAAATGGCTCAAGTGCCAACGTCAGCAAGGCAGAGCCGGCCATGGCTGTGGATGCTGAACTGGAGCAGGGACTTTTAACCAAATGCATGGCTGAGCCCTGAGGTTGCATGATGCAAATGAAATCCCCAACTGTCCCTCTTGAACTGATTTTTCCAGAAAGCTCCAATGTGTTTGCTGTACAATCTGTGTAGAAGAGCTGTTGACAAAGAAATGGAGAGAAAAATGAGTTCCAACTTTCATTCCTGCTCCTAATCTTCTAAAAGGTGGTAGGGTGGCCAGAAGATGAGCAATGGGTGAAAGAGGAAATGCAGTGTTAATTGAAGACTTCTCTATGTCTATCCCCTGCATATGAATGAGGTCTGTTTCGAGAGTGCATTTGTTAAGCCTAATTTGTTCATAAGTCCAACAAAGTTAGCCTAGGTGCCCAACTAACATAGTCAGCTACATAGTACTGCACTGTAATAGGTTTGTAATACCTTTCACACAAATAACACATACAAGACAAACACAAAAGATAGAGAAAACATTTTTAATCTTACACTGCAGTACCTTGAAAGGTGCACTAGTACAGTACAACAGCAGCACTTCTTAGCAGTACCAGCCACATCACCACTGCTCTTATGTTTTCTTCCAGACATCCTGGGCTTGAAATGAAGACACTGCACTACTGTACTCTATATAGTACTGTACCGTAAAGTACACAAAAGCACAACCATTTGTACAGGATGCATATATGTGACAATGTACACCAGACCTGTGAACTAACTTAACTTGCCTGGACACATGAACACACGTTTGCATCTTTGAAAGTTCACAATTTGAAGGTTCTTGTGTAAGGGACTTGGGCTTCTCTTGTGACTCAGCATTAAAGAATCTGCCTGCAATGCAGGAGGACTCAGGTTTGATTCCTGAGTTGGAGAGGGAAATGGCAACCCACTCCAATATTCTTGTCTGGGAAATCCCATGGACAAAGGAGCCTGGGGGCCATAGTCCTTGGGGTTGAAAAAGAGATGGACACTACTGAGAGAACTAAACCAACATCAACAACAAGGCAGGGGGCTTACAGCATAACCCACATGTATATTCTGTAAACAGCCACGTGGGAAAGATGTATTGTCTGTGTATCTGAGCTCCCAGCTACACCAGCTCCATAGAGAAATCAAGGAAAAGATACATATCGAAATACATAGCACCTGTTTTTTGCCATCTTGCCTCTCTGGGTGACTCACCCAATTGTGACTGCTGTTTCACACTCGACTATAGGGTTTTCTGAGTTCTGTGTGATCTACCAGCACATTTTTGTTTGTTCTAGCAATTTTGTCAAGAAATTCTTAATTGGGATTATTGTCCTGACAAAGCATTTTGCTCAATGTGATTACAAGTTCATCATTTAGGAGAATAACAGTAACTACCACCTCAACACAGGTCCTTTAGTGCTTAGCTTGGGCGGACTGAGTCCTCAGCCCATCACTAACATGAGCGTGCAGATATAGTCAGTTTTGTCAAACTCTGATATTCGGTCTGGGCAGAACCATCACCAGGACAGGAGCCAAAGGCGTTCGTTTTTCTTGGGGAACTGTGCCTCAGGCCACTCACTGGTTGTCAAAAATAAGGCTCATCTCTCATTCCTACTTGTGGTCTAGTAAGTGATTTTGGTCTAGTAAGTGATTTTCTTAGGAAATTCATACTTGGTGGTTTGTGGCTGGCAAATGTGAAGGGACTGAGCAAGATGGCAGGAGACTTCGGTTTGTGATAAACATTGTTTTCATTTTCCCAAGAATTCTTCTCTCTCATTGCATTCTTCTTTATAGCTCTACCTTGAAACTCTCCTCTAAGTATAAGGTTAAGATCATAGAAAAAAAAAATCTGTGTTAATCCATTAATTTAGGAGACACTGAAATTATACATTGCTGCATTTTTTTCTCGCCTGATTAATTTCTGAATCACTTAGCATAGTTATGGGTTCAATATAGAATATGGCCAGATCCTCTTTTTATGGTGATTTTGGGTTGTGACTTAGAATGGCCTTACTCTGCAAAAGATGTCCAGATTGGAAGAGCTGGATTCTGCTAAGATTGTGATCATGCTTTGTGATTTTGAGCAAGTTAGTTTGCATCTCTACTGGGTCTTAGCTCCCATGCCTCTGCAGGGGCTCTTTTTTTATTTTTTCATCTGTAGATTTCAGCCCCCTCTTGTCCCTAATGTAAAAGCAATGCCTATTTATTGTCCAAATTTTAGCCCCAACTGTGGTAACCACATGTTTCATGAAAGCCTTTATCATAGCTGCTGACTTATACCAGAAAGGATGGATGGGCCTTGTCAATTCTTCTCTTTCCTGGTCTGCCCTCCGTTGGTGCTATCAATGAGTGTTCTAATGATAGAAAGCACTCACAGGAGAGCTGTCCAAGGCAGTTAACATTTATGGACCAAACAGACTTCTGGGGTCAGAAGAGGCAGTCTCAGAAGCTGGCCTGGTCATGCAGGAGGTAAGGACATCCTGTTTCTGAACTATGATCCCTGTATTAGAGCAGATGCCCTCCTATTGGATGAGATCAGGTCCAGTAGTTGGTTGACTAATCAAAAAGTCAGAGAAGGGAATTACTGAATGATGGTAATATATAAAATATTTTACTTTAACTTAACATGTGTAGCATATGTCTTTATATGCTATTTTTTAAAGCATTGGTGTCTGATTAGTGTTCCATGTTGACTCATGTATGAACCACAGCATAATCCATTTCCAGTTTATTTCTTTGAAGGGCAACAAATGCTTAAAGACCCTTAATAGGCCACTTCATCCCTGAAGTCTTCTAAATTTTTTACCGTTTTTTTTTTTTTTTTTTTAAAGCAATCCTTGACAGTTGTCTAATCCACAACTAATTTGACAGCAATTAGTGATTATTTCCAAAAAGGCAATGGCAACCCACTCCAGTGTTCTTGCCTGGAGAATCCCGGGGACAGGGGAGCCTGGTGGGCTGCCATCCATGGGGTCGCACAGAGTCGGACACGACTGAAGCGACTTAGCACCAGCAGCAGCAGTGATTATTAAAAAAAGAAAAGTTTTTCCAATCATTAAGCTCAGTTTTTAACAGTAAATCTGTTTTTCCACTCTTTTAAAATCAGTATTTACTTAGTATTTGTTTAGTTAGGTAATCATGCAAGCAAATACAACTGGCATAAACAAGTTGGAGAACAAACAGAAAATCCTTGTGATAAGCATTCAACTCAACTACTGGGAATAGATGTGCCCAAGTACTCTATGGAGGTGCCCCATAGCAATGGTTGTTGGGCGTTTTTTTTTTTTTTGAAGCAAATTAGTTAAGATAATCTGTTGGTGTATTCATCCTATTTATTGAGCACTTACTCTGTATCAGGTACTCTGGTAGGTGCTGGGAACATATTCGTGAATGAAACGAACAACCATCATCCAGGGGGTTATGTTCTTGTGGGACAGACAAAAAATAAACAACTCAATATAGATGTAGAGGTTTATCTGATTTACTTGGGTTCATGTTGTATGACTTACAGTTACTATTTTATGATGTCAAAACTTTGGGAACAATAAGTCTGGACCACTAATTTCCCCTTAACATTTTAAGTATTTAAAATTTTAACTATTTTCCCTTTAACATTGTCAATTCTTTACTTAAAATATAGCTCCTGAGTGACTAAAAAGTTATGTATTCTCAAACTGGAAAAAGTCAAGGTGAGGTGCGATGTGTTCCTTATGTATCTATACCATGATGCTGAAGGAGGAAGTGGAGGCACAGCTGAGGTGGGCCCTTCTGAGAGCTCTGTCAGTGGTTTCTGTTTATTCAGTGCACACAGGTTGAGCACTGTATTAGTCAGGGTTCTCCAGGGAAACAAACAACAGGAGATATTATATATATGTGTATGTAAAAAGTTTACAGACAAGGAGAGAGAGAGATTGAAGAAATTGGCCCATGCAGTTGTGGGGGCTACTAAATCTGAAATTTGTATGGCAGGCCAGCAGCCTGGAAATTTGGATGAGACTTGATGTTACAGTCCTGGGTCCAAAGATTGGAAACTTAGAACTCCTCTGTTGCAGTCTTGAGACAGAATTCCTTCTACTCTTGGAGACCTCTGTCTTTGCTCTTCAGGTCATCAACAGATTGGCTGAGGCTCACCCACATTATGGAAGTTGATCTGTACTCAAAGTCCACTGATTGTAAACATTAATCACAGCTACAAAATACCTTCATGGCATCAATTAGACTAGTGTTTGATCAAACAACTGAGTATCATAGTCTAGCCAAATTGACACACAGAATTTCACCTTCTCTCTGATGGTGCAGTACTCAGTGCTGGGAGCAGAGAAACCAAGCTCAGTCTCTGTCCTCAAGGGTTGGGGCCTTCTAAGTCTGGATTCTCTGTCATGAGTCCCAGAACCCTTCAGCGTAGAAGAAGTCCATTACCAATAACCTGTGCTGATGCGGTGCCTAGACAGCTGTGCTAGAATGTGACCTAGGCTGTGTTTTCCTGCTTCTGTCTTCCTCCTCTTCTCCATGTCTCAGCTTCATTCTCTTGATCCTTGCACTCAGCACACTATTGGCCAGCTGAGCTCAGTACAGTGCGCCAGCTCAATCGTCACTAACCTTTCCTTCCAACTATACTGTAAGCACCTCAAAGACATTGTGAGTTGGCATCCAGGTAAGGGGATGGATGAAGTCGGGGTTGGTGGCATAATTGAGATGCATTGTATAGCCACTAGTTCTAGGAGGAGTTGCCCAAAATTAAAAACATAATAAAAAGCTTTCAAGTTAGCCTTAAAGGCTTATGATGGCTTCATAAAACATAACAGTAGGGCTCAGGAGATCTGAACTGTCTTTCTGGTCAAATCAGTGCCCCCTCTCTGGCCCTTAGTCTTCTCACAAGTAAAATGAAAAGTCCAGATGAAGTATTCTCTTAGCTAGTGATTTGAGTTGACTTCCATGCAGAAGACTGTGAATAGTCACTAATACTGGGTTGGCCAAAAGATTCGTTTGTATTTTTCCATAAGATGTTAGGGAAAACCTGAATGAAATTTTTGGCCAAGCCAATGTTAAAAGACTCACAAAGACTTTGTTTTCGAAACATTTGAGAAGCTTAGAGCTTGAAAGACATCGTTGTACTTAAGATATGTAGGAAGGCGTGCATAGTTGCTCAGTCGTGTCTGACTCTTTGCAATCCCATGTTCCTCAAAAAGGTGAAATGATGCACGCTTCCTCTCGTTCCATTGTGCTGACCTTAGTACCTGGCATGGGGAAGATGCATGTTACTGTTAGCAGAGACTGACTGAAGGAGGAACCTAGGAATTGGAGAGTTTCTTTTAGTTCTAATGTTTTATATGGATGTATTATCATGTCCATTAGGTAGTGTGTATATATCTCCCACTCCAGTATCTGAATAAAGATATGTTCCTTTTCCACTTGGTCTAAAATGAATGATCATATGTTTAAAACCACCTCAAGTAATTTGAGGAACAGGGGAAGCTGTAACAATAAAGGTAAGTAAAATAATAAAGATAAACAGATAACCCTAGGTAGGGAAGACCTACATAGGGTAGAGTCATGAGCATAAAAGAAGCTGCAGCTTTTCATAGTCTGTGAAGTAAGCACAGCTCCTGTGGAAACCCGGCCTCTTTTAACATGAAGTTTCATTATTTGGCCAACACGTGTGCCCTTTACAGCCTCCAGGGTCGGTGGAAGGTCTGCCATAAGCTGACAGTTTTATATTCAGATCGTGATTCTGTAAGTGCAATTTGACAAATGCCACACATTTAATTTAATTCTTAAGTTGTTTCTAAACCAGTAGCTCTAGACGTAGCAAGCTAATGATCAATATCGTAGGATAGGCTTTATTTTTTAAAGGGCCAAGTCTTTAAAATTTGTGTTTTATTGGGCAATTTTGAAGTGTTGAGTGATGAGTCTTCTCAAAGTTAAGCTCTTTCGAATCAGCAGAGGTTTTGCAGTCCGCAGCCCCTCCCCCATCAACACCTCTAAACTTGTCACCAGCCACTCTTTCATTTAGATTGCTCTCCTTTGAGGCTTCCCTGGTGGCTCGGATGGTACTTTTCCCAAAAACTATTGTACATACAAAACTGTAATGATCTAGTTCTAAATGTTTTTGGTTCCAACACGAGTTTTTTTTTTTTTTTTTTTTTTTTAAGATTTCTCTGAATATAATATCATTAAAGTTGCTTCCACCTTTTAAAGGCAATGTAGCCATATTGCCAGCATTATTTTACTTTC
Organism: Bos grunniens; assembly: GCF_055505025.1. NCBI lineage: Eukaryota > Metazoa > Chordata > Mammalia > Artiodactyla > Bovidae > Bos > Bos grunniens. The sequence continues at coordinate 113,090,492 of NC_141194.1, read as the reverse complement.
TAAACCTGCATCAATATACCTCTTATATTGCCTATGCAGATCAAATTTCATTTTCTGATCATAAAAGGATGAGTTTTAACTGATTTTTACATTTTTCCCTTTAGGTATAGGTCTACTTTTTATAGGACAGTAATGATCAGAAGGAACTAAGACTAGATTGTTCAAAATCAATGCACTTAATCTCCATTTTTCTTTACATTTCATTTTGCTTATACATCAATAGGATTTATAATGCCAAAATAATATTCACAGTCACTTTCAATATAAGAAAAATGACTGCTGCTGAAAGCAGACTACAGGGCACCCAACATCCAGATTGGAACTAAAATTTCTGTCATGTGTCTAATTTCCTCTATATGATGACAATCCTCTTTATATTTGGAGATTATCTGCATCTTAAAATCATATTCAGAAAAATAGAGGCACCTCAGAACAGAGTTACAAAAACTGCCCAGGATGTCTTCAATTTTGTTTGTACTCAGCTGAGAACAAAATACAAGTGGACAGAGGAAACCACAAATCACTTGCAAAATGTTGAATCTCTGGTTAGGAACTTCATTTGCTCCACTGTTCTCACCCTTCCCATGTTAATCAGATGACCTGCCCCTTGTAGGGTTACTAGGCTTTTGAGCAACCTCCTTGAAACTAGGAGGGACCTAGGGCTTCCCAAGTGGCTCAGCAGTAAAGAATCTGCCTGCCAATGCAGGAGACCTGGGTTCCATCCCTGGGTCAAGATCCCCTGGAGATGGAAATGGCAACCCACTCCAGTATTCTTGCCTGGGAAATTCCGTAGACAGAGGAGCCTGGTGGGCTACAGTCCACGGGGTCACAAGAGTCGGACATAACTGAGTGACTGACCATGCAGGCACAGAAGGGACCTACCACTCTTCACTGAATTTGTCCTAGTAATTCGCTTCCTGTGCAGGCTTTGCTTGTCCACAGGGATGAGCTACTCCAAAGAAGGGAAAGCTAAGTTGGATCTCTCAGCCCAGCAGCCTGGTCTGGTCTTTAGCTGTGAATTCAGACCTCTAGGCATTGAGCGGCAAGATTGATGTGTCTGTCACCAGTTGAACGTGCTGGGCACTTCTGAAACCAATGTGACTTGTGGAATTGTTATTTTGTCAGTGATAGATACACTTAGTGGTGGTGACTTTTGACCCACTTCTCCCCTGTAAAAGGTCAAAGGAGCAAAAGGAAACTTCAAAGCACAGGAGTATCGTCAGCCTTTGCAGACAGAAAGAGCATGCCCCATCATCAGCTTCATTATCAGTCACATCTTGCCTCGTGGTAATCGGAAGACACTTTATTTAGTGATCAAGTACTGCATGTCCTTTACGCCTCTGGACTGGACATCAAAGACTTCAGATTCTTTCATTTCTCTAGTCATACTAATATGCTGCAAAAAAAAAAAAAAAAACTCATGCTTTCTTTCCACTGTTGGAAAAATACCTTTGTTCCTAAAGATAGAGGATCCTTCAGCCGTTCTGACTTCGAAGGAGAAGGTAAAATGCATTAGTTCAATTTAAGCACAAAAGCCAGTTATCAGCGATGACCTGTTTCAGTAGGGCAGATAGTAGGGATTAATGACAGACTCAGGGGAGTGAATGACCCACAGTAAAACCAAAGGGCCATTAACCCCCATCAGTCATTTAATTCTGGGGGAAAACTCATTCAGAGGTAATTATTGCTGCTATAACCCCCCCCAAAAAAAATCAGAGGTGCATGGGTTATGTGAATAAGCCCTGATCATTTTCTTTTATATTGTTAGCCCAAGACAAAAGTAAATGGATTTTTAAAATGAGAGTTTCCCTCTTTAATTTGGAAGGAAATACTCTTCCAGAAAATTTGGTTGTCCCAAGGTAAGCCTCAAAGTTTGGCCACTCGCTTGCCTCTTCTCGGTTCAGCTCCTAATCCCAGACATCATGGACCACAAAGACATTGACGCCAGGTTGTGTTGTTTTCAAATGTCATCTCTGTACTGTTTACTTTGGATTGGATGTTTGGGTTCAGCATAGGGCTGAGGAGTGTCAATTTCAGACACGCCTTCTGCTTTCCAGCTTACGCGCAAGTCTCTTCCCCCTACTGGAGTGGATTGAGGCCTCTTCTTCACTCCTTCCTGCTTTCTCTCTTTTGCTCAATGATATTAAGTGAACATCCATACTCACTGAAGACCACTCGCTGTGGTCTGTGGGGTGGGGCTGATGAGAAAAATGCATTATAAAGGAAAAGGAAGTTAAGGGCTAGGATTTCTGAGAAGGAGGGGTTTATTCATTTCGTAGGATGGCTATAACAAATTGACACAGACCTGGTGTCTTAAATAAGATATCTGTGTCTCCTTCACAGTTGTGGAAGCCAGAAGTCCAACATAAAGGTGTTGGTAGGGCCTGCATCTGGTGAAGACTCTAGGATAGAATCATTGCCTGTTTCTTCCTGCTTATGGTGGCCCCAGGTGTTCCCTGACTTGCATCCACATCAGTCTGATCTCTCCCTCTGTCTTCACATCACCCTCTTCTCAGTGACTCCAATCTCCCTCTGATTAGAACACCATTTGAACAGTATTCAAGTATACAGTTTACTGGCATCAAGTGTCTTCACATGTACTTGGACATAGGGCCCAGGAATTCCAGGATGTTTTTACTGACCCCCTTAACTGATGCCATCTATACTGAAATGACCTTATTTCCAAATAAGTTCCTGTTCACAGGTTCTGAGGGGCCAGATCTTTCGGAGGTTTCCATTCAACATGCTCTAAGGAGCACACGCTAGGCGTGGACATCAGAGAAGACTGAATGGAAGAGGTGTCCTTGTTTAGACATGTACAAGAAGGGTCTTTCCAGGTGGGAGTTCATGAATACAGAGACACGACAGTGGAGGGATTGGGGCAGGGTTGGATGGAGAAGGACTGGATGAAGATCAAGTTTCCTGGGCCCAGGATAGAGATACTTGGGGGAGACAGACTGGGTCCATTTCATAACCACTGGCCTGGAAAAGACTGAATGCTGTCAAATCAGGCAGGAGAGTGTGTGAGTACTTGGAAGAGAAAGGTAACAGAAACTTGAATGAGAGCAATAGCACTAGGACTGATGGGGAGGTTTGGCTTCTGAAGGTGAAATGGCCTGGAAACATGTACATGTCCTAGAAGGAGGAGAGGGTGGCCTGGGAAAGAGCAAAGGAGGGGAGAGAGGCCCGGGTGACTGTGAAATCGATGAAAGGAATGAACAGCACAGGAAGAGGACCAAGCAGGGGCAGAAAGGTAGACAATAGGAACATGGAGTCATTGGAAGGTCAGGCAGAGAGGCCTCTCAGCCAGATGAGATGTGGGGGCTTGAGTTCAGGAGGGCAGGAATCTTTTATGTGCACTCCTCCTCCGAGCCTTAAGACTGGCCGAGGTGGGAAAGTGTGAGACTGGAGAGAGACAGCAGGTACAGAGAGAGGCTTGGCGACTTTGTCACTTATGGGATGGAGGAGCAGGCGCTGTCAGGATGCACAGCTGCTGGTCTCCACTTTCCAGAAGCCAGGCATGAGCGTGCCAGGAAAGTGGGGGAGGACAGATGTTTGGAAGTAGACAGTGGTGATGGCTCCCCGACCTTGTGAGTATACTCAAGGCCAGTGAACTGTATGCTTGAAAATGGGTAAAATGGTAAATTTTCTACATAAGTTATAGTTTATATATATATATATCTACAATTTGAAAAAATTAATCATGTAATATACCACCCACCCCAAAGTGGAACTGCTTAACAGTGTCACATACTGTGGATGAGTTTGAGGGAATGAGAATTAGAAAGAAGAAGAGGAAGCAAACTACTTTGACAGTATTTGCCAGGATATTTGCCAGGCCTGAGAACCAGGATTAGAAAGGTCATTTAGTTGCCCCTACTTGTTCTACTTTCTTTGGTCATTCAGGAAACATACTTGCATAGTGGGTTGCCTCCTGTGTTGCATAGCTTGCCTTAGCACAGAGTACTAAAGTCCCCAGGGCTGTGGATTCATGGCCTCTTTAGAGCCAGAGGGGTCACATTCATGTTTAAAGTGCAGAGAAACAGAAGGTAGCTGGGAGACAGGACTTTGGAGCAGCATGCCAAGGCTTCTAGATAATGAGATGCTAATTGCCATAAAGATAGAGCAGCAGTTTCTTCAAGACTTTGCCACCTTCTCTGGATTGATGTAACAGCTGCACTGTAGTGGAAAACTCAATTCTGCCTTGGCAGATGAACTGTGGCGGTCTCCAGCAGGCACTTCTTGGTATGCTAAGATGCCAGTTTTACTTGAACTTCTTTTTGATGTGTTAGCTGGCATCGCCCATAGGAACAAGCATTTACAACATATATAAATGTACTTTTAAAAATAACTATCATATTTCTATTCAGTTCAGTTTAGTTCAGTCACTCAGTCGTGTCCGACTCTGTGACCCCATGAACCGCAGCACGCCAGGCCTCCCTGTCCATCACCAACTCCCAGAGTCCACCTAAACCCATGTCCATTGAGTCGGTGATGCCATCCAACCATCACATCCTCTGTTGTCACCTTCTCCTCCTGCCCTCAATCTTTCCCAGCATCAGGGTCTTTTCAAATGAGTCAGCTCTTCACATCAGGTGGCCAAAGGACTGGAGTTTCAGCTTCAACATCAGTCCTTCCAATGAATACCCAGGACTGATCTCCTTTAGGATAGACTGGTTGGATCTCCTTGCAGTCCAAGGGACTCTTAAGAGTCTTCTCCAACACCACAGTTGAAAAGCATCAATTCTTCGTTGCTCAGCTTTCCTTATAGTCCAACTCTCACATACATACATGACCACTGAAAAACAATAGCTTTGACTACTCGGACCTTTGTTGGCAAAGTAATGTCTCTGCTTTTTAATATGCTGTCTAGGTTGATCAAAACTTTCCTTCCAAGGACTAAGTGTCTTTTAATTTCATGGCTGCAATCACCATCTGCAGTGATTTTGGAGCCCAGAAAAATAAAGTCTGACACTGTTTCCACTGTTTCCCCATCTATTTGCCATGAAGTGATGGGACCGGATGCCATGATCTTAGTTTTCAGAATGTTGAGCTTAAAGCCAACTTTTTCACTCTTCACTTTCACTTTCATCAAGAGGCTCTTTAGTTCCTCTTCACTTTCTGCCATAAGGGTGTTGTCATCTGCATATCTGAGGTTATTGATATTTCTCCCGGCAATCTTGATTCCAGCTTGTGCTTCCTCCAGCCCAGCATTTCTCATGATGTACTCTGCATAGAAGTTAAATAAGCAGGGTGACAATATACAGCCTTGACGTCCTCCTTTTCCTATTTGGAACCAGTCTGTTGTTCCATGTCCAGTTCTAACTGTTGCTTCCTGACCTGCATACAGATTTCTCAAGAGGCAGATCAGGTGGTCTGGTATTCCCATCTCTTTCAGAATTTTCCACAGTTTATTGTGATCCACTCAGTCAAAAGCTTTGGCATAGTCAATAAAGCAGAAATAGATGTTTTTCTGGAACTCTCTTGCTTTTTCGATGATCCAGTGGATGTTGGCAATTTGATCTCTGGTTCCTCTGCCTTTTGTAAAACCAGCTTGAACATCAGGAAGTTCACGGTTCACATATTGCTGAAGCCTGGCTTGGAGAATTTTAAGCATCACTTTACTAGCATGTGAGATGAGTGCAATTGTGTGGTAGTTTGAGCATTCTTTGGCATTGCCTTTCTTTGGGATTGGAATGAAAGCTGACCTTTTCCAGTCCTGTGGCCACTGCTGAGTTTTCCAGATTTGCTGACATATTGAGTGCAGCACTTTCACAGCATCATCTTTCAGGATTTGAAAGAGCTCAACTGGAATTCCCTCACCTCCACTAGCTTTGCTATTTCTATTAGACCTATTGAAATAAAATATGCATTTCACAAAATATATCCTTTTTTAAAACAATTTTCTAAGGTCTATAGAAACCTCATAAAAGTATTAATTGTCCTCATGTGATTTACAAGAGCATAGTGAGAATTTGTGTGTGGGGGGTGGGGAATTACAGGGCTAAGAGGTGATGAACTTTTTGGGTCTCAGTTTATTCTTATCTGTAAATGAGGGGATAGGACCAATTGACCTCTGAGAATACTTTCTACTGTAAATATTATGTGCTCCTAATATTGTGAATAGAGGCAGCCACAGTTACGCCTCAGAGTTTGAGATAAAGCTTTATAGGCTTTCAAGTGGCAAATTGTTATTTTAATGAATCAAAACTTTAAAAAGTCAAATATTTGATGAATTGCACCATCAATCTGTTCCTATAAGTCAATTGAAATAAATTGTTTATTAAGTTAATTTCCAGCTGGTAATACGTAAATGTGTAATTTAATTAAAATCCCATTATGTATTTTCTTAAGATCAAAGGCGCACTGATACATAGTTCATTGAGTGAAGCATAGCTAATACTGAGACTTCAGCTCAGTTGCCAGAATCGTGGTCCCTTACCAAGTTTTCTGCAGAGCAGAGATGGGCCAGCCACCTCTAAGAATTGTAAAAAAGTAGCTTTTTAATGAATATGGGTTCCATCTCACACTGACCAGGGAGTATGGCTCACACTGTCCTCGGAGAATCTGAAAATGACAATTGCAGAAGCCAGTAGCCTTCCCAAGACTCTTAGGTTCTTGCCTTCTTATTGGATTCAGTCCCTCCCAATCTAGCAGTCCTGCCACCTGTGCTGGAGCTCCAGTGTCACCTCTGTCCCCTCTCCCGTGCCCTTCAGAGATGGAAATGCAGAGCCCCCCAAGTCTTATCTTTTTTAAGACAAAGCATCCCCAGCTGCTCCAACCAGCATCTACAGACCAGTGTTGTGAGCCATGTCTGCATCTTTGGAGCTGAGCACACCCTGAGAATGTGCTAGTACCCCCTGGAAATGCTCCCTGTGGGGAGTCAGAGCAACAGATTTGACTGACTTCCTGAGGGGCCTTCCTGTGAGTCTGGACAGCTTTCTGATGAGGGGGCAGATTGCCTACAAAACACCCTCAGTGAGGGTTTTTGTTCCTCACTGGACTTCTAAATGCCCTGTGGAGTGGAGGGCTGGCTTCAGTTTTGATTTTCTGGATAAGCGTGGGGACCAGTTGTTGGGGACATAAACAGCATTTGTGCTTCCTGTGTAATTAGAGGCCTTTGGAGAAATATTTCTCTTTGTTGTCCTCAGAGATGGCCCTCCCTCATTCTTGCAGCAGAGAAGGCAATGGCATCCCACTCCAGTACTCTTGCCTGGCAAATCCCATGGACGGAGGAGCCTGATAGGCTGCAGTCCATGGGGTTGCTAGGAGTCGGACACGACTGAGCGACTTCACTTTCACTTTTCACTTTCATGCATTGGAGAAGGAAATGGCAGCCCACTCCAGTGTTGTTGCCTGGAGAATCCCAGGGACGGGGGAGCCTATTGGGCTGCTGTCTATGTGGTCGCACAGAGTTGGACACGACTGAAGTGACTTAGCAGCAGCAGCAGCAGCAGCAGCAGCATTCTTGCAGGTGGAAACACTGGAGGCCACCTGGGTGCCGGCTCTAGTGATGGATGTTGCCAAGATGGGGGACAGCTGCCCCCCACCACTCCATCCCCCTCCCCAATCTGCTCTAGGTCAAGGTTACAAAGTTTCCCTGGGCACCTCCCTTTGCTTGCAGGGTCCCATTCCAGAGGAACCTTGCAGACAGGCTCCTGCCCCTTCTGGAACCTTCCTGTCCCTAGCCAGACAGACCCCCTTGTTTCTTTTCACTCAGGTTTCTGGGCAGAAAGAAAGGAAAACCTTCTGGCAAAGTCTGGATAGATTCATCCTCACTAACATTCCTGGGCCCTTCCTCCCTGCTACTGGGCAAGTCTCTTGTTCAGCCTGAGGTTGTCTTCATAGCTGTCCTTCCAGACCTCCCCTCTCCCCATGATCCAAGGTCGCCCCCTCTTCCTGAAGCCGTGAGCAGATGAACTCATCTTCTCTCTCTCAGGAGATCAGAGCTGTTTGGTCATCGACCATAAGTTTGTTAATCTTTGTTCCTCTCCACAAGACACAGTACCTTGCACTGCTGCCAAGTAGCTGTGGCTCGCTGGCTCCCTTCTCACTTTCCACCTCAGGACAAGGATCCTGCCACCTTTTCCAACTGACCCCTCTGTTTCAGAATGCTGGGTTTGGGTTTCCCCTTTTATTAGGGTTCAGGCTTCTAGAGAATTTGATTTGCTTGAAGACTGACCACTCAATGCTGAATGAAGAAACCCTTCTCCAGCTAAGAATGTGTAGTAAGATTATATCAATAAACTGTTTCTGCTTTTACCCATGAAGAAAGGAGAAAACAGATTCC